>NC_133765.1:22697035-32697035 GCF_036562045.2 Rhinolophus sinicus | reverse complement strand
CACTTGGTACAGCAGCACACATCAGATGATCCAGTATTTCCAGCAATTCATTTTTCTGCAATCATTTCTTTTCAGCTCTCTTCATTTGATCATGTTTAATGTATGATGATACATAATTCACTGAATACTCTTGATTTCGCTTTCAAAAGCATGAAAATTAATTCAAATAAAAATTAACATGCACAACCCCCCCCCCAACACCCCCCTATCCATCCTCTTCAAGTTTTTGCAAAGACCAATCCTCATTTAAAGAGAGAGAGAGAGAGAGAAAGTGAGCAGATGTAATTTCAAAAATAGGACCATGGCTAATTAAACCAGTGTTTTTTTCTAACCATGGTTACTCAGAATTCTTAGAGGCTAATCTATTTGTAGACAACCCAGGAATCCCAAAAGACCAAAAGCAATAAAAAGTGGGGGGGGGGAGCAGTTGCTTCTAGGAGGCATTATTTATACACCTTGTGTGTGAAGTAACAACTTTCCCATAGGTTTGAAAAAACTGAGGGGTGTGTGGCAAAATAGTAGCGAACACAGCAACATTATTTGAAAAGCTTTTAAATGAGCCCTTTCCTCCACACAAGCACACATCTAGTTGTTAAGTTGCTCATTTTGTTTTACCTTGTGGGACAGAATAATGATGCGGTGACATTATTCACAAGGCAAAAGCTGGATGCCAGCTGAAATAGACACAGAAGAAAGAATTCTTTATTTTTCATTGGAAAATGCTTGTGCTGTACAGAGCCAGAAATTTAAAGAAACTCAGCCTTTTTGTTCTTTCTCATTCTCCCTTTTTGTTTTCATTCACCACCACCACCACCCCCTTTTGGGGTGAATTTTGTGGGCAGCCTGTTGTTTCAGGGGCCATAGATTTATGGGAAGCCAGAGATGTGAAGTATGCACCATTTGGAGAATTCAGGAGGGGATGTAAAATGGATGCATGCGGCACCGGTGGCAGCTGAACTGGCCGTTAGCATGGGATCTTGTTAAGTTTGCTACAGGATACCGTGAGCCCTACAATGAAAATCCAGAGGGATCAGACTATAATTAATACTGACATTGCTGATCTATGATCTTAGAATAGGGACTTAGATTTTTGTTCTAGAATGGAATCAGGGGCTTAACAATGCTCACTGTCTTGTTTAAGCCCCCATATTATCAAAACTATTTATTTTCTGTAAGGTAAGCCTTAGGGCTCAGGGATGATATGATAATAAGTGCAGACCTTTATATAGCATTTACTATGTGCCAGCTCTGTTCTAAGTGCTTTTCTACATAATAACTCATTTAATCCACACAATAACCCACTGCTCAGTGGGAGGGGAGAATTGTGACCCCGACCCCCACCCCCCAAAGAAATTTGGCAATGTCCAGAGACATTCATGGTTGTCACAATTGAAGGGAAAATGCTACTGGCATCTTGTGGGTAGAGGCCAGGGATGCTGCTAAACACCCTACAATGCACAGGACAACCCCCCCACCGCAGAGAACTATCCAGCCCTAAATGTCATTAGTGCCAAAGTTGGTTGAGAAATTAATTGCAGTAACCCTGTGAAGTAGAGAGGATGATTATTCTCATCTGACAAATGGGGAGACTGAGGCACGGAGAAATAAAGTCACTTTGCCTAAGGTCACACTCATTAAATGGCAGAGCTAGGACTTGAACCCAGCCAGTCTGCCTACCACACGTGGGCTCTAAGCCACTTCATTGTATGAAATAGTGAAGGCCCAAGATGGCTCTCTAGGAAGAATAAACTTCTCTCCTTGGTATCATCAAATGCAAGCTTCTAGTGAGGGGGCACCACCAATGACTGCCTGTTTCTTTTCTTTTCTTTTTGTTTTTGCTTTCTTTGCCTGTTTCTTGATGAGACAGAACTTACTATCGTGTTTCCCCGAAAATAAGGCCTAGCCGGACAATCAGCTCTAATGTGTCTTTTGGAGCAAAAATTAATATAAGACCCGGTATTTTATGTTATATTAAAGACCCGGTCTTATAGTCTTATAGTAAAATAAGACTGGGTCTGTAATATAATGTAATATGATACAATATAAAATACCGGGTCTTATATTAATTTTTGCTCCAAAAGACACATTAGAGCTGATTGTCCGGCTAGGCCTTATTTTCGGGGAAACACGGTATTGTAAAAGTCACCCTCTGCAGGGGAAAAGCTAGCAGTGCCCATCAAAACTGAAACGGTGCCTTCCCCTTGGCCCATCAAGGGTGAAAGGGTGAATGAATGTACAGGGATAATCACTGCATTGTTGTTTGTAACAAAGAATAGAAACTCCATCGGAGGGGGACAGTTAAGGGACTTGTAGGGTATCCCAAATGCCAGGGAATATGGAATATTCTCAGCTGTTCAGTGAGACAGAGGCTGATCTTTGCACTGATTCAAAAGGATCTTTAAGACCTGTTGTTAAAAAAAGAAAATAAAAAAGGTAACTGTGAGGTGATGGATGTGTTAATTTACTGGATTGTGGTCATCACTTCACAATGTCTATAAATATCAAATCATGTTGTACACTTTAAACACATACAATTTTATTTGTCAATTATACCTCATTAAAGCTGGGGGTGGGGGGGGGAGACCTGTTGTTAAGCCAAAAAGCAGAAAATGTCAAAATAAAATAATAAAACAAGAAAGTGTGTAGAATATTTTATGGTATACACCAACCTGTGTTAAACCAAAGAGATGTATGTGTGTGTGTGCATGTGTGCATGTATTTTTTACTATGTATATATACATAGAATATGTCTAGATGGGGCATCAAAAAACTGGTACTAGGATTACTAGGGAGGAAGAAAACTTATTTACCCAAATACCCTTTGACTGTTGGAGAATTTAGTTTTGAAAATTTATTTTATCATATACACGTATTACCTGTTCCAAAAACATCACAAAATAAAATGTTAAGGCATCAGTAGGAATAAATAATATTTGTAAAGCACTTCATGGTGTACAAAGCACTTTTCTTTGCATTGTTTCCGTTGGCGCTCACCCCCACGATGGCAGCACCAGAGTGGAGAAGTACAGAAACTACCCAAGCAAGGTCACTCCCTGCCAACTCCCCCCCGAGGCAGCCCTTCTTCATTTCCCACAGTCAGACCAATTAGTGTCTCTACCACTTTAATTTTGTTTTATTCAGCTACAAACTGCTATTCTCAAGCTCTAGGCAGTAAATCCTAGGTCATATAGAAATAGGAAAAATAAAAAGAACTTTTCACCCCTGCACCCCTTTTGGCCACATTTGTATTGTTTTCTGCTAAAATGCCATCTTGGCCAAATATAGGAGCTACAGAAACAGGTAGAACCCTTCACTCCCACCCAACTCTTCACTCTATTTACATAGAGTTTGTCCTTAGGTAATAGGCACTTAGTAAACCTGAGTTGATTTGATTTGATAAGAGATTAATTCTCAGTTTACATGTTTGTTTATTTGGGCCTAAAAAGGCATAAGCTTCCTATTCAGACCTGCTAATGGCTACCAGCCATAGGCCCCAATGATGGGCCGATGTCCCACGGCCACCCCTAATGACCCAAGCGTTTTCAGGCAGTGGGAGGGACAATTGGACAACTAGCCTTTCTTACCCACATGTTTCCACCACATGTGGTTTGGGCAGAGTCTGCACTCACCCCTGGATAAAGCTTACTTCTCTTTCAGTGAATAGCTTATGATGGGGCCTTGGAGGCACTCGGGAAAGTGTCCGTCTGGTTCACCGGCAGACACTGGAGCCCAGAAAGCATGAGGGGCCTTCCGGAGAACTACTCTTCGTCACCAGCCTCCTATAGCCTTGACGGAGGTTGGAGCTGAGGCCCTATGAGAGTTGGTTTCACGCTCCTTGGATCAGGATTCTTGTTCTCTTCCAGTGCACAGGTGGCTCATTTCTGTCCTCAGAGGGTCAATACAGGACAAGTCTTCACGCAAGTGCTAGGCTTCTGGTTTTCTGAAAATGACTCAGGAGTCCTGCTACTGCGATTTCTAAAGGTCTTGACACATGACTTGTTTTTCTAAGTGATATAAGCCTTTTTAAGAACATTTGAATATTTGTGTATCAGTTAGCATTTGCTGTGTAACACACCACCCCCTACGTGGTAGTAGCTTGAAACAACAAACATTGTTTTATTTCTAACAATTCTGTGGGTCGGCTGAACGATTCTTCCATTCTGGGCTGGCTCCACTGGGGTTGGATGGTCTAGGATGGCCTATTGATTCATATGGGAGTTGACTCTGTATCAACGAGGGATGATAAGGACAACGTGGCCACATGTCTCTAATCATCCAGCAGGTGAGCCTGGGCTTATTCCCATGGCGGTGCCCAAGGGCAGCAAGAGAAGACAAGCTCCAAGGCGGAGGCACTTTCCAGGTCTCTTCTTGTGACATATTTTCTAATGTCACATTAGCCAAAGCAAGACACATGGCCAAGCCCAGATTTGAGGAGTGGGGAAACAGACTCCATATTCCTTGACGGAAAAAGCTGCAAAATCACTTTGCAAAGGATGGGCACACAGGGAGGAAAGAATTTGGGGCCCTTTTTTACAATCTATCACAGGGAGACGGGAAATTTGAAAATCAATTTGAAAACTTTTTTTTTTTTTTTAAACAAGATGCTTCCCAGTACTCAGAAGAAAGCTGAGAAGCCTACTTTTAACAATCAGATAACTTTCAAACCTCCAATTCTTGGTCCCGCACTCAGGACTGTTAGAACCATCCTGATGAAAACAGCACCAGGTATAGTTTCTGCTGGTTGTGATGGTTAACTTTATGTGTCAACTTGACTGGGCCACAAAATGCCCCAATATCTCATTAAACATTATTTCTGGAAATGTCTGTGAGGGTGTTCCCAGAAAAAATTAACATTTGAATTGGTAGACTTAGTAAAGCAGATTGCCTGCTCCAATGTGTGTGCGCCTCATCCAATCCACTGAGGACGTGAACAGAACAAAAAAGACGGAGGAAGGGAGCACTCTCTCTCTCTCTCTCTGCCAGACCACTTGAGCTGGAACACGGATCTTCTACTGCCCTCAGACTGGAACTTACACCATCAGCCCTCCTTGTTCTCAGGCCTTTGGACTTGGATAAAACTTTTAACATTGGTTCCCCTGGTTCTCAGGCCTTTGGCCTTAGACTGGAACTATACCACAGCTTTCCCGGGTCTCCAACAAGCAGACAATAGATCGTGGGACTTCTCAGCTTCCATAATCAAGTGAGCCAAATATACATATACACACACACACACATATATATGTATGTGTGTGTGTATATGTATATATATGTGTGTGTGTATAAATATGTATATATTGGTTCTGTTTCTCTGGAGAACCCTGACTAATAGACTGGTTGTCCAGAAATGCAATCACATGACCTTGGGAAGGTCATCCTCATTGTCCTTCATCGACAATGAGAGCTGCACTAAGTGTTCTTGAGTTGCAAGGGACCTTTCAGAAGTTGTGTTGCAGAGAAATGAAAACAGGCCACGTGCTGAATGGCCCAAGACCTGCTTATAGAGATAAGATGGCCAGGCATGGGGCTGAAATTTTCAGCTTTCATCCAGATTTTTGGCATGGTCTGTGAGTCTGTGATTTTCAACTTTTCCTTCTCATAGGCCTGATTAAACCCTTTGATCTCATTTTATTGGGCAATATTATTACACCACTTTACAAATCCGCCATTTATTCCAGGCTGACCTCAAAAGCCTTTCCTTTCCCCCTTTCTTTGAAGGGCATTCATGGTTAGCAGAACACTCAACAATACTAGATTTTAAAAGGCGGGGAAGGCATATAGTAGGTGCTTGAAAATGTTGAAATAAATGAAGGCCAGGAAGGGAGGAAGGAAGAGAGAATGAAGGCACATGAATGAAGAGAATCTGTTAACTTAGGCTATTTCCTAAGATGTCTAACTGGGACTATTCTTTTTAACAACTTCATTGAGCTATAATGCACATTCTGTATAATTCACCCATTTAAAGTGTGTACAAGCCAGTAGATTTTAGTATATTTACAGAGTTGTGCAACCATCAACACAGTATAATTTTAGAACATTTCATCATCCCAAAAGGAAATCCCACACCCATTAGCAATCACTCCCCATTCCCTCTTTCCCTAATCGACTTTTTGCCAATCTACTTCCTCCTCTTCCTCCTTCTCCTTCTCCTCCTCCCCAGTGGCATCAAGAAGTACATTCGCATTTTTGTGCAACCATTAGCCATCCATCTCCAGGACTTTTCATCATCCCAAACTGACACTCGTACCCATCAGACATTAACGCCCCCTCCCCCGCCCCCAGCCCCTGCTAACCGCGACTCTACTTTCTGTCTCTATGAATCTGACTACTCTAGGTAGCGCCTATCAGTGGAATCACACAGTATTTGTCTGACTGTGACTGGCTTCTTTCAGTTAGCCTATGTTCTCAAAGTCCGTCCACGTTGTATCATGTGTCAGAACTTCCTTTTTAAGGCTGAATAATATTCCATTGTATGGATACACCACATTTTAGCTTAGGCTATTTTATACTAAGCTTTGGGATTTGTTTTCATAGATTGGCCTCTAAGAATTGAGTAATGGACTCATTCACACTCTTCTCCACCTTCCAGATGAAAAATAAGAATTTGGCTGCGCTTACCCCTCTGTCTTTTCCATGGTCCCGTAGGAGAGACCGGCAAGAGGCTGTCAGGGAGAAGTAGTGACAGTAAGTGGACGGTCTGTGCCTGTGTGTCTCCCCCAGAGTATGCGGGGGGCCTGTGCCTGTGTCTCCCGCAGGGCCATGCCCTTTTGGCCTTTCCTACCTCAGGCTTAAACAGGCTATGAATGTTCTGGCATTCAGAGCCCTGAATGTTCTATGTTCTGCAAACAGACCAGAAGCAACTGAGATGAGAGGCCCTCGCACAGCGGCAAACGCCAGGCTTGGCTGAGGCCAGTGTGGCCTGTTGGAAAAGCCCTAGGTAGCCAGGAACTAAGGCGGTAGATTCATAACTTCTTAACCGCCAACTGAAGCCTGGAATTCAGGAGTTGCGACAGATCAGGGAGCAGCCTCTTTGTACTGTGGTTGGATAGGCTGACCTAAGGCTCGTACAAGGATGTTCACATATTGCCAGTTGTGCTTTGTAATACTGACACCCAGTTCGCTTACACTGGGTGTTCCCCACCCCCTCTGGTTTACACTAATATGGGAGCAGAATGACCAGTATCATACACTAATCATAACCCTTTCCACTGCAAATGATAAGGGCGCACCCAGTAACAGAACCAACCTCTGGCAGGAGTTCATCAAACAATTAACAAGAGTTGATCTATATATAGATACTTATTTTGTGCCACGTCCTCTTCTAAGTACTTTACATTATGTCATTAAATGTCCATAACCCACACTTTAAAATTTTTATTGTGGTAAAATATATATAAAATTTACCATTTTAATCATTTTTAAAAAACTATTATTTATTTTAAATGTGTTTTCAGGACCCATCAGCTCCAAGTAGTTGTTTCAACCTAGTTGCGGAGGGTGCAGCTCACAGTGGACCATGTGGGGATCGAACTGACAACCTTGTTAAGAGCACCATGCTCTAACCAACTGAGCTAACTTGCTGCCCCCATTTTAATAATTTTTAAGGATACAGTTCTGTGACATGAACTACAGTCACATTTTTGTGCAACTGGCACATCTCAGTGAATTTAACCTCCTAAGGGCATTTATTTCCAACCTCAAATTGTTCAAAGGCCAAGCCTTATTACCATGAATGAAGTTCACTGACCGCCCCCTCCGCCACTTGCATATTTTTAAAGAAAAATCAAATGCAAGATTTTGACCCTGTTAGTCTGAAATAGATAATTAGGTAATTAATGGACACCTTGAAAAGCTATCTTGCCACTTCACACCCACTAGGGTGGTCACATTCAAAGCAACAGAAAATAACAAGTGCTGGTAAGGCTGTGGAGAAACTGGAACCCTTGTACATTGCTGGTGGGAATGTAACATGGTGCAGCTGTTTGGTGGTTCCCCAAAAAGTTAAACATAGAAGTGCCATATGACCCAGCAATTTCACTGACAGCTATACACCCCCAAAATTGAAACCAAGCGCTCAATATATGTACATGTATGGTCTATTGCACTATTCACAAAAGCCGGAAGGCGAAACAATCCAAATGTCCATAACTGGATGACTGGATAAACAAAATGTGGTCTGTCCATACAATGGATTATTCAGTCACAAAAAAGAATGACCTTCTGACACACACCACCAGGAATGAACCTCAAAAACTTGGTACTAAATGCAAGAATCCAAACCCAAAAGGCCACATATCACACGACTGCATTGATATGAAATGTCCAGAACAGGTAAATCCAGAGACAGAAAGAAGACTGGTGGTTGCCAGAGCTGGGAGGTAGGGGCAAGAATGAGGAATAACTGCTTAATGGGAATGGTGTTTCCTCTTGGAAAATGTTTTGGAAGTAGATAGAAGTGGTGTTTGCACAACATTGTAAATGTACTAAATGACACCGAACTGTATACTTTAAAATGGTTAATTTTATGTTATGTGAATTTCACTTCAATTAAAAAAAAAAAACTGTCTTGGCTTCATGTTAGATCCTTTAATTATTAGCACAACCTTGACTTTCATTGTGAAATAGCATTGTTGCAAAGACTCAGTGATAAAAACGATTATTATATCTCTATAGAGAACACAAATTACAAAATTTCTAGGGCAGAGGGGATAAGACAGGGTTCCAAGTCAGAGAGGAAAATCCCTTCATCTTATGCCCCTTCTTCTTCTGGTAAACACATACTACTAAAATCTGGGACTTAATTTATTACATGTAGCTCCTCTTCCTTTGAAAGGTCTTCCCTGCCTAGCACAGTTACTCACCCCCTGGGTACTGCCGATAGCATGCACTGTTGTTTCCTCACCGTCGCCCATTCTTCCCTTTCTCCCAGAATACCGATTGTGTTCAAGCATCTCCCTTCTCCCACACAGCCCTGAGCTTCAAGGAAGCTGAGCCCAGCCCCAGAAATGACTAATCTTAGGAAAACCCATTTACCAGTGACTGGTTCAGGGATGGCCATGTGACCCAAAATCTCATGAATGAGATGTCAGGGGGAAGCCTGACTGGTGGTATGGTGGTTTAAAGTGTGCCCACAAATTCTCTAATACGCCTCCCTTTAAGACGTGGAGCTTAATTCTAGTCCCCTTGCAACTGGGCTGGACTTAGTGATTGGCTTCAAACACAATGGAAAACTGTGGTTTCCATCTCGTGCTGCCACGCTTGCTCTCTCTTCCTGACAACTGCCTGTGGGGGAAGCCAGCTGCCATGTCATGAGGACATTCGGGCAACTTATGGAGACACCCATGTGGCAAAGGACCAAAATCTCCTGCAATAGCCAGTGAGGAACCAAGGCCTGCCAACGTGAACTTGTGAGCGAGCTTGAGAGAACAGGTGTCAGCCCTGAGCAAATCGTTCCCCTTCTTCCCATATAAGGCAGGACTCTCAGTTTCAAGGGGCACAAAAACCTAGCAGCACAAACTGGCTGAGGGATGTCATTGGGACTCAGTCCCTCTCCATCTCTCAGCTCTATTATCATCTGCGTGGACTTCATTTCCAGGTAGGTTTTCCTGATGTGGTAGCAAAGATGGCCCCTTATAACTCCAGGTTTCCATTGACCAGCTCGTCAATCCCAGGATTCCAGCAAAACTCCTAAGACCAACGCTCATTGGGCAGAACTGTGTCACATGTTCTTTCATTAACCTATCACTGTGGCCAGGGAATTAGAACCTGCTGATTGGCCAGGCCTGAGTCACATGACTATTTCCAGAGTGGGGGCAGGCTATGAACCAAGAAGTGGGGGAAGGACAGTTTCCTCAAAGCAAAACTGCGTTTATGAGGAGAAAGTGAAAGCAACAGATCTCCACCTAACTTCCAATGTCTCTTACTGCTTCCTGTAAACATGCCCAAGTCTTCTCCAACCAACCAACAAAACAAAACATTTTGCATCTCCCAGGAGCTTCTGCTGATCACTCTCCTTTTTGCTGCCAAACTTCTAGTTGACACTGGCTGCTCCACTTCCCGGCTTTCTGTGTCCTCCTCAGTCCTGAATAACAAGACTCCCAGTGCCGTCAGTGCACTCAAAGGGCTCCAGCAGTGGTCACTGTGAGCCAGTGCCCAGTGCAGTGGCTTTCCCTCCATCCCGAGCCTGCGTGGCCTCTTGGCCCCATAATAAAACAGTGACCACCCTTCCCTGCTCCCTTCATAAGGCTTGTTTCTGGACATCTTCCCAACTGGCCTCCTCTGACCTCTCAGGCAGCTTTCTGTCTCTTTCGCTCCTGCCCTAACTGCTGTTGTTCTCTAGGCTCTTGTCTTAAGCCACGTTTACACTCCCTTCCTGGACATTCTCTTAACCTCCTGAGTCGCGGCATACATATAGGGTGATAACTCCCCCAATCTTCCCTGTTCTGAGCTCGGTCCCATCCTGCCAGCTGTCTGCTGTTCCTTTCCACCAGACATCCTGCAGAACCTTCAGACCTGCGAGTCCAAAATGACATCCATCACCCTCCCTCCTCCTGGCCAACACAACTTCGCTCCCAAGTTAAGACTGCCTGGGGCTGAACGCCAGTTCTACTCTCTGCTAGCCAGGTGACCACAGGCAAGTTACGTCCCTTTTCTGTGCCTCAGTTTCCTCCTCCATGAAATGGAAATGATTACATTACCTACCTTATTGGGTTCACTGAGGATGTTATTTCCTAATACTTGTCAAGTGCTTAGCACAAGGCTTGGCTCGTGGTTAGTGGTTTAGGATCAGGCAGGGGTGAAGCAGGATGGAGACGGAAAAGAGGCCCCTGCACTGGGCATTGGGTCACTGGCACGACTGTTTCATGGATTAAAGTTAAAAAGAGCTCTGCTCCTGCCCTCCGGGGGTGCCCTACCTCAGCTCCCAGGAGCAACGTGCATTTGGCTGTGTTACTGGTCACCTCCAGGCCTTCTGCCCCCCCCCATACACACCACCATGGTCCCCTCCACCCCAGCCCTGTCCCACGGTGGTCACTGATCCAGCCTTTGAACAACCTGAAGACAACTTTCCCATCTGTCTCCACCTCTCCAGCCTCACTGGCCTAATGCTGAGCCACCGCTCTCATCTGAGCTTCTAAAAACCTCACTGGGCTCCAGCATCTCCACCTCACCCCAACTGTCTTTCCCATGAGCACCTCTCTCTGGGACACCCATCTAAGCATGCTGCCCATACGAATCTTTCATTTCCCCGTCCTGCAGGGGATGAAGCCCAAATTTCTTCGAGTGGTAGACAAGGTCTCATAACCTGACCCTATTGTCTTCCCATAGCCCACCCGACCCGTATTAGTTTCCTACCACAGCTGTAACAAACTGGACGCAAGAGCACCTGGATCAAAACCGCACAAACGTATTACCTTACAATTCTGGAGGCCAGAGGTCCACAGTGAGTCTTATGGGGCCAAATTCAAGGTGTTGGCCTGGCTGGTTCCTTCTGGAGGCTCAAGGGAGAATCTCGTCTTCGCCTTTTCTTCTTCTGGACACAGTTCCATCCTCAGCTTATGGCTTCAGGTCACATCGCCCTTCCTCCCTCTGCTTCCATTGTCACATCACTTTCTACTGACTGCTCTTCTGACTCTTGCGATAGCATTTAGGGACATCCTGGATAACTCAAGATAACCTCCCCATCTTAAGATCACTAACTTAATTACTTCAGCAGAGTCCCTTTTGTCATGTAAGGTAAAACCTTTGGGCATTAGCATGCAGACAGCTTTGAGGGCTCACCACCCTGCCCAACGACAACCCACAGCCCATGTTAGCCAGCAGGGAGTCCCCTGACCCTCTCAGGGGCCACCAGGCACTTCTCCCCTCTGGTCCCTGGTCCTGCTATTTCCTCTGCTGAAGGACCCGGCCCACCCCTTTCCACCTGCCAGGCTCCCTGCTTTAAATTCAAGGCTTAGCTCAAAAGGCATTTCTCTTTTGTGGCTTTCCTTGACCCCACAACCAAGTACTATGTCCCCAAAACATAGAATTTTATAGCATTGAACCTTAGTAGCTGGTTTACATATGTGATTGCTTGTTCAATCATAACATCTTTAGGAGTAGGGGCCTTGGCTGGATCATCTTGATTGCCCCAGCTCCAAACACATAATTCATGGTACTTAACAGGTAGGGTGCAAAAAATATTTACTGAATCCAACAACAGTTGGTGAAATCCAGTAAGATCTGTCTGAGTCCCAGTTGGCAGAGGGATGGTTTTGTGGGGCTCTTGGGTAGTTTCATTAGCCTGGCCCTGCATTCCTGACCCCCCCCCCCCCCGGCTTGCATAGCAGCTCCCTTTCTTCCATCAGGGGCTCCCCCTTCCCTGCACAAGGTGGTTGTGAACACAGCTGCCTGGCACTCAGCGCTCTGGCACATGGCATAGGTCTGACCACGCAGAGCCAGACAGTCCTAGATAGAGGCATGTGGCCCAGACTGGGCTAAAGAGAATGAGGTCCCGGGATTTGACATGGAGGCTGGAGAAGGAGGTGCTGGTGAGCTGGAGAGAGGAGCGCCCGGAGCTGTGTGGGGCCCTGTTGCTCCCCCTGGATGAAGCCTGACTGCAGACCAGAAAGTGACCTCTGGGGGGTTAGAGGGCTACACACATGGAGAACAACAGTCCCCAAGGCCAGCTCCACTCCTCGACTTCTCTAGGTGAGAGCTAAGCAAGTCCCTTGTTTGCTTGTATCAGTTGGGGTTGGATTTCTGACACTTGTGCTTGGATGAATCTTGACTAAGACAGGTTTTAACTTGGTAAGAATGTCTGTTCTGATGGTCTGCACGGTGTAGAGACCCAGCGACGACACTTTGCAATGCCCTGATTTGTCTCCTCCTTTCAGCTCTCCTGCCGTTCTCTGGACAGAGTTGGAGACTCTATCCATTAGGGATGCTTCAGTGGGGAAGTAACAGAATACCCTACTAGTGGAGCTCAATGAAAAAGGTTTACCTACTACATGTATTAGCTGCCTGGAGCTAAGCAATGCCAAAGTTGGTTCAGTGATTCAACTTTGTCATCAAGGGCCTGGTTCCTTCTCTTTTTCTGCTCTGCCATCCTCAGCATGTCAGCAACACTGTCTGTCTGGATCACAGAATGGCCACTGTGACACCGAGCACACATCCTCACACAGGCATTCTGAGAAGGAAGGAAGGAAGCAGGAGCAAGCAGAACTTTCTCATTTTCACCTTTTTCATTTCAGGGGGTAAAATCTTTTCCAGAACCCCTCAGCAGACTTCCTTCTCCATCCCATTGGCCAAAGTCGAGTCATATGGCACCCTCACCAATCTCTTGCATGGGGTTGGCCAAAACCAACCATGATTCATCTCTTTGATAAGAATGCAGCACAATTGTCTGGATAGTCACCCTCTTTGAATTCCTGGGGTGGTGAGGCCCATTCCCAACTCTAGCAGGTGAATCATGGTTGGCCTCGTGGACCATGAGAGTCTTTTTGGTTGTGCTTCTGGACCAGGTCTTTGGTCAAGTTGTTGAGCTGCTCATTTAACCAATCCAGAACTTGACCTACCTCCATTTTTATTTTGTGACATAATAAACCCCCTCATTGTTGGAGCCATTTTGAGTTGGTACTCTTGTTACTTGCTGCTGAAGCCATCTCACAGATACGTTCCTCCAACTTGAGCAGAATTTGCTCCAGGCAATACTCTCTAGACTTGCCTTAGCACTCCAAAGACAAGCCATAGGGCAGGCCAGCCTGCTCTGTCCTGCCAAGGTTCATCCCAAATGCCACCTTGTCCCGAAAGCCATTCCTGCGTGCTCAGTCATAATCGTCCTGCCCTCTTCTGAATCCCTTAGGCATTTTTTGCATTCTTCTCATTCCGCTTTCCAATTCATTCAGCAAATGTTTACCAAAGCCCTGAGCCTTTCAGGGGATGTGCTAGGTGCTAGCATCGTACAGGTGACAATGCCCCTTACCTGCCTCCAATCATGCAAAGTCTGCTTGGCTTTCCTGTGGCCTTTGTTCATTCCTTCATCCCTTCCAACAGTCCTGTATTGCGGGGCTTCTCTGGGCCAGGCCTTGTGCTGATGAAGGAAAATGGTCCCCGCTTTGAACTTCATGCTGTCTATCTGGGGGAGAGTGACAGAGAGAAGCACAGGGGCCATCAGGGAGCAGGACAGGAGCCACTAACACAGCGTGGAAGGGAGGGTGGGAAGAGAAAGCACTAACAGAGACCATTTGTTCCCACTGAGCTAAACTGAGCACCAGCTCCTTTAATCCTCTCAATGATCTTGTGAGGGGCAGATATTATCCCCATTTTGCAAAAGATTAAATCACCGTTCAAAGATGTTAAGTAACTTTCCCTAGATGGCCCAGCCAGGCAGTAGCAGAGCTGGGGTCTGCACCTGGGCAGGCTGACTCCAGGTACAGGCACAAAGCTCTGCACCCTACTGCCTGCCTGTGCAGGCCCAGTGCCATACTTCCCACGTCGCTGCTCGCCAGGAGAGGCTTGGAGCAGACCCTTCCCACAGCCCTCAGGTGGACAACCTGGAGACACCTTGATCTCTGACTTTTGGCTTTCAGACGGTGAAGACAGTAATTTTCTGTTGTTTAAGCCATTCATTGTGTGGCATTTCATTACAGTGGCCCTAATAAAGCAACACACCACGTAAGTCTCAAGGTAGCTGGGAAGAAATAGAGGAGAGTGGAATGAAATGAGATTAGAAAGGCAGGTCAGGGCCAGATCACACAAGACCTTGTAGGCTTAGGTAAGACTTTGGATTTTAGTCGAAGATCCAGGAAAACCGTTAATAGGTTTTATAACTGTCTTAAGCAGAGTTTCAAGTCAGGTTGATGGCACGAATACAAGTTGGCCCGGGGAAAAGAGCAGCTGTCAGAAAGAACAGAAATAAGACCAGTGTGTTAGTTTCCTAGGGATAACAAAGTACCACAAACTGGGGGTGTAGGGGAGGGGCTTAGAACAACAGAAGTTGATTCCTTCATGGTTCTGGAGGCCATGAGTCCAAATCAAGAATTTTTTGTGCACAGGCCATCATGGACACATTTCTGACTATGCTACCTGAAAATAGCCCCGCCCTCCTATCCCTTTACACCAGGTCATTTTTCTTCCTAGCACTTACCATTATCTGAAATTTGTTTGTTTGTAGGGTGCCAATGACTGGGACTGTTATAGTTGCTGCCATCCCCAGAATCTAGACAGTGTCTGGCCCTTAGTAGGCCCTCAAATAATTACTGAAAGAATAAACCATATAAAAACAATATGCATAGAAAATACTGGAAGAAAATACAAGTGCTAATGATTTTCCTCTGTTAAGGGCACTTGTAATTCTCTCTGTATTTTTCTGCTTTAAAATAAAATAGCCTACTTTTGTGGGGAGATAGAAATGTTCTACATCTTGATTTGAGTGGCGATCACATAGTTATATACAATTGTCAAAACTCATCCAAGTGAGCGCTTAAGAGCTGCATTCAATTATGTTAATTATATCTAAAAAAAAAACACACCAGTATACTTGTGGATTTTCAATAATGCTCTTGCTGGTGTTTTATAGCATTAAGAATACATAATTGTAAATAGGATAAATGGAAATAAGTAGAAATAAATTACATAACACAAAATAGGTATTGGATCTATATTATAAATTACATTTGGCTTGTTATACTATTTTAAAAAGAAGTTCTTGGAAGACATCTGCACACAGCATACACACCCGTTTATACCTGCCAAATTCACACTGCTTTATATATCTCCCAGTAGTTTATAAAAATTTTGTTCTAGGTTTTCTCTCTCCCCTATTTATTCTGTAATAAATTGAAGCCACAAATTAAGCTGATCCCTCCAGAATGCAAAGTTTCCAGTTAGCCTGTTTATGACTTTCACGGTGCCTCCGGGGGTAGTAAAACTGAGTCTACACTCTCAAAGAAAGGACTCCTTTGAGTCTAGACAGTTTTGTTCCAGAAGCAACTTTTCCAGCTGGGGAAGCACCTCAGCTTCCACGAAGCCTCTATATAAAAAAACTGAGATGTCAGCTTAAATGGTTGGTGTGGCCTGGGCCCCAAGCCTCCCAGGGTGAAGGGAACACAACAGGCATCGTAATGAAGTGATTTCCCCAAATCAGCCCTTGGATGCAGTGGGGAAAGCGCTGGCCTTGTTTCCTCCCTCCTTTATCAGCTCTGGCTCAGGTCTCGGGGAAGTGGGGGAGAGGACAGTGGGAGATTAGAAAATTCCACGAAGAGGGTGGGTGTCCAGCACTGGGTTACTCACACAAAAGTGGTCTTCATTCAGTCGTCTGTGGAGTTAAGCAGACTCCTGAGTTAAAGCAACTCCAGAACTGCTACTGGGAGCTGTGTGCTTTCTGCTCCTAAGTTCCAGAGTTAGGGGAGTAGAGTGGAGTAGTGAGGAGCCCACTTTGGGGGTCAGACGATGTTGAGATCAGGCACAGCCCTGTCAGGTATTAGCTATGTGACCTCAAGTCAATGCAGGCAGAGTCCTGAACGGTCTGTCTCCCACTAAGCCTTGGCTTCCTGATTTGTAAAACGGGCTCCCGCTCCCTACCTCACAGGCTGAGGTTGAGGACCTGGCAAGCACTCAGCACAGTAACTTCAGTTTGGTGAGTGGTGAGAAATTCAACAAATGGGGGGGGGGGGGGGGGGCTAGCCTTGGAGTCAAAACCATCAAGACAGGATAGGACTTGCTTTTGCCTCTGATTCTCAGCAAGTGCAAGGTGCCTCTGTCAGCTTTGGGTCCTACCAAAGAAAAGATTTGGGGTCTGCCCCTCTGGTTTGCCCACTTGGGGCAACCAGCACTAGAAGAGAGGGCTCTCATAGAAATGTTCTAGGTTGTCCCTACACCACTTGGATTCACGCAAGCCAACAGTAATCCAATCAGGGTTCTTTAGGGTCAATTACCTCCCTTCTCACGAGAATGTTATCTCAGAAGCTGAAAAGAAAACTGGTTTTAAGCATTCACCAAACAGGCAGCTCTCTCCTGAGAGTTAACCAAGAAGATGGGACGGCTTGGCGTGGGTTATCTTTTTCGAGATTATTCTGGTTCTGAAAAGCAGTGGCACATTTACCACTGTGAGAGACAAAGCAGCTGCAGGGAGAGAACTCAACACACACACAGAGAGGAACAGGAGAGAGCTTTAGCGTTACTCTGGCCCAAGAGGGCTAGGAATCTTGCCAAAGAGAAAGTGCAGGATTGGCAGCAACTGAGAGATCCTGCGTGGACTTTTAGGAAAGATTTTTGGGCCACAGCACAAGGCCTCCTCCATCGGGGCCAGGAGAGTTCTGGCAGCAGCCCCCAGCCCAGGCATGTTCCCATATAATTGAAGTCGAATGTGCTGAGGGAGGATGGCGGGGTTCTTCCTGGCTGCAGAATCTCCACGTTCTGCAGTTGGCCCTGTTTGGGATCAAAGCCAGTACGTGTTGATTTTCCGCAGCATGGAAACAAATGCAATGAAGCTGTTTTCCTGAGGCATGCATTTTGAAAGGGGGATTTTAATTTTTTCCCCCCAAGGACAGGTGGGGTGGGGGAGGTGAGGGAGTGGTGACGTGGCTCTTCTATTGCTGTCCCTTTTGCAAACCCTTTCTCGGGCTCAGTTTCCACGTAAGCACAAACTAATCAGTTAGAATGTGTGAGGGGGCATAGCTATGAGGAAGGCTACGTCTTTCACAAAAGATAATTCCTGGAAAATGCTGCTGGAGCACCCTCTGGCTGTGTGCGATAAGTCACAATTTGCTTGCTTTCCGCTGGAATGTTTCCAAGAGAGCACCTTTCCTTATTCCTCCTAGAAATTTCCATTTACTCTTCTTCACTTCTAGGTCTTTCTCTGTGTAATCTGTCCTTCTGCCCAGAAATTAGTTTGTTTCTTTTCAGTTAGCACCCGAAGTCTTTTGGTGCTAAGCATTATGTTAATGATGTAAAGTGATACAGGTCCGTTTCCCAGTTTCCTTCTTTAAATGGCACTCCACTTCTCCCAGTCCTTCCTCTAAGGAAGGTCTAAACTTTTGGCCCATTGGGCCATAACCAAGGGATTGAGAATTTGGAAATCAGGAATTGATACAGCTGGAGGGGTCTCAGTGGGCTCTTTTTAAATGAGGAAAGAAATGTACAAAGATGTGCTCTGGGACTTGCTGCTTCTTCCGGGCAAAAGACGGCAAAAAGACATTTCCACAGGGGCCAAGCTAGAACTGTTTTTCCTATTTGACATTTATACTTAGTGCTGTAGGTTTACTTTTATCTTTGAAAAAGAATGCGCCATCTGTCACATGGGTAGGTTTATCCTGGGTGTCGTAAACCTTCATGGTCCAAGACCTTTGCAGGTGATTCTGTGTTTCCCTGAAAATAAGACCCAGCCGGACTAACAGCTCTAATGCATCTTTCGGAGCAAAAATTGATATAAGACCCGGTCTTATTTTACCGTACTATAAGACTGGGTCTTTAATATAATAAATATAACATCACATAACATAATAGAATAGAATACCAGGTCTTATATTAATTTTTGCTCCAAAAGACGCATTAGCGTTGATTATCCAGCTAGGTCTTTTTCGGGAAACACGGTTTCATTCTTTGACCCACCTCACCCCCTGCACAAACCTCTCTGCATTTATTTCGAGAGGCTGGATCTGAAAGGAGTCTTGGGTCAGGGGATTTAGAACGTGGTCTGAAAAGAATCAAAGTGGCTTTAGTTCACTCAGTGTGCTTGGTAATTACCCTTGGAGTAACAAATGTTATCAGCACCAGTGCAGCCCCGTGCCAAGTACCAAAACCACATTTTCCAGATGATTCCAGTGAGAGGTTTCTGACCCGAAGCAATTCAACATTAGGCCCCAAAGACCACAACCATCTTGTATAAAACAACAGATTGTTCATCTCTTCCTGGCCTTCTTCTCTAATGCAGCAAGAATGCAAAATCCAGATTAAAAACCAACTGCAGAGCCCCTTTCATGCTCCCCTAAGCTTCCAGAATTACAGTGTGAGCTGCTCAGTGCCAACAGTGTACTAGCTCAAATGATTCCGAAATAGTTTTGGTTTTTGGAAATACAGCTTTCAAAATTAGCGTTTGATGGAACCTATTATTGAAAGTGAGCATTCCGGGGAAGGCGCGCGAGTTTCAGGGGCTCAGGAAGGGTCACCATTAAGTGGTAAATGGTTACCATTACCTTAGAAAATGAAACGAGCGTGTGAAGGAGTAGATTATGATATTAATCAGGATAGAGGCCACAACCCCTCACCACCCCCCTAAAAGTGAAAAATGAAAGAAGCCTTATGTAACTTTCCTGAAGTCCACTAATGCACAAATGCAAAGAATGTTTTTTCATTTGCTCCAAGCTGACCGCAGTAGTGTTTGGGGGTAAAAATTCAACTTCAGAGGATACATTTGGCTTTGGTGCTGGGGTCAAACTCGGGGTTCCTGAAGGGAAAGGCTTTTATCCCTATTACTACTTCACTCTTTCCCGTCATTTAAAAATTGTACCTTGAAAAGCCCCATCTGTTCGTGAAGCCACTATGTAGATATTCTAGGACTCCCACTTCAGAAATTTTCACAGGCAAGAATGAAGAGTAGCCAGCCGCAGAGGCCGGCCGGGGAACACCTGGTGGCTCTCTCAACTTAAGGTGATGGCCAGGTCTTTGAGTGCTTTAGATGTCCCTTGGCGCCATCGAGGGAGCAGCAGTTGGGTCGTAAGACTCCTGAAAAATTTCTCTTCTGCTGCCAAGAAAGAAGTACCACAGCAGAATTGCCACGACAGTTAATTCAGCTTTATCCTGGAGAAAACAAAATAGCTTTCTTCCAATATTGTGAGAGTGACGTTTCTTTTTTAGATGAGCCCATGGACTTCATCACGAGCCAGAATTTGCCACCAGTCCAAGCAATGTGGCACTGGCTAGTGGATCCCGACTGCACTAGGAGAGGGGTCTCCAAGTGATGACAGAAAGTGGTTCATTCGTGCGTGATCTGCCCAGTTTTCCACACATTGCTGGCTCGGCTGTTTAAGAGTTTCTCAGCCCTTTCAATGTGCAGGCAAGGAAGGGGTGGGTCACTTCAGTGTTTCATCTTACCCAGTGTATCCTAACAAGTCACACTGGTGACAGTTTCCAAAAATAAACAATCTCAGTGTG
Source organism: Rhinolophus sinicus (assembly GCF_036562045.2). Classification (NCBI taxonomy): domain Eukaryota; kingdom Metazoa; phylum Chordata; class Mammalia; order Chiroptera; family Rhinolophidae; genus Rhinolophus; species Rhinolophus sinicus. The sequence continues at coordinate 32,676,908 of NC_133765.1, read as the reverse complement.
GTGTTGGGGCTAGAAAAAAGTCTCAGGTGTATAAATTGATTACTTTAAGTTTGCAAAAGAGTTGTGCCTGGGTCTTCTCCTATCCCAAACGTCCAAATTCAGATAATTTTTCCTCTTCTGTATCTGTTCAGGTACTTATTATTAGTTTGGGAAGTTGAAGCAAAGGGGTAGAAAGAATAATCATCTAGCTGCTCACTATATTATTGCAGGGTTGATTTTTATGTTGCTTTTTAAATTTGGGCCACTGATACTTAGATTATTTAGATACAAGCTCCCAAGCAAATGTCAATCAGAGAGACACAAATTTCACATGGGGCAGAATCATTTCAACGTTTGGTTACTTTAATGCAATTTCATTGTTCAAGGTAGTATGGATGTTAAGTGGTTCACTTCCATCCTGAAGAAAACACCAATAGCTTCTATCTTATGTAATTTTGTCAAATTCAAACTGACTTTTTAACCATTTTTTAAAACATTTTTTTATATATCTTGGTAAGATTTTTATTTTTCTGCAACATTTAAAAAAAACCTTCAAGTAGTTTGGAAACATTTGCCTATTTGCTCATTCCTCTGGGCACAGCCTTTCAGAACATTTATCCCACCTCTACTGAAAATCTGTACTCTCCCGGCTGGTGGTAGGGCTGCTTGATGGAGGTGATCACAGAGAAATGAGGAGCCAGCAAGCTTTGTGAACTACTTCTAATTCTCTTCATTAGTATGCTGCAATCCACCCCAGCTTCTGCAAGGTCAGACATGCAAGACAAGTACTTGGCCAAAAAAGCAGGATTCTAACTAGTGTAAAAATAGATTTTAAATAAAATAGAATCTCTATAGGAAAGAGAATTAGGTTACGCTTTACATTCCCACTCTTGCTCTACGATATCTGTGTATGTAAGTCCAAGGGTGACTTATAGAGTTGGTCTGCCTTAAGTGAAAACTGAGAATGTTTGAGTACATTCATTTTGCAAAATTACAGGTAAGGTTCTTTGGGAAATGCTGCAGCACATCCCACAACCATGGATGGTGATTAGCAACACAGCTGGTGTGCTAACAGGTAACTTGTAAGACATTTAGGTCAAAGGGGATGAGGTCTAACCATAGGTTAAAAAACAATTCTGAAACGTGGTAACTTGAACTTTGGCTAATTATGAAGCAGAAAACAAACTCACCATTTAACAGTGTGTCTTGTTAACCGATTCAGCTCCCTCTTTTGGAAGCTAAATTCCAAAGGCTCGTACTTTTAATTTTGCTCAGTTACTGCACATTATGAATTATTTGACGTTTATGTTTCTACAGAAAGTACACAGCCCCTCTGTTGGCTCACAACAAGCATTAAATGACTGTTTTAAAGGAGGCTCTGTTAAAATTCTAATTTTCGGATTCGGAAACAGCCTTTGGTTATATCTTGAAAGAGTAATTGAAAATCTGCCCAAGCTCCCTCTAGCCGCAACCTGAACATGCAGCGCAATCATCTGTAAACATTCAGAAAATACTGATCCCAGCAAAATACACAATCCGCTAGTCAGAGGCTTCACTCTACATTTTCAGATGGAAGATAAAACTGCCTGCTTATTCCTGCAAGATGCTAGGAAACCCACTCTGAGATCTGAGTCTTGGAGCCACCATGAAGCCTCCTCCATATTCGAGGTTCAGAGTGAGGTGGAGAGTCATCAAAAATAAACAAAGTGGAAACACCACCATTTTTCCTACACTGTGTCTACTCCGTCTGTTGCGGGTTGTTTGTTTTTCCTGGCTAGCCCTAGAGCAAGAAGATATGGCTGCCGGAGACAAGCCAGTGCCTGGTTTATAGGCCCAGCCTCTTTTCATATAACATTTAATCAGCGCTTCTATTCCCAGAGGCAGGGAGGGATGACAACGATAGGAGACCAATGCTGGGAGTTGTCAGAAATCCTCAGGAGCCAATGCGAACCTCTCTCTAAGGCAGCTGCTATGACCTCAGGGAGCTTCGATGCTTTCGTACTGGGTAACTTTACCTACCGACCCCAGAACTGAATGTCAAACACACCAACTCAATAAATACAATGGAAAAATACACAGATTTGGGGGCATCTATCAAGTCGGAAGGCAAAATGGTCATTAGAATGTCTGAGGTTAGTGAACTGTTACAGTTGAAAAAAGCAGCCACCTTTTAAAACGCTGCCCATTTCCATCAGCTCCCCTAGGCAGCACCCTGTACATTCATCAAACCACACACTAGCAAATGAAAGACCCAAACGATTGCAGCTTGATCCGCACTTATACTTACTTAGGGCCCAGCCTCACATTTAACCGAAGGCCCCAGCGCCCCCTTGCACCAGGGAAAAGTCTCAAGACACCTTCAGTGTCTCTGAAGGTCACTTGCCCCTCTTGCTGCGGCCCTTCCTGGAGGGCAGCTTCCCACTGCCCCCCGAAGAGGGGGTGCTGGAGGCGGAGGCCATGGCAATGTTGATCTGTCCCTCCTGTATCTCCTGCCGGGTCTCAGCAGGCAGGTGGTTGATCTTCTGCTGCGTCTCTAGGTAGAACATGACATCACGCAGCTGCTCCTGGATCTCGGTGATCTGCAGATCCTTCTGGTCACAGGTCTCCTTCAAAATCCTCTCCTCCTCCTTCAGCTTGTTCTGCAGGAGGACCTGATTGGCTCGCAAACATTTGTTCATTTCCTGCTCCTCTTTGAGCTCTGTGGAGAGTTTGGCTACTTTTGTGTTTAGCTGAGTGCACCTTTTGCAAAACAAAGGAAGACAAAAAGCATGTTTTTCATTTGCTGACACAGTCCCCTTTCTGCTCTGAGATGAACAGGGGGCCATCACCTCAGAATCCGTTCAGGGCAGACTCCTCCCTCCATAGCCAGGGCGACTGGTTTGCTGTCATTGCAACAACTACACAAAGCAAGAATTTTGCTATAGTTAACCCAAGTGTGGCTTCAAGATAATTTTTTTTTTTAAGCACAGACATTTTTCCACAGCAGAAATTATTCTGTGATTCACGGTAAAACTTCTACTGCTTCTCTGTTTTGCAGGCAGGGGTTACACAGGTGGCTTAGAGATGATAACTACGATAGAGAAGTGACGGAAAAGTGACATTCTCGGAGAGTCAAGCGATCTGACCTTACTGCACTTGCTGGAGAAGGGATCTCAAAAATAGGGATTCCTTATTCTTGACGCCTGATCTTACTCATAAGTAAAGAATCACAAATTTAAACACCATTTTTATGTATCAGAATGCCAAAGATCTCACACGGGAGAAAAGAGGCATTCCCACACACTGGCACTGGAGTGTGAACTGGTACAAACTCTCTGCAAGTCAACTTGGCAATAAGTAGAAAGTCAAAATTTCACATGCCCTTTAACACAGCTATTGTACTTCTAGGAACTTACCCTATAAAATAGATATACTCAGGACGGCCCTGAACAACACATGGAGAAAGACGCTCATCGCAACATTGTTTACAGTAGTGTAAGATGTGAGACAACTTAAATGTCCATCAACAGAGACTAGTTAAAATTACTATGAGCCTGCTACCCAGTGGAATACCACGCAGCCATTGCAAAGATCAAGTTAGGGCTAGGTGTGCCAGCATGAAAAAAATCTCTAAAACAGAGTATTTTACTAAATAGAACACCTGACATTATTCAAATTTTGCAGGGAAAAAAAAAAGAACGTACGTGAGATGTTTATACAGATACAGCAAAGACCTGGGAGAGTAAATATTCACTGGTACCATGAATAACGGTAGCCTCTAGAGAGCGGGACCTAGGGCATGAGAGGAAACTTCCAGTTTTAACTTTTTAATTCTTTAATACAGTTCAATTTGTTAGGGTGCTGACAGTATAGGAGAATTTCTCATTTTTATTTCTATTAATGTTGTAGTATTGTTTTTACAACAGTTAAAAAACACCTTTGGTGAAGAGTTTCTATGTGGGGTGATGCAAAATTTAGGAAACAGATGGCAATAGTTCTACAACAGTGTGAATGTACTTAATGCCACTGAACTGCACACTTAAAAATGGTAAAATGGCAAATTTTATTATACAGATTTTTACCACCCACACAAAAAAACTATTTAAAAACAAATCCAACTTTTGATAGTGGGCAAAATGAGTGAAGTATATATGGGAACTCTTTGTTACTATCTTGGCAACTTCTGTAAATCTAAATTTACTCCAAAATAAAAGATCTATTAAAAAAAGCTTTTAAAGAACAATTATCCCTCTTAAATTTTTTATCCATTTGTCTAGAGGTAAAAATCCAGTTATTTTTGTGCATATAACTTAAGCCAGAAAAGCAATTTCAACCAGTAGCAACTATCTTCCCAAATAACAGTAGTAGAGTATATTCTTGCTATGCTGTTCCTGAATTTTTTGCTCCATATTTTGACCTTTAATTCATGTCCAAGACCAAAACACATGCCATCTCCAGCTTAGATACAGTCTCTTTCCTAACTGACAGTTCTTAGCCGCCACAGCTCCGAGAAGCTACAGGCTCCGGGCACAAGGAAACTGCAGGCAAAAGTGGAAGATATTTGTGCATACCATAAGCACACAGATACCAGGAAAGGACAATGCATTCCGTATGGCATGAAACACCGAGTTTTTTAACAAACAGGAAGTCACAGTAAGCTTGCTCCATATATAGGGAAATCCCTGAAAACCTGGTGATACACATACTTGAAAATAAGTGTTTCATAGGAATGAAGGAAATTATCTTTTTATGGAGCCTATTACAATCAAATTTCTCAGTTGAAGAATAGACCAATTATACCTACTTTCTTTCCACAGACTGCTTTTCTTTTAGGAGATCATTTAGTCTGTGCTCCAGGTTATCACATTTCTCAATTGTTTCTTTAAATTTGGTCTTCATGTTGTTAATCTGAAAGAGCAAACAGAGATGAGTTTCATTTTACAAACACAAAGTTGTGTGGTCTTTAGGGCTAACTTTGCCTTTTTTTTTTTTTTTTCAATTGCATGTATATAACTTTGACAACCCAAACTTAGAAAAGGGGAGACAATCATTTTAAAAAACTCCTGTAACGGGAATTAAATAAATTGAGAAATCTTTTTTTTCTTACTATTTCTCTATACCACGATGAAGCTGCTGAATGTGAAGTGAAACTGCTCGAAAGCAAAGACAGTTTCAGGCAGTAGAGCAAGGGCCTCCCACTCTTACACCTCACCATTGTTTTTTCTCCTCCTGAGATTACATTCTGAAAATTATCCAAATAATCCAAGAAACGAATCTAATCCAAGAAACGTGTGATGGCTGATTCTGTTTCAGGTCCCCTCCCAAATTCACTGTTAATTTTCTCATGAAGTCATATGAAACATTATCAGTTCTTGTTTTATTGAATTTATTTATAAAGGCAATCTATATATGGAACTAATTCATATTACACTGTCTTAGAAACTAAGAGAATTGACAAATCCTGCTGTATTATGTGTCAGACAGCAGCAACCCTAGCCAAGAGTCTGCTGAAGTCTAGCTAGGCAGACACCGGATTCACTCCGGTGTGAAGATCTGCAGACTTGGCAAATGTCTCAAGTCTCCTACTCTAAGGACATGGGGAGATGAGGTGGGAAGAAGTAGTGAGGCTGGGGGAACCATGAGGCAATAGCAATAGTAACTGAAAGTGGCTGAGAATTTAAATCCTATGGCCCAGACACCTGCTATGTATTTTACAAATATTATTCATATTTTTGATTTTTTTTTCTTTTTAAAGAAGTCCCTTTAACATTTCTTGTAATACCAGTTTGGTGGTGATGAACTCTTAGCTTTTTCTTATCTGGGAAGCTCTTTATCTGTCCTTTGATTCTAAATGATAGCTTTGTTGGTTAACCTTGGTGGTAGGTTGTTGCTTTTCATTATTTTGAGTATTTCGTGCCCATCCCTACTGGCCGGCAAAGTTTCTGTTGAGAAATCAGCTGACAGTCGTATGGGAGCTCCCTTGTACCTAGGTAAATACCTTTCTCCTGATGCTTTTAAGATTCTTTCATTGGCATTTTAATTATGATATGTCTTGGTGTGGGCCTCTTTGGGTTCATCTTGTTTGGGACTCTGCACTTCCTAGGCTTGTATGTCTATTTGCTTCACCTGGTGAGGGAAGCTTTTCTTTAGTTATTTCTTTATATGTTTTCAATTCCTTGCTCTCTCTCTTCTTCTGGTACCGCTATGATGCAAATGTTGGCACTCTTGATGTTGTCCCAGAGGCCCCTTAAACTATCCGCATTTTTTGGATTCTTTTTGCCTTTGCTGCTCTGATGGGGTGTTTCTGGTTACTGTGTTTTCCAAATTGTTGACTTGCTCTTCTGGTTCATCTAATTTGTTGAATCCTTCTGGTGTATTCTTCATTTCAGTTATTGTATTTTTCACTTCTGACTGGTTCTTTTTTATAAAATTTTCTATCTCCATCACTTCTGGTATATGGCAATTTCTGGTATTCGTCAAATAAAAACATTATGGTGTGTCTTCATCCACTATATTCACCGGATCTGGCACCATGCGACTTCTGGCTCTTCCCCAAAGTCAAAATGATTCAGGACATCGGGGCAGCTATAATAGGGCTACTAAAGACACTCACGAAAGAGGACTTCCAGAACTGTTTCAGAAAGTGGCAACAATGATGGGATAAGTGTGTTAGAAGTGAGGGGGAGTATTCTGAGGAGGGTTACTGGCAATGTGTCTTTTACTGTAACAAATTTTTAAAAATTTAAACATTCACTGTATTGTTTGATCACACCTTGTAAATGTGACAAACTTAGGTATTTTACACCTATCATATTCTTTTTAATAAAAATGCCAGTTGTGATCCACCAAACTCATTTCCCAGTCCACAGCTAGAAAAAAAAAAAAAGGATACACATAGATCTAGAGGTCCAAAGAGAAAAGAGGTATGTTGAGGGCAAGTCACCTGTCCTGACGGCCTACTCTATGTTCTCCATACCTGGCCCTATTAAAACTAAGAACCTTTAAGTGGGCATGAGCTTCATGTTCTAGAACAGACATTCTATAATAACTGTACTACCTAAGGCATTGGGAGACAGGAATAGTATCATTGAAACACACAATTAATTTCAACCCTCACCCCCAACCACACGCTAACTTTATAGGAGGCCCATGAACAGGAATCTGTCAGTGAAACCCATGGTGCATTACTGTTCCTCCTTGCATGTGCTCTACCGCTGGAGGTGCCAACACACAGAGGACTGGTCCAACGGAGGACAGTGGCAGGAACAAAAGGCTCGCATCATCCAATAACTTATGGACAAGCAACCTTTGTTATTAGAAAACAAAACATCTTTTTCAAGCCCTGGGAGTTTTTATTTAGGGTGGCCCTTGCCTTCATCTTACCCCTACCTAAACATAAACACAAGTTTCATAGTTTTTAGCTTCTCTGGCTCTTGGCTTTTCATGGGTATGTGTTAGAGAATGCAGTTAATCCTAAAGAATCTTAAAAGGCACAGAGAATCCTGAGCTTAGCTGTCAAGGGTCTGCACGAAGCACTTTAGGTGGTCACGCTGGTATAGTCCATAGAAAAACCCATTAGTGAGGCTGCTCGGGTTGCCAGTGCCCCACCTCGGGAGTCCGTCACTTGACATCAGGTGGCCATGACCCATGCTCTCTGTCCTGAGTGCTTCAGGACACGTCCTTCCCCCATGTACGCCAATCAACCCCAATTCAGAACTAGTATGTCAAGTCACCTTGAGCACCTCTGAAAGGCACTTCCATTGCTTGGAAAGTTCTTGTAAGAATTTCATCATGAACTTCTTTTTTTTTAAATGTATGTACTTTTAAGTTTATATAATAATAATAAATTTTTTATTTTTTTTATTTTAAGGAGGGCGCACAGCTCACTGTGGCCCATGTGGGGATCAAACTAGCAACCGTGGTGTTACCGTGTTTCCCCGCAAACAAGACCTAGCCATATCATCAGCTCTAATGCATCTTTTGGAGCAAAAATTAATGTAAGACCTGGTCTTATCTTATATTAAAATAAGACCGGGTCTTGTATTAATTTTTGCTCCAAAAGATGCATTAGAGCTCATGGTCCGGCTAGGTCTTATTTTCAGGGAAACACAGTATTAGCACCACGTTCTAACCAACTGAGCTAACCGGCTACCCCCTCATCAAGAACTTTTAACTAAAGATCATTTTAAAGCTGATGTTAAGCCTTTAAAAACCTGATTTCTCCTCATCTGTAGGCATGCTCAGAAGCAGGGCCCACGGGCCTGGCATAAAGTGAGAGTTTGGCCCTGCCTGCTAAGCTCCAGGATAATCCCAGCTACTCGAAGGTGAGCCCCAGGCCCAGCTCTGCAGTCCGTACCGGAAGGCCCAGTCACTGGTGGGGATTCATCAAGTGATTAAAATAATCATTTAAAAAATTTAGAAGCTTTTATTTAGTACTAAAGGAATCAAGGAATTATGAACACTGTTCGTAGGTCCAGAAAATGGTTCTCAGAATCCTAGTTAAATATTAACCCTCAAGTGTTCATTGGTTTCCAAAATCCTTTTGTTGGACCCTCAGGATTCTTTGTAAATGCTGAAAACAAAGGGAAAACCAAGCAGGTGGAGTTCTGAACCCTCCACCTGGGTCTCCACCCAAATCACCCCACTTTCTCTTTTACCCACTGGAGTACAGAATGGCATCTTGTTTAAGGGATTATTTCGTTACAATCTGAAAACCACTACCCTAGACCAATAAGACACAGTGGTGACCACTGAAGCTCCAGCTGCTCAATTTTGTTTCCATCAACTTCGAAGTAACATCTTGTTGCCTCAGAGGCCCATGCTCGGCTCCCCAAAGCAGCTGTTCCCAAGTTGACAAACCAACTGGCTGACTCAAATTACAACCGTCATGTACATTTTTTTTAACAGAACTGCACAAGGCACTGGAAAACCTGATTGAAGTTAACTAACAAACAAACAACGCCCCAACCCCAAAATACTAAAGCCTTTAAATCCAAGGATTCTTTTTTCCTTTCTTTTTTTTAGGGTACATACCAGGTATTTTATTTCTTCCTTTGTACAGTATAGAGCTCAGCATACAATATGATTTTAATATTCTTGATTTAGTAATCCTAGGTGAGAATACATGTCTGCTTCCCCTCCTTCTTAAATTATACTTAGTTGATTGCATTTGCAATAGAGTATTTTTGTCTCCTCCTTTTCCTCTTTTTGACTAATTTTATTCTCATTGTGGTCTAGAATTTCCTGTTCCCTGATACTGCCTTCACAGGCTCAGTCTCTAATATAATGACAACTCAGGGGTTTACCACTTCTCTCTGGAATCATGATCTTGAGTTAGATTACAGGGGTGAGCCATTTGATTCCAAATTCTTGTTTTCTTTTTTCTATCCCCCAACTCCGGCTTTATGAGACACAACTGACATACGTATAACAAAGGTTTCTTTTTAGAGGCAGAACAGTTCTCTATCTGTATTATCAGACTAAGAAGGAAGATTCTAAGGTTCCGTTTTCCCTGTGCTCTGCCTTTTCCCTCCCCGATGCCATGTGCCATTTCAGCAGTCACTAAGCCAGAAACTTACTTCTTCTGCTGTGTCCTTCTCTATTCGAACTATCTTGTTTTCCCAGTAGATTCGCTGAGATTCCAGCTGGCTTGTTAGTAAATATGAATACTAGAAACATAGAGAATAAACACCAAAATATAAGTCACTGTTGTAAGTCTCTGAAATTCAATTAAAACCTGACTTTTAATGACCTATGAAGTAAGAGTAACCATCAGAATATACATTGAACCTTGGTTCCACTCTATACTCACTACACCACAATCACACTCCTGTACTCTGGGTTAATCTAGTCAGGGACAAACAGACAAATGTACGTGAAAAAAAAACACGTATGTTTCTCTTTAGCTGACTTTAAGAAGAACCACACAGTTTTAAAATTAAAGTGTAACTCAAACCAGCTCATTCTTCCCCTACGCCCCCCCCCCCCCCCACGCACCAGGAGACTGTCAGTGTGCCTCCCAGCCTTGGGTTACGCTCCCTCTCAGCTCCTTTAGCACTCTGCCTGTCATTAATAGTACTTGTAACACCAGCATTTAATCAGTGGTTTACCTGCCTGTCCCCCTGACTGGGCTGTGAACTCTTTGAAAGTGAGGGTTACATCTTTATTTCTGTACCCCCAGTGCCTGGAACATGCTAGATGTCAAGAAATGTTTGCTGCCTGACGACATGAATGAATAGCGCTGTGTAACTACAGGGAAAGGATAGGCGGCTTCTGACAGTAGGACTTCTGAAAGAAAGTGAGATTTGAGAGGGCTCTTGACAGCCAGGAGGAGGAGACAGACAGAGATCTGATTCCAGAGAACTACTAGACCTAGATGTGAGCTGTGGATGTTTAAGTCTCTTCAGAGATGAAATAGTAACACCAGTGGCTGGGGTCTAGGGTTTGGAGAGATGGGGGTCTATGGAAAGCTCTGGGGTATTATATTGAGAAATGTGGGCCAAGGAATGGAAAGATCACATCTGCATTTTAGACTATTCTAGGAGACTAGACGAAACTGAAACATGTTTGTAGGCTAGAGAAGAGACTGAAGGTGCAACAAAGAGAAAGGACAACTGGGAGAATGGATATGTCACTAGAATGCAATTTTCATGAGGACAGGCAGTTTGATGCTGTATTCCCACCACCAGGAAAAGTGGCTGACAGACAGCAGCCCTCAGTAAATATTCACTGACATACTTACAGTTATTGTGGAATGGTTACTTATTCTAAAAATGTAAAAGGTTTGAACTTTTGTCATAACAATACAATTTATTAATGGTAACATCAGCCTTATTTTAGGCCCTTCTACCGAATCTATCAGACATTAAAAGTCTAAACATGAGCAAGTTTTCAAATATCCCTACCCTCTCAAGGTTAAGGTATGTTTTTAAAACAATCATTTTGAAATTTATGTGAAACAGGACTCATATTAAACTTCTCCTTTGTTAACATAAAATTGATACTACATTGATTTTATAGTAGATGCGATTTACTGCTATAGAGAAAACCAGCTTGTGCTCATTTTATTGTTTCTTCAAATATATGAATACCTTAACAATGGCTTTATGTATCTAAGCGTCAAATTCAGCACATATATACTTTGAGTATACATTTGAATATGTAAGCCTCTAATTCATAAAACGCCAGCCTAATATATACAGAAAAGCTTCTTGGGCACAGAAAGATGCTAGACGGGTTTCCTCTTTCTGACCAAGTCTGCTCAGTCTCCAACTGCTACTGAAATGCCTACAGGAAGGTTATTAACTTCCAGTTTTATAGCAGCTTACAAAGGGCAGTCTTAATACTAGAGCTTGGGACAATGAGAAACATCACTTTGAAAATACCGTAAGGCACAGGGGACAGCCGGCCCGGTGGTTCAGGTGGTTGGGGCGCCGTGCTCCTAACGCTGAAGTCGCCGGCAGACAGCGAGAGCTGCTGTGAGAGGCCGACTGACAGCCAACTGCCTCAGCCAGGGGGGAGCGCAAGGCTCATAATACCAGCGTGGGCCAGGGAGCTGTGTCCTACACAACTAGACTGAGAAACAACAGCTTGAACTGGAGTGGGGGGGAGGCAGAAGAAGAATGGGGAAATTTAAAAATTAAAAAATAAAAAATAGTAAGGTACCGTGAAATTTAGATTTTCAAAGAAAGTCAGACAAAATAAAAATATTTTCATAATCCTTCACAGCAATAATAGAACTTTAAAAAAAGCTGACATGCAGAGTAAATGGCAATATTAAAAGCCCAAACCACCTTTCAAGTTAGAATAGTAAAAAGCAGTAGAAATAGGTATTTCATAATTACTAATAATGTTATCTTACCTCTAATTGTAAGGCATCTATTTTCTCTTCCTGGCAAGTATCACCCTCACATTCATACTGTACTATTTTTCCATCTGTTTTACTTGCAACCAGTCGATGGACATAATTATCTAAAGAAAAGAATGAGTCAACCAAGGCACATTTCTCTCAGAATGAAAAGCATCTTCATGAGCTTTTAACTTTGACCAAATTTTTGTTTTTCCAGATCTAAATTGCGATATTTCTTTAACAGTGGGCTAAATCATTTGAATTTGAAAAAAGAATGAGAGGGCAAGAGTGGAAGTATTAACTCTCTTTATAGCATGCAATTCAGGCCATTCACAGGACGTAGTGCCCTATAGGGCTCGAGTTTGCCACAAGTATCAGGCAGATGTCAAGCTGGGAGAGAAAGTAGCAAGGTTCTGAAGGAGAGGTGTTCATACAGAATGCACCAAATTAGAGAATGCGAGTGGGGTTCACCTCCAGCATAGTCCCAGACCCGATGGTTGGTGAGCTGCATGGCATAGGTGTGCTGGGTTTCCTCAAAGTGCTTATAAGCGTGTCGACTTACATATCGTCCACATCCTATGTGGCCGCATATTAAACAAATCCAAAGGTTCTGCCAAGAAGAAGGTTTGATCTTAATTAGTTATATAAAAAAATACATGATCTGCCCCACTGAGAGTGGGAAGGGGGCTGACACAGAATAAAATTTAGAGTTGTTTCTACAGGAGTTTTGAATAAATGTGTTTAAAACCCAACAAGCAAGGATGCTTTTATGGGTCAATCATTTTCTAGCTCCGATTTTTATGGAGCACTATATAAATACGTAGCAAGAAAAAATTTCTCATTTATCAATAAAAGACAGGGCTTTTTCAAAGAACAAAGAATAAAAACATGAAGTATTTTGTTTAGGAGTCAAATAATCTTTGTAGTTATATTTCTTGACTGACCCTAGACAAAAAGAAAAAAACATCAGTCTTGAAAAAGCATTTACAAGAATTTAAGCCATGCAAGGCAGAAGAAAAACCCAGACAGTTAAAGTTGTGTTCATTATTCTTTCCCGCTACCCGTTACTTACTTCCTGAACACCACATTCAAAACACTTATTTTCTTCTACTGGCTCTGGAGTTTGACAGTATCGGCAAACGGGACACCTATCCAGGACACCAAAAGATAATGGTACAGATTAAATAAAAAAGACAGCTGTTACACAACCCAAAAATCAAAAGCTGAATTTTAAATCCTCACTCTTATGTTCTTTTATCATAACTAAAAATATCATTCAAAAGACACTTTCGAGCTATTCTCAAACAAAAGGAAAAAATATAAAATCCTGATAAAGCAGAAGAAAAGGGAGCAATCTCATTACCTTTTCCCACTCCTTATCTAAAGCTTACATAATCAAAGAACTAAATATTTATAGGTTAGGATTAGGGACTTGAGACAAGTTATTAATTTTGTTTCATGTCTGGTTATCCATGTAAAGTATTTTTACTCTAAACACTCTACCTTGTCCCCACTTCCCAAAGGTTTAAGTCATTTAAAATGTACCCTGTCTGCTCAAGGTTGCTCCTAAGAGTTGGCGCTAAAATCTGTAGTAAATTTCACCAAATTATTAAAAAAAAAAAAAATGTTACTATAATTCCTGAAACACGTGACATTTTCCCATACAATGAGCATCATATGGAAGAAGATACCACTGCACTGTGAGTACTCAAATTTCGATTTATAAAAAGCCAATAAAAATGGCACTGAAGCCAAATTCATAGATACACAGAGTAGAAAGGTGGTTACCAGTGGCCGGGGGGAGGGAAAACGGGGGTACAATATTTCAGTTACGCAAGATGAGTAAGTTCTGCAAAGCTGGTGTATATCAATGTGACTACAGTTGACAATATTATACTGTGTACTTGAAATTTGCTAACAAGGTAGAACTTGGGTGTTCTCACCACCAGTAAAAAAAGGAAGACAAAAAGGGAAACGGCAAAGGTATGAAGTGGCAGATATGTTGACTGGCTTGGTTGTGGTGAATAGTTCAGTGTATACATATGTTGGGTCATCAAGTCATACACCTTAAATATATACAATTTCTGACTGTCAATTATACCTTAATAAAGATGAAAAAACAGGGGGGCATTGAAAAACAATTCATTAACCCTTTTCTGTTATACTCAAGACAAAATAACTAAGTACCAGTCATGAATATTTGTGTCAGATGAGTAGAAGTACTAGAAAGTGAGTTATAGTTGAGCCTAACTGAATTGGTGCCAAACAGAAAGAATGCTCACAATGCAATGAGTATCAGTTTGTTACCCAACTAAGTAAATAAAACCAAGAAAAGGAAATTAGCAGGAATAACACTTGGTTCTTGTCACAGATAAGGAATCTGTGTTTCCAAAGAGAAAGCTAAAGGATCTAGTCTGTCTGTTTCTTTATTATCAAGAAAAGACAGAAGACAAACTTGAAGAAATAACAAAATGGCAGCTGGTAAGCAGCAGACATCTTGTCAGAGGTAAAAACTAGCTCTGTCACCACTTTGGTCTGCTTGGTGGCTACAGTAGTGGTTGGATAAGAAAACAAATTAATTCTGAAATGTAATTTTCTACATTGTGACAGAATGATCTTTCTGAAATGTATGATCCTGAGAATAAAAAGGGAAAAACTTACAAAAATAAACTATCTGCACTATACCACTAGCACTCTATGATATACCATCTCATCTATTAAAAAAATAATTAAGTTTATTAAATTTTCCTGCCTTCCCCTCCAAAAATAATTCCTGAGGAGATATTTGAGGAAACCCTCCTAGAATATCCTTCCCTGTCATCTCCATGTGTCAAAAAACCACCCTTCGAGACCTGGTACCAATGCTACTTCCTCCACGCAGCCCTCCCTGACCACCCTGGTGGGGAAGCCATCTCTACATCCTCCAATCTCTACCCAGAATCGTGTGTGTTTATGTATATGAGTATAGTCCCTTAGCAGCCTGAACTTCCCTGAGGAGGATCTGTGTCCGATTCTCTCCCATCAGCACCCAGGCCTGTACTATGCATATACTGAGGCTTAAAACCTACTTGCTGAAGGACCTGCATGTTTAGTGGGGGCAGCTGCCAGGCCTCACACCCCATCCTGAATTCCAGTTCCAGTTCTGGCCTTCTCTGGCCACGGCACTTCCAATATGCTAACTTTCACCTCTATAAAATGAGGAGGTTGTACAAGATGGTTATTGAAGAAACTTCCCACTTTAAAACACTATGGTTCTACAAGTATGACGCTTAACCTGTACTGAAAGTAAAACTGGGGTGGTGGTGAACAAAAAGGTGTCCAGAACTTATACGGTGTGGCAGATGGACACAAGATACAGAAAAACACTTTATGGAATGCACACATCTCAGTGTGGTTTTATTCACGGCAAATTTAAACCTAGCCAATTCTTCCCCAATGATGCCACGCAACTGACTGAGGACTCCATAGAAAAGATTCTTTTGCAGCTAAATAAGCTATGGAAAACCCAGGGTTTATTATCTGCTCAAGAATATTTGAGTTCCTACTATGTACCAGGTCACCTGCTAGGTATGAGGGGTACAGCAATGAGCAAGCTAGACAAGGCCCCCGCTGTGTGAAAGCTACCACTCTTGTGGTCACTTGGGGATGGAGACGAGATCCCTGTGGACTCTCACAGCTAACTTCTGGGCTTTGCATGTGATCTTCCCCTTCCCACATACGCCCCCCGCCCCCCCACTGCCCTCTCTCTGGTCCCTTCACGTGGCTAACTCCTACTCATCCTCCTTGAGATACCACTTCTCAGACAGCCCTGGCTGCGTCAGGGCCCTAGTTCTGCAGTCACAACACTGCATACTGCTCCTTTCTAACACCTGTTATGGCTGTGACTTCACATTTATTTGTATGATTATTTGATTCTGCATCTTCCTCTCTGTACTGGGAAACCCACGAAGCCAGCGTCTGATTTACCTTTCTAGCTAAGTCCCACCCACTGCGCAGTTTGCAAAGGGAGCAACAAACCTCAATTGAAAAAAAAAGGTACAGGTTACTTACACCTCAGTTCTTTATGTGCCCAATGCCGCCCTACAAATAAGGCCTCTGTTGCCCTGGGAAACAGGACACTGTAGGTGTGTATGTGCTTCATATTTAGTGAATGCTATTACTATTGATTATTGAGCCATCAATATTATCAACAATGTGATAAATCTAAAACGTTAGATTGCTACAATCCAGTGGATAAGAAAGCGAAAGAAAGTAAATGACAGACATCAGTGCAGGTGATAAATACAATTTTAGACCTAGATTTCATTTTCGTATGAGAGCTTCAAAGCTAAGGCTTTTTTGTTGTTGTTCTCCTTCTCTGGCTCTTGGAAGGAAACAATAACTCACACTGCTTTGGGAAATTCTACAAGGATTCAAAATCAGCATACTAAAGGACTTGGTCTGAGAATGCTGATTCCCATGTAAACTGAAGGAAGTAAAGAAAAATGGAAGGCCCTTCCATGTGACCTCATTACTATTGTGGAGCCCAGGTTTAGACAGTCAAATACTTGGAATGGTTCATTTTTGGTGGTGGATCTTTTGAATTCTGGGTAATCGTGGGCTTTGCTAGGGTGGGATACGAGTTCCTGCACTCACGTCGTGTCGTCCCAGCGTTGCAGACACTGGCTGTGGAAGCTGTGGTTACATAACGTGGTGAGGATGCCATTCACAGACTCATCCATGCGCTCCAGACACACCGTGCACTTGGGGAGCTCGGTCAGGTCCATCACGGGGAGACTGGCGCCCTACAGGGAAACACCTCACGTAAGCCTCACTCTTCACCCACTGGTTCTCATTTTAAAAAAAAACAATAGTTTTCCTGTGGCTTTTTGCCTCCTGGCAGTATGTTTTCAACACTATTGCTCTGTGCGAATAATTTAAATTGGTAAGATTTTCATTCATTCAACAAATACTGATAGAGTACCTCCTATATTCCCAGGTACTGGGGACATGGAGGTGAACAAAACAAAGACCCCTGTCCTCACGGAGCTGACGTTATAGGAAGGAAGACTGCTGCTGAAACTTTAACAGAGGATCTAAAATGTTACCAGACTCTGAGCTCTTACTCTAAAGGTCTGTGACTATAACAGAACACAAATGAATAAAAGCAACAGAATAGGAATGGATCTGAATAATTTTTCCACAGAGTAAACTGAAACTTAACACATTATACTAAGTGATAATAGTATCGACAACAATGCTGTTATTTACTTATTCATTTAACACATACTTATTAAGTCCCTGCTATGTGTGTCAGACCCTGTTCTATCTGTGGAACAATGGTGAGCAAAAACAGATTCAGTAAGTCCCAAAAAACAAAGTCAGCCCCTGCCCTCAGAGAGCTTAAAATCTAGTAGAGAGACAAAAATCAAGTTTAAAAAAAAGTATACCAATAGTCTTAAGTGCTATGAAAGAAAAGCAAAAAACAGGAAGCTATAACAGGGTGTGACATAGGGGACATATGGTTTAGGTGGTCAAGAATGGCACCCCAGGACACTAATTTTCTATCTGAGCCCCACCAGCTGTAAGACGAGCAGGAATTAATGAGGCAAAGGTGGGGAGGCACACACAGGCGGACAGGCTGAGAAAAATCACGTTAATCTATGGTCCATGAAGAGTAGATATTTACAGGAAATCTCTCAAGACGCTGAGTTCATTCAGAGAAAAGACTCTCTAAAATTGAGGCCTTGCCCAGAACCTGGCAGAAAGGAAGCCTGATTTTATCACTTATCAATTTTTATTTTACCTCATCTAATGATAGAACAATCTAATCAGAACTTATTTCCAACAAGCTGATTTAGGTCTATTTTAAAAGAAAAGACATCTTAAAAATATAATACAGTTGAATCTGCTACTTTACAAAATGATTCAAGTGAGTACCTATTGGAGGAAAGGTTACCAGGGAGGATGGCAGATCAGAGCAATTACAAACTGCTAGCAAAACAGAATAAAAAATTAAGATTAAGGGCTGAAATTTAAAACAAAAACACTTCTTTTAGGCTCCAAATGATGTTTTATCTATGTAGAATAGATGAACACTCAATTTCAATACTATAGATATCCTTTTTTTATTTATTTTATGGTTTTGGACAATCTAAAAAAACTTAAGATAAAAGGCACCATTTTAAAGTATACAATTCGGTGTTTTTTTAATATAGTCACAAGTTTGAGCAACCATCCCCACTATCTAATTCTGGAACATTTCTATCACCCCAGAAAGAAACCTCGTATTCATTAGCAGTTATTCTCCATTCCTCTGTTCCCCACACCTCTGGCAACCACCAATCTTTCTGTAGACTGGCCTACGCTGGACATTTCCACAGATACCTTAACATTCAACTTTATACTATTCTAATATATTTATATCAAATACAAGAATTATTCACACTTACATCTTCAGATTTCAGTACTTCAGCCCTTTCCACATAGACCAGCTGGCAAACATCATCTTCTATTGAGTTGAACTGGCGGCCATTGCATGCCACGTAAAAACTATCTGCATCGGCCTAGGTATACCAATGGGGGGAAAGAAAAAATTGAGAGATCCTGAAAACATGCTCTATATTCAAGATGCATAGCAGCAATTATTCTCTTCATCAGCTTTTAAAATTTATAATTAGGAGAGAAAGCAACCACCAAAAGTAACATCTCGAAACAGGAAGCAGGTTCATAGGCTAATCGAACTCTGCAAGATAGTTTTACTTGAATGAGCAGAAGCTACTGAAGTGCAATAAGCTGACAGCTAGTTCAATTTTAATATTCAACCAGTAACGGTCAACATTTCCCTTGGTATCAGTACTTTCCGTACCTCTAGTCAGCACTTTCACAGCAGCTGAAAGTAAACACTTATTTTTGGAAAGCTTGGAACCAAATCATAACTGACGATTCTTGGGAAATAATTAAAAAACCAAACAGGCAGCATCTATGTTAGAAAAAATAAAGCACCAGTGGTACTGGTATGGAGTACCATACCAGATAGCTAAGGATCCCATTAGAAGAGTTTAAACAAACTAGTGTGTAATACCAAAAGCAAAACTCTTGGCCAAGATCAAGATGAACCAGCTTGTAAAATATTAAGTCTCATTAGTATTGGAACCAAAAATAGATGAATCAGAAACAATCCCTTTTAGGCAAAGCTGCAAAGGCACATGCGCATTTGTGAACATGGACACAAGTAAATCAAACCTTCTAGTCTATCCTTAGTAGAAAGTAATAAAGAGGTGACTTCAGTTTTTAAACTCAGCAATTTTTAGAGGCAGCTGGGAAGCCAAGGCTTTTCTGGATTCCACTGCCACGTAGCTACTAGCGCAAGCATAGGAAGTTGTGCTTTGGCCCTACCAAGGTAGACAAGCTGCTTGCGGGGAGGGAGGGTGTTCTGCAAAAGGAAATGCCACACCGCCAACCTCCAGGAAGAGATTCAAGTCTGTACCAGGCAAAAATAATCCTGTCTACCTTCACAGGGTCCTGAATCTTACAGCCAAAGCTTGTAAGCTTTTCAGCAGCTTTTAATTTCACTCCGATGACGTAATTCAAGCATGGATTCTTGATTATTTACGCTTTCTTAAATGACCAAACGAGCTAAACAGCTGAAGAAGGATGACCAGTTCTGAACATAGTTACATTGGGGAGGGGGAGAGGCGCTTCCTTCCAGCAAACAGCCTATGTATTGGGTACAAGGCATTTTAACTTCAAAATGTTAAAAGCTACTGCTTAGATAATACCTCTCCTTCACACTAAGCAGAGGCAACCTAACACGGCTGCCCCCAGTCTTGACGAGCAATGGCTTTTTCTTGAAATGCTTATCGATGAGTAAGTGTCACACTGAGCAAATGGATCCATGTCCTGAAGGAGGCGACTGCCTGGAAGTGAGGGCCACAGGTTGGCTCTTCGGGGCCTGAAGCACCACCAGGAGCTGCTGCAGCTGCTCCAGCGGAGGGAGCAAAGGCAGAGCCTCGTCAGACCTCCAGCTCTGTACACGCTCACTAAGCGACTGCCTCCTCGGAGGAAGGGGCCAGGTTTGTGACATTGGGTGTGTGGATAAAGTCTACTCAATACCACATAAATTATTCCTTTCTTGGGGGAGTTGTTTAGACCAAAGACATGTACGTTTTAAACACGCTGATTTCTCCTTTAACATCTTGGTATTGGAAATGTAGCTTCACTTGTTTAAGTCTTTACTGAGTACCCAGCATATGCCAGGCTCTGCGCTCTGCACCAGGACGAGAGTAGGGAACAAAACACACACGCTTCCTACCTCACCTCGCCAAATGCACAAAAAAGCCTGAGGCTAAGGGCAAAAAACCAAGGAACAACTCTTTCACCTAAAATGATTGCATGGTATGGAGCTCAAAATTTAGAGAAACCCAGCTTTTTATTTTTTTCTCCCTAGTGCTTGTTCTTATTGTTCTCTTCTCAGGATAAACTCAAGAAAAAGAAACATCCATTATAATCAAGGTTTTACTGTCATGCTCATCGACTGCAGTGTTGAGAACTTAGTTTTACTTCTCAAAAGATGGGTCTCCTAGGCTGCCCTAAGCATGCAAGTGAAAATGAGCCAACACACTCTGTTGAGAGGTGATCTGTCCTGTTTGTCCCCAAGAACTCCAAAATTGAACCCCCTCCTACCTTCCTGTGTCCTGATGAATGACAAATTCCTTAACCGAAGACTGTTTCCTAAAGGTCACAGTGTAAGTGTGTAAGCACACTGCCAGCATAAAGCTGAGGCTAAAAGAAATTCAAGAAATTATGAGATAGAGAGAAGGCCTATTAGTTCTTAATCAAAATTCTCTGCTGGGAAAAAGAAAGCAATAATATAGTTAGCTGCCCAGGCTATGGAGTCAGGCTGCCATTTAGTAAGTGTTCAGCAGTGGGTGGCTACTGAGTCTATTATTCTCTTTAGAGTCTAATATTAACTTAATGTCAAGTCTTATACTAAGAGGGTGTTTTTAGGCCTTAGAAAGTCCCTGGTAGGATATGCCTCGGACCCTAAGATCCAGCATCAACAATAAATACAACCCATGCTACCATGGGTTCTTCCCTGTGGGGAAGAGCATGCAGCAAGCAGTTTGAAAGTCTCAGAAAACAACTGTCAACTTGAGCAACCTGCACTTGGTCACAAGACAGAGATGGACAGTGCAGATGTACAAAGAAAATCCATTAACAGTAAGAGAAAATTTCCACGGTATTATCTGCACATTACAAAGCACTTGCTCTAGAGAAGTTTTCAGGTTTATTAGGCTTCAGATTATTTAACGGGTCTAATATATTCTCAAACATTTTTTTCCCAATATGTTGCTGTGACTCTTCCTGTTACTTGCTGATCACCCTTAATTTTAAAGTAGAAGCTATAACTATTTCCACGACACAATTTCTTGCAGACAGTGACTATTTTCCCTTCCCCACACTTTCATGCCACTCCTACTGGAAGAGGGGTACGCCCCAGGCGTTAGAAGTGAGGGCTCAGTCCCAGCTCAGTTACTAATTTCTAGCCGTGTAGCCCTGGACTAGTCACCAGCCTCTCTCTGCAGTCCGTTTCCTCATTTGTAAAACAAGGATCACAACAGTACTCGACTATCCCATAGGGTTACAGTGAGGATTAAGTGAGGTGCTGCACGCTCAGCAGTGACTGGCACAGAACAAGCAGTCAGTAAATGCAGCCCGTTAACCATCACTATCCTTACGGTCCCCTGTGCAAACAAATGTAAGAGGTGTGATGTGCCACTTGCTCATTGTTGGCAAAGCTCTTCAGTGACCTTGGGAGGTCTCTTGACAGTTAGTTAAAGCAGTTGTTTTAAGTGCTTTTCTGTTCTCAATGTCGACTTGTGAAGTCTAAGTCTGCAGGATAGTTGAAACATATGTTTTAAATGTCTCCTTTAATGGTGGGTGCTTTGAAAGGCTAAAGGTAACACCCTCTTGTATACAAAGCTCCACACTAAGAGTTCTCTTTCTATGGGCCACAGAACAGGTACACATAAAATCCAACTCTTCTCTTAATTTCCTTCCCATGGCCTAAAAATGGCTGCTACTGTTGTCACCTCTGGATTCCCATAATGAGGAAGGAGGAAATGGTAAGTGGGCCTTGTGTCATGGGCTCCCTTTCACCCACAAACCTCAGTGACCAGTCAGAGGCAATGGCAAATGATCCTACAGGCACCCATTTTTGTCAATCTGCAAGTTGGAACTATTTATCTGGGGTAAATGCAGGAAGGCTGTTTATCAATGAGGTGAGAAAGAAGTCACTTACAACAAAGAAGTAGCTTATTTCAAAACCTAAGGAATGGACAAATACAACAGGCTATTAAAAAAACAAATTGAATGAAACCTACAGCTAAGGGAATTCTTCAATAACCTGAATATCTAAAGCCTACTTCACTTTTATATCCGTATAGAAATATGCACTCGTAAGAAGGAACATGTAAAACCAAAAGAATATCTTTCTCACATCTTTAGAACTAAGACAGAAAATGTTTCCTAATGCAACAAGTAAAATGGAGTGGAAGGCAATACCTTATATCAAAAACTATCTGTTATAATATACAAGTACTTTTAAAAACTGAAAATAACACCATTCTTTCAGTGTTTGTCTCTCTATTGCAGTGATTTCCGATCAGAACTCTAAAACATCTTTAATACTTCAAGAAATGTCACAAAATTTTTTAAAAAAAGGACCTCATTTTCTAAAATGTGCCAAAGAATATCTTTTAAAAAGAGAATGAAAGCAGCAGGGGCATAGTGTTATAATGGTAAATAATAATTTAGTGCCAACTTAAAAACGTTTGGGAACTACTGCTCTACTGGAGTAATTACTACTAGATGAACAAACAAACAAACAAACAAACACAACCCTAGATTTCATAGCTTAAAAAGTATGGGTATGAATTAGAATTTTCTGTTAATAAATTTAGAAGTATTTCTAAAATTACAATAATTACAATAACCCTAGAAGATACTCATTACCAAGAATCGTAAATGCAAAATGTTGCAAAATCACACACAGCTAGAATCATACAGTTTCAAAAAACACAGTTTCTGTGGCAAAGAGCTTTTTAATATCTTAACTTTTACCTGTGCACTAAACTTTATCAGCACCATATATTGATTTGGAGTAGAGTCTCTGATGATTTTCATTTGTTCAATTACTTCATTAAATGGGGCGACAAACTTCATAAGGTCATGACTGGTCATTGTAGCAGGGACTGTGAGAATACACAGCATGGCACTGCGCCTCACATCTTCTTTTAAGGAGGTCATCTTACTAATAAGACAACAATTAGACTGTCTTGAATAGATGAGGTAGTTAGTTCAGACAACACTATTTAGACAACTTTTATGTCCAAGAAAATAGGAAAAAATAAAACTTGTAATACTTTACAAATCAACTTAAACAGCTTATTATTTTAACGGCAAATACACACGGGTAATTGTAGAATCCCTTAAACATGTCTGCAATGGAGGTTAAAGTAAGCTTCGAAATGTTCTGTATTACACCCACCACTGACATTTTTAATCTTCAGTTAAAGGCTTGTTATGATTATACTCATAAATCTGCATTAGGCAAATACGCAATTTGTGTTTAATTCTCATTAGCTTTTTATAATAATAATAATCTCTCATTACATAACTTAGAAGCACAACTCTATGGCCTTCTCTCAAAGGGTCTAAAAGAGAAAAGAGCTCTAAATATGAGAAAGAGAATTCTGAACCATGAGGATGTGACTCTGAAGATTACAGAACGTGTTGCTGGGTTGGAATAGCTGGCACAGGGGGGAAAGAAAACCCTCCCACAACTGCAATTTGTTTTTGAAATGCTGCACACTCACTTCAACAGCTGTGATCCAAAATGGCTACCTGAGTATTCGCTGTTTCCCAGTGGGAACTTAGCAAATAAGTTAGGACAAGAACAGCCTTTAGAGAGATCAGCTACCAAGCAGCCCAGGAGCTGATGGCCCAACTTATAGGTTATCTTGTCAAATGCTTCCTTTCCTTTGGCCTCCAGCAAGCTTTGTTTGGACCACAGAAAAGGGTAAAAAGAGGTGTGAAACTGCAATCCATCAATTGACTTCTTAGCAGCTTTCATAAAAATTTGGTGGGGATATGAAACTACAGGGATATATGGATTATTTATAATTTTTCTTTTCTATCTTCCTTCTTTACAACTTTCTAATCATCTTGCATGCCTATCTTCTCAGGGAATACTTTTCCTAGGAAGTGTATCTACACATTTCTCTTATGAGGAGAAGCTTTGACCCAATCTACAAGAGTAACCAAATGCCAACATCTAAGAATAACACACAATATACGAAAGTACTATCTTTTTGAAGCTTAAAATATTCACTTCCCTTCAGGGCAAGAGGTTTTTCTCTGCCCTAAGACAAAAAACAGACCAGCTCAAAAGGAAAAAGGTTTTTCTTACTTTGTCTTGTATAGATGCATAATGCCATGAACTATTTCAACTGATGGATTTCCACTGAAGAATGAAATCTGATCTGGAAGCTGTTTGGACGGAGAATCAGGAGCAGCGTTTATGCTTTCTTTACTTTGATCTTTACTTCTCTGTGCAGTGGGGGATGCTTCTGAAGACTTTCCTTCTTCCATGGTAGCTTTCAGCTCATCTTTCACAAATCAAAAATTAGCAGATGATAAACTGATAGGAAATATGCTGAAGGATTCTAATCAGACTAAAATTTTGAGTCAGAAGAATAAATTTTGACAGAGAAATTATAATGTGTTACATTAAGAACTATATTAACATGGGGGCTGCTGGATGGTTCAGTTGGTTAGAGCACGGGCTCTCAACAACAAGGTTGTCAGTTCAATTCCCGCATGGGATGGTGGGCTGTGCCCCCTGCAACTGAAATTGAAAATGGCAACTGGACTTGGAGCTGAGCTATGCCCTCCACAACTAGATTGAAGGACAACGACTTGGAGCTGATGGGCCCTGGAGAAACACTGTCCCCCAATAATCCCCAATAAAATAAAAATAAAAAAAGGACTATATTCACAGAACAGTGTTTGGGGCATCTCAACAAAAAAGTGCTCTTTGCCCCATAAAAGTTTCATTAATAGCCTCAGAAACTCAAGGATGGCTCTTACATTTGTCAGGAAGACAATAAAAGCAGGTGTCTTCCATCACGCACTCCTAAGTGGGACAAACATTCAAGGCTGTTAAGTTTGCAAATCAAACCTACCAGTTCTAAGCACCTCCATGCTGGAGATGTGGTAGACATCCACTCCGCTGGTTGGAGTGAGTTGGCAGAGCAGGCAGGGAGAGACACACACATGCTTATCTGGATTTATGCATGATTTGCCACTGACCTAGATGGTAAGTGGCTCTCCTCACTGAATAGAGTTGTCAACCCAGCTTGTTAGGATTAATTTAGGAGAAATATTTGGAGAAGCTGAAACGTGGTTTGACAATCTCATGTAAGGCGGCACATAGTCAGTGAAAGATAGAAGCATGCTAGAGGTCAAAATCATGGGCTCACTAACATGTAAAACAAGCAACCAGGGGCTTACATTACAAAAGAGGGTGTAGGGTTTTAGAAAGGATACCTGGGTTGGACTTCATGGTCTCAATGATCATATCTGTCATTTCTCGACGGCCAAGATGCTGATGTATGATTGCTGCTTTCTCCCCTGGTGACTTCCCTTCTAAACAGGCTACAGCTGAAGCTAGTGTCTTCTTTTTGATCTCCTCATCAGACATTTCCCCAGCTAAAGAACACATGAATGATTAATACCTGATAATAAAACAGGCTCCTCTCCACTCTCGATGTACCCACCAATTGGTTTCCTTTTTCTCTCTGCTTCCTTCCCTGAAGATATTAAGATGCCTTTGCAGTGCCCATCTCCCTCACCTCTGGGGCTCCTGCAGTACCAAGCAGACAGTCAGTAAACACCCAGTGCCATAAATTCAGAAATGCAGAACTGTTCTAGTGAAACGATTCACTTTAAAGCAAACCAATGAGAGTAAGAGCTTAAAGGTTTGAGGGTGATTATACCCAGATGAACCAACTTTTTTGTAATACCTGGTAAAGTACAACTGTGTATTGAGCCCAAACGAAGGTATCAAGTCACTATCATTAACAAGTAAAACTTTCAAAAACCGTTAGGGGTAGTCTCCTTAAACCACCTATGTTAACCTCATGCCATGAATTGTATTCTGAAAATCGGCAATCACTGTCTTAAATCAATGAAACACAAAAATGGAAAAGGAATTTGGAGACTCAACTGAAATACCCTTAATATAAGTTCTATCAGGGCAGGGATAAGGCCTATTTTGCCCACCACTTACACCACAGTGCCTAGCACGCACTGGAAGCTTTTTAAAGATTTACTGAATGACCAAATGAATCAATGACTGACCCACGTAGAAGTGTGTATGTGGCTAATGAGGACTTTGTTGACTTTTAGACTCAGAGATCACTTTTGGCCTTTGGAAAATGTCCATCATAACTCATTAAATCGTATTCAATCTTTAATTTGCAGCTCTAAAATTCACATACTCGGGAAAATTTACCATGACACCATCCATACCTGCTCTAGTCTCCCTCCCCAAACCAAACACATCCTCTTATAATAGTTCTCCATACTGTTTCTTTCTTACCTTCACAGCACTGACCACACTTTTAATTCTACCTTTATTTTGTAACTCATCTGTCTTCCCCAATGAACTGCTGGGGCCAATAAAGCAGGGATTCTGATCCTGCGCACAACTAAAGCTCCGGCAGACAGTAGCATTCAACAAGTATTTCTTGAGGGAATGTTGTCAGGTAATCGTTGGAGGTCCAAGGAACAGTCATAGCTGCATTTCCCTCCTAAGGAGGTTGTGTGGCTGGTAATGAACAGCTCAGACTCTTCAAGTCCAGCTCTCTGAATTAGAACCCCCGTTTCACCACTTACAGATAATCGCGGGCAAGTCATTCAATCACCTGGCTTCAGTTTCCCACTTTGTATGTAAAAAGGGGCATCTACCCATGTAACCTAATAGAGTTGTTAATTAAAGATAAGACGCACAAGTACAGTACTGGGATATAGGAAACGTACAAATGTGAGTTATAAATTATCACTATTGTTACAAGGAGCCTGAATGAATATATTTTCAAAGAGGAACGATTTAATTAAACCAAGGACCCTCATCGTCGCTGAAATCCAGTCCCTGCCTTCACAAAGCCAAGAGGAAAACAACCTACAAAACTCGACTGTAACCCAGGGCGGAGGCGACGCGCCAGGTATAAACAAGAGTGCCCGTGGGAAGGCACCGAGAGGGAGGGACCGGGAAGGGCGTCCCAGCGTCGACACCTGGGAAGGCCTCCTCAGGAAGGACGGAATGAGAGGGAACCGGCCCCCTTTGCTTCTTCCCGAAGAAACAGCTCTCGCTGCGGCCTTTCCCGGAGCCCGTACTTTAGGAGGACCAGCTCCCCCCGGGGCCCAGGCGCGAGAACAGGGAAGGCGGCGAGGCCGCAGGACTTACCCGCGGCGCTGAAGCCGAAGCCGGCGGGGACGGGCGAGTGTTCTGCGAGCTCCAGTCGGATAACAACCAGTGACACACTCATAGGGCAGGCGCTGGCCGGCGCGGGCCCCGGCGGGCTCAGGAGAGGCTGGGACGCGAGCCGACAGGCCGAGCGGCCCGGTGTGAGCAGCGCCGCCACCACCTCAGCGCCACTGCCGCCGCCTCAGCAGCAGCAGCAGCAGCACCAGCAGCTCCTCGCGCAGCCCTCAGCGCCACAACAACTTCCACTTCCGCCTCCCGGCCGCCGTCGCTGACCCGCAGGGTTACGCATGCGCAGACCAGCACGCGCGCTGATTGGCTGGGGTGGAAGTGAGTCTGAGCCTAAACCTGCCTGACGGGATCGGGAACAGGTTGGGAAGGAGGCACGTCGCGGGTCCTGTTAGGCCGATCGGTAGGTTTGCGACCTGGCCCGAGTTAACCTACCTGAGAGGCCTTGCCTTCAGCCTGTTTCAGCCGACGGCGGAAAGTCTCCGTCCCCGCGAGTTCTCCTAATGGTCCGAGAAACCCGCGCTCTGCGAAGAGCCCTTGTCCCTTTCTGTCTTATTTGACCGCGAGCTCTAGCTCAAGGCAGGATGCTTAGTGTCAGCCCCACTTTACAGAAAGGTTCGCTGAGACCCAGGTAAATGCGCTTCTGTGAGGGCCCACGGGGAGTAAGGACTGGATTGCAGTGTTTCCATCGCTGTTAGGGTCGGGCAGTGGGTTAGTTGAGAACAGTGCTGGAGATAGATCTGGGTCCTACTCCTGCCCCATCACTTCACAAACGTTTACTGAGAGCCTAGGCATTGTTGGTGTGGTGAGGATGTTACCTGGGAGCAGACCCTTCTCGGCGCCCTGTCCAGGTTCTTGGTATCTCGAGCGAAGAATTGAATGAGGCACAGAAATACAGTGGTGAAAGAGCAGTTTACTAGAAGTGAAAGTACACTCCAAAGAGGTAGGAGTGGGCCTGAGCAACAGAGTGGCTCAAAAAGCACTGACTGGTGACGACTTGGAGATTTTATTTCCTTCTCTTCTAGAATGGGCTACTCCTCTCCAATTGTGGGGCTGCTTGGTTGATATCTGTGATTGATAATGGCTAATGGTTACGGTAAACAAGGGCAAGTTTGGGTGGAGAGGGGAGGTCTTTTGGGTGGTTATTTCCTGTAGACTATGTTGGAAGTGGAGGAATGTTACCTGCTGTATCCAGGTGTCTCAGAGACCCAATTCCTGTCTCTAACAGCCTGCCTTATGTCCCCCTTGAGAGATGTGATCCCGGTAAGTCTCTGTGGGACATTGAGGGACAGGAGATCTCTTCTGTATCTGCTTCCTGCTGAATATGGCCGTTGTCCCTGCCTATTGGGGATTCACGGGACTCTTGCCGTATCTGATCTTAGATGAGGGGAAGGGGTCTTAGGATCCACCTGGAGGACCATGTTGACCTCTGTGGTCGGAATGTACTAGAAGTCTTGGTGGGGCATCCTAATGGACCCGACATGAGGAGAGATAGATTTTAGTTAATAGAGTTAAAAGTGTTGGCCCAACAAGCAGGACAGAAAGCCACTGACGCAGGGAGACTGTGTGATGAATAATTTGTTCAGCTTCATGGAGCCTGTGGTCTTCCTTCTGGTTTAACCGTGATTCAGTTATTGTTTACCCAGGAGCTAGGCCTGGAAAGAACGCTCTGCTACAATGACGATAATCAACAAGATAAATCACAACAAGCATAAATCACAAGATTTAGGGGAATTAAAGGAGGGGGTAGGATATTTCTATGATTCAAGTTAAAAACAATCTATTGTTTATGATTAAGAAACTGATTTGAGAAATGATTCCAACCAGGGTCTAGGGAGCTAAGACATTAGGGAAAAGGAGACTTAAAGTTTTTATAGTGAGGGCGCTCTCCCGTATCACTTCTGTATTTCTGCCTGACTTGTGAATTCCTTCACGGCCCGTGAGCGGGCAGCCACATTATATAAATATGAGGTCTGACAAGTAAGTTCCTGAACTCATCCTAGAAAAAGTGCTATATACCTCATGGCTGAATATCACTACTCTCACCCCTTGAAGTACTCCCCTTGGAAAGCTATGCACCAATGCCAGCGCCTCGTCCACCCTTCAAAGCAATTTTGGAGCTTTTTCTGGAATGGCCATCAGAGCAGTCGTCGTATTACCCTTGATGTCCTGAAAGTCATCCAAATGTCTTTCTTTCAATATTTCCTTTATCTTCCGGTAAAGAAAGAAGTCATTGGGGCCAGATCAGATGAGTAGGGAGGGTGTTCCAATACAGTTATTTGTTTACTGGCTAAAAACTCCCTCACAGACAGTGCTGTGTAAGCTGGTGCATTGTTGTGATGCAAGAGCCATGAATTGTTAGGGAAAAGTTCAGGTCGTCTAACTTTTTCATGCAGCCTTTTCAGCACTTCCAAATAGTAAACTTGGTTAACTGTCCAGTCGGTACAAATTCATAATGAATAATCCCTCTGATATCAAAAAGATTAGCAATATCATTGCAACAAGTTTGTGAACTTAATTGTCAGACCTCGTATGTGTGTGTGTTGTGTACGTTTTTTTCTGAATCTTTTGAAAGTAAGTTTAGAAAAGAGGCAATGGAGAACAAGAGGCCATTGCAGTGATGGTCTGAAGGTGGGATGATGGTGGCATCCTTGTTTCTAGGAGGAGGTGAATACAGGGTATTTTAGGAATATACAGGAGAGACTCCTCATCTGTCTTTTCTGGTAGCCAGAAGAGGTTTCAGGAAGGAAGTGACAGGTAAACTACCACCTACAGGAGAGTTTGGAGTTAGCCAGGTTGCAGGTGGAAGGTAGCATCCCAGGCCAAGGAAACAGCATATGAAAGGCCTAGGAGCAGGAGGAGAATATTGTTTCAGGAAGGTGCATGTAGATTTATTTGTCTAGATCATCCAGGTTAAAGTGTAAAAAGAGGGGATGCAGATCTTAAAGGTCCTTTTCAGTCAGGTTCAGGAAGTTTATCATTAGAGTAATGGGTGGTGTGGAATTAACCCCTGGTCATTGACAAAAGGTGAAAGCATTCACGCAAAACACACAAAGTGGGAAAGAAGAAAGGTTTTATTATTAAAGTTAGAAAGAGAGAAAGTGCCCATGGCAGTGTCCAGAGATGTCGGCTGCCACAGGTTGTAAGGAGAGAAACAGGGGCGGGGGGTGTAGGAGGGAGGGTGTCGCTGGCGCAGAGTCCGGAGTCTGAGAGAGGGCAGCTGCACTAACTTCAGGTTAGCTTTTTCTTATATAGGAAAGTGGGAGTCGGTCAGGCAGGTCTGAGGGCTGACACCCTTCCTGGGGTCTGGTCTGTTTGAAGACGATGTTAGTTCTGGACTCAGCCTTGGCCATCGAGGCCTGCGACTGTGCCTCACCAGTAAAAACTGCAAGAAGTTGTAAATTGGATTCCAGTGTCCCAGTGCCTAAGGATTAAGAAACTGCTCTTTTCAGTTTAGGATGTTGTTAATTAACAAGGTCTGGGTAGCCTTGAGGAAAGGCACAGAGTTCTTCAGTCAATCAGTGAGGGGAGAAGCAACGAGAAAACAGATGAGTATCAGGATGGATCAAACTGCAAACAAAGTCTAATAACAGGTGGCTAGATAGTGAGCTATGTGGTGAGTGAAGTTGGGAACTAGCTAAGTTTAACTGCGCTATTGATTCCCTCAATTTCACCCTTACAATGGGGAGCCATAGGAGGCTTCAAACTTGCAGTGTTGAAAGATTACTCGGTTGAAGAGTGAAAGGAAAAATGAGGAGGTTCAAGAAGAGGCAAGGGGGCTGTTTAGGAGGCTGTTGCCATGATCTGTGGGTGAGGTCACGGCAGTGAGAGCGGAGAGAGGTAGTAGAGATTTTCAGGAGGAAGAACTGAGCAACTGGAGTTGAGGTTGCCGGGTGGGGACTCAGGGACGGCAGGGGCGAGTCCCAGTTTTCCAGCTTGGGCAGTTAGGTGACTGGTGGAGCCTTTTACGGAGCTATGGACCCCAGAAGGAGTAGTCAAGGAGGCCAGAGATACCGAGTTTAATTCTGGTTGTGGTTTGAAGCGTTGGAGGTCAGTGGAGATGTCCAGTTGGCATCCCTGAGCTCCAGGGGGGAGGTCTGGATTGGAGGCAGACTGCCCTGTGCCTTCTCACGCAGCCTTGGCCGCAACATGTGCATAAGGCGGCTTTTCCAGTCCCCTCTCCAGTGGGCTCGGAGGGCAGCCTTCCTGAAACACAACCAGTGCAGGCACCAGGGAGCCCGGCGATGGACTCGTTCTGGAGGTGGCCCCTACAGAGCGGTGATTTTTGACATGGGTGGAGTTCTTATTCCGTCTCCAGGGACAGTGGCTGCAGGTGAGCTCTTTGTTCTGTTTCATTTTTGGAGACTAGGCTAGGGGTGGGGGAATAGAGGGTATAAGGGGAGACAGAGGAACATTTGGGCAGCAGGTTGTCCCGGTGGGTGATACTCTGGCTCTTGAATCAAATTTCAAGCATGACTTAGTCGCTGAGATACTCAGCAACTTGGGCAAATTATTCAACTTCTCTGAGTCTTAGTTTCCTCATCATCAAATTAGGGCTAGTAATAATACCTACCTACCTCTGGGATTTGAGGAGTGTGAAATGAGATAATCCATGGAGAGCACTTGCTTAGCACAGTGAGCTTAAATTCTCAATAAGTGATGAGCTGCCATTGCTATTGTTATTGGTATAATTTAACTGCCTTTCCCTGAGAACTGCTCCTCCTGAAACCTTGAATGCTGAAATCTCCCTCTAAACCTACAAGATCAAATCTCTAATCTCTAATCCTTTCTTTATCGGCCCCTCCTACTCAATTAAGTAGGAAAACTGACTTCAGTTTGATTAGTTTTGGCTTCAGGTGTTGGAAAACGTAACCAAGCCATGATGGAAACAAGGTAGAAGTTTACTTCTTTTGCACATGAAAGCCCTCGTTCTGGTCTGGGGCTAGTGTGATTGACATCAGGGACTCCGGCTCTTTCTGTTGTGCTGTTCTGTGGAGAGTACTCTTCATTTCCCGTTTCATCTCATGGCCTGTCTTGGCTGCTCTACCTCCTGCCATTACATTCTTATTCCAGCCAGCAGGAAGGAAAAAGGGCCAAACAGCTGCCCCTGTCCCTTTGACTTCTATCGTGGCTGGTTGGGCAATTCTCCATGCTAAATCAATTCAAATCCAGGTTTTCTATGCTCCTGGGTAAAAATTAGCCAGCTATGCAAACTGGCTAAGTCAGCAATTTTTTAAGCTCCAGCTGCAGCTGGGCCCTCAGCCGCTATTTTTTCACTCATATTCGTCTGCTTTTACCACAGGGCTATTCCAAACTCTCCACGAGTCATCATACTGCCCCACCGCAAACCTTCATACTTGGCAGACTGCTGAATCCCCTCTTTCACAGAGAACATAAAGATCACTGAGCAGGAATTTTCTTGACTTTCTCCAGGATATCTTAAGGACCTATTCGCTTCTCTCCACTCCCCCTGCCTCAACCTGTTTATATCCCTGTCTTCTCCCACCTGTGTGATCACACCAGCCTCCTAACTCCTCTCTCTGGCCCTCTGGGGTCCACACCCCCCCAGAATTCCTTTCCTAAAACACAGATCTTATGCATTCACTCCCCTGCTTCAAATCCTTGAGTGCCTGCCCTTTGTCCTTTGGGTTAAGTCTAGAAGCTTTCACCTGGTATTCAGGGCCTCCCACAGTCCGCCGTCGTGTCCTTGTGTCATACCATTTCCCACTGTGTGTCCACACTTCAGCTGCCACAGACTACTGGATGTTCTCTAAACTTGCCAAACACACTTACAGTTCTATGCCTTTGCAAGTTCTATTCTCTCTGCTGGCAATTCCCCTTCCCTGCCTCCTCTGCCCGTTCAAATCCTATTCATACTTTTAATGACAACTATGGATCTACCATAGTTGACTTCACAAGCCTTTGATTAATAGACATTTAAGTTTCTAGTTTTTTTTTAAAGGAATTCTGCACAAACAGCTTTGTACATAATCGCTGTTTACTTTTA
Source organism: Rhinolophus sinicus (assembly GCF_036562045.2). Lineage (NCBI taxonomy): Eukaryota > Metazoa > Chordata > Mammalia > Chiroptera > Rhinolophidae > Rhinolophus > Rhinolophus sinicus. Next base: position 32,643,557 of record NC_133765.1, on the reverse strand, counting down.
CAAATATATCTGTGAGAGAAATTCCTAGAAGTGAAATTACTACAGCAAATGTGTGTGCATTTCAAGATTTGCTCTCCATAGAGGTTATGCTTATTTCCACTCCCATCGACAGGCCCTGCGAGTGCCAATTTCCTTACATGCTTGCCAACGCTGAGACCATAAAAAATACTCTACACTTTAGTTCTAAAATTAAAGAAGTATTACTATTTGGATTGAGTTTTAAAAATCTTGGCATTCTCAGAAGAGAATTTGAGCATCCATCAAATTGGTAACATTGGTTATTTTTGAAGTAGGGGATGGATTGTCATTTTATTTTCTTTTTTATACCTTCTATATTGTCTGAAATATTTTCAGTGCATAGTCACTACTTTATCAAAACAAGAGATAGGGGCGGCCAGTTAGCTCAGTTGGTTAGAGCCAGGTTAGAGAGCTCTTAAGAACAAGGTTGCCGGTTCGATCCCCACATGGGCCACTGTGGGCTGCGCCCTCCACAAACTAGACTGAAACAACTACTTGCCTTGGAGCTGATGGGTCCTGGAAAAACACACTTAAAAAAAAAATAAGAAAAATAAAACAAAAGATATATGTAAAGTATATTATGTCTTAGGTATAATTATGAATACTATCTATATGTTTGCCCCATAGTAGCTGTATTTTAGAAAGACCAAACCACCTTGTACAAGAATAAGAACCCCTGTCCAGATGTTTCCAGTGTACACAAATGCTGATCCATCCACTGGCTTAGCTCGTTATGGACAGAAACTTTCTCCTTTATTTCACAAAGACAGCGACCCCCAAGTGCATGTTTCCGTGGACCAGCTGCACTGCCATAAAGGATCACTCCAGTTTGCAAGGTGAAGGGCTTGTGTGGAGCGCTGGCAGACTGGCTTCCTATTACCTCACGCACTTGCTTGCTATGCGGCCAGGACTGTGTGAGTGAGCTAATGTATAGGAGCCAGCTAATGAGAGCCCAGAGCAGAACATTTATCATGCAGTGTCCAGATCATCTCAAGCAGCTGCTAAGGACGGAGGCTTAGTCGCAGTGTCCCCTCAGTCATACAAATTAGATTGCTGTGCCCTTGGAGATCTAAGGCTGAGATTTCGCGTTTCCTGTTTTTCCAAATTCCCAGCAGAACCCACATGGCACCACAGCAATGCCGCAGGAACTGATATGGGAATTCCCCTGAGCTCTCTAAACCCAGCTGTTTGTTGATGTGTTTCATTTACTGCACATTTTACTTCCTGTAGAATGGGAGATACAAAATCATATCCCTCCTGGAACTATATTGAAGGCCTTGATCTCAGGTGGCGAAAACGGGCCCTGGATGAAATTTATGAGAGGAGAGATAACAAAACAGGATTTCTTAGAAGAATTTGGGAGACACTACTCTAAAATGGTGAGCGATAAACATACTTGAATTTCCATAGCCTAGAGTAGTGGAGGTAACACTCATCTGTATTTATTAAACTGTAAATAAAGAAGTGAAAATCTAATAATCCATTCTATGTTTTTAAGCTATTTTTTCTCTTCCCGGGTACTCAACTTTAACTGCGCATATGAATAAGTAAAAGTACTCCTTATTAAACCCCTCTATCAGCTATTGTTGATCTGAAACAGGAAGTGTCTGCATAATGGCTTTGATCAGAAAGCCATTTATTTAAGGCAGTAATATTGAGCTTTTTCACTGTACTACGCATGTTTCTAAGCTCTTTTATTTATATTAACTCATGTAACCTTCACAATAACCCTACTAAAATATAATTTAAACTATACGAAATAAAGTTCTGTGCACGGATGGTGGTGATGGTTGTGCGACAGTGAATGCACTTAATGCCACTCAACTGTACACTTAAAGTTGTTAAAATAGTAACTGTTATGTTTTGTATATTGTACCACGATTTTAAATATATACAGATAGACATCGATATCTATCTATCTATCTATCTATCTATCTATCTATCTATCTACATCTGGAAAATGTTATGCTAAGTGAAAGAAAAGAAGCCAGTCAAATAGGACTACATATTGTATTGTTCCATTTATAGAAATGCCCAGAATAGGTAAATCTATAAGAAACAGAAAGTAGGTTAGTGATTTTGTAGGACTGGGAGTATTGGAGGACGAGGAGGGGCATGGGGATGGGGAGGGCCACTGTGGGGATGGGATTTCTTCTTAGGGTGATGAAAATGTTCTAAAATTGACTGTGGTGATTGATGGTTGCACAACTTTCTGAATATATTAAACACCACTGAATTGTACAGTTTAAATGGGTGAAATGTATCTCAGTAAAGCTGTTATAAAATGTGTGCGTGTGTGTATAAAATAGCAGACTTGCCTTTGCAGATTTTGAAACAGGATAAAAGTTTTCAAAACCCACACAGACTGAATTTGAAAACAAAACAAAAATGATTAGAAACTGAAGCTCATAGTGGTGATGCTGAGGTAATACAAAATCATTAAATGTCTTTGGATCATTAAAAATTAAATTACATCTGCTTAATACACTTTTTAAGAGTTTAGTGTATCCTCTTATGGTTTCCTGTTAACTTTTTAAAATTGACAATCCATGAGTGAAGTTAAAAAACTTACTTAAGTGGAATATTGATATAAATAGCTCCATTCCCTAACCATTATAACTAATTCTAAGTCACTTTTTATAACTTACTCGCATATGCAGAGTTCTCACGATGGCCAAGGGAGAGGATTCCTGCAGGCACCAAGCCCGAGGCCAAGGCTTTTACTGCCCGGTAGCAGTAGGAAGCTGGGAATGTATATTTTTCTCTGTTGCTGGTGAGCTGTTTTTACTTGAAATGACTTCTGGTTCTCCTTTCCCCTCCCCCATTCTTAGTCAAAGACCTCTGTGCCTGTGGACTCCTTTTTCTCCGTGCTGACCAGTGAGCAAGTGGCAAAGCCGTTCCCAGTGATGATGGAAGCCATAACTCAAGTTCGGGCAAAAGGCCTAAAGACTGCAGTCCTGAGCAATAACTTTTATCTTTCCAGTGGGAAAAGCTTTTTGCCCCTGGACCGGACACAGTTTGATGTGGTAAGCTGGAAGTGACCCCAAACAGTAGTCAAAACAGAGTCTGTCCTTGCTTCAGGATGCAACATTTAGCTGCCTTGTAGCAGGGCTTGTATTAATGGGTTTTTTATTCAGACTCTTGACTAAGTTAGGTTTAGACATAACAGGTTGAAAAGAGGATTTTAAAAATATTACTGAGCTCGTAGCAAGGTCAGACATTTATGGGATTTGATAACTGGTTGAAACCTCAGCTTTAGAGACTTCCTTATATCCTGGCTTTGAACCTAACACAAGCACTTCCCTCAGCCCTCACATCTTAATGGGCTCTTTGATCTTTTCTCTTCAAAGGCCAACCTGTTGCCCTCCATTTCTATGGCATTAATCCTTAGACCAGCACTGTTCAATAAAGCTTCCTGCAATCAGGGAAATGTCCGATGTGGCTACTAAGTAGCCACATGAGTAACATATGGCTACTAAGCACTTGAAATGTGGCTGGTGCCACTGAGGAACTGAATTTTATTTCCTTTGAATGAATTGAAATGTAAATAATCACATATGTCTAGTGGCTATTATATTGGGCAGTGTGCGCAGTGTTAGACTATCGAAGTACATTGAGAAGATACTGAGCCAAGATACGGTCTTCTGTGCCAGGTTATATCTCTGAAGGATTCCCATTTCCCTCAGAGAACACAGATCATTATCCTGGGATAGGTATGAATTATTGATAGACGACTTGCTTAAACTTCAGTCATTCAGAAAACACGTTCTTACTGAGCAGTTACTGCATGCCGGGCACTGGCTAGGTGAGACGGGATACTATGTCCAGTGTGATGGGCACGGTCCCCGCCCTCTGGAACACGCCCTTGCCCATTTCACATGCTCCGTCGCCACATGTGGCTAGTGGTTACTATATTGGAGGTGTAGCATTTCTGTCACTGTCGAAAGTTCTCTTGGATAGTGCTATTTTAGAACATAAGATCTGATAGAATCGACAGGCAGAAATTCAGAGCACAAGTGTTGGAAATTAACCTGCCTACCTAATGCTGTTTTCACCTTCTATCTGTTCCCTCCTTGTAGGAAGATGGGCAGAGATTCATTTCTTTCCCCTCTGGACACTTGGCCTGGGCCTTACCTGCTTTGATTGTTGGTTTCCCCACTGGGCTGGGCCACCACGTGGCACTCCTCCAAGCCCCTCCCCTCAGGGTGCTCAGGAACCTCCCAGGATTCCAGTCCTGTCTCTGCAGCGTGCGAGCCTGGTGACCAGGGATGGTGTCCTTGCTTCCCCGAACTTGTTTCCTCACCTGTAATACAGGAATAGCAATTTCTTTGTTGTAGTTAGCTGTGTGGGCCCCAGGGGACAATGCACGCCAAGTGCTCTGCAGTGCCTGGCACATATTCAGTATACAATACATTGTGATTGTTTTTAGAGATCCCTTCCGTCAAGTGCAGCTACCGGGGTCTTACGTTCTTCTGAACCGTTAAGTGGGCCAGGCTCATGTTGGGCCCTCCCACTAGAAGCTTCTTTAAAACAATGGACTCGTTTATTCAGTCTTCACAGGCTCTGTGGCACATGCTTTCCAGCAGCTTTTCTGATGGGTTTTCATATGGTAGGTCTGCAGGAGAACTGGAGTTTTAAAAATACATTTCCTCAAGAGCGAGGGTTTGTTAAGGTGTTTGTCCTCTAAAGCTCTAAGGCAAAAAAAAAATTTTTTTTGATAGAGGCGAAGATAGTGTAACCACTGCTGATCTGTCAACACACTGCTGTTCCTGAATTCTTCACTATTAAAGGAGTCTGTCTCTGCTGAGGTGTATGGACCTTTTAAAAAAATTTCATCTAATGTTTTCATTAAAAAGTTTTTTACATTAGTTTTTATTGTGAAAGAACACATTACAGAACATTTACCACCTTAACTATTTCTAAGTGTTAAGTCTGTTCACATGGTTGTGAAACAAATCTCCAGAACGTTTTCATCTTGCAAGGTAGAACAGAAAGAGAAGGGCAGGGATTTTATCAAACTTAAACCTTAAGAGTATTTTTACTTCCCCAAAACATAATCACCTACTTGAAGAGATGTCTGCTTGTCAGAACTTGGCTCCATTCCCCTGGGCTCACGCCCTCTCATTTCCTGTCTCAGCAGGTACCTTGCAGCTTCCCCGCAGCCTGATACATTGATCGGTGTCTAACCCCCGGCTTCTCTGCTACCAACGACTGACATTTTCTTTAGAAGGAGCTTCTTTGTCTTCTTTTAGCTCATTCAGGAAGACTAAGTAGAGAAGGTCTAGTTTACTCAGGACATTTACTTACTAGAAAGGACAATACTTATCCAATCCTGAGTAGTGCCAACATGGAGTAGAGAGAGGGGCCCTCAGGTCTGTCCTTAGTCTTGGAGAGCAAGGCTCATTCCAGGAGTGAGGCAGGGGTTTAGTTCTCTTAGGACAGACTGGAGGCTATTGGTTATGGCTGTTAGGGCCATCTGAGGCCCACTTCATAGGAGATTAGGCCCTGGGACTTCCAGGGCGTTGGTGGATCAGAGCTAGCCTGACACTGACAGGGCTTTTTCAGGGTTCTCTTTAGCCCTCAGTAGCCCCCCTGGTTCCAGATCAGGTACACAGTTGAAGCAAGGCTGCCAGGATGCAGGAGGCTCTTTGCAAGTAACCTACTTGCATCACCACTGACGATCTCTGGTGTCAGCCCTCCTGGGGGATTTATCAACATAAATTTGAGTATGGCTGTTCTTTAACTTCTGACATATAGACATTAAAGTCATGTGTCATTTATAACAGTAAATAGTGTCTGATTTCTGGGAAAAAATGGTGAAATACTTTCCCTACAGCTGAAATGTACAGCTTTTGTTCTGCTTAATATCTAACATTAGCAAAATGCTTTGTCATTTTGGAACTCATTCAAGTTTCACAACAACCATTAAGATAGATAAGAGGGCTATTAGTATTCCTATTTTACTGATGATGAAACAGGCCCACTGTGGCTTCACTGTTTGTCCAAGGTCATCGTATCTGAACTAGAACTTCAGTTTTCTGAGTTTGCCCGCAGGTTGTAACCCAGTATTTCCAAATTACTCAGCTTAAAAAAAGCAACACCATTTCTATCATAATACTCTTACGTCACTTGTTATTAACAAATCTCAACTGTCCTCCTCCTGCTCTTCTTATAAAAAAATATACCAGCGTGCACGTGGGAGCACTGCTTTTGGGGACGTTTATCTCTCCTTTCTGTCCCTCCCTCAGGTTGTGGAGTCCTGCCTGGAAGGAATCTGTAAGCCAGACCCCAGGATATATAAGCTGTGCTTGGAGCGGCTCGGCCTGCAGCCTTCTGAGTCCATCTTTCTTGACGATCTTGGAATGAATCTCAAAGCAGCTGCCAGCTTGGGTATTCACACCATTAAGGTAAAGGTCACTAGTTTTTGAACCCCTACTGTGTGCCAGGCACGAGTGGAAGCATTCCTGTGCATTCCTCTTACATTCACAGCGATAGCTGCCATTAGTGGTTTGCCCCCATGTTGCCATAGTCCTTTTATGTTTCATTAGTTATGAAATCTGTGTGACTAACTGCTTGTATTTTCAATGGGAAGTAAGACAGACTCATACTAAGAAGGCAGTTTGAGAAGAGTTACAGAAGGAGGTGAATGGCAGGCCCCAGACATTTGGGATGGCAGTCAGGCTGCCCTAGTGACACTCTTCTGGGTGGGGAGCCAGCAGCTGCCAGCCACACGGACCACCCCATGTCATGGCTGTGAAGCACGAGAAGCCACGTGAGAAGGGGTCTCGGTCCAGCTTTCCATGCTTGAGTTTCATTATGAAGCTGACGGGCCCCTAGGGACAGAGTAGACGCCACGGCACAATATTCTGCCGTCCCGCATGAGGGAGTGTCATGGACTTTTAAGTGGCACTCTTCCCAGCACATAGCAAGTTTAATGTGGAAACTCATTGGCTGAGTATCCTGATGCCAAAGTCGTTGCTCAGAAAACTGACTTCGTGGGTATTTCCCTCTGAAAACGACCTTCTTAGAAAACAGACAGGAGGAGAGGTCAGGGTTCACCGGTGGCAAGTTCAACATTTTCTTTGAAACCAGGTGAATGACCCAGAGACTGCATTAAAGGAATTAGAAACTCTTTTGGGTTTTACATTGAGAACGGTTGTTCCAAACACTCGCCCTGTGAGAAAGACAATGGAAATTCCAAAAGATTCCTTGGAGAAGTACCTCAAAGACTTACTGGGGACCCAAACCACAGGTATTTAAGTTTTTGTATTTCGGTAACTCTTTCCAAGGCTCAGCTTGCAGTCTGGTTCTCACTTGCAAACCCTGGTGGAATGTGCTGGAGACAAAGAGGCAACGTGATGAGGAAAGCAGCCATTGGGTGCCGTGGACCTGAGTGCTGCTTTCAGTTTTGCTTGGGAAAAAACATTAACCCCCTTTTATATGGACCCCCCGCAAAGTGTACTTGCCTGCTCTTCCACCTGAGAGTGTGGGTGGCAGCAATCACTGCAAATGACTGTCACTGTCCAGGGGACGAACTTGGCGACTGCAGTGTGTGCCCAGGGGCGTTTAAGTGTTTTTCATTCTTCTGAGATGACAGCTTGTTTGTAAAGGTGACTTAAAAGTTGCATGCATATAAAATGTGGCAAACTTGCTCCATCTCTTTAGAGGCCCTACCCTTATTCTTCACATTCTACCCTGAGAAAAACAGGTGCCTCCTGAGCTTCTGAAGAAATTTCCACCTGGTGATAGTTTTGCCTCATCCATTTGATCCTTGAAAAAGACTTTTTGTATGAGCGTCACATGCTGATGTTTTCCAGAGATTCTATGATGTTTTCCAGTATTCTTAGTGCCTCCACAGAGCTGAGGGGCTCCGCCTCCTACCCAAGTACTAACCAGGCCTGACCCTGCTTAGCTTCAGAGACCAGATGAGATCAGTGCATTCACGGAGGGATACCTGTAGACGAGGGGCCCTTGCTGCCCAAGCCAGATAACTCAGGCAGACTCCCATTTCTTGCTCTTTTGACCAAGTGAAATGAATCTATGGCTCAGGTTTGTCTTATTATGAAGCAGAGGGCTAACTAGGATGTGTCTGCCAAAGAGTTCAGCCTGCGGAGGTGGGAAATTGCATCTCATGAAAGCAGCTTTGGCTCAAGCTGTAGGCCTCTGCGGAGCTCTTTTCAGCTGTCACACCAGCGTCAGGCGTGGTTTGGCTGAGAATGGGCTAAGGGACGCACAAGGGCACTTTTCATTCTCAGGCTTAAAGCATTCCGTTTAGCAAGATGGGTTGCCATGACTGTGCTTGTGCTTGATAAACAGAACTAAAAAGCTTTTTTTCATGGAGCAGGAGTTGGCAAGAAGGACAAAATTGGACACTTGTACAAAGTGTGAATATTATTGTGGTGTAAATCCAGTGGCCTTTGCCACACTGTAGTGACATGTGATTCTGGACCCATGCTGGTGGATTATGCCTGGGGCTCAATCACTTCTTGTACGCGGGGAGGAGGTGCTTTTCTTTTTTTTTCTTTTTTTTCTTTTTTTTTAAACTTATTTATTTAAGTGTGTTTTTCCAGGACCCATCAGCTCCAAGTCAAGTAGTTATTTCAATCTAGTTGTGGAGGGCGCAGTTCACAGTGGCCCATGTGGGCATCGTACTGGCAACCTTGTTGTTAAGAGCACCGCGCTCTAACCAACTGAGCTAACCGGCCACCCCTGAGGAGGTGCTTTTCTTACAGTGCATCCCAAATCAGGATTTCCTACATCCCCAATGCTGAACTCCTTAGAGAGAAAGAATGTCTTTCCAGGTGTGCCCTCCAGAGCTGGTTTGAGTTGTCTTTGTTTTCAAACTTGCAGGAGTGCTGGAACTACTTCAGTTTGATCACGGGCTTTCAAATCCAACTTACTACGTCAAGCTGGCTGACCATCAGCTGGTTCTGAGGAAGAAACCCCCAGGGACACTCCTTCCATCTGCCCATGCAATCGAGAGGGAGTTCAGGTAACTTCTCAAGCCCAGGCGCATTTGACAACCGCCCTCTGCAGCGCAGCCCCTGAGCGGACAAGGCAGCACTCCAAGTGCCTTGAGACTTTTAAAACTGCTAGTCTGACTCTCCAAAATGATTTCAAATAAGAACATGCCACCTAATTTTATTCTTAAGTTTCTTTTCTTTTCCATACCTAAATCTGTAGGAGACTAGACTTTTTTGGAACTTCCAGATGCAAAAAGGCATTTTTGAGATACTCTTTAGTTTTACCATTTAGTCTTCAAGACCGTAAGACCGTTAGTCTTAAAATCAGTCTATCTGTGGGGCGATAGCCCGACAAGTGTGGCCATGAGTTGACAGTTGTTGAAATGGGGTGATGGGTACCTGGGTTTTTTTTTTATATGAATCTCTCTACTTACATATGTTTGAAAGTTTCCATAATAAAATATTTAAAAGAAGAAATGTATTACAGCTCATTCTAAATAAAATAGTCTGCTTTGCAAATAGGAAAATTTAAACGTAGTAGGTTGAAAAAAAAGAATGAGCTCCAAATCTCTTGGAGAATGACTACGGACCCAATGAATGGGCTCCAAGGTGGGGCTTCCTCTCCTGACAACTTCCTCTTCCTCTTCCTCTCTCTTCCGTCCAGCCTGTTATGCTCTGCAGAAGGAAAGTTGCAGAGAGTAGTAGGGATAGTGCGATTGCGGCTCCTGGCCCCTTGTTCTTTCCGTTTACTGTTTCTCCTCCACACTTTTTGGCTCCAGCGATTTCACACGTCTAAGTGTTGCAAGGACTGATGACTGACAATTACGAAGCCTTGGGGGTTCATCAGAGGAGAAAACCTACAGCTATTCCTGAACCCTTGTATATGTTCCCATATAACAGCAGGTGTGTGTTCATAGAAGAAAGACCCTAAAATGTAAAACCACCACTCTCTTATGCATCCTGCTTGTGAACTGTCTCTAACCATTCCCAGAGGTACTGAGGAATTCTGCAGTACTAGAATGACATTCCAGAAATCTAGGAATGCACAGAATTTCCATTTTAGTAAAGGGATAAAATGTGCATTTGAAAATGAAACCTAATACAGTATCTGTTTCTAAAATGCCAAATGTAAATCTGAACAACTGTTTTAGAATAGAGTATAACACAATTTATTAAAAACCTCAGAATAGTCATACTTTTAGACCTAATAATACCAATTAGGAGATCGCTCTTAAAAAACATTCTAAATAGGGAAAAAAGCTATATGCATTAATATGCTAACCACAGTGTTGTTTATAATAAAAAATTGAAAACACCCTAAAGTTACAATAATTGGGAAATGATTAAATAAACCTTGGTATAGCTACCTGTTTCAACAACAATAATAGCTAACACTTAGTGACTGTTTAGTATGTACCAGGCACTATAATAAATGCTTTGAATTGTTAACTCAAAGCATTCTCACAACTCCACGATATGTTGCTATTATGATCCCCATTTTACAGATGAAGAAAGTGAGGCTTAAAGAGGTATGTTATCTGAGTGATGGAGTCTGGATTCACACCCAGGGGAAGTTCGGGATTCCACAGCCCGGCCTTAGTGATGATATTATTGCCCCCAATAAAAGTATGCCTATAATAACATTAAAATGTGTGATAAAATTTTAATGTAATAAAAAACAGATACAAACTATATATAGTATTCTTAACTATTTTTTAAGACTTATGAATTGACACAAAAAATATTGGAAAGAAACAGATCACAGTGTTTACCACGGTCATGTCTGGGTCGTATGTTAGTGGTATTCTTCAGTTTTAAGTGACAGAAACCCACTTAGCCTGACTTAAACATAAAAAAGGAGGAGAGATGGCAAAATTTATTGGCTTCATAATTGAAATAATGGTTGCACCCAGAGGCCCAAATAATGTTACCAGGACCCATTCATTCTCTCTTCATCTCTTAGCTTTCTTTCCTCGCTAAACCCCGTGATCGTTCCAGCATACCTCCTGAGATTGACTCATTTGCCCGATATGGTCACCGGTTTGTCCCCAAACCAATCTCTGTGGCCAGGAGGATGCAGTGTTCAGATTGGTCATATCTGAGTTTTATGCCCATCCCTGGAACCAGGGGTTGGGACAGTCCCACCCAAACCACGTGGGACTACAGTGGGGCAGAGCTGTTTCCCAAAGGACAGTTTAGGTGTTATTATTAGGACATGAAGGGGGAAAAGGAAATCAGGCAGGCAACAGCAGGAGCTAATTACTAGTGATAAGACTGCAGAATTATTTTTCTATTTAAAAGTTTATTCCTTACATGGTTCAGAGAATTTACCAGTAAAACCACTGGGGCCTGGTGTTTTTCTTAGGAAAAGGTTTTTGACTATGAATTCAATTTAATAAATATTGGGTTATTCAGATATTTTATCTTGTTTTAGTTTTGGTAAGCTGTAATTCCCAAGGAATTTGTCCATTTCCTCTAAACTAACGAATTTATTGTTCATAATATTCCTTATTATCTTTTTAAATGTATGTAGGCTCTATCTAGTGATTTCCCCTCTTTATCATTCCTGGTATTGATTGATAATTTGTATATTCTCTCTCTCTTTCTCTCTCTCTATCTGTCGTCAGGCTAGCTAGGGATTTATCAATTGTGTTGATGTTTGCAAAGAACCAATGTTTGGTTTTGTTATATTTTTCCGTTGTTTGTTTTCTATTTCTATTTCATTTATTTCTGCTCTTTATTACTTTCCATCTACTTCCTCTGGGTTTATTTTTACCTTCTTAAGTGTAACCTTAAGTGATTGATTTAAAATCTTTCTTTTCTAATATGAGTATTTAAAGTTATAAATTACTCTCTGAACACATCTGCATCCCACATATTCTTACATGTTATAGTTTTACTATTATTAGTGTCTGAAATATTTCCTAATTTCCCTTGTGATTCCTTGTTTGACCCATGCTTACACGGAAGTATGCTATTTAAGTTCCAAATACTTGGGCTTTTTCCCTGATTATTCATGGAGCCACACCAGCTCTATTAGGCTTACCAATTGTGTGGTGCTCCCCCTTCCATCTGTTTGGTTTTTTTTCCTACTGTTTTTCTATGTACATTTTTATATTTAAAGTATGTCTCTTATAGATAGCATATAGTTAGGTCTTACTTTTCTATCCAGGTATGACAATTTCTGTCTTTTAATTGGAGTGTAATAATTGATATGTTTGATTTACATCTATAATTTCACTATTTCTTTTTTGTTTGTTCCATCTGTTGTTTTTTGTTGTTGTTGCCTATGTTGGAGTCAATTGAATATTTTTAGAATTACATTTTAATTTCCGCATGTACTAATTTTTAAGTCAAACAAATAATTGTAAGAAAGTCTCACCAAGTCAGCCAGCAGTGATGCTCATTTTGCTTTGTTCTGGCAGGATAATGAAAGCCCTTGGGAATGCTGGAGTACCTGTCCCCAAAGTTCTTGACCTCTGTGAAGATTCCGGGTAACGTCCAGATTTATTTTTCCATTGCATATTCAAGCTGCAGAAGAGAAAAGCCAATATACTAACTGAAATTCCAGTTTGTTACAGTAAAGACAAATAACACTGGGGTGAGAGAGAAAAGAGACTTTATAGCAACCTGTCCTAGAAGTTCTTTAAGTTATCCTGAAAGATAAAGAAATGCTTGCTTTTGTAAGGATTAGTAGAAAACATCTTTTTATAACATAAAAATATAGATCCATCTAGTTTTATGTTGTTTTTGTTTAATTATTTTACTTTAGTCTTTCTAAACTGTTTTTAAACTGCTTTGTAATACGTCTGTCCCTTTTCCCCAACTTTTTAATTATGAAAATTTGGAAACGTACAGAAAGTTGAAAGAAGAAAAAAATAGTATAATGAGCACCCATTTACACTTCATCTAGGTTAAAACACTGTTGCCATTTTGCCACATTTCCTTTCTCTATATATGTGTATGTGTGTGTATACATGTACATATGTATATGTGTAGTCTATATATTAATTTTATATAAATAGCAATGATTACATAATAAAATAAGTTTATATTTTGTAAAATAAATAAATATACTTTATGTATATATAAATTATTTTTAACTAAACCTTTTGAAGTAAGTTTCAGGCAGCATACATCTCCTAAGAATAAAGACATTTTCTTTCATAACCACAGCAGAATTGTTATACTTGATTAACTATAATTTAATAATATAAGAATATCTAGCACACGTTCAAGTCAAGATAAAGTTCTAACGGTAAAAATTTCAAAACAACTTTTTAGAGAAGTAAACTGATTTCTAATAATGACTAAAAAGATGAATTAATATTTCAGTGTGTCACCCTAATACTATTGGGTGGTAAACTCATATGTTCCATTCATACCACTGGATAATGATAAAAATAACAAAAAAAAGAAGGGGTATTTACTGAACCCTCATTGGAACCAGACACATATGCCAGGCACTCCATATATATTTGCTCTCGCAATTCTCAAAACTACCCTTTAAAGTTTTACAGATTAAAAACACCCCAAATCCCAGAGAGGTTTACTAAGTCCCACATGATCACACTGCTAGGAAGGGGTAGAGAGGGGACACCTGGTTCTGTATGGCCCCAAGGCCCCCCCCCACAACATGCTGCTTTGCTATATTACCACACTGAAACCCATGCGATGGCTTCTACCAGTGGACCAAAGAGAAGAAAGGTGTGCTGGCCAAGAAGTAGGACAGGGCTCTGTGTGGGTGGGGGTGGGTGGGAGGGGGTCCTTCTTACTCCCTGTGCTTATGTGCAAAAGATAAAGGAAATGTCTAGTAGTTGGGGTCTGAATCCTTCCCCAGCACTCGGCATACACACAGGGCGGAAGAGCAGTGCCACATTGTGAGCCACCGAAACCCCCTGTCTGTGTCCCTCCCAGGGTCATTGGCACGCCCTTCTACCTGATGGAGTACTGCCCCGGCGTGGTCTACAAAGACCCTTCTCTGCCAGGCTTGGAGTCCAGCCAGAGGCGGGCCATATACACTGCCATGAACAGAGTCTTGTGCAAAATTCACAGTGTGGACCTTAAGGCTACAGGCCTGGAAGACAACAGGAAACATGGTGAGCGTGAGGCTGCTTGTCTTTCGTGTTGAGCGTTTCCTCACTGTTGCCTCTGCTTCTGGGATTTGCATGGTTGTCAGGGTGTTAACACATCAGACGACTGGGAAATGTGAGTTGGGCTTATTAGCTTCCTACTTGGAAATCCCGTTTATTCATGGAGGTGTTGCTTACCTAGACATTTTGTCCTGGGATAAATCACTTCATGGACTATAGAATCTCTTCCTTGCAACTTTTATCTCACTAGATCATTTAACAATTTCCTTTTTTGGATACTGGCCAAGGGTCTTTAAGATACTTCTCTATTTTTCACCCTTTCCCTTACTCTTTTCAACAGGCATAGATTTTTTAAATGCCATTATGCCAATGTGTTTTGTTTTTCTAATGTCTGAGGGTTCCAGCTGCTCCTCATCCTTGCCAGCATTTGGTACTGTCAGGTGTTTTCTTTTTTGAAGTGTAGCGTTCGATGAATCTTGACACAGGCACACAATTTTATAACCACCACAACTGTCTCCATGCTTTTGCGTGCAACAACTTCAGCACTAACCAAAGACTCACTCACTGGTCAAGATCTTCTGACTCTTGACCAGTATGGATTCCTGACCATAGTCAAAAAGAATCTCTGAGCTAAGCAGCCTTTTCTTTCTCTGCTTTTAACCAAAACATGCCTGTTTTCTGTATGAAAGGCTACACTGTGTCCAAAGTACATGAACTTCCTAACACACTTCTGCCGAGTTCCCTGACGTTCCCCACTCCAGAGGCACGTGACCTGAGTCCCCAAAACTAACAGTTTGAGACGCTTTCCTACAACGGAGCAGGCTGGCCAAATTCTTAATGCAAATTGAGGGGTCCTCACTGCCCCACCCCTGCCAAATAAAAGCAGATCTTTATCATCCCCCCATATTCTAACCTGCTGATCAGAGATACACACTCTGTGGAGGTTCCCCTCCATCTTGGTGGTCTTCGTGGGAAATACTAATACTAAAAATGCAGTCATAGTGTATCTGAAGTTCACATTTAGGTGGGTGTCCTGGATGTCATCTGGCAGGCCTAGTGACCAGTAAAAGGGCCAACAGGCAAGGACAACAGATGACGCCTATATTGATCCATTATTTCAGATGAAAAGAGTACTGGGCCAAAAGCCAGGTACTAATTTATGGCTGACCTTAGACAAGTCCCATTATAGTTTTCTCAATAGTAAAGGTTTGGTAAAAAAAAAAAAAAAAAAACAGCCCCGGCTCCCATATAGGGCTGATGTGAAAAGCTGATGAGCTGGTACCTATCCCAGTGCTCTGAATGAAGAGAAAGCCTTAGGCAGATGAAGTGATGGGCCCTGTGACCTCCCGCCATGGCCACGGAGAGAGAATCACTTATGGGAGTCTCTCCCGCTTGCTGTCTGAGTGAACCTTTGCCTTTTATTTTCAAAGTGGACTATTTTGCCGCTCTTTCCACTGACCTATTAGCACAGAGACAGAGCAGAAATCTGATGTGATTTCATGTGACCCAGGGCCAGCCTCCTGGGCCATGGACTGTGTTTTGAGCCTGAGAGCATAAAGCAGCTTCGTTGTATATCAGGTTCACTGATCTAGCTGCACGGGCATCAGATCGTCCTTTCCAAGAATCCTGCAATTGCTCAATTATGTCAGGAATCCATATTATGTCAGGAATCCCTGCTCGGCAGGGCATTGGCTCTATATATACAGAGCGTACCAAAAACATGTATACACATTTTAAGAAAGGAAAATTGTATTAAAATTGTAATACTCAATATATACCGATAACAAAAGATGAAGACCCGTCACGTTTGACTTCTGCAATTACAAGATGTGCTCAAAGTGGTTCCCATCAACGTCCAGACACTCTGATTACAGCGAACTACTGCTTGAGCAACGTTGACCAAAGTGTCCACTTGTATACCTTTTTTTGCCTATATATAGACATATGTGTATATAAATATAATATACATACACACAAATAGTGATATATGTGTGTGTGTGTGTGTATATATATATATATATATATCTCACTTTGTGTAAAAGGGGGTGTGTTTAAATATACTTAAATGTTTGTTTGCACAAGTGAAGAATATCTCCAAAAGGAAACCTAAGAAACTCATCACGTGGGTTGCCTTTGGGAAAAAACTGCTGAGTGGCTGGGCAGAGGGGTAGGAGAAAGACTTCGCTGCATTCCCTTTTACTTTACTTTCAATCCATGGGAATGTATTGTCTGTTCAAGAGAACACATTTAAATTCATTGAAGAAAAGAGCACACAAACATGATTTCTAATCAAAAGGAACTTTTGACAAAGATCCTTTAGGTAGAGTCTAATTATCACAAAGAACCTTTCCGCCAAGGCCCTGCAGGGAGCATAAATCCTCTTTTCTCATCCCAGAGGGTCAGGCTGGCCGATTCAGTGGCAGGAGGCCTGCTAGGGACCAGTGGCCAACAGAGCCAGAGACTTGGGGACAGCTGCCTCTGCTTCCCGTGAGAAGGGAATGTGAGCAGCACTGAGTTGGTGTGTATGGGGTGGGGGGGTCCCAAATCCACACAGGAGAGTTTCTTGAGGGGCTCCTTCCACAAAGGCTCCACTCCCATGTTTTTGTATTTGACTTATTATGATCATTTCAAACTTACAGATGTATGCACTAGTACAATGAATAACTATCTATGCCCACTACCAATTTTAACAATGGTGAACTTTTGCCATTTCGCTCCTCTCTCTCTTTATATGTGTGTATGTGTGTGTACGTGTAATTAACAAAGTTCATTCCTACAGACTTCAGTCTGCATTTCCTAAGAATAAGGACATTCCTCACTACCATCATCATTACCATTCCTCAGTACCATCACATTTACCGTTTTCCCAGAATGTTTAAAACCCAGTCCATAGTCACATGTCCTCATTATCCCCCTTACATCTTTTACAAATGAATTTTTTTTCTTCTTCCAAATCAGCATCAACCAAGGAACCTAGCACAGCACCCCCCATACCTGTTTTTTTCCCAGTGAATTTTTTAAGAAACCAAGTCAGTTGTCTTACAGATTTGTCTCGATTATTTCCTTATGGTTTCGTTTACTGCTGTCTTCTATTTCCTGTAATTCTGAAAACTGGAAGTTAGCCCTAAAGGTTTGATTTGTTTCGGGTGATAATCCTGGATTTTGATCTCCACGTCTCAGAGCCCAGCTGGACCCTCAGAAGGGCAGTGTCTGGATGCTCTGCGTGTGCAGTGGACGCCACAGAAGGAGCTTGGTCTCTCTGTCCTTGTCTTCAAACCCTCTGGGGACCATTTTTCTCTCAGATGAGGGTGAGGGCCTGGCTTAGAGCCAGGGACCTGACAGGTGGTTTATTATGAGTTATATTAATAGTGACAGTTAGTAATTGTCAATTGACAGTAACAGTGACATAATAATGGCTGCCATTCACTGAGCAGCCTTCTGTGCCAGCTCTGTATTTGGCGTGTCGTACACAGATTTTGTTTAGCCTTCACGACAGTCCTACAGAATTTAGATATCACTACACTCACACAGGAGAAGCAAGGGTGGCTCAGAGAGGTTAAATCAACTGAAGACCTTGACTGTGAGCCACGTTAACTCCAGAATCCCTTTCAGTGTCCAGTCCCAGAGGTAACGTGCAAGTTCCCAACTGTGGTATCTCTTGGATTTCTCAGCAAACGACTGAATAGCAGCAAGTACTCACATAATACTTACTACATGCCAGGAACAGTTCCAAGGGCTTTCCATACTTTAGCCTCCCAACAACTCTATGAGGACCATCTCATCAGTGAAGAAAAACTGAGGCCCATCCAGGTTAAGTGACATGTCTGAGATCACAGAATAAAGAATGGCAGAGCTGGGAGACGCAGGCGGTCCGGCCTCAGCGTCCATGCTCTTAGCCAACCACTGTTTAGCCATAAAGGGATTTCCTAACAGCTATTAGGAAGCTCATAGGACCGCAGAGAGGGCCAGGGATCAGGCCTGGAGGCCACGTGGCTGGGAACAATGCCCAGCTCACTGATCCAGCCAAGAGAAAACAGCCAGTGGCTTCCCCTTGGGGTGGCGGGAGCATCCTGTGGGAAATCTCCAGTCATAAGATGATGATGCCACAGAGCATTACAAAGGCTTTTACGGCACTGGTTAATTTTTGAAACCTTTGAAGGTTGTTGGAATGGCTCTAATCCTCTTTCTCTCAGGGGACTATATTCCACGTCAGGTGCAAACCTGGATTAAGCAGTATCGAGCCTCAGAAACGAGCACCATCCCGACGATGGAGAGGCTCATCGAATGGCTGCCGCTCCATCTTCCCAAGCAAGAGAAGACCACTGTGGTGCACGGGGACTTCAGGTAGACCCGAGGACGGGGGAATGTTTAGATGGGAAAAATGATGGGAAGGGCCTCTGAAGGGGAAATTAAGCAGCTGGTCTTGGCGCCATTTACAGTTGTGAGTTATTCCCATTACAAGATCTCCCTGTGCATGGCCTTTTAAGGCAGGGTTTCTCAGCCTTGGCACTATTGACATTTTGGGCCAGATTTTTCTTCTTTTTTAATTTTATTGGGTAACAGTGTGTCTTTTCCAGGATCCATCAGCTCCAAGTCAAGTCATTGTCCTTCAGTCTAGTTGTGGAGGGTGCAGCTCAGCTCCAAATCCAGTTGCTGTTTTCAGTCTAGTTGCAGGGGACGCAGCCCACCATCCCATGTGGGAATTGAACCGGCAACCTTGTTGTTGAGTGCTCACGCTCTAACCAACTGAGCCATCCGGCCGCCCCTCTGAAAGCTCAGTGGCTGCTCGTTGTCTTCAATCTAGTTGTGGAGGGTGCAGCTCACTGGCCAGTGTGGGAATCGAACCAGCAACCCTGTTGTTCAGAGCTTGCACTCTAACCAACCGCCCCAGACCAGATAATTCTTTATGATGGGGGGCTGTCCTGTGCAACCGGGGCGTTACTACCACCCATAGGTCTGATGGTACAAGCGTGTGCTTCAGTTATTACTACCGCATAAAAAAACCCTCAAAACTGTGTGGCTGGAAAAAATGACAGCAGTTATTTTGCTCCTAGATCTGCAGTCTGGGCTTAGGATATCTTGTGTCACCTGGGGTGGCTTCAGGCTGGGGGTTGGAGGGCTCACTCAGATGCCTGGCACTGGGCAGAGCAGACATGAACAGCTGGACTCCTTGGGCCACTCTCTGTCTCTTTGCGGCTTCTCACATGGTCTCCCCAGTATGGCAGCTTCTGGGTAGCTGGACTTCTTACCTAGAGGCTCATGGCTCCAAATGTGTGTGTTCCAAGAGCGGGGGCTGGGCGGGACCTGATCACCTTTTCGGACCTCGTCTTGGGAGTCACTCAGCATCACTTCCACCTGCATTATTTTGTTAGAAGCAAGTTGCTTCAAGAGGCGAAGAATCCAACTCTTTCTTTAGTGGCAGGAGCGTCAAAGAGTTTGCAGACCTGTTTTAAAACCATCACAGGGAAAAGCCCAGAGAGGGTAGCCATGTGGAGAGAATGCTGGTAGGCTAAAGCTGTGGCCCTTGGGAGAGGAATACAGCCAGCCCTCAGCTATCTGAGAGGGAGCTGGCAAATACATAACCCCTTCCCGTCTCCTGCTGGTGTCCCCATTGGCTGAGCCCCACTGAGCCAGAGGGCAAGGGAGCGAGCTGGTGGATGTAGCCCCTCCCTGCAGCCGAGGCTCCTGGGCACTGAGGGACCCGGAGGGTAGGAGTGCATTTGGAGGGGCAAACAGAAGATGCCCAACACAGGTACCCCCTAGTGGTCAGTTTTCATAGCCCTGTCTCGGCCTTCTGTTGTTTCTTCAGGCTGGACAACCTGCTGTTCCATCCAGAAAAGATGGAGGTGCTTGCTGTCCTTGATTGGGAACTGTCTACCTTAGGCGACCCCCTTGCGGATGTGGCCTCCAGCTGCCTGGCTCACTACCTGCCCCCCAGTTTTCCTGTACTTCGAGGTAGGGACTGCTGTGGGGGAGACGGAGGGACCTAGCTGGCTCCATTCTCAAAGCATTTGGGCAAACTCAGCGGAAGTAGCTGTGATTGGGCTGATGCATGAACTTGACGTCCTGGTGGTCTGGGTAGAAAATGCAGTTGGGGTGCACTCCTGTCGTAATGGGGGTAATTGGGTATAGCGAGTATTTTAAATGAGAAGGATGTGCATACAGGTACCTCATATGCTTCCACACAACTAATTTCTATTTAATTTTTTAAACTCACAGATACAGTTCTATTTTCAAAACTTTAGAGCCAACAGATAAAAAAGAAAAGTTAAAATCATCAATAGTCCCAGAGATCACTGGCGAACTTTTCATTCTGGTCATCTTTTTTTCTATGTGTATACATACATATATACATATATTATGTGTATACATTTGTTTTAATGAAACTGATTATACAATTTTATGACCTTTTTTTCACTTCATTATATACTTTGGACATGTTTTCTTGCCATTAAATATTTCTTCTACGGCATCATTTTAATGATGGCATAGGATTTTATGGTATAGAATTAATCAAGACATTTGGTTTGATTCCTATTTGGATATTTAATTTGTTTCAAATTTTTTATATATTACACCCCCCACCCTCACAAAAAAGGCAGTGAACACCTTTGTAGTAATGTATTTACCTATATATATATTAGCTATACTCCTAGGATAAGTTCCTAGGAATGGAATATATTACATGCTCCTAAATCATGAAAATATTACAAATGAAGCAAGTTGTCACTTTTTCATAATTTGGTGGGATCTGTCTCTCCATACTCTTCTTTGTCAAATGACTGGTCACAAATGATATGCATCCACCCTGAACTATGGTCCAGATGGAATTGGAGGCCCCTAGTTCCTTCCCTTCCTCTGCTCCCAATTTAGTCTGAAACTTGGAGGCACCGATTAGTGAATAATGGCTTCGTGCCTGGATCCCAGCCATGTGAGGGCGGAAGAGCCCTTGAAATAATCAGCTGACCCTTTGAACTAGCTATGGAGCCAACTTCCAGGGGAGGAAGTGATTTTCAGAATGTAAATACTGTGTGGCCACAGGGGCGTGTGGGAGTCACTGACTGCCCAGGGGGGCTCTGTCACCACAGGTTTGAGTGGCTATGATTTGACTCAGCTGGGTGTCCCTACTGCAGAGGACTATTTCGGGATGTACTGTCGTCACATGGGGATCGCTCCCCTCGAGAACTGGAACTTCTACATGGCTTTCTCCTTCTTCCGCATGGCTGCCATCCTACAGGGAGTCTATAAGCGCTCGCTCACAGGTAATGGGGTGGTCTCAGTTTCTCCCCCTGGAAACAAACCCACCTGTGGCCACAGGCTTCAGAGGCACGGGTTTGGCCAGAGTCTATAAGATTCAGTGAATTCAACCATTTGTCAGTAAGTATATATCATAGATTATAGTCTTTAAAATAGTTAAACTTTTTTAAATGATTAAGATAATGCATAAAACATTTTAAAGTAAAATCATACAGGATAAAAATTTAGGTACTGAAAAATACACGTAAGATGATCACATTTTTATAAAACTTGGAGAGAAGACAGATGTACAGAAAAAATTGGGTGGCCCAAGAAACTGTGAACAGTAGCATTTATGTTTGAGAAGTGGTGCTGAGAAGGAAGGAAATTGTTCTATATGATTGAATTTTTATCATGTCTGGTGTCTCCACGCTGTGTACGCTCCCAATCCGTTAGTCACTTAGTCGTCATCTCAGTAACCAGATTACTGTCAGGGTGTCACAGTGTTCAGGTAACCCTTATTTTACTTACTAATGGCCCCAAAGCGCAAGAGTAGTGATGCTGGCAATTCGGATCTGCCCAGAGAAGCCATAAAGTGCTTCCTTTAAGGAAAAGGTATGTATGTATGTATAGGAAAAAACAGTATATAGAGGGTTTGGTGCTATTCTGGAACATATCCGCTGTGGACAGGGGGTGCTATTATAAAAACATTCGATAAGGGGAAACAAAAAAACCCAACTATATGAACACCAAAATTAGTTCTGTACGTTTGTCTTCTCTAAACTCATTTCTCTGTTTGAACAGTTGAGATGTGTGGTATTTCCCTGGACAGTGGGTTTAGAGAAGGGGCACTTGGTTCAAAGGCATTCTCTGTATGGTGTCAATCACAGGAGACGTCACTTCCTCTTTAGATTTGCAGGAGGGGGATGGTGACCAGAGCCCAGGGACTGAGTTACAGTCTGTACCAGTCCCAGCCCACGTGTCACTGTCCTTTATCAATAAACTGGTGCCAAAGACTAGGCTTCCTGTAGATGGCTGCTGTTACCATAGAAAGGCAAAACTGCTTGTGACTGCAGCTTAGGAGGTGGTCTCTTCTGCGGTGACTACGTTTGGGAAAATACACCAGAACTGATAGTTTGAAATCAACCCAAGCCCCTACAAGTGATTGTCCAAGAGACAAAGAAAGCATTGCCCTGAGATCGAGATCCAATTAAAGCGAAGAACATTCGGAAAACATTTTGTACTCTCTGTTGTAGAAGAAAATCATTATGAGTAACAACGAGTTTCAGGGAGGTGTCTCCCTCATTGATGCGGCGTGTACAGTCTGAGTACTGAGGGGAAAGGTCGGCCCCCTCATGCTCGTCAGCCCTCACTATTATCAGTGACGCAGGGAAGGGCCTGCCTGGTCCCCAGGGTGCACCCTAGGGCTCGGATCCATCCCAGCACCTAGAAGGTGCTGAGTAGAGACTCGCTGAGGCCCAGAGGTCTGCATTGTCTGCTGTGTAGCAGGTGGATTTGGTGCCTGGTTTGTAAGGAATAGCAGAATATCTTTAACACCAAAACTGCATGAAAATGACTCTTGAGAAGCTGGCCATGGCAGAAGCCGGAAGAAAAACAGGCCTCTGTGAAGTTCCAAAGAGAATGGGGAAAACAGTCTTTTTAGAACACGATAATGCTAAAAATGATCCAAGAGAGCCTGCTGTAAAAAAAGCCCACCATAAGGAGACAGTGTACACACAGCCACATGGCTGGACCTCAGAAGTGGCAGGCTCGCTGAAAAGTCTACACACCCTGTGATGTATTTGTGACATTCCGGAAAACAAACTGTAGGAACAGAGATCAGTGTCCCCAGAGGCTGGGGAGAAGGGTTGGGTACAAAGGCACACTGGAGATTTGGGGATGGTGGGAGTATTGTGTACCTTAGTGGCGGTGGTGATTACCTGACCCACCTTGCAGAATTAGACACTTTAGAAAGAGGGTATACGTACACCATACCTAAATAAAAAAAATCCTTTCTGAAAAAGTCTTGAGCATATTAAAGAAAGCAAAAGAGAGAGTGAGAGCATGACTAGAGTGAGTTCTGTGATGCTGGTGATGGTGTCGACCTAACAAAATGGAGCCTAGAAACTGGCCATTATTCTAATCCTGTGTGAGCCTGTTTTGTCAGTTTCATAGCAGGGCCAGTGTAGGATAATGCAGGGCTGCCTGTTACCCACTGGGGACAGCAGAAGTAATTTGGGGGTGTTACTGATTTAATTTAGTTTCTTTAGGAAAAGAGGTCAAGAGCAGGCCAACTGAGTTCCACTTCTGGCTCCCAGCCCACTGATGTAAGCTCAGGCACGTCTCCTCCATCTCTGACTTAAATCCTTACCCTAAAGTGGGGATTAAAGCAGTCATGCTGCTTAGGGAGTTCAGTGAGCTCTGAGGACACACATAAAGCGGTACGCTCGCTAACACCATGTCTGGTCCATGGCAGATACTCAGCAAGTGGTAGTAGCTGCTGATATAATAACAATATTATCATGTGTTAGCATTATGGCTAAGGGCAGTTTAGGAGTAATCACGATTTTCTTTGCTTCTGCTCAGGGCAGGCAAGCTTGGCAACCACTGAACAAAATGGAAAGCTGACTGAATTTATGTCCAATCTGGCATGGGACTTTGCAGTCAAAGAAGGGTTCCGGATTTTCAAAGAGATGCCAGCCACAAAACCATTAACGAGGTCCTACCACACATGGGCCGGTCCACAGTCTCTGCTGAACCGCCCAGGAACCAGGAGTTATATAAGCCTTCCAGAATCTTCCCCAGCTCATGCCCCAAAGGGAGCTCTGGTTATCTCTCCAGAGGGCCTTTCCCCACCAGTCAGGGAGCTGTACCAGCGGTTGGGGCAGTTTATGGAGCGACATGTGTATCCTGCTGAGCCAGAGCTGCGGAGTCATCAGGCCTCAGCTGAGAGATGGACCCCTTCCCCACTGGTTGAAGAGCTCAAGGTAAAGTGGCCTTTTGAGAGTCGGTGAGACCTCATTAAGGTGGTAGCACCTCAGCTGCCCTGGGCACACCTGCTCCCTCCAGGTAGTGAAGAGACAGGAGAGCTGAGCTGAATTACCTTTGCTTTCCACCATCACTGGGAATTCCTTGCTGTGGTTTATAACCATATTGGGGCAGGTGGGCCCAATATGCAGATTTGAATTATGTACATTTGAAACAGTATGATATTAAATACATCAGTTAATAAAGTCTGTCTTTAAAGAACCCATAATGTCAAAGCTAAAGGGCCACATCAGTTGTAAACTGTGTGCTGTTTTTGCATGACGACACCACTTTAGTTCTTGACACGGTTAGTCTTGGCCTGTCTTAGTTTTTAAGTTATTTGAGGTCTTCAGAAGCACATATTTTGCCTATAATACAACCATCACCTACTTTTAAAAAAAGTAGCATCATCACTTTTTTCTAGTTAAAAACCAAATTGCAAAATTAACCAAAGCTCAACCGTGACAAAAGTACGTAACATAGAAAGAAAGCGTTCTCTACAATTCTCCACCCTTTGTGGTAACCACCGTGAACAATGTGGTACTTAGGCTGCCAGCTTCTTCTTTCAGTTCTATACTAACATATGTGATTATCCCTATGTTGTAATGGATCACCCTGCTTGCTCATTCGAATCTCCTGCTTGCTCATTGAACTTAATGACATGTCACCTTCCCCTGCCAGCACACCGAGAGATCGACCTCTGAAGGGTTCTGCAGTGGGTGCACCATGATTTATTTGCCCTCCCCCAGCTGAGGGACACTGGGTGTCTCAGTCACAGGCTAGGTAAAAGACCCAGAAGCCACCTCTGGGTCA
Organism: Rhinolophus sinicus; assembly: GCF_036562045.2. Classification (NCBI taxonomy): domain Eukaryota; kingdom Metazoa; phylum Chordata; class Mammalia; order Chiroptera; family Rhinolophidae; genus Rhinolophus; species Rhinolophus sinicus. Next base: position 32,618,407 of record NC_133765.1, on the reverse strand, counting down.
CCTGAGGAGCCAAGGCCGTCAGCTAGCTGCTGCCATGGACAGGGGGGCCGAAGACCCAGCATTAGAAGACAGCAGATGCTGCCACAGGAAGGCAGGCTGCAGGGAGCAGGGCCAAGGCTACCACACGAGCTGCCAGCTAGGAGGTCTCCCCTGGATGCCTCCTCAGGATTTGGCGTTTGAGGTGGGAATTTTCAGGTGGCCAGGTGTAGGTCCCATGGCTTTGGTGCCAGGAAGCAGGGAGGAGGGCGTATCTGGCCCCCTTCATCTTCGGCAGTGGGAGACTCGGCCTTGACCCCAACAAAATGTATACAGTGAGGGAGTCCCCCAGAATGAGAACAGGGTTTGGATCCTGGTGCGTTGAATGCTCTCATCTGTTTCTGTGTACGCTTATTGTTTCCACAGGATAAACTTTGAAGTAAAACTACTGGTCCAAGAATGAGACCACTTAGAGTTTTAATAAATATTGCCAAATTTTCATTCAGAAGGTTTTACCGACCTACACTGCCATCATTAACGTGTGAGATGCCTGTTCCCCACCTGCTGGCCCCCACATTTATCCTCGCACATCTGGTATAAGCACAGAGGCATTGGAAAAGCAAACACTCATGCAGCAGACACCCCCAGACTCTACATCAGATGCCTAGGAGAAACCTAGCTTAGTGAACATTCTGCTTCTCGTTACAGTGGAATAGGAGCATCTGGTAACTAGGATTTTGGGGTGAAGTGGTGAAATTGTAGCCCCTGGCTTTTATCCAGTGTCATTACTACCCATAAATGAAAAGTATTTGGCCATTTGCAATGCATTTCATACATCCTGTGAAGGAAGCATTATTCACCTCGATTTAAACGTTAGGAAACGGATTTGTCCAGGGAGACAGCTAGAAAGAATAAGCACCTGGATTCAAAGCCAGAACCTCTGGGCTCAAATTCTGTGGGTCCCCCGACCCCCAACTACAAGATAATTATATTCATTTCCTCATTGTACCTCTTCTCAGAACTCCCTTGCTTCCTACATCTCCCTTCCCATTCTACTTTATTTGTTCCAACTAACCTGCCCTTCTCCTTGGCCACTGCACTCTGAGCTAATTAGCTTTGCCCAGAATACAAGGCAAGTCATGTACTGATTCTAGCAGAACATGTCATTGAGACCGGGCCCAATATAAACGTCCACAATCAGGCCAGCTGGCTCCTCCCAGCAAGAAGAAGTGATGGTAATTACATCCATAATGACTAATTAGCGCAGCCTGCCAGCTTCAGTGTCAGGCACTTTATGTGTTATCTCATTTAATCCTCACAACACCCAGGGAGGTGGGTGCTGGGGCCGTTGGTGAGTTTGGGCTGCCTGGTGTCCATTCCCCTCTCTCTTGGTAGCAGTACCCCACTTTCATTTGGGGGCATTCCCTCCCCGCTTCGGCTGTATGCAAGACTGTCAGTCAAGGGGCCAGCCCAGCCACCCCCAGCCAAGAAGTGAGCATGTGAGCCAAGTGGTGCCAGCCAGTCGCTTCCTGGAATTGGGAGAGTGAACAGTGTTTTCAGGATAGAAAACAATTGGCACTCACTCATTCCACAGCGGGAGCCCTGCAGGATGGCTGAGCATCCTGGCCTATCATGATCCTGTAGGCTCCCTGGGTCACTGTCCAATTCTGAGCCTTGTTCTCTAATCTGAGCTCCTGAGAACGTTCCCATTTGGTTCCTGTTTTCCTTTCGTTAGCCACAGTCTGTTGGTATTGCTACAGTTCGGTAATCCTGACCGATAGGGTGGGTGGGTGGTCACACCCCATTTCACAGATGGGGAAACTGAAACATGCAGATTCAGTGTCTTGGCCAAGGTCTCCCAGCCAGGGGTGGCAGGGCTGGGTCCAACTGAAGGCCTGAGCTCCTGACCCCAGGCAAGACTTCCTTGTTACCTACCATGTTTCCCCGAAAATAAGATCTACCCAGAAAATAAGCCCTAGCATGATTTTTCAGGAAGACATCCCCTGAACGTAAGCCCTAATGCGTCTTTTGGAGCAAACCTTAATAGAAGACCTGGTTTTATTTTTGGGGAAACATGGTAGGCAGGCGCTACCTTCAGAAATCCGGGGTTACTTGTCTTGGGAGCGATGTGCCTCTTAAAGGAAGCTGGTTCGGGCCCTCTCCTTATGCACCGTGTCAGGGCCGCTGAGGCTGCAGCCATGTGTAATTCGCCCTGTCACGCGAAATAAAGGATCCTCCAGTCTCTGTGCTCACGGAGAGTGTTCTCCGAAGATTCATTATTATACTAACAATGCTGACTGCGATGGAGGTGAGGTACGTGGGGTGTCTAGTTAGTGAACAGTGTTTTCAGGCTAGAGAACAGCTGGCCCTCCCTCACTCCACAGCAGGGGATGTCTGCTGCCATCCTGGCCTCCCGGTGCTGACGCCACCCCACATCCAGCCTGCTGGTGCGGACTTGCGTCGTTTTTGGCGCACACTTCATCTTTGGCTGCCTACCCTCTTCTCTCTAATCCCTTTCATTAATTTCCACAGGCCACAATAACATGACAGCACCCACTGTACTTCCCTGACTGACTTTTCCCGTGTTAGGAGAAAGCCAAGGCCGAAGGACTTTGGAACCTCTTCTTGCCCTTGGAGGCTGATCCCGAGAGAAAATATGGAGCAGGACTGACCAACGTGGAGTATGCGCATCTGTGTGAACGCATGGGCACGTCTCTGTATGCCCCTGAGGTACCTTCTCTAAAGCTGTCCTCTGAGTGTGAGGCTGTCCTCGTCCTCCATAAGAACCAGTCCCGCTCCCGCACTGGCAGGGTTTCCTCCACCGGGCGCTGGACTCAGGGGCACTGCCACAACCAAAAACTTCTAACGAGGGAGGACAGCTACTGGCGGGTGGCTGGAGGCAGAGCAGGAAAGCAGCTCAGGGTGGGAGTCTCCGGGGGAGATGGGAGCCATCCGGGCTTCATGGGCTCTGAAACACTGCATTCGGATGCTTTGCATTGCTCTGGGGAGAGAACAAACTCTCACGAGGGTGACAGAGGACCCTGGTTCCCGCTTCCTGGGTATTTGAAGTTTTAAATATGGACATGGGAGTCACTTACGATTTTTTTCCTTTTCAGATATTTAACTGTTCTGCTCCAGACACAGGGAACATGGAGCTTCTGGTGCGCTATGGCACCGAGGAGCAGAAGGCCCGCTGGCTGGTGCCGCTGCTGGAGGGGAAGGCCCGCTCCTGTTTTGCCATGACGGAGCCCCAGGTACCACACCCAGGGCTTTCTTATCAGGCCAGACCCTTGCCCGGTGCAACGTGGTCTCTACCGTCCAGGGGACGCGGGGCCCTGGCCATCTCAGCAGCATGTGCTTTCACTTAGGTTGCCTCATCAGACGCCACCAACATTGAGTCTTCCATCAGAGAGGAGGATAACTTCTATGTCATAAATGGTCACAAGTGGTGGATTTCAGGTATTTGGCCTGAAATTCTTTTTTCAATTACACATCAGTGGGTCTATGTTGATAAGCGTGTCACTCTCTGCCCTTGGAATTTATGGTAGGGGTGGCTTCTTTGCCAGTTGATGCAAAAGAGATTCTGTGCTCCCAGCAGAGGCAGCAAACCCTAGGGGAACCAAAGGTTCCATGTGGGTCACCAATGACCACACATGTGACAGTTCTAGGAATTTCACTGTCTCCCCACTCTCTTCGTTTACCTTGGGCATCTCCCTTTAGAAAGGCAGACGGTCACTTCCTCAGTGGCGTCTCCCTATGTGAGATCAGGGGACTACATCAGAAGGCTTAGTGACAACCTGCTGTTCATCACGCGTTGTCTGCGGGGCCCGCTGTAAGAGCTGTGTGGATCTCGCCTCGCTGAGTCCCCACACCTCCCCAGAAGGTACATATTAGTATCCTCATATCACAGAGGAGGAAACTAGGTCAGAGAAGTGACTGAAGGTACTGCGCCGCCCCGCAGCCCCAAGCAAGAATGGGGATCCCGAAGGAAGGGTTTGCCTGTTTCTGAAGCCCGTGCCCGAAGCCATTATGTGTACACCGCCTATGGGAACAGCAGACCGCCTGCTGGTGAGGCAGTAGCAGTTGTCCGTCTCTTGTCTTTATATTTTCTACTCCACATGGCACTTTAAGAAAAAAAGTGTTCAAGAGCTGCTCGCTGGCTTCGGCTTTCCTGGTCCAGGACTGCGTCTGCAAAGAGATGTGATGGCCCTGGCGTCAGATGATGGGGGTCTGTCTCTCTCCTTTCCTTGCAGGCATCCTGGATCCTCGCTGCCAGCTCTGTGTGTTTATGGGAAAAACAGACCCACATGCCCCACGCCACCAGCAGCAGTCCGTGCTCTTGGTTCCCATGGACTCCCCGGGGATAAAAGTCATCCGGCCTCTGACGGTATATGGGCTGGAGGACGCACCAGGTTAGCCCCGAGCCACTCCTGTGTGTGGGTCTGAGCCTGGGACACACTCAGCACGCAACACCTCTCAGGGCAGGATGACCTTTGGAGGGCCACATGCTTTTGCATTTCATTTCCATCCGTGAAGATCAACCACATTTCAGACAGGCATTTATACTTTGTTTTTTCTCTTCTAAACTCAGAAGATAAGCCAGAATCTGTGAGATAAGAAGGCCACACAGGACAGTAGCAGGAAGTACATTCCAAACCTGCTCTTCTAGAGCCCGATGGACAGCTGAGCAGCAGGAGGCCTGGAGGTCCTCACAGGGCGTCTTCTGGCTGCGGACAGCATTCACAGGTGGACTTTCAGTGTGTCCACAGGATCACATCGTTAGCGTCGCATATTACTAGGCAGTTTCAGTTTTTGGTAGAGTCATTATGTTTTGGAGGGGGAATGGCAAACTATTCATTTGACATTGTAAATCACTGATTTATTTTCTATCTTTGATAGTTTCCTTCCTGCCCTCCCCGCCAACTATGTCCTAGTTAGAAGGTTGAATAAAAGGCAGGAATATTGCCTGCAGGTGACCTGAACTGAGGCAAGGGATAAACACACCCCAGGAAACGGGTGGGTGAATCGCTTAGGAGGCAACGTTTGGGTCTTTCAGGTGGCCACGGTGAAGTCCTGTTTGAGCAGGTGCGCGTGCCCAAGGAGAACATGGTCCTGGGCCCCGGCCGTGGCTTTGAGATCGCCCAGGGCCGACTGGGTCCTGGCAGGATCCACCACTGCATGCGGCTGGTCGGGTACTCGGAGAGGGCCCTGGCGCTCATGAAGGCCCGTGTGAGTGCTTCCCTGTCTGCCCGGCTCTGACCCAGAGCCGCTTGTATGCTTCGCTATCAGACCTCAGATCCTAGCTGTTCTGAGAGCCAACTTAGCAGGTGAAGCAAGGTGTTCTTGCTCAGAAGCTGTGTCCCTGTCTTTGCTTTGCATCTGCTACTTTGCTCAGGTTAGAAGTTCAGAATAGAACCGGCCTCACTCTGTCGAGGTGACCAGGGGAAAAAGGCTGGGCTCTGCGGCAGCAGAGAGCAGGGGTCCAAGGTCCAAAGGGTCACCAGCTGCCGAGGACCATTACTGCTACTAATCCATCTTTAAAAATCAGATACCAGGAAAAACCTGCGTTGTGGCTTTTGTCCCTGGGGTTCCAGAATCTGGCCCTGAGTATGTCCAGAAAACTTTATTCTGCTGTAACCTCACAGGTTGAAAGCCCAAGCAAGGGAGAGCTATTGCTGGGAACAATCATTCAAATCATTGGTATCGATTTCACAAAGATGACACAAATCCTTGAGACCAAATCAGTGTCTCACAGGAAACTACAAAGAACATGGGCCAATGCATTTGGATTACTGAGCAAATCTTTTGTGATTTACAACCATGTGTTTGTGTGTGTGTGTGTGTGTGTGTGTGTGTGTGTGTGTGAGAGAGAGAGAGAGAGAGAGAGAGAGAGAGAAGGAGAGAGAGAGATGTTACAGTCTTTTGAATTGAGGCTGATCAGTTATTTTTGGGGGCTCAGTGTGGTACTTCAGCCCCGTCCTACTCTGCAACTCGGACCGGTCTTCCCGCATTGCAGTCTGACTGTATGTGTCACACGTCTTCAGGAGGGGCAGAGCGCTGACACAGCAGCTCCACTCATAGGACTTGGTCACAAGGGAGTAATTAGGAGTCTACAAAAGATTTGATCGGAGGAGGTTCACTGTAGTACTGATTATAATAGCAAAGTGTTGGGAACAACCAACGTGTAAGGCTAATAATCAGAGCCTGGTCAGATAAACCTGGTACAGGCGTGCAGTGAAATTCCAAAATGATGCTGGAGGAATCTATGTCTTAACACAGACGGATGATCACTGTTTACTCTGAAAAGAGAAAAAGAGGCTACAAAACAGTATGTGGAGTATGACTCCATTTTTATAAAAACTGCATGTGTATGTAGATACATGTAAAAATTCTAGAAAGATAGCCAGCAGATATCTTCTGTAAGTAACTAGAGATGGGATTCTAGGTGTTTCTAGTTTTTTTGTCTGAAAATTTATACTTTTTCTGCCATGAGATATACAGAGGGTGCCCCAAAAATGTACACACATTTTAAGAAAGGAAAACTATTAAAATTGTAATGCTCGATATATACCAATAACAAAAGATGAATACACATCACGTGACTTCTGTAATGACAAGAGTTGTTCAGAGTGGTTACCATCGGCACCCAGACACTTCTGATGACGGCGAACTACTGCTTGAGCAACGTTGACCAGTGTCCACTTGTTTACATTTTTTTAGCACCCCCGGTAATTACTTGTGTAGTAATTTTTAGTTAAAACTAAAGGAGAAAACAAAACTAAAAAATCTGAAACAAAACAAGTGAAAAAAAGAATCCCTTACAATCTTTTCTGATGGCTCATGACTTTCAAAGACACTAGAATGCCTGTTGCAGTAACAGCTGCCCACAATAGGGCTCTGGCACCCAGACTTTGCTCCCTAGGGCGCCCGGGGGGGTGTAAGGCCAGGCCTCGGCAGCAGAGGGCGCCCTCTCCCCGCCTGTGTGACACGCCCGCAGTCACTGTGTAATTCCGAGTTGCCCTGGGTGAGATGCTGGCTTAGACCTAAAAGGACTGTTCCTGCCTGGCAGCCCAGAGGGAGCTCAACTGCGGGAGAGAAGGGATTCCTGGAAGTACTCAGCGCAGCCACCACGCTGACCATCTCTGCAGTGCACTGAGTATCTGTGTCTGGACCTCTGTCTCCCTGGAAATCACTGGCAACCCCGTAGATGCTGGCACATTCCTGCTTCCACTCCCTGCCCTCTCCTGCTCTCTCCTGTGTGGCTCCACCTACCTCCTCTGCAGGACACCAGCCCATGTCTAAGCCATGTCTCCCGTGTCCACAGGTGAAGTCCCGTGTGGCCTTCGGGAAGCCCCTGGTAGAGCAGGGCACGCTCCTGGCGGATATCGCCCAGTCGCGCGTGGAGATTGAGCAGGCCCGGCTGTTGGTGCTGAAAGCTGCCCACCTCATGGACGTGGCAGGAAATAAGGTAGGAGGCCAAGGGGCCTCACAGATGGCCGGTGCTGAGGTCGCCTGAGGGAATCCCTCCCGGGAATCTACACTGACCCTTCCCCATTCAGCACGGAGAAAGAGCTTGGTTTCTTGACATTAATAACTTTGCTTCAACAGTAACTTTGCTGGAACTATTTGGGCAGCTTTTCAAAAATGGAAAAGGCACACCAAAAGAGGACTGAACTCTGTTTTACTGACCTGGTGAACTTCTGGGTGCAAGACAGTGGGCCTGACAGGGTCACACAGCCCCCTGGCCTCAGCCCTGCCTGCGCCTGGACTACCAGGCCCCGTAGTTTGCAAACTAAGACGCAGCACAGGGGTTCGCCAAGAGCGGCTTTGTTTTCCAGCGTGACGATCCTCCTCCTCAAACAGCTCTTTCTGAGTGCCTCAGGTGGCCAGCCTGGCACGATGCCCTGCTGACCCATCTTCTCCAGCCTCCACGGAGCAGCCTTCACCCCTTAGCCAAGAGGCTTCAGTAATGGGCGGGAGGGGTGACCCAGGCTCTAATTCCCGGTTCCTTGGCTCTAGTACCAGACATCGAGGCTCTCGGGGGTCCTGGCTTCAATGCCCCAACCCAGGGCAGATTCTTGCAGCGTGGTTCTCCAGAGTCCTGGCTGGTCTTGGTCCGCTGTTGGGCTGGAGATGGAGGAGCTGGTTGTGACTGTGATCGAAGCACAAGCCACACCCCACTCTGCCTTCTGTGTGTGCTGGCGATGCCCCCATCATCTGGGAAGATGTCTGTATGCCTGAGTCTGTCCCTTGACCAGGCACTTGCCCACACCTCATCACATCCCTAGTCACCATGATTGCACCCGCCATGCCCCAGGGGCTGGGCACATGCCGAGCACCAGTCAGGGGCTGCCTCACGGAGCTTGTGGTCCAGCAGGACCTCAGGTCTCTCTTCTGAGCCCTTGTTTCTGCTTCTCCAGTGAAACTGATTATTCTTCCAAGTGTTCTGCCCTCGGGTGTGCTCCCCTAACATCGTCTCTTCCTCTTCTCACAGGCTGCAGCTTTAGATATTGCCATGATTAAAATGGTGGCCCCATCCCTGGCCTCCCGAGTGATTGATCGTGCCATTCAGGTGAGCACAGACTGGACGGCTGCTTCTCTGACATTTCCAACACATGCAGAACTCCCTCGCCTTCAGCCGCTCGACCTGTAAGCTCTGACAGCCACCCTTTGTCACCCTCTCACCACGCATGTCATTTCCCTGTTCCTCCTCGGGACAACCCTACAGGGAGTTCCTCCTCGGGACAACCCTACAGGGAAGGCCACGTTCCTACTCCCACTGTGAATGTGAGGGAACAGGCACAGAAAAGTGGAGTGACTTGTCCAAGGTCATTCAGCTTGCAGGTAGCCAATCTCGGATTTATGGGAACTTGGTCCCTACTATACCGGAGCCCCACCTCCTAACCGTGTGGGGCACCTCCTCCCCAAATCTTAACACCTGGCCCAACACAGAGATTTCTCGGTGGCAGAAGTCACCTAGCAGAGTCACCCCAGCCGAAGTCTTCCAGAACACTAGTCATCACACGGGTCGGGGCCGCCCTGGGAGGACAGCTGTCAGACAGCTGCCATTCCGCAGGCCCTCGTGCCCGGGCCCTCACAGATGAGGGCTCACCCAGCCTCCTCCCCTCTCGCCCTGTCTGCCAGGCCTTCGGAGCAGCAGGGCTGAGCAGTGACTACCCGCTGGCCCAGTTCTTTGCCTGGGCCAGAGCGCTGCGCTTTGCCGACGGCCCTGACGAGGTGCACCGGGCGGCGGTGGCCAAGATGGAGTTGAAGCGCCACGTTTAGAGCATAAGGACTGGGAGCCAGCAGGCTGTGCCAGGCCCGTGCCACCCAACACGCTGCATGATGCACTTCAAGAGGCCTGGTATGTGTGATTCTTCGCCCCGCCCGGCAGCTCTACCCTGGGACGATCACCGTGCACACAACCTTCTGGGTCCCCACAGGAGACATTTCTGGGAGAAGCCTTGCGTTTGCTGTGTCAGGCAAGGAGGACGGGGCTGAGCTGAGGGCTGAGCAGGTTTCGGGACAGAGCCCGGAAAGCTGCTCTCCTTCCGTCTCAGTGGGGGGGGGGGGCAGCCCACGCCCCCTCTCCCTCTGGCTGTGGGAATCTGAACAAGTATTAGCAGCCCAGCTAGGAGCTAGGTGCTCCCTATAGGGGGGCTTCCTGCTCTGTGGGGCTCCCCAGCAAGCCAAGGGGCAGCCACAAGGGGCTGCATCTAAAGATCTAGGCTGAGGGCTCCTGGGAAAATGGAACCGGAAGCGTGAAGCCACTGCCATCTGCTCTTCTTCGCTTGAATGTCCACGACACAGAACACTAATTAAGATGCTATTTTGGAAAGGGGCTTTGGGAACACAAAGGACTAAGAAAAGACATCTCAGAGTCTTTGGGAATGTCTCCGTCATACAGAAGGAACGCAGAATAAAGTCCACACTTCAGTCCCTCTGTCTCGTGCCACAGTTGCCTCCTGACGTGTGTGTTTACATGGGACCCTGTCCAGTGCAACAGCCCATACCTGCGAGGGCACAGATGCTGTGACCCCTGGTTGGTCCCTAATCGGCTGTCTCACCACTGCTCAAGAGAATGTCACCAACAGACTACGGCTTTCTGGTGTATGAGGGCCCCTGCCACCTCCACACTCCTCCATCTGCTCTGTAGTCCGATGTGGGGGAGGGACGGGTGGTAGACAAGACGCCATTACAACGCAGAGAGCTGTGTCCTCCTCTGGGAGGGGAGGGGAAATGAGTCCTTCGAGAAATGGGGACCCCGTGAGCCAGGCGGCATGCCACCAGCGGTTGGGACTCAGTCTGCTAATCTCATAATTCACGATGTGGCCAACAAGATGGGCAGGGACTGTCCCCTCATCTGCTGCATTGCAGACCTGACCTCAAGGGAACTGCTTTGCCTGAAACAGTGCCCACTTGCTGCAGCCGGGCCATGCACCCTCGTGGTACCGTATAGTCCTGAGGGGCTTGTGAAAGGGCTCCCCAGCTCTTCTCACCCCAGCGTCGGGGAGGCAGGCCCTCTTCAGCCACACTGCCCATTGCTCACAGAAGGTAACGTTAAATTCAAACCCCAACACTAACTGCTGTCACAACACCAGCCACACTGGCAAACAACCTTTGGCAGAATCTGTCAGGGTTCGAGCAGCCAAAGCCCCGGCTTCAGGCCTCAGGAGGGAGGGGGTGGTTTTTAAAAAGAAAGTGCCTTGGCCAGTGGCCTGACATCACATGACCCTCAGAATTCCTCTTGTGTCCTCTGAGGTTAACTTTGTTTAACTAGTTCACAAGCTTGTGCAGCTGCAAGGATGAAAATAGTCGAACTGCGAGGCGATCCCATGTCTTCCTCAGAGACTCTGCTGCAAAGGTGGGAGGCACTCGGCAGCATGGTGAGCGCTGCCTGCAGAATGTGATGTCACTGAGATGCGGCCTCCACGGCCCCCCCTCCAGGGTCTCCAGTTCTGTTCAGTCATTCCACTCTCAACTGACCCCCAGCTCTAGGCCTGGCACCGTTCTTGGCCCTGGGGGATGTGCAGGAAAACAGGCAAAGCTGCAATTCTCAGGGAGTTCACATCCCGAGTGAGGGAGGGCAGTGAGTGCCGAGCCCGAGGTGTGCTAGGCATTGCTGGGGGTTTGGGGAGCGGGGCGGGGAGGGGGAGGGCGCTCTCCAGAAGAAGCATTTGAGCCAGATCTGCATGATAAGAACAGGCAAGGGTGCTCCAGAGGAAGGAGCAGCAAATGCCGAGGCCGGGGGAGGGGAGGGAGGTGGCCCATGTCTCTGGGTTGAGGAGCAGGAAGAGGGCCAGTAGTGTGGGGTGTTGATCAAGAGTTTGGTGTTGACTCGCCATGTGCCAAAATAGTTTAGGTAGTGGGGTGACAGCACTTGATTTGAGTTTTGAAAAGATCCTTCTGCTCTACAAAGTTTACCAGGACAAAGAAAGAATAAAGGTGGATTAGAGCTGGTTCAAAGTTCCCTTACATTGCTGAAGGCTCCAAGAGAACCAACCATAAAATTAAAGAAAGAAAAAAAAGGAAAGGAAAAAAAAAGGAACTGGATCAGGGCTTTAAGATATCAACAAAGGAATCAAAGAATAAAGGAAATCTAACCTGGTCCTAATCTGATTTTTTTCCCCACCTTCAGCAAACAATTGCCACTTCTGGGTGGCCAAACAGTTAAGTAATGTAGTGATGCCCTCGGCATTGTGCTTCTGGGGAATGGAAGTCAGCGTGTGGTTGTGGGTACATGCTTGGCGGTGCGTAAGCTTGGTTTGGTAATGATTGTGCCCGACCAGTTTTATTTGTGGAACACTTAGCATCTTGCCACCATCCCTGTACGTGGTTGGACCTGCCTTCTTATTAGCTGTCTTGGGGAAGGGAACCAAATGTGATCATAACATACGAATGATTTTTTTCTCACAGCAATATTCTATCCCAAAGCAACTGAACATACATTCCTCACTGTTCTCTTAGCAAACATCGGGGGCTAGATTTCTGTGCGGCTGAGCCTTCCTCAGTCAGTCACAGGTGCACAGGCTTCCACCAAGGATACCAACTGTGGTGGGGGCTTTCATCCCTTCCTGCTCTCCCTCCTCATTCCCCATGCAGCAAATTGTGGTCTTGGCATCCCCAAGCTGCCTGTGCGCCCCCAAGCCCTGATTTCAGATACTGTCAGATAATTCCAGAATACCCCTATAGAGGCAGAAAGAAAGAGACTGAATTCCACCTTCAGTTGGAACTGCCCCTGGGTGGGGCCCCTAAAGACAGCAGCTGGGATGCTGCTGAAAGAACAGGCTCTGGTGTTCTCCGCCACATATGCCCATCTCAGAACCCCCCGTGCTTGCCTAGAGATGGCCCCTGCCTGTCACCACCCAGACCTTCAGAGTTTCCCAGGGACGCCTTGAGGATGCCACGGCCGAGTTGCAGCTTGCCTGTCTGCAGCCGCAGCGACATGTGGCCCAGGCCCCGGGCGGAGGCATTGATTATCATCCCTGAGACATCTGGGTCCATAGCTATACTGCCCTCCATGGTGCGATGTGGCTGCAGACTTCCCCTCCATGGACCTCAGCAATTGTGAGTGTCAGAGCAGTCAGACGGAGGAGTCCCAGGTTCCAGCAACCTGGGGCCCAAACCTGTGACCGTCTGTTGGACAAGTACTCTGGGAGCAGTTTCTTTTCATCGAGATGGCTGAGTAGAGAAATGGCTTCAAGGGGATTCATGATCATATCAGCGTTAGATAGATAACCACCAGATAACATAGCAGTAAAGACAGTCAAAGATAAAGACATACTACTAAGCAGTAAGAACAGACAGTAATCAGCGATGTGCTACTGCAACAGGGAAGATGACCCAGTGTGAACTGACCGCCACTGCCACTTGTACAGGGACATTTCAGAGGGAGAACGAGAGAGCAGGGAGGGTGAATGGTGGGGGCTGCGCAGGGACTTTCCTGCTAAATTTATCAAAAGCAGGATGCAGGGGCAGTCCGTGTGAATCCATCTGGCTTGCTACCTGGCTCTTATGAAGTTAGGCTCCTCGCCTCCCACAGAGACAGGGAGGCAGGGTCTGACCTGCAGGTGTTGGCTGGAACAAACAGCAACTTCCTCTGGTAGCTCTGAGTTTTCTCAGGCAGGCACTTTCACCAGGGTCAGGTCATTCTAGGGAGGCGGCCTTGAGCTGTTAGAAACTATGTTAGTGTTTGTTTAAGTCTGTTATTGTAGTGGGGGTGGACTAAATAATTTGTGCTGAGAGTCTGCAGTTTCTACAGGCCAAGATTAAAGCCTAGTCAACAAGGAAGCTTCGAGAAGCCTAACTAGTTTGGTCAAAGAGAGAGCTTCTGGATTCAAGGATTTGAATCCTGGCTCCATGACAGATTCGCTGGGTGACGATGGGAAGCGATTTTGCATCTTGTGGAGCTGGTTTTCTCATTTAGAAAATGGGGAGAACAGCACTCCCCTTCCATGATTGTTGGACGATTAAATGAGATGACTTACGGCTTATAAGAAGCCAGTAGGACATGCCAGGTTTTCACAAGTGCCTGGGGTTCGCAGCGGGCTAAAGAGGAGATACAAGCCTGTGGGGGCTTCAATCAGGGCCTAGGACCCGCTGGGACCAGCTAACCTTCTCACACTGTAATGTGCAAAGCAATTAACCTGGGGGTACTAGACTTATTGGGGTGATCACGTTATAAGGTACATAAATGTCTAATCACTATGTTGTACATCTGAAACTAATATAATATTGTTTGTCAACTGCAATTGGAAAATAAATTAATTTTAAAAAGTTAACCTGGGGATCTGATTAAATGCAGAGTGTGATTCAGTAGGTGTGCCTTTCTAACAGGCGCACAACCAATGCTGCTTGCTTGGGGACCCCACTGGGGAAGGAAGGATGAGGAGAATGGCCAGACTCCCCACACTGGATTGCCCAGGAGTGGGGCAGCACCACCTGGATGGCATCATAGCGAGTGGGTACTTAGAAATACCAAGTGCCAAGAACTGTACCCACCGTATTTCCCCGAAAATAAGACCTAACCGACCATCAGCTCTAATGCATCTTTTGGAGCAAAAATTAATATAAGACCCGGTCTAATATAATATAATAAATATAATATAATACCAGGTTTTATATTAATTTTTACTCCAAAAGGCACATTAGATCTGATGGTCCAGCTAGTCTTATTTTCGGGGAAACACGGTGTTATTTTGAACCTTTCTAACAATTGGCAGATGCTTTTTTTCTGCGCATTTTAGAGGCAAGGAGATTGAGGTTCAAAAAGGTTGCATGACTTGCCTGAGATCACAACGCCAATCAATGAATTCAAACCTAAATTCAGAGACTGTGAGCTCTTTCCACTCTGAGGCTCAAGTTTTTAGGATCTCTAAGGGGCTTCCCAGAGGTGCTGGCTGCCTCACCGGGAAAAGGAGGAGGGAAAAAAATCCCACCTAGCCAAGGAGAGCTGTCCTGCCATGAATAAAGTACGTGGGTTCTTCCTGATGACTATTTCCAAAGCCAGGTCATCTCAGGAACACCTTCTCACTGCCTCCGGGGCGGTGTCTGCCCTGGGGGCCTGGCTGTTTGTGCGCTGTGGTGAGCCAGCTGTCTGTCCCACATTTCTGTGTGTGCGCAAATGTGGAGGGCAGCCTGGCACAGTGCTGGACCACATTTTTCCTCCTGATTCTAAGGGAGAATGTCTTCCTGCTTAAATGCTGCTTTGAATTGCCCTTCTAACATCCATTGTTTGGAAAAAGAAAAACAAAAGAACAAAAAACGCTTCCATTTGACATAATCAGTGTCCCAGAACGGGACTAAATAAATATCTAAAATCTCACCATTCGGTGACCTTGAAGGACACCTCAGTTACCACCTTTTTTAGAGAGCAGGTGAAAGTAGGTTTTTTTCAACCTGAAAACACTCAGTTGGGCCCTAACAATGGCATTGTTTTGGAGTATTTTCAAAGCTAAGAACATGTATGTTTTCCTAGAGGAGTGAAGTGACTGTTTCTTATCAACTGGGTGCCTCCACCAGGACCTCAGAGCTGTGAGAAGGTACCATTTAGCCACGTCGAAGCGTCTCCCCTATGCAGCAGCCTCAAAAGAAGGTATATTCCGCTTGCTTAGTTTCTTCCCCTGCTCACTCTTCTGCCCTCTAAGGATATTTCACTTTGGTCACTGTCAATTCTGGCAATGAGTCCACAGACAAGAGGCAGTGGTGAATGATAAAGTTGGACCTAGAGAAAAAGATTTCTTAAAAATCTGAACAAAGATTTAGTTAAGAGCAAGAAAACAGGGCCAGCCCGGTGGCTCAGGTGGTTGGAGCTCCGTGCTCCTAACTCCGAAGGCTGCTGGTTCGATTCCCACATGGGCCAGTGGGCTCTCAACCACAAGGTTGCCAGTTCAACTCCTCGAGTCCCACAAGGGATGGTGGGCAGCACCCCCTGCAACTAAGATTGAACACGGCACCTTGAGCTGAGCTGCTTCCTGGATGGCTCAGTTGGTTGGAGCACTGGCTGGGCTCTCAACCACAAGGTTGCCAGTTCGATTCCTCGACTCCTGCAAGGGATGGTGGGCTGCGCCCCCTGCAATTAGCAACAGCAACTAGACCTGGAGCTGAGCTGCGCCCCCCACAACTAAGACTGAAAGGACAACAACTTGAAGCTGAATGGCACCCTCCACAACTAAGATTGAAAGGACAACTTGACTTGGAAAAAAGTCCTGGAAGTATACACTGTTCCCCAGTAAAGTCCTGTTCCCCTTCCCCAATAAAATCTTTAAAAAAATAAATAAATAAAAATAAAAATAAAAGAGCAAGAAAACAGATTGAGGGCTGGCCTGGTGGCTCAGGCGGTTGGAGCTCTATGCTCCTAACACCAAAAGCTGCCCGTTCGATTCCCACAAGGGCCAGTGGGCTCTCAACCACAAGGTTGCCAGTTCGATTCCTTGACTCCCGCAAGTTTTGGGCTCCCAAAACTGGGAGGCCAAGAAAGCTGCTGGTGGGGGATGGTGAGCACCACAAACTAGAATAAATGAACCTGTGAAGCAACACGTGTGCTATATACCAAGACACACAACCATGGGACCCAAGCCTGTCGCTGCACACTATCTCAACATATATGAATGTCTACAAGCTAACACTCACATTTCTCCTTCCCTTCCCCACGAACAAATGTACTGCTTCTCCTGGCTTCCCCTTCCTGCTGTACAGCAGTGGGTAGAAACCTCAGCACCATCTTCCCCTCCTTCACCCTCATCTCCACACAGCAACCCGTCAATCCCACCCCCATGCGCTCCTGCGCAGCCATCCCCGTTGCTTCTAACCAGGTCCTCGTCACCTCTCATGCCCGTTCTCCGCTTCCTGCCTGTCTCCTCTCCATATAACCAATTTTCCATGCTGCCCCAGAAGGATCCCTCAAAAGCACACGTGCAAACTCATCACTTCCAGGCTTAAAAATCTTGGGTAGGGGCAGCCAGTTAGCTCAGTTGGTTAGAGCGCGGTGCCCTTAACAACAAGGTTGCCAGTTCAATCCCCACATGGGCCACTGTGAGCTGCGCCCTCCACAACTAGATTGAAACAACTACTTGACTTGGAGCTGATGGGTCCTGGAAAAAACACACTTAAATAAAAGTTAAAAAAAGAAAAATCAACAAAATGAAAGGCAACCTATGGGATGGGATAAAATATTTGCAAATCACATATCTGATAAGGGGTTAATATCCAAATAATATAAAGAACTCAATTCAATAGCAAAAACAAACAAACAAAACCCCCACAAATAACCTGATTTAAAAGTGGGCAGAGAAAGTAAATAGGCATTTTTCCAAAGAAGACATACAAATGGCCACAGGTACATGAAAAGAGGCTCACCATCATGAATCATCAGGGAAATGCAAATCAAAACCACAATGAGCTATCACCTCACACCTGTGAGAATGGCTGTCATCAACAAAGCAAGCCATAACATGTTGGTAAGGACTAGAGAAAAGAGAACCCTCTGGCACTGTTGGTGGGAATGTAAACTGGTGTAGCCACTATGGAAAACAGTATGGACGTTCCTCAAAAAATTAAAAATAGAACTACCGTATGATCAGGCGATCCGTATTTATCCAAAGGAAATGAAATCAGGATCTCGAAGAGATGTCTGCACGCCCACGTTCACTGAAGCATTACTCACATTTGCCAAGACATGGAAACAAACTAAGTGCCCACCAACAGATGAATGGATAAAGAGGTATGGTACAGACACATCATGGAATATGTCAGCCATGAGAAAGAAATCCTGCCATTTGCAACGATATGGATGGAACATGAGGGTGCTATGCTAATGAGACAAGTTAGCAGTGAAAGACAAACACTGTATGATCCCAGTTAGACGTGGAATCTGAGAACGCCACACTCATAGAAACAGTACAATGGTGGTTACCAGGGGTTGGGGCGTGGGGGAAATGAGTGAATGTTGGTCAAATAGTAGAAATTTCCAGTTATAAGATGAATAAATTACGGAGATTGAATGTACAGCGTGGTGATTATAGTTAACAATACGGTATTATACACTTGCAAGTTGCTACAAGAGTAGGTCTTAAATGTTCTCACAAGAAAAAAGAAATGGTAATTATGTGACGTGATGGAGATGTCAGCTAGTGCCAAGGTGGTAACCATGTTGCATTATGTAAATGTATCAAATCAACATGTTGTGGACCTTAAACTTATACAATGTTACATGTCAATTATATCTCAATAAAGTTGAAAAAAAAAAGTACTAGAAAAAAAGTAGGAGAAAAATTTTAAATAATCTCCGAGTGGGAAAGCCTTTCTAGGCATGACATAAAAGCCGGAGGCATAAAAGAAAGTATTGACTAGAAAAACCCCACAAAAAAATAAACAAACCCCCTCCCAAAACAAAAACAAAAGGCATAAACTAAGTAAAAAGATAAATGAGGATTGGCAGAAAGCATTTGCACTACATATGACAGAACAAATGTTAATTGCCTTGATATATCTATATCTATCTATCTATCTATCTATCTATCTATCTATCTATCTATATATATATAGAGAGAGAGAGAGAGAAAGCATCTATAAATCAATTTTAAAGAAACAGACAACCAGTCTAATAGGAAAACGAATAGGGACATGAACAGTTAGCTTGTGGCAGAGGAAGAACACAACTTCATACCGGCCAAGACGCTCAAGCTCAGTCCTAAGAAGAGAAATGCAAATTAATGCAAGAGTGAAGTGTTATTTTTCACCTTTCTGATTAGCAGAGTAAAAAGAATTCTGATAAACTGTGTTGGTGAGGGTGTGAGGAAACCCAGACACGACAGGGCGTGGGGTGTAAATTAATCAAACCTCTATGAAGGGTAATATAACAGTATCTATAATTAAACTGTAACTATCCTTTGACTTAGAAGTTCCATTTCTATGAATTTCTCAAGTAAGTTGAGGATATAAATCTCAGCACTGCTGGTAATGGGAAAAGGTTGGAAGCCACCTAAATGTCCATCCATGGGAAATTCATTTACATGCACCAATGGAATTCTATGTATCTGTTAAGGAGAAAGGGGACACTTTCCCTGTGTGCTGCTGTAGACCCACCTCCCCCACACATTATTAACTGAAAAAAGCAAGCTGTCTCGGGGAAGGAGTGCTACATTCAGAGAAGAGAGGGAGACACGTTTCTCCGTGTACCTCTGCAGAGGACCTCCAAACCGCTTTCCCCTCCTTCCTGGGCACACAGCTCCACTCGCTTCCCAGCCTCCTTCCTACATATGGAGGGATGCCCACCAGACTGATGTCTGGATAAAGAAACAGACTCAGCCCATAAAACCTTCCCATGTGCCATCCTTAATGCTTTTTTCTCCTCTGGTTGTGACTCTGGGAATCAGGTGTTGACCTCAGAGTCACACTAAGGAAAGGGTCTGGGTCCCTGAGTTCCTGCCTGGAGGGCGACATTTGTGTCACAAAGTGAGCAGCGACTTTGTGTTTAGTCATTGGAATGTCCTGGCTTATCTGTTGTGGCAGCTCTGTTAACTATTACGATATCCGTTTGATGTATTAGTTCTTTAAAGTAAAACACAACAAAACTAAGTCTCTCTCTCTGTTGGTTCCTTTCGGACTGTGGATGGACGAACACCTTACCCGGGATTTCATAGCTGGGCCTTGGTCAACTGCTTTGGCGTCAGCTTCAGGGGCTCCAGCCTCAAACAGGAGCCCAGACACTTGCTGTTTAGAAGTGTCCCTTTCCTCTGCTCCTCTGCTGTAAAAACGCACTTATCTTTGCACAGCTCAGCCCATCCTGCCACGTTTCTTCGCCTCCTCCTGTAGCTTTTGCTGATAGTTAGGTATCTGGTTGAAATGCACACATTTGATCCGGTACCCAGCCCCCTTTCTGTCCAACATCCTCTCATTCCTACCTGCATCCTCCCTCGGTGCCCAGCCCTGGAATGTCTATGGAATAAAACAGATTGCAAGATTCTTATTTCCCACCTTCCTGTAGTCCATTCTCCACAGAATGAGAAACCGGTAAGTTTAAGATACAAGTTAAGCAAGCCATCCTATTCTAAACTCCTCACCACGGTGTCAAAGGCCCTGACACTGCCCCTTTCACCTCCCCTTGTTCACTGGGCCCCATTCTTTCCATTTCTCTAACACATGCCAGGGTGGTTCCATCTGAAGGCCCTTGCACTTGCTGTTCTCTTTCCCTGGAAGGCTCTCCCTTAGATCTTTGTAAGACACTTACAATCTAGGTCTCACGTGTCACTGCCCGACTCCGGGATCTAGAACCCGTACACTCTGCCTCAACCATATCTTTACTGTATTCATTTCATTCACTGCCCTGTCACTCTTGAAATCATCTCGTGTTTGGTTAAAGATAAGCCTCTCCTACTAGAGTGTCAGCCCCCTGGAAGTCCGGAGGGCCAGGGTCGCTCTGGTTCAGGCCTGCACACATTAAAGATTCAACCAATGCGCGCCGAATGCGCGACGTGGGGACATTTCGCTACGCGGGGGCCAGTGCGGGGCACAGAAGGGGCACGGGGGGCGGGGCATCACCCGAGGGCAGCGAGCCCCCAGTCGCGACCCAAACCCGCTCCGCTTGGTGGGGAGCAGGCACTGGCAGCTGGGAGCCTCGGGGCAGCTCCGCCCGGGGCGAGGCGGTGGTGGGCACGCCCCCTGCGCCCCGCCCCGCGCCTGCCCATTGGCGGCCGCGCCGGGGGGCAGGGAGAGGTCGCGGGCGCAGTGATCCCCGGGGGCCCACGACTCGGCACACCGGCTCTCCCTGCAGCATGTTGCGCGCCGCTGCGCTCGCCGCCGCGGGCCTCGGGCCCCGCCTGGGCCGCCGCCTTCTGTCGGCTGCCGCTGCCCATGCTGTGCCGGCCCCCAACCCGCAGCCCGAGGTCTTTTACAACAAGGTGAGGCAGCCGGCCGGGCCCTGTCCCTCCGGCGCTTTGTTTTCTTCAGGGTACGGAGCCTGCTGGGTGGGAAGGCCCCAGGCCTCAGTTTACCCAGTTGGGATTGGAGGAATTTGCCGCAGTTGGTCTTTGCGCACACCTTCGCTTCCCTTCCTGAGAGCATTTTGGCCCCTTAGTCGTCTCTCTCTGACAGCCCGCATTCCTTTATGCAGCTGGGACTTTGTACGTTTATTGATTTTCCTCCGAACGCCGCCTCCCGTTTTGCAGCGCCACCTCTTGGGGGTTGCATTCTCGCCCCCGCTTCTTCCTGCCCCATAGTCCTCGGTTTTCAAGCCTCTTCGTGGCCCGTGTCAGCGTAGAGCCTTCACCATCACCCACCCAAACGACGTCTTTGCAAACCCCTCTTTACAGGAACTTTTCAGCTTTTTCTTTGGTCATATCTTTTCTCCCTCGACTTAGGCCCTTCTCCAAGGAATTGCAGAAGGAAAAACAAGGAAAGGAGCGGTTCTTTTCAGCTAAAGTTCACCAGTTCGCTAAGGGAAGCCAAGGCCACTAGGCGCTCCCAGCTGCTTTCACTGCTGGCAACTGGAAAAGGATGGGGGACCTTCACCTCCCGTCCAATCCCCCAAGGAGCTGCCTTCCAAGGAGCTGGCTTTGAGCAAAGCAGGGGCTTTCCAGGATAACACTGATTCTCAGGGGCCGATTTCTTGTTCAGCCAAGACTTTGTAATATTTTCTCTTTTGATCTTTGGGTTTGGGTAAAGTACTGGAATTCAGAGAAGGAAATTGGTTACGAAAGAGTTTGTTTTGTTTGTGCGACTACTGCGGTTGCCGCCCTTCTCTGAGCTTCAATTTCTTCTGTGAAGCGGGGAGGGTGATGCCTTTGTCAGCACCGGGCCTCACCCCCCCACCCCCCCAGCCTCAGAAACAAAAGCGTTTTAGTCTTGTGCCCAGCTTTGGCACCCTGACCATTCAGAGCATTTACCTGTTTTGCTGTTTAATCCTTACAACAGCCTCTTGAGGTAGGCACTGTGAATATCTCCATCTTACAAATGAAGAGACCGAGTTACAAAGAGGTTTAGTGAGTTGCCTGAAGACTGAAGTCAGTGCCCAAGTTGAGGTTCACAACTAGATTCCCACCAGGAAGCCCTCACTCAACCAGACCATTCTGTGGTGCTACTGATGCATCTCTGGGTGGGAAGAAAGGGGTCCCTGCTGACTTAGGGTGCTGGAGAGCCGGCCCCGGGGTGACTACTTTCACAGGGGGACCTGCTTGTCTGGCCCGGAGTTTGGCTGCAAATCTGTACATGTGATGGGTAAAGGCACACTGGTGTGATTTGAAGGGATGTTACACATGGTCATTTCCGAGACAATCACAACAAAAGATAAAATACAATGTCCTTTGTATAACACAAGTGCAGTAACTGTACCTCCCCTGGTAGGCTGCTTCAGGAGTTGTTCATGCTTGGCAGACTTCAACATCAAAAAGATCAAGCAGAGAAATATCCTCAGGGGACAGGTGTCAGCATCCCCAGCCTTTGTGGCCACAGAATCTAATTCAGATCTTCCTCCTTTGTGCTGACGTGGAGGTGAGGCAATGGAGGTGAGGTCCAAATGTACACACAGGCCTGTACTCCAGATTTATTCCTGGAATGTAAATTGGGGGAGCAGAGTGAAATCTCCCTGAGACCGCTTTTCTTTATCAGATTTTATTTTTAGAATTTTTTTTTCCTCCCTTTCTTCTGCCTCCCTTCCCGTCCCCTCCTCCAGTTCAAGCCGTTGTTTCTCAGTCTAGTTGTGTAGGACACAGCTCCCTGGCCCATGCTGGTATTATGAGCCTTGCGCTCCCCCCGGCTGAGACAGTCGGTAGTCAGTCATCGGTCAGCCGCTCATAGCAGCTCATGGCAGCTCTCGCCCACTGCTGGCTGCTTACGATGGCTGCCGGCCACACACGCTGGCTGCCGGCCACTCACACTGGCTGCCGGCCACTCACGCTGGCCCTCAGCCGCCATGGCAGCACACAGCAGCCTGCGGCAGCTCACGCCAACCTCCGGCTGCTCACCGCAGCCCAGCTCCAGGGAGAGCTGTTGTTCACAATCTTAGCTGTAGAGGGTGCAGCTCACTGGTCCATGGGGGAATCAAACCGGTGACCTTGGCATTAGGAGCACGGAGCTCCAACCACCTGAGCCACCCGCCCGGCCTCCTTTATCAGATTTTTTTGAGATCATAAAAATAACACGTGCTCACTGCATAACAATGCAGAGAGTACTGTAAAACTTTACACATAGCCCATTGCATTCCTCCAAGAGTACTGTTAGCAGATAGGTGTGTGACCTTGCAGACCTTTTCTCTGCATTTGTGAGTGTGTGTGCATATGTGGGAGTGAGGGAGGTGGACCAGATTTTTTTTTTTACCTAAATGAGGTCCTCGCACTTACTGCTCTGCAACTCGGTCTCACTGAACAATGTATCTGCGTTATCTTTCTCAGTTCGGACTTGCACGTCTTATTTATTCTTCCCTGGGACTGCAGAGCCTTCCACCATGCTGGACCTGGCTCCTCTGAAAGCTCCTTGGGCTGTTTGCAGTGTCGTGTTTTGCACATCCTGCTGGCAAGAATTCCAAGGCCTAATCCTAAACTTCTGAGCCACTTACCAGGGGCTCTGTGTACGAAGTTGATCATACAGCTGAATGTTTCCCTGGCAGTTATTGGTTCCTTGAAGTTCAATGAACTGTTTTGGAGGCTAAAGTCTGGAGCTTCCCCAAAGGAGCTTTTCTGATAGGCTTTGAAGCTGCTTTTGCAGGTGCTGGCTGCGTTTTCTTCCGAGGGCATTTGGGAGGTTTTGAGCTTTGCGGGGGATGTTGCACTTCAGGTTTGTTAAGTCTCACCTGGATGGAGGCAGGTAACCACAGGCAGTAGGTCTTCTGCTTCCCACCTCTATTTCTCAACCCAAAAGAAAATAAGTGGGGGGGTTTGGTCCACCTTCCTGGGGTCCGCTTGCCTCCACTTGGCCTGGTTGGGGCTGCAGGGTGGGGTAAACATCTTGGTTGGGTTAACTCCCTAACCCAGGGAGAGTTCTCCTCCCCCACTCACCAGCAGGGACCTGTGTGGGGAGCTGACGATGGCCAGCCTTCCTGAAGATCAACATTGGTCATCCCTGGTGGGATTCAGGGACACACCTCTGTCAAAGAAACTGATTTTCATTTTTCATTCTTTTCTCCTCCCCTGACTTAGAGAGTAATTAATTAACATCTGGAAAGACAATTCAAAGGAAACCCCAAGGGACTGATTTCAGCAGAGTAATCCCTCTGTGGGGTGTGGCTACCATTTCACCTTCAACTTCACCAATCCATGTTGGTTGATGTAATAATGAAGATGAGAATATTGTTAGATACTATTTTGCACTCTGGGTTCAGACTGCCTGACATTTGCGAATATCAAATTGGGTGGGTTCATTCATTCAACAGACATTTCCTCAGCACCCCAGTTCCAATATACAAAACAGACAAGATCTCTGCCATGGGAAGCTTGTGTCCTGGAAGGTAGAGACAGACAAACAAATAATGAAACGCAAAATCTGGCGCAAGGTGAGCAGTGCTGTGGAGAAAAATAAGGCAGGGAAGAGGGGTGCAATTACTTAACTCTGCGCCTCAGCTGCCACATCTGTAGAATGGGTGAAAACCTCGTCTACATTATAAGGTTGCTGTGGGGTCATCCTTGTACAGCCCTTAGCAAGTGCCTGGCTCATAGGGCTGGTACCTCCACATTTACTGCACCCTGAGATAACGGCTGGGATGATGGTGATGCTACTGAGCTTAGAAGATCATGGTGACATAACGCTGCTTGATGTGGGGGCTGTTGTAGGTGTCATTTGTTTCCTGAAGGTGTGAGCTAGGTTGTGGTGAAGTTGAATTAAATTTGGGGTTAATTTTATTCTTAGCCTCTTGACCACAACTTTCAGGAACTACAGCGAGAACTGACAAAAAGGAAATTAAGAAAGGATCTCCCGTGCTCGCTTCGGCAGCACATGTACTAAAATTGGAACGATACAGAGTAGCATGGCCCCTGCGCAAGGATGACACGCAAATTCGTGAAACGTTCCATATTTTAAAAAAAAAGAAAAAGAAAGGATCTCCCTATATACAATTTTCTGATCCCAACAGTAATACATCCTCAGTACAAAACAACTCAAGCATTACAGAAGTCTGTGAGGTAGAGACTCACTGGAAATATACACAGGCAAGCACTGGTTGCCACTGGTTTATACTAGTAAAAACCGAGGAAATAAGCCAGGTTGCCCTCCATGGAGAAACAGAGGAACAACATCTGTTCCAGTTACAGGAAGGAATAATTAATTGTATGCATGCAGTAGTTACAATGAATTAGCTGGAGCAGGATGAATGGAGCTCAGAAACAATGTTTCAAGGGGGGGAAATGATTTGAAACTAATTAAAACTACCCCAAACAGACTTCTTGTTGAATGTGGATAGACATATCTCCATGTGAAATATATGCAAATGTTCTGGAAGGGAAAGGCTCCCTGGGGTGAGGGAGGCAGCCCCTGGGCAGGGCTGCCCAGGGAATCTGCTGTGGGTAGCCATGAAAGGGGCCTTTGCCTTATTTAAATGTTTTGTTTTAGTAAAAATGAGTAGCTTGTAAGCAAATATGAAAAGAAAAAAAGAAAGTGATAGCTCTCTGATATCCCACCCTTGCAGATAAACCATGCTAGCCATTAGTATATACAAAATAAGGATTTGATTTTTCTTGTTTTCCTCCTGAGCGTCTTACGGAAATACCGTGTTTCTCTGAAAATAAGACCTAACCGGAAAATAAGACCTAGCATGATTTTTCAGGGTGACATCCCCTGAACCTAAGCCCTAATGAGCCTTTTGGAGCAAACATTAATATAAGACTCGGTCTTATTTTCAGGGAATCATGGTATTCCCATCCTGAAATATCTGTCCGTTTTTATTGCTTGTTTAGAAATTTTAAGATCCTGTGTAGAAATCATATAGAGAATCTGAGGATTTCACTGGCCTCACCTTGGTTACTTCTAACAGTTTATTATAAAGGAACACAAGTGCCATTAAATACCTCCTACCCACCCAGAATCTGTGGGAACACACTGAGTTACAGGTGACTGACGGGGCTATAAGAATGTTTGCGGTCATCAGGTCGAGTGTGACCAGATGTGTGTCTTGTGGACATGCACAGGTATCCCCTGATCCAAGAACCATGACTACTGGTCAGTTATGATCTGTCGGGTCCTGTGCTGAAGACTTGTACCTACCTTTGCACCTTGAACCCTACCAACAACTCTGTAAATCGATCCCATCTTACAGATGAGAAAACCAGGGCTCCGGGAGGTCAAGTTCACATACCAGCTTTTAAACTTAGCTCTGTCCAGCTCTGATCCGCATGCCCTCAGCCACATGTTACCTCATGACCAGGCCCTATGGTCAGACAAGGATGTGAATACTTAAGGGACAGTGGAGTCGGATGTTCGAAATCAGGAGGGAGGAGCTGTAACGTGTTCACATTTGCATTCCCAGCACCTACATGGAGATGGGAATATGATTGTTGCTTAGTAAATATTTACTGAGGACGTGAATGCGGTTATGGCTGCTCGCTCGCTCGCTCGCGGGCCGTGAAGGATTTCACGAGTCAGGTCGGAATACAGAAGGAAGGCTTATTAAAGAGAGGGCTCGGCTGGGTAGAGTCTGCTGGAAACTACTGCGTCGTCTTTGTTTGGTCTCAAGTTTTATATTTTCTAACCAGGATGTAAATCTCTTCAGCCTGTAGTGGAATTTTCTATTGAGTTCGGCTTAGTCCGTCGGGGTGGGGGAAGGTACAGTTAAATTGGTTATTGCAACCCTTGCATATGTTATGTAGATTTAAGTTGGAGCCCAGAGTGGATCCCATACAGATGCAAAACCTCTCCCAAGTCACAGGGCCAGCACTGGGCCGCAGTAAACAGAAACATTGAAACTGGCCTGCATAGTATATGTACAGCAAACAGAATCATTATGAGGCAAAGAAAGAAAAGAAAGCTTTTGAAAAGTCCCAAGCTAAATTACACTTGTTAAATCAAATTACACCAGAGATCCAAATCTCAAAATAGAAGATAAATAGTGCTACCATTACAATCCTTCCTTAACAAATGGTTGCCATTTATGAAACTATCTTTACAATTTGTGCTCCAGGAGCAAGGACTAGGAACCTAGTATTTCCACTCAAAAGGGCCTTTTTGCCAAGAATTTGGGAGTTAATGTGAATGGGAACGTGGGGACATGCAGGGAATGCTAAAATTGGCTAAGGGAAGAGATTGCAGCACGACAGAGGCTGCTAGACGCTGAACCCATAGGGACATTGACAAACTGAAACCGTACCTGACTGGCAAACAGTCCACAGTAGAACCGACCCTCCCATCTTGAAAGAGGTGAAAATCCAGGAATGTAAAACGAAAGGGTGTGGGGAATGGGGAGGCCAGCGGTCAGGTGCCAGAATGTTTCCAGCAAGTCTGGGGGAGGTGACTGCCCTTGGCTTTAATCCCAACGTAACCCGAGCTTCCTAGATGATTGTAAGGGAAAGTGTGAATGTGTGTGACACTCTGAACTTTTCTCTTTGGGAACCTTTAGCACAAAAGATAGCATCTGCTTTCTATTAGACATAAGCTCCCTAACTGCCCCTGAAAAAGCAAATGCCAGCAGGAATCACTCCGGGGTAGAAAACCACAGCATCTCCTCACTCACTCTTGGGCAAAATAACATATTCCATGGATGTAGATTTCCTTGTAACGGATTCCTAATTCATTCATACATCAAAGCTGGAACTGAAATCTTTCCCGAGAGTGTGTATCCTGACTTCTTAAATTGGAGCTACTGAATGTCATTTCACCTTTTATTGGGGACTTTGGGCAGAAAATAACTGTCCATTGCCATAGGGTGGAGGTGGCACCGGAATATCTGCAATATCATTTGTTTGGGGTCCTGCAGCCCTGCTCCCAGCTCTGCTGTCTCTGCCCCAGCTTCTAAGCCACTCCCCAATTTCCCAAGTTTCCATTTGCAGCCCTCCACCCCGGCCTGGAAAACAAAACACTGGAGGCAGCCAAGGATCACGTTATTCTCTAACTCAGCTATTCTAATTTTTACACTGTAATCTGCCCCAAGTTTGCAAAGATGGACGGTCAAGGATGTTTGCTGCAGCAGCACTGTAGGGAATAGTGAAAACTCGTCCTAAAAGTGCATTTGTAGGAAATGGTTAAATCAACTGTGGTCTGGTTTGTATTGAGGAATGCTATTGCTGCTTAGAATAATGAGGCGGGTCCGCCTGTGCAGTAACGTGCAAGATAAACTGCTATTGAGAAAAGCGAGTTGCGAGACAGAAGTCCATGATCCCCACTTAGAATGGACACGCCCCGTATCTGCCGGTTTCCTTCAGGACCCAGCACCAGCGCAGTTCCTGGCATATATCCAGGATCCCCTCTGCTCTCCCCTCACCCTCACCCTGCAGCCACTGGGGCCCTTTTGGTTCTTTCAGGCCCCAAGCTCTCCCTCGGGTCCCCCTCTGGCGCCCGTCTGACCCTGAGGTCTGTTCCTCACTGTTTACCTGTTTCTGCTTCTCTCTCTTCGTGCGTTTCCTTGTTGACTGAGTCTGCCCTCCCCGGGGCTTGAGCTCAGGAGCCATGACTGGACAGTTTACTCAGTGTCTTACGTGGCAACGGCACTCAGTTAAAACTTAACTGTGTGGAAGAGTGAATCCAACTTTTACAAAGCCCAAAGAGATGTTTCTATTAAAATATACAGAAAATAGAGCATTTTGATGGAAGAGCTCTATGAGTTTTGCCAACAGTGCAGATTCAAAGCGTCAACTCCTGAGGTAGTTAGGATGTGGCTGCTTCTAGAAACTGTAGAAGTGAAGTGTGAGCTGGGAGGAGCCCCCCTCCCCCCAGGGTGACTGAGTTAAACATGTTACGTAAGTCAAGCTTTGGGTTTGGGGCAGGACGTTAAGAAACATTGGCCTGGAGTCTGCCCATGTGATTATTCAAGAGAAGGCCCTGTGAAACTCCTCACTTGAAGCAGAACTTCTGAAGCTCAGTGAGCAGTTCCTCCCTGCCTTCCTGGAGCGAGGGAGGGGAGACCACTGAAGTCTGGCTTTAGGAGGAGGAAAAAGGAACTTGGAACAGAAGATTCCAGGTTCCTGCAAAATCCAGGATTATTTTATTAGTTAGGAGGGAGGACGGATTGTTGTGAATTCTACAACGGAGACTGACTTAGCAAATTCAGGGCCGTGAAAAGCAGACAGATGCCAGGGCGCCAGCTTCCCAGGGCTCTCGTCTATGGGGCAGGGTGGCCCTGCCCAGTGAGGATGGGGGGAGGACTGTGGGAATTTAGCCAGACTGACCCACCTCTATGCTTCATCCTTCCTGATCTTTGCAAAAGAGCAATTAAAACTTTAT
Organism: Rhinolophus sinicus; assembly: GCF_036562045.2. Classification (NCBI taxonomy): domain Eukaryota; kingdom Metazoa; phylum Chordata; class Mammalia; order Chiroptera; family Rhinolophidae; genus Rhinolophus; species Rhinolophus sinicus. The sequence continues at coordinate 32,589,577 of NC_133765.1, read as the reverse complement.
CAGGGCAAAATTACGTAGTATGCTGCTGTGCAGAGACCAACATAGGAAGCAATACACAGAGCTACGTGGCCCAAGCTCTTAGAAACATTCCACCTGACAGCTACGACATCTAGCGTGAGGCTGCAGTAACCGCAGTGGTGGGACCCACTGTGTGTGTGGTCCTGGACCAGGAACTTTACACCCCTTGTTGCATTTCATCCTCACATCAGCCCCTAGACGGATTATCCCCAGAGACTGGCCCAGCGTCACGGCCTCTGAGGGGTAGACTTGGGATTTGAACCCAGGTCCATCTGGCTTAGGGGCTGGTGCTTTTTACAGCATCCAGAATAAAAACTCAAAATGCAACCTGCAGCGGAGCTGTAAGTCCACTGTGAAGCTGGGACCATGTGAGACCAGCCGACTCGCTCCCACCCACGGCGCCTGACCTCTGCTCAGGAAGTGGTGGGTGTGAGGCTGTGAAACACGGGCCTGCACCCAGGGTGGCAAGGGGAACAGATGCTCTCAAAGCGTAGCACAGCCTGTGCCAAGCCCTTCTCCGTCCTCCTCCCTGGGTGTTAGCTCTGCCTCCCCTGAGCTTCCGACTCCACTTTCACCAGCAGGAGGAGGAAGCCGATTGTCCCAGAGGGGAGGGAGCACGTGTGCGGGGCTCAGCCTGGCCAAGTCCAACTTGAACTCAGGTGCCCTAGCTTCATGCCTGTACTCTTTGTGCCACGCCTGTTCCCCACACTGAAAACTACACATCACCCACTTCCCAGCCCTCTTGCCCCTCCTGCGGGAAGAAACAAAGGCTTCATGTCTTCAACGTTAATGATTAGCCAGCTAATATGCACTAATATGAAACTACACAAACATATTTCCAAAGAATCTGACTGATGTCTACCTATATCCCCCCGCCAGGTGCCAAGAGCCTTTTACTGTAGGTACACAGCTGCGGATTCTGCCCTGATGGCTGCCCTGAAATACCAAATCTGAGCCTGGGAAAGGGACCCGTGGCAGGCCTTTGCCCTGTCATCATCCCAGCATGGCACGCTCACTCCATGCAAAGCTCGGTGCAAGCGCTTGGCGCTGTCACCTGCCCCTTCATGAGGGGCTACTGTGGTGATTCCCACTTTATAGGTGAGGAAACCAAGGCATGGGGAGGTGAAGTGCCTTGCCCCACGTGACACAACTAGGAGCAGAAGTGCCTGGATTCTTCCAGGTTCTTGTCTCAAACCCTGCTCTGGACCACTGAGCCGGGCCAACCCTCCCTGGGCCCTGCTGGCCCTGACATCTCAGGCCCTGGCATGAACTAAGCTCTGGGCTTTGCTTGGTGGCTCTTTTCCATCATTCAGGGTCCAAGTCAAAGGTCAGCTCCTCCCCCATCATCCCAGCTAATGCTCCGTAGCTTTATCCCCTTTAGTGCTCATTCTGGATCCTGTTTTTCTCTTTTGCACCATGGCAATCTGAGGTTGCCTTGTGTATTTGGTTCCTTCTTTATTTTCTGTGCCCACCAGAATGCCAGCTCCATGAGAGAAAGGGCCGTACTGAGTTTGGTTTCCTCAACCCTAGAGCTGTCCTGGCCCACTGCAGGAGTCCACTCCATGTCTGCTGAGTGGACAAGAGAACAGCTCGGTCCTCCAGTGCACTTGTGTGCTGGAGGAAAGATGGCTGTTCCTCCCAGGGCGAGGTGGAGGCCCTCTCCCCTCCCCAGGAATCTGCATGGGGCCTGTGACTCACTCTGACCAATGGAATTTGGTGTCAGAAATGAGGCCATGTGACTTCTGAAGCTAGGCCTCAAGAAGCCTTTCACTTCTGCCTGGGTCTCTTGGAATACTCTTTCTGGGGAAGCCAGCCCTCTTGTGAGAAGTGGGACTAGCCCGAATCCGCCGCCAGTCAGGAAGCCCAAGCTGCCAGGTGGTGCCAGACACGTGTGGAGGAGCCACCTTGCACATCCAGCCCCCGTGCCCTCACTTTGCACCACATGAGCGAGCCCAGGTGAGCCCTGCCCGGCTGAGCCCAACCAATGGACACAACTGTGAGAGAGAATACTAAATCATTTTAAGCACCAAGTTTTGAAATGATGTTACACAGCAATCCATAGAGACAACTGATAAGGTCGAAACGCCCTCTTCATTTTTCAGATCAAAACAAAGCACTAAAAGGTCAAATGACTTACCCAAGGTCAGTGGGCAGAGAGGGCACTCCAACGCGACTGTCTCCGAGGCCTGTGGTCTTAACTTCGAGGCCACATCACTGAAGTTAATTCGTATCTGTTCTTTCTGATTTTTTTTCCCATTTTACATCACTGGTGGTCAGGTTGGGGTTGAGAGCTGGTTCTGAGAACTTTCTGCCTTCCTCTTGTAGATCTTCATAAACAATGAGTGGCACGACGCTGTCAGCAAGAAAACGTTCCCCACTGTTAATCCATCCACCGGGGAAGTCATCTGCCAGGTAGCTGCAGGGGACAAGGTGAGAACGGGTGATTTCCCTCTGGGCAGGGCTGAGCAGGATGGGGGCGGGCAAGGGTAGTTTCATTTTTCACTTTGTCTGTTTTCGTATGGTTGAGACTTTACTGTGTGTGTATTCCTTTTGTAACTAAAAATGTCAATTAAAATTTTTGAGTAAATGAATGCACAACATCTCTTCCTTGCAGACAAAGGTGCTAGACTGTACGTATGTTTACTAATTCACACAGTTGTGGATGGTAGACTTGGAACTGAATTCGAGAACATCTAATCCAATCTCTCCAGACCTGGAGGGAGGTGCACAGCTAGATGGAAATCTCGTTGACTAGAATTTGGGTCTCCTAAGAACTGGCTCTGGTGTGGGTAGTGTATTTTGTTTGAATTATATATACCTGTAGTAATTCAATAGAAATAGTAATTTTAACATTTTAAAATTAGACTTTTTGTGAAAATATTTCATTTTTTAAAATAGAAAAGTCATTAAAAATAATTCAAGAATGGCTCCTGCCCTCTGCTTTAAGACAGTATTCCACATTCATGTGTGGAAGAGGCCTTGCTCCCTTGAAGCAAATGTGAATACTTTTCTGGCATAATTATAGGGCAGTCTGATGGTAAGTGTGTTTAATATTAGTGAAAACCGGCTCCCCACCTCCTGACACACAGCTCCCTACCTGAAAAGTGCTGGCTGGGTTGATTTTACTGCTTCCCCAAGGAGAGGGAGGGTGGGTAAATCTGCATTTTTGGAGACTGCCTGTCGTCTAAGAAGGAATGGTTAAGTTCGCAGGGCTTGCTTTCTTAGGAAGAGGGGGGAATGGTCAAATTTGGAGCACTGATGCGGAGTGCCCCTCCCTCCAATACTCTTTGGGGGGGCGGTTTGAAATGAAGATACAGTAATGGATCCTGTCAGGGTACTCGTTCTTTCTGTGACTTCTGAAGACCAGAGGGAAGCGCCCCGGGGCGGATCCCTTGAGGTGGGGAAGGACCACAGGAGGGCAGGTTCCCGCACAGGCATTGACTGAAGCCCCTGGGGGTGCGTGTGTGGCCGCGGGCGGCGGTATTTGGAGGTGGGTGCTGTTGAGAAGGCCTGAGCTGCCTTGGCTGGTGTTTTCCAGGAAGACGTGGACCGGGCAGTAAAGGCTGCGAGGGCTGCCTTCCAGCTGGGCTCGCCCTGGCGCCGCATGGACGCGTCGGAAAGGGGCCGGCTGCTGAACCGCCTGGCCGACCTGATCGAGCGGGACCGGACCTACCTGGCAGTGAGTGCTCAGCCCCCTTCCTGCTCATCGCACATAGCGCGTGGGTTCCGAGCGTCCCGTGGACAGCCAGGAAGGGGCCACAATGCTGACAAGTAACTGGACAGAATGGCATAGGCTGGACACCTTTGGGTATGCCCCTGCACCAACTCCAGAGGAGCCTCTGGGCCTCTCCTGTGATACAGTGGGTTTGGCTAAGAAAGGAGACTGGGGGAGCTTCCCAGGAGAGACCCCCAGGGATGGACACCCTCCGGGGGCCCCCTCTCTGGCGTGGGCCTTCTCCTTGGCTGCCAGAGGTAGAAGCAACCAGGAGGTAATACCCTCTCTTCTCCCCAATGCATTCTGCATGGAGCAGCCAGCGTGAACCTTCTGGAAGCGAATTATAGCACAGTGTTCCACTCTTAAGCCTTCATGGCGTCTCGTATCCTTAGGATAATGTCCTGTTTCCTTACCATGGCATGTAAGGCGCTGCCTGGTCTGGTTCCATCTCCCAACTCATACTGGGCTGTGGCCCTCACATACTCAGCTCATCTGCCTTCCCTCAGCTTCTTGACTGCCAAGCTTCTCTGAGCACCAGGGCCTTTGCACATGCTGTTCGCTCTGCCTGAAGTGCTCTTCCCTTCACCGTCACTTGTGCTTTGCCCTTTGCCCAGTCACCTCCTCAGTGTCCTTCAGGTTCTAGCCTAAAGGGTGCTTCTCCAGTTGCAGTTTCTCGGACTAGGTGGCACAGCGTGGCCCTCTCCTTTCTAGCACTCTCAACACTTGAGATTTGATGATTCACTTCTTTCTTCACTGGCTCTTTGGTCTGTAAGCTCCTCGCTTGTCTCTGTTACCAGCACCTGGATCTGGCAGAAGAGCAGAAATCCAGTGTGTTTGTGAAATGACCGAAGGAGAAGATGGAGGCATCATTCCTCCCACCACCTCCTCATTCTCCCCACCTTTGGAGAGGGCGGGGCAATGGCCCAGAAATGCAGCAGGCATTCAGGGGCGCACCAGCCCCCCTCAGGCCTTGCTGAGCCTCTGTGCTGCGGGTCACCCCGTGGCTGTGATTCCTTCTTGCTCCGGCTTGTCTGTGCTGATCTTCTTCTCTTTTCTCAGGCTTTGGAGACTCTGGATAACGGCAAGCCTTACATCATGGCCTACCTGACGGATTTGAACATGGTCCTCAAGTGTCTCCGGTGAGGACTCAGGCTTCCTGCTCTCTGTTCTGGCTGTGCCAAAGGCGAGGGAGTATTGCTGGGAAGCAGACAGAGAAGGATGTAAAAGGATCACAGGACTTAGAGAAACATGTTCTATCAGACTCCATCCCGTGGGAAAATCCCTCATTGCCAAAATTGTGATTTCGTCACAAATGTTTTCTCTTGCTTCTGGAGTCAATTTTGGTAATTTTAGTGTTGGACTTGTCCATATCATCTAGGTTATCTAGTTTGTTGGCTGCAGGTGTTCATAGTATTCTCTTACACCTTTTTACCTATGGAAGGTCCGTCATCATGCGCCCACTTTCCTTTCTGATTATTTGTGTTATGTTTTCTCCCGTTTTTCTTTAGTCTAGCTGAAGGTTTGTCGATTTTGTGAATGTTTTCAAAGAACCAACTTTTGGTTTTGTTGATTCTATTGTTTTTCCATCCTCCATTTCATCTGTCTCTGCTCTAATCTGTATTCTTTCTTTCTTCTCGCTGGCTTTGGGTTAGTTTGATCATAAACATTTAAGGACCGGGAAATACAAGGTGAGGAATGAGAGCTTTGTTGGAGCTCTTTGGTGGCCAGTAACAGACTCAGCCTGACTTGGGCAACACAGAGTCAGGGCTCTGACATCCAGGCCACCGAATCTCCCCGCTGCCCCGCCCCCACTCTCGCCCCTCACTTTGTTCTTCCCTCAACTACCTCCAGCCTCCGGCAGGGCCAGTGTGCATGGTGGAGCCCGGCTGCCCATACCTGGACTTGCTTGTGTATGTGTGAGCACAGCCAGACTAAGCTGCAGTCCCTTAGTCCTGATGCCACATTCCTGGAAGAGGGACCCTACTTGGCTGAGTCTGACCAGCTGTGGCCCAGGTGGACAGATCATTGGCACATAGTGGCTGCTCCCTTGTGACCACGTGGACAGAGGTGAAGAAGGAGAAGCTGTAGCAGAAAAGGAGGGGTTGGACAACATAAGAGGGGTTCTCATCCAGGACAGTTATGTCACCCAGGGGACTGGGCAATGTCTGGGGACATTTTTGGTTGTCACCACTGGGTGGGGAGGGGTGCTACTGGCATGTAGCGGGTAGAGGCCAGGGATGCTGCTGAATATCCTACAATGCACAGGACAGCCCCCCCCCCCCAAAGAATCATCCAGCCCCAAATGTCAACAGTGCCAAAATCGAGATCCTCGCTCCGTAAGGACGCCGCCGAGAAAGCAGCCTGGTGAGAGCCGGGCAGGTCCCCACCCCGTCCTGAGTTTTAGCAGTGTGCCTCTGTGCGGATTCAGTAATAATTCTGACGCATGCAGAACACACGTAATATAGACCTGTGAGAAAAGGAACAGCGATGCCTTAACTTGTATAGTTGGCAATGCTGGCTGTTTTTCTCCCCAGGGTTACAAGCCCATGTACATACCCAGGTCAACTTTGGTCTCAGGCTAACCTTCCCAGACACTCGTTTCAGAAATCTTTCTTCTACCCTGCATATTTCATCTTTCCCCCGTCTTTCAGTTTTCCTACTTCCCTGAAAATGTCACCGTCACATACTATAAATACATGCTGTGCTTTTCTCTCCAGCTCTAATTTGCTAAGCTTCTCTGTCACTGTGTCCCTGTGTGGCTAGGTAGTAAGATTTACGAGGTGATGATTTGTTTTTCTGACGCCTGTTCTCTGAGTCTTAGAACAGTGCTCTGCACATAGGAAGTTACCGGCTCTTTGATGTTTGTGTTTTGGTCATTGGGTCTGGTCCATGGTTCTCATATCTAACCTATGGTGCTGGGCTGGTACAACAGTCACCGTTGAATAAATCTGGATGTTTATTAAAAATACCAATTCCTGGGCATCATTCCAGAGAGCCAGTTTGAGTTGGTCGGAAGTGGACACTTGGAATTTGGTGATCCTGAGATTTTGAGGTTAGTTCCCTGGAGTGGATTATTGTGACCTTAGAAGTTAATTCTTTCTGGGAACAAGCCAAGAACAAAGACCATGATCAGAAATACCCCGCTGGACAGTTTGAGTCTTCTCTTTCTGCCAGGATTTATAGGGGTCCCTGACAGTCATTGATTAAGCCTGAACTTTTGTTTTTTTCAGTTATTATGCCGGCTGGGCTGATAAGTACCATGGGAAAACCATTCCCATCGACGGGGACTTCTTCAGCTACACCCGCCATGAGCCTGTGGGGGTGTGTGGGCAGATCATCCCGGTGAGTGTCAGCCTCATCACAAATAAATGAACACTTATCAGGGGTGCCTTGAGATGCCGCCGTTTCCCATAGGCTCGTTGCACAGGTGAGTCTGGGGGGTGACACTGGAAGGTGGCCTGGTTAGTGGCTGAGAAAATGGGCTCCAACAGAGCCAACCTGGGTTCAGATCCCAGCCCTGCCACTCATGAACTCTGTGACCTTGGACAAGCCCCTGTCCCCCTAAGACTGGGTTTCCTTATCTGAAAAGCAGAAGTGAACACAGAACCTGGCTAAGGCAGGAGGGAGGATTGAATGTGAGGGCTGAGTGTGGTGCTTCATACAGAAAAGGCCTTGTGAATGTGAGTCCCTTATTTCATCCACCACCTGCCTTGCCGTCTGTCTTAAACTTACGATTGAGTTGTGGGGGGAACACAGGGGTTCTGAGAAGTTGCTGCTGCGTCTAGTCTCCAGGGAGCCACTTTCTGTGGCTTGGATTTTGGGAGTGGCTGTTATCTTTTGCAGTGGAACTTTCCGCTCTTGATGCAAGCGTGGAAACTGGGCCCAGCCTTGGCGACTGGAAACGTGGTTGTGATGAAGGTGGCTGAGCAGACTCCACTCACCGGTCTCTACGTGGCCAACCTGATTAAGGAGGTGCGTGGCTGGCCATCTTGACCTCTAAATGCCTTTGTACAGGCTCGCTCTCAAGGAGTTCTGGAGGGGCCCCAAGGTGAGGGGGTGTTTGTAGAGCAGGGGCTAGGCGCCCCCGTCACCACATTTCAGCCAGAGAGGCCTCCTCTTACCTCTTTTCTTCCTTGGGCTTCATTTTTAAGACCCTTTGAAGAATGAAAATTGTTCTCAGTGAATACCATGGGGGCAGGGCAGCAGCCACAGGAACTCTGGGGAATGAGTTCCTTGCTGTACCATTTACAGTCCCTGAGTGGTGACTGCTGCTGCTCACCTGTGTCCGGGGCAGACTGCCTTCGCCTCTCTGGGAAGGGATGTGTACCCCTCTTTCTAGGCCCTTGGGAGCGGGAGAATGATGCTCAGTGTCCCCTGGCTGTTTGTACACAGGCTGGCTTCCCGCCTGGCGTGGTCAATATTGTTCCTGGATTTGGCCCCACGGCTGGGGCTGCCATCGCATCCCACGAGGATGTGGACAAAGTGGCCTTCACAGGCTCCACTGAGGTAAGGTGTCCCCAGGACCTCAAGCTTGTGCTGTGTTTAGCTCAAGGACCCACTGTCCTGAGGACAGTGTGTTGGAGATTAGCCTCTGGGTGCTGCGTGTGGGGGGGGGGGTCTGTCCCTGTATTGCCTCTGAGTGCATGTGCCAGGAGCGACTGTGCAGGGTTGAGCTCTTCGTAGGCTGACACTCCAGCTGTTGTTGGGGGGCTGGCCAGCCATGTGGAATAAAGAAGCTGGACTGTCTGGACTTCTTAAAACCCAGAGCTGATCACCTGCCCAAGGTCAAAGCACCTCGGCCTTTTCGGGGTCCTTGACCAGCCCTGCCCTGGAGGTTAAAGAGCGTGGGTGAGCTTCGGAAAGAAGAGTTCAAATTCCGGTCTTGCCATTATGTCATGGGGTGATTCACTGAATGTCCTTGGGGCTCTGTTCATTGTCTTGAAATGATGATGGCAGTATCTGCAGTGGAGACTGTGCGGTGTAGTGGGGGAGACAGTGGGTTTTGGAGTCAAACGAAGGGTTTCAGCAGCTCTTACTAGCCGTGCAACCTTGGGCAAGTCACGTAGCCTCCTGGAGCCTCCTGCTACCCATGTATAAAATGGGGAGCATAACTGCACTCACTTCACAGGGTTGGTGTGAGATGAGGCTCACGAATGGGCAGAGGTGTAGCCCAGAGTAAGTGAGTGAATGAGTGAGTGAGGGCCACGATTATGCTGCTCCATGTCAGGTCCTGGAGAAACAAAGACAGAAGATGCCTGTGATTCCTGAAAGTAGGGACACGATTCCTCCTGAAGAGGCGGCTTTTTCCTTCCCCTGAATTCCTGGACGGCTTCATTGCATTGACCACTCTGAGCCTGGATAGCGTAATGAGTGTCATCTTTAAACAGTGCCCCCTGAGATAAAGACACCTTCACGCATTCAGTCCGCAGTGACCCAGGTTCCAGGGGGGCAGATCAGTGGCCCTGATAATGCAGGGTCTGGCCTGGGTTCTTTCTTTTGCTTAGTCACCGCCTAAATGAATGCCTCAAGGGGACGTTGAGAATCTCACCACGGGGACGGTTTCCTGTGTTTATTCAATAAATAAGTACAGGGCCAGCCCGGTGGCTCAGGTGGTTGGGGCTCCATGCTCCTTATATTGAAGGCTGCCGGTTCGATTCCCACATGGGCCAGTGGGCTCTCAACCACAAGCCTGCTGGTTCGACTCCCTGACTCCCCCAAGGGATGGTGGGCTGCGCCCCCTGCAACTAACAACGGCAACTGGACCTGGAGCTGAACTGTGCCCTCCACAACTAGGATTGAAAGGACAACAACTTGACTTGGAAAAAATCCTAGAAGTATACACTGTTCCCCAATAAAGTCCTGTTCCCTTTCCCCAATAAAATCTTAAAAAAAAAAAAAAAAAGTCATAGAGAATAGACCCACTTTAAAAATAAATAAATAAATAAATAAGTACAGGGGTGGCTTTGTGCCAGGCTCTGAGAATATGGAGGTGAGAGGCACCCCACCTCTGCCCTCGTGGAGTGTGCTGTGTGTGGGGGACCACATTCAAAACATCGTGGGAAGGACTCAGGATAACAGGTCTGAACCGGTGCTGGACTAGGGCTGTCAGAGAGTGAATTCTGATTCCACATTTACCAGCTGTGTGACTTTGGGCAAGTGACTTGACCACTCTGAGCCCCAGCTCGCATACTTCTAAGTCAAGAAAAAGAGTTGCCCCTACTTCTGAGCTCACTGTGAGGATTGGATTCAATGCACACAAAGTACTTAGCACAGTGTCTGGTACGTAGGCAGTGCTTAGTACACGGAAGCCACTCGTGTCGTTCTTGTCATGTCATCCTAGGAGCTCCGAGGGGTGGGGCAGTGACGGTGATTGTGAGTGGCCAGATTGGGTGACGTTCTTCAGGCCTCTTGTGACCCAGCTAGTCTCTCGAGTCAGGGGTCTTTTTCTGTGCCTGTGAGAGCGCTTGGTTCTTTCTCTCCCCACTGAGAGCTTGTCTGTGTTTCTGCTTCCCTACAGGTTGGCCACCAAATCCAGATTGCTGCGGGGAGCAGTAACCTCAAGAAAGTGACCCTGGAGCTGGGGGGGAAGAGCCCTAACATCATCATGTCAGATGCTGATAGTAAGTTTTCGGAGAGAGGTGGCTGGGACTGGAGGCAGCCACTGGCAGGGTGCACAGGCCCCTCCCTCGTGCAGTCCTCGTCCGTCAGACCCATTTCTGTCCCTCCGGCCACGTGCCCCGGCCTCTCCCCGCCTCTCTTCTCTTCGCTGAGCTGCTTGGTTTTCCCACCGTGCCTCAGGCTTTCTCTCAGACCAGACTACTTTTCCTCCATCACATCCTGCTTGCTGGCCCTGCTGAGGGACCCCCAGAGTTGCTCTCTCTGGGGGAGCCTTCCCGGACCCCCACAGACAGGCTAGCGGGGTCGGCCCTCCAGCTGCTCTCTGCTCCACTCCCACTGTGCGTTATGACGTCTGTTCTTCGTCTCTGTCTGCCACTCAGTCTCCACACTCACAGGAGGGAGGGATGGGGTGTCTTGTGCTGGCACACAGTCTGGCACCCTCCAGGCTCTGTGCTGCTGTGGTGTGAATGGGTGAAGGGGGTAGGCAGCCACTGCACCAGGGTCGTCCCTCTCTCCTAACGGTCGTCTTTCTGCCTCTCCAGTGGACTGGGCCGTGGAGCAGGCCCACTTAGCCCTGTTCTTCAACCAGGGCCAGTGCTGCTGTGCAGGCTCCCGGGTCTTTGTGCAGGAGGATGTTTACACCGAGTTTGTGGAGCGGAGCGTCACCCGGGCCAAGTCTCGGGTGGTTGGCAACCCCTTTGATGGCAAGACCGAGCAGGGACCACAGGTAAGCCGGCAGATTAGGTGGGTCTGGGTGTCCAGAACCCGTGTGGAAGAGCAGAAAGGGACTTGACTTCGGAGTCTGGCAGGAGTGGATTCACATCTTGGCTCTGCCCTGTACCAGCTGTGTGTCCCTGGGAAGCCACATGCCGTCTCTGAGCTGTCATTCTCTCATCCTGAACACCTACCCTTCCTAACTCACAAGGGCTGGGCAAGGCATTTTTTTTTTAAATAGACCTTATTTTTTTTAGAACAGTTTAGTTTACAGAAAAATGAGCAGAAACTATAGAGTTCCCATATACCCCCCACTCCTCCCCCCGCCCCTGCCATTTCCTGTTATTAACAGCTTGCATTAGTGTGGTACATTGGTTATAACTGATGAACCAATATGGATACATTATTATTAATGTAAGTCTACAGTTTACCTAACGGTTCACCTTTGATGTTGCATATTTTATGGGTTTTGACAAATGTATAAAAGACATGTGTCCACCCTCATACAGAAGAGCTTTACTGCCCTAAAAATCCCCTGCCCTACCTATTCATCTCTCCCCTCCTTCCCCCCCAACACCTGGCAACCACTGATCTTTTTACTGTCTATAGTTTTGTCCTTTCCACAGTGTCATGTAGTTGGAATCATACAGTATGTAACCTTGTCAGATTGTTTCCCCCCAACCCCCGTCCCCAGATTGGCTCCTTTTACTTGACGGTGTGTGTCTAAGGTTCCTCCATGTCTTTTCACGACTTGATAGCTTATTCCTTTTTATGCCTGAGTAAATAATCCAGTGAATGGATGTACCACATTTTCTTTATGTCCTCATCTGCTGATGGACCCTTGGATGGTTTCTACTCTTTGACTATTGTAAATAGTGCTTCTGTGAATCCCAACTTCTCTTTTTCTCTCATTTTTCTTTGTGGTTTATGGCTATTTAATTATTAAGGTAATAGAAATTTGTATAAAAATTTGATAAGTATTTAAAGTAAAATATGAGACCTCTCCCTTGCCTCCGTGGCCATTCCCCATAGGTAACCACACATACAGTCGCACACATGCACGCACACACACACCCACACACACACACACACGTTTTTGCATGTTTAACAAAAGGAGGGTCATATCATATATATTATTCTATAAGCTTCCCCCTCTTTATAGAGTATCTTAGGCTTTCTAAGTCAGTCATTGCACAGATCTGTTATCAATGAACACAATATATGGATGTATCATAATCATATTTACTTTCCCCTCTACTAATGTATACTTAGAATTATTTCTGTTTTTTTGCTTTCACAAAGTATTCCCCAGTGAATATCCTTGTTCAGGTCCCTTTGTCATATGTAGAACAAATTTCTAGAAGTTAAATAGCTGGGTCAAAGGGTGGGAGCGTTTCATTTTTTGACTGGTACTAACAGACTACTTGCCAGATGACCTGTACCAGCTTAGTCCTTCTTTTTTAAAGCTGAGATATAATTGATGTAAAATGTATTTATTAGTCCTTCTAAAAGCGTATGAACATTACAGTGTATTCAACATACCCTTATCGATGTGTTTCCTTACTATTTTAAATTTTTAGTAATCTCATGGTTGAAAAATAAAAACAATGCTTTTGCTGTGCATTTCTCTGAGGGCTAATGAGGTTTTGATTAAACTGTTTTTCTTATCTTTATTGGCCCTTGGGATTTCCTCTCCCAAATCTTGCTTATTCATGACCATTGCCCATTTCCCAGTAGTCTCCATGCCAGTGCGGTTCAACGCCTGAAGCTGGGAGAGGTCTGGCCCTAGCATCTCTGTACCTCTGGGCTCCTTCTCCTGCAGGTGGATGAAACTCAGTTTAAGAAGATCCTCGGCTATATCAAATCTGGGAAGGACGAGGGGGCGAAGCTGCTCTGTGGTGGAGGGGCGGCTGCTGACCGTGGCTACTTCATCCAGCCCACTGTGTTTGGAGGCGTGCAAGACAGCATGACCATCGCTAAGGAGGAGGTCAGCCCGGGGCCTGCAGCTCTGGGGAATGTTCGTAGGTGAAGGGGACAATTCAATCCAGCATCCTGACACCATGACCCAATGTCATGGCTCTGTGCCTAGGACAAATGATTAGGTTGGTGCAAAAGTAATTGCGATTTAAAAGATGAAAAATAATTGCCAAAACCGCTATTACTTTTGTACCAACCTAATATTTACAATTCACAGCTGATCTTGTCACTCTCCTCTTCAGCCTCTTATGGCTGGCTGGCTACCCACCCACTGTTGGGGAGAACTTCAACATTCCCTGGCACAGCCTACAGGCCCACTGAGTTCTGGTCCCTGCAAACCAGGAAGCAAGGAACGCACTGCCCAGCCTTTTCGTGGTCTTCATGTAAGCAGGACATTGTACGAGCCCGAGGCCTGACTTCCTCCCGTGACTCCCCCTCAGCACTCACTGTGGATGCAGAGCAAGAGCTCTGGCCATTCACTCACTCGTTTCACAAATATCATCAAGTGCCTACTCCGCAGACCCTGGAGAGCCAGGGGTCTCCAAAATGCGTTCTCTGCCCCCACTCTACTTCCCCAGCTGGATTCAGCCCTACAGTGGCCCTATCAGGGGAAATATGATAGTGTCTCCCCCTTTCATGTATAATTCGAAGTAAAATAATACTAAAATGCAAAATCAGGGTAAGAAAGTCCAACAGAGTTCTGCGTCTTTCCCCATCATGAATACTTTGATGCTTTTTTTTTTGGAAATTACAAATATGAATTTTCTGGACGGGTTGGGGGAGGTGTCACTGCTCTGCTAGTGCCCAGAGTGCACGAGGCCCTGTCTCACGGCCCTCGCTGCCACCATGCTCAGCTCCTGGCACGTCGCTCCTACCTCCGTCTTGACACTTCCCAGCCCTGGCATCAGCCATTTCTTTAAGAAGTCCTCGTTTCCTTCAGGATTTCATGAGAATGGGCACCGGGCATGCTTCTGCCTGGAACTGTTTCCCCGTCCCTGCTCCTCATCCCTACTCTGGTTTGGCCAGTTTCTGCTCCTATGTCACAGCGCGACTGTCACTTCTGTGAGGACTTCCCAGACACCCACCGCTCAGGCAGGCAGGTGGCTCCTTGGGCTCCCACTACTCATTACACTGCTTCTAATGGTCACATTCTAATTACATGATAAGTACATTATGATTGCTTACAGTCTGTCCCCCGAGAGGGCTGAGAACTGCCAGACCCCAACAGCAATAAGTATACTTAGCCCCCACATCTTGGTTTCTAAATCCCATTCTTCACTGAAAGGAACCAGGATTCCTTGAAAAAATGGCTCATTCCAAGAATAGGGCAGGGAAACTACAAGGTAAACTGCAATGTCTTGAGAGCAGAGACTGTATTGTGTTATAGTTGTTTCTTCAGCATCTAGTGTGTGCCTTGCTGAGTGACTGACTTAAATGTTTTGATACTAAATCTACGTGTAACATGCCAGCAACGCCTACATTGCAGGATTGTTTAGAAGAGAAGATATGGTATATAAAGCACATAGAACGTCACCAATCCCCTCAGCTTCCTTCCCTTTGTGTTTCAGTGAGCTTGGGAGCTGCCGTCTCCTCTGGAAACGTTAGGGCATGTCTAGGGCTCGTTACCACCTCTGGAGTCGTCTGCTCAGCACTGTGAAAGCTGGAGAGCAGGTGGTTCCGTGTCTGCCTTGCCCTCCCACTCTGCTCTCTCACCCCAGATCTTTGGGCCAGTGATGCAGATCCTGAAGTTCAAGACCATCGAGGAAGTCGTTGGGAGAGCCAACAATTCCAAGTACGGGCTGGCCGCGGCTGTCTTCACAAAGGACTTGGACAAAGCGAATTATCTGTCCCAAGCGCTGCAGGCTGGTACTGTGTGGTAAGAGCCTCCGAGCAGCCCCTCACGCCCAGGCAGGGATCCCCAGAGCCATGGTCTGTGGCGATCCAGTGCTCACGTCCCAGAGTTTGGAGTACTGGGCTCAGTTCCTCCGGGCACAGGGTGTGGTGCAGCAGACAGATGAGAGCTTTCCTGCCCCCTCTCCTCCAGGAGATTCAATTTCTCTCCAGTGCGTATGCCCGTGCAGCTGTTCTTGGGCAAGCAGGTGGACCTGGTCTTCAAAGCTTAGCACCTACTTCACACCCATTAGGGTGGCTGTAATTTTAAAATACGGAAAACATCAAGTGTTCATGAGCATGTGGAGAAATTGGAACGCTCGCATGTTGCTGGTGGGAATGTAAAATGGTGCAGCCACTGTGGAACACAGTCTGGTAGCTCCTCAGTCAGTTAAACACGGAGTTACCATGGGACCCACAATGCCACTCCTAGGTACATACCTAGGCATACGCCCTCACAGAACAGTGCGCCTCCATGTTCACAGCAGGTTACAGCAGCCAAAGGCGGCAACAGCCTAAATGTCCATCAACAGATGAACAGATAAACCTAATGGGGTCTGTCCATGCAATGAACTGTTATTCGACCCTAAGCAGCAATGAAGTACTGACACACGCTACAGCATACATACATGTCACTTGAAGATGTGACACTAAGTGAAAGAAGGCAGACACAACAGGCCACATGTTGTGTGAGTCCATGTATAGGAAACGTACAGAACAGGCGAATCCATAGAGTCAGAACAGAAGGTAGGTTAGTGGTCGCCAGGGGCTGGGTGAGGAGGAACGGGGAGTGACTGCTTATTGGGTACAGGGTTTCTTTTCGGGTGTTAGAAATATTCTGGAATTAACATTTCTAGAAATATTAATTAATATTTAATGTTTATCAAATATCTATTACTTTATTAATTATTAATAGAAATATTAATTAGTGTGCCTAGAAATATTAATTGATATTCTGGAATTAATATTTCTGTGATTGATAATTCCAGAAATATTCTGGAATTAATCAATGGTTTGGACAACATTGTAAATATGCTATAAAATACTGAATTATACACCTTAAAATGGTGAGTTTTAAATTCAATTGAAATTTAATAGTTTTTACAAATTGCAAAAAAAAGCCTGGCACCTAATTAGCAAAAACAATTCATTAAAAGGGCTCTAGGACATGGCGCACCCTGGTACTGATCTCCCTCTGTGACCACATCATGAAGGACGAAGGTGGCTTGCTGTCGACTCCTAAGGGGCTGCTGATTACTATGCTTCTTCCCATCCATTTTTTGTCAATAAGACTTGAGAGTAATATGAGAGGTCTAAGGGGTATGAATGATACATAACCCCCAACAGTTACTTCTGAAATCTTGTTTCAAATTATAGGGTCAACTGCTATAACGTGTTTGGGGCCCAATCGCCATTTGGTGGCTACAAGTTTTCTGGGAATGGCCGGGAGCTGGGCGAGTATGGTCTGCAGGCGTACACTGAAGTGAAAACCGTGAGTCTGGGCACTTCCTCAGCCTTCCGCGCCGCGAGAGTCCATCAGTATTTATTACTAGTTTCTTACTATAAGCCAGAGAAGCTGCAGAAGAGGGTAGAGACCCAGTCTGTGCTCTGTCTTCTGACAGATAACTGGAGACTTACTTGGCCGTCACTCTGCCCACATAGTCTTTTGCTGCTGGGCTTGGTTAGACGCCAAGTTCTATAAAACCTGAGACGAAGTAAAGATCCCTGTAGGTTGAAGCAGCGAGAAAAAGCTTCTAATAAAATCAAGTTATGAGTCAGTGGATGATCAAGGCCATAAATAAACCCAAATCCATGCTCATTGATTTTGCGATTTCAGTGACAGGAATATAGCTGGAAGAACTAATCAGAAATACAAAGCAAGCCTTATTTCCATAAATGTCATCACAGGATTCTCTAAGAGGGACAAATCAGATGTAACCTAAATGTTCAGTAAATTGTGGAACACCTAAATCATAGAGTACTAATAGCCATTAAAATATTTTTGTAGACTATTTGATATGGAAAATGCTCATCCTTTAAAGTGAAAAAGTAGCAAAGTAATATATGCATCATAAAGCCAATTTAAAAACTATTTATGCCCATATGTAGCAACTTAGATATCTTTATTTACAAACATCAAGAAGACAGGAAAGATAAACACTAAAGTGCAAATGATTTTCTCGCTACAATGAACACTAATTACAGTTTAACTGGGAAACATACCCACAAGTGATATTCAAAGAAAAGAAAGATTGGCTAGCTGGGCCTTCCCAGGAATGGAAAAGGCCCAGGGCAAGCAGACCAGCAGAGGGCGGGGAGCAGGGGAGCGAAGGCAAACAGTGCTCTTTGTGCAGCACAACAGGGCTGAGGCCGAGAATAAATGACTAAGACACACCTGTCCTTAGGGACTCACTGGAATAAAATACACATAATTGCTTGTTTGGGGACAATTTCCCCATCTATACACGAGGTGAGACCCAGACTTGAAGTTCACATTGAGATTTCATTGGCCTGTAACTTCATCAAAATGATGGTTATGGACGTTATTGGGTGTGGAGGGAGGGGACAGGGAGGGCTAGGACTGAGCCTGAGAATCGCAGTATCTAAGGACGGACTGGGGGCGGAGGGGGGGTGGGAGAGCCTGTAAAGAGGAGGCCTGAGTTGAGGTGATTCGTGAGGGAAGCCAAGTGGACCACGCTGCGCACACGGGAGGCCCTGGGAGCTGAGACGCTGGGAGAACTGTAGAAAGCTTTTGAGGACAGACGTGGCAGGACCTGATTCGTCAGCCCGGCCCCTGCACTGTGCCAAGCACTGCTTCGTGCTTGTGATAAAGATTCCTGTAATGTGAGCTTTGGAACTCAAGCGACGACACTAGCAAAAAGAGGGATTTTTCAGAAGAGCAGTCAGGTTTGCAAGGGGGACTGATGAGAACATTTCTTCTTTTAAACTCATTTTTACTGCGGGCTTACTTTGTGTCAGTCTGTGCTAGAGTCTCTTATGTATGTGACCTCATTTAATGCTCACAGCAACCCCACAAAGGAGATATTGTTGTTATCCCATTTTACGGATGAGGCACATAGAGGGAAATATTTACCCAGTAGTGGGGAAAGCTGGGATTCAAGCCTAAATCCTTCTGAATCTGGACTCTCTCCCACTTAACACACTGAGACACCTATGAGCTTCAGCACATTATTTTGTCCCTTGCTTTGATTGTTTTGGAGGAAAACATGGATCTAGGTCAGGGTCTCCCAACCTTGGCATATTGACATTTGGGGTGGGGTAATTCTTTGTTGTGGGGGGCTGTGCTGTGCAGTGTAGGATTGTTGAGCAGCAGCCCTGACGTCTCCCCACTGGATGCCAGTAAGAACCCTCCCTCCCCCCAAATATCCCTTGACATTCAAAAACGGGTTAAGGGAGGCAGAGTGTGATGCCCTAGTGGCTGCTGGGATTGGCCGCGTGGCCATCAAGGTGCTGGAGGGAAGGAAAGCCCTCTGCTCGTTCTCATTCTGGGGCAGCACCCAGCTGGAGGTGCTGCCCACAGCGAGCTCACAGCAGCATGAAGATTCACCAGCTTCTCTGCACCCCTCTTCCAGGTCACAGTGAAAGTTCCTCAGAAGAACTCGTAAAGAACCACGACCACGCCGGCTTCCTGACTTACCCGGTGAGACAAAGCTCAGTGACATTAGCAACAGTATCAAGAAAAATGACCCTTGCACTCTAAAAGTCTGAAAAGAGAAATTCTCCCACAAAATCTCTTGGTTCAAGAAGGTCCCAGAATTTGACTTCCTGTTGGGTGGGGGTGGGGTAAAGGGAATATGGGAAGCATTTGAAACTGCAATAATACCAGCGTATTCTTGTGATTTTTCAAAAACAGACTCAAATGTCTCATCGCGTACATCTGATACACTTTTGTAACTCGCCCTCATAGGAGAAGAAAAAGCCATTGTTTCCTATTGTATTCACTTGGAGGCCATAGCTAGCACCTTGCTTTGTATTCTGGACTAAAACTCATTAAAAAACAGTGCTGTTCTTCACTTTTTGGGTAGTTCTTTTTTATCTCAATAGGAAGGTTGTCCTCTGTGTTCAGAAGTCAACTCCACCGCTCACCTACTGTGGGTAAACAGCTTTTGTTTCGTGTGTTTAATTGACACATACCTGTGGCTTGTCCACCTGCGGCAGCCCTGGGCTGGGCACTGAGGGTGACACCTACACAAAATTTCCAGCCCCTGCCCTCAGAGAGGGGGAGGTAAACCAGGAAAGAGACACTTGACATC
Organism: Rhinolophus sinicus; assembly: GCF_036562045.2. Lineage (NCBI taxonomy): Eukaryota > Metazoa > Chordata > Mammalia > Chiroptera > Rhinolophidae > Rhinolophus > Rhinolophus sinicus. The sequence continues at coordinate 32,570,371 of NC_133765.1, read as the reverse complement.
CAAGGTTGGCTCTCCGTCTTTTTAAGTTCAAAAATGTGATTAAACCAAATGAGACAGAGTCATGCTGGACCAAGTTTATCAGATTGATTTGGAAACGAGATGTCAGTTTTCTCATTTTAAGTGAGGTCTACATTTTCAGTAACCAGACCTATTGAATCTCCTGTCCAGAACACTGTCTTCCTTTAGTCAGGGGACTGGCAAATTAGTTAAGTAATTTGTATTATCAGTAAATTAGGAATCAGAAAATTCCTTGGTGAGCAATGGAATCAGCAAAAAGAGATGAATCACAGTAGTAGTTTGTGAAGTTAGTGATGTAGTTTGAGTCACAGATTCCTTTAAGAATTTGAGGAGAAGTTTGATCCTCTCTTATGAAAAATACACCTTCTGTAATAATTTCTGCAGAGTGTCGGGAGTGATGTAGCTCTCTGGCTGGCCCCACGCCTTATTTCACTCAGGCGAAGCCACATCTGGATAAACCGTCCCTATTCTACCGAAGACGAATTTGACTTCTTTGAATAGCACTTCACACACTATGTCATACATGCATATACTGTACTGTTACTTACTTTTTTCTTTAAATCAACTCTTGTATTCAGATAAAAATTAAAAAAAAACACACCTGATTGCCATACATAAAAAAATAATATTTAACTGCTATAAATAGAAGGCATTATATAAAAGATAAAAGTGAAACGACGTTGCTAAATGTAAACTAATGAAATACAAATAAATATAATCATTCTACCATGGTTCCTACCTGAAATGTGTCTCAGCAGACTAGGAATTTCTGGACTGGTTGGCAGCAACAGGATATTCTAGTTCATGTTGCTTCAAGATAAAATGGGATTCACTGCCAATAAAATGAAAAGGAATTTTAGCTTCAATGGTAACCAGCAACAATGCCATGATGCATAAATCTAGAGGCAAAGTGCAGAGCTCTGAACCCACCCTCGTTCTCCCGCCCTGTTCTGCGGCCTCCTCCCAGGTTTAGGACGGCACGTTGCAAGCTGGGGTATGTGGCAGCTGCAGGGATAGACTGGTCAGCTGAAATGGCTGTCCCGACCCTCATGGCACTTGAAATCTATATTTCAATATATTCTCTAAGCTAAAGAAATTTCCTCTTCACTCGAAATTTAGGGTGGTGCCCTCCCTATGCCTAACTTTACCACCGAATTAATCTAAACTCTCATAACGTGAAATTACTTCTGGGAAATTAAAAAAAAATACAGTGTATCGTTTAAGGATATTTTAGTTGGAAGTATCAGAAAACCAAATTCAAACCAGTGTGAAAAAAATGGCCCCCATATTTTAAAATCTTGGGATCTTGGCTTTGGCCATGGCTTGGTTCAGAAGTTCAGAAAGTTTCCATCTGTTGGTTCCACCTCTGCCACATGGGCTTTGTTTTCAGGCCATACCCATCCGTTTTGGTTCTGGTGGGTGTGGATCCTTAGGTGAGCCAACTGCGCTCATACCCTGCCAGGCTCAAGTCCACTGGCTAGGAATAAAAACCCATTTTTGCTAGCTCAGGCAAAGACCTTGTGGTTCATGCTGATTGTTCCAGTTGATGTGACATCCCACTCCTACCCTGACCAATCGCTGTGGTCAGAGGAATGAGACGTGGTGACTCACTTAGACCTGACTCCTAACCGTCCACCCCTGTAGCCTGGAGGTGCTTCTATGGTAACCAGCAATAATATCTGGGCTGAGATCGAGGGAGGGATGGATCCCCAAAAGAAAATTGAGGTTCTTGCCTGAGGAGGGGACACGGAGACTGGAAAGTCCCCTACTGAGTTATTCCCAACCATTCAGTACTCCAAACTACGTTGCCAAGAACCCCTTTAGGAGTGAATTGGGAAAAAACAGAAATGTAATGTTTCTTGCACTTGATCTCTGTGAATCAGACTCACTACAATTTTAAGAGAATCCATTCTTTAAACTGATGACCACAAAGGAAATGCCAGCTATGAAGAAATGTCTATAATGTTGATTTGACATCCTACACGCTTATTAACCTGTACTTTCAGTGACAGGAACCAATTAGAACCTTAAGAAGCTGTCTGAAGCAAAAACAAAGCTCTCAGGTTATGAACCTAATCTCTTTGGGTATTTGGATGTGGGTCAGTCACAGGAGTATTGGGTGTAAAGCTGCTGTCTGCCCTGAGGCTTGCTGAGTGCCCAAGAGGAAATGCTTCCACTTCCGGCTGAATAAAGGACACAGGAGCTTTTCGTGCAGCCTGGAGAAGCTGGCTGACGGGGCGTTTTCTAAGTATAGGCGCCACCTCGTGGGCAATACATACAACTACACCGCTTATCCTCTCAGAGAGCTGATAGGATACACCTCCCTGCCGGTGTCTTTCAAAGACAGTGTTACACACAACATCGGCAACGTTTGGCAGGCAATGCAATGAGGGAATAAAGGGGCCAGGGTCATGTACTCCAAATAACTTAAAAACAGGACTACAACAAAAACCTGTACACGAATGTTCACAGCAGTACTATTCACAATAGCCAAAAGATGGAGATAACCCGAGTGTCCATCAACCGGTGGATACACAAAACGTGGTCTATCCTCGTAATGCAATACTATTCAGCCATAAAAAGGAATGAAGCACGCACACACGCTACACCATAGATGAACCTCAAAAAAAAAACATGCTAAGTGAAAGAAGCCAGACACCAAAGGCCACATATTATATGATTCCATGTGTATGAAACGTCCAGAATGGGTAAATTCACAGAGACAGAAAGATCGGTGGTTGCCAGGGGCTGGGAAAAGGACAGTGATTACTTAATGGATACTGGGTTTCTTTTTGGGGTGATGAAAATGTTTTGGAACTAGACAGAGATGATGTTTCCACGACATGGTGAAAATATACTAAGTGCCACCGAATTGTTCACTTGAAAATGGTTGATTGCATGTTACGTGAATTTCACCTCAACTAAAATAATAAATAAAGCAGCCAGGACTACAGAGCGGTTTGGGGTAACTTGGACAAGCTGTATAACCTCTGGGCCTCCATTTCCTTACAAACCCTCTCATCACTCCCAGCCCTCATTCAGCTATTTTGTGAAGGAGAAAAGGGAACTGATATTTACCTACTAACCTTTTCTGAAAATGAAATAAATACACATGGTAAAAAAACAATTCAGTGAAATATAAATCCGGCTCCTAATCTCGTGGCCCCAAGAAGAAACATTTATTGTGTACCTACGGGTGCCCAGAGATGCTGACGCTGCCTGTCTGGAGGCCATTCTCTGAGAACCACTAGCCCAGGGAAAGAACCACATTCTCTGATCCTTCCACATAGAAACCGTCATCTCCTTAATATGAAGGATCAAGATGTCCTTCAGAAAGGTTTGTGTTTGTTTGCTCTTTACTTTCTATTTTGGAATTATTTCAAACGTACAGAAGTTTTAAGAACAGTACAACAATCTCTCATATACTCCTCCAGATGCATCCATTTTTAGCATTTTTGCCCATTTGCTCTATTACCTTCCCTCCTTCTCACCTCCTATAGATATTTTCTTGTTTTTCTGGACCATCTTTGAGTAGGTTGCAGGCATCATGCCTGTTTACCTCAATACTTGATTGTGTTGGAATTTTTACCTTGGATATTCTCTTACATAAGCACAGTTCAGTTACTAAATTTGGCAATTTAATTTGATCCTTGTGGGAGCTTCTGACAACACTGGACATATCTGAGGGACAGGATTATCCTCAGGGAAGCAGATGACATTTCCTGGTCCTACTCTGCCTCCTTGGGGACGCTTGTACCCTAGCTATGAACCAGGAAGAGGTCTCCCACTCACCCGTGCTGGCACTCTGATCTCAGACTTGCAGCCTCCAGAACTGTGAGAAATACATTTCTGCTGTTTATGGGCCACTCAACCTATGGCATTTAGTTACAGCTGCCCCAACAGACAAAGGAAGCATGTGACTTTCACTCATTTCTGACTCCTACCTCCTCTCTTCAATGCCATTGCCAGGGATGGGAACGATAGCAGTTGTGTTGGTAAATAATCACCATCAGCAGCAGCAGCAGCAGCAGCTGAGCATTTAATGGTTTATTTTTAAAGCTATATGAAAATGTCATGTACCTGTACATTTCAGGTAATCTTGTTTCTTGATCCTCAGATGGAAAGTAGGAATCAGTTCTCAAATGAGATATAATAATTCTTTGGGAATTTTGACTTCAGAATCTCACTTTGTTCTTGGGCTTCAGAAGGGCTACCAAATGAAGTTGTTGTTTAATGGATTCAGGGTTTGAGTTTTGCAAGATTAGAAAGTTCTGGAGATAGGTTGTACAATAACGTGAATTATACTTAGCACTACTGAACTGTACACTTAGAAATGGTTAAGATGGTAAATTTTATGTTATACACAATAAGAAACTAATTTTTCAAAAAGGCCACCAAGTGAGACATCTGAGAAGCTGTCCCAGGAGAGGAATGATGTTTCTGTGGCTCCGAAAGGAGAGGCCCTAGTGAGCATCAGGGAACAGTGAGGGAAGCAGAGTGGAGTTGTCTGGCAACGGACAGAAAAGGCCATGTGTGGGATGGTTCAGGCCAGGTCAGGGGCAGTGTTCCAGCCGCGCCTCAGGAGCCCGGCAAGGATGCGGAGCAAATGGAGAGCTGCCCCGCGGGACACTGCAAGTCCCTTCCAACTCTGAGAGGCGGAAGGATTTGAGCGGAGTCAAGTTCAGCAAATGCTAGAATTTTCCACTCACTGACTGTCAAATTTTACTCTGAAATTCAGGTGAAACACTTGTGTGTGCTTTTACACTAGAGGAGAATATAACTTGGTACGACCTTTCTGGTAGGAATCCTCTGCTAAACAAACAACTGGACAAGTGTGCAAAGCATATTAGGAAAAAGCACTATTTGTAATAGCAGAAAACTTCCAACAACTTAAATGCCCATTAAAAAAACCAGTGACCACTTGGTGGCCTTCAGAGTGACAAGACATCAGTCTAAGTGTCAAGTAAAAGGAAGATGTTTTGGGGGCGGACATGGGACAGGAAGTGCAGTGAGATAGGGACACTGCTCCTTTCTGCTTCTCCCACAGCAGGCTCCTCTCTCTGCAGACTGGCTTTCGCCACTTTAATATTCATGAAGCAGATAACGGCTGCCTCAGCCTGGACAACACAACCCACAACTGGCCTAATGTTCCCGTCTCAATTCCCAGGAGGCTCCGATGGGCCAGCTTGGGTCAGATGGCCACTCCTGAGTCAGCCAGCTGTGGCCGTGGGGGTCACATGGCACTCGCCTGTAGTTAGGCCCAACCCCTGCGCAGGGCTGTCCTGTGATGGGCACCCTGGAGGTGTCTCCACTCCCCCATCAATGTGGTCCAGGACCCACAGGCAGCATGTGCACCACTGGGCAGCTTCCCGGCAACGCAGAACCCCAGGTTCCAATCACACCTGATGAATCAGAATCTACATTTTAACAAGACCCTCAGGGGCTAGTACGTGCATTCAAGTTTGTGGGACACTAGTTTAGCGCAAGATGGGACAGTTGACTCCCATTTCTTTCCTTCCTTCCTCCTTTTCTTCCCTCCTAGCTTTTCTTACTAAACAGCTTAACTGATATAATTCACATACCATACAATTCACCCATGTAAAGTATCCAATTCAATTTTTTTTGTATGTTCACAGAATTGTGCATCTATCACCACAATCAATTTTAGAACATTTTCATTGCCCTAAAAAACAACAACAAAAACCCCATACTCCTTGGCTGTCAGCCCCTTATCATCGCCTACTCCCCCTCTCCCAGTCCCTGGCAATCACTAATCTACTTTGTTTCTAGGGATTTGTGTATTCTGGACATTTCCTATAAGTGGAGTCATACAGTGTACGTTTGTCTTCTTTCACTTAGCAAAATGTTTTCAAGGCTCATGCACAGTGTAGCATGTCAGTACTTCATTCCTTTTTACTGCCAAATACTATTCCGTTATATGGATATGTCACATTTTGTGTATCCATTCATCTGTTGTTTCCAGTTTTTGGCTATTATGAATCATGCTGCTAAGACCATTTGTGTACAAGTTTTTGTGTGGATGTTTCCATTTCTCTTGGGTTAGACTTCCATTTTCAGAAGAAAAAAAAATTCACAGGACAGAAACTCAGATGTGACTGGGCCCTGGCTTTGGATAATGCCCAGTGCTGACCTTAAAACAGGACTCAGAATTTTTCAGGTCCTCTCCAAAGTAAACACACACCTGAAAGGAATCCTTACAGAAGATTTTGGGAGGGTCAAAGGGGAGTGACACACCACATGGGGTTCAGCCTGTCATTGCTGCCCTTCCCAATCCGCAGAGACGCATCTTCTCCTGGGTGTCCTCCCCTTTCCCTAGCCCCGGGTTTCCTTCTACCTGGTTGTTCGCCCAACACAGCCCCTCCTCCTCCTCTCTGCCCGCATCCCCTGCTCCATCCTTTCCTAATGCAGAGCACATCTGTCATATATAATTCGCACTCTCTCACCCACCCTCAACCTTAGTCAGCAAATCAAGGACCCTTGTTGGGGAATGGTGATGGTTGAAAATGATAAATCATTTTTCTGCCACAAATAATTGTAGTTCCCATTAGTCTGCACATTCTTGATTAGCTCACATACAATAAACACACACATTTATAAGTGCATATAAAGACATCTGAAGAACAGTAAATTGTGCGTCCATAATAAACCTTTACTTTCTTTTTTATATAATCCTTCATTATTTACAATAAGATGCATTGCCTTTATCCAGACTAGTTACTTTTTCCCACTTGTTCTACTATTGAGCGTCTTTTATTTCAGTGCATGTAACAGGCCTCCTTTCAATGGCTACACTGTTACTTCATGTATAAACAGTCCCCGCATAGTGATGCTTTGGTCAATGATAGCCGTGTATGCAATGGTGGTCCCACAAGATGATGATGGAGCTGAGAAATTCCTATCAGCTAGCGACGTCGTTGCACCATTGTAGCACAACACATTACTCATGTGTTTGTACCGATGCTGGTGTAAACAAACTTACTGCGCTGCCAGTCGTATAAATGCATAGCACATGCGATTATGTGCAGGCCATAATACTTGGTAGTAATAAACGACTGCTACTGGTTTATGTATTTACTATACTATACTTTTTATCGTTATTTTAGAGCGTACTTTCTACTTATAAACAAGTTGGCTGTAAAACAGTATGCTGTGTTTCGCTGGCAGCAGCCTCACCCATCTCAAGGTTACTGTGTGTCTTGATTTGCGTCATTTGCTCTCGTGCTTGATTTAATGTCATTTTTTGTGCAGTAATATGCTGTCCAGGCCTGTTACCCAGGAGCAGTAGGCGAGACCACCTAGGTGTGTGTAAACGCACTCTGTGATGTTTGCACCATGATAAAATCACCTGACGACATATTTCTCAGAATATACCTCTTGTCGTTAAGCAATGCATGACTGTATATCACAACCTATTGACCAACCCTCTATTAATAGATATCCAGGTTATATAATATTATTTTTATAAGCAGCAAACACAATAGGGAGGTGTTCATTTTGAAAATCATAGTTCAAAAGAAGAGATCACTACCACAACAGAAAGCCCCTGGGTTTCTCATGTTGGTTTCCAGTTTGTTACTGGAACTTTCGTGTTCCTGGAGGAGGAGTCCCTCAGGGGTGTGAGGATCAGTGGGCTTCTGGGCCTGTTATTTCCACACAACGGAGCAAAGTGCTCGTGTTCTGACTGGTGATGAGCTGCTCCCCAGTCTCTAACTGCCCACAGGGATTCCACGACCTGTCCAAGCCTGAGCTGAGCTTGACTGCAATGGCGCCTCAGCTCTCCTGGAGGTCTGACAACTCCACACGCCTCTGAGCTTTCCATTCATTCTGCTTGTTCCAGCAAACATGTTGTTGATCCGTTTAGTCATGACAACGTTGTATAGCATCAATGCTGGTCCCAACCCACGTCTCCTTTGGAAAGGCACTAAGAGCTCGTTTCCTTTGGGAAGCTGGGTCTCCTCCCGCCAGCCCCACTGCATCGCTTCCTCCTTTGAATTACTGTACATGGTACACACTTCTACATATTGCCTGTGTTATGCTGTACTCCAACTGCTTCCTTCTTAGACTGTGAACTCCTGGAAGGTAGAGACCAACTCCGTATCCCAACAGTAGTGCTCAGTGAACGTGTGTTCCAATGGCCTGAGATGACATACAGGTGGTCCCAACATACAATGGTTCAGATTTATGATTTTTTGACTTGATAATGGTGGGAGAGCAATACGCATAATAAATTACATGAGCTATTCAACACATTATTATCAAATAGGCTTTTTGGTAGATGATTTTGCCCAACTGTAAGCTAATGTAAGTGTTCGGTGCATGTCTAAGGCAGGCGAGGCTAAGCTGTAGTGGGTTTCTGTGGAGATTTTGGAAAGGAGGTATGCTGTGTCTCCCACAAAGCCAGCTGCGGTTATGGGGAGCTATGCAGCAACAGGAAAATGCAAACTTGGTTTCAGACAACAGTAGGAGAAAGCCTGCCTCTGGGGGTGAGCTTCTAGGAGACTTTCATTTTCTGCATTAACTCCTCAATTGTTCAACTTCTTAAAAATGACATATACAATGCTTCCTGAAATTGTACAGGAAAACCCACTAGAGGGAAAAAGAAAATGGGGGAGGGGAGAGGGAGAAAGACTGTATGGTTTACAACTGCTTTTTCACTGCCAGTCTTCAAAGGCTCCACTAGGAATGAGAGCCATCCCATCAGCAGGGGAAAATGAAGCGGACAGGCTTTCCCGGCAATTACTCAAGCAGATTACCCAGTAAGTCAGACGGGGAAACATGGAAGACTCAGAAGTTCACCACCCTTGTTCTAAGCACTTAGAGAATGCATCTGGTAGCCTGGGTCTGTAAATACTTTAAACGGACTTTTAAGTGTGTTATTAAATGATTTAGTTTAAAAGGAAAGATCTTTTGAGAGTAATGAGGTTAATCAAGCATCATATTGGGTATTTTTTCTTATTAAGGTAAAATTCACATAACGTAAAATTGACCATGAACCATTTCAAAGTGCACAATTCAGTGGCATTTAGTGCATTCACTAAACGCAACCATCACTTCATTCTATTTCCAAGGCCACTGGAAAGACAGTTGGTGAGAGTCATGTGGGCCCCTCTATCAGGCAACTGCAGTGTGCTGATGAGTATCCCCCCCAAATTCATGTCCACATGAAACCTCAGAATGTGATATTTGGAAATAGGGTCTTTGCAGACGCAATTAATACTGGATTAGGGTGGGCCCTAAATCCAATGCCTGGTGTCCTAGTAAAAGGTAAGGACACAGAGAGACGCAGAGAGAAGATGACTATGTGAAGATGGAGGCAGAGACGGGAGTAATGCACCTATAAGTTAAAGAATGCCAGGGGCTGCCAAGAGCCACCCAAAGCTGGAAGAGGCAAGGAAGGAAGCTTCCCTGGAGCCTTCAGAGGGAGCACAGCCCTGCCGACACCCAGAACTGCGCGAGAATAAATTTCTATTGTTTTAAACCACCCAGTTTGTGGTAATTTGTTATGGCAGTCCCAGGAAATTAATCAATCAGCTCACATTTGAGCTGGCTTCCCTCAGAGCAAACGAGCAAAAGAGGAAGAGAGGGCGCCCAAGATGGAAGCACAGCCTCTGTAACCTCACCTTAGACATGACACTCCTTCATTAGAAGCAAGTCACTAGATCAGCCCACAAGCAGGGTGAGGGGATTACACAAGGTCATGAACACTAAGGCAGGCATCGCAGAAGGCCATCTTAGAGGCTGCCTACCACTGCCACTTCCCTAGCAAAAAATGGAGGAAACTTCTTCCTCAGGGTTCTGCGTTCTCCATTCATTGATTCTGTCAACAAATATTTATTAAGCACCTGCAGTGGGCTGAATGTTGAGGATATGACCAATCATACAGATAAGATTCTTTTCCTTGTTGAGATTATTTACAGTCTGGTGGGGAAGAGGACAGTAAAGAATAAAAAACAAATGAATATAGAAATAAAAATTGTGGTAAGTACAAAGAAGTTATGAGATAACGGGAACATTTGACTTAGATTGAGGACGAGGGTTAGGCATCATCTTTCTGATAAAATGGTATTTAGAATGTGGTTGAAGTAGAAATTAGGGCTGTGTATGTATGTTGGGAGGGGAGAGTAAGTTTCTAGGTAGAGGGAGGGAAAGCACGTGCAGATAACAGCCAATAAATTGAGCTGCCAGATTCAGAGTGTTTGAAGACAGGGACCTGGTCTCTTTTCATCTTTGCATCTCTATTATGTAGCACAGTGCCTGGCACAGAGAAGCACTTGATAAATTCTTACTGAATCAATGAATGAACTGAATCAATGAATGAACGAACGACTGAATGAATCCAAGGCACCTTCTATTTCCTAACTGTTATGGATAATGTCAATTCAAGTCATTTAGAAAATTTCTCCCAAAGTTTACTGCTGGATCACTGTTCTTGGTACTAGGTAACACAGGCAAAGCTGCTATGACAAGAAGACTCAAATACATACAAGCTCAACACAACAGAGGTTTATTGTTATTTCTTCTCATACAACAGTCCTGAGTGGATGTTTAGGTCGATGGAGCAGAGTTTCCCTCTCAATCAAGGAATCTTCCATCTTGAAGCCTTGCCTTTTCCAGAACCTGGTTACCACCTTCCAGCTGGCAGAATAAGTAAGAGCACAGAGCAGCACCTGCTGATGGATTGTCTGGGCCACGCCTGGAAACTGCACGTCTCTTCTGCTCACTTTCCACCCGGGAGAGCATAGGTACATGGCCACACCTACTTTAAGGGTGCTGAGGAATATACTATAGGCATATAGCCAACAAACAATACAATTATACCTGCACCACGATATCCAGTTACGCACTTGACTTATCCTCTGGTATATTGCACAAGAACCTCAAATTAACCTAGACAGAAAACAACTCTGGATTCTCCACCCTCACCTGCACCAAGTCCTTCATTCACCAAATGGTACCATCATCCATGCAGTTGCTTAAGCCAGACACCTGGAAGGTATTCTTGATTCAGTTTTTATTCTCACTTTCCACATCAAATCCTTTGGGAAGTGCTGTCAACTGTACTAAAACATATCATAAATCCATCTACTCTATCTTTACTGCCACTCCCTTAGTTCAAGCATCATAATAATCTCTCATGTGGATTATTCCGATAGCCTCTTACTAGCTTCCCTTGTCTCCATTCTTGCGTGCTCATATCTCATTCTCTCTAGAGCAGAGTGACCTTTTAAAACATAAACATGATCATATTACTCTTTACTTTAAAACCTTCCAATGGCTTAGAATAAAATCCAAAGCCCTCACTATGACCGCTAAATGCTGCTCACCTCTCCAACCTCATCCTCTCTCTCGCCTACTCTGCTCTAGCTACAATGACCTTGCTGCTCCTTGAACACATTTGGCTATTTCCACCTTGAGAATTCTGCACTTGCTGTTCCATCCGCTCAGAAGTTTCCTCCTTCAATTTCCAATAGACAGCTCCTTCTCATTGCTCAGAGGTCTCAGCTTCAATGTTACCTCCATGTTGAGTTACCCTCTTACCTCAGCATCCGGTTCACTTTCTTCTTAGCATCTGCAAACCGTGTTGTTCCCTGTGGTTTTTTTTTTTAAATTAAAATTTATTGCGGTGACAATGGTTAGTAAAATTACAAAGGTTTCAATCCCTGTTTATTTTCTGCTTCTCTTTCCAGAAAGTAAGATCTGTGAGTAGCTACTGTGCCTCGTTCCCACAGTTTCCCCAGTGTCGACTAGGCCTTCACACAGGGGTGCTCAGTAAATAAGTAAATGAATGAAGAACCATGAAGACGTGATCAGCCAAAAGCTCCTGCAAGGTCCTTGGATAGGTTGCTGGCATAGAGTGAGGAGCACAAACCTGGACCACTTCTCAGCTGTGCGTGAGTTCGGCTCTGAAACTCGGTTACTTAATCTGTAAACGGGGACTATAACATACTTACCTCACAGCGCCAAATGCCTACTTTGTAAAGAAGAAAAGCACGGAGGAAAAGAGCTTCACGTCAAATTTACGCTCCGTATGTTGAACTATTATAGCTATTATTATACACAATTCTGTTCTTACCGCAGGACTCGTCGGGGCCTGTTTCCCTTTCTCTCGCACGAGTAGACATCCCCGCCTCCTTTCCGCAGGGTTTCTAGCATCGTAGCGGCGTGGGGACAAAAGACGAGGTGCGGACGCGCAGGCAACCTTTCGAATCTGGTGGCATCTTTAATGGCCCCGCCCCGTCGGGCCCCCCACCATTGAGTCATCAGCGCGGCGCCAGCGCAGCGGAAGGCCCGGGGCCCTGCCTTGGCTATGGCGTGTCTCAGGGAGGCCCTGGCCGGCGCCTGCAAACCAACAACGCGGTTCGGGGGCGGCTCGGAAACCCCAGCAGAGGGCAGCGAGGGGCGTGTGCGGCCGTGGGGGCACAGAGTCGGGCGGCAGGCGGGGCTGCCCGGAGCTCAGGCGGGCACAGCGCCGGCGGGCGGGGCTGCCCGGCGCGGGTGTCCCGGCGATGTGTGGCGCTGAAGCGGCAGCGGGAGCAGCAGCGGCGGCGGCGGGCTCGGCCTCGACTTCGCGGCGGTGCCGGCGGCGGAGGCGGAGGCGCAGGCTCCTCGGGACCTGGCGAGCCCGGGCCTAAGCGGCGGCCCTGCGAGGCCCCTGCGCAGCGCCCGGGGCCCTTTCCGCCTAGCCCTGCCCCGGGAGCCTGCTTCCCCGGCTGGGGATGAGGCCGGGAGGCAGCCGCGCAGGGCCCAACACAAAGGCTTGTCCTCAGGGGCCGCCGCCGCCGGCCTAGAGCCGCCCGCCGAAGCCGAGCCGGCGCCGGGGCCCTCCTCCCCGCGGGCCCCTGGGGGCGGCCGCTGCCTGTCTCCCCGAGGCCCAGAGACTGGAGCGCCAAGCCCCTTGCTCCCTCGGCTGCGGTGGGACCGGGCAGCTGCGCAGCCTCCGCCGCACCGGGCCGTAGGGGCCCCACGGAGCATGTCAGAGGACAGCGACATGGAGAAAGCCATCAAGGTAAGAGGGAGAGGCCTCCTTCCTCCCCGCTTTGTCCCTGTGGCATTCCTCTCGGCTCCCACCGAGAAAGCGGAGAGAACCTGGGAGTGAGAGATTCTAGGGACTCCCGGGTTTTGTCCTCCCCGGATTCCGGGGACTGCGTTTTACAGCCCTGGGCGAAGGATTTGTGTTGTAGGGAGGGATGTCCGACTTCGCCAACTAACCGACTGAAGCGGGGATGTGCTTTATGTTCAGCTAGAATGGAAGGTGCGTGGCGTGGAGATACTGATGTGAGTGGGGCGGAGGGGGCCCCACTACTCTTCTTTGGGTCGCTCCCCAAGAGATCCAAAGGGCGGCCAGCTTATGTTTCCGGATGATCTGCTGCAACAGCACTTGGAGAGCTGGACTTTACCCATCCCTCCGATTTGTTTGAAACCAGCCTCCTGGAAATTCGCAGTTTCCGAAGGAGGTGGCTCACCTTCTTACAAAACCCGTCCTTTGGCGAATAGATTGTTCTCACTTTCTGTGTGTTCCTCTCCCCTTTTCTTCATTCCTCTCCTCTCTCCTCCTAGCGAGCATTGAGTTTATTTAGGAAGAGCTAGCGGTGTCCTGTAATTTACTGCTCTGTTAACCGAAAGAAAAGTAAATATGTATTATAAAATGACCCAAATAAAGTAAGTCTTCTAAAACCTCATTTTTACCTTTTTTTTAAACAGGCAAACTTTGAGGCACTAAGGCATTAAAGAGAAAGTTATCATGTAGCTGTAGCTAGGAAATTGGAGTCTTACGTAAACTGAACATGAAGCTTAAGTTTAATAGACATTATTTACGTTTTTAGTGTTAAGTCAACTCAGTGCATTTAAGAACTTCATTTTCTCTAGAGGGACAGGCATTCATTAGCAACTTAGGGTTATTTCTGCCTTCAAGACACAATCACTATTACCACTAAGTACTTACACTTCTAACAATTTTGGGGGTGATAAAGTTTATAGAAATCATCAATCATTCCAAAGAAACTTCACCTTTTAAAGAAGACATCAAAATATAATGTACAGATTAAGGAAGATCAAATTTTAAATAAAAGAAATAAAGGTTCTAAAAGACTGCTTTGATATATCCATTTTTTTCTTTTGGTTTGGATTTTATCAATACAGGATCAAGAATCGTTGCCTAAGCTTATATGACTGGGTTGTGAATCAAAGCATTGTGACAGACTTTTAAATTCAAGTATTGTCTCATTTGTGGCAGCTGCTGTCTTAGGCACTCTTGGTACAAAGCCGGCCTCCTGGATGTCCCTGCTCTCATGGAGCTGACATTCTAGATGGTGGAGTTAGGTAATACACATTGCCAAGTGGTTGTAATGAAGAGGTATGGAAAAGGTGAGGAGTACTGTTTTAGGAAGAGTAGTCAGGAAGGGCCTCTCTGAGGAGGTGACATTTTCATAGAGCTCTGGAGGGAATGAGGGAGCAAACCTCCACTGTCTAGGGGGATTAATATTACAGGCAATGGGAACAGCAGGTACAAAGGCACCAGGTAGGTGCAGGTCTTGTGTGATCCAGGAGCAGCAAGGTGGTGGGGATGCAGTGGGTCTGTGTAGATTATGTTATAGAGAAGCAACGGGAAGCCAGAGCACATAGGGCCTTATAGACCATTGCAAGAACTTTGGCTTTGACCCTGAGTAGCAGGGGAACTCAGGAAGAGTTCTGAGCCGAAGACGGACATTGTACTAGTGGGCAAATTTATAAATAGGGAGGCAGCCAGCAGTTTCTCCTGGTAGACTCATGGGTTGAAATCGCAGCCTTGTCATTCATTAACTGTATCCTTAAGTAAGTCAGCTTCACTTCTCTGTCCCTTAGTTTCCTTATCCGTATAAAGGGGATAAAAACACTCCCAGCTCAGAGTTGCTTTGAGGATTTAATGAGCAAATACATTTAAATGTGCTTATAACAATAGCTAACATTTAGTAAAATTTGACAAGTATTAGCTTATAGCAATTTAACGGTGGTTCAGAAAGAGTCACCGTTTTCTTCATGTGGTCACTATTGCCCAACCTAATTTTCCTGCCTTTTTAGCCTTTCTGTGCATACTTGACAGGTCATTGGTAAATCTTCCTACAATTTGGATATGCCCAGCCAATAGAGTGGAATTGAAAATATCTGAACTGACAACCAGTACTGACTAGGATTACTCCCTTGGAAGCAAGCCAGCATCACATCAAATAAAACTTGGTCTGTGGCATTATGTTTTATTCATTGTTTTGCATTT
Source organism: Rhinolophus sinicus (assembly GCF_036562045.2). NCBI lineage: Eukaryota > Metazoa > Chordata > Mammalia > Chiroptera > Rhinolophidae > Rhinolophus > Rhinolophus sinicus. Next base: position 32,555,082 of record NC_133765.1, on the reverse strand, counting down.
TTTGAGGCTGTCCCTCAAATGGTGAGAACTGAGACCTCTAGAGTTCAGCTGGAAAAGCTGTTTCCTGGGCTGTAACCATAGCACTTAAAACTTCTGCTGCCTACCTGACAGCAGGCTGATTGGGATTCTGACAGGGATTCCATTGAATCTATTGGTAAATTTGGGCACAGCCGTCGTCTTAACATTGTCTTCTAACCATGATTAAAAATGTATTGAGACTTCCGATCTAGCCTATGGTTCATCCTAGAGAATATTCCATGTGCACTTGGGAAGAACCTGTATTCCCTTGTTGTTGATGGAGTGCTCTCCAGATGTCAGTTAGGTCAAGGTGTGAATAATGTTGTCTTCTCTGTCCTTGCTGATTTTGTGTCTAGTTTTTCTATTTATTATTGAGAGTGGAGGTATTGAAATCTCCAACTGTTATTTTTGAATTGTTTTTCTCCTTAAATTTTGCTTCATGTGTTTTTGGACTCTGTTGTTAGGTACATGCATACATATGTTTATAGCTGTCATAGCTTCCTGGTGAATTGACCTTTTTGTTATTATAAAAAGTGCCTGTCTTTCTCTGTTAACATCTTTTGTTTTAAAGTCTATTTTGTCTGTTGTCAGTATAGCTAGCTCCTCCAGCTCTCTTATGGTTACTCATGGTGTATCTTTTTCTATCCTTTTACTTTTTTTTCTTTTTTTAATTATAGTAAAATACACATAACATAAAATTTACCATCTTAACCAGTTTGAAGTGTACAGTTCAGTGGTATTAAATACATTCATAATGTTGTGCGACCATCACCACCATCCATCTCCAGAGCTCTTCATCTTATAAAACTGAAGTTCCATACGCATTAAGCACTAACTCCCCACTGCCTCCTTCCACCCATCCCCTAGCAACCACCATTCTACTTTCTGTCTCTATGATTTTGACGACTCCTAGCACCTCATATAAGTGGAATCATACAGTGTTTTCTTTTTTGTGACTGGCTTATTTCACTTCACATTATGATGTTCTCAAGGTTCATCCATGTTGTAGCATACTACAGAATTTACTTCCTTTTTAAAGCCGAATAATACTCCATTGTGTGTATATACCACATTTTGCTTATCCATCCATCTGTCAGTGTACACTTAGGTTGCTTCCATGTTTTAGCTGTTGTGAATACTACTACTGTGAACATGGAAGTACAACTATCTCTTCAAGACCCTGCTTTCATTTCTTTTGGGTATATACTTGGAATTGCTGGATCATATGGTAGTTCTATTTTTATTTTTTTTGAGGAACCGCCATACTATATCCCACAGCAGCTGTACCATTGTATGTTCCCACCAACAGTGCACAAAGGTTCCAATTTCTCCACATCCTCACCAACTCTTGTTATTTTCTGGTGGTTCACATCCTAATGGTGTGAGGTGGTATCTCGTTATAGTTTTGATTTGCATTTTCTTCTTGATTAGTGATGCTGAGCATCTTTTCATGTGCTATTGGCCATTTGTGTATATTTGTAGAAATGTCTATTCCAGTCCTTTGTCCACTTTTTCTTTCCTTTGCCCATTTTTTGAATTGGGATTTTTTTTTGGGGGGTGGTTGTTGCATTTTAGGAGTTCTCTATTCTGGATATTAATCCCATATCAGGTGTATGATTTGCAAATATTTTCTACCATTCTGTGAATTGTCTTTTTTACTCTGTTGATAGTGTTTTTTGATGCACAAAATTTTTAAATTTCATGAGGTCCATTTTGTCTATTTTTCTTTTGTTGCCTGTTCCTGTGGTGTCCTATCCAAGACATTGTTGCCAAATCCAATGTTGTGAAATTCTTGCCCTATGTTTTCTTCTAAGAGTTTTATTGTTTTAGGTCTTACATTTAGGTTTGATCCATTGGAATTAATTTTTGTATATGGTGTTAATGGTCCAACTTCCTTCTTTTACATGTGGATATCGTTTTCCCATGATCATTTGTTGAAATCCTTTTATTTTAACCTGTTTACATCTTTGAATCTAAAGTATGTCTCATAGATAGCAGCACATATAGTTGGATCTTTCCTTTTAACCCAGTAAATTATTTTTTACTATATTGTTTTATTTTGATGTTTGTTATACAGAAATCTATTTATTTATTATTTTATAAATATTATTATTTACAAAAACAAGGAATGGATAGATTTGCCTGTGGGTTATAATTTGCTAACCCTTGGTCTAGAAGGATTCTCAAGAATTCTTTCCATGCGTCTATATCCTTATTAATTTAAGGTAATGTTTGTATTTCTTTAGCAGAACCAGTCAATGTGTTTGTCACAATGTGTTGTGTCGCTGTGGAGCTTTGAAATACTCCCTAATTTCCTGCACAGAAGTGTTTTAATTGACCTGTGTCTTCCTACTTTCTCCTTTGTCATTAAAATATGTGACAAAATATGCCATTGACACATTGAAGAGTTGACAGGTCCTTCTTTTGTCCATCTGAGCTTAGTGAAGCCCCAGCACTGATTAGTATTTATGGCACCAACCACAAATGTGCCAGAATTAAATCTGGGAGAGGACAAGAGGTGTAAGAAAAACAGGGTTCAGAAATCAGCGCACCGCAGAGGCCTGGCAGTGCTTCTCTTACCTTCTGCAAAGCCAAGTGTCAAACCTCCAGTCAGAGCTTCTGCACCTGGAACTGTCTTGGCTGTCCATTAAGTAGAGGGCCATCTTAATAAGCAATAGTACAGTGAAGGATTTGGTCTAATGTTATTTTCACATCTCTGGAACTGGGCATATGAACAGTCCTTTGATCTGATCATAACAAACAATTCTGTAGAACAAATCTTTATTTTTCATCAAATCTCCTATGAGGAGTGTATGTTTTCGTTAGAGTAGAGGAGAGGAGGGGTTTGGCAAATGATTTTACTCCACCATGAAGCTTAGAGTATGCTCCAACTCCATTTCCCAGTCGTGTATTATTCCCCATCTTCTAAACCCGCAGGCCATGCATGGAAACTGAAGGAGGTAGCTAGATTACACGGATAGGTTTGAATTCTGTTTAGGAGGAGGTTAGTAGAGACAGTGCCTGGGACTTCCCTCCTTCGTTGGGCAAGATTTGTCCCTGTTCATGCCGAGGCCTGGACCAGTTACCCTTGATAGCGGGAATGGTGCTAGGGAAGAAGCCAACGCCATAGATTCTAGCCTTGTTAGTGCCTGTAACGTACTGTATGATTTTGACAAGCTTCTTAACCTCGAGGTACAGTTTTTCAGAAGGGAGTTTATGTCACGATCTTGCTGGACCCTCATATATCAATATCCCTCCATCATCTGGCTTATTTTACCTTTCTAGTCATTTATTCTACAATTGTCGATCATTTCCTATATAAGAACCTTTGTCAAGACTGGGCAGCAGAAAGGTATGGAGATGAAGCTATTCTAAGCTTGTTTTAGACATCTGCATGTTCATTGGGCAGAAGCTTTGTTTTCATCTCTGAACTTAGTCTGGTGTCTGGCACGTATTATCTGCACAATGAGTGTGTGTTACATGGACAAATAACCTGTTCTCATACACTGGGAATCGGGATTCTAGGGGTAAATACGGTCTATCAGATTTTAACTGTAACCAAAACAATTTGAAAGTCTCATGAGTTTTGGCCTAAGTTTTCAAGGTCTACAATTGGTTTCCTATTCCACATGTGGAACCCGGAAAAATGAGTTTTAACCTACCACAATTTAAATATATAGCTTTCTTGCCTAAAAATGATGTATGGCAACGGTAGCTTCACATACAGGGACTAAACAGGAATTCCATGAAAAATGTCATTAAACTGGAGAGGCTCTATTTGGAACTATTGAAAGCTATTTTAAAAATCTTTTTAAAAATATAAAAAGTATAGTTGCAAAATGAATATGACAGAACATCTTTGTACTCAAAATATTGCTGTTGAAAATTTGATAAATTTAGTGTTATTTACTACTATTTTATTTGAACTTTTTAAGTCTTAATTTATTCAGTTATTCCAATAATTTGATCAACTTGTTCAAAGATATAGGCTTTTCTGTGGTAGCAGCATATATCAGACCAGTCTTTCTGGAATCTCAGGGAATACACCTGACCATTTTAGCAAATAAGTATTTAGTGAGACATTTTGAAAGATACCTTCCCCTAACACTCCAAAGAGAAAAACAAAACACTGAGTATCTACTCAAATGGACCTTGTAGATGAGCTGAAGAATTTCTTTTTATCCTAAACTTTTTGCTTTCTCTCCTGTTGGAAAACAATGCCTAACCTCATCATTTAGACAAAATGTCTAAAAGCCCTACAGGACACAAAACCCTATGCTTATCAGATTCTCTCAGAAGATGAGATGTTGGGTGGTAAGGTCTTCTATTGTCCCACCTCTGTTTAATTGTTCAGCTTTTTAATCGCAGAATTATTCTCTGCCCCCTCTTTTATTTTAATAGGAAACCTCCATTTTAGAGGAATATAATATCAATTGGACTCAGAAACTGGGAGCTGGAATTAGTGGTCCAGTTAGGTAAGAGACCTTTGTGCAAACTATGACAAATTGCTCTGAAAAGTACAATTGGAAATACATCTTAAATTCGAAGCATCAGAGGTGCCAGATTTGTGAAATAGCCTTAATTTAACAAGTGAAAGTATTTATGTTAGGCTGTTTCTCATCCATTTAGAAATATATTTAAATGACCAAGTCACATGGTCTGTAACAAAATCTTATAACATGTTGATTCCATAGAGCCACCCACTGTGAGATTCGCATGTAGCCAGCAGAGGCCTTTCTTTCTTTCTTTCTCTGCCAACCTTGAGTTGATTTCATGAGGCTGGAGGCTCGGGAGCTGAGGCCTGTGAAAAGTGGGTGAGATGCTTCTCTGCCTCTCCACCTGCTAGCCGTGGGGGCCCATTTGTTCTGATGCACCGGGATATAGTCTTGATAAGAATACAATTCTCAAAGAACAAACTTGTTAAATTAGTTTTCACTGTAACATGGATAATTTCTGATTGAATTGTTTTCTCCAAATCTAGAGTCTGTGTGAAGAACTCTACCCAAGAACGATTTGCACTGAAAATTCTTTTTGATCGTCCAAAAGCTAGAAATGAGGTATGATCCTTTATTGCCTTGACTTGTTCAGATATTTGAAGTGCCTAAGAATTATTCTTTTTACAGTAAAGCAGGTTCCTGGAGAGATGCACAAAGAATTTGTTTTTTGTTTTTTAAAATCCATATGTACCCCTTTTCCCTATTCATGTTATTCCAAGCAACCCTGTATCTATTGGTAATCAAGGCTGTTAGTACTGAGTCTTATTTCCTTTCAGCCACCTCTTGTTCTTTTTAATTAATGTGATTCTTGTACTTTGAAATATTCAGGTTTACTTCAGCTTTTGCTTATTGAAAAAAGTCCTTGAAAAGTGGAGATAAAATAATACAAGGAAGGGGCTGGTGAAGTATCTTGAAAGTGTGCTGCAGGAGGATGTATTTCTAGTTTTTAAAAATAAACACTTGTTTTAAGTTATCTGGATATGGTGATGACTTGTTAATAATGTGCAGTGAAGGACTTACTCTTTTGCTTAGAGATATATGAATAATATCTGAAATAAAATGAATTATTTGCCCAATTTTTTCATTTGCCAATAGATAGGACAGTAGAAAGTAATCTATTGTTTAAGTTTTATTCGTGGAAAGAGCATTAAGGAGGTAATCTGTGAAAAGTTTTCTTTTTGTTTTTTTAAACATCATTCCAGATGGTAAGGATTTTTTACTGTAATAGGCTTATCCCCTTGTGCCTAGTGTGGTCAGTTTTTTTGGGGAGCAGGGGTGGAGTTTGGAGAGAAAATGTTGGCATTCTCTATGTACAGAAACATTTCCTCTGTTCTCTTTAAGGTACGTCTGCACATGATGTGTGCCACACACCCAAATATAGTTCAAATCATTGAAGTGTTTGCTAACAGTGTACAGTTTCCTCATGAGTCCAGCCCCAGGTAAGACTACACAGGTCATCGCCACATGCCCACCCCTCCTTATGTAGGCCAAGGGATAGTGGGGTCTTCCTCTCTTGTGCCCCACCCCCTTCTTTCCTTCCCTCTTTCCCTGCCTGCCTCCCCCTCCTTCTCCTTTCTCTTTTTTTCTCTCCTTTACGTTTTGTTTTGGGAAATTTCAAACATTTGTGAAAGCAGGCAGAATTATGTTACGAGTCCCTAGGTGCCTGTCACCAGCATCAGCAATTATCAACTCACTGCAGTCTTACTTCATTTATACTCCATCCGCTCTCCCGGCCCCCAATTATTCTGAGTACTTTCTTTCATTTTAAAAAAGCATGTAATGTGGAATTAAAACAGATTCTATTTCAAATTAGCGAAAGGAGACCAAATATTATTCTAGGCAATGTCTTAGAGGTTGATACGGCAAAAAGCCCTTATTGCTTAGTCTGACATTCCTTTTAAAGGAGGAAGTGTTTGGCAAGCCCATTGGGTGGCATTCTAAAGTCTCTTCCAGGGAATTCAGAATTAAATAAGGTATGGTTTCTGTTGAGGGGACTGAGATATAAATCTGTCATAGCAATGTGACAGGTACCAGGGCGGGGCATCCATAAAATATTTTGAGCTTACAAAGGAGGAGAGCTGTTAATGGTAGGCTGGGGAGGCAGTTGTCTCACAGAGCGGTTATGTAGGGGGGCTGGGAGTTGAAGGGGGTAGGTAGAAGTTTTTCAGGTGGAGAAAGAAGATGGATTTGTAAAATCAAATAGGAAATGAAATGATTATTTCTTGCAACTGTGCTCTGTTGGTGAAAGCATTTGGATAGAAGCTGGAAGCATTTATATCAAAGGATGGTAACCAAAATTCAGATTTTTTTTTTACAACAGTATTTTTGCTTTTATTTAGTTGCTGTGTAACCCTGTCCATCTATCTTTCTGGGCATGCTGTGGGCCACATGGGAAACTAGTAGAGTGGGGATGGGGAATGGAGACATGGGGACATACACACACACACACACAATGAATAACTAAGACAGCCCAATACTCAGCCAGGTGACTTGAAATTCATGTCTTACGGAGAGTCACATTCTATTTTCAATACACTTTCAGTCTAGCTGCCCTAAAATACATATAGGAAACAAGTCACTTAAAAGATCACCTATCCTGTCTTTAACATCTAGTAATAACAAATTAACTACAGTGGCTTCAAAAGGAACACTGTCTTCAAAACTTATTTGTTTACTCCTATTTTAGCTTCTTAGAAAGTGTTAGGTCAGGGATGTTCCTTATGCATAGTGTCCAATTGGTAGTGACAAGGGGTCCAACTCCAAGGGGCTTGGTAGGAAAAGACTTAGGAAGTAGTTACACACTTTGTAGATGAGATATCTTTAGGTTAGCTACTTGATGTTTCAGTTTCTTTCTTTTTTTTTTTTAACTTAACAAAATCAAATGCTTTCAAACAGGGCTCGACTCTTAATTGTAATGGAGATGATGGAAGGGGGAGAGCTATTTCACAGAATCAGCCAGCACCGGCACTTTACAGAGAAGCAAGCCAGCCAAGTAACAAAGCAGGCAAGTTAACCCCGGGTACCAATCAAACTGCCAACAATGTTGGTTAACAAGCACAATTTCATTGGGGGGGGAATAAAAGAAAGCTTGAAGAAGAGCTCTATTTGATCTCTCATTGCCTGCTTTGTTATGTAATCAGAAAAGATGCCTTGACAGGAGATATGTGACCCCTTTTATGCTTTGGGGGGGACTGTATTCTTAAGCGGTTGTCAATTGTTTATTATAGATTTAAATAAACTCTGGAAGGAAGGTAATCTTAACTCTTCTGTAGACTGTAGATATCTTTGGACATATAGCTTCCAAGCACTGCTATTGGACTTGGAGATAAAACACTGCTGGTACCATCTGGAAGATTGTATGGTGTAAAAATATGTTCTGACAGTTGAATATAAGATATTCTTTGCTTATGAGTCACCTTTCTGTCATCAGATATCAGATTTTCGTAGTATTCTAAGGTCGTTGTAATTCGGGGTTATGTCTATTTTGACATCACATTTTATTGCTAGAGAAATGATTTATGTCACAAGCAATACTAGGAATACAACTGGAAATAATGTCTTGAGGAGGTGTAAAGCTAAACCATCAAGGCTTATCTTCAGGCCAAGCAAGCAAGGCAAAGAAAAGCAGAAAGCATAGCCCGTTGGTTCTTAATAAAAAATTCTTCCAAATTTTCTGTGAGCAGTTTTTGATGCCTCCCTTTTGGTTTGGAAAACCAAGAGAATCCATACTGAGAGTTGGAGGACAAGTAGAATTTGCTCTTTCTATTTAATTTTTAAAATTATACTTTGTGTTTTTTCAAATATAAGGACTAAGGGTGAGCTCTGATAATCTTCTGCAAAACAAAACCCTTCTAATCCATCTAAACAGGCAACATTTCAACCAGTGGAATGAGCACACTGGAACATCAGATGGAAAAATCCAGTTAGCTGCTTTCCATTTTTCTTGAAGGCAGAGCTTGATGTTGATCTCCCTGGAGAGCACAGCTCTCTTCCGAGCCAGGTGTTAGTGCCCGCTGCCCTGCTGGGGGACCCCAGGCCTGCTGAAGACTGCCTGGCAGTTCTCTCTGCAGTGCTTGGCACGTCGCAGATGAGTGGAAGTGGAAACATTTCATTTTCCCCATTTCGTACAAGATTTAACCTTCAGTTTATTCAGATAAAGAATTGTTTTACTGCTGTATTTTTCTTTTTGTTGAACAAAATACAGGTTGCAGTTAAACTAAGCTTAATTCATGTCCATTTCTTGGTACCAAAAAGTCTTACTTAATTTCTGCTTTAAAACTGAAAACTGACCACAGTCTTAATTGACTTAATTAAGCATCATTTTGAAACATCCTGAGTTCTCTAAACCAGGGGCATTAAGGAGTTAACTCTTCTAAGATGTGGTTGCTCCATTATGTCCTTTTCCAGATAGCTTTGGCTCTACAGCACTGTCACATGTTAAACATCGCGCACAGAGACCTCAAGCCTGAGAACCTTCTCTTCAAGGATAACTCTTTGGTGAGACGCCCTGCTTTTCTGCCTTTTCGCGCCGCCACTCGCACATAGTTCAGGAAGGGGTGTGTAGGTGTGTATGTGTTTGGAGAGCTCTGAATCCATAGTGAGGAGGCTTTAGGCCATGGTGCCTCAAGCAGCTTATTTTTCTCACTTGTTCCTTAGCTAGAGGCTCAGAGAAATTGTACCATACCCCTGGCATTGATAATTTTGAATGCTACTATGTATTTGTAGGACTTAAAGATTTTGGATATTATTTGGAGGGACTTTGGGAGGAGGCAGGAATCTATATACTGTTATATATTACCTTGAAAGCTTATAGGTGTATTTGCTGATAACCCTGATAAGGTGTGTTTTCTCCTCCAGCCATCCCCCATATCCCCTGCACCTTGTCCCATGAAATAAGTCTGTCATGAAGCTGGTGTGACGAGTGAAGCAGCACCCTGGATTGATGAGAGCTAATGGGCCAGTAGATAGAATCGGGGTGTTTGGCTAACATTGTGATTTTAGTGCTGCCTGTATAGGTTATGAAACAAGGCTACCTGTGAGTGGGTAGAACGTCCTTACTTCTCTGTTACTAAGAATAATTCCTCAATATGAATCATTATCTCCAGACCTAGGCCCAGGTCTCAGCCAGGAACTTGTAAGAGCTCAAGGTAACATGTCTTGCGCCTGAATTTTCCTTTAATGTTTACTGAGGACTATTTCTTTTATTTCAGGATGCCCCAGTGAAGTTGTGTGATTTTGGATTTGCCAAAATTGACCAAGGTGACTTGATGACACCCCAATTCACCCCTTATTATGTAGCACCTCAGGTAAGTGTGTGCTGTTTCTGCCACAGGATGTATCACCAAGCTGCCTGACTCATGTTTATTCTATAGCACAAGTAGGCGTGTATTACAAGTGGGAAGGGGAGAACTCAGCTTCAGAAACCTACAGGCAGCTTCATTTGGTGTAGGCATTGTATTGTATTAAAATCAGCTTTATTGAGGAATGATTTAGATACAATAAAATACCCCTCCTTGAAGTGTAGTTTGATGAGTTCTGACAAATGGATACTCATGTATGATCACCTCCACAATGAAGGCACAAAACATTTCCATCATTTCGAAAGCTGGCCGGTGCGTCTTTCCAGTCATTCTGTTCCCAACGTAACCCCCAGCGCCAGGCAACCACCTATCTGGTTTCTGTTATTATTGGTTACTTTTGCCTTTTGTAGAACCTCATAAGAATGGAATTCATGGACTTTTGTGTTTCACTTTTGCTCAACATGTTTTTGAAATTCCTCCCTGTTGCTGCATTATCTTCTTTGCTGAGTGGTGTTCCAGCCAGTGACTAAGCTGTGTGTTTATCCAGTCACTGACTGATGGCCATTTGGGCTTGTTTCCCATTTTTGGCTATTATGAATAAAGCTGTTGGGAATATTCATTTACAAGTTTTGGGCGACATATTCCCCCCTTAAGTAATATCTTTTTCCAAAATGGTTTGTATCATTTTACATATGCACCGGTAATGTATAAGAAAGAGGTGCAGTTGCTTCACGTTGCTACCACCAGCTCACGTTTGTTAGTATTTGTAATCTTAGTCGTCTGATAGGTATGTGGTGTTACTTCATTATGGATTTAATTACAGCATTTTCCTGACATTTCATTTCGTTAAGTATTTTTTAGACATTTCTTCAAGTATTTTTCAGCTCATCTTCTCTCTGCTTTTTTTCTGTGACTCCAATTACATGTATGTTAGATCACACAGAGCACTGAAGTTCTTATCTTTTTTTGTTATTGTTTTTCATCCCTCTTTTCTATCTGCTTCACTTTGGCTACATTCTATTTCTAGCTTTCTAATTTCACTACTCTTTTCTTCTCCATTGTCTAATCTGTAAATTTCTTTCAGCTTTATATCATCTGTTTCTCTTCCCATTTTGTTCATGTTTACCTTTTAAGTACCTCAACATATTTAATAACTGATTTAAATCCTTGTCTGCTGATTGCATCATCTCTGTCATTTCTGAGTTTGCTTTTATTGACTGATTTTTTCTTTTTTCCTTCCTGGTTATAGATCACAGGTCCTGATTCTGGTTCACATTTTCCTGTTTCTTTGCATGTCTAATAATTTTTGATTGGATGTTGGATGTTGTAATATTATGTTGGTAAATGTCTGGATTTTGTTGTCATTTAAGAATATTAAAGGTTGTTTTGGCGAGTGGTTAAGTTACTTGTGGATCAGCTTGATTGTTTTGAAACTTGTTTTTAAATTCTGTCAGGCTACTCTAGATTAGACTTTACTCTGGGGCTACTTCAGACCAACTACCCAGATGAAACTTCTGGGTCCTCTTAAGGCCTCAGGTGTTCAAAAAGGCCTCCTCTGGCTAGTTGGACCTCAGATATCTCCTTGACTTCTGTGAACTGGGAATTATTCAGCTTACAGCTCCCCAGTGGTCATTCTAGGACCTGATTGCTTCCCTGGCCTCACGGAGTCTTGCTTTACTGTGTGCAGCGTACTATTTAGCCAAAGACTCAAAGGGATCCTTACACAGATTTTTGTGAACCTTCGCACAGTCAGTACTCTGCCCTACAAATTTCAACCATGCTGCTGAACTCCATGAGCCTCCTGTGCCCCCTTTCCCTGCACTGCATTCCGGAAAAGTGCCTCTTGGCAGATCCTGGGGCTCACCACATATGCTTGTAATATCTCTCAGGCTTCACTGACCTGAACTGCTTATTGTTCAATGTCAGAACAATTTTTTATATTTTGCCCAGTATTCTACTTGCATATGGAGGGAATGCAAGTCATACTGGTAAATCCATCATGGCCAGAGTATCATTTGTTTTTTAGATAGCTGGTGCTTATTCTTTTTAAGATTTGTTTTACAAAAGAAGCTGTCTTTACAAAGAAACTATTTTATTGAGGTATAATTGATATATGATAAACTATACATAATTAAATCATATAATTTGTAAGTTTTGACATAAATATATATACTCATTACCACAATGTAACCATGTCCACAATCAAGGTAGTGAACATATCCGTTACCCCAAAAGTTTTACTGTGCCCTTTCAGTAATCCTCTCTGGCCTCTCTTTATCCCCTCTTTCCCAAGCAACCACTGATCTGCTTCCTGGGATTATAGATTAATTTTCATTTTCGTAGATTTTTATATAAAGTAGCACATCATACAGTATTTTCTTTTTGGACATTTTCTTTCACTCAGCGTAATCACCTTAAGATGTATCCATGTTGTTGCACATATCCATGGTTTTTGTTTTTACTGCTGAGAAGTATTCCATCATGTGGATATACCATGGTTGGTTTATCCATTCATCTATTGATTGACGTGTGGGTTATTTTCAGTTTTTGACTTACAAATAAAGCTCTTATTATAACCATTTCTGTACAAGTTTTGTATAGACATTTCCTTTTCTCTTCGGTAAATATCTAGAAGTAGAATGGCTAGATCATATGGTAGATGTGTTTAACTTATTTAGAAACTGTTTTCCAAAGTGGTTGTACAATTTCACATTCCCGTCAGTAGTGTATGAGAGTTTCAGGTCCTCCGTATCTGTACCAGCATTGGGTATGGACAATCTTTTTAATTTTAGCCGCTTTAGTGAGTATGTACTGGTAATTTCATTGTGGTTTAATTTGCATTTCCCTATCAACTAATGATGTTGAGCATCTTTTTCATGGTGTTTCTTTGCCCTCTGTATATTTTCTTTGGTGAAGTGTCTGTTCACATTTTTTCCATTTTTTAAAAATCAGTTTGTGTGTTTTCTTGTTGCTGAATTTTGAGAGTTCTTTATATATTTTGGATATAAGTCCTTTATCAGGTATATGCTTTGGAAAGATTTTCTTTCTAGTCTGTCGCTTATCTTTTCATTCTCTTAATAGTGTCTCTTGAAGAGTAGAAGATTTTAATTTTGGTGAGGACCAATTTATCAATTTAAAAGTTTTTTATGGAGTCTGCTTTTGGTTTCCTGTGTAAAAAAAAATCTTTGTCTAACTCAGGATCAAAAAGACTTTCTCCTACAGGTTTTATACTTTTAGGTTTTTACATTTAGATCTATGATACATTTGAGTTAATTTTTATATAATGTGTGAGGTATGGATCCAAGTTCATTTTTTAGCATTTGGATATCCAGTTGTTCTAGCACCATTTGTTGAAACGGCTTTTTCTCCACTACATTGGTTTTGAGTCTTTGTCAAAAATCAGTTCGGTGTATCTGTGTGGGTTTACTTTTAGATTTTCTGTTCTGTTCCATTGATCTCTTTGTCTCTCTTTACACTAATATCATACTGTCCTGATTATTATAGCTTTATAATAATTCTTGAAATAAGGTAGTGTTAGCCCTCCAACTTTGTTCTTCTTTCTCATAGTTAGTTGCTTTGGCTATTCTAATTGCTTTGCATTTCCATATGAACTTTAGAATCAGCTATTGATTTCCACTAAGAGCCTGCTGGTCTTTTTATGAGGGTTGTTTTAGAGGTGTGGTTCAATATAGGAGCACAGACATCTAACAATATTGAGCCTTCCGACCCATGAGCAAGCTATATTGCTCCATTTATTTTTGTCTTTAGTTTTGCTTAGCAATATTTGTGTAGTTTTCAGTGTACTGGTCTTTCACATCTTTTGTTAGATTTGTCCTTAATATTTTTTATTCTGTCATAAATGGCATTTTCCTTTTCACATTGCATTAATTCACTTTACTCTTCTTGTGTAAAAACACTGTTTGGTGTCCACAGCTGGAACCTGGGTCCTGTGCATGGAGGCTCTGGTGTGGGTCTTTATGAGATGGTCAGTGAATTCCTGATAGGGAGGCTTGGTGAGCAGTCTCTTTGCAGAGGTCAGGGGAAGATAAGCTGTAGGTTTTAGAGATAGCATTGAAGGTGGCCTTGGAAAAGTTGTCCCTGGTGGCAGTGCAGCCCATGTCCAAGGTGTAACAGTTGTCAGTACCAGCCATCAGGAGCAGCTTTGTAGGCACGGGGACCAAGACAGTAGCAGTGGGTCTGGGTGTGAGAACGGAGTATACAGGACAGAGCCGCAGCACCCTGTCACCTCACAAGGTGCTGTGTGGGTTTTGTTAGTCTTACTCCCCCCAGGAGTCCCACTGCACAGGACAGTGGAGAGCTTGGCCAGGGTGCCGGCCCCATGGTTGGCAGTGGTTACCTCCTTAGAGCATTTAACACCCAGAACTACAGGACTGTTACAGTCCCCGGCGGCGACAAGTACTGTGAACCTGATCTGCTGGCCAGTACCTGTATGCTTTTACACAGGCAGAAGGGACATCCCCAGGAGAAAGTCAGTGATCTCAGATGCCTCGATGGGCAGAAACAAGATACAGGTCTCCTCCAGGGACTTGATCTTAATGTTCTTGACTGGGCAAACACTGATTAATTGCTGGTTGTAAGAGGGGCAAAGGTTTTGAAAATACTGTGTTTATGTGGAGTTTTTTTGACTGTTGACTTTCCAGTGTCTACCCTTTTCAGCCTCCCAGCAGCAGTCTGTCTGATGTTGTGTGTCACTGGTGTGATTTTCAGTAAGTGTCCCCTTTGGTTTGACTCTGACAGGTACTAGAGGCACAGAGAAGGCATCAGAAGGAGAAATCTGGCATCATACCTACCTCGCCAACGCCCTACACTTATAACAAGGTAGGGGAAGAGATATTTATCTTCACCCCTTGGGTGTACCCTCTCTTCTGTGAGGTGTTGTGGCCCTCTGGGAATGTGGCTAATTCCATTCTTATCCTCTATATTCCTATCCAAATGGAGGCAAGCAGCCACACACAGAATAGTATTAGGTTGGTGCAAAAGTAATTGCGGTTTTTGCAATTATTTTTCACCTTTTAAACCGCAGTTACTTTTGCACCAACCTAATATTTAGAATTCAAGTTTTTGTCTGATGAAATAAGATTCTAACCAATTTAGGTTTTGCTGCAGGAACCAAGGGCTATGGTCACCTGTAGGGTATTTATTAGGAAACAATGCATTCCTGTGATATATTATTTCCCAGTATTATTTTTCTTTTCTTTCTGTTCCATTTTGTGCATCCAGTGGTCCAGTGACCACATTTAAAAGATGGGGTTGTCCTTTTTTGAGGTGAAGGCCATTTCTGAGAACATTCCATAGCCATTTATAGTACCGTTCTTTCTTACCCCATAAAATACCCAACTTGGAATAGTGTCTAGTACACGTTGCAAGTGCCCCTAAGCATTACCTGGTACCATCACAGTTGTTACTCTGTAGCCTACACATCAAACCTCTGTTCTAAAGCACAAGAGTTAGGCCCTCTTGAAACAGGTCCTGGAGTTGCCGAATAGATCAGGAAAAAATGATGCTGCTTGGGGACTCAAGGCTGGATTTAGATGACACAAGGAGCTGAGAATGGTACAAAGGCAGTAGGCCAGCTCTTCCTAGGTCCCACACTTTCCAGGGCCCCACATAGTCCTAATGCACACGCACACACACGCTCCTCTGCCACTCAGGCCCCTGCACTTAACACTGGCATAGCGTGACCAGAACCTTCAGCATCTACTTTCATGATTAACACTGTTTGGTCCCCAAGTAATCACTGTTCCACAGGTTCTTGCCTTTTAAATGCAGACTATGGGCAGCTGGCCCCTATGTACTGAGGTCTGAGGGCTGTGCTGATCTGAGTCTGTGAGTCAGAAACTGCTTCCTTCTTGCTTCCCAGTGTGAGCAGAAGTTGGGTAGTAGAAGCACTTAGGTAACAGATTAATTTACTTGCTAAAATCTTCTCAGCATGAACGCAGTGGATTCATGTGTGATATGTTATTTCCCAGTATTATTTTTCTTCTCTTCCTGTTTCATTTTGTGAATCTACTGGTGCTCATGAATTAGCATGGCATTCATAAAAATTACCCACTCCAGATGAATAATGTTGAAATGATGAAAAGTTCATATTACTTTTGAATGTGCATATATGTTGGTCTAGATATGATCTTTATATTGGCAATTAAGTGAGCACTGAATTCTACATTTACAAATAATTTTTATACAATTTTTAAAAAATACGTAATGAGATATAATATTTGAAAATTAAATAAATGCATCAACCTTAATTTAAAAAAAAAGAAAAAAAGAGGCAGTAGGCCAGGAAACTTATTCTAGCTCTAGCACTACTGAGCTGCTAGATTTTGGTTAGGTCACTTACTTTCACTTTTGACAAAATGGTCTTAGAGATGAAAAGCTCTCTGTAGTATCAGTTTCCTCATGTGTAAAGTGAGGGATTTGAACTATTTTCAAGATTCCTTTTCACCTCTATAATTTTATCATTATGTTCTGCAGCATGGGTCATGTCATCCACAGATATCCATTAGTCTGATGCCAAAACATGGGTGAGAGTAGCTGAGACACCCCATTTTCCAGGCTTCTCTCAGAGCATCTCAGGAATGCTTTTCCTGGTCTTCCTTCTCATGCCTCTCTTTGATCTGTGTCAAACTGCTTTGGGCCTTTATGAAATGACTTGTTGTATTATGGTGTCAGCCTACCTGTATGTTACCTGCTCTGTTCCTGCACCCACAACCCTGCCCTGGTTGACAGAGTATATGTTTCACAACCAACTGGCTTCTATCTGTTACCCCTCTGGCTGGGGACAGTATCCTGCATCTGTACCCAAGGATCAAAATGCAGCTTGGGCTGAAGCCCTGACAACTGAAGTGACTGTTTACTTTGCCCCAGACTGACCTTGTGTGCTAGTGTGTATATATATGTAGTGTTGGCGGCATATTAAAAATATGGAGTGTAAGGTTTATTCTCCTAAGACTTCCTGAAACTTTTCCAGTTTCTATTAAGTGATTCCTTGGAGATATCAGTCTGTGTATGTCTGGACCAGTCCTGGGGCTTTTATTTTGGAGCGGTGCCTCTGTGATGAATGACCATTTTCTTTTTGTTTTCAGAGCTGTGATCTGTGGTCCCTAGGGGTGATTATCTACGTGATGTTGTGCGGATACCCTCCTTTTTACTCCAGACACCACAGTCGGACTATCCCAAAGGATATGCGGAGAAAGATCATGACAGGCAGTTTTGAGTTCCCAGAGGAAGAGTGGAGCCAGATCTCAGAGATGGCCAA
The DNA here is from genome assembly GCF_036562045.2 of Rhinolophus sinicus. NCBI lineage: Eukaryota > Metazoa > Chordata > Mammalia > Chiroptera > Rhinolophidae > Rhinolophus > Rhinolophus sinicus. The sequence goes on along the minus strand of NC_133765.1, from coordinate 32,537,989 downwards.
AGATGTTGTGAGGAAGTGAGTCCCCGGGTCCCTGGGCAGGGAGACCAAGGAGGCCTTAACGTGGCGGAGCAAAAGGGAATGTGGGTAGGAAAAGTCATTTGTTTCCCAGGCATGCTCCTTCCTGTCTAGCATCACAGAAATCTTATCCCTGGAGCCTGAGATGCGAGTTCTCAGTGCCCACACCTCAGTGAAAAGGGAGCCTTGCTCCCTCTGGTAGCCAGTGCCTCTGTGAGCATTAATGTAGGACCTTAAATGATGACCCCCCTGGTGTGCCCTCTTCGTGTAAGCCAGTCATTTGGAACAGACATGATGCCAGGAACTGAACTAGGGTGCTAAGGTGACAGCGATGCTTCTGGCTTTTCATTCCTTGGCTGCTATGGGAGTCTATGATTGAGGATATGGGGCCTGGACCCCACCTTCCGGCCTTCTCACTGCTAGTTGGTTGCTCTGATATATATTAAGATGGGAAGATTTAGAATTGGGGCTAGTGAGTAGATGACGGAGAGTTAACATTCAGAGTCCTTTGGTACCTGGAGTAGGTAAAAAGTCAGACCTAAATTTGAGGTACATTTGCCTTTTCTGCTCACCTGTGTAGGAGGCTCAGCTGCCTGCGATTTGGGCAGTGTTCTGGTATTCCTACTGCTGGGTTTCACTGAGCAATTTCTCCTTCTTTGGTTTCAGTTTCTTCATCTGTAATGTGATGAAGATGGGCATTAAAGGGGCAGCACCTGGGAACTGTCTCCTGACAGCACAGCCATTTCTCTGTGGAGATTCCTCCCTTTTGAAAGGGAGCTTATCCTGTTGGTTAGGAGTCTATGTGTATACAAAGAGGGACTAATTTCTAAAACACACAAGTGAAGTGTTTTAGGAGGGTGGAGAGATCATCTGTCTTCCCATGCTACAGTCTCACCTGCCTAACCAAAACATTAGTCTCCTCTGAGGAGTTCTCTGCCAGTTCTGTAGGATATATTTTCTGTCCCTAGAGCAACATTATCTTCTTTCAGCCTTGGGATTCTTTTCTTTAATTAATCTTTTCTTTAGCATCTGAAGCTTTTTGTTCAGAATGAGCCAGAACTTTCCAGAGAACATGCAAGAGAAAGTAGGACTGTTGTCTGACCCTGACATTTGGGATGGGAGGATATGTAGTTGGAAGGAGATGCCGCAGATAGCCCAGGGAACATGCTGAGGTGAGCTAGGAATTGCATCAGCATGAATGGATGACATGTAAAGAAGCAGGATCAGAGCACCACATTAGGCTTAGAAGGAAATGCCATCCCCTTCTCAGACTCTAGATGTTTAGCTTTCTATGTCTCTGGAGTAAAGGGTTCATTTCTTGCCACATGGTAACATCCTGGATTTTTAGAACCTCCATACCCTTTGACTAATTCGATAGCCTCTGTCAGCCAAAAGAACACTCTTAGTGCATTAGTCCTGAAAACATCAATATGGAGATTAAAGGTTACAGGAACTACAAGCCATATGTAGGGTTATCTTACTGAACCCAGAACTCAGTCTGAAGTGTCATTGGACTAAGCCTTTTCCTACCACTCTGATCTCTCTTTATCTAGTACAGAGAAGAAGGACCACCTATGGACACGGTGAGGGACTAGAACCCCACCCCTGCCCTGCAGGTGGCAAGCCTGGGCCTGTAGGAGCTGGCAGAAAGTCAGAAGCTAGAGCTGGTTAGAGCCACACTCAGGACCTTCCTGGCCTTCTGGAAGCAACTGTGCGTGGCAGCCCTGTTGGCTCTTTCTCCACAGGCTCTTGAAGGTGAAACCAGAGGAAAGACTCACCATCGAGGGAGTGTTGGACCACCCCTGGCTAAACTCAACTGAGGCCCTGGATAACGTGCTACCTTCTGCTCAGCTGATGATGGATAAGGTTTTGAATGACGCTTATTTTTGTTAGCTACAAAGGCTGTGTTGAGAAGGAATGCTGGGACTTAACTCAGGGAGGGGTTGCAGACAAAACAATGCAGAGCATGCGGTCATTCCCAGAGAATCATCTCTGGTTTCCTGAAAATCAGGATCAGAAATAAAGAGCTTCTTTCCATAAAAGACCAGATCACAGCCCAGTAAATATACACTAAGGGAACACAACACTCAAAGGAGGACTCTCCCTATGACCATCAGTGGGAAAAACGGCCTGGCTTCATTCATGGGAAGTCGGTGAACAGGTGTGGCAGGGTCAGGCTTTGAAAGTAGATAGGGGTGTAGTCTTAGGATATTATTCAGAGGCCATTGTAGATTCCTGTGAAGAGATTTGCCACAGGGAAGGTATGGGATGGTGGATGGTCAGACAGACTTGCAGGCCTGCCAACCTAGGACGTCTGCAGTAATCAAGAAGCTGACAGTGGCTTTAGGAGCAGAGAAGTAGTGATGGATGAATAAGTAGGCTCAGTACTCTTGAAGACAAATTTCTACAATTTTTGGTCACTGGTTAGGTATATATAAGGGGGCAGGGGTTGGCACATTTGGTGATAACCATCGACAAACAGGGAAATCAAGAACGAGGCTGGTTTGAGTGAAGGGAAGTCTCCTAGGTTTTATATAAAGTGGCAGATGGACACTTGAATGAGATGTGTGGTGTGGAACCAGAGTGGCCAGGAGGCAAAGGCACAGACTTGAATGTTACCGGCTTAGAAGGGATGGTGTTGAAGTGTGACAAAGAATAAGCTAATAGGAAAAGAGAATGCTAAGACCTCCTGTAATTTAGCTGGAATGTGGAAGAGAAAGGAGAGCTGGAAGGAACCGAGTTCTCTGCCATCCTGATTTGTATACAGTTATCTTCCTGGATTAAATATGCCTATTAGTCCAAAAATGGGTTGGTCAGTCCAAAATACAGAGGGATTACTTAGATCTTCTGGTCATCAGCACATGTGGGTTACAATGTAGCTTCTTCAAGATCTTGGAAATGAAGACATAATTGCCTTCTGTAGTTACTTTAAAATTAGTGCATAATGAAGCCAAGTATATGGATAAGCAGAATCTTCTTAATAAGAAAGACTGGCTCTTGGGCCTGTAAGATGAAACTGCAGTGTGACAGTATATTCCTATTTTTAAAGAATGTTGTGGTCATGCTGTGGGTTGGTCAGCTTTGGAAGTATAGAAAAATGGCCACCTATGCAGATATTGAGTAGTGTCCATCTAAGCCCTGCCTAGGAGATGGAGCCTGAGTTTACAACCTTGAACTACTCCCATCTTTTTGGATGAGCCATCACTAATGAAGAGATAGATGTGAGGGTCCAGAGGGGTATAGTGAGGGCCAGCTATTACAGTTCCTGTAAATGAGTCTGAACTCTTCCTTATCTCACGTGTGCTTACCAAGGAGCTACGTTATTAAATGGTCAAATTTGATTGTTGAAATTTAAACAATACAGAGATACATAAAATAAAAAGCAAAAGTTCCCTTTCGTTCCCTTGCCTCAATCTCACCCCCTAGAGGTGAGGTAATCTATGGCTTGATGTATCCTTCCTAATCTTTTTCTGGGGACACACACACACACACACACACACACACACACACACTCAGAGTTTGTCTTTTTTTAAAATACGAAAACAGGATCATCTCATTTTTACCAAACTTTCTGTTGTGTATTTGCCTCCCCTCATTGGTCTGCCCATAGTGAGCACGTACTGGTCATAAAGACACAGACTTCAAGAGTTTCTACACTTCATGATGGTTACTTCTCATTGTAAATTAATTGACTGGCTTATAGCTCAGTTCTTGAGGGTCTGCCACGCTCACAGTGTGAAACGGTCGGGGTTCTGAGCTGGCAGGGCTGAGGTGCCTATCAACACTGTGGGGGCAGTGAGTAAATGCCAGTCTGGGAGGTGTCTCCGGCTATAACCTGCCAGCCTTTTCCCTGGTGGACATGTGTGCCTTTCTTTACACTTGCTCTTGCCAATGACTTGTTAGCATTGCTTACTTGATTTCCGTGTCCCCCCTGCCCCCCCGCCTTTCCTCCCCCCACCCCCCCGCAGGGAAAAAGGGCTAGTATTCCCTGGGTCCTGGTGATCCCCGGGGAAGAATCCTCTGCTTGATCTAAATTTGTATACAGCCAGCATAAGAGTGAAACTGCCCTTTTTGAGCTCCTTTCCACTCTTAGATTGGCTTTGTGGGTGCTCAGACATGAATGGGAGAAACTGAGGACAGTGTTTGCATGCAGGCGGTGGTTGCAGGCATCCAGCAGGCCCATGCAGAGCAGCTGGCCAACATGCGAATCCAGGACCTGAAAGTCAGCCTCAAGCCCCTGCACTCTGTGAACAACCCCATTCTGAGGAAGAGGAAGTTACTCGGGTAACTGAGCTTATTTAGTTGGTTCTCCTTCATGGCTGAAGTGGCTCAGTAGACATTGGAAAGGTCAGCCAGGGGTCTGTCCTTCTTTTGCTTCTTAAGAGGATGGAAGGGAGAAGCTCTTTAAATAGTGTCAGAAATTGGAGATATTCTATAGTTAATTATTTGTCTGAAAAATCTGTTGCCTTATGCTTAGAGCTAACATCTATTGGGTTTTGGGGTCTCACCTTGTTTTTATTTTTCTCCCAAACTTTTAAAGCACCAAGCCAAAGGATGGTGTTTATATCCACGACCGTGAGAATGGAGCCGAGGATTCAAATGTTGCCTTGGAAAAGCTCCGAGATGTGATTGCTCAGTGTATTCTCCCCCAGGCTGGTAAAGGTCACACCATTTACGAATGCTATGTGTGTGAGTGTGTGTGTGCGTGCACACGTGCACGTGACATAAGGAGTGGTTTAATTTGAGGTTGTCTGTTTCATCTTTGTGTGTAAGAAAATAACTATATTAATATAGTTTGTGCCCACTAAAAAGAGTGGACGGTAGGAACTCAAAAATGTGGTAAGTTCTACCCTTCCTTAGGTTTTCTGTGAAATTTCTAATTTAGGTTTAATTGCCAATGTCCAGTACAGCATGTAATTTTATACTTTCTTAGTTTGTTAATGAGGGCATGGGATGGAGAATGGGAAATGGGGACAGGGTCAGGAAACTTCATTTCCAGAGCCTTTATTAACTGTGAATAGAGAATACCCCCCCAAGGTCAGAAGTGGCCCCTGCTGCTACTCATGTCATGGGTAGAGTGTGATTTACACATGGATTCTTGAGTGTGAGCTCGCTTTTAGTATGTTCTTTCTCCACTCGGCAGGGTGTGATGGGCTTTCCTCAGCAGATGCATGAGGTGCTTCAAGTAATAGGCCAGAAAACTGTTAGATTGACCTGTCTTCCTAGCTTCCTTGCATTTTAAAAGAACTCACATAGTTTCTGTCACATAGACTTCCAGAGTAAGAAATGAGAAATGAGCTTAGGAGAAAGAAGGTAGCCTACCTAGCCTTTTCTCCCTCCCTTCTTGGTCTCTTAGGTTAACCAGAGACCTGAGCTGTCTTTGCTCAGCAGTAGAGTCTGACACTGCCTGTTTCCCATCCCCCAATGCTAAGACTCTGAGGCCATCAGAGGATTTGTGTGAGGCTGTACCAGTAGAAGAGTTCGAAGACCAGAAGTGGTCTGTGTATAGTGCAGGGTGACAACAGTATCTGGTAAAGTTAGCAATTCTCAACAAGGTGAACATCATGTCCTTCCATCTGTGACACTAAAGTCCCAGGAGCCTGCAGAGAAGTGCAACTTATTCTTTGTCTTTATCAATAGGAGAGAATGAAGATGAGAAACTGAATGAAGTAATGCAAGAGGCTTGGAAGTATAACCGGGAATGCAAACTCCTAAGAGATACTCTGCAAAGCTTCAGCTGGAATGGTAGGAGCCTCGTCACTCCTTTCCCCGGGAATTCAGGGAAGGGATTATGTTCAGAACATGTAGAATCTCTGGGGGCTGAACTGGGGCTATTTTCAGGCGACATGAGGCTGAAAAGTGAGCAGAGTGTTGTGGGGCAAGGGTTAGCCCTATATTAACTGTCCAGGCTCTCTGGACATCTGGCCCTTTCACTTATTTTCCACAGTTCAAATAAATTATGTGTTGCAGATTCAACAGTAGAGCCCCTGTCACACACAGCTTGGGCAAAATCCCCTCAGATCTCAGAACTCTGTCAGATACCTGAGCTGTTCCCCAGATCACTCAGGAGCAGTACACTCCGAAGGGGAGAAAGGGCAAAATACCCAGAAGTCCGCCTTGCTGATCTGCTAAGCTTAGAGAAGAGTTGTTTCACTAAAGAGGAGAGAGTTTTCCAAGTCTGCTGCTTGTTGAAATTTTTTCCCCAGGCAAACAAGGTAGAGTTATATTTCTTGAACTGCTTTTTTGTCCTGTCTTTCTAGTTTAGTGACCTAACTAGACTTAAGCTACAGGATGCTTGGGGAAGTGAGGAAACTCTTCGACTTCATTGCCTGGCTGGCTCTCGGCCATGAGAAATCCAAAGTGCTGGCCTGGTCATTCCCATACTTGGAAAAGATTAGCTTCCCTAGGGTTTTGGTTTTTTCTTCTTTAAGATTTTGAAATACCAGTACAGAAAAGAAAATGAAGTCTGCGCTTTTAATGAATTTTCACAAAGTGAACACTCCCCTGTAACAGCACCCAGAACGTGCAGTGGAACATGGGCCCTTTTCTAATCACTACCTCCTTCCCCGAGGGGTAATTATGATCCTGATTGCTAGCATTATAATTTTGCCTGGTTTCATATTTTATGTAAATGGAATCAGACAAGTCTGTGTTCTTTTGTGTCTGGCTTACTTTAGTTAACTTTATATTTGTGAGAGTTAGCCATATAGCTGTGTGTAGCAGCAAATCATTTTCATTGTCCATATATTCTCAATATATATTTCTCTCATATATATATACACCATACATATGTATCTACATATATATAAACACATATACACATATAATATACATGTACATATACATATACGTATGTATATTCTGTTGAATAGACATTTGGGTTGTCAAGTTTTGGTAATGAAGAAAAGAGCAGCTATGAATGCTCGTGTGTATATCTTTTGATAAATATTTTGATAACCTTATTTCTCACATACCTAGGATTGGAATTGCTGGTTCATGGGGGTTTTCATCTGTTTAGCTTTAGTAGGTACTGCCACTAGTTTTCAAAGTGGTTGTGCTGGTTGATGCTTCTACTAGCAGTATTTGAGGGTTCTATTTATTCTGCCTCCATACCAACACTTGCTATTGTCTTTTTTATTTTAGTCATTCTGGTTAGTATGTACTAACATTGCAGTGTCATTTCACTTTGCCTTTCCCTGATGACTGATGAGCTTGAGCACTTTAAAAATGTTTATTGGCCATTTAGATTTCCTCGTTTGTGAAGTGCCTTTTCTATTGAGTTATATCCTTCTTAGAGATGTGTCGGAGTTCTTCATATATTCTGGATATGAGTCCTTTGTCAGCATACCTATAACAAAGATCCTTCTCTTCATGATTGCCTTCTTTGCTGTTGTAGTGAACATTGGATTTTTACTGCCAGGTTAATGGAACTGCTCGACTGCTTCCTGCAAAATAGGGGATCTGAACTGCTTTTGATCAGTGTTAGGGATGGTTAGTTCATTGGTGAGGGTGAATTTGACACTGGTAACGTGTATCTTATTGGGTCCCTATCACGAATCTGTGACCTCCCAAATGGTTTGGAGATTGACCTTTTTCTTTTTTTGGGTTTCAGGTCGTGGATTCACAGATAAGGTAGATCGATTAAAACTGGCAGAAATTGTGAAGCAGGTGATAGAAGAGCAAACCACGTCCCATGAATCCCAATGACAGCTTCAGACTTTGTTTTTTTACAATTTGAAAAATTCTTTAATGTATAAAGTAATTTTTATGTAAATTAATAAATCATAATTTCATTTTCACATTGCTTAAAGATGCTGTATAGATTTAGATACAGTATTTACTAATAGTACAATTCATTTGTTTGTTTATAAGAAAAGCTCAGTTCCTAGAGACATGCTGTTACTTTAGGACTGTTTAGTCATATGTTTGTAAGATGACAGATGATATTGTCAAGCAAGATTGTTTTATTTGTAATAAAGTATACAAAAACCATTTGCCAGCGGTAGACAAAGGACCAACTATACTGATCTTTCTGCTTAGTAAACAGTTGAATCAAATACTGTGGAATTTGGTTTCAGTTGCCCTGTGTATTTACTTTCTGCACTACTGGTAGATTAGCTCTGGTGCCAAGAAATTTTTGTGGATCCATGTTGCAGACTACCTGCTGAAATTCACAGGATGCCATCTACCATGACGGAAGAGGCAGGGAGTTGAGTCTTCATTTCTCTGGTCCCTAATTCCCAAGAGAAAAGTGGTAACATTTCTTTTTTGCCGTATTTGTTAAAAAGGTATTGGTATGTTTCTTAAGTCTGATGGATTCTCTTTTGAGTTTATTCTTTTCATGTTTAATCAAAGCTTCGGTTTCCTTCTCCCTGAGAGCCTACTTTGTCCTCCCTCCTTCTCTGCAGCCTTCCCCAGCTGCATTGCTTCTTATTTCCTATTCCTGTTCTTCTGGCCCCGTTATGGGATGATTTTTTTGAGAAAGTTACACATCATGAAAACTAGACTATTGGATTAGCATCTAAAATGGTCCAGTTTCTTTCTCTTAAAGATGCCCTTTTCTTGGTAATGTTGCTACCTGGGTATCATGTTGGCATCCCCTGGCTGTATTTATTTTGTCTGTAACCTTCATTTTCAGGAAGCATAGTTCTGGTCCAGAGTTCAGGTGTTTGAATGGAAAACAAGGCTGGGTGCTTTTCTGTTTTTTTTGTTGTGGAAATGGGCTTCCATAACAAACCATGTTTATTTAATTATCTTTTTAGCCTTTTTGGTGGGTACCTGTGTTGGTAAATAGAAGAGCCAATAAGCAGACTCCAATTGGCAGAACAGGAAGATGAGTAGGCTCAGTTATTCAGCTTTACCCCATCACATTCTCTTCAATCAAAATCTATTCCACAGAGCTAACTTGTTTTCTTCTTTAAAAATTTATTTATTTATTTGGGAATATTGGGGAACAGTGTGTTTCTCCAGGGCCCATGAGCTCCAAGTAGTTGTCCTTCAATCTGGTTGTGGAGGGCGCAGCTCAGCTCCAGGTCCAGTTGCCATTTTCAATCTTTAGTTGCAGGGGGCACAGCCCACCATCCCATGTGGGAATTGAACCGGCAACCTTGTTGCTGAGAGCTCACGTTCTAACCAGCTGAGCCATCCGGCCGCCCAGAGCTAACTTATTTTCTGACTCTTCCGTTTTGCTGAGTATGTCTTCAAGGTTACAGCTGGTTAGTATGCCTCATGTATGTGTGTGCCTGACTATGGAAATATATGATAATAATACAAAGTATCTTTTAAGAATTATCTATTACATTGGTTCCCTTTATGTTGGAGAATTTGTAATTCAAGGTAGTTTTTGAGGTAAGGCTCACTAATCTTAGGTGACTGATAACTGTTATAAATGGATATCCCATCAGGAGAATTTAATACTTTTAAATGTGGCAAAATTTAAGAATTAGGCAGCAGAGGAAAACAAAATGTTTTCTTATTTACCAACCAGAAAACTCAGCTGAGAGTTGAATTATTCTATTTTTCAGTGAAATGCCCTACATATCACTTCTTGCAATCAGGAAAAACTACTTGTTTCTAGAACAACTGAACACCTGTTGTTTTTCTTATCTTAGAGTAAAGGTTCAGCATTCACTGTGGAGAGGTAGGCAGTAATTAATTTTGTTATCCTTTTTATTTTCCAGAGTAAACCTCTAGCATGCCCAGACTACCATCAACTTCTCCAGTTTATTTGCGTTTCTTCTAAAGGCTCAGGATGATTTTTTTCCTTCAGTGTGTAGTGAATTTTAGGCATGATCTGAAAGGGTGTTCAAAATGATGTTTCCTTTTACTCTGAACAGCAGTTACCCATGTTTCAGTTGTTTCAGGTTGAATGAATCTGGCCCCCAAATGTGTGTTGTGTCCAGACATGTCCAGATGAGCACCAAGCTGGAAGTTTGAATTCTCTGGACAATGCTCCAGCTGTTGTAACTCAAAAGTGGGTCCTACCCAACCCTGGACAGAGCTCCTTGACAAAACAATAGCTCCCAAAGGACTCAGCACTGTTTGGTCTTCAAAGTGGAGTTTTCTTTGTGGAATTTGTTTGTATGTTAGTACCAAATACTGCCCTGCCTTAACATGCCAGTAATGTTTACTGATGAAGCAAAATTCACATGTAAAGTAGGAGACAAAAATCGTTCTCTCTTCTGGCTTGTCTCTCTAATGCCTATACCTGTGAGAAGTTCACATTATAGAATCATTTCTCAGGCAGGAGGTTAGAGTCTCCAGTTTTGCCACTTGATTTGCTAACCCTCTGCTTACTAAAACCACAGTTACACATCTGCTTGATGTAGAACAACTTGTATATCTTTCTGGCTAACATATAAGCATAGGAGAATATCTGGAGAAATTTATTGCCTGAAACATAAAAAAGAGTTTTGTTCTTGTATTCGTTTGAGAAAGAACAAGTTGAAGGAATTATTGGTTAAAGAAGTCAAATGATTTAAATCAGCTCTTGTGTATGAATGCCTGTGTGCGCGTGTTATTTATTGAAGAAAATGTGTTTCAATTTGAGAATTGGAAAATTGGGTATTTAATTTTAATTATATTTTTATTTATTTAAAAAATAGAGGTGTTCTTTTATTATTGATTTGCTTTTTTTTCATCCCACAAAATGACTTAACCTAATCTGCCCTCCCTGTTTTGGCTAAGACACAGTGAAACACCTTAAATCTGTGATAATTTCTAAATCACATAATTTTAAGAGACTTTCCTCATATAAAATACAAGAAAAGAAATCCAGCTAGAAATCATTTCACCTGGTTTTCTGTAAATTTTTTAATGGGGTTGTCATATGACAGTATACATTTTCTTGCTAGATGCTAATGATAAATTTTATCATCTACAAATATATTAGGAATTAAATATTAATGTGGGGTAATGAGTTGACATGCTGTCATGCTTATATCTGAGATCCTGTGGTAGCATACCATTCCTTTTTGAATTAGATAGGGCATTTCCCCATTTCTGAGTGTCAAACTTGTACTCATAATCTTTATTTTAAAGGTTTTATATTGTAAATATTTGACTTAATATAAATTATTTTTATGGAAGATAAGAGATGTAGAGTCTTATTTTACTTCTTATTAGAATGCACAGCAGAATGACTGGGCAAGGAATGTGGATAGGGCATTCCCTTTAAATTTGTACTGCTAAATATACCAGGAAATTGACATCAAAACCAAATCCCAGGACTTCCACAGACATTACAGTTCAATTTGAGTTACAAAAGTGAAGAAATCTTTTTAAAAGGTCTTATAGAGTCCACTTTTATTTTCTTGATGAAATAGTAACTAGATACCCAGAGCTAATCAGACTTTACTTTGGGACAATTGGGAGGAATTGAACTTTGATTCTAGTCACTTCTATACCTCTAAGTGAAACAGCTCATTTCATTTAACAGTTACTGTATCTGTGTAAACTTCTTAGTAGAGAAAAATTATGTTTCTATGCAGATATAAAATGCCTAAATTCATCTGTTATGAACAAAGGCTAATGAGGGAGAATTTGTGTAGTCACATATGATTTAAAAAAAAAAAAATCAGACACTGACAAAGAAGGGTTGGACTGACAAACAGTACCCCGAATACTACAGAAATGAGGAAAAGTATCAGTGGGCAACGGAGAACTTTGTCCTGCTCAGAGATCCCAAGGAATCCCTGTCCCCTCCCCCCAACCTCCTACCAGAATGTTGAGTTTCTGAGAATGAGCAGATTAACGGATATCAGGAGTGGTGTTCCCTGGACCGAGGGTAAGGAGCATTTGCCAGACTTAGAGAACTGGATGAAGCATTACAGGCCTTCTCGGTATGTGTGTCTGTGAGAGTAAAGGGAACATAGCCAAGGAGCCTTAAAGCTGTTGCAGTTGGAAGGAAGTCACATAGTAAGGAAACTACTGAAGGCCAAGAGAGAGAGAAGCAAGAATAGAAACACAGCCCCCAAGTCTGGAAGACTCAGAGCTGGGCAGCAGTCACCCATGAGGGAACCAGCACAGAGCTGGGGATAATACCTGAGTCTCCAAGGATCAGCGTGTCAGGGAGAGCTGCCGCTGATGGACACAGGCCCCGCGTCCTCCACTGGTTCACTGGGGCCATGTCAGTGGCAGCCTCTGTGACAGAGCCTGCCTCTATACTACCTTCTCTATGGAAGAACCAAGTGGCCTTGGAAGAGGGTAAGATAAAGTTTCAGACGTGGGCTCTGCAGATGAAGGGCTTGAGGCTGGGGCCAGAGCCAGGATCCTCACATGTCAGGGTGAGGATCATGCTGTTGTTGGTACTGAGTTTCCTGCCAAGCATGTACTGTGACCTGGCATCAGTGTATTATTCTGCCTATGAAACAGTCATCCCCAGGAGTCTGACAGTTGAGGGAGGGGAAGAGCCAGGGGGAAAGGCAGCCTACGTGATACTGATGCAGGGCCAGAAGCAGCTGATACACCTGAAGGTGAAGAGAGACTATTTTGTGACTAACTTTCCGGTCTTCAGCTACCACAACGGCATCGTGAGGCAGGAAGCACCTTTCATCTCACACGACTGTCACTATGAAGGCTACATAGAAGGAGTCCCGCGGTCCTTTGTTTCTGTCAACACCTGTTCAGGCCTCAGGGGCATCCTGATTAAGGAGGCAAAATCTCGGCATCCAGCCCATCAACTCTTCCAAACGGTTTGAACACGTGTTGTACGCCATGGCACATGAAGCTCCAGTGTCCTGCAGTGTCGCCGCCAAAGACCGCCAGGTGGCGTCCAGCAGCCGGCACCACGAGAGCGGGAAGCCTGGCAGTCCACAGGCGCTGTCCTCCTTGTGGTCACACACCAAGTACGTGGAGATGGTCGTCGTGGTCAACAACCAGCGGTTCCAGATGTGGGGCAGTAACGTCAGTGAGACCGTCCAGAGAGTGGTGGACATCATTGCTCTGGCCAACAGCTTCACGAGGGAATAAACACAGAGGTGGTGCTGGCTGGAATGGAGATTTGGACCGAGGGGGACCTCGTAGAGGTGCCAGGGGACCTGCAAGTTACACTCAGGAATTTCAATAGCTGGAGACAGGAGAAGCTCCTCCGTCGGGTGAAGCATGACGTTGCCCACATGATTGTTGGACAGCATCCTGCAGAGGGCACGGGACAGGCATTTCTCAGTGGTGCCTGTTCGAGGGGCTTTGCAGCGGCCGTTGAATCCTTCCATCATGAAGATGTCCTCCTGTTTGCGGCGCTCATGGTCCACGAGCTTGGGCACAACTTGGGTATTCAGCACGACCACTCGGCCTGCGTTTGTGAAGACAGACCCTTTGGCCTCATGCACGAGACTATCACTAAAGAAAGTGGCTTCAGCAACTGCAGCTCTGACTACTTCTCCCAGTTCCTGCGGGAGCACAAAGGGGCCTGCCTGTTTAACAACCCTCGGCGCAGAGGCCGCTGGCGTCGGGATTCCTACTGTGGAAATGGCGTGGTGGAGGACAGTGAGCAGTGTGACTGTGGTTCTGCCTGCTACAGTGACCCGTGCTGTGACAACATGTGTCAGCTGAAGGGGCAGGCACACTGCAGCGACGGACTCTGCTGTTCTAACTGTCGACTGAGATACAAAGGATTCACGTGCCGTCCTGCTGTGGGAGAGTGTGACCTCCCGGAGTATTGTGATGGTTCCTCTAGCAAATGCCCCACAGACAGCTACAAGCAAGATGGCACATCGTGTGACAGAATTTACTATTGTGCTGCGGGTCGCTGTAAGAACCCTGATAATCAATGCATGGATATATATGGGTCCCCTGCAAGATCTGCCCCGGAAGCCTGTTATATTTTAGTAAATAGCAAAGGGGACCGGTTTGGAAACTGTGGCCGTCCCACCTCAGCAACATCAAGATATCTGAAGTGTTCTGATGATAATGCATTTTGTGGGAAAATTGTATGCACAGACCTTAAACAGCTACCATCAATCAAACCCCATCACACTGTGATCCAGATTCCTTACGAAGATGACTACTGCTGGAGCATGGATGCCTGTAACACTACTGATGTCCTTGACGATGGGGACACGCAATCTGGCACTCTCTGTGCCCCAAAGAAAGTCTGCATGAATAGCTCCTGCACTGATTATACCGAGCTCAACTATGACTGCAAACCAGAGGAAATGTGTAACGGGAAAGGAGTATGCAACAATTTAAAGCACTGCCATTGTGACGATGGCTATGCGCCTCCTGACTGCAGAACTCCAGGTAATGGGGGCAGTGTGGACAGTGGTCCCCCTGGCAAACCAGCTGATGAAAATGAGAGTGCAGATGGAAGTGGCCGTCCTGCTAAACGTGACATTGAAGGTCCATATTGGAACATTTTGATTTTTGTATTCCCGTCAATTCTTTTACTGATATTGTTGATAGTAATATTTTTCATTGCCCTCAGTGCTGGAATTGAGTCAGTAGAGCCCCCTGGGGGAGAGGAGAGTTCAGAAGAATCCAGCGCAAAGTCAGAGAGTCTCCTACCAAAGGAATCAGAAATAGAATCAGCAGTCACAGAGAGGGCCCCATCACTGGGGGGATTTTCACTACTGGAGCATGCCCCAGCAGAGGGGTTCCTTTCAACGGTGGGGTCTGTACCACCAGAGAATGCCCCAGCAGAGGGGTTCCTTTCAACGGTGGGGTCTGTACCACCAGAGAATGCCCCAGCAGAGGGGTTCCTTTCAACGGTAGGGTCTGTACCACCAGAGAATGCCCCAGCAGAGGGGTTCCTTTCAACGGTGGGGTCTGTACCACCAGAGAATGCCCCAGCAGAGGGGTTCCTTTCAACGGTGGGGTCTGTACCACCAGAGAATGCCCCAGCAGAGCCTGATACAGAACAGGTAGCAGGTGAAGGACAGGAACAACCAAAGGAAGCAGAGTAATGGAGGAAGAACCCAAATAATACCAAACACCTCAAGCACTGAGTGGCAATGAAAGGCTTAGAGAGGCCAAGGTGAAGTGAGAATTGATGGCTCCAGAGGCTCTGACAGGACTATACATACAGTCTACAGAAGCATTATTTTAGTAATTTGATTATATATTCATATGAAATCGTACATAACATTCTATATTTTTGCTTTTTCTCATTTCATGAAATGATTTATTTAAGCCTTTCTCATGGATCATTGCTATCAATGTCTTGTTTCATGTAGGCCAATTTTTGATGTGAAATTATTTTTTGGGGCATACCATCTTCCATCTACCTTGTTTGATATAATTATCCATACTTATATTATTATCACTGGATTATTCACCCCAGTGACAACAATGCGTTAATTTAGGACCATCTGTTGAGTAATTTGCCCTAAAAGTTTCTATTCATGACATAGAGGTAATTTAAAATAAATAAATAAAAGGTTATTTTCAGATGAAGCATCACTTCAGACTCCATGCAGCCTAGTATATGGGGTTTCTTTATTTTGGGAGTCTTGGGAAAGGGTTATATGTGATTCACGGCACTGATCACCCTGGGTCTGGGAGCATGAGGCAGGAGTACCCAATCCAGGCAAGTACTGAGTTCACGTCAGAGGATTTGTTTCTTTCCCTTGATTTTTTTTCTCTTAAATTCTACATTGAAGTTGATTATTTTGTTTACTGACAATTCATAGGAATATCTCAAATACAGGTAACAATACTTTGATATGGTAGTTATTTGTCAAGAGAGCACAAAGTGCGTGTGATAAAATTACTCATCCGTGCAAGACACTACTAAATAGACACTTTCTATTCGTTATCTGTATTTATCCTCCCATTCATGCTATGTGACATCCATCTTGTACTGAGGAAACAGAGACCAGAGTTTTGCTCTAGAGCTAATAAGAGGTGGAACCTATACCCTGCCCCAGGTATCACTGAATCCATGTTCTCCACTGTCTCCTGAGCCTTTCCTTCAGTAGAAAAGTAAGTGACCGGGAAGAATATCAGTATGTCCTTACTTGCCCAGAACATGGCTTCTTCGTCGGTGACTAATGAAACAAAAGCCTTACAAATGGATGCCGATCTCTGTCGTGACCCACTTCACTGTGGAGTCATCGATGAAAGTGGCGTCTTCCCCATTACATTCTGACATAGAGTGGCAGGTTTGTATCTGAGGGCCCAGCTCACTGAGGAGCTCAGTAAATGTTGCCCAAGGGAAGGATTTAACGAGAGTCACCCTTAAAATAGGAGGGTAACTTCCTTCCATGGATGCCACTTGCAAGGCCCTAGGTGTGACACAACAAAAACCTTGCTCAGGTGCAGTGTTGCTACCGGTTGGCTGTTCTGAATCTCAGGGAAGTTACTGAGCTTCAGTCCCTGGCAGCAAAGGTGCTGAGTCCCTCTGCTAACTATCCACCCTATGTGAGCAGAAAAAGAGCAAATGAAAGAGGAGTAAGACCTGGTTTCTGCTTTCAAGAAGCTCATGTTCATTACTTTTGGTGGGACAAAACTAAACTTCAGAGCAAAATCCAAACTCAAGCCTTCACGCCTTCAGTTATGTTAAGTTTCCAGGTCACGAGACCTGCTGTAACCAAATCTCAGAATGTATGCCAGAAGATCAAGATTCATGATGAAAACACACTATTAGTTGGTCGTCACTTGAGAGCTTTAAATGTTTTTGAAGTAGGGAAAAGTTTTAAACAGATCCAATTCCACTTTTGTTATTTAATAAAATTATGGAAGTCTTGCATGAATCTATGCTGGAATGAAATATATGAGGATAGGAAAATCTTGAATCAATTTGTGTGAAGTGACACAGCCACAGTGACTCTTCTCACAGTTAGTAAATATTTTTTAAATTGTTTAAGAAGAAAACACGAGAGGTGGAATCGTGACTGACCAAGTGTTTGCAGCCTCATGCCTGTTGCAGTGCTGTAATCTAACTGGGCTCTGTAATGTCCTTAGTAAGATTCCCCACACACTGATTTTGTCCCCACGGTCTGGAGTTCAGGAACTTCCATCATTCCCCGCCCCCCTCCCTTATCCAAAGTAGAAAATGTAAACTTGCTGTGGTACTCAAAAACTGACAATTGCCTCCTCTTGTCCATTTCCAACCGTTCCCCATGACTTTCGAAAGGAAGCCTTTCCTCATTCGTATCAGGATGTCTAACAGGAAGAACCTCTGTCCTCATGGCCTCTGTCCTCACCACATCTTCTTACCATGCTAGGCTTTTCATCACAGCCTTGTTTCCACTGAACTACCTTACTGTTCATTCCACAGGCCTATTTAGTGCAACGCGCACAGCTCCAGTGAGGCTCTTCAAAGTGCACCTTTCTCTACTCTTCTGAATGAAACATGGGTTCTCTTTGAGGACACTCATGGAAAGAACCTATAGGAGAGTCAACCTGAAACAGACCATCAAGTGGTGGTTTCCTGTAGAACAGGGAGTACATAAGTATCCTTGCCGTTGAGTGAAATTTCCAATTGGTACTTTGAGAATGAGAAATGTGTTTACTCATGGAACATGTTCTCAAAATCTCAAATTCTGGAGGTACTCATGCATCAGTGGAGTAATGGGAAGAAAACTTTGTAGGAGACAAAGGAATAAACTCTGAAACCACATTTCTCCTAGTAATGCATTTTCAGTCACCTAATAATCATGGGTTGGGTGGTCGTGCAGACAGTTTCCCATGAAAAAGGCAGAGTGTCAGTGCCAGGGCACAGAAGAATAGGCTCTCCCCTTGTCCACCCAAGCCCCAAGGCCATCCTTTACACAGAGCTCCATGGATAAATTAGGTGCTTATAAAAATACAGAAATGCAAATATGCCAAATAAAGCAAGGCTACCAAGTAATTATTTGCTTTTTACAAATGAGAATGGATACAAACACTGAGGTAACTGCCATGTCATGATGTAAGGAAAGCTTACAGACAGGAGTCTTTATAGGAACAATAAAGCAGCTGCAACAGCACAGTATCAACTACTGAGAGTCTACACTGAAGTATTTACATTTTATATAACACAGCACCCAACCTAAGAATCTGTTAGTTTTATTCAAACCTTCTTTCCAGCAATCATCTCTGTTGTCATGTTACATGTTTTTATAACCAATGTAACTATCTAAAACTGTTTGACAAAACAACTCAAGCCTAAGAGAAAACAGAGCACCTGTCCTAAGTATGACAGCTCTTTTGTTCTCCTTGGATGCCAACAGCATGAGATCTGTGTGAGCTTTGAGACTTGTGTTCTTCCAGCCTAACAAATCCAATCCCGAGAGCAGAAAATAGCCCTCTCTAAAAGAAGAAAGTCATCTTTCTTGGGAATGATGGGGCTTTCCCATTGCTGTCCCGAAGTCCCAGGTGTTACCTTTTGGCTGACAGGGCTCAGACAAGGAACTTGGCATCTGTGGGCCTGGGTTTCCTCCTCGGGAAAGGGCTATACAAAGGATGCCTCTCAGAGTGCTTGAGAAGTTAAATTAGGTACCGTGTGTGCTGGTATCCAGGGCACAGCCTGGCAAACAGCACGGGCTCCAGTGCTGAGAAGATCGAAAATCCAACAGGATGATCGATGTAATTACTAATAATAAGTTGTTGAGCAAGGATAAGATTGATCCACAACCAAGTCATAAATCTGAATTTCCTTGATATTCTGACCTACCACATGGTCATTTGCAAACATATGCTATGTCCTCTGCTAAACTGTAAATCCCGGGAGGTGAGGAACTGATGTGGTTAATGTGCAATCACTGCCTTGGGCCTCGTTACGGGGAAGACTGCGAGGGACTTTACTATTGTCCTCACAGCCCCCCTCAACACCATGGTGGCATTAACCATTAAAGCAATCCTGCTTCTTGGATCCTACATCAAGCATTCCAGCTTTCTCCTCGTCTGACCATATCATCTGTCCTTCATGTGCAAATGGCTCAGCACAGGCTGTGCACATTCCAGGCCCACTGTCCAAGCTTCATGCTTTTTACAGAAGTCTAAGGGACTGATACATGTTGCCACTCGCTATTCATTCACTCATTCTTTCTTTCTTCCACTGCTCTTGATCTGTACCTACGAACTGTTCTAGTACTGTGGAAATAGTAGGAATTAAGACAAAGTCACTGATTCAACAAAAATTTTAAAAATGACAAACCTGACCCGAGGAGGTTTGGAGTGACCGGAGGTGAGAAGGATGGAAGGATCACTCCATGTGCTACGTAAGTAAGGAACAGGCAGGGGCAGCAGCAGAGAACCCTTAGACAGTCCTGAAATGTGCCACGCTGGCCTGTTGGAAGCCTTTAGGAGATGGTTGAGTGGTGGTGGTGAGAAGAGGCTGAGCTGGTTACTGTGAGGTAAAGCTAAAAGGATTTGTTGATGGAGCAGATGGAAACTGAGAAAAGGCAGCAAAAGGACGTCTCCAGCAGCTTTGCCCTGAGCAAGTGCATGAATGGAGGTGCCGTTTACTGAGATGGGGATGTGTGTGGAAAGGGCAGGTGTTGGACAGGTTTAGCTTGAGATGCCTATTAAACACCCAAGTGGACCCGTCCGCCAGGCAGCAAGTTGAGTGACTCTGGAATTCAGGAGAGAAGTCGGCTAGAGATGTGTATTTGAGAGTTGTCGGAGTATAGATGACATTCCAGCCATGGAACCGGGTGATACTGCCCAGGGAGTGAGATGCTAGAAGGGAAGAGGTCCCAGGACGGCATGAGGACTGGGTTCCAGGGCGTTCCATGTGTAGATGCTGAGAACATGAAGAGGATTCAGGAAAGAAGTGGGAGGTAGAGGGGCCAGTGTGGTTGGGGGACCATCGAGAGAGAGTGTTGTCCTGAAAACCATGAGAAGAAAGTGTTTCAATAAAAGTTTTACACTACAAATCCAGTCCATTCATGAACTCTCTTGGCTCTTCCTTCAAACGTGACCTCCAGAATGTGACCTCTGATCACCACCCGCAACTCCAATGCACTGCAAGTCCCCATCAACTCCCTCCTAGGCAGCTGCAGAAGTCTTCAGCTGCTCTCTTTGCTTCCACTCTGGCTCCCCCAGGAGCTTCTTTTCCACTCAGCAGACAGAGTGATTCTTTGCAAAGGTAAGTCAGAACATACCCGTTATTTTATCTTTTCAATGCTGCTGACAGGTCCATAAGGTGAGGCCTGAGTCTGATCATTTGATTTGACGATAGAGAGTTAGTTATTCATTGGTATCCTGGAGTAAAGCAGTTTGGATGGATGGGTGGGGATGAAAGCTTATTCTAGTGGAGTTAGAATAGAAAGAATGAGTCCAAAACATTTCTGAAGGTGTTCAACCCCATTAGGATTCAGAGAAATGCAGATTGTTTAGCCACAAAGACATCTCACTACATACCCACAAGACTGGCCGTGTAAGACTGAAAATTCCAAGTATTACCGTGGAACACGGACACTCTCAGAAACTGCTATAGAAATGTAAACTGGCATGCCGCTTTGAACTAAGACTTTCCATTTTCTAGTTAAATCGAAGTCTCAAGTACCCTGTAACTTAGCTACTTTACTCTTACGTAAATGCCCTAGAAATTCCTGCTTTTTGTTACTGGACAGTAATGGTCATAGGAGCACTCTTCAGAGTAATGCCAAAGGAAAGAACCCTGTATTCACAGATAATAAAAGGATGTTAAACTGCGATGGAGTCACAGAGAAATACGAGTGTATGAGGTCTGATAATTAAGTTCGCGAACTCACCCCAGAGAAAGTGCTATATAGCTCATCGCTGAGTATTACTATGGTCACCTTCGAAGTACTCCCCTTGGGAAGCTATGCACCAATGCCAGTGCCTAGTCCACCCCTCAAAGGAATTTTAGAACTCCTTTTCTGGATTGGCCATCAGAGCTGTCATTGTATTACCCTTGATGTCCTGAGTGTCATCAAAATGTCTTCCTTTCAGTATTTCCTTTATCTTTGGGTAAAGAAAGAAGTCATTGGGGCCAGATCAGGTGAGTAGGGAGGGTGTTCGAATACAGTTATTTGTTTACTGGCTAAAAACTCCCTCACAGACAGTGCAGTATGAGCTGATGCATTGCCATGATGCAAGAGCCATGAATTATTGGCGACAAGTTCAGGTCGTGTTTGTCTAACTTTTTCACGCGGCCTTTTCAAGCACTTCCAAATAGTAAACTTGGCTGTTTTCCAGTTGGTACAAATTCATAATTAATAATCCCGCTGATATTAAAAAAGGTTAGCAGCATTGTTTTGACTTTTGATTTGGACTGAAGGAACTTTTTTCGTCGTGGAGAATTGGCTGACTTCCATTGTATACTTTGACGCTTTGTTTCAGGGTTATATTGGTACACCCATCTTTCATCACCAGTGATAACATGGCCCAAAATACCATCTTGCCTCTCCAAAAGGTCTTGGCAAACTTCCTCTCTCCTTTGCATTTGTCATCAGTGAGCTCCTTCGGGACCATTTTTGCACACACCTTTCTCATGCCAACATTTTCAATTAAGATTTTCCTGTTTATCGATGTTTACTTGGTCGGCTATGCTTCTCACAGTCAGCCAACGATTTTGGTGCACAATTTGAAAAATGTTTGCAATGCTTTCTTCAGTTCTGTTTGTTACTGGCCACCCTGACCTCTCTTCATCGGTGACGTGTTCTTTCCCCTCAGAAAAACGTTTAATCCATTTGTACACTGTGGTTTTCTTCATGACATTATCCTCATAAACTTGGACTAACATATCCGTGATTTCACTTCCATTCTTTCCAAGTTTAACAGGAAATTTAATGTGTGTTCATTGCTCTAATTCAAGCTCCGACATTCTCACAAGGGCACACAAATACACGCAACAACAATAATGAACGGCACTCAACAAGACACCACCACACATCGATATGAACGCAGCTGTGAGACACTAATATACCAAGGTTATGAAACCTTACTGAGCTGTTTGTACAGTGCTGCCAATGGAAATGCACATGGCAAGTTGGTGAACTTAACAGGCATACCTTGTAGAGCAATGGAAAGGAAGGAACTATAGCAGCACACCAACACTGTTAGTAAACTTAAATACTCTGTGGAACAAAGAGGCCACATGTAAACACTACATTCATATGGGTTTATATGAAGTTAAGAAGTACCATGGGAACCACTTCCAAAATGTTAAAGTAAGGTTCTCCAGAAATTCCCTTCTCCATAAAAGCTGGCAAAAATAGTGCAAATCAACTTTTTTTTGGAAGTATGGAAAGGAATCAAAGTCACGGAACCATCTCAAGTAAACTTGTTTATTTAAAAACAAAAACAATAAGACGGCCGAGTCTTGGCAACAGCAGTGACTATGTGAAGTTTTTTGTTGTTGTTTTTTCCATCACCATATATTGGATCCCTTTACCCTCATCCTACCCCCTTACCCTCTGGTAACCACTAAACTATTGTCTGTGTCTATGAGTTTTTGTTTCTTCATTTACTTGTCTTGTTCTTTTGTTGTTTTCATTTTTATACACCACATATCAGTGAAATCATATGGTTCTAAACTTTTTCTGACTCTTTTTCGCTCACCATAATAATCTCAAGATCCATCCATGTTGTCGCAAATGGTACTATTTCATCTTTTCTTATGGCAGAATAGTATTCCATTGTGTTTATATATCACAACTTCTTTATCCAAGCATCTATCGAAGGACACTTTGGTTGTTTCCATGCTATGTGAAGTTTTAATTGCCCTATAGCCGTATCCCTCTCCTCCGGTCCCCACAAGCCTTCGAAACCACATCATCTCAACTACAGTAGCTATGGAAAGCAGGCTGCCTCGTACCCAGTGGAATGGGCAGAAAAGTTTGGAGCTGGCTCAAAAGCCTTATCACCATAGCATTGCTACTAATTTACAAAATCTCTATTTACAGGACTTGTCTCTTAAAACTCTTAAAAGACAACATAAGGCACAAGTTTCATGGCACTGGATTTGGCAAAGATTTCTCACATATGACACCAAGGCACAAGCAACAAAAGACAAAATACACAAAATGGACTTCATAAAAAAAAATTAGAGCATTGAAAACCATTATGAACAGTAAAGAGGCAAAGTACAAAATGGGAGCAGATATTTGCAAATTATATATCTGGTAAGATATTAATATCCAGAATATATAGAGAAATCCTAAATCTCAACAACAATTTAAAAACCTCATTCAAAAAATGGGCAAAGGATTCAAATAAACATTTTGCCAAAGAAGATACACAGATGACCTCTACGCACATGAAAAGATACTCAACAATCATTAATCATTAGGGAGATGCAAATCAAAACTATAGTGGCAACTATCATTAGGATGGCAACTATCAAAAACAAACAAGTCCTCAGAAAATAAGTGTTGGAGAGGATGTGGAGAAAACTGGGACCCTCGTATACTGTTGGTGGGAATGTAAAATGGTACACCCGCTGTGGAATACAATATGGTGGTTCCTCAAAAATGAAAAATAGAATTATTATATGATCCAGCTATTCCACTTCTGGGTATATACCCAAAAGAATCTAACACAGGGTGTTGATGTCCATTTGTATGTCCATTATCATAGCAGCATTATTCACAATAGCTAGTGTCCATCGATGGACTTAAGTGTCCATCGAGGGATGAATGGATGAGCAAAGTATGGTATGTATATATCATGGAATATATTCACCCTTAAAAAGGAGATTCTGCAACATGCTGCAACATGAATGAACCTTGACAACATCATGCTAAGTGAAATAAGCCAGTCACAAAAAGACAAGTACTGTATGATTCCACTATATGAGGTAGTCAGAGTAGTCAAAATCATAGAGAAGAAAGTAGAATGGCAGTTGCTAGGGGCTGGGTGGAAGAAGGCCATCGGGATTTATAGATTACTGAGTACAGAGTTTCAGGTTTACAAGATGAAGAGTCTGAGGCTGGATAGTAGTGATGATAGCCAACATTATGAATGTATTTAATACAACTGAGTGTACACTTAACAATGGTTAAGATGGTAAAATAAATTGGAAGAAAAAAAGTAAGGAGACACCATCAAGAAAGTGAAAAGACAGCCCACAGAATGTGAGAAAACATTTGCAAATCATGGGGACTAGTACCCAGAAAATATTAAGGAGTCTTACAACTCAACAAGAAAAAAACATCCAATTTTACAGGGGTAAAGGATGTGAACAGACATTTCTGCAAAGAAGCTATAAATGGCCAATAAGAATATGAAAAGATGTATAACATCATTAATTATTAGGGAAGTACAGATCAAAATATGACGAGATACCACTTCAGACACACTAGAGAGGCTATAATAAGAAAGATGGACAATAACAAATGTCAGTGATGATGTGGAAAATTGGAACCCTCATTCATTGCTGGCTGGAATGTGAAATTGTGTAGCTGCTCTGTAGAACAGTTGGGCAGTTCCTCAAGAGGCTACACCTAGAGTTAGTTATATGACCAAGCAATTCCACTCCTATTTACCCAAGGAAATGAAAACCTATGTCCATGCAAATCTTGTACTCATATGTCCACAGCAGTATTATTCATAATAGCCAACGAGTGGAAACAACCAAAATGCTCATCACTTGCTGAATCAAAAAATAAAATCTGCTATGTCCATACAAAAAGAATATTATTTGGCCAAAAGGACAGGAAGTACTGATACAATCTACCACTTGGCTAATCCTTGGAAACATGATGCGAGGTGAAATAAAAAGTCACAGAAGACTATAACATGTAGGATTCCACTGCTATGAAGTGACCAGAGTAGACAAAATCACAGAGCTAGAAAGTAGAGGAGTGGTGGCCATGAACTGGATGGTGGGGGGAGGGAAGGGAGGTAGAATGGGAGTGACTGATAATAGATACAGGAGTTTTGATTGGGGGTGAGGAAATGTTCTAAAATTGATTGTGTTGACACTTGCATAATTTTCTGAATACACCACAAACGTCTTTAAAGGATCAATATTATGGTATGTGAATTATCTCTCAATAAAGGTGTTATTAAAAGATAAAGTGAAATAAAATTACCTAATTTTGAGGTGCATATTTAGGAAGCAAAACAATGAAAGTGACAAAATAGTCACCATAAACAACAGGATCATGAATACCTCTGAAGCAGGAGGCTGTGAGATTGGCAGTGGCACATGGGTGACTTCTATCGAGATAAAACTGTTGATTACTTGATCAAGGTTATATTTACACAACTGTTCCTTTCACTCTCTCTCTTTTCTTCTCTCTCTCTCTCTCTCTCTCTCTCTCTCTCTCCATCTCCATCTCCATCTCCATCTCCCTCTCTCTCAAATACACATAGCATAAAATTAACCACCTTAACCTTATGTAAGTGTACAGTTCAGCGGCATTAAGTACATTCACACTGTTGTGCCACCATCATGACCATCCACTTCCACATCTTCATCATCCTAAAGTGAAACTCTGTATCCATTAAACAATAACTCCCCATTACTCTTTTCCCCAACCCCTAACCTCTATTCTACTTTCTGTCTCCATGAACTTGACTATTTCAGGAACTTCATATAAATGAAATCATAACACATTTGTCCTTTAGTGTCTAGCTGTGCTCTTCCCTTTTTAATAATTTACTGAAAAATACATTTATGTACTATGCACATTTTATGATTGTACTATGATTCAAATTTTTAAATTTCAGAAAAGAAAAATGTAATAATGCAAATTGGATCCGAATGTATATACACTTTGAAAGAGTTTCATTGTAAAACAAGAAGAGAAATTGGATGGTAACTGGAGACTGATGTAGGCTGAGAGTGATGGATTTATAAAAGGGAGATATTACAGCGTATAATGTGATTGGATCCAATGGACAAACATACTTAAGAAGTCAGAGTCAGAAGGGACAGTTGGAAAAGTGAAGTCCATGAGACTGAAAGGGAAGAAGACCCCACACACAAGTAAAAGGACTGGCCTTAGCCTGGAGCGTGGACAATCTATCCAGTTAGTCGGAGGGAAATTCAGATGCAGGTGGACTCATGTGGTGTCTATGTGTGGAAGTATTCTTGTATTGCTTTTATTTTTCTCAGTGAAATATGAGGCTTCATTAGGAGAGTGAACTGACCAGCAAAATGTAGAAAGAGGTGCATTTCGAGATCAAGAATGTGCCATTCGGCAGTGTGGTGGTGGGTTTTTCTGAACACATTTTAGCCGTTCTGGGCACGCATGAAGCAAGTACAAAGAAATAACATTCTACAGATGAACTATCACAACACGCTTAGCTGGGAGTCATTTATTCATTCAATAAATTTTCTTGTTCATCTGCTCTTGAACCTGGGCATTTAAGGATGAATGAACAGAAGCAGTCAGTGAATACACGGAGGTCGTATTTTAAACACAAGGGAGACTTTTAGGATATCGGGTCCTCAACAGGCATAATCTTAGGACACCGATATGTCAGGGCCATCCTGAGAAGGGTGTGGGCCTAGGATACCAGCCAATGTGCCCATGAAAATTACACATAAGACTGCTCTGTTTGCATCTCCCATACAGACTTTTGGACAGTGTTGTCAACAGAACTTGAGACACTGAATTTTGATGATGTTAAAAAATAGAAGTACTGTTCCTTGTCCCATGGGTTACTAACACGCTTGGGTCTATCTCGGGCAAAGGGCAGCCACCCCTTTGCCTTATCTAACAGTATGGCCTGCGAGATGTACATATGACTAATGCCTCACTGAAAGATCAAGAATGCCCTGAGTTGCGAATGTCCTTGTGTTAACCATTTCAGAAGAGGGGAAATGGGCTGTGGAGTGTGCCTGCCAATGATCTCCAAGCCTCCTGGTCTGGAACATTAGGAGTTAGCCAAGCAACGGACACAGGAGGGGGAGGGAGGCAGGGGTGTTCCGTGGGGCACAGTTGAGGAAGGCATGGAGCTTTTCTCTCCTCTCTCAAGGTATATATAGCCTTGATTTGAGAGTTTGCAGTCCTTCTTGGTTACATCACCATGATGTCAAAAGGACTTTAGCCAAGGATCACTGAAGCTGATGCTGCGGAAAGAAGTCACAGCAAAAGGACACTCTCTGAAGGATAACTGAGGGATCCGAGAGGCTAGAAAGGACACAGCCAGAGGCTGCAGCTCTCAGAGGTAGGCAGTGGCCACCCTTTATGCAGCCAGCATATGTACCTCAGGAGCTAACACCTGTGACAGGTTCAGCGTGTCAGGGAGAGCTGCCGCTGATGGACACAGGCCCTGCATCCTCCACTGGTTCACTGGGGCCATGTCAGTGGCAGCCTCTGTGACAGAGCCTGCCTCTATACTACCTTCTCTATGGAAGAACCAAGTGGCCTTGGAAGAGGGTAAGATAAAGTTTCAGACGTGGGCTCTGCAGATGAAGGGCTTGAGGCTGGGGCCAGAGCCAGGATCCTCACATGTCAGGGTGAGGATCATGCTGTTGTTGGTACTGAGTTTCCTGCCAAGCATGTACTGTGACCTGGCATCAGTGTATTATTCTGCCTATGAAACAGTCATCCCCAGGAGTCTGACAGTTGAGGGAGGGGAAGAGCCAGGGGGAAAGGCAGCCTACGTGATACTGATGCAGGGCCAGAAGCAGCTGATACACCTGAAGGTGAAGAGAGACTATTTTGTGACTAACTTTCCGGTCTTCAGCTACCACAACGGCATCGTGAGGCAGGAAGCGCCTTTCATCTCACACGACTGTCACTATGAAGGCTACATAGAAGGAGTCCCGCGGTCCTTTGTTTCTGTCAACACCTGTTCAGGCCTCAGGGGCATCCTGATTAAGGAGGCAAAATCCTACGGCATCCAGCCCATCAACTCTTCCAAACGGTTTGAACACGTGTTGTACGCCATGGCACATGAAGCTCCAGTGTCCTGCAGTGTCGCCGCCAAAGACCGCCAGGTGGCGTCCAGCAGCCGGCACCACGAGAGCGGGAAGCCTGGCAGTCCACAGGCGCTGTCCTCCTTGTGGTCACACACCAAGTACGTGGAGATGGTCGTCGTGGTCAACAACCAGCGGTTCCAGATGTGGGGCAGTAACGTCAGTGAGACCGTCCAGAGAGTGGTGGACATCATTGCTCTGGCCAACAGCTTCACGAGGGGAATAAACACAGAGGTGGTGCTGGCTGGAATGGAGATTTGGACCGAGGGGGACCTCGTAGAGGTGCCAGGGGACCTGCAAGTTACACTCAGGAATTTCAATAGCTGGAGACAGGAGAAGCTCCTCCGTCGGGTGAAGCATGACGTTGCCCACATGATTGTTGGACAGCATCCTGCAGAGGGCACGGGACAGGCATTTCTCAGTGGTGCCTGTTCGAGGGGCTTTGCAGCGGCCGTTGAATCCTTCCATCATGAAGATGTCCTCCTGTTTGCGGCGCTCATGGTCCACGAGCTTGGGCACAACTTGGGTATTCAGCACGACCACTCGGCCTGCGTTTGTGAAGACAGACCCTTTGGCCTCATGCACGAGACTATCACTAAAGAAAGTGGCTTCAGCAACTGCAGCTCTGACTACTTCTCCCAGTTCCTGCGGGAGCACAAAGGGGCCTGCCTGTTTAACAACCCTCGGCGCAGAGGCCGCTGGCGTCGGGCTGCTGTGTGTGGAAATGGCGTGGTGGAGGACAGTGAGCAGTGTGACTGTGGTACTAAGTGTGGCAGTGATTCATGCTGTGACAACATGTGCAGGCTGATCAACGATGCAGTGTGTATTCCTGGACCTTGCTGTAATATGTCATGCCAATTTCAAGAAAAGGGATTCACATGCCGTTTTGCTGAGGGAGAGTGTGACCTCCCGGAGTATTGTGATGGTTCCTCTAGCAAATGCCCCACAGACAGCTACAAGCAAGATGGCACATCGTGTGATAGGTATTTCTATTGTGTCGATGGTATGTGCAGGAACCCTGATAATCAATGTGTACAGATTTTTGGGGAACATGCAAAGTCTGCTCCAGAGCAGTGTTATAGTTCGATAAACCGCAAAGGGGACCGGTTTGGAAACTGTGGTTTTCGTACCTCGAATAACGACCAATATGTTAAGTGTGAAAATATAAATATATTTTGTGGGAAGATTGTATGTACACTTGTTAAACAGCTACCATCAATCAAACCCGATCACACACTGATCCAGATTCCTTACGAAGATGACTACTGCTGGAGCATGGATGCCTATAACACTACTGATGTCCCTGACGATGGGGACACGCAACCTGGCACTCTCTGTGCCCTATCCAAAGTCTGCATTAATAGCTCCTGCACTGATTATACTGAGCTCAACTATGACTGCAAACCAGAGGAAATGTGTAACGGGAAAGGAGTATGCAACAATTTAAAGCACTGCCATTGTGACGATGGCTATGAGCCTCCTGACTGCAAAAACGTAGGTAACGGAGGCAGTGTGGACAGTGGCCCCCCTGGTGAGTCAAGTGCAGGACACACAGATGGAAGTGGAAGTCAGATCACTCAGAAACCTGACGAAGATGAACATGTGTTAGACAAGATGATCTCAGTCTTCTTTATATTTTTTATAATAATATTATTAATGATAATTATTTGCATGTACTTCCTTTGTAAAAGTTCAAAAGTACAGCTCACAGAAATGGGCCTAGAAGAGGCTGCAGAAAAGCCCCCAGAAGCCAAGCCTGGAGAGGTTGCCCCAGAAGAGGCTGCGCCAGAAGAGGGTACCCCAGAAGAGGTTGCCCCAGAAGAGGCTGCGCCAGAAGAGGCTACCCCCACAGAAACTCCCCCAGAAAAGGCTGCCTCCAAAGAGGCTGTCCCAGAAGAGGCTACCCCAGAAGATGTTCCATTAGAAGAGTCTGCCCCAGAAGGGGTAGAAGTAGATGAAGCAGAGGCATAAAACAAGTAGTGGGAGGAAGAAGCCAAATATATGAAACACCTCAAGCACTGAGAGGGAACTAGAGGCTTGGTGACACAGACGTGAAGTAGGAACTGACAGCTGAAATGACTAAGATTAAACAGTCTACAGAAATATACTAATGCAGGAGGAGAAATTCTCTCATTTTTATTATTCGTTTTAGTAATTCAGGTTTTATTTATTTAGTATGTTAAACATTTTACTAGTTTTTG
The DNA here is from genome assembly GCF_036562045.2 of Rhinolophus sinicus. NCBI lineage: Eukaryota > Metazoa > Chordata > Mammalia > Chiroptera > Rhinolophidae > Rhinolophus > Rhinolophus sinicus. The sequence continues at coordinate 32,508,010 of NC_133765.1, read as the reverse complement.
CTTTTTCACATTGCATATGAACTCTTCACATGCATCTTTGACATCAATGTCCTTGTCTTGGGCCAGTTTTTCCAATCACCAGAAACTTTTTCAGGACATGCTATCTTTCACCTAAGTTGTTTGAGATACACTATTCTATGTACCTGCATTTATTACCATCACTTGGATTTTTATTTCAAGTAACAACTACCTATTATGACAGTTGTTTATGTGATCGATTGTGTTACTTTGCCTATAAATGTGCATTCATAAAACAAGGAGTTTTTATATCCAAAAATAAAGAAAACCCTGTTCAGATTAGACATCTCTTCAGATTGTACGTGGTGTAGTTCATTGAGTCCATTTTGTTCTGGGACTCTGTGGAGGGACGGTATCTGATAAAGCAGAAGACCCTGACCACTCCAGGGTCAAGAAGCCAGTGTTGGAGTCACACACCTTTTGAAATCTGGCAGATGTTTAACATTATTTATGTATATTCAATTTATTACTTCCCAGTATTTCCGGGTCTTTCCTATAGCCATACTCCCTTTCTACCTAAAAGATTTATTTTTCTTCTAAAGCAGCTTTCATAGCCCTTCCTCTTTACTAATCTTCCTGGGATGATTTTCAGACATCCAGCTATCTCATGTTTAGCTAATATCACCTAGAGTTAGAAAACTAACTTTATACTAATTTTATAACAGTATAGAGGCCCTATCACAGTGCTGAGTATATGTATGAAACTAAAATTTTGTCTTTTCTATTTTTATTATTTATTGAAATTAATAACTTGCTGGATTTTTACATCAGAAGGAACCTCTCCAATTACAGGTAACAGAGCATTGGAGGTTGTAGATACTTCTCTGTGAAGAAAGCACAAAGCAAGTATAACATTAACACTATTCATTATGTGCCAGTAACTGTGTTCAACACTTTACGTTGTCTTAATTTAATTCTCCCAACTGACCTATGAAACTTCCATTGTGCATATGAGGAAATAGAACAAAGAGAATTTGCTCTAGAGCTTGTAAAGTTGTAGAACCTGCATCTCTCCCCAGGCGTGTCTCAATCTACATTCTCTACTAATTCATGAGCCTTTGCCTTCAGTAAAAAAGTGATGAGGAAGACACTCAGTGTGCTCTTAATTGACTACTATTCTGAATCCTCAAATTGTGTAGTCATTATTGATGAAAATATCTTTTTTCCTATTACATGCTGACCATGGAGTGGCAGGCTGCTTAATGGAGTGGAGTAGATGCTTAATCCATGGAGTGGAGTAGATGCTTAATAAATGTTTACCAAGTACATGATTTAAATAAAGCTAACCTTAAAATATAAGGCCAGATTCATTCCCTGGGCAGGATGCTTCTTGACACGCTAGCACAACCAAAATCTTGCCCACATGCAATATTGCTAAATATAAACAGTGAAGTCATAGAAAGTTTATAAAACCCCCAACTCCAGAAAATGAAGGTTGAATCCCATTAGGATAGACTATGGTAGGGTAGGAGCTAGTTTTAATGTGGGTACGAGTGAGCAGGTGTAACTCCCATTAAATTTCCATGTCCAAGGGTTAGCATTTCCTGTAAAGCTTGGGTGACGATAGTTCATAAGGCACTGTGTGTGACTGTCTCTAGGAAGCATACACTTTCACCTGATTCCTCTCCTCATTATATTTGGAAGATTCTTAAGAATGCTCATGTGTTCCAATAATCTGCGTTGGGAGTCGCCCAGCCAGCTGCTCCCTGAAAAACTCTGATGGTGATTTATTGCTACCCTTTACCTGCCTTCCCTGAGTGGCTACTGTCCTTTCTGTGCTACCTCAGGCCAGCAGAGACCCAGGCCTTTCCCTTAGTTCCTCGAAGCACAGCCAAGTCCAGCCTCTAGATTTCTATCCAGATGTTGGGGAAAACAAAAATAAATTACAATGCGGAAAAGAACACATTTGGACATTGCCAATAATTAATGTTCCTAGAGTCCAGGGAACATGCTCCGCTGGGCGACTTGGATAGGCCATCTCTCACCTTTGACCTGACCTGACATTCTTTCTTGTTTCTGTAGGAGTGCTTTTGGGAATATTTTCATAACATGGAATGAGACTCCCTCCATTCTCTGGGCACCAGTGAAAGGAAAAATTAAAAAAAAAAATTTACTGAAAACCCACATCACATCATCATAACCTCACATGGATGTAATCAATCCCACAGTGATAACAAAGCATTACATTAGTTTGACAAAAACATATTTTTTGTATGTCCAAAGTTCATTTTTTAAAGCTTGCTCTTTTATTTTAATTGAGATATAATCGACATATATTAGTTTCAGGTATACAACATGATTCATATTTGTATATATTGTGAATGATCACCACAATAATTCTAGTTAATATGTATCACCATACAGTTACAATTTTTTTCCTTACAATGAGAACTTTTAAGATCTGTTCTCTTAGCAACTTCTAAATATACAATACAGTCACCATGTATATTATATCCCCCAAACTTATTTATTTTATAACTGGGTTTGCACCTTCTGACCAGATTCACCCATTTCCCCTACCTCTAACAAGCTCTAATTTGTTCTCTGTATCTATGAGTACATTTGTGGTTTGTTTGTATTTTTGGATTCCACATATTAGTGCGATCACATGGTATTTGTCTTTCTCTGTGTGACTTATTTCACTTAGTACAATGCCCTCAAGGTCCATTCATGTTGCCACAAATGGCAATATTTCCCTTTTTATGGTGGAATAAGAGTCCACTGTGTGTGTGTGTGTGTGTGTGTGTGTGTGTGTGTGTGTGTATGCATATACATATATCACATTTTCTTTATCCATTCCTCCATTGATGAACACATAGGTTACTTCCATATCTTGGCTAGTATGAACAATGTTGCAATGAACATGGGGTGCACATATCTTTTTGAGGTAGTGTTTTTGTTTCCTTTGGATAAATACCCAGAAGCGGACCTGCTGGATCATATGGCAGTTCTATTTTTAATTTTTTGAGGAAGCTCCATACTGTTTTACATAATGGTTGTACCAACTCACATTCCTACCAACAGTACACAGGGTTCCCTTTTCTCTATATCCTTTCCAATACTTGTTACTTGTTGTCTTTTTTATAATAGCCATTCTAACAGGTGTGAGGTGATATCTATGAGGTTAGACAATTAAATTCGAGAACTTGTCCTAGAAAAAGTGCTACATACCTCATTGCTAAATATCACTATGGTCACCCTCGAAGGACTCTTCCCCTTCGGAAGCCATGCACTGACACCAGCGCCTAGTCCACCCTTCAAAGCAATTTTGGAATTTTTCCTGGAATGGCCATCAGAGCTGTTGTCGTAGTCCCCTTGATGTCCTGAATGTTATCCAAATGTCTTCCTTTCAATATTTCCTTTATCTTTGGGTAAAGAAAGACGTCATTGGCGGCCAGATCAGGTGAGTAGGGAGTGTGTTCCAATACAGTTATTTGTTAACTGGCTAAAAACTCCCTCACAGTGCTGTGTGAGCTGTTGCACTGTTGTGATGCAAGACCCATGAATTGTTGGCAAAAAGTTCAGGTCGTTTTCGTCTAACTTTTTCACGCAGCCTTTTCAGCACTTCCAAATAGTAAACCTGGTTAACTGTTTGTCCAGTTGATACAAATTCATAATAATCCCTCTGATATAAAAAAAGGTTAGCAATATCGTTGCAACAAGTTCATGAATTTAATTATCAGACTGTGATTTTGATTTGCATTTCCCTGACTAGTGATGTTGAGCACCTTTTCATGTACCTCTTGGCCATCCGTATGTCTTCTTTAGAAAAATGTCTACTTGGAGGCTCTGCCCATTTATTAATGGATTTTTTTCCCTATTGAGTTGTATGAATTTAGAAAAATGTCTATTCGGAGGCTCTGCCCATTTATTAATGGGATTTTTTCCCTCTATTGAGTTCTATGAGTTCATTATATATTCTGGATATTAACCATTATCAGATATCTGATTTGCAAACTTTTTCCCCATTATGTATGTTGCCTTTTATTTTTGTTGATGGTTTCCTTTGCTGTGCAGAAGCATATTAGTTTGATGCAGTTCTACTTGTTTATTTTGGCTTTTCTTGCCTTTGTGTTTGGTGTCGAATCCAAAAAATCATTGCAAAGACTGATGTCAAGGAGCTTACCACCTATATTTTCCTCTAGGAGTTTTATGGTTTCAGGTCTTATGTTCAAGTCTTTAATTCATTTCGAATTAATTTTTGTGTGTGGTGTAAGATAGTGGTCCAGTTTCATTCTTTTGCATGTAGCTGTCCAGTTTTCCAAACACCGTTTATTGAAGAGACGTCCTTTCCCTATTGTATATTTTTTGCTCCTTTGTTGTAAATTAATTGACCACATACGTATGGCTTTATTTCTGGGTTCTCTATTCAGTTTCATTAATCTATGTGTCTGTTTTTATGTCATACCATACTGGTTTGATTACTATAGCTTTGTAATATAGTTGGAAATCAGGAAGTGTGATGCTTCCAGCTTTGTTCTTTGTCAAGATTGCTTTGGCTATTTGGGATTTTTTGGTAATTCCACACATATTTCAGGATTGTTTGTTATATTTCTGTGAAAATGCCACTGGAGTTCTGATAGGGTTTACACTGAATCTGTAGATGGCTTTGTGCATTATGGACAGTTTGACTATTAATTCTTCCAACCCACGAGTATGAAATATCTTTCCATTTCCTTATATCTTCTTCAATTTCTCCTTCTTTTTTTTTAAGGAGGGTGCAAGCAACCTTGATGTTATCAGCACCATGTTCTAACCAACTAAGCTAATCGGCCACCCCTTCAGTTTCTTTCATTAATGTCTTATAGTTCTCAGTGGACAGGACTTTCACCTCCTTGGTTAAATTTATTCCAGGTATTTTATTCCTTTTGATGCAATTGTAAATGGGATTGTTTTCTTTTTCTTTCTGATAGTTTGTTACTCTTAAATAGAAATGCAACATTTTTATATATTAACCTTGTATCCTACAACTTTATTAAATTAGTTTATTAGTTTTATTTAATTAGTTTTAACAGTTCTTTGCTGGAGTCTTTAAGATTGTCTATATATACTATTATTTGCAAGTAATGACAGTTTTACTTCTTCCTTTCCAATTTGGATGCCTTTCATTTCTTTTTCTTGCCTAATTGCTCTGGCGAGGACTTCCAATGCTATTCTGAATAACAGTGGTGAGAGTGGGCATCCTTGTCTTTTTCCTGATCTTAGAGGAAAGGTTTTAGCTTTTCACCATTGACTATGATGTTAGCTGTGGGTTCAAACTTCATTCTTGACTAGAATTTTGTCATTTTGGGTGGGGTGTGGACCAAAAGTCTCACTGAAGTGTTTTCTTAAAAAAAAAAAAAAAAAAAAAAAGAGCAATTTTTTTCCATCAGTGAAACTGCTGAACAACTTCAAAACAAGTTGTTACCCTGCTTCTTGACATAAAGCTGTCAAAATGTTGAGCTCTTTTATTACACCCCCATTATATATGTAGCATGGCTCCAGGTGATTAATCTGCAATGGGAAGATGAAGCTTCCATAACCCTCCCCACAAATATGCATACTCCACCACCTTATGTACAGTTATGGAAAAATCATTCTATTTCCAGAGTCTGTTGGGGAGAAAAGGAGCTTACTTTGATCTTGACTTTACCTATGAGATAGATCCTGTGCCTTTGAAACCTGTGACATAATGAACTATATTTACAGACATTTCAAATTCTCAGTTTTGCTTTAATAAGAGGTGGAGGCAATTTTTTCCTTTATTTGTGGGAGCATCTTTCAGTGAGATTTTATTTAAAGGTAAAACTCAAGGCCTACTTTTCACTAGAGTGCCTGAGACATGATTTATATAGCACAAATTTGTAGATGAATTGCTTCAACTTAGGATTTATAGGCAAAGTTACATTCCTATAGAGTTCTTTGTGATGTTGATCACTGAAAAGGCAAATTTTTTTAGATGAAATTTGGAGGTTGGGAACCTGGACTTTATTTAAGAGGGTCCAGGTAAAGGACTGAGGCACAAGAATGCTGTAAGGTAACCCTTCTGGAGTACAAAGACCCTTGGAGGCTTGAAGCGTTTACGTCAAGCATACATTATCTCCTGTTTTCTGAACTGGAATCCCTTTCTTAGAAAGTCCAGATACAAATACTTTTACAAAGTGGGATGCTATCCTACATGCTCCTTTTATTTTGGACTCCCTCCCTTGAATGACATGCAGGCTTAAAATTTATTTCACCTACCATCTCCTCTTTTTACCCCTTTGCCTGGCTGCAGCTCTCCTCACTTTGTTCTTGGCAATCACTGCTAACCTAGTGTACAACTTTCCATAGTCACATAATTATATATACGAGGTGTGATCAAACAATACGGCAAATGCTGCTGCTGAGAGCCATCCAATGGAAAGGCAGGGATCAATACCGGAAGTGGCGTGTTGGACCTTAGTAACAGTGTATGACAAGTTTCAACCTGTTCAGTGCAGTCAGTTGGGTGTGAACTGTGGCTGAGAGAAGGTGTGTTTTAAAGTGTGCTGTAAATCATGGATCGCGAACAATGCATTGACATGAAATGGGCAAACAGTATCATCCTCCATCATGACAACACTGTGTGTCACACATCACTTCTGGTACGGCAATTTCTGTCAACATAAACATTACAGTGTGTCCTCATCCACCTTATTCACGGGATCTGGCACCATGTGATTGTCAGCTCTTCCCCAAAGTCAAAATGACCATGAAAGGTAAACGTTTTGAATCAACTCAGGACATTGAGGCAGTTCATCAACTGATGAATGGATAAATAAAATGTGGAGTAGCCATACCACTGGACCATTATTCAGCAATAAAAAGGAAAGTAGGATTAATACATGCTACAGTATGGATGAACCTTGAAAATATTACGCTAAGTGAAAAAAGCCAGTCACAAAAGGTCACATATTGTATAATTCCATCTATATTAGATGTCCAGAAAAGGCAAATCCATAGAGAAAGCTGGGGTGGAAAAAGCTAACAGGAAGAATAGGAAGTGATTACTAACCAGCACAGGTTTCTTTTTGGAGTGATAAAAATGCTTTAACATTAGACTATGGTGATGGATGCATAATGTGTAAATATCCTAAAAAAAAACCATTGAGTTTTAAGTTTTAAATGGGTGAATTTTATAGTATGTTAATTATACATCAATAAAGCTATTTTACAAAGTATAAAACAAATTAAATATAAGGCTAAAGTTCCCTTTCAATTACCAGGTTAGTGTATTTGTTTCCAGACCCTCTTTTAGGTAGAAAATGTATCATATTATTTTATATACACAAGTGTATATATGTATATGTATATATATATGTGTGTGTGTGTGTATACATATAATAAATAGTATCATGCTTTTTTATAAAAAAGTCATTATGTTTGGATGTGGGTCCATATTATACATAAGCTCTTCAAAGGAAGTGCTGTGGTAGGATATTGGGCATTATAAATGCTTATTATATATTTGATGTAATTCAAATAAAGCAGCATCAAGATATCTGGGGAAAGGCATTCTGCAAAGGATTTCATGCCTGGGCTTCTATGATGGGTTAAATATTCCTGATGACAAGAACTTTGTTATCTTCACTTAAAAAAAAAAACTTTTTGAAAATAAAAATGCACGGGAAAGCGGAAATCCTGGGTTTCAGTCAATAGGGAACCTATGAAGGAAGTAATGATAATAGCTTGTATTTGTATATCACTTTTTACTTTACAAAGCATTGTTACACATCTACTGAATCATCAGAGAAGCTCATAAAGATATTGTTATTTCCACTTTACAAACAAGAAGCCGATGCTCAAAGAGATTAAATGGTAAAAATAACAGAATTTGCAAATAACAAAACTAGGACTTGAATTCGGGTTTTCTAGGTTAAAAAACAATTTATTTTTTACTAAATCTCCATATCACAGTCCATGGAAAAAGGTGATTTACCATAGGATGTAGCATTCTGTTTTTTAATGGCTAGAGAAAAAATTTAAATATAGGAAGAAAGGGAGATTTTCAGAAGGTGGCCACAGCAGTGTAGTTTTTAAAAAATCTCCTCAAATCACTCCATAAAAACAGACAAAGCACTAGGGTGGTAAAATTAAAACCTACAAACAACAAAAATAAGGTGCTATGGCATTTTATAAATCCCAAAGTACAGGTGGATGAGGAAAAACTACTGATGGCTCCAAGACCCAAGTGGTGTAAGTATTCATCAGGGAGAACGCAGACAGAAGTAATGGGATGCCTATTGGACCTGACAACAGGACTGGAAAGCTTAGTGAGCCAATTTGGAAAAAAAAAATCAGAACAAAAAAACCCACCTGAAATTGGGAAGGCTTTTTCACACTTCAAGTTGGGGCAGAAGCTAGGAACTAAGTGGTCTCTTTTGGATCATACAGCGCTGTGCCAGGGGTAGATTGTGGCAAGAATGTGTCCCAAATCTCCCTACTGGCTTCAGTGAATCTAGTTTCATGTTCACCTGGGGTACAGGAGCCTTTCAATTAGTATCTGGATTTCTCACAAAGGGAACTGTCTATAAATTGCTGATCGATTTGTTTGTGAGGGGACTGAGGGTCCATGGCTAGTATTCTGCCCTCTTGCTAATGTCTTCCTATTTATTGCAAAATTCATGATTTTTTCCATCACTGATTGTTAGTTTTTCAGTGAGCATAAGAAAAGAAAATGCACTTTTTGTAGGGAACAAAATCGTGTGTGTATAAAATATCAAGCTTGTTACTATTATATTTTGTGTATACAGTTATGCATTGCTTAATGATGGTGACACATTCTGAGGTATGTGTCATTAGGTGATTTCATCATTACACAAACATCATGGAATGCAGTTACACAAACCTAGATGATCTAGCCTACTACACACCTAGGTTATATGATACAGCTTATTGCTGTATCACCACAAACACATGAGCAATGCATTGCACTACAATTTTACAGTGGCTACGACATCACTAGGTGATAGGAATTTTTCAGTTCCATTACAATCTTATGTCCGGGACCACCATCATATTATGCGGTCTGTCATTGACCAAAATGTCGTTATGCAGCCTATGACTACATCCCATTCTTTACTGGAATATTTGTTTAGTTTTTTAAGAACCTACATGTTTTCCATAGTTGTTATACAATTTTACATTCCTATCAGCAATTTTCTGAAAGATCCAGTTTCTCTGCATCCTCACCAACGTTTAGCATTGTCTCTCTCTATATATATTTTAATTTATTGGGGTGACAATGGTTAGTAAAGTTACATAGATTTCAGGTGTACAATTCTGTATTACATCATCTATAAATCCCATTGTGTGTTCACCACCCAGAGTCAGTTCTCCTTCCATCACCATATATTTGATCCCCCTTACCCTCATCTCCCACCCCCGTCTCTATATTTTTAATTTTAGCTGTTGTAATTGGTCTGTAGTACTTTCTCATCGGGTTTTAATTTGCATTTCTCTATTGTCTACTAATGTTAAACATCTTTTCATGTGCTTATTTGCCATCCATATATCCTCTTCAGTGAAATGTGTCTTCATGTCTTTTATCCATTTCCAACTTGGACTGTTTGATATTGTTGAGTAATGAGAGCTCTTTATATATTCTAGGTATGAGCCCTTTATCAGTGGTTTGCAAATATTTTCTTCCAGTCTGTAGCTTGTCTTTACATCCTCTTAACAGAGTTGTTCACAAAGCAAGAATTTTTACTTTTGATGAGGTCCAATTTATTGTTTTTCTTTTATGAATTATGCTTTTGGTGTCATGTTTAAGAATTTTTTTACAAAGCCCTAGATCCTAAAGATGTTCTGTTTTCTTCTAAAAGTTTTATATTTCACATTTAAATCTACTACCCATTTTGAGGTGATTTTTATGTAAAGTGTGAGGTTAGGTTGAAGACCATTTTTATTTTTTGTCTATGTATATCCAATTTTCCAGCACCCATTTGTTGAAAAGACTGTCCTTCCTCCATGCAATTGCATTTGCCCCTTTGTCAAAAATCCACTGGCCAGACATGTGTGGGTTCTCTGTTTCTGGGTTCTCTATTCTGTTCACTGATCTATGTGTCTATCCCATCAATTCTACACAGTCTTGAAACTCAAAAGAGTGGTTCCCCCCATGGTATTTTTTTCCAAAATTATTTTAACTATTCTAGTTCCTTAGCCTTCTAGAAAATTTATATTCACAATAAATAAATATTTCACAGTGTACAAATATATCAAATCATCAGGTTGTACACTTTTTAAATATATACAATTTTATTTGTGAATTGTATCTCAATGAAGCCGTTGGGGAAAAGTTGAGAAAAAAAGACCAAAACTTTGATAGAAAAAGGGGAAAAGCCATGAACAGACAATTATTTAAAAATATAAAAATGGTCCCTAACTATGTTTAAACATGTTCAAATTCACTCAAAATTAGAAAAATGCAAATTAAACAACACTGAAATGCCACTTCTCAGCTATCAGTTTGGTGAAAATTAAAATGTATGGCATAGCAACATATTCTGTTGCTTAGACTGTGGGGAAACAGGCACTCTAATATATTGCTAGTGGGAACGCGGACTGGCAAAACCTTTCTAAACGGGATTCTGACAATATCAAACAATGCTACATATGCAGTTAGCACTGCCTTCCCATTTTTAGGAATTTGCCTCCAAAAAAATACATACATGCAAAATTATTTGTTGCTGCATTGTGTGTAATTTCAAAACAATGTAAACAACCTAAAGGCCCATACATAGAAGAACGATTGAATAAATTATGGTACACTCACAAAATGGGAGTACTAACACAGCTGTAAAAACAGAATGAGAACGATCTCTACAAACTGATATGGAGTGATTTGTAGGATATACTCGTATCTCTCAGTTTAAAAAGGAAAGTGTAAAATGTTATGCTACATTTACCTAAGAAAGAAGGGGGTAAAAAAATATATACATGTCTCTGCTAATTTGTGCAGAAAGGAATACAGGAAAAATAAACTAAGTACTATTGAGATCCGTGGGTAGGAATTGGGTGGAAAGAATGAGGACATGGGAACAGATTAAAGGTTCAAAGAGGTGTACTCTGAGTACACTTTTTTGTATAGTACTCACTTAGAATCACAGTAACATTTTACAAACCAAAAGGAAATACAAACAGTAATATGTGAGCCTAACTATATTAAAAACGAAAATATATAACCACACTGAATAGGTCTAGAAGAAAAAGTACTAATCTAAATAATTTTGGAAGATGTTATTTTGATCTCATACAGTAAGGCCAAAGACAAAAATAACTGAACACAAATATTGTTCTCCAGTTAGTATATTTGCTTTTTACAGATGCATGGGTAAGTTATTGTAAAAATACTTTACATGTATTACAGGATTGAACAAATAAATAAACACATTGTGAATAACGGGGAAAAAGGAAAAGTATTCGAAGTTTGAAATGGGCTGTGTGGTACGGAGTAGGAAATGGGGCAAAAGGCACTGGACAGCAGAGGCCCGTGACCTACCCAGGGATCTACAAACCCCTGCTCTGGAAACTTTAGTTTCAATGACTGAAAAGAATAACAGATGACAGGAGGGGAAGGCTGTTCCATGGGGCCAAGGACTGAGGGAAGGTGGTTATATTTTCTCTTTTCTCAGTGCCCGATTCTGGGTCATAGTACTGGCTGGGCCTCTGAAAGTTTCCTCCCCTTGGTATACCCCTCTACCCTACCAAGACAGCAGGAGTGCAGCTAAGGAGCACAATACTTTTGTTCGAGGGAGACTGCAAAGTAAGGACTCTCCTGAGGAGAGAGCACACAGCAGGAGTAGAAAAAGACACAGCCAAAAGGCAGGTGTCGTCATGTAATACTCGGGGTGGGAGCAGCTGTCCTTCTGCCATGCAGCACAGCTTGGAGCTTTGGCCAAACAACTGTGTCACAAAGATTTGGGTCTCAGGGAAGGCAACTGAGAGACAGAGGTCTGGATCACTAGCTGTTTCACTTGGGCCATGACAATGACAATCCTAGTTAGTTACTTTGCATCCCCCCTGCCCTTTTTTCCATGAAATCAAGTGGTCATGGGTAAGGTTTGGAGTGATTTTTCTTCCAGGGATCCCTAGGTGGGACACTTGAGAATGGGCCCTCCCCATATTAATCTGCATGTCATGTTACTGCTGATAGCAACTATACTTCAAGGGATGCACTGTAAGTGGGAATATCTTTATTATGAAATAGTCATGCCTAGGAACCTAGTGATGTTCAGAGAACAGAAAGAAAAAACAGAAAATGTGGCCCATGTCCTGCTTATAAAAGGAAAATGGCATATTATTAATTTGAAGCAAAAGAAAGGGTTATTTGTCAAGAACTTGGACATGCCTTTTATTGAGGATAACGCGATACTCAAAGGGTGACCTGGATTCTCTTGTGCCTATCAGCACTCGCACAGGGCTAAAGGGAATGCTGACCTTACATGGCGCTGTCTTTCACATCAAGCCTATATACACTTCAAAGAATTTTGAGCATATGATTTACAGCCTATCCTTAAAATCAGGTTGAGTTTTGTGCAGCCGGTGGAGATGAACAGAAGGAGCTCTTAACCACTTCACAATTTCAGTTCCTATGCCCTGTATGTGGATACTTCCCAAGTATGTGGAAACGTTTTCTGTGGTTGACAATAAACAATTCCAAATAATAATGTTACCAAGACTACACAGATGATAATGGATGCCCATACCCTGGTCAACAGGTACATAAGGAGCTAAATGTGAAAGCAGAATTTACTGGGTTAGATATACGGACAGAGAGAAACCGAGTGAAAAATCTCCCCGAATTTGCAGGAAATACTTCAAAATTTGACTGCTGGAGAGACTGGCATCTTTGGAGAAGGGTGAAGCATGATGTTGTTCATGTGATTATTGGCCAAAGTCTCGGGAAGTACCATGGACATGCATTTCTCAGTGGTATCTGCACTGCTACGCATCTTTCTCTCAGGAAGCTATAGCACATTACGCAGCCCTCATGGATCATGAGCTTGGCCACAACTTGAGAATGAAGCATGACCACGTGGCCTGCAATGCCATGGCCAGAACCTCTGTAGTATGCATGAACTTATTACTACAGATATGGGCTTCAGCAACTGCAGCTTCCACTACTTCCACCAGCTGTTACATAAGCACAGAGAGGACTGCCTGTTTCATAAACCTTAGCTCCAAAGCTACTTTGGAAAGCCATACAGTGGGAATAAGAGAATGGATAAAGAAGAATGTGATTTGGTTGTGGCAGCATCCTTCACTATCAAAACGATTACTATTGTCTGCCCTCATGCCAGCTAAAGAAGGGTTCAGATTGTGCATTTGGATCCTGCTGCAAAAATTGCAAATTGTTCAAGGTAACCACACCCTGCCACCTCAATGTGGATGAATGTGACCTCCAAGAATACTGTAATGGTACCTCCAAGTGTTGCAAACAAATACCTACAAGCAAGATGGCACCTTTGCAAATAACAAGGTTACTGTTACCAGGGCCAGTGGTGAGGCCTAGAGAATCAGTGTGTTAAAATCTTTGGAAAGGGCACAAAGGTTGCCTGGGAAAGTGGCTATAATTACATGAATACCAAGAGGGACAGGTTTGGAAACTGGCAGCGAATCTAAAGGGATTTTTAAGATCTTCAGCAAGTGTAAAGCCAAAGATATAAAATGTGGGAGGCTGCTATGTGAAAAAATCCAAAGGCTTCCATTCATTGAAAAACACCAAACCCTCACCCAGTTCCCCATGCAAGACACATGGTGTTGGGGTGCAGTTTTCTTACACCATAGAAGGGATGATAAGGAGTTGAAGGATGGTATCCCAGATTAGATATTCTTACTCATAAATGAGGCTCTGCAGTCTAGGAATCTTTTCTTTCCCACAAGGTTCAAATTCTACTTATTATGCATTCATTCATTTGTTCATTCATTTATTCTATAAACATATTTAGCAGTTATTGTTAGGTTGAACCATGTAAAATTGATGATATTAGATCACTTTCACCTACAAAAATGGCAAGTTCATATGGTTCAACCTAATTCAATGTACCGGCATTGAAACTTACTTTGGACTTCTGCTTGTAAATGACAATTTAGAGTTTTGATTACTAAAGTTTCCTTTAGTCACGATTTCTCTTAAATCTTATCCTCTGTAACTTCAAAAGACTGGCCTTAATTTTCTAAGTAGGATGGATCCTACTGCCAAGACCTAGAAGAGCACTGACCATATAAGAGTAGGGTGTAATATATCTGAGGATGCCACTTTTTTCATAGTTATTGTCCTTGCTTCTTCTGAGTTTCTAAACCTCTTCAAAGAACAGCAATCCAGAACTTTCTTTGTCCAGCTTCAGAGACAGTAATAGCAATGACAAACTCTGAGCAAATCGTTGCATGCCACCCTACTTCCCTTGCACCATGGAGTAGAGAGCCTGGAAGTGCCATGTAAAAATAACAACCTGGAATTAATTTTGTCTAATATTCATTGAGGTAATATGAGTCTCTCTCTCTCTTAGATGGAAAATGGCTTCATCTCCCTAAACAAAGACTTTAAGAATCACTAGTGAATCTGAGAATGAAGAGATTCTGCTCAGTTCACCAAATAGCTACTAACCATGGTACTATAATAAATTCCCTTTCCTTTTCATAGTTTAAGGCGTGGTTAGAAAAGACTTAAGATGTTGTTTTCCAACACTCTTCCCAATCCCTTAGTGTGGAATACTCTAGTTCCTGGATATTCCAGCAGTATAGTTTCAAAGAACGGTGGAGGAGTTGGTAGCAAAAGTAAGGGTAGACTCCAGTGGATCTAGACCCCTGCTATAGAATCTCTTCTGTGAGCATAATAATGGTGTCTGGGTGTCTGCATCACGCCGAGCCTCTTGCTTTAGTTGAAAGAACTTGTACTGTGTCCAGCCATATACTCCACAGTTGAGCAGACCCTGGGATGATGCTGTTAGAGCCTGGAGGAGATGAAGGGTAATGGAGCCCATCCTTCAGGTTTTCAGAGATCCAGGGAATAGTCCCCATTCTCCTTATTTATAAAGCATTGGTATATTTCCTCTATCTCATACATCAAGAACTGGTGTCAGTTTTTAATCTTTTTCTAGCTCTTCCTGAACTCACTCTTCAACTGTACCTTGTCATGAATGACTGAGAGTTGGTCATATTTCTTACTATACACACACAAAAGGACAATGGCATGGTTTCAATGCCCCTCTTTATCGCCCTGTTTCCCAGGTTAGGTTTGAGAAAATTGCCCTATCAGCATAGTTAGCCCAAAAAGCCTTCTTAAATCTGATAAAGGAGGAAAAGAGAGAATCATTCTACCCCTCTACTCCTGCCTCCCCATTCACCTAGAATAGTTATTTAATCCCATTTAATTCATTATAGATGCGAGAGAATCATGTCACTATCAGTGTTTCATAAGAACATTATCTGGTAGATCTTGGTTTTTGTTACTCATTCTTTAAAAACACATCAATAAAATGAAGTTGACCGGACATACATATGCTCTGAAATGCATGGCAGCATTTTCATAAAAGTATATACCTTATCTGTGAGGAAAATTTCATATTCTTTGTAACTAAATATTAATCATACATTGTCTCTTTTGCAGTGTAGAAATAAACACCATGAGGGGAAAAACTGTGCTGAGTAATGACAGTGCAAGAGAATAGGCTAAGAAGGTGTGAGAACAGAGATGCTGGATGTTGAAGGTGTTACCTGGAGAATATAGAGGGCCATGTGAAGCTTGGTGTCCTGTGGCTTGATCAGCTTTATGACCATCAGAATGACAGCTGTGAAAACACAAAGTATAAATCTTGTTGCCAGCCCTGGCTGCCTGAGCATAAAATTCTTCAGTATATATACCTAAACCCTGTGAGAATGGAAGTTGTAGGCATAACAAAGGCTAGCAGTGAGATTGACCAGTTACAGAAACCACTGGTCCTTGGGTCTCCAACCTTTAGTCCTCGTTGATTAAACTTTGCAGATATTAGTGTAGCTGTGGTGGCAAGACATATTACAGCAAGATAATAAGTTACACTTTTTAGCATTTTAGAGTTTACCAAGCTCTTTCATAAACATTATCCAATCTGATCCTCACCACAACTTTATGTAGTAGGAAGGGCAGGTGTTAATATCTCTGAGTTATGTCAGGACATTTCCTCTTAAATCAGGTTGCATCTCATGTCTAATTCTCTTAATTTATAAAACGTAAAAAGGAAAAGACGTTACAGAGGTTGGGAAAATCTGGAAATCTGGATGGACCAACATAAATTTTACAAGCTGGACAGGAATTTGCAGTCATCCTTCTGGGTAAGACCACTTTGCTTGATTGGAACTCAACAGGTGCCCTCTTCATTGCCCAGCTCTGTCCCTTAAGATACCCACCTGGGCCCCAGCAGCAAAAGAAAGCCACTGGGTAGTAGCGCACTCGCTGCTCCACGATGTGAATCACTGCCCACTGTTCACTCCCCAGAAAGCCAGTTGATTTCACAAACTTCTTATACAGCATCTGGGCTTGGATGAGTAAGACCTAGACATGGACACAGCAATGAGTAGCTTGCCCAAGGCTTAGTAAAACTTCCCACGTCCATCCTCCTATCATTTTAGAGGGATCATTCTCTTAGGATCTGACAGCAGGAAAGTCCATTCTTCTGTCTTTACTATCTGATTCCAGGCTCCTTCTGAGAGAAAATTATCTTCAGAATGAACTTTTGCTTGACTAGGGAAATGGACAGATATTAGTCAAACTTGTGGTTCCCATGTTCAATACATGAACCTTACATCAGCCCTCAGGCTTTTTTTCTCGCTAAAGCTAATCACAATATGCATGAGAAGTTAAAACTAAGATCTAATCAGACTCTTAAAACACTTTATTAGAGATTGTGTTAGAAAATGTTCTATGCTTAATACCCTTAAAATAAATACTTTGGCATTATGGCCGAGCTTAAATTCTCAACTCTAAGCAAAAAAAAAAAAAATTCTCTTCTTGTGCTTAAATAGAAAATAGATTGGTTTTTCCCTTCCTTTTGGGGGTTATCTTTACAGGGTTTAGCAAATGAAAGAAATATAAATCAGTTCAGAAGTCCAATATGCTTTTTGTGGGGAGTAAATTAGGTAATAATCCTGGTAACAAATCTGATTAAATCTGAAACCTTTCTTTAATAATCCAGATCCACTCTCTAAATTAATACATAATTAAGTTTAGCCATGTAGTTTCCTTTCCCCACACATAGGAATGAAAAGGAGGCTTGAACTTAAATTTGAAAATATTTGTCTATTAGAATCAGTTCACCATCTGTTGATTTACAAAGAATCAGAAAATGTTAATTCTGAATGCCCACTGATGCCTGGGTTATTCCGAAGAAGAAAATAGGAATCCCCAGGGTGCCAGGCTACCTGTCTCTCTTGTCATCAGTTCTAAATGTCAACCATCAAAGCCATTTCAATATAAATTAGTCACTATGCACTCTTCACAAAGTTGCTGATTTGAGCTATCTCCATAACTTCTTTTTGAGTTGTCAAAGGAAATTCTACACAATTACACGTGGTTCACATGTGCTAGCTGTGCTAGAAAACAAAACATATTTGTGGGATAAATTTGTTCTGCAGGAAGACAGTTTGTAATCCCTGAAATAGGAAGAAAGCAGACAATTATACTGAAAAAGTAGATATGGCAAATAAAAAGGCATATTTGCTTGCTTACTGACTTTGTACTAGGCAGTTACACAAATAACGTATTGTCTCATTCCATAGTTGATTATTTTCATTGTACATCATTCTGATGAGGTCAAATGAATATTTAATTAACTGCCTGAGCCACTTAGCTCAGTTAGACACAGCATAAATGCAAATTTATAGCCAATAAAAAAACTGAGGAAAAAAAATTCTTTCATTATTTGGAAAACTAAACCAAAGCGCATGTTCTATGTTCCAGAGTGTCATTCTAGATAAAGGATATACTTGACACATACTAGTTTTCTGGTCTGATCTGCGATGAGAGTAATTCCCACAACATGAATACAGGCTCTTTTCTGCACTTATCATTTGATCTTGGAAAGTCTGACAGACTGAGGTAGTAATTAAACTGTCAATCTCTCCTAGCCACTTTCTTAGTTCTAGGACTGTAGAAAGTGCCTCTCCACCCCATCTTTCCCAGGCCCTGGGAATACTGATTCATTCCTCCCTACACCCCTTCTTTTCATAAAGGTAGTAAGGTGGCACCATACCACAATGGTGAGGAGGCTCAGTAGAAAGCTGGCCAGGAAAATGGCGAGCCCATAAAAATAAAGTGTGTTGCAGACGGATGTGTTGGCAGAAGGCAGGAGTTCAGCCATGGCTGATGGTGGTGAGTATATCAGGATACACCTAGGAAGAGAACCAATGGACAAGAGTATTGTTACAGATGTAAGACTAGAGAGAAGCCTATCAGTGCACTAAAGATAAGGAGTATGGGGTGGCCAGATGGCTCAGATGGTTAGAGCACGAGCTCTGAACAACAGGATTGCCTGTTCGATTCCCACATGGGTCAGTGAGCTGCACCCTCCACAACTAGACTGAAGACAACGAGCTGCCACTGAGCTTCCTGAGGGGCGGCCGGTTGGCTCAGGTGGTTAGAGTGTGAGCTCTGAACAACAAGGTTGCTGGTTCAATTCCCGCATGGGATGGTGGGCTGCGCCCCCTGCAACTAAAGACTGAAAACAGCAACTGGACTTGGAGCTGAGCTGCACCCTCCACAATTAGACTGAAGGACAATGACTTGGAGATGATGGGCCCTGGAGAAACACACTGTTCCCCAGTATTCCCCAATAAAATTTATTTTAACACGTTGCGTACGGATCACGAGAATCTTCACGAGGGATTTAAACCCCGCCTCACGCATCGTGTTAAAGAAAGATAAGGAGTATGCAATTTTACTTATCATTTTGCTAACCCTTGCCCATAACACCTTGTTCCTTCTCATCGACACATTATCTTCTAGTCACTTTGCATTATATTTCTACTTAAGTATTTTCAGCCTTGACTAGACTGTGTTCCACAGCCCATTTCTAATACAAGCATCCTGGCCAAAATGTATATAGAAAGTCTTCTTCCATCTCTCTTTATAGGAAAGAATAGGTGTAGTCCACCAGGAAAATGAGAGATTTGGTCCTTACTTACCTGTGGCTCTGGCTGAAGTTGCGGAAGCATTCACTGGCATTTCCCAGACAGAACACAGGTATCATCAATAGTAAAGGTATCAGGCTGGGAGGAAAAAAACTTATCATCCTAATATTCAGACTTTTTCATGCACTTTTCATTTGCAAAATATTATCTTGCTCTCCTCCCACCTCCATCACCCCACCACTCTCCACTACTACTAGACATGTAATTTCTTCAATAAAAATACCTCAAAAACCTTAAGTATAACTTCTTTTCCAGTTCCCGGGAAGTGGAGTGAGGAATACATTTTATACGCAGGGTAATGAAACCCTAACAGTTTCATAGAGTCTCTGGGGGTTGTGTGGTCAGATAAAAATCTAAGTGGGTCGAAGTGGAAGAAAAAAATCTAACAAGAAGCTCTGTGCTCACTCAGTCTGTTTTACTTTCCATGGTGACCAGGAATAACTTCATTGTCATCAGCCCCTTCCTGGGAACTTTTCCAAAGCATACTTTTAAATAACTAATTATTTATCCAGAGGAAAAGATCCAGGAATGAAAGTTACAAAATCTAAAACCAATTCTGATGTGAGATCCAGACCCTTTATAGGCTTAAAATTTTTAAGAGTTTATAACACCCAATGTTATAAAAGGGGATGAGATCGTAAAAGCCACCCAACACAACTCTTTATGATATATTAAAAGGAATTGGAGGAGTCCAAAGATTTAAAGGAAAATATTTGTTGACGGTCACAAAGAGTTGATGACAGAATTGGGGCTAAAACCCAAATCTGTAACTTCAAACTGCCTGTCCTTCTATCTGAGAAAATGGAACCAATGATCACATATTTGTTGTTTCCTACTCAGTCTCCACGAGGACCTACACATGACAGACTCAAAGGGCACTGTTCTCCTATTTGTTCCTACCTAGAATCCAGAATAATAAGTCTACACTTTGCTAGGAAGGAAAGCAAAAATCTTACCTTGACAAAATGATGGCTACTTGACCAACTCGACAAGTATTATCTATAACCTATGAAAAGAATAAACGTGAGTAATGTCTTAGGATATTGCCAATCATATTATAGTAAATACCAGGTCATCATTTACCACTTGACAGAACAAAAAATTCCAAAGAACCAGCTTGCTTAGTTAAGCAATACTTGCTATAAAATTCAATGAAATAGACAGTTCCTTAGCATTGGAGGTTAAGATAATTTTATCTGTATTACTATGTTCTAAAAAGTAACAATAGCTACAGAGAGGACAATGACTTGGAGCTGATGGGCCCTGGAGAAACACACTGTTCTCCAATATTCCCCAATAAAATTTTTAAAAGCGAATGATTTCAAGTAGGATAGTCAGTGCTGACTTTAGGTAAAACAGGAAATAAGTAAAATTAGTCTCTGATGACCTCTCTCATCCACGTTCCTCCTCCTCTTTTTATTCTATCCTCTATCCATCAGGTGGCTATCCTGTGTTTAATTCTTGTTCTTACTTGGCTGTCAATGAATCTCTGGTAAAAAGCTTATTGATAAAAGTTCAGGGCAGAAGTCCTGCTAGGGTATTTAAAAGAGGACTCAAAAAAGAAAAAAAGAAAATAACTTCAAGGCTCCTAGTATAAAGTATGACAGAATAATAGGCAGTGGGGTTAAATTTTTGGCTAGAGTTTATCTTCTTGGAACTAGTGTCACAGCATGCGTTATATAAAGAAAAATATAGTATGTGCCTTTGTATGCATAGAAAGCTATAGAATACCACATGTAACAGTTAATCTAATGTCTCTCCCTCCCTTTTCTTCAAAGATTAGTTTTCCTGCCAGGAGCCTAGGCCTTGGAAAAGTACTCCCCCACGTTGTCCCCATCCGTGGCTTCCGGTCTCATCATGGCAACTTCTTCAGGGAATGACTCTGTGACTGAATAACATCTCCCAAATTCCAGTCAGTCTCTTAGTTTGTGAGTGAACAAAGGA
Source organism: Rhinolophus sinicus (assembly GCF_036562045.2). Classification (NCBI taxonomy): domain Eukaryota; kingdom Metazoa; phylum Chordata; class Mammalia; order Chiroptera; family Rhinolophidae; genus Rhinolophus; species Rhinolophus sinicus. The sequence continues at coordinate 32,486,884 of NC_133765.1, read as the reverse complement.
ATAAAAACTCGACATACTACCCCTACAAAGCTGTTGAACTTTCTAGACATTCATCTGCCTGAAGGGAGGGAAATGAACTGTTTCTTTGTAGTAGTATCTTCCAGCTCTAGAATTCTAGGATTATGCAGACAAACATGTACAAGGATATATAGCCATGGGTCATTTCTAAATTGTACGGAGCTTAGAAACTATACAAGTTTAAAATATAGAAGAGAAATTATATGTGTTGAATCCCCTGAGGTAAACAGGAGAAAATGGCACCAGAATATAGTCCTGTGCTGTTCAATACAATGTACTTAAATTAAAATTAAAATAGAATTAAAAATTCAGTTGCTAAATTACACCAGCCACATTTAAAGTGCTCAATAGGTGCATATGGTTAGTGGCTACTGAACTGGACAATACATAAAATATTTTGATCACTGCGAAAATTCTATTGAAGTGCTTGTATAGACTTCAATAATTTAGGATGTTGCATAAGGGGGTCTCTTTATGTTATTTTTTCAATGATTTCCCCACTGTCCTTTCTCCTTACAGCAAAAAACAAAAAGTTTTAAAAGCATTCTGTGTATCCAGAACAAGCGTAGAAAAAAGTAATTCTTCTCTTAAGAAGAAAAGAATATCTTCTTAAGAAGTCAGTCAGATTAGGACTTAAGAATATCATAGCATTTTAGAGCTGAAAGAGACATTAAAGATCGCATAAACCAACACATCATTTTATGATGAAAAATTGAAGCTGCCGGTTCAATTCCCATATGGGCCCAGTGGGCTCTCAACCACAAGGCTGCTGGTTCGACTCCCGCAAGGGATGGTGGGCTGTGCCCCCTGCAACTAGAAAACGGCAACTGGACCTGGGAGCTGTGCCCTCCACAACTAAGATTGAAAGGACAACAACTTGACTTGGGGAAAAAAAAAAAAGGCCTGGAAGTGCACACTGTTCCCCAATAAAGTCCTGTTCCCCTTCCCCAATAAATTCTTTAAAAAAAACACACCAAAAAAAGAAATAAAACCACTGAACTGAACACTTGAAATAGGTGAATTATGTGTTATGTAAAATATAACTATACAAAGAAAAGAATCCAGATGTACTGACCCAGTGTTCTCCTCTTTTATAATTGTAATGGTAGACAGTGCCTAAAACTCTTTGTGAACCAAGGAAGGGAAGACAACCGCTCCCTGGATTAATGTTGTTTTCTGATTACCACACATTAATTCCTCTGCCCTCCTGCAAACCAGGAGTATCTGTTATCCACACATACTGAAGAAATACAGCAGAGCAGAACAAACACTCTCCCTTTCCAGTACCCATAGTTCAAATCCCATGTTAGCAAACTGAGCACTTTCCCTGACTTTCTCCAAGATCTTTGTCTTTAGCAACAATGATGGATTGGCACGGAGCCAGGAAGGACTACTTCCCTTACTGAGTAGACCCAAACAGGAATGACAGTACTGTAAATAACATTTCCTATAATCAACCCCCCCCCTCTTTTTTTTTGGTGGCATGAGAGAAGAGGAAATCATGTCAACAGAATGGAAACTCAGTGAGAACATGGTTTTTCTTTTACTAACCTCCATGAATTCACCTAGCCAGTGCAGAGTGCTTGCACTGTTTATTACAGATATATAGATTTGTTTTAGCATACCATTCTTAATCATTAGCTCTGAATAAAACTTACCAAGGGAAATGTGCTCTGTCCACTCTGGTTGTGTTTCATCCTAAGCTCTTTGTACAGATACCAGATGTAATTGACGGTGTAGAGAAATGAGGAAATGTAGAATATCTAGGTGAAAACAAAACAACTCATCATAACTGCTCCACTCTGACTTCCTTCAATTTATTCCATTATTTTCTACTATAAGACTCCTACTGGGAGACGTCATCAAAATGGCGGTGTGAGGTCCTGCCAACTGTCAAAGTATCATTTAGATCATTGAGATGCCTCATTTACATTTTAATTCAGTCACCCTTGACTCTTTTGTTAGAGAAAAATTTTGCTTCTCCATTTAGTTCTAACAATGAAAGTAGGGACTTGAAGACATTGCAATTTGAGCGTATTGACATAAATGAATTCCTCATTTGTACCTGCCATCTGTGAGAGATTTTCAAATATACTAGTACATCTTTATTTTCTATGATGATTTGAAAGATGCCTATTTTAACGATATCAGGATTATAATAAATGCAATCTCCTTGATTATCCTTGCCCACTGGAAAAAAAAAGAATCCTACCTACTGGTCTATTACTAACTTACCACCTAGTATCCATACCACGTAAAATGTGGGAATTCTATCCAGGCCTACCTAAAACATGTCCCAGCTTCCTTATTTTATCCTTTTGTCTGTTCAGAGGAACCAGAGCATAATCCAATTCTTCTCACCTAACTTCTACTTTTATGAAGGTATCATAGAATCTTTTCTATTTTATTTTTTAATTGAAAAGGCCATACGGATTTCGATTTCTAATAATGATAGCTTAGGCTATATGAACCAAACTTTCCATTCAAAAGAACTTAACATGCTGGGTGCTATTGATGTTTTCTGTTTACCACTGGTTTTCAGTAATTTGATTATGATGTGCCTTGGTGTATTTTCTGCATGTTTCTTTTTTTTTTTTTGAGATATTATCAAATGTAATTGTTTTTATTTTTAAATTTAATTTTATTTACCATCAACTACAATTGACATTCAATATTATATTAGTTTCAGGTGTACAGCACAGTGGTTATCTGCATGTTTCTGAGGCTTGGTTTTGTTAAGTTTCTTGTATATGATGGTTTATATTTGAATCAAATTTGGAAAAATTTTGGTTATTATTTCTTCAAACATATTTTGTTTCTGTTTTGACTTCCCATGCTTTTTAAATCTTTAAAAGCATCAAAGAACTGACAAGATAGCAAGAAACCAGCAGGACAAAATCTAAGGGAAGGAATTTCTGCTTCGATCTTGTATGAAATAACAGGAATAGAATTTGCTGTTCAGTCTTAAAAACTAAACATTGGACAAAATATATAAAAATACTATTTGTGAACAAGTTTTCAAACACTGGATAACAATCAGTGTAGAACAGTAATCCCTGAAAAAAGAAAAACAAACAGGTTGAACCTATCAAGTGCCCCAGCTCACTGGCTGAAAAAAGTGAGTCCAGTGATGGGGAATCCAAACAGAGACAGGCCTTGGTGAGTTGAGAAGACAGAGTTCAGAGTTTGGGGAGGCCAAGGCAACTAAAATTTATGAAGCAGATTATCAAAGAGGAGGGTGCCACATAGAGACATAGTGCTCTGGAGATTTGCAGAGGTACCCTGAAGTCTTTGATTAACTACTGATCTATGTATAGAGAGAAAACCCAGAAGACCAGAAAAAGAACCACCAGAAAGGAGTAGGTGGAACAATCTCCAATGGAATCCCCAAAGGAATAGTTTGTGTTCCCATTAGCCAGAGTAGAAAGATTTCCTAATACAGATGAAGGAATGACAGCACTGTAGAATAATAATAAGAGTATTGCCTCACTAATGGGACCAAATTAGCTGTATATGAAAAACTGTCCTAATCAAAGCTTAAAAGCACGCTTGTGAAAATAAGCAAGCCTTGAAAGGATCAAATAGATTGATTTAACTACATCCAAAACAAAACCCTCAAATTAAAAAAACATTAATATGTGTGTGTGTGTGTGTGTGTGTGTGTGTGTGTGTGTACATATGTTGGTGCAAAAGTAATTGCAATTTAAAAGATGAAAAATAATTGTAGGGGCCGGCCCGGTGGCTCAGGCGGTTGGAGCTCCGTGCTCCTAACTCCGAAGGCTGCTGGTTCGATTCCCACATGGGCCAGTGGGCTCTCAACCACAAGGTTGCCAGTTCAATTCCTCGAGTCCCGCAAGGGATGGTGGGCAGCACTCCCTGCAACTGAAATTGAACATGGCACCTTGAGCTGAGCTGCCGCTGAGCTCCCGGATGGCTCGGTTGGTTGGAGCGCGACCTCTCAATCACAAGGTTGCCGGTTCAACTCCCGCAAGGGACGATGGGCTGTGTGCCCCCTGCAACGAGCAACGGCAACTGGACCTGGAGCTGAGCTGCGCCCTCCACAACTAAGACTGAAAGGACAACAACTTGAAGCTGAACAGCACCCTCCACAACTAAGACTGAAAGGACAACAACTTGACTTGGAAAAAAAATCCTGGAAGTACACACTGTTCCCCAGTAAAGTCCTGTTCCCCTACCCCAATAAAAAAATCTTAAAAAAAAAAAAAAGAAAAAGAAAAATAATTGCAAAAACCGCATTTACTTTTGCATCAATCTAATGTATATGCATATATAGAAATCTAATACCTAACAATGTGTGGCATCTAATAAAATATTATGTCATGCAAAAAAGCAGAAAAATATGACCTATAACCAAGAGAAAAATTAATCAATAGAAATGGACTCAGACATGACAGAGATTATAAAAATTAGTAAACAAAGAGGTTGTAGGAATTATTACAAATATACTTGGACAAATATATGAGGTATAATCACAAAATACGGTGAATGTTTACATTTAAAAAAATTTACTACAGTAAAAGACACATTGCCATTAATCTCCCTCAAAATACTCCCCCTCACTTTGAACACACTTAGCCCATCATTCTTACCACTTACTGAAGCAGTTCTGGAAGTCCTCTTTCGTGAGTGTCTTTAGTTGCGCTATCATGGCTGCCTCGATGTCCTGAATCATTTTGACTTTGGGGAAGAACCAGAAGCCACATGGTGCCAGATCCGGTGAATAAGGTGGATGAGGAAACACCATCATGTTTTTATTTGACAGAAACTGCCATATACCAGCAGCGATGTGTGACACGGAGTGCTGTCATGATGGAGGATGATTTACGGCACATTTTAAAACACATCTTCTCTCAACCATAGCTCACAACTTACTGACTGCACTGAATAAGTTGAAACTTGTCACACACCATTACTAACGTGCTACATGCTGCTTGGAGACCCCTGCCTTTCCATCGGATGACTCTAGGCAGCAGCATTCACCATATTGTTTGATCTAATGGAAAGGTTCCATGTCACATACCGTTTCTGGTACGGCAATGTCTGTCAAATAAAAACCTTACGGTGTGTCCTCATCCATCTTATTCACCAGATCTGGCACTGTGCGACTTCTGGCTCTTCTCCATAGTCAAAATGACCATAAAAGGTAAACGTTTTGAATTAATTCAGGACATCGAGGCAGCCATGACAGCGCAACTAAAGACACTCATGAAAGAGGACTTCCAGAACTGCTTCAGAAAGTGGCAAGAATGACGGGATAAGTGTGTTTGAAGTGAGGGAAGTATTTTGAGGGGGATTAATGGCAATGTGTCTTTTACTGTAATTGTTTTTTTTATTTAAACATTCACCATATTCTTTGATCACACCTCGTATGTCCAAGAAGGTAGAGGAAATCATGAGCATGACACGTAGAGAAATAGAAGATATAAAAAAGACCGAAACTAAAATTCTGGAAATGAAAAATATAATACATAAAATAAAAAATATGGCAAATTAGAAACTGCACAAGAAAAGATTAGTAAACTTGAAGAGACAAAAATAGGAACAACCTAAAATGAAATACCTAGAGAAGAAAGACTTTAAAAAAATGAACACTCAGTGAGCTGTAGGATAATATCAAGCAGGCTAATGCACACAGATGGGAATTCCAGAAGGAGTAGACAGGCAGGAAGAAACAGAAAATATATTTGAAGAAATAATAACAAAAATTTTTCCAAATCTGATGAAAACGTAAACCATCACATACAAGAAGCTTAACAAAACCAAGCACAAGAAACATGCAAAAACACACCAAGGTACATCATAATCAACTTACTGAAAACCAGTGATGAACAGAAAACACCAATAGTATCCAGAGTAAAAAGACACATTATATACACAGGAACAAAAATATGAATGACAGCGGATTTTTTATCAGAAAAAAATGCAATCCAGAAAACATAAGAGCAACCTCTTTAAAATACTGAAAGAGAAAAAAAAATCTGTCAACTTAGAATTCCATACATAATAGAAAATACCTTTTCAAAAAAATGACAAAAATAAGGACTTCTTCAGACAAACAAAATCTGAGAGAATACACTGAAGCAAACCATTACTATAAAAAAAAGTTTAAAAAGCCTCTCAGGCAAATAAAATAAAAAAACAAAAACTTGTGGTAACATAGAAATTTGGATCTACACAACAAATTACAAGTACCAAAAATGGGAACAGTCTGGTGCTTTCTCAAGTAGTTAAACATACCATGTTTCCCCGAAAATAAGACCTAGCCAGACATTCAGCTCTGATTCATCTTTTGAAGCAAAAATTAATATAAGACCCAGTCTTATGTTACTATAATATAAGACTGGTTCTTATCTAACATAATATAATATAAGACTGGGTCTTATATTAATTGCTCCAAAAGAGGCATTAGAGCTGATTGTCCGGCTAGGTCTTATTTTCGGGGAAACACAGTAGAATCACCGTATGACCCAGCAATTTCTGTCCTAGGTATGTACCCAAAAGAACTGAAAACAAATACTCAAACAATTACACATACACGCATGTTCATAAGAGCATTGTGTACAACAGCCAAAAGGTAGAAACAGCCCAAGTGTCCATAAACAGATGAATGGAAAAGAAAACTGTGATGTATACATACACAATGGAATATTAATAAAAAGGAATAAAGTACTGATACATGCTACAATGTGGATGAGCCTTCAAAACATGTGAAGTGAACAAAGACAAACACAAAAGGTCACATTTTAAATGATTCTGTTAATACAAAGTATCCAGAATAGATAGCCACAGACACTGAATTCAGATTGGTTGTTTCCAGGTATTCGGGTGTAGGGAAGATGGGGAGAAACTGCTTAATGAGTGAGGGGTATTTCTTTGGAATGATAGAAGTGTTTTGGAACTAGATACAGATGGTGGTTGCACAGTACTGTGAACGTACTAAATGCCACTGAACTTCATAGGTTGTGATGTGTGCTTCCATCAAGGGGCACATAATATCAGAGAGTTTCTCTTTTTGTAATATAAGCAGCCGTCAGTGTTTAATACTTACATCTGTTGATCATTTGAGGATCATTACTTTTAAAAGGCTGGATACTATTCCACTATTTGCATGTACCATTATTTATTTAATCATTCTCTAACTAACAGATATTTGGGTTCTAACTTTTTGCTATTACAAAAAGTAATGTATGAATATCCTTGCAAATCTTTGCCCAGTTGTGCAAATATTTCCATAGGATAGATTCTTAAAAGTAAAATTGCTATAAGATATGAAAAATTATTTTGAGAGATATCACCAAACTGCCTACAAAAATTTTTTACTAATTTATATTACCAGAAAATACGCCTGTTTTCTCACATTCTCACCAGCTAGCATTACCTGTCTTTAAAATTTTTGCCATCTCATTATCATTTTAATTTAAACTTTAATTATTAATGGGACTAAGCATATTTTCATTTATTGGCCTTTGTATTTCCTCCTGGAACTGCCTATTCACATATATTGTGGGTCAAATGATTTCACCTCTTGCACAGCCCACTAGGCTCAACCAAACAATCAAACTCACATGACCACAAGCCACATTCTGGCTCAGAAAGATATAGGCCAGGAGACATAGTGCACCAGCAGGGCAGCCCCAGGCATTTCTCTTCATTGAAAGTCTCTGCAGCACTTGGGGAGCTAGTTCCTGGCACCCAAAGTGACAGCTTAAATATGAGAGGACACAATCACATGCCATTATCAAGGGAATGGCTATCTTGGCTTAGGTACCAAACAGGAACTAATGCTTCTGAATTTAGATTCCAGGGTCCCTGTAAGGAACATGCCTAATTCTAAGATTCACTGTATTCAGAGAAGCCTAAAGACAGGTATTTATACTTTATTTACAATCTTCCTAGTCTAGGTGCATTTTATCTACCAAAGGTAATTTTTACCATAAATAATGTTGCCTGGTAACACAACTGATGTTCCATCTTATCAGGGTTGCAGGAGAACAGAGTAGGAAGTTAATCCAAGGTCAAATTTGTCCACAGAGACAGAGAAAGGAGTTTTTCTTAACATTTTACCCACACTTCTCTAAATTTCCTCAGTTTTCTAATTTATAAAATGAGAATGAAAGTATCTACATTTATAGGGTTGCTGTAAAAATTACATGAAATAATATATGTAAAGTACTTTTAGTATATATGCTGCTGAAGCGAGCACATAAAGTACTTTTTATAGTACATGGCACATAGTTTAAGCATTGAAAATACATATGTGTCATTGTTTACAGGGACATTTAAGAAAACTAACAGGGAAGCTATTTTTTAAAATAACAGAAGATACTGGATGTCGGAGAGAGTCAAGAAAATATAGGTATTGACTCAGTATTAGAAAGCAGATTTAGTGGCAAGAATTTAGGCGAATTACCCAAGAGTTGGTATAAAATCATCCGGAACAGGCTCACTAAGTAAAATGCCAGGCCTCCATTTTGGCCACATACTCCAGCGCAGACCGAGACAATTGCCATCACCACTGACCTTGAGACCTGACTGGACCTCCTTCCTTATACTGCCTGACTTTAGACCATTTTACTGCTCAAATTGCTCAGGAAAAAAAATAAAAGGAACATCAGATAGATGTATTTTGCTCCTAAGAGATACAATGAGAGGCTGAAACTTATGATTAGGTGAAATTTTGGTTTGATTATACATTCTGTGATAATTTTCTTAATCTCCCCAGTTAGAACCAATCACTTCTTCTGTATTCCTAGTTAATTCTTACTTTTATTAAAGAATGGAATTTGCTTTGTGCTGTAATGTTTTATATAAAGTATATATATATGTCTAGCTTCCCATTGGACTTTAAGCTCCCTGAGGTGAGGAATCACATTTTGTTTCTATATTTAGATCATCATACAAATAGCCATCCTCACCTAGCAGCTTAGCTCAGAGCTTCATATACAGCAGGCACTCAACAACTTGAGAAGAATTATTACTAGAACTGTAAACTCCATGAGGGTAGGAAATTTATCTATCTCGTTCATCAATGTGTGGTCCGGAGTATACCATAATGACTGGAACATTGTAAACACTCAATAAATATTTATCTAATAACTTGAGTTCCTTTATCCAAGGCCACAGGCAGATGCAAGTTTAGTTTTTTAAGAAAATCTGTAGAGAAAGAGCCTCCAAACTTTTCCATTGTTACTAAGGTGAACATGTGAGAGAAGTGGTGGTTCATAGTAGGAAGTGATGTCCTCTAAGTTACACGTGTCTCCAACATTGGCAGTAAAATTTGAAACCTGATCTGATTCCTTTGCCTTCCCTTCCTCTTGCCACTTCAGATTGACCATTCTATGATGAAAAAACAGAAGTCTTAAGAAGCAATAGGTAATTTCATTTAAGCCCAGTAGAGGGAACCAGGGTGTCATTATATCTGATAGATTCCTCTACCATCACACTAGATACATAAACATTCTAAATTTGGCTTTTCTTGCAGTTTTCAGATTTAAAAATTTCTTAAAGCCTGAAAGATACTGTTGTTAATAACCTTAACCATTGTGATTAATGTTAACATTCTTCAATATCAAACAGAAGTGACTAATTATAAATTTATCACCTTAACTACTTTGTATTCTTTTGAGAAACCTAACACTCATCAACTTTATTCTCCTAAAATCCCAGTGAGGCAAATAGGTAGAATGACTACCCTGTATTAAGAAGAATCTATAATAGGAAAGACAAACAACAACCTTCTACCTAATCTTATATTTGTATAATGTTTATAACTTAAAAGTACTTTTACATGTAGCTAACATTTCATCCTATTAATATTTTGGGGATAAGAAAACAAAAACTATAAGTGAATTCATTTTTAAACTTTCTTATTTATGGTCTGTTACATGGCAGAAACTATTTTGCTTCTATTATTAAATGAATGAAAAACTAATGTAAGAAGTTATTTGTCTAACATCTCCCCTACACCAGCCTAAAGCAGATCCAACAGGATCCTAAAGCAGAGTCCTAGTTTTAAAATCAGACCTTATTTTGTTTAATTGACTCCTGAGACTAAATGAGATGTCAATAACTTACTGAGTTCACTCGCTTATAAGATGAACATACCGTACCTAAAACTATCGCAAACATATGGTTTTCTACTTCTTTGTAAAATTGTCTTGAAAAAATGGCAGCTCAAGCTCATCATAGAATAATACAAATCAAGTATAAAAATACTCTGATGAGATTTTTTTGAACAACTTCCTTCCTGCCTCTATGTAGACAGAACCTATTTTCTGAGCAACGGAAAACAATATGAGAGAGTTACTCCAAAGTAGACTCTAGATGACCCAAAATATTTAGGATGACAGGTAAAGCTACTAATACATGGACTTAGGGTACAAGGGACTTTTGTTGTTGTTATTGCTGTTAAGAGTACTTGGGGCGGCCGGTTAGCTCAGTTGGTTAGAGCGTGAGCTCTGAACAACAGGGTTGCCAGTTCAATTCCCACATGGGCCAGTGAGCTGCACCCTCCACAGCTAGATTGAAGACAACGAGCTACCGCTGAGCTTCCAGAGGGGTGGCCGGATGGCTCAGTTGGTTAGAGCGTGGGCTCTCAACAGCAAGGTTGCCAGTTCAATTCCTGCGTGGGATGGTGGGCTGTGCTCCCTGCAACTAAAGATTGAAAATGGCAACTGGACTTGGAGTTGAGCTGCACCCTCCACAACTAGATGGAAGGACAATGACTTGGAGCTGATGGGCGCTGGAGAAACACACTGTCCCCCAATATTCCCCAATAAAATTTATTAAAAAAAAAAAAAAGAGTACTCCCTCCTAACAAAGGGGATTGGTCATGACACACATCTGTTCTGTTCTGTCACAGATCAGACATGGTGCCATGGCATTAATCAGATGTTGGTTAGTATATTATGGCTAAAAGAGGTAAAAGCGAACCTAGGGGACTAGGATCAGAAATCTACCCATGTAGGGGCCGGCCTGGTGGCTCAGGCGGTTAGAGCTCCATGCTTCTAACTCGGAAGGCTGCCGCTTCAATTCCCACATGGGCCAGTGGGCTCCCCAACCACAAGGTTGCCAGTTCAATTCCTTGAGTCCCACAAGGGATGGTGGGCTGCGCCCCCTGCAAGTAACAACGACCACTGGACCTGGAGCTGAGCTGTGCCCTCCACAACCAATATTGAAAGGACAACAACTTGACTTGGAAAAAGTCCTGGAAGTACACACTGTTCCCCAATAAAGTCCTGTTTCCCTTCCCCAACAAAATTTTTTTAAAAAATTTAAAAAAATCTACCCATGTAGAAGGGCCTAGTGCCTCTAAGCATGGGATTAAATCCAGGGAAAGCAGCTAACAATCAGCAAAAGTTTCTTTGAACTCCTATGACATTTAAACCATTAGAAGATCCTAAAAATCACAACAGTAATGTTCTATAAACCCCGAGCCACTGTAAAATTTAGGCCTTGGAGTTGGGCAGGCTAAGTCCAAGAGGTCAGAGAGGCAGTGAGAATACATTAACAAGCAAAAAAAGTTAAATCCAATCCTAGCCGAGAGAATATTTTTAATAGGCCTTGCTTTCTATTGTCAGGTAGATTCTTAAAGTAATGGATCAATAAGTATGTGAAGGAAATGAAAGGCCTGCAAGTGAATTCTCTTCTTAAGGAGGTTAGGAAGAGATCTTATTTTTCCTCCAAAAATAATGATAATAAGAACAACAACAACAGTTTACACTAAGGGCAAGCAAGCACTTTGCATTTGTTGTCTAACTTAATCTTGACAACAACCCTAAAAATCCAATCATCATTCCTAGTATTTTACATGGGGAAACTAAAACTTAGAGAAGTTAACTTGCTTAAAAATCACACAGCTAATACCGTAGGTGCCACAGCTAGGATTTGAACGTATGTTTGACTACAACTCATTTGCAATCCAAACTGGTGTTTCTAAAGTACCTGACTAACATATTCTTCCAGGAAATGAAACTGGGTTCATTCACTAAGAAAAGATGACTGCTGATACTTCAACCTGTGTCAAAATCAACACTAGACCAGCCAAGAGTAAACAGAAAGGCTGACCAGGACCGTATCTGACAGTCATTTTCCCCTTATCTTGTTTCTCCATAGCAGTTATCTTCGATAAACAGAAATATCATTACAACAATACTCACAGACCCTTTTGGAAAAAGGATTGAATTTGCTCCTGACCCTAAGACTGATGTGGGGGACAATCATATATAACCAAATCAATCCTCTCAGTACAGAACTTGTCATCTAATAGAATAAAAAAATCTCAGCATCTTAGACTATGGATCAGATTCCATCTTTCAGAGCCAGATGCTATTGTCTAGACAAAGCCTTCTGATCCAAATGTTATTCTGGCACTGTCATATCTGGTTAGCTGAGTTCACAAAAGAAACACATCTCAACTTATTTATCAAATACTGAAAGTATTTCTGATGGCTTTGTTCTCAAATTCACCTGTCTTCTTAGTAAGTTCCAGAAAAAAAGACTAGCTCTTGGTAAATGATTGATTTCTTCTTTTTCAGTTCAGTGAAGTGGCACAAGGGTGCCCCAGCTGTACTGAGCCAGTTCTCTCCCCTCCCCCACCCCCTGATCAGCTCTGGGTTTCCTACAAAATTCTTCTATCTAAATCAGAGAGAAACTCAATAACTGCAGGTAAACAATGAAGTTATAATAGGTGAATAAGCCTGATTCTAATTTGCATCTCACACCCACCCAGCAGAGGAGGAAAAACTCAAAACAGAAAAGTATTCATGAGTCCTGAAGCTTTATTAGCATCCTAACCTGAAAAGGACTTTAAAAGGCCATTTAGTGCAATAATTTCTAAATGCTGGTTCCAAAATTGGTGCTGATCCCTGACAAAATAGTCACTGGTCTAAAAAATATTGAGAAACATATAGGCAATGTAATAAGTTTTTCATATAGCTAAATTTACTTGTTTAAAGAAATCATCCTCTTTCTGAGATTATATTTTACCTAGGTTTTTAGTATCAATTGTTATTCCTTTTCTAAAATTACAGTTTATTTTTAAGTGTTCTCTATTTAGCAAAATATAAAGTTAGCAACACTTTTTTTTAAAAAGATTTTTTCATTTCTAAAATCCTAAAGTCTAGGAAGCACTGAACCACTTATCTAGTGTATCACCTGGACTTCATGTAAAAATAGCAAATACATTTCACACAGGTGAATAATATGGACACATCTGATAGGGAAACACCAAAGTGACCCTGATGATTTATTTATTCCTATTGTAGCAATCTTCAAGGTTTCTACCCAAACTAAATTCTTTCCTATTACTGCTTAAGCCCATTTTCTTTCATTCCGAATCAATGGAAATGATTAATAGCTGCTATGTTCTACAAATATTGGCACCAGTTTTCAAAAAGCGTCTTCCTGATCAAAGAATGGAAATGGAAATCTAGATACTGAAACTTGGATATCTTGTTTGTTTAGATCAGGTGACTGGTTCTCTTTCTTTAGTATGACTCTTGGAAAATCTAGGACCTCTTCACCTGCTTGTGCAAACAAGGAATGCCCTGCCTTCTCTCACTCCCAACTTTTTTCTCAAGAAGCAGCTAGAGAATTTTGAAAAGTAGAGACATTTGATCTGAACCAATCAAACTGTGAAAGTCAGGGACCAAAAAGAGAGGCAAACTTTTACCTTTTACCTGTATACCCTTCTTTTTAAATTTTTATTGAAAACATGTTATTTTTACATACCAAGACTTTTAATAGAAAAACTTTAAAAAATGAAAATGTTCCATTTTTAAGGAAAGTATGTATCTCTGTCTTGGTCTCGAGGTCTCTAAAGAGTATTGAACTAGGTACCAGGAAGCTCCAGTAACATGGAGAGAGAGAAAAGAGTCAAGTTTGGGTTTGTTTTGTGACATAGTAAGAAATATATATTTGGTCTCTGCCCCTGGTTCCTGACACACAGCTCCTTACACCTGTGGACTTTCCTGAGTGATGGAAGTGATAGGAGCATCTTACACACAGCTCCCAAATCCCTTGGAGTTTCCTGGGTGAGAGGAGCATTTTTTCTTCTAATACAGTGATTCTTGGTGGGCTTCTGGATGGCTTCGGATGGGGCTGGTCACCAGAAAGATCAAGCCATCATTAGAGGCTTGAAACTTTCAGCCCTATCCCAAGGGAGAGGAGGGGCCTGGAGACTGGGTTAATAATTGATCATGCCTACATGATAAAGCCTCCATAAAAATCTCTGAACTGTGGGATTCAGAGAGCTTCTGGGCTGGTGAACAAATCCACGTGCTAGGAGAATGGCACAACCAAACTCCATGGGGACAGAGGCTGCTGCGCTTAGGAACCTTGCAAACCATGTCCTATATATCTCTTCATCTGGCTGTTCATCTGTATTCTTAATTATATCCTTTATAATAAGCTGGTAAATATAAGTATTTCCCTGAGTTCTGTGAGCCATCCTAGCATATTATTGAACCTGAGGAGGGGGTCATGGGAACCCTTGATTTGTAGCCAAGTCAGACAGAAGTGTGGGTAAGCTGGGTACCCACTACTTGTAACTGGCATCTGAAGTAGAAGGCAGTCTTGTGGGACTGAGCTCTTAACCTGTGGGATCTGTGCTAACTTTCCGGGTTGTTAGTGTCAAAATTGAATTGTAGGACACTCAGTTGCTATCTGGAGAGTTGGGGAATTGGTTGGTGTAGAGACAACACATTCGGTGTTAAAAGTGTTATGAGCAGAGAAACAGTTTTCCTTTAGCTTTTTAATGGAATAATAGAATAATCAATTGTAACATCTAATACTCTGCTCTAAAATGGGAAAAAATAGGAAGCAGGTACATGTGAAAGTTAGGCGCTAAAGATTTATTCTCATCCTAATTTGCCTAAGCAGAAATTCAGCTATGGTACCAGACTTAAGGTGATCTCTTCAGGGACTTAAAAATTAACTCTAGGAAAATTTGATTCTGTAAAACTGATGCCTGGGTGTAATGTCAAGTTAAATAGGTCAACAGTAATGGATTATCAGAAGCTCAATAAAGGCTATATAAGAAAATGGCTCTGCCTATTTACCTAGGACTCGTGGAAAACTAAATTTAAGCTAGACTTGAGAAGTTTCAGGCTTTGCTATTTCGTTTTAAAAAAGAATTCAGAGACAAGAAGGGTCTTGCTGGGTACTTAGTGCCTTAACTCTTAAAAGAGGCATTGAACTATATAAAATACAGTTCTGGTTCAGTATTGACCAAGATCTCATAATCTCTGGTTCAGGGCACTACTATTTCTCTTCTGACGGCTTATATAGTTGGAGAATACTTTCTCGTCTCACAGCTTACCTTGGGCTTGTGAGATTTGAGTAAATGATTTTGATTTCTTCTGTTCCATTTCAGTGAAGTGGCATAAAGGTGCTTCGGCTGTACTGAGCTAATTCTCCTCCCTGAACATCTCTAGGTTTCTTATATCTAGCTAAAACATCTAGAACATTTCAACCATTTACAAACCAATTTTGGGAAAAGGAGGCTGCAATTCCTTGACACATCATCATAACAAACCTATCTTGTCAGACTAAAGTTTGTCTTATCAAACATACCTCTCCATAGGAAACTACCCAAAACAAGGTTCAGAAACCTTTGCTAACTGAGTAATAAACTGAACCTACTTTCAGGACTGGGAAGAGGAACCACTTGTGGTATAGTATTTAGATTAACAATCTTGATTCCCTTGCTCAAACAGTGAAATCTATAAAAGCCATGTTAAATGTATATTCACACAGTACCTTTAATTTTACAAAACATATGAACAGACATTCTATTTAATATTTCAAAAATTTCTATGGAGTAGATTGGACAAGCAATAATGGTTTTCAGCTTATAGGGGAAAAAAGGGATAAAGATCAAATGACTTTCAAAGTCATATAGATTTTTAACAGAGAAACTAAGAATCCAAGTCTCCTAACTCTAGATCTATTTCATTGTCTACTATCATTACTCTCCTAAAATTGAATAAATGGACTAGTTGAACTATTTCATCTGAGCTGTGGGTCTCAACTTTTTAAAGAAAAGAGCCATGTTAAATAGTATTTTTTTCCCTCCAAACTGGCATAATTTATTAGGAGGAAAGACAATGGGGAATATTTTACTTTAACCTGGAAGTGTCTAGATATTTACTTTCTATTCTACAGAATAATTTAGATATTAAGAATTATTTAAACAATACCTTCTCCTGATATTTCTAAATTAACCCTGAATACCCAAAGGCTGAAGCTTTTAACATATTTTCAGTCCCTGAGCTTTAATTATGAAATCTGTACCAAACAGCTTTGATAAAAACACTTGATATTACAAAAGTGACACAAAGATACCTGCCCTAATGTCATCACATAAGTGGCTAAAAATTAACTGGG
This sequence comes from Rhinolophus sinicus, assembly GCF_036562045.2. Classification (NCBI taxonomy): domain Eukaryota; kingdom Metazoa; phylum Chordata; class Mammalia; order Chiroptera; family Rhinolophidae; genus Rhinolophus; species Rhinolophus sinicus. The sequence continues at coordinate 32,470,459 of NC_133765.1, read as the reverse complement.
ACTCCCACTTCTGGCCAAGATGAAGTGAAAAGTACTGGATTTACCTTCTTGGCAAATAATTGGAACAGATAAAACATCTGGAACAATGGTTTTCAAGACACTAGACATCAGACAACAAAGGACTGTGATCTGTGAAACATGGGAAAACATAAGACAAGCCATATGACTCCCTTAGCTTACTTCCTAGAGAGAGTTTCCATACTGCAGTACAGGAAAGGTAAACTGAGGCAGAGCCTGGCGGGCTCTGAGTTGAGGAGACAGGGCTGAGAATCTAGGGAGACCAAGGCAGCTAGAGTTCATAGAACAGAATGCCAGAGAGGAAAGAGCTGCTCAGAGAATACTAGAGACTTACAGAGGGTCTTCCTCGAGTGTTCAGCCAAGTACTGGTTGATGCATTTATGTAAGAAAACTACCCACAGCTGAGAAAAGAAGCATCTAAAAGGGTTAGAGAGAACAATATCTGGAGCTCACACAGAGCCAAAAATTGTGCCTTTTTCCACTACCAAGATTTAAAAACATGGCAATTCCATAGGGTATATAGAGTAGAGTATTAGGGAAGGCTTGCCACTCAATAGTGAGAAATAATTTAGCTTAAGATGGAGCATTGCTCCAGACCTACCTAAAAAATCATATAAGCAGGATTTGAAATATTTCCAAGTAATTTAACTGCACCCAAGAATCCAACTCAAGAATGGTTATAGGAGTACAGGTATATCTAATTCCCAAAAGGATAAAATTCACAATGTCTTGCATCCAATAAAAGACTGGATACAAAGATGGAGAAAAACATGTCCCATACCAAGGAAAACAATCAATCAATTGAAACCTACCCAAAACTGAAACAGGTATTAGAATTAGCAGTAAAAGATAATAAAAGTTATTATAACTGTATACCACGTTTTTAGTAAGTTAAATAGAGACATGGAACATATCTTTAAAAGAACTAAATTGAACTGCTAGACACAAAAACTACAATAGATGAGATTTTAACACACACAGAGAGAGAGAGAGACAGACAGACAGACAAGACATTGCAGAAGAAAAGATTAGTGAGCTTGAAAGCACTGCAATAGGAAATATCCAAAATGAAAAATACAGAGAAGAGTCCAAAAACTGAAAAAAGCATCAGTGAACTGGGAAAGCTTCAAGCAGCCTAATATACAGAGAATAGGAGGCCTGCAAGAAATGGAAGTGGTGGGGAAGAGGAGAACAAAAAAAACATTTGAAGAAATAATACATAAAACCTTTCCAAATTTGATGAAGATTATAAACTCATAGACTCAAAAGGTCAATTAATCCCAAGAACAATAAATATGAAGAAAATAATACCAAATCACATCATAATCAAATTGTTCACTTTTAAAAGAAAAATTTTAAGTACCCAGAGGGAAATTTTATATATATATATATAGAATCAAATAAAATGCTCAATTAAAACCAGAGAAAGCAAAAATAGAGGGGAAGATAAAGAAAGAAATAAAAAAACAGGTGCAACAAATAAAAAAAGTTATAAATATGGTAGATATCAATCCAACTATGTCAATAGTTGCTTTAAATGTGAATGGTCTAAATACAACAATTATAAGACAGTGACTGTCAATGGGTCAAAGAAGAAATCAAAAGAAATATCAAAAAACACCTTGAGACAGATGAAAATGGAAATACCAAATACCAAAACTTATGGGACATAGTAAAAGCAGTTCTAAGAAGGATGTTCAGAGATAAATGCCTACATCAAGAAATAAGAAAAAACTCAAATAAATGACCTAACACTTCAAAGAACCAGATAAAGTAGAACAAATGAAGCCTGAAGGAAGGAAATACCAACGATCAGAGTAGAAATAAATGAAATAGAGATTTAAAAGACAATAGAAAAGACTGATGAAACTAAGAACTGGTTCTTTGAAAAGATAAACAAAATTAACAAACATTTAGCTAGACTTACCAAAAAAGAAGAAGATTCAAATAAATAAAATCAGAATTAAAAAGGAGATGCTGCAACTGATATCACAGAAATACAGAGGATCATAAGAGACTACTATGAAGAATTAAACACCAACAAATTGGAAAACCAAGAAGAAATGGATAAATTCCTAGAAACATACAACTTACCAAGACTGAATCACGAAGAAATACAAAGTTTGAACAGACTGATTACTAGTAAGGACACTGAATAAGTAATCAAAAACCTCCCAACAAACAAAAATCCAGGACCAGGTAACTTCACTGATTAATTCCACCAAATATTCAAAGGAGAATACCAATCCTTCCCAAACTCTTCCAAAAGGAGGGGTGGGAGGAAAAAGAGGAAGAAGAGGAAGGAGGATGAGGAGGAAGAAGGATAATGAGGAGGAGGAGGAAGAGGAGGAGGAAGAAGACGAGGAGGAGGAGGAAAGAGGAGGAAGAAAAGGAGGAGAAGAAAGGAAGAGGAGGAAGAAGAGGAGGAAGAGGAAGGAGGAGGAACAGGAAGAGGGAGGAGGAGGAGGAAGAGGGAAGAGGAAGGAGGAGGAAGAAGTAGGAGGAGGAGGAGGAATACTCTCAAACTAATTTTACAAAGGTGGCATTACCCTGATACCAAAATGAGACAGACACAACAAGAAAGGCAATATCCCTGATGAACATAGATGCAAAATTCTCAACAAAATATCAGCAAACTGAATTTAATAATACATTAAAACGATTGTACACTGTGATCAGGTGTGATTTATTCCAAGGATGTAAGGATGTGCAAATCAATCAATGTGATATACCACATTAACAAAATGAAGGATAGAAATCATATCGTCATCTCAATAGATGCAGAAAAACTGTATGACAAAAATCAACATCCATTTATGATCAAATAGAAAACTCTCAACAAAGTGGGTATAGAAGGAACATACCTCAATATAATAAAGGCCACATGTGACAAGCCCACAGCTACCATCATATTCAATGGTAAAAAAACAGAAAGCTTTTCCTCTCAGATTAGGAACAAGACAAGGATGTCTACTCTTGCCACTTTTATAGTATTGGAAGTTCTAGCCAGAGCAATTAGGCAAGACAAGGAAATAAGAGACATTCAGTTAGAAAGGAAGAAGTAAAACTCTCTCTACTTACAGATGACATGATTTTAAATATAGAAAACCCTAAAGACTCCACCAAAAAACTGTTAAAATAAACTAATTCAGTAAACTTGCAAGATACAAAATCAATATACAAAAATCTATTGCATTTCTATACACTAATAACAGTGAGAAATTAAGAAAGCAATCCATTTGTGATTGCATCAAAAAGAAAAAAACACCTAGGAATAAATTTAACCAAGGAGGTTAAACACCTATAAACTGAAAACTATAAGACATTAATGAAAGAACTTGAAGAAAATACAAATAAATGGGACGATACTCTGTATTCATGGGCTGGAAGAATTAATATTGTTATAATATCCATACTACCCAAGGCAATCTACAGATTCAATGCAATCCCTATCAAAATCTCACAGAAATAGAATAATTCTAAAATTTGAATTGGAAACACAATAGACCCCAAACTGTCAAAGCAATCACGAAAAAAGATCAAAGCTGGAAGCATCATGTTCCCTGATTTCAAACTATATTACAAAGCTATAGTAATCAAAATACTTTGGGACTGGTATGAAAACAGACACATAGATCGATGAAACAGAATAGAGATTCCAAAAATAAACCCACACACATATGGTCAATTAATCTATGACAAATAAGCCAAGAATATACAAGGGGGAGAGGACAGTCTCTTTGATAAATGATTTTGGGAAAACTAGACAGCTACATGCAAAAGAATAAAATTGGACCACTATCTTACACCATACACAAAATTAACTCAAAATGGAATAAATATTTGAATGTAAGACCTGAAACCAAAATTCTCATAGACGAAAACATAGGTATGGTCCTTGACATCAGTCATGGTGATGTTTTTTTGAATCTGACACCAAAAGGAAAGGCAACAAAAACAAAAATAAACAAAGGGGACTACATCGGACTAAAAAGCTTCTGCACAGCAAAGGAAACCATCAACAAAATGAAAAGGCAAACTACCAAACGGGAAAAAATATTTGCAAATCATATATATAATAAGAGGCTAATACCCCAAATATATAAAGAATTCATACAACTCAATAACAAAAAACAAACAATCCAATTTAAAAGTGGGCAGAAGATCTGAATAGACATTTTCCAAAGAGGAAATACAGGTGGCCAACATATCCACAGATCCATGAAACGGTGCTTGACATCACTAATCATCAGGGAAACGCAAATCAAAATTACAATGAGGTATCATGTCACACCAGCTAGAATGGCTATTATTAACAAGACAACAAGTAACAAGTAAGGATATGGAGAAAAGGGACCCCTTATGTACTGTTGGTGGGAACGTGAATTGGTACAGCCACTATGTAAAACAGTATGGAGCTTCCTCAAAAAATTAAAAATAGACTATCATATGATCCAGTAATTCTACTTCTGGATATTTATATGAAGGAAACAAAAACACTACCTTGAAAAGACATATGCACGCCCCCATGTTCATTGCAGCGTTATTTACAATAGCCAAGATATAGAAAAAACCTAAGTGTCCATCAATGAATGAATAAACAAAATTGGTATATTTGTGTGCACACACACACACACACACAATGGGCTATTACTCAGCCATTAAAAAGAATGAAATCTTGCCGTTTGCGACAACATAGATGGACCTTGAGGATATTATGCCAAATGAAGTATATCACACAGAAAAAGACAAATACTACATGACCTAATTTATATGTGGACTAGATACAGAGAACAGACTGGTCATTTCCAAAGGCAGAGGTAAAAGATGAGCAAAATAGGTGGAGGGGGTCAAGAGGTACAAACTTCCAGTTATAAAATAAATAATGGGGGTGCAATGTACAGCATGGTGACTATAGTTAAAAATACTGTATTGCATATTTGAAAGTTGTTAAGAATAAATCTTAAAAGTTCTCATCATTAAGAAAAAAAATTTTTGTTAACTATGTATTGTGCCGGATGTTAAGTAGACTTATTGTAGAGCTCATTTAGCAATGTCATATACAAATATCAAATTATTATGTTGCATACCTGTAATTAACAATATTACGTCAAACATTTCAACAAAAACTTTCTTAAAAGACAGAGACTGTCACAGTGGATTAAAAAAAACAACAAGATCCAATTATAGGTTTTCTACAAAAAACCTACTTTAAATATAGTACAGTATTAGGTTGGTGCAAAAGTAATTGCGATTTTCTCAATTTTTAACCTTTTAAACCACAATTACTTTTGCACCAACCTAATAGATTTAAAATAGTGATGGAGAAAGATACACCATGCTAACAGTAATACAATCAACTAATCTTTGACAAAGGAGCAAAGGCAATTCAGTGGAGAAAGGACATTCTTTTCAATAAATGGTACTGAAACCGTTGGACATCCATATGAAAAACTATGAAGACAAAGACTTACACCTTTCACACAAAAAATAGCTCAAAATGAATCACAGACCTAAATGTAAAATACAAAACTATGAAAATTAGGAGAAAAAAACTTAGGTGACCCTGGGTTTGGAGAACAGATTTCAGATACAACAGTAGAAGCATGATCCATTAAAGAAAAAACAAGTATTCAAAGAAATACATGTACACAAATATTCATAGCAGCACTATCCAAAAGGTGAAAATAATCTACATGTGCATTAGCGGATGAATGGAAAAACAAATCACGGTATAACCACACAATAAAATATTATTTAGCCATAGAAAGAAAGTGCTGATACATACTATAAGGTAAATGAACTTTGAGAACATTATGCAAGTGAAGAAAGACATAAAAGGTCACATACTGTATGACTCCATTTATATGAACTATCCAGAAGAAAGAATACAGAATGCAGCCTGGTGGTTTCCACAGGCTGGTAGAGAGGTGGGGTAGATGACAGAGTAAGTGATTAATGGGTATGAAATTTCCTTTTAGGGCAATGAAAATGTTTTGGAACCACAGAGAGCTGATGTTTACACAACACTGTGAATATACTAAATGCCACTGTATTGTTCACTTGAAAATGGTTAATTACATGTTATGTGAATATCATTTAATTTAAAAAATTCTAAATATCTGTTCTGCAAAAGACACTGTTAAAAGAATGGATAAGCTACAGACTGGGAGAAAATATTTCTCAAAACAGGTGATTCACAAACTGTATCTGCAATATACCAATGACTTAAAATGCAACAACAGAAAAACAAAAGATTTGAATAGACACTTCACCAAAGAAGATATACAAATAGTGAATCAGCATATGAAAAGATGCTCTATATCATAAGTCATTAGGGAACTGCAAATTGAAACAATTAAATACCACTATAAACTATTAGAATGGCTAAAATCCACAACACTGACACCAACTGCTGGTGAGGATGCAGAGCAACAGGGGCTGTCATTTATTGCTGGTGGGATTGCAAAACTATATGTAGTCATGTGTCACTTAATGAGGGGCTATGTTCTGAGTAATGTGTCATTAAGCAATTTCCTCATTACGCAAACCTCATGGGGTGCAGTTACACAAACCTAGATGGTCCAGCCCACTAACACCTGGGCTATATGATAAAGCCTATTGCTCCTAGGCTACAAACCTGTACAGCATCTTACTATACTGAATACTGTAGGCAACTGGAACACAATGGCAAATATTTATGTATCTAAATATTAAAAAGTACAGTAAAAATACGGTATAAAAGATAAAAAATGGTCCAGGGAACAGGGCACTTAACCATGAATGGCGCTTGCAGGACTGGAAATTGCTCTGGGTGAGTCAGTAAGTAAGTGGTGAGTGAAAAGACATTACTGTACACTTCCTTATAAACACTGTACCTTTAGGCTACACTAAATTTTTCTTTCTTCAATAATAAACTAACCTTGGCTTCCTGTAACTTTTTTACTAACCTTAGCTTCCTGTAACTCTTAAACTTCTTAATGTTTCTTAACTTTTGACTCTTTTGTAATAACACTCAGCTTAAAACACAAACACATTGTACAACTGTACAAAAACATTTTCTTTCTTTATATCCTTATTCCATAAGCTTTTTCTAGTCTTAACTTTTGATCTTTTTTGTTTTAAACTTCTCCTGTTAAAAGCTAAGACCCAAATGCACACGATCCTAGGCCCACACAGGGTCAGGTCCATCAATATCACTGCCTTCCACGACTTGTCCCACTGGAAGATCTTCAGGGGCACTAGCATGGAGTTGTCATCTGCTATGACAACAAGGCCTCCTTCTGGAATACTTCCTGAAGGGCCTGCCTGAGGCCCTACTTGAAGAAGTGCCAGGCTTGCTTGGTTTGCTCCTTTTCTCATCAGAGATGTGCTGGTTAGCAGATACTGCACCATGAACATTCCCCTCTATTAATGAAAATCTTTCAGTGTTGGGGTCCAAGTTTTCAAACTTGCTGAGGTCTGCAAAAGCTTCTGATGAATCCTTCACTGTGAATTGTCCTGGAGGTTGTTTCTTTCCTTCTCCTGCAGTTTCCTTTTCTCTTGCCTCTTCTGCACCTGTGAGCTTCTGTTCCAGTTCCAACACCTCCTCATCAGTCAGTTCCTCAGGCGCCGCCTCTAGGACTCCTCAGGGTCATCCTCACCCACACCCTGGTTCAAGTCCTTCGCCGTCTCAACCACAGCCTTGTTGGTATTTGCAACCTCCTCATCGTGGGAAACCCTCTGGGTCATGGACTATGATGTCACTAGCCGATAGGAATCCTATGGGACCACCATCACATACGCAGTCCTTTGTTGACTGAAACATCATTACAGGGAGCATGACTGTAGATATTTTGGAGGACAGTTTGGCAGTTTTTTACAAAGCTCAACAGACTCTATATAATCCAGTAATCATGCTCCTAGTTATTTTCCCAACTGAGTTAAAAACTTATGTGCACACAAAACCTGCACAGGAATGTTTATAGCAGCTTTATTTGTAACTGCCAAAACTTAGAAACAACCAAGGAAGATGTCCTTCCACAGGTGAATGGGTTAAAAAACTGGTAAATCCATAAAATAAATTTTAAAAAATGAGGAATCATGCCACAAAAAGACATGGAGGAACCTTAAATATAATACATATTACTAAGTGAAAGAAGCCAGTCAGAAAAGACAATATACTATATGATTCTAACTACATACTTTGGAAAAGGTAAAACTACAGAAACTACCTAGAGTAGTCAAATTCATAGAGACAGAAAGTAGAAGAGTGGTTACCAGGGGTTGGGAAGTGGGAAAAATGGAGTTATTGTTTAACGGGTACAAACTCTGGCAGTATGAAAATTTCTGGAGCTGGATAGCAGTGATAGTTCACATTCACAACATGAATGTTCTTAATGCCACTGAACTGTGCACTTAAAAATGGTTACGACGGGAAAAAATGGTTAAGATGGTAAATTTCATGTTATGTGGTTTTACCACAATTTAATAACTTTTTAATCGTAAAATGTAAATTATGTTATGTATGTTTTACAATTAAAAAAATAAAACAAACTAGTGTGTCCAAGCCCTCTACAACCCATCTCTCCCATAGGTTACAAACAAAAACTCTGGGGAAAATACAAAAAGCAACTGCCTGAGAACTCAGAAACAAAGACAGGTGGACTGTGGAAGGGAGTCAAACATGGAGCAGCAAACTGCACAGAAATGAGTTTCCCAAACTGTTTTACTCTTTCTCTCTCACAGCTTTGCCTCAAATGTGTACCCTAATCCTGATGCTGCTCAGAGATGAAGGCACCTGAAACTCTACTGCAGAAACCCTTTTTTTAGGCCATAGAAACCAGAGAAGAGCCACTTTCAGGCAGCAAAAGGGGGCGGGGAATCCCAGAAGTGACAGAGTCAGAAAAGAAGATGCCCTAATTCTGTGTATGATTCCCTGCAAGTCTCAGCCTAACCCCTGCATCACATTTGCACCTAACAGTCCCCAACAAGCACAGGCAAGCCTTAGAGAACTAGATTAAAATTTGAAATACTGCCTAACGATGATTAGACAAAATACAAATTCTAAATCTAATTTGGTTGCCTGCTAAACAAAAACATTAGCATTCTCCAGAGAATTAAAGGACCCAACGCCTATGCCACACAGTATTCACGATGTCTAAGATGAAATCCTAAATTACTTGACATACAACGAACAAAAAAAATGTCACTCATTCTCATGGAAGAAGACAATCAAAAGACACCAACTTAGAAATGACTCAGATATTGGCAATACCCAAAAAATATTTTAAAAAGCAACTATTATAATTCATATGGTTCATGAAGTAAAGGAAAATACACTTAAAATTATTTGGGAGGGCTGAAGAAAATAGGAAATTTTTTTATCTTGATTGTGGTGATGATTTCATGGGAGTGTATACATATGTAAAAAATGATCAAATTGCACACTTCAAATATATAAAGTTTGTTTTATGTATAGCTCAATAAAGTTATAAAAAATAAAGTAACATTAATCACATCTATGCCAAGCACAAGGTAAATGTTTTTAATGACCATTTTACAGATTAGGAGACTCAAATTCAGAAAGATTAAACACTGGCTCAAGGTTACAAAGTTAATCAGGTCCAGGATTCTAATGCAGATTTTTTTTTTTACTTTCTAAATTATGTGGGACAACATGGATGGACCCAGTGGGTATTATTATGCTAAGTGAAGTAAGTCAGACTGAGAAAGACAAATACCACATGATCTCACTTACATGTGGAATCTAAAGAACAAAATAAATGAACAAACAAAACAGAAACAGACCCATAGATACACAGAACAAACTGATGGTTACTAAATGGAAGGGGGTTGGGGATCTGGGTGAGAAAGGTGAAGGGATTAAGAAGTACAAATTGGTAGTTGCAAAAGAGTCACGGGGATGTAAAGTACAGTATGGGGAATATAGTTAGTAATATTGTAAAAACTATGTATAGTATCAGATGGGTACTAGACTTATCAGCGGGATCTCTTCATAAATTATATAAATGTCTAACCACTATGCTATATACCTGAAACTAATATGAAATAACATTAAATGTCAACTATAATTTAAAAAAATTATTACGGGGATATATTATATAGCATAGGAATATAGTCAACAGTATTCTAATAACTATATACAGTGTCAGATGGGTAACAGACGTACTGGAGTATTACTTTGTGGGGTATATAAATGTTTAATCACTATGTTGTTTTGTACACCTGAAACAAATTTAAAAAGACTAAAATATTTTTTTCTTATCTGATAAAACAATACAACCTTAACTCTATTTAATTTATGAGGTTATTAGCAGGATTGAGTAAAATATGTGTCTAAGATATTTGAATTCATATGAGATAAGTAATATATTAGTACATGGACTTCATACCACCAATTACATATTCTTATTTTCCTACTTAATTGAAAGAAATTTTCCCTCTAGTAACAAATCCCAAAGGAAACATCTAGCACCGAGTACAGACTGCCTTTTAACCTCTAGTTTTTTCAAACTGCAAGTCTCAGAAATATAGAAGAAACATTATATACCGATGGTACTGTGTAGATTAATCCCCTGATAAAATCTATGAACAACATATAACCCATATATGACCAAAGATAGTATTTTCAAAAGCCAATGTTTATTGTATTCCTATAATAAAAAACCATGCAGTAACCTCAAAAGACATTACAGAAGACTATTTCATTACATGGAAATATGGGCACAATATGATGAATAAGAAAAGCCAATTACAAAAAGTCTTAATGTATTATTGTATTTGTTTTAAAATGCATATTCTTCCAGGGGAAAAGACTGCAAAGATATACAATGTAAAAGAAATATTAAAGAGTGAGTATATCTGGGTGATTTTAATTATTTATCTCTTTGCTTCTCTAAATTTTCTATAATAAACCAGTAGTGTTTTTTAGAATGGAAAAAAAATAAAAGCCATTATTTTGAAGTACAACAATATACAAAAGGGTCCCACTTCGCAGGATGTATTATCTTTGCTTCCCATTTATCAGAGTGTGCCTTTCTTACAAGGTACAGTCACAATCTAGTAGTACTCACCTGTCCAACTGCTTGCAGGTTATAGCAGATAATATCCTTATTCGCTGTTGAAGTTCCATAGAGAAGTGCCTCAATGAGCCAGCATATCCCCAGGAGGAGGTCAGAGAAGCTCAGATAAAAGAGTGGCCTCATCTGTTAAAGCAACAAAAGCCTCTTTTCATAAACGACGCTAACAATGACTTATTTTTATGTATTACCTTTCTTGTAGAAAACTGGACATCATTTTTCTGGGGCCTCCGCTGGCTGACTGTGGGGAATGTAAAGAAATTCACCAGGTAGGAAAGAATCTGTAATCACAACTATCCCAACTATTCTGGAATCAGAGTATTTATGGATGGATTACATTGGAACTTCTTCCTCATAGAGACACTCCTTCTTCAGATATAGGGTCAAAGGAAAGAATGGACACATGAGAAATTTTGTAATGGAGATATAGCACAAATGAAAACTTGAAAGTGCTCTAGTTGTATAGCCAATATCCTCTAACAATACAAAATCAGTTGAGCATTTAGGGATATGGTTGAGGACCCAAAGAAAATGAAAACAGTTTTGTTTTTTTAAATCTTAATATAGTTTAATGTGCATTTTTCTTTTTTTATTTGTTGAGGTATAATTGACAAATAAAATCATGAGACATTTCAAGTGTACAACATGATGATTTGATATACATATACACTGTAAAAGGATTTCCCGAGTTAATCCATCACCTCACATATTTATTTACCTTTGTGTGTGGGGAGCTTAAGAACATTTAAGTTCTACTCACTTAGCAAATTTCAACTATACAATACAGTGTTATCAACTCTAGTTACACTATGTTACACACTAGATCCTCAGACCTTATTTGTTGCCACGCAGCAGCCTACCCATCTGTGTCCATGTGCCTGCCCCTAAAGCAAGGAGAGTCTGTGAGACAGATCCTTTCAGGGACTTTGCTTCAACTTTGTGCTTGCACCTTATGTCTCCCTGTTTGGCCCCAGAAAGATGGCTGGTCAGTCAATGACGAGTAAGATTCCCCATGTGGGGGGGGCGGACAACTCAAGCCAGGCACAGTCGAGTGGGGACCAACAGGAGAACCCACGGGGTTCATAGAGCCCACAGCCCCCCACCTTCCCCCAGCTAAGGAGAGCCTCTGCCTCTTTGGCTGCATTCCTTCCCACAACCTGCAGGGGAAGAGATTCAATGATGTGTACTCCATCTATTCATATGCATAAAGGTTTTGTCCCTTGGGGAAATACATACATCCTGAGACTTACGGTTCTGCTGCCTGCAGGCAAGGGTGATTGGCTTGAATCAGTTTCCTATTATGATGTGTGGGATTCACAAATCTTGAGATTGACAAGCTTTATCTCCTTTACTTCCCCACCTAAGTAATAAAAACTATGTGCAGGCCCAATTTGGGGCCCAGTCCTTGAGGCTGGAGTCCCCTTAGCCCCGCTTAAACTCTATTCATGGCTGTCTTTTCTTAACCCTGCGCCGCCCTCCTCGCTCCCCACACCCTCATCGCGCAGGACGCGACACTTATTTATCTTATAACATGAGTTGCCGTATCAATGAAAAGTCTGGGTGGGGGAAAATATTGGTATAAATTGTGTATGTTATCTTTCAATTTCTGACCACATTGGTGAAGTTTGTCTTTCTCACTTTCTAGTATCCTTCTCTTTTCAGTCTCCCCACTCCCACTTTTCTAAAAATAGTTTTGATCCCTCTATGGAGAAAATTATAAAATATTTATTGAGAAACTCCAAAAGAAGTTCTACAGTGAAGAAATATACCATGCTCATGGACTGTAAAACCCATTATTACGAAAATGTCAGTTCTCCCTAAATTGATATGTAGATGAAATGCAATTTCAATTATAACTCAACATTCTTTTAGAATTTGACAAGATGGCTCTAAATCTGATATACAAAATATCAAGATAACCTCTTGAAACATCAAGCAAGCCACTCTTGAAGAAAAAGAAGGCGAACTTGTCCTACACATGTTAAAACTTAATAGAAAGCTCGAATGCAGATACTGTGGTACTAAGCACAGGGATAGATAAACAGAGCAATGCAACACACTAGAGAACCTAAAGCAAACCCAAGCGGATAGACTCTTGATATATGATAGAGGTGGCTTTTTAGATCAATGGAAAAAAAGATAGTCTTCTCAAAATATGATGCTAGAATAATTGGGTATCTATATGGATAAAAATAAAACTGGACCCTTACTTTTTACCTCACACTCAAAAATCAGTTCCAATTAGTTTAAAGACCTAAATTGTCTTCAACTTCTATTTAGGTAAAGATTTCCTAAATAAGACACAAAAAAACTCTAAAAGAAGCAATTGAAAAATTTGATCACATTAAAATGAAAAATGTGTATGTCAAAATACACCATAAAGAAAGTGACAAGACATGCCACATGGGAGGAGATATTTGCAACACATATACCTGACAAAGGGCCAAAATCCAAACAATATTAAGAACAAAAACAAACAAAAAACTTAAAAAGCAATAAGAAAACCTAACAGCAAAAAATGGGCAAAAGATTTGAACAGGTACTTAAGAAAAGAGGAAATCCAAATGGTTATAAACACATGAAAATATGCCTGATCTCATAAATAATCAAGGAATGGAAATTAAAACCACAATAAGAAAAAAATTGTACAGTCATGGGAAAAATGTTTAAAGTCTGGCAATATCAAGTATAAGGGAACATAAAGTAATGGGACCTTGCATACACTGCTGGCAGAATCATTTGGAAGAGTTTGGCATTATCTAGGAGATAAGCATATCCTATAACAATTCTGTCATTAGGAAAATACATTACAGAAATTTTTGCATGTGTGCACCAGAGGACATGTCAAGATTATTTATAGCACACAGATAAATTGTGGTATGTTCATAATATAGAATGCTAAACATCAATGAAAATGAAATGAACCAGCGCTATATACAACAGCATGGATAACTCTCACAAACAATATTAAAGGAAAAAAGCAAATCACAAAACAATACATACAGTATTATTTCATTTACGTTGAGCACAAGCAAAACTAAATTGTTCAGATATATACATTACTGGTAAAACTGTACATAAAAGTAAAGAAATGATTATCACAAAAGTCTGGATAGTGGTTACCTCTAGAGGTTAGGGGGAGAGTTGTAATTGGGAAGGAGCATAAGCAGGTACAGGCAATTTCTATTTCTTGTCCCTAGTATTTGTTTATAATCATTTTTTAAACAGTAAATATATGTTTTATGCATTCTAATCTATGTCTGGTATATCTCCCAAGATAAAGTAAATTAAAAAAATTGTAAGTTATCATCAGATACTACCTAACATAAAAACAAATCTCTTCACCTGTACAAAAGGGAATTTTTCTCATACCTTGCTTTCAAATGCTAACCCTAACCTTGCTAATAGGGGTAAACAGTCAAGTTGCCTCGGCTAATGGAAACAAAAACAAGTGAATTAATAACATTTTAAACTGTATTTAATAAATATCAAATAGTATTATTTCCCCCATATATAGCTTTCGCTCTGGGGAAGCCTCCTAAAATTACAGCCAGATGGCACATTCATAGATTCAACTGGCCTACGTATGACCTACCACAAGTTTATAACTATTAATGCGTAAAAAATTAAAACAATACAAAATAAACTCTGAAGGAAAAAGGCAGCCAAGTGGCTTTTGTGAGCAAGAACATAATTATGGTCATTGATTGAAGAAATAGCCTATATATAGGGAGCTGTTGGCACTTTAGGGCCAACCTAAAGTCTTCGTCAGGGAACAGAGGCTTATATACTTTCACTCATGACTGGAAAACCATGAGTTCTATAACAGGAGATAAAAATCAATCAAACAACAAAAATTAACTGATTACCTATTATTGAAATCAGGAAAGTTTCACCCTTCCTATCTGTTTAATAAAATACTATGTTGAAGGTAATACAAAGAAATCGATGATACAGCCCATGGTTTAAGGAAAATACCGTCAGCACAGTGCTTGGTAATAAGGAAGACACAAAAAAGCATAAGACAGGGTCCTAAATATGAAAGCAAAAACTCTTTTAAAAAACCTCTCTCTCTCTCTCTCTCTCTCTCTCTCATACTCACACACACACACACATACACATGCACTTGTCTAATCTAAATCAAGTGCAGAATGGGGGGTGGAGGGGGTGGATGCACTGTGTGAAAGGCTTTCCCTGGGGAGGTTCTGCTGAGTTGAAAAACTTAAAACAACTCATATTAATACTCTTCTAAAACCCTGCTTCCTCCAGTATTTCTAGTCAAGTGAAATCAAGTCACAAAGAATATCAAAAGCGACCTTTATGAGGAAATGAAGTCACGTAAGTGCAGTGAAGTGTATCTGCCCTGAGTATTTTTTTTATTTTTTTATTAACATTGGCTGGCCTGAGCCACTTTCTTCTCTCTTGACGTTGTATCTGAGTCACTGTCTAATCAGCTAGTCCCCTCAAAGATTTCCCATGGATTTTCCCAATTTACTATAATTATTTTTCTAATAGACTATTTTTGTCTTTTTCAGATTATGCCCTGCATGTGTTTTTGCTGTTAAAAATGTTCTTTAATGAAGAAATAAAGGAAAACAGCAACGTATGGCTGACATTTTTAACCTGGAAAAATTGGAATTTTTCCTAGTCAAGAAAATAGAATGTGTGGGAACCACTGAACTAGTGATTGTTAAGGTCCTTTAGGCTCTGGTTATGTAAAGGTGTGAGAACTGAAGCCAGAGAAATTAAAGGTCACATTCTAAGTCAAAGCAGACCCTACATTTTTATAAAGCTCTAACCCACTGTCATGTCAGAGGTCGCCTTATAAGAGTGGTTCTCAACCAGGAGCAATTTTGCCTCTCCCAGGAGACATCTGGCAATATTTGAAGATATTTTTGGTTGTCACAACTGGGCTGGGGTAGGGATGAGGGGTATTGCTACCAGCATCTAGTGGGTAAAGTCTGCTAAATATCCTAATGCACAGGACAATGTCCCACTACAAATTACTATCTAGCCCAAAAGGCAGACAGTGTCGAGACCCAGAATCTCTGCTTAGCTCTCTCCACTATGTAACTCATACTTTATGAACTTAATCACATCTGAGCTCAAATTTCAGCAAAGGGACAAACATTAGGGCAATCTGAATCACAGGAAGATGTGTGGCCTAAGATTACTTTGGCAGGTGATGACAATACAGTATCAAGATTTCTACTTTCTAGTTTTACTTACATTAAAGTCACATTCTACGTCTGAAATTCAAAATTCTCTTTTCATTAGGCAGCATATTTCAGTGCTTTAAAAAGTGTATGGGGGGAGAGGCTTTGGAACGAGAAAAGTCTGCACTCAAATTCTAGCTCTACCACTTCCTAGCTATAAGATTTTAGGAAAAGTCTCTCAACCTTACTAGGACTCCATTTCCTCATCTATAGTATCAGATTTATAATATCTACCACACAGAGTGGTTTTAAGGGTTAAATGAAAAATGTATTGAAAACACACTGAGCACATGGGTCTAGAATACATACTAAAAATTGTGTTTAATTTGAAGAGGGATTGTAGTTAAGAGTTAGACTTTTGAAAATCTGCTCTGCTACTTACTGTGTAACTTGAACAAGTTAATCTCATGACTTTGAGCCTCAATTTCCTCATCTGTGAAATGGGGCTAACACCATCCTTCTCATAGGAGAATTATGAGGACCAATAAGATCAAGTATGTAACACACTCAGCATAGTTGGAACATAGTAAGTGTTCAACAAACAGAGCTACTTTTATTATTAAAATGAGCCCAATAAAACCCAATGACATTTTCCACATACAAAAGTTCTTCCATAAGTATCCTAAACTACATTTTGCCTAACTTTGTGCCATTTGGCTTGGTTAGAGAAACAGTTGTTACATTTCTCTTAAAATCTTCTGAGTTAGCAAATTCATTACTCTTCTAGTCCTTTCTGAATCGAGACAGTGTTTTGTTTGTTTTTATTTTTTTTGTACCTTAAATATGTACAATTTTTATCAATTATGCCTCAATAAAAGGAAGGTTTCTGACTTCATCTTTTTGGAATGAATAGTTTTACACAGGATGTATTTTTGCTCTGTTTTCACCATTTAAATTGTAATTGCCTAGAAGGCCAGAATGACAAAACATATACCTTTTGTATAGCAAAGTCTTTGAACTATTTCCTAGCCCCACTAGCAATTTTACCAACCTATCAACATCAGAAAACTCATTTCCAAGCAGGACTCTACCACGCTTCGAGTATCGGCTTCAAACAACACTCTGTTTCCTTAACCTTAATAATTAATGCATAACAAAAGAAATTCACATATAGTAGTCAATACCTCAGTATTCAAAGTTATAGTTAAAATAATTACCTAGAAGAAAAGGGAGACCTATTGACAGTGTCTAAAATATCTCAATGTATCATACTGACAAATATATAAGTAATTCATAGAATTATTCCATCGTTTATAGGTGACACCTCTTTTAGTTATATCAAAGGCTAAGTCACTAAAAGTTTAAATCCAACAGAAAAAAGAGATTGCTCACCTCTGGAGATTTCTGTATATTCTGGAATACAGCGTAGGCAATAAGTGAGCTTGAACCTATAACACTGACAGAGATAAAGGATGATCAATAAAAGAGGACAATTGGGATGCCTTCATTTTTGCTATTGAATCTTTTACAGCTTTATTTACATATAACTGATGTAAAATAAACTGTACATATTTTTTAAAACTACATAATGTATCATGAATTGGTGTTATCCTTGCGCAGGGGTCATGCTAATTTCTCTGTATCGTTCCAGTTTTACCAAAAAAATTGAT
Source organism: Rhinolophus sinicus (assembly GCF_036562045.2). NCBI lineage: Eukaryota > Metazoa > Chordata > Mammalia > Chiroptera > Rhinolophidae > Rhinolophus > Rhinolophus sinicus. The sequence continues at coordinate 32,452,534 of NC_133765.1, read as the reverse complement.
TTTACAAGCCAATCCTGTTGACAACCAAAGTTGTCCTTTGGTTTTCAGATGTCACCTTTTTTTTATTGTTATTATCATTAACGTTGTTACACTTTATTAATCAGAAAATATCAACATGATAAAGAATAGCATTTCTCTCTGACTAAAGAATAAAAGCAAATCCCCAGGGGCAGGGGGCAATGTCGGAAACTTCAGAATTCTCCAGTTTACTAATACTAGTTTAAACAGTCATATCACATGAAATTAAATAAACTTACCTCAGAGTGGCCATAACAAATTGTATCCACTGTACTGCAGAAAAAGCCTAAATAAAAGGAGAAAATGAGAATAAAATTAAGTCTTTTACATTTAATATTTAACCTTACTCCAGTTTCAGTGTTTATTAACTATCTGTGCAGAGCACAAACTCTTCTTCAGTACCTAATCAAAACACATTACAAGTCTAAGAATAAATAGAAAGGCTGAACAGGCCCATGGAAAGGCAGGGTGGTTCCTTTTTTCCTCCCTTATTGCTACGTCTCTGTGAAACAGTAAGATAAAAACAATAAAGAGATAGATAGAAAATGGCTGAGTGAAAAAAACAGAGTTGAATGAGAAAATTAATCAAGAGAAGAACAAAATGGAGAAGAGATAGGAAAAGTTAAATTTTTAGCGAGAATAGACAGATGCATGGAAAGAATGGGTAACAGGGTAACAGGAAAGGCAAACAAGTACTAAATACAAGGGACTGACAGAACTAGACAAACAGGAAAATAGAATACTAAGTAACAGAGAAATAGGAAGAAGAAAAGTTAATAGCATGGAGAGAGAGAGAAAATGTGAGTGGAAATACAGAACAGGGAGGAAAAGCGGGGAAGCGAAAAAGAAGAGAGGGACAGCTTCTAATCTCACCAAGTCCAAACTGTCCTCCAGAGTGCTCGCCTCCAGTAGGAAGGCCATAGGGACTTGAGTCCCAGCTATACTTAAGCAGCCGGATCCTTCTCAGTCAGGTTCTGAATCCCCAAGCAGTGAAACAGGTGGCTCCACCCCTACCCCAGCTGGGCTCCTCCCTATCCAATCCTGCCCTGTATCTTGAGGGCAAGGAAAGAAGGTGGCAACAAGTGGAGAAGAAAGCCAAGTAGAAAGAACAAAAATAGAACAGGTGACAAGGAAACAAATTCTAAAAAGCATTAGGAATTGTAAGAAGGGGTAAGAGGCAGGAATAATAAAAAGGAGAGAATAAGTCATAGTGAAAAGGTAAATAGAGCTGCAAGAGAGAAACGGAACAGAAAAAAGAGAGAAACTTGGGGAAGAAGGGAAATCTGCTTAAAACTTGCCCGTTTTGAGACAGAAGCCTGTGATGAGAAAGAGAGCGTGCATATTCACTCATTCAATAAATTTTTAGTAGTACCAGGAAAAGGCTGTGAAGAAAAGGGGCTATTACTATTGTCTCATATTTGTTTAATACTAACATCTTCAACATTCTGTACCCAAAATTCCCACCAGAAATATAATTATATAATTACACAATTCAATTAATATACTAATGTTTATATGTCAACTTTGTGTTATGGAAGATAGAAAGACAAAGATACAGACCCATACTTCCAGAAGCTTATAATACGGTAGGAAAAATGGCTTATAAGCACATCCTATAACAATTCTGTTATTAGGAAAATACATACCAAAATCTCAAATTATCTGCATACAAAAATAATATACACTGATTGGCATTTAAATGGTATTTGTAAGAACTGGTAAAATTTGGACAAAGATTGGGGGAAGGAGAAAGCAGAAGGAAGAACATTTCATTTATGTAACCATTTATTTCATCTAACCATGCTCACTTCTGTATTTCATACATTCTACAAATATTTATGGATAACATAAATTAGATCACTTGCATGGCTTGAGTAATTTAAATATATGACTCATTTATTCAAATGAGGTTAAGAATACAAGTGTAGTGTGGAGTAGAAGATGGGACATTAAGTGGAGGCAGGCTCTAATCACTTTGCTTAAATTATTAAACAAATAAATAAAAACTCCAGTAAATTTCTGGATCAGAAATCCCTATCATAGGTCTTAGGGAGTGCTTTGAGTCCCCTAATCATATAGCTACATAATAAGGGTGAGGGAACTAATGACAGTCTCACCAAGGGATAAGAGAATGCTTTTGGACAAAGGATTCTTGTCTCAGTCAAGAACACATCTCAAATTGTTCAGAAAACAGCCAGGCCAAATCTGTCTGCTGCTCTTCATAGAACTTTTCTCTTGTGGCATCTCTTCTAAAATGTCTTATGCCACCAGACAACATTTCGGATTTACTTTTCCATTTTTCTCTCTAAATTAGTCCTCTGCCTTCTGAATATTCAGCACTGTCCCCCTTTGAAATGTCTTTGGAAACATAATCTTCCAATCTTCCTTTTCTACAAGGGTTAACCTGAGCCCAAATGAAGTGGGTGATACTTATTTTCGGTTTCTCTTCTCCTCTTTTTACTTATCTCTTTAGCAAGCTCAAACACATCCCAGCTCTCACTTCACATAATGGGCTAATATATATTACGTATCAATTTAAGTTAACAGATATTCATTCAATTTCTACAATGAGGAATTTAATGCAGTGGATACAAAGTCAAGAACAACACCTACCTAGTAAAATATTTTTATTTAAACAAAAATACTCAACTTAAAGATTTCCAGTAATAATAACTACCAATTATCAAGTGCTTTCTATGTGTAATGCTCTATGCTAAGCATTTTAATCCTCAACACAACCTTTGAGGTAAGAAGTACTATTTTCCCCATTTTACAGATGGAGAAACTGAGGTTTACAGTTGAAGAAACTAAGGTTTAAAGAAGTCAAGTCACTTCCCTATGGTTACAGAGTTATCAAGTGGTAATGCCAAGATTCAAACTCAGTCAGTTTGACTTCTCATTCTTAACACCTACTGTATCCTAACAGGGAACTGGTTAATGGGAGAAAATGGAAAAATAATTTTAAAAATTAAGATGATATCAAGAGAATTCTTCTATTAGGCAATTGTTTCTTAGATATGACAAAAAACGCACAAGCAACAAAAGAAAAATAGATATAAACTGGTCTTCTTCAAAATTAAAAACTTCTGTGCTTCAAAGGATACCCTCAAAAAAATGAAAAGGCAACCTACAGAATGGGAGAAAATATTTGTAAACCATGTATCTGATGAGGGACTTGTATGCAGAATACATAAGGAACCCTACAACTCAATAACAAAAATAAAATCCAATTTGAAAATAAGCAAAAATTTTAAACAGATGTCGCCCCAAAATATACAAATGACTAATAAGCACATGAAAAGATGATCAACATCATAAGCCATCAGGGATTCACATTGAGATGCCATTTCACATGTACTAGAATGGCTATAATAAAAAAGATAATAGCAAGAGTTGTTGATTAATATGTGGAGAAATACAAACCCTCATACACTGCTGCTGGGAATGTCAAATACTGCAGCCATTTTGGCAGTTTTTCAAATGGTTAACCATACACTATATGGCTCAGCTCCTAGGTATAAATTAGGTTCTACTACTAGGTATATGCCCAAGAGAAATTAAAACATATGTCCTCACAAAAACTTAACAGTGTTGTTCAGAATAGACAAAAAGTAGAAACAACACAAATGTCCATCAACTGATGAATGGATAAATGAAATGTGGTCTATCCGTACAATGGAATGTCATTCAGCAATTAGAAGGAAAGAAGTACTGACACATGCTACAACATGGCTGAAACTTGAAAACATCATGCTAAGTGAAAGAAGCCAGTCACAAAAGACCACATAGTGTAGGATTCCATTCATATGAAATGTCTAAAATAGGCAAATTTATAGAGATAGGAAGTAGATTAGTGGTTGTCTAGGGCTAGGAAGGTAGTTTGAGAAGGAATGGGGAGTGACTACTAATGGGCACAGGGTTTCTTTCCAGGGGGAAAAATATTCTAAAATTAGACAGTGGTGATGGTTGCACAACTCTGTGAATATACTAAAAACAACTGAAATGTACACTCTAAAAGGATGAATTGTAAGGTTGGTGAATTATATCTCAATAAAGCTGTTGCCAGAAAAATGATATTTGGGACAAAACAGAGAAGGAAATGTCCCATTGCTGAAATTCATGGTGTAATAATTAATGGATAACATGTTTCTGTCTTTCCTATTGAAAAGGAAAATATTTAGATTAAAAAGTGTAAAATAAACACTGCAAGAGGGAACTGAAGAGAAAGATTATAAGAGAGCACCTGACTGCTCGAAATGAACCCACTACTGCTGGCCTGAACAAATTATACTCCAGGACTTTGATAAAACTTGCCGGTTAACCCAATAAACCATTCAATGAAATCTGGAGAGTTCATGTAAAACTAGGAAAATTACTAGAAATTGTAGAAAACTGGTGATAAGTAATTTTTTTTGTTTTTATAAGGAGAAACAAAAGAATCTGCAAACCATAAGTGAAAGATCTTAGCATTAATCCCAGACAAGATTCTAGAATAAACTATCCAAAAGATGTTTTTAAACGATTAGAAAAATATAACGACTGAGTCAGCATGGATTTATAAATAAGCATGCCTGACTAACCCAATTCTCTTTTTGGATACAATTACTAGACATAGTTTATACGGCCTTTTCACAAAGTATTTGGTGAGAAATTTCATGATATAAAAATAAGGAAAGATAGATCAAGTGAAAGCACAACTGAGGGCATTTCTTGAACAAATAAACCAAAGGGAGAGCTACTTCATTGATCAATATTAATTTAGGAATGACCTCCAGTGGAGTGAATCAGCATTCTGACTTGGCAATGTTCTGTAAAAGACTTTCATCAATGGCTTGAAAAAATATATAGTAGGCATGTTTATCAAATCGTGTGTATTACTTATCTATTGCTACATAACAAATTTCCACAAATTTACTGGCTTAAAACACTAATTTATTATCTCACACCTTCTGTGGGTCAGGAGTCCAAGAACAGTTTAGTTGGGTTCTCTGCTTCAGTGCCTCTCACAAAGTTATAATCAAGATGTTGATCAGGGCTGGGTCTACTCAATTGGGGGAGGGTCCACTCCTAAGTTCATGTAGTTGTTGGTCTAATTCAGTTCCTTGAGGGTTGTTGGTCTGAGAGCCTCAGTTCCTAACTAACTGTTGGCGAAAGGCTTCACTCAATTCTTCGCTATGTGGGCTTCTGCAAGATGTCTTCCTAGCAAGATGGAGTCACATCTTATGTAACCAAATCACTGAAGTGACATTCCATCACCTTTCCTGTATTCTATTAATCACAGATCTTGCCAACACTCAAGGGGAGAGGATTACACAAGAGGCAGGGCTCATTGGGGGCCATCTTAGTGTCTGCCAACCACTCTTGTGTAATCCAACATGTCAAGTACTTTTCTAATTCAGCTCATTTGTAATAGCTGTTCCCTCTCACTGGAATGTTCTTCCCCCAGAGAATCACATGACTGGCTACTTCTCATCCTTCAAGTATCAGCTCAAATATCCTCACCACAGAGATGTTAACATTTAGGAAATTCTAAAATATCTGTTTGTTTGTGTGGCTTATACGAATACATAAAGACAAAATAACATGAATTGAAAGTGGGACAAAAGGAGAAAGAAAAATATCTCTGCTGAAATTATTTGATCCCAGGATGTTAAAAATCTCTATTAGCTTTTTAATACTACACTACTGGAAAAACAAAAATAACAGAAATTCAAAATAAAGTTTCCTACAATCTTATCATCTAGTCAAAATAATGTCTTATTTATTGATGTTACTTTGTCTTTTTCCACATGAATGTTCAACTTTTACGTTGTAGTAATTCCACAGCTAGTATTTTATATTATACATTTCTGCTCAACATTATTCCATAATAATATTTTTTCTTGCTAGAGTCTTATTTTCTTTCTCACAACTCCTCTGGAGTGTAACCAATGCTAACAGCCTGGTGTATTTGTCTACATCTTTCTGTACGCTCATTAAGACATACCCAAATATACACATACATACATATTTGGGGGTTGTTGTTATGATAATAGGTTTTTAAAAAAGGGATCATATATTTCTGTACATATTGCTTTTCTCATCTATTATTTCATGGATATCTCTTCACTTTAATTGAAATAGTTCTAACTAATTTGATAGCTATATAATATTCCACATAAGATCATTTATCTAACACTTCCTCTCATGATTGACATGTAGGTTGTTTTCAGATTTTTTTTTCTTTTCTTCCTTCTTTGCTTCTTCAAAGAATGCTGCAGTAAACATCCCTACACATATAATCTTTTGAGCTGATGATTTTATTTCTAAAGCACAGATTCCAGAGTGGAATTCTTTGTTCCTCCGATACTTCAAGCTCTTTCTCCCCTTAGAACCTTTGCGCATGCTGTTTTATTTTCCGAAAATGCTTCCTAACATAAAACAACCTACATTTTATATTTTTATATAATTATTTAATGTCTGTCTCATTATATGAGTGTAAGTTCCTTGAGAGCTGAATCTTATTCATCCCTTAGGCCTTAGCTTAAATATACCTGTTTGTAGCGGTTTTCCATGAATTCTAACCCAAATTAATCCCCCATCATATTCTTTCACAGGCCCTCCACTTTTCTCTCTTAGAAAGTATCACAATTTGTAATTATATATTTACTTGTGTAATTATTTAACGTCAGTCTCCCCCACTAGAACTGCAGGGAACACATCTACTTTGTTCATCAGTGTAACCCTTACTTCTAAAAGTGTACGACACATGAAAGATGTTCAGTAAGTAGTTGTTAAATATTGAAATAATTCTTAAAGAAAGATGGGGCTTGGAGAAAAATCATACTGTGGAGTAAATCTTCCCTCCATAACAATTTTTAACAGGTGAAATATGCTTCAAGTGTTAAGACATCTGTGTCAGAAGAATTGGTGTGAACATCAACAAAACCTTGCAGGAGAAAAACCATTAGGTCTAAGGGACCTCTGAAGAACAGTACGGGGTCTGAGAAAGGAATGTAGGAAAGAACAATGGAATTTTAAGAGACAACCATGGAGAAGTTCCTCTCAACATGTACTTACTGAGCACTTACCATGTGCCAGACACTGCCCTAGGTGCTGCGGATACAGACAAAAAAACAAAAAAACAAAAAACAAATCCCACCCCTCATAGGAAACAGATAATTTAAAAATAAGCCAATTATATAGTATGTTAACAACCTGAAAAGTGCTATAGAGAAAAAACAGAGTAGGGAGACAGAAAGCAGGAAGATATCAGGGAGGAGCAATTTTTTAAAGGATGGTCAGGGTAGATCTTAGGAAGATGACATCTGAGCAAAGACTTAGGGAAGTGAAGGAACCGGCCATAAGAAAAGTGCTCTAGGGGGAGAAAACCAGTACAAAGGTCCTGAGGCAGAAACATGCCTTGTATATACAAGGAATAGCAAAGAGGTCAGTGAGACTGGGGACTCACTGGCTTGATGACAGAAAAAAGATGGGAGAGTTTACATATTATTAGGTTCGTGCAAAAGTAACTGCGGTTTAAAAGATGAAAAATAATTGCCAACACCGCACTTACTTTTGCACCAGCCTAACAGCTGCCTTAGCAGACCATGCCCCTTTTCCTCCTCCTTACTCCAGCGGCTGTGCTGAGTCATGTGCACACTCATGTAACATGCCTCGCCTCCTACTCCCTACCTCCATACAACTCTGTGCCAGCTTTTTGATTTTTCCACATCGGTGTCAAATGTGGGATTTTATGACTTCCTAAATATGGAGAATTATACCTGGCTTATTGTGTAGACTGTCAGGATCCTGAAGCCAAAAATCTAATCATATCATGAGGTAACTCACTGGGACCAGAGTGCTATTAAAAGGAAGCTTAGAGATAATTACTGTACTTTTGCAACTCATAGAAAAAGTACCAATATAAGCCCTCCCTCTCCAACCAATCCACTTCCTTCACTTTTTTCAAAACCATACTAACTAGGTGTACCCAAAGCATTTATACACTCAGAAGTGAATCATTTAAAAACCAGTCTAAATGACTTCTAAATGGTTCTAAAAACTCTTAATAGCTCCTTATTGACTACAGGACAAAACAGGAAATTCTTAGTTTGATTTTCAAGACTCTCCCCTACCTGAGCTTAAACGTGTTTTACTAATGGCTGTTTTGAGAACTCCCTCCAGCCAAGCCCATCATTCCCCAAAGCATGATGCTCATTCCCACTTCTGCTCCTTTTTCACTTGTTCTCCACCTAAAATATTCTTTCTTCTAAAGCTTAACTCCATTTCCACCTCCTACCTCCTACGTCACGTAGTCTTCTTTAACCACCTCAGGTCACAGTCATTTTCCCCTCCTCTAACTTCTATTACTTGTCTATGTAACTCATTTCACTTAATCATGTATTAGGGCAAACTCAAAATAAAATTTTCCAAACATCCCCCAACATACACACACGGCAGTCTTCCGCTCAAAATTTTTATCCAAACTGGTTGCCCAAGATTGGATCCTATTATCTTTGATGATTCACTATTTTACACACACACACTTTTTTTTTTGACACACACAATGGTTACTATGGTGCTAAACCCCTTGTGATGTGTTATTTAACTTATTCTCTTACCCTCGCATCCATTTGTTCATCCGGTCTTGTGAATCCTACCCTGCAAAAGTTTGTCAACTGCATCCTTACCTCTCCCTCCAACTCTACTGTTTTACCGGCTGATTACAGGACTTCAACGTCTCCTACCCAGACTGCGGCAATAGAGCCTTCCCTCCCGGCTTTCAGCCTTCTTCTTTTCAATCCTTTCCCTTCACTCCTGAGTGACAGCAAATCTGAAGTCACTCTCCCGGTCAAAACTTTTGATGGCTCCGAACCTTTTAGCTTGATGAGACCCTTTGCAACGTGCCCTCGGTAACCTTCACAGACTCATGCTTTTCCCCTTGCTAGAACTATCCTTTGGTGTTGACCTTGTAAATGCCTCTTCAAGAGCCAGCTCAAGTCATCTCCTGTCTGTCACTTTCCTTGACACTCCTGAGCAGGACTGACTGAACCTCCATTTGTGTTTTCATAGTCTTATTTTCTACCAATTACTATTCCTACGTCTCCTCCTCCCCACCACTGTGCATTACTCCTTACAGAGCTCTGTCTCTTTATCTCATTCGCCTCGCAGGCAAACCCAGCGTCTGGTGTAAACCAACTGTATATACCCTGCACAAGTATCTGTTGAATAACAGTAGTAGGATTAAAAAAAACACCTGTTTCTTTCCTGGGCCCTAGGAGATAAGCTGGGCGAGTACTGAGCTTTCAGTAAAGCCTAGCGCCTCCCAGGTGAGGAACTCACCTCAGGGTAGGCCCAACTATCAGACTGGGCAGAGGGCAGGAGTGGCCCTGACCGCCATACTGACAGAAGAGTTTGGCTGACCAACTCCGGGCCTGACTAAGGGAGGAAGGGGAGTATGACTGACTGAGGGAAACACTGGGCCAACTGAGGGAGGGGGAGTGGCATAGTCAGACTGACTGACTGACCTAAGGTGGTAGCGGATCCCAGCCGACTGCCTGACGGACCAAAGGCAGGAAGAAATGGTGGCTGGCGTCGTCATCTTCGAAGACGAGAAAAGATAGCGAACCAGGAGCTGCACAGACGCCAAGCACGCTCCTCGTGCCTCTCCTCACGCGAAGGGCGGAAAAAGCGCAGGCCAGCTGCGCGCCTCGCAGAGTGCGCGTGCGCGGCAGTCTGTCGCTTTTTTTTTCTCCGCGACCCGCCCCCACGTCGCTCCTCCCTCCCCACGTCGCTCCTCCCTTTAACCTTTGGACGGCGCAAGCTTCGCGGAGTGCGCGCGCGCGGCAGCCCCATTTCTCCGCCCCTCACGTGGCCCCTCCCTCTCACCCTAGGCGCGCGCGAGCCTCCGGGGCTGGTCCGTCTGGTCACGTGACTCCCAACTCCGCGCTTTCTGTACTACAGCCTTTCTAGCTCCCACTGCCAGAATCCGGCGTTATGGCTGCCGCTGTTCCCTGCGCCGCTTCTCTCTCCCTACTATTTCCTCCCCTCTTGTTCCTCCTGCTCCTCTCCGCTCCTCAGGGCGGTAGCGGCCTGCACACCAAGGGTGCCCTTCCCCTGGATACAGTCACTTTCTACAAGGTAACGGGGGCGGGGAACATCGCACGCAGGTGCAGCCAGAGCGCCCAGGGGAGCGTAGACCTGTGGGGGACGCAGGGGACAGAGGTCTAGCCAGTGGTGGTCTGTGGCGACGATCAGGGCTTCCCACCATCTTATAGGGCTGATGGACTCTGGGCCGAAGCCGTATCATGACCATGCTCCACGGTCCCCTCGCACCCTTGCCTTTGCAGTATTTGTACTTGCTTCCTCTTTTGCAAAAGAGCTGCCGAGATGGAGCCGAGGGAACTGGGAGCCCCTTCCCCTCACCTATGGGGAGAGGGCGGTGCCCGACAGGATCCAATCCTCGAGTCCCAAGTGGGAGATTCGGAGGGCGGCGCAAAGCGGACGCCACAGCTCCTGCTGTGGTTGGGCTGCGGGGTGGGAACCCGGCGTGTTGGCACGCATTTCTGCGCCCCTCTTCCCTTGGCGTGGATTGCAGCCTAATTTGCAATATGCAAACACCGTCCAGACAGCCTGAGTCTCCTTGAAAAGTGCAAGCGTTAAGAATAAGCTTCGGTTCAACACCTTTATAGAGAATATCTTGTGCCTGGAGGGGAAAAAATGAATATAATCGGGTCAAAGCACGGAAGGACTCACCACTACTTTCTACCTCCATTATTTACAGAATTTGGGGTCCTGGCCTGGTTAATTGTCGTTGGAAATGTTGAAGGCAGAATGCAGGCTCAACCCCCTCCTCTTGCACCTGTCTTCACCCACTGGCAGCTTTTAACTTTGCCTACAAGATGGGCAAGCTAACGCTTTGAGAGAGCCCGTCTTTTTAGTTTCTTAATTTGTACCTATTGCTAGGAAGTGAAACCAAAAAGTGGAGTTCTAAATGTGTCTCAGGTGGTTGGCTTCTTCTATTTTCAAAAGGGTTTCTTGTGGATTTGGCACCTGTGGCTCATTCAAGGCAGTTTCAAGAATGTAAAAGTGTAGGTATTGTTGTCAGGCACACCCCACAGCAACCTATGCTTTGGGGGCCTTTATTGGCAAAGTGACACTCCTACCCTCTCAAACTGGGAAATGGGATAACATCACAGACCAAGTGTGACTTAGAGGGAATCTGTGTACTATAAAGTTAACAGTATTTCCTAATCAGTTGGTGCCTCTCCATCTTTACTGCTACCGGTACAGCCTGGTCAAGGCGATCATTCCAGTAACCTACCTAAGTCCTACATGACCTGATCTTGCTTCCCTCTTCTTTCATCTCCTAACCATTCTCCTTTTTGTCCCCTCTGCTCCAGCCACACTTTCTCTGTCCTTTAAATATTCCTAGCTCGTTACTGCAGCGGGCCCTTTGCACTTTTGACTAGAACATTCTTTGCCCCATCTTTGAAAGGCTGGTTGCTTATCATTCAGGCTTAGGTTAAACGTTACCTTCTCAGAGCCCTTCCATGATTTCCCCTCCCCCAGCCTTTTTTTTCTTGTCTATTATATCAATTCCCACACTAAAATATTATATGTTTGGGAAAAACTACCTTGCCTGTTTTGTTCACTGATCAACTACACAACCTAGCAGTTTACCCGTCACATACCTAGAAGATGCTCAATAATAATCTGTTGAATGAATGAACAAATGTTTCTCCAGTCCCTTTCTAAATTTCACTCTCTTTAATACCATTGAACAAAAGGAGACCTTCGTAGTGTTGTGTCCAGGAGACTCATTCCATGCTTTGCCTTTCAGTGATTTCCAATGCCTTTTTTTGTTTCTTGCTCTTCACCATCACTAGAAATAAGAGACCCTGTCTGTTTTCTTTCCTGCTGTGTTCATTTAGAACGGTGCCTGGCACATGATAGGCCCTCAGTATCTTTTTATTCAGTAAATGAATGAATAATGAATTCATCTGTCCATTGAAGAAGCAAGTTGCCTAAATGTTACGGTGGAGCCGATTCCTCAAGGATGAGGAAAGGAGAGAGAGTCCTAAAGCAATTAAGAGGTATAGACTGAGTTAAAAAACAAGAAAAAATTCATTGTGCAAATGCTTGCCATTCAAAACCATTCTGCCAGGGGTAAGAATGGTGAAAGTAAAAGATGGTGGCCTCTTAATTCTATTTCAATGTTACAGTACTGTATGATTCTTAATATTATTGCATAATACAAATGTAGGCCCCTTGCAGGTAGGGATCCTGTGTTGTGCTTTTTAAATTGTTTTCCCCCTGTACATGTAGCATCTGCTACCAAAGTCTGCCCTAGTTTTGTTCCTTTAGCACATATTTTTGGAGCATCTGCTACACACAGGTACTGTTGGGCACTAGGGACATAGCAAAACACAGGTCAGACAAGGTCCTTAATTCTCATAAATGTACATTCAAGTAGGGAGGACAAACAAGCAAATAAGGATTTCAGAGTGATTAATGCAGAAAGTAGAGCCGGATAAAGGATGAGTGTGATGGAAATGAAGCAGTGTTGGACAGTGTGGGTGGAGGAGGGGTATTTGAAGTGAGCTTTGAATGATTGACAGCCATGGAATGAACTGAGAAAAGTGCATTCCAGACAGCAGAGACAGCAAATGAAAAGGCCCTTAGTAAGAATAAGTTTGGTGTGTTGAATTGAAATAAGGCCATTTGGGCCGGAGGGATGTGATCTCATTTATATTTTAAGTCTTCCCTGCTTTTAGGCCCCCAGAGCTCAGAATTTTTGGGGTCAATGACCACTTAAAAGATTACCTGTTCTGGTGGCTTCTGCCCCTTCCCTTGTGTGTGTAGGCAGTTTTTAAATGTTTTTTTCAAACCTAAAACCAAATGGACATCAGCACACAATAAGGAACAAGGAATTACAAAAACTGGGAGGCTGTTGGTTTGACTTAATTATGATGGCCTGTGATGAAATACTGACCAGCAGTGATCACTGATTAGAAGAACAAAAGGTTGTATGTAAGAGGAAGAGAAGGCAGTATTACTGACCAAAGACAGTTTGTTAGATAAAATCTGTGCATTGGAAGACATTATCAAAAGGAAGTCCTTGGGATTCCTCAATATGTTAAATGTAGAATTACTACATGACCCCGTAGTTCCATTCCTAGCTATGTACCCAAAAGAAATGAAAACAGGTGTTCAAACAAAAAATTGTACATGAATGTTCATAATAGTACTATTCACAAATAGCCAAGAGGTGGAAACATCCCAGATGTCCATCAGTTGATGAATGCTTAGGCAAAATGTGGTCTATCCATACAATGGAATATTTATTTGGCCGCAGAAAGGAGTGAAATACTGGTGCATACTACAACATGGATGCACCCTGAAGACATGCTAAGGGAAAGAAGCCAGACAGACGGCCATGTATTATATGATTCCATCAGAGTAGACAAATCCATAGAAACAAAGCAGATTAGTGGTTGGGAAGGAGGACTGGGGAATGGTTGCTTAATGGGTATATGGCTCTGGGTACATGGTTCCTTTGCAGGTGGTGAAAATGTTCTGGAACTAGATGTTAGTGATGGTTGCACAACATCGTGAATATACTAAATTCCACTGAATTGTGTACTTTAAAATGGCTAAAATGGTCATGTGAATTTTACAATTAAAAATCTTGGCCCTAACAACAGTTTAGGACCTAGAAATCCAGCCAAAGTAAACAGTGGTCTAGGGAGGGGACACTGTCCCAAGCCTGGCATCTCAGGAACTTCCCTTGAATCCTGAAACTGCAGAGTTCAGCTCTGGACTCCCTAGCCAATGCTTCCTCCATGGTACCAACTCCTTTATATAGATGGGTGGTGGGTTGGTTGGTTGGGTTTTGTCATGTTTCTGATTCAGTGCTTACTGAGAAAGGTCCCTTGGGATGATGGGCGTTACGGGCCAACGTAGTGCGTGCTAAGGGTCTCCTTAGCCTTACCAGAAGGGCCACTGGAGAAAGCCTTAATACATCTACAGATTTATTCTAGACTGGATTGTATATGTCTTTGATTAGTGTGAACAACTATCTAATAGGGTACCCAACACATAGCAGGAACCACTAAATTATTAAATGAATCAATGGGTGAATGAATGAATGAATGAATATTGGTATGTGAGAGTTTGTCTCCCTTGTGGGCTTGGTACTACTCCATTTCTTAACCTTTGGGAAAAGCAATCAGCCCCAAAGTTCCCTGGAACCCCCACTTGCTCAGCTCTATACGCCCTCAGGTCATTCCCAAAAGCAAGTTCGTCTTGGTGAAGTTCGACACCCAGTACCCCTACGGTGAGAAGCAGGATGAGTTCAAGCGTCTGGCTGAAAACTCGGCCTCCAGTGATGACCTCTTGGTGGCAGAGGTGGGGATCTCAGGTATGACAAGTCCAAGATGACTGGGGAGGGCAGAGAGGGAGGAAGCCAGGAATGACTTCCCTACTTGTCGGGGGAATCCCAGCACCTTTCTGTCTGAACCCCACATGTAAACAGGGTCATGGCCTTTCAAGGAATCTGGTGTCCCTGGCAATGAGATTGAGCAGATTCTGTGACCACCGAACCTCAGCGCAGCCTTGCAGGGGCCTGAGGGGAAGGAATCCACCATCCTTCATCCTCTACCCTCCACTGACACCAAACTTAATAGAGAACTTGGAGCTCTCTTTGCAGAGGGGGTGCCCTGCCCCCTAGGGGACAGCGTAGTCCATTTTTCCATCTTCATTTCAGCTCGTTTGTACCAAAACTATGGGGATTTGGCTTTAGCTCAAATCCACCAGAGCTGCCACTAAACCAAGGTCAGCTCTCAACCACAATGACAGCTTTAATAATAGTGGCCAACATTTAGTGGTTTACAGTCTAAAGATGTACACAGACATTGCATTTTTAATCTTCTCTTGAACCCCACCTGAGAAGCGAGACGTACTACTATCTCCATTTTATACCTAAGGAAAACAAGCTCAAGGCTGTGGGGTACAAAGTGGCTCATCCAGAATTCCACCTAAGAGTTTATTCCCAAGGGCAGTGGGTTCTTCCCTCTCTCAGCTTCCTCCCAGCTGAAATACCTCAGTCCCTAGTAAGTGCGAGAGTCTGTTCCTGGGTACAGGGCAGTCAGTCAATTCCCACTCAGCTGTAAGTTCACTCCCTTGGGGCTTTTAGAATAATAAGTGACATTTATCAAATGTTTACTGTGTGCCAGGCCACTGTGCTAAGTGTTTTATACATATTTCATCCTTGGGACAAACTATAAAGGAAGTGCTGTGACCGAGCACCACCACCACCATTTTTCAGATGAAGAAACAATGCTTGCTCAAGATCGTCGAGTTTAGTGGCAGAACTAAGGTTGGAACCCCATGCTTCTTATTCTCCTGCCTCCGAATAAGTGGTCTGGGCCATTTCTTCTTGACAGGGTGTGGAAAACCAGTTATCACAGCGTCAGCCTTGGAGCAGTTGCTGCCTTTCAGGGAGGACACAGCAAATACTAACAGCTACCACATACTAAGGGCTTAACTCTTCCAGGTGGAGGGCTCCTAGCCCCTCATTGGGTCCTTAAAACAGCCCTTGTGGTAGGGACCATGTGACCTATCACAGGCTCCCTTTCTCTCAACTCCAGCCAGGTTGGCCTTTGTAATCCTTAAATACACCCAGCTCATTCCTGCCTCGGAAGGACTTGCAGTCCTTCTTCTGAGACAGTTCCCATATCCTCACACGTCTGGCTCCTTGATCCTCAGGTCTCAGCTCATGTCATCTCCAGGTGGGCCTTCTTACCCAGTCACACCGTTTTATTTTCCTCAGGGCACTGATCACTTAGGTTTGTTTATTATCTTTCTTCGCACCCTTAGAAGAATGTAAGTGCCTTGAGGTTGACACCCCATGTCTGGTTTCTGTTCACAGATTATGGTGACAAGCTGAATATGGAACTGAGTGAGAAATACAAGCTGGACAAAGACAAGTACCCGGTCTTCTACCTCTTCCGGGATGGGGACTTTGAGAACCCGGTCCTGTATAATGGGGCAGTTAAGGTTGGAGCCATCCAGCGCTGGCTAAAGGGGCAAGGGGTCTACCTAGGTATGCCTGGTTGCCTGCCTACGTATGACACCCTTGCTGCAGAGTTCATCAAGGCCTCTAGCGTGGAGGCCCGACAGGCCCTCTTACAGCGGGGGCAGGACAACCTCTCAGGTGTGAAGGAGACTGAGAAGAAGTGGGCTGAGCAGTACCTGAAGATCATGGGGAAGGTCTTAGACCAGGGTGAGGATTTCCCAGCATCAGAGATGACCCGGATCACCAAGCTGATTGAGAAGAACAAGATGAGCGACGGGAAGAAGGAGGAGCTCCAGAAGAGCTTAAACATCTTGACTGCCTTTCAGAAGAAGGGGGCCGAGAAGGAGGAGCTGTAAAAAGGCACTCTAGGGTTTTCCAGAGTTTGGTGGGGATGGGGAGGGAAAGTTACCTGCTGCCTGTGAGACCCTGGGATATAAGGGAGTGGTGGGATAAGTGACCCTAAACCAGCATGCCCAGATACTGATGTTGTGACCATGCTTGGGACATCTCTGTAGCCAGTCCGGGTATAGCTGGAATACGCACTCAGATGGCTTATGAAATTCCCGCAGAAGGAATTGGTGCTATAAAGAGTGTACTGCCCAGATCCTTGACAGGTGTAATTCTGATCTAATTAAAGTTTCTGTGTTTTGGTTAAGTGGATCTGAAGCCATTCAAATTTCTTTTACAAATTATACTTTGGCCTATGACCTGCTTTCTCATTTGAATTTATTTTTTAATCTAAGCTGGTATGGACTCCACTCTACCAGGGTAACAGATTATCTTGGTAACACTGGAAATGGGCCCCAGCTCAAGGCCTACCTTTCTTTCCACTGATGTCAGACTCAAGTGGACTGATTGTGGGTTGTATATTGCATTGTCCATTTTCTTGTCCTTAAAATTGAATGGCAACATTAATGAACCTCAGTATATTTATTTTCCATACTCCATGAGATACATAGCAAATTCTTAGTTTTATTGATATAATCTGATGTTTTTTTCGAGTTTGATTTAGACAGCTAAACGATACAATGCAGTCTGATTTGGAAGTTGAAAAAAGGGGGGGATTGTTTGTCATTTAAGTTACTTTGTCAGTTCACGCAGTAAGTACCAACTTTAAAACAGAGGGAGCATTGTAGTGACTTTGAAATCTGTTCTCAGGAGTGATGAGCAGGACCTGCAATGGTAAGCTTCGTAACATCCCTACTTTCATATTTAACTATTTGAAATTATCAAACTAGACAGCTCCTGAAATATGTCTAGTTGCACCCACACAAATGTAAGTTGGATGGAGCTGGCAAATAAAATCTTAAATTGTTTATGTTCCTTCATTTCCCCCAGATTGTTATTTAAAGTCACTGGAAACGAAAAAAAAAAATATGGAGGAAAATTCATGTGTTGAATTGGATGGACCAAAAACAATTGTGTTCACTTAGGCTAACAATTCAACTAGGTAAAAAATGTTGAAACCTAAACTCCTGCCCATAACCAGCATAGATATTCTCAACATTTGACAAGAATACATGTATTTGGCCCAATAATTTCAGTATTTCCCCTACTAATTATTTCAATTCTAACAAAATTTGGGGAGATCTTTTTCAATGCTTCTCACTGGTAAACTTGCTTTAGCTGTTCTAGTTTTTTCTCATGTATCTAAAACAATCACTTCTTAAGAACTATTCACTATTTTATGGAAATTAAGAGTGAGACAAATGGCAGATAGGGAAAGAACTCTAAAACTAAACGTATCCACAGTCCCTGAATGTGGTCTCATCTCAATTGAGAGGAATGAAAGGTGGCAACACCCAGGGTACTTCACTGGATGCATCTGGACTGGGGATCATTATAAGCCCACGGTCTTCAGTTGAAGAAACATGGGCTGTAGGGCAGGAATAGATTATACATCAGAGGCTCGTATCAAATATTTTTCATTAAAGATGAGCCCTGTTTCTAGTTTAAGAGTGAAGTGGTTTGCATATGCTACATAAAATTGAGTCTTCCCTGTCACTTAAGACAAATGGATTCCTTTCTTGTAATTCTTAGCATCTAATTAAATAATACTGTGGCTCAAATGCTGCTAATCAGACTAATGAAAGCTATGGACTGGCTTCCCAGAATCAAAACAAATATATACGATTTTCAGGGTCTTTCCAGATAACCTGAAGATGAGACCGTGGAACCAACAGAGAACTCTATTCTAAGCAACTTGCAAGTAATCTCAAATAGTGCCAAGAATCATTTTAATTTACAAATAGTCCTTAGTAATTGGTGCCACACAAAAAAATGTTGGCATTAGAATCACATCAAGAGAGACTGATTATTCAATAGAGAACCAAGATAGAGTGGGAATTTGAACACGGCGATCAAAACTTAAGACTGTGAGATTGGGGGTTGGGAGGGTTGTCTGGATTTTAGCTCATTTCATCAATACTTAAGTTTGATTCTTACTCAACCCTTAACTCATTGGATGGTCTTAAGTAACCTTGTATGCAACAACTACTTTTCTCATGTAAAATAGTACATTATCTGGGACCCACTTTTACTGGAATATGTAGACACTGGAGGTTGTAAAAAAGCCCTGTGCTCAAGCATAAATTAGGTAACCCACAAATCATTTTTATAAGCATTTGATACAATAGTTGCTTACCCTTGACTTGTATGAAATACATGTCTGCATCAAGGCAGTGGCAGCATCTAAAAAACAGGGAACATGAAAAAGTATAACCCTGAGCCCATCTGGGGGAAAAAGTTAAAAATGGCAGTAAAGTATATCCAGATACCCAACTTTTGCTAAAGGAAAACAGACCATTGGGATGGAAGCAGGTAAAAACTGACTTTTTTCAGGGCTCAAATAAGAGCACTTAGTATCTACCATGTTTCCCCAAAAATAAGACCTAACTGGAAAATATGCCCTACCATGATTTTTCAGGATGACTTCCCCTGAACATAAGCCCTAATGAGTCTTTTGGAGCAAAAATCAGTATAAGACCCGATCTGATTTTCAGGGAAACACAGTATCACAGAACAGAAAGGAAACTAGGAGAGGAAAAACAAACATCTCTTCTTTCCACTGTTGTCAGTGTGTCTGAATAAACTTTTGATCTCATCAGCCTGTGAGTTCATATACTCAGATAAATCATCAGACTGTCTGAAATCCTCCACTTCCCACTAAATCTAGAAATCTCATTCCTTCCCTTGGCAACAAATCCTTATTGCTGTGATCCCCACACTTCTATCTCAATCCCTACCCCTTTCCACTCCTTTTCATTAACACGTTGCGTACTGATCACGAGAATCTTCACGAGGGATTTAAATCCCGCCGTACGCAACGTGTTAAGTCCCAGCTGCTTGAGCCTTTTATATTTCAGTCATAGGAACATACTTAGCTGTTTCCTGCCTGGGGGCCTTTGGACTCCGTTCCTTTTTCCATGGCCAACTCTCCCTCATTCAGGTCAGATGGCACCACTCAATGGGTCCTGTCATGACCCAGCTTATGACATACCCTGATATATTAAACAGGACTTAATTACAAACTAATATTTTTATTGTCACATTCCCCACCTCAGCCACTAACTAGGATATGGTCTCATTTACCATTATATCAGGAGAGTCTAAAATAGAATCTTGCACATAGTAAATAAGTACTCATTACATATATCTTGAATTAATGCTAGCATGCAAGGTATTAAACAAAAAGTCTAATGGCCTTGGAATGTAAATTTTAAATTCACAAATACTATTGCTGAGGAATGTAACACTCAATACAAAATTGAGATGAATTATACCATTTAAAAGGTGGCTTCTAGAAATCTGAACAAAAATGAACCAGGCAGAAATGCCAACTTAAAATAAAAGTGTTTATATAAATTAACCCATCCAGTTTAAAGTATATTTGCTATGCTTAATTCTGAAGAAGGAAGAATATGTACTTCCCAATTTAATAAATCACATCAAATAAGTAGGAAGTTTCAACAACAAGGCTGTAGATAACACTGAAACCCCTTTTTATATTAAAAGTTAAAATGAAAGACAAATCCAGATTGAACATAGTGATTGCAAAATATAATGCAATTTTAAACAATTAAAATTATGAAAATATACAAAATTGATGGGCAACACAACTAGGCATTTGTACATTTTTCATTATGTGGAGAACACTAAAAATTTCTCTACCTTTTATCCACATCAGATAAATGATTTAAACCAAATGTTTGCTTTGGAGAGTCTTAACTTAGGATCTCAGTAGTATAAAAAGCAGTAATTTTTCAGTCTGTAAACAGTAGTCGTGTTTTTTCTCCTTTCCTTTTTTTTTTTTTTTTAAATAGCAATTTACCACACAAAAACAACAAAAAACCCACACAAACCAAAAACAGCAGCAGCAGCAATGGGTTATTTGGGAATTCTCTTCAAATACCAATGACATACGATTGCTGGAGAGGGTGCTTTTTACTCATGTAAGAATATATATATATATTTGTAACTGTACACAATTTATAGTGCATGACAGTTTCCAAAAGAACAGATCAATAAAAGATATTGGCTATTTCTGCATAATTTCATTCTTTTTACAATTTTCTCAAAACATAAGAGGTTGGATCTAATTGAAATGCTACATTTAGTAGGAAAATCAGCAAGTAACAAAGGAAGCATAACCTCGATGTAACATTGTCACTAACACCCACCTTTTGAGTTCTTAGTAGAGGTGCCAGATGGCCCTGGGCAAGAGACTAGGTAGGCAGACCACCAGAGTCACGCCCTGTCCATGCGGACCAAGGCCAGCCACTGAGCACGCACATATACGCTAGATTGATCATGGTCAAATGATAGACTTGTTTCAAAGAGCATTTCTATGTCTATGTACAGTATTTTTGGACATTCAAAAACACATTATTTCAACAACACATGCCATACACATATACCCCCACCCCCATAAATACACAAGATTCCATGTACGCCACAGTTTTACAAAATTATGATGTCACTTGGAATCAATCAGAATTTTCAGTTCATCTTGTTCATCAGTTCTTCCGTTTGGGATGGGGTGTGACAGCTGTGGCTACCAATTTACTTCAAAAATAATTTTTTGAAATTACTTGATGGACTAGGATTTCCAACAAGTCTTATTTTGAACAGGTAATGTAGTAATTTTCAAAAAAATTTCCTTGGATGTTTCAAGTTATTAATCACCCTATCAAACTGTTGAGTCTAAGAAAGTCAAGATGAGGAGACAAAATGCAATTGCTTTGCATAGAGACTTTCCAAGCTCTCTTTTGGTTGCTGTTGAAAGAAAAAAGTATCACATTTCACTGGAGAAGTGAGTTAGAAAGGACCTTTTAGGTCTTCAAGACCAATCCTCCACCAGATGCTTGAATTTCCTGATCAAATTAATTTCTTTGCTCTTATAAAATCACTAAGTTTAACAGTATTTGGGTAACAAAGACGAAAAACAAGCACAGATTCAAACACAAAAAAAGGCTGCCAAAGCAATTGTATAAACTGTAACATTTTCAAGAGCAATGTTTCTCTTCTGTCAGACCTACCTCTGAAGCTGTATAGTCTTGGGGAGCTCCAGGTGAACAATGTAAACACCAATCTGGTGAAATTCTCAAGTTTGAAGAAAGTAAACTGATCCTCCAACCCAATGGATAACATTTCTTTTGCCTGCCTAAAACTTAAAACCTACCTTAAGTCTGTAATATACATTCTTCCTTCCTTCCCAACCCCCCCGCTTAAAAAAAACACTACAGTATTATCTTTATTTTCAAGCATATATGTATATATATACACATATATGCTTGAAAATATACATATATATGTAAAAGCATATACATATATATATATATCTCACAAAACCAATGACATTGGTATTAGACTTTCCTGCATAAATTATGTACACCTCTCTTCTTTGAAAGTGATTCCCATCTTTCCCAAATGGATGAAAGACAGCAAGCTAGTCCTCAGCAGGCTTGTAAGTGGTCTGCACTGCTTTTCCCTCCTAACAGCTGTAAGTTAACAGAAGCCTATCTGGGCTGGAACTCCTACAGGGCTCAGAAGGGGCTAAGGGAACTATGAAGCCACAACATGAGCACCTGTGGTCGTGAGTGGTGCCCTTCAGCAGCAGGTGCTTACGCCAAATTGTATCTAAGGCCCTTTGGATACCTGCCTTGGGTTCTGTGGGAGTCAAGCAACTGAAGCCACGAAACTAAACTGCTGATGTGAAGAGGGCCTGCTTCCAGTCATGGTCCCCTCTACTTCTCCTTTTTGCTTCCTAAGGCTCAGGACCAGACCAAAATGTCCACTGCTATAATGGTAGGGCCAGTCAGCTGCTCTGAGGTTGATGCTTTATGCTTAATTTCTATTGCTGCTTTTATAGGACCCTCCCCACACCAGACGATTCTGGTGATAGAAGGGAAGAAGAAAAGGGGGGTTCTCTTGTGGCTGCCATATGCATATGAACATGTATAAAAAGTGGTCAAACCCAGATGAGGGTCCTGCTTCTGGTTTATATACAATAATTTAATCAGTTGTATACATTTAATACCTAAAAAATTAATTCACGATCAAAGTCCTTCATGCATTTTATGAGGAAGTTCTGGATTAAAATGATGGTCAACCAGATGTAGATTTTGCCTGGGAAGATGATGTCATTTTCTGCTATAGAGTCTCAGTGCCTGTGGTTCACACTTCCTTAAATTTTCAGTTTCTTTGTGGTCTCAAGTCTTTTTTTCAGCAGCTCCCCAATTTCCAGAAGTGAGTGCAGATAACTGTTCTGCACCTTCCCTTGCACAGTCTTTGAAAATTTTCTCTCTTCCTACAAAGGAGACAAGAATTAGTGGTCCTGCTCAGAAAGCATTCCCCCGGATACGGCTCCTCAGATATAAACTGAAATTACCATTACCTTTGGTCTCATTGCAAGCTCCATCAGAATAGACTGGATCATTTTCAATTTCATAAAATGCACAGAAGGCTCAAGCCATCACAGATGTGTATTTTTCCACATCATTTTTCACTAATACCCTATTGCTTTAGCATCATTATTCTTTCAAGTAACCTTTATTATGTCATATAAAGCCAAAAAACTGACATTTCTGATTAGTATTAATAGTTTTGATCAAGAAAAAAAGTAGAAAATTATTACTAAATAGTTTGGACATAAAATCACTATTATGAGCTGTAGAAAGTGAAAAAAAATGAGATTTCTGATTATTAGTTTCATTAGAAAAAAAGCAGAAATTTATTAATTTGGACATTCATCACAGCCACTTTTTAAAGACATCAAATTTACCAGTATCATCTTGTTTAGTTACAATATTGACAGGTCTCCCTCCATATTGAAAAGTCCCTGGGCTCCGGAGGCCAAACAACTACCATGTTTCCCTGAAAATAAGACCTAGCTGGACCATCAGCTGTAATGTCTCTTTTTGAGTAAAAATTAATATAAGACCTGGTCTTATTTTACTATAAGACTCAGTCTTATATAAGACCAGGTATAATATAATGTAATACCAGATCTTATATTAATTTTTACTCCAAAAGATGCATTAGAGCTGATGGTCTGGCTAGGTCATATTTTCGGGGAAACATGGTATTAACTTTAAAAAAAAACCAAAGTTTTCCTAAGCCTACACTATTTGCTGCTCATTTGACCTGGGGTAGACACCACAAAAAATAAAAGGGATGGAGTGTTCAAACCCAGAAATGAGGCTGGCTGAGAACTGGTTAGGTTTACATGAGGTTGGCAGTATTGCAAAGCCCAGAAGCAACCAGGTAAGCACATCTTAGGACCCAACAATACTATTACTTGAGAGCTAACCTACCTTAGAAATACAAGTGTGTATAAGAAAGTATGTACAAGTACATTTCATTCAGTACTGTATGAGAAAGTAAATTATAGAAACAACCTAAAATGTCCAATGGCTGTGGTGCATTCATATTTTGAATACTAAACAGTTATTTAAAAATTGAGACCCAAAGTTTAGCAACTTTTCCAAGGTCAAAAGAGGAGACTCAGGGCTTGGAAAATCTAGAGAGTAGCCCAAAGTTAAGGGTAACCTCTAGAACACTCAAAAAGAGAAATTTTACTCCCCATTTCAGGAGGCAGATAAATCTTTGAACAACTATTCACAGTCACTACAGCAGGGCTGGTGTGCCTGTCACCCTCACACCACAGTCTTTCCCACATACCACGTGTTCTGGGCTCTGCCAACAGACCAATGGTGCCTCACACAATTCACTTTCCTGCCTCTGTGCTTTTGTTTGCCTCCTGCTCGCAATTCCTTCCATCCATTCCTGTCTGCCCGGTGAGAACGTACTAATCCTCAAATGTCCCTTCTCCAGTGACTCATTTTGACTAGCTCAGATTTTTGTGCCTACATTGTATCTCCAACTTAAACTAATTTTTATGCATCTCTCTACAGCCAGGTCTTTTTGGTCATTACATTTCTACAAGCCCAACAACAGCAAGCTCAATAAATTTGTATGTACTTAGTAAAAATCTCAAAGATACCCAGCAAAGCTCAACCACATGAAGCCATGTGACATTCGTTCAAGTCTGCAACCCTCAAGATTTTTTTGGTCTTTTTTTTAAGAATAGGTACTATAATTTTGAGTTTTCATTTTTCTATAGTATTCATGAAAGGGCATGAGTTCAGAATAAAGAATAAGTTTAGATTTGTTCTAAAAAGCAGAAAGTTAAACAGCTCCAAATCTATTACCACAAATGATCAGAATTCTTTATATGTGTAAAGGTGTTCCAAAAAGACCAACAAGTGTCTCTCCATTCAAGTGGAGGTAGAAGGCAAGAATCCTACCCAGGATGTACCTTATTTTTCTAGGATTCAATTACTAGGCCTTTACTGGATTCACAAGTACCCGGAAGTCATAAAAAAAAGCTAATGGCAGATACAAATGCGATACAGGGAAGGGGGAAAGATGGGAATGGTTCTGGATGGTGGGACTGGGACTGAAGTGAGGCTGGGAACTGGGAGATGCTAGTCTCTATTTTCTAATTCTCTTGTAACAAACATTTCCATGTAAAGAAATGATGAAATACTACAGAGCGGTTAAAAAGAATAAAGTAGATAATTACTCATATATAATGGTCCCCTAGAGACCAAGTACAAAAAGCAAGAGACAAAACAATGTGTATAGGATGCTATCATTCATATTTAATGGTGAGAACATGGGAGAAGGAGGGAAATACACTTAATATGCTTGTAGATGGGTTACCTAACTCAGGAAGAGTGCATAAGAAACTACTGATAATTGTGGTTCCTTCTGGGAAAGGGAACTAAGGAACAGGTTAGAATGGGAGGAAGACACTTCACTATATTGTCTTTCTTTACAGTTTGAATTTGTTTTTTTACCATGTGCATATTTTACTTTTCAAAATAAAGTAAGGCTTAAAAAAAAAGGAAGACAAAAATACTAAAGAATTAAATAATGCATCAACGAGTACTTCTAATCACCACTGAAGTCTATAATTCATTCTGATATACATAGGAAAGCCGTTGAATATACAGCTTACCTGGCTAGAATTAAACTTCTAGTTTCCCATCTCAACACATGTCTGCTTCCTTTATCCAGACTTTGGAAATGTTAAATGCTCTGAGCCCCTTCCCCCAGTAAGCCCCTCGCTGAAAGCTCTAGCGTGTTGAAACTTTACAAAAGAGGGGTTTGCAATTTTTTACAGCTGGTGTGCCAAGCAAGATTCCCTTCTTTTCCTTCCCTGGGCAAGTCTGGGGCAAGAATGATGGCTGCCCTCAGATTACTGGACGAGTTCTCTCATCAGCAGAGGCTTAGGACACACACTCAAGGGAAGCATTCTTCACAATCGGACTTTCATCACTGGAGCAACTAGATAGAAATGGGTAGTGCGACCACTGCCCTTCTGGCCTCTATCAAAATCCTACACCTGCTCCAGGAGGGTGAATGTTAACTCACCTGACACCACTAAACCTTCAGCTATTTCAGACTGAAAGCTTTTATTTATTTAATTTTTTAAAAGAATTCACATGTTACACACAGACTTTACGGGGATTTTTGCTAACAGCATTTTAAGAAACTGGCCTAAAATAATTACCAAGAGAAATCGGATGACTGCTACCTTTGATTCCAGACTTGGCTCCATTCCTTTTTTGGCTGACTTGCTCTAGCCTAATTACTACTGACACAATTATTTCTGATGTCCAGCATCTTTCCTTTTTCAGGTGATAACTGCTAGAGTGGTAAAGAAGCCAGCCAACCCAGCAGCAAGTAAGTTCTCACTCAAGGAGATTGTCCCTGGATTGCAAAAACATGGCTGGTTTCCTCTGGTGCTCAAAACAGGGACAGTACTCATTCTATTCCTGCCAATTCGTTGTTAGTTTTCATAGTAAAAGAACAACCCCCACAATACACAGAAAGAAAGGAGGAAGGGAACCCACCACCAACACAACAAACTACTACTGCAGGCACCTTCTAATCACAATTCCTATAAGGGGAGAATGAATTGAAAATTAATGTGTCCTTGTGATAAAGATAAGGATATTTGAATATCTATATATCTTATTGCTGATTGCCTACATTCTTACCAGTGAGAGAGAAGTGTCTTCTAAAATAAGTTCTTCAAGTTTAAGTGCAATTAGATGTGTCTCAAGCCCTTTAATATGATCCACGACATTGGAAATTAAAGTCTGAAGCCCAGTAACATAGTCTTGGAAACTGGTAAAGACAGGTGGCTGGAAAAAAGATTTTTAAAAAGTTGAAAGATTACCAAACATATTTCCCATGCTTACATCATATAAACTATGCTAATTTTATACTAGGCATTACTTAATGCTATTAACAGTAACAGAGCTCTGGATGTCAACACAGTCTCTCAAACTATGGTAAATTTAAATGTCACCAAATAATGCTAACTCAGCAATGATGACTTAAAGCATTTTTTAAAATGAAATTTTGTTCACCCTGGAGAACTGGAGATGAAATTCCAATAGAAAAATATCTTAGTTGGTCATTACTCAACTTTGGGCTGAGAATGTCCTGGAACACTAAAGGAGGTGAGAGGAACTAAGATCTCATATCTTCTCTTTATGTCTTTGAGATTTCCTCTGAGGTTAATAACAGAAACAGTATTTTAAGTTCTAATTGAAAAAATAATGGGTAACAATAGCTAAGAAAATGCTATAAAAAAGTAGTTAAGGGGAATTTGCCCTAATAGATATTAGAGTATATTATAAACTTACATTAAACCCAGATGGTAGTGGTATATAAACTGCCAAAGAAGGAAAGTAGTCTAAGATAGATTAACACAACAGAATGGTATGTAACCATTAAAAGTAATGAGATACACACACACACACACACACACACACACACACACACACATTTACTGAAATGAGATGTCCAAGATATCCTGTTAAATGAAAACAAAAACAAAGAAATAGGCAAGCTGCAGAACCTTCTACGGAGCATGATTCTGGGTTGTTTGCAGTGGCTGTCACTGGTCGGTGGGAATATGGGTGACCTTTACTTTATTCACACCTATAGGTTACTTTGATAATCAAAAAAATAGCAAAGCTATTTTCATTTTTGGAAATTAGAAAAGCAACAACTACAAAACCCAAATATCAAACAGCTATCTAACAAGTTCTAGGAATGTAGGCTTTCATTAGAAGAGAGGAACAGCAACTCTGATCTATACTTTTAAAGTTTGCACTTCCGATCTGTTAAACTAACAAAGTGAAGGAGAGAAGCTTCCTTCATTTAGCTCCTCATCCAAACCTAAGTATACTTTGTTTCTCAATGAATGGTAACACCAAGCATGGTGTCAAACCTAAACAATTCCTGAATTTGTTATTCCTGAATTCTTAGTGAACTGTGCATGAAATCCTTATTACTACTAAAATCATCAACATTTTCAAGTGACAGTGGCTACTATATTGCTACAGTAAACAAAAATCTCCCATTAATAATGATAGGATAAATTCAAACATTAATAAAAGAGCATGTCATGTGCAGAATGACTCCTAAATAACTTTGCTTTTAAAAAAAAGATACACATTATGTTAATGTTTTACACATTCAAAAATTTAAAGATGGGAAGAAACTCCAAAATTAAATATAAACAGATATAAATGAACTTTATTTACATCCCACCAATAACATAATCTGTTTTTAATTCCAGTGCTTTTACAGAGTCCTCAACTGTCCACATTCATTCACTGCAACATATTCTAAGGACAAAAAAGAACTGCAAGAAATGTTAACTTTACTTAGTGGATTTGTTACTGGAACTAGTAGTGGAACTCATGTACTAATTCCAAAATTACTTGTTATTTATTGTAAAACAGCAAGTGAACAAATATACTGATGCTTTTGGGAACCAGGGTTCTCACTTTGCGAACATGAAGCTACAAATATGGAATGAGGGAAGGAATAAAAGAAAGAACAGTGATGTTGGACGGAAGCTGGAGGTTGTTCGTAGGAATTATTTAAAACTCTGTATGTTTGTGTGTGTAATAAACTTCCTGTCTCTCTCCATTGCCATAAACTAGAAGCAATGAAACCCCAATAGTAATTAGTACACCTAACACCTAGATCTTGGTTTTGAAATACCATTCCCCATAAAGGAACCAGGGTTCCTTGAAAAAACATCTGATGTCAGTTCAACGGAAAAGTACAAAGTGCTGAGAGGATGTTTGCTGTTTCAAAAAGTAAGGGTTCAAAAACTGATGAGGACATGCTCAAAGACATGAACCCACTTAAAGTGACTCCCATTAGCCAAATTTGAACGTCCAAAAGAAAATAATGGTAATGGATTGTAAGGTAAATTTAGAAAAGAATGAGTTCACAGTGATACACAAATAGACAGTGATGTTAAAAATACACATACAAATATATATAAGAATGGAGGTGGGACAGCTCTATTTTATGGCATAATGCCAGCTAATAAAGATAGTAGATTGAAAGAATTTTTTTTAAATCACCATTGTGGAACCATCAATGTAATAATGATTCGTGCAAGTTAGATTAACAATGGATGCTGAAACCAATGGGTGAAAGGCTGGTGGGAAATAGGATATTCAGTCTTAAAGCCTCATCCCATAGATTACTTATTAATTACAGGGAGAAAAAAGGCACCTTTACAATAACGATATCCAGTAGACACTTCCTTTATCAAATAATTAATACTGAAATCACCAATAATGGGACATCACAACATCCGTGCTTCCTGATTTAATTTGCTAAAAAGGATACAGCACCTATGTTTAATCTAAATCTGAAGAAACAATTAGCCAAATCCAGATTGTGGGACATTCTACCAAAATCCTACCTAGACTCTTCAACAGTAAAGACAAAATGAAAGGCTAAGGAAGATTAAAAGACGGTAAAGAGAAATAACTAAAAATCCTACTAGATCCTTAGTAGGATTCTAGTCTTTTGAAAAGGCTATAAAGGACATTAATTATTGTATCATTACTAAATTTCTTGAGTGTGAACATTTCTTGAGTATTATGGCTTTGTAAGAGACAGGTCTTGTTCTATATTTCTTGAGTATTGTGGTTTTGTAAGAGACTGCCCTTGTTCTATCCTGGTATGTTAAGTATCACAAAGTCATATTTTTCTTTCAAATGGCTCAGCAAGCAGGGGGTGGGGGATGAATGAATGAATGGAATGAGGGGGGAGCGAGAGAGAGAAAGCAAATATGGCAAATTGTTAACAAGTGGTGATTCTAGATAAGGATATTTGGGTGTCTTATACTAACTAGTCTTTCAGCTTTCCTGTAGGTATATAATTTAAAAAAAAAAAAGGAAATGTTAAGGAGAGAAAATAAATGAATATAGGATCCTAAGATCTGTACAACATGCAGGAAAACTGGAAAAAAAAAAAAGCAATATGCAGTCAGGTTATTACTTGTGTTTACTCTGTTATTACCATGATGATGCTGGTTTCTTTTTTCTTCTTTTTCTTTTTCTGTAAATTTAATTTGTATGGTCGCAGGACACTCTCACAGTAACTGGACACCCAAAGGATAATAGAAATAGTCTGAAAGAGGAAAAGTTACAAATCAAGAATAAGGATTACACTCAAGGTATCTATCTGAAACAGTTAAATGTAATGGATTAAACAAAGAAATTGACAGTTCTACACAAATCTCTTCAATTTTTTCCCCCAACTCTCCACTCTCCAATTTCTATGATCACCAAATTGATTCAGGCCTTCATCATCTCCTGCTTAGAATACCGGAACAGCTCAAATCTTGATCCTTTCTTCTCGCTCTCCCACCTCTAAACCACTTGATCCAGTTTCCTTTCCCTTCCCTGTAGGAAGTGGGAATCTAACATCCTTTTCACTCAAGTGACAAGTCCAAATTCCTAGATATAGAATCCAAAGGTTCATTACAATATGCCTTTTACCACCCACCTCTCTAGCCAGGAAAGATACTGCCTTACCTGCAAACCTTAACTTAAATATATCTGGAGAAACCTCCCCAGTTGGTTGGCACATGTCCTCCTTTGTATTAAGTTAGGTTTTTACACGTCTTCTCCTATGCTCCGGTGTGTACATGTACATATACGTGCAATTATCACTCATTCATTCATTAAATGTATCTTAGGCACTTATAATATGCCAGTCACCAGAACAGAGAACACTACCCTCAGGAAGTTTACAGACTAGTAAGAGAAGAAAAGTAAACAAACAGGGTGGCCAGTTAGCTCAGTTGGTGAAGCGTAGTGCTAGTAATACCAAGGTTGCCGGTTTGATTCCTGCATAGGCCACTGTGAGCTGTGCCCCCCTTAAAAAACAAAACGAAACAAAACAAAAAACTCCCTAAAAGAGAACACAGTGGGAAAAAAAAAGTAAACAAACATGTGCTAGAAATCAAAGGAAAGATACTGGATTATGAGTGTTTGTGATCCTCCTCTCTGTTAAAAAAGAGGAGAGTTTTGCAACATTAGCGCCTGGAGTCTCCTTCATAATGCAGAATCTCAGTAAGTAGTAAACAGCGACAACAAATAAAAGAAGCTGGGGGAATTAATTTAAACTACGTAATAGTAGAGTCAAAAAGGAAAATAAACATAAAACAGCTAGATTTGGAATGAATCTGAGGAATCTTTAGAGATAAGGAAAGCAAATTTCAAGAAGTTTTACCTAAACATTATGAATGAAAATCTTTTTGGTATTCTTGGAAGGAGTTGGTTCAGAAAACGACTTGAAATGTTTTTCAATTAACTAAAGGCAGGGGTGAGGGATTATAGGTATAAGGTGCCATTTTTGAAAAATTAATCCTGCATACAACTTAGGAAAATCGAGCTTTTCAGGAAGAGAACTAAACATACCTCAACAAAGAAGACTAGATTTTCTAAAAGAGTAGGGTGTGTTTTCATGTTACCATCTTTAACTTCTAACAGGTCACCTTTACATTTACTGAAGACATCTGAAAACAGAAAAATATTTATTCAGGTTTTGTTTCAACGCAATTTTTAGGAACACAATGCACAATCTACTCAAGAACAAGCAAATACAAAAGCTTAATCCAGAAAGCTTTTTCCCCCACAATGAACCAAACACCAAAGAATATCTATTTTAATCTCTTTAAAAAGCCACATGACTAGTGCTCTATTGTCTTCAAAATATAAAAGGTGGCTTTATTAATTACATATTCTAGGGTCTAAACACTAGCTAAGCCTTTCCACAGAGACGCAATTGGCACAATAAAATTAAGACTCCAAGTGAATGACTTAAAAGAACTTGAGACATTAAGTACTAAAAGACTAAAGTGTAGGATAGAAATGCACCTTCATACCAAGTACCACATTTAATTCTTATAATCATCATTTTAAAATTCTCGTTCTTTATTTGGGCCATGAAATAAGACTGTTTTCAGTTCCCTGAAAAGAAAGACCCTAATAGATTTAAAATGCCTATGTGTACCCTTTTACCAAATAATTCCATTTCTAGGAATTTAATAGAAAGAAAATAAGTACCTAAACACTTATGTCCCAAGATGTCATTTCAGCATTATTATAAATATACTGTTATAAATACTGTTACAAATAACTCAAGTGCATAATATGCATTCGATGGGGGATACATAAATAAATTTGGTAAACTCATATCAAGATGATGGAATATTATGCAGCGATTAAAACGAATGGAGTATACACAGAAAGTGCCCCAAACATGTATACACATTTTAAGAAAGGAAAAAAACTTTATTACTTGTAATATTTAATATATACCAATAACAAAAGATGAATACAGGTCACATTTGACTTCTGCAATTACAAGAGGTGCTCAAAGTGGTTACCATCAGCGTCCAGACACTTCTGATTACGGCGAACTACTGCTTGAGCATAGATAACATCTCTTAAAATGTGTATACATTTTTTTGGCACCCCCGGTATATAAATGATGTGGTAAGATATCCAACATAATTAAAAACTAAAGTCAGAAAAGCATGCATTATACCTTTTCATATGTTAAAAACAATCACTACCATGTATTTCCACGCATGGCTCTCTGTTTGGGTGGTATCTTAGGAGTACAGACTCCAAAGTGTTTATAGTTCTTATCTCTGGGGAAATGGGGCTAGGAAAGGCAGAAAGACCATACACATTCGTGTACTGTTTTATAATAGATATCTACTACTTTTATAACCAAAACTTTTTAAAGTTAAAAACAAGTCTTTAAAACTACCAAAAGTATGCATTACTTTCAAGTTTCTACTTTAAAAATGAGCTGTTATTAATCAGTTACAAAATGGGAATCCACAGTTAAGAACATTTACCTTTTAACTGTTCTAGTAAAGACTTGAGACTATTCTCTACTCGCTCCTGGATCTCCACTGTATCCTCTAAAATTGAAAAACAATGAAAAATGTTCATTTTTTTTTTTTTTAGCAAGATCAATACCTGCAAGCAACTCATAGGCAAAGGCATTTTCTTTTCTCTTAATACCCATCAGCACCTAAATTCTATTACTGAGAGACAGAGAGAAAGATGAAAAAAAGGAAAAGAAAAAGACAGGAGAAAAGGAAAGAGAAAGGGAAAGAGGGGGGCAAAAGAAAAAAGGTATTAATTACCTTCTGTCAAAAGCACTACCTACAATTCTCTAGAACTAGAAATCTATGTGTTTCAAATACTCTAAATGACAGGAACTACTACACACCTCATGATTTAGAAGAAGAAAAAAGCCACAGTCTATAAGGTATTTGTGACTCATTGTTTGAGAGCTTATAAAAAATAAACAAACAAACAAACAAACAGAAATTCCTCTCCACAAAGGGCTTCATTTTTAAGTAAAAAACTAAATCTGAAATGCAACAATATTTCAACAAACCAAGAATTTCTTCAACTTTTGAACCAAACTAGATTTTAAGCATGAAAAAGACTTAAGCTTCTAAAACATGACTTTGTAACCTGTGAATGTACTTTCTTGTATATTAAACCAGACATTTCCAGAACAGCTACCATCTCCTCCAAATTTTTCCAAATAAGCAGGGTTATAGATATTTTGTTGCATTTACTAAGTGCAATGTTACAATGACAAAGACAGGGTAAATACACTCATGCTAAAGTACACTTACCTAAACCATTGATATCCAGCTCATAAATATCACTAACAAGATAAAAAGAACTGGTCTGACACTGAGAACAGCCAGAATTAAAGAATCCAGCCATTCTGGTAGTCACAGGACCAAGGAAAGGATACTGGAAAAGAAAGACAAAAAAGTGATGTCCTTTAAATTCATACAAAATAAGAAAACAAGGGACTATAACTACTGGATAAAAATCTATCTTGGTGATTAAGTTACAAACCACTAATTAGCAAACTGTCCTTTTCTGTGGGGGACACATTTCAAGACCCCAGTGCATGCCTGAAACCACAGACAGTACCAAACCCTGTATGTACTATGTTTTTTCCTATACATACAAACCTAGGATAAAGCTTAATTTATAAATTGGGAACAGTAAGAGATTAACAATAAGTAATAATAAAATAGAACAATTATAACAATGTACTATAAGAGTTATGTGAATGTGGTCACTCAGGTCAGGGGACGCCCTGCTGAAGTCCTCCTATAGGCTCAGTGCTTTCTGGAGCAAAATGTTGCCGGCGAACGTGTTTTGTTCATGTCTTCCACCCGCAAATTAATACCTTTTCTATCTTAACTAAGCACTTATCAAACACTGTGGCCATAACTTTTGCAGTATGAGGTGTGACAGAAAAATTGTACAAATTTCTTTTTCCTTTTTCACAGCTTTTGTGGATAGAAGATTTGTTCTTACTGTAGCTCTGAGCAACCCGAGCATGTGATTTGTTGTTATTAAGTCGAGAACTTTCACCCTTTTACTTAAAGGTAGCACTTTATGGCTTCCTTTTGGCATATCCAAATTGCTGGCATCACTACTCTTGTGTTTTGGGGCCCTTATGAAGTCAAATATGGGTGACTTGAACACAAGCACCGCAATACCCTGATAACCAAGACAGCCACTGAGTGACTAAAGGGCAGGCAGTGTACACAGCGTGGATAATGCCAGAGAAAGGGATAATTCACCTTCAGGCAGGAAGGGACTGCATGGAGGAAACAGGACAGTGCGACATTTCATCATGCTACTCAGAACAGCAAGCCATTTAAAGCTTATGAATTGCTTATTTCTGGAATTTTCCATTTAACATTTTTGGGCTGTGGTTGGCTGCAGGTAAACGTAACTGTGGAAAGTGAAACCATGGCTAAAATGGGCTCCTGTAGTAACTAAACCATTAAGGATAAAAATAGAAATACTGTATTAATTTGTTGATAGCTATTAAAAATTTACCATCACAAAAAAAGCTATTTTGCTTTTCCTTACTATACAGTTTGAATATTGAGGAAGCCTGCAATTCCCCGAGTCTGTAATATTTGCCTTTCTCCTACAGATGCCCTAAACTGGGACAAAACACTATTCTTTATTATTCACCCCCCCAAAAATTCCTATTTTTAAAAAGACAGTCATAGATTATTGCAACCTCAATGGTAAATACATAATGATGATACCTGAATTTCCTTCTCAATAAATCGCTTTCCTGTCTCCAGGGCCACCTCCAGCTGCTGAAGGAGCAAACGAAGAACATCAATCCGGGAGGACACGCCGTTCTCAGTGGTCTTCTCTGAGTTCTTTGGCTCCACGGGGTGGTTAAGACTAGGAAGTCCACTGATCAGCCTCAGTGTTAAGGAGCGGATTCTTAACCACATGGTCTCCTCCTCCAGGGAAAGTTTCTTATGTTCTTCAGAAATATCCCTTTAAAAAAAAACACCCAAAACCAACCTTTTTACTCCATGTGTTGCCTTGAATCTTTCAAAATTCACTTTCATCAGACAAGACATCTTTGAATGGTCCCAACTTTCATTGAATAGCTGATTCATCTTAGACAAACCAAAATCACCAAAGTCCCCATTTCGGTATCCATAAAATGGGAATGACAACTTACCTAACAGGTCATTTTTCCCTTAAGTGAGACTTATTTTTCTGATGATAAAATACATGATATTAAAAAAAAAAAATCAAATGACAGAAAAGTAAAAATTAGAAGGAAAACATGCCCTGATAACCAAGCACCCATAATATTAACAAGCCTGTATAGAGCCTTTCAGATTTTTGCAATAAAGATGTCCAAAAATGCACCTAAAATATTTACATAAATATTTTACACAAATAAAATGGGTTCACGGTATTTATACTATTTTCCAAACTGCATTTTTTTATGACAGTGTGTGCAAGAAAAAGTTCACACGGCAAGCCTGAGGCTACTATCTTTAGAAGGACCTGCTTGCAAGGTTGGCCCTTGCTAATGTCTG
The DNA here is from genome assembly GCF_036562045.2 of Rhinolophus sinicus. NCBI lineage: Eukaryota > Metazoa > Chordata > Mammalia > Chiroptera > Rhinolophidae > Rhinolophus > Rhinolophus sinicus. The sequence continues at coordinate 32,416,634 of NC_133765.1, read as the reverse complement.
GGAACTTGGCACTCCAACCATTCCCTAAATGACAAGAGTGGCTCACAGTGCCTAAACTGTTTGCACAAACCCTATGGTTTACAGTGAACACCTGCTTTCCTTCTGGGATTCTGGAATGTTGGTACATGCTAAACAGAGTATGCCTATGTAGCCAGATGAAAAACATCTTTGGCACCAAATCTCTAACGGGCTTCCCTGAGCAGAAACACTGCACACACATTACTGAATTTTTCGCTGCTGGAGAAAGAAGCATGCTCGGTATGGCCCCTCATAGGAGGGAGAGGGCACTGGAAGTCTGTGCATGGGATTCTCCAGACTCCACCTGTATGCCTTCCCCTTGCTGATCTTGTTATATATCCTTTTGTTATAATAAACCTTAGCTGTGAATGCAACTATACGTTGAGTCCCACGAGTGCTAGCAAATCACTGATGGTAGTCTTGGCAACCCCCAAATCACAGTATATTCAGAACTACCTCATACACATATTTCTGCATGCTTAGGCACTTATTTCCTTAGGTTCCACTTTCCTAGAAGCAGATCTGCTAAACTAAATAATATATGGTTTTTCTTTCTTTTTCTTTTTTTATTGGGGAATATTGGGGAACAGTGTGTTTCTCCAGGATCCATCAGGTCCAAGTCATCCTTCAATCTAGTTGTGGAGGGCGAAGCTCAGCTCCAAGTCCAGTTGCTGTTTTCAATCTTTAGTTGCAGGGAGCGCAGTCCACCATCCCATGTGGGAATCGAACCAGCAACCTCGTTGTTGAGAGCTCGCGCTCTAACCAATGGAGCCATCCAGCCGCCCCTTTATGGCATTTTCAATCTTGATACATATCTTTAAAATTCCTTGGTTAGGGAAGGTTATATAAAGTTTTATCCCTATGTAGAGGCACATCCCTTTTCCCCACAACTTTGCTGAGGACAGTACTAATCTTTTTTCTCTTTGTCCAGTTTTTTAAAATCTTTATTGCTGTATGATACATTACTTTGAACTTATTAAACCCTTTGCCCAATTTGTTATTTAGTTATATTCTTCTCACGGATTTATTAAGAGTTCTCTCCATATATGAAGGATATTAATATGTATGAGATTTACCAATTAACCATATACCTTTAGAACTTGTTAACAAATTTCCCTCCACTTAGAAGGCCAACATTTACAGAGGTCAAACCCTTTATGTTTCCAGATTTGATGTTATGCTAAGAAAAGCTTCCCCCAACCATGTTTTAAAATTTTTGTATCTTCGCCTAGAATTTCTAAGGAGTTTTAACATATAACCTCTAATCTATCTGGAATCTGTTTTCACGTATGCTGTAAAGGAGGATCCCACTTTTAGATTGTCCAGTAATCCCAACATAGGGTGTGATTTATTTTCTTCCTTTGGCTTCCCTATATTTTCTGATCCCTACAACAAACATGTTATTATATTTGTGTGTAAAAAAAAAAAAAAAAGTTTTTAAACTACAACTCTTAAGATTGATCCTAATTCCTCAAAAATAAATTACTTGGGGGTACTTCAAGTTACCTGTCTTTTGGATCCCAGCTGAAGAAAACATTTAAGTCTCTGTTGTCTCGCAAGGCTTCCCATGGAATGTCATCTTCTTCTGGCCGAAGATTCATTGACTTTATACTTTCTGCTAAGCTGACTGATCTGTGATATAGAAAGTTTATTTCTGTATTATTTCAATGGTAAAACAGCCATGAAGATATATTAGCTAGGACTTTGTTTTACTAGAAAGAAAGGAAAGGAAAAGGGAAGGAAGGGAGGAAGAATTTATTATTGAGAAGTAAAGGCTCATATAAGGTAAAAGAGAACCAAACACAGATCATGCTGGCCTGCATGTGGAAGCCCAACCAAAATAAAGTGGATCGACATTAATTCCTAGAATCCTGGGTCTGCAGGGATCTTTGTAAACACAGTATGGACCGTGGTGCTGGCCATGGCCCAGCTGGCTTCTGTATGCGACCGGAGATGGTGCCGCCAGTATTCTCTCATTCCCCATGACATGCACAGGTCCTTTCCCCCCTTCCCTGCACCCCACCCCACACATGCTTTTTTCTCATTTTTCCCTAGGTTAATCCGCTAGTGTCACCCAGGAGCCCATTAAAGGTTCTTAGCATCCGATCTAGTTCCTTTTTAGCCCTTGTGCAATACTTACATATTTGCTTCAAGTAGAAGGTCTAGCAACATCCGTTCAGTACGGACTTGTGCAAAATGAAGAGAATTATTCAGCCTGTTCCTAAAAGCGATAAATTCTGGGATCTTCTCAAATGCACCATATTTGTAAGCTTGAATAATATATTCTGAGGTCTGGGAAGGAAAGACATTACCTTGGTATAAATATTTCACAGGTCAGACAATGAAGGCAAACCTTGCCAGCCAAAACAAAACACACAACACTCAAACTAAAATTAAGTAAGAGGTTGAATTTAATCTTTAAAGGCCTTGGTCACCAAGTAGAATATCAGTGTTAAAATGCTATTTTTCTTCTTTCCTATACCAGAGTCAAATGTCTTCTTTACTAGTATTATTACTAATAATACCTAGCTGCTGTTACCACCACACAGACTTTCTCTTAGCAATTATGTCTTTCAGTTCAACAGGACTAGAGGTTTTGTTATACCCCATCAGTCAAAAATTTGGTTCGTGCCATTGTGGAAGGGATGTTACTCCATGTTTTTCTGCATCTAAGATACACTGTTGTATACAAAGGTTCCAAAAATACCAGAACAATATAACCACCCTACCACCACCCCAAATAAAAATCACTCTCCTTCAGAGAAAAGGCTCCTCCTTGGTTTTGTTTATTTCTGAATACTGTATCACAAACATAGGTCATATGTGTGGTACAGCAGGATAGAAATCAGGCGTCAAACAAAAAACCTATAAAAATTCATGTCATAATCCATCCTGAGGACAGAAAGACTACAAGAACCAGGTTACTTGTCCATCCAAACTACATAAGACCTCTGCTGGAAAATTCCATAAACAAGTAAGTGAAGGCAATTCTCACCACGTGTGCTTGAATTTTAGATTAATACTCATACACAGATGAACCACTGTGAACAGAGGCAAGATAAAGAATTCTAAACAGACATTCTGGCACAATAGAAGACAATCTCAGGGAAGAACATTTCATAGCTGGGCCTATGCCATCAGGACCAGAAGTCAGGAGGGCACCCTTTTGGGTCAAGGAAAGTGTTAATTTCAAAGCTGATGTCTGCCCCAAAGATCCTTTCTAGAAAAGCCAGTCCTTTTGCACAGCCTCAGTCAGCTCTGCCCCCATCTCCATCACGTCCGAATAATTTGCCCAGTAGGAAAATAGGCCAATAGTTAACAACATACCCTCTGATATACAGCCTCGCAGGGTTCATTTCAGGCCGCGGGGTTGCGCCACGGGCGCTAATTCAACTGCATTCGATGCGGCTTTTAAACCCCCATGGGACACCTCGGCGAGCTGTTTGCCTGCAGTATCTGGAGAAATTAAAGACGGACGGACACAAGAAAATTAAAAAGATTACTTGTGATCCTGCAGGTTTAAAGAAGGACTGTCTGCAAAAGCTCAAGTGTACCTTCTAGCCTGATTAAAGGCCAGTGATAGGGCCCTCGAGAAGAGGCCAGGATACTCGAAACATGCCTATCCGATGGCCTCTTGGCTTGGAAGATACAGCAAGGTTTACCATCAGCCCTTGCAATAGGAACTTACAGATTGAAAAAATTGACTGGTTAGGAACATATGATCCCGCAATTAATCAGGATAAAAATAGGACTTCGGTGGTTCCAATCAAATTTATGAATTACAGTTCCAAAGTATGTTGTGATTAAAGGAAAGGACCCAGCTTTACCGAGGGTAGAAGCATTTTTAATTTCTGAGTGGTCCACTGACTACCACTTTAGAAAAAAGGCAATAACTTTAAAAGAGAAAAATCAGGGGAAACAGAGGGAAAGTAAAAGTAGTCCTTTAACAAACTAAGACGGTAAATATAGTTCTCTGGCTGCTCTTTTTAAGATAGTCCTCCTTTAATGCTGCAGTAAACTATCACTGCAGAGCTAGGAAAGGGCCTGGGCAGCTACCAATAGGACAAAGGCTGAGAAAGGACTACGAAGTGAAGAAACACCCCTACTGGAACTGCAGGCAAAACTGGAAGCCACGGGCACTTGAAAGCCTTTCAATATAAGAGAATGTTGTCCGTACCTATTTCTACTTATTTATAAACCAAGGAAGCTATTTAGATCCCATTTGGATTCCTGAAATGAACCCTGGTCACTGTAAAAATTAGCAAAATACATGGACACCAAAACCTTGAATAATGACTTTCATGAATACCTAAAATAGAGACTTTTAAAGGGATTTTTTAATTTTTTAAGTAGAAATATATAAGCAATTTTTGGAGATATAAAAATCTAGCTCTAATTCTCATATTGTAAAAATTTATTCCGAAGTAATGATGACAGCAGACAATGACCTTTCCAGAAAGAAAACCCCTGTGCAGACCTTCCAAATATAACTTTCAATTCCATAGCACAAAGCATTACAAAGTAGAACACCGGATTTTCCACTCAGGAGTAAAAGTGCCCTTTCAAAGAGCTATTTAGAAATTGAAATACATCGGTCACTCAAGGAAAAACCACCTGGAGGTCCGCCAAACTACCAAGAATAAAAGATGTAGAGCGTAGAGTCCGAAAGATATTTCTAATACTATCAGAAGGTTTAACACACACCATACAACCATGATCCTTCTTAGCCTCAAATTCCTATAGAAAACAACAGTCCACACTGCGGTCCCATTGTCCTGTTTTGGGACTCAGACGAGGCACTAAAGTTTAAGGTGCGTTTTCCTCACTGTATTGTTTTGCTTCTGCCTCCAGAATCCCGCAAAGATTATCTACCTAATATGGTTAAATAAGCTTTGTCTTCTTAGTTAATACCAATAAAAATAAATTTCAAGCAGAGTCCTAGTCCCACATCAATAAAATACTCTAATTTTATCAGACTCAGCATCACAAACTTTCAGGTGAATTATCACACCTGCCACACACATTCATCAGCAAAACATCAAAAACAGAGATATAAAAAGCCACTGAGGACAACATACCCTCTCAAATCGCTCCTGGTGCTCTACTTTCCCAATTACGATACTTTCAGTTGTTTTGTGTGTGTGAGTGTGTGTGCGGGTACTTGTTTTGTTTTCAAAACAATTATCCAGATGCAATATTTGTGGGGGAAAACAATAAAGCTTAATTTTTATTAGTGAAAAATAATGTGCCTTCCTTGGCCAAATCATGAACAATATGGTTCTTCTAAAAATGCTGGATGATTAGAAACAAGTACAACCAGCCGCCAGGCCTGGCCTCAACCCTTATTTACCACCACACTCCCACCTCGAAGCTATCTGAGAAACCAAATGTTTCTTTAATCTCTTCCTTAGAAATACAGAAATGAGAGCCAGAATAATGAGATTTAAGGAACACTTTTCTTTTGATTTCTTTTTTTTTTCTTTTTTTGAGTTAGTGAAACACCTTGAAAACAGAGAAGGGCAAGCACAGATACTTGAACACACAATGAAAACTCAGATTTGTAACTCAACTGCCCATTGTGCGAAGAGATTTTAGACACCCATGTTCCTAGAGGTGCCCTCTGCCCTCTAAGGCAGGCCAGCACCTTCTAAGCAGTATGTTCAGATGCTGATGTCCATTTTCCTTCTCTCCCTGATCTGCAGCTATGGCACAAAACAAGGTCTGAAAAGAGAGACCAGCACTGTGGGGGAGAGGAGCCAAAGGAAAGGAAAGGGGCTTACAAGCCAATTGATGAAGCACAGCTAACCACCCTGTGCTACACCAGCCCTCTAGGCCATGCCCGGAAACTTGTCAGGACATAATGATCGCAAGCTGAGCACAACAAACTCTATGTTCAGAAATGCTCTGCCCTTCCCCTGCCTTCTATTTAATACACTCCCAAAGAATTAGATGGAAGATAGATGAGCCATAGCTGTTACAGTTACAAAAGGGCTTGTTGTTTTTTTTAATCCTCATGAGTGTTTGCCAAAAAGAACCCCAGAAACCAGTTTCCTTGCCATGTTCCTTAGCTGCTGTTAGACCATGAAAATGGAAAATGAAAAGCTATGGGCAGATATGTGGTATGGCCCAGTTCCAGATGGTAAATCTTAAAAACACATGGGAACCAAGTAGGCAGCGACCATCCTAAAGACATGCCTTAGCTTTTACATATGTTCCTGGGTGGTTTTGCATAGCTAGGCAACTGAGTAGAGACCATATATATATATATGGTTTTTCCACAAAACCTTCTGCTTAACTGACAAGTGGAGACCAAGTCTATTTGCAATGAAAAATATGGTGCAAATCCCATCCTTTCATTATGGCACATAGAAACTCTATCTTATTTATTTCTAGTTAAAAAAAAATGCTACTGGCCAAAGTTTCTTGAAACGTCATTCAATTAGTCAATTTTATATTCCTAAGAAAATATAAGTGTGCTCGCTGTTGACAAAGAACACAGTGGTTACAAACTTCAGAAATAAATCAAGGTAACAGAAAGCAGCTGCTATCGCAGAATCTCATATGGCATCCCAGGCTATAAACTCTTATGGGCTATTTTCCCTTGGAAAAAGTCTCTTAGAGATTAAAAGATCTAAGAGGCAATCTTATTCTGTTAATACCCAGTTATTAATTCACCTTTGCATGGATTCTATTATTAAACATGCCCATTCTAACAACCACAAATAACTCTTCACCTCTACCCAACAGCCTTGGCCAATAAGTTGTGGCCCAAGGGCACTGGCAAGTGCAGCATGGGACACCTCAACGTGTGCGCAGGCGACACGAGGGAAGATGTTCTGAATCATGAGCATTCAGCAGGCAAGACCATATTAAAAAAAGTTTTTTTCACTTACATCTTTCTGGTTGGAGTGGAAAAACCTGAGAGCGAAGTTACAGGATTGGGACGCAGCAGCATACTGACCTAGGGATTCAGCGTAGCGGGTCAAAAGATAACTAGGTCAGAAGGAAAGAAAAAAACACATGTTATACTTACCCACCTCTAGTATCATATACATACTACACCTCAAATTGCTATGGCAGAGAAATAGCTAGGCATACGGAAAAGTTAAAACATCCCGCCACAGAAATGATCTAAGGCACAGAATCAAATGTCAAGGGGAAAAAAAAAGCAAAGTTAATTCAGTTTTGTGGGAGACCTAAATTTTTTTTTAATTAAACTTATTGGGGTGAGATTGGTTAGTAAAATTCTATAGGTCTCAAGTGTACATTTCAATAATACGTCATCTATATATTACATTGTGTGTTCACCACCCAGCTTTCTTACACTCGGATGATTAATGGAACACAAGTTGTAAGAGAATAGAAGACTATCTTCCTAAAACTGCTCTACAGGGGATAGAAAAAAATCTCAAAGAACAGTCACAATACAATCTGATTCATCACAAACCATAGTCACAATACAAATTAAAAGGATCTCAGAGGTCAACAAATAAAGTACATGTGTCAACCTCAACTGCAAGGCAGAAGTAAAGACATCAAAACCCTGTGTACTAAGAAAAAGGGTTCAAAGTATAGAGCTATTTGCTGTCTCCGACGAAAACTTTTTTACTATTTCTAAACTGTGCAGATTTTTAAATTCCCACAAAATGCTGGGAGATATTAAAACTTTTTCTGCTTTGCAATGGGTCGTAACAGGTGAGTACTTCATCTAAAAGGCTTACTACCAGGAACAACTTGCCGGCTAAAACTGGAAAGCTCAAGTTGCACGTGTAAGGGCCCACCCTGCTGCAGCCGGCGGCTCAATATTCAGAGCGAATACTACCAACCCAATGGTGTCATGCTGGATGTGCTTAGCATCGAGGCTGGAGTATAAATCCACCACTGGTTCAAAGGCCCCCAGCATACAGTAGATTCGAACAAGCAGCAATTTGAACTGAGCATTGGAAGGGCTGTGGGTTAATCCCTCTTCCAGCAAAGTCAAGGCCTGCCACACAGCATTCTCGTCACCTAGAACCAAAATAGAATAGCATTATCCCCAGATCTTGTGAGCAAATGGAAGTTTCTCAAAAAGAAGAGAACAAAAACTTAATGACATCATCACCTCCCCTGACTATTCTAAGAATGAGCTTAGGTTGCAGAGAACAAATTTTAGATACACACATGTAAGCAAAACAGCGAATTTCCCTGAACAAAGAGCCCCTCAATAGTTACCTCAATTCTTAAACATGCATCTGCAAAAATGATGCAAACTTTAAACCGCCAGGTCTTGTGGAGAGAAGTTACAGAATCTCAAAGAATCCTAGATTCCAAGAAGAGATGGACTTTGAAAGAGAACTGGAGTCCACCAACCTTCCCAGTACAGGATTTTCTCTGTAAGACTCCAAGCAGACGCTTTCTCTAGACATCATTTTCCTTCCATATGTAACTCTACTAATGGATGTGAAACAATATTTGAAAAAAACTGCTCTTTAATCATCAAAATATAATAGTTTTTTTGGCCTACCAAAACTCAAAAAGGTCACATGTATCAGTCTTAAAAATTAAGTAACTTCTCTTTTATGAATCTATCTAAAGAAAATAATATGAAATGCAAATAAAGTTTTATATGCAAAAATATTCATTGTACTAATAATGGGGGGATGATTAAATAAATTACAGTAACACCCACACACAGAAACATCATACAACCATTTGACATTAAAGAAGAGTTTTTAATAACAAGAGAAAATAAATTATATTCTATCTGCCTTTTTCTAACAGAAAAGAAACAAAATAACCAAAAATTGTAGCTTTAGATAATTATCATCCATAATCCTATCCAAATCATCCAAACTACCCAAAATCTACTTAAACTACCATTAGGATTTTGACTTATTATTTTTGAACTGTAATTACTTTTACACAGTAGTACTCATAGCATACATTCAATATTGTGTTCTGCTCTTTTACTTTTAAGTGTTTTCCCATGTTGCTACCTGGTCTTTACAATCAAAATTTTATTTAATTCAATATTCACTTAACTAAACCTGTGCTACACTAGATATAAGACCCAGAGATAAGAGTCACAGGTGATTACTGGCCTCAAGAGGCTCAGAACTGAGTAGAAGAGATAGTTGAACAATACAGAGAATAGATCATTTTAAGAAGTCCTGGTTAATCAAAGATAACTAGTTATGAGGAAAAAAAAAACTTTCTTAAAGATCTCTTTAAAATGGAAACAAAATTTCAAAGTACATAGCAAAAAAAAGTAGTTTAATTTCTACTTCTTTCTGAACTATTAAACCAAATATTACGAAGATTTATCATTTTACTTTATTTTGCAAAATTTAGGCTATAACTACAACTCTACACAAATTCTTCACCAAATCAAAAGAGCACCAAAGGTTGGTGAAGTTTTTTGGGACAAATTTTTTCTAACTAAATTTTGTAATATAACAAAATGATACAAGATAAATAAGTTCTGGGAATATAACATACAGCATGGTAACTATAGTTAACGATACTGTGTTATATATTTGAAAGTTGCTAAGAGAGTAGATCTTAATAGTTCTTATCACAAGGAAAATTTTTATAGCCATGTGTGGTGACAGACAACTAAACTTACTGTGGTACTCATTTCGTTATATATATATATATAAAATCATTATGTTGTATACTTTAAACTAATACAATGCAATATGTCAATTATATCACAATAAAATAGGAGAGGGAAAAAATGACATCTTCACTCTGCATTTTACTTTTGTGGCATAACCATAAAGAGATACCGTTTTGCAAACATTTTTGAGAGCATCATCAATTTCCTAAAGCACTCTTCTTAAACCTTTCATATTCAAATCAGTCTCTTTCAACATCCTTACCAATTCCTCTAAATTTCTAATTTTTGCCAGATCCACCCTGAACAATGATAATGCCTATGATTGGAGCACTTTCACTGACTTTAAGAAAATTTGCATCTTTATAATATCTGCAATTTCCCATGGGTTTGCACTGTATAATTTTGGACAACTTGCCTAACTTCTTTCTCTCTATGCAGTATTTCCCTTCTCTGTAAAACTATAACAATCTTAACTGTATTGTTACGGGGTTTAAATTAGCTAATTTATGTGTAGTACTTTAAAGTGCCTGATGATCAGCTGTTATTATTATTAAGTGGTCAAATATCTTGCTCAAAAAAACAAGAGATTGGGCTGGCCTGGTGGCTCAGGCGGTTAGAACTTCATGCTCCTAACTCCAAAGGCTGCCAGTTCGATTCCCACATGGGCCAGTGGGCTCTCAACCACAAGGCTGACTGTTCAACTCCTCGAGTCCCGCAAGGGATGGTGGGCAGCACCCCCTGCAACTAGAAACGGCAACTGGACAGGGAGCTGAGCTGCGCCCTCCACAACTAAGACTGAAAGGACAACAACTTGACTTGGAATAAAGGCCAGGAAGTACACACTGTTCCCCAATAAAGTCCTGTTCCCCTTCCACAATAAAATCTTTAAAAAAAAACAAAGATAAAACACAAGAGATTAACAAAGCCACTGTCACTATGAGCAAGAATGGACATTAGGGACAAGTGGGGAAGGGTATCTGAGTAGAGACCAGGTTGCTAAATAGTTCATTAATGGTTTTTACATTAGGGTGACTTTTACCGCCCTATGCAATCTCATGAATCTGGGGCTCAGATGACAAATACGCTGGTAAAAAGGATTTTACCTCCATCCCCAATACAATACAGTGTAACAAGTACTATCATCTGGGTACATACAATGTTCTACAAAAGTTCAAAAGGGGCATAAAATCCGCAGTGAGGGAGGGGATGGAATCAAGACAGGCTTGTCGGAGGCACTGTTTGAGTAAAAGTGAGATAAAAGAGGTAAAGAAAGTTATTTCAAACAGAGGCAACATGATGTTCAGTGATAGCGGGGGGAAAAAAAATAGATTCAGGACTGTAAGTACATAAGAATCTGAAGTTGCAGGCAAGGCTAGATTATAAAGAGCACTCTACTTGAAAAGTCCTTTGTCCTCAGGAAAATAGGGCACCTCTGGAGAATTGTAAGCATGAGGATGACTGTATCAAAACTGATTCTCTGTGAAATGACCCCCACGGGCAGGGGTTATGTCTATCTTGCACACTCTCCCCAGCCCTTTATTTCTGCTATAGTTTATTCCAGTGAATAATATGCAGTAAGTGCCTAACGTTATTTTTCCCAAAAAACTGCTAATAAGAGAAAATGTCAGGGGGTGACCTAAAGAAAAGGCAATCTCAGTGCCATCGGCTGAATCATCCATCCTCTTGCTCAATGACACATGATGCTTCCTTTACTGTATACTATATTTTTATCTTAAATGGGCTAATTAGAACTGCATTCCAAAAAGAGGTCATTTTCCTGTACATAAATGTTTTTTTCCCTCTTTCTCCGGCCTCCCCAACCCCACTCCCACTCCGGTTCAAGCCGTAGTTTCTCAGTCTAGTTGTGTAGGACGCAGCTACCTGGCCCATGCTGATATTATGAGCCTTGTGCTCCCCCCGGCTGAGGCAGTCGGTCGCCAGGCTGAGGCAGTCGGTCGCCAGGCTGAGGCAGTCGGTCACCTGTTGTTCACAATCTTAGCTGTAGAGGGTGCAGCTCACTCACCGGCCCATGTGGGAATCAAACCGGCAACCTTGGCGTTAGGAGCACGGCGCTCCAACCACCTGAGCCAACGGGCTGGCCCCATAAATGTTTTAAGTGAATAAAAGGGCTATTCCATTCCACGGGCCTATACATCTATCTGTGAATCAGTTTCTCTGTATTTTAATTATTGTAACTTTATAATAGGTTGTTTACCATCATTACTCACTATTCAGAGATGTTTAAAAACAAAACAGATATCCACTGATTTAAGATTTTCCTGGTTACAGGGAGGGGAATACTTGGAGACTTGGGTTCTTCTAGAAGCACCCTGGAGAAGGGCAAGGAAGTAAAAAACTTAAAAGCATAAATCAAATTCTTAGATTATAAAATTAGTCTAAGGATGTACAGTGAACAAAAAGAGAGAGTAAAGTTAAACTGAAATTACTGCTCCTTACCTGTTTCTCTCCATATATCAATAAGCACATGGACAGCAAGGAGACAGTAATAGTCTGAAAACTGCAATTCGGTTTTCAAACAGGATTTCCCTATAAGGGAAAAAAAATCATATCTGTATTTTAACATTTGTTTAACTGTTACTGCTCCAAAGAAGTTTTTTACAGCAGGAAAGTGATAGGAAGTAGCAGAGAGAGAGAGGAAATGAAATAAGAATGGGGTAATACCAGAAGAAAAATATAAGCCATGAATCAAAGGATTCAAAAGAAGGCGAGACCAGACTCAGCTGGAGCAGAAGGGTTCTGAACAGAGGTGGTATCCGAAATGGTCCCAAAGGGAAAGTAGCAAAATTTGGAAGGAGGCTTTAGGTGAAGAAAAGAACAAAAGCAAGGGCCATGTATAACTGAAGTAATACGCTCATTACTTCACCTAATTTTTTAGAATACAGTTAGAGAAATACTGATATCATCTAAGCAGATAATTTATATTTTATCACATATATCTAGCAATCTGAAGATCCTCTACTTCTAAACTAAATATTTACCTCATTATTTACAATATTCCTTTTGTTCACTTAGTCTATATATTACTAATATTAAGGCTTATAAGCAGAAAACATGACAATTATCATAAACTATACAATCCATATGAGCCCCAATTAAACAAAGAGCTAGCTCACCAGATTGGGAAGAATATAAACAACTGGAAGCCAACTATAATTATTTAAAACTCCAAGCTTAATATTGTATGCCAACTACACTTAAATTTTTGAAAAATGAAATGTGGAAGAAAATAGTAATAATAAAACTCCAAGCTTCAGAAAGCCTTTGCATTTCATTACTTGGCTAGTCTTCCCACTTGACAAAATATTCTCCTGGCCAAACTCATTAAAACAGGGTACTGTGCTTTAAAAAAAACAAAACCAAAAACTGACTTCTAAGCCTTAGTCGATCAGGGAAGGATATTTTGAAAGATTGCTCACCAAATTCCAGTCCATGCTGGTACCTTATCATCAATTCTCTGACCACACTCAATTTCTGAGTTTTATCCATAGTGTGGTACAAGCCCAGTAACCTCGTCAGCTGCACCACACACAAATGTTGCTGCAGGGCTCTGATGTCAGCAGGCAGTGCCAGTTTATCCTCTGTTGGTGTCGACAAAGGAACAACTCCAAGTAACTGATTAATAAACTGCAGAGTGGAAAAAGGAGGACAGGTCTCAAAACAGAAGTCTTTAGTAGGCCATAATCAACAAATACTGAAATGGTCTAGAAAAAGGCATCAAGAAAAAAATATAAATTAAAACCCCTTTAGCATACCATTTTCTATCTACCAAAATTGCTAAAACAAAAAAGAATTTCTAAAAGCACACAATGTTGGTGATACTCCACTGAATCTGGCACACTCATTCATTGCTGGCCAAAAGCAGTTGGTCAATACCTTGTATTGTATGCACTAAAAGATTAAATGAACTTTGAAAATGTGTCATAAATTATAGCACGCCAACTTAATATATAACGTAGCAATGAAAAACTTTAGTAAGACTAGAAAAGAGCAAATTACCAAAAAACAAACAAATCTACAATTATACTGACATACAAGTAAATTCTTAAAGGAAATGTTATACATTGAAAGGCATACTTATATCATGTCAGTGGCCTTAAATCACTTTTGTAATTAAAGTTTTTATTTTGAGATGATTGTAGATTTGCGTGCTATATAAGAAAATGAAATGTCCCCTTCACCCAGTTTCTCTCAATGGCAACATCTTGCATTAACATGTCTTTAACTCTTTAAATTTGGCAAGAATTTTTTTTTTAACACCAGTTCCAGTTACACATTTATTAAACACAGGATTATTTGCGCTCTCTGCCCATTAAGATGAAGGTAAAGAACAAAACAGGGATCAACCCACATGGATCAAGAACACGTGAACAGATGACAACAAATAAAAGCCATTAACAAGCTAAAAAGCAGAAGGGCAGGTGGTCAGTGTACAGTAAGCAACAGGGAGGACCCCAATTAGCAGCCTTGTCAGCCACAGAACTTAGAAAGACTCAGAAATTAAAGGACACCGGGGCCTCTGAAAGCTAAAGTGCTGGTGGCACTGAAATGGGAGAATGTGCTCATTCTGTCCCTCCCAAGCTCACAGATGAACTTCCTAAATCCAGCAGAAGCCTGGGCTTTTACTCCCAGAAGCTGAACCAGAGGCACCATGGACTCACAGACAGCAGGCATAGCTGGAAACAGGGATAAAGCACAAATGCTTATTCAGTGATGAGAGCCCAAGTTCCCCTCCCCCTACTCGGAACCAGATCCCAGGCAAATGTTTAGGCCCCCAAACAGAGATGATGGCAGAGGCTCTATGAAAAGTATTTCTGAAGTGAGAGATGGGGTGGGGAGAGGCTTGGGGGAGAATGTTACAGATCTATCACCGTGTTTCCCCGAAAATAAGACCTACCCAGAAAATAAGCCCTAGCATGATTTTTCAGGATGACATCCCCTGAACATGAACCCTAATGCGTCTTTTGGAGCAAAACTTAATAGAAGACCCAGTCTTATTTTGGGGGAAACACAGTACCTCAAGTTTCAGACTACACTAAGAGGAGTTGTATACTTCCATGGTTCTTTTGGATTGATTGGGGTGAATTGAACAAAAAGATATTAACTCCAAGAAAGAAAGTTGTGCAAAAAAAGTAATCTCCATATACAAAGTGACTTGGCTGTGAATATTTTGTCATAAAAATATAAATACTGAATAATGACTAAACTATATCGGGGGGAAGTATGTGAGGGGAGTAGTGGAATGTTATAAATGAAATGACCACCATCCACAGTGGGGTACCAATAGATGAAGATTATGACTGTAAAAATAAACAAATAGCTATATAAGTCTTTAATTTAGACATACAGAGGTACGTAATAGAAGATACAGTTAAGAGTTAAAAGTGATTTGCCTATAGAGACCCAGACCCAGGGGTAGAGACGGCCAAGAGCTGCTACTGTTTTTCAACAGAGGCCTTGTAGTACTATTTGACTTTTTCAATTTTATACATGTAATTTTCTGATACAAACTAAAATTAACATCCCACTAAATCATGCAGTTTCACATCTGTAACAACTTTGCTTCAATTTGTCTACAATTGTATGCATTTTAATTATTATGATCAAATAATCATTTGTAACAGAAACTGCGGCACTGGTTGTCATGTTTTTGATTAAATGTCTACATAATTGCTACTGCCAGCTCTTCCATTCTTGTAAGTCATTTTATATATTGCATTTATTATTAATGCCTTCTTTAGTGAATGCTGAAGAAGAATCTTCCAAACAGGTTTTGTTATGAAACAATACATTCAATTCATTCTTTATGCTAGTTGGTACAGTTTTACTGCTATGCAAAAAGCTTCTTTAAAAACTGGAATCATTCCAATGTTTAGCTTAAAATGCCAAGGCAAAGGAAACAAAAGATAAAAACATCACCCTGGGTGAGCAACTTCAAGATAACTGGACTCCATTGGCCCACTCTTAGGGGCTAATCCCATTTTCAAAGGACTTGGCTCCTATTTCATTAGGACGAAGTTCTCAGCTTGAACCTTACTTGGACAGTTTGTAGTCCTCTGACAAACATACTGCTGAGCGGCAGAATTTTTAGCTATTGAAGCCCTCCCACATTTAAAAGGTTGTGGCAGCAAAATTACCCCTCTCACTGAAAACTTTACGTGGGACTACAAAACTCATTGAAGCAGCTTGAAATCCTTTGTCTCACAGAACAATGACTACACTGCTAGTATTCCAGCATTTCTAGAGACTTCCTCTCAGTAGGTTACGATGATGGGGTCACATGAGATGACCCAAGGTTTTCAAACACACCAATAAAGGAGAGCTGCTGGTACTAGATTTGTATTAGCAAACCGTTACGAATCTCAGCTGAAGGCAATAGAAGTTCTCCTCTACTGCAGCCCTATCAGCTGATGCTTCAACTTAGAAGATGGTAAGCACTGCACGACATGGTCAGTTGTTCCCTATCTTAGCACTTAGCACATGATACGTATGTGCAACAAACACTGAATGAATGAATCTCTCCCACAAGCTTCTAGATTCTGCTTAAATCTCTTCTCTAACATGAAACTCATACACTGTATTTGTAGAGAATTCTGGCTACTAAAAAGATCTTTTTCTCACTGAGCCAAATTCTGAATTCCCTGTAACAACTTGCTGGTCCCAGTTCTCAACCCTTTTCTACAAGAGAGCTTCTCAAAGATGAGAAAGGAAGCACTCTGTCCCCACCAGAGCAAACCTCTCTTCCATTCCACCATTTCTCTCCCAGATGCCGTCAAGTCCTCCTACGACCCAGACCCCTGGATATGTTACAATTTATCCAGAGCTTCTTAAACCTTGGCCTGAAGACTGTAAGCACAGCATCCCAAGAACAGCTTTCCTAAAACCAAAGTGAATGGTGACGGTCATTTCAGAACCCAGAGAGATCACAGGCTACTTACCAGTTTGGGAACGCACGATTCCATCTGCCTGAGATGTGAAACCCCAGTCCTGCCACACTATCGAGCCCTGGTGGACTGATGACACAGTCACCACCAAATACTCCAGTCACCGCCCGCTGTGTCCCAATGCACTTTGTCCATCCCACAAGGGGAAGACAGAGGCTTTCTGGAACCACAGATGGTGGCAGCCCTGTGATAAGAAGACTTCAACCCTTCATTAATTACAGAGGTCTGAATAAGCTGACCAGTCACAGGCTTTCTTTATCCACACCCATATGTCTTTATATGGTGCTCTACCCTACCTCGGGCTCTCTGTTCTTCAAATTGTAGAGTACTCCAACTGCCCATTACCAAGGACACCTGGGCTAAATGCTAAAAACCTTTCATGTGGAACAGAGTATGAAGCTGCCATCAATGGTGAAGCGATATAATCAAACACATGTTGCTATGGATGAGGAACCTAAAGATAAAGTTCTCCATCTCGGTATCTAACTGATTTATATTGGTTCACTCACATCAAAAACTCCCAATACAACAGTCCCCCCCTTATCCTCAGCTTTACTTTCTGCGGTTTCAGGTACCCACAATCAATAGAGGTCCAAAAATGTTGAACGGAAAATTCCAGAAATAAACAATTCATAAGTTTTAAGTTGCACACCATTCTGAGTAGTGTGATGAAATCTCGTGCGGTCTCGCTAGGTCCCGCCTTGGACGTGAATCATCCCTTTGTCCAGCATCTCCACTCTGTGTTAGTCACGCCCCACCTGTTAGTCACTTAGTGCTCAACTCAGTTATCAGATCAACTGTTGTGGTATCACAGCGCTTGTGTTTAAGTCACCCTTATTTTATTTATAATGGCTCCAAAACACAAGAGTAGCAATGCTGGCAATTCAGAGATGCCAAAGAGAGGTCGTAATATGCTTCCTTTAAGTGAAAAGGTGTGTATATTGCAAAAAAACATAGTATTTACATAGGGTTTGGTACTATCCACAGTTTCAGGCATTCACTGGGGGTCTTAGAACGTATCCCCTGCAGATAAGAGAGACTACTGTACATGACAATTAACTACAATGTGGTACCCTGGATTAGATCCCAGAACAAAAAAAAGACATTAATGGAAAACTGCAGAAATCCAAATCAAGTCCAGAGGTTAGTTAATAGTAATGTGCCAATGTCAGTTTTCTTAAGTTTTGACAAACGTGCCGTGGTAATTTGAAATCTTAACAATTGGGGGAAGCTGGGTGAAAAGTACAGTGTAATTTCATGGACTACCTTGGTGACCTTTCTGTAAATCTAAAAATATTCCAAATAAAGTTTATTTTTCTTAAATCCTTAACACTTAGTGTTTTAAACTGCTTCAGCAAGATTAAATCATGATTTGAAATAAACTTATAGTTTTAAGCAAATCCAAGACAAGACAATAAAAGGGGAGTCCAGTGGACTTCATCAAAATTTAAAACTGCTCTGCAAACGATCCTGTTAAGGGGATGAAAAGACAAGCTACAGACTGGGAGAAAACATTTGAAACCACATATCTGACAAAGGACTTGTGTCTAGACTATCTCAAGAACTCTCAAAGCTCTATAGTGAAAAAGAAAAACAAATCAACCAGACAATTAGCAAAAGACATAGACAATTCACTGAGGAAAACCTAAAGATATCAAATAAACACATGAAAAGATTTCAACATCATTAACCAGTAGGGAAATGCACATTAAAACCATAAGGAAACACCACTACACAACCTATCAGAATGGCTAAAATAAAAAAACAATGATAACACTAAATGCTGATGAGGATACAAGGAAACTGGATAACTCATACAGTAATAGAAGTTAACAATGGTGTAACCACCGCAGAAAAGTTTGGCTGTCTCTTATGAAAACTAAACATGCAGCTACCATAATGTCCAGCAATTGCACTATTGTGCATTTTTCTCAGAGAAAAAACACTTATTGAACAAAAATACTTATTGAGTAACACAAAAAACCTGCACACAAATGTTCATAGCAACTCTATTTGCAATAGTCAAAAACTAGAAACAGTTTCAAGAACTCTGGTGCACCCATACCATGGAATACTATTCTGCAATAAAAAGGAATAAACTGTTGATACATGGAACGACATGGATGAATCTCCAGGGGATTACGTTGAGCAAAAAAATCCAACCTCAAAAGGTTACACATAATATGATTCCATTATATAACATTCTTAAAATGACAAAACTATAGAAACATAAAACATATTAATAGTTGTTCGAGTATAGCGATGGGGAAAGGGGAAGGTGCAGGGAGGTGACTATGGGTACAAAAAAGCAGCACATGGGACCTTGGTGGTGAACAGGTTGTATCTTGACTGTGGTGATGTCACATAATCCATGTGCACTACATACTGCACTAAAAACACACAAAACACACCACACCACACACACACACACACACACACATACACACACAAATGAATGTAAGTAAAACGGGTGAAATCTGAATATGGTCAGTGGATTGTATCGATGTTAATTTCCTAATTATACCACTATAATTATGCAACGTTACCAATGGGGCAAAATGGGTGAAGGGTATACGGAGCCGCTCTGTATTGTTTCTCTTACAACTGCATGTAAATCTACGATTATCTCAAAAACCTAAAAACAAAAAAGGAGAATCCAATTATCTGCCAGGGGCTTATCCTCACTGTGGCTTAATTTAACAAGAAATCATGCCTTTAATCTGATAGCCCCTAGGTACTTGGCTTGATAGCGCAGCTATCTTGATATCTCGTGTTCGGCACTCTCACACATTTTAGAAAGGAAACCTAAACACTTAACCTAGTTACAATAAATGCAGGCACCCAAAAGAATTCTGAATCGTACTTACTTTTGTACGCTGTGTAGCAGGTAAGAGGTCAACAAACACCTTAAGGTCTGTGAAACAACAAGGTTTATCCCCAAACTTTTTAAAATACTGGAACATTAATTCTTCTGGATCGCCTAAGAGAGAAAAAAAAAAAATCACTAAATTATTCATGGACTGAAGCAATTTCTAATTTAAGTAAAAGGTCTGATTTAAAAAACATTTCTTTCAATTAAATTAAAATTTTGCTTGAATGAGAATGCATGAGAAAGACAGTAAGGCCTAGAAGATGGCTTGCCCATTTAAAAATAAACAAATACAAACAAAATAAAAAGGAGGTAAATCTTACAAACTCAGTTTACCTATTATTACACTTAGGAAATGTGAAGCTTTTTATTCAATTCAAGTTTAAATAGTTAAAAAGTTT
This sequence comes from Rhinolophus sinicus, assembly GCF_036562045.2. Classification (NCBI taxonomy): domain Eukaryota; kingdom Metazoa; phylum Chordata; class Mammalia; order Chiroptera; family Rhinolophidae; genus Rhinolophus; species Rhinolophus sinicus. The sequence continues at coordinate 32,396,786 of NC_133765.1, read as the reverse complement.
TCATTAAAGTTTAAATAAAGACTTAAGTTTATATGCAAACATTAAACAAACATGCTTCTCACCACAACAGTTCCTAAACTACTTCATAAGTATCAAATAAATGTTAACTAAATGAAAGGTGTATGTTTGTTAACAGGCACACCAATAGAAGAGAAAATACATGGGAAGAACCACAGGCCAGTAATTCCAACAAAGTCAATCACTACGTAAAATTTAAACCTGGAAATAGAAAGCTACCAGTTCATTTTATTTTTCCTCAAATTAAAAACAAAACATAAAAATAATAAAAATAAAATGCTCTCAGACTGAGCTAGATCTAAGAAGCAGAGATTTTTAATCCAGGGCTTCTGTAAGATTTTAGGTCCCAATTCCTGTTTCTGGGAACAGAGATCGATGGCTTTAATCAGATTTTCACAGGACTCTGTGATCCAAAAGAGAATCACTCACTGGTCTGGTAAAAACAAATTTTGTGGAGACTACACAAATTCACAAATTTGTAAGGTGCGGACTGGTAAGAAGGAAGAGAAAGATAGAAGATAGCAAGTGTCAAAGCAGTTCCAGATACTTTTATGTCCAGCTTTGGAATCTATTTTAACAATATTTTGCTGAAGGTCACATGAAAATTTTCATTTGCAATTCAGGTGCTAACATAGACAGATTCCTGAGGTAGACCCAAAGAAAGAAGTCAACATGGAATTCAAAATTGGTTGTGAATACTGTACAAAGGGAATGATAGAGACAAGCCCATAGTTAGTTTGAGAACATTAATCAGATGATCGAAATGTCCAGAGATGCTCTAGGATAGGTTTTAGGTACTGGCAGTGATCATCATCCTCTTCAAGTTTATCAACTTTTAATGAGAACAAAATTTCTATAATGATGAGTAGGAGAAAAGCTTTCTTTGAAGCTTTATCTTAAAAAATAAAATTGAAAACTTAAAGTTTATTACCTGAAACTTAACAAAATTTACAGTATAATTACTATAAGCTAATGCTTAGTATGAGCAAAGAATCACTGCTTTTGGGGGGAAGGGCTAACGTTTTTCCAACAAAATTATAAACTAACACAATATGACACCCTTCACTTCTCCTGTAGTAAACTCAAAAAGAACCATTTTACAAAAAGATCTAAGGGCGTCATCAAATTTCCTGAACGCCTCTCTTACTGTTTCACCATCAAAATCATCCTTTTCTCCAACTTTGTCTTTATCCTTATAAATTTTCTCTTCAACTGTTAATCGCTCTAACTCAGCCAAATGTTCTTTCATCAATGGTTTTGTGAGTGCTGGGAGCAGATTTTCAAGAAACCTTTTGTCCACTTCATGAAATCCTGACACTTTTAAAAAACTGGCTATTTTTACTTTGAAATTGATTCTGATATTATTGTTGGGTCAGCAAGAGAATGCCTGACGAAGACTGATGGAATAGAGAGAAATGATAATGTTAAGTCAAATTGAACATGTGCTTGAGGGTCAATTTTATAACTGATCCATTCATTAGTAAATATTTTCAGGTTTTGAAATGTCTGCTTCTCAAACATGACTCTGTCAGTCATTGTAGGACTCAGATAATCAATACTGCACTTGGGTATCAAGAGCATTCCTGTACCTTCTCCAGGGTCCCCCCAAATCATGACAGTTTCTTACCCAGTTTGTACTCATCATTAAAACCTTGGTGCCGTAAGCGTCTAATCAGCTCTAGTTTAGCTAGATGTGGTCCTCGAAGGTGGCGAGAACTTTTAGATTCTTCTGTTATCCGATCTTCTATAAACTTCACAGCTTCTTCTGCAGAATAATGTACTTCTCCTTCTAAAGAGCTAGGTATAAACACATGAAAAAGGTATTTTGTGCCTCTGTTGTCCCTCCCAAAACTTAAAGTCAAGCAAAATTGATTTCAAGAAACAAATTAAAAAAGAAAAAGCATTTCGATAATTAGAATACAAATGGGAGTAAAAGAAAGCTGTAAGCATATTCTGGCAGATAACCTGGCATATGATTACTCCCAATTTTGGCATTTGATTGTTGTAGTGACTAACCACCTCTACCTCTTTCTTAAAAAAAGAATGGGTACTTTCTACAATGAACATGTATTTATTTTACCATTTTAAAAATGGGGGAGAAATCTTACTTTGAAAGAGATAAATTATTGAAACAGAAAAAGAGAATTCAACTAGGCTTACAATAAAACTGTTTTGCTACAACATATTAAAAAGTGTTGTTATAATTCAGGAAAGACAACTTACTGTTCACCTTCAGCAGGAGGAGTCCAGGCCTCTTCAATCAGTCGAAAGACAGAATCGAAATAAGTCAGATAGAACTGCCAGTCATCTGAGCTAAAATCAGATTGAATGGTGCACACAGGATTAAACCCAAGTTGTGACAAATCTGCCTTAGGAACCACGATATTCAACTTATTTTCTAAGTTATATTTTAGGCTTTACTTGGAGAGACCCTCCGCCCTCCCGGGGTTTCCTCTGCAGCCCTAAAAGGGCAGCACACCAGAGGTATTTACAAAGTAAAGAAACTTTTAAGAGACTACTCTTCCCTTCAATAAAATGACCACGTCTAGAAAAGTAATATTCTTAACAGAAAACTCCCCCCAGTAACACTTTCTAAAGGGGGGAGAGGTCTCTATTTTAGACCAACACTGAGTATTAAATTTTTGACAAATTAATGATTTTGAGCATTCATTCTAAAGACCGAATACCTCTTTATTGAAAGATGAAGGTTCATCAAAAACTTTTTAAACATCCAGAACACACTACAATAATTTTTCACTTTATGTCCAGAAATCTCAAAAGACAGATAAAAATGTCAATATTGACACCTGAAAGTCCCACTCTGATCTCATAGTCCAAAAAAAAAAGCATCTACTCACTTTTTCAGTAAGAGGCGCCGGGAAAGGGCATTGCACTCTGGCCACCTGCTCAGCTTCTTGTACATAGCCATACATTTATTTTCCCGACTCTGAATCTCGCTCGTCAACTTCTCTACAATTAAAGTTATAATAGTTGGTAAGCTGGTTTCATTTCTGCTCAGAAACCAAAACAAAGTCCAAGCACAAGAAGGAAAATATCACATTTTCTTATTTACTCTCTTAGAAAATTAAGCCACTATTAATACAAACTACTCTCTGACTAAAGATTATTTTGCTGAAAAAGAAAAGTATATTTCAGATCCTAAACTTTTATAATCATTTTTTTTCTATAAAATACGAGGATCCAGAATGTATTGAGTTGAGGATCTAGTATGTGGGATACACTTATAAAACTCTAACAGCACCTCGGAACTGGTATAGTTAGTCCAGACAGACTTCCCACCCACACAGTTCCAAAATATCAAATAAGCTTGGACTGGAATGGGATGAGCAAGGTGAGATGTTACGAAAAAGAATAAAACAATAGAAATGAACCAAACTCTTTCCCAACAGCTGGGAACAGGAAAACTAGGACTATATTTCTGACCAAATTAAATTTGCCCTGTCCTTTTAGAACAGATTAGCAGATTAAGGATACTGACAATTACATTATGAATTTCCTATTAAGTATCTAAATTTTAACTACACATAGAACTACAATCTAGATGAGTAAAAACAGAAAGCCTGACTTGTATCCATCTGCAAGAAGGCTAAAGTTAGATAGCAAGTAACATTAAAAAAAAAACAAAACCCTCCTCCATTTATATAATTAAAGTAGCTAAGTATCAGTTAGTGCAACAGTTATATGACGGCACAGTCTAGTAAAGGATATGTACATATAGTACAAAGATTTTTTAGAGACTATCCCTAATGAGACATTGCAGACTACTCATCTACAGTTAGTTACTCCCAATGACTGTAAAGCTACAATTAAAAGACCAGGTTTACCCAAAACAATAATTGCATTTCCAGGAATTTCTCCTAAGGAAATCATCAAACACGTGTAAATTGTTAGGAACCAAAATCATGGTCATAAATTTCTAAAATAGAGGAATCGTTAACTCAATCTATGAAATTTGTACAAATCAGTGTTCCAACAAGAAGCATTTTCACAATGGAAAGGAACTAACTTCTTTAACATAAAAAGTGCTCTTGCAAATCAGTAAGGAGATTAATCAAACTTTTAGAAATAGGAAAAACAGCTCAGAGAAGAGGAAAAGATTAGTGGCTTTAAATAAATGAAAAAATAATTAGTCTCCCTCTTAAATTAAAAATTATAAAATATGTTTCACCCATCAGATTGAAAAACATGAAAAGTTTGACAATCAGTTTGATAATACAGGTTGGTAAGTATGCAAAGAAACAAGCCCTATTATGCACTGATAAGTACAGCTGAGAGGAATGCACACAATAGCCTGTTGGAGGGCAACCTGGTTTAGAGCAAAGATGCCTCTTGCAAAGAAGCTTAAATATCCTTCAAGGACTGGTTAAGAAAATCCTCTACATTTATACTAGGGGACATTGGGCAGTCACTAAAGAGTGCGCTAATGAAGTGTATCTCTAAGACATAATCTAAGTTAAAAAACCCAAACAATTGGCTATAAGAGTATGCAGAAAAAAGGTCACAAACTCAAATGTCTTCACGGGACAGACAGGTAAACAAAGAATGTTTGTATCAGAGCACAAATCCTAACCGGAAGCATTAACATTTTAAAATCTTAAAAGAAAAAAAAAATTGTAAATAAAAACCTGTGCTAACCAAATAAGATTACTCTGTGGGCCAGTTACAGTATGTTCTGATTTGTGGTTTAAAAGACAGGTGTTGGAGGGAGATACATTTTTAGAAGGATATACAGAACAAGTACCTAGAGAAGAACCTAGAGGGTAGAAGGTTGGAGATCTGGGGTAGAATCTTTCACACTCCTTGAATGTTACAAATCCACGAATTATTTTCAATTTAAAAATATTCTTAAGAAATAAATGTACAACACAGAAAAGTCCAGAACATAAAACAACCACAAGTGATTTTTTTTAATGTCTTTATATCTTTATGTTTCTGTATGAGGAAAAAATTTCCACAATAAACATTTTTCATGTTTAAACAATAAAAAAATACTTTAAGAAAACTTTTAAAATTACCTCCTAATTTTCCTCTGATGACATCCAAGGCTTCCTGGTACTTCCCCAAACGTTCCAGGATCATATAATAAAGTTCAACCTTACCAAAAAAAACCACAAACACACAGGTGCAACCATTGAAACTTTTCAATAATAAAAAGATGGTCATTTGTGTTTTTAAAAAGTTATTAGAAAAGAACATTATTTTCAAATAAGATAAAATTAACAGTAAGAATCAGACAACAGTATCTCCCCTTATTTGTATACATCTCAGACTAAAGTGCTTGCTGAAAACAATTCCATGTTCATTATACCTAAGCTGGGGGCTTCCAGAGCTTTGCATTTACACAAAAGGCAAGACTGAGGACCCAGCTCTCTAACTGGAATAAAGCAATAGTTCATAATATTGTAACAGAACATTGTAGCAGCATCAAAATCATGCAAATACAAAGCTGGGCTTAATTAACTCACTTCAGCCTCCGCTTCTATCTTGTCCTCTTTCACCATTTTTTCTACCATTCTCTCAGCGAGGGGCAGAAACATCGTTTTCGAGAGGTTTTCATCCTGTGCTGATATAGACTAGAAGAGAAAGAAAATGTTTCGTGCTAATTTGTCCCCTGCTTGCACTATTTCTATTATTGCCATGCAGACCATTACTGTGACTCCAGCACATAATTATCGTTCTATTAATATGTCAACTATCAGACCTAATTTGAACTTGTCAATAAAATACATTAGAGAGTAGTTGTCTCTACAGGAGATTTATTTATTAAAGGCATTATCCTACGCATTCTTCCATAATATGACCTAATTTTTAAATAAGTTACTCATACATTTTTCTAGAAATCTGTTAAGAGGAGGTATGCCTACACTGATTATTATATATATAGACGGTATCATCAAGTGTTTAAAAAGTGTTTCAGATGTCTTTTTTGAGATGTTCACACATTAGAAGGAAAATGCCAATTGTTATACAGCTTACTATTAGCTACAATTACCCTAGAGTGATAATTAAAATTGATGCATGGTATTAATAATTTTAACACTGCCAGAGATTCTGCTCAGAGCTCATTCACCCCCTGTAAACAACATTTCAAAATGGCTATTATGCACATTTTACAGATAAAGTTAATATTCCCCACTGCTCTCCAAGACATGTGGTAAAGCCAATATTTGAACACATACCTGTCTGAACCCACAGCCTCTCTGTTCTTAACTGTTACATTTTAACTCCTACCACCCCATCCTCTCCTACACAGTGTCTCATTTTGGTCCTTACATTAGCTCTGGGAGATGAGCATCTCCATTCTGCAAAAGAGCAAACTAAGGCTCATAACGCAGAAATGATAAAACAAGGCCACCCAGTTCAATTGTCTGTTCACTAATCAACAATATTGTCGTAAAGACAAACCTCAAGTCAAAATATCAAACATTTCAGGGCTCATACTTGATCAAATAACCCAGTAACGGATCTAGGTTCAGAGGAAATACAGTCTGTGCTACACACAAATAAACCAATATACCAACTCATAAAGAATACCAAAACTCCCCAACTCAAAAAGTCAACTAACAATATGAAAAGGCTCTGTTTGACACATGCTGCAGCACATTACCCAAGACATTCAGAAGACACATTAAGGACAATAACTATATACAAAAATAAAAACAAATCTCAATCCCATTCTGAATGCCATACTCACTTGCATAATTAAGCTCATCACAGACCAAAAGTAGTAAGGGTTTTTGGGGACAATCTTATATAGAGCCATGCCAGCCTGAAAGACAGAGAGCCATAAATACTTAATTTAGAAAACATCATAGAGGGCAATTAATGATCCAGCTATGTGGCAGGAAGTTTCCTCGGCAAATAGCAACACATTTACATACCCCAGTTACTGTAAGTACCTAGTTACCTGATGGATATTCTCTATTGGCGAGCAACAGAGGTAATCACAAACATGAATTTTTACAACATCAAGAATATTTCACCTTTTGAACCAGATTGTCTCAAAGTAAAACCCAGTATTTCTAGAAAATACTGCAATCCGATACAGTTTCAATAGAATACCAAAGCAAACACAACATTTGGATTATGAATGTACATCAGTAAACAAACTTTACTGAAGATATCACACTAACCAGTTATAGTAGTAAAACAAATAAGCAAAGAAATCCAGACAGCATATTTAAACTTCAGAATCAGAAAAGATCACTCTGACATAATTAAAAAATGTTAGGTTCTTTCAAGGTGCCATCAATTAGAATGGAACCCTTTCATTGAGAAATGTATAATGTACAAATACTTAAAAGCAGGGACATAACAAGGAGGAAAGTAGACCGACTCATACATTACTGAGAACCTATCCATAATTAGCCAACTAGTAATCAATGCCAGGAACTCCGTCAGCTAATTATCAGAGTTAATATTTTTTTTAATCTTCTGCTATCTTCAATCCACTTTAAAAATTACACGGAGCCCCTAATAAGTGGAAGGAAATGCCTATTCCTGCCAAGGATACAAAGATTGAGTCCTAGTCCCAAGGTATTTAAAAGCTAGGAAAAGAGATAAGACAAATACACAAACAACTAAAATACACTTGGTAATAAAAATAAATGTCTTATACAAAAACATCATGCTAGGATGTTTCCAAAGAAGGCAAGATTAAGTTTGCTTATTCCTTTCTTATTCTTTAAGGGAACGTAGGAAAGGGAATTATATTAATAAAGCCTTCTCCGAAGTAGCAGCCTTTCAGACGGACCGTGAGGTTCAAACAGAACGTCTTTAGGCATAGACGAGGGGTAAGGATACACATACAAATATATTTGAGGTGAATGGGTAAGTCATCGATTCTAGGTAGGAGTAAAATGAATCCGAATAAAAACATTAAAGAAAGAAAAGACATATGTTGACATGAAGAAGTAGGACATTTAGCTAAAACAAAGGATTAAGAGGAGTACCCTGTTTCCCCGAAAAGAAGACCTACCTGGACCATCAGCTCTAATGCGTCTTTTGGAGCAAAAATTAATATAAGACCCGGTCTTATACTATATTATATTAATTATATTATATTATATTATATTATATTATATTATATTATATTATATTATATTATATTAAAATAAGACCGGGTCTTATATTAATTTTTGCTCCAAAAGACGCATTAGAGCTGACTGTCCGGCTAGGTCTTCTTTTCGGGGAAACAGGGTAGGCAGTAAGGAAAAAGGCTGAAAGGCACCTTTGTTGTAAGACATTCAAAAAGGAGTCTTACAGAGTAAGGGAGCAATGTGTATAAATCTATACTCTTCTAGGGAGTGAATTTAGCAGTGAAGAAATAAAATAGAAAGAAAGAAGTGAGGCTATGAGGAACTAAACAAGGATGAGATAGATCAAATATAATACAAAAGAGATTTCAAAGACACTGCAGAGGTAGAATCAAAACGGAGACAAAAACAGACACACAGGACATAAGGAGCCTAAGACGGCTTGAGAGCCTTGCTTCCAACACCACACTCAGGAGGAAAGGAACAGAAAGGGTTAGAAAATCAATTTTACTTGATAATTTGGGGGAAAGAAAACCTTTTATAATGACATGCAGAAATAAAAGGAAGAGAGTATAAAATATGAATTTTTAATAGAAAAGACAAAAATTTCATGCCCATACCCTACTATCTTATAGACATTAACATTCTGCTAATAAAGTTTGGAAAAAAAAATGGCTGTAAGCTGGTGACTCAGAATGGGAATGTCATTTATAGAAAAAGGAACGTCTGATCACCATGTGAATGACTAGCAACTCTTCTTTCAAGATGGTTTTGGTTTTTTGTTGTTTGTTTTTGACCTGCCAGAGATGTCAGTTAGGGCAGTAGAAATCCTTAAGTTTTCTGATTCCCTGGCTTCCTTCCTTCCTACCTCCACCAATTTATGCAAATCATTCATTTATTTAACAAATATTTATTGTTCGGATGCTATTAAAGGAGCCGAGGATTCAGCAGTGAACAAAACAAAAGCCCTCACCTTCATGAAACAATGACATTTAATTTGTAAGACACCTATTACCCCATACTTCCAAAATAAACATACATATAAGCTAAGAAATTGTAACTACCTTAAACAGCAACAAAGATAGGATAAAAATTAGATGTCATATTCGAAAACATTTAACACTAGAGTACTCCTCCATTCTTTCAATACAAGAGAATGGAATAATGCAAAAGCAAGCTATAGGTCAATCATATTAAGGAACTGTAACTGTTAAGCCATATCAAAGCAACTTTTCCAAAAATGAGATGCAAAATTGTATGTATCTCTGGCAACAGGTACAGTTAAATTATACAGAAATAAAATCTATTCAAGAGGCAGATTTTTTCCCTTTCTCTTTCAAAGTTTACCTTAATACTGCTTAGCATGAATCTGTCCTTTTTGTTATTTTATATGTGATATATATATATATATATAAATTTCAAAACTATATTTTGTGAGATCATGAAATTAACACACACTTTTAAAAAAAGATCGTAAGATGAAAAGAATCCGTTACTCTGTATCCTGGTAACATTTTGGTACATATCCTTAGAGATACATACTTTATTAAGGAGGGGTGGATGTGAGGAGAGTGGGAGGAGGGGGCCATTTTACAACAGGCTCTTCTCAATTAACATATATTGGGAACATCTTTCTATATCAGCAAATAAAGACACGCTACCATTTGGGAAGGACGGGATATTCCTTTTTATTCTACCATATAGATGAACCACAATTTCTTGAACTATGTCAGTATTAATGAACATTTGATATACTTTGCTCAAAACATATCCCTAGAAGTAAAAATCATTATGATTTACACGCATATGTTAATGCTGCTAATTTTTAAAAATATACCCATTTTGTGTCAAAAGAAAATTTATAACCTCTGAATACTTTTTCTGAGAATACATACCAGTAAATAAAACAATGATAAAATTTCTTCAAAGAATTATACTTGGGCCAAAAAAAATTCTTCCAATTTAAAAACTTGCATAAGCAAATAAAAAGATTAATTTTAAGAAGGATTTATATTAATACCTTCCACCCTCCTTGTTTTATCTACTGTTATAAGTTGATATTTAAAGGAAAAAATAAGACAAAATAAAAACCCAGGTAAGAAAACTGCCTTCAGAGGACATTATACCCACAAACAAAGCATTTCTTTTAAAAAAAAAAAAAAAAGCTAGCATGACATCATAACCCTTTATGGGCTTAAGAGCACAGGTTTTGTTTCTCCCGCCTGTCAGCTGTATCCACCCACTAGTCCAAACGAGTCCAAATGCAGCTCCTACACATGTATACAGGGAACACCTAAAAATGTACTAACTGGCAAACAGGCTTGCCTTCTTAAAAAAAAAACAAGTATCCCGAGCAATGGGGATTTTTACCCCTGGTGGATTTAAAAATCTTCAGCAGGCTATAAACAGTTAATTTTACAAATTAGATGTAAACTTGAAAGTTAATATTTCTATAATCTGTTAATTTTTTTGCCCTGGGATTTCTGACCATTGTCTGAAACTATTACAGCAATTTGGAACAAACCGAAGTGGGACATTTTGAAGCCAACTTACCAGAACCAAACAAAACCTATAATCAGGCCACAAAAGAACACTGTAATCAAATTTCCCCAAATAAAACATTTTAAAAACGTGAATAACAGTTCATCTTTAAAACACACAGAGAAAGTAACTGGCTGATCTCCACACACAAATAATATAATTCAGTTCTACACAGATATGCAAACACACACATGCACACATGCACACACCACTGCAGTCAAATCACACTGAAGAGACTTTCACCCCTGACAGCAAGTCCCACCGCCCAGGAGATTTGGAGGTCAAGTTACCTGTTGCATTTTCTTGTATTCGCCCACTCTTGCATAAGCCATGAAGAGGTGAGAGTGATACTCCTCACTATTGGGAACTTTCTTCACAGCTGCCTCATAAAGTTTTGTAACTAACTCCGCTAAGATAAAGAGAAATAGGATTTTCTTTCATTGTTCAAGTATAACTTAAATCATAACAGCATTTAATTTTTTTTCCCATTTGGAGGAAATAGATGCCTCCTCTCATTAAGGAAGAAGAAAGTATTTACTTCACCTCATCTGATCATTATTCTTCTCTTGGGTAGGTGTTATTCAGTGAAACATCAAATAGGTCAGGCCTCCCCATCACATTCACAATGTACGAGAGCCTCTAGGATCCAGCCTGTCTCCTTCCTAACTCTTCCCCCAGCTCTTTATGCTCGAGCCACATCCAACTATTTGAGTTCCACTCGATTCCCTGTGCTGTGTCAGGCCTCCAGCCTTTATACTGTTCCCTCTGCCTAGACTCACCTTTCCTCTCTTTTCTACTCAGTGAACATCATCCAAGACCCACTTCAAATACAATCCTCTCCACAAGGACCTCTGCAAAGTCAAATGTCGTCCTTCCCTGAACACCACCTCTACTCCTTCAGCCCAGTTTGATCACTGCTTCCTTCTGTCATCTTTAAATCTTTTAAATAACTCTTAGAGCATTTGTTAATCTATAATGCATAATCTACTTCCCTTTATAGGCTTTGAGTAACATTTTTCATCTTTGACTCTGATACAATACTTGTCACAGAGAAACACTCAGCCAATACTTGTGGGATAGATAAATGATATTTTAAAAACACTGGGAGTGAATCCATATACCGAAATCAACATCATCCTTAAATAACTACAACCACTTGGATACTAGATGAAAAATGCAAGTCACAGAACACATATAGTATGAATCCATTTATATTAAGTTCAAAATTAAGCAAAACTAATAATGCATTACTTAGAAAAACAAATGTGATAAAGATTTAAAGAAAAGCAAGAGAATAAAAATTATTCAGGGCAGCAAATACCTCCTGGGAGGTAAACGGGGTAATGAAATTGATGAGGAACATACAGAAAGCATTCTCAGTATTGATAATGCTCTATTTCTTAAGTTGGGTGGTAGGTTCATGAATGTTCATTATTCCACATCAAACTGTACAGTGTTACATAAAATATATTCTTCTAGAATATATATTATAAAAAATATGTATTATTTCACAATAAAATATTTAAGAAATCAACAATAAAAATATTTATTTGTTTACAGATGAAATGGCAGACTATCTATGATATGCTTGGAAATAGTCTGGCAGGGAGAGGGGTACAGATAAAATTGGCCACCTGTCACTAATTGCTAAAGGTGGGTGATGGGTACAATGTGATTTATGATGCTATTCTCTGTTTTTGTCTATGCTTGAAATTTTCCATATTAAAAAGCGAACTCTTCCAGTTAGCAAATCAAAATGTACAAATGAAACTCAAGTCCTCATTCCTATTCAAGGATCCTAATACGCGTAATATATCCTTTCTGTTTACAGTCTTCAGAAATCATGGTTAATGCATTATTTTACCTTGGCCACCGAATCAAATCACCAGTGATAAGTAAATCAGACAAATAGAGAACTCAATCAGAAATAGCCAAACCCTTAAACTCAGGTTTAAAAGCAATGAAAAGAAACATACGTCGATGCATCTCCCGGTAAAGAATAGTTAGTGCCTGCAGAGAGTTGTCATCTGTGGGTTCCAGGGCTGCCACCTCCTGTGCCAAGGTGAAGGCTTCCTCCTGCTTTCCAGTTCTCTGTAAACCAATTGCCTTTAAAACCTGACAGAAAGAAAAGATAAATCAGGTTTAAAAGGACAGAAAAGGAAATATAAACCATAGAAAGCTGATTTGAGAGCACTAGATAAGTTATAACATCTGCCTTGGTTGCTAATCAACTAAACCATTTTATAAAAACATGGCCAAATCAAGATTCTTTCCTATTTCAGTCATATTAAGAAAGCAAAACATTGCTTTAAAAAAAACTCTGCAAAAATAAAATAAGTAATTAGGTAAGTTATGTCCAAAGAAATAAATAGCTACCTTTTACCTAGATACTATTTACGGCATTTAAGTGATCAAGAAAATAAATGGCCTAAAAAAATACACTTAAAAAACACACATAGTAACTAAAGAGATTAATTAAACATCTTTTCCCTTTAAAGTAAAATTACAATATATAACCCACTTAAATATAAGTAACTCAAGGGCAAATGAACTTACCTTAGCACAATGAAGATCCTTATGTTTCTTCAATAATTTATCTGCTTGCTGAATTGCCATTTTATTATTACCATTATCAAGATAATCTATGAAAACAGAAATTATGATAGTTATATTCCTTCAACAACAAATATGAAAAGCACACAGGCTGGTATCAGATGTTTCAGAAAATACCTTCATTCATATTTAAAACATTTTTTAACTCTAAATGACTAGGATGGTCCAAAATACAACCTTACCTATAGTCACCTCTCATCCAAAAGCACTATAACCCAGTTCTATTAGTACTTAACGAAGATTCAAGACAAAACGTATTTAGATGATAGACATTAATATTTTTACCTATGGGAAATAAGCAGGTTTAGTCACCCCAAAATTAATTTTTTTTAAAAAGTACCCTTTCTAATATTCAAGCTTTAAATCTACCAAATGGGCCGTGTTAGTTCAATAAAATATGTTTAATGAGTACTTACTTTACTACAGAGTTAAGTATAATTCGCTGAAAAAATTAAGAGGAAGTTTTACCCACGCAGTGGGGGGTGGCGGGATGAATTCCAATAATATGGGGAGTGGGCGAGGCTGTGGGGAAAACAGCACTTTCAAACACACTGGTTGAAACAAAAACTAGCACTGACTTTGAAGAACAACTGACTTCTAGGTTCCCTAATTACATAGTGTATGTCCAGTCCAGATTTTAAGGAATATGGAGACCTGCTATAAAATTGTGTTAGAGGGAGAAAAAAAGCAATCAATTATCATTCAAAAGTCTAACAAAAGCAAAGGTTAATTTCCAGATGAGCAGATCTAAAAGAAAATGAGAAGTGTTTTAAATGGGAAATGGTGGTAGTTGTCAATTCTAAATATAGAAAGATGACTAACAACAGGCCAGCCACAATCTACTACTAACACCAGATCCCTCTTTCCACGTAGGGATACACAAGGCAGAACTCAAAATAATCCATCCTGCAACAATGAGAGAGCAACAGCAAATGAGAGAGCAGCAACGACTCTCATTCCTTGCTGGTGGAAATGCAAACTCGTACAGCCACTTTGGAAGAGAGTTTGACAGTTTCTTTAAAAACTGAACGTACTCTTACTACATGACCCAACAATTGAGCTCCTTGGTATCTACCCAAATGAGCTGAAAACTTACTTCCACACAAAAACCTGCGCACACGTTTATAGCAGCTTTATTCAAAATTGCCAAAATTTCAAAGCAACCAAGATGCCCTTCAATAGGCTAACAGATAAACAAATTATGGTACAACCATACAATGGAATTATTATTCAGTGATAAAAAGAAATGAGCTATCAAGCCACAAAATATCATGAAGTGGGGGTGGCCAGATGGCTCAGTTGGTTAGAGGGCGAGCTCTTAACAAGGTTGCAGGTTCAATTCCCGCATGGGATGGTGGGCTGCGCCCCCTGCAACTGAGATTGAAAACGGTGACTGGACTTGGAGTTGAGCTGCGCCCTCCACAACTAGATTGAAGGACAATGACTTGGAGCTGATGGGCCCTGGAGAAACACACTGTTCCCAATATTCCCCAATAAAATTAAAAAAAAAAAATCATGGAGGAACTTTAAATGCATATTGCTAAGTGAAAGAAGCCAATCTGACAAAGCTACATACTATATGATTCCAACTATATGACATTCTGGAAATAGACAGTAGAACGATCATTGCCAGGGGCCGGGGGAGGGATGAATAGGTGGAGTACAGGGGATTTGAAGGCAGTGAGACTATATTCCGTATGACATTGTAATTGAAACTGTAATGATGGCTATAGGTCATCATACATTTGTCAAAACTCACAGAATATATTATACAACACAAAGAATGAACCCTAATATAAACTAGTAAACTATGTATTAATAATTTAGTTAATAACAACATATCATATTGGCTCAGCAACTGTAACAAAGAAACCACACTAATGCAAGATGTTAATAGAGGGAAACTGGAAGGAGAGGCAGGAGCGTGGGGATATATAGGAACGTTCTGTACTTTACGCTCATTTTTCTGTAAACCTAAAACTGCTCTAAAAAAGTAAAGTCTGTTATTTAAAAAACAATAAATTTAAATTTAAAAATAATAAAAGTGAAGATTCATTTCCAGAGAAGGAAAATGAGAAGCGTAATAAATGGGAAAGAGGGTGGTAGCTTGATTACAAATACAGAAAGACGACTGAACATAGAGCAGTTCACAATCTCCTACCACTACTGGTCCCTCTTTGCTCATCAAGGCCCCAAATCAGCCCAGGGACAGAGAAGGCATAAACAACTCAAAATGGTCTATGGCCCTGGCGGCCCAAATAACAGAAACAGACTATCATTTTACCTAATGGTTTCAATTTGTCTCCAATGAATACTAAAACTTGTAACAGATAGCCACATGAACACATGAGTTTCATCTCTTCAGTCTTCAATGGCTTCATGTTGATGAGAGCCAATAATGCTAGGTAAAAAGATCAAGAAGCCTTATAGTCTGGGAGGAATCACAATCTAGGAGAGAAAGTCAAAAAGAGCCTTAGGAATCACAACCTAGAAAGGAAGATCAAAGACAACACTCAGGTAGAGACAGGGGAATCACAGAAATCTAGAAGCATACAACCTTGGCCTGAATACCCAAATATCTAATACCAGTTTTCTTAAATCCTTAGCTCAGTCAATAGGCCTTCATTGTCCTTCACGGAATATGACAGAGATATTTCAGCTCACTAAGTAACACCTTCTCTTCCTAAAGACACGCTGCTGACCTCATTCTGAGTCAGTTCTAAGACATTCGGACTCAGTCCTGCAAGACGCCAGGTTTACAGAACGTATCTTGAAGCCTTCTCAAAGAGTAGCTGAGACCCCAGATCTGAGGATCTGCCCATAAACGGATCAGACCAGGGGTCAGGACTACAAGACCTACCTTTTCTCTCTGTGGCTGACATTGCTGTTCCTACCTGCCCATGTCCTCTATGGGAATGGTTTCCACTGCGCCTGCTGAAGGGGCAGGACTGGATGACCACGTCTAGACCATGTCATTGTAGCCCAGTGGGGTGGACATTTGGCCCAACCTGGATAAATCAGGTTTCTGCCTGGTAATCTGTAACTGCAACACTGAAAGCCGGAACCAGAAAGCTCTAGGAAAGCTAAAGCTCATTTGGAAGGCAATAAATAGGTCTGAGGTTATCAGTAGCAGCTCCGGAATTTCCATCTTGAAGAAGCATTAGGGGGTGCAAGTTAGTTGATGGGAAGTGAAGGAGTTCTCTCTTGCCACTTCATTCACATAACATTTATAAAAAGAATGAAAATGTCAGTTATCTTTATCCAAAAAAATGGGGGCAGGGCAGTACTGATTAAGCTTGTGAGGAGAGGCTAAAGACCTGTCCATCCTCTAGCCGCAGCTTGGTGTGGCCGAAAAGCCTACGTGTTGGGCCCTGGGTATACTGATAAGTAAGTAGAAAACAACAGTCTGAAGAACCAAGCAGAAAAAAGGACAGACACACAGATCAAAGCAGAGATGAGCTTCAGATCCTGACAGCTCTCCAGTTTCCACGAGGCCTTGGAACGCTCGCTGCATTCCTGCCCTGCTCCCACAAGGGTTTACAGCAACCCCCCTTTACCTGAGTTGGTGTCAGTGGGTTTCTGTTCCCTGCACTCAAGAGTTTTAACTAAGACACATTCAGCCTGCTGTCAGGCTCCCCTTTCCTGGATGCCTCCCTCAGTGACTACTGATTAATTGGTTGCTGAGTCTTTTGGGAAAAGTTTATTTTCATTTTACTTACTGACTCTGGAATATAAATTATGTAGCCGTTGGAGAAAACGGGCCAATAAAAAGAATATCCTAAGTCTATCTTTTTAGTAAGTCTTTAAAACTTACTCAAGGGTAACTGTGGTTTAACCATGTAGATTGCTGTTGTTCCCTTAATAACAGGAGTAAACCCAAATCAGCCACCCACAAATCTGGCAGAGAAAACAATAAGATGATGATGCATCAGTTAAAGCAATGGTTTTCTAAGTACGGGTACCATGCCAACTGAAATGTTTTTAGGTGGTCCCTGCAGACAGCACTAGGTAATACAGTGAGAAAGTTGATCTCTTTTCTTATACTTCCTTTATATTAAGGAGATAGTCTCAGTTTGGTGCTAGCCTATCACTTAATATTTGCTAATTTAATGTCTTTTTTTTTTTTAAACAGGTCACAGACAGTTTCACAAGTATCAGAATCTAGTTAAGACTTTAATAACATTGTTTTGTTTTCATTGTACTTATTGTTATGGTTTTGTTTTCTCAGAGCAGTGACAGTCTTTCCATGAATGGTAATGATATAGATTGTTTTTAAAGAAATTTAAGTTTAAAAGTCAACTTAGAAAAAAATACTAAGTAAATAACAGTACAGATAACACTATAATAAAGCTAAGATCATCAGATTGGGTAAAAAAGAATGACAGAAATTTGGGAAACACTGGGTTAAATCATTGGCAAGGGATTACAAAAATTTGTTGAATAAATGAGCAAGCCACCCTCCTGGAAATGTTACACCTGATCCTGACTAGAGGAAGACTAAAAGCTAGTAAGACAGATTAGAACAAAGGATCTTGCACCAAAAAAGTAAATATAAATGTATGTGTGTGCGTGTGTTCTGAAGACGATGGGAATATTTTTTCTTTCACACTTTTCTCTTTCTATTTTGCGAATGCTGACCTAGCTATTCCTGTGTTCTATACAGATCTATTAAGTGCCATACCTCGCCATCACTTCCACCCCTCCACTCTTCCTAACCACTAAAACATCATTTTAAAATGGATAATAATGGTAAAAGAAAGCACTGGCGCCCACTAAGTCACAAGAATACAAACTCTGTTGAGAACCACATAGCACAAGAGAATCATTTTAGCAAAAGGAGAATGAATAATACAGTAGATGTTCTAGTAAGGTCCTGGGTGGTTTTCAAAAACCAAAACTACGATACCAAAACTAACCAATTTATGAGTAACGAGATGCACTCTGTAGATGTTTCAACTAATGAACGTTCTGCACAGAAAAAGCATTTCCAAACTTAAGACACCAAAAATAGAATGTCAACCCTCCACATCTCATCAACCCACAATTTCGCAATTATTCACCCTGTCTACTTCTACCCTCAACAATATTCAGCAAGAGCTGACTGAGATCACTGGCAAGGTTTCCAACAGTTGTAAAATCATAAACCTTGGCAATTCGAATAATGCCGTACAAAGATGGTGATGCTGTTGAATCTAAACTTGGCAAAGGTCTGGCCTCTCCAGTAAGAATGCCTGTGTTCAAATCCCAGCTCTACAATTTAGTAGCTGCAGCTCTGAGCAAGTTAATCTCTGGCCTTCAGTTCCCTACCAACACAATCATCTTACCACCTAACAGGATAGTCAGCACACAAATAAGCACTCAATGCTGACATTGAACTGTTGGCTGGTGAGCAAGCACCACTGTGGGGTGAACTTGTTCATCTGTCAGCTAATAAATGTCTGAATTCAAGGAACTATAGTGGTTTGAGGTACTAATGTATTTAAACACAAGAGCAGGGGCTGTTCCAAAGTCTGGAGGGCAAAAATGCTCAAGTCAAGGACAGTCTGTACCTTTTCTTTTCCTATTTCTGCCAGTTTATAGTAATCGCCCTGGAATTCCTAAACAAAGCCTCTTCTAATACTCTTCCCATGTAACTATAACAAAAGCTACATAATTCTGGCTTCGGCTTTGAGAATATGACTTGTCACTTCTGGTTAACGTGTCCTGAGGTTTAGCAATGTGAAATGGACAAGGTTTTTCTTTTTGGATAGTTCAAAACACTATGAATTCTAAATGACTTATGGAACACCAAAGGCATTTTCTTTGATCCTCAAGAACAATTTTAGAACCCCGATTATTCTTAAGAGTATTGACTCTTGGGGAGGCCAGTTAGCTCAGTTGGTTAGAGCACGATTTGTAACACCAGCGTTGCCAGTTCGATCCCCGCACGGGCCAGTGTGAGCTGCACCCTCCACAAGTACATTGAAACAACTACTTGACTTGGAGCTGATGGGGCCTGGAAAAACACACTTAAAATAAATAAAAGAAAAAAAATTTTTTTTAAATATTGAATCTTTTCAGTTAAAAAAGAAAAAAGATCTCAGGCAGCTGCTGCACAGAACTGTAATGAGCCACAAATTGTGAACCATGGATTCAGTTCTTACCCTCAATCACCATTGCATTATTTCATCCTTTCTCTCTGAAAATAGTATATACTGGAGGGCAAAAGAATATGCAGCCCTGGGGAATGGAAATCACAGTCCTATCTCGGCCATTCACCACCTGTGTGACCTTTGGCAAGTCAGTGTCTTCAGCTCAAAGTGAGATGGTTTCTAGCCCAGTGATTAAGAGGGTGAGCCTGGGACAGTCCCGAGGGGTTCAGATCCTAGCTCCACCAAATATTAGCTGAGTGATTTTAGACACATTCCGTGTCAATAAAGCCCAGTTTCCTCCTCTGTGAAAAAAATGGGGGTGGGGGGGCGTTGATGGGACTAGAAAAAACTACCCACCTCATGAGAATGTGTGAAGATTAAACGAGATAACCCATATATGAAAAAGCCAGGGACAGTGACTGACATATTAGCAGTCTGTGCATGTTAGCTACTATTATCATTACCCGTCTCACAGAGTTGTTGCCAGGCTCCAATGAGATGTCAGAGTAAATAAGGCATCATACAAATTACAAAATAAAAGCAGGGCCAATTGTGCCAGAAACATAAAGTTATCTCTTCCTCCCCCCCCAAAAAAAAGTTAAATGATCTCGGCCATGTGGAGAAGCCTCCATTTAGTAACATCCACACTAGAGACACGAGGTCTAATTCTGCAAAAACCACTGACCTTGAAGCCTTCCTCACCATTACCTGAGATAGACCAAGACCATACTAACATCTAAGAGCAAAGGAAATGCAAAAGGAACCATTGTTCAATTACAGAACGTCTCGATTCCTGAGAAGATGTTTCTGCCTGACTGAATCTGTGACTTTTTACAACCAGGGTAACAGGATGACATCAAGGTCCTCCTGCGGTATGAGGAAGCGTTATGGAGGGGGATCCACTTAGCCCGCGAAGACAAGCTGCAGAAAACAAACAAACAAACAAACAAACAAACAAACAAACAAACAAAAACACAGAAAAGCTGCAGAAAGGAAAAGCCCTTGCAGCAGCCCTGCAAGCCTCTCGGACAGGAGCTATCACCATCTCTTCACCGCTATTTTGGGCGCGAGACCCTCCACTCTCCCCCACCCCCCGCCGCCTCCCACGTGTGGCCACAGCAGCTGTTTCTCCACCAAAGAGCTCTGGATTGGGAGCCTTGAATAGGGAGGGCCCGCTCCTGACTCGACTGGGTGACCTTGTGTCAGCCCCTTCCCCTCTTTGGACCTGTTTCTTCTCGTGCACCTAACAGAGCTAGTCAAACAACCCCCTAGGCCACGTTCCCATAAGTAAAAAGTCGATAGTGAGGTATTTTCCCTCAAGCAGAGTGTCCCACCCTGACGCCGGAGCCAGCTTCCACCTGCGGGGAGATCTCAGGCCTCCCTAACAACGCATCCTCGGCGGTCGGGCCAGCTCTACCGACCTGCCGCTGCCACGATCCCGCCGCTGCCACGACCCTGACGCTGCCGTGACCGCGCCGCTACCACCTCAGGGCTCAGGAAGGCCCGGCCGGTGCCTACGCGAGGCCCGTGGCTGCGGCCTAGAGGCCCGCGCGGCCCGCCCCCCACGCCCGCCAGCCCCACTCCCGGACCCTCAGCGCCCCTCCTGGGCCTTTGCCCCGGCCTCGGCAGCCCTCGGCGCGTCCCGCCGGCGACCAGGTTGGCCCCAGGCACTCACCGTAAATGGGCCGGAGGCGCCTGTCGTTAGGGTCCTGCACATGGCCCCGCGTCGCCATGATGACAAGCGCAGAACCACAGTGCGCACGCGCAGGACAGGCCCCCGGGAAGGGGCTGTTAAAGGGGCAGCGCCGATCTCGCTCGTCTATCGCGATAGTCGCGGAGCTGCGACCCAACGCACCTACGCCAGAGGGACGACACCCCCACCCTACCTCCGCCCTCCAATAGCCTCTTCAATACAATCTTTTCCTCCCCTGTGATGGTGGAATCCACCTAGCTAGAGAGGCGGCTGTTGTTAATGAAGTCTCTTCCGAGTCACCTACTGGGGTGTGAGTAGAGGAGGGGAGAAACTCTTCGTCAAAGTTAGGGCTGGGCTTCTCGCGCTTATCCTATTTATCCTCTGTGCTGAAGGTCCAGTTAGACTTGTCTTTGATTAATTGGTGAAGAACCAGGAACTCCTCTTGGAGAATGACGCAGGGGACAGAAGGGGAAAGGGGCTGATCAACAGTAAAAATCTGCCAGTAAAGTCCGGGATCCCTTCACCCCTCTCTTGGGGCTCAGCCAACTAAGAAGCATCCTAGGTTAATAGTAATCCAGTCAATTTATTTGTCAATTATACCTCAATAAAGCTGGAGGAGAAAAGTAATTCAGTTAGTATGTGCCATAGGCACTGTATTGCAAGGTCTTTAAATGTATTATTAATACTCCTAACAGCCCTAGTATCTCCCTAGGAGGTAGATAGTATCTTCATTTTTGCCAATGGGTTTATTCATACACATAATTGTTGAGTGCTTATTATGTGGCATGCTCTGGTTTAGGAACGGAGGGTACATGAATAGATAGACAAAGCTTTGGTGGAGCTTTACTTGTAGTGGGGGAAACAGACAAATGAGTAAAACAGATGTATCTAGATGGTAATAAATGATACTGAGAAAAATAGACAGGGACTGGGAGTTGAAGGGAGGAGGCAATTTTATATAAGCAATGTGGTAAGGGAAAGCCTAGCTGAAAAAGTGACAGTTGTCAAAGACTTAAAAGAAGTGGGAGAGGGAGGGAGCCAGACCTGCTCGGCAGGGTCATGTCCTAAGGCCACACTAGTCACTGTGATTCAGAGGTCTTTCTGAGGAGAGAACTGAAGCCAACCCTTCTACTACGCTGTCTCAGGCCCAGTACAATGTCCCAAAGGCAGCCATGACCCCCTGCATTTGACCGCTTCTGCTGATGTTCCATCCCTCTCCCTCTCTGGGCCTCTTAGTGTCCAAGAAAATGATGCTCCAACTTTAGTGAACATCAAAATCCCTTGGGGAACTTGATAAACATGAGTTTCCTGGATTCTACCCCCAGACGTTCGGATTCAATCTGAAGACCACTCCGTGAAAATTACTAATTAAAGGATCTAGACCAGAAGTCTTTAAAATCCACCGGAAGAGCAAGTTAGCAATTGTCATCAAAATTTTAAATATGCATACCTAGAAAAAAACTGTAATGATAATAGTAACAATAATAGTACTAGTGTTAAGTTTATTGAGCACTTATTATGTGCCAGAAACTGCGCTAAGGCCCTTTTACATACGTCATATCATTTCATTCTCACAAAGTAGTGGAAAGGGTACCATTGTGATCCTCATTTTAAAATGAGAATTTTGAAGCATGGAGATGTTAGGTCATTTGCCCAAGATCATAGTGCAGTCTGCGGTGACATCTGTGGTGGTCTCAATCCCAAATCCACACTCTTAGCAATTCCACCAAAGTGTTACAGTGGTTACCACTTAGGAGGGCAGATGTTTTCTCTTTTTACTTCATATACATCTGCACTGTCTGATTTGTTTACAATGAGCATTATTACATTTTTAATTTTCAAAAAGTTAAAATTTATATTTACAAAAATATCACACATACAAGAAGGTAAACAATGTCAAGGCTTTTAGTCCAAAATAAAATCCTTTTATTCCAAAGAGATAATCAACAGAGTGCAAAAAAATCATAAACTAGAGATTGTTTCCTAAAAAACCTAAGGTCCTAGCTGTCCATCAATAGGGACTGGTGAAATAAATTATGATACACCATGAAATGGAAAAAAACCAGCCACTACAATTAATGAAGTAGAGCTTCATTCATGGATATGGAAAGATGCCCATGACATATTGAGTTTATAAAGCAAGTTATAGAAGAGTATGTATAGCATGAAAAAAATACATATGGACCGGTAGCTATCTAGCTAGCATAGGCAGATGTCATATGCATCTAGAGAGAGGTCTGAAAGGACAGTTAACAAATGTTAAGCTTCCTCATCTCTTAATGATGGAATTTAAGGGCCTATTTACTTCATTCTTTCAACTTGTCCTTATTGTTTGAATGGTTTATTTAAAAATTTGTATGTCAGTAGCAATGACCATATCTAGCCCCCAGACTTTGGTTTCTAAATCAACTGTCCAATGAGAGAAAACAGGGCTCCTTGGGAAAATGGCTGATTCTAGGGCTGGGGCAATACATATACCAGATAAGCTTGGAGCATCTTGCATTGCTAGAAAGTAGGGAAGTGCTCAAAAAAATAAAATGATGGGAGGAGGGGCCTGACAAAGGGACACAGCAGCCACCTGAAAGTGTTCCCAATGGCCAAAACTTGAACTATTTGAGCAAGAAATACATAACATATTATTGACTTATAACCTGAAGTATAAAGTAAACATACATGAGCCCATACTGATAGAAATGATTGAATAAATAAGTGGGGGAGAAGAGACAAATTTTCCTTATAGAATTCTAAGCAATATGTGTAAAAACTACCCCCTCCAGAAGGTAAAACTTGACTTTCCCCTCCTCCCTTGAGTGTGGGCTGTTATTATTGACCGGTTTCCAAAGAGTTGAGTGTAGAAAGGGAAAATTAACAACTTCACAATTGAGAAACCTGGTAAAAACTACCGTAACTAAGTAATCAAAGTTAAAATTACCAGTGAAAATTCATGTCCATACGTACCCTGATATGAGATGATGAGAAGAGAACTTGACTTCTGTAGTATTTTTTCAGAAACTGCATAAACCCAGGCTAATGATAAAGACATCATTAAAAAAAAAATCAAATTGAGTAACATTCTACAAAATGCCTGACTAGGCATTTGAATACTCCTCAAAACTGGCAAAGCTATGAAAAAGAAAACAATGAGAAATTTACATCAGAAAAGTCTGAGGAGACATGACAACTAAATATAATGTGATATCCTGGTTGGGATCCTGGGACAGAAAAAGGGCGTTAGTGGGAAAACAGTTGAAATTCAAATAGAGTCCAGAGGTTAGTCAACGTATTGTGCTAATGTTGGTTTCTTATTTTGACAAATGTAATATAGGATGTTAACATTAAGGAAAACTGGGTGAGGAATACATGGAAACTTTCTATACCTTCTTTTCAACTTTTCTGTAAATCTCAAATTATTCCAAAATAAAAGATTTTTAAACACACCATTTTTAATAATCGGGGAGAGGGCTTTTTAAATGCACTACAAACTTTCATCCCAGCTCTGTCCCAAGGCTAACTAAAAGAAAATTCCAGTAGCAAGTGCACAGAGAAATTCTTGTTGAGAACAAAGTTCCCTTCAATAAAGATATAATCTGTAATTCTTGAAAAATTATTCCTATGGCTGAGGAGGCTTTAAAATACCCCAGATAGAAAGGTTGGCGTTGGGGGGTGAGGGGCAGAGGTCTCAAAGTGTGGTGCCCAGTCAGCAAAATCAGCATCACCTGATCACTCCTTATACATGCAAATCCTTAGACACCGCCCAGAAACTCTGGGAGTGGGGCTCAGCAATGTGTATTTGTACAAATCCTCTGGTGATTTGCATTCAGACAGAAGTTTGATTCTTCTCCTTTGGGTCAGAGGTGGGCAAACTACGAGCCATGGGCCAAATGTAGCTTACCTGTTTTTATACAGCCTGTCAGCTAAGAATGGCTTTTACACTTTTAAATGGTTGGGAAAGTCAAAAAAAGAAGAATATTTCATGACATGTGAAAATTATATAAAATTCAAAAGTCAGTGTCCATAAGTAAAATTTTGTAGCACACAGCTATGCCTATTCATTTATGCATTGTCTATGGCTGTTTTGCTGGCACAATGGCAGCATTGAGCAGTTGAAGCAGAGACCATGTGGCTCAGAAAGGCTAAAATATTTACTATCTGGCCCTTAACAGAAAAAGTCTGCCAACTCCTGCTCTAGGATAATGGATTGAAGGCACTTAAATACTCCCAGGGTAGAGTTTTCAGGTGAAAAAGAATGTGGTATTTGGGATGTACGCATACTAAGATGATATTCATTGTTTATCTGAAATTCACATTTAACCAGGTGTCCTGTATTTTTATTTGCTACATCTGGTAACCCTGTCCCAAGGAGATATCCATGCTCCCGAAATCATGCTAACCAGCGAGAATGAAAGTCAGGAGCCCCGGTAAGCTGACCCCAGGATCACTCTGAGATGGTGTGGCCAGGTACGACTGGCCTCAGGTTAGGCTTGTAAAGGGGAGAGGAAGAAGGAGACCAGAACTCAGGTTGGGCTTAGAGGAATAACATTTGTTCATCTTTGGCACTAATGAAAGAGCTGGTGAGTCACCTGAGTTTCAAGAATTTCCCAGAATGGAAAAATACAGCACCTTCGAGGGGGCACAGAGGAGGCTCCTGGCCAGGACTGTGGTTACTTAGCTAGATTCTTAGGTTCCCTTTGTTGGCCTGGCCCCAGAGGAATGTTGACAGGCTCCGCACCCCAATCCATGAACTTGGCCAGGCCAGAGCATATGGACCTACCTAACAGAGGCCTCTAGATCCTTGAGTCACTGTTCCAGGTGGAATATGTTTTCCTCCACGCTGAAACCCTGTTTGGCATCCAAGTAGGATGAATTGGCCTTTTTCTTGTCCCATTCCTACCCGTTGTCCTCAGAGCCTAAGGCTGAAGCAGTGACCTGGCTCCGGGCCTGTCCTTACCTGCACCCTGGGAGGCAGCTTCCATCCACACCCTTTGGCAGGCATGTATCATTTCAGGTAACAAATGAGATGACCCCCCAAGGGAGCCAAAAGCCCATTTTTCTTGCTGTACAATTCAGAACTCTGATGTATAAGAGCGGACATGGGAAAATCATTGGGTCATTCAATGATGGTTTCCATTTTCTCAATTTAGAATTAGGGAGTACGCCCTTCATTCTTCTCCTGTTTGGTGGGAGATATGCTCTGGTGAGAAACCCTCTCACTCAAGGGCAGTGACACACACGGGTGCATTGTGCCTGAATAGCTGGGGAACACAGGGCGGGGGCTGCATTACCTGCAAGTTGTGGTTGTGGGTATCTCCACCCGATGACTTTTCTAGTTTTTCTTTTCCATCTTGTACATATGTTCTAATACCTAATCCTAATCCTTCACAGAATAAACAGAACAGTGACATATTTCATCGTGTTCATAATTGATTTCCTGTGCTTTTGACAGTAGGATAAAAGCAACCCTGGCTCTGAAATCAAATGGGCATGGGTCCAAGTCTGGTCTCTGATATTTATCAACTGTGTGAACCTAAGCAAGTGACTGAACATCTCCGAACCTCCGTTTCTGCATTTGTAAAATTATGATACTTAAAGGACCTACCTCATAGGGTTGACGTGAGGAATAAATGCTCTGGTCCATGTAAAGAAACAGGCCGAAAGAAAGCAACAATCGTCATGTGCTATTACTATCTTTAATATCAGTAATAACGTTATGACTCCCCTCTTTTAAAATTGCAGAAATCACCTCCTGATACTTTGAGACACCAGGAAAGGAATTGTCCCCATCTGACATGTCCCCTGGTAGGAGTAATATCTTGGAATTTCCCACAATACTTAGCATAAAGAAGGCCAAAAGTACGAAGTACAGAATCAAAGGGAGACAGAAATCAAGGCAAAGAAACACAGAAGTGGGAGCTAAGAGTTTGGGAGAACCGGGGTTATGGTCTTGATTTGGCCAATAATTCCTGATGTGATCTTGGGCCTCATTTTCCCCATCAGGAATACAGAAGATGGGTCTGAGTTCCCCTCTACCTGTCAATCGCCCCTGTGCAGCTTTTGTCCACCCCAGCACTTTTAATTTTGTCCACCAGGGGGCATATGAATGCCAAATTACCCAGGCCACTTTTCAAATCAGAAAGGATGGATCTCATTCATGTAAATTATTTTTTAATCAAACACAGCAAATATGAAATATTTGTAAGCTATCTATTTATAATTTTTATACTCAAATTTATTGAGTGTGATTTACATATCATAAAATTCACCCACTTTAAGGGCACAATTCAATGATTTTTAGTATAGTTTACTGAGTTGGGCAACTGCAATAATCCAATTTTAGAACAGTTCCATTCCCCGAATAACATCCCTCTGTAAGCTGTCATTTAAAAAATTATGAAATGTTTCACCACAGATAATTTATAAATTTTCACACTTCCCACCCAAATACGTCTATACATACTAGGGGTGCCAAAAAATGTACACATTTTAAGAGATGTTATCTATGTATTACTTTTCAAAGTTGAATTGAATTACGATAACAATGTAGTATGATGTTCACTCAAAAGACGGCATTAATCAAATGAATGCTAGTGTCATTCGCTCTGTTACAATTTTAATACTTTTTGCCTTTCTTGGAATGTGTATACATTTTTTTGGCACCCTCTATATGTAAAATAATTCACTGTCAAATTGTAAAAAACTGATCAAATATATGGTGATGGAAGGAGAACTGACTCTGGCTGGTGAACACACAATGGGATTTATAAATGATGTAATACAGAATTGTACACCTGAAATCTATGTAATTTTACTAACAATTGTCACCCCAATAAATTTTTTTTAAAAATTGTAAAAAACTATGGTGAAAAAAACTTCAATTTTTGTCTGAAAGTATGGAATCCAAAACCACAATAAGAATTCAGCTCTCACTATATAAACTGTGTAAAGAACTTCCACAATTTACAGTGAAGTAAAAGGCATTTAAACCCAAACTATATGCAGTCACACCAGGAATAAAATAATTGCAAAAGTGAAAAAAAATTATGAAATGTTTCAAAATCTGTAAAAATAAAGAGAATAATGCCCACGTATACCTATCACACAGATCTAACAAATGTTAACATTTCGCAAGCATAGACTTGATACTGCATGCACATTTCTTCATCTCTCCACCTCCCTGCCCCTCCAGAGTTGTTTTAACGTTTTCCTTCCATGTTTTAACATTTTATTGCATATGTATTTATTCATAAATATATGATAATTTTGTTTCCTTTCAAATCTCCATAAATGTTACCATACTGTTGATGACACTTCTGTAAGTTGCTCTTATCACCTCATATTTAAGTCAATATTTCCTAATTGCATCTCACAAAGGTTATCCCAATTTGCACTCTCACAGCTAGTGTGTAAAAATGCCAGTTTCCATTGCCAACACGGTGTGTTCTCGAATCTTTGTATTTTTGACTATCTCATAGTGAAAAATTATATCTCAGTATAATTCTAATGCATGTGGCTTAGGTTATGAATTTAGCCTATTTTCATCTGTTTAAGACCAATTTATAATTTATTTTCTTTTATCAATCTGATCATGTCCTGTGGCCAATTTTTTTTAGTCTTTTCTTACTAACTTAGATTCACCCTTTATATATTAAGGAAATTAGCCTTATACCATAAATAGGTGTTTCAAATATTTTTTACAGTGTATTATTTGCCTTTTGATTTGGGGGATATGGGGTTTTTTTGCACTGAAGAAATATGTTGGGGTTTCTTGCGCCTTTCCCCACCCCAATATTATTTTTAAATTACTTTATGAATTCTCCTTGTATTTTTATTGTTTCATTTTTAATATTTAAATCTTTGGTCTATTTGGAATTTATTTCAACGTGAATAATAAGGTAGGGTTCCAGTTTTATTTTATCTTTTCCAGTTGCTTCAAAATCTATTTATCAAATAACTTATTTTTTTCACAAAGCACACAATGCCATCGTTATCATATACTAAATTTCCATAGTTCTTTCTAGTCATGGAACAGTTTACAGGCTCCTTTCAAGGCCAAGTCAAAGCTGGCGGCCACAAATCAGAAGTCTTCAAAGATGGCTGGATTGTGTTCTGAAACTTGACTTTTTCTATACAGCCTCTAAGCTGTTAAACTCTGGGGAGAGCCTTACTGCTGCATTTAGCTACTAAATGCCAAAAACAGGCCTTTGATTTAGAATGAAGGAGCATCTGGGAGGTAGTATTGCTGTGTGGTCAGTTTTCTGATAAGAAAAAGCCTATAAGAGATTAGAACCAGTCAGGAAATTCACAAACTGATTCTAAAATTGATATGCAAATGTAAATGACCTAGAATAACCAAGATAATCTTGAAAAAGAGGAACAGAGTAGGAGGACTTACATTGCCAGATTTCAAGACTTACAGTTGTTAAAATAGTGTGGTATTGGCATCAAATACTCGTAGACAGATTAGTAGAAGAGTCCACAAATTGACTCCTACATGTATGGTCATTTAGATTTGCGACAAAGGCACAAATGCAATTCAACGGAAGAAAGAATCCCCTCCACCCCAGTAAATAGAGCAATAGCATAGCTCTTAAAAAACAAAAAAGCCCTTTACCCCTACCTCACACCATACACAAATATTAATTCAAGATGGGTCATAGACCTAAATATAAAAAGGAAATCAATAAGGCTTCTAGAAGAAAATATAGAAGAATATCTTTGTGACCTTAGGGTAGACAAAGATTTCTTAACTGGGCACAAAAAGCACTAGTCATAATAGATCATTCTTCTCTTTTTTCAACATTTATTGAATGCCTACTAGGTTCCAGACATGGCCATCCAAAAAAAAAAAAGTATGTCAGTCCGGCCTTCCAGGAGCTGGTTCAGGTTAATGAGACAGACAGGCAACTAACTATTCAGGCAACAATACTGCAGCTTTCTAGGGGCTCTGGGTTAATAACAGGAGGCAATGGGAGCCAGAGGAGGGGCACCCTACCCAGCATTCTGGGAAGGCTTCTTGGAATATGTGACATCCAAACCAAGCCTTGAAGGATAAGGAAAGTCGGACAGGTTGTAGCAGAAAGGAAAAGAGCTTGCAAAGTCCTGGCAGGGACAGAGGTGGGAGGGTAGAACTGCAAGAAATGTAATTTGATGGAAGCATGTGGGTGGGACTGAATATAGTTTCAAGAATATGTCTGTGTCATTAATTTTCCTTTAATTGATCAGTTAAGCCAGAGGTTTCCCCAACCTCACTGAGCACAGGAATCACTGACATACTTCTAAAATGAATATTCTGGTACCCCATCACAAAAATTTGCAGCCAATAGATAGGAAGCATGCCCGAGAATCTGCATTTTAATAAGCGCTCCCCCCTCTCCAAATGATGCTAATTCTGCCAGTCCTCAAACCACTTTCTGAAAAACACTGATTAAGCATCAAGTTTCTTCCCCCTGAGAAAGGGGAAGTACTTTCTTAGGTGGCATAGAGGTGAGAGTACGGAGAGCTTTTCTGGAAAACCAGACTGCAGTGCAAGTGATTCTAAGAAGTCTCCTCCTCTGGACACAAGAAAGTTTCTGTGCAAGCATCTGAGGGATGAGGAAGCCCCCAGAGAAAGGGAGTAGCCGTTCCTGGGAACTCTGCCTAGTAACCAGGCAGTTTGGAAATTTTCCCAGCAGGCTCTGAGGACGCTGGTCCAATCTCCATGTTCCTTATGAATATATAAGGAGTCCTCAGACATCAGTTGAGTTTCCTACACCCCTGCTTCTCAACTGACAAAATAGTGTAAACATTTCGGCCCCTGGGGACACACGCACAGCATGTTTTAGGGCCTGCCTCCTCTGCGAGGAACCTGTTTTCTAGCAGTGGTTTCACAGGTATTTCTCTAGTAATAGAGGAATATACTTGTGACTATACACAATATCAAACAAAATGGATGTGTAATGCTTGCTCTGAAAGCCCTATCTCTATTGACAGTGTTAGTGGGTGTGGTCAGTACCCCTCCTGTGGCAGACACTGTTGGTTGCCTCCCTGATAGCTACCCCACCCCTTACTCCCTGGTGTAGGCCTAGCTCCCCTTCCCAGCTGGTCAATTTTCTAAGCCCCTCTGAGTAATCACCAGGTGCCCAGCTAACAGATGCATGCCTGAGTCACCCCCTAGGGACAATGAGAAAGTTAAGAAGATGGAACCCCAAAGCTTGTTGTGGAAATTCATAGGCCAACGGGAAGGGGGAATCTGGGGCTAACTGTAAATACTTGTTCATCACTGGCTCATGAGAGCTGGAGATATTTATGTACACTTGGGTGTCTGGAACTTTTAATAACCAAAGGATAATAAATGTATACCTACAGCCCAGCCCAGCAATTCCACTCGTGGTTGTACACCTAACAGAAATGAATGTTATATCTAACCAAGAACAAGACTACTCATTCTTGGCCAAAATAGAAACAAGCCAAGTGTTCATCAACAGTAGAATGGGTTAATACATTGGGAAAGACTCACAATGTACTTGGAATACTATACAGCGATGAAAATGAACAAACTAAGGCTACATGTGAGAACATGGGTGACTATAACAATCAAAATATTGCATGAGGAGCAGCTGGATGGCTCAGTTGGTTAGAGCGCAAGCTCTGAACAACAGGGTTGCCGGTTCTATTCCCACATGGGCCAGTGAGCTGCGCCCTCCATAACTAGATTGAGGACAACGACTTGGAGCTGATGGGCCCTGGAGAAGCACACTGTTCCCCAATCTTCCCCAATCAAATTAAAATATATATATTGCATGAAAGAAGTCAGACATAAAAGAATATATACTGGATCATTCTGCTTACATCATGTTCAGGAACAGGCACAAACTATTCTTAAATAATAGAAGTCAGAAGACTGGTTATTCTGTGGGGCAAGAGAGATAGAGAAGGCGCCTAACGGAACTTTCTGGACCTGGAAATGTTCTATTTCTTGATCTGGATGGTGGTAACATCAGTGAATACACATGTAAAAACTGATTGTGAAAACTCTACTTTTAGGTGGAATTTCCCACAGCAAAATGAAAACATACATCCACACAAAAACTTGTATACAAATGGTCATAGCAGCATTATTCAAAACTGACAAAAGGTGAAAACAACCCTTGATTAGTTTGCTAGGGTGCCATAACAAAGTACCACAGCCTGGTTAAACATCAGAAATTTATATTCCTACAGTTCTGAAGGCTGGAAATCCAAGGCCAAAGTGTCAGCAGAGTTGGTGTCTTCCGAGGCTTCTCTTACTGGCTTGTAAATGGCCATCTTCTCCCTGTGTCTTCACGTGGTCTTCTCTCTGTGTGTCTGCCTCCTAATATCCTCTTGTTCTAAGGACACTAGTCATATTGGATTAGAGCGTACCTTAGTGACCTCATTTTACTTAATTTCCTTTTTAAAGACCTTATCTCCAAATACAGTCACAGTCTGGGGTACTGGGAGTTAGGACTTCAACAATTTTTGTAGGACACAGTTAGCTCATAACAAACCCAAATGTCCATTGACTAACGAATGGAAAAACAAAATGTGGTCTATCCATTATATGGAATATTATTCAGCCATAAAAAGAGATGAAGCACTGATATATGCTGCAACATGGATGAACCTTGAAAACATCATGCAAAGTGAAAGAAACCAGCCACAGAAGACCACATTTTACATGATTCCATTCGTATAAAATGTCCAGAATAGGCAAATCCATGAAGAGAGAAAGTAGATTAGTGGCTGCTAGGCCTGGAGTGGAGACAAGGGAGGATAAGGAAGTGACTCTTCCAAAAATATTCTAGAGTTATTGCACAACTCTGTGAATATACTAAAAACCAATAAACAGTTTAAATGGGTGAATTCTATCTCAATAAAGTTATTCTAAAAAATTCATGGCATGATCATGATACCCTTAAGATTTCTACACTTTATCATGTGTCATTATAGCTCAATATAAATTAAAACAAAAACCAAACCAAAACAAAATCAGTCCTTTCCTTCAGAGGTATTTGAGATGAGTAGAGAGGAAGACGGTATTTGGGGTGGGGGTTTGCAGAATGGCAGGGAGCCAGGGACTCACTCACTGGCAGAGTTGCCCGCTCCTTGCTGCACCCAAAAAAAGTGCCAGGAAGATCAAGCATGGAGGGGTGGGACCAAGGAACTAAAAGACAGATGGAGCTGGGGAAAGGCTGAGGGAATTGCCAAGGATGGGATGCCAGAAAGTAAAATAGGATCCAGTCATTGGAAACAAATTTGGTGTTGGGGAAACAAAAAACTACTTTTTAATGTTTATTATGAAGCAGTATATAAAGAA
The DNA here is from genome assembly GCF_036562045.2 of Rhinolophus sinicus. NCBI lineage: Eukaryota > Metazoa > Chordata > Mammalia > Chiroptera > Rhinolophidae > Rhinolophus > Rhinolophus sinicus. The sequence goes on along the minus strand of NC_133765.1, from coordinate 32,363,423 downwards.
AACCATCAACTACTACAAACCAGAGGTAACCATTAGGAACGCCTTGGTGTCATTCCGTAACTAGGAATTGAGTGCCTTCTACGTGTCTGAGTCTGTGCTAGGAACCAAGCCAGGAATATGTGACTCTAGGCAGCTGCTGGAAAGTAAACATGGGAGGAAGGGAAGAGGTTGGCGCTAACGACGAAAGGAAAATCTGCATTCAGTAGATATTCAGTTAGGGAAAATCCCTGGGGCTGATGCTGGGGTAGAGGGGTGCGTGTGTGTGTGTGTGTGTGTGTGTGTGTGTGTGTGTCAGAGAGAGAGAGAGAGAGAGAGAGAACTGGGGCTGTGGGGAAGTGTAGGGGAGAGTGAAGTCCACACTGGCTTCTTAGAGTAGTGACAACTTTGGCCAAGAGAGGGATTCCCCTCCCCCATCCTGGATAGGACTTGAGTTTGGCAGAGCTGGGAAGGATAGGGCAACACCTATTCCCAGGGCGTTATCAACATTCCACTTAAGTCAATGCTGAATCTGCCTGAGCTAAGACAGGAAGTTCAGGCCGTGCTCCCCAAATTCAGACTCAGTAAATTTGGGTTGTATTTGCAGGTATGAGGGATGGTGGGGTGTCCAGGACCAGTAATTAAAAATTTTAGCAAGCTCTCAAATGATTCCAGTACCAGGAGGTGGGAGGTATGTGTGTGTGTGTGTGTGTGTGGGGGGGGGGTGTTTCCTTAACTCTAGTTGGAGAAACACCGCCTAAGGGGAACTGCATCTGAGCCTTTTTTACAGATGGTCCCCCTAGTAAACCTGGAAGCAGCTCTTTCTCAAGTCTAACCTAAATCCTTTCTGCTGCTGCTATAAGCACCACGCCCTGCTGGCCTCTTTCGGTCAGAAATAAAATGTTGGTAAATCTTTTTTATTTCTGCTGCTGGATATAGGCCAATAAAAATAAGGCACCCTGGGGGTTAAGTTTGTTTCTTGCAACCTTGAACGAAGTTGTCTCCCCCTGTAAATTCTGCATTCAGGAGAACTTCTGGGTCACTCACCCAAGAGAAAAACGTTAGTTGTTTCCGGGAGACAGGATCACTATTCGTCTGTTTATTTATTCAAAATGTATTTATACCAAGTTGGCAAGTGTATGGAACAACTGGAACTCTCATACTGCTGGTGGGAATGTTAAATGGTACAATCACTTCAGAAAAACAGTTTGGCACTTTCTTGTAAAATTAAAACATAGACGTACCATGTGATCCAGCAATTCCACTTCTAAGTATTTATCCAGGAGAAATAAAAACATGTCTTCCCAAAAGATGTGTACAGAATGTTCATAGCAGCCTTATCCACCTTAGCCAAAAACTGGAATCAACTCTAATCTTTGTCAACATAAACTGTGGTATATCCATAGTATGGAACGCTACTAGGCAGTAAAAGGGACTCAATTATTGATATTATCAATAGCACAGATGAACCTCAAAAATATCACGCCGAGTGAAAGAAACCTGACACAGAAGTGCACACACCATATGGTTCCACGTATATGGAACTCCACTCTGCAGTAATAGAAAATATATTAGGGGCGGCCAGGGATTGACAGAAGAGGGATAAAATTCATCTATATCTTGATTGTAGTCACACTTTTATATGTCAAAACACATGTACTTACTGGGTGTTTACAACATTCAAGATAAAGTATATTTGATCTAGCCATAATAAAGAATATAAAGAGAGGAAATAAAAGAAGGAAGATTCAGGGAAAAATGAGTCTTCCCATCACCAAGTCAGAATTATCTGTCTAAATATTTAAAGGTTAACAAACTTGCTTGATAATATAGCTTCATAAAAACACAATTGAAAAGTTAGTGTAAGCCTATGGGCTCTAATAATTCAAACTTATAAAAATATTAAAGATAATTTAATTACTGACTGACATTATGTAATAATTGTTTAATAAACGACTTTCACTGGGAAATAAATCGTGCTTTGTTGTTTGTAAATCACTTCAATAAAATTGAAAAAAATAGGGTAAAAAAGAAAATATATATCATGTCATAGATTATTCAATAATGCAGACAAGGCAGTCAGCAGGTCTAAAAATCTGGTTTATGATTCTCTCATCAATACATGTGTGCAAGTCAGGAGTAAAGGGAGAAATATGGATTCCTTTTTTTCTTTTTTCTTGCTTACAAAAATAACCTACTTGCGAAATATTCAATTTTAGAAGAGAAAGTCCTTATAACCCAACCTTTCAGAGGTCACCGACGGGAATGGTCATTCCCTAGTTTATTTCTAACCCTATTCCAACATATATTGTTAAATAGTTTAATATTACTAATATTATTTATTAATATTATAGTTACGAATATAGAATCCTATCAAATACTATTAATACATTTGGTTTTTCAATTTTCTTTTTTATAAAACAATTTATTTTGCATCTGTTTCCATACTTAATTCTGCTTACTTTTTGTATGGTTCCATTGAAGTTTAATTTATTTAACTGGTCTGTTTTTAAGGGACCATTTGTTGCCATTTTTTATTCCTGAAAACAGTAACTGACATCTTTGTTATTACACAGCAGGAGTATTCCTGTATATAAGTTGGCTTCCTAGAAGTTTCTTGACCAAGTTGCTTGGACAAAAGGTGTAGCAGTGTTAAGAGAAAAATTATTCCCTTTTTGTTGCTGTGGCTGCAGGATATGTGAGTGGAGGAAGGAGATATATTCTCAGGGATTCAGGTTCTTATAATGCTTTTTTTTATTAGACAAGATTATTAATTACAGGACACGAAAACAAACTCTGGCTGATTTCGTGTAAACAGATTCTGTTTAATCCACAAGACTGCTGTACAGTTTTGTTATAAACTGAATAACATTTTGTGGGTTAGCTTGAGACTAGAATCACCGCTGTAACACTGCTTCTCTGGGAAAATCCGTTTTAAAATTCAGAATCCTATTTACAAATAACCTAAATTCACTGTAAGCAGAGACTATACCTAATTAATTGTTACCATCAAAGACTTTGTGGACTCACAGTGTTAAAAACAAATTTACTCGGGCCGGCCCGGTGGCTCAGGCGGTTAGAGCTCCATGCTCCTAACTCCGAAGGCTGCCGGTTCCATTCCCACATGGGCCAGTGGGCTCTCAACCACAAGGTTGCCAGGTCAATCCCTCGAGTCCCGCAAGGGATGGTGGGCTGTGCCCCCTGCAACTAGCAACGGCAACTGGACCTGGAGCTGAGCTGCGCCCTCCACAACTAAGACTGAAAGAACAACAACTTGAAGCTGAACAGAACCCTCCACAACTAAGATTGAAAGGACAACAACTTGACTTGGGGGGAAAAAAAAATTTACTCGAGTAAATTTGAAGATCTAATTTGCTTTATTAAGCAATTGATGAATCAGGCAGCATCCCATTTACTGACTACTGTGTTTCCCTGAAAATAAGACCTAGCCGGACTATCAGCTCTAATATATCTTTTGGAGCAAAAATTAACATAAGACCCGGTCTTATTTTACTATAAGAAAATTTTACTTATAGTAAAATAAGACCGGGTCTAATAAATAATATAATATAATATAATATAATATAATATAATATAATATAATATAATATAAACTGGGTCTTATATTAATTTTTGCTCCAAAAGACACATTAGAGCTGATTGTCCAGCTAGGTCTTATTTTTCGGGAAAAATGGTAGAAGTGCCCTCCAAGGGGCTGTACAAAATAGAAGGTTTTCTTTTTTTTCTTCTTTTTTTTAACAGGACTTTATTGAGGAACAGTGTGTACTTCCAGGACTTTTTTCCAAGTCAAGTTGTTGTCCTTTCAGTCTTAGTTGTGGAGGGCGCAGCTCAGCTCCAGGTCCAGCTGCTGTTGCTAGTTGCAGGGGTCGTAGCCCACCATCCCTTGTGGGACTCAAGGAATTGAACTGGCAACCTTGTGGTTTGAGAGCCCACTGGCCCAGGTGGGAATCGAACTGGTAGCCTTCGGAGTTAGGAGCATGGAGCTCCAATCGCCTGAGCCACCAGGCCAGCCCAAAATGGAAGGTTTTTATAGGAATAAGTTTGGAACAAGGGAGGTATTCACAAAAGAAAAGAAAGGATTATTTCCCCCCCACCCATAACAGATTACCTCATTGGTGTTGACCAGAGAATTCCAGACTGGTGGAATTAGATTATGTTTCTGGGAGAAGTTGAAATTCCAATTATATCAGGCATTAAATCTAGTTTTGGTGTCATGGGCTTTTAGCATGAGTGATGCCATTTTTAGGCCTGTGACTTCTCTCTTTCAAGTAACATCACTGTGGGTTGGGTGGTTATATACCCCAACAGGGCTTCTCCACGCAAGCATGTGGTCCGTTTCATCCCAGCTGGGTATACTAATTCAGTTCTGATGCTGACCAACCTAAGTTAGCACCTGACTCCACAGGTTTAAGGGTTCAGTCGTTGTGATACGGTGATATAAGTATATATTTGGTCTTCGTTCTAGTTCCTGGCCCAAGAACTTCTAAAACCCTTGGAATTCCCTGAGTGTTAAGGGTGAGAAAGTATTTTTGTTATATATTACAAGCTCCTTTCAATCATACCTGAGGTTATGTCAATGAGGTGACTCTTGGTGGACTCCCACATAGCTACAGGATGGGTGCTGGTTGCCAGAAGAACCAACACTATGATGAGAAGATTGAAAATTTCAGCCCCACCCTACTACCTTCTATGTAAGGAGGGGATAAGGGCTGAAGATTGAATTAATCCCTAATGACCAATTTTTTAATTAATCATGCCTGTGTAATGAAACCTCTATAAAAACCCCTAAATGATGGTATTCAATGGCTTCCGGGTTAGGGAACCCATCCATGTACCAGGACGGTGATGCACTCCAACTCCACTGGGACAGAAGCTGTTGTGCTCAGGACCCATCCAGACCTCACCCTATGTACCTCTTCATCTGGCTGTTCATCTGTATCCTTTATAATACTGTTTACAACAAACCAGTAAACGTGTAAGTGTTTCTGCGACTTCTATGAGCCGTTGTAGCAAATAATCAAACCCGAGGAGGGGGTTGTGGGAACCTTGGATTTAGAGTGGATTGGTCAGAAGCACGGGTGACAAACTGGACTTCTGACTGGCCGTGGGGAGCAGTGTTGTGGGACTGAGCCCTTAACTTGTGGGAGTGGATGCTAACTCCTCAGGTAGTGTCAGAACTGAATTAAATTGCAGGATATCCAGCTGAAGTCCAGAGTTAGAGGATTGGTGGTTGGTATGAGGAAAAACTACACATTTGTTGTCAAAAGTGAACTGTTGTGAGTGAAAAACAGATCTTAGGAGTCCTCCTTGGGGGTCCCCAGGCCAACTATCTTCTAAGCAACTGGCTATAAATTCAGGGTTTTCCATGACTCCTTCAGGTTTGATAATTCACTAGAATGACCCACAGAACCCAGGAAGGCATTATACAGACATACCTCGGAGATGTTGCAGTTTGGGTTCCAGACCACCGTCATGAAGTGAGTATCGCAATAAAGTGAGTTGCAATCTTTTGTTGGTAGAAGGTCTTCCCTTCAATTTGTAAAAAAAAATATGTAACACCTGTGAAATGCAATAAAGCAAGGCACCATAAAATGAGGAAGGTGGGTACTTAAAGTTACAGCTTTATTATAAAGGAAGTAGATCGGGAACAGTCAGGTGAAGAGACACCTAGGGTGTCTTCTGAGGGGCAATGCAGAACTTTTGTGCCTGCTTGCTGCTGTGTGTCACGCTCCTGGCACATCAATGTGTTCAACAGAAGCTCTCGTGGAGCCTAAGTGTCTGGAGGTTTCATAGGAGTTTCATTACCTTAGGCAAGATTGATTAAATCATGGGTCACATGCTTACGTGACTGAGCTCAAATCCAGACCCCTCCCTTCCTGGGAGATGTAAAGGTCCAATCTTTTCATTAAGTGCTTGGTCTTTCTGGTGACCAGCCAACCATTCTGAAGCTACCCAGGGTCCCACCTGTGTCGGCTCATTAGCATAACAAAGACATTCCTATCACTCAGTTAATTCCCAGGTTTTTTGAAGCTCTGTGCCAGGAACCAGGGACAACAAAAACCAGATACAGGTATCCCCCACTTTTTGAAAGTTCACTTTATACCACTTCCCTTAAAATACCTATACATTAGTATCTGCTGTTGCTAACCGAAAGCAATTCAAAGAGCAGTCTCCCTCTTACAAAAAAAGGTGAAAAGTGAAAATAGTATTCAGCATTTATTGTGCAGTGAGTGGTTATAGAGGTAGCCTGCATCTTGAGTAGTGAGAGTGGCACCGCCATGCTCCTTCCGGGGAAACTACACTTGGCATCTCAGCATCAAGTTGCAGTAGCTTTGAACTGTGTCTATGGTCAATTTATTTTGTGCACCTGTTAGCAAGATGTGTCCTAAGGTAAATACTTCTTTGCTTTATGCCATTTGGGCTTATGAAAGGTTTCATAGGAACACTCTACTTTTGGATAGCGGGTAAACCTCTATATTCTTTATTATGCCACAGCATGTATCACATTCATTGTAATGACCAATGTGCTTGTCTCCTGGATAAACTATTGGGAAGGCAGGAGCTTGTCCTGTTGTTTGCCATTGAAGCTCCAGTATCTTATAGGGAGCATTCTACATTTACTCAGTATTTCAGTGAAACTGGTGCTGAAGCAGTTCTGGACTTCAGGTATTGGTTATGCTGTATTCAAAAATAACACTTCTGAGCCAAAATGTCTAACAACAGGGAACTGGTTGAATAAATCATGATACATTTACACAATAGAATTATTATTGGAAAAGAATGAATGTACTCTAGATAGATGTGCCAATAATGGCTAGAGCTCCAAGACAGATTATGTAGTATAGTATAGTATAGTATTACAAAAATGTCAAGGTGTGGGGTGGCCAATTAGCTCAATTGATTAGAGCATGATGCTGGTAATACCAGGGTTGCTGGTTCGATCCCTGCATGGGCCACTGTGAGCTGTACCCTCTACAACTAGATTGAAACAACTACTTTACTTGGAGCTGATGGGTCCTGGAAAAACACACTTAAAACAATAAAATAAAAGTTAAAAAAAACACACACAAAAAACCCATTGATACTGTCAACTTAAAAAAAGTGAAGGTGCAGAACAGTATTGAATGGTATGTTTTCTTTAACATACAATGTAAAGTGTTTAAATCTTAAGTGTACGGCTTAGTTACTATTTACTAATATATCTGTGTTGACCACTTTGCAGATCGAGATATAGAACATTGCCAGGAGTTGGAAATCTTTCTCATATTCCCTTGTAGTCCATACCCTCCAAATGGAACCATTATTCTGACTTCACTCATTTTAGATTACTTTTGCCTGTTTCTTTTTTCCCCTTCTTCCACCTCCTCCCCACTCCCTCACTCAAGTTCAAGCCGTTGTTTCTCAGTCTAGTTGTGTAGGACACAGCTCCCTGGCCCACGCTGGTATTATGAGCCCTGCGCTCCGCTGGCCACTGGCAGCTCCTGGCAGCCCACGATAGCCCATGCCAACTCACGCCAGCTCAGCTCCAGGGAGAGCCATTGTTCACAATCTTAGCTATAGAGGACGCAGCTCACTGGCCCATGTGGGACTCTAACCCATGACCTTGGTGTTAGGAGCATGACGCTCCAACCACCTGAGCCACCAGGTGGGCCCAATTTTGGCTGTTTTTGAATTTCATATCTTTGGAATTACACAGAATATACTGTCTATTTAAACTAAATAGTCTATCCTGTTACAAATAAATAATGCTTTGTAACCTGCTTTTCCTACTTAGCATTATATCATGAACATTTTGCAATCATCTACAATAAAATAATGATTTTAAATTTCTGTATTGTAAATTTGTTAAGTATGTTCTCGGTTATACTTGAATATTCTATTTTTGTTTTTAATTCGTGAGGGAAGAGAAGTTCAGCGAATCCAATAGGTAGCAAATGAAGATCCCGGGACTTCAAACCTATGTCTCAGCCTCTCCCTCGTCCACCACAAAAAGCGAAGTGCTCAAATATGGGCAGAGCCTTGCAGTTGTCTTGCAGGAAGGCATTGTAATAGCAACAAGAATGACTAATAAGTATTAATAGCTCATGACATGAGAACAAATGACATTCATTTCTTAATATATTAGGTGTATTAGTAATGTTTATACAGTATTATTCATGCAAATATTATTAACCTGTGTCATGGGCAGGGGCTGGGCCTAGACCAGGATCACAGCTGAATCTCTGCTCCTCATTCCAGATGTTTAGGGGCTGGACTTCCAGGGACATGCCCCTGTGGAGCTCTGAGGAGCCAATTGGCGCGCAGAAGGCGGGGCCCTGGGAGCGACAACGATGCTATCCAATGGGCCGACAACTGGACCGCCCCTGGCCAATGGCCGCGCTCCTTCGCGACGGTCGGAAGTGGTGAGGCGACTCTAGGGGCCGTTGTTCAGTGCGGGGGCTGACTGAGGGGCTCAGTATCCGTGGCTAGCGGCTCGGCTAGACGTGCTTCTTCTTTTCCGAGGTGAGTGTAGCGGCGGCCCGCGCCTGGGGAACCTCCAGCAGCCTCTAGTTCGGGGAACGGCAGATATCCCGAGGGCGGGGTGTGCGCTAGGGGGCTCTAGGCCTGGGGGTCGCGGCCGCGAGGAGAAAGATGCCTGTGTCTCGGCGTCTCCCCCAGCCTGAGGGGCAGGCCGCGCTTTCTCCTTTGGGAACCGGAGCCTCAACAGCCCCCCGCGGCGCCATGGCCCCTGCCGAGTCTTGGTCCCTAGCGGCTGGGAGGCGGGTGTCGTCCCGAGCACCTCGGGGCCACCGCGCCCGGGGCGGCGCTAGTCCGAGCCTCAAGCTGCCGGCGTGAGGGGTCGCGGGCTCTCGACGGAAAGATCCGGGTTCGAGTCCCCACTTTGACCAACTGTGGGGCCGGTAACTGTCTTCCTGGACTTCCGCTTTCGCGGGCTCTAAAATGGGGATACTGACTTGCACCTAGTAGGGTTAAAAGATTGCCGTGGAAAGCGTTCAGCAAACAACAAAAGCACCGTAAATGTTAACGGCTGCTCTTTGCGAAGCTCGGTGTTCTCTCCACACGCTACCCCGGCCTCCCTGGGGGAGGGGCGTTGGAAAGCGCCTCCTGGGTCTGGTTCCTGAAGTGGTAGCTCCGCCCCTTCGGGCTGTGGAGCGGCCCCCGAAGTCCCGGGGGTGGGGGGGAGCTCCTAACGCTGAAGACTTAACTGTACCAAAGCACCTCCGTGCATTCGCACATTCACGCCTCACAACGGCCCTTGAAGTATTGTCAGTGGTCTGCGTGAGCAATGGGAGGCCCAGAGAGATTAAATCACGTACCTACTGAGTGGCAGAAGCAGAATTTGACTCTCAGAGTGGCCAACTCTGAGCCCTGCGTTCCATCCCCAAACGCCTTACAGCTAGAAAACCCGTTATTTCCTCATCCGAGGCTCTGGCCTGGGTTTAATGGGCTGGACTAGATCACACCTAGAATCAGTCAGGCCTGGGAAACGTACCTGTGCTTCCCCCTTTTAGGAACGTGATTTATTTTCATAGCTAGGTGCTTCCCATCCCTAGTTCATATTTCATATCAGAGCGGTTTTCTTGAATCATGTCACTTCTTAGTTTAAAACCCTTCTGTGGTTTACCATTGAGTTTGGAATATAATCCAGTATTTCTGTCCTACGTAATAAGGCTTCTTGAATCGTTCCCTTTTTCATTACGCTCTTTCAGGTCTACGTTTGCATTCTCCTTCATTACCTTTTAGGCCCACTGCCTGGATAGGTGTTTCCCCACTCCCATCTGCTGTCTTTTTCTTTGCTGGCTGGCTTTTTCGAACTTCAGGTCTTAGTTTAAATGTCATCTGGTAAGAAAGTTCTTTCCTCACCACCCTTACCTAAAGTAGATTACCTCCACTCGCTTCTTCGTTTGTCTGGGTACTGTTCCATCAAAATGCTCACCTGAAGGTATATGTATTACTTTGCTTATTTTTCTTTTTTACTAAATTGATCAGTTGAGTCAGACACTTTTTTTAATTTGCAAAGTATTCTTAGTGCCAGGGCACAGTGTCTGGCCCTAAGGTCTTAATTAACATGTTGAAGGAATGAATGAATACGGGTTTTGAAAAGTTTGGTGATGTCAAAACCATTAAAGAGCCCTATTAGGGGGCAGTTGTTAAGACCATTTTTGCTTCATGGAAAGGAATAAAGTACATATTGGTGATAAAGTTGCTGGCACTTTGCTTTCTGCATTGATACCTTGTTTAAAAAGAAGGAAAAACTTCACAGTGGAGAAACCCGGCAGACACTATCTTCACTAAGTGATCAAAGTTAGCATCACCTGGAATAATCAGCCTGTTGACATCATATGCTTCCTGATATACGCACCGAGATGAACACAGCGTCACTTCTGTGGTATTCTTGCTGAATATATATTAATCATGAGAAGACATCAAACAAACCCAAGTGGAAGAACGTTCTACACAATAGCCATTACACTTGACAAGGTTACGAAAGATGAAGAAAGACTGAAGAAATATCCCAGATCAAAGAAGACTAAGGAGAAATAACTAAATGCCGTGTGTGACTCTGGATTTGATCCTGAACCATTAGCGGGATGATTTGTGAAATAGAGATCTATAGATTAGATACTAGTATTGTATTAGTATTAAGTTTTCTCTACATTTGATAATCTTACTATGGTTATGATGTTTTGGGTAAAGAGTATATAGGGGTTCTTTGTGCTGATTTTGCAAGTCAAATTATTTTAAAATGAAAATTAAAAAATAAGGTAAAACCCATGTGTTGGGTCTTAAATAAATTGCTCTAAATGCACATTTTCTGTGCTGTACTTTTTTATTCTGTTTTGCTTGTCACTCTTAAAGCAGACATGAAATTGAAAATTACCACTTCTTTCTCTGTAGTTTTCAGGAAGAGCTAAAGATGGCTGAATTTCTAGATGACCAGGACATTAGACTGTGTGACAACTGGTAAGAAATTAAATCTAAGAAATGTTATTGGAATGAGGACAAACTAGTTTCTGTAAACAGTTAGGTTATTTATTGGCAGGTTAAAATTGGAGTCATATAATATGTCGTGCAAGTATATGGGACAAGCCTTTTTAACACTTTTGGATAAAATTGCCTTTTTAGTACTTTGACAAGATGGTTGGTTTAGGTATCATAGTGTAGTGACTGGAGTGATAGGATGAAAGTGGGAGTCAGGGCTTTGGCTCCTGCCTTTAATTAGCTAATGGCTTTTGGCAAGTTACTTGTTTGCTTTGGAGTCTCACTTTTCTGACCTATAAATAAAGGAATTTAGTTGTCTTTCTGAAAAATGTCATCATATATTTCAAAAAAGATACTGAAAATGTATGGACTAGATTAATGTTTTTCCAAGTGTGTTGCAGGGATTTCCCTGAGTGGCTACAGTGGCTGGTTGTCTTGGGGTTGATTGGGAACAAGGTTTAGTGAGCTTGGCTCTCCATCTAGTAATGAGAGCAGTTCAACCAGAGCTGCTGAACTGTTTTTATAAAGGATTTTGCTGAAGGAATGTTTCACTGCTTTAAAAAAGATAAAAAGTCTATAGTCTTCTGGCAGTCCAGATTAATCATTATCATTTTCTGATTCCAGAACTGTTAGTGAAGAGTGGGCACAGTCTTTGAATGTTCAGCTTCCTGTTTTGGTGTTTTTAATCCATGTGAGAGACAAGAAAGAAACTCTTTCTTGCTGAAATGAAACTTAGGAGTGCAGCCACTAATCATCTGATTCCTGGTGGGGATTTCTCAAGAACTTGGTATTTTAGTGCTAATACGAGTGCTCTTACTAAAAGCTAAAGAAAGCAAATCAGCACTGTCTGTGTTATGTGTAATTTAACAGATTGTGGTAGAAGGAAAGAGAAGTTGAATAAATCGTTTGATGCATCGTTTGATGCAGATTAATGAAATGTTCGGGCCAGATAACAATTTTTTTTAATTGCCTTTTTTTGCTCAGCTTTTTGGTAGAATGAGGATATAATCAGAGCAACTGCTGGTCACAATATTCTTTTTCTGCATGGAGTTAAGATTTCATTTCTCTGAGAGTGTCTTGCCTTACAGGGCATGTTTTTCCTACTATGTGCCACTATCACTTTCTGCCAATTAAAACACCATTTTAGCTTTGTTTGGGTTTAACATGTACTGGTACTAATACAAAGTAATCGATACAAATAATCACAAGAAAATATTATTCTGATTTTATAAGAACAAACATTGGTTTAGCATCAGTTAAGATACTCTTGTAACAGTCCACTCCCATCTGAAGGAATCTGAAACCTAGGACAATATATAAATAACTATGCCAAGGGAATTTTTAAAAAGAGTAAGTTAATGGAAAGCTAATGAAAACAAGGTTATTCAAAGCCAAAACAATTTGTTTAAAGAAAAGAGCAGATTAGCAAGGAAGGCTGACTGAGCCAGCACAGACCTCTCATCTAAGTAGCCCTGTTAAAATTCCAGGTTTTAAAATTTTGTCTTTAGAGCTGTATTCCTATTGTTCTGTAAGAGAAGTTAAGGTACTTGTCAAAATATGAGCTGCGATTAGACCCACTGGTCCAGTAAAAAGAGTAGTTGGTTGTGATTGAAGATGTTTTTGCATGTTATCTCTTTCTTACAGTATCCTCTGATTAGAGGGAGCATGTAGTTGTAGAAAACAACCTCATTCAGTTTTTCATTTTTGCGTGTGTTAAATAATTGACCTCTGGCTTGTTTGCGTATTGTTTGGAAAGCTGCTGGGAATTTTTCTGGAAGTCTTGGTTTGCTTTTCAGTCATTTCTATCTAAAGTGAAATTTCATTTTTAACTTGCTAGTTCTTGGGCATTCTAGCAGTTTTATCTATATGGAATTGTGTTCTCACTTAAAACATCTTGGTTTTATCTGTAGGTAGGAAGTGAGTGTATTAGTATTTTGTCTGGTTGGAATGTTTGGTGGGATTATGTTGGCAGTTCAATTGAAAAAGAAAACAAAACCAGCAGACGACTGTTTCATGTAATCATTGCAAATATCTTTTATCTTTTTCTTTCAAGGTTTCCCAAGAGGTGAAAATGTGTAATAGTAAATGCTCTGTAGTCATACCTGACAAGTGCTTTGATTCTTTCTTACGGTTATGTGGTCCTTAACATTTTAATTCTAAAATTTAAGTAGCCTTGTGCATATAGAATGCTTTATGTCAATAGATTGTCCTGAATAGCCCTATAAAATAAAAACTGTCGACATTTATTTTCTTGATATTTGCTGTTAACATTATTGTCAAAATTATGAAAAAGGAACCCAGACTCTCAACACCCTAAGCAGTAATTACTGGCTTTAGTTTTTCCTGGCATTTGTGCACATGTGGTTTACAATAATGATATAGTTCTGTTTTCACTTTGTTGGTGTACCATATTTAACTTAGCTGTTCCTTATTGTTGAAACATTTTTAATGATTTTCATTTTTTTACCATTTTTATAACGATGAAAATCTTCCTAATCCCAAGAGTGGGATTACTGGGTTAAAGAGCATATCATCTTGTGCTTCAGGAAATGCATTTTCAGGCTACATTTAAGCAGTTTATACTACCATTAGTGATGTGTTAAAATGCTAGTTTCACAACATCAGTTTGACACCTCAGAGGTATTGTGAGTTCAGTTCTAGACCACGGCAATAAAGCGAGTCATAATCTTTTTGCTGGTAGAAGTCTTGCCTTCAGTCTGTAAAAATGCAACATCTGCGAAGTGCAATAAAGCGAGTTATGGCTGTTGTGGAATTCACTAATTTTAATTTTTGTTAATTTAATAGGTTTAGATGATAACTGGTATATAGTTTATTCCACTACATATTTTAATATTCTACAGTTTTAAGAAATTTAAACAAAATTAATTTAAAACCAGTGGTTTCCTTAGAAAGCTAGGGATTTTGGAGAAATAGGGGAAGTTAAATCTGTCAAGACATTGGTAGTTTCCCTCTTTATCCATTTGAGTTTTCTTCCCATCCCCCACAGCTGGTTATTCTTCTGTGTCACCTTTTGGCTTTGCTATGACAGCTTCCTTGATAGTTCCATCATTGGGTGAAAATGAATTTATTTGGTGTCTTGGTCTTTCATATGGGGAGTTATGACTATAGCTTGAGGCACATCAGTCCTCCTCCTTTGAAATGTTTCTTAGACTGAAGAGTAAAACTGTAAAAGAAATAAACTACCTACAGCTTAGCATGGAGGAAGGGTTCCTGTAGTATTCAGCTTCAGAGGCAAAGTAGGTTATTAAAGATTTGTTGTATAAATATCTGTATCCTGTTAGGTATTTTATTTTTCTGAAATTTTATTCTAGGTAACATACTTACAGGCACATTCTTTTAATGCAGTCTTTGCTGGACTGTGAAATTGGAGTTTACCAGGGGTCATATCTAGATGAGTAAAAAGTTAGGCCTTTGAATACTATGTGCCTCTAGTTTGAGTGTATATGTCCTCTTGTTAAATTTATTTTTAAATTATAATTGACATAAAATATATTAGTTTCAGGTATACAGCATAGTAATTCAACATTTATGTACCTTACGAAGTGATCACTACAAGTCTAGTAACCATCTGTGCATAGTTATTACGATATTAATGACTATAGTCCACTCTTATTAAATTTAAATGGTCTTATTTTTTCACTTAACATTGTCATTCTTCTCCCTTTTCTGTAACTTAGATATTGGATTCCTTAAACTAAAGGAGAATTGCAAAAAGTGAGTGAGGAGACAGGCCTGGGGAAAGGGGTTCAGGACTTCATTTTTGTATAGTTGTGCCATGAAGTTTATACCAACCCAGCCAGAGCAAATGGTCCCGACTAGCGTGCAGCCTGCTTTGAAAAGCATGCGGTTCATAAAGGAGGCAATTTCCCGACCCTGCTGGCTATCCCAAAGCTGGCATCTGCTCTTGTTGGTTTGACTTTTATTTTTATTTTTTTAATTGGGAAATTTTTAATTAATAACCATCAAATGCAGTTTACATTGATGACTGCAATACTGAAACTGACATTTAAAATATTTTTTTCTCAAAGGAGGTTAGGGATTTTCTTTTTTCTGGGAAACATGGAGATCAACTATGAGCATTAATGTGGCCAGTCTAAGTCACTGTGGTTTATTAATGCTGATACCTAAACAGGTGTCCACGTTTCCTGTCTAAATAAGGTAGACTGGGAACTTCTTGTATAGCTGAATTTTAGCAAAAATTCCATGAGCTAATTTAGAGGAATGTCACAATTTTGCAGTGCAAACTCATAGAACTCTACATTGGGATCACTTTTTTTGTTTTAAGTGCTTCTGACTTGAGAATACAGGCAATTTTTCTTTCCCAATTCCTTAGAAAAATATTTCTGCAATAAGTCTTGGGTCTTTTTCACTATACTGGGTTGTTTTTAAGAAAGATTATCAGCTCTGTGGTTAGTTTCCCACAGTTGATAAAAATCTATCAAAAACATAATATAATTTGCCGAGAAAAAAGTTGTTTTTCAAAGGCTGCAGGAACAGGAAAGAAAAAGTTCTTATTTATATGAGCACAAACACTTAAAGCTGGTCATATTGCAGGTAAATTCAGTATGGTATTCAAAAGTTCTATAAAAATGAAGAAAAGATGCATATTTACTTCCATTGCTCCACCAGTCAAATATTAGGTTTGCGTAACAGTTGCACTGTAGCAGTTTACTGGTCTGATTTAAGAGTTCCAAAGTTCTTTCTGTTGGCCCAATAATGTCCACATCCCAGGTAAATTCAGTTAAAAAAACAAAACGGAAATTAGGGCCAAGATTCCATGTAACAAAGCACAGCAATATGCTTCTAGAAGTTGCTGTCCTTCCCTAGCTCATACAGAAATAAAAATTTTGGAAGCAGAAAAAATACACCATCTAATAATTCTAGCAGTGAGAATGATTTCTGAACCATTCTGCCAAGAAAATATCACTGCAAAGCTGGAAGGTAGGATCATGAGAAGAAGACAATATCCAAAGACACTTGCCACACATCCAAATAAAATACCGTAAGTTTAATAAACAAAACATTCCTCGACATCCAATTGCACTGATGCCATCCATATTCATGGCCAAACTGGATTTTGCCAGCCAGTAACAATGTGGCTCCAAAAGCAAGGCCAGAAACCATTGTTCTTGCCAGATCAGTCTCATTCATGATGCTGCCATCTACTACTTTGGATATAATACTGTTAGTGTTTCTTGCCAGATGTGGTCAGAATAAAGGTGGCTCATCCTCAAAGTTGTTTCCATAGGATTGGCTGAGATGCAGTTGGATTGTATGTCTGAGTTGACTGGGAAATCTGCCCACTGTATGGTTATTGTGGAGGGACAAATTGGCCTTGCTGCGAGTAGTCATAGCCAGCATGTTGTTTGCTGTAGGGTCTTCCACTTCCTCCACAATCATAGGACTGCTGTGATTGGACATTGATGCTATAACTTGTCTGGTAGAAATCTGTGTTTAAGTTATCAAAGCCTGACATTGCAAATGGCAGTAGCACCAACAGCCTGGTTTGACTTTTAGTAGAATAAAAGCCAATGAGATTAATTACTACCTTAGACTGAGAGTGAAAATAAATTGTAGGCTTTTTTTTTTTTTTTAATCTGGGGCATACCATTGTGCTTTGGGGCAGGGATGGTTTCGGAAAAGCCTAGCTCTTCATGTTGTTGGTTGTGATCAGCACTGATGTCTAGAACGTGAAGCTGAGCTTTTAGAGGAAGTGCACAGCACTGATAACTCATAGGGTTGCACAGAAGATTCAAAACTTTCATTGTTAACTCTTGAAAAGCAGGGGTAGTAACATGCATAAGAGTTTATAGTCGAGATATTCACTAAAGAAATAATGGAGACTAAAGTTTGTACAGGACAGATTTCCATGTGATACAACTGAGTAGATCCGTCAGTAATGCTTGCCTTTTTCTTTTATCTATTTCGGTAGCAAAAAGGAAATTCCTGTGTGTAATTTTACCATCCATGAGATCCACTGTCAAAGGAACATTGGTATGTGTCCTATCTGCAAGGAACCATTTCCCAAGTCTGACATGGAGACTCACCTGGCTACAGAACACTGTCAGGTGAACCACCAAGTACTCAAATGTTCATAAATGTATTATGCTTGCTATTGTGCAGTAGCAAGTGGACATGTTGCCACAAAGCCCATTTATTGGTTCTCACTTCTTACCCTAGGTGACCTGCAAATGTAACAAGAAGTTGGAGAAGAGGCAGTTAAAGAATCATGAGGTTAGTTTCCCTGCAATGTGAAGGGAGTGAGTTACCAGGGGGTCAACCCTACTGAGATTACAGAGCCACATGCAGAGCAGAAAGCCAGTCTGGTTGAGTCTTTGTTCTCTATCAGCTCCACGCACACCGCCTCCCAAAGCCTGTTGAGCCTTCGGCTGTTTGCTGCCAGATTTCAGCTGCATGGCTGTTATGCCTCAGGCACAGGCCGCAGAGCCTTGCCCTTGGAACTGAATCTGTCATGCTGGAGATCGGCTGTTGGCAGCCTCACTGAGTGCAAAGCCAAGTCTGGGCTAGCCCGTGTGGTATGACCCCCTTAGCACACAGCCTGCCTTACTTACATCTTGTAATTTCACTTTGACTTCTTGATCACTTGGTTAGCATGCTGTTTACACTAAAGAAAGTCTTCAGAGAGCATTTGGTGAGAAAGAACATAGTATCATTTGGTCCCTAGTTGAGATAAAACTGTCCATAGTTGAATGAGTGTATATATATACATATATACACATATACATATGTGTATATATGTATATACACACACACACACACACATATATGTAAATTCTGAACGAATTAGTTAAAAAACGAGTCAGTTAAAAAATCCCCCTCCCCAAATAAATCCCAACAACTATTTAGTTGGTGATCACAGAGGAGTGTGTATATTTATGTAAAAATTCATCAAGGAATGCACTTAAGATTTGTGCATTTCATTCTGTGTACTTAAAAAAAAATGAGCAATTTATTCATTTATAATTTTAAAAGGTGATTCATATTCAGTGAAAAAAAAGGGAAAATATAGAAAGCAAACAAGCATCACTCAACCTCACAGCTCGGAGATAAACGTCTCATAAGTACTTTGGTACTCTTACCTTCGTTATTTTTTCTAAGCATTTGACCTGTGTTTTACTCAGCCTCACCAGCAAGGAGGATTATGATTGAGGTCACATTAATGATAATGTGTGTTTCTCTGGTTCTGACATCTACCTGCTGTATAAAACAGCCTCCAATCACTTGTCCCCTCTTCTAACTTCTCACCCAGATATTTCTGGGATTAATTAACATGGTAATGTACCAGTCATTACAAAGATATAAGGACAAAGTATTTCCTAACCTTCGTGCAAGTCATACTATGACAGTTGTAGACTAAAGAGTTTTTAAAAATCTTCCTTAAAAAACGTTTATACATTATTCGCTGTTGTGAGTTTCTAGCACCTTTTAGGGTTGTTAAAGCACTTACTATATATATTATTTAGTATGTGTGGACAATTACTTGTTTTGCTGTTGAGTAACTTAAAACAGTGACATTTTTCTAATAAAGCTTTTTTAAAAAATCATCTTTCTGAATTGGTGTTAAATACCTGGTAGGTTATTTTAAAGCCACAAAAACATAGATTTAAAAATTGCTTCCCTTCCATGCCTGTTCTTGCGTCCACTTTATCAGTTTCTTGCATTTTCTACAAGAGCACATACAAGCATCGCTAAAAATGTTTGAAGTAGCATTTAGAATAGAACTTGGATTTAATTTGTATGAAAAGGAACTTGTTCTTTGGCACAGTGGTTGTAAAGCATCTAAACTTTTGAAATGATATTACATTAAAGTTCTGAGCTTAAGTTCTCAAGTTTTGGAAATATCACAGTAACATATTTATATCTTTTTAATTTTTTTAGTGCTTTAGTAACTATTTCAAATTAAGTATAAAAGTTTTGTCCTTCATCTGCTGAGTACATTTATACTCTTGGGTCATTTTCACTGGCGATTCCTGGCTTATTTGGTCAATTTAAAGCCAGTGCTATATACAGATGTGCAGATTAGAAATCTCAGTGTCTTTCTAAAGGGCAGTCTCTTTTCCTTATTACCAGGAGTAGTAAGGGGAAATTGGGCTGCTGGAGCTTTGACAAACATCTGATTTTGCTGTGCTGCTACTGTTTGCTCCTGGGCTTCTCTGGCTGATTTTAGGTTACTTTGTAATCTGCAGAAAATGTTGATAAGTCAGTGTAGCTGAGGGAGTAGATTCCTTCTAAGAGTTTCCTTCCCTTTGTAGAACCTGGTGGCAGGGTCAGAGAGAGAAGCTGTGATTCTTAAATACATAGAAAAACGTGGCAGGCAGGTGAAGCTTGGGTTGGGAGAGAATATTGAAGTAAATACCTTTGGCTTTCCTTGCCCTGTGTTAAAATATGGCCTCTTTTAGATTTGTATATTAATGGCCTCATTACTCTGTGTTACAGGAGACTGAGTGTCCTCTACGGCTTGCCCTTTGCCAGCACTGTGATTTGGAACTTTCTGTTCTCAAACTGAAGGACCATGAAGATTACTGTGGTGCCCGGACGGAGTTATGTGGCAGTTGTGGGCGCAATGTCCTGGTGAAAGATCTGAAGACTCACCCTGAAGTTTGTGGGAAAGATGGGGAGGAAAAGAGAGATGAGGTGGCCATGCCAACTAATGCATATGATGAGTTTTGGGGTCAAGATGAAATCTGGATTGCATCCCAGCTCAGACAAATTCAGTCTCTGGATGCACCCACGAGACTTCTCCGAAGGCCTCTGAGAGCCTTTGATGCAGACCTTTTCCATAGTAGGACTACCAACCAAAGGAACATGACAACCCAGTTTCCAGTTCAGAATAATCTAGGTGAGTTGTGTTTGGGATTAGAAAACAAATGGTGTCAAAATCTCAGGGCAAATGGGAACAGGGCTTTGGGGCCAAGTAGATCTTTGTTCTAGAAACCTGACTGTAGCTAGGTAACATTAGGAAGAATACCTAACTTTCCTACAGATGGGAGTAACAGAATCTCTTTGCTGTTGGATTGCCACTGGATTAGATTTAGAGGGTTGGTGGTGATTCCAGTGCTGTGAACGGCTAACATTTACTGAGTATACCCATGTGCTTCAGGCATTTGCAAAGCGCTTTGCATGTATTGTTAACTTATTTCATTCTCACAACAGTCTTATGAGGGTAGGTAAGTGGTAGAGCTGGGATTCGAATTCAGGGACTCTGACCCCATGCTTTAAACCATTCTGCTTTAATGCAGAAAATATATGGAAGTTTGTTGAACACAATGCCTGTCTCAATAGTTACAGCTCAATAATACTGCTTATTTACAAAATAGAATAGTAATGGAGCCTTTGGCAATCTTCATATTTGGAATCTTATGAGAACTGGAGGGCTGGGCCTCTTGTTCCTTCATAGATGCCTATACCTGAATATTTGGTGGGCATGGACCTGAGCTAACGGATGGCAACATCTCTAATGTATCTTGAGGACTGTTTGGTTTTTTTCCCAGTGGAAGAACAAGAAAGGCAGGAGAGGAATAGAAGCCGACAGTCCCCCAAAGAGGGCGGTGAAGACAGCACGAATTTGGACTTTATGTTGGCCCTAAGTCTGCAAAGCGAAGGCCGGGCCCCCCGCCTGGCAGAGCAGGACTTCTGGAGGGCCATCTGCGCGGCAGACCAGGCCCGCGACGGGCCCAACGCTCTGAATGACATAAAAGGTAGGTGTGTTCATGCTGCACTAGCCTCTGTCTTTACATTTTAAAAAAAGTCTTAAACTATACAATTCATATAAAATTGAAAATTTTTCATGTGATAGAATTTGCCTCTTTTGTTTGTTCATTGCTCTTCCCACCTTTTATTTTTAAAAGTTGTCAGAATACTAACATTGGATATGTATATACTCGTCTTTATGCACCAATTTTAGTATTTTTCTATTATCTTTATGTATATAATTTTTTCGCCCTGAACGACTTGAGGATAAGTTGCAGACATAACATTTTATCTCTACATACTTTAGCATGTATCTCTTAACAAGGGCATTCTCCCAGGTAAATATCACTCTCAGGAAGTTTAACGTAAGTTTCCTGCTTGTACATAATGGCTGTTAGAGCTTTTTGGTTTTCAAAATCCAGGATTATGCATTGTGCTGAGTTCTTTTTAGGTTATGGTAGTAGTTTCTCTCTCTCTCTCTTCCTCCTTTTAGGACATCACCACTTTGAAGAGTCCAGGCCAGTTTTTTGGCAGAATATTTCTTTCTCAGTTTAGATTTGTCCCATTGTTTTTCCATGTTTAGATTCAGGTTACAGTTTTAGCAGGAATGCTATTCTTCTCAAGGTGTCAGTTTGTTCTGTTATTCATTAAAGTGGGGTCTGTCTGATATCTCCACTGTATAGGATACAGTTTATAACTTATAATAGCTAGATGCAGGATGTTATTTTGAGATGGTTGGGGAACAGGATATTCATACATTCTTTAGCAGTTTTAGTATTCATTGATGTTTCTTGCTTGAATCAAGTATTACTATGGTGATTTGTAAAATGGTAACTTTTCTGTTTCTATCTTTTGTTCTATATTTATTAGTCGTCATTGTTTTATAAGGAACTTTGTTTCATCCCTGCCCGCAATTAGAAACAATTCTTTTTTTCTTAATAGTATTGGACTCATAGATTAAAACTCAGTTTTTAAAAATAAAAGTTGGATTATGAAAAGTGAACCACTCTTCGGGTCTCTTGTTTAGAGAACGGTATGTTTGAGAGATGCACATCATATTTAAAACACCCGAGGTGTCAGAGATTATAGGGACCTGAAAATTAAGCAGCTCTCAGCTGTGGGTTTTTTTTTGAAACTTTTATTTATTTTAAGTGTTTTTCCAGGACCCATCAGCTCCAAGTCAAGTAGTTGTTTCAATCTAGTTGTGGAGGGCGCAGCTCACACTGGCCCATGTGGGGATTGAACCGGCAACCTTGTTGTTAAGAGCACCGTGTAAGAGCACTGCACTCTAATCAACTGAGCTAACCGGCTGCCCCCTCAGCTGTGGTTTTACTTCATGTCACTATATGAATAATGACTCCAAGAACAGGAGGATTAACTCAACATTTTGTTGATTTAGATAAAACAGGAACTGGTCCTGGACCCAGTTTGGGTCTCATGTGGCCCGCTTAAAGGAGGTATAACACTCCTGGTAAAGGAGTGTTAATGGGAACTTGGATAGACAATGACATATTTTTCCTTTTAAACTATTTTTGTATTTATATAATTCTATTAATTTGAAAAATGTAAATATATACGTGAAATATTTTGTTTCTACGATCTACTCTTGACAGTGGTTGGTTAACATGTAGATTAAAAGAGTGCATAAGATGAGTCCATGGTTCCTTAGACGGTTATGTCCCCAATATGTTGAAAAACAATTGTTTTAGGTTGTATTTTCTTCCTTAAAAATAATGTCTTTTGTATTGTAGAGGGTTTTTAGAAATAGATAATTTGCATATGTAATAAAAACGATTGTGTGCACATTAAATGGGTGAATTGTAATAGTATGTAAATCATATCCCAATAAAGCTGTTAAAGAAAAAACAGGTAAGAATCATTAAAAGAAATTAAGACAGTTAAAGAGAATAAAAAGAAACATAAGTCTCTTCACCCACTAATAGTCTAGTTCTCCCCAGAGGTCACCACTTCCAACAAGTTTTGGGTACCTTGTGTTCTCTGTATATTAAAGGATGTGAATGTATAATTGGGATTGTTTAAAAGTTGGTCTTATTAGGGAGACTTTGTAAACTTTTGGGAGCAGAACAAGGCTTTTCAGTGTTTGGCTTTGGATTTTTTATAGGTACTCTCTTTTCTGTCCGGCTGATTTTAAGAGCTTTTTGTCTTGGGGATTCTGTAGTTTCCTGAAGCTTTCTCTGGCTTTAAATTTCTTGGGATTGGCTGGCCTTCCTGATTCAAAAGTTTAGTATTTTTCATCTATATGGAAAATTATCATCCACTATTTCTTTGATTATTGCCTGTCTTTCATTCCCTGCAGTCTCTTTCTGAACTCTATCCTCCATGTTTTTTAATTTATATTTTCCATTTCTTTGTCCTGTGCTGCATCCTGGGTAATTTTTTATCTATCTTCTTATCCATTGTTTAATATGTCCATTGAAGTTTCCACTTCAGTGATAATATATTTTTCATTTGTACTATTTGAATTCTGTTTGATTCTTTTTTCTTCAATGTGTCATCAGTTTAAAAATAGTCTTTTATACCATACGTCGTCATATTGCAATTCCCTTTTTAACATATCTTAATGATGTTAAATATACTTATTTTTCTATTATGTTTGAAGTATATCTATTTTTTTTTTTTTGCTATTTGCTGTTTCTGCTGATTCACTCATGGTGGCTTGCTGCCTTTGTGTGTGTGTGTGTGTGTGTGTGTGTGTGTGTGTGTGTGTGTGTATGTGTGGGTATGTTTGTGGTATGTATTAGCATTACGTCTTCTTATTCTTAGCATTAGTCTTCTGTATTCCTCTGAGAGTCTAGATGCATGTGTAAATTATATAGGTGTTTACGGATACTACTAACTAGGATCATTTTAAATTGAGCTTTTGGCATGGGCTTTTTAAAATCATAAATGTGAATTTATGTAAAAACAGAAATGTAGGTTCTGGATTCAAACCCGTGTATGTAAAGGCCAAACTCTAGTTACTGTTCTTTATTAGAGACTCTTCTCTCTCCTACCCAGAGCCAAAACGTAGTTAGGCACATTTCCTTACCTCTTCTCATTGTTCACCCTCCATTTGTTGAGCAGTCTGATTGAGGCTGTTGTGTTTTAGGAATCCTGAGTTTAATATTGCTCTTACTTACTCACTTAAGTTACTTTTTTTCAGCATCTTTTTTTGATATTTTGTACTGGGAAGATTTTTCATGTTATTTGCCTGCCAGTAATATAGAAGCCTCAGTTTCTCCATCTGTAAAATGAGGGTAATGCAGGATCTACTTCATAAGTCTTTCCTGAGGATTGAAATAATGCACAGAGGGCTTTTAGATTAGTGCCTCGGGTTGTTACACATTTAAATTTCTTTCTTAGTGAGACTAGTGGGTAAGTTACTACTTTACTACTACTCAGGGAATGGTGACAAGTAAGTCTCTTTTTCCATAGTGGCAAATTTTTTACCTAGGGTTTGGTCTCTCAGATAGTTTCCCTTTGAGCATATACAGCCCCACAAACTGCTACATCTCTGAAATGCCAAAGGAAGTCAGACTTCTATATAAAACCCCACCAGGGGGATAACACGTTGAATCAAGTTTGTTTTTGTTCATTTGGAGTCTGACTATGGCCTCTGATATGTAGGTGCAGCTGACGAGACCATGTTGCCTTGTGAATTTTGTGAGGAGCTCTACCCAGAGGAGCTGCTGATCGACCATCAGGTAGGTAGTGAATTACTCGGGCTTTGGGAGGAACGTGTGCAGGCCGTCGTTGGCGGTGCAGGCCATGTGAGGTCTGGAGCAAACTACTGGAATATGCCCGTGGTAAGGACAGCAACTGTGTGTTCACCATGGTGTGACTGGCACAGGGGCATGCAAACAGCCTTTTCCCTCTTGGAAAAAGTAATGTTCATTCCAGCAGGCCCTGTTTGCTTCCTCCACACTGTGGTGACTAGTATGCATCTCTGCTGACCATCTTACAATCTGGTCTCATCTCATGCCACACTTTGATTATTGGACCTGTCCTAAAGTCCTTGCAGTTCCCTGGAAGGGTCAGGGGTCCTTTTTGCACTTGACTTTTTCTGCCTAGAAGCTGTGTGGCTTTCCACCATTGCCTCCTTAACACACCCAATACACAGACCTCTTATTCCTAGAGTTGGTTCAGAAATGCCAGACTAGGCCAAACCAGATCAGAGAGACCAAGGGTATTAAGGGAAGAAACTTCCCTTCACTCAGCAATCCTCAAACACAAAGGCTATTCTCTCATCATTCCTAGATGGCTCAAGAACTTTCAATCATTCAGTAAATATCCATCACCTTTCATATACCAGGTACTGAGATTCAGAAACTGGGAAAACCCAGAACCTGTCCTCAAGAAACTCGGCCTAGTGGTGCTGACAATGGGATCAAGACACCACATCAGAGTGTGATAGGCTGAAAAATAAGTGGGCACAGGACTTTTGGCGCACACACAGGTGGGACGTCAGACCTCGCTTTCAGAGCGTCATTCAAGATGGCCATCTGCACCACTAAGCCGAGTTCATTGAGGACAGGTTCTGGGTTTTCCTAGTTTCTGAAACCTGGTAAATGAAAGGTGTTGGATATTTATTGAATGATTGAAAGTTCTTGAACCATCTAGGAAATATTAGAGAATAGCCTTTGTGTTTGAAGATTGCCCAGTGAAGGGAACTACTTTTTCCCTCAATACTCTAGTTCTCTCTGATCTGGTTTGGTCTAGTCTGGCATTTCTAAAACTGTTAAGTATCCCTTTGCTCTGGGTGAAATATTTATTACCTCATAAGTGGAGTAATATAGTATTTGAATATACCCCTAGTTTTTGGTTTGGGGGCAGCATAAGAAAATTCATTAACAGACGACAAAGAATATTTGGGTCTCTTTTACTGTATAGCTGTGGGAAGAATCTTGAATCTTCAAATTAGTTTAAAAAGAATAATGACGTGAACACAGTAAAAGAAAAAGCACAGAAATGTTTAAAATAAAAGTAAAGTGAGTGTTCTGTCTGCATTCCCTGACCCTTTCTAGTTCTTCTCCCCAGTAGTAAGTATTACTAAAATTTTGTGACTTCTAGAAAATGTTTTAGGAATGTTTTGTCCTCAACCTCTGCTTTTTTTTTTATCCTATGTTTTATGAGACAGACAAGCTGTAACTCTTCATGTGCCTTACCTTCGTTCACTATGGCCAGCACTTCCCCTAAAGTGATGGAGGACCCTGATGTCGTCTTCCAGAAGTTTGTGCAGCAGGCGACAAGCAACCAGCTAGACTCTTTGATGGGCCTGAGTACTTCACCCCCTGTGGAGGACAGCATCATCATCCCGTGCGAATTCTGTGGGGTACAGCTGGAAGAGGAGGTGCTGTTCCATCACCAGGTAAGAGGCCCGGATGGACCTGTCCATTTTACTCCATGCTGACCCTTGTGAGTGAACCTGAGGCTTTCAGAGCTAAGAAAGCTTTTTCAGCCTTCCAGCTGCATGCACAGGTGTTATGAGCTGTCTAAAGTTGACAGTACCTCAGGCCTTCAGACTTTCTCTGCCTTCTGGCATCTGAAACCATTATGTCGCTAGTTGAGGACCTAGGAGCTAGGACTCCATTAAGCAGGAAGGGAGCACTTGCCAGAGGGGTTTAGGCGAAAGCTTCCCTGAGGTCACCGTCACGAACACATTCTGCTTTTGACCAGGGAGGTTCTTCCTGTTGTGGCGTCTGAGGCTTGCATTCCAGGAGAACCTGGGCATCTAGTTCTGGCTTTGCCCTTATGGTTGACCTTGGGGAGGTCCTAACCCCTCACTGGAGACATCGGTAAATGAAGGAATTAGACTAGACAATCTGAAGTCCTTTTTCAGCATTTGCAATCTAGGACTCCAGTCTGTCAGTGAAAAGTCCATTTTCTGCCCCGTCTTGTTGGTTGGGGAAGCTCACACTGTAGGGGTATTCAGGGTCATTTCTGTAGCTGATGCCATGTAGCTGTTGCTAGAACACCACACATTTCATTCCTGTAATAAAGACTTCTGCTTTTGGATCAAGCAGTAGAGAGATTATTGCTTGTAGTCGTCTGGGGGAGACTATGAAATAAGCAACCATGCAAATACTCTACAGTCAAAATATAGACACGCGTTTCTGGGCTGGCAAGAGCAGCCCTTCCTTGATCCCTGCGCAAATCAGAGCGTGCCGTGGGTGTGATGGGATGACCGTGGTGCCCGGTGTATTTCCTCTTAGTGCCAGGCCCTTCCTCTCGGTGGTGTCCGAGTCCCCCCATAAGACGTATTCACCCAACCAGCTGTTCCTTTCCGCCCCCTGCTCCTCTCCTAGGAATGACTCAGTCCAGAGGTACTAATTTTGGTTTTTCTTGTTAGGACCAGTGTGACCAACGCCCAGCCACAGCAAACAACCATGTGACGGAGGGGATTCCTAGACAGGATTTCCAGCCTCAAGAGACCTCACCAGAGCTGCCCAAGAGGCGTGTCAGACACCAGGGTATTGGCCAGGGCTGGGCCAAGCCACAGGTCTGCTGCTGACTCGGGCCCCTGTCCCACTTCTCATCGGCCACTGTCACATGGGGGTTACCCGAATCCCCAAGTACCATGCTCAGGAGGCTCTCACTGGGCTAGTTGTGGTCCTGTGGTACTTAGCGGTCTTGAGCGGAGGTTTCTGGGGGGGTGGCCGTGGGCATAGCCATGAGACATGCGTAGTACTCAGTGCATATTCAGCATGGGACTCCTGTCTGTGTACTTAGTGGGTTGTTTGGAGATAATTTTTAGACCTTCCTGTGGCTGCTCTGGGCCTCTGCTTCGGGTGGCAGTCTGCTTAGGGTCCTCAGTTATCACCATCCCGTTATTATTGTTAAAGAGCCTCGTGCCTGGGCACGTAAACTGCCTTTGCAACAACCACTACCAAGCCAGTTAGAACTTACTTTTCAAGGTTTGCTTGCACACCGTTGTTGAATAGTTAGGAGGCTATGTTTGCGGATTGAGTAACAGGTGTACAGTAGACAAAGTGTTTCCACCCCAGTTCTGGAGACGTGGCTTTCAGCAGCCTTTAGGTGTGAGTGAGGCAGCTGTCTGCTGCCCTTTTCTGTCTTTTTGTTCCTGCCCTGAATCGAACACTGGTAGCAAGAGCAGTCTTTTCCCTAAAGTTAGTGCTCTCTTCTCTTCATAGGAGACCTGTCTTCTGGATACATGGATGATATCAAGCAGGAAACGGCTAAAGGGCCCACCTACCCTCTTCCCCCTAGCAAACCCATCAATAATATGATGGCTGCCTATAACCGACTGTCAACGTCCACGTCAGGCTCCAGACCTGGTTACCAGCCCAGCCCCCCTGGGGTAATGAAGCTCAACAACTTAGACGGCCAGGACGTCCGGGGGCGGAGTCACAACAGCCATAATGGGGCCGTGGCCACTGGGCATGTTCCGGTGCTTCACCCTGTGCGAAATCTCTACCCAGAAAATCTTGTGCCCTCTTTCCCCCGTGGGCCTGCAGGGAGATTCGGAGCAAGGTAAGACCCGTGGCCCAGGAGAGGGGTTTTGAGCAGCTCAGAACATGGGCGTATGGACTTGGCTTGTCCTGTGGCCTGTTTCCAAAACGTTCTTTTGCTCTCCGTGGGTTTTATTTTGTTGGTTGGTTTTGTCTGCTCGCAGAGAGCTGCTTTGCTCTAGCTGGTTCCAGCTCTTTTTGTACCCTCTGAGTTTTCTGACTTTTGCTCAGGGGCATCTCAGGAACTAGTTTCCAATGCTTCTCTTTCAGTGGCAGGAGTGAAGGTGGCAGGAACTCTCGGAGCACCCCCGCAGCCACCAGCTATCGCAACAGAACTGCAAAGGTAAGCGGGGATCCAGCCACACGTGCTCAGTGAGGAGTCAGACGTGGGCAGGGCAGAGGGGAGCAGGGCACCGGGCGCCTGTGGCCGAAGGACTGTTCTGGCTTTTGTTGAGGAGGTGTCTGTAGAAGCAGGACATTTTCGGGGCTTGAAAGGAAGTACTGCCTTTTCACTCTCTCCTTCGTTTGTGTTCTGTTGTCCAACAGGCAACCCCCCCCAAGCAGCAGGGAGCTGGGGATGCAGAGGAGGAGGAAGAGTAATGGTGTCTGCAGAGAAGCGCACTTTGGTTCCATCTTCTCTGCACAGCCACGCTCGCCGCAGTGCAGGCCTCGCCTCTCGGGCTCTGGGCGGGGAGCTTGTACGGATGTTAACTTCTTCTAGGTTATGGCCATTTTGTGTCTTTTGAGATTGTGCTGTGGGAGTTTGGGGGTTGGAGGGAGGGTTAGCAGGGAGGCTGTTGAGCAATGTTTCAGCTTTAGCTGCTGCCTTTTGGCAACACAGAACTATAAGTGTGGCCTCTCAGCCCATCAGGGCACCATCTTTTGACATACTGTCTTCATTGCTTCTTGGTGCTGCGTGGTCCTGGTGGAAAGAGGAGAGGGTTCTGGAAACCTGGTACCCACCAGTGGTCACTCTCTTCCCTACAGGGGCCTAAATTTGGGACCTTTCGGGTATCCTCCCCTGTGTACTGTCCCTCCTACTCTAGGATTTGGGCCTCTGTTGTGTGTGGAGGAGTCTGGTAAGGTGTTCAGGCCAGTTGCAATATATGTTAGGAACAAGGCTTTTGGAGATGAGCTGAGCTAGAGTTGAGTGGATTAAAACAGTCTGCCTCTTTGGCATCTGGCATCGTTGCCTTCGGTTTCTGGCGGGGAGCATGGCTCCTTTGTCTTCACTGCCTTCTGATGGAGAAGGCGGGGGGCTTCCTGTCCCTGCCAGGGCCATGCAGGGCACTGCCCTGATCAGGACGGAGGCTTGAGCTCCAAGGCTTGCTCTGAAAACCAAGTATCGGAGCCCTCATCTCCCTCTTTTAATTTTATTGTTATTATTATAACTACTAACATCCTTGTAATAGAAATAAAGTTTGTACTTGAGTTCAGCTGAGTCCTGTGCTTCCTTCTGTGTGCTCTGTGGAGACCTCGGGGCGGCCGGAGTGGACGGCATCAGGCCTGCCGGGTGGGGGAAGGTGCGCAGGTGCAGGCTTCCTCTGTTCTTCCTGGAAGCTGGCAGATCCACAGTGAGCTCCTCAGTGCCAGACACTCAACATATAGTTTTCTCTGGGACTTGGAGGAAACGGACAGGTTGCTGCAGCTCTGATGATGGTTTCCGGCAGGAGCTTTCTCTGACTCAGTAGAGAAAGGCAGACTCGCCCAAAGCCTCGATCCTGAGAGGAGTTGAGCCCTAGCAGAATTATCCACTCACCCTCAGCACCTCACAGTTTGCACAGGGCCATCTAGCACCTTAGGTCATTGTGAGCTCGTAGTTTTTCTCCCAACAACCTAGGGGGGTTAAGAAGGGAGGCAGAATCGGCCCATTTCATAGGTGGAAAGGAGTGACTTGCATTAAGGCCGTGCAGCTAATTCATGGCAGAGCCAGGACTCAAATTCAAGTCTGAATTACACTAAGAGAAAGAAAAGCTGGACCAAAAAAGAATATGTACTGTACGTTTATATACTTGATTGTATGTCAGTTACGTCTCAATCAAACCCGCCAGCGGTCGGCTCAGGTGCAAGAGGCCAGGACTGACTGAGCTTGGGCCACTGCTGGCGTCACAAACCCCCTGCGACTTCACGGATCTGGAGGAAGGATCGTTTCCCCAGCTGGGGCAGAGAAGAAGCTGCTTAAACATGTAGAATCCAGTTGTATAACTACTAGTTGTATCACTTGTGTAATTTCTGGGTCAGTTTAGACAGATTTTTCTAGGTCCTATTTTGTGGCTTCTTTGCATGTCTGGTGGTTTTTGATTGAATGCCAGACGTTCTGAATTTTCCAGTTTGGGTACTGGGTATTTTTGTGTTCCTATAAATATTCTTGAACTTTGTTCTCATACTTGGTTACTTGGAGACAGTTTGCTCCTTTTGGATAAAACTTTTAAGCTTTATCAGGACCTGAGCAATGATTAGCCTGAGGCTGATTTTGTTCCACTACTCAGGCAAAATTGATGCCCCATACAGTTTTCCACACTGGCTATTGGGAACAGGAACTATTTCCTGTTCTTTGCCAGTTCTAATTCTTTTGGCTGGTCTGTCTGTCCTCAGCCTCTGGCAGTTTCCTTACATGTATGAGCTTCTCGGTACTCACCTGGGTACTTGAGTGGGACGCCCAGATCTAGAGTTCTCTCTCTGGTCCTCTGCCCTGCCAACTAGCTGCCTTAGATGCCTTGGATGCCTTGTCTTCTCAACCTAGGAAGACCGTTGGGTTGCACCTTGAGTGTCCCCTTCCTTTGCTGCTATCTGAAAACTATTCAGGCCATGTTAGGGCCCAGCACATTCCTCTCAGATCTCTGTCCTTCATGGCCGGATGTCCAATGCCTTGAGAACCATTTGTTAGATTAGAATTAGAAGTGTCCTGAAAGCATTTTTACTTTCTAGATTGTTATAAAGTCTTGATGCCATTCTGATTTGCACGTAACTAATTTTTTCCTTTGAGGCATTGTAGGATGTCTATCTGGTATTTTGAAATTTTCCCATGTTGCATGTTGGTGTGGATTCTTTTTCCATTTAAATAGCTTAGACACTTAGTGAGCACTTTCTGGAAACTCATGTGTCCCCTTGAGTTTTTCAGAATTTATAGTATTTTGGTAATTTCTCTCCAGCTTTCTCTTATTTCTTTGCACAGTTCCAATTATAGTTGGATGTTGTTTTAGGCTGATCATTATTTTTTTTCGTATTTTTTTTTGGCCCTACTTATGGGAGATCCCTCAACTTTATCCTTTCTTTATATTTCTTTGATATCCTTTCATCTTTGTAGTTCTTTGATAATTAGTTTCTAAAACCTTTGTCTTTTATCCTCTCACAGCCTCCCCCCCCCAACTTAATGGATGTCATACTTTTTCTTATACTTTGTGCCATAGTTGTTTCTTGGATGGATATCTTGTTCTACTCTCTCTATTGTCTATTTCCTGGGAGTTCTTTATTTTTGTTTCGGTATTTTATTTCCTCAAACCTCAGATGTTTCTTGGCTGTCTGTATGTTTAAGAGTGGAGCACCAAAGGTGATCAGACATGCTTTTTAACTGTCCAATTTCACGGTAGGACAATAGGCTGGCATTCTCACTGGAGAGCCCCAGGTGTCTGCATCATGTGGGTCTTTTCTCTGGGTTAGTTCAGAGAAGGGTCCTCGAGCCTTCTGTATAAACCTAGGGTGGGGCTGGAATCATGAGCTTTTTGGGTGGTTTCTCCAGAATATAACTTCTGGCCTTTTATAGGGTGGTGGAGACTTGAACTTCTGCTTCTTACATTAATTTCCAGTCCTTGCTTTTCTTCTCTGACACATGGGGCCGCCAGTTCCTTCGCTTTACACTGTGTTTTGGTTATTTTTTTTAAAGTGAAGGCAGATAAGCTTGCTGCCCATGATGTGCTCTGCATCAGTTGTCCTCTTTCAGAAATTGTTTTGAAATGATAGATGTCTTTTGGTTTCATGAGTATTGAATGCGTGCATGTCTTGATTTCCTCATGTTGGTGTACTTGTAAGAAACGCATATCCATATGGTATAACCTCTCTACAGAAAAGTGCGTGGCCATGTACAGCTCAGTGTGGACACATCAGTCACCACCACCCAAATCCAAAAACAGTATCAAGACACTGGAACACGTGTCATGCTCCCTCCCAGTCACTGCACTCGCTCTGGGGCCCAAATAACCACTTTCTTTTTACCACTTATTTTTGACTTTTGAACATTTAAATGAACTCATACCATCAAGTCCTCTTTTTATGCCTGGTTCCTTTTGCTGATCACGGTGTTTATGAGTCACTCGTGTTGCATATAGCGATTTGTTTTCCTTAGTGTTCCATTGTGTGCCATCATTTAGTCTATTGTTGAGAAATCTTCAACTTGTGTCTAGTTTTGGCTGTTACTATTATTGCTGCTGTGACCATTCTTGTATATGTCTTTTGGGGAATATGTACCGTGTTTACCCGAAAAGAAAACCGAGCCGGACCACCAGCTCTAATGTGTCTTTGGGAGCAAAACTTAATATAACACCCGATCTTATTTTACTATAAGTAAAATAGTAAAATAAGACCGGGTCTTATATAAGACTGGGTGTTACATTAATTTTTGCTCCCAAAGACACATTAGAGCTGGTGGTCCGGCTCGGTCTTCTTTTTGGGGTAACAGAAGTACCAGATTTCCAAAGTAGCTGTAGCTTACAGTCCCTACAGTATGCAGGATGCGGTTCTGTTGGTTCCACATCTTCCCCTACCATGGTATGGTCTTTCTAGCCCGATTTGGTGGTGTAGTATCTCGCTGTAATTTTAGTTTTGGTTGGTGTAGTTTTTTTTTTAATTGGGGAATGGGAGGAACAGTGTGTTTTTCCAGGACCCATCAGCTTTTTTTTTCAATCTAGTTGTGGAGGGTGCAGCTCACTGGCCCATGTGTGAATTGAACTGGCGACCTTGGTGTTATGAGCGCTGTGCTCTAAACAACTGAGCCACGCGGCCGCCCCCAGTTGGTGTAATTTTCAATATACTTATTTTTTTAAGACGCAACTCGAGATGGCCTCAGCCATCCTGGCAAGCAGGAGAATCCTTGCTATGTTCAGCTGGGCAGAGGGCTGAGGCATCTGACGCCGTAGCCCCTCATGTCTGACCTAGCTCTTTTCAGTGAGGGGTGGTTTTGCTCCGTTTCCAGTACCTTGTAGCAACAGGAGAAGGAGAGCTGCTTGGTCCTCACCTGAGAGGGTTCTTGCTCTTTCTACAATAAAGACATATGTGGGACACTTCCACTAAGTACAAGAAAGATAGAGTTCAGAGAATGAGAATTAAGTGGGTCTGGGTGAGGACTCCTGTGGAGCAGGAGGAGATGTGAGTCGAGGAGACTGGATTCCCCTCAGTGAAGTCACACGGCACCCTGGGTGGGGAGGGGCGGGTAGTGGGGACAGCTGTGCCAGAAGAGGACAGAGGTCGATCTCGGAAGGTGGTGCTGAGCTAAGTGTTTACCTCTTCCCTGCATTTCCCTCTTTCACAAAATACAGTTGACTCTTGAATAACTTGGGGGTGAGGTGTGCCAGCCGCCTGTGCAGTGAAAAATGCATATAACTTAAGTCGGCCCTCAGCTCACTAGGATCCCTAACTGCCAGTTGACCCTTGAGTGGGCTTGAACTGCTCAGTTGAAAAAGCAAATCCACACACAAGTGGATCTGCACGTGTCGGCCTTGCACTGTGCCAGGGTCAGCCATAGTCCTATAGGCGCAGACGTAGTGTAAGGAGGGCCCAGACTGCCAGTGCAACAGTCCACGTGAGGCAAATCTCACACCAGCACAAGAGCATAGACCAGCTCCAGGGCAAGGAGCGGGCAGAACATGCAGGCTTCGGTTTAGCTTTGACCTTGGATTTCCATCTGTTCAATCATATGTTCTATATGAAAACCACAGACTCAAGGGGTCGAGTTGGGGGAATGGGTAGTTTATGAGCATAATGGGGTAAGAATCACATCAAGTGCCAAGAGACCATAATTATACTTTAATTCTTAGCCACTTGGAGGCACTTAAGTTATCAGCCATTCAAGCATACCTATGGCCTTTGAATCTCCTCAGCAAGAGTAGATAACTATGACCCTGTCCCAATTTGTATGCCTGGCTCTACTTCTTCCAGTGGCTTTTATATACAAGCGGGCTGCAATGGCTTGCGCTGTGGACTTTCTTAAAATCTCTCAAAGGTCCACAAACCTCAAACAAGCAGTGGCTGGCCTCTGTGCCCTGTACCCTGTATCTCTTGCTAAGTGGCTCCAAGCCTGGCACAAACAGTGGTTAGTCTTGGCTGGGAATGTAGTTTCAACTAAATGGCCACAAACCTGACACAAGTGGCAGCTGGTTTCAGCTTACGTCATGGTGCTCACCAGAGTCCCAAGCCCAGCACAGTGGCAGCCAGCCTCGGTTCACAGCATAGCCTCTCCCAAGCGCCACCCAGCTCAGCAAAAGTGGCAATCAACTCCTACCAGGCGGCCCCACACTGGACTCAAACTGCATTTGACCTTGTCCTGCACTGGAGCCCCTCCTAAGAGATTCCAGAATCAACACACCTGGGTGACCACCTTCAGATAACATCAGAGCACCACCCACCCAACTCCACAAACAACACACCTGAAGGGTGGACTTGGCAGGCACCAGAGCCTCCTGAAGTAACTCCTATTCCTGGGGTCAGTCCCTGCACAAGAGTTGTCCGCTGTAGTCACAGCCAGTCAGCTTGAGGGTCAGTCCCACCCACTGATATGCCAACAACAATCATGGCTCAACGACAATGGGAGGACATATACAACTCACATAGGGACACACCTGGAGCACCCAGCTCAGGTGACAGGAAGACTGGGCCCACAGGCCACTCTGCCAAGACTGGGAGACACACACTGGGAGTCAGCTGAAATGAGACAAACATGGCCCAAATGAAACAGGACAAAACTTCAGACAAAGAACTAAATGAAAGAGAGACAAGCAATCTACCAGATACAGAGTTCAAAACACTGGTTTATAAGGATGATCAATGAGTTTATTCCACAAACAGGTAGAAAACAAAAAAGAACCAGTCCAAAATGAAGAATTCAATAACTGAAATGAAGAATACATTAGAGGGAATCAACAGCAGATTGGAGGAAGCACAAGATCAAATCAGTGATCTGGAAGATAGGGTAGTAGAAAACACCCAATCAGAACAGTGAAAAGAAAAAAAGCTTTTTTTAAAGAATAGGGACCTCTGGGACATCAAGCATACCAACATTTGCATCATAGGGGTACCAGGAGAAGAGAAAGAGCAAACCTATTTGGAATTTAAAACCCATTTGAAGAAATAATGATGGAAAACTTCCCTAACTTGGCAAAGGAAATAGATATACAAGCCCAAGAAGCGCAGAGTCCCAAATAAGAAGAGTCCACACCAAGACATGTCATAGTTAAAATGCCAAAGGTTAAATAAGAAGACAGAATCTTTAAAAGCAGCAAGAAAAAGGCAACTAGTTACCTATAAGGAAGCCCCCCATAAGACTCTCACCTGATTTCTCAACAGAAAGTTTGCAGAACAGAAGCTATTGTGACAGAATATTCAAAGTGATGAAAAGCAAAGATCTATAACCAAGGTTACTGTACCCAGCAAACTTATCATTTAAAATTGAAGAAGAAATAGTTTCCCAGATAAGAAAAAGCTAAAGGAGTCCATCGTCACTAAACCAGTATTACAAGAAATATTAAAGGGACTTCTATAAGAAAATAAAAAATACGAATTAGAAAATACAGGAAAGAAAATTCTGACAAAGGCAAACAGTAAAAGCACTGGATCAACCAACGATAATGCTAGTACAAAGGTTAAAAGGCAAAAGTAGGAAGACCAATGTAAATTAAAGGATACATACAAATATTCACAAAAGAAGTAAAACATGACGGGGTGAGTAAAAATTATAATTTCAGACTGTGTTCAAACTTAAGTGACCATCTTCTTTAAAAAAAAAATTATATATATATGTGTTTGTGGTTTAGGGGGAAATATAACTAGATAGTTTGTTAGCTTTTCAATTAAAATAAGAACCCTTGTGGTATGTTGTCTTTTTATAATCAGTGATCCCCTGTGGGGAAAACTATTTACAATACTGGCATGTAAAGGAAATTTAACATTAAAATGTGGCAAAACCCAGAAAGCATCCATCATGAATGCAAGATACTTTTCAATAAAAAGTAAGTTACATAAAAAACAAAACCGAACAAACAAAAAACCACAAGCTAAACATAGCTTGGTATATATGAAGCACATTGTAACCACAAACCAAAAATCTATGAGATATACAACAAATAAGGGGAAAGGAATCCAAACACAACACTGGAAAGTTACCATACAAGAGAGCGAGAGAATAAGAAAGGAGCAGAACTACGAAATCAATCAGAAAATAAAATGGCAATAACTACATACCTATCAATAATTATATTAACTGTAAATGGACTAAATGCTCCAATCAAAAGCCACAGGTGGCTGAATGGATAAACAAGACCTGTATATATGCTGCCTACAGGAGACCCTCTTCAGATTGAAAGACACACAGACTAAAAAAGGGATGGGAAAAGATATTTCATGAGAATGGCAATGAAAAAAAAAAAGCTGGAGTAGCAATACTTATATAAAATAGGCTTTAAAACAAAGGCTGTAACGAGACGAGGGCATCTCATTATGATAAGGCCATCAATCCAACAAGAGGATATCACTCTTGTAAACATTTATGCACCCAATGCAGGAGCACCTAAATACATAAAGCAAATGATGGACACAAAAGGAGAGACCGACAGTCATACAGTAATAGTAGGGGACTTGAACAACCCATTGACATCAATGGACAGTTCATCCAGACAGAAAATAAACAAGGAAACAGTTGCCTTAAATGGCAAAACAGCATGGTAGTGGCATGAAAACAGACACATACATGGATCAATGGAACAGACTAGAGAGCCCAGCAATAAACCCACACCTATATGGTCAATTAACCTTTGACAAAGGAGGCAAGAATATACAATGGGGTAAAGTGAGTCCCTTCAATAAGTGGTGTTGGGAAACGGGACCACTTTGTTACACCATATACAAGAATAAACTCAAATGGATTAAACACAAAGTGTAAGACTTCAAACCACAAAACTTGAAAAAAACATTGGCAGTAAACTTTGACATTCCTCTTAGTACTATTTTTTTTTTTTGGCTATGTCTCCTTGGGCAGGGCAAACCAGAAAAAATAAACAGGACTATATCAAACTATGAAGGTTTTACACAGTGGAGGAAACCATCAACAAAGCCAAAAGGCAACCTACTGAATGGAAGAGAACCACCAATGATACATTTGATAAGGGGTTAATATCCAAAATATATAAATAACTCATATAACTTAACACCAAAAAAAAAAATCTGTTTAAAAAATGGGCAAAGGACATACACATGGCCAATAGACATATGAAAAGATGGTCAACATCACGAATCATCAGGGAAATGTAAATGAAAACCATAATGAGATACCACCTCACACCTGTCAGAATGGCTGTCATCAAGAAGTCAACAAACAAGTGTTGGCCAGGATGTGGAGAAAAGGGAACCCTCGTGCACTGTTGGGATTGCAGATTGGTGCAGCCACTATGGAAAACAGTATGGAAGCTCCTCAAAAAATTAAAAGTAGAACTGCCATATGAACCACCAATCCCACTTCTGGGTATTTATCTGAAGAAATCCAAAACACTTACTTGAGAAGATAAACGCACCGCTAGGTTCATTGCAGCGTTATTTACAATAGCCAAGTAATGGAAGCAACTTAGGAGTCCCTCAATAGACGATTGCATAAAGAAGATGTGGTACATATATAAAATGGAATACGAGCTCAGCCATAAAAAAGAATGAAATCTTATACTTTGCGGTAACTAACATGAATGGACCTGGAGAGTATTATGCTAAGTGAAATAAGTCAGACAGAGAAAGACAAATACCATATGATCTCACTTACATGTGGAATCTGAAAAAAAAACCCAAAATAAAACAGAAACAAACTCAGAACAAACTGATGGTTGCCAGATGGGAGGGGGGTTGGGAAGATGAGTGACAGAGGTGAAGGGATTAAGTACAAATTGCCAGTTATAAAAACATTCATGGGGATGCCAAGTACAGCATAGGGAGTACAGTCAGTATTGTAATAATCACATGCGGTGTCAGGTGGGTACTAGACTTATCAGGGTGATCACGTCATAAGTTATATAAATCTCTAACCACTGTGTTGCATACTGAAACATACTGAATGTCAACTGTACTTGAAAAATTAAAAATTTAAAAAGGAGTAGATGATCACACAACTCTTAGGATAAATCAAAATTAGATGAAGGTTATTTATTGGTGTGACTTTTGTCCTGTAGTGAGCTTCGTTTTACACAGCAACGGTGTAAATAGCATCAAATTGAATGAAAAGTTTGTTAAATGCAACCATAAATAATTATAATAAATATACATCAAGTAACTTTACAGCACACATTTTTTAGAGCCAAGGTTTGGATTTGTCTGGACCTCAATGTGCTCTCTGGGAGAAGCAACCATGTTAGCAGCAGATATCTTACTCACAGCTGTCATCTAATCAAGTGATGAGCCAACAGAAGCTTCCCAAACCCCTCTGGGGGAGGTAGCGGACAATTCTGAGTCCATTCAAGGGATGGGAAGGATGGGAGGGGACCAAGAATTTAAAAATACAGGAGGAAGAACCACTTCTAATAAATCCGAAGGCTCTTTCATTAGCAGAAAGGAAACGAGAGGATCCTTATCAGGATTACATCCTGCTGTGACCCCCATCAAGGGGGCTGTGGCCCCGGGAGGCAGCGGCCAACCATTTTCCTTCCAGCAGGGAAACTGCAGGCACTCACCTCCAGACACTGATCCCGCATCAAATGTAAGTGATGCAACCGGACGATTACTCCAGGCTTACCTTTTCCTTAGGTCGGGAATCTTTTCTACAATGGTCCTTGATGCAATTCCTAACAGGAAGGAGATGGGCGCTAACGGCTCTAACGCTAAAATCCACACGTCTTTCCAACAGGCCAAGGCCGTAGAGAAGGGAAGCGTGTCCTTGTCTCTCTCCAGCAGTCACACTCCAAAGCCGCCTAACAGCACTCACTCAGAGCTTCCAATATTCACAATATTTTACAATAAATACAGTGATGTGATTCTGTGAGAACTGGCAAGGCCCAAAATGACAGTGTCCAACAAGATGGCATATGCTGCTCTTGAACAAAGTACCACTGGACAAAGACCGATTTGGGGCACAAATGCACTGGGGCAGTGGGTGAGCCTGCTCTGGAGCAGCCCAGCCCTGGCACACACTTACATGGGGCAGCGGGGATGCTGGGCGAGCCCAGCCAGAGGGGCAGACGAACCCCCCTTGTGTCTCCATCTGGACTTGGAGGTCTTAGTCACTGAAGTAGACCCCGAATTGAGCAGAGCACCTCAGACAGTCAGCTCTTTTAAAAATGGGCACGCGGCCCTTTCCTTGTTTCCTCACATCATAACACTGCAGTGAGGAAGGGCTGTTTCTGAGCACAAAAGGTAGGCTTGAATCATGTGCTTTCCTGTTCAGTCAGTCTCGGAAAAACATCCTCACTCAGGCACTGTCCCTCCAGCTCCAAGTGTCCTCTCAGCGTCTAACGCGGGGACGAGCCCGGCCTTGCTCTGTGAGCCAAGGTGGGGAATGAGCCCTGGGGGGAAACTGTCCGAGCAGGCCCCAGCCTGAGAGACGGAGAGTAGACAAGGTTGTCTGGTGGGGAGGACCGAGAACCACTGCGGCTTCCCTCAGGAAGCCCCAGACCATAAACAAGGTTCGAAAGCCGGAAGATGAACACATAAACCTCCCATGTCTGGGTAACTGGCCCGACCATTTCAGGATGGAAGACGGCCTGCAGGAGCCACGTCCAGGAGAAACTCCAGCTCGAGGCGAGGGGCGGGCTGGCCACAGGCTTGTTTGTGGGGTGCTCTGCAGGAGGAACAGCACGCTGCGTGTGGCCGACGGCATCTCACCACTAGCTTCCTGCTGGGTGGTTCTAGGAGGTGGAACCAACGGACCTTAGGGCACAGAATCCGGTGGCCACAAAGGACAATGTCCAGGAAGATCAGATGAGACACTAACTGGGAACTAAACTAACCTACAACCATACCATCAACAGGTAGCAAAAGAACCAACCCATCACGAAACGTACAAATACGAAAGGGTAAGTCTTCCAGGAGGCCCTGGAATGTGGACAAAAGTTCAGAAAAGCAAACTCGCCAACTCCTCACGCAGGGCCCTAGAGGGCCGTGCCTGCAGTGGCAGGCTTCCCGAGCTGGCAGAGTGGTGCCTCGGTGACAGCCTAACTCTGGGCTCCCTCCCCTCAGCCACTCAAGGGGTCTTCACGGTAGTGAATGGCACAGCGAAGTTTTTCCAGCATGATTTCCAGAGAGGAGTACTGGGGAAGCTTGATCATGAACATGCACGTCTCCACGCGGATGTAGCGTGAGTCTGGGGAACCTACCAGAAAAACACGGGGCCAGTGTTAGAGGGCTGGGCCTGTGGCTCAGCTAGGATCCCACGGAGGCCTGGCTGGCCTCTTCCGTGGGGTGGGGGATGAGGGCACAGAGGCCTGGGATGGGGCAGGAGAAGATTCTAGAGGAGAAAAGGGCAGACACACAACTGCTGTACAGCACAGGCACCAAACTGCTGACCTGCGAGGGAGTCCAGTTGCAGACAGGTTTGTTTGACCAGCAGAGGGTTCTGTTTTGATCTTTTAAACTGAATTATTTTTTCTGCATTTAAAAGTTCAAAGAGTAAAACATCCCTAAGCTTTTAAACTATCAGAGGCCATGTCACCATAGGGCCTGTGCTGCTGCTTGGTGGTGAAGGTCAGGTTTGGGAGGCACGTGACCCGGGGCATTTACATCTGGGCTTTGGCGTTTGGGGTCCCTGGGCCATTGTTGTCCCTCCCTCATGCAGGGCCCAGCTCCAAACTGAGAGAAGGGCCTGTGTGTCCCCACTTGGGACATGACCAGGGGAGGGCAGTACCTGCTGTGCCATCTGGGGGGGCGATCTTCATGGGATACGGGGGCACATGGGCTGTGTCGGGGCCCCCATCTTTGCAGGGGCAGGTGAACGGGATGCGTTCCTGGTTGCAGGCAAACTTGATGAACTTGCACAGCTCCTCCTGGGCGAACATCTCCAGTGCCCCCCAGAAGAACTCAATGTGCTGGTCTGTCTCCATCAGCCCCACCTGGTACATGGTGTGAGCCTGGGGAAGAAAGGGCCCCGACGTGAGCAGGCCCAGGTCGGGCCAATCCCAGGACAAGGTGCAGCAGGGAAATGGTGGCTGCAGGACACAGGGCCATTACGATGATGGCAATGACCGCAAAGGTAACTGTAACAGCGTTGGTTTGTGTGAGGGCACCAGGCCCAGCAACAGGGGCTCTGTGAATGGTACCACTGTTCCCACTAGACGTAAAGTCACTGGGCCAAGGTGTCCCAGCTGGCAAGGGCAAGAGCAGGTCAGGCTGAGGCGTGGAGGCATCGTGGCAAGATGGTGGCTTAAGGCAGGGGCACGGAGGCAGGCGAGCTGGGACAGGAAGTGCTCTGACGGGCCACTGACCTTCAGGAACTCGAGGTTGATGTAAGGGAGGCCGCACGTCCGCAGCTCCATCTCCAGCGGGCTGAGCATGGTGAGCAGCTGCAGGGGGATGATGGAGCCCAGGCCGGCCCGCACTGCCGTCACACACTCGTCATTCTGCAGCTCCCGCAGCCGCAGGCTCCGGATGGCTGCAGCGTAGATGTCCTTGTTC
The DNA here is from genome assembly GCF_036562045.2 of Rhinolophus sinicus. Classification (NCBI taxonomy): domain Eukaryota; kingdom Metazoa; phylum Chordata; class Mammalia; order Chiroptera; family Rhinolophidae; genus Rhinolophus; species Rhinolophus sinicus. The sequence continues at coordinate 32,321,397 of NC_133765.1, read as the reverse complement.
TCCCACCTGGGGGGCCCAGGGCCACACAGGTGAGGGAGGAGACGAGGGGTGGCTCCTCGGTGCCGTGACCCAGATTCCCCAGTTCTGGGAGCTCCGGGCATCCCTCTCCTGCCTGGGTGTCACCTACCGCAGAGCTGGTGTTGTCCTAATAAAGTCTTCTGCGGAAGACAGCCCCTATTTTTCTTGGTGCCAGCGTCCTGCCTCCTGTCCCCCCCACTGGTGAAGGCCACCTGTCACCTGGCCTAGCCCCTTGTGCTGCTGCCCAAGTCCAGGCACCAGCTTGGGCAGCCCCTCCCCATGCACACATACTCACGCCACGGGGATGTGCCGGCCGCGGCTGCACAGCTCCACCTCCTCGCCTGTCATGGTCAGGTAGGTGAACCTGCAGCAGGGCTTGTTGGGGCTGTCAGGGCTCTCAGTGGCCAGGTGCTGGGAGGTGATCTCGGCGCACAGGGCCTCCAGCTCGGTCTCATCGTTGATCTGAAGGGCAGAGACAGACGGGCTAACTGCCTGGCCCGCTCCCGCTCTGCAAGACGGAATCCAGACCTCCAGCTGGGCAAACACCCGGCACGGTTTGGGCGGAGGCTACCCTCGGCATCATGAATGAGCACATGGCACGGGCCTGGCCCATCGGAGCCAGCCCACACTTCAGGACTGGGCATGAGCTACCGAGATCCCAGTTGCAGGGATTTTCCTGTTACTGTTTGGAAGCAGCAGCCTCTTTCACTGGTGTAGGCACGGCTGGAAGATGGTACACCTTGTCCTGCTGGGGGCCATCTTGAGATCGATTACTGATGCTATCCTTTGAGCACCTAGATTTAGCCCTGCCTGAAGCCCAAGTTATATCCGTACATTTAGTTTTAAGAGCAAAGTATTTTTTAAAAATTGCCCTAAGCTGGTCTGAGCTGGGCTTTTGGTCACTTGCCAACAGAGAGAGCCCTGACTTAATTCCATCTGTGGAAGATATATAGGCTACCCCCTCTACCATTTGGCACACCACAAAATAGGGTCTGAAAGTAGCTGACGCGCATGCTGGGCTTGTAGAGATGGCAGGATCTGACCCCAAGGAGAATGAATAAGCCTGCAGCTCTGGGATGGTGAAGGTGGGAGTTAGGGTCCGAGCATATATGTGTCCTTAGCAGTAACCTCCCTGCCACGGGGAAGGCTACAGGCACCCCTGACAAGTTCAGAGCGGTTCTTCCTGGATCATGTGCCGCCCCCCGCCCCACCCCGGGTGTAGTTCTGGTGCTCCAGCACTCTCTGTGGCCTTGCCCATCCCCTTTGGACAGGAGCCTTGGCTGGACTATCTGCCTGGACACCGTCTTACGTGCCCTCCCTGACCTGGGCCCATGCTGCCACCCACCGCCCTGGACGACTTCTCAGAGCAGTGCCTGGAAGGCACGCAAATCCCAGCCCACGGCGGAGACATCCTGCTTTGACCCTTTCGACAAGGCATCGTCATCGGTTTCTGCTGAGAAGCCAACTGCTAGCCAGTATCTCGGCTTGCTGCTCCCTTGCACAGTCTGCCCTCAAGTGGCAGCTAAGGGGACAACTTACAGAGAGCCCGGCAATGAGGCCCCTCAGAGAGGCCATCAAGTGGAGGCACAATCAGCTGATGACCTTCAGCTGAGGTCCCCTGGAGAGCAGCCTCGACCAGGCCTCAGACACCAAGTGGCTCCCATGTGAGGAAAGGCAGTTGGCCTCAGGAGGGGCTGGGTCAGAGGCCACCTCCACGCTCTGCCGGGACAGTCCCTAAGCCATGGAGAATGCGTGGTGCCCCAAAGCACGGGCTTTTCAGCCGGACAGACCTGCGCCCCACTGGTGGCTCTACTCCTAGCCAGCTCCCCCCGCTGAGCCTCACTGCCCTCCTGGCCCTGTCGCGAGGACTTCTGAATACAGTCCCTCAGCATGAGGCTGTAAAAACGGAGAACAGCCTGGGAGCTGCCTGAGGACGGGCGGTGAGCCCAGAGCCTGGCCCACGGCAGGCGGCATGACGGGAACCAACGGACAGAGCCGAGTGGCTCCACAGGCCGAGCCGCAGCCTGGGCCCCGCCCGCATCCCTCTGCAGCGGGGCTGGTCTGTGTGTGCAGGGGGGTGGTCAGACTGCTGCGGTCTTGCTATCTGTGTGGGTGCCACTGCATCCCACCACCGCGCCTGGCCAATCTCAGGGGATCCCTAAGAACCGATCTGTGCTCTAGACAAGGCCCTAAAACAGTTCTTTAAAGGGAAACTGGGTCTGCTGGTAGCATTTCCCACCCCAACACCTCTGCTCGCTGAGTTGTCCCTGGGAGGCCAGCAGAGGCTTTTGTCCCCACGCAGCAAGCCTTGCTGGCAGAGATGGCTTACGTTCCCTAATGTTCCCTGGGAGATCCCAGCCAGTCTTCAGGTGGGGAGCTCGGGTGGCCCAGGCCACGGAGGCGGCAACAGGGGTCCCATGGGCCCTGTTCCCGGGCCCTGCTGTCCCCTAGAAGAAATGTGCTTTTCACTTACACTCTCAAATTTCTTGACATAATTGTACGTGAGGATGTCTGCTTCCTGCAGGTCTAGGTCAGGGTCCAGGGGCTCCCCCACCAGCGTCTTCCAGAAGGAGGGCAGTAGGTCCAGGGGAAGAGGGACGTCGGCTCGGATGGCAATGCCCAGCAGCTGGCCCAGGAAGTGCAGCAGCTGCTCCTCCCCACAGGTGAGGGGGCTGGGGGTCAGGATGTACCTGCCCTGGAAGTGGAGGCAGAGGTCAGGTGACCGACGTGGGAAGCTGTGCCCAGACCCGGCCCAGCCGGAGCAGGAGGCTTGGGAAAGGGCACAGCGTTGACGAGGGCCTGCACTGCGACCCGGCCATGGCCGTCAGGAGCTGCGGCGCCCAGGCCTCGGGCGGGCGGGCATCTTACCTTGTTCTTGTTGACCGCTGAGCTGGGGCACAGCAGGAGGAGAGACAGGGAGGAGCTCTGCAGCTCTTTGCACACCTGCCACAGGAAGTGGCGGAAGGAGCCGCCTGCGGGACAGATGGACACGCATCAGCGCGGGACTCCGCAGCCTCCCCTGCCCACAGGCGCCGTCCCCACCTGGAACACCAGCTCCTTTGCCAGCCTGACTGCAGCTGCGGAGCCATGGAAAGAAAACTCATCCGAGGGCTGGGAGACCAGGGGTTGAATCCTGCTGTGCCACTTACAAGGGGGGCAACCCCCCAAAATCGCTTCATTCCCTGAGCCAGCCTCAGTCACTTTTATCAAATCGGGACAGGAATTGTTCCAACCTCACAGGCTAGAGATCAAATGCAGAGCCTACGTGGGGCAGCTCTCACGGCTGCGAGCTTACACTGAGTTGTGGGCGTGAGCCATGTCTGTGTCCCGGGCTGCGCCCAGAGCAGGGCACCTGTTTTCCTCAGCACTGCCTCCCACAAGGCCAGGTGCTCAGTGAACGCAGAGGTGAATGGACAGGCGTGTGAGTATATGCGAAGGGACGGGCCATCAGCTTTCCCACTGCTGCCGTTCCGAAGGTGCCTTTGGTTTTCTTGCCAAACTCCTCTCAGTGGCTGGGCCTCCTCTGCCCTTCCCTGGTCCCCTGTCAGTGCCAAGGTCAGGAAGCCCCGAGGACAGCTGTGCACGCACACTGCTTGAAGGACTTGCTTGGGGACAGATGTCAGGGCCTGGCCTTCACCCAGCTTCTGTGGAGCGGCAGGACATTTCTGCCGGCTGAAGCCGCCAAGCGCTGGGCTTTGGAATCAGACAGACCTGGGCTGGAACCCCAGCTAGCTGTCTGACCTGTGGGCAGCTACTTTGGGGTGGCCCAGTTTGCCTATCTGTAAAGTGGGACAACGCTGGTACCTTGTGACGTTCGGTGCTATGAGGAGTGTGGGGTGTTGTGTAGGGCCTGGAACATTCTGGGCCCTGGTCTCAGAGAACTGGGGTGGGGTGTGCAGAGGACGCACAGTGCCGCTGCTGCTGGAACCGTGTTCCCCGGATCACAGCGGGGATGGGCAGGGAAGCTGCCCCAACAGCCTCCCCAGGGCGCTCAGCTGAAGAAATGGATTTCTTCCCCCACCCAGAGTCGGACACATTTTCTGAATGTCTGGGGATAAAACTGACCACAAGGACCATGAGGGAGAATTTTCTGAGCTGCTTTTCCTCATCCCTACAATGTGAAATGACAGATGGTGCCATTTCCATCAAGGTCTCCCCAACACCCTGCCTCTCTCTCATGGGCCAAATACAAGCTTTTAGCCCCACCAATCTCTCAGCCAGGGGTCTTCCCATGGAAGAAGCCAGTCTGCACTGAGGGTGCCCCTCCCGGGTCCACAGAGCAGAAGACCACTCCACACAGCCCAGGGGTGCTGTCCCCGAGCCTGGAGACACCGGGCCAAAACAGTTCCCCTGGGGACAGGATTTGGGGAGGCTGGACAGGACGGTCCCCCCGGGGCAGCCCTGGCTTCTGCCGAAGGTAATGAGAACGTGGCCTTTTCACTTGCTTATGGGGGAGAGCTGGGGCAGTTTAGGCTAAAAACAACCGCAGGAATTTTGACATTGTAAACACAGCCTCCATCCACCCCAGACTGGCCGGTGAGGGCCTGGCGTGGCTGCACTTACTGGTGCCATGGACCTCCTCCCCTGTGAAGCGGATGTTGAAGGCATAGGTGGGGTCGCCGCCACTCGCCAGTTTGACACAAAGCTGAGATGACGGCACCGAGGCCAGCTGCCTGGCAGCCTGGCAGAAGTAGGAGTTTTCAGAAGCTCTGATCTCCCCTGGAAAGAGAGAGAGGAACTAATGAAATCTCCCCGTGGCAGCCTTTGACCCTCACCGCACAGGACAAATGTCTTGCCAGGCCTCTGCCTGCTTCTCAGCCCTCAGCCTGTCCCCTTGTCCAGCATTCACTCTGCTCTGGGAACATCCTCACATCTTTCATGCCTTGGCCACGTGGTGCCGTTCTCTCCGTGGTCAGCCCTGTCCCTCGTTTGTCTCCTGGGGAGGCCGTCCCCCACCCAGGCCCCTCAGCTGCTCCGCCTGTGTCCCTCTAGTTTGTCTGTTTATGGGCTGTGGCCGAGAGTCCTGGCTGCCGCCCCAGTATTCACTCTGCCCCTTCCTTTGGTGCCAGAACACCGGTTTTAGCAGGTCCATGGCCAACCAGAGTAAAGTCTACACGTCCCACCCTCCCCTGCAGTTAGGTGTGGCCACGGAGCCGAGTTCTCCAAGGAGACGGAAAGGAAAGGCCTTCCCCTTCCTCCTGCCGCTGCAAGTACAGAGCTCCTGGGGGACGCTGAGGGTGGAAGCCACACACTGGGACACTGGAGCAGAATGACAGAAACAGCCAGATGAATGAGGAATGGTCACAGCAGCCCCAGACTCCCTTCTTCTCACGGCTTCTTTTATGTGCGAGAAACAAACTAGTCCAAGCCACTACCTGCACCCTGGTCTGTGTAGCTGGTCGTACCTCCCACGATTTCCAGGGGGTCCAAAGTGATCTCAGGCGCCGCGTGGTCAGCTGTCCTCTGCACGGTGGCGTTCAGCACTCGATTCATTACGGTCACCTTCGTGTCGTAGAAGATGAGCCCTGAAGGGAGGAATGTGGGAGACAGGCTGGGATGGGGCTGCTTCCCGGTCAATGGGGCTGCTTCCCGGTCACCCGAGGCCCGGCTGAGGCCACGCTGTCCCCTCTGGGTCTGTCCGCTGCCTTCTGGGACGCCCTTGATGGGGCACTCGCATCCCATCTAGGATCTACCCCTGTTAACGCACAAACCCCTGGACTGTCATGCCTAGGAGACCCAGCTGGCAGAAGTACAAACCCAAGTCCACCAAGGACAAGAAAGTTGGCTGCAACATTTTCCGAAACAGCAAAAAATAAAAACCACCCAAGTGTCTGTCAATAGAGAACAGGCTATAAATAAACTACGGGCACCTCCACCGTGGACTGTAGGCAAGGGGAACGGGTGTGTGCAAGGGGCTTGTGTGTGTGCAAGGGGCTCGTGTGTGTGCGAGGGGCTCGTGTGTGAGCAAGGGCAACATGTGTGCGAGGGGCTCGTGTGTGAGGGGAACGTGTGTGCGAGGGTCTCATGTGTGTGCGAGGGGCTCGTGTGTGTGCAAGGGAAATGTGTGTGTGCAAGGGGCTCGTGTGTGCGTCAGCAAAGTCTCTGGAGCAGGTCACCATATAGAAAAGGGAGTTGCTGGGCAGAATGTATGATACCCATTTTTGATTAGAAAAAAGTGTCTGTGTGTGTGTCTACTTGTGCATGAACAGAAACGTCTAGAAGGACAGATACTCATCTGTTAATGGTCATCTCTGGGATGCAGAAATGGGGGCAGACAGAGTCAGAGCTTTAACTTCCCATTTCTAAGTAATCCGAACACTTTAAGTTTCCAGAGCATAGTTAACGCGACTGGTCCTGGGTGAGCTGCTGCTCCGGAGGACCGCTGCATGTCGCTGCAGGGCTGGCGGTGTCAGGGGTGATGGCCCAGGCGAGGGCCTGGGCGCCTGGGCACTGACCTTTGGCCTCCTTCAGCAGGGCGGCGATGCTGTGGGCGTACATAGGCGTCTGGCGCAGCTCCACCAGGGGCAGGAAGAAGGTCTCCAGCGTGGTGTTCAGGGACTGGAGCAGCGCGAAGCGCAGGCGCAGGCTCTCGCTGGGCACGTCTGTGGGGCACACAGGGCACGGGGGCGGTCAGGCTGGGGCTCCATGTGTGAACACACGCCGGGGTCGCCACCCCTGGGGAGGGCGGCCAGGAGTGGGGCGATTCAAGGGGGGGCAGGAGGCTCCTGCAGTGGGTTTTAGCCCCGGGGCCCAGACACACTGTTCGTGATGAGCGGGCCCCCAAAGTGCCCGAGACAAAGGGCAAGGCCCAGGCAGGCCAGTGGGAGACCCTGTCTCTTGGGGAACCCAGGCCCCTCAGCCCACCTTTGGGGCCGTGCCAGGGCTGTGTACTGCATTATTTTGAACTTTTAATTTTGAAATAATTACAGACTTATAGGAAGTTGCAACAACAGTGCAGAGTCCTGAGCACCTTTCCTCAGCTTCCCCCAATGTGACATGACATATCAAAACCAGGAAGTTGGGACACTGGCAATGTCCTTTACTTGTTTGCCTTCATCTATGTCTCCTCTCCAACAGTGAGAGAGGCGGGACAATTTCTTGCCCACGATCGCCTTCACAGTATCCAGGAGGCAGCGAGGGCTCCAGACACGTGGCTGAGTGCTGCACAGGCGAAGCAGTAGCCTGGGGTACACGTGGGGACAGGCACAGAAACAAGCCCAGGGGCCGTTTGCCAACGTGTCGTGACAAGAGTCATTCCAGGGGTGGACTCACAACGTCCTCTTTCTGTGTGTGTTCCTGGTACTGTCATGGGGGGTCCCCAACAGGGCATTCCCCCGGGGCCACCTACTCAAGAGACAGGCCACTCTGGGGTCGGTGGCGTCCGCGGGGTCCAGATACACCTCGTGGGGATGCAGTCGTGCGGGCGTGATGGCCAGGTGGCGGCACAGCCGGTTGACGTACTGCACGAGCGCCACGTCCATCTCCAGGGTCCACTTCCTGGAGGCCTTGTGCGCATGTCGGACATCAATGCAGGCACACCTGGGGGGCACAGGGCAAGGTGGGGGACATTGGGGCCTGCTGGACTCCTCTGGGGCCACGTCCAGCTCCCGGAGGACGTTTCGAGGATGGCCCTGCCTCTCAAGTGGTTTTCTGGAGCGCGACCAAGGTGCTGGCATGAGGGGGAAGCCCAAGCTGGCCAGGCTGGCGGGGGTGGGGGTTTGGCGACACACACGCGCACGTGCCTGCCTCTTGCCCGTGGGCAGTGGGCGTTATGGCGAAGCTTGGGCGTCCTCGGGTGGAATCCAGGCTTCCCACAGTGACCCGGCCACACAGCATGCCTACGTTTGGAGCCTCAGTTTCTTCACCTACAATGGAGTTGGCCACAGCACGGCCTCATGTGCTGTCACGGGAACTCACTGACAGGACGCCTGACGCACACAGCACGGTGCACGCACATGAAAGGGCACGACAGGTGCCAGCTTGGTGCTACTGAAGCCATGACCCTTTCCAAGCGATCCCTTCCGGGGCCTGCCCACAGAGATATTCGACTAAACAGGTCCAGGTGTGTGTGAGGACGTCACTGCCGGCCTGCTCACCGCAGCTACGGATGAACAAACCCCACCACGCCCTAACAATGGTCCACAAGGCGGCCCTTAAAATATCTGGTGGAACAATACCGGATGATGTGGGAGAAGAAAAAAGGCAGACAGCAGAACAGTGTGTCTCGTCTGGCCCCACTTGCCATAGTCCTGAAAACACCGACCCCCAGAAAAATGTTGGGACAGACGTTCACTAAACATCAGTGATGACCCCTGGGCACAGAGTCACAGGACCTCCTTCGTGTTTGTAGTGTGTACATGTCCCTATTCCACAAACATTAAGCCACTAGACCCAGAAAGGCAGGCAGGCAGGTGGGCACAGGTGCTTTCATCTCGTTCCAGAAACCATGGTACCTCAAGTGGGCCACATGCCACAGGGCACGTCACGCAGGGACGGCCAACCTTGGGGAGGTGGTCAAGTGTGGTGCCAGGCCTCACGACAGGCCACCTCTGTCCTGCTCAGGGACTGCTTGGAGAGACCCCACCGCCTTCACAAGGGGCGCTTCCTGTCGGGAGGGTTCCCTCACAGCCCCTCCCAGGCGGGCTGATGCAGGCAGATGCCTTTGGCTGCTCTGAGACCAGTCTGGTCAAAGGGGAAGAAGGTGTCAGGACGTCACCGTGGCCCCATGACGTACAGGAACAAGCCCTTCCAGCTATAACAAATGTCTCACTTTGGAATTAGTTTGCAGTCCAATTTGTTCCCTTCCCACTTAGAATATAGTTTCTAGTCCAAAATGGGTCATTCTACTTTCAACCAAAGCGCCAAACTCATCCATTTCACTGGTTTCTACAGCAAGTCAGAAAACTTGGTGCTGCTTCCATGATGCCCAGGGCCACCCAGAGATCAGCTCTAAGCCCTCAAGGAAGGTACAAAACACTGGTGGCCAAGCAGTGAACAATTTCTCAACTCTGCAAACGGACTTTCGAAAAAGCCTGCTTCTGGCAGCCATTCCTTCTCTGCTGCCCAGTACCTTGCTGTGGGTGAGGGGGTGTGGGCCTGCGGGTGAGGAGTCAGAGGAAGAGGGTAGGGTGGCTGCCTTTGGTTGGCAAATATCTTGCCTGCTCAGGGTTCAGTTATAGCTAAAAGGGGAAACCAATTTGTTTGGTCCTGGAGACTTGGTGAGCAGTGACCTCTCTGCCTGGGAGGGACAGAGGGCAATAAAAACTCCCAGGAAGAAAGGTTCTTTGGAATAAGAAATGTCCCCACGAGGGACTGAAAGGTATCTGTCACCACCCCTCCCCTAGTCATATGTTGAAGCCCAAGGTGACTGTATTTGGAGACAGGCCTGTAAAGAGGTCATTCAGGTTAACTGAGGTCATAGGATGGGTCCTGAGCCAACAGGACTCGTGTCCTTATAGGAAGAGAGAGCCCAGGGACGCACTTGCAGAGGGAAAAGGCCATGCGAGAACACAGTGGCAAGGCAGCCCCCTGCAAGCCAAGGAGCAGCCTCAGGAGAAACCAAACCTGCTGACACCCCGACTTGGACTTGCAGCCTCCAGAGCTGTGACAACATGCATTTCTGTTGTTTAGAACAGGATTTGTCTTCAAATGGGTTAGAAAACCCAGTTTCACAATTATGAAAAATGAGAAAGCAATTCAGTAGGCATTAAAAACGGCCCATGGAATGGCTCCCCAGGAAGTGTTTCTTGGGGATGCATCTAGGAGCTGAAAACAATTTTTATAGAACGTATCAAATGGGTTGTGGACCAACCTCTTACCTCTCAAAATGGAGATCGTAACCACAGGATAAAATCGCCCTCCAGACACTCCGGATGTCTTGCTTGGCTCGGTCAACAACAAACTTGTGAAATCCTTCCAAGGTTAGATACTTTTCCTCAGGGACTGATGGAAAAGCGTTCACAGTGGTAGGAATTTGGTAAGAACCGGGCACAGCGGTGTCTCCCAACACGTTCTGGGCCGTCCTCTCTTTTGGGGCCCAGTCCATCTAACCTGCCTCCTGTCTCCTGTCACCCGGAGCCGGTTAACTGGCCATTTGCACCCACCATCCAAGTACACGTGTCTCCGCTGACCTCTGGGCTGCAGCCTCACATTGCCAGGCTGGCCAAGTGCTGCAGTGCTCTTCCCACAGTCCCTTCTTTCTCTAATCTCAGAAACATTCTGGACTAATTCTGTGACAATGAGAATAGCTTTCACCAACTCTGCTCTTTTCAAAGGCTAAAGTTCTGATGCCCCAGGTAAGAAAGAGCCTTCTGGAAGAGGGTTTCTAAGCAGATGTCAGATCTTTACTTTCAGTCACAATCATCTATTCTTCACCTTGGGTGTGTGGTATTTCTGGAGCTGCTATGTTGTTGACTTTGTAAGTTCACGGTCACGGTCATCAGAGACTGCATCCTGGGGCAGTGGCTGGCACCGGCCAGGTATACTGCCCCAGTGTCTGTGGCAATGCCTCTCCTGCCTAAACTAAGGCCCAAGGGCAGCTAGCCGGTCAGGGGAGAGCAAAGAGGCTGGTTCCCAGGTGGGCCCCCCTCTCCAGGATGGAAGTCGCCCCCGAGTCCGAATCAGGCCCAAGTTGCTCACTTACCTTCTTGTTTTTTGGTGGGTGACTTTTCTGGGTCCTTTTCGTCTGGCTTGCTCTTTTCTGGGGACTTGGGCTTCACAGTTGGCTTCTTCTCACTTAAGGCAGTCCTGCTGTAGCCCAAAGCAACGGAATCAGAGCGCCTGTGGCCACGCCGCCTCCCGACAGGACAAGCAGGAGCTCACACAGGCATTACTTTATATTCCCCAACCACACCTTAGGGTTCAGACAGGGCTGGGTTCCAGAACAGCTTTGTTCTGACCGAGGAAAGTTTACTGAGCCAATTCTGAGGACAAACTGATGCTGTCAAATGTGAAAAATCTCAGAGACACGTTTCCAACATTCTTTCTACACACTTTAGAAAGTATGTACTATCCAAGAAGTAGCCACAAGCTAGAGGTAGCTACTACCTAAGTTCAAACTAATTAAATAAAATTACAAATTCGGTTCCTTGGCTGCACTCACGACCCTTCAAGTGCTCACATATGTCTTGATAGCACAGGTAGAGAAACAGCCGAGTTCCATCACCACAGACAATTCTGCTGGACGGTACTGATTTAAGAGCACCATTTCTATGTAACGAACAAAAAGACCCCTTTTTTTTCTGATCATTTGAACAATTCCTCTAGAGACTCCTGCTCTGTAACACTCTACTGTCAGCTGCAGCTGGGAGTATTTGAGTCATAAGCCGTAACTAAAGAAAATTCTATTAAATATGTATGCATATCCACATGGAATATTATATAGCTATTAAAAAGGCATGGGTTTGTGCAAGACTAGTAGTGAACAGAAGCAGCAAGGAACGGGTAGTGTGTATAGCTCCCACACTTGGGTGTGTATGCATTTGCTAGCGTGTAAAAAAAGAGTTCTGGAAGGCTGCAAACCCTGGCAGTCTCAGGGAGGGGACACACAGGCTTGAGGGTGCAGGGGAAGAGGAGTAGCTTGTCACTGCAGATGCTTTTCAATTTTGTACTAGTTTAGCCATTTAAAATTTCAGAAAAGAACACTTATGCCTAAATACAATGTAAGTGTGAAAAGTAGTCGGTATGCATAGGCTAATTACATTTTTTAAATACACACAATACATTTTATAGTCTTTCTACAATAACTATGTATTGTTTGTGGTTAAAAGAAGTTAGAATTTTGAAACAAGTCTGTACATTTTAGATGTTTCATTAATTCGGACTGGTCTGCTTTCCAGCCTGCATGGTCCAGACTTTACTGTGAATCAACTTTTCAGTTGACGAGCCAAGGACTGAAAGGACCCCAGCACAGGGACCCCAGCAGGGACCCCAGCAGCACACCGAGCCCAGCCAGGATGTCTGGCCTCACAGGAACCTGCCGGGAGGCGCTCCCGTGCCCCTGGCCCTGCCTGCCGTCCGAGCCCCGCAGACGCCCACCTGACGCTGTTGAGCACGGCTTTGTCCTTGGCGGGCGGCTTGGTGATGGGCCGCTTGGTGCTGACCACCTTCACGGGGTGCTGCTCCTTCCCGGCTTTGCTGTACTTACTCTTGTCAAACTTGGGCTTCGGCACGCCGTATTTCCTCAGGATCTGTGGGCGCCAAAGGGGGACGGGTCCTCAGGCTGTCCCCGAGGCACACCGGGGGCCCTGCACAGCATGGTGGGGAGGGGCAGCTACCTGAGTGAGCTGGTCCTCCAGCACCTTCTTTGGAGGCCGGACGTTGGTGAAGAAGAGGTGGAGGAGGTTGCCTGGCGTCTGGGAGTTGATCTGCTCTTTGCTAAGATAAATGTCAGACACTTTGGTGGGCTTTGCTGGTGTCAGGCTCAGCATCTGCTCTGAGTGGGCACAACTCTTAAATATCTCCGTCAGCACCTCTCTGGCCCCAGGCACCAGCTTCTCACCTGTTACAGACGGAGGAGGGCATGAGCATGCGGTGCCAGGATAGGCCCTGCAGCCTTTATTTCTCATAAATAATTCATTTTTAAAAGCGGGTAACAGACAGCAGCGACGATGAGCTGTCCACCAAAACCTGCTCGCCCCCTTTGGAGCACACACCTCTGTTACAGTCCAGCCTTCTTTGCTGTAAGGTGTGGCCCTGTGACATGGGACAGGAGCCCCTCCTGGGCCAGGCTGCTCTCCTCTGCGCTCGTGCCCTCCACTGGCTGCATGGAAATGGCAAGGCCCCTGGGACGGCAGACCTCGACGCTCACCCTGGACTCTCACACGAACGAGAAATAAACTGCCACTGGGTTCGAGACACTGAACTCTTGGGTCTGTTTCTCATGGCAGAGGAACCTACCGTGACTTACATAACACATTTGTGGCGGATGGTCCCAAAGGAACAAAAGGATACAGAGCTTGCAAGTATTTTTAGTGCAAAGCACAAGTTGTTAAATAGTTATTATATTATTAGAGAACATGTTTCAAAACTGACACAACGAGCAGGTGGAAAAAGAAAGGTTTCTCAGATCCAAGAAAACTCCACCAGCATGGGGGAAAAAATTAATTAATTAATTATTGTCCCCAAACAAGCGCTCGGGAGGCGCTCTCACCTTTCCTAACGGGTTTGTCAGGAACCCATCTGATGCCTCTCGTGGCCGACGGCCCCAACTTACGAGCTGACTGACTTCTCCTTCCTGCCCATTCTCCTCATTCTCTCTCTGGGGGTCCCACACACCCCAGCTGTGGGAACTACAGCACAAAGGCCACGCAGACACCTAGGCCGAGGGTGGGGGGACAGGTGTGCAGAAGAGGTGACCGAGCCCTAAGAGCTGACCCAGCAGAACCACAACTTGGGACTCTCGCGGCAGTAACATGGCAAACACGCTACCACAAGACGGAGTACCTTATGTGGAAGGTTTGCCTCTAATAGAATCAGGAACTCGAACAAATTCAAAGTATGAAAAGACTGGGAAGGCATTAATTATGGCAGACAAAGATTTTAGGTTTCGCACAGATCTTACACTATTCATCCCCACGTGGGCAGCTGAGAACTGAGGGGGCAAAAAACACACACCAAAAAACCCCACTAACAAGGGAACAGAGCCAAGAGCAGGGCGAGGACAGCAAGGCAGGCCCCTGAGGCACAAGACTGCCAAAAACTCAATGACAAAGGCATATATCTAAACCAGTATTAAAAAAAAAAAATCAAAGTTAATACACAACAACCCACGATGAGCAAAACATTAACACTGCTGTGTCGAGCCATATGGAAGCCTGATGCAAAAGGAAAACTCAGTAACACTGATTTTGCCTTTATTTACAATTTTAGTATTTTGTTCTTCATGGTTATTTTGCATTAATTTTGACTTTTAGAAATCTTGCCTTAAAATATTATTTATCTAGATCATTGAGTTTTTTGGAGCCCCCTTACAGTTTGTGCCCATGGCCTCACCTCACTATGGTCACAGCACTGAGGAAACATTTCAAAATTTTATGATTGGTGAGTAAAAATTTGAAACAACAACAAAACTTATACTCAACATTTTTGTACTTGGAAAACACAAAAGAAAAACTCAATCTATTATGAAATTTCAAACAACACCAAAGATTTAGAAAAAAGGACAGGGATGAAAAAAAAAGACTCGTGCATAATAAAAATGACAACACAGAGAACTGTAGTTATAAGAAGAAAAATGGCCACTGCTTCTGAAGTGAAGCTTGGGGCGAGCGCCCGGCCTCAGGTGGGGTCTTCTGCTAGATTCACTCTGGGGGAGCCTCGGTAGACTCGGGGTCCTGGATGAACCCTCAGCATCGTAACAAAAGATGTGGGGAAGCGAGACAGGGTCCACCCACGTAAAAGCCATCAGAATGACAAAGTGGGACTTTGTGTAAAAGGCACTGGAACTGTTTCTTCCCCAAGAATTAGTTTTAAAAGGTGAGGCACTCACTGTCCGCAAGCATATGACCAAATGACTACCAGCAATGTACTTGATACATTCTAGCGCCACAGGACAGAAGAGAAGAAATGCACTTGAGCTTGAACAAGGGGAAGCCTGTCTAGACAAAAAGAAAAGCATGACTGGAATGCAAGCCCACATTCAAGTCTGAAGCAGGCCGTGGCCGAGCCATTCCTGGTGGTCCCTGGGCTGGGTGGCACACAGTGGCCTGTGGCAGGGGCTACCCCACGGCCTTCCGAGCTGTGACAGCTGGGACAATGTAGGAGTGCTGTCTCTGCATCATAAGAAGAGGCATACAAAGCATTTCCCCTTAGCCAAGCAACGAACCTCTTGTCCCAACACCCCAAAATCATTTCTTAAATCTGCAACCCCAGCAGTGTCCCCAGAGTTCCTCTATGTTAAAAACAGGAGAAATTGGGAATGGAGAGGGAAATGATTTTCGTTCCGTTTTTCCCTACAAATTTAAAACTGCTCAAAAAAGTATGAATTTAAAAAACCCACAACTCACCTTTAATTGACTTATCATTGAAATAATCTTCTAACCCTGGGCTCCCCTGAGTATCAAACAAACTCTGATTTACTACAGACACAGTGAGAATCTCTTCCGTTGACATCTCCATCAATTCATCTTCACCATCCAAACTTGACAAACCAATCAAGTCATTATTGTTAAATAAACTTGCTCGAATTTTCTCGATTTTGGCTCGGGATCGTATCTGTGTGAACAGAGAAAAGGGTCAGGATTGGAGTAGAGAGTGACCACCCCTTCAACAGGAGTGACCTTTCCAGCCTTCCTGCCTTCCCCTGGAACCCACTCCTCGTCTTGAGTGTTTTGTTGGACGAGCAGGCCTTCTGGTAAAATCTCTCCCACAGACCAACAGTGGTAACCTTCAGGGAACAACGCAACTGAAAATCTGTCGCTACGCTCTGGCCAGGTCTGTGGCTTTATTCGGAAGCTCAGGGGGCTGAGTCCAGGCTGGGCTCAGAGAAAGTCCCCAGGAAAAAGGCGGCTAGTTAAAGAAGTGATTCTAGGGAGCAGCTGGACCGCTGGACCCTTGAGCCCCCCTTTCAGAGCCCACCGGGGAGAGAGCAAGGTGGGGCACGCGCTCTTCCCAGCGCCGCCCCCCCCACACCCAATGAGGGAGGGCAGTTTTCGCTCTGAGCCGGACTCGCATTACGGAAGGGCACAGGGAGACACAGGAAGCAGGACTGCTAAACCAGGAGGCACAAGAAACAGATGGGGTCTGGAAGCGAAATGCGACCCGGCTACACATCCCTCACCTGAAACTCAGAGTCACTTGGAAGAGCATGGCAAGAGCCTGTTCTCACTGCTCAGTGAAGATCCCTCATGCGATGCCAACGTGTGTGGCAACCCAAGGCCCCTCAGATACATCGGTGGGGCCTGAGTTGGAATACACTTGACAGGGTGCATCCATCAGGAAGGCAGCCCCCAAGCCCCTCTGCCTGCCTCCCACATGCAGCGATGAACTGCACTGACCCGTGACATCAGACTGCACAGCTCTCTTAGAGCCGTGACCTCAAACACAGACACTCAGCAGAACAAATCACTGCTGTTTCCAGGAGCTGCCTCGAGGAGCCCCCACGTGCCCCAGTGTCACCCAGTAGGCAACCCCTGGGAAATAAGATGGAAAGGCTTAACAAGGTCTGGGGATTCGAATTGCTCCCGGGTGTCATGGTTGCCGAGGCGTGAGCACTGTTACCTCCACGACTGCGAAGCCTTTGATGGGACGCGCTGCGAGCGCCTGGTTGTCCAGGGACGTGGCTGTGTACATGGAGCCCACGTCCGACACCGAGGCCGTCTCTGCGTTGTCCAGCGGCTCCCCCAGGCTCCCCAGGCTGCCCAGGCTGCCGGTGCTGCACAGAGAGATGTCCAGGCTCTCCTGGCTGGACACCACGTGGGGCTCCAACAAGCCAGGAGGGATGGGCAGCTCGAGGCCTGCAGGCAATGGGTCCACAGAGAGGTCGCTGACCGTCTGCGAGATGCCCTGGGAGCTGCAGATGGAGGCCTGGCTGGTGGAGGCGGACGCACTGACGCTCATGGCGGGGGTCAGGCTGCTGGACGTGCTAACCTCCAAACTGTCTGTGCTGGGAAAGCCCAGGGTCTTCTCGGGCTCGGCTTTCCCATCACTGCCCTCGGCCTTGTCTTTGGGCTTCTTGGGGTCCTCGTCCTGCAGGGGAATGTAGATCTCGTCTTTGAAGACCCCGCCGTGGGCGTTGCAGGCCTTGCGGATGGCACCTCTGACGATGCCCTCGTCCAGGTGGGTGGGGATGCCAGAGATCACCAGCAAGCGGCTGTGGGCAGTGGGGCCGACCAGGGCCTGGCAGGCGTCGGCGATGGCGTCGCTCGTCACGCCCAGCCCCTGCGGGTCCTTCCTGGTGAGGTGCCGGAGGATGATGAGCAAGGTCAGGGCCCGATGGAACCACAGCATGTCCTCGGGCTTGCTGCCGCCGATGCTGAGCAGGGCGGGGTCTGAGTCCGCGGAGCGGGAGGCCTGGCGCTTCCCGGAGGAGGAGGCCTTTTCCCGCTTCATCTTGACTTTCTTCCTCTTGGACAGGAGGCTGGGGCTCTGCGGTGTCTGGCCTGGGGAGGACGACGAGGAGGAGGACGAGTCACTGAGGTTCGGGGCAGTCGATGAGGTCACCCCACTGGCTGTGACACTCATGTTGGTAGGCAGGGTCACTTCGGCCACCGCCAGGCAACCTTCCATGAGTGCGTGAAAATACGTGGAGAACCTGCCCTGGTCAGGAGCCGCCACTGTGCCCGAGCCCCCGCAGGTGCTGCCTGAGACCCAGCTCTGGGTCTCCTCGTCGTACAGCTTGTGGAGCTCTGACTGCAGGGCCATCAGCACCGCCAGACAGGGGTTCAGCTGGAGCGCGATGGGTGAGGACAGGCCAGCAGGGCGCTTTCTCTGCTCCAGGCCATGCACCGTGCGCAGCAGCTCTGCTAGGAGATGGAAAACGAGCTCCTTCACGCAGGCCGCCATGTCCGTGGTCCACAGGAAGTTTCCTGAGGCAAACAGAAAGCAGTGACAGCAGCCATCACTCACACGGCGTTTATTCTGCGTCAGGCACTGTTTTAAGCACTTTAACGGATTCCAGTCTCACAGCACCCCTGGGAGACAGACATTACACAATTCACCCCATCTCACAGATGAAGAAACAGGTGCAAATAGCTGAAGGACTTGCCCAAGGTCACAGCTACCAGAGCGAGAGCTGGGCAGGCCGGCCTTAACCCGTGGCACATGATCACACAGAGCTGGTTTCTGTCGTTGAGGCCAAAAAGCCCATTATTTTCTTTCTTATAAGGTAGCAAGTTGCTGACAAGTCACTGGAACAATGTTTCCCACCCATGGGATGCTTACTGGTGGGGGCGTACAGTCCAATTTTACCAGATAGCACAGAAACACACACTGACAAATTACTCCCTTTTTAATGCTTTTTTTAGTCCTAATTTTGTGAACAAGAAAGCCTTACTGTGGGGCTGATAAATTTTTAACAAAGAGTGGGCCATAGACCCAGAGCCTGTGACAGGCACGAACTTAGCCAGAATTTCATAACAGTAACTATCTTTGTAATTTTATAATTATCTTCTAGTTATGTATGGCAAGAAATACTAATTTTCCATTTAAAGTAACAACATCACGTTTTCTTAAATCATGGAAGAAATCACAAAGGTAGACTATGAACGACTGAAGTTTGGGAAATACCGTCTAGAACAACAAGACGGACCATGTATTTGTACCAAGGTCCCCTTTGTGCCAGACGTATGTCTTAGGTTCACACAGTCACATCAGGCAGGAGTCCCCAGGGCCAGGCCTGGCTGATGTACCAAGAATCTCTGACTAAGCCCAGCACCTGCCAAGTGGGGGGCTAAGCTTCCTGCTCTCCCAGAGGTGATGCTGTTTGATAATTCTAATTGGAAATAAACTCATGGTGTCATGGGACATGGGCCTCGTCGAGCCATTCACAGAGGACAAGTCTAAGCCCAGGCCAGTGGGGTCCAGGCCCTTGGTGCTCGTTTCCTCTCTATTACCCTTCGCCTCCCATTTGACGTTTGTGGGAGACGTCTGGCAACTGAGGGTATCTGAGTTTGCAACACTTTTTTCCTTCCAATATTTTATTACAAAAACATTAAAAAATACAGAAAAATTGAAAGATTTACACAGTAAACACTTGTATGGCCACCACCTATATTCCACCATCAACATTTTGCTGCATTGATTTTATTACACATCTGTCTATCCCTCTATTCATCCATAAACTCATCTTAGCTTTTGATTATTTCAAAATAAATTGCAGATATCAATACATTTTATCCCTAAACACTTAAGCAGACATATTATTAAAGTTCAATATTTACTTAGAAATTCTTTGAGGTAAATTTACACATGGTAAATGCCCAACTCTTAAGCTAACCATTCCAAGTTTTACCAAAACGCAACCCCTTTTTAACCTTTCAGGAGCTGTGAAGTCATAATGTTTGATTTTGCCACATCGTTTACTCTACGCCATCTTTAACCTCCAAAGTTACAATACGGCATATATTTATGTTTTAAAGTAAAGTGTGGTAAAATTAATTTTATCGTCATGGTTAGTTGCCATCCCTCAGAATAATGGAAATAATCTGCAACTCACAGATTCAGAAGCCTAGGGTACCCCGTCCACTCAATTCCTTAAGCTTACTTCCCATGGCAGCAACCTGACAAGAGGCCGTTGCTGCCCAGACACCCCCAGCCCATCTGACAAGCTCCTCCCTCACCCCCAGGGCCCCTGATCCCCAGGGAGGGTAAGCCTCACCCAGCAGCTCCACCACTTGCAGGAGGACAGGTGTTGGGATGGTGTCAGGCTCATCTTCAGATTTCCCTTCGCCATCCTCTGACTTCCAGGACAGCAGCTGCTCTGCGAAGGCCATAGCCAGTGGGAACTCCAGGGGCAGAGAATGTAACACCAGCACGGCTCCGGGAGGTGGAGACACCCCTAGAAGAAGGGCCAGGAGGAAAGCTCGTGACTGGCACCTGACCAACAGCACGTGACCAAAAGAAGCCTGAGCAAAAGGCCGGCCATGTGTTGAGTGGAGAAACAGGGCCGGAACGGCTTCTGCTGGAGGCGAGAGGAAGCATGACTCCGACATTCCAGAGTCAGCTTCAGGCATGGAAGGAGCCAAGGGACATCCCTCCATGAAGTCCACTTATTGCTGTGACAATGGGACAAAGGGCAGCAACAGGAACTGGGAAGGATAAACATTCCCCAGTCAGTCAGATACCACCCAGCCTGATGACCCAGCATGGAAACAGGAAGTCAGACTGAAAGAGCCTTCACTGGAATATTCGCAGCCTGGTAAGGAAATGATCAGCCCTTTGGTATGGCTGCAATCCCAGGAGAGCATCAAGCTTCTACCAGGTTTACAGAGCAGACCAGCCTGGGGCCCTGGG
This sequence comes from Rhinolophus sinicus, assembly GCF_036562045.2. Lineage (NCBI taxonomy): Eukaryota > Metazoa > Chordata > Mammalia > Chiroptera > Rhinolophidae > Rhinolophus > Rhinolophus sinicus. The sequence goes on along the minus strand of NC_133765.1, from coordinate 32,301,429 downwards.
CAGGAGGCACCGGCGGGACCTTGGGCTCATTCTCTCTTACCTTCCGTCACTGCCGTGGCCTGAGTCTGACCAAAGCTGCCTACAGTGAGAGGGGAAAGGTCCTGAGGCCTGATGCCCCTCGTCCTGCACGGCACCCCAACCCCCACTGCAAGCACTGCTCAGACACCAGCCAGGCAGCAGGGGTCAGTTAGGAGGAGCCATGGTGACCGGCCTGCACTTTGGGGGGAATGTTCACATGGTGATAAATGGGGAATGACGCCTAAGACAAAGATCCTCCATGTTTAATGTAAAGTTTTTTTTTGTTGTTTTTTTACATGGTAGGATGAGGGTGAGGAAATAGAATGTTTTGTGTTTTTTTAAATTAGGGAATATTGGGGAACAGTGTGTTTCTCCAGGGCCCATCAACTCCAAGTCATTGTCCTTCAATCTAGTTGTGGAGGGTGCAGCTCAGCTCCACGTCCAGTTGCTGTTTTCAATCTTTAGTTGCAGGGGGCGCAGCCCACCATCCCATGTGGGAATTGAACCGGCCGCCTTGTTGAGAGCTCGCGCTCTAACCCACTGAGCCATCCGGCCGCCCCTAACGTAGAGTTTTAGAGACAGCAACTATAGGCAAGATACTATGAAAAACAGGCCCTAATACAAAGAGATCATAAAGTTGTTTGGCAATGACCAAATCACTTAAGAAATGTCCTTTCATTTCATTTCCTAAAGAAATGTCTCTAGGACCGGGGCTGTGGAGAGCCCAAGTCCCATGTAGCTTGTAATTGCCTCTAGCAAACACGTGTCCATATTTTCTTGTCAAATGTATCAAGGACGCACAGTGGAACTCTAAGCTTGGGTCTTCCTTCCCTCTGTGTTTATTCAGAGTCTGCTGCGTGTGGTACATAGGGCAGACAGTCAGCGACGGCTTCGCCATTTACAGAGATGGAACCCTCATCCAAACCTCAACCTGTGGAGCTTAGCAAAGGATGCTGAGGAGACACGACCAAATGGGCCCCCCAGCCTGGCCACCGGGCTGTTGCTCACGTAGATGGGGAGCAGATGCTCACCGCTGCTCGTGCCCCAGGGAGCCGTATCCCGCCTGAGACATGCCGGCTGTCATGGGCTTACTCAGCTGCATGCTGAGACTGCTCTGTTCAGCCCAATCTAAATAGTAGGCGGCCCAGCACACACGGTGAAAGGAGTGTGAGCAGCCTCTGCCAGGCCTTCCCCAGGCAGGAAAGGGAGCTACTTTGTCTACGATACGCTGCCCCAAGCTGTCCCGGTCTTGACGCATAGAAATTGGAACACAGCAAGGTACAAGGCACAAAATCCTTTCTGTGCTGAACAAGAAGGAAAGCAGAGGACTTCAAGCCATTCTTGTTACTAGGAGCTAACTCAGGACTTACCCAGTTTGATGTGGACCTTGTCTGTGGAGAGGATCACGGAAGGGTACTGGTTGGTGGTGGGAGGTGGCGTGAGCCCGGTGTTGGCCGGAGACGCATCCCGAGGGTAGCAGACGGCTTCGATGAGGTTTAGCTGGCCATTTCGCTTCACTTTGTGGCCGAGCCCGTAGACGAGCACACGCGCCCACGGTGCCTTGTACAGAGAGGAGCTGAGAAGGAGAGATGGTGTGAACAGTCCACGCACACCAGGGAGTCAGCAGATGCTTTGTCATGAGAACTGAGACTACATAAGCCATTCCCACCGCATTTTTAAGGTCATTCTTTATAAAGACTAATTTCCAAAACATGGAAATATGGGAAGAACCGTAAATTATTTTCAAATACAATAAGCATTAAAGAAAGAAAAAAAACAATTTGAGTTTTTCTTCCGTCAATTTCACCAGAATCCACTTTACTTTTCTCTCCCCATCACCATCTTCTGGAGAACAGGCAACTTACTCTTTGCGGAATCCGGACTGACTCTCTTTGCAAGACACCACGACAAAAGCCGCCCCAGGGAAATTAACATCCATATTGACTTTGGACTCGGTAACTGGAAACTCTTCGGAGGGGAACTGCTCGGGTGCTGTCTGCAAAGAGACATTTCACAAGGAAAGCCACAGGCTTTCCCAGGTCCCAGGCACAGGACAGAGCCCACACGATGCTGTCCCAGGTTCAGGAGACAAGAAAGCCCTCCAGAAGAAGGACACTACAGAAGGGACACGACAGGAGAGCATCAAAGAGAGGAGACCGACGCGGGGGCTGGGGGCAGGCGTGGGGAAGAGAGTGTCATTTTCAGCAAGCCCATGAGCCATCCAATTAAAAATTGGCATCCCCGTTCAGGGACATCAGAGCTTTAGACTTCTACCTGCAGGAAAGAGCAGATCTGCTTCGTCAGCTCCAGAAGGCTGTCCTCGCCCTGGTGCAGGGTCCGTGTGATGGCCACGTTGAGCCACTCTCTCACTGTCTGGGAGCTGCCCTGGTAGAAGAGGTCTGTGGCCGAGCAGCTCTGGGAACGCACGCAATGCTGCAGTGACTGCGCCAGGAGGATGGAGCTGGAGCTGATGGTGCCGTCTGGGGACAGGAGAGGAACCACAGAGTCAACGGCTGTGAGAGCCCAAGTAACCAGAGTGAGCAGACTGTCCAGATACCCAGCATGGCTTGGCCTGGACATGACTGGGATAACAGCATTACCCATCACATCATGGGGGCAGGACGGAGTCAGGAGATCGGTGGTCTTTACAGTTTGTTTTCCTTTAAGCAGCAAAATGATTTCCTAAAATAAAATCTTAAGTGGAGGCCCAAATAAGAGTGGAGCTGCTTGGATTTAGGGGCTCCCAGAGCCTGATGTACTGGGCTGCCCAGCCCACTCTGAACTGGACCGCAGAACCGCTAAGGTGGCTCCGAGTGGAGGGTGTAAAGCACACTCCACAATTAGTTTGGGAAGCTCAATGCTTAGTGGATTAATGGCTAAGGTCAGTGATGGACTTCCATTTCCAAAGAGGGAAAAGCACTGCCAAGACCATCGTGGCTCTTCAGTGCGGTTTACCTGTCCTGCCCAGAGACACCCCCGCACCGGTCCCCCCATGTGGACAACGGGCACCCTGAGCACCAGCCTGCATGGCGCCCGGCTCCCTCCCAGGCCTTCCCCTCCCTGCTGCTGACATCTGCCATACCAGCAGCAAAGCCAAGGTTTACCTGGGAGGGGAGGTGCGAGCAGCTGATTGGACAGCAGCTGCAGGTGCTCCAGGGTGATGTCACGGACAGCACGGATATGGAAGAGGCGGGTGAACAGGTGGGGCAGCTTGGGGGCGAAGATGCTGAGCAGCGCCAGGCGGCAGTACAGCCTGGCCAGCGCGGCCTCGCAGCGCAGCAGCTCTCTGCAAGGACAAGGCGGGGAGGCCACTGAGCAGCTGCGCTCCAGCCCCACCCTGGGCCGGGCTGCAGGCCTCTGAAGGGACACCATCGCATCTCAGCCTTCTCTTCTGGCCCCATGCTCTGTACTCCAAGGTAGTCACTTGTGTTTAAAGCAAAAAGCCACATTTAGTTATGTTTGGATTTTCTCAACTCAAAAGACGCTAAGGCGGAAGAGATGAAAATATATATTGAAACAAAAGCTTGTGTATGTAGGTTCATAGCAGCATTATTCATAGCCAGAAAGTGGAAACCACTCAAATGTCCATCAGTGGAGGAGTGATAAATCTATACAACGGAATATTGTTCAGCAAAGAACAGGAAAGGAAAAAGGAATGAAGCACTGACACGCTACAACATGGCTGAACTTTGAAAACATGATGCTGAATGAAAACAGCCAGACACAAGGGCCACATATTCTATGATTCCACTTACATAGATCACCGTCCAGAATTAAGCAAATCTACAGAAACAGAAAATAGACTGGTGGTTGAGCCAGGGGACAGGAGAAGAGAAACTGACTAATAATGCCTGGGGTTTCTTCTTGGGCTGATGAAAACATTCTGCAATTAACTGTGGTGACGGCTGCAGAACTCTGTGAATACGCTAAAAAACACTGACTTGTACACTTTAAATGAGTGAATTGTACGGTATGTGAGTTATATCTCAATAAAGCTATTATAAAAAATTCACTGTGAGCATTTTTAATGTGATGAATTTATGAAGTAACTAGCATCCACCTTGAATATCAGCTCACTAGCGACTAAGCAGGTCTCATTCGAATTGTCATCTCTTGGTAAAGAATCGAATCTAGCTAATATCAAAGAGGCTCCCTGTATTTTATTAGCTCATCACCATAATTTAAAGCTCTCCTGGCAGTAAGTACTTAACTAAAAGGGCAAGTTAGAAGCTGCCCTAATCTCTAGGTCTATAAACCACTCAGAGCCAACAGGGGTCATTTGATATTGCCCACTGACCCAATTAAATTTAATGCTGGTCTATCATGAACCAGATTTGGGCATAACGACACTTAAAGAAACAACAACCCATATGTGACACCCGATGAGTGTATAGAGACAAGAAGTGGAGACAGTGAAGATGCTGCGTTTTGGGTGGTTTCTTTCTCACCGCCACCGGTTTGTAACATTCTTGTGCCAGCATCTAAAACAAACCCCTCCACCTGTCTCCTCCCTCCTCGGAATCCCTCTGTTGACTACACAGCTCCTGAGACCAGGGCAGCAAAGCAGACAAGGTCTGAGTGTAAAACCTGAAAGCCCTTACGAACTCCCCACGGCTTTCTCCTCCGACTGAAAACGCTGACATTCCAGGATGAGGCTGGAATGAGATGATTCTGGGTCCTGGGTAGCCCTGCTTCGACCGGTCACTGATGAGCCCTCTACCCCTTTGTTTTCCGAAGTTCTCTCTCAAACGCATGTAAGTGCTTTAGACAGTATACTTCTGAAGAAAATCCACACTAGGACCAGAAATCACTTTACAGATCAAACAAAACGGTGTGGCATGTTTCGCATTTCTCCCAACACCGCGATCATCACATTATACTGAGAATAAATGTCCTACATTTGTAGTCTGACAGATCTTACAAAGCACTTTCTTGCCTTTTCTCTCAGTTACTTAGACAATCGTCAGTAGGTATCATTTATCAGAGACATTTGCTAAAAATACGGCTGAAAGACTTACTAACGAAGCTTTAAAAGCTTTTAATAGTATCATGTTGCTATTTAAGCATACAGGTTTGGGGATCCTTTTTAACAGTTATTTTGAGTCTACTGTATGAGCCAGGACCTGGATCAGGCACTGGGGGCTCTAGCAAAGAATCAGACCAAGTCTCTGCTTTTAGGAAACTTACAGTCTAGAGGGAGGAGACACACAATAAAAAATTTAAAAAAAAAAAGCAACATATCAGATCCTGGAAGAGAGCACAAATAGTGTTATGACAATATGTGACTGCATGCTTACTTTAGATTAGACGGTGAGGCAAAGCCTTTTTGGAAAGGTGACATATTCATTGAGATCTGAATGACGAGAATGGGACAGCGTGCAAAGTTCTGGATAAGCACTGCAGGCAGAGGGAAGTGCGTGCAGAGACGCAGAGGCAGAAACAAGCTTAGTGTGTGAGCAGAACAGCGAGTCCGGCGCTGCTGAAGGACAGCACGCTACAGAAGCAGATTCACGCAGGGCCCCTAGAGCCAGGGTCCGGGTGTAAATCCTACCCCAAGGGAAATGGAAAGCCACGGGAAGCTTGGGTTAGAGGAGACGTGAACGATCTATGTTTCTAAAAGAGCACTTGGCTATTGTGGGCAGAAGAGGGAGCTGGGGCCTAGACCAGTGGGCTGGTGGCAGAAACACAGACAAATACACTGGGGACGTATTTTGGAGGACGAGTCAACAGGACCTGCTGACAGGCTGCATGAGACAGTGAGGAAAAAGGATGACTCGTGGGGCCCCTGACAGACACGGGAAGACCAGTAGAGGAGGAGTTTAGGGAAAACCCAGATTCTACTTGACACGCTACATTTAGGTGCCTATGTGACTTTCTGTGAGTAAAGGGCCAACAAAACTCCTTCCTCGTCTCTTTAAGAACTGACTTCGGTTAACTTGTTTTCAGCTCCGTTCTTCTGAAAACCTGACAAAAGCAGAATGTCAGCTATCCTACCAGATACACTGCTTATGGTCAACATGACTCCCAGTTGGCAAGCTGCTTCTGGCCTGGGAGGAACAGCTGGCTGGAAAGAACATTCTCGGTGGGATGTGGCTTCGAGGCTTCTCGCTGAAATGCCTAGAAGTCATGCCTTTGGAGTTGTTACAAAAGGTAGTGGCTTCTGTTTGGGACATGGGGCTGCTCAGCCACCGCGGGAACACTGCCACGTCACATCCATCCCTCACACCTGGGTTGTCACTTGGGTGGGCGGGGTCAGAGAACAGCCCCTGAACATCTGTGTTCGACTCCTACTGAAAAAACCTGCATGACACTGCCCTGTGGCATGTCGTGCTTCCCATCCTGTGTCTTTCTAAGTGAAGCCAATGCCAAGTGCGGCCTATTTTGGTTCTTGTGAATTTGATTGTTAAATTGAATTTGAGACCATGCAAGTAGGGTGATTCCTATATCTGAGTGCAGATCACAGGGAGTCAGCTGGATATGTGTATCTGGAGTTCCAATGAGAGGTCTAAGCTGGAAATATGCTCAAGTTGGTTCACAACTGACAACCTAATGAGAAATGTGACACTATCGGTGAGTAGCATGAGAAATCGTTACGGAAACTTATCAGAGAACTGTTTACTATTACATTTTCTCCTGAATCGTTGCACAATTTTTTGAATCATTCACAGTGAGGGCATCTGGCCAGATCGTTAGGTTTTAAGCCACCGAGAGCACCTGTTCCCTTAGAGACCCCCGCGCAGTGCTAGGCCCGAAGCAGGCACTCAAGGAAAACCTTGTTAGCTTAGCAGAAATGAGCTGCTGCTCACACATTGCCTCTTGGTCAGCTCTTCTTGCCTTGCTTTACTCTTTAGAAGTTTCCCACACTCTTCAAACCTCCAGCCACCCCTCCACCCCGCCAACTCACAGCAGAGTGCCAGGTGGTACTGGATCCCGCAACTTTTCTTCCCAACTCTTGCCATTTTGCTGTTATCTTTACTAGCTGCCTTCTCTCAAACTCTTAGCTCTGAAGGAAAAGCCTTCTTGTCAACAGTGAATGGCACATGTGGTAAAACAGCGTAAGTGGACTTCTGTGACCCACTAGAAAGAAGGGCCCAATGTTACCTGTGAATTTGAAGGTTGGTGTTGTCCAGCGTGACCAGCCCATTGGTGGCAGTCCTTCGGTAACCTGCTGGGGGCCTTTCCAACATGTCAATAGGGTACCAGTATCGGACCAGCACACCTTCACTTCGGAGGTATGTTTCTACCTGCACCAATTCATTTACCTACAATAGTAAAAGGAAATGTCTGTGCGTTTTTTTAAGCACTGACTTTCCCCCCCAAGGTTTAAAATACATATGTATATACAAACCAAAGTTTTATAGCAGCATGTCACAGATTGAGTACTGTATTGATAGTGTGTTTAGCTTTTTCATACCAGTTGGAAAATTTTAACTTGTACAATAAATTAAAGAACTGCCATGTAATGTAATCGTGATTTAGAAATTTTAAAAGAATAGTGCTATATTTCAGCAATAGTTCAACGTATGTTGTTGCCAGGTAAAAATTTATGTTCGTTGTTTTTGTGTTACTAACTTTGTAAAAGTAGGGAATCTGATAGCTCTATTTTATTGCTGGAAAAATAATAATTAAGTTCATGCATATGCATTTTGGATTCAAATACCAACGTAATTTTTATTTAGGGGTTATTATTAAAATAAAGGGAATCCAAGTAATAATTATTACTTTAAGAAAACTTCTATTTTTCTAACTTTTATTTTCACACATTTCCATTCCTGAAAAATATTATTAGTTATATAGTTCATGATAACCAGAGTCAGAAGTTTGTACCAGAAGGTACTAGGAGATCAACAGTATCACTGAATTTTCTACATGAAAGTTCACCTTAGTAAACCACTAATAACTTCTCTTAAAAATTTATGATTTAAATAAGTTCTGGTAAAATGCAGTCAGTTGAAGATGTAAAACTTGCAATTTCAAATCATTAATGATACCTAACAATATCTGTATCTCTATCGAGATAGACATGAAAGCTTATCTATGGGGTGATAGATGCTCCTTTATCAAAGACTCTTAGGCTTCAACTATACACATTATTTCATCAGCTTTTCTTGCAAGGGAAACTTCTTGAAGGTAAGCATGGGTATGCCACCGTAGGATCACGTAGTCACGGCTTTCAAACAGGACCCCATTTTCACTCTCTTCTGTTCCTTCCTCTCCACCCCCCACCCAAATCTTTTCTGAGCCCCATGACAGGGCCCTGTAATTATGGAGAAGATAACTACAGTCTAGTTTAATACACTCATTTACACTCATTTTACATATAGGGACATTGAGTTTGAGAGAACCAGTGAGATGATGTGATCGAAATCACAAAACTATTTCTCTGATTTGTGTCTGAAACAATCATGACAATGATAGCTCATCCATTCATCAAGGACATTTTCCCTTGGAACTTGGGTAGATATAAGGTAAGGACAGTCTGAACATGACTGACAGAAAGAATGACAGGCTGACGGAGCTGACAGCACCGAGAGTTAGGAGTTTGTGATCTATCAGCTGTGATCTGGGCTCATCTCGGGCAATTCACTTGGCATAACAGTACTTGGCTTGGTTTCTTTGCCCCTAAGTTGAAGAGTAATCCATCTGTATAGTCACTTTTGAAGGTACTTGGAGTCTGGGCATGAAAGTCTCAGTACATATAAAAGGCTGAGTGCACTCACTGAATCAACATCTAAGACGACTCCATGAAGCCCAAAGGTTTTCAGCATCCCGCGGATGGCAAATTTTGGCAGAGCAGTTCCCACTGTACTGCTGGTTACATTATTGCTGTCTGGAGAGCGGGTTACTACCGTGAGACCTGAGGAGGGGAGAGCGAGAAGTTTTTTCAGGAGCAACTACCATTATCATCTTGGGACCCTCTATTTTCAGGTCTAAAATATCACTACAGCATTTAGTAATACCCTAGCTTAGTTATACCTACAAAGGAAAACAGCTTGATCTGGAAGATAACACAAAAAAAAAACATTGTAAGAATACAAGAATACAATAATAAAAAGACATATAAGCCAATTTTAAAATGCACAAAGGATTTGAATAAACATTTCTCCAAAGAGAAATGAAAAGATACACATGAAAAGATGTTCAACATCATTAGTCATCAGGGAAATGCAAGTCAAAGCCACAATGAGATACCACTTCACACCCACTAGGACGGCTGTCATCAAAAAGATAGACAACAGTAAGTGTTGGCAAGGATGTGGAGAAACTGGAACCCTCATGCATTGCTGGTGGGAATGTAAAATGGTGCAGTCACTTTGGAATTCCATTCCTATGTATATGCTCAAGAGAAATCAAAACACGTATCCACACAGAAACTTGTACACAAATGTTCAGAGCATTATTCCTAACAGCCCAAAGGTAGAAAGAAACCAAGTGCCCATCAATAGACGAATGGATAAACACAATGGGGTATTATCCATACAACTGTATGGGGTATTGAAATATTCCATACAAATAATATTCCACATGGAATATTATTTTGCCATAAAAAAGGAATGCAGTACCAACATGTGCTACAACATGGATGAATCTTGAAAAATTATGCTATGTGAAAGGGGCCGGACACAAAAGACCACATGCTGTATGACTCCATTTACATGAAATGTACAGAACGGGTACATCTCTAGAGACAGAAAGTAGATTAATGGCTGCAGAGGTTAGAGGGAGGGAGGAATGGGGAGTGGTGAGGGTATAGGATTTCTTTTGGGGCAATGAAAGTGTTCTTGAATTAGAGGCAATGGTTTGATGATTACTCAAATTTGTGACTACTAAAAACTGTGAAATTGTATATTTTAAAAGGGTGAATTTTATGGTATGTAAATTAGATTTCAAAAAAAGAAAGAAAGAAAAAAGTAAATATTAGGTTGGTGCAAAGTAATTGCAGTTTTTGCAATTATTTTTAACCTTTTAAACTGCAATTATTTTTGTGCCAACCTAATATATATTCCTGCCCCTGCCCAAGATGTTCAAATATTTTTGTGACTGTCTACCTTGTTTCCCCGAAAATAAGATCTAGCTGGACAATCAGCAATAATGCATCTTTTGGAGTAAATTTAATATAAGAGCCGGTCTTATTTTACTATAAGACCGGGGATAATATAATATAGTATAATATGATATGATATAATATAATATAATATGATATAATATAATACTGGATCTTATATTAATTTTTGCTTCAAAGATGCATTAGAGCTGATTGTCTGGCTAGGTCTTATTTTCAGGGAAACAGGGAAATAATGAGTCATTTTAAACTCTTTTTTATGCCTTTCTGTATTTTCATTTCCTCAAAATAGGTGATAGTTCTAATCAAAAGAATAAACACAATCTATCAAAATTCCAGAAAGCACAGTACAACCATATATTCTTGGTTTATTAGCTCAGCAGCCAGGACTAAGCCTGAGCGGCCTCTCCAGAACCTTCCGCCCCACCCCACTTCCTTCTTTGTACAACTGTCCTGTCTCACCCTGTGCATGCTAGTGAGTGCAGGAACCGTGCAAGAGGACACCAGAGGACAGATGAGCGTCTCCTTGTGCCCCACCAGGACGCTTTATGGCCTCACACAGGAGAGCCTGGAAGAGGTTGTCATTCAGAGTAAGGAAGTCACCCTAGGAGAGAGAGCCAACAGCTGCTTGGCTCAAGGTCATGTTTGGGAAAACTCAACTACTCATTTCATAGGAAGTTTCAGAGGTAAAGTAAGGGGGAAAGCAAAACCTTTTCGAACTTTATCAATTGTGAACTTGTTTGCTTCGTCTTTAATGTCTTCAATGGTGGGAAGGTAAAGGTCTCTTGGGATGCCACCGTTCTCCTCGTAGAGGAATTCAACTGTTTGTCGGGCAATATCCACCATGCCTAAAAAATAAAACAGCACTGGTAACTCTCCAGGGGGCACACGATCGTCAGATCAGCCATGGCACTGACTTATACCTAGAGTGAAGAGATAAGAGAATCTTTCAAACCAAGTTTGTGGGGGTGGGTAGCCTTTTGGGGAAGGTAATTATTCAGTGTCTACCAAGTTTAAAATACTCAATGCCCTGCTTCTAAGAATCTCTCCAATCTCTCCCAATGCAAGCATGTGTATGCAAAGGTTCAAGAACACAGCCTCCAGCTCTTCTGGTAACTTAACGAAAAATGGAAATAACGAAAGTATTCATCAATACAGAGTGGTCATAAATGACAGTACATTATTATACAGTCATTTCATTTTAGTTAAGTCAAAAGAACAAACTGTGGGACAAATGCAGAGTAAGAAGAAACTGAGGGAAATTTTTTTTCCTACCTTATACATTTTTGTACTGAGTTTGATTTTTACAACAAACACAAGATGCTTATTTAATAGACAGAGAGCTACATCAGCTTCTATCCAGTACTGGAATCAGCTGTTCTTCCTTCCCAGAATGAGGACACATCATTATGTTCAATAGCGACAGCCACTATTAATTAATAAACCAAGTAAATAAACGTCCAAAGCCACAAAGAAAACAGCACTGTGGCGAATACAGCGAGACGGGACACGATGTTTCCATTTGCTGTGGCTGCCTTAGCTCCCACACTGCTTGGGATGGGATGGGTAAAAGAACACGTGTTGACAGCATCTGCTTTTACATAAGGCTCATTGCCATCACACATCTCTATCACTCCTTTACTTGCTGGCCTTGCTGTAATGAGAGGGCACAGCAATTTTCTGAGCACAGTTTAGAAGGCTGAAATTAGAGAAGGATGTGTAGAGAAAGAAGTGTTAGACAGAATAAACAAGAAATGGGGCCTGGGCCAGCCCGGTGGCTCAGGCGGTTAGAGCTCCATGCTCCTAACTCCAAAGGCTGCCGGTTCGATTCCCACATGGGCCAGTGGGTTAGTTATCACCCACAAGGTTGCCAGTTTAATTCCTCGAGTCCCGCAACGGATGGTGGGCTCTGCCCCCTGCAACTAAGATTGAACTTGGCACCTTGAGCTGAGCTGCCTCCCAAATGGCTCAGTTGTCAGTTGGAGCGCGGGCTCTCAACCACAAGGTTGCCAGTTCAATTCCTCGAGTCCCACAAGGGATGGTGGGCAGTGTCCCCTGCAACTAAGATTGAACATGGCACCCTGAGCTGAGCTGCCGCTGAGCTTCCAGATGGCTCAGTTGGTTGGAGCGCATCCTCTCAACCACAAGGTTGCTGGTTCGGACTCCCACAAGGGATGGTGGGCTGCGCCTCCGGCAACTGGACCTGAAACTGAGCTTTGCCCTCCACAACTAAGACTGAAAGGACAACAACTTGAAGCTGAATGGCACCCTCCACAACTAAGATTGAAAAGGACAACTTGACTTGGAAAAAAGTCCTGGAAGTCCACACTGTTCCCCAATAAAGTCCTGTTCCCCTTCTCCAATAAAATCTTAAAAAAAAAATAAAAATCCTACTATCTTACTGAATTTGTTTAAAAAAAAAAAAAAAAAAAGAAATGGGGCCTGATATTAGAAGATTATAGAAAAATAACCTTCGCCACATTTTCCAAAGTAATGTGGGGAGGAGAAAATACACAGCTGTTTACTAAGCAGGAATCCGGGAACATGGGGAGAATGCCAAACTAAACCACAAACAGCAGAGACGGTTTCATTAACCTTCCTTGGGGGATGTGACAACAGGCGGCTGATTCCCAGGAGATGGTCCTTGGGCACCATGAACCATCTCCCTAGCCTCCTTTCGGCCTTTGCCACTGCTCTACTGAAGGATACTGTATTTGGAAGGTAAATGTTTTATGTTTAAATTAATATAGTTCAGCTGATTGGCCATGGTCATGCAGACGGATCCCAAGAGAATGCCTTGGCGAGATGTACGTCAGGGCCATAGGCACTTTTGGGAGTCACTGGTCTGGCTCTGGTCCAGCAGCCGCCTTTGGATAATCACATTTTCTGCTGTGCTGTCTACACTTTCCCTCCCCTGAGCTGGGAGCAGCGGAGGAGAAGGCACATTTGGCCACAGACACTCAGGACGGCTCTGGGATCAAATGGTGAACGACATCCTACTTTAAGCAGAACCCACGTGGAAATAAAGGCATAGCAAGCACCGATCACGTAAGAGCTTTCCATCCACATACTGTAAAGTCTCTTTCCCCCTTTCTTACTCTCTCCCAAAGCAGGAAGCAGCACCGGTTTCCCTGAACAGACAGTGCTTCACATCTAAACTTAACCCTCCTGTTGCGAGTTAGCGCCAGGTCTCAGCTTACATATCGCATTGTGAGAGGCGCCAAGCTGGGTTGGGCTGCGCTTGTCACCTGTGTTGTGGTCTCCTGATGGACCCTCACCACAGCCCTTACCATCACCTGCTTCCCACGAGGTGGAAGCTCTGAGAGGAGGGGCCGCCTCGCTTTGTGCACAGAAGATTCCTTATTCCCTAGCACAGGGGCTAACCCTGGGAGGCATATGATACATGATGAACAAGGAAGTGAATGAATCGATGACTGAACAAAAAGGCACCTACAACAAAGCCGTCCTCACTCTGAAAACCAGTGCTGGGCATTGGTACTGCGAGGCCGGCAGTAAGGAATTTGCCATTACTTTCTCAAGTCAGAGTTGGCTGAAAACAGGTAAGCTCTGTTCTGTGATCTGATATAACACAAAAAGAGTATTTTTTTTGCAGATACTGGGAATGAACAGGGAGGAACGAATTATCTTTTTGTCTGTGAGATCTACTAAATCAGGGTATGTTGCTCTTTCACTTGAAATCCTCCAATGGCTTCTTCTTTTACATAGAATAAAATCTCAAGTCCTTGCAGAGGCTGACGCTGCTCCATCACCTCCCCTTCAGAGACACTGGCTTGGCCTTACTACTGTTCTCTCAACCACCCACGCTCACCTCTCCCGAGGGTCTTCCTAATGTTTCCCCTCTGCCCAAAACTCTTCAGCGAGAAGAGAAGAATATTAATTATCTCTCCTGGAATTTGGGTCAGCAGCTGAAACAGGGCCCTGACAGGAGCAGGAAGCATTCTCATCATGTCACAGAATGTGCAGATAGTCCCACAGGCTAAGTATTAACAAGACCATTCCACTGTGATAGGTGTAAGCTTTGGAGGTGGAAAGCATGGAAAACACACACACACACACACACACACACACAATGGCAGCAATGAGAAAAAGGAATTACTCATTTATCACTGGAAATCAGGGACTCAGCATAGAAGTTGGCCAAGAAATAACGGTCTTTCGGCGGCTCTTCTCTTGTTTTGGTGCTAGTCTCAGTCGGGATAAAAGTTAAAAGAGGAGCAAGACTGCTGACGCGGGGACAGTGACTAAGCTGTACAGACCACCTGACTGCCACGAGGACAGAAAACCAAACTGATGTTCCAGCAGAAGGGCAGCTGTGCCTGTTGGGAAAAAGCATTTCTGCATCTCAAAAAGCATGTGTTTCACGAGATGAGGAAAAGCCTTAAAACAGAAATCAGCCACCTGCACTTAAGACTCAATAACAACCCACTGTCTGCGGTTACACGCTGCATCATCTTTGCAGAGAAACCGTGGCCAGTGGGAGAAAAAAAATTTCACCATCGTTAATCACTGTAAAGTTCGGCAATATATTAACAGCACGCTTACTATGTGCCAGACACCGCTCTTAGAAGCTTTATCTGCATTAACTCATTTCTTCTTTCTCATATACACATGAGGTGGTTACCATTATTCATTCTATTTTAAAGGTGAGGACAGGTTACGTAACCTTCCCAAGGTCACACAGCTGGTAAAATAGCCCAAGCTATTGACCAGCAGGCCACCCAGCTTCCTAGTATAGCCACACCAGCTTCATTTCAGCAGCCCGTCAACCAAAACACTGAATGAAACCGACAAGCAAAGAAACAGCTGACAATGAAAGCAAAGACCAGAGTTCAGTGGAGGCCTGGGTAGAAGACACTGTTGGGTCTGCCCCAATTTTAGTTGGATGAGGCCCTCTTTCCTCATTTACATCCTGAGTTTCCCCTAAACATGTCTCTTCAAATCATGGAGTGAGCTCCTTAGGAAAACGTAAAGCACCAGACCTAGCTGTAAAGCGCCCTTTATCTGGTCCAGGCCCGATTTCCGCTCTGCTTCATTGCGGAAGCGTCTTCGGATCGTAGGAAAAACCTTGGTCTCCCACGCTTTCACCAGCAGAGCATAGTGGTCCTCCTAGAAGAAGAAGCAAACTCATGACCAGAGAAGGAACGCCTCATGTAGGCATCAGTCCTGCCCTAACTTACAGCTCTCAGCCCTGGGGTCTTCACCCCACACACACGCCAGTCATGGAAACACCATGTGGGCCACCCAACTAAATAGACCTCAAGGGCCCGGGGAGACAAGCCAGACCGGGGCAAGCTCTTCCTCTCCCTCTACAGCCACCTTTACTGCTGAATTACTGTCAAAGCACTTCATTTCTCCAACATCTGGATCAGTACTGGGCAAAAGAGCCCAACAGACATCGCTACTGACGTGTGGTTTAGAAAAACGGACACTCTGGAGTCACTGTTCAAAGCCAGTGACATATTTCAAAGTGTAACAATTCCAGCCTTGCACCCTCGGATCAAAACCATTCCTCGCGGCCTGTCCTGGACACCAGGGAGCTGACCAAATGTGGCGGGTCTCTTACCTGTGGGATGTCGTCATCATCATCGTCGTCACTTTCATCGTCTGCAATGGGAGGCGGGTGGGGGTCTGGGCCAGAGGTGATGAAATTCTCATAGCTGAGCTCTACTTTGTAATGACAGGAAGTGTCACTGTCGTATTCTGTAATGAAGCACAATAACAGCGAATTCCAGGCGAGAGCAGGCCAGAAAAATCATGAACTTCTCACCCTTGGACAAACCAGTTTCTCTTAATTTGTGTGACAGGAGACTCCTAGTACTTGTACGGATTTTCAAGTGCAGGGTCAAGGAATAACTAACTAATCACTGTAGTTAGCCTGAATCCTGCAATAGATTTCATGGGTATAATTCCTTCAACTCAGAGAAGCATATGGAATTTTCTTCATCATAAACATTAAACAGACACTTAACAGAGTTTGCAAACCAGTATCCCAAGGGCCCCGTAAGGCCTGCAGGCATCTTTAGTTCAGGATGCTCAGTTTTCTTCAATTTGATTACGAAATTTTTTAAATAACCAGGAAAGCATTTGAGTACACACCTATATACGGTATTTTGCCCAAATTTGTGAGGGACAAATAAGGATGCACATTATACATGGGTCATACTAATTCCGTATCTATGTAAATGTTTTTAATTCTTTTACTTATGCTTATGAGTTAAAAGTGTAGCTCTAGAAATCAGTAATGATATCCGTATGCAAAATAAGACCCTGAAATACGATCATCGGTTTTGTTGAACTTACAACGAATTGTAATGATGAAGAGCTCTTGGCCTTCTGTGATGGATAAATATTGTAAATTCATTAACCGGTACCTTCATTAACTTGTACCTTGTATCTGTTCTTGTGTTTTGTAATTATTTGTTACATAAAATTTCTTGTACCATAATATGTTAAAAAAATAAATGCTAAACTTCCTATATAATACAAAAAACAAATACCTAAACGTATATAAAAATTTGAATTAAAAAATTAAAACGAAAGATTTTTCCCCTGAAAGTTTGGGCCAAAAACATGGGTGTGCATTATACACGGGAATACACTGTGCATGGCAATCTAGGGTACCCACCACCTCGCTCCACACTCAGCATGGTTTATTATTCCTTGATGACCTCAATTTTAAAACAACTTAAGAAATGATTAATACTTTAAAATGAGGTGATTTCGTATAAAATTCTGGGGATTTAGCTGTCTTATAAAAAGTGGGCACTCAGGCCTGCACCGCCACGTGGCCACACCAGGCCGGCAGGCTTCCTGCACATGGGGAACACACTTTCCAGTCTACATGCTTCTTCCCGCTCCCCATTTCCTCTCACTGGGCCTGCTACCCCATTCCCAATGGGTACTCGAGTGCGCCCCAGTTAAATGGATTTCTGGAACTATAATGACAGCATTCACGTCCCCGGAAACAGGGGGCCGGGGAAGGCGGCAGCTTACGTTGCTGAGCAGTGGCCACAGCTGCAATCCGACATGGTGGCCCATGAGTGCCCGGGTCTGATGCAATACTGGTGCCAGCGTCGTTGTCACTGTCAGATGCCATGGCAAAGGGCAGGGCCTCAAAGTTGGCACTGATCTCCTCCGCCAGGTCTGTGCATAGGTCGGCCGCGTTGCGGTGGGCCTGGCCTTCGGCATAGGCAAATGGGCGGGAGCCAAAGTTAGCTCGAGTCTTGGTGTTCTGGAAAGGAGACCAAATGAAGGATTTGAAAGGACTCAGGCCTGCCTGCTCGCTTCCTTGATCATTTAGTTATTTATTGTACACCCTGAGGTAGACCTCACTCACATCCGACCAGAGAGGGGCCCCAGCTGTGGGACTGCACATGAAAGCAGGCAGAGGGGCTGGGGGCACGTGCACAAGTCAGCCCCGACCTCCCTCACCCCACACTCTGCTACTCCAACACTGTTCCTTTCTACCCAACGCCACTGCAAATGCTCTTCCCTTCCCCTGGAACAGCCCTTCCTCGTTTTGCCTAAAGACTGGTAAATATTCTAGACCTGGCTCAAACATCACCTCTTTGGGTCATGAGGACACGACCAGATGTGCTGGTGCTTGCTTTCATCATGTCTATGAGATGGTTAGTGTCAGCCTGACTGGCGGCGGGGTGCCAGATCAAACGTTATCTCTGGGTATGTCCGTGAGGGTGTTTCCGGGGGAGATTAGCACTTGAATTATGGGCTCAGTAGATCCCCCTCCCCAGTGTGGTGAGCATCATCTAAATTACTCAGGAGAATCTGTTTTCCTTCCCAGCAAGATAACCTGCCTTTTTCTGAATGTGAACCACAGGCCACATCCCACCAGAGACGTCCTCCAGATATGGGGCGAGGCGCTGCCCGCAGTATGTGAAGTACACCCGGCCCTTGGCGGGCTGCCCTGGAGGCGGCGGGGTCCCCTCGGTTCTCTCCCAGCCAATTCCTGCCACGTCACCTATGGCAGAGAACAGGAAGGAAACAACACATTTCCCCCTCTTACTGACTATTAAATAAACTTCCAAACTGCAACCAGTGTGACGAAGCCACATATCACTGGCTTTATTTATTTGTGCCTTCAGTTACATCTGAAAAAGACATAAAGTAACTTACTATATTTAAATAAATATAAAGTAACACAGTACAAATAAAAACTGTTTAGGATTAGAAAAATGCCTAGTATCTTGTGACAACATGGATGGACCTAGAGGGTATTGTGCTAAATGAGTAAGTCAGACAAATACCAGCTGATCTCACTTATATGTGGAATCTAAAGAACAACAATAAAAGAATAAACAAACAAAACAGAAACAGACTCATAGATACAGAGAACAAACTGATGGTTGCCAGAGGTGGGGTGTTGGGGAGCTGGGTGAGAAAGGTGAAGCGAATAAGAAGTACAAATGGGCAGTTACAAAATAGTCACAGGGATGTAAAGTACAGCACAGAGAATATAGTCAATAATATTGTTAATAACTATGTACAGTGCCAGGTGGGTACCAGACTTATCAGGGGGATCACTGCATAAATGAAATGTCTAACCACTGTGCTGTATGCCTGAAACTAATATAAAATAATACTAAATGTCAACTGAAAAATAATGTCAAATATATATGCACATAACTTAGAACTCAACCCACAATGTAAACTAACGGCACACTGTGAAGCACATATGTCCCCTTACTCATATGTATTTAAGGCCTTTTGCAGAAGCTGAGATACCAGCCCCGCTGCTCTCACGAAGTGACTGGGAACGGGGACAGAACTCAGAGACTGAGAGGAGCCTGTCCACCACACCAGTGCTCTTATGTTGGCTGCTCCGGGGAAACCGCTAGCACCTGGAGACTTAGGACTAACCTACTGTCGTAAACTCGCCATAAGCGCTTGAAGTTCTGTGATTCTGCTTTTCATCTCAGGGTTTCCTATGCCTTAGAAACCACCAGGATGGGCTTCCCCGTGGCTGGGGACTTGTCATGGGTCACCACGGCATCACTGGGTCACCGTGGCAACCCCAGGGGAGGAGAGTGCTCAGCACGCAGGAGATGTTCGGTGAGTATTTGGGGATAAACAGACACCGGAAGTGTCGGCACAGAGGTTGAGATTCTGGTAAAAAGTGAGTTCCCGAGTCCCACACAGACACATTCTCTAAGAAGAGGGTACCATGTGTGCCTGAGGTCCAGTCCAAAATTTTTTTCAGAAACCAAAATGTGATCTAACAAAACAGCAAACGACAGCAGCAAACAACTAAAAACCCTGACGAGGGTTCCCTTCCCTCCCCACAGCACCTCAGTGAGTACTTAGCTGAGATGCCAGAGTTCTGCTCCATAGAGTAAGAGAGAAATAACTTTGCCAGGAAATTATTTCCAAGTCATAACTTGATCATAACGGAAAATGGAAAACACTTCCCAGAAAAGTGCAATTTAACAAGCAGTTCCCTCGAGGGTAAGTGATGGCAAAACGACCCCCCAGACAGCTACCAGAGGCTATCTGTTGGATGGAGTGGCTTGGTATTCCTTGTCTGAGCATCCCAGATCATCTGTCTATCCCACGCAACATTTCAGTTTCATCAGAGAGGACGCTACAAGGTCCTGTCTGAAAATAAGGAGCCAACATGCTTGGCTGCTTCTGATGTCAGGAGGACAATCCCGAACTCTTGCTGCCGCTGCAGCAGGTGGGACTGGTCCCGATTCATCTACTGTGCAGACCAAGTTACCTACATGGAGCCCAGAAAGAAGAAGGGGAAAAATATTTTTTTTTAAATTGAATTGACTATTTCTGTGACTGAAACATCTGGGCAGAATGATTGTTGAAGCTGGGCCAGATGTTTAGTCTACCGAGAGCACAGCCTACAGCACGTATCTACTGGGAATACGTTGAGCGAGTGCCTCGTGGCTAGCGGTCGAGTTCTCTTGTTTTGAAGCTATTTACCTGCCCATCAATAACAAGCTGGTGAAAGACCAAACTGCAGAGAGAAGCAAAATCTCAGATTTTTCTGATGATGGGGCAACAAGAGTAAATGTGACTCCTAAGTTACCAAATGAAGGCTCTAAATGATAATGGCCTCATAAGATGACAGGTTTGGTGTAAACTAGGGGACAGCAAAGACAAATTGCCCATTTCCAGTTGCTATGTTTATTTAATTTTAGTCTATGTAGACCCACACCTGGGAACAACAGATGCACAGAGAGTGAAAAACAGCTCTCACTGCACTCACCAGGAGAGAGAGTCACGTCTAAGCGAACGCTCTTCCACTGTAATAAACTGGAGCCATTGTAGTGCACAGCACGGCCATTGCTACGGGAAAAAGAAGGGCAGTCAAAGGCAAGGCTACCTGGCCGACAGGAGGCAGCTAAGCAGTGAGCAGGCGGAGGGGTTTCCGTGGCCCAAGAGTAATCAGAAGAGAAATCCTGAGAGCTATTCTCTTTTCCAACTAGTATTTTATACGTTTTGGGGGGTAGAGATTATAATTATATTACTTTAGTATTAAAACACCCACCCCCATTACTTTTTTTTAAAAAATAACAGCAGTAATAGCCACTTACTTATGGAAAAGACAAGTGCCCACTGGATTAGTCCAAGCCCCATCTCGTTTCTCTGCTTCTGTAGCAAAGCCAAAGGAAACTATTGGTCCAGTGTCGTCATCAGTATCTCCATAGGAAACAATTTCAATTTCCCAGTAAAAAGATGGGGCCTGAAGAAACACCAGAAGTGGGCAGACAATCAGAGGGCTCAACTTGGGACCTTCAACTTGTTTTTTCTTTCAAATTTGAAGGAAAGAGGCAAAAGCCAGCGTGTCTTGTGATTTCTCACCTGAACTGGCAGTGGGGAGGTGGCATAGATAAATGTGCCCCGGGGCAGACCGCCCCCAGCACTGGGGTCAGCCAGGAAGGTGACGGAAGTAAGGTGGGAAGAGAACATGCAGGCTCGAACAGGTGGGAACACTCTCGAGGGGTTCCACGTTATCTCCTTGGGCTACAAAGGGGGAAAAACCCGCATTCAATAGAACTGCAAACACAAATCCCTTCATTCTCTCAAAGAAGAAACAAAAAGTCATTTAATGGTCTAATAACATAGGTATATATTTTTAAAAAGAAAGGGTACCTTTTATTCCAAAGGAAACTTTATTTTAAAAAAGGCAGTCTCCTTCCCTATGACCAACCCTGCTCTCTAAAAACAATCATTCTCTTAACTTTTTAAACTGTTAATTCTGATACTTACCTCTATATTTCTCCTTCATGAGGTTTTCATTCGCACATACCTACTTCTGCTTACACACAGGCCCTCAGCCCTCACTCCCAGTATAATTACAGGACAAAAGGACACATTTGAGTTCAGTCATCAGAATCTATATTACTATGACTTAATACTCAGCTCAAAGCTAAAAAGGAGTACTATGGTTACACTCCCATTTTTTTTTTTAGGTTAATTGCCTCCGTTTTTCACTTTCATAGTTTTTAGTAAGTCTAATCATACAATTTCAAGCTTCTCTATCAGATAAAAGCATACACCTTTTTCAAACCCATCAATTTTACTTTTATCCTAAATAAAGAACCAAAAGATGTGTGTAAAGATCAACCCCAAGGATATTCAGATCAGTTAGGGAGAAAACTGCAGACAATGTGGAGATGCAACAATAAAAGCCTGAGTGAATAAACTGAGGCACAAATATACGCTGGGATATTAAGTTTCTATTGATTGATGTGGAAAGGCACTCATCACCTACAGAAGGGGAGAAGATAGATGCAAAACAGTATGGAAAGCAGAAATCCATTTTTGTTAAAAATATTATAGATTATACACCACATGAATATGTCACTAACGGTAACTGGAGAGGTTGAGATTCCAGGTGACATTTCTTCTTTCATGTATTTTTAACTTTTTTATTTTGAAATAATTTCAAACCTACAGAAAAACTGCAAGAATATCACAATTTTTTATACTCTTACCTAGATGCACCAATTTTTTTTTTTGAGATATAATTCATGAAACATGTAATTCACTGTAAGGTGTACAATATAGTGATTTTTAGGATATTCACAGAGTTGGGCAATCATCACCACAATCTAATTTTAGAACATTTCTGTTCCCCTTAAAAGAAATCCCTGCCCATTAGTAGTCAGTGCCCATCCTTCTCTCCCCCAGCCCTTGGCAACCATCAATTTACTTCCTGTGTCTCTGGATTTGCCTGTTCTGGACACTTCATATAAACGGAATCTTACAATACGTGGTCTTTTGAGACTGCCTTCTTTCGCTTCGCATAATTTCAAGGTTTATCCATATTGTAGCAGGTATTACTACTTCATTACTTTTAAAGGCTGAGTAATATTCTTTTGTATGGATTTACCCCATTTTATGCATTCATTCATCAGCTGATGGACACTTAGATTGTTTCCATTTGGGGGCTTTTATGAATCGTGCTGCTAGGAACATTCACAGATACGCCAATTGTTAACATTTTGCCACTTTTACTTTTAATCACTCTTTCATTGTGTCTGTCATCTCTCTCTCTCTCTTTATATATATATAAAATATACTATGAGATGGACTACAGAACTAAAATTTTGAAAAAGTTTTGTTTTTCTGTTATTGATAACAGAAATTTACCAATTAATGAGTAGTTCTGCTCCTCTGGTCTAATCTTTCAATACTTAGAATGTCAAATCAATGTGCCTTGACATTCCAAGATGATAGCATGTTGCTGCAGAGCGTACACCTCCCAACGGCTTTGCAAACGCTCACTCTAAATACCACTAACGGGCTGCTCAGCATTCTTCAGTGCGGCAGACAGCACAGGCCTCACCTGTCTCCGGTCGGCCTGCAGGGGGGGCGGTGGGGGCCGAGCACAGTCCCGGTAGAGCATCCTCAGACGTTCACACTGCACCTCCACAACTGCCAGCCGCTCTCCTGAAGGGAGATACACCCAACACGTGTAAATAAGTCCTGCAAGCCAAGGAGGGCTCCAACTCCTCAGGAGGAGGGTCGGAGCAACAAAACGCTTATGGAGGTTATTCACCTGCTTACAAAAGGGCAACTACCCTGAGACCTCTTTGTCTGCTACACGTATCTCAGTAGCGTAGCAACGTGGCCGAGTGCAGGGGCTCTGGGGCTGGGCTGCCTGGATTCAGAATCTGGCTCCCTTCCTCAGTATCTGCCATCTCACTGCCAGCCTGGCGGGTCACTACAGTGCTTGTGCCTCACAGGTGGTTGTGAAGATGAGATTAAATAACACAAGGAGAGGCCTTAGCCAAGTCCCTTTCACAGGGCACTCACTCAAATGAAAGCTATGATTATCATCTAATAAATGAAGGCTATTATCATCTCAATTGGTTTTTTAAAAGTCTAATACTGAACGTTGTACATTTCTCCATCGGGAAGGACACTGGTATTAAGGGAGCATATAGCTTCCATGCCTTCCAGTGCGTTGGTGAAACCTCAGATGCGTGGCTTGCTGGCCAAGCATCTGATTTGATACTGTTGGAGTGATCATTGTATCCCTGGGGGATGCAGCTTTCTATAACTTTGCTGTGGCTGAACCAAGGCATATGCAGATTTCTACAGAAATTATCACTCCATGAAAGAGTTTAAGGAGATGAGGGAGGCTGGTATGCAAAGTGATTTCGGAGTGTCAAGAATTTCTTTGAGTGGACTTCCAGGGAAGTTTGTCACTGACCTGTGTTCCTGAGCTATGCAACATGGGTATTTGGGCTAAGGGATAGTTTCTCTATAAATAATTAACAAATATTGTGGGGAAAAAAGTCTAATACCTATTGAAAACCTCCTATGAGCAAGGCACAGTGCTAGATGTTGGAGGCTACAAAGGTATGAGCTGAAGTCCCCAGTCTGGGAGGACACAGGAGGCATGCTCATGCATACACATATGTGATAAAGAACACAGTACAAGGTTGTAGTATGTTATATGATATAAAGCAAAACATGGGAGCAAAGGAGTGAGTGATAACTTCATTTCAGGATCCAGAAAGGCTTACTGGAGACACCATTAAATTAGATCTTAGAAAAGATAGGATTTCAATAACCACAGAAGAAAGGGAATTCTGGGTGGTTTGGCACTATGAAAATAGTCTAGAATAGAATAGTCAGGAGTCAGATGTTTCAGGAGTACCTCGCAAGACACACAAAAATTAACTCAAATGAATCCAAGACCTAAAAAGCCTATAGCTAAAATTATAAAACTCTTAGAAGAAAACATATGTGTAAATTTTCATGACTTTAGATTAGGCAATGGTTTCTTAGATATGACACCGAAAGCACAAGCAATGAAAGAAGATTAGATAAATTGGACTTCACAATGATGACAAACTTTTGTGTTTCAAAGTACACTTTTGAGAAAGTGAAAAGATAATCCACAGAATGGGAGAAAATATTTATAAATCATACTGATCAGAGACTAGTACATCTAGAATATATAAAGAAATGTTATAATTTCACAACAAAAGACAAATAACCCGATTAAAAATGGGCAAGGAATTCGAATAAACATTTCTCTAAAGAAAATATACAAATGGCCAATAAATACAGGGAAAAGATGCTCAACATCATTAGTCATTAGGAAAATGCAAATCAAAACCGTAATGAGATACCAGTTCACACCTACTAGGATGGCTATAATTAAAAGGACTGACAATAGACTGGCAAGGATGTGGAGTAACTGGGACACTCACACACTGTTGGTAGGAATATAAAATGGTGCAGAAACTTTGGAAAACAGTTCCTCAAAAAAGGAAGCAGTTTTTCAAAAGTTAAACACACACGGTAAGACCCAACAATTCCACTCCTCTATATACGCAACAGAATTGAAAACATATGTCCACACAAAAACCTGTATATGAGTGTTTATAGCAGCATTATTCATAACATCCAAAAAGTACAAACAACACAAGTGTTGATAAATTGATTAATGGATAAATAAAAAGTGGTCCATCCATACACTGGAATGTTATTCAGCTGTAAAAATTAATGAACTACTGATACCTGCTACAACATAGATGAACCTTGAAAACATGGCAGTTTAAGTGAAAAAACAAAACAAAACCAGACACCAAAGGCCACACACTGTATGATTCCATTTATATGAAGTGTCCAGAACAGGCACATCCAAAGAGACAGAAAGTAGACTGGTGGTTGCCAGGGGCTGAGGGAAGGGGGAAATGGGGAGTGACTGATTAATGGAGATGGAGGTATTTTCTCTTTGGGTAGAGGTAGAAATGTTCTGGAATTATACAGTGGTGATGGCTGTACAACTCTAAATACATTAAAACCCACAGAATTATGCTCTTTAAAGTGGTAAATTATTAAGGTATGTAAATCATTTATAGCTCAATTTAAAAAAGATGTCTTAGGAGGAGCAAAATGTAGCCCATTAAAAGGAAAGCAGAGAGTTTGTTTAGGATAGTTTGTTTAGCAAGAAAGATTTGACTTACAGCAGACCTACAGACAACTAGACACCTGATACGATGACGTGGATTAGGAGGCGACAGCAAAGATGAGGCAAGGACAGAACAAAGTCAGCGTGGATGCAGGAGTGAGGTCAGGCCATGAGGTGTGTGCCCGGGAGGGCACAAGTCCAGGCCTGTGCTTCCCAATGGACAAACCACAGAGGAAAACTATTCAGTTACAGGATTCATGGAGTCTATTACGTAAATGTAAACTAACTAGGTATCAAGAGCCTAGCTATTTTTGACAAACACTTTACAACTATTTTTGTTAAAATGACTTAACAGTCATGACGCTCTTTCAATCCAGACAGGTGGGATCACACCAAATAAGAAGGGAAGAGCCATTCTTACGGAGAATGACGGGAGCAGGACTAACCTGAGGCATGTTTGCCGCGAGCTACACTTAATGTCAGAGGAGATTTTTATAGACGCTAGTGTGAGAATCAAAAGCTCCTATACTCCAAATACAAGAAAGAAAACATCGACTGTACTTTCGCCATTGTAACAAGTACCCGCCAGAACCGGCTGTAAACTCTTTCTAATCCATCAGTGACAACCTCACAGTAGTAACTACACTTCGGGAAAGCCAGCCTCTTGGTGACAGCTCCACGCCCCTGACAATCAGCACTCAAATGTGGGCTTCAGGAAAGTAACTGTGATGCCAGTATGAAAAGACAAGGTGCGAGAAGGTAAAGCTTAGAGAATAATGCAGATGTCTAAACAGGAGACAAAAAGTACCTGACTTAAGGAATTGGTAGTGGAAATGGCAGAAAGGGATACATTTCAGGAGCATTTCAAAGGAAAAATCAGATATGGCAACTGACTGAATGTGGAAAGACAGGGGGCATCATATTTAACTCAGTGTCTGAGTGTCAAAAATAGTCTGAGTATCACCTAAAACAGGGAAGTCAGAAAAGGAGGGCTGATTCCAGAGTAAAAAATGACTATGGTTTAGAAATCGGTATATTCATGAGTCTCGTGTTCTTCTAATAGAAGCCGTCAGATCTGGATCTCAGGAAGGACCGCCCACAGCAGAAGGCGTGACAGTGCAGAAGGCAGATAGAGCAGGTGAGTCAGGGTAAAGCTTAGAGCACTGTCGCAAGCCACGTCTGACGTCTACTTGCGTCACAACTGCCCTGGCCCACCCTCAGCTTACTGGAATGTTATTCAGCCGTATTTGGATACAGCATGGAAAGCATCTTAAACATGCTTCCCAGAGATTCTTAGGAACTTTCAAAGTCTGAGGAAAACCTCTGGCTGAGAATGCGTATATTTAGGAAGAAGGGAGAAGAGGAGGAAATAGCTGAACCTGAGAGCTCTGGCCTCTGTATGAATATAAAATAAAATTGGGAACTTTTTTGGTTTATAGTCTATATGCCTTTTCTTCAGTGTCAAAATCTGTGTCCTATGCTATTACAACCAAGGGATTAAGTTAACTTCTCAGGAATATTTATTCATGGGAAAGAGCTCTGTAGTGCTATCTTCCTAAACCAAATGGAATTAGATATTTTTCCCCTTGGATTAGAGAAGCTATAAAATTTAGATATGAGTGAGTGAACATTACAATGGCCAAACGTGCCGCTTAACTCATCCCCAATGACGTAAAACAGAACAACATTCACTGAATTATTTTTTCATTTTAGAGACTCAATATATTACTGCCTGTAAATTGTATAACATTTTCATACATGAAATAAAAGATATTAACACATTAAAATTAAAAATCAAAGAACTTTCTCTTCTACCCACCACCTTGAATCTTACTTATTAAACATCATTTCTTCTAAGCAGTCTAGAAGACTGTAAGCTGTAAGAATCCACCGCTGGGCTGCAATGTAACCAACATACCAGATGCTGTGACTTTTGTTTTGTTTTGTTTAACAGGTAAATAACTGATACGTCAGCAACTTTATACTTTACTTTAAACCTCACAGCTCTTTTTGGTAAACTAATAAGTAAGTTGTTAAGGATTGTTAAACTTGACATAAGACACTATTTTAGTCTATAAATCAATGTGTATAAGCTTTATAGTCTTCTCTTTTGTAGCAATTGATATTTCCCACACGTTTCTTTCCAACTGTTTATTACCACAGTTCTTTTCCACTAGGAGAAAAGGCTTAGGGAGGTTATTATTAAAACCATTTGAGATCACTGCTCTAAGTTACTACAATTTCTAGTCTGTATATTAAGTACCAAAGTTAATTTCACAAATTAACACCTTTTTATTTTATAAAATATATAAAAGAGGATACTCCTAGAGAAAAGCAAGTGATTAATTCAGCAAGTTATATGTTTGCTAACATCGGTCAAATATGTCATAAATGCAACCTAAGCCAAGCATATGAAAAAGCAGAGACAGGGAACTCAGGACCTGTCACAGGCACAAAACTAAATTACGGGCAGAACTTTAGTCACAAGCAATTTCACCCATGAAGTCTAGCAAACTCCTTTTCTTCGGTTCTTTTTCTCTATTCTTAGGGTCTCTCCGACATTTATTAACAGTCACTGGCTCCACAGCACTAAGCTCATTAGAAAGAGGAGATTTGAGAGGTAAAACAGATATATAATGAAAAGCAAAAACAAACCAACAGAAATCACTACCATGTGAAAAAGGACAAATATTTAAGGACAGAAAAAAGATTAGAGAGTTACTAAAAAAGCAAACAGCATGAGAAATAGTAAATCACATGAAGAATTAAGAAAGGATAAAACTAACATCATTAAGGAAGTTAAAGATATTTCTTCCTTATAGCTTATGAAAATGCTGGTACTAGAAATTGCAGGAATGCTAATCTAATTGTGAACAATTTCATTTAGAGTCCAATTATATCCTTGGGGACAAAGCATAAATTTTCACTTAAAAACAACCAGGCCAAGTACCAATTTACAGGAAATTTGAGGACAAAAGGACATATTAAATGACACCACAGGGATACAATCGGCAAAATCCAGACTGTGGGAAACCTTTCAACAAATAAATTGCAAGGGGAAAATGATACTGAGGGGAATCTATATTTTGAAAGAAATGTAAAAAGCATAGCAATGAATCAAAATGTGTGAACTTTATTTGGATCCTGATTCAAATAAACAAGTGTAAAAACAAGTATGACTTCATGAGAAAATTAGAAAGTTGTACGCTGACTAGATATTTAATAATATTACAGAATAACTATTAAATTTTTAGATGTGACAATGGTATTGTGGTTATTTATTTATTTTTTTGAGTCCTTATTCTTTAGAGACACATACTAAAATATTTATGGATAAAATAATATAAGATATACACAGGACCTAGAAGGACACGCCAAACTAAACTGCTTGTTATTATGACTTTGTTCTTGTGTTTTCAGTTTCTTATTATATGCACATGTCAACTTTTAAAAACGAAGTGTTATTTTAAAAACTTAAAACAAAAATTAAAGTTTTGCTTAAAAATAATCCAGGAGGGTAGAGCATGACAGAAACAGGATTGGCTATGAGTTGATAACTGTTGAAACTGGATGATGCACACATAAGGGTTCATTATACTAGTCCTATTTTTATATTTGCTTAAACTTTTTCATAAACACAAACACACACACAGATCGATGTTAGTGCAAACTCTTGACTCTGAATTCAAATGTAGCCAACGACAACAGTCAAAGTATCTGCAGCCCTAAGGACAGTTCATAAATAGTTCTAATAGGGAAATCAAGGCAATGAATTAATGTGAATGGAGAGAAGAAAACACTATGACATGGTCCTGAAAAATACTGATGTCCTACTTGGTATATACTGAAAGCCTTTTATTTCCATTTCTAGATGTGGGATGCAAGTGAGTTGTGATGAGTGTTGTCTACAGAGCTCAGCTGTTTGATGGGTATGTGTATGCAAACTGTTAACGTGCCATGACCAAATCGCAAGTGTGAAGACAAGACTCAGTAAAACAAGGTGGTAAGGAAAGCAACAGGTACTCACCAGCACTGCATTCCTGGGCTACTAGGTTAAGAACTTCAACAGCGGCTGGACACTGTTGTATGAATTCTTCACAAAACGAGCTGTCTTCTAAAAGCTGGGCCATGACCAGGCACGCTCTTAATGTTAAAAGATTTACAATATTTCAAAGTCATCAATGTTCATTCTCTAAAAAGTCAACTGTGAAAAACATTTCAATCAATTTTGTCCCCTAATTTATGACAAGATTCAAACTCCCCCTTCCTCTTGCATTTTTGTTCGGAGCTGGATTGGTTTGGAAATATATATATATTCTTCTTCTCCACACAGTAACTGCTGACACTGCGTGGAGAGTCAGAAAAGTGAAAAATGGATGCCATCGCCACTCAACGGAGACACAAAGTGCCAGATGAGAAATCAGCTTTGCAGTATCCCTTGAAAGCTTTTCCTAAACTGTGCTCCATGGGCAATATTAGTGTTCTGGGAACAAGAGGAACCTAAACACTTGGAAAAATCTGTATTTTTCTTATTCTCTCACCTGATTCAAAACGCATATGAGAACTTTCTGAGAAGTCCCATTACCAAAAGAGAAATATGTTACTGTTGTTTAATGATAAATAACTGTATTTTCAGGAAAAGACTGCTTTTCTTTCAAACGTCAATATTTGTGAGTGTTCCCTAGTTTTCTCATTATCAGCCTGGACAGTGGTGGACCAGATATGTACTAAGGTGGCCTGAATCATTTAAAAAAGGCAGAGTGACAGAGGAATTCCTGTGATAAGACAAAGTGCTTTTAACAAAGAAAATTGGCAGAGCTTTATGTATACATTCCATATACCACGTTTTGATTATTTTCTTAGGGCAACAGCTAAACTTTATTCCAAAGTGCAAAAACTGGGGACTGCAACAAAAATTGCAGAAATTGGGAAATGCAACAAAAACTGTAATACACAGGGCACAAAAGAATGGCTTCTGTTACTCCTCTAGGCATGACCTTCATGCTGGGGCCCACCACGGACCCTTGCCTGTGGCCTGCACCACCTCAGTACATTAGGGGGTCCTTGGAGCATGCTCACCTTGTTCTTATTTCAGCCAGGAGCCGAACGACTGCCATCACAGGAGCTGACCCATCTCCTGTTGCAGGAAGTGAGGTGTGGATAGAGAGACTTCCCTCCTGAGGAAGCAGCATGGATTGGACTGCCTGGACTACCTTCTCAGTAATGGACAGTTTATGGAGAGGCAACGCCTGATGGCAGAGATAAATTCAAGTCATTAGTTTCTAAGAAAGGAGGGGGTGATTGTCTGGAGATAATTCTCACAATTTCAGTTCAAAAACATAAAATCACCATAGAGAAAACTGCAAACTAGACCAAAATAATTAAAAATACAACACAATGGAATATTTCTAACAAAAGAACCGAATTTTGACATCTACATAAAAATTTCCACAGAAAGGTTACTATTAAATAATTATCCCCCATATATAAATACACACAAGTAAAATTTAAGATAACCAAGAATTCGTGCTTCTGTACCGAGCACGTGCATATCATTCGTTACAGTATGGTTACCACTGGCAGTGACATCTTATGGTGCATTTAAAAATTACCTTACCTCTGATCTTGGAACACAGAGTCTAGACAATGGAATAGTCAGCGTGTCTGATGCTTGCGAAGTCTTTCTACAGTCTATGGGTGGGAATCTGACTGTAGCTATGCCTTCCTGCTCATTGATTGAAGCCACGACTCCGATGCTTCCTGATATTCCTCTACCTAAAACCTAGAGACACAGCTGGATTAGCACTGGCAGAGGGTGCGAGCAACTATCTGCTGGGACAAGTGGGAAGAGAAACTTTACAGCTGTCCTTATCGGCATTGCAGGAATAGTCTATTCTAAACGTGAGTTAAAATAGGTCCTCGAGCCTTGTGTCAAGGTGACTACAACATGATTTAATCTGCAACTTTCAATTCGGAAATACTGCCCACATTAATGGCACCGCAGGACACACGTCTTAGTTAACACTATACAGTACTGTCCTAGTGTTTGAATAATCTGTATCATCGTGCGGATCAGAATTCATTAGTTTCTCATAAGCCTTATTTCACTTGACGAAACAAGGATTTTTGTCCAACCGGGCAGACGATACTTGTCTTACGATGACTGATTAATCAATGGACACTTCCATACGGGGGGAAGCAATGAAGTGGGTGCTGGGGGCTGGTTACCTGAACCTCGGACCCTATCTTGATCGTCTCTTTGAAGCCTCCAAGTGCACACAGTGCGGCGACGGCTTGGCGGGCTATTCTCTGAAGTTTGGCGAGTTTTCTGCCACTACTGCTCCCATTTTCCAGAATGCTTTCTGCATATTTTCCCAATTGTGGAATGTACATCAGTGCACGAGACAGAACCTACATATAAGAAGCAGCCCGTGTAGGAAGAGTTAAAGCCTTGGTCGTTTGGGTACTAACGGTGATAAGATGTCTACAACAGTGCCCGGGGCCCATGTATTGAAGCACCTCTGGATACGGGAGGGATGAAATAACTATCAGGTATGACCACCGACATTCCCGCCTTATTCGCCTTAGGTAATTGGACAGAACTGGAAATACACAACCTCAAAATACGGGTGACTCAAACATTGTGTTAATAAAATCCCTGAAAAAAAAATTTTATCTGAAGGAAAACCATGACAGCATATGGCCTACATCCCAACATCCAATCACCTTTAGAGCATAATATAAAGAGTTCACTTGAAGAATGACTATGAGAAAGGGAAGTGATTACAAGCAACAACTATTGTTTGTAATAATAATTACTGACAGAGCACTCAGGAATGTTCAATCACAGAGGCCTCCTTAGGACTTAGTAAGTACCCTTCACACACCCAATAAATCAAGGTACGTGACTTCCTAATGTCGGTACCAGCCAAACACAGGCAAGAAAGAGAAACAAGGGGCGCCACTCTTTTCCTGAGAAGACTGTCCTGTCTTCTTCAAAATTAGAACTGGTGGCAATAGGAGATATGAGAGACCAGAGCTGAAACTACTAACCCAAAGCAAACCACAGGGAAAAACAGTTAACAAGTATAATTGGCCATTTTGGAAAATCTCTCTTTACTAAAATGTCCCTTGCTAGGCATGATTCCAAAAGAACACTCACTGCCTTCTTGCTCTCTTGGTTAAACAGTAAATGCTGTACTAACCTTTTCTGCTGTTGTGGTCCATATTTGAGCAGCATTTGACTCGGGTGCTGTTAGCAAGCTATGAAGCAAGGCGATCACTTCTGCAGCCATGCTGTTGGCCACGTGCCCACTGATGAAGGGTCTGACGGGGTCGGTCCTGCAAGTGCCAACAGGGGAAACTGTCAGGGCCCAGCGATGGCTAAGAATGCAGAGAAGTGGCTTCGAGGGTTAGCCTCTCATGGAAACATTTTCTATTCTTACAAGAAGTAGACTTTGTTGACTGAGAAAAAGAGAAGCTAAGTCATCATTAGGAAGAAATTGCTTCTCTCATGTTCTTTCTGGTAACTAAAGAATCCTGTGAGGCAATGGACCTCAAACTTTGGATTGTGTAAGCCATCAGGATGCGAGGAAAGACACGGCATCTAGCCTGGCTCTCAAGCACAGAACACCTTGTTCCAACTTCCAGAGGCAACACTCATTCATCCTTTCCATGCTTAGAAAGAGGTTTATGTGTACAGTTGGGATGGTGGGGCGTATTGTTCTGAAGAAGTAAGGTAGCAAGACCAGAGTTTACTAATACTCAAAAATAACGATGGCTGGTGTTTCAGGCAGTGGCCCTGCTCAGCAAAACAAGCCTCCGGCTACAGATGTCATTCAGCAGGGGCGCCTCCCTATTCGTCCATCACAACCCCAGACGGGTATTTTAAGCCCTCAGTCCTGATTTCCAGCAGGTCAAGGGGCTGACATAAAATGAAAACCCTAAGCACAAACCCATTACAAAGTACATCTGAGAAGAGTGCAGCTAGGTCCTACCCTGTGGAAGGTTTGTACCTCGCAAGTTCTGAGTTCCTCTCTCGGCAAATGGAGGTTTGGGCGGTTTTCTTTTTGTCACCCGTGGATAGTCCGCTCACAGTCTCTGGGTTGACTGATTCTACAGGTGGCCCGATGCTGACAATGAGGCCCGACTGTGCCCACTTGGTTGCCTTTCGAAGAGCTGCTGCGGCCTCTTCTGTGATCACTTCACAACAGCCACCCTGGAGGTCAGTTTGAAGACATTCGCGACATTCATTTCACTCTTCTCAGCACTATACTTTGTAAAACCTGTTTCCCCCAATTACCAAAGCAATCCAGGCCTATTTTTAAAGATTCAAATATTATTATATGTAGGAAGTGAAATTTCCATAAACATCCTATGTCCTCACCCAGTCACAGATAAGTGTTAGTCTTCTAGATATTTTTCCCCATGCAAATTCTGACATATATAATCAGGAATCACACTACACAGTTTTCCAACTTATTTTTATCAGTTCTCAATATATCATGAGTATTTCTATATTGAGATATACATATCTAGTTCTTTTTTATAGTTGTACAGTATTTCATTATATGAATATAACACTTTTCTTGAAAATTTATTTTTAAATTTTTTAAAATTGAGGTATAATGGACATGTAACAATTTCTTTAACCAATCCCCTATTTATGGGTACACAGATTCTTTTTTTTTTACAAACACAACTGTGAAGAACATGGTTGTCTCTGGATACCTGAGAATGCCTTTTTATCATCACTTTGACAATACTGGGTATTAGCAATCTTTCTTTCTTTTTTTTTCCCCAGATAATTTTTATGAGAGTTTATTTAAGCCAAACTAATGAAAGCTGCTGAGAAGCAAGATCTCAAATGCTTCTTAGCACTCTTTCTTATCTGACAGGTAAAAAAATGACATATTACTATTGTTTTTATTCCTTTCCTTCATTTATATATTGTGTAATTTGTGAGCCTGCGCACATTTTTACATTTTGATGGGCTAATTGTCTTTATTTCTTATTATCTATTATTACTTTTAACTGACTTTCATCTATTATCACTTTTAAAGTATTTTTAGGCTGTAAACATTTTTAACAGAGCTAAGAAAAAATTTCTAGGTCAAAACCAAGAGTTCTCTTTTGCATTTTAACATTAATGCCAAATTGATTTTGACTAGTTCTCTGGAAAATGGCCTTAGCTAAGCCACTGACTTCAATTTCTTACCCTGCCTCTTTGTAGGAACTTGAAAAATTCTCATGGAAACCAGAAGCATGGAGAATGTTCTTCCATCATGGGTCTTGTCAGAGCAGGTTTCTCTATATTAAGCTTACCTTCGTCATGTCCCGATCCATTTTCACGACTTTCTCCATGTTGGCACCAGTACCAAGTCGGAAAGGCCGTCCTTCTGAGCTACTAAAAAGGGAAGGCAGAGAAAAGCAATGGCTTTACAGGCCCATCACAGGTGGGGGCGGTATGCCGTGAGGCAAACCGGTAATGGCCAGGCTGCCATTATATGCCACAGCACGCTTTTAAAATCCACAGAAGACTCAATTTTTCCACAAAGGAAATAATTTATTATTGCTTAATTATAGCCTTTTTAGGGATCAAAACAACAGCTGTTTTTAGAGTTTAATGATAATTAAAAACCTACGTGAAAATGATGTCCAACTAAAGAGCTGAATGAAGCTGAGAGTCTGAACCTATAATCAAGGGAAGGCCAGGCCCACACTCAGTACGTGATCTAAATCCCAAAGTGAGGGGCTTATACCAGCAACACAGATTGGATGCCTTGGTGTGAAGGACTGGATCTCCCTTTCCGATAGTTGACCTCCCTCTGCCACCAAATTCGTACTATGACATTTTGCACGGCCCAGGAATGTTTCCTGGAGATTTGTCCATCTGAGCTCTGACCTGCCCTGACCCTTAGTTTACGCCAGTAGGCCAGTAGTGTTTTCAGTTGCCATGATGGCAGACAAGGGACCCAAGGATGAGGATGACAGCTCCATCGAGTCATTTATTTGAAGAGAGGACTCTTCCCCCTGAGACATAAACACCTGCTCTAAACTCCCTGTGCTCTGTGGCAAGCGTCCTGTTGTCCTAGAGCCCACTAACAGGGCCTCTGTAGGTTTGTAATCATTGGACAATAAGGGCATATTTTTACTTCCTTGTGCAGCAATCATACCATTCATACTTCAGTGAATTAAAGCTTTAAAAAAGTTCCTCTATTTCTCCACCTCACAGCCCAGGGCATCCTAAAATTTACTGATGGCCGAAGGACCCCAAACACCATGTGCATCATTCCTTCTCAAGGTCCAAGGCACACTCAGACTCTCATTGAACACAAATGACATTCTCAACAGGGCTTTCGCTCAGTTGGGTTTGCAGACATGGTGCTGAGTTGTGGAGAGAGGCCTGCGCCTCAGCGCAGCCTCAGGTTCTCCTTGGGTGACACCAGGGATGGCAGTAACCGTGATTACACCTAAGGATTGCTGAGAGGATGGAGATGGGTGATGTGTGTAAGGGGCTTGCTCAGCACAGTGTGTGTGACATGGAGGTGCTGGCTGCCATGCAGCTATTACAGTCACCGTCACCTTAGCAAGGGCTGGAGAACCTCATGGGATGACTGGTCTTCCCGCTTGTGGATGAAGATAGACAGCTTGCCATCCACTGCTTCACTCTCTTCTCCGGGATCTTTATCTCCTTTTAAGGAATTCTTGGGACTGCTTTTTGTCAATGTGGTGTCAGGTTCGGAAGCGGTTGGAGAAAGAACTGTCTGACATCCTTTCAGCAAACAGAAAAATTGCAAGGTTGTCTGTGCCGGGAAAACACGGGTTTGGGAACCTCCCTTCCTCCCTCTCTGCCCCTCCGTCCCTTCTCCCTACTCCGTCTGATGTCGCAGAGCACAGCTGCCACTGTGGACATGTGAAAGCTCAGTGTGACTCTGCACAGGCGGTGGGCACCTTAGCGCACTCTCCCGTCCAAAGCGGCTCACCTGGCACCACGTAATCTGCCAGCTTTGCCAAGAGCAACGAGGCGATCTTGGATGCTGGGTCACTGGGATCCTCCTGCTCACTGTTCAGGGAGGGGACAGAGTAGCTCCACGGGGGGAGCTCTACATTCCCACAGTCTTCCACGCTCATGAGTGGGAGTGCCGCCCGGCACAGCTGGAGAATGATGAGGACCAGCTTCGGAGATGGGCGCTGGTCAAGCAGCAGGGAGAGCAGTTTGGACACACAGGCCGGCTGGCTGAGGATGGCTTTACCTATGTGGCTCCTGGAAAAGAAGGGAGAAGAGGGACCCCATGCTGAGAATGCTGAGGTAGAGACATTCGGAAGCAAGAATTCCCTAAGTGGGGTTACGCAAACTGACGACTTCAGGTTCATGAGAAGACATGGGTTTGGCGCTATGTTTTGATGAAGGAGAATGAAGATTTTTTTGTAATTATCTGATGGAAACTCACAATTGACCAATAATACTTAAAAAGAAAGATTTGGGGATGTTTTCTGATCGCCGACGTTGACTTCCTTGAGATCCTATAGTCCAGGGCACCGCGACTTCGAAACCCAGGCTCGGACTCCTTAGCCTGTACTCCTTTTGAAGGACCAAACATCACACGGCATTGCACAGGCCCCAACAGCCTGCGATCTGTCACAGCTGAACCTGTGACTTTCACTAAGAAGAAAGTGCGCAGTCCAGCGGAAGCCACAGAACAAGCGGACTCATGTGGACAAGATTTCGTGGGCCTCATGGCTCACACACTTAATGGGATTAAACTTCCACAGAATATCCTCATTTAAAGAAAGACACAGCGTGAGAAAGTGAGCTAATTACAGGTCCCGACTGATTATGCTTTAATCTTGCTAGAATGAGAGTAATGATTTTTGGTGATTGAATACAAATGCACTGGACATGAAAGGCTAGCAGATGTTACCAGCAAACTATTAAAACAAATGAGAGTATTTTATGATGTAGATATGCCCTTAAACAACCTTCGCATTTTGGAACTAAATACTATTTTTCAGTGACTTTATTCTCTACTATTTTTCTTGAGGCAGGGGCATGTCAGAACAGCCTAGTAATTTAGATGTTTCAAAAGTCAACCACCACCCAAAGGAACCCCAATCGTTCAAGAAAGCCACTGGCTCCCACAGCCCCAGCTAGGCTTGCCGTACCTGGAGAGGTCATTGAGGAGACTAAGGACGTCCTGGAGAGCGTCATTCCCAGCAGCCTGGTTACCACAGCACTCAGTGGCGCGGGCAAGATGGTTGGTGAGAAGGCTGGATACCTGACGGGCCAGACCTGAGTGCACCGCCTCTGTGGAGCCGCCTTCAAAGTCAAAGAGAAAGCCTGGTGAAAACCCAGGGAAGCCATGGCGAGCCTGCAGGTGTGGCCAGCCCTCCCTCTCGGCCTCCCTGTATTAAAGCCCTCCCCTTGCCCCATTTCTCTTTAACTTGCTCTGTATTTTATTAGCCACCCCATTAGCGTCTCCTTGTGAGATAACATCTGCACATCAAAAAGGTAATAGTAACTTGCAATGTGATTCAATGTTGCAGAAAGACACTATTCTTAATTAAAACAATATAATTAATCCATACAAAACCAAGGAACATACTGAGATTGACAGGGAAGAATCACCATTTGACTGTGATGGAAAACATTTTAGTTTTTAACTCACACCCTACCTCTTCTCAGACACAGTAAGAGCTTTTTGGATCTTTCCATTTTCGCTATATTCCAGAGACCCCCACCCCACCCCTCCAAGCATCTCTTGTGAAAGCCACAAAAACTGTCATTTCCTGAATGCCCATGCTCTCTTAGATCCCTGTGCTGACACACACTGTTTATTCTGCTTGGAAGTCTGTTATCCTTCAAGAATAACTAACATGTCACCTTCTTTGGGGACCTCTGCCTGATCCCTAGCACAGCTCGTCTAGAGAAACCTCTATGTCCCATGGCACTTTGTATGCATCTTGTTTATGGCATTGATGACACTGTAATTATTTGTTCATTGGTCTGTTTCCCCCACTGGACCATATGCCTTAAGAGGAAGAACAATGCCTTATTCATCTTGTGCCTGGCTCTCAAGACAAGAAAAGGAACGGTGAACGAAGAACAGATAAACAAGCCATATAGCACACAGACCTAGGACATTATGGAGAAATTATCCTTGAAGTACACTTTTAAAATGGGATACTTTTAAAAATATAGTTGGGAAACAGCACCTTGAAAAATGCAACTGAAAGACTATTTCATGAAAACATTTATTTGGAGACTGTTAGCAGTGTTGACAAGAAGGAAACAAAAATCTCTGTTTCCTGGGGTTACTGTACTCCTTCCGGCAAGGTGATTATTATCTTTCCTGCCCCCTCTAGCTTTACTGAGGTATGATTGCCAAATAAAAATTGTATATACTTCGATTGCATGATGCGATTTTAAAAAAAGGTGTGCGACGTGATTTAACTTACACATACATTGTGAAATGACTATATCAAGTTAGTTACCACATCCATTACCTCACATAGTTGCCTTTCTTTTTTGTGTGTGATGAGAACAGTTAAGATTCACTCTCTTAGCAACTTTCAAATGTAGTTTTCAATGAAGTTTTATTAAACATATTCGCCAGGTTGTATATTAGATCCCCAGAACTTTTCACCTTATAACTTCAAGATTGTCTCTTTGACCAACATCTCCTCATTTCCCACTCGCCCTGAAAACCACTCTGTTTCTGTCCTATTTCTGAGTTTGGCTTTTTTCGATTCCACAGATAAGTGAGATCACGCAGGGTTTGTCCTTCTGTATCTGGCTGATTTCACTTAGCATCACGCCCTCCAGGTTAGGCGACTGTTCAATGTCACAGTGCAGCTATACATTTTCATAGACCCGAGCTGATGAAGAGGCTGCCACGAAATCATTAGTTGAGTAAACCCAACTGACTATGTCGTTTAACACAGCTTTTAACTCCCCCGACCCGCACAAATAATAAACAGAAGAAATCCAGGAGTTTTAGAGAGGAATCCTGCTTCTTACCTTCTTCTTTCTCCCACTCAACACAGCGGTTGGCCAGCACCTGGAAAGCTGCCCAGGCCATGGTGGCTACCTTCTGCTTTTTGGTTTGCTTCTCACTGCAGCTGGACTCGGTCTGACTGCTCAAGCTACACAGTCGATCCATGAGCTGAACAAGGCCACTGCGTACCAGGCACTTCTCTTCACTCCTGGGCCAGGCAGAAAGAGTACGAAATAAACGTAACTGACCAGCCCTCAGGATCCTCTCACACAAGACTCCGGTTATCAAAGGGACATAAAACATGTTGGTAACCCAGAAACATTTGTTTAGAATGAGGATTTCCTTCACAAATAAGGAGCTTCCCGTCCTGGTTTGTTCATACAGAACAGCCAAGTAAAAATTGATGGAATCAACTCAAGATTGCCATATAGAAAATACCGAAGGTGCCAAAAAACTGTATACAAGTGGGCACTTTGGTCAACGTTGCTCAAACAGTAGTTCGCCGTCATCAGAAGTGTCTGGACGCTGATGGGAACCACTCTGAGCACCTCTGGTAATTGCAGAAGTTAAACGGGACTTGTATTCATCTTTCATTATCGGTATATATTGAGTATTATAATACAATTTTAACAGTTTTTTCCTTTCTTAAAATGTGTATACATTTTTTTGGCACCCTCTGTGTGTGTGTGTGTGTGTGTGTGTGTGTGTGTGTGTGTATTTATTTCAGTTATTTACATATATATTTTATCATAAGGGGATTCAAGGGATGACATCATAAGTGCTTGACACCTTCAAACTATTAATCAAGTGACTGAGAGGAAATAAATGTGCATCTGCAAAAAATGTTTGCCAAGTATATAAGCAATTTCCTAGGGATCCTTTTCTTTCCTTCAAACCTCTCCACTCTGACAATGTAATGGGATCTCCAATGGCCACTTCTGATCGTGTAGGAGCTCAACAATACGGAATTTACTTACCTGAATAGTAACTTCAGCTGTCAGGAGGCAAACTCATTTAATCAGAGCAATAATGTCAAAGGATAATCAAAGCAAAAAAATCCAGTTTTTCAAATTAAAAATATCTGTAGTTAATCAACTACATTGCGGTGTAACTTAAACAATAAAAAGCATTTCCTGGCTTACCTGGTATAGGGTATGGTACACAGGAGCCCAATGCTATTTGCACACGCAATGGGGTACCGTGCACACAAAGACACAACAGAGGTCATGGTCTCGCCAAAGGCTTCCTGGACCTGCTCGACCATCCCACCACAGGTCAGTTCTTCGATTCTATGAAACAGAACCCAAACTCAGCCTTCTGAACCACGTCAAGAACAGTGATAGTGAGCATAAGAGCAGGAGAGTTCGTCTGAGAAACCCAAGCGTGTCGCGATGAATCCAGGAGGGAAGGGATCTCAGAGCTCACTGGGATTTCCCAAACTGTAGGACCACAGGAGATGGCTGGACAGGATTTCTAAGTGTGCCTCAAAGGCAATCCCACACTCAGGCACGTCTGGGAAATCCTAGGTTAGGTAAAGTGAACAGGGCTCCCTATTGCACGACTGCTCAGAACCTTCTAAGGTCAAGTCCATCGCATCTCTAAGAGCAGGAGAATGGTACCCAACATTTCCCAAGCTCACTGAATAATGAAACCATTTATTGTAGACACACCTACACTATCCCATGCAGCACTGAATACTGTAAATGCAATTGTACTAATGAGAAAACCAAGGCACAAATAGATTAGCTAAGTGTCATTTTCAAGTTCACACTCCAATTATTAACAGAGCATGCGAATCTAGTTGATAGGAAATGAGACTTTCCCACAATAAAAACACCACTTGGGGTAGATTCTATAGCAATTACTATTAGTTGAGAACTGGAACTATCCAGATTTATCTACAAAGATTTGCAACATAATATGTTCATAATAGCAAAAATAAATAAGTAAAACCTAAGGATTAAAAGTAGGGCATTGGCTTAATAAAAAAATTCAGGAATATGATACTGTGCTATACAGCTACTAAAAACATTACAGGTGATATCTGCGGTTAGAACAAAGACAGGATACACTACAATGTCAATACGTTTTACCTTAAGCTACAGCATTTACAGGTGGTTTGTATTTTATACTTCAGGATCTTCTGCATTTTTTCAAATGTTTGACATATGACATGAGTAATTGAGGGGAAAAGATAAAGTGCTGCCAGTGTCATGGAGACATTATTCTGGGAGTAAGCTGTGGTAATGTGAGCGTCACCAGGCCTTGAGGGCACCGCTGGGGTTGGTGGGCATGTGCCTGCTCTGGCCAGTGAGCCAGAGCTGGCAGCTCTGGGGATGGCGGTCTCCTCCTCTCGCCTGGCCTCTGTCGTGACTGTCAGCCAAGACGGACGGGCGATGGACACGAGCAAGGACCAGCAGTTTGTTTTTTAAGCCACTGAGATTTTGGAGTTGTTTGTTTCCAAAGAATAACTCGGCCTCTCCTGACTGACATAGAAATTTCTCAGGATATTCACATTATCTCTTCGCTAGCACGTTTTCGTCCCGTCACTGCTCTGGCTTGTGGGCCAGAATTCCTCAGAGAGGTCCCAGGAGGCACAAGACGCCTCCTGCAATTCCAGCCCAGGACCTGCAGGAAAATGTCTTTTCTATTTTTACCTGAGGTTCTTTGAAGCCCAGTAGGAAACTGGTATAGAATAATTCCTCACAAATAAGGTACAAAACCTTCTTCAAAGTCAGTATCTACAATTATGTTTTTAGAAATTGATCCACTAAAAAAAAAAAAAGGACAAAAGTATGCAAAAATTTAGGTAGAAGGGTGTTCACCGAATCACCATTGTTAATGCAAAAACAAAACAGAAAAAAGGAAGGAAAGATAGGGAGTGGGGGCGAGGAAAGAATGAACCTATGTGTCCATCAGTAAGGGGGAGAGGTAAATAACACACAGCCATCCAATACATACAATGGAGGTCCATGAAGTTTTAGAAACTATAAAGCAGAGCTACATGTACTGACATGAAAACTTAGAGACATCCAAGATGTACGGAGCAAAACAACTCAGATTACAGTAAGGTAATGTATACTGTAACCTGAATTAAGTTAAAAAAAAAAAAAAAGAATATCACACATACACAATTATGTGTATAAAGAATTAAACAGATATTTATGTACGTGTAGTTAATACAACAAGCTCTTAATGAACAGCGTGGAATTTAGGAAGGAAAGGTGAACAGACTTATGTTCTGTTATACTATATGCTGAATCTTTTACAAAATCATGTACTACTTCTATTTTAGGGGAAGCCATGAGCAAAATCCCCTGCCTACGATTTGGCCCCAGGAACCATCTTTGGAAGGGCCTGTGCCCATTCCAGACAGCGCAGTATGAAGGAACAGAAACAGCTGACCTGGGTCCCCCCTGAAGGACCATCGTCACCGGCCCCACGAGGTGCGTCACGCCGCCGACGCGCACAGCCGCCGTCAGCAGCTCCCGCATGTGCATCAGGGCCTGCTTGCGAGTGTTGCCCCGCCGCCACCTGGTCTGTGCAGCCAACAGGAAGCTGCTGCTAGACACCTGGAACGCATGAGAAGGAAGCCCACCTGACTCCTGCCACCTGGCCCACGGCCCCTCGTGCAGGCAGGCAGGTGCTACTCATCTGCAGTAGCCGAAATGTGACCTACAGCTTGGTCAGGGTTGGTGCCGATGAAGGCAAACAGCTGGCCCAGCAGGACGCTGTAGGTGGGCTTGTCCCTGCTGTCCTCGATGGCCAGTGACTGCAGGAGCGTGAAGGAGCTGCTGCGGTGGCTGGTCACGTGGCGCCGCCTACGGGGAAAACCAGACCCTCAGGGCGTGTGGTAGCGAAGAGCCTTCCTCCGCAAGTGGGAATCCCTGGCCATTAGCCACTTACCTCTGATTTGCTCTAGTAAATTCCAAATCTTCATTACCAATCATTTCCAGGTCAGAAGGAGCCGACATGCTACGAAGAAACACGGGCTGCCGCACAGCAGGAGATAGCACCTTCGTTTCAGAAGCTGATTTACAAGCTGGAACAGAGAGGAATAAACGGGTTCACAGGTCTATTTGTACTGGTAGCAGCAACAGCTAAACAAGGGCCTACCAAACAGTCTCATTAAGGGTACCTTTGCTTTCTATGAGAGTTCAGCCACCGAACCAGCTAGCAGAGCATACTGATTTTTTTAAGGACAATTTTTTTAAACCTAAAATATTAAGTTAAAAATGACCTAAACTTGGAACAACTAGAATCTTTTTATCAAATGGGGTTTCCAAAGAAAGGCTGGAAAATTCATTTAATTTCATAAACTAGCAATGTTCACGTTTAATATAAACATTCTAAAAAGCAAGAGAAGACAGAGAAAGTAATTTCTAGAAGCAAAATTTCTCAATCCAAATAAATACAGACCCATTTTTTTCAGAGACGACCTTTGTTCCCCCCTTTAATCCTAGATTTATTTAGCTGACTTACTGCCACCTGGTGACTTCTCTGCTTTGATCATAGTTGGTGTGAGTAAATACCATGCTCGAGCTAGAACCTGACCAGCCCCTTCCTGCAAGATATATTCCTTAACCCCATCCAGAGAAATCATTGTTTTATAAAAGAATACTTCAACGGCAGAAGACAACACCACATGTAAAGACCAGCCAAGATTAAAAGACGTTAAGAAAGTAGAGAAGAGGCCATCGTCTTTGAATCTA
Organism: Rhinolophus sinicus; assembly: GCF_036562045.2. Taxonomy (NCBI): domain Eukaryota; kingdom Metazoa; phylum Chordata; class Mammalia; order Chiroptera; family Rhinolophidae; genus Rhinolophus; species Rhinolophus sinicus. The sequence continues at coordinate 32,257,215 of NC_133765.1, read as the reverse complement.
TCTTAAGAATGGTTAGACAGCGTCAATCTAAAAAACATGAGTTTTGAAGACGATGTTCTCTCTCAGGAAACTACTGGCTCATCACCTCTGATACCAAGAGCCCCTTGGAAAGCACCCCCAGCCTTGGCGAGTGGTGACGTCTTTATATGGGACCTTTAATCCACTAAGGGCTAATGTGGCCAGAGATGTGGTGTAGCAGACCACGCTGGGATGTGATCACACCACATACCTTCCCTGATGGCCTCGTGGAGTGGAAGCCGATCACCGGGGTCAGAAACCCAGGGGTCAGCCTAGACTTCTCCCAGTGAGAAGAGCCCTGGGTGATCGGCTGGGGTGCAAACGAGTTTGCTTGCTCGGCAGTGTCCAACGGACCGTGGTCTAGGCAACAGGGAGTCTTTCATTTAAGAACATGTTTATTCAACTTGTTCTCTCAGGGGAAGAATTCACACCTGTTATTATGGACTATGCCCAGTGGTGTGGATCTGGCTTAAGTAAGAAGATTCATTGATTTCCCTGAGACATGTGCTTTCAGGCTAACAATTAAAATGTGACCAGGAAAAAAATTAATAGTGGAAATTCATGCTAGAAGTTTCCACTTAATTACTAAAGATGAAATGCAAACTCAGCATCAAGTAAAGAGGCAAATATGATGCAGTGGAAGATTCCCAGTGTGGACTATCTAATTATATATGTTACCATGAAAATAATAAAGCATCAACTAAAAACAAGGGGCATGGAATTATAAGAATACATGTCATTGGCCTCCTTAGATGCTCCTAAGAAAAAAGAAAGGAGGCAGGCAAGAAGGCACCCCTCATGCTTAGGTGACTCACAAGACACCACAGAAATTAAATGAAAAGCATTTTCTGGGTGGAAAAAGTAAAAGGCAAAATAAAAAATGTTGAAATTCCTTTTGTATTCCTTTCTGGGAGTACGCAGAGGGATTTTTTTTAAGTAGCTGATGTGCATGTTTTGAACAGACTAGCACAGAGAGCCTGTGCAGGGCTGGCCTTGAGCAGTACCCGGTGTTTCCGCAGGGGTCCCCGAGATGCTTCTGGTGAGGCCAGACTGGGCCGCAATGGTGACGTGCAGCAAGAGCTCGGCTCGGTTCATTAAACTCTTCACTAACGTCTTCGTTTTAGCCAGTGGGTGTGAGGGTTTCTGAATAAGAGAATTCACTTCTTGTAGGAACTTCTCCCTATAAAGAAAGGCTGATGTGCATTTAGTCGTTCTCTAGTTTACCAAAACCAAAGTTTTTAAATTACAACCAGTATGAGAAGACAGAGGATAGAGGGAAACTAAATAAAAGTCACCTGATAAATATTGCTCACCTCCCTTTTTCCCCATCTGAGGGGAGCAGTGTTATAAGTTCTGGCCAGTTTTAGCTCTTTATTTCTGCCCCATTTCAAATGCCTAGATGCTAACTTTTGAAGGGTAAAATCAAAATTTCCAAATTACCAAAACAGTTCCAACTCTAAAATATTTAGTGAATGTACCATCTTTTTAAAAATATCTGTTAAGACACTAGATCTTCACGTCTTGTTTTGAGCATCAAGGTAATAAATTAGCTTTACATAGTTAGTTATTAACATCACTAACCTCAGTGATAGGACCATGTTTTCAAGATCATTTCCATCAAAGGAGACTTCCTTCATTGAACACAAAAGTTCTAGGTCTTTCATTTTGTTCTAAAGAAGGAAAAATCAAGAAAAGATGGTATGCAGGATTTGCAAAAACTGAGTTTTACTGTGCATGTTAAAAGGAATAGAAAATTTCAGGGGAAAAAACACCACCTTTGATCCACATTTCTATGCCAGGAGCACATTTGTAAGTTAGTTGATATTTTTTAATGGTTAAAGATGGTATTGGCCACTTTCTGGGGATTTCGTCAGTGTTTGTGACTCTGCCTCTTATTTGTTTGTTAAAGCTTCAAAGTAAAACTTGATAATGATGGTAACTTCTGTATAAAACTATTAATCAGTCAAAAAACAACCTAATGAGTAATTTATTATTTGTATTATTGACAAGTTGACCGAATCGATTTTATTTAACCCTTTTAAAGAATGGGTACATTTTGGGGTGTGCCACATGTTAAGAAGTGACATTTTATCTCTACACACACACACACACACACACACACACACACACAAATACACCTTGGCACTATAAATAGCAATGCCCCAGTGATAAATCACACAGCTTGCTCACCTCATTAAAATGGTAATCATAGAAGAAAGGCATGTTGTTTTCCAGTTTCCCCTGCACAGCCTCATCAACCTCACTTTGCCATTTTTGTTCCAATTCTGCAACACTCTAACAGATACATTAAAATATAAAATAAGGAGATAATAAATGCAGAATAAAAACAAGTGCAATCTGCAATCTATAAATTCTGAAATTTTTTAGCAGCAATAATTTTTTAAAACACCGATCACTTTTAGACTTCATTACATTTCTAGGAAAGAAATGATTTCCAACAGTTATAAGAAAAATTTCAATGGTGTAGCTTTCACTTACTTGCAGCTGTCTCTCCATGGCATTGAGTTTCTTAAAAGTCTCTCCCATAATTTTACACAGTAAATCATATTCCTCGGCATGTTCTTCTTGATACTGGAAATTTATGAGGGACTGCAGTGCATCAACCAAGTTCAAGTGCTTAATGACACATGATACCACCATTTCCTCCATCACGTCTGGCTGAATTACTTCTCTGTGATCACAATGGAAACTAGTTAGGTATATGCCATGCTCTCAACCAGTACTGTATTTTATAGGTTGAAGATCATAGGCTTTGATTTAAATATGTTAAATATTCACCACGCCTTCTTTATTACAATAAAGAGGCATGAACATTACATAATGGCTTTCATATCAAATTGGCAATGATTAAATATATTTAACTGATAAAACAAACATTGGCTGATAAAACTGAAAATTAAAGACACTTCCTTTTCTACGACTTGTATATTTTGAGTTATAGTCATATTAGAGCTGGAATATGTCTAAGGCTAAAAAACATTTTTGGCACTATTTATCCGCCAATTAATTTCATGTCGTTTACAGCTTGTGGTATTTCATGCGTATGGATGTTGGGTTGAAAACAATGGTACTTCTGTATTTTTTCATTTTAAATATCATCTATTCTTTGTATTGTTTGCTCTGAAATGGCTCATCTTGACTCAGAAGGCAGAGCAGAGGCCTGCAAAATAGATTACACTCTAAGGAAGAATACCACAAAGACATTTATAACTGCAAGACTTCACATTCTAAAATAAATACCCGTCGTCATCTCTCTAGACGTCAAAAATAAAGAAATGTCTCTTGACTCTATGGAAACCAGCTGATAACCACCATAGAAGGTCAGACCACCTAAGAAAAACCTAGACCTTGTCAAACTTCAGCATGTATCAGAATCATATGGAAAAATTGTCAAAACAGATTCCTGGGCCCCATCCTCAGAGGCTCTGATTCAGGAGGTGTGAAATGGGGCCCAAGAACTAGCAAGTTCCCAGGTGAAGCTAACACTGCCAAGTGAAGGCCCACACCTTGAGACCAGCTGCCCTGGAATACCACCTGGCTAGCAGTCATTATGCAAACATAAAATTTAAAGTTTTTCTCTTAGTTGCTAGACTATGAGGAGAAATACACCCCTTTCAATTATTTAAAGATTTTTTTTTCCCCATTGGGAGAACTAAAATGCCAATGCCACGTAGCAACATACTTTATACTTGGTCTAAACTGAGGTCTAGCACGCCCAGAAATTTCCCGGAGCTTTATCATGATTCCTGGAGGCAGCCTGATGCGGGGCAGGTCGAAGTAGCTTCCGATTGGAGGCACAAGGACGTCAGAGGGGTAGGTGAATTCTCTGTCTTCCTCTATGGTCAGAGGCAGTGGGGACGGGCTTGGAGTAAGGGCAGGGGAGATGACACCATTGGCCTCCACCTGCCACTGGCACCTGAACAGACAGAAAACATGTTCTTCACTTCCTTTTCTGTTTGGAAAGCTACTTAAAGTTGGCAGATAAATCAAACATAGGAAAGATCCCATTATGTATTTACTATTCAAACCTTCTCCAGAGGCTAAAGAAAAATGAGCATGTTATACAAAACCACATCTTTGGGGATCTACCTCCTCCCCAACAATTTATTAAGAAACTTTTTAAATTAGAAAAGTTGAAAGAATTACATGGTGAACACCCATATACCCATCACCTAGATTCTAGAATAAACATTTTGCTAGGTTTGCTTTATCTCCCATCTGCCCATCCTTTTGGGGAATCCTTTAATTTAATTACATGATATTTGGGTTGGAGAAAAGCTCACGCAGATCAAGGCTGCAATTTCAAATTTAGTAAGGAAAGGGCCAGGAGGCACTTTGGTGTAATTTTCATTTTATTTCTTAGACACAATGACACCCATGGGATTGTCAGGCAGGAAGCACAATCAGCTGGGCAATGTCCTAAAAGTAGTTCTCCACATAAAGTCCTTTCTCCTTTGTGAGCAAAAGTAGCCCCATTTGAGCCTTTTGTTACCTTTGTAAAAGTTTGGACCGCAAGAGCTCCTGACAGGCTTCTTCTTCTTTGGTAATTTCTGGTCCGTTATACAGGATTCTCAACATGGAACAAGCCAACACAGACAGACCTAGCGCCAGGTCTACCAAAAAGGGCAGGCCCCCTGACACATCCTCCGAAGACTCCTATAATGCAGACAGGGGCAAACCACATGGTCAGTGATCACGGGGGAGCTCTTCCACCTGTACTCACCACACTGCACTGGCCCCAACCGCAGGGGCTCACAGAGCAGCATCAGGTATCATGCCTATGGGACACAGGGACAGCACCCAGCACCATGAGTGGATAGATGGTGGCACTGGAATGACCACAGAGTGAAATTTCAACCAGTTCTGCAGAGAGAAGAGCCAAGATTCTTGGGATATTCCTCTCAGCTGTGCCTAGCTGGGTATAAATCACTATTTCGTTTGTTATCTCCATCCTGTGCTCGCACCAGATGTTGTCAATAATTACACTGAATTCATTCCTTAAATATTGAGTGCCTACTTCAGACCAGCCATTGTTCGGGGTGCCTGAGACACAACAGAGAGCAAACCAAAGATCCCTACCCTCACGGAGCTTACGTTCTAGCAGAGAATTCCACTCTATAGAGTCTTAGCTGCCTTAAACTTAAGCAACCTCCCAGTCTAACAAATGTTTTACAAATCAGGCAACTTGAGGGGTTAGTAAACTCCTATTACTCCCTCTTTTTTTTTTTTCCCAAGTGGGAAAAGAATTTAGTTACACAGATTTCGGGGCGGGGAGGGGGTGCTATCTGTCGGGCACTGCTAAGACGAGTAGATTAAACCTATATGTAGCATGTAACATGAGTAATTAACCAACGACAGACCTCGACTAGCAAGGAGAGCCTTTGGGAACGGCTTGAAAACAACCCGGTCCTACTCCTCTTAACACCCCGAACCCAAGGGCTTACTTCTATGAGTCGTTCGAGGCTTCTTCTCCTATGGAAAGATGCTGGAGGCAGATCACCTGTCCAGGCTTTGAAGACAGATGCCCTAGCAGAGGAGTCTCTGTGCTGCTGAACTGATTTGAGGTCACAGCTAGTTTTACTCCATAAAACCACTACTGACTATTAGTAGTCTACTCCTGCCACATGGAAGAGATGGATGAAACAGGAGCTCATATTCTGCCCCGTTTCCAAGGCAAATATGATGTAGGTAACCAAGACACGGAGGAGAAAGGACGTGAGGCCCCCAGCAGTGGGTAGAGTCAAGTACCTGAGCGCGAACTGTGCAAGCAAAGCCCCACATAGCTTTATCAGGAGTGTTGTGTTCACGGCCACTTCTCATTTCAAAGGAGAAGGTGACTGTATCTCCTTCCACCTTAAAATTTAAGGGGGGGAAAATGTACTTTAAAAACAAGACACACAATTTTCAAGAGAGCAATGAATTTCTGAGCTTTACTTTCAAAAGGACCACATCAATATTTCACTCCTTTTCTCGCTTGCTTTTTTAATTCAAATTCCATCCCCATCTCATTTGGACACCAACCTTTCAGGTCTCTCTCCTGACCAGGTAGCTATGGGGACAAGGCGTCTGTGAAATGGGTCACAGCTGCCCAAATAGCAGGATCAGAGTCAAGATTACTCAAATCTTGAGCAATAAATTGCGATAAATTCCTCAGATTTCTATTCTTTCTGCCCCGCCCCCCCTCTCCACTTCACCACCTCACTTGTGCCAATAGGCAAGCAAACGGCCAGTCTCTGAAGAACACAGAGAGAGTTAGAAGACCTTGCTCTGTATTGTAGAACCACCACCATGAGTAAGAAACAAAAGGCAGGAGATCACAGAACAGTCAAAAGTGTTGTGCTGATTCGGCTTTGGATGTATCCGGACTACCCACCTCCACCTGCCACAGGTAACTTGCTGTCTATGACTGAATGAGAGAGGGGACACACAGTATGTGAGACAAAGGCTCTGGGAACAGCCTTTTGAGAAGTTTGGGGTTTCAGTGGGCATTTCAGTTCATACTCATATTCTAGGTAGACAGGTTGTAGTTCAAGGACCCAAATGACAAAGCATGGCTCAAATCTCATCAGTCTGAGAATGGATCATCATTTTTGCTCCACAGGCCCAAATTCATTTGAAAATATTGATTCCACATTTTTAAACTTCAATGATCCTGTGGTTCTAGGATACTCATCATAAGGGAGTAGAGAGAAGAAGTAAGCTGAAAGAACTAGCAGTCCTTTTAATGGACAGGGGAGGAAAGGCTGTGACGCCTGTGGTCCATGGAGTAGATATGGACACAGGTGCTGCAGGGGACATGGGTTTGACGCCCTACAAGTGACAGGAGGGTCCTTCTAAATGAAACAGTGACTTTACAGGCCTGGCCAGGCCGCCCGCTTCAACAAAAGCCCCCTGGCACATTCTTTCTGGAATTCTAGGTAATACTTGGGCCTGTAAGGGACGTAAGTTCATGTTTCTTTTTCTAGGAAGCAAATGTGACTAAACACCATACCTTCACCAAGTCTTTCGGCCAGCCAGTTCCTAAGACACTACGGCTGCCATATCCCAGTGTGTTGCCTCCGTACTCAGCAACCTTCCTACTGTTTGTGTTAGGCCCCGCATATATCACCAACTTCAAAACAGAAAATATACTGTTAGACTGTAAAAGAAAAACAAAAACAACATCTACAAATAAAAAGGCTGCAGAAAATGTGTGTTTAAAAATACAGTTATAATCAGGTACTGGTGTCATTATAATATAACTAATATCTCCTGATTTTTTTTTTTTTTTTTAAACAACGGATACTCTAGTTTGGGTGCAATCAGCCATGGGTATTTCCAGGGCAGCCACAGAATAATTACGATTATCACAGTTTAATTGACTTGGGGACCTCACATTAAAATAGTTACACTCAACTATTTTATATATATACATATATACATATATATATATGTATATATATATACACACATATATATATGTATATATATATACACACATATATATATACATATACATATATATTTTTTTAAATACTATTTTAATCCTAATGACATATAACTCATTAATAACAGGTACAGCTTGTCCCTTAAATCCTCCCCAAAATTAATGCAGTGAGCAAATGCAGGTGAAAAGATGGCTATATCTAATACAACAAAAGAAAAGCCAAACAAAAACCTCAATGAATAAGGATTTTTAAAATGCAACAAACTAAAAATAAGCCATGTATTTTTAGAATATTGCTTAATGGTATAAAAAGAAAATGACACAAATTTGGGCCAAAAAGGGAGCTGCTTCTTCTTGGGTCAGTTTTCATGTATCAATACTTCTCTTCGATAAAGGTTATTCATTTATATCTAATTAACCAACTTTCTACTATGCAGGAGGAACATTTAGAAGTCATTTGGCATTCAGCTCCTTTCACAAGAAGTGGCTTCAGTAAATAGCCAGCCCTGTCTTCAGTGTGTAAAGCTCTGATGGCCTCTGACTGTGTAAGAGATGCGTTGGGATCTGAAAGCTGCACTTTTGGTCCTGGACACTTATAATCGTGTGACCTCTTACCCTGTTGGACCTTTGCTGACACCAGCCAGGGACCACTGGCAAAGTAAATGTCACTTCTATCCATGCAGTGAGTGGCCCCGTGCCTCTACATTTAACAGTCTGCTGCAGGTATAGGTTAGCATACACCAGAAGACGTAAATACTGGCTTTTAAAGAAGAAACAGAATGACACTAACTAAAATGGCAACCTCTTCCAGTTCCAATTTAAATAGTCGTATCATCTGAATCTAGGAAATGGGGGTAGCTCCGGTCAGGAGCTATAAAGTGGGGTAGACTGATGCCAGGACATATGTATTTTTTGAAAAGCTCACCAAAGCCTATTGTCTAAATTCTCTTGCTTCCAGCTAAGGTGAGTTTTGGGGGCAAGTCTTAAACCTCTCCAGATATCTGGGAATCTTCACTATCCTAAAAGGCAATGAGGAAGCAGATTCTGTCATTTGCCCAGTAATGTATTTTACCATCTCACAGTATACACAGCCAAGAAGGCCTTTATTTTTAACCTAACAATCTCCCCTGGTGGGATTTAAGTCCATTTGCCCTTACGCAGTTCACACAGGAGAGCTATAACAGATGGCTAACAATCTACATAAAAATAGTCCTGTGTCTACACAAAGCTATTAGATAATCCTTCAGTTGTTTTTTTTTATGTTACGTATCACAATTTCATTAGCCTTTCCTACTAAGTTCAACACTAATGGTTTCCAATGCAACAATTATAAACAGAAGAGAATCCTTCAAGCCTTAAAATGCTTCCTTTTAGTTCTAATTGTCCAGCCACCAGGATGGAAACTACACTTCCTCAAAAATCTATGCGGGCCCTGAGGTAAGGGCAAGGAACAATCATTTCAATAGACAAACAGATACTCACACACCCAAAAACTTTCTAAAGGCCACCTTCACCCAAAAGATACATGAGCAGCCCCAAGAACTGGGCAGTACGACCTTTCTAGATGAGTGGACACACACATCCACAGCAATTCCAAGCACAGAGGGAAGGCAGGAGGTCAGCAGAATGGAAAGGAAAACTTCCTTTGACTCAGTCTAAACTTTGAAAGCTTACAAAAGTCCACTTTCAACACGTCATTAAAACACTGTTCTTAGATTGCAGAGCCGCTGGCGTTTGGACTCCCTACTCACTACCCTTCAAGGGATTATCTTAGGAAAGTTCTCCTAAGAGATGTCTGCAGACAGAAATAAGTCAAGGATGGTGGCCAGCAGCAAAGAAAAATAAGAAGCATCTAAGGAATCAGCTTATCAAAGGTGGAGCCAGTACTAAGGCAGGTCTTGCTTACTTTGTCATAGTCATACTGTGACGAGCACCTGCTATCAAATCTAAGATACAGGCAGCGAGCCCCCGGGATATGGACAGTTTCTTTAAACTTGTAGTTGTCTCTGACAGGGTGGACGGTTTCCACAGTCTTCCCAGCAGCCCATGGAGCAGGAATCTTCAAACCAGTGAGAAAACCTGGCTCTTCCTTCTCTTCCAGCATTCTAGAACCAGACAAAAAGAAAATGATGGAGCTTAGCAGCATGGACAGGAAGAAGGAAACACAGAAGGTTAACACGTCACGCTTTAGTTTTCCACCGCACGCAGTGTGACAACAGTGTGGCTTTTGAATGCTTGGTATCACTGGCGATCAGAAACATTAAAAAAATTCCTATAATTAAGGTTCTTTTTCCTTTTTTGTTGTTAGTCAATATATGCATTTGCATCCCCCCACTCCACTCCATTTCAAGAGGGAAGCCCAATTCAGATCCAGGAGAGGACACCATCAACTCTCATTTAAAATGTTACACGGAGGAAAAAAAAGACATTGTACGGAACGTTTAAGATTGGCCCCTTTCCAAATCCCACAGGATTAGCGTCCTTTAAGGTTCCTTTTGTTGACATCTAAAGGCCAATTGTCAAGCACTCCATGAGTCTACACAACTACTTTTTACTGTAATTTTTACTAAAGAAAAGTGCCTTCGAAGTTCCTCTTATCTACTGTAACTGAACTCTCAAGGACCTCCCAGGCCCAAGGTTGTGGAATACAAGCTCCTATACGCTGCACTTGGCTGCAGTGGAATTCTCTTACTCTCTTTAGCTGGGCTATCCAATTTGGTAGCTACTTGGTCAAAGGTGGCCATTTAAATTGCATCAAAATTAAATACAATTTAAAACTGACTTTCTTGGTCACATTAGCTCCCTTGCAAGTGCTCGGTAACAGCATGTGGCTGTGGCCAATAGTACTGGACAACAAAGACACAGCGGTTCATCGCTGCACAAAGCTCACTGTAATAGCAGACCACGCCAGAGAAAGCCGCCAGTCCCTCCTTCCTGATCAGCGCTATTCAAGACAGCTTTAGTGAGATGCAAGTGACATGGAATAAACTGCACATACGTCGAGTGTACAACTTGGTAAGTTTGGCCACGTGTATACACCCATGAAGTTTCTTCCTCCTTGGTAATCCAGGCAAGGATTTTTCTTTGCTTTGTGTCACTAGAAATTAGTTTACATTTTTTTAGAGTTTTATGTAAGTAGAATGTATTTCTGGGGGGAATCTGGCTTCTTTCACTCAGAGTAAGTAGTCTGAGATTCATCCACGTTGCTGAATATCTATAGTTCATTCCTTTTTGTTGCTGAGCAGGATTCCCCTATAGGGATGTACTGCCGCGTGTTTATCCCTTCTTCACCTGCTGATGGGTGTTTGGGTTGTTTCCTGTTTTGGGCTATTCTAACTAAAGCTGTTATGACCTTCATGTACAAGTCTTTGGAAGAATCTATGCGTTCTTTTCTCTTGTGTAAATACCTAGGAGTGAAACAGCTGTGTCACATGGTAGGTGTATGTGTAACTTTTTAAGAAACTGTCCAACGTTTGCCAAACTCATAATGTTTTGCATCCCCATCGTTAGTATACAACAATTTGTCAATTTTGAACGACTCTCTTGATCTGTGGGGAAATTTATCCTAACCTGTTCCTATAGTAAGTCTACAAAGCAATTCAATAGTGATCTGTAAAATTTGACCCTGAATTCTCCTTCTATTTCCAGTTAGAGAGTCCTTGCTACAGATCGTTTTGTAAAAGGAGCACTAGGCTTTCGCCAGAAGAAAACAAGGCGGGGGTTCCTGCAAATAAGCAGTGTCCTCACCTGTCATCGGGGACCAGCCTGCCCTTCTGGTCCGAGGCACCACATGGGGAACAGCCCATCTCGGCAAAAACTGGACACTGAGTTTTAAGCAGCAAAGCCGTCTGAAACACAAAACCATCATCACACCCTAAAGTGCTGACTGTCCGTTATCTGGATGGTACCAGAGCCACACTTGGAATTCTCATGTAAATCATCGTTTCGCAATCCTAGTCTGCCCTCTTGCTAAGAGATGCTTTGCTACCTGGGCCACTGAACATCATTTTATTTAACACTGGAGCGGAGCATATTTATATTGGTTCCCCATAGCCAGCAAGGACTCGGGAGACTCAGTATCGGGACGATCTCAGCAGCACTGTACGTTAGCATTTTTCCAGCTGACCAGCAATTAACACTTGCTAAAAGATTGCAGTAATCTAGTCAAACAAATGTTTTCCCTTAATATTTCAGTTTATTTTGAAGACATGATAGTTTTCTTCATCCCATCGTTATTTCCCTTGGCTTCTGAAAGATGTGGTTCTATTTATTCTGCTGTCCGTGAATGCCCACGGCCACAATGACAAGTGGGGTGGCTGGAGAGCAGTTCGCTTTGACACACCAAGGCATACCTGACTGGTATAGAGTACCAGCTGCACTAGCTGAGGCATCAGGGCATCGGCCATGGTCAGAGTCTGCAAATTTGGATGCATCAGGGAGGTCAGTAACACTGGAAGAAGGTGACCAAGCATAGTAGCCTTAGTAACTTGTTCCAAGCCTTTTAACCTACAAAAAGTTCAAGAAAACACACAGCTTAAGCAATTTCCAATCATGCGAAGAAGCAACTGACATCACCTTTATCTGACAAATTCTCTTAAAATGCATTTCCTTGAACTAGTTAAGCACTTATGGTTCCAGCAATTCAGTCCACAAATTTCCCACCTTCTACCACTGAGGGAGAGAACAGAAATCTGGTCATAGATTTCACTTTCAACCTGTGATTTTTGCCAAAAATAAGATTACGTGGTGCATTTCATAGCACCTTTGAAGTACTTCATATGGGTCCTAAGATGCAAACAGCCACTCTAGGTAGTTACCACCTGCAATGTTCCCTTGGCTCCGGGGCTGCAGGTGGCTGTGCTGCCTGAGCCTCTGACAGCGACAAAATGAATGGCTTCAACACCGAGTCACCTGCCACGGCAGGGCTACTCACTTCTGGCCTAGAAGAACAGGCTCACGTGGGGCATGGAGGCACGCAGATTTTTAATTTGCCCTTCAGGTCACATTCTCTTCCCCCCAATTTTACTGAGATCTAATTGACATATAACATTATATAAATTTAAGCTGAACATAATGATTTGATATAGCTACATATTGTGGGATGATTACCCAATATCCTAATCTTCCACTAGAAGAAGTATATGACTTGCCCAAAGAAAGATGAGGGTTACGTAAATTCTCTAAGACCATCTAGGAGGTTGGGGTTGGAACCGGAGCAGCTCTGATGCCTCCCAGCTCTCAGACTGAACCACGTGCCAGCAGTGGACCCCAGGTGTCTTGCAAGCCCAAATGCAACACCTGTCTGGATTATACTGTTCTCAGTTCCAACCTGCCCACTCTCTGGGAGTGGCCAAGAGACGGTGACATGGGGACAGCTGGGGTTATGGGAGGGAAAGTTCCACTGCAGGATTGTTCTAGAGCAGCGGCTCTAACATTAAAATCATCGACACATACAGCACAGAAGCCATCCCTAACAGCAAACCACAGCAGGAATTTTAACGGGGAGAACTGAGAAGGAGCTTTATGCTGGGAATGAGAAGTTTACCCTCGATACAGGTCACTCCTATATCTGGAGAAGTAAAATGACAGTAAAATCTTGAGATTGCATGTCAGTGTCATCTTTTGCATAACAGTTAATTATCCGTGTCACTCAGTCACTTTTCCTTCCCTGAAGTACTTATCATGAGTCACTAAGTGCATAGTGTGCTGCGCTAGATACCTGAAGGAAAGGCCGGTTTAGCCGTAATGATGGTGGAAGGCCCAAGGTCAGAGACGATGCTGTTCCCACAACCCTGCTGCCCTTAGATCATGGCTGTCAGCCCAATCGCACCTAAAAGCACCATTAAAGAGTTCGATTGCACTTGGTTTTGAAACACTTGCCGTTTCAACCTAGTCTCACAAAACTCCCTCTGTATTAAATGAACCATTGACGTTCTGTTCTAAAAGATTCTGCTTTCGGAAGCCAATTCTTCTTCCTGAAAGGCAGCGGGGCACAGTTCACAATCCATTTCCTCACCTCTGCTCACGGTCAGCTATGTCACTATTTATGAGGGCAGTGGTGACCTGCTGTAGCATTTCCAGCACTTCATCGCAGCCAGTCAGGATTTGGGTGGCAAGAGCCAAAATACTGACCTTTAGCTCCTAGGTAGAAAATATCATAATGTTATTTTTAAGCTTTGTGACGAATATACACTCACAACAACAACATGAAATGGTGTCTTATATGGTGCATTTCCAAATTAAACAATGAGGTGGCCAGAACAAGCCCAGAGCACAAAGTGCCACTAGGATGGCAACAAGCAATTTGATTTGGGAGGCTAAGGTCGGGAGTGCTGACAGAAATACGCAGTATTTCACGGGGAGCACACCGAGTCCCCAGGAGAAATGCCATTTCTCCCGTCCCCTCCAGCACAAGGGAGCTCCCGGCGGCCAGCCCGGAAACTGTCCAGGTGGACGACTGCCTTGGATGGTATGAGGATAGCTAAGGAGAAAAGCAGAACAGTAAAAGGCGCGTGTGCAGGCGGTGAGTAAAACGAGACAGAAACACAACATTCTGAAACAGTACAAGTGACCTTTTTACTTAACGTTTTAAGCCATTACACTTGAAAACAAGCACGTTAAAAAATTCAATTCAAGTCGCGGGCAGTTATATAGACTACTAAACATTAAGAATAACTATTAGAGAGTTCATGGGAGTACAAATACTAAATAACGTGTTCAGAAACACTAGTTAAGATCATAGAAATGTTCCATTTACGATTATTTTCTATTAAAAAATACAATCGAACTAACCGTTTAGATGAGATCTGTGCTTTTTAAAATTTTCCCAGAAATACTACACAACCCAGCCTAGTCTGCCTTCACCGAGAGTATTTGTTTCCATGGGTTAATTAAGAATTTATAAAATGTAGCCTTTCCAATAGAAAACACTGGTTTTCACTGCAGGAATTTTCTGGGGTCTGATTTTTGGTTTCAAGGTGTTTTGATCAAGGAAAAGGCTTCTGAACGGAGTAGACAAGATAAATCATGGTTTTGGTCGCACTGATCACCGTCAGCTACTGACTGCACACTCAGGGGCAGCAGCGTGCCAGGTGTCTCCGTGCCTCGTCTCTAATCTTCGCACCCACCTATAATACAGATGTTACTGTCCCTTTTTACTGATTAGGAAACTAAGGCAAGAGAAGGTAATAAATAGTAGCAGCAATTTAAATGATTAATTCACACCTTTCTGCCTGTTTAAAAACTGATTATACATAATGAGATAAACTCATAAATATGAACTAGCAGGGTTATGATTACCCACATAAAAGGAGCAAGGAAACAAACTATATGGCTTTTGGCTTTCACTATGGCTTCCTTGGTTAAGTTTTCAGTGCATTTTAGTCAACGTTTTAGGGAAGAATCATTTATTGACTTCTCTAATTCTCCCACAAAGATGGATTTCTGAGGAACAATGCAAACAGCCTTGAGCATCCATCAAAATGATAATGACCACTATTATAAAAAAATCTTTGATGGCTATAAATTGCCATGTGGGAACAAACTGAGTTCACACAGAAGCTTACTCAAAAATAATTACAGAGAATGAAATGAATTATAGGTTTAGAAAATAAATTAGTTAATATAAATAATTGTGAGATAACTGTGAGAAAATTTTCACCTTTTTAAAGTTGTTTGAATCAAGACACTATAATAAACCAGCCAAAATGGCAAAATTGGTTAAAATGTTATGCTCCTGGATTTATTTATATATTGACATATAAATAAAACTTGCAGGTGCGTATGAGATCACTTGTAAGTGCCATATATTATAGTTCTTAGAAAAAGATGAAAATAAACAAAGGCACAAAAAGATTGACAGGAGCACATGGATGACACGTTATGAGAGTGTCACAGATATGGTAACCACTGTGCAATGACATAAAACTCTATGAAATGAGTGACCTAATATCCCCTCTCACAAGAATATAAGCCACATGGTGAAATCTGACATCATAATACACAGAAATTTCGCCCACTAAGCTGTGCTGTACACACTGGGTAGAAAGCATCGTCAGAATAAAGCTTGGTGTTTACCTGTACCTTCAATGTCTCTCCCTGCAAGGAGTTGTCACTGTCATCATTCTCATCAGGTTTAATCAAAACAGTGTTACTGAGAAGATGGTTCTGAACTGCCATCAGATAGCGCAGGCAGGAGGACGCAGCCTTTAATACAAATAAGGGCATTTAAATGACCTGGTCCTACTGAAAGAAGGGAGCATGTAATCCTCATGTTTTTAAAAGATTTCGACAAGGGAAGCAAAAGAGAAAGTACAGAAAACAGACCAAGTTAGTTTCTCAGGTGACTTATTTCTAAGCTTTTGATACATAATTTGACACACTGACCAGAACTCTCTGCCTTCTACTATAGAATTCTCACTGATCACTCAGATACTTACTTGAATTTTTGCCTCTTAATAATTCTTCTTCCCCACCCTCCTTCCCCTCACATGTGTCTCCATTAGAGAAGACTCGACCCAGACCCTTAAAAGAATCTTTTGGTTCTTATCAGTCTCTGTAAAACACTGATGGTTTAGAAAACAAAGCTAAATTTAAAATCAATACAGAAAGAAATCCTTACTATTTTAAACAAAACAAAAACATCCAAATTTAGTTAAATAATTTATTGCAACACAACATTTAAAGCAGGAGGAGTAGTCTTTGGAGAAAGTACTTCTAGTGGATTTGTCTAGTTTTGCATTTCTAGGACAAGCACAGTCATCCATGGGCCTTCATCAATTAAGTCTATCCTTGTAAAGTGGGTGTGTACACACACACCTCCACACAATAAAATGAAATACAATTTTGCTTTCATGAAACACATTGTTACTTACAGGCACGGTTGAAAGGAGTTTTTGAAAATCATCTTTAGAGACAGTTTGGCACTTGGTGATTAAGATACAGGATTCTCGTACAACAATCTTCAGAATGTAGTGTAAAAGCTCATCATTTAGTCTTTAAATGCAGGAAAAATGTAACAATGAGATATTGGTGGTTTAGTAATAAAAGGCTACATTTTACACAATTGGTACAAGATGACAAAGATATAAAATTAATCTTCCTCGGTATAGATGTTAACAACCAGGTGTACTATCAAAATCAAACTTACAGAAATTAAATGGTACCTAAGCCCCTAGGCCAAGTAATTTATAAATAGTAAAGAAACCAACACCTCCCTCCCCTCCCCAGCTCTAAGCACCCTCACCCTCTCTCACAGACCATCGATTTGGAGGACACCCTCCACCAAGATTTCTTAAATAAGCTCTGTTGGTTATTTCTGCAAAGTACACTTTCTCCAGGCCCAGGTGACTTTACTGATAAAACTGAAACGTGCTATTATCATTTCTTAGGGCAACGGTGGGCTTTATTATCTTTCAAATGATCTGCGGTTCAGACTTGACATGCTATTTATATTAGCTATCACAGGAGACTAAAGGTGATCGAACACATTTAACTGTAAATTGTTACTGAGAAAAACACAAAGAAAAAGCTAGCAGGGACTAAGATAACGGGTGTCACCTGTAGTGATCGTCATCCTCGCTGCCAAATCGGTTGTTCTGAAGCTGTTCAGCTAAATTGGTGAGGATCACGTCCCGTAGTTGGGAGAGGCCACTGTTTCTCTCTCCTAACACAGAACAAAGCTCCATAAACTACTCTGGTAATCACACTCAGAAAACTGATGCTATTAAAAAAAAGGTATTCACAATCAGACTGTCGACAACCTAGGGGCACCAGGCGCTGATACAAGAAACGGCAGCGAGAACCGACCCACCTGACTTTCTCTAACCAGGGCGTCCTGATTTACATGTAGTTACTCCTGACATATCATCAAGTATGATTTCTAATTCCTTGAAGTGGCTTATACACACACAGTGTCTTTGACAAGGTGGATTTTGTTGTTTAGTCTAACTTTAAAAGTTGCACTTTAATGGGTGAAAAAAAAACTGGGGTAGAAATCCCCAAGAAGTCTTATCTTTAACATTCATGAAAGCTCTCCAGTCAGGTATATTACATTAGGCAGTGGAGACAGAAAGGTTTATAAAGCTTGTAGATATATAAAACATGGTTTCTGCTTTCAATCTGGTTGAACTATTGGCATATGTGCAGACACATTTTAAAAATTAAGGCTAATTAACAGATATGAAGAAAGAAAATCTATTATCTTAATACCTAGTTGTTACCTTGGGGACAAAAAAAAGGATGGTAGTTCAAGGCTAATTAAAGGATAAATCTTACCTTCTGTTAAGACCAGCTTAAGTAAGTTATTGATTTCAGTTTCACCTGGGTACAAGATATTTAAACCAGAGCTGAAATGACAGAAAAGTCAAAAAAGCTTTTGAACAAACGTTCTAGAAAATACAAACTTTATTTAAATTTTTATTAGATGCCACTTTGGTTACCTAAAACTCTGAGGTAAATTTCATCACTAAAAAAGCAGTTGAACCTAAATTCACTGTTGTCATATAGTCCAATCACCTCCCTAATAGACAGTTTCCCTCGCCTCCTATCTGTGAATTACCAACATAACTTATGTGAGATCAGCTGCAGAATTGGTGAAGGAGAATGGAGCCATAAAGGTCAGTGGAATCAAGCTAGGTATACATGCAGACTGTGCCCCCAAGAATCATTTGAAAGGGGGACTTTCTAATTCTCAGCTCTTCCAAAAGGGCAGAAAGAATCGTATTGCAAATGGTGCCAGAATTCTTTTCTTTCTCTTTTCTGATGATTTAACATACAATAAAGTGCCCACATTTAAAGTGTACGATTTGGTAAGTTTTGACATATGTGTCCACCCATGAAAGCATCACCACAGTCAAGACAGTGAACACACCCCTCACTCCCCAGAAGGGTCCCCATGGCGCTAGATTTTTAAAAAATATTTAACACATTTATTGAGGTGTAATTGACAGGTGACATTCTATTAGTTTCAGGTGCCCTGACACTAGATTTTAATTTTTTGCCTTAATGCTCTCAACATAAAGAGACCCAGAGCATAATCTATTATGGAAGGAAAAAAATCGCGCCCCCCCTCGGCTCACCCGTCATACAGTGCGTCCAGACCAAGCACTCAGTTCTTTCTTGGTCACTAAATTATACTTGGTCACATGAATGCTACGTTCCTTGATAAAAGGTCATTGCACTCAAAAAATATATATGGATTAAATGACAATAGAAAATAGCCCATAAATTCTTCCCTCCTATCGAACAAGGTTTTAAGCAGATTTTAAAAGGCTAATATTGTTGAGCACTAACTTTGCGTCAGGCCGTATCGTATTGAAATCTCACAACCCTATGATGTGGGCACTATTTTTAAGCCCATGTAGAGCTGAGGAGATGGAAGCCTCAAATCAAGGTCACACATAGCTAGTAAATGGCAGAGCAAAGCCTAGAAGCCAGGTCTGCCTGCTGCCAAGGCCAGCTTGCTTCTTAACCACCTTGCCACTCTCTCCCCCAAACGAGATAAACATCTGCTCGCAAACCATCAAAATATCTACTTCAAGGGTGTTTTCCTTTTGCTTTTTAAGATCCAAAAGGTGAGATGGGGACCATGAGCAAAGGGGGGCCTTGGGTCCTCTGGGAAGAGGCCACAGACCCCTGCCCCATTCAAGCACCCTCTATGCGTGAGGTCCTGGCTGGGACGGGTCAGGGACATCGGTGCTACCAGCTGGCCCGGAAGATCACAACGCAGTGCAGAGAAGCATTTTGCTGGAAGCACTAAGAAAGTCATCTGTTGATTACCTGATGGCAAGACAGACTTCCTTCTGAATTTCAGGGCAAATGTGATCTTTCGGTGCCATCAACAACTGCCACAGAAGCAATCCTGACCGTCGAATGATGTCTCGATTCCTTTCAGTTTGTGGGCTGAAGAAAAATTTAAACACCACCTACAGAAACATAAGGGGCATATCTAAAAACGCTAATTCTACTGGGGATAAAATTATCCCTCTGAAGAAAAGTACATGGTAGATATTCTTTTGAATAGATACCCAGGTGGATTTTTCACCACAATCTCTTCTATTGTGTAAGGGTATAATTATAGTAAATATTTCACATGCATTCATTGCAACGAGCTACATATGGCGATTAACTGCCGTGCAATGAGTATGATGATAATTCTAATTACAGGATTAGAATATGGTGAGATGCAAAACAGGAATGTTATTAAATTTCTCGTCTGGTAGAAATCAGTGGCTGAAGCCAAGGTTTGTGCTTCTTTTTCATCTATTATCTTATTTATCGCAAAAGTGTACCCACCTGAAAGACAACGAGAATGCAGCGGATAATACAGGTGTCGCCATTAACCATGGCCTTCTCCATGATGTCGCAGATACTGCTCAGATGGTGTGCTTCGATTGGGTGCTGTTTGCCCAAGACACTTGTGATGGGAAGGTTTGGGTTCGTAGCAAGAAGATTGAGTTGGTGTATGCACATGGCACCAACGTGGTGCAGTAACTGGTTTATAACCTCATTCGTGGTTATAGCCTCTTCTAGAAGATGAAAATGAAACTCAGTGAGGAAAGACATCTCTGTGGGCGGTCCCCAAGGAACAGTCTTCTGACTTGCAAAAGGTGCACGCGCACACACACACAAGGAGACAGTATCTTGGCTCCAATCTCCTCCACTACTGCTGCAGAATCCTGCTCCCTACCACAGAGTGCTTGGGCAAAAACACTTGGGAATTTCCTTTTTTTTTTTAGAGCATAAGTAGCTAGTACCATCAGGGAGCCCTTCCTATATGCTTGACAACAGGCTAAGTGCTTTATGTGCATTACCTTACAACATCATTATAAACTCAGACTATTTTAGCCCTGTTTTGTAGAGGAGTAAATCAAGAGTCAGAGAGGTTAAGTAACTTGCCCTAGATCACACAGCTACCAAAAATGGTAGAACTAGGATTTGAATCCCGGCCATCTCTGCTCAGAGCCCATGCTGGTAATCATTCTGGTAAAATCTCTCCATCTTCTATGGCTCCTCTATGGTAGAGCCCCCCCACCCCCACCCCACTTCCCTGATCCAGAAATACTTCCTCCCACACACCTCAACATTTTTATTTCATTTAGTCACCACAGCCTAAATAGCCATCAGTTCAACACTTGTGAGGGTTGACAGGCATCCTCTTATATAATAATAACGTAAATGCTTCATGGATGATTATAGGCACCCCAGGAATGGGGATGAAAATAATCTAAATAGGCAAAGTACAAAAAAAAAAGATTGTTTTTTTTTTGGTTTTTTTTTTTCCCTTTAAAATAGCTGAAATGAACAACTGAGAAGGAACAGGAAAATAGGTAACCTGGAGAGGCAGGCCCGGGTGGGGAAACCTTAGAGCTGCAAAAAAATTGTGGGCACTGGGAATTATGAGAAAAGGACTCAAGGAAACCAAAGGAAAGGTAAACATTGCCAAAACTAAACTTTCCAATTGCATACCGTGTTTCCCCGAAAATAAGACCTAGCCAGACCATCAGCTCTAATGCGTCTTTTGGAGCAAAAATTAATATAAGACCTGGTATATTATATTACATTAATTATATTGTATTAGTTATATTAGTTATATTAGTTATATTATATTAGTTATATTATATTAGTATTATATTATATTATATTATATTATATTATATTATATTATATTATATTATATTATATTATATTATATTATATTATACTCGGTCTTATATTATAGTAAAATAAGACCGGGTCTTATATTAATTTTTGCTCCAAAAGACGCATTAGAGCTGATGGTCCGGTTAGGTCTTATTTTCGGGGAAACACAGTATTAACCCTAGGGCTAGGTGGGGTCCCACTCTCTTTGAGTCCCCAATCTTACAACAGTAGCACTCAGGTTAGTAGTATTCGTGTTCACCAAAGACTGTTTGAAAGCCAGCTTCAGGACCTACCCAAATAAATGAGGTCTCTGGTTTTTACTGAGTGAGATGGGAAGCCAGTGGAGGTGTCTGAGCAGAGGAGTGACAGATCTGACTACTTCAGATTGTAAGACTCTGGCTGTTATGTGGAGATGAGGGTAGAGGAGGGCAGCTGCAGAGGACGGAGGAAGACCAGTGAAGAGGCTACTGTCCTAATTCAGGTGAGGAAGTGGGCGACCTAGACTAGAGCTGTAGCAGCACAGGCAGTGGAAGCCGCTGGATGTGGGATATATTTTGAAGGGAGGAGCTGACAGGACTTGCTGATGTCCACTGGGGTGTGGGGTGTGAGAGAAACAGAGTCATAGATAAATCACCCCAAGTTTTTGGTCTGAGCAAATGAAAGAACAGTAATCTATATACTGGAACTCAGTAGGTATAGATTTGGAGAGGGGGAGAAATTGGGCGTGTTTTTGACGTGTTAAGTTGAAGATGCCTGTTAGATACCCAAGTGGAAACGAATACATAGTCTAGAGTTCAGGCAAGAGGCTTGGAGATAATAATTAGGGAGTTACTAATATACAATTGACTTTCTTCGGTTTTTTTTGCTGCTTTTTTTGTTTTTGTTTTTTTTACAGTTTATCAAGAAAGAATAGATGAATTTCATGGTATATAAATTATAAGTGCACAATTCAATGATTTTTAGTAAATTTACATAAATACCAAAATCAAGAATCAAAGCACAGAAATTACTACTGCCCCTATAAAAATTAAACTAATTATAAGGAGACAATATGAGCAACAGTTAAGAAAACTTGGATGAAATGCACAAATTTCTAGAAAGACACAAATGACCAAAACTAACTCAAGAAGAAATGAAACATCTGAATAGATAAATGCACAGCCTCAAAGTATCACCTCCCCCCAAATATTTATTAGTTACTATGGTGATTAACCTATGTCCACAAATTCTCTGGTGCTTTTCATTCCAGGAGGTGAAGCTTAATTCCCTCTTTCCATGAGTGTGGGCCTAACGACTTGCTTCTAATAAACAGAGTACGGAAAGGGAAAAGTGTAAGCTTTGCAGTGAAGAAAGCTGGCATTTAAACCAAGTGATCAATTGTAACATCACCAGAAGTAAGTCATGTTGATATTATGTGCCCTGTGATATGATGTAATGAGAAAAACCCCTCACCTCTGCAATAACTTAAATCGGTCACTTCAGTTTAAAAGGAGAAAACATCAGATGAACCCAAACTGAGGGACATTCTATAAAAATATCTGACCAGAACTCCTTGAAAGTGTCTTTTTCTGTTATGCAGATAGGATAACTATCCACCAATGCCCCACCATCTGAAATCTGCCGTTGAGCCACTCTAATGATTTTTTTCTTTTCAGTCACTAAACTTTTCAAATCCAGAATTTCCAACTGGTTCTTTTTAAAAAATAATTTATTTGTTGAAACTCTCTATTTGTTTAATCATAGTCATCATACTTTCCTTTAATCTTTTAAATGTGTTTCCTTTTGTTCTTTGAATATGTTTATAAAATTTGCTATAAAGGCCTTATCTTTAAATCCAACATCTGCGTTTGGCCTGTAGCATGTGTAGCTACTGATTGTTGTCTTTTTTCTTTTTTATGCTTGCTTTTATTTTAATTTTTACTTCCTTTCATTTGTTCATTTTAAAGATTCTTGTTTTCATTTTTAAGCCTACATTCCTCAGAGTCACTCTATCTGAGTCAGAGGTGTGCTCAAACACCTTGAACCAATAAAATTTCCATCCTGGATGGATCTGGGAATTTTGGAGGGAGAACATCACAGTTCAAGCACTTTTAAACTCTGCCCTGGTTTTCCCTTTCTGCCAGGCCCATTTCACATCTCTGCAGGCTCATGTTCAGGCAGGCCTCTGGGAACAGCTTGGGCTCTCTCCAGCTTCTCCTGTGCATATGTGTGGGAGCTTATCAAGGCCCTCTGTTGCTTTCTCACTAAGCAGGTCTCACCAGTAGATTTCTAGCTAGCCTGCTGGTTCACTGCTTGCCCTACCCAGGAGCACAACCTCAGGCTAACAAAGCCACCGGTATTCTCTACTTGTTTGTCATCAAGACTACTGTTACTGACACTGCTCCCGGGTGTGTGTTTTCTTCCATGCTCTGCTCCAAATCAAGTCCGGCCCCTCTGGCAGCAAAGCTGCTGGTTTACACAATATGCCCACCCTGGTGGGATTACTGTACTGACCAAGCTGGAGGTGGGAGATAGGAACACCACAGACTGCCACTGCTCTAACCCAGAGTTCAGAGGGTGTGTGTGTGTGTGTGTATACCCACTTCTCAATTTGGTGTATGACTGTAGTCAATTTCCAGGGCCTAGAAATAGTTGTTTTTGATATTTTTGTTGATTTTATCATTGCTTTATGGGGAGAGGATTCGCTGAGCTATTCATTCCTCCATACCACTATCACTGACCTTGATGCCACAAGATTTTAAGTTAATATTAACTTAATATTAAGAATCTTAATATTAAGAAATATAAAAGTCCTTTATCAGTAATCTAATTATAACTTTGTGCACAAATAAGTATCAATGTAAAACACTGTAACAGCATATAATCCCATGTCAAATACAAATAAAGAATCAATTTTTGCACCAAAGTTCTGATAATTGCAGAAGGAACATAATTTTCCTGTTTAAAAAAAGTCTATGGACCACCGCAAAAGCTCTATATTTACCTATTTACTGAATCATAAACCAATCAGATAACAAGGATTTGGGGTTTCCGAGTTCTGAGAGGGAAGGCTATTGACACATCTTGTTGCTTGGGCCATGTCCCACTTACTCATGCTGCTGTACTCACACTTCATGCAGGAAATCCTTTCCTGTAAGACTGAGGGCACCTCACCTTTGGGCTCTGTGATGACGTGACTGACTCCGAGCCTCTGACAGACGTAATGGAAAGCCTGATTCCCAGGATTACACCACTGATCGATGTAGTCATTCGAGCAGGTCCACAGCATGTTGTTCACTGTGTCATAACAGGCACCTGCAGAAAGAGCCCTCTCTACTCAGCTGTCACGTTGTCATCTGCCTGTGTGCATATTTCTCTTA
The DNA here is from genome assembly GCF_036562045.2 of Rhinolophus sinicus. Lineage (NCBI taxonomy): Eukaryota > Metazoa > Chordata > Mammalia > Chiroptera > Rhinolophidae > Rhinolophus > Rhinolophus sinicus. Next base: position 32,232,750 of record NC_133765.1, on the reverse strand, counting down.
AGCACGGCTAAAGAATGGAAGGGCAAGGATTCTCCCGAATCCTGACAATCCATAGCCTATTTCCATATATTGACTTGGCAAAGCAGTAGACTGGGGCTCAGCAAGAAGGCAGGAGTCAGCTTCTACTGCTTAACTCCTATGTGGGAATGGAATAAGTCTCACGGAATAGAGTTCTTAGTAACTGACTTATAGGTGACCTTTTTCATTCCAAAAGGGATTTAAGTGACTTACATTAAAACCCACGTAAATATGACTAATTAACCTAACACACAATAAAAGTCTTAGTAACTGAGCCCGAAACTTAGATATGAGCTTCCTAGGAGCCAAGGCAAAGAGAACATGTATTAGATCATGCTCATTTTCTAATAATAAGTATACCCATTCCTCATGGAAAACAAACATTTTAAGGGCATTCGTTACCTTTAAGAAAAATATGTTACAGGCATCATCACACAACCTAATGGACAGTATCTTCAATAGCAATATATGCAGAGGAATTTCCCAAAAGGCAATTTCCTATATTAATCCTCAAAATTAAATAGTAGCATAAAATATTTCTTTCAAGGACACTAGAATATCACAGGAAATTGGCAAGATTATTTTTGAGACAAATTGCTAAAATGGAATTTTCCAAGGACACGTGGGCATCTATTTCTTACCCAATCCTGGGACAAGAGCACCACGCCCCAGCGAGCTTCCAGCAGCATCTATGAGATCGGCACGGCTCGTGAACTGACCATCCGAAATATTATACACCAAGCTAGAGGCCAGGACTGTGGAAACAAACATCAAGCTGTTTAAGAAGCCTTAAAACGATGTGCAGTAACTTTTCCAAATTACAAGATCCACTGGAGGATTTTCACAAGACTTCAGAAAAATCACACCTTTTTTTCCTGTTGTCTGTTGACGGTAACAATGAGGAGACAACACACACCAAAGACCACAAAAGAAAAACGGCACAAAGTATCTTCCTAAATAGTGACCCACAGTTTTTAAAGTGTTCTTTACATGGAAACTTCTGCATAAAGGCAGTATCACAAGGGTCATCGCAGGATGGGACATGATCGTTAGCATCACAAGGGTAACAACATTTACAAGAAACATTTTACGCGTAGTTGGTGTTCCATACAGGTCAGGAGCCACTCAGACACACTCAGCTGCTGTCCTTCAGGCAGCAGCTCTAAACTCGGAGATGCTTTGGCCTTTTTCCTTAACACAGGATAGTATGGGATAGTCTGGGTTTGAGTTCCGGCCCGCCCACTCCTGTGTGATCCTGGGAAATTTCCTGACCCTCTCAGTTCCCCCAGGGGTAAAGTGGAGAGAATAGAAGTACCTACCGTACACAGCTGTAGTGAAGATAGAGTTAAAATAAGTCCAGGATGTACAGCGGCACATACGTGCCAGCTGCTGGTGTTATTATTTTCTCCACTTCCAAACACAAAATGCAAGCACTGTGTCACTTGAGCGTCTTTGTTCTTCTTGTTCCCATCACCCTAGGGTTCAGAGTCCCCACACCTGATTCAGCTATAATCTAAACTATACTGTTTGTGTCTATTCCATTTTCCACTTGTTCCATCCTGCACACCAACCAAATGATCTTCCCCAAATCTCTTTTTCACTGTGTTGACCATGCATAGGCCTTTCCCCCCACTTGGCTACTTATCTGAATAAAACCTGTTTTTCATGACTTTAACTCAAAACCTCATGAAGTCTCTCCCTCCTACCCCACTCCACAATGTCCCTTTCTTTCTGACTCAGCAGCACATACATCTGCTCCCCAGCTCGGGCAGTGACACAGCATCACACATCATTTTCTAGTTGTTTTCTCACACCTACATCATTTCTCCCAACCAGACTCAGAGCTCTTTGAGGTAAGGACCACTTCATCCACTTACTGAGCAGCCCCCACGGTGACGGATGTGGGACGGGACACAGAAGGAATTTAAGCATTTATTGATTCACTGGTCTAAAATAGAATCACTGTGTAAGCTATATCCTCATGAAAAAAAAATAGCACCGTGAAGCCCTGCTTTTATCAAATGGGGCCAATTTCAACGGAGTGAAAAAGCCATGCCAAGAAAACGGAAAAAGAGTTTAGTAAGATGAGTGGTCAATAAAAAGACAAATAACCCAATTTAAAAATGGAAAAAGGGTTTGAATAGGTTTTTCTCCAAAGAAGATATACAAATGGCCAATAAGCACAAGAAAAGATGTTCAACATCATTAGTCATTAGGGAAATGCAAATCACATCCACTAGGATGGTTATAATTAAAAAAAGGAAATTAACAAATGCCAGTGATGTAGAAAAATTAGAAGCATTCTACATTGCTGATGAGAATGGAAACTGGTGGGGCCACTTTGAAAACAGTGTGGCAGTCCCTCCAAAGGGTAAACATAGAGTTACCATATGACCCAGAATTCCACATATATATATATATATATATATATATATATATATATATATACAAGAGAAATAAAAATATGCCCACATAAAACCTGTACATGAATGTTCACAGCAGCATTATTCAAAATAGCCAAAAAGTAGAAACTACCCAAGTGGGAGTATATCCACACAATAGAAAATAATTCAATCATAAAAATGCAGTAATGATTCATGCCACAACATGGACGAGCCTTGAAAACATTAAGTTAAAAAAAAAGGGCCAGTCACAAAAGTACATATATTGTCTAATTCTATGTATATGAAAAAAGTACAGAACAGGTGAATCCACAGAGACAGGAAGTAGCCTGGTAGATGCCAGAGACTAGAATGATGGGGGAAGGGGAATGACAGCTAAAGGGTATGGGGTTTCTAGCTGGAGTTATGGAAACGTTCTAGAATTAGACAGTGGTGCTGGTTGCACAACTCTGTGAATACACTAAAAACCACTGAACTATATACTTTAAAGTTGTGCATTTTATATTAAGTTGGTGCAAAAGTAATTGTGGTTTGAAAGGTTAAAAATAATTGCAAAAACTGCAATTACTTTTGCACCAACCTAATAGTATGGACGTTATATCTCAATAAAGCTGTTTTTTTTTAAAGAGACTAATAGGAAATTTAGATCATTTACCCAAGAGCGAAAGGGGACATCTTGGTCACATGAACTGTTAGAGAAAACAAGCTGTTGAACAAAAGTCCAACCAATTTGATTTTATAGGCAAAAGAGTTCTGAAGTTGTTGTGAATACCTAAGTCCCAAATACATGCAATATGTGAAATGGCACATAGGTTTAGGTGATGATAAATAATTTTTTTAAACTGCCAAGGTCAAATTTATATCTGCAGGCTTCAGTTAGAGCAAGAATGCTTTTTTAAAATATCTAAATTTGAAATATACTCCTTTAATGGAATTACAATAAGCAAATTATTTTAAGAGGCCAGAATATGAAATAATGGAAAATGGAAACAAGTAAACTGATTTTAAAACACTATACATGCCTAAGCAAATTTCAAGGAAAATAAGAACACACACACAAAAAAGCTACTATACATAAAAGGAACATTTTGGTTTTTTTTGTTTTTTAAGTTTTTTTAAATATGCTGACATACTTTATTGCATGTGATCACCAAAAAATAGTGTGTGATACCATTATCCTTTTATTTTTACAAGCAGGAAAACTGAGGTTCAGAGGGGTTAGATGATGTCCCTAAGGTAAGAAAACTAGAAAATGGCAATGTAAAAGAAACATTTTTGGTTCTATATTTTATCTCATTTGCTTTTTCTGAAGCCAAAATCACGCTGCTGTAATTACTCTAGTATTGCCTCCGTCTTTTATAAAACTATATGTACTCTTAACATTAATGAATTTCTGCATATATTATTTTGCATTATATATTTTTTGTTTAACATTTCATATTCCTTGTTTCCCCGAAAATAAGACCTAGCCAGACCATCAGCTCTAATGAATCTTTTGGAGCAAAAATTAATGTAAGACTCGGTCTTATTTTAATATAAGACAGGGTCTTACACAATATAAGACCAGGTCTTATATAATATAAGACCCAGTATACTATACTATACTATACTATACTATACTATACTATACTATACTATACTATATATACTATACTATACTATACTATACTATACTATACTATACTATACTATACTATAACACTGGGTCTTATATTAATTTTGCTCCAACAGACGTATTAGAGCTGATGGTCCGGCTAGGTCTTATTTTCGGGGACACACAGTATGTGTCCTAAAATGAAGGTATTTCACATTTATTCTAATACCTTGAGAATCCTATCACAGTTGGTAGAGCTCTTGCTGTGTCACAATAAATAATGTGGCAATACATTTCCTAAAATTTTCCTGAACTCACTATTACTTCTAGTAATTTTCAGGATGATAGTTTTCAGAAATGCACTATTATATCAACTACAACTGTATTTTTAATTCCTCCTGGCCTATAACTATATTGATAAGGTTTTTGTTGTTATTATCAAAGACCTATTGCATGAAAGAGAACTGACTCTGGGTGGTGAACACACAATGTGAGATATAGACAGTGTATTACAGAATTGTACACCTGAAATCTATGTAACTTTACTAACAATTGTCACCCCAATAAACTTTAATTTAAAAAAAAGACCTACTGCAAACAACTGTTTAATAGAGAAAGTTTAAAATCATTAACAGAAAAGCCTTAAATTTCAAAGTTGGAGACAAATCGGGAAAAGTGCCACAAATAAAATTCACTTACTTTTTAAAGACGACAAACCACTTGTTCCACCAAAAAGAGAGCGGGTGGCAGAGCTGCCTGACCCCCCTGGAGGTGGGACCAGCATAACCAAGTAGGTGCCACAGGTATATATGGGCGTCTTCCGAAGCATTTTTAGAGGTAGCCCACAGCTAGTATTTGCTGATAAAAGGAATGAAAATGGTGAGTAGAAACATTTGACACAGATTCATTTGATTACCAAAAAGATTAGAGATAATGAGGGAGCCCCAAATTCAAACAACGATATACCCTGATTTAGAAAATAGAGCAAGAAGTAATAATCCAAGGAAAAAACAATGATCTCTGGCTCCGTACCCTGCCCCAACCTCCTGTCACATGACCGGAACATTTCTCAAAGGTGTCCCCAAGAGTCAATGTGCCTGTGTCTCTAAAAATTCGTTCAAAAGGATGAACCCTCATGTGGACTAAATCTCAAAATAAGAGTCCTACTGTTTGTGTTTCCCCCAGGAAACTGTACTCCAATAGAGACCTTCTCATTTCTTCTAGAACAGCTTCTCAACAGGTTTGTGGTATTACATTTATTACAAACAGCTTTGAACATGAAATCAGCCAGAAATTTTAACCTATAGCTAATTAATAAAAGCTTTCACTATATCTATCACAAAATAAGTTTATACCTGCATGATTTATGATAACCCATTATATATTTCCTTGCTTTTTAAGGTCAGTGACATAAACGATCATTAAGAAAATAATGAATGTGGGGTGGCTGGTTAGCTCACTGGTTCGAGGGCGGTGCTAATAACACCAAGGTTGCCAGTTCGACCCCCACATGGGCCACTGTGAGCTGCACCCTCCTTAAAAAAATAAATAAATAAGTAAAATAAAATAATGAATGTCTCTAATCAAGAAGTATAAAAATGACTTTAATCTCCCTTAATCGCTGGCAGATCTGAAAACACAGAGAATTTAAGGATTTTCTATATTAGTTGAGTGAGGACTGATGACGGCAACAGAAAGCCAATCAGAGTGCTTTACCAGGGTATAAGCTGTCAGGGTATAAAACATACCAGCCCAGAAAGATGGGAAATCTTTTTTAGATGGCTTACACTAGAAAAATGACATCTAATCTGTCTGATACTTGTTTTGAATGTCCGTGCTTCTAAAAAGCTCCATTTGTAAAAAAGCCCAAGCCCCAACAAGGATACTCTTCATTCAGGACAAATTCAGGAGCATAAGTTTCCATAGGTCAGAAACCCGAAAGGGGCGATGACTGGAAAATTAGCAAGTTTGTGAGCATAACTTTTGCACCAAGATTTTAAGTAGACTTACTCTTGTTAACATGGTAATAGGTATTAGTTTATCACAGAATAAAAAATTCCAGACCCTCTGAATGTTGAATAGCCAAAAATTCACTTAGCTTGTAACTGGTGAATTTTTATGTAGCACTACCACGTGAAACGAATACACAGAGAATGTACATGAAAGTACAATGAGACAACACATTTAGACTACAAATTCCTGTTTTCACAGAACTCTAAATACACCCTTGCCTTCTGAGTTTTCTTTGATTTATCTCATATTTTCTTATCCAACAAACATTCCTTTAGTATTTATGTGGTTCAGGGTAGGATTCAATTTTCTTCCAAGGGACAAACCCAAATGAATCCTTTAGCTTGTCAGGAATATGTTTATTTAGGTAAAAAGAATGGTCCTCTTCAAAGTATTCCCATAACTCAAATTATCCACATGCCCAAGTCATAACAACTATTAGTAATTCTCCCACTTATACTCCATACAACAGAGATCTGTGGAAATAAAATACTATCCTTCTTAAATCCTAATATAAACTAATAGTATTTAATTTGATAGTTCATGAATTAATCACAAATATTTTCTCTTCTTAATATGTCAATATATAAAAGGATTCAAGCATAAAATTGCATTAAATTCATTAAACATATATTAATTCAGATACATTTTTCTCTATATAACATCTTTTTCTAGCCGTTATCTTGGACTACAGTTGATGATTTATTATAAATTCACATAGTCGGTACATAATCTGTAAACTCTTCAAAAATAATAGTTCTTAATCTTTTTGAGGCCATAGATGACCTTGGAAATCTGATGAAAATTATGATGGATACATGAAGATGTTATTTAAAGCTGGGGTGGAGAGCACGTTTATGACCCCACCCCTTAAAGGCTTATCCCAGTTAAGAACTTCTGCTTTAAAAAGGCAGAACAGTGTGTTTAGTAAGCTACCTTTTATTAAGAAAAGGAGGAAAATAAGAACACATAAATTTGTCTTTACTTGTATTTGCGTAAAGAAATTCTGTAAGGATAAAAACTAATAAATATAGATATCTACAGGGGGCAGGGTGGAGGCAAAATATAGCATGCACTAAGATGTGGGAGTAAGATTTCTCTGCATATACCTTTTTATTTTCACTTTAAAACTCTGTAAATGGATTATCTATTTTAAAACATTAAAGTACAAACTCTAAATGATAAATTCTAGAAAAAGCAATCTCTGCTGTGGAAGGTTTGCCTCTTACTTGCTTGGTCAAGATTACATTTAGTGAAGATGACAAACAGGAGCGTTTTACATTCATGAAGCTTATGCTAAACATGAAATCAATCAATTGACACCAACGGTAATGATGAGAAGGCATTTACAGTTAAAGACAAAGCCATGTTGAATAATTACAGAGTCATGCTAACTCATGTCCATAGACAAAAACATGTATTAGTTTGGAATAAAAAAAATGGACAATGACTGGAAAGAAATAAAAGGGTAAATTCTGTAAAGCCAAATGCTTTTATGGCACATTGTAAGCGCTCAATAAAAAGCATTGCCAGAATTCCACAGGCAGCTCTCACTAGTTACAAGCTGAACATATCAGGCCATGAAAAGACATGCAGGAAATTGAAACGCCTATTGCTAAGTGAAAGAAGCCCTTCTGAGAAGGCTACATAATGTCTGATTCCAACTATATGACATTCTGGAAAATGCAAAACTATGAACACGATAAACAAATCAGTGGTGGCCAAGGGCTGGGGATGGGGAGGGATGAGTAAGTGGAGCACAGAGAGGATTTTCAGGGCAGTGAAACTACTCCGTATGATACAGTAATGGTGGACACATGTCATTGTACATTTATCCAAACCCACAGAATGGACACCACCAAGAGTGAAACCCAAGGGAAACTATGGGCTTTGGGTGATGACGTATCCATGTAGGTTCATCCACTGTAACAAATGTACCATCTGGTATGGGATGTAGACAGTGGGGGAGACTATGCATGTGTAGGGCGGGGAACGTGGGAAACCTCTGTACCTTCCGCTCAATTTTGCTGTGAACCTAAAACCGCTGTGTGTGTGTGTATGTGTGTGTGTGTGTGTGCGCGCGCGCAGCTGAACGGAGCTATTCCAGGTTAAGAGGTGCTGACCACAGGGAGCATACCTGCTTGGTCCTCTTTCAGGGTGTTGGAGATGGTGGAGCCAGTGAGGGCAGCCAGCGTTGCCGATGGGGAAGCTCGGTAGCGGGAAAGTCTGCTCAGAAGCATCTCATTAATGCTTTTCGCAGACTCACCCTCTTTTCTCATTAGAATTGTGCGTTCCTGAAGCGGATGGGCTACATACACACCATTTTCAACCTAATATTTAAAGAAAAAGAGGTGCTTAAATGATATCTGTTTCCATTTAGTTGCCAATTTCTATTGGAAAATTGCATTATTGTGATCTGGTTCCTCAAAAACATTTCCAAAAACTGCCCTTGGGTAGAGGTAACCTCAAAACTTAAGTGCTCCACAGGAACTACTAAGAGCAAAAGAAAGGCGAAGTTTGAGAGCTTTCATTTCACATACTAGCCCAGGTTCTAAAAGTAAGGAGCCAAGTTTAATAAATTCTACAAAAGGTCATTATTAAAATTCCTTATATTGAATTCCACAGGCAGCTCTCCCTAATTACAAGCTTCTGACAGGTACCAGTACGATGAGAGGAAAACAAATCAGTTTCTGATTTACTATTAAGTACAATTATGAGGAGGATGTCTTCTTGAAATATAATTAGTGGCTAAAATCCAAGCTCTGTATTAGCAGCAGTTAACATTAGCCCCAGCTGCTCGGGTACTGGCGGAGCAACGGAGAGAAAGGCAGACTTTGTCTGCTAAAAATACATGCCAACGTCGACTGGATCCTTGCTGCTGCTTGGCAGTCCCTCATTCATCACTGGATTATTCCCCAGCGAAAGCCCTGCAGTGACAATTCCAAAATTCCTTTCCCAGTGCTGAGCTTGACGTGAAGCAGACCGCCTGGCTCTACTGCTAGAAAGATCCAGACCTTTCACTGCAAGCTGCTTGCACTCATCTCTCTTCCCACTCAGGAACCTTTGTGTCCAGCCTCGTGTTTTCTTCCTTTTCTCTGATTATAATTCAGACAGAGGAAGAAGCACTTCATTTCATGTTATTTAAAGTGAACGGTTCCCCCACTGCCTCCTCCCTAACTGCTCCCTTAATTAACTCCCTCTGCCCCTTCCTCATCAGTGTCTCCCTCTCTACTGACTTCCTTCTCCCTGGTTTCACATCGTCACAAGTCTCTGAAATCTTAAACGAAACCACGGTGGCCCACGGAAATGCCATCCCTTTCCTCCACTTCCATTCGCTGTCAAATATCTCAAATATATGTCACATGGCCTCTGCATCACGCTCTTCCACACCGGGGCTCCTGGATCGGGCTGGGGTCTCAGAAACTGGTGCCACCAGCGAAGGTGGCCAGGACTGGCCTGCTGCTGTGGGGTACAGAGATCAGAGGGAACAGGAGGGCGAAGTGGTAAGGCTTAGAAGAAGAAATAAGAAGTAAAGATGGAGTCCAAAGTGAAAGGTTGGTAACAGAAGACGCAGGAGAAAGCAAGCAAATTCGGGAGCACAGCCAGGACAGATTCCCAGAAGGAGCTGTACAGAGTGGGGAGAGTTTTATGACACATTCACAAATGATAAGGGAAAGGATTTCTTAGAGTCCAAAAATGCTGCTTCTATTTCCTCAACCCTGCTTCTTAACCCTTTGAAGTTCCTTAACTCGCACGACCAAACCAGTGGACATTCTTGATGGTCCACGAGTAACCTAAACCCAGGACCATCCACATGGTTGCCAGCCTTCTTGGGGTTCTCCTTCCTCGAAAGGCGGTAGACCTCAGTCCTGGTTTGCTGTTTTGTTTTTTGCACAGGAACCTGTGTACAAGGCACTGTGCTGGTGAGCAAAGCCAATACAGTCCCTGCCTTCCTTACTCTCCCTCTTATTTGCTGGTTCCACGTCTCCACCTACTAACAGAGCTTCCCTAGGATTAGACCTAGTCTGATGTCAGACCTCCAGCTTCCTGTCGACGGCACTTCCCACCATTCGGGCTCAGGGAGAATGTCGCCTCTTTAAAGAAGTCTTCCCTGATTACTAGATTACTAGTCTACAGACTCTCCACCACCCCCTCAAGCCAGAGCACCCCTTCAATCACCCTGTTTTGTTATCTGCACAACACTTACCACTCTGAAATTACCTTATTCATTCATTTATTGCTTGCCCTTCTGCTTTCCCCGCCAGCTCCCCGAGCGTAGGGGTCCTGCCTGCCTTGTTCACCATAACATGCCCAGCACTTAAGAGGCGCACACAGTAAACACTTGATGGCTTGCTGAATAAACAATTCAGGGCTCTCCCCCAAATGCAATCCTACATTTCTATAGACAGACCCATCCTTGCTACTGAGATCCAGGCCCACTTTTCTAACTGCCTCCCACTCCCCGGCATTTGGACTTGAATAGCCTACTGTAGCCTCAAATTTAACACATTCACATCTTACCACATCGTGGCACCCCTACTTTCCTGCTAAATTAACCTTTACCAAGCCTCGCTCTATTTATGTCTCGCAACTCTAACTATACCCCTTCAAAGACATCCAAGATGAAAATCAATCACTTAAGCTTGGCATTCAAAAGTATTGCTCAGTCTAGGAGAAAAACAACGGGTAACTTTAAAAAACTATATTATAGTGTTCAAGCACCTTGAACATACTGCAAACATGATACAGCACCTGTGAGAAGCAAAGCAAACCAAGGTTTGGGGCACAAGTGGTCAAACTGCCGTACTCAGCGAAGCAGCTCTTCAGGATTGAAAAGCTACTGGTTGAGAAAGGTGGGAAGAGGCTGCGAGGAGCACGAAGAGCACAGGGTGAGTGGTGACAAGAAGCTCTCCTCCCTGGCCCAAGCCACCATCGCCTCCAGCCAGACGACTGAACTAGCCTCTCAACTGGTCTCCCCATTTCCACCTGGGCACCCCATGCTTTCTGCTCTGCACACTGGTCAATGATCACTGACAGCTGTAAATAAAACCTTGTCCTTCCCCGTTGAAATCCACAGTGGCTTCCCAACACACTTATAATAAAAACCAAACTGCTGCTAAGGCCCATTGCACCCACCACCCAGCGACCGCCCCGGCTCGGCTCACCCTTCCACACACCGTCAGCCACAGCGGCCCTCTGTCTATCCCTCCTGCAAATACCCTGCTTCCTCCTCACTCTGGGCCTGCTATTTGCTGTTCCCCCTTCCCGGACTACACAACCGTTCTGGCTGGCCCAGGACTGAAAGTCCCATGTCCTGAGAACTCTCTCAGTCCCAGGCAAACTGGGGTGGGTGGTCACCCCGACAGGATGGCCAGCTGCTTTTTGTCACTCAGGTCGCAGCTCAGATGTCCTTCCTCAGGAGGCCCTATCTCCAGCCAAACTAAAGCAGCTCCCACCTCCACCCGACCCGCTCTCTACCACAGTGTCCTGTTTGAGTTTCTCCCCAGCGCTGATCACTAGCTGAGCTTACTTTGCTCTTGCTATTTACTTTCTTATTGTCCAACTCCCCACACTCTACTGGAAACGCCTTGCTGCTATGCTACCCAGATAGGCAACATAGCAGGTCCTGGATGAATACCGGCTGAGTGAAAGGCATCTCAGCCATCCAGAACGTGCGTAATTCAAAGAAAACACTAAACCCCAGGGAGACGGGAAAGGAACCTAATGTGTTCAGTACTCTGCCAACCATCTGTTTAGGAGAGAACATAACGAGGACAAAATAGCAGTCAAATTGTCAATGACTCTATCTAAAGAACAGCCATTTATAGAGAGCACATAGGGGCAGGAAGAACTCTCAGAACAAAACAGAGGTGAGATGTAAAACCTGGGATCTCAAAAGGTAAAACAGAGTTACAGGGATTCTCAGGCGGGGACGTGTCCGGTGTGGAAGTAACGGAACCAGGCAGGAAGATTCCATGCCTCACTCGTCTGTAGTCTTCAGATCCTCACAAGGCCTGTGCTCTAAGCAGTAGACTGTCACATGGGTGGCCTCAGTGAACGACGTGTCCTGGCATCCATGCCCTTGTTTAGCCCCCTTTCACACGGACTCTGCGCTTGGCCATTGGAAAGCACGATGCAAGCAGCGGCTTGATAAGCACTTCTCCGCTTGAAAAGCTCCCATCTGAAAGCCAGTCTCTGTGCTGCCAAGAGGTGCAGCCTAGGTTACTGAGGTCAAGAGAGACTCTGGAAGAAGAGAGGCCACCTGGAACGGGACAGCCCCAGCCAAGCTCCAAGCTGAATGAAGCTGCGGGTGTGATTTCAGCTTCACCATGTGGAGAAGAACCACCACCCCGCTGAGCCCAGGCAACCTACAAATCGCTGCAGCTTGAAGGCACTTAGTTTTGCGGTGGTTTGTTGAACAGGAGATAATTGAAGTACCCCAAATATGAGAAGAAGTCTGTGATCCAAGTGTTAGAGGTTGTTTTAGATTAATAATAGTTTATAAATTAATTAGGTAGGGTATTCTTTACATTCCATTTCTTTACATCATACTCCTAACTATATTTCTGTAGTCTACCTTACACAATGGTTAGTTATCTAATTCCATTCTAAGTTAATAAAAAATCATTTTGAGAGACAAGTTGGATCCTACTCTCTGATATCCATTTATTTTAGGTAATCCTTTAATCCTTTAGTTTTCCCTCAATCCTAGGTAGCAAGAGGCCTATTTTATAGATCAAATAGCTGATTTTTTCATGAAAAATACATTGGAAGGGCACTGGTGGTATTCAAGTTTCCAAAAATGTTTTTAGTATATTTTTTCTGATTATAAAATTGATATATGGTCTCTTCTATAGTTGTTTAGTCTCTTTGAGAGTCTACAAGTCTTGCTTTAGTCTATTCTTGATCCAAAAGCTACAATAGACTTTTAAAAGCAGGTTCCACTCAAAACTCTCCAAGAGCTTCCCATGTCGCTTGGAATAAAACCCAAACCCCTTGCAAGGGCCTACAAGAAATGGACCTGGATACTTCTCAAACTCCATCTCCCATCACTCACCCTCTCATCTCTTCACTTGAGCGAGGTAAAGAAGAATGTGTATAATCAATCACCATTTGTGGAAAAATAAAAAAACAAAAATATACACGCATATTTGTATGTGCTTATATTATCTCTGGAAGGATATAGGAGAAAATGTTAACATTACTTATCTCTGGGGCTAGGAGGCAGGGTAGGAGGCAGGGTAGGGTAGGTGAGAGACTTGTACCATTTGAGTTTTGAAACTATGTGAATATATCATCTATTTTTAAATTAATATTTTTAAAAACATTAAAACAATGTAACTGTCACTAAATTTGGAGAGAAACTTATCAGTACGTCCAAGAATCTGGTTGAAATCATAATTCTTTCCAATAATTCTCATTAGCCACATCTACTGGCAAATATTTATACTATTTAGAAACCAAAATGTATCATGAATCAGCCAAGTAAAGAATTTCAGTATTCAGCCATAAAAAAAAAGGCTATCCTAGCCCTCGTGACAACATGAATTAATCTTGAGGGTATTAGGTTAAGTGAAGTGAAGTCAGGCAGAGAAAGACAAATACTGTATGATCTCACTAATATGTGGAAGAGAAAAAAGTTGAACTCATAGAAACAGAGCAGTATGGTGGTTGCCCGGGGCTACCGGGCGGGGGAGATGGGGAGATGTTGGTCAAAGGGTACAAACTATCGTCAGCAGGTAAGTCCTGGGGATCTAATGCACAGCAGGACGACTCCAGTTAATAACACTTTGCTGTACACAAGCACTTGGAATCTGCTGAGAGCACATCTCAAATGTTCTCACCATACACACACACATGCTAACGTGAGGTGATGGATGTGTTAACTAACTCGATTGTGCTCATCGCTTCACAGTATATACACATGTCAAATATCCACATTGTACACCTTAAAAATATACAGTGTGATTTGTCAGCTATATTTCAATAAAGCTGGGAGGGGGCAAAGAATTTCAGGTCTAGAAACCTTTGAATCATCTAATCTAAAGCCCTCATTTTATAGATAAACTTTGTCCGATTTGGCCCAGGCAGTTCATCAGAAAGCTATGGCTAAGCCCTATCATTTGTGACTTTTGAAGCGAGGGATATTATCTATTCCATAATTTAAATTTTAAACATCAAAGTTAAAAATACTTCACTGTCCCCGCAATCGACTACCTCTCTCCAATTTCTCTCCTTTTTTTCTAACAAAACTCTGGAGAGAATGACCTGTTCTCCACCTTCTCGTCGCCACCTTCCTCCTCGACCAGCTCCTCTGGCTTCCACCTTCCCACGCCCCACGACGTTCTTGCTAAGGCTGTATCAGCAAGGGCTTTCGTATTCGCCATTCAAAAAACCTCTTTCACGCTCAATCTTGACTTGCCAGCAGAACGCAATGCCGCTAACTAAGTTCTCCTTTCTATGAAAACTTACTTGGTTTCTGAATTAACTTGTTAAAGCCCACTTTAAAACTTTAAAAAAGATAAATGATGAAAAACAAGTCTTGCCGCACCACTTCCCCTCCCCAGAGGTAATCAATGCTGCCATTTTTTGGTGATGCTTCCACTCACCCATTCATTCAACAAATACTTAGTAAGCACCTACTGTGTGCTGGCCATCATTCTAGGTGCTGGGGACACAGCAGTCAACAAAAATGACCGAAATCCCTACCCTCCTGGAGCTGACATTCTAGGCAAGGGAGACAGCGAATAAACAAATAAATGGGTAGTAATAAGAGCTATGAAGAAAAATAAAGCAGGGCAAAACGGATAAAAAGGGACAGGATTTTATTTTATATAAAATATTTTGTATGGAACAGTCAAAAAGGTCTTTCGGATAAGGTGATATTTGAGCAGAGACCTACAAAAGTACAAGAACAAGCCACGCGGTTATCTGCAAGACCACGTCCTGGCACAGGGTCCCCCGATGGGGGTACACTTGGTGTTTTGCGTGTCAGCAAGGAGGCCGGCTGTGGCTCAAGTGGCATGAGAGGGAGGAGAGTGGCAGAGGGCCCAAAGCATGTAGTGCCTTCACAGAGGTAATACAATTTGGGATACACTTTGCAAGTAGAGCAGGCAGCATGTGCTGACTGGACATGGAATTTGGGAAGGAAAAAAAGGAATCGGGAGTGACACTAAAGGGGGCATACTGAGCTTGAGGTGACTATCAGACTTCCCAATGGGAAAGTCCCATATGCTGTGCGTACACAAAACAAACACCCACATTAGCGCACGTCTCGAGTTCCGGGGCAGGTTTTGGCTGCGAAGCCAGTGTGGCATCACCAGCATATAGAGGTGATTAAAGCTGTAAGACAGGATGGGAGCAATCAGGGAGTCAGAGCAGACAGAAGGGCCCTCCAATGGGTCTCGGTCACGTGACTGTTGAGAAGTAGGGAAGGCCAGACTGGGCAGGAACCACCAGTGAGAGGGAAAGTCCTGGGAGTATCCCACAAGCCAAGTGAAAACAGTTCCAAGAATGTGGGAGTGATAAACCACATTCAATGCTCCTAAAAGGTCAAGGGAAAAGAAGACTGAGTTGACCCTGAACTTAGTAATGCGGAAGTCCCTGGTGAACTTGGGAAGAGCTGTTTTGGTGGCGGGATCAGGATACAAAACTGACTGGAGTGAGTTCAAGACAATGGAAGGAAAGAACATAAAAACAGTAAGAAGCTCTTTGAAGAGTTTTGCTGGAAAAGGGAGCCAACGATAGGGGAGTGGAGGCGGGTACGGGTCAAGGGAGTTGTGTTTTAAAGACAGGATGTCCTCTAATGTATTTGTATGCTGTGGCGAACGACCCATTCAACGAGGAAAGCTGTTCACACAGGAGAAGGGCAACTGCAGAAAGAATCTGTCCTTCCCCAACTTGCATTACACTGCAGGCAGCAAAACCACACAGCGTTCTGAACCTAGCTTTTCATGCTAAACAATATAACTTGGAAATTAATCGACTTGAGTCTATGCAGAGCGGCCTCATACTTTTTAACAGCTAGTGTTCCATTCTGTGAAAGGACCATAGGCAGTGAGCCAGACATGTATGTTTAGCCTCCCGAGTCAGCATTTCAGAAGCTGCGAAACTAGTAGCCAGTGATACTTAAATTTTTTATTTAATGAGGAAAAATTTTAAACATATGCAAAAAGTAGAGAACAGTACAAAGAACCTCCATATACCCACCATCCAGGTTCAACTATTATCCAGATACTGTTTAACCTATCCACCACTTTTTCTGCTCAAGCATTTTAAAGCTTATCCCAGACATCACGTAGTCCCACTTCTGAAAACTGCACTACATCTCTCTCAAAATACGGACACTTTCTCATATAATCACAATGCCATTATGATACTAAGAATACCCCTTGGTTTCATCTAACACTCATTTTATATTCAAAATCCAAATTGTCTCCAAAAAGGTTGTTTTCAGAGTTGGCTTGTTTGATTCACATTCCAAAAACAAGTCAGAGTATTCTTTGAATCTAGAGCAGGCTCCTTCCTCCCCAATTTATTATTTCATGCCAGTGCAGAGGCTATTTCAGTTGTTCTATTTCCTTCAGGGCATGTATGGGCTTTTGATTGTATAACTATATGTCTAAAAATATCTTTATGTTGCCTTTATATTTGATTGATACTTTGGTTGACCACCGACTTCTCGTTTGGAAATCAATTTCCCTCAGAATTTTGAAAGCACTACTCCATTTTTGCATCTAATAATGCTATTGAATAGCCTGGTGTTTTTTTGAATTTCCCATCATGTGTACAAGATTTTATTTTATTTCCGGAAGCTTTAGAATCCTCTGTTTCTGATAATCTGAAATTTCAGGATGGAGTGCCACAGTGTGGGCATTTTTCATTCACTGAGCTGGATAACCTTACATGTGGATGCCAGTGACCTTTGTGATCTGTTTTTCTTGGATTGTATCTTATCATGTTCCCCTCTTTATTTTTTCTATTCTCTTCTTGGAACGCCTATTGTTAATAGTAAGACTTTCCATGGATTACTCCTCTACGTTTCATCTTCTCTCTCATATTTACTGTTCTTCATCTTTGTCCTATTTTCTGGGAAATTTCTTATTTTTAACCCTTTTATGAATTTTAAAATTTTGACAATCATAGTTTTCACTTCCAGGGGCTCTTTCTCTTCGCTGATAGTGTTCTCTTGACATCCTGTCCTGTTTTATGAATGCAATATTTTCTCACATCTCACAGACTAGTTAGTGTTTATAAAGCTTTATTCTACTCCTTTTATTCGCTGCTTTTCTGATGTTTTGTTTTCAAATTAGAAGCTTTCCTCACTTGTCTAGAGATCCTTGGTTGGCTGCTTTTTAAAAAAATTATTTAAACTTTTTATTCGGGTAATTTTGAAATGTACACAAAAGAAGAGGGAAAGGTATAATGAGCTTCCCATGAATGCATCGCCTTCAATAACTTCAATAACTATCAGTGCTTCACCGATCTTTTTAATCTATCCCCGTCCCCTCTATACACATTCCTCTCCAAATTGGGGGGTTTTGTTTGTTTTTTGTTTTTGTAGCTGCCCTTTTTTTAACAGCTCAGCACCAATCAGGAAAGCTGTGCACATGGCTGAGGTTTGCTTTCTAGAACATATCAACTGTGGGTGATGCACTGGGCAGCAAGTCTTTTCCTTAAGTGAACCCCAATGTCGGTATCAGGGTCCTTTTTCCATGCTCATTCAGTTTCTTTGGAAACCGACGTCCAGTCTTTGGCCTGGGCAGATGGCATCTGAGCACAACTGTCGTGTGCTCCAGGAAGGGGTGGACTGCGTCTTTTACGAAGCGTCAGCCTATGACGCTGTCTCCCGTGGCTCTGCACTGTCCCAGACACCCCCAGTTCCCAAGGTGCTCTAAGGCTGGGTGGGGGGAAGCACGTCCCTCAGGATTCCCCTGCACATACTTTTAGTTTGGGCTTTCCCCACACTGCCAGACAGGAAAGGACCCTACCATCTCCATCTTCTAAAGTAGGGAGACAACACATACTGCCTACAGCCGAGGAACAAGAAGTAAAGCATTAACTATAAGTTACAACGATAACCGAAAGAGAAATTAAAACGAATGCAGTAAATACATCAGAAGGAATAAGGAAAGAGGAAGAATTGAACCAAATCTTCATCACAGCAAAAAACAAAAACAAAAAACACACAATGTATGGAGATCGTAAATGAAGAAACAACAATGCAAACCTTTTACTTAGAGATATGAAAGGAATCACCAGGAGAACAAAAAGCTGAAACCATGAAAGTAACTGCCTCTGAGAAGCAGGCCCGGGGGTGGCACAGGGGACTCTCGCTTTTCAATGAGCCCGGAGGTGCCACCTGAAGTGTTAACCCACGTGCACGTAGCTCTTTGAATACAATTTTTTTCTTTTAATTTAACAAAAGCATATCAGGGGAAGGGGGAATTCTTCAACGTTTTCCCATTATTCTGAGGATAAAGACCTAAAATCTTTTAACCAGCTAGTAAGTCTGTTTAAAAATAAAACAAAACAAGCTTCTCTGAAAATTTCATTATGAGTACATGCTCAAGTTGTACAATGTCTAGCAGACCAATTCAGAGATTCCGCCTAGCTAAAACATTTCATAAGACAATGACTAGAGAAGACTGAGAAACTCGGTAGAAAAAGAAAAGACTGTACATTAAGGTTACCAGACTCCGACTGACAGTCAGTTGGCAGGATGGGTGACCGATTTCCCAGAACAAGTTTTAACCCTATTAAAACTTATTAGAAAATTGCTTCAATGTTCTTTTTTTTTTTTTCAGGAATGCTAATTTCTTCCCAGAAAAAGGCTGTAAATTTAACCATGAAAAAAAGGTTTTGTCACAGACCTGGCTTGGGACAGTTTTTTCCTCTGCAAATATAATCTAGACTAGCGCTGTCGAGTACAACTTTCTTCGATGATGGAAATGTTCTGTATCTTCGCTGTTCAGTATGATAACCACTAGCCAGCCACTCTGGCTATTGAGCACTTGAAATGTGGCTCACACAACTGGGCAACTAAAGGTGTTATTTTATTTACTTCTCATTAATTTAAGTTTAAACAGCCACATGTGGCTACCGGCTGCTGCACTGGACAGAGCAGGCCTAGACTACCGTGGCCTCCAGCCTCGTCTCGCTCCAAGCTCTCCTTCTCTCTGCATTCCAGCCACTCTAGCCCGCTGTCATTTCCGAAAACACGCACGCTCACTCCTGCCACAGAGCCATTGCACCTGTGGTCTCCTCTTCCTAGCATGTTCTTCCCCAGCCTACTACCCAACTTCTTCATCTGGTTAACGACTACTTTCCTTTCACTACTTAAAATCATGTTGTACACTTACGTGCTCATTTGTTTATCAGTAAATTTTTTGTCTCCCCATTGCACCTGAAACCCACCCAACTAGCCAGAGTACAAGCTCCATTTGAGCAGGGATCCTGCCCACCTTGCCCATCACTGAATTCCCACCACCTAAATACACCACTGCCCAGCTCTCAGTAGGCAGTCAGCTAGTATCTAGTGAACAAATGAATGCCTTCTCACAATTTTAATTGTCATCTCTCTCGGGGATTCCCAACACCTATCAATAGACCTATCAATTTTGCTACTCCAATTTAGTTCCACATTTCCAAAAAGCCCCACGAGCATTTCTACTGAAAAACTCCACTGCCTACACATTAGCTATTGTTATCTCCACTCTGTTGCCACATTCACCTTCAGAAAACTTGGCTTTACTGGGTCACACAACTCCAAACACAGAAACTTTCCAAGATACCCAAGAGAAAAATCAATTTTGAGGCAAGAGTGAAAACACTGTACATACTCCAAGTTTCCTACGTCCTTTGTAAACCAATATAAAAAGAAAGCAAATAGAAATGTCTGTGCAAAGCCACAAAGTGAGAAAGTGAAACTTACCACAAGTTCAAAAATGTCCATAAAGACAGAATGCCCCTTAGGTGTTTTCTCGTTCAGACTGGCAGGGGACCAGATCCAATAGAAGTAAGTACCGTCTGAAGAAAGGTGCACGGTGCTCATAGTGCTGCCAACGGGGAGGTGATTGGCTGGCATTGGCACCGTCTGGCACACCTGGGCACAAAAAGAAGGAAAACATCAGTGCGACATATAAAGTCTCATTAATTCTATCAGTTCATCATTAATGCTATTAAGTCCCAGGTGAGAACTCAATAGGCTTCCTGGTCAAAATAAAACTGATCTTTATCTCTAAGAATACATGAAAATTACATGACAAAAATATAAAAGTTCATACAATCAGCCATGCAACAGATAAAAAGATTCTTGAAATTAAATTCAAATTACATTTTTAAAAAATGTATTCACTAAACACTTTGAAATCTGCTTTGTATGTGTGTTTTATCAAATATTAAAAACAAAGTTTTAGAGAAATAGTACTTTCTGACATTTCCTTAGTAAATGAATTAAGACTATTAATTATAGTTTAAGGACAGGAACTATATCTTATCTATCCTTATAGCCCCAGCACTTAATTCAGAGTCTAACAAAGTTAAATAACAAATGTGGAAGGAAGGGGGGGAAGAGGCAAAAGGAAGGAAAGGGAAAAAGGAGAAGGGAGAGGCGAAGATCCCAACTTAGCACACGAGGGCTTAGTGACATTCACCAAGTCCATCAAAAGAAAAAGACAAACACTAATTCCCTATATTAGACATGAAGCCATGTGCTTTTAATACTAAACAAACTTCGGTTTCAGCAGAATGAATAAGTTTTGCATCATTTCACATTAAATGTGTAGTTGCATACTAATTTTTACTGCCAGAGAAAAGCATTTCAAATGAGAAAAACTGAGAATCAAGAAAACTGCTGATTTTTTTTTTTTTTTCTAATTCAAGAGTAGGAGCAAAACTGAAAATCCCAAAATAAAAATAATTAGAGAAGGTCAGACGCCGTCAGGGAACAATAAGAATGAACGATTTTCAATTATTCCACCTCGTGGGGTGAGTCACTAGTTTTCCTCAGGTTACTTTAGACCCCCGAACTCACTTCATATGAACTTTCTTCCAGACTTGTTTTGTCTACCGCAAAAGCTAAAAAGTCACATAGTTGCTGTAACCACACTTTGAAACATGTAGTGCCAGGAAATTTAGAAAGCTGACAGCTACTGATTAGCCTAAGCCACCGCCAAGTTACGCTAATGCACACATCTAGTTAGAGACAACACTGCTTTCTTAGACATCAAAGTTTTTGCAACAACACAGAGGAAACTGACCAGCACTTCATATGTAAACCGTGTTCCAAGATTTAACATCTGTTTAATTCTTAGGCTTATCTGTTTAATTCTTAGGCTTATAACTCCATTTCAAATAAATATAGGAGGTTAATATAGGAGATGTTTATTTGAAACAGAGTTACAAGCCTGGGAATCTGTCTGCATTAGTGATAAGAAATGAAGTCAATTGAGCATCTACTTGCTAATTTGTTCATGTTACTCATCTAACAATTCCTGAGCACCTACTATGTGCTTTGGAGATACAATGGTGAACAAGACTCAGTCTCTATTTTCCAGGTAAGACATAGTTTGAGTGACAGACAAAAAGAGATGTAACACACCACTTAACTCCTGGATATGATTACTGTCAGGGCACTCACTCCACAGATGGTAACTCTAACCATTCAGTTCAACTTTGATTGAAAGGCAAAAACTTACAGCGTAAAGAGCCCAAACTCTAGAGCTGAGAACATGTATTCAAGTTCTCATGCTGTCATTACTGTGTGGCCTTTGGCAAGTTACTTAACTTCTCTGAGCTACATTCCTTTATTCAAAAATAAACACTTACTGGCTGCTTACAATGGGCCTAGCTTCAGCTGCCTTGTCTATAAGAAGAAACTGTCACAGTTACACCTCACGGGTAGGAAAGGAAGTGTATGTAAATTGCCTAGACCAGAGCCTGGCACAGGGAGAGACAGTGATCAATGGTAGTTGTTATTATATCATCATCATCATCCATCAAATGCTAGATACTGTGCTACATTCTAGGGACATAAAGATGAATAAGATAGGGTCCAGACATGAAACTGTGCACGTCTTGGGGAGGAATTAGACACCAGAGCAGGTAATGACGGTATAATGCAGCAAGCGCATGAGAGCGCTGAAGACGAGCTCTTAATCTCTAACACACAATGATTTTATCTAAACTCATTTCAAAGCTCCTGGTCCCACAGAAAGGCTGTTTAGAACAAATTGAATAGGGAAATGATGCTTTCCCAAAATAGGTCTGGTTAAAAAAAAAAAAAAAAAGTTAGTATTTATACCATCATTGACTCTCTAGAATTTTTTTCTTAATCATAAAAAAGTCTGTTGTTGGCCTTAGAAACTCTTAGGGAGCACAAATCATGTGGGAAAATTCTAAGACATTAGAGAAAAAAACAGAATGCTCAAAACAATGACAATTTAAAAGAGCCACTCGGGCAGAAAACTTTATCAACGGTGTTAATATTAGTTCTCATGATGTCAGGAACTTCCCTTACTGTCTCCAACATACAAAGACAATGCCTTGGCTTTCTGTTTACCTGAAGGGTGTTCTGGTCTATGACCTGGAAAAGGGAGTGAGGTTTATTATCGAAAGATACAGGTCGGTGGAGAAGACAGCCGCTGCCAAAAGCAACCCATCCTGGGTCCAGCTCCTCATTCCGGCAGTACACGAAACCTCTGTGGGAAAAGAAAGGCACACATGCTGAGTCACCTCACTGTGTCTGAAAACCCACAATGAGCCACAACTGACATCAACAACATTTTCCACCTAATTTTTAAAAATGACTGAGTATGCAAACAATATGAAGGGGAGCGAATATATTACATTAACTTTGGGATGGATATACTGGGGCAAATATTAATTTTCCCCAACAAACTGGAGAGGAAAAGAAGCTGGGGAAAAGGCCCAAATAAATATATGTAAGGATCTCAAACTGTGGTTTCTTTTGACAGCAATTCATAATCACTGCTAATCCAACGTCAAAAAGACTTAACTAAAAAAATGTCCATTTATCAACATGGAGAAGAAACTAATATTATGGAAATCTTTTCAGAGAGGAATTTCTGGTTAAAAACAATGATCTGAGCGCTACCAAACTCTTCAGAATCAAAACAAAGCTGAAATCACTAACAAAACAAGAGGGTGGGTGACAATAAGAGAAAACCGGAATCATATGAACTCGTTCAGACTTATTTAGCTACCAGTCAGTCTGGGGGAGTCAGCATGCACCCCAGGTGTCTTCACAGAGATTTATGTGAGGAGGAAAATGTTCGGGCCAAATCATTCAGCAAGTTGCACGCAACTGACCTTAGAGTACCATGTAATCCAGACCCCAATTTGCTTACTCCTCTTCCAGCTGAGTTAGTAGTGTACAGGTAAAGACCGTCTGCCGTGAGACAGCGTCCCAAGTCAGCATCTGAAATCGTTTTTTCACAGGTAAATTATATACATGAGTTTTCTAATGAAATTATAAACGTGCTTTTGCCAATGAAAAAGCCATTAGGAGGCTGAAGAAAGATAATCTCCCACTTCTAAAATAAGTGCTTCAATGCGACTTCCAGGAAAGATGGCTTGAACCCCCACAGCAAACATCCAAAATGCTTGTGGGATCAGGGACCAAGATCACGAAAAGAGGTCAGAAAGTTATTAGCACGAAAACCTGGTTAGGCCTGCCTTTTTTTTTTTTTGAATAGCAAAAATACTGAGTCAAACTTACACATTCCTAATTCTAATCTGAAATGACTAAGAATACAAGATTTTCACTAATGATTTTGTAGTAAAAAAAGCCATGAGCTTTTAAGAGCTTTAGGTACATATTAGCTGACCTTGAGCCTCTTTGAACTGCAGTTTCTTCATCTGTAAAATGAGGATAATACGTACCTTAAGAGTTACTGTGATGGTGACATGAGATAACTTAGGTAAACACCCATATCGCACTCTGGTACGAAGCTGGGGCTCCATAAGTGGCAAATGATATTATGTTGACAGACTAATGATATACATTAAAATAAAATCTGCTTCTGTGTTTTTTCCATCCAGAGGCACAGCACAAAAGTTATCTCTTCTCTTTACAAACAGCAATTATGTTTCCCCTTAGCTGCATCTTCCCCACACCAAAATAAATAGTATCTCTCCATATGACAGCTTGTAAATAAAATTTTCAGTGTTTCTTTTCATAATCACTCCACTCACTACGTTTAAGTGGAGTTTGTCTACTGCTTGTCATATTTGGGGAAATCCAGTGTCACAGTACTCGAGTTAATACCAAGTATGCTGCTATCTCAAAAATTTAGTATACTAATCGGAGACAAGTGTAGTTTGTACCTATTGGTTCTCCAAAACACAATCAGTTAAAGTGGGTAATCATTTTTAACGCTAATTTCTTAGAGATTTACTTTGGTGAATCTTTTTAAGACATTCCATTTTTTTAATGGAAACAATTTCCTGGAGTTTTTAAAATTCCTACTTCATCAGTTAGGTAATATTTAATGATATATCATAACAAGTACTAATCACAGTAACAAACAGGTTTGGGCCACGGTGGACTCCCAGCAGCCTGCAACGCCACAAGCGAAAGCATCATGGGTTTTGGGAGACCAGGGCAGAGACAGTACATCTACCAAGTGAATAAAGAGGTCGAATTCATCTGGCCAAGTCAGTTAAGTGGAGGTCAACTAAGACAGCTTCTGCCATTTTCGCTGAGATCACAGAATAAACTGATATGTCGTACTTGTGAAACTGTAAAAACATTTGAATCCAGCCCACTTTGTTTAAAGGAGATACTTAACATCTCATGCTCCCGGAACAATGTCTTTTTTTTTTTTTTTTTTTTTTTTTGCTTTTAGGACAGGAGGGTTCATCAACACACATGCAATAAATTACTAAGAGAAACAGTATCAGGCTGAAAGACATGATACTCTGTTCGTGGACATAAAAATTCAACTTAAGGCTCCCATGCCCAAATTCAAATACCCAGGAGCCAATTTAAGTAATTCATGCCTCTCTGGCAGAAGTGTACGGATGATACCTTTTCCTTGCGATAGTAAAACCTATCCATTTTCTTACCTCACCGAGTATCAGCTTTTATACTTTGACTGATAAAGCAGACAATGAACACACTGTACAGGAACCTCAAGCTCTTAATTAAAAGGAATACAGAGTTATATCTAAATCGTTTGCCACAATGATCTAAAACCATTCTTTTCACATCTTAATTTGAATCACAGGCCCAAACCCTTACCTTACCTTTATTTTCAGAACTGGAGCCAGTGTTGCTTTCTGGTGCAGGCAACATGTCTTCATATCCCCATGATACTATGTGTTTGCCACCAAGCAAACAGGACGGGGACCCAGGCCCCCCTTCCAAAAGCAACAGCCTAAAAAGGGGAAATGGAGAATCACAAAGACAGTGAGACTAGCCATTTCAGCAAGAAAATAAAAGTCTACCTACCATCTCAAAGAACAGAAACTAAAACAGTTTTATACAGATATTATATATCTGGAAAGATTCACAATATATTCCTAAATTTAAAATTTACAAAGCAGTGCTTAGAGAAATATTATAATAAAATTACAGCTGTGTACAAAATGAATATATATATATATATATATATATATATATATATATATTCATTTGTGTGTGTGTGTGTGTGTGTGTGTGTGTATTCCAGGGGTGCCAAAAAAATGTATACACGTTTTAAGAGATATTAATACTTTGGTCAACGTTGCTCAAGCAGTAGTTTACCGTCATCAGAAGTGTGTGGACGCTGATGGTAACCACGTTGAGCACCTCTTGTCATTGCAGAAGTCAAACGTGACTTGTATCATCTTTTGTTATTGGTATATATTGAGTATTACAATTTTAATATAGTTTTTTCCTTTCTTAAAATGTGTATACATTTTTTTGCACCGTGTGTGTGTATGAGAGACCTATGCTAAATATACTTAAAAATATGAATCATTAATTGATAAGAGTTCTACCTATTAGAACCTAACAGCAATCTACCTATTAGAAGAGCAATCCTAATAGAGCAATCTACCTATTAGAAGAGACCTTATGTGCAATCTCTCTTGTGTAGAGGAAAGGTAAGGATCCAAAGGGACAACTTACCTGTACAGTACATCAGCTACAGGCAGGGACCCTAGATCAGTCTGTTTCTGTAACAGATGGACTGTATGGACAAAAGTTTTCAATGATCCCCTAAAAATAAAAGGAAGAAACAGAAAATCGTCAAAATTGAAAAGTCAAATAATAAGGTTGCTAGTGGTAATTTTATTAACCGCATGAGAGGGTTCCAAAATGTATCTATCTGCTTCTGCCAATCAGAAGATTTGTACAAAATCTACTTGATTCTTACCTGCTACCACCAGCTCATACAACAAGTTACTATGTGAGTGGTATCATGCCAACTGTGATGTTCTTGCTGCATTTGTAAAGGTAAATAATTGTCTCCTAACACGAAAGCTCAAAACATACGGCTCAAGTACAAAGAACATGTGTCTATGAAGCTTGGATACTGTTTTCATCATCAGGCCAGTTTCTAGTCGAGAGGAGGGATTTCATAGGACGAGGTTCTATTTAAAGTCAAACGGTATTTCCAGGATTAACTTTTTATTGTCTTTGCTAAGTTCATCTGTTTTACATAACATCTCATCGAACCCCATCACATCAAATGTGACTGAAAAGGAATACACTCAAATAATTAATACTTTGGGCTGAGAGGTATTCCTTCTGAGAAGTATGTGATTATAATACTTCCAGAGCTCGCCACTTCTCGATTTCTTTCTGGATCCCAAGGCTTGGGGCTCTGGGAAGTCTATAATATGGTCAGCAGGATCTAAAAGAAGGTGCTTTTATGATACACAAGGCTTACCTGGCCAGACCCCAAGTATAAATCACCACAAGAACATTTCCTGCACTAAATGATCGCCTGTATCAGATGGGCTGACTTCAGATCGCTGCCTTATTCTCTTAGCCAAGGCTTTAATTGCTAGGTATCATATGCCTAAACCCCAAAAGAAATGGAATACCTAACACTGGCCCGAGTAGGCTGAGTCCTCCACTTAACTGCCGCGTTCACTATCTCCGCTGTTCAAAGGATCAAAACCAAAGAACAGTATAAGGCAGGGAGGCAGCAGACTGAGTGTAAAAGCACAAGTTGCGAGTCAGGACACACAGGCTCGGAAACCTGGCTCTGCCACTCACCAGCGGCACCATCTCAGTCCTGTCACCTAACTCCTACGGACTTTTGCTTCTTCATCTGTCCAACAGGGATACCTCCCTGGGCTACAGTGAGGTTGAAAAATAAAAGGGCAAAAGCACACTGGAACATACAAACCATTAAACCAACTATAAGCTATCATTAATCAATCAGATTTCAAGAGTAAAATTTAAACTCCTTCCACGGTTCCTAAGCCCCTGCACAATCGGGGCCCTGCCAGCCTCACCCTCTGCCCCTCTCCCACCACTGCGCTCCAGCTGCCCAGCGCACCTTGCTGGCCCTCAGCTGCCCCACGCACAGGGCGAGCGTCAGAGACCTGCCACGGGCGGCTCCTCTCGCCTGAAACTCGACCACGGGCTTTCTTGCACGGCTGACTCTTTCTCCTCATCCAGGCCTCAGTTCAAATGTCACCTTTTCAGCAAGGCCTTCCCTGGTATCTCTAGCTAATGCTGAACCCCATCTCCGTGAGTCATTCTCCATCAAAATACCCTCCCTGTCTTCTTGCAGTGACTAGCCCTCTGAGAAATATACATCTATTTGTTGCTGGTTGTCTGCCTCTCTCGCTCTCAGTAGATTTTGCAACAGGAAGGAGTCTCTACCTCGCTCCCTCTGTAGCCCCACTGATGAGAAGAGTGCCTTGTATGTGGTAAGTGAGCCATAATTATTGACGAAATGAATCGCCCCGAGTCGGTTGAACTGTAAGGTTAGAGACCACGAGTCACTCTGGCCCTCAGACCTAGCAAGGCTCCCGGCACATCCAAGATGCTCCATAAATGTTGGTTGAATGAATGAACATCTTCAAAATGTTGTTTTGGAGAAGTTGTTTTGTCTTTGAAAGCACCCATCTCAAAAGTTCAATAATATGCCCCTAATAACTTCTTAATGCAGTTATGAGGAACTGGTCTCACGCTGAAAAGCACGTGACTTCTGATGTAAACCAAGTCCAGAACACAGTGATAATATTAGCAATGTAATATAGGAACCGTCTTAAAAAAAACAAAAAACAAAAACATTCATTTCGACATTTCTGCTAAACAGAATTTGGTATCTCAAGTACATGAAGCATTTCAATACCTGTGGTTCAGATGGAATTTGAACACATAATTAAAAAGTGAGCTATGATCCCGTGTTCAATACTTAAAAATATTTGAAATGAAAAGTCAATTATTCCAAAACATCCTAAATCTGTCTAAAGACAGTCCTACGTAAAAGTCAATTTTCTCAAAATGGGATGTATGCATTAGCAAATCTATTTATGGCTCGAAATTGTCTTTTGCCTATGCAAAAAGAGAAGTCAATCCAATATAGTGCCTGACAGGAAACGTATGTCAGCACCGCCCAGTAATGTCTCCAGAACTAAGCTCATTGCAGGATTTCCACAGTCAACTACAGTCTTCGGGGACCGGAGACTACGCTATGACAGTGTACTCAGGGCAAAGAAACTGACAATAAATGCTGGTGCCATTCTGCCTTAAATAGCTTGAGATCAACCACTTGAAATTGAACTTCGAAACCATAGAAACAGGGGAAGACGTCTGAGAGCTAAGACTTCATAATCCTCCACGAAGAATTTTCCCACATGAGCTTTGCTAAAACAGAAGAACCCCATCAAAGAAAACATTCTGAAGGGTGAGGGGCAGATGAGTGGCACTAATACATCAGAACATGGTCCGCACTGGTCTCTGGAGGACAACAAGGGTAGTGAACGTTTTTCTCGCAGATGTGGGCCAGGGGTCACGCAGGAGACTGGGAAGGAGAATGTAGGCATCCTCTGCTGAAAAAGGAACTCTGAGCACGTGACGTTTCCTGTTACAGTGGCTCAGTACTGTCAACATACACACAGGGACAGCACACTATTAAATCCTGAAATATAGAGAGATCTTCCAAATAAATGGATGGAGGCCCAAAATTATAATTTTTGGACCAAGTCTGTGTGATTGAGTCCAGGTGAGTAATAACCCACTCGCTTGCTGATCACTCTTTACAGACATGCGTGAAAAATAGTAAAAGCTCTACAAAATGTTTACCTGTCCTTCCAGAAGAAATACAGATAGAACATTCTCCACCAATGGCCTGATGGACAACACTAACCATCTAAGGGGTGAGTAGATAATGGCAAGGGTTGAGTCTCCACGTTAAGCTGTTTAAGCTGTTATCATGGCATAACAGAAAGCGAAAACTTGACTTGGGTTCCAGCTCAGGCTGCTGGGCCAAGTTTTGGTGAAAGCATCCTATGCACGGTCAAGGTTGTGAATTGTGAATTCAATACCGACAACAAAGACGGACTTCCGAATGTTAAGACTCCCCTCAAATCTGCTTGCCCGCTTCCTCACTCACCCAGCCCAGGCAGCAGCAGTCACAGGGTCACCAAAGGGCACCTGGGACTTTCCTTACCTGGCACATGCCAAAGCCACCAGGGCAGCAGCAGCATTCTCTTTTTGCTTCTGGGGGATGTGCCGGCCTGTGTCCGAAGTCTCCTCTAGCCAAGAGCACAGCAGAGCTTCGATTCCATTGAGACAGTCAGCAGGCTCCTTGGTCAAGCTCAACGGCTGGCAGTCACGCAGGCAGTTCAATAGCACCTCGGCGGTTATGTTACAGAGAGAGGGGTCTGTTCTGCTCTGGGACTGAATTAGGGGGAAGACGAGCAGCAGCCCCATGCGGGACGTGAAGGGAGTCTGCTCGGGTTGCTGCAGCAAGCCTTGGCGTTTGAGCAGGGCCAGAGTTTCTTCATCCCCCGAGCTTTCCCTCTCGTGCTGCTCTTCCAAGGCCAGCTGGCGCTGGGCATTCCACAGTCCCCGCAAAGCGTTCAGGCGGTATTCCAGCAGGCGGGCATAGGCATTGCTCTGATTCCCACACACAGAGCGCAATCGTTCCGCTAATTCCGTGGGGTTCTTGGTCTCAAATGTTAAAATCTAAGGAGAGAAATGATAGAGGAGAAGTTGGGAAGTGCTGCTTTCTCCATTGCTTTCATCTACAGACGCAAATATATCTGATGGTATCGAAAAATGGCCCACAGCAAAAAGGATTTTAATTGCAACCACATATGAAAACAAGGGCTGAAAGCCAGATATTTGCTGATGGAGATTTTTCCCCCCCGGCATTTCTGCTAATGCTCCCTTTAAACGTGAGATTAGACCTAACTGAAAGAACCCAAATCATGAAAACAGTTAGGTGTAGAAGTCAGAAATTAATTAAAAAAATTTATTTCAGAAAATGAAGATGTAAGTCTTTATTAAATGCTCTTGCGTTATAAATGTAAGTCTCTCACTTCTATTACCAGGTGGATTCTCCTTAAAAACAGAACAAAGTTTTCTTTTATCTTCAAAATCTAATATACCTACTAATAAATGATTGTTTATTGTTCTTTGATTTTGAAGAATACTCCATAATTACTACTGTTAATCCACTATTTCAATGGGCGACATGCTATAGATTTATCCAGTTCATATTCATAGAGGAACCACCACTGTTTTCTTGCCAAAACACACAAACATCAGGAAGCCTCCTCTAGATTTTCAGCAACTGGGGGAATAATAAAAACCATTAACTCCTCAATCAACTAAGAAAGGACATTTTTACTTATGGTGCATTGACCATCTACTTATGTTACATGAAGCAACTACTAAAAAATATAATACAGGCTTTTATTGGGCTCAAGAATTGAAGAATATAAAAAAGAAAAACAGTAACTTTTAAAAAAAGAATCAAAGAACAACTCAGTACCATTAAACCCAGCTATTTATTTTTCTTATCAATCGCAAACATTCGTGCTTCTGAAATATATGGCATTTCATGGTTCATAAAATGCATGACAGAATCTGTAGCTAACTCCAAATATCAAGATTAGCGGAAAAAAACCATAATATACTTCTGCATTTTTCTGATGGTTCTATTTTTATAAGTACTTCAGTTATATTTTTAGCATTCCACTTGAAAGACAAATATTCTGAAACAATTTGAGTTACAATATAATTAACCAAATATTATATAATATACACTTAAGTGACTGCTATGTTTATTGATTTAGCCATATCTAAAGCACATTATGCTTTCAGAAATCCATTAGACTACTCAGCATTATCCATTTCAACAGTTTCTTATGAGCACTCAAAACCATCTGCTATGCTGCCATTTTTTTAGAATTCTAAAGTTTGAAGGTCATGGCCTAAAATCATTTTATAAAGACATCATATCTGGGTTTTAGTAAGTCAGCTATGGAGGATCTATTCCGGTACTTATGAATATGAAATGATTTGTCCTCATATAAAACCACTGCCCTCAGTGGCTGCTCTTGACCAAGAAGATAAAAGACCAAAATGTCATTAGAAAACTAATATTCTTTTCTTTAAAAAGGACAGAAGTTATTTAAGGAAAAGGGAAGATCCCTGTCATCCTTAATCAGAAGGAAGGGTCACTGACTGTACTTTGGTGATAATGCTGAAGTCACCCCAATTAAGGGAGGAACTTTCAAAGTAACTCATACTCATCATGTAATTTTACCATACATGACTTTTTTTTTTTTGAAGCTAAGGCAACAACAATCATTCTGGAAAGCTAATAGAAGGTAGGCAAAATATTCTTTGCCAGCCAAATCTGGCTATGAACAAGACTCCAATATTTGACATAAGAACAGTCATAGAGGACTCTATCATTTTAGCCAATTTATTTCCATTTTCCATCTGGGAAAACAAACAACATACACCTCCCAGCTATGGCGTGAAACGTGAAATGCCAACATGCATTTCAAGTAAATGTGGCAATGAGAATGAGCACACAGACTTTTGAAGTGGTAGAAAACATTATATATATATATGTAAAATAACTAGACTAATACTTAGCGGAAAAGTCCGGATTAGGCATGAGCTACTGTACTCCCCTAAATGTACTTTGCTGTTCAGAAAAGCAGAGCTATAATTCTCTAAAAGGGTCAAGTAAAAAGCTAAAGATATGTTAGCGCCTACTCCTGAAAGGAATAGAAAATAATCCCAATTCTAAGAATTTACCCTAAAGAACTATTCCAGAAATAGGAAATGTACAAAGATGTTCATTGCAGTCTTATTTATTATAGTGGAAAAAGTGGAAGCAATCTCAATGTCCAAAAGGGAAGTGTTCAATTAAAACATATCACAATGGAATATTATGCAATAACTAAAAAAATTAAAGCCACACAGCAACAATAAAAAGCAGTATAAAACTGTATATGCTCTATATTTAGGACTACGTAAAACATGTTTGTTCAAGTTTGAAATGTCATTAGTAATTGTGGTAACAGAAAGATGGGGGGGGTCCCTATTAAAAAAAAAAAAGAAAGAGTAATGACAAGTTAAATCCTTTATATTTAAGAAAAGCAGTCCTAACTAGAGCTGATATTTTTCACAAGCAAATGCTATCTTTAAATAACTGGTAGTCAAACAAAAGGTTACACAGTGGATACATTTACAACTTGGGGGACATATCTGACAAAGAACATGCACAAGTACCACAGGAAGTGCTTTCTTTAAATCAATTCACTAGTTCCGTCTGTTGTACTTGGGCTGCCGCAGTTTATCTCAATGCAGAGCTGGTTATACTCCTGATTAGGAGGGAAGGTGGGGTGTTGGGAAGGGGAAGACCACCGTGGATGTTGGGAACTATCAACGAACAATAAAACCTTTCACTCTCCAAGAATAAATGATACATAAAACTCAGGATCACTCAATCTCCAAATAGATGAATTCTACTACTATACTCCCTAGTATGGTACATTAATGGATTCAATTCATTTTATGAACCAGTCAGCATAAAAAGAGTTTATAACTGGATTATTTCAAAGCAGATCAACTGGCCAGACTTGCAACCCCAATACAAAACTTTTCAGTAAAGGATATAGAATCATGAAACCCTCTCAAATGTTCGAGTGAATTTTTAAACCCTTCTACAGATTTGCCTACCATTTTTTACATTATGAAGTTGGCAATCATGGCCAAATTGAATTACATACGGGAATTCAAAGATCAGAAAGATCTCGTGTGAACTAAGTAAATGAACTGTGAATGGAAGGATGGAATTCTATCTCCAATAGGAAAGCCTAAATCAAGAGTGGATCACTTATCAATTAAATTAGACCCTGAAGTTACATGACCTTATCCAAGTTTGGAAATACATGTTCATTCAAACTCTTTCACTATTTCGTTTTAAAAAGGGTCTTTAACTCCACTGATAACCAGGATTAAGTTTCACACTTTAATTCATAAATTTTAGCGCATAGCTTGGTGCCAAACTAGGAAGGGACCCTGACCTGTTAGCAGATTACTCCGCTTTGGCTCAGCCCTGTAACACTTTCCCCAGGACATGGTGATTTTTCCCAGTCCTTCATACAACTGCTGTTGGTAGCAGGATTGTTAGAATTGTGAGGACTCAACACAGAAGTCTCTGTTCAAATTCTTTTTGCATGGAAGTTCCCCATTGTCCAGGCCTCCGCCTAAGGTCTCATCTTTTGTCACATCCCTGTGACCAGGGCCCTATTTTTTCCATCTCCCTGCTGTTGCCTGAATGTCCATATCACTCAGTCTAAATCCTACCTATCTTTCAAAACTCAGCTTTACCACCTACTTTGACAAACTCCAATTTCCTCTTTCTCTCTCTCTTCTTCCAGTTTCCAGAACTGGCTTCTCCGTATTTCCACGGTACCCAGCACATACCTCTATCAGAGCGTCAGCCACAAACTGTAAGAAAAAATGTCTGCTGTCTCAACAGGAATGTACCAATGGTTGGTTTTTAATAAATGATGTATATTAAGGAAAAGCAGTGAGTGGTATACAGAGCAGCTCTTGAAAGTTGATCCAAGGCATTAAATCCATATCTAAAAGTTTCTCCATGTTATAAAGTCATTTCTTCCACCTACATAAATTCTTGACAGAACCAATACAAACGATCTCCCTATGCCTAGTAACCAACAGAACAACATTTGGAGGGAGATGTAGGAATGAACTCCTCAAAAGAGTTTAAACACTATTATAAATTTTATTAGGAGTATTTAAAGAAAAAAGCTATCTCGGAAAAGACTAACTTTATCTGTTAATTGCTTGATTTACATACTTAACACAAAGATTACTGTAGTGATATATTCAAACGCTTAGCATGAATATATTTTAGTAAGAAAATCACTGTTGGCAGTTTTTAAATAAAAAATTTAACAAATTAAGAAATTTTACAACTCTAATATGTGTAACATTTACCATATCTACCATAATGTTGTTTATTTACAGTCTGTCCTGTCTTTCAACTGTGAGTCCTGAAAGGGGGAAACCATATCTTACTCACATTTGTATGAGCAGAGCTTAAAGGTAGTGTCTGGCACAAAAATGCTTGATAAATGAATGAATGAGATACATAAATTCCAAGAATAATTCCCTTAGGACGTACATCTGGTTCCCATTGTACATGTGAGTAACCCTCTCTCACTTGTACTGATTATAATTCTGCCTTCTGGAGCAATGAAAAAATATTCTTCCTCTTCCACATCAGAGACTCTTAATTAGATCAAGAAAATAAATGTGATAGAAGGAGGGGAATATGAGTTAGGGCAGTTGTTCTCAACCAGGCTGAATATTGGAATTGCTTTGAAAGCTTTTTAACAGAACAAACGAGTAGCCCCCCCCCCCCACCTCCAAGTCTGATTAACTTAGAATGTCTGGGGATGGGACTTAGGCCTCTTTTTCTTTGAGTTTTTTTTTTAACTCCACGGGCAAATGGGCAGCCAAGATTGCAAACCACTGAGTCAGGGGAATTGGGGTCAGCCCAGCCTCTGCAAATAACTGTTTCCGTGTAGGCATTTTACTTAAACTTTCTCGGTCTGTGTTTCTACATCTGTAAAATGAGGATAACACCTGCTTCCATTTTACACAGCTGTTAAGATCAAAGGAAATAACGTACAGTGAGTGCTCTGAAAAAGTTGAAACCGCTAAACAAGTGTTAGGACATTACAGATACTTCCTTCTTTTAGAGCAGCTCACCACCAAGAAAGGGAATTTTTCCAGAAAATCCTACAAGAAGGAAGACCTGGCTAGATAAATGCTGGAGTGTTGGGGGTGGGGTAAAGGAGGTTTGAATTAAACACAGGCTTTGTTTGAGTCAACACTTTAAAAAATGCTAATGCCAACTTACAATGCATTAGGAGAATCCCAGGGTCAGCAGCAAGGCAGGTAACAATCCCATGTGGATTCTGCAATGGTCAAACTATAACTGGAATATACCCTGCAGTTCAGAGGACCTCATTTTAAGAAGTGATTAACAGACTAGAGTGTGTCCAGGAAACGGTTATTTGATGAATCTGGCAATCGTGTTACATGAGAAATGGTTAAGGAACTGGGGACGCGTGGGCCACAAAAGAGATGAGTTGGAAGGCGGAGCTGCCTTCCTGCGATTGAAGGGCTGCCATGTGGCAGAGGAAGACATTCCCTGTTGCTCCAGAAGAGGCAGACATAGGAAGTTACAGGGAGGCACAGCACAACGAGGAATTTTGATGATAATTCAGCATATATCGGAATTCCTGGGTGTATTTACTTTAGAAAGAGATTCTTGGGATCCACTTCTAAAGATTGTTTCCAGAGTCTAGGATGTGCCCTGGAATCTGCGTCTTAAGCAGGCTCTCTGGGGGATTCTGGGTAATCCTTTTTGGAAATAATATCGCTTTTATAAAAGGTTTATTGTAACATAATTCACACACCATAAAATCCACCCACTTGGGGCCTGCCCAGTGGCTCAGGCGGTTAGAGCTCCATGCTCCTAATTCCGAAGGCTGCCGGTTCGATTCCCACATGGGCCAGTGGGCTCTCAACCACAAGGTTGCCAGTTCAATTCCTCAAGTACCGCAAGGGATGGTGGGCAGTGCCCTCTGTAACTAAAATTGAACACGGCACCTTGAGCTGAGCTGCCGCTGAGCTCCATGATGGCTCAGTTGGTTGGAGCGCATCCTCTCAACCACAAGGTTGCTGGTTTTGACTCCCGCAAGGGATGGTGGGCTGTGCCCCCTGCAACTAGCAACGGCAACTGGACCTGGAGCTGAGCTGTGCCCTACGCAACTAAGACTGAAAGGACAACAACTTGACATGGAAAAAAAGTCCTGGAAGTACACACTGTTGCCCAATAAAGTCCTGTTCCCCTTCCCCAATAAAATCTTTTTTAAAAAAAATAGCACTTGATCATGTGGGCACATTGGCATTATATAAAAAAAAAAAATCCACCCACTTAAAGCGTGCAATTCAATGGCTTTTAGTATAGTCAGAGTTGTGCCGTCATTTACAATTTCACAATGCTCTGAACACCTCAAAAAGAAACTCTATGTCCATTAGCAGTCACTCCCCATTTTCCACCAAACTTCTCAGCCCTAGACAATCACGAATCTACTGTCGAGAGGTTTACCTATACTTTACATTTCATGCACTAAACGTGGTATTTGTGACTGCCCTCTTTCACTTAGCATAAGGCTTTCAAGATACATCCCTGTTGTATATGGTATGTATCAGTACTTCATTCCTTTTTATTGCTGAATAATATTCCATTGTATGAACACACGGCATCTTATTTTTTTGTCATCAGTTGGTAGACATTGGGGTTGTTTCCCTTTCTGACTATTATGGATAATGCTGCTGTGCACACTCACGTACAAGAGTTTGTGTGTGGACATGTTGTCATCCTCTTGACTCTATACCCAAGAATGAAACCACTAAGTCACATGTTACCGATGTTTACCCTTTGGAGAAACTGCTAAACTTTTTAACAGTGGCTGCACAATTTTACATGACCACCACCAATGTATGAAGATTTCTATCTGTCCACGTCACAGCAAACACTTGTTATTATGGGTCTTTTGATTGGAGCCATCTGAGTGGATGGGAAGTGGTAATTCATGAGGTTTTGATTTTCACGTCTCCAATAGCTCATACTGTTCAGCATCTTTTTAAGGGCTTGCTGGTCATTTGCATCTCTTCTTTAGATAAAGATTAGTCCATTTTGAGAAACAATGATTTTGCCAAATAAAAAAAAAATAACTGCAATGGACAGGAACACATCAGATACGTTTAAACCCACAAGCTTGTGGAAAGGACGGAGAGAAAAGGGAACCCTTCTGTATTGTTGGTGGATTGTAAGCTGGTATAGCCACTATGGAAAACAGTATGGAGCTTCCTCAAAAAATAAAAATAAAAATAGAACTACCATATGATCCAGCAATTCTACTTCTGGGAATGTATCCAAAGGAAACAAAAACACGAATTCGAAAAATCTGCACCTATATGTTCACAGCAGCATTGTTTAAAATAGCCAGGACGTGGAAATAACCTCAGTGTCCACTGACAGATAACGGATAAAGAAGTTGGGAGGTACACACACACACACACACACACACACACACACACACGGCATATTATTCAGCCATGAAAGGCCGGGGAGAATCCTGCCATTTGATACAACACGGGTGGACCTTGAGGGCATTCTGCTATGTGAAATAAGTCAGACAAAGACACATACTGTAAGATCTCACTTATATATGGAACCTTAAAAAAAAAAATTCAGAAAAAGGGATCAGATTTGTGGTTACTATAGGCAGGGAGAAGAGAAGGGAACTAGGAGAAAGGTGGTCAAAGGTACAAACTTCCAGTTACAAGATAAACAGGTGGTGGGGTGTAACGTATAGCTGCTGGCTATAGTTAACGCTGCTGTACGATACACATGAAAGTTAGGAGCATAAATCCTAAGAGTTCTCATCACAAGGAAAAATACCTTTTTCCTTTTCTCTTTTTTCTTCCTCTTTTTATTGCATTTATATGAGATGATGGATGCTAACTAAAATTATAGCAGTAATCATTTCACAATATATATGTCGAATCATTATGCTGTACACCTTAAACTTACAGTGATTTATGTCAATTATATTTCAACAAAACTGCAAAACTCCACAAGCTTATAATGACATTACAAAAAAGAAAAATCACCACCATTGGAGGATAGAGGCAAACCAACCCATTTTAAAAATTGGTTAATCCAGGGGCTGGCCTGGTGGCTCCGACGGTTGGAGCTTCATGCTCCTAACTCCAAAGGCTGCCGGTTCAATTCCAACATGGGCCAATGGGCTCTCAACCACAAGGTTGCCAGTTCAATTCCTCGAGTACCGCAAGGGATGGTGGGCTCTGCCCCCTGCAACTAAGATTGAACATGGCACCTTGAGCTGAGCTGCCGCTGAGCTCCCGGATGGCTCAGTTGGTTGGAGCACGTCCTCTCAACCACAAGGTTGCCTGTTTGACTCCCACAAGGGATGGTGGGCTGCACCCCCTGCAACTAGCAACGGCAACTGGACCTGGAGCTGAGCTGCGCCCTCCACAACTAAGACTGAAAGGACAACAACTTGACTTGGAAAAAAGGCCTGGAAGTACACACTGTTCCCCAATAAAGTCCTGTTCCCCTTCCCCCAATAAAATCTTTTTAAAAAAAAATTGGTTAACCCAGGGAAAGATTCAAAGATTTATCCCACCTTTCTCATATGAACTGTACACCCTACTTGATAAGAGAGAACTCTTTATAGAATGCTAATAAATAAAGAAACGACAGACTATCACCATTTTGCAATCTAATGGAATAGATCTAGGCACTGAGCTTTAGTATTAATAGCTGCAAACATCACAAAAAAAGCAGACGTTACACGCCAACCGAAGAAAATATACACCACCACCCATGAAGCAGTCATGCCAAAACAAAACAAAACAACCCAAATCTGATCAAACCAAGGTCTAGAGATCCAAATTCATAGAAGACAGATAAAACATGTTAAACTATACCATGGGGGTTGGTAAGTGTAATTCAGACTGTGGGAAACAACAGGACAAAGACCAAGTTTCTTCAACAAATAAATTGCAAGGCAAGAAAAAAAAAAGATGGAGAGGAAACCTATAGTTTAAAGGACATCAACCAATCTCAGTGTCTGCATCTTATTTATAGGCTGACTCGCAAAACCGTTTTTAAAAATTAGCACAATTATTTATAAGACAACTGAAAATTTGAACACTGCATATTTGATTATATTAAAGACCTTCATTTTTAAAGATATGAAATACTATTATGGTTACATTTTTAAAAGGAGTCCTTATCTGTTAGATACACACTGAAATATTTATGGATAAAATGATATGTCATGGATTTACTTCATAATAATACAGGAGTAATATGGGAAAGAGAAGTATTATAGGTGGCAGAATAGCTGAAACAAGATTGGCCATGAGTTGAAAACGGTTGAAGTTGGTGATGGGTACATAGGGGTTGATTATGCAATTCTGTCTACTTTTATATTACATACTTTGGCAATTTTATAAAGTTTTGTAAGAAAACTTTTTTATTTTTAAAGACTGTCAAAACCAAAAAAGGTTATAGTGAGAGGTTGTGAGAGCCCATCACTGGCCATAATCAAAGAGAAACTGGACGGCCCTATTACAGTTCTTATAAATGACACACTGGATTTCTTCTTCCAGTGCTAGGACTATTAAAACAAGCAGCTTTTTCAAACGGGTCTAGCTAAATCACCTCCATTCGCCATTTAATTTTGCTAATAGAAACGTTTTCTTAGGACTCTCAAAACTGTTTACAAACAACTACAGGCATACCTCGGAGGTACGACCACCCCAATAAAGCAAGTTATCACAATAAAGCGAGTCAAAACCTTTCTGCTGGTGGAGGGTCCTGCTTTCAATTAGAAAAAATGCAACATCTGTGAAGCACAATAAAACGAGGTGTGCCTGTATTATTAACCAGTTTCCTCAATAAGTAAATATATTTGCTTAAATGCTTACCCTTAAGGAACACAAGAAACAAATTAATCAAATGAGAAAATACATTTTACAGTTATTTTTTTAAAGTGCCAAATGCAATTCACCTCTAAGGTACAATTATTGTTAGTATGAGCAATACGTTTCCCATCAAATAATATACTTCAGGAGACACGGATGTAATACATTTTCTGGGATTGATGACTAACATCTGTTCCCACAAAATACATGCACAAATATACTATCTTATTAAGCAGATAGGTTATCGTTACTGCCTCATCCCCACAAAATACTATTTTACCCATCTGTGTTTAGCCAAAAAAGATTTTGTAAGATGAGATCGAGTAAAAATAGAAATAAACCAAAGAGAAACTAAAGAGCATGCCAATTCATGTAATGAGAACCAAGGGATCTCACGGGATTATTTTTTAGAGGAGGAAGTGTGTGCAGAAATGCTCAGTGGAGATGAGAGTAGAGAAATAACAGGTATAACACATTATGTACAGCATAAAAATTTATCAAAGCCTTTCAACTTCATTTTTATAGTATTCAATACCAACATTTTCACTTTATTAGTGTACTCAATTTTTTGTTTTTACATCCTAAATTTTTCAAAATTTGCACTAGGTTTTATAAAATTGCTTCATAAAATCTCCTATTGGTAAAATGTAAAAGTACTAAATGCTGAAAAGAATGAAACAATAGGAATTCTTTTGAATTCCTGGTGGAAATATAAATTAGAAAACAATTGGCATTGTCCCGTTAAATTGAAAATGCCTTGGTCTTTGTTTCCTGTGGCTGCTGTAACAAATCACCACAAACCTACCAGCTTAAAACAACAGATATTGATTTTCTCACAGTTCTGGAGACCAGAAGTCCAAACTCAGAATTACTGGGCCAAGTTCAAGGTGTTAGCGGGGGGGCCCCCCTCCTTCCAGAGGCTCTAGGAAGGAATGGGCTTCCTGGCGCTCACACTGCCTCTCGGTAGCTGCCAGCATTCCTTAGCTGTGAGCACCGCACACCAATCCCGGCCCCTGCGGGCCTCCTTCTCTTATACTCGTGAACGCCCCCTCCGCCCTCCGCCTCTCCTCTATTTAGGACACTTGTGATTGCCTTTAGGGCCCACCTGATAATCCAGGAGTGTCTCCCCAGCTCGAGGTCCTTAATTTAATCAGGCCTCTTTCCATACAAGGTAACATTTACAGGTTTCCAAGGATTAGCATCTGATGAGGAGCCACGGTTAGGCCTAGTGCACGCAGGCAGCCTGCAACCCAGCCTCCGCTCCTAGGGAATTAACTCCCTGCAGTAAGTCTTGCACGCCAGCACCAGATGACAAGTATAAGAATATTCACAGCAGCGCTGTTTATGGTAACAAACAAAACTACTCAAATATCCATCCACAGGAGACTGGTTTCACACTGTGATGGAGTCAAATAATGGAAAATGACACAGCGGTGAAAATAAATGAAGTATAGCTACACACATCAACATGGAAGGATCATACCACACATGTAGAATAGAGAAAAAAAGTG
This sequence comes from Rhinolophus sinicus, assembly GCF_036562045.2. Lineage (NCBI taxonomy): Eukaryota > Metazoa > Chordata > Mammalia > Chiroptera > Rhinolophidae > Rhinolophus > Rhinolophus sinicus. The sequence goes on along the minus strand of NC_133765.1, from coordinate 32,191,155 downwards.
AGACCAAAAAATTACATAAGGCACACTACATTTATGTACTTAAAACACACAAAAGTAAGCTCTGTGATATTTGGGGTTGTGGGCATAATATGATAAAACAATAAAGACAAGCAAGAGAAAACGAACCACAAAATTCAGCAGAGTGGTTTCCTATGTGGACAGAGGGAAGGTTGGATGGTAGAACACACAGAGGGCTTTAAAAGGGATGGGTAAGAATCCATGTATTTCTCAACTGGGTTGGGTGCTGGGATCACAGGATATAAATATATTTATTAATATATTTAACTTAAATATATTTTTAATTTATTTATATATAATGAATTTATATATTAAATTTATTTGATGTGCTTAATTTATTAATTTATTTGCATTTACTTAATTTATTAATTTATTTATGTTATTTATAATTTATTTATATGCAAAAGTTCTACCCAAAAGATATATACCTTACATGTATATTTTTGAATACATTCTATATTTAATAGTAACAAACTGCTGTAATTCTTATCATTATTCCAGCCCTGAAAAGCAGGCCACGGTCACTATCCCCAGTGCTGCTAAGAACTTAGTGGTTTCTCTATAGAGATGCCCTCCTTGTATAATGACAGTACTCCCAGTACAAGGTGTGAATAGCTTCATATTTTTAGGACCAGCGCAAGCGGATGCACAAGCAAAGCTCTGGGTGAGGCTGTCGCCGCGCCGGCCTCTGGAAGGAGCTCTGGTTGTCTAGCGAGATAGACGTGTAGAGCAGAGACTCTTAAAGGGGGCGGGGGTGGGAAGGTGGACAGAGATTACCCCCAGAGGACATGTGGCAGTGCCCAGGGACGTTTCGGTTGTCACAAGTATAGAGGTGCTCCTGGCCCTCGCGGGACACACGACGCACAGGACAGCCCCCACCACGGAGAATCACCTGGCAGAGGTTGACAAACCCTGCCTACAGTACCCCTGGATTGAGGGCAGGCAGTAAACCTCACCACTGCCATCTGACGTGCACTGTGATGGCCCACTCTCCCAGGAGGGACACACAGGCCCCAGTTTGCAAAATTTGTTGATTCTCAGAATCATGCCCAGGAGGGATTCTAATCATATTCTCAATTAAAACATAAGTTTTACAGATATTAATAATTCTTACGTACCAGGAGGATGCTCATAGATTGTAAACTCCTCAAGAGGGCAGACTTAGATTCATTCATCTTTGTATCTTCTGCTAAAAATCTCAGTATGCTGTGAACTGTTTCTCCAAAAATAAGGCACAAAGCACAGCACCTGGCATGTAGTAAGCACTCCATAACTTTAATTAATATTATTTGAAAACAAATCTTTTCAAATTTATTTCAAACTCTGGCACTATAGCTTCCAACTTTGTCTATTTAGTTCCCTAATGTATCCCAAGCACCAGAGAACCTGGCACATAATAGGTGCTCAATAAATATTTGTTGAATGAGCAAATGACTAAACATGCTGCCTGGCAGTGCACGTGCAGCCCCCCAAACAAAACAAAACAAAACAAAACAAGGAAAGAAACAGGCACAGTAAAGCTCCGCTTCCAAGCACACTCCCAGGTCAGCTCTTCTACTTGACCTCATCTACTGGTCAATGTGAACAAGAAAGCTGAAATCAGTGTCATCCAGACTTTGATTAGAGATCAGAGGCGTTAGTTCTAAACCTGTGGCCTGTCACTGTTTGGCTGGGTTAGGCGAGCACGTGAATATGCACCCAGTGACTACTCAATAAAAACAGCCGATGGTCATGGCTGACCACTAACTCCCTCTAAGAAACGCGGGGAATGCAGCATCTTCTATGCCACGGAATCTTGTCCTCGTCCATTCCTGCTCACAGCTGTGCCTGACTAATTAAAACTGCCTGGAAACCTCGTCTATCACTTCACTGGTTATTTCTTCTACTAAATCAAAAGACTCCACTTTACAATTCAAATCCATCTGTCTCCCTCAGACTGGAAAGAACAAATGTTCAGAAAAACTAACCAACTAGCTAAAATTAAATGTACCTTTCCTAGCTAAAACTTAACATGTTGTTGGAGGAAGGGGGCAAGGATTATAAGGACAAATCACTAAAATGAAGGTACCACAAAGTTTAATCATATCAGGTACTCAGAGCTATTAGATACTCAGATATTCAACTCTGACCTTAGCAAATCAGGGACAAATCCAGAAACTCTTGGCTAAAATGTATTTACGTCTAAAGGCAAAACTTTCTGATGAAATTAACATATGTCAAATATTACTCACCCAAAATATGACTATCAACCCCAAAGGTTTGCTCATCCATTTTCCTCTCAGTTGGACATTAGAAAGACTAAACTGACTCATAACCTATAGCGTCACTTTTGATACCTGAAATCTATACTAGCCATTTCTGAGCTATTGTTCCTGTCCCATGATCAGAAAAACGTAAGGAAAAAGAATCCACTTTTTCGGGCCTTTATCTGGAACCTATGAATTCAATTTCTAAGACTTTTACCAATCATTAAAGCAAAATACATAAAATGCCCCCTCTTCGTGCTACTTTTGAATTCTATCACTTTTGAATTATAACATCCTTGCCTAGAACTGACACAGGATAAACACTCAAAAATACTCTACGACACCGAAAAAGACCTAGTGCCTTATGAATTTCAACAGCCAGAAGTTGCTTCTGTCACATTTTTGATTAATTCTTGCTGCCAAAGCCACATATGCCATGTTATACCTATGTTCTAAAATGTCACAAGATATCTAATGTTCAATTTCTCTTTCCAACATGACTTTCTACCAAAGGAATCCTTTCTTGGTAAGCAAAGTAAGAGACAACAAAATGAAGCATAAACCACAACCAAAAGAGTGTACATCTTGGAAAGTCATTTGAAACACAATGTAATTTACCACATCGATACACATTTTACTTACATCACTCTATATTACCCAGAGGTTACTGATAAAATGAAATATCAGATTCCTTTTTTTTTTTTGCAAGATTATATCACTAGAATTTTACAATTCATTAAAATTCTTTAAATTACAGGCAAAATCACATCCAAAGATGTCATTTTTCTTATTACACTGGAATACGCTGTATCAACTATAACAAAAAAATGTCCTATCAACTAAGGCTTAAAAATACTTTACTTACACAGATTTGTTGTAAAAGGGTTCAACTTGCATCCTTGAAGTTCAGGGCACACAATTAGCTAGTGACACTGACATTCTCTCAAAACTATACTCTACTACAAATTTTTTGACACTACTATGACTTTGACAGATACTACTGAATTCTATTTATAAATAAAGCAGTAGTCTTCAAATTCAATTCAACAGGCTTTATTTATGATGTGCCTTCTGATGTACAAAATATTAATAAGCACTGTGAGGATTCAGAAACATTTGGAGGTACAAAGATATTGATCATTGGTATTAGAGAAAACTGAAATCAACCTAAAATATCTATCAACATAAGTGCTAAATAATCTGGAGTTTAAAAGAATGAGGTTGAGCAATTCATTCATATTTATACACACACACTCACACAGACACATATATACAGAGGTTGCCAAAAAAATGTATACACATGTTAAGAAAGGAAAACACTGTATTAACATTACATTGATGGTAACCATTTTGAGCACCTCTTGTAACTGCAGAAGTCAAACGTGACTTGTATTCATCTTTTGTTGTTGGTATATATTGAATATTACAATTTTAATACAGTTTTTTCCTTTCTTCAAATGTGTATACATTTTTTGGCACCTCTGTATATAATACAGTATATGAATAAAGCTCTAAAATAAGTAGAAAAAAATCAAGTCACAAAAACATGCAAATAACAACACTGATGTTAAAAAAGACAATACTATATATCTTCTATAGGTATTGAATTGAGGTGAATCAGCCTGGCGGAGGCCAATGATGGCAGGGAGGCAATGGAACGGGATTTGAACAGAGTATCCTAAATATCTCTCCACAATGACTCCTGGAGGCAAGTTTGTAGATCATTTAACAATTTATAGTAATAAATGTTAATTTCCATTTACTTAGAACTGTCACTCTTGGGAAAACTTAAAAAATTTTAACTCCAAAGTGTTTCCAACTCTTTATGGCTTTAGCGGGAAAAATCAACAACCATCACAGAAATACCCTACAACGTCCTGTTCTAGTAAAACAACTAAAGCTGTAAACCATAATCTGCAGGAGTGTTAGAAGTGGTCGTGTGGTTTCTGAAACTTGGATGAGCATTAAACGTAAAGAACATGGCCTGGTAAACAGCTACAGTGTAAGAAATTAACAAGCCAACAATACCTCTGTCCAAAATACAATTCCAAAACTAGCTTACTCCGAGTTCACAGACAGCTCGGCACAGCAGAGGTACACATATACTAGTAATGGGAGACTGGAAACAAAACTAGTAGTAAATCTCTGGACTACCTCAAGTGTTTCCTACTGCATAGAAAATTTCTGGATGAAGAAAAAAATCAGGAACAATGAAACAATGCCAAAACAATAAACAAGACTCTAAATCCTATCTATAAGAACAAACAAAAACTAACAAACCAAAAAAAGCAAAAGCTTAATAATACAAGAAAAATAAAGGTAAATAGCAAAATAAGCAACTCGAGGACAATTAAGTATTTTACAAAAGAAAATTAGTAACTATATATTAATCACATTGTAACATTTGTCTAGAGATTGGAAGTAAATTCATAAATTAATGGAGTACATTAATTTATATTTTTCTTTCTTTTGTTTTTCAAAATTCTCTCAGAAGCTTCCATTCACTATGGTCCGTAATCTGGAAAATCATAGCATGAGGTAGGTAAGTAGCAGTGTTGTCCCCATTTAATAGACAAGAAACTGCTGGTTTCCTATTTTGTAACTACCAATTTATACTTCTTAATCCCTTCACCTTTTTCACCCAACCTCCCAAACCGCCTCCCATCTGGGAACCATCAGTGTGTTCTCTGTATCTATGAATCTATTTCTGTTGTGTTTGTTCATTTACTTTGTTCTTTAGGTTCCACATGTAAGTGAGATCACATGGTGTTTATCTTTCTCTGTTTGATTTATTTCACTTAGCATAATACGTTCCAGGTCCATCCATGTTGACACAAATGGTAAGATTTTATTTTTTATGGCCAAGTAATATTCCATTGTACATATTCTTTACCCAGTCGTCTACTGATGGGCACTTAGGTTGCTTCCATACCTTGGCTATTGTAAACAGTGCTGCAATGAACAGAGGATGTAAAGTACAGCATAGGGAATGTAGTCAATAACATTGAAATAACTATGTATAGTGCCAAGTGGGTACTGGCCTAATCAGGGGGCTCACTTCGTAAATTATGTGAATGTCTAACCGCTATGCTGTACACCTGAAACTCATAAAATAATACTGAATATCAACTGTAATTTAAAATTTTTTAAAGGGGAAGGGACGATGAAGAGGAATAAGAGGTTCAAATTTCCAGTTATAAAATAAATAAATCACGGGGATGTAATGTACAGCATAGGGAACATTGTCAATAATATTGTAATAACGTTGTACGGCGTCAGATGGTTATTAGACTTATCATGGTGATCACTTCTTTAGGTATATAAATGTTGAATAACTATGGTGTACATCTGAAACGAGTATCATATTGTATTTTAACTATATTTTAATAAAAAAACTTGTGCAAAGGAAAAAATTGTTTCACTTAATACAAAAAAGAACAGTAAACTGCTGGTTTAGAATATTAAGCCAATGGCCGAGGTGACTTCTCTAGTAAAGGGTGAAATGGGATTAAAAGGCAGTCTCTAAAGTCACACCACCAGTGTTCCCCACACATGCTAAGAACCTCCTTAGCACTGGTCAGAAAAACATACTGCACCCACATACCCTCCACCACCCATCACAGGTCCCAGGAATGGGTATGTTTAATAGGCATCCCAGTAATTCTTACCCGGTATGACTTGGAACACATTGTCCACCCCCGACTGCCACCCGAACATTCTTTTAAGATGACACCTATTACTGTACACACATTGGCCCTCATTACTAGGATGACCTGTTTAAATGACAGGTACTGCATTGTCCAGATCAAAACAAAAGAAAACCAAGACAACATACTACTGGCTGACGCTCCCTCTGGGATTCCGCAGAGAGAGAAATGACCACTCTATAACGTGAAGCAGGAGGCAAACCTATGTGGTGAGCATGCCACAGTTCCTGAATTTCTACAGCCTCCACAGTTTCTACATCTCTGAGTCACTGGTGGCTTATTTTCCCCAGCCATGAATTTGGAGGTTGAGAAAGAAGAAAGGAGCGGGGGAATGTGTTCAATGACAGCCCCACTCAATCCCTCCCATTTTTAAAATAGGAGAAAAGGAGACGTTGGAATTTTATATTCCTAAACAAAAGCTTTCCTAGTAGAAATAGGTTATCAATTATTTGGGTTTAGATTTTCATATATACACATAGACAGGAATTGGTGAGGTTCACAGCAAACTAGAAAACGCATGCCCCTCCTAAAGGCATTCAAATTCAAGTATTTTGAAAACTGCCTGCCAAACAAAACCTATCTGCGGGCTGAATTTGGCCTTCTGACAAGTTTGCAATCCTGTGGGCCGACATTCTTCCTATCTCAGGTTTTTCCCACAAATATATACATTTATTATATAAAATATATATTTTATTGTATAAAATATACATTTTATATAATAAATGTTGAATTTTAACCTCTCTTGCCAATTGCACTTCCATAAAGCTGAAAATAAATCTCCGATGGTAAATGAGTTGGCAACTGTCAAGCAGGCTCTTTGAAATAGGCAAGTCCCGGACTGGGACGAGCCTCGTGGCTGCAGAGAAAGGCAGGTAAAACGGTGAGCTTGCACTTCACTCACCTACCACTAACCATCAATATGCACACTGATACTAGGAATGACACCGGACCCCAGGGGACAGAACTTGGAGCTGTGAGTCCGAAGCTTCCTTCTAGTCCAACGGAGCTGCCATACACAGCACACGCTCCCCAGTCACTGGGGCTTCCTAACGCTGTGATGCTGGGGGCAGAAGGAGAGGGGCCCCGTGGCAGGCAGGCGTTAAGAACTGCTGATTTAGAACATAAGGAGAGTATGTTGGCCCAAGCTGTGTTTGCTCTCGTGCCAATTGCTTGCCATATGAACTATAAACACATTCCATTTAAATGGATGACGTGTAATAGGACAATACACAGAATTCCCTGCTCGAGCTTTTTCAGGCTGTCACCTCATTGGCTCTGCCAAGTCCTTGCTCCAGGCTGGGGCAGAAATAGTCCACTTCTTAGTTTGGACAGACCCTAGAGATAAAACGGTGGTGCACAGTGAGCATAAAGGTGGAATGTGTTTAAAGACTAAGATTCTCATTGCAGGCGGACACTTTTTTTTATTTATGCAAATCACTACAGCACAGAGAAAAGTTCTGACTGCTTTGAGATGAAGAAATAAACTAGATTAACACAAGAAGTGTTCCACAAGGGGATGCACGAGGAGGACCATATATTTATTTTATCTGGGTGACCCTGGCCTCTTTCTATTTTTGTAAGCAAACCTTAATGCAGGAATTAAGGAACTGGTCAGTTTTATGGTTATGAAAAATAAGCCTCATCAAGGAGATTCCAGTATGTCCTTCACATAAATTTTATGATGCTCCTGAAAGTTGTATCAAACCGAACTGTGGGTCAAAAAACTTATATTCACTAAAATGTTAAGTAGCGCATAATTCTATTTTTAAAATATGCATATTTATGGTTTATATATAAATGTATGTGTGTACAGATACTGTGAATTTATAGAGAGAGGGGGGAGAGAAAAGAAACAGGTTCAAAATGTGAACAGTGGAGGAATTATGGTTGATTTTTATCTTTTTTTCTTATCTTTAGTTTCCAAGCTGTGTTCAATAAGCACAAACTGCTTTGAATGGGGTTGGGGGAATGGATATATCATGGAAGAAAAATACTTAAAATTTAACATTAGGTAAATAAAGCAGGCTACAATTCAAAAACTAAAATTGTTTCACTAATTTAAAAAAAACACACAAAACTATACATACAGAAGCCTAGAAGGAAATAGCTCTAAATCAACATTTAAAAAAATTTGTCACATGATATTTCCATGGCAAGTTATTCTGCAAAGAGGTCTAACTGGCAAAGATAAGCCATGCTTCTTGGGAAAAAAGAAATCAGACGAAACATCGAGTTTCGTTTCTCTCTGGTTATCTCAATCAATGTGTCCATGCTGAGAACAGATGGCAAAAGAACTTGGTCCAGAATTCACCTGCAGCAGTACAAACATGGTGGTCAGCAGAAAATACATTATTCTTAATTTTAACCTTTTCCTAGGTTAACTGTTCCTGGAGTGTTATGGACTAAAAATGGGTGAGCAAGTGTAGGAGGATTTTATTTTTGGCAAGGGCTGAGGACAAAGGAGAAAAACGAATTTGATTAAAGAAGCCTACTTAATTCTAGAAAAGCAATACAGTATGCTGGGAATACCTTGAACAATTTTATATTTCTGAAAATTTTTATTTATTTATTAAGAAAAGGCTTTATTTTTGTATCAGATGTCTTTCTAGACTCAAAACCCAAAATAAGCATGCCATTCTCGAAACCTGCTAATAGGAGGTAATAATCATTTCTGAGGAAATAGCATATGTTGTTAGAAAAAAATATTTTTGTGTGTAACTTTTCTGGCTTTGATTTCACTGATTTGGAGAGCGGCGCTGTCGTATTCTCCTAAGCTTCTAAGCAGTCTAGTACAAGTTCCAAAATTTGCTGCTTAGAGGTTTACAGTGCCTACCTTGTTTTTCTTTCTGAAGGCAATGAAGCCCGTAAAGTATAAGAGGTCCTGCCTAATCTCTCGGTATGTTTTTATCTAATGAACTTCAGTGTTCTTGGATGCATTTTTCTAGGCTTCAAAAAAGGAAACATCTTTAGTGTCCCTCAAGTGAATAAGACTTTATTTCATCCTAAGGAAAAAATCAGCCAATTGAAAAAGCTTAAGGCTCTCAGCAAGACACACCGTTCCATTTCATTCTCCACAACAGTCTGCTCTGATTTGTGATGCCAATACTTTTGGCCACAGGTCACAGCAGCCATTGTTCTCCTGGTTATTCAACCTTCCGCTGAGGGGCTGGGTCAACTCTTTTGGCGAACATGGCAGCTCAGTCAACTAGAACCAAATGCTAAGTTGTGATTCAAGCTACATGAAGGGCCTTTTCGTTCCCCTAAGAAAGAGAAGGATTCTGTGTCAGAAGTCCAACTGAGGGAACGGCGGCATACATCATCACCTGCAGCCATCAGCCACCTCATTTCACAGGCTAGCCGTCAGAGCAGTTCGCGGAAGGGTTTATTTTTCTCTGTCCTGCAGATTTGAAAGATCTGAGACCAGGTTTCTGTGTAGATGCATCCAGTAGCCAGCCATGGCGCACCCCGCCTGACTCACTTTATTCATGTTTACAAAGAGTTCAAATCTCTTGCTTCCAAAGTAACACAAGCTTACTGTAAGGACGCCCACATGCACGAAGGGGAGAGGACTCCGCACCCGCTCTGACACACTATCGCCGCTCACCAAACACGCCAGGGTGGGGTGTGTTTAGTGTCTGCCAGGACACAGATAAGGGCGGACAGCAGGGCCTCCCCTGCTATCGCAGAATGCAGCTTCCCACACCATGGAGAGCTACCCTAGGTGACCAATGTAAGTCATCTTTTCATAGTGAAAAACCAGGTGGGTGGTTTAGGAAAGAGGACTATTTAAGCAGGTACCCCAACAAAGACGACTCTGGAGATTCCTAGATCTATCTATACACTAGAAATTTCTAGGCAAAGAGGTAAAAGGGAAAGGTTTTAATTTAGTATGTTTAGTGTTTTTTTCCCCTTTAAAACCACAGGTAATCATGGGAGATCACAACCGAGTATTTCTACATATTTTATGCCATATTGCTTTAAACTGTGACAATGCACAAGAAAGGTTTCATTACCAAGGGCATCTTATGTACCTACTTAATAACATAGCTTAACAGATAAAATACTACTCAGTGTGTTTAAGAGGCAACAATCCTAATACAAGCTACGTCAGTCACCAATCTTTCTGCTCCCCAGATTTCCTGGTCTTTACATCAAAGACAGAATGACCCATAACTGGCTGCCTCTCGGAAACGTGAATAAAGTGCATGCCTAGTATGCGCTCTCTCATACATTGGTGCATGAGTTCAATTGAACACATATTCAGAAAACGTAACACACTGTGGGTAGCAAGAAGGCTGAGGAGCTCCCATTCACAAACACACACACAGTTACGGGGAAATTGAGAACCTTTCCCATTTAGAAGCTTTTTGTTTTTATATTATAGAATGCCTAGCTCTTAAAATATATCAGGGTATATGTCAGTTTCAATATGACTTGAAAACAAGAAAATCATCAACACACATAGGACATCTGTGCAGTTTAGGTCCTTTAAAAGTGAAAACATAAATAAAAAACAAAAAGAATGACTCCGAATAAGATCACTAGGTACAACGCTTGTTAGCCTGGGAGTTTAAGTCAACTGTTTAAACATCCTAGTCACCCTCACCTTCCTAAGTTAATGGAAAAAGCCTAAGAATGGGAAGGGTGGAAAGAAACAGCCAAAGAAAAGACTTACTATGTTAGATGAGTGAATTCCTATCACTGAACATTACATTACATAGAAAAGGAAAAACTTGTAAATATGCTTTTTGGGGGTAGATTTTACTTCATGAAGCTGCTGAGGATGTTATTTTTGTTTTTAGATGGTATAGCGATATATTGTGCGGAGTTTCCATACGCACAGAAACTACACTTTACAGTAAGGCTATCGTCGATCTGAACTTTTCTTCTTGATTTCTTTCTACTATTTACTTGCAACCATGCAAATATGTTAGAAAAAATGCTGAGAAACTCTGAGAAAGGATGAGAGGAAACAGTAAGGAACATCACCGATCGAAGACTTGCCAAAGTGTGATTTAGAGCAAAAACACCCATCTCTCCCCCTATTGCCTCATAGCAGGATTATCGTAAACTTCTCAGAACAAAATTCATTCAGATTCACTTTAATTATTTAAAAAAATACATTCAAAGTTCCAGTTTTAGGACTGGGTTGTGAAACTTGAACAGGATGGATTATGATCTAAGAAAGGGGAGAAAACCATATACACTTTGAGAACATTTAACACCTTGAAATCCAATCCCAAGAACCCAAAATCTTTTGACGATTCCTCACTCGAGAAACTTAACCTACCAAAGTCTTTCCTTACTATATCCCAGAGCAGCGTTCGATCAGTAAGACTCGCATCAATGATACAATCAATGACAGTGAGAAAGAAGCCAGGGAGCTGTGCTGTCCCTTCTGCCTGTGCTTTGAGGCTTCCCGTCTTCTTCCATTGGCTCCAGACAATCTTTTTCTGTGCCTTTATTTCTTCAGGAAATGAGTTTTCTTTATACAGCGCTTTGCTTTTCTGATTATGGCCTAAAAGCTTTGTTCAATCTTACAGTGAATCCGTCAAACGTGGAGTTTTTTTGAAAGGAAAAAAGCTCTATTTCTCTTGTTTATGATATCAAATTGGTGTGACCATAAGGTAGTGAAATTTTCCTGGCCTTCTGTAATGCAGGGTCTCAGCTCCCACTCCGCGCACAAGAACACAGGATATGGTGAGGCCCAAAAAGGAACAGCAATGGAGCCATAGATAGGGGGTTCATACCACTATATTCTCCATGGCGGCTGGTCGAGACACAAAAAGTAGGATCCACATGATCCGCAATCCACAATCAGCTTGCTAACCGCACTTACTAACCGCAATCCGCACTTGCTAGCGTAGCCATGGCAGTTATATCAGTGGCTAATGGCTAACTGGTTACAGCTGACGGCCATCTACTACCCGAGCCAGCACCTTTCCACATGAGGCCGAGAGCCTGGAAACTGCTCTCTGGGACTCCGTCCCTACACCTTCTCGGGAGACTGAAACTTCATTTGTCTTCTGGAGGTAAACTGGGCTATACTATGAAAAAGCACATAAAGCACCGTCTGACTAGAACCACATCTTTTCTATACCTGAAAACGTAACTAACATGAATGATCAGTTTGAAGGCTTATTTTTCAACTGGGTTATGTGTCAATTTAGTTTAGAAACTGAGAGGGGAAGGGACCATCACTATAACCCTTTCAGGACAGGAAGCTAGAGATTCAGAAAAGGTACCATGTCTATTTTACCAACATTTCAAATCCTAGACAAAAACTAGCTATAATCACTCAGATAATAAATGTAAGTTGGAGAAGTTGGATTTTAAAGTAATTAAAACATGGGGCAGCCAGATGGCTCAGTTGGTTAGAGCACGAGCTCTCCACAAGGTTGCTGGTTCAATTCCCGCATGGGATGGTGGGTTGTGCTCCCTGCAACTGAGATTGAAAACAGCAACTGGACTTGGAGCTGAGCTGCACCCTCCACAACGAGACTGAAAGACAACGACTTGGAGCTGATGGGCCCTGGAGAAACACACTGTCCCCCAATATTCCCCAATACAATTTTTTTTTAAGTCATTAAAACATGAGTATCACCTGGCCTCCCTTCTGTCTACAGAATGCATTCCTAAGGGATAGAAAGGAAGGCAGGGAGGGGTGCGGCCCGGCCCAGCCCAGAGCTGAACCTCATTCAGGTCATCTGCACAACAATACACAAAGCCCCACAAGGATTTGGCCATAAAATAACACAGCCATGTCACAAAAAAATCCTCTGCTCTATTTACGCACTTGAAACACGGGAGCAAAGGAAAACAACGTTTTTAACTATCAACCTGAGTTTTAAAACAGAGGGTAACTTTCACTGATCCTCAAAAACTCAACAGCAGAAACGGGTACGTGGCTCATGATGAGAGACCTTGTCTGCAATGATGAAACCCAGAATTTCGACAAGCGAGTCAGCTGCCAAAAGGCTGGAAGCATCACGGATTTCATGTCAGCAAACATCCGTGACACGGAGGAAGTCCTTGCCTTAGCCCAGACCAAAACAGAATGAACGACAGCGCTATGCAAACAAGCAGAAGGATTTCCTAAGAACTGAGAACCTGGCTGGACAGCTCCGACTAGTAGCCGCCACCATTTCCAGTGGAAACTATGCTGACCTCTCTAGCCGGCAATGTTACCTTGCCAACTCTGCAGTTCCAAGGACCAGCACATGGCTTCATTAGTCAATGGGAACGTAAGAACAGGTGACGGATCTCACAGGTACCTTCCTAGGCAAATGGATATTTCATCAAACCCGTACTATTTCTCTCAATTCTAAACATGCTACCTGAGAGAAAAGGCTCTGAAATTATTAACACACCTGCAGACTTAGTTCTGCTCATCTCTCTCTTAGAACTTACTAGACCATGGAAAGAGTGCCGGTTTCTTGTCTTTCCTATTTCCCAAAATGTGGCTTTTCCTTGGGTTTCAAAAATGACTGCTGAACAGAGATAAACTGAGTTATTTTAAGAAACTATGACCAGATCCTTTCATGCGTCAAAGCAAAGTCCCAAAATAAATTCTAAACTTTGACTTGGAAAAGTTAGGCAAAACTCCATTTCCTGTTCATTCCCTTAGATCCACCTGCTTGCTAATAATATTACAGAAATATAACTTTTAAAATGTGAAGGGTAATTTTAATCTCATCAGCCAGCATTTGCCACAATGTAATATGCACAAGACAGGATTAATAATAGTGGTTCTTTTTTCTGATGTTCTTCAGCCTGTCTCCTAAAAGAGACAGAAACGGGGAAACCAGGGTGTGATTCAAATGTTCCCATTAAAACCAGGAAACAACACTTCGAATCTCAAATTATTTTGAATCATCACTACAAAACTACTCTCAACCATGGTGTATGTTGGTGATTTCAAGTCCTAGCCGTGTTTCCCCGAAAATAAGACCTAGCCAGACAATCAGCTCTAATGTATCTTTTGGAGCAAAAATGAATGTGACCTTATATTATATTATATTATATTATATTATATTATATTATATTATATTATATTATATTATACTATATTATACCCGGTCTTCTAGTAAAATAAGACCGGGTCTTCTATTAATTATTGCTCCAAAAGCTGCATTAGAGCTGATGGTCCGGCTAGGTCTTATTTTTGGGGAAACACGGTAGTTCAGCTTCAAATATTGCAGACATTAAGAATTTGTGCCTTGTAAAAATAAAAATGAGGCTCAAAACAAAGAGGAAGCTGCCCTACAGATCAAATATTTATTCTATGTTTAACTAAGCATAAGATTAGGGCTGTTCCAAATGGGATTTTAAAAAAATAAAATGTGTCATTCCATTTCATTATATGGATAAAGATTTATCCTATTACAGTCTGCACATGGCATCACATAGAGATGCATGACAGCACCAAGCAAAAAGCAATCCCTTCAGGTTTCTCAATATTCAAATCATTTTTTAAATTTGCCAAAATGAGATCTAATAAGTAAAAAAGATCTCATTTCTAAAGATTCTTGGATTGTAAACAAAATTTTTAAAGAGGTGACATCTGAAGAGTGGCTCAGTCCCTTTCTTTAACCTTAAATGTGGAGTGGCAATTTCATGATCCTGAGTTGGATGAAAAATATGTCCCTCGCACCTGTAAAGGAAACTAACAGCTTTTGATAGTCTTTATTATATTACATATAAGCTCAACTACAACTGGATTCAGTTTAAAAAACCAGGACAAGATTACTCTAATTCCAAAGAATAGCCAAGGCTTGCTAAAACTTAGCAAAGCAAAGGGCCGTTGCATGCGGCATTAAATTGCATCGAAATGGGAATGCTAAATAATATTACAACTACGCATTTTCCAATAGCTGAATGGCATGAGAAACTGACAAAAGCCCCAGTGATTCTCACTAGATCTTTTCCTGCTCTTATCCTAGAAAATGTTACATAAATACTGCCATGATATATTTAAATATTTAAGGATATGGCTAACTACCAAAAAGTGTAAGTTCCTTCAACCTTGCTGAGCTCAGGGTACAGTAGCACATTAAATGTTATGAAATATCTCAAGAATCAGTGCAAATATGCATTACATTTCTACTGTGTGTAACTCTCTCTTCAAAGCATAAGCCAAGTTTAAAAGGAAAAAACGAAACTACTTATATTTGAAAACCAGCAGTGCCAATCGGAATCACTTCATTTCTATAAAATGCTTCATTTATCTGCTACTCAGATATCTAACATCATCACCCAAAATAAATGCAAACTTTTAAGACACAAAGGAAGCTATCAGTGTTTGAAAGCCTACTATGTGCCAAACAGTGCTAGGTATTCTGTATCAGTACTTCTCAAACTATCTGTGGTGAAAGACCTTGTTTTTGATCCATTGCAGAACAACACTTTTGTAAAACAGGATAAAAATCAATTACGACAAAAATAAAGTGGAAAAAAAGACACGAAATACAAGTCTTGAGTTTTATTATGTTCAACATATAAAACATTAGTTGAGCAACTGTTACAAAGTTTCTAAATGCTTACACTCAATTTCTGTACTTATTATCATTATGGGTGACAGTTTACAGTATATGGACCACACTGAGTAGCACTGCTCTTTATGCA
The DNA here is from genome assembly GCF_036562045.2 of Rhinolophus sinicus. Lineage (NCBI taxonomy): Eukaryota > Metazoa > Chordata > Mammalia > Chiroptera > Rhinolophidae > Rhinolophus > Rhinolophus sinicus. Next base: position 32,175,560 of record NC_133765.1, on the reverse strand, counting down.
ACCTATTTAATTTTCCAAAGTAATTTTAAAAGCCTCTGAGTTCTTAGTAATGATCATAATAGGCTAAAGGGAAAAAAGCTGGGTTAAATGATCTCAGGATCCTTTTCAGCCCCACAATTTCTATGATTCTGAATGCTGAAGATGTGATGTGACTGGTAAATAAAACGCTCGTTGCCTAATGACACACCAACGGAGTGACTACAAGAAGAAAGACCATTAAAAGAGGGGGAAATAAGCTCAGAGAAAAGGAGTAAGAATGAAATAGGCTTCAGACACCAACAGCGAGGAGATGTAGCCAAATAAGAGGAATGAGTCACCAACCACCACAGCATTTATTTGGGGGCACCCAGGGTGGGGGTGCAGCACTGTTACAAATCAGTCTCTGCAAAGCAGACACAGTTAAAATTCAATCTAAGACATGAAAAAAATTTAAAATATCTTTTAAGAACATTGTTTAGCAAAGACATATGTAAAAAAAGTAAGAGTTCTATCAAAGAAATTAAAACATTAAGTAGCACTCCTAGATTCGCTGTTTCAGAGTCCTTATCATATTACTCTTATGTCACTTATAAAATGCTCGTGTATGGTCTGGTGGAATAATACAGTTCTAAGCTTCCAGTAGGAGCTCGTTAAATATCTACTAAAATGTGTTTTACTCTTTAAGTGCAAAAGCCTCACTGTTCTCATCTCTAAAAGATAATTCCTGTGCTATGTATCTCACAAGATTATTTTCAGAGGAGTAAAACAATGTGATTAGTTAGACAAAATATGACTCATCCATAAAATAAAATATTATAACCTAGTAAAAAGCATTATGTACATTATTCATAGTGATATGAAAAATATCTTCAAAATAAATTGTTTAGCGTAAGGGACCCATAGCATATAAAGTATGATGCCAATGACAGAATATTAAAGAGGGGGTGATAACATATGTGCATGTTTGTCTCTGGCCATAGGAAAAATGACCAACTCATGACCAGAGAAAAGAAGCTCAAACACTTTGAATTATTACTGGTGATACCAAAAAGATTCATTCAAACCATGTGTAAAGAAAATTTAGGAGGTATCAATTTCTCACTGTGACTAATGCCAGAAAATCCTGCGTTTCCCCAAAAATAAGACCTAGCCGGACAATCAGCTCTAATGTGTCTTTTGTAGCAAAAATTAATATAAGACCCAGTCTTATTTTAGTATAAGACCGGGTATAATATAATATAATATAATATAATATAATATAATATAATATAATATAATACAATACCGGGTCTTACATTAATTTTTGCTCCAAAAGACGCATTAGAGCTGATTGTCCGGCTAGGTCTTATTTTTGGGGAAACACGGTCTCATAAGGCTGCAAGAAAAGAGACAGAGATCCAAAGTTACATTTGCTAAAAAGAAATCATTTGTGTCATGGCCCTTGTGGTAAGAAAGACGCTTACCCATCACACACCTGCTGTAGATTCTATAGTATAAGAACTGCTACTGAAAGGGGGTCCCTGGACCAACAGCACTGACATTACCTGGAAGCTGGTTAGAAAGTCACAATCTCAGGTCCCAGCCAGGAGCCACTGAATCAGACTGTACATCTTAACAAGATCCCTAGATGGCTGATACGTACGTAAAGTCCTGAGCAGCACTGCTGCAAAACCCAAGGAGAAAGAGTAAGGAAATGTGCAGAGGTGCAACAATGGATTTTCCTTGATTGATGGAATAGGGACGGCTTCTCCTATGAGTGAAGTCACACGGACAAGAGGTTGCAATGATTCTTTTCCTCCATATTCTAGGAAGTATCTAGTATAGCTTTAAAACATAAAAATAGCAAAACTAGTTTTATGCTCTACAAAGTTTCCGTCATCAAAGAAATAATGTGCCAAAAGACTTTTTGTTTGAGGCATCCATCATTCCCAAAATAAAGTACTCCTGAGGGTCAATCCTCCTTGACCTTATATTCCCAACAGAAAAAAAAATAAAAATAAAAAAATGAGAGGTTAAGCCTACGGAGAAGGGAAGATATTAGAGTATACAAGAGAAAATATGAAAAAATATTAGGTTGGTGCACAAGTAATTGCGGTTTTTGCAATTATTTTTAACCTTTTAAACCACAATTATTACTTTTGCACCAACATATAATTAAGGTACCCCTTTTGTGGAAAAAAAAAAATCATTTAAATTCAATCTGGGGAAATAACTTATACTTGGTCCTATATGTCTCTCGCGAAAATAACCAATAATATTCCTCCTTTTGAAGACAAGATCAAGACACAGTACATACTATCATTCAACTATATGAATAAAGACAGCATCTTAGCTTTCTAGGTTTTAAAAACCGAGGGACAATGTCTATTCATTCATGACCGTGATTTCAGAATGCAACATCCAACAAAAGCATCAGGGATCCAACACTTGAGTGAATGTTTCAATGTCAAACATTTCTCCCCCTACATATTTTCATTATATGCCATATGCCAGTTGTTATTCTGGGTGCTTTACCCAACTTATCTCATTCAGTCTTCTCATTTACCCTCACAGGAGGGCATTTTATAACCAAGGAGTGGAAGTTCTGATAGGTGGCAGAGCTGGGCTAACACCTGCCTCCGAGTCAATGCCAAAGAGGGCTCGCTCTCTGGGTGTCCACATCCCCTGAAGACGCCTACTTTTTGAGGTTCCTAGGTATTTGTCACTGACGCAGTATACCATCCTTCTTTAAATCCCAGAGGGCATGATATTCTGTACAGCCCCACATGTTAACGTGTAGACAAAAAAGGGGCCACACACTAAACCTGACAGGCGCAGGGGAGGGCTGCATCGTTAGAAAGTCACATGTAAACTCAGAGAATGAAAGTAACCACATAGGACGGTCTGAACATAAAATGTCCTAACTAAAAGCAGGTCATGGCCGGTAGTCACATCCTGGGCCTGAAGCTTCCACGACAAAGGTCAATCTTTACCTTAAGTGAACCTGTCTATTGTCTTTTTGTGTCTAAGAGACCATACCCTTGGAATGTCAGAGTAATCCCTTTTTCCAGACCCCTCAGGGCACAACCCTCCACACCAGAACACGAGACCACAGAACCCCTCATTGTTATCTTGTTCCCCGAATAACCTCTCTACGTGCTACAAAATGTTCTTTGTTAACTATCCTGTGACTACGAATGTAAAAGAAGTATGTGTCTCTCCATTTTACTTTTTATCCAATCCCAGAGATTTCCCCGCTCAGCTTTCTCCCACCCGTTTAATCTACCACCAATGGATTTCATGTAACCCCCCTTCTGTCTCCTCCTTCGAATCTAATGTATAACATAAGCTGCAAAACTGCCATTCTCCGGAGCATTTTCTTAATCCGTTGAGATTTTGCTTCCCGGCAATTGTCCGTTTGGCTCAAATAAACTCATTAAACTTCTCTACAGGCTTGGACGTTTCTTATGTTGACACATGCATTCTAAAAACAACAGGCAAAGAAAGAGCCACACGATACGTACAGCATTGTGTATGCATTTAAAAGCCAGTCCTGTGCAACATATATGTTTATGATGTAAGTGCATGTTTAACTCCAGAAGCAGAAAGGGTAATATTTTAGCACCAAACAGAACTATCTAGAGAAAGGTGCGTCTGCAGAATCAGAATTTGGGAGAACTGTTCTAGGTCTAGTTAACTCTATATGTCCCCAGTTGTTTAGGAATTACTGCACAGTCTTGCAACCAGACAACCTTTGAACTAAAGTCCCCTGTCTCCTTTGGCAGGACACTTGAAATATCTATCTGCATTCTCTGGAACTGGGTTATGGACGTAACTATACGTATCTGCTTATAAAGATTCATTGTTTTAGTCATTTCAGAGCTTCCCCACTGGTCTGCTAACAGAGCTAAGGCAGCCCTTGGTAACACGGCTGTTTGTTTTCTAACATGGTAAGTGTCTAAGTATTTCTTTCATATTTAATATCTCAAAAACACTACCTTTATCACCTGCGTGGACTCAAGGCCTTGCCAGTCAATAAAAGCTGGTAAACAGACATAGTTCACTGAAAACCCTGAAAAAAGTAATCTACATGGAAATGTTCATAATAAATAGAATACTGGTCAAGTCACTATTTAACCACAGAGCAACTAAGTTGAACAAAAATCCATTCAAATTCACTAAGTTTTTTAAATGATGATCAAAGCAAGGTATTTTCAATTAACTCCATCTAATCTAGCTGTTTTCAGAAGTCTCTCAGGAATGCATTATTCTCTAATTAAAATTCATTATGCTCTATACAAAATCAAAGGTCTTAACCCCATATGGCTTATCCACATTGCAGCATCACCAACATTTATTACAACTCTTGGGATGTGTTCTCTTTTCTTATCTAAAAGGCAAAGCATAACTGCAATTAAAATTCCTAAAGTCTCACCTGAACTACTTTAGCTCATCAAGAATAACGACCTAGGGGCGGCCCGATGGCTCAGTTGGTAGAGCGTGAGCTTTGAACAGGGTTGCCAGTTCGATTCCCACATGGGCCAATGAGCTGCGCTCCTGCAACTAGGTTAGAGGAAAACGACTTGGAGCTGATGGGCCCTGGAGAAACATACTGATCCCCAGTAAAAATTAAAAAAAAAAAAAAAAAGTTCATCTTTAAAAAAAAAATTTTTTTTAAACCCTACCTATTCTTATCTTATTTTCTATTGACAAATTTTTCCTCACCTATGTCCTCAACTCATGATATTATTCATTAAATCACACTTTTTTACGTTTTAAACACCCTTTTTAACATTCAGTTCAATCAACATCCAATGTTTGCACTCTATATTAGTTGAACTACTATATTAGTAAGGACTCAATGATGTACAACATGAAGTGACTGTTTTCAAAGCGCTTGTAATAATAAGGTATGCAAATGAATAACATCTACATATGGCCATGCTATGGGAATACAGAAGAGAGGGTATATCTTGAAGGACAAAGAGTAGGAGGCTTCCGAAGTAGAGGTGGGGTTCTGCACATCAATGGAACCCCATGAACCAAGACTGCAGGACAGAATGTAGAAAGTGAGTTTGTAAAATATAGGGTCCCTGGGAAGAGGAGGGGAGGGAGTGATGAGATAAGACTGGAAAGGTAGAATGGAGCGGAATCATAGGTACCTCAAATTATGATTTTATGTTGCAGAAAATGGAAAGCCACTGAAGGTTTTTGCAAAGAGGTAACATAGCTGTGCTTTAGGAAGACTACTCTGGCCGCCATGTGAAGGCTGGGCTGTGCAGTTCTTATTTAAAATAGCTAATGTCTCGGGGTGGCAGCATAGCTCAGTTGGTTAGAGCACGAGCTCTGAGCAACAGGGTTGCCAGTTCGATTCCCACATGGGCCAGTGAGCTGCGCCCTCTGCAACTAGATTGAAACACCAGATTGAAAAACAGCAACTGGACTTGGAGCTGGGCTGCGCCCTCCACAACTAAGACTGAAAGGACAACAACTTGACTTGGAGCTGATGGGTCCTGAGGAAAAAACAAAAACAAAAAAACACACTGTTCCCCAATAAAGTCCTGGAAAATACATACTGTTTCCCAATAAAGTCCTGTTCCCCTTCCCCAATAAAATCTTTAAAATAAAATAAATAAAATAAAATAACTAATGTCTCCAAGATAACAGGTTATTACATGCTACCTAAAGCAGAAGTATAGTGGAAAATCTCTCAGAAGAACTGAATTAGAGTCATAATTCTAGCACTAACTAATCGTATGACCTTGGACAAATCACTTCGCTTCTCTAAGCCTTTTTTTAAAAATAGTATCTCCGTAAACAAAGCTGCAATGAACATTGGCGCACACGTGTCTTTATCTCTAAATGTTTTACGGTGGCCAAGACATGGAAACAACCAAAATGTCCTTCGATAGATGAATGGATAAAGAAGTTGTGGTACATATACACAATGGAATACTATTCGGCAGTGAGAAAAGATGATATAGGAACATTTGTGACAACATGGATGGATCTTGAGAGAGTAATGCTGAGCGAAACAAGTCAGACAGAAAAAGCAGAGAACCATGTGATTTCACTGATATGTGGTATATAAACCAAAAACAACAAAAGAACAAGACAAACAAATGAGAAACAGAAACTCATAGATACGGACAATAGTTTAGTGGTTGCCAGAGGGTAAGGGGGGTGGGGGGGGAGGTGAGGGTAAGGGGGATTGAATATATGGTGATGGAAGAACTGACTCTGGGTGATGAACACACAATGGGATTTATAGATGATGTAATACAGAATTGTACACCTGAAATCTATGTAATTTTACTAACAATTGTCACCTCAATAAATTTAATTAAAAAAAAAAAAAAGAAAGTAATTGTTGAAAAAAAAAAAAAAAAAAAAAAAATAGTATCTCCTCTACTGCCTCATAGAATCACTGAAAGGATAAAGTGAAAATGGTTTATACAGAGGTTGCCAAAAAACTATATACACATTTTAGGAAAAAACCGCATTAAAATTATAATACTCAATACACACAGATAGCAAAAGATGAATACAATTCACATTTGACTTCTGCAATTACAAGAGGTACTCAAAGTGGTTACTATCAGCGTAATTTTAATACAGTTTTTTCCTTTCTTAAAATGTGTATACATTTTTTTGGCACCCTCTGTATGAAACCCCCCAGGAAGGCTTGCTGGCCATAGGTCTCTGTCACAACTACTCAACTCTATGTTGTAGCATGAAGGCAGATAACATGTGAACAAATGGGCCACTTATGTTCCAATAAAACTTTACTTACAAAAACAGACAGCTGGATATAATCGTGAGGGCCACAGTTTGCTCACTTCTGTATAGAGAAGCATTGTCCAATAGAAATATGTGGAACACATATGGAGTTTAATATTTGCTAGTAGCCACTTTTAAGAACGTAAAAAGAAACCAGTGAAATTAATTTTAGTATGTTTTAAATTAAATAGTATATTTTACTTAACCAACCAATTATATCCAAACGCTATCATTAAAATATCTCACAATTTATATATTAGTGAGATATTTCACATCTTTTTTTGCATGAATTCTTCAAAAATCTGGTATGTATTTTACACTTTCAGCACATTTCAATTCAGACTAGCCACATGTGGGTAGTAGCTATCAATTGGATAGCACGGTTCTAGAAGCTATTTAAGTAAAACTATTCAACTTTGACAATACAAACATAAAATAACAATTTGAGCAATATAAGAAACCACAAGCATATAATTGTATTCCATAGAGAAGATGAAAGCAAAATGAGTTTTTGATTTTAAAAACAATGTTTCTCCTGGGATAGCAACTGTTACTGCTTGAGGCCACCTGTTTAAAGTGGTTTGTTAGCAGCAGTATAAGATAGTGATATAAAGCATGTTAATGAATTCTTATTCACACAGCTTCAGTTGACCAACATTCTCCCCAGACAAAGGGGAAAAAACCTAAAGCTGTGGTGAACAAAAAACTTCTATTTTCAAAGAATTGCTTGTCACTTTGTAGCAGATATTCTATTTTCTTTTAAGAATATAGCTTCCTTGTTAATGATACCATGTTTGGCAAATGGGCAAAAATCAGATCACCCAAGAAAACTATTACTAGCTAACAGTTTGCAGTCAGTAGGTAATGGAAAAATTTGTAGGAGGATAACATTTTCTACCACAGGAAATACTAAGTAGTTTTTAAAATGTGGCCACTTTTATTTCAAACAATTGTAAAGTATGCTGGTCTTCAGCAAACGTCAGCTAAAGAGGGGAGGGGTTTGGAGAAAGACTGTCTATCTCAGGGGCCCTTAACCTTTTACAGTTTTGAAGCCTGTCGACCCATCTCAGGTAACATTTTTTTAAATGATTTTTTTTTTTTTAAAGGAGGTGCAGCACCATACTCTAACCAACTGAGTTAACTGGCCACCCTTCAGATAACATTTTCAAATGCACAAAATAAATACATGGGATTATAAAAAACCAATTAGAGTACATTGAATGAAATAGTTACAAAAATACTTTCTAAAAAAAATTGTGATGTCCATATGAGCTTCATTATTAGTAAATTGAATAACAAGATGTAATACTTAACATAATTTCTAAGTGACAGTGCACATAAACAATATTTCAAGATCTGTTCAACAACTGTAATAAGATATGAAAATATCTATGATTTCTATTGGTTACAAAGTCACCGATATTGCCAATGCTACTAGAGTCTGCCAACTACATTCATAATTGAAAGAAATGCCAAAGGTAATAAAGAAATAATTTTCCCCTCCAAGTTCACATACACCCTGAATTCTATCCATGGATCCTATGGATCTCTGAATCCTGTTTGGGTTCAGAATCCCTGAGGGAAAAGAAATCTTTCTTTATTATAATCTCATCCAAAACATGCTTCCTTCAAAGTTCCCCAAATGTGTTTTTACCTTTCCACTCATTTGGCTTCTTTCTAGATTAAATAGAAAGCAGTTGTCTTTCAACTGCACCACATCTGGATCGTCAGGAAGGAATCAGTATCAAGACATAGAGAAGGCAATTCTTCTATTATGTACCACCGCTTTGATGAAAAGTACGTTGACAGAGAGTCTCCTTTTAAATTCTTAATTATTTTATTTCAACAGTAAGAAAAGCAAACATATCAACAGAGATAGGAGGTCCAGATTTGCCAGCCTGTCCTGTAAATAGCTACATCTGTTATATTAGACTGTTGGTTTGAAATCAGTGATGGAAACTGCAGAGCACAAAGAAAATACGGTAAACAAAGATCTATTACAAATATGCACTGAATGTTAATGTTTTGTTAGTATAAAACCACCACTTGAATGATGCATCTGTAGTTGTTATCATTACTAAGTCTACATTTTGCGTTTGCAAACTGCGCCTCTCCTTACTGTTCATCGAAAATTGCCGTACACTATGCTATGACCTAGTACCGTGTTTCCCCGAAAAGAAGACCTAGCCGGACAATCAGCTCTCATGCGTCTTTTGGAGCAAAAATTAATATAAGACCTGGTGTAATGTTATGGTATGTTATAGACCCGGTCTTACAGTAAAATAAAACTGGGTTTATATTAACTTTTGCTCCAAAAGACGCATTAGAGCTGATTGTCCAGCTAGGTCTTATTTTCGGGGAAACACAGTAATTCAGCCAACTGCAGATTTCAGCAGAAACACGAGGGATTCCAGTGTGTCTACTCCCAGTGTCCCACCATGGAACATTAATTATTCCACAACTGTGCTTAACAGCACTTTAGAAACTCAAAGCTCCACACAAATATTCAACATCCCTGGGAAAGAAATACCACAGCACTATAAAAGTCCCTTTAAATTATAAACTGTCAATAGTAATGGGCTGCAGAAACACACTTCAATAATTACTACAAATTTGTAATGTACTACACTTTATCAAACAAATAACACAATACACGCTAAAAATCTTTTGGCCTCCTCTAAGCTGAAATTATCTTTACAATAGCAGATGTGAAGAAAAAGCAGTAATGTACAAGAAGACAATTACAGTACATCCATAAATGACGACGCAGTCATTAAAAATTATGTTTTGAAGGCTAATTTGACAAAATGCTCCCAATAAGTGATTAAAGGATACAAAACTGCATAAATCAGATCATCCCAATTAAAGAAGAAAATAATAAAAAATTTAATTAATATGGCTATTTCTGGATGGTTCAATCAAAGGATATTTCGTTTCTCTCTTGTACTTTTAGGTGTTTTCTCTCTTTTCTACAACATCCATGTATTACTTCTTTATCATCAAAACGTTTTGTATAGGATAAAAATATAATCAATTTACTATCAGTTAGTTTTCATACAGGTCAAGAAAACAGAACTGCTCCGTATACTGGCATGTAAGAGAGAAAATTTTAAGACAATCGGAGTCAAAATAGTCTGCATAACAATTATGTGCCCTCTGAACACACTCCAGGGGCCAGCATGTCTCTTCCAAGAGTGGGCACCTCCCTGGCTCTGCTGGCCTCTGGCAGCACCCCCAGGCCATCAGCATGAGGAGCTGTTGCTCTGTCCTGCCTATATATGGACACGGTCTGTGCGAGCTGGATTACTGACCAAAATGAGTAGACGCCAGCAGGCCCAGGAGATCAAGCCACAGGAGAAGTCCCCTGAAGTGATGTGACAACATCGAGGCAGCATGAACAGAAAACTCTGGCTTCTTTCGGGGGACCGTGGCTCAGCGTGATTTCCAGGTACCCAATTATGTCGACTGGACTCATTTTTGGAGTGAAAGCCATTGGCTTAAGCAAATGATAAATTTAAGCAAATCCATGAGTTCTAAAATGGTCTCTATGAGGGTGTGAGGAAAAGAGATCCTATCAAGCATTGTTACTTGGGCGTCTGACGTGGTATGATCGCTCTGGAGAGCCATTTGGCAGTGGCTATTAAAATTGTAAATGGTCACCTATGACCCAGCAATTCTACTTCTCGGAAACTACTCTAGAGAAATATTCTCACATGTGCACAAACAGGCATGCAAAGATGTGCACTAAAGGACCGTTTTTAATTGAGAAAAACTGAAAACAACCAAAATACTCATTCTGGTGGGCTGAACAATGGCCCCCCAAGATGTCCATGTCCTCATCCCTGGAACCTGTGGATGAGACCTTAGATAGCAAAGGAGACTTTGCAGGTGTGACTAAATTATGGATCTTGCAGTAGGGAGAGCCTGGGTTACCCAGGGGGGCTCTAAATGTAATCAAAGGGGTCCCCATAAAAGGGCTGTGGGGGGAGTCCATCAGAGAAGACGGTGTGATGACGGACCAGAGAGCAGGGTGAGGGATTCTGAGGACAGAAGAAGGAGCCACAAGCCAAGGAATACAGGCGGCCACTAGAAGCTGTGAAAAGGGCAAAGGAACGGATTCTCCCCTAGAGCCTCTGGAAAGAACCAGATCTGCCCACACCTGACTTTAACCCAATGTGACTCATTTCGGACTTCTGACTTCCAAAAACGTAAGAGACTAAGTCTGCATTGTTTTAAGCCACTAAGTTTGTGATAACTTGTTAACATAGCAACAGGAAACAAATACACCCATCAATAGGGCGATGGCTAAACAAATGGGCTATGGTATTTCTGAAGTCTTTGCAGCACTTTAAAAGTCTACAGATCTATACATGAAGACACAGAAAGAGCAAAACAAATCACTGAGTTGTTTTTTAAAAAGCAGGTTACAGAAAGATGCGCCCAGCGTCACAGTGGTATATGTACGCAAACATACATATTCAGAACAGTCTTGAAGAATATACGAAAGCCATTCTCCCTGATTTAAACAAGGCGTGGAGTGAGTGGAGACCAGGACCAGGAGAGCAGTCAAAAGGAACTTGAGTTTCATCTGTTATTTCCATTTTTTTAGAAGAATGTGTTCATAAGTTAGCTTTTTAGAATGTACGGGATACACGAGCTGTGTTAAAAACGCACAATCAAAGTAAAAGTTTTACAATTTCTGCAGTCTTGTCTCCTCCTGAAATAACTATGTTTTTGTCCCATAGTTGATCACCTGCTGTTATTTATATTTGTCTATAACTATTGACTAAACATCTTGCAAAGCAGACCACACTCCTTGTGTTTACCCCACAACCGTCTTTGTAAAACAAGATGGAAAGAGGGGGAGGGAGGAGAAAGCACGGGGCATTTTCAGGAATTGACGGTCCTTTCACAATTATCACCACAGGCACCTAATGACTTAGGAAAGAACAGGTGCACGACAATCTACCCGGTAGCCCTGGCCAACAGGTGGTATTTTGTGACAGTCAATATGGAAGCCAAGAAGACAGATAATAATCAAAACTGATTTATTTAGCAAGATCTTAGGCATACAATTGGAGGAAAACTGAAATGAAGACTATTATCTCATCTGCCTAGCCATATTGCAAATAAACTGGGAAGGAAGAAAATTCCAGAGGGATCTCTCTCTCTTTCTCTCTCTGTCTGTCTCCGTCTCTGTCTCTCTGTCTCTGTCTCTGTCTCTCTCTCTCTCTCTCTCTCTCTCTCTCTCTCTCTCTCACACACACACACACACACACACACACCACTATTGCCACTACTAGAGAACGAAAAATTCTGTTGATGGAATAGTCTGTTTTCCTATACAATAGGAACTGACTGAATAAGCATAAAAGAACTTTCCAGCAACATAGCGCCTTACAGAGTCCATACGCTGGGCACACAGGACCACACCCCTCCCTGTCTAACCCTTTCATTAACCCTATTCTGACCCCTCCACAGATGAGGAGGCTCTCACATGATGGTTTCAGAGCCGGGACCTGCACTGGAGTCCTACAGCTCTATTTCAGTCTCTGTGCTGCCAACTGTATGTCCTTTGTCAAGTTAAGCCACTTCTGTGCCAGTTTCCTCATTTGTAACATAAGGTAACAACAGTACCAACCTCCTAAGCTTTTTGTGAGGATTAAATGAGATAATGGGCAGGAAGTGCGTAGCCCTGAGTCTGGTGCACAATATGCTGACACTCTTGTCATGGTGGTGGCAGAGGTGACAGTGATGACAAAGAAGGTGCAGTGGAAAAAGAAGCCACGGATTACTAAAGGTATGGAACTTGCCCAAGGTCACATAGCCAGTAAAGAGCAGAGCTAGGGTTTCAATCCCAGCCTGACTCTTTAAACCCGACTTGCACCTCTAGGCAATACTGCCTCTCAGTTCTCAGGTGCTTCCATCGCCCTTGCAGCTGGCCAGCCACGCCCGAGAGCTTGGCAGCCATTTGCCCAAGCTCACAGGACACTACACCAAGACTCAGGGACTCTTATTCAGGTGCTCCTGAATTACATGGTAATTAACTCTACTAGTGAACAAAGGGGGTTTATTCATTAACTCATTAACTCTTCTAAGTCTAGAATTTGGAATTCTATCAAAGTACATACACACTTTCCAAAGAATTTTGACCAAAGGATAAACAGGCTGGCAGTATCCTCCTAGGAGAACAGATCAACATGTATAAATCTAAATATTGTCTCAAAGATTTCATTTGCGTGTGTCAAAACCAATCAATCACAACCTGGACTAGTCAGTTGATCAGCTCCAAACCCAAAGGCTTCTCCCCTTACATAGCAAAACACAAAAACACAAAAGACAAACAGTAAATCCTGCTGAGTCTTTTTTCATTTCCTAAATAATATCAGTAAAGGGGCAGCCGGATGGCTCAGTTGGTTAGAGCGTGAGCTCTGAACAACAGGATTGCCGGTTCGAGTCCCACATGGGATGGTGGGCTGCACCCCCTGCAACTAAAGATTGAAAAACGGTGATTGGGCTTGGAGCTGAGCTGCGCCCTCCACAACTAGACTGAAGGACAACGACTTGGAGCTGGTGGGCCCTGGAGAAACACACTGTTCCCCAATATTCCCCAATAAAAAACAAAACAAAAAGATGACCAAAGAGGTGAAAGCATTATAAATAAATAAATAAATAAATAAATAAATAAATAAATATTACATAAATAAATAAATAAATAATAACATCAGTAAAGCATCTGGGGCCAGTGTGGGTTTTGTTTATTTTATTGAGGTGCAACTGGCATAAAATAAACTGCACATATTTAAAACGTACACTGTGATGAGTTTTGACACAGGTGCCCCATACAACCATGAAACCATCACCACAATCGAAATAGGAACATATCCATCATCCAAAAAGTTTCCTCGTGCTCCTTGGCAACCCCTTCTCCCGCCCTTCCTGCCCACCTCCACGTCCAGGCAACACTGCTCTGCTTTCTGTCACCACAGCTTAGTCTGCATGTCCTAGAATTTCATATTAATAGCATCTTACAGGATGTAGCCCTGTCTGACGGGGTTCTTGCTCTCAGCATAAATCCATGATGTGAATTATCAACAGTGCATTTCTGTTTAGTGCCGAGTGGTCCTCTACTGCAGAGATGGACCACCCTTGTTTATCCATCTGCCTGTTGTTGATGGACATTTCGACTGTTTCCAGTTTTGGACAATCACAAATAAAGCTGCCATGAACACGCCTGTTCAACTCTTTGAATAGTATGTATCTCAATGAAAAATGAGAAACACTATCCAAAATGCCTGGATTCAACATTAACCTAAACTGTGGGGTAAGAACTATCTCAGCCACCTTGGCCAATTCAATTAGCATCTCTGTCACCATCCACGTGTATGATGCCTGTCCCCACCTGGAGTTTGTAAAGAAAAATAAGACAGGAGGCAGAAACCTTTTGGAACTTCCAGAAATAAACTGTTGGGCTTTTCCCTTGTAAATTCCCGTTACTTTAAAAAGATTAACATTCTATGAAATGTAGTGCAAGATTCAATGATATTTGAGTTGTCGTTTTTGAGCTCTTGCTTTATTTCTCTTAAATTTATAGTTATTTCCACATTAAAAAAATACTTTCCTACACGGTCTTTGCTTTCACCAGCAATATAAAAGGAAATACAGGTAGCTACTTTAAAGGCCAAGAAGCCTCGCTCTGCATTTGTAATTCACTCAGAGTAAGGTCCAAAGTCCTTATCTATAAGGCCCTACTTCATCTGCATACCTTGCCCCCTCTCCTCTCTCTCTTCTCCCCTTGGCTTACTGAGCTCAGAGCTCCAAACTAAGGATGCTAACGAAGCATGCTTCCCTCTCCGGGACGTGACTCTTGCTGTCCTCTGTCTGGAATGCGCTTTCCCCAGTAGCCATATGGTCCACTCTCTCCCTTCCGTCAGGTCTTTGCTCCAATGCCATCCTGGGCTTGTTTCCCTGCCCATCCGAGGTCAAACAGAGTCTTTCCCCACCATTCTTCTCCACCCCCCTTTCCAGCTACACTTTTCCCCACAGCACTTATCATTTGACATTTATATACAGTATATGCCACCTTATATATTTGGTGATTTGTTATTGTCTCTATCCTCCCATTAAAATAAAAGCATGTTAAGGACAAGGTTTTTTTGTGTGTTTTTTTTAATCACTCTCTATGTCCCCAACACCCAGGACAGTGCGCCCAACTCACTTTTGAATTCCACAAATATTTGTTGAATAAAATTGTTGAGTAAACACTATTATTGATTTAAAAAACAAAAAAACTTTTAGAATTTACTGGAAAGGAAATTTTTAATTCAAATGCTCGTTCTTGCTTAAATTAAAATGCTAAATCAATGTTGATCTACTTTTCAGGATGGGTTTTTTCTCATACTGACGTTTAACTTTGAGCAGCACTTACAGAGTGAAAAGAACACTGGAATTCAAAGGCCGGAAAGCTAGGGTCTGTCTACTCCTTCGCCCTGCTTCCGCAACCAAGTCATAATCTCTCCTGATCTCAGATAACTACTCTCTAAAATGAGAAAAAGTATTACCTCTAAGGTACCTTCTTGCTCTAAAATTCTGAGACTATATTGCAGCTAGCACACGCTGTCTTATGCATTAAGGTTGCCAACCATAAATTAGTCAACTTAGTCCGAGTCTCATCTCTCAAAATGCAAAACTGTTAACTGGAGGATTCTATAGAACTATAAAACCCTGGTGAAAAATGGCCATTGTTCACTCATAGGGGTGGTAGCATTTCAAAAGTCAGTTTTTAAAAAGTTGAACCTCTAATCTTTCTCAAACATGAAAAAGAATAAGTTATTAGAGAGGAAATAAAGATATCTGCTTACTACCCTATCTTTACCCAGTTATAAAATTTTAAATAATTACAAATATGATGCATAAAGGCACTAGAGTATATGATTAGGAGATGTGTTTGAGACCAACAGGCCTGAGTTAATGTCCACACTCCTTTCTCTAACTGTGTGTGATCCTGAGCAAGTCATATACCTGCTCTGTACTTTATTTGCCCCATCTGTACAATGGGAGCAATATTTACAATTGTTACAACGGGGAGAAATTTTTAGCTACTAGGATCCTTTGGGGAATTTAGTAAGATGATTCCTGACACATAGGATACACTTAATCAACATTGTTATTCTTAAATAAGTGTTAATACACCTCCACAAACATAAATCTGATGGCCACAAAAACATTCTTAGCTACCCACTTCTCCTGATACTATGTAGCCTGCATCCGGGTAACATGTGGAAAGAAATGAAGAAAAGTTCTTCACAACTGCCAGTCATAAATGTTTATCACCCATACACATATTGGTTTCGGAGAGGTCTGACCATAAATTTTTTTAAGGTCCTTCTTCTTCTTCTTCTTCTGTTTTTTTTTTTTTTTTTTTTAAATCTATCAGGCCAGAGATGTTCTTTCTTTTAAAATCATTCTTCTGTGGAAACATCTGACAAATTCACTCAACACATTTTTACAGTAAACATCTTAGGAAAATCACTTAACAACTCGGTTATTTTTAACTACTCTTACTCTTTTTAATCCTAAAAATAAATAAATCACATATATATAAAATTTTTTGATGTACGTTAGTCTCTAAGGACAAACAGCCAGTTAGTTCAAAAGATTCCACCATCACAGCATATTACCCCTTGAGTTTTCAAGCAGATAAGACACACCTTGCTTTTTATAAAATAGGCTCAAATGAGACACAATAAAACTCTGATTCAATGTTAGGAATTCCCTACCAACTTGTATTTTCCTTTTTTGGTGGCCAGACTGTAAAATAAGTCAATTAAGAGTTCACAGTGGGAATGCTGCAACCTCAACCTCAAATCCAGACACAAAAATACAGTGGAACATATTCACATCTCAAGCACGTCCAAATGTCTCAGCCAACGCGATCCGATCACTGCCGTTTCCAGAAACACACAGTAATGGGTTTTAATCCATTTCTATAAATGTGCCTTGTGCGGAAAGCCAAAGTGCAGGCAAAACCTCAAAACACAAAAGATTCCTCGCATTCTGCTTATAGCCAGAAGACAGGCCATCCTCTCTGCGTCCTACCCCAGAGAGTCTCTTGGCGACAATAAGAATTTCTTGACACCCCATGCCACCTATACACATCAAAATGTCATCCCACAAAGTGGGGGGGGGGGGAACGAGGGGGAGCAGAGGAGGAGCAGTGTCAGCATCTGCGGCCTCGATGAACCGACACCGCCAGTATTCCCACCGCCAGGCTAACGCGAAACCAAGTGAAGTCGGGGGAAAGTTCCCATCACCCGAGCATATTTGGTTTCCTTCTGCCCCCAAAAGCAGCAGCACAGTTGCTGAGATTTGCTTTTGCACCTGCCACGGGTCCCACACCTGGTTTTCTCGGCGACCCCCGAGCTCACAAAAAGGCCTTGCGGCCTAAAGCGCCCGTGACCCTTCGCGGAGAGCGCACGGAGGGCCGCGGGAGCATCCCCCTCGCTGCCCGCACTGCCCGCTTCCCTGACAAAGGCCCCGTGTCAATCCGAGGCATGACACACAGAAGTTGCTGGATTGCCCATCGCGGACCAGCAGCTGCCACTACCCTCCCCCGGGAAAACAACAACAACAACAAAAAAACCCCAAAAACACAGAACTGGGGAAAGCAGCGTGGGGGGGAGGGTGTATAGCGTTAAAATTAAAATGTCCCCAAAGCTGAGCAACCTGGGTGTGCCCTGGAAGTGAGTCCGGGGGGCCTGGGGGAAGGGAGAGCGGGCTGGGGAGGCGGCAGTGGCTCCTCCAAGGCGTGAAGGCCGTGCGGGTGACAGTCTAATAAAACGCCGGGTGTCGGATCGTTCAAAATGAAACCACAAATGAAATCCCCAGCGGGCGTTAGGCTCCAAGGAGGGAGGGAGGCGGGCGGTCGGCAGCCCTGCACCGCGAGCCCCCACCTGCCCGCCCCGCGCCCACACACACCTGCCGGGGCGGCTTTCGGGGGCCTGCGGCGCAGAGGGGAGAGCCTGACACCGGGGGAGCCGGGCGGGTGGGCTAATCTGACGGCGGGGCGGGGGCGGGGCGGGCAGCCTCGCTCACCTCCAAGTCTGTGTCGGCGGCCTCCGGGGCCCCGAGGATCTCGCTGGGCAGCTCGGCCAGGTCGGTGACGCGGATCAGCCCGTCGTGCAGGAAGATGGTCTCTTCCTTCACCGAGAGCCACTGCGCCGAGTCCGCGGCCGCCGCCGCCGCAGCTGCCGCGGCCGCGGACGAGCCCATGGCCCTGGCTGAGGGGTTGACGGTGATGAGCAGCCGCCCGGCCAGGGGAGACGCGAGCAGGAGCCGCCGCGATCACCAGTCCATGGCAGCAGCAGCCGCGCCTGCCTGCAACACGCCGCTCGCCTCCTCGCCCGTGCAGCTCCGCCCTAGGCGGTCCGAGACGCCATCCCCCCACCCCCCGGCCCCGGAGACCCCGGCCCCACCGCCACCGCCGCCGCCACCCAGAGGAGCAGGATCCGCCTCTGCCGTTCAGCAGCCAACTGTCAGTGAGACGCCATGTTGGGGGCGGGGCTCCCGGCATGCCCCGCGGAGCGGACAATACCGGCTCCGCCCACCTCTGGCTCCGCCCACCGCCCCGCAACCAGGGGCACCTAGCTCTGCCTGTGGAGCAAACAGGTCTGTGCGACGTCCACGCCACCTTTCAATCCATATTACCCTCAGCCCGACCTCTCTCGCCCCTTCTTCCCCTAGCCATTTGGGGGCGCCCTGGGTCTGCAATCCACCAGGGGAAGAGGCTACCCCTCTTCTTCTTCCCCTACTTTGGTATATACCCTTCGCTCAGACCAGAACCCCCATCCTGGCAAAGCATGGAGGTTCATTCCTTGCTTTCACGTTTAAATGTGATACCGGTATGTGCAAAAATATAGCGCAGAGTAGATGCTGCAAACTCGTTCATATGTCCTTGGTAGAACCGCACAGTTGATGCTTCATGTTTACTAAAAAGTCAAGTATCCAATAAGCACTCAAAACTTGGTAAAAATAAGGCATTGGTCCCACTGCTTAGTGCCCACTGACTGGTACAGAATCAGTGCTCCCTGAATGGAAGTTAAAACTATTGTTATAATTCATCAATATTCAACACTGGTGACATGCGCCTTAAAAATATGCATGCCATCCCATTTTTATAAAAACAGGAAGTACTATATGTGTAAAGAAAAATGTGCGGGAAACTACATACCAAGTTGTTAATGTGAGTTGCCAAGCAGAGTGGGACTGGTCTAGTACGATTGAGGTAAGTATTATCTTTGCATTGCTTTTATAAGTGCTCCTTTGCATCGAAGGACTTGAAAACATACGTTCACAAGAAAACTGCACAGGGATGTTTATAGCAGCTTTATTCATAATTGCCAAAACTTGGAAGTAACCAAGATGTCCTTCAGTAGGTGAATGGATTAATAAACTGTGGTACATCCAGACAGTGGACTATTATTCAGTGCTAAAAAGAAATGACTATCAAGCCATGAAAAGACATGGAGGAATCTTAAATGCTCTATCTAAATGAAAGAAGCCAGTCCAGAAAGGCTTCCTACCGCATGATTCCAACTATATGACATTCTGGAAAAGGCAAAACTATGGAGACAATAAAAAGATCACTGGTTGCCAGGGGTTGCGGGAAGAGAGGCTTGAATAAGTGGAGCACAGAGAATTTTTAGGGTGGTGAAAATACTCCGTATGATATGGTAATGGTGGACACATGTTATTATACATTTGTCTAAAACCGTAGAATATGCAACACCAATAGTGAACCCTAATGGAAACTATGGACTTTGGGTGTTGACGTACCCATGTAGGTTCATCCACTGTAACAAATGTACTATCTGGTGTGGGATATAGACAGTGGGGGAGACTATGCATGTGTAGGGACGGGGTACATGGGAAATGGGAAACCTCTGTACATTCCACTCAATTTTGCTGTGAACCTAAAACTGCTCTAAAAAAAATAAAGTTTTAATAAAGAATAAATAAATCAGAAAAACATTAAGGTACACACCCTTTGATCCAGCAATTTAATGTTTTTGGTGTTATACATTTTGTTGGAGAACATTGGGGAACAGTGTGTTTCTCCAGGACCTATCAGCTCCAAGTCATTGTCCTTCAATCTAGTTGTGGAGGGCACAGCTCAGCTCCAAGTGCAGTTGCAGTTTTCACTCTTTAGTTGCAGAGGGCGCAGCCCACCATCCCATGGGGGAATTGAACCAGCAACCTTGTTGTTGAGAGGTCGCACTCTAACCAGCTGAGCTATCCAGCCGCCCTCAACTTTGAGGAAGTTGTCTGAAGGACATAATCAGACCCATAGTCAAGGATATATATATATACAGGGATTAGTATTAGATAGTGCAGCTTAGTATTGTTTATAAGAGGGAAAATTATAATCAGCCTAAGTGTCTAACAATATGGGATTCATCAACTATAATAATGGTATATCCATAAGATGGAATATTATGAAGCCATCCAAATAATGCTCATGAAGAATATTATTAACACAAGCCAATGTTCATGATATATTGCTAAATGGAAAAAAAATCAGACTAAAATAATAAGAAAATTTTGAAATTTAATTGTGCTTATAGTATGATTGCAGTTTTCAAATTACATGCATGATATATGCTACAAGTATAGAATAAAAGTCTGGGAAGGTATCATGCCTGATAACATTTGGGTGAATCTCAGCAGTGCTTTTACAGGTGACTGGGAAATTGCGGTTTGTGCTTTGGAATGTTTCACAAGTTTTCTTCCTAGAGCATGTATTTCTTTTGAAAAAAAAGCAAAAAATAACAGCTATTGAGCACCTAGGAGTCAAGGTACATCCATTAATTTATTCATCATAACACCCTTCATTAATAGCCCCATTTTACAAGGGACTGAGGCTCAAAATTAAGTGAGGAATTGGCAGAATGGAGATTTTAACCCATAGCTGGCTCCATCCTGTAGTGCCTCCCGCCCAAATAAATAATTCATAATACATTGCACTGTTGCAACAATCTTATGCTCCTTATAATGATTGTTAATTTCATTTTCATGATATTTATTCTACAAGCATTTGTTAAGCCCAAATAGGTGTCAAATCCTGGGAGGTATATAGAATGGCGATCTATCTGAATACTTGAAATAATATATAAAAAATTGACTTCCTGCTCTCAAAGACCTGAACAGCTAATGTGGCATATGTATAAAGTGTTCCACAGGGAGATAGCTGTTCTTCTCTTATTCACTCAACAAACATTTCTCAATTCCTGCCCTGTGATAGACATTGTTCTTGGTGTGGAGTTACCAGGTTGAACAAGGCAGAAAAGTCTTCTCTCAAGGAACTGACAATCTAGTGTTGGAAGACAGACAAGAAGCAAAGTCCAGCAGTTCAGAGTAGGTCAGTGCCATGAAAACAATGAAACAGGCAAATGTGACAAGAATGGCCATTTCATCAAATCCTCACAGCCCTCCAAGAAAGGTAATATTATTATTCCCCACTTTAGCTGGGACACCAAGGCTCAGTTGGCTACTTTACTGAAAGCCTCACAGCCAGTGAACATCAAAGCTCACATTTGAACTCATGTCTGTCTCATTCTATAATCCCAGCTTCCTTATGTTGGCTGTAAAGAAGTCTCTTCATTCTTTTTGCTCACAACTTCCAAACCGAATGGCAACCATTGCAATTTTTAAATGCTCACATTTGGGGATCCAAATGGCCATTTTGTGCAACTCAAAGAAAAATTCTTCTGCTCTTATTGTTTATATTTCAAGATCAGGAGTCAAGATGCCCAGGAACTATTGTCCTTCACCCAATTAGTGAAAACAGCACATAGCCAAGGCTGAAAGTCTTTAGGCTGCATAATGAGTAGTTATTTAATATTTTAGCAACAGTAATTAATTAGTCATAGGAGTACATGGCTGCCATGATGAGGCAGCTGATGAATTAATATTTATAGAACCCCCTCTGGAAAAAAACCATTTACTGGGAATTTCTAGAACGGATCATCAAGACAATGAAAATCCCTGGTCAAAAGAACTCTGTGCTGGAAGCCTGGAGGCAGAGAATCCAAATTTAGTCAAGACAACACACAACACACACACACACACACACAAACCATACACACAATGCACACAGGAAACGTGCATTCATAGACTCATAGAAAGGAAATGTTTATGGTTTGTGACTTTTTTTTTGGAATTGTCCTTTCTACACTTCCGTTAAAGAATGGGGTTCACGATGGGAAAATGAGCAACAGAAGGTGTTGGCTGGGAAATTAACTTGGAAGCAAAGAGGAAGCATAAGAAAGCAGGAAGAATAGCTCTTAGGAGGTAGGACCTCAGTTTTCCCTTGAGACATCTCCCCAAGAGAGCAAGCTTGTTGACGGAGACCATCTCCCTGCCGCCCCAACTGCTGACGTGATGTTCACTGGCCTTGGCTCAAGTGGGGGCCCCTCTGGGATTTTGCAGTATCTCTCCCTTCTGCTGGCTTTTCTGCACCAGCTGACTGGCTAAAATGAGTCTTTAATCCTTACCCGGCCCACAAAAATGCGAGTGTTGCGTGAAGATAAGTGGTCCTTGATAAGCCTTAATAGAGCTTAAAATAGCTTTAAACAAAGCAGCCATGTTCGAAACACCGAGGGAAAAACACACGCACACTTCTGCTAAGTAGACGCACACGCTGACAGAACCTGTGCGGGGAGATTGATTATTTCCATCTCACTAATCACAGTCTCAAAGAGGAAACACACACACCTACTCAAAATCTTTTTTCCAAGTGATCTGGTAGGTCCTGTTCTTTTTTCTTTTCCTTTTTTTTCAAGGAAGATTCTTTCTGCTCATGGGTGGGTCTATGAGGCAGCAAGGAAAAGAAATCGGATGTCAGAGATATTTGAAAACGAAGAGGGAGAAAGTCTCTTTGGAGTCTTTGAAGTACCCTAACTGAGGGACAAGCCTCTACATTGATGAAAAGCCCAAAGATGCAGCTGCATTAAGTGCAGGTCTCATTGGAGAAATCAGCACCACGGAGCTCCGGAAGATGCCATGTCCTCCAGCGCCCCCTTATGGGCACAAGAGGCCTTGCTGGAAGAGAATTTCCAATTCTGACTTGAAAATTTGCACCCTCCGGCTGCAAAAACATAGATTAAGAATCTGTGTTTCCCACAAAAGAAAAGTGGGCAAAAGACACGATCGTAGAGTTTGCACAAGAAGAAAAGCAAACACTGTTTTCATTCATTCAATATTTCCTGAGTGCCCACTTTGCGCAGTGTTACGTTTGGCCGTCTAACTCTTGGGGACAGGGAGCTTCCCGCCCTCATGAAGCTTAGGATGGGGCAGCAACTTGGAACAGGTAATTCCAGAGGGGATAAGAAGTCCAGGGACCTGGTCTGAGAAGTGGGGAACGTAAGAATGTAACATTTAATGCTGGTAATTGATGTGTATGAGTTAGCTAAATGAACAGAAGGATGGTGGGGGAAACTTAGTAACCAAAAGAAACGCATTTACATTAAATGCGGTGTGTGTGGTGCCTGAATCATGGACTGCCAAGGTTGGGGGTCCCAGCTCCTTTGTGTGTCACATCGGAAAAGCTAATCCACACATATGTGCCACTTTTCCCATCTAAAAAGGATGACAGTAACTGTACCTACCTCATAAGGTTTTCATGAGGACTAAAGGAGTTAATATGGACAGGACTATTAGCACCAAGACTGGAACGTAGAAAGCCCTCAATAAGTGTTAGCTGTCAGTAAATGTGGCGCCATTTTTCACCTACCAGTTCAAATAAGATTTCAATTTGAACCCAGAGATGGCAAAGCTCTGGGGCAAACACATCATCTATTGCTAGTAGCACTTTCAATCAGCATGGTCTTTTTGGGAAAGCACCTTAGCTACCCATATGGAAAAGTTATAAAAGGACCGTGCCTGTAGATCCATCATCCTACTCCTAGAAGTTTACCTATGGAAATCTTTCATCCAACAAGGAGTTAATTTCCTACTCTCTGATAGGCTCTTATAACTAAGTCATACCTCCTGTCCTCAAGAAGCTTACAATCTAATGAGGGAGAAGACAAGTAATCAGGACATTATGCTACAGTGCAAGAAATCCTGTCTGGGGTAGTGGGGGGTGGGAGATGAGGGTAAGGGGGATGAAATATATGGTGATGGAAGGAGAACTGACTCTGGCTGGTGAACACACAATGGGATTTATAGATGATGTAATACAGAATTGTACACCTGAAATCTATATAATTTTACTCATAAATGTCACCCCAATAAATAAATAAAAAGAAATCCTGTCTGTGATGGGGAAGTTCAGAGCAATAGCACCTGATTCATATTTGGGGTGAGGCTTGGAGGGCCAGGAGATCTAGATCAGTTCTAACTGGGGGTGAGTTCACCTACAAGGAGACATTTGGCAATGTCTGGAAATGATTTTTATCATGACTGGGGGGTTGGGTGCTCCTGGCATCTAATGAGCAGAGACCATGGATGCTTCTAAACATCCTACAGAACAGCTCCTCCCGCACAAAAACTTATCCAGCCCCAAATGTCAGCAGTGCTGATCCAAAGGGGTGACTGATGTTAGTCTGGTAGGAGAAGAGAGGTACATGCCAGGCCTTTTGCATGTGCAAATCCAACTGGTGAGAGAAAAGGGTGAATTAGAGGTCAGAATAATAATAGCTCCTATTTGTTACTAAGTGCCAGCGAGGCTCTCAGCATTTCACATACACTCACCACAACCCGAGAGGGTAGGCACTGCTGTTATCCCATTTTACAAAATGGGGACATAAAAACACAATGGTGAAGGGTCTCACAGGTAGGTAGAGGCAGAGTTGAGATCTGAACCCAGGGAAGCCAGTTTGAAAGCTGGTCCTCTGAACCCCAAACCAGAACCAGAAGCTGCCCTTCTAGTTGAAGAGTTGGAGGGCAGAGTGGCATTGCGGAGTAGACTGAAGAGCTCTAGCTCTGATCTACCACAAAACCTTATCTTTCTGTATCATGATAAATACAACTGCCAAGTGGGGCGGGTGCCTACACTGTCCTGAGCAATGTTTTCTTGCTCCTGGGTAGGGTACCCAGGAAGTCAAATTAGCATTATTAGTTAACATAGTAGGGGGCAGTCCCATGTGGGAAGGGCAGTCCAGTGGAGCACGCGGCACGTGCAAAAGCTCTGAAGCAGGAAAAATCATCCCAATGCGAAGAATTAAAAGAAACAATGTGGTGAGGAGCAGAGTGGAGGAGTAGGCTGGAGAAATGGGTCCATCTAAAAGCTTTGTGGCCATAATTGTGGCACGGAAACTATGTGATACGGAGCCATTGAAGGGCCATAGTTGGAAGTGACATTTGGATTTGTTTCAAAAATACACCCGAGACTATCACTACATACCTATTGGATTGGCCAGAAGTTTAGAAAGACAACATGGGGATGGAATGTACAGCACGATGACTATAGTTTATCATCACCCAAGAGAAATGAAAACAAACATCCACACAAAAATCTGTACGCAAATGTTTAGTGGCTTTACTCATAATCTCCAATAACTGTAAACAACCCAAATGTCTTTCAGTGGGTGAATGAGAATAGTGATACATTGATGTAATGCAATACTGACAGACAAAAACACCTACTGAACCATGAACATGAACCAATCTCAAAGATATGCTAAGACTTAGCAGGTTGTATGTTCTGGAAAAGGCAAAACTACAGGAATAGAAATTCTATCAGTGGTTGCCTGGAGTGGGAACAGACTTGAAAAGAGCGTGCAAATACCGTAAGATTTCACTTTTGTGTGGAACCTAGGAAAGAAAAAAAAAAAAAAAGACCCAGATAGAGCGAGCTGATTGAGGTCAAAGGGCATGGGGAGTAAGGCATGGGAGAACAAAGTGTATTTTAAAACAGCATACAGGAATTGGGGTGATGGCGGTGCTTACCAAACTGTACAGATGTCACAGAACTGCACACTAAATTTCACCAAATGTAAATTATGCATCAATAAAACCAGTTAAAAAAAATCAGAGCCATTTTTCGCCTCTCTAGTGCCCAAAACCCCAACTTCGACGACCCATTATTTAGGGAGCCTGTGGGGAAACAGGCACTCTTGCACACAAGTATAAACTGGTTACCTCTGAGTGCAGTTTGGCACCACCTATCAAAATTAATAGGCATATAAATCCTTCACACACCAAAAAGTAGATACTTGCTCATCTATATGCATAGTTACTACATTGTGTATAATTATAAGTGATAGAAACCCAAATATCCGTAGATTATACAGTAGCCCTTATCCATGGTTTTGTTTCCCGTGGTTTCGGTTACCTAGTCAACCATGGTCTGAAAACATTAAATGGAAAATTCCAGAAATCAACATTTCCTAAGTTTTAAATTATGCACCATTCTGAGTAATGTGATGAAATCTCGCAGTCTTGCTCTTCCTGCCCAAGATGCGAATTACCCGTCTGGCGTATCCATGCTGTTACCCAGCAGGCTAGTTAAAAAAAAACCAACTGTAGAGGATCTCCAGCCATTGACCCTTCACGACTCAAGTGATTCAGGACCTGAAGCAGATGACACAGCTGATAGCTGCCGGGTCAATAGCCTAACGCTTCATCCCAACGCCTACTTCACCTCACACACAGGGTTTTACCATCTCACCTCATCACAAAGGTTCAGTCCAGTATGAGACCACATCAACTTTCATTACAGAATTATCCCATTATTGACCTACTGCGCCCAATTTATAAACTTTACCATAGGTATGTATGGATAGGAAAAGTACACACAGCGTTTGGTAGTATCCACGATTTCAGGCAGCCACTGGGCGTCTTGGACCACATCCCCTGTGGAGAAGAGGGGACAACTACACTAAGCAGGAAAGATGGACACTTCTTATGGAATGATCAAAATACAGTGCTGCCTATGTAACAGTATGTAGAGTGGACTAAGTTTTCCATTAAAATGGGAGGGTAAATAACTATCCTCATTTGCTGTGTATGAAACTAACGATTATGGGGGAGAAGCTGAGAATTAAGACAGATGGGGAGACACAGATATTAAATCATTGAAAGGGAGGAAAGTCTGTGGCCTGAAGTCATTTCTTATCCACATGTTTAGTACAGGTTCGTTCAGTGATGACTGAGAAACACGCTCTTTTATATTGGTAGGTGTGAAGTGAAGAAGCTGACAAGTCATACAGTACGGAAGCTAAGACTGCTGATCTAAAGAGGCGCCACACAGCTGTGACAGCCCTGTAGTCTCACTCCTCTTAGAAGCGAACATGCTGTTAAACTGCCCAAGTCAAACCACATATCCAGGTAGATGTTCAAAAAAAAAGACAAAGGAAATAGTTCAGGCATTTAATTAGGTTCTTCGTAATTAATTTAGAACACGAGTTTGTGAGGATAAACCCCATTTGTGAGAGCAAACACAGAGCGGAGGTAGCCCTGGAGCTGAGGAACAGCTTTGATTTTTGGCAGAATTTGCGAGTCCACGGCTTTCTGGTCAATTTTGCGCTGCTCTGTAATTTCGTATTTCTAAAAAAAAAAAAAAGAGAGAGAGAGAAAATCATTTAAAAGTAGGGCACAAGTACTCAACCTCAGGAATATTTAGTAGGCAATTTTGATAACCCTTTCCTTGGAGGGCTGTGAAATATAATCCGTTTTTAATGTAATAAAAGGAGCCGCTCTTATCCTTTTGTCTACTTGAACAACACACGTCAAGGATAAATCAGGGTGAATTCCCAACAGAACAGTAGCAGGAATTCAGAGTTCCATCAAAACCTCAAGATTCTGAGTTAGGCTCCCACCTGCCATTAAGAACCACTGTTTCTTAACATATCCTGGAGCAGTATTACTCGCCAGATATTCCTCATTACTTACAACTTTAACTTTTTTTTTAAGGGTTCTTAGACTTGTTTATTTTCGCTCCTGAATCGGGGCGGCAGTGCTACCAGAGGCAAAGTGAGAAACAGAAGCTCACCTCCTTCTCTGTGTTGAAGATCTCCCCCTCCTGGTGCCGGGGCTTACGCAGCTTCTTCTTCTTGAAATAAGCATCCGTGAGATGTTTGGGGATTTTCACACCACTGATATCAATTTTGGTGGAGGTGGCGATGACAAATTTCTGGTGTGTTCTACGCAGAGGAACTCGATTGAGGGACAGAGGTCCTAAGGAAAAAAAAGGATATAAATGAGGGAAAGCAGAAGCAAAGATTTAAGAACTGACTTTAGATTTGGAAAAATCTGGTGATTTGAATTGCTAACTTTTCTCTGGATCTGAAGAAATTCCAAACTGCTCTTTCGACTGCCAGCATCAAGACCTTTTCAAGATCTGTCTGTCCAAGGTTTTTCCCCTTTAAACCTTAAGTCACCTATACAGGTTGGTCAAAATCACAGGTGCCTGATGACAAATTTAGATTGAGCACTGCTTTCCAAGTGATCAGGTCACGTCTCACCTGTTCAGGGACTCTATCCTAGAACCAACTGGCTGACCAATTACAATCCTATGCAGGACTCATTCCTTGGGGCTAGCAGCCAACCATTCTGCATTGTAGGTGACAGTTATGGTGATATACAAACACATAAAATTTAAATACCTGCTTCATTAGAACTCATGTGTACATAGAGCAATGAAATGGGGCCCCGAAACTCATGGCATTAAAACTTCCAAGTAGGTGGGAGCAAAAGTGTATTGTTGCCAGTTTTTTAAAAAGTTTCAGAGACTACAGAATCCAAGGATTTCCTTACCAGTCACAAGTAGCAAGCCACTGCCCAGCTGCTTCAGGAAAACCACCCTCTGTAAATTAAACAAAAATGTTGGACATTTATGCAATTAGAAACTGACTTCTGAATTAGTCAAATCACAGGTTTCTAAATTTGGTAAAGGAAATTCTTACGCACATATATTCTGGCACAGCAGTTCTGGAAGCCATTATACCAACCTACTAACAGGGTGACACTAGGATAGGAACAATACTTTTATGTACTTGTTTTTTTTGTTTTTAATGAGCACCCATTACTTTCAATAACAACAACAAAGTCCTTTAACTCAGTAATTCCATCCCTGCAAATCTATCCTAAGGAAATAACTCAAATACAGAAACACTTTTGGGTACAGGGATATCTGAATCATCTGAAACAAGTAATATTACCAACTCCAGGAAATAGTATAAATTATTGTGTAGTATGAGCCAAACATGTTACGCTAGTCGCTGGGCTACTGACCTCCCCCCTGCAGACTGTAGTTGACACAGGTAAAGAAAGAAATCCTACCCGGAACGCACATACGTTATGATTAAGCACCTCAGATACCAGAGAAGCTCCGTAAGCCGAGGTGCTCTGCTCACCTTGCCTCTATGGCGCCCAGTGAGGATGATCAGAATGGTCCCGGGAGTGATGCTGGCCCGCAGTTTTCTCACGTGCTGACTGAAGGGTTTCTTGCCATGGCTCAACAGCTTTCGAGGCACATCTTCAGTAGGATAGTATCTAGGCTGGAGAGAGTCCATAGGCCCAACTTATTGTCAGTCAAAATTTTGCTACCTACAGCCATTTTACATTACTTCAAACACTTTATTTGCACTATTGCATTTTCACTTCTCCTAAGTAGACTTTTAATTCGGAAAAAGTCAACACTTTATCCTTCACATGCAAAACATAGCATGGAATCCATTTAACTGAAGGAGACTGTGTGTTCAAGCAAAGACAGAAAACACCAAGCAAATTACCTTTGTAAACTGGTGATTAAACCAAACTTTAGGGATCACATGGCAAGCTAGCATTATACAATGTCGTGTAACAGTTGATTCTCAAGCTCTTCGGGGGTCTGATCTTTAATGTAAATTATACTTCTCCAGAAAAACATGTCTGACAAACATTTTGCACGTTATACAGGAGGCATGGCTTATTTTCCAGCTCAAATAGTGTTTGTACCCTTCGTATTAACATAATCTCTCCCATTTTATCCACAAAGAAAAACGAATTATACAAAACTGTTTCAATCAGGACTGCCAGTTCATTTACTATACATTAATACCTGATAGCAAAACCAGCTCATACCACCCGTGTGACAAGGAATCCAAGTACCATTTTCCCTCTGGTACAATCATCTTCAACTGTGAAGGGTATAATAAATCTGGGGGTATTTCTATAATGGAAATTACAGAGAAAACCTTAAGAAAATGTTGGGTCTTATGTGTGGTAAAGAGGAGCCAAGAAACACTGCTCTAGAGGACAAATTTTCAAACAGTTATAGGAGACAAACGTTCTACAGGCCTGACAGTATCCTAGGCTCTATGCATCATTTATTTAACTCTCACCACCACCCTGTTCGGCAAACCTTTACTCCTGCCTTAGGGAAGAAACAAAAGCACAGAAAAGCAACTACACTTAAGATGAAAACAGTAAATGACAAAGCCAAGTTGCAAACCCAGAAGCCATTATGTTCCATTGGCGGTAATTCTCTGGTAAACACGATCTGAGCGCACACACACAAAATCCTCACAGTATTACTCAAGCTTCAACTAAAACTCCGACTTACAGTCAGTCTCTCCTCCAAAACTTACCATCTTGCGAAGTTTAACCACTCGGGTGCCACCATTCTTGTCGCCACCAACTGGTTTTGTGACAGTAGCAAGAACCTTCTCCTTCTTTTTCTTTTCAATCTATCAGGACACAAACGTCACAAAAAGTCAGAGGCAGACAAAAAATGGAAGGTTAAGACATAACGGCCAGTGGTTCCCTTCACCCCTTACCCTGGATTTAGCTGCTGAGTACTTCCTCTTGTACATGGCCTTTCGGGAATACATAGCTGATCGGGAATACCTGCCGATTCCTCTGACCAGGACAGGGTTTCGGCTACAGTGCGGCTTCCCCTTCTTAGGCGTTTTGGCCTTGAGGTTCGCCTTCTTAACCTTGCCACCAGCATCAGCCTTCTTGGCTTCAGGTTTCTTTTCCTTAGTGTCCGGCTTCCCAGCTTTTTCACCCGCCATCTATCAATACACGTATTTTAAGAAAGGCATTCACCAATTATCACATAACAAAACACTACCTAACTGTACAAAAATGGGTTTCCCAGACAAGCCCTCACCCTCTTTTCATCCCTCCCCTTATAACCTATAGGCCCTCCTCTAAACCCCAAACGTGCAAACACCCTCATAATGGTTAATTTGGGGTTGTCTCCCCAACACACTATGAAGTCTTTGAGGCTTGGAAGATATCTTAACTTTTAGGTGTTTGCTAAACATTTAGTGGTCAAAAGTCCTAATTCCATTTTTCCTGTTTTGATAATTGGAAGTCTTAAGACACAGAGCCTTACAAATCTCCATAGCTGGGAAGCAGAGAGGCTGAAATGTGAAACCGGTTGCTTCTAGGGCTTTTGCTCTCTTCACATTGCCTACTTACTGTCTCATTCAAGAAATTCGGCTTAGGAGGCGAGAACATACAATTAGCCCAAACTCAGGCCAGACTGAAAAAAAGCCCAAAAGCCCAAGAGGCGACTTCCGGTCGTGGACGTAGGGGAGTCGGGAAAACAGCAATTGGCCTCAGCCTCAAATCCCAACGTGGCTGAGACAAGCTCAGCGGCGTCTTCTGGAAACCGGGCAAGATATTCCAGAGCGGGAATCGTCGCCCTGGTCCCTGCGGTTCCACTGGCCTGCTACGGATCCCCGGAGGGACCCCGTTCCTCCAGCCCAGGCGGGTCGCGACCAGCCGGAACCCCGAAGCCTCTTGGGCATTCCATCTCACCCACTTCGTGCCCCACAGCAAACCCAAGCGAGAGAAATGAAGCGTCTGGGAACCCTCTCAGTTGGTCGCGAGCATGTCCGACCCTTACAGGTGTCGACTTGATACCCTCCAGGTTCGGATGGAGAAGGATTGGGGTTCTGAAACCAAGTCTTGCAGAGAAGCGCCACCATTCTTACCTTGCAAGTTGGGAAAGAGAACTAAGGCCCCGGCTTCCGGTCTATAAGCAATCATGGGAGGAGTCGAGTCTCAGTTCCTTCCGGATCTGAGGCATCATGGGAAATGTAGGTTTTTTCTCTTTTGAAAGTACTGTACTTTGGAGAGCTATTTTTCTTTATAAAAAGCGAAAGGGAAGAACATTTTGTCTGATAATGTTTCATTTTATAAACCAGTAAAATTTTCAAAGTACTTTTGGGAACGAACATAAAGTTGCAACCTTTTATTTTGTTTACTAAGGACATTAGAAAACACTACTATTTTCAATCTAAGAAAATAGATGGATGAAGGATCTAATCCCCAATAAATTGAAATCTTTCCTATGAAAGGCTAGTTGGGAAACTTACACGGACATTTTCTCCACAGTTGCCTTAATGCTTATATTCCCTAATCAGACTATAGACCATGCTCAATGGCGGAGTGTCAGAAAAACTAAAGTTTAAAATGAATAAAATATACTCCTGTTCTCAAAGAACACATATTCAAGGGAAAAACAAACAGAAAAATGAAAAATTGTAAGTTATTTCTTCTGGGAGATTTGGGATCGTTTTGAGGTGCGTTTTGTGTAGGATTTGGAAGGATAATTACAAATCTGACAGATGAAAGTGGCAATTGGGACAACAAATGCAAGAGGCACGGAGGCATGCTTGTTCATCACATCTCCAAGCATTTTTGGCTACTTTGTAGTCTGTTTCTTTATTTCTAAAGTGAGGGTAACAATAATCCCTACCTCACAGGGTTTTAGGGAAGATTAAATGAGTTAATATAAAGATAATCATTAAGAACAGTATCTGATGCATGGTAAGTGCCAGGTAAATATTAGTTCTTGTTATCACCACCACCATCATCAACATCATAGTTGCTAATGAGATCTTGCTATGTGCCAAGTATTCTGTTAAAGTTTATGCACCAGGGATAATAAGAGAAACATTGTATGCTATGCACCTAGAACTGTGCTGTGTGCCTTGCTTTATCTCATTTAATCCTTTCAACAACCTGTGAAGGATACTATTGTGAGGAATCTGGGCCTTAAAGAGGTTAAGTAACTTGTTCACAACATGGATCTGATTTCAAAGCATGCCCTCTTAACCATCAGTCTGTAAAGACTGAAGAGATGACGAATGAAGATGAATAAGAGAGATCTTTGCTCGTGTTAGAATTAAAAATAAGAATAATAATTAAAAATAAATAAACAACAGGGGGAGGGAGGTTGTCACTGTGTGAGGCATATAAATGATAAATGTCTATTACATTGTTTTGTGCACCTGAAACTACTAAAAAAATATGTTAAAATAAATAAAATAAAAACCAGTAAAAAAATAAAATTAAAAATAAACAACATAGTATATCTTATACATTTTTACTGCATCAAAGTCTTTAAGGAAATAGGTACACTTTGTGATAGGTTTTGGCTTGAATTTTCCATTCTCTTCCACTTTCTTGTTGTGCTGGCTAGAGCTTGTCACCTCAATTTTCTTCAGGTTCAAACCACCTGCTTTGTGGCTATGTCCCTGGATATCATGTAGCCCTTTTCTGGTTCTGGTTGACTGAGGATGCAAATACAGGGGTCAGATGCCTCTGAAGGCCTCAGGAATTTCAGTGAAACCCTTCAGACTACAGTGAATGCAGAGTTGCCATGCCTGCTAAAACATGAGGCTTCTAAGCTTGTCTGCCTTCCATGCATATTAAGGATGAATGTGATCTGAAAAGACTGTATTTTATACCAGTTCAAGATTATTTACTATCCGGGGCAGACCGATGGCTCAGTTGGTTAGAGCGCGAGCTCTCAACAACAAGGTTGCCGGTTCAATTCCCACATGGGATGGTGGGCTGCGTCCCTTGCAACTAAAGCTTGAAAACTTGGAAAAAATAAAATAAAGCTTGAAAACTTGGAGCTGAGCTGTGCCCTCCACAACTAGATTGAAGGACAACGACTTGGAGCTGATGGGCCCTGGAGAAACACACTGTTTCCCAATATTCCCCAATAAAGTAAAATAAAAAATTATTCACTGTCCAGACATGTAATATTCTCAAGGACGAGTTTGGGCACTGCTCTCTTTTGAGAATGGGAATGTCAGCAGCTTTATTTGTTTAGCTTTCTGATCAAAGCACCTCTTGATATTGCTACTTCAGAAAATGTGTAAGAACGAATGAAGTGCAGAATTGCTTACTTGAACCCGCTCAAAAATGCTGACAACCTCAGAGACTTTCACCTAGTAAATGCCACAAAGTATCTGTGAAATGACCTGTCATTGAAATAAAAACATCAATGTACTCCCTCTTGTGTTATGTTGTGGTATTGTCAAACTTACCATTCATTAATTGGGCAAAATATACTGTATCAATATTCTGTAAGTATTAGTTATAAAGTAAACAGTAGGTGCTTGGTTCTGCCATATATAAAATACTCTTAACTTTGTGCAGTTCTTTATTAATTATAAAGCAGACATTTTTGCAGACACTAAATCATTTTATTGTAAGTCTCAAAGCAACATCCATGTGAGGTATTAGTTTAAGGTGAAAACTGAGGCTCAACTACAATAAACGACTTATCCAAGGTCACACATATGCTTACATTGACTCATGTCTCTTTGTGTCACAGAAAGACAGAAACCCAGTAGGCAGTTGTGCTGCAGAAAGGGTACTGTCCTTGTAACCGGGGGATCACTTGCTATATGATCTTATGATAAGTCTCTGCACATGAGTTTTCTTACTTATAAAATGGGGATGATATTGACAATATTGATAATACTTTCTTAAATGTTAGTGTTAAGGTCAACATGGTGATTCACTCACTCACTCAAGAATTTTCTCACGAAAAAGTTCATGGCAGCACTATATTAGTACAAAACAAAACAAAGCCCTTGAAATAATTTGAATGTCCATCAACACAGGAATTGACCAAACCATGTACATCCACACTATGGAATATTATGCAGGTATGAAAATGAATGACTTTCATCCAAGTGTGCTGTCTAGCATGGTAGCCACTAGCCAAATGTATCTATAGACCACTGGAAAAGTAGCCAGTTCACATTGAGATGTGTCATGAGTGTAAAACACACACTGGACTTTAAAAGCATAAGAAAAAAATATATAAAATATCTCATTAATAATTGTTTATATTTACTGGTTATATGTTGAATGATATTTTGATATATTGGGTTAAATAAACATATTCAAATTAATTTCACCAGTTTCTTTTTACTTTTTAAATGTGAATATTAGAAACTTTAAAATTACACGTATATTTGCTCACATTATATTTGCATTGGACAATCAGTGCTGATTTAGCCGGATGTCCATTTTACATTAAGAGAAAACATTAAATCACAAAGATATATATTTGTGTCTATTTCTCTCTATATATATTTTATCTATTTCTATATATATCTGTATGTACATACATAGATATACATACATATACACAAATGTGTGTATATATAAATATATACACATTACAAACCTACAAATATATACACATATTATGAATTCATTAAAAAAATAGAAAAAAATTCCTACATATGTTATGTGAGTGACTGTGTGTGTGTGAGAGAGAGAGAGAGAGAGAGAGAGTGTGTGTGTGTGTGTGTGTGTGTAGGTATAGAAAAAAGTGTGGCAGGGTACACACCAAGCCATTAACCCTGCTGGGGTTGCCATAGGGAGGATGTAGCCACTAAGGAGCAGGGGAAACTACTGTTCTTATTGGGATTGTTGCAACACACTTGTATTGCTTTTGTAGTTAAGAAATAAATAAAAATAAAACATCTGTAAATGAATTTCTTAAGCTTGTTATATGCCAGGTACTACTGTGTAGGCTCTGGGCATATGAAGATAATGACTGTTTTAAGAGGAGCTTGTAATCTAGGGAAAGAGGCAAAAGACTCAATCAACAATGACCTTGAACGATGTTGGGGGCTGTGAGAGGATAGACAGGCAGCCCGGAGGCATAGTGGGGAGGGGGGTCTCTATTTTATTCTTAGGATGTGGTCAAGGGGTGTGGACAGAGAATGTTTTGTGGAGGAGCTGATTGAGTCGGAACTGAATCTTGCTTGACACTTAGTTTTCCAGATGAAGAAGGGTTTGAAGGGTATTCCAGACAGAAGAAACTAACTTTTGGAAGACAGAGAT
Organism: Rhinolophus sinicus; assembly: GCF_036562045.2. Classification (NCBI taxonomy): domain Eukaryota; kingdom Metazoa; phylum Chordata; class Mammalia; order Chiroptera; family Rhinolophidae; genus Rhinolophus; species Rhinolophus sinicus. Next base: position 32,139,728 of record NC_133765.1, on the reverse strand, counting down.
GCAAGAAATAGCAAGAGGCCTTTGAAAACGGTCAGATTATGCAAAAGAGTGGGGGTGAATGAAACTGTGTGGGTATATTCCATATCTAGAAAGGTTTTGAGTCTAATGGGAGGATTTTAATTTAGTGCTAAAGACTTTGAACCTCCCTCATAGAAGCAGAGAATGACATGATTAGATTTGTATTCTAGAAAGATCCTTCTTGCTGCAGAGTGTACAAAGCATAAGAAAGACTGGGGAAGCAAGGGTTTCTGTGCTCAAAGAGCTTAGTTTACTTTGGAAGAGACATATGATAAACAGCATTTATCAAGTGCTTACTTTGCCAGGAACTGTTCTGGGTACAGCAGATCCTAAAATAACGTCATTTCGTTCACTCTTTTCCTAATGTTCCTGAGAATAAAAAGTCCATTCCCAATCACATCCACTGTCTGGGTGGAGTTTTCACGTTCTCCCCATGTCTGCGTGGGTTTTCTCCAGGTAGTCTGGTTTCCTCCCACATCCCACGGATGTGCGTGTTAAGGGATCTGGCCTCTCTGTTAGCCCAGTCTGAGTGGGTGTAGGGGTGTGTGTGTGTGTGTGTGTGTGTGTGTGTGTGTGATGTGCCCTGCACCCTGTGATGGAAGGGCCTCCTGTCTAAGGTTGGTTCCCACTTTGCACCCTGAGCTGCCAGGATAGGCTTCAGCTGTGCTCAGCCCTGACCTGGAATAAGTGGGTTACAAAATAATGACCGCACTTGTTTTTATTAATCTTTTCTTAAATGTATGTATAGCTCACATTTATTTCAATGTTTAATATTAGAAGTATTTTGGGTCTTTATTTAGACGTGTGGTGATGTTTTTGGGACCAGAAATATTCTCTCGGAACTTAACTCTTGTTTCTATCAATTAGCCTATGATAAAATTGGCTTTGTTATAGGTCATTTGTATTAAAGTCGAAGTTTCCAAGAATGAACTGACGACATTAAGTGAGGACTTACTGTACTCCACAAACATTAACTTTTTTTTTTAACATTAACCTTTTATTCTTTGGAACCTATCCTATGGGGTGTGTGGTATTTTGATCTCTCCATTTTACAGAGAAGGAAACTGAGACAGAGTCAAGTAACCTAACATAGGACACCCAGGCAGACAGGCTGAGCTTGTATATCAAGAATTTAATCCCCCGTATTATACTGTGTCTTCGAATTATAATGGAGTATGTTTGGTTCTAAGATAGGAGAGGTGTCTTGGGGACCACATAACCTGGTCTGGGAGAATCACAGCGGGCTTCCTAACCCAGAGGAGATGACTTCGAGTCTGAGATTTGAGGCATAAACTAGAGTTCATGGGGAAGAGGGGTCAGGAAGAACCCTCCAGGGAGAGGGAGCATCTCAGCTGGGAGGGGAAATGAAAGTCATTCAGCACGACCGGGTCATGGGGAACGAGGTGAGTGGTGGGGACAGGTAGGGCTGGTGAAGTGAGCAGGGATCAGATCAGGAGGGTGTTAAATTTTTGTTGTTCCCTTTTTGCTTCACCCTAAAAGCAGTGAGAAAACTTTGAAGTACTCCAAGTTAGGGAGTGACTAGATTTGCATTTTAGATTACTGTCGATATTATGTGCTGAAGGGATGGGACAGGGAAAGCCTGCAGGCCCGAGATCAATTAGGATGTTGTCTGAGTTGTCCAGGTGGCTAAGATTTAGGGAGAATATGGAAAGAAACAGGTTGAGCAACTTCTTGCTGAATGCTATTACCTAAATTAAATTTGCATATATTAAAGACAATTTTTTTGTAAGGAGCACATTAATGCTGACGCAGTTAGCACACTGTGTGAAAGTTCTTTGTATAGGAGTGAGTGGGGATCACTGGGAGGATTTTGGAGCTACCTAATGTGGGCTGAATTCACTCACTAGATCCGTGGCCTTCAACGAGTCACGTGCATTCATTAGGTAAAAACTCTACCTTCTCGTGCTCCGAATTACCATCACCTACAGCCTTGAATACCACAGTATGTTATATTCTGGTCTTTCTGTTACTGGCCTTGCCCTCTTGATCCAATTCCTCACAGGGAACCCAAAGTAATACTTTAAAAACACATTCTATTCCTCCTCTGCCGAAAAATCTTTCAAGGGCTCTCCCTTTCACTGTTCATTTAAATAACCTACAGGATCCTCTACCATTTCTATCTCTTTCTCACCTCCTGCTACTCTCCTTTCACCACCAACTGGAGACTTCTTTCTTGTTTTTCAATGGGAGGCAGCCTCCTACCTCAGATGCTTGAAATGCTGCTCCCCTCACTTACTTCCACTGACTGCTCCTGCATCTGATTTTCACTCGAGTCCTCAGGGAAACCTTCCCTAACTACTCTATTTCAAAGGATACTCTAAAGGGCTGTTTGGAAAAGACAAGAAGGAAGGATGGGAATATTACCATGAGTATGTATTTTACTTATCTTGATGACCGTAGCTCCTCCCAGAACGCAGGCATTTTTGTCTTTTCACTTCCCTGTTGTGTCCCCGTGGTCTAAAACAGTGCCTAGCAGACAGAAAACCCTCAACCTATGTTTAATTACATTGATGACACAGCGAACAATTACAAAACACTAAATAGGCCAGGCTTAGCGCTAAGCATTTTACATGTTCACGCCTCACAATAATCCCACGAGGAAAATACAATGACTCTCTTTACCTTACGGATACGAAGGAATGGAGGACACTGAGGCTCAGAGAAATTAAGCAACTTCCCCAAGGTTATACAGCTCGGTACGGGGAGCGGCGATGTGAGGAATGAAATGAATGAGATTCGATTTGGCCGTCAGCGCAGGAATGAAAACTGACACGGTGGGAACGGGAACTATCGGTCTGTGGCAGCGCGTACAACACGGAGCGGCAGCTCAGGCCCGGCAGCCGACGTCTAAAGGAGGACATGGAGGTACATTGGGAACTGCGAGGCGGCGGCCCCCACGAGCCATTACCAGCCGCGGCCGGTGTCCCGCCGCCTGGAAGCAGGAAGTGGCGGGGGGCGTCGCGCGCGGTGACGTCACGATGGCGCCGGCGGCGAAGGGCGGGGGCGAAGGAGGAGCGAACCGGGCTTGGGGGGCGGCTGCACAGTCTCCGGGATCCCCAGGCCTGGAGGGGGGTCTGCGCGCGGCCGGCTGGCTCTGCCCCGCGTCCGGTCCCGAGCGGGCCTCCCTCGGGCCATCCCGATGTGACCAGGCCCAGCGGAGCCTGAGCGAGGAGCGGGTCCGTCGCGGAGCCGGAGGGCGGGAGGAACATGACATCGCGGAGGTGAGGAGCCCGGAGGGGCCCGGCGCGGGCCTCGGCCCGGCCCCCGTCGTGTTCGGTCAGCCTCGCCCGGGAGGGGGCGCGTCGGGCGGACTTCGGTCGTCCGCCTGGGGTCGGGGGACAGGCTCCCCCCCACACTCCTCGCCTTCCCGGGGCCGGGGTCCGGTCCCACCTCGCTCCCACCCCTCGGGTCTCCATTCATTTCCTGCCTCCCGGAGTTCCGGCTCCCGCAGCCTGGGGGATGCCCGTCGGGACGGGGGCAGGTAGAGCCGCCGCGGGGACCGCGGACGCCGGCGGCCCGGCTCGGCGCCGCATTCCTGACCCATTGCCTCATGAGAATTGCCTCATGGTGATTCCGAAATAACCCCGCTCGCTTGGGGAGGCTCCTTGGGCCCGCGACGCGGGAGGGAAGCGGAGGGAGTTGCTCCGGGCTGGGTCCCCGACGGTGGAGCTGCTCGAGGTCGCTCTGCCTGTCGCGCGCTTTTGGGGGCTTCACTCGGGACCCCTGACCCCTTTGTCGGCGTCTTTGCATCTCCTTTTCCCCCCACCCCACCCTTCACGTGCCAGAAATGGAAAAACTGACTGTATCTGCAGCTATTAGAAGTATTTCCTTCCTCTGCAATATTCGCTTTGAGAGATGGGAGGGAAGGGAGTTGTGTCTCTTCTCGTTATTTAATCCTTCACCACAACCCGGAAAGTCAGGTAACGTTAATGACCTTCTTTTTACGGATGTGGAAACTGAGGCTCCGAAGTAACAAGCTAGTAAATGACAGGATTTGTACCCGAGAGTCAGAAGGAGGATTAGCGAATTAATGAGGTCCTTTGAAAGTTCAGGATAATAATACTAATAGCTGACATTTATTAAGCTGTTACTGTAAGCCAAACATTTAATCTTCACTATAACCCTACGAGGTAGGGTACTGTTATCCCCTTTCTAAAGATGGGTAAACTGAGTTTCAGAAGTTAGACAACTTGCGTAAGGTCACTCAACCAACACATGGGAGAGCCAGAATTTCCACTATTAATCACTATGCTGCTATTATTTTATAACTTGCTAATCATTTTTAGGTCTTAATTTTGTTATTAAACAGTAGGGTGATCTGTTGTTTTCAGATGGTGATCTGCTTTTTTGTATAGTCACTCTATATACCCTTCACATACAAGGCTCATTGTTTAGTCCTTTCTTTGGTTGCCCTGTTGTGGTCACTGTCTTAGACATTTGAAAAACTGTTTAGCCTGTTGGGGTTATTTGAATGAGAGACTTCAAAATACTAGAATGTCGTCTCAAAATACACCTGCACAATACTTATTCACAGATCTGGAAGGAAAAGAGTGAGAAAAAAAGAAAACTGGAAACTTAGGAAGTGAGGGACTTGGACAGGTCTGTTGGCAAGTGCTTGCAGATCTGGGTAATACATAATTGCATTTCAACAGGGCAGTGTATAGCCTCAAATGTAATTCTTTAGGGAGCTTTTAAATAAAACAGTTGTCTATTCTTTAATCTGTCAAATAGTCATTGAGCCTTTTGTTCCTTGTGTCTGCTCTTCCAGACAAGTAAGGATCTGCTGCTTTTGGAGACAAAAGATGGGGCTGGCGGTGGGTAAGGGGTTGGGTAGTAATAGACCCTACATTGTCCAGCTTGTTCGTCTAGAAGCAGGGAAGTGTGGGGATATCCAACCAGCAAGTGGTAAACATGACAGTTTGAAATGGAGTAATTCCTCCTCTCCTCCAGCCCTCCCTGACTCACCTATTATAACAAAGAAATGTGTGCCACCAAAAAAGTCAAGTTATGAACGTAACACACATAATTGGGAATTATTATTTTTCAGGTTGTAGGTCTGTTTTATTATTTTTAACCACTTTATTGAGGTATAAATGACACGCAATACATTACATATATTTAAGTGTACAATTTGATAAGTTTTGATATATGTATATACCCGTGAAATCATCACCACAATCAAGATAAGAAACATGTCCATCACTGCTTGAGATGGTTCCTTGTGTCCTTCATAATCCCTTATTTTTCAGGCAACCACTGCTCTGCTCTGCTCTGTGTCCCCATACATTAGTTTGCATTTCCTAGAATTTTATCTAAATGGAATTTTAAGGCTGGCTTCTTATGCTCAGCATAATTATGTTGAGATTTATCCATGGTGTAGTATATGTCAAATAGTTCATTCCTCTTTATTGCTTAGTAATACTCCATTGCATGGATGTACTGCCAGTTGTTGATCCATCCACCTGTTGATGGACATTTGTGTTGTTTCCAGAGTTTCGCTATCACAAATAAAACTGCTCTGAATGTTTAGGTACAAGTGTTTGTATAGATGTACGCTTTCTTTTCTTTTCCGTAAACCTATCAGTGGTATGGCTGGATCATATAGTAGATGTATTTTTAACTTTTTCAGAAATTGCAACATTGTTTTTCAGAGTGGTTACAGCATTTGCATTCCCACCGCAGATGGTGTGGTCAGTTTTTAAATTTTAGCCATTGTAGTGGGTGTGTCGTGGTATCTCATTTTCATTGTAGTTTTAATATATATTTTCCCTGGGGACTAATCATGTAGACCATCTTTTCATGTGCTTATTTACTGTCTGTATATCTTCTTTGGCGACATAGCTAGTATTTGATACAATATTTTCCCTCTTTTTTATTTAGTTGTTTGTTTTATTATTGAAATTTGAGAGTTCTTAATTCTAGATACTAGTCCTTTATCAGAATTGCAAATATTTTATTTTAGTCTGTGGCATGTCTTTTCTTTCTTTCTTTTTTTTAACTAAAAGTTCAAAGTTTTAGTCTGAATTTTTCTGTCTTTTCATTTTTTTAACAATGTCTTTTAAAGAACAGAGATTTTTAATTTGGACGAAGTCCAGTTTACCAATTTTTTTTAATGGATAATGCTTTTGGTGTCATTCCTAAGAAGTCTTTGCTTAACCCAAGGTCTCAAATGTTTTCTCCAAGTTTTATAGTTTTAGGTTTCTGATCCACTTTGAGTTAATTTTTGTGTATGGTATGAGGTGTAGATACATATTCTCTTTTTGACATTTGGATGTCCAATTGTTTCAGCAAGATTTGTTGAAAAGACCCTCCTTCTTTATTGAATTTGCACCTTTGTTGAAAATCAGTTGTCCGTTTATATGTGGGTCCATTTCTGGACTTTTTCTGTTCCACTGATCCGTTTGTCTATCCTTTTCTTAGTACCACATGGTCTTGATTATTGGAGCTTTATAACAAGTCTTGAAATCAGATAGTGTTAGTCTTCCACCTTTATTCTTCTTTTTCAAATTATTTTTAACCTCAGTATTCATTCATTCAACCAGTAGTTATTGAACCAGGCAGGATAAAAAGCAGTAAGATGGGCAAAGATTGCTGTTCTTATGGCTGAGAGATTAGACAAACACATGAATAAATAAGACAATTTTAGGTAATAAGCTGTAACTGCTGGGAGGGAAAAAAACCAAATGGGGAGAATGTGTTTTTTTTTTTTTTTAAGATTTTATTGGGGAAGGGGAACAGGACTTTATTGGGGAACAGTGTACTTCCAGGCCTTTTTTTTTTTTCCTAGTCAAGTTGTTGTCCTTTCAATCTTAGTTGTGGAGGGCGCAGCTCAGCTCCAGGTCCAGTTGCTGTTTTCTAGTTGCAGGGGGCACAGCCCACCATCCCTTGCGGGACTCGAGGAATCGAATTGGCAACCTTGTGGTTGAGAGCCCACTGGCCCATGTGGGAATCGAACTGGCTGTCTTCGGAGTTAGGAGCATGGAGCTCCAAGAATGTGGTTAGTTTTGATAAGGGATTTAGGAAAAGTCTCTGAAGAGGTGATCATGTGAGCCAACTCCTGAATGACAAGTACTATTGTGAGTTTTGTTTTGCTTCATTATCAAAATAATTATTTTTGGTTCATGTGTTAGGGTTTAGCTTTTGTGTGCATTCGGTAATTAAAATGTCAGTGTGTTCAGTGTACTCATACTTCTCTACCTCATCGGGAGGGAAAGGAAGGCATTTAATTAAATGACATTTCTCCAGGTAATTGAGCGGTGGGAGTACTGAATTTAGATTTTGAGATTGCTCGTCTGCCTTCCTCTGCCTTGTTCAGCTGGCAAAGCTGGCTGTATTTTCCGTCTTCCTTCAGCCGATGGCACATCCTTTACATTTGCTTTTGTTCCTCTGAAAGACACTGTGCGGTGTCTTGAGCTGAGAGGAGAGGCAACCCCTCCCCCTGCTTCTGAGACTCTTGGCTTTTGGTTTATCTATGACAGGTCAAGTACATTTTGTCCCAGGCTCTCCCTGGTGGCCATGTTTGTTTATCTCCTGTGGGAGTAAATAAACTTGCCTTGCTGAAAAATGACAGTTCTATGTCTTTGCAGTTGAAACTGGGATGTCTTTATTAATGTCATGTCCCAATGTCAGCTTGGGTTTTTGGCCAGAGCTGCTCAAGTGCAGGGGCCACGGCTAAGGTTACTTACCCTTCTCGCACATGGTCAATGTGGAGACTGTTAGTGAGTCGCATCAAGATCCTGGAAAAACAGAGCCGACTCGTGTTTGTATTTGTTTCTCTGCAGAACAATAGCGGACACTGTGCTTATTCCTCTTTCCCTTGGGGAGCGCAGACAGCGCTTGCCTTTCAATGCTGACCTTTTCAAGGAAAGGAAAGGCAAATAAGGAAAGGAAAGGCTGATAGGAAAAAAAAATGGGTTTGTTTGCAGGATGGTGTTGGAGGAGAACTCTAGGGATACTCTGGGCCGCCAGAAAGACGGACAAGTGGGTCCCAGAGCAAATTAAGCCTGAAACATCCCTGGAGGCAAACATGACAAAACTGAAGCCATCCGACTTCCGGGACCTCGTGAGAAAGCAGGGCTTTTGGGACAAGACAATAATGCTGGGAAAAATAGAAGGCAGCAGGGAAGGAGGAGGCCCAGATGTGAGAGGATGGGCTCCCTAAAAGAAGCCATAGACACGCGCCTACAGGAGCCGAGCAGGGCTGCTGAGGACAGGGCGTTGTGGACATCAGTCATTTCACAGGGTCGCCAGGAGTTGGCGTCCACTCAACAACACGTGATACACAAAGGCGAATACTGATGTTTGACAGGTTCTGTGGGAGTTATAGACTGCCACCAAGGGTTTGAGACCCCTGAAATGGATTCAAACATCCCAAAATGCTGCCCAGTTCATTACTGAGTGTCGGAAGCTTGTGTGCATTCAGCAGACTGGTGTGTTCAATGGTCCTTGGCAACACTGAAATATGAAAGATGCTGTTCGTGTTTGCAAAGAGCATTGAATTTAGAGAGGGAGACAGACTTGTACGCCAGCCTCAAATGAGTTTGATGAAGGTAGTACAAACTGAAATGGAAATCTGTCATTATAGAATGTACTGTTTATATATATGCTCGTACCTGATACACACATATGTACACATCTGTCTATGTCTGTTTATACACACATGCGATATGTTTATTTAAAAGATAATGGGCTATAGAGCCACCTCTTCATCATCCCATCGACACTCTCGTAATGGAACATGGATCCATTCAAGAACTGTTTACGGTGAGATTGCTAGGTACCAGGCAACGTGCTGAGGCATTGGGTGTTCCTGGTTTTAGGAAGCAGCAGGTGTGAAAGCGCTGCTGTGGGGGAAGTTTCTGGACTGCTTGAAGAACAGAAGGGAGCATGAGGGGGCGCTCTGGGACTGGGGGTGTCGGGGGGACTAGAACACCCAGGGATGTGGAAGGCCCTCAGGGCCATGGAGAGGAGTTGGGGTTGTATTTTTAAGAGCAGCGCCAAACCATAGAAGGACGTGATCAGGGCAGTGGCATGAGCTGATCTGTTTAAAAATATCCCTCTGGCTCCTGTGAAGGAAGGATAGTCGGAGTCAGGCATGGAGTCAGCGAGAGCAAACAAGCGAGGGAACGCTCTGAACTAGGGTAGAAGCCATTCATGGAAAGACTTTTGGAGGCAGTTTCCTTCTATTGCCGTGTCATCAGGGCACAGATGCTGACCGATGAAACTCCATGAGAAGGTAGTGATTTATAAGGACATAGGTATCCACTACCATGAAAAAGCTGCCAGAACGTTTTTCTAGCCTCTGTTACTTAGAATGCTTGTCCCTATCGACTGCCCCTTCTCCATGACTTATCCTTTTCCTATAGAATATTAAAATTTAATTAGAAAATGGAAAATTCTTATAATCTGCAGAAAGTACCAAACCATAAACTTTTTCCCCAAGGACAAAGATAATGATTTTTCTGGAGCAGAGGGATAACCCAGTATCATTTTACATTTAGGCAATAAACTGAAATTAGACTTTGGATCCCCAGTTTAAACTCCCTTTTTAGCATAGCCGCCTTGAGAATAAGTTCCTAAAACTGTTGGCCGGCTTGACTTTCCCCACATCACGGGGGAAAGGAAAGGGGTGCATAGATAAAACAAAATATTCAGCATCAGTGTATTCTCTTTTTGGTTCATCAGCACTTTTTTTTAAGACTCACTTGACATAAGTCAGTTCCTAGCCTCAGAGAGCTAAGCCTTTGCAGAATTTGCGTTCACCAGTGAGAGAATTCGATTTCTGGTGTGACTTCCTGGCAAATAGTTTGGCTTGCAGGCAGGGTTCTGTCTTTCGTTTCTTCCGGCCCCCTCAGCACAGGGCTCATGTGTTTGAGACATTTATTTTGTTTTTGACATTGACTTGAGGCTCTTCACAAGTGTTTGTTGTTGTTTGTGGTGGTGATGGTGGGGTGTGTGTGTGTGTGTGTGTGTGTGTTTGTGTGTGTGTGCGCGCACATTTTCAGCTTTTTCTATGAAATGAGTGGTACCCACCTGGACCATGTTATGACCTGACGTCCTTAGTGAATAATAGACAATGCCCAGAGCGTGACTGATTAGAAGAGATTGTCAGGGGCTGGCAGGTTTGCAGATACTAAGAATGAGCAAGAGGAGGACACTTTTCTGCCCCTTTCCTCCCCCATGTGACTTTTTCTCTGCGTCCCTCCTTTCCCCCTCCTGTCCGTATTTTATCCTCCCTGGTTTTTCTTCACCTCCCTCAAATTCATTCATTCAACAGCCATTCATCAAATGCCTACTGTATACATGGGAGCGACTGTTTCTTCTCATCCTGTCTGGACCCACTATATTAATCACCTTGTTGATAAATTCAGGTGGGATCATGCTAATTTGCCTTTCCCCCTCCTTTTAGGTAATATAGGTGCATCTACATAACTTTTTTGTGTGTGAAGTAACCTCCACTGTTTGCATTCTTACTGGGGGCGGGGGCGGGCTTAGAGATGTATGGCCTTGGTTCCCAATGTTACAAGTTTATAATCCTTGAGGCCAGCCCTATAACATAATATTAATTCTGTTAATTCCATTGCTCTTTACCCTCACTAAGCTCTCGGGTTGAATGAGCTCTAACTGTTGCTGTTAATGACAAGCATACTGTAAATCACAGAATTGTCGGTGATTGGACACAAATATTACACATATAATTGGGAAAGAGTTTTTGGTAATTACAAATGCTTTTTGAAGAAAATAGCTAAGGAAGGAGAGTTTACAGTATATCAAAATTCAAGTACCTGGGTTCTGGAGAAAAACATTTAATTTCTAATTATGTGCTCTTTGAAATAATGTAGGGACAGCCCCTGAGCCGTGAAGTTAAGTTTATGACAAGGCCGTGTAACACAAATGACACTTACGTCAAAATGGCCTGTGTGAAACTAACATAATTACGCAGGAGAAGAATCTTGCCTGCATATCTTCCACTACTAATAATAATGATAACAACAGTGATAACAAATGTTTACTAAGCCCTTCCTTATCCTGTCCAGCCTTTGTGCTAAGTGCTGGTTACTGAGCTTTCCCTGTAAACATCGCTCACCTCTGTTCACTCTGAATAACATGATAGGTATAATTATAAGTCATAGATGGAATAATAGAGTTTATTTAATAAAGGGGTAGAGAGACCGCCACCTGCCCGATCTCCTGTTGCCAGTATACCTAATGGGTCTTGGTGGTCTTTAGCTAGCCTCACCTCCAGCAATTGTCATTTCTGGTACTCAGTCAATTCTTACACCGTGTGTGGTGCTGAGGAGGAGATATTCCCCTATCTGTGTGCTATGGCAGTCATTTTAATCAGAATTTCCAAAGTGAATGTCTTGGGCACCTGTGCATAAGCCAAAACTTGTCCCAAAGGCTCTTTCCTCATGCATTTGGAAACACCAGATTTTTTAACCAAGAGCCTTAGCCAGCTGACGTCTGTGCCTCTTCCTGACCGTGCGTGTGGGAGTCATCTTTGACAGCCTTCTGTGACACCACCTAGGTCAGACGGGGGACCGTGGATGTGGGAGGGAGCAGTGATGGAAGCTCACCCCAGCGCTGCCCTCTTCCTTCCCTTTCAGCCACAAGTGTTTCCTAAGGCATAACGTGTTAGCCTGTTGCTAGGCGCTGGAGGTACACGTTGGGGAAGAAATAGGTAGCTTCTCTGCCCTGTCACAGAGCTGCCAGGCTAGTCTGCAACCTGGCAATTGTAGAAATGTGTGATTAGAACCGTGTTGGCATCACCCACAGGGAGTATGTGGTTCATTGAGAAGGTCGGATCTGAATGTGGAGAAAAGCAAGTGCAAAAGCCACATGTGATACATTTGAAGTAGACAGAGAGGTCACCAGAACACGAGAGTCAAGTAGGGGCCACACCTCGCAGGGTCTTGTTAACATCAGTGACTATTGTATTTTATTCTGACTGAAAACTAAATTTCTAGTTCCAAAGGTGAAACTCTGCAGACTGGTCTGTGCTAAGCATTTTATGTGTATTAGTTTATTAGTTTATTTCTGTCTCACAACAATACTGAGAGTTAAGTATTTTCTAAGCATAGCAAACATAGCAAGAAACCCAGAAGCCATAAAAGAAAAATCTGATAAATTTAATCAGGCCCAGATTCGTTTCTGTTGGGGGGGGGGAACCCATCACAAACAGAGTAAAACGGGAATAAAGCTAAGTCACATATTTGTCACGCATAGAATAAAGAGTTATTTTTTGGTTGTATTAAGAGCTCCTCTAAGTCAGTAAGAAAAAAACATCTAAAAAAATGAGCAATGACAAACGGGCAACTCACAGAAAAGAAAAAAAAAGTGGTCTGAAAACATGAAAAAGTGCTTAGTTTCACATAGAAATGCAAACTAGAATGGTACAATTTTCCGTTAATCAGATAGACAAAGATGAAAAAGTTTGTTAATATATGTACTATTGGCAAAAGTGAGAGAAAACAGGGACTTTCACACTCAGTTTGTGGAAGTTGAAACTGGTCCTTTTTTTTAGTGCAATTTGGCAAATTTGTCAAAGTAAAAAAAAAAACTTGACAAAGCAATTTTATTTCTAAAAATTTAATTTATACATGTGCTTATAAAAGTGTGTAAAGATGGTTGTAAAGGATATATTCTCCTGCATTATTTGTAATAACAAAAACTTAGAAATAGTATCAATGTCCTAGAATAGGGAATAAATTATGAATGGACTATTGTGTAGCAGTAAGGCTAAAAAGAATATACTGATATTGAAAGATCTTCAGGTCCAAGTAAGTGAAAAAAATAGGAAGATTCTGTGTGGATGTGTATTTTACACAGGCGGGCATGGAGGCAGTAGTGTGTTTGCACATATGCACACGTAGATAAGTAAGTATATGTGTATGCATGAGACATTTCTTGAAAGATTAAGAAACTGCTAACTATAGTTCTGAAGAGTGCAACTGGGAGCCCGAGAGAAGCTTAGGCCTTTTCTTTTGAATTTTATACCTATCTGTGCTATTACAATACATGAATTAAAAAGATTTTAGAAAGTGTGTGTTTTTGTTCTCAGCAAGATCCAAAAGGACATTGACTCTATAAAAAAAATTAGAGGAGCCCAAAGTAGCTGGCTAAGATAAGGAAAGATTAAATGGGGATGAAAATCAGGATAACCGAATAAAAAGATCTTGATGGAAGCAGTAAATATTGCGCTCGAGGCTGCCGTCACCGTGGTAGCGCACAAACCTGAGAAATTCTTTTAGAACCTATTTTTAAAAAAGAGATGACAGTGATGGCAGTAAGGGAACAGATCAGCAAATAGATAGTGGGGCCCAGGCTGGATGACCAGTGTTTAAGAACGAAGCAACTGCCGAGCCTGCAGTATTTCATTTAATGAAGACTAATAATGGAGTAAGATGTTGGGAGAGAACAACAACCTTTCACCTTCCATAAGGGGGAGGTAAAATTATTTTCCTTTTATTCATTTCATTAACCTGATAATTGTAGGTTCAAGGGTATTTTTGAAATACTACAATATAACCATCATTTTATTTTAATAATAATTAGAATCTTATTAGAATTAGGAGTAGGGTGCAGTTTTTGCTTTACAAAGGTGATTACTGTGTTATTTGGTACATAGATAATTATAGTGTTCTATCTTCATTATGGGTTGTTGATTTGTTTTAATAGAGAACAAACTCACACTGTTAGGACTGATAGGTTTGGTTTCAACTCTAGCATAATATTTTATAACTATATGTAATGTGTTTTTATATATACAAGATGTATGTATTTTTTTTAAGACATGTTCATTCTTTATGCTTGTCGAAAACAGTTTTTCAGGGGGTATGTAAGAAGGCTTGTATTTTTGTTCTATTGGTCACCTTTGTCCTTACACTTTTGGAATGTGCTTAGTCTTCTGTCTTATCTAATTTTTATTGTGTGACTTGTATCAGATTTTTTCTTTATCCTTTAACACCCATCCATTGCCTGTGGCCTGTACAAGTTCTTCTCTCTTTACCTTTTCCTTTTCCCATTTTCTAGTTGCAGGATTTCTACTTACGATATATAACCGTGTTCATTAGTTTTCTACCCTCATTTGCATCTTCATTTTAGTCTTAACACATACTTTTATAGATTCTTAAATGCTCACCATCAATTATTTTGTGGATGTGGCTTGTTATCATTTGGTTAGATGAAGCTTGTCCTCTAGTAGATAAGTTAGGAAAGGCTGACAAGTACAACATTCCTTTAGTTCTTGTACGTTGAAACCTGTTTTTTTATATCTTTGATAGTTGAAGGATAATTTGGCTGCATATAAAATTCTTGGTTTACACTTTCGTTCATGAAGCTTTTAAAAAACGCTGGTCCACTTGTCAACTTGCTGTGTGTGCTGGCTTTGAAAAGTCTGGTGCTAGCCTAATTTGTTTCCTGTAGTAACTTATTTAATTGTTTTTCCTGGAGGCCTTGAGGATTTTTTTCCCTTTCTCTTGAAGTCTAATAGTTTCATTAGATTATGTGTCAGGATGATTGTTCTGGGTTAATTTCCCCAGGAAATATGTAGATTCACATCAGGGCTGGGATTCGAACCAAAGCAGTCTGGCTCCAGAGTCCATGCTCTTACCAGGAAGGCTTTGCCACCACATGCCACATACGATTCCCAGCCTTGTCACCTCAAGGGGTCTCTCTTTCTCTCTTTCTTTAAACTATAAACCTAATATTCTGAAAAGAAAAATGTTTCCAAAACTGTATTATGTAATAGTTCCCCCCCTTTTTTTCCCCTTGGTAGAGGAAGATGTATATGCCACTCAGCTTCAGACTACCCCACCAAGTAACAATTGTTTTGCAGCCAAAAGCAAAAGGGATTTGACATTTTAATTAGCTGATATAGGTAGACAAATTGAGGGTTAATGTAAGATTTCCATTGTACTTTTTGAAAAGTTATAAATAACTGGAAGCTTTCTGTTAACTCATTTCTGATTCCCTAGGGCTGTGGGGACCTAGGTGGGAACCATAAATCAAAGAAGCTGTGGACAAGATTTAAAAATAATGGATAGTGTAAGTGATCGTACTGAATGCAAATGTGTTGGATGCTGGAGTGATATGATAGGTATCATATAAGTGGAGGTTCAGTTTTCCCTGGGTGAAATTCTGTCTTCTCACAAGCTCTCCGAGGGAGTAAAAAGCAAATTAATAAATTTTTTTCCTTTTGATATCAGCCTTGTGATTTTTCTGTAGGACAATCAGAATGATGTTTAGATCCCCCCCCCCCAAACTCTAGTAAGATGCCATAAGAAAACTTAAAAGTAAAATAAATTTCAGTTAATATAAACAATAGGGATGTCAATAGACAACATCTGGATTCTTGTTTTTTCTGATTTCTTGTCAGAATCAGTTTTATATTTATTATTCTGGTTGTCAATAATAATGTCTGACATTTAGTGCTTAGTAGGTACGAGATACTTAGACGACTGAGCGTCTCAAATTTAACACGTACAGAATCCAACATTTGTTTTTCCTTTCCATATCCCTTCCATATTTCCATGCACAGTACTTCCATCCTTCTAGTTGACTAGGCCAAAAACCTAGGAGTCGTTGCTACTTTTTTTCTTTCTTTCCCATCCCAGGTGTAATTGATTAGGAAATTCCATTGTCTGCGCTTAAAAGATTCCGAGTTGGGCTATTACTACTACTGCTGCCACCGTGGTCCTTGTGTCATTTCTCGCCTGGTTTATCACAGTAGCTTTCTTAACCCATATGTGTGCTTTCCTTGCACACTAACTTGAAAGATGATTTAAAATTTTAAGTCAGATCATGTCACTCCCCTGCCTAAAACCCTCCCCAAAAATAAAGGCTGAAGATTTACGGGGACCTCGAGGCCATACATCATTGACTTTTTATTATCTCATTGGCCTCATGTCCTGTCCCTTACCCGTTCTGTTCCAGTCACACTGGTCTCTTGCGTACCTGGGCATATCAAATACAGTCCGCCCCTGCGCCCTTGATCTTGCTCCTTCCCTTACCTCGTATGCCTGTCTCCTGTATATCTGCACATTGCTGCCTCACTTCTGCCAGGTCTGATCCAATGTTACTTTAGCGCTGAGGCCCTGCCCAGCCACCCTATCTAAATAACATCTACCTCACTCTGTCTCTGTTCCCTTCTCACTGCTTTATTCCTCTTTGTGGCATTTATCACCATCTGGCATTTTATTTATTTTTATACTATTCTTTATTGTCTGTCTCCTCCATCATAAAGAAAGCTTCTTGAGGACAGGGATGTTATTCTATTAACTGTGGTGTTCTCAGTGCCTAGATGCCTTGCCTGGGATAGGGCTTAGTGTTTACTGAACGAATGAATGTAATAAGCTTTCTCTTTTATTATCACAGTTCATGCTTTAAAAAAAGCTTTAATGAGACATAATTCACATGCCATACATTTCACCCATTTAAAGTACATAGTTCAGTGGTTTTTAATATATCCACATACTGCAAGGATCAGTACGATTGTAGGACATTTTCTTTATCTCAAAAAGAAACCCTGTACCTGTTAGCTATCCTCCTCTCCCTTTAAGTAAGCACTAATCTACTTTCTGTTTCTATGGACTCGCTTATTCTGGACATTTCGTATCAATGGGATCATGTGACATGTGGCTTCTTGTGTCTGCCTTATTTAGCATGTTTTTGAGGTTCACCCAAATTGTAGCATTTATCAGTACTTCATTCCTCTTAATGGCTGAATAATGTTCAATTGTATGGATTCTCATTTCATTCTTTGTTTTTTTCCAATTTTTATTGGGGGGATATTGGGGAACAGTGTGTTTTTCCAGGACCCATCAGCTCCAAGTCAAGTCGTTGTTTTCAATCTAGTTGTGGAGGGCACAGCACACTGGCCTATGTGGGAATCGAACCAGTGACCTTGGTGTTATGAGCACTGCACTCTAACCAACTGAGCCAACGGGACTCCACTCATTTTATTCTTAAAATGAACCTAAGAAGTATCATTTCCATTTTGCAGATGAGAAAATCTGAGGTGGAAAGAACTTGCCCAGGTCCCAGAGCTAGTAAGTGGTAGAGCTCAGGTGTACACATACCGGTAGGTCTGTGTGATCGGAGCTCTAATCAGAACGCTGTCGGACTCTGTCCTTAACACACGGTTTATGACAGCGGTCCCTTCTCCCTTGCGCTGTCTTTCTGCTTCACTGCTGTAAAACACTTTAATTGGGCCAATATTTGTTGAGCAGTCTCTTAAAAGTTCATTTGATTGTCAGTCCCAGGACTCCACTTTTAATATTGACTTAATGTTCCCGGGAGCATTGAATTAGCCTCTAAAGGTCCAGGATAATTTGACTTTAGAGATGACTCTTCTTCCCACAAATGGTGACTTGGAATTCATGAGGGAAATCTTGCTGGAAACTAGAGGAATTTTTTTTTTTTCCCCTCATGAAACGTTGTTTTAATGGGTCTCACAATTCTGGGACAGATTTTTTTGTCGTGTTGTTTCCATTAAAAGTACTGATTTTAAAAACTGCCATACAAAAAAAATAAACCAAATGGTCCACAAAATATTCTCCTTTCTTTCTGAAGGTATAAGGATGCATTGTAATCGTTAACCAGTCTTTTACTATTAAACTTAAATGGCCAATTGAGACGAACAGTTCTGAGACTGCTAGAGAGGAATTTGTTGAAGCAGATGCTACCCACGGTGGATTTCATTATTAGTGTGTTTTTAAAACTTTTTATTTTGAAATAATTTCAAATTTACACAAATGTTGCAAGAGTAGTACAAAGAACTGTTTACTTTTCACCCAGATATATCAGTTAACGTTCTACCACATATGCCTCCCCCCACACACAGTATATATAATTTTATTCTGAACTGTTTGAGAGGCAGTTACAGACATGATGCCTTATCACTCCAAAATACTTCCGTGTGTTTTTCCTAAAAACCAGGCCACTCACACACATAATCACAGTACCCTCAGCAAAATCAGGGAAATTTACATTATGATAGTGCCATCATTGAATTCCTATCCCTCTTTCAAATT
This sequence comes from Rhinolophus sinicus, assembly GCF_036562045.2. NCBI lineage: Eukaryota > Metazoa > Chordata > Mammalia > Chiroptera > Rhinolophidae > Rhinolophus > Rhinolophus sinicus. Next base: position 32,121,657 of record NC_133765.1, on the reverse strand, counting down.
GTTTCTTTACTGTCCTTTATAGCAAAAGGCAAAACAAGTAACAAAAGCCCTTCTCTTCCCTTTGTCTCTCTTCCCTGTGGTCCATGATACATACAGTACAGAAAGCATCATGCGTTGTATTACTTGTGTCTTGCTACTGGCATGTAATCTGTATAGTTCTTTGATAACCCCCCTCCCTGCCCCCGCTTTCACGGTTTTCACAAATTTTGAAGTGTTCATGCCACTTAGTTGAATGTCACTCACTTAGGGTTTGTCTGATGTTCCTCATAATTAGATTAGGCAGTGCATTTTGGCAGGCGTATCACAGAAATAACACTGTTCTTCTCAGCGCATGACGTCAGGAGGCACATGATGTCAGTTTCACCCATAACTGGTCATGTTCACTTTCACCAGTTGGTTAAGATAGTATCTGTCAAATTCTCCGGTGTGAACTTCAGTTAGTAGTGTTTGCTTGTTAAGTAAAAAGTAATTACTAAGCATTTTCTGGAGAGGTGCTTTGAGTTGCTGTCAATATGCTGTCCTCCCTGAAATGGTCACCCACTAGGTTTACCATCCATTGATGATTCTTGCCAGAACTACTAATATGCTTGTTACCAAATGGTGATTTTCTGTTATTTTTTTTCTATAATTATTATATGTGATTCTTTGTGATTCTCCTGGAGAGGGCTTTCCCTTTCTCCTCATGCGTTTTTTTTTTTTTTTTTTCAATTGTGGTTAAATGTACATAACACAAAATCATTTTAACCGTATTTAAGTGTGCAGTTCTGTGACATTAATTCCATTCACATTGTTGGCAGCCACCACCACCATCCGTCTCAAGAACATTTCCATCTTCCCAACTGACACTGTCCCCATAAACAATAACTCTCCTTTCCCCCTTCTCCCCCACCCTGGCAACCACCATTCCGTTATCTGTCTCTATGAATTTGACTACTCCAGGTGCCTCAGCTAAGTAGGATCATATAGTATTTGCCCTTTTGTGACGGGTGTATTTCACTTAGCATAATGTCTTTAAGGTTCACCCATGTTGTAGCACGTGACAGGATTTCCTTTTTAAGACTGAATAATATTCTATCAATGTGTATAATCATGTTTTGTTTCTTCATTCAAATGTTGATGGACACTTGGGTTACTTTTACCTTTTGGCTATTATGGATAATGCTGCTATGAACGTGGGTGTGCAAATGTCTGAGTCCTTGCTTTCAGTTCTTTTGGGGATACACCCAGAAGTAGAATTTCTGGATCATACGGTAATTTTATGCTTAATTTTTTGAGGAACCGTAGTTTTTTTAAATTAATTTCTGTGTGGACTCTTGGTTTCCTATTTTATTCAATGGGTTATAGTTAGTTTTATCATTGCTTACTTTGAGGTACAAATATCTCTGATTTGCCAGTGGGAGGCCGCCCTGTATCCTTTTGACATGTTCTCATTGGAGCGCTTTCGTACTGTGGCACCATGAGACGTTTCAGGCTCACCTTCCTATTACTGCCCAGCCCTGGAACCAGCTGTTTCTCCAAGGAGCCCAGTTCCTTTCATTGGAGAATGGTATTTAGAAACCAAGATAAGGGTACTAGGTGTGCTGATGGATACTGGGGTGTCACTGCTTCTAGGCCCTTTCAGAGGAGCCAGGAAAATATGTATGCATGTGTGTGTGTATACAGTACATATACATACACAGAAACATACATGTGTACTTCTACATCTGCATGTCTATCTCCATATGTGTATTGAAAACTAGAGTTTGTGATGACACCTCCAATTCGAATCTACCACCACAGGGTTTATTCCGTGTTTGTATCTCCTCCAAACGTGCGAAGCCTGGCTCCCATTATCCTCAATATGTTTACTTAGTTATTTGTTCAATCCCACTCCATGCATTCGGTCTCCCGACCCTGTGGACTGTCTTTTTGGGCTTGGCCAACCAAGTGCCTGGCTTAATGCCCATACCCCCAGCCCCAGTCCCACTGACCCTGCCCCCAGCCCCAGCAGCTGTGTTGGCAGGATCCCAGGCCTCTACCACTGGAAGGCGAGGGGGTGGGGGTGACTGTGGCTGTGACCAAGGAGAGGAGGCAGGAGGGCAGAAGGGTCTTGATTTGTATTTTTATTAGCTGCTCTACTCATAGGCGTTTCAGCTGTGATGGTGTGGAAACTAGTGCTGACAGAATCCTTTGCTTTTTGTTTCTCTCTCTCTCTCAAGATGGTTTCACCCAAATATCACTGGCGTGGAGGCCGAAAACCTACTGTTGACAAGAGGAGTTGATGGCAGTTTTTTGGCAAGGCCCAGTAAAAGTAACCCTGGAGACTTCACACTTTCCGTTAGGTAAGTTGGAAGACCAAGAGAGACTCCTGAGAGTGTTTTCCAGGTAGGAAACGTTCAAACCCCGCGTGGACAACTTGCTGCCCTCCTTTAGAGTTTGCAGGCCTGCCCGCTGCCCTGTGGTGAGGCCTGGCCCACAGATCAGACGTGATTCAAGCCTGCTTATGGGGCTCAGGACGGGGACTCCTGCGACTGAGAGGCTTGGAAATTCAGCCGAAGGGGGTGATGGTGGGCATTTCTTCTCCCCTGACGCTGAGGATGGGTAGGAGCCGGGTATAACAGATTCCTAAGCTCGATTCCCTCTCCTGGTTCCACGCATCCTGACCCCTGGTGTCCTGCATGTTTCCTTCCCTTCTATTGATCTCTTAGTGGGAAAAATACTTCTAAAGAGTTTCTTCAGATCCCTTGTCTTTTTCAAGACATAAAACATCACTGAGGAAGTTGTGGTCCTGTGTGTTCCCCTGCCCAGTCCCATTCCCCTCCCTTCTTTCCCCAGAGGAAACCGCCATCGAGAGGTTGGCATATATCCTTCCTGAACATGTTTTCATACTCGGACGGTGTAGGAACAATGTCAAGTTGGTTTGTGTGTTTTTAGAATTCACATCCATGGCTTTATAAAGTATGTTATTATTCTGTAACTTCCTTTAATGTTTTTTAAGTTCTGTGCTGGTACATACAGGTCTAATTATTAATTTTAATGGCTATATAATATTTGAATGGTGTGAATGTCCCACAGTGGATCCCGTCCCCTGTTGCTGGATGTTGGGTTGCTTTCAATTTCTCTGAACAGCACAGCCAACATCTTCTTACATGTCTCTTAGAGAAGGTGTGGAAGAGTTTTCTAGAAATTGACTTACACTTATATACTCAGTCTCCTTACTCCAGCTCATTCCAAGGGCTAGAAATGAACTGCTTTGTGAATTCACTTTTATTATTATTTTTAAATAAAGATGTAAGTAAAATGCGTTTTTCAGGATTTATTTAGGAGCCCTTTGGGACTTGGGAAGTCCCTTTTTGGTGTAGATTAGTTTTTGGAGGAATTTTCTGGGCTTTTGGCAGTACAGACTTCTAACCTAAAGTTATGGGACATTTGATCTGTAAGAGTTTGGATGGAGATTAAATGACGATGATGATGATGAAGATGATAGCAAACATTGTTGAGGACTTGACGTACTCCAGGCTGACGTGCTAAGTGCTCTATACTCATCATTGTATTTAATTTCCCCAACAACCTGTAAATAAGAACCACTATTACTTTTATCTTACATGTGAGTAAGCGGAGACACAGAGGTTAAGTTAGTAAGCTGGTCTCATAGCTACTACCATGTTTCCCCCAAAATAAGACCGGGTCTTCTATTAATTTTGGCTCCAAAAGACGCATTAGGGCTTATGTTCAGGGGATGTCATCCTGAAAAATCCTGCTCAGGCTTATTTTCCAGTTAGGTCTTATTTTCAGGGAAACACACTAAGCAGCAGACCCAAGATTATGGAAATGGTGGAGGTTTTTTCCTTCAACTTTTTATTCTGAGGAATTTCAGACCTATGGAAAAGTTGAAGGAGGAAATACAGTGAACACCTACCCTCCCTTTACCTGTAAACATTTTGCCATATTTGCTCTTTCTCTTTATGAGTGTGTCTGTGTTACATACTTTTTTTCTCCTGAACCTTTTGAAAATAAGTTGCAGATATCAGGACATTCATTTTTACCTCTAAATACTTGCAGAGTGCATGTCTTATCAATGAGGACATTCTCCTCTATAACTACAATATCATTATATAAAAGAAAGTTGAACATTGATTCAATGATATTATCTAATGTGTAGTCATTTTCAAATTTCCCTCACTACTGCAATAAAGGCTTTTGAAGCCATCCCGTTATTTCCCATCAGGAAGCACATAGTATCTGTTTGCCCCATCTTTTAGTGTTTATGCTCTTGGAGGCTCATTGCTTCTAGGCCCTTACAGCAGACAGAGCTGGGAAATAAATATTTACATATTTAAAACCAAGTGTTCATACTGATAGTTCCAGTTCAACGCAGCTTCCTCACCTTTTTCCATTCCATGTTTGTGTTTCTCTTCTCCTGTCAATATATGACCTCATTTGCCCAATCCTGTAATACAAACAGAGACTCAGAATCACTGTACCATTATCATTTCTAATTACAAACCCATTAAGTGTAGCTCAGGATTTCTTTGGAGTCTTTTTGTTCTTTGAATATATCCCACTTAGGGTTTTCAATCAGCGCTATGTTCAGAAGTTACAGGAATTCATCATTTTCTGTGAAGTTAATGAACTTACTACAAAGTTGGATTCATTTCTTTCATTTTGTATTCAGTCTTTTTCTTATGTATTCAGTTTTTTTGGTCTTTGTTGGTTTAATTTTATTTTTTGACTGTGTGAAACATTTACAAGATGTAAAAGGAAACTATATAAAAAGGCATATTCTCAGAAATACCATTCTTATCCCTACCCCTCGTACCTCATTTCCACTCTGTCCCTGTGGGTAACCATTTCTGTTATCTGACTTATCCTTCTGTGTTTCTTTCTACACACGAAGTAGAACACTGAATACATTTGTTTGTAGTTTACTCTTTTCACTTACATTAATCTTTTAGTACGCTTCCTCATTGTTTTAATCAGTTGTATAGCATATACCTTTATACAATTTCCTACAGATGGGAATTTGTTTCCAATGCTTTACAATGGTATATAAAGCCACAATGAATATAATAAACTTTTGCATATGTTTTGTGCTTCCGGAAATGTATTTTCAAGTTGAATTGCCAGGAGTGAGATGACTGGGGCAGAGAGTAAAAGTACACGTAGCGTGGTTTTTCCACATACCCCTCTGTAGTGCCCGCAGTGGTATCATGACTGGATCATTTGTACTCCCACCAGCGGTGTATGAAAGTACAGTACCTGTTTTTCCACAGTGTCACTAGTTGAGTATTATCTAGTTTTCCATTTTCACCAACATGATAGGTGAGAAATGCTGTCTCAGTGAATTTTAGTTTTCATTTCTCCTGTAATTGAAGCTGAACATCTTTTCATCAAGTTAAAAGGCCACTTGTAATATCTTTTTCATGAACTGTCTTAGAACTAGTACTTTTAACAACTCTGCAATATTACGAAGTTTTACTTTTTATGGTTCCTTACATATGATATATGTTATACATACTGTAGTGTGTGTGTGTGTGTGTGTGTGTGTGTGTGTGTGTGTGTGTGTTTATTGTTCTGGTTCTCTGCAGGCGATCTAACCTTTTTGTTGTGTGCCCATGCTGAAAAATTGGTGATTATGTTGCTGTCTATTCAGTTAGTCACAGAAGATCATCCTTTTTTAATTTTGAGAAAAAAATACAGAAAAATACAAAAATGTATGGACAATCACCCATGTTATATTTATTGCCAGTCATTTTTTTCTTCAAAATAAAATATAAAATAAAGCAAAACTTCCCTTATTACCCTTGATCCTGTTTTTCCCTTTGTCCCAGATGAGGCTATTATCATAAGTTTCTGCCTAGTTCCTTAAAAAACAGTCCACATATTTATAATATAATAAATAATATACTATATACATGATGTATAATAAAATATACATATATGTGTATGTATGTCTGTATCGTGACCAATGTATAGTATTACTTGTGTGTGTTCAGTTTTCATAAATGGTCCGTGCTAAGCATATCGTTCTGCATTGTGCCTCTTTCATGCAGCATGATGCCTTCGAGATCCTTCTGTATCGCTGTATATTGATTTGTCCATACCTGAATGTCTTTGTGTTATGTCATTAAGTAAAGGCTAGACATTAAAAGCTCAGGTGTTAAAATAGAGTGAGGCGAGCTGGAGGAGAGTGGCCTGCAGTGCCTTTTTACCCACTGAAAAAGGTTGTCACCAAAAATCAGAAGTAGATCTTGTCACTAACATTTAAGGGGATGATTTTTCTTACATTCCTTAGTTCCCATCTTCCTTTTCTTTAGCAGAAATGTGTTTATGTTTCCCAGAGGCTTCATCAGTAATGATACAGGGTCAGACTAAAAATACGTATATGTCGGTGATGGTAATAAATATATGTTGGGGGTTGCCAGACCCCTTGGGTTCACCTAGGTGATAAATGGGTGTCTTTGAGATGTGTTTAGTAGTTCAGAAAACCAAGTAGGAATCAAAGACTGCCTAGGCTAATTAAAATATCAAGTTTTAGAAACTTTTGGCCAGTGTTATGTTGACTCAGTGGAATCATTAGTCATCTTATGCTGGAAAACTGTCAATTATATGTGTCCTTAAAATGATTTTTAAGATACAATTATATACAGCATCTTAAGTGTACAGTGAGATGAATTTTGGCAAATGTATATATTCATGTAACCAACACCCCAGTCAAAATACGGAGTTTTTTTTATCACCCTAGAAAGTTACTTGTGCCCCCTTTTTACTCTCCCTCCTTCAAAGAGGCAACCACTATTTTTATTTCTACCTCCATCGACTAATTTTGCTTATTCTACAATTTCATATAAATGAAGTCATATGTTCTTTTTTGTCTGGCTTCTTTCTCTTAACATAATATTTTTGAGATTCATCCATGTTGATGTATCAGTGATTTTTTTAAATTGATGTGTGGTATTCTCTTGTATGAGTATGCAATTATTTGCTTATCCATTTTGGTGATAAATGTTTGAGTTTTCAGTTTTTTTCTATTATAAATAAGGCTGCAATGAATATTCTTATACAAGTCATTTGGTAGCCATGCAGTTTCATTTCTTTGGGGCAAGGATTTGCCCAAATCCACTTAGGAGTGGATTTACTGGATTATACAGTAGATATATGTTTGTTTCACTTTGATTATATGTCTTGATTAATGATGAGAAAAATCATTGTCATATGATATGTGCAGTTTAATAGGTCTGACTTTCAAAGTAGAAGTACAAGGGAAGGAAACTAATAAGCACAGTTCTTTTTGTTGAAATCATTGTGTGGTTATTTCACTCATTGCATTTCTTACAGGGAAATTGTAAACTCCATCCTTGGGTTTGTATTAATGTTTAGGTGAAATCTGATAATGAATATGAGATCCATGTTTACCAGCATAGCTCTTTATTTATTTTTCCCCCCCGCCTTTCTAATGGACTATTTTAGAAGAAATGGCGCTGTCACCCACATCAAGATTCAGAACACTGGTGATTACTATGACTTGTATGGAGGGGAGAAGTTTGCCACTTTGGCTGAGTTGGTTCAGTATTACATGGAACATCATGGGCAATTGAAAGAGAAGAATGGAGACGTTATTGAGCTCAAATACCCTCTGAACTGTGCAGATCCTACCTCTGAAAGGTCAGTGACGTTTGAGGAACAGCAGAGTCTGAGTGTCTCCCATGCCTGAGCTGTTATGTGAGTGCATTATGGGGGTTTGGCTTATATCTTTCTCGAGTTGCAATCTTTTTTTTGTTTTGTTTTGTTTTGCTTTTAATTAAAATTTTTTCCCCAATTATACTTGACATTCACTATATTAGGTTCAGGTGTACAGCATAGCGATGAGACATTTATGTAACTTAGGAAGTGATCCCCCTGGTCAATCTTGCGCCCACCTGACACCCTATATAGTTATTACAACATTATTGACCATGTTCCCAAAGCTGCTCTTTACATCCCCATGACTTTTGTGACCGCCAATCTGTATTTCTTAATCCCTTTGCTTTTTCCACCCCAAGCTTCAGTCTTTAAAGTTTTACTAAAGAGTAACAGGATCAGGTTATTCTCAGTGTCCTTTTCTTGCAAAAGCTTTCATCACTGTTACTTACGCTCATTCTACAGGGTTCTCAGACTATTCCTGTATATTCTTAGTACAAGCCGTAATGTTAAGATTGTTGAGCTTCAGCTGATAATCTTGGAGAGTTATGAGAGGAAAACCAATGATGCTGGAGACACCAGTCTCAGCAGTTCTGTGCAGTAGCTCCCGACCCGTTATTCAGCAGTGCCACCAACAGATGTCAGTTTAAGCTCAGAAGTGGAAGAGCAGAGAACCCCGAGGGTCTGAGTTTTCATCAGCTCTTTTCTGTTATCCACAAATGTATGAGAATGACCTTGCTTAGAGGGAATCATATTATTTCAGAGCTCTTCCCCCTCCGCCCATTAGATCTAAGCTGAGGTAAGCTGGGGCTTGACTTAATTTGTATTGATTTTACTGCTTTTCTCCATTTCCAGTCTCCTCTGACTCAGTACAAATGCAGGGTCTCTTAATTAGGTTTGTATATTTTGTGTCTTCAGGTAGTTTTCTCCAACTTGCACCTCTATGTCTGTGCTATTACATGCTGATAATTTGTTTCTCCAGCCACCACTGTAGCTTCAAGCAAAAGGCTATCTGCCAGCTCTCTGCAGTTTATTTCTAAATTTTACTCTGTTTAGTTGAGGGTGGATGAAAAATGACTCCAAGTATACAAGTATACCTCTGTCGTGAGGAGCCACAGCATGAGCAGCCGTGACAGTGCTTGTTTTCTCACCGAGACCCCGAGGGAAAAGGCCACATTATTAATATAACTATGTGAAGATGTTTTTGTAGTAACTTAAAGTAACGTCTTAGAGTTTGTCCTTGGACGGCGGCCTATGCGGGACTCTGGTGTGCTGGTTAAACATGCAGATTGCTGGGCCCCATTCAGAATTAGCGTATTGTGAGCAATGGGAATTCACCTTTTTAGCAAAATCCCTCACCCCTGCTCCAAGTCTTATATGCATTACATTTTGAAATGATAACCCAGTGTTCAGGCCAAAGATGTTGACAGCAAACTTGGAGACTGTCCAAGTAGAGGTTGGAAATATGGAAAAATTGGAAATGCTTGAATTGATTTATAATGAAGATCCTTTGTAAGTTTGGTTCACATGCCAGAGCAAGGGCAAACTTCCAAATGATTCTGTCTCTACCATAACTTTCTATTATAATCTCTTTAAATGGCTGTGATTAAACAGTTAGTCCTTTTAGTGTTGGGTGTGGAGAAATGATAAATTATGTTTTTAAAAGATGGGAGGTGTAAAAGAAGTAGGAAACATGGAGGACAGTTGTCTCCAAATGACTGGGCTCATTTAAGAAGTTTAATAGTCGTTCTTGACATCTTTGTCATTTTTCCTGTCTGCTTGGGTTGCAAATTCTGTCTTCTGCGGGATCACTCAGTCTCTTGGAGGGGACGTGTCTGTGTTTTAATTGTGTTTAGGAGAGCTGACTCTATATGGTAGTTTTGTGAAAGAATGTTGTGAACCCATGGCCGAACTCAATTTCTTTTCATTAAAAACAACGTAGGTGGTTTCATGGACACCTCTCTGGGAAAGAAGCAGAGAAGTTACTAACCGAGAAAGGAAAACACGGGAGCTTTCTGGTACGAGAGAGCCAGAGCCACCCTGGAGATTTTGTTCTCTCTGTCCGAACTGGTGATGACAAGGGGGAAAGCAGTGACGGCAAGTCCAAAGTGACCCATGTCATGATCCGCTGCCAGGTAAAGCCTCCGTTGAACTATGGGTCTGGCAAAATGTCATCTTGGGGTGATTTTTCTGCTGGAAGCAGACAGATGCCGTTATTTCCAAAGTCAGATTTTCTTCGCTCATGTGGTCAGGAGCTTCTCCACTTTTAGTACATTGTTCATTATCATCGCTTCATCATTTCAGAACTGTAGTAAATGATTTACTTCCAGTCTCTGACACATTCAGTCATGCCTCAGTGTCACCTTCTGCCCTGCAGCATCTAATCTGTTTCTGCTCATCGGCCCCCGGAGTCGGCCTCCGTCTCTGTTTCTAAAGTGACGGCCTCAGCTCCTTCTTAGGACTGTCCCGGTCTAGCCTGCGACTGCAGTCGCCTGCATGTTACAGAAACCCTGTAGTAAGGACGGGAGAATTGAACTCGCTAGTTCTTGTTTTTAAGTGGTGACGGGGCCAAGTAGGTTGATTCTTGGTTAACTTTGTGTTGGCATCGTTTCCTAAATAGGAACGGTCCATTCACTATTGCCTCAGTTTTTAAATTGAAAAAAACAAACGAAAAAAAGCACCCAGCTTAATGAGACATAATCCACACATTGTACAATTCACCCTTTTAGAGTGGACCATTTAGTGGTTTTTAGTGTATTTACAATTATGCAACCACAAACACTATGTAATTCCAGAACATTTTCATCATCCCAGAAAGAAACCCTGTGTCCGTTACCAGTCACTCCCCATTTTGTCCCTCCCTCCAGCTCTTGGCAACCACTAGTCCACTTTTTGTTTCTATGGATTTGCCTATTTTGGACATTTCATATAGCTAGAACCATATAATACGTGGCTTCTTTTACTTAGCATAATGTTTTCAAAGTTTATCCATGTTGTAGCCTGTGTCAGTAAACTATTGTCAGATATTCTGTTGTATGGATTATATACCACATTTTGTTTACCCTTTAAAAAGTAACAGTCATTTTGGCAATTATGAATAATGCTGCCAAGAACATTTGTGTACAAGTTTTTGTAATATTTACTATTTGATGAGACATCCTGCTCATATTTTCTTCTAGTTTGTGAAGTGTATTTTCTTTTAATTCTTTGAACATACTTATATTAGCTGATTTATTGTCTGTGTCTGGGCTTTTCTATTGAATGCTTTGTTCCTCCTATGTATGGGCCATACTTTCCTGTTCTTTGTATGTCTCATACTTTTTGTTGGAAGCTAGACATTTTAAATAATATAACATGGTGACTCTGGAAATCAGATACCCTCCTTTCCCAGGGTTTTTATTGCTACTTTTTAGTGTTGCTATAATTTTTGCTGCTTGGGTGTTTAGTGACTTTCCTGGAGCAACTCTGTAAAGTCTGTATTCTTTGTCATGTGTGGCCAACTGAAGTCTTTGGTTAGTTAGTGGTCAGTTGGTTATTGGACAGAGATTTCCTCACATGCCTTGAACCATTAAGTCTCCTAATCTTTGCCAAAGGGTTATGTGTTAGGGTATGCCTTTAACTCTCTGGCAGCTTAAAACTCCGCCTTAGCCTTCATTTCCTGCTTGTGCAGAACCGAAAGTTCAGCCATAGGTGAAGATTGGGGCCTTCTCAGATCTTTCTTGGACTTCACACAGCCCTCTACATGCACAAGGTCTTCTAGATTCTCAAGAATATGTTGGAGGTTTTCAGAGCCCCCTATGGCCATTGCCTAGATTTTCCTTTTAAGTTTTTAGTCAGTCTCTTATTTACCCCAACTGGTATTGCTACCTCAGGCAGCTGTGATATTAAGCAGTTGCTGCTGATTGTTTCTGGCAGATCCGCTGAAGACAGGGCTGAGTGAGCTCTGATAATAAAGTCAAATGAAGACAAGTTCGGAAAACAGGGCTTTTCCAGGAAGCTGCTAAACAGGCCAAATAGTGATTATTCTCTGGGGACAGGTCTTTTGCTAGAGCTCCAAATCCCCTCCATCCCCTCTCGTTGTGTTCGGTTGCTTGTTTTCATAGCTACTGTGGTCACGAGGCTCTTGGTTTTCAAATCGACTGAGGAGCTGGGGAGAGGAGAGAGGGAGGAGGGCAAGTGAAAACACCACAGTTTGCTGTTTTTACCAAGAGCTACCATTTTTCTTGAATAAATCCTCCCTTGACTATTGCAAGTTCTTGTTTAATTTTCAGAGTTCTGACAAAGTGGATGGCAATTTTTGCCAGTGTTGTTGTTGCTTTTATGGAAGAGGAGATTTTTTCAGAGGTCTTTACTTTGTCATTCTGAAAATTTTATTTTTGAATAAAAGATTGTACCCACATATCTTCATATATGTTATCTCTAGGGTTTTGTATTTTCTGAGTTTAACTGTTTTCCTGTTGTTTCCCTTAAGTAGCCTATTCTGATATGAGGAGCAGAAAAGATTTCCTGGTCTCTGTTTATAATTTTTATTAGAAGATGAAAGTAAAGGCATGTATGTTGGGCTTCAGTGCTGCCTCACCAGCCTTGGAGCTTGTTGTGTTTTAGAGAGAAAGAGTTGTTTACCTTCTATTCAACGGCCTTATGTATAGTCACTTAACCTAGAGTAATACAAAATAGTAAAGAATACTGTTTTTCGTTTCTTTAACTATTTAGTGAACTTACGAAGGAGAAACTTTCTTGTGGCCTAGTTGATGCTGGATGCTTATTTAGAGCCTCTCTCCCTCTGACGCACTCTCTCACGTTGGCTCAGCCGTTTCATTTTCATTATCCTGTGGCATCCTTTCCTTTGTGCTACTACAGCTGTTGGAAAAACAGTAATTTAGCATCAAGGTAATAAACATATATATATTTTTTTGTCTTGAAAGGAACTGAAATACGATGTTGGTGGAGGAGAACGGTTTGACTCTCTGACCGATCTCGTGGAGCATTACAAGAAGAACCCCATGGTAGAAACATTGGGTACAGTGCTACAACTCAAGCAGGTGAGCGTATTGGAAAGCTAAAGCTCTTATCTCCTTACAGAGTGGAAAACATCCTAATATAAAATAGTCCAAAAACACGGAAGTAGAATAGTATCAGGCACGTCCATGTACCCATCACCCAGCTTCAGTTACCATCACGGCATCAAATCTTATTTCAATTGTTACGCTACTCACTGCCCTCCTCCTGGTATGTGGAAACAAATTCCAGATTTACATCATTTCCATGACTCTCCATTTGGATCTCCCAAAGGCCACAGAGTTTTTAAAGCACCTTTGGGTGATCATACTGACTCATATTGGAGTTATTGCTATTTCAAAGTTCACTCTGATCACTTAGTGGCAAATGATGTTACCCCTCTGGGTTGCAGTCTGTTTATCAAGAAGAATAGGTTGAATTTATAGCAGCAGAGTTAAGGGTGTGTGGAGAGTGGAAAAAGATATATTTCCTGGTAGAACAGAAGAGAAAGTGAAACTATTTGAAAAATGTTTATTGTGAATTACTAGGTCCTGTGAACTTCCTGTCCTTGCTTTTATAAATACCGAAATAGAAGTTTGGTTGTGTTTTTTTTTTTTTTTTTTTTGCGTTAACACTTTCTTCTGTAATACTTTCTTCATTTCACACCAACTGCTGAATTTCATAAGCCCCTCAACACAACTCGTATCAATGCTGCTGAAATAGAAAGCCGGGTTCGAGAACTAAGCAAATTAGCCGAGACCACAGATAAAGTCAAACAAGGCTTTTGGGAAGAATTTGAGGTAAGTTATTAAAAAAGTTTTTTTCCCCCATGAGTTATGAAGTTCTGCTTTTAATGGAAGAAAAGTTGGTCTCAGGTTCACAGTGGGATATGAAAAACTTGAATCCGTGTCCTTTCTGAATTCGGCCATTGATTGGCATGGAACACGTTGCTGAGGGGGCTTCTTTGCAATAGAAGGGCACTGTGTTCTGGAGAAAGGAGTTGGCAGTTAATATGAAATGGATGAGCCAGTAGCTGCATTTGGCTCTTTGGGTTTGCTGGCAGAAACCCAGAAAAACAAAAGGATCTAATTCCTTTGGAAGAGTTCCAGCATTGGCCGGGGTCTACAGAAATAATCTGTAGCCTTATTGCAGTGAATAAGTAAGTAAAAGTGAAGTACCTCATGGTGGCTTCAATTTGGCGTTGAAATTTATAACTTTGGGAAGTTAAGTGAAATGATTTCTTTCCTGAAACCAGCTCAGGTAGGAGAATGTCCCCACTGGGAATGTGCTGTTCCTGTTGTACTCTGATATGTCACTTACCATCATATAATCTCATTCCTGTTCTTCTCATCCATTTGACAGAAAACTTCCTCAAAAACAAGGATTGTGCCATATTTACCTTCATCATTACCCCTAGCACGCGGCGCAGAGCCTCGTACAAAAAACAGAAACTCCATAAATGGTTCATGATTCCAAACTTTTGTAGGACTTTAGAATTTATGCATATTTGTGGAATGAATGAGTGAAGGGCCAGATGAAGTGATTTTAGCCACAGTACGTCAGGTCAACTTACTGAGATAACTGTTGTGTCTGTTTCACAGAGGAGGAGCCTGAGGCTCAGGAAGGTGAAGTAAATTGCCTCCCCACAAGTATTGATTGCCTTGTGGCAGTGGGGATGTGTGCAGAATAGAACATTCACAGCTCTTGCTCAACGTTGCCGAACAGGGACTTGACTCAGGTTTATTCTCACACCAGGCATTGGGTTAGTCACCGAGGATACATGGCAGACGAGATGGACAGGGCTGCTTCTGTCTTTAAGGCCCTTCCAATGGAGAGACGGGAGGCAGTGATGAAAAGCATCACCGCCGAAAAAGTGATGACAAACTGAATAAGTCAGAATTTAAAAATGTCAAGCTCAGGATTCTCTTGATTGTATCCTGCCAGCCTCCATAACAAAAGGCAGCATTTCAGCATTCCTTGTATTACATTTACTTCATTTCATTTAGTCTTTATAAAGCCTCATGAGGTAGGTGGATAAGTACAGAAATTGTAGAAGCCTTACATAAAATTTGAATGAAAACCCTGTTTTTCAAAAGTGTTTATTATGTAAAATTTCAAATGTATACCAAAGCCGAGAGAATAGGATAATCACAGCAGTATGCCTGTCACTCAGCATTAGCAATTGTTGATATATGGCAGTCTTTTTAACTGCACCCGTTACTCCCCCAGCCTTGGCTTATTGCAAATCCCAGATGTCATTTCATCTTTAACTTTCATTTCAAAAATTGTAACCAGAATATTATCACAGCTAAAACTATTAACAATAATAGTGAATATTGCGATGCTTAGGGAAACAAAGCCAAACCTTCCCAAAGAGCTTGTGACAATAGAGGTGTTTTCGAGATTCCATTGGTGGGGGTCAAGATACAAACTTGGAAGGAAGTCCTAGCCTGACTTTTCTGGCCATGGAAAAAGAACATTGGCCTGATGGTTTCACTCTGTGACATCTCCAATTTTAGTATATGTGCTGCCGAAGCGAGCACTCTGTGACATCTCAAAGTCAGGTCATCTTTCATACATTGTTAACAAAAAAGGTGGGGGTGGGGATTGAGTTGGCTTTTGGGGGAAATGAAAAAAAATAAGAGCACACCTCTGTACTCGACAAGTTCTCCATAGAGGTCAGGCCAAGGTCGTAAGTTATCATGCACTAAATCAGGGCATTAACTTTCATTTAAACTGGAGCTAGATCTAAATAGCAGATGGCCTGCTTTCTAGATCTCTTATGTACCTGCTTCTCAAATCCAGGCCATGTAAAAAAATTGCCCTTTAAGGTTGCGGTCAGTAGAATAAGTCTGAAAACAGAACAAACCATTATAGAAAAAATTAGATACGTGGAAGCAGACATTCATTATAACCTAAGTCCTCTGAAACTGGGGTTTGTTCACAATAGCAAGGCATTCTTATCTGAGCTGTTGTACCTTAGCTGTTTCCTGGAAGGTGGTAAATTTAGGATCAGGTCCATCTTACTGTGTGCTCTGAGAGTCTTTAACGTGAACCATAGCTCTAAATTGCAGTGCCACTGGTGATTTAATTCTGACGGCTATGTTTTGTTTGTCTGTATGCCCAACTCCTGTTTATCTGTAAAACTCTGTATGTCCTTCAGGTCTGTTTTGCTAGAAGACATTTATAAATTACTTTCACTTATGACGCATCTTAAAATACAAAGTCTCTTGTGAAGCTCTGCTTCTTTTCTCCTTTGCTGCTGAAATAAATTCAGGTTGATGATTTTCTTCTCGGATACATTGTATGCCCGAGACATTATGAACCCAAGTCTTTGATTTGTTTTCCTGTTTCTGATGTGTAAACATCTTGTGTCCCTCTGCTCCTGAATGTAAAGAGGCAGCTAATATTTCTAGATTTATCGAAAGGCAGTGGAATTCTGCTAACACGAGACTGACACCAACTAAGTGAAAGGCAGTTTACGGTCCTGTAATTGTGTGTCTGGGATGTGCCGGTTACCGGAAACCTGAAGTCAGACCTGCTCATCCTGACGAGGTGCACAGTGCATGGCTGCATTACAGAGTCTGCCCCCTCTCTGTGCCTGTTCCTCCGTTTTGAGTCCTCCAGGCCTGAGCTGCCAGGGCGCATGGTGGACTGAGTCTGGACACTGCATCTGACTGTAAGACCCAAGTCGAGGATGGAAATCTTGCCACTGACAGCCCCTGGGCCCCACTCTTCCTTTCCCTCACCTTCTTCCTCCATTTCTCTGCCCTCTCTGTTTCCAGTAGCCCCGTTCTCCACATCCCTGCTTCATCCTTCTTTTCCTTCAGCAGATTTCTCTGCTTCTTGACTTACAGACCTTAGTTGTAGCCCCTTTCAGATATTGCAGCTAGCAAGTTTCAGTCTTTGCGTCAAAGTCTCAGTCTCATCGGCTCAGAGGCCATCCATCTTTGGTCCAAGGAGCAATGCCAAGGACATGATCACAGAGAGGACAGATATGTCTGCATGGACCACCCTGTCTGGGGAAAAATAGTTGTCAGAGATGAGGGTTGTAGGGAGTTGGGTAAATAAATGTTCCCCAAATATCTGCCACAAACAGTAGACACCGATGGTTTATGATTCACTCAACAAATATTTATTAAGCACAGTCTGTGTGCTGGAGTCTCTGTTCTAGGTTCTGGGGATGTAGCAGGGAACAAATCAAAGTCTGTCCCTATGAAATTTATAGTCAATTAGGAGAGACAGACACTAAACAAAGAAACAAGTAAATATTCAATACGTGAGATGGTGATAAGTGCTATGGAAAAAATACAGTAGGGCAGGCCGGCCTGGTGGCTCAGGTGGTTGGAGCACCGAGCTCCGAACGCCAAGGGTTCGATTTCCACGTGGGCCAGTGAGCTGCGCCCTCTACAGCTAAGAGTGAACAATGGCTCTCCCTGGAGCTGGAACACCATGAGTAGCTTGAGGCCGCCGTGGCCTGGTGTGAGCTGCCATGTGCTGCCAGGAGCAGCCGGTGGCCAGAGTGAGTGGCCGGCAGTCAGGCAACCGACTGCCTCAGCTGGGGGGAGCGCAAGGCTCACAATACCAGCACGGGCCAGGGAGCTGTGTCCTACACAACTAAACTGAGAAACAACGGCTTGAACTGGAGTGGTGGGGGGTGGGAGGGGGAGGGGGAAAACATACAGCAGGGCAAGATAAAGGTGTGTGCCGCTGAGGATTACCGTTTTACGTAGATCTCTGTGGCATTTGCACACACAGAGACCTGCGGGCAATAAGGAGCAAGCCATGCAGATAAGCTCAGGAAGAGCGTTCCAGGGAAAGGGAACAGCAAGCGCAGAGGCCTTCACGTGGGAATGCCCTTCACATGTGGCCCGATCAGCACACGGGCCAGTACAGTTGGAGAGGAGTGGACAAGAGGAAATGTAGAGGCGACCATGGAGGGGTCAGGTCACACAGGGCACTGTGGGTCAGTGGAAGGCCATTGGCCTCTACTTGGGGGAAGTAGAGTCTCCGGGAGTTTTGAGCACAGGGAAGACGTGTCACTGTGGCTGCTGCGTGGAGCATTCTGTAAGGAAAGGACAGAGCAGGGAGACGCGTAAGGAGGCAGACGCAATCATCCAAGCAGAGGAACGACCGTTGCTTGCACCAGAGCTGAGCGGTGGAGGTGGCTGGGTCCTGGAGATATTTTGGAGGTAGAATTGTCAGGATTGAAGGCAGTGTTGCTGGCAGATTGTGTGGTAAGAGAAGACAACTGAGGCAAGGATAAGAGAAGTTTCTGGCTTGAGCAATTGGTAGGATGGAGTTACCACTTAACCTAGATGGGGAAGGCTGGGAGGAACAGGTTTGGGGGCAGGTGATCAGCTTTCATTTTGGACACGTTCAAGTTTGCACTGCCTACTGGACATGTAATTGGACTGTGATTCTTCAACTAATTCTATGGTGTTACAGGCGGGATTGTACTAGAATGTTCTTCCTTCCTCACTTCTTCACCTTGCTAGCATCTCTTCCCTCTTTAGTTCCCAGCCTCAGGGTCTTTTTCTCAGGGAAACCTTCCTTGATCCCTGTGCCCGGGCCTGGGTTGGTTCTTCCCGTTACATGTGCACATACATAGCAGCAAATCCATTCCTGTACAGGACTTACCATCCTTGGAATTCATGAATAATTTGCGTGGTTATTGGTTTAATGTTTGTCTCTTGTACTGTGAATCCATAGAAGCAGAAAACTTGACTAGGTCTGTTGGAGTAAAGAAATGTTTTTGCTCAAAATGAAACTGATGGGGAACAAAGAAAGAGATGGATACGCTTTTATCCTGCTCTTTTATGCCTTTTATGTCATCTAAGAAAATAACCCAGAGCAGTCCGTGGGTCCCACAAGGACTGCTGGTCCTGTTTTGTTCACCGGAGCCCCATTATCCAGAAAGCCTGACACAGAAGGTACAAATAAATATTTGTACTGAGTGTTGAATCTGAGCCGCTTTCAGTAGCTAGACTTGTACTGGCTTCAGACCCTTTGTGTATATTTCAAGAGAGGACAGCTTTCCGATGCTTAAATGGTGGAGGAATGTTCCAGGCTTTGCTTTGAGATGTTCCTCTGCTCCCATCTAGTTTGTTTTCATCAGCAGCCCCTGTTTGAGGCTTGATGGACACACATTTTAGTCTTTGACACCCCTGTACCCACTTGCCCAGGAGGAGAGTCGCAGTGGTGAATTTCAGAAAGATTTTAGTTTCGAACCTTCTGTTTCTGATTAAAAAAACAAAAACAAACACACCACATACACACACACAGACCCCACACAGCACCTTATTAATGGGTTATTTTCCTCCAGCACCTTAAAGCTTGTTTCCCTTGATAATTTGATTTGTTTTTAATGCCCAGCCTTCTTCCGTTACGCAAGCCATTCTCCTGCATGGTCGAAGCTGTTTTCAGTTCGCATAGGCATCAAGTCCTTTCGTGACAGCTGCCCAGATGTCCTGATTCCCACCAGCAGCTCTGCCAAGTGACATGTCTCCAGGAGGAGCTGGGGCCGGTCTTCAAGCCCACAGTCCAGTTTGCTTTCTTCCCAGTGATTGTGTCCGGCTCAGGGGAGCTATAAATTCTACTTCAAGGTGCTTAGGCTTTATGGAAACAGGACTTTAACTGCACCCCAAAGTTGGGTGTAGAATAATAATTCTTGCTGGTGTTCTCTAGTGGAAATCTTCTCCTTGGTGACTAAGCCGTGCCACCTTGAATGGCCTTGGGCTTTAAAGTGCTCCAGGATGGCAGCGGGAGCTGTAACCAGCATTTCCATCTAGGCCTGAGCTCCCAGTCACTTAATAGAAGGGCTGCTCCCCACTGGTGGGTAGAGGTTTTCTTCCAAAAGCTCCATCCTGGAGACATGCCTTTGTTTCCTTTGGGCTCTTTCTCGTTCTCTCTCTCCCTCCTCGTTTTTTGCTCCTCCAGCGTCAAGCTTTTCTCTTCAGAGTTGTTTTTATATGCTGGAGCTGCTTGGCTTCATTACAGAGAATTTAAGAACCGAGGGTGCCTCAGTATCTCTGCCTCACCTTTTCCCTTTGCCTTTAAATGTATGTCCCTGCTAGTACTTGCTGCGTCCGTCATTGTCCTTCTGCCTTTCTCATCGAGTGGGCTTGTGCTGTGGCCTCTGTCTCTTCTTAGCTCCTTCCTTCTTTAACAACTCGGGATGCGACTTCCCCCGATTACTGGGATCCCACTTCCAGAAAACACCCATGGCTTGCTTATTGTGAACAGGCTTTTCTTTAGCCTCTTCCTTCCTTAGGCTGCTCTTGAGACAGCTGTCCAGCTCCCCTTCCCCGCGTCGTCTTGGTTTCTCTGCATGCGCCTGGTTTAGTCCTTCTTCCCCTCCCTTGTGCCTGTCTTGCTGTTGGTTGCCTTTTCTTCTCCCAACCAGCTAACTCTGGTGGTTCTTCTCCAAGGTCCGTGATCTGGGCCGTCTTCTCATCGTGCTTTAAGTTCGCTCTTCCTTGGGGGGCACACCCATGCTCATCCTAGTCCGGTTACCCCTAAGTGTCTGTCGCTTCTAGTTCTGGTTTTATCTTTTGGATTGTGTCTTCCACTTTTCTTCTTGGCTGTCATAGCTCTTCAAACTTGAGCATTCAAAACAGGGCCTGTTGTTTCCCTTTCAAACTAGATGTCCCCTTTTATGGGTCTGTCTCTGGTGGTCGTACTGCTTATTCCTTGGCCCGGTAGGCTGGAATCCTCGGAACATCCCCTAACTCATCTTGCTCTTTCTTCCATCCCTTGCCATTCACCAAGCCCGGCTGGGTTTCCTTCCTGATGTCTCTCTGGTCTCAGAGGCAGGCAGGACAGTAGCCTTTATTGTCTGCTTGCTGCTGCATCTTGGGCCAGGCACGTCATCTCAGTGACTGTCCAGTCCTGTGAGGTAGGGAGAGTGAGCCCAGGATGCTCTGAGCGATCAAGGTGCCTGCCCAGGACTGCCCAGGTGGGCAGCAGCAGAATCGGGAGTCTCGCCTGATTCCGGGGTGCAGGCTGTCATCACCCCAGAAGACACGAGCTGCTCATTTACTCTACTTCTCTGCCTTTGGCCCTCCAGTCACCCTTTGTGCTAATCGGCTCTCAGCATTTCTCCTGTCACCTCTCTTCTGCTCAAACTGTCTCAGTGGTTCCCTATAGCAATTTCATTTTGAAGATAAAGAGACTGCAACCCAGAAGAAATGAGAAGGTTGCCCCCAAGAAAGTGCCTGGCAAATGGTTGTCTGTGGTTTGAATTTCCGGGACTTCTGACACCATGCTTCCTTTCCCTCAGCTTTTGAAGGTCTTCTCTCCAATTCTCGAGGCCCTCCGTCAATGTTCTTACTCTCCCCACCTAACCGCGTTTCCCACCACTTGTTATCACACAGCTTCCAGACTCATCGGCCAGTCTCCTTCCCCCTCCCACAAACTCTGGCCTCTTAGCCATGTTAGCTTATATTCCTTAATTTGCCAGGACGTGTTCCTTTCTTACTTGCACCCATCTAAATCCTCCTGTTCCTTCCAGAGACCTGCTTTAGTTCGTTTTCATGGATCTCATGCCCTAAATTCCACACCACATAATTAATCCCACACTTAATGATAGATTCGTCTCGTGCTGTTTGCCGCTGTTTCCTGTGTCAGAACCTGTTCTCCAGGGACCATGCCTTTTAATTTGTTTTTCTGCTTCTACTCCACCTTATCAGAGGAGGGAGGTAACTTGGTTTACAAGCACCAAGAAAGGACCGAATCTCGGGTGGTTTTTGCCCCCATGGTGCTTTGGCAGGGCTTGTCCATCAGGTGGGACTTTCTCTGGTGAGGAGAGTCACCAGCTGCCCCTTCATTCCTGATTGGTGCTGGGGGCTTGGTCAGGACGACGGCGGAGAAGTGGTGACAGGCTGTGCAATGCAGCGTCAGGAAGTGGGGGCTTTCACCTGCCTGTGGTACCTGGTCACACTGCAGAGTTCGCCGTAAAGAGAACGGAATGAGAAATGGCAGTGTTTTCTGCAGAGACAGATGCCAAAGGAAAACAGGAGTTTATTCAGACCCGGTAGAGGGCCTGGTTTGGTGGTTACTGCTGTCTGGAGAATTATTCATGGCATCCAAACCAGAGAGGCCATCTGTCTGACAGCCTTCTCAGCTCCGTTTCTCTCCTTCAGGAGGCCACAGCCATGGGGGGGGGGGGGGGGGGGGGCGCGAGGAGGGAGTTAGTAGAAGCTTTTACTTTTTTATTTATTATTAATTCATATCTAAAAGCTTTTTATTATTGAAGCTTTCAAACACCCAAAAGTAGAGAAAGTTATATGATGAACCTCCTTTGTCCCGACACCCAGGTTGAACACTTCTCAACATTTCGTTAATCTTGTTTCCTCCGTCTCCACCCCTCCTACCCCATCCAATGTACATACCCTCGTAGCTTTGTTTTTAAAGGTAAAGTGATTGTACAGCATCGTCTGGGCCTCGTGGTTAGTGGTGTTACTTCCCCCGAGTGATTCGTGCCTGTGGCTCAGAGCAGTGCAGGCGAAATGGTCATTGGGCCATTGTCATGGTGCTTGGGCATGCCTGGCTCTGCCACCTTGTTCTGTCAGCCTGCCTCTGCTTGATCCTGTTCCTCCACTGGCATTCGTGACATTCTGGTCAAGAGCCAGGTTCATGGTGCTCAGTCAGGGCTTTGGAAGCCTGTGGGGTCTCTTTAGGTCATCACAGTGACTGGGGATGCTGCTGCTGGCATTGGGCGGGCAGTGGCCTGGGGTGGGGAGCAGGGATGTTCACTGGCCATAAATGTAAGGGCAGGTCGTGCGCAGCGGACACGTGTCCCATCCACAGTCGGGTGGGCATGCTGCTGGAACTCTGAAAGGGACACGGTGGGTCGGGATTGACTTTCTCTTGATGCCTTTTAAGGTTTAATAGTTTGATATAGTCCCTTTGGCTCCAGGTCTGCTTTGACGGGTGCAGTCAGGTGACTGTAAGTAGCTCTGGCCCTTTCTGAGGGTTCATCATTTGGTGCAAACCCTTGGGCTGTGTTTATTTCTTGGGAAAGCCGGGTGTCGTGCAGCCTGTGTCCCAGCTTTACACAGCCTTTTGCTGTTTGTCCCAGCCTTATCATTGATGCAGACACAGTGACATTCAGCTTGACAGGTCATTTGCAGCTTTTGGTGCCCCAGGGGCTGCTGGTGAGACGGAGATTGTGGAAGATAAACCAAGAAAGGAATTGTAACCTCCTGGAGGCAGGGCTCCTTGGGCGCTCTCTGCCTCTTCCTGCCATCAGCCTGGTGCTGGGGAGGGCGAGCCCTTAGCAGGTGGTTGCTGATTATAGTCGGGGAGCCTCTGCGGACTCACAACTTCGGAGTTCTTTTTATTTTCAGTCTCAGTGTAGATGGATGGCAGCCTTCCACTGCGGGAAATGAAATGTGTTCAGGCAACGTGGGCCCCAGGCTCAGATGAGAAAGGGCTAATGGCACTGAGGAAGGAGCTGGGGGGGACAGACACACTGTTAGTCATTATTAATCTGTGACAGCTGCCAGCCGCAGGCAGTTAGCACCCGACTGTGCCTGGGACGCAGGGCCTCTGTGCCTCTTCTTTCTTGTGTGCTGTTCAAACCCCAAATCCACGTGGAAGAGGTGATTGGGAACTTAATGCAGGATGGGGGAGGCTCTGGCTGACCTGAGTAGACGGTCCAGCAGACGGTCCAGCCAACAAGCCGTGGGTACGCATGAATGTCATCTGGCTAGATGATTTTTGTTTTTAACTGGAGAATATTGGGGGACAGTGTGTTTCTTCAGGGCCCATCAGCTCCAAGTCGTGTCCTTCAATCTAGTTGTGGATGGCGCAGCTCAGTTCCAAGTCCAGTCACCGTTTTCAATCTTAGTTGCGGGGGCACAGCCTGCACCATCCCATGTGAGAATTGAACCGGCAAGCTTGTTGAGAGCTTGCGCTCTAACCAACTGAGCCATCCGGTTGCCCTGGGAGATGATTTTTGGTTGTACCCCATTACAGCAATAACATTGAATGAGAGGATGAGAGAGGTTTTCTCTTTTAACCGTATCCAATCCTTTTGGCGAGGCTTCGGAGACGTGTTGGTGGGGTATTAACATGTCTTAACATCTACCTCTGATACCTGCCAGTGTCCGTTTCTGACAAAGCCTCAGGCATGCTACAGCAGCCAGGTAGAATGTGATCGTTTTATTTTTATTGTATTTCTTTCTCTGGTTACCTTCTATATATGGCAAGTGACACTGCTTTACATATGTGCTCGTAATAGGAGGTGTCCTTTGAAATATATTTTATGAAAGGGGAAAAGGAGGAGAATTTAAGAAAACAACTGATAACAGGTGCTGTGCCAGGGTGGCAAAGCATCTTAAAGATGCTTTTCAGGTGACTAGAGATTGGCAAATGTGCTAGGGTGTTGCCTGCATTGGTTTTCCTTTATGTTGCAGTCCAGGCCAGCAGGGTCGGGATGGGAGTGTAAGTGTGGGGCCTGGGGGGCCGAGGCATCACTCGTGCAGATCTGTGGTTTGTCTGTCTCCTCCCTCCTTCCCCTTTATGTGCTTATTCAGCAAACACATTCTGAGTGTCTCCTGTGTGCCTCATGCCATCCTGGTTGCAGGCATAGCAAGGCGGTCCCTACTCTATAGTAGAGGAGACAGATTGGAAGGACATAGGTGGGACTCCGTGTGACAGGTGTACTCTGGAGGGTGTAGGCAAAATGGTTTTTAGTGCTTGGCATGACTGATGCCATCTTGAGAAGCAGGTTGCTTTCAGTGACTGCCTGAGGGTTAGGCTTATATCACCTAAAAGGAATGTTCTTACGTAGATAAGTAGGCTCATTAAGTTGCTTACTGCCTTATAATATACAGCTCTTAACATGCACATGCCACTTGGCTACAGGCCACCTGTGTTCTTGGTAGGTGTGTGTGTGTGTGTGTGTGTATCAAGCCCCCATCCCCTTTCTGGTGGGAAGACCCACCATCTTGCTGCCACCCAAGACTCTGCTTCTGTCCATAAGCTCCTTTAATAAACTGTTTAATTCTGGAGGTGTCAGCCTCTTTCTTCTGAGTCTTGGCCGCACCCTCCTTTGGAGGTCGGTTCCAGTACACCCCGGGAAATTTTCCCGGCAGGGGAGGTACTGCAGACAGTGCACTGAGTAATGACTGCAGGGCCCAGGAAGCCATGCCCATCACTGCTGAGCGGGACGGGAAAGCTTCCCAGAGGAGGAAGTATTCGAGGTGGGTCTTAAAGAATAAATAAAACATAACTATGCATAGGTGCTCAAGGCAGAGAGAGGGCGTTCTAGGCCGAGGGGACAGCATGTACAGAGCATGAAAGCCTGAAGAAATAGTGACTGCGAGGCCCTTATGTATATTTTAGTATGGCTGGAGCACAGGCAGTGCATCTCGCACTTGAGCGTGCGTGTGAATCGCTTGGGACTCTTGTTGGAGTGCAGATTTTGATTGAGTAGATCTGGGGCAGGAGCTGAGACTGACTCTGCGTAGCTCCCAGGCAGTGCTACCTGCTGCTGGTCTGCGGACCACACGTGGAGTAGCTGGGTATGGAACGATAATAATTCGACTGCGGCGGCCGGCATCTGCCTGCCTGCTTCCTTGTACTCCAGGCACGTTTTTGCACTTTGCCTAGTAATCCCGTTGAACTCTTACACCAGCCCCAGGGGGGCGGTAGTTAGGATTATCCCCACTGTACCCTTGAGGAAACTGAGGCACAGACAGGATACTAGTAACTTAGCAAAGCGGAAGCGGAAGTGAGAGGCAGGCCACCATTAGCTCAGAGAAGAGGAGGCCTTGTGAGTTGTTCTGAAAAGCTTGGCCTTTATCTTGAAGGCAGAGGGAGAAAATGAAGATGACGAAACGGAGGGCCTGGATGAAATATGCTTTTGTAGAGCTTGTTCTGGCCATGCACCCTCCACAAGTGACGCGTCATGTGGCGTGTGTGTCCTAAGTGAGCACGTCTTTGCTTTACTGTCGTGTGTTTTGAATCAAGCAGCTAATTCTTTCCTAGCTCCCCCACCATTGTAGCTGTTGTTGATGTTGTTTCTCTTGGTGGATTTTTAAACGGTTGAGTCAGTTCAAATGGTTGAACTTCACTTTGAGCCTTTACCTTAATGTTTACAAATCAGGATTGAACCTTCGTCCTAACACAGCAGATGCTGCTCTATGAGACTGGCTCACAATGGAAAGGAAATGCCAGCTCACACAAGGCAAATGGCTTGAATTAGTCTGGACTCACTTAAAAAATTGGAATGACTGTTTCGTTGTCGGAGTTCTGCATACATTGTATTTTATTTCTGCCCAGATTTCAGCTAGCCAAACACTTTTGTTATGAGCTGTGGGTCAAGGCTGAATATTACATTTTGAAACTGAGAGTCAAATAACAATTTAAAATCCTGACTTTCATACCTATCTGTGAAATTCAGATAAATGGAATGGAAATATAACAGGGCTGCTGTGTTAGAAAACATCGACTCTGTCACTCCTTGTGAAATCTTTAAGGAGTAACCATTTTGGCATATGTACACACACGCACACACACACACAACACACATATATTGTTAGATGTATAATATTGTCATATATAATATATGTAACACACACATTCTTTTTTTCTTTTTAGCCTGCCTTTCACTTTCTTGATTTGCCCATGTGCGATTTCCCATTACTGATTAGGCTTATTTGAAACTAATGGTCCCTTGTTTGACACTAAGGGACCATTTTATAATTTTGAAAATGAAACCTGCCCTTCAGCGTCAGCCTGGCCTGCCCACCTTCCTGTCTCTTTCTGCAGCGGGTCCTCCTCCACTTCCCCACATCCCCCCTTCCCGTGGGGCCGGTCCCGCCGTGGCTGCCTGGCTGAGTCTCGTCTGTCGCCGATGGCGTGCCCCAGCAACTTCCCCGCGGAGCCGTCCTTCCTGACCACTTGCTTCTGGAGGCCGGCTTCTCGTCCTCACTCTGGCCAGGGAGAGCCTGGGGGAGGAGGGTGCCTGTGTAGACGAAGGCTGGCTGCCGGGGGCACTGACCTGGGTTTCTGGCATAGGAGGACTTTGTTCGGCTAACAAAGCTGGCATGCTCACCATCCAGTGGTACCCAGACCACTTCTACTGTCCCCTCATTTCCAGGTCTGAGCATTGACATCCAGCTTGTTCTGAATTAAACAACAGTAGGAGGCAGATCTTAAACGCCTCAAGTCCATGGGTCGCATCTTTATTTGTATACCGTACACCGGTACCCACTGGCTCTCATTTGTTGTTTTTTAATTAAATTTATTGGGGTAACATTGGTTAATAACATTATACACTTTGGATGTATAACTTTATAATTCAGCTGTGTATTCTATTGTGGGGTCACCACCTGAACGTCTAGCCTCTTTCTGTCACCATATATTTGATCCCCTTTACCCTCTTCTTCCTCCCTTCGGCTTTCATTCTTAATAATTGTTAAAAGGTTTCTCTGTTTGGAAATAGTTCCTCATTGTAGAAAATTTAAGCAAAAGAGAATTTTTAAAAGGAGAAGAAGAAGAAAAAGAAGAAGGCCTTTATAATCCCACTACCCTGAAAAAAAATCCCCATCACTTTTTTAGTATATCTCTTTCTGCCATTTCTTATATACACAGGCGAATGCAAATATATGGCTTACATCATACATTGTTTTGGAAGTTTGATGTTCTTTTCACTTGACATTTATTCTGCTCATCTTTCCAAGGCACGAAATATCCTCCTAGAACATCTTTTAAATGGCTGCAGGACATTCTTTTGTATGAATGAGCAATAGTGTCATTAGGCAGCTCTTGCTGGTTGGACATTTATGTTGTTTCTCATGGTTTTGCCACTGTTGCTACAATCAAGATGAGCATTCTTGTAGCTATTGCACATGACTGTGAATATTTCTTAGGATAAATTCCTTAAAGCAGAAATGCTAAGCCAAGCTTTCTTTTTTTTTTGAGACTTTTAATAATATTTTATTTTTGTTTCTCTCTAGACACTACAACAACAAGAGTGCAAACTTCTCTACAGCCGTAAAGAGGGTCAGAGGCAAGAAAATAAGAATAAAAATAGATATAAAAACATCCTGCCCTGTAAGTAGCAATATTCTGCTCGGTGACAGTCACTCGTGGAGATTTCTGATTCCCAGCATCCCTGTAACTTTTCCTGAGGGCCATGAGCCCTTCTCAGCAGACCTGAGGCCTTCATCTCTTTTAATTGTGAGCAGTTTTCAAAACAATTAACTGTGGTGGCGACTGATGGCCTCATTCCCTGAGTTCCTATGGTGCTGTTACTGAGTGAAATTGCCACTGGGAGGTTTGGAGTGTGGCTGTGTCCTCCTGTTAATTAATTTTGTCTGCCTATGAGCGATCCTTTCAAGGCTTGCCATCTCCCAGTGTCCGGCCACACCCGGAGCCACAGGGGTCCCAGACCTGTGTCCTTGCTAGGCAGTACCTGGCCTATGGGTCTTGGGAAAGGCACGCCTCCTTCTGAGACTCTGTTCCTTCATCCGGGGAACACAAGCTTCTCCTGGAGGCTCTTCCAACTGTTCTGCTCCCTGATGCCCTGAGCTCCAGTGACAGGAGATTTGGGCACATACCGCACTTTGCTCAGAAGAGGACCATGTGATAAAGCAGTACCTCCTTTAACACCCCTATGCTGCCAGGTAGAGCCCAGATTGAACCTTGGGGGGAAAGAGGCCTGGAAGGACGTATGCCTTGGACGAGGATCCCAGAAGTGACACTAAACAGTTGTCATAGCTTTCCTTTCCTGAGGGCTGACTGTGTACCCAACTCTCTGTGTCTGTATCTCCATCCACAGCACATGCACATGAAGCAGGTGTTCTTACTATCCCCATTTTATAGACTATTTTATTAAGGTCGCAAGTAGGGGGAAGTGGGAGAACCAGTACTGGAGCCCCCTAGGTCGCTGCTCTTAGCACCACACTCTAATGCACGGTCTGCAGCGTGGGCCTGCAGGGCAATCCACTGTGCGGAAGGGAAGGAACATTTAGAACTTCTCTGGATTTATAGCCTTTATTTAAAAAAAAAAAGGAAAAGAAAAAATTAAGTCCGAGGTACAGATTGATGGCAGTGCATGCATAAAGTATTGACCCAACTTAAAAATAAGGCTTGTTCGTATATATAATTGTATATATATGTATATATTTCAGTGTTCAAAAACTTTATTATTAAAGTATAGTGGGGTGCATGATTAAATTAGACGAGCATTGTTGTAATGTCTCGTCAGGTCAAAGCCATTTTGTCAGATATGGTATATGGTGTATATGTAGATCACATCCATATGGATTATTTGTAATGTGTGTAGGTGAGGATGGGAAAAAGTGGATAACACTGGGAAAGGGCAGTGCGGCATTTGTGGGAAGTCAGTTTGAGCCCCAGCGTGGTCCTAATGACCGTGGAACAGCCTCATCCTTTTCATGTGGAAGTTTTCATTTCTGCTCAGGAGTCTAATGGTGCTCATTAGTGAGACGTCGGGAGATGGGGAAAGATGAAGAAAAAAGAAGTATGCAGTTTCTAAGTAAAATATGATTGTCCTTTCCTCCCTTTGAGATCCCAGTCGGACATTTCCTCTGATTAATATCTTACTTCTTTAAAGATGCGGCGTCTGAGGCAAAAGAACATTATTCTATTAAGACATGCAACTGTATTACTAATTCCCATTGTAAAATGTGTCCTTAGGTAGCCACTCAGATTTGTATGCCGCTACTATACTTTTTGTTCACAATTTAGTCAGTTGATACCATCGGAATCTTGTCTTCTAGGTAGTCTTGTATTTCATTCTGCTTCATGAAAAAAAACCATATAAAACCGTTTTTATTATGGAAAGTTCAGATGTGTTTCAAAGCAGACAGAATGGTATAAAGAACCCACACGTACCGTCACCCACCCAGCTTCAGCAATTGTCGACTCATGCCCAATCTTGTTTCATCTATACTCTGATCTACTCCTCTCTCCATAGGTTATTTTGAAGCAAATCTTAGACATCATGTCATTTATCTGTATTTGACTCTTCCCTTTAAACAAAACAAACAAACTTTTTTGTTTTGAATAATTTTAGATTCACAAAAAGTGACAAAAATACATAGAACGGATGCACCCTTTACCCCGCTTTTCCCAATGATTATAGTATTTTATATATTCCGTAGTATATTATCAAAACCGGGAAAGTGACACTGCTACTTTATTCTTCTTGAAGAAAGCATTATGAGGCATCAGCCAGTGTTCAGATTATTGTGGTGCTTATTTGGGATTTAATGTTTTATGTGGTCTTATCATTAAAACTTGCACCAGGTTGAGGACAAACTGATTTGAACTGATTTGTCCTGAAAAGGTCTCAGTATTTTTGTGACTTTGGTCTCTTTTTCTTCCAGTTGACCATACCAGGGTTGTTCTGCATGACGGTGATCCCAATGAGCCCGTATCAGATTACATCAATGCCAATATCATCATGGTAAACTTAGCTTTTCAGTGTTTTCTGACCATTCATTGCTAGCCTGTTTTTGTATCTTAAATCGTTCCTTGTGTCCTGAAAGCAACTTTCAAATGTCTGAAGGGTTTTCTTCCTAAATTTCTAGCCTGAATTTGAAACCAAGTGCAACAATTCAAAGCCCAAAAAGAGTTATATTGCCACACAAGGCTGTCTGCAAAATACGGTGAATGACTTTTGGCGGATGGTGTTTCAGGAGAACTCCCGAGTGATTGTCATGACAACAAAAGAAGTGGAGAGAGGAAAGGTATACTATATATACTCTTTTGATAGAAATGTTTAAAGTATCAGACACGTCAGGTTGACCATGTTAAGAACTGACTAAACAAATTAAGCTTACTCTAACTGACCCTCTGGCATAAAGGGAGCAGAACAGACTTGATTATCATGTGCCTTAGTGCAGTTTTCTTTATATTTCTTCTGCTTGGGGTTCATTGAACTTCTTGGATCTGCGGATTTACAGTTTTGTTTTGTTTTTCAAATTTGGATAATGTTCACTATTTCTTCAAATATGTACCCCCACCCCACCCTGTCCTGGGATACCAATCACACGTATATTAGGCTGTTTGGAGTTGTCCTACGGCTCACGGAGGCTTTGTTCATTTTTTTTCAGTTCTGTTTTTTCTCTTTGTGTTTGATTTTGGTATTTCTTTTGCTGTACGTCTTTAAGTTAATCCTTTTCTTCTGCAGCATTTAATCTGCTGTTAGTCCTATTCAGTGTTTTTTTGTTTGTTTTTTTCCTCATGGTGGACACTGCACTTTTCATCTCTAGAAGTTCTATTTGAGTCTTTTTAATACTTTCTATCTCTTTTTCACATGTGCATCATTTCTTGTACCTTTTGAACATAATGGGATATATTTGTAATGACTATTTTAATGTCCTTGTTACTAATCCTATTACATGCGTCATTTTATTTTTCCAGTTTTTCAGTCATTTAAGGTGAGAAGGTAAACTAGTCCTGTTAACTCACTGTATCCAGAAGCATTGGTCAAAAAGGGGCGTTGTAAGAAGACTTGTCCAGTGCTTTCAGGCGATTAGAGTACAAATAAACAAACAGTGATTTCACTGGTCATATAACCTGTACTTGTCGTGACTTTTAAGCATTTAAAAATTAATTTGAATTACCTAAACAATATAGTCAATATTCAAACATCTGGTAGTTAAATTTGCTTTTGTCACCATCTGTTTTCCACCCATTTTAGTCCCCTCCTCCAACATAAACCCTGTTATCAGTTTGCTATGTATTCTTCTACGCTGTTTTCTTGGCATTTAGTACATATGTGCATGTATTATAGGCATTATGATGGGCCTGACATACTTACATTTACATATATACACATATTTATATACATATATGTACCTGTAAAATATATAGTACTATTTTCTGGGAAAAAACATGAAAAAGTGCTTTCATACTGTGACTTTATTGTGTAGCTTTGGTTTTTCTCCACTCACTAAATATCTGTTCTCACTTCTTCTGTTTGCTAGTACATATTGGCCTATCTCATTCTTTTTAGTAATTGCATGATACCCTATGGTATGGATGTACCATAATTGAACCATTGTGTTTGGGGCATTTAAGTGTTTTAGCTTTTGCTTTTCTAAACAGTGCTGAAGTGAACAGTCTTGTTCTTGCTTTTTTGTGTATGTGGCAAGTGTTTCTCTAGGTTAGATGTCAAAAATTGCTAGGTCATAGGGTGTGCGTGTTGTAAATTTATAGAAGTTCTGATAAACTACCTTCCACGTTGTCCCATGTACACTCCCCCAGCAGCGTATGCCTAGTACCCATCTCCCCACATTCTTCATGATACCTCAGGTTTTAAAAATTGTAACATTTCACACTTACAAACAAGCAGATGAATCTCACTGAGTGATAGCTCTATGTGTTATCCCAAAGCGAGTCATCCACGTGGATTTTTTAATATGGAAAAGTTCAGTGTTTTGGTTTGTGTTCTAGTTGGAGTTTTCTTTAGATGTACTTTAATTGGTTTATATAAAAGTTGTGTGGACTATGGCAGTTGTACATATATGTTAAACCTAAGACGGATGGGTGACTTTGGATTAGATTTTAGTCCTCCTAGTGTAATTTTCATATCAGTTGTGAGGGGCACTGTGATTTTATAAGATTTTCGTAGTTGTGCTACTGGTTGGTACATTTCTGAATACCTCTGAGGCCGGATCTTGTCACTGTGGCACAAAGGCCTCCTGCAGTATATATCTGCCTGCAGTAACATTAGTTCTTGAATTGATGGACAAGTTAAGATGTCTTCATAGTTTCCACTTCAGGCGAGTGTCACCTGCCCTAAGAATGGAAAGGAAAACTGAACCCTCTGCCCTGCATGTTGCCTGATTGTAGTGCCAGGAAGCCACCTGTTCTCAGAGGACTTGGGGGCTGTGAAGAGAGGGTGCTCGTGTCACTTTAGAGGAATCAGTATCGGTCCCTTTCAGAAGAGCTGCTGGGAGCTCCTGGAACAGACAGACATTGGGCTAAATCACTCTACCGCACCCCTCACTTTCACATCCCAGTCTGTGCCTGCTTTCCTGCTCTTCCTCTTCACTCGGTGGGTGGAGAGGATGACATGATGGGCTTTTATTCCCTCCACAGGCCTTTCTGACACCCTGCTCTCTCAGTATCAGTATCCCCGCCGTTGCACAGAAGAAAACCCACACTCTAGGTTCCCTTTGTTTGCTGGGATTTAATTTAAAAGCCAAAGTATTAGTTCTCACCTTTTAGAATTTGTCAAGGTTTCCATCAGAGTGTAAAGTAGGAGGCGGGCTGCAGTAGTTTGCAGATGTGTAAGGTCAGCTCAACTGTTTCAGAGTTGTGATTTAATTTTGTGTCCTCTTAAGTGATAGCAGTGCTTAGAGTTGATTAGCCAATAACAGCATGGAGTGCAGTTAATATTAAAAGTGTTTATTTGGGAGGAAAAATGGTATCAAAGCTGTCAAAGAGGCATTTGGATCTACAAAATACTGGAGGGAAAGCTGAATTCAAGATAATAATAAGTTAAAAGCCCCCAAACTGTGCCAAGCAAAAAAGTCAAACCATTCATTATATCCTTCTGTTGAACTTTCCTCCTACCCTGGTTTGTTTGTTTTTTGTTTTTTTGTTTTTTTATCATTGACTATGGGGATAGTCTGCAGCTGCTCTTTTATTTCCAGTTTTATAACTGAATTTCTCTGTCTTCCTAATATACAAGGACAATGTCTCTTGCTGATATTTGTGTCTCGGTTGTGGAAAGCGAGGGGTGTAGGTGACTGTGGCTAGAAAAAAAGAAAAACCAAACACAAAATCATTCTTTGCCCAGGACACATCACCAAATATGTACAGACTCGTCTCTCATTGAGTGGAATCTCTTCCTCCTTGGCAGCAAGCATGATTTTCTTGGTGCCATATTCTCCCCTCCGCCAGCTCTGAAGCCCGCAGCTCTTGCGGGCTTGGCATTCCCAGGCACCCAGTGAAGCGAAGGTCACGTGTGCAGTAGGTATCAAGTGGATCTGGATATAGAAAAAGCAGCTGGTTCAGAACCTCCTCGGCTGCCTTTCTGTGCTGGAGGTATTCACACTTGGGTTAGATCAGGCGCGGTGTCGTCCTACACTGGGGCGGAAATGAACCAGACAGTCTGGCTGGTTGGGCAGCCACCTCCAGAGTCCTTGCTTGCCTTCCCTGCAGAGTGACTGGCAGAGCTCTAGAATTCAAAACTCAGTCGTTGCTAGACAGCACTCTCCAGCTGGCCAGTCCCTCTCTTTGCACCTTTGATTCTTCAGAGATAAATATACAGGCAGTGACGCTCCTTTGACGTGTGTCTTGGATCCGACAACTCCGCAAAGGCAGCCTTTTCATCCGCCTTCTCCCTGATTCTCCAAGCACCTCTCTTCTTATATGAACGCTTCTTTTCTTGTCTTTGAAAATCTGACAGTTAAATGCTAGAGAGGCCATTTTTCCGTGTTAGTGATCGCTAAGCAAGACTTGAACATTTGTCTTCTAGAGGTTTAGGCTTTTATTTCCGAGTTCACAGAGATTAACTGTCTTTCTCTGATCCCTTCCAGAGTAAATGTGTCAAATACTGGCCCGACGAGTACGCTCTGAAAGAATACGGGGTCATGCGTGTTAGGAACGTCAAAGAAAGTGCCGCCCACGACTATACGTTAAGAGAACTTAAACTTTCAAAGGTTGGACAAGTAAGTATATTGTCGTATTTTAGAGACTGTGGGAACTGTTCACGGTACGCAGTGACCCAGGGTTGTGCAGTCCCTGGGGCTTGCGTACATTCATGGCATTCGTTCGCTCACTGATTCAGTGGCCGTTATTGGGTGCCTTCTGTGTGCCAGTACAGTCGGGGCACTACTGGTCCATTGCGGACAAGACAGGGCCAGCCTCTGCGCTCACAGAGCCTAGGGAGACAGGTGAAAAAGTGCACGGCTGGCGCGGCTTTCTGACCATGCTGTCTGTGGAGGCAACAGGATAATAGAGAGAGGGATGGGGTACTTGAGGGGCGGGGGACAGGGAGGGCGTCTCTCAGGGAGTGTCACCTGAGCTGAGACCTGGGTGGAGGAGCTAGGCATCTGCAGAGTCAGGAGAAGAGTATCCTAAGCAGAGGCCACAGCAAGTGCAAAGACTCTACGGTTTATTTAGTGCTCACATTCCATGGCCTCGGAACTTAATTGCATGTCGTTCAGGTTTGTCGTTCAGGTTTGCTTCTGGGGTGACTAACTTTACAAAGCAGGGTTACATTTGGATTCATTTAATTTCGTGGTTAGAGAGGGGCTTACTTGTTCAGGTCTTTTGGGGATACAAAGATTAATAAGACAGCCTTTGTCTTCAAGGATGCTATCCTGTAGCCGCGAGAAGCCACATACACAAATAGCTGTGCTCCAGAGTGGATGAGGGCTACAGCTCACGTCTAAAGGGCTGTGGTGCTGCAAAGGCTGGGCTTCCTTCCAGCTGGGGCATCAGAGAGACCGTCTCCCAAGAGGCTGGGCCCTTAAGGATGGGGATTCTGTGGGGGAAGATGGTGGAGACAGGGCATCCCACATGGAGGTGTCACTGTGAGCCTCCATACGCAAGTGCAAAGTGTAGGGAAGTGGGATTTACAGGGACTGACAGCCAGTGGTGAATCTAGGGAATAAACGTGGCTGGAGGCTGAGACCAAGTCAGGAAGAGTCCCAACTGTCATGTTAAGAAATATGAACTTGATGTATTAGTTAGCATGACACCCGTAATGGTTCTTGTGCCAAATGAACACACACGCAGAACTGTGTGCTGGGAACCTGTCTGACAGCCCAACCCGGGGTGGGGTGGATGGGGATGGGGGACCCTGGTGGCTGGGGGGCCTGTTTGGAGTCCCTACGGTGGTCTAGGTCTGACCGTCTCCTTTCCACGTATCACAGAGACTCCAGCCATTTGTTTTATTTTGTTTGGTTTTACTTCTTAGTCCTCCCTTTGGAAATAAATATTATGTTAAAATGTCAGAATAAATTCTAGAAGAGAAGTGATGGGTATGAGAGATACCCTGGGTTGACGACAGCAAGATGAAGGGATAGTCTGGCTATTGGAGGGCAAGGAGGGGGCATTAAAGACATCTGAGGGTTTTGGGCCTGAGTGGATGGTGGCGCTGTGGCAGAGGTCAGAAAAGCTGGAAGACGATGTATGCGATGGTGTGGCTGGAATTGTGGAGGTGCAAGTTGGCACGGTGGTGGCAGGGCGGCGGGAAAACGAGGACCGACGAAGTAATTGGGAGGTAGACAGGGGATTTGAGGATGGAACAAATAGGGGGTGAGGGTGGCGTTCAGTGGGACCGCAGTTTTCTAGCTTGAGAAATGGGGCAGGTGGCGTGGATCTGAGGAGCGGGGAGGATGAAGAATAACCCCCAGACATGTAAAGTTTGAGATGCCTTTGAGACATCAAAGTGAAGATACCAGGGAGAGGATGCAGGGATGGCGGTTGGGCAGGACGGGAGGTGGGCTCCGGAGCATCATGGAAGGGTCGGTTACGATCAGGGGAGGGCTAGTTCTTCTGTGGCAACGGGGGGCAGAGGAGAAAGGGCACCGACGCAGGCAGGGGAGCCGAAATGGATTTTCTCTGTATGCTTTATCAGGCAGGGGACAAGGCCATTCGAAGGGACTAAGAAGAGATGAAATTTTGGATGAAAGTGGGAAAAGTATGAAATACTAATTGTGTAGAAAGGGCAAGAAATGCAGTAAATTTCTGGGCAGAGCTGAGTGCCCGATGGAGGGGGTGAACATGAGTATTTAGTGCCACCGATCACCTGCTGGGTGATTTTATTCCATGGATACTCTGCTCTGTTCCTCCTGTACACAACAGAAAATGGGTGGTTGGGTTCTTCCAGGCCTGGGCTGCAGCGCAAGGAGAGAGGGCTGAGGGGGTGGAGGCGTGTGATGGGCAGCAATTGCCAGGAGAGTGGGAGGGACTGAGCTGGATAAAGGGGTGGTGGAGGGGTGGGACTAAAGAGCTGGAAACCCCCACGGTCGTGGGCCAGGGTGAGATCCTGGAACTTCTGGTGTCAGTGGGCTGCAGTTCTACTGATGGTGCGGACAAGATTGGGTTCAATCTAATGCAGAGACTGTGAGAGGAGCTGGAAAAAACGTAGCTGTTGAGCAGAAATGCGAGCGATTTAGAGGACGTTGTCAAAGATTCTAGAGAGGGTTTTCTTCAGTTTTAGTGCTAAACTACCCATCTTTTCGTTATCAGATGTTTCTGAGTAGCAGGTGGATTTTTCTTCAGTTTTAGTGATAAACCATCCATCTTCTCGTTATCAGATAATTTTAAGTAGCAGGTACGGGAAATGTCTACATTTGGTTTTTTGTTTTGTATCCTCAGATGCAATTGCTGATATGGGACCTGTCATTTCTCCAGAATTGCTGGTCCCATATTATTTGCTTTTTCTATAACAGGTTACATTTTTGCTAAGGTGCTATCACATGATTTCATTTACACCTCGTAACTGCCTGGGAAGGAGGAGTTGGGGCAGCGATCTCAGTGACCTTTTATCGAGGAGAAAGGGGCATGGAAGGATATACAGGGCAACTGGGTCTGTCTCATTCTCCGACTGCCTTTCTGTGACTGTCGCCCCTTGATATTAGCTCACTGGTAATAGCCAGAAAAATCTTTTTCATGACATCAGCAAACAAGTCAAGAAAAGATAATTGTGGTTCAGATTCCTTGGCTGGCTTGAAGGGCACTGGTGGTGGACACTGGTCTAATTACTCTTTTTCTCTCCTTTTTTTTTTTTTTAAAAAAAAAATCCTGTTTAAAAATCTCTCTTAGCTTGGATTATCTCCAGATATACTGGGAGATGTAGCGATGAGTAATGATACTCAGTGACCTCACCTGGTGGACCCAGAACTCAGTGCTTTTGGGTCTTTGTGGTCTTGGGACCATTGTTGACCTTTATGAGTGTCCAGTCTCCTCAGAGGAACCAGTGTGCTGAGTCTCTTCCTGTCTGCGGAGCAGTGGCTCTGTGTTGAATTGCTCTTGTTTAATCCCCGCCATGGTTTTGTGAGAGACAGATTATTATTCCCATTTGCAAATGAAGAAACTGAGGCCAAGCGATGTCCAGGCACCACCGTGAGTGTGCATGGTGGGATCTGGGCCTAAATCCGGCCATCTGATTGCAAAGCTTGTCTTCTTATCTACTTTTCACTCAACAGAAGTTTAAAATAGGATATTAGAATAAAAGTGTGCAGCTGGAGGAGGGGAGAAGGTTTGGGTATAGAAAGGACCAGGAAGAACGAGTGACTTGAGGGAATACCTGTTTTCTGGTCTGGTGGGGGGACAGCCCCGGGTCCCGGACGCCGCAGCTGCCTCCTGAGTTGAGGTGCACGTGGACGAGGAGGCTCGAGAACGTTCCCTGCTGCGCATGATTCAGAGGGCTGATTCAGGTTGGCCTTTCCCGAAGAACAGATTGCCACGCTAGACATCGGGGTTCTTATGGCAGCGGTAAAGAGTTGCCTCCGGGATGGCTCCGCCAGGTCTGAGAGGAGACACGATCTGGGGAACTCATAAGAGGACCTGTAAATGGAGCGTGAGGTGCCTCGGTGCCAGCCTGCTCCTTTGGCTCACGTAGGAGCTGAGAAAGCGAAACCGGGCAATGCCTCAACCCCTTGATTTATTTAATTCTTTTCTGGTTTTTCTTGGCTCTACTCCAGGGGAATACGGAGAGAACGGTCTGGCAATACCACTTTCGGACCTGGCCGGATCACGGAGTGCCCAGTGACCCCGGGGGCGTGCTGGACTTCCTGGAGGAGGTCCATCATAAGCAGGAGAACATCGTGGATGCAGGACCAGTGGTGGTTCACTGCAGGTGACGGCCGTCCCGCCGCTAGGCCACAGCCTGTCCCGGACCCTAACGCTCAGGGCTTCCTTTTACCTACCCACCCCCACCTCTTTTAACTGTGAGATAAATTTAGTTTCTATTTGAGGCCTGGATAAACTTGATGAAGGGACAGTTTGACCCCAAAGTATGTTTCTCATGGATCCTACAGAACTGCCAGGTACTGGGGGTGGCAGATAGGGGTGGTGACACAGTCCTTATCTTTAAGGAGCCCCTCATCTAGTAATGTTTGCTCAGTTTTCTTTTGTAATGTAGGGTCCACCTCTTTGATTGTGATTCTATTCTCTTCTACCATAGAAATAATACAGTTTTTTTCCCCCTGACAATACACTTGTTTGCTTCAAAAGATTTGGACTGTTCCCCACCCAGGCCTCTGGAAGCCATGCTCGTGGCCTCCACCTGAGAGTTTACAGGCTGCTGGTGCCCAAGTTTGGGCTTCACAATTATACTGGGGCAAGTTTTGTTTCCTAAATCTCGTTCATATATTGGGCAAGTAGATGTGTGTGAAACTTTATTTGTTCAACAATTTTTTAAAAGCTACTGTTTATTAAGTACTTGCTCTATGTTACCTCTGAGCCCAGTGTTTTTTCATACATGATTCACATTTGATCCTCACAATAACCCTCTACGGTATGTACTGTCATCCCCATTTCACGGATGAGGAAACTGAGGGTCAGAGAGGTTAAGGGACTTGCCTCAGGCACACCGTACTGGACAAACTGGGCTCCAAGTGCAGGTGGGCCTGACTCCAGAGCCCTGTGCTCTTAGCAATTATATTTTCAAATATAAATAGACAGTCTTATAAATACTCCCAAGAGCAGACAGTGGCTCTGTAGAAATTAATAGCTTGGTTTTGAGCATAAAAGCCCCGTGAATGATTCTGTTGTCATTGCTTTTTGTCCTTCTGCCCACAGTGCTGGAATTGGCCGGACAGGGACATTCATCGTGATTGATATCCTCATCGACATCATCAGAGAGAAAGGTAGGTCATCTGGAGGGCAAGCAGCTACAGTTCCTGTTTTCAGTTTATGGAAGGAAAGTGCTAGTGCAAACAGCCGGGGGAAGGAAATTTGAATGCTAAAAAACTTGCACAAAATCTGGGCTGAAGACTCCAACTTTCAGTACGTTTGCCAGAGAACAGACGTGACGCTGTTTGAGCTTTTGATTAAAATGAAGCCTAGGCTCTGTCCGTCCCACGGCTGGGGCCTTTTGCTGAATGCACAGTGGGGGTCTCCACGCAGCACCTCCTCCTTGCTGACGGGATGGGGTGGGTGCTGTCGGGAAAGGAGGGACTCCCGACCTCCGCCGCTTTATCGTGCGGTCTGCGAGCACCGGTAACGGTCAGCACGCCAGGGCCGTAGCCCGTGGAACATGTTGGGCCAGAACGTTCCACACTAAATGTGCCTTACCTGTGAGTCTGCTGAAAGTTGTGCGTTCCACCCCTTTTCTCTGGCTCTGCATGTTCTCCTGAGGCTCCACGCTGCTTGCTTTGTAGGCGTCGACTGTGATATTGACGTTCCCAAAACGATTCAGATGGTGCGGTCTCAGAGGTCGGGGATGGTGCAGACGGAAGCCCAGTACCGGTTCATCTATATGGCCGTCCAGCATTATATCGAAACACTACAGCGCAGGATTGAAGAAGAGCAGGTACCAAGCAAGCCGGGACGGCGGGCCTGAGGATTTTAATTTTCTTTTCTGAGCAGCTTGCAAATGCTCTCCTTTGGAGCAGGACAGGCTCTGAGAGGTGACTGGCTTTATTTCGGGATGGAGAACGAGTTCCCCACCAGGAAGGGCCTCTCCGAAAACTAGCCCCTACTTCAGAGCTCTGATTTTTCAGTCTGGAGGAGCTTAGGGAGGGGCCCCATGCTGTCAGTCATCCTGGCCTGACCGATGGGGGATCGGCCACACAGAAAGGGTAGGATTTTCCCAGCTCACACAGCACGATCAGAACTCAAAGCCTCAAAGTTTCCAGCCCGTTCCAGTTTTGATCCAGTCCATATTTATCCTGATTCCATCCCTTAAACAAGTGCTTCACTCTTAATAGCATACGGTGGTTTGAACCACCAATTTGGTCGAGTTGGAAACAGTGAAATTTCAATTTTAATAAGCATGCATAATGGGGAAGAATGTGGAGTTGGAGCCTTTCCATGTGAAGCTATTCACAGCAGACACAAAGCTGAGTTAATTAGGAATAAGCTGAGACGAGGGAAATGCGGAGACGGCCCTTTTGGGAAGCTGTGCTTATCTCCCCACCCCCACTCCAGCCTCACTGCTGTGCTGCAGACAGAATTGTGTCTAATCATCAGTGATATTTGCCTGCTTTACCCTGTTTATTGCCTCCCAGCAAACTCGGATTCTCAAAAGGGGACTAAGCTCTTCTCAAAATGGGACCTGCCGCCTAACTGAAAGATTTGTAGCCTAGCAGAATAGCAGCCACATCATCCCAGAGCTTGGTCAGCCAGTGTTAATCAGTTTAGTGGGTTCTCAGTCCACACCAGAATACTCACTGGATTGTTCCATTGTACCAGAGCATCTTTAGAAACAGTGTATGTGTAGAAACGTAAGGTCAGATAATGAACAAGCTACTGCTTTTGAGCTGCCATGCTTTAAATCGGACTTTGTGTTATTCTGAGTGCTATGAAATATTTAGGTGGTTACTCTAGGCTATTGTATATTTGTCTTCCAGTTATACTTAATTTAGGCCAGGAATAGTTGCCCAAAAAGAAGAATTCATAAAAAGTACAGAAAATGCTACTGCACGGGTGGTACAAATTGGAAACTATTCAGGAATCTTGAAGCAGATAATGTGGTCTTGGCAGGAAAAGCTGGGGGAAAACTCTCTCTGTCATTCAGAGGCGTTGGTTTTTATCCTTGTTTCGGAGAGTTTAGGGACTTCCCCTCCCAGCTTTTGTAGCACTTCAGATCTTTTCATTACCATATGTGGTCTCTCTGACCCTCAATCTGAGGTTCTAATTTGGATTTAGGAACTAAAAAAAATATGTATTTTGTCACTGCCCTTTTTCTTTGGGTGCGGGTAATAGACAAAAGCAAATATCGAAGTATTACGGAATATAGAATATAGAAACTAAACGTCCCTGGTAACCCCCACCCCAAGAGAGCTTGGATGCGTGCATGCATTCATTCAGCCAATACTTTTTTGGTGCCAATATGTACCCGCACTGTACTAAGTACCTTAACTAGTGTATGATATATGAGCCTTCGTATTTCAAAAAAGAAATGTTATAGTATTAGATAAAATGGGATCCTTATACTATGTAGTTTTCTGCATTGTATTGTTTGATTCAGTGTAGGAACTTGCTACCTGATTTCGTAGTAAAGAAGTACCTTCAACTAGCAAAAGGTTAAAAGAAGGCTTAAAACCACAAAACCCACCTGGTTTTTAAATGAAGCAAAAGAACAAAACTCATTGAGGTGAATAGTGATTATACTGAAATAAAGTCATTTCCAAAATTGTGAAGCATTAGGAACCTTTGGGAGTGCAAGAATTTGCAAAAAGAAAAAAAGAAAATGAGTCATGGGTGGAGAGTAATGGGGAAGGAAGTAGAGAAATAGAGACAACACTGGGAAGGAGGAAATGCAGGAACAGAGGTGGGGACCCAGGGGAAAATGCAAATGAAGCAAAACTGAGAAAATTCTCAAGTTTACATAAATGGTTCTCACACTCTGCCTTTACTTGGAAGTAGATGTCCTTGTTGACTTCCATGTACAGTATTTAAAAAAAAATTTTTTATTTGCAAACATCAGTATGTGGAATTCCCTTCACCCAGCCTTCCTGTTAACATTTTAACACACTTACTTTATTATTCATTCATATTCGCCCCAATTTCTCTCTCTCTCTCTCTCTCTCTCTCTCTCTCTCTCTCTCTCTCTCCCCCCCCCCATATATCGATATAATTTTTTAAATGAAATTTTTGTAGGTTGCATTATTGCCCCTTTGCCTCTAAATACTCTGATGTGTATTTCTTAGAAATAAGGATATTCTCTTATATAACCACAGTAAAACGATCAAAATCAGGACATTAACATTGATGTAATACTAATTTCTAATCTACAGCCCATATTCAAAACTTGCCAATTTGTCCTACTAATATCCTTTATGTGGTCCAGGCTCATACAGTGCATTTAATTGTCATGTATCTTTAGTCTCCTTTATTCTGGAACAGTTTCTCAGTCT
Organism: Rhinolophus sinicus; assembly: GCF_036562045.2. Taxonomy (NCBI): domain Eukaryota; kingdom Metazoa; phylum Chordata; class Mammalia; order Chiroptera; family Rhinolophidae; genus Rhinolophus; species Rhinolophus sinicus. Next base: position 32,078,968 of record NC_133765.1, on the reverse strand, counting down.
GTATCTTTCGTGACCCCGACATTTTTGAAGCGTTACAGCCAGTCATTTGGTCGAATGCCCCTCGGTTTGGATTTGTCGGGCATGCTGTCTTGATTAGATTCAGGTCATGCATTTTTGACAGGACTATCACAGAAGTGGGGGGGTCCCTCACATGAGGGGCCCGGTCTGTTGATTTGTGTCATTACTGGCGATGTTAACTTTGATCACTCGATGAAGGTGTCGGTTAGATGGCCCCACTGTGAACTTACTTATTTTTCCTATTTTAATTAATGTCTGACAGGTGGCTACAGGAGAATGTAGCCAATACATAACCAATTTTTCATCATACTTTTTGGTACTAACTTAACACTCATTCATTCACTGCCTGGAAAAATGACTCCGGTGATATCTGGCCAGTGGTGATTTTCTCTTTCCATCCCTCCCTGTTCGTTGATGAGTTTGAAGCTTTCCCTTCTCCCTTAGTTACTCATTTGTTTGTTCATGTCAGAATGGATTGTAATCTATTAGTATTATTTTGTTGCTTAAATTGTCCCAAATTTGGCAAGTGGGAACCTTTTCAAGCTGGTTCCTGTGTCCTTCTGATAACATTCCCAACTTCGAGCACTTCCATACACTTTCTGACAGCAGAAGATGATCCAAGTTCACCTTGTGCTTTCCCAGCCATTTTTCAAAGGAGTCCTGTTTCTTTTTACCGAAGAGTTGGTATTTGGAGCCCAAGATCTGGGCACTGGATGTGCTTGTGTGTGCTGGTATAATATTTTTTGGATTGGTAATTAGCTAGTGAATTTCTGCTCTAGTCCAGTTCTCTCTCTATAACCTCCCATGTATAGGCAAGACTTCTTCCCCCCCTCCAATAGGTTTTTTTAAAGTAAATGTTTTATTTTGGAATAATTTTTAGATTCACAAAAAACTTGCAGAGGTAGTGTAGAGAGTTCCTGTATGCCCTTCCTTCACCCAGTTTCCCCTAATGTTATATGACCATGGTACATTTATCAAAATGAAAAAATTAACACCGATTAGATAGATAGATAGATAGATAGATAGATAGATAGATAGATAGTAGATCTATTACTTAAGCTCTACAGTTTATTTGGATTTCACCAGTTTTTCACTGATTCCCTTTTTCTGGCCTATGATTTGGTCCAGGATCCCCCATGTGTTTCTTCGGACCTTTGATAGTTTCTTAGTCTTTGCTAGTTTTCATGACCGTGATACTTGTGAAGAGTACTCGCCCAGATAGCTTGTAGAATGCTCCACTTGCTTGTTTGTAACTGGGAGAAACCTGGCTTCCATGATCTACTCAACCCTAATATACATGTAAAGTAGTTACTTTCAGAATTGCTGACCTATACCCCTGTGGGAATTGAATTTACCCACTAGGCAACTCTCCTTTGAAGGCAAAATTCTGCATCCCATAGGGAGTGTCTTTAGGCTGCAGTGTATAGAGACCTGGACAGGATTCTCTCTGCGTGAACCATGTTATAGGACACAAGTTACCTTTAAAAATTCTGTAATCACAACTGAGTCAGGACAGAAACGCAGTCGTGCAGGCTGAATTTCAGTTGTCGCCGTCAAGACTTAATTGGCTTGGCAATTACCATTCAGCTTGTTATATTCTATTCAACATTTTGTTGGGTATTATTCCTTTAAGAAATATTTGGGTGCCTTTTCTGTTCTAGACACTGATTAGATGCTGAGGATATAACAGAATAAGACAGACGTGGTTGTTGTCTTATGACACTTGAGTTTCACTCGATGGAAAGTTTGAGTTAACATCAGGCATGCCCCCGTTTGTCCTCCTTTATTTGTTTCCCTAGACTTGTGCTTCTTTACATATCTTCCTTAATCTTCTCCAGCCAATACAAAAGGCCTTTATTTTCACGATTGTTCATTTGGTTATTCATTCCTGCATTAGTTAAAGTAGGGTTGTACTATGTGCCAGGCTCTCTAGGGTTGGAGTAGAAGGAATTAGAGGGGGAGGGAAGTATGGGGTGTGATGGGTGGGATTCGAAAAGTAAGCAGAGATCAGATTTTTGAGGGGGCAGAGCTTGCAGGGAGTGACGTAAAACAATCTCATTTGAAAAAGAGGGCCCTGGCTTAACAGGAAAGAATGGGTGGGTTCTAGGCTTGAGCAGCTGCAGGGGAAACCAGTGTAGGTGACAACTGACGATGGCTTGGACAGGGTGGGCAGGGCCAATAGTGAGCACGGAGAGAAGAACCAGGAAGATTTTGTGATTGATGTGGAAGGCATCAAGGTGATTGTAATCCTGACATTTGAACCTAGAGCACACTGGGTGAGTTGCCTTGTTGCTTCATAACCCGGACAAGAGCATTTGCAGTTTACCCTCTCTTCCTGTTGGCGGTTGGGGCTTTTTTTGCAATTTACAGTTCAAGAATGTAACTGGAGTTCCTTCACATGGAAAGATATTTAATACCAGATGATTTTAGAGCCTCGTGATTGGTCCCTCCTCTTAACCTTGTCAATTGGCAAGGCCATAAGATTTATTATAAACATCGCAAAAGGCTTGGGAACTGCTGTGTCATTGAATTCGGTTGGAGGACAGATCAATTTCAGATCATTTTTCAGGCCTCTTTCACAAATTTCCCTCCATCCCCACAAAACAAAACAAAATAAAACAACCCTTATCCCTGGAGAATTTTTCTGGTCTGTGAGATAGCCGGGGCTGTCACAGTATGGAGAACCAAACTTGTCTGATTACTGGATCAGTTTCAGCTCTTCTCCTTCCTAGGTAAGCTAAAAAGCTCCAGCATTTTTTATACTTTTCCTTGAGCTACCTTGATTCATTGAAATAATTCCTGTCCCATTTGTGTTAATTGTTCCTCATTAGAAAATTCTTTCATAATCACTGTATGTAAAATATTGATTTTGAATTTTAAGAAAGTACTTAGTAGGGAGGGAGAAATGGGGAGTTGCTGTTCAATGGGTATAGTTTCAGTCATGCAAGATGAAAACGTCCTAGAAACGTGCTGTTCAGCAATGGCACATAGTTAACAATATTGTGTACACTTAAAGTTTTGTTGAGAGCATATCTCGTGTTGTGTGTTTTTCTACCAAAATTGTAAAAAGAAGTATTGCGTAGAAAGCAAGTTTATGCTTCAGTTTTTATTTTATATTTTTAATTTTTATTCTAAAAAAATGAGTTAGGCTTTTTAAACTTTAAAATAAAATAGATTTTTTAAAAAGTACCGTTCTCTGCCAGTTCTCCCATTTAATATCTCATTTTAAGTTATACTGTATCATTTTTTAAAATTGCTTATGTAAGTCAATATTTCAGTGCTAAAAAATGTGTGGCTTCTACTCAGAGGTGATTATTCATAAGGCCCTTAGATTTTTGAAAGCAATTCACAAAATTTAAATACTATATAGACGAAACAACACAATTTCTCCTTGGATTTCTTTTGTGCAACTGTTCCCTGAGACTAAGTTCTGTAACGACTGCTCTATCAGTTAAGAAATTGGTTTGGCTGCTTTGACAGAGGCTAAATAATAGTGGCTTAAACAAGATCTAGAAGCTTATTTCTCTCCTACACAAAAGTGATTTGGCAGGTGATTTGGGGTTGAGGGGGTATAGAGAGGGCCGCTCTGCTCCATGGTGTCATCCAGGGACCCAGGTACATTCTTTCTTGTTGTTCTACTGTCCTGTAGGATGTTTCCTTTTCCACATGGTCCCAGATTGCAGGAGAAAGTGGAGGGCAAGAAGCTGCCTGTTAATGTGGGAGTCAGGTTTTTTCTGTAAAGAGTCAGACAGTGAATCTTACAGGCTTTGTAGGTTGCATAAGGTCCCTGTTGCATATCTTTTTTTTTTCTTACAACCCTTTAAAAACTGTTAAACTTGTAAGGTAGATTACTGTTCTTATCTCACAGCATTATGAAAAGGCCTCGGACTAGATTTATCCCACAGGCCATTAGTTTGCCAACCCATTTTAAGGTCTTACATGGCATAGAAATTGCACACTTCCTCATCTGTAAAATAGAATTAATAATAGTATCTCTTTCAAAAGGTTGTTATGAGGATTAAAATGAGACAATATATTCAAAATAGTGCCAGCACAAAATAAGTGTTTAGAAAATGTTAACTGGCTCTATTATTATTGTAATAATTGACATTTAACTCCATTTGTGAAAGACAGCACATTTTTCTTTTACCTCCTGAGTTTTGACATGGTTTATAACATTTATACTTATAATTGCCACAGTTGTTTAGTGTTAGCACAGTATATAAATCAAAGCTCTAATCCTTTTATCATGATTTTTATTTCTCTGAATTCTTTATTTTGATTTTGGTTTAGTGTCTCTGTTGACTAGATTTCGTTATCTAGTGGTTGTTTTAAAAAGATATTGTATTCTAAGTTTTTGCATGCTTGAAAATGTCTGAATATTGGTTTTATAGCTAAAGGATAGCTTAGCAGGGTATAAGATTCTTGGGTATAATCTTTAAGATTCAGGGTATAATCTTCCCCCCTTCTACCCCAAGATTTTTTAGAATTATATGACTATATTCTATATTATATAAGTCTAAAGTCAATTCAGTTGTCCCACTTTATATGTGACTGACTTTTTCCACCTGGAGAGCCAATCCAGGAAGATTCTTTATGGTTGATGTTTTGGGAGATTGTGAAGTTTTTCCTGTGTTATATGTCCTTTTAAAATGCAGGTTCAGTTTTTTTCCGTTTGTTTTAAATTTCAGGAACATTTTCTTGCATTATGTGTTAGAATATTTTTTCTGTTCTATTTGTTCCTGTCTTCAAGAATTCCCCTATGTATACCAAATCTCTTATTTGCTTTTTCCGTCATTTTTATGTATTTTATTAATAGTTTTTTAGTATGTTTTCCAGTAACCTGTCTACAATGTCCCATTCTATGTTTTTAGTTATTTTATTTTTTACTGCCTTTAATTGGATTTGAATTTCTAATATTTCTTGTTTTTTTTCTTCTTCTGTTTCTGTTGCTTTGCCAGTTTTCTTTTCATTGCCTCTGTTATCTTATAATCTCTTAAGAAAGCACATGTCTGTAAAGTGCGATATTAATGTAGAACTATTTGTCTTTATCTCTTCTTTCTTCGTTTAGTTTCTTTTGTGAGGTGTTTTCTCCATCTGCCCTTTGCTTATTATCCTCATTCTCCCTTTTGTACCTTTCCCCATCCCCCATTTATATAGGTCCTGTGCTGACCCTTCCATTATTGAGTAGGTCCAGAGTGAGGGGGGGCGGGTGGCTGAGGAGGTCCATGGCTTTGATTTGCATTTTTTGTCTCAGATGCCCTGTCACCTTTGCCCTGAGAACACATTCATGTATTGGTGTTCAGGGGACACTGTGACTCCTGGCAAAGCCTTTGTAGCCAGGGGGTTAATAATTCTCCCTCCTAGCCCTGCCCACTTCCAGTCTGCCTCAGCTAGGAGGGTGGTGGCGGACAGCAGAACCGCTCTCTCATGGGCTTTCCCCACCTCTTCTGGGCCTGCTGCTCCCGCCTGGCCTTTTGCTTCTGTGACAGGGACATTCAGGGGTTTCTTCGTCTTGCTGCAGTTTGAGTGGATGTGTGTCAGTTCTCAGCTTCCTCCTGATTGGACCCCAGCTTTCACAGTATTACAGCTAAGATGCTTCAGGGTTTGTATATTGCAGTTGTAACATTCCTTTATTTTATGTGTAATAAGATTTTTCACTTTTTATTAACTCTTGTTTTTGGTGAGAAGAAATAAACTTCAGTAGGTTTAAATTTTTTTTTTTAATGCTTTATCTTTCATTTTGAAAAATTAAAAAAATACAGTACCACACCTATAATTGACCATGTGGTTTCGTCACATTTCTTTCACGTCTTTTTCCTTTCATAAAAGGAACAAAGTGTAGGAGGTTCAGATGAGGTTCCCTTTGCTCACCACCCCCGGGTTCACCCCTCACCCCCACCCTCGGAACCCCAGGCAATCACTAGCCTTGCAGTCTCTTTATATTTTAAAATACAAGTACAGATATCCATACACAATATGTAACATTGTTTTCTATGTTTAGGATGTTTAGCCAAATGGTATCACGCTGTTTTATCGTTTTGCAGTTCGTGTTTTTCCAGTTAATATTGTTTATGACATCTGTTTTGGTGCGTACACACACACACACACACACACACACACACACAGTTTTTGTTGTTCCTCTTCACTGTTGCGTGTTATTTCATGATAAGAATACATCGCATTCATTTGTCCTCTTGATGGCCATTATTAAGGCTAGCATGTCCCTGGACATCCGTACACCGCTCTTTTAGGCTTACGTGCATGAATTTGTCAAGAAGCAAATGTTCATGGCTGTAGGATATAATGCCTTTTCATTAGTACTAGATACTAAGTAGTTAGGACTGCCGGTACTGACTAATTGCAGACCCACGTGGTGGTACCCATTTACCCTCTTACCTGCCGTAAATGAAAGTCCCCCACATGTATGTCTGTATTAGTTTTGGGTACCCGTTCTAATAGGTGCTGTTTCCTGAGTAACTCTGAAGTGAATGTAATGTTATTATAATAATGGCAGTTGGATGGATTGGATTTCCCGCATTGGTTATTTCTAGGTGAATTTAGGAGTCGAGAAGAGTGATAAATCATCTAACAGGAGTCCTACCAAATACAGTTCAGTCTGCATCTGAGATGAGATTACATTCTATTAGATTTCTTTGCCGCCCCCCCCCCACCCCGCCCCGAGTACCTAGAGCTGAAAATAAAGTTTTAAAGGTGCTAGGGTCTCTTTTGGGGTGAGATGGGGGTGGCAGGAGAGATACGATAAAGTGTATTATTATTTCTGATAAGAGCACTACCGTCTTCGTGCCTGTGTGCCATTTTTCACTTGGAGCGAATGTATTTATGGAACTCTTTTCCCAGTTGTTTACCTGAAAATTATTACATATGTTGCAAGTGAACTGTGAAATGATTAGATGCTAATGTGGCAAAGAAAGTGTGATTTCTCTCTTAGCCCAGAAACAGGTACATTTAGTTTAATACAGTAAGTTGTTCATGCATGACTCTCTGTGCTTATGAATTGTATGGTTCAAAAGTAGTTTTCGCCCATATGAGGAGGTGGGCAGTATTTTAGTGTTAAATCAGGGTCCAATCTGTCTGTCTGCCTATCTGTCTGTCTGTCTCTCTCTTTTTCTCCCTCTTTAGTGAAATGCTTTTTTTTGATTCTTTTATTCCTTTAAAAAAGTCACAGTTCCTCATATATGCAATCTTCATCTTTCAGAAAAGCAAGAGGAAAGGGCACGAATATACAAATATTAAGTATTCCCTAACGGACCAGACAAGTGGAGATCAGAGTCCCCTCCCGCCTTGTACCCCAACACCGTCCTGTGCAGAGTAAGTAGTAATGAAGGAAATTCTTTTTACCTGAACATACTCCTCTAGAAAAGCTTAAAAAACAAGTCTGTAGCACACACCTTTCATTGGTGCACATAATTGTCTCCCAACTGATGAGTGAGTGTATCTGTGGCTATCTAAACTAAATTTTAATTTACTTACACTGAAAGCCAATTGCTGTACAAGCTAGGATTATATGAGGCTCTACGTATATCAAGTGGTGGTTCTCCAAGAGGAATCGTCATTTTTCTTTCAACGGGGTGAGATTTGTTGCAGAGGTAGATGACCCCCTTTTGAGGTGTTAAGACTCTTTTCTAAGTAAAAGCAAATAAATTGACCATTAATGTGTCAGCACAATTACGATCTGCGAATTTCCCACAGTCAACAGAAATCTACTTTGGGGTTTAAACTAGGAGCCATCAAATTACAGTCCCCTAGGCCAAGTCCTGGCCGCAGCCTGTTTTTGTGCAGCTCACAAATGGTTTTTAAAGGGTTATTAAACACACACACGCACGCACACGCACGCACACGCACGCATACACGAAGAATAACATATGACAGAGACTATGCACAGTCTGCAGAGACTAAATTATTTACCCTGTGGTTCTTTATAGAAAAACTTTGCTGATTCTTTGTTTAAACTACAATGTGATAGGAAAAATATTTGTTAAATCAATTATGTGAATGGCAATTGTAAGTCATTTTTTATGTTCTAAAGTCATTCTGTGGTATAACATTTGTCTCCCCCGCCCCCAACAATCTTATCTCTGTTTGCTTCTGATGTGGATTTTTACACCCCTGCTGACTTTAATACTCTATGTAAACATTTTAGATACATATATGAGGCTTGTATTTATAATTGCTTTCTATTTAACATTGAAATGAAATTATACAACAAAAGTGTTCGCTCCACCAAGCTGCCTCTTCCTCTTCTGCCTGCTGTTTTCTTTCCCAGTGGACTGACAGGGAAAGTTGATATTTTAAATTGCTATCTGCAGTAATTTGCAGTGGAACCAGCTTGTCTGGGTCCTTGCCAGAAGGCTTTCCCCACATGTGGCACAACAGCTCTAATGACTCCCTTGTTACCCGTGCGCCTGTGACTAACAGGTTCTCTGCCTCTCTGTTCCTGTCAGCCCCCTTGTAGGGTGCAGACACAGGATACGCCGGACCCCCAGCCCCTTTTGCTTGTTTCTTCTCGCTCCTCTCAGGCTGGCACCCATAGCTGCTGGGTTCCTTGTTCTCCCGGACTGCTGTGCTCACTACTCCCTCCCTGTGCAGCAGACAGAGTCTGGGCTCTGATGCACTGACCCTCCATCTCAGGGCTCTAAACCCACCTTGAGCTTCACGTTCCCTGGTCCCCTTTACGTGGCTGGATTCAGGGCCTGACTGCTCCTAGATACTTTCCCTTCTTAGAACCCTTGCCCATGCAGATCTTTCTGCTTGAAATGAATACTGTTCCTTTCTATATGTACATGTTCCCCCCTCCTTCAAGGTGTCACTCAGAAGTCGCATCGTACAGGCCTCCCTTGCTCTGCCCACCTGGAAAACAACTCATTTTCCTCTAAATCCCAGAGAGCAGAGGGGCCCAAGGATCTACTGTCACTGTTAGCTTCACAATTACATTGCTGTAGGTTTATGTCTTATATCCTGTCTTAGAATGCCAGCTCCTGGGGCAGGAACTATGTCTGCACCATAGCTGGTCCCCAAAGAATATATGTAGTATGTGCCTTACAGATACGTAAGCTTAAGCAGCATGGTCTGCAGTTTTAACATCATCTTCCTTCTTTTCTTTTCAGAATGAGAGAAGATAATGCTCGAGTCTATGAAAACGTGGGTCTGATGCAGCAGCAGAAAAGTTTCAGATGAGAAGACCCGCAGAGACTTCGACACAGAAATAGGTATTTAAATGGAAGTTCTGTATCGGTTAATTGTTTATAGCATTTGTGGTATTTTTAAGCAGGCCCATAATTTGTGAGTGTTTCAGCAAAATGTATCATAATTGAGTTTTACAAATCAGCTTCCTTTTCCGTGTCTCTAAACTTCTTTTTTCCAAACTGGATTTATTTAACAGTTCATTAAGCATCAAAACCAAATGAAGAATTAACTGTGAAGGGCAAGGTTAGCACTTGTTGTGGAGAAATAGTTGATATTGGTGATAGAACACCAGATATCCCCATTCCTGCAATTTTTATTAGCATTGGTTAACCCAGGCTGTGCTGGGAGATGATCTGTAGGGATCCGGGAAACCTGGAAGCACAGCACTGGATGGTTGGAGTCAGGATGCCTGACTTCTCATCCCAGGTGGCCTCTGACTGGCTATGTGACACGGCATTGACAACCCGAGCCTCCAGCAGGCTCCACTCCACATTCCTTCCAGCTCTATTGCGAGAAATTCATCTCCTATGTACATCTCCTCCCTGTCAATCATCTTCTTAGACAGTGACCCATGTGTGATTATGTTTTAATGATAAGTTAGAAACTCATAGCTTCAGCATGTCGTGTTGAAATTCTCATTCCAGTTAGTATATTTAAAAGCTTTAAATCTACTTTAAAATGGTTTAAAGCCTTGTCAAACTTTTAGACGTGTACTCCTTAAAAATTCTAATGTATTTCTTTCTCAGATGTGGACTTCACCCTCTCCAGAAAAGATCAAGAACAGATGCAGGAAAGTTTAGGTGAAGAATGAACTTGAATTTCGAAGGCTTGCGTTGTGGTTAACTGACTACCTTTGGATAAGCAAAATTTGAAACCATTTAAAGACCACTGTATTCTAACTCAACAATACCCAATTTCCAGTTACTCATTTCCTCAGATAAGAAGAAATCATCTCTACAATGTACACAGTGTTATATTTTATAGAATTTTATTTTAAATTGAGGAAGCAGTTAAAGTGTGCTCCATATTTTACAGAAGGTGGTGATTCAAATTCTAGCATGTTTTTCTTTTTATAACCTTAACAAATCTAATGTTTTTCTCTCTTTGTGGGGGATGATAGGGCACTTGTTAGAGGGAAAACGGGGAAAATTAAGTGACCACATCCTTTAGAACAATTTCATTTATCATCACTTATCCAGTAGTGGATAATTCATTTTGATGGCCTCTTTTTCTTGGCTAAATGATAATGAAGTCAGTGCCCCGGACTGTCAGAAGTTGACTATCTTCCTTTGCATTGCCATTAAAAAATCATGGGGAAAAATCATGGGAACTTCGGAGAAAGGGCATGTTTTCTTCTTAGCAGATTGTCAGTTGCCAATCAGCCTGTTGACCGAGAAGATTGTGGTGGGGAAATGTTTGCCATGTTTTCTTGTCATTTGAATAACTGTCTTGTATTTAGAAAAAAAGGACATCTGTGGATAACCAGTATTTTGGTTATCAATTGCTGCTGACAAACCATCCCCAAACATAGTGGCTTAAAATGACAATTCTCTTTTTCTTCTTCCCTCACTATTCTTCTACCTGGGCTGGGCTCAGTTGAGCTGTTCCTCTGCTTGTCTTGCTGGTGTCACTTACCGGTGCCACTCTTGCTGGTCGGCAGCTTGGCTGAGACACTGGGATGGCTGAGCCGCTCTCTCTGCATGGAGTCCTCAGGTCTCCTCTTCCATGGGATCTCTCCAAGTGGCCTCACCAGCAGGGTGCATTACCCCTCACATGGCAGCTCAGAGCTCCCAACAGTAGAAAGCAGTAGTGGCCAGGCCTTCTTAAGACTTAAACCCGGGACTGTCACAGCATCACTTCTCCTGCCCTCTATTGATGAGAGCCAGTCACAGGCCCAGCCCAGATTCAGGAAGAGGGGACACAGGGGGGCATGGAGTGGAGGTGTGGTTGTGGCTCACTGGGAGTCCCCAGGGAGCAGACTGTCAGAACCAGTATACCATGGAAAGACAACTATTGCTAGCAAAGGAGACAAGCTGCTAGTGACCTTGGGAAGCTGAAGTCAGACTGAGAAAGAGAGGGCCTTCCTGCACCAGTTCTGCCAGCTCGGAGCTTGTTTTCTGAACCATCACTTGGGAAAACTGGTCTCGTAAGGATGGATGTGTTTAGGGCAGGCAGAGCATCTAAAAGCAGGACCACCCCTTTACCACGGCACCCACAGAGGGGGGCGCATGTGGTGCTTTCTAAATGCATGCGCGCAGTCGGGCCACCATGCATGCGCACAGCCAGGCCGCGCGCGGTGAGGAGGAGCAGCCCTGACGAGGCTGCTAATCAGATTGAAGTAGCAGTAGCTCATTTTTATTTTAACCAAGCAGTGAGATTTGCTAACATCCTACCTGAAGTGCCTTCAAAACCATCCCTCTTTGCCCCGTGTGTTGAATCATCATTCGGTGAGTGTATTTCAATTAAAATATCATCGGCTGACTTTGTGAAGGTAATAAAATGCTACGGCCGCTTTGTCATTAAGTCATGGTCTCCCTTCTGGAATTCTTGCTTTTGCTCCTGAAAGGAAGGACTAGAGTCAGCCCTGGTCGTAGTTCCCTCCCTCCTAAGGTCTTCACCGCCCTTAAAACCCTGAGGTCAGTTGGGGAGAGCAGTGGCTGCCATTGTCACCGAGAAAATGTACAGTGTCCCCGCTACCCCACGTCCCCGATCTCTTGAACTTAGAATTGCTTCAGACACAAGTGTGGCCTGAAGGTCATTACCTTATAAGAGGAATGTAAATGACTACTGCCTTCTTGCCAAGCCTGTAAAGAAAGAGACTCCAGTTCAGTATTTGCAACAAGGATCTTTAATCCTGTTCTTTTTATTGCATTGTCACATTGAATGGTTCTCCGTTTTGCCTGGGTTTTGTGGAATTGTTTTGACTGGACTCGGGGGCCAAAGTCTTTCACCAGCATACAAGGGTTTGATTGTACAAACATACCGGCTGCGTTATATCTCTGCCTGGAGCTTGGGATCAGTGGTTTTTACACTTGGGGGAGGGGAACACCTGACCTTGTTAGTTAGCTCTGTTCGTTATAGGACATTGATCTTACTTAGATTTCCCTCCACGAAGTCAGCAAGCTGTCATGTTAGGTAAACTTAGGCCAAGACAGGATAAGAGGAGTCCCTAGGTTGCTAAAGTTTGTTGTGTGTTTAATAAAAGGTGATTGCAGGTTTTTCAGATGAAATTTCTCTGTGGGATGGAATCAGGCCGAGGGGCGGTAAAGATGGGGAGCTTGAGATGTGGGTTTGAAACAATTGTGGGAATGAAAGTTCCAAAGAGATGGTGTCTGAGGAAGTCAAAGGGCCCAGGGCCAGAGCAGTCAGTAATAGTGAAGCAGGTTACCTGGAAAATAGGTGTGGTAGACACATGTACACAGTCTGCTTCCGGGGTGCTGGCAGAAATGAAATTTGCACAATCTCCCATAGCTGGTTGAGTATTTTAAAATTATAAACATAGGATTTTATATTTGGGGGTGAAGAAATTATCTGGCACATGATATTGGATTTTTTTTAAGCCAAATTTCTGTTTTAATAGCTTTTGTAAAAAATAAATAAAAAGACACCTCATATCTAGTGTGTGACCCTCCTGAAAATTATGGTCATCTGTTGCATGGAAATCAATGACTCTTCAAACGTGGCTAAATAGGGATGAGAAAATATTTGTACAACTTTCTTGGTGTTTTGCATTCTTGACAGAGCCCAGTTGCTTTGGAACAGCCAAGGAAATCATCAAGATTCTTTTTAGGGGTTATTTTACTGGGGATTTTAAGAACTAATATAAGGTCTTGGGTTATTTCTAGTTCAGGGGAATGTGGAAAAAGGTATGCAATTGTGAAGTGTTTTGTTGTAGCTTATTAATCCATACGGGAAACTTAGACTGTAGACGTGCAGTACAAACCCAGCGCAGTTTTTGTTTTCTGTATATTGTTGGGGGAATAAAGTTTTCTATTGCAAGCACATGGCCTCCCTGATTTCACGATGCCTTTATTAGGATCTGTAGTAGCCCTTAATTGTGTCAAAATCTTTTTCCCTCTTCTTCTTGAAAACATAAGTTCCAAAATATAGTTTATTGTACCTTCCATCATTAAAAAGTTTGTTCCTTTTTCACTATGGGCAGTTCAAACAAGGCAAAAATATTTAACAGTTGGTTTTAGTGTGTTGTATAACTTTGCTGTATATCAAACTAATTCTTACAAGTTTTCATCCTAAACCTCAAATCATGTAATTAATAATTTGCCTGTTTATTTATGACCTAATTGTGATTCTTTTATTAATAAAAGCTAATGGAAAAGGATCCTTTATTAAGCTGATGACTAGACCTACATTTAATTTTCCTGCAGTATATGAAGTATTGTACCAGAGTATTAAAAGATATGTAATATTTTATTGATAAATCTATCCTTTAAAAGGAATACATTTTAGGATGTCATCATTTTGATGTGAATCATGTAAATGTTGATAATATGCACTGTTTATTATACATTTAGTGTTTCAAGAGATTCACTTAATTGCCTTTTTGCCCACGTATATTGTGTAGTCTACTTGCCATTGTTTTAAAAAAGTGACATTAAAAGAATAGTTTATGTAGAGAAACATTAGTGGATGTTACTTGTCTCCTGACCTGTATTTATGGGTGTTAGTTCAACTGCTTTGCTAGTTGCAAAGCCCTATTATCAGAGAAAAGTGTATTTGTGAACTGTATGGGAACTAAAAATTAGGAATAAAACCATTTTCTTATATTATGGTATTTGTCATTTACTTCATCAGAAATGTACAGGAAAAATGGGGATTCTAGGTCACTCAATCTCCTACCTGGCAAAGTGCTGACAGCTAGCAGCTCTTCTCTAGAGGAGGACTTGGAACACGGAATGAATGAATCAGTTCCTCCAGCATTTGTTGAGTGCCTCCTCTATGAATAGCTTTGGGAGATAGACAGGGAATTCTTTTTGGAAGAACTTACAAGTGTCGAATGAAAAGTGTGTCTGTGTAAAATATGCAGGAAATGATTGCTTACAGACCTGAATGTGAATAGTATTGGGTGGGGGTATGATGTGAAGATACGATGGGGAAGCTTGTAGGACTGAATTCTGTGCTCTAGGATGTCAGCTCTTCCCTTTCCAGTAGGTTTAGGCCACATGAACACGGCCCTTTGCTTCTTCTGATGACAGCACTGCGTTAACACGGGCAGAAAGAATTCATTTTCTAAGTAAAAGGTAGTTGTTTCCTATTGTGAATCTCAGGAGTGATTTGTATTATTTACACCACAAAACGCTATCTCCCTCCTTTCAGCCTCAGCTGTTACTTGATGCATCTAATCAGATGCAGCTGTTTAGTTGTTTATACCAGTCACCTATCCGTTCAGAAAATTACTGAGCACCTTCAGAATGCAAGGCACTCAGTGTACCTATGCTGGACACTGGGGGAAAGCAGTGACCAATACAGACGTGGTGGCTGTCGTCATGGTGGTGACATTCTACCAGGGAGCTAGGCCTTGTACAAGTCAGGAGGCAGTTAATTATACTTGGGATATTATACTACTGAGCTATACTGTTGAAGAGGCCGGGTGCCAAGACAACGCAGGAAAGACCAAAATTAGACAACCAATTCCAGATGGCATGAGGATGCTGAAGGGGGGCTGAGGGGATGTGTCACCGGAGAACGGAACTTTCTACAGATGGAGAATGTCTGCTGGGTTTTCAGACCGACATACTGTGGTGGTTACTCTCTAGGATTTCAGAAGACATGCTGTGGACACCTTTGGCCCGGAGATGCCTTGTCCCCCGTAATCCTTCCTGAACTCTTGGACAGTGGAGGGCCGTGGCCACATCTTGCCTTGGACATATCATGAAAAAAACCTAGTTCTGTAGTTCCTACTCACAAGAACCCCCCCTCCCCAAAATGTGTGGATTAAAGACAAAGCAGAATCCCCATAACAGATCAGTTGTGGACAAAGAGCCAAGGGCTTATTCAGCTTGGCTATCTTGTAAAGGAGAGAGTCAGAAGAAAGCCCCTACTTAGTATTGGATCACATTGCACGTATGCTTTGCATCCACCCATCCCTTTTAGGTGTCGTGAAAAAGGGGCTGTGACCTCCAGTGAATCGTGCTATTGCAGGTGTTGTCTTTTCCCCCTAGGAACTAGCTAAGCTTCCAAGCACTGAATTTGCAAAATGGTAATGAGCCAGGAACAGAAATCTGCTATTTTATCAATAGCAACAATTACCAATGAGTTGATATTCATGTCATTTGATGTCAGGCAATTTAAATCGATGTAAAATATAGCTACTAAAATAAAGATTATAAGAGAGCAGTACAATACTGCAAATCCTATGGGCAGTTTACCGACAAAGGAATTGCATGTGCGGCTCAGACTTGTCATCTGTACCGAGCTAGTTACACTCCACTGGCAAGAATTGGGGGTTCAGCAAAGATTAAATCCTCACGAGGGTGTAGGCACAGGGGAGTAAAACAGTTCCTGCCTTTGAGAAGCTCAGTTTCGTCAGGGAGACAGATGTAGATACAGATAGTTATAATTTGATTGGAGTAGACAATAATCAGGGTATAACTGAAATTGATGGTTACATAGAGGAGTGAATTATGCGGGAGTTAGAATTCACCTGGGGGGGTCACCAGCTTATTCTTGACCAGTGGGGAATGTATGTGTATGGGTTCAGTCAAAGCCAGTTTCTTCTCTGAATCTCTTCCTAGAAATGATCATAACAAGGCCTGTCCCTGTTTCTCTGTTCAGTGCTTGCTTCTCCATTCATCTCCGAACAATGGAGAATAATGCTCTTCACCATGATCTACATTGATGGCCTTTCTAGCGCTCTTGGATGCATTTTGCAACAAAATAGAGTACATATCTTAGTGTTTCCATTCTCCATGCACCTGGCCACTGCATGTTTAACCATTCAGTTCTTGCAGGAATTCGTTCACTAAATTCACTATTTTGGGTCACCTAGGCCAGTTTCCCTAGGGCTTCCTAGTATAATTTAGAGTATGCAGCATGCTTTGGAATGAGCCATTTCGTTCTGAATGTAATCTTTTTTTTTTAAGGGGAAAATCAAGTTTACGTCGTAGGGCAAAAGATTTTTTTACTGCATTGTGTTTTTGTACAAATTCACAAAGTCAATAGAATTAAATTGCAATTTGGTTTTATAAGTAATCAGTTGTCTTTCATAGTTCATTTCCTTCTTTTTTCCCTTCTGCCTACCCCCACGCCCCCCTCCCCAATCTGATTCAAGCCATTGTTTCTCAGTCTAGTTGTGTAGGACACAGCTCCCTGGCCCATGCTGGTGTGATGAGCCTTGCGCTGCCCCCGGCTGAGGCAGTCGGTCACCGGTCATCGGTCAGCCGCTCACAGCAGCCCACGGCCGCTCATGCTGGCTGCCGGCCACTCACACTAGCCACCAGCCACTGGAATTGAACCGGCGACCTTGATGTTATGAGCACTCGCTCAATCCAACTGAGCCAACCAGCCGCCCTTAACCGTTTTTAAGTGTGGAGTTCAGTGGCATTAAGTCCATTCACATTGCTGTACAACCATCACCACCACCCATCTTCTGAACTATTTCATCATTACAACGGAAACTGTATCTATTAACCAATTTGTCTTTGTTTTAAAAGCCACCCCTCACCCGCTTAGGTTTAAAGGTCTTCTGAATTTGAAATTTTTGTGTATTTTTTGAATAGGTAATAGATTCGCTTAGAACAAAATTTATAAAAAGGTTCAAAACAGCGTACAGTGGGAAATCTCTCCACCATGCCCTGAACACTGTTTCCCGTTATACCCCAAGGACCACAAGTGACTTTGAACTTTGCACTTTTCTCCCCGCTGTAGAAGTGCTGGTTCCAAGGGCTTTACATTTGTCACTCGGCTAGGTAATACCACATGGTCTCCTATGAGGCTGAACCTAGTTCTCTGCCTGTTTTTCCACACCTTTATCAGATTATCGTGCTGTCACACTTTCACCCTTGTGGGTCTGATAGATGAAAGATGATAGTTCAATGTAATTAAGTTTGCATTCCTCTTAAAAACGAGGTGAGCCTCTTTTCAGTTGCTCTGTACACGCCTTTCTGTGGACTCTTGAGGTCTCTTGACATTTGTTTCTGTTGAGTTCTGGATCTGTCTTGTTTGAAGTTTAGGAATGAAAATAGTTAATTCTGTCCGACAGATGTGACCGGAATAACTGAGTCACCAGGATCAATTTCTATAAAACACTCCTCTTGGTGCCTGTGGAACACACCTGTCCGTGAGTTGTGGTTTTGGCCTTGCTGTGATTGTAATTCTCAGTGGGGTCAGAACTGGCTGGGAAACGCATTCTTGGGGGCCCAGGGTGCTGACGCCAGCACGTGAGTCCAGTCGTAATTATACTGACTAGTGAGTTGAGAATTACTTTGGATGTTCTTTCAGATTCAAATATGCCAAACAGTATGCATGCATGCATCCATTCAACCACTTTTTAATGAGTACAAGGACTCAAGCCTCGGCCAAGGTGCTGCGGGGAATACAAAACAAATATCTCTCTTAATCCCTGTCTTAAAGGACTTTATGGCCCATTTAGGGAAAGGAGAAACCCAAGCTGAATACGAGATGGAAAATAAAACAGCTATGGATGAGGCCTGGATCAAGAGAACAAAGAAATGACAATAATACACCAGTCACTAAATGACAGTTACGTGCCAAACGTTATTGGAAGGTTCATACAGTTTATTTCTCAACCTGCAAGGTAGGGACCGGGAGTCCTGTCTGTCCTGTTCACTGCCAGGGGCCTGCGTTAGTAGGAAACACATCAGCACTTGTGTTAGTCTCCTACTGTTGCTCTAACAAATTAATACACACTTATTAAGAAATTTGAAATGGGTTTCAATGGGCTACAGTCAAGGTGTTAGCGGGGATGCATTCCTTTCGGAGGTTCTAGGGGAGAATGTATTCTCTTGCCTTTCCTAGTTCTAAGAACTTCCCACATTCTTGGCTTCCTGGCCCTTCCTCGATTTTCAAAGCCTGCAATGGCTGGTCAAGTCTGACACTGACATTCCTCAGGTATCACTCTAATTCTGACACTCTTGCTTCCTTATTTCACTTATAAAGACCCTGATGATTATATTGGATCCAACCAGATAATCCAGAATAATCTCCCCATCTCCAGACCCTAATCACATCTGCAAAGTCCAGGTGCTGCAGCCCACAGGGCAGAGAATGGATCTGGGGAAGGGCTGGGGCAAATGAAGAACAAGCCCAGTGGCTCCTCGCTACTCAAGGTGCTGTCTGCAGACCAGCACCACCAGCATCACCTGGGATTCTTGGGAATGCAGAGTCTCAGCTCCCACTTCAGCCCCACTGAAGGGGATTCTGCATTTTTTATGGGGTCACCAAGAGATGCATAGGTACATTTGTACTTTGTGACGGGCTGTACTGAAGGGTTTCCATGTGGAGATATAAAGGTCATTGGAAATCATACCCCTGCTGCTGGGTCAGTTCATGTCTACAGACAAAGAGTAAGAAAAATCCAGAATGGATCTCAACAAGGCAAACGTCACCACTCAGTGTCTTGAAAACAGCTTTGGATATTCTTAGACATCACACCTACCAAAACCAAGTGTGTAATATCCCAAGCATATGTTAGATCCCTCCAATGATGGAAGAGAAGAGGCAAAAAATTAAAGGAAGCAAACTCTGAAATTAAAGTCTGTTCAGGAGGTGACAGATGTCTGGGTCTTGATAGATTTCTAGACTCGTAAAAAGTTTTGTCTTTTTTCATCTTCATATACTTCTGATGGTTGCTTTCGGTGTTACCGTTATTTTTTTCTCATACTAAAATTAATTTCCTTCTTTCTAAAGGGTTGATTCCTCCAAGTGTTACTTTGTATGAAAGCTTTAGAAAATATCCAACAAAGGTTTGAGTTGCAGACAAAAAACGTCTCAGCCACACAAATAATCCTCCAGCAGTGCCCTGTTGTGAATTGATTTATTGTGTTTAATATCTTTTCCACATTTGAAAATGGACTGAAATCCTTGCTTGGGACCATAGAATTCCTACCTCTAGAGTTAATAATAAACCATCAGGTTTCTGCTAAGAGTAAGTTAAAATATATGTTTTAGTTTAAGGTGTTAAATAACGTTTGAGTCCTAGGCTTCAGGCGGAGATGGAGTATTCTGTTCTAGGCATGTTGATTTAGTAGGAAATCAGGGCTTTGGGACCCCACAGGCTTGGGTTTGTTTCCTGGTTTTGCCACTTAACTAACTGTGTGACCTTGGAAAAGTCAGTGAAGGTCTTTGACCCTCAGATTTCTCTGTAGGAAAATGGAGGTAATTAGTGGTACCTACCTTGTTGTGAAGAGTTTTTGAGAAGTGTAATGGCAGTGGATGACCTGGCACATAGTAGGTGCTCAATGAACACCTATTTCTTCCTATAGGTCTTAGGAATGTCTTCCAGGCACTTGATATAGCCTGTTCCCGTGTTATATGAATTTACCAGTTGATGGCACATAGCAGGGAAGATGTGAATAAAATTCATGAACTGCATTAGAGTTTACACAGCCCTTCCAAGAGGTAATTGTTGAGCAAAAACCTTTTACTTTTATTACAGTTAGTATTGGAAATCCTCAGTTAGCTTTCCTCCCTGGTATGAAATGCAAAACTTAATTCAGACACACTTGGGAAGTGCAAACGTATTTTTATTTGCGACTGGTTTTTAATCCTGGGAACAGAAATAGGTTGGTTATATCCTCCGCTTGGGATCAGGGGAAGGTGCCGCCATTCAGGAAGGGGATGATTTGACAAAGATGAAATGGGGGAGGCAGAGAACAAAAACCTGGTCACAGTCTTGCCTCTGTGACTTTGGTGAATAACTTAAGCTTCTGGTGCCTCAGTTTCCTTCCTGAAGAGTGGGGCCGACAATCATGTATATTGCCTTGCCGCTGTGAGGATGAAATGAAGACCCCCAAATGCCTCTCCACAGAAGAATGGATGGAATCAATTGTAGGGCTTCGGAGGTACAGCGGAGGGACAGAGTCAAGTCAACAGGGATGAATTGTACAAACAAAGGGACAAGCAAATCCTGGGAGAATATGAACAGAATCAGACGAGTTATTTTGCATGTTCAGCAACATACAAAAACAAATAATACAATGTTTGGGGGCAGCCGGTTAGCTCAGGTGGTTAGAGCACGGTGCTCTTAACAACAAGGTTGCCGGTTCGATCCCTACATGGTCCACTGTGAGCTGCACCCTCCACAACTAGATTGAAACAACTAGGTGTCTTGGAGCTGATGCATCCTGGAAAAACACCCTTAAATGAATAAAAGTTTAAAATAAAAAAGTACAACGTTTGGAGAAAAAAATCGTTGGTAGTAAAACTATAAAGGAAAGTATGGGAAAGATAACCACCACTTTCCAAAGTTATTCCTATGGCGTGAGGAAGGGAAGAGGATGGTAAGCTTAGGTCAGAGAAGGACGAGTGGGGTTCCACTGGCTTCAAAAATGCTTATTTTAGCTAATTTTTCCATGTTATTTGTATATCTAATTATATAAGGTAATATATGTACATGATAAGATGAGTTCCATATATTTTTATGGATTTTATAACATTTTGTAATCTGTTTAGAGGAGAAGTTATATGTTCCACATATAATGTTGAACATTTGAAATAGTTCAGGACGAAACATTAAAAAGATTAACTAAGAGAATCAATGTGCCAATCACCTTGTAAATAGAAGGCGGGTTGCTGGAGTCAGCTTGTGCAACAGCCAGTGTTACCATTAATTTGAATGATGACGAGATGGCACCATCCTACAGTGCTTGGCAGGAATTCCCTTATTACATCCACACAACCGCCAGACCAGGTATTATTATCTTCACTTTTACAGATGAGTAAATTGAGGCAGCTAGCCAACACACCTTAAGTGCCAGGTACTGCAGTGTTATACTTGCATTATCTCATTTCATCTTCCAGCAACCCTGGGAACTACACTGAAAACACAACTTTCAACCAGGGGTCGGTGAACATTTTCCCTGCAGGGCCAGAGAGTAAATATTTCATGCTCTGTGAGCCCTACGATCTTTGTCATGATGGCTCAAGTCTGCCCTTGGGGTGTGACAGCAGCCAGGGATCTTGCATAAATGAAATCGTGGGGCAGTGTGCCAATAAAACTTTATGGATGGGCACTGGTTTTACATTTCATTGAATTTTCTCCTGTCACAAGATATCATTTTCCTTTTGACTTTTTCCAACCATTAAAAAATGTAAACATTTTCTTAGCTCACAGGTCATAAAAAAAATAGGCAGCGGGCCTGGATCTGTCCCGTGGGCTGTCATTTGCCAAGGGTGGCTTTAGATCGTCGGTTCCATGGGTGCAGGAAACTTGTCTTTGTTCAGCATCATATATCAACCTCTGGCACATACCAGGTGCTTAGTACACACTTGATGAATGAATGAGGGAATATGAGCTGATGTCTCAGAAGTCCTACGATGGTGACGTTTTCCTTCCACTTTAGGCCACCACCCTGGGCGTAACTAGGTGAGCACTTTTTTTTAAGGGGTACTATTAACAACACTGTTGGGACTATAGGTACACACTGGGGCTGTCCCAGGCAAACCAGGACGCATGGTTCTTCCAGTGTTCCACACCAAGGACATGATTCATCACCATCATGACAGCAGGACATCGGCGTGTGTGTGTGTGTGTGTGTGTGTGTGTGCTCACGCACGTGTGCATGAGTGTTGAACAAAGTTACTAATTTTCCCCCCCACAGCTTTTAATTAGAAATATTTCAAGCCTGCAAAAGAGTTGCAAGAACAGTAAGACAAGGAACACTCACATACTTGTCACCTTGGTGGAGCCATTTTTGACATGTGCCACGTCCATCCATCCATCCATCCATCCATCCATCCATCCATCCATCCATCCATCCCTCCTTATTTTCCGAAGAACCAGGTGCAGACAGCATGACACTTTACCCCTAAACACGGTGTGCACCATCCTAAGAACAGACATCCTTCTTCACAACCACGATACGGGGCCCACACTCACGAAACATAACATGGATGCGTTGATTGCCTAACATACAGTCAATATTTTAATTTCCCCAATTGTCCCCGAATGTCTTTTAGAGCTGTGTGTGGGGGTTTTTCGTTTGGTTTGGTTTTTGAACCGAGATCCAAATGGCTTGGCAGGAATTCCCTGGCTCCTAGTCCCTCACTCACTCAGCATGGCATTGAGCTGTCCTTTGAATTCCGTCTCCTGGAATCCAGAATAGTCCCCTTGCCTCTTTCTGTCTTCCTGGCATTGCTATCTGAAAAGCGCGGGCTGTTTGTTTTGTACAAAGTGTCAATTCGTAATTTGTTTGATTGCTTCTTGTGATTGGATTCAGTTTAAACATTTTTGCCAAAAATACTATATGGTTGGTGGTGTGTCCTCGGTGGGTCCCATCAGGAGGCACGAGGTATCACTTGTCCCATTATTGATGATGTTAACCTCGATTGTGTGGTGAAGGGAAATACCATTCAGGAGAAGAAGTCACTGAAGAGTGTAAACAGGAGAAGACAAACAGGTACGAGGGGTTCTGTCTGGCACACGCTGTTTGCCCAGCTTCCAGGTTCTTACAAGCTTCAGAGTGACTGAATTCAACTGGAGAAGCAGCTCACGGCCCCTGGCTTCGTGGTTACATCGCATATGTATACGGAGCAATGCTCTTCCTCGGCCACTGTAGATCAATGATTGTGTTACTCTCCATGATTTGGTGGTTCGGGCGGGCTGCAGGGGGCGGCAAATCTCGCCTTGACACTTGCATTAGTTTTCACATCGTGTAGCTGCAAACACATGGCACGTGGCCAGCCTGGCCTCCTCTCTATGGTCTTTCCAAGGACAGCAGTTTGGACACATGCCACTGTGTTCCAGGCCACCCTTTCTCTCACCTGCTGATTACAACAGCCTTCTAATGGTCCCTCCAACATCTACCCTGCTCATTTCCTTAGCCCAGTCCAGTCTCCATAAAACAGCCTCAGGGAACTTTTCAAAATTCAAATCAGATTAGTCACCCTCTTTTTCTCGCAACTTGGCATACTGTCCTTAGAATAAATATCTAAATACTTTCTCTGGCCTACCCTGCATGGATGGTCTCGCTCCTACCTTTCTCTCAGACCTCGTTTTCTTCTACTCTTGCCTTAGATTCTTCCACTCTGTGGTCTCTGAACCCCAGCCACAGTGGCTTTCTTTCTGTTTCACCAAAATGCTTCTGCCTCAGGGCCTTTGCATATGCTTTACTGTTCTTCTACCTAAGATTCTTCTTCATTCTCCCACTAAGGTAACTACTTGTATTGTATTCTCACTAGAGACTGAGCTAATTTCAGGTATGGCTGGATCCAGAGGCTCCAATAAAGTTACTAGGCATCTATCTCTTGACTCAGTGTTGGCTTTATTTGGGCTGTTTCTTTCCTCATCGTGGCAAGACGGCTGCCAGTATCGCCAGGCTCACTTCCTACCTCCTCAGCAACTCCTGTGTAAAGACAGTAACCTTTTTCTAATAGTTCTTATAAAAATTATGAGATTGGCTTTAATTAGGTTACCACAGGTCACAAGCCCTTTCCTGAGCTTGTCCTTATGGCCAAGAAGATGGTCTTGTGGTTACCCCTTAGAAGGGATGTGTGTTGGCTTTTCCCACTCTCAGTCCTGTTACCAGAAGAAGGGGTGTGGGTTTGGGTGCTGGGCAGCAAAATAAAAGATGCCCAGTACTGACTGTGGTAAGGATTTAAGGAGATAGTGCTAGCAGTACCCCTAGTCCATTGTTCTGCAAGATAAGCACGTATAAATAAAAGCAAAAAGAAGTCACAAAATGAGAGTCAGCAGTATTTGGCGTCATCCTGGGATGTGTATGCTGAAGGAGACAAGGAGCTTGGAGGTCAAGTCTGGAGTCTGGGTCACGGGCGGATGGTCTGCCTTAAACTAAGAATTATGTGGGGAAGGGCTGGGAGGGAGGGAGGAGCAGGTAGTTTGATCCTTAGAGCCGTGTGTGTGTGTGTGTGTGTGTGTGTGTGTGTGTGTGTGTGTGTAGGAGGTGCAGGTGGTACATGCTTAGAGACCATTAGTTTTAATTCCCTATTTTTTTATTTTTAGGTGAGGAACCCTGAAAGAGGAGAAATAATTGGCCCACCCTCCCACAGTAACAAATCCTTGCAGCACGGCATTTTTATTTTATTTTATTTGTAACTTTTCCTTTGTCTTGGGGAAGGCACATGTGAATTAATTTTGAAAACCAAAGGGGAACATCGCAGGCATTTTTAGTGGCAAAAGCAATTGAGTTTCCCGAGGCCAACAGCAACCCTGATTGCAATATGCCGGTGTTCACCACCCCTGGGAGGGCTGCTGAAGGCTTCACTTACAGGGTTGTCGTTTTCAAAAAGGCAATTTGGCAAAGGTGAAAGTATTTGAGGCCTCTCTGCAAATCATTTTGTACAACGGCCGTTGACTGCTTCTCAAGTATTTATGGAATTGTATAAAAGCCTTCGTTTACATCCCAGGGCTTTCCATGTCAGATGTCTAAAGATATGAACCCATTTCACAGAACTGGGCTGGGCTCTCGTTCATGTCCAGGAGAGATCCAGGAGTCCTTTTGTCCAGAGAATCTCCAGCTAGGCTGCGAATGACCTCTGTATTAATTTGTGACCTTGGGCAGGCTCTTCCTTTTTTTGAACCTCTGTTTGCCCCTGTAATTGGTGAGGAGACCAGAGTGGGACACAGTGTGTGCTACAGAGATGGTTTTATTTATTTAATTTTTTAAAATAGATTTTTAAACATTTTTCAATATACGGGTGACATACAGTATTATATTAGTTTCGGGTGTATAACACCAAGGATGACTTTAGATGATAGAAGGATGACGCTTGAAATGGAACCGTTTGGTTAAAACATACCTCCTTGTTCAATCTCTTTCAATCCTTCTGATTTCCCTATGAAGACAATTTCCGCTAATATGGCTTTAACACATTTGCTAATCTCTCTAACAAAGAAAATTTAATAGCATTGTTTTTTTATTTTGTATTTATGGTTCCCCCTTACCTTCTCCTTATTTGGGCAACTCTGGGGACAGAGTCCCAGAGAGCAATTTCCAGGCTCTCGGCCTCACGTGGAAAGGTGCTGGCTCGGGTAGTAGATGGCCGTCAGCTGTTACCGGTTAGCCATTAGCCACGAGTATGGCTGCCGTGGCTATACAGGCAAGGGGGGTGGGTTGGTTGGCAGAGAAGCGGATGGTGGATTGTGGCTAGCAAGTGCGGTTAGCAAGCGGGTTGAGGATTGCGGATCGTGTGGATCCTACTTTTGTGTCTCGACCAGCCGCCATTGAGAATATAGTGGTATGACTCCCCTATCTGTTGCTCCGTGGGTGTTCCTTTTTGGCCTCACCATGTCCTGCGTTCTTGTTCGGGGAGCGGGAGCTGAGACCCTGCATGATAGCAATGTTACATAGTTTTTCATTTATAACAACAACACCATCACATACTTACGCAGTGCTTACCAATTCTGGGTACTTTTCTAAAGGTTTTATATGAATAACTCGTTTAATTTTCTTAAGAGATAAGATACTATTATTATTCTGTTTTATAGATGAGAAAACCAAATCACAGAGAGGTTAAAGCACTTGGCCAAGGTCACACAGCTAATCGGTACCAGAGGTGGAATTTGAACCCAGGAAGTCGGCCTCCAGAGCCTGTGCCCGTCCCCATTCTACTTTGCTGAGGCATGATATAATTTTCCTTTAAAAACATCTTGAAGAAAAAAAGGGGGGGAGGACTGGGTGAGAGTCAATTTAAAGGGAAACGTTAAATAAAGAACAAAGCATGCATGACAGGGATATAGCAAAATGGTGACAGTGGTTTCGAATAACTGAAACTTGGGAAATATTGGGACACTCTAGAGATCAAGAATTCTGTAAATGAGGAAAAGGCCTGCATTGGGCATGAGATGAAGCCAGGTAGGGGCTCCTGAGTATCTTCGAAGCCACAGCACTGGTAGCTTATAAAATTGCTTGTCTAGAATGAGAAATGTCTTCCTTCATAGCACCGAGGCTATAACTTCCTTTCAGGGCGCCCGGCATGCTGGACTCCTTCCAGCTGACCTTGCTGGAGGCTGAGGTCCTTTAGTTGAGGGGCTGGTCACCTCCCAAAGGGCCTTCATTTAGCAGGTGGTTTAATGTACTGTCTGTGGGATGAGTTTCGGTGTGCCGGCTGACCTTTGGCCAAAGTAATTAATGGGCATTTTGCACAGTACAGTCACCTCCTGTCCCCTGGGGTGACAGAGACAGGATGGGGAGTTTGCATGCAGCGCCAGAGACAGCTGTGGGCAGCTCACCTTGCCCTCTATGTCGTCCCATCTCCCTCCGCTTTGCAAACAAACTCCTTACCCTAATCCCTGCCTCAACCCTAACCTTGACCTTAACCTTTAACCTAACCCAAGTCCATATCCTAACCCTAACTCGTCCCCAATCCTCACTTGTCCCTTAACCACACTCTCATCCTAACCTTGACCCTAATCCTTACCCGAATCTTCTATTGCTCCCCTTTATCCACTCATTTCTCCCCCAGCTTGACTGAGGTAGTTCACAAAAGTTAGGTATCTTTAAGGTGTACACCGTGATGACTTGATATACGCCGTGAAATGATGGCCACCCCAGTTAGTGAACACACCCATCACCTCACAGTTACCATTTTCATCCACTCATTTATCTACTTATTCATTTTTTCACCCATGTTTATTGAGCACCTACCCTGGTTCCAGCAGGACAGAGAAAGCGCACTTACTTTCACAGGGGAATCGAGGAGGCTTGAGTTAAAGGACTGTTCATAATGATGGGGTGTGGTCAAGGGAACCAAGGGGGTATAGGGAGGCCCCGAGGGCCTGGCACAGTACTACCTCGGGGGCGAAGGGAGGGAAGGGAGTGGGGGGTGCCCAGTGACAGGTGACACGGAGGGGGCCATGATAGGAGCTCCTGGTTATCAGAGCAGGGAGGGGTGGGGAGGAAACACCCTGCCGCTGCCTCCTGCCCTAGGTAGGGCTCTTAGACCCTGCCCTGCCTATTGCCTCTGCAACAGGGAGGCTGAGTGTCACCAGGAGGCTGAGTGTCACCAGTTGCCATGTATAAGCGCATATCCATGTTACAGCAGAGTTAAGAGGAAAGGGAAACCTTTCTTTTCTTGAATGTCCCTTCAAAAGAAGAAGAACCGTGGGTAGACTGGGAGGGCTTTGTCTTAGAAGCAGGGGAAGAAGGAACATTTTTCTGTGTGGAAATAATGCTGTTCCTAAGGGTTTTAGTGGGCAAACAAAGTGTGCCTGTGACAAGAGAATATAATCTAAGACAGTGTTAGGAAGCAAAACCTAATTGATTTTGCTCTACGTTATGTCTGGCTTCTGTAAGGCCGAACTCACTGTACTCACTGTAACTCTCTCGTGGAGGCTCAGAGAGGGCGAGCGGCTTGCTCAAGGATACACAGCATATTTGTCAGTGCAATGCCAGGGCTGGACTTCAGATCTCCAGTTTCTTCATTGCGTGCTTTTTCTATTTTGTCATCATCTGTGAAACTGTCTTCAATTGCTACCTCTCTCTGGGGACAAGCCCGAGTCCTCACAGTCCCTGGAAGAAAGTGCAGTGGTGTTCTTTAATCTCTCTGCCTGCGTTTCATCTTTTCCAAGTGTTAATAGCATTTCCCATCATGCAACGCTCCAAACAAACGCTGGATTATCTTTCCTGGCCCTTTGCCATCTCTGAGAGTTCAAAAACGGGTGGTTTTGTCATCTTTCCCTGAATGCACGTTTTCATTTCTAGCAATCTCTGCCACAGGCAGTTTGGTCAGATCTGAACCTGCCATCTCTCTTCCCTCCTGTGACTCCACATCCCAACTTTCCCATTTGTCAGGGGTGACATCATATTCCGGCTCCCAGGCTGTCAAGTCTTTGAATATTTTCTCTTTTATTCCTTCTAGCCAAGTAGTTATAAAGTCTATTATTTTGTTTTTTCCCCCCGCCTTTTATTAAGTAGTCTAGACTAGTGGTGAAAAATAAGGTAGGGGGTTAAGGAGGGGGTGGGGAAATGTCAGCATCAGACAGGCCTGGGTTCAAATCCTGACTCCGCTGCCTTTTGTCTATGAAACGTTAGGCAAGTTTCATAAGCACATCGAATCTCAGTTCCATGTGCCACCCAGATCCCCCTACAAGGAAGACCTGTTGCCCCAGCGACTGGGGGTGCAGACATCAGATGGACCCTCGCCTATTAACCCCTTCAGAGATCCCTCAGCTGCAGACTCACCTTGCTCGAACTTTCCAAGTCAGCCCACAGCTCAAGCCCCACCAAGGTGAAGTACAAAGGCCTGGCCATCTGGACCCAAATTGGAACATCACCAAATTAGCTCAGGACTCCCTGGGAGTAGGCGGGGGAGGTGGTCGGGCCTGCGTCACAGCTCAGCTTCCCCTCTGTTCACTCCTGCTTCCTTCCCCCACCTTCCACAGAGATCTATCCCACGGGGCCTCCTTAATGGGCAGCCTGTGAGCTAAACTCTGTCTCAGACTGGGTTTTCTGGGGGCTTCAATTTGGGACAATGGATGATCATCACCCCTACTCCCCACTAACTAACTCCGTGACCTTGGACAAGTCTCGTCCCTCCCACCTGTAACATGGTGATGCCGACATCTCGCTGTGGTTGTGAGAATCACATATGTGAGGGGCCTGGGGCACAGAGCCTCCTTCTCCTCCTGTTTGGGCCTCAGTTTCCCAATGTGTAAAGGGGGGATTTGGCTGCACTTCGGGACCAACCAGGCAGTTGCTCAGATCTAGAGCCCTGGGCACAGTGCCTGGCACAGACTGGAGATCATCAAATCTTGAATGAATGGATGAATGGATGCATGAATGAATGCTTCTGAAGTGCTTGAGGGCCTTTGAAAACACGCCATTCCTCAAAATGTTTCCAATCTTATTTACAAATACTAATCTGAACTCTGACGGAAGAAAAGGTTTACTAGATTTCAGTGGAACTTGCCCAGAATGTAGCCTGCAGAAGGGACCCTGGATTTTGAATCGGTCAGAAGGTCTGAGTCCTACCTTGTGCTCATATTCACATGGGCAAGTCTGGGCCTCAAGTGTCTATCCGCAAAATGGGAGCAATTTAGAGCTGCCTGGCTTATCGCACAGCGTTGTTGCGAAGTTCAAGAGCATTGCAACAGTGCTTTGGAAATTACAGTGTGCCCCACCAATGAATTGATTATTAATCAACTAGTTAATTCATTATGTATTGCCTGTTTGCTATGTACCAGGCACTGTGCTAGGTGCCAGAAATTTGGCTGTGAACAAGACCATCCCTGTCTTGTTGGAATTGACCACCTGGTAGGAGAGACAGACGAAAAAATCAGTCAAGACACAAAGAAGGATATCACTGCATCTTGTGAAGGAGAAAATGGTGGAGGCGGGGAGAGGAGACATGTGCGCCCAGCAGTGACAGACAATACTTAAGGGGTGTGGGGCGGATGGCACCTGTTTTAGGATGTCAGTGGGGGCTTCTCTGAGCAGAGGACGCGCAGGATGAGACCTGGAGGATGAGAAGGAAGCAGCCAGTCAGAGAGCAGGGAGAACAGCGTTCTGGCAGAGAAAACGGCAGGGGCAGGAAGCTGTGCGCACTCCAGGAGCTAAAGGCGTGGCTGTAGGAGGCCAGTGGCCTGGGAAAACCTGAAAAGTAAGAGTCAGGTTGTGAAGGGAGCTCAGGTCTCAGTGTGATGAGTGGAATGGGAAGCAGGGCAAGGTCACCATCCAATTTCCTTAAAAAAGAAAAGAAAAAAACAACTCTGGCAAGCGAATGGGGTTCCTTTGAATCATATCAATATCCACAGTAAAAATAGGGGATACTGGTCTCTGTTACAGCAAGCATTCTGTCCTTTTCCCCTTTACCCTGAACGCTAACTTTTTTCCCCAGGTTGTCTCATCTTTACAAGACACCCTGATGGGAGGGGATTTTGTCCTTCCCGTATTTGGGAATATTTGGAGGTGCTGTTACAGCAGCCTCGATCTACAGCCACAGCCTCTGAGGGGTTCATTTCCTGTGATTTGTGAGGCGAATGACTCAGAATTTTGTGTTTGTTAAGTGAGAGAGGGTTGCACCAGCAAAGAGTGTGCAAGGACCCATGCGCCATGGACCATCCCCAGGTTTTAGTACCTTCTCAGCATCCTAATTATCTCTCTTCCCGGTTCCCGCCACCCCGCAAAGAGTGGTCTGCCCCCAGCTGGAGCAAGTTCAACCCGTTGAGAGGATGTTTGCATAATTTGAATAATAATTTTGCATAATAAAGGCTCTCATTCGAATGATGTAAATTTCCTCAGTCCTTTCTCTAGATGATTATTCATCCATTCAGTGAGATCACTTTTGGGGGCTGACATACTTCAAGACAGAGAATCAAGTGTGGAGGCTTTGATTATTTTTTTGGTTTTGTTTGATATTTTGAGGGTGTGGGCTGGAGCGGAAAGCAGAAGCTTTTGCTGAGGCTCAGTGAATCTTAAGGTCCAGTTCGCCCTGACTCAGTGGGGGGGGGGGCCTAAGAGTTAGGTCTAAAGGGAGGGAGGGAGGAGTGTGTCAGCAAGCTTTGGGTCCACCTCAGTCTCTGGGTAGTCTTGTGAGACGTACGGTTAGGATGCCCTCCCACCC
The DNA here is from genome assembly GCF_036562045.2 of Rhinolophus sinicus. Classification (NCBI taxonomy): domain Eukaryota; kingdom Metazoa; phylum Chordata; class Mammalia; order Chiroptera; family Rhinolophidae; genus Rhinolophus; species Rhinolophus sinicus. The sequence goes on along the minus strand of NC_133765.1, from coordinate 32,048,026 downwards.
TCCACGTCCTCCTTCTCTAGATCCTCTGTGTGGCTTGGTGCGTATTTACATCCTTTTCCAGTGGAAAGAACAATGGACTTGGGGTTGGGCACACCCGCTGTAGCTGTCAGAGGTCTTTGGTTGCAAGCAACAGAAACCCACCCGGGCTTAGTTAAGTCAAAGGCATCAGTGAGAAGGCTCAGGGTGCAGACTGGGGGGAGGGGGCGTCCAATCGGCCCGGCTTGGGCTCCTTGCCCACTTCCTGGCTTGGGGTGACAGGGCCACCTTGCAGGCCCACCCCTGACATTTGCAGTCCCCAAGGTCAGAGTACAGAGAGAGGCCCATACACCATTTGTTGACATATTTGAAAATTACAAATCAAGCAAACAAACTGAAGTGAAATAAGATCTATCCTCCTATCTTGGCACATATAGGAGGACCTGGAGAAAGACCTGGACGGCCAGGTTTGAGGTCAGAATCTTGGATTCCTCAGATGGGCCAGAAGGTGGTGCCCCGGGAAGAGCTGGCCCGTGGCCCGTGGCCCACTCTCCTTTCTCTTCTAACCCTTGGCTCTGTCCTGCACCTCAGGTAGGTCACCAGCCTATATGTCCAAGCTCTGTTTTCTGTCCTTCACCCAACAGCTGCCCCATGGCCGCCTCAGGCCTCAAGATGCCCACAGGGGTGGCATGGTTCATGCTTGGGAGGACAAGCCAGGAAAGAGGCCCAGGCAGGCCCTGGAAATGGGAGTCCAGGGCACCTGGAATGAGGTCTGGAAGGAGGAGCGTGAACTCGGGGTGGGCACCTCCCCGTGTCCCCACAAACTTCACGCATGGGGCGGGGTGTGAACAGAGGACTAGAGCAGTCCCCAGGGCAGGGTGGCGTGGCACCTAAATCCACAGCTTCCTTGATTGTATGTTAGAGGGGTGAGGTGATCCCCCAAATCAAAAGGGAAATGGATGCTGGGCAGCAAGCAGAGGACAAGTGTCCACTCCACCCAAGTCTCTGCCAGCCTCTCCTGCAGTTACAGATCTTTTGGTAGCAAAAAAGAAACCCACTCCCAGCCTAGCTGAAGTACAAGCAGGGCTCTGTGGGGATGGTGGCATCCATGGGTGACTGGCAGACCCAGAAGGCTGGAGAATGTGGCCAGTCCTCTCCAGGGGCAGGAGCCAGAACAGGAAGCTGCCGAGGACCAGGGCAGCCTGTTCTGTCTCTGTCTCTCTCCGCTTTCCATGCACCTAACAACACAATAGCTGTATGTCCTTTCTAGCTCCAGGACCCAAAAGATACACTACACTGGGGTCTCAAACGCAGGCTCTTCAGGGGTCAGGCAGGTGGTGTGAAGGGGAGCAATGGCTTTCTCGGTCCACCTCTCATATCCTCACTCTTGATAGACACGCAGCGTATCAGTCAGGGTGCATCAGGCGATGGCAGACCCTCGTTTGGATACTTGGAGGAAGGTTTAATGAATGGACTATTACAAAGATGTGGGGGCTGTAGGAAACCATGAGGGCTAGTGTGGCGCCCCAGGGCTAGCAGTGGCAGAGCTGTAATGGCTCCTACCCCCAAAAGATTGGGGGACAGTGGCTCTGGAATCTGGGAACAGCCGGTGGTATAGAGAGGACTATATGAGCAGGAATCGTGACCTTCAGTGGAGGTTAGAGTCAGCCCTGAGCAACCCCACAGGGAGACAGCCAACGGCACACTCTTCCTGCCCTCTGATTCCTCTGGCACCTCATTTGGCCAAACCCAACTGAAATCCAGAGGGCACAGAAGCCCATGGGTGCCATCCACAGGCGCAGCCTCCAGGGTGACAAGCAGGGTGGGGAAGGGGGACAGTGGGTAAAGTACATTTCCCTCTTGTAAGGCAAATAATAACCCAGGCGTGATGGTGCAGGCTGATGGACGCCTGCTTTTAGTGTTGGGAAGCAAAGGGTCATGGGACGTGGGCAGAGAGGAGTGTGCAGACCCCTTTTAAAGACGGGAGCAACCTAGCTCTGGCCAACAACTGCCATATAGGGGTGTGGGCTCGTATTGGCAGGTGCTCTGAGTTTTGAAGAGCAGCAGGTAACCCAGATTTTGCAAATATGAGATTTCAAGATTTAAACACACTGGCAATTAATTAAGTAAAGATTTTAAAGCATGGTGTGGACCCAATAAATCCCATTAGCAAACCAGATTTGGCCTGAGGCTGCTCTAAACGATTTTAAATACAGAGGTCAGAAAAAGCTTGTCTGAGTGGCATGAAATGACATGGAATGTTTGTTGATCGGCTTAATGATGTTACTCTGGTGTCCAGCTTGGTTATGGCAGAAGCAGATAAGTTGATTGTTGGTAATCAGTGTGAGTTACATAAGATTTCGTCCACAAACATTTTAAAGGTTTTCTGGCTTCCTTTTTCTGTGTTGAATTTTACCTTTTTTTTTTTTTTTTTGAAGAAATGACCCAAAGGGCAGATTCACCCGTCTTTTTAGATCCGGATGAACATTCCTCTGAATTAGCTCAGATTCCTCCAAGAGGGCTCTCAAGGCGGCAGAAAGAGACCCTGCCAGCCCTGTCCCTGGCTCTGTCCGTGACAATTCTTCCCCCCCTCCCCTGTGCTCAGCTGCTGGGAGCCTCTGTGGTCTCATTAAGGTTGGAAAAGCACTTTGGGTCTCCAGCTGAAAGATACCAGGAAAGGCAGGGCGTAATTATGTTGTTTTTTCCACATCTTCAGTGTGCAGAAAGGCCATCAGAGGCAGCCCCAACCTTCTCCACGGAGAACAAGAGGCTGCAGTGAATGGAGGGGGAGACGAGACGGGCAGAGGCAGAGAGAGAGGCGGACGGAGGCTGGAGAGAGGGAAGGAGGGGAATTCTCCTGGTCTCTGGCTGAGAACAGGTCTTCTGTTGGTCAGACCACTGCTGTGCCTGCACCCCATCATGTTTCTATGTTGTTCAGGTGACATCCGCTTTTTAGGGTCCACTCTGGTCAAGCCCATTTATGTTTCTTTTCCATATTAGAACGTGGCCCTGTGACCCCCAGGGGCCTCCATGAAGCTTCGCTTTCTGGACTGCCTTCTTCTCTATAGGAATTCCACATTCTTGCCAACACTTGCTATAATCTGACATTTCAATGTTCTCCACTGTGTGGGTATAAAATAGTATCTCATCATGGTTTTCATGTGCATTTCTTGATATGCCTGGGCGTTCAGGGGTTGACATGTCTAAGGGGCGCTGGAAGTCCAGAGCTCCCAAGTAGACCATCTCCAGGCATTTCTTGAGAAAATGGGAAATGGGTCTTGGTTTTGGATTCTAATAAGATAAGTGACTCATGGAAAACAGAAGTTGGCAACCGCTCTGTACACCAGGTTTAATATTTAGGGACAATTTAAACCCAAGGAAAATGCAGAGTTATTAATAAACAATTGAGAGGAAGTGTGAGGAGAGAGTATGAGAACCTTCCATTGAAAAGCTACTGTAGTTCGCATCCAAAATAAGACTCTGCTTAGCATTCCATTCTCATTTGCAAATTAAGAAAAGCATTGTTTTAAAAGTAATTAAGTCTAATTTTGCATGTTTGGGAGACGGCTCTCCACTGGCTTAAGAATATTTATTTGCAGTGCTTGGAATACAGATTAATCTCCATCGCCCAACTAAGCATTTGCTGCTTTATGCGCTCTCAAATGCTCACCGAGGTGAAGGTGGTGTCACCAGAAAAGTGATGTGTGGGGTCCTCGGGACTTATGTTTGGGGTCCTCTGTGGACCCCAGAATTCCTGTCATTTAGAGCAGGGATCTTAGCAACCACTGAGCCCAAGTTTTCTTCATTTTACATGTAAGGAAAGCTGAAGGGACTCATCTGAGGCCAGACAGCAAGTCAGTGGCAGAACTGAAATTAGAATTCTTCCAGCTTCACTGGTTGTGTTTTCCACCAAACCTGTGTGTTCCACATTTTAGTCACACTTTTAACATATCCACATACCACCTGTACTATTGTTTACTTCATGTTGTGTTTTCCCTTTAAATCCATTCACTTTTAAAAATACAAAGACATTTCTTTAAAAGGAAACCACGTCACATGTGTAAATGGAAAATTTTAGTCCTCACCCAAACAGAAAGAAAATGTAAATGAATACAAAGCAAACAAAACAACATTATTAAGCTCTAGGGAGGCAACTGTGGCTGATAAGACAGTGGCTCATGGAAAACAAAAGTTTGCATCTGCTTTGCATATCAGGTTTAACATTAGGGATATTTAGAGACCCTTCGAGCTCTGTGCTGAGACGTGCTCTCTCTTTGTTCAAAGGAGACAGTAGTAAGTGTGGGAGAGGTAGGTATCCAGGACCTAGAGCACCAACCCAAGACTTTTTCCTTGTTGTCATCAGGATTGAAAGGGAATGGGAAAGGGATGAGTTTCTCCCAAGGTGATTATGTGTCATCTAAAACCATCCCAAGCACCACCACTGTCCTCATTTGAGATAAATCTGGACACGGAGAGCTTCTTTCTCTTTCCTTCTTTCCCTCCCTCCTTTGCCGCTAGGTGAGGCCCTGCAGTAGAGGATGTACAAGGGGAAACGTCAGAGAGCAGCTTCCAGGAACCTTCTTTAAAAGATGGCTGTTTGGGCCCTTTGCTTGTATTTCTTTATCTCTTCCTCTTTCCTGTTGGTTGGAATTTGGATGTGATGGCTGGAATTAGGTAGCCATGGTGGATAAAGAGGTGACCAGGAGAATGGCGTCTACAGACAGAGGAGCAACAGGACAGAAGGAGCCTGGCTCCCCGAGCCTCTGGCTTCTTTTTCCTTTCTGTTTTTCTTTTCTTTTCTCTTTCTTTCTTTCTTTTTTTTTCTTTTCTGTTTTTCGTAAAAGAGGAAATAAGCTTCCATCTTGTTAAAATTCCTGTGACTTGGGTCTTTACTGTTCATAGTCAAAGTTCATTCCAATACAGAGGGAGAACAGGTGAATTCTGGATTAGAAATGAGAAGACCTGGGGTCTAGTCCCATTCCCCCATCTCATATTTCATGTGACTTTGGGGATGAAAAAAGACATCGTCCCTGCTTTGCAATCCCCAGCACCTATTTTATGCTTTGAATGAGGTTCGCCCCTTGGGAACTCTCTCAGTTCTGCTTAGAGCTCCGTGTGTTTCTATTCTGAGGCAGTGGTGGGGGCTGGTTTTTGTCTGAGTGTATCTCAGGTGTTACCCTGTCGAGGAGGCGATTGAGGTATAAATGGGACCTAGAGGTGTGAGAGCATTCTGTGCTGGAGGGGTAGCAGTTGTGATAACGGCTAAATAGCATCACTCAGGCAGCCTGTCTGTCCTTAAACCACCTGACCTTCTTCCTCTGACCCACACCAAGCATGTTTCCATGAAAGCACGAACAGCCCATTCCTCTCTTCCCCTCAAAACATCCTTAGCAGCTGCACAGTTGTTATGTATTTTAAATAAAGCATTTCAAACCTCTCAGAATTTAGCAACAATCACCATGGATACTCATCACTGAAATCCTTTGTTACCATGGCAACATCCCACCCTTCACCCCCCCCCCAACCCCTCCACCCCCATTGTGCCTGTTTACCCTGAGACTGACACATTGGTTCTGGTGAACGATAGGAAAAAATTGGAGAGGAACATCCAAGGGCACAGAAGCATGAAATATCTTGCCAGAAAAATAGATATTTTCCATTATTGTAATAAGTATGTTTCACTCTCCTATTTTTATCAAGGATAGATGACTATTATTACAGAGGGGAAGTGGAAGATCAATGATGAATTAAAGCTCAAACAATCCCTTTTGTCACATCCTGTCGGTGATTTTTAACAGGCGCTCTTTGCTGCATTGAAAATGTGTTCCGTAACAATCCAGAAGTATTGAACCGTTGGTACCATTTGACCCACTTCTTGCACTTCTCAAAAACGCTCCACGAAAACTCTTTAGAAGGAACAAATATCTGTGCAGAGGTATTCCTAGCAGCCTTTATGGAATGGAAAGAAACAGGAAACAAGCGTGTGTCTGATGTTTGGTGAGCAGTTACGCCAAGCAATCAGAGTGTGACACGGAGCAATCTTTTGTAGCATTTCCAAATGACAGGTAGGACATGGCTGTACATTTACTAGTTCAGAGAAATAATGGTAAGCAAACCGAGCAAAATACACTCAATCCCCAAAATTATAGGCCTGTGCTCTGAAAATGTTAGTATGCACCTTAAGCAAGATTACAGAGAATCTGGGGATTCTGAACTCCTTTAGGGTCAATGATGTTTTTAAGGACCTGAGAACGCCTTGGACCATCTCCCCAGAAAAGTCCCCATACAGACAACATTTTGCATATAATTCTAGGAGATTTTTTGGTCCCTTGATGTCCATTCAAGGGTCACCCCTCCCCATGAGGGTCCATCAACTCCAGGTTTAAAACAATGTTTATTTAGTTCACTCTTGGTCATTATGTTATTTAATTCCATTAAAAAGCCAAAACCCAAACTAAACCATGTTCAGAGATTTCAGATAAATGACCTGTTTGCTGTCTATTCCTCTCACTAGGATATAAGCTCCACGAGGGCCAGGGTTTTTGGAGGTCTTGTTTATTGTCTGTCTCTCCAGTACCTATCCTATACCCAGTACTAGAACTAGTCTGTACTAGTAGTGACTACTCAGTATTTCCTGAGTAAAGGAATTATTTAACAGCATGTCCAAATGCAAAGTGTTACTATTAGAATTGTGACTCTGTATGGTACACGTCCACCTTATCACATGTTCAAACCAGTTATTCACACTGCTATACAGTACACAACACTCCGTTGTGCAAATAGCCCACAATTTGTTCACACGTTCTGTTGGTGGGCATTTGGGTTATTTCCAGTTGCTTTGTTTTGTTTGGATTTTTTTTGCTGTTATGAAATAGTACTACCTGGAACATTCTCACACATGTCTTTTAGTGAACAGATGGACACATTTCTCTTTGGAATATGCCTGGGAATAGAATTGCTAGATTAGGAGTGTTTATGTATGTTTAGTTCTAACAGATATTGCCAGACAGTTTTCCAACATGGCTGTACCAATTTGCACTCCTGTTCAGGAAAGTCTGCATCTCTCTCCATCTCTGTGCCTGTGACATCATTTCATGGCCCCGTATTCCCTGCAGAGGTCCTTGTGGCCATAATTACTGCTTTTCTGAGCCCTCGGCACAGTTTCTTTCTTGGTTGTCAACCATTTCATCTCTGTGCATCTCTCCTTGAGAAAGCTCCTCTTTCCACCATTTACCTCGAAAACATCAAATGTTACTGTTTGTTTAACACATGAGTGACTAACTCCAATCTTCTGGAATATATCCAAAACGCTTGCCTCCTGGTTTTTTTTTTTTTTTGACATTTCTTTTTTTTTTTTAAATTTTATTTTATTAAATTTATTGGGGTGACAATTGTTAGTAAACTTACATAGATTTCAGGTGCACAATTCTGTATTACATCATCTATAAATCCCATTGTGTGTTCATCACCCAGAGTCAGTTCTTGAGAGAGTAACGCTGCCTCCTGTTTTTGTGTTTTATTTTTGGGCCATGTGTGAAGAAGAAAACTCTGAGCTATTTAAAATACGAACAAAAGCACACTACCAGCTGAAAATGACCACATTACTCTAATGTTCAACTTATGCCACAATTGCTGTGAGTCAGGAAAAAGATTTGTCCCGGGTGGAGCAGGACCAAAGATAAATTCTGGAATTTGCCTCTAGAATTGGGTGGGGATGCCACGTGGAGTTCCAGTCACCCGCCAAACTAGGCGGTGAGGTTAGCTTCTATTGCATGTTATCTCCCAGAGATGAAATGTTTCAAACTCATCATTTGTCGTGAGCCCCACAAGTCTTTGATCTTGTCTTCAAAGACCATGGGAGTGAAAGGAAAAAACAGAGAACTGTGCTGAGTGTCTAGCATGGGGTGGGCCCTGGGAAGGCGTTCGCAGTCTCCTACAAGAGCTCATCGAAGCGAATCGATTCCACAGTAACACCAGCACCCTCTTCTCCTAGTCCCTCGGAGAGAACAGCATCTTTATGCACCTGGTCGATAAAGCCAGAAACTCAGGAGCTACCCTTGAGAGCTCTCTCCCCCACATCGCCATATCCGATGTATCGCCAAGCCCTGCAGTTCTTACTTCCAAATATATCGCAAACCTTCCCACTTTTCTCCACCATCCTGATCCACACTACGGCCGCCTCCTGCCTAGACCACTGCCATCAGGCTCTGAGCTGGACTTGTGCTTCCACGCCTGTTGCCTACAGTCTATTTTCCACTCAAAGACCAGAGTGAACATTGACAATCACTCTGCTGAAAATCCTTCAGTGACTCCCTGTGGCAAATGTCGTGGATACCTGCTCATATCCCCTTAGCACACACCATTTCTGGGCATGCAGACCTGACAGCTTCCAGCAGCCACACCTAAGACTCAGCCTGAGGGCTTTTGTCTGGCTATTTACAGGGCAGGTTAGAAAAGCCAGGAGTTCGCAGCCCCCTCCTCCTGGAGCGTCTCTAACCAATGACTGGTGATGGTTGATGGGCGGGTCCTCCAGATCCCTCTGCGGTGGTTGGGGATTGCATAAAGAGGGCATTTGGGCCCTGTTGCCCAATGGCAATCTGCTTAACGCTGCACTCTATACTTGTTTCCTTCCTTTGCCTTCCCTTCTCCTCTACCAGTGCTTCCTGAGGTCACCTCCCCATATAAATTATTTGTGCTCATATCTTTGTCTCTGCGTGTGCTGTTGGCAGAGGTCATTGGGAGGCGGTGACCTCTCCTTGACCCTCGAGCTGGACCTGGGCAATGTGAAGCTCCTCACCTGTGCTTGGAATGTCCATTCTGCCCACTATCCTACAGCTGGAGCGATTTTCAAGGGCACGACCTTGCAAGGACAACGTGTTGTTGAGCCCATGGGGATGGTATACGTGACTGAACCCGTCTGTGTTCCCTCCACTGGCCTGGAGGACCTTACGCACACATAGACACCCTTACTAAATTCACCCAGCAAGGCTTAAATGACAGCCTGCGAAGTCTGTCCTTACTGAACGCTGAAATGTCTCTCATGAGAAAAACTGCCTTCCGAAGTAGCCGTAACCATTACTGCCTTGAAAGGAGGTGTCTGTGCCATGATCCAGAGTATAGCGTGTCCAACACTTGATGAGTCTGCTAATGTATCATCTTTATTCAATCACAGGAGGATACAAAGTGAACACCCTGTGTGACCCAACCCCCAGCCTAGGGGACTTAATAATAAATCAGTGGTTCCGACCGTGGGGCGCTTGGTGAAAAAAAATCATCACTTATTTTGTGAATCATTATCTTAATCTGTGTTTTCGCTTACCTGTGCCTGACTGTTGCTGTGGCATCTGCCTCTGATGCCACCAAACGAGCCACCTGCATGCCAGCAAATCCCCTTGCTGACCGCTCGGAAAAGGCGGTGTCTAAGATCGTAAGAGCCCGTCACTGGGGCTGGAGTGTTGGAAGGGATCATGGAGAGGCCCTGACCGCTGGTTTACCTGTAACGTGGCCAAGCCAATCGGAGGCTCTTCACCCTCCCGTGTCCTCGGGATGTCCCATCGTTCTGCCCACGATCCCACAGGGGGAGCCATTTTCAAGGACGCAGCGCGGCCCAGAGAGCAACATGCTGTTGAGAAATCAGGATGGTGTATGTGGCTGAACCCAGTTGAAACCTCTATATACGCTTTTGAGGTTCTGGCGGGCGGGTGCAGAGACCTGTTCATCTTGTCGCATCCAAGACAAACCTCGGGTGTGAGTTCCCTGGCTTATTAACACCGCCACCTACCCATGGGACGTGGCCTGCCTCTCCTTGCTCTCAGGTCACCGGGCTGGTTTACGAACCCCCATCTGCTTCCAGAGGAACCCAAATTAGGGCACTCCTCACAGCATTTAAGATAATATCCCAACTCCTCATCTGGTCCATGACGCAGGTAAAATCTGGTCCCCGGCTACTGCCTCCTTCAATGCTCAGACACACAGTTCTGTGGCCTCCGGGCCTTTCAATGGGCTCTCTGCCCTTCTGGTTTCATTTATGGGCCATTTCCCCAGAAGAGCTTTGTGTCACTCCTCTGTCTAAACTCTGCATCCCACTTACCCCCTCTGCCAGTTCCCTGTTCTTTCCTTTCCTACTTATATTAGCATTTGTTATGATATCATTGTTTGTCTGCTTATTTGTTCAATTGCCTACATTCTTTCCCAAATTGTGAACCTCTTTCAGGATAAGTATCTGTCTCATTCACGTTTGCATGTCCAGAGCTCCATAAATATTTATTCAATGAATGAACACAATGTTATTATTGTCCCCTTTGCAGAGAGGAAGAAACTGACCTTCAGAGTGGCTGCCTCATTTGCTCCAGGTCACACATTTGGGAAGTGAAAAGGTCCGGATTCAAACCTAGCACTGTCTCTTTGATCTAGCGGTGGAATTGCCGAGTCGTATGGTAAGTGTATCTTTAACTTTATAAGGGGCTAAAAACTGTTTTCCAAAGTTATTGTGTCATTTTTGCATCCCCACCAGTAATGTATGAAAGTTTCCATTGTTTTATGTCCTTGCCAACACTTGATGTTGTCAGCCTTATTCATTTTAACCATGCTGGTGGGAGTCTCATGAGTGCTCATGGTGGTTTTAACATGCATTTCCCAAATGATTAATATGTTGAACATCTTTTCATGGGCTTATTGGCCATTGACATATCTTCTTTTGTGAAGAAAACCTGATTTGCTGGGAAGACATATGGCTCAATTATGGGATAAGGTGAAAGGAAAGTGAGATCGGAGAGAAGAAACCAGGTTAACTTGGGGGTGGAAGGAGAGAGGGCAGTTGTGAAATTAAAAAATTAAAAGTTGAAGGAGGGAAAAAGTAAAGAATATTATAGTAGGAAGATTTGTCCACTGAGTATCTCCAGCATTGCCCCTGCGTGCCACGTAGTAAATACCTAACACATTTGTTGAATAAAAGCAGCCTTATGATATTTTTATTATTTGTTCAATGACTGCCCTCCCCTCCTTCACTCCACCCTTCTTTCCTTCAATATTAGAGAGTGTGTCCTACATCCATGGAACTAGCTGGAGGCATGAGTAGGGTGGTAGAATGGTCAGAGGCAGGTGCTCTGGTCTGAATGTTTGTGTCCCCCCAAAATCCGTATGTTGAAACCCTAATCCCCAATGTGATGATGTTTGGAGATAGAGCCTTTGGGAGCTAATTAGTTTGGATTAGATCATGCAAGTGGAACCCTCCTGGTGGCATTAGTGTCCTTGTAAAAAAGAGGAAGGAGACAGGACGTGTGTGTGTGTCTGTGTGTGTGCACGTGTGTGCACACCAAGGAAAGGCCATGTGAGGACATAACCAGGAAGACGGCCCTTATCAAGAGCTGGATGGTGCTGGCACTGTGATCTCAGACTGTCAGCCTCCAGAACTGTGAAAAGTAAATGTTGTTGTTTAAGCTGCTTTCTTTATGGTGTTCTGTTGGAGCAGCAGAACTGACTAAGGCAGCAGGGAAGTGTCAAGAATTCGGAAGGCATGGACTTGTTCTCTAAGGAACTCACAGTCCCACTCACTTCCTAGGACTGAGATACGGGCTGTACAGGGGCCTGTAACACCCAACTGGCCATCAGTTTATGTACCGATCAAGAAAATGTGATATGTATCCCAACAATGGAATGTTACTCAGCCATAAAAAGGAATGAAATACTGACACACGCTATGACATGAATGAAACTTGAAAACATGATGCTAAGTAAAAGAAGCCAGCCACAAAAGACCACACATATTGTATGAGTCCTTTTATATGAAATGTCCAGAATGGGCAAATTTAAAGGGACAGAAAGTGGGTGCCAGGGGCTGCAGCGGAGGAGAGTGGGGGAATGGAGAGAGACTGCTTAATGAGTACAGCTTTCCTTTTGGGGTGGGGAACATGTTCTGGGACTAGATCGTGGTGATGGTTGTGCACATTGTGAATGTACTAAATGCCACTGAACTTGACACTTTAAAATGATTAACTTTATGCTATGTGAATTTTACCTGAAAAAGTAAAGTGCCGGTAAACAGAAAAATGATTCCTTATGGGGCTTATTCTAGTTAGTGCCAGAAACCTTTGCAGCGGATGCAGATTTCCATGCCTGATGTGGGGCTGCTGTGATGTCCCCACCCAGGGGCGCCATTCCTACAGTATTTATCCTGCGTGAGTGGCGCCCCCTAGAGCTGCTAGACGCGGCCGCTGTGCTTTTCGGCCAGAAACCGATCTGACTTGCTGGAACGTCAGTGCCTCCTAAACCTGTGGCTTTCTCCCCTCTCCAAAAGGCCCAGGAACCACGGATTGTGGCCCTGATGATCCAGACTCCGATTAGGAAAGCAGCGTTAGAGGCTGGGGCACTGGTGCCGGCAGGTGAGCGTCCCTAGCCCCAGGATGGCTCCTGCGCTCCTTTCAGAATTTCCGTCCTGGGGTTGTCAGGCTGGTTCCAGGAGCAGAGTGAGGAGTGCTTGGTAATTGCACTGAGCGGGGTACATTGGCTTCCCAATTGCTGGACAGTTGAAGTTATTTGATGTGGGAAAAACCTCTGCCCTGCGGAACTGCCTCCACGCTACTGCGGGAACAGAGAGCACAGGTTGGCACTAAGTTAGACCGGATGCCACAGACGCCTCTGTTCCTTTTGATGTTAGCCATTTCCTTCTGGGCACAGCTGGCCCAGGACCGGCACTTAAAAATAATCACCCTTATCAAAGTGTCACTTATGTGCAACATTAATGCTAACAAGGGTAAAGTTTATGCAGGTGTGATTTCTGAGCAACAATGCGCGCATTGTAAGTGAGTTTGATGATTTTTGACAGATATATATACACCTATGCAACCACCACTCCCGTAAAGATACAGACCATTTCTATCATCCCAGAAACTTCCCTCATATCCCTTTGCCATTTATCACCACTCCCTTAACCCCAGACAACCACTGACTGACCTGCTTTTTCCCACTATCGGTCCCTAGAATTCCATATAAATGGAATCATTGGATATGTAATAGTTTCTGTCTGGTTTCTTTTGATTAGCATAATGTTTTTGATATCCGTGTTGTTGCGTGTATCAGTAGCCCTTCCCTTTTCATTGCTAAATAGTATTTCACTATATGGATATACCACAATTTGTTTATCTGTGTACACGTTGATGGACATTTGGGTCACTTCCACTTTGGGGCTTTTATGAATGAAGCTGCGGTGTGCAAGTCTTTGTATGGACATATGTTTTCATTTCTCTTGGGTAAATGCCTACGAGTGGAATTGCTGGGTCCTATAGCTGCAGGTTGAGCTCTATAAGAAATTGCCATCCTCTTTTCCAAAGCCGTTGTACGATTTTGCATTTCCACTAGCAGTTCCAGTTGCTCCATATCTTTACAAACCCTTCTCTCATCAGCCTTGTTAGCTTTAGCCATTCCAGGAGGTGGGTGGTGGTATCTCATTAGGTTTAATTTGCATATGCCTAATGATTAATGCTGTGGAATACCTTTTCATGTACTTATTGACCATTTATACACTTTTGTGAAGTGTTTAGATATTTTGCTCGCATTTTAATTGGGTTATTTGCTTATTATTAGATTATAAGATGATATATTCCAAAGGTAAGGGATGAAGTTATTCAAGATTCTCAGTATGGTGGGAGGGGTTCCTAGCCTCCCTTGCTCTCTGGGGTCTGGCTAGGATAACAGAGAGAAGGGCTTTTGGTAATGTAACTTACGGTGGAGAAACAGACAGAGATTACTTTAGCATAAAACCTCAAACTTTAGTACTCACGAGAATCAGCAGAAGGACTGGCTAAAACATTTTCAATTTAAGCGTAAAGGTTTTCTGGGAGCCCCACCCCAGAGTGCCTGATTCAGCAAATCTGGAGTGGGGGCCAAGAATCTACAATTCTAAGCTTCCAGGTGACGCTGGTATTATATCAGCTGCTGGTATTATATCAGCTGCTGGTCTATGAACCGCACTTTGTCCTTAAAGATGCTTGAGGCTGAAGTTAGACCACAGTGAGGACCTCTTACTCCTTCCTCTTGTCCTCCAAGTTGTGGTCTCTGAAGCCCCTCCCTCTTCCTCTGCCCACCCACCCATCCCACCCTGCAGAATAATTGGATGAAATGGGATGATTGACAACCCACATTGTCAATCTGGAGAGTATCAAAGGGGTCCCCGGCCAAGGGGCCAAGGGGTCAAGGAAGAGGGAAAACAGCAAGGAGGAGAGCTTTCCTCACTGACCTCCGAGGGGTAGACACGCCAGTTGCCCTAAAAATTAAGAACAGAAGTCATAAACTGGCTGCATCTGGCCTGGATATGTGTCTCTTTTTCTATTTTTTATTTTTTGGGGGGATGTTTTAAATTCTTTTGAATTAGTTGCTGCCATCTATAAGTTGACAATAATGTAGGATCCTTTTTGTGGCTAATGGTTGCAACCAAACCCTTCTAAAACGTTCATGTGAAAGGTACAATTATGATCATAAAAAATTGTTAATGACTTTGGTGTTTGACTTTAAGATCTAGGAATACATTTGGGGACAATGAGATCTGGAGGGACACCAAGACCCTATCAGGAGTGGGAGTGTGTATATATAGGTATGTATGTGCTCAAGCACACATTTCTTCTTATGTGTGTGTTTATTGAACCAAAAGACTGCACAACCCTAATTGGAAACTTAACAGTAAGATATTTTGATTTTGCACGCAGCTGGTAAGAGGGAATTTACAAACTACAAAGAGTAAAATATAAAGAGGCTTAAAAAAGAAAGAAAGAAAGAAAGAAACTGAAAGGAAAGAACACCTATGGTGCCAGTAACTAGGGACGGATAAAATAAAGAACATTTTCGATTTTAGTTAAACCTTTAGAATTTTTTGAAGTGAGAAAAATAAATGAGAAAAATAAGGAGGTGGAGTGAGTGTGGGAGAGGGTAGTGCCAATTTAGGTGAAGCTAAAAATTTAAATTCTTGTTAAGCAATCCCAACAAATTGGCGTTCAAAGTGTGCTATTAATAAAAATGCCTTTTCAGAAAGATGATTTGGTGTAAACCACTTTTTCCCGTTATGCTTTCCTTTACCATACTAAGGCAGTTGAGGCATAAAGACTGGGTTTGAATTTCAGTTTTGCTCTTTATTAGCTGTGTGACCTTGGCCAGTTTACTAGACCTTTCTGAGCCTCAGTTTCCTCATCTGTAAAATGGGGATAAGGACAGCTACTTCTTGGGAAAACGGGAGAAAATTCAGCATTAGGCCTTCGGCCAAACTCGAAAGGTCTCCAGAGGCCCAGAAGATCTTGCAAAGAGAGAAGAAAGTCTGGTGGAAACTGACTAACCAGAAGAAACACCTGTGTCAATGGCCCACTGCTTGTGAGCTCCCACCTCTAGGAAAATGGGCTCAGCATGGCCCAAACTTCTTATTTCTCAAAGAGTTACTGAAAATCCCCACATTTATGTGATCTCTTAGTTTGTTGGGCAATTAATTCACATCTTTCTAAAACATTGACTAAACCCAACAGAACGTATTCTGCAGGCCACACGTGGCCACAATCCTCTCTGGTGGGCATCACTTGCCTTAAAAAGGAAGAGGACAAGATGGTTTCCACACTGGGAACATATTCCGTTCCATTTCAGCTTTGGGGAGGGTGTCATGCTGAACACAGGCAGACAATTATAATAACGAACATGACTGAGTGCCTCCTGTCTGTCAGACACTGTTCTAAGCACTTCACCTAAGAAAATTCATTGAATACTTTCAACAACGACTCTATTTCATTTGGGTCACAAAGGGGTTAATACACCAGCTGAAAGTCCCCTTTAGGCACTTGAAATCACCAGTTAGAAACCCTGCACATTGGAGCTAGCAGTTTCAAAGACTAGAGATGGTGGTTGACTCCCCAGGTCCCCCAGCCCCTTGATTTTTCCTTTGAGGACCCTTAGAAGAGGGAACAATGTTCCTAGTAGAGGGATAGCGGTGCGAACCCGCAGGGGCCGGAGACCGCTGTGTATTTGGAGACGAGCAAACTGAGGGAATGAATGCCTGGGGGAGGGAGGAACGTGCGAATGGGTTCTGCCCGCTGAGAGACGCACCTGCAGAGACAACTTTTCTCGCGACGGGCGTGGAGGTGGAGGGAGAGGGGGCGGTGGTCTTCCTAACCCTGGAGCTTGGTTCATTCCTCTGCTCCCACATTTAAGGGCTGAGCGCGCGCACGTGTGTGTGTGTGCGGAGAGCATTGGTGATCGAGGGTCACGCGCAGGTGGCTTTGCCGCGGTGGTGGCGGCGGTCGCAGAGACGACACCGCTGGAGCAGGCGGAGGAGGGACAGCCGGCCCACCGTCGCTGCGGGCGGGTAAGGTGGGCAGGGCGGCGGCTGCGGGGAAGGGGTCGGGCCACCGCAGGTCCGGCCTCCCGGGGCGGCAGCCTGCACTGGGTTAGAGGTCGTGGGGCGTTATCTGGCGCGAAGAGGGGGATGTAGGACCCTGTCCCCGGGCATGAGGCTGCTGCAGCTGGAGGTTGCTCTAGAACTGGGGGTGGGGCGACAATGGAATTGGACCGCGGCGGGGAGAAGGCGCAGGACGCGTGGGATCCGACTGGGTTTCGGGGGGCGGGTCCCTGCAAGGGTGTGCGAGTGGCGCGTCCGGGCGCGGGAAACAGGTGGTCGCCGGGTGCAAGCTGTCCCTCAGGGTGCAGTGTCCCTCCTCCCCAGGCTGACTGGGGGTTAACAACTCGCCGGGTAGCCACAGAGTATCGGGGGTGCGCCTTCTTCAGCGGTTGCCTGGAACCATCTTCTCCCCCCCCCCCCATCCCATTAGGCCCTGGTCAAGGAGTAGGAAGAGAGGAGAGTCAGAAAGTGCTGCAGTCAGGACACTTAAGAGACTGGGCATCTGCTCGTGTGCGTCAGATTTTCACCCCCGTCCTCACTCCCCACCCCAGGACATTTCATCTTCCGGGGATTGTAGTTCCATAGCTAGTCAGACGGGGTCTTCCTGGGCTCCCCCAACCACAGTGCCTTTTTATTTCATCAGCGAAACCAGGGGTTGAAAACTCAGGTGCATCCAAGGACCTGCAGATAAATAATGATCCCAGCCCTTACCTGGTCCCAACTGTGTGCCAGGCACTGTCTAAATATCTTTACACATATTCTTTACTTAATCCCCCAACCCCCTTTCCCCCAGGTTGCTACTTGTGTTTACTCCCATTTCACAGATAGGGAAACTGAGGCACAGCAAGGTGAAAGTCACTTGCCCCAAATCACATGGATAGGAAATGCCAACCCAGCATGGGAACCTAGGCAGGGTGGCTTCAGAGTCCACGCCCTGAACCATTGTGCTGCACAGAGCAGATGGAGTGTGGGGCCACATGGAGGCCCCCCTGGGGAGACTCATCATTGCCAGGCAGGATTGTGGGCCCAGTGTGGCCAGATTGTCCAATTTCTTGGGAAGCCAGAAATTGGGAGATTTATGTAAAATCACCTTTATGTTTTGGAAATTAATTTAAACTTAAAAACACCTTTTTTAATGAAAAGTTTCAGACATGCACGGAAACAGTATTAAGGGAAGCTAGATTTAAGAAAATTTAAAATGTTTAATAAGACTGCATGAGTCAAATAAAACACATTCAATGGTGACCTCTGCCTTAAACACCTCAGCGTGCGGTTCTGGCCCAGCAGGATCAGCATCACGAGGGAGCTGGTTAAAAAGGCTGCATCTCAAGTCCCTCCCCAGACCTGCTGAATTAGACCCTGGATTTTAATGAGATCCCAGCTGACGCATATACATATTAAAGCTGGAGAAGTATGTTCTAGGCCTCTTTGCCTGGACGCGTTTTATTAGCCTCCTTCCTGATGAGTCTTCCTGTCTCCAGGTTCACACTCACCTCTTGATGGACTATAGTTGGAGTTCTTGTCTTAACTCCCTAAAGCTCAGGTCTGGTCCCAGATAATTGGTGAAGGGAAGGATTTTCTTTAGGAAGACTTGGTTACATTACACAGTGAAACTGCCAGTGCTCACACAACTTCAGCCTCTTTAGGACACTGAGCTGTTCCCCCTTACAGGATTGTCTTGAAAAGGAAATGAGGTAATATAAGTGACAGCATTTGTGTATGTTTATTAGTCAGGACTCTTTCAGTTAAAAGAGATACCTTAACCTGGCTTTGGCAAAACAAAAAGCAAACAAACAAAAAGGGACTTCGTAGCCTGATCTGAAAAGACTAATGGGGAGGATTTCAGGTATGGCTAGATCCAGGGTCTCAAACAATGTGTTTGGAACTTGATCTCTCTCAGGAAGCAGTAGGGGCAGTGGGAGCTGGGTCACCTGGATCAAACAGCTTAAGACTGGGAGAATGGTGGTGTTTACCCACATTAGTAGGAATAAATGCTTGCTGGAAAACTAGATGTCTGTTACATAATTGGAAACCATATTTGTTATCATTACTTGTGTTTTTGTCTGGTCTTCCCTACTAGAAGTTCCTCGAGAGCTGTGACTCTGTCTTCCTCATCTTTGCATCCCCACATGTCAGACACACTGCATTTCACATAATGATGCTTAGGAAGTACTGAATCAAATGTAATTGACTCAAGTAGAGATTCAGTGTCTTAGACACCAGCCCCAGGCAAGAATTCTCTCTCCCCTTATGAGTTTCAGTGGAAGTCATTGTTCCTAAGCTTGTAGTATAAAGAACATCACAGACTCTGACGTTGGACGCCTTTCTTTCACTGCCACCCCTCAATCCAGTCATTTTGTCCCTTTGCAGGTGCCAAGCAGCTAGGAAAGTGGGCCCAGCATGAGACAATTTCAAACTGCATAGCATTTTATTATGCAAAGGGAACAGGGTTTTTCTCAGTGTAACCCCAGGAATTGTGGATGTGTGTGTATGATTGTTACCTCAGAGCCAGTGAGGAAAACAGAAGCTTTCAAAAGTATTCCCCATTATACTAGGGGCCAGGATTCTTTTGAAAGGCAAAACTATAATTATCAGTAGCTAATAATGAGTCTTAAGAAAGGAAAAGCAAAACAAAACAAACAAAAAGAACCCCCACAGAAAACAATAAAAACCCCAAATCCCAAAACAAAACCAAAAAACCCCAACATCAAAGAAACAAAAAACAACTAAATCCAACCAAAACAACAACAATAATTAGAATGCAGAGAAATCTGGGAAGGTCTACACAAATCTTGTGGAAATACAATGCTTGGAGCTGGCTTTCTGTCCTTTTGATTCAAACTGAATGGGAGAATGAGGTGTATAAACATTGCCTGAGAGGAACTTAAAAAATATGTCTCCTGTGAATTCCATCACTGGGGATCTTGATGGGTTCAGTAAGCTCCTATTAAAAAACAAACAATCTTGTGTACCTGAAACTAATAAAACAAACAAACAAAAGGCAAACATATCAGCCACTCACATTTTAGTCTGAACTAGCCACTTTCTGACAGCTAGAAGTTGCAAACTCAAATGCTTGGAGCATCTAGGCATGAAATGTCAACAAATGAAGCAGGCCAAGCCAGTAAAATACAAAAGTGGTGGGGACATGATGAATTGAAGAACACATGCCCCCTCTATAGCGAGCATCTGCAACTCAGCTCTGGGCAGTCATTACCATAAGAAATCATAGGCTCAATATTACTGTATTTTGGGGGGACAAAAGTTGGAAAGCTAGATTTTTGACATGAAATCTTCCAATTTAAAACAATTTTTACGTTTATCTGTTAGGTCTTAACCTTTCTGCATCACAGCTTCCTTTGATAATCTGACCAAAGCCATAGAGCCTAGAAAATTCACACATACTTTGTGTACAATTTTATAGTGGGCTTCTTTCAGTTCCACTGTGTATCTCAAGGTCAGAACTGACTCCTGCCTTTGTATTTATACTTTCCAAGAGAGGGTGGGATTGGCTGGATTTGCCATCATGAAATATGCAGCACTCCTATTGGGCAGAGTTTCATTCATGGTCTCCCCCTCATGTTGTGATTGGTTGCTTGGGCACTGGTTGGGTCCAATCAGGTGTGGCTGTGGCTGAAGGGCTGGGTGTACCCAGCAAACAGGCTCATGCCACCATACTTTTGGAACAAAGTGTACCAGGGTTACTTTTCTCAGAATTAGACTGTGGGCAGCCAGATCTTTTGAACTTCATGGATTGCTTTCCAGGATGCCTTCTCACTGACATTTCCCCAATTCTCTTTCCATTTGGAAAAACGCCTTCTCTCCCTCACTTTCGTTTTTCTTCTTGTATTAAAAACAATTCTGGTAAAATACTTTTAATGTTTATGATTTAATTGTATTGAAGTAATACAAGCACATAGTTTAAAAGTCAGATTATAACATATTTATAACAAAGTATTAGTTTTCTGCTTCTGTCCTAGTCCATTCCTGGAGACAACTACTTTCAATTCCCTTAGCTTTTTCTTATAGCATTTCCCCATCTTATTTCTGATATTGATTCTGACATATATTTTTAGTTATTTCATTCACTTTCTCACTCATTAATTAATCAATTGATTAATTAAACACATACAAAAACACCTACTACGGGCTTGGTGCTCCCCTGCGTTCTATGAATAGAGGGGTGAGGAAAAGCAGATGCAGTCCCACCTTTACAGAATTCTTCACCAGCACAGGTTTTGTCAGGGAGAAGGGAGGGAGGGAAGGAAAAGCATTTAGGTAGAGGGAACAGCATATACAAAGCCCCATGAAGGATGGGACCATGACAGATTTCAGAACCATTTCCCTGGCCCTTTGGGACTATAGTCTTTAAATGAACCTTCATAGTAGAGACTTGGAAGAGAGGCATTGTGGTTAAGAGCTGGGTGATGGGTTCAAACTTGTCTCCCCAACTCGTTAGCTGTGTGCTCTTAGATAAAACACTTAACTTCTCTGAGTCTCAATTCTCTTGTCTAAAAAAATGCCATTACTAAAGTGTAGTTTTGTGGTAAGCATGGAATGATGTAATTCTTATAAAGCTTTGCCCAAAACCTGCCATATGATAAGTGGTCAAAAAATGCTTGTTGGTATTATCACTACCATTTTTTCCCTTTATTGTATAAATATCAGCTGATAGAGAAAATCCAGGCCAAATCCTGAGGTTGTGAAGGCCAGTCTGTGAAGACGGGGACAAACAAAGCTTTGGTTTGCACTGATGACCACATCTGATATCTTCAGATCGTGGTGGTGAGAGATCACATGGGTTTTGAAAGTCAGAGCTTGGCATTTCCTCTGCCTGCAGCCATTAGCCCTTATTATATGAAGCGCTTCAGAGCTGTGTGAAATTTCACTCTCACTTCCTCTTAGGACTGTCTGGGCAGGAGGCAGAAAATGGATGCTTTTGGGACTAGCATACCTAGAATGCATCAGAAGACTCTGCTTCCATGTCCAAGGCTCAGAATCCTGAGATGCTAGCCTCCCAGAGAGCAGTGTGGGTCATTCTGCCTGGGATTCTAACAACCCACTTTATGTTGACCTTGCTCCTGACCTTGGTGGGCACCCTGATCCCAGGTGATAGTCTGTTTCTGGTTTGTTACAATGATGATGATATGATGTGGGCATTCAAGTTGAAGGAACCAGCATTTATCTATCCCTCCCTCCCCCTCACTTTCTCTCTGTCAGTTTCTCTGTCTTCCCGTTTTTGCCTCTCAATCTCCATTTTGATCTCTTTACCTCTCTACATCTCTGTCTGCCTGTGTCTCAAGCTTTTGTCTCTGTTTCCCTCGGCTTATCTCTCCATTTCTCATTGGACTTAACATTAAATTCTCTTTCTCTTTATCTCTTTGTCTCTTTCTGTCTCTCCTGTGCTCCCCCCCACCCCCACCTTTCCCATCTCTCAAGCCCTTCCTTAGCATTCTATGACTTCATGAAAATAGCCCGGTCCAGTGGAGACCATTTTTAACCAAGGACTTTACTGACACCATTTCCATATTTTGTACGTGAGGACGGTGGGACGAGTTAACCGGTTTGTACGTCGATATAGTTTAGTCAAGATAGCCTTTTTATTAGCAAATTTGTACAGATTGGTTTGCAAGATATGAGATGTGACTAAAATATTAAATTCCTACACAGTCAAAGCACTGATGGATTGGGACGGTAAATTCTAGAAGCCTGTTCTCCCACAGGAACTACACTGACACTCTAACTTAATTCTGCATCCACTGCATTACACACCAGCTTTAAGGGGGAACATTTAAATCCAAGTGCTTGGTGAGCGCCCTAATAGATAAGAACAGTGATAATTACATTAGAAGGCAAACATTGGTCTTTGGTTGCCTCCTGCAAGTTTTCTTACGTTGGGGAATATTAGGGAGAGGAAATGTTTTACAGAGTCTTGACAAAATTAAGATTATCAGCCCTTATGGAAATGAGCAGGTCCACAGATAAACTTGAACAAACTGGTTTGGGGTGAAAGACCCATAGGTAGGTTAGGAAGAGTTTTAAGATTTTCCTCCCCTCTCTTCCTTTGCCTTGAGTTTTCCTCCTCTCTATGTTATGTCTGAGTTGGTAGCCTACTGTGCTTGAACTTGAACTGACATTCAAGACACCTGAGTTCAATGCCAGCTTTGCTGCTCACCAGCTGTGTGACCTTGAGAAAGTGATTCAGCCTGCCTGGTCTTCAGTTTGCTCTTCTGTTGAGTGAGAAGTTTTGAACCAAATAACCAGTTCTAAAATTCTTTGACACACACACCAACAAATGTTTAAATTTTAATACATATTTCGCCCCTGTTACAAAGAGGACAAACTCATTAAATGATTTGAAAAACAAACAAACAAAAAAACTGTAATCCTACCAACCCAATGAGTCTCTGTGAACATTTTGTTTCATTTCCTTTCAGTCATTTTTCGATATTTATTTTCAATATACAGGCTGTTTATATTGTGTTTATACAGGCTGTTTATATATGATACGTCAGTATCCTCTTTTCAGTTGGCATTTTCTCCCAAGTATGTCTCTCTCTTTTTCTCCAGGAGCAACACTTTTAATGGATATGTAATATTTCACCAACCAGCTAAATTTACATAACCACTCCCTGGTTGGTAGGCATGTTGGCTGATGCTAGCTTTTCTCTTTTACGGTTACTTTGGTGGTGGTGGTGGGGGGGGGGCCGAGGGGCTTAGATTTGCTTAAAGCTCCAGGCTGCATTATTCCAGAACTTGAATGGAGAACTGGGGTCTGGCTTCCCAGTGGGCCCACTTCACAGCAGGCCCACTGGATAATCTGGACAATAAATCTATTCAACCTAAAGAGTGTTTTTAATCATTATATTTAATCCCCACATTAAAAAAATCTATGAGCTCGCACATAAAAATTTCCAACTTCGCTTAGAAATTTAAAAATAATGCCAAGTAGCAATACTTAGGTGACACTGAGGAACAACTGCCTCCTTGAATGGCATGTGTCTCCTTGTTTGCCCCAGTCCCCTGAGACCACCCCTCTCATTTCATGGTCCCCGGGGGCATTTGAGTTTGAGACCTCCGGTGAATTTTATTGTATTTGAGCTGAATCTCGGTATCGGGGAGGCCCAGGCTGCGACGTGCTGAACTTTTCACTCTCAGAACAGGACCCAATAAAGAAATCTGGACATTGTGCCATATCAGGCTGTTTTTACAGGTGCTGTGGAAATTGTGTGGCTGAATTTCTGTGCTCCACGTTGTTTCTGGTGATTTGTGCTTAGAAATGAAATTGTTGCTTGGATGCTGCCAGGCTGTAGGGATGGGTAACTTGACAAAACTCCTACCCTGGTTTGGAGAACTCAGGTCTATGATGGACAGTCTTTTATTTCTTTTTACCTGTGCTTTTATGTGTGTCTCTGCTGCATTCTGAAGTCTTCATTCAGGAGGCTTAGCCAGGCCATCCACAGTCAGACCTTTCCCAACACATATCGAAATTGTAATTATATCCTACTTATGTGTGTGCATCTCTGCTGGCATAAAGTAAGTGCTCAATAAACAGAGATAGCTCTGTGGCAGAGATAGTAATGCTCATCAAATTTGTCCCTGTTTGTGCTCTGTTGTATTTCCAGCTTCCGCTGCAGTTAAGTGGGGCCCTGTGACTAGTTCTGACCAATAGGCTGTGCGTCACTTCCAGGCCTAAACATAGGAAAGTGGGTGTGAATTCTCTGTGTGCTTTTTTCTGCTGTGTCAAGTGTGAAGGCCTCATGTTGAAAATGTAAAGTCAGAGTATCATTTTAAGCTGGATTTCTGACTTACCCGGACCCACAGCAGACTGTATGTGAGGGAGAAGTAAACTTTTGTTGTATTAAGTCACTGAGATTTTGGTGTGTTTGTTACTGCAGCATAACATAGGCTAAGCTGATTGATACATTGTCTATTAGAATTGATGAGCAGGGATGACACAGACATGACTGCAGAATGTTTTGACAGCCGGTGCTCAATCAATATTATAGAATGGATAAAAAAATTAAATACGGCTTGTGTTTATGGACAATATATATACACTCAACTCCTTTTTCATGGGATGGCACATTAGAGTAGAAGGACACCTTCCTGGGGAAGACAAAGAAAATGAACAGTTATTGAGTACTGTCTATTATGTCATTTATTATCCACATTTAAAGATGAGTAAAACGAGCTCCAGGAAGATTGATTGGGCAGTGTGCCCAGAGTCATAGAGCGATTTATTAATAGCACCTACTTCTGCCAGAATGCCTCTTTTCCATCTTTTCAATGGTGTTTAGGTCTTAACTTTAATGCCTCCTCCAGGAAGCCTTTCCTGATCACCAGGTTAGATTACGCCTCCCTGTTACATATTCTCCTAACTCCTGATACTTCCCCCACATAGTACGTAACTTCCCAGTAGATTTTAAGTGCTCTGAAGGTAGATCCTGTGTCTGTTGGCTCAGTGCTGTATCAACCACAAAACACCAGTGTTAACTGAGAGTGAAATTTGGAAACCCCAGGTATAAGAGATGCTAACTGCTCTGAAGAAAATGACCCAGCCATCCCATTCCTTTGACTACTGGAGAGAATATATACACGTGAGTGAGGGGAACGGCTCAATAAGCCATGCTGCATTCTGGCACGGGCTACTCGGCAGCCAGGAAAAAATTTAGGTAGGATGGTGTGTGCAAATAAGGGAAGAGTCTCTGAATGTATCTGTGAGTGAAGGAAACAAAATGAGGAATATGTTAAGTATGTCTGTGGCCTCTTTAGAATTAATTTTTGTGTGTGACGTGAGGTAGGGAGTCAAGGTTTTATTTCTAGTCTTGTCCATATGGATATCCAATTGATCCAGCCCCTTTTATGCAAATGACCCAGACTGCAGCCTTTGCTGTCAGGTGGCTGTATATGTGTGGATCTGCCTCAGGACTTTATTTTGTCTCATCCGTCTATTTGTCTGTCATTAGGCAAACACCACAATATCTTTATAACTATAACTTTAAGACTTGAAATCTGATGGCGTAAGTTTTCCAACTTTTTCCTCCTCTTCCTTCTATATTGCTTGATTTTGGTTAGGTTCTTTGCATCTCCATGTAAAACTTCGAACCAGCTTATAAATTTCAATTGAAAAAACCTAGTAAATTTTAATCGGGATTCCACTGAATCCATAGATCATTTTGGGGAGAATTCAAATCTTAATCCACGGACATTTCTCCATTGATGTAAATATTCTTTAACTTCTGTCTGCAATGTTTGTAGTTGTCAGTGTAGAAGTCTTGATTTGTTCCCAGGTTTAAAACAGTTTTTGATTCAGTGTAAATGATACTGCATTTTAAATCTCCTTTTTCTGTTGTTTGCTGCTGTGGTGGTATACGCACAGAGGGATGCCACTTACGTTAACCTTGGCCTACACAGACCTTTTCCACGACCTAGTCTATCTGTGTAAATTCATAGGAACAAGTCTTGAACCGTACACACCAAACCGACCAGAGTTGGTAACTTCTGGCGGCAAGGAGAGGGAAACTGGGATTCTTGAGGGATGGTGTTGTTCAAAAGGGACTTTATTCTTACCTGTCACGTTTTAGTTCTTATAAAAAGGGACATGTGTTAATGTATTACTTGTGTAATTAAAAATCTATTCAAAGAAAAGAAAAAGCAAATGATTTCATCGCCAAAAAAAGCCTGGCTGAGAGTATGTGTGTGACTGATGAAATGGGGGAGACCAGGGACTCCCTCCCACCTGTCAGGAAGGTGCCTGGGTCAGGATTGTAATTAAATGCACAACAATCTGATCAATTGGGTTGTCCTCGGAAGAGAGAATGTGTTCTCTCAGGATCTACTGAAATGAGTCCAGAAAGGCCAGACTGATCAGTGAGTAGGTCCAGAACCATCCAGAACAGAGAATTCCTTGATTTACAAGCATCAGGCAAATCCCTAGAATGGAGGGCTCAATATTATGATCTCCCGACTGACTGTGGTGGCAGGACCACCCATAAGGAGGCCCTGAGACAAGGGTTTGAATGCAAGGAGTTTATTGGGCAAGTGATTCCATGAAGCACTCGTAGGGGATGGAAGTGAGACAGAGAAGGGCAGTAAGCAGTCAGTTTTTGCTGAGGGCAGCTAGGCTCCATCTTGCCAGGGACCCACGGGAGGCGGTGTAGCACATGCTTTAGAGTTGCCCACGGTGTGGGTGAGGAGGTGCTTGTCCTGCCCTCACACTGGTCATCAGTTGAGGCCTCTCCTGGGGATGTTATCATGTTAACGCCTCCGACCTGGTCTACACAATGGCTTAGCCTGCTTGGGCAGCCAGAGAAAGCCCTGGAGAAGACTCATAAGTTGTGGACTTAGTGTACAAAGAATGGTGAGGGGAACACCAGGAGTGTACACCGTGGCTTCCTGTGTAGATTGAAACGAGGGAAAAATGTGCCTGGTGGAGAAGATGAGTTTTTGTCCCCTGAGCACTTCTGGTTCTCAACAGCGACCAATAAATGGGCACTCTGATCTATGCATTGTTCTCTTGTGAGTTTGGCTGGTGTGATGCAAGAGAGATGGCCCCTTTTGGGGAGTACTTGGCAAAACAGAATTTCTTAGAGCAAATTGGTAACTGCAAAGTGAAAAATATTGCACCAGGCAGGGACCATGAATAAGTGGGCAGGAGTGGGGAATAATGCACAGGAAGTGCTTAGCTCGGTGCCTGGCATATAGTAAGTGCTCAATAAAAATTACCTATGACAACAGCAGCAGCAGAGACTATTTCTGGGGACAGCTTCAAGGAGGAAGTGGAACTCGAGTCTAACTTATTGAAGGATGTCAAAGAAATTAGGCCATTAAACAGGAAGAGATTAAAAAAGAAGTTTCCTTACCTAACACTGGCCTCTTGTATAGACCTTGTAATTCGGATGACAGTCATTTTCTATTAATTGCAGCAATGGCGATTTCTTAGAGGTGAGGTTAATTGGTAATATGGTGTGTAACATCTTCCTGTCGGATATTTTAGATGCCAGTAATTAACCTCTCTGTTCCAGGGGACAGCCATTAATCATCTATGTTTTTGGCATTCTGCTGTCAGCATCTTTGCACAATGCCCGGTGCCTTGGTTTTGTCACATTCGCAGGGCTGACGTGGGGGAATACAAAAGCAAGTCGTCGTCATCTGTGTAATGAGACCAAGGTGACTATCTATTAATGAGGCCAAGATGAGAGCTGGTCACCCATCGGGCACTGTAAGGTCCAGTGCTGGGTGCTTATGAGCCTATGGGAATGTCTGCACCCTAAAAAGAAGTGTGGCTTCTGAAATATGAAAAGAAAACCATGAAATTAAAAAAATATATATTTTATTTTTTCCAGCTTTAGTGAGGTATGATTGACAAGTAAAAATTGTATATATTTATGTTATACAAGGTGATTTTTTAAAGGTGTGCAAGTGATGATTTAATGTATATACATATATATTGTGAAATGATTGCCACAGTCAAGTTCATTACCACACCCATGATGGCATATAGTTGCCATTTTTGTGTGTGTGTTGAGAACACTTAAGATCTGTGTTCTTAGCCGATTTCGAGTCTACAATATAGTATTATTAACTATAATCACCATGAACTTATTAGATCCCCAGAAATTATAACTGAAACTCGAATAACTTTTTTAACTTACAACTGAAACTTTATATCCTTTGAGCAATAGTTCCTCATTTTCCCTACACCCCCCAGTCCCTGGCAACCACCTTTCTACTGTCTGATTCTGTGAGTTCAGACTTTATATAATTGAAATTGATACATGTTTCATTTCATGAAACATTGGATATATTGTAACATACGTCCACTAGTCAATGGCAACTCAACTCTCAGTTTTGGGTATATTATATTTTATGTGGTTACATTTTTTCTTTTTAAATTACAGTTGACATTCAATATTATTTTGTATTAGTTTCAGGTATGCAGCATAGTGATTAGACATTTATATAATTCACAAAGTGATGCCCCCAATTAGCCTAGCATCCACCTGGCAATATACTTAGTTCACACAACATTATTGACAATATTCCCTATGCTGTACTTTACATCCCTGTGATTATTTTTTAACTACCAATTTGTACTTCTTAATGAGGTGATGTCTCATTGTGGTTTTAATTTGCATTTCTCTGATGATTAGTGACATTGAGTATCTTTGAGATTCATTGAGTTTATTCTTGTATATGGTGTAAGAAGGTGGTCTAGTTTTATTTATTTTTGCATGTATGTGTCCAGTTTTCCCAGCACCTTTTACTGAAGAGACTGTCTTTACCCCATTATATATTCTTGCCTTTTTTTGTCGTAGATTAGATGACCATATAGGTGTGGGTTAATTTCTGGGCTCTCTATTCTGTTCCATTGATCTATATGTCTGTTTTTATGCCAGTGCCATGCTATTTTAATTACTATAACCTTGTAGTATAGTTTGATATCAGGTAGCATAATACCTCCAATTTTGTTCTTCTTTCTCAAGATTGTTGTGGCTGTTCGGGGTCTTTCGTGGTTCTATATAAATTTTAAGATTATTCTAGTTCTGTGAAAAAATGCCATTGG
The DNA here is from genome assembly GCF_036562045.2 of Rhinolophus sinicus. Classification (NCBI taxonomy): domain Eukaryota; kingdom Metazoa; phylum Chordata; class Mammalia; order Chiroptera; family Rhinolophidae; genus Rhinolophus; species Rhinolophus sinicus. The sequence continues at coordinate 32,019,116 of NC_133765.1, read as the reverse complement.
TATTTTGATAGGTATTGCATTGAATCTACAGATTGTTTTGAGTAGTATGGACATTTTAATGATGTTAATTTTTCCTATCCATGAGCATAGTATATGCTTCCATTTATCTGTATCTTCTTCAGTTTCTTTCTTCAGTGTCATGGTTTTCTGAGTACAGGTCTTTTACCTCCTTGGTTAAACTTATTTCTAGCTAATTTATTTTATTTTCTTGATGCAATTGTAAATGAGCTTGTTTTCTTAATTTCTCTTTTTGATAGTTTGCTAATGGTGTATAAAAAAAGCAACTGATTTCTGAATATTAATTTTGTATCCTACTTTACCAAATTCATTTAGTAGTTATAATAATTTTTTGGTGGAATCTTCAGGGTTCTCTCTATATAGTATCATGTCATCTGCAAATAATGACAGTTTTACTTCTTCCTTTCCAATTTAGATGACTTTTATTTCTTTTTCTTGTCTAGTAGTAGCTATAGCTAGGATTTCTATATGGTTACATTTTAATATTTTTATATGTGAGGTAATGGCCTCTACTATCCAACAGTCCAGGGTTTAAATGTGATCCTACCCTTGGCACGGGCTGCTGATTGGAATTTGGTTTGTAGGAAGTTGACTTATGAATTAATGGGTTAGTTAGACCTTGGGATATCATGGCCTTTTTCCATTGCCCACTTGATTTTTTGGATATTCTTTAGAACTTAGAAGTTTTAATTGCAAAAGTAAACTTATGCTTGTTGGAATAGCATAATAAATATAACCAGATATAAAGAAAAATATTAGTGATGTCCCATCACCTTTTCCCCCTCCTTCTGATATTAAAAAAAAAAAAAAATGCAGCTTTCCCCAAACTTCCTAGGGGTTCTAGAGATTTCATATATACCTGTCCTGCTCCTTCCCCTGTAGAATGGGTAACAGTCAGGCCCTCTGTCTGCCAGTGAAAGGGAACTTTGTTCTCTCTACTCAAAACACTGACACCCAACGTGTGGATTTTCCCCTTACATCAAGCAATTCTCCCAACTCTCAGGACACCAATGGATTGTTCTACAATTCAGTTCTGACACTAACTACCCAGAGTTAGCACAGACCCCACTGGTGAGGGGCTCAAGCCCACAAGACCCCTCCCACCCTTCAGATGCTAATTTCAAGTCCCAGGTTGTCACCTGTGTTTCTGACCAACCGGCTATAAATCAAGGGTTCCCACAACCTCCTCCTTAGGTTCAATATTTGGTATAATAGTGCACAGCACCCTTTACTTACATTTACCTTTTTATTATAAAGGATACAGAGGAACAGCCAAGTGAAGAGGTACATACAGTGAGGGACCCAAGTGCGGGAGCTTCTGTCCCAGTGGAGTTGGGGGTGCCACCCTCCTGGCATGTGAATATATTCACGGACCTGGAAGCTCTCTAAACCCTGCCATTTAGGGTTTCTGTGGACATTACATTACAGGGGTGTGATTGATGAACTCATTGGTCATTGGTGATTAATCGCCTTCAATCTTCAGCCCATCTCAGTTCCTTGAGGTTGGGGAGCATGGTAGGCACTGAAAATTCCCACCCTCTAAACATGCTTTGGTCTTTCTGGTGACCAGCCCCTGTCCTGACACTCTAGGGGTTCCCAGCCACCAGACGTTCATTAGCACCCAAAAAGACTCTTCGTCTCTCCAGGGACCCCAAGGGTCCCAGAAGCGCTAGTGTCAGGAACAGGGAAGTAAGACCAAATATTGTATCAGAGGATGCTCCCAGCACCCCTGTCACTCAGGAGATTACAAGGGTTTGGGGCGCTCTGTGTCAGGAATCGGGGGGTGGGGCAGAGACTGAACACCTATGTCTTACTGTGTCACAACCTCAAATTACCCCTGTGACTTCTGGTAAGTGGCGGGGCCAGCCTGCGCCTCAGCCTGTGGTGTGCACGTGGGCTGACAGCAGTGCCTGCTTCAGGGCTCCTGGGAGCACAGAGTCAAATGCACGAGGACCTTGTACCTGGTGTGCTGCATGCACTCAAATAAGTGCCCTGTTTCCTCACCTTGAACCCTGAGCCCGGCAAACAGCGATCGCAGAACACAGATGCTACATCATCGCGGTGCAATTTCCCCAAGTGTGCAGATTTAGGGCACTCCCTGGGGGTACAATTAGAATCAGATTTGGGGGAAGATTCATCCCCTTAGTCATCTGTTTTCCTCCTCTTCATTTAAATACAGGCTATACTGCAAGTCACTCTCCCCTGGTGGGCCGCGTAATGAATGCCAGCTCTGATACTCCTGCCTGGCTGAACAAGGGCTCATTATTACTGATACCAACAACTACCGTTTCCTGAGTCTCCCTCTGCCAGGCTCTGCCCCGAGTCCTTTTCTAGCTTGTGGTCTGGAGTCAAGCATTCTCAGGGACTGTAAGTTCAAGTTCCACTCTCACCTCCTCTGAGTAGTCTGTCTTTGGTTTTTTTTTATTCCCCTTCGCCTTTCCTCTCCTTTAAAAAAAATTTTTCAATCACAGTTGACGTTCGGTATTATTAGTTTCAGGTGTACAGCGTAGTGGTTAGACATTTATATAATTTAAGGAATGATTCCCCTGATTAGTCCAGTACCCACCTAGCATTATACACAGTCATTACCATATTATTGACTATATTCCCTATGTTTTACTTTACCTCCCCATGACTATTGTGTAGCTACCAATTTATACTTCTTAATCCCTTCATCTTTTTCACCCTGTCCCCCCAACCCCACTCCCATCTGGCAACCGTCAAAATGTTCTCTGTATCTATGAGTTTGTTTCTGGTATGTTTGTTTATGTTGTTCCTTAGATTCCACATATAAATGAAATCACATTGCGTCTGTCTTTCTGTCTGACACTCCACTCAGCACAGTGCCCTCCAGGTCCATCCCTGCCACCGCAGATGAGGAGAACCCATTCCCACCCATGGCCGAGCAATAGTCCATATACGTACCACCTCCTCATTATCCATTTTCCTGTTGTTTTTCTCTTTTAATGAGTGACTTTTATAACATTCTGGAGTGTTCTGAGAACTTTCTTCCCCTCTTCCTGATTCTTCACGATCTCTCAATCATTGAGATTGTTGGGTGATATTTGGATGAAATAGTAATAATGACAAGGGTCTGTTTAACTTATCCTGTGTGTAACTCTTCATTCAGAGTTTTCAAAGATCAATTGACATGCAGCATATGACTTGATTCTCATAAACCCCATTAAAAAAGTGGGAGCAAGTGATACAATCTTCTGGGTGTTGGACCACCGCTTATCTACGTCTCTTTTTTCTCTTAGTACCTCCTTGGCGCTGGCTTCTTCTCACCCACAGGCGCCTTCTGTCTTCCTACTGGATCTTACAGTAGGCGGAGCCTGTGGTCTTGGAGTTGTAGGGGAGAAAAAAACCTTTTCTTCTACCCTCTTAGATTCTGTCAGTGAGGCCTGTGAATTAAACTGACAAAAGACATTAACAAGAGAGAAGGCATAGTGATTGTCTTCATGTTAGTATTTTTGTGTGTGCAGGGCTTCACAGAAAAGAAGGGAGAACCCAAAGAAGAGATTAGACTCGGGGCTTTATATACCATTTTAACAAAGGGTGATAAATAATGAGAAGTGACTAGACTAAGGAAAGGGAGTTTGGGTCTCCTACGGGTGGTAAATCGTAGACAGATGACTACGCAATGTATGGTGGATGAGGGTTGTTTAGTAAGACTTGTCATGCAGACTCAAGTAATCTCTGGTGGTGAGAGTTCTCATCTGTCTGGGAGAGGGGAACACTTTTACAAATGGAAACTTATGCCACCTTTACAAAGGGGAATTTACGCCCCGCATTTTTAGGCAGAAAAGGGGGGAGGGCAAAGAGCTCTTCCTGTGTTGGCTGCTTCTCTGTTGCCTTCAGCCCAAAATACTCCTTCTGCCAAAGTTGCATATCTGGGGGTGGCGTGTTCTGATCCCCTTCAGAGTTAGTGTTCTCATTCGCATCCACTCTGGTAGAAAGAACATCGGTTTGTGTTAGACATGGGTTCACACTCCAGCTTTGCCATTTCATTTACTTAGCTGTGGGTAAGCAACTTTAATTCTTTGAATCTTGGTTTTCTCATCTGTAAAATGGGGATAAAAAATGGTACCTACTTCATAGGACTGTTCCATGGATTAGATAGTACATACTCATAAAAAGCGCTTAGTTCCGTGAGTAGCAGACAGTCAGCACTCAAAGGCACCTCACATTTCTAAACACACCTGTCCTTATAGATGCCACTTCCCCAAGATCCCAGCTTGCTGTGTGACTTGGAGAAGTTCCTTGCCTCACGGCTGTATTCCCTTGAAAAATGAGTGGGCTTGATTGCATAATTTCTGAGGTTCCTTCCAGCTCTAATAATTCACCCTCAGATTGCCTATGCAGCACACCCATAACATTTATTTAAATAATCTATTCATTATATCCTGCTTGCCATTGCTTGCTGTAATAATTTTAGATAATAGTTGCACAGAATTCATAGAAGCCAGAGAAATTGTTCAGAATGTGTTTTTTTTTAATGCAGGGGTTGAACAATATGCTTATGTACATAATTACCTTTTTTTTTTCTTTGCAGCTTAAGAGAGCATATTTAAAAAGCTACATAGCAGTGATTTCTTTCCCCTCCTGTTGGCTCAAGAATCTGGCTAATGCAGTTTTATGTTAATTTGAAGACACCCTCAATAAATAGCATAGCTAACAGAAAGAGAAGCACTCAGTTGTGAAGAGTGCTTTTTAATCACCGACCTGAATTTGAGTGTCTGAAGGGTTTGCAGCCACACTGGCCCCCTGAGGAAATGCTTTTCCTGTCCTCACTGTAGATTTGATGAATAAAGGGGTCCCAGAGTGTGCTTCTTGGTGAAATTCGCAAACACGAGTGAACTATATTCTTCTGGGCTTCTCGCTCCAGTTTCTCCTCCTCCACAAACACCTCTCTGTGGTTTTGGCCTCATCTCTTGTCTCTTAAATTTACTGTTCTTTGCTCTGCACACAGTTCATTTTATGGTTGACCAGAAAGACAGTTTGCTTTGGCGTCACTCTGCAGTGCCTCTCTACCGCCTCTGGCATTGAATCCAGGCTTGTCAGCTCCCAATCGGGTCTTCATTTTCCTGGGAAGCCAAAAGAGTTAACTTGCATCTCCCCACACGTGCCCTGGGACTTAAAATTTGCCTCTATAGGTGCATTCATTTTGTTTCTTCCATCTCCTATGCCTTTTCCTCCCTTTCCTGGGTCTCTCCCTGTCAGCCTCAAACTCAAATCTTGGTTTTCTCATCTGTAACATGGGGATACAAAATGTTATCTACTTCATAGGACTTCTATGTCGATTAGATAGTACGTACTTGTAAAAAGTGTGTTGACGAAAAACATCTAGCCTAAGAGAAAGCTTATAAGAGTTTATTTGAGCCAAACTGGCAACAATTGCCGGGAAGCAGAGTCTCAACGGATTGAGAAAATGCTCTGGAAAATGGACGTTTTGTAACTTATTTTTTATACATTGGAATCAAAGGAGGAAGGTTACATGAAATCCATTGATTGTAGATTAAGGGGATGGGAGAAAGCAAAGCGGGGAAATCTCTGGGATTGGATAAAAAGCAAAATGGAGAGACACACAGTTCTTTTACGTTGGTGGGTACAGGATAGTCAATAGCATTTTACGGCACAGAGAGATGGTATTTGGGGAACAAGATAACAATGAAAGGTTCTGTAATTTCCTGCTCTGGTGTGGTGGGTTGTGCCCTCTGGGGGGTCTGGAAAAAGGGATTACTCTGACAGTCCAAGGTATGATAACTTAGATGCAAAAAGACAACAGATAGGCTCATTTAAGGTAAAGACTGACCTTTGTCAAGGAAGCTACAGGCCAAGGATGTGACTTCCTGCCATGGCCCACCTTAGTTAGGAATTTTTCACACCATCCTATGTGGTTATTTGCAGTCTCCTGAGCTTGTCAGGTTTTACATGTGGCCTCTTTTCCGTCCACAAGTGCTTAGTTCAGTGAGTGGCAGACAGTCACCCTTGTTTGAAACCCACCAATGGCTTCCCATTGCATTTAGATAAAACTCAGGCTCTCCTTACAGCCTACAAAGTGTCTACGATCTGACCCTGCCCACCTCTCCAATCTCATCTTCCCCTACGCCCCTTCTTCATCATGTCTTTCTTCTGGCTTACTTGGCTCCAGCCACACCACACTGATCTTCTCTCTGTTTCTACCTCAGGACCTTTGCACTTGGCGGTTCCTCTGGCTGGCCCCCCTCCTCCTTCTGGTCTCAGTTCAAATGGCTCTACCTTTGAGAAGCCCTCCCTGATATATTTAAAGTAGCCCCTCACCCAGCCCCTCTGCATTCCATTATTTTATCGTCTCCATAGCACTTAGACTTGTCTGAGATTGTTTTATGGATATACATTCTTGTTTACAGTTTGCCTCTCCCCACTTGAATGTTAATTCCTCTCCTCACTTGAATGTCATCTCATTCATTGCTGTTTCCCCAGTGCCTTGAACATAGTAGGTGCTCAGTAAGTATTTGTTGAATGAACGCACAATTGGCAGCAAGCAGACTGACTCCCAGGGCCCAGTTTAGGCAGACCCAAGCATGCTTTCTTTTTTACTTTTTAGTTTGTTAATCAATTTTCTCAATCAGTTGCAATGATGTCTTTTCATTTTTATGAGATAGAGCTGGTTTCCTGGTCCCATAGAGTTATGAGTTTAGACAAATGAATGCAGTCATGTAACCACTCCCACCGTCGGACACAGCCAGCTGAGCATTCTTTTTATTACCCTAGGAAAAGTGAGAGGATTCTGCCCTAGGAAAGTGGTTCCCGCCACTCTTCTGAGAATGTTGGAACCCTGCCTAGATCCTCACTCTCCCTGTCCAGGGTATCTTGGAGAGAAGTCATTGTCACCATTTCTTTAATACAGAGGGTGCTGAAAAAAGTATACACATTTTAAGAAAGGAAAACTGCATGAAAATTGTCATACTCAATCTATACCGATAACAAAAGATGAATACAAGTCACGTTGGACTTCTGCAATGACAAGAGGTGCTCAAAGCGGTTCCAGACACTTCTCATGATGGCGAACTACTGCTTGAGCAACGCTGACCAAAGTGTCTACTTGTCTACATTTTTTTGGCGCCCCTGGTATTTAGTTGTAGCAAATAGAAGTCGTCTTATGTAACCGGCATTGTTCTCACCAGGAAGGAGAGAAAGGAAAAATAATTAGAATCTTTTCAATGAAGTTAGCAGCCTGAGGTAAAGTAACTGTCCCTCCTACTCCTTAATTTAAATGGATGTACATATGGCTCGCGGCTGAAGCATTTGTCACATATAGGTGCATCCTCCAGAATCGTAGCTGTCACTACCACATTTTCTCCTCTGCAGTGTGGCATTCTTGGAACGATAATGAAATCCGGACTAGAAAGACTCTGCTGAAGAAACGAAGTGGAAACAAAACAGCCTCTTGCCAACCCACGCTCTGCTTTAAATAAGGAGCAGTGTCTATTGAATAATTCAGCCCCGCCTGTCAAAATATTTTCTGGGGGGTGGGCTATTCATTTGGAAACGCTCCAGGGGCCGTTCCATGACTACAGCCCTTCGTGCATTTTCAGGGCTGAAATGCGTCTGCGTACCTCTTGTTTTATTTTCAACATCACACAGCTGGCTTTTAAGGGCTTCCCATGGGGTTGAGGTTCAGTACGCTGGTACCTCAGCTCTCAGAGCGAACACCCCGTTAATGGAGCTGGGAATCGGGGTGGAAATCTTGTCATTGTTTTCCTCTCAGGAAGTTGTTAACACTTTGCATTTGTTTTGGTAAACTTTTAAAAAAATTTTTTAATTTAAGTTTATTGGGGTGACAATGGTTAATAAAGTTACATAGGTTTCAGGGGATTGCGGCTCTCGTCTGTCTTGGGACAGTGAGGAGTATCTGGGCCCTAGGAGAGTGTTTCAGTTTTTAATCTCTTAACATCTTCAGGGTGAAATCCAAGGAAAGCATCAGGGTATAAATCAAGTTATTCAAGAAGGGCTGGCTGACGACAAAGTTCTACCTTTGCAATAATAATAATAATAATAATAATAATAATAATAATAATAGTAATTCCTGTCTAATGAGCTCTAACTCCGTTCTGGGTCTGTGTTAACCCTTTTCTCTCCATAACCTCCTTTAACCTGCATGACAACCCTGTGAGGTGGGTGTAAGTAATTATGCCCATTTTACAGATGGGGAAAATGAGTCTCCGAGAGGGCAAAGTGCATGCCCAAGCTCCCAGAGCTGGTAGAGGTCATTGTGGAGACTGAAGCCCAGAACTGTCTGACTCCAAAGCCTGCAGCATTCCTCGTTCTGCTCGATGGCTGCTCCAGAGCGTTGCCTGAGGGTGCTGCTCAGGGAAGTCAGCGACCACCTGAGTTAGTGTGGGGCTGGCTTTATGAGAACCCCCCAGTGTGCTGGTCGGAGAGCCCAGGCACTTCTCTCCCTGGAGTGAGGGGCCCAGCGCTTCACAGAACAGACTCTGCAGTCAGACCTGGGGGGTCGAATCATGGCTCTGCCACTGCCAGCTGTGGTTGGTGAATAATGGCCCCCAAATACAGCCACGTCCTAATCCGTGGAATGCATAAATGTTCCCTCATATGGAAAAAGGGACTTTGCAGATGTGATGCAGTTAGGGATCTTGAGATGGGGAAATAGTCCTGGATTATCCGGTGTAATTATGAGGACCCTTATAAGAGGGAGGCAGGAGGGTGAGACTTAAGAGGAGAATGTCAACTGTTTTCATCTGTTCGGGCTGCTATCTCAAAATGCTCTAGACTGGGTGGCTTATAAACCATAGACATTTATTTCTCATAGTTCTGAAGGCTGGGAAGTCCAAGGTCAAGGTGCCGGCAGATTCAATGTCTGGCGAGGCCCTGCACGTCCCGGTTCATAGCCCCCCAGCTCCTTGTTGTGTTCTCACATGTGGAAGGGGTGAGGGACTCCCTGAGGTCTCTTATAAGGGCACTAATCCCATTCCGGAGGGCTCCACCCATCACACACCAGATTTCAACATAAGAATTTCAGGGACACACAAACATCTAGTCTATAGTAACAGTGGGAGCAGAGATTAGTGAAGTGCTTTGAAGGTGGAAGAAGGGGCCCTGAGCCAGGAAATGCGGGCAACCTCTAGAAGGTAGAAAAGGAGACGAAACGAAGAAATGCATTCTCCCCTCAGAACCTTGAGAAGGAACCAGGTCTCCTGACACCTTGACTTTAGCCCCCTGAGACTGATTTTGGACTTCCCTCCAGAACTGTAAGAGAATAAATGTGCATTGTTTTAGGCCCCTAAGCTCATGGTAATTTGTTACAGCGGCAGTGGGAAACTAATACACCAGATGTTTGTCTATGGGCTAACGACTTAACCTCTCTGCACCTCAGTTTCATTATCTGTGAAATGGGGATAGTCATACGGTGCCCACACCATGACCTGGTGCTGAAGATGCCAGGATTTGATCTGTCTGAGGTCCTTCATACTTGGCACACAGTATGTCCTGATTAAATGTCAGCTATTACTACCACTACCACTAATGTTATTATTAATGCTAATATGAAAATAAGCATGAGCATTCAAGACCCTAAAATAAAAGCCAACCCAGGAGCCACTTCTCGTTGGGCTAATTGACATCCTGTCTGTGGGGGCTTTCTCATGCTGTTTTATACTGGGGGACTAATTCTGTGCTGGGGACTCATGGATGAGTTCCAGGCATCTTTGCGTTCCCTGTGATTATATCCCAGCACCTGGCAAAGGACCTAGCACACAGTAGGTACTGCACAAATATCTACGTTGTGATTAAAAACAGAGTAATTTGTGTTTCTATGCTTTTTGCTGTTTTTGTTATTGTTTTTCTGGTAGCTTTGAGGAGAGTCTGGCAGACCCCAGCACAACTGGGGACCTGCTTTGTGGGGATGGACTGGCCTCCTGTCCCCAGCCATCTGGCAAACCCTGGCACCACCTCCCCAAGGCCTCCAGTGCTCACTCTCCAGACCCGGTGCCAGCCCTTCTTCTCCCTCCTGCCACTCAGCCCAGCTCCCTGCTTTGGAGACATCATCTCTATGGTGACAATTTCCGGAGCATTGGGCCAACTGGGGCCCGAGGGAGCAAAGGAGGGAAGGGTATCCACGCCAGCCAGCCCCTCTCAGGGACCCACTGAAGCCAGGATGCTATGTCTCTAATAGAGAGCTTGGCTGCAGAGCCTGGCAGATCCTGGAGTCATTGGGGAGTGGCTGGGCTTGTCTTTCAGTGACTTCTTTTTATACCTTGCTCCCTTCTCGTGTCATCTCCTCTACTCCCCAACCCTGTTCAAAGATCGCAGTGCCTCGGAAGAACCATAAGTTGTCTGTAAAATGGGTTTTCGGTAAATGTGAAGAGAGAATCTGTGATGCCATCAGTGTGATGCCTGGGAGCTAGTGAGTACTCAGTATGTTTACTCTGTGTTGTCTGTTGTTTGAGGTGGGAAACTGAGGCCTGGAGCCTGTCCCCAGGGCCCGCCCAGGCATCAGCGCTGTTCCCCTTCCTCTGGAGCACCTTCTTCCCTGGGCTCTTTCCTCTTTCTTTCCCCCAATCAAAACTTACCTTCTGTTGTCTACTGACAGCAGGGCCCTGCAAAACGACTGGTTGTTTATTTCTGATAAACAGAGCCATTCCTGAATGTCTGAGTTGGAGGCTTTTCAAGGTGTTTTTTACGTCTGAGGAGTCCCAGTGAGGCTAATGCTTTCATTCCAAGACAAAATCTTGGGAAGGTAAACGTTTTCAGGCACCAGGCAGTGGGAGGATTTCAAAATAAAAAAGATGGTGTCGTTGAAGCTCAGAGAAGTTAAGCAACTTGCTCAGGGCCTCACAGCTGGTAACTGGATTTGAACCTGGGTCTGCTTTTCAATTGGTCTCATGTAACATTCTCCTTTCCTTTCCTTGGTCTCTTAATCATTCACCCACAGTCATGCACAGGAGACATCATCTGTCAGATGCCCTCAAACCAGTGGTCAAATGCTGATCTATTAGCTGGAATTCAGCAGGCTGGTGAAGACAAACCTGGCTGCAGCTGGGAGAACAGACTGCATCAAAAACCTCTCATCTTCCCAGGTGGATTGAGAGCCATTTGTAATGCAGCTCTAACTCTGGGCAAGGACCCAACTCCCCACCATCACCTCTGGCTGAACCATTTCCTAAAAACACAAGAAGATATTTTGCCCCTCACGAGCCCTGAGGTCTGAAGCCAAAGTTAAAGAGACCCCGGCAGCCTGAGCCCTCTCCCCCTCACTGTTTGAAATGCATCTCTTCTCCATCTTTGTCCCCCACTTTCCTTAGGGAGTTGGAGGTGTCAGGGAGAGAAGAGAATAACAATGGGCTAGAAATAGCACTGGAGACTGTGGGGTCAGAATCCGCCTAGGAGTGTCCCTGCTAATCCGCTGCGTGTAATTAAGACTTGCAGATTCGTGCTGCTGAGGCATTGGCGGCAGTGTAATTAATCTTAGGCGCCTTGGGGTGGCTCAGCATCCCCAAATGGCCACTCTTGTCATTTAGCCAATCTCAGTAGGATGAGCTCGGGCTAAGGCTGATGGACGTCAATGTCGCTTGTGGTCATAGCTGAACTCATTCATTCATTCACTTCCTCCGCATTCATTCATTCCTCAGATATTTGCTAAGTTCCTTCTGTAAGCTCAGTATCAAAGAGACAAAATGAACAGCCTCTGCCCTGCAGGGCTCTCCGAACAGTAGAAGGAACAAAATGTAATTGCAGCACTGAGAAGAAGTGCCTCTGTCAGCCCCTGAGGCTTCCTGGAGGAGGGGGCATAGGAGTTGTTTTACCTTTTCAGAATGACAGGATAGTTGGTGCTCATTGTGGCAAATTCCAACAAGGCAGAGTATGTCAAAGAAACAAATGAAAGTCTTCTTGTTCCTTCCTCTCAATGCCGCCTCCAGAGGTAACCACTGTTAATGGTGGGGCATTTAGTCTTTCGAGGTCTTTCAGTGTGTGTGTACGTGTACAAGGTTGACATTTAGGTTGGGAACTTGATGCAACCATGTTGCTAACCTTTTTTGATGTCATAGGGATTATTCATTATGAATTCATACCAACTGGACAGTTAACCAAGTTGACTATGTGGAAGTGCTGAAAAGGCTGCAGTGAAAAAGTTAGACGACCTGAACTTTTCAATAATTCATGGCTCTTGCATCACGACAATGCACCAGCTCCCACGGCACTGTCTGTGAGGGAGTTTTTAGCCAGTAAACAAATCACGGTATTGGAACACCCTCCCTACTCACCTGATCTGGCCCCCAGTGGCTTCTTTCCGTACCCGAAGATAAAGGAAATATTGAAAGGAAGACATTTTGATGACATTCAGGACATCAAGGGTAATATGCTGACAGCTCTGATGGCCATTCCAGAAAAAGAGTTCCAGAATTGCTTTGAAGGGTGGACTAGGCGCTGGTATCGGTGCATAGCTTCCCAAAGGGAGTACTTGGAAGGTAACTGTAGTGGTACTCAGCAGTGAGGTATGCAGTACTTTTCCAGGATGAGTTCGCGAACTTAATTGTCTGACCGGATATCAGCTAACAAGTTGCAGTGTGGTTTGTAGTTGTCCCCGTGCCAACTGCAGAATCTCTGACCTCTTAGAGTTCTTGCAAAAGAATCCATGCATATGCATCAAAAGCCCTAGTGAGCCATGTGGAATTTACTGGAACCTTCTTAGAGGAGGCAGAGGAAGGGTTACGCTGCAAGGTGCAGGGGAGGAAAAAGAAACTTTCCTTTTTACATTCTTAGGCTAAAGAAGGGGTTAGTATTGGGCTTCTGGGTGGGGAGGCCAGTTGTGGGAAGTTGACCAGGAAAAGTATGGGAAACCAGGGTGGTGTGGTCAGGGCTGTCGTGCGGATTTCAGTCTTGCTTCTCCACGGAGAAGAGTTGTGAAGAGTCCTTCTCTTCCCTCTATGGAAGAGGAGATGGTTCTGCAAATGGAAATTTCCTTTACAAAATGAAAATGTGTGCCCTGTTTTTAAGAGCTTGTCCTGAGTCTGCTGGTTCTCAGTGGCCTTGAGCTCAAAATAATCCATATGCCAAAGAGGCAGATGTTGGGGTGGCATGGGGTCCCCTCAAAGACACACCCCAAACAAGTCTGGCCCTTGGCCCCGTCTCCTTAGCTGATTCCTGCACCTCTGAACAGAGCAGTAGCTCAGGATTCACTTCTTCCTTGGACCTCTTCTCTTCTCCATCTAAATTTGACTTAAAGTACCATTTCAGCGTGTATGACTTCCCAGTTTATAGTCTTCACACTGATGGTTCCCCTGAAGGCTAGGCTCGCACAAGCAACTGCCTACTCAACGTCTCCTCTAGGACATCTAATAGGAACCTCAAACTTGTTCAAAATCAAACTCAGTCTCCAAACAAAAACCCTGCTCCTGCCACAGTCTTCCCAACATCAGTAAATGGCCAATCCATCCTTCCACTTGCATGGCCCCCGAAACCTGGAGTCAGGACTCCTCTTTTTCTCTCATATCCCACATCTGATGTATCAACCAAGCCTGGCTGCTCCCCATTTAAGCCATTTCTCGAATCTGATCACTTCTTACCACCTGTGTTGGTCTCATCCAGGGCCAACGCCCTGCCAGTCATCTCTTGCCCTCCATCCGCCTGTTCTCACGATAGCAGCCAGAGTGATCAAGTCAGCTTCTTGTTTCTACTTACATTCCATCAGCCAGAGCGGGCCCAAGGTCAAGCCCAGCATCCAAGGGCCAGGGAAACACATACCTTCAGTGGAGGTATGAGAGGGAGGGAGTCGATATTTGGTGAATAATCATTTATTCGACACTAAGGCCTTTGAAATTTCAAGATATATTGATTGAATTCTACTGTGGGTCTAGGCACTGTAAGGGAGCGTGAGGGACAAGTCCTGTAGCTTGGTCCCTGGTTGCAGAACAAAACCAGCCATCTTTCTTGGGTTCTGGGTAGAGGCGGGAAGGATGAATACACGTAGAATGATCAAAGAAGTGATGAATTGTTAAATTGGATATGATCACGTGCAAGCTTGCAGGGCACAGAGGGCAAATGCTGGGCCTGGTTAGTAAAGGAATTCACTGAGGAGGCTGGGATAATGCGAAAAGTCTCCCGGACGACTTGGGTTCCTGACCTGGGGCTAGAGGGTTGGCTGGAGCAGACTCTGGACGTGTGGGGTAGAGAAGGCATTCAGGGCAAGGAGACTGGCCTGAGCAAAGGTAGAGCGGGAAGGAGGAGGGGGGCATGGGGCCCTGGTGGGGCTGGTGTCGGAGGGAAATAAATTTCAGGGCTCAGATGAGTTGTTCTGGGCGTGAATCTCAGTTAGTCATTAATTAATTGACCCCTTCAGTGAATATTTAGGGCGCACCTATTTTTTAATATTACTGTTTATATTATATATTACATATAATTATAATATACTACTTATAACTAATATATAACATATTGCATGTATGTTATAATGATATGGAATGCGTGTTATACATTACATGCATTATTATGTATTACATATTGTTATGGACTGAATGTTCGTGTGCCCCCCGAATTCATATGTTGAAATCCTAACCCCCGGTGTGATGGTATCAGGATGGAGGGATCTTTGAAAGGCAATTAGGTCATGAGGGTGGAGCCCTCATGAGTGGGACCAGTGTCGTTATAAGAGGGACTCCGGAGAGGTTCTTTGCCCTTCCCCCGTGTGTGGACACAACAAGAAGACACACGGCTCTCTATGAACCGCAGTGTAAGTCATCACCAGACATGGAATCCTCCAGCGCCTTGATTTTGAACTTCCCAGACAAAATCAATAAAGGAGAAATAAATGTGTGCTGTTTAAAGCCACCCAGTCTGTGGTATTTTTGTTATAGCAGCCTGAGCTGAACTAAGACTGTCTAATTGTATGGCACATATAATTCCAATAGGAATATATTCTATGTACCTAATCACATATAATGATAATGTATGTTTTACAGTATGTTAATACTATTTATATTTACATTGTATACTATGTTAGGTATGGAATTTATTGATCGTACCAGACACTTTTCTAGGTTCTGGATTTATGTGCAGCAGGGAACAACGTAGAGAAAGATCTCCGCTCTCGTGGTGCTGACACGCTGGTTGGGGAGACGGGCGTATATGGGGGAATACTAAGGTGCTGTGGAGAAACTTACAGCTGAGAAAGGAGAACTAGGAAGTGTGGGAGAGGGGTGCGTGTGTCGTCCACTTTAGAGAGAGAAGTCAGGGAGTCAGGGAAGCTTCCCTGACAAGGTGACATTTGAACAGAGACCTGAAGGAAGTGGGAGGGGGCAGCATGTTAACCACTGAGCGAGAGGATCCCAGGGCACAGCCAGTGCAAAGGCCCTGAGGTGGGAACAGGCACGAGGGAGAAGAAGACGCAGGGCCAGTGAGGTGATGGGGGCAGCTTGGCTTTGGAACCACGGTGGGGCTTGGCTGCCACTCTGATTAAGGTGGGGAACCACAGGAGGCTGTGGAGCAGAGGCCTGATGGGATCTGCCTGGCATTTTAACAGGATTCCTGAGGCTGCTGGGGGGGGATCATTGGCACTGCGGTGTGGGAGGAAGCAGGGACGAGACTCCTGAGGGTGGCTGGGACCAGGCTGGTGGCAGCCGGGGTGGGTCGAAGCGAGAAGCAGTACATCATTTACCCTCGCTTGACCCACCCGGCTTGGCCTCACCCTTCCAGAGCTTTCTATGCTGTTATTTCCTGGTGTTTAGGGGCAATGTGAAAACCTTATCCCATCTGCATGTAGCATATTATAAATAATGAAAACAACTCCTCACAAACCCAAGAGAGATGTGGAGACACATATCGATTGGGTCTTGATGAAAAGGCCAGGATGTTAAAATACTCATTGATAAAAGCTTCTCTGGAGGGGCCCAGGCTCACAGAGCTCCTATGGAGTATCTCCCTGTGATGAGATCATTACTTTCTTTCCCCGAGAAATTAACCTGTTTTCTGCGTTGGGTTTAATTTTGCCACCGCAAGAAGTTCACACCCATGAATTTAATCTCTCCCTTTTGGACAATTACCTACTGCTGTTTGCTGTTTTTAAAACCAGCTTTTGCTTATTCGGCTCTATAGTGACAGGGGAGGACCTTTTTTATTTGACTTTTAATTGGGTCAATAGTAATCATAAAAATGATTATAGTAATAGATGCTATTCATCAAGCCCTTAGTATGTGCCAGGCACTGTGTAAAGAGCTTTATATATAGTACATGAAACCACTGGCTCATTGCAACTCTGTGAAGTCACTATCGTGACTATGCCCCACAGTACAGGTGAGAAAACTGAGATGTACTGTAATTTGCCCAAGGTCACACAGCGAGGAAGAGGTAGAGGAAGATTCAGACTCAGCCCTTTCTGATGATTTTTTACCACTCCCTTAGGTGTGCAGTCTACATTTTAATTTTTGCCCGTATAGGGCAATGGATTTTCCTGTCTGTCATCCATCCATTCATCTAAACATGCATCTATCCATCCATCCATCCATCCATCCATCCATCCATCCATCCATCCATCCATCCAGCCAGCCATCCATCCATCCAGCCATCCAGCCAACATTTTTTTTTCCAATCTTAGTTGCAGGGGGCGCAGCCCACCATCCCATGCAGAAATTGAACTGGCAACCTTGTTGAGAGCTCGCGCTCTAACCAGCTGAGCCATCCGGCTGCCCCCATCCAATCTTTTTACTACTATTTATTGAGCCCCTTATGTGCTAGACAGAGTGCTGGTGATACCATGATGCTTTGCTCAGGTTTCACCTCCTCCCTAGAGCTCACAATGATTTATTCTCATTTTAGGGTTCCCTGAGGTGGAGATTCTTGTTCAAGTGATTTATTGAGGAAAAGGTCGTAGAAGAAGGGAAATGAGAAAAGCAGAGGTGGGCAGGAAAAAGCTAAGCATCAATGTAGTCTCAGGAGGAGATAAAGCTTTCCTTATGGTTTTGAGCCTGGAGACGACATATTTCTTGAAGCTCAGAATTTTATGAATACCTCAAGACCTGGAATGAGAACCAGGGTCTAAATCTTGGCTCCGCTAGGTGACCTGCAGCAAGTCATTTGAATTCTCTGTTGTCTCTTCCCTCTAGACTCACTTTGCTTCCCTCTAGACTCGCTCTGACTTTGTCTGTAAGATGGCATTCAAGTTCCAGGTCAAAACAGGAAGTAAGCACCATCTGCTTGAAGGACGTGATTCTCAGGGCAGCAGGGATGGCCATGTTTAATGTCAGTTAAAAACATAAACAGGTCACCGGTTTGAGTGGATGACATCCATGTCAATTGTTGGTGTGTGTATGTGTGTGTGTGTGTGTGTGTGATTTGTATGATGAATCGATTGAGTATCTCCCCAAATACAACATGGTGCTTTCCGATGTTACGTGAGGCGATTTGGGGTGCAGCATTACATAACCACACAAAGAAAAGTCTCCATGACTTCATCATGGGGAAAGTCTCCGTTGGGTGCTCTCATTCCTCTCCAATGCTCTGCTCTTATGAATAGGTACTTGGTACTGTGTTTATGGGCAATGTCAAACGTGCAAAAGCAGACAGAATAGTATGAGCCTGCACGTACCCAGCACGCAGCTTCAATAATTAGCAACTCGCAACCAGTGTTGTTTAGTCTATGCTCCTGCCCACTTTTCTCCTTCCCATACCGTGTTTCCCCAAAAAGAAGACCTAGCCAGACAATCAGCTCTAATGCCTCTTTTGGAGCAAAAATTAATATGAGACCTGGTCTTATATTATATAAGACCCGGTATTGTATCATATCGTATCTTATTATATTATATTATAATACAATATTATATACCCGGTCTTATATTATAGTAAAATAAGACTGGGTCTTAGATTAATTTTTGCTCCAAAAGACATATTAGAGCTGATTGTCCGGCTAGATCTCATTTTCAGGGAAACACGGTAGTAAGTACCTGCCACCTGGCACCATAATACTGACTCCCTGGTTGCATCTAGTCGGTTCTTGGCACCAAGTCTGTTATTTAAGCCTATGTGCATCTTATCCCAATGGGCAGGTCCATATACGCCAGTTAGATAACCATCCAAGTTAATTACATCCTACATAGCAATAAAATGAAGGCTCGTATCTCTAATCAATCCCTAATGTACTATTTGCCAAGATGCATTCTGCGGAACACTAGTGTTTTTAGGGATCTTGATAATTGATAACCCCTAAAAGGTTTTGTAGTAAAAAAGCCTGGAAAACAATGGGTTAAACAGGGTTGTTTACTGCAGGACTTCTCAGAGCCTTTAGTACATTAATGGTGTTGAGAGGCTTCAAGAGGGGGTTAGCAAATCCAGAATTGTCCCACCGTATTTTACCCCCAGGACTCTGATTTTTAACACCACATCTCACAGGACCACTGTTTTGGGGAACAGGTCTCTGGAGGTGCTCCTTTAACCATCTATTCAAGTATCCTGAGCTAGAGAATGTAGCATATTACCATGTTGCCCTATACTGAGATGAGAAGCCTCAAGCTGTTCGAGAAAGTTCAACCTGTCATTTATGGAACAAGGAGAAGGAGAATATGGCTGATATCGTCAGCCTTTTCCATTTAATGTGGGTACCCACGAAAACTGCTCTGGGTTCATGCCGCCCTCCCTAAGCTCTGACTTATCATTAGTTTTAGACCAGATGGTAAGTGATCACAGCCTTTAGGGAATGAGACAGATCTGGTTCAAAATTATCCCCCTCTTAATAGCTGTGTGTCCTTAGGCAGTTGCCGCAAACTCTCTGAGACTCTGCTAAGAATCTGACCCTAAGGCAAGGATTCCTGTGCAAGGGATTTAATTGGGAGGAGCTAGAAGAGTGCTGGAGTGATACAGGGAAGGGAAGGTGGCCAAGACGGAAACAGCATTTAGCTGGCCTCCAGGGTGGGCCAAGGAGTGGTGAGTAGAAGGTTATTCCTGGATGGGAGTGGGGTTAATGCCCACTTCAGGCTCTGCTTTCATGGCCAGAGAGGCTTCTGCGGTTCTGTACAAAGCCTCACAAAGGTGCAGAAATTGGCAGCTGGAAATGGCTGGAGGACACTGAAAGGCTAAGGCCCAAGGATTGGCCCCAGCCCCACAATATTGCACTGCCACCTGTACGGCAGGGTTAGGTGAGGATGGGACCCAAAAGTGCTCAGCGTGGCGCCTGGTAACAGTGATAACATCTAACGGTTGTGTGGTACTGACTAGAGTGCCAGGCACACGATTGAGTCTTCACAACAGCTCAGGCAGCTCTGGGCAGTTATTTCCATTTTATAAACAAGGAAATGGAAGCTCAGAGAGGTTCAGTAACTCCTCAGAGGTCACACAGCTGGGGAATAGTGGAGCCTGGGTTCAATATTACACTCTGGCTGAAGGCTTTGACCTTAACCACTGCACTACACAGCCACACTCCACAGATGCTCATTAATTGTCCCTCCCCTCTCTCTCCTCCCTCTTCTCTCTTCCTCTCCTTTCTCCCTCCTTCTCTCAGAAGTTATCCTGGGACACTCAATGCCCAATAAATATATTTTGAATTGAATAGCATCCCAGTTGGGTGCAATAGATGCTTAGTTCACTACATTTTGATTGAATCAACTGTCAGAGAAATCTGAGTGCGTACGAGTTCTGTGGAGGGACGGGATTGTGGCTACGGAATTTAATACCCTTTGCAAATCTCAATAACTTCCTGAAATTCTCTAAGGGATGTGGAATGGAAGAGCATGAAGAATGATGAACATGACAAGTGGGGATCCTTTAGTCCCTGATGTTCCCTCCTCTTCAGTGCTCTAGATTTTTTTCTTTGCTAGTTTCCTCCCTTCTCCTCTTAAGCATCCTTCCTCCCCAGCATAGTTGGTGGAAAAAAACAACTGCAGTGTAAATGCAGTCCTTCTTAATGGGATATTTGTGTGTCTGGGGCATGGAAAGTGGCTGGGTCACGCTGAACAGTCAAACATTAAGAAGCTTGTTAAGCAAGAGGGCTGGGTGTGGTTAAATTAGGGCACATTTCCGTTTTCTGTGTGTTTAGAATTGTCTGACTAAAAGTCCATCAGTCAAACATGAAAAATGTCTGGTTACAGCCATGGGCTAGCCTTTGCGTTGGAGAAAGCAAATTTTGAAAAGGTCACTATTTAATTTTTGCCTCTTGCATCCAGCCTGCATCTTGGCTCTAGGAAATTCAAAGCTATGCAGTAAAATCACTGCTTGCTCGTTTGCTTTTAACTCTGGTGAGCTTAGCTCACGTTTGTAGCCATTGCTTGGAACAGCATGCTGTAAGTGACCTGGCTCAGAGGGCTGTTCGATGTGGTTGAACGTGAAGATTAGACTTTTAACCTCAGAGAAATGCTAGAAATTGTGGAGATCTGTGACTGTATTTTTAGGAGAGAGACAGGTGGGCTCTTGTATGCCTTGAAATGTGGCAAAGGTACAGAGAAAAGTGAACACAGAGAAAAGCAACACAGAGAAAAGCAAAATCATGACCTCGGGGAGACCAAGCCTTGATCATATTATTTGAGTGCCTGGATCCAGCTGTACCTGAGCTGTGCCTGGTCATTTCATTTACCTGAAGCAATAAATTCTCATTTAAAAAAAAAAACTTCGAAAGTTGGCTTTTGTTTTGCTATAACTTAAGGGGTTCTGGCTGATAAGTCAAACATGAAGATACTGTGAGAGTTGCAGAAATGACGCTTATTAGGTTCAGAGTTTGAAATGGTAGTTTACTAGATCAACACAAGGCATGATTCATTTTAAGGGACTCTTGATTCTTGTGACCCCACCACAGGGTCACAGTGTCCAAATCAGTATGTCTGAGTTGCTGCCTCATTTGAAGTTAGTACACTTGGTTTCATTAAACGTCTACTGGTTCCTTTGGTTTTGCCAAACAAGGTTCTTATCTCTGTGGCTTTTTCTAGATTCTCTGGGAAGAGATCATCCATGCACTTTATAGATCTACTCAGTTTTATTGCCAGGAAGCCTTGCTGTCCTCTGAAAGCTGTGCTTTAATAACTCAAGCAAAGCTCTTGAACTGTGTTTTAAGATTGTTGTCACAACCGGGAAAAAAAATCTGCAAGCAATGCCTGACCTACATTGGAATCTTGCTTTCGGGGAGGCAGGGGTAGGGTTTTTCAAAGCGGAGAGAGCTCTCCTCCGTAAATGTCATCCTTCCACTCCAGCTGGAGCTTGAATCGCTCTCCTTGGGGGTAAATCCCATCTGGTTTGGATTTCATAGTACGGTTCTTAAGTATCTTCACAGAATTGTTCGAAGATTGCAATTGCTTCCAGTAGGTCTGATTCATGAGTTTGTGGTTACAGCAGCTGCTCTCTGAATCAATTTGTCCATATGAATGGGGTTTTGAATGAAGGGGGATGGAAGCAGACAGCTTGTGGGCAGTCACAAGAAGCAGTTTCCTAGAAGAGTGGTGAGACACGGGGCTTCCAGCCTAGGTTCAAATCCCAGCTCTGTCCCTAGTCGGGGATATTGTCTCTGAGGTTCAGTTTTCTCTCTGTAAAATGAGGTTAATAACACTGTTTGCCTCATGGTTTGCTGTCAGGATTAAATTTGACAATGAATGCACAGTACGTAGCCCAATGGCAGAGTTATGGGACTATGTGCTGTCGGCACATAGTAAATGCTCAATAAACAGTAGCTGTTTGTCTCCATCAGGATGCTTTTATTATGACAAAAAAAATCCTGATTCAATGGGCCTAAACAATAAGGAAACTTTATTATTTCAAGTAACAGTGACTCCAGGATGAATTCACTACCTTGATTAATTTCACCAAAGAACAGTGTTCCATATTTCTCCTCTGCTATCTTAGTGTCAGCAGCTCTAACGGTCACGTGATAGCTCTTCCCACTTCTAGGTGTCAGATGCAATTTCATGTCTGGTCAGGGAAGAATTTCCATTTTCTTTTGTGTGTCTCCTTTTAAGAGCAAAAATACCTTTCTCCGAAGAACCCAGCAGTTGTCTCCTTACCTCTTACTGGCTGGAACTGTAGCACATGCCTAAAGCAAAAGGAATGGACCCAGCATGATGACCGTGGGAGAGGATCTCCTTTGCCCAAGAATCTTGTGGCAGATTGCATTTTCCAAGGATCACAACAATATCCCATCTCACAGACTCTTCTCATAAAGTGATTTTGGTGGTCTTTCCATTGAGTGGTGGTCTCTGCGTCCTTTCCCCTTGAATCTGGGCAAGTTTGTTACTATGGTGGAGTGAAACCATGTGACTTCTGGGGGTAGGTTATAGAAGCCCAGTATAGCCTCCATCTTGTTTTCTTGGAATGCTTGCTGTTGGAAGCCAGCCGCCATGCTGAGAGGAAGCCCAAATAGTCTGTGGAGGGTCCCATGTGGAGGGGAACCAAGGCTCCTTGCCCACAGTCATGGTGAGCTCCTAACCTACAGCCAGTACCATCTTGCCAGCCATGCGAGTGAACCGTCTTAAAAGTGGACCGTCCAGATTCTGGTCAAGCTGCCCCAGATGCCGTTGACGGAGCAAGGGTGAGTCACTCTCATTGAGCTCTCCCCGAGTTGCAGATTTCTGAGCAAAGTCAGTGATTGTTGTCATTTTATTTTATTTTATTTTATTTTATTTTTTTTTGATTGTTGTCATTTTAAAACACTAAGTTTTTAAGTCGGTTTTTCCCTACCCAGAGATAATCATAACAGGTAAGCAGACCCTTGACAAAATGGGAGCTTTGATGGAAAGGCCGTTGGGAAGGCAACCAACTGTGTTTGCTACACAGTTAAAGAGAATGATGGCGATTACAATAATGGACTGGAATTTATTAAGTTATATTTCTAGTGCTGGTGGATAAATTCTCTTCCTGGTCCAATACATGAGGGCTTACAACAAAGGGAGATAGGTCTGGGGCAATCTTCAATGGAAAGGGTTCAAATTTAGACTTTTGATGTTTTCTGCAAATTGGGTTTTTGATCAGTCATCGTGTGTGCCTGAAAAGTGCCAACTTAGTAAGTGTCAACATTTAAACTATACCACAATTTCTGTCCCTCTGTTTTGACACTTCTTTATTATTTATCAATGTACCAAGCACATTAAAATATAGACATGGTTTGGATTTCTCTCAGTTGCTAAGAGTTCTTGCTGATGGATATGTTTTCTTGTTAATCACTTCTTGCTTGTCTTTAAACATGGAATTTCTGGACCTTATGTTGGATCCTTGCTCAATTGATGGCTAACTCGTTCATTCATTCGTTCATTCATGTGTGTTTGAGGCCTGCCTTGATCAAGCCTTCCAATTTCTTATTCATCTTTTGTCTTAATTGTTCTTATCAAAGCAAGTCCATTGCTAGAGCAGCTGTGTAACTAACCAGAATACAAGCCCCCAGTGAGATTCTCACAGAACTGTCCACAGACCAGCAGCATTAGACTTAGCTAGGTCTCTGCGCTCTACCCCAGATCCTCTGAATTTCCAGATCGCCCCTCAGGGGTCAGGCCCGGGAATATGCATTTTAACAAGCATCCCTGTGATTCTCATGCCCACTAAAGTTCGAGAGCAATTGACCGGTTTTCCAGCATATACTTGAAGATGCTGTGTTGAAAAGCGTTTTGAGGCTGAATCTAGCAAACCCTGCCTCATTTGTGATCCCTCTTATAAATTCACAATGTGAACTTGCCTGTTAAAGGCTCTGAGAAGTCCTGCAGGTAAGAAGCACGTTGCTCTTTCTTCAACCCAGTGTTTCCTAAACACATTTGTCCGTGCAACTTTTTTTTTTTCATGTCATGCCTATTGACATTCTGGAAATTAGTGCAGCATGGCATATGTTTTGATATATTACATGTGCTGGTGTTATTCTAGCAGCAATGATCCTGTGGCAAATTTACATTCACCGGGGAATATACGTTCTACGTAAGAAAGATTTCTGAGGAGGTAATTTTATTTTAAAAGTTTGTTGTGAAGACAGTGTGGAATAGAAATGTAATCACCAACCTGCCTTGTGACTGGACAGGTGTGGGTCCAAATCCTGGTCCACCACGTCTTAGCTATGAAATCTCAGATAATGTCCTTAAGCAGCTTCAGCCTCAGTGTCCTCACCTGCAAAATGGGAAGAAAAATATATTCCTGGCTGAGTTGTCGTATTAAACGTGAAAGCTTCTAGCACAGGGGCACACAGTGGGCTCCCCCTGGGGAACTGCGTGGCTGGGGCAGAGTGAGCAAGAGGGAGATGAGGAGGAGAAGAGATGGGCGAGATGACGGGGTTGGGGGTGCAGACTGAGTGGGGCCCTGCAGACCACTGTAGGTCCCTGGCTTCCTTTCTGAAAGAAGCAGGGCATCTCGGCCAAGATTTGACCAGAGCAGTCATGGGATCTGATTTTTTCTTTTCTAAACAGGATTACACCACCTGCTGTGTTGAGAGTAGATCCAAGGTGGGACCAGGGTAAAGGCAGGGAGTCATTTAGGACAGAGTCACAGTGATCCAGATGAGAGAAGATGAGAGCAGCTTCCAGGATGTTAGCTGTGGAGGCAACGGGAAGTGTCTGGGTTCCGGATGTGTTGGAGGCTGAGCCAACAGAATTTGCTGGTGGATTGTGTGACTTGTCTGTCAGTAAAATGCTCTAGAGAAAACAAATGTTTTACTGTATCTGTAGGAATGGCTGCTAAGTATCTGATATGTTGGGGCAAATCAATTTGTTGATAGATGATAGTTGCTGTTGGGCTGGTACCCAGATGGTCAGACTTTTGTTTGTTTGTTTTTATTTGTAATTATTTTATTTTTCAATTACAGTTGACGATCAATATTATTTTATATTAGTTTCAGTTGTACAGCCTAGTGGTTAGACATTTATATAATTTAACAAGTGATGCCCCAATTAGTCTAGTACCCACCTGGCACTATTCCCTATGCTGTACTTTACATCCCTGTGACTATTTTGTAATTACCAATTTGTATTTCTTAATCCCCTGACCTTTTTCCCTCAGCCCCCTAACGCTGCTCCATCTGGCAAGCAGATTGCCCTTCACCTCTGGTGCCTTTTGGTCTATCTGCTTGGATTTGAAGGATGAAGGAGAAGGTACTGATAATGATAACAGCTAATGTTGTTTGAGAAGTTGATGCCAGACACCGTTCTTAGTACTCATATCTCATAGGGTAGATATTCTTTGTTATATATTTACAAAAAAATTTGAAATAACCACAAAGTTACAGAAAAGTTGTTACCAAAAAAATTTTCCCTACTGCATCATTTGACAATAAGTTGCCTCATTTAGCTTTTTGGTGCGTCAGTTTCCTCTAGTGGAAAAAGATGAGGAATGTGGGATTTCAAGTCAGACAGACCTAAGTTCAAGTCTTGGACCTACCACTGACTTGATGGATGGACTTGGGCCGGGCAGAGCAACTCTCTAAGCCTCAGTTTCCCATTCTGAAAAAGGGGATAATTACAGCACCTTCTTTCTCAGGTGGTTGTGTGGCTTCTGTGGGGTGATGTGTGTAAAGCAGCTAGCAGAGAGCCTGGCCCTGATAAGTCGTTAGTAAAGGTGTGCCTAGGATTCTTGCTTAGGGCTCAGAAAATAGTGTATTTCACTCCAAAGGGGGAAACAGTAATTAGAGACACAATTTGGTCTACGCCCCTGGAAGGGATCTTCATGGCAGTGAAGAGTTGTCTTCCCATTTTATAGATGAGGTAGTTGAGTCCTAGAAAGAGTAAGAGGCTCAGGGCGGCTGGATAGCTCAGTTGGTTAGAGTGCGAGCTCCCAACCACAAGGTTGCCAGTTCAATTCCCGCATGGGATGGTGGGCTGTGCCCCCTGCAACTAAAAAATGGCGACTGGACTTGGAGCTGAGCTACGCCCACCACAACTAGATTGAAGGACAACGACTTGGAGCTGATGGGTCCTGGAGAAACACATTGTCCCCCAATATTCCCCAATAAAATGTATTTTAAAAATAAGAGTAAGAGGCTCTTGACAGGAAGCAGATGTGGTATTCAAGGTTTTCTGTCCTGTTCAGTTTTTAGAATGTTTTATTAAAAGTGGGTGTGCTACCTTTGGTGAGAAATTAAGGAAGAGTTATTCAGGAAGCACCTCTTCTGATGAAAATGAAAACACTTTGTTGCCACAGCAGCTTTGAACAAACCTCCTTCTTCCTTACCCCACCCCTCTCAACAAGCAACCCAGCGCCTCCCGGGTCGGCAGGCCCCTGCCATTGTACCTGAACATCCTGAGGTGTTTAAACATCAGAGCAGGGACTGTCCTCTCCACTCTACTTGGGGACAAAATTGCTTTCTTCTGACGGAGACGTAATTGTGTCAGGATCTCAGCAGGGGGGAGGGAGGACGAAATGCTGAAAGTCGTCCTGTATCCTTACAAAATTGCTCACTCTGCTCTCATTCAGTGGGGCAGCTTTGCTTTCTTTGGGTTTCCATTAACTTTTTTTTTTCTGGTCTACCATTGAGTGCTTACCGTGTGGGTGACTCTGTAAAGCTCTTTGTTTATGTAGAGGAGTATTTTCCTGGCATCTCTCCCATTTAACTCATTCCAGAGTAACCATATCCCACTTAAGTCTCACTCTGTAGGAATGCAACGCTGGACGAAGAAGTTTTAGTATGAGATGCTCTATGTATGTGTGCGTGCATGCAATTCATCCATTCATCCACCCATCCATCCATTTACTCATTCATCCTGTGAAGAAAGTATTGTTATTTTGATCTTATAGATAAGGCACCCAAAGCTCAGAGAGGTTGTCATATGCCTAAGGTTACACAGCCAATAAAGAGAAGTGCTGGGTTTCGCTATAAGCAATAGGAGGAGCTCACTCTTCTCCCATTGTCTTCGGCAGGGGCCAGCAAACATTTTCTGAAAGGGCAAGATAGTAATTATTTTAGGCTTTATAGGACACACTGTTTCTTTTACAACTACTGAACTCTGCCATTGTAGCACAAAAGCAACCATCGACAATATGCAAATGAATGGGTGTGACTTTATTATAATAAAACTTTGTTTGCAAAAACAGGTGGCAGGCCAGGTTGGCCCATGGGCTATAGTTTGCCAACTCCTGCTCTATGTATGGTCTTGAGAATTGTGAATCATAGTGACCCATTCTTCCTGAACCCTCAGCTACAGGGGTGGGCACATAATCAGGCTTGGCCAATCAGAGACTTCTCTGGGATTGATACATTGATGATGAAAGAGAGAAGTACACTTTTCACTGAGTTGCTAAATTAGAAAAATAAGAGTATGGGGTGGAGGTGGTCATGATATAGAGTGAAGCCAAGCAGAGACAAGGGCCAGGCAATTGGTGGGAGTGGGAAAGAAGGCAGGGGAGAGGAGAGAGAGAAAAATTGATTGATTATTGGTTAAGCTTCTGGATTCAGCCATGCTTGAGGTGAGTTGAACATATATTTCTAGATTCCCCAATAATGGGAGCCCATAAATCCCTTTTATTTGCTTAGATAGTTTTGAATTGAGTCTCTGTCACTTGAAACCCAAAGAGTCCAGACTACTACACTTCCAGTGTATTGGCTTCATAGTCTCATAATACAGGCACATGTCCCCCACATGATTAGAAAAGATGGCTTCCCACAGCTGCAGAGTCACATTTTCCCAGCATCATGAACCCAGAGAAAGAAGTGGCCTTCCTCATTAGTTTTAACAGAAAGCCCCAAGGCAGGCCTCTGATTGCTAAGCTTAGGTCACTTGTCCATCCTTAAAAACTCATTTGGCCCAGGAAACCTACAGCACGAAAGGGCCAGTTTCAGTTTTGTGCTGATGACAGGAAGACAGGTTGCCCACTGGGTTCTGGAGGAGACAATTTTTGTGACCTGCACCACATTCCCTCTGCGTCTGTGATTTCAGCACCGCGGTGACGGACAGCTCCACGTCCCTGGAAGCCTTAGAACCCAGCATGTGCTGTATTCCCTCTATGCTTTTCCACTTCTGACCTCTTTTCTATAGCGCAGAGGCCACTATGCAGAGGCTGGAGAGCTGGGGAGTTAACACTTCCAGGAGTAACCTTCAACTAGCGGGGGACAAGAGCCGGTGGATAAATACCCCAGAATGTCCTTTGGATGGACATTGCGAGGCATTCTGCGTGGTTCCTTGGTTCTCATGTGTCCAAAAGTCCATATTTCCCCACTGACTCACAGAATTCAGTCCATCTAAGTTTGAATCCTGGCTGTTGTATTATTAGAAATGGACAAATCCCTGTGTTTCAGCTTCCTCATCTGTCAAATGGGCATAATACTTGTCCCTATATCCCAGAGGTTAAATGTTGTAAAGATGAAGTGAGTAAATATTAGATAAAGAGTTTGGAACAATGGCTGCCTGGCATAAGTCTAGATATTCTGTAAATTTTGGTCATTATTTGTTTGAATTTGAGTGTTTTCTTGGTTTTGGCTATTAGTAGTCTCCCTTCAGATGTCTTTTTATTCTCCGGGTTTATGGTCTGTAAACAAAAACTCCATTGCATAAGGAGATTACACTTATTTGTTGGAACCCAGTTGTGAATTCATTTGAAAAGGAGGAAGCGTCATCTTGTAATACAAATGATCGCCCTTCATTGTTTTTCTAGACTCTGATTTTAAAAACATCAGATTCCCTGAAAGCTGCTTTGCTATTGCAAAGCCTCCCTGAGTCTCATTTAGTCTGTGGAAAGAGCAGTAGCTACAAAAAGGCACAAAGCTACTTCCCCGTTAGGTGAATCGAAGTGAATTTAGAGTCAAAAGCATCTGCTCTGGCAGACCAGCCCCCTCACTACTCACTTGGAACAAGCATTAATACATCAGACGCCTCCAATTTCTTGTATTTACCTGAGCTGGGAGTCAGGTTCTGCAGTTTCAGCCATGGCCGCACTCACAATGTGGGTCACCGATGGGAAATTATCCTGCTACTGTTTCAGACAGAAATGGAACTTAATAGCTTATGTCTTTTTTTCCCTCTGCTATGTGGTGCCAGGGACATTTTAATGGTTCAGGGAAAGGGGGGAGGGGAGGATATGTCTGAAAGCCTTTCCTTTTAGTGTTCTGTTTCATTCACTAGATTGGTGACCATATTCTGAATTTTCTTCCCTGGCCAGTCTTTAGCTTTCATCGCCATCAATTCTCCCTGTTTTTGGAATGAGCCTGTGCCTCCCAGCTCTGACACCTCCCAGCTGTGAGCCTCACCTGGAACCTCTTCTGTTTCATTGCTACAGTCCAGCCAGGCGGGTTGAGGGTGTGAAAAGCAAACTGCTCTAGTTTCCCCCTTCATAGCTGGGATTTGGGAGAATAAGAAGCAGGAGGATTTTCTTTTACTTGCAAACTTCTTTCTGGTCAAGCAAACTGAATGAGAAAGCAATGGTTAGAATGGCAATGAGATGCC
Organism: Rhinolophus sinicus; assembly: GCF_036562045.2. Taxonomy (NCBI): domain Eukaryota; kingdom Metazoa; phylum Chordata; class Mammalia; order Chiroptera; family Rhinolophidae; genus Rhinolophus; species Rhinolophus sinicus. The sequence continues at coordinate 31,989,792 of NC_133765.1, read as the reverse complement.
TGAATCAGGGAGCTTGGTGGGGAAGGGAAGCCCACACGCACACAGTAGGCCCTGGAAGGTACATGGGGAAGGGGGGGTCTCTGTACCTAAATGTTTTCCAGTGATGACCCCTGGCGCATCCCCACCCTCAGGACATCTTCTTTGCCCAAATCAAAGGTCCTGAGAAACTGTAAACCACTTTTCTAGAGCCCAAATTTTAGTGTCACTGTCATATGTTCAGATGGGCTTTATCTTCATCTGCGTGTCATCACTATTAAGAGTTATTTGGTCTCCTTCCAGACTTTTAAAATGTTTCTATAAACATATTTTTCTGGAGTGTGTACACCTGTCCAACATCGTGATTAAGTGAGATTGTACTAAGCATATTGTTCTGCTACTTGTTTTCTTCACTAATGCATCTTGTACCCTTTTCTATGTCAGAACGTAAGGGTCTACCTCATTCTTTTTCACGGTTGTATAGTATTCTGTTGTATGGTTATAGCATAATTTATTTACTCAGTCTCCGGTTGATGGATATTTGGATTGTTTCCAGTTTAAAAAAATATGTAAACAAGGGTGTAATGTGCATTTTCATTCTATATCTTTCAGCACATACACAACTGTGTCTGTAGGGTCTAGTTCCAGAAATGGGATTGCAGGATTAAAGGGTGTGTGCATTTAAAATGATAACTAACAGATATGGCTAAGAGCCTTCTCAAGAGGTGACATCTGGTTACTCCAACCTGCAGGTCACCAAAAGAGTCCAGCTCTGCTTCCAAGCTCTTGAACAGCATATAGAATAAGAGGGTGAATCTTTCGGCTACTTATTAGTGTGCAGCAAACCACCCCGGAATTTAGTGGCTTAAACCAACAATTATTGATTTAGCTCATGATTTTATGTGTTAGCAGTTTAAGCTGGACTAGATGGATGGTTCTTCTGGTCTGGACTGGGTTCAGCTGATCTTGGCTGCCTTCTCATCTGTGTGCGGTCACCGTGTTTCCCCGAAAATAAGACCTAGCCGGATAATCAGCTCTAATGCGTCTTTTGGAGCAAAAATTAATATAAGACCTCGTGTTATGTTATGTTATAGACCCGGTCTTATATTATAGTAAAATAAGATGGGTCTTAGGTTGATTTTTGCTCCAAAAGACCCATTAGAGCTGGTTGTCTGGCTAGGTCTTATTTTCGGGGAAACACAGTAGCTGAGAGGTAGGTGACTTAGGATGGTCTTGGCTGGATGACTTCTATCTGCTTTACCTACTGTCTAACCCTATTCCCGCCTTGTTCCCAGGGTGACAGTTCCCAAGACATAACAGAAGCACATGCAGCCTTTTGAGGCAAAAGCTTGGAATTGCCACACCACCACTCCCCTTATATTCTGTCGGCCAAGACAAGTTTCACAAAGCCAGCCTAAATGGAAAGAGTGGGGAAGCAGACCCCGACTCTTGATGGGAAGAGCTGCAAAGTCATTTGCAAAGGTGTGGACACTGAGGGCATTAACTGAGACAGCGAATGCACTTAATCAATTGTAGGCGACATGTCCAAGTTTGGTTGTTGAAAAAAAATCTTGGCACTAAGACACTGTTCTGATTTCTGATCTACCAGCCATGGGTTTTTTATTTTCATGATCAGTAGATTAAAAAGGTAGTGGGTGGTGGTGTCTGACGTTGAAAAGTGGACCTAGAAGCAATTGGCAGGAACCAATTCCTACTCTGACTCTTTATATTAGTAAGGATACACACTAGAGGCCTAAAATGAGAGAAATGTTTCCTTCTTTCTCAGTAAACGTCTGGGACTGCAGTCCAGGATTGGGATGGTTATTTCTCGGTGAAATGTGGGTGCACATTCTACTCTGGCTCCCAGACTTCCCACAGTTATCTTTGCATCAGACTAGCCAGAGGTGAGATGGAGTCAAGACCCCCCACGTCAGCCATCAACAAGTATGGGGAGTTAGTGAGGAAATACCCAGCTCACTGAGCCCTCGGTTGGGATTTCTCTGTGTCTTAGCCCATGTCCCAGCGTTACCCGGCAGGAGTTACCCGAGGTGCCCCCAGCTTATCCGTTCTGCTGTTTCCTGGCTTCCTTCCCTGTCTGTCTCACTTTGCATCTCCTACAGGATCTCCTCCCCAATAAACTACTGTAGTCACGCCTGTCTCAGTGTCGGCTTCTGGAGGAACCATCAGACAATACGTTTGAACAATTATTATGACCACTTTTCTTTCATTCTCTCATCCCCCCAGTAAACTGTGAGGGAGGTAGGCCATTGCATATTATTGTTCTCAGGAGTATTATCATTTTTATGTAGCAACTGAGAAAACCAAAGCTCGGAGACTCAGAGAGGCAGGCGACTGGCTCACTACTGAATAGTGACAAAGAGGAGAAGCTGAGATTTGAGCGGAGGCCTCTGGAACCATGTGTCACCCTCCTCATGTCACTGCTGGCTTCTTGCCCAGTTAGTGAATTTTGTTCATAGGAGCATCACATGACTCACATAGGTGTCTGATAAGGCTGGAAATCTCTTTTGTTGGCGTTGCAACAACTCTGAATTGTGATGGTTTGGGCTCTGTTACCCTATGGCTTTATTTCTACCGAAAGGGACCCCTGACACAGCTGAGCAGGGACTGTTTCAAGTCTCCTGAGTTATACCAACCCAGGCGACCCCCTCCCTTCCCATGAACATTTGGAGGTGGCGGATGTGTGGATTTATCTCTGACCCTGTCCAGGAATCCATCAAGATATCAGGCTATGAGTTTTCATCCCACACTCCTGAGGATCAGCTGTTCGAGTGTTTGCTTAAGAGGCCCCTGCAAAAGAGGCACAGAGCAGCAGAATAATCCCTTATCTGATGGGCAATGGAAAGTTGTAAGCAGGGGTTTATTTAGGAAAAAAATAATTGACAGTCTTGCTCAGGGGTTTTACTTCCTTGGTTTATTTTAAACATCACAAGAGACAGTCAAGGCTGGCTTTTCCATTTTGTTGCAGTAACCACAGACTAAATAAAGAAGGCTGAGCAGTAAGGTCCCACGGAGCAGCTTGCAAACCTGTAAAATAGTAGCAATCTCTCTCGGCTCTAAACGGATGGCGTTGTAGGGTGTCTTAGTTGAATCCCTCTTTCTTTCTTCTCTGTCAAAGCGAAAACCATACTGGGCAGGTTTCATGTGTCAAAGGTGTTATCATTTGGCTTCAGAACTTGCTGCTTCCACATTAAGATGAATAACTTTTTTTTTTCCTGATGACTTATCTATAGAATTTTCTTAAGAGGCACCATAGTTTTTCTGCGGGTGTGTAGGCACCCTTTCATGTTTCTTGAAGGTTCACAAAGGACCAAAAATGGCACAGAAAGTGTCAGAGGTAGACTTGCCACCCCCACGACACATCTGTCATGACTGCAAATTTTATTCAGGTCAAGAGAACCGACATTTACATAACAGTTAACACCATGCCAGGAACTGCACTCTCTAAATTTTCAAGACAACCATACAAAATACAGGTATTATTTTCCCCATCTTACAGGTGAGTAAACTGAGGCTGAAGAGGCTTAAATGACCTGTTCAAGGTCCTTCAGCTGGTAAAGGAAGAGCTGGGGGTTCAAACCCAGGTTGGCTTGATTTGAAAGCCCATTCTTTTTATTTTCACTTTGTTATTCCAAAGGGGGAAAGTTTGGTTGAAAATATATATATTTTTAAATCCTTGACCTTTGGGAGGCCTCGATTTTCAGCTCTGCATATATCTGTAAGGTTGAACCATTGGTGTAGATATTCTCTGTTTTCTGTGCATCCCTGAAAATCTTGTATTGGTTGTATCAAGGAAAACAGAAATGACTCAGAGTACTGAAAAGAGAGAATGCAGTGTAGGAATTGGTTAAGCAGGTGGTGGTGAGGGAATCAGAGACAGCAATGGCTGGGGACTGCTGTCACCCTTAGACTGGAGGGACAGAGAAAGGAGGGAGTGTTAGAGTCCAGGAGCTGAGATCTCCCGGTGGAGGCTGGAGCCAGGCCAGGCCTGCCCAGCCAGTGCTGAAGCCACAGAGGAGATGGAACCCCTTCTAGAGAAGCTACTTGAGGCAGAGAGGAAGGGGGAAATACCCCAGCTTTCCCCTTCTTCCTGCCTTCTTATTTTTTCCAAGGCCTCTCATTGGCTGAACCAACCTGAATCCAGTTAGCCAGGGAGTCTGGGAAATGTAGTCCATGTGACCAGAGCAGCGTGGGGATACAGGCTCTGAGGGCATACAGGCCCAAGGCTGGCACGCATGTCAAGTGAATGTTTATAAATCAAACACACTTTCCCACTGACTTGCCTCACAACTTCATGCAGACTGTGTGTTTGTTCCTGGTTTTTCCTCACTAGCCATCAGCAGTTTAGTGCAAGGACTCTTGGCGGCATCTACTCTGCTCATCAAAGCTGCCTCGGGCTTTCTCACCAACTTGCTTCCTCACTTCTCTTCCCAGCAGGGTTAAACTCACAAATTAAACCGTAATTTTGGTGTGACTTTATTTGATTTCAAAATTGGATTCTGGCCGCTGGATAATAACTTTAGATGCTAATAAGATTGCCACTGGGCCTTCCTTTCAAGTGTTACTTTGTTCCCTTCTGTCAGCCGACAGGACCACTGTGGAGGAAATCTGAAGGTATGGGAGGAAATTGTGCAGGGGAAGGCCCCCTTTTCTGGGAGCAGGAAATTAGGCAGGCGCTGTAGTGGCGAATGCCAGGCCTGTCTCTGTCTTCGAGCACACCTCCTCGGGGTGGTGTTGATTGCTGAGCAGACAAACTGCCCGTGCAAATGTTGGGAGAGACACCTGGTGTTGCTGTGAGCGCTTCTCAGAGGCGGGGTGATCAGAAAGGGGGTCGCTGGAAACAAAATGACCAGATTAAGAAAGGAGGAAGAGGGGGCAGGAGGGGAGATGCTAGCAGTAACATCTCTGCCCTGCTAACAGCGGATACAGCTGGCTAGTCTGGGATTTGGGGTTCCTCCTGCGTGGGGTCCTCTAGTTCCGTAGTTACTGCTGGCTGCAGCGAGATCTGGATTTCTGTGATGGAACCTCTTTGTGGGCTCATGAAAAGGTGGTTCCACTTAGGTGAAAGGTCCACGAAGTCAAGCAGCTGGGAAAAGAATTGCGTCCAGCAAAGGAACAGACTTTGCTTGTAAGTGAGGGAGGGATATGACCCAGCTCCGACAATGAAAACAAAGCCAAAACCAGCACCGTGGGAACTGGGGGTGGGAGCACAGGCTTCAGCATTCCCCAAGCGAGGGACCTGCCATTTTCTCCCTGAGTGACCTTGCACAGACTGTTTCATCCCCTGAGCCTCAGTTTCCTCTTCTGTGAAATGGGAACAGAAACAACCCCCATCACACGGAGTCTGGGTTTCAATGGTACGTGGTGCTTGCACAGCACATAATGCAGAACCTGCACACAGCCAACTAGCCAGACATAGCATTATTATGGTTATTAATCAAACCCAGGAGCACATTTTTCTCCCCACGTGATAAAGTCTGTTCTTCGGTGTTTCCGAAAATTCAGAACCCAGAACCAGACATTGGAAACACAGGTGCAACTAAAAGGGCAAGAGGAAAGAATATTTGAAACTTGACTCGCCTTGGCTGTCTAAGGTCTCTGCTCACTCCGAGGATAGCGCAGAGGTAACAAATGCAGTTGTCATCACCATCAACAGCAAAACCAATGCCATGGAGGACTTTCTATCAGGAGAAACACCTTTATTCCTTCCTGTTTGCACTCATCTCCTGTTAAAACCTTTAAGGGTCTGGACATACAGGCATATCTCATTTTACTGCACTTTGCAGATATCGCGTTTTTTAAATAAATTAAAGGTAAGACCCTCCCCTTACCAGCAAAAAGATTACGACTTGCTAAAGGCTCAGATGATGGTTAGCATTGTTTTTTAGCAACAAACTGTTTTTTAAATTAAGGTGTGTACATTGTTTCTTTAGACATGTTGTTGCACACTTACTAGACTATACTATAGTATAAATGTAACTTTTACATGCACTAGGAAACCCAAAAATTCATGTGACTAGCTTTATTGCCGGGTCTGGAACCAAACTCGAAATATCTCCGAGGTATGCCAGTAGTTACTTTCAGCTGTTTTGCAGAACAGGCTGGAAGCAGGGAAGAAACAAGATACAGGATTTAACAGCCTTTCAACACATAATAATTGGATGCCGACTCTATGTCAGGCGTGACTTCACGCTGTAGCAATAATGATGGGACACAGCATGGTCGTAGCGTCTTCATGTCTCTGCCTGGTAGCTCAGTCGACTCGGGGAAGCAGACCAGGAAACAAAGAATTGCAATTCTGCGAGACCCATTAGGTAGGGCCCTGAGCCCACTGTAAGGGGGCTGCTTTCCCGCCCTCTAATTTTCTTCTGCTGTTTCTTTTTGTCCTTTCTGTCTGCACTTTTGGCCGCAACTCACTACACTTCTCATTTTTCTCTTTTTGCAAACATCGGAATGCCAACTGAATTTCCCCAGAGAAGGCTGGCTCTCCTGCAGGCTGGACCCCCTTTGTCCTGGTGTGACACGTCCCACTCTGTCCCGGAATACAAAGCTTCATGGGAAGTCACATTAGGGCAAGAAGGTCCTTTGAGGAACCTGATATTCCTTCAATTATCAAACACTTAATCAGGTCCTGCTGTGCCAGGTGCCTGGCCTTCAAGGGCAGGGGCAAAACAGACATGCTCGTGCCCTCATGAATGTCACAGCCCAGTGGGGGCAGAGAGATGGACAAAACCCATGTAATATACACGTAGTAATGCTGAGTGTTCTAAGTGTTGGGAAGGAACCATGAAGAATGTTTGACAGAGATGGACATTGGGTAGCTGGCTTTGGAAAGCCTGGGATGTGACATTCCTCCAAGATGTTCAGGATGAGGGGTAACCAGGTCCTAGAAGAGCAGGGGGAAGGGAGTTCCAGGTGGACGCACTGGGTGTGCGGAGACCCAAGGTGGGAAGTCAAGGGGTGGGAAAATGTTCCCTGGGGGCGGTCCCGTAGTGCCCTGAATGAGGGGGAGAATGGTGCCAGGCTGGAGAAGTGAGCGGGGCCTCAGAGGCTTTGCTAAGAAGTTTGGATCAAATTTTTATTGCAGGGTTTTTGGTGGTTGAATGATACCCTGTTTTCCCCCAAAATGAGACCTCACTGGACAATCCGCTCTAATGCGTCTTTTGGAGCAAAAATTAATATAAGACCTGGTCTTATATTATAGTAAAATAAGACTGCGTCTTATATTAATTTTTGCTCCAAAAGACGCATTAAAGCGGATTGTCCGGCTAGGTCTTATTTTCGGGGAAACACGGTGTGATGGGCTTTGGTTCTTGAAAGATCACTGTAGCTGCAGGGTGAAAAATTTCCCTCTTGCAGAGTTGAGGTGACTGGAAAAAAGTGTTCCTCGGCTATTAATAGCAGTGGCAGCCGCAGCTGAGCCACTCACTTCATGGATGTTCCTTGAGCACTCATTGTGTCCCAACCACCCCAGGAAGTAGACACATTATTTACTTTTATTCCCCGCCCCTTCTTCTGCCTCACACCCACACTCTGGTTCAAGCCATGGTTTCTCAGCCTAGTTGTGTAGGACACGGCTCCCTGGCCCGTGCTGGGATCCTTACTCCCCTAGTTACTTATTTTTTAATTCCACCCTTTCATTGAGGTATGATTGACATACAAAAAGCTGTAGCTATTTAATCTACACAACTTGATGTTCAAATTTTGGTGGACATTCCAAATTGCTCTCTTCTTTGTTCGGTTATGAGGAAGGCTGAGTAACTCTTCCTGAGTTTGTTAGTCCTTTCTTCACTTTCTTGTTCATTTTTTTTCTTGGTGATTTTCAGTTCTTCATATATTATGGATATGAACCCATCTTCTATCATGTGCATTGCTTCCTTCTGATTAGGCATTTGTCTCTTACATTTCTTTTTAGTGTCTAAGCTGTACAGAAAACATGATGTATTCAAGTTTAGAAACATCTTTCTTCATGATTTCTGGTCTTAGTACCCTGTGCACTGTTTTGACTAGAAAAATACTGAGAAGAGCTACTATCACAACAAACGTCATATCGCCAGGGCGAAGGAGAGAAATGACGACAATGCTTTGAACGGAGGGAGCTAGGAGGTGGCCTCTGGTTGGCGATAAACATGAAGAGAAGACCTTCCTTCCCAATGCAAAGCTTACAAGAGGACCCTTTAGTCTTCCTGGTGCAGCCTCCTGGGTTAGACAGCGAAGCCAGGAAGGGCCATGAGGACACCTTGTGTCCCCTGGGACAGGAAGGATACCCGGGCTAGGGGAAGGATGACAGGTGCCAATGGGCCTCGGGACCAGGAGACCTGGTCTCAGGTCTCAGCATCCGAGGGAGTTATCAGGCAGCTCTGAGGCACCGAGGTTGCGTCACGTCCGTCTGTGCATGTTCAGTTTTCAGTCTGCCTCTGACCAACTGTGTGCTCTTCTATCTGTGGGCCTCCGGGAGCACAAATAGGAGTGATATGATGCTTAGTAAATCCCAGTCACTGTTGCTGTATTTCCCCACTGCTAGGGAGAAAGGAAGGTGACAGATGGGAGTTCCTACCTCCTGCTCCTCTCAGGGGGATGGAACATTTCTGACAGCTTAGTCCCCAATTAGAAGCAGGTTTAGCTGCGTGTACTTGAAAACCCAAGCTAGTACCTTAAACTAGGTACGCTAGTTATCTGTACTGTTCACCAAGTATTCTTGGCTCTCTGCCTTCAAGACTCATGGTAGGATGACTCTTCTCTACCCACTTTGCAGTTGGGCATGGCCACGTGACTTCCTTTGGCCAATGACGTATAAATAGAAGGGACACGTGTGAATGCTTTGAGAGCCAAAGCATGACCTGCCATGTTCTTTCCTCTCCTCTTTATGGTCACCAGCAATGCTGCAGATGGTGGCTGCCCCATCACCCTGGATCCTGGAGTGAGTTAAACCATGATGCGAATTCAGTATAGTGGGAAATAAATCTAGTTGTTTAAGGCACTGAGACTTTGGAGGGCTCTTTGTTATCATGTTATAATCTAACCAATTCTGTCTGATACAAAAGGTTTAGTCTGTCTCACAAAAAAGAACTAGGTCAGCAACACAAATTTGGTAACCCAAACTCCATCTAGTTTTCTTCCCTATTAGCCATAGCATGTAGCTTTCATCCTTAAATTTGCCTCCTAGTCCAAGATGGCAGTTTGAGCTCCAGCATCCTTTCAACATACCACAGAGCAAGAAGAAAGAAAGGGGTGGAGTGGGAAAAGGGTCTGCTGCTCTCTTCAGATTTCAGGAAGTCCTATCCACAACTTCTGCTTCCATTGGCCATTCTTAGCTGCAAGGGAGGCTGGAAAGCATGTTATTTTAGCTGGGCCCACTGACTCCTGGAAGATAATCAGAGTTCTGTAACTAAGGAAAGGGGAGAGAAAAGATATTGCACAGGCACAAATGAAGAAACAAAAACTCACAGACATGGACAATAGTTTAGTGGTTACCAGAGTGTAAGGGGGAGGGGGGCGGTAGATGAGGGTAAAGGGGATCAAATATATGGTGATGGAAAGAGAACTGACTCTAGGTGGTGAATACACAATGTGCTATATAGATGATGTAATACAGAATTGTACACCTGAAATCTATGTAATTTTACTAACAATTGTCACCCCAATAAATTTTAATTTTAAACAAAAGAAAGATATTGTACAGGCAGTCCTTTTAAAAATCCTTTAATATCCTTGGCTAAGGCGCACATATCTTATAACAAGCATCTATCTATTATCCTCTGATCCAACTGAGACATCTTCTCCCCTCCATTCTGAATCTTGTCTGTTCTCTGTCCTGGGAGCTTAGACTTGGTTTTCTTTGCACTGCTTCTCCAGACTGACCCTTCTGTTTGTTGATAATCTGCTTGGCTCTGCAGGGTGGCCTCCAAGTCTGGAAACACAATATAAATGGTTTATTGATAGTCCACTGTGTGACAGATAATAACATGGATGAATAATTAGGAACATTATGGATGAAGAGTCTACCTTTACTCATGGATATTCTAAATTTTTCCTTCCAGAGACAAATTATTATTTTTTTTTATTACTCTTAAAAATGTATTACTAAGTGTGACCTCCATGCCTCCAGTCTCACAGATCTGCGACAATGAGATCACACCTTTCCTGCACACTCATTATTGAATGAGTCACACCATCTGGTTAATTGCAAGAAATTGGTGCCCTTTGAAGGATCCTCTGGGCTTGTCTGGGTGTTTCCCAGAGCACGTCTAGAACAAATCCACCAGGTCTTTGAGCCAGATGCTGACCCTCCTGGAATGGCCATTCTCTAGGACACAGTTGTCTATATCAGCAATTTCTGTGGCTTATCTTGGATCTCTGTCTTTCCCATTGGAGGGTTTCCTCAAATGCCTGGTGCTCTTTGGTTACCTCCCCATAGTTAGAAAGTTTGGGATCTGAGTGTGGTCAACTGGTAGATTTTGTTTTGGGTATTTGAACTAATTGCCCCAAATGCAGAGGTTGGAGGATTTTCTCAGAGGCTACGATTTCTATGTAATTATCTGAACAATGAGGAAGATAATAGAAGCCATGTGCTAGGATTGCTGTGAGAATTATACGGGGGTAATAGATGCCTTAAGAAAGCTTACCAAAGTATCTGGCACTTAGTGTCCAATAAATATTTAGCTCTGATAATTATGCTCCATAAAATTGTAAATTCCTGTTTGGGCTATGTATTGCTGAATAATAAACCACCCCAAAGCTTAAATGGCCTAAAACCACAACCATTTCATTATGCTCTTAGTTTTTATGGGTCAGGAATTAGGATACAATGGGGATTGCTGATCTCTACTCCATGATGTTTGATGTTTGGGAAGATTCTAACAACTGGGATTGACCTGAATGGCTGTGGGCTGGAATCATCTAGAGAATCTGGAAAAATCCCTCACATGTCTGGTATCTGGGCTGTTGATCAGAATGCCAACAAGTGATCTTTCCGTGTTGCTTGGGCACCTGACAGCATGGAAGTCACAGAGTAGTAGCATCTCTTACATCACAGTCCGGGGCCCCCAGAGCAAGAGGCCCAATGAACAAGGCAAAAGTTCTATGACCTTTTATGACCTAGCCTTGGAGATCATATAGCATCACGCAGGCCATTGTTCAAAGCAGTTGCAAGCGCACTGAAATTCAGTAGAGGTGACATGACACTCCCCTCCCCCACTGGGAGGCATTTCAAAGAATTTCCGCCATGTTTTGAAGTCCAGCTACTGTGTGTAGTTCATCTTTGCATCCCTTCCTAGCTCAGTGCCTGGGATACAGTGAATGCTCCCTAAGTGTTTTTTAAATGAAAATTTACAAGTGGAGAAGCTGAGTCATAGAGATGACATATTCATTCAAGGGCTTCCAGCTAGTCTTTTTATACTTTGTTTCATTCTCTACCATCCACTGGAAGCCATGTTTTTGTCCTCCCGCAATTTGAAGCACAGATACAATTTTGAAATGCAAATGAAACAACGTTTTGGAGTTTGCTCTATTTGACTCAGATGAGAAGTTGCAAACTAAGATATCTACCTGGCAGGGAAATGAATAACCTAAATGAATAAAGTGATCCAGGTATAAGAAGACAAAGGGCAGTTGAAACTTCGCCATCACAGTGAGACCTCACCGCGCACCTGTCAGAATGGCTGTTATCAATAAATCAAAAAACAAGTGTTGGCGAGGATGTGGAGAAAAGGGAACGCTTGTGCGCTGTTGGTGGGATTGCAGACTGGTGCAGCCAATATGGAAAACAGTTTGGAAGTTCCTCAAAAATTTAAAAATAGAACCACCTTATGACCCAGCAAGTCCACTTCTAGGTATTTATCTGAAGAAATCCAAACCACTAATTCAAAAAGATATCTGCACCCCTGTGTTCATTGCAGCCCTATTTACAATAGCCAAGATATGGAAGCAACCCAACTGCCCACCAATAGATGATTGGATAAAGAAATTGTGTACGTACATACAATGGACTATTACTCAGCCATAAAAATGAAGTCTTAATGATTTGCGACCTAGAGAGTATTATGCAAAGTGAAATAAGTCAGACAGAGAAAGACAAATACAATGTGGTCTCATTTATATGTTGCATCTAAAGAACAAAAGAAACAAACAAACAAAACAGAAACAAACTCCTAGATACAGAGAATAAACCGATGATTGCCAGATGGGAGGGGGTTGGGATTAAGAAGTATAAATGGGCAGTTACAAAATAGTCACGGGGCTGTAAAGTACAGCATAGGGATTATAGTCAATAATATGGTAATAACTATGGATAGTGCCAGGTGGGTACCACTTTGTAAACTATATAAATGTCTAACCATATGCTGCATGCCTGAAACTAATATAAAATACTATTGAATGTCAACTGTAATGGAAAAGTAAATTAAAAAGAAAAACTCGGTCACGGAATTGGCTTCGATAGGGAGTGGCAGGGACTCTGGTGAACAGGCGAGCCCATGCCCTGCTGCTTAGCTTCAAGCTGAGGTTGCCAAGTGGCTCTGTGGGCCCAGGACTGCCATCGCCTCAGATTTTTCAAGAGAAGCTGGGAATCTGGACTGTGGAGTAAAATCTCCAAATTTGCAAATATCGAGAACAAATTCCAACTTAAAGCACTATGCAGGCTACGTATACCATGGAAGCAAAAGAAAACACCCATGGTGGCCAAATTCAACCACTGAGACTGCTGGTTTGTCAGCTCTGATTTGGAGTTTGGGCTTTTCATAGGGAAATGTGATACCTGATGATTTCCGTCCTCCAATTTTATCCCTCATCTTCTAACAGCCAAGATTGTTGGACATTTTCCACCTGCTCTTTTGCTGGACCTCATGCTGCATTTTGTAAGTTTGGTCACTCTTCCTTTTCTACTCTCTGTTTCTTTGGCTTTCATGTCACTAAGTTCTCTTGGTTTTCCTTGTACCCTTTTCATCTCTGTATCATCCTCCACTTTCCTCTTAAAAGCTGAGGTTCCCAAAAGTATCATCCTCGGCTCTCTGATATTCTCACTCCTTATACCCGATCTGGGTAATCTTAATTCTCATGTTCCAGCCGTCTTCCCTATGCTGATGGTTCCCCACCTGCCATCCCCAGCCAGGTCCTCTCTCCCAAGCTTCAGAATCTCATGTCCAGCCACCTGCTCCACTTGGATGTCCCCAGATACCGCAAACTTGTCCTGACCCCACCCCTAACGCGCCATCTCCCTCCAAACCTGCTCCCTCTCTTCTCCCTGTTGTAATTGATGGCGTCCCCATTCATTCAGTCACACAAGCAATAAACTTGGGTGTGAACCTTTATTCTCTCTCTCTCTTTAAAATTGATTCTTCAGTTCAATCACCAGGGTGACGGGGAGGGCAGGAGAAGAAGGAGTTGAAAACATAGGCGGAAATGTTAGCTTTGAACAGGAGGAGAGGCAGTTCTCCTCTGTAGGTGTAAGGAAAGGGCTTAATAATGGATGAGGGTGGGGATGGGACCAGGTACAGGGTGAGAAGCTGAAAAAGATCAAACCCGATGGCCTAAAATTTCTCAGCAAGGAGAGGTGATAATTGTCTTCATGTACCCAAAGGACAACCACAGGAGGGAGGGAATAAAGTTTGTAGGGCCTCAGTGAGCAGAACCAGGGTGAAGGGAGCTGTGGAAAGGCAGCTGTGTTGTCATCTAACTGCGGTAAGCTCTGAAGAGCCCCTACAAGTGAGGGAATGAGTTCTCCGTCCCCGGAGGTGTTTCCGCAGAGGTGGGGGAAAATGCAGTGGGTAGATTTCATCTTTGGATTGGGTCATGACAGCGAGGGCAACGTGTCGTCATTTAGCTGAGTGACTTGAGTGCCTGTTCCTTCTGAGGACCCACTGACCTGTGGCTTAAGGGCACAAGACAAAGACGGTAATGAACCATAGCAAAGAAGAGATGTGGTATTAGAAGCAAGGGCAGCCAAGACGGGAGAGCCCATCCTGACGCCCACCCTGACGCTTCCTGTTTTGACAATGTCCACCCAGGAACTTACATCAGGCCCCACAGTGCTGGAATTGTGGTTTCAGCTAGTCTGGGCTGTGAGGACTTCTGCTATGAAACCATGCGTGCTGTTAATCAGAAATGAGCTCCCCCACCCCTCCCCCTATTTTGGGGATTAAGAACAAAACAGAAGGGAGTGAGGGGAGTCCATTTAGGATAAATGCCTGATGGCTTTAGCAAGCATGGCCACCACCTGAATACCAACGAAGCTGCCTGTGTGTCTGGAAAAGTTTGGAGGACAAAAGTTGCCGTTGGATGCAGCCGAGCTGGCTCTGTTTCAACAATTCTTGTGTTTTGTTTCCCTTTCTACTTGAATGACAGAAGCTGCACCAAGACTTTCTTAGGTTTCCGAGTATTCCAGGAGCTGTCCCCCACTTTCCCACTCCCCACTTCTTTGCCCCAACAATAAGAAACAGCTTCCCCTTCCCACCCTACGTCAAGGTTAAAGAAAATGGCCAGGCTTTTAGACGTGCGACAAGTTCTCTTTGAGTTAACTATGGGAAAAGCCCAATATCAGGAACGGGGCTGCGAACAGCACCTTGGGAGATTTACTCAGGAACTCAGGTGTTACTTTGGCATTCACAGCAGTTGTGCCTAGATAGATGAGGGCAGCTGTACTTGTCCCTGTTTCATAACGAAGACATTGAAACTCAGGGAAGTTGAGTGTCTTGCCCGAGATCACGTGGCTGGTAGGGAAGAGGTCCCAGCCTGTGCACTAGTTCCCTTGGGCTATTAGGATAAGCTTTAATTGTTGAGCAAAGAGGGGTGACAGAGAAGGGACAAGAGCTAAGCCAAGGAGAGCTGCGGACCGCTCTCTACGAGTAGCCTAAACAACATTCTGGCCAGCTAGTGTGGCCATGTCACCCACTGGAGATTCGAATATGCTTCTTGGTCCCAAGGTACCGCTCCCTTTCCCATCTAATTTTGCCGTGCCCTTCTACTCGGGCTCTGGGCTCGGCCATGTGACTGATTTTAGCCACTAGGATGAGGCCGCAGCAACAGTGCACCAGTTCAGAGTGTGTGCGTCCAGAGAAGTGTGTGTTCCTGCGTGTTCTCTCGTACCTCTGCCATCGCTTTGAGAACGTGCTTGGGTCAGTTGTTGGTCCAGGAAAGAAGAGAGATGGAGTCGAGCCCAACCTAGATCATCTGACTCTCCGCTGACCCCCTATGTGTGAGCAATAAACGTTAATTATTTGTGGTGGTTTGTTATGTGGCATCATTCGTCAGAGATGCTATGTTTTCAAAACGGACCTAGTAGAATGTTCGCCATGCTAGCGGTTTAAGAAGTGTGCCATGTAGGTGCTTAATCATTATTAGTCCCAATAACAGTAATGTGAGTCGGTGGTTTTACTCTGTGTCAGGTTCCGGGCTATGCATTTTTCGTTTATTCCACAAATACAAGGTGTGATCAAAAACTACGGTGAACGTTTAAATTTATAAAATATTTATTACAGGAAAAGACACATTGTTATTAGTCCCCCTCAAAATATCCCCCCTCACTTCGAACACACTTATCCCATTGTTCTTACCACTTTCTGAAGCGGTTCTGGAAGTCCTCTTTGCATGAGTGTTTTTACTTCATCCTCCATCATGACAACGCTCCATGTCACTCATCGCTTCTGTCAAATAAAAACATTATGGTGTGTCATCATCCACCTTATTCACTGGATTTGGCACCGTACCACTTCTGGCTCTTCTCCAAAGTCAAAATGACCATGAAAGGTAAACGTTTTGAATCGATTCAGGACATCGAGGTAGCCACAACAGCGCAACTAAAGACACTCATGAAAGAGGACTTCCAGAACTGCTTCAGAAAGTGGCAAGAACGATGGGATAAGTGTGTTTGAAGTGAGGGAGGGTATTTTGAGGGGGATTAATGGCAATGTGTCTTTTCCTGTAATAAATATTTTTTTAGTTTAAACATTCACCGTATTTTTTTTTTATCATACCTCATATTTATTGAGCACCTGCTATGTCCCAGGCCCTGTACTCATGGCTGGTTGCCTTCTTGTCCTTTGGGCAGCACCTTGGCAGAGGGGGTTAGGTAGGGTGGCCAACTTGTTCTGGTTTTCCTGGGACTTCCCCAGTCTTAGCACTGAAAATTCCATGTCCCTGGCACCCCATCATTCCCTGACAAACCAGGACCACTGGCCATCCTAGGATGGAATATTTGGCTGAGATCAAGTCAGGAGGACAGACAGGGGGTTTTAAACTCACAGGAGAAGAGAAATCAGGAGGGCGCTCTCCATGCCCCCTGAAGTCCCCAGGTGGTCATTACGTGTTCCAGGATCCCCGCACCTGGCCTCTGCTGTTCCCTTTGGGCCCAATCACATTTGTGGTGCTGTGACACATCCTTAAGGCTCCAAAGCTAGAAGCAAGAATTTCCCTAGTGTGCGTGGTCTCCAGTTATAGGTAACAAATGAGATGGTTTTGCCTGGAGCTTGTTATCTGGAAGAGAAAATACAAAGGATCTAGGTACATTCAACAGAAAGATAAGTAAATCAGTCATTATAAATTATGTGCTGTGTCTCCAGTGATTTTTAAAAATTCTGTAAAAATCTTCCATTTTTTGCTGGTCTGTATTTTTTATGCTTCCTTTTTCCCTCCTTCCCGCTCTTCCTTCCTCTTTTCTTCCCTTTCTTTCTCCCTTTTATCGAGAACGTGAATCTCTTACTGTAACACAGCACTTGACACATAGTAGGTGCTCAATAAATATATGTTGAACGACTGGTAAATTATTCCATAGGCTGGCAAATGAGATAAATGTTAGAATGCTTTCTCAAGTGCAGAATGAACTTCAAACAGATGGCAACACTACCCTTTCTTTGAGTAAGAACAGTATTTGGGAGAAATCAGATTGGTTTTAGGGTGGCCAGACCCTCCTTTCATGTTTCCCTCCTGGTGAGGTCTGTAAATACCCCCTGTCTGAATCACTCTGGATACTTGTTTAAAATGCCCCATTTCTGGGTTGAAGGCTGGCCCTATTGAATCAGAACCTGGCAGGGGCAGGAATTTGCAATTCTAATAAACTCCCAGAGTGTTTCTTATGCGCATTCAAGTTTTAAAACCCAAATTGCCCTATATAAACATAGTTTGCTCACTTTGATCATTTGTGCTGCACTCTTGGGCCCCTCCTTCTTTATATTAAAAGTTCTTTTTTCTTTTTCTTTTTTAAAGTCTTGAGAAAAAAAGGAGCACATCTCTTTGGGGACAACTCTCCGTTGAAAAGAATTGAGAAATGGTGGAATGGTGGCAATACAATGTTGTTTTCTCCTTATTCCTTTGTTCTTGGAATGAGTTTCATCACTTGACATAAATATATATATATTTTTTTTTGGTATAATGGAAATCTACTTAAGCATCTTAGAAACAAGTGGCCAGTTTTATACTTCTAATAAAGCCTCCCTTCTGGTTTTAGTGACCAAGAATTTTCCTCACTGGACTTCAGGTTGTTGAAAAATGACAAATGACAGTTATTCAAGGGACTACGTAGTGCAAGCAAGACAAGTGATAATCCATACAGATTGCTGGGCCAAACGCCGCATTTGTCCACTTTTGGCTGCAATTATCTCTTTCCCCATTCTCTGTCCATCTTAGCACTTAGATTAATTTTAATTCTGTCCCTTGAAAATTGTAGTTAATTGGAGTTCAAGAACACACACATCCATACAAATCAACCCAGGCCACCATTGTCTCTTCTTAATTATTCTTAACTGAGATTTATTAGAAAGGGTGATATTGGATTAATTGATGCATTGCAGCTCTGTATCCTGCGATGAACATAAAAAGTTGCCCCTTTGTAAGTCAAAAATGGTCTAATGGGGCAATTTCTTAGGGTTCATCCTAATAGAAACCACATAACTTATCCAGATGTCTATTGTTTTAAATGTATAGAATATTCAGACATACAAACAGGTATAAAGAATAATAGAACGGACACCCATGTACTCACCATCCAATTTAAGAAATAATACACTACCCAAGCTGTTAAAGTCTGGTCCCCAGTTACTCTCCCTCTTGCCCCCACCAGAGTTTGATGCTTCAAACTCCCATACACGTGTTTATGTTTTTATCTCTTATGAATCTATCCCCAACCAAAACAACAACCTGCCATTACTTTATTTAAATAATAACAAAGTACACATGTCCTTCTGTCACATCGCAATTGAGATTCATTCATGTTATCCTGTGTAGCTCTAGTATAATTTTATTTTCCCAAATCAAGTAGCTGAAAAGATTCGTAATAAAATCAACGGAGCACAGGCAAGGAAGCGCATTTTATTTTTACAGTCATTTCTCCAGCCATTCACCCAAGCTGGTTTTAGCCTATATTTTTGGGAAATCTGTGTTGACGAAGATTCCATAAAATTTGCAGGAAGAATGCAGCCTAACAATAAACAACGGAGCCCTGTCACCATTTTGAGAATCATGTTTTTTGCAGGAGTCAGAGAATTTCCTGGTGTGAAGTCAGAAGTACCTAGCATATGGTTCAATAAATATAAATGTTCAATAAATATTTGTTGCATGAACAAATTAAAAGGGAGAGGCACCCAATTGGAAAGAGCCCAAGTGATGGCAGAAAGTGGCTCTACGTTAGAATCAATTTTGCCCTCCTTGTTTTGAATTAAACTGTGTTAAAGGATGCGGTGGAAGGTGTGGATGAAAACTAAGAATTAGTGAAGCAGGACATCTGGGTTCAGTGCTGAGATCTGGGTTCAGTTCTTGGCATTGATTAGCTGACCATGGGCAAGTTGCCAAACGTCTCTGTGTGCCTCAGTTTCCTCATCTGTAAAATGGGGCTAGTAAGAGCCTCTTGTGGGGTTACTATGAGAATTAGGGGAGGTTGGTATGTGAAGCGTTTGGCACAGGTTCTGGCCCTTAGACAGCACTCAGTCAATGGCATTAAAATTGCCGTTCTGTCCTACTGTGCCCGTCCCTGAGGGGCCCACATAGCTGCACCGGTCACGGACAGCCTCCTAGGCTCTTCAGACCAGAGGGCAGCCATCATTCAGGAAGGCACGTGGGCCTGGAATTGGATCACATCCTCAGCATGGTTCGGTGAGGACCCGGGGCCCTGAATGTCAAGGAAAATGGTTTAGAACATGATCCATGAGGTGAGCCATTGACACATATAGGGAGATGTGAGAGACTACCAGGGTTATGGGGAAGGACTCAGGGAGTGGAAGCGATGGTTTGCTCTAACCAGACAAATTCAGACTGCGCAACCATGAACCTCTGAAGGCCAGCGAGAGGACAGGAAGGGCACAGCCTTGGTTTAGTTTAGGGACTAGGTCTCTGTATTGTGCAGGGTTTAAGGCAGATCTGTATTTGCATATTGCTGAGTTGCTTGCAAGAAAGTATAAAGGTTCCAATTATACTATTTTCAAATGCGGGACTTTCTCCTTTTGTCTTTCTGGGTCAGTAAAGGGAGCCTTTAAATTTATTCTGAGTTGACTCAGAGTTTTTGCCATGTATGCCACTTGGATTGACTGGAATTGATGAGTGATGGGTGAAGAGTTAAGACCACACTCAGGCTCTATAGGAAAAGTGCAGTGGTTGATTAGCAATGTCTGCCGTGGGTAAGGTGATGGCAAGGGAAGGATGAGTGCTGCATTTCTGCCATGCATAGGTGTACGTCTGTTTAAAGTAGCACAGGTCCAGTTTTGCTCCCATACTATGCTCACCTTTCTTATTCTTTTTCTAAAATTACTTCCCTTGTCTTCTCTGCTGATCCAAATTCTCTTCCCTCCTCTCCATCCAGCTTAAGTTTCACCTCCTCCAGGAAGCCTTCTCTAATAAAGCTAATCTACACTGATTTCTCCTTATTCACATTCTTAGTGTTTATACTATTCAATATTTATATTATTGTTGTCTCTCCCTCTCTTGATATGCTTTTATCACACGGGCCTTCTTGCTGAATTTCAAGCATATTATGTTTGCTCCGCTCTTAGGGCCTTTGAATTGGCTATTCCCTGTATCTAGAACTTTCTTTCCTAGATTTTCACATGGATAGCTCCTTCTCATCATTAAGGTCTCAACTTAAATGTCACCTCCTCGGGCAACCTTCCCCAACCACTCCATATATATGGAACTCCCAAGTTCGTTTCAATCTGTCACACCATATTGTTTTATTTTCATCCAGCCATCACTGCTGCTTGACATTTCCTTGTGGATTTGTTTGTTTATTTGTTATCTTCTCTCCTGCCCCCTCCTCGCTTGAATGTAAGCACTGTAAAGAATAGAGACCCTGACTTTTCCCCCTTATTATATTCCCAGTATCTAAAACAATGCCTAGCACTTAGAAGGTGTTCAAATAATAGTCGCATCAAGGATGGTCTTATGACATTGCTTGTATTCTCTCAAGACTTAATTTGCCTATTGTTATTAAACTTTTCTTGGCTGTAGAGTTTCCCCTTCCCAACCACGCTGTGAGCTCACAGTGAGCAGAGACCGGTCCCAGACCCCTTGGCACCCCATGGCAGCTGTCAACAATTAAACTTCCTTGAATGGCCGAATGAACAAACAGTATGTGCAGTGGGCATCCATTTGTGTGAGTTAGGGCACTCATTTGCCTGCTGTAGCAGTGGCTTTGGGAAGCTATAAAGTCATTTTCTCGCTTATGTAATAGTCTCTCGATACAGAGGATGGACACTTCTGCCATCTTCATGGGTCCCTTCTGTCTGGATTCCAGGTAATGGCTCTCGTTCTGGCTCTCCAGCCAGCAGCCCACTCATACTTGGAAGGGCACAGATTGGAAGAGCGTGCCTCACTTCTCATATCCTATTTTCACACCAAGTCACATGCCCACACCTAGCTACAATGAGTCTGGGAAATCTAACCTCTAGTTAGGCAGCCGTACTTCCAGCTAAAACTCTAGAGTTTTATTACATAGAGGAGAATGGATGTCAGGGTTCGATTAGCAGTGTCTGCCCAGAACGTTTCAATTTGACAACAATTTATTGATTTCCTTGTGCAAAGCGTGGGACTCGGCACTGTCCTGTGCACAGATGTACACTGGGCATGTTCCCTGCCCAACAGAAGTCGGTAACCCAGGGGACGAGACAAGCACGTAAATTGAATACTTGGAGCCTTGCCCAGGGTAAGGGTTAAAAAAGGAATAATAAACACCAATTATTGAGGCTTTACTGTGCACAGGCACTTTCTTGGTTCTGTTTAATCCATGTAACAGCCTATGAAGTAGCCCCACTTTCCAGATGAGGCTCTGAGAAGGATTGTAAGACATTCTGGATTTGCGCATGGTGTCATCAATTGAGAGGCTACCTCTCTGTGTGTTTTATTTATTTTTCAATGTACAGACTGTAACATTCGCTTTTTATGGTACACAGTCCTCTGAGCTTTGACAAATGCACAGTCATGTAACTGCCACTTCAGTCACGATACAGGATGGCCACTGCCTCCCCGCTTCCCTCATGCTGCCCCTTGGGGGTCAAACCCTCCTCCCACCCTTGGCCCCTGGCAACCACTGATCTGCCCTTCGTCTCATGCATTAGCCTTTTCCTGATGTCATAGAAATTCAGGTTGAATCTGGTGCCTTTCCTTCGCATAATGCGTTTGAGATTCATCTGTGGTGTTCCGGCATCAGTGGTCCGTCCCTTTTTATTGCTATTAGTTTTCTTTCTTTCTTTCTTTTTTTAAATTTTATTTTATTAAATTTATTGGGGTGACAATTGTTAGTAAAATTACATAGATTTCAGGTGTACAATTCTGTATTACATCATCTATAAATCCCATTGTGTGTTCATCACCCAGAGTCAGTTCTCCTTCCATCACCATATATTCGATCCCCCTTACCCTCATCTCCCACCCCCCACCCCCCGCCCCCCTTACCCTCTGGCAACCACTAAACTATTGTCTGTGTCTATGAGTTTTCCATCGTGTGGATGTACCACAGTTTCTTCATTCATTCCCCAGGTGAGGGCCATGGTGGTTTCCCGTTTTTGACAGTTATGAACCAAGTCCTTATAAACAGTCAGGTCCAGGTTTTTGCGTGAACAGAGGATTTTATTTCATTTGGGTACATCCGTAGGAGCGGGCGGGCTGGTTTGAATGGTAATGATATGCTTAACTGTATAAGACATGGCCAACCCGTTTTCCAGCCTGGCTGTACCCCACAGCCAGCAATGAATGTATAATGATTCCAGTTGCTCTGTATCCTCGCCAGCACTTGCTCGTGTCATTTTATGGCCGTTGTTTTTAGTCACTTTACTAGGTATGTAATACTGCTATCAACCTTTTGGCCCCACTGTTAAGCATGAACCTTTTCCTCACGGTAAACGTCATTCTACATAATTTTGCACCCGCTTAGCGTCTCACTGTCTAGTTGAGGCTGCCCTCCTCTGCCATCCACACAGGTGACAGGAGAGGGGGAGTTTTTGTCCTTTCATCGAGGTTGGCTACAGCAGCTCTTAGCTTTCCCAAGGAGGGAGTGCCATGAGAAATGAATTTATTCTAACACAGAGCTTGAAACAGATCTGTCTTCAATTAGCCCACAGTGTATGTTGACCTATTCAAACGAAATAGTCATAACTCAAATTGCATTAAGTTAAACAACATATTTAAACTTAATGCAAATGTGGATTTGGGTTATTAAAGAAAATTGAATAGATCAAGGGCTCCATGCATAAAAACACTCTCCTATTTTCATAAAGGACATGTGTAGAGAAGATAAATGTTTTCTTTCCAAGGAACTATGTGTACAGTCTATAGCAATGATTCCCACCTGGGGGGTGAAGGGGAGGTGTCAAAGCTGTCAGTATTACATGGAGAGGTTCCATCACACATGCAGATGCTCTCCTCGCCCAGGTCTGGGTCCTTTCCATAGTGGGCATGTGCCCCTCCTTTAGTCAAGAATTATTGCTATTGTGCATTGCTGAGGGGAGTGGGTTGTATCTAATGGCCATGTTGGGGCAGAAAGAAGGTGGAGACCCTCCTCTAATAGTGTAATTCAATGCAGGCACAGCAAAGAGAGCAATAGGACATTAGTGCATGTGATTTTCAATCGATTGGCAGTGGCTGCCTGCAGCGCTGCATAGAGGGAGGTGAGGTATTTTCAGGCTCAGAAGGAAAGAGGGCGGCAGTTGATTGGTGATGTCTGCCCTGGGCATGAGCCGGGTGATCTGCAGAGCCATTCAATGCATTTGCTCTCCTTGAAATAGGAATCTTCCAAAGGTGCTTGGTTTCATTCTTTACCCAGAATTTATGATTCTGCTTGATGTTGGTAGGGCCTCATCTTAGAGATGGTTTCCTGGAGATACATTTGGAGATACATTTATAATGCTCTGTCCCATTGGTTCTCATCTGGAGGCAATGTTGTCTCCCGGGGTCATTTGGCACTGTCATTTTTGGTTGTCGTAACTGAAAGGGTGCGACTGGCATCTGGTGGGTCGAGAGATGATACTAAATATCCTGCAATGCACAGAACACCCCCTTCCAAAGGTTTATCATCCCCAAATGGCAATAGTGCTGAGGTTAAAAAACCTGCTCTGTGTCCCCTCTCACATCTAGTACTCCTTGTTCCCAGCATAGGGCATTTCCATCAAGGGCTTGTCCATCTTGTTGTCCTAATAGGCGCCATGGTAGACCCTCTTCCAGAACTTTCTGGAAACAGCAGCCTTGACTGCTGTGGGACTTGAATGGAGCACTTCCCTGGTGCCCATGGAACTGGGAATGTTTTGGCATCTTCTTTGCTGAATCTGACCTCTACCTTGTTTTTCTCTTTATTCATTAGTTTTCCCCTCATGTGTCGCCTGCATTCTGCCCTGAAGCAGCTTCTCTTTGAGCCTGCAGCTTTTCCCCTTTCTCCCTTTTCCTCACTGCACCAGAAGATTCTCTGAAGAAATGCCAGAATTACTATTCCTGCAGCATATTTAAGGCTCAGTCTGCACTCGAATCTCTTTGCAGTAGCAAAGAGAAACAGATTGAAGTTTAAGAGTAACAGCTGTCTCCCTGAGTGATGGGGAGGGGTGTGTGTGTGTGTCTTTGGAGATTTCTGGAGGAATTGATTAACTCATACAAAGTTCAACGTCAGATTCAAAGGTTTCATGTGAGCTAATCAAGCCAGGGATTTGAACATAATGATGAATGACGTGGAGCCAACATGTCTTTAGGATATCAGATGGTGACAGGCAGATGACATCTTCCGTATGTTGGTGGCTATATAATTTCTTTGTTCTATAAATATTAGTGGCTAACACTGAATTAAAAGAACAGAATTTTCCTCACAGTTGTGGCAAAGATCTGTGATACTCAGGAGACAGTAAACTATAGTTTTTGTATCAGTTAGCTATCGCTGCATAACAAACAACCTCCACATATCAGTGGCATTTAAGAAACAGTTAGTATTTGCTCACAAGCTTGCAGGCTGGCTGGGGTGGCTTTGTCCCACGTGTCCCTTTTTCTCCTCTTGGGTCGAGCAGGCCGGCCAAGGCATATTCTTTTCTTGGTAATCATAGAATTGCAAGAGGGCAGCCTCTGTGTAGCACATTCAGGCCTATGTTTGTGTCATATCTGCACATATCACATTGGCTAAATCAAGTCACATGGCTGAGCCCGAAGTCAGCCAGGGAAGTACACCCTGTCTTTTGTGGGAGGAACTGCAAAGTTACGTGGCACAGGGCATGGATCCTGGTAAGGGTGACGAGTTGGGACAATAGTTTGATTGCTCAGTGTGTAGAGCTGGTATTATGGAGTCAGACAGACCTGGATTTCAACCCCTGTACCATCACTGACAAGTTATGACTTAGCCCCTTTGAGGTCTGGTTTCTCCTCCATCTGATAAATGGGTATCATACTGTCATCCATAGCTTGGTGGTGGTGTGAGGATTACACGAAATGATACCCACGAGCCACTTAGAGTTTCTGGCATTGGCAAGTGCTCAGTAAATTGTAGCTGAGAACAAAAGCTCTACAAAGTAGGATACACTCTTCCAGGGTGTGGATATGAACTAGACATCTGCTCTTGACATGAGCCACTGTGCAAATGACCACTTTGTTGGAACTTCAGCAACCTGAAGGAGTCTATGAATCTCCAAACATGCCTCGCTTGGGTCACCGTGGCTGATCTTACCCGCTCTGACCCTTGGAATCGGAATCATGTTAAGCCTTAAATTGATCAGCAGGAAAACAAACAACA
The DNA here is from genome assembly GCF_036562045.2 of Rhinolophus sinicus. Lineage (NCBI taxonomy): Eukaryota > Metazoa > Chordata > Mammalia > Chiroptera > Rhinolophidae > Rhinolophus > Rhinolophus sinicus. Next base: position 31,964,627 of record NC_133765.1, on the reverse strand, counting down.
GCAGTTGCTCAGGATGGCACTATTTCACGGATGCCAACAGATGGAAGGCCAGATTGTGACTACGCTCAACTCCAAGGAATGTATTCAAAAACATCAATGTATTTGTTCAGGTTAAATATTTTCAATTTATTGGGCTAACAGTTGTAAGCAAAATAACATCCTTTTACCCAAAAAGTCAAAGTAGCCTGCTGTGCCTAAATAGCTTGTGCAGTAAAAACAAATAATACCATTAGATAATGAGTTGTTTTTCTGTGCTAGGGATGGTCTTCCTTGTTTAGCTATTTCAACTTATTGGCAAGAGCTGCTGACCTCAGTACTGTGTACTTATGGAACTCACCAGGGCAACAGTAATTGCATTCAAGATACAGCACCATTAGATGCTGTAATCCCAAGTTACATGTGACCCGATGAAATGAAGACGATAAGGCAGTGGGGAAGTGACACTTTTAATACTTTTTATCCTAGAGTTTATGTCTCCAATTTTCATGCATTTCCAAGTTCCATTAACAAAAGAAGAAAAAAAAAAGCTCCTGTTAAATAGAATTGAAATGGATTTTTTGAAACTAGTGAATCTGCCTTTCTCCAAATTCTCTCAAGATAAAATCTGTCTGCAGCGGTGATGATCTGATGAATGGCCTTTTAGCAAGGGCTGTAGAATGTCAGGGCTGGAAGGGGTCAGAGAAAACTGCCGTCCTTCACCCTCTCGTTTACAGAACAGAAACTCTTTGCCCTGGAAATGTGCATAGGCCAAAAAGAAATTCTCAGGAGTAAAGAAATCAAGCTATGAAAAGGCTATGTAAGTAAGTAGTTTAATAAAGTCGAACATAGGATTTCTGTCATCTGTACCTTCTAAGGAGTGCTTGTGAATACTTTACTAGTTGTCTAAACTCCATATCCATTCTCCACTTCTTAATCGGTAACAGGCCCCTGTATTGTTTGGGCATCAATGCACCTCATTGAAAAATTGTACTTCCCAACTTCATTTGTGGAAAGGGGTGGCCACTGAAATGTAAGTGGAAGTGTTGGGTGGTACTTCTGGGAAAATTCTTTAAAGGAGGTTCTGAGCCACTTTGAGGAGATAGGAGACCTTTGGCCATTTCCTTTTCTTTAGTTATTCCTGCTTAGAATGTGGATGTTATGGCTGGGGCTCCAGCAGCCATTTTGTGACAGTGAAGCAACCTCGAAGGTAAAAACCACATGCTAAAGGTGGCAGAGAAGAAAGATGGAAGGAGCCTGGGTTGCTGGTGACTCTGTAGGGCAGCCATGCCAGCCCTGGATGCTTGACCTCTGGACACACTTTACACAAGAGATAAATAACCGCTATCTTGTTTGAACCCTAATTTTTGTATCTGTTAATAGGCAGTGAAATCTAACCTTAACCGATATCAAGTTATCAGTTAAATAATAACAATTAATAAATCTAAAAGAAATAAGAAACAAAACACACATAAACAATTAAAAATTAAAAAGTTATCACTTAAATAATAAATATGTCAATATCAGACACAAAGAGAGGGACGATGAGACTCAAAGGGAAGATGCAGAGACAGAGAAGGAGGAAAAATGATAGCTTTACAATTTGCTGGTGTTTCATGTCTCTCATCTCTCTTGTCTGACAACCTGACGTATCTTTCTCTACCTTTGTTCTTTCTCTTTCTCCCTCCCTCCCTTCCTCACTACCTGTTCCCATTTTACAGATGAGGGTGGGGTGCTGTGTGTGGAGTTTTCCTCTTTTCCAGCAGCAGAATTTTCCTTCTATGCTGGGAGCATAAGGTTGGAAGTGGCAAATCGTGGGAGTAGAAAGATTCAGCACCATCTCCCGTCTGTTCCCAAGTCACTCAACTTGTAGGAGACCCTGCCCCCAGATCTGTGGGGTGAAGTTGGCAGACCCCAACTTTTAACTTCTCTTTCACGTTTTCGTAGCTTCTTGAGCTCCCTTTTGCCTTCCATTCCCCACCGCCCACCCCCAATCTGTCCTTATGGCGGGAGTAATATGAAACTGGTGACCATGGATGGGAATTATAAATGCTCTGAATTTATAGGCGAAAACATTTTTGTGCATGTTCATATATGCATTTTTTCCTCGCCGTCATGGCTTTCATTAGGAATCCAAAATGTTCTGAGACCCATACAAGCTTAAGACCCAATGCCTTGTAGGGGCTTATTAACTATTAGACCGTTTCAGTATTTAACCTTAAAAGAATTCACCACCCACCATGGGTGGAGCAGAAGAATCCACTAACATCCTAAGTATGGATTAGTTGCATTAACAGAGTGAAGGACAGTGAACTACTCCACTGTGACCACTTGCCATCCAGTTGGCTGTGGTCTTGCCCATAGCACTGTCTTAAGAGTCTGAAGACCGCATTGTCAATGACATCTTTGGAGATAGGGTCATTGCAGACGTAATTAGTTAAGATGAGGTCATACCTGAGTAGGGTGAGCCGCTTGTCCAATCTGATGGTGTTCCTTATAAAAAGGGGAAATTTAGACACAGACATATGAACGTGAAGGCAGAGATCGGGGGGATGCAGCAGGAACCAAGGAACCCCAAAGATTGCCGGCATACCACCAGGAGCTAGGGGACAGGCATGGGGCACATTCTCCTTCACTGCCCTCAGAAGGAGCCACCCTGCTGACCCTTTGACCTGGGACTTCTGGCCTCGAGAGCTGTGGGACATTACGTTTCTGTTGTTGAAGCCCCCCAGTCTGTGGTACTTTGTTATGGCGGCCCTAAGAAACTACACACGGGGTGAGGCAGACACAGAGATGCGTGACTGGGCTTCCTGTCCAGTTGTGGGGAGCGTGGCCAGCAGACGGCCTCCAGCTGTCAGCCCTTCAGGGTCAGGTTCAGCTGCAGATGGCCACCTTGCCTGAGGTCATCCCCTTCCCCCGGAAGCCGACATCCGAGCCAGGTAGGGGTCTAAGTCCTGGCCGTCTCATCCCGATGCTGGTCCGCTCTCTTGGACAGTACTTGCCCAAGGGCTCTCCGGATCGCTGGCCAAGGCTTAGCCAGGTCACCGTCGCAGGCTCCGTCTCTCTCTGCCACGTCCTGCTTCCTCCTTCTTCCGTGGACAAGTGCTCATCCCTAGTAAACACCTTGTACCCCAAACTCCGTTTCCATGCCTGCTTTTGGAGACCACAACAAGTGACAAGGGGCTTCAGTTTTCTCATGTGGAAGCTCTGAAAACCCCTGGCGCGGCCCTTGCGCACACAGTCAGTGTTAGCCACGGTGGGTGGAAGCCGACTCAGCCCTGTGCCTTCCCCACACTACCAGAGAGGGAAGGGAGAGCCATGAAAGGGCTTCCAACCCCGAGGTAGGAGGCTGGCGTTGGTCCTAGGGCTGGTGTACTGGGCCTCTGGGGGCTCGAATCAATGCGTTTCACCTGCTTTGTAGGCTGCTGCAACCCCCTGGTGACAGGCTGAAGGAGGAGGACGGGTAACTGCATGACAATAAATGACTAGAAAATCCTCTGCCCTCTCCTACAAGAAAATAATTGAGCAGAGTTCCAGAGTGGTCTGGTCTGTCTTTAATCCTTCGGAAGAGTTCTGTGTTGGAGCTGGTTGTATTATGAGATGTAATGTTGAGGATAGGGGACTAATGAGGGTTTTTCACTTTAGGGGACAGTTCTAAGTTCTGTAGTTCATTTTATAGTGTGTGTGTGTGTGTGTGTGTGTGTGTGTGTGTGTGTGTGTGACACAGAGAGAGAGAGAGAGAGAGAGAGAGAGAGAGAGAGAGAGAGAGAAATTGCAATGAGAGAATATAGCAATACGTACATGTATAAGTTTCCATCACTGTCTTTTTGAAGATTCGATGCCTGGTACATTAGGCAGAGAGTCAGAAAGTGACAGTCATTTTATCCATCCCCCCAATGCGTGCTAAAAAATGCTAATCAACTATAAAGTATTTTACCTATTATGCAGCATTTGAGCTTCAATAAATATCCACCTCTCTATTCCTATTAAATTTAGAGGAAATGCCTGTCTTCTAAAAGCTTAATCACCTGTGGATGTGTTTTAAGGACTTCATAAAGAATCGGGGGTGAATCAGGAAAAGATTTTATTAATTTCCTTTTCCCCAATTTCTGCTCTAGTGAAGAGGCTCTCGACAGCCTCCTGGTTTCTCCAGGTTGGTGTGGCTTTGTGTCCCCTCTCCCCTTCCCTGCCTCCTAGTTTGGCCGTCTCAGATGATAGTATCATGTCATACTCGTTTGGGGGAATTCTCCTTTGAAGGCTTTCTAATTAAGTCTTCTAAAAGACGACATTTAATTAGGGAAAGAGGTTTTCTTTTGGTCCCAAAGACAGCAAATATTTCAATCAAATGGATGCAGTGCTTGTACTTTATTCTCTCCCTTTCTTTTGCCCAGTGTGATGGTGGGGAAAAAAATCCATAAAGGAGCTACGTATTTTGTGTTTACTTGATTATTTTGACAAGTTTCCAGTGGACTGTGAAGTCGCAGGCTCCTTTCTCAGGTTTGGGGTCAATCAGATAAATCGGTTTGGTGAAGCCTTCTTTTAAACTCATCATCAAGTCGGCAGTGAGTCTTTTCAAAATGACCTTTGGTGTAACCTGATGGTTGATCTTGCTTTGTGGTACATCCCACCAAGGTTCGTCAGAGTGACATTCAAGGCCAGAGCTGAGTCTGGGAGTCACGTAGCTTTGGCCACTCACCGTGGCTGTTTTAGGAGAGTTGGGCTTGATTTTTTGAGGCTCAGCTTGGAGGTGGAGGGTGGCAACATTCATTTGCAAAGATTTAAACCTCAGGCTTTGAAGTCCCATGAACTTGAGTTTGACTCTCAGCTCCCCTTTGGCTAGCGACATGACCTTCTTGAACCTCAGTTTTCTCATCTGCAACATGGGATGAATAATTCTCGGGGTGGTAGTGGGAATGCAATGAGTTCACACGTGTGAATTCTCTTAGCACCGTTAATCCTTGTCGCAGGTTGGGCCTCCCCGGGAAGCAGACTCAGGTGGAGAGTAGCGCATAGGATGTTTATTAAGGGGAGCCCTTGGGTCCAACACCAGAGGAAGGGAGGGCACACAAGCAGGAGAGAGCAGGGGGAGAGGTCCAGCTGCATCGGGGGCCCAGGGATTCCTTCAGCGGAGCCCACAGGGAGCTCTGGAGCGCCACTGGCGAAGCTGGCGGGATCTGTTCTCCACAGGGATCAGTCACTGATGTGCCCCCCCCCAGACACCTGTGACCTTAGGCGAGAGTCTCTGCAGCTGGGGTGGCACATCCCTCCTTGAAGGGGGATCTGGGCGGTGCATCACTGCGTCCACCACACCCCATGGTGGGTGCTGGCTGCCTCTGTTGTTACTGGGTCGGGGCTAACAGGAGATGTGACGTTCTGAATGTTTTCTGCTTCTGTGAGATGCAGAGCACAGCCCTAGCTGAACACTGCATTCCAGCAGCCATGGGTTTCGTCATCCACGGAACGACTGACGATGCAGTGAGCTGCTTCTGCAACGTGCCAGGCACCGGGACCCCCTCCCGTGCTCTCATGTATCTCACCTTCTACACGAGGGTCTTATGTTCTGCAAGGTTAATTCATTCAGTGGGGGAACCAGAGTGATTCCATGCTACAGGGTAAGAAACAAGCTCCGTGCGCACACACGCACGCACACACACACGCACACGCACGCACAGCATTAAAGGCTGGTGTGAGGTGTGTCAGGTCCTCCAAAAGGCAGATACTGATAGAGTTCTGGGTGCAAGAAGTTTACTGGGGGATTAATGCCCGTGAAAGTTAAAGGGGGTGAGAGCCGGACTGGGCACTGAGAGCCCTCAGGCCACAAGGCAGATCTGACCAAGTCTTGGTGGGGGGCTCCGGAGTAAAGATCTCCCATGTGAGGAACCCCACGTTGGACAGAAATGGCCGGGCTCTGGTACCCTCGCCACGCTCAGTTGTTGGCCAGGAAGAAGGTGGCCTTGGCTCAAATTCCAAAGGTTCTTGTACTTGAAGGAAATTCTTTGTTGAAGGAAGTTCTGAGTAGCATGTCTCCACGGCTGCCACGTGAGGATCAAGGGAGAGCGTATATGCACGTAGTAGGTATGGCGGGCACCTAGAAGGACCTTGACGATTTTTCCTCCCCTTCCACCTTTTTCTTCTGTAGTTTCATAATTTGTGATGAGACACATGAGCGTGTGAACGGTCATGCAGCATTAGGTGACAATAATATCACTGTTTTAATCTATGGAGTATTTATTACATGGCAATCACAGGACGAAGCAGTTTACGTGCATGATCTCCATGAATGCTCATGCAACTTTTTGAATTAGAGACCTTATTGGTCCCATTATGCAGATGAGGAAAACAAGGCCCACAGGGAGAGGTCACTTGCCCAAGTCATACTATGAATGAGTCCATACTCCTGAACTAGAAACCCTACTCTGTCACGGTGACCCTGGGTGTTACAGAGCGGAGGTAACGTCCTTGGGAAAGTCGTCCAAGGACAAAACAAGATCTGAGCGAGCAGTATCTGGGCTGATGGAAAAAATGGTGACCAGCCTAATTTGCTGAGAGGGAGGGCCTCAGTGACCCCTGGGAGGCTGTAAAGCTTGCGTATGCCACTGGGACCCTAAAACCACTTTGCAGACGAAGTCGATAGAAATGAAGGGGAAAAGGCATGGAGAGGTATTAGGGACAGAACCTTAGGACCTCCTTGGTGGGTGAGCCTCTAAGGAGAGCTCACATTAGACTCTCTTCTTACGTCCCTCGTTAAACTGAGCAGCAAAAAGTCTGTCTCAGATAAAAATGGCCGGAGGTGCCCTGGGGCAAGGGTTTGGAAATCTGCTGTTCTTTCCTGTCAGAGTCAGAATTTCTCCGGGAGGACAGGTCTTTGTCACTGCCGTGTCAGCGGAGGCTAATTGCTTTTTGAATCTGTGCCTGGCAGAGTCTGGGATGGAGAAGGACACTTTGCAGCTGAACCTGCCAGTGATTAGGTGCCCGGAATTCAGGATTAACTAGCGGCTGCAGTGGAGATGGTGGGAGGGGGCCAGTCCGATGTCATGGCCTCCGGTCCCGTCTTGCCCATTCTCCCTTACTTCTTCATGCAAGATTATCTCTCAGTTCTGACCTGCCTATCATCCAACCTCCTCAGATTCTTCAAATGGCTCCCCAGTGCTTACAGGATGAAATTGAAACGACTTAGTGGGGCCCACTGGGGTCCAGCCCTATCCTACTGTATTAATCATACTGAGCTGTTCCCATTCTCTGAACGTACCTTGCAATTTATCTGCCCCTTGCCTTTGCACAGGCTGTTCTTCCCGCTCGGAAGGCCCTTTCCCCTCCTCTCCATCTAATAAACTCCTACACATCCTTCAAAGCCCATCTCAAATTCACCTTGACTCCTTTAGCTTAGGGTTTCTCAAACTTGGCATATCTTGGGCTAAACATTTCTTTGTTGGGGGGCTGTCCTGGGAGTTGTAGGATGTTGAGCAGTATCTCTGGCCTCTACCCACTAACTGCTAGTAGCCTCCACCTCTGCCAGTTGTGACAAGTGAAAATGTCTCCAGATATTGCCCAGGGTCCCGTGGGGGCCCCAATCACCCCTGTTTGAGAGCATTGTTTAGCCAGTGTTAGCTAAACAATGTATTTACCTGGCACCTTCTCCAAGCACCATATCTCACTGTGCTCTAATTATGTGCTAATCTGCCTGTCCCCTCACCAGATTAAAAGCTCCTTTGGGCTGGGGCTCTGTCTTGTTTACCTTGATGGCCTCAGCTCCTTGTATGGGGCTTGGCACGTAGTAGGTGCTGCAGGAATATTTGTCAAACACGTGGAGAACTGTGGCATGGAGCTGGGGCCAGCTCTCCGGAAAGGTGTTTCTCTGTAAAGCTAAGGGCAATTGCCTTTGGGGTCATAATAGTGACTACCTCACAGAGTTGTGCAGATTGAATGGCTTAAAAGAGTTAAAACTCTCAGAATAGGGCCTGACACATAGTAGGTGCTTAGAACATGTTAGTTCTTGTTGCTATTGTTATTTTCTCATTCTTCAGGGCTCTCTCAGAAAGATTGGCAATTTGAGGGTCACCAATGGCATGGATAACATGGACATTGTGGGGGATCCCTCTGAAGGCTGGACCCATATAAATTTAGGCTACTTAAAAGAAAGTACTTCTCTACAAAGTGAGTTGTAAATGGATATTGTGCCAAGAGATCATATGCTGACATAGCAGTTAAAGGTGAGGGTTCTGGGCCAGACCTGCCTGGGTTGGGATCTTGAGTCCCTTACCTACTTAGCCTCAGTTTTCTCACCTGTAAAATGGGGATAATAATACTCTGTTTCCCCGAAAATAAGACCTAGCCAGACCATCAGTTCTAATGTGTCTTTTGGAGCAAACATTAATATAAGACCCAGTCTTATTTTGCTATAAGACTTATTATATCTAGGTTCTTTATAATATAATATAATATAATATAATATAATATAATATAATATAATATAATATAATATAATACCGGGTCTTATATTAATGTTTGCTCCAAAAGATGCATTAGAGCTGATGGTCCAGCTAGGTCTTATTTTCGGGGAAACACGGTAGTATCTACCTCATAGAGTTACTGTGAGGGTGAAATGAGTTAACATGTCAAATGATACATGGTAAGACTAAATCTTAACTATCACTGTCGTCATTGTTATAATTTTTAGATATATTCTTGAATGATGGCTCCAAAATGACCTTCTCCTAGGGGAAGCTGGAACATTTGGGGAATGTTTGGGTGGCTCAGGCATGGCACTACTCCCACTTCAATCCCAGGCAGACATGACTAATCGATCATGCACTACTTTTCCCTGCGAGCCTTAGAATCCTTCTCCAGGCAGCTGTAACCAATAGATCACTGTGTGCACACACTATGAAACCTTTGCTGTAATTACCCCTAGGGATCTCCATTAAGCATTAAATTCTAGGGGTGAGGGGAAGGTATGCTAGCACATGGGGTCAGTGATATGAAGAATAACTTCCCTGGACCCCAGGGTTGAATTTGCTACTACCTCTCCTCCCGCCACTGTCCCTGAGACTCTGTTACCCCAAACCTCTCCAGAATGTCAGTGCCGGGTCCTGGGGAAGCCAACATGACAAGCTCCCATGGGGAGCCCAACCGCTGGGGAAAGATGGGTCCCAAACCCACATCCATAATGCCTTCAATCAGAGCTGCTCAAAGTGTGGTTCGTATACCGGCACTGGTCCCCAATCTTACTGGTCTGTGACAAGATAAAGCCAAAAATTGAGAGTATGTGCGTTTCCTGGGGCAGCTGTAATAAATTAACCACAAACTCGGGGGCTTAAAGCAACGGCAGTGGATTCTCTTACAGTTCTGGAAGCCAGAAGTCCAAAGTCAAAGTGTTGGCAGGGCCACGCTCCCTCTGAGACGCTGATTACCATCCTTCCTCGTTGCTTCAGGCTTCTATTGGTGCCCACGTGTCCTTGGTGTCCTTGTAGATGAGACGTCACAGCAGCCTCCACCTATGTCATCACGTGACCTTCTTCCCGGCGTGCAGCTCCGAGTGTCTCCTCCTCCTCTTCGTCCTCTTCTTCTTTTCCTTCTCTTCCCCCCTCCTTTAGATTTTCCCAAAATGTATTTCTATGTTTCTTTCCGTGTTCTTGAGACATAAGTGACCTGCACACTGTGTAAAGTGATGACCACAACAAGCTTAGTTCACATCCATCCTAATGCGGTTCGTCTTGGTATCTGGGGTGCAGGGGGCGTGCTTCAGCCTCATCCCAGTGTTCTGGAACTTTCTCAGGGGTGTCTTGTCCATGAATAGTTGTTAGTTCTTCTTCTTGTGAGGGGGTGTGAAGTTGAGGACGATCTACATTGCCATCTTGGTGACATTACTCCTTCTCTTCTTTCTCATAAGGACACCAGGTATCAGACTTTTAAAGGACAATTAAGGACCCTTCTGATCACTATGACCTCATCTTAACTAATGACATCGGCAAAGACTATTTCCAAAGGTCGTATTCTGGAGTTCCAAGTGGACAGGCATTTTGGCAGAGGGGGACGCTATTCAACCTGGTACAGAGAGTAAACATTCCAAGACTAGCATTGTCTTAGATGATTCCATCTGCTGCCATCTCAACTGCACGCGCGTAGAGAGGGCGAGAAGAGTCCTCTTGGAAAGTGGGTGGTGGCATCATTTGGGGAGCATATGCCTCACCGGATGGTGGTGTGCTGAAGAAATGAAACCCATCCCATCCCAGCAAAGCAGTTCGGCCAACATGGGGCCGAACTTGTGCCCATCTCACACATGTCAAAATCCTGGTGGTGGCTGGCATTTCCCTGGTACCTTCTCAACCCAAGGCTCACAACCGATCTGTAGGTTCTGCGAGTTGGGTCTGTTTGCCTAGGTGTTTCGTTTCCTGTTTCTAATGGATAATTTTGTAAAGAAAGCAAATTAGGGTCACAGCATGAGGTAAACACCCTCATGAAGAAGAAGAAACCAGAAAAAACCAGAATTAGTAGCTTCCCTAGGTATTCTTTCCCGGGAGCAGCTTGTAACTGTTAGTGAACTTGAATAAGTTTGTTTGACAGCAGAGAGAATGCCCAGGACAGCTCTGCAGCCGTGACTGAGAAATTCATTTTTCTTCTCTGCCAGCCCTCTCTCCTCATGAGAGCAGCCAGCCTGTAAGGAAAATGGTAATTCTGTGAGCAGGTTACATAATGTTGATGGTGGTGGTAGCAATTAGGTCTGGTTTTTAAGCACCTGCTGTGAGCCATTTTGAGTCAACTTGCAAAATGGTGTATTTCTATCACCTATTTTCCAGAGGAGAAAACTGAGGCTCAGAGCGCTGGAATTATTTGGTTCAAGTCACACAAAGAGCCATTGCCTGAGCTGGGATTGGAACTCATACCTCTGACGACCCCATTGTGTCTGCCAGGCGTGTTGCCCAGAATCTGGGAGGGTTACTGAGCCTCCTGTTTCCATATGGGACTACAGGTGCCACCCTGAAGAAACGTAAAGGTGGCTTCTGTGTTCTTCCATGAAAGGAGCTGTGATTTACTGGGCTCGATGAGACGTGGGTTCAAATTCAGGCGCATCCACTTACTGGCTGTCTTGGTCCTAGGGCTGCCTTTCCCAGGCTTCCTTGTTGGCTGACCTCTCTTTGCATCCAACCAATGGGAAGCACTGGAATCAGACTAGGAGGTGGGAGGAGGAGAGACACCAGGGTATTTCTCCCCTTCCTTCTCTGAGTCCGGTGGCCTTGCTAACTCCTTCAAGGTTCCAGTTTCCATCAGGTGACCCTGGCCCCAGGGTTCGAGGAATACCACCTCCTTCCTCTCCAGCTTAGGGACTGGGCATCTTTCTGCTATTGCATCTCTGGTGGCCTCGCCCTCCTTGCCCCCTCCTCACCCATGTCACCAACACCCTGCCTCAATTGCTCCATATTGTCAATACTTGAAATCGTTTCTAACTTCTTGATTGGATCTTAACTGAGATACCAGCTAAGTGACTTCACTTCTCAGAGCCTTGGTTTCCCTATCTGTAAAATGGGGATAATAATAGTACCCACAACCTAATATATGTGTGGGGATTTAAGGAGATAATTCTAGGTAAACCTTCTGCTAAGTTTCTGGCATATAAATAAGAACGGTCTTCCCAGCTTGAAGACCCTAGACTTGAGTTTAGTTTCTCTTAGCAATTTAAGCAGCATAATGAATTCTATAGTTAGCCACAGAGGCTTATTTTGTTTTACTTTTCTGAAAAGCATTGGTTCTGGGTCTGCATATTCACGAATATCACTAGGAAAACCCATTCCAGTCTTGTTCTAAAGCGTCCGCCCCTCTCTCTTCCTTCCCGCTTCCATCTCAAGGAGTGGGCAAGCCAGTGTGTTTTCTCACCACTGTGCACAGCCAGGGGGATACAGAGAAAATGCTGAATTTCCAGAATTTCTTGGGGTGTCTGAAAGCTTGTGTGTCCTCATGAAAGGTAAGCTCATCTTATAAATCTGTCTTTTATAGAAGCTTCTGATGCCAAGTGTCCACGTTATCAGATTGTTGGCTAATTTTAGCCTTCTCCCTGCCAGTCTCGCAGACGTGTAATTAACACCCCAGAGCAGCAGAGATCCAGGGACGTGCATCTCTGATTTGCATTATGATTATGGGTCCTTGACCATGAGTACTCAGGTTCAAAGTCTGAAAGTGCCACTACATGTGCCATGTGGATGTCTCCCATCCCTTCACACTTCCCAAGCCTCTTCTCCCTTTCCAATCAGAATGCCCCCAGCTCCCATGCCATGTATCGTGGGAAGTCCTGTGACTTCTTCACTATACCTCAGACTTCTCAGATGGCTTTTGTGCTCCTGATCAATTCTTTTTTGGGATTCTAGATGGCTTCATCTCGCTTCCTGAAGCCCTTGTCTTCTCTCTGCCCTGCTCTGAACATAGTCTCTCTCCTCCGTGCCTTAAAGAATTACCCAAATAGGCGAGTTGTGTGTAGCAGACTTTTACTGAAGGTTTGGAGACGGGTGAGCTGGACCACAGCTCAAGACAGAACAGAAGATAGGTTAAGATCGAACGTCCATCGCTGTAAGTTTCCTCAGCCATTCCCACAAGGACTTCTCATCGATTGCCTTTCTTCGTGGGCTGCCACCTGCTGCCATGTTGCTAGGCTTTCTTGCTCTTTGATCTGTGTTTTCTCACTGTCTCTCATTTTGGTTTGCTGCTCAACCTGCGAACACCAAATTCACGCTACTTTTGCACTGTGGGTCAAAAATGCTCCCCGCCCCTGGAATGCCTCATGAGCATAGAACTGTCTTTATTTAGAAGATATTTGATGAGTGTTTGGGGAGAGGATGAGCTTTCTGCCTGCATGCCCCAGGACTCACTCCAAAGCTTTGAAGAGGGAAGAGTCGGGAAGAGGGGATATATGCCTCAGCAAGTTGGAGAGAGGCGTGAGGCAGTAGAAGACCCAAGTGAAAGTCCAATAAATCTTTTGGGATTTGGTGGTGTCGACAGTGGCCACCACCCATTGTTCATGTTGCTCCGACGTATACCTTTTTGTGCCCCCTGTGGAATATTCAGTTAAAGGTGACCTTGTTGAGGAATTCTTGCTATGGGTACATTCTTTTGAGGCCTTGAAAAGGTGACCAGGATGCCAATGCCGGAAATAAAGCTTGTGTATCTGAGGAAGCACCTGTGGCACAAGGAGCAAGGAAGCTCAGAAGACCACTAGGAAATCAGATTCTGGAATGTGTGGCTATCTAGGGACAGGAATGTTCTAGAATATGCAGAAGTCTAGGGATGAACCTTTGGACTTCCTCAGGAGGTGGGATTAATGAGAGTCTGTACCCATCAGGACCCTGGCAGGAAACAGCCTGCATTCTCAGACCAGGTTACTCGAGGAACTGTTTTAATACAGTTATTTGCAAAACTGTGAGCAGGGTTGAGGAGACCAGTAGGAAATAGTGCTGTATCCTGGGGCTGTTACCCCATTACCCCACTCGGTCTGATGGAGAAAGTCAAGTTCTTTGTTGGGTAAATACTGGTCCTGACATCACGGGGCTGTGAAGACCACGGGAGCCATAGGGTGGCAGGATGCATGCGTGTTCGTTTCCCAGTGCTGCTGGAACAGATCACCACGAATGTCGTGGCTTAAAACAACACAGATTTATTGTCTTCTAGTCACGGTCAAAAGTCCAAAATAGGTCTCATGGGCTACAATCAAGGTGTTGGCAGGAAGGTCAGGGGAGAATTTGTTTCCTCGTCTTTTATTCACATTCTTTGCCTTGTAGACAGTCCATCACTCCAACCTCTTGCTTCTCTCATCCCATTTCTTACATCCTCTTCTGCAGTCAAATCTCCCTCTGCCCCCCTCTTATAAGGACGCTTGCGATTACATTCAGGGCTCCCCTGGATAATCCGGGTAATCTCCCCATCTTGAGATCTTGCAGATGACATCTCAGAAGTCCCTTTGGCCCTGTAAGGTTCTGGGGCTTGGGATGTAGACATACTTGGACGAGGGTGGTATGCTGCCTGCCACAGCATGAAACACCAGGCTTCCCCACTCATGCTGGTTCCCCCAGGCAGAGCAAACCACAGCACAGCTGCTGCGCGTATGGGCCACAAAGGTGCTGCCATGGGTCATTCATTCCTTGTATAACATTAGTTTTAGGACTGACACACAGGGCTTTGTCTGTGGAGTGCACTTGGAGAAGCAAACATTGCTCCAGACTCTTAATAGTGTTGCCTGCTATGCTTTCAAGCATGTCTGTTCCTTAGCCGTGTAAGCTGCCAGCGGTAAAAGGCAAGAAACTATTTTTTGTATCCTCCCAGCCCCCTCCCAGGGACACACACAATAGTTGCTCAGTACATGTTGTGGCTTGACTATCAATCTACTCACAGAGCTAATCTGAGTAGTTGGTTCACATAGACTCTGAAAAGGAGTTTGGGGCTTATCCCCAAGGGCAGTAGAGTAAGAGCCTGACAGAATTTGCAGAGAAATGGGGAAGGGTTTGACCTTTCAGTATTTCAAGGCTTCGAGGGACCATAGGGAGATGGGAATTTTACAGATGCAGGTTTGGGGACTGGTGAGATTTCATGGGGAACCGCGGGCAAGATTTCCTTCTGCTTTTGCCGTCACCAACACTTTCTAATAATTGCACACCTAAACTTTAACACTTTCAGTCTTTGAGCCTGATTATTTTCGAAACTCCCGTAGTGTCTCACACTTACTGTGTCTTGCCCATCATAAGTGTTAATTAACATTTTGATGAATCAGTCTGAACTTGGTAAGCTAGCTGACCTTGAAGGTTCTAGGCTTTAGTTTCCCCATGTGTAAAACAAAAGGGTTCTGCTATGGCACTCATAGCCCTGACTCTGGCAGGGATATTTAGAATCTGCTTCTCTGCATGGTCGGCGTTTGCCGGGGAGACCCCTGACTTGGGAGGGAGGGAAGTTGCAGCGACGGTTCTCAGGCCTTGTAGTAAATTATCTCATCAAATCCTCCCCATAATCCCACAAAGAAAGGCTACCATTAGTTGCCTCGTTTTTACAGATGAAGAAACTGAGGCTCAGACAGCCAGGTGGCTTGCCCAAGGTCACACAGCTAGGAAGTAGTAGAGCTGGGATTCGAACTCAGCTCCCCCAACTCCACGAACCAGCCCTGACTCTCTGCTTTGATGTTCAGATTCTTCTAGGTTTTTTTTGCTTGTTTGTTTTTTAAATCCCTAAATACCTTAGTGTGTGTATCCCTAGAAAAAAGGACTTTCTCTTACATAACTACAGTTCAGTTTTCAAAACCAGGAAATTTAACATCTCTGTAACATGATTATCTAACCCATAGGGCGCTTTCAAAGTTGGTCAGCTGTCTCAGTGATACCCTCTTCTGTATCTAGAATCAAATCCGGGATTCTGCATGACATTGAGTTGTCATATCTCCTTAGCCTCTTCTATGCTCAGACAGCCCCTCCGCCCTTCTCTGTGTCTTGACCTTACGTCTTCAAAGCGTTCATTTCAGGCCTGTTATGTAGTAGAATGTTCCTCAGCGTGGTCTTCCCTGATGCCTCCCCCTGGTTTGATTCGGCCTGTGTGCTTTGGGGAGGAATAACGCTGAGTGATTCTGCATTCTCAGTGGGTTTGTCCGGTTCCTGACGAGGCTGGCTTTGATCACGTGCTTAACCAGGCCAGCAGGTTTCTCCACCGTAAGGCTGCTGTTTGCCCCTTTGTAATTAGCAAGCAAGCTGTGGGGAGACGCTTTGAGACTATGCAACTATCTTGCTGCTCATCAAACTTTCACCCATTGTTTTAGCAGCCATTGGAGGTTTTCTAACGCCATCATTCCTTTTCCATTTCTCCCAGGCATTCTGCTGTAAGAGGAGCAGAAATGTCTCTCTCCCATTTCTTCATGTATTCACATTTACTTCTCCTGACATAGGCTCATGGATCCATCACAGTCTCTGTGCATTTTGATCTCCCACCAGTTGTTTGCCAGGTGAGCTGTCACTTCCTCATTGGTTCCTAGCATGAATTCAGTTCCCCTTTCACCCTTTGAAAATCCAAAGGCCCGAGATACTCAGTTTTAGCAAGAAAGGGGCACATTCCCAGACTCCGGCCCTAAGAAGGAGGAGGGAGAGGAGCAAACGTTTGGGGATTTTTCTGCCCCAGGGAAGCCAGACTGCTCAGTGTTCTCCTCCAGTTCACGGCTGTCACTCAGCACATGCTGTGGGGCATGGGGAGGTGGCCACCGACGCTATGGTGTCCCCGCGGTGGCCACCTCCGTCAGCCAGTCTCTCCTTCCTCCATCTGTGGTTCCGGAACTGTGGGTGCCTCTTCAGGAGGCACAAAGGTTTACGAGCTTCCCGGAGAAACCCCAAAAAGCCATTTCAGAGCCAGAGCCATCCTGCCGCTTGCTCTTCCTGAAGGTTCAGTCCAGGTGAGGTCAGGTCCCCTTGTAACCGTTCTGCCTGGATTCCTTCGCCATCACACTCATCACGTGTTTCACTTCACTTTCCCTCCGTTCTTCTTTTTCTGCCTCTTCTCTCCCTTCCCTCCCTTTAACAAATCAATGCTCTTGAACACCTACTGTGTGCTCCGTGCCCTCACGCCCTCCTGTAGGAAACATCCATTCAACACTTTCACAATTAAACACATGATAACCAATCTTGATAAATGCTGCCGCAGAATGTCCGCGTGGGAAAGTACCCACTCATTTCACAAAGGAAGGTGCTGAGGCTCCGCCCTCACAGCCACCCAGAGTCAGGGAGGGTCTAGAACTCGCCTGCCCTCCATCCTTGCGCTCCACCGTAGCCCCAGAAGGTGAATTACAAAACTCACGGGCTGACCCTGCCCCGGCCAGGATGGGCTTGCTCTCAGGCTCGTGAATGATGCCCTTCTTATGTAGGAGAAATTGCTGGGAGATCACATATGTGCCTTCTCCACAGAGCAAAGTAAGTGCAATGCAGACATCTGCCTCCTGGGTGAAATAAAGCCGGGGAGAGTGCGGGATCAGGGGGAGGTGGCTCTGCAGTGCCTGTCACGTGGTCCCTGTCAGGTCTCACCTGTTTCTCTGGTCCTGTCTTTGTTTCTGTCTCTGACGGTTTCTCTGCTCTGCTCTGTCTTCATCTCTCTGTTTCCACCAGTTTCTGTCTTTGTCAGTCTCTTTGGATGTCTCTCTCTCTGTGTCACCTCTCATCTGGCCCTCAGCCTCCCACGATGGGTGCCCCCCAGGCCTGATTACTTCGAAGCCTTCCCAAAGGGCCACCCTCATAGCTGTCGCCCATGGTGTCCCCCTTTCCTGGAGCACTGATATCTCTGTCTCCCCAAATTTCTGCTTACCTTATCCACCTTCAGGTCTGAGTTTAAATGTCACCTTGAACTTTGAGGAGCCCAAACTCCATGAGAACAGGGATTTTTGAGTCTTTCCTCCACTGCTCTATCCTTTGCAACTTTTAACGGGATTTGTATGACAATAACTTGTTTACTGGTCCCATTAGTTGCATCTAGAACAATGCCTGGTACATAGCAAGTGCTCAGTAAATATCTGTTGAATGAACGAGTAAATGTGTAAATAGGAAGCCCTCCCTGTTTCCCCCAATCTGGCTGTGTCCCCCCACAGTATCTGGGACTCTCTATCTCTGTTATAATTGCTTAGTGTGCTGGTGAGGCTGCTATAACTGGATCTCAGCAGTAATGCAGAGGTGACTGGCCCAGGTCAATAGGTGGTCCTCACAGTTATCCATGGACCCTTCAAGCTGGGCGGACCGTGGCTCTGCCGCCTTCAACACATTAAAGAACACAAAGTTACAGACCTGGGGGGTTTCCTGAGCCACCCCTGGAAGCGACACGAGTGGCTTCTGTTCACATTCTATTGTCCAGAATTCAGATATGGGGCTACATCTAACTGCAAAGGAGGCTGGGAAACTTAGCCCAGCATGTGCCCCGGAGGTAGGGAGACCAGGTTTGGTGGACAGCGGCAGCCTTGGCCACATCTGGTTACGTATTTGAATCCTTCACAGGAAGGAATACCGTTTCCCCAAAAATAAGACCTAGCAGGACCGTCAGCTCTAGTGTGTCTTTTGGAGCAAAATTAGTATAAGACCTGGTACTATATTATACTTATTATATTATATTATATTATATTATATTATATTATATTATATTATATTATATTATATTATACTTGGTCTTATATAAGACCCGGTCTTACATTATATTAAAATAAGACTGGGTCTTATATTAATTTTTGCTCCAAAAGGTGCGCTAGAGCTGATGTCTTATTTTTGGGGAGACACAGTATGTCTTTCGTGGTCGTCCTTGTGTCCCTAGTAGCTTATCCACAGTCCGACTCATTGTCATCCAGTGGTTCCCAAACTTGACTGCACATTGGAACCCTCCAGGGCTGTTGCAAACACCCTGATGCCTGGCTCCCACCCCTGAACTTTCTGATATAATTGGTATGGTGACCCAGGCACTGGAATTTTTAAGCTTCCCCGGTGATTCTCATGCGTGGAAAGATTTAGGAACTCCTGCCATTGGCCCCGAATAAATGAACGGATGTTTGAAATCATGGATGACCGTATCTGCCACCAGGGGTTGACCTTCTGTACTGGTGGTGACAAACTGATATCTTGGGAGATGACATGTTTTGTTTGGCTCGTATGGAGCTTAAATCTTTTTTTGTTTGTGTTTGAATTATATCAGTTGCCAAGATGTAAAAGCTGGACGATGTCGTGTAACACTTTTTTTGCGTAACACTGTGGACTTTTGGTCTCTCTCAAAAAATTTAGATGATCTGTCAGCACTGGGAGCGTTGAGATAGGCATGTACTCTCAGGTTTGCCACACTCCTCACCACCCCCTTTATGCCCACCTCCCACGTCCTCCACCCATTTGGTGCCTACCTGGAGCTTAGAGGCATTTGCATTTGATTCTCTTGGTCTAAGTAACCTTCTGCGTATTATCTCAAGAATTCCAGTTTGTCCCAGAGTCAGTCTCCTTAGAGAGAGAGAGAGAGAGAGAGAGAAGAAGAGAGAGAGAGAGAAAGAGAGAGAGAGATTGATTGATTGATTGTCAAGGGCATTTTAGGCCAGGCATTTTTCCTGCTTCTGCCTACAATCCATTTGATCCAACAGCTCCCAGCCCCACCTACTGGGAACAGAAATACCTTTGTCTATTTCATCAGTGCTCTGGGCCAAGGGCTTAGTGGGACAAGAAATGAGCTGGGCATCGGGATGCCTGGGTGCTTTCCTTGACTTGGCACTAACTCATTAATTTTAGACCTGGGGCATTTTCTTTCCCAGCCTTCAGCTCTCTTGTCTGTAAAAGGGAAGCGATTGAACTCAGTGATCTTTCAGTTCCCTTCCTACTCTGAGACTCGGGTAGTCTGGCTCTATTTCAAAGAATTTAGAGGGTTTTGGGTTTGTTTTTTTTTCCTTTTGAAAAGGGTTATTTCTGAGCTAGGAATCTGCTTAGTTTATGGCTTGTCCCTGAAATGAAGCTGCTCACACATCTTTTCCTGATAGAAATCAGCCATTTGCCAGTGCCGCACCCAGCCATGCAATGCTATATGGCAATTAATGAAATCAGTAAATAAATGATTGTCATACAAATCCCATTAACAGGCACGAAAATGGAGATTACATTTTTCAGGAACAAACCTGAAAATTAACGTGTGTCATCTTTTGAGGAAGGGCTTTTCTTAATTAATTAATTTATTTATTTATTTTTAAATCTATCAACCAAGCTAATCATTTCTTCAGAGCAAATGTGCCCAGAAAGGGATGTATTCAAAAGCCCGATTCCCTATGGGCTGAGTGAGTGTTTAGAGTTCTCTTTTCCCTAAAGGAATCTCACCAAGGAGTCCAGATGTCTATATGTGGAGGACAGTTGCACGATGGGTACTTCATCATGCATTCTTGTCTGGTCCACTGTTGAGAGAGTTGTGCATGCAGAGTGGTTTCTGAAGGAAGAGGCCCCCTTTCTCCTTCACACTGAAGGTAAAGGAGGTAGCTTAGAGGTGGATACTGTTCCCAGCAGCCTGGAGAGCACCTACCGTCAGTCTCATAACCCTGCAAATTTATCTTTGTAGGATGTGCCAGAACAAGGCAAAGACAAAAACAATATTGTAGTTGCATCACTCAGTTTGGGTCCCTTAGATGTAGACCTCAAGTCGAAGATTCAAGGGTAGGTGGTTTGTTAGGGGGTTGGTCCAGGAAACCCTGGGCGAGGAGTGGGGACCTGAGAAAGGAAGAGAAGGGAGCCGTGAAGAGGGGAGTCACCAAGCCCGTGATTACGGTGGGTGACTGGAGCTCATTCCCACTGGAGAATTCTGGTAGAACATGAACCTCAGTGGACCCACCCAAGGAGTGAGGAGCTGGGGTATTTATACACCTGCTCTGTCATCATTGATTGAAGGTTGCTCCCTGGGGATGAACGTCTCTGATACACCTTCTTGGCATGAGCAAGGGTAGGGTGGTGTGTAGGTGGCACTACGACGGTGAAGTCCAAGAGGACATGGGTGCACAGGGTGTATGTGACCAGCCCAGTATCCACCCTTCTGATACGTGTCCTGACTCTCCTTCCACACCTTTTCTCTTTAGCCTTTGGAGGAGGCTAGACCTACCCTTGTCTGGACCTGGAATGGGAATATGTAGCCCAGGCTGTATTTTATCATCATCATCTTACTGCCTGGCCACAGGGGTTGGTTCAGAAGAACCCATGAGGCAGTTCAGGCCACTGAGAAGCGAGGGAAGGCAGTTGCGGAAGATTTCCCACTCTTCTGAGAGGGCTTCCAAAAGCCAGTCTTCTCTCTCGCTGTCTGGACTTGGGAAATAAAGCACACAGCCTTCGGAATTATCAAGGACCACCTGGAGACCCTGAAGGAGAGGCAGATGGAAGATGAAGCCAGCACCATAGGAGACGGAGAAGAAACAAAACCTGAACCCTGCTCTCGCCATTTCACGGCTGAATCACGCCATCCGTGATGCCCGGCCCTCCTAAGGACTCCTGCTGATCTGAGGCAGCGAATTACTTTATTACTTAAGCCAATTTGAGCTGAATTTTTTGTTGTCTGCTGCTGCCTACCCCTTACATGATTTCAACGAACACACTCAGTTTGAGGGAGAGGGGAGAAAGTGAGGATGTGGGCTTTCTCCTTTGCTGTTGGTTGGGTGATGAACTGATATGACTCTTCTGGGAGCCGTATTAATAGGAGGCAGTACTTCCTCTTCGTATCTCTTTCTGGGCACATTCGCTGTGAACAAATGATTAGCCTGGTTGATAGATAAAAAAAAAAGAAAAAAAAAAAGATGACACACATTACTTTTTAAGTTTGTTCCTGAAAGGTGTAATCTCCCTTTTTGTGCCTGTTCATGGGATTTGGGTAATGACTGGGAACTTGTTTTGGAGGCAGACAGACCTGCGTTTTATTTCTGGCTCCGCCGGTTTTTAGCTGTGTGACATTGAGATTATATACCTCTCTGAGCATCCGTTTTCCATCGACAGGGTGACGGATAATACAAACACCAGCCTCAGAAGGTGCTGAATGCAATGCCTGGCCAAACTCGGGGCTCAGTAATTGCTGACGCTAATGATTATTCCTGTTGAGAGAATATGTGGTCACAAAGATCCGAAGCCTTCAGAAGGCAATTTGGACTTCTAGGGATTTACCCTCAGTAAATAATCAGTTAGGTACCTACAGATATGTGTATCAGATTTTCTTTTGCACCGTTATTTAAATTGGCAAAAAATGGGAGACAATGGGAATGTTCAACAGTAGGGTCTCTTATACCAGTTATAGTAAAACCATGTGACGTGATATGTTGGGATCATTAAAATGATGATGTATATCGTAGTGTGACATGCAAAGGTCTTCTTTGCACATTAAGTGGGACGGAATTGGATTTTTAAAGCTGTGTACAGAGATTGGTGCTGTTTTTGTAAATAAAATATGCATGCACCCAAATGTTAAGATTTGCTCTCTTGGGGGGTAGAGGGTGGGAATATGGTTAATTTTCAATACCTACTTTCCATGTCACTTGGGTTTTTAATTATGCAGTGAGCACAGATTACTTTTATAATAAAAAATGCAATGAAGTTCTTTCTGTTTTATTTTTTGACCTTGTCATTGTAAAGCATTTTAGGAGACTTTTATATAAACAATATAATCACCATTTCTAGGAGTTTTTTCCATGTTTTATTTCCCCTAGAGTAAAAACTATTTATGTATGTATGTATGTATGTGTGTGTATGTATTTGAGTGTCTAGAAAAGGAAAACAATTTATTTTCTTTAAAATATTTTTTTTAGTTTTAAATTTTATCTCCGTCCCTCCATTCCCCTCCCCTTTGGCAACCATCAGCTTGTTTTCTTTATCTGTGGATGAAGTTCTATTTTAAAAGCACAAATAAGGTTCAAATCTCTGCACCTGTTAAATTTCACATGCCTCTCATTTTCCTGAGTACAAAGTGGGTTTTCACTTTTCTCCACAAAAGGTCTATGTCACAGAAAGAGTTTTTCCTTAACCTTAATTTGTTTCTGATTACTAAAGTAATACGCGTCCCTAGTAAAAAAAAAATCAATTATAGAAATATTACTTAGTTACTGCACCTTTCACTCTCCGTTATTTCACTCCTAAACTCAAAATGTGTATATTTTTAGCTTTTCTATGCATATACTTATCACTTGTGTTTACTTCCTGTGTATGTATAAGCTAATACATACCTGTTGTGTTTCTTCTATTCTAAACCACCATTGTTGGTAAGCTACTCTTTTGACTTAACAGCCTTTTAGCTATGCATAAAATGCTGCAGTATATGAGAAGGCAAGTCTTCGTTTCAAAAATAAGTTGAAAAAATTTGCCTCTTAAAAATCAAAGAACTAGAATATATACATATATTGCTTTTTCTTTATTGACAATTTATGTGCGTTAAAATGCACAGATCGCTACAGTTTGATGAGTTTTGATATATACTGTTGTTTTTTCTTAAACACAGAACCATCCTTTACACATTTTCCTGCAAGTCGCTTTTTTCACTTAGCAATTTATCTTGGGCATCGTTGCCCATCTATCCCTTCTTTTAATAGCCGCCTAGCATTCCATCATTGTAACTGTAGGGCCATTTATTTCCCCAAACCCATGGTGATAGACATTTGGGTTGTATCCAATTCTCTTGCTGTAACAAACAGTGCAGTGAATATCCTTGGACATCTATCTCGGTGCCCTTGTGGGAGAATTTTTCATAGGCGCTCGTTGTTGATGTGTCTAAGCACCATTGATTCCGAATCCCTCACATAGGATGCTCAGGAGATGTAATCTCTGTTCTCAGAGGGGCAGAGCCAGGCAAACACTGTCCTGCTCGTGTTTTCCCCATGCAGTCCCGACTGAGGACCCCAGCGTTCATATCAACCCCTCCCAAAGCGAAGGGATTCTGGGCAGAGCCCACTCGATTCCCTTTCCCATCTTCACACTTTGTACCCAGGTGAGATCTTATCCACTCGATCAGGGCAACTTTGGGGTTTGCATTTATCGAAGGGACGCCAGCTCTGTTCTGGGCTCTCTGGGCTCTGGGATACTATAATGCGTGTGATGGATGTGGCCCCCACTCTGAGGCTGACATTCTAGTGGAGGAGACAACAAACAAGGAAACGAATAATACAGGGAAACCCCATTAGCCTCTTCTTGAAGCCTCACCTGGCTCACGGCAGCGGATGGTGGGGAACATGCCCTACCTTACCAATAGCCCTACCAGCTCCAACAAGAAATGGGGGAACTTTCTCATTGGGAGAGCATCTGTTATTCCTGTGTCTTATCCAGTCTGCTGAGAAGTATGTTCCGCTCTCTTTGTAGACCCAGGAAGGCCCTGAGATGAATGATTTCATGGAAGCGAATCCCAGGTTTTATGGAGGCAGCAAAGATTAGCGAAAAGAGCGTGTATTGAGAGGTGAGGGAGGCGAGGGTTTGAATCCCACCTTTGGTTGGCGAGTAATGGCCCTCAGTGACGTCCGTGTCCTAATCGCTGGAACCTGTGAATGTGTTTCCTTACATGGTAAAGGGACTTTGCAGATACAGTTACAGATTTTGAGAAGATTATCCTGGATAATTTTTTTGGGGGTGGGGGGTGGAATGTCATCGCAAGGATCCTTCTTCTACAAGGGAAGCGGGAGGATCAAAGTGAGCAGGAGAGATGAGACCATGGGAGCAGAGGCTCTGTGGGGGCTTTTGTGCGGCCACGAGCCGGGGAATGTAGGCAGCTTCTAGAAGCCAAAAAAGGAGATGACTCTGCCCTAGAGCCTCCAGAAGGGCTGTGGCTGTGACCAGGCTTCTGGACATCTGATCTTCAGAACTGTAAGATAAATCTGTGTTGACTTAAGTCACTCCGTTTGTGGCAGCGCTAGGAAAGTAATACACCAGCTTGGCTACTTTCTGCTGTGTGACTCTAGATAAATTTATTACCTGTAATAAACTTTCGGAGCCTCAGTTTATTACCTGTAAAATGAACACAATAATACCTCTCCTGTGGGTTTTTTATTTTTTTAAACAGTTGGTGATAAAACATCTGAAGTGCCTACTTTAGTGCCTGGAGCATAATAGGTGCCAAACAAATAAACAGAAGGCATTATTACTGTAATTTAATAATAGTACTAATAATATAATATATATACTGGTGTTGTTAACAGTAATAATTCTTCCCCAACGTAAAAGACTTGAGATACCTTATAAGAACCAAACTTTGAACCAATGACAAAGAAAGAAATCGAGATTCAGGATCAACAAAACAGTTAAGGGCAGAAACTCAATTCAGGGAAAAGACCACCCACGTGTAAGCAATATGAATTTAAGGAGTTGCCCTAGTTGAGCTTCAAATTTGGCACTGAGCTTCCTGGTTGCCAAAGTGAAAAGGTCAAGTCTTATGCTCTTTCATAACAGAGGGAAGAATTTAGTTACTCAAGGAAAGCAAAGCTTTTCTTAGTATATTTTTTCCTGTGCTGTGCTTAGCAGAAGTGCAGCCAGCTAATTGTGTGGTTATCTATTTAAATCTGTCTCTTCTTACTAGACTAGTTATTCTTAACCCTGACTTCATCCTCAAACCACCTGGCATTTAAAAAAAAAAAAAAAACCAATGCCATGTTCTATCCCAAGCTTGTTCCATCAGAATCTCTGGGAGTGGAGCTGGACATTAGTCCTTTCAAAAGCTCCCCAGGTAGTCTAGTGGCAGCCAGGGTAGGAAACCACTGAAGTGAACTCTTGGCTCCCTGGAGGTAGGAATCAGGTCTGTCATTTACAGCTGGCCCAGGGCTCAGTGTACATTTTTAATTCAGTTTTTTTTTTTTTCACAGGTAAACCATTTACCTGATTTTAAAAATGTCAAAAAATAGACAGTAGAATGTCTTCTTCCTTACCTATCCTCTATCCACCTGGTTCTTACTTCTCCGCAGCCCCCAGTACAAGTTACCATTATTCCAGTTTTCCCCCAGGATATCTTTATGCAAAGATAAGTAAAATTGAGTGTGTGTGTGTGTGTGTGTGTGTGTGATGTTAGATGAGTTACTGGTCTCATTCTTCACTCTTCTCTGGTGGTATTATATATACATCCACAACCTTGCCATGGCCTCTTGGTGGGTAGATTGTTCTTTGCCCCTTGACTTTGGATTAGACCATGTGACTTGTGTTGGCCAATGGGATGTTAGCTGACAAGACATGGGAGTCTTGAGAAACTGTTGTGTGATGGGTCTTGCTCTCTTGTGCTCCCTGACCCATTAGGAGAGGAGCATGTCAAGGTTAACTATTGCCCCTTCAGGCTGGGCCCTGAAGGAGGAAAGTG
This sequence comes from Rhinolophus sinicus, assembly GCF_036562045.2. Classification (NCBI taxonomy): domain Eukaryota; kingdom Metazoa; phylum Chordata; class Mammalia; order Chiroptera; family Rhinolophidae; genus Rhinolophus; species Rhinolophus sinicus. The sequence continues at coordinate 31,938,863 of NC_133765.1, read as the reverse complement.
GAACAGGCTCAAACGGGACCTGAAACCAGCAGCCTGAAGCAGAACCCCAACCAGTGCTCAGATCCATGAGCATGACGATGAATGAGTACTCTGTTAAGTATTGAGGTGCTTTGTTGGACAGCGTTATTGTGGGGATGCCATTTCCATGTTTCCCTGTGCCTTTCTTTGCCATTATATCATGGAGCTCTTCCTAGATCCGTGAATAGAAAACAACCTCAATTGTTTAAAAAAAATCTATACAGAATGTCCTTGTTTGGATATACCCTAATTTATTTAACAATCTAAATTGTTGCCTGTATTTTGCTCTTACAATTCTATGGTGAATAACCTTGCACATACTTCATTTTGCACAAGTCCAAACATCTCTGTAGGATAAATTTCCAGAAGGGGAATTGCTGTGTCAAAGAATATCTACATTCATAATTTTGATACATGTTGTCAAATTACACACCGTAGGATGTTGCCACCCACAGTGCTCGAGAAGACCTGTTTCCCCACATCCTCGCCAGCAAAGTGCGTCATTAACCTTTCGGATTTTTGCCAATCCGATGGGGAAAATGGCATCTCTGTGTAGCTTTAATTTGCATTTCTCTTTTTTGAGTGAATGAAGCATCTTTCCAAATGCTTGAGAGTCACTGGTGTTTTCTTTTCTATGAAACAGTCTATTCATTACCCTCTGGCCATTTTTCTATTCGATTGTCTTGTTTATTGATTCCCTCGATATGTATTTGCCGAATAAACAAACGAATGAAATACAATGAATTTAAATGGGGGGCACCGAATATCATGGTCCAACATCCCAAATCAAACCCAGCAGAAGCAAGAACAGGTTTGGCCAGGCTGTGGTTGTTCATCTTGTTCTTTGATAAAAAGCCCAGGTCTCACGTTTAAGGCTACTTCGGATGGACCAGTCTACAAGAGGCTGCGGTAACAAGGTCCAAGTAAGCCCCTTCTGGAGCCAAGAGCTGAGAGTACCCGGAGGGCTGTCTGCGTCCCCAGCGGGACGCTCAGTGTGGGTGGCGTGGGGTAGGATTGTACGTTCCCCGGAGCCCGGAGGACCACATTCCTTCTCTGAGATGAGTGGTCAGGAGGGCACCTGTGTACTTCAGACAGCGGAGGAGCAGATGGCAGGTTGACATTTCAGTGTGACTATTAAGGGGGCGAATCTGGGCTCTCACCTGGATGGAAGGTGCATCAGACCCACCTGCCGTGCCTTCCGTGAACCGCACACCTATTGTGCTTTCCAGCCAGAGTGGGCTTAGCCACAGCTTGGGCTGTTCTCATGTCTGAGAGATAGTGGGTGTTGCCACCTTCCCTGTGGTTGTCATTCGTGCTGTGGCAGCTCTTCTGGTCCCTTATATCCACTGAGGCATGAGGCGTTGTGAAGGCCAGTTGACACCCACCTACATTACAAAGTGTGGGCAGTGGACACCCCGCTGGGGGAATGTTGACTGATGGGAGGTGAGAGCTGGTGGATAAATGATTCCCGCCCCGAGATGGGTGATTTAAAGGAGCAGCCTCTCTGTAAGCTTTGGTACTGAGCCCCCGACCTGTCCCCAAGCTGTGCCAGCTCCATAACGCACTCCTTTGTTTCCCTTCTTTCCCTGGGACTATGTTCCCCAAGACAGTGTGGGCACATACACTTTTGCCCCAGGCTCTGTTTTCTAGGGAACCCCAGCTAAGGCAGAGAGTAGACTCATTTCCATCCAGAGGTGGAGGTTTCTATAAATGGTATATGGGACACCTAGATCCTAAAAGCAAAATGGCTTGTGGTGCAACTGTGAGGAAAGCTTCAAAGGAAAACCCTACTATTTAGCGAGCATGTACTATGTGATAACTCTATGCTGAAAGTTTCACACGTGACATATCAGAGACATCATGCTCACAACATCCCTCTGAAGTATCACTTCTACCATTTTACCATGAAAGGAGCTGAGACTTTGGATGCGGAAGTTCCTAAGTGATGGAGCTGAGCTTTCAGAATTGCTGTCACAGTTCTGCTCAGCTCCAAACAAGTACTCCTATGATTATAGAAAGTGTGGTGTGTGTGTGTGTGTCCGTCCCTGAGCCCTTTCAGAGTTATTCTATGAATATTCTGACATGCGTGTCTGTATAGGACATGACTTAAAACACTCACTGCCCTGCTTGGGGAGATTTCATCTCAGCGCATGCCAGTTGCCTGTCATCTGAGGAGCATCCATTGCGTGGTATGGACAGACCATAAATCATTTGGTGGGTCCTCCACTGACAGCAGTCAGGTGATCTTCTGCCTCCTGCCGTGCTTTTGCAATTAGAGAGTGTCGCCTGATGGACAGGCAAGTGAAGGACTTTCCAAGGTCATGCGGCCCTTGAGTGACACAGCTGGGATTTGAACGTAGGTCTCCTGACCCTGCTCCACCTTGTTCATCCTTCCTCCACAAAGCTCCAGGGGCTTTGGGGACAGAGAGGGCATGGCCCTGAACCCCAAAAGGCTAGTTTGGGGGGATGGGTGTAGACAAGCCCCCTGCTTCTGGGTGGTGTCTCTCTCGCTCATTTGCTAATTCTCTGGCAGGGGCATAGCCACCGCCAAGCCTCTTCCAGTCCCTGTGTCCCTCTGCTCCTCTCCAGTGCAGTGGCTCTGCAAGCCCCAGGTCCCTCCCTCCGATGACAGGTAAATCATTGACGAACCCTAAGAACCAGCTGAGAGCCGGCTCTATTTAAAGAGGCCCATGTTTCCAGGTGCTGAGTCACACCGGGCTAGACCAGCTGGCCCGCATCCAGCCCCGGATGTGCACGGCACAGTGGCTGCTCCAGCCTGGCTCAGACTTTGGCAACCACCCCAAAGAGGCTCTGAGCCGAAACACCTTATTTACTAAGATGACACCCCAAGCTCCCCGTTTCCAGATTTGAAGCAGAAGTGTTCTCATTGCCTCCCTCTGACCACTACTCTTTATTATCGTGGTGATCAGTCAGCCAAAATTACTGTCATAGAGACCGAATTGAAATCCCAGCTCTGCTGCTGACTAGCTCTGTGACCTTGGGGAAGTTGAATAGACTCTCTGAGTCTCTGTGTCCTTGTTCGTCCAGTGGTGTTAATAGCTATCTTGCAGGGTTAAGGGAAGAGACAAATACAGTAATGTAGGGGAAACCCAGATTACAGTCAACCACTGGTAGCAAATTAAATTAAATGTATATTTAGCATTGTGGTGGCACCGTAGGAGAATACTAACACAGTGAGATACGCTGGCTGTCGTGAAAATCGTTTAAAGAAGATGTAGACTTGGGAAGTTATAATTAGCAAGTCTGAACAATGCAGCATTCAGATAGTTGTTGAGAATCTAATTTGGTTCAGGCAAGGCATGGACTGGGGCTCTGGGGATGCACACATGGTTTGTGACCTCACACAACTCCCTGTCTAACGGGAGAGACATGGAAACACAGTTACCATGCGCCAAGTTCTCAGATGTGTTTAACGTGGTGTGGGGTTCCACTTCAAGGAGTGGCTGATTCCACGCACATCCAACTCTTGGTGGGTCTTTGAACACACCACCCTCTTTCCTGCTTCTCCTTGCAAATCCTACTTCCTCTGCCTTCCCCTGTCTTATCAGTCAAGGTCTTTTTAATCGCAAGTGACCGAAATCCAACATAAAGTGGCTGAAGCAAAAAACACCCAAAAAAACAAAAGTTGATTTTTCCAAATAACTGAAGGATCTAACACAATTGGCCTCAGGTATGGCTGGATCCAGGGACTCAAATGATATCAGGACTTTCTCTTTTTCTCAGATCGGTTTCCCTTTGTGTTGGCTTCATTCAGACTTGCTAATGGCAAGATGGCCATCAGCAGTTCAGACTTAACTCTTTCCATTGCAAAGCCATCAGGGTAAAGAGAATTCCTTTCCATAAGGGTCCTGAGAGAGTCTAGGGTTGCCATTCGTTGGGCCAGTTTCAGTCACGTGTCCATCCTTGATCCAGTTGCTATTTCCAGGAAGACGGAATAAGCTGACTGGCCAAATTTGGGTCATGTGCTCATCCCTTGGGAAATCACAGGGACTGAGTGTGGATAGAAGGTCATTCCCTAAGGAATGTTGGACACCAGGCAGATAAAAACAACAGATGCCCCTCACACGTGGCAAACCCTTCTCATCCTTCAACACGGAGCATGAATGTCATCTCAGTAAAGTGACTCCAGAGCCACTGCTCCCCCTGGCTGGGTCATATGTTGCCTCCACTGTCAGTCCATAATTCACACACTTGTAAGTGGCTCTCCCTCAAGGGAGGAGCTGTGTATTATTAGTGTTGTAGCCTTTGCGCGCCTATAGGTGGACATTTAAGAAATGCTCACTGAATGAATGAATGAATGAATGAATGAATGAATGAATGAAACCAACGTGTAGTCATCCTGGGCCAGTTTGCCCTTAGATCCACTACTCTTCCCTTCCCTGTTATGTTGTCATGGAGGAGTCCTCGGCTGCATATCTTGGGCAACCTGGCTTCTGCCTGGTGACAGCCAATGGGAGATCTTGGCAAGATATTGGGGGACGGGAGGAAGGGAGAACGTGGGGCACTTCTTCCCTATCTCTCTCTTCCTCGAGAGGCTTCCTTTGCGATGGCTACATCTCTGTAGTTCCAGCTTTTGCCTTGTGACACGGGCCCCGCGGCTCTGGTAACCTCCCCTCCTCCGTCTGTCTATCCAGATCCAAAAAGTGAGGCTTTTTGCTGTGGCTGTTCTCTGGGTGGTCGCAGCGTCCACTCTTAGCTCCTGACCTTGCTCATCGTCCAGAGAACCAATTTCCTGCACTAAATGTCATCTGAAATACTTAGAGTGGTGTCTCTTTCCCTGGTTGGTGTCTCACAGATACCAACCTGTTCCAGTTGCACCCCTCAGACCATAACGAACACACTTGTCTGTAGAATTGTCTGACCCACAAAAGGACTTTGGTTTGCTCTGAGAGGAATTTTCCAGCTGCTGGTTTGGGAGAGAGAAACCTCCCCTTTCTGAAGATGGTATTCACTGAAAGTCTTCCATTCATCAGACAACCCTGCTGCTTGTCGGCACGGTCCCAGCTGGTCAGGGAGGAGCTTATCTGTGGGGAGTCAAAAGACATTCATCACGAAGTGGTAGGGAAGAGGGGGTGCTGTGTACGTTATTACTCTTTCATGCCGCATTCCAGTTTTTCGTTTTTTCTTGTTTTTGGAAGAAAGGCTGGCTTCTCTAAATTTTGGCTCTGAGAAGTTTAGGGTGACTTGTGAGATTATTTCTGGGGTAGATGTGGACCAGTGAAGACCCCACGGGTCCCTGCTGTGCTCCACAGAACAGAACGTGGAGAAGCAGTGTGTGGAAACTCCGTGCTTCTGACTGGGGCCTGTAGAGTCTGTCACCTCTGAGCTGAAGTTATGGCTTTGTCATTTGTCACACTGTCACCTGTGCTGTCACTGAGTCTGCATTTCCTCATCTGTAAATAGGGACTGACTATCGCATTCACCTCGTGAAATGTATGTAAGACATTTAGTGTAGCGCTTGGTACGGTAACCTTCCCTATAAACCTTCTCTAAATATTGGCTCAAAAACTAACTGAAACCATCACACCAAAGCTGACCACAGGCCTTTGCAGGGCCGGGACCACACGTCACCTTAGTAACCACAGTGCCTGGCACATGTGGGAATCAGTTCAGTTCCAAGGATCAGAGATGCAGTCAGGTTAGCACAGATGAAAATGAAAGGTGTTTTTATGGAATTCGGGAAGTCTTTTAGAACTCAGAGGCAAGAACTATGCCTGGGCTTCACTGTAACTAAGGAGTCATGATGTCATCTTGGACCCCGCCCCACACATATGCCTGTTGGTCTTCCCACAATGCTTTCAAAGCTTCATTTTTCTCTCTACAGAGATACCACCTCTCCCCTTGCACCTGGCCCAGTGTGGCCTCCTCAAATGCCAGCTGTGTTCCCCAAGCCTGCACAAAAGGTGACATCGGGTCAAGAGCCCAGGCTTAGAATCAAATTGCCTGGGGTTCACATCTTAGCTCTGCCACTTACTGACTGTACAACCGTAACTCCCTGTAACTCATTTTCTTCATCTGCAAATGGAGTACGATGCTAGCACCTGCCTCATGCGGTGTGGAGAAGGAAGGGTTAATGTGTGTGACGTGCTTATCATAGCAGCCTAGTACTTACTAAGTGTCCAGTAAACATTAGCAATAGTTATCCTTACATGACCTTCCAGCTCACCTCCTGGCTCAGATTGGTTCCCAGAGGCAGGCCCTGAGACAGGATTCACGTGGACATGATTTATTAGGAGCTATTCCCAGGGGAAACTGGGAAGCGACGGGGAAAGAGGGTTCGCAAGGGAAGGACAGGAGGCCATGCAGGTGGTGCCAAGGACAGTTCCAAGGAGGGGAATCTTGGTTTTAACCCTGGGGCAGCCCTAGACACAGCGTGGTCACATGTTGGAGTTGTCCCCATAAGGGGGCAAAGGACTTGAAGTATTTTTACCCCCACACCTGTCAGTCACTGGCGAAGGGAATTGCCAGACACTTCAGGCTTTCTGTGTCATCCGAAAGGCAGCCAGTGTGCATGGAAATGGTAAAGGGATCCAACGCGATCTGGGTAGAGCCCTGACAGTGAGTGTCACTCACCCCCAGAGTGAAACAGCCCAGTCTTTAGTGCCCAGATCCGAATCCCCTGCAGCAGAAATCTGATTGGTACTGTGTGAGTGAGGTGATCTCTTTCCTAAACAGGTGTGGCTGGGGGATAGCACAGCATGTGGAGCAGCCCTTTCAAAGGCGGGCTGCAGGTAGAGCAGGGGTAACGAGAGCTCAGGGGAGTGGATGACGTCTCAAGCACAGGGAGGCTCCTCAGCAAAGGCCTGGTGGGAGAATGCTGTGCACCCAGCCCCATGCACCCCGCTTCGTGTACCCGGGACCGTACACTCAGCACGGTGCATCCAGCTCTGTGCCAGGTTCCTGGTGGATGCAAAGATGGCAAAGACAGGGGTGCCACAGCCTCTTCTTTGAGATAACACTGGAATAGTGGTTTCCGCAACTACCCTGTGTGCTTTCCAAGGGCAGGGACCACATCTTACTGGGCCCCCTATTCACACAGATTCGAGGTGCCGAGTTGATGTTTGTTGAGTTTAGCCATGGGGGAAGGGAACGCCGTGGGCATTGCCCTCCCAACCCCCATTTCCCACCTCGATCTCACCTTCTGCCGGTGAAGTTTGTGAACTTGTTGCAACCATGTTGCTAACCTGTTTTTGATACCAGAGGGATTATTCATGATGAATTTTTACCAACCGGACAAACAGTGAACGAAGTTGACTATTTGCAAGTGCTGAAAAGGCTGCATGAAAAAGTTAGACGACCTGAACTTTTCACCAACAATTCATGGCTCTTGCATCACGACTAGGTTTTCCGGGCGGGAATTCCTGCCCATTCTTGGGAATTTTTTTCACTTTTCCATTCCTGAATCCCAAGAAAAGTTGGTCAGGAAATCGGAAAATCAGCTCCTTGAACTCAGGTGGTTGGTAGTATTGGCCATCACTTTGTGAAAATGATTCATCATGGAGAACAGAAAACAGTTTATTACTCGGGATTTGGAAATGGGAAAGTGAAAAAAATTCCTGAGAATGGGCCAGAATTCCCTCCCGGAAACCCTAGTCACAACAACACACCAGCTCACACAGCACTGTCTGTGAGGGAGTTTTTAGCCAGTAAACAAATAACTGTATTGGAACGCCCTCCCTCCTCACCTGATCTGGCCCCCAATGACTTCTTTGTTTACCCAAAGATAAAGGAAATACTGAAAGGGAGACACTTTGATGACATTCAGGACATCAAGGGTAATATGACAACAGCTCTGATGGCCATTCCAGAAAGAGTTCCAAAATTGCTTTGAAGGGTGGACTAGGCACTGGCTTCGGTGCATAGCTTCCCAAGGGGAAGAGTCCTTCGAGGGTGACCATAGTGATATTCAGCAATGAGGTATGTAGCGCTTTTGCTAGGATGAGTTCGTGAACTTAAGTGTCAGACCTCATATGTTAAAAACAATTGCATTGTCCACTTTAAAAAATGGTGACTTTTATGGGATATGAATTATATCTCAATTAAAAGGAATAAAAATGAAAGGTAGGGTTTGTAAAGTCCCTGGCTCCCAGTACGTACCCAATGAGCCATCTTTCCCTGGATTCTGGCAGTAACCTCCTAGCTGGTCTCCCCACCTCTGCCCTTGCTCCCCCTCAGAGTATCAGTGGTTGTGAGTTCACATTACTCTATTTCTCGAAGGTCTTCCAAGGCTCCTGTTGTCTGAGGAAAAGCCCGTCATTACAACGGCCTACAGGGCCCTACCCCATCTAGCACCTGGCTTCCTCTCTCATCCTATTTCCTGGGATTCTTCCCTGCTCTCTCTGCTCCAGCCCTATTAGTCTCTAGCTGCTCCTTAACCACGTGCCAGGCCTGTCCCTACCTCAGGACCTTTGCACTTGCTCTTCCTTCTGCCTGGAACAAACTCCCCTTAGATATCTGCTGGGCTTGCTCTTTTGCCTTCGTTAAGTCTTTGCTCCAATGTCACCTCAGTGAGACCTTCCCTGACCATTCTCTGTGTTTAAACTAGAAATCTCCTACCCTGGTCCTCCCTCTTTACCCACCCAGATTATTGTAGCACTTAGTGTAGTGCCAGGATGCCAGCTCCACGGGGGCAGGGGTTTCGCGTGTCTTGTTCACCATTATGTTCCCAGTGCCTGGCAGTCAACACTCAGTATTTTTTTTGACTGAATAAATAAATGTTAGCCCTTACTAGAATTGATAATCAACTTTCTGAGACTTTTAATCTTTGTATTTTCCTCTCGCGAGATCTCTTGCAGGTTTCAACCTGACACCTCTCGGAGGTGTCTTCCTTCCTTCCAACTTTCCCCTACTGAGTGTCAGTTTTAAAGGGAAGACATTGTCCTTGTGGTAGAATTACGGAGTCACTCTAGGTAATAGTTCCACCTCACTTTGAAGTGAACCCTGTTCTTTTTTAAAAGGCATCAGAACCCGCCCCCCCCCCCCACCACCAAACTCCTCGCTGTAATGAAATTAGTTTCCTCAAGCTGATGTGGAAGCTGATTTGTGTATTGCTTCCAGTTAGAAGGCTTTGCAATTAATTGTCCTCGCTAACCTTGTTGAGATCTAACCACGTTACGTTTAGTTCATGAAAACATTATCTCCTCATTGGTGTCTGGTGGGACTGGAAATCCTGCCTTACTCTCTCTTGAGCAAGAAAATGTAATTTTTCTTGGTTCCAAAATTAAGACGGTGAACGATGTGGTAGTGGGAAGAATGCTGAGATTGGGAGGTAGATTGTAGAACTTGGATTCTAGAAATAGCTCTGACGTTGACTGACTGTATGGCCTGTGGACAGGCTCCTCTTTCTAAACCCTTTGTGGGGGGCTGGGGCACATTCTGAAATAATTTTTATGTACATAAGTAATTGACAAATACATATTTTTTAATTTTAAATTTATAAACAAAGCTAACATTCTCTTTGACCTGACTCTCCCATACTTCCGAAGTATCGAATCATTTGTTAGATGCTTCTATTTCCAGATAATTTTCTATGCATTTGTATATTAATATAGAGTATTATTATATGAATGTGTTTTATATAAATTGACAATATTGTAATACGGTAACCACAACTTGCTTTTGCACCCAACATAAGAACTTGAAGTTTTTTCCATGTCAGCATATATATGTTTCTTCTATTTTTGAATAGCTTCATGGTATTTCTATTAGTTAGCTTGGACTGCCATCGCCAAATACCATAGACTGGGGGGCTTCAACCACACACATGTATTTGTCACAGTTCTGGAGGCTGTGACGTCCAAGGTCAAGGTGCTGACTAATTCGTTTCCTGGTGAGGACCTCCTCTGGGCTTGCAGACCCACCTTCTGTGTCCTCATATGGCAGAGAGAGAGAGAGAGAGAGAGAGAGAGAGAGAGAGAGAGAGAGAGAGAGAGAGAGAGAGAGAGAGAACTGGTCTCTCGTCCTCTTCCTATAAGGACACTTACCCCATCATGGGGCCCCACTCAGGTGACTTCATCTAACCTTCCAAAGGCCCCACCTCCAAACACCATCGCACTGGGGGTTAGGGCTTCAACATAGAAACTGGGGCGCAGGGGGGTAGAGGGAAATACAAACCTTCAGTCCATTACAGTATTCTATAACACCGATGTGCCATTACTTATTTAGCCATTTTCTAGTTGATGAATGTTTAGGCTGTTTTCAATTTTTCCCTATTACAAACTGTGCTGTAATAAACTTCGTTCTTGGGGCCTCTTCTCTTGGGCAGACATTGAGAATGGAATGGCTCTGTCATACATAGTTTTGTCATTCTTAAAGCAAGGGACTTGAGCAAGTGAAACTTTAAATCCTTTCCTGTATAACCTGAATATAACAGGGGTCCCATGTGACCCAGTCCTTGTTCTGTATCAATTCAAAGAAATAATTTGCCAGAAAAATACAGAGGGGTCCAAAAAATGTATACACATTTTAAGAAAGGAAAAAACTGTATTAAAGTTGTAATACTCAATAGATAGCAATAAAAGATGCATACAAGTCATGTGTATACATTTTTTTGGCACCCCTGTATAGTTGAACACAATTCCATTTTTTTCTTGATTGCTCTGGAAACCCCCAAAGGTAGTAGTGTGTGTGAATGGAGGGCTGAGGGTGGAGGTCAAAGTTAGAAGTACATTCTTTTTTGTGAATTGGTTTGTTTGTGGTTGTCAGGTATAATTTGGATTCTTTTGATTTCAGAGAAAGTGACGTTTATCCTTGTTGAGGTTTCAAATTAAAAAGTCGAAAAGGATATACAGTTAACATCGTCCCTCCCACATCTGTTCCCTCGCTGTCTTGCCAGAGACACTCACTAATTCCTGTCTCTTATGTATCCTCTTATCTATTAATGCGACCTGGCTTCAACACAAAGGGTGACACACTCAACATAGTTTGCACATTTTTCTTTTTAATTTTTTAACTGTGGAAAAATTCAAACATATACAGAAGTGAGAGAATAGTATAATATATCCCTCTGTACTCATTGTTCAGCTTCACAATTATCAGCAAATTATCTTGGCTTTTTCGCCAATATGATACACATACATCTTACACCTTGTTCCATGTCGGTTCGTGTACACTTGCCTCGTTTATTTTCATGGTTGCTTAGTATTCTATACTAATGAGATGTCCCATAATGCACTTTACCAGTCTCCTACTGATGGGCATTTATTTTAAGATGATTTATTTTATGACATTATTTTAAGATTGTTCTCAATCTCATGTCACTATAAACAGTGCTGCAATGAATACTCTTTTACAACCATCTTTGAGCACATGTGTGACTAAATCTGTAAGAAATTCTTGGAAGTGGAATTGCAGAGTCAAATGCATTTAAAATATTGATAAGGACCGCCAAATAGCCCACTAATGGAATTGCATTAATTCTCGCTCTCGCTAACAGTATGTGAGAGCGCTCATTTCCCCACATGCTCATCAACATAATGTGTTATCACATTTTTTATCTTTAAAATGCTTTCTTCTAGTTATGTCTTCAGCAGTGTTTTTCAAACCAAGAATTGAGATCTGTTAGGAAGTCGTGGAGCCAATGTAGGCGGTAGGATTCAGCATAGAACAGGATAGAACAGAGCAGAGATCATCGCGTACGGTGAGGATAAGTGTTGTTTATGAAACTTTTGCTTCAGTCACACCTCTGTGTACATGTGTGTACGAACAGGGTTGTGATGTAAAACGTAGATCTCACCATGGGTCTTGGGGCAAAGAATTTGAAAAGACCCAGATCTACAGGGCTAGCAGTTACTTTTCAGAAGGCTTCTCTCACTCCGCTCTCACTCTAAAATTTCAAAAAAGGAAGTGCCCCCCACGCCTCCCTTCCTTCTGTTCCCCTTTTCCTTTCTTCCCTGTTGCTGTCCTCTGAGGGCAAGGTTCTCACGCGAATCCACTCCAGTCTATCTCCCTCCCGGCACCCAACCCCACCTGGCCTCGTGCCAGATGGGAGCTGGTATAGAGGGACTTGTCAGAGGGCCTGGAAGGCGTTGCTGATGACTTTGTTTCACAAAGGGGGAGCTCTCGTATCCAGGGCAGATCCGTCTTCATGCTACGGGGCCGTCCTGTGCATTACAGGGCGTTTAGACTCCGTGGCCCCAGGCACTGACTGCCAGGAGCGTCCTTCTTTGTCACTGCACATGAGTCACACACACACACACACACACACACACACACACACTGCTTGTCCGTTGCCCCTACTTGTCCTTCTGTCCAAGTATCACTCATTTCAGCACATCCCCCCATTAGAAACGCTTTCCCTTCATCTCACTCTCCACAATTGCAATGCGATTCTGTTTCTCGCTTATTTTGCAAATGACCTGATTCTCCCTCTAATGTTTTTGCTCCTCCATGAGGGCAGGGACCCTGGTTGTGCATATGGTGGCTGTTATCTAGAAGGCACTCCCTAGATAGTTCTAGAAAAAGTGGTTTATATCTGTTCTCAGTGTGATCAGAAGAGGCGTTGATGGACCAGTGACCGTCTCCTAAGGGTCCTGAAGAACCCTCTTCCCGCGCTGACTGAGGCTGTCGGCCGTCTGTGAAGTGACAGTCTGAGGACATTCTGATACACTGTCCTAGAGGCACACTCAACCCAGAGAATCTGCAGCATTTGAAAGGGCTATTTATAAAGATGTAGGCAGGGCTTAGGGATTCTGCCAAAGGTTGTACAGCCACCTGGAGAATGTAACCACCTCTAGGGATTGAAGGCTGAGAGGGGGGAAAAGCGACCTGAACCCTGAGAGAGAGGTTGTGGAAAGAGCCACCTGACGAGGCCTGTGTGGCATTCGGCCAAAGGACTTGGCCAACTCCTGGTGACTGCAGGGAGGGGGCATGGGAATAAATACCCCAACCTCTCTGTCCTCCCATCTCTGGTCTCCTGCCAGCGCCTCCCGTTGGCTGAACCCAGTAGGCAAGGGAGCCAAGGATGCAGTCTCTACAGGTTTGCCTCCTGCACGCTCAGTCTCTACAGAGCAGGGCCGACGAGGGCAGAGAGTGCTGTGGAAGAGAAACAGCACGTGACTGTGGCAGTGATGGATCTCAGGGGACAGTGTGGTGTGGCTTTGGGAAGCTGTGGAGTGGAGCCATTAGGAGCGTGGGAGCCACAGCCCGGGTCCCTGGGCTTAACTTCCACCTCTTCCAGCCTCAGGTATGTCACCTCTCTGTGCCTCAGTTTCCTCACCTGTAAAACGGGAATATTAATGGTACGCGCTGCATAGAGTTGTGTGGTCATTGAATGGGTTACATAACATGTCAAGCACTTAGATTAGGGATTGACACGTGGTACGTGCGCAGTAGTTGTTAGGTCTTATCACCATGGTCGTTTCGGATATTCATCTCCTCGGCTTGCATAGAAATTTCAAGAGGAGGAGAAAGTGAATGCAACCTTTCACGGAGGAGTAGGGCTGTGCAGACACAAAAAGAAGTAAACTAGAATGACTGCGGAATTGGCTCCGTGGAGTGGAAAAGAATCTCCCTCTTCTTTTTCCAATATGAGGCCTGACTCCAGCTTTTAAGTTTTGGTTGCTGGTCCAAACGGAGTCTATTTATTCTTTCTCACTTTCAGCGCTGTCATCTTCCCCCCCTTAATAATCTATAGGCTGATGGGACATATTTGAATGGAGAGATTAAACGAGTTTTCATTTGCTACTTTGAAATGGTTTAATCCCCTGCAGAGAAAGATTAAAGCTCTTTACAGACGATAGAGGTGGTATATATTTAAAAAAATAATAATGTTGCTATTCCACATTCCACAGACTCTTCCTTCATTTGCTGATGTCAGTGGATAGAGTCAGTTCATTGCTCACGTCACCACCAGCCACAGTGAGAGGAGAGGTGGGGGCAGGGGAGGGCTGGGGCTGCCAGAAAAGAAAATCAAGGAACGAGTCTGCTTTGTAAGCAAAGGCACTGGGGAGGGCAAGGATGCTGGGAAGATGGACACAGCCTGCCTTGACAAAGGCACCAGCCATGTTGAGAAACAATCTTTGTGTCTGTCTCTGTCTCTATTGCTGTCCGTATCCAGACTGTTAGGAAGCTTACATGGGAACAAAATGTTTATAAAGAGGGAACATTAAGCCTTGTCCAGCTGCCAATGTCCTGAGAGCACTGGACTGAGAGTCCGCATAACTGGCGTCACCGCCTGGACCTCCTGTCTCTGGGTTGTTGCCCAAGGTCTAGGCAGGACGTGCCTAACTTTCCTAGGCTTGCTTATGGGCTGGGGGTCTCTGGGAACTGGCTGGTGAAGGAGAGCTTGGGTGGGCGCAGTCCTGCCTCAGGCAGCCTCTCATCTTCCAGCAGGCTGGTTTGGGCTGGTTACGGGGAAGGGGTTCAAAAGAGGAGGTAGAAGTAGCAAGGCCCATTGGAGTCCCGGCTCCTGGCATTCTGTTGGCCAAAGCAACACACAGGCCCACTCCATTCAAGGGGTGGAGACATTAACTCCATCTCTTGACAGACAGAGCTGCAAAATCACATTACAATACGAAGCTACATTGCGAGGGCTGTGAGTACAGGGAAAAGAAGAATTAGGGCCTTTTTTTTTTTTTTTTTTTGCAACCAATCCACCACACTCATTATGCAGAGATCATATTAGCACCTACTTCTTAGAGTTATTGTGAGACTTCAGTGAGGTCAGGCTTATAAAGCAGTGGTTTTGAGCCAGGCTTGCAGGAGCTGCTCAGCAAATATTAGCCATTACTGCTGCTCCTGTTGTCATAACCATTAATGTTGTTGTTGTTGTTGTTATTTATTATTATTATTGATAGGAGTCCTCATCTCTGGGCATCTGCTCAGTGCAGTTCTTAGGTTCAAATCCCCTAGTCCGCTTTGCTCCTGCATGCCTGATTGCTTTTCCTCTTAATAAAGGAGCAAGCCAGTTGATGGAAAACGTCCGTGCTTTTGCGAACACAGATGCCACTGCGTGTTAGCGTCCTTTGGCCATTAGCTGTCAAGGCAGGCAGAGCAGAGATCTATTTAAAGATCCCGTAGGTGCCTTTGCATTCTGCCATCAAAGCCATGCCAGAGATGGAGACACGTCTGAGACAGGGGCAGAAGGTTCCTAATATGAAACTAACCTTGCGTTGGCCATCCGCACTGACTTAGGAACGGGAAGGTAATTGCCTAGTGAAGTTTGGTCTCCTCACGTTAATTAATGGTGCCTCCAGCTAAACGTCAATGGTTTATTGTTTATTTTTATTTCCAAAGGAGGGAGATTGCGCCTCGAGTTGGAAATGCTTCGCAGGCTGTAATACGGTTAAATTCTGGAGTCCTGCTGACGGTACCTCAGCCGGCTGGGCGCTCTTTACATTGACCTAAGAGAAAAGGGACCATGGAGTCTTGCCTCCTGTTTAGTGCCAAGCAAAGAATGGCTAAGATGCTTTTTTAACAGTGGTTTATCATGGGTCTGACATCAGCCTTTTTTCCGAATGGGAGACAGCAGCATTTGCCAAAAGAGTCTACATGTAGGGAGAAGAGCAGAATGAATGTATTGACAGCAATCCCCATGAATTTTAATTTCTTTTTAAAAGAGGGGAAATACCTTCTTTTGATGCCATCTCAAAACAGAAGAAAAGCCAGAGATGAAATGTGTTTGTGATTCATCAGAAAACAGACAGATTTTATTTCTCTTCTTTGCAGAAGTAGCTGTCTAGGTACAGGGTTCTGTCAGATGAGAGAGGGATTATATTTGGAAATCCTAATTGTGGAGAGGTTTTCTTGAAAAAGCAGCCTAAAGCCAAACTGGCTCCCACTGATGCTTCCTTGGTTGGTTTCTTTTTTTATCTTTAATCCTTCTGACACCCTGAAAGTAGTTCACACATAGAATTAGAAGAATCTGTTCTGTCCATCCTTGATGTTTACTGGACTTGTAGTTCCAGAAATCACAATCTCATTGTCTGGCCCTCACGTTGGAGAATGGTGTCAGGAGAATTATGAATTTCCTTTTTTTTTTTTTAGTTGAAACACTCAAATAGGCTAAGGTAAAAAATAAAAAAATTTAAAAAGGAATGTACTGACTTACATTATGCACAAGTGTGGGAGCTTCAGGCACGGCTGCATCCAGGTGCTCAAATAATGGCAGAAATCCATTTCTCACATCACTCTCTCTTTTGCATAGACTTCAGTCTCAGGCTGGAGGGTGGTAAAGATGCCCCCATCGCAGCCCCAGGCTTAGTGAACCAATGTGAAAGGTATATCTCCTTTGTAAGAAGAGCACTACTGTAGCAACAGTTTCAGATACGGATCTCATGGGTTTGCATTGGGTCACACGCCTTTCTCTGTATCAAACATTGTGGCCAGGGGTATGAAATAGATGGCTAGGTCAGGCTGGGGCATGTGCCAGCCTCTAGAGTAGAGGGAGGCGACAGCTCCACCCAGACCTCATGGACCTACTATGGGGGAAGGGTGATTTACCCAGAGGGCACTCAGGAGTAAGGAAGTGTGTTCCGGCAGAGAATCTTTGGGATACTGTGCTGTTCTGGCTCTTCCAGGAAGCAGACACCAAGACGGGATTCAATGTGCAAAGATTTAATTAGTGGAAACACTTATGGGAGAAAATAGAAAGAGAGCCAGGAAGGCTTGCAGAGCCACCAGGCACTGAGTGCAGGGGAGAGGGAGAGGGAAGGGAGGTTGGCTGGCAGCTACCCAGGTTCCCTGCAGTCTCAGGACATTTCAGCAAGATGACGAGGAGTCCTCCAGCCCTCGTCGCTGTCCGAGGAGCCCTGTGTGTCCCAGGGTCAGGCTTGTTTTAGTGTCTCTGCTGCACTCGGTTATGGCTGGGAGCAGCCCGTGGGAAGTGTGGCCTCATTGGCACCGATGGATTTGAGAGCAGAGACGCTGGGGCACTTGGTCAGTTAAGCTTCCTGTAGCTGGAGGTCTGCAAGGCACACAAGATAAGACCTCATAGTTACACACAGATTCAAAGGTGCTGTCATAGCTCCTAGCTTAGTTGATCCCTGTAATGCAAATAATGTTATCATCACCTCCTCCCATTTTATAGACGGGGAGGGTGAGGCAGGAGAGGTAATGATTTGTCCAAGGCCAGTCCTCTAGCAGTGAAGAGCTGGCACTCAGATCCCATTGCCTCCCCACCGATCATACCTGCCTGCACTGGGTGGGGTAGCATCCCCCAAATTCATAACCACCTGGAACCTCAGGATGTCATCTTATGTCGCAAGAGGGTCTTCGCAGGTAGAATTAGGTAGGTAAGAAGAGGTTCTGCGGCCTGAGGGCGGGCCCTAATCCCATATGGCTGGCATCCTTAGAGGAAGGAGAGGTGAAGACACAGACACAGAAGGAACAGAGGGAAGAGGGCCCCGTGAGGATGGAGGCAGAGCCTGGAGTGATGCGGCCATAAGCCAAGGGACACCAATGATTGTCAGCCACCACCGGAAGCTGGGAGAGAGGCCCGGAACAGATTCTTCCCCAGAGCCTTCGGGAGACAGCATGGCCTTGCTGGCATCTTGACATTGGACTTGTAGCCTCCACAACTCAAGGGAACAAGTCTGTTGTTGGTGGTAATTTCTTACGGCAGCTCTAGAAAACTGATACACCCTCCTAAAAGAACCTGTCACCCATTTGCCACTTCTCTCTGCTCGTGCTACATGACCCTGCCCCCCACCCAGCCCCATGGGCACTGCCAATTGGATAAATCCAGAGCCCCAGAGTCTGTGGTCAGATAGCAGAGGCAGAGAAATGCTGGGCCAAGAAGACTCAGGTCATATGCAACCCAAGGACTGTGGCTGACACATAGTCCTGTTGGTAGCGGGTCTCCCCTGATGTGATGTGATGAGAAGGGCATTTCACCTCTGGGGGATTCTTCTCCCCCAAATCCATAACTCTAGTGTAATCATGAGAGACATCAGACAAGTCCAAGTTGGGGGGATGGTCTACAAAATACCTAACCAATATTCTTCAGAGGTGTCAAGGTCATGAAATAGGGAAAGACTGAGAAACTGTCACAGACTGGAAGAGACTAAGGTACATGATGACTAAATGCAATGTCAAATCCCAGAACAACCAAAAATGACATTAGTGAAATCCGAATGAAGTCAGTTAATAGCACTGTACCAATGTAAATTTCTTAGTTTTGACAAATGTGCCATGGTAATGTAAGATGTTAACATTAGGAGAAGACGAATGAAGGGCATATGGGGACTCACAGCTTCTCTGTAAATCTGAAATCATTACAAAATAAAAAGCTATTTAAAAAGAGACAGAGATAGAGAAGAGACAGAGAAATACCCTGGGGTCAAAGACAGGGAGAAAACGTGGTTTATGACGGACCTCGTCCAAATCACATGACCCCTGGCTAAATTCCATAGCCTGTCCTGGATACATCTGTCTATCCACCCATTCATGCATCCATCCAACAAATTTTTATTGAGCACCTATTATATATTAGGCACTATTTTAGCTTCTGGGGGTACAGCTGTGACAGACTATTAGTTGTCTAACCTCGTGGAACTTATATTGTAGTAAGAGAAACAGGTGATCTGTTTACCTACCTATCTATCAATCAGTTATCTATTTAAATGAACACGAAACCATCAGATGGTAATAAGTGCTGTGCAGAAAACTGAAATAAACAATGAGGGGGAGGTGATCAGAGAAGGCCTCTCTGAGGAAATGACTGAAGCTGGGACCTGAATGACAAAAAGGAAACCCACCTTGCAAAGAACAGGAGGAAGTAGTCCAGGCATAAGGAACAGCTGGTGCAAAGGCCCTGAGGTAGCAATAAGCTTGGGTGTTTAATAAACAGAAGAAAGGCCTCAGGCTGGAGCATAGTGAGAGGGGGGAGGGTGGCAGGAGATGAGGGGAAAGAGGCATGAGGGGGTGGCGTGGGAGGCAGATGATGCAGGACCTGTAGGCCAAATAAAACCTTTTCTAAAAAAGTGCAGTGAGGAGATACCAGAATGGGTTTCAAGAGAAGGAATGACATGTCCTGGTTTGGTTTTGAGGCTATATCTTTGCCTGTGTGTAGAGAATGCCCTATAAGGATATAGGACTGGAGGAGTTGTCCAGGCGGGAGTTGTCGGTGGCTGAGAGGCTGGAAACTGGGCCTCGGAGGGGTTTCTGTTTCTTACAACCAAACGTGCTAATTATGACTCAGGTCTTCTGATGCTGCGTCTCCTGTTTCCCCACCACGCTCTGAGGTCTTCAGTGAAATCAGCAAAACTTTCCTTCGGTCCATCTTCCTTTTCTTCTTTCGTGTCTCTACGCCCTTTTCTCCCCGCTGTGGATACAGTGCTCTCACATCTCTCTTTTTGGTGCCCACCTTGGCCTGACCTAGAAAACACCTCATCATCCCTAGTTTTTCTCTTCTTCCTTCAAAACTTACCTGTCCTGCATTCATTCTTTCACGTCTCTTTCCCCTGCTAGGGACAGGCTGATAAATGTAACCTTGCTAGCCTGGAAAAGGAATTTCTTCCAGATAACATTGGTGTTTTAATGGTGATTTTTATTGCCTTCCGATTCAGCAGGCATTCGTGGAACACTTAATATTTGCTCAGCTCTGTATTGGGCCCTCCCATGTGTTTCAGTCCCCTTTGAGCCTTATAAACATCTAGGGAAGGTGTTCTTCTTTTTTACAGGTGAAGATGGAGAGGCTCAGAACCTCTGCTCCCTTTCCCTGCAGTGAATTATGGGAGTATCAGGATAGGCCAATTAGGAGAAACAATTTTGTGCTTTTAATGCCCCTCCAGGTTGACTTGAGAATGACATATAAACTTTTATGAAAAGTACCCTCTGGAACTTATCTGGTTTCTGTGAAAAACCACGAGGCATTTTCAAGTGCAGCCAGACTGTGTCTCCTGGGGCTTTTCTCTCTTTGTTTCCTGTACTAGAAAGGGCTGGTGCGAGGTTCCGGGGCTTGCTGTCTGAGTGAGCAGGAATATTTCCACGAGGCTGCAGCTTTACAGCCATCAGCTCTGGGGCAGGAGATATGCACCTGACTTCCTCCACAACTGTCACTTCCTATCTTTTCTCCGCGTCTCCTCTTCCACGTGGTCCTCTTCCACGAGTCCCTGGGTAAGTGGGTGGCTTGAATTTCTTTCTGCTCAGTTTCTTTGTAGTTTCTAGGGCAGGGGTGTCCAAACTTTTTTCAACGTTTTTCACCAAGGGCCATATGCGGTAAAATATACAAACAGCCGGGTCACTCACTCGAGGTGAAGTACGTATTGCCTCACCTGGTTTATTTAAGTAAACTAAACATACTTTTGGAATTTGCTGCGGGCCAATTAACAATGGATCACGGGCCGCAGTGGGCCCGCGGGCCGCAGTTTGGACACCCCTGTTCTAGGGTGTGAAGGTAATGGTGGAAGGCTCAGTGAACTATAGGCATCCACGTCACAGAAAGAAAGCTTTTATCTAGGAAATAGGGCAAAAATGGTACCCATTCCATTCATTCAAGCATTCATCCATCCGTCAGCTCTTTATTAGGTATTTATCCTGTGCCACACACTGTGTTAGGGACATAAGACAGATGTGGTCCCCTGTGCTCAAGGAACTGAGGTCGGGACACAGCCAGCAACTGTAGCAGGGATCTCCTGGGACGGTGATCTAGTGCAGGTCCATCTACACTTGGTGGGAGAGACCGGCATCTGGAAGACACAGGGCTCCTTGCAGAACCCTCATCACTCTGTACATATCCCTTGGTAACAGCTAAACCTGCGATTTGCAGTGGTCAGCTGTCTCTCTCCTTCACACTGGGTGTCACAATGGAAGGAGACAGGCTGTTAAGGTGGCTGAACAATATGCAATGGGAGAACAATATGCAGAGAAGACGAGCGTCCGACTGTGTCAGGAGCAGTCGGGAAAGGCGCTTGGGAGAGCAGACAAGTTCCCTGTTCCAGGCCCTTCAGGGCTGGCTCAATGCAACACTGTGCCTAAGAGCATGTCAGACAGACGTGGTGTCAGACAGACGTGGGCTGAGTCCCTTCTTGGTTACATGCTAGTGTGTGAGTTTGAACAAATATCTTTTTCTCTCTGAGCCTCAGTCTCCTCTTAGAAACAGGGACCAGTCCCAAGATTGACTTTCCAGGGTTGCTGTAAATATTAAACAACATCCTGCATGTAAAGAACTTAGCTGAGGTCTTGGGAAATTGCTGTGATCACACTTCAGAAATTCTGAGGTGACTACCAGGGATCAGAGAAGAGGTGTAATCAGAGTGGTCTCCCTGGAGGAAGTGCCCTTTGAGTCTCTAAGCTTGGCAAGAGCAGAGATAGGATCCCTTTGGTGTCCTTCTGTATCCCTAGCATCTGGCATATAAGTCAGTCCTCGGTCTATGTTTACTTTATTGTTTTAATGTAATTGCGTTTTTTGCATTAAAAAAATGTTTTTAATTGGGGAATATTGGGGAACAGTGGGTTTTTCCAGGACCCATCAGCTCCAAGTAAAATCATTGTTTTCAATCTAGTTATGGAGGGTGCAGCTCACTGGCCCATGTGGGAATTGAACTGGCGACCTTGGTGTTATGAGCAGTGCACTCTAACCACTGAGCGAACCGGCTGCCCCTCAGCATATGTTTATTGAGTGAATGAATGAATGAATGACCAGGACCTTGGAAGAGGGATAGAATGTGCATGTGGAAGGGGCTTTCTGGCATTTTTCTCTTCCCAGTGACCATATCTATGAATGGCATCAAACTATAGATATCGTTTTGTAGTTTTTCTTTTTCACATGGAGATAACTCCTTTTCAAGGCTGCCCCACTTTATCATAGTGAGGGGCTTCACCTGCCTGGTATGGAACATCCCACAATTTATTTAAATGACCCCATATTGTTGGACATTTAGATTGTTTCCAATTTGTCATGCTAAGCAATGCTGTGATGGTAATCTTTGTACATAAATCTAATTATTTCCTCAGGTTAAATTGCTCGAGACACTCTCCTGGGTCCAATCGTAGGTGTGTGTAATTTCTAAGGTTTTGGACACGTAACGCTCGATTGCCCTCCAGGAAGCCTGTGCCAGGGTACCTTGTCACCTACCAATCAGCTGAGCTGATGGCTAGTCTGCTGCTTGAAAGATGGCCGCTCCCCCTTATCGCAGCACTTCTCCCTGCGTTGCCTGCTTGGCCAAATGGGATTCGTGGGGAGAGCTAGCCTTTTCTTTTTGCAAGCCTGCTGGGTATCTGTTGTGTCATGTTAGGATTACATAAGTGTGATGTCGAAAAATCTCCTTGGAGCAAAGAGGCTGCCCAGATGTTGGAGTCGGGAGGGAGAAAAGCTCGGGATGCTGAGAGGTGGGTCACATGGCGTGCCAGCACCACCGCCCCCCACTTCCCTGGTCTCCGGTAGAAGTAACCTTGTTCAACCTCTCCCACCTCATGCATAAGCATCCTCTCTCTAGTATGTTTCATCGCGCTTGTCATACTGTTTTGTAATTTGAGGGCCACTTTTCTATCTCTTCTGTTGGCCTGTAGCATGGAGGGGTGGAGTCTTGCTCATTCAGTATCCCCAGCATCTGGCAGAGAGTAAAAATAAAAAACAAATGAAATGAGAATAGTAATAGTAATAATATTTAATTAATAATAATAATAATAATAGCTAATGTGTTGAGCACTTACTCTGTGCCAGGCATTTCACAAACTATACCAAGCCCCTTACATATTTTACCTTATTGAAAGATCCCCACAAACTAATGCTGTAGGTATTAGTATTAGCCCCATTTCACAGATGAGGATGCTAAGGCTCAGAGAGGTGGAGTGACTTGCCCAAGGTCACACAGCCAGTAAGTAAAAGAGGTGGGACTTGAAGCCAACTCCTCTCAGTCATTCTGCGAGGTGCTTGGTGTGTACCTAAGGCATTCAATGGGGAGCAAGATTTCCCTTTGCTCCCTCCCCAACACTAGATAATGGCTGGGTGATGGTGACAAATATCTGTCCCCAGCACGACTGAGGAATCTGGTTTATTCATTTCCAGGGAAAGGCTAGACTGAGGGTTTGAGAGGGTCTTCTTGGAGGAGTGTTTTGAAAGACCTAACCTCTCCTGACCTCCCCATCTCCAGTCACAGCGCCTGGGACCCCCCTCCATGATAGATTCATCCTTTTTCCATCAGAGCTTAAAGCTCCTTTTGAAAATGTAGATTCTTCCAGCAAATGTCAGCCCCCTCCATCCTTAACACCTCGGTGGGCGTCAGGACATCTAAGCTTTTCTCTCAAGCTGCTCTTCCCCACTCTCCTCTTTTCTTTCCACTTGTCCAAGTTCGGGCAGCTTAGATTTCACTCCTAGGCAGCTTTCCCAGCCCTCCCAGCTCATTCAGCTCTCTCCTGGGGCCAGCAGCTCTGGTGTTGACCATCTCGGGTGATGATCTAGCCCAGATCTTCCTAAAATTGTTCACAGATAGCAGCATCGTGAAGGTGTGGGGCTCCTTGCAGAATCCCACGAACTACTGACATATCCCATTTATGATAAGTGCAATTTCGGGTGGTCAGATGCCGCTTCCTGAGGTTACAGTAAGGTAAAGATACAAGCATCAGAAGTTCTAAGAATCATTCACTTATTCAGCATTGCCCAGATACCACATGTGTTCTGGGCCCTGAGGACTCAGAGATATACAGTACTGAGCTGTGTTCTCAGAATATCCAGTCTGACAGAAAAAGCAGAGAACCATGTGATTTCACTGATATGTGGTATATAAACCAAAAACAACAAAAGAACAAGACAAACAAATGAGAAACAAAAACTCATAGACACAGACAATTATTTAGTGGTTACCAGAGGGGAAGGGGAAAGGGGGTTAGTAGACGACAGTAAAGGGGATCAAATATATGGTGACGGAAGGAGAACTGACTCTGGGTGGTGAACACACAGTGGGATTTATAGATGATGTAATACAGAATTGTACACCTGAAATCTATGTAACTTTACTAACAATTGTCAACCCAATAAACTTGATTTAAAAAATAAATAAAGATTGAAAAAAAAAAGAATATCCAGTCTGATGGCAGAACCAGTTACAAAGCAGGCGGGACCCAGGCAGAGGGGTAGGCTAGATTGTGGGAGCTCGGATGAGGGACATACATGGTCCGTCGTCAATAAGTGTTATGTAGTTATTTGTTTGTTACAGACCAGAAGCAGATTCTAGAGTGGACCAGGGGGAGGGAAGATCCTGCATGCTTCCTTTATTTTCTTGGGAAAAGACCATGCTTCTGCATTTGCTGGAATAACTGGGAAGCCGCCCCCTAAGAGATCGTTACTAAGGGGAGGGGGCTTAGGTGAACCCAGCATACCTAGAGGGCTTATTTCAGGGCTGGTAATGCTATGGACGTGCTGGAACAGAAGGGAAAATCAGGCTTGTTTTAGCCCTACATTATATCAACTTAAGCACATTTGCAAAGAAGAAAACATTGTGTTACTGCTGGAAATGGAAATATGCTATTTTTCTAATGCACTTTAAAATAAATATGTAACATTTAAACCTTAAAAAACTGTGTGTCTCTAGACCACCTAGCATCATTGTTTGTATCTCAGCACAACATGTACCATTCTTTGGAAAATACGTCTCTTCAACAATCACAATAGCAACAATAATGAATAAAGGTGATACACATCCGGCCTCCTGCATGCCAGGCACTGTTCATTGTGCTTTCACGTGGATTAGCTGATGTGATCCTAATGACAACCATAGGAGGAAGTACTATTATGATCCCCCATTTCACAGGTGGGGGCACTGAGGTACAGAGAAGTTTATTATCTTCCCCCAGGACACAGTTTGTGTGTGGAAGAGCCAGACTGGAACCTAAGCAGCCTTGCCCTAAAACCTCGCCTTTAAAACCAGTTCATGATACAGTCTCTGCAGACGCTCCTTTTCCAGAATCTATGGTAGTTTTGGGCTGGATGCTTCCTTGAAGAAGAAATGAGTCTAGTTAAACACCCAGCACACAGTAGGTGCTTAATAAATGGTAGCTGCTCTTCTTATTTAGAGTATACAGCACTCGTTCCTATCCATTAGCTCAATGAAACATCCTGGCCACACTGGTAGGTAGGGGGGAAGGTGTTGTAGTCCCATTTTACAGCTGAAGAAATTGAGGCTCAGAGCATGCATGTGACGTGCCCAAGGTCTCACAGCTGGTGAGTTGGGGAGCCAAGAAGGAAGCTCAGAGCACCGGAAGGCAGGTCCCCGTCTCCTTCCCCGAGTAGTATCTTGCCTGACAACACCGAATTGACCGATTAATAAATACTTGTCTGACTCAGTCCTGCAGTGTCTTCTCTGCAGTTACCCTATTTTCTCCTCCGGGGGCTATGAGCTTCCTTAAGACTTTCTCCTTTCCCAGTGGGAAGGGGTCTGTCAGGGCACATAAGCCAAACTCAGGGACCCAACAATTCTCTCTCTCCTTTTGGCTCTTTCTCTTCCTCTCTTTTTTTCTTGCTCTTCTGTCTCTCTGCTCCGTTTACTTGTTTTGTCTTTGACGGATCCCCCGGGATGAATTGCGCTCTTGTGACATTTCTTCCCTTTTGTGTTCCTGATGATAAGCATTTCCCTGGAGGGTCTTAAAAGAGAAGGAAGGAATGAACAAAGCACAGCACGCCTGGTACTGCCACCTGCAACAGAGCCTGGTGGTTAGGCGAAAGCTTTGAGCACCAATTCTTCCTCTTACAGCCTCCTCCTGTGCGCGCGCACACACACACACACACACACACACACACACACACACACACAGTATTGTTTAGGACAGGCTGTGATATGATTGAAATATGGGGTCCTCCAGCCAAGAGGGCGCTCAGTCGCGATCCCTAAGGCTGCCTTGCTTCTGAAGGGCTTCTCGTCTGGGGTCCTCGCCAGACTGACTGTGTTGCCTTCCTCTTGCTGCTGTAACAAATAACAAACACACTGGCTTCACACAGCACAGGTTTATTCTTACAGTCCTGGAGGCCAGAAGTCCTACAGTCAGGATATCAGCAGGGCTGCCTTCCCTTGGAGGCTCTAGGGGAGAATTTATTTCCTTGCTTTTTCCAACTTCAAGAGGCGGCCCACATTCCTTGGCTTGTGGCCCCTTCCTCCATCTTCAAGGCCGGCATCATCTCATAGTATCTTCTCTCTCTCTCCTTCACTCCCTCCCTCCCAGACTCCGTCGTTATCTCTCCTCTCTGACCCTCCTGCCTCCCTCTTTCTCTATGAGGACTCTTGTGTTTACCTGGGCTCACCCAGGGAACTCTGGGTAAACGCTTACCTTAGTCATATCTGTAAAGTCCTGTTTGGGCAGGTAAGGTAATTCCCCTCGTCTGGGGATTAGGACATGGAAATCTTTTGGGGCCATCTTTCTGCCCCACTTGGTGAGTTAAAATGGGAACGTTCCTTCTTAGCTATCTCAGCTTAGATTCACACCCTCCCCTCTCCGCTTTTCCTAGCTGTGTCACTTGGGCAAGTCACCTAACCTCTCTGTATCTAATTTCCTCATCTCTAAGACAGGCAAATAATGTGACACAACTTTATTGTACTGTTATAAGTCATGAAAAGTGCTGGGATGACAAAGTATGTCACTTGGTGAATACTAAGCACCAAAAATAAATGGGAGAGGCAATTATAATTAGTGATGCCAGATAGCATAATAGTTATAAACTCACAGGGTCTTGGTTCAAATCCCAGTCCCCCCACTTGAACGAAATGGCCTCAGGCTAGTTGCTTTAGTTGGCTGAGTCACTGTAAAATGAAAATAAAACAATTAGCATCTTAACACGTAGGATTGTTGTGAGGATGAAATAGTAATATGGTGTATCTGAGTGACCCAGAACACAGTGGGTAGCTTTTGTTGTTAGTGTTATCACCACCACCCTCACCACCCATCCTCCCTGGGGGTGATGGGGAATCTTCATGGGCTGCCTCTGGCTTCAGCAGAACAAGGAAAAGTGCTCCATCTTTGAGATCAGAGCGTGGCAGGCTCAGCCTGGTGGTGTCTGTTTTCCAGGCAGCTCTGCTGCAGTGCTGTGAGGGGTTATGGCAACAGCTGGTCCTTTGGAGGAAGAACTAGGGACAGAAGAGGGGTTTGGAGATGGTGACCAGGGAGGTCAGGAGGGTGGAGGCAAAATCCTCTGAGAAGGCGGGGCTCATTCTTAGATGGCGAGGTCACCAGGGAAGGTGCAGAAATCTGGTTTCAACCATACTATCATTTTTTAATTTTGCTGCAAAGCCCTGTTTCAATGAAGACTTGGGCAGATGCCCGGTCTGCAAAACAGTTAAAAGCACAGTTGCCCTGTTGAAGCTCGGGTGGAGTGGGCAGCCACTTGAGCCTCCTTTTGCTAGCAGGGTGGCAAAAGCACAGGCCTTGGAGTCAGAGGGAACGGGGACTTGCATCCCTGCCTCTGCCACACTTCCTGGCTGTGTGAGCTTAGGGGCTTTGCTTCACCTGCCTGAGACTCAGTCTTCTTGTCCGGACCTGGGACGGTAACAGCACCTGCTCCATGTGGTTGTGAAGACTGCAGACAGTAACCGGGAAGTGCTTAGTACAGCACCTGACACCTGGTAGGTGTCTAGGCGTTCAGCAGGTCGCAGCTATTTTCATTCCCTAAGGGACCTGCCTTCATCACAGACCCTTCCAGAACACGTGCCTAAGGCCCAGGGAAGCTGTGAGGTGGGGCAGACAACCGTTGGGCCTGGAAGCTGATTCCGCCACCTGCGGCCCTTGGGACTTGAATCTCTTTCTGGGTTTCTTGGATTGTTCAAGTATTTGCTGGGGGCCAACTATGCATATGTGCCCAGCACTGTTCTAGGCACTAGAAGCCAGGCCCTGGCATCTGAGAGGCCTGAGTTCCAGACTCAACTCTGCCACTTTCTAACTCTTTGGCTATAGGCAAGTTTCTGCCCCACCTTGGCCCTCCGTTTCTCCAGGGATAAAGTAAGGAGATTAAACTTGTGTCACAGGGTTTTCCCAGAAACGAGTTGGTGCAATTCTGCAAAAAAATTGTCGAATGAGTTTGAACTTGACTTTGAGAGTGACATTGTGAAGCATGGGCTTTGTAATCATACAGCCCAGGGTTTTGAATCCTGTGTTTGTCACTTACCTTGTCACCTTATGCAAGGGACTTAATTTCTTGAGTCTCAGTTTCCTCATCTATGAAATGGGGATAATAGTACCTTCAAAGGGTCTTGGTGAGAATTCAAGGAGATGATACAGGTAAAGTTCCTAAAAGAATGGCTGGCACATATTTGGTTCTCAATAAATGATAGCTTCCTTTGCCACCACCATCAAAATCTTTACCATAATCACCATCAAGATCACCTTCATCATCCCCCTCCCCCTCACCATCATCATCCTCAGATAAGGTGAAACTCTAAAAATGGTCTCTAAGTTTCCGGCATTTTTAAGTTCTACTTTTCGAGGAGAGAATTAAGGGACAAATATGGTATTTCACCCTGGGCCATCTGAGTGGGGGCACTTTAGAGGAGGGTCCCCTTCTAAAGAGCGTTTGCCTTCACTTTGCAGGGAAGGTCTACACGGACCTCGGTCTGTATAAGATTTCCTATCTTTTCCCCATGGTAAGCAGGTATAGTCCCCTTGAGGTAAGGAAACTGGAAGCCGTGGGAATCAATTCCTCTTTGTATATTTCTCCCTTTAATGATTGTATTTTCTTGCCCTTATCGTGATTTCACTTCAGAAGGTCAGTCTGGGTCTTTAGGGGATGGGTCTTTGGCCAGGGCTCAGTGTTCTGATTTAGACTTCCTATGATCTCGCAGCATCCTGCCGAAACCACATGCTGAAAGGTGAGACAGGAACACCCCATCCTGGGCTGGCTGTCAGTTCCTTTCTTTCGCTGTCAAAACGTTTGCATCACAGAAGAGATTATTGGTCATGGGATCATAGCAGCCCACAATGTGGGTGTTCTTAGCGTTGCTTCTTAGCTTCTTGCTTCCTATCTTTAGGAAAATCGGGCAGTCATAGTTTGGTTTTATAGACGGGATTTGAAGACATTAAATGACTTTTCCAAGGTTGTGTGGGGGTTACACCTGGTTCCCAGACCTGTCAAGTGCTTATTCAAGCCATCCTGCCCCTTACAGATTTTTCGTTTTTTTAAGTCTCATCTTTCCTGCTCTGAATTCTGAGGCACCCGAGGTCCTGGTCAGAAATCTGCAGCCATGTGGGTGAGGACAGGTCAGCTGGCTGATTTTTGGGGGGTGCGGTGGGGAGGGAACCACTCGAAAGCTCCAACATTTGACGTCCAACTCTTCTCTGAGCAGAGACGAGCAGTGAAAGATTGGGGCCGTGTGTGGGAAAGGGGCTGCAAAGTTGCAGCTCCTTTGCTTTGAGAGTGAGTGACAATATTAGAACAAGTGTGTGGTAGGTAGGCTGCCGTTGACTTCACTGAGTGATGAGAAGTCCCGTCTCCCCCCTTCCTCTGGACTCCCCCCCTTCCCTGCTCTAACCATCCAATAACTTAACTTCGCTGCCTGAGGGTTCTCGCTTCCCTCCCCCACCGCGTCTTCGCGCTGTCCGCGGTGCTGATCGCCAATCTCCTGACTGCCGTTTCGACCAGCTGGGATCTCTGGGGCGCCGAGCCTCTCCTCCCGGCCTCCCACCTCTCTTTCTCCAGGCACCTCACACATAAATCACGGGTGGGAGGTAGGTTTGGTTACCCTGCACCGGGAAGCTGCTGCCCCCTCCCTTGCTCACACAGGGTTTTGCAGCAGTGGTGGCAGCCGCCACTGATTCGGGCACTGGGGAAGCAATTGGTTTGCCAGCAGCCCGGAGTTGCCTACGCGGATGACAGAGAGAAGAGAAAGAGAGAGAGAGAGAGAGAGAGAGAGAGAGAGGCTCATAGAGCGAAAACCTTCATCCATGTGGAGGGCAGCCTGAGGGACTGCCTTTTCCACTGACTGGTCCACTGACTGGTCTGACTTTTCTCCTCTTCTGGCAGTGGTATTTCTTTTTGTCTTGGTCCTGCATGATTTAGGGGTTAGTTGTGTGTGTGTGTGTGTGTGTGTGTGTGTGTGTGTTGGCGCTTTGATTTTATTTGGGGAAGAGTAGGAGAGTCAAATGAACAATTTTCTTTCAGGCACCTCCACTGAGCTTTCCAACCAAGCCATCGGGAGTTAGCATCTTCCCACCCAGCAGGGAAGGGAGGAGTTGGCAAGAATTTGGCTTACCCATAGCCCCTGCAATCCTCTGGTGTTGTGGTAAGTGATATTCTCCTCAATTGCGTAAATGGGCTGGGGGTATTGGAATCCCAGTTGCGAGGAGGTGTGTACGTGAGCTGGTGGGATGGGGGTAGGTGGGAGGGGAGGGGTGTTGAGGAAATGACCACATTTATTTACCCACATTCTGCAGTGTTGATCGCCCAAGCGGCACCCCAAAGCCAAATTAGATTTCGGCTCAGTGCCTAGGGAGGGGGTAAAATATGCTCATGTTTTAGGCATTGCGATCAAAATTGTGGCTTCTGCCCAATTTGCCCTCTCCCTTGCAGCAGAAGCTGTTGAAAGTAGCCAGCAGTTCTCTGAGTGACTTAACCCTTCGTAGGCTGGCCAGCTTGGCATGAAGGATCTCTGGGTGTTCTGATCTACTGTGTGGGCACCTTGGCCCTGGATGGGAGAGCGTCACCTGAGGCTGGGAGGTTAATCCTTGCCTAGGGTCACCTCGGCACACCAGGTGACGCTTGCATAGGACAGCGCTCAGATTGTACCACCTTCCAGGGACAGCTGAATAATTTAATTGCGGAGGTTTATTGCAAGCTTGGCTGTTCTAAGCTTCCTGAGATGGGAGAGCTGGGAGCCGTGAAAGGACCACATTTTGCTTGGAGTGAGTGGTGGGGCAGCAGCCAGCTGTCTGCCGAGCAGACGATGTTTTATTTTCACAGGTGGTGTAACCTGTAAGTGATTGTATGGGGGGTGCATCCTGGTACCAGCCAGGAGACTTCATCCTTGAGCCTGTCTCAGAGTAGGGAAAGAAGGGAACAGCGTTTGTTCAGGTTCTGGGCAAAGACTCCAGGCTCCAGCTTCAAATCTCTTCCAGGGCAGAGCATATCCTGCTCTGATTGCTTTATCTGAGATTCTGACGGGATAAGCCTGCACCAACCTGTTCGTGGGAAGTGGAGGTCCCTTGCAACGGAATCCAAAAACTCACATTTCATTTTAAAATGCCTTTGCAGCTAATCTGTGACTTATCAAAAGGGGATTTCTCTTTCCTTCCTGTTTGATTACATCTACCTTTCTAGAAATGAATGTCTTTTATTTTTAGCATCTTCTGTGTTATATCGAGGGCCGCTTCAGTCTTCTGCATTCCCAAGGAGTTCCTCTTTCAGTTCTTGTTCTTGGAGGTGGGAGGAATTAAACGTCAGCCTGAGAGACTGACAAGCCTGGCACGGAAGCAGGACCCACTCGGTTATTCTCTCCAGCCCCAGAGCCATGTGGGGATGCCACAGGCCCAGGGCATGTGCCTGCTCAGGGAGGACATGTGAGGCAGAGGCGGAGGGTGCTCAGTGGTTAGTGCTCCAGGTTTGGTCCTCAGAATCCCAGGCTTCCCTCACAGGGTGACCTTGAAGAGGAAGTTGCCTTAGTTTCCTCCCTGGGAAGCCGCAAGTGTGAATGATGAACGTGAGGAAATTTGGTTTCAAATAAGGAGCCACAGATCGGGTCACGGGTGATATTTAAAATACTGAACTTTGGCACTAACTGGTCAGACTGGGTCATGGCTGGGGCCCTGGAGTGGGGGGGAATCCTGAGGGCCCTCTGCTGTGTTGAGTGTTAACCCTTAAATTGCTGGATGATGTGGAGGTTTGGGCTGGACTGGAGGAGGAACAAGGGACATTTAGTGCAACATCACCATCCAGGAGGGGAGTATTTTACTATTTTAACGACTGGTTCAGCTGTGCAGGGCATGACTGCCTAGCTGAGGTGGCCAGGACTGGGTTGTCCCCATGTGGGTGCTTTTCAAGCCCCTCCTTGTTGTCTGCTAGCCTTACTTCCTTGGGGGTGGCTAAGATCCAAGAGGCTGCCCTCCCTCCTCCCCCATCACATTAGAAATGGTGCATTGTGGTGCGCCAGGAAGAGGGACACAGAAGCTTCTGGAATGAGCCTGGACCTGGCTGCTGGCCCCAGCTCTGTCTCTACTCTCAGGGCCTCAGTTTCCCCATGCAATACGGTAGCTTTGCGACCCCAAGACCCCTTCCAGCTCTGAGGTTCTGTGTGTGCTCGGTGTGCTTGTGGGCACGCACGCTTCTAGGAACGGTTGGCACTGTCTTTGGGAATTTGTCACGTATGTTGAGGAGTCCCTGTTTGGAATAAATTGGGATGGGATGCAGATCTCTCGTGAGAACTCTGGTAGGTTCCTGGAATCCTGCGTCCACCTGGGGAGGGCTTTGCTTTATTTGTGGCCTCAGATGCATAGACAACCAGATCTTGCAGGATGTGAAAGTCCTACAGAGACTTACCCCAGGGGTGGTGGCAGGGTCCCCTTTGGGAACCTCCACTCTGAAAAGTCACACAAACACTCAACATCAGGGAGTTCATGGACCCTTCCTAATGCCCATCTGAGCACCTCAGGTTCAGGACCTCTGATCTAGTCTCACCTCTTTGGGGAGGGGGGAGCCCAGAGAGGGAAAGCAACTTGCCCAAGACCACACAGTAAGTCACAGCACAGCAACATACAAATCTACCACCATGCAGACAAGGCGCCCTCCCTCCCTCCTGGCTCCAGCAGCCCCCACTGCCCCCACCCAGCCTGGGATATGGAGGGAGGAGAGCAGCACCTCACCAGCCCATGGCTGGTTACAGGCGAGCATAGCCTCTGAGACAAATGTGGACATTTCCTTTCTCGCTGGCAGAAGAGAGGCAGCAGCCAGAGATTCTGCAATTGCAAAAGGGCGGCCTGGAGAGTCAGTCTCCCCGGCTTGCTCTGCCTTTTCCCTCTTCTTACTGCTCGTACACATCCCGGCTGCCGGTCCAACGCTGTGTGTTCTGGTCAGGATGGCTGCTCTGGGGTTTATCTGTAGGATGTGGTATTTACTCCTTATTTACCACCCTCCCCATACACGGGTCATAGAGAGTTTGTGACTTCCTATTAAAAACCACCGTGACATATGGACCTGTCTTCTGCCTCTCTATCCCCTTCGAGCGGGGAGCTGGTCGTCCATGCAGACAGATCAGGAGATGATGTGAAAGTGATGAGAAGTGAACGGCGGTTTCTTCCTGTTCAGCACTGTGTCTGTAACCGGGGATAAAAATAAACCCGGGACCAGTAGTGGTGGGCTGGAGCCGAGGAGCTTACATTATTCAGCTGCCACCAGGATGGAGATCCTCAGTGTGCTGGGAGGGTGAAGGAGGCCCCACAGAAACAGCCCCTTCTGCTTCCTGTTCCCCATCCTTGTCTGCCTCCAGGGGCTGTCAGACCTGAGTTCGAACACTGACTTCAGTGCTCCCTTGCTGTGTGACTTCAGGCAAGACCCTTAACCTCTCTGAGATTCAGTTTCCTCAGGTATATTAAGGGATTTCGGTGCAGTGGCCAAGAGCATGGAGTCTGGAAATAGAGCTCTTGGGTGTAGATCCTGGTTCTAGCACTTTCTAGTTGTGTCACTTCCCCTCTCTGGGCCTCAATGTTTCTACCTGTAAAGTGGGGATAATAAAGGAATTGTGAGCCTTTTAAGAGTTCATGCTTGCAGAGTGCTTAGTTCTGAGCCTGGCAAGGAATAAGTGTCCAACAGATGTCAGCAGTGGGAATGACGATGGTGCTGGGAACAGTGAAGTCGCCCTTGACCCAAACAAGAGGTGAGAGAGGAAGATCATGCAGCTTTGGCGCCCAGGAGAGAGAGGACGTGGCTTGGGGACAGGACACTTCCAGATCCATGTGCTTTTCACGCAGTTGCTGGAGGTCCCTGGACCTCAGTTTCTTCATCTTTGAAATGGGCATAATGACCTCCTTTCTTTAAAGCTTGTAGGCCCTGAGGATCAGGGCGATTGTGATTGTGGTGGGCAGGCCCTACAGGAAGGGGTCCAGGAGGAGAAACCCCATGGACTCACCTGAGGCTTTTGTTCCTTCAAATCCTGGGAGGCTTTTGCTGAATCATCCCAGCTCACCAGCTCGGAGCCTGTGCATTTTTCTTAGGAGACCTGAGCTCTCCCTGGCTTCCTGCCATGTGCTCCTCCCGGGGCTCCTGAGGTGCTGCAGGCAGATCCTTGAGGGCCACAGCTGTGCCATCTCCACTTTGGAGTCAGGGTGAGCACACAGCAGGTGCTCAGCAATGAATTTCATGAATGAATACACGGAAGGAAGGGAGGAAGGGAAAGAGGGGCGGAGGGAGGGAGGGAGGCAGAAACCTTGTTGATTGACAGGTCAGTTTGGGGAGGTGCCTTGACCTATGGTCCACCCAGAGGCCTGCATGCAGTCCGTGCTTAGTGTTTGCTGATTGTGATGAGTCATTGGTAGAGTTTCCTTTCCGATCTACCAGCAACCGACAGGCCTCTCTGTCTTCCTGCCAGAGCATTTATTGACATTTATTTATTCGTGTGTTGCACATTTATTGAGTACTTACAGTATGCCTGGCACACATGGACATTAGGAATAAAATGGTGACAGCGACAATCCCTTTGAGACTTAGAGAAAGGAAGTGGCTACCTACAAAGCGTGATCTTTTGAGGGGCGGTACAAGGGGTGTCCTTAGTCACCCTGAAACACTCAGTTCACTGATCATCTGAAATTCCGCCCTTAAGGTTTCATTCTTTGTTTTAAGGCTTTGCTCGTGGATAAAAAAACGGTGCTTTGGGGTGGGGTGACGCACCAGTCTTATTAGTCGTGGACACTTTAGTGAGGAGGAGTTGGAAAATCCTTTCTGAAAGTGAGGGGAGAGGAGTCTGCATGCTGATTTTGCTGGCAGAAGAGAGGGCAAAAGCAGAGAAAGGCAAACATTGCTGGATTCACATTCTTCTGGGGGGGGGTGAAGAATCTCTGGATGCCCAAGAGAACCCCAGGCCAGTTCTCGGGTTGCACGCTAGACCAGTGCCCTCCGGAAGGGTGATTGTGGGGTCCTGCGACCTGTGTTTTCACAAGCCTCCGCTGCTATGGATAAAGGAGATTTTGTGAAATGCAAAGCACTTTTACAAGTGTTAGTTATAACTGTTCTAAGTGTGTTGCAAACCTCAGACTTTTTGCCGAGGTTCTCCCGTCCCCCCACCATCCCCCAAAAGGCTGAACAGAATAAGAATCAGGCCAGTTGCCTCCCCACACACACCATTTAATTACTGCAACCGAATCCCTCAGTTTCCCACAGCCCCGTGAGCTGGACCTAGCAGGGCTGACCCCCCATTCACTTCTAACCTCAGAGCACCCTGGACGGCGGGGGGCCAGGGCGGGCGTTTCTTCCTCAGGCAGGATCCGGGGACTTAGGTTAGCAGATGGCTCTGTGGCAAGGCAACAAAGATCAGAAGCTGGCCAGGCCTTGGGGCTTGAGGGAACAGAGGTGGTTCTTCTTAGCCCAACTTGGCTCCCCATTTGGGCCAAGGAAATGGGGGAGATGACAGCGCAGTGCAGAGGCATCAAGCTGCCATGTGCACTGTCACCGTGGTTTCCTCGAAGTAATTGTCTTGCTGTCATTAGTTTTAATGACATAATGCCTGCTTAAATCTCATTGTAAGGGACTGTGTCAGACTCTGATTTAGTAATCCAACTAGTGAGCAAGATAGCATGCCTCAGGAAGCTGGGGGGGTTTGCCCACCCCTCCCTAATGAATCTTCTAGAGGAAACTCATCTGACAGCATCATAATGATGCTTGGTTTGTGAAGGATTTATTTGGAGAGCGGGGTGGGGGAAAAGAAAGCTCCTGTCTGTCAATATAATCTGAGTCAGTTCATTCAGTCGCCTTTTTTTTTTTCCTGTTTTCTTTTTTCCTGTTTTTTCCTCTTTAACATACCTACACAATGACAAGCAGCGGCTTGTGAATGGAAGCTGCTTTCGGGAGAGAACAGATTATGTAAGCAGGTTTCCGTGCCAGCAGTGATGGTGGGGCGGCATTCTAGGGCTGCTGGAAAGAGGGCTGATGTCTTCAAGTTCATGGGGAAGCCCTCCATGGAAGATGCTGGCACAGAGCATCTGTGTGGTCCATTGTGTCCCACAGCCTGCTCCCTGGCCCCTCCCGCTCCGACTAGCAGTTTCTTCCCCTGTCACTACTGTATCGCTGTGTCTCTTAAGTCTCC
The DNA here is from genome assembly GCF_036562045.2 of Rhinolophus sinicus. Taxonomy (NCBI): domain Eukaryota; kingdom Metazoa; phylum Chordata; class Mammalia; order Chiroptera; family Rhinolophidae; genus Rhinolophus; species Rhinolophus sinicus. The sequence continues at coordinate 31,902,684 of NC_133765.1, read as the reverse complement.
GTTTGTCTGTGTCTCTCTCTGGCTCTCTCTTTACTTAACAATCCCCTTTCATTCTTCTTGTCCCTCTTTCCTCCCCTTCATTCCCTCTCTTTCCATCTCTCCTGCCAACCTGCCCTGGCCTCCCCACGTTTCCTGTTCTCCCACTGTCTTTCTACCTTCCTCTCCTAACTCCTGCCCTTCCCCACCCCATTTTTAGAGTCTTTCATGCAGATATACCCAAGTGGCTTGTGAAGGAAATGCATTTCTGAGTCCCTGAGATGCCCCCAAATTAGGCCTCCAAGTAGAGTGACCAATTGTCCCTGGGTGCCTGGGACTCTTGGCACGCAGGACTTTCCATGTTCAAACCACAAAAGGCTCAGGCCAGCCAGGAAGGGTTGGTGATCTTCAGCCTATGTCAAGTGCTTGGAATTTTGTGGAGCTTTCAAAAGGCCACACATGTGACCTTCCTGGCAAGTCGCCTGCCCTCCTCCTCAGGGGGGAGGGACCCAGCAAGCTGTGCAGCCCACCCTATCCTCTGCATGGCTCTGGGGCGTGAAGACTGCCTGGGCACTCAGAGGCCAGGGGTCAGCCAAGGGCAGGGGCTGATGCCGTCCTCATTCCCTACCACCCCCACCCCGACAACACTGACCACCAGCCAGGTGTTCACTCCTTTGTCACACCAGGGGGAGTGGGTGAGACACTGAGATAGTTCTCTAACTTGAGTCTGTGTTAGCATCCCCTGGAGGGCTGTTAAAGCACAGAGTTTCTGATTCCGTGGGACTAAGACAGGGCCTGGGGACTGACCTTGCATATCTAACACAGCAGTCCCAGGTGACAGGGATTCTGTTGCTCCAGGAACCCCGCTTTGAGAACCGCTGCTTTCTGCACCCTCATTCATGCATTCATTCATGCCCAAATATTGTGTGTACCACTATGTGCCAGGCACTGGGGCCCCAGTGGTGAACGAGATGGAGTTCCCTGCCCTCTGAGAGCTTCCAGTCTAGTTGGTGGGAGACACAGGTGATAAACAAGTAAACACGTCACCAAGATGATTTCAGACCGTGGTAAGTGCTGTGAAAGACGTGACAGAGAAAGAAAGTAGTGGGTGGGGAGAAGAGAGCTGATTTAATTATTTGGAAAGGGTGCCCAGGGGAGGCTTTTGGAGATGGTAGCGTTTGGATTGAGAGCTGAGTTTCTATAAGGAGCCGGAACTATCCAGGCAGGGGGAACAGCAAGTGCAGGGGCAGAAGGAGAGCGGGAAGGCCAGTGCACGTGGGGTGCAGGGAAAGTGAGCGGGACGAGGCAGAAGAGGGGCTGGGGTCTGGGCATGCAGGACCGGCCAGGGTAGGCAAGGAGTCTGAATTTTATTTATTTGGGGAGAGGGTTTTAACGAGGAGAGTGACATGACCTGATTTACAATTTTGGGACCGATCGCAAGAGGGCAGGGATGGAGGCCGCAAGACCAGTGAGGGGGTCTGGACCAGGCGGTGGCAGGGAAGACGGTGGTCAGATTTGGGGTGTGTTCTGCAGCAGCACAGACAGGTCTTACCGATGGATCAAAGGTGGGGGTGAGGGAGGAGCCAGGGCCCATTCCCAGGGGATTGGAACATTTCCTGGTAGTGGTTCCGCAGCTGTGATTCTGGGGCTGTGGAGAGGGGCCTTGACTGCAGCCAGGGGCCCGTGGGTTAAAGAGGCAAAACCAACAGGTGCGCCACGTGACAGGCCGTCCGGGGAGATCTGCCAAAGCCCATCCCGTGCTGGCTGCCATGCAGCATCCCCCTCCCCCAGGAAAACACAGCAGCTCAGGCATTTTTGCTCCCATGAGCAATGGCTGGATTAATGTCAGCTTTCACATTTTCGCTATAACGTTCGTCTATAGTTGAATGATATTGCCATGCCACTGACTGCAGCGTTTGACTTTACCCCACGAGCTCAGTGTTCCAGAAAGGAAGTTTAAGAAAGTAGTATACATTTTTCTATATTTTTGTTTTTCATTCTTGAAAAACAATTTGTATACTTTAATCACTTATTTTAATAAAATGTGGCACCTTCACTGTGTTTACTTACAGATATAAATACTGTAATTATTTTCTGTGGAGTTTTGACACATTGTGGAGAACAAACTTGAAATCAATTAACGTAGTGAAAAGGTTAAGCAGGCTATTGGAACTTGGTGAAGGCGATGGAACCACTGGGGTGGCTGCTGCCCCCATGTCAAGCTGGCCGTGTCTGGCCAAGTCTTTCTGCCAAGGGTCTGGAGATCGGGGGCTTGTGGGAAAGGCGGCTGGGTAGGATGGAAGACGCAAACTTCCGATGTTTGCAGCTTCCCCTCTGATCATTGGAGACCTGCCTTTTGTTCACCGGAGCGGACCAGCCCAGGCCAGAGGGAGCCATCAGCACTGGGCATGTGCCAGAAGACAGAATGCAGATGACACTCATTCCCGGGAAGGGCCAGCCCCTAGACTGGGAAAATGCAGCACGCAGACCAGACATACCTTCTCTGGCTCTCAGGAAGGGACCTGCTGCCGTTTCTTTAGATTTGTTTGTTCTCTTTTTCCCCTTGGATGGGTTTATCTGGGAGGGCAGCCCTCTGGATTATCTGCAGAGGGTTCTGGGCGCATGCCCTCCTCTGAACAGTGCAGAAGTGCTTTGGGGAGAAATCCCCAGGAAAAAAGAAGTCGTGCTCACACATTGGTGATGAGGAGGGGGCTTTGCTTCTGATGTCAGGAGAGCTGGCCTTTCAGTTACCCGCCCGGAGAACTCATCTGCTTGGTAGATCAGTAAGAAGCCTTTGTCTGGACGTGAGGCGCTAAGAGTTGAGTTATTCTTCTTTCTCGTTTCCCAGTACATGATAATCCTTGATCCTTGCAGGCCGCTTTCTCAGTTTTTCATTGTTTATTCTCTGTTTCACTTTTGATTATTTGGTCATTTGCCCATCTGTGTGGAGAGACCCCAGCTCCATTCCACAGGCAGCTGCCCTGTGCCCTCCCCAGGGCCTGGTTTCCTCCTGTAACACTGACGCAGCCTCTGGAAATAGACTGGTGGCTGCAGAAAGGCCTACCTTGGCCCTGAACATGCTCAGAGGGAAAAATGCTGCCGAGACTGGTAGTGGGAGTCCTCCAGAGACACCCCAAAGCCCTGGGACTGAGCAGACTCCAGCTCTGGAAAATTCTCCCTCTGGTTGTCATGGCAGCAGGTCGGGGATGGGAGCCTTTATCCCAATGGGCACCACAGGGCTGTCATTTCTGGTTGACACAGACAGTAAGGGTGGCCTCAGGTCTCTGCAGGATGGCCTCCGATGCCCTGAGGGGGGGCTCCCCGCTTGCTTTCACCATTCCACCAGCCTCTTGCTAGAAAGACCACTGTGCAAAGAGTCTATTCATTTGGGTCCCAGCTATGCCAGATGGTGGTTGTATCTTAGAGATGCGGTTTCGTACAGGAAGTGAATGAGTCAAGGGTTCGTCTACTGCGTCACAGGCAGTCACGGTGGGGAGGCTCAGTCCTGTGCTTCAAATTTCCATGCATGACCTCCTGGATTCCTCACAAAGCCTGGGGAAGGAGGCGTTCGCATTATGCCCATTTTGCAGACCAGGGCTCTGAGGTTACAGAGGACAGAGAGGTCTCGGGTCCTCAAATTCACATCCTCAGTAAAGGGTAGATTCGGGGACTCACACTCAGATCGTTTGAACACCGAAGTCAAATACTGAATTGTCACAGCAGGGAAATGAACCTCCCAGGGCCTCGTTCTTCTGCTCTGTAAAATGGGGTAATAATCAATCACCACTTCACTTAACTGTTCAGGGTTCTTGTGAAGATCAAGCAATTGAGAAATGCTTCTTGAGAACACAGAGCTTTGCAGAGATGGATTTCTAGCCTTCAGCTCCTCGTGCTGGGCTCCAAAGCGGGAAGGTCATTCTGATGGAGGACTGACCGGAGCATTGACCAGCAGGGGGGCAGCGTGCACAGGGGTTAGAAGCACAGCTGCTGCCTCCTGACCTTGGAAGTCCAGCTGCGCTACTTGCCAGCCTGCGACCTGGGATGTTACTTGGCCTTTCCGGCTTCAGTTTCCTCACCTGTAAGATGGGAATAATAATAGCACTTCCCTTATAGAGTTGCTGTGAGAATTACATGAGCATGTGTGTGCGTGCGTGTGTGTGTGTGTGTGTGTGGCACCTCAGGGCAGGACCCAGTACACGGTGCAACTATATAAATGTTAGCTGTTTATTACTGTATAGGGCTTACATTTTCAAGAAAATTACCTCTAGAGTCAACGTTGTTTCATAACAACCTTCCGAAGGGGAGAGCTGGGATCGCTCCTTGTATTTACAGATGAAGGAACCAAGTCCCCTAGAAGTGAACCAATTTCCCAAGATCCTGAGGTGAGTTAGGGGCCAGAAAAAGGTTTAGTCTTCAGGGATGACTGTGGCCACGCCACAAAGCTCTGAAGCACAGCAGGTCCACCAGGCCAGTGACAAAGTGTAAATCTGACAAAAAGTGATAAAGTGACAGTCACAGATAGGCTGGAAAGAGCAGAGGGCTAATTTGGTGGCCTCAGGATCCTTCCCGGTAGCTAAGGCTGTGAGCACTTGCAGGTGGGTGCAAGTAGATGCCACACATGCTCTAAGCCACAGAAAACCTGGTCACCAGCAGGTGGCTGAAGCCTCACTGGGGAGCCGGGGAGCTCTAAGGTAGATAAACAGGGTTCTGTGGGCTGCTTCTCATGCTTTTTAGGAAGTCAGGACCCCTCCCCACTTCTGTCCCCACCTCCCGGTATGTACCATCAGCAGACCTCTGCACTCTGTGTTCTCCAGGCCCATCAGTTGGTTGGTTCAAGCCTGGGGTATGTGTGTATCAGACATTATCAGACCTGACTTGTCAATGGTATAGCACAGCTGTTAGGGGCTCAGCATTGAGAGCAAGACTCTGTGGGTTCAAATCCCCACGTTATCCTTTCCTAGCTGTGCAGACGTGACCGGTCACCAAAAGCTCCCTGTACCTCAGTTTTTCCAACTGTAGAATGGGAATGCTGTTAATTGTAGGATCGAAGGATCGAAGATGGGCAAGTTCTCCTGGGACACCATCATCATCATCACTGTTACTTCTTAGCAGCCAGTACAAACTCGTCCTCAGATCTTTGCATCTTCCTAATTCACGAAGGTTCTTGAAGGTCATTTACATGCGCTAGTGGTTTCCAAATTCAGATCTGGCCCATAATAAAGTTCCCACTGGCCCTGATGACAGGAGCAAAATTAGGCATTTACAGATGGGCAAAAAGTGGCCAACTAAATTTCCTAGAATGGATTTTCCTTTAGCTGACGTCACGTCTCTTCTGGCTCACTTAATGTTAAAATATATTCTTTAAAAATGAAACATTGGAAATAGTTGATGGCAGTTTAGTGTTGTTGTTTTTTTTAAAAAAATTAGTGTTCTTTCTTGGCAAATACGAAGAAAAACAACAATTGACAACCCCAAGGAGGCCCCCTTAAATGTCTCCAGATGTCTGGGAGATAATTTTGTCCAATCATTGACCTCAGAGGTTATCAAATTTTAGTGTGTGTAAGAAGCCACTGGGGGTATTTGTATAAAATGCAGATTCTCAAGGCCCATCCCTAGAAATTCTGATTTAGTGTGGCTTCGGGTTGTGCCCAAGAATCTTCAGTATATAGAGTTTCCTCATTGATTCAGTTGCAGCCCGTGCGTGGATCATTCTGTGGGGGACACAGCTCTTCCTGGTGGGTGAATCTTCTTCACTCCTTGGACAATGGGCTGGAATGCCCCCAATTAGGGGTCTCCCCTTCAAAGGCCTCTGTGCGTGTCAGACAGGCCCTATCAGCGTGGTCATGGACTTGGGTCAGACTCCTGTCACTCGTGATCGTTTTGCCTTCTGGGGTCACAATGAAGAAATACAGCTCCTAAGACAGAGCATGGTCCTTACACTGACAGGTAAATGCACAGTAGGAGGAAATTGCAGGAGGCTAACTGTCCGAATTCATTTTTGTCAGGGGGATAATTCAGAAGTGAACGTCTGGTTTCCTCCACGTTGTAATTTGTTTCCCCCTCAACCAACATAAAATCATTCCTTCATTCATTTAGCCGATACGTGTTTATTAACCATCGATGACCATATAGGTCAGATAACTAAATACAAGGCGGACCTTCAGTTTCCGCATTTTCCCAGTAAAATGATCAATCTCCCCTGACTCCCACAAAATGTTTTCCAGACTTAAATGAATAACCTATTAGGAACTGGAAGAAAGAAAACAAAAACCTATTAGGAAGGTAGATGAAGTAGTTAAATGTCCATTTATAATATTTGATTCATTAACGGTATTAACACGTTGCATACGGATCACAAGAATCTTCACGAGGGATTTAAACCCTGCCGTACGCAACGTGTTAACACACACATACTGAAAATTACATGTTGTGTAAAATAATCAATTAGTCCATAGCACTGTTTTTTCTGCCACTTCTACACCTTTAAAAATAATGAACAAACCAGAAAAGTAAGTTTTATAACTCGAGTCAAAGTCATCTACTGCAAGTATCTTTTACTAAGGAGTGGGAAAGGAAGGAATACCATTTGGAGTTGCCTGATGGTTGAAAAGTTTAGTTAGCATTTACTTAAATAATTTGGTTATTCAAAATAAATTGAGAGAGATGATAAGAGATGCTTGCCAGTGTGAAAAACATTTTAAGGACTTGGATAGAAGGCGAATTTCTGTTTTCTGAGGATTATTTGGTTGGAGGGAATCCTTTTCTTCTTTTTGGTCACTTACTGTATTTGCCAGGTACTGTGCTCAGTGCTGGCATACAGGAGGAGATAATTTCGATTTGGTACTTTCTCTTGAGGAGGAAAACATGAACTAGTAATCATAAATATGGATATATAAATAGTACCTGAGCTAAGGGTTTTAAAGAGAGCATGTCACAAAGAAATCGGACCTAATCTGGGAGGGCTTCCCTGAAGGAGTGACATGTGACCTGATAGCTGAAGGATATGTAGGAGTTAGCCATGTAAAGAGAGGGGAGCAGTACATCCATAGTAGAGAGAACAGCATGTGCAAAGGCCCTGAGGTGGCATTCAAGCATCTGAAAGAAAGTCAGCATGGTTGGAGCACCAGGTTGGGGAAGCCCAGTGTGAGACGAAGTTGGTGGTAGCTGCCGGGCAAGTCGTCTTTATTCTGAGAGCAGTGGGGTTTCACAGGCAAAAGGATGACCTGATCTGATTTGTTTTGAAAAGGCCTCCCAAGCTGCAGCACAGAATTCCCACACACGGGAGATTTGACAAATACTCTCAACTGCTGAAAATCACTCTGTGTATTGGCTGAGCCCCCATGCCCCACCCTCTTTATAGCACCGACTCCCTGGAAAGGAGGAGGACAGTGGGACCTCCACCAGGGAGAGATTTTGTGGTGCCATTAACCATGGTACAGGGCCCTCCCTGAAAATATGGCGGGCGAGAGTGGAGGGAGGAGGCAGGGACAGTCACCAGTCTGCCTGGACTTAAATCCCAGCTCTGCTGCTGCGTGACTGAGCAAGTTACTACATCTCTCTGTACCTCAGTTTCCTCCTCTGCAAACAGGGGATAACTATAATATCTACCTTGTCGGGTTGGCTTGGAAATTGAACAAGTCAATATGCATACAGAATCTTTGCTTGGAACAGACATGGCACATGAAAGGTACTCAGGAAACATGAGTTATTATTTTGATGGTGGCGACGATGGTGATGCAATCTCAGAGCTCAACGTGCTAGAAGACGTCCTGTTAATCCTTTGCACCCTCTGTCCCCTGCCTCCCTCCTTTAGGCCTTTCCTCAAAACATCACCTTCTCAGGGAGACCTTTTCTGATCGTCTTATACAAAATCGCCCTCCCACGCCAGAAGTCTACTCCCTCCTCCTTTGTTTCAGATTTCTACCTAGCACTTAGCACCACGTGACACACGATCTATATTACTTATTTATTTTGTTCGTTGTCTTTCTCCATAAGAACAGGAATATTTGACTGTTTTATTCCCGCCGGGTACCCAGTGCCCCATATCCCACAGCATCTGGCACACAGTAGGTGCTCAGTAAGTATTTGTTGGTTACATGACCACTGACTGTGTCCGTCTAACGCTCCTTGCTCTTGTTCGAAGCCTAACCCCCTCCCCAGGCTGCTCTAACTCACCTAACAGCTCATTAAACAGCAAAAGGAAAAAAAAAATCCCCAAACCCGAGAAGGGGTGGGGGACGGCCAGGGAAGGTGTGCAGGCACCAGACTGGTGATGGGGAACAAAGGGAAGGGCTTTTATAAAACCTACTCAGCAGCCTCATCTTTTTAACCTGATGAATCGCATTAGGCCTTTGTCAATATCAACATTACCTCAGCCCTGGCCGCAGCAGCTGGGGGAGCGGCAGACGTATTCAATATTTCAGAAGACCTGCATTGCAGGCGAAGGGTTTGGGCCGCGTGGGGAAGAACAGCACATGCTCAGGGACAGTCTCTTAAGTGGTGTCTTACTTTTAAACTGAGAGAAACAAGAGAAGAAAAAGCCTAACAGCCCTCAGCCTCTCCCTCCTCCCCCGATTTCTGGTAACATTGAACCGTTATTTGCTCTGACTCAGGGCAAGCGAGCGCTGCCTGCAGAAGGGAAAGCGTGACCCAGGAAGTTGGCGCTCCTGGGCTCCCTTTTTTTCTAGCGTTGCATAAAGCCATGATTCTCAGAGTGTGGTCCCCAGACCAGCAGCAGCAGCATCACCTGGAGCTTATCAGAAACCCAAATTCCTGGGCTCTGTCCCCGGCCTCCTGAATCTGAAACTCTCGGGAAGGAGAGTACACATCAGCCGGCTTGCAGAAGCCCTTCTGGACATGCACATTCACTGGCAGGAGGGAAGGGAACCGAAGAGGGTGTGGATTGGGGTGAGTGTTCTAAGCTGGGGTCCTCAGCCCCAGTTGCATGGTATAGTCACCGGGAGGACTTGGGGAAAGTACGATCAAGGTATCTCCCACGAGTATCTTTACTTTGGTTGAAATCCTGGAATTGCATTTTTAACCCACCCCCACCCACACCGGTGATTCTAGGGTACGGCCAAGGATGTGACCCTTTGTTCTAAGGCAACCCCTCTGTTTATCACCGACATGTCTTTGGCGAGTCCTCATGTGTCTTCATTTTTTGGCACCTGTAACCTGGGCCCCAGCCTCCCATCTTCCATGACTTGTAAGGAAATTGAGTCGCTTAAGAGAGATGCTGATCACATAGCATCTCACAATAGTAAAATCTTTGCAGGCTGTCAAAGTGCCGTGCAAATGGGAGGGTCCATGAGGGTCTCCTGGGCTGTGTCGGTGCCTTTTGACCATTTCCTTCTGGGTGCCCCATTGCCCCGTCTCATCATCTTGGGGAAGTAGGGCCACAGAAGGCTCACCATCAGAGAATTTGAGAGGAACATTGAGGCTCCCCAGTTTGGAGACCACCACGCCTGGGAGAGGACCGGCTGACACGAGGTGCTGAAGGCAGACGTGACAGGAGATGGGTATAAATTCAAACCTTACAGGCAATGGTCGGCAACGAGGACTTTGTACCAGATTATTCTGAGATGAGAGCTGCCAGTTCCAGAGTATTGAAATAGTCCAACCCTGTGCTGGGAGTTCTACATGCCTCATTTCACCCATTTCCAACACCAGCCCTGAGAAGAGGCTACAGTTACAACCCCCATTTTCCAGACAAGGAAAGTGAGGCGCTGAGGGGCCAAGAAACTTGCCCAAGGTCCCAGGCTAGCAAGAGACAGAGCCAGGACCAGCCACAGCGAACTGTCTGAATTTAGCCGCCTCCTATCAAGTGGTCCCTAAGCTGAACACAGGTTGGCTTCCTGGGACAGGTCATTATTGAGGAGAGGCTCTGAAGAAGTCTCCAGAAGCCCCAGGGGAAGTGACTATGGAAGGAACTGGGCATCACCTCTTCCTCCTTTTGCCTCTAACTTCCGACTCTTCGCACAGTACCTCCTGCTTGCTTCAGTTCTCTGTCACAAGAGCTTTGTTTTCCACTCAAGGCTTCTATGTCCCCAGGTCTCAGAAAGGCTTACCGGGGACACTTTAGTTTTCTTGATTTTTATATGGCAGCTTGGCCAAGAACTCACAAGTCGCTGCAAAGCGTCAATTACTCTTTGAGAGAGAAATGACCTTAAGCTCCCCCTTCGTTCTTCAAGAAAGAGATGGAAATCAGGGCCCAGGGGACTCCATCGTCACTTGTCCTCAGCTTTGAAAGATGAGGACCTTCCTACTCCCTCAGATCTGCCCTCCCCATCAGTGACCCAGTTTATTGCAGGAACTGAGCTGGCAGCCTAGCTTGAGAGGGACCACTTGCAACTAGCCCCTGGTTTGCTGCAGACCTTTCGCCTCTGAGCATGTTCTGTGGATGCCAGAGATTGGAAATCTACTCATAAACACATTTACTCCCAGCTCTGCTTCCTTATCTGATCAAACTGCAGCAGGGCTGTGTGCGAGATGATTCCTGTAAGTTTTCCGTCCCTGGTGAGTCCCCAAGCCAGTATGTTCAGTCCAGGCAGGTTTCTTCTGCTTCATTTCGTTTTGCCCCAGAAAGGTGATGGTGGAGGAACAGGGTTTGAAATGCACCTTGGGTTCCTTGTGGGAGAAGTTGGCCAGGAAAAAGCTATAATGACAGTGCTTCGCAGGTCCTTGACACTTTTCCTCCCAATTGCCTCTTTGCATCAATTATCTCATTGTCTGCCCCTTGTCTCTACCACATTCTGAAAAATAAAATAGGAAACAGACCAAACTGCTAAGCATTTGTCCCACTTAATAGTCCTCATTATGAGAGGGAAAATGGAAAGATAGCCGCACTTGCTGATTAGTATCAAATATATACAGACAGTGTCAGAAAAATGTATACACGTTTTAAGAAAGGAAAAAACTGTATTAATAGATACCAATAACAAAACAAGTCCCATTTGACTTCTGCAATTACAAGAGGTGCTCAAAGTGGTTCCCATCAGCGCCCAGACACTTCTGATGATGGTGAACTACTGTTTGAGCAACGTTGACCTAAGTGTCCACTTGTATATATATTTTGGCACCCCCCAGTATGTATATATGTATGTATGTATGTATGTATGTATGTATGTAGAGAGAGAAAAAAGAGAGAGAGAGAGAGAGAGAGAGAGAGAGGCTTCTCATTATTTGCAGTCACCATGAGCACTGAATTAGCAAATACCAAACCATCACTCCTGGAGAAATACAGGCGTAGGTTCCTGCAAGCCTCTGGTCATACTTCATCAACCAATCCAAACGTATCCTTGTTTTATGTAGGTTTCTGTTTAAAGCCACCTTAATTATTGGATGTTTTACTGCAATCAGGCTATTATAACAACCTGCCTTAGACTGGGTGGCTTATCAACAACAGAAATGTGCTTTTCACCGTTCTGGAGGCTGGGAGTCTGAAATCAGGGTGCCAGCAGGGTTGGGTTCTGGTGGGGGCTCTCTTCTGGGCTACAGACGGCCGACTTCTCATTGTGTCCTCACACGGAGAACAGAGAGAGTAAACAAACTCTCGTGTGACTCCTGCGAGCCACGATCCCTCATGAGGGTCCCATGCTCAATAAGCCTGTCACTTCCCAGAGGCCCCGCCTGTTAATACCATCGCATTGCAGGGCCGAGTTTCCACATATGAATGTTGGGGTACACAAATGTTCAGTCAATAACAATATATATTATTGATGCCTTAGCATTGAGCAAACAGCACTAAAACTCATGCCCCAGCGAAGCTTCTCTAACACAGGCAATTTCTCTGTGAGGCACATCCCAGCCTTCTCACACTTAAGAATATCAGACGGCACTTCAGCACTATGCTTGGGGGCCACTTTAAACAGCGAAATCATCAACAAAAATGCGACAAACATGGTGATAAATAGACCTGGAGAAAGACACTTAGTTACAGTGTGAGAGCTTAAACAAAAAGGCCGAATGTCACCTGTTGGACTTTAGCTGGTAACATGCAAGTTGAGCAACTCTTTTTTTTTTTTTAGCTACTCTGTGTGTGTCTACAAATGACCATGAATGTGCTGCAAGAATTGCCTGTGGGGTTACAAATACATTTTAGTGAGTGGGCAAATTTGCAAACATGGAATCTGCAAATAATGAGAACTGTGTGTGTGTGTGTGTGTGTGTGTGTGTATTACATTGATTGTAAACTTAACTCAAACTAGTTCAAATGATACAAAGGGACATTTATTGGTTAACTTAATAAAAAAGCCCACGGCATGGCTGGGGCACCACTGTCTCCAGGGGCTCACAGATAGCGTTCGGAATGAATTCTGATCATCTCTTAGTTCTGCTTTCCTCTGGGTGGGCCTCACAGGCAGGCTTTCTCCACCTGGTAGAACCCCATCAGGTCCGAGTTTGTCTTATTCCAGCTTCAGCCCAGGAGGACAAAAAGAGAGAACTTTCTTCCTAAGATTCCAGCAAAAGTCCCAGGACTGAGTCTCATTGGTTTGCATTGGGTAACTTACCCAATTTTGAATCAGTCACAGTCATGAAAACAGGGCTGGTTGGCCGGACCAGGATCATGTGACTACCCTCAGAGCTGGGAGTTGACTTTTCTGATGTAGATTCCTTACAACTGGGCTGGAAAGTGCGTGTGTGGCGCTGTCTATGGTCCTGAACCACAGCTCTGCTGACTTCTGCCCAACCTTTCCCAGGAGAGAGGGCTTCTAGTTTGTTGCTGCTGTTTTCTGCCTCTGTGGGAAACATGCACTGTTTCCAAGGCCCATGTCAACAGGGGTTCCAGTAGGAAGCAGATGGCAACTCAAATTGCGTAATCTGAGGGACTTTGTAAGAGGGACAAAAGCATGAACAGGATTAAGGAAAACCAACCGTGGTTGGTGAAGCACCTCAACGCTAACAGTGGGAGCTGTTACCACCCCTAGTCGTGAAGGGGGAGAGGACTAGCGTTACCAGGAACGGTGGGAGCAGGGGATGTCGTTGTAGGAGGCAGCCTGCTGACCAGAGCTGTGATCTGTGTCTAGGAACGCAGCCAGCCCATGGCAACACTGCAGGAATGGAGCCCGGACCTAACACTGCTCCATTCAGTCTCTCCTAGTACTTACTCTCCATGGACTAAATCCAAATGGAAGCCAGAGGACAAGGGAATGGATTGAAGTCATACATACAAGTCAGCCTTCTGGGCAAGAGAGCAGGGAGGGGAGCGGAGGTAGAGGGGTAACAGGAGCTATGACCCATTGACAGGGTCAGTTAGCTATGCGTGGCAATCACTCCAAAAGGTAGTGGCTTAATGCACAACCGTTTATTTGTTTGCAATTCTGTGATTTGGGCTGAAATCAGTTTGGTGGTGTTTCTGTTGGTCTTGCCTGGGATCACTCATGTGGCTACAGTTATCTGGAAGCTGGAAAGGTGGGTAGTACAAGATGGTCTCACTCACATCTCTGGTGGTTTAGCCAGGCTCTTGGCTGGGAAGCCTCAGTTTCCTTCCTCGTGGATAGACTGGATTTCTAACATAGTAGTAGGAACACTCCAGAGGATAAGCTCCAATGGACAAACACTTATCAAGCCTCTGCTTGTGACTTTTCATTGGCCAAACAAAGCCACATGCTAAACCCATGCACAGAATTAGCGTGGAGGGGACTAGGCAATGTGGGAGGGTGTTCGTTGAGGAACATCAGTGTGACAGTCTGCCCTGCTTCCCCAGACGAAGAGGATTGTAGCCTGTGTGTCCCATGTTTGCTGCTGGCTTCATATACTTTTGACAGCTCATGTACGTTCCTGACTAGTGAAAAGATGTTTCCTGGAAAGTGGGATGTTGAGAAGGTGTGTGTGTGTCCCTGTCTGCTCCTAATGCAATGTAAGTGCTTCACCTGCTGGTGTGAGTAGCTTTGAAAAGAAGAGAAAGTAGACCAACTTCAGATGTAGTTTTGATGTCATATCTCTCCAAAGGTAAGTTAGGGGATGAATGGTGACATATCTGATGTAGCTTGAAGGTGTGTGTGTGTGTGTGTGTGTGTGTGTGCGAGAGAGAGAGAGAGAGAGAGAGAGAGAGAGAGAGAGAGAGACTGAGAAAGAGAGACATGTGCCATATATATGTATGTTCTGACAGCTGGGATTTGAATACTGGCTCTGCCATTTGGTGACTTTGGGCCAAAACCTAACCTCTCCCCGCCTCAGTTTCCTGGTACAAAATGGGGCTAATGATTGAGTTGGGAATTAAGTTAGATAACACTGTGCTAACTACCAACATGCGTAAAGCACTTAACACTGAGCCTGGAACAGGATAAATGCTCCCTATTTATTAGGGTTCCATGAAGTGGGATAGGAGGAGGAAAAAGATGGTAGGGGGGATTTAGAGTCAGTCAGGTCTGTGCCTGACTCCCAGCCCTAATATTTACTGGCTCTAATTCGGTCTAGGGGAAAGCCAGTTAGCCTTCATAAATCTCGATTTTTCTATCTGTAAAATGGACTCAGTGGTGTCTCTTTGCAAGAATTAAATGAGCCAATGTATATAAATGACTTAGTGTGGCCCCTGGCACATAGTAGATAGTAAATACCATTGTAGCTGTTATTATCAGCCTGTATATCCTGGAGACGGGACAAGGGTTATTTACTCCTCTTCGTTTAAAACTATTCATGTACTGGTCATAGTAACTCACTTAATCCTTCAATATCCCTATGAGATAGGTATTATTATCACTATTATTATAATCCTTGTGTTTCATCTGAGGAAACTGAGGCACAGAGAGGTTTAGTAACTGTCTAAACATCATACAGCTAGAAAGAGGCAGAGCTGAGATTTGAACCCTGGCAGCTTGTCCCCTCTTAACCTCTGCGCTCTTCACCCTCCAGTAATGGGGGTCATGACACCCACCTGTCTGGGTGATTACAAGGGCTTTGTAAATTGCAGAGCACTGCACCCATACTTGACGTTCCGAAGGCTGTTGCCATGGGGACGTGGGGAGAGGGCCAGGAACTTTGTGGTTCATTCATGTTGTCCAGCCAAACTGACCAAGTTCCATATTTCTGGTACTTGCCCCCACCTGGCGCCAGGCAGGCCTGGGCAGGAGGAGGAGGCATGGAGGCGAGTGCCGGGAATCTATTATTCATGGGAACTGAGAGAAGCTTTTTGCTTTTTCTGAAGTGGTCTCAGATTTTGTCAAATCCACATCCCAGGGAAGTAGCCACGGCTGGACTGTGTGAGGCAAGAAGCGTCCTTTCCGACCAGAGACCCTATAACCCAGGTTATTTTGGGGGGGGGGGGCGTTCTGCAAGTGCACCCGGGTTAACACCCAGCGATGATTTGCCTTGTGCCAGCTCTGGCCCCCATGCTCTGTACTGCCCATTTTTTCCACTTGAACTTCTCAATAACCCTGGGAAGTAGGTGCTGTTACAGCCCCCATTTTACAGACAAGGAAACTAAGGCTCTGAAGTGTTCAAATTGGTCCAGGCTCAGCTAGCTTGAGTTCAGCTGGGGGTTGATCCATGCAACTCCAAAGCCTGCGCTCCTGATGGAAGATTCTGTCATGACATTTGTATCATGGGTGCAATGAGGGTGGCGTGGGTGTGTGTGTTGTGGTAAGGCTAAGAGACAAGTAGAGTCCTCCCTGGGTCCCAGTGTCATCTTCTAGATGAAGATGAAAGTATGCAGGATGAAGTGAAAGTATGCATTTTCCTGGAGCAGAGAGCATCTAAGGCCAGAGTACTTTTTCTTTCTTGTAACCAGACACTGGCTCTGCCTGCTTGATGAGAGAGTTGGGCCAAGTCAAGGAGTCAGTAAGGGGAGTTTTGCCCACGTATAAGAGGGAGGAGTCTCTGAACTTGAGCCGTTTTTATTCCCAAATGCAGGAAGAGGCTTTTTCTTAAAAACACACTGCCCTCTTTACAACAACACCTCTTGTTGTAAAATACCTCCACTGGTTAGAAAGCTGTTCTTTACCTTAAACCAGACTCTCCTTTATTATACCTTTCCCCTGTTACTGCCAGGTCTGGCCAGGTGACCATGTTATAAGAGTGGTTGTCCAGAGTAGTAGTTAAGAGTGTTGGTATTATACCCTAGTTCATGCCCTGTCTGGCTCCACCATTCCTGGCTGGTGACCTCGGGCAAGTTAATGCTCCCCTCTGAGTCTCAGGAATGGGAATAACTTCAGAGCCTGCATCACAAGATGGCGTGGAAGGTAGTGTATGGAAATTGCCCGTCTGAAGTCTGCTGTTAATTTCTGTGCTACCGCACCTTTGCTGAGTACAGACCCAGAGGGCAGGATAGTGATCTGGTCAGAAACACGAGTCCTAGAGCCACCCTGCCGGCATTCCAAATGTGACCCCATCCTTTACTAGCTGTGCGCCCTGGGAGAAGTTGCTCAACCTCTCTGTGCTCCAGGTACCTCACCTGTGAAAGAGGAATAATCATCGTTCATTGGGTGATTGTGAGGATGAGGTGAGGTAACTGCGTAGAACTTTGCCTGGCACTCAGAAGCAGGTCGAACACCCAAAGCAGTTCATGAGGAGCATATAATGGGAGACTGTTTACAGACATGTGAACAGACCAGCAAGGTCAAGGGGAAACCAGGATCCTGAAGCACCCCAGCATCTAACAGAGGGGGCCTTCCTCATCTCCAGGCCTGGAGGGACAGGGGAGGGAACAGTTATGGACCCAGAACAGAAAAGGTTATGCAGAGAGGTCCTCCTGATAAGAGCTGTGACCTTTAGTAGAGGGTCACAGCCAGCCCATAGTGACCAGCAGGAGGGGTCCAGGAGATAAATATCCCAACCTGTCCCTCTTCACCCCCTCGTCTTCTGCTGGTGTCTTGCATTAGATGAACCCAACCAGAAGCCAGAAGGCAAGGGAGCGGTTGATGCCGTCCACACAGGCCAGCCTCCAGGGCACAGAGCAGGGTGGAGGGCAAATGATCGGGGGAGTGAATAGAAGATATGCAGCAAAGGTATTTTTATTATTATGTTGGACCGTATGGTGCTGCCATTGGGCAACCATATTTGCCATACAAAATAAGCAAATTAATATGCTTAAGCAAATATTCTATTGTTTGCACTGGCAACCACTAGAGCAGGGTAGTCAGAAGTCTCATCTATACAAGACTCAGGTCTGAGTCCTTGGACATTCCACCTGCTATCAGTGTGACCTTGACAAACCAAGGCCTCAGTTTCCTGATCTGTAAAATGGGAATGCTGTGTCTCCCATCCATGACTTGTGAAAAATACTCCTCCGATGAGGAGGCTGCTGTCATTTTTTAAAGGGACAAATTCCCCTCTCCGCTCTGAGTACAGATGCTCCTTGACTTACAATAGGATTATATCCTAATAAACACAGCATAAGTTGGAAATACTGTATATTGAAAATGCATTTAATACACTAATCTACGGAATATCATAGCTTAGCCTAGCCTAAGCTATGTGCTCAGAACACTTACATTAGCATACAGTTTGGAAAAATCATCTAACACAAAGCCTATTTTATAATAAAATATTGATCTCATGTAATTTATTACACATATCAATTTTGCACCATGGTAAAGTTGAAAAATCATTCAGTCAAACCATTGTAGGTTGGGGACCATATTGTATCTCGTCCCTATGGCACGGGAAGAATCAGGATGACACTTGTGGTCTCCATGGCATGATGAGATTTAAGGCTGTAAGTCAGTCAGTTCCTGCTGAGTTTTAATCAGAATGAATTTCATTGCAACCTGAGCCTGAGTGGCAGCCCGGGGCCATTAAGCTAACTGACTTGTTTTGATATGCAGACATGTGTAATCACATTTCCCTGTTTGGGGCCAAGGGTCTGTGCATACATGCACACATGCAGAAATAAATCCTGAGCTTCTCCTCTGTCTCTTGCTTGCGACAGTGTCACTGGGGCAGGGATAAGCTGGGGCAGGGATAAACTTGGTTAACAACACAGCAAAGGCAAGTTTCCACTTTATCAAGGAGTCGAGAAATTGGCTAGACTGTGCAGGGAACCCTGCTGGCTGTTAACACTATCTGCCTTTGCAGTTTGTAGTTCGGCATTTGGGTTTGTAGACCCAGGGCTCAGAGGGATTCATAACCCAGGGGAGGAAGGAAATGTTTGGGGTACCCCTGTCCAGCAGGAGACATTCTCCTCAGAAAGATCAATTCTGAATGCGCTGCCCTGCCTTCAGTGTTTACCTCTGTGGACTCAGTTTGAAAGCATGCCATGTTGTGACTGATTTACTGGTACTGTGTGTCCTTGGACAAATGTCTTTACCTCTCTGGCCTTCAGTTTCACGATCTGTAAAACTGCCTAATAAAAGATCCTATTTTCTAGGATCGATCTGAGGATGAAATGATGAGATGCTGCACATGAAACACTTAGTGCCGTTCCTGGCCTGTTGGAAGCACAGGCAGTGTAGGTTAGGTGGTGCTGCAATAACAAACAACCCCCAACATTTCAGTGGTGGAAACAACCGAGATTTGTTTTTCCCTCTTGCTACCTGGATATGGTGGGTTAGCAGGGCATGTCTGCTCTGCACTGGTGCTCACACAGCACCCAGGCTGAGAGGGGCACCATCCTCACACACCCATGATTGTCAGGACAAGAAAAGAGGGACGTGGTGAAGTATGAACCAGCTTTAGACTTCCAACCTGGGGACTTTCATTGGCCAAACAGGTCATGCAGCCACTCCCAGCTTCCAAGGGAGAGGGAAGGGTCTTCCCATCAAGTGGTGGGGAGCCAGAAATACTGAGGCATCACACTAATGACAACCACAGCACTCAACAAATGACCCTTACTTTACTGTTAGATTAGTGCAAAAGTAATGGCGGCTTTTGCAATTTTTAACCTTTTAAACCACAATTACTTTTGCACCAACCTAATACAATCCTATTGTTATGATCATAATAACATATTGGTCTTGTCATTATTTCCATCGTTCATCATTATCAAGCTTCATGTTCTCACTCTGGCTGCAAAGAGCCGGAGACAGTTCCTTCTAGTGCCGAAGCTGGCCTTCCATCTCTGAGAAAACATAACTGAGATAATTATTGTCACTCTTAACATAAATTAATGATGGCTCTCACTGGACAAGTGCATGTTTTGTGCCAGGCGCATGTTTTGTGCCAGGGCTTCACATACCTTATCGCCTTCAATTTTTATAATACCTTTATTTTGAGATGGGTCTTATTATTGTGCCCACTCTACAGATGAGGAAACTGAGGTTCAGGAAGGCGAATACACTTGTCAGGCTCATAAATGGCAGAATGGGCTTGGCCCCCCAAACCCATACCCTAGATCACCTTGCTGAACTGTCTACTAAGAGCATGTGGTCTTAGCTGCTAGATCTTTAAATGGAAGCAGGCGTTGTCTGGGTGGAGAGTTCTAGAGACACTTTGCACGATCATTGTTGACCCGTAGAAAGAGGGATCCATCGTTCGCCCTACTCTCTCTTTTCGGTCCTGTTTTCCCCCTCTCCCCTGCCCTCCCATCACCCCAGACCCCTTCTCAAGAATTTCTCTAGTCCCTAAACATTCCATGTCCATTGCATCCTCTGAGCCTTTGCCGACTCACTTCCCCCATCCTTTCCTCAAGCCTTCATGTCTTGCACACTCCAGCTCGTCCTTCAAGACCCAGACCAAATTTCCCTCCTCTGGGAAGACTCCCTCAACCCCCATCCCCAGGCAAAACCAATTCTATAATCTGTCTGTTCCCATGACATTTTGTACATTAACAAATCTAAACCTTTTCTAGACACACACACACACACACCTTTTTTAGAGGAGGGAAAGAAATTAGTTTTCATTTTTAATTAATGCCAGTTCTCTCAGCCTGACTTTAAATAATGCCACCTCATTTGTCTTATTAAGTATTTAGTTTTGCTTTTAATTAGTTCTGTTTATTGTCACTGAATTTTAATTGTCAGTGCAGGGTCTCAGCAGGTCTCGTGTGGATGCTTTATAAATGTTTCCTGTCCTCCTTTAAGTCCTGAGCTTGGGTAGCAGCACCTCTGAAATAGCAGGGGGCAGGTTACAGGGAGTGGCTGAAGGCTGATGTTTTGTGTGTGTGTGTGTGTGTGTTTTTCCCCAGATCTCACCTAGTTCTGGTTGCCTTTGAGATCCCTGTTTGCACCAAAATAGCTGGTCTATGAAGACACTCAGAGGGAGCTCAGGAGGGTGCAATGGCAGAAATTCAATTTAAATTTGACTTGAGGGAAAAACAAAAGGAACAATATGGTTCATGGTAGCCAAAAAGGCCAGGATAGATTCAGGTATGGCTAGATCCAGCATTCTAACAACATCATCAGGAATCAGTCTTTCTCCATCTCTCAGCTCTAGTTCCATCCTTTGTCAGGCCTTTCCGACGTGGTAGCAAAAGTGACTGACAGCAGCTTCAAGTTCTGTGAGCTTAACAACTACAATGGAAAGAGAGTGCTTCCATATAGTTCCAGCAAAAGTCTTAGGTCAGGCCTTGATTGGTCCTTATCAGGTCATGTGCCTATCCCCAAACCAATCACTGTAGCCCTTGGGTGTAGCACATGGATTGGCCAGGCAAGGGTCATTGGCCTACCTCTAGGGACCAAGTGTGTGTGAGCCCCACCTGAACCACACAGGTTGATAGAGAGGGATGATTTTGCGAAGGAAAATTAGGGTGCTGTTACTACCCCCAAAAGGGGAGATAATGCTGGACAGGCCAAAACAAGAAATCTCTACTCCAGAAATCCAATGCAGTGTGTCACTCAGGCCTAAACGAACACCTGGGATTTAGACCTTTGTTCTCCTCTCCAGCCCCACCCTCAAATATCAACAGTGACCTCCTTGCCTGAGACTTGAAAAGGTCCCTGACACGTGCTAACTCATCAACTCATCCCAACAGCCCTGCAAGGTAGGCATGGCAAAGATAGGAATTTTTATGTCCTCACGTCACAGATGCAAAAACTGAGGCCCCAAAAGACTAAGTGACTTGCCAGAGTCACGCAGAAAATGAATAGGGGCAGACAGCGGGGCTTGGGTCCCAGGACTCTGGGTCTCAGGCCAGCGGTTGTCCTGCAGTGATGGGTTGCTCTGTCAGTGAGCTTTTGCTGCATGACTAAGCGCCCCATAGATTGGAACAACAACCATTTATTTATCTCATGATTGGTTAGGTCAGTGATTGGGGTGGTCCTTCTGCTCTAAGCCAGACTTGGATGATCTTAGCTGGGCTTGTTCACGTCTGTGGTCAGCTTGTATGTTGGCTGCGACTGACTGGGTTATGATGGGGCAGCTGCAGCAACTAAAACAACAGTGCCCCTCCCCACCAGTGGTCACTGCAACTTGCTGAACTTTCAGAGCAGTGGGGGATGGGCTTTGAGCCTGCCTTAAAAACCTGTAAATGGGGACTGTTCTGTGGGATTGTTTGAAGGCTCATGGCTGGAGCCATCGATTATTGCTATATGGTGACAGGAGAACCATGGGGAGGTGACAGTGAGTTTGCTCTGTTTTAAGGTCAGGAGCACAGAGGTGCCTTCATCTTGAGCATCTGTGGGGACAGAGTCCCAGAGAGCAGTTTCCAGGCTCTCGGCCTCACGTGGAAAGGTGCTGGCTCCAGTAGTAGATGGCCGTCAGCTGTGGCTGGGTGGCCATCAGTTGTTACGGGTTAGCCATTAGCCACTAATATAACTGCCGTGGCTACACTAGGGGGTTGGCTGGTTGGCAGAGAAGCACAGGTTGCAGCTAGCAGGCTGGTTGGTTTGTTGGCAGAGAAGTGCGGCTTGCAACCAGCAGCCACCAGCGAGAGTATAGTGGTATGAACGCCCTATCCATGGCTCCATGGTGTTCCTTTTTGGCCTCACCATGTCCTGCGTTCTTGTGCAGGGAGCGGGACTAGGATCCCTGCATGACAGCATCTCTCAGACCCGTCTCTGTCCTATCTTGAGCACCGACCAGCTCATTGTGGAAGGACCCAAGGCCTATAGTTCCAGCCATGGCCAGCTTCAGGGGAGGCTGAGGACGTCCCAGCTGGCTCTAGGAACAAAGACAACCAACGGCAGCTGGACGTGTCAGGGGGACACTGGGGCTCTGAGAGAGGAGGCTGGAATGGCAAGGCGTGCGGGCAAGTGGAGGGGCATTCAGCTCCACCACGTATACTAGGCAAGGCAGGAGACTGCCATCTTTGTCTTTGCTGGTGGGTCCTTGCCTTGGCAATGGTATGTAGGAACCCTAAGTGCCTGGCAAACAGTCAAAGCTAGATGCATGGTTGAGACAGAATAGAATATATTCAGCTCACTTCTCAAAGCCCTTCCTGCGTCACTCAGACAGGAAGCCTAAATGGGCCTCATTGTCTGACATGCCCCCCACCCTGCCCCCACTACTGCTTTGATCTCAGCTCCCACCCATCTCCTCCTTGCTCAGTCTTCTCCAGGCATTTTTCCTCCTTGCCGTTTCTCCAACTTACAAAGCACATGCCACCCCCGGGCCTTTGCACTTGCTTTTCCCGCTACCTGGAATGCTCTGCCTCAGATATCTGCGCGGCTGAGTCCCTTCAGGTCTTTGCTCAAACCTCATCTCTCAGAGAGGCCCCCTGACCACCTATTTAAAATCAACCTTCCCTCTCAAGCACCAGTCGCTCTTCTATTTTCTCTAAAGTGCTCATCACCAGCTGACACGTTTTACGATTGACTTACTATTTGGTGATTGTCTTCTCCACCAGAAGGTAAGCAACACAACAATGGTTTTCCTCTTTTTTGTTTGTTTTTGCGCTGTATCCCCAGTACCTCCCGTGTTTCCCTGAAAGTAAGTCCTAGCCGGACAAACAGCTCTAATGTGTCTTTTGGAGCAAAAATTAATATAAGACCCGGTATTACATATATTATGTCATGTTATGTCATGTCATGTCATGTCATGTCATGTCATGTCATGTTATACCCGGTCTTATAGTAAAATAAGACCGGGTCTTATATTAATTTTTGCTCCAAAAGACGCATTAGAGCTGATTGTCCGGCTAGGTCTTATTTTCAGGGAAACAGGGTAGAACAGTGTCTGGCACATGGTAATAGATGTTCTATAAATATTTTTTGATTCTTCCCATCTCTCAAGAGAAGCTGGCAATCTGTATTTTTTCATTAAATCCTGTGCTTTTCAAAGTATTGGCTTAATTTTACTTTTAAAAAACACTGCATGGGCCAAGCAAAAACATATTTTCAGCCTGGATCCTGTTCCTGGGACGTCCCCCCCTCCACCCTGTTTGAGGCCCTTTATGTAAATTGCATTCCCCACCCCATCAGATAGTCTGAGTGAGTTTTTCCAGATTCCTAATTGGCCAGTGGTGGGCTGGGCTCAGGGGAAGCGAGGAAGAGCAGGAAAAGAGACAGAGAGATGGAACGGCCTGCGTACCGTCCAAGCTGGTGGCTGCAGTTTCTGCTGTGAAGCATCTGGTTTGATTCCAAGACTGTGGGGCTGGGAGGCCGACTGTGGCATTGAACTCCATGCAGACAACTGCAGCTTGTGCTGGTTCCCTGCAGTGCCCTGACGTGCCAGCTATAGCCCATCCGCAGCCCCCACCAGCCCAGACCCGCTGAGTCCTGCTTAGACCCCTACTGGGGCTCTGAAGCTAAGTGTGTTTTAAGAATTGATTTTCTTCAGTTTATCTAAAACCGGCTGGGATTCTGGGGAATGGAGGCGCGGTTCCTTACCAAACTGTACTAAAGGAGCCAGGGAGAAGTAGGCAGAACAAAATGCAAAAACGGGATGCAGGGTTCTGAATTGGGCTTTTCTGGGTGGGCAAGGCTGGAACACAGCATGGCTCTGCCACTTACATGTGGGTTTATTGAGTGTCCGCTGCTCTCACTGAGCTCTATGACTTACGTGAAGATTTACTGAGCATCTACTATATAGCATTCTCAGGACTGGCTGCAAAGGGGAAACGCAGGGCCCCGTGTCCAAAAATTATGAAGAATTTCAAGGTGATGCCAGCAGAGCATCAAGCCAGGTGCAGGGTCCTCCTGTGCATGGGCCCTGTGTGACTGCATAGGTCCCAGGCCCATGAAGAGGGCCTGACGTGCACAGGCACTGCAACTGCTGAACCAATACAGGCCTGAGTCGTGCTCTCATGGATCTGCAAAAACAGGTGGAGAGACAAACAGCAAATAAATAAAAAGTAATAATAATTACACATCATGATAAATATAAAAGAAACAAACAGGATGCAATGAGAGGAGGTGACCTAGAGAGTGTAGTCATGGAAGGCTCCCTGGAAGAGGTGACATTTGGGCAGAAACTAGCAGACTAGCAGAGCATGTGAAGGAACCATTCATGTGACAGTAGGAGAAAGATGCTGTCAGAGGCAGAGAGAATAGCAGAGGCAAAGCCTAGCGGCTGGAATGTGGTCAGAGATACAGTGAGAGTAGCAAGCAGAGGCTCATGGCAGTTCTTTGAGGTCCCAGAGAGGATCTTATATCTTATGTGTGATAGGCAGCCATCAAAGCACTTTATCAGTTTTCAATTATATTTTTAAAAAACAAATGTTCATTTATTTTTGAATAGCTAACATAGCCACATGGTTGCAAATACAAAGGGGTACATTATGAAAAATCTCCTTCCCGTCTCAGCTACCCAGTTCCCCTCCCCAGAGACAAGCGATGGTATCAGTTTCTTATATGTTCTCTGCAGAAATATTTTATGCATATACAGCCGAGAATCACATGTGCATATCCTACTTTCTCTTGTGCAAATAGTGTTGTTCTGGAACATTGTCATACACCTTGATCTTTTCACCAGACAATTTATCTTGGTGATCAATCCTACCCATCATAAAGAATCTCAGTATTCTTCATGGCTGCGTAGTACTCCATCACATAGAGGCACTTCCATCCCTCTCGCTAGTGCTTATTATTAGGCATGGAGATTTCTTCGTTGAAAGACTTCAAGCAGGACTTTGGGAAACCCACTTAGACTCTCTGTGACTCAGTTACTCATCTGTAAAATGGGATAAGAAGAACGTCTACCTCATAAGGCTATTTGTGAGGATTGAATGAGATAAAATGAAAGGCCCTTAGCATGTAGCTAGCTAGCCCTTGATATTGGAACCGTCAGTTTCCCCTGTTGTTGGTTTTGGTACCGAAAGTAGACTGTTCCTTGGAGTTTGCACCCGGACTGTGGGGGAGCTGGCACCTAGGGAAAAAAGCTGGAGCCTCTGGCTTCCAGGGGAGGCAGTCATGGTATGAAGCTGTAGCTGCAGAACTGGACTTAAGCCATGACTGTGGCCTGACCAAACTGAAGCTTGTGATCTCTCAGCGTCTCCAGGCAGAGGTCTGAGTGGGCAGATCTCTGTTTGTCTCTGAGGCTGAAAGGTGGGAATGCAACCAGGGGCCAGAGGACCAAGAGTGTACAGTCACCAATCCCCCAGATGCTCATCAAAACCCAACAATCTGAAGCCCAGAGAGCAGTGTTCTACTCGTGTCAATGCAATAGGGAGTAGCAGCGCATGGGCTGTGGAGACAGAGTTCAAATCCCAACTCTGCTACCTGGTAGCTGTGTGATTTTGAGCAGGTGGCTTAACCACTCTGAGCCTCAGCTTTCTCACCTGTAAAAGGAAGCAAATACAACCTACCTACAAATAGCATTGTAAGGATTAAAGTAAATAATGAAGGTATGGAATTCAGCACATAGTAGGTGCTCAAGAAATGTTAATCATTTACTGTTAGATTAACTATCATCTAAGAAAAGTAGGTAAAGGGAATTACCATTCTACAAGCACTTGTGAGTGTGAGTGACGGTGGTAGGTGTTTAGACTCATCAGCTCATAGACTCATCAGCTCAGTGACTCCACAGTGAGCCCAGGGCTAGAATCCTCTACCAATTATCTGACACACACATCTCTACTTTTGCTCCCAGTATCATTCGTTGGTTTCCCTCTCCTGTTCCTCCCTGCGGTCTCGGGCCTCCTGTTCATTATGGTGATTGGCTTTCTGTGGTGGGCAATGGGAACTTGGTGGGGGGGGATCTGAAAATGTCAGAGGCTCACCAGTGGACTTTCTCCATTTCTATTAACTCACCCTCTAACCTGAGACCTTGGCTGGACTTCATGGAGGGTCATCTGCAGGCAGGTAGGAGACCATCTTAGGGTCACACTTTGTAAGACTGGACAATGCTTAGGTGGCCAGCTTAGGGGGGCATCATGAATTCAGGGACCAGAACCCCACTTCCCTAAGATTCTCCTTTCTACTGGCACGTGAGGTCAAGTTCTCTAGAAGCAGAACCTGAGATGGGGTTTCTTGAGCCAGTGATGGACTTAGATCAGGGCGGTGGAGGACACTGTGCTTGGATGTGGCTTCTGCTGGCGTCTGGCCTCAGCCTGATGCCACGGGGAGCTCTGGCGCGTGCTGGCACCACAGAGCCATCCCACCTTGAGACAAGGTGGCTGTGCTTTCATACTCTCCCCCTGTCTGTCGTCAGCTTTTGGCTGCTCCCAGGGGTGGGTCTGGGTATGGGCCAGGCAGCTGTTCTTGGCCGAGAGCCAGTCTCGGGAAAATGGTGCTGCTGTGAGCCCTTAGTTGCTACCAGTCCTAGAGGCTGGGGGTGGACGCACCACCTGTAATGAGCATCAACAGTGTCTACAATGCCTGCCACCTCCACCTGCATCTCCACCCCCAGCCCAGATCTGCCTGTGGACACGTGCCCTCCTTTCTCTGGGGCTGTGCCTCCAGGTGTTCAAATGCCCTGATTGCTCAGGCAGTCCCATCTCCCCACCCAGGCCTGGTTGACTGGAGCTAAGAGTCCAATCCTGGAATGTCAGTTTCTTTGAGAGCCCTGGGTGGCCAAGCTGAAATAGCCAGTGCTGTCCAGGGTGTCTGCTGGCCTGGAGCGATGGACATGGGTGGTTTCCGTGGCCGTCAGCCAGTGAGTTTGGGCTTTGCAGGTGGAATTTTAATAGGAAACAAACTCCTGGTGTGCCTGACTGAACGCAGAAGAGGGCTGGAAGGCCAGGTTCTGCCTTGAGGGCAACAGAATTCGGAAATCAGAGCTCCTGGGAAGGGACTGGACATCCGTTGCCCCAGCCTTCCCTGCCTCCTGGGGTCCTCCAGGGCCATGTTTCATCTCTGCCACGAAGCAGGAGGGGAGGCTTTCAAGTGAACTTGCCAAAGTCCAGACCAGGGCCACCAAGGAGGCTCATTACCGGGGACTGAGGCTCTGGCCACTCAACGGGGGACAGGGGTCCCAGGGGACCCCAGGGCAGGTCTTAGCACTGGCAATAATGAGACCTGAAGGTTCTTTCCAGCAGATTTCCTTGTAGCAGGAGCCGTCTCTCCTTTCTTTCCATTTTCTATGTGGAAACAATGAAATGGTCATATTGATCTGGGACGATTATGTTAACCTCACAGGAGCAGACGAAATGGCTTCTCCACAGGGGTCTTCTCTCCCATGTGTTCAACCATCAGCCCCCCTCCAGCTGCACCGCCCGAAGATTTACTAATTCTACAGGCGCCAGGATAGGAAGAGAGTTCCCTCCCTGTTCCCCTCCCGACTTCTCAGCTGTTCAGCTTCCCAGAACATAAGGCTATGTTGTGACAAGACCCTTGGGGGAGATGAGGACCCACTGGGGTGTGGCCTCGAGTTGGTGAATGAGACCCATGTGGGTTCAAGGGCGGGAGTTCTCCGCTCTGGTCCATTTCTGCCAGCAGGGAGCTGGGACCTCCAGAAGGAACGTTCCCTATGGGGGCCTGAGGTTCCCTCCCTGGAAAGTGGAGAAGCTGGGTGAAGTCTTCTTTCCTCTCTGAGGCCCCCAGATGGCTGGGCCTAGAGTAGGAACTTGAGACAGAAGGACTGGCTGAATCACTGGGTGACGTCCTCTCGGGGTTGTTTTCCAGGAGCGCGGGACTCCTGCCATGACGGATACCGTGGTCAGCAACAGCTCTAGTCGTTGGATGTGTCCCAGCGACCGACCCCTTCAATCAAAGTAAGTCACTGGGTCTCCCTGGGAGTGCCTTGGTTTTGGTCAGTGAGGTCTGGAGAGTTCTCCACCTGAAGGAGAAAAGGAATAGGAAGGAAAGAACTAGAATTTCCTGGGGTTGAGGAAAAGGAACCCAGGGGGAGTTTTGTCGTGGACACTTCTCCATTGATTTTACTGCTTTGCAAAGTTGGGATAACAAGGGTCAATTCTGAGCTCCACGCCCCACATTTGAGGCTCTGGTGGAATGGTAAGAGCCCTGACCTGGTGGTTAGGATCAGACTTGGTTCTGCTTCTAGGTCTGAGCTAATTGACTGTGTGATCATAGGCAAGTCTCTTCCCCTCTCTGGGCCTGTTTCCTCAATCCGATAAGGAAGGTGGACCAGACGGGAGGTGGCAAACCGGCAGGCCGCCAGCTCACTCTGACTTGCAGAAGTGTGTTTTTTGTTTTTGTTGTATTTTTTGGCCTGATTATTTAAGAATTGGGAACTTTCACATAAAAGTAACTTCGCATTCAGTGTCCAGTAACACCTGACTCGGGTGTGCTGGATCTGTGCCATAATGGCTCCTAAGAGCTGATGTTGCATTTCCAGAAATTTTGCAAGCTGGTTGTTAAACAGGGCCATTATTAAAAATTAAGTTATATAATTTTACAATTAAATGATATTGAGCGCAAAGGTGGTAAGTACTCAAAATGAATCACTACTTTATTCTTTTGCTACCTTTTGTCATTCTCTGTGTTGTTTATGTCTATTATATCTGTACAGTGAAATATAATATAATGGTGTGTTATTGCGTGTTTCCTCCCAGTCCTGGCATCCTGTTGGTTCAAAATCATCCATAGGTTCAACTGTTGAACATTGGCTGGCACATCACTGCCCGAAACCCTGGACCATCTAAGTCTGTTGTTTATTGTTCCTGCAGATTTTCGCTCACAGGAACTTGTTCCTTTGCACGCTTGGTAATTTTTTATTGTGAGCTCAATCTGTGAGAATCCTGGGGCTCTATCTACCTTGGGGATATTTTTCTTCAGAGAGACTTGTATTTGCTTCTGCCAGGAGTCAGGTGTGCTGCTCACACAGACGATGTGAGCTCCCTTGGAGGGTCCTGGCTCCATACTGGGGGTCTCAGATTCAGCTTCCCTGCCTTGTTAGGAGGTCAAGGTCAGCCTCTGGAATGCAGTGCTATTTGCGGTGGCTTACTGCTCACAGATCCCTGTTCTGGATTCAGTTTGCTGGGGTTCTGTTTTTGTTTTTGTTTTAAATTGTCTTATAAAGGTATAATTAATGTACCTTCAATAGTACACATTTGAAGTATAATTTGATAATATTTAAACATACACAAACACACACACACACACACACACACACACAGGATGCCGAAAAAATGTATACACATTTTAAGAAAGGGAAACTGTATTAAAATTGTAATAATATATACTGATAACAAAAGATGAATGCACATCACATTTGACTTCTGCAATGACAAGATGTTCTCAGAGTGGTTCCCATCAGCGTCCAGACACTTCTGATGATGGCGAACTACTGCTCGAGCAACGTTGACCAAAGTGTCCACTTGTCTACATTTTTTGGCACCCCCAGTATATATACTCATGTCCTTTTGTTGTCTCTTTTTTCCTGCCCCTCATTTTCCCCACCCATCCCTAGGCAATTCACTAGTCTTCTTTCTGTAGCTATAAATTAGTTTGCATTTTGTAGAATTTTATATAAGTGGAGTCATGCAGTGTGTACTCTTTTTTGGGGGGAGAGATGTCTCTCTTCTTTCACTCAGAATAATTATTTTATGATCCATCTAGATTGTTCTGCATACCAATAGTTTGTTCCTTTTTATTGCTGAATAGTATTTAATTATATGGATACCACAATGTGTTTATCTGTTTATCTGTTGATGGACAGACATTTGGGTTGTTTCCAGTTTTTAGCTAGTACAAATAAAACTTTGTATAATCATATGCTTTCATTTCTCTTGGGTAAATGCCTAAGAGTGGAATGCCTAGGGCATATGGTAGGTGTAGGTTTAACTTTTGAAGAAACTGCCAAACCATTTTCCAAATTGGTTGTATCACTTTAAATTTCTACCAGAAGTATGTGAGAATTCCAGCTTTCTCCCTCATCACCAGCACTTGATATGGTCAGTCTTTTTAATTTTAATCACTCCAGTGTGTGATAGTGGTATTTCTTTGTTGTTTTAATTTGTGTTTCCCTAATTACTATCAAGTGCTATTTCTTTGTGGTTTTAATTTGCATTTCCCTAATGACTAATGATGTTACATATAACTTGCCATCACATAACCTCTTTGTTGAAGTGTCTGTTGAGATCTTTTGTTCACTTTTAAATCAGATCATTTATCCTCTTGTTATTAAGATTTGCAAGGTTGTTGTTTTTCAGAGGTTATAGATAAAAGTCCATTGTTGGGTATACATTTTACAAATATTTTCTCTCAGGCCATGCCTTGCATTTTTTTATATAACAGAGTCTTTTGGAGAGGAAAAGTTTTTTTTCAATTTTGATGAAGTGTATTTTGTTTATTTATTTTGAAAGGGGGAGTGGGGACCAAAGAATCCTTACTTTTTAATCCCAGAACTGCTTGAAAAGAGCTTTGCTCTAACTTATCTCCACCTTAGTTATGTATTGGTGAAGGGTCATTCTGAAGAGTTAGTCTCCCCATATTCTGTGAAGCAACAGATCCTGTCTCTTTACTCCTTGTACCTAAAACCTCCTCCGGTTCTACGAGTTTTGCAGTTTTGAAGACACTAGAACTCTATGGGTTTCCTTTTTGAAAGGAAACTCATTCCCCCAAGCCCTTTCTATGATGTCCTCTTGGAGCCAAACTGATTTTGCAGAAAATATTACATCCGTCAAAAAGTGTGTCTTTGTAAGATAAACAGTTGCCTGAAGGGTGGATGGGGTGAAATATTTATTTTGCTTTAGAAATGTCAGTTAATTAAAATCCCATCCATCAGAGTTTACTAAAGTCAATACAAAGCCAAACAATTTGCTTTACAATTAAATTAGAATTACTCCAACAGCCCGGATGCAATTTCATTAAAGTGCTCCTGGGCTCCCTATGAAACATGTTGGCGTTGTGAATGCATCTGGCTGACTTCAGTGCTGCTGCATTGTCTTCAGATATTAAAATTATTTTCCAATAAATGCTAATGGCTCTATTGTAGTCGTCACACATGCTATCTGTTCTGCTGCAGTGGTGATGTGCTAACACTTCTAATATCTTTCTCCAGCAAATTAAGAAATCTAGTCTTAATTAACTGCTGGCTAGCCAGATACTCTTACTGCTTTTGTGATTTTCAAATGCCTTTCCCTCTCAGCCTCCTTGAATCTAACGATGGTGTTTGAAACACTACCATGACGGTGTTTGAAAGCGGTGAATACATCTGCTTCTTGCATAGGTGGGGCAGTGGTTCAGCTTTTTCTGTCGGCTAGACCTGGGGAGAAATGCTGGAAACTCGATGCTTCTCTAGAGCTTTCAAGCCTTCAAGCCAGAGGGTGCTAGAGATTGGGGGTGGAAACTGAGGCACGAAGAGATGACATGACGTGCCTGTGGATGCACACCTAGTAAATGGAGACGCTGGTCTCCTTTCTAGAATGGACTTTTGCTTTCCAAAACTGGAGCATTGCAAGTTCTACTTTTGGATGCTACAGTTACTGCTCAGGGCTCGTCCTCCTCAAAGCGTTCCTTAAGCCCCAGTGTTTCAAACAGCAGAAACCGAGAGTGATGCTGGCCATGTCATCATGAAGTGACGTCTCTTTAGTGCCCAGAGACCCATTATTTAAATACACAAATGATCAGCTCGGTTAACGAATACGCTGAACTGGTTTGGTCATTGCAGTCAAAGCTGCGGATTTTACAAGCCTCCTCTGCAGCTGACTTGTGTTACGTGTGCTGGGCTGAGATGAGAATGACTAGGAGAAAAACAATGGAAAGGAGGTCATCGTCATTGAAACGTCGGGATTTTGTATCCAGACACCGTTGGTATTGTTATGAGATTGCTTTCCTAACTTTCTCTTTCTCTCTTTTCTTTGCCTTCCTTCAGTGATAAAGAACAGTGAGTATTTTGCTTTGCTACCCACTGACTTATATCTCTGTTCTGATCAAAGCGGCTGGCCCCTACAGAGAGATGGTTAAAAAAAGAAGGTAGCAAATTTTACAAATCTCAAAAACACTTAAGGTATTAAGAAAACACAAACCCCTTTTAAGAACAAAATGACCAAATTTCAAAAACTATCTTGATAAAAGAATGGAAAGTGTTCCTAAGGAGAGCCCTCAATTTAATTCTTGTTAGTAACTTGTGGGATTTCAGCAAGTTTCCTGTCCACTCTGTGCCCTTGTTTCTGTAGCTGTTCGCCTGGGAACATTGTTGGTAGATAAAGCAAACGCTAACTCAGATAACTGCTACCGTTAATAAAAGATGATGATGAGCAGGACAGAGCTTGGGGGAAGTTTCATGCTGTACATACGGTCTCAGTCACCTCACGGGAGGTCGGCCTGATTTCCCAGTGAAATGCCTTTGGCTCAGAGATCCTATCTTTGCTCACAACTTTTGTGTTTTAAATTGGATTCATTTCCTAAATATGCATGACAGATTGGATGCTGGGTCCAATAAATGAACAGTCGGCTGCAAAGCAGACCGGGTTTTGGTTGCGTGTGCGCATTCAGAAACCATGGAAAGTCATCTTGCCCTTCCCCATGATGGGGACGTTATCCCAGAGCCACAGAGAGCCGGGGACTGGCGTCAGAGGACCCAGTCTACCTCCTGCTCTGGTACTCAGTGTCAGTGCGGCCATAGGCACTGCCCCTCACCTCCCTGAGCCCAGGCTATCTCCTTTGTAAGATGGGTGTGATGACCCTGCCCTTCCCTACTCACCAGCGGGTGGTGGGATCAAATGAGATGCACGGGATGCACGGGAAAGCTTTGTAAACTGTAAAGCACTGAGCTAAGCCAGAGGAAGGTGTGAATTTCAGCCTTGCCTTACCCGTGTGTGTGTTTGTAGTGTGTAGTACATAAATACACACCTTGTATATATACATTGTGTATATGTATATATTAAGTGTGTACATGTACCGTGTTTCTCCAAAAATAAGACCGGGTCTTATATTAAGGTTTAGTCCAAAAGATGCGTTAGGGCTTATGTTCAGGAGATGTCATCCTGAAAAATCATGTTAAGGCTTATTTTCCAATTAGGTCTTATTTATCGGGGAAACATGGTATATGTATGTGTGTGTATATATATATATATACATACACTTGCATAATTTGTTCAGGTTTTTGGACCAAAATGACTGCATCATCAGGCCCAGAATTGTCTAGTCACTTTTTCAACACTGATAAATACTTAACTAGGTGACCCCAGGAAATTTTTTTCCTGGCCCTGAGCCTCACTTTCTCCATCTGTCAAATGGGAGCTTTGGACTAGTTGATTGTTAAAGACCATTTGAATGTTCCACCATTTCTGCTGTTGGCTGGTAGGTCTCTGGCCAGACTAGACCTACCTTTTATGACTATATTATTCAGACATGCCTGGAAGAGATGCTCAGGTGCAGTCAGGTTATAAATATAAACATTACAAGAGAGAAGTTCATGGCTCCAGAGGGTCCCAAGGTTCATAGAGACCTCCTGAATACTGAAAGTTGAAGGTCGAGTGTATGTCCCTCCTCCTTCCCACCCTCTCCCTGCCCTCCTCCCTTGCTCCCTCCCTCCCTCACTAACACCTATTCCCCAAGTGTCCACTGTGTAACAGCGCTGTCTTAAGCACCAGGCATACAGGAGTGGACAAAGTATGAGTGTGTGTCTAGAGGGGCCTACAAACAAACAGCCAGGCACCAACAAATGCACTCCAGTGTGCAAGGACCTGTGCTAGCAGTCACAGTGGGTCACAAAAGCACGGGAGGGACACCTTGGCCAGACTTTGGGGTCATGATGGGAGAAGCCAACTGTGAGATGAGACCAAGTGAAGGCGGAGCAAGACAACAAAGAGACAGAGTTTCAGGCAGGGGACCAGCACGTGCCAAGTCCAGGTACGAGAGAGAGCGTGGAAGTTTAGAAGAACTGAATGGAACGCCATCTGGCTTAAAAGATTAGCAAGAGCCTCAGATTCCCCTAGCGTTCTGAGGGGGAGGGGGAACCACAGCACCCTTCGGCACCCCCTGGAGTCTGGTCGGGGTGAGTTTCATCCAAAGGGGCCTTTCGACGAGCAGGGCCCGCGTAAAACCATTCTGGAGCGTGGCTGCCCCTCCTCCCCACCCTCTCCTTCAGGATTCATTAAAATCTCATTCACTGAGCTGTAAAGCGACTTCCCGCTGACACCAGTCTATGTCGGCATCCTGCGGGAAGGGGGGGATAAGAAAAGAAAGGAAAGAAAAGGGATTCATTTTCTGCACAGCACCACTGTGCCTCGGTGCCCCGAAAGCACTTCCATCATCCCACACCTTTTGGGAGTGATAATTTATTAATAGAGACATCTGGTGGGTATTTATTACGGGACCATTGTGTGCATGAAATGAAGAATTAAGGTAGGAGGCAGAAAGGGGGTGGGAGTCTGCCATTGGCAGGATTTAAAGAGAGACATCTGTGAGGGGCTTTCACCTGAACTCAGGGCTAATTCCTTTTGTAGCAGGAGCCACTGGTGCTGGTTTTGGTGGGAGGGTCCCTTCAGACCCTTTCTAGATGCACCTGAGCAGGTACATTCAGGTAGCAGGTTGAGCATGCTAGTTTCCCGACCTTCTGACTATACTCCACACATATTTCTTGGCAATTCCCTTCCCTCTTCTGAGTGGCGGTCATTTGGAAAATGAGCAGGTCAAATGCAGTGATCTTTAGACTTTTTGTTAGTACCAAAGCTCTTTCTCTGAATAACATTTTATTCAGAAGCTAAATATATAACACAGATAAGAGTGGAGCTGGCGAAAGACTTTTAGCAAGTGAAAGCATTAAACACATCAATGGTGAACTTTATGCAAAGGTAATTTAAAATAACACCAGACTGTAAAGTAAATGTCGGGAGTCTAACAAGCTTCACGTTTTCTTATCACCATAGTGGATACTGTATCAGCTAGCTTTTGCTGTGTAACAAACCATCTTAAAAGGCAGTGGCATGGAACAATTACTTATTATCAGGGATCTGGGCTCGGCTGTTGGCTCTGATGACCGTGGCTGGGCTCACTCGTGCAGGCCAGGGGTTGGCTGATCTCTGATGGCTGTGGCTGGAGTGACTCAGCTCTGATCTACATGTCTCTCATCCTCTGACATGCTGTCCTGGGCTTGTTTTCACGGTCATGGCAGAAGTATAAGACAGTAAGCAGAAACACACCAGGCCTCTGCAGGCTTCCCTTTGGGACTGGAACAAGATCACTCTCCTGCATTTTACTGACCAAAACAAGTCATACGAGGTCTGAAAATGAAGTTCGCGAACTCATCCTAGAAAAAGTGCTACATACCTCATTGCTGAATATCACTATGGTCACTTTCAAAGGAATCCCCTTGGGAAGCTATGCACCAACGCCAGTGCCTAGTCCACCCTTCAAAGCAATTTTGGAAATCTTTTTCTGGAATGGCCATCAGAGCTGTCGTCATATTACCCTTGATGTCCTGAATGTCATCAAAATGTCTTCCTTTCAATATTTCCTTTATCTTCAGGTAAAGAAAGAAATCATTGGGGGCAAGATCAGGTGAGTAGGGAGGGTGTTCCAATACAGTTATTTGGTTACTGGCTGAAAACTCCCTCACAGTGTCGTGTGAGCTGGTGCATTGTCGTGATGCAAGAGCCATGAATTGTTGGTGAAAAGTTCAGGTCGTTTTCATCTAATTTTTTCAGGCAGCCTTTTCAGCACTTCCACATAGTCAACTTGGTTAACTGTTTGTCCAGTTGGTACAAATTCATAATGAATAATCCCTCTGACATAAAAAAAAAAAGTTAGCAACAGAGTTACAACAAGTTCACGAACTTAAGTGTCAGACCTCCTAAGTGCCGGCAGGATTCAAGGGGTAGGAAATAGATTCTGACTCTTTGGTGGGGGCAATTTCAAATTCACCTGGCAAAGGGCACAGATGCTTAGGAGGGTGAGGTATTGAGGTCATCAGTGCAATAAGCCATACTTCATGCCTTTATTAAGTTTCCAATATTAAATTCTGCATACGTTTTTCTCTTGATTTCCTTTCCTAGTAGCCTTGCTTTGCTAGTGTTGGGAACCCAACAGTGCCATCTGGCCGACGAGAGCAGGGAAAGCCTGGTCTGTGCCCACTCTGCCCTTCTGTAGCCCACTTCCCTGCAGCCCTTTGAGACCCCCTAGGGAACTGTACAGCACAGTTTGAAAACCGTGCCTTAGATAATTTGGGGGAATAGGAGGCAGGTAGCCTTCAATATTTCCCCCAGGAAGCCTTGTCCTAGGTGTGTGAATAAGAATAGAGACCTGCCAGCCCTCTTTGCTCTGACTTGTCACAACCAGGAAGCCAGGAGTCTCTCCTCGCGCAGCTTCTGAGGGTCCCAGCAGGAAACAGACGTGAAATCATTCTCACATAACAGATCTAGAAACAGACGTTCAGAGCGCTGCAGAGCGCCAATATGTACTGCTAATAAATGGCAGGTTTAGGATTCCAATCTCGGAACTCTGCCAGGTCAAGGACAGCTCGAGCCGGCACACAGTAAGCCCTCTGGATATTTTCTGGATTGGACACAATGCTTTGAGAAACTTGTCTAAGGAGGCAATACTTTGGTCTCCAGCCTTGGTCTTCAGAAAGATCCCAACACTGGACTCTGGCCTTAAGAACATGGAATTGGAATCCTGTGTCCAGGGGCTCTTGACAAAGAAGCCACCATCTTACCACAGAAGCATTCATGAGGCCCCCATGCTCACAGTGCTGCCCAACCAAGGGGATGCCCAGACAAGCCCAGTTTCTCCCTTGAGAGCAAAGGCTTTGGTTTGAAAAACCACCTCATTTCTTTCTGCTGGTCTTTGGAATTAAAACATGAACAGCCACAGGAGGCTTGTGAGTCCCCAGTGAGACCAACCGGAGACATTTGCAAACACTGGATGAGCTGTTTGTCAACTGCATGTTTTGGTGCAGAGGATGAGGAAAGGTTTTGGAGAGATGCCGGCAGCCTCCAGCAGGCCTTCTGCTCGTCTGCAGATGGAGGCAATTATCCTAGGTGGGCCCTGTGGGGGGCCCCCATCCCCCTTACGTTCCTGGAGCCATTCATGTCCAGCAGCATCCGTCTCCACACACTGACCCCCGTGAGCTGTGTGGTGGTATGAGAAGCAGTGGCGCCAGGTCTGGCCCATGGCTGACCGTGCCCGTGACCATACTGAACTGCAGGAACGTGCCCTTGGAGGGGCGCCACTGGGTACCAGGCCCAGCATCTCACCTGTACTCGGTTTTGGTCACTGAACTGCATTGTAAAGGCAGGAAATAAATGGAGGGGGATCAGAAGAGAATGATGGAAGAAAAGTGGGGATGAAGAAAGGAAGACCAGGGGTGGTGAAGACATCCATCTCCTTGGTAATCTGGAGAGACCTGGATTAGGTTATGCCCAAGGCTCTTTAGAAAGGATGGGTGGTCTTCATCATGCAGGAATCCAATGTATCCTTTAAAAATAATGGGAAGACACGTCAGGCTGAGGGATAATAACACATGGTGAGGAAGATCTTCCTAGCAGAACGGCACAGACTCCTTATGTGAGAGTGGGGTCTCCATCTCGGGAAGCATCAAGCAAGGCTGGAAGGACCCCTGCTAGGAAGGCTGTGGCAGCCAGACTTTCAGGTGATCCCCCAATGGTCCCCACCTCTTGGGGTTCAGGCCTTTGTATAATCCCCTCACCTTGAGTGTGGATGGGACCTGGGATGGGGTGTCACCCTTTCAATGACATTATGTCATGTAAGACTGTCTCAGTTGATAGGAGCTGGAGATTTGCCTTGCAAACTGGATGAAGGAAGCAGCCCACAGGATGTCACTGGAGGTCCTCTTGGTTAGGAATTAGAAGCTGACTCACAGGACCTGGGGGTGGCCTCTTGCCAACAGCTTACAAAAAGCCAGGGCCCTCAGCCACCCAGCTGCATGAAAATGAATTCTGCCAACAACCCACATTTGCCTGGAAGTCAATCCTCCCCAGTCATGCCTCCAGATGAGAATGCAGCCCAGCCAACATCTGATTGCAGGCAGCCTTGTGAGACTCCGAGCAGAGGACCCAGCTAAGCTGTGCCCAGACTCCTGGCATGGAAACTGTGAGCTAATACATGTGTGTCGTTTTAAGCCCCTAAGTTTGTAATAATTTGTTATGCAGCACAGAAAACATACACAGACACTGAAGTTGGGGCTTTGTACCACCCTGTCTTTGTTTTCCAGGGGGGCTGTTTTTTCCAGTTATCTAATGCTGCAGAACAGATCACCTTAAACTTAGCGGCTTATAATGACAGAAACCACTTGTTACGCCTGACAGTCTATTGGTAGGGACTGAGAGTGGCTTGGCTGGGTGGTTCTGGCAGCGGGTTCCTATGTCAGCTGGGGTTGCAGTCATCTGATGGCTTGATGGGGGCAGGGGGACCCACTCACAAAGCTGGCGAGTTGGTGCTGGCTCTTGACTGGGGGCTTCAGGTCCTCTCTACATGGGCCTCTCCACCTGTGGGATGTTTGGGTGATGTGACATAACATGGCAGCTGGTTTCCTCTCACGTGAGTCACCTAAGAGACCAAGGCAGAATATCTTTTGTGACCTGGCCTTGGAAATCACACTCTGTCACTTGCACGGTATTCAGTTGGTCACACAGGACCAGCCGGGATTCAGTGTGGGAGGGGACCACACAGGAAGGGTATGAATACCAGGAGGCAGGCAGGAGTCCTTGGAGGCCGTCTTGTAGGCTGGCGACCATATCGATCTTCCCTCACTTCCTCAGGTGCCCTGCCCGCTCTCACAACCCCAGGCCTTTGTAAACACCATTCCTCAGCCAGACCCACTCTCTCCCTCTGCCTTCCCCTTCCTCAGTTCCAGCTTATCTTTGAGATCTCAGCAGGGGCCAGCCACAGCTTTGTGGGGCCTGGAGCTTCTATAGTGTAGAGGGTACTCTTCAAGATAAAGAAGACAAAAATATCTTGCTGTCACAAATTTTTAAGATCATGTGACCATTACTTGGGCCCTTCCCAGGGTCTTGGGAGGTGCCTGTGCAAACAGAGGGTCCTAATTTAAGATTCACCAGCATCACAGTAAATCCTCATCAGGGTCTCAGCGTAAATGTCATTTCCACAGGGAGCTCTCTCTGATCCCCTAACCTAAGTACCTTCTATCGCTTTACTCTTCCCATGGGTCACACTTATCATTAGACATTTATTCATTTATCCCTTCTATTCAAAAATGTTCTGTGCTTACTTATTCTCAGATACTGTCTTAAATGCCACAGATATAATAGTGACCCAGACCCAGACTAGGCCCCTTCCCTCCTGGAACCTACGTTCTGGGGGAGGGGCAGCGGAGAGAGGCAATAAACAGGTAAACAACACAACTCTTTAAAATATAATTTCACTTAGAAAGTGAAGAAAGTGAACTTGGGCAATGGGAGATCAAGGAGGAGTTGACATTTGAGCCCAAACCTGAATGATGAGAAGGAGCCATCTATGGAGAGATCTGGGGAGATAGGTGTTCCTGGAAAGGGGGGCAGCAAGTGCAAAGGCCCTGAGGCAGAACCAAGGTTTTGGTGTTCGAGGTTGAGCAGTGAGGCCAGCAGTGTAGTGATAAGGGGGTGATGAGGATGGAGGCAGGTTAAAGACAGACCAGGTAGGACTTTGCAGATGGGCAAGAAGACTGAGTTACTTTTTTATTAAGGTCAAATTCACATAACAAAATTAACCATTTTCAAGTGTTTAATTCAGTGACATTTAGCACATTCTCAATGTTGTGCAACCATCATCTTTATGTAGCTCTGGGTTTTATTCTAAATCAATGAGAAGGTATTGGGGGGTATTGAACAGGGGGTTTGAGTGTGTTTAGCATTTGTTCACCCCTAGAACCCCCAGCTTCAAGGCAAGGTGTGTTTCCACTAGAATTTCACCCTCCTTTCCTTTCTTCCAATAAGATTTGCCCCAAGGCATCTGCTTGCAAACCCTTCACACTCTGCTCTCAGAACAAACCAGCTAAGAAGGGAAGATGGCGGAAGGGGTGGAGGGAGGAAGATGGGCTTTTGACCAACGTTGAGTGTCAAAAGGCAATTTCATGCCAGCTGATGTGATTAGAGTGGTGGCAGTGATAGACGCTGGCAGCTCTAATGGGGGCTGGCTCTGGAGGATTTGTAGTTACTGGTTTTCTCCCTAATGGAGACAAGAATTTCTAGTGGCGTTTACCCCTGCCTTTCACTCGGGTGATGCCCTTCTGTGCCCTGGGCGTGGACCGTGTCGTTAGTGGAGATGACCGTTATTAGCATAGACCGCAGCTCGCTGCCAGCAGCCATTCAGTTCTCTCCATGCTGTGGAGGTGAAGTGCGCAGGCTGCCCAGGTCTGAAGCCCACCTCTGCCACTTCCCAACCACGTGACCTTGGGCAAGTGTTCTGACTTCTCCACATCTGAGTCTCCTCACCAGTAAACAGACAATGACAATCCCTGCCTTGTAGGGATGCTGTGAAGATTAAATGAGGGGATGTAGGCACACAGTAGGAATGATTTGAGGACTAAATGAGGTAATGTGGGCACACAGTAGGGATATGAGGATTAAATTAGGTGATCTAGATACATAGTAGGGATGATGTGAGGAATAATGAGATAATGCAGGCACACAGTAGGGATGATGTGAGAACTAAATGCACTAATGTGGGCACGTAATAGGGACATGGTGAGGACTAAATGAGGTAATGTGGTCACCCAGTAGGTGCTATGTCAGTATTTGCTTTTTAAAAAAGAAGAGTACAGACTAGAACTCAAAATGCTGTGGGAGGTTTTGAGGCTGGAAATCTGGATGTTTATATGAAATTAAGACATTTTTATAAAACTGTTGGCAACTAGTTTAAATTGATTAAAAAAAAATAAAGTCTGTGGCCCAAACCAAGCATCTTTGTGCCAAGCAGGGACTGGAGTCTACCTGGGACCCAGGGCTTCTGACCACCCTTCCGGAATTGTTTCCACTCCAGTTGTAGAAGTCTACTGTTCTGGGATCTTTTCCTGAGAACTCATTAGTCTCCTGGTTTCCATGAGCTTCCTGCAAATGCAGCTTACCATGTGCTAAGAACATCATAAAAATAAACCCATTATACAGATGAGCAAACTGAGGCTCTGAGAGACAGGATTCTTTGGCCCAGAGTCTCCCAGCCAGGGAGTTTCCCAGGAAGGATTTGAACTGGAGTTTACCAGACTCCAGGGCCTAGGGCCTAACCACTATTCTACACTGCTCACTGGGTTTTCTGTCCAGCCTCACCCCTTTCCAAATTCCCTTTCAGGCTCCAGGCAGGCTGGTCTGTCCATGCCGGTGGTCAGCCCGACAGACAGAGGAAGCAGGAAGAGCTGACAGATGAGGAGAAGGAAATTATCAACCGGGTGATTGCTCGGGCTGAGAAAATGGAAGAAATGGAGCAGGAGCGAATCGGGTGAGTCCCGACACTTCTCATCTCTTCTGAGAGCCCCTGAAGCATAAGGGCCAGGAGGCTGTGTTGGGGTGTGGGCGGGGGCTGCCTTTGGGGCTTGTCATCTGTGACATGCCAGGCCACTCACCCAGGCAGAACTAGAATCCTTGTTGCATGAGGTGTGAGAGAGCTGCAAGAGGAGAAAAGAGGACAGAGGAGGGAGTGGGCAGGGGCTGGCTGGGGCTCTTGGCTGGGGGTGTGTAAGGAGGAGGAAGGGGGGATCTTCTGACAGGGAGATGGGGGATTGTCACTGGCGGCTGGAGGTGTGTGTGTGGACACAGGGTGTCTGAGTGAACACAATTGCCATTGCACAGTTCTAGTGACACTGGCCATGTAGGTGCCAGAACGTATAGCTGAGGGTGGGTAAGGAGAGAGAGTGTGTCAAAGAGAGAACGCATACGACGTGACTTATATAAGAGACCCGGAGAAACCAGTCCTGAAAGGGCGCCAGCATGACAGTGAGACAGCACAGGTTAACCTGCTGAGTCTGGACTCCAAGAACTGGGGTCCGTCCCAGCTCCCCGCTGTGCGTCCTAGGCACATCGCCTCACCCCTCTGAGCCTCCGTTTACTCGCTAGTGGCATGGGGACAGGAATAGTAATTATCCACAGGATTGGTGTCAGGAGTAAGTGAAATGAGGCAGGTACGGTTCCTGGCCCCGGCCCTGGAATACATCGTGTTTAAAAAATGGTTGGAAGAGGGAAAGCGATGGAGTTTGGAGGGCAGACATTTAACAAAATGTGTATGGGAGAGAAGCAAGGAATGTAAGGATGTGGGACGGTTGTGTCAGAGAGTGAGAAAGTTAGGAGCAGGAACAGTGCTAGAGAGAGGGGGAGCCCTAGTGGGTGGGCTGGAGAAGAGAGGAGTGGAGAAAATGTGCGTGATCACCAGAGTGGGGGGAGCGAGAAGGGAGGGTGAGCGTGCATGGGGGGGCTCGGCATGGCTGGAAACTCTGGCCATCAGGATGCAGGGGGACCACTGAGTGGGCCCCCATGACGGGCCCTCAAATGGGAAATGAGAGGAGGACTGGGATTCCACCTCATCCTTCAGCCCTTGTGCCAGCGGCAGCCTTTGCCAACTGCTTCCAACTGCTGTAGGCACTGAGGTGCCCATTTGTCTTCCTACCCACACACTCAGCTACGGGTTAACGAGGCTGTTGGGTGGAAAATGATGTGATGAACACATGGGAAGTGGGTGCCTTTGATTTGAGGTTCTGAAGATAATTTTACTCAGGGTGGGCTGGGGAGATCAGGGGTGGTGCTGACAAATGGCAAAGACCTACCACAGCCTGTGTCAGCTTCCTCCAGAGGTTGCTGAAGGGATAGATGGGTCTCAAGGGGCCTGCTTATAGGGTTGAGTTTTTATTTTGCCTTTTGAAAGATATATCAGGAGTGGGGAGTTGTCCAAACTAGAGGTCTGTGAGTGTGTGTGTGATCGTGTGTGTATATATGCGTGTGTGTGTGTGCACATGCCCACCTGTGTGTGCCTGTGTGAGTATGTGCCTGTGTGTGTTCACCTCACCCAACAGTGGGTCTCAGCCTTGTGGGAAGGAGGAGGGAAATGCATGTTAAGGATAAACCCTCAGAAGCAGGAACTCTCAGCCTCTTTCCTGCAGAGAACTTAACCACCAGCTAACATAGTTTATATTTTACGTGCTTACTTTGACAATTGTTTACTTCTCCCTATTAGATTATAAGATTCGCAAGGGTAGAGAGGTTTGCCTGTTTTGTTCACTGAATCTCTAGAGCCTGGTACATAGTAGGTGTGCAGTAAAATATTTGTTGAATGAATGAGTGAATATGGCAGATGCTGCTGCCCCCCAATTTCCTTCTACATCTGTGGCCAAGAGGCTAACGGGTTTAGAATCTTGAAGCCCAGCATCCAAATTACCAGGGAAGGCACTCTGATTGGCTGGCTTATGTCAGGTGCTATCTCTCGTCCAATCAGCTGTGGCCATGAGTGCTGCCCATGTTGTACAAACGTAGCCACTGGTCTGACTCGGGGGATAAAGTTAAGGGCGTGGGGGGTCCTCTGTGGACTGAGAAGATACTAGCTTGAACACTCTAGACCAGGGTAGATGGGTTTCCTGCCTTATCCTCCACGTCTTACAATATGGCCCCGACCAACCTGGTGACGTGGTGCGCGAGCACAGTACTTAATCACTAGCACGCCAGAATCAGAAAGATCTGGGTTCAAATTCCAGCTCCACCACTTACCCCCATGTGACCTTGGGTAAGCCATTTACCTCCCTGTGCCTCAGTTTCCTCATATGCAAACTGGGGATAACATTAACGCATACTTCTCAGTGAGTGTTTCACACGCAAAGGATTCTCGTGGTGCCTGGCACAGAGCACCCGCTCAGTAAATGGCAGCAATCATTAAACACTGGATTTGCTGGTGACACTCGGTTTGTCATTGGCCAAGCCCTTTGTTCTAGAACTATGCCCTGAGACTCCTGTTTGGCAAGCCCTGGAATTCCAGCAGCCCCTGACTTCCCCTGAAGGGCCAGGCCCTTGATGACCGAGTCTTCCTTTGCTGAAATGCTGTGTTTTCTGGCCGAGTGGGGAGGACAGTCCCCAGGATTCTGGCTGTGGCCATCTCCCCACACCCTTGCAGCAGTGAGACCTCGCCGACAGCATTGCCAGAGGCAAACCCAATGCTATTTGTGTCTTATGAGCTCGAACCTGTCCCCATTCTTGTTCCTCCCACGCTTCCCTGGGAGAGGATCAGAGAGGAGTCAGATAAAAGCAAAGCAACATGTCAGATGTGGAGTGAGGCTGAAAGTGGGGTGCCTTTAGGGCTCCCAATTCACAACCTGAGGTTCTCTGTGAATCAGCCTTGGGAATCTCAGTTTCTCCACCATCCAGTGAGGCAGGTCAGTCCGATTCTGAGGATCCTTCCTGCTCAAACTATGGTACTGGGGGGTGTCTGGTGAAGGACCCTGCGCCGTGTGGTTGGCTGCCCCCCTCAGAGTAAATGAGCCCCTTCTAACTGTGTTAAAATTTCGCAGAAGTAGCTGCATCCCTTTCTGGACCCAGACACCCACTTCTGTGATGCTGAATCTCCTTTTCTCTAATCTGAGTGAAAGCCATCTGGAGAGCTGTGAAATCATTGTTAATAAACATAAGTCATCCTCATCATGGGGACCATTTATTGAGCACTTACTATGTGCCAAACACTGAACCTCAAAACATCCTACGA
This sequence comes from Rhinolophus sinicus, assembly GCF_036562045.2. Classification (NCBI taxonomy): domain Eukaryota; kingdom Metazoa; phylum Chordata; class Mammalia; order Chiroptera; family Rhinolophidae; genus Rhinolophus; species Rhinolophus sinicus. Next base: position 31,857,985 of record NC_133765.1, on the reverse strand, counting down.
ATTAACTCATCAACTGCTCCCCTCAACCCTGTCAAGTAGGTGCTATTATTATCCCTGTTTTGCAAGTGAGGAAACTGAGGCTTAGAGAAGTTAGGTCACTCACCCAAGGTCACAAAGAGTGAAGATATACAACCTGCCTGGCTGACTCTCCGAATTCTGCTCTTAACTGGTAGGTGTTTTTCATGAAGGCTGGACCCAAAATTTCTAGACTGCAGAACATGGGCATTTTCAAGGCTCAGGTAGGGAGTGGACATGTTGGGAGCTAGAAGCTGGAGCCCTTTCTATGCTGGCACTATTCCTTCCAGATCTGTTGGTACCTTCTAAGCTGCCAGAACTGGTCTCCATGCTCGTGTAGCTCTGAGCATCTCAGGGAAGAGTCTCCCCCAGGCCTCCCAGGAAGTGCCGCCTCTCTGGAGCAGTTTTGCTAGAGTCAGCTGCCCAGAGAGCCCCAGACAATGCAGCAGACCAAAGCTGGTTCTCTTCCTGCAGCTTCTCTGATTCTGCCTAACCTTTGCTCACCACTCAGCCCACAACCAGCTCTGCTTTCTTCAGCATCCCTGAAGGAAGAGATGATGGCCAGAAGGGAAACTCATTAAACTGCCTCATTTGCCCCCACATTCCTATTCAAGTGCTAAGTGGGACCTCAGAGTTTATGTTGCATGCCCTGATTGCTACAGGCTTTCTGTAATCATTAGGACACTTGGCTTGCAAAAAAGGAAATGAGTGCCAGCGAGGGTGTTTCACTTATCTGTGGCTGCATAACAAAGCACCCAAAATTTAGTGAGTTCAAGCAACAGCAGTATATTATTTTTCCTGATTCTGTGGGTTAAGAATTCAGGCAGGGCTCTGCTGGGTGGGTTTTCTGCTCCATGCGGCATGAGCGAGGGTTGCTCACTCAGCTGCATTCCGCTGGTGGCTTGGCTGGACTGCAAGGTCCAAGAAAGCTTCGCTCTCATGTCTGTGCCTCACTACACTCTATGTGGCCCATCTCTTTCCTCAGGATCTTTCCCTATTCAGTAGCTTGGCCTGAGCTCCTTTATATGGCAGTTAGATCCCAAGAGAACAAAGATGGAAGCTTCCAGAATTCTTAACAGCTAGGTCAGAAACTGGTAGGGCACCACTCTACCACATTCTATTGGAAAGGGGAGATAGATCCTATCTCCTTATGGAAGAATGACTTATGCATCCAGGGAAGGAAGCCATCTTGGGATACTCTACCATAGTATGCAAAAAGGGAAATTTAATATAAGGATTCAGAGATAGCTCAAGGAATCTGAGGGCAGGAACACAGCTTTGCTTCATGAAAGGTCTACTTCTCATTCCACATGGCAGAAAATACACCCATGCTACACCTCCCCAGTTTTATAACTCTTCTTAGTCCTAATTCCAAATTCCCAGGGAAGCATCTCTGATTGGCTCAGCTCACCCTAAGTGCCCGCCCCTCATCCAATCAGCTTTGGCCAGAGGTGCCAGGCTGCACAAACATGGCTGCTGAGTGCTTCTCCTGAGTGTAAAAAAGGGCCTTTGTGAGGTGGACAGACACCCATGAGGTGTCCACAGGACTCTTAGATGTATTAAGACTGGAATTAAACATTTTACTACTGGGGAAATTTGGGTTTGTGGGTTTGTTTTGTTTTCTTCTGTTTTGTTTTGTTTTTAACTTTTTTCCCAGTGGTAGGTCCCTCTGCATCCTTATTATATTTCTTTCTGTCTAGAGCCTCTCAAAGGCATTTGCTCATATATCCTGCCTGTGAAAGGACGGGCAGCCGGGTGGATTGCATTCGAGGTCAACTTCCCTCAACAGATGGGCCCAAAAAAGTAATTAGGATTTGTCATTAACCTTGGTGTCCAGATGCTGTGATGGAGGAGGAAGTCAGAGAGACACAGCCTGTTGTTGACAGAATCTGTTGGATTCCTATCACCTCCCCATCTCAGTTCCATCATCTCCTATATTTTTGGCACAGAATTTTTCCAAAATGTGGACAGAGGGAGAAGTGAGTAATAGTGCTTGGAACTTTCTACATCGAATTAGGTAGGCGTCTTTCCTATGGTTTGACAACCTAACAATAAGCCAGCCCATACTCTCCTCTTTCTAAAAGATGACCCCCTCCACCATTTTATTGACCTTGAGTCCTAGACATTCTGTGGATAGGAGTCAGGGGTCTGGGCATCTGATATTATAGACACATTTATGCATGTGTCTGTGTGCATTTTTAAAGAAGAAATATTCATAGATGTCACCAGATTTGGGGGAACTCTGAATCTTCAGTGTTAAAACTACTGAGTAGTATCTCGGTTTTCCCAGAGATTGACTCAACACTTTCTAATGTCCTATCGCCTTAGTACTTTATGGAATTTGTACAAGATGAAAATGGAAATCTTAATTTCTTCATTAGTTCAGTGCTTGGCATAAAAGAGAGAACATATTAAATGAACCCTAAACCCAACTGACCAAGCCGCTCAAGGAATCACTTCAATCTCCCAGTGTGAGGTTGGACTGTGTGGTCTCCAAGTTCCTTCAACTGTTTACATTTGGGGACAGATAATTCTTTGCAATGGGACTGCCCTGCACATTGTAGGACCTTTGGAGTCTCTGGCCTCCACACACTAGATGCCTGTAGTAACCCCTCACCCAGATATGACAACCAAAGATGTCTCTGGACACCACCACGTGCCCTCTGGGGGGGGGTAAATTATCCCCTGTTGAGGACCACTGCTCTAGCCCTTTTGTTGGGTGGTTCACAAAAGGAAGAAGCAAACTTGAGAATTTTCCTGCAACCATACTCAACTTCTAGGGAAATACTAATAGCCCAGTCTTATAAAGCACTATGTGCCAGCACGTGCCCAAAGCTTTAAGTAGATTCCTCTGCATAACCCTCAACAACCCTATGCAGTAGGCCCTGTTATTATCGTTCCCATTTTACAGATGAGGCAACGGAGGCACAGAGAGGTTAAGCAACTCCCCCAGGGTCACACAGTTAATAAGCAATTACAAACCCAGGCTGGCTGGCTCCAGAGTGTAGAGTCTTCTTCTGCTGTTCTATAGAAAGGCAAATATTTATGACCAAGCACTGTGTTAGGAACTTTTTCAAACATGTTATATTTCCTTCAATTCCCATAATGTCCTCACCGAGAAACAGACTATTGTCTCTGCTTTACAGCTGAGAAAACAAGCTCAGTGAGGTTAAGATACTTGCCCAGGGACACACAGCCTTTGCATGGCCAAACCAGACTTTGAACTTGAATCTGTCTTTCCACTTTGTCCTATTGCTTTTGGGGGTACAGATAGGGAAGGCAACTGACAAATGACTTTAAGGAGTTAGGGAAATAAAAAATCTACAGGAAGTCTCAGACACTCACTCGGGTTAATGAGCTCAGCGTCACACACTTCTTGCTTCAGTGAGACAGTTCATTTCTGTCCACGGCTATGACCCTTGTTCCCCGTGGGCCTTGACACTACATTCTCTCAAGTCAACTTTCTACGCCAGAAAAGGGTAGTTGGAAGGGTTAGAAAGAGCCCCGACCATAAGAACTGAAATATAACAGACTCCTTCTGAAGCGGGTCACAGCATGGGGGCAGCGAGACCTGGCTTCCAACCCCATCTCTGCCACTCACGGGCTGTGTGCCCTTGGGTAAGTGACTTCCCCTCTTTGTGCCTTGGTTTCCCCATCTGTAAAATGGGCGTGGATAATAGAACGGATCTCACAGGTGACTTAAGGATAGATGACGTAAGGAAAATAATACATGTAGAGTGCTTGCACAGCACCTGGGAACTCTGACTGTTCCTGAGTTTGTAGCCACCCAGCACCTTGCCTGGCAAGTGACTACATTCCCTGGGCTGAGCCCTCGAGCTGTCTTTCTCTCTTAGCTCCCTTGTTTCCAACGCTGAGCCTGGGTGACCCCCTCCCAACGTGCTCAAAAGCAGTTGCCTGAGTGTTTCCAAGGTGCAAGCAGGAATTCTATTCAATCCATCAAGGGGAGAGATTGGGATCTACAGATCCCCAGGTGGCGACAGTCATAAACAACCGTGAGAATTAATGAGTCTGAAACGCACACAGCCCACATGCCAGCCTCATGGCTTCCTGACAGCGCGACTCAGTCATTTCAGGACAGGTTCCTGAGGGACCCTGCAGTAAGGTCTCAAGCCAGCCCCCCTCCGACAGCCATAACTGCCTCCTGTTTCTAAATTCTGTCCCAGTTCACAGCACGTGGCCAAATCTAGACTTCAGAAAATGCCAACTTTAATAAAGTTAACAGTAATATCCCTGACTTGGCAAATAGGGTGAGTGGAAAAGCAGCATGATGCTGGAATTGATGGGGTGTGTGTGTGTGTGTGTGTGTGTGTGTGACAGAGAGACAGAGACACAGAGTCAGAAGCAGACAACACGCATCCACTCTCCCACTTTGCTGCATTTTTATGAATCGTTGTATAATCATGATAAACCCTGCTCTAAAGGCAGCTGCTCTGGGCCCATCCCATCCCTGGCGGAACTGCAGCGTTTTGCTCTTTCCCTCTCCAATTCAGGAATCGCTGCCTAAACCCATCGCCTTGGCAGGCAGGGTGTCTTCTTGAGCTCTGTGGCACGCTGCATTAAGCCTACTTCCTGGTGTAATTGTACACCCATTAGCCTTCTCTTCCACATTCAACGAGACAGTGCAGCAATACTGGTTTGAAAGCTCAAAAGCAGTTGCCTGAGTGTTTCCGAGGCTAGTTTGGACTTTTTGAGGGAGTCTGAGCTAACAAACAAGCCTTGTCACTTCTGCAGTTGGCTTATGTCCTTGTTTGCAGAAGGCAGCTCCCTGCAGGGGCAGGGTGTGTCCAGCTGTGCAAGGGAAAGCGTATTCTGTGTGCTGACTGTGTGTGTGTGAGTGCACACATGTGCTTGCACGTGCACGTGGACATGTGCTACTACACTACACTACAGGTGTACCTGTGGGCATATGTGTTCAGGTGTGGGCACATGTACCACCTGTGTGTGTGTGTGTGTCACAATGAATCCTGTCAATTTCTAGTCACCACAGCCCCTTTCAAAGCTTTAGAAAGACAAATTTCATAGCTAGATTACAGCATCCTGGTTACATAGGAAAAAAATGTCAACACAGGGAGTTATAAAAGCCACCAATTTCCGGAAGAGATAATTAGCAGCAACCATTACTGAGTTACCACGTTCCAGGCATTTTACAAACAGTCTCATTTGATCTTTGCCACAATCCTAGGAGGTAAGGACTTTGTGTTCTTACCTCCTAATTGACAAATGAAAAATGGAGGCTCAGAAAGGTTCAGTCACTTTCTCGAGGTCACAGAGCTAGGAAGTAGCAAGTCAAATGTGGTCAGAGCGAGCTCACTCCAGAATCGGCACCCCAACACCTGCATCATAACTGCCTTCTATTTCTAAATTCTCACAGTGTGTGTGTAGATGTGCGTGCGTGTGTGTGTGTGTGTGTGTGTGTGTGCATATGTGTAGGGAGTTGGTACATTCCTGGGGTTGAGCACCTGAAGGTGACTGGAACCTTCCAGAGTCCAAAGCCTGGCTGATCTGACGTCCACAGCCAGGCAGGGAGGAATTGCCCAAACTTCAAGTCAGAGAGAATGGCTGAAGTCTGATTCAGACCTGTATCAAGTGGAAATAGAACCTGAATGGCAGATGGGGCCAGAATGAGGGGATGGGAGGCAGAATAATGTCCCCCCCTTAAAAGATGTCACATCCTAATCTCTGGAACCTGCGACTGTGTGACCTTACATGGCATAAGGGACTTTGCAGATATGGTTAAATTAAGAATCTTGAGATGAGGGAGGGATTATCTTAGATTATCCAGTGAACCCAATAAAGAGGGAGGCGGGAGGGTCAGAGTCACAACAAGACTGGAAAAGGCTGCACTGCTGGCTTTGAAAATGGAGGAAGCTGTCATGAGCTGAGGGATGTGGGCAGCTTCTAGAAACTGGAAAAGGCAAGGAGATGCCCCTGCCCTGGAGCGTCCAGAAGGAATGTAGCCCTGCCCACACCTTGACTTTAGCCCAGGCATCTGACCTCTGGAATTGTTAAGGTAATAAATATATGTTGTATGAAGCCACTTAGTTGTGGTGACTTGTTACAGCAGCTGTAGGGAGCTAATACCCAGTGACTGCTTGAAGCCTGGGACTGTACAATGGCCTTTCATAGCCCTCCTGCTTGTGCACTCTTTTACCACGATGCGTTAGACCCATTTGGGACAGTCTTGTAGTTTCAAGAGAACTGGTTCACCCCATGTGTAGACAGAGTCCGGGGACCTGCCTGCCTCAGTCTATAATATAAGGAACCTCTTGCAGCATCTGAAACTCTCACTACTCTGAGCCTCCCACAGGAGGGGCTCCACTCCTATGTCCGTGTGTGGTCTCAAAACCAGAGAAGCTGAGTCTCCTCTACCTAAAGCCCTTGAAAGCTGTCCCATCACTCTTAGGCTCACAGAGACTGCGTGGAGTGGCCCCTGCCATCCAGCCCACCGGCCGTGCTAAGCACCTCTCAGTTCCTTTGCACACGCTGTTCCCTCTTCTTCCAAGTGCTGTTCCTTACCCTTTGTACTGGGTCAGCGCCTCTTCATCCTCAGGGCTCACTTCCCCTGAGGCCCCATCCTGTCTGTTCGTGTCCCTCCCTCGCTTATGAGTTCTCACAGCTGCCCGTACTTGTCCTTCAGAGACCTTACTACGAATGTAATGATGATGGGCTATGTGGCTATTTAAGTAACGCCCGAGTCCCTCGCTGGAATGCCAGCTCCACAAGGGCAGGAACTTCATCTGCTTTGTCCCCTTTCCGGTCTTTACTGTCTGCTTGGCACATGGTAGGTGCTCCGTAAAGATCTGTCAAATGAACGAGTTGCTCATCTGCATCCATTTGAATGGCGAGGTCAGACCAAGTTGGGAATCCACGTCCCACCACCTCCAGAGGTCATCACTGGTGCCCCGAGGAGGGGGACATGGCCTTCTGGTGCCTCTGGGAGCATCCTGGGAAAGAGGGGTATCTATCCGACTTTACTGAGTCACCAACAGCTCCCCTTAAGCACCCAGCCTGGTGGCCTGATGATGGATGTGTTTCCTGGACATGAGGCGCGACGAGTAATCATAAAATTAATCGGGCATGTAAAGACATAAACTAGAGAGTGACAGCCACTTACAGTGTCCAGCTAATTGGGCAGTTAATGCGGAGACATTAAACAGCCCGACAATACCAGCCTGCCACAGCAGACAGGTCTTCTCTTAGTCATTGAGGGTCCTCCCATCTCAAAGCACAAGGGGAACTCCTGATGCTCCAGCCTCAGGATCTGAGAAACCCTGAATGTTGCCCAGGGAGGAGACCTGAAGTGCATCTCATCTAGCGTCTCATGGTATAGCCTGGGGAGAGGGTCCCAGAGAACGAAGGCTTTTCAAGGTCACGGACTGGATCAAAGGTAGGATTCAAGCCATGTCTTTTAACCCTTGGTTTATATGTTCTCTGTCTTCCAAAATGCACTTTCTCTTCTCATATAAAGGTAACACATGGTCCTGTCAAAAGTTAAGGAGGTACAGAGGAGTGCTTAGGGGAGAGGGGGTGGCGGAGGCGTTAAAGAAGGAAGAGTTACTTATAATCCCACCGTGCGACGATCATTGCGGTGCATGTTGTGGGTGTTTCTGATTTTGTTTTTTGTGTGTTCAGTGCACACCGCAAAGATAGTCAGACGAGCAGGTTCCAAACCCAAACTCATACCCTGATCACAATTCTACATCCTGGGCTTTGGGTTTGTTTTTTTAAATACACAAACATGTAATAATAAGGAGATCCTTTTGCCATGGGATTTGTCCCACGACTTCCTTCCTTTCTGCCACATTTCTCAAAGTGTGGCTAGAGATTCACCAGCATCAGGGTCACTCAAGGTCATTCAAATACAGATTCTGAGGCCCCACCCCAGTCCCGTAGGGTCATTTTCTAAATGTTGAGCACTCTCCCCAGGTGACCTAAAGGCACCATAATTTCTGGGCTCTCAGCAGGGCTGCATGCTGAGATGCTGGTATCCGCCTTAACCAGACCCATGGCTGAGAAGGTGTAGAGAGGGAGCCCTGTGAGCTGGCATTCTTTGCATGCTCGCTGACATGTAGTGAGGGCTGCGAGCATCTTCCATGGTGCATGTAGTGCTCTCCTGCCAAGACTGGTAACAACAAATGTTCCTTCTGGGGTAAAGAAGCTCCAGTGTTTTATCGCCAGGATAAAGACCCATTGGTGATTCATGGGCTTCCATGACTTAATTTTGACTCAGCTTTCTGCAAAGTTTCATTTCCAGGTTTATATTCTCTGGCTGTCGGGGCCTCCATGTTGGGGCCCTAGCATTAGGGGCTACAGAAGAGGGGGTCCAAGTTGGGCGGGCTGCAGGAAAGCCCCGCTCATCCCGATTGTTGAGTAGACATGAGCAGTCTGTCCATCCTCACCCGACATCTTCGCTCTTTACTGGTCTGTACTGAATTCACAAATAATGAGGGGCCCTGCGCTGAGATAGCTGAATAATGATCTTGAATCTGTTGTTTTTCTGTGCCATTTGCTGCCACTGATGGACGCTAATGACACACTCCCTGTACAATCGTGTTAATGGGCCTTGCAGCATTTAGGATTCAATGGTGGAAGAAACAGGCATCTTGGAAGAGAGGCCGGAATGCAGGTTTACAGGTGGTGGGTGAATCCACAGTGCTTTCTTTCCCAGAGGCGGCAAGAAAGCCTTCTCAGTTTCCTGAACAAAGCGCACCGCTATTTAGAATTGGATCATCTGTGTCTCATGCTCTCTTTCTGAGCTATGCTGGCAAAGCTTGACTGGAGACCAGAGGCCATGGGGTTTCATGGAAAGAAAGATGATTTACTGACACAGAGAACTAGATTCTAGCCCTGGCTGAGTGACCCCAGGTGAGCCTCTCACCCTCTCTGTGCTTTGGGAGCCCCCCATGGAGAAAATAAGAAGAGCAACATCTAACCATTTCCTGTCTTAGGCAGCGAGTGAAGGAGAAAGTGGGTGAGAGGAAGGGTGTGTACAAGAAAATGTCACCATGCAATTAGCATCCCCTGCCTCCACTAGCTCACCTCATTGTCTCGTAATGTTTTATAGTTCTATAGCATCGTAAGGCCTCGTGAAGTTTATCTGCTCCCGACTTCAAACTGCTTCTTTAAACCATGGAACCACCTTTCCAAAGAAAATCTAATTCAACAGCCCAAACAAAATGAAAGAGATACATGTAGACATGCTGTGGATGAAATGGGGTTTGCTGGCCCCTCAGAATCACTTCCACCACTACCACGCCAGTGGATGGCCCCTTAAACTGGCTCTAAGGAACCCCTCGGGTGCCAGTTTGACAACCACTGGTTTAGCCCAACCCCTTCTGTTTTACAGATGAGGAAACTGAATCCCAGAGAGGCAAAATCTATAGTTACAATCCAGATTTCTGGACCCTACGTTGAGGGTTCTTTAGAGAAATAAGATGATGGGACAGTTGTTGGGTGTCTTGTCCCAATGTCAGGGAAGTGAGAGGCAGATGTGACAGAACGAGGTGACTGCGTGTGTGCAACTTACCAATGACTGAGGGTCCCTTGGAGTGGGGACGGCAGGGGGAGTGAGCAGCGTGGAGCACAGACTGCTCAGGAAGCGTCCCAGGGCTCTGCTTGGCACACAGTGGCAGTGTGGTGTGGCAGTTCAGGACAGGGGCTCGGAGCCAGCCTGCCTGCGTCTGACTCCCAGCTTTCTCCACCCCTTCCTGTGTGATTTGGGGAAATCACTTAACCTCTCTGTGCCTGTTTTCATATTTGGAAAATGGGGCCAAGAATAGTCCTCAGAGGGCTGCTGGAAGGAGTCCTGAATGAAATCCAGGTGGCTTGACACACAGTAATTGCTCAGCAATCATTGGCTACGGTTATTCTGGGTGTTCTGCGACCACAGGCTAGGGGCTCGCCTCCCATCACCCTATGGAAACAATTTCTAGGGAAGACACAGGAGAGGGGTGATGAGAGGAGGAAGGGAAGAGCATGCTGGCTTGGGCTCTGCATGGCCTCCTCCCTAAGCAGCCGATCTGGGTCACAGCAAAGGCTCCGGAGCCTACAGGCTGCTTCTGGCTCTGCCTCAGGCACAGCGGCTCTCTGTTGAATGGAATACAAAGGGGAAAGCTGCTATTTATAACCTTGCGAATCAGAGCACTTTGAGGGGGTGGCAGGTGTGAGGAGGGCCTGTGGGGAAAGTTAGCATCAGGTGGCAGCCAGGGACCTTCTGGAGCCTGTGTTGCCCAGGTTCTCACACCCACAGTGTCCAGAGCTGGAGGAGTCAGCAGGGTCTGGCTCCATCTGGGTCCCCTAGCTGTACCGGGAAGGGGAACAATACGGTCTTGTTTGAGGGAAGGGCAAGGAGATGACTTCAAGTAGGTGGGACGTGTCCAAGAAACCCACCTGAGATGGAACCAGGCTGCCCCACAGGTGTAGCTGCTATACAGCCCTGCCATGCAGAGTACGCCAGGGACCAGGAGCGGCGTGTGGGATCACTTGGGAGCTTTCTAGAAATGCAGCGCCTCAGGCCCCACCCAGACCTGGGATTTCAGAATCTGCATTTAAAGAAGAATGTCCATGCGACTTGTATGCTCATTACGTGTGAGAAGCAATAGTGTCCCGCACATGAAACTTGGGTTCTAGTTTTGGCTCTGCCACTTCCTAGCTGAGCTGTGTGACCTTGGGCAAGTCATTTAACTTCCCTGTGCCTTACCTTCCTCCTCACCTATAAAAGGGAGTAGTAGTGGTACCTACCTCCCAGGGTTGGGTGACAAAGCATCTCGTACCATGCCAGGTGTATCATAAGCACTATGTAAGTATAAGCCGTTATTGTAGGTCACTTGGTACTCAATTCAGCTTGCTTTTGCTCGTTATAGACTTGGGAAGTGGGCTGCACTCACTCGTTCATTCAATGAATCAACCATATTCCAGAGGAACAGCCAGAAATGAACTCACAATGAGCTAATTACTTAATGCAGATAATCTCATAATTCCTTGTATATATGTCAAGTGCTTTGAAGAAGAACAAGGTTGCTATGGAGTAAATAAAATGGGTGGTCAGAGAAGGGTTTTAAGAGGAAGTGATATTTCAACTGGAATCTGAAGGATAAGGGAAATCTTATAGGTAAGAAAAGTATAAGTGTGTGTGTGTGTGTGTGTGTGTGTGTGTGAGAGAGAGAGAGAGAGAGAGAGAGAGAGAGAGAGAGAGAGAGAGAGAGATTAAATGTATGTGTGTGTTGGGGAAGCTGTATTCCAGGCACAAGGAACAGAATGTGCAAAAGTACGGAGGCAGATAGAATGGAAACTCAGAGAAGACCAGTGTAACCAGAGCAGCGGTTCTCCAACTTGAACCTAGAGTCAGAATCCTCTGGAGAACTTGTTACAACAGATTGCTGGGCCCAATCCACAGAGTCTGATTCAGTTAGACTGGGGTTGGGCCCCAGAATTTGCATTTCTAATACGTTCCCAGGTGAGGCTAATGAGGAGAGTCTGCTCGTCCCCGTAAGAGAACCACGGAACTAGAGTACTGAACGCCACACCAAGAGGGACAAGAAGTGTAAGGTTTCACCTAGGGCCAGACCACATGGGGCCACAGAAACCTCATGGAATGGGAACCCACGAAAGGTTTTAATGTAGGGTGGGAGTGACATGGTGCGATTCATGTTTTATGAATATCACCATGGCTGTGGTGGGGAGAAAAGATTGTAGGTGGTCATGAATGACAGCAGGCAGACTATTAAAAGGTTACTACAGTCATCCGGGTGAGATGAAATGGCTTGGTTGTGGTGAAGATGGAGAGAAATGCATGGATTCCAGAAACGCTAGGAAGAGAGACACGATAGGACTTGGTTGGGTCATTGAATATCAAGGGAAGAGGGGTCAAGGAAGACCCCCCCAAGGATTCTGGTTTGAACAGGGTAGCAGATGGTGGTGCTGTTTCCTGAGAATAAAGAAGTGTGTGCTGGGAAGGGGATGGAGACCAGCCCAGGTGACCAATTCAACTGAAAGCACAAGTTTGAGGTGCTCTGAAGACATCCAAGTGAACACGTCATGTAGACAATTAGATAAACAGCTCTGGAGCTCAGAAGGCAGTTTCCAAGAAGAGGTGACATGAGATAGAAAGGACCAGATAAGATTATTCATCTGAAGTCAATAGAATAGCTGTGCTTTGGGGGAGGTAGGGAAGGTTCTGTGCTGTTCTTAAAATGGATCCGATTTCATGTGCATGTGCCTGTTTCTTGGGGAGGGTCCAATAGCCATCATCAGATACCTGGGAGTCCATGACTCATAGAAGGTTAAGACCCCAGCCTGATGCTGTGGGAGATGCAGCTGGTCCCTGGTCCTATGAGGTCCTTAGTACCTCATCTCTGCTTCCAGGCGCCTGGTGGACCGTCTGGAGACTATGAGGAAGAACGTGGCTGGGGATGGGGTGAACCGCTGCATACTGTGTGGAGAACAGCTGGGGATGCTGGGCTCTGCCTGCGTAGTGTGCGAGGACTGTAAGAAGGTACCGTCGCCCTCTTCCCTGCGTCCCTGTGTCCCTGCTCATCACATGCACAGGGGCGAGGCCTGGGCTCAAGCCTTGGGCAGCCCTGGGGCTTGGGGATGGAGCTTGAACCCTAAAGGGTAGTTGCCAGAATATGGTTCCTCCTGGGATGCTCTCATGCCCAGTTGTCTCCCGAAGTAACCCTGATCCTGGCTTCTCCCGTGGAAGTCACTGTGACCCTCTGTCCCCTCGGAGCTCAGCTCCATCCAGCATGACCTTGGGAGCTTGAGGTAGGCCACGAGCTATGGTTGAACCTCCAAGTGTTCTGGTTTTGGCTTAGCAAGTTACGTGTCAGACTGAAGAGCTTGGTGGGCACATGTCTACACATGTGTGTATATGGAAGCCTAACCCAGTATTCTCTTACCCTGGGTGATAGGACAAGTGACCTAGAAAGCGCCTCTCCAGCTAAGTTAGGACACTGTACTTCGAGAGCCTTTATTCTTAAAAGGGAGTCTCCCTGTGCTCCTCTACGCTGCAGACTCTGCTCAGCTGCCTGCACTTGACAATTCCAGGGCAGAGAGAAAACTGACCTTGGGTCAGCCTAATTCCCAGGAGAGGAATTCCGTGGAACAACCCTGCTGGAGATATCCACAATGTCACCTGACATCTCCTGCTTGGGGTCCCATGGAATATTCAGGAAAGTTGATCTATGGCCCCAAAACTTGTCTGCTGCAATCATCCAATAGTGAGAATTGGGTGATTTATTAGATTTTCCTATTTGTCTTGATTGCCAAGAAACAGCCAAAACTATAATGTCCCGTCACACAGTCATGGGGTTTCCTCAGATAACTTCCTTCTCCTTGAGGAGTTGAACCTGTAGTCCTGGTCTCGAATTCCTTTGGGAAGAAAGAAGAAATAAACTGATAAACAAAATGGATATATGGCCTTTCCTCTTAAAAAATTGTGTCAGTGAGCTCGCCTGTATGGATGCTGAAAACTCAGGCCCCACTGGGACTCTTGGAGAATTCCTCATCCAGTGCGTGGGAATGGCTCCAGTTCTTGTTATTGGAAAGTAAGACTCAAATAGGAACTGTATTCTGACTGGCCTTGGTCATGGAAAGGAGGAGAGAAAAGGAGAGTTTGAGTGGTTTACATCCACCAAGAGAGAATGGGGCTCTATGGCCACCCTTCCCAGCCAGTTCCCCAATCACTAGCAGCTCCAAGCCTGGCATATCTGAGTGTGCACTGAACTGTGTTTTGTCCCCAGAATGTCTGCACCAAGTGTGGGGTGGAGACCTCCAACAACCGCCCACATCCCGTGTGGCTTTGCAAAATCTGCATCGAGCAGAGGGAGGTGAGTAGACTGGTCCCCCCTGGCTTCTGGAGCACCCTCTATTTTTACCAAGTTCCCCATCTTCTCTAGAATCAGGGAAACGGGGTGGCAGTTGGGGGCTGGAAAACCTGCTCAAGTATGTGTCATAAGAGTTTGGTATCAAAGGAACCAGCTCCTCTGTGAACACTGGTGGAACAGTCCCTAAGTGTTTGAATGAATTTTTTTCTCCCTCTCCTAGTTCTGTGACTTTTCCTAATAGCTGGGAGCACAGCACACTTAAGAGGTGGAAGATTTGGTGTCCAGTCTTTGGCCTTATGCTCTCTGGCTATGTAACCTTCTACCAGTTTATAACCCTTCTGATATCCAGCTTTCCCCATCAAGAAAATGGGTCTACTCAGGCCCTTCTATTGAGTGTTCAGAGAGGTTGTGTGAATTAAATAGAAATGGTGAAAGGCTGCCTAATGGTAAGAAAAGTGTGCTGGTTACTGTGTCAGTGTGCTAAGGAAAGGGAGCAAAGTTAAAAATTGGCACTTGTGAAGGCAGGAATGAGAGTGCTGGCTGCCACGTCTTCATCCTCTCCCCCTCCTCCCCCAGGTGTGGAAGCGTTCTGGAGCATGGTTCTTCAAGGGCTTCCCCAAACAGGTCCTCCCACAGCCTATGCCCATCAAGAAGACCAAGCCCCAGCAGCCTGTCGGTGAGCCCGCGGCTGCTGAGCAGCTCACCGCGGAGCCCAAGCACACTGCCCGGGCTGCAACTCGAGGTAAGACAAAAATCACTTTTTTCAGCACCAAGGACAGATCTTGGCTAACTGGTCTACCTAAGCGCGTCCTGACGTTGCGTACGTGTTTCTATTCAGTTGGTGGGCGGCCAACCTCTGGGCTTGGGTCTAGGACTCCTATATCCCCTTCAAAGCTCACCATGAACCCTTATTAGGAAGATAGCACAGAGAACTCTTCAGCAATACCAGGCTTCCAAAATGCTTGGTGTCACCCTTGGTGGAGGATTTAGAGGTACAACAGAGGTGAAAATTAACATTAGGAACTAAGAGAGACTCCCACAACTGAAATATACACTGGAGCTTGAGGGGGGAGATTTGGGGCTTGTTGAGAAGGCCTTCCTGACCCCTGATATTTCTTCTATCAGCCATCAGCATATCTGAAGTTGGACTAATTAAAAGTGAAAGATAAGTAGAAAGGAAATTAGTAAAAGAAAATGATCACTACTATGGAAATTATCACTATCTAAGTATTATTAATTATTAAAATGATTAAAAGGGAGAAGCGAAACAGTAACGGGAAAAAAAGCAGCCACAATAACAAACACATTTTAACTGAATGAGCCCATGAGAGCCGAGTAGATAAAGCCTTTGCAATGATTTCAATGTAACACTCAGTGATAAAATCGGGTCTGAAGGACAATTCTGGGGTTGAGTGCCGGCAGTGCTTCTGGAAGCTAGGTTATAGTTAAAGGTCTTAAAAATTGAAATACCTAACTATGTTTCCTGTAAGATAACTTTTCAAGATACCCAGTATGATGCCTGGCTCTCAGAAGGCATCAATGAATATTTTCTTCCTGACAAGGCATGAGCAATTTCTGCTCTTTCCAGAGATTTGCCAAATTGTCCATATACACAGCATCCAAGCAGAGCGCCCAGTTTCCACCAGCAGGATTTCCTTCTTCCTAGTTAAGCAGTACTCCTTTTAGGCTGAGAAGACTACGTAGCATAACTGTCGACAGCTTGGACACCCGAAGCCAGAAGGATGTAAATTTGAATTCCAGCTCTGCCACTTACTAGCCATGTGAGCTTGAGCAAGTGGCCTAACCAACCTGAGACCCTTTTCTCATCTATAAAATGGAGTTAACTCATGGGGTTATTTTGAGGTTTAAATGAGATACTACATGGAAAGTGCTTTGCAGAATCCCACACTTAGTAAATGTTGGCTAATAATACATAATGTTAACCACCGGTACACAGACACATACACACATAAATGGTATGGATTAGCTTATCAGGTAAACTCTGGACAAAACAGATACACTCTGAAAATATGGTGGATGTTATACCCATTCACCTCACCAGGAAGAGGCAATATTACCAGCATTGAATGGTGACACCTAAAAAACTCATGGGTACTAACATCCAGTGCTGGTGAATGTTTGGGGAAACAGGTACTCCATAAACTGTTGGTAGGACTAGAAGTCACCTCCAGCATTTTAGAAAGTAATCTGGCAGAATTTATTAAAATCTGAAGTCTATATACCATTGGACCCTGCAATCCCTCCCTGGGAATATATCTAACAGCCACACAAGTAACATATAAAAAGACGTATGTGTCAGTATATTTGTTGCCTCCTTATTTATGGCAGCAAAAACACTGGATAAACCTAAATGTTCATTCATAGGGGAATCGTTGGATGGATTATGACATATCCACACCATCCTATATTAAACACCTTTTAAAATGACATGATCTCATTCTCCATTATCAATTTTGAATTATGTCCGTGGTGAGCACTTTTAGCATTCTTTTGACAAACATTTACTGAACACCGAATGAGTCCTAGGCTCTGTTCTGTGCCCTAGGTGTCGGGGGGTGGGGTGTGCCACAGACCAAAATCCCTGCCTTCGTGCAGCTGAAATTCTAGTGGTGGCAACAGATGCTCAACAAGCTGCCAACGCAAATACATTTAATATCAGGTAGTGATAAACGCCAGGAAGAAAAAGGAGGCAGGTAAAGGGGAGTCTCCATTGTGAATAGAATGGCCAGAGAAGGGCTGTCTGAGGATGATCTTTGGGGAGATACCTGATGGAAGTGATAGAAAGGGCCCATCGAATCTTCGGGAATATTGTGTGCAGAGGGCTTGAAGTTGGGACATGCTTGGTGAGTCCTGGGGATAATTAAATTACGTGAACAAAGCATCTCTAGAAGAGTGTGCGTCTGTAACCAGTCGTCTCAGTTTGGTCTTTTTGGAGCCTGTGTATGCTCCTGCTGTTTCTGCATGCAAAGGAAACAATGTAGAATAAAACTGTAGATAGGAGGTCATTGGGGAGATACTGGAGGGGAGACTTAATTAAACAAAAGTTCTTGGGAATGGTGAATGGGCCCCTTTGTGAGCTCCTTAAGTAATAGCTCTCCAGACATCGTAAAACAAGCTCTTCCTGTCATTTTTCTCTCTCTCCAGTTGACACTGATGACAGGAGGGGCCCAGGTCAGAAGCCAGGTGGGTTCTGCCGACTCTGTCTTCTATTTTGGAACAGGGGTCCTTTCATTCCATTCTCCCATTGCCCTTTCTCCGTTCAATGCGTGCTTTTCCTTCCAGGCCCTGACCTGACCTCAGCTCCTGGTCGAGGGAGTTATGGGCCTCCTGTGCGCCGGGCGTCTGAGGCACGAATGAGCTCATCCAGCCGGGACTCAGAGAGTTGGGATCATGGCCACGGCTCGGCTGCCAGTGACTCCAGCCGGAGCCCAGCAGGTGACAGAGATGGGCGGATCCAGACGCGCTTCCTGGATGAGGAGAATCAGAAAGAATGGGGAGGACAGTGTTTTTATTCATTTGTTCGTTCAGTATTTATCGAGCACCTACTGTGTGCCAGCTTTAAGAAAAACTTGTGATTTTTTTTATCCTCCTCCCCCAAAAAGCTCTGGGGGGAAAGGCCCCGTGGCTTTGAGCAAAGTAAGGATGCTTCCCTTTCACAGATCTGTCCAAGTTCTTTCTCCTGGCAAGCAGCCTGTGCTGGAGGTGAGAATAGGCTGGGTTAGTGTGGCCGGGATGCCACTCATAGCACCTCTGTCCTCACTCGTGGTGGATTTGTTCAGCAAGAGTGCCCACTGGTGGGAGCCCCTGATTCCTGGACTTTGAGAGAAATATGCTGGCTTGGGGAGAGCTGTGTTTCCTACCCCTGTGTGCCAACTTGGAACCGCTTCATTTCTTTCACAGCGAGGTCATGAGACTGGGTCTTACTTAGTTCGATGGGCTGAATATTAGGTCCTGTTTGACCTCTGGCCTTCTTTTTCTGGGTAGTGGGTTCGTGGCTTAGCACCTAATGGTCTCAAGCAGACTTTGGAGACCAAATGCCTGAGTCAAACCCGGCTCTGCCACACACCAGCAACAGACATTGTATGAGTGCCTCTACTCCTCTGTGCCTCAGTTTCCCCATTTATAAAGTGGAGGTAATAAAGTGTCCACCTCATGGGGTGTAGAGATTAAAGAAATTCTTATATGTAAAGTCCCTGGCACATGGTAAGCATTAAATAAATGTTAACTCATTGTTATCAGGTAGGTAGAGTTATTGCCTCCATGAGGCATCTGCGGTTCAGAGAGGGTGAGTGAGCAACCCAAAGTCACACAGCTTATAAAAGAGAACACTCAAATGCAAATCTAGGTCCATGTGAAGATAGAGATCAGATTCTTTCAATAATAATAAAATAATATCAACCTCTGCCAGATGTTGAGTGTCTGCTACATGCCAGGCACTGTTTTGAGCACTTTGCGTGTATTGTATCATTGAATCTCCGCCACATGCCGTGAGGTAGGTACTATTATCCCCATTTAACAGATGAGGAGACTGAGGCCCACAAAGGAGAGGTCGTTTGTGCAAGGTCGCACAGGTGGAAGCAACATCACAGAACCTGTGTTTTTCAACACCCCATGCTGCTGCTGTGACTTGCCCAGGGGGTCTGAGTATTGGAAGGAGAGAATGCACTGAGGGAGGAGAAGGGGGCCTCAAAGAGCTGACAGTGTGGTGTGTGGGGGAGGGGGCTGCATTCAAATCCCGAAGGCATTGCCTCGTGCTGGCTGACTGGTCCCAGCTTCTTCCCGCCGTGTGTGTGTGTGTGTGTGTGTGTGTGTGTGTGTGTGTATGTGTACATGACGGGCTGTTTCCTTTCCTTTCTCCTGCAGGTTTGAGACGGGCCAACTCAATCCAGGCCTCCAGACCTGCCCCCACGTCAGTGCCTCCTCAGCCTGTGCAGCCAGGTACCAGCTGCCCACTCGCCCACCCAGCCCGTCCGTCACTCAGCGGTGATCCCAATTCCTCCCATCCTTGCTGGCAGAGCTGCTGGCTTTCTGCAAACCCACAGTCACCCCCAAATCCTAAGCTTTTCTATGACCCTCAGAACGAATAATCCTCAGAGCTGCGAAGCCAGGCGGGTTGGGAGGGAGCGTCTTATGCACCTAAACGCAAGAAGTGACAGCACTTCACTCCTCAGTGTTTTCCACCTTCAGGCATTGCCACTCCACTGTCACAATTTTTGCCACACGAACCTACCACCTACTGTCTTATTTTCTTGCTATCTGTCTTCAGATTGACTCACTTTGCAAACATAACTAAGAGAACTTGCTGTCACAGATTCTCTCAAGGAAAATTTAAGAACATCAGACTTTAATAAAATGGCAAATGTTCCCAGAAGCGTAGTGTGAGATTCAGGCAGGAATGGTGAGCGAAGAGATCGGTAACATGCGACCATCTAAACAAATATGGCTTGTGAGAGACAAAAGAAATAATGCCTACTTGGTACAGTTTCAATATTGTTTCTATAAGAGAAATCTATAATAATGGCATAAATGGGAAACCAGTACTCCATACTCTAAAGAGAGCGTAAGAAAACCACAAACTGGAGGCCAAAAGTCTGACAGGTTTCTTCTGAGGGCTGTGAGAGAGAATCTTCCAGTCCTCTCTCGTAGCTTCTGGTGGCCTCAGGCATTCCTTGGCTGGTAGATGGCTTTCTCCCTGTGTCTTCATGTCGTCTTCCTTCCTGCATGTCTGTCTCTGGGTCCACATTTCTCCTTGTCATAAGGACACGGTTATACTGGCGTAGGGCCACCCTAATGGCCTCCTTTTAATTTGATCGTCTGCAAAGACCCTCTTTCCACGTGAGGTCACATTCCCAGACACTGTGGGGTTAGGACTTGAACTCCCTTTGGAGGAACACAAGTCGACCCATTGCATAATGACAATAAAACAGTGCAATGACATTCTCAGGGATCTGGCCTGCCCGGAGCCCGAGGCCTCTTCTCTTTTGTTCAACAGGGAAATTCACAAAGGTCAGAGGGGTGTTCAAGATACAGGGGCCCCTAAGTGAGACTTTCTCCATGATGAAATCAGGATCGACTGACGGTGGAAACCAGAATGACTTTCTCATTGTGTCACTGAACGTTACTTTTTGCCCCATCCCTGTGGTTTTCCCCTGCACCCCATGCGTTGGGAAATGTCGTTGTAAAGAACCCCCTGGATTGATTGGTAATGACCCATAGCCATGGTGGACTCAGAGCATAACCTTGCCCTTCAGCCTACAAGCAATTCAGGCTTCGTTCATAACAGCCAGGCATGTGGTGATACAAACATGGAGAGCAGGCATCACCATCCCATTTCACAGAGGAGGAAGCTGAGGCTCAGGAAGGAAGCACTGGGGCTTGAACCCAGGCCTTCCTGACCCCAGAATCCCCTGTGGGACCATTTCTGCTTCCCCACATATCTGCCATCACCAGCTGCCCTTGGGCCTGTGTGCACACCTGGGCAATGAGGGGGACAAAGGCAGACACCCAAATGATGTCACCTTCTCTGCTCCATCTCTTTTTCTTTTTCCCACTCAGGGCCCCCAGGAGGCAGCAGACCCAGTCCTGGGCCAGCAGGACGCTTTCCGGACCAGAGACCAGGCGAGTGCTCGCTTCTCCCTGTTCCTGCCCAAGTGGCCACCTCTCTCCCACTTCCCCGTGAGAGCGCAGGGGGCAGCCAGACCTGGGACCCGTCTGCATCCTGGGACCTATCTGATGAGTTGGCTCTAAGGGCCCCCCTAATTCCTAAATCTGGATAGTCCGTACTAAGATTAGCTCGATGGAAAATGACAACACATAGTAGTTAAAAGCATACTCGTCTTGGATTCAAATCTCTGCTGCCCATATGTCCTTTTTGACTGTGTGACTCCATATGTCCTTTTTTGTTCTTATGCCATCTGTAAGAAAAACGTGTGATTTTTCTTCCCAGCTGTGTGACCTGAGATAAGTCACTTAACTTCCCGGAGCCTCAGTTTCTTTATCTCTAAAACGGGACTAATACAAGGACCTACCTCACAATATTGTTGGGTGGATTAAACAAATTAATACATATAAAACCTTAACATGTGGCCTGTTATGTATTAAGACCATGCTAAGTGACGGTGATTATTACAGATGATATATATGCGTTACCATCAATCGCCATAGCTACAACTTACTCATTACTTTCTAATGCACCAGGCACAGTTTTAAGTGCTGTACATATATTATGTAATTTTTAAAATAATTACCACTGCTATTTGAGCACCTTCAAGTATTATAATTCCCATTTTACAGATGAGGAAACTGAGGCTCAGAGACATTAAGTAATGTGCCGTAGGTCACACAGCAGAGACTCCAACCCAGAGCCCACACTGCTGATCAGTAATCCCCGTGATGTCTGTTTCACCTGCATCTGAGTCAGCTCGTGGGACTTGTTATAAATCATCAATTCCAAGGCCCCACTGCACGGCCTGTTGATCTTGGGTGGGGCCCAGGAACCTGCATTTTCGCAGGCTTCCCTCAGTGGCTTTGACAAAGGCAACATTGTGAAAACCAGGGAAGAGCATGATGCCGCCACCTTGTCCACTGGAGGTGATAATTCTATGCTGCAGGGCTGTGGGTGCGTCTGATGCAGGACTCGCTGGGCACCGGGTATACAGTAGGTGCTCATCACTTGTGGTAACGCTGCAGCCGTTGTTGCTGCTGCGGTTATGACAGAGGGACTCAGCTGCCTCCTTCCCGCCCTCTCCCCTCTCCCCTGCAGAGGTGGCTCCCAGCGACCCTGGCTATACAGGGGCCACTGCCCCACCCCGGGAAGAGAGAACGGGGGGAGCTGCAACCAGGGAGGACCGAGCGGGCTACCCATCGGGCCCCTATTCCCAAGCGTCTGCTGCTGCCCCCCAGCCTGCCGTGGCCCCTGCCCGTCAGCCCCCACCCCCGGAGGAGGACGAGGAAGAAGCCAACAGCTACGATTCGGATGAAGCAAGTAGGTGGCCCTTAGCAGAGGGTGTCTAGGGAAAGGCACTCCAGCGTTGTCCCCAGGGAAACAGGGATGGCTCCAGCGCAGCCCTGTGTACCCCTCCCGCCCCTCAAATGGACAAATGTCTGGACTGGACACCTGTTGCAGGATTGGGGGACGTTCCAAGAGTTCCAGGTCAGGTGGAGAGACACCCTGCTCAGATGAAATGGACCGAGGGCTGTAATGAGTGTCATGGCTCTGGCCCTGATCACCTCATTGGAAAATGGGTAGCAAATACTGCCTCCCACACAGGGCGGAGGGGAGGGTAAACTGAGGCACCTCCTGGAAAAGTGCTTCCTAAAACTGGAAACCATTATTATATAATGTGCTAAACACATGTGAGGAATTTTGATGACGTGATATGCACCTCAGAGGTAAGGTGATACACACATTTGTTGAGCACTTATTTTGTGCCACGAACTTTTCTAAATGTGTTACGTGCATGCACTCATCTAATCGTCCCAAGGATCCTCGGAATAGTGGCTTTTACTGCTCCCATTTCACAGACAGGGAGACGGAGGCCCCGAGAGATTAACTGGCTTGTCCAAGTTCACACGACCAGTAAGTGGAGGGGCAATCACACAGCTATCGCAGAGGCCAGACCTGGGTGAAATATCAGCTATCCCCTCTGTTCCCAGGCTCTCCCCTGGGTCATGGGTCAGGGGTCTGCAATCTCAGGGGAAAGGAGTTGGGGAGTCCACCCCCCAACCTTGCCAGCCACGGGCTACTTCTACTCTGGAAATATGCCATGTCTCTCCCACCTCTCTGCCTTTCCACTTCCTGGTCCTTCCGCCTGGAACAGCGGCCACTGCTATTCCATCTGCCTTACATGTCCCTTCACTGGACTGCCAAGCATAGATGACCCCTCCCAGCCTGTGTCTGTCCCCAGCGGTTTATAACAAGCCTGTCTCTGTATTCAACTCTGTACTCCTCACTCACTCCTCTATATTTGACAAATATTTATTGAGCACCTACTAGGTGGCCCAGACTGTTCTAGATGCTGGGGATACCACGACAGAAAAAGATCTGACGGAACTACCGGTCTAGTAGAGAGAAACATACCAATGAGTTCACTTCAAATAGCAACAGAGCGCCATGAAGGAAATAAAATACGGTGAGGATAGATGCTTTAGATGGAGTGATCAGGGAGGGCTTCTCTGAGAAGGTGACATTCAAGCTGAGACATGGATCATGAGAAGGCACCAGCCATGTGAGGTTCTAGAAGGAGAGCATTCCAAGCAGCGGCAACACCAAATGCTAAGACTCACTCCTTCAGCAAGTAAGTGAGCACTGACGGTGTGCCCTGCACCGTGCCCAGTGGGGACACAGCCGTGAACAAGACAGGCACAGCTCTTGCCCTTCTGGGGTTCTCTGTCCAGCGGTTCAGGACGTCATTAACTAGGCCTTGCACAAATAATTACCCAGTCACCCGTGCAGAGGGCCTACCAGCATGGAGTGTCCAGAGCAGGGAGCGAGGCTTCTTCCCCTCTGTAGGCTCAGTGCCTAGCCCAGACGGGGCACATAGTCAGTGTTCAGGAAATGTTTTTTGAATGACTGAATGAATGTTGTCTTGGTTCCTGCCTCTTCCCCCTCCAGCCACCCTGGGTGCCCTGGAGTTCAGCCTTCTTTACGACCAGGACAACAGCTCCCTGCACTGCACCATCATAAAAGCCAAGGTGGGTAAGGGAGCCAAGCTGGGCACCACTCAGGCTGTGGGGGCATTTCTCAGGAACTCGGGGAGGGCATGCCTTACCAGGCCTGTCTCTGTCATTGCCTTGTCTATCTGTGACAGTGACAGTGGTGAGGAAAAGGCAGGAATTAGCCACAGCCCGTATCTGTGGGGGAGGACCCCCTCCGGGGACAGCCCCAGAGGAGTTTCACTTATCTTCAGCCGCCTCCCAGGAGCCAGGCTTCAAGGGCAGAGCTGAGATCTGCCGGGCCTGTCCACAGCATCTCTGGAGGAGACCACAGAGGTGCCACCTGGGAGGCAATGACAGCCTGATTTGACAGCTGACATGGCCGTGGAACTGCTCCTTTGGCTGACGTGGCTGTCAAGCTGTAGCAGCAGCCTGAGTCGGCCCTTTGTTGCAGATACAAGGATACTAATGTGGGCTTCAGGTGGGAAAGGCAAACCAGGATGGAAAAACTTCCCCACGCTGCAGGCTCTGGGGGAGTAAGCCAACTGCATTCCAGATGCCAAGGAAAGCTGGATGGTGACATCAGCGCAAATCCCAGAAAGTAACTGACTAGAATTTCCTCCCACCCCAACCAAGGCTCAGGAACCAGACTTCCTGGGTTCAAACACCATCTCTGCTGTTTCCTAGCTATGTGATTTGGGGGAAGTCACTTAACCTCTGTGGGCCTCAGTGTGAACATTTGTAAACTGAGGATAATCTCCCATAGGGATGAGTATTGAGTATTAAATGTAAGGTGGCCACGTGTTCCAGTTTGCCCAGGACAGTTCCCATTGGTGCCTGTCGCCTTGCTGTAATAAGTAACGTCCCTCCTCATAAAATATCCCAGCTTGGATGATAAATGAGGTATGAAATGCTTAATACAACTCTTTGATCAACACAGCCAGGGCACTTCGTCAGCAAGCATTTATTGAGCACCTATTATGTGTCAGTCACTGAGGCACATTGAGCCCCTCCTCCGAACAAAGGAGGCAAGTACATACATTATCTTGTTTCGTCTCCATAGGAACCTCTGAGGTAGGGGCCATAATTAACCCCTTCGTACAGATGGGAAAACTGAGGCTCAGAAAGTTAAAGCCTGAGGTCACACAGCTGGTAAGGGATAGAACTGTATTTGAGTCTGGATGTTATAGTCTCTACCATGTTTCCCCGAAAATAAGACCTAACCGGACAGTCAGGTCTAATGCATCTTTTGGAGCAAAAATTAATATAAGACCCGGTCTTATTTTACTACAAGACCGGGTCTTATATAGTATAATACAATATAAGAACGGGTCTTATATAACATAACATAACATAGAACAATATATAATATAGTATAGTATAGTATAGTATAATATAATATAATATAATATAATACAATACAATACAATACAATACAATACAATACAATACAATATAATATAATATAATATAATATAACCGGGTCTTATATTAACGTTTGCTCCAAAAGACACATTAAAGCTGATTGGCTGGGTCTTATTTTCAGGGAAACACGGTAGCTCTAGGTCCATAACCATTCATTCACAGTCTTCTCCTCCGGCTCCAGAAATGGGGGAAAGCCACACCATTCCAGCCCCCTCGAGACAGGGATACAGAAAACTCAAATGCTCACGGGCTGGGCTGGTAATGGAAATGAGAAAAGTGTCTGAGAGGTGAGGGTGTGGCAGAAACTTTGGTAAACTGGAGTGAGTAGGCCCCACTCAAAGACATTTAAATTCAAAATTTAAAAACACAATGTCTGCCAGTTTGTCACCTCGCAATTCAAACAGTCATTCCAGAAATGTTTGTTAAATCCCTGCTCTGTACCAGGCAGTGCCCTAGACGCTGGGGATACGAGAGTGAACAAGGCCGTACCCTCATGGACCCTCACTGGGAAATGGACAAGAAGCCATCACTGTAGCAGCTCTTGAGTATTATACACCCGCTGGGGCTTTCTACAGATTTTGTCCCATTTCATCTTCACCACAACCTATGAGGAAGGGTCTATCATTCTGATTTTACAGACGGGGAAACCGAGGCACAGAGAGGTTAAGTGACTTACCCAGGTCACATAGCCAGGAAGTGATAGAGCTGGGATTCGAACCCATGGAGTCCTGCTCAAAAGCCTGTGATCTCACCCCTTAGAGAACGCTGCCAGCTTTCCCCTTGTGCCCTATTTTGTGGCATCCTCTCCCCAGCTAGTAGAAGTAAAAATTGTTCACACATACTTGTGCCAGGCCCAGAGCTCAACCCTCACAGGTGAAATTGCATTTAATCCTCCAAGAACCTCATGAAGCAGGGGCTGTGATCAGCCCCACTGAACAGATGAGGGCACAAAACCTGGGATTGGGGATTGGTGCTGTGACGGGAGAGTGGGAGCCCAGAGGTGGGACCCCTGTCCCAGCCTGGGCACAAAGGAAGGACAGAGGGTGTCCAAGCCCCAGGAAGTTTGAAGTTGCTCATATTAACAAGCCCAATTAATGTCTATGCCAGATTCCTTTCTCCCCTTGTCTCATGTGAGCTTCACCCCAGCCCTGTGAGGGGGCCCAGGCAGAGACTGCGATCCCCATCATAGGGATAAGAAACTGAGGTCTCAGAAGGGAGAGCAGGGGCCGGAGCCAGAACTCAGGGCTCCTTTCCCTCGTCTCTCCCTTCTCCCACCCTTCCTATTCTGGGACATCTCCTCCCCTCCAAAGAGGGACAATCCAACCTTGATGGAACACTTACTATGTACTAGGCACTGTGTCAAGTGCTTTACAGGTGAAATCGCACGTAAGTCTCACCATTCCATGAAGCAGGTACTGTTCTCTTCCCATTTGACAAATGAGGAAAATGAGGCTCAGAGAAGTTAAGAAACTTGCCTAAGGTCACACAGCCAGGAAGTGACCTGATCAGGCTTTAAACCCTGTCTGGCTGATTCCAGAGCTCTTTCCACGATACTGCATTTTCCTTCTATCTTTTTTTGAAAGAGGAAGCACACATGGTAACCGATGGTTGGGACAGATGCCAGGGGCTGTGCCCAATGCCTGTGACAGCTGAGCGCCCGGGCCTCCCAAAGCCCTCCCACCACTGCCTTTTGTCTTACAGGGACTGAAGCCCATGGACTCCAATGGCTTGGCCGATCCCTACGTTAAGCTGCACCTCCTGCCAGGAGCCAGCAAGGTACCATATGGCCTGGGCCACCGCAAGCCGGGCACATAGGCCCTGGCAGGCACGCAAGGTTCCCAGCTCAGAACCTAAAATAGCCCTATCAGCCCCCAAGTCCCCCTCCTCCCTGAGTGGCAAAGTCCTTGCAAATGGCAAGGGGTGGCCACGCGTCATTCTCCCTCAAGGGACAGGGGCTCTGTCCATTTCTCCAGCCCAGAAACCTGGGATCGGGGAGCTGCCAACAGCCAGGAAAGAATCAGACGCCCCGACTATGCCCTTCGCCTGCTCAGATACCTTCAGTGGCTCCCCAGCGCTGGCCCTGGTCCCCCGGCCCCTCCCATTTTATGCCCCAACCAAACACTCCTCATCTCGCAATAGAAACACGTACTGCCTGTAGATTTCAGGGCCAAGCCCTTGAGATCCTGTTCTCCTCCTGAGAGAAAAGGCACCCCCGTCCCACCCACTTTGTCCCCCCTTCCAGCTCACCTGCTGATCATTACTTTGCTCTAGGGAGGGAAAGTGGGATGGGTTCTCCTCGCTTTAGATTGACCCACTCAGAGCACCTGGCTGGATAGTGGGCCTTCTTGGGTTTTATTTTTTGCTTTGTTCTGTTCATGTGACGTGGATGTCCGAAATAACAAATAATAATAATAGATTGTGCCCTTGGTTCCATGATCTTGGGGAAATGCTTGTTAAAAATCTCTATGAGTATTGTTAAAAATCTCTATGAGTATCAAATGCCCCATAAGACAAAAGAGGACACACACACACACACACACACACACACACACACACACTCATTCTTTGTTTGGATTTAGGAGAAACAGCCCCTCACTTGGCCATGGCCAAACTGAAAAGTGGTTGGCTACTCCTAACTCCCCAGTCACATTTGCTTCTCCTTGAGACTCTCTCCTTTACTCCTAAATCCAAATGCACTTCGCCAAAGAATCCAGTGAGTGATTTGCATGTTAATGTGCATCAGATTTGCCACCAGGCCACCTCTTCTGGTGACCTCACAGAGTAAAATGACAAAGTCTGTTGCCTCTAAGCAATTTCAGGCATCGGGATGCTCTTTGGGAAAACAGATGGAATCCTCCTGAAATCCCCACAAATTGTTCTGTCACTGCCGAGGAGTGGGTGACTCTCATTTCTGCCTCTCTGACCTATGAATATAAATGATTTTTTTCCTCAAAGAAAGCTGTCTCTACTTTTCTAATCTTAATGGAAAGTTCAAAGAGGGAGCCCAGTGCATGGAGGGAGGGTGGCCCAGTGTCCAGCATTGGTGATGGCTGTAGCCGTCAGCCTAGAGGACAGACCCCCCCCCCCACTCCCTGAGTTATGCATTTGGGAGCAACTGAACCCCTGGATACTCCTAAGGGGAGTGTCAGTCCCCCACCCCAAATCAGCGCAAAGGATGGGGCTACAGAGCTGGCTCCCCGTCTGTCTGTCTGTCTGTCTCTCTGGGTTCTAGTCCAACAAGCTCCGGACAAAAACCCTGCGAAACACTCGGAACCCCATCTGGAATGAGACTCTCGTCTATCACGGCATCACAGAGGAGGACATGCAGAGGAAAACCCTCAGGTACCTGCTGGGCAGGTGGGCAGAGCGGGGCACTGAAGCTGGGCAGAGGGAGACACTCTTTAAAGCATCTCTGCATAGCTTTTCTTTTTTACTGCTACAAAAACAATACATATTTCTGGTAGAAACTTCTGTATGTCCAGATAAGTAAAACTCAACATCTTGCTGTCTGGACTCTGGGTGTATGTGTGTGTGTGTGTGCACACAAGCAAAATTTTTTTATATAAAATTGAGTGTTTATAAAGATGAACCATCGTATTAATCGGCCTTACTTAACAATATGTCGATGCATTTTATATTTTTCTACAATGTTGTCTTAAACTGCATTGTTCATTATATGAGCAATACACGAATACATTTTTTCTTGTAAAAAAATTATAGAAGGCAAAACCCTTTCAATATTAGTCCCTCGCACAGCGTGAGTCTGCTCTGCTTCCTCCCCCCGCGCGTGTGCATACACAGACTATGGTTTGCAACATGGCAAGTGTCACGCTGTATATATCTGGTATTGGCCTTTTTTCCTAACAACATAGCTTGGAGTTACAGCCCTGAGAAGGCATTTAGAACTACCTAATTTTTAACTGCTTCTGAGTACTCCGCAGAATAGATTGAGCACAGATTTTTTAAATGTTTCATGATTAAATATTAGAGATATACAGAGAAGTATAGAATAGAATAAAACAAACATCCATGAACCCAGTACTCAGTGTGTTAAAAAACTCTTACTACTTCGCTGTATGTGCTTCAGCGTTTTTTTCTTTTTTTTTTTTTTTTCCCAAAGAGTAATGCAAGTGGAAGCTCCTATTGTAAACTGCATCCTCCAGCTCCTTCTTACCCTCCCCTCCCCAGGGCTAAACACCCCCTGAATTGTAGGGCTGTCATTCCCAGCAGCCTTCTCCTTCTGCTACATGATTATGTATCTATAAACAATATGTGGTATTGTTTGGCATGTTTTAAAATTTTCTGGGAATATTTACCAGTTTCTCTAGCCGGTGCCCTGTGGACAGACGTTTAGGTTGTTGCCAGCTTTTCTCTGTTACAAAGTTGCAACGAGCATCCTTCTTGCTTCCTCCTGTTCATAGGAGTTTTTCCTGAGGATAGAAACAAAGAAGGAATATTTGCTGGATCATAGGATATGTAGGTTTTGTGGGTTTTTTTAATGTTACCAGGGATGCAAATTGCTTTCCAAATTGGCTGTTTCCAACTACATTCCCACCAGCTACAATACTAGTTTTTGAATGTTTTGTCTTGTTTTTCTTTTGTTTCCTTTTTTACTTTATTCTTTTATTTTTTTAAGTACCTTGCTCAGAGACATTTTTTTCTTTTTCTTTTTTTTTTTTCCTAAATTTTATTGGGGGAATGTTGTGTTTCTCGAGGGCCCATCAGCTCCAAGTTGTTGTCCTTCAGTCTAGTTGTAGAGGGCGCAGCTCAGCTCCAAGTCCAGTTGCCATTTTTAATCTTTAGTTGCAGGGGACGCAGCCCACCATCCCATGTGGGAATTGAACCCGCAACCTTGTTGTTGAGAGCTCGTGCTCTAACCAACTGAGCCATCCAGCCGCCCCTGTTCTTTAATTTTTTTTTTTGTTCTTTTTTTTGTGTGTTTTTTTTTTGTCTTTCTTTTTTACAATACTGTTGTAAGTAAACGTTTTTATTGCAGTGTAGCATACATTTAGAAAAGTGCACACATAAAAAGGGTTTCTGGTTGATGAATTGTCACAAAGCGAACACCCTAGGATCAGAGAACAGAACATTCCCAGACCACAGAAGGCCCCCAGGTGCCCCCACTCCAGTGAGGACCCTCCCCTCAGGGGATTCACTATCCTGACTTGTAACAGTACAAATCAATGTAGTCTGGTTTTGCATTTTATAGAAATGAAATCGTACATTTGTGTCGGTCTTCTTTCACTTAATATTATGTGTGATATTCATCCATGTTGTCGTGTGTGGTATAGATCATTTTCATCACTACTTAGTGTTCCATTGTGTGGCTAGACCACAATTTTGTTTATCTGTTCTACTGGAATGGGCATTTGATTGGTTTTCACTCAGGGGCTATTAGAATAGGGCTGCTAGGAACATTCTAGTAGCTGTTTCCTGGTGCCCAGGTGCACACATTTCTGTGGCATATGTACCTCAGAGTGTAAGGGCTGAGTCACCATGGATGAATGTGTACAGCTTTAGTACAAACTGCCAGTTTTCCATAGAGATCGTACCAATTTCCACTCCTACCAGCACTATGTGAGAGTTCCAGTTTCTCCAAATCCTCGTCTGGACCATTCTGGTGGGTGTGTAGCCATGTTGCATTATGGTTTTTGCATTTCCCTCATTACTAATTCCAACATTATTTTCCATGTACGCTGTTAAGTTTTTATAGTTATTTCAGAATTTTCTTAAGAAGTCCCCACTGGAAAAAATTGACGTTATTTCTGCTTTTCCACAATTATAAACAATACTCTGATAAACATCTTTGTAGTTAAATACTTTTCGCACTGACCTTCATATGTCTGAGATAAATTCCTAGAAGTGGCATTACTGGCTCAAAAGTGCTGATGATGTTTAAGTCTTGGGACACATGTTGCCCTGCAGAAGGATGGTGTTGATTGCACCCCACCATGGAGGCAAGTTCATTGTCCAGCCGTGTGCAGTGTGGGGCTCAGCTGTAAGGGCCTTCTGGTCTCCAGAACTTTGAACATTGTTCGACAAATGCTGATGGCCAAGGAGTGACACGCCTGCCATTAGTCCCTGCCTGTGCCCCAGACGGTCTCCTATGCTTTGGGAGAACAAGTCCTTTCCTGGCTTTAGTATATGGCAGGATGAATTACCACCCTTTGACTGGTCTTTTTGGCCTCCCGAGGGACCTTTCTTCTGACCTACCTACACTTTCTGTGCCTCTCTGCTACTCAGTGCCATGCAGAAGACAATACAGTGTTTTAGGATGAGGGAGACCCGGATTCAAATCTTCATTCTGCCTTTTATTAGGGAAAAATAATTCAACCTCTCTGGGCCTTCGTCTCCTCTCTCAAGTGGGAAACTCAGATGTTCGGCGGGCAGGAAAAACTAAATGAGGAGAGGTCAGATAAGTTCCTAGCCTAACTTTGCAAAAGATGATGCTCAGATGGCCATAACGTGTATAAAAAGGAAGCTGAACTTCATTACCAATCAGGGGAATGGAAATGAAAACCACAGGGAGATAGGCTACAGTTAAAGACTGAGGAAATAAACGTTGGAGACAATGAAGAACAACCAGAACCCGCATTACTGCTGGTTGGGAGGGTAATTGGTGGAAACCATTTGTGCTTAGAAGTTTTCCCTGAAGCCAAACTTATGTGTAGTCCATGACACGGCAGTTCCACTCCTAGGAAGACACCCAATTGAAATACAGTTGACCTTTGAACAACCTAGCTTTGAGCTCCACAAGTCCACTCCTATGCAGATTCTTTTTCAGTAAATACTGTAAATGTATTTTCTCTTCCTTATAATTGTCTTTTCTACAGCTTACTGTGCTGTAAGAACACAGTGTTGTAATACGTATAACATACACAATACGTGTTAATCGACTGCGTATGTTCTCGGTCAGACTCCCAGTCAACAGTAGGCTATTAGTGGTTCCATTGTTGGGGTGTCAAAAGTTGTACATGGGTTTTCGGCTCTGCAGTGGGTCAGCACCCCTAACCCCTGCGTTGTTCAAGGGTCAACTATATACACGTGTGTATGAAAAGACATGACAAGAAGGTTCCATGGCGGCTTTACGCATAGCAGCTCAAAACTAGAAATAGTTCAAAACCGTATGCCCATCGGGCACAGAATTATTAGGGTATGTTTACACAATGGAATACTATACAGCAATGCAAAGGACAAATTATGCACTTGGATGAATCTCATAGACATAATGCTGAGCAAGAGCAGCTATCAGATTCCATGTATATGAAGGTCACAACCAGGACAATGAATCACAGGGCCAGAAGACAGAGAGTGGTCATCTTTGAAGGAGTGATCATGAGGGTCGTCTGGGGCTGGAATGTTCTGTATCTTGATCTGGGTGGTGGTGACATTGACATGGGTGTATGCACATGCAAAAATTCAACAAGCTAGCATTTCAAGATTTGTCCACATACTGCTTATAAGTTATACTACAATAAAGAAGAAATTAAAAATACCTGGCCTAATTTCCAATAAATAGGAAATTGAAATGTTCCTCTGCACATGACACATTCCTTCCTGGCATCCATCACAGCTCTTGGTACACAGTAGGAGCTCAATATATGCTCTTTTTTCTCTCCCCACCCCTTTTGTGGATCTCAGGATCTCTGTCTGTGACGAGGACAAATTTGGCCATAACGAGTTTATCGGTGAGACCAGATTCTCACTCAAGAAACTGAAGCCCAGCCAGAGGAAGAACTTCAATATCTGCCTAGAGCGGGTGATTCCGGTGAGTGCCTTTTCCTGAGGGTTCGATGGGGGAGAAACGTTTGGAGGGTGCTGCCTTCTTCTGGACCTGCAGAGTGGGTAACAGATCTGCAGGGTGCCACACAGTAGAGGGGCTATGGCAGCTGTTGAGAGGAGGGTGAAGATTTCAGGTCAGAACAGCCAGCCTTTTACCAACCCTGTGTTAACATCACTTCTCTGAATGGCAGAGTCCACTTCGGCAAGACTGAGAGGGGCAGTGCGGTGTGGCAGTGTGGCCTGCCTGGGCGCAAAACCCAGCTCTGCCATTTCCCTGCTCCCTGGCCTTGGCCAAGGGTCTGAGCTATTTTGAGCCTCTGTTTTTCTTGTCGGTAAATGGGCATTATAACAGTACCTGCCTTGTGGGAGGGTTTCTGAAAGCCATAATCAGAACAGAACCTAGGACATAATAAGCACTCATATTTTTTTTTTAATTGGGGAACAGTGTGTTTCTCCAGGGCCCATCAGCTCCAAGTCAAGTCGTTGTCCTTCAATCTAGTTGTGGAGGGCGCAGCTCAGCTCCAAGTCCAGCCGCTGTTTTCAATCTTAGTTGCAGGGGACGCAGCCCAACGTCCCATGTGGGAATTGAACCAGCAACCCTGT
Source organism: Rhinolophus sinicus (assembly GCF_036562045.2). Lineage (NCBI taxonomy): Eukaryota > Metazoa > Chordata > Mammalia > Chiroptera > Rhinolophidae > Rhinolophus > Rhinolophus sinicus. Next base: position 31,824,641 of record NC_133765.1, on the reverse strand, counting down.
TGTTAAGAGCTAGACTCTGGGTGGTGAACACACAATGGGATTTATAGATGATGTAATACAGAATCGTACACCTGAAATCTATGTAATTTTACTAACAATTGTCACCCCAATAAATTTAATTAAAAAAAAAAAAAGAGCTAGCGCTCTAACCAACTGAGCCATCTGGCCGCCCCAGCACTCATAAATTCGTAACTGTTGTTATCATAGGAATAATATTGCTTTACCCCCTGTCAGTCAGAGAATCATAAAGCACCACACAGATAAATAGGAGGCAGGATAGCAGAGTGCTGAAGAGCAGCAGCTCTGGAAGAACCAAAGTCCCTGGGTTTGAATCCTGACTCTGCCGCTTGTCAAATAACATGGCCCAAATTACTCAACCTCTCTGGGCCTTCTTTTCTCATCTGTAAAATAGGGTGATAGAGTACCAATCTCATAGGGTCTCTTAAGGGTTCATGTGAGAGTACTTATAAAGCATTAGAACTGTGATTCTTAGATGTAATACTTTTCTTCTGAGAAAGAACAAGAACCAACCTGAGGTTCTCCAGTTGGGTTACACCTTAGAATCAATTAGAGTTTTTAAAACCAGAGCTTTACAAATTAAGATTTGTGGAGCTCTCCCTGGAGATTCTGACTTAGTGACGTCAGAGGTGTGATCAAACAGCACGGTGAATGTTTAAATTCTGAAATAATTTATTACAGTAAAAGACACATTGCATTAATACCCCTCAAAATATTCCCCCTCACTTCAAACACACTTGTCCCATCGTTCTTGCCACTTTCTGAAGCAGTTCTGGAAGTCCTCTTTCATGAGTGTCTTTAGTTGTGCTGTCGGGGCTGCCTCGATGTCCTGAATCAATTCAAAACGTTTACCTTTCATGGTCATTTTAACGTTGGGGAAGAGCCAGAAGTTGCACAGTGCCAGGTCTGGTGAATAAGGTGGATGAGAACACACCATCATGTTTTTATTTGACAGGAAATGCCGTACCAGAAGTGATGTGTGACACAGAGCCATTCCATTGTGATCACAAAATACAGTGAATGCTGCTGCCAAGTGCCATCCAGTGGAAAAGCAGGGATCTTCAATATGGGAAGCAGCACATGGAACCTTAGTAACAGTGTGTGACAAGTTTCAGCTTGTTCGGTGCAGTCAGTCAGGTGTGAGCTACTGTTGAGAGAAAGTGTGTTTTAAAATGTGCTGTAAATCATCCTTTGTCATGACAGCGCTCCGTGTCACATATCGGTTCTGGTACGGCAATTTCTGTCAAATAAAAACATGACAGTGTGTCCTCATCCACCTTATTCACTGGATCTGGCACCATGTGACTGCTGGCTTTTCACCAAAGTCAAAATGATTCAGGACATCGAGGCAGCCATGAGAATGCAACTAAAGACACTAACGAAAGAGGACTTCCAGAACTGCTTCAGAAAGTGGCAAGAACGATGAAACAAGTGTGTTTGAAACGAGGGGGAGTATTTTGAGGGGGATTAATGGCAATGTGTCTTTTACTGTAATACATTTTTTTATTTAAAAATTCACCTTATTGTTTGATCACACCTCATAGGGTGGGACCCAGCAACATGTATTGTTAGAGATAATCCAACTTGCCCTTTTTGTTTTTTTACATGGGCCACTTGGGCCCAGAGCAGGGAGCTCGTTGCCAAGGTGACACCACGAGTCAGCGGCCGTGCTCTCAGGTGCCGGGCAGAGCCCAGCTCTGCTGTAACCACCAGCATGCCTGCTGCCCCTGGGCAGAGAGCCAGCTCCCCACAGGGAAGCCATGGCGGGCAGGAGGGGGAATCCTGCAGCATCCTCCCACCAGATGGCCGGCCCGAGGATGGCATACCCATGTGCCATGCCGTATTTGTATAGCACAGGGGAATGAATAAGACACGGGAAGGAAAATTGCGAAGAAGAATTGACACCAATGCCAGGCTCCAAATAAATCATTGAAGACAACCCTAGTTGTGGAGCATTGCCTCTCGGTCTTTTCCTGTTCACAGCGGGTTCTTTAGTCTTCCTCTTCTTTCCCTCACTCAGTGAGTCCGGTGGTCAGGACAGTGGCCAGGCCTCCACCTGGGTCATCAGCTCCGAGGCCCACCCATGTTCCTGTGATGGATGCAGCCAGCCCCAGAGGCACGGAGGTGGCAGGACAGGCAGAGGCCTGCAGGGGGCCACAGGACTCTACTAATCGTCGTCCTTTGCTCTTCACCTTGAGCCCTCTCAACACCAACTGCCTCACCAAGGACAGGGCCTGCATAAGCACTGTTTCCACCCCTCTTGACCTCAATTTTCCACATGTCTAAAATGGGGAGGTTGTATTAGGTTGGTGCAAAAGTAATTGCGGTTTTTGCAATTATTTTTAACCTTTTAAACTGCAATTACTTTTGCACCAACCTAATATTTAACCAGCAGTTTTTATACTGTGTTCCCCAGAGCCTTACACTCCCACAAAAGGACCTTAGGAGTCACTGGGGGAAGACGTACCTGGTGGTCAGACCCCAAGACCCCTGTGCCACCTCCAGCCACAGAAAATCAAATCCTATTATTTTATGTATGGGGTGCTCTGCCACTTATTGTTTGTGTGATGTTGGGCAAGTGGCTTAACCACTCTGACCCTCAGTGTCTTCATCTGTAAAATGGGGATAGTAGTACAACCTGTGTGGTAGGCTGTGTGCATTAACGTAGTCTGTCAGATGGTTAGCACTATATAAATTTTAGGTGAAAGGGGAAAGCTAGAGGGCCACAGAAGCTTGGAGAACCTGCCCTGTGGCTCTGGATGCTGATGGAGGGGTGAGGGGCTTCTGGTCCTTCCTGGAGGGAGATGAGCCCCACAAATAATACTCTCTTTCCTTTCTGTTCCTTCTAAGATGAAGCGTGCTGGGACCACTGGGTCCGCCCGAGGCATGGCCCTTTATGAGGAGGAGGTGAGCATGGAGTGGGTCTTGAAGCCACCAGTCAGGGCCTGGCATCTGCCTTTTCTCTCCCTCCCTGTCCCCATCCCTACGCTTTCTCCCAGAACCACCTGCCTGTTGGTTCCAGGAGAGCCAGCCTTGCCCAAGGCGTTAGGACATGAGAGCAGGGGGATGCCCTTCACACCTGGAGCCTGAGGTGGCCGGAGCCCCAGCCTTTCGCACCCAGAACACCCTTGACTTCCTCGGCCTGGTTGGCAGAAGCTCTGCTGGCGATTCTGCAGGACTAGAACAATGCCACCTTCCCTCCGTGGGGACATATGGGGGCTCTTTGAGCTGTGTGTCTAGCCGAGGCTGGGGGTTGGGCTACACGTCCATGCCCTCAGCCCAGGTCTCTGTACGACCCCAGGGACTACACTCGTGAGAAGGCTGGTTGGACCAGGGAAGCCTGAGCTCAGAGTTCGGGACTGGGCTGGGACCAGGGTCAAGCTCAGCCTATGATCAGAGTCAGGGCTCAGTCCGTGTCTAAGAGTAAAACCACTGGCCCCCAGGTGCCTTGGACTGGTCCCCTTGGCTATTACCATTTGCCCCTCCCTGGAGGCCAGTGGAGGGGGGGTTCTGCTGTCCGTGGTGCTGATTGCATAGGCACTGGCTGAGCTCCCCTTGCTTTCCATAGGCTCTTTCTTAAGCCATCCACACTGCCTGCCCCACCTCCCTTCCTAGGCTCACATGCCCTCTCCTCCTACTGCAGCAGGTGGAACGTATTGGTGACATAGAGGAACGAGGCAAGATCCTGGTGTCCCTCATGTACAGCACACAGCAGGGAGGCCTCATCGTGGGCATCGTACGCTGCGTGCACCTGGCCGCCATGGATGCCAATGGCTACTCGGATCCCTTCGTCAAGCTGTGAGTCAATGCCTTGAGACCGTGAATGGGCCCTAAGGATCCCATCTCCTTGAGAAAGGGGAACCAGAGAGCTTCCCTGAGATCGTTATACATTGAGGTCCAGAGAGGGAAACGAACCTGCCCAAGGTCACACAGTGAGACAGATGACCAGAACTGGCTAGCATGTGAGGCTGGAGTCTCAGTCAATTAGACTGGCATGTCAATTGCCCATATGAGAAGTTTTGTGGCTCTGTCCCTCCTGTCAGAGAGGGGTGGCTGGCAAGGCCATAGTAACTCCATTTGTAGCCCCCCAGAATCAGCATCTACCATCTAGTGTGTGCTGAGGATTAAGTCCAGCTAAGGTGCTTAGGGCAGTGCCCGGCATCAAGTAGAGACTCTCATGCACATTGGTCATCATTCATGTGGATTCACTTTCTGATTTGTTCATCAGTTACTTGTTCATCAAATTCTCCTAACACTGGAAGGAGCCTTTGGGGTCATCAAGAGGCTGTTTCTTATTCCTTAAACTTCATTCATAACAGCCTCTCATGTCTCCTCTCAGCTGGCTGAAACCAGACATGGGAAAGAAGGCCAAACACAAGACTCAAATTAAGAAGAAAACCTTGAATCCCGAATTTAATGAGGTAAGGATGCCCCATTTTGAGCATGCTTTGAGATGTTTCCTGTCTATGAGAGAGAAACAAAGTCCCTACCAGAATGTTGTTGAAAAAACTCTTTCATAGATCAGCTTGAGTTATCTATAGGAGAGGTAGTGAATTCCTTGTCACTAGAGGGAATCAAGCCTAACACAAAAATCTATAGATTAGAAATGTCATAGGGCAGAAGCTGAGTTTGAAGAGAGATTGAATTAAATTACCTCCAATCTTCACCAATTCTAATAGTCTATAATACTGAAATTTGAGGAAATAAATAGGGACAGCGATGCCCATTACCATTTACCCAGTTGGTGCTGTCTTCTCTCTGTACCTCACTCCCACATCCGTCCAATGCATCAAGTCTTGCTAAAGCCGCTGTCTAGATACCCACTGAAAGTACTCCTTCCTCTGTGTTCTCACTGTTACTCCTTTGGTTCAGACACCGGCATTTCACGCCTGGACTATTGCAGTAGACTCTTGACTCACCCACTGTTCACTATGTCAAAATTTTACAAACTCAAAGAAACACTTCTTGAAATTTATCCTAAATAAACCATCATGGATGTACACAAAGGTTTAGCTGCAAGGGTGCCTTTTATCATATCACTAATGGTCGTGAAAAATTGCAAACAACCTAAATACTCAACTGTAGGGCGTTAAGTTATGGTAGAGCCACACAGCCATTAAATGAAGCCATTAAAATGGTGATGCAGAAAAATATTCTCCAGCGCGCTAAGTTGGTTTTTACCAGGGGTTACAAAATGGAAAAAGAAAACCACAATATGATATATTCCTATTACATTTCACATAGTATGATACTCAAATATTTTATTGTAATGTTTGAATTAATATTCGTACTAGTTTTTAAAAACACATCTGTGTGGTTACACCTGGGGCATGTTGACAGTGGTTATTCTTGGGTAGTTAGATTACCCAAGTTTTGGGTTTGTTTGTTTGTTAGCTTCCTTGTTTAACAATGGATGGATTTTAAAATTAGGCAGAAAAGTTATTTTTAAAATCAGATGGTCTGGAAACATAAGCACTTCTCCCTCATGTCAGTCTCAGTCCCCTCATCTGCTTTTAATCTCTAAATGATGGAAACAGGGAAAAATGTACTTTAGAAGCTGCCAGAATGGAAGGACTGAGTTCAGGCTACCTGCCTTCCAGGAAACGTGACCAGGACCGGCTCTCTTAGAAAAACCAGGGAGGCGGGTGGTAGATGAGGGTAAACGGGATCAAATACATGGTGATGGAAGGAGAATTGACTCTGGGTGGTGAGCACACAATGTGATATATAGATGATGTATTACAGAATTGTACACCTGAAACCTAAGTCATTTTACTAACCATTGTCACCCCAATAAACTTCCATTAAAAAAAAGGAAAAAAAGAAAAACCCCACTCGCCTTTCCAATTGCAAACAGAGAGTCACTGAAAAGAGAACGTCAGGGCTTGAGGGACTTTGTTACACAGAATATTTGTTGAAAGGGAATTGTTGGACCTGGGGAAGAGGCTCAGAGTGGGAAGGCCCCCTTGCTCCCAGAATGCCCAGTTCCAGGGCCTCCCTTTGACTCATGAATGCCTGGGATTTAGCCTCTTAGCTCTATTGCCAAAGGCTCTGGGCCCCTCCCACTCACGTGTCCTGCTCTCTCGCATCCAGGAGTTCTTCTATGACATCAAACATAGTGACTTGGCGAAGAAGTCACTGGACATCTCCGTCTGGGACTATGACATTGGCAAGTCCAACGATTACATCGGTGAGTGCTCCCAGCTCCCAGAGAAAACCCCATCCTCTGTCCTCCCAGGAGAGGAGACCCTTCCCCAGGGCTGCAGGACGGTGAATGCCCCTCGTTTCTCTTGGCAACCACATCGTCCAAATGTGAAGTCGGGACCCACGGTCCTGATTTGGATCCAATTAGGGGATGCCTTTAGATGAAAGGGCTTTAAAAGCTGGGAAGAATGGGTTGTGACTGGTTATCTGCTGAACAGATCACCTCCAGGGGAATGTTTAAATCACAGGAGAGGGGGGTCTGTGGCTCTGCAGAAAATAGGGTGCAAAGGAAGTCTCCTAAACCTATTTGCAAGTCCAGGGTGAAGGTTCTAATTTTCCTAGTTCCCCCCACCTCCCAAATAAGGAGGGAGAACAGTCATTAAAGACAGAACAGGGAGGGAACTCCAGGCAAGGGACACTGCTTGAGCAAAGGTGTGGAGGCAGGACTGAGCAGCGTGAGGAAACTCGCTCTTTGGAAAGAGGTGATGCACTCCCAACAGTAGTGGGAGATACGTTTCCGGGAGTGAGTGGTGATTTATAAAAGGTCTCCAAAAGTAGACAGTGAAGTTATGACTTGGTGCTATAGTAGGGAGCCACCAAAGGTTCTTGAGTAGAAAAGCCCAGTAGTAATAATATCCTAACCACCTTCCATAGAGAACAGATCCCAGGAGAGGGGAAGGGGGGGGGGAGTCACTGCTTGGTGGCAGTTTTTCCCCACCTAGACATTTGGGTCCAGAAGGAGAGCCCCACGCGTCCCTCCATGCTGACCAGTGTCCCTATCTTCCCTTGTCATCCAGGAGGCTGCCAGCTGGGGATCTCGGCCAAGGGAGAGCGCTTGAAACACTGGTATGAGTGTCTGAAAAACAAGGACAAGAAGATCGAGCGCTGGCACCAGCTACAGAACGAGAACCACGTGTCCAGCGATTAGGATGGTGCCAAGTCCCCACCCGCTGCCCTGGTCACCGCACCCCCTCCCCAGCCTGCCCCGGTGCACTCTGGTGTTTCTTCTCTGCACCTCCCCACCCCACCCCCTGCCACCCTCCCAGAGCCTGCCCTGGAGGTCTCCCCCTCACTGTGGGCACTGCCGCCAAAGACCTTCTCCTCCTTCCGTGATGCTGGGACGCGGGCCCTGAGCACAGCCCGTGTCTGGTCCCTCCAGGATGGGGCAGTAAGGACAGGGGTGGGGAGACTTTTACAAGGAGGGTGTTCGTTTAGCCACCTTCCAGTTGGGGTCATTACAAACGTTCTGCAGCATGTAGGACTGTTTTTCAGACCCTCCTGGCCTTGAACAGGTGCACACATACACAACTAGCATTTACGGTGTCGTGTCTGCTGTCTGCGTGTCGCCTTAGGGGTCAACACACCTGACAAGGCTGTGAGGACCTTGTCTTGAGGCAGAAACAGAGCTCCCAGTTTCCCACCACCTTTCCACATATGTACCCCAATTGCCAGGAAAATGCTACCATGTTCAAAATCCCTGGTGACTAGGGACAGAGTCTCCCAGCTCCCAAATGCTTCAAGAAATGGACACGTGGAATACACAAAGGGACTCAGTAACCCCTCTTCAGGATGTCACCTGTTTGCTTACTAGCAAAAACAACAACACCCGTTCTCTACCATCCCCCACCACCCCTGCTTCTCTCTCCTCCTTTTTCCCTTTCCTGTCCCTGACACCACACCAGACTGCCCTTTTTACCCTCTCACCTCTTTTCTCTGCCCCCATCTCTCTCCCCTTCTCCTCGTTCCCTCTCTAAGGGGGTCACATAGCAAAAGCAAAAAATCTCCTAACACAGCCTTCCGCCCTCAACGCCTCTCACCAGCCTGACCAGCAAACGTTGAGAAACTGGCAAAACTCTGAAATTCCATTTAGGCCGGCGCTTGTTCAAACCACCCCCTTCTCCTGTTGGCAGAGCCAGGTGGCCTGGGGGCTCAGGTGGGCTGCCGGTGTGTCCCCGGGCGCAGGGCACATGGCGGCAGCCCGCAGGCTGTGTAGATGCCCCACTGAGGGGCCTTTTCGCCCTGGCCTCCCCAAGTGGGCGCGGAGGGTATTCAGAAACCAGAGCTCTGGGTCCGAGGGGGGCCTGCCAAAGCCTCGGCATTTAGGTTTCATGTCCTCTGCTCTTAGTTAAATGAAGCTCGGACCCATCCCAGACCCTGATTCTCTGCTCCTTTACTCTCGCCCCGTTTCTCCCTCAGAACCCCCTCAATCTCTCTGTCTCAATCTCTCTCTCATCTCTTGCAACCCCTTCTCCAAGTGTATCAGACGAATAAAATGCCATCATCAGGGATCTAAAACTTTAGAGACTGAGAGGCCCTGATGTCAACTGTTCCATCATGAATCAGTCTTTTTCCTTAAAAAAAAAAAAAAAATTAAGGAGCAAAAAGCAATGAGGACAAACGTAAATTTGAGGTTGGGTTGGATCATTCTTCAGTGCTGTGTTGAGAAAGGCTTGGTTTTTCCCAACTTCTGTACAACCCTCCCCTGCCTCCCCCGTCCCCCCCCCATTATCTATAGACGTCATCAGATGGACAGTCAAAGTCTCACTTTCTCCAAACACACACCTTTTAACCTTCTCTTGCAGTGTGCTCCACCCCCAGCTCTCTGCACAGTTCATTGAAAGTCACTGATTTCTGGCCTTGAATAACCATTTTCTAAACATCAAGATCCCCAAGACGGCCCGCAGCTCCTGAGCGGCCATCTTGCCTCCCGACCCCTCGCTCCCCGTCAGTCCCCCGGGCACCCACTCTCAGCCCACCTCCTTTCCAGGGTTTGCCCTTAGGAGAAAGCATGCTGGCTGCGTCGCCCACGCCTGACGCTGGTATTAGCGCTGGAATCAGCACGCGGCAAGCTGGCAATGCCGGCAGCCTGGGCACTCGCTGTCTCCGCTCTCCTACAAACGTAACTGCCTCCCTGCCTAGAATACACACCCTCCGGTGCATGCAGAACCGTCCAACCGCCTTTCTTTGTGATGATGTAGCAAAAAATAAAGTAGCAATAGCCAGGAAAGCTGGTGGCCTGCACTCTTCCTTTCTGGTTTCTGGAAGTTCTTTCTCTCCACCAGGATCCATGAGGCTCCTTGGACGGTCAGTATTTAATGAGCTTCTACTATGTTCCAGCCCCAGGGGAAATGGAGGTGAACAGGAAGGTGTGGTCTCTCTGCCCACGTGGAGTTTGCTTTCTGGTGGATTTCATCTTGGGCAGGTAGGCTGAAGGCAACTTGGCTGAGCCCACACCCTCTTAGAAGAGTGCTTTTTGCTGGTGCCCACCCAACAGGCAGACCACATCCTCATCTACTGTCTCCTACCCCAACCTTGCGGAAAAGTCCCAAATGGTTATAGAATCAGACAATGTCAAGGCTGAAAGAGATGGTAGAGTTGATCCAGGGCCTAGTTCAATCGACACATTTATTTGACTGATTGAGAAGAATTTATTTGACTGATTGACCAAAGCTCAGAGAAGGGAATGGCACATCCAACGTCTCATGGCAGCAGTACTGGAAAGGGAGCTAGATTGTTGGACTCCCTGTGCAGTGCTCTTAACACACTGATTAACACGGGTGTGGATCTTCGAACACCTCCTTTGTATTCTAGCATCTTCCACCCTGCGATGAGGCTTCACAGATGGCCCCTCACTCGAGATTCTCAAGGGGAGCTGAGTAGGTAGCTAATGTCCCAGATGGAGTCTTAATCTCACTGTAATCGATCCCAAAAGTACTTAGACAATTTATTAGGAATGATGGTTACTTCCCAGAAAGAGCTGTCAGTTCCATCCAACAGAAACTTCTCTTCTAGGCCAAGTTAGGGACCATTTCCTTTTCTTACCCCAAAAGGGCAGGTCTCAATGTTGGGGCATGAGTCATTGTATTAGAATCACCTGGGGAGATTTTTTCTTTTTCAAACCACCTATGGTCTCCCCACCACTTCCCCACTCCCATCAGATCTGCTATGTCCTGGGGACAAGGTATATATTTGAAAATTTCCTGGTTGACGTCTGTGCTTCTGCCTCCAGCATGACTTTGCAAACCACTGCCTTAAAGCCCTATTTTTGCTACAACTCAGCCAGATGCCACCAGGTGGAAAGAGGTGCCGATTAGGGCCATACAGGCTTCCCAGGAATGGCAGGAGACACTTGTTGCCACTCTCTTTCCTTGCGCTCATGGCAGACATCACTAATCAATATGGTAGCTTTCCCACAGGCCCACTGAATGCTGTTCAACACAGCATTCTAGGCAGCCACCACCAGTCATTCATGGGCAGGTGAAGAGAACCCTAATTTCCATCTCTAAAATGGTTGATCTCCTTCCGCAAGCATGGGGACATGCCGAAGAAGCGGAGATGAATATACACTGAGGAAAGTTTTCAGAATTATCGGGACACCTGACTTGGCTAATTACTACCCCCCACCCTACCCCCAGCCTCCCCTGAGATACAAGAGGCAATAGGGTGTGGTCGAAAACACCAGACCAAAACAGCACACCAGCTTTTTAACCCATTTGTGTCCAGCAGTCAGATCCTGACTCACTTTCTAGCTCTGGAAACTAACCTCGCTGAGTCTCAGTTTCCTCACCTGGAAAATGGAGACCAAGGTACCAAGGTGTAGTCTCCTATCAGGACGGACAAAGGTGAGGCCCAGGGAAGCGGGGGAGATCAAGGGGCTGGTGGTTCTCGGTGAAAGCAGTATAAGCTGGGACCACCGCCAAGTGGATTAATCAGTGCTCTGGGACCCACTGGGCTGGCCTCTCCTCAGCTCAATCAGATATGCCAGGGGCGTTGGCCTAATAAAGGTAAACAGTACATCCCAACACCATGGAAACACACACTGCCATGCATGTGCCTAAGAGGTGTATTTTGCTTGCTCTGGGCTCGGGCCCAATGTTGCTGTAGGATCTTGAGCAAGTCACTTGCCCCTGTGGTGCTTCATGGCAGGACGTCAGAGTACCATGATCCTCTAACGTGATTGCCAGGGCCCACAAATGTGCCTTAATTTCCCAGTTGTCTAAGAAAAACCTAGACCCCCTGACTGGAATCCTGCACGTCTGTCTTGTACAAAACACACAAGGATGAGCCATCTCAAAGTTTCCTGTTCCTGTTTCTTTAAAGAGAACAAGAACTTAAAGCCACCTGCAAACACATGAAAGCATAATTCTGGAGTTTTCTAATTATTTCCTCAGCCTTTTACAGTTACCTAATAATTCTTACCTGATTCTAGGCAATGTCTTCTGAAACTTGATGGCTTCCAAAATCAATGTTGGTTTTCTAAGGACAGATCTCTCTCTCTTTTTTTTTCTTAAGGTTTTATTGGGGAAGGGGAACAGGACTCCACTGGGGAACAGTGTGTACTTCCAGGACTTTTCTTTTTTACAAGTCAAGTTGTTGTCTTTTCAGTCTTAGTTATGGAGGGCGCAACTCAGCTCCAGACAAATTTGCCATTACTAGTTGCAGGGGGTGCAGCCCACCATTCTTTGCAGGAGTCGAACCAGCAACCTTGTGGTTTGAGAGCCCACTGGCCCATGTGGGAATCAAACCGGCAGCCTTCGGAGTTAGGAGCACAGAGCTCCAACCGCCTGAGCCACCGGGCCGGCCCCAGGACAGATCTCTTTTGTACTTATGTTGGCTCTATTTATATATACCCGGGGTGCCAAAACAATGTATACACATGACTTGTATTCATCTTTTGTTATTGGTATGTATTGAGTATTACAATTTTAATACAGTTTTTTCCTTTCTTAAAATGTATATACATGGTGTTGGCACCCTCTGTATTTAGTCAAAAATATACATTTCATTAGCAAGTACAATTGCCATAAAGGCATTTGGGAGCAAACAGAATCTTTTATATACATACGATCCAACTGGTGGGCAAAGTGAATGTTCCATAGACAGGTGGTCACTCCATGGTTACATTTTGCCTTGATCATAAGTCACCATGTTATACAGGAGTGAGGAGGGCCAATGGCTGAGCTGGTTAAGAAAAATAGCTACTTGGCATCTGTATGCTACTCCGTCCAACAGGAACAGAACACACAGTCTTCTCAACCTCACATGAGACATTCACCAAGACTGACCACATTGTGGGCCATAAAACACACCTTAACGCATTCCAAAGGACACATGTCATCAAAGTGTGCTCTCTACCACAATAGAACTGAATAAGAACTCAATAATATAAAGAAAGCTCTCGGGGGCCTGCCCGGTGGCTCAGGCGGTTAGAGCTCCGTGCTCCTAATGCCGAAGAGGGCTGCTTCGATTCCCACATGGGCCAGTGGGCTCTCAACCACAAGGTTGCCAGTTCGATTCCTCAACTCCCGCAAGGGATGGTGGGCTGCACCTCTCGCAACTAACAGCGGCAACTGGACCTGGACCTGGAGCTGAGCTGCGCCCTCCACAAACTAAGAAAAAGTCCTTTCCCAATAATAATTTTTAAAAAAATCTTTAAAAAAAAGAGAAAGTTTTCTGGGAAATTCCCAAATATTAGGAGATTAAATAACACACTTCTAACTAACACATGGGTCGAGGAATTTAAAAATATTTTGCACTAACTGACAATGGAAAAACAACCAGTTAAAATTGCAGGATGCAGCAGGATACAATGAAAGCAGTACTTAGAGAGAAACTTTTGGCATGGAATGCACATATTAGAAAAGAAGACAGATCTAAACCGAGGCGCATGGAGAAGTGGAGCAAAGGGGTTTTTAGAGCAGTGAAACCATCTGTATGATTCTGTGATGGTGGATACATGACATTATGCTTTGGGCAAACACACAGAATGAACCACACAGAGTGAAGCTAATGGACACCATGGACTTTAGTTAATAGTGTATCAATATCAATCCATCATGTGTCACATACGCCAACGTTAATTGGGGAAATTATGGTGGAAGGAGAAGAGACACATGGGAACTCTGTACTTGCTGTTCAATTTTTCTGTCAACCTCAAACTGCTATAAGAAATAAAGTCTATGATTCAAAAGGAAAAAAATATAGTGTGGAGCCATTGAAAAAAAAAAAAGAAAAGAGAACCATGAATGTTTGTGTGTAGGTATGTGTGTTAACCTAGAAAAACATCTGAAAAGGTCTATACCACAATGTTCATAGCAGTAGTCTTTGAGGTTTAGGGTTACGGATGGGTCTCTATGCTTCTTGATTTTTCTGACTTTTTTTTTTTTTTTTTTTTTTGTCTTTTTGCGATATGCGTGTACTGCGGGAAAGATCGCAGGAGACTATAAAACAATTTTGTCAGCACCAACACCAACCAAAAAAATACAAGTAGAAGGAAACCCAAAATCAGTTTTGAATTATGATTTCTATTGGGGGCGGTACTAATGGGACTTACAAAGCAACATATACAGAGGACAGTCTGAAGAAAGGCCTGATGTTAAAGACAGAGAGTAAGTTTCGGAAAGTAGAACAGGCTGGGAGAGCAGAGAGTAGATGCTGCTCCGAGATTTCAGGAGCGCTTGATTTGCTAAGAAGCAAAGAGCTGAGGACATAGCTCCTCCCTTCCCAGGAAACGAAACCAACTCCACTCAGGCAGCAGGAGAGAGAGAGGCTGACGGTTTCCTGGAGCCAGCTGTGCAGCCGGCTGCTGGCTCTCTCCTATCTCTGCCCCAGTGTCACCATGGAGCTCTGCAATACCCCGGCCAGGAACTTGGACAAATTCATCCACGACCACCTGCTACCAGACAAGCGTTTCCGCTCGCAGGTCAAACAAGCCATCGACTCTATCTGCAGTTTCCTGAAGAAGAAGTGTTTTCAACATGCCTCCCACTCCGTCCGGGTGTCCAAAGTCGTGAAGGTGAGCCCGCCTACCAGGCTGGGGAGCGGGTGACTGAATGGGCAAGGGTTCACACAGAGAACAAGAGAGCAAACGGTTGAGACCTTTGGGACTGGTGGCTTCTGATTTATCCATACCAAAATTATGACCACAGCTCGTGAAAATAGACTCCGGGGTGGGATTCTACGCCTGCAATTTTTTAACAAATGCCCAGGCGAAGTTCATGAACCACCGTCCCAGGCCACATCCATTTCAGAGATAGGGAAACTAAGGTCCAGCTCTGATCAACAATGTGCTCATTAATGGCCAGGCTGGGGACTTAACGTTTCTACAGTGTCACGAGCTGATTAAGAGTATTAGTTTTGACAGAAGGGTGGTTACCAGAGGGGAGTGGGGGTTGGGGGTAGGATGAAAAAGATAAAGGGAGTCAGATACAAGGTGATACAAGGAGGTCACCTTTGGGTGGTGAGCACACAGTAGAGTATACAGATGTATACTCTATTATAAAGTTGTGCACCTGAAATTTATGTAATGTTATTAACCCATGTAACCCCCCATACATTTAATAATTTTTTTTAAAGAGTCTGAGTTTTGAAAGCAGATAGCAGCTACTGGTTGTGAAACCTTGAGCAAGCGACTTAACCTCTCTTCACCGCAGTTTCCTTATTCATAATTCCCAACACCTTATAGAGCTATGCTGATTAAGTAAACCACCCAGCCTGGGCCAATCTATAGCACATAATAAGATAGTAAAGGCCAGGGAGTGAAGAACACAGACTCTAGAACAAGGCAGCCAGCGTTTGAATTGCACCCCTGCCCCCTACAAGCGATGCGGTTGGGCTGATGTATAATCTCTCTGAGCATCTGTTTAGCCATCAGTGCGGATGAACGGTCATAGCACCTAAATTACAGAGCCTTTGGGAGCTTTATAGGAGTTAAGACTGTGAATGCGCTCAGAACCGCTGGGGGGCTCAAGGATGTTAGTGATCGCTCCCATCGCTTTATTTAGGGAGGCTCGTCTCAATAAACGTGAGTTCTCATTCTCCTGGTCTATTTTAGGGCGGCTCCTCAGGCAAAGGCACGACCCTCAGAGGCCGCTCTGATGCTGACCTCGTCGTCTTCCTCAGCCCCCTCAGAAGTTTTCAGGAGCAGTTTGATCGCAGAGGAGAGTTCATCCAGGAAATCAGGAAACAGCTGGAAGCCTGTCAAAGAGAGGAAACATTTGCCGTAGAGTTTGAGGTCCAGAATCATAGATGGACGAACCCCCGTGCACTCGGCTTTGTGCTCAAGTCCCCTACGATCCGCGATGGGGTGGAATTTGATGTACTGCCCGCCTTTGATGTCCTGGGTAAGCACCCCCAGACACGTGGGGTTTCAGCCTCTGTCCTATGTCAGTGCTTCTTTTCTCTCTCTTTTCATATCTCTGAGAAGGAATCTCCCACTGCTCGAGTCCTCCACAAACAGGGCATCCCTTCCAAGTGGGGAGGAGATCTTAGAATCTCTCCTGGAGCAGGAGTCTGAGCAGCCACAGGAGTGACATTAAACAACAAACTGGCACAATTTGGGAGCAAGACATTTCTGAGGAAGCTTGCCAGGCTTACTAACCAGGTCGACTTGTGGCAAAGTGTTTTATCTTTCTCAAAATGAGGCAGCCTAGATCTGGCATGAAGTCAATAGGTTAATTTCATCTTTTACTCAAAGCATGAGAAAAACCTCATCAAACTTACACCGAGGGTTGGGATCCATGGGTAGTATGGACGGGAAGCACAACCTTTTAGAGGCTCACCTCCCACATTAGCGAAACTGGTCAAACCACCCTAGCCGCATCACATTATTATTTTAAGTATTAAACGATCATCTACCTTCAACTCTTACACAAGGCCTGGCACATAGTAGGTGTTCAAAACTGTGAGGGCCCCAGCTGTGCACCAAGGCACCCCAGTGAACTAACTGTCAGGGGTGAGTTGGGATAGTTTAGATTTTAAATTGCTGAAGGAAACAGCGACATCTGTCTGATACCATGCAAACTGCTATTATTAAGTTGTACGGACTGAGCTACTTAATTAACAGAACTGTTAGGGATTTCTTTTGGCCTAGGGGACCCGTGAGAAAAACATTAAAACTCTGGAGGAACCGAGAAATGAAAAAGTTTGGGAATATCTCCTGGTCGCCATGTCCTGTGTTGGGTGCGAGGGAACAATGGATCCCAAAATAATAAGAGGGAGAGAAGTGGAGAAAGGGCACAACAGGCAGAGGGAACAGCACAGGCAGGGCCCTAGAGGTTGGAAAAGATCGCTGTGTAGTGGGGGAACTACCGGATGCTGAGGGTGAATGGAGGGGAGAGGGCAAGGGGCAAATGACTGAGAAATGAGCCAGGACCGCTGCAGAAGCCTGTAAGCTGGGGGCTGCATTTCTCCTGAACACAATGCAGAGCCTTGGAAGGGCGACAAGCGAGCAAGTAACATACTCAGATGTGTGTTTTAGGATGGCCCTGACTGTAGTGTGGGAAATAGATGAGGACAGAAACACCCAACAACGGCCATAACAACAGATTATCCATTGAGCACCTACGGTGTGCTGGGCCCTAGTCTATGGCTGTGAATGAGCCAGACAAGGAACCTCTCTCCCGGAGCATGACAATACACATATAAACAACATGAATACAGTGATACTTGCTGTGACAAAAATTAAACAAGGTGATGAGGGTTAGAGGTTTTTTTCAGACAGGGTGATGAGGGGGTGACATCCGAGCCTAGGCCCATGGGATGAGAAGGAGTCAACCATGGGAAGATCCGGGCGTTCCAGGAAAAGGAAGCAGCAAGTGCAAAGGCCCTGCGACAGGAATGAGCTTGGCAAATTTGAGGAAGACAGAAAAGGGCAGGGGAGTAAGTGCAAGTGGAACAAGTTGGGAGGTGAGAAGGGAGAGGTGGCAGGAGACAGATGACACCAAACCTCAGAGGCCACCATGGGGACTTCGATTTTATCCTAGAAGTCAGGGGAAACAAGAAGTGACATGATCAGATTTTAAAGGGCCTCTCTGGGTGCTAGGTTGAGAATGGGCTGTACAGGAACCAGCAAGAAGACTCCGCCATAGTCCAGGTGAGAGATGACGGTGGCGTGGACAGCGTGATGGCAGTGGAGATGGGAGAAGGAGGGACTGGGGTGGTCCTCGGGCCCCCTGGCTCTAAGCCTGCTACCCTTCCCACTGCCCCCAGTGAGCCTGTCTCCCCAGAGCAACTAAAAGAACCTCAGAGAACAGCTGACACCTTAGAATGATGGATTCCTCCCTAACAGGTCAGGTGACGGACGACTACATACCTGACCCCCAAATCTACATCGATCTCATCCAAGAGTGCGAACGTCTGAAGAAAGAGGGGGAGTTCTCCACCTGCTTCACGGAGCTGCAACGAGCCTTCCTGAGGCAGCGTCCAACCAAACTCAAGAGCCTCATCCGCCTAGTCAAGCACTGGTACCAAACGGTATGGCTGTCGGTCCAGACCGCAGGCCAGAGCAGAGGAGGGGGGGAGGGGAGGAGGAGGAGGCAGCAGGAGAGAAGAAAAGAAAAGGGAGGGGAGACGACAAGGTGGAGGGAGATGAGGGAGAAGGAGGGATAGAGGAAGGAGGAGGAGAGTGTACAGGAACAAGGAGGGAGAAGTAGAGAGGAAGAAAAAGGAGAGAGGTAGAAGGGGGGAGGGGAGGAAGGAAGGGGGAGGGGCAGGTGCCCGTGGGCCCGGGGTATCTGAGTCCCCTGGTCTTCCCTGTCTCAGGAAATGGCAACTCCATCCTTCCAGGTACTCTGGCCAGAACCATGGGTCTTTCTTGATTGTTTCACACACACACACACACACACACACACACACACACACACACACACCTTCTGTTCACTTCTTTGCTGCCTTATCTCTGTGCTTCCTGTTTTCTCATTTGCAAAGAGCAACATGGCATAGCAACAGAAAAGCACGTAACACAGTGCCTAGCATAGAGTTGGTCCTAATAAGTGTGACTTCGCTGAGCCACCACAAAAGCCCACATCAGAAAAGCAAATGTGTATCACGTGCTTAGCCTGTGCCAGGCTCATTACTTTTAATCTTTCATGGATGAGATATGCGTTTCTGTTTACTTTTCAATGTCCTATATTTTCTTTAATCTTCATGGTGATTCTGTGAGCCGGATAAGGGTAAATATTGCTATTAAACCCATTTTACAGGAAGAGAAACTAAGAGTCAGATGGCTCTTGCAGCTAGTAAATAACAGAATGAAAAGTTGGCTTTGGGTCTTCTGACTCAAGCGTTTGCCTGATATATAAGAAGCATTCTGTCTATTTTTGGAGGGATGAATGAGTGAAAGAAAGTAATTAGGATAACCTTCCTACTTTAAAAGCAAGATAATCATATATCTGCTAGACATCTCAGTTTGCTGTTCTAGGAACTTTGATCGTGGAACCTGAGCATTTTTGAACTTTCAAAAGTAGTTCTTGACAAGCATAACACTGCCCCCAAGGACATATTGAAAATTCATGAGAACGTTTTTGGTAACCATGGTGATGGGGACAAAAATGCTACTGATAATTAGTGGAAAGAAGCCAGAAATACTAGTTGGTTTACAATGAGCAAGACAGTCCTGCAAAGTATTGTTTCCTCCTTCCCTCCTTCCTTCCTTCCTCCTTTCTCTCTCTCTCTCTCTCTCTCTCTCTCTCTCTCTCTCCTTCCTTCTCTAAAATCATACAGGAACCTTACAATACTTAACTCCACTAACCACCATCACCATTACCTCCAACTTACATGCTTCTTTTGTTGTGTATTTCAAGTCTCTATATTTTCAAGTACCTGAAAGCATATGTTCATTTAATCCACCCACATATTTACCACTTTCTTCACCATCAGTTCTTTCCTACATCTCTAACCTTCCATCTGGGATCAATTTCCTTCTCTCTGAAGTTTGTCCTTTAAGATTTCTTTGGTGACAGTCTTCTGATGGTAAACTCTCTCAGTGATTGTCTATCTGAAAATATTTTAATATTGCCTTCATTGTTGATGGGTATTTTCACTAGATCGGTGGTCATTTCAGTACATTGGATATACCATTTCATCTTCCAGGGTCACTAGTGAGAAACCAGTTGTCTGTCCCGGTCATTGTATTTGAAATCGTTTGTGAAATCATTTGAGCTTTTGGATGATATATCTTCCTCCAGAGGGAATTTTGTTCACTTCTATAAGGAACTTAGGAATACTACAAGTGCTTCCTCTCAGTTAGTTTTCATAATATCCTTATGAGATAGGTGCTGTTATGACCACTCACTTGGCAGATGAGAAAAATGAGGCTCCAAGAGTTGTCTGCCCAGAATCAGACAATGGTGGAGCCAGGATTCGAACCCACATCAGTCAGAATCCAGAGTCCAAGCCCTTGATCAGGGGTCGGTGAATTTTTTTCCATAAATGGCTAGGTAGTATATATTTTAGACTTTGGGGGTCACACGGTCTCTGTCCAACTATTCAACTCTGTCTTTGTAGCATGAAAGCAGCCGTAGACTACTTGTATACATAAATGAATGGCCGTTATTTTGCTTCAAGAAAACTGTTTACAAAACTAAGCGGTCGGCTGGATGAGGCCCATGGGAAATGTGCTTTACACAAAGCTGGATAAACTCCTTTTTCTGGTTGTTTTTCCTCTTCTCAGTTTAAGGAGAAATGTGGGGAGTCCCTGCCACCACAATACGCCCTGGAGCTCCTGACAGTCTATGCTTGGGAGCGTGGAGGCGAGAAACCAGAATTCACCATGGCTCAGGGATTTAAGACCGTCTTGGAATTAGTCCGGGGCTACCAGCAGCTTTGGATCTACTGGCCAAAGTATTACAACTTTAAAAATCCTGTTATTTGTCACTACCTGATGAAGCAGCTTGAGAAACCCAGGTACTCTATCCCCACAGGGCTTAGCCCCCTCCCACCACATAGATGGACCCCTGGATACATCTCTGGTGCCTTGGAAATGAGGAAGTCGGAGGGCTCCATGTTTATTGACCATCTGCTGTTGTCAATCCCTGTGCTAAGCGCTGGCCTGCTGCCCTCTGATTTAAACAGCACCCTCCAACCCTGTGAGGCAGGCACCAGGCTAACCACCTTATAGAGGAGTAAGCAAACGTTCTGAGAAGTAAAGAGCTTGTCCAAACCTTAACAGAAAATGAGTGGAATAAGCGGAAATTTGATCTAAAATAACAGCTACAGCCATGATAATAATTGCTCCCAAGGATTAAAGGCTTGCTTTAAGAGGAACACATTCTAATATAATAGTAAAAATGATCATTATAACTGACCCCTTATTATGTTCCAAGTACTGTGCTGAGCATTTCACGTGCCTTGTCTCAATCTTCATACTACATCCTTTGAGGCTGGCATGTTCAGCTCTCCCCATTTCACAGATGAGGAAACTGAGGCTTAGAAAGGTCACGTGACCTACCCAAGAGCACACCACGAATAAAAGGCGGAGGTGAGATTGAAACTCAGGTCTGTCTGGGTGGTGAACATACAATGTGATACATAGATGATGTATTACAGAATTGTACACCTGAAACCTACATAACTTTGCTAACAATTGTCACCCCAATAAACCTTAATTTTAAAAAAAAAAAAGAAAAGAAAAGAAACTCAGGTCTGTAAGGTCCAAGTGCAAGGCTTCTTTTCCTGGGCTAACTGCCCACCACTGAGCCGGGCACCCAGGGCCACGCCCAAGGGAGCAGCCCCTGCTGTGCCCCTCCTCCTGCCCTGAGTCCCATCCTGCCCCAGGCTCGTGTTTTGCTCTTCCAGGAGCATCTAGACTCTCTAGACACAGTCCAGCGTCTCACCTGTCCCTCTCTCAATGTTGCTCTTCAGGCCTGTGATTCTGGACCCAGCTGACCCTACAGGAAATGTCGGTGGTGGAGACAGCCGTCGCTGGAAGCGGCTGGCACAGGAGGCTGAAACCTGGCTGAGTTACCCATGCTTTAAGAATCATGATGGGTCTCCAGTGGACTCCTGGGACATACAGGTGAGACCCTCGGCTTCCTCCTCCCTGTGCTCCTTCCCCCAGCCCTCCACACAGCTTGAGGCATGTAGCTGGAAACCATTGTTTCCAAAGAAATCGCCTCTTGCCAGAAATCACTCACATTCATATAGTTTCAGGCTGTGCTTCGTAGTTGACAGTCATTTTGACCCATGCAGAGGGTTCCTAGAATTTTTACATCTCTTCTTCCAAGTTCAGTCTTTAATTAATGCTGCCTTGGCTTTAGGTCCCTTTTCTCACAGCTCCAGTTGGCTCATCCCCCTAAGAAGAAGAAGAATAACTACAAACACCGCTTATTGAATGTTTGCTTTGGGTTCAGGTCTGTCCTAAGCCCTTTTACACACATTATTTTATTAAATCCTCACAACACCCTATGAGATAGGCTTTCTACTCCCATCTTATGGATGAGAAAAGGAGACTCAGAGAGGTGAAGCCACCTATTCAAGGGCATTCAGCAGGGAGTGGTAGAGCTGGGATTCAAAGTCGGTGGACGCCAGCGCTAGCACTCATTCCGCTGGCTAAACAGCCCACCTTGCACCCCCTGCCCTCCCCACATGATGTGACAAACAAACGGGAGACTCAGAGCAGCTGAGTGACGGTGATTATGTCACACAGCTAAGTAGGGGCAGAAATTCCTGAACTGGGATCTTTCCACTCTCAGGGTAGGGGTCGTTCTCACGCTGGGGGATTGATGATGTCATAGGTGGGTTCCCTGGGAAGCAGACTGTGAGGGGAGTGGGGCGTGCAGGATATTTCGGGACAGAACCCCTGGAAGCAGCACCTGTGGAACTGAGGGGAAGGAAGCAGGCGCCAGCATGGGGCGAAGTCCAGCTGGGATGACAGCATCAGCCAACCCCCCTTCACCCCCGCCCTCTCCCCCGGGGAGCCCCAGGGCTCCAGTGGCCTTCAGCGTAGACCTATAGCAGCCTGAAGCGGTCAGGCCTTTATACCCGGCGTGGGTCAGTCCCTGAATGAAAGCGGGCAACTCAGGAAGGGGCATGGCCGCGAGCGAGGGGCTCTCTGCCGCGGACCGATGAAGTCGGCGGGCTGACAGCCTCTGCGGCAGCTGGGGCTTGCTCGTCCTGCCTTGAGGAGCATCCAAGTGGCATGTCGCGGTGTCCACCATAAATGCTCACTGAGACCCGTGACCAAGGTGGCGCGACCAGCTCTCCGTTGTGATCATGTGCTTTCCTTTTTCAGTTCTAAGAAAGCTGCGAAGAGAACGGGATGACCTGTGCTCGCAAGACGCAGCAGCTCCGTGACTAGGGGACAGCGCCCTGGATCCTTCCACAGCCACAACTAACGCCAGGCAGAGTCCCCTCCCCAGGCAGAAGAGAGCTGAACCAATAGCTCACGGAGAATTCTCTTTCCATATGCAAACCAGGCCAATCCAGAGCCGACTGACTCCTTTATCAGCTTTCCTAGGACTCAACCTACTCACCCCAGGGCCAGGTCCCAGACAACTGGGGGACAGTCCCTACACGCTAGAGCCCACTGTAATTATCCTAACTAGCCAATCCTAAGCCTACTTACCCTGCTTTGCCTTGCCTCTGCCACAAAAACTATGATAAAACTTCCTGCCCATGTTTGTCCCTCGCTTTCTCTGCCTCATGAACCGCCCTGGAGCTTCCTTATGGGGCCCTGTGTGATGGGCTGAGCTTCTGCTTCTAGGGACCTGTGAGTACAAACTTCTTCCTACATGAAAATATTTGGTTATTTAACATTAGAAAAATGAAGAAATAATTCTTAAAAAAAATCACTCCCCCAGTCACTTCCTCTCACCTGTTAAAATTTGGGGCCTGTCTCTTCAGCCTTTTCTCTGACTCTACCTGTCTCCCTGTGTATGCAATTTTTATAAAAATGGGATTCTGCTCCCTATCCAGTTTCGTTATCTGCTTTGCCACATTTATCATAGATTGTCACTCCATGCTAAGAGGAGAATTTTGGCACCACGTATGATGGCTGCATTTCATTTTACCATGTGGATAATCCACAGTGTTGTCTTCTGAGAGTTTCATGGTTGTAAACAATTTGCAGTCATCACTCGATTAATTGAATTAGTAATTAGTTGCTTAATTGAAAAGCCACATAGATCATATGGTAGTACTCTTTAATTTTTTGAGGAACCTCCATACTGTTTTCCATAGTGGCTGCACCATTTTGAATTCGCACCAACAGTGTACAAGGGTTTCCTTTTCTCTACATCCTCACCTACCTGTGTGTGTATAATAGCCATTCTAACAGGTGTGAGGTTATAGCTCATGGTTTTGACTTGCCTTTCCCTGATGATTAGGGCTGTTGAGCATCTTTCCATATACCCATTGGCCATTTGTGTATCTTCTTTGGAGAAATGTCTATTTAAGTGCTTGGCCCATTTTTAATAGGGTTATTAGTTGGCCTTTTGTTGTTTTGTTTTGTTTTTTTGTTTTTTGGGGTTTTTGTTTTGCTGTTGAGTTGTATTAAGTTGTAGGAACTCAAAAAATAATTGAGTTCTATTAGTAATTTCTAAACTAATAAATTATTTATGTCTATTATTTTAGAAATAAACCCCTTATCTGGTTTATGGTTTGCAAACACGTCCTCCCTTTCCATAGGTTGCCTTTTTACTCTATTGACTGTTTCATTTTCTGTGCAGAAGCTTTTTAGTTTGAGGCAGTCTCGCTTGTCTGGGTTTGCTTTTGTTGCCTGTGCTCTGCATATTCACCAAGAACACACAATGGAATCAGGATAGCTCTTCAACAAATGGTGTTGGGAAAATTGGATATCCACAAGCAAACGAATGAAACTGGACCCTCATTTTATACCACACATAAAAATCAATTCAAAATGGATTAAAGAGTTAAATGTAAGACCTGAACCTGTTAAACTCCTAGAAGAAAACATAGGAGGAAATCTTCATGACATTGGATTTGGCAGTGAGTTCATAGAGATGACACCAAAACACAAGCAACAAAAGGCATTTATTTTTATACAGTGTGAGGTAGGGGTCCAATTCTAGTTCTACGTGGATGCCCAGTTATCCAAATAGCATTTGTTGAAAAAACCATACTCCCAGTCACTGCTCTGTGAGGCCCTCTGATATATAACTAGAGCTCACATATGTGAGTCTGTTTCTGGACTCTTCTGTTTCATTGGTCTATTTTTGTATTCTTGAGTTAATACTACCTTGTCTTAAAAGAATTCTTAATATCTTGTAGAAAACTCTTGTCTTTTTCTCAAAATTCATGGCTTCTCTTGTCCTTTCCTATTTCTCTGTGAATTTTACACTTAATTTGTAAAGTTTCACGCAAACTATGAGGAGGCATTTGATTGGAATTACATAAATTAGTTGAGGAAGAATGACAGCCATATAACTTTGAGAATCCCAATCCATGAACTTGGAGTGTCTCTCCATTAATTTAAGTCTTCTTTTATGACTCTGTAATTAAGTTTTATGATTTCTCCCTAAACAGGCCTTTCATGTCTTTTGTCCTATCATTCCTAGATATTTGTTTCTATGTTATGGTACTTAGTATGGTTTCTTTAATTTCATTTTGAAGTGGTTGGTTCCTAGAAGACCTAAATGTTTTCAGTGGGTGTATTTGATTATAGCATTATGAATGATCTTGATACTTTTCTGAATTTTCCAATTTTACTAATTTTTTGCAGTAAGCTTGTATTACTTGTATGACCACAAGAAACAATAAAGCAATTTCTCTTGCAAAAAAAAAAAGTGATTTTTTTTTTTTTGATGAGTACTTCTCTCAGCTAAGCTCTGATAGTTTAGAGCCCGGGAGGCCAAACAAAGCCAGGAGGCCCAGGTTATAGAAAGCTCTGGGATGCTGGTATTTGGAGCTGCTGCTTTAAGAAAAAATTCATGAGATTTGGAAACAGAGGAGCAAGTGTGTAAGAGATGATGGAAATTGTCATATGAAAATTGAAGCACTGGAGACATAAGTTTCTGAGTTCCCAGAAATAAGGCCACTTTCTGAGCAACTTCCTGCTGAGGAAACGAAACTGGAAGAGGTGATGTTGAGTCACCGGAGATGAAGGTGGGGTTCACTGAGGAGATTAGGACACAGCTGAAAGGCTTTTAAAGAAAGAACATGTGTGTTGTGAGGTTTGAAGTCCAGAGTTCACGGGGCAACCTCAGGAAGCTTAGCTTCATGTGAGGTTCCCCCGCTCAGCCCTGGGTTAGCGTTCCCAGATACCCCGTCCTCACACAACCCCCCTCGCTGCACACCTCTTACCTTTGTCTGGGAGATGCCCGGGCCCCTGGCGCTCCTCAGACCCCTTCCTGCCCTGCACAGGTGTCCTGTGCTCTGGGTTGTAATTACCCTTCATCCAATCCCATCTCTTTCAGGGGCTTCATAGTCTCCAGTTCACCAAAGCACCTCTACTTAGGATCCGGCAGCATTATGACATGTTCTCATCGCTTTCCTGTTATTCTTAGAGGTCTAGGGTGGGAGTTGAAGGCAGGTACATATGAGCAGTCTACCATCTTGATCCAATCGTGACCCTTCTGCTTTCTACTTTCTAAAAATGCCTCAAATGTTCTGGTTCTTGGATGGCATTCTCTCTCAATGTCCAACCTGTTGAGTGGCATGATACTTTTAATATATCTCTGCTGTCATTTCAGTAGGATCTTCAGTGTGTGTTCAGTCCCCCATCTCACAGGGAAGATTTCTAAGTGACCTGTGCATCCGGATGATGACCGTGATTAATGCATGAGCATGAAAATCATGGCTGTGTAGAGGCACCTGGCTCCACAACATCTAACCTACAACAGTCTTCCTCTTATACTTAAATGCCCCCAGTGACGTGGCACTCACTACTCAAATTATAAACTGTGTACACACTGGCAGTCCACCATCTCTCCCTCTGACCTCTGAAATTCACCCTCTGACCCCATCTATCTCCTTTTGGTGAAGGCAGACTTCAGGAAGCTCTTGTTAAGGTTCTTTGTTATCTGAGATTTCCTCAAGGCAGAGTAAATGCGGAATTCTTCAGTGATGGGGCAGAGGACTAATGAGTTTCTGAGTGAGATAAGGAGGGGATGGTCTGTGGCATGGGCCAGTCCTGAGAAAGAGTTCAAGCATGTGGATTCTGGTGACCTGGGTGGAGAACGGGAAGCAGCTGAAAAGAGACAGGGCAGGCCATGAAGATAGCAATGGGCTACCGGGGAGATGCGGTCTCCACTCCGCAACTTACCTGAGGCCTAGTTTTGGGCCAGTCCCCAAAGGCTTGAACTCTTGTAAGCTTTATAATGTTTTAATACCTGATATTGTGTGAGAGGTACCATTCTCAACTGATTTTCCTTTCTCATTTCTCCACTTAAAAAAAATAAAATAAAACTGAAGTCTTACAGACACTTTAGAATGATGTGTTTGAAGTTTTAAAAAATGTAATTTTTATTGGAATTGTATTAAATGTATAAAGTATTTAGGAGGAGTTGGCTCGTGTAAGAATAGTGTGTAGTAGTGCGAGCTGATGCTGGATTTCAATCCAGTCTGACAACTTTCCAGCGGGGTGGCCTTGGACACATGCCTGGCTTCTCTGTACCTTCATTTCCTCGCCTATGAAATGGCTGTAATAACAATAGCACGTATAGCATGGTTGTGGGGAGGATTAAATGAAATGATAAAAGTAAAGCAGGGCAGGAAAAGCATTCTGCAACTGTTCCTTATTTTCACGTACATCCTGCACGTTTCTGAAACGCTGCCAACGCTGTGTTCTGTGGACCTGCTGCGGGAAAGGCGTTTTGTTCCGTTGTGTTTCGTTTGTCGTTCGTCGGAGCTGGGGGCCCCCAGGGAAGGTGCTGAGACCCGGCGCTGAGAGAGGGAAGGCCAAGGCGAGAAAGCCGCCACAGGGAAGGGAACCGGGAAATGGGTGCCAGGGCCCAGCGCTCCGTAAAGAATCGAAACTGAAAGCGAGAGGGGAGGGGCAAACCGGAGAAAGCGGGAGGAAACGGGGAAGCGGGAGGAGAGGGGGTCAGTAGCACCCCTCCCTCGCCCCGCGCCTGGCACAGGAAGTAGGAGGGGGCGCTGCAGGCACCCGGGGACCGTGCAGACCCTGGGACGCAAACCCAGAGAGCGCGAGTGCATCGGAGCCCACAGCCCGCACGCAGAACCCGTGCCACCCGTTGTCCACGCGCCGGGCCACGGACATGGACTTGTACCGCACCTCCGCCACCGAGTTGGACCGCCTGGTGATCAGCCTGCAGCCGCCCACGGAGTTCGTGGAAACCGCGCGGCGTGCCCTCGGCGCCCTGGGAGCTGCCCTGAGAGAGCGCAGGGGTCTCCGCGACGCCGCTGCCCCTACGTGGCGGGTGCTGAAAATCGCCAAGGTGGGCTCCCAGGGGAGGGGCAACCTCAGGGTTTCCATTTGTAAACAGGGACAATCCTCGGAGGCTGCGGGGCCCATTGAGATGGGGGACGGGCCGGGGGCTGGGGAGGGGTTTTTATCAGTCTTCATTCATTTAACACTTATATAGAACATTTGCTATGCTCCAGGGCCGTTCAAAGTGCCCTGAGAATACATCACTGCACACAACAGCTCTGCCAGGTGTTAATTAACCCCTACTTGACAGATGGGGAAACTGAGGCACAGAGAGCTTAAAGTAGCATGTCCAAGCCTGTAAGAGGTCCAGTCAGGATTCAAAGTCTGATTCTGGCATCTATGCTGCTAATGGTCACCTCTCATTCATTCATTCATTCATTCACTCACTCATTCACCAGACTATGCCTCACCCTAAGGATGCAGAAATAATACATCTCTGTAATAGCCAGAATAGCCCAATTTACTGAGCAATTACCAAATGACAGTGACCATTGTCTCATTAAATGAGTCTTCTCTCACTTTATCACATTCAATGAGGTAGATTATTGCCCCTGTTTAATGGATGGGGAAACAGTCAGACTGGGTGTGGTTAAGCCACTGGCCCAGGCACCTTTTTGGCCTGATTACTTCTAGTCACTTTGTCATTGTGACCTCAGGATGCCTCAGACTCAGAGAAGAGACGAGCTTCAGCTACTGTATCACCAGTGTACACTCAGGGGCCCTGGGGTGGACCAAGGAGAACAAGGTTGGGTAGAGGGGGCCCTGGAGTTTAGCCTCACTCTGTATCTGTGACCATATCAGGACTGTTTGGTGCCTCAGGGAAGTGAGATTACAGGTGTCAGACATCTGACAGAGTGCAAACCACAGAGCAGAGACTAGTAATGTGAATTCCCTTCCCAAATTTCCATTCCTTCCTTGGGCTGGCAAGCTTTGCAGAAAGAAACACTGGTCAGAAAGGTCTCAGAAATTCAGCAAATTACGTAACTGCTTTGTACCGACCCTGGACAAAGGTTGCGAACCTGTATTCTGCAAACCAGAATTTGTTTCACCAACAATTTTAATCTTTTTTTAAGTTAGTTGCAAACCTTTAGAAATCATGGATTTACATATAAAAATTGCTTTTCTTGAAAACTCAGACCTGGCTGCCCTGGACCCACATTCCTGCCTGGCTTTGAATGCCCGGAGCTGTGCGGCCACAGTCTCCACCCAGCCGACTTGCCTTACTCAAGTTGCCTGCCAGCCCATGTGGGTACTGGAATTGGAGAGTGTAGAATTCGAGTTATGTTTTGTCTTTCCTAGGGAGGTTCCTCTGGCCGGGGCACAGCTCTGCGGGGTGGCTGTGATTCTGAACTTGTCATCTTCCTCGACTGCTTCAAGAGCTATAAGGACCAACGGCTTCACCGTCCAAAGATCCTCAAGGAGATGCAGGCACTGCTGAAATCCTGGTGTCAGCACCCAGTCCCCGGTCTGAGCCTGCAGTTTCCTCAGCAGGACACACCCGAGGTCCTCCAGTTCCAACTGGCATCCACAGACCTTGAAAACTGGATGGATATTAGCTTGGTGCCCGCTTTTGACGCTCTGGGTGAGGGATGCCTGGCCCATTCCCGGGTTGGGGGCAAGATCCTGAGGAGTAAGACAGGGCTTCCAGTTCAAGTTCTGCCAACAACTGGCTGTGTGACCTGAGTCACCCACTCTGGGCTTCAGTTTCTTAACTAAATATTGTATTTGGGCCACACAAGGGCCCAGAAGGCCCAGCTCTTCCTGGATCTGTGGTCCTGGAGTCAAGATGCTTGGCTCTCACTCAAGCAACTGGGGTGACTGTCCTTCAGTCACTGCCTAGAGCAGGGCTGCTCAGCCCTTCCATAAATACCCCAGGGAAGAGAGCAAATGGACATGGGCCCAGCAGCAGGGGTCTGGGGACAAGGCCAGAATTCTGCACAATCTTGTATTTTATCTTAAAAGCATTCACGTGGTTTTTGCATTTTCCTTTGTCAGATACCCATGCTTGATTTAATATAATACGCTTCTGTGTCTGCATCTGTAAAATGCAGATAATAGTAACAGGACAATACTAGTTTGTCCTGGAGTTGTTGGAAGGACTGCATGCATTAATACATGTAATGAATTTCGTGCATGGTACATGATAGGGCTGTATGAATATTTGTTATTTCTGTTATTGCTATTACTATTTTTTCTATTATTATTATTATTTACCATGATGCTCTGGGAGGTAGCTATCCTAACTTTACCCAGAGTTATGATGTCCTAGCAGACAGCCACATTCTCCCATGCCTGTATACCCACCCTTTAGGTACAGATATATTAAACAGGATACCTACTCCTTATTAAATGCTTAATTATTCCAGGCACTTGACATGTTTTATCTCATGAACTCCTCAAAACAAACCTATGAGGCCAGTACTGTCTTATCTTCCATTTTACCAATAGAGACACTAAAGCACAGAGACGTACAGTAACTCGCCCACAGTCACACAGCAAATAAGTCAGGACAAGAACCTAGGAAACTATGGAGTGTTTACTTTTCCCAAGCCAGGCCCATGGGAAGTGGGCACATACTGTGAAGTCAGCTGGCTGTGCATTCCAGCCCTGTCTCCAGCTATATAACCTTGGGCAGAGCACTGAATTTCTCGGTGCCTCAGTTTCCACAGGTATAAAACGAGGTGAATGATTGTAGGGTTTTGGTGGGGATACAATGAGGAGAGTCAGGTAATACTTTCCACACAGTGCCTGGCATGTAGTAAGCGCTCGAAAATATTAGTAATTACTGCTAAGGAATCAGAACCTCTTGCCTTTCATTTCTCTGGCATGGCTTCCATTCCTCATGGCACCAATTAATTAAAGGTATGTCCAGTGGTATTTTCGTATGGCCTGAGGGATCCTCCGGGAGGAAAGAATGGCCAGGTGGTAGGGACTCCTGACTCAGCTGGAAACATCATTCCTGTTTAACCTTCTGGGAATGAGGCTGCCCGTCTTTGGCTGGCCGCCGGGGACCCTCCCTTCTGGCCTAGAGCTTTCCTCCCTGCCTCCTGAGAAGCTCCAGGCACTTTTCCTCATCCTTCAACGCCCATACTGGTGTATCCATCCTCCCTCCCTCCCCCCATTCCCTCACTCTCTCCCAGCGCCCCAAGCTGAGCTCAGTGCCAGCCCCCCATCCTGTATCCCCAGCACCCTTCTTGACTCACAGGCCTTCACTCTCACAGGGCAGCTCAGATCCAACGTGAAACCCAAGCCGCAGGTCTATTCGGCTCTCCTCGACAGCGGCTGCCACGCGGGCGAGCACGCGGCCTGCTTCGCAGAGCTGCGAAGGAACTTCGTGAACACGCGCTCTGCCAAGCTGAAGAACCTGATTCTGCTGGTGAAGCACTGGTACCGCCAGGTGAGGCCACCAGTCAGGATCCAGGCTCCAGGCCAATGACTGATTTTGTGCTTCCGTGACAGTGAGAATATTTTCTTCTGTTTATCTGCCATTCATGTTTCTCTTTCTGGGAATTGCCTGTTCGCTGCTTTCTGGTGGTTGATTTGTTGGAGCTCTTTACATACTCTGGGTGCTGATGTTTATTTAGTTAATATAATGCAAAACTATTCTCCCAGTCTGTGGCTTATTCTTTTATTTTGTTTGTAGGTCTATTGTCACCAAACACGTTTGAATTTTAATGGAATCAGATGTGTTCATCTTTTTCTTATGTGACTTATGCTTTGTGAGGCTTATTTAAGAAGCCTTTGCTTATTCTGACTTTCTAAAATTATTCTTCCATGTTTCCTTCCAAAAGGTTTTAAGACTTTCTTTTCATATTTAGGCTTTGAAACTCTCTGGAATATTTTCTGTGTAGTATAAAGTAATGGCAAGTTTGTACACTGCCCTCTTCAACCTCAGGAATACCCCCCCATGCTGTTCATACTTGTTGATAGACTGTTGTGTATTGGGGAAGGGGTAACTCGAGAAGAGCGAACAGGCCACCCCAAATCTTAAGTCACGTGGCTCTGTCCTTGTGTTGGACCACTCATCCTAAAGCAGGTCTGGAATGAGGAGATCCTGGATACCAGTTCTTGTTCAGCCACCGACTTGCTGTGTGACCTTGGGCAAGTTCTGCCATGCTTTTACATGGGGAGAACAGGTGACAGTCTCAGACTACCCGCTGGCCTCTCTTAACTGCTCTCCACGCCTGAGGCCTTGAATCTCATACCTCTGCCTTCCCAACCAGAATATGAGCCAACCACACCATTGAAGGCCCAGCAGTGAGGGCTGATGAGAAACGCAAGGTTGGTCTCGGAACAGGCTTGGAACACAGCACCTCGTCCCAGGCGCTGCCTGCTGGGTTCCCACCCCGGAGGCTGAGCGATCCAGCAAAGTCCTGCAGAAAACTAGCTCTTCCCTCCCCTTAATCCTGAGCCTTCTGCCCTGTCCTCTTACAGGTGTGCCCAGAGGAGACGAGGAGGGAGATGCCCCCAGACTATGCCCTAGAGCTGCTGACTATCTACGCCTGGGAACAGGGCTGTAAGAAGGACGCCTTCAGCCTGGCCCAAGGCCTCCGGACCGTCCTGGGCCTGATCCAACAGTATCAGAGCCTGTGTGTTTTCTGGACCATCAACTATGATTTCGAGGACCCTGCCGTTAAGAGGTTCTTGCAGCGCCAGCTTGAGAGACCCAGGTACCTCCTAGGACCCCACCTGTGCCTGAGCCATGGGGAGATAATTAACAAATATAAAACAGGTCGTATCTACTGAGGGCCAAAGCCAAATGCTACATGTGCACTTCCTAATTCAGTGGATTCAGCTCCAGATGCAAATTAGAACCACTTGTGGGAGTTTTTAAAAATATGCTATATGTTTTGTGCATGAACGTTTTAGTGACACATTGTTACGGAAGGTTGGGCCCTCCTCAGCATAAAGCAGTGAAAAAGCAGTTTATTAGAAGAGATAGTACACTGCAAGGAAATAGGAGCGGACCTGAGCAGTAGAGAATGGCTCAAGGGCCCAAGGTTGCATTATTAGGAACAAAGGAAGAGGCTCAAAAAAGGGGCCCGACTGGCAAGGACTTGGCATTTTTAACCTTTTTTCTCTAGAATGCGCTGTTCCTTTCAGGGCGTGGGACCACTTGATTGTCACCTGTGATTGACAAGAGGCTATTATGTCATCTTTTTAAAACTGTGGAGGTGTGAGTGGCCGGTTTAATCTAGTTGGGTATTTTGTACCCATTTGTTCCTCATAAGGGTAGATAATTACAATGAAAAGGGGAAGTTTTGGGCAGAGAAGGGAAGTCTTTTGGGCGGTAATGCGGAGACCAGATGCCTGTCTCTAACTGCCTGCCTTGTATTCCCCTTGAGAGACGTGATTCCCCATAAAATCTCTATGGGAAGTTGAGGCACAGGAGGTCTTTTCTTCCGTATCTGCTTCCTGCTGGGCAGGGGCATAAGCTGCCCCTATCTATTGGGGGATTCATGGAACTCTCGTCCTATCTGACCTTAGATGAGAGGAAGTGGTCCCGAGATCCACCTGGAAGACCGTGCTGGCTTCTTTGGTTGGGACTGGCAATCTTGCTGGGGTGTCCTCTGTATCCCCAAGGCCCCTAAATGAGGAAAACTAGATTTTAATTAATAAATTCATTAGCTCTGTAGAGCCTGTGGCCATTCAAGCAGTCATTCAGGTGGCATCAATTGTCCAGGAACTGGGCCCAGAATGGGTTGGAAAGAACATTAGGCTTCAATGATTACAATCAACAAGTATAAGTGACCTGTGGGGTCCGGAATGGCTTGGGGGATGTTGGGAAGCCACAGGCTTTTAAGTAGTTACCTGAGCGACATTCTGTGATTCTCTCTAGGAGCAATCTTTAGTCTAGAATTCAGAAACTGATTAGAAGAATAATCAAAGCCAGGGGCTAAGGAGCTAAGAAACTAGGGAAAAGGAGAAACACACTGTTCCCCAATATCCCCCAATAAAAATTTAAAACAAAATGTTCTATAGTGAGGGGGTTCCCATATTAACATAACATACCATCCCAAGTGCACATTTTGGTGACTGTGGGGACAGAGCCAGGAGTGCAGTTTCCAGGCTCTCGGCCTCACGTGGAAAGGTGCTGACTCAGGTGGTAAACGGCCATCAACTGTGATTGGATGGCCATCAGCTGTGGCTA
Organism: Rhinolophus sinicus; assembly: GCF_036562045.2. NCBI lineage: Eukaryota > Metazoa > Chordata > Mammalia > Chiroptera > Rhinolophidae > Rhinolophus > Rhinolophus sinicus. Next base: position 31,791,141 of record NC_133765.1, on the reverse strand, counting down.
GTTGGCCGTCAGCTGTAACCAGTGAGCCATTGGCCACTAATATAACTGCCGTGGCTGTGCTAGCTGCAAATAGGGGCTAGCAAGAAGATGGTGGCTGAGCTAGCAAGAGTGGATTGCAGTTAGCATGGCGGGTTGCAGATCGTGTGGATTTTGTTTCCTGTGTCTCCAACCCAGCCGCCAGCAAGACTATAGTGGTATGACACCCCTGTCTATGGCTCCGTGGGTGTTCCTTTTTGGCCTCACCGTATCCTGCATTCTTATGTGGGGAGCGGGAGCTGAGACCCCGCATAATACCCGGCATGACAGTGACTTTCTATGAAATAAACATACCTGTGAAACCACCACCAAATCAAGGTAGAATATGCCAGCACCCCAGGAGCTCTCCGTGAACCCCTCCCAAAAGTCACCCCATGCTGACCATTGTCATTGTAGTTCTGTTTTTAAATCTTATTTAAATGGAATCATACAGCATGTCCTTTGTTGTTTAACTTCTCTTTTTCAGCATTAAGTCTTTAAGATTCATCCATATAGTTTTGTGTAGTTGTGGTCCATTCCCTTCCATTGCTGAATAGTATTTCATTGTGTGAATTTATCACAATATGTTTTCCATTCTACTCATGATGTACATTTTGGTTGTTTCCACTCCTGGGCTGTTTACAAAGAGGGCTGTGATAAACGGCCTTGTATTTCAGTGTGTACGCGTATGTGTTGGACTTATACCTAGGAATGAAACTGCTAAATCATCGAGTGTGACTCAGAGATACCAGGGGTAGCTCTTGGTATCTTGTGATTCTAATGTGCAGGCAGAGTTGAGGACCGTTGCTCCCATTTAATCTCCACCACAGCCCATCAAATCAGGCATAGAAGTAAGTTCTCATAGAAGTAAGTTATCTACCTCAGATCTCACAGCTGGAAAATAGCAGAGTTGGAATTGGAACCAGGTCGGCTTGACTCCAGAGCCCCTGATCTGGACCAGCTTGCTAACCAGAATCATCTTGTCCCTCTGGATTTGCAGGCCTGTGATCCTGGACCCAGCTGATCCCACGTGGGACGTAGGGAACGGGGCAGCCTGCAACTGGAATCTGCTGGCCCAAGAGGCAGAGTCCTGCTATGACCGCCCGTGCTTCCTTCAGGCAGCAGGGGGCGCTGTGGAGCCCTGGAAGGTGCCAGTGAGTGAGGGGGCTTTTGGGGTCCTTGGATTTTACAGATAATGTATGTGCTCATCTACTGAGCATCTACTGTGTACCAGGAGCCATGGGTGTGGAACAGACTGAAAAAAATGGGGACTGCGGGCATGTAAAACAATTTAATCACCAAGCCAAGCCTGTGTCTCCGTGTAGTCTGCTTACCAAGCTGTGTCTGCCCACCACAGCGGGAACGTTTTATAATTTCTCCCCTCCATAAGGGCACCTTTCTATAATCTGCCCAAAGGCGCATATGGGCCACCTCCCACTTTCCCTCTCTAAGCCTCAGTCACCCTGACTATACAATGGGAGGGGGCTGATAAGCGAAGGCACATACCATGTTTCCCCGAAAATAAGACTGGGTCTTATATTAATTTTTGCTCCAAAAGACGCATTAGGGCTTATTTTCAGGGGATGTCTTATTTTTTTCATGTACAACAATCTACATGTATTCAAATACAGTCATGTCATCTTCTGGAACATCGTCATGATGTACTAAATGCGTCCGTCTGGCTGACGATCTTAACTGGGGCTTATTTTCGGGGTAGGTCTTATTTTCAGGGAAACACGGTAGAAACCTCTGCACGTGTAAGACAGCTCTTTCAACAAACTTCCAGGGCCTCCCACAGTCAGGTTTGGACGACCACGTCCTGCAAGACCCTGTCCAGAAGAACCTGAAGGACAGCTGCAGTCTGGATGCTGTGCAGCCAAGGCCAGGGAGCAGGCAGCCCTCCTGCCCAGCTCCTGCCCCCTTAGAGGCTGCCAGCATCCCCCCCTGTCCCCCCGGGATGGTCTCGGATCTGTCTCAGATCTCCGCCAAGGAGCTGGACCGCTTCATCCAGGACCACCTGAAACCAAACCCACAGTTCCAGAAGCTGGTGAGCAAGGCCATCGATGTCATCCTGGGCCGCCTCCTCCAGAAATGTGTCCACAAGGCTTCAAGAGTCAGCAAGGTGAGTCAGGTGGGTGTACACACCGATGGGACCCTATCGGGGGACCACGGTGGGGAGGGGAAGGAGTCACAGCAGCGCAGCTGAGGAGGATGGGCCAGGGAAGTGGACATCCCCTGAGGCTAGTGTGCTGGCTGGAGGCGTATATTTAAGTGCCAGCTTTTTTTTTTTAAATGATACAATTTTTTAAACCACTGCTACCATGATCAGATCACTTCCCTTCTCAGCTCAAAATCCTCAGAGAATACAGTGGCCTCAGGGCCTGGCCCTGGTCTCTCTCTGACCTTCACTTACTCCATACTGGCTGCTTCTTGATATCAGGTACACATTCCTGCGGGCTGTTTTCTCTTTCTGGAATGTTCTTCCCCCATCTATTTGGCTCTCTCCCTCCCCTCTTCTAAGTCTGTGCTCCAAGTCCTCTTCTCGAGGGAGACTGACTGCTCCATTTGCAACTGCAACCTGCACTCCACTCCCAGGACCCTTACTTTACTGGCCTGCACATAGCACTTAGCACTTTCTGGGGGCTACTGTTTGCTGACTGTCACTGCCTCCCTCTCCCCCAATAGAATATAAGTTCCAGGAGAACAGGTAACTTTTATTTACTCGCATCCCTATACATGGAAGTGCTCAATAAATTCCTGTTGAATGAATGAGTGAATGAATGAATTGATTGATTGATTGATTGATTGATTGATTGAAACAGGCCAATAGAGTGCATCTACAGACCCCATTTGGCCCCGGAACCTCAATTTGCAACCTGTGGTCTGGATGTGCAATCAGTGAGGGCTGCAGGTGTTTGTCTGAAATCTTTGATCACTGTCCCCACTTCATGCCCCATCCCACCTCCCATCCCCATTATCTGTTGCCATATATTTCCGACTTTTGCGGGCTTTGGGCCAGAAGGCAGGTACAGGCAGGTACAGTTTGACTCTGCCAGGCTTCTAACAAACAGTCAGAAGCCACAGGGTTTGTTTAGCCTACGTCTGTCATCCTGCCCCCAGACCCAACAGCAGTGAGAGAGCAGTTTCGGGGCTGCTGGTGGGGTCACAGCCTGACACTGAGGCTTAAGAAAGAGTCACTGGCCTGAGATGTCCTTTCCTCTACAGGGTGGCTCATTCGGCCGGGGCACAGACCTCAGGGGTGGCTGTGATGCCGAACTCGTCATCTTCCTCAACTGCTTCAAAACCTACACGGACCAGGGGACTTACCGTTCAGAGATCCTCGATGATATGCGGGCACAGCTGGAATCCTGGTGGCAGGATCCAGTCCCTGGCCTGAGCCTCAAGTTTCCAAACCAGACCGTGCCCGAGGCTTTGCAGTTCCAGCTGGTGTCCACAGCCCTAGAAAGCTGGATGCACGTCAGTCTGCTGCCCGTCTTTGATGCCGTGGGTGAGGGGTGCCCAGCCAGTGCCTTGTCTCTAATTGGGATCCCAGGGGACCAGGGAAATAACAGGGTGCTTGCAATCTTCTCTGTGATCCTAATTCCCCTACTTCACTAAGCATTGAAAAGTACGTAACGTCATCATCATCATCAATTCATAACTATTTAGTACTTTTAAATTTACAAAAGTTTTAATTATAAAATGTTTCAAACATACAGAAAACTATATAGACATCGTACACCCATGCACTCCAATTATGATTTCACAAATGTTAACAATTCTCCATATCTGTTTGGGATTTTTTTTTTTTTCCCTAAGAAGTTATATGTTGAAATGTCCTTCCTTATTTTGAAGGGTTTCCTTTATGGTTAATTTTCTAACTTTTTGGGCTGAATCTGAGCTTAGTAATTGTCAATCTTAATAAATGCAATTAAGGTTAGACATTCCCTTTAATGTACCACTTTAGGTCCATAGCAAATGTTTTACGTGTATAATTTTTATTATCACTCAGGTCTAAATATTTTATACTTTTAATTATGACGTTCTGATTTGTTCTTTCATCCATGAATATTTTTGGAAGTGGGTTTCCAATTGAATGTTTTGGGGGTTTGTGTGCTTTGGGCATTTAGTTATCTTTTTCTGTTTTTTCAATTTATTGTTCAATTACAGTTGATATATAATATTATACAATATTGTATTAATTTCAGATGTTCAACATAGTGATTAGACACTTATATTTTTACAAAGAAAATATCCCTTGTGTGATATCAATTCTTTGGAATTTGTTGGCACTTCCTAGGTTTCCCATGGTTGAAAAGAATGCACACTTTCCTTTACTGAATGCAGGCTTCTATGTAGATCCTTTAGATCTAGCTTATGACCTTTGTTCAGATTTTTGTTACTTATTTTCTGCTTATTTGGTCCATCAATTTATCAATAGGGTATCTTAAAGTCTCCTGCTCTGAATGGAGATTTGTCAGTTTCTCCTTGGAATTCTGAAAAGTTCTGATTTTAATATTTTGAGACTATGTTATTAAGAAATGCATAAGTACATAATTATATTTTTCTTGGATTGTTCCTTTTATCATTAAGTAATAATCCTCATTATTTCTAATTAATAGAGTTGTACTGGTCTTTTGATAATGTTTTTCTGGCATTCTAACATACAAGAGGTTAACACTAGAGAAGATTACTTTCTTTTGCTTTTGTTTTTTTACAGCCTGTGCTAATTAAAATCTGTGAACATAATTGGCAATATTTTTTCCCCTCACCATTGCTTCTTAATTTCCAGTTCTTCCTGCTGGATTCATTTCCTTCTTACAGAAATACATCCTGTAGTACTTTTTCAGAAAGGTTTATGAGTGATATATCTTCTCAGACTTTGTCTAAAATCCTTCTGTTTCAACTTCACTCTTAAAGGAAATATTTGACAGTTCTCCTCCATTTCTATTGTCTTCTGGCCTCTACGGTTGCTGACGAGAAGTCGGCTGTCAGTTTATTTCTTTGTTGATGATAATGATGATGACGATTGCTGCTGATGATAATAATGACGTGTGTGGTTTTATTTTCCTTTTGTGTAGCTTTGAAGACTTTCTTTTGTTCATAGTATTCTTCCGTTTCTGATATGTCTGTATATAGATTATTTTATTATAATTATACTGTTTGGAATTTGTTGTGCTTCCTGAATCGGAGAACTCAATTCTTCCTTTAGTTTTGGGGAAATATCTCCCAATATCTCTTCAAATAATGCCTCTCCTGTGTTTTCTCTATTCTCTACTTCTGCAACTACTATTAAATCACTTCATCCTCCACGTCTCTTCATCTCTCTATTTCCCATCGCTCTATCTCTCAGGGCTGCCAGCTGCTCAAATCTATCTTCCAATTCAGTCTCTTCAAATGTGTTTAATCTACTACCTTTCCTTAATTTGTAATGAATCCCAATGACTTTATTTTTCATTTGTAGAAGTGCTATGTAGCTATTTCTCAAATCAACCTGTTATTTGCTCCTAGGCTCCTATTCTTTCATTGTGGCTTCAGACTCTTTTATCTCTTTAATTATTTTAAATATGCTTGTTTTAGTCTCTGAGATGGACTTATATTCTCAAATTCCTGGAGTGTTCATTCTCCTCTTTGTTGTATTGCCTGCCTCTCCCTCAGGGTGGATCATTTTCTCATGTGGTTTGTAATTTTTTATCGTGAGCTCATCTCTGGGATATGTGGAGCTTTTGTATTCTTTCCTTTTCCTGTGGAAGTTCCTTCTGCTCTAGGTTGGAGAAATATCCTCAGGGAACCAAGTTTTTATTTTGCTTCTAGCTGAGCTCCAAGAGTTTCAGTAATTCCCAGGCCAGTCTTACATCAATTGAATAGTCTGGGATTTCCTTACTGTGCACATACTGTAAATTTGGATCTCACATCTGGATTGGGATCTCAGTTTCTCAAGGGGGATCTTTTCTTCCCACCCACTCCCACCCAGAGTCCTGATGGCAAGCTTCCTTGAAGCCTCTGTCTGTTAGTGGGGGACCTTTTTACATCACCTTTCAAGGAGAAGGCATCTGTTCCAGAGTGCCAGCCTTATGAAAGAGAAGGGTGGCAGTTTCTTTTCTATGCTTTGTTTTTCTCTTCTGGGAGATAATATTAATAATAACAACAGTTAATGTTTATTGAGCTTTGTTCTAAGCACGTTACATGTAGATTTCATTTGATTCTTACCATAGTCTTATGAGCTAGATGTTATTTATTATCTCCCTTTTAAAGATAAGGAAACCGAGACTCGGAGAGGGAAGGTCACACAGCTAGTTTGAACCCAGGCCTGTCTGTCTCCAAAGCTCATTGTCTTAACCACTTTCCTATACAGCTTGTTTGGGTTCAAGATTACCCATCTTGCAGAGTTATTGGATGGGTTAGTGAAAATTACTGAAAAGCACCCAGCACACGTGTGTAGTTGGTGCTAAGAAATAATAATAGTCCTGATTGTTAGTCTATGTTATAGATTGTACATTATTGATGGCAAGGTTATATAATTAATGTTAAAATACTAAAGGCTGGTGAGTGGCTGGGATGGGAAATGCTGCTGCTCCATTAGAATTGCGCCCTCAAAGTGCTTCAAACATCCACAGGGCAGCTCAGCTCTGGCGCCAAACCTGAGCCCCAGGTCTACTCAACCCTCCTCGACAGCGGCTGCCAAGAGGGCGAGCATGCGGCCTGCTTCGCAGAGCTGCGGAGAAACTTTGTGAACACTCGCCCAGTCAAGCTGAAGAACCTGATTCTGCTAGTGAAGCACTGGTACCATCAGGTGAGACCTCCATACTCCCTTGCTTCTCCCAGGAAGCAGTTGCTGTCATGGCACTTGCCTCGGCCAATCAGCTCCTCCCCTTTGCAGCAAGCTCCCCTTCTTCGCTTTTTATTGGCCATCCCAAGCGGAAGGCCCGCCTCCTCCATCCTCCCTGTCCTGCTCAGACCTGGAAGCCCCTGGCTAAGAGAGAATCTTGTCTTCATCAAGTGCAAAGAACCTCGTTACCTTGGTGAGGGTCACAGCCCCTCTCTAGCCATCTGTTTCTCCTCTCTCCTCACATCACTAATGCTTTCCTTGTTCTTTCTCACCTTCAAGCCTTTGCTTATGCTGTTCCCCAATCACCATCTTCTGTGCAAATTGTGCTAAATCCTGAGCATCCTTCAACGCTCCCTCACTAAACACTTCTCTGAGTGCCAACTCGCATTCGTGCACTCATTTATTCAACAGACATCTGCTGCGCACCCACTGTTGCTCACTGCTGTGATGGGTGTTGGGATACCAAGATGAGCATGTTGCAGCCCCCATTCCTGTACATCTACCCCATACACCCTTTCAGAAACAACTCTTGGCAAAGACCAAGGCTGAGATTCTTGGTCTCACTGTGTAACCTCGGACAAGTCACTGTCCTCCTCTGGACCTCAGTTTATCCATCTGTAAAATGAGACGAGTGAGCCAAGCCATCTCTAAGGTTCTATTCTTCCTGTGGTTTTGTTTTTTATATTCCCCGCCTTCTGCAAGTGCTTAGGATCATGCTTGGCACACGGTAGGGGCTCACATCCACTGATGCTTTGATTGGCCTTGGGTGACCTAGGTTGCAGCTCAAAACAAAGGAGAGCGGCCATCCCTGCCCCCAGCCTATGCCCTGGAGCTCCTGACCATCTTCGCCTGGGAGCGGGGCTGTGGGGAGGACCGTTTCAGCATGGCCCAAGGCCTCCGGACCGTCCTGGGGCTTGTCCAGAAGCACCAGCAGCTCTGTGTCTTCTGGACAGTCAACTATAGCTTTGAGGACCCAGCTCTCCGAACACACCTTCTTGGCCAGCTCCGGAAACCCAGGTGCAGACCGCGACCTCATTTCCTGCCCTGCATCATCCTTCTCCTCCATTGTCACCTTGGAGTCACTGTACCCAGGAGGGGTCCAGGGTGGAGTTTGGGTGCCCCAGCCCTCCTCCTCATTCTGCTTCCTTCAGGACTCTGCTGAGGAAGCACAGAAAAGGAGGCCCACAGCAGCCAAGGCCAGTTTTATTAACACAGTACAATATCATATCTCAAATTAAGGGCTACCCAATAGCTTCCGGAGCAAAGCAGCCAGGCAGGGGCCCTCCTGCACTTGGGCAACATTGGGCCAGCTCTAAGGTCCTGACACTCTTCTCCCTCTCCCCAGCCCCCATGCCCCTTCTCAGTCTCTCCCACTGCCCTGCTCCTTCACTGGTTCCCACCTGCTTGCCCACCCACTCTGCCCCCAGGCCCCTGGTCCTGGATCCTGCCGACCCCACCTGGAACGTGGGCCAGGGCTGCTGGAAGCTACTGGCCCAGGAGGCAGCAGCCCTGGAGATGCAGGCCTGCTTGATGGGTACAAAAGGGACACCTGTGCAACCCTGGGATGTGATGGTAAGAGATGGGTCCCGGAGGCAGTAGACGCTGTTGGTGCCCCATCCTACATCCCCTGTGCCTGCCGGTGCACATATGTCCAGCTGCTAGGAGTGTTGGATGCTGATGGCTGACAGCCAAGGCACAAGTTGTGCCATCCCAGCCAGTGCCTGAGCGACATGGACACAAATGGCTTACCCTTGTTTGTTTCAAGGCAGGACCATTTCTATGATGCAGTTCATGCTCCAGAGCTGCCTGTGGGATTCGGAAAAAGCATTCTCCAGCTAAGCCTTCTCCACCCTTTCCTGCTTCCTGCAAGCACTGTCCCAGTTAATCGCATGCACAAGAATCCCCGTCACAGGCCCTGCTTCTGGCGAACTCCACTTAAGACAATAGCCTTTTGCAGCTCCCAAAGGATATGATTTTATCACATTTGTTATTTTGTCACAGAATCTCATAGCCTGTGCTTAATACTCAAGACAATCCAGTGAGGCCTAGGCCTCATTCTCGCCCCCATTTAAAGATGGAGAAACAGGCTTGTTGTGGTAGTAGAACCAGAACTTGAACTCTGGTCCCTTTGATGCTGCAATCTGCCAATTAGTTGAGGAGAAAAAGGAGATAAAGGAGATAGTGGGAGTCTTGTCTTCATAGGATATCTAGGAACAGGGCCTGGGTGTTCACAGGGAATCTGTCTGGAGCTGGCCCTCCCTGGGTTCTCTCTGCAGCCCGCTCTCCTGTACCAAACCCCAGCCGGGGACCTCGACAAGTTCATCAGTGAATTTCTCCAGCCCGACCGCCAGTTCCTGACTCAAGTGAACAAGGCTGTTGATACCATCTGCGCATTCCTGAGGGAAAAATGCTTCCAGAATTCTCCCATCAAAGTGCTCAAGGTGGTCAAGGTGAGTCCCCAGAAAGCTGTAGACAAAGAGGGTCCTGTATGCTGGTGATCTTTCCTAGGCCCATGCCAAGCGTTACCCACTTCTGTGGCCCCTGCAGAAACCAGCACAAGGCCAAGTAGAGAGGAGAAAACAGAATGTGTTCATGGGTGAATGGCTGAGGTAGGGCCCAGATGTTTCCACCAAGTTTCTTTTGGTTGCTCATGATAGCCAACTCAAAAGAAGCAACAAAAAGGAATGTGTTGGCTGATATAAATGGAAAGCCCTGGAGTAGATCTGCCTTCAGGCAGAGCCTGATCCAGGAGCCTATGCAAGGTCATCAGGACACAGCTTTTCTTCCTAGCTCTTGGCTCTTTTATCTTGGACAGGCCTTGTCCATATGATGGTCCTTGGCCTCTCTAAGCTTCTAGAAAGAGGAATTATCTTTTCTCAAAATTCAAAGAAGCCTTGAAATTGAGTTTCATTAGCCTGACTATATATGCCTTAGCCAATCACGAACGCCAGGGAGACCTCAGGTGCTGACTGGCCAAGCCTGGGTCATATGATGGAGTCAGCCCCGTGTGGGCCTCATGGGCTGAGTGTGGGGGACGAATGAATCCCCCAAAGAAAACCCAGATGCTGGTCCCAGAAGGTGGAAAGGATGCTGGGGTGTACAAAAAGTCACATTATCCACTGCACCAGATATGACCACAGTTCACAGTTGGAGTCACGGGGAGACACAGGTTAGCTCTGGAAAGAGTGTCAGCATAGATTCAGCCAGTGACAAGTCCCAGGCCTGGTGACTTGCTGTGTGACCCCAGATAAATACCTTCCCCTCTCTGATCCTTGCCTTCCTCATCCATAACACTTGAGGACGGTAGCCTAAGCCACTGGTTCTCAACTGTGGCTTCACTTAGAATCACACAGGCTTTTAAAAATATATATACTGATGCCCATCCGCCTCCCAGGAAAATGAAGCTTAGTGGTGCCAAGGCCCATCATATGGACAAGGCCTGTCACAGTCTCAGGGGCATAGGAGCCAGGCAACAATCATTTTTAAAAGCTCTTCCTGATGGAGATAAGCTTGAGATCCAACTGCAGGCCTAAAAAAAGAAAAAGAAAATTCTCAAATCCCTCCCAACCCCTAAACATGATGCAATGAGAAACTTTGCACGTGTTGAAGGATTTAAACTTATGCCTTGCACATTTCTTTTTCTCACAACTATGCCATGTTGTAACTGCATGTTAAAGATGTAAGACAGAGAGGTTAGGTGACTTACCCAAGGTCACACAGCAAATTCTTAACTCAGAGTCCAGAGCCCATGGGCTCTGGCAGGAGGACATCAAGCAGTACTTCTGGGGTCAAGCCACCTGTCATGTCCTCCCCAGGGCGGCTCTTCAGCCAAAGGCACAGCTCTGCGAGGCCGCTCGGATGCGGACCTAGTGGTTTTCCTCAGCTGCTTCAGCCAGTTCACCGAGCAAGGAAACAGGCGGGCAGACATCATCTCGGAAATCCGAGCCCAGCTGGAGGCATGTCAGCAGGAGAAGCAGTTCGAAGTGAAGTTTGAGATCTCCAAGTGGGAGAATCCCCGCGTGCTGAGCTTCTCGCTGGCGTCCCAGACGATGCTGGATCAGAGTGTGGACTTCGACGTGCTGCCAGCCTTTGATGCCCTCGGTGAGGTGCCCGGGCCTAGTCCCGAGCAGGAGAAAAGCAGAGGCAGGGCTGCCAGGGGCAGTTGTAGAGGTTGTGCAGCGCACAACCAAACCACACCTGTTCATATCGTCAGCCTTGTAGGTGTGTGTGTTTATCACAACTTCCCTGCAAAGTGTTTGGAGAAAGGGGCACCTTTTCCTAATTTACACAAAGGGGCTACATGGACTAACAGTGGCCCTGCGCTGGGTTTTCGTCCCAGCAATTCCCAGCAATATGCTGTATGACCTTGAACAAGGGATTCCTCCACCTTGAGCCTCAGTGTGTCCATCGGATGAGAAGGACATCGAAGGGTTTCCGTGCATCGAGTATTTGTGTACTCCCTCCCCCCCTGCTACAGACCCATTCGATCAGTCCAATCATAAATGCACCTACTATGTGCTCAGCACTCTTCCAGGCATTGAAGATAAATCCCTGAACAAAACAGACACAAATCTCTTTGTATCTATTCATTTCTGACTTTGGACAGGAGAGTTTGCCGACTGAGGGAATCCCCCATATCCCCAAGTATTTGGTTCCTGTATTTTGCAAAACAAGTAGCAAGGGAGAGGTTGACCCAGAAATGTATCAGGAATCTATTCAATTCCTCAGTTCAGAGAGTGAGAGCTCGACTCTCAAGGAATGCCGGTAAGTGCACTGGAACCAGAAGGGTGGTGTCATCTCTCACCACATATGGTTCTGTCACCTGCAGGAGGCTCTGTCCCTTTGATAGAGAGATGAGCAGATGTCAGAGAGCCTTGAAGACATGTTAGCTCCCAGCTGAGACTCTCTGCATGTTGGGGAAACATGTAGGTTAAAAGGGGGCAGAAAAGGGAGTAAGATGCTCGCCGTGGATTTCACTCACACTGGGTCACGCTACATTTGTGCTCCACCTAAGGATACCCCGTGGCCTCGCAGGGGGGTCCCAGACCACCCATAGGGAAATACCCAAGTAGGAGATCTCGGAAGTACTTTAGTTGGCACCACTCTGACTCTGGGAAATGAAGTGCGGTTTTCCTTGCCTCTGTTTCCAGGCCAGCTGGTCTCCCGCTCCAGGCCCAGCCCTCAGGTCTACGTGGACCTCATCCACAGCTTCCACAATGCGGGCGAATACTCCTCTTGCTTCACAGAGCTGCAGCGGGACTTCATCGTCTCTCGCCCCACCAAGCTGAAGAGTCTGATCCGACTGGTGAAGCACTGGTACCAGCAGGTTTGGCTCAGGGACGAGGGGGCCGCCCCGCCAGTGGCCCTGGCTCGGCCTCTGGAGTGCTTTCCTGGGAGGAGGCTGGCCCAGCCCTGGCTGGCAGCCTGGGTTTGTGGAGCAGAAAGAGGGATTTGTCCTAGCTGTGGGACCTTAGCTTTCTTAGTAAAATAGGGCTGACCTACAAGTAACCATGTCACAGGACTTGCTGGGATAATGCAAGGCAAGGCATCTGGTATAGTAGGTGCTCAGTAAAAGCTTGGGGATGGGTTTGCTGGCTCTGGGAGGGTCCCTTCCCATAAATCTTCATTGCCAGTACGGACCAATACATCATCTTTCTCCTCATTCCCCAGTGCAACAAGATGCCCAAGGGGAAAGGCTCCCTGCCCCCCCAGCATGGGCTGGAACTCCTGACGGTGTATGCCTGGGAGCAGGGCGGGAAGGACCCCCAGTTCAACATGGCTGAGGGCTTTCGCACTGTCCTGGAGCTGGTCACCCAGTACCGCCAGCTCTGTGTCTACTGGACCATCAACTACAACCGTGAGAACAAGACCATCAAAGACTTCCTGGAGCAGCAGCTTCGGAAGCCCAGGTTCAGGCCCACGCCCCATGGCCCAGAGCCTCAGATCTAGGGTGACTCACTCTCTCTCCACCTCCTGAGGGCAAAGAGCAGAGACAGGAAAATCCGCTTTCTAGAACTGAGCTCTTTTCTAGAAGTGCTATGCTTAGCACCTGAGGAACAGGCAGTCAGTTTCCTGGTCACCTGTGAAGAGGGTTGCCAGTTGAAATGCAAGACTCCAAGTTAAATTTGGATTTCAGAGAAACTGTGAATACCTTTTTAGTGTAAGTATGTCCCACGCAGTAGTTGGGATATACTTATGCTTTAGAAAACAACCCTTGTTCATTGTTTATCTGAAACGCAAATTTAACTGGGCAGCCTCTATATGTATTTGTTAAACCTGGTGACCCCACCTGTGAACCCACCAGGTAACATAAGCATGTCTCATTCTTTGGGATTTTGCCCGTCTCTGAATTGCTACAGAGACAACAGAGAGGCTTCATCAAGTTGTGATGCATCTCAGGCAGTGGGTAGTGGCTACTTAGAGTGCTGTGCTAAAAAGCTCTCTGCAGGCGTGAATTGGCTCAGCTGTAAAGAGTGGCCTCATCAGTTAGTGACGTCGACCAGGGGTGCAGGAAGGGAGAGTAGTGGAACCAGTGCTGTGGTCGATTAACTGTGGTTAACAATGCTTGCTTTACATGCAGAAGGGGCAAGCATGGTTGATTGGTAATGTCTGCCTGGGTGCAGAAGGGGCCTATGTGTAGCTTATTTTCTATCCTGTCCTCTAGTGTGTGTTCCTGGAGCACAGAGGAGTCTCTGGGCCCTGCCCCTGACCCCTACAGAGTGTTGGGTGAGGGAGGAAATTGGTCCAACCAATCCCACAGGGGGACACCCAAATGTTGTCAGGAGTAAGACTGACCCTGGATGGGAATTGCAGGCCCATCATTCTGGATCCAGCTGACCCAACAGGCAACCTGGGCCACAATGCCCGCTGGGACCTGCTGGCCAAGGAAGCTACAGCCTGCATGACTGCCCTGTGCTGCATGGGCAGGGATGGCAACCCCATCCAGCCATGGCCAGTGAAGGTGAGAGACCTGTGGTACAGCGAGGAGCGTGTTTTGCTGGGGAGCAGTGTGGTCCGGGGAGGGGCATGACTCCTCCCAAAGGGGCAGGGCCCAGTCAGGGCCCAGGTGTGCCCCCATGCCTCCGTGTCCTGTCTGTCCATGTCGTCTTGGCTTCTCAAGGAAGGCTAAGGGTAACTAACATCTTCTGTACCCTCCACAGGCCGCTGTGTGAAGCCCAGAAAATCAGTGGTCATACCAGATGGACAGATGGACACCAGCCCTCGGCATGGGGAGACTCAGGGGCACCTGCCAGATGTGTGTGTGTGTGTGTGTGTGAGAGAGAGAGAATCCACTCTACTCTTCAGTCCAGCCTCCCAGCTGATGTTTCTGCCTCCCAGCTCTGCTCTCTCCTCCCGGAAGCCCACTCTGCTTATCCAGCCCAATTGAGCTTCATTGCATTCCCCTTGTATCAGACAGCACGACCCATCTCACATACCCCCTCCCCTCTGTGGCCTACACGCTGGAGTCCAGACTCCATAGATTGGCACCGGGCTGGGTTTCCAGCTTCTCCATCACCCGTATGATTCTCTAGCTTCAGCTGCATCCCACACTGTACCCTGCGCCTGCCGAGAATGTCCTCCTTCTCCCTGACTTCTCTCTGCCCATCCACACCCGCTCAAATCCTTCCTCCTCTTAAACCCATCCCTGACCTCCCAGTGACCTCTCCTTTCCCAGTTCAAGAACTTTTCATGGGGATGGCAGGGTTTTCATCTCATTTTTTAGTCACACTCAGATGGTCATGGCTGCCTGGAGCCCTAGGTGTTGAAGGATCCTGCAGAATGGATACAGAGTTGGGAAGAGTGACCTAATCACTTGGTGATGTCTGCCATTGATGCCATAAAGGAAGGTAGTGGCATGAGTGCCGTGATTGATTAGCAATGTCTGGACTGGATGCAGGAAGATGCTCACAGATCTATAGTATGTGTCTGGACTCTTGAGAAGCTCTCTGAGCTCAGCCGGTAGCAGGAGCGCATGTCCAGATGGGCTAGCTTTGTCTGCTACAGACACGGACAGAGGCCTCCTCATTGGAGGCCTCCTTTGGTTCAACCTTCCTGTTTCATCCCCCCAGTTCCTACATCTTGATGCCATGTCCTACTTGCCTTCTTGGATTTTTACTGAGTTCCTATCTTTTCTCTTGACCTGCTGGAATGCCACCAGTGGGATCCTCCATCCCAAATGCCTAAACGTGAGCCAATACCCAAACAACAGTGCTCAGGCTATTTCTCTCTGCCCTCCAGAGTAAATCCACCAGGTCCATGCAGGAGGCACTGCTGACCTCCAGTCCAGCCACAATGTCCCACTGAGTCAAGGCTCAGCACGGAAAACAGAAAGTACTCCAGGTGTCGTAAGCAGCAAGGGAATCCATCGAAACCCCTGGATCGGCTGGAGGAGGCTGGGGCCACCTCCACTGGACTATTGGTTTCCAGATTGGACCCCCCATGGCTAAATCAGAGGTCAGGCTGCTGCTGCTGCCATCCCTACTGCCTCACACCCTCGAAGCTGGGGTCCAGACCCAGGACGGCAGCCACAAACATCTCTCAGAAGCTGGCAGCCACCAGTATGGCAGGAAGGTGGCGTCTGCCTCCCTCCTTTAACATGATCTAAATACAGCCAGAACTCCGGCTGCAGGGAGTCTGAGAAGTGGACGTTTCATTCCCCCCACACACACACACACCGTGGCACAGGGAGGAATGGATGCCCAGGCCGAGGGGCAGTGTCCAGCACTGCGTCCCTATCAGAAGCACCATGAATATCTGTTGGGTGGGTGAGGGTGTGGTCCATCCCAGAGGGGAGGACCAGGAGACAGAGAGAAAGCAGCCATGTTCTTAGGGCACACAAGAGTTAAGGGGCCTGGATGACGATGTGTCAATGTAGGTTCTTCAATTGTAACAAATGTCCCACTTCAGGGAGTGTCGATAGTGGGGGGAAGACATATGTAGGAAATTTCTGGACCTTCTGCCCAATTTTGCTGTAAACCTGAAACTGCTCTGAAAAACAAAGTATTTTTTTAAAAAGTAAAGGGGTGTAATATCTGCAACATGCACTCAAATATAATAATACTGCTAAGAGGTACCTATAGAATGAGGGGAAATGTGAAATATTCTGGGTGAGGATATAAGAGTTCTTTGTAACACTCATCTCGCAAATATATAATAATAATAAAGCACATACTTTGGAATCGTGTAGTGTGGAATTAGAACTTGCCAGACAACTTAGTAGCTGTGTGACCTTGGGCAAATGTTTCCACCTCTCTGAGCCTCTTGGTGTTATAGTAAACATCAGACAAGGGCAGGGAAGGATCCTTTGTGGGCAAAGTTCTCCAGAGAAACAGAACCAGTAGAGTGTCTAGATCTAGAGCGAGAATTATTTTAAGAAATTGGCGGGTGCTATTATAGGGGTTGGCAAGTCCAAATTCTGCAGAGCAGGCTGGCAGGAGGAAGGTCCAGGGACGGGCTGATGTTGCAGCGCCATCTGCTAGTGGAATTCCCTCTTCCTTGGGGGAAGTCAATCTTTTTTCCAGTGAAGGCCCTCAACTGATTGGGTGAGGCCCGCTCACAGAAAGGTATCTGCTTTACTCAAAGTCCATTGATCTTGTTAACCTCATCTAAAAAAACACTGTTGCAGAAAGATCTAAAATACGTTTGACCAAATATCGGGGTACCATGGCCCAGCCAAGTTGACCTATAAAATTAATCTTACCACACCTGCCTTCTGTGTCACAGAGGCAGCCTGTGGGAGTTGCATTTTCACAGCTCTGGACCCAGGAATTGCACACCTGTCTCCCCTCTGACCTGTATGCTTCTGAGACTGTTTTCTGTCCTTGCTGGGTGGGGTGAGTGCCTGATGAGGCACTGCGGGTGTCCATGTGTGCTGAGGTCCTGGGCACACAGAAGCTCCCGCCCGCTGACCACTCTGGGACCTGGGTTTGCCCAGTGGCAGAGATGAAACCTGAGTCCAGCTCAGCCCCTGTGTGGAGGGCAGTTTCCAGGCTCTCGGCCTCACGTGGAAAGGTGCTGACTCAGGTAGTAAATGGCCATCAACTGTGACTGGATGGCCATCAGCTGTGGCTAGTTGGCCGTCAGCTGTAACCAGTGAACCATTGGCTACAAATATAACTGCCGTGGCTACGCTAGCAGCAAATGGGGGATTGTGGATTGCAAATTGCAGAGAGGCGGATACCACTAGCGAGAATATAGTAGCATGACTCCCCTGTCTCTGGCTCCGTGGGTGTTCCTTTTTGGCCTCACCATGTTCTGCATTCTTATGTGGGGAGCGGGACCAGAGATCCTGCATGACACCCTGCCTTGCTGTGTGTCCCTGAGCAAGTTAGTCACCTCTCGGGTCTCTTTCTCCTCATCGCTGTCACTGAACCTGAGTTCTCAGGCCACTGGGAACAGGAAGGAGGAGAAAAACCCTCAAAAACGACCTCTGCACCCTGTGAAATTGTATTTGCTTAACAAACCCTTATATACAATTTGCCATGTGCTGCACCCTGTTCTACGCACTTTGCAGAGATATTTCATCCTCGTATTATCCCAATGGGAGAGGTAGCACTGTGATCCCCATCTTACAGATGGGGAAATTGAGGCACAAAAAGGGCAGGCAATGTGCTCAAGGACATAGGTGTTAGCGAGTATCAAGTCCTCATAATTGGGCTCCAGAGGCTGCGTGTTTCACCACAAGGACTTGTTGGGAGCAGCTGAAAGGTGGTTGGATAAGCACAGCTGCAGGTGCGGGCAGGACTCTGGACTGAGCTAATCAGCTAGGAATGCTCCTGAGTTTCAGTTTCCTGGTTCCATGAGTTTCAGTTTCCTGGTTCCATGAGTTTCAGTTTCCTGGCTCTCAGCTCAGCTGATCCTCTTTCCACTCTGTCTCCCGCTCTGCCATTAGCTGTCACCTCAGCAGCCAGCAGGAGCAATGGGAAACTTGGCACCATCCTCAGTGCCTACTTCAATACCTACTTCAAGGCCTACTCAGGAATTGGAAGCGTTTATCCAGAAATTCCTGAGGCCCTACGAAGGCTGTCAGAAACAGATCGACAATGCATTGGACACCATCTGTGCCGCCCTGCACGAAGCCGAGGAGTTCCTGGTGACAGATGTGGTCAAAGTAAGCAGAGGGCGGGGGTCAGGGCATCTGGGAGCCAGGAGATTCACTGGCCACTGGAAGGCAGAGTGACTTGGGGCTGAGCACCTACTGTGTGCCAGGCCCTGGGTGCCGGGCTCATCATCTTGTCCTCCCACCCTCAAGTGAGAGGATGGGCTATGGTGTAGAGTTTAGGAGCACAGACTTGGGAGCCGGCTCTGCCCCTTACTACTGTGTGACTGGGGCAGGTGGCTTAACCTCTCTGTGCTTCAGTCTCTGAATCTATAAAATGGGAGAGGAACCATACCCATCTCAAAGTGTTATGAAGCTTAAACATCTAATGTTCTTAGTACAAGCCCTGGTACAGAGTTAGTGGTCAGTAAATTAGCTGTGATTACTCACTGTTATGGTTTCTCTCCTTCTTTAGCAGTAAACTGAGGCTGGAGGACTTCAGTAAAACTATCTAAAAGGTTGCTCTGTGGTTTTCCAACAGCAAGAGGGGGCCGGGGCCCTCATCAGTTAGAAATGGTTGGTGTTAGGGGTACAAACCCCAGAGTTGAGGCTGAACATTCTCAGCCTTTGGGGAGGAAAGGGCACTGGGAAGGTGCCAGGACCCTGGGGTGGGGAGGACATTAGCGACCTCCCAGCCCACCTCCATGCTCCCCAGCGCTGGCACCCCACTTCCCTGCAGCCACAATGCTTTCTGGCCTCTGCCCTTACACACACCCACTAGCCCCACCACTAAAGACACCTGGACACTTGGTGTCTCCTGCCTTGCCTAGATGAGGAAACTGAGGCACAGGGAAGTTATTCAATAGCTGGCATCAGAGCTGGGAGTTAAGCCCAGGTGGGAGCATGCACCCTTACCCACTGTACCATCCTGCCTTTTAATACTGTTAACTTTTTTCTAATTAAAACAAAACATAAGAAAAGTGCACAGCGCTACATGTGCAGCCCAATGGGTTCCCTCAAACAACGTACGTGTATAACCTACACCCAGATTGAGAAAAAAAACATTCCCAGCCCCCAAAATCCCCTGGGCCCCCTATCCTGTCACTACCCCCAACCCCAGGCAGGCACGCTCCTGACTTCTAACAGCATAGATTAGTGTTGTGGGGTTTTTTATTTTGTATAAAAATGTAAGATGACCAACTATCCCACTTTGCCTGGGACCGAGGGGTTTTCTTGGAAATGGGCCTTTCAGTGCTAACAGTGGGGAAAACGGACAGCTTGGTCACCCTGTAAATGACCTCATGTACTATGAGGCTTGAGGGTATGGTTTCTTTGACCCACACTGTTTATGACATTTCTGTTGTGTGCCGGTGTTGTTACTGTCATTGTGTGGATACCACATTTGTCCGTGCTCATGTAGATGACCTTTGGAATTGCCTTCACGTGGGGGCAAGTATGAAAAGTGCTGCTCTGGGCATCTCGGTCTTCAGGTAGACAAGTGGCTATCCGCAACTCAGTTTTAAGACTATGGTGACATTGTAGGCTTTTGCTCATGTTGAGAAATAACGACTGCCTACTGGGGTGCCCCGTGACCCCCAAGACCCCAGAGCCTCACATCTGCTCTTCTGTCACTGCCAGGGTGGCTCCTATGGCCGGGAAACTGTCTTAAGGGACCACTCCGATGGTACCCTCGTCATCTTCATCAGTGACCTTCAAACATTCACGGATCAGAAGAAAATGCGATATGAAATCCTCCACAAAATCTGGAACTGGCTGAAACACTGTCAGCTTGAAAGGAAGCTGGCAGCCAAGATGGATATCGTGATGTCCCACGGTAGGCTCTTCATCCAGCTGTCCACAAGATGGCAGAGCATCACTTTTGAGGTGCTGCCTGCCTTCGACGCTCTGGGTGAGCCCTCCTGGGTGTGTGTGGGGGAGCAGGGGTCTGGAGGGGTGTGTTGACAGAGAAAAGTCAAAGAAAGGGGTGGTGGATAGCCACGTGGTCCTCTAGGCTGGGGAGGGAATAGATACCCCAGGTGCTTTCCAAAGCGGGGGACCATCAGCCTTCAAGAGAGGAGGTCCCTCCTACCCTGGGCTTACTCTCTTCTCTAGAATATCTCCCCCAACTCCTAACTGACTTTGGAAAAAATGTTCTAGACTCTAGAGTCTAGAGCAGAGCTTCTCAAATGGTGATATGCACACAAATCACCTGGGAATCTTGTTACAATGTAGGTTCTAATTCAAGAGACGGAGGGCAGGGCCCAGGATTCTGTATTTCAAACCAGCCCCATGATGCTGCTACTGGTCCACAGACCACACTTGAGGATTTAGACCAGAATATATCTTGGTTAGAGAAAGAGGATGGGACAGAAATCTGGGAAAAGTTCAGCTGGGCGCATGTGGAATCTTCTGACCAGGTCAACATCGAGGCAAGGACCTTCCATGGGTAACATGGACGGATGGATGTGTAGGTGAGGGGATGGATGAGTGGATGGATGGATCAAGCGCAGTCACATGCAATCACACACTTAAATGCCAGAGGTCAAATTCAACCTCTCATTAAGCAAATGGAGAAACCAAAGGAAGGGAATGTTCCCAGGGTCATATAGTCAGCTACTGACAGAGCTAGAATGAAAGCCCAGGGCTTTTTGGTCCCAGGCCAGGGTACCTTCAAGGTGGAGACACACACACACACACACACACACACACCTTGATGGTTCCCATTCACAGACAATGGCCGATTTCAGAGAAGAATGCACCAGTGGGGAAGGTAGGCAGCCCTGAGTTATTTTCCTTGTCCCACTATTACCCACTTTTGCCAACTGTACGATCGGACTAGAAACAGCTAGCTTGCATGCCCTGTAGGACAATGAGGTTGAGAGTACACGCCTGCCTCAAACTAAAGAGTCAAGCTAAAGAGACAACGTGTGACTCAGAATCCTTAGGAAATGCTATGTGCTCTCCTTTTGTTCAGAGCACGATGGTTGGAGACTGGGCCACAGCAACCGCTGCTGGGTTCACCCCATCATGCAAGGGTAGTATGAGATCTAAACTCTTCCTCCTATGTGGCATCCAGAGCTGCCACCAGATGGTGGTAGAGCTGCACATTTCAAACTAAGATCCCTGTTCTACAAGGAAACAATAGTTGCTGAGAAAAGTAACCTTCTAGGGAATTCTTATTACTTTCTTTACTAAATATTAGCCTAACTAATGTGGTCTACTCTCCACACCAGCTCCAGGCTGACTTCCTTCAATGCTAGGTCTCTCTCCCCTGCCTTATGCCACCACTGCTCTCTCCCCAGGGTCTTTGACCTAAAAAGCAGGATTCTTCTATTTACTTGACTTACTGGTGTTTCAGGCTCCTCCGATGTAAGTTATTTGTGAGGCTTGTATATTTCCCTGTACATAAAGGGCTTAAATGTACATGGGATAGCACTCAATAAATGTTGTTATATTGTTACTATTATTGAACAGGATAGAATATTCTTTCCCTCAACCTCTCTGTGCACATCCAGCGCCCAGCACCATGCCTGGCTAATATTAGGAAGTCCGTAAACACCCTTTGGGAGGGAATGAAAAGAACAATCTGGCTCCTGGCTCCCGGTTGTTTCTCTAAATGTGTTTATAAACAGTGGAGCTCAGCTAGTGTGAATGGAAACCCTTTGATAAAATTCTGCGACCTAGAGCCATCCCCGTTACATTTGCTTTCCTCACGCCGACACAAGCGGTTCTCGAACTTCACTGGGGATCAGACTCACATGGGAACTTAGTAAACAATACAGAGGCCCAAGCTCTCTCCACTTGGGTGTCAGAGTTCCTCCAGAACTAATCTGGAACTCAGAGGCTCATCTACATGGGTGGGCCTGTGTTCCAGAGGAGCTAGGCAGCAGGGTTCAGATAGGCACCCCAGTTTGAGAGTCACGGCCCTGTGTCACCCTACCTCACAGGGTGCAGTTCTGTGGGGAGTATGCCTGTCCACTGGCCTCCATTCCCAGCCTCCAGGGCCCTGCCTTCACCTCGCCTGCCTCCTCAGCCTGCACCCAGGACTGTTTGAACTAGAACTTCCCTGGATGGGCTCAATGGCAGAATATGTTACACGTGATATATAGACTTTATTTGCTTCCAGGTACCCTGTTTTCCCGAAAATAAGACCTAGCCAGACAATCAGCTAGGTCTTATACGTCTTTTGGAGCAAAAATTAATATAAGATCCAGTATTATTTTATATTATATTATATTATATTATATTATATTATATTATATTATATTATATTATAGACCCTAGACCTGGTCTTCTATTATAGTAAAATAAGATGAGGTCTTACATTAATTTTTGCTCCAAAATACACATTAGAGCTGATTGTCCAGCTGGGTCTTATTTTCGGGGAAACATAGTATATGCCAACTGTGCCAACATCATTTTTGGGAAAAAAAATCTTTTTCCTACTAATTTGGAACTCCCCCCCGCCTTTTATTTATATAATTGTGTTTCTTGTTTCCTCTGTTTGGTTCCGCTGATCTTGTCTTAAGCCAGCACCATATCTTTTGCGTGGTGGTCATTTTAGACCGCATTTTATTATCAAGCAGGGCAAGCCACCCTTCACCTTTATGTAAATCCACCTGTCCTCTTTCGTGTCACACCACACCCAACCTCACTGAGGCCAGGTTGTGTGAATGCCAAAAGTCGTGTTTCTATTTCACTCCAGGTTTAAGTGAGAAGCCCAGCCCCTGGACCTATCAAGAGCTTAAAAGATCCCTGGATATGACAAAAGCCAGCCCTGGCGAATTCTCAGTCTGCTTCGCAAAACTCCAGCAGAATTTTTTTAACAACCATCCCAGAAAACTGAAGGATTTGATCCTCTTGGTAAAGTACTGGTATCAACAGGTAAATTTCAAATTGTCTATCTCTGGCTATCATCCATTTCCTTTTTATCGAGGTAATTTACATCCAGTAAAGTATGACAATCTTAATTATATAGCTCAATGCGTTTTTATATATTATTAAGCAACACCCAGATCAAAATAGGGCACATTTCCTGTACCTAGCCAGACCACTAGCTCTAATGTGTCTTTTGGAGCAAAAATTAATATAAGACCTGGTCTTATATTTTGTTAGATAAGACCCAGTCTTATATTATAGTAAAATAAGACCAGGTCTTATATTAATTTTTGCTCCAAAAGACACATTAGACATGATGGTCTGGCTAGGTCTTATTTTCAGGGAAACACAGTACTCCCCCAAATGACCCACTATCCTAAGAGCTGTCTCCAGAAATTCACTTAGCTCGTTTTCAAACTTGATGCAAATGGAATCATACTCGACTTTGTGTCTGCCATCTTGGACTCAACATTATATCTGAGAGAGTCGGCCATGTGGGTGTGCGTGATGGTGGTTTTCATTGCTTTGTAGTATTCTGTTGTATTCAAGTGCCACACATTTATCCATTCTGCTGATGGCCGTTCGGGTTGTTTCCCGATTGGGGTGATTATGAATTAGGTTAGCATGGATAGTCCCCCACATGTGTTTTTGTGAATTTAAGCACTCCTTTCTCTTGGGTAAATATGGAGGGGTGGAACTGCTGGGTTATAAGGTATGTGTACCTGTGTGTATACACCTGCACATAGCATATATATATATATGTGTGTGTGTGTGTGTGTGTGTGTGTGTGTGTGTAAATAATGGTGAATATTTACATATTTAACGTTAGTAAATACTGCCAAATACAGATGATCCCTGACTGACGATGGTTCAACTTAAGATTTTTTGACTTTACAATGGTGTGGAAGTGATATGCATGCCATAGAAACCATACTCTGACCTTTGACCTTTGATCTTGCCCTGGCCAGCGATATGCGGCTCCATACTCGCTTGTGATGCTGGACAGCGCCCGAGCCGCAGCTCTGCCAGCCCCGTAATCACAAGGGCCAACAAGGGACACCTACAGAGCACTGTGCAGCCAGCCCTGTTTTGGATACTGTGTTTTGTGGGTTTGCATCCTATCATGTCTACAAAATGCCCATCTGTCTCCAACTTCTGGTGGGAAGAAGAGAAAGGCAATGACTCTTGAGATGAACCGTAAGATAAGTGCTCAGCCGTGGGCGGACGTAAGTGTTCTGAGCACGTGTAAAGTAGCCGAGGCTAAGCTAGGATGTTTGGTAGGTTAGGGGTTTTAAATGCATTTTTGACGTACGATACTTTCAACTCATGATGGTTTTATGGGGAGGCAACCCCATGGTAAGTTGAGCAGTGTTTGTAGTTTTCCCAAATGTTTGTACCAAATTACACTCCCATCAGCAACACTTTTAGGTGTTTCACAGCCTTGTCAATGCTTGGTATTGTCAGTCCATCGAATTTTAAACATGATGTCATTTTAGTCACTGGTGGGGGGCAGGGGCTTTCTATAGACGTCCAGTTTCTTGATTGCAGACCCCTGGCATGGGAGAACCTGGGTCCCCAAATTAGTCACTGCCCCTTTCTTCTCCCACAGTGCCAGAAAAAGCTGAGGGCTCTACCCCTGCTGTCCTCGTATGCTTTGGAGCTGCTCACAGTCTATGCCTGGGAACAGGGGTGCGGAGCAGAAGACTTTGAGATAGTCGAAGGCATCAGAACGGTTCTGGGGCTCATCAAACAGTCGAGGCAGCTGTGTGTCTACTGGACAGTCAATTACAACTTTGAGGATGAGACTGTCCGGAATATTGTGCTGGGCCAGATCCGGTCACCCAGGTACCCAACCTCCCTTGGCCCTCTCTACCTCTTCACTTGCATGCCAAACTGTACCCCCTTGGAATGACACCTCAGCCCTATGCTTCCCAGCCAAGCAGGCCCCAAAAGAATGCCAACCGCAGTGGGTAGGGAGAGGAACACACATCTGTCTGAGGGAGAGAAACCTGAGCGATGCTTTTTCACATACCAAACCATTGCCACATTTTGTCCCCAAAACAAACACCTGAGAGATTCTTTCCCGTTTAGAAGGAAGGGGCCGAGAGGGAAGAAAGGTCAGCAAGAAGAGACCATTCGACTATATTACTAATGGAACATCTCCATCAAGCAGAGAATACAGGACCAGAGAGGCTAGACATGTTAGATCAAGTGGCTCAGCAATTGAGAGGAACCATAGGAGTTAAAATCCATGTTAACAGTGCCCAGTCTACATCTCTTTCCCCAAAACTGATTTCTCCTCCCACAAGCAGCCCTACTGATTTTCATTGATTGATTGATTGATTGATTGATTGTGATCTAATGGATTTCCTAGGCCAGTGATCTTGGATCCAATGGACCCAACCAATAACGTGAGCAAAGATAACACATGCTGGCAACTGCTGAAAAAAGAAGCTGAAATGTGGTTGTCTTGCCTGAATGAGTCACCCGGACCATCATGGAATGTTCTGGTGAGAGGTCTTTCCAATATAGCTCGTGTCACGCTGCGGAGAGGACCCTCCTGACACCTAGACTGCAGTCTGACCCAGATTACCATGTGTCAGCAAACTAGGGGCGATCACAAAGTCCCATGCACTGGGGGGCTTAAGGCAACAGAAATGTATTCTGTCACAGGTCTGGGAGCTAGAAGTCCAAGACCAAGGTGTTGGCAGGGCCAGGCTCCCCCTGACGGCTGCAGGGGAGGGTCCTTCGTGCCTCTTCCAGCTTCTGGGGGTGGCCAGCACTCTGGCTTGTGGCAATACCACTGCAACCTCTACCTCCATTGTCACATGCCCTTCTCTTTTGTGTCTTCACTGTATCTTTCCTGTATGTATGTCTATCTCTGTGTCTCTGTCCTCTTCTTTTAAGGACACCAGTCATTGGATGAAGGCCCACTCTAACCCAATATGACCTTAGCCAAACTCGCTGACATCTGCAAAGACCCTATTTCCAAATCAGGTCACAGTCAGTCACAGGTACTGGAGGTTGGGACATCAACATATCTTTTAGGGGGATGCAATTCAACCCGTAACACACCATTGGGGGCCTCCCCTTCCATTAAAATGATGGCAAAGTACAAAATTAAACAAAGAGCAAAGGGGGCGGGCACCTGCAGATGAGAGATTTGAATTAATTTTTACTAGAGAAAGCAGGTGGGAAGGTGATCACAGATGAACTAGAGCAGAGCCCAAGGGAAGGGGGTGGCAGTCGCCCCTGCAGATGCCAAGACAGGCTCTGAGTTCTGCTCAAGCAGGCGTGCAGGGGAAGAATGAGAAGTGGGGCCGGGGACAGGACTAGTTGCAGGGCTGGCTGTGCACCGGAGGCGTTGACTTTCCCCGCCCCTCCCCGCCATCCAAAAAAGGAGAAACAAATCTATCGACACTCTCAGAGCTTATCAGAGAAGGGCAACCCAACAAAACATGCTCAGGTTAGATCACTGAATCCATTCAGCATTCCTGGGGGTCATGGGCAGGGGTGGGGTCGGGGACACAAATGCATTACTGCGCTCAGATAGGTCAATTAAATTCCACATTTCACAGACATGGGACCAATTTACATCCAAATCATGGGAGGCAGAATGTACATCCCATATGCACAGAAATTTGAGGGCCAATGTAAATGGACTTAACCAAATTCATGGGGCCCTGGAAGTAAAGGAACAGGAAACAGGACCGTGAACAGGAAATTCCCTAACTGGATCCTGAAAGATTTCGACGCTCCGACAAGTGGTTCCTGGGCCTACTTTCCACCCCTCGCCCCTACTTTCCCTGGACTTTGCTCCCTGATGTCGATTTTCCCAGGGTCCTAAGACAACTTTTTAAAAATATATATTTCCCCCCAACATTTTATTCTGGAAACTTTCAAATGTATAGAAAAGTTGCAATAATGCCAGTGAACACCTGTGTGCCCTTCACCTAGTAACAGAATCCCAAATGTTTTAACATTGCCCACATTGTGTATGACAGTCTGTGTGTGTGTGTATGTGTGTACACACATCTCACTGCCATCATTATTGCCATTGTTGTGGGTACCAAGCTCTTTAAGAGTCAGCTGCCAGACGGCTCTTCTCTTTACAAACCCTAAATGTTTTCATAGGCATTTCTGAGAACAAGGACATTCTCTCCAATAACTATGTGCAGTGGGCAAATTCCAGAGGTTCAGATTAGCACACAGCAGCTTCTCAAATAACGTCATTTTGACATAACTGAGATGCCTGGGGACTTGTCGCTGAGATGCCTGGAGACTTAGCTCTCGTTCCCATCAATTAGCATGTGGGAATATTGGTTTCCCTGTGTGTTGTTTCACGTAAAGTCAAGTCACAGAACCTACCGATGACGACGTTAAGTGAGGACTCGTTGGATGCCAGGCGTCTGATAAGATCCACTCTCAGATTTGGCCAATCATCCTGAGAAGGGCCTTGACAGACATTTTTTTCCAGCCCAGGAGCACACATTGCATTTAGTGCTCATGCCTCTCCTAAACTATCCTGTGATCCCCACATTTGCCCTTTTCGATTTGTTACCCCCTTTCACCTGTTTCTAGAAGTCTGAGACCATCCCTCTCATTACAGCTGTTGGAGGCAATCCAGGCTAAGGAATGGCTGCATAAGGAGGTCCAGGCACTGAAGGGCGCACTTGTACACACACACACACACACACACACACACACGTGCACACACAGGCATGTACACACCATGATATTCTGCCCTGTGGGAGAGGCAGTACTGGTGATGAATTTGCCTTCAAGGGGACACTGTTCTGGGCAATGGTGAGGCCCACTTTATGTCTGGGGCAACCAAGATTGACTTTCACCTTCAAGCTGAGCATTCCTCCCCTAAGCCAGCCGTCTTGTCTGTGCTCACCAGCGAAAGGACAGCGTCTGCACAGAGCAGTGTATTCGTTTTCTCTTATTGAGAGAGAGAGAGGGAAAGAGAGATGACGGAAGGAAAAGGAAGGAAGAAAGCCACAAACTTCAGGGCATAGAATAATAGGAATTTATCACCTTAAAGTTCTGGAGGTAAGCCATTCAAAATCAGTCTCATTGTCCTAAAACCAGATGTCCACAGGCTCAGGGGAGAATCCTTTTCCTGGTCTTCTCCAGCTTCTCGGGGCCGCCTGCATCTGAATTCCTTGGCTCGTGGCCCTTCCTCCATCTTCAAAGCCAGCCAGGCAGTATGTTCTCTCCTTCTGACCTCTGCTTCCAGCCCTAAATCTCTCTGTCTAGCTCTGACCCTACTGCCTTCCTCTTATAAGGACCTTTGTGATGACATTGGGCCCACCTGGGTCACCCAGGACAATCCCCCCATCTCAAGATCCTTAATTTAATCACATCTGTTAAGCCCCATTTTCCATATATGAGAACATACAGGTTCTGGAGAGTTAGGACGTGGACATTTGGGGTTGGGGGTCACTATTCTACCTGCCACAAGTGAGAAGCAAGCTGCCTTCGCAGACTGAGGTCCGCAGGGGAGACTGACCATTAGTAGGTGGAAAAGGGAGGAAAACAGCGTCAGGCAAGGTGTTGCTCCCTGTGGTACATGGAGCAGACCCCAATCGCCAAAACTTTCCTACTGAAAAGGACAGAACTGTACTTCTGTGCAGCTGTCAGAGCCGTTTTAGAAACCAGAATATGGTTGCTTTTCATAAGTAACTACAGGTACAAGGGAGTGACTGGGTCCCACCCTCCACAGTCCCATTTGATTAGAGAACTGTCCCCTCAGACTGAACTCACAGGCCCTCTGGTCCTGGGACAGCCCTCTCTTCACCACACTTAGCGAGAGCAGCAGCAGCCTCCCCTGGTGTTGAAGGTTGAACACTGTCCCCCAAAATTCATGTCCACCCAGATCCTCAGAATACGACCTTCTTTAGAAATAGATTCTTTGCAGGTGTCACTGGTTAAGATGAGGTCATCCCGGGTTCGCATGGGTCCCACATAAGAAGACACACAGAAACATAGCTACAGCGGGGAGAAGGCCATGTGCCTACAGCTCCAGGGATTAGAATGATGCATCTACCAGGCAAGGAACACCAAGGATTGCGGGCCAACAGAAGCTGGAAGAGGCAAGAAAGGATCCTCCCTTGGGGTGGCCGGTTAGCTCAGTTGGTTAGAGCATGGTGCTGACAACAGCAAGGTTGCCAATTCGATCCCTGCATGGGCCACGGAGCTACGCCATTGTAGCATGAAAGCAACATGTAACAAATGACCATGGCTCTTTCCCAATGAAAACAATTAAAAAAAAGGATCCTCCTCTAGAGCCTCGAGAGAGAGCACGGCCCTGCTCACACTTTGATTTTGGACTTCTAGTCTCCAGAACTGTGAAAGAATGAATTTCTGTTGTTTTAAGCCCCCCAACCCCCCAGGTTGTAATTTGTACGGCAGCCCTGGGAAACCAATCCGCCTGGTCGCAGCGTGTTTCACAGAGGCTGCTAGAACCTGAAAAAGAAGTCAGTGTGATCATCAGAAACCCGTAATTGCTACAGGAACCAGGAAATTCAGGGAGGAACAGAGCACTAGGGAAGCTGAAAGGTGTTGGCCATCAGGAGATGAGGCTGCAACTGGCTGTGGAAACCAGAGGGCAGTTTGGAGTCAAGGGCATGAAGAAATCCATCAGGAGAAGGATCCAGAATTCTCCTAGGGAGTAAGGGGGGCAACTCAAAGAGTTTTGTGTGGGGGGGATCTTGGGTACCACCTTAAACTCTCAGGTATGTTCCTGGGATATGTCACTGCAAGAAGTGAAGACCACAAAGGTACCAGCATGAGGGTTGGAGAGCACGAGGGAGAGGTGGGCAGCGCTCCAACCCCCACCAGGCAGGGGAGAAAGCCTGGGGCTGGCAGGGGAGTGAGGGGCGCTCACAGTGGGGGTCTTCTAACTTCCGCAGCCAGCATCGCTCCAGGAAACCCCAGGCCATCGTCTGGATAAGTTCATCAAGGACTTCCTCCAACCCAGCGAAGCTTTCCTCAATCGGATCCATAAAGCTGTTGACATCATCTGTAGCTTCCTTAAAGAAAATTGCTTCAGATATTCAACTACAAAAGTTCAGAAGGCTGTCAAGGTAAGCACTGGCCTTTCTCCAAAGTCGTGTCACTGGCAGGGCGCTGAGCAGTGTCTGGAGCTCTGTAATACTCATCTCCCACCAGAGGCTTGAGTCCAAAGGATGACAGAGGGAAGCTTCAGTCATTAACAACACACTTTCAATTCTGTAAGCATC
Source organism: Rhinolophus sinicus (assembly GCF_036562045.2). Classification (NCBI taxonomy): domain Eukaryota; kingdom Metazoa; phylum Chordata; class Mammalia; order Chiroptera; family Rhinolophidae; genus Rhinolophus; species Rhinolophus sinicus. Next base: position 31,761,134 of record NC_133765.1, on the reverse strand, counting down.
CTCGGGCTGCCAGCATCCTTGGCTTATAGCTGTATGACCAGCATCTTTGCCTCCATCTTCCCATCACCTTCTCCTCTCCATGTGTCTTCTTCCTTTCTCTTCTCTTCTGAGGACACTTGTCATTGGATTTAGGACACACAGATCCCTAACTTGATTACATCTACAAAGACCCTGTTCTCCAAATAAGACCACATTTGCATGTTCCCAGCAGACATATCCTTTTTTTTTTTTTTTTTTTTTGGTAGTGGGGGTGGTCACCATTCAAACCACTGCAGATTCTAAGCTGGGCGTATATGGCACCAAAAAACGGCCTCTTTCTTGTTTCAGTGACTGGAGTCTGATTGTTTTCTTCCACTGAACTAGAGATTCAGTGGATGAGACCATCTTGTCCATGGCCCAAAGGCCTTGGGTTGACACGCTTCCCTCTGCGTGAATGAACTGGCTTAGAACAGGGATTCACCGAGGATCTGTATACAGTAAACAGAACACCCTCCCCTCGCCCCTAACCCACAAAGCCAGGCATTCCTCCCCATGGGAAAAAGAAACAGATGCTCCACAAAAATCGAATGAGCTTTCCAGGGGCAACCAGGGCAATGAGTGGTGCCCAGAGCAAAACCCGCAGCATTGTGCCACTGAGAGGGTTCTCTGTGCTGCAGCGGGCTTCCCCCAGCTCTCCCGCAAGTAAACCCAGCAGCCAAGGAGCTCCTCAGAATAGAATGAGTCTGCCCACTGCCTGGCAGCTCATGCAGGGGTTGCCAAACCAGGGCAGTGAGCTAGGACTGGTTTATACATTTTTACAGAGTCGTTGAAGAAGCAGAAAGGGAGGAGGAAGACGAGGGAGGAAGAAAGCAGAGAGGAGGGAGGAGAAGGAAAGAATAAGGGGAAGGAAGGGGAGGGGGGAGGGAGGAAGGAAGTGGAGAAGCCTTTGTGAAAGCGACAAACAAAGACCACAGAGCCTAAAATATTTACTACCTGACCCTTTACAAAAAGATCGCCAACCCCTGTACCTAAATTAGGAATATTCACCCAATGACCCTCAGACTATAGGAAGAAATGTTTGAATCAGGGAACAGATGAGACCCTGCAACAGAATGATTGCAGCCAGTTGGATTTCTGTCAGGGCACAGGCGGTCAAAGTGACATGTGCTTTAGGAGACATCTTTAGGGAGTTGACTTGAGAAGTAGGTAATTTATAAAACTAACCCATCAGTGGTTCGTGTGTAAATAAGCAGCTCAAAGGGTGTGAGAACAACTGCCTTTGGAGCCATATAATTCTATTCGTGTGAAAAACGAAACACCCTGCTTTGGTCTCAGCCCTCGCTGGACCCTAACTCTGAACCTACCCACGGCAACGTCATTAATTAGCCCGACTGGTGCCAGTCCATGGGGATGAGGGGCTCACAGTCTAGAAAATGCTGTATGTCAACTTGCCTTTCCTCCCTAGGGAGGGTCGGCCGGCAAAGGCACGACTCTGAAAACTGGTTCTGACGCCGACCTCGTCGTGTTCACCACCTCACTCAACAGCTACACCTCCCAAAACACAGAGAGATGCGACATCATCAAGGAAATCCGCAAACAGCTAGAGGTCTGTCAGCAGCAGGAGAAGTTTGAAGTGAGGTTTGAGATTTCAAAATGGAAGGCGCCCAGGGTGCTGAGCTTCTCTCTAAAATCCAAAGAGTTCCACGAAAGTGTCAACTTTGATGTACTGCCTGCGTTTAACGCACTAGGTAAGACTCCCCACACCTTGGAATCTGCAGGAGGAAGATGGGTTCCAGAATAATGGTGGGAGGAGGTGGAGGGGAAGACACATGACTTAGTAATGGGCCATGGGTCCAGTACCCCCTGGCAGGTCACAATAATAATGGCAACAGTATAGGAATGCCCCACCCTTTAGCTATGATTTCACTTTCCGCGGTTTCAGTTACCCACGATTAACCGTGGTCTGAAAATATTAAATAGATAATTCCAGAAATAAACAATTCATCTGCTTCAAATTGCATGCCATTCTGAGCGTGTGGTGAACTCTCACCCCATCCCAGTCTGACTTCCTCAGGATGTGACTTCTCCCTTTGTCCAGCGTCTCCACGCTGTGTACGCTCCCCCGCTCGTTAGTCACGTAGCAGCCGCCTTCGTTATCAGATCAACTGTCACAGTGTCACAGGGCTTGTGTTCAGGTCACCCTTACTTTCCTTAGTAATGGCCCCAAAGTGCAGGAGGAGTGATCCTGGCGATTCAGATCTGCCAAAGAGAAGCCCACGAGGGCTCCCTTTCAGTCAAAAAGTATGTCTATAGGGGAAAAATACCTAGTAGATAGAGTGCGGTACTATCCATGGTTTCAGGCATCCACTTGGGGGTCTTAGAGCATATGCTCCATGGATAAGGGGGTCTTACTGTACCTTATGCATTTTCATTCCTCGTTTAAGTACCCCAAGATGACCAGGACCCACATCTTATTCTGTGGTGTCATTCACAATACCCATCAAAGAATGGGGTACACAGGTGCCCGGTACACATTTATAGATAAAATGCCTCAAGTGTTCGTGAAGGAAATTAAAGAACAGACTGTGGGAGGCATTCTGAGACAAAGACAGGAAGCCTGGGTGTTCAGCTTCAATCTTAGGCAAAAATGTCCTTTAGAAATTCAATTCATGGGTGACAGATACATAATGGAGCACTGAAAGGAACCAACGCTATTTCAGGCATTTTCCAAATCTGAAACAGGAAGACTCTGGTACCTTCCCTCTGAATGGTTCTTTGTCCCTCCAAGAGGAAATAACAGTAGAGGTTGGGGGTTGGCTAACTTTATTTGTAAATGGCAAGATAGCAAATATTTCCAGCTTTGAGGACCATACGGTACCTGTCACACCTACCCAACTCTACTGTTGTCACCTGAAAGCAGCCATAAGCGATACATTGACAAACGGCCATGGCAGTTTCAATAAAACTTTATTTACAAAAACAAATAGTGGGCCAGATTTAGGCTGGGACCATAGTCAGCAAACTCCCGTTCAGCGCTGTCCAAAAGGTCTTTCTATGATAATAGGAATATTCTATATCTCTGCTCTACAGCTATTGAGAGATTGAAGTGTAGCTAGTGCAACTGAGAAACTAAATTTTTAATTTGATTTCCCATTAATTAATTTAAATGCAAATAGCCACATGGGCTGGTGGCTGCCATATTGGACAGTGCAAAACTAGATAAGTACTTTAATAATACCACCTGCACTCATACAGACTGCATCATTTAAAAAAAAAATCTCATTATTCTAGAGATGCTCCCAATATCTTAGACATAGTAATTCAAATATACTAATTGAGTTCAAAATAATTTCTCAGAAGTAAATATTTATCCAAAATGTTTCAAAACCTGTTACTTTCTATACATATGAAGGCATAATTTAAATATATCTCTCCCATCCTAGATAAGTGGAAACCTGGCTCTACCCCCAGCCCCAAGGTCTACAGAGATCTCATCTGTCTGTATAAGTCCTCAAACATCGTGGGGGGAGAATTTTCTACCTGTTTCACAGAGCTGCAGCGTGACTTTATCATCTCCCGACCCACCAAACTGAAGGATTTAATTCGCCTAGTGAAGCACTGGTACAAACAGGTATGACAGCCCTTGTTCCAGCCATCTACTTATTATTTGCATCAGTTCTCTGCGGCCGTGAAACCGGCTTAGCCAGCGCCCTGTATGTCCGTCCATACTCTCCCATGCTGGGGGCTGTCCCCTCCTTAGTTCTGAGGATCTCTGTGCAATTCCCATCACTAACCCCATTAAGTTGGGCCGGGTGGAGAGCAGCTCCTACCATCAAAGCTGCCACATGGGGTTAGTGTGCCTTCACTCCCACACCCAAAGAATTCTGCAGGCATCTAAGTTACCCTGTCTGCAAAGGGCAGGTGAAGTTGGGGTGTGCGTGCCAACAAGTCGCCAGCCTGACTGGCCTGTGCTCGGTGCCCATAACAAACAGACAGAAACGCTAGCTCCTGGAAGGCAGGTGGAAGCTACAGGTGGTACCAGGGGTTGCATTTCCTATAGTATGGGTTCGCCTGCTTTCACGTCCATCAGCTGTCTTGCACACGGGGTAGTTTCTGAGTATTTTCATGACAGCGAACGTCCAGCACAAGATCAGCTCTCGCCTGAAGTATCGCCTTTCTGTGTCCAGCTCAGAAGCCTGAGGTGGAGACTGAGCTCCGTGTGGTCCCCATCCCCGAAAATGAGAGATACGGTTCCCCTGCTCAGAGGGCTCAGGGCTGCGGGGTGACCTTGAGCAAGTCACTTCACTTCCCTGGCTTCATGTAAAGTGGCCATCAGCATGCGGGCTGTGTAGGATGGTTGGGGGGATTAGGAATGGCACAGGCAAAATGCTGGCCCCAAAATGAGCAGGCAATAGGTTTTTAGTAAATGGTGGCAATGGTATTAACTCTAGGAAGTCCTACGCGGTCAAATCACAACAAAGAAACCTCCGCGGGCTGCCCGTGAGCTGCTCCGTAGCCCAGTCCCACCTGCACTGCGTCTCGGGACTCGGGTACCCTGCTGTGGCCCCAGTGGTCCTTAATGTGAAGTTTCTGGGGCTCTTGCTGAGCAGCTCGCGCCTCCCTGCCTTGACCACTATTGTCTGACACTCCCCTTTTTCTTCAGTGTGAAAAGAAACTGAAGAAAAAGGGGTCTCTGCCCCCCAAGTATGCCCTGGAGCTGCTTACCATCTACGCCTGGGAGCAAGGGAGTGGGCTGGCAGATTTTGACACCGCGGAAGGTTTCCGGACGGTCCTGGAGTTGATCAGACGGTATCAGCAGCTCTGTATCTTCTGGACGGTCAATTACAACTTTGAAGATGCGATTGTGAGGGACTTCCTTCTGACCCAGCTCCAGAAAACCAGGTGCCCCGAACCGTACCCCACCCCACCCCCTTTTTTCTTAACCTGATTCCCTCCAACACTCTCTGCCACCTGGATTCTCCTCCCGCGGGGTCATGATTCATTATCCTCATGTGAAACCGAAGGGGGAAGGTGCTAGCCAACAACACCTCCCGCTGTCTCCAGGAGCAAAACCCTAGGGAGGCAGGAGAAAATGTCACCCAGAAGGAACAGAGAAAGGACGACCAAGGCGCCAGGCTCCTGAGTGGCCTCCATCTTTCTAGGTCAGAAGGAAAAGCATGGATTTATTAGCAGGTCTAAGAGGTGTTTGGAAGTGTGTCCCTGAGAAATAACACTATCAATCATAGGCCCATTTATCCTGCAGGCTTTTTATTAGATCAGGTTTTGTCTACCCTTTCAGACCTGCATCCCCCAAAACCGTTATCCTTCAAGAACAGGAAGGAATCTTAGTGTATCCTCTCAGCACCTCCAGTCGGGGACAAAAGCAATGGAAGCAAAAGAAAAGGAAAAAGACCAGAGTACTGGGACAGCACAGAGAAGAGAGAACAGGGTATCTTGGGTTGCCTACCATGGGTGTAGTCTACTTGGCAACATTATATTAAGTTCAATTATACATCATATTTTAGCTGACCTGGCAAGGAGGAGGTGTTTCATTGGTGCCTTCATGCATGTAATAATGAACAGCTTTCACAGCATTTTTGATAAATATAATTTCATGCCAAGAAATTCCTTTGAGCTGTATGAATACATTTGAATTCCTGACATCTAAGCTATAAGGACACATTGTTTTGTTGTTGAGAGGAGAATGGGCCCCTGATTCTAAAAAGCGTACCTCTAATGCCTCCTAACCCCTCGTTTAGGCCTGTGATCTTGGACCCAGCCGAACCTACTGGCGACGTGGGTGGCGGCGACCGCTGGTGTTGGTATCTTCTCGCGAAAGAAGCTACCGAATGGCTGTCCTTTCCGTGCTTCATAGATGGGGCTGGACATCCCGTACAATTTTGGAAAGTGCCCGTAAGGATAATCTAAAGAAATTGTCATCTGGAGATTGCCCTGTGACAGGCTGAAATCAAAGGGCTCCTTCTGCTGTAGCAACTTGGAATTCATTCAGCCACAAGTACCAGCCCCGCTAGGGAGCTTAAACAATTTCATTTTCTTCCCATTGCAAGAAACCCTAAGGCAGGCAATCCAGGACTCTCGCAACAGCTCCAGCATGCTTTCTCCATGAGCGAAGCATCCCCACTATTAGCAGTTAGGGTTGGATAGTTCTTTGTGGTGGGTGAGGGCTGCCCTGGGTTGTGTGGGATGTTGAGAAGCATCCCTGTTCTCTACCCACGAGACGTCAGTAGTACCACCCCCTATGTGACAACCAGAAATGTCTCCAGACATTGCCAAATGTCCCCTCGGGCACACCTTTCCCCAGCTCTTTCTGGCTCCACTCTCTTTCATTGTTGGTGTTAGTCGTGGCACTGAAAGTGGCTAGTGCACCTTGAGGTGGCGGGTTCCTGGTCCAGGCAGGAAGAATGGAAAGGGGAAGATACCAACCCAAGGTTATCTTATCAGAAGCTTCATCCAGCAAATTCTCTTACATTTCATTGACCAGAACTGTCACATGACTACCTGTTACTTAAAAGTTGCTGCAAAAAGAGGGAGTGAAGATGACTGGGGATGGGGGTTGGGTCACCCAACCAAGAGTTCTGCCACACTTGTCCAAAGCTCCCTTCCTACCAAGAGACCTGCCGCCAGGTACACTTGGTTCTCCCACCAGGTTCTTTCTCAAGGTTTTTTTCAAAACAGGGTTTCTCAACCTCGGTACTAGTGACATTTTGGGCCAGATCATTGTTGTAGGGGGCTGTTCTGTGCCTTATTGGATGTTGAGCAGTGTCCCAAGTCTCTACCTACTCAATGCCACCCAGTTGTGACCATTAAAAATGTCTCAAGACATTGCCTCATGTCCTATGCAGGTGGGGGGCAAAGTCATCTGCTTTAGAGGAACCCCCACCCCACTCCAGGGTCAGCTTTAGTTATCAAGATCAGCAAGTACCCCAAAATTATCCTTGGTGATAGTTACCCTCTGAGATACACTTCCTCCTTTTTTTTCTGACTCCTTTAACCAGGGGTTTTAACTACGTAGGATACATATTATTCTTGCACATATATTTCTTCCTTTCTAGACCGCGCAGACACCAGGCAGCTGTGGAGCTCGGTTGCATCCTGTTGTCGATGAGATGTTCTCATTCAGGAGTCGTCAAATCCTCCAATAAAAATGCTAGAAGAAACTTCTAGAGGTCATCTGGCAATTGCTGTTGAAGAATCAGGTCACTGTGTAAAAGAGTAACCCAGATCCGTCCTTCCATGGATGGTCCCCTGTGCTCTTTCCCTCACTTCTTCGACTGCTCTTCAAATCAAGACCGCCGCATCCTTCGAAAGTCTTGTAAAGTCTCGCCTTGCCGAACTCTCACTCCACAAGTGACGTACCTTATTAAACATATTTGCTCTTCTCCAGCTTTAGGCACACCGTATTGCTGTCAACGGTTCTGTATTTTTCCAGTTCTTTCCTGCCCCTTCAGGTCTTAGAAGAGGAACCTCTCCATATTCTGAAAGAGCCCCTTGGTTCCCATAATTCAGTGATCTTGCTTTCATAATCCTCCACCTCGCTCACCTCCCTCTGTACACAAAACAGTGTCTGCCCCGCTGAACTGAAAGTCCCCTAAGCCAACCTCTTCTTGGACCTTCAAACTCTCCAAAGGGTTATTGAGAATATATATATGTCTCCTACTGTCTTCCTCTCAGCTTACCTTTATTCTCCCATCCATGAGTACCTTCTTGCCAAATCTAAAGCCTTTATCCTCTGGCTTTAGCTTTAAAGATACTTGCAGATCTAAGTGTTTTAACCTCATAGATATCTATTATACTTAAAGTCTTATTACTTTCACATATACCAACTATCATATAATAAAGAATATATCTGGTCTTTATTCCCTGTCCCTGGCATAGAGCTTCAAAAACCCTTGGAATTTCCTGATAGGTGTGTCTTTAGCATTCATAATGAGCCCCTTCCAACCGTCCCTGGGTTTGTGCTAATGAGGTGTGGGCTCTTAGATTCCAAGGGGGAGGGGGTTGGCCATGCCAGAAAGACCAAGCCAGAAAGTCCAAGGATGTGATTAGAGGCTTGAAACTTTCAGCGCCACCCCTAACTCCCAAGAGGAGAGGGGGCTGGAGATTGATCTTAAGCAGGTGGCCAAGGATTTAATCAGTCACGAGTCTACAATGAACCCCCAATAAAAACTCTGGACAACCAGGCTTGGGGAGCTTCCCAGTTGGCAAATATATCAATGTATTATGAAGATGGCACATCCGGACTCCATGGGGATAGAAGCCCCTGCACTAAGGACCCTTTCTGACCTTGTCCTCTCTGTATCTCTTCATCTGGCTGTTTATCTGTATCCTTTATAATAACATGATGATTGCAAATAAAGTGCTCTCCAGAGCTCTGTGAGTCATTCTAGTGAATTATTGAACTTGGATTTGTAGCCAAGTTAGACACAAGTACAAGTAGTCTGGGGCTCCCACTTGCAACTGGCATCTAACGTGGGGACCATTTTGTTGGGACCTTGCCCTTTAACTGTGGGCTCTGCACTAACTCCAGGTAGTGTCAGGATTGGATTGGATTGGATTGGATTGGATTGGATTGGATTGGATTGGATTGGATTGGATTGGATTGGATTGGATTGGATTGGATTGGACTGGACTGGACTGGACTGGACTGGACTGGACTGGACTGGACTGGAACGGAATTGTAGGACGTCCAGTAGGCGACAGTGAGTTGGTGTTGGAATGCTTCACTCCTCTTGTCTAGAACAAGGACAAAGAAAATAGTTATGACTTGAGGCTGAAGAATGTGAGAATGACCACTCTAAGTTGACATCTACTCAGTCTCCAACTAGGTACCAGGCCCTTCTAGACGTCCACACTTGCACTACATCGTGGATAGGAAACCACCCCTTCCTCACAGGGCATGTGATGTACTCAGAGGAGAGAACACACCTAATTAACCCTAAATCTCTTAAAGAAAAATGAAGGGCAATTTACAACCTTGTGCTAAGTGACATGTATGTAGCAGACAAAGGCCAGTACCAATAAAATGAGCAATTCAAGGCACCCCAAAGGCAGGAAGGGACCATGCAGTCTTTTCACCAATGTCTTCTCAGCATTCAGTAGACATTTAAGTTCCTTAGAACAAAGAGGAGAAAGACTTCACAGTAATCAAGAAACATGTGGTCATTCTCCTTAGTGACCAAAGGGAAGCTGAGGGGGCAGTCATACTCTTCCACAGGTGGGGGAGGCTCCGGTGGTAGGGACAGGCGCATCGCCTGCTTTCCTGCCTCTCTGTCCCAAACCCAGTGCCCCTTCCTTCCAGCCTACCTCCACCCCTAGCAAGGACAGGAGTCACTGCAAATCACAGAATTCTAGAACGTCAAAGGCACACCAGTGTTTTCTCCATTGCAGCCATTCACTGTGGTCTTACCTCCATACTATTATTTAATTGGCACTTTCTTTTACATTGACTCACTGTTTGTTTTGTACTTGAATGCCTACTTTATGCCCCATTGTAAGCAATAATATCTGTGAAATAACAGGTTTCATGTGCTAGTTATTTTGGGTTAATGCACATTAAAATAAACATAATGATTTCTAGTTTTTAAAACATTAATTAATTTAAAAAAAGAAAGAAACGTGTGCTCATGGGTCATCACTGGAAGTAACGAGGGCACTTGCCTTTTTCCAGAAAATTGGCGACTAACAGCAATGACTAGGAAATCATTAAACCCAGCCTTTCTTGTACAAACGGTATTTTAGGAAAAACAAACAATCCTAACTGATAAGGGGGAAAAAATTAACGGGAGAATTCTACTTAATATATGTAGAAAGTATGACAAATTAGAAACCACCAGTTTGCAACTTCTGATGAAATAAATGATTTAGACAGAGATTATCAATGGATGAAACCATTCGATGAAATGCTGGTGGGAAATAGGAGGGCAGACTGTCACCTCCCAGACCCATGGTTTCATCATAGCATCAGTAAAAGCACAGCCAGAAATGCTGGGTCTGCTGGTGTGAGGCCCACACCACCATCCATTAAGCATTTTTGCCAAATCCAAAAAAAAAAAAAAGGCTAAATAAACAAAAGGAATGGAGTTAGAAAATTCCAGAGGAAATGTGTAGCCCAGAACGGCAAAGTTTCAGAGAAACAAGGACAGAAATGTGGAAGGGTGTGCCTTCTTACAACCACAAAGGGAAATGAATCTAGCCAAGACCAAGAATCCCATGAGGCGGAGTTCAAGGTAAAGTGCCAAGGCCCCTGTTCTATTCCCAGTTACCCTGGCAACGAACGCCCCACCTACATCAAAGAAGGTAAGCAGTGAGTAGAAGCAGGGCTCCATGTTGCGAGTGGCCAGTGGCCCAGGAGGAGTTTGGGAAGAGTTTGATGGGCAGACCACGCGTGAGGCCCCCAATGGGGAGAATTTATGGCTAAAAGGATTATCTTAAGCCTGTTTGCTGGAGGGTTTCAGCTGCTCGGACCTGAGGCTTCTCCAGCTGAGCTTGGTCACACCTAAGCAGGCAAAATGTTGTCACTCTTCGGTTCTATTTCTTGGCATCTGTGTCTGGGATGAACCTCAGACAAGGAAAAGGGGAAGAAAGCTCTTCCTGTGCTCACTGGCCTGGGCCCACCGGAGTGAGCTACAGACGTGGAGGGAAGACGTGGGCCCAGGGATTGGAATCTGAGAATCCTAGTGACCCAACCCAACCGAGAGGATTCCACCTGAGCACCAGCGGTGCCCAGCATGTCCCCCTCGGATGGATTTCCTCAGAGAGGTGCCCCATCCAAACACTGTCCCTTCATTGTAGGGCCAGGCCGGGAACTGCAAGGAGAACGTCTGGTGCTTTGAGGGGCGATGCTCCAGCTGACGGAGCAGAAAGTCATCATCAGAAGGGAAAAGGCTCTGTGGGCGGGGGAGGAACGTTCTGGAAAAGAGATCCTTCCCTGAGGTTTGGCCATGGTGACGTCCAGAATAATGGAAGGATGAGAGAGCCAGCAGGTGACCGCTGTGAGATCTGATAGGGGGAAGGAAAATGCCACCAAACCCACAGGAGGCCTAGGAAAGCAAGAAGGGGTGTGTCAGGCAAATAACAGCACCGCCCTCCAAAGCTGTCCACGCCCTGATCCCCAGAACCTGTGACAATGTGGCTTTACATGGCAGAAGGGACTTCCACAGATGTGATTAAATTAAGGACTTGAGATTGAGGAGAGGATCCTGGATTATTCAGGTGGACCCAATCCAGTCACACAAGTCCTTAAAAGCACAGAACTTTTCCCACCTGAAGTCAGATGGATTCCATTGAAGAAAAGGGACTTGAGCTGCTTGTTGCTTAAAGAGGCCAAGGGAGGAGAGTCAGGGAATGCCCGCGGCGTCCTGAAACTGAGAACGACCCCCAGCTGACAGCCAGCTGAAAACGACACCCAGCTGACAGCCAGCAAAGGAACAGGGACCTCAGCCTTGCAGCCACACGGGACTGCTCACCAACAACAACCTGAGTGAGCCTGCAAGCAAACTGTCCCCAGAACCTCCAGTAAGGATGGCAGCCCAGCCAACACCTTGATTTCGGACTCATGGGACCCAGAGCAGAGAAACCAGGCAGGCCTGCTGCGCTTCTGACCTACAGAACGGTGAGATAATGAACGTGCACTGTTTTTAGCCAGTAAATGTGTGGTCATATGTTTTGGCAGCATCTGTCTCCCAGGGGCGGGTAAGCAGCTCGAGGACGAGGCCCATTGGGGGATCAGCGTCCCCCACTGCAGGACCACAGTCGCTCCACGCCTGCCCAGCCTGTGTCCAGGGAAGGCAATTGCTATGTGAAAAGGAAAACTCTGTTTTTCTTCTCTGCCCTGATACCACATTGGGGACCGCAGGGAGGTGGGGTTGCTATCCCTCAATTCAATTCTGACACTGTCTACCTGGAGTTAGTGTCACATCCCACCGGTTAAGGGCTCAGTCCCACAAGATCACCCCCACCTCCCCTTTGGATGCCAATCACACATCCATGCCTCCAGTACATCCAACCAACAGCTTATAAATCAAGGCTTCCCACGCCCTTCCTCAGGTTCAATCATTTGCTACAATGGCTCCCAGACCGCAGGAATAAAGTTTACTTACTAGGTTACCTGTTTACTATAAAACCTGTGACAGATGAGGGTGCTCTTCCTAGCTGGCAGGTAGCTGCCTTCCCCATGTCTTCCCATGGGAGGGGCGGAGAGGGAAAGAGTTCTTTGCAATCCCTACCATCGCCCTTGCTCCCTCCATTCCCACTACTAAGGGAAAATACTGGTTTCCTAACAATTTCACGTATAATCTTACTTTGAACATGTCAACCCACTTGCACGCACCACAGTCAGTATCCCAGGCCCAACACGGGTGGGACCACACAGAGCTGCATCTGCCCGGCTCACACCCTCATCCTTCTTCTTTCCTTCTCCCCAGTCTCCCTCCTTCTCTTCCCTGTGCCTGATCTTCTACTCCTGCTCTCTGCTCTTTGCAGCCCTGCTCTTGCTGCCATCTTGTGGTATTAGAGTGAAATTAGCCTGAGCAGGAAGCAGACAAATCCTAGAAAATGGTGAGGGATGCTTAAAGCCATTGTAATGTGATTAGGCGAGACGGGGAGGTTCATTTTGAATGGTGGTCCGTGCAATGAGGCATCATGAAACGATCTGTTATTTCCAGGTCGTGATCATTACACTACACTAGCAGCAGGGAAGGAAAAGCCAGCTCGTGGCTCTAAAACAACTTTGTTTTTAACTTGGCTTCCCACAAGCCTAGGGGCATTGGAGAGACGCGCTGAATGAATCCACTGTGGTATTTCGGAAACCATTCTATGCTGCGTATTCCAGAAACCAGTCTTTCCCATTGACCTCTGATTGGACCATTAGGGATTTAAGTCTGTGAGTTCTGTAGGCATTCCCACTTTTAAGAAGGCCCTATTAAAATGTTAAGGCAGGAGAGCCTCAAAAATAAATGGAACTGCATTCATAAGAGACTTAATATTAAGATGACAATACTACTCCAAGCGATATACAGATTCAGTGCAATTCCTATCAAAATCCCAATAGGGACCCAGAGTAGCCAAAACAACATTTAAAAAGAGGAACAAAGTTAGAGGACTCACATGTCCCAATTTCAAAACATGGTACAAAGCTATAGTAATCAAAAAAGTGTCGTATTTGCCTAAGTGTAGACATATAGACCAACAGAATAGAATTGAGAGCCCAAAAATAAACCTTCACATCTGTGGTCAATTAATTTTCAACAAGGATGCCAAAATCATTCAATACAGGAAAAAAATGGTCTCTTCAACAAATGATACTGAGAAGACTATATATGCACATGCAAGGAATGAAGGTGGACCCTTATACTCAATTTAACTCAAAAATGATCAAAGATCCAAATTTTAAGAGCTAAAACTATAAAACTATAGAAGAAAACATGGGAAAAAATCTTCATGACCTTGCATTTAGGATTGGTTTCTTAAATATGACATCAAAAGCACAAACAACCAAAGAAAGAACTATAATAGATAAACTGGACTTCATTAAGATTAAAAACCTTTTTGCATCAAAGGGCACTGTCAAGAGAGTGAAAAGACAACCCACAGGATGGGAGAAAATGTTTGCAAAGCAGATAAGGGTTTAAAATCCAGAAAGAACTCCAACAACTCAACAACAAAAAGAAAAACCCAATTTAAAAATGGGCAAAGGACTTGAATAGACATTTCTCCAAAGAAGATACACAACTGACCAGTACATACAGGAAAAAATGTTCAACATCATTAATTATTAGAAAAATGCAAATCAAAACCACAATGAGATACCACTTCACACTGGATTGGCTATAATTTTTTTTAAAAGGTAAATATGTGTTGAAGAGGATGTGAAGAAATTGGAACCCTTGTACATTGCTGGTTCTCAAAAAAAAAAAGTTTGGCAGTTCTCAAAAAAGTTTGGCAGTTCTCAAAAAATTACACGTAGAATTTCCATATGACCCAGCAATTCTATTCCTAGGTATATACTCCCAAAGAATTGAAAACAGGCACTGGAACAGATGCTTGTACAGAAATGTTCGTAGCAGCATTATTCACAGTAGCTAAAAGGTGAATTAACGGATGGATAAACAAATTGTGGTCTATCCATACAATGGAATATAATTCAGCCATAAAAGGAATCAAGCAGTGACACACGCTACATCATGGATGGACCTTGAAAAATGGTGCTAAGTAAAGGAAGCCAGACACAAAAGAAATATTGTATGATTTCTGATACAAACAGCATGCGCCTACCTCCAGACGTCTTATTACTTGAGAAAATCTCTCCCAGGTGAGTTGGGTACCCAACGTCCTTCCCCACATCAGCTTGGGAATTAAGGCCTGTCTCCTGGTATTACAGCCACCAAACCCACTCACCTGTCCCCATCCAAACACCACTGTCCTCCTCCAAAGCACACATGCTACGCCCACGTTCATTGCAGCATTATTCACAATAGACAAGAGGTAGAAGCAACCCATAGGTCCATTGACAGATGAAAGGGTAAACAGAATGTGGTGTATACATGCTATGGAATATTCCTCAGCCTTAAAAAGGAAGGAAATTCTGACACGTGGATGAAACCTTGAAGTTAAGTGAAAAAAAGCCAATCATAAAAAAGACAAATACTGGATAATTCCACTTACATGAAGTATCTAGCATAGTCAAATTCATGGAGACAGAAGTAGAATGGTGGTTGCCAGCGGAAGGGAGGAGTGGGGAGTTAGTGTTTAATGGACATAAAGTTTCCGTTTTGCAAGATGAAAAATTTCTGGAGATTGGTTGCACAACAATGTGAAAGTACTTGACACTACTGAACTGTACCCTTAGAAACGGTTATGAAGGTAAATTTTATGATATGCGCTTTTACTACAATAAAAATAAATTTAAAATAGATTACCTGGAAATCCCTCCAGCATGGAAGCAATGGCCCCCAATTGGCCACCAGGGGGCGCTGTGCACTCACTCCTGGTTCATTTCAGTGGTGGTTTCCAGAGGGGAAAACAGCACAAGGGTCCTAGGGAAAGTTAGAGTTCCTGTCTCCTCCCGCCTCCTTTCCCAGATAGACTGGCTCTGCATTAGCCCCCAAGCTGTACCATGCTCCTGCCACATCCCTGTCCCAGCCTCTTTCTCTGAGTCCCTTCCCTCGGTGCTGGAGACACAGTGGTCCTGGATAGAGTACCCACACTGCCCAGCTGCCCTCAAGCCTCCAGATTGCCCAGGCGCTGGACAAGAGGGAGAGGTGACAAGGACGCACCTGCCCCCAGGTTATGAGAGGACAGTCCAATGGAAATGGGTCAGGGACCTCTGGTCCCAGGAGCAAGAGATTCAAGGTCAACCAGACATGGGGTTTTCCCTGTGAATGTCATAACCTCCCTGGGCCTCAGTCTCCTCATCTGTAAAATCTATACTCATACCTGGGAGGATTGATAGAGCTTAATCAAAGCCCTGATGCCTAGAAAGCACTCAGTGAATGGGCTAGTTACCATTCCATGCCCACATCCGATGCTGACCGGTGTCTCCTCCCGTCTCCCAGTGGTTTTCTACTGCACAGCACCCCCCTCTCCAATTTGCACTTTCTCCTAAGAAACTTCTCCTGAACAAACCCGCATTATGAACTTCTGGCCACACTGTCAGTGATTTAACCAGGAAGGACTCACTGGGTTGCAAATAACAGAAACCCAGTTAAACCACCTCAAGGAAACTGAAGTGGCTCATGGAATCCAATAAAAACTGAACCGCAAATCACTGAGAAAAGCAGACTCGGGATCTGGGCTCTTTGGGGAACCCTGGAAGGTCCTTGCTCTACTTCCCCATCTCTCTCTTTCCGTCCCTAAGTCTGCTTTATTCCTTCCCTTCATGCAGGTCGTTTCCAGGACATATGCCCACACTCACTTCTTCTGGCCCATGGACCTCCGTGCCATTCCTAGAGCAGGCCAAACACTCTCCTACCTCAGGGCCTTTGCATTTGCTGTGCCCTCTGCTTAGGACACTCTTTCCTAGATCCTCCATGGTTCACTACCTCCCTCCTTCAAGTCTTAGCTCAGATATCACCTCAGTGGGGTCTTCCTTGACCAACGGGTTGAATATTGCAACCCACCCCCACCCCAGCTTGCTCTAGCCCCTCCCCTGTTTGCTGCCTCTTTTCCACACACACACAAAATGGGATAATCATCATCCTTGGTTCATAACCCACTCTCATCAGCTTTTAGGGATTAATTTAATAGTATGATAAACACCTGTGAAACCACCACCCAAAACAAAAACTAGAATTTTGACAATAACCTACATCAAATTATATGGTTCTCCCACCATAGTCGTCATCCTGAACCTTGTATTTATTCTTCCCCTGTTTCCTCTTTATAGTTTATTATTGCACATGTGTATATAGTTTTAGTTGCTTTTAACTTTATAGAAAAAGCGTCGTGTTTATGCAATGGGACATTTTCATTGGCTGTTCTAGTTCAGAGATCCATCCATATTGTGATGTGTGGCTATAGTTCCTTCGTTTTGATTTCCATGTAATATTTCATCGTGGGAATTTATTCATCTGCTCTCCCACAGATGGGCATTTTGTCTGCTTCTCAATTTTGGCCACTGTGAACAGAGGCCCTGTTAATATTCTTCCACGTGACCCTCATTGGAGATGGGCAAGAATTTCTCCAGGGTCCATAATTTGAAGGAGAAGTGCTGGGTCATGGGGGTTTGCATGTGCTCAGCTTTAGGAGATAAAGCCAAACTATTTTCTAACACTGTGGCACCGATTCACACCCTGACTAGCAATGTCTAAGATGTCTATTTTCCTCCAGAGCACACACACTTTGTGACATACTACATATTTTACTTATTTGTTTGTTCTCTATGTTCCCTCCACTTCCCCCGCCCCCAGAATGGGAGGGCAGTGATTTTTGTTCACTATTGCATCCCCAGGGCCTAGATTGGTGACTGGCACATAGTAGGTGCTCAATAAACATCTTCTGATTGAATGAACAAGGGGATGGCTGAAAACAAGACCTAAGAGATCTTATTTGTACTATCGGCCCAACTACCTAGAGACAGGCCAATTCAACTCTCTCGTAGTTTCAATCCCCCACCCCCACCCCAATCCAGGGAAAGGAAAGAATCATTGGCTGAAAACTACTGATGCCTGGACACCCAGGCCAACCAATTCGGAGTTTCTGAGGATGGGGCTTCCCCTTCAGTAGCCTCCCATGGCTCTTAGAATAAAACTCCCAAAGCCATGCTGGGGTTTACAAGGCCCAGCATGGTGGCCCTGCCCACTTTGTCTTGCCCACACTCACCCCTGCTCCATCTCAGGGACCACTCTGGCCTCCTCTCTTACTCTAACACACCAAGCTCTTTCCCACATCCCTGTTCCCTCTGCACCTCCTCTGCGTAGCCACATTAAGACTATGAATCCTTTGGGGAGTAGCTGAAATGTCACCTCCTCTGAAAAGCCCTGCCTGGCTCCTGAGAACCAGTGGGATCCCTGTGAGAGGCCCACAGGACAGTCGGAACTTCTCTTTCATGGCTCTTGAAAAATTTTGTAATCATACTTTGTGTGATTCTCTGATTCGTGTGTCACTCACCCACTAGACTCTGAGATACACACAAGCAAGAACCATGCCGTTTTGGTTAGCTCTGTGTCTTAGCACATAGCCCAGTGCCTGGCACGTAGGCAGGTCTGGTATTTTGGGGATGGATGGATGGGCAGATAGATGAGTGAATAGATGGATGGTTGGGTAGGAGGAGAGAGGAAGGAAGGGAGGGTGGGAGGGAGGGAGGAAGGAAGGGAGGAAGGAAGGAAGGAAGGAAGGAAGGAAGGAAGGAAGGAAGGAAGGAAGGAAGGGTACTTGCACAGATAAATGTATAAACGAGTGGATAGATGGATGGACGGATGGATGGATGATGGATAAGAGAACAAAAAAATGAGTTTATTTTTTCCACAATCTCTCCATGCCCCCATAACGGTGCACATGAACGTGGCTGATACTCTCAAGAACATCAACAACGCTGAGAAGAGAGGCAAACTCCAGGTTCCTTTAGGCGATGCCCCAAAGCCATCTTCCGGTTTCTAACTGTAATGACGAAGCATGATTACATTGGCGAATTGAAATCACCGATGGTCAAAGAGTGAGAAAATCATAGCGAACTTCACATGCAGGTTCACTAAGTATATAAGCTCCAGGTTTAGAAAAGTGGCAGAATAATCTCCTGTCTTATCAGTTTGATTTCATTGTACTGATGACCTCAGCTCAAATCCTGGCGGCAAGGAAGTGAGATGAAAGCACAAAGAAGAGAGTATCCTGGGATCCTTTTTCTAGGGATGTACTATATACGTGCAAATTTTTTTTTTAAAGTCTTCATGATTGAGTGCAATTGTTCTATTGGCTTTTCCACTGGTGTCTGAGCCATCTCCCCAAAGGACTGTGGGCTCCTTAAAGGTCAAATTCCATTCCTCTCCTTGGAATCCCTTTGCCACTCAGCTGAAGGCCATTCATTAGCAGAGGCAGCTAATGCAGGAGGTGCAAAAGGGCTTGGGATTCAAATCCCAGCGCTGCCACTAACTCCCTATGGGAAATTAGGCAAGACACTTACCCTCTTTCAGCTTCAGGATTTTTTTTCCACCTGTAAAATGAAGACCACCATAGTACCTACTTTGTGGGGCAATTGTGAAGAGTAGTGGGTATTAAGTACCTGGCATGTAATAGGCACTCAATACATGATAAGTGTCATGTCATGAGCACCAGGCATACCACACAAGATGAATAAAACACAGTCCCTGATCTCATGGATGTCTGACTCTAGCAGGGACAGCACTGAAGTGGCCAACTGTGATACAGGGTGTCACATCAAGGTATGGACAAAGGAACGCAGAGAAAGATGGGATGAGTTCAGGGAAGGCTTCCCAGAGGAGGTGACATTTAGTCAGACTTTAAATAGCAGTATACAGTTTGGTGTTTTGGGTTCTTTTTTCCAACTTGCTGCTAAATTTCCATGTGACCTTGAGCTAGTCTTTTCCTCACCCTGGGGTCCCCAGATCCCCTTCTGTAAGATGAGGTTGTTGAGCATCAACTCTGAACCTTTTGAGTCACAGCCTCCTTTGAGAAGAATCTCTGAAAGCCAGAGCCCTTCTTGCCAGAAAAATGCAGACAGAAGTTTGTCTGTAATGGGGCAGAGGGTCTTCGTGGATGCCCTCACCCCCCGAAAGCCATCAGTGGACCCTAGGCTAAAATCTCAGAGCTCAGTGATCCTGTTGGAGCGTTATCACTGCAGAGCTGGACCTGCCTTCAGACAGAGCCTTTCTCCACAGCCTGCAGCAGGCGCAAACAGACTCATTGACCCAATCCGGAAAAGCCCATCGGGCACTGGGCTGCAGGACAGAGCAGGGGCCTAGGGAGAGGAGGTCACTTCAGCTGGCTGGGGAACTGGAGTTCAGTTCTGGGAAAGCACCCCTGAGCAGCCTGCCCCTGACCTTGCCTCGTTTATCACCATCTGTCCTGGGGAGGAAGAGGAGCGTGGGCCGCCCTGGGCAGGCTCCCAAACAGGCTGCTGACCCCAGTCTGCCGCCCAGGCTGGAGTTCCCGGACGCCTTCTACATCTTCCCTAATCTAAACACCCGCAGGCCCCCGGGGGTCCACCCCCTCCCAGCTGATGTGTGTCCTCAGCTGCATCTAGCTTGCCAGAGGAGGGAGAGCCAGTCATCCCATTAACGCTTGAGCTGCTGCCATCACCTACATCCCTTTCCACCCAGCTGACCCTCATCCAGCATTTATTGAGCACCTATAGTTTACAGGTATCTGTGAATGGGATGGTAGAGGGCCTGCCCTTACCTTGCCCCAAGGTCTCTGCCTCCTGGCCTAGGTCCCCCACCCCCACCCCCTGGGAGGCAGGAAGCTATTGCTATCCCAATCACTTGGAGCAGGTGGGGGCTTTGGGAAGGTGGGCCGGCTAATTGGGTCCTGGGAGGAGAATCAGCTCCTGGGTTGGCGGCTGGCACTGCTCTAAGCTTCTGTAAGATCCTGAACCTGTTTCTTACCCTCTGGGCCTCCGTCTTCCCTTAAGCGCACTTAAGATTCTATGATTTCTATTCTGCTCTGAAATGGGCCTTGCCAGCCCCTCCTCGCCCCCCCTCCCCAGAGTAGTTGAGATAGAAGAGAAGTTACCCTAGAAATGCTCTACGATCTTTCTTTAGACAATCTCTGGATCTTGTTTATTCATGGGAACGTTAATTGAGCACCTAGTGTGTGCCAGGCCCCGGACTGGGCAACAGGAATGTAAGGATGATTAGGATTCAAGCGGGAGAACCACAGACACCCCCTCCATGCCTTGAGCCCTGCTTAGGTTCAGGCGACCTCCTGGGGTCCCAGGTGGGCCTAGCAGAGGATTTGGGGCGCCCGGAGACCAGCGTGTCAGCGCCTTAGGCGCTTACGGTCGCGATCTGTCTCCTCCCCTTCCTCCTCCTCCGCCCCCTCCCCTGCGCGCGGCGGAGGCCGCCTCCCACCCGCGGGATCCCGGCGTCCGGCCGCCGGCTCACGGGTCCGTCGGTCGGCGGCGTAGTCTGTCCGCGCGCAGAAAGCCCAGCGTCCGGGCGCGCGGCAGCCGTGGGCCTGGAAGGGAAAGGGCGCGGAGGCGGGACCGCGGCGCCCTCCCACTCCGGGGGGAGCCCAGGGGGCGGAGGTACTGAAGCGCCAGCCTGAGAGAGACAGAGCAGAAGAGAGGCGGTGAGAGCGCGGGGTGCTGAGGGACCCCACCCCGGCTCATGCGGGGGCCCGCGCGCGCTTTGGGGAGGTCTGGGCTGGGGAAAGGGGGCTCTTACTCCCAGGGCGGGGGGCAGCAGCGATCCAGCTCCCAGCTTCGCCTCCTCCGTGACGCGACCCCAGAGCAGCCCTGGGCCGCGCCTGCAGCACCGCGCATCCCCGCGCATCCCCGAGCACCTGCATCCCTTGCCGGGGTGGGGGCCCCGGGGGAGGGGAGTGCTGGGGGAGCTGACGGAGAGCCGCAGGCGAGAGCCTCGGAAAATCTCGCTCCCAGCCCCAGTCCTCCCTTCAGGCCTGCCCCAAGGGAACGCGGGCAGCGACCCCCTTTAGCCCCCTTGCTGCCCCCCCCATCGGTTCCCCATTGTTCTCAGCGATTGCTCTCCCGGGAAGGGGGAGGGGGTGCCGCGCTCTATTCTTAAAGGGCCCTTTCCCGGTCTTGTCTCCCGGCAGGTTGCGAACACGAGTGGGGTGGGGCGTGCCCACGGGCCCCCGCCCCCCTCGTTCCCCCTCGCAGCTCGGGAGCTGCAGCCGGAGCCGTTGGGCCGGGGGCACGCTCCGCACCCCTCCCCCGTGCGTTCCTCAGCTACCCAGGCCTTCCTGGACACCGTGAAGCAGGGACCTGGGGGAGAGGGACGCCCCCTTCAGCAGGAGCCGTCGGGGGGGCGGACCCAAGACAAGGCAAGCAGCCCACTGGAGCCAGGCGCAGGGTCTGGGACGCAGTTGGGAGCGCACAGGGCTGGCTGGGCGCTGCAGAGAGTAGCAGGCTGGGGCTGGGCCTCCTGGGTGACAGGCCCTGCGCCGCCAGGGAAGGACTGGAGGCCAGCAGGCAAGAGATTGGATCTAGAGTGGGAGCAGCTGCCTCACTCCCTTCTCTGAGCGGAGGGAAGCAAGGAATTTAGAGCAACATTTCCTCCATCATAAGAGACACTTGCTTTCCAGAGCAGCACCCTTTATCTGAGACAGCTCCGCAGGGAGGGGGCCTTGGAGCCTGGAACACCACCCCACACTCATTTGACAGGCCTCCGGGGAGTTAGAAAGGAGGCCAGACAGCTCTTGCTGCCCCCCTGGGGAGAGAGGAAGTTCCCTGCCTGCTCCCAGGCCCAGGAGGAGCTGGGCCAGCAATAGTAGGGTCCTGGCCCCTGAGGCAGCAGCGGCCATGTCACGGCCAGGCCAGGGTGTCATGATGTCGGTAAACGGGCTGGGCTTCCCACCTCAGAATGTGGCCCGGGTGGTGGTGTGGGAGTGGCTGAATGAGCACAGCCGCTGGCGACCTTACACGGCCACCGTGTGCCACCACATTGAGAACGTGCTCAAGGAGGATGCCCGTGGTTCCGTGGTCCTGGGGCAGGTGGACGCCCAGCTGGTGCCCTATATCATCGACCTGCAGTCTATGCACCAGTTTCGTCAGGACACAGGTGAGTGGACTCGCTACCCGCCCACCAGGCCAGGTGGAGACACAGACACCACCACCATCACTACCACAATACCACCTTTCATGGGGGGGATGCTGGAATCCCCCAGCACCCCTGAGGAGGGAGCCTGGAACTGCAGGAAGGCCAGTCTGCTGACCCAACCTCCCCAAAAAGGGACAGCCTAGCCTAGTCCAGGTGGAGACTTTGTTTCCAATCCAGCCTCTGGTATTCGTTGTTTCATCACTTCTCTTAGCCTCAGTTTCCTCACTGTAAAATGAATGGATTAATATCTCACACAGCTGTGTGAGGATCAAATAAAATTGTGCTCACAGAGCACAGAACCTAGAAGAGCATTAGCACTCAATTATCATAGTAAAAGGACTTTCCATGTACTTCCTCATTTGATTGTTCCCCCAACAAGCACAGACAGTAAGTCTTATTATTGTATTAGTAGTAGTAGTCCCACTTTACAGATGAAGCAACTGAGTCTCACAGAAGTTGAGTGATTTAAACTCAGAGCTGGGATTTAAGCCCAGGCCATTGAATTCCAGAGCCAAAGCTCTTAGTATCCTGCACTGGCTTCAGGTGTTGGTGGTGTTGGGGTGCTGTGATGGCGGTGGTAGTGCTGGGGTGAGGGAGTGTTGGGGTGGGGTGGAAATGATGGAGGAGATAGTGGTGGTGACGTCAATGGGCGTGTTGATTGTGGGATTGAAGGTGGTGCTGGTTGATGACTGTTTGGTGGTTGTCTTGGGGGTGGTGTGATAGGTTATGATGGGGAGATAAATATGGGGAGGTCCAGTCTCAGCATTTTTGTTCTGGAGATGTACCATCACTGTGGAGATCTCCCTGGGTCATTGTCTCTGTGACAAGCTTGATGGACAGTAGAGGATGGTTAGTCCTTGCTTCATGGAGGCTGCCAAAAAAAGTCCTTGTCATGTTTGACCCCATGGACCAGCTGGTGGAGATTTGGGAGACTTCTTGTGAATCCCTGGATGGCAGGACTGCATGTGACAGCCTTGGAGGCAGTAGGACATGTCCCTTCTCTGTACAGCTGTGCCGTCCAATATGGCAGTCACTAACCACATGTGGCTATTTAAATTTGCATTAATTAAAAGTAAATACAATTGAAAATTCAGTTTCTGGTCCCACCAGCCACATTTCAAGTGCTCAGGAACCACATGTGATTCATGGCTGACACGTTGGACAGTCTAGATCCAGACTATCGCCATCCTCGCAGAAAGTTCTAGAAAGTTCTGCTCTAGAACATGGCATGGTGCCTACAGTGTGATCACCACATGTGGAAACACAGGTGAATCCATAACAAATGGTTTATCACTGTTATATCTATGTTTCCGTAACTTCAGGCATTGCCTGCAGTCACTGGTGGTGCCGGTCATTCATCCATGCCATCGTATGATTATTTAGTGATTTCCGGCTGTGTGTGCAGCCCTGTGCTAAATACTGCAAGGAGCTGGCCAGCCAGGGTCCTGAGTAGAGGTTGACCACTGGAGGATCTAGGCTGGAGGGCCTTGTAGATTCAGGAAGTAAACAAACACATAATCTCACAGATACTCAGCTGCGGGTCTGAGAACATGCAACACACTTGGTCTAGGGGTGGTCATGGGAGGCTAATTTGAGGAAGGGGTGTTAGAACAGAAGTCTGAAGAATGAGTGAAGGAGCCAGTGTTCCAGGCTCAGGGAACAGCCAGTGGAAAGGCCTTGTGGTAAGAAAGAACAGCGTACATTCAAGTTCATTGTGTTTGGAGTGCCATGAGCGTGGGGAAGGTGGTACAAGATGAGGTTGGAGCAGGTCCCGGACAGCCACGAAAAGGGCTTTGAATTCTTTGAGCAAGTCACCCTTGAGGCCTCCTGCCCATTCTTCCAGAGAGGCGTTGAGTCCCTGATGGAGAAATGAGGCATCCTGTGCCTCCATTCTCTCTGGTTTCTCCTGGAACCTTCTCTGGTGGAGGACAGGGGTCTGACAGCAGAAGGAGGTGGGTTCTCTCTTTGGCTTGGTGTTTGGTGTTCTGCAGGTTCAGAGCTAGTGCTGGGTGGGGAAATTTTTTAGGGTCTGGCTTGGTGGGGGGGGGATCCTTAGAACAGGGATAGCCTCACTCAAGCCTGCTTAGCTGGCCACTTTGTCTTTAATCCTCCCATTCGGGAGCACTTTGCTATTCCTACCACCCCCACTTGGGTTCCCAGCTCCTTCAAATCCCTCCATTCCCCTTTTCAGCAGGCCCCTTACTCTCAATGGTGCCTCTTTTATGGTTCAGCCTCTCTGGACCCCCTAGAAGTTCAGCTTCAGTCACTTCCCTGCACCCTTTCCCAGAGCGGCTCAATCTACACCTGCCCCTGTTTGCCGGAAAAGGGAAAAAAACTACTCATCCCTCAGTGGGCTCCTGGGAGCCTGCCCAGACCCCCAGCAAGGGCGGAAGGCCTGGGAACTGATGGGACTGGCAGGGGACCTAAAATGCCTGGAAAACTGCTGGAGGGAGGGGCACCAGGCCTCCCCACCAGACATGTCATATATAGTGTGCTCCCCACTTCTCCCAGGAGCAAATCAGTGTCAATCTTGTTCTCACTGTTAATGGTCCGGGGAAGAGCTTTAGGCAGACGTCCTCCCTCACCTCTCCAGGCCTTAGTTTCTACATCTGTGAAATGGGCAAGAGTGTTGCCTTGCAAACAGGATTCTTGGATTGATGGAGAGAACCAAAGTTATTTTATCCATAAACCCTGACAAATCACCCACCATGTGGCTAGCATGTACTGAACACTACGGATGCATGAGAGACAAGTGGGAAATCCTAAATCTTAAAAAGATTATGGTTCCCTCTCTCTCTCCCCCGCCTCCCCCCCACACGCATTATAAAGTAGTAAAACCCAAAGCTCACTATGTGTACTGAAATGAACACAGCTTCTATCTATGGTTTCTAATTGTAAAATTCTTGATAAGTTTATTGAAGCTGAACTTTCATGTTGGGGGGAATAGCAGCGTGCCCCAGCTTTGCCAATGCCCTAACACTGGAGCTGGAAGACTTTCTGGTAAAGTCATATGTAAGTATTTCAGCCTCTGTGGGCCGTACAGTGTCTGTTGTTCTGCTTGAGTGTCTTGTGGTGACATAAAAGCAGCCGTGGACAGTATGCAAATGAATGAATATGGCTGTGTTCTCACCAAACTGGTTGTGGCCACCAAAATTTGAATTTCATGTAATTTTCGCAGGTCGTGAAATATTCTTTTTTTTCCCATGCATTTAAATATGAAAAAAATTGTTCTTAGCTCGTGAGCTGTGCAAAAGCAGGCGGTGGGCAGATTTGGCCTGCTGGCTGCAGTTCACCAAACACCTGCCCTGTCAGGGTTTTCACCTGCCCATATGGATAAGACAGTACTGGTGCCATGGCACGCTCAGCGTGGCATCTACTGAAATACCCACCTCATGGTGTGTGCCAAGGTACACACATGTTTGCAGACACCCAGCACCAACCCACTTGTACAGCGCTAACACACACATGCCCTGGCATGCAGCCAGCTGAAAAAAGCCCAAGTGTCAGGCTCGGACCACAGGCGAGAGGCCAGGAGAGGAGAGGCCAGGCCGGGTCCCTCAGGGGCTGCTGTTTGTTCAGCCGGTGCCCCCTCACCTCTCCCCTGCTGGGCTGTTTTCATTGCTCCACACAGGGGGTGAGGTTCCCTTTGAAGCCCAACAGGTCTGGAGCCCATGTGGAGGGAGAATACGGTGACCCTGGGCCATGGGATCTCAGATCACTCACAGTGGTGGCCCCTGCAAGGCCACAACTTCCCTGAGGTTCATTGCCACCCCTACCCCACCCCCTGCTGTTGGGGCAGTGGCCTCATTCAGAGCCTGGACTTTCCACCCAGTCCCCACAGCTGGACAGATGTGATTTAACCACTTCCCAGGTCATTTCCAGATTTCTCCCTGAACTCACATGGCTGGGGACAAAGGGAAAGGCCACCATTTTGACGGACTGGTGTCTCCCATTCCCTTCTCCCTCTACTGCTGTGAGCCCTTATGGCAGCCTTCTGCCCATTCTATAAATGGAACAGCTGAGGCTAGGGGAAGCCAGGCTAAGGACCATCCACAATGGCTGTCCCCAAGGCTCTAAACACAGCTGTGCCAGTACTCTCAAACTGTCAGGCTAGAGTGACAGGTGGTGCCTTGTTTCAGCATCTCCCAAACCTACATCATCGCTCCCTGGGTAGCTTGGGCTCCACTCAGGCCTGCTCCCTGCCCTTATGGGGACATCCTGTCTAAGAACATGCTTAGGCTGTTGGAGACTGGGTGGGGCCACCCTGAGTGAGGAATAGTCAACATCAGTGAAAGCACTGCCAGAATTTAGACTCCTAGGCAGGTCATTATACAGATGGAAGACTGGGGCCCAGAGAGGGTGAGTAACCTGCCTGAGGTCACACAGCCAACACATCCCAAGCTGGAACCCAGGCCATTCAGACAGTTCTCAGGGATGTAGAACAAGGTGACATTTCATGCTGGGCTGAGCGAGTTCCTGTCCCCTTCTCCCTTGAGAGTTCTGATGGGGCTTGTTGTCAGATCTCTACCATGGCAGGAACAGCCTGTTTAACCCAAAAGGCCTCCAGGGCCAGCTCTCTAGTTACAGGACCCCTTGGGACCCTCTCTCAGCCAAATTTGGAGGCGCTTGGGGCTGGGCCTGACAGCAGGGACAAGAAGTATGATTGTGTTTGGGCTGGGCGGGGTCTGCCCCATGGTGATTCAGGTTCAATTAATCCATAGATGGGTGTCTCCCACTCCCACCTGTCACGCTGCCTACATTTCCACAGACCCACCCTTTTGGCCTCTGACTGAATTTCTGACTCCGGGAGACTCTTCTGATACCATAAATTCATCCTCACTTTTAGTTGACAGTCAGTAGTGCCTGCTCAGTGACAGGCCCTGAGCTGGGTCCTGGGGACTCATAGAGAAGGACAGGACCCCTGCCTAATTGATTACAGAGCCCAGTGGAGGCAAAGGCAGATATATATGATGAGAATAGCAATTGAACCCTCTGACTCAGGAGGCCACAGATAGAGATCTGCATTCCAGCTTGTCCCTTGGCTGGCTGTGTGACTATGGGCACACCCCTTAACCTCTCAGAGCCTGTTCCCTGCTCTGTAAAATGAGAATAGGAATCATCCCTACCTGAGAGGGTTGTCATGAGGATTTCATGAGATAATTCGGGTAAAAACACAGAGAATATTACTTTGCACATAGTTAGCATTCATGCTCAAGTAAGAAAATGGTTTAAATGCCTCATAGGAGAGGTACAGGTGGCCTCTGGCCAGGTGACGTGGGCAATGAGTGTCTGGGGCCTCAGAGAGGGAGGACTTCCTGGGAGAGGAGTCCTGGGAGGGTCTGCATGGTTTGAGGAATGCTTCCAGGTGGAGGGAACAGCTTCAGCAAGGTCCTGGAGGAGACCTCAGGCCTGGGTGGAAAGGGGGAGGCTGTGACAAGAGGGGAGAGGAAGAGAGGGGGTAAGGGAAGTCTGTTGGGTCCCACGGGGCCTGGCTTGGCTGCCAGCTGCTGCCCTTGAGTGGCCAGGCCCCGGGGGACCCAGAGCCATGCTGCAGGACCAGCTTCATTAATCATGGGTCCTCTGAGACCAGAGCTGGACAGGGGCTGATGCAGACAGTACCTTTCAGTCCATCAGGGCTCCAGCCACCCAGCCAGTAGGGATCACCCCATCTTACACATAGCAAAGCCGAGACCCCGAGGGTGGGGAGCCCCCTGCCCAAGCTCTGAAGAGGTGGGTCAGATTCAGACCCAGGTCTGCGGCGCCCACCCCTCCCCAGGCCCCGCTGCCCCAGCACCTTGGACAGCACCGCCAGGGCCCGGCCCGCTCCAGCAGGGTTGGTATGAGCGATCCTGGGCCGGGTCTTCCTCACAACCCTCTCTCCTCTCAGGTCCTGGCCTCCTCTCCTCCCCTCCTCCCCTCACCTTTTCCTTCTTTCTCCCAACCGCTGTACTCTGACCTAGAGATGAGGGAGGTGGTAGGGAAGGTGATGAGAGCTGTGGTGGGGGAGGGCATGGGGCCATGATTGGCGCTGTTAACGGTAAGGTGGAGTGGGGGGCATGATACAGGTGGCCATGATGGGCAGGTAATAGTAGCTGTCTGTCACGGAGGGAGTGCTGGGGGAGACAATTAGGGGTGCTGTGGGGGTTGTGGTGGAGGGTGGTGAAGAAGGTGACAGAGTGGAGAGGGAGACCTGGGGGCTATAGTGGGGAGCTGAGCAAGGACGTGATAAGAGGGTAATGAGGAAAGATCAGCATGGGAAGGTGAAGGGGTAGGACTGGTCACAGCGGAGACACCCGCTCGCTCAGGCCGTAGGATGGGGTCCCTACCCTCCTCTGCTTGGACTTCTCAGGGTGTGGAGAGTGCCCAGGGCCCTCCCAGGCCCCCCTCCCCCCACGTCTGCGTTTCCCTGGGCCTCCCTCCTTCCACTCACTCCAGCATCATACCCAGTAGCCATTCACCAGGACAGCCTCCAGACCCCAAGACAGCTGCCCCCCATGAACCCTCCCAGCCTCCTGGTTGACACAGACAGCCCACCAGCCCCCAACTGCCCCCGACTGATACCAGCCAAGAACATGGGGCCCAAAATCTGAGAACAGCTGCCTCAGGGAACCTTGTTGGGGAGGCCCAGACTCCAGATTCCCTTCCTAGCAGCTTGCTGATAATTGGGGGGGGGGGGGGTCTGTGACTTTGGATAAGTCACACTCCCTCCCCTCAGCCTCAGTTTCCTCCTCTGTAATATGAGTCCAACAACAGTACCTATCTCATGGGACTATGGTCAGTATTCACTCATTCATTCAGCAGGAATTGAATGAGGACCTACTATGTGCCAAACACTGTCCCGGGCACCAGGGATGCAGCCTTGAATAGTACAGATGTAAATCGCTGGCCTGCAGGCCCTTCCATCTGGTGGTGAGTGATGGGTGTGATACAGAGGCCAGACACTGAGGAAGTCCTGGGATATGGGGCTGCTCCTGACCTTGGAGCTGCCAGGCTGGGGGCTGAGTTTCCCTGGGTCCTGTGTGGCTGTGTCCTTGCTTTGCCACCGTAACCAAGTGCCACTCACTCTCTGGGGTCCCCCCATGGTCCCTCTGGAGCTACTCTAGGATGCCACCTCCACCTACCTGGGCAATAGTGGCAAACGGGTAATGGGGTCTGGGAGGGAGTCTGGCGCCAGGCCCTGGAGCTAAATGCCATGAAATGCAGAACAAAGGACAAGGCAATCAAAGGAGGCAGGGCAGGCGGCCAGGACAGTCCTGCCAGCAACCGCAGCATAGCCACCTCTTCTCCTGATGACAAGCCGGGGCCCGCCACCACTGAGCCCGGGTCCCCTCTTCCTCCGACTGGAAGCAGAGCATGCCAGGGGACGCATAGCATTTACCTGAAATTACACCACAATGGAGCCCTCCCCAGTGCCTCTTTTCTATGGAACAAAGACTCATTCATGCCCAGGTGGTGCTAGTCACCTGGTACTGCGGAAATGAGAGTCAAGGGGCCTGGAGTCAAGATCTGTCTCGAATTGGTGGGGATTTGGACCAAGTCCCTTCCCCCGTCTCTAGGGCCCAGTTCCCTAACCAGACAGAGTCTGAAAATTCCAATGGTTACAGGGCCTGGGCATCTAACAGAAGTGTGTGTAAGTGGCTGGGAAGGCAAAAGTTTTCAACTGTGGTTCTCTAGTGCCTGGTACACAGTAGATACTCAGTACATACCTCAAGACGTGAACGGGGTCACTGTTACTCAGCTGCTGCTAACTGCTGCCAAAAAGGCCAATCCCGGCAGCCATGTCTTTGGATATTTGGGGATTTTTTTGAAATCCAGACTTGAGCGAGTCCACCCCAGTTTTTAAATGCCTGGTCACTGTATTTTTTTTCAATGTAACCAGTATGTGGACTAAAGCAAAATTACATCCACCACTAACTTGTAATCTCTGGCCTAACCATCTGTAGCATTCAGTTAGGTTCACTCATGTGTATTTGGTCATTCATTCATGTAGTCATTCAGCTAGCATTTCCCAAGTGCCTGTCTCCCTGTGTTCTGGGCTATGGAAGGGTGCTAAGGTGGCTGAAAGGTAGGTGGCTCCCAGGGAACACAGACGCCTCAACATTTTGTAAGCTCTGAGCTCGGGAGTACTACTAGCTGCAAGTTGGTATGGGAGCCCCAAGGAGGGAGAGATTCTCCCTAAGGATGGCAGAGAAGATTCCAAGAGGAGAATGCTTGAGCTAAATCATGACCGTTGCGTTCATGAACTCGGCAGAGAGGAAAGTGGAGTGGGTGGGTGGAAGGGCATTCCATTAGAGGGAACAGCATATGCAAATACACAAAGACATAACCATGCAGGATGTGTTCAGAGAATAACCAGAAGTTTGGTGTGGTTAGGGTGGGAAGCTGCGCAGCCCGCTTGTGATGGGCCTTGAACATGAGCTGAAGAGCCTAGACTGATTCCTAAGGGCACAAGGGAGCGATTGATGGGTGTTGAGCGGAGGAGTAAACAGTCAGATTTGAGTTCCTGAAGCATCCCTCTGGCTGCCATGTGAGAATGTATTACAGGGTACAAAGGGTGGAAAGTGGGACACAGGACAGCGGCTGCAGCAATAATCTAAGCAAACAGTAATGGTGGCTTGGACCAGGGTGGTGCCAGTGGAAGTAGGAATAAATTCAAATCAGGCTGGGTTAAATCCTGTCTTCGTAGCTTAGTACCTGTGTGACTTTGGGCAAGTCACTTCATCTCTCTGTGCTCAGCATTTGTACAGGGCAATGATAATAATGGTACCTGCTCTAGACAGAGTGTTGTGTGGATTGAGCTGACATATGTGAAGCACTTAGAACAGTGTCTGGTACACAGTAGGCCCTCTGTGAGCATTTACTGCTATTATTAGTAGTAGCATTGCCATCATCGTTATGTCGATTTCATAGATGAGGAAGGAGAGGCTTGGAAGGGGCAGCTCAGTTGCCCAAGACCACACAGGGCGCCAGGAGACAGACGACTGTCTGCTCCTTCAGTCCCACAGACCCTCATTTTCCTCTCTTGGTTGTTGCTGCTGTACCAGATGGTCTGAACTTGAGTGTGTTGGAAGCCAGGTGACCAGGAAGCCCTCACACGGCCCATAAAGTGGGCAGAGCCAGCTTCCAGCTGCCAGCAGCCTCCAGGGCAAGGGCCTTTCGAAACAGATGTGAAGGTGGTAGCCTCTCAAACGCCATGCAGCCCCTCAGCCTTCCCCAGGTACAGCTGGAGATGCCCCCCCTTCCAGCCACTGCTGCCCTGGCCTGGCTGCCAGCAGACCCTGGGGAACCTGTGCCAGCTTCAAACGTGCAGAAACCACTAATGGGCTTCAGCTCAGCTTGATGAGTCCTCTGGGAGAGTTTGGAGGGAAACAACACTGTGGGATTATTGATCACAGGGTGGGAGGGGGAGGTGCCCTGGGTCCACAGGCTGTAGTTCGAATCCCAGCCTGGCCACTACCCCAGGTGGACTTCCATGTCTTCCAAGGAGCCTCAGTTTCCCAATCTATCTGCTAATAATAGTGCTTAAAATCCCCTAGGGCTGTTGTGATGAGTGGACAGTACACATAAGCCCTTAGCTTGGTGGCTGGCACAGTGGGAGCACTGGATAAATCAGGACGGTTATCGCTATGGCTGCTATTGTTGCCGTCAGAGGGAGTTAGCCAGCCAAGCAGGTCACCAGCCAGGGAGTTCAGGGAGAGGGCCTAGCCACAAAAGTGTGTGCCAATGATTGTTATTGTTACTTCTGGGTTGGCGGAGGATTCGGTAAAGTCCCTCACTGGGGCCTGTCATCCAGTGGGTGCTCAATTCATGCTCAATCTACTGCCCACCCGCTGGTCACAGGACTCAGCCTGCAGGAGACCCCCCCACCTGACAGGATGTCCCATGACTGCCTCCCACTGGTCCGCCTTCCCGTCAGAATCTGGGTGCCCCCAAGCTGAGGTCACTTCCCGCCGGGAAGCCACCCCAGAGGGAGGGGTTCCCTGCTGGGCGTGGGCCTGGCCCAGGCAAGGGATGAGCCTTTTGGAGGCTGAAGGGCAGGCAGGAGGGCTCAGGGCCTCCCCTTTCTCCACAGAGTCAGCTTTTTCTTAAAAAAAAAAAATAGCTGGGAGCTGAGACACCCACGCACCCCACCTCTAGACAGGGGGGCCAGATCAGAACCACATTCTCAGGGCAGAAACCTCTCACAAAGAAACTGCTGACAGCAAAAGGAGGTAATGAGCTCCCCGTCACTGGAGGTATCCTAGGCTGGGCTACCACTTGACTGAGTTGAACCCCTTAGAACCAGTCCATCCTGGCCTTTCCTTTGCTCCATGAATGGAGCATCCTTCCCAGCCCTCCCAGGATTTTACTTCTCTGAGCCTCGGTTGCCTCATCTGTAAAACTCTGGTCCCTTCCTGGAAGGAACTTTGTGAGGATAAAATGAGTTAGTGCAAGGAAAGTGCTGAGCACAGCATCTGGCCTACTGTGGGTGCTCAGTCAACGTTGGCTCTATTGTCACTGCAGTAGCTACTGTCCACCCCCATTGTCTCTCCCTCTTCTCTTGGCCTTGCTCTCCGTCTCTTGGCCTTGCTCTCTTTTTCTCTCTGACTCTCCACAACTGTCTCAATCTCTAGGTTTCAGGATTTTGTTTCTTTATGTCTCTCAAACTTGCTTTGTCTCTCTGCCCCCAGCTCTCCTGTATTTGCCTCAGCATTACCCATTTTGATCTTAGCCTCTCCTGACAGTCTCTCTTGCATGTGTCTCTCTGTCTCTGTGTCTTTCTCCTTATCTCTCACTCCCCCGGAATCTCAGTCTCTCTCTCTCTCCTTGTCTCTGCTCCAGGCATGAACTGGTCACTGGCTGCAGTGGCCGCCCCCACACCCGGTCTCTGGGGCCCAGCTCCTGCAATCCTCCAGCTGACATTTGGCTAAAACCCCTTTCCCCTCAGTGCAGCTGGAAGAAGATTGGAATTTTTCAACCAAACATTTTTAAGAAATGAAGGGAGGGTGGGGGTCAGACAACCATAGGAAATGCACAAAAACAGGCCCAGAAATGGTGCATGCTTGACACAGGTTGCTAACTGCCATGGGGACGCAGCTCCACATGGCCAGTGCAGCTGGGAGCCCGTGAGGCCTAAGGCGGGGGGCGGGGGGGTCTACTCAAGGACAGCAGCAGAGTGGGTCAGTGAGAAAGCCCAGCCACCTCCAAGCCATCAGTCTGAGGTCCTTCCGTCTCTCAGGCTGAACGACCTCCAGCCCCATCTTCGACCCATTGTTCTTGCTGAAAATCTAGGCCAAGGCCACTGGGGAGGAGAAGCAATGTTTCTGCCTCTGCTCCCTTGGAAATCTCAAGATCGCAGCCCAGGCAGGTCACCAAGGAACCAGCTGGCCTCCTCAGTCTGGTCCAGGGCCAGTGTGAGCTGGACAGACGGACGGGTGGGCAGACGGGCAGCAGTGGGCAGCAGTGGGCTCTGTGAGGTACGGGACCCAGGAGAGAGGCCAGCAGCTGCCCTAATTACTCTAGCTCTCCAGGTTCCAATCTCATTTGAAAAGGACTCCAGGGACGCAGCCTTTAATAACTACCAGTAAACAGGCAAGAAAATCGATACCTGGTAAATCGAGCTCTGGAGAGAGGAACGCCTGGGCTGGCTAGCCCCAACCTGGCCCGGAGGAACTCCCAGAGTCCTTTGTTGCAGAGCTGGCCAACACTGCCCTTCAGAACCCTGTCCCCACCCCCACCCCCACCCCCGGGAGCCTTGTGTGTGCTTTGACTCCTGCTCCAATCTCCACTCCCTCTCCATCAAGACCAACTCCTCCTCTTTCCCACTGCCTCTGAGCCCCTGCCTGTGCCAAGTAGGTTGCCCGTTTCAGTTGCAGATGCCTCCTTTGCACCAGGCTTTGTGCCTGGTGCTGGGAACAGAGACATGGATCCAACCTGGTCCTTGTCCTTTTGAAAATCATCAACCAGTGAGGTAGATCAAGAACAAAAACGAATAATTTAATGACAGTGCAAGGACGGACATGTAATAAAAAGCTGCGTATGCCAACTATAGCAGCAGAACAGAAAAGTACTTCCTGGAGATGGTGTGCATGTGGAGGGTTTTGTTGGATGAATAGGAGTTCTCAAAGTGAACAGGGCTGGGAGAGGGTGAATGTGGGTAACATATGCAGTAATAACAGCAGTCTTCGCCAGCATTCATCAAGCACTTACTATAGCCAAGCTCTCTGAGAAGCACCTGTGTCACACATGATCTTACTTTGTCCCATAGTCATTCTTTGGGGTAGGTATTACTACCCCCATTTTACAGATGAGGACAATGAGGCTATGTGGAGCAAGGATTTGCACATGGCCTCTGAGACTTCTGAGTTCTTTCAATCACTTCACTCTGCACCTCCTACCCCAGACCCGCCTGACCAGGTCAGGACTTGGCACACGGAGGTGGTTAAACAAAGCAAGTTTCCATCCCTTTTCCTTTCCATCCAGGGGTCACAACTTCCAGGTGACACACAGCTTTCACCCTGAGCAGGAGGCTATTGGCAATAGTTCAGTCACCTCAGCCTGAAGATTATCTATCAGGAGAATTCATTTTGTAAATGAGGAAACTGAGGCCCTGAGCGAAGAAGATAGGCACTTAGAAGCAGAACAAGAACAGGACCCAGGGTTTTCCCTCTAACCAATCCCCTCTCAGGCCTGTCCTGGAAGAACAGTGTTGTCAAGGGAAAAAAATCAATATGCACACACTCAATTAAAATGATAAATCAGACATCAGAATGAAGCTGCCCCCGAGGCCCCGGGGAACTTTCCACATGATTGGCTGGAACATTACAGGAGCCCAGGGACCCACCCCACCCTGTTTCTTTCATATCATCAGCTACAGCTCTCTGCCTTGATTTCCCCAGCTCTCAGGGCCTGGGAAGTTGACATGGAGGAGGGAAAGTCCATAGCCCTTGGGATTCTTTCAAACAGAGAGAGAGAGAGAGAGAGAGACAGCAGAAGACGAGCTGTTTCAGCCCTGGGTAGGGACCCAAGTAAGGACAGCCAGAGTGTGCGCTCAGGGAAAAGAAGCCTGAGCAAGGCGGGGGCGGGGGAATGGGGGAATGGACCGTGGTGGGTCCCCACCCATCTGGCTGCAGATTCCTGGGCCAGGCGTCTGGGGGAGTTCATGCAGTAAGGGCCTGCTGTGTGCCAGGAACCATGCTAGGCGCTGGAGACACATCCATGAGCAGAGCAGTCAAGATTTCTGTCCTTGTGGGCCAGCAACCTAGTCGGTGGCAACAGAGAAAAGAAAGTATGCAGGGGACTCTATTAAGTCAGGCAGTGCTAAGTGCTAAGAAGAAACATGAAGCAAGGTAAGAGGGTGCAAATGGGAGGGTTAGTCTTAGAAAGGTGGTCTGGGAGGGTCTTTCCAAAGAAGTGACATTTGACTGGTCTTTCCAAAGAGGTGGCCTTTGAACAGAGACCTGAAAGAAATGAGGGAGGAAACTGAGACCATCTAGGGCGTGGCTAGGTAGTTTTCCAGGTGAGGGAACAGCAAATGCCCTGAGGCTGGACAGCTTGGGATATTTGAGGAACAACAAGGAGGCCAGGGAGGCTGGAGTAGAGTGAGTGAGGGGGGATTTTGTAGGTAACATGGGACTCTGTAGGTCATGGCGAGGACTTTGGCTTTTGCTGCAAGTGACCAGGAGCCATGGGAAGATTGGGGGCAGAAAAAGGATGTGATCTGACTTGCACTGAACAAGATCTTTCTGGCTGCCACGTGGGGAACAGACTACAGAGGGCAAGGACAGAAGCTGAGACCAGCCGTGAGTTTACTGCAATAGTCCAGGCCTGAGACATAGAGCGACTTGGACCAGACAAAATCAGTGCAGTGGGAAAGCAGGAGAAGGGTTCGGAGGTGGGCTGTTTCTGAAGGTAGAGGTGACTGGATTTACTGATAGACTAGACATGGGGTATGAGGTAAGAAGTGAAGTCCAAGTTTTGGTGGGTTTGGGGCCCAAGCAGCTGGAAGGACAGACCTGCCGGAAACTGCAATAAGGAAGACTGCAGGAGGAACAGGTTTGGGATAGGGACAGCCAAAGCAGACCTGAGTGTGAGGTGCCTGTGGAACATCCACAGGAAGGTGACAAGGAAGCAACGGGACACAGAAGTTTGGCTGTCATGGAAGAGGATGGGGCTAGAAAGGACAGATTTTGAAATCGTTAGAGACAAGACAGTATTTATCTTGATTGATCCAACCCCATAAGGAAGATCTGCTTGTGCCCATTTTAGAGATGAGAAAACTGAGGCTTGGTGACATTGAATCACCTGACCACAGTCACAGAGCTGGAAAGTCAGGCAGTTAGGACTTGAAATGAGGTCTGTCTGCCTCCCAGCCCTGGGGCCCTACCCAGACCCTGTGCTCTGTGGCTCTTCTCACCAAATCCTCCCCATGGCCCTGTATGAGAGGGGCAGGGTGAGTCATGGATTAGCATCACCTTTATTTTCGATATGGGGCCACTGAGACCTAGGGGGACTTAAGGGACTAGCTCATAGCTGAGGAGCAGTCAAATGTTCAGTTTCCCTGCAGACGCACCAAATGAACCCAGCCAAAGGATCTCTTCATACTGGCCCCAGGCACAGAGCAGGGTAAAGGCCCTGTGAAGTCCTGCAGCCCAGATGTTAGGTTATCTCTGGTTAACCCAGAGGGTCCATGGAGCCTTGCCCTCAGGGAGCACCTAGAGCTTTGGGAGTCATGGAGCAGTGGTTGGAGCAAAGCCTCCATGCCCTCGTTTTTAAAATGGGAACCTGAATACCGACCTAGCTGGATTATCATGCGCTTCTTATGGTTTCAAATGGGCACTCAGCACGGAGCCCTCTAAAGAGCAGACAGTCAGCAAATGTGTATTAACAGAAGGAGCAAATGAACGAACAGATGAATGAAAAAACAACTAAGTGGATGAAGGAATGGACCAGTGCAGGGAGAAGCAAAAGGCATGAAGGAATAAAAGAATAATTGAGTCCAAAATGGGTCAATGTCTGAACTAATGAATTCATTCATATGTTCAACAACTACCTACTGAGCACCTCCTGGGTGCAGGGGCTGGGGATGGAACAGTGAATAAAACAAAGTCCCTGCCATGTGGCGGTGACATTCTAGTGAGAGGAGACAGGCAGAAAACAAGATAAAGAGGTAAAATAGAAATTGTGCCAGATGGAGCAAACAGGCAGGGAAGGAGAGAGGGAAGTACGTGCACATTGTCGTAGGATGGTCGTAAAACGAAGGAAGGAATGACGGCTTGGGTAAAGGGGAGAGCTGAGGAGCGGGAACAAATGCAGGTAGGAATGAAAAGTGGGGGACTTGCCTGCAGGCGTGGGTGAGTGGACTAGTGAGAGAATTACTGAATGATCGCACTGAGGGATGTATGAATGTGTGGCGAAGGCAGGACTCAATGCATGAGCTAATGAAAGAAGGATGGAATGAATGAGTGAACTAATGAAGGAAAGCTCTGCATGCCAACCCCTGTCTGCATGCTCCTGGCCTCCGGATATCTGTCTCCCACCCCAAGTGCTGACTCTGCTTCCCCTACGTTGTCTGAAGAGCCTCCACACCCCTTTCAGCCTCCTGCCCCCCAGGGCCAGTGTTGGCCCTGCGAGGTGAGGGGAGCTTGCGGTTCTGTCCCCGGCCACGCGCCATGCCTTCACGGGCCTCGCATGCTGTCTAGACTCCGCCTTTGTTGGCCCTCCAGCCCAGCCCCTGCACTGCTGACCCCCCAACTTGCGTCACCCCTATGCTGTCCTCCCTGCCCCTCGGCCTGTCCTGACCGCCCCCCCCCACCTTGTGAGCACAGGCACCATGCGGCCCGTGCGGCGCAACTTCTACGACCCGTCGTCTGCGCCCGGCAAGGGCGTCGTGTGGGAATGGGAGAACGACGGCGGCGCCTGGACGGCCTATGACATGGACATCTGCATCACCATCCAGAACGCCTACGAGAAGCAGCACCCGTGGCTCGACCTCTCGTCGCTCGGCTTCTGCTACCTCATCTACTTCAACAGCATGTCGCAGATGAACCGCCAGACGCGCCGGCGTCGCCGCCTGCGCCGCCGCCTGGACCTCGCCTACCCGCTCACCGTCGGCTCTATCCCCAAGTCGCAGTCGTGGCCCGTGGGCGCCAGCTCGGGCCAGCCCTGTTCGTGCCAGCAGTGCCTGCTGGTCAACAGCACGCGCGCCGCCTCCAACGCCATCCTGGCCTCGCAACGCCGCAAGGCTCCACCAGCCGCCCCGCCGCCCCCTGGAGGACCACCCGGCTCACTCGCCGTGCGCCCCAGCGCCACCTTCGCTGGCGCTGCACTCTGGGCCACACCCGCCACCAGCCCCACCGAGCCCCCGCAGTCCTCCGGGGCGCCCCCGCGGAGCCCGAGTACCCTCAGCGGCGCGCCCACCCCGGGCCAGAACAACCTCAACCGGCCCGGGCCCCAGCGCGCCACCAGCGTGAGCACGCGGACCTCCATCCCGCCCGGGTAAGACGGGCCCCGGGAGCAGGGGTGGCTGCCCACCAGGTCTAGGAGCAAAGAATTACAATTATCGTATTAATCATAAGCAATATCTAGACTCCATTAAGTATTCACTTTGGTCAAGTGTTAAGGTGTTCCCACTCATTTATATCCATGCTGAGGACCCTATGAGGTAGGTACCATTATCCCCAATTTACAGGTGAGGAAACTGCTCAGGGAGGGTTAATAACTTCCCAAGATCACAAGTGGTGGTTACCAGAGCAACAACAATTAGGGGGTGTGTTCCGTGTTTCTTATTTGCTCAACTTGATCTGTTACCCCCAAATGATTCTGTCATGCCCATATTACAGATGGGGAGGCTGAGGCAGCGAGAGGTGTGGTACGTACCTTCTGAGAGCCACCCAAATAGAGAGCAGGGATTGGAACTCAGACTTGTAGGATTCTAGGGTCTGCACTGTGTTGTCTTCAAATTTTTAGAGGTTTCCGCCCCTGCCCCAGCCCATGCACATCTCACGTGGAGGCTCAAGCAAGCAGTAGTTACTTGTCCAGAGTATTTCCCTTATAGGCCGCACCTGAATTATCACCACTACTTTGGGCTAATACTAGGGTTTTCAAACTGGCCTCCAGGGACCTCTGGGGTGACCTGGGATAATGGCAGGACGGCGTCGGGGATAAGGAGAAATTAGGCACATGAAAGCAGACCTCTCTCCTCTTGTTTTAACCAGAGCAGCTCTGTTTTGGAATCTCTTTTATGAATTGGCAGAATTTCCCAGTGGGATTTCATTGAGGAAGGGAACTCAGGTCATTCAAGTTTGGAAATCCCTGGGTTAAGGCCCCAGGATAGCAACCC
Source organism: Rhinolophus sinicus (assembly GCF_036562045.2). Lineage (NCBI taxonomy): Eukaryota > Metazoa > Chordata > Mammalia > Chiroptera > Rhinolophidae > Rhinolophus > Rhinolophus sinicus. The sequence goes on along the minus strand of NC_133765.1, from coordinate 31,721,585 downwards.
AGTGACCCTGTCTGCTGCCTCCCCTGGAGCCCAGACTTGGTCATTCTCAGCAAAGGACCAGGCCCTGAGGGAGAGGAAATGAGAGAGGACCTTGGGACAGATGAGAAGGGAAAAGACCAGGTGAGGTGTGGGAGGTGATGCCCAAAAGGAGGGCCAGAGCCATCTCTGCTTGTATCACTATGGCATGGCTCAGGGAATCGACCATGATGACCTCAGACCAGCAAAGATCAGATCTGGATACAATCTTTGAGGTCACCCCCAGGCCTCCCCTTTCATCAAGGGAAACCGAGGCCTGGGAAGGGAGGGGCCCTGCAGTAGGCTGACCTATCTGCCTTCTGTTCCTTTGAGAGTCTGACTGCTTGGGTTCAAATCCCCTCTTGGTCACTTGAGATCTGGGGTGAGTCCCTCCTCTTCACTGAACCTCAGTTTCATCTGTTAAATGGGAGCAGTACTCCCCATTATGTGGAGATGCTGTGTGCCTGAATACAACATCTACATGTCACAATAGTTCAGCAACGACAGGACTATTTTTGTTAACCAGAAGGAAGGTTCATATTGGGGGGGGGGGGGTCGGGGTACTGTAACTTTCCATGGGAAGCCCTGTAGCAGCTGCCACCTGCCTGCCTCACCCTTCCCCTTCCCCTTCCCCTTCCCCTCCAGGTCATTCCTCTTGGCGGGCCCACTTGCTGGACAGGGCCTCTTAGGGAAGCACTGCAGGAGGGGCTCACCTGTCTGGGGACCCCAGGGACGGGAGTGTTCATTTTGGCTTCTTGTCGATAGTACTCTGGCTCTGACTCCCTTATGAAAAGGGAGGGCCTGGGGGCCCAGAATAACAAGAAGAGTGGGACAGCAAACTGGAGTGGGTGTGGGATGGGGCAGAACCAGGCAGGTTCCAGAAACTTCTGCAGCAAGAATGTAAGAACCTTTTCTCTGGGGCTGTGTTCTTATAACCTACTAGTGGATGATGAAATCAGAAGGTTGTAACCAGAATTTTCTTGGAATTGAATAGAATGGAATAGAGTAGAAAATATTGGTCTGTATCATACATGGTAATGGTAAGAATTGGTCCATAAACTTTTGCATCATTTCTGCATGTGTTTAATGGGCTGCCAGGTGAAATGAGTTTCTTAGTCACTGATGAAAGTTGTGAAAGCCACTGTTATAGAGCAGGCTGGGAATTACTCAGCTTTTATTGTTCAGTGTTAATTCTCTAAATATGTACTGTAGGTGTATGTTCACAGAGCAAACAAGATAAACGGGATCTGACGGGGAGACAGACATAGAGCAAGTAAACGAGTAAATGAACACAATTATTGGAAAGAGAGGGAAGTAAACGAGCAAGTGAACACAATTACTGAAAAGAGAGGGAAGTAAACAAGTAAATGAACACAATTACTGGAAAGAGAGGGAAGTGCTGGGGGGGTAGTGGGACTGGGCAGTGTGGCCGAGAAGGAATGGGGCAGTCAGGGCAGACCCCTCTGAGGAGGTAGCCAGATCCAGAGAAAGGCTGTTCCTTACACACAGAGAACAGCATGCCCAGTTTAACTGCAGTGGGGCTACAAGGACATGGCACTTTCAAGGAAAGGCTCGAAATGTGAGGAGGGCTAGAGTGTGAGGTGTCAGTGAGAGGGGAAGGGCACCCCAGGCAGGGACACTGCAAGTGCAAAGGGGTGGAGGTAGGAAGGAATAGAGCAGATTCTGGAGACTACACAGGGGTAGAGCTGCCTTGCTGGAACAGTAGGGGCTGAGATTTTTCCCAAGTGAAGCTACAGAGCCAGATTGGGGGCCTTAGGGGAGCCTGGGCTTGGTGCTTCCAGCAGTGGGAAGTATGGATTATGCTTGAGCTCAAGAGGGCTGCGGGGAGAAGGAAGATTTCTCCATGGGTTACTGATCATTAAACGTGTCCTCTTCAGACCTGCCATGTACCCTCTCAAGTCTCTATCACACACACACCCTCCTTCCCCAGGAGCGGTTTCTGACCCTCTCTGAGATCAGACATTGGCCTGGAAAGTGGGGGTGTTGACTGACAAGGGCTCCCTCATCCCTCCCCAGCCATGCAGACCCCACCATCTTACCTCTGCCCCTCTAATGACCCTCCTCAGCCAGACAAGCCTGTGTTGAAGCCCCCAATCCTCATCTCCAAGGAACCCCAGCTAAAAATACCCCTGACTTAGAGTGGGGGGGTGGACAAAGGACCCTTGGAATCTGCTGCTGAGTGAGGAGAGTGAGAGGAAAGCAGGATGGGGGTGGCAGACCCTGTTTCCTCCAGGCTGAAGCTTCCCGTTGCCAAGGCAACGGAGGCCCAGGGGCAGCCAATGAAGGAAAAAGGATGGGGTCTCTGAGGAGCCAGGCAGTCAAGCTCCCCCAACTCGGCCCTGGCCCCCAACACAGCCAGAGCCCTCATGGCCCTTCCCACAGTCTCTGTCTCTGTGTTGATGGTGTCCAAATTCCCTCGTTGTAAAGGTACCAGTCACGTTGGTTCGGGCCCACCCTAATGACCTCATTTTAATCACCTCTGCAAAGACCCTGTCTCCCAAGTGTCTAGGGACTGGGCATTAGGACTTAAACAAGATGAGGTTGGGGGACATGATTCAACCAGAAACAGAGTCTCTATAACTGTCCTTTTATAGCTGAGTCTCAGTCTAAATTTCAGTTTGTTCATGTTTCTCTGTGTGTCTCTGTCTCTGTCTGTCTTTCTTTTGCTCCTTCTTTCCCACCTTTCTTTTCCTTTCAGTACTTCTCTCTCCCTTCCCCTGCTCCCTTCTCTCCACCCTCTCCCTCACCCCCCCACACAGGACTCAAACAGACCCGGAGTCCAGTTCTACCTCTGTCCTTTCCTGGCTGGGTGACCTTGGTTGTACAGCTTCACCTCCTTAGCCTCAGTTTCCTCATCTGCGAAACAGGAGCTAAAAGCACCACTACTTGTGCATGCCAGCTCAGCAGGGCTGATGGCACACGGACGCGTGTAAAATCTCTGCCTGTGTTCAGCATGGAAGGAAGGAGTGGACTCTTCAGAGAGTCCGTTCTCACATCCCATCCTCATCTCAGCCCTGGGTGGGCAACAACATGGAGGCCCAGAGAGGGGCATTAACTTGCCCCAGGTCACACAGCCAGTGGGGTCAGAGTGTTTCCCTGGCCAGGGTTTTTTCCTTCTCACCCCTGTGATGGGGCGGGGAGCCAGCTGGCAGCCTGGGCCTGAGAGACACGCAGGGGTGGGGAAAATCCGCTCTGTCTCCTGAGAGGGCAGCGTCCAGCACTTTGGAACACAGCTGTGGGGCAGACTCAGAGTTTCCAGCCCACGTGGTGGAGGGGAGAAGGGGGGAGAGCGGCAGGCCTGTTCCCATGTACTGAGCACTCATTATGTTCCAGGCTCCAGTTCACGGCTTTTGCATGCACTGTCTCCCTTAACTCCCACAGAAACCCCAGGCGGCACATCCTATTACCCCTATTTTTCATGAGTAAACTGCGGCTCCCAAAGGCTGGCATTGTTCAAGGGCACATACATAGTAGGACTCTGATTCAAAATCCCCCATCAGCCAGGATATTGGGGTGTCCCAACCCCCTGCTTCCCACTCCAAGTTTCAGGCCGTGGTCTCAGAGACCACCCTGGCCCTGGTTCCACAAAGTGTCAGGGAGCCGGGGGTTGCGTTGCCTTCAGAGGCTGAGTTTGGGCCCTGCTTCAGCATCTCCTCTCCCTGTGCGAGCCTGGCTGAGCTCAATGCCCTCTCTGGTCCTCAGGTTTTGCACCTGTGAAGTGGAGCTGGCAACACAGGCCATTGTCCAGCATGAGGCCAGATGTCAAAGTGGCTGCATTTTCAAGTCTGTGCCATTTACAGATGTGTAAAACGTGGCCAGCCTCATCGGTGCCATAGAGATGCCATTTGAGTTTTCATATAAGTCTGGTTCTTGGTGAGCCTGAGAACCTCTTTCCTGTTTGCTGGCTACCAGTGGGTCCTTCTTTTGTCAATTACTTGTTTATTTCTTTTGCCTGCCCATATCTTTTTTTTAAGATTTTTACTGGGGAAGGGGAACAGGACTTTTTATTGGGGAACAGTGTGTACTTCCAGGCCTTTTTTCCAAGTCAAGTTGTTGTCCTTTCAATCTCAGTTGTGGAAGGTGCCGTTCAGCTTCAAGTTGTTGTTCTTTCAATCTTAGTTGTGGAGGGCACAGCTCAGCTCCAGGTCCAGTTGCTGTTGCTAGTTGCAGGGGGCACAGCCCACCATCCCTTGCGGGAGTCGAGGAATTGAACTGGCAACCTTGTGGTTGAGAGCCCACTGGCCCATGTGGGAATCGAACCGGCAGCCTTCGGAGTTAGGAGCATGGCGCTCCAACCGCCTGAGCCACCGGGCCGGCCCCTTGCCTGCCCATCTCTTGGGCTGTTTGTTGCTTCCTCGTTGATCTGCCAGCACTCCTTCTGCAGTAAGGGTACTGACCCTTTACCTGTCATCTTTTCTCCAGTTTGCTGTTTCTTTTTACCTTCTTTATACCCGATGTTCGTCTTGTTTTTAATTAATTCATCCATATAGATTGAGCAACTACCGTGTACCAGGTGCTATTTGGGGCCCTGGAGATACAAAAAAATACTCCCTGCCCTCCTGGAGTTCACATTCTAGTGAGAGACAAACAATAAACAAAATAAATACATTCTGGAATATGGTAGAGAGTAGTAACTGCTGCAGAGGAAAAATAAAGAAAAGAAGGGGTGTAGAGAGTGAGGAGAGGGATATAATTTTTAAAGAGGTCAGAAAAGGGCTGACTGAGAAGGTAACATTTGAGCAAAGATTGAAGGAGGTGAAGAAGTAGTCCATTCAGAGAACTGAGGGGAGTTCCAGGCAGCAGGAACAGCTTGTGCAAAGGCCCTGAGGCAGGAGTACAGCTGGTATGTTTGACGAGGCCAGTGTGGTTGGAGAGGCTGCAGGGGGTGAATGGGGGAGAGGAGGTCAGAGATGAAATGAGGCCAGGGCTCTGAAGGCTGTGGTGAGGTCTTTGGCTTTTACTGCGCGTGAAATGGGAGCCGGAGGGGTTGTGAGCTAGAGAGAGACTGATGTGACTTTGGTGTAACAGGGACACTGGTTATTGAGAATAGATGTAGGCGGGGCTGATGCAGGAGGCAGGAGCTGGTGGGGAGACAGGCTTTGATGTGGTGGGTGTGTTTGAATGTTTTCCTTCTTTTTTTTTTAATTTCCAGCAGTGATTTTACGTTTTTACTTAAAAGAGTCCATATTCTGTGTCTCCAGTTCTTTCATAGGTATTACATCTAAATACTTCAAAAATAAAAAAGTACTGAAAAATGCAACATGAAAAGTCTCACCCTCACCGTGTCCCCACCTGGCCTCTGGCCTGCCCAGCCTCCCCCTTTTCCTGGCCTGACGGGGGTGCAGTGGCTGTACCTCTGTCTCACTGCTCTGCTTCCCCACCATCTCACCACAAGGTCAAACCAAACACCCCACCCCACCCCCCAGACCTGAAGCACTTCCTGCCCCAGCCAAACCACACACTCCTGTCTGCACGTGGCTGCCCCAGGCCGTGGGAACCTCCAGCCCAGCCCTCCCCTCCCTTCCCCTGCTGGGCTCTTCTGACGGAGCGTTGTACTGGGGAAACCAGAGGGGGTAGGGGAAAGTGACACTTAGCCCCCAGGCCTCTGGTAAATCTGACCCCCAAATGGCAACCACCCCTCAAAATGTCTCCCTAGGGGACTTTTGCACCCTTTCATCCAGAGGAGTAGACCGGGGCAGGGGTGGGAGGTCCCATGTGACAGAGGGGAAAACAAGTCCATCAAAGCTTTGAGGCTTGTCCAGGCAAACAGGGGGCTGGAATGAGAAAAGGGGAAGTGAGCAAGGCCTCCAGACAGCAGCCGTTGATGGCTTGTGGGTTTTGCTGGGTCCATGGGGCACCCAGTTCCCGGAACTGGCTGTGATGTCCTCAGCCTTCTGGGCTCTGAAGAGGCGGTGGGGGTGGGGACCTGGTTGGTCCCAGGACTGTGGGGGGCAAGGGTTCAGGTACAGGTGGAATGGACACTGAAAGGGGATAGGTGACAGGAGCAGCCCAGGGAGCATGGGAACCCTCCAAGCATTGCTCAACTTCCTTCTCCCCGTGACACAGTACTCTCACTTCTGCCCTCCCCTCACCCACTTGGACCGAAATGACTGAGGTCTGGGCTTCCCTAGGCCCCCAAGGGGCTCCTGGGTAAGTGCCAGGTTTCCTGAGGGCTCCTGAGGCCAATCGGGGGACCTGGAAACCATCATCAGAGAACATGACACACCTGGATGGGGGGACGGAAAGGGACGGGGAGGCCAAACATAGGAAGAAGGATGAAAACTCAGCTGCCGTAAAGGAAGTATCAGCGTGGCTTCCAACTTCCCAAGGGTCCTGAACTTCCTTGATGCCTGGGACGGAGGGGTGGCCAGAGCTGGCAGCTGTACCCACTGTGCAGCCCCGATGCAGCCTGCCCAGGCCTGTGCCAACTCCAGGCTCCAGGTTACAGGCTTCAGTCCTCCTCTAGGGCACAGAGGTCTCAGAAGGCTGGCTCATCTCCAGATAGCCCCCACAGATCAGCCCAATGGGGGTCAGCCCTGGGCCCTGTCTCAAAAACTCTAGGTCCCCATGCCAGCTGCAGCACTAACCAGCTGGGTGACCTTAGTGAAGTCACTTCTCCTCTCTGGGCCTCTGTCCCATCATCTGAAAAATAAATGACAAATAGATTTCATCTCATGTGCCATCTCTGCTTGAATGGTAGTGACTTTCTAGAGTATTGTGTGGAGGAGGATTTTTTGGTTGCATTCTGGCTTAGTGGAAAGGAGTGCTGGGATTGATTAGTGATGCCTGCCACGGGTGCTAGACAGGACGTAGTACTTTGAATGTTATAGATTTGCCATCCTTGCTCCAACCTTGTGTCTGGGGGGACATTTGGCATTAGAACAGCTGTCTCTAATGACATCCAGCCCCCTTTGAAGAGACCACAGAGCTAGTATGCCAATTTCTTATTTGGCTCAACTCCTCCATTCAGTACTTACTGAGGACCCATTTGTGCCAAGTTTCATCCTTAGTCCTAGGCTCACAGGGCTGAATCAGACACATTTCTCTGAAGCTCACAATTTGGTGTAAGAGATAGGCATGCAACCACACAACTAGAAAGCAAGACCAAAAATGTCTGTGTTTCCAAAAGAAGATAAACACAGTCCCTTGGGAATTAAAAGGAGTGGATACGAATCCACTTAAGGTAGAACAGAAAAGGCCTCCTGAAGACAGTGACCTCTGAACCTGTCTTCAAAAGGCAGGTGTGAAATGTCTGGGTTCCCCAAAAGTTTGCCATGGAACTCCTGCCTAGAATTGGATGGGGAGCATTTCTGGGAATTTCTTAGAGAAAGTTTGCTTGGGCTGTTCCCACAGGATGTCCTCTTAGCGTGCTCGCTTAGAATGAATGTTGGCAGAGAACCTCCAACGACTAGTGGTTGCAGAGGGTGTTTCTCTGGGACTCCTGCATCCAGGATCACCTCAAATGTGTGCAGAGAATGAATGGGGACAATGTGCCCAAGCACGTGCACTTGAGTCCTTCACTCGGAACCTCCTCACAAAATCCCGTTTTCCTTTACTCATTTGTGCAACAAGTGTTTACTGAACATCTACTATGTGCTATATACTAGTGTTGACATCAGGTAGCTAAGGAGGGTCTCTCTGACTAGGTGGCATTGCAGCAGAGACCTGAGAGCCATTCAGCGTCTGGGGGGCAGCCTTCCAGGTGGAGGGCACAGCAAGTGCAAAGGCCTTGAAAGGGGGCCATGCTCAGTACGTTAGAGCAACAGCAGGTGTGTCTGGACTAGAGAGAGACAGAGAGCATAGAACATGAGGTCACAGAGGGAGGGAGGGCCTGGTCATACCAAAGACTTTATAATACGCATTAGGCTGTGATTAGTGCTATAACAAAAAAAAGTAGGTAAGGTAAGGGCAAAGACAGAGGCTTCTCTAGAGTAAAGTGGTAGGGAAGGTCTCTGATAAAGTGACATTGGGAGCGAAGCCTGCGTTAAGTGAGAGGTCAAGGCTTGAGACTATCTGGGGAAGAGCATGCTGGGAGAGGGGTCAGCAAGTGCAAAGGTCCTGGGGTGGGGAATGTGCCTGGCATGTCTGAGGAGCAGCAGGGAGACCAGGGGAACTGATGTGGAAGGGTAGGGGATGAGCACGGGGAAATGGGGTTTCAGGGGGAGGTACTGGCTATATCATGTAGGGTGAGGAGGTTGGGTTTACTCTGAATGAGGTGAGAACCATGGGGGAATGAGGGCAGAGGTAGAACAGGATCTGATGCAGGGGTGGGAAAGGCAGCGGGAAGACCAACCAGCGTGGTAGCAGGACCCATCTCTGCCCTCGGGTGGCCAGGCCTGGCTTCTGCTCAGAGCAGATTTCAAAGGGGCCTAAAGGATTCCTCCAAGACCCCTTGCCAGGTGGGGCTCCAAAAGGACAGAGCAGAGAGTGGAGGCCAGCCCCCTTCTGGGAGGCCTCCGGGCAGCAGCCCTGTGTCCAGGGCAAGAGGATGTTCTCACTGACTTGGAGGAAACAGCACATCCCACATCAAAAGGGGGCCCGGGTGGCTCCCACGCTCAGGCATCGTGGGAACCCTGCTGCCCTGGGTTCTCTCAGGGGGCCTACAGATTAAGAGGGGCTGGGGACCGCCTCAGGACTGTCCACCAGCTTGCCAATGGGTAAATAAAAAACAGCCCCACTGTCACACCCCACTAACAACCCTCTTTGCAAGAGCAAGACTGACTTTTGTAACTGAGGGCTCTGTCATGTTTAAGGGGTGCCAGAACTTGTAGGGCAGCTGCAGTGAAAACCTTTCCTTTCTGGGGCGCCCCCTGCCTCCCCTCCACCTCCCACCCCCACCTAACTCCTAAGCTAAAGGCTCAGCAAGGCCAGGGTCATGAGCTAGGTCAGACTTTGGGCATTCTGTAGACCTGGGGTAGCACACTGTTCTTACTGATGGGTAGATGCTGCCTGCAGAGCTGTGCTGAGGATTCTACTCAGCTGGAGAGTGTGCTGTGGTGGATTAGTGATGTCTGCCACAGGTAGAAGACATGAAGTGGTGGTACACATGCTAAATAGTTTTCTTTCCATCCATTTTACAGAGCCCTGGAGAGAAGGAGGGATGTTTTCTCATGAGACAAAAGGGAAGGAAAGGAATGGGGAGACCTAGATATGCTGAGGACCTTAACAGTGTGTCTACACTAGAAGCATTTTGAAGAATAGGGCAAGGAAGAGGAGAAGCTTGAGGTACATGCCTCTCTGCTTTCCTATGGAGTATGGGGAGGGATGAGATTAGTGTAATGATACCCCAGGAAGGTCCTGGAGGATTCTGACAGACCCCAAGAAGGCTCAGATGGATACTCACTCAGTCCCATCTCTTGGGTCCCAGCAGGCAGCTAGGAGGAGAAAATCAAGGCCTCCACTCACCCCTGCACCAAAATGAGCTTTATATGTTTTAAGGTTCATCGAACCTTCACAAGAGTCTATCCTCCCTACAGATGGGGAAACTGAAATAAAGCACCTTTACCCCTCATGTCTCAAATGACTAGGCCTCCCTCAGGAGCTGTGTTCTGTGACTCCACGTAACCAATGTGTTTAGGGACCCTGACGTCTGCTTCAGACACCGCCCTCAGAGGGGCCTGGGAGGAGTGCCCCGCCAACCCAGATTAAGCCTTTGTAAGATTAAGCCTGTGTAGCTGAGCAGCCACAGGGTGGTGGGGTTGTGTGCAGCGTGTGTGTGTGTGTGTGTGTGTGTGTGTGTGTGTGTGTCCGGACCCACTGCAGCAGCACCGAAGCCTGCCAAGCATACCATTTGTTTGAAGATGCTTCCCAGCCAGCTCCCTGATGCCAACTGTGCCTGCCAGGGGCAGGTGACCAGTCAGCACTGGGCAGGCTCAGTCCTTAGCAAGAGAGGCTGTCACAGCTCCTTCCTCAGCTGTCACTGCCCCCATCCCTTCCTGCACCCCTCCGGGCCCTTCAGGCTGCCCCTGGCTTTCAGAACACCCAACCATCAAAACTTACCTATACAAAGTTCCATACCCATCAACAGCCAAGCACTGAAGTCATGAAGACTCAGGCAGGAGCAACATACAGATCGCAGCAGGCTTTCTCATTCAGCAACTTTCGAGGTGAGCTATTGCTATCCTCATTTTACAGAGAAGGAACCTGAGGGTTACAGAGGTTAAATGACTTTCCCCAGCTTATCACTGCAGTACTTTCATGATTTCCTCTCCAAGGTGGAGAGAAGTCACACTGTGACTTAGTGGGCTAAGGTGCAGAGAGGTGAAACCACTCATCCAAGATGACACAAAGACGGTGATGATGGTGACAATGATGGTTAATGCTGTTAGAGTCTTTATTAGTTACCCGGAATGGTGCTCGGCCCTTGACGTGTAGAATTTCATTGACTCTTCACAGCAAACATAAGGAAAGTGCTGCCTTATCCCATTTTACAGAAGAAACAGGCTTATGAGAGGTGTGGTGATGCACTGGGTGTCACCCTACTGGTTGATTAGTGGTTGAGCTGAGATATGAAAGCAGCTCTGGCTGATTTCAAAAGTCAGAGCTCTTTGAGGGGAGGGTGAAGAGGGGAAGCAGACTGCATTTTTCTAGGGCCTCTTCATTTGAAGAGCCAACAATGCCTTAGTTACAGGAACTGACATCAGTAGATTGAAGAGGGGGAAAAATGTTCATCATTAAATGTCTTGGGGAAACCTGGATTTACCATCGCTAACCATATTTATTTATTTTTCAATTAAAGTTTATCAGGGTGACAATTGTTAGTAAAGTTACATCAATTTCAGGCATAGAATTCTATATTACATCCTCTGTAAGTCACATTGTGTATTCACCACCCAGAGTCAGTTCTACTTCCATCACCATATATTGGATCTCCTTTACCCTCATCTACCACCCCCTGCCCCCATTACCCTCTGGTAACCACTAAACTATTGTCTGTGTCTATGAGTTTTTGTTTCTCATTTGCTTGTCTTGTTCTTTTGTTGTTTTTGGTTTATACACCACATATCAGTGAAATCATATGGTTCTCTACTTTTTCTGTCTGACTTATTTCGCTTAGCATTATAATCTCAAGATCCATCCATGTTGTCACAAATGGTCCTATTTCATCTTTTCTTACCGCCAAATAGTATTCCATTGTGTATATATATATCACAACTTCTTTATCCATTAGTCTATCAAAGGACATTTTGGGTGTGTCCATGTCTTGACCACCATAAATAAAGCTGCAGTGAACATTGGAGCACACTTATCTTTATGGATAAATGTTTTCAGATTTTTTGGTTTAGAAGAGGAATTCCTGGGTCATATGGTAATTCTATTCGTAATTTTTTGAGGAAACTCCACACTGCCTTCCATAGCGGCTGCACCAGTCTGCAGTCCCACCAACAGTTTATGAGGGTTCCTTTTTCTCCACAACCTCTCCAACACTTGTTACTATTTGTCTTGTTGATGATAGCCATTCAAATTGCGGTGACGTGATATCTCATTGTGGTTTTTATTTGCATTTCTGATGATTAGTGATGTTGAGCATTTTTTCATATGTCTATTTGCCATTTATATGTCCTCTCTGGAGAAATGTCTCTTCAGATCCTCTGCCCATTTTTCAATTGGGTTGTTTGTTTTTTTTCTGTTGTTGAGTTGTATGAGTTCCTTGTATATTTTGAATATTAGCCCCTTATCAGAGGCACTGTTTGTAAAAATCTTCTCCCATTCAGTTGGTGGCCTCTTTATTTTGTCATTGGTTTCTTTTGCTGTGCAGAAGCTTTTAAGTTTCATATAGTCCCATTTGTTTATTTTAGCTTTTACTTCCCTTGCCTTTAGAGTCAAATTCATAAAATGCTCTTTGAACCCAAGGTCCATAAGTTTAGTACCTATGTTTTCTTCTATGCAGTTTATTGTTTCAGGTCTTATGCTTAAGTCTTAGATCCATTTTGAATTAATTTTGGTACATGCTAACCATATTTCTTTATTCAGGACTTAGAGCTTTTAATATTCTCATAGATGTTGTGATTTTTCCAAGAGGGAGACATTGAAGCGTTTCCTAACTTATTTGGTCCCGGAATCTTTCTTTCACAGAACTTTTATGGGGATTAGTGCTCCATATAGGAAATTTTGAGAGGCTGGAATGGATGAATCACTATGAGTTGGGTTTCAGGCACAGTGGCCACTGAAAAGCCTGTGGGACCCAAGTGCTCTCACTAGGGAGGAGGCCGCTGTGTAACGGGGAAGAGTTCGTACTAAGACTAGGGGTCCATTCCATTATAACCGGGGTGAGGTCCTGGTCACACCCCACCTTATAATAGAACGATGTCAGAGTAGGAATTGAGTTTCCTGGGGCTCCTTCTAGATGGCGGGGACAGGCACAAAGGGGTCAGATTATGCCCGGAAGCCATAGCCAGAAGGCAAACCAGGATCCTCTGATCGTCTGGTGTGGGGCTGGAATCCAGCTGCAGCCTCTTCTCTTCTCCCCTCAGAGTCCCCGCGCTCCCGGTGAAGAACTTGAATGGTACCGGGCCGGTTCACCCTGCCCTGGCAGGTGAGGTCCAGCCCAGGACAGGAAGGAAGGGCAGGGCCCACAAGGAGGTAGCCCCACCTGAGGGCCCCGTGACCCCGCCCCTTAACCAGCTGATGGGCGGGGCCCAGAGGAAACACCCCTACCATTGGGCCATGACACTGGGGTGGGCGGAGCCCGCAGAAGGCTCTCCACCTGGGGTGGGGATGAAGGATGGGGATGAGGGGTGGGGGGGTGGGGCCCACCCACCCAACTAAGAACCTCAGGAATCCAGGGCGCAAACAGGTAGACGGAGTCTGGGGAAAAGGCCTCACGTGTACACCCAATGATGGGAGGGCCGGGGGTGGAGGTGGGCGGGACTGGAAGTCAACCCAACCCCTAACTGCCACGGAAACGCCCCCAGGGATGACCGGGATCTTGCTGTGCGCTGCGGGGCTGCCGGTGTGCTTGACGCGGGCCCCCAAACCCATCCTGCATCCACCGCCCGTGAGCAAGAGTGACGTCAAGCCCGTGCCCGGCGTGCCTGGGGTGTGCCGCAAGACGAAGAAAAAGCACCTCAAGAAGAGTACGCCTTCCACCCCACCCTGACCTCTGAACTTAACCCCACTAACTCTTGACCACAACCCCTCTGGTCCCTTCCTCCAGTTTGTTCTTGGGACTTAGGACCTCACCTCCATCTCCTGATCGCACCTGCCATTTCCCCAACCCCGTCTGCCACCAACTCCGATTACATCTAACCTGCAGCAACCCCTGACACTTGACCCCTGCCAACCCCACTTCTCTGACCCCTGACCCCATCCTGAGCCAAGCCCTTAGGGGTAGAATGCTCACCCTCAAGTCCATCCCCCCAAATCCTTGCAGGTAAGAACCCCGAAGATGTGGTTCGAAGGTACATGCAGAAGGTGAAGAACCCACCTGATGAGGTAAGTCCCAGGGGAGGGTAGAGGCTTGGACGCAGGGTTAGAGGCCTGAGCTGCAGAGATGCAGAGCCCGCTTCTCTCCTCTCTTCCCCTCCCCTCCCCTCCTCTCAGGGATTGCTCTCCTAGTTCTGTGTGTTACTGTCCCTTTTCACAGTTTGTGGGTTTGCCTTTTCACTTTCTTTACAATATCTTTTGATAAACAGAAGTGCTGAAGTTTAATAGAATCACATGTATCAATCTTTTGATGATTGACAGTTTTTGTATCTTATTTTCACCCATATTTTTTAAGTTTTGTTTTTTTCCCCATCTCTAATTTTTTAAATTAGTTTCAGGTGTACAAAACAACGTGCTGATTAGACATTTACACCCCTCTCAGGGATAATCCCAACAAGTCTACGACCCGTCTGCCACCGTACACAGCTATTACAATACCATTGAGTGTATTCCCTATGCTGTACTTTACATCCCATAACTATATCTACAGAGGGTGCCAAAAAAATGTGACACATTTTAAGAAAAGAAAACTGTATTAAAATTGTAATGCTCCATACTTGTATTCCAATAACAAAGACAAATACAAATCACCTATATACATTTTTTTGGCACCCCCCGGTATACATATTTTTAATTATAGTTGATTAAGTTTTGCTTTTGCTAGTTAGCCTTTTAATCCCTCTGGAGGGGTTGTGAGGGAGCCATATATCTGAATTTGGTCCTCAGTGTCCCTTTCGTGCCCCCCCCCCAGGACTGCACAATTTGCATGGAACGGTTGGTCACAGCCTCCGGCTATGAGGGCGTCCTCCGTCACAAGGCTGTGCGGCCTGAGCTCGTCGGCCGCCTGGGCCGCTGTGGCCATATGTACCACCTGCTGTGCCTCGTAGCCATGTACTCCAATGGCAACAAGGTAGGCGAGGTGCATGGCAGTGTGGGGGGGAAGCAAGCAGGGGAGCCAGGGAGGGCCTGAGCACCTAGGGACCTCACCACCAGCCTTCCCTGTCCAGGATGGCAGCCTGCAGTGCCCCACCTGCAAGGCCATCTATGGGGAGAAGACGGGGACTCAGCCACCTGGGAAGATGGAGTTCCACCTCATCCCCCACTCGCTGCCTGGCTTCGCGGACACCCAGACCATCCGCATCGTCTATGACATCCCCACAGGCATCCAGGTGAGCCCCCCTTGGGTCCCGGACGCTAACGCCTTTGACTCTCCCAGAGGCCCCACACACACACCTGTCTGTGGTTCACACCTCTGCTGCTCCTCCTCACAGGGTCCTGAGCACCCCAACCCAGGCAAGAAGTTCACTGCAAGAGGCTTCCCACGCCACTGCTACCTGCCCAACAATGAGAAGGGCCGGAAGGTGGGTGCCCTCCCGCGAGGGTTCAGGGCTGTGGGTGTGAGTATCTGCCACTGTCAGCTCGGACCTGTGGTCCTCATCCCCAATCTCTGCTCTCACATTCTTCCCCACACCAGAACAGACCATAACCACCAGCGCATGTGTAGCGCTGCCAGGCACTGCCAAGGTCAAGGTCTTGACTCCATTTTACAGATTAAGAAACAAAGCCTCAGAGCAGATAACTTGCTCATGGTCACCCAGCTGTTAAGTGGTGGAGCCTGGATTTGAACCCAAGCAGTCCAGACTCTTCACCACCACACTATAGATTTTGTCTGCTTTTACTTTTTCTTTTTTGAGAGAAGCCAGAAATCCTTACTTTCATGTGAAATCTCCAGGTTTTTTTGAATATTGCCAACGAAGTCACAAAGTGGCTATTTAATACAGTGTGGGGTCCAAACCAAACACAGCTGAGGGCCGTCAGTTTGAGACCCTTCCTTTACCCCAGAAGAAACAGGCAGATAACTAGGAAAGAACTTTTACTGGAGCAGTCAGTCCAGAGAAGGAGTAGCCAAGCCCTGCAGCCACGGGGCATCCTGAGGGGTTCAGTAGGTCCTAAAGGAGCCACAAAGTGGTGGGGGTGGGAGTGGAGTGGGGGGCCAGGCTGGATGGACCTGGGCTGTGGGTGGGGCTGTGGGCGGGGCTGCCGGTGACCCCACCCATCGCCCCACCCTCCAGGTGTTGAGGCTGCTCATCACTGCCTGGGACCGGAGGCTCATCTTCACCATCGGCACGTCCAACACCACCGGCGAGTCGGACACCGTGGTGTGGAATGAGATCCACCACAAGACCGAGTTCGGATCCAACCTCACGGGCCACGGCTACCCGGACGCTAGCTACCTAGACAACGTGCTGGCCGAGCTCACAGCCCAGGGCGTGTCGGAGGCCGCGGCCAAGGCCTGAGGCCAAGGCAGCCCACCTTTCCTCCTGCTTTGCCCCTGGTCTGGCACACGCCTCCCTCCACCAGGTGTGCCCTGGTGGCCCAGGTTCAGGGCTGGGGAGGAGACTGCAGAAGGAGCCAGAAGCATTCCAGGGATTTGGCTGGTGGCCGTTGGGAATGTTAGGAATGATGGGAACACAGCAGGCCAGCCGATTCCAACTCATAGCTCCCTGAGAGGGTCACAGAGAGAGCACCGGAGACCACAGCGACCTCCCTACCAAAAAGACAGCCCTGTCCTCCACACAAACACACGTGTCCTGTTGAACACATGCACGTACACCCACGTGCCTCTACTTACTCCCAACTCGGTGGGGAAGAGACAGAAGACCCCTGTGACATTCCATATGGATCCCATCTGTGTCTCTATCGCATCTGTATAGGTTTGTCTGCCAGCAGGAAGACTCAGGTCAAGCATTAGGGACCTGCTGGGGCTCCTGGGGGGAAAGGGGCACTTGCTTGGCAAGCTCAGCCTACGCCCATCTCTGCCACCCATCTCTGCTACACTGATGGGCAACTGGGAGCCTACGAGGTGGAAGCCCCAGATTATTGAACACTTTTGCAAAGGAGCAGGCCAGAGAGAGCGGGACTAGAGGTATCTTATTTTGTGCTTGTGTCTCTTCATCCTTCTCCCCACCATCCCTAGGCCTTATGTCTGTCCCCGATAAAGGCACTGTTCTCCTTTCCTCCCCACCCCATCCTCTCCACCAAATCACTCCCAACATCCAGATCCAAAGGCTGGAGCTTCTGGCTTGAGGGGTGAGACGAGAAAGCCTAGCTTAGGCCAGCAGGTTTAAAATGCAGGCCGGAAAGCAAAAGGTCAATTTCCCTTACTCGTGGGAGTGGGGAGTGGGGTGGCTGATGGTCTTGGCCAACCAGGGGCCTGTTGCCCAGGCAACTCACCAGCTCCGCCTCTGTTGATTGGCTGCCATGGTGGAAGTCAGCCAAGATTTAAAGGGACTCCAGTGATTGCTCTTTTGAAAACCTACCAGTCCCACTGTGGGTGGAGAAATAAACGGTCTTTCTCCTCCTCCTCCTCCTCGCCCAGTCTTTTCCTGCCAAGGGGGAGGGGGGAGCGGGTGGCTCTGTTCCTGGGGGCCTTGGGTCTGCCACATCAAGGAGCATGTAACAAAATGACAAGCCCAGGAGCATTGCCCCCTCTCAGCCTTGGGCAGCTGGAGATGCAGAGGCAGGGCCCCCAGAATTCTCTTGTCCTAGGGCAGGCAAGGGGTGTGATGGAGGCAGAGGCAGACCCTTCCCGTCCCAGCCCCACAAAGGGCACAGGTGAAAGTTCCATTCTCAGTGGGCACCAATGCACAAAGTGCTCGCCAGCATAGTTACTAGGGATGAGGAACTCAGGCTGGGAGCTGAGTCTCTGGGAAAATATGGGGAAAAGCTAGGAGGATACCGTGATGGGCTCCTCAGGACCTCAGAGCCCCAGCCTCTGCCCTCGGGGAGGAGGGCCAGGCTCTGTTTAGGGACAGACAGGGACAGATCCCAAGATCTGCAACAAGCGTTTCATCAGCCTTGGCCACACCCCCAGGATGCTCAGGTGGCTGTGGTCGATGCTGCGGCTCCAGGCGACCCCTGCTGGCCACCCCCGGGATAGCGTCGCATCCTGGTCCACCTTTTCCCCAGCCAGGTAGGTTCAAGTTTAGTCACACAAAATTGGAAACGAGTCTTTGGAGGCCCTTCCGGTTCTGCCAGTTGGGTGTGCCCAAACATTTTTATCTTCTGTGATTCATTCTCAAACAAAGTCGCACCTCAAACCCTAATTTCAAACCCTACTACATACAAAGGCACCCAGCCCCGTGATCCTCCAATCTCGGGTTTATCCACATCACCTTGAGGAATTTAACAATCCTGACTTCTGCCCCCACACTCCTTCTGATTCTGATGCAGTAGATGTGCGTGGATGTCAGGGATCTGCATTTCTAGCAGACACCCCGGAAGGATGAGCTGTGGGCCAGTCTGAGAAGCTCTTCCTTGGCTCCCAACCTACCTCTACGGAACCCAGTTTGAAAACCACACATCTGCCATCACAACCTCCTCATTTTATGCAGGGTAAACTGAGGTCCAAATAGGGGAAAGGAGGCTGGCCCAAGGTCTCCCAGACTCCAAGGATCTGAGTCTTATACACATTGGGCTCCCAACCTGTTCTTCCTGAGGGCACCTCAGCCAAGGGCAGGGCTTGGGAAGATCAGTGAGGTTACAGGGGTTGGCAGACATGAAAATGGGAAGGGCTGAGCCGGCTTAGTGCTTGTCTGGGGCAACAAGGCTATTTGGGCATCCGGGATTCAGGTACAGCTGTATCCAGCAGCTCAGGGCCAGACTGGCTTCATCGATGTGGGTAGAAGCCAGTCCAGTGAAACAGAGACCTCAGGCTGAGCCAGATGAGTCAGGTTCCTTATCCCATCCACTTGGGTCTGCCTTAACCCAGAGCATGAGACTCATTCAGTGCAAGACTGGCCCCTTGCTTCCATGCCCTGGGTTTTGGGCTTAGGGCACATGGGATTAGGAGGTCTTCAGAAGCCTCCAAGCCACAGTACTGAGGAGGTACTCAACCACCACAGGGAGACTCGGGCCAGGTAACACTGAGGAGGGCCCAAGGGCTCCCTACTCCTCCTTCCAGGCTGGCTCCAGCACTCCTCAGGGCCTTCGGAGGCTGGGGGCCACCTTCCCCTGCTCCTGCTGCTGGAACTCCTCGTGGGCTCGATCCAGGTCTGCGAGCACCTCCAGCAGGCGGGCAGCTGCCTCTCTCTGCCGGGCCAGGGCATCAGGACAGGCCCCTGGAAGAGAGACACGGGGGCTCAGCCAGGCCAGGGCAGCTGCCACAACCCACACCCAGTGGCTTTCTCGGGCTCCAGGTTTGCCTGCACCCTGAGAATCCTAAAAGGTACCAGAGCCCATACACACAGTCCCCTGGGCCTGCTGGTGGCTGAGAAACAGGAGCGGGACTAGGATGGCACAGGGATATGCCTGGTAAGTTGTGGGAGGTGGCAGAGGGGTCAAAGGAAAGGGACCTCCTTAACTCCTTACCTTCCGTGGTACTGGAGCCCTCCCCCGAGTCCGCCTCCGGACTTGAATCCATGTTGGAGTCCTCCAGGAATTTCATCCTGGAAGTGGAGAGGGAAAAAGACAAGGCTGGTGGCTGATTCCCAGTCTTGGTCTCTACCCCAGAGAGTCTTTGTTGGTTGGAATAAATCTCTGTCATTGAATAACAGTGACCCTGAGGCCAGAAAGGAGAAGGGACACATCCAAGGTCTGTGCCTGTCTCTGGAGCCCCAGGTATTAAAAGATGCCAAGATCCAGTTCTGCCTTAGGGCCCGCCCGAGGGTGCTTCCTCGCCTTGAGCCCGTCTCCCCCTTCCCCGCCCACAAGCTCAGCTGATGCACATGGAAAGAATGACCAAATGAACAGCAGAGGCCACAGCGGGTGGCTGGCCCACCCAGCTGGTCATAGGAGGTGAAGTGGCATGGGCAGGGCACCTACCTGAGCTGGTCCCGCCCCAGGAGCAGCTGCCGATACACCATCTGGGTCTCAGCATCAGGATCCAGAGGGTCACTCCAGTCTCCCAGGGTGACAGCAAAGTGTGTGCGGCTGCAACCGGCAGCTGAGGGGCAGAGCGTCACCAGTAACCCCTCCCATTCCCCTTCCGGAAGCCCCAGTGGCAGGCTGTCCCGAAGCCCTGCTTCTGCCTCTCAAATTGCCCTTCAAATCTACTATGTCCTTCAAGCCCCACTGCCTTCACCTCACCCAACATAGCAGTGGCCTCTCCTCTCTCCAGCCTCCTCCCACAGTCTAGGCTCCAGGCACAATGACCTTTTTCAGTCCTTCCGCCCTCTCTGTCCTGAATCCAGGCCTCTGCTCATGCCGTTTCCTCTCCCTGCAATCCTCTTCCTTACCCCTTCCCTGTCTCCAACTTTACCGCCTAAATCCTACTCTTCTCAGGTCACATTTAAACAGCACCTCCTCCAGAAAGCCCTCCTTGATCTACCCTGGGCTTGTGTCAAAGGCATTCTCTGGAGTCTCAAAAGCCTCCTCTTGGCACTTGGAAAGCGGTATTACAATTGTCTGGTTATTCACTTGTCTTCCTTGAGAGCAAGCCTCATGCCCATCCATGCACCACTAGACACCTGGTGCGTAGTGGGTGCTTATAAAAGAATACCTCACATTTAATGGGCACTGTGTGTTAGGCAGGGTTCTAAGCAGTTGGCCTATATCAACTCAGTTATTCCTCACAATAACCCTAAGTGGTAGGCACTGTTACCAACCCCGTTTCACACTTGAGACTGAGGTATAAAGAGGTTAAATAACTTGCCCCAGACCCAGCTGGATTACCGCTGATTGACAGGTGGGGAGGGTGGAGCCTGAGGCGACCCTGCCGCCTCACCTGAGCGATCAGCCTGAAGGCAGCAGGTCCAGCGGGCACTGCGGAAGGCACCAGGGTGGCAGGAGGCCAGCTTGTCGGGGTTGGGGGCGCTGGCCTTCCGCAGGGCCGACAGCCATTGGTTCAACTCATTCACATTCTGTAGAGAGTGGGAGGTGGTCAGGGGCGGAGATGGGACCCAGGGGACGCCGTCAGCCCCCCAGCCTTGTGGTGCTTCACCTTGCACTGGAGGTAGGTGGTGTGCAGTGTCCCTGCGTTGTCCTGTGTCACCACCTGCATCACATGTGGCAGCTGAAAGGCTCCCTCGTCCACACGCTCCACCGCACGGATATATGACACGGGGGTGGAGGAGCGTATCTGAGAAAGAGGACAGTCACTGCAGGAGGGTCTGGGGGCTGCAGCCAGGGTGCAGGGGCCAGGGACAGCATTCCTGACGCTGTGTGCCTCAGGTAGTGTCCCCGGGGAGGGGACACTCAACCCTGTGCCTCTGTGATCTCTGTCCATGTCCACTCGGCTGAACCACGAGTCCCGCGGTCCTGCCCCATCACTCTTTAAGTAAGTGACAACTTCTCTGGGCATCAGTTTCCACTACCACCACCACCATCATCATCATAACCACGGACATGGCACTTGGGATGTGGTTCTAAGCACTTTACCTTTATCAACTTATTTCATCGTCCCAACAAATTTCTGAGACTGGGTCTATTATTCTTCCCAATTTGCAGATGAATAAACTGAGGCACAAGAGGATAAATGACCCTCCCAAAGTCACTCAGCTGGTCGAGCCAGAATTAGAACCCAGACAGTTGAACTGATCTATGCTATGCTGACAAAGTAGAAATAATAAGTGTGGGCACCCTCTCCGGTGTTGGCTATTATTATTTATGGTGCATACACAGAAGTGAGTAGAACCCAGTATGTGTCTGGGTTTGTGCTAGACTTGAATGGCAGTCCCAGGAGAACAGGGATTCTCTGTCTTGTTTACTGCTGTATCTCCCTGCCTAGAGCTCTGCATGGTACATAGTAGGCACTCAATATATGTTTGACGAATGAATGAGTGAGTGAACACGTGCCTGGACGTGTATGCCTAACAGCCAGGCAGGTACCTCCGAGTGAGCAGACCTAATTTGATGGCATGTATGGGGACAGAGCCCCAGAAAGCAGTTTCCAGGCTCCCGGCCTCACATGGAAAGGTGCTGGCTCAGGTAGTAAATGGCCATCAACTGTGACTGGATGGCCATCAGCTGGGGCTAGTTGGCCGTCAGCTGTAACCAGTGAGCTATTGGCCACTAATATAACTGCCGTGGCTACGCTAGCAGGAAAATGGGGGCTAGCAAGAAGATGGTGGCTGAGCCTGCAAGCGGCGCAGTGAGGGTTGCGAACAGTGTGGCTCCTGCTTCCTGTGTCTCCAACCCAGCCTCCAGTGAGACTATAGTGGCATGACTCCCCTATCTATGGCTCCATGGGTGTTCCTTTTTGGCCTCACCATGTCCTGCGTTCTTATGTGGGGAGCAGGAGCTGAGACCCCGCCTGGCACCCTGCACGACAGCATGTGTGCATAGATCTGAGTGGGAACAGATGAGAGGAGGTAAGCATTGTCCATGTCCTGTGCGTGACCACATCTAGGGGGTACGTCAGGGCCACTCTATGCACATGTTCTGAAGGGCGTTTGATGGTGAGTGCATGTAGGGGTATGACTGGGCCTGTCCTGGGCACCCATTGGCCCAAGGGTGTCAGCAGAGCCTGGCACAAGAGGGTGGACTTGCCAAGTTGCTACGAGGGCCTGAGCAAGTCCTTGCCCCATCCTGGGCCTCCATGTCCACCCATGGTACGAAGAGGCCGTTCTATGAGGGAGGCCACCACTGGAAACCCCTCCACCGTGGACTGGGGCCCCACCTGACACTCAGGACTCTTGGAGTAGGACAGCATCTCCCCACTGAGCCAGAAGTAACGTTTCTTGAAGGCAAAGCGTGTGGCCAGGCTGGCAGGCTCCTCCTTGCGCTTCAGCAGGTAGCCTTCTCGAACAGTCACGGAGGATGGGACCAGGGCCCTAGCCGGGCCCCCAGCCTCTGTGAAATGGGGAGGGGGGACAGTGAATCCTCTGTCCAGGTTCAATCTGCCCTCGTGCCCAGGGCCTCAGGGATGAGCAGGATTCTCCTCTGCTCCCCTGGAGCCAGGAGGATGAAGCCTCCATAGGGAATGGTACCACTGAGGGAGGGGCCCTGTCCTACCTGAGGGATCTGCAGGCAGTGGTGCAGGCAGCCAGCAGGGGGCGCCACCCATTATGGAGTCAGTCCAGGAGACTGCCTGGCGTTAACCCATGGCGGAGCCCACACACAGGCTCCCCCCTAGCACCACCGGGACCCCGCCAGCCACAACCAGCTCTCATTTCCACAGGTTGCTCCTCTGTGACTTGGACCCAACTAGCTCATGACCTGGACCCCACACTGGACTCAGTCCCAACTCCTCTGCTTGAAACTGTCCTGTGGCTCCGTTTCACTCAAGTCGAAGCCAAATCCTTCCAGCTGCCTACAAAGCCTCACACAATCTGGCCCCCTCATCTCTCCTTCACTCCCCCTCATTCACTTTTTCCCCGGCCTTCTCACTGTTCCTTTCTGGCCCCACCTCAGGGCCTTTGCACATGCTTTTCCCAGCCTGGAACACTTCCCCAGGATCCTCATGGCTTTCTCTCTGTCCTCTTTCAGGTCTTTAATATCACCCTAGTGAGGCCACTCCCAGCCATCCTAAAAGTTTGACCTGCCACCCCGACATTCCTTTCCGTCCTTTATTTTTTCTCCTTAGCCCTTATCAGTCCCTAACACACCATATGATTTGCTAATTCATCTTGCTTACAGCCTGTTGTCTCCACTAGAATAAAACTTCCATAAGAGCAGGAGTTTCTTCTGTCTTGTTCGCTGCTGTTTCCCAGCATCTGGTACGGTGTCTATTACATTGTAGGCGCTTAATAGGTATCTGTCACTTGCATGAACTCCCTGCCACAATCTCCACCCACATCTCCATGTTGGCTAGAATGGCAGAATAGGTGCCAGGAAATATTAGCTGACTGACGAGCTGACCCACAGGTCCACAGTCTCGGTGCTTAGCAATGGGGGAGGCGTGGTGGAAGGGCAGGTCCCAAGGGTCCAGTGGTGTGACAAGCCAGACGTGGCAAGGCCACAGGAACTCACCCTCCTCCCCATCCACATCCACCAGCTGGTCCAGGAAGTCTCTCACACGTGAAATACTCTGCAGCAGGAAGGGGTGCAGGGGGGCCATCCACAGCTCCTTGCCCTGGCCCAGCTGCTGGCCCAGGTTTCCGATGCTCTGCACAGCCTGGAGCAAAGGAACAGGGGATGCCAGGCTCAAGGTCACTGCAAGGGGGAAGGGCCTCTGTGGACCGAGAACAGAGTCCCAGAGTCCTGGCTCCCAAAGCAGTGCTCAGTGAAGGAGAAAGCTCATAGCAGCCGCTGCTTTAGGCAATATCTCTCCCTCCTGTGGGCAAATATGCACCCCCTGGGCCCTTATTATTCTGTTCCCTCCTGAGCCCAGATCTCCCTGCCCAGGACTGTCTGATCCTATCATGCACACTCTGGAGCCAATGAGAACCTCCCAATGTGGCCACTTTGCAAAGGACGGTCTAATTAAACAAATAGTGAGGTGTGAATGACTGCTATCCTGCTTCCCACTTTCCTCCTGGAAGGGTAGGGTTTGTGTTTCAAAAGAGGAACTTAGAGAGCTTAACGAATGCCTTCACACTCGGGAAGGCTAATCTAATGGTGGTGTTTCAGACATAGGTTTCTCTGGGCCTCATTTGGGCCTTCTGTGTAAACTCATAGAAGCCTCCTAGCTCTGTTTCTACCATGCTTTTCTCTGGCTAAGAGCACCCACAATGGGGCACTCCACTGGTGGTACCTTGGCAAGCAGTAGCAGTGAGCGGCTCGTCTGAGGATCGGCGTGCTGCTCCCGGAGGTCAAACAGCTTTGGGGTGAGGATGGCAGGTGCAAAGAATCGCAGGAAGAGAAAGCCACTAATGGCCAGGTATTTCACATCCTACCGAGAGGAGCAGCAGGTGAGAGGGGAAAAACCCACTTTCTACCTGGGGAAACTGAAGCATTAAGGACTATAGACTGGTGGTGCAAGGGGAAGTGAAATGGGAGATGGGTCAAGAAGCCATCCTGGTCTGCCACAGAGGCTTTTCCTCTCTGGGCCTTAGTTTCTCCACCTGGCAAATAGAGCAATAATACTAATCCCGCATGACCAGATTTAGCCAACCATTCTCAGAGTCTGCTTTGTGCCAAGCACTGTGCCAAGGGCATAGCCCTATGAAGGAAGCACCATCATTATTCCCATTTTACAGATAAGAAAGCAGAAGCTCAGAGATGTCAAGTGACTTGCCCAGGGTCACACAGCTGATGAATAAAAGAGACAGGATTCAAACCCAGACCTATGATTTATGATAATGAATAGCAACAGGCCAGATACCTCTCCATACATTTGTTTATTTAATACTAACCCCAGGAGGTATTATATCTCCATTTTACAGAGAAGGAAACTGAAGACCAGAGAAGGAAGGTCACTTAACCAAGGCCACACAGCTGTAAGTGGCAGAGCCAAGATTTGAGCCCAGGCAGGATGTGAACTCTCAGCTTTCCACACACTCTTGCATTCAACACTAGCTACTGTGGAGTACTCACTGAGTGTCACGAACTAAACTTGAACTATCACATTTAATCCTCAGATACCCCATGTAGATATTATTATCTCCATTTTCCAGATGAGGAAACTGAGGCTCAGTGGTGATCCCAGTTTGGCTGGTTCCAGAGCCCATCCTGCATGCACCCCTGAGCCCCAGCCTCTGCCGTCTACAAACCGTAAAGTATGGTGCCTGCCGGTGTGAGTCCCACGCCTGGCCACCTGCAGGTAAGGCTGGTTCCCCCAGCTTCAGCAGAGGGAACTCAGGGAGAGGGTGTGGCTTCATCCTGGGTGCATCTGGCTCCCCACAAACCACTGTCCACTCACCTCTCATACTTGGCTGACTATATTTAGCCCGAGAGTGTGTGTGCTCCAGTGTTTATCTACGGGCTGTATTCACACATGAAATAATACCCTCCCTGGGTGCATGCCAACTCCCTGGGCCACCTCTGCATTGACAGTGAGCCCTACCAGGGGCTAGGTACCTGGAGCGGCCCAGAGGGAGGGTGCTCACCCTCACCCTGCTCATCTGGAACCCTGAACTGCCCCCAAGGCCACCACCTACCACCCGCCATGTTCAAGGGTAATTTTAGCCTCAGACATCAGCCCATGACTTCCTCTTTTTCTTGAGGAGGAGGAACAGATGTCAGAGAGGCAGAGAAAGGGGTTCCCCTGGGTTCCCTTGAGCCCATCCACCCTCATGGGCCTGAGAAAGCCCCTGCTCCCTGCCCACTGTGGGGGGCTGAGAACTGGGGACATTTGGGTGTTACTGATATCTGCTCCCCCCCACAAGGGCCAGGCTGTCTGAGGAGCTGGCCTCTCCCCTCCCTTCCCTCCTCCCAGGCACTGCTCTGTCCCACTTAGCACCTTTGCCGGCAGCCCAGGCGAGAGCCCAGCAAAGTGGGGCATAAATAAGCCACATCTCAGTTTGAGGCCACACCTCAGCAGGAGCTGAGGGGGAGAAGGGAGAGACCCCAGCTGGGAGTCCAGAGGCCTCCGTGTGAGTCTACAACCCTTGACCAAGGCGCTTTACCTCTCTGGGCCTCAGTTTCCCCATATGTAAACAGGAAGTGGGGAACCAAGAGCTCTTCACCCAGGCTCTAGGGATGGGCCGTGATACCGCCAACATTTCTATCTGAAATTTTTCTGCAGCGTGAACCCAGGTCCACCTTTCTGGTACATCAGCACCATGTAAGTGAGCCTCATTTGATGTCATTCGTAAGCAAGAACAATGACAGCCACCCAGAAGGTGTGCTCCGCATCACACCCGGGGGTCTCCAGCTGGTAACCCGCAGGCCAGTCCAGCTGCAAATGCCTCATGAGTGGCTCAAAGGGCTGTTGTTTTGTTGTTGGAGTGTTTTTAGGTTAATTAGTGCCAAAATTTTTTAAATGAGGCCTCTCACTTAAAATCAAGAATGTTGGCTTAAAAATGGCTTACAAAAACAAAACAAAAACAAAACACGAAAAAACAAACTATGAAGATCTGACCCTCCTACATGAAGGTCAGATTGATAGTCTGGAGCTGCCCCCTTTAGACAAGCTGTGGGGAGTCTAGTTTGCCACGGTCCCCACCACTCCCTACTGCCCCACACATTGACTGCTTTGTTCGTTTTTACCTCACCTGCCTCAACCACACAGCACCTGAGTTCTCAACCTTATTTTGGGTATTGGCTACTAAACACCTCTTTCTCTCTCTCTCTGTCTTTCTTTCTGTCTCTCTCTTTCACACACACACATACACACACACACAGCTGGAATTTAACAAGCACTCACTCTGTGCCACACTATAATTTGGTGGGTATGAGCACAGATTCAGGAGCCAGCCTGCCTGGAGGGGTGACTATCCCAGCACCACCCCTTTCTAGCTGTGTAAATTCACTTCTCTGGGCCTGTTGCCTCCTCTGTAAAATGGAATAATACTGGTACCCACCTCATAGGGTGGATGTGAAGGCTAAATGAAGGTAATAAATACATAAAATAAGGTCTGACCCATGGTAGGGGCTGCATATAGTGTTGCTGTTGTTGCTGCTGTTGTTGTTACAGTGGTACCTCGGTTTTTGAACATAATCCGTTCCGGAAGACCATTCGAGTTCTGAAATGTTCAAAAACAACCGACAGCGAGGCCTCAGGATCTTGCACTCAGCGGAAGGCGCGTGACATGTTTGCCTTCCGAGGCGTGTTCGAAAACCGAAGCATTTACTTCTGGGCTTATGGCGTTTGTAAACCAAAATGTTCGTCAATGGAGACGTTCGAAAACCAAGGTACTACTGTATTATTATTATTATTATTATTATTATTATTATTATTATTATTGTATTATTATTACCACTTCCCGTGGGTCCCAGACCCTGCCAGGAATGTTGTCCCCACTTCGGCCAAACACAGAGCACTTTAGCACAGTGGCCCAGATTCTGCCCCACCTCTGCCCTGACTCTCCGAGTGACCCTGGACAAGCTGCTGCCCCTTCTCAGCCTCAGTGCCCCTCACCTGCCCAATGGGGGAGCCTCACCCACCTTGTGCTCCGCCTGGGGGAAGCGCTCCTCCACACGCTGGCGCAGCCGCTTGAAGGCCAGGCGCACAGCAAGCGGGCAGCGCCCCACGGAGCCCACGATGGCGTCCACAATGGGTCCCAGGTAGCCTGTCAGCAGCCCCAGGCTGGCTTCCCTCACGTGTTCCTCCGAGGGGGTGCCCTTGAAGGAGATTCTCCTGGGGGAGCAAGTGGAGCGGCTGTCTCAGAGCCCAGCACCTATCCGCTCAAAACCTTCCACCAGCCCCCACTGGGCTCAGACAGCGCCCACCTTCCCACCCCACCTCCTCACCCTTCCCCTCCTACCATCCCCACCTGGCCTCCTGCTGCCGCTCACACACGCAGAGCTCATTCTTGTCTTGCAGACATTGTACATATGGTTCCCTCTGCCTGCGATAGTCCCCACATTGAGCTTACATGTCACCTCCTCAAACAGGCCGTCCCTCCCCTATCGCCCATCGTCACAGACCGTGGTGCAATGCATTTTCAGCACGGACATGCCAGACACGTTTCTGCCTCCGGGCCTTTGCACTTGCTCTTCCCCAGCCAGCAACACTTTCCCACTAGATTGGCACAGGACTCTCACCCTCACCCCCTTCAACTCTTTGCTTACATGTCCCCTTCTCTGAGAGGCTGTCGCTGTAACCACCCTGTGGAATATCACAAGCCCCTCCCCTGCTCCTGGCACTTCCCACCACCCTCCCCAGGTTTATCTTCCTTCTTTCCACTGATCACCTACAAGAACCTTCTTCTTTAGTTTGTGATCTGTCTCGCCCCAAAAGAGGGATTCGTGCCCATTTGTTCTCTGTCGTGAACTCGGTGTTCAGCCAGAGCCTGGCGCACAGTAAATGTTCAACAGTTGGTTTGTAGAGTGAATGATGGAATAGTACTTGTCTATCTGCAATTATCTTGTTCCTTCCTTTCTTGTTCCCATCCAGGTTTAGGGGCTGGCTTGCCCACTCTCAGACTGAGAACTCCACAGAAGACAGGCTGGGGGGTTTCGGCCCCACCGTGCCCTGGACCCAGCAAGCTAAGCCCTGAACTAATGTCTTTGGCATTAAATGATCAAATATATAATTTAATCCTAATGGCACCCTGATGCACTATGTAGCCTGATCGTTCCCATTTAACAGATGAGGAAACTGAGGTTCAGAGAGGTCACTTTGTAAGTATATGGAAAAAGCCGAGATGAGAACTCAGGACTGCACGCTTGAGTCAGCCTTACCTTCCCCTGCGCAGGTGCCCAGATGACCCAGCCAGATGTGCTGGGAAAAACTTTCACCTTGGGTTTCACAGACAGACTCTGCCCTCTGTTCAGGGCCTGGGTTCCTATCCCTGATGTGCAACTTCCGAGCTGTGCGACTTAATGCAGGTGACCTCCCCTGCCTGAGGCTTGGTTTCCTCGTCTGGCAAAAGGTTTCCTCGCCTGCCTCTAGTGTGCTTGGAAAGTGTGGGCAGGACTTGCTGCAGGGCCCAAAGTGAAGGTACGACCCTCTCTTGTCCCTTCCATGGTCCCCGATGGACTGCCCAGCAACTAGCTTTTGCGGCCTGGTGCGATCAAGCCCGCCCACCCTGGCTGGAGTGGGGAAGATCCTGGAAAGAGAGAAGGAGCCCACAAAGGCCTGGCATGACCCCCAGCCACTGCCCTGCTTCCTCCAGTCTCATCAGATGCTCCAGGATCCCGCCTTGGCACACAGGCCCATGCAGAGCCTTCCCCCAGTGGTCTCTGCCACCACAAGAACAGAAACACCTATACTTATGGAGTACTGGTTAATGCTGGCCTGTGCATACATAACTCTCTTAATTCTCACAGCCCCACACGGGTAAAGTAACTTGCACACCAGGGGTGGCAGAGCTGGGATTTGAGCCCAAGGAGCTCAGACGTCGGAGTCCTGCCCGGAACCACTGCACTAGGCAGCCTGAGGATCAAGAGCTCACAGGTGAGAGTTTGGGGTGGAACGCAAGGCTCCTAAGGGGGTGGCAGTCGGCACAGACCCAGCCTGACAAGGCTCCAAGGGGACAAGGGGGCTGTCGGAGGGTCGGGCTTCATCCCTCAGGCTCGACTCACCTGGTACGACCCAGGTCCATCTTGCACGGGTCCAGCTCCATGTACTTCTTCTCCTCGAAGACACGGTTAACCACCGGCTTCAGAACCTCGTGTAGGTAGGGCATGCCCACGAGCTGGGGGCAGGGGGCACCACACAGGGCACGGCTGAGGGCGAGGCCGGAGGGTGCCCATGAGCTAGGGGCAGGGGGACCATGCAGGGAGAGGTTCAAAGCAAGGCAGGATGTGCCCAAGGGCTGGGGTGGGGGCACTACCCAGGGTGCCACTCAGGACGAGGCTAGGCACCCACCAGCAGCACCCAGCTCAGCTACCTAGTGCCATCTGAAGTCAGCCAAGCTCTGGAGGCCGGGTAAGTACTGGGAAGGGGGTCCCCTTAAGGAAGCTGCCACCGGGCCCCAGCAGACCTTCACCCACTCACCTTCATGAACTGTTCCATTGACTTGGACGCCAGGGAGTTAGAACGGAAGAGGGTGTTGGGGTCAGCTGGGAGGGCAGAGGGAAGTGTTTGCTGGGATTCAAGGGGCTGGATCCACCTCACCCCACCCACCCAAGGTGGGGGGTCAGGATTCTACCAGCCTCAGGAACCAAGGAGACCAGTCATATCAACTCCATTCACAGTGCAGAGGCCCAGGGTGGTTAAGCGATCTGCCTAATGTCACACAGCTCAAGAGTAACAAAACTCAGCTGGCTGGAATGCACAGCATGGGGAACCCTCCACACGTGCACACACACAGGAGCCCCTCTCCTCTGCCTGAGCCCCTCTCCTCTCATTTCTCCCCCAGAGACCCTCTGCAGACCCATCCTTGAGGACTGACATCTGGGGATCACTCTGGCCACTCACTGGTCCGTGCCACCTCACGCCGGGTAAGATAATCCAGAAAGGGCCCAGCCAGGCCCTGGCCGAGAAAGAGCTTCACCAGCTTGGTGGCGAGGTCCTGGCGGCAGTCCCCCGAGGTCAGCTCCAGCACTGCCAGGGGGCTGGCATCATCCTCCTGGGCAAGGAAAGGAGGCAGGTAAGGTAGCCTGGGGTTCTGAGACCCCGAAGCAGAAGAGCCCAGAGAGGTACCCTTGAAGCCAGGGGATGCCAGGACCAGGTCTGCATGCACCACCCTGCCCCCGGGGAGCTGCTGGCCTGACGCACCCACCTCTGGCAGCCCCAGCACAGACTCCATGAGCAGCTGCACGAGGGGCTGGTAGTACTCCGAGGGCAGGACGCGGTCCTCGACGAGGCGCACCTTCAGCCGCAGAGCACCCAGGTTCCCCCTGACCAGGGTCAGATCACAGGTACGTAGGTGAGGAAGTATGTACGGGCAGGTGCGGAGAGCCAAGACGGGCAGGTGTGAACACAGGCAAGGAGCATGGATATTTGCAAAACTAGACAGGTGTGGACCGCTGTGGGCAGGTGTGAACAGGTGTGTCCAGTCCACGCAGGTGTGAACACATATATCGACAGGTATAAACAGGAATGGATAAGCGCAGACAGTGTAATGGTGTGGCCGGTATAAACAAGTGTGTAAGAATGCACAGTGTGAACAGGTGTGGATAGGTGTGGAAGGACCCAAGGTTCTGAACACACAGTAACAACTGAACTGACGTGCTTGCAGGTAGATGGGTATCAGGAAAACTCATTTGGACATACGCAAACACACATTGTGAGACACTCAACAAACATTTGTTAAGTGAATGAAGGAAGTGACATGTGATAGCTTGTGGGCTGACGTGGGCACCCACGAGGACCTGACCTTGAGCTGAAGATGGTACACAACATAATTCCAGCCTGGCCTTCTCCCTCCACACCCACATTTACCCAGAATCCTCCTCGGCTCTGGGAAAGGGCAGGAGGCGGAACCAGCCATTGGGTGGGTTCTGCTGCAGGACCTTCGGGGGGAACTCCACCTGTGAGGGGACATACGGACCCTCAGTCAAGCCCTGCCCTGCCCTACCCAGCCCTGGAAGAGCTCAGCCTGCCCATCCAAGAAGGGGCAGCGTAGCCTGCCAGGGGCCCCCTCCTCCTTCCCCATCGTATCCCATCGACACTACAGCAGTGACATTCCCTCCCCCAGTCCCAAATTATTAGTCCTGCCAGGGCACTGAGGACCTCCAGGGACTCTTAGTTGAGGAAACTGAGACTCAGAGAGGTAGAGTGACTTGCCCAAGTTCACAACAGCTGCTAGAGACAACATGCCTGGAACCGACTGTATTTTCAGCTCTGTTTAAGGACACAATTGCATCCATCAAAAGGCTTAAAGACAATCCAGAGGGTCCTAGAACCCCACCTCCTTCTTTTGAAATAACTTTATAGAGATATAATTTATAGAGATATAACTTGTACAAGTTTTCTGTGGACATGTGTTTTCACCTCTCTTGGGTATAAACCTAGGAGTGAAATTGCTGGGTCACTGGGGTAATTCTGTCTTTGATTGAGGGATTGCCAGACTGTTTTCCAAAGCAGCTGTGCCATTTTACATTCCCACCAGTAATGCATAACTGAGCTTCCCTCTTACTTGTTCTAATCTTGCCTCCTTTTAGAAACTGTCAGCCCCGATAGACAGCCCAGAGAGGCAGGAACGATCACACCCATTCTACAGATGGGGAAATTGAGGTTCCAAGAGAAAAACCTTGAGCTCAGTTCTTCCAGAAATAGGAGCTAAGGGTTTAGATTCTGGAGTTAGAGAGACTTGCACTTAAATCCTGGCTCTGCCATTTCTTAATCATATGGCCTTGGGAACACCACTTAGCTCTCTGAGCCTGTTTCCTCATCTATAAAATGGGGACAATAGTCTCAGGGTTATGGAGTTTCCATGAGGGTAAATGAGGTTAGGCTGGAGAAACACTTAGCACAGGGCCAGCACACAGGCATCCTGGGTACTCTCATCCCAAAATAAGAATCTGAGCTAACCCTGTGACCTTGTGCAGGTTCCTGTACTTTTGAGACCCTCCGTCTCCTCAAATGTACAATGGGGCAACAGCACTCCATTACCTAGGCCCGGCCCGGAAACCTGATGAGGCAGCCTTCACATCACCCCTTCGGAGCCCCAGGATACGCAGCCCATCTCCCCTTCCTTCTCCCTTGGAGGCAGTGGGGAGCCATGGAGGGTGTGGGAAGGAGGGCTCACCATGCCCAAGAAGTCATTCTTGCCCACCATGTCCCAGTCCCAGAGCTCCACTCGCAGTGAAGATGGGGCACCTGGCACCTCCCGCAGCTCCAGCACCTCATCCCAGTGTGGGAAGCGAGTCTTCTTGATGGTCTGGGGGAGGAGGAGGGAGTGAGGAAGAGAGCTGACAGGGACCCTGCCACCAGATGCCCCGCTCTTTCTTAGTTCCCCTCCATCACTCACCGAAGTCTCCGAGCTCTGGCTGCCCCAAAACACACGTGCAAATGGGTCGGAAGTGCCAGAGATGTCTCGGGGGGCCAGGTCCCTGGGGACAGATGAGGAAAGGAATGAGGGACACAGGATCCTTGAAGACCAAAACCCAAGCAGGGCCTTGGAAAAGGGGTTCAGGGTAGACGTTCAAATGCCGCTGGTTTCCAAGGCAATGAACTGCTCCATTGTAGGGACCCAGTGAGGAGCCAGCCTCATCGTGCCTGTCCAAACCCCGTATCTTCCTGTTGACTAACGCAGAGGCTCAGAAAGGTCATGTCCTGCATCACAGAGCCCAGCAGGCAAAGGTGCCATGGGGAGGGGGAGGGGAGCCTCAGTTCCCCTGGAGCCCTTGGATGGGAGGCCGGATGCCAGGGTTCAAAGCCTGGCTCTCCCATTCATTGGCTGGTGACACTGGGAAAAGTCACTCCATCTCCCTGAGCTTCAGTTTTCTCATCTGCAAAATGGGAGTAATAACAGACCAACCTCACATTGGTCTGGGCCCAAGTTAATGAGATGATGTGTGTAAAGGACTTAGCATAGCAGCTGGCCAGGAGTGAGGGCTCAGCTCAGTCATTCATTCAACAAACACTCATGCCCACACCCTACCTAGGACCCAAGAAAAGGCATGAGGCAGAGACCCCTGCCTCTGGTTGTCATGACAACCCAAAGTCATGCCAATCAGCCTCCCCCATCCCTCCTTCCTGAGGTCCCCCAAATCCAGGACACCCCCAGGGGCTGCTTGCTTCCTTCTGCTGCTCCTTTCCCACCCTTGCTAGGCATCCAAAGCCTTTGGTTTCCTAGGAGCCAGCTCAGTTGCTAAGCGACAGCAATCTGTCCCTTTCCTGTTGCAAGGATCCTGCACAGCTTTGTGGCTGGTGAGGAGGCCCAGGACACAAAGCAGATGAGGAGCCCAGGCCCATGCTGAAGCCATTAGCCTGTCTCTTGCCCCCCTGGTGCCTTTCATTCAGACTCCAGGAAGCCCCAGCTGGTGATGGGAGAGGCACAGAGAGGGCAAGAAAAGACTTTAAAGTCACACAGCAAGTTAGAAATAGAGATCTTCCCCAACCTGGGCAAGGATCGTTTGAAAAATGAAGGTTGGGGGAGTAAGGTGTGAAAAAAAGGCATAAAAACAAGATGGGAGATGGGAGGAGAAAGGGGGTGGAAGTGTTTAGGAGGCAGAATGATGGGGGAACTGAAAGGAAGAGAGAGAAGGGGACAAATAGGAGTGAAGGGAGATGGACATCCCAGGAGCTGGTGGTCCCGGAGGGTCATTTGTGGGTTTTGCCAGTCCGTCTTCCTTCAGATGTTTCTTTGGGACAGGACCTCCCTTCCCCCACTCCCAGCCCACATGACTTGGTGGGCTGATCCCCAGCTGCACTCCAGGAATGGGCTTGCAACTCAGGCCTGACCAATCAGAGTCAGTGTAATTGGTTCAGAGACAGGCATGTGCTTCAGACTGAGCCAACAAGAATTAGTCCCAGGACATTGGTTGGAAATGGTAAGAGACTGAAGTTCTTTTTTGATTGGAGCTGCCAAGTTGTTACGATGGCAGCTGGGGCCGCTGGGGCCATCTTTGGCCCCATTTAGGGAGAGACTGTTTCAGAATGAAGCTAACACAAAAAACAACTGAGGAATCTGTGTTCACAGATTCCAGATGTCATCATTTGAGCACCTGGATCCAGCCATGCCTGAAGCTCCCATCATTCATATGAACCAATAGGCTTAGGCCAGTATAAATTGGTATCTATCACTTACAATTTGATGAATACACCTTCACACATCTGTCTGGCCATCCTGAGTGTGTGGCCTTTGGTTGTTGGTCACTGGGGACCCAACAAGGATTTTGCTTGTGCTTTGACCCCAAGAACTTGCAATCCAGGGAGCTTGAACTATTTGTCTATATGGGATTCTGGTTGTAAGCCCAGAAGTGCCCCAGAAATGAAGAGGCACCAAAAACCAAGGCAGCTGGTGGAACCAGGGGATGTCTGCTCATTCTCAGACCACCCCACACACACCCCCAGCATGCGCATACCTGGCCTTGAGCACATGGCAGTGAAGACAGCAGCCCCGTGCATCCTCCACCATCCGCACAGCCAGGCAGATCTCACCCTGTACCTCTGCATCCGGGTCCACACGGCTCAGGTTGATCCAGCTATCAATTCCTGGAGGGCACAGGCACTAACTTTATTAAGTACCTACCGTGTATGTGGCACTGTGTTCACTTAAAAGTTCAATTAACACTAAAAACATATTAACTCGTGGACATTGCTTAGCCTTCTGATGAGGTGCTGTAATTATCCCCATTTCCAGATGAGGAAAATGACGCCCAGCGAGGGAAGGGCTTTGCCCAGGATCCCACAGCTAGCAAATGGCAGAGCTAGGATTCGAACCCTGACAACGCCCTTGGCTATGCACCATCACACTCCTTCACCCTGGTATATGAAGTACTCCGTCATTTAGTCTCAGCGTACTCACCTCTCAAAAAGATAATGGGCATTCCTACTTGTGAGCCTTTGTCTGGACCATTCTCCCTGCCTGAATATGTCAATCTCAATCCTTCTCTTTCTCTCCCTCTCTCTCTCTCTCTCTCTCTCTATCTCTCCTTCTCTCTCTCCCTCGCCCTCTCCCTTTCTCCCTCTCAACACTTTGAAGGTATTGTTCCTCTGACTTCTAGCTTCCACTGTAGTTACTGGGAGTCATTTCAGCCTAGTAATTTCTCTTGTGTCAGTGGTCTTATCTTTTCTCTCTAACTTTAAAATCTATTCTTTGGATGTTCTTGAGTTTCACCACAATGTGTCTAGGTAAGGATGTTTTTGAATTCTGATTAGTGGTACAGATTGTACTTCTCCTACTTATAAAATCATGTTGTTCCTTGAGTTCTGGAAAATTCCAGGTCTTCAATTTTTTTAAAACATTTTCCCTCCCTAGTGTTTTTTATTAGTATTTCCTCTCCCCAATTTTTTCCATTCTTTCCTTCTAGAACTCCAATGAACTGGATTTTAGACTGTCTCCATTATTTTCCATATCTTTGAACTTCTCTTTTATATTTTCCTTCTTGTTTCTCTGGGCCAAAATCTAAATAATTTCTTCATACGTCTCTTCCAGCTCACTAAACTCTCACTTCTGTTCTGGATGACCAGCTGTCTCTAAAAGCGTGGCTTGGTTCTTTGTCAAGTCTGTCTACTTTGTTAATGTAGTGCTTTAATTTACTGTGGTCATTGCTGACCCTTTCCGGTGATTACATCTTTATTTACATAAATACTTCATTTTTTAAAAATTCTGTATGTTATAATGACAAAATCTAAAGTCTTTGTGGGTCTAAATCTGATGGCTATTATTTCTGTCTCTCTTCCTCATGGTGGCCCACTTCTTGTGGGTGTGGTGGTCTTTGATTGTGAAGTCATGTTTGTCTGATCTCACTCGGGGGGAAACCTACCTTGAGGATGTTTATCTCTGGAGAGGTGTGGTGCTCGCTTATTCTGGGCCTCTTCAAGGGTCTCAGTCTAAAGGGGGGGTCTCAGGGTCAATACCATCTGCCTTTGGCCCTAGCCCGAGATTTAGCCTGTTGACTGTAGAGTTGACACTGACTTAACTTTCAGGGAAATCTTTCCTTGCTTCCTTGCTATTGCTCACCACTCCCTGTTAGGTTTTGCTCATGATTGGGGAATGGGAGGAGAATACTGAGGATTTTCTTTCTTTACAGCAAGTCCAACAATGTGTTAGGAATTGCACCTAATTCAGGATGTCACTGTTATGTGGCAGGAGGGCCCTTCTGAGGATCTAGTCCCCAAGTTGCTGGAAATGGAAGCTCCATCTCACCTCTCTCTAGCTCCACTGCTACCCCCAGCTCCAGGATGCCGTCAGTTTTCTCTTACTTGATTATTGTGCGGATTCCAAATTGATCTCCTAGATCTACTACTCCTATCCCACCGTGACCCAGTATCCACAAAGCAGCACAGAGAGCTTCTGAGACTGTATCTAATCTCTCCTATCACTCCATCTTTCAATAATATGGCGCCAATATCTTCACTGTCTTGCTTGAGAACCATCAATTGCTCCCCAGTATACCCAGAAGAGTCTAGATTCTGCCCTGGCACCTAGGGTCCTCTCCAATCAACCCTCACCAAGTACTCCATCTGACCTGACCTGTGCCTGATGAGAATCCATGGAGATGTGCCTTAGCATCTTTGCCAAACTCATTCCCCTTCCTACAGGAAGCCTTCCTGGACCACACTAGCCCTCACTGCCCGCTGCTTCTCATCCACTGTCATACCGGTGACGTTCCACATAGCTCTACGCCCACATCTCTGCCCTGTTTAAAAACAAAGCCTGAAATAATTTTCCACTCAGGGCTCTGTGCTTCCCCGTGCCGCCTGCCATGCCCTTGCAAATGCCCACCCCCTCCTCCCTCCGCCCAGTGGGGCCCAGTGTCCCTCACCTACCTCGTGGGTCAGCTGCAATTGCCTCCCTGCTCAGCGAGATCTTGCCGATGACATCGTCGTGCCTGCAGAAAGGCAAGCAGGTGAGGGTTCAAGTCAGGGACCCTGCCCCACCCATGGAGAAGTGGGGACAGGCATGAAGGGCTGGGTGGCTGGGTGGGTACTTTGCCTCTGCCTCCCCTCAGGTGCCCAGGCTTGGGTCCCCAGCACACACACCCCACCGTATCCTCGTCCAGCACGTAGAAGGCCAGATGGTGGAAATCCAGTGGTAAGTGCACAGTGTACTCCTCTCCCCAGAAGGGGCTCAGACTGCGCCAGACGGTTGCTGTCCTGCAAAGGAGGGCATAGGGGGCTGGGAACCCTTGGGCCACACAGGTGGCAGACACCTGGGGACCCAGATACACACACACACACACACACACACACACACACACACACACTCCCATGGGGATACTCACTGAAACAGAGACACTCACACATACACCGGGGAAGCCAGAGACACAAAGAGACACATTCACGCATACGCAGGTACACATATGCAGCCTCAGAAATCTCTAGAAATACACATCTACGTGTTTCTACATACCAACACATGTAGACACACACAGAGAAAACACACATAGTCACAGACGCACAGACAAGAAAATGCCCAGGCACACACAGAGACCCACAGGTACACTCACATACATGCACTTGTGCACAGCAGACACACACACACAGAATCACATAAACACACCGTAATTGACAACATGCATAATTTTATTCAGTCAGTCAGTCAGTCAGTCAGTCAGTCAGTCAGTCAGTCACTCCGTAAACTCTCATCCCAACTGTGTGCCAAGCCTCGCGAGTTATGGGGAATCAGAGGAGAGGTGCCAAGGTCCCTTCCCCAGAGAGCTCCCCTCCATGGGCAGGTGCTTTCTCCCGAGCTCTTATGACAGTGAGAGAAGACTTGTGATTGGTGTTAGCTCAGTGGCGCCTGGTCGGGTCTGGGAGTGGGGCTAGGAGGGGTCAGGAAAGGATTCCTACAGAAGCTAATCAGACAAAGGGGGGAGAGAGAATGAGGACAAGCATTCCAAATGGCTGGAACAGCATATGCAAAGGCTCTGAGGCAGGAATGAGCTTAGTGAGTTTGAGGAACAGGAAGGGAGGAGTGTGAGGGGCCAGGAAACCATGATGTCAGCAGGGGCCAGTGCACTCAGTAAGCAAGGGGGAACCACAGGAGGATGAAGAACCAAGACAAACTCAGAAACAGACACATACGTAGAGCACCCTCACCCCGACACCCATACAGACACACTTCCCTTTACCCAACAGGGAACAAAGAACCTACTTGCCCAGTAAAGACACAAACAAATTTATGGCTGCACAATGTGGTTTGTACACCTGTCACTCCCATCCTCCTTCCTTTCACATACTCTTCCCCAACAAAGAGTGTGAGCACACACACCAGCGTGCACACAGACGCACGCACACTCTGCTTTCTACCCCAGCCCCGGGCACCACCATCAGATGGATGCTTCTTCCCAAACACCCTGGAAGTTCCTCAGGCTCTCCAGCCCCTGAGGCAGGAGGCTCTTCAGAGCCCAGAGAGGTGGAGATAGCAGCCTGGGGTAACACAGAAAATCAGTTTGCAGGTTTGGGGGCAGAATCAGAATGTGGTAAGGGGGCAGCATGAGCACAGAGAGACAGTGCAAGGGGTCAGCTGGGGTGCTGCAGGCTGACCTTCCCCCAGGCAGGCTCCCTGCCCCAGCTCCTGGCCCATCTGGACCAGAACCAGCGCCAGCAGCATCCTGAAATCTTGCTGTCTCCATAGGAACCAAGGTCTCAGCTGCCCGCCCACCCGCACCCCCTCAGACCTGCGGGGGCTGAGAGCTGTCCTTGGCTTGGCCTGCGGGGGTGGGAACCAAGCATGGCCCAGCCAGATGTCCGCTGCTGCCCAGACTCACTCACACACCAAACACCCTCACATCGGTGCATGAGTACCCAAATAAGCTGGCAAGGGTGCACACGTGTGTACAGGGCAGCGTGCACACACACACATATACACACACAAACCCAAGTACACAAAGTGAGCCTGCACACCCCCAGGGACATACACGTCTGGCCACAGGCATTCACACCAGCTCTCCAACACCCCCCCACCACACACTCACAAGTAGACCCAGCTGGGTACATGTACACACACACCCACACACACACACACACACCGGTGCCCGCAGCACCCAGCAGGCCCGGAACAAGCCAGTCCAGCCAAGCGTGAGACACCCGCCCCCGGGGAGGCCCCTGTGGGAGGCACAGGCTGGCAGCCGCTGAGTCAGCCCCAGGGAGCAGCAGGTCCAGGGGGAAGGTGTGGACCAGTTAGGGCTGAATGGGGAGAGGAGCTGGCAGCCCCACTGCAGGTCCTGAGGCCAGGGCACAAGGCAGCCACCATCAGGCCCACAAGTACCCCGTCCCCCAGCTCCTCTTTTCCCTGTGAATTCTTGTGCCTGGACTCCCCAGGTCTAGAAGGAGCCCCTCCCCAGACCCAGTCTCTCCAGTCCTCACCTGGCCACCACCTCGTCGTCCACTTTCACTATGCAGTAGGGGTCACTGCTACCAGACCTGTGGATGGGGATGGGGGTCGAGAGGGCAGCCATGGGTGGGGGTCCCAGTTAACCTTCATTATACAGAGAGAGACAACTGAGGCTCAGAGAGGGGAAGACACTTGCCCAGGGTCACACAGCAAGTCTAGCTAAGAGGCAGGAACTTAGGGGACCAGCAGACGTCATGGCGGCCCAGCCCACCCACTGCGTCCCTGACCCACCACATGTGGGATCCCTGACTTCCACCCACAGAAACAGAACACTGAGGCTGGAACAAGGAAGTTCGGAATTCTGGTTCCAGGAAACCCAAAGCAGAAGAGCATGTGCTGGAGAGTCACACCTGGCTTCCCCACCTGCTGGCTGTGGATCACAGGCAAGACCCCTCCCTTCTGGGACCTCAGTTTCTCTGCTCTATAAATCAGGAATAATATTAACACACTTCCTAGGGCACTTGAAGGAACTAAGGAGACAATGCATGGAGGAAGGCATCTCAGGCTCGCCCCAGACCTCTCCCCGCAGGTGTCTTAACACCCCCCTCTGGGGTAAGCATTGCCCTCACCAGCTTTTCATTTCAATGGGAGTTTCTCTGGGGAGGGGACTCCCCTTGCTCAGCCTTCAGCGGGGATGGACCTCAGCAGACTCTCTCACTGTAGGCACAGACCAGGGCACCCAGACCTCAAAATTCAACCAAGAGATGTGCCCCATCCCCTTGAGCAGCCTTGATCCACTGGCCAACCAAAGCCAGTGCCATCCCCGCTTCATAAGGAGTTGCCAGTCCAGCCGTCTCCTCTCCTGTTCCATCACGCAGGCCATTCCTTCCACCAAGCTCTCCGTCAAGCCTCAGGGCCTTTGCACTGGCTGCTCCATCCACCTAAGACACTGTCCCTGATCTTGTCATGTCTGGCTTCATCCTGTCATTCAAACCTCACCCTAAAAGTCGCATTCTCAGAGAGGCCATCTCTGACCACCACTGTCCTGTGTAAAACTGACCTCCAATGCCTCTGAGCGTCTGAAATCACCCTGTCCCCTAGTTTCTCTCTGGGTTTAGTGTCTGTCTCCTAGGCTCTCCGCAGCTTCTGAGCTGTGAGCTCCTTGGGCGAGGACCTCTATCCCCCTCCCCTAACCCCCATCTGGCAGAGTCAGAACCCAAATCCAGTGGCTCAGTACACATGCTCTTAACCAATGCCACCTCCACCCTAGTTCACGATCCCTTCTCCAGATGGCCCCCTCCCTCGATGCCCCAGCCCCCACCCTCTGTCTCTGCCACCCTCTCTCAGTTCAGCATGTCACCAATCTACAAATGCCTCAGGGATCCCAAGGAACAGGGTCATTGGCACCGGGAGCTGGCCCCACCCCGAGCCCTGTCTGTTGGCTGAGCCCTTCCTGTGCCTCAGTTTCCTCTCTGGACTCCTTCCTTTAGCCCCCCCCCCAGGGTGCTCCAGTGCCTCCATTTCCCAATCGGGTCCCCATCTCTGAACACTTCAGACTGGGCAGTGGCATATGCCTCTGAGTTCCTCTCTGGGTTCCACCTCTGATCCCCCTTCTGTCCCAGGCCTCAGTTTCCCCTTCTGGATCTATCCCAAACCCACTGGGCTCAGTAACCCCAGGAGCCCACCTGGCTCCAACCCCCTGGATGCCAGTGACTGGCTAACCCCCTACCTCTCATTTCAGTCTCTGGATTCTCTATCCCTGAGCTTCTTTAAGGCAGGCACCCATTCCTCAGTTTCCCCAACTGCAGATGTGTGCTGGGATCCTACCAGCAAAGGGCTGGGAGACACGCCCCCTCCTTTTGACCTGGCCTAACCCCCAGCCCCTCATGGGAGCCAGACTCATACGTCAGCTCCAGGGCTCGGACGCAAAAGGGCCTTATCAGGCTTCTATCAGGTAGGGGCACCAGTGGCGGAAGAGGGCTGCCCTCCCCAGACCCCCCATCTCTCCAGACTCTTGGCCTCTCCCATGGCCCCTGCCCCACCTCAAGCGTGGGAAAGCAGGCCCGCACCATTGCCTGCCCAGTCTGGTTTGTGCTTCGTAGCAGTCAGGCTTCCAATCCCAGCTTCGTGACCTCAGGCAAGTGACTTTGCCTCTCTGGGTCTCGTTTTCCCTATTTGTAAAATGGAAATGCTAATAGGATCACAGGACGTGTTAAGCACAGGACCTGGCCCGATATAGTCAGCCCTCGGTGACTGACAGCTGCTATTATTTTTTAAAATATGTATTTATTTATTTATTTTTTCAATTAGACTTGACATTCAATATTAGTTTATATTAGTTTCAGGTTACAGCATAATGGTTAGATATTTACATAATTTACAATGTGACCGCTGCTATTATTAATGATAGTAATAACTCTAAAATTATTGGCTGAGGGTGACCAGTTAGCTCAGTTGGTTAGAGCGTGGTGCTGATAGCACCAAGGTTGCTGGTTCGATCCCTGCGTGGGCCACTGTGAGCTGCGCCCTCCTTAAAAATAATAAAATAATCGGCTGAGTCCTCCTATGCCAAGTCAGAACCGCACCCCCTAAAACCTGGTGAGGTTTCAGGAAGAATCTGGACCCTTTCCCTTAGGAGCGGGGAGAGAGAACACACCCAAGCTAAGAGTCCCCGTGGACAGGGAGATTGCAGCATGCTCTGAGGAGAGAGCCCCTCTGATCAAGGGAGCCGACAGCGAGGGAAACTGAAGCAGGGTGGGGGGATCCCCAACTAGTGCTTAGTGGCTCCTCCCCACCCCAGAGCTCACCTTGGCCCAGGAACATGGGGAAGGAGGGGTGGCCAAGAGATGTAAGAACCAGGCAAGACTCAGCTCCCTCCTAAGGAGAGGCAGAAGGAGCTCCCTCCTGGCCCTTACCAGGATTGGTGTGTGTGCGTGGGGTGGGGGGCTCTGAGCACAGTGAGATGGAAATCTGCTTTCTGGAAGCCCCCCCACCCCAGCCCTCCAGCGGCTGCCGGCCCCCACTCTTAACCTCATTGCCCGGACACTTCTGGAGTCTGTCATTCTCAGGAGCTCTGAGAGGGCATCACAGAAAGAGGGAGGCAGGAGGCCTGTCCAGATGCTGCATTCCCACAGCATCTCTGCTTCTATCCCAGGGACATGTTTATTTGGGGAAGCTGATGAGGATGGAGAGCTCTAAGCAGCTCCCCCCTTGACAAAGCTGCAGTGTTGGGGAAGGGGGAGCTTCATGCCATCAAAGGCAGGATACTCCTTGCTGGGGGCCCACAGCTGGGGGAGTTAGGGCAGAGCTAAGCCCCAGCCTGGACCTGTGCTAAGGCTCAGAATCCAGGTTCCTGCTACCTTGGTCATGGGGGTAAATCCTAACAGGTTCTCCACCCTCACAGCTGGATGGGGCGTGAACACCCCTGTCCTGAGCTCCCATTGCACAGATGGCAGACCGAGACCCAAAGAGGACCAGGTTCAAGGTCACACAGCTGATGTCCTGCCAAAGATCCCAGGTGCCCACACCCTCAGAGCCCTTTCTGGGCTCAAGGCCAAGCAGGAGGGGGATCCTTTGGGCCATCCTGCTGATTTGGCAACTGCTGACTCAGCGCTAGGAAAGCACACCCAAGGACTGTACTACAGGGATCCCAAGGGTCTTCCAGCCCCATCACATCTGGCTGGGGAGGGGGCTGAGGGGGGACTTGGCTCTTCAAGCCACTCAGCATCCAGGGAAGGCCCACACTGGGCTGGGAGCTACTGGCTGGGGAGCTCAGGGCTCTAGGTCAAGAGCGCCGCCCATTTTCCCCCACCCCGGGCTGGACAGTTGGCCATCTGGTGACACTCTGCAAACCTAAACCCCAGATATACATAGAGGAATTGCTGGGGCCACCTGGATGTCCCAGCTTTCGGGCTCCTCCCCAGGGTTCTGCTGATCAGAGCCCACCCAGGCCTGGAGAAGCCCCATCTCCAACACCTGCCTGGATTAACGGAGGGAAGAGATACCCATGCAGGCAAACCCCTCCCCAATCCGACAGAATCCGACCCTCTAATCTCCAAGGCTGAATCTCTGGAAGACCCCTTTTAGTGCATCCCAGGAACAAAGACATCCCCCTTGTTGGGGGCAGGGCGGGGCATCTGCTAAGTCTGGGCGCCCCCTCCCACCAGGACAGCGATGGTATGGGGGCCTCTTGCTCCGTGAAAGCGGATCTGCCCCAATGCGGGGTCTTG
Organism: Rhinolophus sinicus; assembly: GCF_036562045.2. Taxonomy (NCBI): domain Eukaryota; kingdom Metazoa; phylum Chordata; class Mammalia; order Chiroptera; family Rhinolophidae; genus Rhinolophus; species Rhinolophus sinicus. The sequence continues at coordinate 31,677,574 of NC_133765.1, read as the reverse complement.
GACAAGAATCCGCGCCCACTTCACAGGAGGAATGGACGACCCCCACCCCATCCCACGCGCGGTGTGCCCCTCACCCCCCACTCGCCCTGGGAGTACTCACACGTCCTTGGCGGGCAGCGCCCGGCCCTCCACCACGCGGACATTCAGGGAGCTGCTCTTGGCCATGGCGCCCAGCCCCAAACTTTCCGGGCAGGAGGGCGCCCAGGTTCCGAGGCTGGACCGCGGAAGGGAGGGAGGGCGTCTACATATCACCCACTGCGAGCCCGGCGCCCTGTCCCGGAGTCCGAGCGCCGCCTGTCCGAGACGCGGGTAGCTGGGAGGGAGGTTTCCGAAGGAGGAGAAACGATAGGTGTCCACGGAGGGGGCGTCCCCTAGGACTCCACAGGTAGGAGCCGTGAGCGGAGCAGGCAGAGCGGCTCAGGGAGCACCTCCGCTTTTTGCCTTCCAGCCTGGAGCTCCTGGTGGGCGGGCAAGGCGGGCAGAGGGAGAGGGGGGGCGGCCCAGGGCCCTCCCCCCAATCCCGCCTCCCGCCGGGACCCTGCTGGTCCCCAATCCCCCTCGCGCGCCCTCTGCCGGCACCCCAGCGGAGTGCGCCAAAGCGCACCGGCCGCGGAACCTGGGCGCGCCGAGTCCGGGACCGCCAGGTGGGAAGCGGCCCACGGCCATGATGGGCGTGGCCAGTGGCTCCTGGTGAGTTGGCATTGGGCTCAGAAGAGGCAATGTGTCCCCTGGCTGCCCTCCCCAACATATTCACACCTCCCCGACCCTCCCCTACCTACCATTCGGGCACTACCTTCTCCGTCGGACCTCCCTGCCCTGTCTGGGAGCAGTATCCGTGGTCGGCGGGAGGCGTAGCTAGAGAGAGAGTCGCACATTCCCTTGGGGTCCGTTCAGAGTCAAGGGAGGGGCCTCGAACATCCTTCCATCTCTTTTAGTTTCCAATTAAACCCAGACTGTGCGAGTGGCAGCACCCACGTCACGGGCTGGCATTGCGGGGGAGGAAGCCGCTGCTGGAGGGGGAGGGGAACCACCACTACAGAGATGATAAAAGTCATATACAATTGTTTGAATACTTAGTGTGCCAGGCACTGTTCTAAGCCGTTTACGGGGTTTATCTCATCTTTGTCTTCACAATTGTACTATTGTTCCCATTTTATGGATAAAGAAACTGAGGTTCAGAGGGATTAAAGAACTTGTGGGAGGTCTCTGTCAGTTATTGGTTTGCCTTCCTGGGTTTGAATCCTGATTCCACCACTTGGTAGCTGACTGGTCTTGGGGCAAGTCAACCTCTCTGTGCCTTGGTTTGGTTTTCTCATCTGTTCAGTGGGAAAAACATAGTATCTGGCTCACAGGGTTTGGGGATAATTAGATGAGATAAAACAGATATGAGGAAAGCAGATACAAGTCTCAGAACAGTGACAGGAACTTAAGAAGCTTTAAAAAGTGTTTGATATTATTATTATTATTATTATTATTATTATTATTGTCCTTCAAGGCATAGCTCAAATGTCACCTCTCCCAGGAAATTTTCCAGGATGCCCGCCCACGCCAGGCAGAAGTTTTCTTCCCTTTTTCTCTGCTCCTGCAGCTCCAGGTTTGTACATTTTTTCGTTTTAAATGAGATAACGTGGCTGGAAAGACCTATCCCAGGGCAAATAATTACACTGCTTCTCCCCTTGAGTTCCTTGTTTCCCTGCCTAAGAGACCTTAGAGGGGCTGGTGCCGAGCCTGAGTCACTCCAGTCAGCACCAATGGGAAGGTCCCTGCTGAATGAGTTCAGAAGCCAACGCCCAGACTATCAGGACTGGGAGCGCCTGCCCGGCCACAGGACTAGCCCAGTGACCTGCTTCCCAATCTCCCTCCTTGACTTCCCACCCAGCACCCCAGCTCGCCAGTGTGTGGTGAGTCCTCCAACTTCCAAAGACTTCCAAAGGGCCTCAGTTACCCCATCTGGGAAATGGGTCTAGCAATCCTGGCCCCAAGCCTTAGAAGCCTTGCACCTTCCTTCAGCAGGGTATGAGGGTGATCCAGGGTCGAATCCAGAAGACTGGTAGTCCCAAGGGAGTAATTAAAGCACTCCCCTATAATCATTATCAGTCACCCCAGATCTTCACCGGGGAAAATGGTACTTGCTATGTGAGTGTTACTCCAAGTCAGGTGTCTTCAACCTAAGTGGGAGCTTTTGGCTGAACCTTTTTCTTCTGCGATCTTGCAGAGACCTCAGATAGGCTATCCAGCCCCTGGGGACTCCTGATAGAACCTGGGGGGCCTCATTCTGGGGCCACTTGGGAGGCCATCCAAACTGCCACCAACCATATTGGCCTGTCTTCCAGGGCTGAGCAGGAAGTCACGTTCCCAAGCACCCCTCCCCAGGTTCCTGGGGGGTTACAAAGGCTATGCACTGTGCCAGTCAGGCCTCTAGGGAGCCAGCTCTGTCACCTGTCCAATATCCGGCATCTGGCCCTACAATTCACCAGGGGCTGTGGCTACAGTCCCCAAACTTTCCAATGGCCTGGCCACTTCCTGTTGTTCTGAGAAGCTTTGACCTGAAACTGGCAGAGGGATTGAGGTCTCCTAGAGCCGTTCCTGTCAAGGGACCAAAGAAGGGAAGGTGGCCCAAATGAGTGTGACTTGCCGGAGGCCACCCAGAGGGGAGGGCAGGCTCATGAGCACCCAGGCCTGGGCTGTCATGTGGAAGGGGTTTTACCTGTCTCACGGGGTTGTTGTGAGAATTAATCAAGATGGCAGTGTAAGGCACCTGGCATCACCTTGGCACACAGTATGTGCTCAAGGAATAGTTAACTTTCTCCTCTTCCCCTTCTGCGAAGCTCCTTAAAGACAAACCCATGGCCATCTCCTTGCCAACTCCCTACATAGCCTAGCACCATGGGACGCACACAGCAGCTGCTTCATAAAGCCTTAAGCTGGAGCAGATGCTGAGTTTGGATTTAAGAGCAGAGGCTTTAGCATCCAGCCAACCTGGGCTTGAATTCTGGCACTGACACTTACAAACTGGGTGTTTTGGGGCAAGTGAATTACCCTCTCAGTGCCTCAGTTTCCTCAGCTGTAAACTGGGGATGATAATAGTGCCCACCATATAGGCTGGATGTGAAGATGGGATGAAATAAGTGTACTTTAACGCAGCCTGGCATACAGCAAGTGCTCGATGAGTGTCATGGCCATCGTGGGGCGTCCTGAACCCACCACTGGGCCTGACACTGAGCCCCACTTGGTAGCTGAACTCTGAGGCTGGGGCAGAACGCCAGGCCCAGCCCTGAATTCCAGGGATGGATGGAGCGGCCACACTTCAGTGGCCAGTACAGCTCTGGATTGCTGAGCTGGGGGAATCTAGGGGGTTGCACCCAGCTGAGAAATCTGATAGAGAGATCTCAAGATTGGGCTCCTGCCGCCCTGATGGGCCCCACTGCCCAGGACTGAGATGCTGAGCCTGGGGCCCTGGAGAGCTCACAGACACAGATTAGAGAGGGCTTCTCCTCCCAGAGCAGCCATCAGGCCTGAGCACGGGCAGGGCTGTGCTGAAGCCACTCCTGCTGGCTCACGTGCCCCTGCCCCCCAACTCCATGTGCAGCAGTGCTATGTGGGAACTTAAAACCAAGTAATAGGTAGGGGCGGCCGGATGGCTCGGTTGGTTAGAGCATGAGCTCTCAACAACGAGGTTGCCGGTTCAATTCCCACATGGGATGGTGGGCTGCGCCGCCTGCAACTAAAGATTGAAAACGGCGATTGGACTTGGAGCTGAGCTGCGCCCTCCACATGTAAAGTGAAGGACGACTTGGAGCTGATGGGCCCTGGAGAAACACACAGTTCCGCAATAAAATTTATAAAACAAGAAAACAACCCAAGTAATAGGAGAAGTCGCACCATGGAAATTGGCAAATGCTAGAATTTTTCTTTGGGGAGGCAGTTTAACAACACACCACTGGGCAGAGGTTTCCTGGCCACATGGCCCTCCAGACACCTCTCCTGGATTCAACATCCTTAGGGTTTTACTCATATCCCCCCACCCCACCCCCACACTGCCTTTCCCCTACTGGTTCCTTCCACCAGGAAAACCTTCACATTCCTTTTTCTACCTATTTCCTTGTTTAAGGCCTGCAGCTGCAGCTGAATAAAAATCAGGAGGGGTGGGGTGACATAAAGTACAGACAACGTACTATCAACGTCATGGAATACATACTGTGTAGCTATTAAAAAGGATGCTCTCAAAAATTTTTTAATGACGGGAAAATGCAAAAAGAAAGAGAGAGAGAGAGAGAGAGAGAGAGACCCACATTGAGTAGAGAGGAAAACACAGTACATACAACCGTGCATACAATGCAGTCCTGATGTCATAACATAGTATATGTTGTTATGTATAAATATCATATTCTTTTCTTATCAACAAATATGTTTTGAGCACCTACTATGTCTTAGACAGTGGGGATACAGTGAGGTACAGGAGAGCCCAGCCCTGCTCTCATGGTGGGGAAACAGTAAGGTGGGGAAACAGGCAAGAATAACACGAGACTATATTCTCAGCAGGAAGTAGGAAGTGAAATGAAGATATAACGAAGCATGGGGGAGAGCTGGAGCTGGAGGGCTTTCTTTGACATCATGACATGTGCTTCTATCACCATAAAAAAGTAAGTTTCGCTCCCTCTGGTTTCTAAAGGCACCGCTGCCCTTGCTGCGTAACTCAGCACCTGGCCTCCGGAAGCCCTGAACAGTGGCTGGGAAAGCAGAGACATCAACCCTGCAACCCCCACCCACTGGCACCGCTCTGTGACCTTGGTCTCTTGTCCCCTTGTTTTGTGGTGATTTACATGCTTGTCTTATCTCCTAAATGTCAGAGACAATGTCTGATTCATGCTGTACCTCCCACACCTCTTGGCACACAAGAAAGATTCCAAACACACTCTGCTGGGTGAAATAGAACTCAGCTCCCCCCAAGGACTGGAATCTGGCCTCTCTCATTGTGACAATAGTCATATTAGTTTTTACTTCCTTTCTCCCCTTGGTGCCCAGGAATGCAGCTTACTAATCGCCTACCTACCACCTCCCCGCTCCACCTCCACCCTCAAACCAGGAGGCAGGGCCCTCTTCTGGCTCCACAGACCCATCTGTCTCTAGACCTTAGTTTCTCCTCCTGGGAATGGCACCATCTCCTCTGGGGCCAAGATCAGGGCAAGGTAGACAAGCCATGGCTCAGGTTGGGGTAAGGAACATGCATGGCACTTGTCTCAGGAGCACAAAGCCCCATTTGTGATCGCTGGCACGATTCTGGGCAAGGAGCCACATGGGACAGGAGGCAACAGTGAGAGAAGCAGGCAGGGTTTCCAAACCCCCCTCCTGCGGGCTGGCTGCCGAGGAAGCAGGGTGGTAAGTCCCCTCCTCCCACAGCCTGAAAACAAGGTGTCTGTCAGTCCCCACCCATTTCCTCCTTCCTCAGCCCTACTCCCCAAAGGGCCCCTCCCCACCCTGTCTTGGAATGGAGAAGCAGGAAGAGGGAAACCACGGAAGACTGAGACCTGGGGGTGAGGAGTGGGGAGAGTGGATATTTCCAGAGCTTGTGGGCAAGACCAGATGAGAAGTTGTGTCTTCCTCTCACGCAGCAGCACCAGGACATGGGGACAGAGATGGGTGGGAGGCTGGGACCTCAGCCTCAGCCTTGTGGCTGGGGAGCCCCAAGAGAACTTGGAAGCAACAGCCCATTTAACAGAGAGGAATGCTGAGGCCTGTGGGTGGACTGGCTGGCCCCAAAGCTATCACCATAGTTCCATCCCTCTGAAGACAAGTTGTAGGGACCTCCTCTCTGTCCTCTATGCTGTAAACAGTTCCAGGGCAGGGATGGGTTGTTATCTCTATATCAACAAACACCAGGGCCCATCACTTCTTAGCCTCATGTCCTTGGAGGAGTCACCTAACTCCCCTAGGCCTAGGTTCCTTCATCTGTCACTTGTAGCACAGGCCTGGCCATTCTTTGGCCCTATCCAGTCCAGACCTACGCTGTCAGTCTTGAATTCTGCACACCAACCTACAGACCTTTGCTCTCTTCTAGGAGGGGTTCCATCCTCCTGCTTCAGGGCCTTTGCCTAGGCTGTTCCCCTACTTGGAATACTCCCCTTCTCCTCTAAACACCCCTCCTCATCTTTCAGGTCTGAGTTTACATGTCACTTCCTCATGGAGGCCTCCCTGCCCCCCTCCTTGAACTCTAGGCCTCTCCTCCTAACCCTGTCAGGGTGTGATGACATATATGCAGGGCTATTTGATTCACCTGCCCCCTCCATTAGCCAGCAAGTCCAAAAGGGCAGGTCTTGTCTTACCTACTGCTGCATCCTCACACAGCACCTGACACATAGTAGGTGCTCAATAAACATTTGCTTAAAAAAAAGCCCTCCAAAGAATAGAAATTAAGACGGGACGGATGCTTACTGGCTTCAAGATGATGGCATCCTCTGGGAAGGGAAGGAAGGGAGTGACCTGAGGGGAGAAAGACCTAAAAAGGGCTCAACTGTATCTGGAGTGATGTGACTAAGAGGGCAGATTCCACACCCAGGTGGCCTGAGTTCAAATCCCATCTTAGACTTGACACCAAAAGCACAATCCATAAAGGAAAAGGTGGCAAATTGGACTTCATCAAAATCTAAAACTTTGCTTTGCAGAAGACCATGGGAAGAGGATGAAAAGAGAAGCTACAGACTGGGAGAAAATGAATATCCGACCTGGAACACATAGACATATCTCTAGAATACAGAGAGAAATCTCAAAAACTCAACAGTGGCGGGGTGCAGGGAGGGGGAATCTAATTAGAACATAGGCAACAGACATAGACAGATATTTTGCTGAAGAGGATATACAGATGGCAGAGAAGCACGAAGGACATTCATTATCATTAGCCATTACAGAAATGCAAAGTAAAGCCACCAGGAAATATTACTACATGCCTATCAGAAGAGCTAAAACAAAAAACAGGGATTATAGTGGAAGTGCAAAAAAACTGGATCACTCACATGTAGCCGACGGGAGTGTAAAATGGCACAGCTACTGTGGCAAAGAATTTGGCAGTTTCTTAAACTAACTAACTAACTAACTAACTAACTAACTAACTAACTAACTATGCAGTTACCATAGGACCCAGCAATTGCACTCTCGGGCATCTGACAGACCACAGAATTGACAACTTATGTTCGCACAAAACCCAGGACAGGAATCTTCAGAGTGGCTTTATTTATAATAGCCCCAAACTGGAAACAACCCAAAAGTCCTCCAACATGAATGGTGAAACAAACTGTGCTCCATCCATATTGTGGAAGGTTACTTAGTAATCAAAACAACAAACACTGATACATGTAACAAGGAGGATGGCTCTCAAGGGAATTATACTGAGTGAAAAAAGCCAAAAGGTTACATACTATATCATTCCAGTTACATAACATCCCTGACGTGACAAAACCATACAGAGAACAGAGGGCTGGTTGCCAGGGGTTGGGGAGGCAGGAGGACAGGAAATGGTTGTAGCCAGTAAAGCATCCCAGGAGGGGTCTTTGAGATGAATGCTTTGTATCTTTATTTTTATTGTATTGAATTATTGGGATGACATTGGTTAGTAAAATTCTATAGGCTTCAAGTGTACAAGTCTATAATACATCATCCGTATATTGCATTGTGGGTTCTCCACCCAGAGTCTAGTCTCCTTCTGTCACTATGTATTTGACCCCCTTTCCCCTTTGTATCTTGACTGTGGTGATCACAAGAGCTACAGGTGGTAAAACTGCATCGAACTAAATACACACATTCACACAAATAAGTGCAGGTAAAAGTGGTGAGATGCGAATGAGGTCAAGTACATTGTGTCAAAGTCAGTCCCTTGGCTGTGGTCGGTACCAGAGCTGTGCGAGACATCACCACTGGGGGAGGCTGGGTGGAAGGGACATGAGGTCTGTCTGGATTATTTCTTAAACTGCGTGTGAACCTACAATGGTCTGGAAATAAAAAACGAATTCATACAGCTAGACAGCTATTATTATAGAATGACTTTTTAAAAAACTGACAATACCAACTGCTGGAGAGAATATGGGGCGATCAGAATTCTTATGCATTGCTAGTGTGACTCACAAAATGGTACAGCCACACTGCAAAACAGTTACACATACACTTATCATATGGCCCAGCAGTGAAATGGCTGCTTATGTACACGTACACACACACACACACACACACACACACACACACCTGCACATAAATACAAGCTATCTTTATAATTACCCAGAACTAGAATTAACCCAACTGGAGGATGAATCAACAAACCATAGCATACAAGCAAATACTACACAGCAATGAAAAAGAATGAACTACTAATACACACATCGACATGAATGGCTCTCAAACAAATATTGCTGCTGAAAGAAGCCAGTCTCAAAACGCTACAGAGTATATTATTCCACTTATGACACTCTGAAAAAGGCAAAACTATAAGGATAGAGAACAGGTCAGAGGCTGCCAGGCACTAGGGTGGGGACAGCAGTTGATTACAAAGGGACATGACAATTTTTTCAGGTGATGGAAATGTTTTGTATCTTGACTGCGGTAATGGTTACATGACTTCATGCATTTGTCAAAACTCATAGAACAGCATGTGAAAAAAAAAGTTTTATTTAGTGTAAATTATACCTCAATATTTTTCTTTACTTTTTATTTTATTTTATTGGGGAACAGTGTGTTTCTCCAGGGCCCATCAGCTCCAAGTTGCTGTCCTTCAATCTAGTTGTGGAGGGCGCAGCTCAGCTCCAAGTCCAGTCACCGTTTCCAATCTTTAGTTGCAGGGGGCGCAGCCCACCATCCCATGCAGGAATTGAACTGACAACCTTGTTGTTGAGAGCTCGCTCTCTAACCAACTGAGCCATCTAGCCGCCCCTACCTCAATATTTCTTAAATCAAGAAAAAAATTAGATCATGTATCATGTAACTTCACATCAATTTATGCAGAGAGGTAGTATGTACAATTTAGTGCAAAATGCTCAAAGATAAAATGTGCATTATTTTAGCTCCCTTTTTAAAAACATGCACTAACAAAATGCTTAGGAGTTGTTTTAAGCAGTATAGGCATTACAAGGAACTATTATTTTTAAGTGTTACTCTGCAATAAAAAGATATACTTCAAAAAAAGGAAAATACATTTATTTACATGAAAAAACAATAATTTAAAACAGAAAAATAAAATAATCAGGAGCAAAACTGACAAGATGTTAGTGTTTGTTATTTCTGGGTAGGAGACCCATGGGTCCTGGTAATATTACTCTGGATACTTTGCCCTAACACGACCCCCACAGTGCTGTTTTAAAGATTAAATTAGATATTATTTGCAGAGTGCTTAGCACAGTGTCTAACCCACAATAATTGCTCAAACTAGGAGGTCTGACAATTAAGTTCGCAAACGTGTAGCAATGATGTTGCTAACCTTTTTTGATATCAGAGGGATTATTCATTATGAATTTGTACCAATGGGACAATTAACCAAATTTACTATTAGAAGTGCTGAAAAGGCTGAGTCAAAAAGTTAAACGACCAGAACTTTTCACCAACAACTCATGGCTCTTGCATCACGACAATGCATCAGCTCACAAGGCACTGTCTGTGAGGGAGTTTTTAGCCAGTAAACAAACAACTGGATTGGAACACCCTCCCTACTTACCTGATCTGGCCCCAATGACTTCTTTCTTTACCAGAAGATAAAGGAAATATTGAAAGGAAGACATTTTGATAACATTCAGGACATCAAGGGTAATACGACAGCTCTGATGGCCATTCCAGAAAAAGAGCTCCAAAATTGCTTTGAACAGTGGACCAGGCGCTGGCATTGGTGCATAGCTTCTCAAGGGGAGTACTTTGAAGGTGACCATAGTGATATTCAGCAATGAGGTATGTAGCACTTTTTCTAGGATGAGTTCGTGAACTTAATTGTCCTTCCTTCGTATGTTACCTCCTCCCCTACCGCCATCCTCCAAATCCAGATTGTGGATCCCTTCTGTCACGCCGCGTCTCTGGTCCCACTCCCCGCATAAGAACGTAGGATATGGCCAGGCCAAAAAGGGACAACAATGGAGCCATGGATGGGGGGTCCATACCACTATAGTCTCACTGGCAGCTGGGTTGGAGACACAGGAAGCAGGCTCCACATGATATGCAATCCGCCATCCACTTCTCTGCCAACCAACCAACAACCCCCTAGCACAGCCATGGCAGTTATATTAGTGGCTAATGGCTAACTGGTTAAAGCAGATGGCCACCAAGCCACAGTGGATGGTCATCTGATTACAGCTGACGGCCATCTAATAACTGAGCCAGCACCTTTCCATGTGAGGCCGAGAGCCTGGAAACTGCTCTCTGGGACTCTGTCCTCACACCGTCCAAGCTGGTTTCCACCTGGAAATGTTGATGGCCCCTCTTTCTCCCTAACCAGGCTGGTAGCCCCATTCTCAGCAAAATGAATGAATCCTCAAAGTGCTGGAACATGGTAGGGCCTCAGCACCCCACCCAAGACCTGGCAAACAGTGGGTACCCAATAATTTTCTTTTGAGTGGACAACTGAACATACAGCCACATTATTGAGGCCCCATCCTACCCAGCCAGGAAGAGGCTTGACCAGACATGGGGCAACAAGAGGGGTACATTCTTGACTGAGGGACACATGTCCTCTCCACTGCACCCCAATTTAGACTGGGAGTTAAAGCCTTCTCCCAAAAGGGTAGAGGTTGCTCCCCTCCTTGCGGCCCCCTCTTTTTCCCTCCCAGGGCGGATTTCCCTGGCTTCAGTCAGGCAATGGAATGTTGCGTTGATGGTTGCCTGGGTAACAAGGGCCTGCTTGGTGGCTGCCTTCTGAGAGTACTAAACAAGCTGCTGCACACCACCCTCAGTCAGAAACCCCCCAGGGCCTCCTAGCCTTCCTCAAAACTCCAGCCAGGTGGAGAGAAAGCCGGGGCAATTGCTGGGAGAATGGCAGTGCCTTGGGAGAAATATTTCCGAAAGACCTTGCAAGAGAAACTGCCTAAGTGAGTGGCGCGGTCCGGTGGCGGGGGGGAAAGGGGGGGAGCGGGGGGGGGGGGGATGGCTCATCCTTCTCCCCCATCCCCGGGTCCTAGCTTCTTTGGGCTGTTCATGGCGGGAGTATTGCCCCCACTTCACAGACAAAAATACCAAAGCTCAGAAAGAACCAGCAACTTCCCCAAGGTCTCAGGGCTAGTTCCAGCAGAGCTGGGTCAATAGCACAGGTCTCCAACCTGCCCTTGATCCCACCCCCAACTGACATCCAGCTGAGATTAAATCATTTGAACCTAGGTGGGAAGGCATTACTCTGTGAACTCTTGCCAGCCGCCCCCGCCCTCCAACCTGCAAACTGCATGTTAAAGACAGAATGGAGGAATCTTGTCCCATGCCTGCTTTGTGTTCAGCGGTTCAGTCTTACAATCTGTCAAACAAGGTTTCCCCTGAACCAGAGGTGGAAAGGCCTTGCTGAATTGAGTATTAGTGCGTCCCTTCTGCTCCCTACTCAGTCCCTTCTAAGTCCCTTCTGCTCCCTCTGGGGGGTGATGCCCAGTCCCTCCTCTCCTGAGAGCCTAACTCCCAGCACCCAGCTGCTTCCTGGACCCCTCTGCCAAAGGTCTAACAGGTGTGTCAATCTCACCTTGGCCATAGCAAGGAACTGACCTTCCCGCCCACACACTCAGCCTTCTTCCATCAGCAACATCCTTCCAGCTCCTAGGTTCACCTTTGACTCCTGCCTTACCGCCCCCTCTCCCCCATCACTCCATCAGCTCAGCTCGCAAACTGTATCCAGAACTGACCCCTTCTAACGTGTTCACGACAGCCATCCTGGTCAGAACCGCGTCTCTGCGTTATCCCATAACTCTATCACTGGTCTCCTGCCGCTGCCCTGCCCCTCCTACTGTCCTTGCTCCCACAGCAGCCAGAGGGACCCCTCCTCTGCTCAGAAGCCTCCTGTGCTGACCCACCTCACTCACAGTCAAGGCCAAAATCCTCCCTCACCACAGTCTGATCCCTACAACTTCCCTGGTCTCAGTTCCCATCTCTCTCCTCCTCCCTCCGTCACCTCCAGACACACTGGCCTCCTTGCTGCTCCTTCTGCAAACCAAGGTCCTTCCCTTGAGGCTTTGGAGTGACTACCCTCGGCCTATCTGTTCCCTGCAGATATCCACATGGCTCGTTCCCTGTTCCCCTTTCAATCTCTGCTCAAATCACCTCCTCAGAGAAACTTTTCAACCTCTCCGCTGAACGATCCTTCACTTTGGTACCTACCATGTCCTAGCTTTATTTAGTATTTGTTAGCTTGATTTTCTGTGGCCCCCAGCAGAATGCCAGCTCCTGGAGGGCAGGGTTTTTGTCTGTCTTGTCCCAGCTGCAGCCCCAGTGCCTGGCACAGACTAGGTGCTCAATACAATTTGTTGAATGGATGAAGAATTCAACAGCCAGTTGGTGGTTAATGGGGGCATTTCCGGCACCAGAGGGAAGTCTGAGCACCCTGACTCTTGCCTCCTTCATCCTCACATCCTCCTTGAACCCCTACAGGAAGATCCCAGAGCAGAACGCAGACCACTTCCCACCAGTGCTGCGACTCCTGGAGAAGAGGCAGGAGCTGGCAGATGCGGACCGGGGCCTGAGAGCCCAGAAGGAGGTGAGCACCCACTTAAGTCCTGAGACTTGTTCGGACCCCAGATCAAAAAGAAAAAGAAAAAAAATGGTGGTGAGCTGGGCAGTGGGAAATGATGGAGCCAACTTATTAGCTCCAAGGGTCCGAGAAAAGTCATTTCACCACTCTGAGTCTTGATTTCCTCATATGTCAAATGAGGATCAAATGAGATCAGCTGTTGGTATAAATTAATATGCACTGAGTACCTACTACTATGTGCAGGGCACTGCACTGGGATCTAATGGTCTCACTACAGTCCCTGCCCTCATGGGACTCACAGTCTAGAGAAGGAGACAGACCAATGTCCAGCTGGTGACTGTTGTGAGCGGGGAAGCACTGAGAGGGGACTGTGGGAGCCCAGAGGAAGCCCCTATCTCTACATGGGGGTGATCAAGGAGGGCTTCCTGGAGGAAGTGATGATACCTTAGGGATTGCTGAAGGGCAACTTGGTTTATCCAGCAAAAAGGCATAGGGTGAGGAGGAAGAAACAGCCTGAGGCAACCGCATATACAAAGACTGGAAGGCAAGGATGAAACACAGGTGGTCAAGTGGTTGGAAGATAGAGTGTCAGAGGAAAGAGGGTAAGATGAACCTGAATGAAGGCAGGGAGGCTGACATGCAGGGGCTGCGGGAGGGCACGTCAGCTTCGTCTCGAATGGTGGGAGCCATGGATGCATTCGAGCAGGGGTGCAGTGACAAGATCAGAGACAACAGATGAGAGAGGGTGTGAACTTGAAGGCATTGGATGACTTGAACCCCCAAACACACACAGACACCCCCTCTTTACCCCCCAGGTGTTCCAGGCCACAATGGCAGCCCTCAAACAGCGCCGGGAACAGCTGGAAAAGAAGGAGCAGGAGCTAAAGGGGTCCTTTGTCCGCTTTGACAAGTTTTTGCAGGTAGGTGGCGCCTGCTGGGGGGACGCCTGTCACAGAGTCACAAAGTTACAATCCTATAGGGGCCAGGCAGGTCACATACATTTAAAAAGTGGTTTTACTAATACAAAGGGGAGTGGTGGGAAATGCACACGCACTGCCTGAAGCATTCGAGTTTTTGTTTGTTTGTCTGTTTGTTTGTTTGTTTGTTTTAAGCGTGGGGAGGAGTAAGGGACCAAAATCAGATTCTGGCTGAGCTTGGCCCGCGGACCATCTGTTTGCTATCAGCAGTTCAACATGTGAATGATGGGGTGGGGTGGAAGCGGCGAGCTCTGGAGGCTCCCAAGTCCTGAGGGTCGTCACCTCCTCTCCATCCCTCCTTCCTAGGACGCCGAGGCCCGGCGTAGCTGCGCGCTGCGGAGGGCGGCAGAGGCGCGGCACCGCGCGGGCCGCCAGGAGGCCGAGGCGCTGCGGCTGCGAGCCCAGCTGGAGGAGCTGCAGCGGGAGCGCGCCCGGCTGCAGCGTCAGCTGGAGCGCCTGGAGCCCTGCGCGCGCCTGCTACGGCAAGTGCTGGAGCAGCTGCCCCAGGTGAGAGCCCTGCTGCAGGTTTTGGGGCTCAGCGCCACCATGCAGCGCTGGGTGGCCTCATAAACAGCTTTGGAAGCGTGCGCTGCTGGAGCGCTGACTGTATGTCAGGAATCACCCATTACTGAACACTAACTGTATGCAGGACACGCTTTGTTCTTGAATTCTCCCCAAGGCCCACCGAAATGGGTCCTGCTATTGTCAACCCCATTTTACAGGTACAGGTGAGGTAACCGAGGTTCAGACAGGTAAATCCACCTCAAGGACACACAGGCAGGCGGGGAAAGGCGATCCAGGCACTCAATAAATATTAGTTAAATGAAACAACGAATTAACATTAATCACAGGCAGTGAGCTTAGCAAAGCTTGATGGTGGAGTTGGGGAGGGTGGAGTCGTCCCACTTGTGGGGCAGAGGCTGTGTGATGCCTGCATTTTAGGTGGGCTGAGGAGGCGCTGGAGAGCCAGCTGGCCTGGGGGAGGGCAGGGGGCTGCAGACCCGGGTGAGTCCCCCTCCTGACCCCATCCAAGTTCCAGGAGGTCCCCGAGCTGGTGGCGCGCTTCGATGCCCTGGCCGACACGCAGGCGGCGCTGAGGCTCACGGAGCGCGAGCGGCTCCGGGAGCTGGAGGAGGCGCGGGCCCGGCTGCAGCGGCTGCGGGACACCAGGCAGGACGAGCTCCTCAGGCAGGGTCAGCGGCGAGCGCAATTGCTGGACCGACTGGAGGCGGCGCGGGAGCGCACGCTGCACTGGGTACGGACCACCGGGAGCAGGTGGGCGCCGGGACACCCCTCCCCTCGCCAGGTTGGTAAGAACAGATGGGCGATGCTTTCCACAGAGGGGCCGCGGCACTAATGCGCAGTTTTCAGGCATCAGAAAGCACGTTAGGGCACGGGAGGCCAGGCCTATCGGAACCTGACACCGTTGCTGCACCCCTTTTCCCGGGAGCGCCCATCGGTATCTGGCTGGTGGGAAGAAGATGGAAATGAGCCCCGCCCTCCTCAGACCATCACACCTTAATACTAGGCAAGGGGCGGGGTGTTCTCCAGGAATCCAAGTGGGTTCAGATCCAGAACACAGCGGCTCAGAAGACCCTGCTCCTGGGCCGCACCAGGATGGCAGCGCTCAACCTGTTCCAGCTAGTGTGCCAGCATCAGAGGCAGCCACCTGCCCTGGACATCGAGGACACCGAAGGGCAGTTGGAGCAGGTGAGGGCCCCTCTTTACGGCACCTTCAGGAACCTCATGATGCCTGAAATCCCACCTCTGGGTTAAGCACGACACTCTGTGATCAGAGCCCACGCAGGCCCATGCTCCTAGCAACACAGAAGTGGGCTCAATGGCCGCCCAAGCTCCCTGCCTAGGAATCTTGGGTTGGTCTTGGCTCTGAGTCGTCTGCTATGTGGCCACAAGTCGTGCCCCTCTAGTCTGTGTCCTCACTTATGTGGGGCGGGAGACCTGGGTGTATATTCATACACACCATCCGTTTATGCCGAGTCCTGCTTTTGTCCCAGGATCAACCAGCACCAAGTGAAATCATCAGCGAGAAAACAGGAGGTGGAGACTTTTAATTAATCCTGACCCTCTTGCTCCCAGCACAACAGGCCTGCCTTCCCTAGGAGGGGTGGGGTGGGGCTGTGCTGTGGCCTTTCTTTCTGTACAGTGGCATCACAAGTGTCACTGTGGACCAAGTATGCGCAGTTTTTCTATCCATTCAGGTTTGGAAATTTGTGGAACACATGACATGGTTTATAGTGGAGTGAGGGGGTCTCTGACCTCAGGCACTTATGTTTCTAGGGGGTTCCCAAAGCATGACTCCCTTGAGAAGGGGGGAAACACAAAGGGAGGGACCCAGCTTTCCCTCTGCCCACCCACTACTGCCATGTGCCCAACAGCCAGGATTCTAACCAAATGCAAAGAACTGGGTCCCCAGAGCCTACTTTGTGCCACATCCTGAGCTGGGTGGACTCAAGTGGACCATTACTCTCCCAGGTGTGGCTCTGGTACCCTGAGATACACAAGATGACTGTTGGAGGGACAGAGGCTTGATATGACGTAACAGCAAAAGCCAGTCCCTTTTCAACCAACCCTCCAACCTAAGGTTCCATGGGGGGGTGACTAGGCCGGCCACCCCTGTAAAGCTCCCTGGTCTCCGCACCTGAGACTCACCGCCCCCCACCCCCTCCGGGGGTACCAGCAGCTGGCTGGAACTCAGTAACACGGTTTCATTTTCATCGTACTGTGATTTTTCCAGTTACCCCTACTTATATGACAGGGGTAACTTACACTGTTTTCCATTTTTGGTGGAGATGTGGTTTCTTTCTCAGATGTTTATTTCAGTGACAAATGTGAAGGAAGACCAAGGGGTAGATTCGCCATCAACTTCTAGTTCTTGGCAGTGGATCCATGGGCGCTCATTAAGTTCATACCAAGAAATAAGTTAATTAAAACAAAATGAAGGAGGGCCGCCCATGGAGAAGATGAGAGTCTGTCATACACCAATGAATATGACTGATCCAATTAAAAGAAAAAAAATGAATCGATGTCAGTGAAAATACAAATTTCATTATAACACAGGTGATTGGCAGCTAGCAAACTGTGACGGCATCTGCTAACGAACCATTTGGGAGGCTGACTGACGTTGTAAAAACCCAGAACCGTTTAGGCCTGGGAACCACAGCACTGCTGTGTTTTAAGAGGGTTCTCCACCCCCAGCCCTGCTTTGCAGCATCCCACGCCTTGGGGGTGGGGACTGGACACTCGGACTGGAATGTGACTTTGGCTGTGTTGGGGACCCCCAGGTGAAGCGGTTCATCCTGGACCTGTCTGCTGTGCTGGCCAGCCTTCCTCAGGCCCAGCCTGCTGCTCCGGCCTCCTAGCCTGACCCAGGTGAGCAGAAGGGGGGGGCTCCCGGGAGGGACCAAGGACCTCTCCTCCTGGAGAGGAGGTACACAGCTCCTGCGGGGTGCGGGCTGACTGGCTCTCACCTGAAGATGGGAGGGCTGTGCCCACTCAGACTACTGTGGGGGGGCGACATGAGGGGCACACAGCAAGTACTCAGTAAACATGGGCTATGTGGGTGAACCAATCCTGAACCAGGTCCTCCAGGGTGGGTGCGGCGTTAAACAAGCTGATATTTGTCAGGTGCTTGCAATGGGGCCTGCTGCAAATTCTGCGAATTTCTAGATGAGTGTTCGGTAAGTCAAGAAAAATCAAAAGGACCAGCAAGAGGGTCTGAGGGGCAGACACCCTGTGGGGACAGAGCCCCAGAAAGCAGTTTCCAGGCTCTCGGCCTCACATAGAAAGGTGCTGGCTTAGGTAGTAAATGGCCATCAACTGTGATTGGATGGCCATCAGCTGTGGCTAGCTGGCCGTCAGCTGTAACCAGTGAGACATTGGCCACTAATATAACTGCTGTGGCTATGCTAGCAGGAAAATGGGGGCTAGCAAGAGGATGGTGGCTGAGCTGGCAAGCGCGGAATGCAGTTAGGATGGTGGGTTGCGGACAGTGTGGATTCAGCCTCCAGTGAGACTATAGTGCCGCCAGCGAGAATATAGTGGTATGACTCCCCTACCTATGGCTCCGTGGGTGTTCCTTTTTGGCCTCACCACATCCTGCGTTCTTATGTGGGGAGCGGGACCAGAGACCCCGCATGCCATCCCGCACGACAAATGGCGCAGCGAGCAGGGGTCCCCCACATGACAAATGGCGCAGCGAGCCGGGTATGGTGCCGGCCAAAGCTCTCCAAAGGGTGGTGGAGCAATTTGTGCGTCAGTCTTAGGAAGACCAGGAGGAGCAGCTGGACCCTTGTGGAGGGGTGGGAAGACGTGGACGGTTCTCCGACCAGCATAGGCTGGAGAAAGCAAAGGTTATTGCGGCCCTGTAGCCTGGGAAGTGCTTGCTGAGGCAGCCCAGAGGCAGGACTTGTAGTCCCAGGAGGAAAGGCTTGCTGAGCCTTCCATGGGAGATGAGGGTGAGGTCAAGGTCGTCCCTCACCCCCAGGACAGCCCTGGCGAATGACTATGGACTATGGGGAATTGCCTTCCATCCCTAATTTAATGGACCGTTTGACTGTTTGCTTGGAATTTACCACCATGTAGTGGAATTGGCGGATTATGTTTGCTTTTGTGCCTTGACAGGCCACCGTCGAGAATATGTGAGAGCCCTGGCTGAGTCCAGGAAGTCAGGCTGTGCCCTGAGAGGCCCTGGCTGTGCCCAGGAAGTCTGGCTGTGCCCAGAGAGAGTGGCAGTGCCCTGAGAGCCCTGGCTGAGTCCAGGAAGTCTGGCCGTGCCCAGGAGTACTGGTGGTGCCCTGAGAAGCCCAGTAAGTCTGGCTGTGCCCAGAAACACTGGTGGTGCCGAGAAACCCTGGCTGTGTCCAGAGAGCCTGGCTGTGTCCAGGATATTGCATTCACCTCCAGGCTCCTCGCACAGGGCCCCTCGCAGAAGACGCTTGTGAGATTGTGAGGCGAGCCTGTAGGGGTGGAGTGTGGGGACAGAGCCCCAAGGTGCAGTTTCCAGGCTCTCGGCCTCACATAGAAAGGTGCTGGCTTAGGTAGTAAATGGCCATCAACTGTGATTGGATGGCCATCAGCTATGGCTAGTTGGCCGTCAGCTGTAACCAGTGAGACATTGGCCACTAATATAACTGCTGTGGCTACACTAGCAAGAAAATGGGGGGCTAGTAAGAAGATGGTGGCTGAGCTGGCAAGGGTGGATTGCAGTTAGGATGGTGAGTTGTGGACAGTGTGGATTCAGCCTCCAGTGAGACTATAGTGCCGCCAGAGAGAATATAGTGGTGTGACTCCCCTACCTATGGCTCCGTGGGTGTTCCTTTTTGGCCTCACCATGTCCTGTGTTCTTGTGTGGGGAGCGGGACCAGAGACCCCGCATGCCATCCCGCACGACAAATGGCGCAGCGAGCAGGGTCTCCCTCACGACACACCCATTCACAGGGCACCTGCTCACAAAAGCTCCTCCATCGTGGACTGGCACGGGGTGTCCACAGGCCCGATAGTGCAGCTGCCGGAGGCCACCCTTGACCTCCCCAGGACCCAACAGGGGCTGAGGAGCACAGGGCTTGTAGCAGGACAAGATGACCTCTGGGTATGTGGTGAGGCAGTATTAACCCCTTCACAGCCAGAGAGGAACAGCTGTGCCCTCTACCCCTGGACTCTCCGTCCCATCTCCCTCCCACAGTCCACTCCCAGCTCCAAGGCTGTCCTAGCAGGAAGAAGGGGACTGACTGGGTCGGGGCTCTCCCATCTCGGGCAACTGACCTGTCCTCTGAGCCTCTTTTTGCTCATCTGCAAAATGGGGACGCCAACAGAACCCAACACTAGCTGGGGTTTTAGTGTCTGGGTCTGACCCTTCCAACTCCTCAAGTAGACTGCACTCCTGATCTGCCAGAGGTGCTCAATAAACGTTTATTACATTAAAAATACATCTGTGGGCCTTAGGCACTCAGGGCTCAGACCTGTGTGGCCATCACCTCTGAACCCAGAACACATTGCAGCAGCAGGAGCCAAGTTGCCAGTCAGGTCTTGGCCTGCCTGGCCTTGCTGGCGAACTCCTATGCATCCTTCAAGACCCTGCTCAAACATCTCTGTCTTAGGAACAGGCAGCTGCTGTCCCTCTGTGGCCGTACAGCACTCTTCCATGGATGATGGGTCCTGCAGGGAGCTCCCTGGACACCCAGCACAGGGCCAGGCACAGGGTACACAGGGGCCATTTGCTGATGTCCACATTTGGACCAAGCGAGAGGCCAAGTGGCTGGGTCACCCTTACATCCTCTTCCTCATCTTGCCCTTCTTGGAGTGGGCGCCCCGGCCGAAGGCGCCCTGCCGTAGCTCCTGGGCACGGTGCCGGTTGCGGGCCGAGAGCTGCTTGAGGCCCCCACGTTGCAGGAAGCGCACCTTCTGGGCTCGGCGCCGCTGCTTCAGGATCTGCTGCTTGGTCTTGAGCTCTGAGCGCACGCGGCCGGCGGTGGCGCCTGGCGTGCGGGGCTGGGAGGTGCCTGCGGGACAGGAATTCAGGGAGCTCAGCCTCTGCATCGACTTCCAATGTCTCTTCCCAGAAGCCTCCACACTGCTTCCCTGCCCCCACTCCCATTCTGCATTCATTGCTGTGACCTCAGCCTCTGGCACATAGTAGGTACTTAATAAAGCTCATGTGATCTACGATAGTGGTCAATAGCATGGAAGCTTAAGCCAGAACTGCTGGAGTTCAAACCCCAGCTGTGGCCTCTTGGACATTGGCCAAGTCACTTAACTTTTCTGTGCCTCAGTTGCCCCTTCTGCGAATTACTGAATAATTGCCCCTACCTCACGGTGCAACTCCTCCTAATGAGGGGTCAATGAGTGAACACCTAAGTGTAGTGCTCAGACCTGTCCCATAGCAAGGGACTCCAAGGTGTGACTGTTATGATTATAAAGCCTTCACCAAAGGTTGACTGCGCACCTTCTCTACGCCGGGCCCGGGGACCCCGCAGTGACCGACACAGACGTTGGAGTCCAACCCCTGTGCCCGTGGCCTGCACGTTCTAGGCTTGTTAGATGAAAAGAGGCTGTAGCATAACCTTTCTTTGTCAGGAGAGGAATCACGGGAGGCCAGAAAGGGGAAGGGATTTGTCCAAGGTCACATAGCAAAGTGGCAGCAGCAGAGGTCAGTGTCCTGCCTCCCCTGCTCTGCCAGGTCTCTGAGGCCCTGCCTTCCTGGCTCCCTCACCATCCCCACCCACAGTGACTTTGGCAAAGCTCCCAGACAGCTGATCATTAAGGCGGCCCCAGATGTCTCCACTGAGGCCAGGGTGCCTGACAGGGACCCATCACCTCCAACGAGGACAAAGCACAGGGAGAAGAGCTGCTTTGACCACAGCCACAGGCCACCCACACCCCGTAGGCCCAGGGAGCACTCAGCAGCAGCCTGCTCCACCGCAGGTAAACGCAGGAGCTGAGGAGTGAGGGTGAGGGCTCGGGGGAGGCAGGGGCACATCCATGTACACAGACAGAGACCAGGAGGGGGAAAGACAAACTGAGACAAAGCCTGGGAGACGTGTGTGTGCAGGCGTGCACATGCCTGCACACGTGTAGAGAGGGACAGAGACAATGAGTGAGACAGATGAAAGATCCAGAAAGACAGAGGCAACAGAGAAAGGCTGAGAAATGGGAAGAGAAACGATGGCTGGGGGACAGTCAGAGGTGGAAAGAGAAAGACCCAGAGAGAAAGAGACCTAGAGAATGAGAGAGGAAGTGTCAGAGAAAATCAAAGACAGAAACAGAGAGAGCTAGAGAGAGAGAAACAGCGGAGATATCATCAGTGGAAGGCGAAATGCTGACAGACAGAGAGGAGACCACGCAGAGAGAGCACAGGAGGCCCTGAGGGAGGTGGGGGACAGCCACAGGGGTCCTGGCAGAGAACAGGCCACAGGCTAAAGGACACAAACTCACAGAGACACCGACGGGCAGGGACCAGCCTTGTGGGGTTGGGGTGTGTGTGTGGGGCTGACAGAACAAGTAGGGCTAAGACCCACCGAGAGCCTGGGACACAGCCCCAAGTTCCTCTCTCCCCAGGAAAGGCCCCGGTGGGAGTGGCCAGCAGCTGGGTGACCCAGGGCCAGTCACTGCCCTTGTGACCTATTTCAGTGTCCTCGCCTGGAAGAGGGGGATTCTCAGGCTTCCGCCCCCAGGTCACGTGTGGCAAGCCTCCAGCACAGAGCCTTTCCCCACACATCAAGTGGGAGCACTCTGGGACACAAGCTGGGAGTGGGGGGCCGGGCTCCAGCCCCTCCCTTCAGAGCATGGGAGGGCCGAGGGGCTGACCGTGCCCTGGCATGCAGGGCAGCTGGCCCACCTTGTGGCCGGCAAGCACAGGGTCTGGCAGATGGAGCGGTTCCAATCCCACCTTAGCCTGCCACTGGCTGAGGGACCCAGGCCGGATCACAGAGGACCAAGTCCTCAGATGACCGAATGTAACACTGGCCAACCTGTTCTGAAGCACATCCTACCTTGGCCTCGGCCCCGCTTCCCACGTCTTCGCTCTGGGCCTCGGCGGTCAGATGCGCCTTCCTCCTCCGAGTCACGGTCATCGATTTTCTGTTTCTGCTTCCACTTTTGATAGCTGGGAAGCGCGTTAAGGAAGCCTCCTTGTAGGATTCTGAAGCCCTTGAGAATCCGGGGCTGAGAAGGCCCCGCCCCCTTCAGCAGATACAGGCCCCACCTATAGGAGATGCGGGTAGGCGCTCAGCCCCGCCCCCTCCCACAGCAGACTGGGGTCGGTGTTTGGCCCCGCCCCCCGACATAGATGAGGGTAGAAGCCGCTTAGCCCCTCCCCTCAGGATACAGGTCCCGCTTATAGGAGCTGCTGATGTAGCGGCCACTTTCTGTCTTGATCTTCTTCTTGTCCTCCTGTCCCGACTGTCCCACAAACCGCTTCTTCTTACGGTCCCTGCAGGAGAGGGAGTTGAGAGGGCTGCCGTGGAGGGAGGTGGCCATCTCCTCTTGGGGCCTGTTTCCTCCTCTGACCCTCTCACTGGGTTGTTGGATTCCAGAAAAGCAGAGTGGCAGTGTCTGGCATGCAGTAGGTGCTCAATAAAAGGCCGTCCCCTGCCCCTCCTCACCTTTCCCTGGTAGCCCAGGTCTCAAAGATAGTGTAGGGGTCATTAGGAACTGGGGGCCTGGGGCAGGGGCAGGGTTCCCAACCCCTCGAGGGTTTCCAATCCCCACTCTGCCACCTCTTAGCTGAGTGTGTCTGTGTGGGGGGAAGGGGTGTCATCATCCCAGCTGTGTTAACCATAGGGAACAAGACAAAGGGTCACCTTTCCTGCTGTGTGATCACATGGGGACAGATAGGGGGTCATAGGTCATAATCCATGCGGTACAGGACACATTTCCTATTCTAGGGATCAAAGGGAGTCAGGACAGGCAAGGGGTCACCTGCCAGACCACGTGGCAGACAGGCAGGCAGGGAAGGGCTGTGCCCCGGTGTTCACTCACCACTTGAGCTGCTGCTGGCCCCTGTTCAGGTTCTGGGCCTCGTCCCCCATCAGGTCCAGGACAGCGCCAGCCACCTGCTGCTCAAAGGCGCCCCCATCCCCACCGACTCTCAGGCTGCAGAGGGAGGGTGGGGAGACACCACAGGGTTGATGGGGCCCATCAGGCCCCGCCTGCCACACCCCCCCCCCCAGACTGGCGGGCCACTCACCCCCGCTCGCTGTCGAAGTCCTTGGGCCGGTAGGGGACATAGAAATCCTGGTCCCGCTGCCGGGCTTCCTCCTTCCGCCTCTTCGCCCCCCGGTCAGGTCCTGGCCGCTGCCGCTTCCGGCACACGACCTCTGTGAAGATGTCCTGGCAGACCGAGGCCCAGTCACATCTGCAGCCCCTGGGAGCCCACCTGCCCCCCACAACCAGTCCAGCTGGAGCTGAGGGCCAGGGGCTCTGTGACTTGAAATTCTTGGTGTTGCCACTTAGACCCTCCATTTCGTCCTCTGCATGTGCAATACAACTCCGCCTCAAGCACCAGCAGTGGCAGGACAGGTTGGGGGCGGGGGCTAGGATGCCAACCAGGGAGGGACCCACGTTCAGTCCCAGCTTGGTCTCCCAGGCTGCATGTGCCCAAGGCCCTGCCCTTCTCGGGTCTGGCCTGGCTCTATATGACAGGGACTAGTCCAGGGGTTTTCAACTGTGTATTTGGCTACTGAGCCCTCTGTGCAAATCAAATGTATGAGAGATGGACTGGTGGGTGAGCAGGCCCAGGACCCTGCCCACCGTACGAACAGGACGCCTCTGCAGTCCCTAGCCCTGCCTTCTGGCGCGAAGCCCAGTGTCTGATGCTGCCCGTGTCACGTCCTCACTGCTGCCAATAGTCCCTGCTCGGCCCCTTTCCACCTGCCCTGGACCTCAGACTGCCAGATGGTGATGACAATGATACAACCACCACTGGGAATCTGTCACGTGCTGGCTGGCATCTGCCCTGCAGGCTCAGGACCTGGTACCACAGTCACTTAGCTGCAGTGCTCAAGTCCATAATGTTCTGAAAATCAACTTTCCTGAAATTCCCTTGGTGGCAGAAGCTGACCAGAGCTGCCGAGAGGCTACCTAGTTGGTGTCTATCTCATCGGTGAGGGGACCGGCTTGTCGCATGGTAGAACCTCTGGGGACACCCCAGGACCCGCTGAAGTATTATGTCATACACAGTGCACCTATCCTAAAGATACTGAATCCCAAGACACATCTGGCCGCCAGGGTTTCAGGTGAGGGACGGCAGACAGTACAACGACCCCATTCTGCAGACAGGGAGGCTGTGGCTGTGTTGCTAATTTCCACGAGTGTCAGGGGTGGGACTGGAATCATTGCACCCACCCCCAACGACTGCTCTGAGCCCTGAGGACAGCCCCATGGTTGCTGGGACTTGAGCTGCCCCTTTCCCCAACCCCAGGCCCAGACTCCAGGGTCCCCAGGGTGGGGCCTGTACCTCCACATTCTCTCCTGCATCCTCCTCCTTCTCCTCCTCAGGCGCTTCCTCTTCCAGTGCCGGGCAGCTTGGGGCTGGGCCAGCGGGGCCCTCCTGCCGCCCCTGCCGCCCCTGCTGGAAGCTGGCGATGGCCTTGTGGTCCTTCTGCCGCTTGGCACGCATCACCTGGCTGCTCTGGTCCCGGTTAGAGGCGTTGATCTCAAAGATGGTCTGTGAAGGGGACACCCCAGTCCTTCACCCACTGGCCTCTCCTCCCCAATTCACCCTCACCAGCCTGGTGGGCTCTCTACGGCATTCCTCCCCAAGTCCTTTCAACCCTGCCAGGGTGGGTACTCTCATTATCTGCAATTCACAATTAGAAAGGGAGCCCCAGAGAAGGCAAGCAATCTGCTCAAGGTCACACAGCTGGGACGAGCCCAGGTTCACCTGGCTTTGGAACCAGTGCGCTTAGCCATGGCGCTCCGGCTCCCCTATCCTGATGCCGGCTGGCTGGCAGGCTTGCCCACTCCCAGGCAGGTCTTCGCCTGCTTTTGTGCACACCTCCCCTAGATACAAGATGGGGGGCCTATGGGAGTCGCGAGGAGACGAAAGGCTACGGAAGGCCAGCTTCTCAGGCCTCTAACAGGCCTAGGGCATGTCACTCGGTCTGTGAGCCTCAGTCTACCCATCTGAAAGTGGTAGGAAATGGTTGCCACCGGGGGAACCTGCTGTGGACCTGCAGGGATGGTTCCAGAACAAGGGGCGTCTCTTGAGATGCTGACAGAGCCAGAGTTGCAGACTGAGAAGCTGCAAGCTCAGATGGGAATCCCGGCGGGGGCCCGGGGCTCAGAGCTCCTGCCCAGCCTCACTCACCGCCCGCGAGCGGTAGTTCTTGATGCTGTCCACCAGCCGCAACCGCTGCAGCTCCTTCTCCTCGAAGCGCGAGCCTGGCGAGGAGGGAGCGTGAGGCCAGGGCTCGGCCCTGCAGGGTCCGCCGCCGCCCTCACCCCTGCCCGGCACAGGGACTCACTGAAGAGGGGGTGCAGGCCCAGCGCCGCGAGGTCCAGCTCCTTGGCCCGTTTGATGGACTCAGGGGAGGGCGCCGGCCTTGAGCGCACGTACTGCTGCTGGGCGTTGTCGGCCACGCGGCCCAGCCCCCGCAGCTCCAGCGACGCCTCCAGGGTGTTCCGCAGGCCGCAGTCCTCCTCGTCTACCACGCTCTGCGGCACGCGGCCCAGCACGCCATCCACACCCACCGCACCTGCCACCCCACGCGGAGCCGGGTCGGAGGCCGGCCGCCAGGCCCACGCGCCCGCCGCCCCTCCGCCCCTCACCGGCCCCACTCCGGCCCGTGGATCACAGAATAAACCCCGTGTGCAGTGCAGTTAGGGCTACGGTGGCTGAGTCTGTCCTGAACATGCACAGACTTTTTATTCTTGTCATTATTCCCTAAACAATATAGTTTAACAACTACTTAGCATTTACATTTTATTAGGTATTACAAGTAACTGAGACATGGTTTAAAGCATACGGGAGGATTGCCCAGGTTAAACGCAAATACTGTGCCACTCTACATAAGGGACTCGTTCGTCCTCATATTTTGTTATCTGTGGGGGTCCTGAAACCAATCCCCCCCAGACACCCAGGGACAACTGTATAGAGATCTTCTCCTGGGGTCAAATCCAGCCCCACCCCCTACCGAAGCTAGGACAGCTTTGTCCCCCACCCGAACCATGAACTCCACGAGGGACCCCAGCCCCACCCCAGCCTCCACTCACCTGAGGGCTCCTCATGGGGGCGGGCGAGGGTGAGGGCACGGCCCAGGAACAGGTGCAGGTCCAGCAGGTAGGGGACCTCGTCTGGGGCCACCAAGGAGTAGGCTGTGCCACTTCGGCCGGCCCGGGCCACGCGGCCTAATGGGAGGAGGTGGTCAAGCTTCCACAAAGGAAAAAGACCCCACAGCCCAGCACAAGTCCCACCTGCCCAACGCTAACAGTGCAAGCCAGGCCAAGACTTCCTGAGCTACTGTCCCCACCTATGAAAAGGGAAGGAACAGCAACAGTCGCCAGGGTTACCTGCACGAGAGTGTGTGAGCCAACACAGTGCTCTGGGAAGTTAGCAGAAACAAAGACAAGACTCTTCGTTGTCAGCACCAAAGGTCCTCAGCATCCCCACTTTGGGGATTCCCCCCCTCAAAAGTAACCAGGAATGAAAAAATTCACACACAGGATGTCTACTGCAGCTCTGCCTGGAATAACCCCAAGTTGGAAACCACTTAAAGACAAAGAGAGCGGATTGGTTAATTAGCCAATGACCACATGGTGGGAGTTATACAGCAGAAAAAAGGGGCTGGCAAATGAGCCCAGTGGCCAAATCTACATCCTGCTTGTTTGTGTGAATAAAGTTTTATTGGCACACAGTCAAGCTCCTTCATTTACATACCATCTATGGCTGCTTTCGTGTTATAAGGGCCGAGATCAGTAAGGGACTATATGGCCCATGAAGTCTAAAATATTTACTATCTGGGCCTTTACAGAAACAATTTGCTGACCCGTCAGAGTGACTTTTAACGGTGAATGGAAAACCTGCATGACATACACTGATGCAAGAAAAAGGAAACTGAGAAGAACCCCAGTGCGATTCTAAGTTTGTGTTGAGTAAATCCATGTGTAATAGCATTTCATTCTGGCTTGTTTCTGCATCTTGCAAAAACAGTGTCACCACATTTGGAAGATTCATTTGGGGTGGTATGATATACACTATTGGTCACGTGGTGCACAAGAAATTCCCTTTGGGGGTTCTGGGGACCCCTCAAGGAATACACAGGGTCAGCTCTTCCCAGAGCAGGAGAAACAAGGGTACAGCAAGCAGCAACCAACAGGGAGACAAGCCCCCAGACGCGCAGCTGGGGATCCAGGACAAGGCCTCCCACAAACCCCAACTGGTGGTCCAACCACTTCTCCCGGGCCCCACCATGGGCAGCCAGAATTCCTTTATTCAACAATGTCCAGTCCTATGCAGAACGACTCAAAGGACCCTGCCTGCCAGGTTGTTCTCACACACACATTAACTTACCTGTATTTATAAACACGTTTATGAGTTAAAAGAAGGCAAAGAAAGTAGAATGGTGGGTGCCAGAGGCTGGGGGGTGGGGGTGGGACTGAGGAGTTAGTGTTTAATGGGACAGAGTTGGGAAAGCTGTGGAGATGGATGGTCGTGATGGTGGCATAGTAATGGGAACGTACTAAATGCCACTGAACTTACACCTCAAAATGGTTAAGATGGTCCTTGTAGGTGTATTTTACCACAATTTTAAAAAAGGCGGCGGTAGGGGCAAAGGACACACCAAAGTGACAGCCGTGTCATCAGAGAGGCCATGACAGTGAAGAGGGGGGTTCCGACCCCAGCCACCCCACTTTGCTACCTCTATGACACCTGGCCAGTTATCAGCCTCCTGGCCTCGGCTTCCTCATCTGTAAAGAGGAGCTGCTGCTGTGGGACCCTCTACCCAGGGCTGCTGTGAAAACAGAAAGAGCTGCTCCAAATAAAATGCTTGGGGCAAGGCCTGCCGGGAGCACTGGGTGAGCAGTCACCGCTACAATCACCAGGGAGGGACGCGTGACTTACTGCCCTCTAGGCACTTTGCTTCATTTTCCAATTTTCCTACCATGTGCGTGTCTTCCTTTTTATAACTGAACAATGATGTGGAGTGAGTTGGCCTGGGAGGGCTGAGGCGAAGGTGGGGCCTGACCTGCTGACTGGACAAAGCAGGGAGTCAGGAGATCCCGTCTGCAGTGGCGGAACGGGAGGCAGAGGGCATGCTGCGTTATTTAAAGGCTGCAAAGATACCCAGGGGAGGCGCTAAAGGGGAAGAGGAGGATGAGGGGCCACAACATCGAACACCACGACAGGAGAGAGAGAAGCCCAGGACTGGGGAATCCGGAAAGTGGAGAATCACCTCCGTAGAGCCTGGGGCTGTCCATTTTCCTCATGCCTGGGCTGTCCCCCCGAGACCCTAATTGATCGGTCGAGTCCCTGGGCCTTGGTTTCTCCACCTGTAGCGGCAGGAGTCCAGCCCTGCGCCCTCAGCTCCCACCAGGGCTCAGCGGCCCTGCTGGCTCCTTACCCACGCGGTGCAGGAAGAGCTTGCCCTTGGCTGGGAAGCTATAGTTGATGACGTTGTCCAGCAGTGGGATGTCCAGGCCCCGGGCCGCCAGGTCAGTCACGATAAGGGTGGAGCACTTGCCGTGCGTGAACTTGGCGAGGTTGATCTTACGGGCCGTCTGGTCCAGGGCGCTGTAGATGTGGGCACAGCTCACCCCCTGGGTCCTCAGCAGCTGCTCCGAGCCAAGATGGGAAGGGGGAGAGGGGTGAGGAAGACACGCGCAGGAGAGGAGAGGAGAGGAGGCCGGGCCGTGGTGGGGGTGCCACGACATGGTGGTGAGCCTCATCCTGACTCTCACTCACAAGCTGCATGACCTTCGTGGGGCAAGTTACCTAACCTCTCTGGGCCTTCACTGTCCTCATCTGTAGAATGGGGAGAACAACAGTGCCTTCCCTGTAGCTCTGTTGTGAGGACTAAATAAGTTAATACATACACAGTGCTGAGAACAGGGCCTGGAACATAGGAAGCACCGTGAAAGTGGTAATGACTCTTTGAAAATTACTATTTTGGTCTCATTCATCAGTGACCCCAGCAGCTGCACGCTCTGAGGAAGCACCGTTAAATGTATGTCAAGTAAGTGAAACCCAGTGAACTGTATCCTCAGATAACAGACCCCAGGTGTGGCTGACTGGGGGTGGGTGGCGCTGAGTGGAAAGGGGCCCTGGCAACCTTCTGGGCACGGGGACGCCCCATGCTTTAATGTGGCCGAGAACCCCAGGTGTACACTAATGGAAAAACTCATCAAGCTGTCATGTAAAATTAGGGCACTTCACACAGCTTACTGCATGCAGGGTACACCTCAATTTTAAAAAGCAAAACACAGGGGACACTGAAAATCTACAGCAAAACGTTAGGATGGCTAGGAAATACTTCAAAATAACCTGGATGTAAGGGAATAGCAGAATCAAGACTGGCCGCGAGTTGATAACCGAGTATCTAGGAGTTCATCATGTTATTTTCTAACTTTAGTATGCGTTTGAAATTTTTTATAAAAATGTCTTTTAAATTTTAAAAAAAGTTTAAAAGAGTAAAAAAGTACCAAGCCCTGGCCAGGCCCGTGTCCCGCTCTCGTGCTGCCCTCTGGTGACCGCAAGTGGAACTGCGGCCCCAAGCCAATGGAGGTGCAGGTGGTCAGGAGGTGGTCTGAGGGGTGTCTTCCCCAAGCCCCCAGGCCCTCTCACCTCACTGACGTACTCAGCGTGGTGCTTTGTGGCCACGAACACCACTGTCTGGTCCTGGGGTCGCACCACACTGCGCAGCAGGTGGAGCAGTACAGCAGCCTTGGTGTCCTCTCGCACGATGAAGAAGGAGGTCTACGAGGAGAGGGGCCATATGGGTTGGCTCTGGGGGCCCTGGACAGGAGCCTGGGGAGGGGTATGGGCACAGCCTCACCTTGAGCTGCTCGTTGAGTTTAGTGTCCACGTCTAACCGGATGAGCACGGGCTCCGTGAGGCCTGTGGTGGGCACAGAGGAGGGTGGAGGGGAGTCACTGCAGGACATGCCCCCTACGCCCCAGTCCGAGTCCCAGCCCCCAGCCCTGCTCCCCCTGCTCACTCACCCGCCCGGGCAAACTCCACCAGCATTTTGGGCAGTGTAGCAGAGAACAGGACGGTCTGATGGCCCCCAGGGAGGCGGCCGATGATTTCCTGCAGCTGCTCTGCAAACCCCATTTCAAAGAGCCTGGGAGGGTGAAGGGCAGAGGGCAAAATGGGGTCAGGAGAGGGGCTTCCATTCCAGTGAGTTCCAAGCCTCAGTCACCCTCATTCCGGCCACTTTCTCCCACGTCAACTGGTGTTTGCCTCACATGTTTCTTTAACTCAGCTCACTTTTTCTCTATTTGACAAGTTCATCCTAGCAACCATGACTTTGAAATCTTGGGTCCGTTCTGTTCTGTTTCCTACAAATTCGTGTTGAGATAAATGACAGCAGCCCTTGCTCTGTGCCAGGCAGTATTCTGAGTACTCGACAAATATAAGTTCCTGAGTCCTCACAAGTACCCTGTGAGGTTTGTGCCGTTTTATCCCCACTCTGTAGTTGAGGCCACCAAGGCCCCTGAACCCCAAGTTCACAGAGCGGAGATTTGATCCTGCCTGCACTCTTAACTTGTGCTACTTTTTCCATCTTTGAAATCATGTTTGTTTTTTTATTATTCTTTCCAATAGTCCCCAAAATAATATAAAGAAAACTGTTGGTCCAGGGAGCCCACCAGCTCCGGTGGTACCTGTGGTGTGTGGCTTCTGGGGAGATGTTGCTTCAATCCCGGCCACACGGGTCTCTCCTGGCGGAGCCCTTCCTCCCAGCCAACCTTGCCTCCCTCTGCTTTCCCGGCCTTGGGGACAATCTGCACACAGTGCCAGGGGGTTCTGCAGCCTTACCTGTCAGCCTCATCGAATACCACGTACTCCACGCTCTGCAGTTTCAGGTTCATCTCCACAGCCACATGCATCAGGCGCCCGGGGGTGGCAATGATTCTGGAAGGGGGCACGCAAGCCAGGCTCACCAGCAAAGCCCCCCTCCCTCTCACTCCCCAACCACTTGTCATTGGGGGACCTCAGGGCATTGTCCCCAACTACTCACATGTCAGGATTTTCATGCAGGGCCGAAAACTGGTCTTCCATTCTAGGCAGAAGGGAAGGTGTCGGCTTGATAGAACAGGTCTCTGTCTACTCCCTCTCCTTTCCCATACCAAACGCCCAGCTGAGTCCCACTTCCTGACCCTGGGCTTGCAACTGGGGAAAGGCTATGGTTGAGATCCTAGGCAAAGGCAATGCCCTGCCTGACAAGAGATACAAGTTCAAACATACAAAAGCACCAATACAACAAAGAGTTTTCTGAAGCCACGGGCTCGGAGCTAGAACCCACCTCACTCCCTCTCCAAACTTTAACAAAGCCGCCTTTGACCCACAGCGCCACCTACCAACAAACCCTGGAACTACCAGCTGTCCGTAAGGTAGAGTCCAGGTTTCCTGGATCTCTTTGTTCTTAATCTTTTGAGCACATACATCCCTAACTTTAGTCATCCTCTGAAACACCCCTGGGACACCTGTAGGAGCCAGAATTCAGGGCCAGGCATAGCCCAGGGAAGCACTGCTCACAATCATGAGCTACAGAGATAATAAATTATGATGCAGACAAAAAAAGCACTGGACAGCATAACACTCAGAATCGCCACTGACAGGTGACAGTGACTTTGAGAATAAGGAAGGGGTGCCCTGTGAGGGAGAAACTGTGCAATAGGGAGGGTGGCGGGGCAGGAGACTGGGTCTTTATCTTAGCTGTACTACCAAACCATTGCATGGTTCTGGGCCCAGCACCTCCTCAGCTTGCTCACCTGTAGAACAGGTGTGGTGCCTGCCACCTCGGAAGGATGGTACCAGCACATCAGGAAAAACACATTTTGCAAATCTGAGCTATTAGAAACATGCTTCGATTTTTGCGCATTCTACTTTTAAATAACCCACAATTACGTAGGTATATTAACATACACACAACTAAGCTACCCGCTGAGGTGACCTGTGTGTCACCAGCTCTTTCAGGAGCATTAGAACCTCTTTCTGAGTGTACTGCTTGTGTGGAAATTACTTTTGGGATTTTACTACATGTTTCCCCAGTTAGCTTTTTTTGGAATGTGCCGAGAAGTTGCTATGGTTAATAAGCCTCACAGGCTCCATCAATCTGATATCCTGGAGGCACGTGCTTGCCCGGGGTGACTCCCCCCCCCCCCAATTCCAGGGGACTCTTACTTGTCCCCGCCCAGAATCAGGGCAGTCTTGAGGCCAGTGAACTTGCCCAGCTGTGGAGAGAAAGAGAGAGAGAGAGTTTGAGAGAGGGTGATGGGGAGAAGACTCAGCCCGCTCTGGCTGCCCCACTGGTCCCAGCCCAGCCCAGCAGCCCCTTTCCCCCAGCCCCGACCTGCCTCCTTGGTGAACTTCATGGTCTGCAGGGCCAGCTCTCGGGTGGGTGAAAGAATGAGCGCTCGGGCCCCGGTCTGGGCGCTGCGGGTCTTGAGTCGCTCAAACATGGGGATGAGGAAGCACGCTGTCTTGCCACTGCCCGTCCGGGCCATAGCCACCACGTCCTTGCCATCCAGGATCACCGGGATGGTCTGGAGAGGAATGAGTGGGTGAGTGGTGGGGTCAGCGCCTGCACCCAAGCACGTGACCCAGGGCTTCAAGTCCCCAAGGAGGGGGTGAAGTAGGGGATCTCAGTGAATGGGATGGGGCCTGTCACCCAGCCCTGAGCCCATTCTTGCCAAGGCCTGTTTGCACACCTCCGGGGACGGGCAGCTCACCACCCCCAACTCTTTCCACTGTTGGAACATCCTTCTTCAGGTTGAGCAGACTCTACCTCCCTGTCTAGTCCTCCTCCTCGGGACCCCAGAGGAATGTCTCCCTCTCAGCTCGATGTCTCAGAACAACAATCATGAGCCCCGACTGATAGCAGGGCACCTGCCAGCTGCCTGTGCAGGGCTTAGCAGCGGGCAGCCTTAATGGCAAAGGAGCCCAGGGTCGAGTCTCCGCTCTACTGGGCCCAACTTTCCCCACCTGTGAAACAAGCAAGCTGTGTGTGGCTTCAGAGTAAAAGGGGCGAGAGATGTGACAGCCGGGACAAGGGGTGGCTCTCCAGGGCCAAGTGGCTTATCCCCTCCTCCCAAAGCCATCCGCTGTCCCTGCTGCGTACCTTCCTCTGGATGGGTGTCGGCACCTTGTAGCCCTTCTTCATGATGCCTTTGAAGACCGGGTAGCTCAAGCCTGGGAAAGACACGGGAATGGCCAGGGGGCCGGGGGAGCCCCCACGGCACCACATTCCAGAAAGCTACACAGGACAAATTACTTATATCGTCAATCAAACGGCAAGAACAAAGAAAAGCCATACAGCAAAACTGATAAGACTGAGACTTAAGAAGACAAATCTACCTATTGTGGGCTATGAACCTTATGTGAAATCTGTCTGAACACACGCTTAGTGCAGTGAGACAACGGGGCATGTAAATGCTGATGGAGTCGTGGACAATACTGTGTGCTTGTGTCAGGTGTGTACAGTCCTGCCTCTCTTGGAAGCGGGAAGTAGGAAGGGATACAAGGAGTGGATTCCAAGACTCGCTTCAGACTCCTCCGGGATGATGGGGACAAGTAGGTGGGGCGTGGCTAAAGCAAGGCCAAGTTTAACACCACTGAAGTTGGTGATGGGGATGTGGAGACCCACAGTATTCCGTTTTTCATATGTCTGTAACTTATAATTAAAAGAAGAGCGTATTCCATGACCAGGGCAGGCGATAGGTGCGGGCATGGCCGCTGACCAATGAGGCGCATGGTACTATCAGGGCGAGGTGGCGGCTCTGGAGACTGGATGTGACTTGGGCTTGTGAGGATGGGAGGACAGTGGGAGGCCCAGAGACAGCAAAGCACCATGATTTTAGCTGCTTTCTGCGCAATTACCTTTGTAATTCAGAAAGGCGAAAAATAGTCGCGTGTAGATGTTTTTATTTGCTTTTTTAATTTTATTTTTGATGAATGTTAGCACATTTTTAATATAGTAATTGGTTGTCTAGATTCCTTTTGGGAGTTGACTATTCATGTTCTTCACTCAGCTCTCTATGGGGTACCTGTCGTTTTCTTATTGATTTGTTAAAGTTCTTAGCATATAAAGGATACTTACTCTCTGTGTGTCCTATAGGTTGCAATATGTTCCTGACAGAGGTTTACTTTAACTTAGTTTACAGTGTTTTTTGGCTTACGTGTGTCTAACTGAAAAAAGAGTCAAATTAAACAGTGCGTGGGTCACACTTAGAAAGGCCTTCTTTTCCTTTCTAAGATGATAAAAATGTTCATCTTGATATTTAAATCTTTGCTCCAGATGCTGACTTGTAAACAGCAAGGAAGAGAGTTCAGCTTTATTGCCACCTAGCCGGGTGTCCCAATCCCACCCCACTATTCCATCTTTCCCTCTGTGCTCTGAAATGCCATTGTCATGCAGTAAATCCCCAATGTCTTTGCCTCTACCTGCACCAGCATCACCATCAGTCCTGCTCTAACCGCTTTCTCATTGTGTCAGGCCTGCTGTCCCCACAAGAAGGCCCTCACTGGCTTGGACACCATGTCTGCTGCCTTGGTCAACCCAACACCTACCACAGCGCTGGGCCCAGAGCAGAGCACAGAGGGCCCCACTGCTACTCCCCAGATCCCCAGATGGCTGGCTCACCCACCCATGGACTGGAAGCCTCCCGATTTCTTCTTCTTCTTGTTCTGGGCTCGCACCATTTCTTGCAGGTCGGGCTCCACGTCCGAGGTGCATTCTGAGGTGGGGAAGGTGGGCAGTGGTCTGCCAGGTCCCAGCTGGGGGGGAGGAACAGAGAGGCAGCAAAACTCCAGGCACCATCAGACCACTGGGGGCAGGGAGGGGGGCTGCCCTGTTCCCAGTCTGCCCCCCATTCCAGCCTCTGACTCGCCTGCCAGGTCACATGACTTCTCTGCTAAAGGGCTCTCTTTTGACTGGGCCAGGACAGGGCAAAAGGGCAGAGAGTGGGGTCTGAAGACAGACTGCCTGCGTTTCAATCCCAACTCTGTCACTTACCAGCTGTGAGACCTCACGCAAGGGACTTAATCTCCCTGAGTCTGTGTTTCCACATCTGGGAAACAAGGATGACAAAAGTACATGCCTCACAGGGTGCTGTGAAGACTAAACAGGTATGCGTGAAGCTTAGAATGGCACCCAGCACATGGTGATATCATAACCATCATTCTAGCCTGTCATTCAAAGCCTTCAAAATGAAAAACTCTATAGAGCCCATCAAAACATCTACTATGTGTGGAGGTACTAGATTTTTCCAAGCTGCCTTGTCCCCCTCTCCCAATCTTCTTTCTGATTAATCACCTCTCCTTAACTCCAGTCTCTCTCATGCCTG
Source organism: Rhinolophus sinicus (assembly GCF_036562045.2). Taxonomy (NCBI): domain Eukaryota; kingdom Metazoa; phylum Chordata; class Mammalia; order Chiroptera; family Rhinolophidae; genus Rhinolophus; species Rhinolophus sinicus. The sequence goes on along the minus strand of NC_133765.1, from coordinate 31,641,895 downwards.
CCTCTTCTCTGCCCATCCAGAACCCACTTGTCCTAACACAGCTGAGTCCAACCCAGACGCCTCCTCTGGGGAGCCTTCTCAGACTACAGAACTATCCCCTTCCTCTCAGAAATAACATGTACGGAGCACTAATTCATAATAATGGCTAGAACTCACACGGCATTTATTCTAAGCCAGATGCTGCTGTGGATTAACCCACTTAATCCTCACTATTACCCTGGGAAATGAGAACTATTATTTTATCCATTTTACAGAGAAGGCTACTGAGGCACAGAGCGGTGAAGTGACCGACCCAAAGTCACCCGCCAGACAGCAAGTGGGGGATCAGAGTCTGTGCTCTTTGCATTGTGACCCTCTATGGTCCACTACACCATCTAGGTCAGAGCTGCAGCCTGTCTATGAGCTAAGGATGGTTTTTACATTTTAAAAGATTGTAAAAAACCAAACAAAGGAGACAGTGACCTTATACAGGCCTGCAAAACCTAAAACATTTACCATCTGGTCCTTTGCAGTCATGTGCTCTAGACACATAACAACAAAGTGCCTGAACACACCCGTGTCCCACCAATATTTATGGAATAAGCAGAATATACGAACACTGTCATTTAATCCTTTTCACAGTCTGTGACGTACATATAATTATCTGCATTCTATACAAGTGGAAACTTCTGCCTTCTACAGATGTGGCTCAGAGAGGTTAAGCAACTTTTCTAATGTCCCACAGCCAGTACAAGATTGGTCCAGATTTGAACACAGGGCTGTGCCAGGACAAAGCCCTTGATCTGAACCACGCACATATGTGGGCTCCTCTTTGGTACTTAGTACTCTGCCCTCCTGTGCTGCTCATTACCTTTATCAGTTACTTCAAATTTAGAGCACCTACTCTGTGCCAGGCACTGGCTTGGACAGGGAACAGTGGGCCAAGATCTGGTCCCTGCCTTGGAGTGTAGACCCCTCTTCATATAAACACCTGCTTGTTCACCTACCTACCCAGAGCTGCTCTGTGCCAGGCAATGGCTGGGCACAGGGCTGAGGGGACTAAGGAGCTAATTCTGCCTGCTTGGTGTTCACACACCTGCCCTCCTTCCCCATTTGCCTACAGTTGGCACTCAGTAGTGGAAATAGCACAGGCCCTGGAACCAGACAGTCCTGGGTCTGAATCCTGGCTCTCCTACTCACAAGCTATGAGATCTTGGTCAAGTTCCTTTAACCCTCTAGGCCTCAGCTTCTTCCTCTGGAAAATGGGATGACAATACTTAGCTTACAATGTTGGTTTGAGGAATAAATGATAAGGCTCCTGAAAACTCTTAGCACAGAGCCTGGCACACAGTAAACGGTCAACAAACCCAAGTTTTATTTATTACTATTAGTTTCCCAGAGATTTGGGGGCGTCACTGTCCCAAACTACAGCGTCCCGCCTCCCCTAAATTCAACCTCTCAAGAATCCCCTAAACTCCAAACTCAGATCTTCAAAATCCATACTTTTCATTGGACGAAACGGAACTAGGACCCGCCCCCTGTGTAGGAGATAGCCAATGAGGGGCGCGAACAAAAGCCGGCCAAGAAGGCCCGAAGGCCCCAGCCTCTGGGACGCGTTGGCTCCAGCCGTCAGGACCCGGGGCTTGACAGGCCCGAGACACGTGCTCAGGCCGGCAAACCTGCCGGACTCCTGGCCAGCCGACCTCTCCCCACCCTCACCAGTGCCCACTCCCCAGCTGGGGAAACGGAGGCCGCGGGGCGCTGCGCGGAGCCGGGGTTCGGGCTCCAACGTGTGTCCCAGCCCCGCGCTAACCTTCTGGGCGCGGGTGTCATCTTCCGCCTGGATCTCAAACTCGCCGTCTTCCGAGTCGCTGCTGCGGGCCTGGGGGGCCGCGCCCCGGCGTTTCCGGAGCCCCTTTTTCTTTTTCCACTGGGCCATGGCAGCTCGGGACCGTGGTCCAGCCCCCGGTCTAGTACCCGCCGCCATGCGGGCCCCGGCGCAGGGAAACGGGAAGGGGCGGAGTCTGCGGGGACGTACCAACGGCGCGGCCCTGGTCGCGCTCCCTCCCTTTCTGCCGCCCAGGAGGCTTGGCGCGCCCTCTCACAATCCCTTGACTGGCCCGCGAAGCCCCTCTCGGAGGCTTTGGGGATCTCCGGGGGCGTTCAGAAGCGGGACCCCCCTCCCGGGAGCCAATGGTTCCGGCCATGTCGCCCCGCCTCCGGCTGGTTGCTGTTTGAGACGCGCGAGGAGCACACGTCGCTAGGGCCTGTCTACCAGGGGTGAGTCAGTCCGCGCGGTTCCGAGGGCGGGGGTTCTGAGCTCCGGGATTCCGAGCTCCAGATAAACGTGGGTCATGGATGCACCGCGGGTGCTCACGCACCCCCACAGAGGAGTCCAGAGCTGGTGGGGAGAGGGCACTGAGGGTTACAGCCGACATCCGTGAGACAAGATGCTCTGGTAGGAAATAAGAATTCAGGGACGTCAGACGTCAACCCGGACATTGACGTGGGAATTGGGGCGTGTGGGGTAGTGGGGGATGGGGGAGGGATCCCCCTATAGTAGAATGGTTAAGTGCACAAGCTCTGGACTCCTATCAGGTTCAAATTCCACTTCTATTTTAGTTTTGTAGGTGTGACTTACACATGTGACTTCACCTTTTGAAGCCTCAGTTTTGTCATCTGTAGAATGGACATAAAGTTTCTTCACAGGACTATTGAGAGGGTTAAATGAGACAATGTTTCTAAAGCTCTTTGCACGAGGTAGGTATGAGATCAAAACTGATTATTATTACTTTCCCATAGATATATACAGGATGTAGGGACCTGTCCTGTCTCCCCCCTCCCACCATTGTTTGTTTTCTGGTTGGTGCCAAAATGGGCACAGGTCCCATCTTTCCTTTATCTCCCTAGCGTTCTATAAATATTGAGTACACACTGTATGCTAGGAATGCATAATTATTAAACAATTGCTAGTAAGACCCTCCCACCCCCATCATTCTGACAACTGAAAAAAAGTCAAACAAATTTCTGAAATGTCCCCTGGGGTTGGCAGTTCCCCTTTGAGGAGGACTGCTTGAGGCAGAACCTGACCCTTTTGCCCTTGAGGGAGAACCTTAGGGACCTAAGAGACTGCCAACCCTGATCTGCTGGCACTGCCGATGACAGAGGGGTGGCACTCTGACCCCCTTTCACAGGGAGCCCTGGAGGCAGGGCCAGGCAGGCAGAGCAGGCCCACTGTCACCTGGGACCACGGACAGCATGAAGACCCCTGTGGAGCTGACCATTACTGGGATGCAGAGCCTTCACCGCCAGCACCGCTGCCGGGGTGGCTACCAGGTCAAGGCCAAGGCATCGTATGTGGATGAGACTTTGTTTGGCAGCCCTGTGGGCACCCGGCCCACACTACCAGACTTTGACCCACCCTGGGTGGAGAAGGCCAACAGAACCAAAGGAGTGGGCACAGAGTCTTCACGGGCCTCGGGGGCCAACAGAAGCTTTGAGACCACTTCCTCCAGGGGCAGTACCCCCACCCTCACACCAAGGAAGAAGAACAAATACAGGTAACAGGAGGGGGAAATGCACTCCTGTACTCAGTGTAGCCACCTAGGCTCCTCTTAGAACCCTGCTATTCACATGCTGTGTGACCTTGGACAAGCACCTTGACGTCTCTGGGCCGCAGTTTCCTGAGGTGAAAAAATGGGAGCTCATGGGATTGTTAAGAGGATTAAATGAGTGAGTTGTGTACAGTGCTTGGCACGGTAACCTGGCCATTAGGAAATTTTCGATAAATGTTAGTAATAAAGGTTATGACGGTGGAATACACATTCCGAAATGTCACAGACCAGGCATCTGAGGCCCAGAGAGGTCAGGATTTGCCCAAGATGACAGAGCAGTTTGCATAAGATTATTAGTGTGACTGATCCATGAAATGACAAAGCTGTGGTAGTTCTGCATTTCAGCAAGTCCTTTTGAAAACAGTTCTTGTTTCATTTTCATGAACAAGTTAGAAAATCAGGAGATGATGCTAATGGTTATAATTAGATTATAATTAGATTATTTGGGTTATTTCGGATTAATACAGCCTGGAGAGGTATCTAGTGGTGAGCCACAGAGCTCTATCTTGTTACCTGTGGTTTGGACAGAGACACAGGAGACTGGGGTATTAATCAATTCTGGCTTCCATGACAAAATACCATAGACTCGGAGGCTTAAACAGTAGAAATGTATTTCTCACAGTTCTAGAGACTTGAAATCCAAGATCAAGGGGCCTGCTGTTGGTCTCTCCTAAAGCCTCTCCTCGGCTTGCTGATGGTCACTGTTTCACTGTCCTCACATGGCCTTTATCTGAGCATGTGCATGCCTGGTATCTCTTCTTATAGAAACATCATTCCTACGGGATTAGGGCACTGCCCTTATGATCTCATTTAACTTTAATTACCTCTTTAAAATTTAACATGAATTTTAGGAGGACACAATTCAGTCCATAACAACTAACCAGTCATATTTAGGATCCATTCTGAGTCAGAAGGGACATACCATAGTGTCAAGATAAGGGAATGGTGCCTATTTAAGGAGATACAATTCAATGAGATAAAAGCAAGATTCCTTATTATATCTGGTTGGGGGCGATGCACCTGACAAGTTCTGTGAACCACAAGGCAGGCTCAGGTTGGCATTAGCAGCGCTGATACCTACAACATGGCTGAAAACACTGATGTCAGGGTAGGCTGCATTAACAGAAGTATGGTGTCCATATCAAGGGAGGTTATGGTCAACCCCATGCTCTCCTAAAGGATGGAGTTTTGTGCTGGATGCTGAGAAGTAGAGGGTGTCAAGTGAGAAGGCACATAAGAGATAGAGGTGTTATTGAGCAAAAACTGCGGCACCAGACAGACACAGGCTTCAACCAGACGTGTTTTGAATAGTTGAATCAAGTGACAAAAGGCTGACTTTTCAAAGATTTGTAGTTTGGGAATGGAAGGACTTTCAGTCCTGGCCAAAAAAACCAGGGACCTGACTCACAGGTATGCCATGAATACTTGTGGAATTAATTTAAAAAATAATTGCTGAATAAATCTAATTAAAGGTGAGAGGCCTAAAAGCCTTGAGCCAAGCTGGATTTGAATCTTGTCTCTTCCCTCCTTCTTGCTGTGGGGCCTTACCTTCCCTATGCCTCAGTTTTCTTACCTATAAAATGGGATTATCACTTTCCTCCTCCTGTGGATGTTGTGAGAAATAATTAGATAATGCATGTGACATGTTGAGTCCAGGGCCTGCATATATACAGCCACCAGTAAATATACAAAAATTTAAAGAGATTCTCTGGTGAGGACAGGTCAGCTTATAACTGAAGTTCAAACTGAATATCCTCTCCATGACAAGCACTGTGTTGTGTAATTTCAAATTCAATTTCAAAGTCGGAAGGACCATGGGACTGCAAAGTGTTTGGCTGATGAGGTCACTAGGAAAAAGGAAAAGTGGTGGATAAAAGAAAAAGTGAAGGTTATAAAGACTAAGGGTATATTAATTGGGACTCTTGATTGCAAGTGACAGAAAACTTACCCAAAACTGGCTTTAACAGAAAAAAGGACATTTGGGGCTCATATAACAGGGGCTCAAACTGTCATTGGGAATCTGTGTCCATCTGAGTGCAGCTTTCCCTCACACATTCCAGATGAGATGGCTACCGGCTACTTTGCCCTTACAGCTGCCAGCTTATCAAGGCCAGAAAAACATCTACTTCCTAGTAGTTTCAGCAAAGGTCCTATAGCAAACTCTCATTGGACAGAATGGGTCATGTGGCCATTCCTGAGCCAATTAGTGTATCCAGGAGAGTGGAATATGCAAATTGGCCAGGCCTGGGGTACATGCCTGGGGGTGGGGTCAGGATGGATGGGTCACTGGATGCTTGGCGGGGGCAAAACAACAGAGATGGGGGTAGTTGTACCTGAGGGGGCTGTGGCCTCACTATGGGTACCAGGCTGGAAGACAGGGACTTCTGGGATCTACAGGCAACCCTTGCTGCTGCAGGTGCCTGGTAGGGGGTGGGATGGGTGGGGATTAAGGTTGTAGGGTTTGTTCACTCCCCCAGTTCACTGCATTTGTCTTCCCTTTGCCAGACTGATCAGCCACACTCCTTCCTACTGTGATGAGTCACTATTTGGCTCCCGACCTGAGGGCACTGGCTGGGAGGCCCCGTGGATGGCGAAGGGGGATGCTGCAAAACTCCATGCCCTCTTCTGGACACCCCCAGCTACCCCTAGGGGAAGCCATTCACCCCGCCCGAGGGAGACCCCACTGCGTGCCATTCATCCAGCTGGTTCCTCCAAGACAGAGCCCACGGTGGCGGCAGACTCCCGGAAGTTGTCCGTGGATGGGTTAGACTTTCCACGGCCTCTGAGGCGGGAGCGTTCCCATTCCGTCACCGGCCTGAATGTCCCCAGCACTGGCCGCCCACCCACCAGTGGCACCCACACAAATGGGCCTCGTGATCCCAGGCCTTCCCCGTCGGGGGTGACCTTCCGGAGCCCCCCAGTGACTCCCAGGGCTCGTTCAGTCAGTGTTTCAGTGCCAGCTACCCCCCGACGAGGTGGGGCCACCCAGAAACCAAAGCCCCCTTGGAAATGAGTTTCTTGGTCCTTCCAACAGGTTTGCCCATGGGGTCACAGCACAGGGTACAGTTTCAGAGGACGACACAGGTGGGGGTTTCCAGGGAGACCACCAGGCATTGGAGAAGCACTCATGGGGGCAGACACAGTAATGGTGGTCAGAGCGTCCCCTATTCTGACAATCTGTAGTTGTTCCCTCCTCCCCCCTCCATGTGGATTTAGGGCCACCCCTTGAGATGCCTGTTCTAGTCCTTTCAGAGCGCTATGCTGTATCAGTGCCAACCCAGGATGTCCCCCCAGGGGAGACCCTCCACCTCCCCTTTCACTCCCACATGTCTTGCCGCTGAGTCTGGAGGCCCCTGGAGTTTTTCCAGGCCCAGTGTGTGGACCACGGTTATCTGGGTGGGCATTTTTTATTTTAATAGTCATGTATTTATTTTCATGTATTAAATATATCAGTAGCTCATTAAAGCCATGACTTCTAGTAATTTCTTTTTCTTTAGGGCAAAGGACGGTGTTAGGCCTGAGTTGACTTAAATAATAGGGAAGTGGCAGAAATCATGACAGTGGCGAGCGGGCAACTGAAGTTCGGGAACAGCGGCTTCCAGCAGCATCGGGCTCCCCCTCCCATCAGTTTGAGCTCATACCACTAACTAGCGGGTCGGCTGGGGCAACCTGCAGTCTGTGCCATCTCGTGGGTGCTGCAGCTAAGCTCTAAAAGACCTGTAGGCCTAGGGTATCTGATGATGAGATTGTTCCAGAAAAAGCAGAAAGCTGGATTTCTGTGTGATAGTCCATGAGTTTTTAAAAGCCAGCAGTGAATTTAAAAAAATATTGTTCAATTACCTAGGCACCAGGTAAAGCCAATGTGACGCTGCTGGTTTATGGCCTCAGGACCTCCGAGTTTCCACAGTGCTGGATGGGGGAGAAGTGGACAAATGGACTATCCCAGGGCAGGGGCGAGGGCGGCGTGAAGACCCGTTTCTCCTGGAGTTGCCTGCCTGCCCCCAGGCTGCACTGGGCAATCCTGGTGAGTGGTGTGTCCCTCACAGCCATGGCAGTTTCCGGTCTGGGAGCAAGGGGGCTCCAGCCCGGGGTCAGCCTTCCCACCGAGGCGGAGGCGAAAGGAAGGAATGGTTACGTGCTGACGCCCCGGCCTACGTGCACTCATGGTAACGGCATCGGCAAGCTCAAACATGCACACAGCCAACAGCCCTGGGTAAAACGAGGTTTACTTGTAGAATGTGCTTTAAAACAGCTTTTCATTTTGAAAAAGCATTAAAGCCAGCATCGCGGGGCTCCCTGTTCCAGTGGTTTCCTGGCCTGCTCTCCGGGAGGTGAGGGGCGCAAAGGGTACAGGGGTCAGAGCTGGCTGGGGGGAGGGGCCTCATCTCTTGCCCTTGGCTTTCCCCTTCTTGACCTTCGCTTTGCCCTTGCCCCGCTTCCTCTTCTTGGACCTGAGCATGGAGCGGACCAGGTAGCCCTTCCACACGGCCTGGATGAGGGTGGCCGCCCGCACCATGCGCAGCATCTCCTGCTCGGCCTCCAAGTTCTTCTTGGAGTTGATCTCCTGCTCAGCCCGGATCTGGGAGAACTCCTCCACCAGTGCGTTGTGCCTATATTTCAGCTGCTCCAACTGGGCCTGCTCCTCCTTGTGGATGACGTCCAGCTCCTCGTACTCGTCCTGGGGAGGGTGGGGGAGGGGTCACCAGGCATCGGGCCTGCCTGCCGCCCTCCTCTGCACGCACCCCCACCCTTCCCAAAGGGGCTTCCGCCCCAGCAGTGCCACCTGCACTCAACCCTTCTGCCTCTGAGGTCCGAATGAGGATGGAAGAGGTGATGAGGTCCAACCTAGCTCGAGGCGGGACCCGACTGAAAGAATTTCAGGAACGAGGAAAGAACACGGCTTGTGGGTTGGCCAGACTGAGTTTAAAGCGCAGCTCAGCTGCACCTGAGAGTCTTCGCCCTTCAAGCCTTCATTTTTCCTCATCTGAAACATGGGGACAGTTCCCAACCTGGGGGCGGGGTGGGTGGGAGCTGTTTCTAGGATTAAATGATGGATTTCATTACTGGATGTGATGCCAGGCACACAGTGGGGACATAAAAAAACGCCAGCTACTGCCACTGAAGCTGTCCGTTTCACAAAGATACCCAGAGCCAAACTGTCTCCGGTGACTTGAGTGCCACAGTTCTCCCTTATGTCTAACTGCAGCCTCTCCTGCTGTAATTCACACCTAATCCCTCCCTCGTGCCCTCCCTTCCGCTAATGTTTACCAGAAGCGAAGGACTTTCAGAAGACAGAGTTGACCAGGAGTCCACCCCCTCTTTGGGACTAGAGAAAGCACAGCACAGGCTCCAAAGCATCCCTTCCTTAGAGCTCCCATGATCAGACAGAGCCAGACCCTGACTTGCCCTTCTCTGAATGACACACCTCACTTTGGAACACTCAGAGGCCGATGTCCCCTCCAGGGCTCACCAGACCTCCCTGGTCTGAAGCCAGCGCCATGGGCCACCAATGTTATCACAGAGCTGGGTAGAAGGCTTGAGGGTACCCGTTTTACAGGCTTCCATTCCCTGAGCACTTCCTCCAGGCCATATCCTATGCTGGGTCCAAGCGTTTGCGACAGTGGCGCCTCACTGAACCCATGGTCCCAGCACCGGGATTACTGCCTCTGCTGCCTCCCAGCACCTGGCACATCTCAGGCTCTCAGGAGACACTTTCTGAGTGACTGAGGAAGTGGTGGAGGCAAGCTCATGCCTGACTCCAGGGAATGAGCCCTGGTTTGGGGGGTGGGGAGGGCAGGAGGGCTGGTGCTGGCAGGAGCTGAAGGCGGGAACAGAGTTTGGGATGTGGACACTAGATGGAGCCAGGATCATTGCGTCTGGCGTCAAGCACATCTTACTGACTCACAGCTTCTGGCTCCTTCCTTTCCCACCTTCCCCCTCACTGATCCAGGTTAGACAAACCCTTGAGCCTAAGAAAGAGGTAGGGAAGGGGCCTGCTGCAGGCCCATGTTCCAAGGCCTCCCTGGGGAGGCCCAGAGCGTGGCACAGACCATGGACCATTTTGGGGCTTCTCCTCCTATCCCCTCATTCCTAGAGGATCTTGGGAAATATACCTGAGAGAGACATAGGCAGTGACAAATACCTGCTTTTCGCTCATCTCCATGTCATATTTCTGGATCCAGTTCTCGATTTCCGTCTCCACTTTATATTTCTTCTAAAAAAATCCAATTAGTCATTGTTCGGAGGACTCGTGCTAACAATAAACAGCCCTGAGCACTCTTCACATCAACTGGCCCTGGGGTAGGTGCTATACATGCCTCGCCTGTGAATCCACACAAGGTAGGTTTCTCTTCCATTTCATAGATGGGGAAGCGGAGAATCAGATGTGCTAATTCACTTGCTCAGGGTCACAGAGCTGATGGGTAGGAGAACCTGGATTTGAAGCCAGGGGACTGGCTCCAGAACATTCTAAGCAGAGGGAGCAGCAGGTGCAAAGGCCCTGGGGTGGGAAAAAGCTTGCGGTGTTTAAGGAACAGAAGTCGAGCCAGTGTGGCTGACATGGAGTGGCTGAGGAGGAGCATGGTCCCAGTGAGGGCAGAGTGAGAAGCTGTGTCACAGAGGGAGTATCAGCGGGGGAAGGAGTATGGATTCTAGTGTAAAGGAAGCCACTGGATAGATTCAAATGCAGGGGAGTGATGTGATCTAATCTTGTTTTTAAAAGATCAGTTCCTATATATACAATGGAATGTGATTCAGCCATAAAAAGGAATGAAGTACCAATAAATGCTATGTGAATGAACCCTGGAAGTATGATGCTAAGTGAAAGAAGCCACATACAAAAGGTATTCTAGAATTCCATTTCTACGAAGTGTGCAGAATAGGCAAATCCATAGACAGAAAGGAAATTAATGGCTGTCAGGGGCCAGAGGGTGGGGAGCAAAGGGATAAACTGCCTCATGGGTGTGGGGTTTTATTTTGAGGAAATGAAAATGTTTTGGAACTAGACAGAGGTGGTGGTTGTACAACACTGTGAATGTACTCAATGTCACTGAATTGTTCACTTTAAAATGGTTAATTACATGTTATATGAATTTCACCTTAATTGAAAAAGAAAAAAAAAAGAAAAACAAACCCCAGCTTCCTAATTCTACAGAGCAAGAGTTCTTAACTTGGGCACCATGGATGGGCTGGCTTTGAGGGGGCCTGTGACCCCCAAGAATTGTCCACCAGTGTGTTTATGTGCATTTATGCCCATGGTTTCCACCAGATGCTCAAAAGAGTTGTGACACTAAAATGAAATTGGGAACAAATATTAGAAAAGGTGCCCTTCATGCAGAAAGGGATTTGGAAGCAAGCTGGGTGCACACTGGGCCTGGGTCTTGACTGGGATGATGGAGAAGACAAATGAAGACATGTTATTGAGCACCAGCTCTATCATCTCATTGAATTCTTATAATGACCCATTAAGACTGACTCGATCACTTGCATTTTAAAGATGTGGAAACTGAGGCTCAGAGGGAGTCAATTGGCCTGAGGTTTGTGCGCCTCTTCATTTCCTTTGTACAGCAGTCGACAAGTGGGTTTTATCATCTCTGTGGCCTCAGAGGAGTTAGGGAACTTGCCCAAGGTCACCGAGCAGGCGTGCGGCAGGATGGGACCTGGTCTCGCTGGCCCCAGTCCCAAGGGACGCTGGCTCAATCCTGGGCTTCCTTTGCTCCCTGGGTGGCTGGGGCAGCCCTCCCCTGCCCTACATGCTGGACCTTTCTTTCCCCAGTCCCCTGCTCCAGTGGCTCCCTCATCCCTTCCTCCCTGTTTCCCAGGGCACCTTCCTCAGCGCCTGCTCCGCCTCGCGGTTCTCCATGAGCAGGTTGTGGAACTGTGACCGCAGCTGCTGGATCTCCTGCCGGGTCTTGGCCACCCTGGCCTGCGAGGCCCGGAAATCCGCCTTCTGCTGCTTGTCGGCCTCATGCTTCGTGCGAAGGTGGCTGTTCTCTGAGAACCTGAGCACCTGATGCAGGTGATTTTTCAGTTCTTGGATGACAGAGTTCTCTTTCTGCACCTGGGCCAGGAAGAGGAGGGGCTCCCTGAACACCTGTGTGACCACCCATAATCACAGGAGGAGCCGACCCCGACTCCGCGCTCCTTAGGGCAGGGCACACTGATCACCTCCATCTCATCCAGAGCCCAGCTTCTTGGCCACACCCCTCTACTTCCGGGCATGAGGGAAGGGCACAGGGTGATGAGCCAGGCCCAGGGAGAGGTCTGGAGGTCTGGAACAGCCACATGCTCCTGCCCAGGGCACAGCAGGGGACGGCGGAGTCCGCAGGGACTGAGTGTGATGCGTGAAGGTATGAGATAAACACACTGCAGCACTGCCACCAGCTCTCCCGAAGGGCCTGGCTTGTGACCTGCCCGGAGTCGGTTCTAAAATAGGAATGGGGGAGGGGGAGGAGGCTGTCTTGTAAATAAGCTTGAAAGGCTGACCACAAACACTAGAGTCTCCCTCTGAACCCACCGGTGCTTGGCTGGCCCGTGAGCTGGGGTCAGCTGGCAGCAGCGCTGCAGGTGGTCTGAGCTCGCATCCGACACACAGGGAGCAGGGAGGGAATGGGCGCCGTCTGGGCAAGCCTCTCCGTTGGGCAAGGCTTAATGCTCTAGGTGTTGGCTTTTAGAGCAGGGAGTATTATTAGCAATCCAAGCTTTCCTTGTAGACTCCGTAACATGCTTGACTGGTGTCACCCCCTCACTGAGGTCCAGTGACATGATGAAATTTGCTGACCTAGCAAAAATGGAATTTGACTTAGAAGCCCCAAACTGGTTCTATTACCCAAATGGGGCCAGCAAAGCCATTTGGGGCCCTCTCCCTGTCCCTAGGTGGCACCCTGCTAACCTATGAGTTGCCTCCTCTGATTGAGCACACAGGAGCCGGTCACCTCTCCACACAGCAAAGGGTTACTATGCCCCCCTTTTGTGCCTGGCTACTGGGGACACAGTGGTGGGCCAAAAGAGAAAAGGTGCCTGTCCTCTTGTAGGGGAGCCAGACCCAAATCAAATCATCAGCTAATCATCACTGCAAATATTTATCAACAAACTCTAATAAATGCCTTAAAGGACAAAAGCAGTGAGAACATAAGGAAGGGGGGCTGCCTGGGCTAGTGAATGGGGGGGTGGGGTGCAAATAGCTTCATAAGGCCTTGATCTCTCATCTGTCACCGGGATGAAAATGGAAGTGCCTGTGGCAGTGCTGGCTGGCTGTCCCCAAGATCCGTCTTCCTGGGAGGGCCACGAGGCAGAATGTTCTGCTGGGAAAGTGGCCCCAGCTACAGATCACCTTTCCCAGCATCCCTTGCCACTGGGTGTGGCTAAGAACTGGACTGTATGCTACTTCTAGGTTGTGTCCTTAAAGGGTAGGACCAAGCTCCCTGTTCCCCTTTCCTCCTTCCTGATGGTGGGACCAGCAGTGACATGATGAGGGAAAGCTGGAGCAGCCTTCTAGGTCCACAGTTAGAAGTCACGTGGGGGACAGCACGGTGGAAGAGAAACCAGGGGGAAGAAGCCTGGACCCCTGATAACTTTATGAGGCAGAGCTTCTATGCCAGCTCCCGCTTTTCCATTAGAGAGAAATACATTCCTATCTTCACTAAGCCACTATTGTTTTGGGTATCTGTGTTTTAGCAGCCAAATCTATACTTATACACCACCTCGGGACTTAGTAAGGCTTTATACGTAAAGCATAATACAAGTATGTGTCCCACATGGTTATTCATAGATTGGGATCGTTTCTCTCCTTAGTAATTGTTCTAGAGCTTCCACCCGTCCCACCTGCCCCTTGCCTTTGGAACAAAGACCACATTCCTTGATTAGGCCTCAAACCCTGTGTGATCGGTCCTCCTGCACCTCTCTCCAGGCCCAACTTTGCCCCCTTCTTTCTGGCTTGCTGGCAGTCTTTGGGTTTCTGAACCAGCCAGGTCAATTCTCTTCTCAGGACCTAGGTATACATACTGCGCTCCACCTGGGACAGGGGCCTGCAAACAAAGGGCCACAGGCTAAATCTGGCCAGCCACCTGCATTGGTAAATAAAGTTTTATTGGAACATAGCCCATTCACTTATGGATTGTTTCTGGCTGCTTTTATTGTTTCTGTATAACGGCAGGGGTAAGTTTAGCAGTTGCAACGGAGATTGCCTGGCTAGCAAAGCCTAAGGTTTTTACTATCCAGCCCTCCGTGGAAAGAGTTTGCCTACCCCTGGCCTGGAAGGTTCTTCCTTACCTCACCTGCCTGGCTCACTCCTTCTCATTCTTTATGTCTTGGCTTCAATGGCCCTGACCCTTTTGGTGTTAAGTTCGGATCTTCCGTAACACTGCCTGATAGTGTTATACTTACCCTTCATTGTACTTCTTAGAACTGTAATTAAATCAGCTCTTTAAGACCTACCTTCCCTACCGTGAACTCCATGAGGCTGGGACCATGAGGGCTCATTCGAAAGGCCTGGCACCTAGTAAGTACTCAAAACCATACTTGTGGAAGAAAAGAAAACAGCTATTTAAATCACAGAGGAAAAACCCAACTACCAAAAGATTTGAGCCCCTCCCTTAACTTGACCCGTACTGTGAAGCGATACCTCTGCATCCCTGTTCTTCAAGCTCTCCGCCAATTCACTTTCAAGAGCATCGATGACTTCTTGGTTCCTCTTGTTCTGTCTAGTGACATCCTGTATGAAATGAGCCTTGTCTCTAGCTTCCATGGGACTAGTGAGTAGCCTCTCAAACAGGAAACCCCGGAGTTCTATCAAGCTATCAATAAAACTCTGGGCTTCTGCACTTCTGCCCAGCGACTGCATCTGCAAGAGCCTGGCAGCCTGCGGGTTATTGAGCAAGAGTCTCAGGATGTTCTTGGTGGATTCTTTAATCTGCTGCCTAAGTGGTAGGAGCTGGGACTTCTGCTGCTGTATGGAGAGCAGGCGGCCTCTGAACCAGCCTTCGTCCTCGAACTCTTCTTCCTCCTGCAACCGCATTTCTTCATCCTGCAGGTAATTGACTTTGTCCAGGAGTTGCTGGCAGAGGTCCTCGTTTTCTCTCACTGCTTTCGTGATGTCCTCTCCCAGCATCCCCTGCAGACCCTCGTTATTGGATGCTGCAGATGACAGCAGGCTCACCACCTCCACCTTGCGGATGGTCTCGTCCAGGACGGACACGATCCTCTTGGTCTCAATGGTGGTCAGTTTGCTCTTCGAGGGGACCAAGGATTTTAGTGGGGAGGCTGGCTTTTTGGATGGCTCTGCCATCAGCCTTATTCCGTTGCTATCGGGGCCTTTGTACAGAGGGGCCAAGGCGAGGCTGTCTAAAGCCATTTAGTGAGCAGCCTTCTTTGTCTTTGTATGTCCTGGGAGACTGAGACTTTGGTAGCCTGGGTGGGTCTCCTGCTTTTATTATCCTTCACACCCTGAAAAAGGAAGGAGTAAACAGTTACTAGAGCTGTGCAGACATCACGATGGCTGGTGTGGCCACAGTGGCCGTAAACTTGCCATTGAAAGTTCAGTTCAGGTCTTCTGCAGCTTTTACACAGACCCTCTCACCGGAAGCAGTTTTGAGATTTGTGATAGTGTCAGAGCCACACAGGTAGGACCAAGGGTGGATCTGGGTCTCGGGCACGTGTGCCAGGCGGGGACCAACCAGGAATGCTGACATCATTCTAAGTATTCAAACACAGAAAACTGGGGACGCAGTGATAGAAGAGTTGAGAGGCCGACCAGGGCAAGGTGAAGCCCCCCCAGTAATTGTTAATGGCAGGAAGTCACCACAAAAGGAGGAGGTAGGAAGCTTGGGGATCAGGGTCACCCAGGGGAAGCTGGAAGCACAGCCACTTCCTGTCCTGGAGGAGCTAGAAGAGCAGAGGAGCTGTGGCCAGTGCTGGAAATGCAGCCCAAAGCAAAGAGAGGGGAGAAATACTCTGACTTCTCCCTTTATCCCGCCCTCCAGTCTAACACCAGTGCCTCCCATTGGCCAAACCCTGTGAGAAACCAACTGACAAGGGAGCCTGGACAATGCAGCCTGCTGGGGGCAGCAGACGGAGACACGAAGCAAACAGTGGAGCCCAGAGCAAACAGGACCAACCTAGCATCCTGGCACTGGTGCTTAAGTGTGAATTTTAAAAATCGGGGTGTGGTGAACAATGCCTTGGAACTACAATTAAAAAAAAAAACTGTTTCACTAAATGCAAAGTTATATCCTGGAACGGAAAAAAAGGACGTAAGTAGGAAAACTGGTGCAGTCCAAATCGAGTCGATAGTTCAGCTAATAGCATTGTGCCAGTGTGAATTTCTTAGTCTGAGAAATGTAGCAAGAAATGTAAGATGTTAACATCAGCGGGAGCTGAAGGCAGGGTGGACGGGAATTCTGTATTATCTTTGCAACTTTTCTGTAAATCTACAATTACTACACAATGAAAAACTTATTTAAAAGGCTGCTTCAGAAGAATCTATGGCGGCAATCAGAAATCAATAATTTGCATTGCCTACATGGCATGATGGCTAAGAGAAGTAGCTTTGCAGCAGCCCCGCTTGGATTCAGATCCTTGCTTTGGAGACCTTGGGCTGGATATCTAATTCCTCCTAAGCTTGAGCTTCATCGGCCGTAAGACAGGGATCTTCAGATTCGATGGGGACGTTTCTGGCACAGGCCCGGACATTCTAAGTGCTCAATAAATAATAACTAATATTATTAGCCCAGGGAAACGGAAATCCCAAGTCTAGCACTTGAGTGACTTCCCAGTCTGAGTCTCTGGCTCCTGCTGGAGGTCCAGATATATCTACCGAATGCCTGCCGCCCAGGATCGGCTGGGCTCCCAACATACTAAGATGGACCCCCCCATGTGCTCGCCCCTCACCCTGCTCCCTCTTTATCTCTGCCTTGATGATCAGCAATTCTGCCATCCTCGTGGCTCAAGTCAGAAACCCGAGTGCCACCCCTCTCTCTTCCTTACCCCCTACATCCAATCTGCCACCCTGTCTATCAATGTTCTTCCCTCCACAGCTCCTAGTCCATTTCTTTCTCAGCAGCCTCTCTGCCACTACGGGCCTTATAATCTCTCACTTAGATGATGAAAGAGCTTCTTAACGGGTCTGCTTACATCTGCTCCTGCTCCCTGCAATAAAGATCATCCCTGTAGCCATCTATTCTGGTATTTATTGAGCGCCTGGGGATATAAAAGAGATGCAAGGGATGGTTCCCGTCCTCCCAGGGTTTATAACCTAGTTTGGAACATGAAACAGGCACACACAAGGGTTCAGCAACCAGAGGAGGAAGGGGAGAAAGTTGTAGTCACAGAGTAGGTCGTGACTATGACCAGCCTCCAACCCCAGAGTGGGGACTTTGTCTTGTAGGAAACTGGGATCCACTTTGATTTCAGGAAAAGTGTAACAGGATAAAATCAGGTTTTTGAGCAAGATCTGTTGTATGGATGATTTCTAGGGAAAGGGCTGGTGGTGGGTAGGTAGGTTGAGATATTATAAACCTTCCACCCAAGGGCCTTTTGCACGTGCTGTTTCTTTTTCTTGAAACACTCTTCTCTGTCCTCCTTGTCAAATGTATTCATTATACCCAGATCTCAGTTCAAGTGTTTCTTCAGTGAAGCCTTTCCTGGGCTTCCAGGCTGGGTCAAATTCTCATTATAGGTTCTCATAAGGCCACGGCCCTTTGTGGCAGGCACCATCCCCCATCCCAAACTCCTTCCCTCTTGCTTGCCTCTGCTTGTCGAGGCTGGAAATACTTAACGTTCACCTTCTTAGCCTCCTTTTCAGCTAGGAGTGGCTATAGACACGGTTCAAGCCAGGGAAATGGAAAGGAGGAAGAATCGATGGGACTTGATGAGTGAAAGACAGTTTTGAGTTTAGGTGACTCGGAGAGAATGGTGGGGTCCTTGAGACACTAGGGAAATTGGGAGAGGGAGTTTGGAAGGGAAGACAAAGAGCTCAGTTTTAAATTCATTGAGTTCTAGCTGTCATACCTGGAGTAGACCGCGGACAAGGTGTGTTGGCCTACCCGTGATCCATTTCCTCTTTGTCAGGTGACAGCACCCCAGTTCTCCTTTGAGGAACTCATCCACTCTCCCACTGTGTGCAGTCTTGGTGGGACTGCCAGTCAAAGAGCCCTGCTTCCTTCCCCCTGGGAATTCTGAAGAATGCCCCACGGATGGGGAAATGGTGGAAGCCAATTCATGCCAGTGGCGGGTTCCTGAAGAGCCTGCTACCAAGAGCCCCAGAACCTGAGGTTCATCAGCTTTGCCGTCACCCTTTTGTTTTGCCAGGGTCGGTTTCTGTTGCTTGCAATCAAAGAACCCTAGCTGACAAAATATTCTAGGCAACTGACAACACAAGTTGCCTAGAGGGGAACTTGAGGGGGCTCCTGAGAGACCTTGGGGATGGAGACATAAATGCAAGGGAGAGGAAGTGACATCTAAAGCCATGAAAGATATCTTCAGTTCACCAAACCAGAGAGTAAACAAAGAGAAAGGGAGGGAGTCACCTTAAAGTGACTAAAAACAAGGAAGAAAGGCGGCCAGGTCAGGGACTAAGGGTGCTTTGTTCCTTGGCCAGGTGGAATGGGTCCCAAATCAGAAGCCTCTGGAAGCTGAGGACTGAGTCCAGAAGGGTGTTATCCTGCATCTCTTTCATTCCTGCGAACTTCCTGCTCTCCGTTCCATCTCAGGAGTTCCTTCATGGCTCCCCCTGAAAGATAACGTTTTAGGGACAGCCATGGTGCTTCCTCCGCCGCTCTGAGGATGAAGGATCTTTGCCCCATGGCCACAGGATGAATGTGACCAAAGTGTTTAATGAACGCACTTCTCCCCATTGTCCCCCAAAGCTCTCAGGTATAAATCAAAAATGGCTGAATTCTTCAGAGATGGAGACTGGAAATGCAACATTATATGAAATGTTTCCAATTGGCTTTCAGCCAAATTACCTCTCGTGCTTTAAAGGGCAAACTTGTTTTCTTTTATTATGATGACGCCCATCAGTTCTTGACAGCTCATTTGGGGGAACAAGAAAAAGCCGGTGGAACTAGGATGAGGGGGAAATGCAGCTGACTCTGATGACAAAAATCATGGGAGAATCTCTTTTCCTTGAATTCTAATATGATCATTTCACGTCCTTTTTAATACCACCAACCTTAATATCTAAATCATTTCCAACTTAAGCCTCTCCTTTGAAAATTCCTGCCCTGAGAGTGAAGCAAGATTGTTAATGGATGGGGAACTTTAATTGGATCTTCCCTTTATTTGTCATTAATTCTGCTTATGAACTTTATAAATGGAAATATATCTTTATTATGCAAATTATACCTCGTCTTCATTCAAATGGGCTGGTTGGATATTTTATTACTTTCGCTATCAGAACATGATTAAAAAAAAAAAGGTTTGAGATAAATTGTATTTTTTTTCCCTGGGGAATAAAATGGGGAAGAAAACCCAACACTTACAACTGCCCCACATATCCAACACTGGTACGGGGAGAAGTCAGAGGGTGTTCTAAAAACGAGTGTGTGTCTGTGTGGGGGGATCTCGTTTTAAGGAATGCCATTTTAATATTAGCTAACCTTTGAGAACCTACTATGTGCCAAACACTGTGCTAATTTTATATGAATTAATTCCTTTTTTCCTCACAACAGTGTTATGAGGTAGGTGCTTTTATTACCTCCATTTTATAGATGAGAAAAGGGAGACAGAGAGAGGTTGGATGTTTCTATTAGTTTACAGCTAGTAAGTAATAGCGCTGGGATTTAAGCCCAGGAGCCTGTACCCCATAACCACTATTCTGTCCAGTCACCCGCTTTTAAGATTGACTTCCACGGTGGACATAGTAGAATGATTCTTTGTTGGTCCAGTTTCCATGAGCCCTGTCAAGCAGAGACCTAGAGAACAGATGTATTTAAGATTCAGTCTGCTTAACTACAAATATGACTATTCATATTTGTTGTTTTATATATGTAAATACACACACACAATACTTTCTATACCACACAATGCTCCTACTGGTGTCATGTTCCCATGCGAAGACGCAGCATTAGACAGTTTGCAACAATAGAGCTGTCACTCCATCCCTTTCTCCTTAAGAAGGCTTATCAGAGTGCCAGTGAAAGCGACTAAATTATCTTAGGGTAAGCTTGGAATCATCTCTCATTGATTTTATACTTTTGAGTCCATCACTCACATACTTTGGAATTTACTGTCAACTAATTACCAAGAGATACATCATATCTGATCATGACACAGGGATCACAGGGCAGCACGATGCCACACCGTATGCAGCAGAACTGATGGAAAGAGGGCTTCCTCAGGGTGACTTAGTTCTAGTTCAGTGCTGCCCAAATCTCTCTCATTAGCATGCCACCTTTGGAATTTCTGCCAAATCTATAGACCAAATTGTACTATTATCAACTTAATTTTTTTTAAGTATACTTTTATCCTTAAGTACTTTACATTAAAAAGGAAACTTTCTATCTCTACTGTAACTGGAAAATCTATGTCATTTTCCTTAAGTAGAAGCTAATAATGTCTACATCCTGATATTATTTCATTCCAGCTAGATACTATTCCGGAAAAATGAGTCTGAGACCAGACCTCTGTTGTTAAAAAGCAAGATTAGCAAGTGGTAGGGAGATGTTAAAGATATACTAACAAAAAGAGAGAAGAGGCAAATTATTAATATCAGAAAGAAAAGAGGGGCCATCACCACTGATCCCATGTTAATATGACAATAAAGGAATATTATGAACAAATTGATGACCACAAATTTGATAAGCTAGATGAAATGGACCAATTCTTTGAAGGACACAACCTACCAAAACTCACATAAGGAGATAACCAAATGAGTCTATGTCTATTTCAGAAATCAATAATTAATAACCTTCCAAAACAGAAAGCACCACGCCTAGATGATTTCACTGGTGAATTCTACCAAATATTTAAGAAAGAAATTATACCAGTTCTCTACAATCTCTTCCATAAAACAAAAGCAAAAGGAATACTTCCTGATTCTATGAGATTAGCATTACTCTAATACCAAAATAAACACATCATAAGAAAGGGAAATGACAGGCCAATATATCTCATGACATAGATGCTAAAATCCTCAACAAAATATTCACAAATTGAATCCAAGAATACATAAGAACAATTATATACCATGACCAAGTAGGGATTATTGCAGGTCCACAAGGCTGGTTCAACATTCAAGAATCGATTAATGTAACACATCACATCAACAAGAAGAAAAATCACATGATCATATCAATAGATGCAGAAAAAGCATTTGACATGGGATTTATAGATGATGTAATACAGAATTGTACATCTGAAATCTATGTAATTTTACTAACAATTGTCACCCCAATAAATTTTAAAAAATTGACAATAACAAATACACTTTTAAAGATTAAAAAAAAAAGAAAAGAAAAAGCATTTGACAGAATCCAATACCCAATCATGATAACGAAACAAAACAAAACAAAACAACCTCTCAGCAAACTAAGAACAGAGTGGAACTTCTTAAACTTGATAAAGAAAATCTACAAGCATAGTGAATACAGTCGATAACATTGTAATAACTATGTATGGTGTCAGATGTATACTAGACTTAGAGGGGTGATCATTATAGCTAACATCCCACTTAATTGTGACAAACTAGAGGTTTCTCCCTTAAGATCAGGGACAAGGCAAGGATGTCCCCTCTTACCACTCCTGTTCAACATTGTACTAGAAGTCCTAGCTAATGCAATAAGACAAGAAAAGGAAGTAAAAAAAATCTGCATACAAATTGAGAAGGAAGAAATGAAAATATCTTTTTTTGCAGGTGACATGATTGTTTATGTAGAAAATCCCAAAGAATCAACAAAAACACTCCTGGCAATAAACAATTATAGCAAAGTTGCAGGATATAAGGTTAATATACAAAATACTTATTAACATCAAGCTGAGACTTTCTCATTGATGCAATGGGAATTAAGAGACCTGAAAAGGGTCTTCAGTACAGTCTTCTCATCATGGGAATCAATGTAAATAACTTCAGTGCCATGTGTACATCTTTTCTCAAACCAGATATCACTGAACCAACAAAAGCAATGAAACACATCCTCCTTTAGTACCAGCCTTCTGTTGGAAATTTACAGCACATGTATTCCTAGACAATTAAACATTTTCTCATTGATTCTTACTTAGCTCTGACTGAGATTTCATGCTTTCCTAGCTCCATTCCTGATATGTCCCATGACTTGAACAAAAAAGGGCTGCTTTCAGCTTAGATGTGAGTAAGCTAAGGAAGAATGGTTTGGGGTAGGAAATAAGGTTGGGGGTAGAGATGGCAGAGAGAAATTTTCACATGAGATGGAGCTCATGGTCTCTGTTTCTGTTTTTCTACCCTAGTGAAAAATGTACAATTTCTGTACGATTGCAGATTGAATAAAGCCATGTTGTGGAGTTCACAAATTTGCATAGCTTATGTGATATACTTTGACAGTTCTTCATGTTCTGAGAGGTTCAATTCCCACCCACCCCCACGCCCCTCGGCACCTAATGCTGTCTGCTTCATCCTTATGTTGTGCTTAGAACTCATAGAAGTCTCTAATGGGTAAGAGTCTGGGTTGTTTATTTCCAATCCCACCACTTACATACTGAGTTAATAAGGCAGAAGTTGTGTCTTTGATGCAGTAGGAATTTTCCTTTTAGCCTCAGGAAGATCCCACCAGCCTGCAAACCACACAACTAGCTTTCTTTAGAAGAACTCTATATGCTTTATCAGAGCCTTCCATGTCTAGAGAGGGGAAAGAGAGGGGCTAGAAAGGGGCCAAAAATTCACGATGAAGACTGCTATCCCAAGCAACCATCGCACATGAAGAGATAGCCAACCTAGAATTCCCAATAGGCCTATTTTCCCACAGGGAGGTGTTGGCACAATAGGATAATGTTATTTCACGAAATAGGTTATGTCCTGAGTTAGAATCAGAAAAAGAGTGTCATGGGCCGGCCTGGTGGCTCAGGCAGTTGGAGCTCCATGCTCCTAACTCTGAAGGCTGCCGGTTCGATTCCCACATGGGCCAGTGGGCTCTCAACCACAAGGTTGCCTGTTCAACTCCTCAAGTCCCGCAAGGGATGGTGGGCAGCACCCCCTGCAACTAAGATTGAACACGGCACCTTGAGCTGAGCTGCTGCTGAGCTCCGGATGGCTCAGTTTGTTGGAGGGCATCCTCTCAACCACAAGGTTGCCGGTTCGACTCCCTCCAAGGGATGGTGGGATGCACCCCCTGCAACTAGCAACGGCAACTGGACCTGGAGCTGAGCTGCGCCCTCCACAACTAAGACTGAAAGACAGCAACTTGAAGCTGAACAGCACCCTCCACAACTAAGATTGAAAGGACAACAACTTGACTTGGAAAACTAAAGTCCTGGAAGTACACACTGTTCCCCCATAAAGTCCTATTCCCCTTCCCCAATAAAATCTTTAAAAGAAAAAGAAAAAGAGTGTCATGTTTTAATAGTGAGAACTATGGGCCAAGGTTTGGCCTGTGGGCGGTTTCCCATCCTGGTACTCAGGACTTAGAATTTTAAAATAAAAGATTTAAATCTAACTTGTTTTTTTTCTTTTTCAGAGTTTAGGTACTTTTTTTTTTCTATCACCACTTTTGAGCTATTCCCCAATCCTCTCTTGTCCTTTCTGAGAACCCATATTTTGTGGATTGCATTGAGTTTGCAAAAGATTCCCAGGCCGGGGCTATAGCAGTGAATGCTGGAGGGGTTAACAGACAGGATCCCTTCTGTGGTGATAGCTCTGTGGCCACAGCTGCAATGCTGTCCTGTGCTTTGGAGACCGAGGACAAAGAACAGTGACCAGGGATGGGAGGGAACCTACTCCTGGGGAAAGATTTCTAAACTGCTAGTTACAATGAACAACTTGGCCCCAAATTGGCCACAGCTATAGCCCTGGGCAAATTTACTTACCTTCTGAGCCCTCATGTCTGAAACAGAAAACAAAAACATGAGCCTACTCAACAGTGGTTAAGTTTGTGGGTTCTGGTGTCAGACACATTTGGGGTTCAATCGCAGTTCATCCCCATTTCCTTGCTGTGTGCCTCTAGGCAAGTCGATCAACCTCTCTAAGCTTTGGCTTCTTGGTCTGCAAAACAGGGACAGTAGGAGGACCCACACTTGGTAGAACTGCTGTGTGAGTATAGAATGAAGTCCTGGCTCAATAATGTTTAGCTTCTATTACTTTTATTATGATTTCAAAAATGATACAATTTAATATTAATATCTGGATACTTCTTTTTTCCTCAAAACAGCGTGTATGTTTTTGTGAGAAGACTTTATAAAGAGCCAAAGTGGAACCACTTTTTACTATTTCTGTTTTTAATTTTTCTGGTTTCTATATTATTCATGTTTTTCTGTTAGTGATGGAGGAGAACAGAGATCCACCAAACTCCTCAGCATTCTCCAGTTTCCTCCTTACAAGTGAGTTCATCATGATTTTTAATTCCTCTTTTGGTTACAGTGTGGCTTTAGAAGAGTTTATTTCTGGTTATATCCAATGGTAGCAATGGATTTAGAATTCTTCTCACATAAACTTCCCTTACTTAAAAATTTATTTAAATTATAAACTTATAAAATGCAAAACACTGGCTTTTCCTGGCTGACAGGTTATGTTGAAACCAAGGGTTGTGGCCCGTTAGTGAGTGAAATCAATTTGCCAGTTAAAAATAAATGAAAGTGAGTAGAAAACATTAAAGTGCGTTGCATGTATTAAGTATTCATTTGTAATTAAACACGTGTCTGCTGTGTGGAGAAGGAAAATGTATTTCTTTGTCTAGTTTGTGGTTAAAAAAACAACCTGTGTTGGAAAGCCCTCATGTCAAAGGTGTTACATTGGTAGTAGGATATAACCCGCTGCTATTATTTGAGAGCTAAGGTCAAAGAGATACTTTTTGCTGATGCTCTGTATTTCAAATGATCTTGGTTTTTAATCACTTTTGCTTTCAGTTCCACCAAGTAGGGCCTGCAGGGAAAAGGTGTGTGTGTGTGTGTGTGTGTGTGTGTGTGTGTGTGTGATTTGCCTTGCATAAAAATGCCAGTCTAGAACAGGGTTTCTCAACCTCCACACTATTGACATTTTGGGTCAAATGATTCTTTGTTGTGGGGCTGTCCTGTGCATTGCAGGACGTTTAGCAGCATTCCTATCCACTTACTGGATGCCAGTAGCATCATCCTTCTACTAGTATCTGCTGACCAGTTGAAGACAGAATGTCTCCAGATATTGCCAAATATCCCTTCGGTGGTAGGGGGGGTGCCCCTGGTTGAGAACCACTGGTCTAGACCACAAAGACCTTGCTCTGCTATAAAACTCCTAGACTCCCCATCCCAAGTCCAGTGCTCCATCCAGCTTCGATGGAAGGCTTGTCTAAGTCTGGCCCAGCTCTATGGGACAAGCTGCCACCCGTGCCACCTAAAGCCACCATCAGTTACAGGACCAAGAACAGATTTCACAAGGTGGTGTTAGGAGACCTGGGTGCACCACTCGCCTCTGCCAGAGGCTCTGGGAATAAGTGTGGGCAAATCCCTTATCTCTGTGGCACTTGGGGATAAAACACCTGTCCTAGCCACATCAAAGGGAGCTGGGTGGAGGAGGGATGATTTGATAGATCCCTTTGGAGAGTTAAAAGCCCTCTTCAAAGGGAAGTATTATAATATGTTCAGGCATGAATCAGGTGGTACATCAGCCTCATTGCCCCCAAGCTCTTCTCTCCCGGGGTGGGGGGGAAAAGGAAAGTGCATGGGGGAACCTAGCAATTGACTCCCCCCTTAATTCAATTTTCACTGCAAACCAAATGAGAACCCCAAGCTAAAACCCAGCATTTTCATCTGCCCATGTAGACCTGGAATATGTTCCCAAGAGTACCCTCACCCAGAGCCAGGGCAGAGCTCTGTCTCGGATGTCCTGGAGGCAGGAGATTGATACTAAGACTCTGCAGCCTTTGTTACAGCTCCTTTCAGTCAAAGGGCTGTTTGGGGCTTTCTGGATGGAGGGTGAAGTCTGGGAAGGGCATGGTGGGCTAGATTCTTGCTTTCCGCTAACAACATTTCATATTCAGACAAGGCATAAACAGTGACCTCAGAACTCACCCCTTCTCACTCTTGACTTTCCCACCATTTTCACTCCTTGGCCGTTTGTCCTGTCCTGTCCGGGTTATCCCAGTTATGAATCTCACTTCCTCTTGATCACCTTACAGGGAGACCAGAAAATAAGAAAGTCTCCCTGACTTGATTGATTAGAAAATTCAGCTATCACAACCTTCCCTCATTGCTTTTTGAGGAGAGGGTTTGTTGACCTCCTCATTCCATCCTTCTGGAAGGGCATCACAGCAGGGTAATTTTAATTTACCTGTATATTACATTTGATTCATGTCTATCTCTCACATGAGACAAGTTCCAGGAGGAGAGGAATGACGTTGGTTGTACGGATTGCTCCACCCCAGCATCTAGTAGTAAGTACTACTCAGCAAATACTTGTTGAATAAATGAATATTCAAGATATGGAAAGAGACAACTCTGTTGTTGGAGCTATTTTAAGCAGGCAGAGTAAGGGATGGTGTTCTAGGGGAAAAGCTGCTATGGACTGAGCACTTACTATGTTCCTCCGTTCCATGCCAAGCTCTTCATTGCTTCCCCTCATTTAATCCTCATAGCAAACCCTGTGTCTTATATTTGTAAACGACATCATGTTAAGGACTGGGATGGGGGTTAAGTGTCAAAGTTAGCACAAAAGGCAAAAATTGGCATAATCAAAATAACCTAATTTAAACACTCACTCAAGTGAGATGCCTTTCATTGAATACTCACCCTGGAATCCATGGCCATTGGGTGGAATGGAAGGAGACTTACAAACTATCCTCTCACCCCCAGCATCTATATTTGACTTGAAATTAGGTAACTCTGGTGTGACTCCATTTGACTCCACGTTTTATGGATGAGAAAGCGGGGCCATGAAGATAAGTACATCGAAGATGTCCACTGATCCTTGCAGGTGGTCGAAGGGGAGGTAAAGGGGGAGGCAGGGTCTGGAGAGCAGGGTCCTGGGGCGGGGACGGGATCGCAGTGGGGACTATTGATTCCTCAGGGAGCCAAAGACAGTGAGCTGGTCCCCATTCCACATCTCTCCTTCATCCCCAGCGTTTCCCAACCTGGTCACTCACCTGCTCCAAGTGCTCCAGGTTTCTGTATTCACAGTTACCTCCGCTGTACCTGCGTTGCTAGGTTACCCGCCAAACTCAGAAGGAGGGACCCGGCGTCTGATTGATTTTTCTTTTTCACCATTTAATAACTCGTTCGGCTCAGTTCGTCCCACCTTCTGAGGCCTGACCAATCAGGGGCACTGTCTCTCTGACCCTCCACCAATTGAAAGACTCTGGAGTTGGGCAGAACTAGTGAGGATGGGAGAATGGGTGGGGGAAAGGGGAGGAGCTTCTTAGTCCCGCCCCTGCTCTAGAAGGCGGGCAGGGAATCTTGCATCGGCAGCGGGCGGGAACTGGGGAAGGACGTGAGGCTTGACCAATTAGAGCTCATCATGGCAACCTAGGGAGCCAATAGGCTTCAGCGAAGGGGGAATGAGGCGGGGCCGAGGAGGTTGAGGGGACAGTGGGCGGTGGATGGGAGAGCTGGCGCAGCTGCCGTGGTGGCAGAAGCTGGAGTGGCGGCGGCGGCGGCTGCAACAGCTCCCGGCTCGGGGCTTTGGCGGCGGCGCCGGCAGGCTGGGCTGCACGGTGCCGAGCCCGGCGCGCGGTCCGGTTTGCTGGGGCGGCGCGTGTAAGAATCCGAGGGGTGCAAGGGATAGCTTGACGGAGGGGGCAGGGGTCAGGGGTCAGAGGGCGCGAAGTAAAGGGTCGCGGCTGGGTACTTGGGTGTGGGAGGCGGTCAGGGCGGGCCCAGAGGGACAGCGAGGAAGTCATCGCGCGCTTCTCTCCCTCCAGCCCAAGCCGGGGTTTTGCACCCTCTCTGTTCTTCCCCGGCTTCCTGGGGCGACCCCCACGCGGGGGCCCACACCAGGGCTGGGAGCACGTGGAGCTGGAGCGCGCACTCCTCTTGTATTCACCCTCCTTCCTCAACTGCTCGTCGCCCTGGTGCCCTCGGACGACCCCGAAAGAGACTCGTTCCCCGTCAGGCTGCCCGAGTGGACAGGCTGCTGGCCCTTTCCTGGGACTTGTCCCCAGTGGTCACCCATCCTTTTTGGGTCCTCTATAGAACGGAAGCAAAGCCCGTGGAAGGAGCACTGATCTAGCACTCAGGAGCCCTGCACTCGGTGACCTTGGGCAGGTCCTTTACCCCCCTCGGGCCTCACTTGTCCCTCTAAAATGATGGGTTGAATAAATTCAGATTATGGAACTGGTTCTGGGCGGAGGCATAGGATAATGGTTAAGTGGAGGTGAAGCAGGGGGATCCCTAAATTCAGACTGCCTAGGTTGAAATCTGGCTCTACCACTTCCCTGCTGTTTACTTATGAGACAGGTTAACTGCTCTATGCCTCAGTTTCCTCATCTGTGAAGTGGGGGTTTCTCAGCAGCACTATTGACATTGAGTCACTTATTTCTTTGTTGCTGAGGGTCTCACCTGCTAATTATAGGATGTTTAGTGGCATTCCTGGCCTCTATCTTCTAACGCCCCCACCCCCCAAATTGTGACAATCAAAAATGTCTCCATACAGTGCTAGTGCCCCCTGGGGGGTGGGAGGCAAAATAACCCCAGCTTAGAGCCAGAGAGCTAAGATAATACATGCAAGCAAACAGTCATATATTATTAAACAGTTAAAATCCACTAGCTACTATGATAATAATAAGATTAATAAAGCTTGATGAGTTGAAAAGGAGAGTAGATGCTCCTGCCTTCAAAGTAAATACAGGACAATGGCAAAATGTTGATCTTTGTCAAAGATGAGTAGTAGGTACAAGGAAGTTCATTTATATAGTCTCTCTACTTTTGAGTATGTTTGAAAATATCTGTGGTGAAAAAGTTAAACCCCAAAAATAAAACCTATAATTCTTAAGACAGCCAAATGGTAGTGTTTCATTTGAGATTTCCTCTTCTGTCTCTCCACTACTGAGATTTAAAAGCAAAAGAAATCCCCAGATCTGGAGAAAACAACAACAAAAATCTCACAGGAAGTTTGCTGGGAAGAGAGCTGCAGGCTTAGTTAGTAGAACAGTGCTCACTTTTGCTGCCTCGTTTTAAAAAGATATTGTCACACAGGAACCATTATTCTAATGGTTCGTGAAAGAAGTAAATGGTGGGGTTGTCATTCAGTGGGTTAGTCTGGAGGCAAAGTTGAGTGAGCCCAGAAGGCCACAGCTTGAGGAAGCAACCTGCTGTTGTTTTCAAGTTCAAAGGTCTGCCGTCAGATCTGCTGAGTCTTTGCTTTTCTCTTGGTCCTCCCCAGCGGAAATGGGATTGTGTATAAATAGGAACTGTAACAGGCTAGTTCTGAGTGTTTTAAATTGGGAGCTCAGGATGAGTGCTTTTGCTGTGTGACTCTGGACATCATTTAAAAAAATACTCTAGTCTTCCCTTTCCTCCTGCTAAACCTAAATCACGGAGACTAAGGCCTATATAAGAATGCTGTGGGCCAGTATAGGTGGCCTGACATCCTAACTCTTTGCAGGTCATTGATATTTAGGTGCTGCCTAAATACCAGGTTTGGGACTTGGAGAAATTGTAGTGTCGTGGCTAGGAGCACAGGGAGTCAGATTGCAAAGTTTAAAAGTTTGGTTTTCTAGTTGTGGGTTCTTGGGGAAGTTACTTAACCTCTCTGAGCCTAAAGTCTCCCCCTCTATAATGGAGACTAATAATCCTACCTATTAGGAAGTTTCAGTCATCTTTATTTAAAAATTGCTAGAACAGTCCCTGGTGCGTCGTAAGCACTCACTGAGTATTAACTACTATTATTTTAATGGTTGTATATTTTTTAAAGTCTTTAAAAAACGCGTACACAAAGAATGACAAAAAAGGGTGGCGGTGGAACATATTAGTCATTATCTCAATCTCCAGACATAATTACCGTTAACTTTTCAGTACTTGTTCTTGCAGAGGTTAGTTTCCTCATTTTTTAATGCTATTATACTGCAATACTTTTCTTTTTTTTTTTTAGATATAATTCACACTATATAATCCACCCATTTTAAAGGGTACAATTCAGTGGTTTTTAGTCTATTTGCAAGATTAAGCAACCATTGCCTCTATCTAATTCCAGAACATTTTAATGTTGTATTTTAATAACTGTCTTTCTTTTTTATCCCCCAAACCCTAGAAGATGCCTCAAATGGAGGAGTTTCTGAGAAGCATTTCTGGGCCAGTGGCTTTGAAAGGGAGCTCAAAGCAGAGGCTATTTACAGCTCTAGACATCGCATCCTGAGGACTGCAGGAGAGGAGAATATGGCCATGGCCATGAGTTTAGATGACGACGTTCCCCTCATCCTGACCTTGGATGAATGTGGGGGTGCCCCACTGGCTCCCTCCAACGGCCTGGGCCAAGAGGAGCTGCCTAGCAGAAGTAAGACGGTAGGGTGGGCTGAGGGTGGAGAGCGGGGTTGGGGAGCAACTTCAGGCTGTGAGTTGTGGGCTTGGTGGTCTAATGGTAAAAGCTTGTACACGAATGCCTGACCTTGCATTTGACCTCCAAGATCGGACACAGAAACTACTGGGAGATTCTGGGGTCCTAATCCTATACCCCCAACTTAGGGATATTTCCAGGGGCCCGCACCCCCCTTAGCGCCTTGCCTCCCTTGTATCTTCAGGCGCCTTGGTTTTGCCCGTGGATGCTTGTTGGGGACCTATGCACACCTGCTCCTTGGCTAGCTTCCCTGCCCCCATTCCTTGTTAAAAAAAGAAACAGATTTCAACACCAGCCTCCATCTGTCCCAATCTGAAACCGTTGGCAGAAATGCAGGGGTGACTGCTTCTCCACACTGGGGCTCTAGCTGTGGGTCTTACCTTGTCCAGGACAGGGGGGAAGGCGATAAGCATTTGTCGTGATCTATTGATTTGAGGGTTTGGGGTTTTGCTTTGTCTTCCTCTAAACCATAGCCTCGCACAAAGTGAACCCAAGAGAGGGCGTGAGCTTTAAATTTTTTAAAGTTTAAGTGTGTTTCTGGCAGAATGAGAGGTCTTAAAAACCTTTCTGGGTCTTGTCCCAAAGCCATTTGCTTCATTTGCTCAGGCCTTGGGTCCAGGGGAGGCTTAAAATAACCTGCCTTTTACAGAGGGTCCTATGACATTTAGGGACTAACGCTTGAGGGTCTCCTTAGCAGATAGGTGTTTCTCCTGCCAGCCGTGCCCCGGAGCCAGGACCGAGGGGCATCGCTCTTCTCTAGGTCGCAAGTGAAGATTCTTGGATTCAGGGAACAATAAGCCTGGCCCTCCCATCTCCTTTGTCCAGGGAGAACAGAGTTGTGTTGTGGAGCTCAGTAGCCTCTCCTTGGAAGTGATGAAGTGTTCCTGTGGGTGGGAGTGCAGTGGGAGGTCTGGCTCCCTATAAACCTGCTTCAGCATGTTCACCACACCATCTAAGGTGGCAGAACTGGGTGGCCCACAAAGGTCAGAATGTAAATAAGATTTTTCCCTAAGAGCTGCGCGGGGCTGAGAAAGCAGTGACTCTGGTTTCAGGTACACTTCTTAATGCCCAAGCTGAGTATTAGGCTGTTTCTTATCCTTTAACTAAGATCCTTTTGCAAGGTAGGCAGAATTAGCAGGGCTTTACAGAGGAGGAGACAGTGAGTCAGAGAGGTTAAGTAACTTGCCTGAGGTCACAGAGCCAGCCGGTGGTAGAGTACAGATTTGAACCCAGGACTGTGTGAGTCCAAAGTTCCTTCCCCTCCTCCCTTTTATCCTCTCCTCCTGCTCCTCCCACTCCTTTTCCTCCTCCTCCATTTTTCTTCATAAGCCCTTCATAAATGTGAGCACTGGTTCTTAGCGTTTACATATATTATCTCATCATATAATCTCAAGATAGAGTTATTGTCATTATTCGTATTTTACAGAGGCAGAAACAGCCTCAGAGAGGTTAAGTAACTTGTCCAAGGTTACACAACTAGTAAGCAGCAATGCTTACCTGGTCTTTCCTCTCACGTTACTGTGGAAGGTGCTTTGGGGAAAGGGGTATAAATGAATGTGACAGTCTCAGTTTCAGAGTAGGACACCCCCTAGTGAGAGGGGCGGTCTGTCCATGGCCAACAAAGGAATAGACTGTAAGGGACGCTGGCTGACATACTAAGGGTGTGGATCATTCTGGAAATAGCCTCAAGATTCTAAATTGGAACCCTAATCATTGTTGTGTTTGCCTCTTTTAAGTCCTTCCAAAGTATCAGAGCTGATGGCAGGGTGTCCAGCTCTCCTGTGGGATCAAAGTGAGAAGAGCAGCCTAGTTCTGTGTCAAGCTCAGGCTTTGAACTGACGACAGACTTGATGAGTAGGATATAAGCCAAAAAGAGTCAAACTAACCTTGGATAGGCTGCTAGGGGGACTGTCCTTATCTTGGCAAAATTGGTGGCTGATTTTGGTTTGTTTCTTAAGAAACACCAAATACAAAACTGACAGGGTCCAGGGAAAGTGTGCTTTTTGCACAGTATGTTGGTTGCCTCAGTGTCCTCTCTCAGGCCCTTTGCTAAAACCTCTCAGAATGAGTGGGTACAAGGCAGCACGCCTGGCTGGGATAACAGTGTGGCCTCTCTCAGGAAAGAAGAGATTTCACAGGAGGCCTCCCTCCCTTAGTAAACACCTTTGTTATTTCATGCTCGGATTTTGGCGTTGACCTACCCAACATCCCCCTTCCCTGTTGTCTGAGCATTCCATCGAAAACCTAAATCTGACCTGGTCATTTCCCCACTTTGAAACTCCCTGGGACTTTCTGGTCCCGTACAGGATGAAGACAAGCTCTGTAGGCCGAATGGGCCTACATATATTATCTTACATAGGTTCTCACATGTTCTCGTGCCGTCTTACCTGGCGGGTCCCGTTTCCTGCCTCCGTTCACAGTGTCACACTGCTTCCGGTTCTGTGAATTCCCCCAGGCACTCTTAAACTTCTCTGCCTTGCTGATCGCTCAGTCTGGAATGTCTCTCCCAGCCTCTTGTTTGCTCAGGAGCTTCAGTTCTGTCTTGAGAACCTTGCTGCCAATCTCATCTCTTTGAAGCCTTCACAAACCTCCCCTTCCTGACAGGGCTAATTACTGCCCTTTTCATTCTTTGGGATCTTGATTAGGCCTCCACTCTGACAAGGAGCTGACAGTGTGGTAATTACTTATTTAACCATCTGATCACCAGCGAGGCTCTGCGTTCCATTCATCTCTGTATCACCTAGCTCCACTGATACACTCAACAGGTCATGGTCACAAGAAACCTGGGTGGGTTTCCGGAGCCTTGTAGCTCATGGAAGTAGCTGTCTGAGGGTCCTAGTCGGAGGTGGGTAGCGTCCCCTCCTGCCTCTTCTCCTAACCAGTGGTTTGAGTCTCATTTCTCCCAACAGAGCTGATGGTCCTGGAAGCTGCCCTTGTTGTCCCCAGTCTGTGGCTGACATAAGCCCTTGAGGTAGTACGGAGTTGGCAGGACGCCGACGGAGGTCTTCAGCACAGTTGGCAGTTCCCTGGGCACGGACCCCGGAGAACAAAGCAGGCTTTCTAAGGGCGTGAGCCTGATCGAGCCTGGGCCTCCACCTTGACCCAGCAGCTGTCACCAGTGCCTTCCTCTGGCACTGGGACTACACATTCCTTGTCTTACTTAGTCTGCGTGGGCCGCCATGACACAATACCACAGACCGGGGCGCTTCCACAACAGCAATTTAGGATCTCACAGCTCTGGAGGCTGGACGTCCAAGATCAAGGTGTCAGTAGGTTTGGTTTCTTCTGAGGCCTCTCTCCTTGGCTGGCAACGGCCGCCGTCTCACTGTTTCCTCATGTTCATCCCTCAGTCTGCGAGCCTGTGTCTTAATCTCTTCTTCTAAGGACACTAGTCGGATTGGATTGGGGCCCACCCATAGGACCTCATTTTGCCTTGATTTCCTCTCTAGAGGTCCTGTCTCCAAATACAGCCACATTCTGGGGTCCTGGGACTTCATAGGAACACTAAGGGGACACAATTCAGCCTGTAACACTCCTGCCCTTTGCTCAGATGCAGGTACCCGGGAACCTGTGCTGCCTATGACCTTTGACCCTATCTCAGGATGACCTATGCTGGGGTATTATCCCAGCAGGAAACAGAAGGGTTTGGATTTTTTTGTTTGTTTTCCCCTTATATGGGCGAGGATGGATTTTATTCAAGACTCAGATGCCCCTGGGCTATCAAGTGGCTGCCGAAATGCTAATGAATGAATGACTCACAGGCACAAGATGTCAGGTTGATAAAGGAGGCAGGTATGAGCAGAGGTATTTAAAGCCTGGAAATTAGGAATAACCTTGAACACAGTGGGGCTGGCCTTTGACAGTGCAGTTTAAAGAGAGCCCAGGGTCTGCCAGGGCATGGGGCAGCGGTCTAGGCCACCACCAGACAGTCTGGACGTTGCAGGCAATACAAGGGGTTTTCCAGGGAATTCCGGTCACACTCAGCTTTTGCCTTCTCGTTGTGTTTAAACCAACAGCTGCCTAAGAAGGGCCTGTACTATATGCCTTCTCTGGGTCAGAAGGGATTGGCGGCAAGGAAAGTGGCGGAGGCTTGAGCAGGGCACTTAGTCTCACGGGTTACTTTGGTACTGGTGGTTCATGCAGGTGACAAGGCCTCAGGTAATAGAGCAGCAGAGGACCTCTCCCTCCTTGACCCTGATACCTGGCACACCATTGGGAGTTACCTGGGACCCCGTGTGGTATCTAGCAATGTGGAGGGTCCCTGTCCCCTTGTAGGGGGTCAACATGTGGCACTCTGGCTTCCTTTCCAGAGTATTCTCACAGCCAGAGCCACTTGGCCTCAGGCTCAGTCAGGGTAGGCCAGAGCTCCCAGCCTTAGGGCAGGTGTAGCCAGGATGAGCTGGGAAAGAAAGAGCAGTGTGGCTGTATCCCCAGAGGTGATCAAGCCCAAGGTGGGCTCAATGGCATAAATCTGTGTCTGCGGTTCTTTCTCTAAGTATCCCCAGCATCCTTGCCTAAGAGTGAAGCCTAAGAGACTTGCACAGCTTTTGTCACTTGTGATACCCTGGGTGGTAAAGTAGTTAAGCCCGTGGGCTCAGGAGTCGGCAAGGACTCCCATCCTAGCTGAGTACAGGGCTCAGCTTCTCCTAGCCTCAGCCTCCTCACCTGTACAGTGGGATCACGATAGCATCCTCCAGGACAGCCTTTGGGAGGATTTCGTGAGGTCACATGTGACATGCCCATGGTAAGTGCTCGGCCAGTCATAGGTGGTATTGTCATGGCCAGAGACTGGGCTTCTTCTTTGGAATATCATGACACACGAGCAGGAGTCCTGAACCTCGGCCAAGATCCAAATCCTCTTTGCCTCACTCCTGGCACAGCAGGTGGCCACCACCAAGCCGGGAAGCGGAGGCAGCATGGCAGCTGGAGACCAAACAGCAATTAGCTTTTCATAGCCTCCCAGGGAGCGTGGGCATTTGGCTCCGCTGGAGTCATTCCCCTGGCTTTCTTAGGGCCTCGCCAAGGCAGAACGCCGGGTGTCACCAGGCCAGCAGAGGCACCAATTAAAATGAGCAAGCACCCGACATGCTGGGTTCCAGCCTCGTAACCGAGACTTGAAGCCTTTTACTTCCTCGGCCCTCTGCCTCTTCATGGGGTATCCTGTCTGTTGCCTCAGGGCCCCCTGCCATGAAATACCATCTCTCCCCTTCCACACTCAGAAAGCTGCCGCATCGAAATGGCAGTCGTGGCAGCTGGGTGCAGGCTGGAGCGCCTGCTGCACTGCTCTTTACCCATCGCCGTAGGGATGTCTAAATTCACATTTGCTGTGAGAGTGCTTCATGAGCCAGAACAGTCAGTTTCTCAGCCTCCAGGTTGGGGAGGGAATGTGGGAAGGTTCTGGTAGCTTGCAGCAGTGTGCCTCTGGTGACTTCTGGTTGCAGCGCCCTCCCTGGGGCTGCCTCCAATTAGAGCACAGTGGCCCAGGAAGAGGAAGCCCCTGCTCTTTAGAGGAAGCACCAAGGGACCAAGCCCCGGAGGGATGTTGGGCCCAAGACCACCCCATCCCACCTTTGCGCTCCAGAAGCCCATGGGACAGCTCTTCATTCTCATCCCTTTGCTGGGTGATTTCCCGACTCTTTCCCTCCTCTCCCCACCAGGCCAAGCTGAGGAAGGTCACATACAATAAAAATAACGGCTGTGTCCGAGGCGCTTTCGTGTGCCATCTGT
Source organism: Rhinolophus sinicus (assembly GCF_036562045.2). NCBI lineage: Eukaryota > Metazoa > Chordata > Mammalia > Chiroptera > Rhinolophidae > Rhinolophus > Rhinolophus sinicus. Next base: position 31,605,937 of record NC_133765.1, on the reverse strand, counting down.
CTCACAGTCCTCCCAGCAGACCTGTGCAGTCCGTGCTTTCAGTATCCTCGTCTGACAAAGAGGAAACCGAGCCTCTGGGAGGTTGGAGTTTACCTGAGCTCATGCAGCCAGGAAGTGCCAGTGGCAGCATTGAACTCGTATCTTCTGGCTCCAGAATTCAGACTCTTACGTGATGTGCCACCTGCCAGGAAGTAAAGCTCCATGGAAGAGGTAGAATGTTAGGTGAATTTCTTTTCCAAGAGACAGCTGTTTCTATCTTCATCTTTTCTTTTTCTTTTTTAATTAAACTTTCATTCCCTACAAGGCGTGTTATTCTACATTGGCATTTCCTCCCTAAAACTCCCTGTCATATTGTAAAAATAGCACCACTGATGTGGTTTCATTGTACAAGCGGTATTGGACTGTCAGTTTTAAAGAAAGCAGAAGATAAGAGTAAGTGGGGGAAAACAACAACAACAACAACAAAAACAGACCACAAAGAACGGCCATGACGTTACCCAGCTGTGAAGGCTACAACTTTCTCCTCAGTGGTGCACTTCCCCAGCTTTTCCTCAAATGCTCAGGCATTTGGCTAAATTTTACATCATGGTGGTTGAAACAAGACGCGGCTGGCATGGGGAATTCGCAGGAGTCAAGATTTTGGAATGGGGAAGGAAGGACAAAGGAGGACCAGCCTTGGATCGGGGCATGAGACTCCCAAGGCCAGCTGGGGTTGCTGAGAGGGCGACCCCGAGGTCACTGGTTCCTGGGGGTGGGTGACCCCACATGAGGATTTACCGGGACGATGTCCTAGGACTGAATAATTAGTTTAGGCTATTGGTGCTTGGGTTGCCTTTCACACTGTTTTCTGTTAGAGGTTCTTATCTGGTTATAAAAATGTGCAGGCCTTCCTCTGTGCAGACCACTTCGGAGGGTCTGGTTCCCCTGAAGTGACCTTGGAGCAAGGAGCTGAGAGCTCGGCCTCCCGTGGGCCCAGTGAGCCCGGGACACGCCGGGGAGTGTGCATGTTTCAGGGGAGCCTGCTGCTTCAGTCTGGCCATTCGTGACCATGTGGGGTCTCGGGCTGATTGTTACCACATTTTCCAATATTTCAGAAGTCAAAACCTCCACTTTGAATCAGAAGTCTTCTGATTTTTAAATATTGGCAGCTAATTCACGTTTCTTCAGCACAGCCAGTGAGTGCTGTCAACGCACTGCCCCTTTAAGATCTCTGATCTAAAACCTACCAGTTCAGGCTTAGTTTTCTGTTAGAACAAACCCCTTCAAAATAAGGAAACAGTCCAAAACCAAACAACCATCTCCCCATCGCCCGGGAGGTGCTCTTCACCTTTGGGTGGCATTGAGTGGCATTCCGAACTGGCTGGGGGAACGTCCTCTCTGCCTCTGGGTGTTGTGCCTAGAGTCAGAGACCTGATTCCACCCACCTGTGGAGTTGAGGCTGGAGCTACCGTATTTCCCTGAAAATAAGACCTACCCCGAAAATAAGCCCCAGTTAAGATCGTCAGCCAGACGGACGCATTTAGTACATCATGACGATGTTCCAGAAGATGACTATGTTTGAATACATGTAGATTGTTGTATATGAAAAAATAAGACATCCCCTGAAAATATGCTCAAATGTGTCTTTTGGAGCAAAAATTAATATAAGACCCGGTCTTTTTGGGGAAATACTATATAAGACAGGGTCTTATTTTCGGGGAAATGTGGTAGAAGGTAGAAGCTGAGTCAGACTGGTGAGGACGAGGGCACAGAACAGGTAGGTGCATGTCCCATGAACTCCTTCATCTTCCTTTCCTGTTTATTCTCTCCTTCCTTTATGTTGTAGTTCGTGGGATTGTCTCTCTGCTGGAGGGCCCGTTTCCCATTTTTCCTTCTTACCTGCATCCTATCCAACTTGACCGCCATTTTCTCTTCTTAGCTGTGTGACCCAAGCTGCCTGGGACTTTTTCTAGCTTTGACTTTGAGATGTGTAATAAAGATTCGAGCAGGTGTTAGAAGTTAAAAAAAAAAAAAAAGGAATAGTTTAATAGCTAGTCTTCGTCTTCTAGTTCTTTTTTTAATCATTGCCTTCTTGTCAACTGGAAAATGAACTGTTTTTAAACTGGCTGGCACTTATTAGTTCCCATTTCTTAAACACTTAGAGCAACTGCTGTGGAGGTTACAAGAAATGTAGCAGATGTGGTTATGGCTGGGGAAAGATCCATGGTCTGGTTGGCAGTGAGACAAATGGGTATGTGACATGCTGTTTTTGTGGCATTTGTTATAATTGTGGAGGGATTTAGAGGAGGGGAGAGTAGGATGGGCAGGGCGTTGGAGTGGCTTCCCGAGGAAGTGGGACACGGGGCAGGACATGGCATCAATCTGCCCGATTCAGGGATGGAGAAGCAGCAGGAAAGGCTTTAGAGAGACTATACTTGAGTATGCTGAGTCTTTAAAGTGAAGTCGAGCTGGAAGTGAGAGGCCAGCCCGAGGAAAGGAGCAGAGGTGTGGAGGCATCAGAGCAGGTGGGCGGGTGTGTCCGGTGCTTGGGTTGGAGGCGGGGCAGGAGAGGTTGGATCCAGATCTTGGAGGGTCTCCCTCTCCACCCCCAGGGCTATGCGGGGGAGTGATGAGGTCCCATTTCAGGGGAATGTCTCAAATTCACTCAGGCTGCCCTGTAAAGAGTGGTTGGAAGTAGTGGCCCGGGGGCATGGTCACACCTGTTGTTTGGCCTGAGCAGTGTTTTAAGCAGGTGTTTTGCGTGGTGCCAGCATTGAGCACTTAGCCCCTGTGGTCTCACATCCCCCAGCTTTCCACGCTTGATACCTGCTGGTGTTTGACTTTGTAGCCCTTGGAGAAAATTCAGACGGTACAGCACGGTGGGCTTAGCACTGTGGCAGGAGGCGAGAGAGCAAATGGCAAGGAAGGCTCAACTGAGGAGTAGCACGTCAGCCTATGGACACGTGGCATTTCAGGAGAGGAGGAGGTTGGGGTGCTGGGGAGAGGGGCGAAGTGGCGTGGGGCTTTGAGCCTCCCTGTGCAGGCCAGAGCTATCTGCCGGGGTCCTGTTGGTTTTGGGGTGTGGTGTAGAGCGTGTGCTCTTGGGTCAGACCAGCTGAGTTTGAAAACAGCTCTGCCATCCAGTGCTGTAGGGCCTTAGGCACTTGACGTGACCTCCCTAGGCTTTGGTTTCCTCATCTGTAAAGGAAACGAATGCCAGTGCTACCTGAGAGGGCTGTTCTGAGGTTCAACCAAACAGCGTCCCTCACACAGTGAGCCTTCGGTGGATGGCAGCCGTTATTACGGGGGTAGCGGTCAGAGCAGGCAGACCCAGCTTGTGGAGAGCCCAGAGTGCCAGTAGAGGAGCCCGGACTTGTCTGAGTGGCGCATGGCTGTTACCTTCGTTTGGGCCAGAAAGCAACAGTGATGGCAGAGCCTCTGCCCTCTGCCATCTTGCCAAGTCTGGATGCGGCCTCCGGCCTCCGTGATAGCTTCCCTTCGAGAGCCTGGTGTGGGTCAGCCCTGAGTAGGGATGACTTTTCTCCCTGGAGATTAGGAGGTGGGTGAGAGGCTACTCCCAGGCTGTTTTCGTAGTGGCCAGAGCCAGGTTTGGCATTTTTCTCTCCTGTGTCATCTCCCTGACCAGGCTCTGAACTTCCCCAGGGCCAGCTGTCTGCACAGCCTTGAAGCTCAGTGCAGTTCCTGCCTCACCCGAAGCACTCAAGGAAACACCTGGGCAATACTGACCGATAAGGGCTTCCGCGGCTCACCTGGCCTGGGTGGAGGAGGGTGCCTCTTAGAAAGACCAGGAGCTGTATCTGTCAAGGAGAAAGTAGTTAAAGAAAAGCAGAGGGTGGAGTGAATAGAGTTTGCTGTGCCCTGGCCTCACCCCACCATGCCTTTTCCTAGTCTCACCATGCCAGCTCTTAGGATCAGAAAGGACCCACTCTCCTGCTTTCCAAAGGCCTGGCTTCTAACTGTACCTGGCAGATAAGCTTCTGCTTTGTCCCAGCGCTCTGACACAACCCCCTGAACAATCCATTCAGCCCAGGGTTGGTCAGGAACTTCTCCGTCTGCTCAGCCAGGAAGCATAGATCTAACCTCTCCTCCGCAATAAAGCCTTCATGCCTGTTTCCCCTCAGTGGAGAAAGGAGCGTTGGATTCTTTCCTCATCCCCACCTTTCATGTATGGCGGCATTGGCCTCTCGGAATACAACTGGGATATTTGAATTACAAAGTGAAAAAAACAATTTTTTTTGTATCTCGTTCCCTGTGTATTTTTATTATAGAAGCAAGCAAGAGCGTACTATTACAGCAGCATATTTATTTACTTTATTTACTTTTTTATTTTAAAATGTATTGTTATTATTTTTAAAGATTTGTATTAAAATATAGCTGACACAAAATTCCATGAATTTCAGGTACACACCATAGTTCAACATTTACAGACCTAAAGAAATGGTCACCATGATAAATGCAGCACCAATCTGACGCCGGCTCACGCTGTCACAATATTATTATATTTACTTTTTTAAAGGCATGAGTTAGGGGCTTCATTTTTCCATGGAAGACTCACCTGTGTTTGGGGAGTCTCCGAGGTGAAGATTCGGGGGCTCCAGCCTGCATTTGGAACACTTGTAAATTCCTGCTCTGAGTGGTCTGTGGGTTCCTCCACCCCTGCTCCCTGGCCCGGTGGAGAATCCAGTAGCTGCCAATCGGTGTCCTTTGTGTCACCTTACAGTATTAGTCTTCCCCACAGCCAGGCTTGTTACTCTCTTATTAGAAGCAGTAAACAACGAACTGTGATCGGAAAGGATGTGTGCGACCATGTTTATCAAGGTGGTTGGTCCTCATAGCTCCTATGAAGTAATGGGATTTCTCCCCATTTGTCAGATGTGCAATGTAAGGCGTGGGGAGGGAAGTAACCTGCATGGGCAGACAGTGGAGCAGTGGGGCTCATTGGTTCAGCCACTGGTGGGTCGCCGCGTGCCAGCCAGGCCCCCGGGCAGGCGAGTGTGGGGCATACCGTAGTCACAGAGCCCTGCCACCTCTGTTCTCAGGCCTTACCCAGAGGGAGCATTTCTTCGCCCAGGCTGTAGTGGCCTTGAAAGTTTCATTAACCACCAAGTGCCGATAAGGAAACCATAAACTTAGACCCGCTCACTTTCTGAGAGTTAGGCCAAGTTCTTGGATCGAGTGAAAGACGAAGCCCTTGAAGACCAAGTGCCCTGACCCACCTTCCCTGCCCGGCCCCAGGCGCCTGGCAGTGGCCCCAGCACTTTCCAGGCCATGAGAAATTTCGGCTCAATTACACTCCTGGCTGACTGCCCACCACTTTTTTACTCCATCCCAGAAATCAGAACCAATAGTCAAACGTTTTAAAACATATATCACCTCATTTATTCAATACTCACATAATCTCATTTATTGTCTTCTTTAAACCACTTCCATTACCAAACCTCCCTTGGGGCTGTTGTCTCTTGCTTCTGATCTAGCCCCACTTCAGCTTTCTTCAGCCAAAGACCTTTGTCCTCCTTTTTCCATGGAGCTTTCCCTAACCCTCCCTAACCGGTTAGGGTAGTGGCTGTATTTCCACACCCTCTTCTCTGAATACGCTATGCTATTCGAACCTCCTTCTCTGGTCTCCAAGCACAGAGCCCTGATCGTTCCCCAACCAGTACCTCCACGTGATAAGATTTGATTAATGTCTTACATACCAAATTGGGGTTTGCTTTGTGCCATGAGGGAGCCCCGAAGGTTGCGAGCAAATGGAACTTGGGTGAAGCAGATAATGCAAAGTCAGGGCAGGAGGGCTGAGGTTGGCAAAGCATCCTTCCGTAGTATGATTAATAACCCTGGATTTATCCAGTGTCGAGGAGGGTTTTGTAAACCGCATGCCCTTCCATCGAGGTTTAACCTGTCTGTGAATTTCTTTATCACGTCTCCATGATGGCCATTGGAGGTGGCCAGGTCGTACAGGGCAGTGAGGTAAAGTGCCCGACCCAATGTAATGCCTGGGTAGGTGCTGCTGTTTGGGGTGTGCCTCTTCCTCGTAGTACCAGTTTTGCGAAGGCAGGGACCATGACTTTTGTACACATACACTGGGACACTTCCTAAATAGACATCAAGTAACATCTGGGAGTGAGTCACCAGGTTCCCAAAACACCCAGGGTCCCAAGTGATTCTGTTAGTCACAGCTTAACCAGCCCATGGAGCCATCTGTGGTGACAAGGAGATTCATTCACATGTGATCAGGTCAGAAATAGCACAGGCAGGGCCTGGCCCCTGCTTCCTCTAGGAGCAGCCTACCTTTTGGACATTTAGGTCTCTGCTTTTAGGGCTTTGCAGTTCTCTAGGAGCCCACACATGTGCCATAATTGCTGCCTCAGCCCTGGAGGCCCCATTTCCACCTTCCCTCACAGGGAGCTCGCCCCCACAACCACCCACCATTCGTAGGCTGCCTGGCTCTCTTGTTAATCTCTTTGTTAGATTGAGGTTTTTATTTTTTCCTTCTTCCTTTTGCTCTTGCTGAAAATCAGCTCGGGAAGAGCGATTGTACTCAGGGCTGGCTAATGGCTTGGAGCCGCTCCAAGCTGCCGGATGCGTTGGCTTTTACTTGTGGGTGGCCGTCGACAAGCGTGATGTCTGCTCTCTGTGACTCTCAAGGGTCCCCTCTTCTTGCAGGCTCGGCTGTTCACACTTGGCTGGCCTGCCTCGTTGTCTGGAATCACAGTTTTTACTGCACACCCTGGAGCCAGTCTGGTCGCCTCGACAGGGCTCAGATTTTCACAGAACCAAAGCCCCCTCAGCCTGCAGGCCCATTGGCTCATTTGGTTTCGTTGCCTCTTGTTTTGTGCTATTTCCTTTTGGATTCAACACTGTCGCAGGGTGTGTAGGGCTCACACATCTGGAGATGGGGTGGCTTGGGAGAATTCTCACGTTGTTAGAAATGTGTGTGTGTTGGGAGAGGGATGCTATCTGCTGAGACTCCTCAGCATTCTAACATTTCTTCTGAGTCTCACCGTCTACCGTGGAGGGTGGGGTTGAATTTTCAGCGTGACCTCTTATTAGTGCTGCAATGAGGCTTCAGTTGTATCCCGAGTTCCGGTTTCTTCATCTATAAAATGGGGATAAGAATGTCTCCATTGGGGGCTGACATAAAGATTAAATGGGAAGTTCCCTGAAACACCTCACAGTGCCAACTCAATAAGTGGAAATTCTAAAGAATAGTAAAGTATCAGCGTTTCGCTTTCAACATAGTAGGAATGTCGCCCTTTCCTGAGCCCCCGAGTAAGTAAGGTAATTCTAAGGACTCTTGGATTGGAGGACTTGAGCTCCCTTGTCCTTTGATTAAATCCCCTGAGGAAAGTGAGCTGGTTTTCGCATTTTCTTCAGGATCCAGTTGTGATAAACTGGGGACAACACGTCACCTTCCTTGACCACCATCCAGGTGCACTGCAGACATAATTCAACTCCAGCAGCTTTATCTCCTGCCCACTCTTGAAGATGGCTTTTTGCTTTCTCTTCTATTTTTCTTTATTCATAATGCCACACACCCCCCCCCCAAAGGAAAGGGAAACTGAGGAAAAGGAAGAGGAGGCCGAGCCTGGTACCCGGCCACCAACTGCACAGGCTTTGAGGCCCCTGCTGGCTCCTCTGGGAGCAGCAGTAGTGGGCAAGCCCTGGAGAAGTGGCATGCCTGGGCCATCAAGCTCTCCACAGGATGTCGCTTGTCACTTCCCCAGGGGCCCGCGCCTCCTGGCTGATGGTCTTCTGAGCAGAGCCTCCTGCTGCGGCAGAAGAGCCAGACGCTGGGGCGTGGCCAGTGTTCATGGAAGCCGAGTCTGGCCAGCACCCCCTGCCCCCCGCCCCACCCCCAGTGTTCCCAGGTAGGGGTTAGAATGGACCTCTGCTCCGTGCTGAGTGGACACCATCAGCCTGTGTGGAGAGCGTGGCTCACAGCTTGCCCTGTTCCTCTGAGCACTGCTTGTCTGCTGACCCTGTCCAGGGGCCGAGGGAGAGCCAGTGTGCAGTGAAAACTGCCTCTCGTCTCCCTTTGCGCTGCTGCGGCTCCCGTCCTCATCCCCGTGTGTCTCACAATTAGCATTTCTGATGTTTCCAAGTGAATACGGACAGATGTTCGCCCAGGTGCTGCACTCTTCGCTGGGTAAACAGTGGAGTTTGCATGCCTGTGCGTGTGTACGTGTGTGTGTGAAGTGCAGGGCCTTTGAGATGGGCATAGCCCTTACAGATGTTTTCTTCAAAGCATCTGAAGCGCTTTGCACACGGTAGGTGCTCAACAAATACTTTGTGACACGTGCTTGGTGGGAGTGCGAGCCTTTTGTTTCCTAATGAACCCAGGAGTGACACAGGAGCAGGAAGTACAATTGCAAGTTGAACCTTGAAATTCACGGACTGGAGAAGGGAGAAATCCGGTTCTGCCTCACCAGGAAATTACCTGCGGGCATCTGGCAAACCACTTGTTCTCTCTCTGCTTTGGCAAAAGGGGCGGAGGTCCGCAGTAGTGCCAAGACACGCCAATGTGGGGAGGAGGATTAGACAATGGAAATGACCTCGGTGGCTCCTGGCAAGTTAACTGCCCTATAAATTTGAGCTCAGCCATGGCTCCCCTGGGAAGAGGAACTTGCGTTGTACCCCTGCAGAATGTCTGTAGATGGGGTTACAGTGTTAACCAACACTGACCACCTTGGCTGCATGTTTCTGATTGGTGCACCTGGTCAAAAGGCTCCAGTTAGAACCCAGTGGTTCAAGTTCAATCTCCTTAACATTGTTTATGGCTCACCGGCTGCTCCTTCTTGCAGACGCGGTGAGGGGACGGAGAACACCCCTGGCCACTCCCTTGCTCTGTGACCTTGGGCAAATCACTCAGCCTCTCTGGGCCTTTGTTCCCCCCTCTGTAAGCTGGAGATGAGAATAGTCTCTGGTTCATAGGGCATTTTGACCCTTAGAACTCTGTCTGGTGTTAAGTGCTGAGTGGGAGGTGTTGTTCTTGTTTTCATTCCCAGGGCATCAGCCTTGTCTCTGGCTGTTTAAGCTTCAGGATTCCTGAACTCTCGGATTTCCCAGACCTGCCCAGTTGTTTGCTTCTCTGTGCTTTCTGCATGATCTTTCCCTTTTCAAGAATGTGCGCCCACCCCACGCCCATCCACCATGTGACACCTCTTCATCCTTGGTCCTTCAAAAGCCAGAGCAGACATTGCCCCTGAATCCCTCGCTGCCTCTGCCCACCAGCCCCGGTGGAGGGTAGCTGTTGTAACATCATTTTCTAGGCTGTTAGAATGAACAAATGACTCTGATGCACCCGAATGACATGCCTTCTTTCGCCTCCTGAGAATGAACTCCATGAGGGCAACACTCACGGCTTTACTTTTTCAAATCTGATGCCTCGCACAGTGCCTGCGGTATACAGTAGGTGCTCAATAAATGCCTCCTCAAGTTAAACCATGTTTATTTGCATCTGGAAGGTCAGCTTTTGTAAACTTCACTCTTCCTTTTCCTCCCCCAAATTGCCACCTGATTTCTTAAGATTACTAGAGAGTTGCTCTCAAGGTCATGTGTGCGGCCTCAGGAATGCAAGGTTCCCCTGGAGCCAGTGTGTGGGGTGGACACCTGGAGCAGTAATCACTACCCTCCATCACCAGGGGCTGCTCATTTTCCCAGCCCCTCCTGGGAGCCTGTTGTTTCCAATCTTTGTACCCCCCCACCCCCCACCTTTCCTTTCATCTCCTCTGTTTAATAGCTACAGCCCTCAACTTTCTAGCCAGTTCAGGCCGTCTTGTGTATCTACAGGGAACCCCTGTCAGCTGGCCAGAAACAAAGTTGGAGGTGGTACCAGGCATTATCCTGGCCACTTCCAAACCAGAGCTCCTCCTTCTAGAACAGTGCTTGACCCGTGGTACCGGTCTGGGTGAGCCTTTCGTTTTTCCTTTCCGCCTCTGTCCTAAGCCTTTGGCCGGATGGGTTTTGGGCTTGAGGCCAGTGATTCAACTGGGAGGGCTCTATGCCAATTCTTGTCTCTCTGGAGGTCAGTGCATTGGCGGGGGACTCTGGCTGGGTTTGCAGCCTTGACTCACATGCGTGGGTAACGTGGGTTTACCTCCCACACCATCTTGCAGTCAGTCTTCAGCAAGAGAAGGCCTGAACAGGGGGACATGTGCACTCTGCTTTCTTTCAGCAAAGTGTTTCTTGCCCAATTTTTGTCTGGGGGCTTTGCAGAGCCAGCCGGCACAGAAGCAAGTGTGTGTGGCGACACTGCGCCTGGAAAACTCATCAGTGTCACTCTGGTTTATTTTCCTCTTCAAGCTTTTTCCCATGGAGTGAGGCTTTCAGTGACAAGTGGCGAACGGTTGGGCGATTGCTCATTGTCATTCTGGTGGGCACCGGTTTCCGGAGGTCTCCTAGTGCTTTGTGGGTATTGGCATTTGTTTCTGTGATGCCCAGAGCACAGTTGGCACCAGTCCCAGTTAATGGATGAAGAAACTGAGGCTGGGGGATTAGATCGAGGATGGGGGAGGGGCACCGCTGGGAGTGAACTTGGGTGTCCCGGGCTACCTTTTGTCTTGAAGACGATGTGTAGGTGTGTGTGTGTGTGTGTGTGTGTGTGTGTGTGTGTGTGTGAGGACGCATGAGGTTGTGTACACATAAGAGAATGAAAAGGAGTGAGGATCGCATGGGGGTAGGGTCCGCAGTATAAACCTTCCTGGAACAGTCACTGCCTTGCATTCTTTCTGATAAGAGCTGCCGCCCCCAAGGAGCTCACAGGCCTTTTATTCAAAGCCACCTCTTGCCCCAAGCCCCAAAAGAAGGCCCCCATGGTTTTCCCAGCCCAGCAGACCCTGCACTTGCGGGATGGGGGTGGGTCACAGAAGCCGTCCCCTCTGCCCGTTCTTTCCCTCTCCTCCCTGGTGCAGCTTTATGGCCGGCATATGGAAACTGTTTCTATTTACCCAGCACCACCAGGATGCTGCAGCACGCTGTGCTCCAGCGAACGGAAACCTTGGATTCCCCGCAGGGCCGTTTCAGAGGCGGCATGCAAAGCAGCCAGCTGTTTTGCAGGGAACGTCTGGGCCCTGTTACATCAGCGTGGAGGAAGCGTTACCATCTGTGCAAACAGGTCATCCTGGTTTGTCTGCCTGTGCTCTGGATGGGGAGCTGCTCTCCTACTTTGAGGCAGACTTTCTGTTATTGTTTTGTATTCTCGTGCCTGTCAGTTCAGGGCTTTCTTTCAGTTCCTTCTCCTTTTCCTTGCCAGTGATTTTAGTTCACCTCCTCCTGGGCTGATTGCCATGATTCAGGGAGGGTAGTTAAAGGGTAGGTGTTGCATAAATCTTTGGTGGCTAAGGTCTGCGGGCCTGAAAAGGCTCCGGACTGGTTTGCACATGCGTGCTCTCTGCCCGGGGCATCAGAAGTGCAGAACAAGACGTTTCCCTGTGGGGAACTTCCCCCAGGGGCGCAGAGTGGGGTCTCCCTGGTTGCCAAGAATGTTCCGGGTCAGCTTGCTCTGGCCCTTTTGAAACCTCCTGTGAGTGGAGAAGCTGGCTTTCTATGAGGGCCTGGAAAACGGCTTCTCCCACCCTCCTGCCTGCTGCAGCCCAGTTGCCTCCTGGGAAGGCGGAAATGCCGAGGCGAGGGCCAGCCGTCATCTTCCTGGAAGAGGCAGCGGAGGGCCAGCTCTCCGACATCCCCGTGCTGAGGTCATCTGGTCCCCTCCAGCCGGGCGCTTGTGGTATGCCTCCACCTGGCCTTTCCAGCTTTCCTGGAAGAACCCACCCTGCCCCAGGCGAGGGTGGTGCTAAGGCCGGTGTTGTGTGTGTTGATTCTTACTTGATCTCTCATAATCCCCAGTGTGAGGGCCGGTCTGCACACAGGAGGGGGCTGGGCCTGCGGTGCTGTGAGGAGAGCCCATCTGACTGCTTTGGTGGCCTGCACTCTGAGAAGGGGACGCTCCTAAAGATGTGGGCACCAGTCATTTACCTGGGGACCTTTTCTCCCAGAAAGTGCAGATTGGGCCCAGGTGGGCAGGAGTAGGCCAGGGCAGGGCAGCAGGTCACTAGGGCAGCCACCAGATTCAGAGGCTCCCCAGGCAGATGACCCAGAGCAGACCCAGTGGGTCTCAGTGGGGACATGGGGACAGACCATCCCCTGGGACTTCGTGCCCAGTGACCAGTCAGGGCAGTGGGGAGTCCCTGCACAGCCTCTCACCTGTTTTGAGAGAGTTCATTCTGAGGAAGCCCATGGGGTCTGTGCCCCTGGACACCACTCCATCCGCCTGGGCTGCTCACCTCTGACGGGCCCCCTCCCACCTCCACCTGCTTCTCTTTTGCAGACCGTAATTGTCCTTTCCCTCTGGGAGGCTGCTGAGTCTGAGCCTTCCTTATACGACAGTAAAGCCCCTGGGAGTTGGAGCGCGTCCATCACCTCTCTGGCCACTTCTCCAACCCAGGACGGTGGAAACAGGGTTGGAGCAGAGCAAACGGGCAGGGAATTAGGACCCACGCAGCACCCCAGCCCCACCTCTTGCAATGCTCTCAAAGCCTTTCTGGACTTGGCTGCAGCCCCTGCAAATGAAAGGAATGAATGAAAGGAATGGGCAGGACCTTGGCTCTCTGCCTCCCATTCTCGCCCTTTCTGTAATCCCTAAATGAGCCGCTCTGACCTGGTGGGAAGGGGGCTCTTTGAAATCACCTGTGGCTTTCTTGAAAAGCCCCTTAGTGGCCTCGTGAGCTAGAGCCTTTCAGCCGGCTCCTCACAGAAGAGCCACAAACAAGCTATCGGGTTTTGCCTTTTGGGACCTCGTATGCAAGCCAAGGTAGCAAGTACAAGGTTGAATAGTTAGAAGCAAGGAACAAAGTCCACCCTGGAGGAGAGAATTCTCCATTCTCCCCCTCAGCTGTTCGTATCATATTTTTTCTTTCTTTTCTTTCTAAGGCTCTGCCCTGAATTCCTCTTAAACAAAAGGTCCCTCTTCAGTAAATCCTTAAAATAATTATCTTTAGGAAACACTGAGAGGTTATGTCACACCCCTTCTTAGGGCCGATGGGTGCTGTCCCCCCCACCCCCACTGCACTATGCATGGAGTCTCCCCTCCAGGCCCTGCAACCACTCCTGCTGCTCTGGCCTCCATGGTTGTGCTTCTGGGAACTTCGGGGCAAGACCTTCCCTTTCACTTGCATTCAGATGTTTATTGAGCACTTGTTACGCCATGCGTCATGCCCCACACTGTTCTGGGCTCTAGGGACACCTCGGTGAAGAAGACAGATGTCCTGCTCTGTCAGTCCCCGGTGGAGCTGGCATTCCAGGCACGGAAGCAGGCACTCAGCAGGCCCACAAGTAAATAAATGCCAGGAGGAAGGACAGAGCTGTGACTTCCCAGGGAGGGAGCCGAAGGCAGCGTCTGAGATGCAGAGGTTTGGGTGGCGAGGGAGACGGGAGGAGGCCGGCCAGGTCAAGGTCTGGGGGAGGGCGGAGGGAAAGGCGCTAACGTTCTCTGCCATCTGTGCCAGCTCGTCGCCGCCCACCCCGACGGCATGCTTATTTATTTTACCTAGGACTGCAGTGTCTCGGTGTGTGACGGTGGCAGAGGAGGGGGCGCGGGCACAGGAGGTCGCAGCACCGTCCAGCTGCCTGCCCGTGGCGGCTCCTACTTCCCAGTCACATTGTGGCTCCATAGGAACAGAACGAGGAATGTGGTTTGACCTTCTCTGTCTGCCTGGGGCTCAGTTCTTTCAGGATGGGCACTGGCATCAGAGTGGGGACATGTTGGCGCTGGGTAGAGAAGGGCCAGCGTGACCAAGTGCGAGTTGCAACCAGATGTCCCACCTGCTACTTGTAGCTCCATGTTAGTGATGGAGCCGCTGCTCTAGTTTTGGTCCTTTCAACACTCCCCTGTCACCCCTTTGGGGTTTCCCCTTCTTGAGAGGCCTGTAGACTCCCGAATTGAACAGCCAGCCTGGACTGTTCCCCCAGCCCTGCCTCTCGTTCGCTGCCCAGCCTCAGGGAGGTCCTTAGCCTTGCTGCACCTACTTTCCTCAAGTCTGAAGTGGGAAAAGTAATATTACCTTCTTCATAGATCGTTGTGAGAATTAAGTAGGCTGAGGGGTATAAAGCACGTAGATATGTATCATTTATTGCTGTATAACTAGCCACCCCATCGTAGTGCTTAGGACACACGATATCTTGTACTTGGCTCAGGAGTCTAGTTGGGTGGGGCTGGGGGGGGCAGCGTCTCTGCTCCCTCAGTGTCAGCCTGAGGCCTGGACACTTGATGGCCTGGAGCATATGTGTTCGAGATGACTCATTCACTGACGGACAAGTTGGTACTGGCTGTCGGCTGGCAGCTCAGCGGGGCGGTGGCTGAGGGGCCCTGATTCTTCTCATGGGCTTCTCAGCATGGTGGCTGGGTTCCAAGAGGAAGAGGTGGAAGCATTTTTATGCCCCAGCCTTTGAAGGCATAAGCATTACATCCTCGTCCTGTCAGTCAAAGCACTCGCGAAGGCTCACCTTGTTTCGAGAAGAGACACAGGCTCCACCTTGTTGAAGGGAAGGGAAGTAGAGAGTCCTTCAGCGGCTTGCAGGACGAGAGACAATGCTGTCGCTCTCTTTGGGAAATAAAATCTGCCACAGAATAGGTTTGAAACGTGATTCTTTATCCTTCCTAGAAGTGGGTCAGTTAAGAGTGTGGGTTATGGGGAACCAAATTTGCATCTTCGATGCTCTTCTCCCCAATAAATTAACTGCTGAGAGTCTTTTGCTGGTGCCATTGCTGACCACACATCAGGAGAGACCCTTGAGGGTTGTGACAAACCCAACCTGAATAGGCTTAAATATAAAAGGATCTTTCTGGGCTTAGAGTTTGGAAACGCTAAGAGGTAGCTGTCCGGCATAGTTCCATCCCAAGGTTGCAGCTCAGGTTACCTCTCTCACTGTGTTGTTCTCCGTTGGCGTCCTCCAGCAGGCTGTCCCCACGTGGTGGCAGAGGCCACCGCCAGCAGCAACAGGGAGAGAGCCCGTCCTTCCTAACTGGCTCAGGAAAAGTCCCAATTTCAGCCTCATTGGCAGTGCTTGGGTCAGCATCCAGGCCTGAACCCATCCCTGTTCAGGGGAGACGAGGGCCTCTAATTGCACCTGGGTCACCTGCCTGCCTTGGGGATTGGAGTCAGCCAGAGCCAAAGAATGTTCTCCAAAGTCTGATGGGGCAGTGAAGAAAAGGGCGTGGGTAACAGCAGGCCAAAGCAGCAGAAGCTCCTGCACCAAGCAACAGGTCCGAGTCGTCTTTGTTTTTGACTAAGTAGACTATGAACGTGATTCCAAAAGTCAAAAGTAAACCAAACGATCACTCCCCGTGAGTGACATTTCTACCCTGTTCCCTGCCCCTCTTGTAGGCACCCAATTTCATTGAGTTCTGATATATCTTTCCATTTCTTTTTGTAAAGATAAGTAGGTAGCTGTCTGTTTTCTTGTTGCTTCCCTGTTTTTACACAAAAGATAGCATACTGTATGTGCTCTTTTGCACTGGCTTTTTTCATTTAACAAGAGAAAGAACACTATTTTTAACTAGCCATGCGAGCTCTAGCTGTCTTAGTACACGGGATGGTGCATTGACTTGTAGATAATGGGGTGTACGTATGAGCACATGGGGCGACTACCGGCCTTTTCTTTTGGCCAATGGTGTCTTTATGCTCTTGAGCCTGGGTTGTAAGTGAATCTTTCTCCTCTTCCAATGTAGATGGAGGCAGCTATGGCGTCCACGACTCCCCGGCCCCCAGTCTGAGCTCAGAGGGCGAGAGTTTCCCCTCGAGCCCCACCGGCCACAACTGGGAGATGAATTATCAAGAGGCAGCCATCTACCTCCAGGTGAGTGTCTCCCGGTCAGGACCTGGCCCTTCTCGGTGCCTGTTGGTGGAGTAGGGTAGCCGGGGGGCTCTACTGGAGGCCCTGACATTCAGTTCTGGCTTCCATGCTCTGTGTGTGAGCTTCTCACCTGTACGAGGGGGAGAGCCAACCATACCAGAAGGGCGATGCACATGGGCTTGTCATGTGACCCGCAGTTTGTGGTGCCACGTGAGCTGAGGTTTCCTGAGTCTGTCCACACTGCCTTCCCTTCCTCACTCTGTCTTCTCAGAGGCGCCCCAAGAGGCCAGTTCCCTTCTCAGAGGTGCCCCAAGAGTCCCAGGGGGGACTTCTTTTGTATATACTTACTACTATAGTAGGGGTTTTCGGACCTAGTGTGGGGAACTCAGAGATCTTTGTTTTTTTCCTGTTTAACCGACAGCTGCTTTCATGCTTGCTATTCCATGCTTTTGTTAAAATAATACTCTTTTATGAAAGTAATACATGCTCATTGCAATAAGTTTAGGTACAAAGAGGATGTGAAAAAAAACTTGCACCTAAGGCAGGCACTGTCAACATTATTTATTTTAAGAATAGCACACAGGTTGTACGTGTTTTGTAAGATAATTTTAAAGTCGTGTGGTATCTGCAATTGGATAGTCTGCCCTTTTTAAAAAATAGCATATAGCATACGTAAGCTTTTTTTCTCATGTTTTAATTCTTATCAACAAATTGTAATAGAACTTGGTACCAGGCAAATCTATCCTAATTCACTTAACTATCCCGACAAGGTTGGATATTTTCATTTTTATATTTCCCTTAGGTATTTCCCTATTATAAATTATAATCCGAGGACAATCTATACATACAGCTATTTCTCTTTCTTTCTTTAAATATCTAGGATTATTTTATTAGGAAAGACTCTAAGAAGCAGAATTACTGGGCAGAAGGAATCAACATTTTCTAGGGCCCTGGCTGTATAGTATTGAATATGCTCCAAAGAGGATTTTGCCTGGTAGCGGCCAGGGTCACTGTCCATGGCCTTGTCACCTAATCTTGTCACTCCAAGGTTTCAGTTTCTGGTGACATCACCAGAAAGGGTTTGGGTGAGGAAATGGGATTTTTCTTAAATTCATTTGAGTGATAACTTTCCCTAATATTTTTCCTTGGAAGCAGCTACCCGTTGTAAGTACTTGTTTTATTTTTTTTAAAGACCTAATTAAAACCAGGTATTTATTTGATGGCGGCCCCATTGTCTTTATGTCTCTGTGTTTTAGGCAGTGTCACATAGAGTCGTGCTCTTCAGCAGGTGCCTTTGGATTCAGGATAAGGCAATGGAGCTGTTTTTGTGACATTTTAGCAAGGCCAGCTGTGCCTATTGATGATGTGGCGGGGTCACCCTCTCCCTGTCCCCTTCTCTGAGGTTGAACAGGTACAAATCAAGAGACTGGCATGGGTCAGAACCCAGAATTAGAAAGGCCTGGGGGACTTCAGAAAACCTGATAATTCCTTCTTTCCTTAAGCAGATGGGATTATGAGTAATAAAAATATCTACCTTTAAGTGGGCTCTTGCTAATCTTTCTAACAACCCCGAGAAGCAGTTTGATCACCTCTCACTTTTGCAGACTAACAACTAAGACTCCCAGGGGCTAATTGAGTCCAAAGCCACCCAGCCAGTAAGGTGTAGAGTGTGGATTTAAACAGGATCCATCTAGCGTCCAAATGATGTTCTTTCTTCTACACATTTTTGCCTCATTTCTATACCTGACCACGTGTATCCACTTGAAAATGGGCCGTGTGCTTGTGGCAAAGGAAGTTACAGAAAAGCAGCTGTAATCTATAATTTTTGTATAACGTTTATGTGTATACATACATGCACACACACACAAACACATATAGGTGTATATGTGTATACATAGCAACACATATCTGTGTATGTGTATGTATTTGCACAGATACCCATTCACATCCGGAAAGTTGTTTCTCAGTATTAAAGGTGATTGCTTTTGGCTGATGGCTTTTTACACCCTTATATTCCTGTGTAGTATTTGAATATTTTACCAAAAATGCATCATTTAAAAATGAGCAGTAGTTTGTAGCTGTTTTGGGGGTGGGTATTTTTGCTGTCAGATGGTCTTCCTTTTCCTGCTTTGCAGCTGAGCTGCTGCACGGGGTCACCAGTGCACTTGGGTAATTGGCCCCTTGCTGTTTTGAGGATACCTGGTCCCTTCTCTTCCCAAATTTTACCTGTTAACTCACTTGCCCTCGGGAGCCATGGGCTCAGCTGTCCTACCTCCTCCGAGACAATTCTTACTTTCTGTGTGGACTTCTGCCCCAGGGAGCAGAGAGTGAAGGCCTGGAACCCATGTACAGCTGGCCTGCCTTCCTATTTTTCCTAATCTGGTTTGTGACCAGCCGCCAGGAAACAATGCCAGTGTTCTCCTTGGGGTCTGGATCAGAATCCAGTGGCACGGTCCTATTTTACTCTCTCCTTGGTGGAGACCCCCTCTTCTCTCTCCTCTGTAGCAATTTCAAGTCCTGGAGTTAAAATCAAGCCCTCCATGTCCGTGGTTTCCTCTAGTCAGACCTTCATTCCCACCTATGGATGGGAAGAAATAACCAAAGAATTGCATTTTTTAGTAATCCGAGCCAGAAGCTTCCCAGGCCACCCTGTGTGTACCCTTGGCAGCTGCAGCAGTGGTAAAACCCACAGCCCTGCACACATCACAGGAACTATGAGTGAGGCTTGCCCTCTGGTTGACTGCCGGCATGTTTGTTCCCTTTGTGGGGCCTGCCCCTGTCAAGTCTGTGGTTTATCTTTATGTTTTTGGTAATAACGGTAGTGACGTATCCAGCTTCAGGGAAGTGACTTGCTCAGAATTATCCTGCAAACCACAGCCAAGGTCAGAGCTCCCCGCCTCCCAGCTGCTGGACAGCCCAGGGCTGGTCTGTGGCCTGGAGACGTGATCTCTTACAGGACCGTTTCCTCCTACCAAACATCTATGAAACACCTACTGTGTTTGTGCACCAGGCACCGTGCCAGGCGAGGACTGTCTCCCTCGCCCTCCCATCTCTCTGCAGTGGGCTTGGTGAGCTAAGCCGCCGTGGACTGCCACGGGAGCCCAGCAGACTGGAACTCTTTCCAGGGTGCCATGCTCCACGTCTGGGCCCAGAGACGCTTCGTCCCGTTAGCCTGCTCTGCCCCTTCCCTGGAGTAAGCGTTTGTGAGGGGGGCGAAAGTGGCCTCCTCTCAGAACAACAGTTGAATAGTTGGAATAGGTGTAGGTCTGACTGTGTCTCAAGACAGCCGGAATGCTTTCAGAGGGCTCTGGGGAGGGGGCTAGGTTTACGTTCTGGCTTTGCCACTTTCCTCCTCTCGCACATGCAGCCCGTGGAAACGTCTGTTCTGAGGGTCAGTGCTGGGAGTGAATGTGGCAGGCTCAGCTCAGCAGTCTTGACGTCCGGGGCCAGTTAAGTCTTTGTTGTGATGGGCTGTCCTGTGCCTTGTGGGCTCTTTAGCAGCATCCCTGGAATCTGCCCACAAGATGCCAACAGCATGCCCTAGATGTGACAACCTCCCCTGTCCCCAGGCTGGATGGGGAGGGTGGGGGACAACATTGCCCCCAGTTGAGAAACACTGAAGCCAAGGTGATGCCTGCAAACCAGGTAAGCCAAGTAAGTGCTCACTAAGTGTCAGGCGCCCCACGGGGTCCCCACGTGACGAAGCTGATGAGGAGGGATGCCCCTTACTTCTCCCCGTGCTTCCCCCCAAGAAGGCCGCCCCTAACACAGATGGTCAGCAATAGCCTCAGGGCGACGTCCGCTGGTATTTCCAAGTGGACCATCCCGGGCTCTGCAGTGTATTTTCTACATCATAGCAGGAGGCCAGTAGTAGTCAGAGCAAGGACGCTGGAATCAGACAGCGTAGCTC
This sequence comes from Rhinolophus sinicus, assembly GCF_036562045.2. Lineage (NCBI taxonomy): Eukaryota > Metazoa > Chordata > Mammalia > Chiroptera > Rhinolophidae > Rhinolophus > Rhinolophus sinicus. The sequence continues at coordinate 31,586,178 of NC_133765.1, read as the reverse complement.
TCGAAGCTCAGGCACTAAGCCCCCTCCCTGTGCTTTGATGTTCTCAGCTCTGTCCAATGGAATAATAACAGAGCCGGCCTGAAAGGGACGTTGTGAGGATGGAGGCCCAGGGCTCAGGCCAGGGGCCGAACACGGCACTCGCTTGGGGCTGGCTGCTGTTACTACTGAGACGCAGGAGTCCAGAGCGGGGCCCGTCATTTTGCAGGAAACTAGGTGGAAATAGCACCGTGAATTGGGAAGTAGGCTACGGGGACGCCTGAGTGCAGCGGGAGTGTAGGAAAGGTACCCCCTGGCTTCTTTTTCCCCTCTCAACGTTGCTATAACGTAATAATAATAGCTGATATCTGTGGGGAGCTTACTGTGTGCCAGGTACCGTCCTCAGTGTCTTCCAGGGGCCCTATGAGGAAGGACTAGGGTTTTCCTGTTGATAGCTGAAGAAGGCGGAGGAACTTTCGGGAGGCGTGGGGAAGGCAGGAGGCATCCGAGCTTGTGTACCCCAGATGCCCCCGGCTCTTTACATTCCGCAGACACTTCTGAGAGTGAGAATTTGGCCTCCACAGGGACCAGATGCCCCCGCATCTCTTTACTTTCTCTCTGACTCTGTGTTCTTTGATTCCTCCAAGGGGTTTTAGGAAGGCAGCCAATCTTTCGAGCCCCGTCAGCAGGTAAGAGTGAGACTTGACTGGTGCACAGAACGGTGAAGATAATACTTTCGATTTTCCACCGTCTTCCGTCTCTGGCCCAAATCCCTTCTGACCTACCGAGGGCCTCCCTTTCTCCCCGGCCCACAGACGCCACCGTGTCTGGGAGGCTCGCTCGCCCACCTGGCTCTTGTTTCTTCAGGAAGGCGAGAATAACGACAAGTTCTTCACCCACCCCAAGAACGCTGTCGCGCTGGCGGCCTACCTCTTCGTCCACAACCACCTCTTCTACCTGATGGAGCTGTTCACGGCCCTGCTCCTGCTGCTGCTGTCCCTGTGTGAGGCCCCCGCTGTCCCCGCACTCCGGCTTGGCATCTACGTGAGTGTCCAGGTTGCTGGGGGCAAGTGCCATCAACCGTCTCTCAGGCTCACTCAGGCCTGAAAGGGAACATTCTGGAAGGGCACACACTGCAAATGGATTTAAAACAGAGAGGCCCTGGGAGGTCATCGAGGCCTTGGGAGCAGCAGGGACCCACTCCACAGGCCTTGCCTGGGGTCCACTGTGGAGTGAATGCACTTTCCCTAGTCTCGCTGGGACTCTTTTCACTCAGGAATGCCAGGGAGGGCGCCACCTGATTGTGTCACTTACAACCAGTGGCCACACCTGTGCTCCAGGTGACTAGTAGTCCCACCCACTGTCTCCAACCTCAGGGGCAAAGGCACTTGGGAGTGACTGCCAGTGGGGAGGATGGGGCTGGTGATGCCGCATCTCCACACCCTTTGCTGACAGGTGCACGCGACCTTGGAGCTGCTCGCCCTGATGGTGGTTGTCTTTGAACTCTGTATGAAGTTGCGCTGGCTGGGCCTCCACACCTTCATCCGGCACAGACGGACCATGGTCAAGGTGATGTGTCTATCTCCACACAGCATTTTCTCCCATGTCCCCTTCAAGCTTTGTCTTGAGTTCAATTCCAAATCCCCCCGGGGGCCTAGTCCTGCGCTCAGAAGGGTAACTCCTGGCCCCCATCCTCGCCGTGCTTTCCAGCCTTGCACAGCCGTGTTCCAGATGTCACCGTCCTGCTGACAGTAGCTAATGTGATTTCGTATCTGTGCGTGCCAAGCACTGGCACGGCAACCTTTGCGGGAGATGTGTTACTATTCCTAGTTCACATGCAGCCAGCCAGCAGAGCGGGATCTAGATTCTAGAGAGTCAGGGTTGAAACCCAGGTCTGTCTGGCCCCCAAGCCCTCGCTGCTCAATGACCAGTATTGTACACCTTCTGTCTGTGCAGTAGAGACAGGTGTAAGTAGGAATGTGTCCAAGCGGCACTTTGCAGTGTAAAAAGCATGCACACCGGTCCAGAGAATGTGCCTGAACAACGGGAGATGGAGATGCACTGCAGACCTCAGGGTCCTTTGCGGTACAAGTCAGGGCGGGTGGCCGTGGCCGGGCAGAGTGGCGGCTCTGCTCAGTGAATACCGTCTGTCGAGCTGCTGGGAGCTTTCTCCCTCGGGTTCATTGTCCTGGGGCCACACACCTGTGCCAGCAGCCTAGGGTTCTTCTCCGGCGGCTGCTGGATGTTGGGGAAGGTATGAGAGAGCTGGAGAGAAGGGAAGGGCCTCCTGAGGCCAGAGCGGGCAGCAGCTCGCCAACCCTCAGGTCGGGGCGCTGGAGGCGCTGACGGTGCTGCCTACCTGTCCTCAGACTTCCGTGCTGGTGGTGCAGTTCATCGAGGCCATCGTGGTGTTGGTACGGCAGACGTCCCACGTGCGGGTGACCCGGGCACTGCGCTGCATTTTCCTGGTGGACTGTCGGTACTGCGGCGGCGTCCGGCGGTAAGGCCTGGGGGGGAGCCGCCCACATAGCCACCGTCCTGGCCTGGCCCGGCCCTCTGGGCCAGTGGAGCAAGACCTAGTGAGTCAAGTGATGACGAGGTCTGTCCTGCACCCTGGTAGACTCAGCACACTCACTTCCTTCGGCCACTTGACCCCCCAGAGGAGGGCGGCCTTCCGGCTGACACTGAGGTCACCCGGTCCAGGGCTCTTGGGGCTGACTTCTCTCTCCAACACATGATCTGCCCGAACATAGCAGCAGTGGCCTAAAGCAGGCGACGTGGCTCAGTCCAGGCTGTCCCGGACCTCCCCCGAGACCCGGCCTCTGACCTCACACCAGGCCGTCAGCCTAGAGTTCAGATATCTCCATCTGGGAAATCTCTTGGCTGGGGGACTGCTGATGAGAGTAGGCTAGGAATTCATTCGTGTCCATCCTCAGTACGGGGCACCCGTGTCCTAGACCTAGGTGGCCTCGACCTGTCTTGTGCATCCCACCTCTCGAGAAGCTGACCTTTGCGCCTGAGGTCGTGCCCTTGGCCTTGCGCTGGTCCCTCCCTCTCGCAGTGTCCTCACCTGCCTGGTCTCCGTAAGCAGGAGGCGGCAGCGGCTTTGTGTGCCAGCTTCCTCCCTCCACCCCCTCGAGTAGGAAGTCTCCTAGGACAACACAGCGTCTGACGTCACAAGCCAGGGCGCAGTGGGGTGTAGTGTTCTATGCGCCAGGAGCACCAGGCCCCCGTCTGGACACGCGTGTGCCCCGCGGAGGCCCCCAGGCTGCCCCGCACGCCTCACCCCTCGCCCCATCTTTCCCCCCAGGAACCTGCGGCAGATCTTCCAGTCCCTGCCGCCCTTCATGGATATCCTCCTGCTGCTGCTCTTCTTCATGACCATTTTCGCCATTCTTGGTGAGTTCCCTGCACCCCGGCCCCGGGCGCTCAGGCCGAAAGCAAATGTGCAGCGGGAGAAAATTTCACTTCCACAGTGTTAGAAATTCAGAAAGGTTTTCCAAATGATGCAGACACCCGTGGACTCCCACTTAGGAAATGAAGAATCGGAAATAACAGGGAAGCCCCTTTTGGATCCTTCCACGATCTCTGTTTTTCCCCCCAGAGGTTCGCACGTCCTAAGCTTAGCACTTGTGTGCATGTCTTTTGAGTATCGCTTTATAGTGACACTTCCTTAAGCAACAGGATTATTGCTTTGAATATTCAAAAAATTTCTATCGGTGGTTAGGTATTGGGTGTCTCCCCGTCTGCAAGGTGCAACATTCTGTGTATGAAGTTTACTCATGTTGATACCTGTAGATGTTGTTCATTCATTTTCACTGGAGTGTGGTGAATATACCCAGATTTATTTATCTGTTCTGCTGGTGGGCGTTTTTCACTATCACAAATCACACTGCAGTGAACGCTCTCGTGTTTCCTGGTGTATCCATGCGTGACAGTTTCTATATGGCATTTGCCTAGGACGTGAGGGTCTGCACACGTCAGCTTCTCTAGATATAAAAACAAGATCATGGCTTTTCTAACCCCAAGGAGGCCTTGCGTCTTCAGATGAGGCCAAGTATTTATACGACACCCACATCCAGACACAGGGCGTGGACAGTGGGGACCCTGAAAATGGCAAAGAAGCCATAGGTCCCTTCTGTCATCCTGGGAAGGTGACAATGAAACAAAAGCACCCTGACCCTCAGGCCACCTCCCAGGCCCTTGTCTGAGCTGTTGGCTCCCTCTTCCTCTTCCCCTGGCCCCCATGCCCCCAGTCTTTAGAACTTCCTTTGTGCTCGAGGGGGCTGACTTCCCCTGAGGGCAGAGTTTCTCCCTTTTCCCACTCAGGATTTCAAGGACTCGGGGGAAAAGCTCATCCCGAGAGGGAAGAAATGAGTGGTTTTCCCCTCCCAGGACCCCTGGCTGCAGGGGAGCAGTGGGGCCCCTTTGGCATTGTTACTTGGCTGTTGTGTTTTCAGAACCAAAGGTTGTAAACCCGCAGTCTGGATTCCAAATTAGGCCTGTGGATGAATTGGTTTGGTCTGAAAATGTTGAGCCAGCATTTTAAAATTGGATTTTTACACAAAGATACAGATGCCCAGCCCTTTTAAATAAGAGACGATGATCCTGGGGCCCCATTTCCAAACAGCTGCATTTATCCAGTGCCCGGCAGCCCCTGCTCCCTTTAGACAGAGCACATGTTCTCCAGGTGCCACAGCCCCCCAGCCGCCACCACTCCCTCGCTCCACTGCTCTCATTTACATTTTTTGAACGAATCCTTTTGACATCTGGGTTTAGGACCTCTGCTTTAACCCCCTTTTCAATGTTTCCCACCACCTTTAGGTTTCTACTTGTTCTCCCCGAACCCTTCAGACCCCGTAAGTAATCGCTATGTTTTATCTGTTTCTTCCTTTATGTGAGGCCTTCCCCCTCAGACAAGGTGGCTGGACTGACCCCTAGGCACATTAGGAAGGTGCTCTACCTGGTTTCTCATCACAGCTTATGGCCCCTGAAAATCGCCATGACCCAGACTTGAGCCATTTCCTCCCTTGAGCGCTGAGGGGATCCCGTTTACCGTCCTGAGACGCATGTTTCTAGGATCAGAGTTGGAACATGGGAACATTTTGGAGGAGCAGTGGAGGAGAGCCAAGTTAATTGTGCAAATGTGTGATCCTCTAAGAGAAAGTCAGTTGTCTGCTTCTGCCAAAAGCACGGAGTTCAGGAAGGTGGAGGAATCCGCACTCCACGTTTGCTCATCCCTCTGCCATCCCTCAGGGGCTCCTTGGGAGGAGGCAGAGTTGGTGGGGGTGGGGAGAGGGAAGGACAGAGTGCTCCGGGTGGCCCACTGCAGCCAGTTCCTGGCTGCTGTGTGCTCTCCGGCTGGTGCCAACGTGTTCCTCTGCCTCCTTCCCTGGACAGTACTTCAGCACCCTGGAGAGCAGCATTGTCAGTCTGTTCGTCCTTCTGACCACCGCCAAGTGAGTTTGGGCTCTGCTCTGGCTCCTCCTGCCCTCTGCTAGTGCCCAGGGTCTTGTCCTCTTCTCAGCCCAGAATATTCCACATCTCAGCCCAGACAGGCGCTCGGGGCACTGTGAGGGGTGGGAGCGGCCTGGTGAGCTCGGAGCCCATGGACCGAGAGCAGGGGAAGGTGGGATGGGACTGGGAAGGCAGAAAAGGAGGTGTCCTTCGAGAAGGTGGAGGCAGGCAGCCACGGGGCCCTGTGGGTAATCGTCTGCCAATGCAGTTTCCCAGACGTGATGATGCCCTCCTACTCCCGGAACCCCTGGTCCTGCGTCTTCTTCATCGTGTACCTCTCCATCGAGCTGTACTTCATCATGAACCTGGTGAGTGGCCGTGTCCTCCAGTCCATGGAGTGGACTGTCTAGCCCACACTGTGCTGGGCACCATGGGAATGGAGAAATAGGAAGTGCCATTGACTGGAGAAGGGGCTCCCAGGTTGTAGTCATGTGCAGTGTGGCTGGGGGCGCCCTGTTGGGACTTGGGTTGTTAGCGGTAGCGGCAGTAGTAGCACTGCTGCTGCAAACAGGGCTAGAGTATAAGGCAAGGCTTCCCTGGGACCTTCTCATTCTCACACCAAAAGTGTAATCACCATAAAAGCTGGCACTTAGGAAGCCTTCGCTAGGCACCATGCAAAGTGCCTTGTATAAGGATTAATTGATTTAACACAAAAACCCTGGAGGTCCTGTTATGATTCTCATTTTGTAGATGAGGGAACTGAGGGTCACAGGGATAGAATGACCTGCCCACGGAGTGGCCAGCTTGGAGTAGCCAGGCAAGCCGGTCCGTTCTCAGAGCCCTGCTCTTAACCACTCATCTGCTGCACCCACGTGCCAGAATGTCTTGTGTATTTCCACCCCGTTTCTCACGAACCATCAGAAAATCCACACTCCGTTAAGGGGAACATGAAGTCCCCATGTACACAGGGAACTTTGCAGGTGTTTCTCAGAGGCTTAGCTGGCCACCAGGAGTGTTCTTGCCATCAGCCGATCGCCTCCAAGACAAGGCTGTCAGACCAGTGCCAAGAGCACACGTCGTCAGCACCAGAATTATCCGGGAGAGGCTCTTATCAAGTCTTGCATTTATTTTTATACTTCCGAAGAGCCTTCTCACACCAGTCACCACAGCCAGGCCCAGTATAGAAATGGGAAACATTTTCTCTGGAGTGGACACGTGAGATCTAAAAATTTGAAATCTTGGAAAATATTTTTGTAATTCCTCAAAACCAAAAAGAAATATTGTTGGGTATCGCTTCATACACATTACAGTTCTTATATACTGTTGTTCGTTTAGAATCATAACAATATATTATGTGTATTGATTTGTTTTAATTAGTAACTATAGAGCTAAGAATTAGAGTAAGATTTAGAGCTGTGAAAATTCAGGGCAAGGGTCTGCAAAGTGCAGCCTCCTGACCAAAGCCAGCCCACTTGCCTGGATTTGTCGATAAAGTTTTATTGGCACACAGCCACGCCCATTTGTTTATACATCCTCTCTGGCTGGTTTCATGCTATAATTGCAGGGTTGAGTGGTTTCGACAGAGACCATCTGGCCTTGAGAGCCTAAAATAGTTGCTATCTGCCTCTTTACAGAAAAAGTTTGCTTGATCTAAAGGAAAAAAATAAATGGGGGCCAATTTGAAGGGGGGAAGTAGAAAGGACAAGAGAGTTTCCCTGCAAATATTTTTGGGGAAAAAAAAAAGTGCTTCCTAAAAGTCTCCTTTCCAATTCTGCTCCTGCCCTCCCATCGCCCCCTGGTAAGCAGGCTGTGTTGTTAGTATGCCAACTTTGGAATTAGGCAGTTCCAGAATGTTGTGCCCTCGAGGTCAGGCCTCCACCTTCCCCTGATTTCTGGGGACCCTGAGTGACGCTGTGACTCGCCGGGACAGGGAACACGGGCCCTGGGGAGGGCACGTCCTGCACAGGGATGTTCCTTCCTGCTCCGAGGCTGGGAGGGCCCGGGAGGGACACAGCCGCCCCTGCCATCGTACTGAGCTGAACTGGGCATAGAACCCAGCAGACTCCTGGCTGCTTCCTTCTCCTCTTATAAAACGGCCCAGCGTGGGACAAGCTGTCGGTGGAGAAGAAGAACCTGGGGGAAATGTAAGAACAGTGTCTTCAAGGATCTGAAGGAGAAAATTTACAAATGAATTTGCAACGAAGGGCCTTCCTCGACTGAGACTTAGAGACAAACTTCTGCATCACCAGGGGCAGGCAGGACAGTCTCCCCAAGCCCCCTTCTGGGGCTGTGTGTGGAAGAGCGCCCTCTGGAGGCAGAGGACGCACTCGGATCCCTTGATGTCCCGCCATGCAGGGCAGACAGGTCTCTATGCTCTTCCCTCACAGCTTCTGGCCGTCGTGTTTGACACCTTCAATGACATTGAGAAACGCAAATTCAAGTCTTTGCTGTTGCATAAGCGCACCGCCATCCAGCATGCCTACGGTCTGCTCATCAGCCAGCGGGTAGGGAGGAGTGGGGGCTGGGCCCGGAGGGGTTGGTCCCTGCTCCCCCTCCCTTGCCTTGGCAGTCCCTAAACCTGGCAGGGCCAGCAGCTTTAGAAAACCCTTTGGAAGAACAGGAAAGAGCAGGGTGCCCTGGGACCCTATGCTCTTCTGGGTACCCCGACTGGCTGCCCTCAAGGGAAAGGGGCAGTCTGGGCTCTGTATTTTCCTGTGTTGACATTGCCACCCTCCCTGTCCCCTAGAGGCCTGCTGGCATCTCCTACAGGCAGTTTGAAGGGCTGATGCGTTTTTACAAGCCCCGGATGAGTGCCAGGGAGCGCTATCTTACTTTCAAGGCCTTGAATCAGAGTAACACACCTCTGCTCAGGTAAGAGCACAGGCCAGGTCGGGGCAATGTAGCCCAACAAAGCATTCATGAGGGGGAGCTGGGGCATGTGAATGCACCGGGAGGTGGGCAGGCAAAGAGGATCGTTAGGGACTTCAGTTTTCTTCGAGATTCTTAAACGTGTAGACTATGTTCGTCAGGATTCTTTCTGCAAGTGACTAAAATCCAACCCAAATCCACTTCAAGCTGCCTTGACAAACAGGAATGTGTTGGATCATGAAATGGGCTGGCCCTCGAGCCATGAGTGAGGTGGTGCAGTTGCATGTGAGCAGTTCCACAGAAGGGACACACACACACACACACACACACACACACACACACACCTGGCACAGCCTCAGACAACTGGCCCTGAGACCTCCATGGGCTGTCTCGCTCTCCTGGACTGCTGATGACCAAAACCGTTCTTTTCGATTTGAAAAGAATCAGGCCAGCTGTCGAGCCGAGCGAGCAAGCTCTTTTGGGGCTGACCTCTCAGTCCCAGTTGTTTCGTTACGTCCTCTGCTAACGGAGGCTCAGTGCATCCAGGGAAGGGTTATAGTATCCAGGGCAAGAGAAGCTGTCACTCATGTAGACTAAGTGGATTAAGTATCCCTCGTACCTGGAGGAGGGAGGAGATCAAAATGCCTGCAGGTCAGGGTCCCCTGGGCACCGAGGTGCTGGGGCTGCCCGATGTTCCCCCGTCCTCTCCCACCTTCACCCCTTAAATGTGACCACAGGCAGGTGCGTGAGAATACTGACGCTCAGTGGGAGCGTTCTGATTTTTTTGCCTTTCCATGTTGCTATGACAGCCTGAAGGACTTTTATGATATCTACGAAGTCGCCGCCTTGAAGTGGAAGGTGAGAGCTTGTGTGACACCAGAGGGAGCAGGCAGATGGCTCCACGGGGGAATGCAGCCAAGAGGCACCCGGGTCCAGCTCTTGCCCAGCTGGACGGCCCGGCTCTGGGCTTGGCATCGTGCAGGGACACCAGGCGGCCCCAGCCCCCACCTCTGCCTGTACACACGCAATGTAGTGTCTTGCTCAAGAGCATCGAATCTGAGACCCCATTAGTCACCGTGTGACATTAGGCCAGTTATCAAACATTTCCTAGGCTTGTCTCACCTTGGAAATGGGCTAACAATAATCCCGACCTATGGAGTTATTTTCAAGATTATATAAAAATAAAGCACGTGCATGGCCCATTTAAATGCTCAGTGAGCGCTGGCTGGCTTTGTTGTCACTTAGATCCCTGAGTGTTTGCGTTGTTCCCCAAGGTAGCCGGGCAAGCAGGGAAAGAAAGTGGCATCCTGGCCCCCGGGCTAGGTTCTGGTCCCTGGTCCTAACACTCTCTCTCCCATGGCCCTGTTTCCTGGTCAGGCAAAGAGAAATAGAGAGCACTGGTTTGATGAGCTTCCCAGGACAGCGTTCCTTATCTTCAAAGGTAAGGTTCACCCGAATATGGCGTCTCGACAGCTAGGGACAGATGGTAGTTTCCAGATCACAGATGAACATTGGAAGAGCATGCTCAGAGGGTGTGTGTGTGCGTATGTCTGAATGTCTGCGTGTGTGAAACAGAGAGAGTGATTGCTCATCAGGGAAATAAGTGTTGGACTAGGAAGGAAATTGGTAACTTAAAAACCAAACCGAAAGACATTTGTGGAATCTTCATTCATTAAAGAAAACTTACAAAGTCAGATAATTAGAAGAAAATGAAAATTTCCCACACAGAGATAACCACTGTTAATTTTCTCATGTGTTTCTTTCTGATGATTATTTTCTTGAGCATTTTAAAAACAGTCATGGAATTATATTATATATTCTGTTCCGAACCTGCCTTTTATCTAAATAATAGTGTATTTTGCCCATCGTCCTGCAGCAGGATATATAGCTAGTCTACATATCCCCTGCATAGTATAAAATTCAAAATTTTTCAAACGGACCACTGTATTATTTGCCTCATATATGCCTCTTAATTTAATGCCAATTTTGAAGTTCCACATAGGGGTGTGGTTAGGTCACAGGGAGTTTCTCAAGCAAAATGCCTGAAGCCTGGGTGTGGGCCATTCTGACCAAGAATGAAGATGGTGCCTCCTATTTTGTGATTTCTCTCACCTTCGGGCTTTGGGCACAGCTGTTATTCCATCTTCTTTAGGGGGTTTTCCACTCCACTGGAATGATAGTTACTCAAGTGATCAATACATCATCCCGGGCCGAGGCCAGCAGTAATTGAGGGTTCGGCAGTGGTCAGCAAAGCTTTGTTCTGCTCTGTCCTGGCTCTGGCTTGCCCAGACCTCTCCCCAGAGCGGCTGTTGTCAGCTCAGTCTTGTGCAGGCATCTGACTGTCGCTCTTAGGACAGGCCCTTTTTTTTTCACCCCTGGGCATAAATACCCTGGTTGCTTCCATTCATGAAGTATGCGGTAAGGGAGTGTGTACTTGCATATGAAAATTGAAATGTTAACATGTCTTCTCTTCCATCAGGAATTAATATCCTTGTGAAGTCCAAAGCCTTCCAGTATTTCATGTGTAAGTACGAAATATCACAGCTCTGGGCCCCTTTCCTCCTGGGTCTCCCCTTGTTCCAGAAGGTGGAGAGGCAGGAGCTTAGTCCCGGCAAAGCATGGTTTTGACTTTTTGTTATAGACCATTCCAAGCATGTATAAAAGTAGAGATTATAACGAGCATCGATGTACCATCTCCCAGCTTCAACGGTTATCATCCGACGGCCAGGCTGTCTGTCCATCCACACCCTCCCTCCGGCTCATCATCCCCCCACTAGGCCTGGACTTTTTGGAAGCCAATTCCAGAACCACCGACTGTGCCTGGTGGATATGTCACTGAAGTCTGAACCTGTAGGTTCCTCTTCCATCGCTTGTCTCTCTCTTGCAATATTTAGTGGACGAAAACAGGATTGTCTGTCCTTCAGTCTTGTGTTTGCATTTCCTCTGTTACTCATCCCATGTAACTCGGTAGTTCCAGCTACAGCTGTGTTGTCCAGTGTGGCAGGCCCTAGCCGAGCATGGTGATTTAAATCGAAGCGAATTAGTATGAAAAATGTAGTTCCGCGGTCACAGTCACCATATTTCTGTGGCTCAGTAGCCACAGATGGCTAATGAGTGCCAATGGGCAGCATGGATGAGGACATTTCCATGGTCACCCAAAGTTCTCCTGGATCGCACTCATCTAGAGGTTTGACGGGAGTCAGCGTTTCCAAGGAGCTCTGGTCCATTTACTGGGACATGGTGTTTAGAGAATATAGTCTGAGGTGCTGGAGGTGCTCACTGCTTGGAGTTGGTTCCTGTTTCTAGGCCTTTCCATGGACAGAGGAAGGGCTTTTGTATTTTTTAAAGGTAAACTGTGTAGTGAGTTGATCCTGATATCCCTACTTCAAATTCAGGACTAGAGGCTTTTTACCGACCCTCATCATCCTTCCATAGCGAGATTCCAGTCTTAAGGGGCTGGTTCCCAACACCCACACAGTTCTCGTTTGCTCTGTCCCACAGTCACACACACAACAGTCTCCGAAAAGTGACATCAACACAGCCCACAACCAACACAAACCCAACTGTATAATTACCGTAAACCCCTCTTCAGGGATGTACAGCCAGAGTACTGTGTTTTAAGGTCATCCGGAATAGTTCCTCTCCGTGTGGGAATGTCACCAACGGGAGACACGTTTAGGTTTCTTTATTCCCTTTTAGTTTTGAGTTTTTAGGGATGGCTTTTTACATTTGATTTTGTTTTGTAATTATGTAAAATACTTACATGGTTCCAAGTCGGACCTACAAGACAAATTACATTCAAGGAAGTCTCACTGATATACTGTCACCTCTCCCAATGGTAACGTTTATTAATGGTTTCTCCTGTTTTTTACAAACTCTGAACACACACACACACACACACACACACACACACAGAGGGTGCCAAAAAAATGTGTACACATTTTAAGAAAGGAAAACTGTATGAAAATTGTAATACTCAATCTATACCGATAACAAAAGATAAATACAAGTCACATTTGACTTCTGCAATGACAAGAGGTGCTCACAGTGGTTACCATCCGCGTCCAGACACTTCTGATGACGGCGAACTACTGCTTGAGCAACGTTGACCAAAGTGTCCACTTGTCTACATTTTTTTGTCACCCCCTGTATGTATCTACATATCTATATCTATCTATGTGTATATATCTCCATGTCTTAAATAAACAATAGCATAGTTTACACACTTTTTTCCACCTTGCTTTTTTTCGGTTAGTAATATATCCTGGAGACTACGCCATAGTGAGATCCAGAGATGTCCCTCACTTCTTTTTATAGTTGAAGGCCCCCTTTTCATGACTGTATCAACTGGTGCCCTAGTGGTTATCTAGGTTGTCTCTAGTTTTTTGCGATCACAAGTAGTTCTTCCATGAATAGCTTTTAGCGTACATCGTGTTGTGTTTTTGCTGGCATCTCGTTGGGATGGGAACCTAAAAGTGGAATTGCCAGGCGAAAGGCCAACATACATGCAACGTGGCTAACTATGCAGTCATTTTAAAACCAGGCATCTCTAGGGAAAACTAAATCCTTGTATACTGTCTATCCTTTATGCTGACTTGGAATAATCTGTAGGTTTTTACTGAAGCATCTTACTGGCTATTCCTACAGTGACATAGAGGGTGTGTTTAAAAACCCGTAGCTGTCTCTAAATGAAACCACTGGTTGATTTAGCTCCTGGTAAAAGCTCTCAGTGGGAAGAAGTCACCCATCGCATGAGTGCATGAAGCAGCCCTGCTCTCCGCATCTGCCCGGAAATTACCCAGGGCCTGCAGGTGTGACCTGTAGATTTCTATGCCCACCTGGACTTTCTCTGTCTACCATGGGCCTGTCTATTGCAGACTTGGTGGTGGCAGTCAACGGGATCTGGGTCCTCGTGGAGACCTTCATGCTGAAAGGTGAGACCGGCCGGGGGACTGGCCCATCCTGTGAGTGCACCTGGGCCATCTCTTGAGCTGTTGCCCCTCTGGCCTGCAGGTGGGAACTTCTTCTCCAAGCACGTGCCCTGGAGTTACCTCGTCTTCCTGACTAGTAAGTCTGACGTGGCTTTGCTGACCAGCTTGTCTTAAACACTGGCAGGAGCTTTCATTTGGTTTGGGACCTCATGGCTCTTCTCTAAAGTGGGGAAGCTTGACGGGAAGTGAGCAGAAATGGAGTCGGATTCCATCCTGTCCCTGTTTAAAACTCTTTCATGGTTCTCCACCGCCCACCAGATCACGTCCCCATCCTGGCTGTGCTCACATCGCCCAGCCTCATGGGGCCCCTTCAGCCTCGTCTCCTGCCAGGACTGCCACCCATGCCCTCGTTACAGCCTCCCGATCCCCAGTGCCCTGTGCCCGTCTTACCTCAGGGCCTTTGCACAGCTTGTTTCCTCTGCCTGGTGCACTCAGCCCCTTGCCACACTGCTCTGCCTGACATTCCTCCACCTCTTCTTATGTCTAAACGTCCCTGAGCACACTGCGCTGATTACCCGTTCATGGTCTTTCCTCCCGTCGAAGCTCCGTGGAGGCAGGTTCTACACTGTGTGGTTCACTGTTACATGCCCAGCACAATACCTGGCATGGAAGAGGTACAGGAAATACCTGTTGGCTAGACAGACAGATGGCAGGGCCATTCACAGAGACGGGGAGGGAGTGTCTCCCTTCTTAGCAAGTTGCCCAGTTGACCAGCATCTGGGCCAGGCCCTCCCCTGGAGCCTACACAGTGGGCCGTGGGGATGCATGGCTATCTGGAGGGCACCAGGCCTGCAGGGGATGCCGGAGACCTCTGAAGGGTCTCAAAGAGGAAACTGAGCCAGGCCACGTGTGGGAGCTGTGGTGAGGACTGCTGCTAACTGCCTGCTCCCTTCACAGTCTATGGGGTGGAATTGTTCCTGAAGGTCGCCGGCCTGGGCCCCGTTGAATACCTGTCCTCTGGATGGAATCTGTAAGTGGAGAGCACGTTTCTTAACCACGCCTGAGACACTAATGAAAGCCTCCCCCTCTCCCTACACACCCACAGCACACACGCTGTGTCTGCAGGTACAGAGGAAGGTGTCAGACCAGGTCATGGCCTCTGGCTCCGGGATGTCCTTGGGTCGGGCTCTTGTCTCATTGTCTCTGGCCACCCACGCCAGTCCTTCCTGCACATGGCCTCTGAGGGTCCTTAGACTGGCCGGCTCTTCCTGAGTCATTTAACCCCCACACCCTCCCCAACAACTAAGCTCTTCTCCATTAAAACCCCGACGCCCACACAGAAGGCAGTCCCACCACCTCCGTCGGGCAACAGCAAGCCGGTGGCTGAGAAAGACCTGAGTGGCCCTTCTCCCTGTTCCACTGAGGCCTCAAGAGGTCACATGCCACCCGTTAAACTTAACTACCCGTGAAATCAGGCTACACTCACGAGGTATTGGGTCGTGAGATGGAAACGAGTTAATAAATAGAGAAGAGTGTGGGCCGCACCTTAAGCCATGTGCCAAGCTGTTTGCAGGGTCTCAGTGCGGATCTGTAGAGGAGTGAGGGCTCTGGTCTCCAGGTAGACTCTTACCTGCCAACCCTGCCCCTTCCCTCAGTGACCTCATCAGGGTCACTGCTATAACCGATATCTGCCGTTAGACCAGTGCAGGACCTTCAGTAGGGCTTCCTGGGCATTTCTGACCCCCCAGGCGTGTGCTGTGATGGGGTGTGGCCACGTCAACCTCAGAGATCCCAGGGCTGCAGGAAGCTGCAGCCCACCTGGCTGGCCGCGGGCCTCTTGCTTTTGCTGTTGTTGGTGTGGGGGCTCCTTGGAAGGGAGCACTGAGAACGGGGCTGGGAATGAACGCCACCCAGGATGAGGGAGGCCAGGGTGGGATGGACTGCTCTCCCTCTGCCTTCTAGGTTCGACTTTTCCGTCACCGCATTCGCCTTCCTGGGACTCCTGGCTCTGGCCTTCAACATGGAGCCCTTCTATTTCATAGTGGTCCTGCGTCCCCTCCAGCTGCTGAGGTGACAGGGGCACAGCTGAGGTTGGGGAGAGGCAGGCAGAGGGAGGGCGGGCAAAGCCTGGGGACTGGTCTGGGAAGTGGCCGGAATGAGCCAGACATTTCACAAGCCTGGGATCAGAGATTGCAGTGCCCCCCCAAAAGTACTCAGGGACCATTGTCTCCTCATATCACTGGGACCGGTCCCCTCTAACAATGGAAGAGAAACATGGCTTGGGTGAACTAGGCCTGTGGTGCTGTCAGCTGTGGCCAGGGAAACACTTGTGCTCGCAATCATAAACCAGAAGGCATAGCTCTTGCGGGTCCAAAGGGATTTTGAGGCCCTCCGTCTTTTCTGGAATAGCCTCTTGTCGAGAAAAATCCTCACTTGGTCTCACACGTTTCCCAGGGACCATTGTGGGGACTCAGTAAAGCACTGCTCGTGGGCAGTGTCCCTCGCTACTTAGGGACCTTGAGCTCATCAGGAGCCGGGTTTTCCTGGTGGGTGTCCGGCTATGATCCCATATATGTCCATCGTTCCGTCCTTCCTGGGAGGAGAGGTGGAGGTGTGGGACGGGGACCCTGGGCGGCATCTCTGCAGCAGCTCCTGGGGGTGGTGGCCAGGCCAGGCGAATGACAGCTTCTCTTCCCCACACTGCCACCCTTTCTTTACCATGGGCGGCCACACTGCGGGCTCCTCTGTGGCCGGGGCTTCTGTTCCCTTCTTTCTCGGGTTTGCTGCACTGTCGAGCAGTCCTCCCCCGCTCTGAGCCTCCTGGCTTCGTTAGTAAACCGTGGTGAACAGCTGCTGCTCCCTGTTCACCGAGAAAGACTGAGGAGACACAGCGTGGCTCTGCGTCCCTCCCGGGCCGTTGTCCAGCCTCAGTGTCCTTGGTGCCACCACCGCCCCTTCCCAGGTGCAGAATTCACCTGAGCAAGTGCCAGAGTCGGCACCCAGATGGATGAGAGGCTCCTGGGCCTGTCGTCCGCCTGGTGCTGTGTCAGGTGGGGCTGCGGCCGTGCCCTGCGTCTGTAAGTGACCTGGCCTCCTTCCCTTGCTCAGGTTATTCAAATTGAAAAAGCGTTACCGCAACGTGCTGGACACCATGTTTGAGCTGCTGCCGCGGATGGCCAGGTACTGCCCTGCCTCTTGGCCCCAGGGCCAGGCGTCCTGAGGCTTGTGCCCCCAATGGGCGGGCAGCCGGGTGGTCATGGGAGGAGAGGAAGAGACTGAAATCGAGGGTCTGACGGGTCTTCAAGGCGACTGAAACCTTGACCACCACGGGTCTCCCTGGCACCACTTTTCTCCACTGACCTGTCTGAAATATTTAGTAGGGAGGGCAGGGAGCTGTCAACTCACCACCTGTGTCTACGTTCACAGGTAAGGGGTCACCTGTGAGTCTACCTTCACAGGTAAGGGGTGAATCTCTGGTCAAGGGGCATCTGTTCAGAGAGTCCTCATTCGAGCCATTTTTTAGCCCAGACCTGAAGGACGAGGCCCCCTTCCCTGCAGGCGCTTCCCAGGCGGTGAACCTGGCTAGGGGCATGCCTCCCCCAGTCAGCTCAGTGGGTCCGAGGAGGCCGGGCTGCCGGAGGAGGCGGGCTCTGCTGCCCGACCCCAAGTCACCCTGCCCCTTTGACCCTCCTCCCCAGCCTGGGCCTCACCCTGCTCATCTTCTACTACTCCTTCGCCATCGTGGGCATGGAATTCTTCTGTGGGATCCTCTACCCCAACTGCTGCAAGTGAGTACACAGCAGGCCCCCAGCCCTGCCCAGCCCGGCCGCAGGCAGCCTGTGTTTCCAGAGGACCAGAGCCCGGCTGAGTGGGGCCCTCTCGGCCTCAGGGACCTCAGGGCCATGCCTGTCCAAGCCGCAGCACCCTCGACAGCCTCTGGAATTACTTTGCTTTTAGGGCTCAGTTCAGTGCCGTAGCTAAGTGAGGGGCCTGGAAGCCCAGGGTTGTGCTGCAGTGAGGACATCTGAGCAAGGTTCCCTGTCCCTCAGGCAGGGTCCAGGAGCCGCCCTCCAACCAGGCCCGGATCAGCTCACCCTCTGGGCTGAGGGCTGGAGGCCTCTCGAGAACCATGTGTGGCCTGGGGCCGAGGCCTGAGTCCCATGGCTTTCTCCCATGTCTCTCCAGGGGGTGGCTGTGGACCTGGGCAGGCACGTCAACCAGGGGCAGCCACTTAGGATTAAGGCAGACGGATACCTACAGGAAGGATAGAGAGGGGGGACACCACCCCCCATGCCCTCTCCCTTCCTCCAAGCCATCAGGGTGAAATCAGTATACTCTGCCATTAATTCTCCATTCAGCGTTCTCTTTAAAATTTGGTCCTTCTGGCCCAAAGCACCTTCCATAAAGAAACACCTTCCAAAAAAAGGGAAAAGGAAAGAAACCCCTTCCAAAGACACTGGAAGCTGTTTTGAATGTCAGGCTGAGCTTGGAACGAGAGATCGCAAACTGTAGGGTACGTCAGAACCACCAGGCAGCTGCTGCGAGGTGCCAACTCCAGACTCCACCCTGCGTGTCTGATACAATGTGCCGGGCGAGAGGCTCCACCCTGCCTTCTGGAGACAAGCTCCCTGGGAGACTTGTAGCCACAGGGGGACGTGTAGGAACATCAGTGTGGATTTTAGCAGGTCAGCCATGAAGGACTGGAAGGGAAGGAGCACGCCAGCTCTCAGGACGGGGCAACACCCTGTTAGAACACCCGGCCGGTGCCGCAGGAAACCTGACGAGAGGCTGTCTCCTCCCTGGGGTTGCGACCCAGCGCCCGGCCTGAGCAAATCGCAGATTGGACACATCCATAGGAGGCATTGCCTCTCTGCCCTCCCAGCAATGTCTCCCACGGGCAGCCGAGAGGGAGAAGGCCTAGCCAGTGGCAGAGAAATGCCAAGTGAAGGCAGATAAGGGGGGGGGCAGCCTGGGGGCTCCCACCAGCACCCAGCCGGTGAGAGGAGCTGAGGTCCCTGTCGGCAAGAAAGCTGGGGGCCTGGGCAGGAAAACAGGCTGGGCCAGGACGGTGCTCCTTGGTCGGACCTTGGTTTGCTTAAGCTTTTTGTCCTCTGTCAAGGTGACCAATTGTCTTGTGACCGTCCCTTCTGCCCCTTTGTCTCCCGGCCAGTACGAGTACCGTGGCAGACGCCTATCGCTGGCTCAATCACACCGTGGACAACAGGACCGTCGTGGAGGACGGCTACTACTATCTCAACAATTTTGACAACATCCTGAACAGCTTTGGTGAGTGCAGAAGTCACAGGTGGGACGCTCCCTGGGCCTGTTGCCTCAGTCACCACAGGGCCTAGATGGAGCAGAGTGAAGCCGTCTGACG
Source organism: Rhinolophus sinicus (assembly GCF_036562045.2). Taxonomy (NCBI): domain Eukaryota; kingdom Metazoa; phylum Chordata; class Mammalia; order Chiroptera; family Rhinolophidae; genus Rhinolophus; species Rhinolophus sinicus. The sequence continues at coordinate 31,567,569 of NC_133765.1, read as the reverse complement.
CCTGTGCCTCCCCAGCTCTTTGCCACACTTCTCCAGTCCTCTCTGGCCCAGAGGGAGTGTGTGGTTTGCCCAACCTTGGGGGCACAGGCCAGGCCAGGTCCCAGGCTCATTCAGTCACCAGGTTTTACTCCTTTTCTGATACTTTTTCAGCGTCAGGGAGCAGAAGAGCTTTGTGTTTGCTGGGAGGGGTTCAGCCCGATGCTAGGGAACCACCCCGCCTTGTCACAACTCCACAGTCACAGGGTGGGACCCAGCCACACCAGCCTGCCACAGTGCCCTTACATTGCTCAGATGGGACCCACACAGCTTTGCTCCTGGGTTCTGTAGAGGGGCTGGGGGCTGGGGAATGGAGGGAAGTGGCCTAGCCAGACAGCTTCTTGAGGAAGGGAAGCCCCTCGTGGCATCCCAGATCTGCACCAATTAAGATCTGAGTGCTGTTCCCCCAGTACCCCACCCCCACCCCAAGCCCTGGTCCATCACAGACTGCTCATGCAAAGGGCACGCCCTTTTAGGGACCGGCCAAGATGGCAGCACTCCCTGTGGGACGGGTGCTCAGGGAGAGCCTTGGATGGTCCTTCTGGAGCTCACAGCCCACGCTGGCAGATGGGGATGCTGTCCCTTAGGTGCATGGTACCCAGGACAGGTGGAGAGGGCCACTTGACACTGACTTTGAAAATGTGGGTCTGTTCAAGACACTTCTCTTTCTCCCTTCCCTTTGGCAGTGACCTTGTTTGAACTCACAGTTGTCAACAACTGGTACATCATCATGGTAAGGACCGCGGTCAGCTCCTGGGGGCGTCTCCCCACCATCCTCTGAGATCGCCCAGTGTGGGGAGCATTGCTCTTCCCGTTCCCTCTAGGGACTGGGGTTCTGCGGGGAGCCCACAGCCTCTGGGTCGCTGTTCTTCTCCCCCTACTGTGGGAGAGACTCTTTAATCAAGAAACAGTGTGGCAGCGGTTGTGGGGTTTTGTTTTCCATTCCCAAACTCTCCCATGGGCCACCCCTCCTCGGGACAGACCGTCCGTGTCAGTCCCAGGACCAGCCAGGACTATGCAGCACAGAGGAATTTAGATCCAGGGGACCAAGATCCCCTCCTGTGTCTCTCACAACCCAAGGCACATCAGGAAGGATCTGTAAAAAGCCGGGCGGTGCCAGGGGCCTCAGAGCGGCCTGAGCAGACAGCAGCCTGCCACCCCGACCCCCACCCACCCCAGCCGCTCACTCACTGGCTGCTTCCCTCTGTCTCCAGGAAGGCGTCACCTCGCAGACCTCGCACTGGAGTCGCCTCTACTTCATGACCTTCTACATCGTGACCATGGTAGGTCCGGGGCCACAGAAGGCTCCTCGTCCTTCATCTTCCGAGCGCCCAGCTGCCCCTGCCCGGGGAGGAGGCGGCCGGCCCACGTCTGACCGGCTCTGCTCACACACGTCCACCCTCCCGCTCTAACCCCCGCGTCTGCCCGGCCAGGTGGTGATGACTATTATCGTCGCCTTCATCCTGGAGGCCTTCGTCTTCCGAATGAACTACAGCCGCAAGAACCAGGACTCGGAAGGTCTGTGCACGGAGCATCCGCTGCCTTCTGCTCGTCTGTCTGTCTGTCCAGCGTCAGCTGGTGGGCCGGCTGGCAGTCCAGCTGTTTGGGTGTCCCACCTTCCAGCCGTGTGGTTCCTCTGTCTGGCTTACCTTCCTCAACGTCTCATTGCCGTTGTTTGTCAAATAGTCCATGACAGAAACATGGTCTTCCTGATCTCATTTTAAGAATAAAAACCACACTGGTCATAGTTTAAGGCGGAGACAGGTTCCGCGGGGACATGGCAGCCGTCTGCCCCACCGTGCCCATCGCCCAGAGGCCCTTAGCTGTTTCCCCTTTTCGTTATCATCACCTCATGGCCGAAGAGCGTGTTCACATCCCGCTTCTGGCTCGAAAGGGCAGAGCTGTTGTTGACAGCAGAGCCCATGGCACTTCCTCCCACAACCTGATGGTCCCCGGCTTTAAGAAGCACCTCAGTTATTCCCAGCTGCATAGCTTTCTGCGTACGCATCCTTCATTCTTTCCTGATTCTCCATCAAAACTGCCATTACTCGCTTCAGATCTCTGTCATATCCGGCTGTCTGACCACGTTCCCTTTGCTCGGAGACTCCCCCCTAAAACCCTCTGTCCCCTGTAAGCTGCTGGCCGGACCAGTGTTCCCCGTAGCCACTGCGGGGGTGGGAAGACGTGAATTCCTGATGGCAACAGGCAGAGGGCCTGTCGTCCTGAGGCCGTTTTGCTCAGAGAGGGAATCTTAGGGCCTGTGGGGGGAATCTCAGCAGGGAGGGTGGCTGAACCAGAACAGGCCGGATCGGGGCTCTGAGCCCAGGCTCCTTTCCTTCCTGCAGTTGATGCTGGCATCACTGTGGAGAAGGAAATTTCCAAGGATGAGCTGCTGGCTGTCCTCAAGCTGTACCGGGAGGTGCGGGGAGCCGCCTCAGACGTCCCCCGGCTGCTGAAGACCGTGTCCCAGATGGAGAGGAACGAGGTGAGGAGCGACAGGGCCCCGTCCGGTGGAGGGGGTGGGTTGTGGCCGAATGTAGTCTCCCCCCCACTGTCCATCCCCACAAGTTTTGGTGACACTTTTGGATGGCACCATCGCAAAAGCCAGAGGAGCGGGCGAAGCCTGTTGCACGGTGGAGCCCCAGGGCCCCAGCAGGGTGGAGCCTGCAGCCTCTGCTCTTCTGTAGCAAAACACCATGGTCTTTCTGGGACGGAGATCAAGGACCAAAAGCGATCTGAGCCTGAAGATGTACCAAGAGGAGATCCAGGTAGGAGTGCCCCCGACCGTGCCACCCCAACCCCCGCCCGGGAGTGGCTGTCCCTGTGGCTGAGCGGGTGCTCTCCGGCCCCTATCTTGAGGAGGGGGGGAAGGCTCGGTGGGGAGATACGGGATCATAGGTTGGGACCATGACTCATCCTGCCAGGACTCAGGTTTGGGGGGTGGGAGCTCGGGGCTCAGCCTCGAACCCTTGACCCATTCCCCTCTGTAAGCACCTCGCCTGTCTGGTTTTCCGCGTGTTACTGCCACTTGTGCATTCTCCAGAGCCCCATCTCCATTTCCTAGTCGGAGCCATTGCTGCAAATGAAATGTGCACAGCAGGAGATGTAATGGGCCCAGGGCGGCTGGGGGCCCTGGTGAGCTGGCGAGGACACGCCTCTGCAAAGTGCCCCTCTTCCCGGGTCCCACAGCCTGTTGATAGGAATAAGGCCTGCTGTGCCCAGCACGTCTCTTGGGTGTTTTGACTGTTTGGGTGTTTTGTGCTAACATAAGAGAAGGCAGAGAAGTCAAATATTATTTTGCAAAATCTTTCCACGTTGGCAGCTAAGTAAAATCTGCAGAGCCCCTCGTGGGCTGGCACTCTGCATTCCGGACAGAGCCCCCGGGCCACAGGCCACCCACGGGGGAGCCCTGCTTTGAGTCTTCCCTTCCACCCAGGGCTCGATGAGGGTCACCCTCGCCGGCCGTTGTGATTGGGATATTTTCTGGTGTTCCCACAGCTGGAGACCTCGTGTTTCCCTGGGACAGTCTCGTGACCAGCGTCCATGCCCAAAAGGCTGGGGGCTGCAGTACGCTAAAGTGACTCACACATTCTCTATAAAAACACAGGGGTACAGATACTTAGTAGCTCACTGACCTTGGTGTCACAGGAACGTGGAACTCACATGACCTTTGGTGTCATGAAACCTGGGTTTGCCCTGGCTCTATGACCTTGGGCAAGTCATTCAGCCCTTCCCCATCAGGGAGAGGGGGACAGTCCCTGCCTCATGTAGTAGAGATGACTGCACGCGAGGACGCACTCAGGTGCTGTCCTGTCCCCTGGCCTCTGCCAGGCCGTCCTTTCCTGGCCTCAGTTTCCCTTCTGTAAGATGCCGGGGCACAGAACTAGGCTGTCCCGGTATTTTTTAAACTCTGTGGTTCAGACTCTTTCAAATAGATCTGTGGTTCAGATCTATTTTTTAATTCCTTAATGAGCTGAATACCCGACCCCAGAAATGGCAGATGCTAGGACAGTACTGGTCTTAAGGGAGCTGTTGGATTTTTCTCAAACTGCTCTCAGCTTTGTTGGAGGGTAGCGCGTGGGAGTTAGAAGGGGCCAGCTTTATACAACCTCGAGCCTCGCTTTCATGGGCTGTCAATAAGGACACAACTCCTGCTCAGCTCAGCAGGGATACCTCAGAGGCGTGGGGGCGGGGCGTCTGTTGTCAACGACCGGAGATGATGGTCTTGAGAACAGGACGATGACCACTCCCTGACATGTGCCAAGCACACTTCACAAGGCGGTTTGCAAACCTCTGATTAATGAGGGGAAGATTTCACTGTAGTTTTTCTATCTGGGGGCCTATTCATGGGGGAGAGGGCGGCCTTTCAGTCCCAGTTGGCGGGGGGGAGCTGGCAGACCTGCCCCCTCCATCCTGGACGGTCCCCTGGTTCTGGAGGCAGAGGCCGGAGGGTCACAGCACTGTCTGGCCTGGTGACTGTCAAGCTGGGGGAAGCGCAGGGCTGGCTGGGAGGGTGCCGTCCGCTCAGCACCCCATTTGCCCTGTGCTCTAGGAGTGGTACGAGGAGCACGCCCGCAAGCAGGAGGAACAGCAGCAACAGCTCAGTGGCAGCGGTGTCCCCGTCACCCAGCAGCCCCCAGGCAGCCGCCAGCGCTCCCAGACCATCACTTAACCAGCTCACGAAAGCCATCTCTTCTATGCAATAACACAATAGTATATTTTACTACGATGTATCGAAGTGTGTGTGTGTGTATGATACACACACACATTCATATATATGCACATATTTATATATAGAAAAAGGAAAAGACAGACAGACAAGATGGGGTTTGGTTTGTACCGTTTTTCTTAACCCCAGAGGTCAGTTTGGTTTGGGGGTGGGGGGTCAGGCCCCTAGGAGCTCTCCGTCACATGGAAAGCTCCAGAAGGCCCCTTCACAAGACAACCACTTGAATAGATTCTGCCCATCTCTGTAGGGCTTGTCTTCAAAGTGGACCAGCCCTCCCTAGGCCACGTCCGCATCCAAACCGGCTTCCTGACATTGCTTTCAGAATCACGTCCCAGCTGACAGCTACCCCACTAACTTTCCCTGCGGCCACCTCACAGGTTTCTGTGTCTTGCTTTGGGGACAAAACCACTTAGGAATGAAAGAACCCACATCCTCGGGGCTCGTACGTCTCTATATAGATATACTTATTAATGTAATAGAACGTTCTTTGGGGGACCAGTGCCTTGGGCCTGAGGGAAAGAGTAAGAAGGGGTGTGATCATGCCGTGTGGTCAGTGCTAGGCTGCAAGATGGCGCGGACGCGTTCTGTGAACTGGCTCTTGTCTTCCTCTCCCACATTCCTTCTGGTTTGGTTTCAACCCTTGTTGCTGAAAAGCCTCCTAAAATGGCCTCCTTTGGAATCCAGGCCCAGCAGGAGGAAACAAGCACGAGGCTGGCCGATGGCTACCATCCCAGACCAATTCATGAAATGAACTCTCTCCACTAAATCCCTTTTCCCTGTGATTGTCCTGTTTGAGCAAAGACATGTTGGTTAATTCAGGATTCTGCTAGAGACGATACAGCTCCTTCACACGTGTGCATTAGGTTCCACTGCTGGGAATGGGAGCAAAGAGCACAGACCCCCACCCCACCCCCGCCGGCTGTCCTCAGCGGCCCTGTGGCTGAACCCTGTGGTCGGTCCACTTGGCTAGCTCTCCCCTCACCTTGGACAGTCGCCCTCCGTGGACTTGACAGAGGCAGGAGGGGGGCCTCTGCTCCCCGCAGGAGTGATGGTGCAGCTGTTCAGGTGAACCCTCCGTTCCCCAAGCACTCCTGGTGCCCTGGGGGAGTTCTCTGTGAGATGGGTGTGGTCGAGGTAGGACGGGCGCCCCAATCCAGAGCAAGCCGTCAAGGTTGGCAGTTCTGCTGAGTGGTGCTGGTGGCTGCAGAAGCAGAGTTGGAGTGGACGGACCTTCACAGCTCTCCGGGGCTGCAAACCTCTCATGGTGCAGGAGGCAGAGGTGGCGGGATGCAGGGATGGGAGGGGCAGGGGGAGCAGCCCCCCTGGGCATCCAGCTCTCCAGCTGCCTCCACCGCCTCCCATGACTTAGGAAGACTGATGGGCAGAGGTTCCCCTCACCCTGTCTTCCTCCTGACAGGGCAGGGCGTGATCCCAGGGATACAGTACCGGCGGCCCCACGCCCTCCATGGCCCCCTAGCCAACACTGCAGGGAGCTCTGCCGCTCACCAGGGGAGAAGTGGTAGGCGTTTGCGTTTTTTAAAGCACAGCCCTTTGGGGAAACAAGGAATTTTGGGGAACCCCTGCGATGCCCACAGGGATCAGGAGGCTGATGTCCTCTTCGTCTCTGGAGGGCCACTGGCTGTCACGGGCAGCTCAGTACCGAGCCCCAAGCAGAACCCTTTCCCTCCCCAGAGAAGCAACTTCATTTGCACAAGTGGGTGCCTTTTAGCTTTCTTGTACTGAAATGGGAGTTTGGAAGCGGGGTGAAGGGGCAGCTTTTAAAGGAGGGTGGGCGTCCTCCGAGCTGAATGTCATTCTAGGGCCTCATTCTAGTCCCTTCCTCTGCCCCCAGGGGGCTGCAAACCTGGGAAGGGCACCAGGGGAGTTGAGGCCCCCAGTGTGAGGGGTGGTATCAGGAAGGGGGCGGGGGGGGTGCTCGAGTCCGTCCCTCCCAACCCTGGGAAAGGCCCTGGTGTAGCTAGGACGGGATGAATGCAAAGGGCCAACAGTGCTGATGGACCAGACTCCAGCCACTGGTCAGCGTCCTTGTCATTGAAGATGAGGACAGCTGTCCCCATGGGGTCACCTGTGGCCTCGGCAAGTTGACCCTCAAATTTGCACATAGGCTCCTGGAGCAGGGAGCGGGTGTCACCCAGGGCTGTGAGCTCTGAGGGACCCAGGACATCATCCAGCTCAGATGCCCTTACCTCCCATGTCATAGCTTAGCAAAACCAAGCTGAGACTCGCCTGGGTCAAGCAACCTATCAGTGGCCGTGATGGCTCTGCCCCTGCCCCACTTTGGGAGTGGGGGCGGGGTGCCATCTGGTCCTTCCTTGCTTCCGTCCCCCAAACCAGCCTTACTCCACACCACGCGACAATCATTTTGTACGGATAGCGGGAGCAACGCTGTAAGGTTTTGTACATTGATTTGTTACCTAGAAAACCCACTGTGTCTCCAGACGTCTGGCATATTAATAAAAGAGCCTCTGCTTTGTAAATGTGGCTGCTGCCTTGTGACATCTGCCAGGTGCCGTTCTGTGGCTTCTGGTATTGTGGAGTAAGTGGGGAGGTCCCACCCGTGGCCGGTCCTGAGCCCACCTCAGCTCCACCCCTAGATGTGCCATGAAGCCCAGATATGTCAGGCCCAAGAGCCTTCAGCCATGGGACCAACCCCTCGTCACCTGGCCCAGGTAAGGAAGAACTGGTAAGAACTAGCTATATGTTCTTTTTCTGTATATTTGAAATATTTAATAACTTTTTCATTGGTAAAAAGACGGCTGAATCCCTTTACTGCCAGCATAAGGCAGGCGGGCAAACTCTTACTGAAGAGGCAAGGTTATTGGCAGCAGGAAGGTCCTGAGGGGTGGGGGGCACTGCTCGTCCTCCCCTGAGCTTGTAGGCATTGGAACCCCAGTCCACAGCTCCCCGGAGGTAGGCACAGGGCACAGACTGACTCCTGTTTTGCAGCTAGGGAAACCCAAGGTTCAGGGCAGTTAGCCAAGGGCCAGCAGTCACAGAGATACGGTCTAGAGCTGTGCCATCCAATGTGGCTGCCACAAGTGGGGCCAGCTCCACAGGCTGATATGTTGGTGCCATCACATTCAATAACATATATTACCATTAATTTCACCTGTTTTTCTTTTTGCTTTCTTTAATGTGACTAAAAACTTTGAAATTAGGTATTTGTCTCACATTCCGCTTCTGTTGGACGGTGCAGCTCTAGAAGTCAGCCCACATTGGCCTGAGGCCCCCGGCTCACAAGGTGTTCTATCCACGGGGTCCCAGTCGCCCTGACTCCCTAAACCCCGCTTTGGCATCTGTTTGAGCCCTGAGGAGGAGAAGATGCAGGAAGGCAGCAGGGCACACAGGGAGGGGCCAGGGCCTGGGCCTCTGTAGTTGCCTCCGGCCCTGAACACTTTGCAGGTCTTCCAACACCAGCCTGGAAGGTACCCAGTCATCCCCTTCACCCCAAACCCCAACCTTCGTGAGGCTCTGGAGGCAATTCAAGGAAGTGTTTTACCTCCTGCCTGGAACTGTCCACCCACAGTGAAGCCCAGTCTCCAAAGTCCCGGAAACGAGGCTTAGTGCGTCTCCCTGAACACAGCGGCACCTGGGAACCTTCAATAGAGAGAACAGCTCCCCAGGGCCCACACCCCATTCACTGCGGTGCGCGCCTCCCTGCAGGCTCTGCAGAAAGTCCCTCCGTCTTCCATCTCCCTGCCTGCAGTGACACCTCCCGACCACCAGGTGGACCTGGACACTCGGCGTCACTCACATACTTTACAAGTGAATCACCCCAAATTCCGTGAGCAGGGCCACCACGAGGAAATTCGCGTAGAAGAGGAGCAGGCAGAAGCCATAGACTTTGTTCAGCTGGAAGCACTGCAGTGGGACCGAGACCAGGGAACAGACGAGGCTGAGGCCCAGGGCGCCCGCCAAGACCCACACCAACAGTCCGTCTGGCTCCAGCTGCGGAGGGGGGAACAAGGCGGGGTCACTGCAGCCAACAGCCAAATGGATGTGTGAGGGCCCCTCGCTAGGGGCCAGTGAGGGACTTTCCACCCAGAGCTGCAGGGCAGGTGCCCTGCTGGATAGCATACCCCATCTTGAAATTCAATGTTTTAAGCCACCTAGTTTGTGGTAAGTAGTTATGGCAGCCTTAGGAAACTAATATATATATGTACATATAATATATATGTTATGTATATTATATGTACATATATATGTTTCCTATAATATATATTTATATATAGGAAATATATATCTATATATATAATTATCATGAAAGTGTTGAAAAATTCTCTAGCAATACAGAAGAGTAGAAGGAAGTGAAACTACCCCCATCTTCCTTCCAGATACAGCATCTATCTAACATATATCAAGGACTTCACAGTAGGTACTACGCTAGGTGTTTTACACACCGTAACCTCTCCTCTTCCTATTATCACCAATCCACAGATGAGGAACTGAGTAGTTACTAAGTGACAGAGCCCAAATGGAAGTCCCTGCGCTTACACAATACCCTATCCTGCCTCCCCATACAGTGACATATGTACACGTGTCTGTGTGAGGACACATACATATAGACTGTACATCAAATCTGAAAATAGAAATGGGATCATCCAATAGGTGACTGTTGAAGAACGGCCTGTGTTTTGCACCCAGCGGTACCCGGTGGATGTCCTTCTTGGATGCCCTTCCATGGTGCCTAATGTCTCACTGAATTATCAGCACGAGCATTTTCTAAACTCAACACAAAGGCGGTGGGATGCAGATGCAGACACGCAGACACACACACACACACACACACCACAAGGAACAGGAGAAAAGAAAGGCCCCTCAGGGGGCCAACCCTAAAGCCTCATTGTCTGGAACTGCCAGAGAATCGATAATGAAAGGAACCTATTAAACCCATGAACAGTATAAACAAAATTTGCAGAGGGTGTTTATCTTTTAGAAAGCAAACTTTCCAAGCAGGAGTAAGCTATTTGCTGCTGGGCGTGGCCACTGGGAAAGACCGCCCTGCTGACAGCTAATTACAAGTCAGCCAGAGTCTATTCAAGACCTAGATGCCTCAGGGAGAAAGAGGTGGGGGACTTTGTTCCTCAAGAACAACACCTTTCAGCTTGGGGGGACATTCCAAGTACTCCCCCAGCCCCACTCGGTGCAGAGCCTTAAAAACATCCCCTGGGCCCCATCCCCTCCCATGCTAATCTTTCCCTTGTTTGGTCTCTGAATTCAAGTCCTTCACAATAGAGACGCTGGGATGGGACGCACACCTGCTGCCTTGGGTCACTCTGTCTTGCAGGGGCTGTTCTTTGCCCTGTGCAATATTTTAAAATAGAAAAAGTTTACCTGGGAATCTTGATTTCTTCTTCTCCAGAAAATCTGGACTATCTGGCCACACGAGGCCTCCCTGAATCGCCCACACATTTCAGTTACCTGCCTGCTGGCTCCTTGAGGTATCTAAGCTGCCCACCTTGTTAGATAAGTGTCCCACCTTCTTAAGTCCCCAGAGAGCTTCTCTAAAAATGCAGATTTCCAGCCCCTACCCCCTGGAATGCCTGGATCGGGAGGTCTAATGCATTCCCCTCTCCCCCCAGAAATGCTCAGGGACCCTCTATCCCTCACTGTATTTCAGAAGCTTCTCCCGACCACTCTGGGGCTGTCTTCAACAGACGGTGTCATTGTTCTCTCTCCTTTTAGCCGTACTCTGGGCAGTTGGGATAAGGTGTCCAGCCTGACCTCATACGTGCTTATCCAGGAAGCTGGGTGTGGGGGTGGGGAGCTGTTATCACCCCCATTTCACGGGTGAGGAAACTGAGACTCAGAGATGTCCTAATTCACTTAAAATCAGCAAGAGACTTAACTGATGGGACCTACACCCGAATTCAGGGTCTCCCTGCCCCTTCCACCAAAGCTACATCTTCGTTAGTCTCTGAATTTGTAAGGAATACATTTTTCAACCCTACATGCAAAATGTTTTGAAGCTATTCTACAAGTCAGACTTGTCACAAACTCAGAGAAGTCCTCTTCCAGGACGTATAGTGCTCAGATGTGAATGGTCTCCCGTCCAGAGAACCGGAAGAGGATAAGGGAGAGCATTATAAGGAGGTCCCTCGCAGAAGCATCTGGCTACTCACCTTCACCTCCACGTGGCCCCTGGAGAGCTGCAGCAGGCAGCCCAGTCCCACGCCCACCAGGATATCTGCAGCCTGGCTCAGGAAGTCCTCTGCAACAACCGTCCCGTGACCCCGACCACACGGCCCGTGGGCTTTCTTTATCATCTACATCCCCCAAAACGACCCTACCCAAGAAGACCCTATCCAGCTTTAGCACCTCTAAGAAGGTGAGTGTCCAGTGTACATTTTGCACTCTACGGATCAAATGAGGTGACAGAAATACTCGGTACCTGGTAAGCACTCAGTAGATGGAGAAACTGAGGCTAGGTGAGGTGAAGTGACCGCCCATGGTCTGTTGGGGGACTGGTCCTAGAGCGTGGGTCAAGGCTACCTCTAGGGGTGGTACAGGAGACACGGCTCCAGGCCTAGTTCCCTCCTTCCCACCCCAACCTGAGAGGTCAGGAGAGCCCAAAAGCCAGGGGCAGGTCACAGTGGATACAAAAGGGCCACTAGGAGTGACGAATGGCAGGCGCACCACATGGTCCCGGCCAATTCTGACTGTTGTGCCAGCTGCCCGCCCTGCAGCTCACCCACCGGCTGCTTCGTTGTGGAGTTTGGGGAGAGCTGCACTTTAAGTGCTTTTAAATAATACCGCTTTATTTCACAAGCAACAATATCTACCACTTGTTGAGTCTGTGCCATGTGCTAGAAACTATCCGGGAGCTTTACCTCATTGCCAGTCTTCACCCCAACCCTCTTTTCATTTACAGAGGAGATCGCTGACTAAGACATGTGCTGTGCCGGGAGAGGCGGCACGTGGCGGCGCTAGGAACTAGAAGCCAAGACTGTCTGGTCTCCAAGCCCTTTCCTTTTCACAGCCCCACCTGCCTGGCCCTGTCTTTTCTATATAAACCAAGGGCTGGCAAATGACAGCCTGCTGGCCAATCTGGCCCCCTGCACACTTTTATAAATAAAGTTTTATTGGAACAGAGGGACGCCAGTTCATTTACGTCCTATGGCTGTTTTCACACTAGTGGCAGAGTTGAGTAGCTGCAAAAGACATTGTATGGCCCACAAAGTCTAAAATATTTAAATTCTGGCCCTTTAAGAAAAGGTTTGCCAACCCTGGACATCTATAAACTATGATATTTATAAGCAAGAGGGAGACGGTCTTCCGCAGGGCACACGGCTCAGCATGGTGGCATCTGCTGGTAATGCCATCACCGTAACAATAATATCTGCCAGCCACTGAGCGCTTACCAGGGGCCAAGCATTTCTGTCACCTCATTCAATCCTTACAACTACCTTTCCAAGGTCAGTTGTATCAATAGCCCCATTTTATAGCTGAGGGAGAGGAGGCTCCAGCAGCCAAGTCACCTGCCCCAGGTGTTGCAGGGACAGCCAGTCCCAAGGGTGTGCATGGAACACACGCATGGCTCTCAGAGCCTGTGCCACCAGCACTGAGGCTCAGGCAGCCCCATGAAGGATACTGAAGATGATGCCACCAAAACAGGCTGAGAACGCCATCCGCGGGTAGCCCTGGCGGGCCAGCGTGAAATCAGAGAAGACATCTGCATGGAAACGAGAGGCCTTAAGTGGTGAGTGGCTTCCCAGGCCCTCCTTCATTCTTACCCACAGTCATTCAGTCAACAAACATGGATGAATGCCCCCTGGGTCTGGGTGCTATGGGAGGCCACAGCATCCCATAAGACACCATTCCTTTTTGATTCCTTTTACCCCACTCTTTTCCAGCAGGGGCAATTTTGTGGATATGACATGCCACCACTAAATTTTCCCCCAAGTCCTGTCTGCTGCTAGCACACACCTCCATGCAAATTAGGAAAAAGTACCCAAAAAGGTGAGTGAAAGGAGAGCTAGATTTTGCCCCCACCCCAGCTAGATTTTGGATGCTCTTGTGCAGTGAACAACCTGGCCAACCGTACTTGGCAGCTGTAGCTAAAGAAGGATGATGTATATATGTGTGAATGCCTCCACATGCCACACACCCATCGTGGGCTGCAGTGGGCTCCATGTTTTGCCTGAACTCGGGGGAGCCACTGAGTGTCCGTGCATCAGAGAGTGGGAAATAGGCTGGGCTTCTACTACACATAATTCTGGCGGCTGTGCTCAGGCCAGCACCCCGCCTGGCCCTGACTCACCTCCGATGCTGTTTCCCCAGGCCAGTAGCGTGAGCCCCAGCACAGTGTTGCTCAGCTGGAAGACCACGCCCAGGGACCGCAAGATGTTCACCACTTCTGTAGCAGCTGCATTGATCCACAGGGCACTGGTCAGGAAGCCCAGGAAAGCAAAGAGCTGGGGGCAGGGTGGAGGGAACAGTGTGCTGATAGGACCAAGGCCAGCCCCCAATAGGGACATGACCTCGATTCCTCATGTGGAAAATGGGATGGTAACCTACCTCATGAGGTTGTCATGACCATAAAATGAGTTAACAGATGCAAAGCAATTAGAGCCTGCCACGTAGTAAGTGGTCAGTAGAATGGCAGCTCAGTATTACTGTTTTGTAAAGAAGGGGGTTCATCATAGTTTTCATCAGATTTCCAGTCTATGAACCTATCACCACAAAAAGAAACTCCGTACCTGTTAGGAGTCACTCCCCATCCCTTCAACCTTTACCCCAGCCCCTGGGAACCACTACTCTACTTCCGGTCTATATGAATTTGCCTACTTTAGACATGTCATATAAATGGCCTCATTTATTTATACAATATGTGGTCTTTTGTGACCATGTATTCCCTTAGTACATTGTTTTCAAAGTGCATCCATGTTGGAGCATGTGTCAGGACTTCAAAAACTAGTAAGAGACACTGGCTGAAAACCATTTCTTTAAGTGATCAATTTGCTGAAAATTCGACCCCCTTTGGGTTGGTACATCCATTCAGTTTCTAAAAATAAAAACTACAAATTTTGAAATCAAGAAATAGTAAAAAAAATTAAAATTTCTGGTAAATTTTTAAAGAAAAAGTCTCTGGACAAACTGCCTTAAAAATTCATGTAATGTACAGCATAGGGAATATAGTCAATATAAATGTTGAATAACTATGGTGTGCACCTGAAACTAATGCAATATTGTATGTTAGCTGTATTTTAATAAAAATATTTTCAAAAGAAAAAAAAAGAAAGTTCCTTAGAGTGCTGTTGAGTGGAGAGAACGGAAAAAGACACTCACCAAACCCAAACAATTCCCTCACTGGAATGCGATCTTTTGGAAGCCAGGTGCTTCCTCGTGGATAGAGTGGAAAAGAGCCTGGAAGGTCTTCAATGAGGTCAGCATACTGTTACCATTTGACCCAGCAGTCCTACTCTTAGTAATACGCCCAAGAGAACATTTGAATGGATATACAAAATGTACGATAGCCACACCATGAAATAGTACTCAGCCATGAAAAAGAACTACTTACTAACACCTGCCACAACGTGGCTAAGTTTTAAAAACATTTTGCTACTAAGGGAAAGAAGCCAGTCGCAAAAGACCACATATTACATGATTCCATTGATATGAAATGCCCAGAAGTGACAAATCTATTGAGACAGAAAGCAGATTGGCAGCGGCCAGGGACTGGAAGAAGAAGGGGGATGGGATGTGCCTGTTGGATACGGGGTTTCTCTTGCGGGTGATGAAAGTGCTCTGAAGTGGATTGTGATGATGGTTGCACAACTCTGTACATATACAGTTGACCCGTGAACAATATGGTTTTGAACTGAGCAGGTCCACTTAGAAGTTCAAGGTTCAACTGTACTAAAAATCACTGAACCGTATACTTTAAATGGGTGAATTTTATGGTATGTGAATTACATCTCAATAAAATAAAGCTATTACCAAAAGAAAAAAGAAAAAAAAAAGGACCTTGAACAGGTACAAAACCCCTCAAAGTGGCTTTAAAGACCTGTCATTGTGGAAGGTGATTACTGGCCTAACTGCCCCCGAGGCGCGGTGAGGACACCTGCCTCGGAGACCGAAGAGTCCCCTGTCCCAGCTTGGAGATCCCAGGGTTCTTACCCAGTGAAGCCTGGGGGGCTCGCTGTTAGATGTGGCAAAAAAGGTCACGGCAGCCAAGGCTGTGCCCACAATCACCACCACACCCCAGACGGGAAAGAGGCCACCTATCTCATAGACGCCATCTGCAGAGGGACAAGAAAGGGAGCTGGTACTCTCCACAGCTTCAACTCAGCACCTCCTCTTTGAACCCCTCCACCCCAAGAATGACTGAGGGGGCCTAGGGCAGAGGCCCACAAATACAACCCACTTGCACTCACCTGTTGGGATATAAGACACATATCTCCTACGTACCCAGCCCTGTCCTAGGCACCTCAGGGGGACAGAGAAATTAAAGACACAGCCCGTCCTCACACTAGTCACACAGGAAAGAAAAGACAGGCGTGAAAAAACAAGAGTCTCTCCAGCTTTTTGTTGTAGAACTGGGATGGATGGGCATAGCTAAAACTATTCACCACAATTATCTTTTGCCATGCTCATGGCAGACATCACTAATCAATCATGATGCTTCTTTCCAACTGAGCTTCAAGGTGGCACCCTCCAGCCAGACATTACTAATGGATGGGCATCACTCCATGAGATGAACTATACAAATCCAACCTTCCCTACTGATTCTGGAGTCCAGCAACTGCTCTCTTGAAAAATCCATTCCACAAACCAATGCACTATAAGGCTTCATATTGAAACATTAACGGGAAGAAACCCTGCAGGCAGGCAGAACACTCCGTACTGGTCTTAAAGGCAATGGGTAGTTTGACAGCCCAGACATGTGCAACAAGGCTTTCCTTTTGTTCTTTCTTTAGTCTGGCTCATTGGCTCTCAAACGTCATTGGCCATAAGATTTATGTGAGGGTGCTGAATACACAACCATGTCCACAATACATTATGGGTGATTTCCGGGGGGAGGGGACTTGTAATTTTGAATGAATATGACTTTCACCAGTAGTGTTGGTTTTAATACCTGATGCCTGGGTGAGAGGCCCTTTCTCTGTATTTGCCAAGCCTGTGCTAGAGGAATTTTAGGAGGTGATTGGAGCAGGGTTGGTCAGGAGGGCTTCTTGGGAGCGCAGAGGTGAGCTGTTTTGTGGGGCAGGGAGAGGGGCAGACAAGAGCTCCGTGGGAAAAGGGAAGAGTTGGGTGGGAAGGAATTGAGCAGGTCCGTGCCAGCAATAGCAGAAAGAGGGCTGGGGAAGGCAGCGGGCTCAAAGGACAGCTGGGGCACAGGGACTTTTTCCCAAGAGACACGGGGGACCCATCGAGGTCTTTGAACGAGGGGTGACCACAACACGTGAAAAGTGGCACTTTAGAAAGATGGTTCTAGGAGGCTGGAGGATGGCAGTGAGATTGGGAGGCTCTGCCAGCTGACACGACACCACTTGAATCATGATACCCCCTCAGGCAGGGAGCTGAGTTTGGGGTTCTCTCTATCTAGTGCTCAGACCAGAAGGGGGTCACAAATGCTTTCGCCTGAACCCGTCTTTCTCTAGTGTAGACCTGCTACCCCTAGATGGTGTTGGGGTACGGGGACAAGACACTAAGTACCACAGAATGCCATCTCAGGGAAGGCATTACTTCTTTAATTCTCTCCCTGCGATAAGGAGAAAGTCTCTGTTTGGCGCTAATGGGTCTGCAGCAGCTCTAACACCTGCTAAATGCCCTATTTAACAAAGGCTCCTGGCTCAGATGCTTTACTTTTATTGTGTTTATTTTTGCCGTTACCTTGAATTTATGAAAAATGATGCCAGTTTCCCATGGACGCAGGTGTTATAGTTTCTTTTGCAACATTTAAATTTAAAAAAAAAAGCTGATTTAAAAAATATGTATAATAGTATAGAGTAGGAGAAAAATCAAGAGAAGGTTCGTGAATGACTGTTTGGGAACTACTCTGTTAAGAAGACACAATGACTGTGAAAGCAAGTCCCTGGGTGGGAGAGGCAGGGCTTCCCAGCTCAATAGACAAGGGACAGCTGTAACCAACTGGGCAGCTGGTAACCATAAGGGGCGCCCTTCTCAGTTTCCAGGGTCACACCGTGCCCTGAAATACTCCATCACCTGCCCTCCAACTTTCCTTCCTGGGTGCCTGTGTCCCCCCATGAATCAGGAGAGAAATTCACAGGGAATTTGACAGCTGGTTCATCCTGACACTGTGAGAGCAAATAACAGCACATCTGGCCATGCATTTGCCATCAGAGCCCTACCTCCACCTCCAGGTGCTGTCCCTGGGCTGAGGGGGAGGAGCCCAGCTGACGAGACAGAAACGGAAAGCATGAGATACTAAAGTTAGACAACAGGAAGAACCTGAGTAGAAGGAGTTAGAACACGCCTGACAAGACTGGCATTTCTTTACCCAGAGCCGGTCAGAAAAGAAAAGGACAGCCCAGGGCACACAGAGAAAACTCAAATGCCAGTGGGGACCAGCCAGCTCACACAAACAAGGGAAGTAATTCACCCACGTCACCTAGTAGGCAATGGAGGGGCCTGTGATGAATCACGCAGCAGACACCTCCACCGGGGGTGGGGGTGCCCCTCTCAGCTCCAGCAATTTTGCCTTCAGGAATGTGGCCCAGGTCCTTAGAAGCCCAAACCTGGATTCTGAGGTGACAGCTCCAATTTTTTTAATGCAGGCAAACAAGCCAGAGAGGGCTGGACTCTGTCCAAGGGCAACCAGTTTGCAGCCTCCGTCTGGAGCCCATAGGATTGGACCAACTGACCACAGGAGGCTGGCGTCCCTTACTACATAAGCATATATTAAGTCCCTGCTGTATGTCCAGGATTTTGCCCATGGCCTAGGCCCCCTGGTGTGGTTGAGAAGAAAACTCTAGAATGTGGGGAGGAGGAAGGTGGGCTAGCCTGGGGGAGGGGATACTCACAGGCTCCCGACTGCAGCGTCAGGACCAAGACCAGTGGGCTTATCACCAGGTGCAGGCAGTTGAGGGGCCGCTTCCAGTTTCTATCTTCCTGGTCAGGGTCCACGAGGGGCACCGTGAGGAGCAGCAGGAACTCCACGGGCAGCTGTCAAGTGTCCAAAGACGGAAGGGTGTCGCCAGGGAACTCAGCCCCGAGCTCAGTTTCTTAAGAACGTGGCTGTTGCTAACGCACGAACTGTGTGCTGGCCTGGGCTACTTGCCTGTGGCCGGCTCCTACTGCTGCTGTAACACACTGTCACGTCCTAAGTGCCTTCAAACAACACATTTATTCCCTTCAGGCTTCGGAGGACAAAAGTCCTAAACTCAAGGTGTCGTCAGGGCCGCGCTCCTTCTGGAGGCTCTCAGGGAGACTGTTTCCTGGCCTTTTCCAGCTTCTAGGCGCCACCTGCATTCCTTGGCTCGTGGCCCCGAGTCACTCCAGACTGGGCTTCTGTCATTACATCTTCTCTGACCCTCCTGCCCTCCCTCTTTCCCTATAAAGACCCTTGTGATTTCATTGGGCCCATCTGGATAATCCAGGATCCTCTCCCCATCTCAAGATCCTTAATCACATCTGCAAAGTCTCTTTTTCCCCATAAGGTCTGGGAATCAGGATGGCGACACCTTTGGGGGGCGTTTTTCAGCCAACCATAGCACCTCATTCTCTAATCCTGACACAACTCCAACTCCATGCATGGGAACTATTATTTTCCTACCTTCCAGAGAAGTTGAGGCTCAGAAAGGTTAAGGAATGTCTCCAAAGCCACACAGATGGGGATATGGAGCTGGGATTCAGGGCCAGCTCTGATTGACTCCACACCTTGTATTTTTAGCCAATAACTAAGTTAGTAATAACATTTACAGAGTGCTTACTATCTGCTAGGCACCATACTCAGCCTTTCACACATAGTAGTTTATTAAATTGTTATAAGCACTGAGGTAGGCTGGATACTGTTCGTAATTCTTAACAGAATTAAATACCCACACATTTTGTCAAGTGACTAGAAATGTTGCAGAATGTATTTCCCTGTCCTATTGATGTTGAACTTGGCCATGTCACTTCCTTTGGCCAATGGGCTGTTGGTGACTGTGATGTGAACAGAGGCTTAAAATGTGCTTGCGGGGGCGGCTGGTTAGCTCAGTTGGTTAGAGCGCGGTGCTCTTAACAACAAGGTTGCTGGTTCGATCCCCGCATGGGCCACTGTGAGCTGCGCCCTCCACAACTAGACTGAAACAACTACTTGATTTAGAGCTAATGGGTCCTGGAAAAATACACTTAAAATAAATATAACTTTGAAAAAAAATGTGCTCGTGAAGTTTGCCTTGGTCTCTTCTGCCAAGAAAACAGCACTGTCCCAACTATCCACTGGCTCAGAGTGAGACGTGGGGCAAACCTGAACACCAACCACACTCCAGAGGACCCATAAGCCCTTGAATGAGAAAAAAAATATTCTCATCATAAGTCAATGAGAGTTTGAGGGTCATTTGTTATGCAGCATTGTTGCAGCGATAACTTACTGCTACAACTACTCCAGAAGAAAGGCACAATCATTATCCCCATTTTATAGAGGGGGAAACTGAGGCTCACAGAGGTGAAGTGACTTGCCCAAAGTCATGACTCAGCCAGAGCCACCATGGGGTTCAAATATAGTTCATTATTTTCACATGATGGAGGTTTCCAGGTTATCTCCAGGAGCAGAGGGGGCTGTGAGGTGGTACCCTGACTTTTTGTTCTGGAGGGTGGAAGGCAGCTGTAGCTATGCCTCGTACACCAGCCTGGGGAGCCCTGGTCATCTTCAGAACTCAGAGGACATTCAGCCCAGGGAAGCAACAGGTGATCAGAAAAACTCAATCTTGTTCTCACTGGAACTCACCTTGACCCACTCCCTGACCCCAGCCCCAGTTCCCCGCCCTCACCCAGTTAGGAGGGGTCCCCTCCTCCTCCTCTCTCTCTGCCTCTGGACAGATGCTCTCCTTCTCCCATGGGGGGCAGAGCCCCAGGTCAGGCCATCAGCCACACTCAATCACTCAGTGTCCCCATCAAGTCCCAGCTTATCTAATTCTGAGAGGGTCTCAGCGGGCCCCCTCCCCCTCGTTGAGCGAGACAAGGTTGAGTGGCCACTGTCATGAAGCTGGGAGCCCAGCTCCAGGTCTCCCCTCCTACCTTAAACACCTTGAGGATCCTCCAGTATGCCGGCTTGTACCTCCACTTCCTGTAATCCAGGGGGTTGAGTGCCCGCACGAGGATCTGAGCTGTGGACTCCTGGTAGAAGAGCAGCGGCTGGCACTCTTCCCCTGGGTGTACACGATGGGGAGGGACAGGCGTCTGTGGCTGGCTCAGCCTCCAGCAAACCCTCTTCCCCTTGCACCAGCCTTCCCAACCCTTGGGAAGAAGGAAAACCCCAGTGCCTGGCAGGGGGCAGGCACACCCGGCCCACAGCTCAGCCAAGCTGCACTGAGAGGTGAGGCTGGTTAGTGGCCTCATTCCTGGGACCTGGGTGGCCCCATCTCCCCAAGTCTCCACCCTCAGCCCTGCCCTGGTCACCCCGCCCCAGCTGGGCACAGGGCCCCGGACTCACTGTAGTCATAGCTGTTGGTAGTGGAGGACACCCGATCGTCCTCGGAATCTGAGGGCATCTCTGTAGGAGACACGAGCGTGTCACGTGAGCCAGCCAGGGAGCCCACACCCTCCCCACCCTCATTCAACGGCAGGGCTCCCCTGGGACAGGGCAGCTTTCAGGGTCCAGTAGCCAGAACCTCTGTATTTTGGGTTTCTCAGCAATCACCGTGCACGCCCAGGAATTCTTACAGAGTGAGAAAGTCTAACTCACAAAACATTTTCAAATGTAATGATGTAGCTAGTAAACTTGGACAGAGCAAGTGATGAGGAGACGTCGTTAGCACAGGCAAAAGCACGGAGGTGGGAGCCTGGGAGAATGAGTAGAAAAAGCATGAAGAGGAGATGGACACGGCAAAGGCCTCCCGAGACGTAGGGCAGCAGCGAAGGGTGCAAAGGATGCCGGCCTCCACTGGTCCTGTCTTGCCGGCTCAATTCCGACTCTTACCTGGAGTACCAGGCATGGAGTAGACCAGGCTTCTGCTCCGCTGCCATTGGTAGATCCAGGTACAGAGAACCACAGTGAACACATAGAACACGTACAAGCCTAGGTAACCTGCAGACAAGGGTGCAGGCTGTCACCACGTGGCATCAGGGTCCAGAGAACAAGGGCTGCCCGCTCTATGGCTGGGACATGTTAGTGGTGGCTCTCAGCGTCCACCCAGCCCAGTACCAGTAGGTAAATGGCCATTGCCCAGAGCCTACTCCCCTGTCCCCTGCTTTCCTTGGCCCATCTTCTCTCCAACCCCACACCCTAACAATCCAGAAATCAGGAGATAATGCCTGATGCAGAGAGTGGCCTCCAGGACCCCATCCAGGTGCTAATGGTCTGTGTCCTGCTCTGCGTCCTGGGAGGTGGAGCCCAGCAGCCTGCAGCCCTGAGCTGGGCTGCACTGGGTTCAGCCAGTGGGAGGGTCAGCAGCAAATCACGAGGCAGCGGGAGGGAGAGCATCCAGGGTATTTCTTCCCTGCTCCCTCCCTGCTGTGGGGCCCCATCTCTGGCAGGGCCCAAGACCCTCTGTGACTGTCGCTCACGCTGGGTGGCACCAGCTCCAGGACTCCAGCCCTTGCTAGGTTCCAGCTACTCCATTCTCTGCCCCTTCAGGCATGGGGGCCAGGCAAGGGGGGGAACGGCTCCCACTGTTGCTGGTCCCTAGGTATCTGCGCAGCTCAGGAACCCTTGTTGGTTTCCTTAACCCTCTGCACACTGTCCCTCCATCCATGTCACTTGAATCGTCTGACTGGACCGTGTATGCTGCTGGGGCCCTGACGGCCAGTCAGCATCCTGGCTCTACTGTTTAGTAAAATTTGAAATTGTGAAAATTCTGAGCCTCGCCCCTGGCTCTGCCCTGTCCCCATTGGTCAGCTGAACCATGTGTTCCTGTTTTCGCTCAAGCTGCCTTGAGTAGGGTTTCCATCACTTGGAACCAAAGGAGCCCTGTGTCTGTGCGCCGCTAGCACCCTCTCCTGTCCTGCTGTGCCTGCCACCCCACCAGCCCTGGGATGGCCCTGGACCTGTGGCTGCTCACCCAGAGCCCAGGCCAGTGTGACCCTGCCGAGGTAGAGTGCGGTGAAGATCAGGAACACGGCCACCATGTAGAAGATGATGTCCCTGAGGAAGGGCCTGGAGGCGGCCGTGAAGGGGCGCAGGATGGCAATGCCCCCGGCCACCACCGTGGTGACCAGCACGCCAGCACCTGGAGGAGAGGACGCCAAGCTCAAGCCACCCTGCACCCCTTTCTGCTGCCCCACACCCCCCAGCCAGGGCCACTCGTACCAAACAGTGCCCCAAAGGCCAGGCTGGCTGTGTGCGGGTCTGAGAAAGCCACCAGGGCACTGAAGATGTCGGGTGCGCCGTTCCCAAATGCCAGGAAGGTGACGCCATGGGGGAAGTGTGTCAAGGGGTGTCCCTGCAAAGGCCCCAGCTTGCCCAGGCCTTTCCTGGGCCATAAGCTGCCGCCCTGACTGCCAGCCACCCCCCTAACGACCGTCCCTCCCTCCAGGGAGCAGAATCTGAGCAAAAGGATACTGCCACATTGTGGGAAAGTTTGAGCATGGTGGAAATGGCTGACAAGTTAGGGCAGAAACTGTGGGGAAAAAAGCAAAAGGTGAAGACTCCCCAGTGGGTGGCCCGCTGCTCCCACCCTTCCCCCAAACCTGGGATCGCCCAAATGTCAACCTCCCAGACTCCATGTTCCCATCTATAAGCTGGACCTGAGCCCAAGGCCAAACTCACAACTTGCCCGCCGTGACTCCCAGAATCAGAAACAAGTAAAGCAGCCAGAGAGCCTGGGGGGCGGGGGGCGGAGAGGGAAAGGAGCGTTAAATCCAGCAGGTGCCACCAGCCCTGCCCAGCAGCTGTGAGGGGGTGGGACCTCACATAGAAGGTGATGACCAGAGGGAGGAGGTGGGGCGGGAAGTGGCAGAAGATGCCTTCCAGGTAGTCCAGGTAGCCCCCCTCGCTATGGCAGTCAGGGTTGGTCCGGATGAAGTCACATCGGTCAGAGGCGTTCAGGCTGCACACATCACGACACTGCAGGAGGAGAGGGAGGGGGGTGTAAGGCGTCGACACCCCAAGGGTGATTGCACCCATCTAAGCTGCCAAAGATGACCTCCTTCAGCCTGGCCTTGAAACCCTCCAGATGCCAACTACCCACATCAATTAAAAAAATAATAATCTCGTGTTTGAAATTAGCAAGCAATGAATGTACACCTGTTTGCTTTTTTAAAAATAAACAACAAACAACAGATAAAGATTTCTCAGTTCCCCCTTCCCATCCCTGCTCTCCATCGTCCCACTTCTCCCCAGAGGTCCCGCCACAATCAAGTTGAGGCAGACCCTTACAGGCATTTCTCAGTTCAATGACATTTGTATAGACTTCCTATATGACATTTGTATAGACTTCCTATTTTACAGTTTGTTTTGTTTTACGGAATTGGATCCATCCTAAATCTCTTGTTTCCGCAATTTGCTTTTACCACTTCGCATATGGGCCATAACATATTGGTACACATAACGAGGACAGCGGTGATAAAAGTCAAAACATTCTGAGTGATTTCTAGATGCCAGGCACAGTGCTAGGAGCTTAAAAATGCATCTCGGTTAAATCTCCCACCCACAAGAATCTTAGGAGGAAGGTACTATTATCACGCCCATTATACAGATAAGGAGACTTAAGGCAGTGTCGCGGTTAGAACCCAGGCCCTTTGAGAATCTAGAACCCCTATTTTGACTATCACAACCCCCTGCCTCCCTCCAGAGTCTTTTTCACAGCAGAATGGTATTTCATACTATACATGATACATAGTAGAGGTAACATTTTCCCATTGGTGGGAGTTTGGGTGTATCTAATTTTCCAGTAATACCAACAGAGAACTTCCTTGCACGTGACTCTCGGAGCATATCTGGTCAGAGAGAATTCTAGAAGTGAAAGTACTGAGTCAGAGCATATCCTAGTCTAGGTTTCTCCAAAAGCGACTCAGAGACAAGGACCGACAGGCATACCTCATTTTACAGCACTTCACAGATATTACGTTTGTTACAGATTGAAGGTCGGTCCGTGGCAACCCTGTGTCGAGTGAGTCTACCGGCGCTATTTTTCCAATAGCATTTGCTCCATTAGTGTGTCTGTGACACATGTTGGTTAATTCTCGCTAATATAGGGAAGGGACATGAGGACTATTTTTTGCAGAAGAAAGCATTCAGGGGTTGGCTTCCAAGACTGCTGCCTAAATGCTCCAAGACACAAAACTCAGGCGGACGGTGATCAAGGACAGACCATGTGGACCATCCTGTAGTTAAGCCCAAGGCAAATAAAGCACAGGTCGTGTTTTACAGGAGCTAAAAACCAGCCTGCCCCTATTCTTCTTGCATCTTAGTGAAGTTAAACTTACCATGGTTCTCCTGTTGTCCTTTCCCCCCTTACCAGTGAATGTTCCGTGGAAGCAGAAAACACAGATAAACTCTAGCCCAGGGCATGGAGGGAGTCTCTCTTCCACCAGCAATTAGAGACCACCACTCTGTCTGTGGGGGGCGGGGGCATTTGTTTTCTTACTTACTGTCTGCTAAATAAACTTATTTTAAACTCTCTATCGGCTCACGTTGGAATTCTTTCCCACGTGAAGCCAAGGACACTCTTTTCTTTTCCTGTAACATCGCCCTGTTTCACTTTTTCATCATCGTTATGCAGTACAGGATCGTGTACACAGAACTTTTCCGTGCAGTAAGAAACCTAAGAATGCGTGGGACTTGCTTTATTGCAGTGCCCTGGAACCGAACCCGCAATAGCTCCGAGGCCTGCCTGTACACATAACTTGTACACTTGGGAGGTATATGGAATACGAACAGCACCATGGGGAGTGGAAGAGGGAGGAAGGCTAGGTTGAGACTTCCCAGTGGAGAGGGAGCTGGGTATTTATACACCAACTCCTGTCAGTTGTCAGTGAAGACTGCTAGGGAGGGGGGGGTGCTAGTTTCCCAGCTTTTCCAGCGACCATGCTTATGGGGGGTTCTGGAAAACGATGCTGCCAACTAGAAGTCAACAGGAACCCACCAAAACGGTAGAGTCCAAAGGACCTGGGCAGAGTCCTGACTGTGTCTGTTGCAGAGGAATAAGCATCTTAAACATTGATGCGTTTTGCCAAAATGCCCTCTCCAAAGCTCTACTTACACCCACTCCCACCAGCAACGAGAAATGAGCGTGTGTCTGCACTTGAACCAACACTGGCTACCGCAGTCTTGTTCAGGCAAATTTAGTAGGAACCTCCTTATTCAATTGCAATTCCTGGATGACTTGTGAAGTTAAGTGCTCGTTTCCTATGTTAGTGGCCATTTGTATTCCTTGTCTCAACTGCCAGTTTTTTCAATTGGAATATTTGCCTTTTCTTATTGAATCTTATCCCTCTAATTCCATTCTCCCAGAGGAGCCAGAGAGATCCCTTGAAGAAATAAATCTCATTTTGATGTCCTTCTGCTTAAACCCTCCATTGGCTCCCCACTATTGTAAAACAAATCTTACCTCCTAGCTTCAGCCTATAAGGTCTTTTGTAATCTGGCCACCACTACCTCTCCATCCTCATCTCAATACTGCTCCCCTCACTCACCCTATTCCAGCCATTCTGGCATCCTCACTGCTATAGGAACATACTAAGTTTGCCTCAGGGTCTTTGCACCTGTTATTCTCTTCTTCTTGGAATGCTCTTCCCCCAGATATCTGTATAAGTGGCTTCTTTTCTCCATTCAGGGCTTGACTCAAAGGTAACTTCCTCATAGGAGCCATCTGTGACAACCCAATCTGAAACAGTTGGAAATATGCCCTCCCCAATATCACCTGATCCTATTATTTGCAGGACATTTAGCATCTTACCACCTGCATTTTACATGTTTACTTCTTTAACTATCTTCCCAGGAGACTGTTAGCTCCGTGAGGACAGGGATTTTCATCTCTGTGGTTGCTGGTATATCCCAGGGATCAACTCAGTGCCTGGCACACAGCAGATGCTCAATAGCTATTTGTTGATTGGATGAATATATCCCCACCAGATGCCAGCTTCCTGCCAGGATACTCACATCTACCACAGGGGTCTGGTTCACACCTGAGGCTGGAAACTCGGGGCTGGTGTGGGTCCCCGTAGATGGGCTGCTGGCCCCGGACACTGTCCTCACCATCAGCAGCACACAGAGTAAATGCAGCACCCAGTGCAGAATCAGCTGCCTGCCGGCCATCAGCCCCCAGCCCCCACGGCGCCTGGCCTTCACACTCTGCTTCCTCTTCTGCAGTGTTTCAATTCCAAATGGCTGGCAGCTCCAGCGACCTGCGGGGTGTGGGAGAGAAAGAGGACAGTGTCACTGAATACCCCAGGACCCAGCAGGAGGGGCCTGATAACTTTTTCAACTGAGAAATTGCCCATTCTCCTCCCCCCACCAAAAGAAAACCAATGTAGAAACCCCTATTCTGGATGGAGGTTACTGGAGGGACCCAGCCCCCCACATTCAGCAAACAGATTAGATATGCCCTTCTTCCTGTGTCCCCAGCAATATCTCCATGGAAACCTAGGACCCTCCTCCCGAGCCTGAATGAGAAGCTGGAAGCTGGAAGGGACTATCCTGAGATTGGGAATTCAGAGCTTCTTGCCTCCAGGGGCTAGGTGGATGAGATAAACACAGGAAGTGGGCAGTGGTGGGGACTGGGCAAATCCTTAGAACAACAGAAAAACATACTTCTGGGAGTGGATTTGGCCTCTGGGCCACCAGTTTGAGACTACTAAGCAACGCTGTTGTTCTATGTCTTACATTGAGCCAAGCACATAATGCCCACAACTTGTCAGGAGTGGGCACAACTATTACTCCCATTTTACAGATGAGCAAACTGGGCCACAGTTAGGCTCTTTCCTCACTCTCAGCTCCTGGGCTTTGCTTCCCTTATCTAGTTCTCAGAACAACTTTGGAGAGCTTATTGTCCCACCCCTTTTAGAGGAGGGAGCTGGGCTCCGAGGAGCTCCATAACCTGCCTGAGGTTACACAGTAAGGAGGTCACAAAGCCCACAGTGCCTCTGACTGGGAAATGGAGGCCCAAAGGGAAGTGAATTGCTCAAAGTCACACCGCCAGTTAGCAGATTCCGGCAGGACTCGGCCTTTTCCCTCAACACCGGGTCAAAACCGACTTCATTTTTATTCCAAAGAAATTAAACTGGGGGGAAAAAAATCCTTGGCACATTAACTGACTCTTCCACATGTTTAGATGAGCATGTTTTACTCTTGCCATCAAAAAAAACACAGTGCAGAAACAACGTTCGTTGTTTTTTTTTGCAATTCTTTGCACAGGCGTGTCTCAGTGTCCTGGCTGAGGCAGGATCGGGAGGAGGAGGCCCCGAGGAAGTAAAGGGGAGAGGAGAGGGTGGAGGTGCCTTGTCCCAGCACTCTTCCCTCACCTGTTGACTCTTCCCTTTTCTGTTGTCACCGACTTGGAAGTGCTAACATGGAATCAGAGGCTCCAGGTTTCCAATTCAGTCTTAGTCGCTTATGAGCTGTGCGGCCATAGGGAGGTGACTTCACCTCTCTGAGCCTCCGATTCCTCGGTAAAATGGAGACAAATACTGGCCCGTCGGAGCATACAATAAGGGTTCAATAAATGCTCGCGCCTCTAGTGTCCCCAACGTGAGGACCAGCAGGCTTCTCCTTTCTGTTGGCCGCCGATTTCTTGTACTCATTCACAAGGAGCGTCTCCCGTGCGCCTGTCCAGTGCCAGGAGCTCAGACGCTCGGAAGTTCTGCAGACCTGATAGGAAGGGGCAGGGGCAGAAAACGGGGACTGCGACCACATTTGCGGCTGCACTTTCTAGCTGCGAGAACGTCAATGTGCTCAGTTTCCCAATCACGACGGATGTTGAGAAGTTCAACTTCGGGTGCAGGGTCTTCCCGCGGCGTCCTAGGGGGTGGACAGGCTCCTCTTACCTTAGGCGGGGCCTTGAACCCGTAACCTCCGAACCTTGACCCCACCGGGCCTCGCGGCCTTCCCGATCCCCGCCTGCTCCAGTGTCCGGGGCTGGATCCGGGTACGGTCCGGGGCTCACCCGGCTCCGGCCCCGCCCCTTACACAGCCTCGTCCCAAGGACACGCCCCTTAGGGCTCGCCCCGCCCCTGTCCTTAAAGGCACCTGCTCCCCGGGAGGACGCGAGGGTCTTCCCCACTCGCTACCCCTCTTAATCCTCTGTCCATCGGTTCTGCTTTCGCATCTAAAGCAGAAGTAGAGATGAAACCTTAGGGGTAAAGACGGCAGGTGGTCGGACAGGGGAAGTTAGAGGGTGAAACTAAGGGGTTCTATTCCCGAGGAAGAGGTGGGAGAAGACTCCAAAATACTTCTAGTAGTCGTTGGTGATAAGGAGTATTGGAGAAGGTCCCAGGTGGGGAAAGCCCCACTTTACCCACAAATATTCCGGCTCTCCTGCCTGAAACGCCTCTATTTGAGAGACCCCCTAATTGAGTTCAGCGTTTCTCTCTAGTAGCATCACTTTTAAGAGAAGAACAAAGGCAAATACTTGTAGGTCAAGACAGGGGTTTTAGTGATCTATTAGTCCGGGCTGATGTAGTACTTCTCCCCAGTTTCCCAGCCTCCTGGGGAGGTTCTGGTCATGTCTGTCTTTCCTTCCGCTGGCCTGGGGAGAGCACAGAGGTTGGAACGAACGGAGGTGATGAGGCTGGGGACCCGTGTGTCCTCCCAGGCCGCCCCTCCAGCCCTGTGCCCACCTCCACAATTGGCGTACATCGAATCCCACGCCTCTCTCTCAAAGGCAGCCTGCTTCCTGGACAGAGAGCCAGCTCTGGGCCGGGCCTGGGAAGCCCTACCGCCCCTTTCTGACTTCCTCTTTTACCCCCACCTCTGGCCTCAGAAATGCTCTCCATTCTCTGAACACCCTTACACATGGCCACACTTCTGCTCCTCTGAACCCCCTGCCCGGGATGCCAGCCCTTCCCTTCTCCACCTGACAAACTCTTACTCCTGTTGCCAGGCCCAGCTCCAATGCCACCGCCTCCAGGTGGTCTTCTGTTTCCTCCCTGTCTGCTGGCCACCCCTGAGGCTTCTCACCTTCAGAGAGAGAGAGAGAGCACAACTCTAGTTCCCTACTTGATATGTTTGGAATCTCAGAGCATGGGTTTCTGTGTGGCTTTCAGGAAACATTTAGACTCTCTGAGCCTCAGTTTCCTTCCCGTAAACAGGGATGACAGTAGTGCCTAACTCATGGTGTCCTTGCGATACGAAACATAACACTGTGTGTAACGTCACTTCCACTATAGTCACAGGTCCACCCAGATTCAAGGAAAGGAAACACAGACCCTGCGTTTCAGTGGGAAGTATGTCAAAGCCACTTTGTAGGGAGAGCACGTAACACGCAAGCTCTTGATGTACCTGTGGAAAATGCAATCTGCCACCAGGCCTTAATCCACAAAGGTGACTAGCGATGGATATTTAGGTGGCATAATAAGCAGCAGAGGGGAGCTATATTTTGGAGGTAGGGGGAGAAAGGACCCTTAAATCCCATTGGGTGGAAAGCTGCCGGCAGCATCACATGCAGGCTAGTCCTGTTCTCTGCCTCCAATGAACAAACCCAAAACCAATAAAAATAAATTATGCCAGGGAGTGGTAGATGAAGGTAAAGGGGATCAAGTATATGGTGATGGAAGGAGAACTGATTCTGGGTGGTGAACACACAATGGAATTTATAGATGATGTAATACAGAATTGTACACCTGAAATCTATGTAACTTTACTAACAATAGTCACCCCAATAAACTTTAATTTAAAAAATAATAATAATGCCTTTATTGAAGACTTAAATTTGTAGTGAGTGTTCACATGCTTTTCCCATTGAACAGCCTTGTGGGGTGAGGGCTACAGGGATCCCCATGTCACAGAGGAGGAAAATTGAGGTTCAGGGAGATGAAGTGACCTGTCCGCAAGACACTCATTGGGAAGTGGCAGAAACGGGATTTGCACCCAGGTGTATGTGACACCAAGTGCGTCCCCTTCACCACCACAGCCCGAGGGTTCTCCATCACCCAAAGGTAAGGCTACATGTGCCTGATACTCAGCACCCCTGTTCAGGGCGTGGGGGGCAGCTCCGGGAACAATGCAAGTACCTGGGAAAGCGTGATACTTGGAAGTAGTGGAAGTAGTAAGGCTTGAAGGGGAAATTAAAAGAGGAAAGAAAGAGAGAGAATCAGAAGGTTCAGTCTTCGCACAAGAGTGTCGGAGACTTAGACGTTTCCTTAAGGTGCCTGCGTCTCACCTGCAACCAATTCAAGTTCCCTCTTGATCCTAGCAGCCCTGATACACTGCACCTACTTAAACCCCTCCAGGACAAGGGGCTCATGACCTCCTGTGGCAGCCCAGTTACCAGTGGACAGTATCAGTTGTGAGGGAGTGTTTTCACAGGCATTGCCAGGAGCAGTCTCCATGGGAATAATTCTACTAGAAAGAGACTTGGCGATTGATAGATGTCGATCTTAAGAGCCTTGAAAACACGTGGGTCTTTTACGCCACCAATGTTGTTTCTGGAGCTTTCCTGAAGTAAAAAGAAGATGCAGACAATGCTCTCAGCACAAGAATGTTTACTACTGCAAATTTAACAATGGTGCAATAATTAAAAATACCGAAATGTCCAATAATGGCCCTTGACATTCCTGCGTGCCATTAACAGACTTGTTAAATCCATTTTGGTAAGAACTTAGAGCTCTTCTCTTTGGGGTCCCCCCGTAGATAGTGGATAAGAATCAGGTCTTCAGATCAGCTAGACTCAGGTCCCCAACTAACTTGAGTTCGCCCCTGGCAAAAGTCACCTCTGTTCTTGGACTCTGATTTCCCGTCTTTACAATGGGGTTAGGGTTTCATGGATTTCTTAGGGCAGTTGTGAATATTAAATGAGGAAATGGTCGTTGTCAGGTGGGTGCCAGATGTCTTGTCTACAGGAACACAGAATGCCTCCGCGGTCACATGAAGCTTACCCAGGTGACTGGTCACTCCTGAGCCACAGCGATGGCCGTAGGAGGTCATATGACCCACAGAGGAAGAGTCACAAGCTGAGCACGGGAGCAATGCTGACACAAGAGGCGGGCCCACCTGGTGCTGACTAGACCATCTCTGAGCCAGGCCTGGGTGCTCTGTGTCGGGGAGCCCCGTTCTCCTGGGCTGGCCAGCTTCCTTGGACTGTGGGGACCTTAAAAACTGACTGGGACATGGTAGCCCCTGTTACGATGTACGTCCATGTTGTGAAATGATGACCATGAGCTAGCTAACTTACTTATCCATCCACAGACATAGTTACCACGTCTGTGTGTGGTGAGAGTACTTCAGGTCAAATCTCTTAGCAAATTTCAAATATACAGCGCAGTGTAGTTAACGACAGGCACTAACGAGCACTGACTAATGTAATGCTGCACATTAGACCTCCAGAACTTAGTCGTTTTTGCATAACTGAAACTTTGCACCCTTGGACCAACATCTCCCCATTTCCCCCTCCCCTCCCCCAGCCCCTGGCAACCACTGCTCTCCTCTCTGCTTCTATGAGTGTGAGTATTTTAGAGTCCACATGTAAGTAAGACCATGCTGTCTTTGTTTTTCTGTGTCTGGCTTATTTCACAGAGCATAATGTCCTGTAGGATCCATGTCACAAATGGCAGGATCCTTCTTTTGAAGGCTGAATAATATTCCATTGAATATATAGGGGTGTGTGTGTGTGTGTGTGTGTGTGTGTGTGTGTGTGTATAGTCACATTTTCTTTATCCATTCATCCATCCATGGACATTTAGGTGCTTCCATGTCTTGGCTATTGTGAATGATGTTGTAATAAACACAAGAGTGCAGATATCTCTTCAAGATCCTGATTTCATTTCCTTCAGATAAATATCCAGAAGTGGGATTGCTGGATCATATGGCAGTTCTATTTTTAATTTTTTGAGGAGCCTCCATACTGTTTTCCATCGTGGCTGCACCAATCTGCAATCCCACCAACAATGCAAGAAGGTTCCTTTTTCACCACATCCTGGTCAGCAGTTGTCATTTTTCTTTCTTTCTTTCTTTTTATAATCACCATCCAAACAGGTGTGAGATGATATCTTGAGATTTTCATTAGCATTTCTGAAAAGGGTGTTTTTTGAGGGACTTCCCGGAGTGCAGAGACTGCCAGGCTGGCCACTGCCACCAGCTGGATTTGCTTCAGTGGCCCTCCAGTGAAAGCCTGCCCAGCATCTGTGACTTTCCAGCATCCCTGACGACCTCCAGTGGCCTCCGCCTGACCCTTCCCTGAGGCCGGGCCCCTCTCTCCCTCTCCTTCTTCCCCTCCCTTTGTTACCCTACCTCCTGGGGCACAAACCTTGCCCCAACCTTGCACTACACTTGGCCCTGATCTTGTTGCTCCTGGCTGTCAGTTCTCTCTTCAGTGAAGACAGGCCTTCCTGTGCTTAGAAAATATCCCAAGGACACACAGACACATTTCCTGGAACCCTGGACTCTCACAATAATCTCCCTTATATCCCATCCTGCTTCCCCTGCATTTGTTCCCATCTCAATGACCACTCCATCCTCCAGCCACTAGGGGCAAGTAAAACTGAAGTCCCTCCGGATTCTTTCTCTCCGCCCACCCCAGCCATTCCCTCAGCGAATCCTTCCCCGAGAATGACAAAAACTGTATATCCCAAGTCTGACTGCTTCTCTACTCCTCCGCGGCCACCTTCCTGGCCTCTGTGCGCAGATAGCTGCAGGACTCCTTCCTCACCGTCTCCCTGCTTCTGCCCCCGTCATCAACACAGCTGCCAGAGAGACCCTGTTAAAATGCCAAATCAGCTCAAGTCCTACTCTGCTTAAAACACCCCCATGGAGAAAAGTTTGGCAAATCACTGTTCTCATAAGGGACTTGTAGCTAGCATATGTTAAAAAAAAAAAATCCTACAACTCAACAATAAATAGGCAAATAATCCATTAAAAAATAGGCAAAGGATCTGAACTGACTTTTCTCCAAAGAGATTTACAAAGGCCAACAAGCGTATGAAAAGATGCTCACCATTATTACTCATTAGGGAAATATGAACCAACACTCTAAGATACCACTTCACACCCAGTAGGATGGCTAAGACTTAAAAAGATGGATAATAACAAGTGTTGGTAAGGATGTGGAGAAAATGGAACCCTCGTACAGTGGAGAGAATGTAAAATGATGCAGCTGTTTTAGAAAACGTTTTGGCAGTTCCTCAAAATGCTAAATATAGAATTATCATATGACCCAGTGTATTAGTCAGCTTGGGCTGCCATAGACTGGAGGCCTTAAACAATAGGTCATGGACTGGAGGCCTTAAACAACAGGTGATTGTTTCTCACAGTTGCGGAGGCTGGAAGTCGAAGATCAAGGTGCCAGGATGGGTCATGGGTTTTTATTTAAGTCAGTGTTTTTAAGTACATTACTGTTATTATTTATATTGTCCCCTAGTGGGAACCCCTTCATGCCAGCTCTTGGCCCTTTTGACATGTCTCCATCCTTCTATGAGTATTCTTTGCTGTTCCAGACTTATCTTGTACTCTCCCTGGCCAGCTGTGAAGTCAGCCATTTCTCCCAGGAGCTCTGGCTCCCTTTAGTGGAAAACAAGATCTGGGTACGACCGTGTTTCCCCCAAAATAAGACCACGTCTTATATTAATTTTTGCTCCAAAAGATGCATTAGGGCTTATGTTCAGGGGATGTCATCCTGAAAAATCATGGTAGGGCTTATTTTTCGGTTAGTTTTATTTTCAGGGAAACACGGTAGCTGTTCTCATTGTCTCTCTGACCTCTTAAGAGAACAGAGCTAGGAAATACGTATGTACAAGTATGTTTCCAGATTTCTCCATATAAATGTGAAAAACCATGAGTTTTAGCCCAATACCACAATAATCTTCTGAGGATATTATCCTATAGAAAAAAGCCTGGATCCCACATCAGCATTCTATTTATTCATTTGCTCAATTCTACACAGAGAATAGTTTCAGAATTGCTACACCCATCCATTACACTTTGAAAAAACAAATTTATAACATAGAGTTCATGATTCTTTCAGTATGGTTATATTATTTATTTAAAGCAAGTCAGGTTTATTTGTTTCTACTTTTATTTAGTAATATGGATTTCCCCCATCCTGTTGATTTGTTTCTAGGTATGTAAAATATCAACACATTTCCCAAAGTCAAAACTATACAAAAAGATATACTACTAAGAGACATATCACTCCTAACGCTCCCACCCCATTCTCACCTATCTCCTTGGGAAACCAATTTCATTAGTTTCTGGTTTATCCTTCCTGTGTTTCCTTTGCAGAAATTAGAAGATTCAAATAAATTTTATTTCCCCTTCTTTCTTACACAAAATATAGAATACTATATATCCTTTTTTGTACTTGACTTTTTCCAATTAACTCTATGTCTTCGTAATCACTCCAATTCAGTTTTTGGGAAATGTCCTCATTTGTCTTTATAGCTGCATAAAATTGCATTGTGTGGATGTTCCCCAGTTATTTAACGGATCTCCTCTGCATGGGCGTTAGGGTGTTTCCAATATTTTAAAATTACCAGCAACGCTGCAGTGAATAACCTTATGCGTAAGTATTTTGAAGTAGGATTGCTGAGTCAGAAGGTAAATGCGTAGGAAGTTTTGTTGGATATTATCCATTTACCCTCATTCCGGACTCTTACCAGTGACGCATGTGTGCCCGTTTCCTCAGGCTTGTGAAGAGAGTATACTCTCAAGCTTCTGCTTTTTATTTTTTGAATCTGATAGGTGAGAAGTGATATTTCAGTGCAGTTTCCTTAAAGACTTTTTTTTGAAAAGTAGTACAATTTCTGTGTAGCCTCTCCCCATTTTCTCCCAATGATAACATCCTATATAACCAGAGTACAATGATCAAAATCAGGATATTAACATCAATACAATACTTTTAACTAAATTACAGACCTTAATCAGATCCCACCAATTTTTACATGCACTCATTGTTTTGGGTCTATATTTCTGCAAACTTTTATCCTCAATATAGCTATAATTTGTGTTTCTCTTATAGTGAATGAAGTGATCGTTTTCCACAAGTTTAAGAATCATTTTTATATCTGTTTTCATGAATTGTCTGTTCATATTTTTTGCCCAGATTTCTATCTGGTTTTCACATATTTTTCCCTCTTAAACTTTATAAATTTCTTTATAGAGTTCTTTATAGATTAGTGCTATTAGCGCTTTATCTATGATATATGCTGTAAATATTTTCTCCTAGTTTTTCAGTTGTCTTTTGACTTTGTTTATGGTGCTTTGGACTTGGAAAAGTTAAAGAAAATTTTATGTAGTCAAATCTATTCATTTTTTAATTGCATCTGTCATTTTATTGCATTTTGAGTCATAGTTAGAAAGCCTTTTCCCACACACAAGTTATGGAGGAATTCACCCATTATTTTCTTCTAGTACTTGCAGTTTCACTTTTTACATTTAGATTCTCGTCATTTAAGAGTTTTTCTTGTGTGTGGTGTGAGGAGTAGATCCTGCATCGAAAGAAAAAGAAAAAAAGGAGAGAGTATTTTTGGGAGTATTGGAAAAATTTGAATAAAACCCTGTATTAGATAATAGTATTAAATGAATGAAAAATTTCCTGTTATAAGGTATATTGTGGTTATGTGGGAATGTCTTTTCTCTTATGAGATATTTTCTCTTATGCTGTATTTAGGGTTGACACGTCATGATGTCTTCAATTAAGTCTCAAATGGTTGAGCAACACTATATATACATATACAACATTATATATACATACACAAAATTATATGTACATATATAAAGAGAGATTAATTAAACGTGACCAAATATTAGCAATTGATGGCAGGCATATTGGGTATTTACTCTACTCCTTGCAACTTTTCTCTAGGTTTGACATTTTGAAAAATAAAAAGTTTTGGGGGAAGTGTGCTACGCAGGGTTTCCCTAGGCGGACAGGGATGCTGGAGCTCTTTAAATGGGCCCCGCTCCTAACGTCCCGCCTCGGGCCACGCCCACCCCGGAAGAACTCGGCCCAAGTCCCGCCCCCTCCGCCGCGGCCTGGTGTTCCCCGCCCTCCACGGAGGAGTGTAGTCACGTGATCCTGGCTGCGGCGTCCGGCTCCGTGCTGTGATGGTGGCCCCGGTGTGCGGCTCCCCCGGTGGCGGCCTGGCCCGGGCGCTCACGCGAGCGCTGGCGCTGGCGCTGGCCCTGGTGCTAGCCCCGCTGGTCGGGCTGTTCCTGAGCCCCCTGACCGGCGCAGTTCCGACCCCGGGGGGCCCCCAGGGACCAGACGGGCCAGTCCCACCCGCCTCCCGCAGCCGCTCGGTGCTACTGGACGCCGAGACCGGCCAGCTGCGTCTGGTAGATGGCCGCCACCCTGACGCTGTGGCCTGGGCCAATCTCACCAACGCCATTCACGAGACCGGGTAAGGGTTGGCCCGACCCCGCGCGGAACCAACTGGGAGGGTGTTGCGTGGGCCCCGTGCCTCCCCTGCCCCTAGGACCAGCCTTTTGCTGGTGACAGTGCCCCTATCTCCCTGGGGGTCACTTTCCCGCTTCTGAGGATGCAACACCACCATCTGGACCAGGTCCCTGGTTGGGTGAAAGATAATGCAGCATCTCTCAACTCATGGGAACCAGTCCCTTGCCTTCAGCCTGGGGACAATATCTCTGTCCCCCTAGAAACCAGTTCCTGATTATCAGGGCCTCAAGTGCCTCCATCTGGATCAGGTCCATGGCTGGTGGGTAAATAATAACTCCTGTTCCCACCGGCCTTCCCCATACTTCACTTCCCCACCCCCTGGGCTGGTGGGGTGGTGAGCTCTCCAGGAGACTAATTTTCACTTCCTTGATTGTACCTTTCTTACCCCATAAGTGCCAGCCCCTTGCCTCCATGTCAGAGCCAGGGCAGCAGGACGGAGCCTGGGTTCCAGGCCAGTTGGAAAACAGAGGGTCCCTAAATTCACATAGACCCAGATAGCATCATGCCTGGGCTCTGCTCCTCCTTTAGTCGCTTGACCAGATACTTAGTATGGAGCCAAGTGCTCTGTCTTTGGCAGCCATGACCACTAGCCTTATCACTGGGACTGTCATTCTGATGTGTGACTCTCACCTAACTCCTCTGCCTGTCTCTGGGCTCTTATTTCCAACTCTGTGGCCCAGATTTTCAGGATGTGCTCTGGCTGAGGTTGAGTAATGCCCTCTCAGACCTTGTACCAGAGCTTGGGCCTATTTATTCTTTCATTCACTCACCTAGTGCACTTGGCCTTGGGGACACAGAGCTGAGCAGGTGGGAGGATCCCCATTCAGTGGGGGAGACAGTGCCAGAAGGGAAACCCGAGTTGGTGGGAGTGGGGAAAATCTGCCTCAAAGCCTTGTCAGCAGCGCCCAGGTCTTGGATCCAGGCTTTGCTGGGGATCTTAGGGAACCCTGAATCCTCTGCTCCCCATCCAATCCTGGGCTCATCCCAGTGGTTAGACTTCACTGCCCGCTCCAGCAGGCTTGGCGTCCTCCCACTGCTACCCACATCCATTTTGCTGGCATCCATTAATTCTTGAAGGTGTTGGGGAGACATCCTCATGCTGGCACTTTGTGGCACTTGGGAGGATATAAAATAGACAGGCAGATAAAAGGGGGACTTGGGGGAGGGGGTTTGTTGTAGACACAGGAGCTGGGTGGAGCTAATCTGGGAAGGCTCCCAGGCAGAGGAGGCCACAGGGTTGGCTGGCATCAGTGCAGGGAACCAGAACTCTGTGGCTCCATGACTGCAATCTGCTGACCCGTTCTCTGCTGACTCACACATGCTTAGCAGAACCAAGAGGGCATGACAAATCTCTGGCAGGATACCAGCTAGACGAGGAGGCACAGAGATGAAGCAATGCATGGGGAGGGGGCTTTGGCCCCAGGAGGCCCCCACTGGGCTACATTGCTTTCAGTTATGGAAAACAAGTGGAGAGAGAGGACTTCCTTGATTGTGCTGGATGGAAAGCTCTTCCAGGCCCAACTCCACTGCTCTATGGCCTTGGGCAAATCGCTTCGCCTCTCTGACCCTGTTTCCTCACCTGACCATGGGGCTCTAAAGGAAATTCAGTGGGATCACAGACAGCACCACTGTTTATTGAAGGAAGAAATGAGTGAAAGAGAAAGGAGCAGGAGCAGGTATCCTCTGCCCCCATTTTACAGTTGGGGAAACTGAGTCCTGATAAGTGAGCCCAGGTCTCTTTCCCCCTTCTTGCTTTCACTTCACCATTCCAGCATCTTTTTTGTCTGGTCTCTTATTCCCTCCTCTTAGACTCACATGCTCCCTAACCCTCTGAGTCTGACAGCACTTGGGGGCTATGATTTAGGGAAAACCATATTAGAAGTCCCCATTTTATGAGCAGGGAAACTGAGGCCCTCGAAGACACCCTTTGAGAACTCAGGGGTAAGATGAAAGAAAGACATATGGGTGTGCTGGCCCCTGGTCAGCAGAACCTCTGATCTGTGGGTGACTGCCTCAGTTTTTGAAGAATGGAGACCAGATATTTGACTCCACCTAGAATAGAGGTCCCTCCTTTTTTCTGACCCCCAGATTTCACTACAGGGTATCCTAGGATAAATTCCACATCCTCTTCCCCCATAACCTCTCCTCTTTTAATTGTGCTTTATCTGGCTTTGGACAGACACTCCCCACGTAGCCTGGAAACATTTAGGATTTGATGCTTGGGGATCAAAGATGTCCCCAGAGGTGGAGGCTGTGCCAGCCCAGGGCTCTGGCCTTGGTCCTGAGGAGGCCGCACCCTCCAATCTCACCTCTTCCTCCTTCCCTGACCTGATCCAACAACCAGCTGTTTGATGTAAATCACCTTGGAGTTGGGAGAGGAAGTAAAGATCAGTAAGAGGGAATTAACCTATGAGGACACCAGAAAACAACCCAACCCAGTAAAACGGATAAGTATCGCCCAGCTATTTCTCTGAAAAGTCACAAAAGATAAACTTGCCATCAAGAATGAGAAAGGACCAATAAATTTTTTAAAAAACTTAAAAAACACAATACATTTAAAAAATAAATTAAAGAAAAAAAAAAGAATGAGAAAAGAGGGATAGCCACCGATAAGGTGGGCCTCTCACCTCGTGAGGGCGCCCAGGGAACGCTGTACGCCAAAGCAGCGTGTGACCCCCTGCCCATCTCACACGAATGGTCTGGCTTTTCCCAAACGTGGCTTCTTGATTAGACCCTGGAGTAGGCTCAGAGGTGTTAGCCACCTCGACATAAGATCATGTGAAAAAAGATGAACACATCCAGTGCTGCCAACTTTTTATTTTTATCAAGCAAGCGCATTAAAAACAAAACAGAACCATCCTCAACTTCTGTCAATTTCATCTCAGAGGAGATCAGCTATTTTAGAACCAAACTAGCAGAAAGGACACAATCTCTAAGTAAAGAGCCGTCTGGAATGGGCACATTTAGCTTTAGAAACACCCTCTTGCCAGTGTTTTCCTTTTGCCCAGGGTACAGTTTCTCAAAGTTTTTCACCAGCACAGCTGCTGACGGGACGCCTTCCCATTTTCCAGATGGGGAGCTGAGGCTGGAAGGGCAGGGTAGTGGGGTATGAGGCAGAGTTTCAGGATTACTGTCAGAGCGATCTGGGGCACTTACTACAGGTGGCTGAGGATGGTGACAGCCTTGCAGGGTCAGGAGAAATCCTCTGATGAGAGCTTACTGCCCGAGGCAACACGAGAATCCTCAGCGATCAGCCTTGGGCGCTCAGCACTGAATCAGGTAGCTGGGAACCAAACCTCACTCCTGGAAGCCTCCCCCCCACTCAAGGCATTCTGGAAGGAGCGGCGGAAACCCACCCACCTGGGTTTTCTGAGGACTCAGGCAAAATGAATCAAGGTCATCTAAACCCAATCACCCCAGTGTCCCTTTGATATAAGGTGACAGTCTCTTGAAGAAGGGCTGTGACTAATGCCATATTTATGGTGCTGAGGCCTGGCAGGAGGTCGGGAAATTATCACTTTCTGCTCCTTCTCCTTTCTGCCCAGCTTGAAAGACACCAAGCTGCCCTTCTTTACATTTTTGTAATTGTTAGAAAAGTAATTGACTTTTCATGGTAAAAATTCTAGCAGTTTAGAAAGGTGGGATAGCATGTAGGAGGTAAACCTCCCCCTCACCCCCATTTTTTCTTTCCATATATAACTACTGTTAGCTCTTTCTTCCAGAATGTTCTGTGCATAAACAGACCTAAGCATGCATACATAAGTATATATAGAGGTGTGTGTGTGTGCATATGTGTGATGCTTTTATACATGGGCTTATCTGTGTCTACTGTCGACATAAGAAACGCCAACAGAATTTTTGTAAGAGTTTTTGTGACTCAGACATGTTCCAGGGAGCAAGATATCAGATCTCCTGAGAATAACAGTTTTGCAGTTTTCTTTCATGCATTTGATTACATGGAGGTGGGAGAAAGCAAGCGAGGATTGGATTACAGGATTATGTGCTCCCTTGCGGGGTTTATTTCAAAGGTGTGTTAACCTAGATGCACAGAAACAATGGACAGAGGGCAAAGATAAACCTTCTGCCAAGAAAACTCTGTGTCTAGAGCGTGACTACCCACCGTGCCCTGTCCTGTTAGGAATTTATGATCAGATCCCCCTGTGAGGTTGTTCTCCATGGAACCCCGTTTTTCTTTCGTCCACACTACCACTTGTCCCTGATCTTTTTTCTTTTTTTAAAGTTTGTCTCTGACATCTTGTCAGCACGTGGCATTCCACCACATGGTTCTAGAAACCCAGTGAATGAATGTATGGCTAGATTATTGTGTCAGGCCCCTTATGGTGGGCATTGCAGGAGGCTCGTTTCCCTGGGCTCTGGTGGAAGATGCTGCTGTGCACGAGGCCCCTCCCCCCATCTCTGAGGGCTCTGTGAGCACCTGGTCACAGGGTGGGTTCCTAACCACGGCCTGTCTCCAGGGTCTCAGCACCGGGGCTTGACTGAACCCAGGCACCCCTAGAAGGAGCAGCTGTTTACCAGGCACGGTCTGGAGGAAAGCCACTGGCCTCTCGGTTATAATGGGGCTTACGGCAGGTCAGCTTTTTTGGTTTCATGTAGTTTGTGTTTGGTCTTCCTTGATCCTCTGTTATTTATTTATTTGTCTTTTTTAAGGAGGGCGCAGCTCAGTGGCCCATGCGGGGATCGAACCAGCAACTTTGGTGTTATTAGCACCATGCTCTAACCAACTGAGCTAACCGGCTACCCTATCCCTTGCTATTTTTTATCGTGAGGGAGGGTCTGCATATGGGGCCCTGTTACAATCTTCCTCCCATCACCAAACCTACCGGGTCTTCCCAAACTCCCCTCTTAGATTCTCAGTGGAATAGATGTTTAGTGAGCACAGAGCGTGTGTTATCTCCTGGGACACGCCGTAGTAACCCTCTGAAGTGTGGGAGTTACAGATGAGGACACTGAGGCCCAGAGAGGTTAAGTAATTTTCCCAGAGGTACACAGCTGATAAGAGAGAGACCTGGGGATTCAAACAAAGTCTGAGGGACCCACAAACCTAGACTATTTGTCCTTCACTCTCCTTGAAATGTAAACATCTTCATTCCAGTCTCTTGTGCTTCTCTGTCCTTATCTGTGATTATATGTGAGTCTTTAGCCTGAAGTTCATGGCTCTCATCTTCCTTTGAAAAATACTAACCCCCTACTTCTCCCCCTGCAAAAAAAATCCCACAAAACTTAGAGTTAGAGGCTGAGAGCACATGCTATGGAATTTTAGTCTCAGCTCTACCACTTACTTGCTGTGTGACCTTAGGCAAGTGACTTCACCTCTCTGAGCCTCACTTGGTTCCCACATCTGTAAGGTCAGGAGAATAAAACTCATT
Source organism: Rhinolophus sinicus (assembly GCF_036562045.2). Taxonomy (NCBI): domain Eukaryota; kingdom Metazoa; phylum Chordata; class Mammalia; order Chiroptera; family Rhinolophidae; genus Rhinolophus; species Rhinolophus sinicus. The sequence continues at coordinate 31,525,744 of NC_133765.1, read as the reverse complement.
TCTTAGGGCATCTTTGGAGAATTTAGAGAGATAAGTAAATTTGTCATGTGCTTAACACATGCCTGGGGGCTGTTGTTATTCACCATAGTAGGGCCTTATTACCAACCCCCACATCTTTTTGGCCTCAGCGTTCTTTGCCTTGGAACATTCAGAGTTCAGGCTTTCTTCTTTTACTTTCCCTTTTCTCTCCCCCTTCCCCAGAAAGCTCCTACTTAAACTTCAAAACCCAAACCAGCCGTAACTGCCTCTTTGGTGAAGCCTTCCTAGATTTTACTCTGCAGCAGGAGCACACCTCGTCAGGGCACCCCCTTGGCATTTTATTCCTTTTCTTCTCACAGCAGTTACCCTGTTACGTCATTATCTGTTTATGTGTCAGTCACCCACCCCACCCCACCCCTATTAGCTTTTTGAAGATAGGACTAGATGTCATTCATCCTGATATACTCTCAGTGTCTGGCACCCAGTGAGTGCTCAAGAGGCTTGCTTGCCAAAAGTATCGGGTGTGGGTATTTTGATAGTCTTTCCCTCTCGAGTCTCCTCTAGGGCAGAGCTATTTCTATCCTGGAGCTCTTGGGTGGCAGTTTAGCCAACTTTCTATGACACAGTCCTGGCTGGGCCTGGCTCTGCCTTGTCCTGTGGCCTCTTTAAGGTCACATTAGTGTCTTCCTGTTGCCCTCATTTTCTTAACAGAAATTGCCTTAACAAATGTTTTCCTCCTCGTTATAGAAGTCACCTGGATAGTTTTGTGTCCTTGGAGCAAGGATGAAATCCAGACCCATAAAGGAAAAGAGATCAACAGATTTGGCTGCACAAAAACGAAAACCTCTATTTGGCAAAAACAAAAGCAAAAATCAATTAAAATACAAACGTATTTTCAATATTAGTCACCAGCCAAGGGCTAATATGTGTAGAGGATTTCACCAATCAATTAGAGAAGGTTTTCAAAAAACAGTAGAGAAAAATAAATAAAGGACACAAAGAACTATAAATGACCAATAAAAATAAGAAAGTATGTGTAGCTTACCTAATTAAAGGACTGTAGTTAAAACAACACAATTGAATTTTCAACTCTCACCTTAGCAAGGATGAAAAAGATTGCGAGCATCATTTTAAGCAAGGGCGTGGGCAGACAGGGGTGTGGACACTGTAGAAAGGCAGTATGTACCTTAGTGGGTTCCAGGACTGGCAGGTAGAAACCCAGAGTCTTGGGCCCTACCCTAGGTGTCCTGGTCAGAATCTGCTTCCTAACGAGGTCTTCGCGTGACCTGGATGCACATCAGAGTTTGAGACGTGCTGCTTCACAGGAGGAGGGGGCCAGCCTGCCTGGAGCTGAATCCAGGCTCTGCCCTCTGCCAGCTTGTGACCTTTGGCAAGTGTGTCATCTCGTAGTGGGCTCCAGTGCTGTGTAACAGACCACCTGGCAAAGCCGGTGACTTAAGACAACCGTTTAACCTCCTGGGTCCATCAGGCGCTGGTGCAGCTCTGCTTTATGCAGACCTGCTGAGCCCCATGTCTGTCATACCGGGGGCACCAAAAAATGTACACAACTGGACACTTGGGCCAGCATTGCTCAAGCAGTAGTTCGCCGTCATCAGAAGTGTCTGGACGCTGATGGGAACCACTTTGAGCACCTCTTGTCATTGCAGAAGTCAAACGTGACTTGTATTCATCTTTTGTTATTGGTATAGATTATTACAATTTGAATACAGTTTTCCTTTCTTAAAACGTGTATACATTTTTTTGGCACCCTCTGTATTTCTGGGACCAGTGGCCTGGCCAGGGCATCTTCTCATGGCAATAGCAGAGGCACAAGAGGGCAAGGGGAAACACAGGGTGGCCTCCCGAAGGCTCATGTTGTAACTGGCACACGGTCACGTCCACCCATGTGCCTCCAAATGGCCAAAGCAAGTCGAGTGACATGACCGAGCCCAAATCAGAGGGGGCAGGACACTAGGCCATTAGTGGGAGGGACTGCAAAGTGACACAGCACAAGGCATGGCTAGGGAGGGGACAGCAGGGCCGTTTGCTGCTGCAGTTATGTAACCGTGTGCTATAATTTCCTCCTCTTCTATATGACAGAGACAGTAACAGTGCCTGCTTTGTAGGATGGTGGGATTGTGTTGAGGACGAAAGAGTTAATAGATAGGCAAGTTAGAACAGTGCCTGGCTCACCGGCAGACCTCAGTAGATATCAGCTGGTATTATTGTGGGGGGTGGGAATGAAGGTTAGTGCAGCTTTTGAGGGGGAAGCTGTTTGTCAATATCTATTAAAATGAAAAGGACGTGTTCCCTTTGACCCAGCATTTCCTCTTTCAGGGATTTAGCCTGACGTGTGCATAGAAAGAGGCAGACAGACAGACAATCATGTGAAAGGCAGTTCATCACTTTTTTTTTTATGGTGTAACACTGGAAACACCCGTGTGCTAAGCTGTGGACTGGCTTCGCGCCTGTCCCTGCACTGGCGGAGTGTCCCCTCTCCTCTCTCTCCAGGTGGGCCTTTCTGGAGCTGCACACGAATGGCCACTACAATGACAGCCTGCAGGCCTACGCGGCAGGCGTGGTGGAGGCCGCCGTGTCTGAGGGGGTAAGTGCCAGATGGGGGAACCTGGGGCTCCCACCTCCCCCATCCCACCAAATGTGTTCTCCAGGGAGCTTTGGAGGGTTCTGAGATATGGGCAGAGTGGGCCCTGCCCCTGCCCCCCAGCCCTCTATGAAGCTGGGGACAAAAGGCTCACATGCAGGCGTTAAACATTTACAGCAGGTACTCTTTGATGCGTGTACAAAAATACGCATCATATTCCAAGTTAGAAGCATAATAATAATATGAACACCCAAACTAAAACCCAGCGTTACTGATGCCATGGACGCCCCCATCCCGACCCAATCCCCCAGCTTCCCGTACCCCCGGGCACCCACCACCTCAATGTGGTGGTGGCCTTCCTTTCCTTTCATTCAGCCATTTATATTGAGGTATAGTTCATATGCCATAAAACTCACCATTTTAAAATGTACAATTCAGTGGTTTTTAGTATCTTCCTAAGGTCGTACAGCCATCACCACTGTCTAATTACGAAAGGTTCTCATCACCCCAGAGACGCCATGCCCAAGTAGCACACCTCCCTTTCCCCTTTACTCTGGCCTGGCAACCGTGAATCTGCTTTCTGTCACTACGGAGTTGGTTATTCTTGACATTTTATATAAGTGGAATCCTCCAATATCTGGTCTTTGTGTCTGGCTTCTTTCCTTTAGCATCACGTGTTCAAGGTTCATCCATGTGGCCTGTGTCAGTACTTCATTCCTTTTTACGGCCAAATAATATTCCATTGTCTGGATATGCTGTTTCATTTATCCTTTCGTCAGTGGATGGGCATTGGAGTTATTTCCACTCCCTTGCTTTTGTTAAAACTAGTTGTGCTCCATGGGATGACTCCTTAAACAACATATTATTTTGCTTCACTTGATTTGGGGCTTTATAAAAATGATAATCATAATTTCCGAAGTGCTGTGACGGCTGTGCTCCCACACCCTCGGTGGTAGTGTGACACCCACTCTAGAAAATAATTTGGCATCAGCTTGTAGAGTGGAATGCGTACGCGCCCCAGGACCCCGAGGTCCCACTCCTTAGATGTGTATCCTAGTGGTGACCTGAGGACGAGCATGAGGTGTTCAAAGCAGCCCCAAGGCGTGAACACCCGAATGCCACCAGTGGGTGAGTGGGTAACCAGATGCAAGTAAATAAGTAACAGTGCAGCACGATAAGAGAGTGAAAATGAATGAGTGACACAGGTGAATCTGAGTTGCAGGATGGCGACAGGGAAAGAGCACGTCACAGAGGACAGAGGACAGTGTGCCAGCCTTTTATAAAACCCACAGTCGTCATTCTGACACCTGGTTGCCGTTTTGGACGCCCTCCTGGACCTTGATGTCTGGGGATGTTGTCAGACGCTGGGCCGGGCCTGTCTGTATTGGTGGACTGACTGAACACATATATAGATTGGGGGTCCCCAGTAACAGAGGGGGTGTGCTCTAGGGCAGAGTTTGAATGCTGAAGGCTTTCAAAGGAAGGAGACGTCCAGAAGCGTCAGGCCCTGTTGGGGGTTGAGGGCTGGATGGGTGAGAAGGCCCTTGAGGGAGAGGAACCAGTGTGAGCAAAGGCACAGAGGGGCCTCGCCAGTGCCCTTTGGAGATGTGGATGGGGGTGAGGACTCAGCCCGAGTGGGGAGCCCGTGGGGTCCTCCGGGCAGAGAGCGGCCGGCTGCCCGGCTCTGCCCTCGCCCACCTTGCCCTCCCCACAGCTCATCTACATGCATTGGATGAACACGGTGGTGAATTACTGCGGCCCCTTCGAGTACGAAGTCGGTTACTGCGAGAGGCTCAAGAGCTTCCTGGAGGCCAACCTGGAGTGGATGCAGGAGCAGATGGCCTTGAACCAGGACTCTGCTTACTGGCACCAGGTGGGCGCAGCCGCTCTGCTCAGTGGGATCGGGCCGTGGGATGTGTGGGCTTCGGGGACCTGCCACTGCTGTCGCTGCTGCCCTTCCACCTGGCCACTTGCCCATCCCCTGTCTCTCTGGGCCAGCCCTTTGGTGTGTCCCTGGTCTCCCATCCCTCCAGCTGACCTACCATTCATCCACCTGTCGAATCTCCACCTGTCTTTACTTCCATGCATCCACTCGATGGCCCTCCAGCCATCCATCCTAGCCCACCGACCTCTCCAACCCATCCTGCCCGCCTTGTGTCAAAGAATCAATGAAGACAGGTCATTTATTGTTAGTACGCTGTTTTACTTGCATACAAGGGAGATGGCGTGATGGATTGATTACATCCCATGCAGGTGAAAACAGCCTTTATAAAAGAGAAAGAGGGAAAGGGGGGAGCTAGAAAGCCCGGAAAGTTTGGGCACAGCGACTTTTGTTTTCCCTTGCTCGGGTGAGCTGCCGTTTAGCCGGCTGCTAACAGAGAGACCCAGGCAGGGTGCTGTGCCTGGGGACTGTTGGCCAGGTCATCCATGAACTCATTTATTTATGGATTCCCTGGAACACCTCACGAGTTTAGCTGTGGAGTACACGCCACAGGCAGTCTCTGGAAAATGGCTGTCAGTGTCGGTTAGTACCTCCAGCTTGCCCAGGCCAGGTGTGCACCTTTCCCACACTGCCCACCCACCCACCGACTCATACCTTTACTAGAAGAGGCTCTTCCTACCATTCACCCACCCACCCATCCCCCTATCTATCCACCTAACCACTTATCTACTCATCCATTCACACGTCAGTCCATCCATCCATTCATCCACCCACCCACCGACACATCCACATGCTATCCATTTATCAATCCTCTCTCTCCGTCCATTCATCCATCCATTCATCCATCCATTCATCTTGCAGATGCTTATTAAGTGCCTGGTGTATGCCCAGCACAGGCCAAGGCCCTGTAGGGACACGATGGTACTCAGTGGTTATAGAACAATGACAATGGGGAGAAGTCAGCAGCATGAGACAGGTGTTCTAAGGAAGCAGCATAGCCAGTAGCTAACCTCATAATGGACAGCTGTCAACAGTGGGCCAGGGCACACTGGGAGGCTTCCTGGAGGAGGTGGCTTTGAGTTGGGCTCTTAAATTGGGTTGATTTGGGGGTTGGCACAGGACAGGAACACAATTAATTGAAAGCAGGAGGGTGCTTGGCATGGAGGGGTGGGTGATGGTTAAAAGGGAGTCAGGGCTGGCTGGAACCTGGAGGGTGTACCTGGGCCTCTCCCGCTCTGTCTGGGTCCCCAGCACACAGCCCTTCCCACTGCAGGAGAAGGTGTGAGCCAGGGGGAGAGGCCTCACCCTCCCTCTGCCCCCTGCCCTTTGCCCCCTCCCCAGGTGCGGCTGACCCTCCTGCAGCTGAAAGGCCTAGAGGACAGCTATGAAGGCAGTGTGACCTTTCCAACTGGGAAGTTCACCATCAAACCCTTGGGGTTCCTGTAAGTGCCACCCCCAGAGTGGACAGGGTAGGGGAAAGGGCCACACACCTCATAGTCAGACAGACTTGGGCTCCAGAACTGGCTCTGCCACTTCCTGATTACATGGTCTTGAACCAGTCACCTCACCTCCCCGAGCCTCAGCTTCCAACTCTGTGAAATGGGTCTGTAATAGCACTCAGAGCAGGCATGGTAACCCTCCGGTGCCTCGGCCCTCCTTAGCCTATTGCAGATCTCTGGGGACCTGGAAGACTTAGAGCTAGCCCTGAATAAGACCAAGACCAAGCACACTGTGGGCTCTGGCTCCTGCTCTGCCCTCATCAAGCTGCTGCCCGGCCAAAGTGACCTCCTGGTCGCTCACAACACCTGGAACTCATACCAGAACATGCTGCGTGTCATCAAGAAGTACTCGTTCCAGTTCCGGGAAGGCCCCCAAGGTGGGTAGATATGGGGGTATCTGTATGTGAGTGTGGATGTGGGCACACGGGAGGGGCGCATGCTAGGATATGTGGGCCTTGGCCTGAGACACACCTCAGTCACTGTAGGGTCATTCTAAGACCTCATCTTATTTTTAACATATTAGTTTTATCTCCCAAGGTGTATCAGTTAGTGAGTGCTGCATAACAAATCACCCCCACATTTAAAACAACAGAAGCTTAAAACACAACCATTTGTTTTTGCTCACATGTCTGTGGGTCAGTGGGGCAGTTTTGTTGTCCTGGGTCAGGCCTGGCTGATTTTGGCTGGATCACTGAAACTTGTGCGGTCAGCTGGGGGTAGTTGGCTGACTTAGTGTGTCCTCATTCCCGTGCCAGGGAGCTGGCTGTCAGCTGGGGTGATGGGCAGCTGGTCTTCGTGGTCTTTCATCCTCCAGCAGGTTAGCGCAGGCTTGTTCACGTGGCATCTGGGTGGGGAAGTTTGGAAGGCCTCCTGAGGGCTGGTGGAAAATGGCACAGTATTCGATGCTCAAAGTAAGTCAGGTCACCAGCTCAGATTGGAGAGATGGGGAAATAGACCCCACCATTTAATGTAAGGAACTGCAGAGTCACATTGCAATGGTGTGAATGCAAGCATGGAAAGAATTGCAGCCATTTTTGCAAACAATCAACTGTACCAGGAATGCACGTGTGCACTCTTCCTGTCAAATGTGAAAGCTTTGCAGCTAAGACCCAGGTTCCCCATCGTGCCTCTCCCCACCCCTAACCCCAACCCCAGTGTCAACCCCAGAGGGAGCCATTGCCAAATGTTTGCAGTACCTCCTTCTTGGCCAAACTGAAAAACTTAATGCTGCCGGAGGTGGTGAGGGGGTGGGGAAGTGTATACCCTCACTCAGTGCTAATGGGAGTAAGAGTTGGCATGGCCGCTTAGAAAAGGGACCCAGCCGGCATCTAATAAACTTCGAAATCTCACTCCCGTGACCCAGCAATTCTCTGGCTCAGATCAGTCTCTATAGAAACGTTTCCAGTTTTGCACAGGGAGTGTATACAAGGATGTCACCTACAGGAGTGGTTTGGAGACAATCTAATACCCATTCATTTAAATCTAAGTAAACTTCTAAATTGACGTTTATATAGAAAGTGTGCATATCATAAGACTTTGTGCACGGTGAACACACCCACGTGTGGCCCCCAGACGGAGAAACAGAATATTCCCAGCCTCCAGAAGCTTCTCTCCTGTTCCTTTCCAGGCACTGTTCCCAGACCAGCATAATCTCTATCCTGATTTCTTACAGCAGAGATTAGGTTTGCCTGATTTTGAATGTTATATAAATGGAAACATGCAGAATGTGCTCGTTTGCATCTTTTGTGAGAGTCATCCACACTGTACTGTAGATTTATCATTCTCATTCCTATGCATCCATTAACATTTCAGTATCTTTTAAAGAACATACATAGTCATATATGTATGTTATAGAAAACGGGAAAATACAGCAAAACATGTAATGCAACGAAAGTGACTCGAACACCCTACAACCTGCAAGAGATCATTTCTCTGAACATTTGGTTATGTTTTTATCCTAGACTTTTTAAAAAAAATGTACCTCAGTTTTCTATTTGTTTTAATTTATTTTTATTATACTACTAACACATGAGTACATACTCGCTGCCAACAAGTTCTACCATTACAGGTGAAGAAATACATCTCCCCTAATACCTTTCTCCTAAATTCCAGACCCCTCCTAAGAGCAAACCACTGTTGCCATTTTAATTTGGATCCGTCTAGAATTTTTTGGATGCATTTATGTATGTATATGGACCTTTTTTTAATTAACAGACTTTACCTTTTAGAAAAGTTTTAGGTTTACAGATGAATTAAGTAAATAGTACAGAGTTCCCATATACCCCCCTCACTTTCCTCTATTACTCACATCTTGCATTAGTGTGATATATTTGTTACAATTAGTGAACCAACTAGTTGAGGCGTTGTTGATGGAAGTCCATAGTTTACATTTGAGTTCACTCTTTGTGTGTTAGAGTTTTATGAATTTTGACAAACGCACAATGACATGTATCCACCTTTACCGTGTTTTACAGAATAGTTTCACTGCCCTAAAAAGTTTGCTTTCTGAGTTTTTGAAAAAAAAAAACATAAATCAGATCCTACCATATGGATTGTTTGCAACTTGTACTTTTTACTCAACAGCCAGCCTTGGAGAGTTCTCGCTATTTCCATGTTCAGTCCACCTTGTAACAGCTGGATGGTAAATTTAGCTCGTTCCCAGCTGAGGATTTGGGCCATTTCCAGGGCTTTTCTGTTTCAAATAGTGCTGCAGCAAGCAAGAGGGCCCCCAGAGACGTTACCTAGTAGTAACACTAGATTAAAAGATGGGCATAATTGGGGCGGTTAACTCAGTTGGTTAGAGCGCGGTGCTCTTAACAAGGTTGCTGGTTCGATCCCCACATGGGCCAATGTGAGCTGTGCCCTCCACAACTAGACTGAAACAACTACTTGACTTGGAGCTGATGGGTCCTGGAAAAACATACTTAAATAAATTTTAAAAGTTAAAAAAAAAAAAAGATAGGCATAATTAAAAGTTTAGTCTCTAGATAAATACAGCCAAAATGCCTCCAGTTAACACTTCCACCATCTATCTATGAGGATGTCAGCTTTCCCCACAACCTTGCCAGCACTGGGTATTATGATTCCTTTCGATTTTAACCATTCTGATGATAAAATGACATCCCAGACCATTTTTTTTTTTAGATTAACTTTATTAATGGATAGCTTACATACACACTTTAGAGTGTATAATTTGATGGGTTTGGACAAACATATGCAATCATGTAACCACCATTCAGTAAAGAAAGAGAACACCCCAAAAAGATCCCTCTGCCCTCTGCAGTTAGTATCCACCCCCCTCCCCAGGCAACCACTCTTCTGATTTCTTTCCCATTAGGTTAGTTTTGCCTGTTTTAGAACTTCATATACACCTGCACTCATTTTAAACATTTTCTGGCTGTGGTTTTATTTTTATTTATTTACTTTATTGAGGTGAAAGTTACGTGACATATAATGAACGATTTTAAAGTGTTAAAGTGGCATTTAGTTCATTCATAATGTTGTGCAGCCATCACCCCGTCTAGTTCCAAAATAGTTTCCTCACCCTCCAAAGGAAACTGTGCCCTTCAGCAGTCACTCCCATGTCCTCCCCACCCCCACGCCGGCCCCTGCAACCACTGATTTCTTTCTGTCTCTATGGACTTATCTATTCTGGACATTTCCTATAAATGGAATCATACCGTGGTGGTTTCGTTGTGTCTGGCGTCTTTCCCTCAGCGTGATGTTTTCAAGTCTTATTCACATTGTAGCGCATGTGTGTGCTTCATTCCTTTTTATGACTGAATGATATTCCATAGCATGGAGAGACCACAACATTTGTTTATCCGTTCATCTATTGATGGATATTTGGGTTGTTTCCACCTTTCGGCTTTCACACTCATTTTTAATAATTAAAACAGATTGTTTAAGTACTACATGTTCACTGTAAAATGTTAGAAAATGTAACAGAGCACAAAGAAGGAATAAAAATCACTTGTAATCCACTCTGTCCTGAGCCCCCAAAGAACCACCCTTAATGTTATTTTCTCTTTCAGTTTCAGCTGTTTAGTTATGACTTTGCCCTTTTGCTTTTACTTATTTGTTAGTTATACAGAACTAACGGGGTGAGGCTCCAGGGATGCTCACCCCTACCCCAGAACCCCTTGTACCTGCCAAGTGCTGGTCTGGTTATGTGGTACCCTTGATTGTAGGCCTACTGCGTGCCTACTGTTTTGCTAGAAGCTCTTTACCTCTGCAAGCTTATAAATTAAATCCTAAAAACTGCCTTGTGTAGGTGTGAGGGGTTTTTATTCTCATTTGTAGATAAGTGAACTGAGGCTCAGACAGGTTAAGTTACTTGCTATAGGCCAAAAAATAAGGGGTTGAGCCAGGATTCTAGCCCGGTCTCCTCCTTTTGAAGCTCGTGCTCTTATACGACCCAGCAATCCCACTTCTGGGTATTTATCCAAAAGAAATGAAATCAGTATCTCGAGTTGATATTTGCACCCCCGTATTCATTGCAGCATCATTCACAATAGCTGAGATAATGGAAATAGCTTAAGTGTCCATCAATGGGTGAATGGGTGAAGAAACTATGAGTGATATCTATACACACACAGTAGAATATTAGGTGGAGTGGAATATGAGGTGATGGATATGTTAATTAGCTTGATTCTGGTACTCATTTCACAGTGTACACATATGTCAAATCATCACATCACATTCCTTAAATACAGACAATTTTTAGTTGTCAGTTATACCTCAGTAAAGCCGGGGGGAAATCCCTCCCAAAATAAAGCCCATGCTCTTTAGACTTCTGGGTATTGCCCTCTGAATTATCATTTTTACAATAGGTCTTTGTAATTAAAAGAAGAAACAGGGAAAACCAAACCAAGGCACTACAAAAATATGTATGTCTTTTGCTCCTAGCTTTCTCTCTCTCTCTCTCTCTCACACACACACACACACACACACACACACGTGTCAAACGCCTGGGGCTTCCTCTGAGGCCTGCTGCCCCCCAGCTGGAGTCTTCCGAAGGGTGTGGGCCCCCCCGGGGCTTGTCTGACTAGCACGCCCCCCACCCTGGCACACTCTCCCCACAGAGGACTCGCCCCTGGCTTCCGGCAACAGGTTGGTCTTCTCATCCTATCCCGGCGCCATCTTCTCCTGTGACGACTTCTACATCCTGGGCAGTGGGCTGGTGAGTCTCCCTCGCTTTCCCCTTCTTCTCCCCGAGGCTGCTTTTCCCCCAGCAGCTCTGGGTGGGCAGGTGGGCACAGCCCCACCAGCATACCAGGTCCAAGGCCCATTCTCCTTTGGTGTTGGGTACTTGGGTCACCGGCAGGGTGGGGGTGTGCCCCATCCAGGCCCTCAAAACCTGCAGCCAGCCTGGGACTCTGCTTTGTGACACAGCTCCACAGAAATCGCTCGTCTTGGGCCCTTATGAAATATCCATGACCTCAGTGACCTCATTTTGTTCTCATGTATTTGGGATAAGCTGTCCCTCTTGCACATGACCTTCCTCTGAAATACTGCCTTCTCTCTTGCCTTCCACAAAACCCCTCTAACCTGGCCAGGTTTTCTGAATAAATGTTGTTTACCATGTGGTTGTTTTTATCGGTTTTCCTGGCTGGCGTCCAACCTCATTTAGAAATCTGTTCCTGGCACCCCTTGCAGAGGCAACCAGCCCTGCGATCGCCAGGGCAACACTGTAGAGGAGAGGAAAACATGGCAAAAAAAACAACAAAAAAAAAACCACCCCGGCCAGAAGCCACTCATTCCCTGGGGAGAAGAGGGGAGGGGAAGGGCTCTTTTCTATTAGTTTTGGAGGGGAGCGCAGGATTTAGTCCCCTTAAGTTGAAAGAGGCATGAGAGGGCCAGGGAGCGGCTGAGGGGACCCCTTGCTGCACTCTGGGTTGGGGGGTAGTGGGAGTGGAGCCCGGGGAAGGACCTGCAAAGTGTCCGAGGGGGAAATTTACCTTCCAGTCCTTAGCGGGTGTTGTTTTACAGATCTCATTGGCCGTCTGGGGAGCTGTGAACCCCTTCCCAGAATAATGTTTTTAGAAAGGAAGCCCATTATGTTGAAATGCGTTTATCAAAATTTGATAGAAGTCCACTTGAAATGCATGTGCTGCTCTTACCAGCACATTAAGTGACAGGATCGGGTGGCAGGTGTGCGACCTACCATCATTTAGAAGTAATGAGGAACCTAAATGGTATTTTGAGATGCGTGCAACCCTGTCACCTGGTGGGAAAACATCTGTGATTTCTGTTGGTGACAGTCTCAGGGACCACTGATACCTGTGTGGTGTGCCACCTGTGTTAACAATGGGAGGAGATGCTCCTTTCAGTCTGATGTTAGCAGAGGTATCATCTAACATCAAACGTGACACAAAGATGGGATGTTTTTCTGCATTGAAGTCTGCAGACTTCCTGAGCACGGCCACGGCTTGGGATCTCCCCTGCTGTGCCAGAGGAAGTGGCCCTTGGGGGCTCTGGAGGCCAAGGTGGCCTGAATCCTGCCGATGGCTTTGGATGCTAAGAGCAGCTGGTTGAGCCACAAGGACAGGGTGGAGGGAGTGGAAGAATCTGTTCCTGCCTGGGCATTGCTACTCAGAGGCTTGCTTTGCAGATTCCTCTTTTAAACATCACATTTATGGCTGGTGCCGTCTTTAAGCTGGTTCCCGGCTTTGTGTGACAAGGGGAGAAGCATGCTGATATCCTGCTGTAGGGGAACAAGCACTGTTGTAAGAGCTGGGAGTTTGGGGAACGAATGTTGGCCAATCCACTTACCAGCCATGACCTTTGGCAAGTCTCTTAGCTCTTTCAGGCTTCAGTTTACCTTTTAGTAAGAAGGGGCATTAATAGTTGTGCTGGGTTTTTTCCCAGCGTTTATTGAGATTATGGGAGTCTGAAGGCGAAGAGCCTCAGGCCACCCACCTTACCCTGTGAACTGCAGGGCAGGGGTAGAAGTGGGCTGCTGTCTGTCTGGGGAGAGTTGACCGAGTTGGTGGAAGGAGTGGGTCTGTAAGAGTGGCACCCTGGCCTCTTCAGGGCTCTTCCCCAGGGCAGAGCTGGATGTGTGGTCATGATGCCCTTCAGTGCTCAGCCAAGGAAGCAGTGAGGAACGTGCCCTTGAGCCCGAACAGGAAGTTCTAAAACTGTTCAGAGTCAACGTATGAACCAGGGCTGAGGCAGCACTGCCACTTGGTGGCAGCATGCCCCAGTTGTAAGTCAGGTGGCCCTTCAGTGCAGCGTCCCCTCGGCTCTTCCACAGGTGACACTGGAGACCACCATCGGCAACAGGAACCCAGCCCTGTGGAAGTACGTGCAGCCCAAGGACTGCGTGATGGAGTGGGTACGCAATATTGTGGCCAACCGCTTAGCTGTGGACGGGGCCTCCTGGGCAGATGTCTTCAAGAGGTTCAACAGCGGCACGTGAGTGGGCTTCTGGCACTGTGGCCTCCGCACCCAAGAAATGGACCAAGCTCCTTCTTAATTAAGGACTCATCTCCTGGGGGATCTCACATGGCATGAAGGCCACATACCCCACACCCTCTGCAGAGCCCTTTCGTGGATTCTTATTAGAGTGGGAAGGAGCTGTAGCGTCCTCTCCCTTGTTTTATACATGGGGAAACTGAGGCTCAGGGAAGGAAAGCATTTGCCCCTCTTATAGCCTCAACCCAGGGAAAGGCCCCCAGAGGAAGGACAGGGAGAGAATTTGGAACTTGAGAGTTCTGGGGACAGTGGGGAGGCTGTCGAGGGTGGGGCATGGATGGATGAGGGCGCTCTGCACCAGAGGCCCTGGAGCTGGGCAGTGCAGGGTGTTAGGATGTCGGGCAGAACTGACCTTTGTCCCAGTAAGCACTGGGGAGCTATCAAGTCCTCTGGAGCAGGCAGACAGTGTGATGAGAGACGTGTGAGGACACCTGGCCAAGCTGCAGTAGCTGCGTGACGGTCAGATGGCCAGACAGCCCGGCCACCCCTCCCCCGTGATTCCTAGCTGTGCGGAGCAGTGGAGGCAGGGGGAGGCTGGGTGGTCGTCCCAGGGCCTGCTCAGTCCTCTCTTCTCGGGCACGGCAGGTACAACAACCAGTGGATGATTGTGAACTACAAGGCCTTCGTCCCCGGTGGGTCCAGCCCTGGGAGCAGGGTGCTCACCGTCCTGGAGCAGATCCCGTGAGTACCCTGGCAAAGAGGGCAAGGTGTTCCCAGCAGGGGGAACTGCCTAGGGAAGGGGGCACGCGGAAAACACGTGGAAAGGGCAAGGCCAAGGAAGGCGGGATCGGAAGAGAAGGCAGCCCTGACTGGGGCTTAAAGACTCAGGATGTCCTCTACCTCCAGGCAGTGGGGAGCCATGGGGTCCTTGAGCAGGGCCGAGCCCCTTTTCTCACCGCCCTTGCCCCGTCTCTCTCTGCCCCAGGGGCATGGTGGTAGTGGCGGACAAGACCTCAGAGCTCTACCAGAAGACCTACTGGGCCAGCTACAACATACCGTACGTGTTCCTCCTGTGCCCCCTACCCCGCCCCGTACAGCTCTCCATGCTGGTGAGGGGCCCTTCCCAGGTGACTTTAAACCCACAGCTAAGAAACCCATCCCACCTGCTTCTCTGGTCAGGAAAGCCTTGGCAGTGTTGGGGTACAGTCGTGGGACTTAGCTCAGCATCTGAATGACCTCCCAATCTGTACCCACAGCAGGGTGACAGGGGGTGTCCCGTCTCTGGTGCTGACACCTGCCGTGGCTCCCCAGCTGGAGCTGCTCTGCCATCATCTCTTGACGTTGACTGTGCTTTACCTGGGTTCTCTCATCTGAGCCTTATGGTCACCGCATGCGCCAGCCACAGTTCCTGTTCCCATTTCACAGATGATGAGACTGAGGCCCGGAGGGAGGGCCTAGCTCCCCCATAGCTGGTCGGTGATGAAGCCAGCATTGGAAGCCATGTCTCTTGGACCCCCTGAGAGCCCAAGCTTGGCCACCCCACCAAACCACCCACCAGCACAAACAAAAGACGTTATTATTGCCATCCTGATGTGATGGTTGTTAGCGCTAATGTTCTGGCATGACCACCCACGGCCAGGTGAGGTCAGTGGAGGTCGTGAGTGACGGTCCTCGTCCCCGCAGGTCCTTTGAAACTGTGTTCAATGCCAGTGGGCTGCAGGCCCTGGTGGCCCAGTATGGGGACTGGTTCACCTACGACGGGAACCCCCGGGCCCAGATCTTCCGGCGGAACCAGTCGCTGGTGCACGGCATGGACTCCATGATCCAGCTCATGAGGTGCGTGGGCGGCAGCGAGCCCCAAGTCACTTGGAGCGCTCTGCACGCTTTACTGTCACTCATTTAAACCTCAAAGCAAGCCCAGGGGCCAGCAGGGGCGGGTGGAGGTGTGACAGCGGGTCCCGCAGGGCCCAGGCCTCGCTCAGTGAGTCTTGTGGAGACTCGTTACAGGTGGGGATGCCAAACGGCCGCTGACTGACCACCCTGTACGGGGCTCTGTTTGGTACCCAAGACGCAGGCACGGAGCCTGTCCCCCACTGTCCTCCGGGGGCGCTCTGTTCCGTGGAGATGTAGAAATCCATCAAACACTTACACTGATGGGGCTGGGTCACTAGGACTGTCTGAGTCCCCAGAAATGCTATAAAGGGACAAGATGGGGTCTGTAACCTGACGGGACGGGAGCCCAGAGGCAGCCTCGGAGGGAGGGATGCCTGGGTGGAGGTCTGACTGATGAGGATGGGACAATGGGGTGCAGGGGGCGGGGGACCCCAGCAGTGGGAGGGGTCTCACACAGGAAGCAGGTGGCTGTGTTGGGGGGCTGCTGCCAGGAGGAGTTTGGTCCCCTCCTTGGCTTCCCCTTCCCAGCATGACTGATGGTCCCTCCCTCCCACATCCAGGTACAATGACTTCCTGCACGACCCCCTGTCACTGTGCAAAGCCTGCAACCCCCAGCCCAACGCGGAGAACGCCATCTCGGCCCGCTCTGACCTCAACCCGGCCAACGGTTCCTACCCCTTCCAGGCCCTGCACCAGCGCTCCCACGGGGCCATCGACGTGAAGGTGCCGCCCCGCCCGGGCCCTGGGGCTGCAGGCGGGTGGGTGGGCAGGCGGACCTGGTCACCATCGCCTCTGGGGAGAGGATAGGGGTGAAGTCTGGGCTCAACGCAGATGGCAGGGCAGCAGTCATGGTCAGAATCGGGCTGTGGTTGGGGTCCAAGTTAGGGTGGGCGCCAGGGCACCCTGGGTGGGGCGGCTTGGAGCCCAGCCTGGGCTGGCACTCAGCAGTCTGCTCTGCCCCGGCCCCCAGGTGACTAGCATGGCGCTGGCCAAGGCTCTGCGCCTTGTGGCAGCCAGTGGCCCCACGTGGGACCAGCTGCCCCCTTTCCAGTGGAGCACCTCACCCTTCAGTAGCCTGCTGCACATGGGCCAGCCTGACCTCTGGAAGTTCTCACCCATCGAGGTCTGGTGGGACTGAGACGCCACCTGTGCCCTGCTGCCTTCTGCTCCTGCTGACCCAGCAGGACCATCCTCCAGCTGCCGCCATGACCTCCTGCCCACCCCCTCTGTGGCCTTTGCCCCTTGCTGTCCCCAAAGCTGGGACCTGGGTCTGCCAGGTTCACTCTCATCTGGGCGGCTCCTCCTGGCAGGGGCACGGAACCCAATGGGGCCCAGAACTGACTCTCTCTCCCCAAAGTGGGTGAGTGCCATCCCCGTCTCCCTCTGCGTCTCTGCATCTCAATCTCTTCTCTCTGTTCTCCTTGCTTCTCTCTCTTGCCCACCTTGGGGTCCCGTCCTCATGCTGCCCCTCCTGAGGGATCAGATTCTGGGGCCTCCAGTGGGACAGGAGGGGCCTGTCCCTCTCCCTACCTCCCAGCATCATTCCTGCCTGTGGCTCTGGAACTTGTGGGGTTTCGGCCCCCGAGACCTGGGCGTTACGTGCGGTTGGCGTCTGCAGTTGGCATTGCTCCTCCTAGCCGCCAGCCCCAGCCTCTCTGCTCCCTTGGGAAGCAGCCCCATTTTCTCTTCTGGGCAGCTTCCTCAAGGACAGACACATGAAAACAAACAAAAACCAAAGTTTCTGGGGACTTGTGGTTGGAGGGGCCTGAGTGTCCTCTCTGCAGAGACAGGCAGGAGTGTGAGGTCCCATGCTCCAGCCTCATGCCCCCCATCCTGGGCCTGCCCCTGGCCTCGGGGCAGTGCCCACAGCTTTCCTGCAGCGGGAACCAAATCGCAGGCTGTCGCCATTAAACGAGGAGGCCCTGGTCCCTGTGCTGTGCTCTTTGGGGCAGTGGGGAGGGTGGGTCCACGCCCTTCCTCCTCTCAAGTTTGGAATCTGCACCATCCTCCTTTGCATCTTCCTGTCCATCCTTCTGTCTGTCCATCGATCTACTTATTTGCCAACCCACCCACCCATCACACATCCACCCACCCATCAGCCATCCTTCCATCTATCCATTCATCCATTTTCCAATCAGACCTTGTTACAAAGTCCTGTGGATACCTTATACCAAAAGGTATAAAAAGTCCGCTCTTGTGAAGTTTACATTGGGGAGATAGTCAACAACATAAATAAAATAGGTGTGTAAGATGTTGATAAATGCTCTGGAGGAAATAAAGCAAGGATGGGAGGCTCGGGGCAGTGGTGGAACTCCGGCAGGGCCGTCTGTAGGAACGGGCAACTTCAGTCTGTTCCTTAGAACGATTCTGGTGCCTTCTGCTTTCTGGGAGGTGTGGACAGTTATGTCGCCAGGGTGATTCTGAACAGAGTATGGGAGGATCATGCAGACGGTCCCCCACTGGAGCTTCAACTGACCCAGCAAAGGTAGGACCTACCTTTGCAGAGGCTGTCAGAAAGGCACCTGTGCTCTGGGAGTTTCCCACAATCCTCAGCTTCAAAATGGCAGCTGCAGGCTCATCTGTGGCTTCTGCCCATCCCTGAAGGATGGGTGTGGCCAGCTGGTTGGGCCCCAGCCCACAGCACTTTGGCTCCTCCTCTCGTGTGCAGAGGTGTCCGCCTTGTCTCTTGGGGGATTTCATGCCCAATCCGGCAGGACAGTGGAAGCTGGGAGCAGGCCTCTTCTGAGCAGGTTTTCCTGAACTGGGTACAATTTCAGTCCCACTCTATCCCCAGGAACAGCTCTGGAGCCATGGGGCTGATTTCCTGTTCTGTCAGCCCTTCCTTCTTGTCCCATCCCCTGGGTGTTTAAAGTACACGTGCAAGTCAGTAGGTAGGCCTGTGGCCAGGGTGGGCTTGGGGTAGGTTTTCCACTCTCCCTGAAACGTCACAGCCCCTGTTCTTTGGCAGCGTGGGTGGGGGGCTTTGCAAGCCTGTGCTCATCTGCATGCTGTCTTGAAGGGTTAGAGTGGTCTCAAACTTCACTTTGAACTTGGGGATCCAATAAAGTGCCTCGGGGGCTGCTATAGGTGGCGTGGGGACATTCCTGAGTAGTGATGGGGGGCCCCCTCCTGGACCTCAAGGCAGTTCCTCCCGTTTTATACACTGGATTCAGCATGCACTGTCCTTGGAAGAACGGGTTTGATGTTTTTAGAGGGTATGTGTGACACTGACTTAAAGTCTGCTCTTTCCCTGTCCCTGATGGTCCAAGAGCCAGTTGACACACCACCAGGGACGGGGGGCTCAGTACTCTGCTCCCAGTGGTTCTGTGATGAAATCATTCTGAGTGTTATCAGGAAGGACTTCCCCTCAGCATGAGGTCGGCTTCATCTACCTCCCCAGCTGGTTCTGCCCCAGGCCCTTCTTATCCAGCCACTTCCCTCACCAGCTTCCTGCCTCCTGGCAGGCAAGCCCAGCTGGGCTGGGGGTCTTGAGTTCCAGGTGGGGCTCCAGGGTTCCCTGGGGCCGGGGGTGCTCAGTGTCGCCAACAGGTGTGATGGGAGGAAGACCATGACGGAAAAACTTAAAGGATCTTTGTTTCATAAATATGTATTTTTCACTGAAAAAGTCTTCACATTAGAAAAATGAGTAAGGGTGAGGGGAGGATGGGGCTTCTGGGAGGAAGGATAAGTTGGTTCCTCCACCCCGGACTGTGGCCCTGTCAGCCTTCCAGGGAGAAAGCCTGGGCGGGACGCCTCGCTCAGATCCGTCCCGCTGGGATTCCAGGCCCCGCCCACCACCCTGCTCTGGGGACCTGGTAGTTACATGTGAGTGGTTGTCACCCTAGCAGGCGTGGCTAAGGATGGGGACAGAGCCGTCACACACAGATAGCAGACATTCAGTTCACAGCCTCTGGCTGCTGACCTTCGGCCTCCATCTGGGAGCGTCAGCCCCTCCACACAGTGGGCTTGTGGGTACAGGAAGGTACCTGCTGGCCCCACCGCGGGCTCAGCCAGACATAAGAATAATATGTACAATGAGGGGCTGGATAAAACTGCAGCCCCTCCAAGGGTCTCTCAGGTAGGGGAGGGGGGCGAATGGGGGAGAGTCCTCACTTGGGCAGCCCGTTCTTCATGCCCAGCTGTTTCTTGAGGGCCTGCAGCTGGGCCAGACTGATATTGCTGCCCCCACAGACAATGACCACGAGGGAGGACAGAGGCACCGGGAGCTTCCCCTCTCCTTGCAGCTTCTGAACCACACGGCTGTAGACAGCGGCCAGGGCTGCCCCACAGGCAGGCTCCACCAGGATCTTCTCATCATCTGCCAGAGGAGGGGGATGGTGAGGGCGGGGCCTGAGTTCCACAGGGTGCAAAGCAGCCAATCCGCTCTCAGCCCTAGCCACAGACCCAGATCTTGGACCAAACTTTCCATCATTACCTAGATTGACCTTTCAAGCCCTGAGCCAAGGCTAGGTTTCACCATGAGTGCTATCACATATAAAATGATTGTAATTGCTTGAGCGTTGTGTTGAGAAGGATTCTGAGGCATCATCTGAGCAACAGTGCATGGTTGTTGATTAGCCAGACTGACTGCCAGTACAGGAGAATTAAGTGGCAACATCAATACTACCTGTGTGTGCTGCACACTATCCCTGTCTTAGGCTGAACCCAGAAAGAGTCCAACATAGTTCTGACCCACTTCAGAGTCTGTCACTGAGGCCTATACTTTCCTTTTTTACCCTGGCTGCCAGGAAGCTCAGAATCAACATTTTTCAATACTCAATTATTGTCCCCTGCTGTCATGGTTATCAGGCTTACTTCTTCATTTGTGCCGTTGGTCCTTCTATTTTGTATTTTATTACTCCGCATTATAGTATTACCTTTCATTAATGGGAAGTTATAGGAAGGGGTGAGAGACAGAACTATGAGGAAAATTTGCAATGATGGAGTCCCTTGGCATACCAAGTGGACAGGGCAGCTACTTAGTTCCTGAACCAGCAGGTTGGGTCTTGAAAGGACCTGGAACATACCCACAAACTTCTCAATGGCAGCCACAGCCTCCTGGTCCGAGATAACTTCTGAGAAAATGCGGTGTTCCTGAAACAGCTTCAGGGCCTGAGCTCCCACTGTCTTCACGCACAGAGCCTTGGCAACACTGAGGAGGGGGCGTAGGAAATGGGAATGGAGGAAACAGAGGCAGGATGGGAGAGAGAGAAAGAGACAGAACGATGGATGTGAGAGGGAGGAGGAACTGGGGTACATGGGCAGGGGATGGGGCATTCTGTCTGCAGCTGTAAAGCACTGAAAAGTACCAGAGGCTCCCCAAACAGAGTGGGGTCTTCCAATAAAGCACAGGTTGCTTGAATGGGGGTAAATAGCATCATTGTTTGGTCAACACGACTCAGAAACAAACACCCAAAAGGCCCCCTTGTGATTCCCTGGTAAGATTCCCAGCCTTTGCTCCAGGTTGTCAACTCCACTTGCTTAACTCCCACTAAGCTTAGCACTGCTCTGCCTGCCCAAACCCTGTCCTTCAAGGCTCAGGATTAAGGCTGCCTCCTGCAAGAAGTCTTCCAGGAGTTGCACTCAGTCCCATGACCCCATGTGGAATTCTCAAATGATCCTCCCCATAACATACACATAGTTAGACCGCTTCCTGAGAAAGCATTAGGTGCCAAACACCTCACAGCCTTATAAATTCTTACAATAATCTTTGTTGTTAATTGGCTCAATTTTATAGGAGGGAAAACCGAGGCAGAGAACATGCAGTCACTTGCCCAAGATTACACGTCTAGGGAGCGGTAGTGCCGGCATTGCAAGCAGGATCCATATAACTCCAGGACCTGCACTTGTAATCGATGTTCCCTTTCTCCCCAGCTTCCCTGAGTGGTCACTGGCTCTATTCCCAGCTCGTCTCCCTCTCTCGCCTATGAGTGTCTCTGCCTGGACCACCTTAAGCCCTTGGCCCAGTATGTGGCCCACAGTAGATGCTCAACAATTATTTCTGCAATCTCAACACTGCAGGATCAGAGGACAACATGGCAGCTCTGGGGTGCTGGGCTTAGGAATCTGGAAGTTCTTACCTGGACTCAGTCCTCCCTATCTGTGGCAGAGGCTTGTCTACCCAACATCCCCAATATCTCTTCTAGGTGCACACATGGATGCCTAGTGGGAAGACATTTCCCAGCCTCCCTTGCAGCAGGCGTGGCCATGTGACTAAGTTCTGGCCAATGAGAGAGAAGTGGAACTATTCCAGTCTGTAAAGGGAGGGGGCCACAGTTTCTGCTCTGCTTCCTCCTTTCTGTCAGATGGAGTGTGGGTGTGATAGCTGGCACGTAAGCAGCCATTTTGGCCCATAAGGCTATATGATAAGGAAAATGGAGAACAAACTTAAGGAACCTGGGCACCTGGCTTTCATCGAACTGCCCCCCTGGACAGCCTACCTCTAGACTTTGCTTTCTTTTTTAAATAAAAGAGGAAATAAAATTCAATCTTGTTTAACTTGCTGTTATTTTGGGCTCCTGTATAAAGCAGCCAAACCTAATGCTAATTATACATCATGTTTCAAAGGTTTGGGGCTGGGGTATGAACTGGGAGCACGAGCTGTGTTCAGTCACCTCTTTCTCCCCAGGTACAGCCAGTGTCTTGCACATATTAGGGGCTCACTAAATGGTTGGCAAATTAATGAGGTGTGTAAAACCCTGCCACAGAAGAACTCAATAAATGATTACTGTTAGACTTTTTGTATGAGGAAGTGTGAGATTCATGGTACAGAGTCACACAGACTTGGGCTCAGTCCCAGCAGTACCATTCACTGGCTGTGTGATGCTGGGAAAAGGACCAAAGCCTCAGTTTCCTCACCTGTAAAATGGGACATCAGCCTGTACCCTGCAGCCAGCACAGAGAGGGGCTCCCCAAGGCTTGCCAAACCCCTGATAGAGGCACCCCGGCTGCTCACCTGGTAACCTGGGACAGAGAGACGAGCTTGCCAGCAGTGGTGGCAACGTGGAAGCTGTGAGCTCCAATGGTCTCCATGGCGATGACAGGCACATCCCCCCAGCCCACTTCCTGCAGTCCCTGGACCACTCCACACAACATGCCGCCACCACCCACTGACAGCGCGATGGCCCCCGGCTTTGCACTCAGCGTCTCCTTCAGCTCTTTCACGATGGAAGTGTGGCCTTTCCTAGAGGGGGTGGGAGGAGGTGGCAGGTCAGGGCTGGGCTTCCTGGACACCAGGCAGGGGTCCTGGAGATGTCACTTGCCCCCTTCACTTGTCCTCATCCCAAGCATTGACGGGCCTTGGGGCTAGTCCCCTCCTCCCTGACTCCACCCTGATTTCCAGCTGCCAGCATCTGTCTCTCTACAAGGGCTTCCTCTGGCCACTGGAATTGCCTATGAATGTGGCAACTGGCAATGCCAACAGACGACATCCCTCCCCCGGTGACTGTGGGAATTAAGAATTATGGGAGTTAGTGTATGAACACCCAGCTCCTCTCCTGCGGGTGGGTAACTCTGGTTCATGTTCCATGCTAGCTTCCAGGGCCCCCAAGGGATGAAGCTCAAGTTGTCCACTGCAGTCACCTCCCCTTAGAGCCCCAGTTAGGGGCTTCCTTCTTCCTCATCTCACTTCCCCACTCTGATGCATCACTTCTCAAGTAAACTGCTTTCCCCGAAATCTTTGTCTCGGGATCTGCTCTTGGGGGGTGGGGGGGACACAATAGTGGACACCTGTGTATCTGAGCTCACGCATTTGCTCATGGCCATGTGGAATGAGCATTTGTGCGCATACGTGCTTGTGCGGCTGTCATGCCTGTGCGTGTGCTTCTACATGACAGTGTGCGCATACACACGTAAAACTGCATCATGGTGTGAGGACGTGCCTTGTGGCAAGTGCCCTCCCAGTGGTGTAGGCAGTGGATGCCACCCACACCAGGCGAGCCTGGGCTCCACGTACCAGATGAGAGGGTCGTCAAAAGGAGGTATGTAGACCCAACCTGGGTTGTTCTTTGCCAGGGCCTTAGCTAGTTCGAAAGCCTCGTCCAACATCTGCAAGACCATGGGAGAGGGGAGGGGGGCAGCGGTGAGAAACTGGGGGACCCTCCTCTGCCACCAGCTGCCCTCCGTGGACCCTGCCCAGGTCAGCACTCACCTCACCCACCACCTTGACGGTGGCGCCCTCATCCTTGAGCCGCTCGATGGTGAGGGCAGGTGTGGTGCTGGGCACGACGATGGTGGCAGGAATGCCCAGCTTCCTGGCAGCATAGGCGGCTGCCATGCCTGCATTGCCCGCTGCCAGAGGTGGGGAGTAGAGAGTGGGTCAGTGTGGAAGGCCTGGGAGCCTGACCTTGGGGCTCTGTACCCTGCTCCCCCCGGTGACCGCTGCCTTCCCCACCCCCGGGAATTCCAAATTGGGACGGCTGCAAATGTTTGCAAAGGTTCAAGGCTGGGGGAACCAGGGCCCAGAGAGGTGGAGCGCCTGGCCTGGGAACACACAGCAGAGGACAGGAGGACGCACGCTGACCACTTACCAGAGGAGCAGACGAAATGTTCACAGCCTCGCTCAGCCCACTGTGGAGACAAGGGGGCGGGGTCAGGCCCACATCCTGTCTGCTCCTGAGCTCTTCCCTCCCACCTGGAATATCTCCCAGCGATTCCATCTGCACTTCCTTCACAGGGAACTTGTACTGCCCTAACCTCTCAGATGACATCTTCCCTCCCCAAAGAGGATGGCTCAGGGAAGGGTGAAGGAGAGGCTGGCATCAGCCCACGAGGGGACCCTCATGCCCGGCACCCTTTATCCAGGGGAAGCGCTAATGGTGGTTGCTCAGGCATTGTGGGGAGTCAGCAGGGCCTCTCCTGGAACTCCTTGGATTTCACATGGCACTAGCTGTGCCCTGTAGAGGAAAGGGGACGTGCCACCCTCACCCGGAGCCCTCCGTACCGTCTGGCAGAGGTGTCCGATGCCCCGGATCTTGAAGGAGCCTGAGGGCTGGGCGCTGTCCATCTTGAGATAGACGCTGGTGCCGGCCACTTTGGACAGCGACATGCTGTCCCGGATGGGGGTCTTCGCGTGCAGGGGCTCTCCGGAAGTCATTGCTGGGAGAAAGGAGGGCAAAGGTGATGGAGCTGGGTGGCTGGACCAAGAGAGCCAGGAGTGGATTGGCGTTGGTTTCAATGGATGGACTGGGTAGGCAGTCCGCCGACAGAGGGAGGGTCGATGGACCAGTGGACTGTCTTCCGAATTGTCCCAGAAGCTACTCCTCGGGGACTTTATTTCCTGGGTGCCTCCGGGCAGCCAATAGGGTCTCAGGACCAGCCACACCCCCGCAGGACCCGCCCTCTGGCCTGAGGCCCAGGGGGCAGGGGAGGTTGGAAGGGAAAAGGAGGCTGGCTGCACTCCTGCGTCTGGCAGCTTCCTCCCCTCTCTCCCCCACCCCTCTCTGCTCCCCTGCCCTCCACCCCCCCCCCACCCAGTTGTCAGCTTCTTCATTTGCAAAAGAGTACCTACTTTCGGAGGACTATGAGAAGGCTGGCAGGAGGATGGTGTGAGATAATACACTTAAAGTCACTAGCATGCGGTAGGCACACAGTAGGCACCCAAGAAACAAAGCGCGGAGGAAGCAGGTACTACCATTATCCTCGTCTTACAGAAAGGGAAGAAGGATGCGTTGGTACTTTATCCCAGCAATCTGACTCCCAAACCTACAATATGAACACAGTTCTTTACTGCCTTTCCCTGTCCTCCTTTTATGACTCTTTTGTCCTAAAGGGGCAGGTGGCATGATGGGCAAGACCCAGGTTGACCAGGGTTCAAATCCTGGCTCTTGCCCTTTACTAGCTGTGTGGCGCTGGGCAGTCACTTTGTCTCCTGGACTCCCCCTCCTCTTCTCTGTAAAACGTGGATGATAATAATACCTCTCTCCAGGAATGGATGACATGATCATGTGTGTAGGTCAGGGGCCTGGACCTGAGTGCTGAGCAGGTCTCAGCAGCCATTGTTGCCGTCATCATCCTCATCATCGTCACAGCACTGAACTCACTCCCTGCCCCATGCCAAGCTGCCTGTCTGTCCCTGGCTGTGTGCAGGGGTCTGTCTGCCCACAGGATGGTGTACAGACACACACACACACACACACACACACACACACACGCTCCTGGCCAGCTCTCTCCCTGGCCCCCTCAACAAAGCTCTCTTGTCCAGTTGGTTGGCCGGGACGAGAATATCGATGAGACAGAGGGCAGTGAGAGTACAAACAGCCCACATAGCTGTCGCTCTCTGTGAGACAACAAGCTTTCTCCTCTTGCTGCCCCACCGACCTTCCACAGGCACTCCCCAGCCCCCTCCCCAGTGGGACGTCCACAGGCACGTGTTGGGCACCCAGGTGGTAGAGGCTCACATGTGTGCATCTGAGGGTATACAGCCGGCACTCACATTGCCCAGCATCTGCTGGTGCCCGATCCCATGGCAGGTGTTTCCCGTGTGAGGTGTCACTTAACCCTCACACAATCAGGTGAGTGGACATTTTGAGTCCCATGTCACAGGTGAGGAAACTGGCTCAGAGGTGGAGTAAAACCGTCACCCAGGTGGCAGCGGCAGAATGCAAACGCAGGAATTCTGAGTCATTTGAGGACACCAGGCGGATGGAGAGCGTTGAGATGGGGGTCAGAGAGGGCCACCTGGCCCAGCCTGGTCCCATTAGGGGTCCAAGATGCAGGTGTGTGACATGAGGTTCTCCACACCATCAGTGAAATGGGACTAAGGCAGATACCTACCTTAGAATGCTGACTTCTCTCTGCTGCAAACACACCATGATTGGATGGGGGCAGCTGCAGGTACTGGAAACAAGATGATTCTTTCTGTCTTTAGACCTCTCTATATTACTTCATTGGTTTCAACAAGAATCTATCGCTGTCGTGATTTGAAAAACACCAAATTAAGAAAATCAATCATATAAGAACCAAAAAGAGGGAAAAAGACAAAATATATACCACTGTTGTTGATATCCTGTTTGGTATATCCTTTTTATAATAATAACTTTATTGAGATACAATTTGCATAGCATACGATTTGCCCATTTACAGAGCATTAGTTTTAGCACATTGTCATCACCCCAAAAAGAAACCCAGTACCCACTAACAGTCACTCCCCTTGCCCCGCCCTCTCTAGCCCCTGACGGTTACCAGTCTGCATTCTGTTTTCATGGATTTGCCTGTTGTGGACGTTCCATATAAATGGAATCAGACAATATGTGGTCTTTTGTGTCTGGCTTCTCTCACTTGGCATCGTGCTTTCAAGGTTGACCCATATTGTCAACATTTATACTTCTTTCCTTAATAGCCGAATAATATTCCACTGTATGGATGGACCACATTGTATTTATCTGTTCATCCATTAATGAACACTTGCTGTCTGGGCATATCTTTATTTTCAAATATATAGAAAGCATGTACATGTGTGAGTACACGTGTGGTTCTGTGTCCCATTACATGGACAGGAACCCGAGACGCTGAGGGGGCAGGGGCCTCACTCAAGGTCACCCTGGGGAGGAAATGGAGCAGAAGCAGGTAGTGTGGCCGTGTCATGGGGACGTTCTGACCAGTTAGCTGCTGGGGTCTCGAGGGAAGGTTGGCCACAGTCATGGTGCAAACCTCAGGGGGATCAATTCATGCCTGTGACTCTAGCATCCAAGGCATGTCCGTTTCCAGATAGCAAGGGTAGGTAGCTCTGTTACATCACACCCTCCCGGGAAGTGTTTCTGAGCATGGCCTGACCAGTGTGTCCTTGGCTGTGGGAGGTGGTAATTCTGACGGTTGTTTTCACAGCTTGGGGAGAAACGCACAGCTCTCACCTCTGTTTGCCCTTCTGGCGGGTGCAGCCAAGTCTCCTGATTAGTTAAGGTCTCCAGCTCCCGAGTCCATCAGAGCTGGGTTGAAACTGACACGCAGCTGTGCAACCTCAGGTGGTCACCTAACTTCCCTTAGCCTCAGTTTCCTGCAGCAAGAAATGGGACGATGGGTATTGCAAGACTTAGAGATAATGGCAATCCAGTGCCAGGCATGGAGTAAGGGCTCAGAGAACAGTAGCTGCTATTATGATTATCTTTGTTCTCGTTGTTGTGGTTTTTTATTTTCAGGTGTTTTTTGTTTTGTTTTTTAATTGGGGAACAGTGTGTTTTTCCAGGACCCATCAGCTCCCTGTCAAGTTGTTGTTTTTCAATCTAGTTGTGGGGGGTGCAGCTCAGCCCCAAGTCAAGTCTTTGTTCTCAATCCAGTTGTGGAGGGCGCAGCTCACTGGTCCATGTGGAAACCGAACCAGCAACCCTGTTGTTAAGAGGTTGTGCTCCAACCAACTGAGCCATCCGGCCACCCCCCTTTTTAGTTTTTTTTTGTTCGTTTGTTTGTTTTGTTATTTTATTATTATTATCCAGGACTTTTCCACCCCTCCTGGTCCTCTTTTCCTGAGTCCTCCCTCCAGGCCCAGCTCCTCATTCATGTTTCCTCCCTTTCAAGTCTGGGTTGGAGGCTCTTTGGGCTTCTGCAGCCTGGTAGCCCCTGGAGTCTCTCCCTGGGGGCCACGAGCAACCTGAGGGCAGGTCTGTACTGACTCAGTCCCTGCTGGATCCCTCTCGTTCTCCTCCAACCACACAGCATCCCACAATACACAGGATAGTCCCCCCACAACAAAGAATTATCTGGCCCCAAGTGTCAGCAGTGCTGAGATCGAGTAGGACTTAATCCAACGTGGGCAAAATGTGCTTTATCTAAAAAGCTGTGGTTTTATATCCACCTGCTACTCAATCAACCCCCCAGAGAAGTGAGAAGATTTTTTCTTGGTGAAATTAATACAAGCAAATCAGGCCTCTCTTGTTTTGGACTTAATGAATTTAACCTCTGAGGCCCTCACTGTAGGACTTGGCAGCCAACCCTCTTTACTTTTGTTCATGAGGCTTTAACCCATCATTCCGTTTGGTTGAGACCTGATGCAACCCTCCTTGGGCCATTTGACGGCACTGTCTGTAGTGATGCCTCCTGGCTTTGTGTCGTCCACAGATGTGACAAACAGCTTCTTGGTGGGCCCTCATGGCTAAAGCTGGCTGTGGCCAAGGTCAGGACCCAAGGCCACACTGAGCCTTCCCCGGAGGTTATCATCACACATCAGTCGCGTGCGGTGGGTAGAGTTGGCAAGGTCCAAACAACCTATGGGGGATTTTGTCTAGAGTTCATCGAAAAGTCAAGATATTTGCAACAGGATTAAATCTCAGACCACAAACTCAGTGTGCAACAAATGAAGACTACATTACTTTTCCCTAACTCGGCTTAATTTTTATTTCAAGCAGATAATTAATTGGAGGCAGTAAGTGTTTCCCTCTTCTCCCCAGGATGGCAGGGACATTTTGGGGTCAAGTCACCACAGGCAGGGTGGGGGTGCTGTCTGGTCCTCAATTGTCTGCCCCCACCCCCACCCCAGATTACCCAGGAGGCTTTTCTCATTCCCAGCCATGTGGGTCCTTGTCCTATGGTCTGGAGTCTGCAACAATCATTCCAGAGTTTTGGCCACTGCCATAAATTCGTTCTCTTATTCTGCTGTCACCCCCATTCCCTGCTTGTAGGAAAACTGCCCCTCCCCCCCACCCCCAGACCCTCAGCAGTGGAGTGCTGGAGTGGACTCCTGCTATCCGTTAAATTTGCAGGAAGTTTGAGAGCCAGTTATTAAAACTTTGGTAGCTTGAAACTGCCCACTGTGGGTGTACTGACACCACGAAAATCAGCAAATGCTACAAATCGGGAACTTTCCCCTCCTTCTTTCCTTCCTCCCTCCCTCCCTCCCTCCGTCTCTCCCTCTGTTCCTCCCTTCCTCCTTTCTCTGTCTGTCATTCTGTGTCTCTCTCTCTCTGTCTGTCTCTTTCTCTTCTCCTTTGGGGAAGGAATCATAAATTAATATTCTCAAAAATATTATTCCTCCATCCCACACACCTCATCTATGCATTTCTCCTAATTATGCAGGCAAATAACTATGGCAAAGAGGGAAAACACATTATCTGTGATCCTGGGATGGTCCCCTTCGTTACCTCTTCTTTATCTAGTGGTTGCAGCCAATTTCTTTTCTACCTTTTTCTCTGTCATCTGCTAACTTCTCAACATCTATATCTAAGAAGTGGACCAGCCTCTCTCTCCATTTAAAAACATAAGACTTTGGCCATTTTAATGAGAACGAAGAAAACTCATTATTTACCACTGTCTGAGGAGAATCTTCTGCAAAGTAAAGAATCCTCCTGTAAAAGGTATTGTTACTTCCCACTACTTTTGCAGGTTTGGGTATAGGCATTCAAAAAAAATCTTTTTATTTTAGAATAGTTTTAGATTTACATAAAAGACCATTTAAAACTGCACAAACAGTACAGAGAGTTCCCATACACCCCACTTCCAGCTTCCTGTATTATTAACAAGTTACATTAATATGGTACATGTTGTCACAATTATTGAACCAATAGTGATGTATTATTATTCACTGAAGTCCATACTTTATTCAGATTTCTTTAGCTTTTACCGAATCTCCTTTTTCTGTCTCAGGATCCCACCGAGGAAACCACATTACTTTTACTTGTCACGTTCCCTTCGGTTCTTTTTGGCTGTGACAGTTTCTCAGACTTCCCTTGTTTTTGATGACCTTGACAGTTTCCCACAGCCCTAGTTGTGGATTTTATGTGTTTTTTGGTTCTTTTCTCATGAGTAAACTAGGGTTAGAGGACTTGGGGAGGAAGACCACGGAAGTGAAATGCCATTGTCATCACATCCCGTCAAGGCCATATTAACTCCCAACATGACTTACCACTGTTGATGTTGACCTTAATTACCTGGTCAAGGTAGGGTTTGCCAGGTGTCTCCACTGTAAAGTTCCTCTTTTTCTCTGGGTATGGGATTTTTTTTTAAGTTGCATCCCTCTATACACCACACGGACCCCCTATTTATTTGGGGTGTTTACTGTCCCTGTTTGGTAATTGTCTTTCTGTTTGTGTGTCACTCAGCTCTGTCTGTATCGAATGGGGAAATCATTGCACAAAGCCACAGATTTTCAAACGCTTTCCCTCCCTCTGTGACAATAATGCCTCTCGTGTTGAGACCCACGAGGTCTCTAGACAGATTCTCTAGGCCCATGCTGTCCAGTGCGCAAGCCAGTGACCGCTTGTAGCTATTTACATGTAAATAATTCAAAATTAAATAAAATGCACAATTCAATCCCTCAGACTCACAGCCACGTTGCAAGGGCTCAGTAGCCAGAGGTGGTCACTGGCTACCATACAGATTATGAAACATTTTCACCGTCACATCTTCTCATTGCCCCCTGCCCCCTGCTCCTCTCCCCCCTCCTCCCCACCTCCCTGTTACAACCGGGATAACCAATGTTGTCAGCATTGTTTTCCACGAGCCTACAGGTACATATACCATCAAAGACTGATATGTCAGGCACTTCCGGACATTGTTCTGTGTGAAAAAATAATAACAATAAAAAGAAGTCATTGCATACTGTACATATTGTTTTTCCTTTTCTCACTTAAAATGCATCATGAATACCTCTCTGGGTCAATAGGTTTAGATCTAATTTATTCTTGGTGATGGCTGCATAAAATTCCATGATGAGGGTATGTTATTACTTACTCAACCATTTCCTAATTCAAGGGCATCCCAGCTTCCAGTTTTGTTCGTTTAGTTTTTTTGCTATTCTAAACAGCGATTTAATTAATAAACACTGTCATGCCCGTATTTCTACCCTCTGGTACTTTGTTGTTGTTGTTTTTTTGGAGAATAAATCCCCAAAATTAGGATTTCTGGGTCAAAGAAATGGGTATTTATCAAAGTGGAATAGATATTGACAGATTCATTTCCCAAAAGGCTGTAGCAATTCCTAGTCACACCAGCAACATGTGAGGTACTTATTTTTCCTCATACTCACCAGCCCTGGTTGTTATTGCTTTTAGGCTTAATTTTTTTCCCCCACCTAATAGCTTTTTAAATGGCATTTTGTTGTTGCTCTAATTTGCATTTTTCTGTTGCTACATCTGTAATGCTTTATTGCATCTATTGACTCATATGTCAACTGCAAGCCCCTTGAGGACTGGGAGGGTATCTTATTAATTCTTGTCTCCACCTCTCCTTTCACGGGTCCTGGATTTTGGTAGTTTGGGGTAATGTTTGCTGAATGCATCAGTGAATGGCTGGTTCACCTGGACCAGAATTTTCCTTGGCCTTGAGGGCAGATGTTAAACTGTCCCCTTTTTTCTATGGACCTCAGTTTCCTGACCCACAACAAGGGTGCATTGTATGGCCCTCGCTGATTTTTTCAGCTCAGACAACTCAACCGTGGCTATGAATTTGTAAGTCTCTTAGGAAAAGACCATCCAAGTTGGATATGAGGTCCCTCAGAGATTGGCTCCAAGGCCTGTTTGCTGGGCAACCTGGGGCAAGCCGCTTAACCTTTCTGTGTCACAGCTTCTCCCTTGATAACTGATTCCGAGAGTTCCTCTGTACAAAGGTCTCAAACTCAGATATCTACAGGGTCAGGCAGGGGTCTGTTGGGAGTTGGAAATGCAATGGAGAAAAGTAGGGACAGTGGCAAATGGAGGGCCATGTCCCTCTACAGAGGACAGAGTGAATTAGCTCAATTCAGCAGAAATGCGGACCTCTAGTTTGAGACCAAGTATGTTCTAGAATGGTTTATCATCTTGGCAAGGGTCTGAGAAGTTAGCTAAGGTGTGGTGGTACCAGAAGACCCGGGTCCAAATCTCAGCTGGGTTACTCACTAGCTAGGCTGGTTGCATGACTGCCCAAGCCCCGCTTCTCTCATCCATTTAATGGAACTGAGCTTTGTGGCTTGGAAAGTGTATGGGCAGAGTCCAGAGTTGAACCTGCAAATCTGAGGACCAATCGTCTCTGTCCAAGGTGCCATCCCTCCTCTCCATGTCATTCCCTCGCCTTGGGAACAAGAAGGCCAGCAGCGGGTGAGGATGGTGAAATGAAGTTTAATGAATAACCCAAGGGACTGGCCAGGGTGGGTGTTTGGAGGCCTGAGGTGTCAGGGACAGGGGCTGGCTGACGAAGGTGGCCCTGGGAGGAGACAGGTCAGTGACCTGGCCCACCTCTCCAGCCTCATCTGATGCAGCCACCCTGGCTTTTCCCACCTCCTCCTCTTCCAAGCCAGGAGCTCCGGAGCCTGGCCTCTCTGGGTCTGAGCCCTGGCTCTGCCACTGCTGTGTGACCTTGGGAAAGTGACTTGGCCTTTCTGAGTCAAGTCTGATTCCATGATGTACAGTTCATTACAATACCCACCTCCCGAGTGTGCTGTAAACATTCTGTGATGTCATGTTCCCAAACTTTGGACATTCGTGTGCCACCTTTGCAATTTTTGTCACATTGTTGTCTCACCTCTTTTATAATAGTAACAATGAGAACAATAGCAGCAATAGCAGGAGATCTTACTATGGTTCTAAATGTCTGGCATTTATTAACTCATTTGACCCTCACCTCAGTTGCACTACAGAGGTATTTTATTCCCATCTTACAGTCGAGGAAACAAGGCAGAGAGGTTAAATAACTTACCCAAGGTCACACAGCCAGTCAGTGGCAGAGCTGGTATTTGTACCAGAGCCTGGCTGGTCTGTGTTCTAATTATTAGGCGTGTTGCCTCTTCATGCCAGAAACTACTCTACTACTGCTACTACCTAACAGATACTAAGTAATAAGTCTGTTTTTTTAAAAAAACAGATTCTATTTTTAAATTTTAATACCTGCCTAGCTTTTTCCTCAGCAATCATCTCCATAAAATTATGGGCTTCTAATCATACACACACACACACACACACACACACACACACACACACACACACGTGTATATCTCCTACTCCACACAGAAATGAATACCCAACTATTAAAAAACATTTGGAATATGCTGGTCAACATGAAAGAGCTGGAATACAGTAGGCATGCAATAAAGGCAGCTGTCGTGCTTCTTGTCCAAGCCTGGGCTGTGTGCTAAGGCCTGCTCCTCCAGGAAGTCCTCCTGGATCCCACCCCACTCTCAGCTGTCCTGTGGGGACTGCCTGTTGTCTGTCCTCCTGGGGTTGTTAGAATTGTCATTGAATGGGGTGTCTTCCTTTCCCCTCTAAGCTGGGAGCCACCTCAGGGCATGAACTGGGTTTTACCACCCCTTGTCCCCAGAGCTCAGGCCAGGACAGGACAGCTGACTAGGAGGGATGCATGTTTATCGTGAAGATGGGGCTGAAGCTGACAGAATCCTCATCTGGGATCACAGCCAAGCAGCTTGATTTGACCTCAAGCAGCTGGGAGTTAATCATCAAACCTAAGGAGGTCACCCAAAGCCCAAGAAGGGCGCAGAAACTGGGCTGCCAGGTCGTCACTAGACCTCATCTCCCATTTACATAGTTGGAAACTGAGGCCCAGATGGTAACTAGCTCAGGTTCACCCAGTGAGATAGTGAAAGAGACAAGCCCTGAATCTGATCAAGCCATTCTCCTGCCCACCGCCTTTCATGGCTCCCGAACCCCTAGTCCCCAGATTCTGGATTGGCACAGCCATCCCTGTGGACTCTGGTTCCTGCCCACCGCTCCAGCCCAAAGCTGCCTGCTGCCCGCCCCTGCCATCTCTGTTCCAATCCCACTGGACACTTCTCCATCCCTGGAGTACACCATGCTTTTCAATTCCTGACCTTTGCACTCCACGTTCCTGATCTCTGGCTCAGTTCAGTGTCCCCCTCCTCCAGGAAGCCTTCCCAGTCCCCCGGGGCCAGGTGAGGTGCCTGCTCTGGAGACCTACAGCCCTGTACCACCTCCGCCCGCCAATATCTTATGGCACTGATTGTGACTATTCTTCAGTGTCCCCTTGGGACTTCGTGAGGGCAGGGGACATGCTGTTTTGTTTGAGGCTAAAGGTCCCGGGACTTGACACATACTAAGTGTCCAGTAAATATTTGTTGGATAAGTGACTCAATAAGTGACCTGCCAGAATCATTCATGTGAACAATAAATAATTGTTTGGGTTCCTGTGTTGTGTGTGAAATATCAGAGATGAGGAGAATCTTCAGAAAAATATGCCTTTCTCAGGTGACAGATAACAATTGTTTTTTTGTCCTTATTTTCTTGGGACAAGCACTGGACTTGGAGATGTCTGTGGTATGAAAGAGGTGGTCCAGGGTGAGAAGTATGAATGTTTCTCACTGACTGGTGTCCTCTCTGAGCCTCAGTTTCTTCATCTGTCAAATGGGATCAGGTAATGCAGTGTGTCATGGATAGCACATAGGGAGGCAGTGAAGGTTGATCTCATTCCCTTTCCCCCTCCAGCTGGGAGCTGTCCCTTTAACATGGGAGGAGGGGCCAAGGCCACAGGAGGCCTCCGGAAGCTGGCAGAGTTGGTGCCCAGTTAGGCTGGTGGGCATCAGGCTGCAGCCAAGCTGGTCCAGGGACTGTGGGCAGGAAGGTAAGGGGGTTTGGGGCTCAAATGAGGCCCCTGGGGCTCTGTGTGCATGTGTGAACATGCATGTAAGGTAGTCTGGAAGGTTCTGGGGCAAAGTCCCAGCTGAGTGGATGGAAAGTGAGAAAGGGTGAGAGTGGCCTAAGCCCTCCCAGGAATATCGATTCCGCTCAGGGTGTTCTGGGGTCCAGCCTGCTTTGCAGAAAAAGAGGAGCAGGTCCTGCTTGCCAGAGGGGCAGGGCTAGGCATTCTGCCACCCAAGGGCCAGCCAAGGTTTCCCAGCCCTGGCACCCAGGAATTTGGCTGTGGAGTGTCACCCAGGTGGCCTTGGGGAAAAGCCTGAGGGATAAGGGAGGTGGAAAAGGTAGTTGGTCTTTACCCAACTCGTGGATGCAGCAGGTGAGACCCAGTGAAAAGAATTGACTTGGCCACGGCCATCTCGCCCGGACCTGACCCCAAGCCCCGGGCTTCCCACTGTGTTGCTCCCCAGCAGACAGGGTCCAGGGCTCCCACCTCAGCCCTAGCAACTGCCACTCATGGTGAGAGCTATGTATCCCTAGGCCAAGGTCTCAGGTTAGCCCCACACTTCAATCTGGGAGGTCTGTGCCCTTACTGGTCTTGGCTGGATCAGGCTGTGGGCCACTTGGGGCTTGTTCATTTGACTGATGCCTGCTGTCCTCGCCTGGGCAGTTGGTATAACCAAGAGGGCTGGGGACTGAGCCAGGAGCATTTGGCTCCTAAGGACAACCGGCAATTAAGTTACTCACACCTTTAATAATTTAATAATAAGAACAACACTGATAGTGAAGATGACGATGACACTAATGTAACAGAACTATAGCACGGTGGTTGTGAGCACACATGCCAAAGTGTACTTCTTGAGTTTAAATCCTGGCGGTGCCATTTCTAACCACCGTGTTTCCCCGAAAATAAGACCTAACCGGAAAATAAGCCCTCGCATGATTTTTCAGGAGGACATCCCCCAAACATAAGCCCTCATGCGTCTTTTGGAGCAAACGTTACTCTAAGACCCGGTCTTATTTTCGGGGAAACACGGTATGTGACTTTGTACAAGTTACGTAACCTCTCTGGGTCGGTTTCATTGTCTATAACATGGAGTTAATAATTGAACCTATCTCAGAGAGGATGGAAGGATTATGAGCTAATATATAAGGCGCTTGGCACGTTGCCTGGCTCACAGTAAGTCCCACACGGCCAATAATAGTTGTTATAATATGTCAGGCACAGACTCGATGCCTTTATCATACGGCCTCACGTCATCCTCTCCACCATCCTGCGACGCACAAGCTCTTCTCCCAGTGTGTTGTGTGGTTAGTTCATTCTCACTTTTCCAGCCTCAGTTTTAATGGTTACCTCCTCCCAGAGGCCTTTCTGGGCCTCCCTACCCAAAGTAAGTCCCCTTGGCCTTCTCTTCAAGACTCCCTCTAGGCGTGTTTCCCTCTTAGCAGTTTTTACCATTTCTGATTCATTTGTTTGTCTACACAGTTATTTGTTGAACGCTGGTCTCCCCATCAGACTGTAAGTCAGCTGTAAGAGTAGATGTCTGTCCTGGGCTCTTCAGTTCTTAGGCCAGGACCTGTACCTTGTAGGTCAGCAGCTGTTCCTATAAACACGCGAGAGTAAGAGTGAGCATTGTTAGAAAGCCCCAGTGAGACAATGCCTCCAGAGAACTCAGCCAATGTCTGGCACATAAAAGGGACTCAACAAAGGATAGCTATTATTATTATTATTATTATTATTATTATTATTAATCTGCACCATCACCTGTGAGTTGGGGACTGTTGTTATTCCCATTTTACAGAAGGGGATACAGGCATAGAGAGGTTGAGATACTTGTCTGGGTCGCACAACCCAGTTAGCTGGTCTCTAACTTTGGTCTCCGATTGGCCCCAAAGCCCCCATTCTTGGACTATGCGGCCAAAGTGAGGCCTAGGTCAGGGTACGCTGGGTTGGGGTGACCCATGGGCCGCTCTCCGCCACTGCCATGCCCAGCGCAAGAGGTGCCCTGGATGGAACTGGGTGGAGGTGGCTCAGGCTTTGCGGCTTGTGGTGGGTGGGGGTGGTTGTAGCGCTCCTCCTACTGGCAAATAATGGAACTGCAGGGGGCGGCCCAATGCTTTTCTGCCTCAAACAAAAAACAGAGGCTGCGTTGACGCCTTTAAAAAAAAAAAAAAGAAAACCTCTTATTTTTCGTTTTTCTCATTTCCCCCTCTCTTCTCGCCCTGCGCCACTGGTTTATTCACTACTCATTCACCTGCACCTTGGCTTAAAATCTTCCATTGCAAGCAGAATTAGAATGACGTCCCAACTCCTCGCTGTGGGCTGGGACGCCCTCCTCACGACCTTGCCCGCCTGCCCTCTCTTCTCACCCAGGTTCATTTCTAGATCAGGGTGGTTCTATCTGCTGTTCCATTTCTGAATGCTTTTCTCTTGGTTTGCTTCTTGTTCATCTCAGAATTCCCCCTACAGATAAAACAAAAACAAAAACAAAACAAAACTGAAAGACCTCTCAATCAATGAAAATGCTCAGGTCCGATACGCATCCTGAGTCAAACTGTTAAAAACCCCAAACCACCACCAACCGCAAAACCGACCATTTATCACATTTAATGAGACAACTGGAAATCTGAACACTTAACAGATATTCGATGGTATTAAGAAGTTATTATTAATATTTCAAATGGGATAATGGCTTTGTGATTACAATTTACACCACGTACCGGCCATGTTTTCCATCCCCAGCACTGTGGGCAGCCACAGTTATAGAATGAAAGGGCCCCTAGTCCATACCTCCTTCTCCAGGTGGGGAAACTGAGGCCCAGAGAGGCGCAGATACCTGCCCGGAGTCCCAGGTTGGCAGCCAGATGGGGCTAACGGAGCACAGCTGCCTGGGCTGTGACGTTTGCGTCCTCCTGCAGGTCTGCTAGGTGGTTGCCGGAATGGAGGCCCCTCTGGCAGACTGTGCTAAGGGTGAACACTTCCACACTGTCACGCCTCTGCTGGAGAGCTGGGCACTGTCGCAGGTGGCGGGCACGACTGTCTTCCTCAAGTGTGAGAATGTGCAACCCGCTGGTTCCTTCAAGATCCGAGGCATCGGGCATTTTTGCCAGGAGGTGAGGGTGTGTGGGCAGGAGGGGAGGGGTGAGGGTGTGCGGGAGGAAGGGGAGGGGTGAGGGCTACGAGCTGGAGGGGGTTAAGGGCAGGAGGGGTGAAGTGAACTTGTTCTGTTGGGAGTAGAGAGCTGTAGACAGGATGAGGCGTGAGGACTGTTGGGGTGAGATGGGGAGGGTCTGACTCCATCCCACATAGGCCTTCATGACACCTGCGTGGGTTAGCCCCCAACCCCATTCCTTCTCTTCTCAGGTGGCCAAGAAGGGATGCAGACATCTGGTGTGCTCCTCAGGTGACCTAACCCCTTTCTGATTCATGAGGGTCCTCAGGGCTGGGTGTGGGGGGATGCGAGGCTGGCTGGAGCAGCAGTAGATATCCAGAGCCCAGCCTCCTCTTCAAGGTCATGGTCAGATGGCCATTTATTTTGTCCTCTCCCACCCCTCTTCCCATCATTCAGGACTTGTGGTAGAAGTGACAGAAACCCCATTCATACCGGGTTAAGCTACAGACTCTGAGAACTGAAAATTCTCAGGATAATGGCTTTCAGGCACAGTTGGATCCAGGAGTTCTCTGTATCTCTCCTTCTCTTGGCTTTTCTTTCCTCTATACTAGCTTTATTCTCATACAGGCCTCATGGAGGCAAGGTGGCCATCTGAAGTTCCAGGCTTGCCTCCTATCATCCTACCAACCCTTGTGAAAAGGGAGCACCCCTTCCCGATGGCCTTCCTTAATCCATAAATTGGTCTTTTGGGCCCAGGTCGGGTCACGTACTCATCCTGAGCCAATCACCGGTCAGGTGATTGAGTTCTCTGATTGGCTTAATTTAGGTCACGTGTCCACCTCTGGGGCCAGGGAGAGGACTGAATGGTGGGGCATATGAATGTGGGTGAGGGATGACTCTCAAAGGGAAATGGAGGGGGCGGGGGAAAGGCATGTCACCAGGCTAATGCACCACTGGCCACGGCACTGCCTTCTGCTGCCTCCACAGGGGGCAATGCCGGCATCGCTGCTGCTTACTGCGCTCGGAAGCTGGGCATCCCTGCCACCATTGTGCTTCCTGAGGGCACTTCCCAGAAGGTGGTGAGGAGACTGCAGGGGGAGGGGGCCGAGGTTCAGCTGACTGGAAAGGTAAGGACCCCAGGAAGGAGAAGCCCGCTGGAGTGGGCTGTTTTCTGTTCATCGCCACCTCCCAAGAGATTGTGTCCTTTCCCTTTGGCTGACCTATGCCTGGGACGCAGTCTTCTCTTAGGATGGCTGAGTTGAGGGGTGGGAGTGAGGGCTGGGAATCCCGACTTATCTGTCCCAACCCTGACAAGACTTCCCCTGCATGAACCCGGGAGAAACAGGATGCTGGGGTTACCAGGAGCATGGCTCTCTCCCTGTGTCCTCACTGACACTTGGTAGTATCCACTTTAAACGGTTTGTAATTTGATGAGACAAGAAGTATTACAAAAAATGATGGCAGCATGATTTCCCATGCTGAGCCCACCCCAGTATGAAAGAAGCCCACTGGTAAGGGTATCACTGAATCACCTTGTTACCAAACACAACAGAGACACAAACACGTAACCCCTGTACCTTCCTGGAAAGAAGAAAAAAAAAATGCATCCCTGGAAAACAAATTTTTAAAAACCATCAAAATTAAAATTAAAAGATATACCATGGGACCAGAAAGCTGGTTTCCATATACTTTGTATATATCGTTTCCTCCCTCCCTCCCTTCCTGTATTTATTTATTCATCCATTCTCCCATCCATCACCCTTTCTAACCCTCTTTTCTCATATCCATCCATCCATCCATCCATCCATCCATCCATCCATCCATCCATCCATCCTTCCCTCTATACTTCACTACATCACACTTTCTCCCTCCTTCTCTCCCTTCCTTTCTTCTTTCCTTTCTTCCTTCCATCCAACAGATATTCACTGAGCACATACCATGTGCCTACATTATGTGTGAGAGACGCTTAGGGATACAGAGATAATAAGACATGGTCTCTACATTCGTGAAGCTCAAAGTATTGTTGGAGAGACACACAGGTAACCCGATGATGATAACAGAATGTGATGAGTGCTGTGATGAGGGAAGCACAGGTCATTGAGGAAAGAGAGGAGGCGTATTGTTTTAATCAGCCACTGCTGCTCGATAAGGCTGCATAACAAACAGCCCCCAATGTCAATGGCTTATATCGCTCTTGCTCACGGGTTTTCTGAATGAGCTTGGTGGTGCTACTTCAGGCTGCAGACAGGACTGAGGTCTGCACACGTGCCACTCATTTTTATTGACCAATGGGCCATGTTCTTCTCAAGGTGAATGGCAAAAGGACTGAGAGGAAATACGCAATGCTTGTTGAGGCTTTGGCTCCAGTTGTGATACTGTCAATTCTGCCTCATGCCATTGGCTATAGCAAGTCACATGGCTGAGCCCAACATCATGTGGGGTGGGGAAATGTACTCCACCCACTCTAGTGGGAAGAGCAGCAAAGTCACATGGCAA
The DNA here is from genome assembly GCF_036562045.2 of Rhinolophus sinicus. Lineage (NCBI taxonomy): Eukaryota > Metazoa > Chordata > Mammalia > Chiroptera > Rhinolophidae > Rhinolophus > Rhinolophus sinicus. Next base: position 31,485,299 of record NC_133765.1, on the reverse strand, counting down.
TGGACATGGGTGTGTGACTTTAACAGAGGGAGAGGGTGAAGAATCCGGCGATGGTGCAAACCACCACTGAGCTGTACCTTGGACTTGGGGTGGGGGTCCAGGAAAGGCTCCTGGAGAAGGGTCGCCTGAGTTGAGTCTTGAAGGAGAAATATGACTGAGTCCTCCCAAAGGAGAAAAAGGAGAGAGGGCAGAGAAAAGTGTGTGGGAAAAGGGTGAGCCTGGTGCATCCAGCGGCAGCCCAGCATCCCGGGTGGGGGTGGGGAGCAAGGGTGGGGAAAGGTGCGGCCGAAAAGGAGGCCCGTGCCTGAGCAGGCAGGGGTGGCTCTGGGTGAGGCCGACATGGGTTTTAATCTGAGGCCATGGGGAGCCATGAAGGGATTTTAGCAGGGGCGGGACGTGGTTGGATTTTCACTCTGTCTGCTCTGGGCCAGTGGACAGGAGGCAAGGAGCCAGTGAGGATGGTCTGGATATTCAGGTGAGAGGAGTCGAGGGCTGCATAGCATTGAGTCTCATTTTTGTTTCAATAACTCAAGAGAATGAGGCCCATTTCTTCAGCTAGATGGGGGATTCCGGGACAGAGACCATTTCTTTGTCTTCTCCGTGTCCCCCCTTCCCCCTCGCACAGGACTGGGCAAAGAGTGGGTGCTGCAGGATGGGCAGAGGTTGTTTCTGGCCCCCTTGTCACCCGCTACCCTGTGGAAGAGGAGACTGTTATGGGCCGTTTAGCTTCTGCTGAGATTGGCTGGCCTGGGTACCCCTGAAACGCTGTCTTACTTTGGGTTCCCCAGCAGCAGACCCGGAACAACCCCCATAGCATTCTGACCCCTGGATCTCTTGACCTCCGTTTCTCTTTAGGTCTGGGACGAGGCCAATCTGAGGGCACAGGAGTTGGCCAAGAGGGACGGCTGGGTAAATGTCCCCCCGTTCGACCACCCCCTGATATGGTAAGGCTGGTGCCCTCCTCCCATGGAGCTCAGAGCTGAGAGACCCTCATTGAGCCGGGGTCTTCCCATTGGATAGAAGGGGAAACTGAGGCCCAGAGAGTAGGAGGGGCATAGACTCCAGGCACACTGGGGTTCAGACCCTGCTTCTGCCACTTGTCAGTTGTGTGACTGTTCAAAGCCTCACCGCCCCCTGCCTCAGTTTCCACACGTGTAAAATGGGAGTGCTAATAATAAATCCCCTTTATTGAGTGTGGACTTTGGCAGACATTTAGTCTGTTTACTATTCCCCAAAGCCCTAGAGATGGATGTTTTATGCCCATTTTACAGGTGAGGAAACGGAGGCACCAAGGGGTCAAGTAACTTGCCTGAGATTGCACGCTGCTAAGTGGCAGAGACATTGGGTCCCAGGCCCAGAACTTGAGTTGAGCTGCTTCCAAGTGATATGCTGGTCCTGGGAGTTTGTCGGGGTGGGGGTGGGGGGGGGGAAGAATGAGTGAATGAATAAATTCAATGATGAAAGTTGAGTAAGGGTTGCAGGGTCTCCTCTCCCTTTGCTGTGGGTGGGAGGGGGTGGCAGTGAAGGGAGTTTGTGTACATGTGAGCCCTGGGGGATGAGAGCCTCTCTCACCCTGCTCTTCTCTCCCCCTCCCCCCACCACCCCCCAGGGAAGGCCACATCAGCCTAGTGCGGGAGCTGAAGGCAGCACTGGGGACCCCACCAGGGGCCCTGGTGCTGGCGGTGGGGGGCGGAGGGCTCCTGGCTGGGGTGTCAGCAGGCCTGGCAGAGGTGGGCTGGCAGCACGTGCCCATTGTCGCCATGGAGACCCAAGGGGCGCACTGTTTCAATGCAGCCATCAAAGCGGGCAGGCTGGCCACCCTGCCAAACATCACCAGGTAGGTGTGGACTGGACTTTTGTGGGCGCTGGAGGGTGGGGACGTTGCTGCCTTAAGGCCGCCCAGTCCCAACTAGTAGAGGTGGGGGTCACTCAAGAGGGTCTCCTTCACCCTGGGACTCCAGCCCCAGTCCTGTGGATCTCAATTAGAAGGCGGTGCTGAAAGTGTAGATGAAGGATCGGGTTAAGTCTCATCAGTTAATAATAAGCTTTCACTGGTCTGTGTCATTACAAAACCAATTGAAGTGTGTTGCAGGCAGAAAAGGTAGGCAAGCCGTAAGCAACAGAAAACCAAATGTCACCCTCAAGTCCACCATTCAAAAATGAACATTGCTCAGAGTGGGTTGCATTTTCCCCAATCCCTGCCCCACCCCATCCATGAATCATTACATACAAATGAAATGGGCCTGGCACATAGTAGGTGCTCAACAAATGCTTGTGAAATGAACACCCAAATCAAGGATATATTTTTGAAAGTTGAGATTATGTCCTTCATACGGTTTTGTGACCTCTGTTTTTCTAGTTCAGAGTATAGAGCATGAACATAGTTTCATTTTTTTCTGTAACATCATTAGAGAACTTTAATTCAAGTGAGGAAAAGTTCTTAAAAACAAACTAAGTAACAGAGAGTGGTCCAGCCTCCAGACCCCGCCTCATCTTACGTTCTTCATTGTCACTGCAACCCCTATCCATGATCACAGATGTGGTGTGAGGCTACCACAAATAAGATGGCTTAAAACAACAGAAATGTATTCTCTCACAGTTCTGGAAATTAGATATCTGAACCCAAGGTGCCGACAGGGCCGGGCTCCCTCTGAAGGTGCTAGGGGAGGATCCTTCTTTGCCTTTCCAGCGTCTGGCAGTCATCGTCATTCCTTGGTTTGCAGCTACGTCACATGCCCTGTCTTCATATGGCCTTCTCTGGGTTTCTGTCTTCTTCTGTAAGGACACCCGTCATTGGATCTAGGATCCACCCTAATCCAGTATGATACCATCGTCACTAATTCCATCTGCAAAGACCTATTTCCAAATAAGGTCACATACCGAAGTTCTGGGTGGACATGGATTATTTTTGTGATGGGGGGCATGCTATTCAACCACCCACCAACACCATTACTGCCCACATTTTATTAAATACCCATCAGACGCTGGGACGTAGGATTCAGTGGCCTAGGACAGCAAGGTGTGGAGGTCATAAATTTCTAACTCCAAGGGTGACTGTGAGGATTATTGATAAAACAAAATTGATGCATCCAGCACCTTGTAAATATTACACAAATATTAGCTGTCGTATAGACATGATAAATGGTTATTAATGAACACAATGGAAAAGAATCCTTTCCTGTGTTTGGTTTTCTGGGGTCTGTGCAGGGAATGGCACAGTCACAGTTGCAGAGTCAGAGGGCGTGATGAGCCTCCATCAGCCGTTTGTGGGACACACCAGTTTGGGGTCCCTCCTTTGTGCCAGGCGCTGCTCCAGACTCTTGCAATGCTGACCCCAGCCCTTGCAGGACGGGAGGGGGGCCTGGGGCTGTGGAGGGGAGACGTGAGTCACCAGCCCTTCCCTGGCTCCCTGCACTCCCTGCCCTACCTGTCCCCGCCTGCAGCGTGGCCAAGTGCCTGGGTGCCAAGACCGTGGCTGCACGGGCCCTGGAATGCACACAGGAGTTTAAGATCTTATCGGAGGTGGTGGACGACGTGGAGGCTGTGAGTGCTGTGCAGCGTTTCCTGGGTGAGTGAGCACTGCCCCCGCCGGGGCTCAGGAACCTACGAAGTCCCTAGATCCCTCGGGGAGACTGCGTTCTCTCTTGTCTGTATCCTCAGTGCCGAGCTCAGGGCTGGGTATGCAGTGACTATGCAGAAAGTGCATTGAGTAGATGGAATGGGTCGGAATAAAGAAGGGGTGTGTCATGCTGTCTCTAGTCTCCAGACTTTGTGCATGCTCTTCTTCCCTGGGCTGCCCATCCCTGGCCGGCTTCCTATTGGTTTCACGTGACTCAAGGGCTATGGAGCCATTATGACACCTCCTCCAGGAAGCCTTTTCCAATCTCCTACCCCCAACCTACTTGGGTTAGAAACTTCCTATGCACCAATCCCACCAATCTCATACCTGACTGATTCTACATCACTAGATTGTGAACTCCGTGAGGGCAGGGGCTGGTGTGTCTTGGTCACTGTTGTGTTCCCAGGGCCTTCTGAGAACAGGGCCTGGCAGGGAGTAGGTGCTCACTAAAGATGCATTGAATGAATGGATGAATGGATGAGTGAGTGAGTGAAAAAGTGGATAATGGATAGATGGATGGACAGATGGATGGGCGGATGGGCTGATGGGGCAACGGATTGGTGAATGACATAGAAATGGATGGATGGATGGATGGATGGATACACTGATTAATGGACACATTGATAGATGGACAGACAGACAGTCAAATGATGGATAGGGGATGGACAAATTGATGGATGGATGGGTGGATGGATGGAAGGATGGATGGATATGTTGATTGATAGCTACACTGATGGATGGACAGTCAAATGATGGATGGGGATGGATGGATGGAAGGAATCATTGATTGATGGATACACTACTAGATGGACAGACAGTCTAATGATGGATAGGAAATAAATGGATGAATAGATGAAAGGCGGATGGGTGGAGAGATACATGGTCAGATTGATGGATGGAGAGGGAATCAGACAAATGATGGACTATGAGATGGATGTCTGGCTGCCTTCATGGATTTGCAGTGCCCAGAGCCTAACTGGTCCCCATTTCTCTCCTCTCCTCTGCCCCGCTGCTCTGGACAGATGATGAGCGTATGCTGGTGGAGCCTGCCTGCGGGGCAGCCTTAGCTGCCATCTACTCAGGCCTGCTGGGGAGGCTCCAGGCTGAGGGCCGTCTGCGCCCCTCCCTGGCCTCCATCGTGGTCATCGTGTGTGGGGGCAACAGCATTGATAGCCAAGAGCTGCAGGCTCTGAAAGCCCAGCTGGGCCAGAGCTGAGGTCTCCTGGTCTGGGAAGGCTGTCCGTGCCCTGGAGATCCCCAAGAGGTTCACGGACACCCTTGTCGCTGGCTGAGGGGCCTCTGTGCTCATAAGTGGCAGTGGAAGCTGCCCTGTGCTTCTGTGCGGGCCGCCTCCTACAGGAAGCCCTCCTGAACTGCTCCCTTTGGCTCCCCTGCAGCCCTGGCCAATAAACCATTTCTGAGCTGAGTTTGTGACTCCAGTGTGTCCAGTCTTTCCACCGCCATGAGCTCACAGAAGGCACATAGCAACCTTAAACCCGGCTCTGTGATGACGCAACTCTTTCCATGTCACACAGTTTGAGCAACAAAGCCAAGGATCCAAGACTCAGGTCCCTAAGAAAATGTGCCCGTGCTGAGCTCCTAACAGGGTTTCCCTTACATGGGGGATCTGCTCAGGAAAGAGGGGAATGTTCTGTCACTTCTCAGGCCTGGACAGGTGAGGACAACATTGCCCGTCTTTAGCAAGTGCTTGTTATATGCCAGAAACTCTTCTAAGAACTTTCTACTTATTGTCTTCTTTAACGTACATGACGGCACTATGACGTAGAAATCATCATTATTGTCCCTGTCCTACAGATGGGGAAATGAGGCATTGGAAGGTGACAGACCTCGCTCAAGGTTGCACAGCTGGAACGTGGCCCAGCTGGGTTCAAACACTCGATTTTCAATATGATTCTACATTTCTTGGACCTCGTCCTTCTTTGTGTGGGTGGTCAGTGGTGGCGGGACTTTGGGGAAGGAGATAGGACCTCAGGTTGGTCTGGATACACCTGTGGGTCACAAGGAAGATGGGTACTGGTCCTAGAACTGGGCACCCTCTGCTCCTGGGAAATCTCTCCTAGGAATCATTGGAAACAGGAGGGGAAATTAGAATCATTTGCAGCCACCAGGGGGCAGCAAAGCGCCTCCAATGGGGCAGCCTGGCCCTGGCAGGGAAGCCAGCCCTAACCCTCTGGTGGTCCTTGACTCTATTCCTTGTGGGGCCCTCACAGCAGCTGGGGGGTGCTGAGGTCCCAGAGATGGCTGGAGCCCACAAGGTCTTGGCATGGGGAGCCCTACCCAACCCCTCTTAGCCCTGCAGGAAACAAGGCTCAGAGAATGTGAAGTCCACGCGGCACCACAGCCCATGGCAGCACCCAGCTCCTGGTCCTACGGAGGCCCCCTGGCCTCATGAAGGCTGTGTGATGTGGGGAAAGTGCCCTCCCCTTTCTAGGCCTCAGGCTGCACCTCTGTGCTGGAGGAAGCCCACTTGCCACTTCCCACCTCCTTTCCTTTGCCCAAGCTGTGCCTTCTGCCGGGCATGTCTTCCTTTTCTCAAAAGGAAAATTTGAAAGTGGCATTTACCTCCCTCTGCTTCTGCTGCTGCTGCCTTAGTCTCATTCTCTCTTTGACCCCAGACATTGCGCCAGGGTCGCCCCTCCAGAAGCCACCAGGACCCAGCCCTGTTTCCTTGGAGACATATTGTATGAGTTTCCCAGAATAGAGGGGACACTGAGAGCCCCCGAGGTGGACTCAGCCAGACCTGAGCCTAAAGTCTATTCCTACTTGCTAGCCCGGTGGCCTTGAGCAAATGATGCTCCCTTTCAGTGAGTGTCTCAATTTTCTAATCTATAAAATGGGTTGTTTGTGGATTATTACTATGGGCCCGGCATATGCAGTCTTTCAATAAGTATTACTGTCATTCTTACTATCCCCTGAGCATTCCTCTCCCAACAGCAATGGGTGGGAAGGAACTCGCATTTATTTAGGTATGGAGCACCTACTGTGCACTTCAGGCCTCAGCGATTGTTTCATTTGATCCCACAATTACCCACATGGTAGATACTACTATTACCTTCATTTTTGCAAATGAGGAAACTGAGGCATAGAGCAGTTGAGCGTCTTACTCCAAGTCACACAACTGGACTGGAACCCTGATATGTACATCTCTGAGGCTAATCCCTGCTGCTCTCACACCTCCTTTCCTTTGCTTAAGCTGTGTCCCCTGCTATATGCTTCTAAATCCTACACATCCTTCAAAGTCCAATGTAAGGGCAGCTTCCTCCTTGAAGCCTCCCGGGAATGCTTCAGCCAGCAGTGATTTCTCCCACTCCATGCTCCTCAGGTGAATGGCAGAGCTCACCTCTGTGCAGGTGCTCTGTCTCCCAAGCAGGCCTCCGCCCTTGGCTGCACCCCTGGGAGACTTGTCAGCTGCTGTTTGCTCCTCTCCTGGTCGCAGCAAGCTGGAGATAAGAAGCCGAGGGGCCTGTTGACTCCATGCAGATAACACACATCCATTACCTTAGTTTAGCCCTTCCTGGTTGACACCCAAGGAACGCCAAGGGCAGGGAGGCTGCACAGGGAGAGAGCAAGCACATGGATGATTGAAGCCGAGGTCATGGATGCTATGCCTCCTGCAGCAGGGTGGTGCTGGGGCACTGACTCTTACCCTTCTGTCCACCTCCTCAGACTGCTTAGTGGGGGAAATGAGAAGCCTGCCAGGAGGGTCCTGGGAGCAGGAGCTTCTGTGTGTTGGTCCAGGGCTGTGTAGAGCACCGAACCCTGGAATACAAGGTGTGTGTACCTGCCTGAGATATGCCCAGCCTCTCCACCCTGGCTAGGGCCCCTCTCCTGGGGCCGGGCACCCCTTTGGTTCCCTGTGGATCCTAGTGGCTGAGGAGTCCTGTCCCCTCATGGGTCTGACTCTAACACCCCTGCCTCCAGAGGCCTCCCCTCCATCTAGTCCTTCATTCCGGCCTTAAGCCAGCATGACACAGTCTTGGCATTCAGCCCTTGACTGGCAAAGGAGGTATTCTTACCCCAGTGCTGGCCCCACGCAAAGCAGAGGTGTGGGGAGGGGGTCGTGCTGCTGCTGCTCCCAGCTCAAGCAGGAGCCCGGCAGGGGGCAGGGCACCTGCATAGATGGGTCTGACCCTCATCGTGGGGACATGATGGCTCAGGCCCGCTTCGTATCCCAAGTCGTCCGTGTGTGGCTGTGTGTGCCCCTGTGTACGTGGGGGAGGATGTTAAAGCAATTCTAGGCATCATATTGTTATGGATTCCTAGCAGATAAGGAAAACCATTTTTAATGTAAGTACAACACCGTCACCATATCCAACAGTTAACAAATGGTTCTGTGATATAATCTACTGTTCAAGACTGTGTTCAACTTTTCACTAATGGTCTCACAATGTCTCGTTGGAGTTGGTTTGTTTGAATCAGGATCCAAAGTGTGTACGTTGCATTTGGTGGACCGGTTTCTTAAGTCTCAATCTATTGGTTCATTGAGATGGGACAGGCAAAGAGTCCTTTTGAAAAGGTAGGATTTGAGCTGAGGTCTGAAGGAAAGGAAGGAACAAGCCGTGAGCAGCATGTGGGGGCAGAGCGGCAGGAACAGCATGTGCAAAGGTCCTGAGGTGGGAATGTGTGAGAAGGCCAGTGAGGCTGCAGGGGAGAGGGTGAGGGAGAGAATGGGAGGAGGTGGGAGAAGATGGACAGAGAGGCAAAGCGTGTGTGGGGTGGGGGGAGGGGCACCAGATCGTGGAGGGCCTGGCAGTGGCAGGCTGAGCACGAGGCTGAGCCCTGGGAGAGTGACGCATCAGACCACACACCCCCTGCCTGCCTTCCTCAGCCCTGAGCCCAGCCTTGATTTTTATCACCTGTTCCTGGAAACGTTTGCCTCTGCAGTGGACACTAGTGGTGTCCCCCACCTTGACTCAAATCCCCTTTATCAGGTGGGTGCGGCCATCCCCACCTGCTGGGAGTGTTGGCTGCTGACGACCCACAGCTGCTCCTTTCTCTGGACAAGAACCAATGGGAGCTGCCATGTCCAGAGATGCACGGGAGAGCACTTTCCCCACAGTGGTCCACAGCCTACACCTGACTGATAGAGGGATCTAGAAACAAGGCAGACCCCTTTGCACCCTGAAGGCAGGGCAGCTCTGTGGTGCAATCCACAGTCTAGATACCCGGGGGGGTCAGGCTGAAGACAGACTCCACCTGGGACCTCCCTTCCCTCTGTTCAGCAACCACTCGCCTTCTACTCCAAGCCCTCCCTTCTGTGGAAAACCCAGCCTAGATGGGCCCTCTCCCCCTCTCCCGGTCCCATCGGCCTCTCCTTTCCCCAGTGTTGGTGCTTTTTAAACTCCACCAAAAATGTCACGGCAGGTTTCTCGCCTTGCTTCCAAACTCCCTGATAAATTCCACTGGCTGGGCAACCCCAGGAGAGGTTTTCTGGAGCAAGGAACCCCATAAATCACCTCGCTGCCACTCCAGCGTGGGCAATATCTTATGTAAAAAGGTGTTTCCTGGGAGCGCCACAGGCAGGAGAATCCTATTACAAGCTGCCCCATTAATTATAAAGAGTCAAGTCGACCCTTTGCTGCGATTTTTTATCTTAAGTCCAAAAACTGATTACCTTCACCAATCCTCCCCCTTGCAAAAAAAAAAAAACCCTAAAGAATAAAGTAAATGTTTGAAGAACAAATACCAAAGTTTCTCCTTTTAGGGGAGAACCAGCAGAGAGAGAAGTGGGTGGGATAGAGCCTTTTTTCTTCCTTTTAAGGTATGTAATGCAGGGTCTCAGCTCCCGCTCCCCACGCAAGAACGCAGGATATGGTGAGGCCAAAAAGGAACAACAACGGAGCCATAGGTAGGGGAGTCATACCACCATATTCTCGCTGGCGGCTGGTCAAGACACAAAGCAAACACCCACCAGTACCCCAATGAGGGGTCTTCCTGCACCCCAGTCTTGCTGGCGGCCGGGCGAGACACAGGAAGTAGGAGCCACACGATCTGCAACCCGCCCTCTGCTTCCCTGCCAACCAACCCACCCCACTTGCTAGCTGCAATCCGCCATCCATTTCTCTGCTAACCAACCAATCCCTTGCCAGCATAGCCACAACAGTTATATTAGTGGCTAATGGCTAACTGGTTACAACTTATGGCCACCCAGCCACAGCGGATGGTCATCTGATTACAGCTGATGGCCATCTAATAACCAAGCCAGCACCTTTCCATGAGAGGCCGAGAACCTGGAAACTGCTCTCTGAGATTCGGGCTCCACAGGGAGCAGTTATTTTGAGGGCTTAGCCTGTGTGTGGCGTAATTAATTTCCTTGACTTCTCTACTCCTGGAAGCAGATGCTACAATTCATCCCATATTACAGACGAGAGAAACTAAGGCTCTCCTGAAGTTACACAATCTATCCCTATCTTCTGAGATGGTGAGGTGGGCAGACAATGGGCCTGGCTGGGTATTTAAAGGCCTGGGTTCAAACGCGACCTCTGCTTCTTTCTGGCTGGGACCCTGAGCAGGTCGGTTAGCCTCCCTGTGCCTCAGTTTCCTCTCCTGCAAAAGGAGGAATAAAAGAGCCCCTCGAAGGCTTCCCATGAGGAGATCTGGAGTAGCAAACACAGAGGACATAAGCCAGGCATGTCTCTTGCCTGAGTGACCAGCAGCCTTCCCACTGGTCTCCCTGACACCCCACTCGCACCCCAATCTATTATACTTGGCATTCAGCCTCCAGAATAGCCTTGAACAAGCCTAAGGCAGATCCTTGCCCCCCATCTCCTGCTTAAATTCTCCCACGCCCTCCACCCAGCATTTAGCATAAAGGCCAACTCCTCACCTTGGCCTATAGGATCCTGTATCATCTCCCACCTTTGGAGACTCAGCTCCTCCTTCTCTACCCCAGACTCCCCGAACTGTAGCCACACCAGCCTCTTCTTTCTCTTCCTAGAACTCACCAAGCTTGATTCTGCCTCAGGGCCATCGTCTGTGCTGTTCCCTTTGCCTGGCACACTCTTCCCCCCAGGTCTCCGCAAAGTCATCGACTTCTCATCGAGGCCTTGGCTAACTGTCACCTCCTCAGAGGGGCCCTCCTGGCCCACAGTCTGCCTCTCAGGGCCGGGTCTAGGGTGAGATGAGTAAGGCACGCACCCTGGGAGCAAAATGTAAGGGGTGCCAAGTAACTCGGAAATCAAGATAAACAATATTGTAATAAAAATACTTTTACATGAACATTAATGCAAAAGAAATGTATGATGAAGAAACTAGGGACATTTTACATGAAGATGGGGTCTCACTTGGCCCTTGAATGTCTCCCTTCACCTGAATCCCAGACCTGCCAGATCTTGTCTCCCTTGGTTACCGTCTCCTCAGTAAAATATCAATCCTGTGAGGGCTGGAATCCGATCTAGTCTATTCACACCTATAGCCCAGAGCCCGGAAGAGTGTCCAGCATATACTGGGCCTGCAATCTATACTTGCTAAATAACTGAATGAATGAGTGAATGAATGAACGAACGAATGAAGGAAGAGGAGATTCACAACTTGGCTGCAGGGTCTTCGGTCCACCTTCCACTCCCATGTTTCAGATGAGGACGTGAGGCCCAGAGGGGGTGAGTAACCTAGTCACAGTCACACAGCACAGCCACAGCAAAGCCAGGCCCAGACTGAAAAGCTCATGAGGCTGTGTGTTCCCCACAGAGAAGTCTCCGGTGACCTGGAGCGGGCCTGTAGGGGCCAGCTCTCTCTGAGTGTGCACATTCCTGAAGTAGCAAACTCGGATTGCCACCTGAGTTGTGCCAGATCCATGCACCATCATTATTACTACCTAATTCATACGTTTCTTAACTGCTTTTTAGGAAGAAAATGTTATCACCACTCTAAATAGAGAAACAGTATCACTTCCCAGAGTTAGATACTAAGTTAGCAATAAATGAAGTGCGAAAAAGAACAAAATGACATCGTGCCGTTGTAGTTGCGCCACGTCTCCAAGCCTGCCCGTGGTATGTTTGATTTGCAAGTCTTAGAGGGGCGTTTAAGACACGCTAGTAGCAAACAGAGACTCTTCTAACACAATCACAAGAGCGTCTAACACAAGAGCTAAAAGAGAACTGAAAGGAGAGTGGCTTCCTCATGAGGTAACGGGCACCTGCGCAGAGCCCGGCACCTCCAGGCGCCCCTGTCGCGCACCATGGGAAACCCTGCCTTAGTTAAATAATGGCTGGCAGCACCACACAGGGATACTGACTGATTTCAGGGACCCCACGAACTCTTCTTTCAGGGAAGAGTCCGAGGCAAACTCTTCCTCCAGAAACATCTGTGGGGGGAGTTGGAGGCAGGGCACCCACAGTCGCTCTCAGGACTCCCCCTGTTAGGCACCGGGGATCTATTTTCCAGCTAGGTTTGGGCGTCCTGTAGATCCCTGAACATAATAAAATTGCATTTCTTTTTTTTCATAGTTTTAATGAAGTGAAACAACAAAATTAATCATTTTTAAGTGAACAATTCAGAGGCATTTAGTACTTTCACAGCGTTATGCAATTACCTCCTCCATCTGGTTCCAGAACGTTCTTTTACCCCAAAAGGAGACCCCATACCCAGTAAGCAGTTGCTGTCTATTCCCTCTCCTCCCAGCCCCTGGCAACCACCAATCTGCTTTCTGTCTCTATGGATTTACCTATTCTGGACATTTCATATACATGGAATCGTGAATGTTTTTTTTCACTTAGCATCACATTTCTGAGGTTTGTCTACAGCTTAGCATGTATCAGCCCTTCATTCCTTTTTATGGCCGAATAGTATTCCATTTCATGGATGTACCACACTTTGTTTATCCACTGATGGAGCATTTCTTTTTAAATAGACCAGCAAATTATTCTTCATCAGGCCTTCGCTTCCTACTCTACACCAGACCCATTCTTACCTTCACAGGCCATGCCGTTTTCCATGTTACACAACATGGATATTTTAATGTATGTTGTGGAAAGTAATACACGACGTTTATGTCCAAATAGGCTGTGAAGTCAGTCCTTGTTTTGAAAAATGATTTAAAGAAGAAAATAGGATAATGATAATAATTAACAGCACCCAATAACTGGCCACTGTTATTATTACTATATTATTATTGTTTCCTTCAGTGTTGAGTACTCAGTAGCCGGCTCCGTGCCAGGCTCAGACTGTGACATCTGTGGCCTCATTTAACCCTTACAAGGACTCTTGCTGTTAGAGATCATTGTGCCCTTTTTATAGATGGCAAAGCTGAGGCTCCAAAAGGTTTCATGCCTCATGTCACACAGTCCTTGATCCCAAGTTGCTCAGAGCCTGGGGATGGGGACAAGGACACCAGGGGGGCTGAGATGTGATAATGGAGGGAGATGTGAACAGAGTGCCGCAGGTGCCTGGGCGGGGGTCACTCACGTGGCCGGCTGCTCCGGCTTCATTTGGTTTGACCATGGGCTTGGGGTCCCTGCTGCTGCTGAGCAAAGAGAATTTACACCACAAAGTTTTCGCCTTGCGAAAAAGGGATGGTTGAGAATCTGGGTGTTTCTAAACCAATGCGTCAAGGACCAATTGTGCTCCCAGCCTCCAGCAGACTGTGTGGGTTCTGGTTCTAAAGTTCTGGGGTGGGTCCTGAGAGTCTGCATTTCTACCCAGCTCCCCAGCGATACTGCTGCGGGTGGTCCAAGGACCACACTTTGAGTATCGAGGGGCTAGAAGATCTGAATTCTGATTCTCAACTCCGCTGTAAACCCTCTGTGGGACCTTCGGCCAGTCTCTTGCCCTCCATCAGCCTCAGTTTCTTTCCCTAGTCAGTAGGGGTATTGCCTTCCATCGGGAACAGAAGAGCAAAGAATATAGAATAAAACAGAAGAGCAAAGTTATCATTTTCTGCGTGCTGACCAGAAAGCCACAAGCAGCTGCTGGGGTGAGAGATTTCCTCCCAAAGACCCCAGAGCCCAGCGGCAGGCACTGGGGGTGTGGGGGTGGTCCTGAACCCCAGCACAAAATGTGGAAACAGGAGGCTGGAGGTGGCGCGGCCCAGGAGAAGCCACAGGAGAGGTTCTCGTTCATCACAGAAATGGCCCATTTGCAATGATCGGTTGCCCAGGTGTTAATAACGCTAATGGCATAGGAAGGGTAAACTCGGTCACTTGGCTGAACAGAAGAAATATGCAGAGAAGTGCTCGGGTTTCCATAAATCAGCCGTGTGCGGCGCTACGAGGGAGGCAGGACTTAAAATTCCGGTCAGGAGATGGGTATTCTCATAATCCGAGCTGGAGAGGTAATTTATTCTGTTTATATCTTTTTACTGCACGACAAGGCTTGGGAGCAGGGGCCCTCCGTAGCCATTCTGCATTTTAAATATTAGTCCTACGCACAGTGGGTCAGCTCCCATGCTCTGTGGGGTGTTTATTTCAGGGCAGGAGGACAGGGATGGGACAGGGGACAGCATGCATGATGGGGGGCTGGAACCCACGTGCTTTAAAGTCCAGTGTTGGCCAGAATCACAGCCCAGGGTCAGCAAGGGGAAGGCTACGTCCCTTTTTCCCCAGAGCGGGAGGGCACAGCCAGGGGTTGGCTAGCCTCCTTATTGGCACACCTCAGAGTATTGTTTTTTTTTTTTCCTTTTGGAAATCTCTTATTTTTAAATGATAATAAATACAGGCGATGAAGAGATAAAAGGAGATGAACAGATACATTAATGGAGAAAGAAAGGGATGACGGAGAGGGAGAGAGGCAGAAACAAGGGCAAACGTGAAAAAGCAGAAGTCCTTATGTCTTTTGACCTTGGCAATTTTCATTATGCTCTTTGCCCTTCTGGCTGGCTTTGTTTAACCCAGGAAGGAGTTTTAAACAAAATCCAGTGAGGTTTCAGGCTGCAAGAATTAGCATTCATTAGATCCCTTCTTAAACAATCTTTTTATGGCAGCTGGAGTGCATTGATTCCATCCATCCATCCATCCATCCATCCATCCATCCATCCATCCGTCCATCCGTCCATCCGTCTATCCATGTGGTTACTAGATATGGAAATGAGGGCTTACCTGTGCCAGGCCCTGCCCTGGCTCCAGGGACAGCGTGGGCTCTGGAAGCAGGAGTTGTTGATTTAAAACCTGGCTCTACTCCTCCCCAGCTGTGTGACGCAGGCAATTCACTTCACCACTTGGGCCTCTTCTGTCTCCTCATCTGCAAAAGCTCCTCATCTAACAATGCTTACCTTGAAGGGGCATTGTGAGGACAGACTAGACTCTGGGCAAGACTGTTGGGCAGAGGCCCTGCAAGTTTGAGGGCATTGGAAGCAACTGGGGAGCTTGACAAAGGTGAACCGTCTTGGGCGCCACACCACAGAGCAATCCCAGCTATGGGCGTGGGGCCCGGGGGATGTATGTTTAACAAGCATAGTCCTCTGATCACACGTTGAGAAAATGGTTGTGGGCATCCAGGGGCAAATGTCCCTTCCCAACTCTCCCCCTTCTCCACCCACCTTCCGTAGGAACTGCCTCCGTAACTAAGAGCACCCAATACCACCTGGGACACCTACAGGGCCACTGCCACAGGGTGGGGTGGGGGTGGGATTTCTCCTCCCAGAGCCCCTGCGCCCAGTAGGCACTTGGGGAGTTGAAATGAGCTCACAGCAGTAGGGGGATTTGAGTTGGTTTTGACAAAGGTCCTGCTCTCTTTCCTTGTCATCCTCCAAAGAAGTTGGTGTGTGTGTGTGTGTGTGTGTGTGTGTGTGTGTGTGTGTGTGTGTCTGGGGGAAGATGGAGCTGGGGATTGAACCCAGGACCTAGATACCTAGATTTCCTGTACCTTAGCCACAGGTAAATGATATCTCTCCGATGTGGATGAAAGGCCATTGTGAGCCCATTTCACAGTGGAGCAAATCAAGGCTCAGAAAGGTGACACAGTGACCAGCGAGATGGTCTCCTGGACCTCAGGGCCCTGCTCTGTTCTGCTTCCATCCTACTCCTAGCTGACCTCTGCTCCCAACCCTCCTCACGCGTGAACTCAGAGGAAGGGCGTGTGGGGAGTTAGCCCCAAGTACTGACCATAACCCCAAAGATGAACGTCCCTCATGAAATCTGGTTTGGGGAGCCACTCTCTGAGACTTGATGCCCCTCACCCACCCCAGGGTTAGTCAAGTGTCTCCTGACATGAGAGTGGGCTCCTCCCGCTCCCCAGACTGTGAAGCTGTGGGCATGCGAAGGGCACCTGTAAGCTCTGTTGTACGATCTCTAGTTTTTAAATATGAGAAAAAAAAAAAAAAGTCTGGAAGGAAATGCATTGACCACATTACCACAGTGCTTGAGATTCTGGGTGATTCCATTTTCTCCCTTTTGTGTATCTGAAATTTCTAAAATTTCCACAATGAGCAAGTAGCATGTGGGTGATAAAGACAAATACGCTACAAGGAAAGAAAAGAGAAAGCCAGGCCACTTTGCACTGTTCTTGTGAAGTCCACATAAAAGAAAGACAGGAGTAGGGTTCTTAGTGCATGCCCCTTCCATGGGGGCTCACTGCTCCCCATCTCCCTGGACCCCTCCTTGCTAACATGGGCAAGCCCCCCCACCCCCACCATAAGCTTGGGCAAAAGGGATCCAAATGCGAACACTTCCATTTATGTTTATCTCCTTCATCTGCAGTGTCCTAGTTGGAAGGGAATGAAGGGAACCCTCTTCCCATTCCATTTTGTAAGTAAGGAAACTGAGGCAGAGGGGGAGGGACTTGTCTTTAGGAAGTGGCCTCAGGCCTCCTAAATCTCATCCAGCACCATTTTCATCAAGCTGATTCACCTAAAGACACAGCATGCACTGCATAAGAATGGCGGAGAACAACAGCATTGCTCTCCCTGGGGTCACTTCTGTCCTAAAATAGCCGTGCAGATAATTAGCATGGGCTTACCAGCCTGGACCTTTTGTTTTTGTTTTTGTTTTCCACCTGGAATGCATGGGGGTGTAATTAGGAGTGAAGCTAGCATTCTTTTGACATACTGAGGACAAACAAATCACACACCCATTCATTCATCGAATATTTTGAAGGCTTACTATGTGCCAGGCAGGTTTGTGTTAGATCGGAGTGTTACATAAAGCATGGGGAGATACTGTGCCTGGCACACAGTAGCTGTCAAAAAAAATGGCAGCCACTTTTATTACCGGATAGTTACCAAAAGCACTCCCCATTTAGACAAAGAGAGGTCTTTGAACCCATCAAGTCTGTTTTATGTCAGAAACAAGAACCAGAGAAAAGAAGAATTCCATTCACTCTGAGAAACTATGAAGACAGACAAAAAAAGGAAAACCACACAGCACTGAGGGGAAAAAAAAGAACATTTTTTTATTAATCTTTCTTTTTAAAAAAGTTGATTTTTTGTGGGGTTTTTTGTGTGTGTTTTTTTAGGTAAACCTCTTTCTGCTTCCCCTCCCTCACTCTGCCCACCCTCCTCTTAAAAATATAAAAATGTCCAACCCCAGATAACTAGAGTACAATAAATAAACAGTAAACACAAAAACATACTTTATTTGTTTCTTCTTTATACAAAATAAGGAAACTAGAAGCGTTCAACTTCCAAAAAAGTATAATACTGTACATCCTGACGACCCAGCCTCCAGGCCCCAGGCAGGGAGGGTGGTCTGTGGGCCAGAGCCCAGAAATCTTGGCGCCTTGCCCAGTGGAAGAGCAGGGTGGGCGAGTGTTCGAGTCTGGCCTGGACCTCGGGGCTCAAAATGAATGTCAAAGTAAGGAAAGAGGGGGTGGTCTGGCCCAAGGCTGGCGAAGTCCAGACCGCCCCACCTTCCTAGAAAAGCTGACCTTGAGCCTCAAGATTGGCCACGAGGCGGCGCCAACGTGCAGGTGGATTTGTCTTCCAGGGACACCCCCATTCAAGCGTTGTTTTTCTCTCGCTGTCGCTGTCCATCTTCTCTCTCTGGCTGGCGCTCTCTCCATCTCCTCGCTTCCTCATTTTGCTCCCTTTCCTCTCTCTCCCTTCAATCTCTTTTTCTTATCATCTTGTTTGAAAGATGGGGAAAGCAGAGTGAGAAATAAGATTACAAAATGCCACTCGGATTGCAGAGGTGGAGGAGGACAAAATCATCCCCGCTCCTTGGCCTCAACCTTTTCTTGGTCCACAGAGGTGGTGGGTGGGGGTCCGGGGGCAGTCTAGAGCGTGCTTGAGATCTCTTGACCCTCTGCAGTATTGACTTTGGTCCCAAGAAATTGCTCGCGGCTGCCAGGAGAGCGCTGGCGGAGGGCTGGGGCCCTGGAGAGCCGGCGGGGTGAAGATGGGGGTCGGTCCCACTACGCGCCCAGCCGAGGAGCAGCTGCCGGTTGAGTGCGGACCCGAGAGAGAACCACTGAGGGAGCCCCAGGCCACCGCTGAGTCGGGCGTTTTGGTTTGGGGAGGCTGCGTCCAGGTGGGCTGTCTGGCCTGGTGGCCTTACCACACGGCGGCCTCGTTGAGCTCGGGGTTGGGGTGAGACAGGGGTCCGCTGTAGCCGCTGGCACCGCTCATGGGGAAGGGCGGGCTGGGCCCCCCGCTGAACACCTCGCCCGGCAGGGGGTGCAGGGCGCCAGGCAGGCCAGGCTCGGGGCTCGGCGTGTCCGGGTGCGAGATCATGTCGGTGAACCTGGGGTTGTCAGCTGTGTGCGGCCCTGCGAGCGGGGGCTCCAGCGCGCCCAGCGGCGTCGAGCCGGGCCCCGAGGCGGCCAGGAAGCTGGAGTCAGCCGGGGACTGCGCCTGCGACGGCGGGCCGTGTGTGAAGAAGTCGTAGTTGCCTCCCGGAGCATAGTAGTCGCCTTGGTAGTCTGCGGAGGGGACGGGGAGGAGACAGGGAGAAGTGAGAGACGTCCAGGGCAGTGAGGGACTCCCGGGGCCCGGGGAGGGGACCCGGGAGACCGACCGGAGAGACGACGCCCAGAGACAGGGGTACTTGGTCGCGGCTGCTGGGACAGCACGTTATGAGGGACAGCGCGACACTGTCGAGGTGAGAGACCCACAGAGAGGCCTGCGGAGACCAAGAGGGAGGGAGGTCCGAGGCTGCGGAGACGCAGACCCGGCGGTCAAGCTGGGGAGAGAGACAATGAGAGATGCCGAAAACGAGAGAGACAAACTGTGAGAGACAGAGAAGCGACGGGAGACACTCAGAGACAGTGAGGGACAATGTGTGAGATGCCAAGACTTCAGTCAGAGTCCTGACCCATAGATGGAGAGAGACAGCGGCTGTGGAGGCGCAGAGGCAGTGAACGGTCGCAGACAGTGTCTTAGAGTTGGTGAAAGATACACAGAGAGCGAGAGACACGGAAACTGCGAGAGACACGGGCTGTGAGAGATAAGCAGAGGCCAGTGTGAAAGGGGAGGGAAGAGGAGACCGAGCCCGGAGCCCCCAGACTCAGAGATACCCAAGGCAAGGCAAGAAAAGGGACCCAGAGACCAAGCCGCTGAGAAATTGGAGGTCGAGTAAGACAGTCTAGGAGACATCAAGAGAAAGAGATGGGACAGCCGTGGTTAGAGACACACGTGAAAAACCGGGCGATAGACCCAAAACAGGACAGGAAAGCCAGATACGCACAGAGACTGAGATGCATGGGAGAGAAAACCAGAGACGCGGAGGCTGAGGCCAGGAGAGGAGCAGGGGAGGGTGCAGGGGAGACAGAGACCAGAGCGCGAAATGGTTGAGACCTGGTGGCGACCAGCCTGGGCAGAAACCGGGACCTGGGCATAGGCTGGAGCACGGAGGGGCTGGCGAGTTGGGCCGCGGGCGCGGAAACCCGGACCGGAGCGCGCAAGGCGGTCTCACCGCGGGGTCTTTCTGCTTCTGAGCCCAGGAGAGTACAGCCCTGCGCCCGCCCGAGTGAATGCCGGCGTCCGACCATTTGCACTGGTCTCGCTTGACTTGAAACCGAGAAAGCTGAGCCCCAGCTACTTGGGAGACCGGGAGAAGGACCCCAGCATTCTCTCGGTGGTGTCCAGAGTTTCCCGGGAACCTCGGGGTACAGATTCGGTCCTCTAGTGTCACCAGTGGGTTAGCCCAGGTTCTGAAGCATTTGGGGACATAGAGCCCTTTTGAGAATCTGGTGATAGCTTTGGGCTCTCTCTCCAGAAAAATGCACAAATGTGTGTTTTGCCCACAAATTCCAGATGATATGCCTGCCCATTCTCTATAAATTGTTTCTAACCCGCTCTCATAGCCCCTTCCTTCATTTCCCCGACAGTGTGCTTGTCTCCCCCCAGGTCGGCCCCTGAAGGATTGGGGTGGGGGACCCCACGAAAGGAGCACCTCGCAACTCGCTCCGGTGACAATAATCCACTTTGTACGGTGGGAAAACCAGGGTGGCCGGAGTCCCCTCTGCAAACCCTCACTCCCTGCTCAGTCTTGGGTCTCAGTCACCGGGAAGAGTTCCGAATGCCCCCTGCCCCTCCCTTCTCTCTCCAAACCCTGAAATCAGTCCAAATGGGGGTGTTTGGAGGCGAGGCTTGGACGCGGTTTAGGCAACAGCTAAAAACGGTTGCTAATTACCTTTTATAAACCACTCATTCCATTCTCCCCGAAAGTGAAGGGAGAGGTTGGAAGCGGCGAATTTGGGGCCCCTAAGGGACAGGGATGGGGGTCGGCCGGGGCCCGCAGCGAGCAGGCCAGCCAGCGAGGGCCGCGGCCCCCGCGCGGAGCGCGCCGCCTCCGCCCATATGGCGGCCGGGCCGGAGGTAATTGGAACAAACGCCGTCTGAAAAGGGCACAAAAGCCGCAGCTGGGGCTTTGTCCGCGCTCCCACGGGGAGCCGCAGGCCCGCCGCCCGGCCCCTTTCTCGTCCGCTGCCGGCCGCCGCCGCCGGGATCTCCCAGCGCGGATTAGGCGGGGCTGCCTCGTTGGGGCTGGGGGGTCCTAACCCCCGCCCCAATTCTGGGGGAAGTGGGACCCGAATATCCAGGCCCCCACCCCAACCAGCAGACGCGCGGGTAAAGGAGGCGGCGGGATGGGTGGGGGCGCACTGTCCTCGGGGAATCCTTGGTTAATTACCCAGGCGGGGAAAAATTCCGGACGGGTACCGCCCTACCACCTTCTTACGCCCGCTGAGATTTTGTGCGGAAGGGGGCAAAGGTAGGTGGAGGGGTTGGCGAGTGGAGACCCCAGGATACATCCATCATCCGGGCTGTCCTGAGGGTCTGTAGCCCCCCAATCGGGGCCCTGCCGTCGCAGAATTTCTCCCCCCAAAGCACAGCCGTGCATTTTATCCACAATTTCTGGGGGCTCTGGCTCGACCTGAAAATTTAACCTTCCAGGCCTGCGATTGTACCAAAGCCGACGTCGTCTTCCCTGAGTCTGCCTGGGCGCCAGGCGGCTGGACTCCGCCCTCGGTATTGCCACCAAACCCACTTTTCTAAGAGAAGGGGCCTCTCCCCACACTGGGCTACTACCCCTCCCCCACCCCCAGTAGGCCTGTGACACTGGGCTACTCAGAGGGGAGATCCCTCTCAGGCCCAGGCACTCCTGGGGACGCTCCTAATTCAGAGGCTCAGGAACAGAAGCGGGTGGCGCCTTCCCTGAGCCCACAAGTCTGGGAAGTGAAGGATGGTGTTGGGTGCTACAATGGCCCATAGCACAAGGGGTATCAAAAACCTGGGTGGGGGAGTTGGAATGGGTCACTGCCAAGCAGTTGTGGTCGGATGGAGGGGTGGGGAGAAATAATGGAGGAGAGAAAGAGGGAAGGAGGAAGAGAATGGGTGACCAAGAGGAGAGTTCACCCCGGCCTGAGCCTGTTAGCACCAAACCAAGAATCGTTCGCTGCAAACTCCTGCCCCTTGCCCCCTGCAGCCCCAAAGATGGAGCGTGGATCACTGGGTTGGCCCAATCCTTGAGCCCCCAAGCCACCACTGACCCCGACGTGCTTGGGGCTGGAGAGTGGATTTGAGTACTGCCCAGAGCAACTGCTGGCATCTCAGCTACTAGTGCCAGACGTCGTGTGCACAGTTCCCGTGGCGGCAGGACCGAAGTAATGTCTTGGAAGCTAGCGAGCCAGCTGCAGGGGACGAATCCTGACCCCTCCACCACTGCCATCAGCGCTGCCCTCCAGCCCTTAGTTCCTGCTGGTGCCAAGTACACCAGGGCTAGGGCAGCAGGAAGGCTGTGTGTCTGGCTGGGGTCCGGTGTGTTTGGATTTGTGACTACCCGGCTTGATACGATGGGTGGGAGTGTGTAAGCCTGTGGATCTCTCCCGGGGTGTTTGTCAGTCAGTGTCTCCGGGACGGAGTACACCAGTGTGTGGTCATGTGTGGTCATGTGTCCAGATTGGTGTTCCTGAGGTCTCTGAACTCAAGTGTGTGTTTGAGGGAGTGCGTGCGCCCATGTGTCCTGCACGTCGCTGCTTGTCTGGTGTGTTTATCTGTGTGTCACTGTGTAGGTGAGTGAAGCCATGTGTGGGATTTTGCGTCCAGGAGGTACCTGTGGGTGTGTCCATCATCGTCCTGAGTGAACAGAAGGGAGGGGTTCCCTGGGCAGCCGATAGTGTGGGGATCCGGCCCTGCGCCTTCAGCCCCCAGAACAGCGCGGGCCTCAACGTGGGGCAGCTTGTCGCAGGGGCCCCTTACCTCCATAGTAGGTGTATGGAGTGGACCCCAACATTTCAGACTCGTCCAAGCGGCCGCCCAGCGGACGCATGCGCCGGGGACTCCGGAAGAAGGCGTGTCTCCGGGCTCCCAGAGCGCTCAGTTGTTTCATCCGGCGTTCTTTGGACCGTCGGTTCTGGAACCACACCTGGGACAAGAAGGGGGCCGTGAGCTCGGTAGGGGGTGTCCTCTCCCAGCCCGGACTGCCCCCGCTGGGTCCTAGCGCCTCCTTCTCTCCACGACTGCCCTGAGGCGGGGCGGGGGCTGGCCGGATTAGGGCGGAGGGGTGGAGAGGGGCCCCAGTGAACCAGCCAAGGGAGAAGGATTTTGCGGACCCGTGGGGCGACTCATAAAGACTTGGGCTTCCTGGTCCTCGCCCTGCTCGCGGCCTGACGGCTTTATAAAGGCCTCCTGCCCCGCCTGGCTCTGGTTTTGGCCCCTTGGCTCCCCAACCCGACTCTGGCCGTTTGTCTGTCAGCCCCGCGCATTGGCGCAGGAAGGAGGCACGTAAGGAATGTCGCCTCTTTCTCTGCTCCAAAGATGAGAGGAAGGGAGGGATCCTGTACCCCCAGTAAGGCTTTAAACCCTCGTTGTACGGGGAGGGGACGGGCTTCAGAGAAGTGAGGTGACTAGCGACTTTGGCTAGGAGTGACCAGCTGGCCCGACCTGGGGCGCACCGTCTGCCCCTATACCCAAACCCTTAGCCAAGGAGGCTGGGGGTGTGGAGGGTGACTCGGGCCTGGCCGCACCTGGATGACGCGCATGTTGAGGCCGGTCTCCTGTGCCAGCTGCTCGCGGATGTGGCGCGTGGGCTTAGGCGTGGCGGCGAAGGCGGCCTTAAGCGTCTCCAGCTGCTTGGCTTTGATGGTCGTGCGCGGGCCGCGCCGCTTCGTGCCGGAGTTCTGCTCCTCGTTCTCGTTATTGGCTGTTTCCTTGTCCGACGACGTGGAGTTGTCCGTCTCCTTGGGATCGTCCTGAAGTGGGTCCTGGAGGTCCGGGGACAAACTGCGGTCCGTACAGGATGACACTGCGGGCGGACGGAGCAGGAAGGGGACAGTGGCGTCAGCGGCGGCCCGAGGCCTCTCCAATCCGGTAGCCTGTTCCTGCCGGCCCAGGCTACCGCCAACCACGCCGTATTCCCTCCCAAACCCTGCGACAGCCCCTCCCCCAGGGGTCAGGCGCCCGCCCACTCCCTCCAGGCGGGGCTGGGCCTTGGAGCGGCCCTTCTCACGCCTTCTCAGCACTTTTCAGCTATTGCCTGGGTAAAGGGGAGGCACGCTCTCTGGAGAGCCCGGCCTTATTGGAGAAGGGACAGGAGGGTACACATGCCCTCCTGGCCTCTGATCTTCTTTCTTCTCTCCTTTCTCCAGACCCCAATTAATGTCCTCCCAAGGCAGGTAGAAATTCAAAAGGGGTGGAAGGGGTGGGGGAATTGCGCAGCAGTTCCAAACTGGGGGAGGTGGCAACTTGGGACAGGCTCCTGAATTGGAGGAGGCAGGTGTTCCGGTATCCTGTAGGACTGACTCGGAACGCTGTTCCCTCCCCCAGCCCGGGCCTTGCCCTAGAACTGCCTGGTGGGTGAGCAGGTGTGGAGAGCTCTGAGTGGGTACACACAG
Organism: Rhinolophus sinicus; assembly: GCF_036562045.2. Classification (NCBI taxonomy): domain Eukaryota; kingdom Metazoa; phylum Chordata; class Mammalia; order Chiroptera; family Rhinolophidae; genus Rhinolophus; species Rhinolophus sinicus. The sequence continues at coordinate 31,461,460 of NC_133765.1, read as the reverse complement.
GGGGGAAGTAGAGCGCGCCAGGCTGGGCATAGCGGGAGGGCACTCGGGCCTCGGGCAAGGGAGGAGCAGAGGCCTCCTACCTGAGTTGAGGCTGCCCTCCTTGAGGCTGGATGAGCTCAGGTAGTCATCCTTGCACACGAACTTGTTCTCGTCGATGACGTAGAGCTCCTCGCCGGTGGACAGCTGCTTGTTGCACACCATGCAGGTGAAGCAGTTGAGGTGGAAGACTTTACTGCGGGCCTTGCGTACCAGGTCGCTGGGCGAGATGCCTTGCGCGCAGCCTGCACACTTAGTGCCAAAGCGCCTGCAGACACAGCACAGCCCATCGTCACCTGGGGCAGCCCGATGTCCCAACCTCACAAGCCCCTGACCTCTTCCCATCCACCCTAGCTTGTGAGAAGTCTCCATTTCCACATCTATCAAATGAGACCCCAATCCTGTCCTCCCTCCCTGGTGAGACAAACGTCCTGGGCTCTTCTGGGGACTTGGACTGTTATGCCTCATTCAGGTTTATTCGGACTCCACCGGGCTTATAGCAAGAGCAATGGGCACAGCCTTCAGCCAAGCAGAAGGCCCAGGGACCCCCAAGAGGCTCCCCATACTCCCAAATCCTCCCCGATCCAGCTGAGAGGCTCAAGGGAGACTCGGCTCTCCAGGTCACAAAGAATTTTAAGCCAGTCAGGCCGAGTTTGGACCACTTCTTGGCTTTGCCTCCTTTATCTTTTTTCCAGTCTTCTGGGACCCCAGTAGGACCAATCAGCCTGGCTGGTGGGGTCTAGCAATGGGACGGGGATCCCCTGTCCTGAGCTGAACCTGAACAGAAAGGAGGGACCCTTCTGCTGATTCAGTGCCACCAGCACTGGAGGCTTTCCAGTCCCCTTGTAGGACCCACCAGAGCTAGTCAGGAGCTTGTGGACAGCAGGACCTGAGAACGGGGGACTCTGGGAAGCAGGAACTAAGTCTGCAGCCCCCCAAAATATCTCGCCCTGGCAGGCAGCGGGAGAATGTGGCCAGAAGGCAATCCTACACCTGCATGGCTAGCACACGGGATCGCTGAAATCCCCCCTTTCCCACGTTCCTGGTCTAAATCCTTTTCTTTTTTTCCTTGAGCGCTGGGAGAAGTCCGGCACCCCCAAAATGGGTGGTGCAGACCGGCAGGAAGAGGGGTTGAGGTGCAGATGGGGGAGGGGGAGAGCCCAGGACTTTGGGGCCCCACATCTACTCACACCCAGGTCTCTAAACAGGGCGAATTTGGGTGACGTTGATGTAGTGAGGGCATTAGAAGCCATAAGTCACTTTTGGCCTTATCCGGCAGCGTAATTGGCCATACGCACCTTATCAAAAATCATTAGGCGCTTTGCAAGCAATGCCACAGTAGGGGCCTCAGTTCTCTGGGCCGGGGAGTTTACACGTGTAAGGCGCGGCTGACATTTTCTCCTATTCAAATTCCCCAGTGCCTAGCGGCTGAGGCCAGCGAGCAGTCTTGCTCGTCGGTGTTAATCACTGCCCCCTAACCCTGGGCTCCGGAATGCTCACTCACAAAGCCCACTCTGGGCGACGGGTGGAAGCAGGCAGGACTGAGCTGCCAAAAAACCCCACAGCCTTCCAGTCCATCCCTAGGCAATTCCCAGCTGGGGAAACTGAGGCCCAGAGAACTGATCATCCCTGCCTTGCCTGCGGGCCCCTGTGGGCAGCGAGGGGAGGTGACAGAGCCTGGCATAGACTCCGGAGGTCCTGATTCTCAGCTTTAATGTCGTTGGTACTTTTCAACATGGAAGAAAATGTTTCAGGAGTTGGGGTGGGAAGATGAGGAGAAGGTTTCTTCCCCCCAACATCAGAGGAGACCTTCTTGGCTCAGCCCCCTCTGGAGCTGGGAAGTTTCCGTTTGTCCAGGAGGGCTGTGGGGCCCACCCTGCCTTGCCAGGAGGGAAGGCTCTGGGCAAATGCACTCTGCCTGGTAGGAGACACCTCCAGCCAGCCCTAACTTTGCAAAAATCCTTCCTCTCTCAGAACTGCGTTTGAAACTTGCGCCCTGGGGTTGCAGCCTCGGGAGAAGGGCAGAGGTGCGTGGGGAGTAAGTTTGTCAGGGCTTCTTTCTTCCCCTGCCCCACCTCTGCTCCAAGCAGGCCTGGAGGAACAGCGTGAGGCAGCCCAGCAGCGTCCTCCTTGCTCCGCTCGGGCTCGGGGGCCCTTTCCTGGACCGAGGACAGAAGGAGAGCAGTGAGCTGCCCGTTTCCCCTTTTAAGCTGCTGAGCCTGGGAGGCTGGGATGGGTTTCGGGTCTCTCCTTCCCGGGTGCCCCAACCGAGCGCGAAGTGGGCACGCACTTGGCAGGGCTGCGCGGCCTCTTACCTGAAGAAGTCATTTTTGCAGTAGAGCTTGCCCTCGCGCGAGAAGCACTTCTCCGAGAGGTTGGTCTTGCACTCGCAGCACTGAACGCATTTGATGTGCCACGCGCGGTCCAGCACGTTCAGCAGAAAGCGGTCAAGGATGGGCCGCTCGCAGCCGGCACAGTGCACCATCATAGCCCCGCACCCCGGCGGCGCGGGCCGCCTTCCCTCCCTTTGGGCCCCCGGCCCTCGGGCCCCCCGGCCCCGCCGCTGCGCTCCGCCTCTTCTCTCGGCCGTCACCGGGCGAGTCCGGTCCGGACCAAGACTCAGCCGCTCAAGTCCTCGGGTGATCGCTGGCCTGGCGCTGGGCCGCTGGGGTACGGTGGGGAGTGGAGGAGTTCACAGCCTCATGCCCGGGGCCGCGCGCCCCAGCGCTTGTTCCGAGCTCCCCCAGGTGCGTCTTAGGTGGCTGCTGGCCTCGGCGCTGCCGAGCGGCTCTCCCCGGTGGCGGAGGCGCCGGCACTTTCCCCCACTTTCAAGCCGTCCCGATCCTCATCTTTGTCTGGCCGCCGCCTAATTCGCGCATCCTTATTCAGATTTGGTGACGTGGCGCGGCACGTAGGGGGCCTGGCGGCCAATGGGCGCGCGGTGGCCATGGCAACCTCTTAAATTTATAGCATATCTAAATTGGCTACAGCGTTGCGGTCTGGACAGAGCAAAAAAAACAAGGCATCAGTATTGTTGAGTATTAGCTTGTACCTGGTTCGGAGGCGAAGTAAGTATTTACCTTCTAGTTTGGGGCTGGGGGCTGTGGGCCGCGCGATCTGAAAACTGTTTCTCTCTTCCTCTCTCTCTCACCCCACAAATATTTGGGGGCCAGGATTCCTAGGCCTAGTGGGGGGAGGGACCCTTGCCCCCTTTGCCATCTCCAGAACTTGCAGAAGTTGCCCGAGGCCGGGAGCAGGCTCCACCTCCGCCTTCTCCTTCCCAGCCAGCCCAGCGGACTCCCTCACCCAGGCGCAGCCCTGCGGTCTGCTCCCCGGAGCTGCCGTCGCGCAGTTCTGGGGGCTCCCAGAGCCTCCCAGCTTCTTTTGTCATACATGGGTCTGGGGCCCAGGCGTGCCTTTCTCATGGAGAGAGAGAGAGGGAGGGAGGGAGGGAGGGAGGCAGAGAGAGAGAGAGAGAGAGAGAGAGAGAGAGAGAGAGAGAGAATGAGAATATGAATGGAATCAGTTCGGCTAGCGTATTTTTCCCCTGCAGGCCCAGGTCCAGGTGTGGGGGCGGGTGTCATCTGGCCTGGTCAGGGACCGGGGAATTTCAGGCCCGAGCACACCGCCCAAGGGCTCTGGGGGAGATGTGGGGTGGGGCAGGTACAGGGTCAACCGCTCTTCCCCAAGCCAGATCAGAGGTGGCGTTGCCCAGGTCTCTCCTTTTCTCGCTGCAGTCCCGGTCAGGCAGTCGGGGCACCGTGGTGCGTCGGTCGCACTGCCAAGGCAGGGAAGGCTAGCGATTAAGTGCTGCTTGCACATGCGGGGCCTATGGGATGGGTGTGAAATTTCAATTTCTCATAGGGCACAGGAAGAGAGGCTCCGCTGGGCGCCAAGGGTCTGGGGAGTGGTGGGTGCTCGCAGGTATGTGTGTAGAGGGGTTTGGGTGTGGGGGTTGTGGGGGAGGAGAGGGCCAGGCCTCTTTTCCAAAGGGGACCAACCTGGTGAGTGGGCGCTCCAATTCAGAGAGGCCTGGAGCGTCCGCGCGGATTTTCAATCCGGCTTCTGGAAAGCCGGCTGCTGGGGAAGGTAGGCCCTGGGCCCAATGGCTGAAGCCGGAGAACTGTGTTTGTGCCAAGATTTGGCTGTGCACGTGTGTTTGGGTGCATTAACCGCGTTTGTCAGGGTATATTTGCTGTTTGAGAATTGCGTTTTTGCCTCTGTTTATAGTTAGTAATCAAGCATGTGAGTACATTTTCCTATGTGTGTGTTTTGTGTGCATTTTGTGTTTATAGCTGTGTATGGTTCTGCTAATGTTTGTATTAGTCTGTGTACTCTTTTTGTTGGTCTGTGTATATATTTACTTGTGGCCACGTGAATGTGAGGGTGTTTGCGTGTGTGAGTGTGCATTTGTGTAAGATTATTTGTGTACCTGCGTGCTGACATTGATGAGAAAATGGACTTTTAAAAAAATCCGAATGTTTGTGTTTGTGTGTAGATGAGTGGGGTGTGTGTGTGTGTGTGTGTGTCTGAGCCAGGTTGGATGTGTTAGTGCAGAATTTTGTGGCTCTGTGTTGTGTGCCAGTCACTACGTGTGTCACGTGTGTATTTGTGCACATAGCAGTATTTTTGTTTATGCCACTCCTGTAGATTTTTATGGCGGGGGTGTTTGTTTGTGTCCTAGCAGTGTTTACCTTTGTGGGTTTAAGGGGAACAGGATTTGTGGATGCTTGCTATGGAGCATTTGGTGGAGGCACAGAGACACCCACTTCTTTCCCTGTTCCCGTCCAGGCTCAGCACACCGTCTCCTACTCTCTAGGGGAGATGATATGGCTGGGGACACGGAATTGACAAATGTTTGTCACCAGGTGGGGCATTGACCCACAAGCTGAGTCTCTGAAAAGGAGTCCCCAAATCAGGCAAATCGGTGCTGCCTCTCCATCCTCCAGCTTGCTGACGGACAGGTGTCTACACAGCATAGCAGTGTGGCTGCTTGGAGCCAGGTTTGGCCAGGAACAAGCAGGTGGATCTCGCCTGGTCTCCCAGACCCAGTGGGGAGAGCTCCAGGGGCCCCAAATGAAACCACAGTTTCTAGCAGTGCCTGGCCCTGCCTCCTAGGGCATGAAGGGTCCTTGAGAGAAACAAGGACCCGTGAGGGAGAGGCACCCAGGCTGAAGTGAGGGTGAATTGTGCTGTCTGCTGGGTCTTTGTCTCACTGGGGTTTCCCTCTCTCTCCTGAGTTCTCTTCACATCTGTTTTTCTTTCTTTCTTAATGTTCAGAGTCTGTTCTCTTTCTGTTTCCTTTGCCCTCTGTTTCTCCATCACTTTGTCTCGTGATTTCTCCCTCTGCCTCTCTGCTGGGTGTGCAAATCCAGCATCCGGTTCCTCGCTGCAATTAGTAATTCTCATTGTGCACCGTCCAGATTTTGGGGTGCCAGAGTGAAGATTCACATACAGTCATTAGAAGCCCCCCTCTGATGGCCTTCTCCTCTGCTCTGGATGCAGCACACTGAGCCCACCCTCCCTCAACCCCTCACTGGGTACCCGAAGAGCTGGTCTGCCGAGTCTTCCCAGCTCCGGCTTTGCCTACTCTGCCGGCTACTCGATGACTTGCAGAAAAATCCACCTGCCCCTCAACTCCTGGATGGCTTAAATGCCAATGCATAGCCAGGCCCCTGCAGCTGGGGTGCCAGGCCAGGGAGCTAGCAGGAATGGGGACAGCTTCAGAGAGCAGCTCTGGGTCTCCCCGAGCCTGGATGTGGTGAATCACCTGGGGCTGAATGCCTTATTGCTGGAGGTGAAGGCTCTGCTTCCAGAAGCCGAGGTGTGGCCTTCTGCCTCGGGGAGTTGAATTTACCCATCCTGTTCAGGTCACAGGCCCCCTGGAGTCACCCTGTGGGGCTCGGTATAGTCCAACCTTAGTCCAGAAGCCCCATCGCCTCAGCCCAGCTGCAGGGGAGCCTGGCTGGCCTCCGCCAGGCCTCCACCTTCCAGGGCGCACAGCATCCAGAAAACGCCAGCAGACCAACTATTAGAAGAATTATCCCGCCCTAACAGCGCTAACAGATGGCGACCAGGCAGCGAAATCCCCTCCTATATGTAACTAATAAACCGCTTGTGTCTTAACAGGGTAATGCATGGAGACGCAATGTCACTTATACAAGATGTTGATGGAATTTACTATATAAAAATCTTCCTCCTAGAGTAGAGAGTATCAACATTACAACTCGACAGACGGCGGCGGGATAAGTAAAACAGACAAAAGACAAACAAGATAATAATCTGTTTCCAATCACTTAAGCCCTGTAGAGTTAGTAATACGCGGTTTGCATATTCCCCCTTGAGTTCGGTAATTAATTACCGGCGAGAAGGCACAGACCCGCCTGGGTTGGGAGTTTTGAGGCGCACTGAGCTGAGGCTTGGGGGTGGCGGGGGGCGCCTTTCTTGAGCTCTCCACCTCGGGACGCGGGCCAGCGGCCGGAATGGGGACTCTTGCGGGCGTTTGCAGCTGACCTTCCCGCAGGTTGAAGAGAACATTGAGAACGTTTCAGTTGCATCTCCGGACTCCTCCCCGGAAACTCTCCTGCCCCGGGAATGCAACGAAGCAGAAACGCGTGTGGGGGCTTTCCCGGTGGCCAGAGTATCTCCCTTCACCTCTCTGAAGGCACCCCCTCCCCCTCCCTTTGAATGGCCAGGAGTGGCCTGCTTTCTTGGGGGAACGCGCGAGCTGGGGAATCCGGGAGTCGCGCCCCTCGTCCTCTTCTCCCTGTGGTATCCGGGGCGGCTCAGGCGGCCCCCTCCCGACTTCGATCATTACCACGCCACCCCACCCCCTCCCGCAACATGCACAGTCCTCAACCCCCTACCCCACCCCCAAGAGCCAGCGCGGCTTTAACATTAAACAAACGCAGCGAGCGCCTCAGAGCTGCGCTCTCGGCCGGGTCTGCGCGGTGGCGGTGGCGGCGTTACAAATTGTAAATTTAAATTGCTCGCCGGATTCATTACCTCCCCTCTTTGATTTCAGCCAGCCGTGAAAAATTATACTGGTGTACCACTGAGAAACTGTTTTGCCGCAAAGAGCCCGCTCCTAATCACTGGCTTTCTCCCTCCGACAAAAGTGTAATTATTTTGTTTGGGGTGTAAATATAGGCCGCGCCGCGCACACACACTCAGCGTCCCGCGGAGCCGCCGCGCCCGGCCCGCCGCCGCGTGGACTCGGCCTCTGAGTAGGAGCGGGCGTGGAGGCTGCCGCCCCGAGGCCGGAGAAGAGAGGCTCCCTTGGCGACCCGGCGAGATTCAGAGACCCCAGCCCGCAGGTCCAGTCTCTAGCCTCTGCCCTAGGGAGTTCGGGTTTGCGGGAGGATCCCGGACCATGTGCGCTCAGGCCGGCCGGGGTAGATGCCGGCGCGGCTCGATGCGTGCGTGGGTCAGGGCTCCGGCTCAGGCGTAAGCATTAGCGCAGAGATGGAGAAGCGATGACCGGGGGATGAGAGTGGGGTGAGGGTGGATGAACGTCAGGCATCCCGGCGGGGGCAGTCAGCTGGGAGCAGCCCCAAGTCCAGGCAGAGAATAGTGTCCGGGCTTGGGCGTCCCCGTAAGGGCCAGAGCATAGGGAGAACCCTGTGGTTCTGGGCTTCTGGAAGGCAGGCGAGCCGGGGCCGGTGTGTCCCCTCTCGCTTTGCTGCGGACTGTTTGGTTTGTAGAACATCTCTGCGGGGTGCAGGGCGTTCCTGGCAGTTGAATTGCTCACTGCTTAATTAACGGTCTAGTTAACTGGGCAGGCCAGACCTGGAACGTTTAATCAAAAAGGAAAGGAATCCCTCCATTTCCTTCCTTCCTTCCTTCCTTCCTTCCTTCCTTCCTTCCTTCCTTCCTTCCTTCCTTCCTTCCTTCCTTCCTTCCTTCCTTCCTTCCTTCCTTCCATTTTCATCCATTCAACAATGGGAAAGCTTCCCTCCTCCCAAATCGCCTTCCCAGCGCTGAGTCAGAACTCAACCCCAGTTCTATATCTGGGTTGGGACGTTAAAGGGCCTGTGGGGTGTGAGCAGCAGGGATCGGGCAACATTGAGTCAAATCGCTTTGGGACCGAAGGCCGCGGTCAGCTTTAGGGGGCCGTATGTGGGGGCGGGGCAGCCCTAGGCGCCACCAGGGGCGTCTCTGGGAGGGAGTAAATGAGGAGGGCAGCCGCTGAACTGCGCTTTCGGGTTCTGAAAGACCCAGCTTCAAAGTGAGTGCACGCACCTGTGAGGGCTTGCCAGCTTAGAGACCTGGCTGGTTGTGGCCAGAGCAGGGTGGAGCGTGGTGTCCTCGCTCTCTCTTTCCCCTCTGGCAATTCCTTCTGCTGGAATGCACTTTTCAGAGACCCCACCTATCAGGATGCCCAGCCAGCTCCAGTAGGATGCTGTTGGATGCTGCAAATCAGGGCCAAACTCAGGCTCCGGTTGCTGGAAGGATGCAGGCTGGGGCTGATCCCTGGGGGCCTGAAGGGGCCTGGGGAGGACAGACGGAAATGTGCAAGCCACTTGTGAGGGAAACACTGACGCTTCTGTTCAGAGAGGGAAACCCCATACTTCCTGCATAGTTGCAGGCTGCCCTGCCAACTGCCCCTGAAGCACAGATCCCAGGCAGCCAGACCAGTGAGGCTCTGAGCTCGGAACCACTGGGCTCTTCCTCCTCCTTCCCCGGGCGGTAGGGCCTGGAGGTGGGCCCCAGCCCTTCCTTGTGGGAGAGCAGGCAGCGCTGGGGGGAGTACAGGGACTGTGACCTCAGCTCTTGTAGCCCCACTGAGAGTATCTGACCCATGGAGGCCCCCCCCCCCGGAGATGTTTCTGAGAAGATGCCTGCAACCCTGACCCATTTTTGGAGCCGAAATGGGGAGAACTTTCCAGGGACCCTAACTTCCAATTGAAGGATCCCCCATACTTTCTAATTACCCTCTCTCTGGACCAGCCAATCTGCGTTTGAGTCTGTCTCTTGCCTCTCCTTTCTTTTCTTTTGGTCTTTTTCTCAGTCTCGATAGCATTTCTCTCTCTCTCTCTCTCTCTCTCTCTCTCTCTCTCTCTCTCCCCCTCTCCCTCTCCCTCCCTCCCTCCTTTCCATTCTCTTCCACCTCCTCTCCCCGCCCTTCCACATCCCACCTCCTTTTTGTTAGCCTAATATGGGTTGCTTTAGAATTCGCCCGACTTTGGCAGCCTGCGCGCTGTGTGTGTGTGTGTGTGTGTGTGTGTGTGTGTGTGCGCGCGCGCCGCGCGCGCGTGTATTTCTCGGCTGCTAATGATTGTGTGTTGATAGAGTAATGCAGTGGCCTCATTAGCCTTTGTTTAGAAGGTGTTAAAAGGGAAATCTGCATCGGAAAGCGGCGGTTTACATTGCAGCCAGGCTGAACTACGCACGGAGCCGGCTGGGGGCCCCCGCCCATTCCCCCAGGCGCCCACCGCAATGGACCCCGGGAGGGGGGAGGGGCCCAGGGAAGGCGACCCCAGTTTCTTCCTCCAAAGGCGAGTATGTTTACCCTTGTGTGCGCCCTTCTGCTCCGCGGGGACCACAGCGGGAATCGCGTTTTCTCTTAAAACTCCTTTGAGCTGACCGTCAGTGCGCGGGCGCCTTTCTCCTCCAGGTTTCTTAGCGGAGGAGGGGGGGAAGGGCAGAATGCTGTTTGGGAAAAAAATTGCGGGGATTCTTTTTGAGCGCGGGTGGTGATTAGGTGTGTTATTTATTTTGGAGCCGAATACCAGTCAGTCCGCAGCGACTAGGTTGGGCTCGGGGTCTCCTGGATGGTTGGTTTGTGGCGAGGTCCTTGCGCCCCGGCGGCGGGTGTTGGGAGCACTAAGCATTAGTCTGCAAGAATCCTCTTTCTTTCCTTTCAATATAAGCGTATTCGCAGACGGCCAGAGGAAGAGTCTTCCTTACGCGGGAGGCCCATTCTTAAACTTACTTTCTGGGTCTACCCACAGCCTGGGGCCCCACGTGGAGTATGACTTCCATACAACGTACCGGAGCGCGGCTGGCCGACTTTTCTGAAGCCCGTGACTTTATTGAGCTTGGGCTAGTGTGCGTATGTGCGTGTGTAGGATTCGGAAAATGACCTTCACCTGAGCATTTCCCACCCACTCGGGGAAGCGAGGTTTCAGGCAGAGGAGAACGTGAGAAGATTCTTTTTACCCTGGATCCTACGAAAAGGCCCAGAAAAAAATGTTTTGAGCAGTCTCTGTGGGTGAAGCTTATTGAACTCGGAACCAGAAGGGAGGAAAAACAAAAACAGAAGCACCTGCGGACTTCGTGCGGCGGGATGTATACTCTCCGATCGGAACAGACAGAATTCATTGCTTTTTGCTGGGCCTCCGTTGCATCGGAAGAAACACTTTCTCATCTTTCTGGCTTTCCTCTTTGAGTTTCGGCTTTCCCTCCCCTGGATTTGATGCTGCTGGCCTTGGGGCGAAGCTCAGCTGTTCCGGGCGTCCTTGCGTGTTCACAGCGCCGGATACGCACCGGCGAAGCGTTCAACATTACCTTTTTCCCCTTTGGTTGAAGGCTAGGCTAGGCGTTGTTTAGGGACAGGTCGTGGGAGGCTGGGGCCTGGGGCAGTGACGGCGAAACGAATTCCAAACCTAATCTGAACTCGCCATGACGACTCCCAGGCCTCCAAAGCCACGTAGACAGAAGAGAGGTTCCAAGTTAAAATCGGCCGCTGTGATGCGGTGGGGGTCTTATTAGGGCCGAGTTCGGACTATGCGGGGAGAGGATGGAAAAATCTCTCTCTCTCTCTCTCTCTCTCTCTCTCTCTCTCTCTCTCTCCTTTCCTCCTTCCCTCCCTCCCTCCCCCCTCGCACTCTATCTTTCCCCCTCTAGCTCTCCCCTTCTCTCTTCCCAAAGCAGGTTTCGTGGAGAAAGGAACGGTGAGCCAGCGGTGGCTGCAAGGCTGTACGCCCGCGCCGGAGTTTGGACGAAGACAAAGACGGGAGCTGTCCGTGGTGCTGAACCTGCGGCGCCGCCGCGGGGGCAAATAGGCTCCTGTAACCTGCCCTCTCCTCCTTTACCCCCTCCTTCTATCTCTTCTTCACGCTGTGATTCTTGCCTTCGTATGCGTTTATTTCCTCCTTTTGTCTTTCCTTAGAACCCGTGTCCTGTACACGGGTATATATGTCAAAGAACAAAATGATTGATTAAAAACCGTGTCTTCTCCTTTCTTCCCAAATAAATGATTCAAGAAAGGTGTATTTTAGATGTACTCTAAAACAGATACAAACTGCTACCCACCAACTCCAAAAGAAGTGGAAATTCATGTTTCAAACAATAGAACTAAGCGATAACGAATGCCATTAATCTGCCCTTTGATTTATTCTGAAAGAGACGCAAGTGGTTTAGAAATTTTAGTTTCAGAAATATCGTATTCTTGGTACCTTAACTTCCTGGGTGGAAAAATATAAGAGCCAGGGAGGATTGGTGGTCAAATATGAAGGTGAACAGACGAAGGCTCTTGCCTACGAGTGGATAGATAGCTTGTGAGTGTGAAAGTGACTGACATTAAGTTGACTTAACCCTTTGAGGAAGAGATGAGATTTGCAAGGATAACAATCTTTAGCATTATTAAGAGGGGGATGATTCCTTTTGAAATTTGGGCACAAGAGGGTTAATCTGATGCTTCATTTTCTAAATGTGCACAGTGTTATCTAGATGTCTGACACAGTGTATGACCAAGCCCTGATTCTTCTGTTCAAGCTTATATGTAGCACTTGCCTAAAGAAGTTTGTGCAGGGGAGAAAAAAGATCATATACTCCCTCCGAGGGTGTGTGTGTGGGGGGTATGCACCCATTTTAGTGCACACAGATCTGTACATATTCCCTCTGGCATCTCAGAGATATACTGCCTCCCAGAGAGCCCAGATGCCCTGGGGCCGCCTCTTCATTTGATCTCCAAACCTCCCCACCACAAGAGTGTCAGCTAAGCCCAGTTGTTAGCATGAGTAATACATATGGAGAAGGGTCCCTCTGAATTCACTCTGGCTCCCCACCTGGACATTCTAGAGCTAATTTGCCCATAAAGGTAGGGGAAGTAGAATTCTCACACCAGAGTGATTTGTAACAAGGGGTTGAATCTTTGGATTGGAGTAATTATATCCCAGTTCCTCCAGACCCTGACTGTTTTTACCAAAACATCCTAAGACCTTTCACTGAGGCCAAAGCAACCATCTCTTTGGATGATATACCTTTCAACCTTTCAGAATGCAGAACTTCATAGTGCCAGGACAGAAACCCTGACCTTGAGTGGGTAAAGGAGAAATGGGGGGGGGGGAGAAGCCATTTACTGAGTGACCGTTATGTGCATTTGATTACTTGATCTTCACTGCAACTCTGAAAAGTAGTAGATAGTTATCATGGCTCCATTTTACAGGTGAGGAAATTGAGGCTCAGTGATGTTTATTAAGTTGCCTATAGCTACGTAGTGAAGTCCTGTGATTCTAATCCAGGTCTCATTGGTACTGGAGCCTGTGCTTGCTCTAATGTCTATGCTTTTCTGGGGGACCACACTGACAGCTATGCTGGGGATTTACCAGTGGTTACACCACTAATTTTCTTTAGCACAGTCCCTTTGCATTCCCAGGCCATCATGGTCTGTGGTCTGGATTTGGAAGTTGGTTTAAACCCTATATCTGGAAGCATGAGATAAGAATGGAGAGGACAGAGGACTCTGTCTTCAGGGGGTTGGGTGGGGTTTCACAGATTGAGACCAGTTTAATGTGAAAAGGATCCCGGACCATCTCCTAAACCTACACCTAGGAGTCACCCTTGATTTCCCCTCTGTCTCCTGTTTCATATCCAATCCATCAGCAAGTTCACTTATCTCTGCCTCCAAAATATATTCCAACCCATCTACTTCTCATCTTGTCCGTTACCACGGTAGTCTAAGCCGCCACCATCTCATCTGTTTTATAGCAGTGGCCTCCTGACTGGTGCCTGTTTCTTCTATCCTTGCTCTCCTCTACAATCCATTTCCTCCACCATAACTAAAGTTATATTTTAAAATCATAAATCAGATCTTGTCAACCCTCTGACAATTCCCCAGTGCACTTAGAATAAAATCTATACTCCTCACTCTGTGCTGCAGAGAGACTGGCTCCTGCCCACCTCTGGGAACATGCTCCCCTCCATTGGCCCACTTGCTATGCCTCACCCACACCTGGCTTTTCTCACCTCAAGACCTTTGTACTTGGCTTGCCCCTCTGCCTTCCGATTCTTACAAGGGTGGCTCTCTCTTGTCACTTAGGTCTCAGCTCAAATGTCAACTTCTCAACGAAGTTTTCCCTGACTACCTATTTAAGCACCCCACCCCCCGTCACTCTCTAGTTCACCTCTCTGTCTATTTTCTTTGTAGCCTTTATCAATATCTGGAATTATCCAATTTATATGTTTAGGTGCATATTGTCTGTCTTCCTTAATAAAATATCAGTTCCATGAGGGCAGAGACTGTGTTTGTCTTATTCACTGTTGAATCCCCAGTGCCTAGCTCAGTACTTGGAACATAGCTGTTCAATACGTATTTGTTGACTGAATGAATAATGAATGAATACATAGATGACAAGAGATCTACAGAAGTGAATGGAGATGGATGGGCAAAGCTGAGAAGGGACTGAACTTTATTTGCCTATCTTCCGGGCTCTGCAAATGTAGCAGCTAACTGGGTGGGTTGCCAGTTTGGAAAAAGGAAGAAAGAAAAATCTGCCCAAAGACCCCAAGAGGGTGCAGTCTTTAGGTAGAGTCCACAGAGTAGATACAGGTCAAACTGGGATGGAGAAACGGGTCTATGCATTGGAGAATGATTTTTATTTGCTCTTGTCAGGTCAGAAACCTTCACATGGTTCCAAACAAAAGGGTGATAATGGAAAAACACAGCAAATCAGGAAGACATCTTCTTGATTTCCTTTTTTTTTTTTTGTGAAAAATCTAGGCATTCTCGTTTGTGGGGAAGATAATACAATGTAGGGTTAGTAGTTCAGACTCTAGAGCCCAATTCAACCTAGGTTGGAATCTGTCTCCATTGCTCCCTGGCTGTGTGATATAGGTCAAGACAGGTTGCCTCTCTGTTCCTCAGTTTCCTCATCTGTGAAAGGGATAAAAGTAGTATACCTGTTTTACAGAGTGGCCACACATCTGGGTGGTTTTAGTCTGTTTTATTTGGGTCAGAACTTGGTATAGGAGAGGAAAAGGGGGGAAGAGTATGTTAGGGATGGGGCAGGGAGGCAATGGTGCAAAGAGATCGAGACACAAAGGGAAAAAGATGAGACCCACCATATTTTGTTTTTAACTTTTTAAAAAATTACTTTAAAGTGTGTTTTCTCAGGACCCATCAGCTCCAAGTCAAGTAGTTGTTTCAATCTAGTTGTGGGGGGTGCAGCTCACAGTGGCCCATGTGGGGATCGAACCGGCGACCTTGTTGTTAAGAGCACCTCTCTCTAACCAACTGAGCTGACCAGCCGCCCCAAGACCCACCTTTTAAGATCTCATTTTCTCCTTCAAAAGCTCTTCTCTGATCTGTCAAGGTAGAAGAGCGCTCTGAAGTCTGAGGGCCTGGCTTAGACTCCTAGGTCAGTCATGGCAGGTAGGACCGACCGCTCAGTGCCTCTGAACGTCAGTCTCGCTATCTGTAAAATGGGGCAGTAATTGTGCCTACCTCATAAGGTTTCTTCGAGCATTTGGGGAGGCGATGTTTGAGAAACTGCTTTCCAGTAGTTAGTTGCTGTCACTGGGCCTTATTTGGTGGGGGGCAGGCACTCCTTTCTTTACTCTTTACAAAGAAAAGTGTCTCTGAGCAGGTGAAAGTGAGTGAATCCATTTTGTTGGATCCTGAAATAGAGTAGAAAGGTGATACTTATCTTTTTGGAAAAAGGAGTAAATAACTGTGCAAGGAGTCATTAAAGGGCCTTCCAATATCCAATCTCAGGGCTGAGGCTGGCCCAGCTTCAGACAGAGTTGGTTCCCAGAGACCTTACCTGGGCCACTGTGGTCACTCTCAGGGGAACCATCCAACCCTCCAGGGGAACCATCCTTTACGTGATAGAAGTGCTCTATACGATGTGTCTCCATCCCACGATGGTCAACGACGCCACCGGGTGTTAAATGCACTCCTCAACCGACCGTGACATTAAGCTAATTCTCTTGGGGAATATTTTTGTTAAGTTCACGATCACTTCCTAATCTGTATGCGGTAAAAAAGGCATTGAGTCTTTTTAGGTGCCTGCAGAGAGATGATTCATGTAAAACTTATCATCTTGTCACATTCTCAGAACAGCAGTAGGAGGCAGGAGGTGTTATTAGCCCCATTTTACAGATGGAGAAACTAAGGGAGAAGTTACATAGGTAGTAAGTGTCAGAGCCCACCCAGATTTGTACCTGGATCTGATGACTGATGTACTTAAATTCCTGACCATGACGCTAATGTACCTCTCTCTTTTTTTGTATGATTTTGAACAGAATTTTTTACCATTTGGGCTGTTGATGAATGTATTCTGTAAAGTGATGCACCCATGTCAGCTGTGAGCAGAAATACTTAAAACAGGGCCCAGTGCTTAAAAGCCACACTTCTCTCAGTGTGGTTACCATGTTGGTGCATCTCACCAACACAAAGTTGAAAAGATCACATGGCAATGAAACTGAAGTGGAAAGGTACCTCCCGCATCTCCCTTTCTCTGAGGAATGCTGGGTTCTTTTCTCTTTGGCTGACTGCATGTACCACCCATTTCTCACCCGGCTCTCTGGTGTTACCTCCTTAGTGGAGACCCCAGGGGCTGGTAAGCTTGGCAAGGTGGGACTAAGCTGTATTCATCCCTGTCTCTCCTTTACCCACCGCTTCTCACGATTTTCTTATATCAGAAGTTTTTAAACATTTTTACAAATTTTCTTCTTCTTTTCTTTTAAAAATTTTTTATTGGGAAATATTGGGAAACAGTGTGTTTCTCCAGGGCCCATCAGCTCCAAGTCATTGTCCTTCAATCTAGTTGGGGAGGGAGCAGCTCAGCTCCAAGTCCAGTTGCCATTTTCAATCTTTAGTTGCAGGGGACGCAGCCTACCATCCCATGCGGGAATTGAACCATCAACCTTGTTGTTGAGAGCCCGTGCTCTAACCAACTGAGCCATCTGGCCGCCCGTCCAGTCGCTCAGTGGTAGCTCGTTGTCTTCAATCTAGCTGTGGAGGGTGCAGCTCACTGGCCCATGTGGGAATCGAACCGGCAGCCCTGCTGTTCAGAGCTCACGCTCTAACCATCTCAGCCATCCAGCCACCCTTTTTGTTTCTTTTTCCCCCCTTTCTTTGGGTTTATTTATTTTGTTCCTTTTAAAATGTATATCAGAAGGTTTTGATATAGGTGTTTTGAATGAGTAAGTGAACAGCCAGGGGACCCCATAGCATTTTGTCCCCAGATATCTGGAACAACCCCCGATTGCAATTCATTTGCTCATATGTCCTTCTAGAGTGAGGTTTCTCCACCTTGGCACAATTGATGTTTTGGGCTGAGTACTTCTTTGTGGTGTGGACTCTCCTGTGTACAGGACTATGTTTAGTGATATCCTCGGCTTCTACACCCTAATGCCGGTAGCACTTCCCCCACCCCGGTTGTGACAACCCAAAATGTCTCTAGATGTTGCCAAGTGTCCCCACTGGGATTCAGAATCACCCCCCTTCTTGAGAACCACTGATCTAGAGTGTCTCAAGTCGTGGGGAAACCCCAAGATTCCAGAACCTCCCCTGTGCTTTTTGAACAAAACGCAATAATACTGAGCCCCTGTTACAGAACAGGGCCTGTGCCAGGTCTGGGGGATGGTGTTTATAAATTAGACATATGCAGAGTGTCCTCCTTCAATTGCTCACTCAGTGAGCATGGGTTGGACGCCTCCTGGTTTTCACTCCCTGCGAAGCCGAGATGGAATCCGGATGCTAACTCACCGATATGCTTTTCCAACAGGGCTGCTTCCATTTGACTTACCTCAAGTTGCCTAACTCTGCCAGTCTTTTGCTGTGGGAGCTTGGGCGAATCCCTCTGCTTCTCTGGACATGAGTGTGTGACATGGAGCTGGCAGATCAGCTACCCCCACCCTGCATAGACTTGACTGGAGTGTGTTTATTTGAGCTGATCACTCTCCACTGTAGGTAGCAGCGGCTCTTTCTCTGGCTCTGGTCTCAGCAATGTTCAGAGCGGAGAGAGGAGAAGGCAGCAGAGTACCCCACCCCCGGACTCGATGACCAGAGTGATTCTTTTCATGTGAATTCTGATTGCCTGAATGTCAAGCCCTCTCTTCTGTCGTTACTTCCATCTTACAGACATCTGAGGCCCGGAGCAGATGGCCGCCTTGGTATTTCCCATGTGGTGGCAAAGAGGGCAGGAATAGAAAGTCAGATTCCCAAAGGGCAATCCAGGGCCATGGGTGTTATTCGGCCGATGGCTTGCTTCTCCCCTCTTCTAGTAGCTTCTCCTTTCCACCTCACTGAAGGAGCCAATGAATCAGCAGACATTGAGCTTCCTCTGTGATCAAGGCCTCTGTGAGGGGCCGGGGAACAGGAAGATGAATCAGATCGAGTTCTTGCCCCAGGAGTTCCGTGGAGAAGATTAAATATGAAACCAGGAAGAGATATGAAATGCCCTGGGAAAAAAGTATGTGGCGACCAGGCTCATCACAGTAGATAAATAGAGTGACTGCTGATTGTACATGTTCCCTGGAGAAATTGAGAAGCGGGGAAGAGGAGGAATTCCAGTTTCTGCTCCAATGAAAGAGCACCTTGCCCCTCCTAGCTGTGAGACTGTGGGCAAGTCACTTTACCTTTCTACATTCTCAGGGCTCTTCTCATCTGAGACCCTCGAGTCTTCAGGCAAACTTTGGAGAGTGTAGGCAGAGGGAACAAACCACACTTGACTTTAGGAGGCCTGGTTCTGCTTTTGGATTTGCTGTGTGGCCTTGGAAAAAGTTACTGAACCTTTCTGTTGCACCCCTCAATCTTTGACCTGGGAATTGTGGGGTGTGAGTCTAATTTACATGGTTAGAGCTTCCTGGAGAACTATGTTGGAACTGTCTGAAGTGTAATGGTTCCTATTTGGCAGACAGAGAGTTCTGTTTCCTTCTGAGGGCAAATAGATCGTGAATTGGGAAGGCCAACTGGGGATCTACTCTTCCCCGGGACTGGGGAGCCTGGAGAAGGTGGGGGTTATGGGGTCACAGGGAAGGCTTGGTGGAGTTGGCCCATGGGGATTTAGGACTGTTCTCCATCACTGTCCTCGCCTGGGGCTTTGACCAAGGAAGAATGGAAACCTCATCAACAAATAAATAGATGTCCCCTGAGCCTGAGCTTATGTGTGTAGGTCTAGAGAGAGAACTCAGCAATGAGTCAATCAACAAACATCTATTAGGAGACAAATATGTGTCAGGCTTTGAGTGTAGTTTGCTGTGGATGCAAAGAGCTTTAGGGACCTCATAGCTTCGTCAAGGATCTCATAGCTTAAGGAGAAGCTGCCAAGACCTGGCTCCTGGGTGTCAGCTCTCCCTACCCAATTACTCACTGAACAGATTCCTGGAGGCAGGGGGTGATACAGACCCCTCAAACTCATCATGATCAGTACAAAATGATCATATTCTTCCTCCTATACCTGCTATCTCTCCGGGCACTGCCATCCATCCAGCTGCCTGGGCCGGAAACCATGCAGGCCCCTTCTCTCCCACTCTTACCTCTAACCCCTCTCACTCCTGTTTATTCTGTCTCTTTCTCCTCTCTCACCTACCCTGGCCATGCCTTAGTTCAGGCCAGAGCCATTTCTTGCCAGAACATTCTCCTATTCCTTCTCCTCCAATTCTTCTCTCTCCATGTCCCAGCCAAAGCAGTTTTGTTGTAGAACAAAACTGACTAGGTTACACTCATGCTTAGCAATGCTCCCCCATTGCTGCCAGGACAAAACCCCGACCCCTTGGTGGGTTTCCAAACCCCTTACTCCGTCTCTTCCCTCCTCCTTCCCTCCAGTCCAGCTATCCTGAGCTTTGACTGGATTTGCCAACACATTCTCTCCCTTCTGAGCCTTTCATCTGAACTATTTTTCTCCCCCACTTACCTGCGTACCATGCCTTTCAGGTCTGCTCTTAGACATGTTTCCCTCAGGAAACCTGCTGTGTTCCCACAGTCCCCTTGTCTATTGTCCCATGGGGGCTCTGAGCTCACTGAGAGCTGGGCCTTGTGCAGGGCATCCAGCCCAGTGTGTGGTTCATAGTAGATGCTCAATAAACAGTGACTGAATGAATGGATCCAAGAGTGCTGACAACTCGTGATCAAGCATTTTTAGGAGATGGGGAATCTGAAGATTTCGTGCAGAATTGGGGTTTTGGGGGAGGGTAGAGTTTTATGTAAATGTAATTGATGTGAAATAAACTGCACATATTGAAAGTGTACCATTAGATGAATTAGATGAGTTTTGACATATGTGTACACCTGTGAAGCCGTTCATTACCACAGTCAAGGTATCCTTCCCCCTTGAATGTACCCAGCACCCTTCACAGTCACCTCATGTCTCTTTGTCATGCCGTCTTCCCTCTCCTCCCCCGCCCCCATCCTGAGGCAATCACTGATCTGCTTTTGGTCACTATGGATGAATTTGTATTTGCTACAACTTTATGTAAAAGAACGACACACAGTATGCGTTCTTTTGTGTCTGGCGCCTTCCATTCAGCATAAATGGGGACTTGGCTTTGAGTTGTGCTATGAAGGATGGGGTGTGACAGACAGGAAGCAGAAGGCATTCCAGGGAAAAGAGAACGCGTGTGAACAAAAATTCTAAGGCAGAAATCGCGAGACCACGAGACCAGGCTGGATCCAGGAGCATTCACTCATTTGTTCATCAGATATTTCCTGAGCTCCAACTACGGGCTCGGTATTGTGCTGAAGACAGGGCTAGAGTGTGTGTGGGGGTCTTTTTGCTTCTCTAGATTCACTCTTCAGCCTTCATGGCTTTGTGTTCCGGGAGGCTGATCCATGGGCTGTCTTCCCACTGGGCTTCTGGTTGGGTTTGGCCAATGGAATCCCTGGTGAGAGGTCAGAGAGAGGTCAGGAAGCGGCTCCTTGGACCCCCTCCCTGGAGTTCCTGTGAGTGACTCTCTCTACTGCCTGACAAGCCATCATTCCAGCTCCTTCTTTGGGACATATTGACCAAAACTGCTGCTCCCCTCGTGAAGGCTGGGTAAAAAGCACCAGCAAATGGTCTGGGGCAGGGGAGGGTTGGTTGTTTTCTACTGTGAGCACCCTTCGATGACACTAGAGACTTGTGGCCTCCTGGGAAGACTTTGTGTAACCTGCAAACCTAACTCACTCCAAGGCCCTCCCGCAGAGGAACTGGGTCTTCAGGGTTTCTGGGGGCTGAGGTCTTAGCCCTGCCTGCAGGAATAACTTCCAAATGGTCAGAAAGAGGTTTTTCAATTTATACTCAGTCCTGTTGTGATCAAGGTGCTTCTCCCAACAACACAGCTAGGACTTGATGCCAAAAACTCCTGAATTGAAAGCAACAGTCTCTCACACTGTCTTTTACAGAACTGAGTATCTGATTGGTCGGGCTGGTCTGAGGCTTGTCATAAAGATGGTTCCCCAGGGCCTGTGACCCCGCCCACCAAGGGGTCCTCCTGAACCAGGACACATATTTGCTTTTGTTCTTTGGAAGTAGACTATTAACATCTTGAAGAAAGGTCCTTTCATCTCTGCATTTTCTGTGACTTTCACTCCTCATTACCTGATATTTTTCTAGACCATAAAGAAACTTATTTTTATTTGTGAGTGTGTGTGTGTGTGTGTGTGTGTGTGTGGAGGCAGAGTTCCCAGAAATGGCTGAGTAGGGTTGCTTCTTAAATACTTTTCTCTCTGATTATGGAAGGAGTCCAAGTTCATGGTGGAACATTTTGGAGACGAAGCCAGATGTCAAAGAACAGTAAATGGGAGGTGTCTAATCCAGAACAGGCTTACTTCAGTTAAATCCCGGTCCTCCCTTAGGAGACAGGAAACTTAGAAATGGGAATTGTTGAGGGGCCTGGGGAGGTGTGGCCTGAAGACCGGGAGGTTTTTGAGCGGCTGCCAACTGATGGAGGCAGTAGGTCTGTTCAGAGGGCCCTGGAGAGCCGAATAAGGGCCAGCAAGTGGAAGCTATCTGTGAGGAGGCAGATTTAGCATCCATAGATGGTCAGTCTTGCCACCTGTAGGGCTGTTGCAGAAGGGGATGAGTCTTCCTGTCCCTGGGTGGTGTGTGTAAGAAAGGTTGGCGGGATGTTGAGGGCATTCCAACAGTGCCCAGAGTGGATCACTGGTTCCCAGACACCCGCAGACTGGATGCATCCAAATCACCAGGACCCTTGCTGAAAACTCAGATTCATCCATCCATGTATGTACGGACTACTGTTTACTGAGTACCTGCTGTGCAGCAGGTACTGGGCGAGGCAGGGTCCTGGCTCTCACATAGCTCACGTTCTCGTCAGGGAGACAGACAATAAGACACAAATAAGTTATGTTGGGATCAGTGCTCTGAAGTTAAGCAAGTAAAGTGATTGATGGAGGGCAACAGGGGCTGGGGGCCTGCTTTGGATTTCGGCCTCAGGAGACGATATTTAAGCTGAGATGAAGGGCCCAGCCATGGGAAGATCCAGGGAGAGAATGTTCCTGATACAAAAGATGGGAAGCACTGAAGTGCTGAGGTGGGGGGTTGACAGCAGGTGAGTCTGTGGGAGGACTTTAGGTCAGAAAGATGGGTGGGCCAGATGGCACGGGGCGCTGAGCGGAGTCTGGATTTTATCTACGGGCAGTGGAGCCATCAGGAACCCCTGGGTGTGGTGGGGCGACAGACTCCACTTTTCCAACCCGTTTCGTGGTGATTCTCATATGCAGCCAGCTCAGAGAGTCTCCAGACAAGAGCGCCTGGAGGAACCACCTCATGCCAGCTGTTTTTCTCTTCGCCACCAGCCCCGGTCCCCAAGGCAGCTGACAGTGTGTGGACTGAGCTAGAGGGAATTTGGAGTACTATCGTCTTGTCCCCCTCCCTCCTTTGCTGGTCTTCCAGGGAAGACTTTTAAAATAGGGGATGGGTCACGACATTAGACCTGAATAGGGCTCGTGCTGACCGTTTGGGCCTGGCTCCTCCTGGCTGGGAGTTCTAGAAATACTTCCCTACAAACCAGAAACGGACACAGTGGTGCTCTCTGTGGGAGGACGGTCTGGCCAAGGAGATGGCAGGCCCAGCTGGTGCAGAACGAAAAGAGGGAGGGGGCCCTTGCTCAACAATTATGAAGCATTTCACGATGGCGACAGCAGAGCATGAAACTTGTGGGACTTCACAGGTTGCACGCCCAAGAAGCCCATCATGGAGGGAAGAGAGAAAAGGAGGAGGAAATGGGAAAAGAAGAAAAAAAGGGGGGAAGAGAGAGGAGGTGGAGCAACAGGAAGGAGAATGGAGGGAACCCAGGGCTGTGCAGTAACCTTAGCTAAGCAGAGTTCATGGAGGACTTTCTGCTACCAGGCACTGAGACCAGTAGATAAGGAAATGAAGCTCAGAGAGGTTAGGTCACCAATCCAAGGTCACACAGCTAGAAGGGCAGACCTGGAATCTGAGCACAGGTTCCCAGACCTGGAACCCACACTCTCAGCCACTGGTCTACCCAGCATGTCCCCAAAGTCAGACATTTCTGGCACATGGAAGGGTGTGGGGGCCCACGTCCTGGGTTTGAGCCCCAGTTCTAAGCGTTGCTGAGACACTTTGGGTCAAGTGTTCTGGCCTCTCCAGTCTCTCTCGGCAGCCACCCTTGTGCCATGTTAATCATTTTCCAGTGTGCAACTCAGTGTCGTTAGGTACGTTCACAATGCTGTGTAACCATCACCACTATTTCCGAAAATTCTTCATCATTCCAAACAGAAACTCGGATCCTCTTAAGCCATAACTCCCCATTCCCCCCTCTCCCCAGCTCCCAGTAAAGTCCATTCTACTTTCTGCCTCCATGGATTTGACTACTCTAGAGATTTCACGTACGTGGGATCATACAACATTCGTCCTTCCATGTCTGGCTTCTTTCACTGAACATCACGTTTCTGAGGTCCATCCATGTTGTAACATGTATCAGCGCTTCATTCCTTTTTATGGCTGAATAATATGCCTTTGTATGGTTCGCTCACATCTGTTTATCTATCTGTGGATGGACGTTTAGGTTGCTTTCCACCTTTTGGCTGCAAGGACCAAATACATTCCAGTATCTGAGACCCCGTGTTAATTCTTTCACACATTTATATCCAGGAAGTGGTGATGTTATTAACACGTTGGATCACATCACTTCCCTTCTGTGAGCTCTCAGGATGGTGGCCAGGCAGCCTGGCTCTCTGTTGCCCTTCACACGCCCTCAGGGACTTTGCACTGACTGTTCCTTCTGCTTGTAAACCCTCTGGTCCCGGGCTTCCCCCAGACTTCGGCTCAAATGTCCCTTCCCAGAGAATCCCCCCCCCACCTCCTTGTCTGGAATTGCGCCCACTCCCCTCCCATGATGCTCCCTCCCCTTGCTCAGTGCTCTTTTCTTCACAGCACTTCCTACCGCCTTCAAATTTGTGGCTTATGTATTCCTTTCTCTGTGTATTCTCTGACTCACGTACTAGAATGTCAGCTTCAAGTCAATCCGTGTATCTCCAGGCCTCGTCCAGTACCTGGCAGGAGGGACTCACTCACTAAATATTAATGTGAACCATTTGAATTTGCTGATACTTGACCATGTTTAACTTTTTAAAAGTGGCAATTCCAAATGACTTGACCTGATCTTGAATGAATGAATGAATGAATGAATGAATGAACGAACTGCTTCTCCTCTCTGTGCCTCTGCCTTCTCATCTGTAAGGTGGGGGCAGTCATCATTGGGCAGGAGCAGGCGTTTGGAGGCCAGCCCCTTTGTGGCCGTGGATGCCCCTCAGGTCTGGGGGGACCCGGGGGCTGGAGATACGGGCATGATGACTGGATGGTGGCATTGGTCCTGCGAGGAGACGGAAAAGATGGGAATGACACTATTTAGCGAGGAATGACCTCCTGACCCTCTTCAAATAAATGCAGGCTTGTTACAGAGATGGGGAGGCAGCTGCTGCTGCGGTCAGCGCCTCTGATTCTGGCAAAAGAGAACAAAACAGACCAGTATTGTGTGTGTGTGAGTGTGTGTGTGCATGGGATGCTGTATCTGTGTGTGTCCATCTGCATGTGCATGCGTGTAGCTACTGTGTTTCCCCGAAAATAAGACCTAGCCGGACCATCAGCTGTAATGCGTCTTTTGGAGCAAAAATTAGTAGAAGACCCGGTCTTATTTTACTATAATATAAGACCAGGTCTTATAATAATATAATATAATATAATGTAATATAATATAGTATAATAGAATAGAATAGAATAGAATAGAATAGAATAGAATAGAATAGAATAGAATAGAATACCAGGTTTTATATTAATTTTTGCTCCAAAAGACGCGTTAGAGCTGACGGTGCGGCTAGGTCTTATCTTCGGGGAAATAGGGGATGTGTGTCTGTGCAGATCTGTCTTCTTTGTGTGTCTGTACGTCTCTGTGTGTGTGTGTATCCTTGTACGTGCCTGAGCATGTCTATGTGTGTGTGTCTGATTGTGTCTGCCTATCTATCTGTGTCTGTGTTTGCGTGTGTGTGAGTGTAAGAGCGCTTGGAGGCAGGAAGGACGAGTCTCTGTATCCCCACCAAGCTGCTCACTTTGCATTTTAATGAAACATTCACTGGCTGAGGACCTACTATGTGCCAGGCCCCATACTTGGTGCATACTTGGTGCATACTTTACATGAGAGTAAAACCCAAACCAAAACACCTGGTCGGCAAAGAGGTGGCAGCACCCCTTGATTCCAACTGGCAGGTGAACAGGGAAATTATTAGCCATGATGGTAATTGACCACTTACCATCTCGGGTACTCTGTGTGTCTCGGGTACTCTGTGGATGTTTTAAAGTCATGTTTCTACTCCTAGGAAGTGTGTACTATTATTATTCCTACTTTGCTTATGGGGAAGCACAGAGAGGGTAAGTCACTTGTCCAAGGTCACACAGCAAGTGGGTGTTGAGATACTGGGTTGGTCAAATCCAGGAAGTTGGACTCTAGAACTCAACTTCCTTTTTATTCTCACTCAAGATCTTTAGTGATTGACAGTGAGAACAACCATTTGGGAGAATTCATTTTTTTCCAAATTTCCAAACATCTGGCTTTGAAGGACAGTTAAAGAAATATTCAATTTCCTCCCCCCTCCCACGTTTAACCAGTACATAAAGTCACACACCAGCTGGAAGGGCTGCACAGATACCTGCTCACAGACAGGAGTGAGGGGACCCATGGGGCTGGAGCATCCGGGGAAGGGTCCCCGCTTCCTGCTGTCCAGGTAGCATCCCTAAGCGGGGAGGCTGAGAAGAGCGCCAGGTCAGAGAAGTCAAGGTGGCCCCTGGAGAAAGAGGGCCAGTCCTGAGAGCGTGCTTAGGCCAGGTGGGTTTAATCAGGTGGGGGCTGGAGGAAATGTCAGCTCACAGGACAGTGAGCAAAGGGCCTTATCTCTCACAGAGTGGTCCAAGGATGACCATATCCACGTCACCGGGGATACATGTTGAAGGTGCAGATTCCTGGGCTCACCCCAGTCCTCCAGGAGCAGCATCTCGGAGGGAGGGGCCCAGGAATCGGTATTTTAGCAAAGGCTTCAGGTGATTCTCGTACTTGTTTATATTTCAGACCCACGGACATTTGGGATGCGGAGACAACCTGGGGGAGGTTAGGGAGAACCAGATCCAGATCACAGATAGCCTTGAATGCTACATGACATGTGGACTTTGTTCTGGGGGCCATCAAAGGTGTTTGAGCAGGGAGGGTCCCGGTTTATTTCCCTGGTGGCGCAGTATAGGCTGTGGGGAAGGAAATAATACAGCAGGCCGGGGGAACTGATACAGGATCTGAGTGCAATAACCCACGTGAGAAAAAATAGGAATTCAGGGAAGTCTGGGGAGGTGTCAGAAAGTCATTAAGTAGCTCGTCTGTGCTTGGGAGAAGTTGTGGAAGGTCCTACATTGTGTGGAGGTCAGGGATGTGGGTGTGTGTTGGGGGGGTAAATGTCTTGATCTTCCAACACAGGGCCCTCTTTCAGGTTTAGATCCATCCATTGAATATCATTGAACCAGAGAAGGCTTCCTGGAGGAGGTGATGCTAACCCCCAGACCTCAGTGAGGGCCGAATCCAGAGACAAAAGGAAAGGGACTTAAGGAGGGATGGTCCGGTGTTCAAAGCAGCTCCCTCCTAAGGGGCTCCCTGCATACCAGGCACTGAGAACTTCACCAAGAGTTTCAGAGACCCCTCCTGGGTGTGCATCTCCCATCAAGACGGGGAGAAAGTTGATTAGTGCAGGTGGCAGCCAGGACTGGCATTTCTAATTAACACGCAGGCAGGGAGAATGCCTCTTCTTCCAGAGTCTGTATTCAGCTGATTGAATATCAGGGCTGGGGCTAAACTATGAATTGTGTGTCAAAAATAAAGCCTGCGCTCTCCTTTCATTAAAGGAACAGTGTCCCCATTTCCAGCCCTCTGCCTCCTCGTCAGCTTGCTTGTCGCTTTGATCCCTGGAGCTGGGTGGAGGGACCAGGGGTTCCAGGTAGGGATCACTTAGGGGGTGGGGGACACCGGGCTCTGGTTCGGAAACACCAAAGGAAGGTGGAGAAGAACCCCAGGTGGGTTTTGTGGGAGCTGCCAGGTTCAGGAGGAGAAACAGGGCCGTAAAAAGAGAAAGGCGGCTTGCTGTGGCAGGGGAGAGAGAGAGGGGTGAGCAAACACAGGTTCATTAATCTGTAGTTCGTCTGCCTTTTCTGTTAGGAGGATGAACTTGATGAGTTAATTAAGTCGCAGTCTGTAAAACCAGTTTATTTGCATAGCAAACTCCTGGGCCAGTGTGCTGTGAGTTGAGTGTGTACGAGCAGACAATTCGGGGGAAATTACAGCCTCATTAATATGCTAATCTGGTTGCAGGCCTGGAACGGAGTTTTGGGTTGGTGATGCTCGGGGGTGGTGGGTGTTTGGTTGCTTAGCAACCCTTTTCTCCAGGTAACCCTTCTCTGGCTTGCCCTTGATATCCCCCAAAGGATTGCAATGTGGAAGAGGAGGTAAGCGGGGAAAGCATTCTGTTGTCACAGAACAGTGAGCAAAATAAAAGGCAAACACACACACACATTCACACATGCACCCACATTATGCCGGGTGTCTTTACAAACAGGCGTGCGGAGGGGGCAGGGGAGGCTGTGTGGGTGCAATAGACAGACAGCAACATGCAAAGGCAGTGTGTGGTCTGCGGAAAGAGACACGGGGATAACACCCTCCTACACATACGTGTGTGTGCACACAAACAAAATTGACGCATGGGTTTTGTTTAACAAATAAACCCATATAATGAGATTCTCAGTCTATGTAATAATGCACATTCTATGTAATATCCTCCCATTACACACACACACACACACCTATATCCAGTGTGGACTCTTTACCAATAACACAATAAATACAAATGCATTAAACATCGTTTGATCTTCAGATTATGCAAGTGATAAATAACAATCACCTGTACAACGTACACACGTGTCATAGAGCTTTTACAAATACGCCTTGGTGAAAATGACAGGTAGCTGCACACACAGAAACGTGTGTCATGTATGACATCTATGCAAGGAGACACTGGGTGTAATATACATGGGCATGTACACAATGTATAATCAGGTATAAAAAGAGTCACTAGGTGCACACACAACACACACATATAGACATGCAGCATGTAGCGCATGACTTCCGAGTCCCATCCCTTTTCTCTCTACCTTGTCACTTCTAACCTGCTTTCTATAGTGCACACCCCTGTCACATCTCTGGATCCCAGGCTCTGTGACTGCCCTGTTCCTGGTTTCCCCCTTCTCTTGCCCTTTCTCCCCTATCCTGGTTGCAAGAGTATCTTCTTTGGCCCATGTGTATCTGACAGGCTGCACCAAAGACATCCAGCCTTCCCCAGAAATATTGGATCAAGGACGCTAAGGCCTTACCCTGCGATAAGAAAAAAGTACCATGCCCAGATAGTCTTACAGGCGAGTTCTACAAATATCAAAAAGTAGATAATTCTTGTATTACATGAGTTATTTCTGGAAAAAAAAAAAAAAGGAAAAAGAACAAAGGAAAGCTGCCCAGCTCAACCTCGATAGCAAGTCTGGATGAGAGTACTGGAAAAGAATCACTAGTAATCTGAGAAACGCGTACTGAAACCTAAATGATAGGAAGTGCCTCTCTATCTCATTGATAAAACCCAGTAAGTTGGGCACATCAAGACCTGGGGAGCACGTGGGGACATGAAAGTCCTAAGGTATGCGGGTGGGCAGCCAATTTGAGGAACAGCTCATCAGGGTTTAATGAGGTTACATACTTGCATGCATCATGCCCCAGAAATCCAATTCTTGGGTATAAACCCCAGAGAACCTCTCTCTCAGGTATATAAGGAAACATACACGAGGCTGTGCGTGTTGGTCAACAGAGACAAACTGTCGTTTATTAGGTGAGTGCTTAAAGAAAACGAGGCGAAGGAAGGTGTGAGTGATCACGCAACAGCCAGAAAACCAAACAGAGCAACTTGATGGCTACACAAATATTTTGTGTGTAAAATTGTATCATTTATATAAACTGCAAACGATACTATGGTCTGTCAATAGTTGAATGGGTTAATTAAGGGTGGTGCATTTACTTGGTGGAGTGCTACTCAGCAAGGAAAAGAAATGGATTGCTGACTCAGGCCACAGCACGGCTGAATCTCAAAAGCATCATGCTAAGTGGAAGAAGCCAGACACAAAAGGGCACATAGGGTAGGATTCCATTTATATGAAAGTTGAGAACAGGTAAAGCTAATCTATAGGGGTAGAAAGCTGGGGGCAGGGTGGTGGAGCTGACGCCAAAGGGATTCAAGGGGACGTTTCCTGGGCATGATGGAAATGTTCAATATCTTGAATGTGGAGGTTACCTGAATGTCATTGGTCGAAATTTATCAAACTAGACTTTTAAGACACATACATGATTTTACTGAATGTAAATTAGCCTCAATAGTTGATTTAAAATAATATTTTATTGTAAATAACAAAATATAAACTAAAAGATAAAGTGCTTAAAATATACGTGTACATTTATCTATGTTTCTGTCTACATGTCTAAGTATTTATATATGTATCTACGTATTTACGTATCTGTGTATGTATGTATGTATGTATGGATCATCTATCTATCTATCTATCTATCTATCTATCTATCTATCTATCTATCTATCTATCTATCTGACATATGTAAGAGTAGGTGCATGGAAAACTGAGGTAGACTAGATCACTGTTCCCGGGTCCTCACTCCTTCTTGTTATAGAACTATACTTCTCCACCTTTGCCATGTCTTCAGTGCAGTGAAGTAAACTTCCCCACCCCTTGACTTTGAATTTGGCCAGGTGACTGGAGCAATAGGATCTTAGAGGGTGTGACACAAGCGAGCTTTAAATGCGTATGTGGGTTTGCCCTCCTCTCTTGCACCTTTGTGATCTGCCATGAGAAGCTCATGCTGCCCTTTCAGTCGGGGTCACATGGAACAGATCTGTGCCCTCCGGGAAGCCTGGAACCAATGTGACTCAGCCGGATCAGCAAGTCACAGCCAACCTGCAGACCCATATGTGTGAAAAAATACTGTAAATTTGTTCTGAGCGTCTGGGATTATGAAGTTGTTTGTTACACAGCATCATTGCCGTAGTAGCTGACTCATACACAAATAAATAGAAAAATAATAATAAATAAAAAGCCAAAGAGGAACCTTGCCTGAATAAATTGGTGATAACCTATCTTATGAACTGAGAATAACCTCTTTAATTTCAACATCTGAGGTTAAGAAACTGACCCACCCATTCCTAAACTCCCTATATATCTGCAGTGCAGCTACACTTTTCTTGGTAGAGCCTTTACCCAGACTGTTCCTCCTGCCTGATATGAAGCTCCCATGGCTGAATCCTATTTACACTGGGCCAGACACTATGCTCAGTGCTTCGCGTGTATCACCTCACTGTATCTCAGAAGAACCTCGTGACTTAAGTACTTTGGCTGTCCCCATTCTGCAGATGGGAATGGAGGCTAGAGAGGTTAAGTAGTTTGCCTTTGGTCACACAGCTAGCAGGTGATGGTAATCTATGAGTCTGACCCCAAAGTCTAGGCCCGAAATGAAAGAACTTGGCTTCTAGATGCTTCTTAGGATTCCCCCTTCCATTGGATGTGTCTGTCCTGCCAGGATGGTGGCAGGAGTCAGGAAGACCACTCTGTGATGGAATCTTAATGTGCTTGAACCTGCCTGCGAACGTCACCTTGGGGAAGGGCTTCGTCCCTTAAGAAATTATAAATATTTCATTTTCCCCTCTTCTCTCCTGCCTTGTCAGCCCTGCGATGAAGTTATTGATGGGAGCCCGCGTGATGGACAGATTGGCGGGGTTCTGTATTGATGAGTTAATAGATTGTTGGCTTTGTTCCCCCCCTTCTCTGAAGAAAAAAAAAAGGTCTTGACAGCTGTTTTCACTGTTGTAGGGGTGGATGAGGGCTGCTGCAGAAGACGATAGAAAGCCAGGCCCAGGTCAGGGTGGCACCTGTCAGACAATCCTGTCAGCTCAACCTTCAGCATTTATCTTGAATCTGACCACCTCCCACCCTCTGCCCCTGGTCTGTGCCCGCCTCATCTCTTGGCAGCAGTCTTCTCACTGGCCTCCCTGCTTGTGCCCTTTCCGCTCAGTCTGTTCTGTACCCAGCAGCCAGAGCTGTTTCAGAGCATAAGCCAGCTCCTGTCACTCTGTCCCAGACCCTAAGCTCACTCCCATTGCAGCTGAAGCCCCAAGTCCTTCTTGTGGCTCCCAGTGCTGTCTGCCCTCATCCCGACAGCTCTCTGGCGTCTCTAGCCACAGCCTCCTTGCTGTTCCTTAAACCCCCAAATCTGCTCCCATCTTGGGGTGTTTGCATCTGCTGTTCCCTCTGCCCGCTTGCTCTTCCTGCAGCTGCCCACCTGACCTAAGCCTACTCGCCCTTCAGGTCTCTGCTCAAATAACCGCCTGCATAAGTATCTCAGTTCCTCATCCAGGTTTACTTTTCTTCATGTCACTTGAAACATCTTGACATTATTCATCCGGTTCTTCACCAGTTTATTATCTGTTTCTCTCTCCAGAACGGAAGCTCCGTGAGAGCAGGGTCTTTGAATGACTTGTTCACGGCTGTATGTTTAGTACCTAGAACAGGGTCAGCAAATTATAGCCTGTGGACAAAGCTGACTCGCAGCCTATTTTTGTAAATAAAGTTTTATTGCAACACAGCCACGCCCATTCTTTTCTGTACCGTCTATGGCTGGTTTGTCCAACCAGAGTTGCGTAGTTGCAACAGAGGGCAGGGAGTGCAAAGTCAACAATATTTACTGTCAGGCCTTTGACGTAATAAGTTTGCCAACCTCTGACCTAGAACACAGCATGACACACAGCAGGTGTTCAAAATTTATATGTGGAACAAACAAGTGATTATGAGGTCTAATCTTTTTTTTTCTTCTAAGTGGTAAGAGGAAAGTTTATTAGAACAGACAGTACACTCCAAAGAATTAGGAGGGGGCCGAGCACTGAGAAAAGCGTCTCAAGGCTCAGGGCTCAAGTTGGCAATATAAGGAGAAAAGGTATACTCCAAAGGGTTTGGACAGGGGGAGTGGGGCCCAAGCAAAGGCAAGGCTCAAGAGACTCAAAGGGCTCACGGGCTCAGGGCTCAAGGTGGTATTATTATTATTATTTTAGATTTTATTGGGGAAGGGGAACAGATTATTGGGGAACAGTGTGTTTTTCCCAGGACCCATCAGCTCCAAGTCAATTTGTTGATCCTCAATCTTAGTTGTGGAGGGCGCAGCTCAGCTCCAAGTCCAGTTGCTGTTTTCAGTCTAGTTGTGGAGGGCGCACCCCACCATCCCATGCTGGAGTCGAACTGGCAACCTTGTTGAGAGCCCACGCTCTAACCAACTGAGCCATCCGGCCGCCCCTCTG
Source organism: Rhinolophus sinicus (assembly GCF_036562045.2). Classification (NCBI taxonomy): domain Eukaryota; kingdom Metazoa; phylum Chordata; class Mammalia; order Chiroptera; family Rhinolophidae; genus Rhinolophus; species Rhinolophus sinicus. The sequence goes on along the minus strand of NC_133765.1, from coordinate 31,429,314 downwards.
GAAGCTCAGCAGCAGCTCGTTGTCTTCATTCTAGTTGTGGAGGGCGCGGCTCACTGGCTCATATGGGACTCGAACCAGCAAACCCTGTTGTTAAGAGCTCGAGCTCTAACCAACTGAGCCATCTGGCCGCCTCAAGGTGGAATTATTATTAAGAGAGAAAGTACACTCCAAAGGGTTTGGAGTGGGCCCTGAGCAAAGGCAAGGCTCAAGAGGGGCTCAAAGCTCAATGCTCAAGAGGATGAGGTCTAATCTTTTAAAAGATCAGATTCCGACCAGCAGGTTAAGTAACCAGGTGTTATAGCCATGTGCAATCCTTGCCCATTGGGGAAATGGGTCACCATGTCCTCCTCCCAGAGGACCCCCATGTCCTCCAGAACTCTCTTGGTTGCAAGGAACAGGAAATCCAACTTGATCAATTTGAACCAGAAAGGGAAATTTATTAGCTCATGAACTAAAAAGTTGAATGTGGACTCCTTCAGGCATGGTTGGATCTAGGGTCTAATATTTCCAGGTTCAAGGCCAAAGAAAGAGAGAATCCCTATTTTTCCTGGGATAAATTGGTTTCTTTTCAGAGCCTCAGTTTTCTCACCTGTAAATTGGGGAGAACAGTGGTCCCGCCCTCATAAAGTAGCTGCAAGGGTGAAATAAAACAATCCAAGTGTGGTTGGCTCAAGAAAAAAAAAATCCACCTTCTACACTTGGAACCTACAAAAATGTTACTTCACATGGCCAAAGGGATTTTGCAGATGTGATTAAATTCGGGATTGAGATCAAGAGATTATCCTGGATTATATATATGGGCCCAATCTAATCACATGGTCCTTATAAATGGGAGGCAGGAGGATCAGAGTCAGAGGAGATGTGAGGATAGAAGCAAAGGTCAGAGAGAGAAGATACCACACTGTTGGCTTTCAAAGAGGGAGAGGCCACAAGCCAAGGAATGCGGTGAGTTCTAGAAGCTGGAAAAGGCATTCTCCCCTGGAGCCTCCAGAACAAATGTAGCCTTAACACCTTGATTTTACCCAGTGAGCTCGTGTCATATTTTTGACCTATAGAATTGTAAGATAATCCATTTTGTGTTATTTTAAGCCACTGGGTTTGTGGCGATGTTACAGCAGCAACAGGAAACTCACATACCAGGCATACTTAGTGCTATGCCTGCCTGGCACGTAGTAAGCCCCTGGAAGATGTGAGCTGATAGTATTATTGATCGAATGTTACCATTCTCTCCACCTTCGCCATTCAGGCTCCCCTTGGATCAGCCCAGCTATTTTAGACAAAGCCCTCAGATAATTTCCAGACCCCGGTACAGTGTGATGTCTCCGGCAGGTGCCAGGATTGGGGTTGCCTTCCTAGAGCCTTATCGAGGACCCACAGCTGACCCAGATCTGCATGGGGTCTGAAAGTCACCTCCCAACGCCCCAGCCCATGAGCTCTCCTTCATCCAAGCTTCACCACTGCTCCCCGCTCCCTCCCACACTGCCCCCCTGAGTCCCCCACCCCACTAAACTATTTTTAAACCACTTCCCTTCCCACTCCATATTGATTTTCAGCCCTACTCCCTGAAAGCACTTTGTGGCAGAGGCCCAATGACTTCGCCAGGTCTTTTGTCACCATCTGTCCCTTTGCTCATTGAGGTCAGCAGCAGGATCCCAGGCCGGTGACGCTATAATCTCTGGCTCCTCCAAGCAAACGCTTTCAGTGGTTCCACTTCCCGATGATGGTGGAATGTTCTCTCACTTCAAGGTACAGAGACCATCCTTCTGACATTACGGCTAAAGGCTGGTCCCAGAAGTGGCCAATAGTGTCCTGTGCCATTGTGTTCCCGGGCCCGGGGCAGTGAGCAGCTTCTGTTCAGAGGGCAGCAGGGTTGGGGGTAGGCTGCTGGCAGCAGCTGCCTGAGGGGGATGCAATATATATATATATATGTATATCAAACTCACTCAGATGGCACTTTCTCTGTATCAGGCACTATGGTTTATGTGCTATCCATGTATTAACTTATTTCATTTCCACAGCAATGTTGTAAGGTCAGTGCTATTATTCTCATTTTCAGACGGGGAAGTGGAAGCACAGAAAGGTGAAGTAACTTCCCAAGGTCACACAGCTAGTCGGGACTCGAACCCACACTCTATGCCTCCCAATCAGTGGTAACAGGAGCTCTTCTCCTCCTGCCGTCTTCTTCCCCCTCCTGCTGTTCACCCTGCCTCCGCCATCCTGGGTGCGTTTTCCTAAACCTCCGGGTCTGGGGCCAGCGCCCAGAGCTGGCGTGATGCTCTGCAATGTTATCCCTGTCACGGTCACTTTCATTTTACAACCTGCCCCTGAGGGGCTGATTGTCCCAATGACCTCAGGAGGGAGGTGCTGTATCATCACCCCCATGTCACAGGGGAAGAAACCGAGGTTCAGAGAGGTGAGGCCACTGCTCGTCCAGGTTCATCCAGCTAGGAAGTGGCTGAATGCTGGCGTTGTGGCTCTGAAGCTTGGACCTGGGCTCTGGGGTCCCCCGTGATCAGGGATGGTCACTGTGTTCGTCTCATGGGGCTGCAACCTGGGTGGCTCAGAACAATACAAATGTATTGTCTCACAGTCCTGGAGGCTGGCAGTCCAAAATCAGGGTGCCGGCTGGGCCCTGCTCCCTCTGACACCTGTGAGGGAGGATTCTTCCTCGCCTCTTCCAGCTTCCGGCGGGGGCCAGCAGTCCTTGGCATTGCTTGGCGTGTGGACACATGACTCCAGTTCTCCGTATCCACATGACGTTCCTCCTTCTGCAGGAGTCTGTGTCTCTGTCCAAATCTCCCCTCTGGTGACAGAGGACACCAGTCATACTGGATCAGGGTCCACCCTAGTGACCTCATTTGAACTTGATGACCTCGGTACAGATCCTACCTCCAAGTAAGGTCACACTGTGAGGTAAGCTGGCTTGGGACTTCACTGTATCTTTTTGGGGGAACACACTTCAATCCCTAACAGTGATACTGTCATGAGCTGCTTGCGGGAGGCCGGAGGCTTCCCGAGAATCCTTTTATGCTGAGATCTTTCCTTCCCAGGAAAGGGGTCAGTGAGCCAATGTCAGGGATATTGTATTCCTTCCTTTGCCGGCTTGCTTTCATTGTGCTGCACCCAAGAGGCTGTAAACTCTAGGAGAGCAGGGATTGTGCTGCTCCCACGCCTGGCATTCAGTAGGCACTGGATAAACACTTGAATGAATGAAAGAATACATGGATGAAGGGCTGCCTCCCAACCCCAGCCAGCACACATTTCCAGGTCTTCAGCCATCCCAGGGCCAAAAAGCAAACTGATTTGTCAGGAGTCTTGAATCCGTGGCTGAGCTGTTCATATTTCAGCATCTTCACATCTCTGCCCAGCTCCTCCCCCAGCAACGGTGAAATTATTAAACCCCATTACGAATCGGATTTTAATCTCCTGTAAATAGTCCTGCCATTATAGTGTCATAAGAGGCAATTAGGACCCCCTCCCCTCCTTTGTTCCTTCCTTCTTCCAGCTACAGACTTTCTGATTTCCTGTATGACTCAGGGGGTGGGGACCGAGGCCGAAGAAAATCTAGTTCTGGCTGAGCACGCCCCACCTACCCACCCACCTGTTCAGTCCCTGGGGAGGAGCCTAGAGGCTCTTGTAAGGGTGAGAGGTCTAACAGAAGGAGACAGAGTCACCCTTCAGTATGTAGATGACGCGTCTAAGTCAGGGTTTCTCAGGGATCCTTGTCAGGAAGGACCCTGAAGGACACGCTGTCACATGCAATATTCCAGGTGGCATGCAGTGTGTAGTTCTCTCCAGTGCTCCCTGGAAGGTCCCCAACCCAGCCCCCATCATCTTGGACCTTCCAACCGTCCTCATCTCCCTGGCCTCCCTCCCATCTCCTCTCCACACAGCAGCCAGGAATAGTTCCTGCCTACCAAAGCCAAAGGTTGGCAGAGGGGGGAAACTGAGGCAGAGAGCAAGTTTTGCATCTTTGCGTAGTCCTGAACACTTTTGAAAGTCAGGACATGGCACCATCTCCCTCTTCTAATTCTCTTGTGTCCAAGCTCCTCCCCCGAAAGCCCCCAGCCCAGAAAGGGAGGAATGTCTTCCTTTGCTGCCCCTGCTGAACAAGGAGGGACAGAGGGGGCTCTGCAGGGAGGTGGTGAGTTGGAGCAACAGCAGAACGGGCCCTTGAATGGTGGGGACTTGGCCATGACCTCAGGAGGTTGGACCTCAGGCTTTCTTCTTGCTGGGCCTCAGTTTCCCTACCTGCAAATAGGGAAGCTGATTAGCTGCCCTGAAAGGCGGAGGTGCGAGGGAGTGACTGTTCAACGGGTCCCTCCTTTCTCCCCACTGGACTCTCTGTGTAAGAACAAAGCAGACCTACCTTTAACTTCCTGAGGTGCTGGGGGCCCAGGAGTGCAGAGAGAACCGTATCCCTATCCCTTCTGTGAGCTGGCCTGGGGCCCTCCAAAACCATAGAAAGGAGGGACATTCCTCTTTCAAGAGGTCACCTTGATTTGCATCCCATCGCTCAGCCCTCCCTGGATGCAGCTGGGCAGGGGTGAAAGGGTTAATAAACCCGACTGGCCTCTTCTCCCCAGAGACCCCCCCATCTTCAGGTGGGGCTGCCCTGACAATTGGAATGAGTGTGGAGGGCTCCAGCTGATCTTCAGTGGGCCTTGCCTTCAGGACTTACAGTGACTGACAGGTCACAGCAGGCCCGGCAGAGGGACTGGGCATCAAAGGAGGCTGGTGGTGGAGTGGGGACTGGGGTTCGGCAGGAGAACTCTCTAGCAGGTCTGGGGCTGGAGCCTGGCCAGAAGGGACTCCGGAAGTGGGCTTTTAGAACCAAATTTTGGAACACACATGTTGGGGTCTGTGGCTCATCTATTCATTTAACAAACCTATTGAGGACCTACTATGTACCAGGTGCTGGTGAGGCGCTGGGAACACATCCAGGATAAGAGACGAGAATCCTGACAGTCCAGTGGCCCTGCTTATGCACTATGTCTGCTCTTTCCTCTGTGGCTTCTTTCACTCAACGTTAACTTTGTGAGATTCACCATTTTGTCGTGTGTGGTTGTCGATTGATTGTTTTTCTCCCCGCTCTGTAATATTCCATTGTATGAATAAGCCCTGTTTGATGTATCCTATTGTTGATGGGTATTTGGTAGTTTTCAGGGCCGGGCTCTTTGTCCATCCTGGATCAGCGTGTCTTCCTGCCCACATGCACCCCTCCACCCATCTTCCCCAAACACGGAGGTTGGCCAACTTGTGAATCAAGTTCCCCATTGGCCAGAGCGGAGGAGCGGCGCCCCCTTTCGGCAGGGATGTGCTCTTACTGGCCGCGGTCTCCTCTACTCCCTGTAGTATCACACCCTCCACACACCAACAGGGCTCACTTGCCTAACCTATCTGTCATCTTAGTTTGCAAGGGGCCTCTAATGTCTGGCCAGGCAGCCAGCTGGTGTGGGAGCCTTCCAGCTGAGGGCTGTCCCCATCGGGCCCCTAGGCATCCCCCAGGGTGCCCAGCTCAGAGCCCAGCCCAGGAAAGCAGGTGCCGCTCCTCCACTGGTGTTGGCTTCCACAGACCTGCCCAAGGCCCGTCTCTCCCAATGTGAGTGCCTTGGGAGGAGGAAGAGAAGGGGGTTGAAACAACAGAAAAGTGGAGTGGGGGAGCAGAGCTGAGTAATTATAGAGGAAGAGGCAGTGATAAAATGATAATGGACACGTTTTGACCCGGGCTAACCAGTTCCGGAGCTGTGAAGTAACTCGGAGACGCGATGGAGGGCAAGGGGCCTAGCCAGGGCTGCAGCTGAACTGGTGCTTTCACAAACAAGACGTAAATTGGATGCAAACATCTAATTAACCTTCTCCCTTGGTTCCCTCCACAGAGAGGGAGGTGGCCCTCCCAGGGCTCCCAGCCTTCCCTCTAGGGATGGATTTGGGGGAAGGGAGGAGGAGGGGAGGTGAGAGGGAGGCAGAGGAAGCCAGGCTGTTTTTTTGTGTGTTTTTTTCTTAACCAGCTCCCCTCAGGGTAGGAGCTGAGCTGACCCAGTGGGGTTGGTTTTCTCAGCACCTCAGGCTTGAGCTGAGATCTGCATTCCTGCTTAATAGGCCCCAACATGCTGGGCCAGCCCAGTTAATCGCAAGGACCTGGAATGTGGTCCTACAATCAGGGGACATAGAGCGTTTGGGAGTTTTTTTGCTTTTGTTTTCCTCTCTGGTGGCTGTGGCGCTGCCAAGTCTGCTCCCTGTGGGACTCCTCAGACATTTGAGTCCCCCACTCCCCACCCCCATCACAGAGCACGGGGCCATCTGATTCAGCAGGTGTTAGAGCACCCCAAACCTGGCCAAGCCCAAACGCCACTCCTGAAAGCTGTGTGACCCTGGGCACCCGCAGTCACCAGTCCACACTTCATTCATTCACTCAGCACCATTTATTGAGCACCAACTGTGTGCCAGGCATTGCTCTAGGCACTGGGAATACAGTAGTGAACAAAACAGACCGAACAAACAAAACCAAAAAATTTCTCTCTTCCTGGGGCTTTGAGGGGTGTGGTGGTGGCCATCAGCAAGACAGACAATAAAGGACAAGATGACACCTCTGAGAGCAGGAACTGCCAGGGTCCCAACCTTAGCTCTTCCACTTACCAGCTGTGTGACCCTGTACAATTTCTTCAATATCTCTCTGTGCTCAGTTTCTCTTCTTTTGCTTTACTTGAAAAATATCAACATACAGGACACCTGGAAAAATTGTGCAAAACTAACCTTACGTGTTAACATTTGCTGTTTACTTTTCTCTCTCTCTCGGTCTGGCTCTCTCTCTGTCTTTATTTTGTGTTCTGAACCTTTTTGAGAGTAACTTGCAGGCATGATACCCTTTACCACTAAGTTCTTCAATGTCTGTTTCCGAAACACAGAGGTTCTCTTATATAACCACTGCAATGATTAAAATCGGGCAAATGAACATGGATACATACTATTATCCAATCCAAGACCTCATTTGGAGCTCTCCCTTTGTCCTGATAATGTCCTTCAAAGCAAAAGAAATTCTGGGACCAAACGTCGCATTCAGTGTCCCGTTTCCTTTGCCTCTTTTAATCTGGAATCAGTTCCTTAGTCTTTGTGTTCAAGGCAGTGGTGTTTTGGAAGCATACAGATGGAAGACCCATGCTCAAGGTCTGTACGACGTTCCCTAATCTGAGTTTGTCTCGTATTTCTTTATGATTTGATTCAGGTTGTACATTTTTGGCAAGAATTCTACGGTCTATAGGTGATTCTGGGTTCTTCCTGGAATGTTGTATCAGGCGGCACCGGTGTTGATGTGTCCAATTACTGGTGATGTTGACTTTGATCACTCACTTCGGGGGTGTTTGCCAGGTTCTCCCACAGAACTCTGACTGTTTCCCCTCTGTAATGAGGAAGTACACTGTGGGAAGATGCTTTGAGATGAGGTAAATGTCTGGTTATTCCTCAGACTTTGATTGACTAGTTTTAGCATCATTTAATGATTCTTGCCCGAATCAATTATTATGATATTTCCCAAAGGCATGTTTTCTAACCCCAATCTTCCTGCTACATTTATTAGAAGGCTTTCTACTGTAAAGAAGAGAATTCCTTATTTATTTATTTATGTATGTATGTACGTACGTATGTATGTATGTATTTACTATGTCCGCATGGGCTCATGGATTCTTATTTTATTCAATGGACAATAACCCTTTACTATCTTTGTTTATTTTGATGCTCAAGGTGTCCTAGATGTGGCCAGTGGGAGCCCCTTCAAGCAAGCTGGCTCCTGCGTCCTTTTGATGTGAACCGATCATTCGTTAAACATTTCCTTCCTGTCTCACACAGGAAAGTATTTCAGACTCACTTTGCTCACCCCCTGCCCCAGACCTGGAGTCAGCCATTTCTCCAAGGAGCCCTGGTTCCTTTCACTGGGGAATGGTATGTAGAAGTCATGATTTGGGCTCTGGTGTGCTCACTGCTACTGGGGTGTCACTGTATGCAGACTCTTTCAGCACACCTCGCTGATGCTTCAGTTTCCCCATCTGTTAAATGGGATACAATCATCCCTACCTCCTAGATTGAATGAGGATTAACCGAGCCAGTGTCTGAAACGTGCTTAGAATGGTGTCTGCCTGGCACACGGATGCTGCTTTGTGAGTGTGTGTGTGTGTTACATAAACAAGAAATACATTTAACATGTTAGATAGTGATAAGTGTTCCGGAGAAAAAGAGACTGGGGGTGTGTTCCCATATTATGCGGGATGGTCAAGGAAGGGCTCACTCAGTTGAGCAGAGACCTGAGGAGGTAGAGGGTGATATCTAAGGAAAGCAGGCAGCAGAAGGAACAGCCAATGCAAAGGCCCTGAGGCAGGAATATACCTGGCCTGAAAGTAGAGGCCAGCTTCCCAGACTCCAGGGAAACCAAATTTCTAAATGAAAGCACCATTTTTTTTTTAATTGGGTAATGTGGCGGATGCTTGGACCCTAAACCTGGCTTGTGAACCTCCAGGGACATAGTTATCATGAATCCAATGCTCACTCTGTGCTTGGTCCTCGGCTGAGCATTCCCTGTAGGTGATCTCACTATACCCTTAGGAGCTAGGCCCTCTTACTACCCCATTTTACAGATGAGAAGTTGGAGGCTTCTGCTGAATGACTAACTCAGCTAGAATGCAGCCAGTATGTGGAGAATGGGGCAGAATTGGAAAGCCAGTCTCTTTGGCTCCAAAGACTTTGCTGGAAGTGACAAGGAGGCATGAACTGCTTTCCATAAGACGACTGGCTGTGCAGCCTCGGTTTCCCTAGTTGTCCAAATCGCAGTACCTGGTTCCCTGGGCGATGCTGGTTCCACTCAAGTCAAACTGGAAGGTGAGGTGTGCCTGGCAAGGCATCTCTCTCTGAGAGGCAGTGAGGGGCTTCTCTGCATGGCTTCCCTTCAGCTGCCCCTCCCCCACGGCCCTTCCGATGGCGCCCCCCCTTCCTCTTTTTCACCCCATCTTCCCCAGGGGCAGCCAGCCAGCAAAAAGAGTCCCTGGGCAGCAATGATGAAGATGGATGTGTGATTGATTCAGCCCCCCTTCCCTCTGCCCTTCTGGTAGAAAATTAAAAGACCATTTGTTAAGGGGCGAAAGTCCTCAGGTGCATCCTGAGGCCAGACAATTTGTCTCTGTGAAAAGGATGCTATTATGAGAGAGGCTGGATGCAGGCAGAGGGCGGGCCTGAGGGGAGGCCAGGGAGGGGGGAGGCCCTGAGGAGTGAAGGGACTCGCGCAGGGGTGGGGGGGGCGAGACAATGGGGGGAAATAATAAATACATCGGAGCATGCCAGCCGCGGGGCTCCTGGCTAGACAGGGAGGGGGCTGCTCAGGGCTGGGAGAGCTCATGTGCGCTGGCCTCGGAAGCCAATTCCTTTTTCATGACCCTTGTCCGGGACCAGAAGGGTGTCACCCGGGAGCTCTGCTGCCCTCCATTAAGGAGGGTTTGTAAATGACCCTCTTTAAGGAGCCAGTTTCTCTTTATAGACCTCGGTGTGGAGAAGGGAAGGAGGAGGGGGGGCCCTGAGTGAGTCCCTTCCGCCCTCTTGGGGGTCATTAAGTGATTAGAAAGAAGGGGCCAGTTCTCCAGCCGCCATTCAGATGAGGGGATGCATTTATCACAAGCGCTATTATTTATTGTTTTTTAAAAGGTTGCATTAGGCTCCCCATGCTGTCTCCTGGCTCCCTTTGTGTGGTCGACCTCCTTCGGGGGCTGCTTCTTCCAGGACCCCAAAGGCAAGGTGTCCCGTTCCCCTAGACCCAGCCGGAACCTGGTCCCCATCCTTTGGGCCTTGTTGTCCACCCCACAACACACCCACCCCACCCCTCTCATTGGTGGCCGACTGTCCCCTGGAGACCCCTCGCTGGCCCACTTCAGCCCCACGTGTGAGATAAGAAGGCAGATATCATCGTGGGCCCCTCTCTTGTCAACTTGTTCATCCTGCCACTTGCATTTCAGTTTCTCGAGGGCAGTGACAGCAGCTTATTCATGGCTCTGTCCCCAATGTCCAGCACAAGCCTGCTGCACACTAGGCACCCAAGGAAAACGGGTTTGCAAGAAGCCCTCGTTTGCCCCGTTGGCTAGATGGGGAAACCCAGGCTCAGAGACATTGCAGGGTTGCACAGATTGTCGAGGGACCGAGCTGGGATTTGAAGCTGGGTCGTGACACTCATGAGGGAGAAAAGACCTTTGAAGGGAAGAAGATCTGTGCAGCCCTTTGATTCTAGAAAGCTCTTTATTTTTGGAAAAGGAAATCTGCAGGCAATCAGGGGCAGAGGAACTAACTCCTCCATGTGTTCTTCCCAGGGGATGAACCCAAAAAACCTTTAAATATACTAACTTGAAAATTCTCCTCTTCTGCTGAAAACCCAGTTCTCTGTACGGTGCCCGGGACCGGCTGTCTGACAGCTGGTGGCCCTGCCGTTCTTATCTCCGTTCCTCCAAGCTGTTAGCTCTCTCCAGCTCCGGGCCTTTGCTCAGGCTGGTCTCTGTGACTAGAAAGCTCGTCTTTGTCCAGCCATGTTTTCCAACTTTGCACATGAGAATCCCCTGGTCTAGTTCCTAAAGCTCACCAACACCGTTGATCCCCTCCCCGGACCAATTGAAGCAGGTTCTCTGGTAGGGCTGGCACTGGGGCGGGGGTGTTTAAAAAACGTCTTCCCAGGTGATTTTGAGGCCCCGGGAGGGTTGAGAAGCGCTGAGCCAGCCAATGCTAGCCGTTTGCAGTCTGAGCCTACAGGCCACTTCCTGACTGCCAGGCAGGGTGTCACTTTGTATTGTCTCTGGGCCTGTTCAGCCTCCTCTCCTCATCTCTTTGTGATCACAGGCTCACTCAGGTGGTTTACATGTGCCTCCGACATTTGCCTCTGAAAGGGCAGGGACCTGTCCATTTGGTTTGCAGCTGTATCCTCAGTGCCCGGACACACGGGGCAGTAGATGCTCATCGTGATTTTGTTGAATGAAGGAGTAAACTTTGAGAGATGGCATTGAACGAGTGGCATTGAACCGCCTTGGAATGGAATCTAAAAAGCACTTTTACGTGCTTCACTCAGGCGCTGTTTGGCTGTTCAGAGGTGGGGCATGGGTGGGGTGGTGAGATGTCCAAACACCAGCTGGCTTCCAAGTCCTTCCCAAGATCACCTTCCCACCTCTCTCACCTCATCTTCCCTCTGTTCAGTGCATCACCCTGCCTCCCCATCCCTCTGGCCTGTTCCTGTCACCATTCACACCTCAGGCCACTCTCCTCCCTAGAGTTCCTTCTCGAGTTCTCTCTGCCGGCACATGGGGCTGGCGGCCACCTCCCAGTGCCCAATAAAGTACCTTCCACGTAGTAGGTGTTCAATACATTTTTGCTGAATACATAAGTAGGAATTGGATCTGAATCTTAGGGGGAAATGGGTGGGGTGTGTGCAATTTGATAAAGCATATTCAATATAACAATGTAATTTCATAGTCAGAAAGCAAAGGAGAAAAACGTAAGCAGCACAGTGGAAAAATTAAAATCACTGGCATGGGAATTGGGCTGCATAGGTTCAAATCCCAGCTCCACCACTTACATGCTGTGTTACTACAGGCAAATTACTTAATCTCTCTGTGCCTCATGTTTCTCACCATAAAACTGAGGTACCTGCCTTATAGGGTTGCTATTACTATATAATATCATCAGATATTAAACCTAATATTTAATAATATACGTATATTATATGTAACACATTACAATTATTATGTTATCAATGTTGGATGCATTAATATGTATAATGATCTTCGAACAGTGCCTGGCATAGATGAGTGCTCAATAAATAGTATCAGTATTTTTGATTATTTGTAGTATAAACTGAGGGTCAGTGACATCTGAGCTCTCAGGGACAACTCCCAGGACCAGATCCTGATCCTTGTCTGTGAAGAGTTTTAGGTTTATCAAAAAGGCTCTGGATGAAAAAAGGGCTTCATCACAGCCCGTCTCTGAGGACCTGGACTCCCTCCCAGCCTCGCTGCTCCTCTGACCTCCTGGCCAGCTCTGAGGACCGAGGGTGCGCGAGGGCCTGATGGAGTGGCCACCTGTCCTCGGGGATAATGAGAAAAGTCAGGATGAAGGAGGGACAATGCTCAGTGCATTCAATAGAAAGCACTGGTCCTTATGCTGAGATTATGTCCTTTCTACCTTTTTTTTGGTGCAAAAATGTCCTTTCTATTATACAATTATGATGATGGGAGCCGAGAGGGTTTTTTTTTCTTTCTTTTCTTTATGAACATTTTCAATCTTGGTGAGATGAAGGGTTGACAACCTTATAATGACCCCCCCCCATTTTCTTTTGGCAGGGGGAGGCATCTACCAGTCTGTAACTTCCAAGTGAATCAATGATAGCATAGTTCACTTATTCGACTTAACCCATGTCTCCACACAACAGTCAGAGTGATCTTAGAAACACAGGAATTAGGTCTTTTGCAATTTGCAAAAGCATATTTTTCATTACCTTGCCTAAATCTCCCATCTCCTTTAAACTAAAATGCAACTTGTAACCCTGGCCTATAAAACTCTACGTAACCTTGGTCCTTGCCTGGCTCCCATCCTCCCCTGACTCTGACTACACTGGCCTCTGCTGCTCTTCAAAGTCACCAAGTGCATTTCCACCTCAGGACCTTTGCACTTGCTGTCCCTTCTGCCTGAAATGCCTTTCCCACGAAAGCTGCACGACTCCTCCTTTTACTTCATTCAGGTCTCAGCTTAAACGTCTCCTCAGAGAGATGTCTGCTGACCCGTCTGTAGAAAACAGCCTCTGCCCCATCTTCCTGTTTGATTTTGATCACATCACCCTGTTTATTTCCTCTTAGCACTTAGAGTTATCTGAAATCACCCAGTGCGTTTGTTTACTTGCTCACTAATATCTGTCTCCCATGAAAATGTCAGCTCCCTATCTTGTCCGCCACCTTTCGTTGGACTTCTGAACACCCAGAGCTCGCGGCACTGAGTGGGTATACAACAGGGGCTCGAGACATTGTATTTTGATTGATTTGGGCCAGGAGACACGATTGGAAAGTCCCAAGTTGGTTTGACCAAGGGTCCCTCCTCTAAAATGACTCCAGGATGGAGACAGAAAGGAGCAGTGTGGTGCGTCCAACCCAAATGCATCTCCTCATGCTTGTCAGGCGTAGACATCCTGGGCAGGCAGCAGGGTGCCACCACGAGTAAGACAAGTGTCCAGTGAAGCCGGACGGAGGACTTGGTGGGCTGGTATTAAGTTCCTTTGCCCTCAGATCCATTTCCTGCCTCAACTCTGTGCCACAGTGGGGCTGACACCTGCTGGTGGTGTTTCTAGACTCCCGGGCAGCTGGGTTTGGCCAGTGGAAGGCACCTTCCGAGGATTGGAGGGCAGGAGGAAGGGAGAGGCCACTGTTTCTCTCCTTCCTCCCCCCCCCATGGGTGGCTGCTCTGGTTAGCAATTACGTCAGCTCTGTGGCTGCAGCTCCTTGTGGAGAGTCCCTGGCTGTGGTTCTAGTTTCTTCTGAGAACCCCCAGCCCCAGGGCTCCGCTGATAGCACCCACCTTCTTTGTCCCTCCCAGTTAGGATGGAGGCATCTTCTTGCTCCCTGGTGCCTCCTCACTGTCCCCTGTGGGTTCTCAGCTTCCTCCTCACCAGGGCCTCCAATTGCTGGCATTGTTCCCTCTGCTGCGAACCCTTCAAGTAGCTTCCTGTATCCTGGCTGGACCCTGATGGACTTGCACGGGTGCTGTGGGAGGCCGGGGAGGGGCACCTCCCACCCTTGAAGGAAACCCGGAGAGGATTCCCAGATGAACTCGTACCTAAGTGGAGACCTGCGGAACCTTTGCCGTCAAGGTTTCCTGTTTAGAACTTCCCTGAGCTTAGCCCCATCGTATTCCTTACCAATCCTCCATCAGCGTTCCGCAACCTTGGCACGGGAGCCATTTCTTTGTTTGAGGGGGCGGGGCGTCCTGTGCAGGGTGGGATGTTTAGCAGTGTCCCGGATCTCCACCCACGAGAAATGCCAGCATCACCCCCCTACCCCGAGCTGTGACAACCTTATATCTGTCCATAACTGTTAAATGTCCCCTGAGGGCCAAATTGCCCCAGTGGGGAGTCACGTAGTGATATACATCTAGCCCAGTGATTCCCGTTCTGGCTATACCCAAGGATCACCCCAAAGGGCAATTTTTGAACAGATAATGGCCAAGTCCCACGCTGGACTGACTGAACCAGAATCTCTGGGGAGGAGCCCTGGACATTGTGTGTTTTAAAAGTTCCTCCAGGTAATTCTTATGTACGGTCAAGGTTGAGAGCCACTGGCCTAGCCCGACAAGATGCCCTGTCTGCCTCAACTATTTCCTGATCCACAGAGAAGGAAACTGAGGCTCAGACAGCCCAATTGTTGCAATGAAAGCCTCCCGCCAAGTGACCGGAGCAGCACAAGCCAGGTATTGCTGCAATGCCTTTGTTAAACCAAATAACCCATCTGAAGGAACAATTCATGCCCTCCAATCAGACAGACGCGTAAAGTCAAACCAAACAGCAACCGCCACTTTGCAAGTGGTGCCAGCCCTTTCTTAATACAGATGACGGGGACCCCAAGGGAGGCTTTCTCTCCCCGGGCGACATCTCCATTTCCTCTAACCCATTTCATGCTCGGGAATAGCATCTGTGTCCTGTTTTCTCTCCTGGGACAACCGCAGAGTGCCAATGGTCTGGAGGTGTTGCCAGCCCACACATCTGCCATGGTGACAGTGCGAGGATGGTCATAATTCCCTTCCTCCTCAGGTCCTGTCATCAGCCAGACAGATTCCTCTGGGCAGGGACTTCTGCTCTGCCCTTCCTCCCTGTGGGCTCAAGGCAGGGCTTCTTAGTGGAGCTAGAAGTTTCCTAGCTTAAGTCAAATGTGACTTTTTCTTTGCCACGGGCGTTTTTATTTTCTCAAGGCACAGGAGTTCTGTCCCATTAACCTAAATCAGTGAATAAGGTTATTTTTGTTTCTTTATAAATGGTTCCTCATGACTCACTCCTTCTGAAAATCTTCCTGGGTCATTTTAGGTCAAGAACCAGAAAACTCTGGCCCCTCGACCCGGCCACCTCTTTCTGTAAATAAAGTTTTATTGGCACATAGCCATGCCCATTTGTTTACATACCGAGTGTGACTGCTGGAGGGATCTTTGTCAGTTATCAATCAGATCACCCCACACCCAGCTCAAACCCTCAGGATCCTACCTTCTTCCCACGGCTTCCGAGGCCCTGCCTGGTTGACTCACTGAGCGTCCCTGCCTTACCTCCTACTATACCCCACCTTGCCACTAGTGCCAGACGTACAGGTCATCGGGCTATCACCCAAACCCACAAGCTCACGCCTACCCCAGGGCCCTTGCACTTGCTGTCATCTCTACCTGGAATGCTCTTCTGTCTCCACATGACTTGCAACGTCATTTCATTCAGGTTTCTACTCAGATGTTGCCTGCCTCCCTAGAGAGACATTTCCTGATCACCGCCTAAAATATTTACATTATTTAGTTGTTTATTGCCTGTCTCCCCCCATTAGACTGTAAGCTCCATGAGGGCAGGGATTGTGTCTGTCTAGAAAGATCATCACCAAATCCTCAGGATGGAGAACAGGGCCTATAGGTGCTCAAGAAATACTGGTGGGAATGAATGAGTGAATGAATGAATGAATACTTATCTTGCAAGTGTTTCCAGGAAGATGTAGATAATTCACATAAAATAGTACCCTACTTGGCACATAGCAGGTGTTCACTGGAAAGTAACTCTTCTTAGTGACAGTGGTTAGACAGCAAGCTGTGCAGCCCTGTTGCTGCGACTCCTTGGGTGGCCCCCTCCCCGTTCCCTCCTTAGCTATAGCGTGAGAAGGCTGGAAGATATTTTTGGTCCTCCTCTGCTTTGCTCTCTCTCCGGGTCTCTGCTTCCTGGAGGCCCTGCATGGAGGGCTCCCATCCCTTCTCCTCTCCGTCTCCCCCTCCTCTCCTTGTCAGGTGTTTTGCTCATCTTGGGTCCTAATTGAGATGGCAAATTCCAGGGACAGGGACTGCAGCCAACTCTGCCAGCCTCCCCTGCCAGGAGCAGGAGGAAGAAAACAAAACCCCATCAACATGGCAAGCGAACCCCCGTCTATCCAGTAGGAAAGAAGCCTCCTGTCTGGCCTGCTTGGTCTACCCCAGGGCGGGCGGTGGGAGCCCAGGCTGGCTGAAGGCACCAATCCCAGCCTCCTCTCCGCTCCCAGCCAAGAAGCACCTGATGTCCCTTTGCCGCCCCCCACCATCATCGTTGTGCCAAACGGAAGGGGGCAGTTTTCTGCTAAATGGAGACCAGGTGGTTCCTAAGGCAATTAGAACCCCCTGAGCTGGCGGTAGACATCGTGTGTGTGGGCGGGCCTGCTTCCCCGGCTCCCTTCCCTGGCTTTATTTGTTTGCTTTGGATTAGAAAGGCTTGTGCAACACGGAGTCCTTGTTTCCATCCTGTTCCCGCTCCTCCTAGGCTGGGAAAGACCTGCCATTTGCAGATGCCATCCCTTGTGAACTTGAGGCAGCCCCTCCATCCCAGCAACTCATCCGTAAAACGGGGGCGCTGATTCCTGCCTTATGCGACTATTGTGAATACCTTTTGTAAAAGTTACTTCTTACACACATGCATTTGAGTCGCTTATGCAGCATAAACCTGGGGGTGGGATATTCTGGGGGAAGGAACTGTCGTCGCAGAGACAAATGAGCATCTGAAGTAGTGACACGCTCTGGGTTTGGGGGATGTGGGCCAAACCCATGCATTTTACAGGGAGAGATCGCGAATGTACATCTGGGAAGAAACGAAGCGAAGCATTCAAGAGGAGAGAAACTTTCTTAAGAATCCAGGACGACTTGCTTTGATGGCTCACTTAGTAGGGGTGTCGGCCTGGGAGCAGGACCCACAGAGAATTTGACACCCACTTCCTGCCTTCACAGTCTACTTGGGGGAATTATGGCTAACCAGACACAGAAAGGTTAGAGTAAACCACCTCCCCAAGTGTTAGAAGCGCTCGAACCTGCCTTTCAGTCCCAGCCCTGTCACGTGGCAGCTGTGCAATCTCAAACAAGTTACTTAACCTCTCTGAGCCTTCTTTTCTCATCTATAAACTGTGGATGGTAGGGCTGTTGTGAAGTTTCACCCAATGTAGCACTCAGAGGAGCTTAGTACAGTGCTTGGCACATCGTGGGCACTTGCTAAGCTCTGATCTTATCATTTTCCACAATAACAATAACACCACCCATCTCATTTACCAGCATTTGAGTGTTATTTCCAGATTGCAGAATACTTTTCAAGTACATGCTCCCATTTAGAACACAAACAAGCTCATGTTACATTTCCTGGAACCCTCCAACCTGAACTCAGTGGGAGCTTAGTGTCACCAGGTTGAGGTGGCCTTGAACCAGGCCTGACGATGGGTAGGATTTGGATGTGTAGGAAGCAGAGAGCAGGTGAGGGGAACTGTGTGAGCAAGGGCATCGTGGTGGGAAAGTCACGATGCATGCAGAGGACAGTGGGAGACAGGTCCAGTGGAGTGGAGGTTCGTTGCCAGGGGAAACTGAAAATAAAGGTGGCCCTAATTCTGTGAGCTGGATTGTCTCCTTCTATGGTGTCCTCCTCGACAACCCTCAGCTATGAGTACCTTCTTATTTGAAGCTCCTGGTAGCTAGCTTAGTGCCCAGCATACTTCTCTTTCTTTCCTTCTTTACTTCCTTCCTTCTTTCTTCCCTTCTTTCCTTCCTTCCTTCCTTCCTTCCTTCCTTCCTTCCTTCCTTCCTTCCATGTGTCTATCCTTTTATCTATCAATCTTCTTTTATTCTTTTTATTAATCATGGATCCAAATACTTACACATCTCTTCATCAACCCATCCATTCTCCCATCCTCCCTCCTTCCTCTCTCCCTCTCTTCCTTTCTTACTTCTTTCCTTTCTTCCTCTTGCATCCATAAATCCTCTACCAGCCTTTTGTAATCTCCCCTTCTTTCCTTCCCTGTATCCCTTACCCCTCTCATTTACTCATCCATCCATTTACCCATCATTCATCTGTCCATCCATCCATCCGTCCATCCAATCAAGTCCTTTCAGTCAGCCATTCATTCATTTATTCCTTCAACATTCAGTTATCTACATGCCAGGCTCTGGGCTAGGTGCAGAGGGAGAATTCAAAGATGAGTTCAATAAGGCACATAGTAGGTGCTCAATAAATGTTTGTGCATTTTCCGTGAGATTTCATGTGAGAGTTCCAAAGCCCCCATTATACATTACTGACCACACACAGGTTTCCTGAGGCAGCCCAGTGGTGAACAGCATGATTCCCCTGTAAGATGCTTGGATGGAGGGGCGGGGAGATAGCAGAGGTGAGAAAGAGAACACAGAAATCCACGCTAGATCCCTCTCCACTTACCCTGCTGCTTCATCACATGCCTTCTGTCTCACAAACCCTGGGGCATCTTACATGCATCTTACATACAAGCTACCAACTCTCATTTCCTCCTTACTATCATGATGAAGCCTTAACCAGTCACTGATCCAAAGGGCACCCTCTACTCCCCAAACAAGAGCTGGTTAATGGCAACGTACAGGGCTCCTGATTTCTGTGGCCACAGGACCATCTGGTTCAATGGGCAGGAAAACACCACATCCACGGCTCTTGTTTCATTCTTTGGGAAAGCAAGATGGAAGCCTACAGGAAGGTGGGGGCCTGCCTAATTCAAAACTGAAACCCAGATCTCACCAACCCATCAGAAAAGCCATTGCTGCTTCTCAACATCAAGTAGTGATCTGGGCTCACCCATCCCAAGACCCAGAGGTACCAACTGACCAAAAGTCCGGGCTGGGACATCCCCAGAATGCCATGGCCTGTGGGGTGGGAGGTGAACCCTGGAGCCCCAGGTGAGTGTGTTTACTGATGTGTGTGCAGGACATTACCAGATGCTGAATCTCATGGTGAGGAAATTTCTCCCTTTTCCATCCTCTTTCAAGGCGAACTCTCCTTGGTCTTTCACACCACCCAGCTAATCTCCCATTTAGCAAGAGAGAGCAGGCCCAGGCGTGAATCCTTCAGCAGCTAGCCGGGACTAGCTAGAATTTAATAATCATATTTCCTTTTTGTGGTGTTTATTTTTCTGGTTACTGTATGGTATGTAGGCAATTTCCCACTTAAGGTCAGGGGGAACGGTTTTCTTCTAAAACAGATTTAAGTAAAAAGAGAATCGATTTAAAGAAACACATCAAATAAGTTATGTTAGGAGTACTTACTCATGTTGGGCAAGCATCATGCTTGGGTCATTTGAAAATGCCTCAAGTTTGAGAGGCTCTCATTGTCTCTAGCCTCCTAAATGTAAACATTACGTAGCACCCGCTATGTGCTGGGCATTTCTAAGATTTTAGATATCTAAAACTCAGGACTTCCCAACAACTCTATGGGCTAAGTAAAATTCTTAGTCCATTTAGCAGATGAGGAAACCGAGGCTCTGAGAGGTTAAGTAAGTTGCCCCAAATCTCCCAGCTAGCAATTGGCCAAGGCAGGACTTGAACCCAGGGAATTTGGCTCTGAGGAGCTTCCTGGAATCACTGGACTGTAAGCCCAGAAGTGGAAAAAGTGACACCCAGCGATAACGTATGTTCTGCAAACTCCCTGCCCCACGAGCACACTTTAATTGGTTTGACAGAGTCTTAGCCATTCAGGAAGTAAAACTGCCCATGAGGTTGTTAAAACCTGGTCTGAGCTGGGTCCAGCAAGAACCCCTTTTCCTCCCCTCGTGGGATTTTGGCATCTGCCGATCTGCTCTCCGGGCCCTTCCATTCTGCCTCGGCTCTTCCCTTCGGCACACTCTCTCCAGGACACCCTAACCCTGTGAGCCCTGCTCCCCAGCTGACCTGCCTTTTGCCCAGGTCTCCCAGGAGTGGGGTGCCCTGGACAGAGGTCCAGGCCTGTGACGCCCCACTGCCCGCCTGCACTGCAGCCCTGCCTCTTTGTCTTCCTACCCTTGGGACAAATGTCTCATTCCCCAGGGTGTCAAGGGGAAAATTAATCACCCGGGGGAGATCAGTCAGCCTGCTGACTTGGCAGGGGAAAGACAAAGAGAAATAGGGTGTCTCGCGGATTGGTTGGGTCCCCCATTAAGGGGTGGAAAAATGCTTGCTTTGCGGTTACAAATGGGCAACATTCCTGTTGGTGAGTCCGCCCCCGTCACCTCGGGAAATCGCTGCTAATGCGGTTCTGAGAAGGTGGCTGTCTCCTCTCCCGGGTACTGTCCTCCCTCAGGTCAAACTCCAGCCCCTCTGCCCGCCCTCTGGGCCTGGCCCTGTCACTCAGAAGTCGGGCTCCAGTCACTTTGGTGTCACATCACTGAACCATCATGTGGGAGGAGCCGTGGCACAGGGGTTAGGAGTGTAGACTCGAATTGGGTTAAGAGGAGCACATGTGACCTCAGGCAAGTTGCTTAATTTTTCTGCGACTCAGTGTCTCGTTTTATGTAATAGGGCTAATAATAGTCCCTACTCGTGCCAGTCCTGGGCTTCTTGCCCTCATCTTCCCTCCCCACACCCCTCCCTTCTGTGTCACTCCCACAGGCTGCCTAGCCCAGGCTCCCCAGTGTCAGCTGGATTCAGCCAATGAGAGATGGGGAGGAAGGGAGACACCACCAGGGTATTTCTCCCTCTCTCTGCCTTGGAGACCTTCTCTGGGAGCTGCTGCCTCTCCTCTCGGAGGGCCCCCAGTTGTGGGCCCAACTTTCATAAACCACAGAATAGCCCTGAGTTAAGTACAGTCACCCCAACTTACAGATTGGCAAATTGAGGCTCACCACAGCTAAGAATTTTGCAAGGTCGGACGTGCCTGTAGGTGAATGCCAGGGACTCCGCCAGTCCTTTCTTCCTTACCTTTCTCTCTGTCTCTCTGTCTCTTTCTTTCTCAGGCGTGGAAGTCAAATGCAGACATTATCAGTGCTTTCAAGGCACTCATGTTATGTGTTCTCTTTCCTTCACGCCTCAGTCCAGTTCTTGAAAACCATCTTTAAGCATCCAAAGAATCGACCTAGCTAAAAATGGCTGCAAGCCGCTCTGTCCAGTACCATAGCCACCAGCCCCATGTGACTATCTAATTTTAAATTCATTAGAATGAAATGAAGTTCAAAATTCAGTTCCTTAGTTGCACAAGCCCCGTTTCGAGTGCTCTGTAGCCACCCGTGGCCCGTGACTGCCCTACTGGACGGGGCGGACCTAGAGCATTTCCATCATCACAGACCGTCCGTTCCTATCGCTGGTCTGGGGCAAGGTTCCTCAGCTTCGGTACTACTGACATTTCAGCTTGGATGATTCTTTGTCATGAGAGTAGCACTGCTGGCTGCTACCCACTGGAGCCCAGTGGTACCCTTCCCCAGTCCTGACAACACAAAAATGTCTCCTGACATTGCCAAATGTCCCCTGGGGGCACAAAATCGCCCCTGGTTGGGAACTACTGGTCTAGATGATTAAAAAATAAAAAAAGAATTTTTTTTTGGGGGGGGTCTCAGCTCTAACAGAAATGAGCATATTAGTGCAGCAAGAAGCCCTGAGGTTTTGACACAGAGTTCTTCTGCGATGAGATGGTGGTGACCACGTGGATCTGGGAGTTAGCTAGACCTTCAGTCAAAGCTCCACTCTGCCACCTTCTTGCTGGGTTACTTTAGGCAAGTGTGTTGAACTCTCTGAGCCCTCCCCCACCCCACCCCCCCCGCAAAATGAGGCTAAACTGTAATGGCCTTTGCTTCACAAGGGTGTGGTGAAATGGAAATCAGATAATACACTCAATGTGCTTGGGACACAGTAGGCATCCAGGGTCTGTGGCTTCCCTCTTTTTTTAGGGTGAGGGCTTGTGTAGGCAGGAAGCCCGGAAGCGAGGGATGGGAGAGATTGCCCACTGTGAGCCCCCCTGAGCCTAGAGCCAGACATACTCTATCCCTGAGCTCCAGGGGGTGCTCTGGGGACCCCACCCCCAGGTTGTGTCCAGCTCTGGTGGGGAGGGGTGTTGGGGCACTGCTGTAGGGATGAAAGTGGAAGGCGGGGGGCCCATCCATCCAGAAACATCCATCAATGCAGAGGAAGGGGCCAGGCAGCTCAATACAGCAGAGGTTTGTGAACCAGGAGTGAGGAAAATTGATGCCTGCAGGAGACAAAGGAGAGCGGGAAAGTGGCCCCCCAGGCCCGCTCCTTCCACAGGTGATAAGATTGATGGGCAGACGGAGGAGGCAGGCTGAGTGATAGATAATTTCAAATCTGCGGTAAACACGCTGTGGGGACTCGTAGCCTTTCTAACAAGTGTGACACCGGTGTGGAGGGGAGATGAGGTGACTGATTAGGAAACAAGACAGCCAGAGACCCTTCTGCGCGGCAGCGGGACTTGCGGTGCTGCCTCGAGAGGGAGGCACGTGGGAATGAAGCCTGAGACGGACAGAGATGTACATGGTGCCTTGGGGCTCAGGCATCTCAGCCTTTGTGTGCTCTTCCCATTCGTTCACCTGACAAATATTTACTGAGCACTTACTATGTGCCATGCACTGGGCTAGGTTCTGTGGCTGCAGCGGGGAATGAGACAGACACAGTTCCTGTCCCCATGGGGCCTCTTTTCTTGTGGGAAAGACCCTCAGTAAACAATTAAATGAATGACCAAGTCAGCTTTTACGTTATTATAGCCTCTCGGTAGAATATAAAGCAGGGGTTGGAAAAGAGTGGCAGAGGGGCTGCTAACTCCACCAGGAGAAGGGACCAGTCATTCAGAGAGCAGAAACTTGAGGACGAGCGTTTTGGGGGTCCCTGGGGTCCATGCTCTTCCTTCCTCCTTCTCCTCCTCCCTCCCTCCCTCCTTTTCTCCCTGTCTTCCCCTCCCCCTCTTTTTCTCTATCTCACCCCTGCCCCAAATCCTTACTGAGCATGCTTTTTGCATTAGGCACATTAACATACACTCTCCCAAAAACTCTATGGATTTATTTTATGCTCTCCATTTTACAGACAGCAAAACTGACGTTTAGAAGAGTTAAACGTTGTTTGCTCAAAGAGGTGCTGTGGGGTAAGCCAGGGAGTCCGAACCCAGAGCTTGCGGGGAGGGGTGAGAGAAATCAGCTCCCCCAAACTGGGGTGTGGGGTTATCTAAAGCGCTTCAGCCCTACCGATGGTCACTGCTCCTGGGGAGAAAGGGGAGGAACTGAACTTCCACGGGCAGGTGTCATGTGGCAGACAGGGCACCAGGCAGCCATTACAGGGTTGGCAAGAGGACCCCAGGGACCCAGTGGGTCCCATCACTCCTATTTCGCAGATGGAGAAGTTGAGGCTCTGAGAAGTTAAGTCCCTTGCCTGGGTCACACAGCAGGGGTTTTGGAAGAGGCTAGTTTTGAAGTGGCAGAGCTAAGATTTGAACCCAGATTTCTAACTTGATCCAATCCCCTTTCCATTGTGTCACAAATCCTAGCATGGGGGCAACTTTCCTAAATTGACCAATGAATATTTACGGAACACGGAGAAGCAAAGCCCCTTGTCATCCAGAGAGAAAAGCAAATCCTATCCTGGCTCTTACTAATAACTCTGATGAAGATAATAATAATAGCCACCATCCTGTAGGTACCTGCTCAGATCCAGGAGCTTTCTCTCCATTTAGTCGCCATGATGACCCTGTGAGGCAGGTATTATCATGCCCACTTTACAGATGGGGCAATGAGGCCCAGGGAGGTTATGTAAAATGCCTAAATTCACACAGTGAGTCTGTGGCAGGGCTTCAATTAGAGTCTGATGACTCCAAAGATCATGCCCTTTTCAGGACCACTGTATCAGTCAGCTCATGCTGTGTAACAAACTACCCCAAATCACATATTTCATTTCTCAGTGGGTTGGCTGGGATTTAGCTCATCCCTGGGCTTGCTCGCGATGCTGAGAATTGGTTGGTCCACTAGGTTGGGCTTGGCTGGGGCACATTAGCAAGGGCGGCCAATGGGCATGTCCTTATCATGAATGACAGATGTGCAAGAGAGAAAGTGGAAACATGCAAGGCCTCTGAAGACCTATGCTTAGTCCTGGACACTATCCGTTCTGCTACCTTCTGTGAGCCACAACGAGTCACGTGGCTGCTCCTTCTTAGTAAGAGAAACTGCAGTCAAATGACAAAGAATGGGGCTAGAGGGAAGGAGGAGGAACAAGCGGCCACAACTGGCCACTGGCCTGCAGTATGGATGGGAGAGAACATGGAGAGTGACGAGAGAAGACCAGAGGGACTTCAAGAAAGTGAACCTCACCCTGTTTGATTTTAAAAGGCGCAGGAGTTTAGAGGAGGTGGTTTCAGAGGGATTTTTGGAAGAGGACAGTTTTAGATCTTGAGGGGTGGAGAGGAGAAAGGAGAAAGGAAATGCGTTCAATTCAGGGGGAGGCAGGGCGGGGAAGTGGGCTTGCAAGCTGTAGGAGGGCAGGGGTCATCTTACTCATCATGTAGCTTTTTTACGTAGTGCTGTGCCCCAGCACATAGTAGGCGCTTAACAAGGAGGAATGAGCACATGAGAAGAGTGAAGGGTGAGTGGGGGATCAGGTTGGGGTGTGGGCTTCCTCCTCCCTGGGAAGTTTTGGGAACTTAGCTGACTCTCTGTGGGTTGGCTTAGATCAGTCTGGGTCAGAGGCAGGGGAAGGGACCACATGACCTGGCAGTACGTTTGTGTGTGTGTGTGTTCTTATTGTTATCTCCTCTCATTAGCTTGTAAGCTCCTAAAGGGAAGGGATTTCTGACATTTCATTCATTGCCCTATTCCTAGTGGCTATAACAGTGCCTGGTATATAGTAGATGCTCAATAAATATTTGCTGAACGAATGAGCAAGTGAGTGAATTAAATGCTCACACACACTACCAAGTAGGTACTAGCATTTCTGTCTCCATTTTGCAGATGAGGAAACTGAGGCTCAGAGAGGTCAGTGCCTGAGCAAAGTCAATGGCTAGTCAATGCCAGTCAGTTGGACATCAAAGCCCACGCTTTTTCCCAGACTCCAAATGGCCTCTACTTTGCCAAGCAGCATGTCAAGTGGGACAGCAGGCAAAAGGCAAGAGAAAAACATCCCTTCACAAGCCCACACCCCGATTACTTTCCGAGAGTTCAGCTTGGGCCTAGTCCACGTTCAGAGTCCCATGCACACTTATTTTGTGGTTGGATCTTCTTCAGAGGCTGTCAGCCACTTTTCCCAGGAAGGCAGTTAGGAGTTCGGGGCCCAGAGGTTGGGATGCCCTCGACTGGGGTGTTCCTCCTCTCTCACCCAAGGAATGATCCCTCTGCAGGAGAAATCCAGCAAGCAAGAGATCAAGTTCTTTATAATGAGCCTATGCCGGGGGCGTGGCTATGTCACAAGACAGGATGCCCGGAGACCAGAGCTGCCCAGACCCTGGACATTTGAGCGATTGATTGTTGCTTGTCCGGAGTCCACACATGACTCACGTCAGCACGTATCATGAGGGACAACTTTTGCCCAAAGAGTGAGTGTCAGCAGGTGTCCGGTGAATAGAATCGTCACATTGTATCCCTCATTTACTCATAATAATATTAACCACTCTGGGCCTCAGTGTCCTCTCTACAATGGGCATAAGAGTACCCACGTCACAGGGTCATTGAGGGGGGTGCATGGCTGATACTCGGAGGGCCCTGAGAACACGCCTGGCGTGTGCAAGCACCAGACCATGTTGGTGCTTCTTCTTACCCCTCTGTCCTGGGCACTGAGCTGTGCATTTCCCGTTTAACTCATATTAGGCGCTGTGGGCTGTCCCTTTGCAGACAACCTTCAGTAAGAGTAATATTATTCATAATAATGTTAACACACACTGCTGAGGACTCACCCACTGCCGGGTGTGTGGGGCTAAGTTCTGTACATGGATTAACTCATTGACTCCTTCCAACAAGGTGGGTGCTACTATTCCCATTGTACAAATGGGGAAACTGAGGCACAGAGCATTTCGATTGCTTGTTTACGACTGGGCTCAGAGTGTATGCCTGGCTTTCCCTCTATGCTGTTGTACTCCTTCTAGGGACACAGAGGGGACATACTTGGCCCTATGTTCGCTGCTGGGGCTCTGGAAGAGCAGGCCCAGGGCGGGGAGAGAGCCCATCCCACCCTGGCTCAGTCTCCCTCCCCAGGCCCCAACCCTCTGCCCTTCTGGTGTCCTTGACCCTGCGCTGCCAGGGGTCACTCTCATCTGTGTGGCTCCCGCAGAAAGCCAGCAAAGGCTCCCAATGCATCACCGCGTGGCAGTCACGCCAGAGCCAGCCTGTCATTTCCATCCATCTTTCTCCAACCGCTTCCTGTCAGGAAGCGAGGGAGGCCAGGCTGGGGTGGGGGTGGGGAGAGGAAGAGGGGAAGATGGATGGGGTGGGGGCTGAGAGGCTGGATGGGAGGAGGAAACCGAGGAGGAGGAGGAGGAGGAGGAGGATGGCAGAGAGGAAGGAGAGAGAGAGGAGAGAGAAGGAAGAGAGGGAGGAAAGGCCCAGGGAGAGATTACTGCAGAAGGAGGTGAAAAAGAAATGAGAAAGGCAGAGAGAGGTGGGTGAAGGGGTGAGTGAGAGAGAAGACAGGGGGGCCCAAAAGAGGACTGGGAGAGGGAGGCAGGGAGGAGGACGGGTGACGGAGAAAGCAGACCAGGAAGGACGCAAGGGAACATAGGAAGTGTCCACGGGCATCTTGGGAGGGAGCTGTGAGGGAGGGGACGCCAGGCAGGGAGGCGAGGGGGAGGGGCGTTGGAGAGCCGCCAGCCCCTTTGTTTATTTGTTTTCTCAATCAGGGCTGGCCCCACCTCAACTCCTTGGCCTTGTGCAAATGCTAAATCAAGCAGTGGTGGAAGGGGGGTGCTTGTGTGGGGTGGGGAGTGGGCGGCAGCAAGAGGCTCCCAGAAACATGCCTCCAGGACTGAGCTGGGATTCATTCCCGACCCCAGAGAGAGAGAGTCTCCTGGCAAACGGACAAGGAGGGGAGTGGGAGACCTCTCAGCGCCCCCTGGTCTGGACCAAGCTGGTTGGGCCCTCGTGAGGGCATTGACCCTGGGCAGGAGAGGTCTACGCCTTCATTTACAATGACTGCCACATTCTCCCTTCCCTTTCCAAATCCTACCCGTTTCCCAGCCTCCCCTCATTCAGGAGTCTCTTCTGACTCCTCCCACCAGGCAGGAGTCCCTCTAGGGCCTCAGGATTTAGCACTTAGCTTATAGTTGGGACATCTCAAACGAAAGTGAACACAGTGGCCAGGCAGGTCACATACGTGAAACAGGCTGGTCCAGTTCCCTCAGGGCACTAGGGAATGGTGGGGACCGTGACAAACTGGACCGCATACATGTATCCCAGCAGGGTCCCAACAGGCGTCTCATGTGGGTGAGCCTCTCGAGGCCAGAACAGGATAGAAGAAAGTGCAGACTAGATCTGGGAGGACAAACTGAATATATCTGGGAGAGCATGGCTCCCCTGAATGTGTTCAGTGTATTTTATTCGAAACACCATGTCATCGAAGCATGAAGCCCTTGCCTTACTAGTTTGAGATCTAGTGTGTTGAGAGCCTTGCACTGTTTTCTAACCGCACCCCCCTCAATTAGTCTAAACTCCCTGAAGGCAAAGATTGAGTGTTGTTTGCTTTTTTCTATCTCCACAATGACTTACACGGTAGCAGGCGCTTAGTAGGTGTTAAAAGAGTAGATTCCTGGAATTAAGAGATCCATTAGCAGATTCCACTAAATGAACTGGAGCCGTTGTACAACACAACATCGAGGTAGGAATTTAAATCTCACACGTGTGCCGGTGAGCACCACCCAGCACTCACATTTCATTACCTCTATTTTCTGCTCAGTAAATCTGGTTAATGGATTGAAATGTCCCATGTGAAAAATGACGCCAAGAAAAAGAGTGCTGGTGAGATGAGTGTATCAGTCAGCTTTTGCTATGTAACAGCTGCCCCCAAACTTGGTGGCTTAAACGATACCTACCAAGTTTGTTTAGCTCTTAGTTCTGTGGGTTGCCTGGGATGGCTTATGAGTGGAATGATGTTTCTGGTCTGGGTTGGCTTAACTGGGGCTGCGTGGTCTAGAATGACCTCACGCACGTGTCTGGCAGTTGGTAGGCGGATCCAGGAGACGTCAGCTGGGCTGCTCACCATTGCTCCATGTGGTCTCTCTTCCTTCAGCAGGGCTTGCCAGGGGTTCTTCATACCATGTTCTCAGGATTCCAAAGAGCAGCATGATAGGGCAAGCCCTAAGGCAAACTCATTTTTAAAGCCTCTGTTTGTATCATATTGACTAAGGTCCCATTGGCCAAAACATCACATGGCCAAGTTTAGATTCAAGAGAGGGTGGGAGAAACAGATTCCATCTCTTGGTGGGAAGGGCAGCAAAGATTTTACAGGCATTTTTTTGCAATCTACCACAAGGACTGAACAAAAGAAAAGGGGTATAAACTTGATTGCTCCAGTCACCCTGGCCTTCTCTCAATTCTTCTAGATATATGAAGCTGTGTCCTGCCTCAGGGCCTTTGCACTTGCTGTTTCTTTGCCTCTGAATGGTCTTCTAATGGCTCTTGAAAAAGCTGACTAATTCTCATTTAGTTGAAATGTCAGCTTCTCAGGGAGTCTTCTCTGACCACTCTCTCTAAAGAAGCCTCTTTTATTATTACCAAACCATCTTGTCCCTTTTCTGCCAGCAGCATATATTTCATATTGATTTATTGCCTATCTTCCTCACTCCAACTTCCCATCAACTCCGTGACATTAGAGATTTTGTCTTAGTCTCCACAGAGCCTCACACATAGTAGGTGTTCAATAAATATTTACTGAATGAAAGGAATGACTTGTAGCAAGAAAAATAGCTTTATCAATAATGCTGTTCTTATATTTATAGAATCATTATGAAAGGGAGCAATAAAAATTTTGGTTATTCTTAACTCCTTTTTATGGGAGACATAGGCTATGGCGTAAAGGAGACTGAGGCTTGGGAGGTGAAGAACCTTATGGTTACAGGGTCCACAGGGCAATTTGGGGATTGACAATAGTGTCTGCCACAGAGTGAGGGTGCACTGTGTAATTATTTCCTTCTGTCAGCCAGTGTAAGCCTGGATGGGTGACCGGCCAGGGGAGAGCGGGGCAGGAAGAAGTAGGGAAGGGCTGAGGGTCTCCTACTTGGAGACCTCAGAAGTAGAAGCACACACACCCAGCTCTGTCACTTTCTAGCTGTGTGTCCTTGGGCTGTGACTTAACCTTTCTGAGTCTCATTCCCTCATCCATAAAGCAGGAGTGGCAACTAACCTCCTAAGGCCAGGATGAGGCTTAGAGAGACAGTGCATGTGACGTGGGCACAAAGGACCCGCTCAGTAACTATTAGGGGCATGCCCACCCTGGTTTTGCAGCCAGGATATACAGCACCCTCCAGGAGGCAGAAAAGTGACTCCCCACATTCCAAATCTAAGGCATGTTTGACACTCTGGAGCTGGAGCAATTTGTGTGCTTTGTCTCAGCTCAGTGGGTGTCCTGGAGAGAATGGAGGGGACCAGGGACCCCAGCTTTGGTTCCCTTCTCCACCTTGCTGGGTGCTGGCAACCATTCAACAGGAGATCATTCCTCGGAGAGTTTGCCAACCCTTCAAAAGCATGTGTGGCCTTGGTCTCCATGCAGGAGTCTTGGGAAAACATCGCAGAGACAAAGCTCTGGAATCAAAATTAAATAGGTCTCCACTGCCCACTCAGGTCTCAGAAATCCCAGGGGCCCGCAGAAGAAGCAAGAACAGTGCCTCTTTCTGGAGCAGGGACGTCCTGGGTGTGTGTGTGTGAGAGGGAGGTATTATGTGTATGAAAGAGCACTGGATTAGGAGCTTTTTGTTTCCCAGGTAGATTTAGGGGATTATAGATAACACTTCATGAACACTTTTGGGCATGTATCCTTTGGCTTCTGAGGAATTGTTTTTCTTAGAATAAATTTACAAGGGAGTGTTTAATGCAGTGAGTGGGGTGCTGGTTATTCCCTGTTGACCTATTTATTCTCCATCTTCCTCTGCTGTGCTCTGTGCGCCAGGAGGCTCTGAAAATACTTCCTGGACTTCCTTGCTTTTTGACTTACATAAGGCTTGGTCCATGGGAGGCTCCAGCAGGAGACTGGAGGCAGGAGGCAAGAGGTTGGAATATTTCTTCCTGGCTCCCTTCCTGCTCTGGCATTACATCTTGGACCCCGGTTGTCCCTGCAGACTACAGCTCCTATGATTCCCCCTCAAACCTTCACTGTGCTTTCTGGCACCATTTCCTCCCTTTCAGCACTGGGGCCAGGGACAGCTCCCACTCTTGCTAGTTTCTTATGGATTCTCTTAACCCTCCCCACATCTCCATAAGCAGTCCTTTCGTTAAAATCTTTTTATTTGACCCATCTGGGGATGAATCCTGTTTCTAAGATCTTGACGGATACATGGGTTTACCACACTGAATGACATAAGCATTTTCATGATCATTGCTACGAGTGGATTTCCACAAGCTTGTACCAATTGATTCTGCTGTAAATGAAGCTTGCTTGCACCATTTACCAGCAATATTGTGCGTATTGGCTGTTACAGTTTAAAAAACAGTGTAGGAGTTGTCATTGGCACCTAGAAGTTTTAATTTGCCTTTCTTTGATGATTAGTAAGGCTGCACCAGTGGTTCTCAACTGGTAGCAATTTTGGCCCCAGGGGACATTGGATAATGCCTGGAGACATTTTTGGTTGTTCCCCAAATGAGGAGGGGTGGTGCCTCTGGAATCTAGTGAATAGAGCCCAGGGATTCTGCTAACCACCCTACAAGTCACAGGACAGACCCCCCCACAAAAACTTAGCCGACCCCACATGTGCCAAGATTGAGAAACTGTCGGCTACACCTTGCCCACAGACCATGTGCCAGGTCATTTGTCTTTCCTTTGCTGGGATCATCTGTTTACATCCTTGTGGCCAGAGGCTTGGGACTTGGCCAGTCCAGGCTCCAGGCCCAGCTTGGCCATTTACTTGTTTTGTGATCCTGGCTGACGTTCCTTGTCAACTCAGTAAGGCCTTTTTTCCTCGTCCTGTGAGTCTTGGTGATGACCCAATGGGGCTACAGGCAGGAGCAGGTGTGGAAAAGTATAAACTGCTTTACAAATCCACCCAACCTATACTTTATGAGCACCTACTGTGTGCTGGGGGTTCGGATCAGGAATTCACTGTCCTGGAAAAGTGTAACAGTTACACAGGTAATCCAAGAGGGGCCAATGGACATATGGTGACATGTGGCCAGAAGGCAGCGCTCTGTGAGAAGTGTCCTTAGAGTAGGTTAGGAAGGCTTCCTAAGGGAGCAGCCATTCCTGCTTGGCCTTGAGGCCGTATAGCCTAGTGGCTAGGTTTGCAGCAGTCCGACTTTCTGGGGTCAAACCTCCCATTGGCTATCTTACTTCACTCAACTGACCTCATTCCATTCACACAAAGACAGGCTACACATACAGATATATATGCACAAACCACACACAATGGCCACTTTCACACACATGTTGTAAGTAATTCTCATGTGACTAATCACTCCTCGGTATGTGCGTGCGTGTGTGCATGTGCATATGTGTGGATATCCCAGCATCCTCCTGGCAGGCACACGCCAGCCAGCCACCACTTGAATTAGCACCAAAGGATTATGGGACCCTGGGCCATTAATCTAGGTGACAAACAGGACTCAGAAGGCATATTTGCACCCCGAAATTGAAAAGATTAGGCCATATTTGTCAAGGATTGGTAGGGCTTTATCGCCTCCACGGCAGATGCTGTTAAATATTCATGAGCTGCATAAGTGGGAGAAACCCTAGCTAGACCTGACGACTTTCAGCTGTAGAGGGAGAGGAGGGGGGAGATTTATCTGAACTCAGCAAGGGATGAAAGGTGTGAGATCATGTACCCTGGCTTGCTGGGCACAACGTGCCACTGTTGGGGGAGGGGGCCGGGCAGGGCCTCCTGGGCTGCTTTGTGAGGCTGGGGGCTGGGCACGGGAGGGGGCTGAGGAGGTCGTTCTTTTCTAGGCTCTTATTTCACTGCTTCCTCACATGCTACCCCCCAATAGATGAGCTCCCCATCTCCCTCCCTCCTCAGGGTCCAGCCCGACACTCACCACAGTGGGCAGTGGGCATTAAGTGGCAGGACGAATGGCACCTTAGCTTGGACAGGACCCTTGGAGGAAGGAGCAGTGTACAGGTCTCACTGCTGGATCCTGGGACAGCTTCTGAGATTGTTCTAGAAGCCAGTCTGGGCATATGAACACCTACAGGGATTAAGGGCCAGACAGACCCAGACCGAAGTCCTGGATCCATCACTTCTCAGTTTGTGGGAGCTTGAAAAAGTCACTTAATGCCTCCATGTCTGTTTTCTTTCATACGGAAAGTGGATTTGATAAGGAGAGGACTCACCCACTTGGGTTGTTAGAGGATTAAATAAAGCTAGTGGCATCGTGCCTGGCATACAGTCAGTGCTCAATAAATGGAGGGAGATCATAACTTATGGAGGGCTCATTTTGTGCCAATCATCATGCCCAGTTGGTCCAATCTCAACAGGTAACTCAGGCATCGGGCAAAAATTAGATGGTGAAGTTATGCAGTGCAAGGTAGCTAGCTACTAGCCACTTGTGATTGTTTAAGGTTCAATTAATTCAAATTAAAAAATTTCATCTCCTCAGTTGCAGTAGTCACATGCCACGTCCTCCAGGGCCCCATGTGGCTACCATATTGGATAGCCCATCGATGTAGAAAGTTCGATCAGACGTCGCTGTACGTGATCTTCCTCCAGCTTAGAAGGGTTAAGATTCTAGTGACCTGCTTGGCCCAGTTTTGCAGGATTGAATTTGAACCTTGGAGGATACATTTGTCAACTTATGTTTGACAAACCCTGGGTTAAACAAAGTGAAACCGTTTCTTTCCTGTAGGACTCATCAGAGCCTTTACTATGTCCTGGGTATTGTGAATACAGTATGTAGGATTTCCCATGTGATTTGACCACACACTTCTTTCTCTCCCCTTCAGATGGGAGTGGGGGTGGGGGGGTCCCTGGAATGCAGAGAAATTGTCCCTTGTACATAAGACTTTCTGTATCCTCCTCACATGTGATAACCATCCATTCCCTCTCCATCACCACCTACAAGAGGAGAAAAGATCAGATTGAAAGTTCAGCTGTTTTCCTGGCTCCCTCTCACACATACACATCGGAGGGAGGGAAGGTGCAGAAGAGGAGAAAGGAGGGCCAAAGACCGCCCCCCCCCAGCCATGGCCTCATCAGCTTTCCTCCATCCAGGGCCACCAGCCGCTGTCCCCTCCAAGTGTAGTCCTGCCCCCACCCTGAGGTTTGTGGAGAAGAAAAGGAGCGTGCCAAAGGAAAGGCAATGCAGTGTGGTGGAGACGCGTATTCTTCTCCTCGGTGACACAGCGAGCTCTCTCGCCGGCAAAATGTCCCTTGATCTATTTCCCCTGGTAGTGATTTCAACAACAACAATAACAGAAATCCATCATTTCCTTAGCAGGGAATGGAGGGCGGTGGGGGTTTGTTTTTCTTCTGGTGTGGACAGAAAGCTCTTTATTCTCTCCTCGTTTGGGAAGACTTCATGCCAGAGGAACCCAGCCGGGGCCCTGGGAGGGGACAGGAGAAAAGAGACAGTGGGAGCAATTGAGTCCTGGCTGGGGCCTCTGACCTTGGGCAAGCCACCTCCTCAGTTTGTTCTTCACAAAAATGGGGAGAACCATTCAGCAAAGAGAGACAGAGGCAGACAGCATGAGGCAGCCTTGGGAGTCAAAGATAATGGGCCACTTGCTACCAATAAAGAAAATAATGATAAGCTAATATCATTATAGTGGCTAGCGGAGGGCTTGGACGTTATAATTACAGATCTCATAGTCTGGGCAATTGTGTTGTGCTCATGATTTTGTGAGGGTCTTCCAGTTAACCTTGCAGAGTGGGTTCCCCCACATCCCTTTCCTGCATAATAAAATGGAAGTTCAGAGAGGTTACATAACTTGCCCAAGATCACACAGCATGCATTGGTGGTGTCAGATTTCAAATGCGGGTCTATTTGAATTTAGACCTTGTGCCTTTATCCACTCAGCTAGCTGTTCTTGAAGTGTATCAGCATCCGGAGTGTGGGAGTTCCTGCACTAAGCTGGCCTGGAAGTGGTGAAACATCATGTCCCTGTTGCCATTGCTACTGTTGCAATTATTATTTGAACCATGTTGCTTCTGTCCAGCTACAGAAGATCACGGCCAACTAGAGAAGAACAACCAGCCATTATTGCTTTCTGCTGGCTCGCATTTCTATTCTCTCCAAAGGAAAGGCAGGAAGGGCTCAGGGTCTAGTCCAGGCTCCACCACTTACCAACTAGGTGTCTTAGGGCGGGTTCTCCCAGACACAGCCCCTGAGATGGAGATGGGCATGCTGGTGGTTTACTGGGGCGTGCTCTTGGGACGAGCGCCGGCGAGGAAGGGAGGGCAGCAGGACAGGTAGAGAGAGAAGCTGGACTGTGATGTAACTGCAATGATGGCCTCAGGCCATCGCAGGGGAGCTCTGGAGCTGGGGTGGCATTCAGAGACGCCCCAAATGGAGGCAAGGGGGCTGGGTCTTTGTGTCCCCTGCATCAATCAGTCATTGCATATGAACTGCTTTGGGGGTGGGGGCAAACCCTGAGTGAGGTACCTCCCTTCAGCCCAGGGCAGGTTCTGGGGAGGGCTGACAGCTGGGAGCCATTGGAAGCCACCACTTCCAGAATCTGGGGAGTGGGGCTCAGTCTGGGAGTCTGGGTGGCACACCCCAGCATCCACTCCACTGAGTATATGACTTTCCTCAGTCTCTTTACCTGTAGAATGGGAACGATGGTATGTTTCTTCCCAGCCTAGCCCCCAGAGTATTTTGATCAAATGACCTGACCATGGGATGATAATAGCGGCTCTTGTTTACGGACTGTGTGCTACATGCCAGGCTGTACGTTAGGACTTCCTGTGCAGTCACCAGTGACACAAGCGAGCTCATCTTGTCCCCATTCCAACACTGGGAGGTGGGAGCTGCAGCGATTGCTATCGGGCAGAGGAGAAACAGGCTCAGAGAGGTGCAACCATTTGCGTGAGTTCTCTCAGCTCCAAAGGGGTGCAGCTGGGCTACAGAACCCGCCTCCTTAACCACGGTCCCTTCCTACCGCACCCCAGTGTAGGTGACTTGTGCTAGGCAGGTGTGAGAGGCAGGATTTGCCATCTCCCTTTGGGAGCAAATGAGTAATTCTGGGGATGGTGTGTGTGTAGGTGTGTGCACTCTTGCTTTCTGATTAACCTGACTCCCACTCCCTCTGTGGGAGGAAACTAAGGCATCAAGTCCAAGAGTCCAGCCTGGAAAAGAAGCTTGGCCCTGGAATCCCAGCTGGCGGCCATCTCCCTGGGCCCCGACTGCAGGGCAGATCTGAAAAAGCCCAACCTGGAGCCAGAGTCCTGCTCCGTAGACACTACTCTGAATGTGGCCCTCGGCCAGGGATCCCTTGCAGACAGCTGGGTAAAGCTCAGGCTGGCCACTGTGACCAGACGTACCCAGCTCTAAAGTCTGGTCTCTAGCCACTGCTCTCCAGGGCACTGGGAATTCTGGTCAACCTTTGCCCCCAGCCACCCCTTGGTGGGGAATGTGAAGGTGAAAATCTCCTTTGTCCTCTAAATACAATCCCAAATAGTCAAGCAAAAGGAAGTGAGTGGGCTGCTGGCCTGGAGAAATCTAAGAAATAGGACATCCAGGGGTCAGCAAATGAATGCCACTGGGCCAAAGGCAGCCCAGGGCCTGTTTTGTGAATAAAGTTATACTGGAACTCAGCGGTGCCCATTTGTATTGTCTTTACCCAACAATGGCAGAGTCGAGTAGATGCAATAGAGACTGTGTAGCCTGCAAAGCCCGAAATAGTTACTCCGGGGCCATTTGCAGAAGAAGTTTGCCAACACCCAGATTCCACAAGGGTAGGAACTGTAGCTGAGGCTTGAGTTGGGCTGAAACAGGGGAAGAGGGAGCTGGAACAGGCTGGTGATCTCCCAGGGAACCTGAGAAGCAAGACTTGTGCTTCCCCACAAGCAGGGCTTTGCCCACCTCAGGCCCCGGGCTCCAGGCCTCCATGTGCCCTCCTCCCCAGCGGCTGTCTTGCTCCTTGCTGTGTTCCCAGGGTCTGAGTCCATGAAGATGACTCCCTAAATATTCAGCCTATCAATGCACAGTTGATTCTTAGACTCACTCAGGTGAGTCTCGCCTTCTCTGGGCCTCAGTTTTCACATCTGTAGAATGACCGTGACCGAAGTCTGTTTTTCAGGTCATCTTTCAAGGGAAGAGAGAGGTAGGGCTCAAGGTTTAGGGTCTGATTCAGGGGCCCCCAGGACAGGAGGCTCGGTGCCGCCTCTGCCAGCCGTGTTGAAAAAAAAAGACCAGGAGGTACCAATGAGGACACAGATTCAAGAGGGGTGGCGGGCAGTGGTGGAGGGAAGACAAAGCAGAAGGATTCGGAGCGGGGAGGCAGATGGCAAGGAGTGGCCCCCGGTGGGATCGCGGGGAGGCCGGCCGGCCACAATCACAGACCCAGCAGTAGAGCGTGATGCCACAAGCAAAACTCCAGCTTTCAACGGAGAATGAGACTGGCAGCTAATGAGCTCGGGAGGTGCAAAGGACGCCTTCGTGTTAATTCCTGCTCCCTGAGAGCAGCCGGGGAAGGGAGACAGGGCCCCCACTCAGGGGCTCGGCCAGCTGGTCAGCCGCCGGCTGGGGCTTCACGCCAGACCTGTGGATGCATGCCGCGGCGTGCTAGCCCACTCACCCACCTCACCCTGCTGCCTCTGGCTTCGGGCAGGGAAAGGAGGGGTCATCTTATGGCTTGGTCCCTGGAGCAAATGCTGTGACAGTTGTGTGCTCACCTGGACACCAAATCACCCACTGGCATCCGTGAGCTCCGGCTCAGACTACTGACCACGTCCTTCAGGTTTAAAACATACTCAGCTCTTCCCCATTGTTGCCGAGTAGAATATTATCCACAAGGATAATCATAATAATGGTGGCAGTGACAACAACAGCTTCCTGTTAGCCAGCACCTTCTAGAATCTCACAGCAGCTTTAAGAGGTAGACAGAGGTTATGATAGCCAGTGTTTTTCATCCTTGGCATGACTGACATTTTGGACCAGATAATTCTTTGTGGTGGGGGCTGTCCTGTGCATTGTAGGATGTTTAGCAACACCCCTGGCCTCTATTCACCAGATGCCAGTGGTAAACCCCCGCCCCTTATGACAACCAAAATATCTTCAGAGATTGCCAAATGTCCCCTGGAAGGGAGGGGAAATTGCCTCTAGTTGACAAACCACTGATTACATTCTATTTTACAGACGTGGAAACAGACTCAGGGAGGTGACCTCTGGGTACCGTACAGGACTGGGTATCAGACATCAGTCTTCAACATTTCCACCACCCACCCCCACCCCCACCCAACTGGTTCCTAGGATTTGTTACTTATGTTTTTCAGATACGGACTTCCGGATCTTTTTCTATGTATATATTTACAAAATTGGGATCAAACTGAACATGCCATGATGTAACTTTCTTTTCTCACTTAACAAGCTAGCACATACATGGCTGGGTGAGAAAAGCAAGTTGCGGATGGGTATATCTAGCATGACACCCTTTGTATAAACACACACACACGGGTGTATTTGTGTCTGCATAGAAACTGTTCAGAAAGACACACACAAAATTGTGATCTGTGATTGCCTCTGAGATTGGAGCCATGGCAGTCGGGGACAGGGACTTTACATTTACATTACACACGTCTGAACTGTTTGAATTTTTACATCAACCACACATTGCCTCTTAAATTTAAAAACGAATAAAATGACCCAAAACTCCCCCTTGGACACTTAATAGACACAGAACATACATTTTTAAATACTGACAGATGTGCTATCACACCATTTCTTCTGGTGGCAAGTTGAGGGTGTTGCAGACATCCCAATTATACACAATGCTGCCGTGAACATCTTAAGCTGGGGTTTCAGAATGGGATCTGTGGGGGGGGGGCAGGGGACCAGGGTTCGCTCGGCCCTGGAAGAAGCACTTGAAAGCATCCCCTCATTTAGTCCCCTCAGCAACATGGTGGATGGATATCATTATGGTTCCCACTGTACAAATAAGGAACGTGAGACATCAAGGTCCCACAGGGGATTAGTAAGAATTACAGAGGTGTTAAAATATTAGTCCTACCGCCATGTGATCCAGCTATTCCACTTCTGGGTATTTATCCGAATACAAAAACATGCATTGGAAAGGATAGCTGTACTGCTACGTCCATTGCACCATTATTTACAATAGCCAACATATGGGAACAACCTGTGTCCATCGATGGGTGAATGGATAAAGAGGTGACATATATATATAATGGAATACTACTCAGCCATACAAAAGAATACAATCTTGCCATTTGCCACAACATGTATGGACCTTGAGAGTATAAGGCTCTGTGAAATAAGTCAGAAGGAGCAAAACGAATCCTGTATGATTTTTCTTACGAGTATATATGGAATCTAAAACCTACCACAACAAATGAACAAACAAAAACACAAACTCATAGAGCCAGAAAGCAGATCATGGCTACCAGAGGGGGAGGGGGTTAGGGGGTAGACAAAAGGGGTGAAGGGAGTTAATCGTATGGTGATGGGTCGTAACTAGATTTTGAGGGTGATCACATTGTAGTGAACACAGAAGTTGAATTATAATGTTGTCCAACTGAAACTTTAATAATAATAATAAAAGAAATATTAGGTCTAAACTAAGACTTTCTTCCTAAGTCAGTCAAGGGGTTGAAAGAAAATGGAAGAGGTAATGACTCTCCCAGTGTTTGATTCTCAGTTAACAGGCACACGAATTGCCTGGGGATCTGTTTGAAAAGCAGCAGAGCCTGAGGGTTGGGAGGTGGGGGGGGGGCTGTGGCTCCCCACAAGGTAGCACCAGGGGTCCTTGGGATGCATATTCTGAACCTTGACTGTAGGGGGGCTGACATCGCAAAGAACCAAATTCACAGACAAATAAGTGAAAAAGGAAAAAGTAAGACTGGTGAAATCTGAATAATGAAGGGGGACCAATTTCCTGGCTGGGATTATCTAAGACGTTACCCTTGGGGGAACCTGGATTCGGGGTCCACAGGATCTTCCTGCATTATTTTTTACAACTACCTGTCAATCTATACCTATCTCAAAATGAAATGTGAAAAAAAGAGAAAAAAAAAATAAGAAAGAGCCTGATTCTGATGTAGGAGGTCTGGGGTAACCTGAGAGACTATATTTCTAAGAAGCTCCCCCAGGGGTGCTGGTCGCTGTGATTGGTCGCAGTCTGGAACTATGCTTTTCAATATGGTGGCCACTAGTCATGGGTGGAAACGGAGCGCCTGAAACGTGGCCAGCCTGATAGAGGGGAGCCATACGTGTAAAACATACATTGGGTTTCGCAGGCAGTATGAAAAAGAAAATGTAAAATATTTCATCAGTAGTTTTTAAAATTTCTTATATGTAGAAATAGTATTTTGGATACATGGGGTTACAGAAAGTAGATGAATACATTTCATCTCACCTGTTCCTGTTGGCTTTTTAAAAATGAGGCGATGAGAAAATTTTAAATTATGTTTGTGGCATGCGTTCTATTCCTATTGGACAGCTCTGGGCTAGCGCATTTGAGGAAGATGGCATTAGAGAAGAAGTGGTGATCAGAGAGGTGGGTAGGAGGCG
The DNA here is from genome assembly GCF_036562045.2 of Rhinolophus sinicus. NCBI lineage: Eukaryota > Metazoa > Chordata > Mammalia > Chiroptera > Rhinolophidae > Rhinolophus > Rhinolophus sinicus. The sequence continues at coordinate 31,389,511 of NC_133765.1, read as the reverse complement.
ATCTGTCCACTAGTCAGTCAACAGACAGTTTCTGGACATGTACTGTATGCTAGAAGTGAGCCAAGCAGCCATGGGCCCTGACCTCCTGGAGCTTGTGGTTTAAAATGGAACAACTGGGTGGTTGTGGCAGGTCCTTGAAAGCCAGGGAGAGGGGATATCAGGGAGAAAGCAGCAGGCAATGATGGAGTCAGAGCTGTGGCGATATTACAACTGCCTCCCCAACATGGCTGCAGGCTGATGTGGTCAAAGGATGAAGCTGATTGTTTTCTCTGGCCCAGGCGTCAGGCTGCATGTTGTCTGTGTGCTGTCTCACTGAATAAACAATCACCTGGGCAACCCCACGCGGTAGGTACTAACATTAGCCCCATCTTACAATTCTAAGAAAGAGGCTCAGAGAGGCAGAGTGACCTTCTTGAGCTTGCACAGCCAGAGAGTAGCTGAACGGGGATTTGAACTCAGTGCTGCCTGATCTAGATCTCCTGTGCTTAACCACGATGAGATACCACTCTTCCTTGCTGGAGAAATGCATGGCTGCATTATTGCATGCAGATCCATTAGTCCGGCACACTTTCTCCCGAGCCAGCTCTTCAAAGGTGGAAGTGAGCTGCCCAATTCCTGCCTCTCCCAGGCAACCTGGGCTGGCACCCTCCCCAGATGGTGTCATTCAAACAATTGCTTCTCCCCCAGCCCCTAGCTCCAGCCCACATTCCATCCTCCACAGTCCTCTGTGGATACTGGGCAGCTCTTGGAGTGGGAGTGGGGGTGGGGCTGCCAGCACGGGGGGACTTGCCCCTGTGATCAGAGAAAAGTTGGAGCCTGAGTCACCTCCATCTCTCTCTCCGTTCTCCCCACTACCCTCGCGGTTGCTCGCAATGGTCCCCAAGCCCCCCTCAGCTTCAGTGCAATTTACTGTCTCACCAAGCTGTCCCTATTTGACAAACAGGTGATTTTGCTAATGAGGAATAAATGAGATCCACAGGATAAGAGAGAGTGTGCAGCAGCTGGCGTGAGGGCAAGATGTGTCGAGTTTATTAAAATAATATCTGGCCACATGCTCAGTGCTCAGGGTCCAGGCTGGAGGAGGGCCTCGCTTTTCTCTCCTCCACCTCTGCCCCTCCCAGCCAGTGCCTTACGTCTGTCCTCTGCCAGCTTCTGGAAGGTGCTTATTCCCGGTCGAGGCTGGCAGTGCCGGTACAGACCCTGGTACTGGTGCCAAGTCCTCTGGGGGACAGGAGTCGGGGGGGGTGTGAATCGGAAGATGATGGGGCTGATGGATGATGGAGTGGGGTCTGCAAACGTGTGTGTTACTTTTGTGAGTGTGACAGACTGTACGTGTGTGTGAGAATGGGTGTGTCGGATCTGAGTGGGAAGCACGGCCAACAGAAAAGAGCGCAGGAGACAGCGGGTGGAAGAGCTAGAACTTGATGAGGAGTGTGGGTAGGAGAGAGGGAGGAAGGGGGTGGGAGAAAGGAGAGAGCAGAGAGAGAGAAAGAAGTAGGAACACAGCAGGAAGATAGAGTTCCACACACACACACACACACACACTCACACTCACACACACTCACACGGAAAGAGAGGAGATGCACTGAGAGACAAGGACCCATACAGAGCAGAGAGAGCCAACAAGATTGGAACGAGAGACACAGAGAGAGAGGTTTAGAATCCCAGAGATGGACACACAGAAGTAGAAAGAGGGGCGGCCGGATGGCTCAGTGGGTTAGAGCGCGAGCTCTCAACAACAAGGCTGCCGGTTCAATTCCCACATGGGATGGTGGGCTGTGCCCCCTGCAACTGAGATTGAAAACGGCGACTGGACTTGGAGCTGAGCTGCACCCTCCACAACTGGATTGAAGGACAACGACTTGGAGCTGATGGGCCCTGGAGAAACACACTGTCCCCCAACATTCCTCAATAAAAATACAAATTAAAAAAAAAGTAGAAAGAGAATCAAGGCCCTCTACCCAAGGTGGGGAGTGAGAGGAAGGAATCTAGGAATGGAGCAAAAAGAAAAAGGAAGCAAGGGGGAGCAGGCAGGCACTTGGGCATGAGGGAGGAAGAAGAGAGGTGAGCCGGTGGCCAAGGATCCCAGTAGCAAGAGGCCAGGAGCTCGAAGCTCTCAGTTCTGGGATGGCTCCGAGAGAAGCTGCGTGTGACCTGGGCTGGGCGTCCTCCCTCCCTGGGCCTGTGTACCCCACCTGCATGATGAGGGGTTGAATGCCATGCCTTGTACTCATCCTTCTTACACGACTGCTGGATGAAAAAGGGGAACAGGTGGGTGAGGAGGGGAGCACAAACAGATGTGACATTTCCTGTTCTAAGGCTGGAACAGGGAAAGGAAAATGTGACCCCCGTTGAAGCCTGGCCATGGCTCTTCACGGACAGGGATGGGAGGGAGGGCAAGGTCTGGGACAAAGGAAATCCATCCAGAGAGATGGATTTGGGATAAAGGGGGACCTGGCCAGGCACCTGGGAGACAGAGAGGTGCATCCTGCCTTTTCTGTCTTGGTCTTCGCGCATGCTGTTCCCTCTGCCTGTTCTGTTCCCTCTGCTGGGAAACACTTCCTCCTCCCTTTCTGCCTGGGCCACCTGGAATCATCCTCAAGGTCCAGCTCCCGTATACCTCCTCTCTGAAGCTGTTCACAATCTGCCATCCCTCCCTCCTTTGAACACGGGAAGCAAAGGAAAATAAGAGAATGAGGCATTCTGGAAGGCTTCCCAGAAGAGGTGAGTCCTGAAAGTCAGTTTCAAAGGAGGCCCTGGCTCCTAAATTCAGGTACCATCTTTTATCTTTTTTAATTTAAGTTTATTGGGGTGACAAATGTTAGTAAAGTTACATAGATTTCAGGTGTACAATTCTGTATTACATCATCTATATATCACATTGTGTGTTCACCACCCAGAGTCAGTTCTCTTTCCATGACCATATATCGGATCCCCTTTACCCTCAGGTACCATCTTTGTGGTCTGTCCTCCCTCCGCCTGTGACTACATTCACTTAATGCTGTTCTTGAAATCAACTTACGCTTTGTCCTTAAACAATGGCTTTAGACAGGAACTGTGTATATTATAGTGGCGAGTGGAAATCCAGGGACACTTGATGGGTTTGTAGACATGTTTTCTCACGAGAATTTATTTTCCTGACTCATGGCATTAAAACACGTTGGTCTGGACACTACCTGTAATTGTTTGGCCCAGGAAGAGAGGCACAGGAGACCTGGAGGACCCCAATGGGGGCCTGGGCCAAGGTGGAAGAGGGTGTGTGGGTGGAAGGTCGGGGAGGAGGGCTAAGCAGATCTGAGAGGACCTGGAACACCAGACAAGGTTGAGTTCCATGTGGGAGGTAACAGGGAGCCAGAGAAGGTTTGGATGGGCATGTGGCATGTCCAGTGTGGCTCCAGTTACCAGGAGGCACCAGGTGGGGAGGGGTGGGGTCTCCTGTGGGCTTTGTCACTGTTCCTGGCCTGCCCCATACACCTGTCAGTCTCTGTACCCACAGTTACCACTGTCACCATCCTCTCTCTCTGTTTCTGTCACTCCCTGTGCCCCCTTCCCTTTCAAATGCCATTCTGTCTGTTTTAATCGCTGTCATTCTCCCGCTGGGGGCTAGCCACATGCATGGCCCCTCCCCCGCTAGGCAGGCTGGTCCACCCATGGTGGCCAGCTCTCTCCTGCTCCCCCTGCTTCCTGTCTCCTCTCTTCCACCCCCTGCTGTCTCTACTTAGCTCTCTCTCTCCAGTGTCTCTACATCTGCCAGTCTCCCTGTGTCTCTCTGGTTCTCATTTTCTCCATCTTCCTTTGTCTCTGCCTCTTCTTGTCTGTTTTGACCCTGCCCACCCCGTGGTCTCTTTGCCTGTTTCTCTGGCTCTCAGTTTTTCTCTTTCACTCAATGCCTCTCAGTCTTTATGTCTCTTCCTCGCTTTCTCTCTCCCCTCCTGTATAAGACAAGGGTGTTCCACCCACCTCAGGGGCTGTGATCCTCCACCCCCACACCCCAGCACACCATTTCTCACACACGTGCACCCCCAGACTCCAATGGACACATGGTCCCCATACCTCATGGCTCCCCACAGCAGCCATCTCCCCTGCGACTCTGCCCCGTCTTATTTGGGCAGAATGAAGTTTCCTCTTGATCAGCTCTGAGCTCCGGGCGTAGCACACAGTAGGTCTTCAGGAATGGTTGAGGAGCAGTTGCTCAGGCTCCTTCCTGCTTCTCTGTGGATTCCCCCTCAAGAAGTGCACCCTCCCTGGTGTGATGGAGGGAACAGCACACACATACCCAGCTCTCCCATCTCTCCCCCCACCCTCTCTTGACAGTTTTCCTGTCACTGGCTGTCTTCCTTCCCATCCATCATTTCCTCTTTTTCCACTCTCTCCCCCGGTCTCACACCCCCATCACTCTTGCTCAGGCCAGCAGGGAGCTGCCCAGCTCTGCCTTCTCCTGGGCCCTCCCCCCACCTCCATCTCCTTTGGTCCCAAAGCAAACAGTCTCGCTCCAAACAGCATTCATCAGGGAGCCTCATGATGGGGAGGGAGGGGTCCGGAGAATTCAGACTGGAGGCATTTAGGACAAGTTTAGAGCTCAGTGAATAGCCCAGAAGCCACGTAAACACCACCCTCACCTGAGCTCCCCCCCTCACCAGCCACAAGCCCCACGTGGAAGGGGGGAGGGGACCGAGTTTTCTTCTGAGATGTCTCAGGGCTTCTCATTATAAGCAAGGACTAGCCTTTCAGAATGACGGCCAAACTTATGCTATGATTCTAGGTCGTAAGCCCTTATCCCTATTTAGATCTTTAAAAAGCGATTTCTGAAATTCTAACACAGAAGGGTCCAAACCACGACACTATGAAACAAAATATGCGTGGGGGGAAAAAAAAAAGAAATAAGCTATAATATTAACAATGGTTGTTACTGAGTGGCAGGACTCTGGGTAAAACATGTATCTTTTTCCCTCGTTTTCTATATTTTCCAAATGTTTCTTAATGAGCATCTTAAAATTAATTCATTGTTTTCAAATGGCTGCGTTTGTCCACGCATCCGTATATACATTTAACATATTGTCCACTGATGGCTAGTGCTACTGGCAAAGTACTTTATTTTCACATTTACATTTTATTTATTTATTTTTTTAGGAGGTAATACATTTATGTGGTTTATAATTCAAAAAGTACCCCAAATCAGCATATAGTGACACTGCTACCTCCATTCCCGCCATCCCCGGCCACCTGGCTCCCCTTCCTGGAGAGAAAAGGTAGCACCGATTCCTATGGATGCTTCTAGAGACAGTACCACGTTAGGAATTCAGAAACAGCTGTACCCTTGTAAAGAAAGAGATAATACAATGATGTCTTTAGCATCGTCCAGTTTTTCTTCTTGCTTCAGGAGGGCCCAGACGGGGACCAAAGTGTGAAATTTCCCTTCATGGGCAGGTGGTCTCTCTGGCTTCAGAACGGACTTCTCTAGAACCCTTCCTCCCAGCCCCCCTGGCCTCTCATGCTGGCCAAGACCCAAAGACCCCCTTTTCTTTTTCCAATGCTCTATTATTCCGGATTACACAAGCCATGTCTAAATGAAAACTTTATAGAGCCATGTTATATAATACATTCATTGTAACCCCACCATCAGACATAACCAACAGGAACGCTTTTGGTTAATATTTCTGCAGCTTTTTCTTTTTGAGGTGTATATTTTTAAAAGTGGGTTTGGGGTGAGCAGCGTGTGTGGTGTTTTCCAATTTTTCACTTAATTTATTTTCACTTAGTGTATCTGCCCACATCAGTACGGAGAGGTCCACCTCATGAAGAAGATCCCTATTTGAGAGGTGTTTTGGGGTAAAAGAAGGAAAACCTTTTGTGCTCTGATGTCCTTTGTTTTTATGGGGGCTGGGACTGGGGACGTGTAGATGGGTGATGTCAGCCAAGGGAGGTGCCCCAGGGTGCCTGCTGCTTTGCCTAGAAGGAAGACCAGAGGTTCCAGAGTGGAGCAGGGCCCTCCTGCTACATAGAGAACACTGATTCTGCTAGAAATGGCGAAGGGCTGCCTTTGTCTAATCCAGCACCTGAGGTCCAGGCTTATGCTGGCTCCATATTAGCTGGAGAGGACTTGAGAAAGCTGTGTGGCTCACTTTCCTGAAACTTCCATAGGCTCTTGGGCTGCCAGAGCTGGCCTGGACCCAGGGAAATCCCAAGGGGAATATGGCGTTGGAGCCAAGAGGCCTGATCTCATCACAGCTTGGTGTGACCCATGACATGTCCCATTCCCCATCTGCGGAATGAGAGGGTGCAGTGGATATTAGCATTCAACGATGTCAGGTGCTGTGACATGGCATTTTTATTTGATCTCATTTTACCCTGTAGCGGCTCTACAAGGTAGGGACTGCTATTATCCCCATTCTACAGAAGAGGAACCAAGACTCAGGAGATGAGATAATTTTCCTGAATTCACCCAAATAATAAACGCAGGAATGTCTGACTCCAGAGCCCAAGTTCTATCTCCCCTCTCTAAGAACCCAATGGCCTAAGATTCCATGCCTTATGCTGACTTCTCCATAAGAGTAACAACTAGTGGGATTGGGAATGTAAGGGTTCTTCAGTGGGCCTGGGTTTGACTTTCTCTGCCTTTGTGTTCCTTGTGTTCTTTTACATGCTGACACCCTGAGTTCCTGGCGACCAGGGTTTTCATCTTACCCATCCTTGCATCTCAAGAAATATTTGCTGAATGACTAAAAATGGAGGTCATTCATTAAGCATCTTTTGAACTCCTATTATATGTTGAGTACCATCCTTGATGCTAGAGATAAACATATGAGTGACAGTGAATAATAATCATCGTATCCTTTGCTATGTGCTGGGTACTTTGCTAAATGTATGTATAAATGCACATATAATATCAACCTGTTTAGTGGAAACCTCAAAACAACCCTACTATGTTCTCAATTTTTATATGAGGAAAGAGCTCAGAGAAGTCAAGAACTTGCCTAAGGTCACACAGCTTCTAATAGTGGTGCTCGGATTTGAAGATGGGTCTGGGTCTGTCAAGCTCCAAAGTACTCTCTGTCACCAAACTATATGCTTTCCTCCACAATCTCTGGCCTGAAGGTGCTCATACCTTAGTTCAGTACATAGGATATGGGCACAAATAATTAGAATAAAAAGTAGAAGGGGTTAGGTATCTTCGGAGAACTAGAGAGAATAAATAAATGGTATAGCTTTAAGCTTAGAAGATGGAGAGCCTATTTGTAGTTGGGGGAACAAGAGAGATTTTATAAAAACACAGTGGCATTTGCATTGGGCATTGGGAGACAGGTGGAATTTGTACCTACAGAAACTGCAAGGAAGGAGAACAAGGTGGGGTAAAGGTCCACATTTGGTAAATTGCAGAGCAGGTGTAAGGAACAGAGGAGGCGAGTTTTCTTATTGTGTATGATGTAAAGGCAGAGAGGGAAGGAAGCAATAATAATTTGCATGTGATGTGTGTTGTTAGTTTAGTTTGTCAGTTGCTTCTTTCGCATTTTTTTAGGTAGACAAACATATCACATATCTTCTCCATAATGACAAATTTGTTTCTTTCTTTCCAGACATTATACTTCTTTTTTTTTTCATGTCTTATTACATTGTTTAATGCCTGAAGTACAAAGTTGAATAGCAGTGGTGATCCTGGGTAAATTTATCTCAGTCATGAATTTATATGGAAGTGTTTTTAATATTCCCTGATAAATGTGTTGCTTGATGAATTTCTATCAGGAATGGAAGTTGAAATCAATTGTATCTGACACATTTATGAGCCTTTTCAGATTCCCTTGGTCTCACCTGCTTCCCAGACCTCAGCTGTTCGCTCAGCCCCAACCACCACAGCAGCCAACTGACTCCATTAAAGCCCAGGCAATTCTGCTGTCCAAGGGGGATCAGCTGCAAGCCAGTCTCTGGCTTCTCTTGCCACTTCTGGACTTGGGAGAATACCACACTCCAGAGCTTGGCTTCCCAAACAGCTTGCAATGGGATTGCATGATGTGACCCAGAAATGCAGGGGTGTTAATGCAGGAGGGAAACTTTGACCAATGGGAAACAGACACTGAGGAGGGAGCGGGGCCGATAAATCCCCTCTTTTCTCCTCTGATGGACTGCTCAGAAGCATGCCCATCTGGAGGTTTCCTGCAGAGCTGAGCAGTCACACTGGCCAATCAACTTGCTGTGCGTTTCCAAGAAGCAGTGAGCAACACAGGAATATATCACCTTGCCTGGTTCCCCTCCCCTCCTGCCTCAGTTCCCTTTTTCCTCATTCTCACTGAACTGAGTTTGTAACCTTCTCATGAGTTTCTGCTTTCTGCAACCTGGCTAGGACATTTTGTCTTTTCATCTTTTTTTGAGATAACCATGTCATTTTCCTTTAATCTGATAATGCAGTGAAATATGTCACTGCTTTGTTGGAAAACATGTTTGTATTCCCCGGCATAAACCCTACTTGGCAAGTAGGTCTTTTTGAAGGTGTGCGAGGGTCCATACTTCATGATGTTGTATACTTTGAGTATGGCTGCATGTGCACACCTGGGTACACAGGTAACACCACCTTGTACAGTGAAGCCTCCTCTCTCAGCTTCCTGCTCCGTGTCTCCTCTGCAGATGCAGACTGGCAGGTGGAGACGATGGAGGTGGTGGCAGCAGGTCTGAGGAGAGCTGGGAGGGGAGAGAGTGCAGAGAGGGAGGTAATTAGGAACCAGGCAGTATCACAAATCTCCCAGCCGAGCTGACACCCAGGGAGAGTGATCACACACTTGGAGTCAGCCCAGACAAGTGTGAAAGCCCTTCACTCCATCTCTAGGCAGAAAGAAGGGAAAGATGCTGGCGGGGTAACCACATGACAGCCCCACCCCCAGCTCTCCTGCCAAGACAGCCATGAGGTCATCCTCACACTCCCCCTCCCTCAAATGTGACCTGGGTCAGGGAGCTGTGATGCAGAGGTGTGGAGGGGCAACGGAGAACCTTGCAAGACAAGGGAAAGGTCCTGAAAGAATGTGCCCAGGAGAAGAAAGGTGAGGAAAGACTTCATCATGGTATCCAATCAATGCTGGGTAGATTTTAGCAAGCCCTCAGCAAATTCAAACTGCCCCTCATCAGATGTGGCAAAGCATGCTTCCCACGCTGGAAAAATTAGTCCCCAAGGAAAGTGGAAATTAACACGGGTTCGAAGGCGCCTGTGTACATGTGCTATTTCTTGATAATCCTGCCGTTTGCTCAGTGAAGAAATGGAGGGATTCTAGAGAGCCTTCCTTTTCCTCTGGCTGCAGCAATTTCCCACCTGGGAAGGTGGCCCCAGGGAGCAACCTTCACTGGCCATGGTGCAGGTCCTGTGGGTGAATCAGACTTGCATTTTCATTCCCATCTCAGGCTTGCTTCCTCTCTGAAGTGGTCACTGGGGGTTGGTGAGGAGAGGAAAACTGGGATGGTGGGGTCAGCAATGGATGGTCCCCACAGTCAAGCTAAGAATTAACAGAGGATCTGTAGTGAGACCCTCTGGCCCCCTCTGTCTGATCTCCTCTTCCATCACTCTCCCCCTTGCTCACTCTGTTCCCAGAACATTCCAGAATGTCTCCTGTCTCAGGCCTCTGCTCCTACTGTTTCTTCTCTGTGGATCTCTCTCTCTCTCTCTCTCTCTCTCTCTCTCTCTCTCTCTCCCTGCCCCCTGGAACACTCTTAAATTTAGATTTTTGCTTGACTGTTTTCTCCTCAACACAAGGTCTCAGCTCAAATGTCACCTCCTCAGGGGGAACTTCCTCTGACCAATGTAGCCTTCTATTATTGTCTTTGCCCCCATAACACTCATTGCTAAACTCCATAAACTAAATAAAGAAATAAGCACAATAACTTTTGTCTCCTCTCCCTACCATCTCCTGTCATTAGGTGGTAGATTTCGTAAAAGCTAAGATCTTGGTTGTCTTGGTCACTGTCACGGACAGCGCTTGGCACATAGTAGGTGTTCAGCAAAAATATTAGTTGAATAAATGACTGATTGATTTAATGAATAGATAAGCCCATGGGCTCTGGTGCCAGGTAGGATCTGGGTTCAAATTCCAGATCTGCTACTTACTAGGTGCATGATCTTGGGCAACTTACTTAATGTCTCTGTGCCTCAGTTTCCCCATTTGTAAAATGGGCGTGACAGCGGGACCTTCTTCATGAGCTTGCTTTGCGTGCTCCATGAGACAGTGCAGGTAAGTACTCCATATATTCTAGTTATCATCAGTTAACTATCTTACAAAGGAGGAAAGTGGGGCCCAGAGAAGGGTAGCTTGTCCTGCGTCCTGAAAAGCATCTGTGGGAATTGCAGCTTGGACATTCTGACTCCCGGCATTTCTTCTTGGGGAAGTTGGGACTTGAGTCAGGTCATAGGATGCCACGGGGGGGCCTGAGCAAGTGCACGCATGAAATCATTTTAAAAATGAAAGTAGAGTTTCAGGGACAGGGATCTGGCAGATGGATGGATATGTCCCCAGAGAAACTCACACCTGCGCTCCAGGTGGCACAGACAGGGGTGCTCACAGCAGCTCCGTTTGTAAGGAGAAAAACAGGGAAGTGATCTAAAGACTCTGCTGTTGCAAATCTGAATGACCTAGGGCTCCATGCAGACCTGGAGGGTCTCACAAACCTGGCCTTGAATCAGAAGGGCCAGGTTCAGAAGGAAGTTTACAGGGGCTTTCTTTCCACCAGGGGCAACTTTGCCTCCCATCACCTCCAGAGACATTGACAATGTCTGGAGACATTTTTGGTTGTTGCAGTTTGGGGGGTGCTACTGGCATCTAGTGAGTAGAGACCAGGGGTGCTACTCAACAGTCTCCTATGCACAAGACAGCCCCCCACAATGAAGAATCATCAAGCCCCAAATGTCAGCAGTACCAAGGCTGAGAAACTCTATGGTAGATAACACTGTTTTTATAAAACTCCAAGATACATCAAATAAACTATATGTTTAGGGATACATACATCTTTAGCACAAGTATAAGGGAATGCTTTCCACTACACTGTGTTTTCCACGAGAACAAAATTTTGGGGGGTGTTCCCCCAGTGTCAGATGCTCCATAATTATCTGCTAAATGAAGGAAATAATGCCTGATAAACACCAAATTCGGAACAGTGATATCTCAGGGTGGGAGGAGGATTAAAAAAAATGCCTTTGTTTGGTATGTCAAATATTTCATAATGAAAAAGTCCCCTGGAGTTGGGGGCAAAAATAAAATGTGTCCTGACTGCTTTGAAAGGAAAACCCACCTCAGATCCGGGCTCCCCCACAAACTCGCTTTATGATCTGAGCACGTTGTCTGTGTGGCTCTCAGTTTCCTCATCTATAAATGGGGGTCCTACCTCCCGGGTTTACCACTCAGGCATACAGCACAGCCTGGAGGAGCTGCTGGCTGGGAACACACTCGGAAAGTTCTGAGGAGGAGGTGGTATTACTGCCATTGTATCCCGTGCACCTCCTATCCCAGCTCTAGGTCATTGAGGAAGGTCAACAGCGAGTCTTCAAAACTGCCAAGGAGGAATATTTCTAAATTTTGGACTGAAGACATCCAGCAGTGGGGGTGGGGGTTGGAGGCAAGCGGGGCCGTGCTTCTATCTATATGTAAACAGGGGCACGTGCACGTGTGTAGTGTCCATGAGCACGTATGTGTCGGTGAGCATCTAATGAGGGTGTGTCCATTACGTGTGTCAATGTATGTGTATGCCTCTTTGGATATGTGAAGGTGTGCTAGTGTATATGTATTTGTGATTGCGTGCATACATGTGTCTATACTTTTCTAAAGATGTATATCGGAGTCTCCCTCCCCTTTCTCCTTTTCTTCCATCTCCTTCCATCTTCCTCCTTCCTCCCTCTCCCGCTCTCCTTGCTCCTTTTGTCCAGGTGTGCTGGCCGAAGAATGACCACCTCAGGTGGGCCTCCTGGCTTCTCTGGTTTGGGCATTCCCGGCAGGTGGTAGGCAGCTCAGGAGGGCTCTTAGCAGGTGAAAATCCAGCTCCAGCCCCCACTGAGCCCCAGTGAGAAAGGAATTCCCTGCAGGCTCTTCCCTAATCCCCCAACAGATCCCTCCCCCACCCACCTCTCTGTATAGCCTGGAACAAAGGACTCTTCTGTCCTCATGGGTGGCCACATTCCTGACTGCCTGGCTCAGCGTGAAGGGTGGGGAGGAGACCGCTGAGTGTTGGGGAGGGCAGTTTGGCAACTTCTACTGGCCTCAGTTTCATCCTCTGGGAAATGAGGGGAAGACACGAGGAAGGGTCAGCAGGCTAAATGGCCATGTGGTGGTTTTATCAGCCTCCTCACTTATCCATCTCAGGAAGTGTTTGCTGAGAACCTCGTGCATGCCAGGCTCTCTACTAGGGACTGAAAACCCAGAGATGGACCAACAGCTCTTCTCTATCTTGGGGAGTCCATGGTAGAAGTAAAGGGAGGAGGCGGGCCATAGAGACACAGATCGCTGGAATCCTGGATGGAACATGTTGTACCAGGAGGCCAGTGGAGCATGCCAAACCTTTCCACACCTCCATCTCCCCTGCCCCATTAGCCTGTGTTCCTCAGCAGGTCATTCAAGGTCCTCTGCAATGGGGGAGAGGCAGCTGGAGAAGGCTTCCTGCAGGTGCAGGTGTGTGAGGGAATTGGACCTTGAAGCAGAGTTTGGGTCAGTAGTGATGTTGGGGAGTGCGGCCTTTTGGAAGAGAGGCTATGGCTTAAGAAAGAGCATGGTAGCTGGACCCGGCAGTCTGGCTGGTCCACCACTGAAGGGGTTGGGGTGGCGATGGCTGTGATAGGTTCCTGTTATTGATACTAGTGCACTCATGGGACGGTTCCAGCCGACAAACTGCCTTCACCCCCATGACTTCACCTTTTCCTCTCGACCCACGGAGGCTGATGTTATTATGCCCATTTGGCATATGAAGAGAGTGGGAAAAAACAGGACAAGTGGCTCCATCCTTGCTCCCCTGTAAAGGAAACACTTGGGAAAGACCTTGAGATGACAGGGCTGGGAGATACCTCAGGGGGTAGCGGATCCCTGCTTTGTTTATTCCTGCTTATGTTTTCTCTTTGTCTCAAACAACTTTCCTTAATGTCACCACTAGGAACGTGCTTATGTCCCTATGAATCCCACCATTTAACTCGCCACCCATGCACCCACTCTTCTATCCATCTTCCTAGTCACCATTCCTATACCTCCACTCAGCTCTCTATTCACCCTCACATCCACCTACCGGCCCATCCACCCCCCACACACCCTTCACCCATTCGTCTGCCTACCCACTACCCACCCGTTCATTTACCCACCAATCCACACACCCACACACCCACCTATCTGTCTTCCATCTACCTCTCCATCCATCCACTCATCTGTTAGTGTCCTTCTCTCCATTCACCTACTCATCATCCATTTACCAAACCATCCACTCATCCACCAGACACCCACCAATGCACACGCCCACCCATCCCAATGGTCACTCAGCCACTGTTCTCCATCCTCACCCACTCACCACCTATTTATCCACCTAGTTATCCACCAGCACACCGATCTGTCCACACGGCCACTCATCTATCCAGCCATTTGATCATTTCCACACACATCTACTCAATCATTGTGTCACCCACTCACCTGTATTAACCATTCCTTTATTCACCCACTACTTATCCATTCAACCACCCATCCAGCTGCCTATCCATACAACCAATTACCAATCCACGTGAGGCTACCCACCCATCCATCTACCCGACTATTTGATCACCCAATCAAACATCCATCCAAATACCCAATTGACCACCTTCACACTGATCCATTCTCCCCCCACCTAGCACCCGCCCATCATTCCTGGGCACAGGCTCCATGTGACAGTTCAGGTAGGTTTAATGAAGCCATTCCTATGGGCTTGCAGGGCTCATGCTGGGACATTCCAGTGACCCACTCACTTGCAGAGGCCTGCAGGAATGGGAGGTGACGATGGTGGTGGTGGCAGTAACTTAAATGCAGTCTCCTCCAGGTGTAAAGCTCATCCACCATGCTCTTTCTTCCAGACCCAGGGCAAGAATTTTGGGAACTGAAGGAAATGGGAGACAGGGAGACAGCAACCTGGGGAAGGGGGTTGGAGAAGAGAGAGGAAAGGAGACTTGTGAGTGAACTAAAGAGGGAAGAGGAAGACAGAGAAATTTATATACGGAGAAACAGGAATTGGGATAGAAACATGAAGAGTCATAAAGGCAGAGAGAGAAATGGGACAAACAAGAGTATACTCGCATATTACTGGGGGGGGGGAGGGAAGGGACGCGAGGGGGAGGCGCGAGATGGGGTAAGAAAGCCTGGAGACAGCAGAGCCCAGAGCTTCTGACTGTCACGCCCTCTGCTCTCTCGTTCTGGCTCTGGAACTCCCCGGAAGCCCCAGAGGCCGAAAAGAAGTTCCCGCCACCCCAGGGAGGGTGCAAGAACCCACCACACGTAGGGAGGGTGCAGGGAACCGCGGCTGCGTGGGTTCTGCCGGCCACTCCATCAATTAGGTGATCGCGCCGCCCGGGAAGCAGCCGTGTCTGCGAAAATTACCTTTTAATTTCTTAATTACATTGTCTTCACCTGCCGCTCAACCCGCCTCTGAGAGGGGCGCGCAGAGATGATTCTCTTGAACCGGCTCTCCGGGTGGTTTAAATTAGGACGCCGATTTCTTCGGAGCGCGGAGGGGGGGGTGACGGGGGTGGGGTGGGGTGGGTGGGTATCCAGCGCCTCCGCTTGCAGCCCCCGGCTATATTTATATGCCTCAGGACCTTCGAGGAGCTTCTGCTAACTCTCTCCCCGCACCCACACCGCTTAATCTACCCCCACCACGACACCCAAGACCGGTCCCAGGAGAGAGGTAGCTGGGCTCCAAGTAGATGTGTTCCACTCGCTGTGTGACCCTGGGCCAGCGCCTCCACCTCTCAGAACCTCAGTTTCCCCGTCTGTCACAGGGAAATAAAAACAGCACCCATTTGTTTGGATAAGCCCTGGGAAGCACTTTTCCCCCAAGTGCTCTCAGAACGTTAGCTATGGTTCATTGATTCACTTAGTGAGTATTTATTGAGAGCCTACTATGGACCAAGCACAACTGAAGGCCCTGCTGAGACAGGCATGAGAAGAACACAGTGTTTGCTCTCCCGGAGCGAGCAATGGTTGTGATTGATGGTGGCGCTGGTGGTGGTGGTGGTGGTGGTGGTGGCAGCGATGACGATGGTGCTGATTGCATGCTCAGAGAGTGCCAGGCTGTGTGAGACCCTGTGTGAGGGCGCTGCAGGTGCCGTCATGGAGAGAGGAGGTGATGTTGGGAGGGCAGTGAGGATTCTGGGTGGAGGAATTGTCAGCTCAGAGCAGAGTTGATCCACCACACAGATGCAAGGGCATCTTGGGGAATCATAGGCCCCCTGGGTCTGACGGATGGAGGCAGCGGCTGGCCTGAGCCCACCGACTCACTGGTGGAGCGTGGCTCTGCCCGTTGAGTTCCTTGACCCAGAGCCCAGTGGTTCTCAAAGTGGGGTGCTCTGGCCAGCAGCCTTGGTGTCCCTCCGGAGCTTGTCAGATATGCAAATTCTCAGGCCCCACCCCGAGACCAACTAAATCAGACTCTCTGGGGTCAGGGCCAAGGCCACTGTTTTAACAAGCTCTCTGGGGGATTTTTGTGTGCAGTCAAGTTTGAGAAGTACGGCCGAAATTGAAGCGGCATTTCCCTCGTTCACTGCCTTTATTGGAGAAAATAGGTCACAATGTCCCCTTTTACGAAAATCCAGGCTGAACCCAGGCTGAGACAGCCAACAGGCTGTAGTGTATACTTGCAGGGGTCGCAGACCTGCTGGTGCCCAGGTTAGAATCCTCGCCATAGCCCAGGCTCACGCTGGAATCACCTGGGGAATTTGAGACCGTCTAGATGCCGGCCCACATCTACCCACAGACTCATTCCATCTGAATTTCTAGGAGAGGGCGCTTCGCCTTTTTAAAGCTGCCAGGGGATTTTGATATTCAGTGACAGTGACAGCCGAGGTGCAAGACCAGAGAGGGAAGTCAGGAGTCTCCTCTCATTTCCAGGGTCAGTCTTGCCACTAACTCACCAATTGGGGCCAAATGTGTGATCTTCCCGATGGCCAGCTTTCATCAGTTTATCATATGTCAGCAGTGCAGTTGGGGGACATATAGAAAAGGCTAATTCTACATGGAGCTCTTGTCCCCAAGTTTGATCCCTAGGAAGGTTTGAGTTGGAGCCTAAGCATATACATTTTTTTTAAGCTGTCAGGGAAATTTACTACAAAGGCCCAGCTTTGATATCCTGATAAGAGGTGTCAGAGCAGGCACGTTAAGTATCTGCCTAAATCCTAACTCACTCACCTCTCTACACCGAGTCATAGCTTTTTCTTACATCCGTTCTGTCTCCTTTGCATTACTGTCCCTCACCTAATTTAGAGTTACGTTTGCTTCCTCCCTCGAGCGTGTTTATTTAAACTCCTTTAAATTCATGATTCATGAGGAATAATGTAAAAATATCAGTTGAGGGAGATGCTTTTGGTGGGGTGGGGTGGGGGCTGAGAGAGAAGGTACTTCTCCCCCATCTATGATATCTCTCTTATCAAAATTCTCAAAGATCTTCACACTAAGCTCCTGTTTTAAAAAAAGGAGACACAAGAGACCAGATTTACTGTCCCGCCTTACACAATGAGAAAACCAGACAAAACATTGAAAATAAGAGTTTCAGATATTGTACAGCAGGCAGCTTTGCTTCCTGCGAGGAAAGCAGACACGATGAGGCCTACAAGAGCTGCCAGGGAGAGCAAACCCACAGAATTTGATGGCTTCCTGAGTTCCACTTGAGGTAGAGATCAGAGTTCTAGTCTATGAAACCTGAGGTAGGTACTATTTTAAGCCCCATTTTACAAGGAGGAAACCAAGGCATAGAAATGTTAAAAGGTTTGGTTAAAGTCGGCACAGCTGGTATTAGGTGATAGAGCTGGAACTCGAACCCAGAGCCCACACTCCTTGCTGAAACCCGAACCTGTGAATGTCCGGCTAAAATATTTCGATGTTTTCTCTTTGCAATAGGAAGCTCTGGAGAGCTTCAGAAAAGAACTGGAGAGAGGCTTCAGCCAAAACGCAATCCTGTCTCCACAGAGAAATAATTGCTTTTCCTTTCCTTCCGACCCCAAAAGACACACAGGAAGACACCAAAGGTGATCTATTGGCCAGGGGAGAGAAGGCTTGGACTTAACACTTCAACTCTGACCCCCCGGGAGAAGCAAAACATTTCCATTCTGTGCTGTGGATTTTTTGTCTTAATAAACATGGAGCTGGGGGGAGGTGCTGGGGGGGAGACACGGGAGTGTTTCTAATTGGGGGTGAAAAACCCTGTAATTTTATCTCAGCCTCAAGTGGAGATCAGCCATGCCAACATCTCTGTATTATTGATAACAATAACGGTGGCGATTATTATATTTTATTTTTCAATCGTGGTAATTATTGTACATTAAGTCATTAGCATTCATTATTCCTACAATGTGTAATTAGGACAATGGTGGGTAGATTGCTCTTGACTGTAATGAAGTTTTTCTAATCATAATTTATTGGCATCAAATTACCTTTCTTAAAATGAATCTGAACATCACACTCTTAATTCTGGGGAGGGGGTGGCAATTCTTTTTAATTAATGTTTCTTGTTTGTGCCATGCAGGGGGAGCTGGCCGACCAATCCAATCCCCTGTGTCTGTGAGGAAGTTAACCAAGAATATCAAATGCATTCTTGAATCAGCCATCGATCACGACACATTTTCCTCCTCCCCGTCCCCCACCCCACTTCCACGTCTCTCTCCCTTCCTTCTCAGCAGTGGCCACAGGGGGAAAAAACAACAGAAAGCCCACCATTTACCAACATAGTTAGCTGAGAAGACAAGAGACAATGATGCAGATTATTTAAGCCAATTTTTTTGCTAAGTGTGAGAAGAATGTATGTGTATATATTTTCTCTTTCATAAATGGCGGAAGAGCCAGGCTTTGTCTTGGAGGACATGGGGATTGGTGGTGGCTTTTGGTTTTGTCGTCTGCAAATTTCTATTGTGACGTTTAATGTAGGGTGGTGAGTCTTTCCCCTCCCCACCGCTTTCCGATATAATTGGCTTAAGTGGCCTTTTCCAAAAATATGGGTCTACGTCTTGTTTCTAGAAAGTCTGAGTGAGATGTCACAAGGCATTTATTTCTGCTGTTGTAAAATAAAATTGCCTACATTTGACTGGTTTTGACCTACAAAAATGGCAATTTAATGGCTCACATGAATCTGTTCACTGGAATGGTAATCAATAAAAGGACTCCTCCCCAAAGGTGATGATTAGGACGGAGAGAAAAGGCTATTCATTAGTTTTTAGGCGACTGGATGAGTAAGAAGGGTGTGTGTAAGGGAGGCATAAGGACAGGAGTGGGGACAGACGGAGGCTACCTGGAGAGGAAGTGGCCTGGAGAAAGGGACCGACCTTTGTTCATCACCCATCATGTACCAAGCATAGATCAGGCCCTTTCTGTGCAGAAGGAAAGTCACCTGCCCAAAGTGGCAAGTGGTTCCACCCCGGTCTCTTAAACTCCAAACACCTGCACTTCCTACTGCTCCACCCTGCCCAGAAATGAATTGCTGTCAGTCATTCACACCTTAGACCAGACAGAAGACCAGCCTGATCTTTTGCCTACTAAACTTGACCTTGGTTTCCCAGTAAAGGGCTATGCAAGCAAGGAAGACTTTTTAGGTCCTGAAGTCCTAAAATCCTACTGCCACTGAAATCAGACCTAGGAGGCAGATAGCTCCTTCATTTATTTATGGGGACTTCTTCATGCTGGTTTGAACAGGGAGACTTTGGCCTTGTGCAGGTGGGGTCTGGTGCCACTTCTATGCTGAGGCTCGAGGAGAACACATGACCGCTGATGCCCTCCATGTGTAAGGGGCTCATGAGGTTACCAGTTGCCTGGTGAGCCTTGTTAAGGGGGACTGAATTCAGAGTAGATACTTCCATGGTCCGTGAAGTCTGTTGGGAAAGGGCTTAGATCTAATAATCAGGACTTGAGGAATCCTGGCAAGTTACTAAAACCAGTACCTTGGGTCTGAATTAATTAACTGGCAGAACTCATGGACAAAGTTGCTGCCTTCTAAGAGATGCTGAAAGCCTTCTGGTCCCATCCAGGTCTGGTTTTGAGGATCTGGGAGTGGCATTGGATCCTTCAGCACCAAGGACAGAGGTCAAGCTGGCCACACACTCCACCCACAACAGGCCAGAACAGGGGGACCTTTTCAGGTGAGCAACGTGCAATCCTACTGTTTCTAGGGATCTCCTGGGGTCACCTTGTACAATCCCCTGCCTTCTCAGGTGGTATTCCTCTTTCTTGTCTCTCAGGACAAGAACGCTGCTCCTTTTATGTTGTATGGGATCTTATTCCAGCTTTGCCATTACCTTAGCTGGGAAATTTTGTAAAATGGATTAGTGATAATCTGGTTCTGAAGATTAAAGAAATCTTGCATGTAAAAGATCATAGCACAATCCTTGGCCCAGTGAGCACTCAATTAGGGACACTCACTGCTATGGTCCTGGAAACTGAGTTAACGGCCATTAATAATGATGATGATAATAGCAACCTCCTTTTATTGAGTGCCTGCTATGTGCTAGGCTCTGTCCTAAAGGCTGTGAATATCTCACTTACTCCCCTCAACAACCCTGTTACTGATGAGAACTTGAGCCAGGGACAGGTAACAGTCACACAGCTCGTAAGTGGCAGAGGTCACATAGCTAAGGTCACATAGCTGGTAAGAGGCAGAGCAGGAATTTGAACCTGGGTGGTCTGGTAGCAGACCCGACATGTATCCCATGACGTCATATGGCTTGTTATAGTTCAGCCAAGAGCACTCAACAACTGGAAACTTATTATTACTGTTGTTATTATCACAAGAACCAACATCTTTTCTCTACCATGCTTCTTATGAGGTTGGTGCAAAAGTCATTGTGGTTTAAAAGGTTAAAGATAACTGTAAAAACCGCAGTTCTTTTTGCACCAACCTAGTAATTAGTTCTCTTCCTTCTCCCAGCCCTTTCACAAAAACAGGCTTTGATCAAGGGACAGATGGACTAAAGAGGAAGGTTCTGTGAAGAAAGCAAAGGGCCTCCCAAGGGAAAGCACGAGGCACAGAGCTGGTACCCTGGGAGGATGTAGAGAGAATCTCGGGCTTTGGTGAGCTCCCAGGCTAGGCGGTGAGACAGACAAGTGTACAAATAACCACAGCACCAGGTGTAAAATGCCATAGGTGAGATACCAAATGCTATGGGAAATCAGGGAAGAGAGCGGTTATCAGTAGCTTGATGGAGGACTTCCTGGTGGAGGGAGCCTCTGAGCTAGGCGTGCAAAGCTGTGCAAGATGGGGACAGCAAGCCAGAGAAGAGAGGCTGACCCAGGCAGCCTGGACTGGGTTGCTTTCCTTCCTCCGCTTCCTCCTTCCTCCCTCCTTCTCTCCTCATCCTCATCTTCCTCCTCCTCCTTCTCCTCTTTATCTTCCTCCTTCCTCCTCCTCCACTCTCTGCTCTTCCTCTTCTTTTTCCTTTTCTTTCTTCTCTCCACCCTAAATTATTTCTTAATAATGGATTGACTCACCATATCTGCCACATACTCAGAACATGCACGCAGATAAACCTTCTCCACTGTTTCATACTCCAGACTCGGAGTTGAAACAGAAGCTGGGGCACGTTCTGTTGTGGTTGAGGCAGCACCTCTGTTGCGGACAAAAGCTTCATGCCCACCCCGAGGAAAGGCAACACGAGGATGGCCTCCATCAAGTAGCTGAGTGTCTGTTCCTGCAAATTTTACCCTGTAAAATGAGAGTGAACTGGGGTTCCCTTTTTACAGGATCTTCGTGAGGGTTAAATAAAATAATCTACATAAACGTATTTAGCATCATGCCAGGCACTTAGTAGATGCTAAAAAAAAAAAGTTCCCTTCCCATCTCCTTTAATTAATGAATGTCTATATTTAAAATGGGGTCTCTGGCTTCAGCGTGGCAGCGCGTCCTGACGGGGTGCGCTGGCGGAGCAGAAGGAAGGCAGGAGAGACGATCTCACTCACAATGGGGTAAAGGTGGGTAGTGCAAATCTAATTTCTCAGCGAAAGCTGCAATTTGCCAGCCCTTTTAATTATGATTTTTTATTATGGATACAAATTAAAAATAAACTGTGTGTCTCGATCACAGCAGGGATTAAAACTGTTCCCTAATTGTTATCTTTGAATCAATCTAGCTTCCATTAGCTCTGCTTCCTGAGGTATAATTGAGGTGTGTGTGTGTGTGTGTGTGTGTGTGTGTGTGTGTGTGTTTCCTTGGTTTGTGGGGAAGTCACCTACCTTTATTTGATGTGCCCAGTTGTCTCTTGCAAACTCCCATTTCGTTTTTCCTTCTTGTTTGCTAAATACCTCAAGGGACAGTAGATTTGAGGGGACTTGAGCACTAGATCCTCATCACCACCCCACAATTCCTAAAATGTTTATTTGCAAAACCAGTGTGCTGTGTGCTATATACAGAGGCACACGTTTTGATTGGGCTGCGGGTGTGTGTGGTGAGCTAAAGTCACTACACCAGGAATGGTTAAGCTCCATTTCTTCCTAAATGTGGGGATTTGGCCCTACTTTTCAGGTGAAGAAAATGAGACCCAGTGAGGAGTCTGTGATGTGCGTGGAAGGGAGTAGGTGTCATGTCCCACATGTGGGGACCTCATGCGAGTGGCCTATGTACAAAGTGTGTGTTCCTACCAGGGCCTACCCTGCTTTCCTAGGCTGGGCATCTAATCAGACAGAAATTTAAGAATGAGAACTTTGAAAGAAAAAAAAAAGAGGACTTTGAATCTAATACATAAAGTTCATATATAGAGAGTAGAATGGCTGCCTGGTTGTCTTAGCCAGAAGCTTAGTGGTGATTGGAAAGGGGTTAACACCACGCTTGGAAAAAAGGAAGCGTTTGTTCATGCATGCTTTACACAAATGTTTTTTGAGTACCTACTGTGTATCAGGCCTGTAGGACTTTCTGGGAGATATGACAGGGAACAAAAAGGCCAGACGCTGCCTTCAGAATTTTATAATCTAGTAGGGGAGACCCATTTAATAAAATATCCACATATGTATAATTACAGATTGTGATAAAACGTAGGAGGGAAAAGTACAGGGAATTACAAGAGACTGTAGAAGGGGACACTACATCACAGTGAGGGGTGGTGTGTGTGTGTGTGTGTGTGTGTGTGTGTGTGTGTGTGTGTGTGTGCTCTGAAAGGCATTAACTAGGTGACTAGCCTTCTGGGCAGAGGGCGCAGAGAAGTGGGTGTGAATGGAGCTGACAGAGCAGGGGACAGGTGTGTGGCTGAGTTTGGAAAGAAGACAGAGTCCAGAGCCAGAGGGCCTTGGGGCCACGATGTGGTGACAACCGGATGTGGGGTGGGGGAGCTGATGAAAATCTTAGGGCCAGGGGACAACTTGGATACTTGATTGGATTTACGTTTAAAAGATTGATCTGGTTTCTTCGTGGAGAAGAGAGTGGGGTGGGAGGGCAGAGAGGAGATGGGAAGACCCGTGAGGAGACTACTGCAACCGTCCAGGTGAGCAAAGATGGCAACTCGGCCTGCGGCGGGGGGTGCAGTGGAGGTGGGGAGACCGTGTGAGAGGTGAGCTCCTTCGATGTCGGGTTGAGGGAGGAGTGAGTGAAGTTTCAAAGAGAGTAACCGCATACAAATGCATAAATAGACCCAACATCTCACAGATATTGAGTGAAAAAAAATTTCAAATAAGCACGTGCTGTATGAGTTCACGTCCAGGATGTTCCAGAAAAGACCAAAAACTCCGTGGTCACAGGGAAGTCAGAACAGTGACTGAATCAGCTGGGGTACTTCCTGCCGTGGTGGAGAAGAGGCACAAGGGGTCTTGTGGGAGCTGGAAGGTTCTAGATCTAGACCTGGGTGGTGGTTACATGGCTGTGTACACCGGTGACAATTCACTGAGCTGGACACTTAAAATGAGTGCCCTTAACTGTGTGTAAGTTGTGTGATAAATATAAGAGTGATAAATGAGTCAAAGCTAGAAAATACAAATAAGCTGAAATGAAAAGAAATAATAAAAAAAAGTAAAAGGAGCCATTAAAGAAAATGTGGCTTTAATAATTAAGCACATAGAAGAGAATAAAAAATAAAAGATGCTTGAAGAGTATGATGACCCATAAAAGGACACCCAGACCAGCTCTCCAGGTTTTTTAAAATTTTAAATTATCTATTTTTTTCCAGTTACAGTTGACCTTCAATATTACTTTCTATTAGTCTGAAGTGTACAGCATAGTGGTTAGACATTTATATAACGTATCCAGTGATCCCCCCATCAGTCTAGTATCCACCTGGCACTACTTGTACACACAGTTGTTGCAACATTATTGAGTATATTCTCTCCGCTGTACTTTACTTCCCTGTGACTATTTTGATATCCTGAGAATCTGCTTTGAGTTGAGAAATAAGGATCCATTCCCAGCTGGAGTGCCCCCTGGAGCACCGTGAACTGGGGACAGCTTTCGTGGACATCATACAAGTATCCCCGCAGAAAGCTCCCTGTCTATGTATCCTTGTAGGTTTGGGAGTCTGGGATGGCCATGCGTGCTGTTCCCACAGGTGTGCTTCTCTGCTTTGCAGGCATGTGCTAGGAAGGTGCTATTTTGCCAACCGAAGGAGGCCATACGACTTGCTTTGATTGATGTCACACCCACTTCTCTCCTGATTTTGGGTTTAAAAAAAAAAAATCACAGTGACATGGATGCTGAGTCTTTATGAGTTTCTCTTTGCAATCATGGAAAGCTGGGGCCAGAGGGTGCCTCCATCAAGCTGGGACCTCAAGTTACCACAAGGGTCCAAAGCCTCCTCGCTAGCCCACAGTGCAAGGAGACGGTTACTGTAGCATAATCCAGCCCACACGGACACACACAGCAGCTTTCCCCAGACAGCACGCTTAGATACCAGGTGGATTTTTCCGGTGTGGATTGCTTTGTTATTATTTAGGAATCCATAGACAGAAAGATTTTTAGTTTATTCCTCATAAACATTTAGAAATGATCTAAATAATTTTCAACAGATGACAGGTTAGAATGAAATCCTAATATAGCCATTGCAAGTAAAAGAGTAGGAGACAGAGGACTTTGCATAGAATATGGATTTGTAAAAGGTGAAAGATTTGTACGATCTGAGGAGAAACCAGAGTATGAAAATGGATTTGTAAAAATGTAGACACACACAGGCAAAAGAGCATGCAATACACCAAAATGTCACTAATATTCACGCTAGTGAATGGGATTACAATTTTGGGAGTGCTTTTCCATACTTAGAATCAGTAAAAAAAAGCTACTACAAATTCACAAATATTGTGTAAGAAAAGTTGTGAAACAAGATAAAAATAAGTTTTACCTAAAGTTTTTTTATGCGAAGTGAAGAAAGGGTACAAGATGTATGCAGCATACGGTGAAACTTTATGCAAGGGAAAAAAAAAGACTGGGAGGAAATATACTAAGATGGGTTGTCTGGGTAGTGTGATTTAGAAAGCTTTCTAGAAACTTCACTTTTTCTGGGTTTTCCCATTTTCTATAATGAGCACGTATTAGTTTTGTAATAAGAAATACTTTAAAGACCCGTGCCAATACCAGTATCTTGATAAATTGTAAAATGCCTCTTCTACCTTCTTTCTCTCAGGGTCCTCTCTCCTCTCTGTTTTATTAGCATATAAACTCCCCCTTCTCATAGACTGAGCGGGTCTAAAATGGAAACCTAATTTTTAGTGGCTCTGTCTTGACTTGGCTCTGAAAACAAAACAAAACAAAACAGAAACAAAAAACAACGCCATGCTCCCAGAAAAAAATTAATAGGGACCGCCTTGTTTTCCCTCAAAGAGCTAGTAACAGCACAGATACACAAACCCAGTGTAACACTAAAACTGTCTACTCCACAGCAGCAGTAACACATATGCACAGTCTAGGAACTGCCAGAACCAACTGCTATTTCCGTGGAACATTTCTTTCAAAGATGCCAGTTTTTTCCAAAGATGCGATCAGATGGTTGACCTTCTTAAGCTGGCAGAGAACGCGGAAGAAAATGAGCAGCTCCTTGTGTGCATTTGCTGGCAGAGCCAGGGTGGGTTCTTCATTCCCACTGAAGACTGCTGGGCTCACCTCCCTGTGACCCTCAGGGTCCCCAAACCCGCCTCCATGCTCTGTCCCCTGCCCACATCCCTTTCATCTGCTTCTCACTCTGGTGGCTCCATATTCCTTCCAACCTTCCTACATGTGATTTCCTCCGCCCTGAACAACTTTCTCTCTCTTCTCACTTGGCCAAGCCCTGGGCCTCCTTTGGGTATCAGTCTTAGTATCACATCTCGGATTCAGTACCATCTCCCTGTTAGAGGCTTTCATGGGACACGGCACCTTCAGTGCACTTACCACAGCTTGTGAGCAAATCTTTCTTGGTGAGCTTATGTGTCCAGTACCTGCCTTTCCCACTGGACTATGCGCTCCAAGAGGGCACAGAATTAGTCTGTTTTGCTCACTGCTGTGTCCTCAGAGCCTAGGACAGTGCCTGGCATCTAGTAGACGCTCACCTAATGTTTGTTGAATGAATGAACCAAGGAATGAAAGAAACCCATGGAATTCTGAATCACCCACTCCCACTCTGGTGGAAAGAGGACCCAGAGTTCCAGTCCCTTTGTCTTTGTGGTCAGTTGGGTTCTCTGACCCAGAGCCACATTTTGACTTTCACAGGCTCATTCTCCCATAAAAAACACAAACAAACAAAAAACCATGAAAAGTTCTATTTCCTGACTGTGTTGGTATAGAGACAAGTATAGTCCATGCTGGATACTTTGTACCACACACATTAAGATTACATTCATTTTTCCTTTGATTTTAAAGGGAATGAACATTAAAAAATCTCGTGGGCCCCCAGCATTGTATCTACTGTGCCTAGTGAAGGAGTCAGCCTTGTGTTGATTCAGCCTGGGTTTATTCATTCATTCATTCATTCATTCACCCATTCATTCATTTATTCTACAAGAAAATGTAGAGCAGTTTCTCCATGCTGAGACCTGGGGATCCCGTGGTGGGCAGACGCAGCCACTGTCCCTGCCTTCACATCACTGGTATTCTACCAGGGCAGACAGATGTTGAACAAACGCACCAAGAAATAAATGTGTAACCACCTGGTTAGGTCTTTTGAGAGCCAAGAATAAGGAAATGTGAGGTGGTCCGGTGGAGAGGGAGGGTCAGTTAGGGACACTTCCCCAGTCTGAGCTGCACGGTAACTCTGCCAAGAGGATGGGGAACAGCACCCTAGGCAGAGAGACCCTGGCAGGAGCAGAGGTCCTGAGGCAGGCGGATTGAGTAACTAGCTGGAGGCCAGAGGTTTGGGGGAGGAAGCTCACCAGCTTTGTGAGTCTCATTAGGGAGCCACAACTGTCCCCTGGAACTCTTGTCCCCTTACCTCTCATTCTCACTCCCCCATCCCCATCCTAAACGATTGGAAGCTTAGGCCACCAGGCTCTGGGCACACAGCAAGTATCTGGGAGGGCTGGTTTGATTAGATCACTGTCAGCAAGGGACGGGAGGTTAATTGCTATTCTCTTTGTGAGTCTGGCTTGGCGGGGCAGCTCTGCTCAGGGCTGTGTGAGTGTGT
This sequence comes from Rhinolophus sinicus, assembly GCF_036562045.2. NCBI lineage: Eukaryota > Metazoa > Chordata > Mammalia > Chiroptera > Rhinolophidae > Rhinolophus > Rhinolophus sinicus. The sequence continues at coordinate 31,362,786 of NC_133765.1, read as the reverse complement.
GTGTGTGTGTGTGTGTGTACATTCGTGTGTAGGGAAGTTTGGCCTCGGGCTGGGGGGAGGCCGCAGGGGCAGGGGGTGGGTTGCACAAGATTTCTTTGCCAGTTCTGAGCCTTGTCTTGTCTGGTGCGCAGCAAAGAGAAGTACTTAACAAGCATTAAGGGACACAAATAATTCCCCTTTTCTCCTCTCCGCCTATTCTTCCCTCTCTCTTTTCTTGTAAATCCCGCTCCTTGCATGTGAATAGCGGAATGGCTTCATCTGGACCTTTAATCAGATCCCTGGTAGGCACTAGGAGGGCAAAGTGCCCCAGGGATTACCTTTTATTTTCGGGTTTTTCTCCCCCAGTTTTGCCAGCGCCCCTCCCCCGCCCCCTCCCCCTGCCGTGTTTTCCTCCTTGGCGTTTGTTCCCCGCAGAAGTAAGTAAGGAAGGCTTAAAGGGCGGGGGCGGGGGGCTTACAAACTTAAGGGGATCGGGCACTATTCAGCAGGCCTTGTCCACGGTCTTTCCGCTTTTGTTCTCCGGCCATTCTTCAGCTGATTTCTTCACTCCAGTAAAAGCACTTTAATTCCCTTTTTGATACGGAGAATCCGTCCTCTTCCCCTCGTGCCCCCCCCCTCCACCCCACACACCCCATTCCACTTTCTCAGACCCTTTATGCTGCATCCTCATCCGCCCCAACAAAGACCTAACATCCTCGGCAAAGCATTTCTTTTTCACGATCAAGTGAGGCTGCAGAGAATCGGGAGCGGGGGAGGGAAGCAGAGGGGACAGGAGGAGGAGACAGGGCTTCTCTGGGACTCTAGCCCCCAAACCCGGCCTGGGGAGACCCCTGGCTTCGGACTGCACCCCCTTCACTCCCTGCCTGCCTTGGACGGAAAGGAAAGGCTTGGATGCTGGCACGTGTGTGGGGAAGGAAAGTGTGTGAGTTTGTGTCTGGGTGAGCGTGACAGGGGCAATAGAGACATCTGAGGCCTGCTGTGGGCTTGGCTTGGTCAGCGTTTCTGAAAGGAGCCGAGGCATCCAGGAAACTCCATTCCCCGAGAGGACACAGGGCCTTCAGCCTGCGTCAAAATCTCTGAGATCTCTTGGGTGCATCCCAGCTGAGTAACCAGCAGGACCAAAGGCAGGGCCTTTTCAGCCCCATGAAGATGTCTGAGACCTGGAGGAGAAAGGTCGGCTGTAAAATATGGGGGAAAACAAACAAACAAACAAGAAATACAGACTACAAAAACGAATAATGTATTTGTTGTCAACTGTACTAATTGTTCCAGTTGACATTCATAAAAATTTCATTGCATATGAAAACAACTGGCGGGGCAGGTTTTCTTTTTCTTTCCATGCATGACCTGCCTCCTTCTCTCCCCTCCTTGTTTCCTTCCTCCCCAATAATAAAGCAAACACCTGTGGACCCACCCAAGCCTAGAACATAGCAGAACTTAGAACATAGCAGAACTTACACCAACTTGGTGTGCCCTTCCTGAGTTCAGTGCCTTCCCTCCCTGGAAGAGGTAACCATCTTCTTAAGCTTGTCTTTCTCTGTCAAAATAGGTCTTTTTTTTTTTTTTTTTTTTTTTTTTTAGCACGTATTTATATTCCCCCAACAATATCCCCTTTAGTTTTAGTTCAGATTTTTCTCCTTCTGCAAGAAATTCGCAAGCATGCCTGGGGATGGCCGGGCAGTCCTAGCCAACCACCATTCAGGGAGTTCCTTATGACCAAATTTCAAAAGGACAATGTGCAAAGACCTTTCACATACTTTTTTACAGCAACATCCGCTCCATATCACGCTCTTGTTAGATTTGTACGGTGCAGGATGGAGCCTTCAAGGTAAGAGTGTCTAGGTGCCTACTAATATCTGAAAATGGTTCTGCCTCGAGTCCCAGTTTCATCATAGGATGAAGTCGTGCTGGCGTTGACCAGCCTTTGCGTCCTCATCTATGAAATGGGAACAACAGAAAAGCTCGGGTTTTCATGGAGGAAAAAACAGGGGGCACTGAGCGAGAAGCAATGGGACTGTTTCCCACACTAGAAAGATAAAGTGAGCTTTCTGGTCTTCGCTTCTTTCTGTCTGAGATGTGAGAAAGATGACTCCCTCTTAAAAATGTCCACAAATCGAAGCAGAGCCATTTAAGAGAAAGTGGCCGGGGCCCTAATAGCCCAATTGGGAGTCTGAGCGGCAGAAGGGCTGGCTCCCTCTCCGTGCCAGAGGATGGGCAATTACTGCCAGGCATTTTCCCGGTGAAATAGAAGGGAGAGAAATAGCAAGTAGGAGCCCCAATTATCAGGATGAAAAAACATTCCCTCCTTCTTCTGTTGCAAACTGCTTTCGGTGAGACTTGGGGGGCAGTTAGAGCAGTTAGGAGACTACGTGGAAATTCAAGAAAGACAACGTCTGGCCTTTCTTAGCCCAAAGGCTGGGCCGAGAGGAGGATGGATGGATGGTTTGGGAGCCCGTATGAAGTGCTTCTCCCTCCAGGTTGGTTATGAGACCTGAGCAAGGCACGTCCTTCTCTGCTAAATAAAGCGAGGGGCCTGTGCCCACCAGTGCTTCCAGCCATGCAAACAGAAAGGACTGTGTTTCTCCAGCCACCACGAGGATTTTAAGCAGTGGTGTGCTGGTAAATGCTTAACAAATGGCTTAAAAGCAACAACAACAAGCAAACCTATCTGATTTGTAGAGTTTGTCAATTTCCATGGTGTAAATATTCCCAGCTGACATCGTCAAACAGAGTTGGAAAGAGATGTGCCTCAGTGCACCATTCTGGGGTGTGTCCACCACACAGATACAATCAATGTAAATAACCTCAAAGAGCATAGATAAAAGCAAAATGTAGCAAAATAATCAGGAAACGGTGAATTTTTGAGGATGCGCTGTGACTATGATGTAATTGTCACTTTATTTAAGGGACAATTTAATGGTGGCCCCATTGAAGACGTGTCCTGCCAAATTCCCGTAAGTTTTGCCATTGGCTCTTGGGAACCAGTAGGCGCTGGCTGGCGCTTTGCAGAGTTTCCTCAGAGCCCACCCACTCCTGTGTGCTTATCTGCGCTACCTGACGTCAATCCGCAAATCTATCATTTCGTGATAAAAGAAAACCAACCGGCAGTTTTCCACTCCTCTCCCTGGAAAAGAGTCTTCCAGGCAACCCTGCCTGAGAGGCTGTTTTCAGATGAGGAAAGTGATGTGCTCTTTATTCCCTTGCCTAGAGCTTTTGTTTTTTTTTAGATCACAAAACGGTGGCCTCATCATGTGCCCATGTTCATTCAACCGCGAGCCCTGAATGCCTACTATGTCTCAGTGTTGGGAGAGGGAGATGGTATGGGCTCAGGTATAGGCATTCTGCCCGTGGCAGACAAGGCAGAGACCCAGCAGCCCAGGCGCGGTTGGGGGACACGATGGGAGACAAAACGGGGAACAAGATGGGAACTCAGCCTCGTAGGGTCCCTGTACTTCTCAGGGATCTCTGGAAAGCCTCCCTTTTGGTGGACTGGGCTCCCCTCCCCCATTTTCTAACAAGATTTCATCCCTTTGACCCCTAGAATGTTCCTAAATCAGTGGATATAGTTCAATATGAAAAAGGCTCATGTCACTTGATTACAGAGCTACGTTTTGCCATCTGGCACAAATTAGAAACCCAAGTAATGCAAAGTGGTGGTGAGGAAGTGAGGAACCCATGCGCTTAGAACAGCTGGCATGACTTCGTCATATGAAATACACAAGTACTCCATGACCCAGGAATTTCACCATTGGGCATAGAGTCCAGGTAAGGCCCACACCAGCCTGTGAGGGGTCACATACAAGGACGTTTGTCACAGTGTTGTTTATAGTGGGGAGTTGAGGTGCACGGGTAAAGGTGGGGACAGACACGGGGCCAGATGCCTCTGATGCCTCATGCCACATCCCCAGCCATTGCCACCCAACATCAGGAGTCCCCGCCTCCAGCACGGGCTCAGTTATTTCTTACAGCATACGAGGCGTGTGTTAGATAATCAAACTGTGGCCACTCAGAGTTCTTGAATTCCATAATTATGTGGTGGCTGTGTTGTGGTCCTTGTTCTTAGAAAATACACACTGAAGTACTAAGGGGGAAAATGGCGCATGGTCCAACAAAGAAGAAAGTAGAGATAGATGGAGAAAATGTGTCAAAATGTTAACACTTGGGGAATATAAAGAGTATACAAAATGTTCATGGATTTATTATGCTTGCCACTCTTCATTAGGTTTGAAACTTTTCTAAATAAATGGAAAAAAATATGAGGGTGGCATTATTATTGTCCCCATTTTACAGATGGGGAATCTGAGGCACACAGAGAAGTTAGCATCTGTAGTACATGCTCTAGAAATAGTAGCTATTTGATTATTTATATAATGAGGCTCAGGGACATCACATAACCTGCTCATCACACAGCATGAAAATGGAGAGATTTCGGCTTTGAAGAACCCCATCTGTCTTACCCACCAAAGGGCATGTGGACCTTGGACGGGTTTGGATGAGATAGGGGTGAAAGAGTGGACTCTCTCCAGTTGGCCTTCCAATCAGGCACTCGGTGTCCTCCCAGCTCCAGGATGAATCTTTAAGGAGACCCTTTTCTTCCCTCCCTCCCCACCCCACAGGAGACTCCCCTGGGAACCCATTAGCCCCCCTTCCCCTGAGCTCTCCCACCCTCTGCACCAGCACCCCCATAGGAGGGGCCTGGCAGGCTGGGGATATTTACCAGTAAATACTAGACGTGTGTTAAACACTCTGCCGGCAGCTTCTTCCCACCCAGCAATGTTTGCTCAGCAAACACCACTAATTCCCCCATTCTACCACCTGGGCTGGGGCCCCCAGCGCAAAGCTTGTCCTTCACCAGCCTCCCACCCCCACAGCTTTGCAGCCTCCTGGCCCCCAACAAGGTCTTTGGAGCAGAGCTGGGCTCTCCTTCTAGCACCACGTCCCAAGAAAAAGTGGGGAGACAGAGTGCCTCTCTGGTTTGCTGGGGTGTCTAGGCCTTGGGTAGCACCTTTAACAGAATTTCTCCAGCTCTGGGATACTGGGATGAGGGGGAGGTGAGTTTAGCAAGTTCTTCTCTCTCTGGTCTCTGTTCCATCCATCCTCCAAGAGCCAGGAAGCCAGCTTGTTGCAGCTCTTCATTCATTCATTCATTCATTCATTCATTCATTCACAAAGTATTGTCTGAGCGCCCACGGTGTGCCAGGCAGGGCTGGGTGCTGGGGACACAATTGGTGCCCATGACTAACCTAATCACAGATTCTGCCCTCCAGGAACTGATTTAATAAAGCAGTTAGCAAACAAATCAACAGGAAGAAAATAAGAGGGTGATGGGGGGTGCTCCTAGCAAGGGTGGTCACAAAAGGCCCCTGGGAGGAGGGGCTATGTGAGCTCAGACGTGAATCAGTCACATCAATATGACTGATTTTTCCTTTTGCCTCAGGCTCAATGTGGCTCAGCAAGGCGCTGTTACAGATTCTGTCTTTATTTAACATGTTGATAACTTATTTGCCATAGATTTGTAAAATTGAAATAAAATTCATAGAACAAAAAACTCACCACTTGAACCATTTTAAAGTGTACAGTGCAGTGGTGTTTAGTACATTTCCAGTGTTGTGCGACCATTACCACTATCGAATTCCAAAACAATTTTTATCACCCCAAAAGAAACCCCGTTCCTCCCTCCCCTGGCAACTAGAAATCTGCTTTCTGTCTCTATGGATCTGTCTATTCTGGATTCATATAAATTCAACATGTGGTGTTTTGGGGCCTGGCTTCTTTCACGTAACAAAATATTTTCAAGCTTCATCCATGTTGTAGAGGGTATCGATAGTCACTCCCTTTTTATTGCTGAATACTATTCCATTGTACAGAGAGACCACATTTTGTTTATTCAGTCATCTGATGATGGACATTTGGATCGTCATGGATTTTTCCATTAAATTTGATTTTTCAAAATATTGCATCCAAATTTTGTTTGTCACGGGAACTGAGTTTTTTGGCAGACCCCTAAGTTTTACACCTGAGGCACCTCGCCCTAGATTCAGATTGCGTGGAATAGGGTTTCTTAGACAAGGAAGAGAATGTGAGGGCCCTGAGGGGGGAAGCAGCTGGAAATGGGCCATCAACAGGGAGGGAGCCCAGGGAACAGTAAGTATAAAAACCACGAGGCAGGCGGGGGACATTTGAAGAAAAGCAAGGGGCTCAGAGAGCTGGAGCTCATGATCAGGGAGAACTGGTGAAACTCAACAGGGGTGGAGGACTGGTGGGGATGGGGGTGGGGTTGTGGCTGGATCACAGAGGGCCCGTGGGCCAGGGAGGGAGAGGAGTGTGGATTTCATTCTGAGTGTGATGGAAGCCATTGGTTCGTTTTGAGTTGGTAAATTACACAGTCTGATTTTAGTTTTAAAAGCTCCCTGGCTGCTGTGTGTAGGGGTGGGAAGCAAAACAGGAAGCATGGGATCCTATGGGGCAGGGGGTCGTTGAGGATGTCCAGATGAGACGCAATGAGGCCTTCAGCAGAGTGATGGCGGCAACAGACATGAAGAGAATTGTCATCAGAGAAATTTCGAATGTATAGAGAGATGATCCATTTATTCATTTGGCAAACAATTATTGAGCACCGACTGTATGCCGGGCAATGCTACAGGCTAGGAATACAGTGCGGGACAGAGCCAGACAAGGTCCCATTCTATGCGGAGCTCAGAGACATGAAACAAGAAATTACAGGGGTGGCCAGATGGTTCAGTTGGTTAGAGCGTGAGCTCTCAACAACAAGGTTGCTGGTTTGATTCCCACATGGGATGGTGGGCCGCGCCCCCTGCAACTAAGATTGAAAAACAGTGACTGGACTTGGAGCTGAGCTGCGCCCTCCACAACGAGACTGAAGGACAATGACTTGGAGTTGATGGGCCCTGGAGAAACACACTGTTCCCCAATAAAATTAAAAAAAAAAAAAAAAGGAAGAAATTACAGATGTGATCAGGTGTAAAGGAAAAGATGGAGGCCTTTTGGCGGCTATTGACCTGTGGCTGTTTCTAGAAATGGAATCCGAAATGGAATCCATTGGTCATAGGAACACCTGTTATACAACCGGGAGATGTGCCAAAGAAAATTCTGCTCTCTCTGAAGACGTGCCAGTAAAGTAGGTGCCCCCACCATCCTGCAATATGGCAGCATCCTTGGAATAAGCATGTGGCCTCCCAAAGTGACCGCTTTAAAGGGAAAACACCTTCTTTGAATGGCTGAGTCACCTGCAGGACTCTGAGTTGGTCGTGTCTCCCTCTCTGGTCTTTAGAGGAAATCGGAGGCCTGTAGGGAAGGCGGGAAGGGGCCCATTAGCTCTCACCAGCCTCCTTTTGTCAGCTCTCAGGCAGCGGCGGTCTCCCCCGTGACTGATGGTAAGTCATGGCAGGGGGCTGATTTGGAAGAAACGAGGCCAGGAGACCCCTCAGCTCTTTCGCGGGAGATACCCCATTAATCTTTAACAAACATGAAGTTCCATGAGGCCGGGCCCTCAACTAATGAGGCCTGGTTTCCCAGGACTCCCTGGGGAAGTGGAATTAACCACTAGAGGTCCTATGAGCTGGGGAGCTGATTTCTCAAGGACGGAGGGCGAGCTGGTTCCTAACCTCACTCATCTGGGGCCACCTTGACTGTTCCCCCAGTCTCAGGCCATAAATATCATCATTCCCTTAATACATCTTTATAGACACACACTTTTTAAAAAGTGAGGTGTAATTGACATGCAATAAATTGCACATATTTAAAGTGTACAATTTAATCAGGTTTGCTGTATTACACACGTGCAATCCATACAATCACTGCAGTCAGTGTAATAAACAGACCCATCCGCTGCAAAAGTGTCCTCTTTGTGATTTGCCCTCTTTTTTTAAAAAATTTTATTTTATTAAATTTATTGGGGTGACAATTGTTAGTAAAATTACATAGATTTCAGGTGTACAATTCTGTATTACATCATCTATAAATCCCATTGTGTGTTCATCACCCAGAGTCAGTTCTCCTTCCATCACCATATATTCGATCCCCTTTACCTTCATCTCCCACCCCCCCACCCCCCACCCCCCTTACCCTCTGGCAAACACCAAACCATTGTCTGTGTCTATGAGGTTCCTCAAAAAATTACGAATAGAATTGCCATATGACCCAGCAATCCCTCTCCTGGGTATCTACCCAAAAAATCTGAAAACATTTAGAGATAAAGACATGTGTGCTCCAATGTTCATTGCAGCTTTGTTTACAGTGGCCAAGACATGGAAACAACCAAAATGTCCTTCGATAGATGAATGGATGAAGAAGTTGTGGTATATATACACAATGGACTACTATTCGGCGGTAAGAAAAGATGATATAGGAACATTTGTGACAACATGGATGGATCTTGAGAGTGTAATGCTGAGCGAAATAAGTCAGACAGAAAAAGCAGAGAACCATGTGATTTCACTGATATGTGGTATATAAACCAAAAGCAACAAAAGAACAAGACAAACAAGTGATTTGCCCTCTTATCTCTCTGCACTCTCATCCCCAGGCAGCCACAGACCTGCTTTCTCTCACTAGAGATGAATTTGCATTTTCCACAGTTTAATAGGAATGGAACCTCGCAGTGGGTACCCTTTTTGGTCTGCCTTCTTGCAATTGACCTAATGCTTTGGACGTTCATCAGGACAGTTGTGTGTATCAATAGTTCATTTCTTTTCACTGAGGAGCAGTATTCTGTTGTGTGGACAGACCACCGTTTGTTTATTGATTCCCCTGTTGATGGACATGGGTAAATCCATTCTCTTGCTCTTTTTTTTTTAAATAAAGTTTTAATTTGAGAATAGTTTTAGATTTACAGGAAAATTGCAAAGACAGTGCAGAGAGTTCTCGTCCACTCAGGTTCTCACATTATTCTGATACACTTGTCACAATTACTAAAGCAATATTGAGATGTTATTATTAACTAAAGCCCATACTTTATTTAGATTGCCTTAGTTTTTACCCAATGTCCGTTTACTATCCCAAGATCCCATGTAAGGTACCACATGACATTTCATTGTCATGTCTCCTTAGGCTCTTGTTGGCAGTGACAGTTTCTCAGACTTTTCTTGTTTGATGACAGTTAAAGACTGTGACAGTTTTGAAGAGGACTAGTTAGGTATTTTGTAGAAGGCCCCTTAGTTGGGCGTGGTCTGATGTTTTTCTCATGACTAGACTGGGGCTCTGGGAAAAGACCACAGAGGGCAAGTGCCATCCTCATCACATCCTATCAAAGGTACATCAACAATCAACATAACTTAGCACTCTTGATGTTGACTTTGATCACCCAGCCAAGGTCCTACTTGTCACGTTTCTCCACTGTAAAGTTTCTCTTTTTCCCCCTTTCCATTCTGGACTCTGTGGAAGGACGTCACTCTGTGCAACCCTCACCTAAATAGCTGACAGGGGGTGTATGTTCTACCTCTTTGCGGGCAGAGTCTCTACAGACATTATTTGGAATTCTGCATCGAGATTTGTCTATTCTCTCCCATTCATTTATTTATTCAATCAATGGTTTGTTTATATCACTATGGACTCAAGGATACTTATTTTATACTTTGGGTTATAATCCAATTCTACTTAATGATTATTAGCTTATTTTGCTCAAATTGTCCCAGGTTTGACCATTGGGAGCTCTTGTATTTGGATTTGATGTCCCTCTGACATGCTCCCATTAGTGTGTGTGTGTGTTCATTTTTCTGAGCACTTCCTTACATCTTTCTGGCAGTACAAGATGCTCCAGGCTCATCCTGTATATATTTTTTCCCCTAATTCTAGAACCAGCCATTTCTCCAAGGAGTCTGATTCTTTGGCCCATGTTTTAATCAGGTTGTTTGTTTTCTTGTTGAGTTTCAAGAGTTCTTTGCATATTTTGGATAACAGTCCTTTATCAGACATGTCTTTTGCCAATATTTTCTCCTGGTCTCTGGGCTCCGCTTCTCATTCTCTTGATCACTGTATTCCCCCCCTTTTACTGCCTTCACTTTTTAACATTCTTTTTTGCTTATATCTATCACACTCCTATTCTCTACCAGGCTTAGCTGCAGACGTGTAAGTTGGTGATTCCCTGTCATGGTTACTGGAGAAGTAGCTGCTACCTTTGGTGGAAGGTTAGGCAGGATGAGCTCTCAAGTCTCTGTGACTCTAATGCCTTAGGGTTCCAAGAGTCCATAATCCTAAGATTTTCAGTAATTCTCACATTTTATATACTTTATTCTAAGATTCAATTAGCCTCATATTCTAAAATTCTGCCCTTCCCTGATTTTATACAGTTCAAAAAATTCATGGACATAAGGTACCCTAAAGCTACTGTGTAAAGTTGATTGGCTTACTATTCTAGAACTTTGTAATTCTGAGATTTTCCTTACTAAATTTTCTAAAAGTTTATGATTCTTAGATTCTATAAATTAAGGGCTTGTAAGTCTTTATGGGTTCAATTTTAAAAGATTTCTCCAATCCTAAAATTGTATGGTTCAAAGTTCCTCTAAAGCTAGAATTTTAGACTCCCTTGGTCTAATATTTAAAATTCTATAATTCTAAGATGCTTTTGTTAAGTCTCTTAATGTTCTAAAATAATATGGTTCTAAGTCTCTCTTGAGGTAATATTCTAAAATTCTCTCACTCCAAGATTCGAAGATCTGAACTTAGGCCCCTTGTAGAATCTATGGCTGGAGAGATATTTCTGAAGCCAACTAGTCACCTTCCTGGCCCTTAGTCGCCGTACAACCAGCTCCATCCCAGATTCTCCTGGGACTGGCAGTCCAGTTCTGGATTCTGGCCAGGCTCCAGCACCTGGACCTGGACTAGAACTTGAAGATCATGAGCTCTAGATGGGCAGCTTCTCCATCATCCTGGTGCGGGGACATCAGACGCTCCTTAAAACATTGAGACCTGGCACCCCCGGCCCCATGAGCTCTCGCAGGCATGGAGACACTGGCTAATTAAATGAAGTGGCCAACATCTTGGATGACAGATCCTTGAGAGAATAGGACACAGGACCAGTAAGTCGTGCTGAAGGTTGCGTAGCTGGCAGGCTCTTGGACCTGCTGTAGATGGAGAGCTATTTCTTTACAGCTTTTTCCTCTTTTTGAAATTTTGCCTGGAGCCAGTCCTTGCTAAAGACCATTTTTCTTCCCCACCTACTTACAATTTATGGTCCTTCCAGATTGCTATCTTAGCTAGGTAATAAAGATGAGAAAACAGGGTGGTGATCATTTTGGAGCAAGGGAAGAGAAGTCAAAGCTATTTTCCCCATTGCTGAAGGGTCTTCTTCTCACTTTCCTTACAGCTCCTGGAGAAGGTGTACCAAGCAGGGGGTTTTCAGTTGCAAATACAGAAATCTCACTCTGCCAACTAGGATTGTGTTTGGCTGCAAGTAACAGAAATGTATGTACAATAGCTTAAATAATCAAGAGGGTCATTTTTCACAGGTAAGAAGAAATCCAGAGAGAAGCATTGCATTTGTAATCTGGACAGGAGAAAGGTGGAAGGGTGGAGAGCAAAGGGCAAAGAAGCTTCTCCTTTTGTGTGTGTGTGTGGGAGAATGACATTTCCCCCCAAAGAATGCTACTCATGTGATTGCCTAGAACTGGGTCACATGGCCACTTAGAGCTGCAAAAAGTCTGGACAAGACTTTCAGCCAGCTGCACTGCTGCCTCAAACAAAATCAGAATTCTGTTGATAAGGAAAAGAGGAAAAATCTGACCAGCAGCATCTGCCATACCAACTAAAAGTTAAGTAAAGAAAAAGAAAATCCAGGTGGATACGGACGGGCTTCAGGCACAGCTGGATCTAGGGGCTCAAAGAATATTGTCAGACATTGTGGTTTCTCTGTGTAGCTCCACTCCTACTGGCAAAAATGCCTTCCAGCAATGCAAGCTGACATTCTATCAGGTTAGCAACCCCAGAAAGGAGAACACTACTTTCCTGATAGTTTCAGCAGCACTGGGGTCATATGTCCATCTCTGGCCATTCCAATATGGCTAGGGACAAGACTTGTGGTGGAAACATACTCCAATGACCAGATTTGGGGAGTGTCCCTTCCCTGGGCATGTGCTTCTCTATCACTCCCACTCAGCATCAATAGTGGATCAGACAATTTTTTTTTTTTTTAAGAAAAATTACTGAATCTTGAGTCATAAATCACAAGATTTGGGTTTCATTCATTCATTCACTCCATTCATTCAATATTCATTCTATCCAATATTCCTTCCTCTCCCTGTGTGATTTCAAGCTCACTATATCCCTTTTTAAAGGTCTCAGTGTCCCTTCTGGGAAAGAGGCAGACTCCCCTAAAATCTCATAATCATTAAGAACGCAGCTCTGGGGTCAAACACCTTTGTTTCATCCCAGGCTCTGCCACATACCAGCTCTGTGACCGTGGGCAAGTCAGTTCCCCGTTTGGAACATCAATTTCCATCAGTCTCCAGCATGTCACCTACTCAAAGAGCTGTTGTGAGGTTAAATGAGATCACGCATGTAAAGCATGTAGCTAGGTGCCTGGCCCATCAGCATTGTCATCAGTATTACTTGCTTCGGGACAAGCAACATACTGACTAAAAAAACAAGCCCCAAACACGAAAGCTCATCTCCTCTGCCTACCCCTCATGCTGCCCCCCAATAACCAACACCCTTTCCAGCTTTTGCTTGGTCTAAAAGAAAGTTCTCCCCCTAATAGGAGCTTGGAGGACAGCACGCTGACCCCTTCTTTAAATTCATCTCCTTCAGTGTTTCAGGGCCATCCCTGTTGGAGAAAATGACTCTCACACAGGATCCCTCAGCAGCAATTATCTAAATGGGAGGCTGGGAGGGGAGAACCATTTAGAATCCACTTCATTGCGGGATTAGCTAATTAATTAACGGTTTCACTGACAACTCGTTGGAGAAGTGTGTGTTAAACAGGAGCGCAGTGGGGCGTGATTTATCGACTCTGACACCCCCCATCCCAGCCTCTCCAGCCAAGCTTCCTCCCTCCCACCCACCCCACGGCCCCCACCCTTCTGCTCTCCCCCAGAGCAGAGAAACCTGTGGGGACCCTCTCTGGAGCTCCCTCTGGAGTCTTGGGGCAGGGGCTGCTGGGTGAGGGGGGCCACGTGGAGATGACAGAAGGGCGGCCAGGGAAGGGGGTGGGCTAGGGCGACAGGGAGACAATGAAGAGATAACGAGGCAGCTGAGGCTCCAGGGGTGGCTGCATCTGCCCCTTGCCCCCAGCCCAGAGCCACTCCATCTGTGCCCATCCCGGCACGCAAGGCCCTGTAAGCACCTGCTGGTCACCGCTGCTCCCTACCTCCCAACAGTTCAGGGCCTTTCAGCGCCCCACTCATCCTACGTGCGGAAAAGAGAGTGCCACGCAGGAAGGCCAGAGACTTGGCTTTGATGTTCTCGTGGGTGTGTGTGGGGGGCTTTTTAGAGAACTTAAAGTAGTTGAGGGATGAAGGGCAGGGCACAAAAGCAGAATGGGAAAAAGGAGGAGAGGCTGGAAGGAAAGGTGGATGGGGTTTCTCTGAAGACACCCCACAGGCTACTTGCGCCAGCACCATGGTGACTTGTTAAAAAGCAAATACTTAAATAAATAGATAGATAGATAGATAGATAGATAGATAGATAGATAGATAAATAATGGAACGCACATGCTTGACCCAGAGAGAGCAAATCCCAATCTGAGATCAGGCACGGATGTGGGGCCCAGGTATGTGCACTTTTAACACCCCGATTCTGAATGCCTTGGAAGTTTGATTCTGAATGCCTTGGAAGTTTAAAAGCCGGATTTCTAAACTTGCTAAAGGAGAACCAGGAATTCGGGTCACACCTCCAGCGCAGCAAATCTGAGCCCTGCATTCCAGGTCTGGTTTCTTTTTGCAACCATGGAGGTTCTCAGCTGGGCTTCTGGGGTGTGGGGGTCCCCTGAGGTTGCAAGGCAAATGTTTCAAGTACAGATGGGCATTTTTCTGGGCAGAGGGTCTAGAGCGTCCAAAGAACCTTCAAGGGGTGTGTAACCCAAGAAGAGGTTAAGTACCTTTCAATTAGCTTCTCTGGGCTTCCGTTTCCTTGTCCGTGATTCTAGAGGAATCATCTCAGGTCTTCACACCATGGGCAAATGTAAGCATGAGGTTAAATGCTCTCCAGTGAAAGCCTTGAGGTCTCCAAAGGGCTCCTTCCGTCTTCCCCCCGTCCCCCAGCACCTCCACAGTGCATCAGGGACCCCACTGCTCACGCATCAAGAGCCTGTTCAGCAGCAGAGACAAGGTAAGGGCAGCCTAGGCTGGGTCATGTCACCCAGGGAGTTTCTTTCTCCAAGGAGAAGGAACATATCATGGATAGGGGACCATGCCTGTCGCCCGCATAGAGGCTTCTGGAAGAGAAGTGGGGAATTCATGCTGCTCTGAGGGGCAGGAACCATTGTCCCCATTTCATAGATGAGCAACGAGAGGCATTAGCAGACTAAGTGACAAAACTGGTGAATAATGGCGCTCAGTCAATGTTATACATACACATATAATGTATATATTTATGTGTGTGTATAAAGTACCATAAAATAAAATTAGAATAGTTCCTGGCACGTAGTAAATGTTACTAGTATTAAGTATACCTAAAGCAGACCCCTGACAGCCTGGAGTAGACCACCTCGTGCAGTTCTCACAATGCCTCTCTAAGGTAGGTAATGTAATGCTACTCACTGGTAGAAAATGGAGGCACAGAGAGGGTAGGTGATTGCCCCTAGGTGGCACAGCAAATATTGGTGGAGCTGGACTATTCTCACGGTGTGGAAGGGTAGGTTTGTGGATCAGAGTTCTGCTCACTCACCTAGGAGCCCCAGAACCCAGAGACACCAGTCTTGGTCATCCTGTGTGAACTTGAGGCCTGCTCTCTCTGTCCCATGTGAGACCCCTTTCAGCTCCTAGAACCGGCCAGGTGGTAAAATCCACCCTCAGAATTTTCAAGTGGGGAGGTGAGTGAGGCTCAGAGAAGGCCCTGGACTTGCCCCAGGTCACACAGCGTGTCAGGGGCAGGGCCAGAGAACCTTGACCTCCTCTCGGCCTCAGCCCTTCCCAGCTGGGAGTTCAAGGATGCAGAGAGGACAGGAGGGGGTTAACCCAAACCCAACACGAAAGGCAGCCCCAGCCGCCCCCCAGCACGGCTCACACCTAGCCCACCGCCCCCACCCTGCCGGCCGCATCTGGGCGGCAGGGAACAGATTTCCCGGTTCACACAGCGCACAATGGCCGCGCTCAAAGGCGCGCCGCGGGCATTGTTCGGCCCGGCGCCCGCGCGTCCTACCTCCGCGCACGAATTAACCCCCGTCACCTCCGCCATTGTCGCCGCGCACTTCGGGGCCGGCCACAAAGGCGCCAGAAAACCCTGCCGTGTTCGGGAGGTTGGGGGTGGGGATGGGAGGGGGCCATGGGGGCTAAAGGAAAGGAGGGGCACAGGCAGGATGGAGTGGTGGCTTGGGGGTGGGTTGGAGGGAGGGAAGCAACCTGGAGCGGGGCTGCAGAGCACACGCTGGATGCACGGCCTGGACTTGGGGTGGGGGCGTCGGCAAGAAGGAAGGGGGAGTGGGAGCAGGACAGTGGGAGCGAAAAGAGCAGAGCGTTTATGGGATGGGGGTGTGTGGGTGGGGCAGGGAGGATGGGGGGCTGCTTGGCCCAGAGGAAGGTGCTTGAGGTGGGAAGCTGGCGGGGCCTGACTGGTTTTCTCTCCAGCCCTCTGTCTTGGGGTCTCTGATTAGCCTTTCTTTCTCTGTTCTTCTCCCTCTCTGTGTCTGTGACTCTGTCTCTCTGTCCCAATGATTGTCTATCTTTCTGTCTCCCTCTTTGTATCTCCCTATCTAGGTGTCTCTGTTTCTCTTCGCCTCTCCGTTATCCCTCCCTTTATTTCTCTCTGCCTCTCTGGTTGTACCACTCTGTATCTGTGTGTCTATCTCTCTATTATTGTCTCTCTCTCTCTGCCTCTCTGATTATTTCTCTGTATCCCTCTGTCTCTCCACCAGCTTATCTTTCTGTCTCTTTCTCTCAGTTTCTGATCATCTGTCTTCCTCTGTCTCCCTTTGCTTCTTTAATTCTCTGTCTTTGTGTCTGTCTATCTCCAGGACAAAGAACGATGCCCCTTGTGGGGACTCACAGTCCCTAAGCTTGGACTCTCCCCTTCACCACCTCCTCCCACAGTTCTGCTGACACCTGGAGAAACAAGGGCACAGGTAGGGGCTTGGTGGAGACCATTGAACAGATGGGAACACTGAGGCTTACAGGGGTCACACAGTGATGAGAGGACCCGCCCTGCCTTGTTTCCCTCAGTCAGTATTCATAAAAATAAACAAGTTGTCCAAGTTGTCACCTGTAGCACCCTGGGATATTCTCCCTGGAGCCTTTGGGTATCCCAGGCAGGCAGGCCCACTGGGCAGGCAGGCAGGCCCCCCAACTCCCCAGGCCCCCAGTCTCGGACAGCTCTGCAGGACCCCAACTCACCATCCCCTGCTCAGCTGTTAACACCTCCCAGCCCCACCTGCTCTCCTGCGGGGATGGGCCCTGTACTGGGGCATCCTGCTGCACTGGGGGTGGGGTGGGGGCAGGGGCGGGGCTGTGGAGGGGGCCTGCTGGCCGTTGGAGTAGCTGCACAGCTTCCTTCCCCTGGAGAGAGACAGCCCCCAGCCAGGCCTGCTGCGGGTTAGATAAGGAGCAAAGCCACACAGCTCATCCGCTTTTGTAATCTCCTCCTCCACCAGCCTCCCCCACCACCAAACCCCCCCACTTTTTTTTTATATCATCTTTATGGCTTTGGAATTATCTGGGCTGACACTGTATTCATTTAGCCAAGGGCAGGTGGGGTCGCAGGAGAGAACTTACTCAGATGTATGTGTGTATATACATATATATATATATATATTTTTTTTTTTTTCCTTAGTGTTCGCCCCTCCCCCCCAGAGGGACCTTGGATAAAAGGGAGTAAGGAAACTCACTGGAGGAGAGGTTGGGGACACAAGTGGCAACCAGTTCAAGGCAGAAAAAAGATTTTGAGTGCCAGAAACCCTGTCGTGGCAGAGGCCAGTTCTCAGGCAGCCATGGCTGAAACTTCCCCTCAAAGAACTGAATTTTATCTAGAAATATTCCTTTTTTCTCTTTTTTTTCTCCCTCCCTCCGTCCCTCCCTCGTTCCTTCCTTCCTCAAAAAACAAACAAACAAACAAACAAACAAACAAACAAACAAAACGTCTTGAATTTCAGAGCATGAATTTAATTGTTTCCTAGTTTGAGTCCTGGCTTTTGAAGGCTGTGTGATACTGAGTCAGTGACTTCACCTCTCTGAACCTCAGTTTCTCCATCTGTCAAAGGGGGACAACAATCAAGCCCACTTCATTCTGTATCATGAGGATTAAATAAAAAAAATTAATGAAAGTGCTTTCATGTCCCTGAGTACAGAAGGGCAGGATTACTGCTGCCCTTTATCACTTTTTTATTGAATATGTGCTTCCTGTGTGCCAGTGGGGCACAGAGAGGACTCACACAGACTCTGCTCCCACAGGTGCTCGCTCACATGAAAGAGTGGCCCTCATAAGCAAGTTAGGTTTTAAAAATAGTATTTTATTTCTGGACAGGAATACAGATGTGCTCACCGTGCTTAAAAGCACAGTGCTAGCGGACTTATGAAGCAGATAAATTAGGGGTGATTATTCTCATCACAAAAGGATACGCTACAGGGATTCTTTAAGTGGTGGGTCCTCTAATACTGGAAGCAAGCAAACTTTAGCTGGAGCTCTCCCTGCCTGGCTTCCCCATGGAGCAGTTAATGGTGGTGAAATGAAACAGGGCCTGGCCTGAGACTGGCTTGGAGTTTGTGCCTCCCCACTGACTGGCTGGGCAGCCTGGGGCAGGTAGCTCCCTCTCTCTGGATCTAGTTTCCCTACCTGTATGGTTGGACGGGATCACACATTGCAGTGACCCACCTCTCCCTTAGGCCAGGATTCCGTCATTGCTTCCCGGGACAATCGCCTACCCATCGGCCTCTGTGCTTCCTCTCCCACACTCCTTGCCCCCACCCCTTCTCTGTGTCACAGCCGCAGGGCCTTTCCAAAAACCGGAATTCGTTTCCCCTGCATAACACTCTCCAGTGCCTTCACCTTGCCCTCAGTGTCTGCACGACTTAGCCCCCCTCATCTTTTCTCCCTCCCTCCCTCCTACTCAACTCCATTTATTCCAGTCTTTTCTACCTCAGGGCCGTTGTCCTTGCTGGCTCTTAGCAGAACACTTCACCCCAGGCCACCATGGCTCTTTCTTGTCATTATTTCTCAGTTGAAGTGTCACCATCTCATGACCACCCAATCTAATAGACCTCTAGTACGCACTGTACCCTTCTTGTCTTATCTTTATTATCTTAATTGTACTTTGCACTATCTGCCATTATCTTGTGCCTTTATTGTGTCGAGTCTGTCCCTCCTACTAGATTGTTAGCCAAGAACAGGGTCTGTCTTGTTCATTTGGCATCTCAGGACCTTATAGCACCTGGTGCATCGCTGAGGCTCAGTAAGTATTTGTCAAATTAATCGTTGGACCTTGATGTTTCAACACACTTGTTCCAGGTGCATTTTAAGTTATAAGTGAGGGAGTGCTTTCCCAACTTTTGAAAAATAAAATGTGGCATGAATCTGGTCATACAGGACAGTTTGGTTGCAGGCGGCTGTACTGTCGTGAGCAGAAGGCAAAGGACTGGGCTTCCAGCCAGCCCCGTGGTGACAGGTAACCCTCACCCAGCCCACTCTGCCCCAGCTCCAGGAAACCTTCACTGAGGTCCTGTTGCTGCTGATTTTGACGGCAAGTTATTGTTTTCCTTGGCGGGATCTGGGCCTGCTTGCCATGAACCCCATGATGTAAAAATGGTCACCAGCAACTGGCCTGAGCCATCCCCGTAAGCCGCCTTGGCCACACAATTCTTTCTATGAATGACTTCAGTCAACTAAGAAAGTGGAGCTGCAGAATACAATAAAGGCCCTCAAGAGGGACTCATGGGAAGTGCTGAGGGGCCACGGAAGAAGGAGGGAGTTATTCTGATGGGAACGATCTGGAAGGATGAGGCTGGGATGAGATGGGGAAACTGTAGGCCGAGAGATTGGGTGTGTTGGTGTCATGTTTGGGGAGGGAAGCCTGGGTCTTTGATTTCTGATTCTTCTTATTTTGAATTGATTCCGAGACTCTCAGAAGATGTTCTCCTGATCACCTTGAAATGATCCCATGGAAGTAGGTGCCAGAGGGGATCCATATTTATTGAGGGCCTACTATGTGCTGGACCCAACTCCAGTACCTTATGTGTGCCATTCTGTCTAATCTCCACAACAGGCAATGCCAGCCAAGTAACAATATTCTCATTTCAGGGACTAGGAAACTGAGTCTCTGAGAAGTTAAGTGACTCGTCTGAGGACACACAGCTAATAAGTGGTGAAGCTGGGATTCGAACCCAAGTCTGTCTGATTTCAGAGCCAGTGCTTGCTTTTTCCCATTACATGGAAATGTGTTCCAAGTTCAGGGATGGAGATAATGGAGATGCTGGGAGACGAGAGGGGTAGAGGAAACGTGATGCTTGGCAGTGTGCTAGTGGTAGTAAGATTTAGGAGCAGAAGACACACTAAGGAGGGTTGGATGGACAGGGGTTTGCCCCTGAGGTGTTCTGTGCCCTACTCCATTCCGTCCTCTCTACCCCAGCCAGCCAGAGCCTCCGGTGGGGGAGGTGGAGAGGGAACCCAGACATCATATAATTGTGCTGGCTCTTCTGTGAAATTTGTTTCGGGACACATTAGTTCCAGTGAATTTAGCCGAACAGTGGGGGGCCCTGAGAAATGATTTGCAATTAGCTGCAGCCCCACGGTCCCCCGTTGGGACACGAGCCTTGGGCACTGAGTGGGGAATGGCCAGGGGGTGGGGACGCTGCCCAGTGCCGGTGGCTAAACTTGAGGGTCTCAGACTTGACTTCCCTCTGAGTCTGATGGAGCCTGACTGGGGCTGAAGTAGGGGCAGTTTGCCCCTAAACTCTCAAGGTCAAGACTTAACCAGGCCAGAGGGGTGTGAGGGATGATGAGATCCCATCTTCTCCTTAGCAAGGGGAATGCTGGCTGGGCCTTAGCACTCCAATTACCGCATACCCCTTCTTCTGTGGGGATGGGGCCTGGAGTATCTCCTTGCAATTGCTGTGTCCCTGTGTCCTGGGCACTACCCTTCTGATCATAAATCTTCCCTAATAGGGAGGCAGGGAGGTGACTCCCATTTTGCAGGTAAGGAAATGGGTGCTTAGAGAGCTTAAGGGATTCTTGCAAAGTCACCCAGGATGTGGTAAGAGGGGGACTCGAACCCCAGGCCAGTTAGTCTCTCTAGGTCACTATAGCTGCCTCCTATGGTGGCCTCGAAAGGGAGGCAGAACAGTGCAGTCATTAGGGCTCTGGCTGTGTGACCTCTGGCAGGTCACTTCTGAGACTCAGTTTCCTCATCAGATATATGACAATATTGTCATGGTGTTGTTTCTAGAATTAAATGAGAAGAGAAAACATTATGCCAGCAGAAAGGGCTCAATGAGTGAGATATTGTTGTTGGTGTTATTATACCCTGATCAAGCTTAATTGGAGAGAAGAAAGTGAAGAAGGGTCCCGCAGATCCCTGCCTGCAAACATGTCCTCACCAGCACACTTAGTCAGTCCCCTCTTCCTCAGATAAGGCCTTGAGGGCTGTGGAAAGAACTAAGACAGTCCTGGCCTCGTGTCAACACCCACTAGTGCTCCTGAAGTGAGCTAGGCAGGAGCTACTGGGAACCTCCATGGTATGCAAAGGTCTCTGTGAGCTGGGGTGGTCCAAGGGGGCTTCTGGGAGGAGGTGGCTTTGGTACAGAATTGCCCCTGTTAGGATTGAGGGCTCCATATTGCACAACTCCAGGGGGCGTTCCCCTCCCTCGCCCAGGCCAGAGAGGCAGGTCTCGTTTTTTCTCAGTTCTGCAGATGAGGAAGCTGAGCCCAAAGTCATGCCACATCCTGACTTGTCTGACTGTCCTGAAATCCCCAAGTCCCAGGAGACCCCCACAGTCCTGGCTAACTGGGATGGTCAGTCACCTGTTTTAGCGACTGGGCTGGGATTTGAATCCAAAACTGGCCACCTCCCCCCCTTAGCCCCCTCCCCAGCACCATCCTGCATTTTCCATTCCACTCCACCTTCCTCTTCTGAATTCATCAGCTCTGGTCCCTCGGGTCCCCAGAGTGTGCCCTGTCCCACGCCTTCTGCAGATTTCCCCAATGCCCAGCGATGTGCTTGCTCTCCCTCTGGCTCCTTATCTTCCCTTGTCTTCTGGTGGAAAAAGAGATAAAAGTAATTCTTATGGCCGCTTCTCCACTGGCAGCGTCCAGCCCCGTCCCCCTCCTGCTGGATTTTCCTGGCCCGGCCAGATAAAGGGTTAGGCCTAAGCACATGTCATTTTCTTTGTGTGAAATCAATATTCAGCAAAGTTTATCTGCCCGACATAGCAGGAAGTGCTAATTTCATCCGTGTCAATTATTTTGATGAATGTTCATAAAGCCCAGGGTGTGAGAAGAAGATAAAAGAATTACTGGAATAACGCACACGTACTCCGCACACACACACGTACATGTTCACCCACGAGTTCACACTGGGGCACACGCAGACCTGAGGAGGAGAAGGCGTTAACTGACAGCCGCCCCATCCACCCAGGCTGGGGAGGGGGCGGTCTGTACCAGGGTGTTAACACTGGTTCTCAGCTAGGGACAATTTAATCCCTAGGGGACATCTGGCAAGGTCTGGGGACATCTTTGGCTTGGGAAGAGGGGTGCTACTGGCATCTCGTGGGCAGAGGCCAGGGGTGCACAGGACAGCCCCCACCACAAAGCATTATGCAGCCCACATGTCAGTGGTGTGTAGGTTGAGAAAGCTGGGAATCGAGTTATTATTTTTAGTGTTTTTAAAGTGTCTAACTATGTGGCTCTAATTTCTAGTAGTATGGACAAGGAAAGATGTGTGGGTTTGGACTTACATTTTTCAAGGACAGGATTGAGGAACAAGAAATCAGATGTTAAATACGAGACTAAAAATATATATTTACTTAGGTAAATCCACCTCCTCGTGATTCCCTATGAAACTAAATATAACACACACACACACACACACACACACACACACACACACACACAAATCTGAGTTTTTAAAATACTGGCCTGATAGAAATTCTTGTAAGCCTGTGGCTGAGCAATTGTCAGGTGAGTGGAAATGCATAGTACGCTCTGGGTACTAACTCTGGAAGTTCCTCGAATCTTTCCCGGAGGTGTGTGTGGGGCTGTAATGGTTGGTGACAGGCCCCCCGCCAGCTCCTGGGTGCCCCTGCCATGCCAGGCTGAAGGCGTGCGTCCTGCACGGTTGCCATTGTGAGCTGGGCTGTACATACAGACCCAGCAGAGCACCTGCCTTCTACTGAGAAGCACCTAATCTGAACAGCTCATTGGACAGCTCTTTTTAAACTTTAATTCTGAGGGGTGGGAATTCAGACAGGACACAGTGTGGGTGTCTTGTCTCTGCTCCACACTGGGACTTAAGCTGGGGACACTTGAAGGAAAGGTCTGTCCCGGCCTCCCTGGGTGATGTGGGCTCCCTCACAGCTTGGTGGTCTCAGGGTAGTCAGACTTCTTACATGCTGGCCGGCTGCTTGGCCTTTTCTGACCCAGTCTGGAAAGTCACACAATATCACTCCCACCATACGTGATTGGTTGAAATCGTCATAGGCCCACCCAGATTGGAGAGGAAGAATATGGTGGTCCCTGCTCAGTGGAGAGGCATCAGAGAATTTTGGGACCATGTGTTAAAACAGCCACACGAGGTAACTGACATATATACACACGGTTTCACCGGTTTCATTTTCACAGGATTTGAGCAGACAAAGGCAAATGCCTTTTCTATTTGTCCAGCCAAGACTATGAGTCATGGATGAGGAGCTACAGGCAATGTTGGGTCTGGGTCCTTCTAACTCCATTCAAGTCAGCCTCCAGGACGTGTAGTAACGTCCCCGCCTCCTAACAAAAGTCAGCAGCACTTACTTTTTTTTTTTTTCTCAAACAAATATGAGGACGCTCCTTCTAGGAGGAAATGCTGAGTGTCGATCACATAATATATGATGTGGTGAGCAGATGTCATGATATTATATGATAAAATATTATGAGCAGATGATATGCTATTTATTATGAGCAGGTGATGTATGATGCCATATTACGATTATGGATGATGATGTATTGTGTATCCTGGCATATGTGGGAGATTATGTATTCACATGCTCTGGCGTGAAGACTCTGATTTAAGAACTCTCTTCCACTCATGTACCTCTCGCTCTGCCAATCAAAGTCTCTTTCGCGGAGTGGGACAAAGGATCGTCAATCCCTGCGACTAAGCCACATGTGGATTTGGGATTTCTGGGGATTTTAGGTCCAACGGCCACACATTCTGAACATCTTTTCACCTGCCCACGGCTTTGGGTCTGCAAAATCTGGGTTGGGATCTGTTTGTAGCATGAGTAATATTGAGCATGAAATTGCCAATGGCTGGTCCAAGGTATATGAAGAAAAAGGTGGATAGATTCATGACCTTGAAACTAAGTTGATAAGGAACAAAAATGGAATCAAGAGAGGATATGTGAGAGTCAGAACAGGAACACTTCCGAGTTCATTCCATAGAAGCACCATCAGGGGAAGAGCAATGCAAATAGATGAATAATCACTCCTGGCCAATTTAGAGAGATGGAGAGGCAAAGAGGAGCTTGAACGAGTAGCAGGTCTGAAAACGAAATATCCTCCAATCAATCAAAATCCATTTCCTTGGTATAAGAGTCTAAATTAAGGTCATGCATTTCTAAATGCAGAGCTAAAAGGATGTGGGCTCTGGAGGAAGCCAGTCTAAGTTCAAATCCAGGCTCTGTTACTTCCTGGCTGAGTGACCTCAAGCAGGTTACAGAACTCTATTTACATATCTGTAAAATGGACATAATGGTAATTCCCATCTCACAATTTGGTTTTGAGGGCTGAGGAGATGCAGAATGCTCAGAGCAGTGCTTGGCATGTGGGAAGAACTCAACAAATGCCCAAGTTCTGTATAATGACCAACAGGCCTATTTATGCAGCAATTAAAATGCTACACCGTAAACACAATTCCTCCTCTGAAGTAGCTGAAACATGCTTCCAGAAATCTTGCCTTCACACCAGAACTATGCCTGGTCCACTGCTCTCCTCACTGGAGCGGGGTTGGCTCTTCACCAGGTTGAGGTTGCATTATCACAAATAGTAGACTGAGCAGAGACTTTGGGGATTTTAGTGTAAATGAAACGTTTAAAACTGTGGGTGGGGGGGTGGACAGATGGCTCAGTTGGTTAGAACGCGAGCTCTCAACAACAAGGTTGCGGGTTCAATTCCCACATGGGATGATGGGCTGCGCCCCCTGCAACTAAAGATTGAAAATGGTGATTGGACTTGGCGCTGAGCTGCGCCCTCCACAACTAGATTGAAGGACAACGACTTGGAGCTGATGGGTCCTGGAGAAACACACATTTATTCTCCAATATTCCCCAATAAAATTTAAAAAACAAACAAAACCCAAAAAACTGTGGGTAGTACGATCCCCATTCCTGAAACTTCCATTTTTTATAACCTAAGCGCTTGACTCTTAAGCTCAGAAGAAAGGACTCTCTTCCTGATTCTCACTAAAGTGGACATGACTACCATTGGTGATTCAGAGTAATGACCCAAAAGATTGGTCCCTTTTCATCCCTCAGGTCTCTCTGCCCCCTCTCCCCTGGTGCACAACCACACAGGGGCTTGTCCTTGATCTAAAACAAGGTTGCTCCACCTTGTGCCAGGTAACTTTGTTGTGGGGGCTATCCTGTACATTATAGAATATTTGCGGTATCCCTGTTGCCTCCCACTATATGCCAGTAATGCCATCTCCCTTAGTTGTGGCAATCAAAAATGTCCCCAGACATTGTCAAATGTTCCCCAGCCCCTAGGGGGCAAAAATCACTCTCTGTTGAGAACCACTGATCTAAAGACTCCCAGGGTCCCCATCTGCCATCTTAATGGAGACTAAAGGGTACTCTCTCTTTGGGGCTGGGGCAGCTTTCCCAAGTGCTATTCAAAGGAGGGGCTAATCCATAGGCTAGGTTAGCACCCAAGCCATTGGAGTGGGAGGCTCTTAACACAGCGCTCTTCATCTTTGGTGGATCCATTAGATAGCAAAGAAAACACAGAGGAACCGAACAAGACAATTGATAAAGGTAAATGAAGAGAGGCAGAAACTATGGTTGGAGAGACAGTGGATTTGGAGACAGAGTGGGCTCAAATCCTGGCTCCATAAACCTTGTTACTTAACTTCCCAGGTCAGTGTTTCCCTATTGATCACGCGGGGATAACGACATCAAAGGCTGCTGTGGCAACAGTTGGGATGCTGCGTATAAACATTATGTAACATAGTCCTGGCCCGTCTTAGGCCTCAGTACTAAGTAGCTGTTCTGGCTTGATCTGTACCAGGTGTAAACCTCCATATCCTACAGATATTTGTAACTATATAATCGTTTGTATCATTTTGTTTAATTTTTTCTTTTTCTTTCTTTTTCTTTTTCCCCCCACTTGTATCATTTTAATTCTACGCCTGTCTCCCCACAAGAACCATGCTGGACTCACTTGCAGATGTACCCCCACTGCTAGCACACAGCCTGGCCCATAGTTGTTGCTGGTCTGTATGCCAAATGATGGCTAAAATTGGGTAAATTCTCAGGTGTATCCTATACCCTGAGGGAGCTCAGATCCTGTATGCAGTTGGAGTTCCACTTCTGTGTCAGGGCAATGTGGGATGTCGACAGAGGCAATACCCTCAGCCACCCTTTGTGAGCACTCACTAGGTACCAGGCTCAGTACTTGTATCAGTTATCTATTGCCGCATAACAAATGAACTTAGTGGTTTCTATCAACACATGAGTTACCTCACAGTTCTGGGAGTTGGGTCCACGCCTCGCTTACTGGGTCAGAGTCTCTCACAAGGCTGCAATCAAGGTGCCAGTGGGTGCTGAGGTGTCATCTGGAGACCGACAGGGGAAAGATCTGCTTCCAGGCTCACGTACACGGCTGTTGGCAGGAGCCCGTTCCTTGTGGATGTTTTACTTTCATTCTAAATTTTAAACAGATTTTTACCAAACTGTTAACAATGACCAGCACTGAGTGGTGGCATTGCGAATGGGTTTAACCTCGTTATATGTTTGTTTTAAAAGGAAAGAGCACCAACGTGTTATTTATAAGACAACACACAGAGATCAGAAGACGAGAGGGCAAGGCTGGCCTTGGGTAGGTCCAGAGCTGGTCGTCTCTTCAGCAATGGTAGCAAGGGCAGGGGTCAAGGCTTACCTTTCGAGGGCCTTTCTCTGTCAGTCTAACCCCAGGCCAGATTCTCACTCCAGTCTCTCGAATGCTCTGTTCTAGGGAGCCAGACATCAGCACCCAGTTTCCCCATAGATCCAAGAGCATCTTGAGAAATTCAAGGCCTGGGGCATTTTCCTATTACTTTGTAGGTTGTTATTATTGCTCTATTTTTTCAAATAAGGGAATAACAAATGTCATACAAAATGCACAATTAATACAGAATGTGGTTTTAGCCCCCAAACAATATTTGAAGTCGACAGAAAAAACAAAACCCAAACAAACAAACAAAAAAACTCAACAGTTTATTGGAGAACAATTTCATGTAGCAGATCATTTAGAATCTCGTAATTATTTTCTTAGTTTTCTTAAAACCAAAAAAATACGAACTGTATTTTAAAGATCACCTCACTGCTGTGACGAACTGGGAGAGTGTTTGCATAATTAGCAGTGCGGCTCCTTGCAGGAGCAATATGTCCCTCTTATTTGGAAAGAGGGGGATGAATTCTCTGTGGTGTCATGTTTGTTGATGTGGATTTTTAAAAGTGTTACCACTAATGCGTTTCTGGACTTGAGCCAGATCTCGCAATGTTTGGCAAGTGTTTGGGGCAGGAAGGGAGGGGGAAGTTTGAGGAAAGGCTGGAATTCTTTCTGTAATTCTTGGCTGGTGAGGCCCGAGTTTTAGTTTCCCAATTGGGGCCCCTGTCTGGATCATGGTCTTGTTTTGGTTTGAAGTTTTGTGGGTACAGGAGTGTTCATGGCCTTGGTGGGTCTAGAGCTGAGCATTCCTTCAGCAATGGCGTGAGGTACAGGGTCAGTTTAGGGGCAAGCCTAAATTCTGCTTCTGACATGCAGCCATTGGGAAAGGGCTAATAGGTTGTATCAGTCAGGATGGGCTCGGTCATGTTGTGGTAACAAAGAGTCCCATGATCTCAATGAGTCACAAGGAAGGTTCATTTTTCACTCATCCCATTTGTCCAGGGCAGGTCAGTGGGTGCACCTCTGCCCGTTGGTCACTCAGGGAACCAGCTGGAGGAGCAGGCACCATTATGATGACACTGCCATCACAACATAAGTTGCCACGATTCATGCAGTGGAGGACAAGAGCAGTAGAGAGTAACGCCAGCTATCAAATGTTTCGGCCAGGAAGTAATGTAATTACCTTTGCTCATATTTAATTGGCCACAACCAGTCACATGACCACACTTAATGACAAGGGAAAGATAACTTGTAACCCTACTGAACCTGGAAGTAGAGAGCAGGATATTGATGAACGTTAATAATGTCTTGGAAGGTTGGTGCTGGGGGAATCACAGAGTTTGGGGTCTGGGAAATGGGGTGCCCAAAAGTGGCTTCCCCTCGGCTATTAAATTTATCAGTTATTATTAGCAGCAACATTCCCACCACCATCCCTATTGTTTCTGTACCTCTTTACATTCCACAAAGGGCGTCCACCAATATCTTGATTAATCTTTTCAATAATTACAACAAGAACTGACATTTTCTTTTCCCCATTAACCATGTACCAGGCGCTTTACAAATGTTGTCTCACCTAATTCTAGATTACTACGAATCCCCATTTTACAGGCAGAACCGCTGAGGCTCTGCGACGTGATGTGACTTGACTTGCCCAAGGTTACACAGCTACCAAGTAACCTGAGTTAGGATTTGCACTGAGGTAATAAGCAGCCATGTTTCCTACACTGAGCATGCCTTTCTCTTAAGGAGGGAAAAAAAAAAAACACACAGAAAAACCACGAAGATTGAAAATGACTGTTGTGGCTCATTAGGTGAAAGTGGACACTTAGGTTAGCGGGAAAACCTCTGATTTGGATGAGCAAGTAGACTCAGTGACCACTTTGGGCAAAATCTTACTCTCCAAGCCCTCTCCCTTTTTCCCTCCCCCACAGATGTGTCTTGATCTGTCTCTAAGGCATCAATAGATGAAGCACGGCTTGTGTTGCCTGTCTGGATTCTGTGTGGTGGGGTGGGGGAAGAGGTCTTGAAGGGATGTGGAGCAAACCTGACCTCAGGAGACAGCAGCAAGAGGGTCTTGTCTCCCAGGGGCCAGAGGTGGGAGGGGCTGTTTGCTGAGCTCAACCAAACTAAAGGTGAGGCCCCATCTGCTTCCCTTCAGACTCAGCCCCATCTGTTCCCTGCAGTCTCCAGAGGCCACTGACCTGACCCCTCTCACCAGCACTTAGAGAAAGGAGTTTTGAAACATGCTTGTGTCAGTGAGCACCCCCAAAGCCCTGAATCAGAAGGAAACACTTTAGAGCAGGATTGGTCCTTAGAACTTTCCTTGATGATGGATGTGTTCTCCCGTACTGGGCAACGCTGTAGCCGGTAGCCACGTGTGGCTATGAAGCCCTTGGAATACGGCTAGGGAGACTTAAGGACTGTATTTTTTCACGTCATTAAATGTAATTGAAACATAAATAGCGACATGTGGCTATGACTACGATATTGGACAATGCAGGTGTAGGACAGGGCACACCCTTAAGCAGGTCACAGTCACAGCTTTAAATAACCTTGAATCACGTGGTCAGAAATGATTCCTTTTTCCTCTCGTCTTCCCCCAGCCGTGAGATTCAGCAAGGAGAAAGTCTCCGTTGGTGCTGACAGGCCTTCAGCACCATTCTAACGATGGCTCACCTCCCTTTACAACAGAGAGGAGAAACAGGGCTGGGACCTTCAGCAGGTAAAAGCACTGGCTTAAATTAATAGCGGTGTTTTCTTATTGCTAATATTCACATAGTGACCATTAATTTCTGGCAAGAGAAACTGGTTTTCCGTTTATAACGGTGACATAGAGTTTCATTTTTAAATAAAAGTTTTGAAGTAAAAAAATGAATTCGACAGCACGGTAGCTATAGTTTAATCATAGCTGGTACATACTTGAAAGTTGCTAAATGTTCTCACTGTAACAAGAACAAAATAGTAAGTATGTGAGGTGAAGGCTATTTTAACTAACCTTATTGTGGTAAACATTTTGCAACACATACGTGCATAAATCAACACATTGTATGTCTTAAACTTATACAGTGTAATATGTTGATTATGTCTCTATAGATGTGAGAGGAAAAAAGAGGAACCTGCTACAAAATGGAAAAACAAACTGTGTTCATACATTTAAGTTCTATACAGTATTAAAATTTAATTTACTTAGTACCCACCTGAAAGAATCTGAAAATTTTAATTCTCAACAAAAGAAATGGCACGGCGTGATAAAATGCAATCGGAATGGTTTCCTTTTGGTAAGGGTCAAAAAGAGGCAAGTTGTGTATTTTTTAGGGTTACATGCATTGTGGTAATACCAGGAGAAGTAAAGGAAAAGTGTTTTAAATGTGCTAATATTTTCGCGGAAGAAGCAACTGGGGGTTACGATATAGAAGAGATAAAGAAGGTTTTTCAGAATTGTTCATGTTTAATACATTTCGTTGGCTGGGAGGTACATTATTCTTAGACTTTTAAAAACTGTACATAGATGCTACATATTCTCACTTATTGTTTCATATTTGTTATGTATAAATAAAGATTTCAAGTAAAAAATGAGTCCACTTAAAAATATTAAGTCAGTAGAAAAATGAACACAGGGTATATAGATATGAAAAGGATTATAATGGTGGTGCTTTAACAGCCAAATTTCTTCCTAAGCCTATGCTGTTTCTTTTTTAATAAACTTTTTATTTTGTTATAACTTTAAATTTACAGAAAAGTTGCAAATATAGTGGCAAGGGTTTCCATAGACGTTTCACCCAATTCCCCCTAAACGTTGACATTTTATGTAAACCCTGGCTGTTTTGTCAAAGCTAAGAAATTAACATTAGTAAAATATTATTAACTAAACTCCAGACTTTATTAGAATTTCACCAGTTTTTCCACTAATATCCTTTTTCTGTTCCAGAGTCCAATCCAGGGCATGACCTTGCATTGAGCCAAGGATTCCAGGCCTGTCTGGGGAGGAAATGCCCAAAAACTTGCCAGTAAATTCCTACATCCCCAGCCTCAGCCTTATCATCAAGGACTTTGTGGTACAACACAGGTTCATGTCCCTCAAGCCTGAACATGAAAACCTTTACCTTTGTTTAACCCCCCAGGAGCTACAACCGGGCACCATCTGTCTCCCATATTGACTTGGGCCTATTGGTTCAGTTTGGTTTTCTTTCTATTTTGGGAGCCCCTGGTTCTATGGGCCCCAAGAACAAGGCTTTATACTTACCCTTCTTACGTTTCACTTTGGTAGATTCAGCTTAAAGACTCTCAGTAAGGGAGAGACCTGCCTGGGAAGGAGTAGTCAGAAAGTCCCTTGGGGGAGTGAGCTGTGCCTTGAATGTCAGTAGGTTCTGGATTAAAAGAGAAAAACTGAGAGGGTTTTCCCTGGGGGTGAGGGAGGGTTCTGGGATGGAAATCTCTATTTTATACATTATTTCATCCCCACCAGGTGGTCATCATCTCATCTCTGCTTGCATGCCACCAGTAACGGGGAGCTCCCTTCCTCCCAAGGCAACTCCTCTCATCTTTGGACAGCTCTACATTGGATTCACAGAGTTCTCCTGG
The DNA here is from genome assembly GCF_036562045.2 of Rhinolophus sinicus. NCBI lineage: Eukaryota > Metazoa > Chordata > Mammalia > Chiroptera > Rhinolophidae > Rhinolophus > Rhinolophus sinicus. The sequence goes on along the minus strand of NC_133765.1, from coordinate 31,331,772 downwards.
TCTCTCTGTGTCATTTGCGCATTGGTTTTCTTCCAAGTGACAGCCTTTTAATCTCTCAAGGCCATCAGATGGTCTCCAAGAGCCTTTTCATTTCTAAGGAAGGTTTTTGCCTTTTGGGTGCTCTTTGCAAAACAAGCTCTACCTTTGCCTATTCCTTTTGAAGTGTGCAATCCAGAATGAAACCGAATATTGTGGATGTGGGGCTGGCCAGTTCAAAGGAGAACAGTGGTTCTAAACCTGGGGCAAGTTTGCCCCGGCGGACATTTGGCAATGCCTAGAGACATTTCTGATAGTCACAACGGGCGTGAGTAAGCATGCTCCCGGCATCGAGTGGGTAGAGGCCAGGGATGATGTCAGACAGCCCACAATGACCAGTATAGCCCCCCCCCCAAGAATCAGCCAGCCCCCCATGCACATAGTGCTGGAGTTGAGCACTCGTGGAGTAGATGACGCTGGGCCCCTCTCCTGCACTTTTATTAATGCAGCCTCAGAGGACATTTAGCCTTGTACTCCACTGATTTGGGGTAAAGGCATATCTTCAACTAAAAACCTTTTGGTGTTGTTCTCCCCTAGACCAGGTCTACAAAACAGCTTCTCCAGCCCAAAGATGAGCAAACCAGGGGAGAGAGTCTTGCTCCAGGCCCAACACACTCTCCCGAAGCGTCTGTGCACTCCACTCCATCTGCACGGTACCTACCCTACCACAAGCAGCTCCATCTCTGGCCTGAATTACCAGAGTAATGCTCCTAGCAAATGAGCATGTAATACGTAAAACACGGGTGGGATGTATCCCAGTTGTTTTTACGTATAAACTCTTTTAAGCGTCCTGACGAACTATGAGGTGGATATTACTGTCATCATGTCCATTTTATAGATGAGGAAACTGAGGCCCCGAGTCATTGGGTACTTGCCCCAGATCACAGAACTGGGAAGTCAGGTTTACAAATCCAGGTCATCCAGCTCCAGAGTCTGTGCGCTCCATGCCATGCCAGCCACCCACTGTGGCCTCTGCAAGAAAAGCTCTTCACCCAGCACCAGAGTGATCTTGTAAAAATGCAAATGGGATCCTGTTTATGTCACTCCTTCCTGCATAATACCCTCCAGTGGTTACTTGTGCACTTCTGATTTAATAATGCTCCTGTTGCAGGTCCTATCTGCTCTCCAACCTGACCTCCCATGATATCCCTTTGAGCCCTCTGCCCCTTCACACCTGTCTCACCCCTATTCCTCAGACACCAGGTCCTCGCTTCCTGGGATCTTTGCATTTGCTGGGTCCTCTGCCTGGAGACCCTTTCCCGTGCCCTGTTCTTCACAAGCTTGGCTCTTTCTCAGCCTTCAGGTTACATTGCAGGGACACCTCCTCAGGGATGCCTTCCCCGATTCCTCCATCACAGCAGACCTTCCGCCCCAGTCTTTACGCCCCTTGCTAGCCTCCGTAACTGTGTCCTGTGGATGTCCCTTATCTCAATCTTACAATCTGTCACCAATTTCGTTTGTTGGTTGACTTCCCTGCTTGTGGCTGGAACCTCTGAGAGGGAAGGGAGCTTGCTCAGCACTGTATTAAACCCCCAGCACCCAGCACAATCTTTGCCTCATAGCAATTAATTAAAAAAAAAAAAATAGAAGAAGTAGCCATTGCCATTTCTGATTCCCATTTTGTAGATTAGAAACTTGAGGTTCCGAGAGGTTGAGTAACTCCCCATTGTGTGCATGTGTGTGTGCTGCAGGGCTCGGGCTGCGGCCCCAGGAGGGATCTGAAGCGGGCACCCAAGGTTCACCCCTGACGTAGGATCGCCTCACTATCATATCCTGCCTTTACCTTAGATCCCTCACACACCTGTTACCTTGTATCCCTAACACAGCTGACAAAGCTGTGACTGAGGAAGAGATTGGGGGGCCAAGCAGAAAGATAGGAAGGAACATAGGAGAGTTAAGGAAGGACGCGAGAAAGAGGCCAAATTTGGAGCGTGGAGAGGAGCTTGAAGGAGGGGATGTGTAGCGGGAGAGATTTTTCCCATCAATTAACACAGGCTTCATAGAAACGGAAAGTGTTCCTGGCAGTCTTGCCCTTTTAATACATCATATCTCTAATCCCCCGTGCCCTCTGACCTTACCCATAATCCCTCCTCTTTTGTGCTGCTGCCTAAAACCTTCCTACCCCGGACCAAGTGTTATGTCCCTGGTGGGGTCTGAGCAGAAGAAAGACAGTGGCAGGGAGTGGGGTGGGGGTAGGGGAAGAATACATTCTCCCAAGTGTTTGACCAACAAAATCTAGCTAAATTCTCCAGCCCGCGTAGTAAATTGTTCTTCTGAAAGGCACAGGAGCCTGGCCCCCGTCTCTTTGGAGCCTCCCCAGCCTCCCTCCCCTTCCCTTCTTGCTCCCCTGCCGGCGCAGAGACACAAAGCTGGGCCCTGGATTATCTTAATTTCCATATGGAGAGCTGTGTAAGCCAGTTCAATGCATGGCCAGTCATTTTGTTCACAACTTTGCAGCAAGCAGCAGCAAAAGCCGCTGGGAAATTAGCCATTCATCCTATCTCACCTTGTGTGTGCATGCATAGATCAGTAAATACAGAGGCACGGGGAAACCGAGGCTCCTTTGTTAATTACCACATCGGGCCTGGCATACAGGGGCTGCTTCTCCCTGACATTAGCTGCAACTCTTGGTTTTCAATGAAAATAAAATAACAGGCATCTTGTATAGATATATATGTGTTTGCCTTTGCTTTTAAGCAGCACTGGGGCAAAGCTTATGCATTTGTTTCTGGAAATTGGGCATCCAGGAGGAATCTTATCATCGTTTCCTATCTGACTCCTTACACACATGGACACTGTCCTCTCTGTCCCACCTCCACCCCACCCCCTGGACACACACACACACACACACACACACACACACACACACTCACACGCAGGGCATCCAGCCTATGCTCTCCTTACACACTCGCCATCTCTACCCTATCTACACGCTCACACACCCACTCACACCTACCCCTCCCCTCAACCCCTTGCAGTCCATTTCACCTCTGCTTTGGCTCCTGCCTTTGCACCATGGCTCCAGGCCTCTCTCTGTGACCCTGTACGGGCTCCCATCTTCTCTGCAGCCCCGTGCCCTCGCCCCACCCTGGCATTCTCTCCACTGGCGCTTGTCCTGGAGGGCTTCTCCGGTCAGCCAGCCCCCCCTGCTGTCTCTGAGGTTCCTTGCACCTCCGTGGGCCCCTACTGCCTCCAGGGAGCTACAGGCCCTCTCCGGTCCTTGACCCCCATGCAGCTTCCGCCCCATGTGAGCCCAGGAAGCAGAGAAGGTGCTTTTTCCCCCTTCCCTGTCTTGCTAGGGCCCCAGTTGTCCTACCACCAAACTCAGGACCAGGAAGATTTGTGTGCCCAGGACGGGGAGAGAAAAGAGAGCAGCAGAGTCTTGGGGGAGAACTGGAGAGAAAAGAGGAGACGGCTAAAGAAATCAGTAGCCCAGACAAAGTCTCATTGGAAAAACTTCTAGAAGGTTCCGAGAGGCCCCCCGTGAAGAGGGAGGAGGGAACAAAGAGAAGACCAGTGTCTCCATGGGCCTCCTGGGTGATTGGGGTTGGCCCTTCACAGTGCATGAACCTCAATGTCCTTCATGAAGGCAGTGTGGCTTCCTGGGGACCGCTTGGCTGGGTCCAGAGGCTAGCAAGTGGCTGGTGGCAGGCTCCACAGTCTCCTGCATCTGTCTGGGCACCCAGAGTAAGTGCTCAATGAACGGTAACAACTAAAGTCACTATTACTGCAATGCTGGGTATCCAGCAGGAGCTTAAAAATAGAGGGAGTTACTACTGTGGTTGTTGGTGTTAAAATTACTACTTGAATACGTCTCCTAGTATTACACTTCTGCTATATTACAATGCCCGGAATATCCTTGGTGCTTAATAAATGGCATCTAACATCAGACCATTAATAAAGAAACCCAGGAAAATGGCCAGCACAGGGTACTCTAACACAGGGAGAAAGGACTCCAAGGGGGGCAGTTTGGCCAGAAAAGCTTCCCAGGAGTGGGCACATCTCAGCTGGGCTCTGCAGGATGAGTAGGAGCTGGCTGTCAGAGGGAGGCAGGGAACCTCACTGGTGTGTGTGACTAGGAGGACAGGGTGGGGGGAGGCTGCAGGGAGGGTGAAAAAAGCTTTCCCTGTGGCTGGAGAGGGCAGACTCTGCCCCAGGCCCCGAGGGAAGCCTTCATGGCAAAGGGTGGTGGTGGGGGCTCTGTTTTGTGCAGCTGCTGAGAGTTTGGGCTCTGAAGTCAGATGCCTCGCAAGCGATTTTACCTCTCTGAGCCTCCCCTGTAAAGCAGGGATGATAGTGGGACCTCTCTGATAAGGACAAAAGGAGGAGATTGCTAGAGACGGTTAGTGTGAAGCATAAAGCACAGTGTGTACAACCAGGAAACGCACAAAGAACGGTGGGTATCGTAACTCTGATATTCATCAACTACCTCTCAACTTCCCCCCAAATATCCCATTTGAGCATTTCCCTGCTGACTTACTTATGAAGAGCTGGAACCTCCCTCTCCAGACGCAGGCCGGTTGTCAAGCTGATTTGCAAACCTGAACCACTGCAGAGACCTCATCTCTTTCCGCTCCTTGCCTGGCACTCTCGCTCCATCCTCTCCTCTGTCCCAGCCTTTGCACAGGCTGGGGCCTCTGCCTGGATCACCATTCCCCTTCTTTTCTCTCTGATTTGCTTCATCCCATCCTCTTGGTCCTGGCTTAGATGCCAGCTCCCCTCCGACGCCTTCCGGGCTCTGCAAGCTAAGAGGGTCCCAGGCCCCTCTGGGAGTCCCTGCAGTTCCCTATGCTTTGCCAGTGTCATAACTGTCCCCCTGCTTGACTGTGAGCAATCTAAGGCCAGGGAGCTCATGCAGGAGTCTGGTACACAGTCAGTGCTCAACAAAAAACTGTCCAGATGGGCAGCTGATCCCTGGGGAACACTTCAAGATTTCTGGGCCACTTCCTGCAGAGCTCCCATGATGAGCTCAGATTCATGGCCAGGATGTTGTAGTTCTCTCTTCCCCTGAGTCCCGTGCAGCTCAACAAGGCGCCCAAGAGTCCCCTGCCCGACCTAGGCATCATCTCCAGGGGTCCCTGTACAGCCCTTCGTCTTCCTCTTCCTCCTTCTTCTTCTCCTCCTCCTCCTCCTCCTCCTCCAGGAAGACTTCCCTGATACCCCCAGTGGCATGTGCTTGAGTTCTCTTCTGATCTTCCAGAAGCTGTTGGGGTGGACTTTTCATTTGGGTGGCACTAATTCTTCACACTTTAATTAGGGGTCTCCACAGCTGACCTCCCACACTATACTGTGAATTCAAGAGGGTCAAGAGTGCTTTCAGGCAAGGTGATTTTGGATCTCTCCATTTCTGGAATGAGGCTGCCAGGGCACAGTCCTGGACGCCCTGTTTATGGATTCTGGGACCTTCTGCCAGTTACTTAACCTCTTGGGTGTTCTCATCTGTAAAACGGGGATGGTGACACCTGCCTCTGAGGATTGTTGAGGGATTAACTGAGCTGAACTGCTTAGCAGAGAGAAGGGCTCCTAACAAAGCCCTTTCTTGTTCATAAAGCCATTTTTTGTGGCTCTAACAGCACTTTGAACAAAGTCTAGCATATAGTAGGCGCCCAATTAATACCTAAAGAATGCACGAAGAAGAATGTTATTTTGCTAGCAGGATGATCTCAGGCAAAGTTCTGAGCCTCCATTTCTGCATCTGTAAAATGGGCACAATAACTGTACCTGCCTCGCTTGGGCTTGTTTTGGGGGTATATGGCAGAATACATACCGTGTATTATAGTAAATAAAACACTGGGCCCCAAGTATGACTGGAATGAATAGCAATATCTAATACTTATGTGATACTTCCTAAGTACTACAGCCGCCCAGCAATCCCACAATGAATCCTCCCAGCAATCCCACAATGGAGGAAATGTCATTATCACAGATGAGGAAACTGAGGCACAGAGAGGTGAAGCTACTTGACCCAAGTCACACAGCTTGAGTGCCAGAGCTAGGAGGCAAACCTAGCCACCCACTACATTCTTGCCTACCATGGTAAATATTTCTTTCTGTTCTCCCCACATTTTCTCATTATACCACCAACTCCATGGTGGAGTTCAGGGGGAAGGTTGGTGCACATCTCATAGTAATTGTATTCTCATTGTCTAGAACATAGATCTGCAGGTACTGAATCACCATCCTGTGTCCCAAACACACACAGCCCTTCACCGTCCTGCAAAAGCAGGTTCTGGAAAACAGTGTGTGTAAAACCACAGGCTTTGGGACAGACAGACCTGGGTTCGAGTCCCAGCTATGAGTCTACCGTGCTGTGTGACCTTGTGCAAATGACTTCCCCTCTCTGAGCCTCAGTTTCACATTTGTAAAACGGGCTAGAATAAGCCACCCTCCCTGATAGAGTGGAAGTGTGGATTAAATGAGTTAGAGCCACGAGGCTCTTAACAGGCCCAGCAGCCCATGCCCTTCTGGCTGTAGCGAGAGGCCAGGGTCACCTCATTCCGGGTCCTGGTCCTGCATGTGGAGGGCAGGGTGGAGATTCCAGGAGTGGCCCGGCGGGCTTTCCAGCTACCGCCCACGTGGTGTCAGGCGGCGGGTGATGGATCAGCTCGGACACACTCCACAATAGCTCTCAGACACTCTATTACTCGGTGATTGTCTGCCCGGCGGCCGCACTCGGGCCTCGCTGCCACAGATAATGGCCCAGAACAAAGATGGCAGCTGCTTTGTAGGGGAACAGATTTGTGGCAAGTTGAGATAAAATAAAGAGGAAGGAGAAAGGGGAGAGGAGACAGTGGTGGGGGTGCAGAGAACATAAAAGGAAGAAAGAGGGAGTGAGGGGGAGAGAACGGAGGGACCATAGCCAAGATGTCACAGGGAGAAAAGGGTGGTGGGGCTCAGGGTGGTGAAAGAAAACCCAAGGGCTGGTTTTGTCCAATAAAAATGACGATAATGACAGTGATAATAATAATGAGGATAATATGCTACAAGCTCTTGGTGCTGTCCGTGGAAAAGTGCCCCGAGCTTAGGCCGAGCCCACCATTTTCATCTGTCGTTTCTCACAAGTAGCGGTGGCTCTAGCCGCTTGCTTGGGCCTCTGGAAGTGCTGGGGGTGCTGACACCCCAGGGAAGCAGTCCAGTTTCCAGCCTGCTGTCCTTATTCTAGCTCAAAAAGGCAGAAGGATGGGGCAGCGTGAGGAAGGCAAAGGGCACTCATCCAGCTGGGGTAGCTCCTTTTAAAGAGCTTCCCAAGCCCCCTACTCTGACTTCAGTTGACATCTCATTCGCCCATCCAAGCTCTAAGCTGCAAAGAAACTCAGAAAATGCACTGTTTCCTCTGGGCCCAATGCTGCCCGGAATAAAAGCTGGGTACCTTAGCAAGGAAGGTGGGGAAATGGATGCTGGGTAGGCAATTAGTGGTCTCCATCACAGGTGCTGCATGATGAGCGTTTATTGAACACTTATTATGCACCTTGACCCGTAGTAGCCTATGTAATGGCTCGCCTAGAAAAGAGGCAGCCTGAGCCCCATTTTGCAGATGGGGCAGTTGAGGCTTAGAGAGTTGAAGTGACGGCCCAATGACACACACACAGAGGCACCACTCGAATCCAGGACAGTCCCATGCCAAAGTCCATTCTCATGAACACAGCATGGTCCAGATCATTGCACGACTTCTCTGCCTTCACCTACAGTTGCAAATTGAGGCCAATTTCTTAATATTCAGAGCTGGGCTGGGCAGAGCAAAAAAACAGATATGACTTAAGGAGAGAGAACGGTAAGAGCAAGCTTCGAGGAGGCGTGGACTGAAGGCACAGATGGGGTGACAACGGTGACAATAATATCCACCAATCATTTTCACTTTTCAGACCACTTCCTGGCTAGTATCTCAATTGAAATTTGCAGGTGCTGTAAGGGAGTGGGGCAGCTATGAGCAGCTCTGTTGAACAGCTGGGGAACCGGACATTGACACCCCAAAGCTGAAGGAAAAAGCCAAGGCTGGACCTTTCTCTGCCTAGAAGGTCCTACCGTACCGCAGTCTCCTCCTCCTTCTTCAAGGCCTGGCAGGATGTCCCTTCCTCCAGGAAGCCCTCCCAGCTCCCTCTGATGCCTCCTGGGCTTGTCCATACCTGGCAGAATGCTGGCCTGGAGAAGGGCTGTGAAGGCCTGGATGGCGGGGATTATACCTCACTTCCTGATATGTCCTCCTATGTCTCTCCCAGCGTGCACAGCCCTGGGCTTGCAGGGGGTGGAATAGAGCACCTGTGCTAAGGTGACTTAGGGACACAATTCCCATTACCAGGGCAAGTCACTTCCCCTCTCTAAGCCTCAGTTTCCTTATCTGTCAGTTGGGGGTAACACACTGATTGTGGCTCTCTCGATTGTGAGGATGAGGTGAGGGGATGAGCTTTGAGGGCAGCCCAGAGCTGGCATACAGTAAGTGCTCAATAAACATTACCTCTGCAGCAACATGGGGACAAAACGGACCCTACCTCTTGGGGTAGCTGTGTGGCTAAAGGAACGAGGTCATCTGAATAATGTGCTCATGGTGGAGACCGGAAATGGAACGTGTTCCTGGCAGTCTTGCCCTCTTAATATTAGGCTGGTACAGTTGCCGGGTTTGCAATTATTTTTAACCCTTTAAACCGCGATTACTTTTGCACCAACCTAATACATCATATCTCTAACCCTTAGCACCCTCCGACCTTACCCATAATCCCTGCTCTTTTGTGCTGTTACCTAAAACCTTCCTATCCCGGACCAAGGGTTATGTCCCTGGTGGGGTCTGGGCAGAAGAAAGATGGTGGCAGGGAGCTGGGTGGGGGTGGGGGAGGGGAAGAATACAGTCTCCCAAGTGTTCGAGCAACAAAATCTAGCTAAGTTCTCCAGCCTGGATATAAATTGTTCTTCTGACAGGCGTCGGAGCCTCATCCGGTCTCTTCAGAGCTCTGAAGCTTGCCTGCGCATGGATATGGGTCCGCAAGGATATGGGTCCGCAAGGATATGGGTCCGCAAGGATATGGGTCCGCAAGGATATGGGTCCGCAAGGATATGGGTCCGCAAGGATATGGGTCCGCAAGGATATGGGTCCGCAAGGATATGGGTCCGCAAGGAAGAGGCACCGAGGGCTGTCACCTCTAGATCCAGGCTTCATCGTGTTGACCTTTCGCTAACCTTTGTGCCAGCCAGAGCACGGGAACCAATTCCTTTGTGGCACTTTCAACCAAGTAAGTACATGCAGTGGTTATCTCAGCGCCTACTGTGCGCAGGGCCCAGAGTGGAAAGCAGGCCCTTCCAGCAGGCATACGTATTTTAAAAGTAAAAGGAAGCAGGTGATATTAATTTTAATAGGCTTGATTTCACCCAATGCACCCCAAATGGTTTCATTTCAACCTGTAACTACTCTAGAAATATCTTGAATAGATATTTTACACTCCTTTTTCTTCACTTACTAAGGCTTCAAAATCCAATGTGTATTTTGCATTTACGGAACATCTCAATTCAGGATTGAAACATGTCAAGGGCTCCATCACCACATCGGGCGAGCAGCTACCATGTTAGGCAATGCAGGTCTTAATGAAAATGCAGTTTGCACTAGACCAGAAACCAAGCAGTTTTTGGCTTTTTTAAAAAGAAAAATTAATTAATTTATTTTTTTTTAAAGCAAGTGCTGCAGTCCATTATGTAGCCAATCTGTCTGTATAGATCTCTCTCTCTCTTTCTCTCTCTCTCCACATTTTTAAGCTGTTGAACCAGAACATTCTTTGAACTGACCCTCAATTATTGGGTGATTTCTTTGTCCAGGGGAATGGGTCTGCTGCGCCACATTCAAGAGAAATTGGGGTGTCTTTGTCACCCCAGAGCCAGAGCCCCACACCTGCCTCTTCTCTGGAGAAAAAAAAGATATATAACGCCGAATGCTGTGAAATTTGCCGCTGTGAGAACAGCTAATTTTTCACACCCAGACAAACTGGCTGGGTTTGTTAAAGCCCAAGGTAATCAAATAATCATTATAACTCATCTTTCGCCCCTCCTGCCTTTCGCTCTTTGTACCATTAATGTCCCAGTGGGAAGCAGCTCTGGTGAGTTCAGACCTAGCCTATTTAGATAACCTTCCGGTTGGTCTTCTGAGAGCGAAATCTCCCTCCTGGAGTATCTTACAACAAATGAACCAATCCCTTCTAATCTTCTTATCGTTGTAGCCTCTGCTCCAGGCCTGGTTATCTCGCGGACTTGCAAAAGAGAGAAAGAGAGAGATTTATACATATATATTTATGTTTTATAGAAATTTATAGAAGTGTATGTATATGCATGAAAAAATAAAAAGGAAACGCCAAGCAAGGAAGCTGAGCTCTTTTCTTGCTCTCCCCAGTGAGACAGCCCAGCTGCAGCTGCCTGGCCCCTCTGCCTGGCCAGGAAAGCATGGAGAAGTTCTACTGCCTACTGTGTGCTCTTCTCCCTCCCCCTGGCAGGGCTGGGAGGGGGATAGATGGGAAAGAGTGAGCACCTCCCCAGACAGCACCTGGGCAGCAGGGTCTGGCCCGGTTAGTGGGGATAGAGTGAGCAGCACCCAAGTAACCAGTCTCCCCTGGGAACCTGCCTCCATCTGGCACTGAGGTGCCTATATTTCAGTGTTTTTCTGCTTGATTTTCCCTTACTCATTGCGGTCTGTTATGCTCCTCTTTTCTGAGTGTTTTAAGTTCTCTGTAACTCTCTTCCTTCCAACTTCTCTCTTCCTCTCCCCACTCTCTCTGCCTGTCTTTGTTTCTCTCTGTCTCCTGTGTTTCCCCCCATCTCTCTCTCAGTCTCTCCTCTTTCTTTCTGCCTGACTCAGTGTCTGCCTCTCTCTCTGCATAGGCCCTCTCTCAATTTCTCTTTCCCTCCCCTGCTCTCTGCCGGCCCTTCCCTGTATTTCTCTCTCCTGACCCTCCTCCGGTGATCTCTCCTCCTCGCCTTTCTCCTCCCCCATCATCAGCCCAATCCTGGCTCCCATGACCCCCTGCACCCCTCTTCCTCTACCTGCTCCAGCATCTCCTCACACATTCTCTCCTTCACCTCCCTCCAGCACCCCCTTCTCTCACTGTCCCCCATCAGTCTCACCTCCATTCCTCCCACGGCCTTAATTTCTGATTAATATGTTCTTAGCCAAGGAATGGAGAGAAAGAGAGAGAGAGAGAGAGAGAGAGAGAGAGAGAGAGAGAGAGAGATCTTCTAAATAAATCATTTCGTCATGTGAAGAGCTAATCTACAAATGACGGTGGCTATTTATCGAGTTTTTAGCAGTGCATGTTAAATAGTGATAGGGAGACCACATTTACAAAACCCCATCGGAGCGCTGAGAAGGGATTTTTAACTTCATTGCCCAGAAAGAAAAATGGTGAAGACGGAGATAAGACTGCGGGGAAGCTTTGGCCCTGAACCGTCAGTGGGAGCAATTAAGCAGGCAGCCTCCACCCCCAGCCGCACGCAGCCCCCTCCACGCCCCGCCCCCACTGACTCACTCCCTTCCTGCAGCCACTTCTATTTTATAGCTGAGCCTCTATTGGGCAAGAAACTTCACCTCCCCGTGCCTCCGTTTCCCCACCCAATTCCTCAAACAGGAGAGCTTGACACCTGAAGGGAAAAACATTATTAGTTCTGATCTATGAAGAGGAACTCTCAGGATCAAAAATTGATACTAATAATCCCAGTCAAATTGCAGAATTCCTTCCAAATGATATATATTTTTTTTCATAGAAAATTGTCTTCCATGTGGGCTGTGGGTGCATTTTAATGTATTCGATATGCTGGGGGGGCGGGCTTCCAATTGTGTGGGCTTAGAGCCCCTGGAGTTCTTAAAATAGTTCTGCCATGGCTGATAATAATAATAATAATAAAAATAATGATAATAATATCTGCTTCCCTTTTTCTGAGTGAGTGCTACGTGCTGGGGACTCTGGTCTATGCTTTCCATATGCAATTTTATGTGATTTTAGCTTATTTCCTTGTCTCTCCACCTGTCCCCCAAGAGATTAGATTGAGGTTTTCGTGCTTCACAGGGCAGATGAGGACTTAGACGTGGAATTTGTAAGGGGAGAGATCGCACCTCCAAATGCTAGCACCTGTGGGCCGGGTGCTGGGTTCTGAGGATTCTAAGCTCGACAGGACCCAGGTGTGAAGTTTGGAACCCTCATATAGGACCAAGGAGAAGCACAGTTAGAGCTGCCCAGCAGGGGACCGGCATACTTTTCAAAGTGGGGAGTCCCCCCATTGCCTGGGTTCAGACTGACCAGGATTTGAATTCAGGCTCTGCCACTTGCTTAGGGAAGAAACTTAAATCAAGCCTGCTGCTATGTCAGTCTCCTGGGCTGCAAAATGGGTGTATTAACACCTCATAGGGTCAGCAGATGGGAAGGCTAGAGACAGTTTATGCAAAAGTCCCTGGTAAAGCAGTTGCTCAATTAAAAAAAACCCCATTATTTCTGGGTCTTCTGCTTACTGGTCTCCAAAGGGCTAATAGAGGACAGTGACTGAGACTCGCTCACAGGATGGCAGCTGACTTGGGTCTCTAATCAGCTTCTGGTTCCCACTTGCCCTGTGATCATGTACCTGCTGGGCCTCAATTTCCTCACCTGTAAAATGGGGTGATTGGGGTAGATGTAGAGATAGTACTCACGTGATGGGAGGTTCATTGACAGGGATAATATTAAGAGCTGCCACCAATGGTGCATGGGCCAGGGATTTGCGGATGGGGGTTAAAGGTGTGGCCCTGGGTTCAATTCCCAGCACTTACTAGCTGTGTGACCTTGGATAAGTCACCTCCCCTCTTTGTGCCTCTGCATCTCATCTGTGAAATGCTTCTGCCTCCTTGGGCTGTTCTGGGTGTTTGAGTCTGGGCTCCTTAGCTGGAGTTTCTGCTCTAGGAGGGCAGGGCTGAGGTCTTCGGCTTCTCTGCATCTCACAGGGCTCAGGGCTGAACACACAGTCAGGGTTGGTACATAGAGAGTTTGTTGATTGACTGTTTTATAAATATGCAAATAGTAACCACTAGAAGCCATAGCAGATTCTGTCAGTTGCTGTCCATATCACTTGGCCCACTTTGGGCAGTTCAAAGGACAGTCCTCAAACATGCTGATGGCATCCTACCTCCAACCCCTGCCTCTCTCTGCCTGGGGGCTTCCTATGTCCACAGGTGTGAGCTCAGTCCCCACAGAGGGTAGGTCAGAAGTGCCTGGAAGTTAATGCCCCCAGGAGCCACCCTCCGTCCATGACTGAAGAATGGGGAGACAAATGTCCCGGCTTCCCTGCCTCTCAGAGGCATGTTCTACAGCCTCCCAGGCACCCCAGTGGGAACAAACCCATTGTCTATGGCAGTTACCTTCCATTGATGTCTCCTGTATTGTTTTCTTCCCTGCTCTGCTGTCTCCTTCCCACATCCCTTAAGATTGGTGGGAGCGCCTCCCAGAAAAACTACTTGCTCCCCGTCTTTGTCTCCGGATCTGTTTGGTGGGAACCCAGCTCCACACAGTAGTTTACGTTTGCATTTCACAGAGGCTCCTAAATCCGCCTAGTAACAAAACATATTTTCTCACCTTTTTAGATTTACAACTCTGATCGGCACTGTGAAGAGATAGAGGGGTGCTGAGAACTTCTAAAAAGTAGGCATGCCCTAGTATTGGGGGGTGACGTTGTCTGGAGAGCTGAAGGAAGAAGAGTGAACAAGGGGGTGGGGTAAAAGGCACCCCGGGCAGGAGAAACAGTCTGTGCACAGGTCCTATTGGGGGAGGTGCCTGGTCCATTTTTGTCAGAAAGGGAGGGGGACAGCTGCCCATCCAACTTACTGTGTGATCTCTGGGAACTCCCTGAGCCTCAGTGTTCCCATCTGTCAAATGGTCCAAATCCACCCACCCCCTCCCATCACTTCCACAGAACTGGATGGATGTAGGCACTTTGAGGTTCAAATGGTAAAGGTGACCTGGGGATGTCACCCAAGAATAACAGTTCACGTTTTCTTTCAGTGCCACTGGCTGAGTACCTACCATTAAGGCTCCAGGAAGGCTTTGTTTTGTTTTGTTCACTGCTTTTTCTCTAAGCCTTTGCCCTCATGGAGTGACATTCTAGTGGAAGAGAGTGTCAGAGAAATAAATATATATGCGCAGTGTTGAATTTTAGAAGAACAATAAATCAGAATCAGCAGACAGTGGGGGAGAGGAGACATGTTTTCGATAAGGCCTCTGGGAGCAGAGACCTGGAGCAAGTACCAGAGCCCAATATTGGGGGAAGAGCAAGCCAGGCAGAGCAAACAGCAGGTGCAAAGGTCCTGGGGCAGAGAGACTTATTGGAAGTTTAGCAAGGAGGCTAGTGCAGCTGTGACACAGTAAGTAAGGCAGGGTGTGGGTAATAGGAGTGCAGATCAGAGAGGTTGTGGGGGTTCAGAGCCCACAGGGCATGGTGGGCCTAAAGTGAGCAGTTTGACTTTTAACCTGAGTGAACCAGGAGCTGGGAGTCGAAGCTGGGTGAATGACACCATCTGATTTATATTTAAGGATCAGCCTGGCTGCTGTATGGAGAATGGGCCATCAGGGGGCAAAGATGGAGGCAGGGAGGCGATTCATGAGCCCCTTCCCTCCCTAACTCACTCCCCAGCCCGTCACATTGGACCCTGCTTCCCACACACTCCCTCCAATGCCCAATCCCCAGGCCTCGTGCTGGCCAGGGAGTGATGGGCTGCAAATGAGTGGGCAGGCAAGCGCCTCTAATTTCCACAAGCGCCGTGGGTAAAGGCTGTGGCAATGTGCAATTAAGCTCTGAGCTTTAAAAACACGGTAATAAGGGATACGGGCTGAGGAGGCAGCCTGGTAATTTAAATGATATCCAGCTCGAATATGGAGTGTCTAAATGTTCTCTTCCAGAGATTTATATCAGCATAGACCTGCCTCATTCATTTATTTAGTTAACTAGCTACTTATTGGCACGGCCTCCCAGCAGGTCTCGGGTGGAAGATAGAGGCTTGGGTGGCCGTTGGGGGCGTGTTTATGCCCAGCTGACCAGGAGAGAGTAATGACTCCAGTGACCTTTGGCCTGTGTTAAAAGCCTACTGTGCGCCTTGTATTCAGAATCTATTGTGAGAATTAGAAGTGATGCTATAAGAGTCTGTGTGATGAATCTCCTTGTGCACATGAGGAAACTGAGCCACAGGGAGGCAAAATGACTTGTTCAAGGTCATGCCACTAGGGAATGGGATAGAATGCAGGTTTCTGCATACCAAAGCTGGGCTTTTGCCTATGACCTGACATTGCATATCAGTTCCTTGCTTTTGGTCCTGCCATGCATGGCTGTTCCCGCCTAATAGTTATGCAGCCATCAGAATTCATCTGAGGGTCCCATGCACAAAGTTATTGCCTTATTCAGACTCTCCAACCTGGCCTTTATAGATCATATAGGCCAGGGCTCTCAAATTCAAATGCCTCTAGGGGCTAGTAAGGTGATGGAAAGAAAATCCGTGGGACTCTTGGCCTGGCTTTCTTTTGTTTTTCACATATGTTAGAGACATGGCTATAAGAAATATGCCACTTTCATCTTTGCAAAAGAAAAGCAGTAGCCGAGGAGCAATGGTAAGTGGCCTAACACTCCCTCTCAGGGGTGGAGAGGCATTAGGGTGCGGTGGGGACTGTGGCTTCCTGGAGGGCACCTGAGAGCTGCTGCAACTCAGCTTTGGCCAATTGTTGCCCCTGCAATGTGGACCCACAGCAGCCAGAACATCAAGTTGTCGAAAGATGCTGGGATCATCAAAACTCCCTCTTCTTCATTGGGAGACCAACTTATTAAACGACGCTGCAAACAACACTATGTCTGCAGTCTGACTCCTGCTTGGGGAACCCTGTCTGCAGCATCTAGTCCAGCCCAATGTCTACAGTTCACAGATGGGATGGCTGGAGCCAGAGAGGGGGTGTGATGCTCCTAAGGTCACACAGGACTTGAGAGGTGGAGCCTGAAAGCAGAACCCAGGGACCTTTGCCCCACATCGAGACTGCTCGTTGCCTCTGAACCACTTCAGCCCAGGAGCCTTCCCTTCACTCTCCTCTCATACCCTTGGTCCTCACCCACCCTCCCAGGTCCAGCTTACATCCCTCTTCTGCCAGGAGGCTGGCCTGACCACCGCAGCCTGCGCCCCGCTCCGTGTTCCTACATCAGGGCTCCCAAACCTTGTTCATTTGGGTGTCTCCTTCATGATTTTTTTTTCTCTATCCAAACCTTACTGTTATTTACAGAAAATATTCTTTAAACAAATTCCTTTGAAAAACAACAACAACCCAAACACATTATTTTAAAAGAAAACTGAAGAACACCCCTACACTTGGAATATCACTTTGCCATAAAGAGAAGGGCAAATACAGTGAAAACAAACCAATGTCATTGTGTGCTAACAAGATACGGTTTGGCAGAGGCTCCAGCCTGAAACCTGCTTTCTCTTTGTGGAAAAGGAGCTAAGCAAACATATACCTACCTATCGACGAGCAATTCCACACTTGGATATATCCAGCCGAAATAAGGTCCCTAAGTGACACGCACAAGAATATACATGGAAGCTGTAATCATAACCATGCCAAACTGGGAACTAGCCAAATGTTCAGCAACTGGAGAATAGGGGTGTTCAGTCAATGGAATATTACACAGCAATGAAAAAGCATGAACTGCAAACACACTACAGCATGGTGAAGTTCATGGACATACCATTGAGTGGAAGAGGCAGACCCAAGAGGCTACATACTTGTTCATCCACTGACGACTGGGTATATAAAGATGGTCCATCCACACTATGGACTATTAGTCAATAAACAGAAATGAAACACTGACACATGTTCTAACATAAATGAACCTTGAAAACATGATGCTGAGGGAAAGAAGCCAGACCCAAAAGGCCACATACGCATATTGCCTGATTCCATTTATATGTGATGTTCAGAATAGGCAAATCCATAGAGATAGAAAGCAGATTAGTGGTTGCCAGGGGCTGGAGGAGGGAGGGAAATGAAAGAGATAAGGGGGTGATAGCTAAAGGATACGGGGCTTCTTTTTAAGGTGATAAAATATTCTAAAATTGATTGTGGTGATGGTTTTACAACATTGTGAATATAGTATAATCCATTGAGTTGTATATTTTAAATGGGTGAATGTGTGGTGTGTGAATTATATCTCAATAAAGTTGTTTTTTTTAGCAGGGTTCATACTATATGATTTCATTTGAGATGTTCAAAAAGAGGCAAAACTAATCTTTGGGGAATAGAAATCAGAATAGGGGGTACACTTGGTGAGGGTATTGCCTGGGAGGGCACTTGGGGGCCCCCTGGGGGCTGGTAATATTCTATAACTTGGTCTGGGTGGTGGTTCGCCTCACTAGCTGTGTGACCTTGGGCTAGTTACTCACCTCCCTGAGCTTTAGTCCCTCAGTCAAATGGAGATGGTAATGGCACCTCCCTCACCCCCCTGTGTGAGGCTTTAATGGGATATCACCTTAAATCTGCACCTCAAACTTCAACCTGGGAGTGATTCACCTGGATTTCTTTTTCTTTTTTTTAGTGCAGCTTCTGCTTCAATAGACCTGGGTGGGCCCAAGATTGTGCATTTCACACCAGCTCCCAGGTGACGCTGAGGCTGCAGGTCTATGGACCACACGTTGAGTAACCAGGCGTTAAAGCGCTTAATACATTGCCACTGCTCCATAAATGCAAGTGATTGCCAGCCAAGACTGGGCATCTCTACCGCCTTAAATTGTTCTTTCCGGAGTCTCCTTCTCTCACCCAGGCCCTTCCCCTCACCAGGCCCTTCCCCTCACCCAAACCCCTCCCTTGCCCACTGCTCCCTAATTCCCTTCCTCCCTGAAGGGCAGCAGCTCAGCTTCTCCCCGCCCAGTCCCTCAGCCTTGCCCTGCCCCCACGTGCTTCCAGGGCCTGTTTCACCCCTCCAGCCATGGGGGCAGGTTCCTTCTGCCCAGAGATGCCTTGGGTAGGATTTTAGGAACAGCTGCCAGCAGCTGAGATATAATGACTGCCTGGAGAGTCGTTAGGAGATAATTAATATTTGCAGCACAGAGCAGTGACTGCTAAGCTGCTCCCGCCCACAGAGCGGGGCCTCCAGCCCTTCTTGGGCTGAGGAGCCCAGACCCTCAGGACAGCAGCATTTGGGGGGCAGGATACAGGGACTGGGGCATGGCCACTCAGGTCTATTTGGGGGGCTCTCCCTCCACCCAACTGTTAAGGGTTGGTGACTTCCAGAGGCTGCCAGGCTGGACACACCATCAAGAATGGTCAGAGGGCACCAGGGCCAGGGCTCAAGGTGGCCACTGCCTCTCCTCACACCTGAGGCCAGCTGGCCTTTGGCGGTTGCCATGGTGATGGCTGTCCCCAGCAGTTGGGCAAGGACGTTGCAGCAGCAACAGCAGCAGCTGTGTGTGAGTGTGCGGGAGAAAGACAGTCTGTATCGGCTCCCCTCTGGCTTTCCATCTGTGAGGGGCAGATATCTCAGCCACCCAAAGTCACCTCCCTCGACGCTCGTCTTGGAGACAGCGTGGGCTGGAGGCCTGGGCTCTGGTGAGCCACAGGACATGTGGTTTGCACTGTGACTCCACCAGAGCCTGACTGCTCTCCCAGCTCAAATGCTTAGTACCTTTGAGCCCCCCCCTCCACTGACAGACCATCAAACTTTCTGGAGCCTCAGTTTCCAGGTCTATGAAATGGGGTTAATCATGCTCAGAGGATTGCAGTTAGGATTAAATGAGATAATATAAGCAAAACACTTAGTTCTCCCGGGAAAAGGACCTAGTCACCCCCAGACAATGGATCCCAGAGGTTTAAAAGGGAAGGGATTTCCTATAATGTGTGTAGTTCATTATGAAGTGCCTCCTGTGTACCAGCACTGTGCCCCACTCGTGACACACATTCCTTCATCCACTGGTTCTTCCTTCCTGAACGTCATGTGTCTCACCGCATTTAATTCTCACACTCTTCATGCAAAGTTGCCCTTATCATCCCCATTGTACAGATGAGGAAACTGAGGCTCAAAGATCAAGTCAGCCACATCTGCCAACGTCACATGGAGTTCAAAATCCCGAAGCAACACGTTCCCCTCTAAAGCGCAGCGCTAACTGGCTTCCTGTTTTCTAGGCAGACCTGCATTCAGATCCTGGCTCTATCATGCCCTTGCTGTGTGACCTTGGCCAAGTTACCTTTCTGGGATGCGGTTGTTTTTCTGCAGAATGGGGACAATAGCAGACAGAACACACTTTATAGAGTGACTGTATGGATTTAAGTAATGTGTGTTAAGTGTGGTGTATAGTGCATGTCCACGAGTGGCACCTATTATTTTCATTGTTGTGTTAATTATTCTCTCTCACCTGTGGGAGCTTGAACCCCATAATCCCCAAGTTCCCAGCTCGGGCTCCCATCACCTGGTGGGGATCGCATGTGGTCTGGCTCATTTGGCCATGAGATGAGCCCCTTTGGGAAAGCGATGGCAGGAGGGGCTGCCATTTCCGATTCTCTCAGCCCGCTTTCTAGTCATCTGCCTGCTCCTGCCAGGCAGCATTAGGCTGGGGGTGTGAGCATGGAGGGGGGCCCCCGGGAGGGAGGCGGCGCCTTGCCCTGGGAAGCTGCCTTCTGTCGCTAGACAAACAAACACACAGCACCCACGCTTGCTTGGAAATGGAGCAAGGCGTTAAATACAAGCAAACAGCGGAGGCCCATGCAGACAGCCGGCTTCCCTGGGCTTCCTCAGACCTGGCTGGCCACAGCCGCCAGCAGCCGCTGCTCAAGAAGCAGCTCACGTTTCTGGGGCCTGCTACCCGCAGCCTGGGCTGACCAGCACCTCTCCAGACAGCAAGTGGAGGTTTATGCGGGCTGCAGTGTTTGCCTGGCATCTGCCACTGCCCCACCCAGGGCAGCGAGGGACCTTCGGAGGTCATCGTGGTGGCACCCCCTCTTCTGAGCAGCATTTCCTGGCCGAGGAGTCTTTACTGTGTGCCTCAGGCTGCACAGGCTTCCGGCACGGCTATGGCCCTGCCACTACTTGGGGTATATTACACACACAGCCTTGGGAGAAACCCCTGTGGGGGAGATAGACAGACCTGAGACCATACCCCAATTGCCGCCCAGAAGCTGTGTGACCCTGGCCAAGTCACCTCACTTCTCTGAGCCTCCCAAACCTCCCTATGTGTAATAGTCCCTACACATTGGGTAGTGACAGGGACTAACACCAAGTGCATAGAGTTCCTAACATTCAGGTGGGCTTCATCAGTGACGTGTGTTAATATGACCATTATTATTTACCACGTGATGAGGTTCGCTTTCCACGTCTGACCGATGAAGATAATTACACACCTACCCCAGGGGAAACAATGAGCCCATGTTGCTGAATACATTTTCATTTTATTCCCCCTCTCTCCTTGGACAAATAACATAATAATAATAATAATAATAATAATAATAATAATAATTAACATTTGGGAGCATTTGTATTGATTGAAGCCGGAGCTATCCAACAGGTAGCCATCGTGGCTTTTTAAATTAAAATGAAATAAAATGAAACATTTAGTTCCCTGTCACACAGCCACATTCAAAGTACCCAATAGGCACATGTGACTGTTGGCTACCATGTTGGACGACGAGGACACAGAACATGTCTGTCCCTGCAGAAAGGTATTTTTGGACAGAGCCGGTTTAGACCAGCCTGTCTTAAACTTAATGTGCCCAGGCGTCAGCTGGGGAGAAATCAGATTCGATGCAGACTCAGTCTGGGGCGGAGCCTGAGGCTGCATTGCTCCCAAGGTCCGTGGACCACACTTACAGGAGCAAGGACCTAGAGCTGGGCGGCTGCTTCAGCGGTCACCACCACAGGTGGCACTTGAAATCCGTTCTGTCCAAACTGAGATGCGTGCTAAATTGGTTGTGAATGTTGTCCCACGCTGTGTCACAGACGTAGTGCAAGAAAATGAAAATAGCTAGTTAGTACTTCCTTTAATTGGTCAGATGTTGAAATAAGGTCTTGGACTTACTGGGTTGAATTATGTGTGTGTGTGTGTGTGTGTGTGTGTGTGTGTGTGTGTGTATTTTTTTTAAATTAACTTCACATGTTTCTTTTTACTTTTTCTGTCTAATATGACCAGTAGAAAATTTAGAATTACATACGATGCTCACACCTTTCTCTTGGACAGCATTGATCTTGGCCCTGTCTGAGTGCTATTTATGAACTATCTCATTTCAGATGTACAGTTTTAACCCGTACATCTTCACCTTTACCCTTCTCATGTTCCCATCCCCCTACCCTGAATTATTTCCTGGGCATTTTTCATTCCAACCAAAGGGGAAGATCCTTGATGGGGGGGGGGTCTTCTACCCACCACAGCACAGACTGTCACCTACACTTTTTTGACTGTGTCCAGGAAGACTGTCCTCTCCTGAAGAAACAGTATCTTGACCTTCCCTTTTGGAACCCTCCCCTCCCCCTGTGCTCAGGTCAAATGGTTTGAATGGGGCTCACCCAGCTCAGGTCTAAGATTGGTCATGTGACCCAGGTTTGACCAATCAGAGCATTCCACTCCCCAGGTCATTGATTGGTTCAAGGACAACCACATGACTGAAGCTGGGCCAATGAGATGCAGTCCCTGAACTTTGATGGACTTGCCAGAAGAGTTTGACTGGACTTGAAGGATGTAAGAGGATGGAAACCAGAAAGTGCTGGGTCACCCTGTTGAATGAGCCTACCTGAGAATGATGACTATTGGGGGGAGAGAGTTGAGGTGGAAAGAGATGAGTTCTTGGCAATATCTGAGCCCAGGATGCAGCCTTCTGGATCACCGAGCTTCATCTGGCTTTTCAGTTATACAAGTTACTAAATGCTCCCTTTAAAAAAAAAGTTATGTACAAAGGATTGAGTTGTGTTTCAGCTGTTTGCAACCCAAAGAGTCTAGAACTAGATACCTAACAGATAAGTCTAAAAGGGACTGAGGTACTTATGTCTTGGCAAGAGCAGCGTGGAACAGATTGAATCTAAAATCTTGGAACTGCTACGAGAATGACCTTCTGACAATCTTTCATTTCAAGGGGGGAACATGGGGCAATGGCTAGGAGGCATCTCTGGGCAGGGGGAATGCCTGGAACTGGAAAGGGGTGGACTCTTTAGACAACCTTTGCTAAGAGTAAGTGTCCCCTATTTTTTGTCCCTGTGAACAGAAATGACTAGAAGAGAAGAATTGAGTTGAATTGAACTTGGAGAATTATTTTGAGATGACTGAGGAGATGACTGAGGCTTATGCCCTCATAGCCCCATCTCTCCGACACGTTCACTTGCCCATTTAGTTTAGATGCTCCCCATTTTTTATCCTGCTACGTGCCTGCACCTAACACTTCCTGACACAGGCTAAGCCCCAATATATGTCAGCAGCTATTATTATAATATGCCTTAATTTTTGTACCCATCTAGCATTTGTCCATCTCCCCCATAAAACTGCCAGCTCCACGTGGGCAGGGATCTCTGTCTGTTTTGTTCATTTCTGTATCCCCAGTGCCTGCCTAGCCTGGTGCTGGGTACATAGTAGATGCTTAATCAATACTTACTCAGTGAGAGATTGTATGCCTTTGGGTGAGTCCTCACTGATCACAGGGATAAGATCCTCTGGCCTGTCCCTTAAAGAAGCTGTCTTCCTCTCCTGCTCTTGTCCCCCAAATTAATTAAGTGCCTTGCCTCTCTCTGAAGGGTTAATCCTGTTATCAGCGTCCGGACACACATCACATCGGCTGTGTAGTTACCTGTTTATGGTCCATCTCCCTCCAGCCCCAATTAAACTCGAGGACCTGCTTGTCTTATGCACTGCTATATCCCACAGAGCCAGCACATAGTAGGTGCTCATTCATTTATGTATTCATGAATGAGTTGATACCTGTGTAAGGAGGCGGAACAACTGATTACCAGATATCTTCAGACTTGGAAAACTGTGTGATGACAGAAACATGATCTGCCAGTCCACAGAGCAAGCCAGGATTGGGTTCTTTGTCTAGGGATGGGGGGTGGGGAGGGTGTGAGTAACACTTGCTCCCTAAGGCGGCATTTGAGGGCACAGACCTATTGAGAGGCAGGCAGCCACAGAATGGCCATTGGCTTCCTTCTCGAAGTCCAGAACGTCCGTGTTAGGGACGGGAAAACACAAGGGAGAGCCTTCTATCTGGATGTGACCTTTAAAGCCAGCCACTCCTGATGGCATCTGGGGCATTTTTCTGTGTTTGCAGCTGTCCTTGGCTCAGCCAGGCCATCTCAGTGGCAGGCGCCCGAGCCAGAATGAGGTCTCAATGTCCCCTGTCACTGCTGGGACATCGAGTGCCCCTGAAGTGGAGGGTGAAGCTGGCCCTGTCTGGCTCGGGGATGGGTAACTCGGCCACCTGAGACCTTGGCCCGTCAGCAGCGTGGGTGGTGGTGCTGTCCTCGGCTGCCCTGCCGGACGGGCCACGCAGCCCTCTCCAGGTCACTCCTTCTGTCCTTGCCCCCCACCCTCCACCAGTCATCTCTTGCTTCTCTGCTTGCCCAGTGGCCTCATCCCAAAGGGCAGGTCATGCGTCTTCACTGGAGAAGGGCTTTGTGACCCGGGCTCCATCCAGCCCTGCACTTCCCACGTGTGTGCCCGCTCAGGGGCAAGTGTTCAGCTGCAATGGACTTCTGCCTAGAGCAGCCAGGCTCGAGCAGGTTTTGCCCAAGCATTTCAACTTTCTTCTCAAGAAGCCCTGACAATGTCTTGGAGAGTCAGAAGCAGTAGCCAGATGTTACTGACAATTGCTATTATGACTAGGACAGGGTCTTGCCTATATGGAGTGTTCAATAAGTACTGGTTGAGTGAAAGACCTGAATGAGTAAACATTTCCAGTGCTGGGAGCTGGGGGTTTCTGGAAGGACAGAGAGTGTGCAACAGCTTTCCTGGGACAGAGCTCCAGGAAGCACATAGGCTCAGGGCCCGGCTGGGCGCATTGAGATGCAGGGTCAGGCACTCAGATATTCATAACTCCAGCACAGGCTTAGCCTAAGAGGCTGCAACCCCCAGGGGAGAGCCCAGACCGGGAAGGGAGTTGTGATCACAGCAAAGATTATAAGAGCTTGTTAAACAGAAATCCTTCCTGGCAGATGGTCAGCTGGCTCCCAGGGCCCAGACGTGGGAAGGAAAGCCCTTTCCCATTGGGAATCCCAGAAGCGTTGAAACCAGTGGAAGCAAGTCGTGCCTTCATGAGTCAACGACGGCAACGGTAATGACAAGGCATTTGTTTGAAGTTATCACATCCATCGTGTATCCATGCACGATGTTTCTTCAGCTTCATAATCACCCCTGCAAGGGACATACTATATTCCTGTTTCACAGGTGAGGAAAGCAAAGCTCGGTGAGCGGAAATGATGCGTTCACGGTCACACTGCCAGCAGGTGGTAGAGCAGAAACTTGAACCCAAATAACCTGACCTCACCGCCTCTATACTATTGGCAGGTGATACATTTAAAAGGACAGTAAGGAATGAACTGGGGACAGCTGAGGTGTAAAAATTATTAAAATGTCATAAAGTCATAGAATATCTCTGGATGGTTATAGAAGAGACCAATAACAGTGGTTGCCCTGAGTTCGAAGTGGAAAGGAGATTTTAATTCTACACAGTTTATGCTTGTTGAATATTGAACTATGGTGTGGTAGATCACAAAACTGGCTCCCACTGTTCATCTGTCCCCCCATTCACACCTTTTGTATGATTTTGTGTAGTCCTCACCTGCTCTGATTCTGAGTTCATCCATGTAACTTGCTTTGGCTAATGGGATGTTAGTAAATATGACACAAGCAGAGGCCCCAAAATTGATTGCACAATTGGGTTTACTCTGATTTCACCCTTTTGCATAGCTATGAGGACATGCCCAGGCTAACCTGCTGGAGGATGAGAGACACGTGGAGCGGAACTGAGTCACCCCACTCATCCCAGATCAGCTGACAGCCAGTTGATACATAATCAAGCCCAGTCAGAGCTGCCTGGCCACTGACCACCACCACTGAGGTTTGGGGATTGTTTGTTACACAGTATTATTGTGGCTGTTGATAGCTGATACACATGGGGATGTATTGCCTTTTCCAACAGGAAAACAATACAACTTAAAGTTTAGATTCATAAGGTAGTTGCTGCTCTATAGAAGATCCTGAAATATAAGGGTTCTCCTGCTCCCCTCAAATGTGTCTTTCTATTCTGACTTTGATGGCTTCTATTCAAGCTATTTCTTCAAAACTCAAACTCACTCAACTATTCCTCCAAACCCCACCTTCTCCAGGAGTCCCTCCTTACCTCCAGAGCTCCTAGCACGGCTGTCAGACTAACTATTCTAAAGGGTAATAGTGTTACAGAGAACAGCTATTGTATGATTCGTGCTGACCATGGCCGGGCATTGCACTAAGCCGTTGACAAGCCCCATCTCATTTAATTATCATTATGCCCTGGAAGGTAGGTGCTCAATCATTATCCCCAAATTGTGGATTGGTGACCAGGACCTGGACAGAGGGAGTCAGTTGTTCAAGGTCACACAGCAAACTGATTTCAGAACCAAGGTTCAACCACACGGCTGCCCAGACCTGCTCCACACCTCCACCCCATTGGCTTTCTCATGTCCAAGTGGGAGGAAACTGTCCTTCTTTTATTATATCTGCTTTGATGGGCAGAGCCTATCGCTGTCATTGGATCAGCCTGGGTGTGATGAGCACATTTTCCCATCTCATTCTCAGAGCAGCCCCAGGAGGCAGGGAAATGGGGAAGGCCGAGGCTCACCTTTAACAAATAAAGGCGACTTGTCCAAGGTCCCATGGCTAGTCAGGCAGAAAGTGGGGACTTGAAGTTGGAAGCTCTGCTCTCTGTCGAGGACTCGGCAACCACACATCCCGCAGTGTGGTTACGTGTGCCCACATTTCCAGCCTCTGTTTTTTCTCAGCATTTCCCCACCTCCTGGTGCATGAGCAGAAACTTGAGGACAAACATTCCGGGGGACCCTGGGGTATGTGCTCTTCCTTCCTCCCTCTCTCCCTTCTCTCTCTCTTTCTTCCTTCCTTTCTCCCTTCCTCCCTTCTTACCTTCCTCCTTCCCTCCTTCGTTCCCTCCCAGCTCCCTTCCTTCCTTCCAAAATGTATTCAATAAACGTGCCTTGTGCACCCATCCACTCTATGCCCACGCTCTGCTTGACTTCTAGAGACATAATGAGAGAGAAACGGATATGGACCTGGGCCTTGACCTCGTAAAGCAGCAGAGAAGACAGGAATTCTACTAATTATGAAATAATTAACTCATTACTATCCGGGGACAGGCTAGTGGAAAGCAAGAAATGTGTCAAATCTGGATCGGAATCTGAGCTTAGCCCTTGAAGTAGCTGGGTTCCGGTTCTTGAACTGGCTCCAGGTCAGTGAGCTGGTCTCTCTGTGCCTTCGCTTCCTCAGTGGGGGACTGGGAGAGTTAAAACAAGATGCTGACCGAAAGCCTTGAGCAGAGAACCTTGGCACCTAGTAGGCGCTCAGGACATCAGGTGTCTTCATTACTGTACCATTGTTTTTGTTGCTGCCGGACCTTGGCTGCCCCCTGACTAGGAGTTCCCACCTGCGTGGCCATCTTATCTGGGATGAGGGCTGACTTCACTCGCCTTTCTCTAACCCTCTGATTTATAATCCATCATTAAAGCCGCTGGAGGAAGGAACTGTGAACAGGGTCCAGCTCCACTGCTCCTGCTGTCCATCGGCCAATCCCTGCCTTTCAAAGTCCTGACAAGGCTGCCAAACCCTCCCCAGGGACCCTAATGCGATTGTCTTGCTTCTGCAACTCTGCTGGGAATCCTGGCTTCCGGCGGGGCTTCTAGGGGCCCCCAGAGCCAGGGGAGGCACAGGGGATGCTTATGGGAGACCAAAGCCTGGGAGGGGCAGAGCTATGAGTCATGGTGGCGGAAGCCATGAGCCAAGCACCTACTATGTGCTCGGCAAGATTCTGCCCATGAAGAGATCCATCCTCAGTGTTCATGGGGTCACAGTGTATAGTTGCTATGACGACAGGAGCTTGGCCTAGGGACTCCCGACACCCGAGTTCAATCCTACACTGAGCATTGAGAATGCCTACTTCTTAAGGTTGTTGCAAGCATTAAATTCGATATTCCATGCCAAGTGCTTGAAACTACATTTGGCATGGAATAATTGTATTAGAGTTGACAAACACCTGCTATTATCCTTTTCTCATTTTCTTCCCGGTCTCTCCCTCCCGCCTCCTTCCCTCCCTCCACAATCACATATTGGGCAACCCGCCATGACTCAGGCACTTGTCTAGGCATTGCCCACCTCCAGAATTATTTTAAGAATCAAATGTACCAAATGGGAAAGCACTCTGGCGAGATCAAGGCTGATCTGTCATGGAAAAGAAGAGGTGATAAATTCACACTGGGGCTTGTGGTGACTTCTTTTTCAGCTCACTCTCATCTAGGGTCATTAATTTAGAGCTTTGACTAGGAGTTCTATCATTGGTGGCTAGAGTGACATTAATTTGATATTCACCAACCTCAGTTACTTGCATGTCACCATTATAATTATTTTTATTTGCTGCCTACCACTATGCTGTATTTCATACTTCGTTTTGAATCACTCATTATTTTTTAAATTTAAATTTAACCTTAAACTTAAGTGATACTATCCATGAAACCAAAAGTTTGACGGGCTAACACAGATGAAACACCTAGCTATTAAGTGAAATTAAACAAACAAAAAAGGTTCCCCTGCAAAAATAAAACAAAACCCATCATTGGTGAGACATCCTAATAGTGGGTGACTATACTAGGCATTATCCTCTCACCACTCGGCTAACTAGAAAACCCTTCGATTCATCGGTTCATATTTATCAAGTGTTATCTCCTTTGTCCAAGCTGAGGGCTTGCTGTCATATGTGCTGTAATGACATTAATTTGAGAATGCTAACTTCAGTTGCTTGTGTATCACCATTGTGATAATCATTACTATTCTTTTTTGTCATAGCTGCATGCCAAATACAATAATTACTCAACATATTATTTTGGATGGCTCTTTTTTAAAAAAAAATTATATTTAGCCTCCATGTAAGCAATGGTACCTATGAAATCATGCGTTCGATGGCCTGGTGATAGATTTCTCCCTATAACATACATGAAAGGGAACACTTCACTATTAAATAAAATGTTTGCCCATTGGCCACCCTAAGCGTCTCCATATGTGCCGTATTGTGGACAGAGGGTTGATGTCCCAAGCATTACCCTCTCACCATTTAGCTCATTAAGAAACGCTTTGATTTCTGGCTCCATATTTACTGGGTGTTACCCCCTTTTCCAAGTTTTGAGGTCCATAAAGGCATAGGGAGCTCAAAGCTTTGTCTGGAGTGACATGGTAAATCCCAGGATGCAGGAGTCCTCCCTGAAGCCTTTATTCTGACCTGTGTTTTGGCTCATAAAAAGTACTTGTTCAGCCCCTCTGCTTTTCCATCCATATCACTCTCCTCCCTGGCACTCAAAGACACAAAAAGAGTTAACATCCATCTCCCACTCTTCTTGACACATCCCACCCTGGGTTCCTGTGGATAATCACCAGCTTCCCTTGAGCAATGACCTTGCCCCCCACCGTGGGGGCTATCAAGAGACAGATATAAACACCTCAAAGTTCCCAGCGAGTTCCCTTAATTGGCACCTTTCTGTTCTGCTTTAAATTAATCAAAGCCAGTCCGATATTAATACTGTAGGGGGAATTAAAATCATGCAACGCATTAAAGATGTAATTTAAAATTAATAACTCATAATTATTTATCATGGCGTATCAGTGGAGCTATGAATTTTCCCTTCTAACCCAGTGCACAGTCTCTTGCCTTAGCTTTTAATAGCATCTGGACCATTACTGCGCCCAGCCTTGGTTCCCGCAGACACCCAGCCTAAGAGACGTAATTCATTTAATTTAATTTTGGGGGGCTTAATTGTGGTAAATCACTACTTAAGAAAAGACATCTATTTGAAAGGACAAATTGGGATAATTTAATAAAAGCTGGAGTGACGAAAGCCAAGGACTTAATGATATGCTGTGGGTTTTGAGCAGAGAAGCCCCCTAATTCTTTAACACACTTATTGAGAGATGTGAGGTTCAGTGCCCAAGTCTTTAAAGACAGTGGCACCATTCAAAACGTTTAATGAACAATGGAAACAACCCACATGTCTATCAATATGGGATTGAGCAAATAAACTATGGTCTCTCCATTCCAATGGAATATTATACAGCCATACAAAAGAATGAGGATGGATTTTACGTATTGACTGGGAAGAATCACCAGGATACATTAAGTTGAAAAGAAATCTTAGAACAGTGTATAGTACGCTATTATGACAAAAAGAAAAACATATATTCATAACATGTGTATAGTATAGAATATCCCTGAAAAGAAACATAAGCAACTGGTACCATTGGTTGCCTCTGGGGAAAGATTGGGTAGCTGGGGGACAGAGGAAAGAGAGAGAGGTTTCATTCTTTATACACTTTGGTAGCTTTTGAATTTTGTAGCTCATGCACATATTACTGATTCAAACAGATAAAAAATTAAAATAGTAATAGTGGGAAACATTTGCCAACATGGGTTTTGAATATCTTGCATCGTCTCGCTCTCTTTTCCAAATGCTCCCTGGTGTTCTGTGCATTTTTACTTCTCATAATTGTTACCATGTGTTGAGTATCCCCTCTGGACTGGTTACTCTGCTGACTTCGTCCCTTTTGGTCTTTACATCAACCTTGGGAGGCAGGTCTTATTAACCCCATTGATTCCAACATTTTATCGTGCAAAGTTTCAAACATAAAGGTGAAAAAAATTTCTCAGTTAACATCCATATACTTACC
Organism: Rhinolophus sinicus; assembly: GCF_036562045.2. Taxonomy (NCBI): domain Eukaryota; kingdom Metazoa; phylum Chordata; class Mammalia; order Chiroptera; family Rhinolophidae; genus Rhinolophus; species Rhinolophus sinicus. The sequence goes on along the minus strand of NC_133765.1, from coordinate 31,301,840 downwards.
ACCTAAATTCTATCATCTTCCTTTATTACAGACTGTTTCACATGTCTATCCCTCTCTCCATTTATCAGTGTATCTCATTTTTTCCTGCAATTCATGGAAAATTGCAGACATCCATGTATTGTCCCCTAAATACTTCAGCATGACACTAATGAATTGGAATGCAATCTTTGGTTAGGTACCTTTTTATTAAAAAAAATAAAATAAAATTTACACACGGTGAAAAACACTCATCTTAAGTGTGCCGTTTGCTGAATTTCGACAAATACTTACACTTGAGTAGACCAAGCCCCTCTCATGATATAGAATATTTCCATCTCCCCAGAAAATGCCTTCATCCTCCACCCCAACTAATCCCCAGCTTCTAGATGCAACAATTGTTCCATTTCCCCCCTACTATAGATTAGTTTGGCTAGGGTCAAACTTCATGTAAGTGGAATTGTATAGTATGAATTCCTGTGTAAGGCTTCTTTCACTTGGCATGAATTTTGGAGATTCATCCGCATTGTGTGTATATCAGTAGTTTGTTCCTTTTTATTGCTGTGTAGTATTCCATTGTATGGACACATTACAATATATTTATCAGTTTGCCTGTTGGGGGACGTTTGGGCTGTTTCCAGTTTGGGGCTATTATAAAGTTGCTGTGAACATTTTATGCACATAATTTTGTGGGCATGTGTTTTTATTTATCTTGGCTAAATACCTAGGAATAGAATTGCTGGGTCATGTCATAAGTGTAGGTTTACTTTTATAAGACACTGCCACACTTATTTCCAAAGTACTTGTACCACTTTACATTTCCACCAGACTTGATGGGGAACTGAAGGAGATTGACAAATCGGGGCACACTAAATCGTCTGTGCACGAAGTGGTACATTGTTCAGGTTGTTCCACATTCTTGTCAACATTTGATAATGTCAGTCTTTAATTTTAGTCACTCGAGGGCATAAAATGGGATCTCATTGCTATTTTAGTTTGCATTTTCCCTGATGCCTTAGTGATATTTTCTAAGTCCATTGTAAAGACAACAACATAGAGGCTCAGAGAGGTTAAGTAATTTGCTCAAGGCTGCACAGATTGCGGAAGGAGGGTTCAGAACCTGTTCTCTGGACTTAAAAACTGCAGCTCCCAAGTACAAAGCTGTGCTGGACTGGTCTTTCCGTGTGTTCCCTGCCGAATCTCCAATCACAGGGCACCTTTCCTGTGCTCTTATTTCTGCTCATACCCTTCATTCATATCCTCACCTCTTTCCAAAAAGAGTTAAAGGACATTGACAACATGATAATAAGGTTAGTAAAATGTAACAGGATCAGGACCAAAGTAACAAAAACTATCCAGGCCCACAGAGTAACTTGATTGAGTGTAAACTTTAGGCTCTGAGCTCCCTGGCAACCAGAACCTCAACCAGCAAAAGACACTGCTTATTGACAAACAGGAAAGAATTCTGCAAGCGGCAGAAAGCTTGCATGGGATGAAGCCACCAAGCATTCTCTATGGCGTGTTTACAGCAGAGGCAGAAGTGGTGGTTTTCATTGTCAGACATCCTGGGTCAGTGAGGGCAGCACCACCTGAGCTGAGCCCCATGCATCCACGGTTGAGCCATATGATTTGAGGATTGTCTTCAGTGGGGTCTTCAGCCCCATTTGGAGGCAGAGGGATGGGTCCAATGACCTCTTGAACCCCTCTTGGCGGGGCAGACACGGTTGGCGTTGTAGGATTCAGAGTATCCTTCCCCGCTAAGCATCTCCTTGCTGTTGTTTTTATGTCATTTCCATGGGTTCAGACTTGGCAGGGGCCCAGATGGCCTTGGGCTAATGGCTGAGCACAGGCATTGGAAAGCTTTATGTTTATGGTCCCGACTTTGTTTGCCCAAGTGTCTGCCCAAGTGTTCTCACCCTTGACCGTGTTCTGCGAGCTCCTGGGTTCTGACTGAGGAAAATTAGTAATTGCAAAAGTGAAGTGGGATAATTCAAGCTGTCCCTGCAGCCCCTTCATCAGTCAGAGGTGGCCTCCAGCCCACCATTCCCTCTTCTCCAATGGTTCCCTGCCCTTCTTGTTTTGGGGGAACCTCCTTCCCCTTCTCTCAGCTCCCATGGCTCAGAGGTGCTCATCTACCCTCAGCTCCGGGGGTGCACACAGGACCAGTCCTGACCAATCAGAGCTCTTCATACCTCTGCCTGCAACGACTGGTTAAAAGATGTACGTATAACCCAACTGGGCCAACGAGCTTCCATTCTGGTGCTTTTGCTGGTAAAGAAGTAGTCTCTATCTTGGGTTGTTAAGCTGGAAGTATTTCATCCTGGGGCTTTTGGTGGCTCTTCTTGCCACTGTGTGAAGGGAGTCTGCCTGAGAATAAGGCCAACACTGAGCAAAGCATAGCCAAAAGGTGGAGAGAGACAGATTCCAAATGACAGCAACTGGGTTCCTGTACCCAGCTGTGCCTGGCACATAGTAGCTGCTCATTAAATATTAGCTGAATCAATCACCCAGTGATTCAACTTTAGGAGACAGGCCAGCATACCCCAGGTACCCAGCCCACACTTAGGGTATAAATGACTGTCCCAGCCGACCCCCGAGTGGATTCTGGTATGTGTCTCTCTGGAGCCCCAGGGGTGCCCATGCCAGGCAGCCAGGGTCCCTGCAGGCCGATGTGGCCGCCGGAGGCTATGCTGGCCCCTCAGAGACTGGAGTTCTTGAGGAAAACCGACACGGTCAGCCTCTCTTAACGCCCATTGACTGTGGCTGGAGGTGGAGGTGGAAAAATCAATATAAAGATTGGCTTTGGAGGAAAGGAAAAGAAGAAAAGCCCTTCTGTACTTCATCGAGGAGGCAACCGTCGAAAGACTAAGTGGCACGGCTGACTGGCAGTGTCGCATGCCACGCATACCCATCTGTGCGTTCTTGCTCTGCGTTCTGCTCCCTGAGTCACACGTATGGACTCCCGTCCCCACACCTCATTCGTAGAGATGCTCGGCTCCGGACGCCCTGAAAGCCCCTCCCAGACCACATTTCCTCTGCTCAGAGTTTAGGTATTTATCACTCACCTGGTCTGCCAGTGTCTGGCATCAGCGTTGGGGATATAGTCACGAACAAGACAGACAAAAATCCCTGCCTTCAGGGAACTGATGCTCTCGGGAGGGAGTAGGTAAGGAACAAGATAAGTGAAATACGTCGTGTGTTTGATGGCTGTAAGTGCCAAGGAGAAAACACATCAGGGACCAGATAAGAGACGCTGAGTGTGGGATGGCAATATTACACATGGACACTGGGTGAGGGAGCAGGCCATGTGGTTATCTGGAGAAGGAGAAATGTGCTAGGAGATAGAACAGCCAGTGCAAAGGCCCGCACTGGCAGGAACGTACTTGGAGGAATTGAAAAATAGCAAGGGGCCGGCATTGATGGCGTGAGTGAATGAGGGGGGAGTTAATGAGAGACGAGGTCAGAAAGGTAATGGGGGTGGATGATGGAGGAACCATTGTAACTGTTCACATTCTCTGATTGAGATGGGAAGCGACTGGAAGACCCCGAGAAAAGACGTACGCGGAGGCTCCCGTGGTGCTGGGTGAAGAGAGGGGCACGGGCAGAAGCAGGGAGGCAAGTGAGTTAGGAGGTGGTTGTGTTGCTGGCTTGGACCAGCGTCGTAGCTGTAGGTGGTGTGAACGCTCATTCATTAAGTCATCCAAAATCTCTGTCATTCAGAAATCATTCCGTTTAATTAGAACATCTTATAAAAAGGAAAAGAATAAGCTTGTGGCTGGAAAATTCCAAGAGGGTAGGACCTCCTATACCACTTTCTTCTGCAGCCTTAACTTGTTCAACAGAACTGGAAGCTGTTCACGTTCGCTTCCCGTGCAGGCCACCCACGTCTTTCCACCTGAGCAACCTTTTTCTCCTGCTTGGTTCTTGCTTCTCAGACTCCCACCCCACTCTGTAATGCCTGTTGCCACCAGCCTTGGAGCCACCAGCCCTGCCACTGGGGGCCATAAGATTTAGAGGCCGGATGAGATGGAGGTTTTCTTTTCCACAGGCAGGCTGCACAATGTGGTGGCCAGGGGTGCAGGCTCTGGATTCAAGCCCCCACCTTCCCTCTTCCAAGCCATGTGTTCTTGGGAAAATGAAGAAACGTCTCTGGGCCTCGAAAGTTTTCTCAGTAGAATGCACGTAGTAAGACTACCCCCTTCCATTGTGGGTGCAGGTTTGGAGGGGCCTGAAACTTATACAATTTTGGAGGATCTCACCGAGAAAAAAAATTTTTAATTATCAATAAAAATTAGAAGTGAATCTTTATTTGAAAGGGGCCATTGCAAGCTTAAGCTTCAGAAGTGTCACAGGAAACGCACTGCCCTCGTCTGCCCACCTACTCATGCCATCTGAGGAGTAAACAAGGTGATGTTCATTACTGTTTAGTCAGGGCTGGGTATGTAGTTCTTAGCAAGTAGCAAAGTGTTGAGAGTGAGAAAACAGTAATAATAATAATAATAACAATAATAGCAATAGTGATTATCAGCATGGAGTTTGCATAATTTTCTGAGCAGTAGACTTCTAGCTGCAGACCCTTGGACTCTGGGTTCAAATTCTGATGCTACTACCAGCATACGCTGGAGGACACAGTGAAATTATTTGCCCTCTCTGGCCCTTTCTCTTGTTCTGTCTGCAGAGGGCTACAGAGGGATGGAACCAGGACAGGGGAGACCCCTGGACATCCCGACCAGCCTCCCAGCCCTCACTCCATCACCCTCAGGAAGAGGAGAGGAGGTGTGGAGGTCAAGTTCCAGCCCCAGATGAAGGGAGGAGTGGGGGTGAGGAGAGGAGCCTGAGGTTGTGTCCCACGGGCCTGGCTGACCCAGGCTGCTGGTTCTGCCTTCTCCGGGTTGGTTGGAGCAGGCAGACTAAGCGCTTGCTGGGAAGTTTTGCCAGGTTAATGAGTGCACTTGAGGGGACCAAGGTCCAGCTGCCTCTGCTCTCCCCAAGGGGACTGCACACACACTGTGAGGGGCAATAGCAGGCCTGGTGTGGGGACCGGGAAGGCGGAAGGTGTTAGAGTCATGGGGAAGGCAGGAGATGGAGGATGGGGGAGGAGACAGAGGAGGGAAAAAGAAGAAGGAGAGGGTGGAGAGGGGACGTTTCTGCACAGTGGAGGAAGCCTGCCAGTGGCAAATGTTTGACTTCCAAAGCGGATCTGGGCAATGCACACCTGCAGTGATAATCATATTAGCATCAAACCACAAACGTCTCCAAGACCCCACACCGCTTGTGGCCCAGTGACACTGAAACCACAGCTTCATTTTGCAGATGTGCAGACTGAGGGCAGAGACCGAGGGAATGTCTGTATTCTTATGCTATAACTCTTGCAACGGTTAATTGAGCACTTACTATATATGTCAGGCCTTGAGCATGGCACTTTATTTTCAAAAAGTGATGTATTGTTACCGACAGCCTTCTATTTACTTAAGTATTGTCCCATTCACCTATTCATAGCCCCTTGTGTTTCTCATATCAGTGTCTGAGGGATGGAGACCTCTCCCTTTACCTGCTGGGGAAGCTCATGTTGGCAGGTATGTTGGTCAGAGTAGCCCCTCAGTACCTTACCTGTATTATCTCATTTAATCCCTGCAATGGACCCATAGTGATAATAATGTCTCACATCTGTTTCATTCTGTGGCACTGTGGTAGGTGCATTCACACGACTGACTTCCTTTCATCCTGATAGTAATTCTATGAGTTCTCAGGGAATTTTGTCATTCCCATTTTGCAGATGAGAAAATTGAGGCTCAGGGAAGAACTTGCCTTGCTCAAGGCCACTAAGCTAACAAGCTGCAGAGCGAGGTCTGTCTGACCCCAGTATCCTAAGTAAGATCTTGTATGTCAAGTGTCACATCCAGATGTGGGAGGACGGCTGCGTGGGTTCCCACTGAGAACCAGAAGTGGGGCTGTAACAGCAGCCAGTGGACTTTAGGTCAGCTTCAGGAAGGACTTCCTGACACCCCCATGGGCCCTGAGAAGTGCTTCAGCGGGATCCCTGGAAGAATCAGCCTGTCCTCTCTGGCCCTACTTGGAGGCAGGGGGTGGCTCCAATGACCTCTTGAGGCCACTTCCAGCCTGTACTGGACTCCCAAGCTCATGCTTCTCCTTGCCCCTCTCAGAGCTTGTGTTAGTTTTCTAGGGCTGCTGTAACCAAGTGCCACAAATTCGTGGCTTAAAACAACAGAAACGTATTGTCTCGCAGTTCCAGAGGCTGGAAGTCCAAGATCAAGGTGTTATTAGGACCATCTTGTCTGAGGCAGTGAAGGAGAATCTGTCCCATGCCTCTCTCCTGGCTTCTGTGGTTTGCTGGCCATCTCTGGTGTCCCTTGGCTTCTAGGCACGTCACCTCAACCTCTACCTTTATGTTCATATGGCGTTCTCCCCGTGTGCATGTCGGAGTCCCAGTGTCCCCTTTTTATAAGGACACCAAGCATACTGGACTAGGGCCCATCCTAAGGGACTCATCTTGACTAATTACACCTACTACAACCCTATTTCCCAGTGAGGTCACATTCCGAGGGCCTGTGTGTTAGGGATCGAGGGTATGAATTTGAGGGCGCACAATTCAGCTCACAACAGAGCTCAGTCAGGGGCCTGCTTTCCTCCCTGCCCCAGGCTCCAGGCTGGCCTCTCCTGTCCCTGTTCTCTTCCCCCGAGGCCACGGTTCTCTCCATGCCCAGCCACGCCAGCCTGGGTCACTTTCCTTCCCTGCCCCCCTCTCTCCTCCCTCTCCCAGGATGCTGCCCACCCCTCAGAATACTCCTGATGCCCGGGCCTGGCTCAGAGAACATGCTGAATAAAAAATATTTTAAAAGAAATGAATGAAGTCAGCTTTGAACAGTTCTTATATACTCATTCATTCATTCATTTCACTGATCAATATTTACTGAGTGCCTACTGCATACCAGACACTGTTGTGGGTGCTGGAACATGGCAGTGAACACACCAGACAAAAAACTCACATTCTCCTGGGGAGAATGTAGAGAGCAAACAAACAATAAATAAATGATTTGTATGTTAGGAAGTGCTTGGTGGGGTAGGCGTAGAGCAGGATTAGGGGGCAGGGGGTGCCAGGAGAAGGTTGGGGCTCACTTTTAGGTAAGGTGGTCAGGGTAACCTCAGAGAGAGAATAGGCTTTCAGCAAAGCCTTGTAAGAAGTGAGTTTGCTATGATGGAAAGAATGGCCTGGGCAGAAGGAAACAGACAGTGCAAAGGCCCTGAGGTGGGGTCAGGAGCAGAGGCAGTCAGTGGCTGCAGTGTAGGGAGGGAGGGAAGGAATGGTGGGTCGCAGGGGGTGGGGGAGGCCAGAGGGGCCGTGGCAGACCATGCAGCAACTTGTGGGCGGCAGGGAGGACTTGGGCTGTTTCTCCGAGTGAGATGAAAGCAGAGGAGGGATGTGATCTGACCTGTCAGGGTTAGCAGGCGCCTCCTGGTGGCCGAGGGGAGAATGCACTGTAGGGAGGCAGGGTGAAAGCAGAGGACAGAGAGGAGACTACTGCACCAGTCCCAGCGGGAGATGCCGGTGGCTTGGAACAAGGGGCTGCAGGGGAGGTTGGTGGGTAAGATTGGATCTAGTCTGAGGGTTTCACTCACACATTCATTCATTCATTCACTCACTCATTCATTCATTCCCTCATCCAGCCTACCAATAAATATTGAGAACCTTCTCTGTACCAGGCACTGGGGGTACTAAACACTAAGCAAAACACACCTAGACGCCTGCCCAAATGGAGTAGAAGATTAGTGCACAGGCAGCTATTAATCCAATGAGCATAAAATAAACATATCATTGCCGTCTACCACCAGTAGCAGGGAGTCGAGGAGCAGACGCTACCAGAGAGACCGCTATGAACACACGTCTCAGCTGGGGACCTTCTTGTTTGCATTCCTCATCAGGCACATGGAGAAACTGAGGCACACAGAGGGGACATGACTGGTTCAGGGTCACACAGCAAGTCCCTGGCAGAGCTGGGAAAAGAATTGGCTCATGCCTCCCCTCCCTGCGCCTCCCAGAAGGTGGCTGTCAGTTCCCATCACCGCGTCCCCGAGCCCGGGCCTCCCTGGGTGCAGCCACCCGTGGTTTATGACCCCCAGAAGCCCCTCCGAAGTGTCTCGTCAGCGAGGCCGTGGGCCACAGGAGATGGGCTCGTCCCCGCTCGGGCCCAGGCAGCGGCAGATCGATTGCGCGTGTGCCGCCCTGATACTCCATCTCATTAGGGCTTCGTTTCCATCTCCCAGCTTCCTGGCAGCCTTCAAATTATCCCATAAAATTTATTTACTATTTCATGAATACATAAGCAGCAGGCAGGCACAAGCTTTTTATATATTTACACTGTATATATTTCACGGGAGACTTATAGCTGTCTCTAAGGCAGAGAGGGGGAGAGGGAGAGAGAGCGAGCAGACGGAGCTGGCAGCTGGTGGCAGAGGGAGGCGGAGGGAAACGCACGGAGGGCGAGCAGGGATGAGGGTCCCCCGGTGCCCACAGCCATGCTGGGCCGTGCTGGGCTGACCTGAGGCTGCCCAATGGAGGGAGGGGACGCTCCTTGCTGGGACACTCATCCTGGGGCAGTGGAGGCAGGGCAGGGGTCCTGGGGTCTGAGGGTTGGGGCTGAGATTGAGGCTCGTGTCAGTGGTTCTGGGGTGTGAGGCCCCAGCCTTAGAACAGTCTGGTCAATGGGCACTGATTGGCCACAGAGAAATTCTGACCCTGGTCAAGGGCTGGATCCCTATCCCAGCCCCAGAGTCAGCCCTGATCATTGCTCCAGACTGAGTCCTGACCCCGGCTGTAGACAGAGCCTCGATCCCAGTTAGAGACCAAGTCCTGATGACAGCCACAGACTGAGCCCTGATGCCAGTCACAGCCTGAGCCCTGACCCTTGTCGTAGACAGAGCCTTGATCCCAGTTACAGCCTGAGCCCTGACCCTGGTCACAAACTGAGCTTTTATCTTGGTCAAAGATTGACTACTGACCCTAAGCCCAGACTAAGCCCCAACTCTGGTCAAACATTAAATCCTGACAACAGTGACAGACTGAGCCCTGACCTTAATCCCAGACTAAACCTCAACTCACTGGTCCCATTCGCTATCATTCATATATTTATCCATTTAGCCATCTGTCTTTATTGTCATCATTATGACATCATCATCATCACTGTTTACTGAGCACTCACTAGGTACCAGGCCCAGAGCCTGTACTCATTTTAATTTTCTTAATAACTCTCTGAGGTCAATTCTCACTCTTTTATCTATCCATAAGTCCATTGATTGACTAATCATCTAATGATCTCAATTATCCATTCCTTCCTTCCTTCCTTCCTTCCTTCCTTCCTTCCTTCCTTCCTTCCTTCCTTCCTTCCTTCCTTCCTTCCTTCCTTCCTTCCTTCCTTCCTTCCAAGAGGCAGCCCAATGCGGTGGCTAGGAGCATGGTCCCTGGACCCAGAATGGCTGGATTCAAATTCTAGCTCCATCTCTTACCCACTGAAGGACACTGACAACATAATTAATCTCTGACCTGGTTTCTGCCTCTGTAAAATGAACATAACAGTCCTCCCCTTTAAGAATTGGTGCAAAGATGAACCGAGTTAATAGCTGCAACTAGATGTTTACAATAGTGCTGGGAAAGAGCAAGCAGTTAGTGAACGCTCGCTGTGATTCTCCATAGAGCCACTGATTTAACCACATGTACCAAGCCCCTTCTCTGTGCCAGACACCAGGCTTTCAGTGACGAATAAGATACCAGAAAGAACATGGTAACAATGAGCATCGAAATGGTCACTGTGTGCAAGGCACTTTACACTCATTGTTTCAATCCTCTAAAGGGCTCCATGAGATGGGCACCAGTGTTATCACCATTTTACAAATGAGTGAACTGAGACCCAGAGAGGTTAAGTGACTTGTCTGAGGACACACAGCTCACAGGTGGTGACAGTCTGGCTGGTGGGCCAGTGTGCCTAACCATCGGGGGACACTGCCACCTTGCCATCACAGGCATGCAAGGTGAGCAGTGCTATCCAGGAGGGTGTGCAAAGGACTATGGATGGGGGATTGAGCCAAGAGCTCCGCCCAGCGCCAGGGTGGGAGTGAGGTCCACTGAGCTGGACCATCCGACAGAATCTTCTGGAGTCACCTATAAGCCACCAATCCCTGGGGATCTCTCCTGACATCCATCCAACCCCAGAAATACCTGCTTTCCCTGTAGGTCCCTGACTCTCGCCCAGTCTCCCCGGGAAGCTGGCAATACACACGCCACAGGGGACGAGACTGTACGAACAGATCCACCCTGGCCTCCTCCATGCAGAGAGGTGCTCTGTAATTTGCTTTCAGGGTTGAACGCAAAGGCAGCATTGGGCCAGCTCGGTGACACATGCAAGGCCTGAGCTTCGGGGCAGGCACCCACCTCGGCACGGACCGTGTAGCATTTATTATTAATGGTAATAATAATTATAATTGCTTATTGATCTCCCCCAATGCACTCGGCACTCTACCCAGCACTGCGTTCGGGTCACTGCCCAGCAGACTCACAAATCTATGCCCCGTGCAATGCATCGCACAGCGCTGGTGCTCAATAGACATCCAATAATGTGACTGAGGCCACACATACGGTCCTTGCCTGCCACGTCCAGGCGCACATGCTGCTCTGGTTCACGGCTAACCAGAGAGCGTCCACAGCAACCACAGGGAATCTGCCTCTGACCAAGAGCCATGTGTTACTTGCTTTATTTATTTGTTTATTTATTTATTCATTGTTAGCATTTGCCATGGATCAAGAAAATGCTCTCCTGGCAAATAAGAAAAATAAAAGGAAGACACTCTGTTGGTCCTCCAGGATTGTCTGTGACCGCAGTTCTCAACCTTTACCATGCACACAAATGCCCTGGGGGAATCTTGTTAAAATGCAGATTCCCAGGCCCTGCCCCCAGAGATGGTGATCCAGTGGGTGTGGTTCTGGAGAGGGTCGGGAATCTCCATATGGAAAAATACCTGGAGGTGAATCTGGGACAAGGGGTCCCTCCTTGGAGAAACACCAGGGAAAAGTCAGGTAGGAGGATGCATGAGACTCGGAGACCAGACTGAGTGGCAGCCGGAGTGTCTGGGCCAGGGGCCCCTTTCTGCCCTTCAAGGTGTCTGGTCTCCCACTGCCAAGGTCTCCACCCTCTCTGTGCTCTGGCCTCAGTGCTACCACATCACCCCCAAGGGAGGTTTTTCAGGTGACTTGGGCCAGGCAGGGACGGGAGCTCACGGGTCTTCGTTTTACAATGTCTCTTTTTCTTTGTAAAGCACTCTACGGTTGATAAAGCACTCGCCCACATTTTGAAGCACTTCTCAGTTTGTCAAGGACTTTACAGAGCACCCTTCCCCTCATCGCCTTCCGTCCTCACTGCCCTCTTTAAGGAGACTTCTCATCACCATTTGGCAGCTGAGGGAACTGAGTCTGAGGTAACCAGCCCCAGGGCCCTGGCTTTGCTGAGTCTAAAACACACGTGCGCTTCATCCGACTTCTGAGCTCTTTGCAATCAGGGGACCGTGCAGGACAAGACATTTCCCAAAGGTGCTTCGAACCTCAGATGAGTAACCCTGCTGCCCAATGATGGAAGAAAATGCCCCAGCCCCCCGTGGGCCTGTCTGCCCATCTCACCACGTCTGCCTATTTCCTAGCATTCTCCAGCTCCCTCCCTTTTCCAAAAAACTGTCAGCTCTTTCTATCTAATCCTCACAGCCCTGCCACGTGGCCATCTTCGTATCTGTTTCACAGAAGAAGAAACAGAGGTTCCAGGAGGTCAGATCGCTTGCCTGAACTCACATCTACTAGGCAGATGTGGCAAATCTGAATCCAGTTCTTTCTAATTCCTACATGTATGCTCTTTGCTGCTGGGTCGCAGTCTCTGCCCTGTCTTGAAAGGCCGCAGACCTCAGAACCACCCTCGGGTGAGTGGGCACACCGGGTAGAGGGCAGAGGGCCACGTCTCATCATTGAGACTGCCCCCTGGTGGAGCCCACATCTCTGGGCGTTTACAGATGCTACTGCTGAAGATGAGAGCGATTAATTGCAGAGGGAAACAGGAGTGAGGAGGAGGGAGGGAGAAGTGTCTGGGCCGAGGGAGCCTCTGCAAGGTTCCTGTGCTGGCGGTGTGGGGACTGAGAACAGACTCCTCCCAGCCTGCAGGGCTTATGCTCAGGAAATGACCAAAGAATGATGTCAGGAGATCGGCTGGGACTCCTGAGATATGGCAAGGCCACCAGCAGCTCAGAGCCTCCGGGGCCACTCACCAAATCATGTCTCGTGGCCCAAGACCATACTCCCCGGAAGAATTAATCCACCCATCGATCCATCGAACGAATGCATTCATTCATTCATTCACTAACTTAACAAATACCCATTGAGCACCCACCATGTGTCAGGTCCTCTCTAGGCAATGGGGATCCAGTGGGCAACTATGTAGGGGATCCTTGGCCCTTCTACAGCTGATATTCCAGTGGGGAAAAGACATTCTAAACCAAGTCAACAAGTCAGCAAAACCATCTCAGCCAATGACAAGTGCCACACTTAGAATTAAGACACGTTGAGGTGCTAGAAAGGGATGGAGGCCTGAGAGCACGTGGTCAGGGACGGCCCCTCTGAGGGGTGCCACGTACATGAGACCGAGAGGGCAAGCAGAAAGCCCTTCCATGCAGAGAGGCTCCCAATATTCAATCATGACAATGTGATGTACCAGCATTAACCCCTGCAGAGTTTTATTTTTTTAACTTGGAGATAGTCACAGCCAGGGCCATGGTGGCTGACAAGGTCAGTCTCTCAAAGTGACAGGCAAAACACACCTGGTCTTTCGTAACTATCTTGAGCTGACATCAAAAACCGTGTATTGATTAGGACGGATGACAGTGAAATCCCCATGTGAGTATGGGGGGGGGGCAGGAGCGTGCAGGGCGGTGGGAAGCTCAGGGGGACTGGGCGGCTGGGCTCCCCCATCTCTTCCTCTGCTCCTTCCACTTCTGGCAGGATGGCCCTTAGCAGCCTGAGCTGTAATTCTGGCTCTGTCATCTACCAGCTGTGTGACCTTGGACAAGTAACTTTGCCTCTCTGAGCCTCAATTTCCTCATCTGAAACGGAAAGCCCCCTGTGTCCTTGATTCTAAAACATGTCTTTCCCCCTATATTTTAATGAGTCCAAAATCAAGATAGGTCTTTGTAATACACACACATATCCCCCGGGGGTCTTGTTAACCTTCAGATTCTGAGTCAGTAGGCCCTGGGTGGGGCGGAGATGCTGCATTCCTGCCAAGGTCTCAGGTGACAGTGGATGCGAGGAATCTGTGGACCACCTTTGGAGTAGCCAGGGAGCGGTGGACTTCCACATTTAACGTGGTTGCTATTAAATCGAGGGGGCAAAGCTACAGCTGATGGAATTTTCGATTTCAGGAAATGCATTAACCCCGTGTTTCACTTTATTCCCCCAGTAACCCCATAAAAATATTTATAAAGCACCCAGCACACAGCCTGGCACGTTGAAAACATTAATAGATGTTAGCTCACTCCTTTGAAAACCTCAAGTGCTGATGTGGGATGTGAAGGCGGACGCTGGACTTGGAAGGTCCATCTATAATTGGATGAGATCCCCATGAGGCCCAAACATAGGAGGGGGCGGGATGCTGGCAGCTTCTGTGGAGAGAAAAATGTTAATTCCTCTCGCCACCCCCACATCCCCCAGCTCAGGGACGTGTTTGATCAGGTCTGCATCAAACGACACATTTTGCAACAAGACAAAATGGAGCACAGGGGACTCCAGCCACCCCCCAAACACTCCCCACCCCGACCTCCTTCAGACAGACACTGTGCAAAAGCTTCAGTGTCTGTTTCAAAGCGCAGAAGCTGACAAGCACCTGGGCAGTCTTGCCTGCTGTTGAGACACTTGGGAGAGGAAGGGCAGGAGAAGCAGGCAGGGGAAGTTGGATTTTATTTAGGGTCTGGGAAGCAGGAGCCGAGAAACAGGAGCGAAAGAGAGTGAGCTAGGAAGGGAGTGGGAGGGCAGGGCGCTGGTTATAATCCTCCGGCCACTCCTGTAAGGACGACGCTACCTTGCAAAGAGCGTATTCAAGTTTGCACCTTCCAGCCCATTCTCTCGCCTGGTATGAGCAACAGCATTAGGAGGAGGCAGTGAAGGACCTTATTACCTTTTATTTCTCAGCTGAGGAAACTGCGACTTGCAGACTTGGATGAAACGACCCACCAGCGAGTGGTGAACTGGATTCAGTGGACGCAGGCGGTCCAGGGTGGGGCCTGAGACTCTGCAGTTCTTACAGCTTCCAGGTGATGGCAATGCTACTGGTCCATGAACCACTCTTGGAGTAGCGAAGATGTACTGACTTACACCTCTGAGAAACACAATCCAGGCACTGACCTGCCGCCACCCCAGAACGGTGTCGTGTATTTATTCTGCCCCCATGTACTGGGTGTGACTCATCTTCCAGACGTCGCATTGAGATACAGTCCAGGGCAAGGGAGGCCTGGTAGAATTTAGACCAAAAGCGAATCAAGGAAGCTCTTACAAATGGTAAAAAGAGTGGCTGTGCTCACAGCGCACAGAAGTATGTTGAATTAGGGAGAAAAATGGAATGTGCAGAGCAGCCACTGCAGAAGACCCTAATCAGTGTATCGGAACCCAGGGGGGGTAACCAGTAGGCTCGGGTGCCAGACCCCCACCCCTGCGGGGCATCTCTGAGATCCTGGCGCCTGGATACACCCGTAAAAGCACTGAGAAAATCAACCCAAACCACAGCAGGGACTTTGACGCCCCAGCCCTCTGTTTGCTGTGAGTCAGAGCTTCAGATTTTTCCAAGTGGAAGGGACATCACCTTCCCCACCTCCCAGGACATCAGAATTCTCTGGGCCTGTGGTGGCCAGGGTGAGCAAATAAAAACACAGGGTGACCAGTGGAATTAGAATTTCAGGTAGACAACCAAGAATTATGTGTGGTATTAGTTATGCCCCATTGCAAAATGCGTGAACGAGGCCTAAATGTGTCGACATAGGTTGTCCAACCAGCATCCAACTCGCCAGTTCCCAGACCTGTGTGAGGATGGAGCCATGGAATATACACACATATAGCTGAAGAGTTATAAACATTACAGTGTCCTAAATATAATATGCATCCAGCAAATGCCGGCTATAGTATATACCTATACGGGGTGGGGAGGGAGAGAGGGAGGGAGGGAGGCACAGAGACGGTGCTTGGAAATATCTGGTGAGTGGAGGAAGCCATGGCATTCCAGCCTTTTCTCCCGAACTGTTGCTGTGATCACGTCAGTGTCAGAGGCACACAGACAGTGCCATCGAGTTACGATTGAGTGTCTGGGCTCCTGCTTCTCACTGGAGGGTGATGGGAGATGTGCCCTCTCCAGAAGCCTTCTTTAGCCTTGGTGGAAGCCATGGAAGCCCGTGTTCATGATACAATTTAATGTCCCTTCTGCGAAGTGTCTCCAGACAGGGCCCTGCTCTGAGGGGGAGCTGGCGTGCAAGGAATCACCTCGGCAGGGCTTTTCTCCTGCAAGCCCAGAGAAACCATGGTGAGAGGAGATTCAACAGACGAAGCAGATCCTGTCTAATGTGCAATGGGCAGCCTGATGGAAGAATAAACGTCTAAGAAGGTGGGGGAGGGGTAGCAGGGTGGACGTGGACTGGAGGCCTCCTGTGGAATCCAGGTAAGAACTAGTTGGGCCACTCGGCCACTCAGTCTTCAGCCCCCATCATGCGCCTCTGCTCACAACGCCCTGCCCCCAGAGAGAGGGAGGAGCAAGGGACTACTGCCATTCATTCACTCATTCATTTATTCACTCAACCCAAAGTGTATTTATTGAGCAGCTATTATGAGCCAATGTCAGGCACTGTCCTAGGCACTGGCAGCGCAGAAATGAACGGGACAGATAAAGAATTCCAGCCCGGGTGGAGGTGACATTCTATGGGAGGCAGCAGGTGGCAAATAAATAAATATGTCGACACACAGTAGAATGTCAGCTAGCGTGACATGTATGGAGGAAATGCCAAACAGAATAAGGGCTAGATGAGATTGATAAGGGTTGCTCTTCAAACCTAGTGATCAAAGCAATGTCCCTGCAGAGGGCCATTTGAGAAACAACTGGAAGGGACTGAAGGGGTGAGCCATGCGGAAATCTGGACATGAGATGTCCCAGGCAGGGGATCGGTGGGATGAAGGGCCTTGAGTGGGAGGGAGCCTGGGGACCCATGGCACAGCGGGAGGCTGGTGTGGTGGGGAGGGCGGGAGGACAGAGAGGTCGCAGGGTGGCTCTGGTAGGGATTTTGGCTTTGAGCCAGAGTGACAAGGGACCTGTGGATGGAGTGACAGGGTCTGACTTAGATCCTGGTTGCTGTGTGGGAAATGGACCAAAGAGGGGGGCAGGATTGGGGGACCAATGAGGAGGCTGTGTGTCATCCAGGCCAGAACAATGGCACTGGGACCCAGGTGGTGGCAGGGACCATGGGAGAAGTGGTCAGAATTTCAAAGGAGAGAAGTAACAGACTTGGGTACCTCCACTCCAGCCAGCTGTCCTTCCTCCCTTTTCTCCATGGGCAGGAAAGCAGTGATGGGCCCATCTCCCAGATTCCTGGATGGGTGAGGAAAGGCCTCCCAACTCCTCAAAAAAGATGTCATGCCAGGAATGCCCTCAGCCTCTGGGAGATGGGCCCTGGGAGGCCGGGTCAGGGTTAGAGGCAGGCTGGTCAGTTCAGTGTTTGGGCAACAGTATCAACTGAGACCAAGGCCATGGAGGCCAGTCCCTACATGTGTGCCTCTGGACAGTAGCCTCAGACATCACATTTAATGCTTATCAGCCATGTCGCAATGCATGGTCTTTGCTAGGAGGGTCTGCAGGAACCCAGGGGCTCATGACATAGGGGCTGAGTCCCAGCTCTGCCACTCACTACCGTGTTTCCCCGAAAATAAGACCTAGCCGGACCATCAGCTCTAATGCATCTTTTGGAGCAAAAATTAACATAAGACTGGGTCTTAAAATAAGACTGGGTCATAATATAATATAATATAATATAATATAATATAATATAATTAATGTAATGTAACATAATGTAACATAATATAACATAATATAATATAACATAACATAATACAATACAATACAATATAATACCGGGTCTTATATAATATAAGACTGGGTCCTATATTAATTTTTGCTCCAAAAGACACATTAGAGCTGATTGTCCGGCTAGGTCTTATTTTCAGGGGAACAGGGTAGCTGTGTGATCTTGAGCAAGTGACTGTAACTCTCTGAACTTTAGCATTTTCATCTCTAAGTTAGGGACCCAAATAGTGTTCGTCTCAAAGGGTTATTAAGAGGATGAAATGAGATGTCATTAAAGTACATAACACCGTGTCTGGTACACAGCAGGTTTCCATAAATGTTGGCTACCCACTGGTCCTTGGTGGACTGCAGAAACAGCCACAATATTTAGCAGTCTGCCCATCAAGAGGTGGAGTTTATCTCCCCTACCCCCGCTAATCTGGCCTGGCCTTGTGGCTGGCTTTGTCTCATGGAATGCAGTGGCCGTAATGTGCCAGCTGAGAGCCTAAGCCCTCAGGGGCTTTGCAGCGCCTGCTGTTAGAATGCTGATGCCTGCAAGCGAAGAAGCCTGAGCTAGCCTGTTGGAGGATGAGTGACCCAGGGCCCTGTTGCCTATAGCCCTGCCAAGAGCCAGCCTGGATCACCAGTCAGCATCCAGCTCCCCAGCTGCCTGCAGACACATGAGTAAGGCCCGCCAAGATCAGCCCAGCTGACAGAGTCATGGACCAAATCAAGGGAGTTGTTTGGAGCCGCACATTTTGGAGTGGTCTGTTGTGCAGTCAAAGCTAACTGACCCCAACCCCTCTGGGTCATGCGTCTTCATGTTGTCTAGGCTTAGCGTGTGTGGCAGGTTGAAAAACGGCCCCCCAAAATGCCCACACCCGAATCCCCCAAACCTGTGACTATGTGGCCTGACATGGCAAAAGGGACTTTGCAGAGGGGACTCTGTTAGGGAGCTTGAGATGAGGGGCTGTCCTGTATTATACTGGTGGTGGCCTAACAGGATCACAAGGGGCTGTAGAAGAGGGAGGCAGGAGGCTCAGAATTATAGAGACGGACACGTGACAGCACGCGTAGAGCAGCAACAAGAAGGTACTACACAGCTGGCCTTGAGGATGGGGAAGGGCCAAGAGCCCAGGAATGAGGACAGCTAGAAGGTGGAAAAGGCGAGGAAATGGATTGTCCCCTCGAAGGACAGAAGGAGCACAGCCCTGCCAATACCTTGATTTTAGGACTTCTGATCTCCAGAACTGTAAGAGAGTAAATGTGTGGTATTTTAAGCCCCCACTTGTGGTAATTTGTCACAGCAGCCATTGGACTGAATGTAGCATACCAGGCCTCTGTGACTGCTGCATTTCCCACCCTCTAGTTAAAAGCAAGCTAGGATTTTGTTCTTCTGGTGACAGATGACCATGACAGCTGACAAGTCACAACAGCACTCCTAATTTTAATGGCTAACATTTCTTGAGCCCCTATCAGGTGTCAAGCACAACAGGCTAATGGCTTCATATGGATCATTTCAGTTAATCTTCACAAAAGGCCTAGGAGGAGGTACCATTATCATCATCATCATCATCATCATCATCATCATCATTATTGTTATTCCCATTTCACAGATGGGAAAACTGAGGTTCAGAGAGGTTATACAATGTGCCCAAGGCCACACCACAGGAAGTGGCAGGGCTGGGGTTCACATCCAGCTCTGTATGACTCCTAAGAATCAAAGATACTTAAACCTTCCTGGACTCAGCTCCTGCCGGAAGAAACCGTCCTCACCCCTCCCTCTTGCCTCTTCCCCCTCCGGGGGAGGGGCCTCTCATACATTTCCCTTGCCACCACTGGCCCTTACCCTCTTTTCTTTCTCCCCAAGCCTCCACAAAAGGCTCTTTCTCTCTTCATATGCCATTTTATATGGCACAGACAGGCTGGCATTTCTGAAAGGAACTTTATTTCTTTTTTGGCTTTCCCTCAGCTTTGTAGCGAAGAAAATAGAAATTGCAAAAATATGGACAAGTTCTCAGACTGCAGATTTCTGATCCTAAGAATTCCCTCCAACCAGGATGGGTTGGCACCGCTGACTGGCACCATGCCTGGCTTCCCTTCCTCCCAGCTCCAGGCCCCCACCTGCTGGGCAGCGTCGTCTCCCATCCTTGGCAGAGGTTTACCTAAAATTAACAGTATGTGATGATCTTGCTTATAGAGACATCGGGCTTTCTCCTTTACCTCTTCTTATGTTACCAGCACCCCAGTTTTCTTAGGGGAACCACTGCTCACTCCCTCTCAGGCCAGGTGGCCTTCATGGGGCTGACCCTATCCCCAGGTCCTGGGATAGGTAAGTGGCCCCAGGCAGGTCAATGAGAGTACCACATCCCCTTTCCTCATAGTGATTGGTTCAGGCACAGGCACATGACCCAAGATGAGCCAATCAGAGCCAAGGAAGAAGGATATCTGATGTTTGCTGGTGCTATTGAGTAAAAGTCACTCTCATGTTTGCTGTGGTTGGCGCCTGGAGCAGCCGGGGGCCATCTTTGCCAATGTACGAGGAGCGGCTGCCGAAAATGAAGACAACACAGAGAAAACCTTTCAAAATGAAACAGAGACAAAGTCTTGATAACATTGTTTGAGGACCTGGATCCAGCCATGCCTGAAGTCCTAGATATAAACTATAAACTTTTCAGTCAATGAGAAAATAAAGTGTTTCTGCTTCAGCCACTTTGACCTGGGTGTCCATCACATCCTGCTTATACAATGCAATAGCTAACATGGACCGAATGCGGTCTTTGTTTGGGTTCCCCTGAAACGAGAGCTTGAGACAAGGACATGGGTACAGATCATTTATTTGGCAGTTGATCTCCAGAAGCGGGAGTGAGGGGCAAAGGAGAGTGATTCAGAGAAACTCAATGTCAAGGTGTATTACTGAGTTTGCTACTGCAGACAGTAGAGACTCGATTTCTTTGGGACCTCATGAGGAGTGTAGAAAGTGCCTTCCAGAATTATCTATGGGAGACCAGAAGGCTAGATCATTATCCTCTGGCTGCTGACCTCCACTGTTAGAAGGGCTGAGCTCAGGGTCACTGTGGTAAGCAGAATAATAGCCCCCTAAATCTGTCTATGTTCTATTCCTCAGAACCTGTGAAATGTTGGGTTACATGGCAAAAGGGAATGAAGGTTGCAGAGGGAATAAAGGTTGCTAGTTAGCTAACTTTAAAATAGGGAGATTAGTCTGGGTTACCCAGGTGGGCCCAATGTAATCATTAGAGTCCTTAGAAGTGGAAGAGGGAGGCAAAAGAGGAACAACCAGATAAGTGGGAGAAAGACTTGGCCCAATGTTGCTGACTTTAAAGGTGGAGGAAGGGGCAACCAGCCAAGGAATGTGGGCAGCTTCCAGAAGCTGGAAAAGGCAAGGAAGTGATTCTCTCCTAGAGCCTCCAGAAGGAATGCAGACCTTGATTTTGGCCCAGTGAAACCTATGTTGGACTTCTGATCTCCAGAACTGTAAGATTATAAGTGTGTGTTATTTCAAACCATTCACTTTCTGGTCATTTGATACAGCAGCCATGAGTAAGTAATAGTAACCACGACCCTAAATGTCCAGGCTGCACTGTGTACAGGTGAGTGGGTTCCGATGGCATCAGATAGGGCATGGGACAGAAGGAGGAAAAGACACACAGCTCATGCTTGATGTAGGGTGTTGTCAACATGGGCCTGAATCTCAGCTCGCTTGCACAGAAATTGCACTTAATTAGAGGGGGGGGGATAAGGGGATGTGACGTGAGGAATCAGAGGCAGCTGCCACAAGCTGTCCCCCAATGCCAGGCACAGTGCTAAGCCTGCCACATGCAATATCTTGTTTATGCCTCTCTTCAAGTCAAAAGGGTTTCTCTCCTTTCCTTATGCAAGTCCTGAGGGCCCCCAAGGGGCTCTCTCCTAACGGGGGTTCCAGCCTGAGGAACCCCTCTGGTGTGCAGGTCATTGGCACAGCAATGATAAATGACCCATTAACTCTTACAAGTGATCAAATAACCTCTCCCTGCCTCCTTGGCTCTTCCAGAAATCATCCTTCAGGGGCCCCACATCTAGTCACAGTCTAACCTCTCAGTGATAAAAATATCCAGGAATAGTAACATGCAGAAATGGAAGAGGACCATCCTTCTCTCTGAACTTGGAAATCTCTCACCCACGACAGAAAACGAGTGAATGCATCCCTGCCCGTGGCAGACATCACTAATCAATCGCGGCATTCTAGCTCACTAAGTCCAGACATGCTCACATCTTTCTCAACACAGTGGTCCAGGAGGCACTGCTAACGCATTTGGAGATAGAAGGGTCAAGACGTTCCATGGCCACGATTGGTTACTTCTCATGTATGAATGGCTAGCGCCTTCAATAACCAAGCTTCAAACTCCTCTGAAAACTGAGGTGGAAAATGCTCTTGGGCAAACAACTTTGTTTTAAGGGAAATGTTGCCTAAGGGGTTCCAAATTCTCCCTGATTTCCTCATCATCCCAAGGTTTGCCTCTTCTGTTGGGTCTCCTTCTTACTTGCATCATCCAAAACAAAAATTGCTTCCATTTATTGAGCACCTACTATGTGTCAGGCACTGTCGCAGGACATTTCTGAACCTTCCCATGATGAAGGTATTAGCCCTGCTTTGTATGTAAAGACATTGAAGCTCAGAGACAGTTAGTGACTCTTACTTGCGTCAGGTCACACATCATTGCCACCCTTCATAAGTCCCCTTTAAATGAACAACAGCAACAAAAAATCACACTGCTCGGATTTAGTCATACAGTATGAAGATGGGGCTCACGTAGCCTCAAAATACCCACAGCCAAAACGGGAGAGGTAAAGAGCATGTGAGAAAACGGGGCTCATTCCTTTAAGTATTCATCAAGATTGTTCTGAGCACCTACTATGTGCTGGGTGCTGGGGCTACTGCACTGATTGTGCCAAGGTAGTCTCTATCCTCATGGAATTCATAGTGTTTGGGTGGGTGGGGAGGAGAGACTACAAATGACAAGCTTACAGATCGCGACGCGTGCCCTGAATGGCGTGAGGAAGGGGCCAAGAGGTACTAGCAGTGTTGCCTCTTCACAAGCCTGTTTCCCTCTTTACAAATGTCCTCCCATGCAATTCCTGGGACTCTCCCAAGCAGATCATTTTTATCCTCAATACCCAAGGGCACTCGGTCCATTTTCTCAAATAGCCAGCCTATGTTTACCACGCCATCATCCTTCCCAATTCAATCACCCTAATTAGGAGCTGCATTTTAGCTTCTCATTTCTGTGTTAAGTAAACATTTATTGAGCACCTACTATGTTAGGAGGATGGCCGTGTAGGTTGCACTAATGCTGTAGTTGCCTGTGTGCTGTTATCCTGTGTGTTCAAAGCTATGGCAGCTAAGGGGTGGGGTCTATAAGCTATACGAGGTCGGACAATTAAGTTCACGAACTCATCCTAGAAAAAGTGCTACATACCTCATTGCTGAATATCACTACGGTCACCTTCTGAATATCACTCCCCTTGGGAAAGCTATGCACTGACGCCAGCGCCTAGTCCACCCTTCAAAGCAATTTTGAAACTTTTTTTCTGGAATGGCCATCAGAGCGGTCGTCGTATTACCCTTGATGTCCTGAATGTCATCAAAATGTCTTCCTTTCAATATTTCCTTTATCTTCATGTAAAGAAAGAAGCCATTGGGGGCCAGATCGGGTGAGTAGGGAGGGTGTTCCAATACAGTTATTTTTTTACTGGCTGAAAAACTCCCTCACAGACAGTGCCCTGTGAGCTGGTGCATTGTCGTGATGCAAGAGCCATGAAATGTTGGCGAAAAGTTCAGGTCGTCTAACTTTTTCATGCAGCCTTTTCAGCACTTCCACATAGTAAACTTGGTGAACTGACCAGTCGGTACAAATTCATAATGAATAATCCCTCTGATATCAAAAAAGGTTAGCAACAGCGTTGCCACAAGTTCATGAACTTAATTGTCAGACCTCGTATGTTAGCAGGTTCCTAGAGCCATAAGGATCTGGAGATTATGTGCAGGGTTTGAAAGTTCGAATGCCCACACTGGCCAGGCAGGAACCATGAAAACGGACAGGGTGTAAGACAAAAGGGAGTGGTGGGGGCTATGGAAAACTGGGGACCTCATGGTCTGCCTGAAAGGGGTGACCATTACTCATCTCCAGCAGGTGGCCGCTATGTAGAAGGTGCAGCATAAATATATATATATATATATATATATATATATATATATATATATATGTATGTGTATATATATATATGTGTGTGTGTGTGTGTGTGTATATATATATATATATATATATATAAAATCCAGAAATCCAAATATATATGAATCTGGCAATTTTTGAATATTGACAACAAACAGAACTAAAAAGTGCAAATGGAAAGGGGCAGACGGAACTCATTGTCCATACACTGATCTGACTTAGATTCTGGTTTAATCAATGGGGAAACGGAGGCTCAGAGTGGTTTGCCTAAAATTTCACAGGAAGGGTCCGTTTGGCCCATTTTGCTTCGAGTCAAAAGCCTGCTGTGCCTCTTCTCCAGGTCACTAAACACTGTCCGTGCATCTCAGGCCCCGGGAATTTCCATGGGGTGGGGGGTGGGAAGCAGTGTGGGGGGTGGAGGCAGACCTGTTCCGGCTCCCACATTCCTGACTCCTTTTTCAGCGGCTGGAGATTGCTTCCCAGTGTGTGGATCCAAGACTCCTCTGTCTCACTCTTGATCTCTGTCTCTTCCTCTCTGTCTCTCAGTGTTTCTTTCTCTCTGTCTTTTTGGCAGCAAATGCTCTAGCTTCGACTCCTTCTGTCTCTCCCTCTGTCTCTTTCCCCTATTTCTTGGTCTCTGTCTCTCTTTGCTCCCCTTCCTGCAGTCTCTTTCTCTCTCTCCCTCTGTACCTTCTTTCTGTGCCTCCGTCTATGTCTTGGCCTATATTCTGTCTCACAATCTCTGCTGCTCTATCTGTCTGTCTGTCTGTCTCTCTCCCTGTTTCTCTCCTCATCTCTCTCCTCTGTCTGCTCTTTTCTTATCTCTCTGTGTCTCTCTCCATCTCTGCCACTCTCACTCCCCTCTCACACCCCTGTCCCCCCAGACCTCTCCTCTCCTGCCCTCCGAGTCCCTCTGGCCACCGTGGAAAGGTTACTGTAAACGGGAATGAAGCCGAGGGCAAAAGTAATCAACCCCCCAGCTGACCTCCGATCCCAGTCCCCGCGCCCAGGATGGCAGAGCCTGAGCCTGGTGGCTGGCTGAGCCC
This sequence comes from Rhinolophus sinicus, assembly GCF_036562045.2. Lineage (NCBI taxonomy): Eukaryota > Metazoa > Chordata > Mammalia > Chiroptera > Rhinolophidae > Rhinolophus > Rhinolophus sinicus. The sequence goes on along the minus strand of NC_133765.1, from coordinate 31,277,453 downwards.
CCTCCCCCGCCACCACCCTGGCCCCCCCCTCCCCACCCCCAGGTCCCCTTGCTGACAAAAGGCCTATCTTCTCTCTGCCTAAATGATTTAAATTCTAATCAAACATCATTTATAGTACATCTCGGAACCGTCTCCTGGGAGCTGCTCCCACATGAGAAGTTGCCATGGCAACAGGGGGGTCTTGTTTCAGAAATGTCAGATTGTATTATTGTCTTCACACTTCTCTGATAACCTAGTGTCTCTCTCTCTCTCTCTCTCTCTCTCTCTCTCTCTCCCTCTCTTTCTCTCTCACCACCATCCCCAGGATTTTATCCTTCTCTCTCTCCCGCGCTCTCGCTGCTTCCCTACCCTTCATCCACACCCCCCCCCCCCAAGCTCTCCTCAGGACCCCCGCCTTCCTCCCACCCTAGGAGAAAGTGGCCTGATCAATTTCATCCCCAGCCTCTCCCCAGGCTGGCGGCCCCCTCCCGTGTTTCTGGCCCTGGGGCCTCCCCTCTTTGGGAAAGGTGTCTCACCCCACCCCTCATCTTCAGCAGACACGTTCCCCCCTCTAGGGGTTTGCTGGAGTGTTCTGGTGTCATTTTATTTTGCTAGATATGAAAATGAGACATAGATTTTTCCCGGTGATGCGTGTGTGAAGTTCTAACCTGGCTTTTCAGAATTTGTTTTTCTCTTGGGGGTGGCGGTGTTGGAGGAAACCAAGCTCCTAACAGGATCCAAATGGAGGGTGGAACATGAGGCCAAAGGTGTGCCTGCATGTGTGTATGCAGGTGGGTTTACGTGCATGTTGTGGGTGCCTGCACGTGTGGGCACATGTGTGTTGTATGTGCCTGTGTGTGTGTGACCTAGAAGATACCTTCCCCAGCCTGGCTTCTGGCACCTAACAGGCAGCACCAAGGACCTGGGCACCTGCCTCTCTCATCACATATCTTTCCTGAGCATAAATGGGCACGTTTGCCAACATTTTCATATTCAGGTCAGGGGCTTCCTCCTGTGTGAAGCTGCCGAGATATATTAGCTCTGCACACGACCCAGAGAGGTTTTCTAAATCCAACAATCCTCTCATTCCACAGATGGGAACACTGAGGCCCCAGCAGCAGCGGTGGCATGCACAAGGTCTGAGGTCACAGTCGGGCCACAGGTGGCCATGGAGACCAACTCTTCCCCTGCCAGGCCACTGGGAGACTGGCAAAGTGGAAAGTGGGAACTGGAGCACCACTGCCCTGGAGAGATGTCACTTTGGAGGGGCCAAGGCTGGCAGCACTTCTGGCAGCCCCACCAGGTCCTGCAGAGCTGGCAGTGATGCTCGCTGGGTGCTGGCACTGTTAAGCCCTTCATAAGAATGATGTCATTTAATCCTGTAACAATTCTGAGGAGGTTCTATCATGATCCCCATTTTGCAGATGGGGAAACTGAGGTTCAGAGCAGTGATGTGAGGCAGCCCAAATGTGCAGAGCCAGTACATGCAGAGGTGGGAACCTAGGACTCTGAGGCCCTAACGTGCACCTTTTCCGTTCGCCACACTGCTTCCTGTGATGGGGGCAGAGAAAGTGCTCCCCTCGTCCCTTGAGCACTGAACAGACGGGGATGGATCAATCTGGCTTTGTCCCTGACATCTAGAGGGTCATGGCATGGAGCAGAACGGGAGCTGGTGAGACAAAGCCCACCAGGCTGAACCAAGGGCACGAGCAGGGCTCAGAAGAGGTGGAGGGAGACCAGCAAGTTTCGGGACACAGGTGAGGGCGTCTGTTAACTGCAGTGGCCGGGAGCAGTGGTGTGGGGTAAAGGACCCAGGGTGAAGCCACCAAAAACTAGATTAAAAATGACCCCAAGAATCTTCCTCTCTTGTTTCCCAGTTGGGAAAACTGAGGCTCAGGGAGGGTCAGGAACTTGCATGAGGTCCCACAGCTTGTAAAGGGCAGAGGTGGCCCTCAGCCTGGTCTCACCGACTGACAATTTCTACTGTTTGGTCAGGAGCCAGGGGACCCGGGTCAATCCCAGCTCTGCCCTCCAGTGTCTGTGTGACCTTGGGCTCAATATCGAACCCCCTGGAGCCTCAGTTTCCCCATCTGTAAAGTGGGGATCAGAATGGTACCTACTTTATAAGACGGAAGAATTACATGAGTTAAAACTTGGAAAGCACTCAGCATGGTGCCTGGCCGGTGGGAACCCTGGATATGATTCTGAAAACATCAGCCCCCTGCTCAGATCCAGACACCTTCCTTATCTGGTGGCTCCTTTCTTCTTAATGCCTGTGTTTGGCCAGGGACCACCATCCCCGAGGAGTTCTAGAAACTGGGACCCCCTTCCCCTGAGCTTTTGGGGATCCAACCCTTAAAAGATGCCAGCTCTCCTCCTTTTCCTCTTTTTTGCCGATCTCCCCAGTAAAGTGAGGGCTAGAAAGAGCAGTGACTGGGGTTGGCATGGGCTTTCCCCACCCTGGACCCAGCACACACATCTCTCTCTCCTGAGATGCTGACAGAGACCAGGGAGTGCCACCTGTGCAGTCACATGGGGGCCATCTTGCAGTTCTTAGTTTCTAAACGAGAATGCCCACAATTTCGTTTTTCACCGGGCCAGGAAGGGTATGTATCCTGGTCCTGACTGAGCCAGCGAGACCTAGAGAAACACAAGACGTCTCACTCTCTCTCTCTCCATCTCACTGTCTCTTTGAGTCTGTCTCCGGGTGTCTCACTGCCTCTCTGGGTCTCTTACTGTCTCACTGTCTCTGGGCAGAAACAGAACGTGGAAGCAAGAGAGACAGAGAGCAGACACGAGGCCGGCGTGGCAGTAGGAGGGCTGCGGCGGCGTGTTTGTCCAAGGCAAGGCGCATTGATCCCGCACGGCCATCAGATAAATCCGGCCGTGGTAATGAACCTCCCCACACACCGCTCTCAAAGCACACACCAGCCCTGGCCCCAGCGGTTAATATTTAACTGAATAAGGGCCATAAATATGGAAAATGGGACTTTTAATTAAATAAGCAGCTTTTAAAAGGGCCCTTGGGCGGGAGAGGCTTTTGTTTAAATATGATTGATTTGACATGTCCTTTCGCTCTCACACTCTCCCGGCTCGCTTCCGACGTTAACTCTTGGCCCCAGCCAGAGCAGCAAGCTGGCGAAGGCCAGACCGGGTCCTGCTGGAGGGCTGGGGCTCCCAGGGGGAGGAAACGGGGTGCCGTGGGAAGGACATGCCCACTGGGGCTAGGATTAAAAATCTGGCTGTGTGGCCTCCCATATTTGGTTTAAACCACATCCGAGGCTGCTTGAATTGGGGGAAAGCATATTTCATCTTCCAGAAGGAATGTGTTAGTGGAGTGAGATGTCTGCGGATCTTGGGGTGTAGGTTCCCAAAGACCCGGGTTTAGGCCACTACTTGGCTATAGCTCCTTTGGTGGTCCAGCTGGCCGTCCTTCCTTCTGTGCCTCAGTTTCCTCATCTGTAAAATGGGATAATAGTTACTTACTTCACAAAGCTGTGTGCAGATTCAGTGCTCTGCAGTCCATGGTAGGACCCCCAGAATGAGTTTCCCTTCCTAAGGTTTGCCAGGATTATGGCCAGAGGCTGGGTGACTGCTGAGAGGCCCCAAAAGAAAGCATAAAGCCCACATTTCTATACCCAGGACTGGCCTCGTGGGCATGCAACCTGTGTCATCGCACAGGGCCCGGTGCTTAGAAGGGCCTGCACTTGGTTTAATGCTCTGTTGTCACCATCTTGAAATTCTTAATCATTGTTGAACAAGGTGCCCTGCATTTTCATTTTGCACTGGGCCCTGCAAAATACGCAGCCGGTCCTGCCTAGACCCAGCCACAGGTCCACAATCTTTGTGGTTTGGGAGGAAGTCACTCATTGGATGAGCCTGGAATTCTCCAATTTAAGGGCTGGAATGAGACCCCAGTAGCCAGGGAGGTCTGTCTCCTGCCTCCAAGCGGGTGTCCTTTAACTTTCAAAACTTTTCCAAAATAAGAAGCCACATTCTGTCTATTATAGGTTTAATATTAATGAAGCACTTTCTACATGCCAGATTCTGTGCACGCCTGGTCTCAGAGCCCTGTTGGTGTCCCCACTTCCTGGGTGAGGGACCTGATGCTCAGAGAAGCCAAGTAATGAGCCTGGGGTTGCCCAGCTAAGGAGCAAGCAGAGCTGGGATGTGAACCCAGGGCTCTTTGTGGTCATTGCCATATCTTAAGTCCCATGCGGTTTTAGCCTGGAGCAGGCCTATGTCCTGGGACCCAGGTCTGGTTTGGCCCTGACTCCTCTGAGCTGACATACCGTGTTTCCCCCAAAATAAGACCTAGCTGGACAATCAGCTCTAATCTGTCTTTTGGAGCAAAAATTAATATAAGATGCGGTCTTATTTTACTATAAGACTGGGAGAAGGTTCTCCCTTCTCCAAGCAGCAAACACTGGCCCAGGCTGGCCTCCCTCCCCTCGATCTGCACCATAACCATCTGTGAGCAGTGTAACTCCCGTTGGGCCCAGGGAACACCGGGCATCAGGAAGACGGGGCAAAGGTCGGGGTGAAGCCCGCTCCTTTTGGTGTCAAAGAAGATTACGAGTCCTGCTCTCAGAGCTGAGGGCTGGGGCCGAAATCAGCCTGTGATCCCAAGTGAGGTGAGTTCAGAGGTCACCAGCTGGCTCCTTTGTGTGTCAATATTAACACGAGAGTCACCTAATTGGGGTGGGTCAGGCAGTGGACACAGTCAGGATGCACAGCAGGAGAAGGGAAAGGGACCGATGGTCCCCCAGGCACTGTGTTGGGTGCTTCACATGAGTTAGCTCATTCGTTATATTAATATCCCTACTAATAATACGAATATAGAAGGAGCAGGAGAAAGGCCATATCCACATCTATTGAGTGCCTATTAAATTCAGGCTTGGTTCCTGGCACTTAATTAAACTGTCTTATCCTTCCAACCTCCCTATGAATTACGTTCTGTTGCTACCTCCTCCTACAGCCAAGGAAACTGAGGCACAAAATGGTTAAGTCAGTGGTTCAAGGTCGTACAACTTGAGTGGAGGTCAGGGACGTGGGTACCTACTGTATGTAGGGCACTATTTGCCCTTGTGGCACTTGCCTACTTCACGGAGAGTGGCTATCATGTGCCTAACATTCTACATCTATGACTAATTCGAATTCTCCCTACAGCCCTATGAGACAGATAAACCCATTTAACAGATGAAAACGATGAGGTTCTGTTGGTTCCAGAACTGAGTAGAACGTGAAGCTCACGTAGTGTCCCCAAGTCCAGTCCCCAGGCCTGGAACACTGTCTTCTGTGCTGCCCACAACTTTGGAGAAGGTCATCGGTGAGGTGGAGCCCCAGCCAGCAGCAGGGTGGGAGCCGAGGCAGAGGACGGCTTTAATGGCCTTGGCATTGTCTGACATTTGGGTTTTACTCTCTGTGGAAAGTGTGCTAATTACTCCTGTTCACTCAGAAGTCTGGCTTAACTACCACTCGGATTTTATGGAGTTCTTTGGGGTTGCCATTGCTGTGTGACTTCTGGAGACCACAGTGGCAGGCAGCAGATGTGCCTCTGCCCCCCTTTCCGGCCAGCCACTCCCAGGGATGCAGGCCCGCGTGCTAGCCACACGCTGGGGGATCCTCCCTTATCTGCTCTCTTTGTGCCTGCACACACACACAGCTCTGCTGTCCCCCAGCTACCCCAGGAGTAGGTACAACGAATCATCCCCATTTTGCAGGTGAGAAAACAGAGGTGCCAAGAGGGTAAGTGGTTGTGCTTGCTCCCTGCATTGGGAAGTCTGATGCCAGAGCCTCAGCCTTACCTCTTTGCATCACTGCCTCAGCCTCCCCGACAGCCCTCAGCACCCAGAGGACGACCGTGGAGCCCCACATTCCTCAAGTCTGCAGGGAAGGTACTGAGAGCCTCCCTTCATAGGTGGGGAAACTGAGGCAAGAAGCCATACAGCAAAGAGGTTAAAAGTATGGGTCATTAGGAAGTTGGGCTGCAGTTTCCTCATCTGTACAATGAGGGTGAAACCAGAACCTGCCTGCTGGGCTAGTCAGGAGGATGACATTTAAGTGCTTAGGACCACGTATGGTGGGTGGAAAGCTCTGGCACAAGCTGGTGATTATTGTAATAGTTACTCCAGGGTCAGTTTGGGCCACTACTGTATGTCCTCACCGCCCCAGGCTCTACTTCCTCCTCCCCAGCCATGTCCCAGGCCTTTGCTCCTCTCTCCCAAACAGCACCCACTCTTAAGAGACTCCCCCACTGCAGGAGGTATCCTGAGTCCTCATGACTGGGGAATGCCAAGATTTATGCCCTTGGGAGGAATGTCAGCCACTGGATAAGGGGATCACTTTCAGGAGAAAGGGGCATTCTCAGTCTCCCCCAAATCATTGCATATTAGAGCAAGAAGGAATTATCTTGTCTAACGGTCACCCCCATGCCCATTTTACAGATGGGGAAACTGAAAAGGCATCAACAAATATTTGTTGATGGATGGATAAATGCATGAATGCATGAATGAATAAATGACGTGAAAAGCTGAGGCAACACCTGCCAAGCCCTGGGTTAAGGGCTGGGATTTGGCAAAGAGTAGAGTTGCCTGGTAAGGTCACTTAGCCTGGGATATGCACATCTTCAGGGGGTGCTGGCAACAGACCAGGAGGTGGTAGATACCCCTGGAATGTGCAGGGAAGTGGCTCTATGTTGAAGATACAGTCTTTGCTCCCAATTTGTCCATGGACGGGTAGGGAAGACAAAAGACAATCACTCATTCATTGTGATAAATGTAATCCCAGCAGTGGGAGGAGGCCTCTGGTGTGGCATGTTTTGAGCACCCAGTACATGCAAAGCATGCTCTAGGTGTTTCGTGGCATCTTCTCACTAGCCCTGGATGATGGCTATTACCATTCCCATTGTACAGATGAGGCAATGGAGGCTCAGAGAGGTTACATAATCTGCCCAAAGCCACACAGGAAATGGTTGATACACAATCCAAAGCCAGCTCGTCTGGTCCAGAGCTATGTGTCTAGGACGATGGAGTGTCCACCTCTGTAGAAGAGGAAGGAATGTAGTCTGGAGGGTTTTCCTCTGGAATGTGATGCCCAGGATGGGCAGCGGCCAAGGCAAAGTCCATCCAAGCCAGAAGCTTCTTAGCAGACTCCCTCCTCCATCTTGTCCTCCTCCTCTTCACCTCCTCCTGGGATGGGATTAAAACTGAGCCTCCCTTCATGTTCTGTCTGGAAAGCAGATGTCCTGCCCCTGTGGGGACTCTGGCTCCACCTCCTGCCTGTCCCCAAATTCCAGCGGCTTTCAACGCCCCACCAGGCCCTCCCTTCAGCTGACATTTTACATGGACCCTGCGGTCAGCTCTGGGCAGTGATAACAGGATTAGCCCCATGGAGGCAGATCACTTAATTAAACTTTGGGAGCAAGAATGCTGTCTTCTCCTCTCATTGCAGCGCTGGGGAGGGGGCTTGGGCTCCTAATGGGCCAGGCTGAGGAATTTTAACCCCTCCTCATCAATGTGGGCTCAAGCAAAGCCCAAGAATTTCCATCCATCATCCTGCCATCTGTATATCCATCCCACAAATATTGCCTGCGCTTCCTCACCTGTGCCCGGCACTGTTATCGCGGGGACCGACAAATGGTGGACTAAACCGGCTTCCAAACTTGGTTTGGCCAACAGAATGTCGCAGAAGTCATGCTGTTCCAGTTTCAAGCTAGACCCCAAGAGACCTGGTAGCGTCTGCTCTCTCTTGCAGCCCTGCCTCCACGTTGAGGATAAGCGAGCCTGCTGGAGGATGAGTGACCACGTGGAGGAGAGCCAAATCCTCCAGCAGAGGCCATTCTGGACGAAGTGCCAGCCAGCTGACCCTCCAACATGCAAGAGAGGCCAGCCTTGGTCAGCAGAATCACCTACCTGACGCATATCTGACCACAGATGCATGAGAGAGCCCAGCTAAAGCCTATAGACTCACAAAACAATATTTAATGTTCATTGTTTTAAGCCACTGAGTATAGGTGGGGGTGCTTTGTTCTACAGCATTATTGAGACTTACCTGACTGATACAGCTTCCCTTTGTCTTTTGTATTAAATCCAACCTCTCTCTGCCCCTGCCCTTCATCTCTTTCCGCTCTACCCCTCCCTCACTCTCTCCCCTCACTCACTTCACTCCAACCATGTTTTTCTTCTTACAGTTATTTCCTTGTAAAAATCTTGCTTTTTCTTGCTTCCTGGTCCTCCCAACCATTCAATCTGGCACATAGTAGGCCTTCAGTCAATATCTGCAGAATGAATGAATGAAGCAATGAACAGACACAGCCCCACCTGACCATCCCGGGGAGGAGGTGATGTCACCAAATCACAAACTACGTGCTAGAAGGAGAATATTAGGGATGGGAGATGCAGGCTCTTCCCTGAGAAAATGATGTCCGAGCTGAGACCTGAAGGACGAATGGGCATCGATTAGATGGAGAGGGCATGGAAGAGCATTGCAGACAAAAGGAACAGCAGGTGCCAAGACCCTGAGACAGGAGGGAGCATGATAAGCTCAGAGAAATGAAGAGAAGCCTGAATGGGGGTTTTGATTTTTTTAACAAGCAACAAGAGGCCTTTGAAACACCATGACAGGTTCACCCTTTCTTCCTCTTGTGTGTGCCCACACTCTTCCTTCTTGGACAACTACAGGACCTGGATTTGGGACAGGCAAAAGATCCTAGCTTTTAGCTAAATACCCCTGAAGCTTCTCCTAGGATTTGCAAGACCCAGCCTCTTTCATCTGGGCTCAAGTCTCCCCAATGAGGCCACCAGAAGCCAAGCTGGAGCTGGTAACCATAGGGGCTCTCATTTATGGGGCCTTAGTAAGTGCCTGCTAAGAGTTTCCCCCTTTTATCTCAGGACTTCCTGGGCCCATACAAGAAACTGGCACTGAAACAGCTCTTCTCTTTCTTCTTACCCTATCTGAATGGCGATTGCTTTTATCTCAAAAGCAGTTCTATCTGATGTAATGGCTGCCTAAAGCAGGAAAGATTGTCTTGATTGATTACTAATGTCTGCTTTGGTCCAGGAATGGATGTTTGATAATGTGTGTCACTCATTTACTGTCTTGCTTTAGATAGCGCTATGGTAGTTCTTCGAAGATCCCAACTCAGTAGGTGAGCCAGCTCTTGAAGGTCAGCTCCAAACTGACCAGCCAGGGGAAGACTTCCCATCAGAAGACTTCACAGAACATATTTTTGGGTCACAGGGTCCAGCAAGGAGGGGGTGGGCGAGTGGGCAGTGGGAAAGGGGGGAGCAGCAGTCCCAGCAGATGGGACTTGGAAGAGCAGGTTCAGGACAGGTCACGGTGGACATCCAATGCTGGCCTAAGGAGATGGAGCGGGGGAGCGATCCAACTGTCCCGGTCCCCCAGACCTGATGCTCAAACATGTAACACGTTAGCCTCAGAGCTCTGATCTAGGTGGGTTTCTTGTGCTACGATTTTGCCATTAGACCACGACAATGGGACAAACAACTGGCAGACTGTGGCCCGTGGCCAAATGTAGCCTTCAGCTTGTTTTTGGAAATAAATGTTATGGGGACTCAGTTACACCATTTGGTTACATGTTGTTTCCGGCTGCTTTATTCAACTCTGCTATAATGGCAGCGTGGAGGCCCTGCAACAGAGATGTCCGGCCTGCAACACTGAAAATGTGCACTGTCTAGCTTTTCGTAGAAAGAGTCTGCTGGCCCTGCGTCAGACAAACCAAGGAGTGGGGCTGCCCCTTCTGGTGCGAAACAATGCACAATGGCAGTAATGCAGGCAGAGAGACTCACTCCAGAGGGTGGAAGTCTTCCTCTCCCTGCTGCCACTCAGGAGGCAGAGAATTCCAAACTGTGTCTTCTGGGAGTGGCCGTGTCTGCGAAGAGGAAGGTGGGGGCAGGGGGAGGAAGAAGAAATGCTGGCACTTTTGGAGTCCTGTGGTCATCACTACACTAGGCAGTTCCCACAGACTAACTCTAAGCTTCCTGGCAACCCGGGAAGGCATCACAACCTGGTCTTTGCAGAGAGGGAAACTGAGGCCCACAGAAGGAAAGTGACTTGCCCAGGGCCACACACTTGGGGGAGAGCTAGGACTCTTCTTTAACACGTGAGAAATGGGACTCGCATGGTTAACATGGGTGACCGTCAGCAGTTCCCTTGTAATTTTCTATTGTTGCTATTATTATACTTGAGTACAATGTGCCAGACGCATTATACATAAGTCTACTTGCCCTGAAAATAACCCTATGAGATGCATTGTATTATTCTCCCATTTACCGATGGGGAACTGAAGCCCAGACAGGGGGTGCGATTTGCACAGGCCCTCCTGGGGGCGGTGCAAGGATTTGAACCCACCCCCTACCCCAGCCAGCAGGCTTCATCTGCCTTTGGTAAACCTCAGTTCTGTCACCTCCCATACCTTGTGTTTTCATGGTCCAGGTTCTCCGGAATGTCCCCATCTGTTATCTCCTGTGTGTGGGAGGGGTGCAGGTGGTGAGTGGAGGAGGGAGCTATTACCCGTTTTCCAAAAGGGGAAACTGAGGCCCACGGCGGGAAGTGGGCCTACCCAGCTGAGACAGCAGGGCTCTTCTCCCTCCCACTCTTTGCAGCCTCCCCACTTTTCCTGGTCCCTGATCAGAGCCCAAAGCCCCCTCCCGTTCCTGCTCCCGTCCTCCCCCCAGGTCCATCCCCCCCAGGGACAGCCGAGGAGGACAGTGATGGATTTGGGCCAGCCTTCATTTTCATCCTCGAGCCTCGCATCTGGGCGCGCTCTCCCTCCCTTTCCACTTCTCCTCCTGCAGACGGATGACAGGCGAGAATGTCTGTGACCCAGAGAAATTATCCTCCCTTCTCTCTCACCGCATAATTTTCTGCCCTCTCGTCTGGACAAGCCTGGGTGATTTTTAGCTACAAAAAAAGGGGGAAAATTATCATTCAGAAAAAAAAAATAGAAGGCAGCTCTAGCTCTCCGACAGACAGGCTGTCTGCTGGGTGAAAATGAGAATCTCCTGTCTTGTGAACGCCGGGGGACGTCGCGGGGGTGTTCACACGCGTGGGATGGCTGTGGGCACCCTGAGGGCCAGGCCCAAGGTCCCAGCAGGTTCCGGTGGCTGGAGGCACCTGCAGATTTTTCTGGGGGTACCCCCTGTGCCTGCCCTCATGTGGGTGCATACCTAGAGGACTTCAGCGGGGGAGCGAGCGTGGTCGTGAGTCACCTGTGAGTGCCCCAGCATTACCTGACAGTCCAGCTTCATGGTGCCCAGGACCCGGGCCACTGTCTGCCCATCTTGTGGCCTTCTAGAAGTTTCTCTCCCTGCCACACCCACACCACACAGACACATGCACACACACTCACAGGGTCACACACTTAGGGCCTGCTCCACAGGTAGGCAAGAAAAGTATTATAGACTTAAAAAAAAAATTCTGTTTTATTTGATTTAAAATTTCAAACATTACAAGTAACGGTTTAGCAACTAAAGGTCCATCTGTTTTTCTCAACCTTGTAAGTAACCACGGTTAATGGTTTGGTGTCCATTTTTCCAGATTTTTCCATGCAAACACCATGATTATAAAAATGTACACAGATGCACACTCATGCATACACACACACACACAGATACAAGACAGTTCCTCACCCAGCACTGCCACTTACTGTGTGGCCTTAGGCAAGTTGCTTAACCTCTCTGAATCGGTTTCCTCATCTGTAAAATGGCCAGTTATGGTTTGCACTTTATGGGGAAAATTAAATGAATTAATAAATGTAATATGCTTAAATAGTGTCAGGCATATAAGAAGTGTTCAATAAACATTAGCTTTTTTTTTTTTTGAAGAGTTTTCAAATTCCGTATTGTGGAGCCCAGTGATTCTAGTGGGTTATCTCAGGTGGAGAAAGGAAAGGGCTGGAAAACATGGTCCCCCCACCCAGCATTTTAATGAGGTAGTCTCTCTTTTGTTTTACATATTGAGAGTTGTTTGGGAAAACAGATTCTCCTGCTTGTAACACACACACGTACACCAGTTGTAAAGCCACTACTTTGAGATCCATCTTTTATGTTAATAATCCTTTGGTCTTAGATGATTCCGGCACCCAGGGCAGTAGGCACATAGTAGGTCTCCAACAAATGTTTGACTGACTGTCAACATGCCACAAAGCTTACGCAGAAAGCTGTGTATCCAGCACTGGTGCCCTCCCCTGGAGCAAGATGTGTTCTCTTGGCCCCAGAATGGTTTCTCGTCATTGTCTGAGGACCTTGACATCAGCTGGGACTAGATTAAGGGGACAGGATTGGGAGTGCCCTCTGCCCAATTCTTAGAACCAGGGCTCACACGTTAACCCTGTCCTGTGTAATATGTGCTTTCAGCCATGTACGTTTTTGAGACCTCAACTCTAGGAAATCTGGAGTTGGTGGCCATTGTATCATTTCTATTTCAAGGCATACCTTCACTTAACAAGAATTTATATGAGCCTCTTGAGAGAACGCACAACACTGAATAATTTTTTCTTCTCCTAATAGTGTGCAAAGAATTTGTCCATTCTTACAATTTTTCTTTCCTATTCCACAAAACATTTATTGTCACAATGTGCCTCAAACCCTGGAAACTGAGGGTAGCACAAGGGCCTCTTCAGGGTTTGTGCAGGAAATTTTTCTCCTTTCTCACTCTTGTTTACTCTCCATCACCTTTGGCCCTTTCCCCATGTGGGTTCAGTGGACACATGAATAAACTCCAAGGAAGTGTCTTTCTCAATTGCTGATGTCTGTACACCAAACTTGCCTTGGAGGGAGAGAAGGATCACATGTAAAATAAAGATCGGTGTCTGTCTTGATTCACTTCCCTGTTAGCCCTTCCCAATGAACACTGAACTTGAATTAGAGATATTCAAGTAAATAGTAGGTTCATTTTACCATCAAAGATGGCTCTTCCACACCTGGTGCTCCATTATAGAATCTCAAGGCTGCTGCTTTTGAACTCAGACTCACCCATATTGTTATTCACCTCTCCCCATCCCCAATCTCTTACTCCAATTACCTGCCCAGGAATGCTTTTGACAAATAACAGAAAATCCAACTAACTGTATCCTAAACAAATGGGGGCCATTCTTTGTCATATAATGAAAAGTCTGGAGCTAGGTAGCTAGTGTTGATTAAGTGGCCCCTCATTCTTTGTGATTTCTCTTGGCCTTTCCCTCAAGGTTGCAAAACAGCTGCTGCAGCTCCAGGCGTCGCATCCGAGTTAAAGGCAAAAAGAAAGGAAGAAGGAAGAAGGCCTGCAGTTTCGCTAGCTTTTTTTTTTTAAATCAGGAAAACAAAAACTTCTCTGGAAAGCTTCTAGCAGATTTCTGCTTAGGTCTGATTGGCTGTGACCCAGACACCTCTACCTGCCAGGGAGGCTGGGAAAGCAAGAGGAAGGCAGCAAAGGTAAAGGAGATGGGAAACGGGTCATCCCACAGCATTGCCACATCCTCTCCTCCCACACTTCACTCACATCCTTTATATCTTTCCTGTTGGAATGAATGGCAAGCCGTCCTCTACAGTTGCTGCTATGTGGCGGCATCTCTCTCGAGTCTATTCTTTACGTCTCCCTGTTTCAGGAACCCTGGCCATCCTTACGCACAATGTCTGCCTGCTTCCTTTGAACTTGCTTGTCTCTGCCAGAGTGGCTGCTCGCCCACCTCCATTTTCAGCATGCCTGGGTGGCTTCCTTCCAGTCTTCAAGTTTTGGCTTAAATGTCACTTCCTTGGGGTGGCCTTCCCGGATCATCCCACTAGGGTGGCCCTTTCTCTAGCCCAACTCCCTTCTTGAAATGATACATTTATTTGTTTCTGTTTTCCTATCAGACCTAAGAAGGTGAGAACTTTCTGTCCCATCAGCATGTTCCCATGCAAAGCGCAGTGCCAGGCTCTCAATACATATTTATGGAATGAATCCGTGAAAGGGAGGAGGAAAAAAATATCGATAGTCTCAGAACTGTTGGCAGATGGTGTCAAGTAGGGACAATGGCTCAAACAAGCTGAGAACTTTAAATGGTTCTAATAGGACTCTTGTGAGGAGCAAGATGCATGGGTGTACACACACACACACTCCAAAGTAAAACAAAACCAGAAGGAAAAAGCAGTGGGATTTTGAGGCGTGATAAAAATAAAGATACACTCATGTTCCCTGCCAGCCCTTTTGCTTCATTCCTCAGTCTTGATGACCGCGAGGCTGGAGATGGCAGCACTAGTGGACGGGTAACAGAATCAATCATTCACAGTTCTCTTACTTTCATGCATTTCTTTCCATGTGGGCCCAAGTGTTGCCAGCTTGTGCTAATTGGTCCACCGCATGGAGGGACCAGGCTGTAATTCACACATAACGCACATGTACACCTTTTATTTGTTAAAAGTTCAGCCTAAAACCCGCCCAGCCCAGCTGGTGGGCTCTCAGTGCATGTGTGGTTACTTGCCCATGAAAGCCACCTTGGTTGTCCCTCCCCTACCCACCTCCGTGCCCTCCTTCTAAGAGGTCATCTCCACGCAAAGGTCATTTCTAATAAACTTTAATCCTCCAAGGCCGGGCAATGTATCTCTTGTCTTGGCCACCCTGGTGCCTAGCACTTAGTAGGTGCTTATTACATGCTTGTTGCATTCCTGTCTGAACCCCACACCTTCTTCCAGTCTTTCGGGACACGTCCCACCTCCCATGGGAAGCTTTTTCCAATCCATTTTTGTCTTATTAACCCCACCCGCAGGTCACAGCTCTTTTTAGCACAGGGTCTGTAGCTCTGCCCCTCAGCGTGGTGCCTGGCCTATCACGGAGCTCTGCAAATGGCCACCTTGATGGAGGCCCTTAGAAGGGGGCGGGGCCCGGCAGGGGTGTCACTGGGGACCTGGGTGCAAAGGCCCTGCTCCTGTGAACTCAGGGCAAAATCAGCTGTTGCTTTTTGTAAAAGGCGGTCTCAGAAAGAAGCTTAAAGACGTCTGCCTTCACCCAGGCTTTTGCCTCTGGAATATTCTAGAACATCCGTTACATGTGACCGGAGACGTGAGAGAGCCAAGTGGGTGGAGAGAGAAGCAGGAATCAGTGTCTGCAGAGACGTTATCTGAATCCCTTCCATTGCCCTCTGGGTAGAAGTCCAGACCATGCTTTATCTGCTTCTTTGCTGGACAACCTCAAGCAGCCATGACACCCCCCACCCATCAGTACAACGCCCAGCCCCTCCTCCAACTGCTGGGTTCTATCCATCAGCCACATTTGCTTCTTCGGGACCTCCCCCAACCAGATTCTGCTGTGGCCCCAACTTTGAGGGTGTCCAGAGAGGGCGGACTCAAGCGTCTGGGTGGCCCCAGGTGAAGTCCACGGGAGGTGGGTGTTGCCAGGCAGGGAACAGTGGGGACCTTGAAAGCATCTCCCTTCCCAAGGACGGGAGGGCGACCATCTGGGCCTCGGCCGGAGCCCAGAGGCAGCCCAGGCCTTTTCCCTCCAGCGATGCAGTTATCAGAACCAGAAGAGGGAATCTGAATAAAGAGTCGGAGAGAGACAGCCCCCTCCTCCCACCGCCGTTTCCAGGCGACACGCAGGCGGTCGTGGTCGCTGTCATACAAACCCTTTTCCCATAAGACGGCAGGTCCCATGGGGAGAAGGGGTGAAGTGGAATATTTTATCAGCCGTGTACATATGTAACCAGAAATGGGGGCTGAAAAGCAAAACCTCCTTTCCCTGAATAGGGGGAAGGGGCGGGGGTGGAGAGGGCTGGCGGAGACTTATCTCTAGCAGGTCAACAGCGAGAACGTGGCTGCTACCGCGGTTTTCGCCCTCTGCGTTGTCATCGCGGAAAAGGTCCGCACAGAGGGCTCGTGTGGGGACAGAGTGTAAAAGGCACCTTGTTTTTGTATTTAGAAATAAGAATCCAATATACATATCAAACGTGAGAAAAAAAATAAAGGGAGCCAGATGTCTTGTTCTCCCGGCCCCCTTTCCACTCGTGGTCTGGAGATAGTTTTGCTCCCATGGGGAACCAGCCCTCAGCGCTGGCTTCGGGTGGGCTGGAGTTCCAAGTTCATTTGGCAGCAGAGGTAGGTCGGTGTGGTGCCTGGAAAGAGCAGGTCTCGCTTCCCCCTCAGGGGTCTGAGGAGGCAGGAGGTTGTGCGAGGACAGAGCAAGCAGGTGCCGTCTCTTCTCAGTTCCGCAAAAGGCAGCCATCTCTCCCCTGCCCTGGTGGGCGCTGTTATCCAACGATCTAAAGAACAAGGTAAATAAATAAACAAATAAATACTAATAATAATAATGTGAAACATTTGCTTTGTCCAAGATTTAACGTGAAAGCAACCAACCTTGCAAAGTCACCAGCCCACGTGCCTGGGGAAAAGCGACTTCGCAAGGTATGTTGTGAAGGAGGCTGCAGTATCATTGCTTCCCAGTCTGTTGTGCTACTTGGGGGAATCTAGGGGGAGCACGTAGACCCACACTGTCTGTGAGGCAGGAGTGAGGTGTTATCCTGGTGACCATCTGTATGCACATTTCCAAAGAACAGGGCACGGAAACGCTCAGATGCCAAGACCTCACACCCTCCGACAGCTCCATTCAGATGCTCAGGGCAGGGCTCCTGCCACAAACCCATTCGAAAGTTTGTGAGATGATTAAAGTTAAGCAAAGCGGGATGGAGAAAGAGAGAAAGAGAGAGAAGAGTTAGGGAGAGAGAGAGTGAGGGGAGAAACGCAAGAACCCATCTGGGCAATGCATCACATTGAAATTGCCCCGCATTAAAAATTCACCAGCCAGTGAATTTTCAAGGGATTTGTAGTAATTAGATGACAAAATGCTGGCAAATCTCAGGCTTGCCAAAGATGTTACTCAGGGGTCAAAGACTCGACACTTTCGGCTGGGTAATTTGTAAGTGTCAATCACTCGTAGCCATCAGAGAGAAGGGAGCGATCTAAGGGCTGAATTCTAAGTAAGTCCAGGCGCAGACTTGAGCCTGCCGTCTGCCAGCAAAACCCTAGACCCCAGCCGCTCCACTCAGGAACAGACAGACAGCGGCTGGGCCCCGCCTGGGGCTTGAAGTCACGTAGGCCAACCCAAGTTTCCCGCTTCTTGTTTGATTTTATTCTTTTAGGAAAGCAGTGGTTCACAAAGAGTCTGACGTCCCTCCTTGGAGGAGGAGGAGAAAGTTTCCGGTGGCCGGCCACCACTGAAGGGCAAAATGGGCCGTTTGAGCAGGGGAGTGGTTTCAGTGTCTTGACACCCAGCCTCAGTGCCTTTGTCTTCTCATCTGTCAATTGGGGACAAGACTCACCTTGCAGGGTTGTTCTGACTGAAGGAGGGAAAACCCGCTCTAACTACCTAACAGATTCCTCGCTCAATATCTAAACACCTTTGTCCCAGGCACTGTTCTGAGCTCTGAGGACTCAGTAGTGACCAAGGCAACACACCGGCCCTCGTGGAATATCCTAGTTGGGAGAGGGAGGAGGAATGAAGAACAGAAAGACAGAAAGCACGTCAGAGGGTGGCAAGTGCCAGGAAGAAAATGGGAGTCGACTTTGCACACTGTGGAAGGGAACGCCTCCCAGAGGAGGCCACATCTGAGCAGAGGCCTGGGGAAAGAAAGGGGCACAGAGGCTCAACAGAGGGATGTGCAGGGAGACGCCACAGGCCTGCCTTGGATGATTCCGTGATGAGAATTATCATGAGGCTGGAGACTGTTGGGCAAAGGCAGGTGGGGGTATGGAGGGGCTCGCTCCCCACCCGCGAAGCTTTGGATGCTTTGAGGCCCCACGACACTGGATTTGGCGCAGCCCCACCTGGACAGTCCCTGGTTAGATGGGCTCCCAGGGTCCTGGGGGGGAGAGAATGCACTGGAGATTCCCGTATGTGGCACCTGGCCCTGCCTGTGGGCCTGGCTGAGCCCTGCGAGACGATCTCATTCCAGCTGCTCATGCTGATTGAAAGCGAGCTACTACAAAGGGACGAGTGAGCCCGAAGGTAAAATGACGCTGTCAGAACTGCACGGCCCGGCACTGCCTGGAGCCCAGACGGGAGACCATTTCTGAGATAATGGGCATGGTGGGGCCTCTCTCCCTCACTGCTCCCATCTTCAGGGTATTTTCTGGTAAGGGTAATGGCGTTGGAGTCAGACAGACCCCGGGCCCTGAAGCCTGATGCTGCTGTTTCTGAGTTGTGTCACCCCAGGCAAGCCACTACACGGCTCTGTGCCTTAGTTTCTACATCTGGAAAATGGGCATATGAGTCCCACCCTTACGGTTATGACAGGCAGTATTAATAAGAATCTGGGTCAGGGGAGGTTCTCAACAGAAGCATTTCTAGCTCTAAATAACACAGCCTGATAAACAAGATGACCGGACCCTGGCTGGCCACTGTCGTATCCCAATCAGAAGAACTCCGTGGCTGAACTACACTTCAGGGAAATAAACCTCTCCTAGGTGTAGGGGGTCAAACCTCTGCTTTAAAAGACAAGGAGCTGGGCCAGGGTCTCTTTTGTAGTTTGCTGCCTGGTTTGCAAAATAAACATGCTAAGTGGAATCTATGCGCTGGAAATATTTATGTATTTGGTGAACACTCACGCTGCATCTAGGGAAGGACCGGGGCTGGTATTTGTAAATCACTTTCTCCCTGGAGCTCTTCCTGGTTATTTCATAGTTGTTGGTGGGGGCAGCGACCAGCGACCAGTTGGGTGTATTTATTCCTTCACCCACCTCCTTCCCCGAGTCCAGGTCTCCCTTCCAGTGAGCTTTCGCTGCAGGTTTAACTGGGCTATGAAACTGCTCGAGGAGAAAATGAGAAACTACCCAGTGTCTCCTGGGAGGCAATGGGCTGGGCCTCCTGAGCTCCGATGGCCAAACCTAACACCCCATGGGTGGGCACAGAGAAGACTGGGAGCCCTTGGACAAAGGCAAGCGCCCTGGGCACCCACTGAAGAGGCTGTGAGGACTCAGACCCAGCCCTCGCTCGTCTCCCTATGTCTCCGAGGCACAGGACCCACTTGAGATGCAAATAAAAATTAGCAGCAGCTGCAGGTTGGCCATGTATCCTCCATGCTCCCTCGTGAATATCGCCTGTCTTTGCAGTTTAGATTGGGGCACTTGGAGCTGCCTCGGCATTTGCTTAAGAATCGATGGGACTATGGCTAGGAATACAAAAAAACAATAATCACCATCACAGGCCGTTTATTGAGCACTTACTATGTGCCAGGTGCTGTGATGAGGCCCCTGGCCAGTTCATCTCAGTTCATCCTCACAAGGACCCAGTGACACAGGTAGCATGACTGTCACTTTGTCAGGTCGTCCCCTTCATTTCCGGTGCCCTCTCCTTGCTCTGACTTCCAGCCCTTCGCCTGACATTATATTACATATGTCATGGATGAATGCAGGCTTGTTTGTGATGAGATACACCTCCCTCCCCGGGTCAGAGGCTAAGGCTTTTTAGCTACCTGTTTTTGTCCTGTATCAGGAAAAGAGCTGGTGTGGTGGGGAGGGTGCCTGGAGGACACGGAATACGTCCCCTGGCTGCTGTCTGGACCAGCAGAGGTGGGGGCTTGTGCGGGGCACATGCCTTCAGAAGGCAAAGCTACAACCGACCACATGTCCCATGGCTTTCCTGTCCATCCACACACACGACCACAGGCATGCACTCATGCCATCAGAGCTGGGTGCCTCCCGGGCGCTCCCAGGACGCCCCCCCACCGGGTCTGTGGGCTCTGAGGGGCAGGAGCTGTTTTTGATCTCTTCCCTACAGACCCCAGGGCCTGGTCTGGGGAAGGTTCTACTTAATGCTCTGCTCCGTGCACACATGCACCGGGTTTTCTCTCATGGGCCTTGGCTGGTGGTCGGGGGCTTGGGGCTGAAAGTCAGAAGGACCTGGCAGGAACACCACGCCAGCCTCTTCTGAGCTCGGTGACTCTGGGGAAGTCCCTGATGAGCCTGGAGTCCAGCCCCAAGCCTCAGTTTCCTCAACTGCAAAGTGGGGGGCAGTGGCAGCACCCACGGGTCACAGGGTTGTGGTGAGGAGTCAGTAATTGATCATTTGACTTAATTTTGTCATCGAATTCTGAGGGCTTAGAACTTAAATCTCAAAGATGGCTGAGCTGTGAGGACTCAGACCCAGCCCTGAGGACTGGTCAGAGAGAGGTGCCTGGAGGGCTGGGCAGACTCTCCCTGGCACAGCAACAGGTGTGAGGGGTGGCCCCGAGCCCCACTGTGGCTCACTCCAGGAGCAGGGCTGCATTTCCACATTTGAAACACAATGGGCAGAGGCAGACCAGGCTGGCAGAGGGGTACAGTGCCGTAGGGAAGAGTCAGCTGCCTGGTTTCAACCGTGGCTCAACCCCCGAGCCGTGTGGTCTTGGTCAAGGCACCTAACCTCTGGGTTTCTGCTTCCTCACTGGAAACGAGGATGGCGATAATGGCGCCCATCTCGTGAGGTGGTGAAGGATTAAATGAGTTAGTCCGCGGTGAGGGCAGTGATGACCACAGTCACTTATCAGGATGGTGGATGAACCAGGGCTAGAATGGGGGAGTCCGAGGGAGGTGACCCAGGGAGGTGACCGAGGGAGATGACCCAGTGCCCACGGTGTGCCAGGGGCTTTATATCCTACAGGTGGGGCCATGGCTCAGAGAGGTGCAGTGTCTGGCCCAAGTTGCACAGCTGGGTGAGCACCTGCTCAGTGAACCCTCTGAGGTGGGTGTCCAGTCACCTCCATTTTACAGAAGAGGAGACTGAGGCACAGAAAGGCAAATTGGTTCTGAGATCACAGAGCTCACGTAAGTCATAGAGCTGGCACTTTAGCCCAGCATCAGGCTTGTTCCCACCCAGATGTCGGTAATTCAGACACCCTGACCTCAGGGAGGATGAGAGGTCACCTCCCACAGGAAGTGCTCTCGGGTCAGGGCTCTACCCTCGACCTTCAGGGCTGGGTCTTTCTCACTTGGTGATGAGGGTCTGCCCCAGGTAACCCATCTCTCCTGGGGCCTCAGGTTGGACCCCACAACCGTGGTCAGGAGAGCCCAGTGAGGCTAAGCTGGCTCTCAGCTGGGATGGAGAGGAGCCTGCAGGGGTCCCATGGCCCCTAGGGCGCTGGCCACTGTCTGTGAGGGGACCCCTGCTCCCCAAGCTGTCAGGCAGCCCCTCAGGACCACCCTGCTGTCTGCAGCTCTGCTGTCAGGTTTTC
Source organism: Rhinolophus sinicus (assembly GCF_036562045.2). Classification (NCBI taxonomy): domain Eukaryota; kingdom Metazoa; phylum Chordata; class Mammalia; order Chiroptera; family Rhinolophidae; genus Rhinolophus; species Rhinolophus sinicus. Next base: position 31,256,296 of record NC_133765.1, on the reverse strand, counting down.
CAATTCTGATCACATCGTGCCCGCACCTGCCCGCCGCCGCACATCACTGCCATTCTCCATCCCCGGACCCAGTTTGGGGTGAAAGCCTTGCTTATTAGTCAATCTGGATCCCACTTACTGTGAATTACCAGGCCTGATTGATATTCATGAGTGGATAGAGGTGAAACCTGTCAGCTGCCACGTGACTCCCTGCCTGGGTGGGGTGGGGGGAACAGGGGGGAGGCTGCTGTGAGGACGCGGGGACCAGCAGCCCTGACATGCAGTGGTGGCCCCCCAGATGGGGACACACAGCACCCTGGGAGCAGCCCCCGGCTGACAGTGGTCCGTTCTCAGTGGTGGCCAGGACTGGAAGGTACCAGGAGGGCTTGCTAATCTGGATGGGTAATGGAGACGGGGGCTGGGAGCTGGGGGCTGGGCTGGGCTGGAGAAGGCCAGCGGCCAGACTCGGCTCCCAAGTCCCACCGATCCCCCTTTGCACAGGCCATTCCTCCCGCCCGAGCCTCCCGCTCCCCCTGCAGCTGGAAAATCACTTCTTAGAGAAGCCTTCCCAGCACCCCATTGAGTCGGCCTCACCACTGCTCTCAAGGTGCCCTGTGCTGTCCCTGTTCACACACAGCAGCCTGTAATCTCAATTTTGGTGTTTGGGGCTGAGCTCCCCGGCTCACCATCTGGTGCCAGGCACAGGGCGGCATTCAGTAGAGCTCGGACCAGGCCCTGGACTGTGGCTTGGCACTCATTTCCTGGAGGCCTATAACCCTCCTGGGAGGGACGGTCTCTTCCCTGTTTCAGAGGAAGCAGGTGCAGACACTTGAAGCCGGGAAGCAGAAGCGAGGCTGGGGTGATTCTCAGGCCTGTGCTTCTGGGTTCAAGGGCAAAGCTTAACCTCTCACCCCCAAGGGCTTGGGTTTCTGGGAAGCATCCTTGTCTGGAGGGGCCAGTGGCTTTTGCTCCCGACAGCGACACTCCCAGGCAAGATGAAGTAAAAGTAACTACTTGTCAACTCAGAGAGAATGCACACGCTGACTGCACCCCTTTCCCCCCAAGCTCACGCTGAAAGCGGCGTTGCTGAGTGGGGGCGGAAAGGCTAGATACAGATACATTCTTCTAGGCAGACCCACAATCTACTGAACAGAAGACAGATGCAGGAGTTGAGGTTGCTTTTCAGTCACTAGAAAGTTAAAGTCTAGGCTTCCAGGAGAAGGAACAAGAGGAGGTGCTTTTCTTCCCCTCACCCCCCAGAAACGAGGCCGCACCACCTGGGTGGCAAGAGGCTCAGAGATAGGAGAGGAAACAGAATGCAGAGAAATGGCGCCAGACCCCCAACCCCGGTTTCTGAATTTGAACACACTGAGTCTTGGGAACCGGAGTGAACTGGCTCCCGCTGTTGAAGAAGCCGGGGCACCTTTTAAAGGGAGCAGTGGTGATAACAGGCACAGCAGAATCTTGCAGGAGGAGGGAATTAACTGATGGTCCACTCACACCCGCGGGCTTGATGGGTGCCATCTGGGCTCACCCCCCTGACCATAATTTCCCTGGCTTTGGCAATGAGGAGTCTCTGAACTTCCTGTTTCTCCAGGGACAACCTGGATTCCAGCCAATACTCAGTGGGGGCCTCCCATGTGTGGTCACTTGTGAACAAGACCTGCTCCCTGACCTCAAAGGGCTTCTAGTTGGTGACAGAGGGGCAGGGCGAGCATGCAGGGAGAGCCAGGGGGCTGCTCAGAGGAAGAGCCATCAGACCTGAAGGATGAGTGGCTGGTAACCAGTGGGAAGGGAAGGGGTAGAGGAAATGGGAGAGGAAGGTGTCCCAATAATCAAGGCAACAGATGGGGGTTGGCGCTAAGTTGGTGCCCATGGAGGGGCATGGATGCAAGGCATGTTTACGAGGTGTGTGAGGCATCTGACGGCATTCACGGCCCCAATTCTTCACCCCCTTCCATCCCACGTCCATGCCTTTCGGTGATCCCCTCCCTCGCAGACGTTGGGCTCTGCCGCATGACTTACTCTGGCCAATGGGGCAGGTAGCAAACATGTCTTTCTGTGAAAGCAGCAAGACCCACACGCTACTTGGGGTTTTCACTGACAACTACTGCTTGGGTCTAAGACAGTGAGACTTACACTTGTCTTAGGCTAAGACTCCAAGGAAGGAATTTGAAGACCTGTGGATGACGCTCATGTGAGCTTAAGTTCTAAAGTCAGCTGGAAAGGTGCAAATCGGGGACAGTCAAGTTGACCTTGAAAACGTCCCAGGAAGACCCCAGGCAGCAGCCTGACTCCATCTGTGGCAGAGACTGCCAGCTGTTCCTACATTCACTCTCCTGCTTCTTGAAGCACAAGGGCCTCCATATTTTAGAGGGGCACATGGGCCCTCAGGAGAAAGCCTACCTCCCAGCCTCTTTCAAAGGTAGGTTTGACTGCGTGACTCTGTTCTGGCCAGAGGGCTGTGCACAGACGTGATGTGAGACCATGCAGTGTCCTTCTCTGCCCAGATGGCTGGGTCCTGGCACAGTGGGGAACCTTCCTGGGGCCGTATGATGAGAGCCATGGAGGTGACACAGGGAGCCAGGTCCCTGCCACTGTGCAGCGCCCCTCGGGCTGGGCTTGCCTACCTTCCGACTGTCCCGTGAGAAGAGTCAACCTGTACCTTACTTAAAGCACTGGTATTTGGGGCTGTCACAGCAGCGGAAACATACTGTGACCAATACACTGTCTGCAAGGCCAATTTGGCCACTGTTCTTTGGCTGAGCACTGGATAAAGAAGCTGGCTTGCATTTTGGGGTCCACAAAGTTATCTCACAGCTCGAAACTGTTGCAGTGAGACGCTAATACTGTGAGAGCTGGGCAACTGAGCCCAAGAATAGAAATACTAGAAGGGGAGCGGGGTTAAGGGCTGTGGACCCAACCCACTCAGTTCCCCATCCCAGCCCCTCTGGGGAACAGCCTGAGAACCATGAACAGAACCAGTGTTTCCAGTGACGTCCTACGTGGCCCACCACTACCAAGCTTCCTTCCTTCCTCTGCAAAGCCAAGGCGGGGAGAGGATGGCTGACTGGTGCGGTGGCCAGTGGCGATGCCTAGAGAAGGGGGCCTGCCCTCTTCCGGCACCTTCCGGGACTATTAGCCTTGGAGTGCATTTCATTCTTCGAGCCTGTTCCCTCACCTGTGCAGAGGGTGACAGTCTCTGCCTTGTGACTCAGCCGAGATGCAACTGAGCTCGTGACTGTGAGCGCTCTGTAAATGGCAGGGTGACACGAAGACATATGAGATGGCAGTGATATCGCCTGGAATCTTTTTGGGGACTGGGAGAAGGGAGGGCTCCTGACAGTTCCCTGGGAAGGCAGAAGCAGCTGCCATCCGGAAATCTGCACAACAGAAAAATGTCTGCTGTTGGCCTGCACCCAAGGATGGGCGCTGCGGCCCCAGTGGGTCGTTTCCAATGAAAGCTGCAATTAAGGGGAAGTGGGGTATATTAAGGAAGCTGGAGGGGACGTGGCCCTGGCTCCTGGCGATGCTCTAATTGGATTGCGGGGCCCCTTTAACTCTGCCGCTTCGCCAGAAGGTCCTGGGCTGGGGGCTTGCGCTGGAGCACTCCAGGCTGCTGGGTGGTGGGTGATGGGAGAGCCTCCCAGGGGGTTGGGGGACACTCCTCTACTTTGGGGGGTGGGGGTGGGCTAACAACAGCAAATGGTTACTCGGTGAGTGCTCACCGAGTACTCATTTAATCCTCACATCCCCAGTCAGTCCGTACAGCTGGTGTTCTCGGTTCACAGGTGAGGACACGAGGCTCAAGGTCACGCTGCAGGGTAAGTGGCTGAGCGCGGACGCAAGCCCAGGGAGCCTGGCTCCGGTCTATGCAGAGAAGCATGGTGGGGCGTGAAGAGCACAGAATGGGGGGTTCTGCCATGGTGTGACCTTGTAGAGGCCACTCGCCCTCTCGGGCCTGGCTTTCTAAGCTGTAAAACCAGAGGGGCTTGCTTTAGAACAGGGTGTGGCAAACTTGACAATGAAGGGCCAAAGGGTAAATATTTCAGGCTTTGCAGGCCATAAAGCTCCTCTTGCAACCCCTCAGCTTTGTGGCTGCAGTGGGAAGGCAGCCTGCGTACAACTGTAAGCCAGTGGGTGTGGCCGAGTGCCAATAAAACTTTATTTACACAAACAGGCAGCAGCTGGATCTGGCCCGCAGGCAGTTTGCCAACCCCTGGTTTAGATCACTTATGTCCCTTCCTTACCACTTCTTTTTATTGTGCTCATGTTCTTCATTCTCTTTACACCAATTCACTTTTTGAAAACAAATTTTTACCCCGTCCTTAGAGCTTGGTGAAATTATAGGAAGTTAAAAAGTTCGTGGGCTGCGTAAAATCACCGTGTACCATGGAAGGCTGCCTTCCACGCTCTGTGAGGCACGTTTAGGTCGGTGGTTTGCAAACTGCTCAGGTGCCGAGGGGCAGGGTGAACAGGTGGGGGCTGGGCCTCAGACCCAGCCTTTAAACAGCAGTTTCTGCTTCATATGTTTTCCGTGTTCGGTTCTGCATAAGACTTGTTTGGAAAAAGGGGTCCTGTGGCCACAGGTTTGGAACTATCTAGAAGTGGCTTCAACATGAACTTGAAACTTATGAACTTTGGGCTAGGATTTCCCAGCTCTGCCTACACAGGGCTGTGAGTTCCCCATGTTGCTTCTTAAGTTTCTTAGAGAGAAAACCAGACGATTTCCTATTGCGCCTTTGGTCCAGCCCTCTCTCCTGAACTTGAGACACACACTCCAGGAAGCTCTTTGTCTCCCAACGGCTAACGGTCACCTCCAACGCGGCACCTTCAAAATCTAATTCCTTCCGTTCAGAGCCAGCTCCTGTAGTCAGCCTGTCTTCGCACACGCTGACTTCTTTCCTGGCTCAGGCCCCAGACCATGGTGTCACCCCTGGCATTACACACCCCACAGCCAAACCTTTGGGCTCCACCCTCAATACGTGTAGGTCCTGGCTGCCTGTCACCTCCGTTGCTGGTCTAAGTCACTATCATCTCCCCTGGATGACTGCAAGGGCCTTGGCACTCATGTCCCTGTCCCTCTGCTGTCAATTCTCAACGTACAGCTATGGAAGCCTGCTCTGCCCACCCCCCCCAGGCCCGGCTTGGCAGCCAAACTGAGCCTGCACAGTGGAGTCCACTGCCCGCTCCCCCTTTTCCCTGAGCACACGGGGCACGCTCCCAGCCCAGAGGCCTTGCTCCTGACCCTACACACCCATTCCTTCCCACTCTGCTGTCACACCACCTCCTCAGGGAGACCCCGTCAGTCCTCCGACACCCTGTAAGAAAGCAGCCTCAGGGGCACTGGAGAAAAGAACGTCTGCTGGCCGTCTGTCGGCCCACCTCCCACCGCGAGCTCCTCGAGGCCGGGGAGTGTCGTCCCCAGCACGCAGGGCCAGGTCTGGTGCACAGCAGGCTCAGCAAACATCTGTTGGGCGCGTGCGTCAAGGTGTTTTAGGTTCAAGCTTCTCCCGGGGCTCTGCGGTTCCGCCAGGTCCCAGAGGCTGAGGCCAAGGGCTCAGCCCTCAGGCACTGACTATCCTCAAGGGAGTGTCAGGGTCTCCCCATCACCCCCACTCTCCACCCTGGAGCCCTAGCACGCCAGGGCAACGCCTGGCACTGTCCATGGCCATACTGAGCCGTGACACTCACTCAGGGATTGATGGCATGCAAAGATTATTAAAAAATAAGTAAAATAAATAAGAGAGCACATTAGGGGTTTATGGCAAGTAGGTGCTGGATAGGAGAAGCCTCATCAGGGGGAAAAAACTGGACGTTTTTCATTCGAGCTGCCTTGAGGTTAGAGTTCGAGTCCCAGCAGCACATGCCAGACCTTCCTTCCTGAGCCCAGCTTGCAGGGGCGAGGGGAGGAGGGTGTGCGCTAACTGCCCCACGCAGGGTCAGCTCTCCCGCACCACGGCTGCCCTGGAGAGGCAGGAGACAGTGTGAGGGTGGGAACTCGGGCTTCCTGCTACACGGAGCTGGGCGCCAGCCCTTTGTGTGGTGTCATCTGGGGAACGTCGCCTGCCTTCCCGAGACTCCATATTTCCGTCCACTCCCTTCCCACAGCTGCTGGGAGGATGAAGTGTGAGCGTTCATCCCTTCATCAAATACTATCAAGCACCTCCTTCCTGGCCGCCAGGCAAGGGGTGCAGTGTGCGCCCCTGCCCTCCTGGGGCTCACAACCCAGAGGGAGGACAGATGTGAAACCACAACTCAGACAACCGTTCACAGCTGGGACAGGTGCAAGGCGCAGTTCAGGTGGCACGAGGGCACCGAACAGGGGCCTGGGCTTGTCCGTATAGAGCTTGGAAAAATCATCTATGGGAAGGCGGGGCAGTACAGGAGAACCAGTTATTATTAAGCAAGTGGTGACTTAGCCTTTCAGTACTAATTCTGCTGGAAACAAAGGCTCCATATTAGTATATTCGCAATACTCAGCAAGAGAAGCGGCCAGAGGAGAGAACCCAAGTGGTGTTTCCACGGGATGGGAGACCGTGCTCTGTTTCTGCGAGGTGAACCAAAGGGTTAAAGTCGTTTTCATTAAAATTTAAATTTCAGCAGGCGCTCACTCTCCCTTCGCCGTCCTTTGAACGTTTGACTGGCAACCATTTCATATTTCAATCTCGGCAGAACAAATTGAATTAGATGTTGAAACCAAACTCGGCTCCGTTCACCAAGGCCTGCACACTCTGCTTGCACTAATCCTCTCCTAGGTGCTGCAGCGCACAAGCGGGTGTTGCGAGGGCCGGCCTGGCCTCAGAAGACAAAAAGGCCCAAGGAGGCGATAAAAGGAGGAAAAACACGCGGACAGAGGCCACTGGAAATTGTCTTGTGCCTGACGCGTGGGTCTCCAAGTCTGGCAGCCAGAACCCCGTGTGGATCCAGCATTTCTGGGCTTGTATTCCTGGCCCCAGCATCGTGCCTCCCACGCAGGGGCACCTACTAAGTGTTTGATGGATGAATGAATGAACGAATGGGGTGAGGGTTAGCGGCTGGCTCTGAGGACTCGCTCTGCCAGCCTCTACCCTTTCTGTCTCTCCTTCCCGAGAAGCCACAGGGTGCCTGGCGCTTCCCCAGAGTCAAGGTGCTTCTGAGGGAACCTGGCTCACTATGGTCTCTCGTTCCTCTACTCTGGCCCCTGCCGAGTGTGCGAGCCGGTGGAGTGTGCCAGCTCTCGTTTCCCAGGGGGGAGGAAGCAGACCTCCAGGCCTGGCCTGGGTCTCCACTGCACACCCGGTATCACCCCACGGGAGTGGGTCTTTGCTGAAGACCAGTCTGTAGACTGTGTAAGTCTGGACTGGCCTAGAAGCGCTGACCCAGGGCCCGGGTCTGGTTTTCAGACTACTGTGGCAATGGCATCCTGCCTGCGGGTGACCCCAGGATGGAAAGGGTTAGGAACAAACACGGCGACACTGGGGAAAGGGCATGCCTGTGTCCCAACTATGCACCTTGGCAACCACCAGCCTACCCTGGGACTGGCCTTGGCTTTGAGCAAGGACTGACGGGGTAAACAGTGTGATACTTGGCCTGCTCTGGGCTGGGGGGCAGATGGCACCTGCTCCAGGCCACCTTCCTGGATACGCGGACTCCTTTCCACCATGACCACCTCCCGGCGACTGCCAATGCTGGCCCATGCCTCCATTGTGAGCTCAGCAGGCCTGTTAGACACAGGCCAGGGTCTGACTTCTTTGGGCCTTCACTGGGTGAAGCCCCACAAGCTTTCCTCTTTGTCTAATAATAATAATATAATAATAATAATAATAATGACAGCTACCATTTATTTAGTGTTCACTAGGCATGGAGTAGTCTGCTGAGAGTGCTTTCCATAATCTTCTAAAAAAAAAAAATCTTATGAGGCCGGAATTATTGTACCCATTTTAAAGATATGGAAATTGAGGCAGGAGATGCTGAAACCCATACCACAGGTCACACAGGCAGAGGTGGGTGGAGCTGAGATTCCAACCCAGGCCTTCCTGGAATAAGGGCCAGGGCCTTCTTCTCCCCTCCCTCCACCCCTCCTGCTGCAGTGCACCCCACTGTCTCTCATCTCTGCCCCCATCTGACCACCTGTTCCCCTCCTGCAGACTGACTGCATATCAGCTCACTTGTCCAGGGTGTCTGTATAGCACTCTTGCCTGCCAGGCCCAGGGGCTCAGCTGCCTCTGCTCCTTCCCCAAGCCTGGCCCCTCATTCTGAACACTTTGCCACCCTTCAAGGCTCCTCAGGGCCTCACCCCCAGACCATCAAACTTCAGCAATTCCCTGGGGTCTCCACCTGCTCAGCCTTCTGGACCCCCATGTGCACACCCCAACCAAACTCCTGCCTCCCGGCTCTGCTTCCCTCTGTCCCTCCATGAGGCCACCATGGGGCTTCCTTCCTGCCTCCCCAGGCAGCACTGAACCGAGTTCCATGGAAGGGATTTCAGGCAGAGAGTTTGTTACAAAGGAGATGGAAGAGCTGGGAGCCAGACACCAGTGGGTGGCCTCACCCCTAGGGCCTCAGGGAGGCAGTGGTGTTACCAGAGTCCAGGGCTGGACCCTTGGTGGAGACACCACGCAGGACAGAGGGACGGCGAGGAATGCCCTGGCTTCTCTTCCCCAGCCCCAGACACCCGCGGGGGCCCAGCCCTGGCCAATCCCGACTGGAAGCCTGTTGGCAGGGAGCCTGGGACACTCGACCTGCCGGGGTCAGAACAGGTGGCAGGGGGTAGCCATGGGGCATACAGGTGGGGTTCCATCTCTGCAAACAGTTTGCCCCAGTTCTCCCCCTGCCAGTCAAGCCCCACTCCTGAACACGAGAGCTCACAGGTCAGGTGCAAGAGTCCCCGATGAGCCGTGGTCCCCGGGCTCTCAGCATCACCTCTCCTCCCCGGGCGCCTGCTCCAGTCCTGCCTGCACCACATTCTCTTCCTGGTTCTAGCCTTACCATTTGGGGTGGCAGACCCCTCTGAGAAGTGGATGATCCTGTCCTTCCCCCGCACGAATCTATATAGGGACCAGGAGGCCCGCTACCCTGGGGCGGCACTCCATCCTCAGCTCTTCCCTCTGTGCTTTATTACTGCAATTTCTCTCCTAGATCTTCTGGTTGCTCGGGCCACGGATGTCCCATCATCACTTCAAACTCAACTGAAGCTCCCTCTGTCCTGCCTGGTGTTTCCACCAAGGGTCCCGCCCTGGACTCTGGTAACAGCTCTCCCGTGCCCCACCTCTCTGGTGACAACAGGGGCTATCCATCGCTCAGAGTCCCCCGTTCACCCTGCACACACTGGATGGATGCATTTCTCCCAAGACGCTTTCATGTGGCTCCTTGTCCCCAAAGGGGGAGAGACGGGCGCCTCCTCTGGGCCAGGCCCAGGAATGACCTAGTTTTACCTTATTACAGTGTTTCCCTGAAAATAAGACCTAGTCGGACAATCAGCTCTAATACGTCTTTTGGAGCAAAAATTATATAAGACCCTGGTATTATACTATATTAAGACCCGATATGTATATTATATTATATTACATTACATTATTTATATATTATATATTATATTATACCGGGTCTTATATTATAGTAAAATAAGACCGGGTCTTATATTAATTTTTGCTCCAAAAGACGCGTTAGAGCTGGTTGTCTGGCTAGGTCTTATTTTCGGGGAAACACGGTATTACCTCGCTCTCTTTTACTTTGTTTTAGAACAATGATAGTGATGATTATAATAATAAAAATCACAATAGACACACTTGGCTCCTTTCCCGCCCCCACGTCCCTGTGTCAGATGCCTTGTCCCTGTTCCTTTGTCACAGCACTTAGTGCAGGGGACAGCCTGCAGTTTGAACAAGTGACTGTGTAATCCTGAGCCCTGTCCCTTTCCCTTTGAAAATAACTTCTGCTTTAAACAGTTAGGAACTACTAAAGTTGCGTGTTTAGCCAGAAGGACCCCATGTCCCTAAAAGAAGGCAGTGGGAGGGAATGGGGTGGCCCCCAGCCCTGTCACCCAGAGACCTGGAAACGTGGGAGCCTGGTCACCTGAGGCTCTGGCCTGGGAGGTTTAACAGCGACCCCACCGCCTCGCCCGGCCCAGAAGGCTGTGGTCACCTGATGTCTGAGGGACACCCTGCTGTAAAAGCTGGTATGAGCCACTCAGGGATTGTGTCTTTTGCTTCTGTTAGTTCTTAGCGATGAGCCAGGGCTGATAAGGACGCACCTGCCCCACAGGACACGGGGAGGAGGCTTAGCCTTGAGGGGCAGCCAGCGCTGTGGAGTTGGGCTTGAGTCCCAGGCCACTCTGCAAACTGGATGGAGACTGGAACCCCCAACAATGCACACACCAAGTTTTACGCACGAAGATTCCTGGACTCTCACTCGGAGCCCCATCCAGAGGCACAAAGTCAGGAGTAAACCGAAGTGCTGACGAGCACTGACTGATTTACTCCAAGCACCATCTCTGATGTAGGCACAAAATCACCCCAATTTATGGACAGAGAAGCTGAGGGTCAAAGGGGACCTCGCTGGTCCAAGGTTACATAGCTGGGGATGGCCAGGCCAGGATTCAGACCCAGGTCACATGGGCCATAGCTCTTTCCTCGCCGCCTTCCTGCCTCCTGGTGTGTGCTGGGCACGGGCCCTCTCTGTCGGGGGCCGTATCTCCAGGCGGGAGTGGATGTGGGCATACTGGTGGCCCCAAACCTGGGAGAGGCCGTGTGACATTGTTTGCCAGGGCTGGGAACCTGGATGCATTTCACAGGGCCCCCAGCCCGTGAACAGAGGGCGTCCGCCATGAGTGACACAGCTGAGTTCAACCAGTGAGACTGGTGTCTGGGCTGGCAGACTGGGCTCTGTGAGCAGCTCAGAGGCTTCCCCAGGCCGAGGTCAGCAGGGCCGGTTGTGTCACCAGAGCTTGTGGTCCCAGGTGACGAGGATGGGGCCGGACAGAGGCCGAGTCCCAAACAGAGAGCAGGCCCTCGGACAGATGTAGGTGGGAACTCCAGCTCAGCAGTCCTGGAGGGGAGAGGGGGAATGCAAACTCCTGGAGCCTGTCTCACATGCCCACTGTGCCTGGTGGTTTTCACAGATTATTGCTGCACTTCCTTTCTCGCTAAAGCCCTATGAGGTGGGAACTAGTTAGTGAGGAGGAGGCTGGGCCCAGGGAGCTTTGGGAAGGGGGCCTGGGGTCCGCGGCCCGAGGCCCGAGCTGGGTGGAGCAGGGCTTCATGCCCACATGGCCTCACTTCAGGGAGCTGCCTCTAGCCCCCCCCGCCCCCAATGGGTCTGGGGCAGCGAGCTACGAGGGTCCTTGTTCCCACGTGCTGTGTACTCTGGAGCAAACCCGGAACTCTTCTGTATCCTGACTTTCCTACCAGCAAGACGGGGCCCTGTCGTGTCTCAGGGATGCTGGGAGGAGGAGTGAGTGGGAGCCGCAAACGGCCGGGGGTTGAGGGGAGGCCTGGTTTGTTCCTGCTGCTTCCAGGTCCCTGTGCTACCACAAAAGGCTTCCTAACGTGGCCACACTGGCCCGCCCTCTGGCCCTCCCAAGCTGGCACAGAGCAGGTGTTGGCGGCACAGGATCCCAGGCTCTGGGCAGTAGACTGATGCCATCCATCGTCCCCTACGACCTTGGACCTGCAGAGGGTGGGGCCACCTGCCGTAGCCACCCCACTGTGCGCACTGCTCCTCCCAGCCCACATGGTAGGGAGCGCAGAAGCCAGAGCGGCTGTCCCCAGTCCCCAGGGCCCTAGAGCCACGTACCCTCTCGGTGCCAGCTCACAGCTGAAGGGTTTGCTCCTCACTGTCGTTTTCACTGTCTTCCAGCTGCTCCAGGATCTCGTCCAACACCACAGACCGCTTTTTCTTCGGGGGCTCTGTGGGAGCCCAGATGGCAAGAGAGGAGAAAAGAACAGCAGAGAGGGTTGGAGGCAGGAAGAGAGAGACAGCAGAGGGGAGGGAGAGGGGTGAGCAAAATGGAGGGGGGGGGACGGGACGAGAGAACAGGAAGAGAGGGAAGTGGTGAGAGACACAGGAGAGAAGAGGCAGAAGAAATAAGATGAGAAACAGGAGACAGCCAAGGCGGAGGAGGTATGAGAGGCCAGCGGGGAGAAACCACAAGAGGGGAGAGAGAAACTTCGGGTTAGTCTCAGCTTTGCTGTGGGGAGCTGACTCTCTGGGCCCCAGAAACCTTCCTGCTCTGCAGGTCACCCCCTCTCCATCTCCCACCCACAGAGGAAAGGGAGTGAGGAAGGCCTCCTCCCAGCAGCTGTTAACCAATCTCTGCCTGCCTTGGGGCGGAGGGAGCTGAAAACCTTCAGAGAGGCTGAGTCAAGCCAGGGCGATGGTTGAGGAAATAAGTAGAAGCTATTCTGTTTTCCTGGAGGTCGCAGACTCTTAATCGTATAGCAGATGACTGACATACAATAGGTGCTCAATAGATGCTGGGTGAATAGATGCTCAAGGATTTCAGAAGAGGCATGGAGGGAATAACAGAAGTGGCTTTAGAGGGGCTATTTGACTTGGGTTTTGAAGAATGTAGAGGAGTTCTCTGTGAGGCAAGGGGCAAAGGGTGCAGATGCACAGCATGACCATATGAAAGAGCATGATGGGCTCAGCAAAATATAGGCCCTCTGGGCCCCAAACGCTACTGACTGAGTACCTACTGTGTGCTACGATTCTACTCTCAACAATCCCACAGGTAGGTACTAGCACTGCCTCTTACAGGTGAGGGAACTGAGCCATAGAAAGGTAAGTCTAAGGTCACTCAGCTAGGAAGTGAAGCCAGGATTTGAACCCAAGCCACACCAAAGCCTATAGTCTTTCCACTTTTCATGAAAGTCTCTGGTGCTGGCCAGAGAATGCCAGGGAGACAAAGGGTGGTAAAAATAAGGTGCACTGGTCCCCTTGACCCTCCAGGAAGGGGATGGGGTAGGGGAGCTGTGCTTGGAGGCTGGCCTGCTTTGTCAGTCCCTCAGTTAGTCTAACCACTCATTAATGGTCAGCCTCACTCACAGATAACACGTAATTTGTAGAGAGGCAGCTGTAGAGGTTGTCCCAATACCCTCTCGTCTGCAGCTCAAACACCTCTGTGATGTCTTCTAGGCGTTGCAGATTGCCCCCGTGACCCTCTGTCTCCATCTCCCCACTGGGCTGGGAGCTCCTTGCGGGCATGAGCCCAGCCTGCTGCTTGCCCAGGGATGGAGAATCTCAGGTCTTCCTAGGTCATCTTGAACAAGTGACCTGGCCTCTCGGAGCCTATTTATGCGTACTTCATCTCATTCCTCCAAAACCAACCAGGGCACTGACTCCTCGCATCTTCTTCACGGTTACCGGCCCAATCCAAGCACTTTCACCGTCTCATGCTACTCCAGGCCTGTCCTCACCAACCCGGTCAATTCTAATTCTCTCACAGCAGCGCGAGGGATCCTTCTCAGCACAGCACTCCATGGTCTCAAAGCTCCATGGCTGTGCATAGCACAGAGAGGGACACCCAAGCCCTCCAGAGGGTGTCACTTGAGCTGGCTCCCCCTCCAGGCTTGTGAAGTGCACTCCCACCTCGACACCTCCATACCCACAGGCCTCCCGCCCTTTATTCGAACCCCAGCTCTGGAGTCCCCTCCTCAGAGAGGACTCCCCTGACCACTGTCTAAAACAGGACCCCTAACCTTCAACCCCTCTCTGCACTTCTCCCTACGGCAGGCATTTGTTTGGGGCGCTGTCCCATCCACTCTGTGTCCCCTGCCTTAGCACACAGCCTCGCGCCTGCTGGGGGCTCATGAGTATTTGCTGAATAGGGGGGATGAGCAAGGGTGGAGTTGCCCACTCAGTGAGGGTGAGGAAGGTGTGGGAGGCTGCTCCCCCCTCCTCCGCCTGCCCCGGGAGCCTCAAGGCCTGGCAGCTGTATCCATCATTGTTAATCATGAAAAGGGAGAGGGGACAGGATGGGCTGGGAGCAGGGGCGGCAGCCCGTGGCTCCGACACCCACTTCCTTTCCTGCTGCCTCCTCGATGCTCTTGGTTTCCTTATAATCGCCAGGCTCTGGAGGTGCACAATGGCTTCTGGAAATTGAATTTGTGGGCAGGTAATAGCAGCCGGGAAATAGAAGGGCAGCAAAATAGGGCCTGCGGGCCTGTCACAGACGTCCCCCTCCCAGCTACTAACAACGGGGATGGTGGTAGGGGGAGGAGGGGGAGGCTGGGTCTGTCTTATTGGCGGCTGTGTCCCAGGGCACAGCACATAGTAGGTGCTCTGTAATCATTTGTCGAATGCAAGAATGAAAGAATAAATGACTACAAGGTGGGTAATTTTTTACAAATAAAACTGGTAATATAAGGATAGCAATAAAACAAATGAGCGGCAGAGCTGGGAGGCACCCCAGATGTCATCTGGCTGGGGAAACTGAGGCCCAGAGGGAGGCGGGGGACGCAGCCGGAGTCTCATAAGGGCCCCTTTTAGGTGGTGGGAGTTATCATCCCCATTTCACTGGTGGGAAGATAGAGGCGCACACTCCGAGCCCCCCAGTTAACATGTGGCAGACTTGGTGTGTCCGCTTCGCAACCCACACCTGCTATCTGCTTTGTGCCACGTGGTGTCTCCTGAGGGGCCCTGCTTGGGGGCGGGGGGCATGGCCAAGGCCATACAGGGCCCTGTGACAAGGCATGCGGTCACCAGGTCTGGTTTTAGGATGACACACTTGGCCTTGGCACTTCCCAAGCTGTGTGACCTCCGGCAAGGCACGTACCCTGTCCAAGGTCAATCTGTCACGTATAAAACGGGGGAACAGGGCAGTTCTTCCACCCCTTCCCTCCTCTGTGGTCACCCTTTGCTGACCCACAGGCCTTCGCTGACCATCTGGAGCAGGGGAGGGGTCCTCCTTCCTGCGAAAGTCTCTCAGAGCAGCCCTACTTCTCCTTATCACGTATAATTGCTAGGAATGCGGGTGCTGACACCACAGCCCCACCACTGACTAGCTGAGTGGCTGTGAGCAGCAGACTTAGCCCCTCAGTTTCCTTATCTGTAAAATGGGGACACTATTAATACTTCCCTCGTGGGGTTGTGGTGAGTGAAAAGAGCAGGGCCTGGCACCTGGGGAGGGCCCATCAGTGGCGCTGAGATTGATATCTTCGTTACTATTACTCCTATAAGAAGTGTTGATTTAACATGTCTCTCTTTGCCATTAGCCCAGTGAGGGCCAAGTGGGTGGGGACTGTCGTAGGAAGGCTAGTACATCAAGGCCAAATAAAGCATGTCTCGCCCCCCACCAGGTTGGAAAACGGAGGCACCGGGGTACCCACTACCTGCTATGGGCCGAGGGGTATGGATGGCAGGTTGGCGAATGGCTAACTTCATGGCCTTGGAAGTCAGTCAAACTGAGGTCCCAGCTCTGCCACTTAGTGGCTCGGTGACCTTGGGCAAGTCACTTCCACTCTCTGGGTCTGGACACTGGGGATGAAAACAGGACCCATGTCCGGGGGGCCTGCGAGGACAACCGAGTTCAGGCCTGGCTCGCCCTGCTGGTCTCGTGGGAACGGGCATCTGTCTCAGGCCAGGCCCCAAATGCCTGCCCCCCTAGGACGTGGTGGGCCCCGAATTCCCACCAAACGACCCGCAGCACCCCCCTCCCGCCTGCCTGCGTGCTGAGCACCCTGCTCGCCGGGAACAGCTGCTGAGATCCCACTTCCCCGACATCAAAAGCCTCAGTGGGTTTTCACCAAACAAACATAATGCAGAACCGGAGAAAGGTGTAAAATAAATAAACGAAACAAGCTGTGCGTTTTCTTTCAGTATTACAGCTGCACCCAAAGATAAACAACAAGTGAATGTCACCCAACATCAATACCGGAGAAATTAACTTGACAAAAAGCTCAGCCGGCCCCCAACAACCCCCCAGTCCTGCCCCCTCCCCCCCCTCCAACCACCATTTTGCATTTCTGGAGTTCCCATCTAATGATTTTATTTTTCAATTAATTCCTTGACAGAATGCCAGCCCGCGTCTCTCTGTCGTCCCTGGCTGGCGCTGTCGCCCTGCGTGGAAGGCACAGGCAGGCAGAGAGAAAGGCACAAGCGGGTGTGTGTGTGTGTGTGTGTGTGGGGGGGCTATAGGAGGACAAGAAAAAGCGCTTCCTGGGGTTTTGTTCAGGATTGAGGAAAGCCAAGTAGGGAGGGAAGAGGCGCACGGTTGGCTGGGGAGAAGGGGCTCTGAAAGGCACAGAGAAGAGGCAGGGTGAACAGCTAGGGAGGATGGGTTGTGAGCCCAGGGCGTGGGGTGCCGGCTGGAGCCGGCTGCTGGGCTCAAAGCCTGCTGCGCCTTGGGGCCCCTGGGGCAAGGGGCCTCACCTCTGTGCTCTCAGTCTGCAGTAACTGCGTGGTACCCAGCTCCGACAGGGCTTCAGAGCAGTAGAAGGGTTAGCGGTAGGGTTCGTCCAGGGCCAGGCGTGCAGAGGTGTGAGTAGTAAATGTTAAGAGTAACAACGAAAGTGTCCTGCAAGGACACCCAGAAGGCAGACAGAGAACCTGCAACTGAGAAGCCGCAGGCTGAGTCAGTGCTGAGGGCCAGAAGGGAACACGTGTCCTCAGGCCTCAGTCAGCGCTCTTCAGGCTCTGGACAGCAGGCTGGGTGTGGACTTCCAGAAAACCCACCATTGTCAGATGTGAAAGCAGCTGCTCCGTGGCTTTGGGGAAGTCACACGACCACAGACTCTCCAAAGATCAGGCTGGGGGGCCTTCCTGTCACACCACAGGGAGGCCCGGGCTCAGTGGCCCACCCTGTGGTGGAGACACGAGGCCAGCCATCCTTCAAAGGAACTCAACAGGAAAGGTAGGAAACTGATCCCAAAAGAGCATCCTCCTACCTGCGTCAACTATCTTCTCAAGCGGCCAGTGGATGTCAACCCAACCACCTGCTAGAATCACCTAGAAACCACTGACTCAGTTCTGACTCGGTGGCCTGGAGTGAGCACAGGCTATTGAGGCCTCTGCGATCCCTGCTGATGATAAAGATGTGCCGAGGGCCCTGGCTTCCTGTGAAGCAGACTGCAGCGCAGCCCGACGGGTCGACCTCGCTTTGTGTTCTGGGTATCACGGGAGTCGTGGGTGTGCCGTGGTTTCCGGCAGCTGGACTGGCGGCTCCCGGTGCACAGGGGTTGGTGAAGGCAGTCAGCCTGGATTAGCATGGATTTAGCCCGAGGTAGAGCCGTGGGGCTGGGCTAAGCCTGGGGGCTTTGGGGCTTGGTCCTGCCTGTGTTTGTATTAGTTACAGATGCTGGAGAAGCCTGTGCAGGCGGAGAGGAAGGTGAGTGTGCAGATGAAGGTGACTCATCGCAGAGCAAAAGAGAAAAAGGAACCAGGAAAGGGTGGAAGGCATCCCTCACTCTGTGCCTCGGGCCTGGAGGGAGCGTTCACCTTCTAGGGGCTTGGTTGACATTAGCTCTCTGTCCCTTTCTCTTGGTATAGGCCCTGGGTTGCAGGTAGAGACTGAAGGGGGAGAAATGGGAGCATCGCCTGATAGGTCCAGGGTGGGATGTCGTGTAGCACTGGGATCTGTAAGTGCAAAGGCCTGGGAGCCAGGCAGGAACGGGATGGCGTCAGAGAGTCTGGGTGGGCGACGGTAGGGAGTGGTGCAGACTGTGGCCAAGGAAAAACCCATGCAACTCAGCCCGACTGTCCCATGGGAATGCAGGACCAGGGTGGTCAGACCTGATTCTTCACCAGAGGCCAGAATCTGCAAATTCAGGCCAAATTTTCTGACAGCCAAAGAGTGGTGATTAATTGTTGTTTTTTTTAAAAAAAGCATTTTTTTTTCATGTTTTGTAGTCAAAATAAAGATCTGTGGCAGATCTCAGCCGATGGCTCACCAGCGCGGCCTCTGATTTATTCTCTCTCCTGTCTACAAAACCTCACTGGTTTCACTTGTGATCATGAAAAAACAGTAATAACAACCTTCTCGCCGGTTTTTTCCTTGAGTTTCTCCAGCCTGGGCCAGCCTACAGTTCACAAACAAAACCGGCCGCCCCCTGCCTCCAGCTGCAACCCTGGAGGGGAGTCCGCCCTCCTCTAGCCCCTATTTCCAGCATTCTGGTCCCCAGGCCCCAGAACCTCGTCCAATGCAGGCCCAGCCCCGTTCCCTCCCAAGTCACTCTGAAATTCTCCTTCTGTCAGTTTAATTCCGTGATGGATGAGGAAGAGCAGGAGAAATGGCCCGCACAGCTGGTTTCCCCGTTAGCCCTAGCAGGGAATCCTGGCCTTGCTGGCGATGGCTGAGTGAAATGTTTGCGGAACGCAGAGAACACAAGTCAATAACAATTTAGCTGGATTGGGAGCAAGTACCTTCCCGCACGGACAGCCGCTCCCGGGGGAAAGAGAAGAGAGTGTGCAGGATATTGCTGAAGCGCTTGGAAATATTTCCAAAACACCACTCAAAGAGGCTCGGGGCGTGGGGGGCGGAAGGAGGGGTGACCCAGAAGACACCTGCTCCAGCCTCCCCAGCACCTCTGCAGGGAGAAACATTCAGCTCCTTCCCCACAGCCAGCCATTTGCACCCTTGCTAGCAGCTGCCACCTAGGAGCTGCCTTGACCAAAACAGTCTCTACTTCTTGATTTTTCTTCTCAGCCACAGCAGAGCCATAAGGAGGGCAGGAGAGGCACCAAATGGAGGAATAAAAATGAGGCAAGGGGAGCTTACGGGACCCATCTGCCTCCAGGGAGCTGGAAAGATCCAAGGCCAAGGGGTATTTTGAATAATAAATTCTGTGGCTTCACATACTTGCTTGAACTTTTCCTGGCTGTGATTTTTAAAGCCCCATGATGATGTTTTCATGCCAGGATCAAGGAGGCATATTTGCCAGGGCTGGCGTGGGGATAATGGGCTCTCCTGGTCCCCGATCTTGTGAAAATGTGCCATCCTATGAATGATGAAGTTATGGGGGGTGGGGGTGGTGGTGAACTGTTGCAGGCTTTAAATATCATCTGTATGCTGATGACTTCCAAATTTATATCTCAGCCCAGACTTCGCCCCTGAGCTCCAAACTCATAGATCTATGTGCTTGACATCTCACGGGAAGTACTGATGGGGGTCTCAAACCCAGTGTGCCCAGATCTGCCCCCCGCACCGTTCCCACCCGCTCTTCCCAGCTTCCTGGCGCCACCATCCTCTGAGGGGCAAAGGTCTCTGCACAGGCCTCCGTTTCCCTCTTGCCTTCCAGATGCAAGTGTGGCCGGCTCAAATGTTACCACAATGCTCATTCCACCTGCTTCTTCCTACGCCCTGATCTCTGTCACCACCCGGGCCACCACCCTCGCTCCCTGGGGTGACTACAGTGGGAACCCCAGCTCCATTCTTGCCCCCTACTACATTGCATGCCCTACACAGCAGTGTAAATGAGTCTGTCAGTGTAAATAAGGCATGGCACTCCCCTCTTTAAATCTTCAAGGGACTTTTCACTGTATCTTGAATAAAAATCCAGTTCCCTGACACACCTCTCCAGCCTTCCCCACCCTAGACTTGTACTTTATCACAATGGCCTGCTGGGAACATGCTTCTGTCCCAGGGCCTTTGCACCTGCGGTAACCCCTGCCTACCTGGAATGTTTTCCACCCAGATCTTTGGCTGGCTGGCTCCTTTGCTTCACACGAAAATACTGACTCCTCAGAAAGACTTTTTTCCAACCACCGTATTTGAAATCTCTTCTCCCCTTCCCCACCCCTGAGGAGTATAGTATGTTCTCCTTCCTAACTTCCTTCACAGGGCCTGCTGTCATCAGAACTTGATTGCTATTTAGTTGTTCTTTTTTTATCATCTGTCTCCCCCACTCAAGTATCAGCTCCATGTTCACTGCTTTGTTCTCAGTGCTGAATGAGGCTTGATAATTAGGTGATAGTGAAGAACTGGGTGAGTGAATGAATGAAAATGGAGGGAGAAAGCCAAGCAACGGGGACTCCTTCCCAGGGAAAACTGGGGTTCTTAAGCGGAGGACTCCAGCGGAGGGTGGTGGGGTGCGGGTGGGGGGTAAGGGTGCGGCTATGAGGCATCTAGAATTGTATGTTCCCTGGGAAAACGGAGGTCATGGTGGAGGAGCCAGCCACCTGCAGCTTTTGGATAAAACAGCCACTTCACAAGGCCTAAGGGCTATAAACTTTTTCTGTAAAGGGTGAGACAGTAACTATTTTAGGCTTTATGGCCCACAGGGACTCTGTCACAGCTACTCAGCTCAGCCCTTGCAGTGCAGTGTGAGCACACAGCCAGACACTACATGGGTACATGGACATGGCCACGTGCGAAAAAAACTTTTCCGTACACAAACAGGCTGCGGGCTGCATTTGGCTGGCTCTACTTTGCAACCATAGCCCCACGTGGATTGGGAGCCCAGATCTAAAAAAGGGGGACCGTATGGGATGCAGGAACTACTGGGGATCTAGGGAGTGGTAAAATAGGTTATCTGTTCTGTAGCGTGCAGAGCTGTGCACCCTCATGCAAATCACAAGACCTCTCTGGGTCTCAGTGTGCACCTCAGAAAAATGGAAACAGCACGTCTCTCCAGGGAATGAGACTGAGTATAGGACACCATTTGGCATCGCCCCCTGCACATGGCAGGTCCCCGACAAAGCTTTCTCCCTCTCTTTCTTTCTCTTTCACCTGACCTGATCTTTAATAAGAAGTCACACGACTGCCTCTTTTCAGGCTGGTGGTGTTCCCAGGCTCAAGGTGAGGCTGCTGCCCGACAGGGCTCCTGTGCTGGCTGCACGCCTAACTGACCGTGGGGTCTGAGCACACTGCAGCCTTTCCGAGCCCTGGTTCCTCGCCTGTGGGGGACAGTGAAGAGGAACTGACACTTCCACCGTGCCCAGTACACCGAGCCCCAATTAGAGAGGGCCGTCCTGATAAGTAGGCGCCTTTTTGTTACCTTTGGCGATTCACCCCACAAATAGGTGGTGAGCACCCACTTCATGCTAGACGCAGGGCCAGGGCCTTATCCCCTGGTGGGGAAAGCCTGTGGGGACAAGCGCTACCAGACAATTGCACCTGTGAACACAGAGTAGCAGGAAGATGAGGTGAGGGCTGTGATGGGGGAATTGAGAGGAAAAGGGGTGCTGGGGACTAGCCGACTCTCTGACACTGGTTGGACCCTAAAGGCACAGAGAACTTTGGGGCCGGGCTAATGGGACCAGGACTCCAGCAGTCAGGCTCCGTCCCTGCCCGGCCAGGAGGGCAGCTATGTGCTAGAGGCCAGCGACCAACAATGGGCCAGGCACCCATCTGTGCCTGCAGAGAGATCCCCCACCCCGGCCCGGCCCGGCCCGGCTCGGCAGGCGGGTGGGGGACGGCGCCACTGCCAGCCACTTGCCATGCCGGTCATGTTTGCGCTCCCAGCTCTGGAGGTGAAAGGTGCAGGCGCTAACCACAGCCCATCAGCTCTCCCAGCTGGAATAAGACAACGCCTGGAAGCAGAGCCGTGCCCCCGGCCAAATAAAAGCCTGTTTGCCTGGGCCTCCCTAGCTGTGCGCACTCGAAAACAGAGGGTTCTGCGGGCGGATTGCTTCCGTGCCATTATACTCTCTCGGCGCGCTCGCAGGCACCGCGGCCTGCCAGGCCCTGAAAGCTCGATGCCGCGACCCTGCTGGTTTGTAACAGGCTCGGGAAGAAAAGGACACAGCCAGTGGCCGACTTTCCTCTTTCTTCCCTCCTTGCTTTCTCCTTTCACCCTCCCACATGCAAGGCTCGGAAGAAGAACTGCACTTCACCTGCCAGGGGAGGCCGAGCTGAGAAAGCGGGCGCCATGAAGGGGGGTGGGGTTGGGGCAGGCTGGGGAGAGGGGAGGGTGGTTCTGTGCCCAACGGCTGCCTTGCTATTCTAGTCCCTTTCCAAAAGCACCTGTCTGGTGTCAAGGTCTCTGCCTAGTCAGGGCAACTTTTCAAATGACTTTCAAAGACCTGCTCTCGGTTATTTAATTTCATGGGTATTTCGTAAGCATCAACTTGTAAGGGAAAAATGTATCAGCAGATGTGCACCGATAACAGCATGTCCCTGCCGTTATCCAGGGACAATGGATAAAATGAAGGCTTCCACCTGGGGGGCTGCTGGGAGGTTTAAAAGCAGCTTCTTCTGTTTGCCAGTAAAGGACTCCAGATAAGCAGCAAGCAGTAGACCGAGCGCCCAGCACGGTTAGTTCCCACAGCTGCGTCAGAAGGCAGGACACTAAGAATGCTCCTCCTTGTCCCACCGTGAGGGCCACCATGTGCCAGACACAGGGCTATGCACTCTAGGTGACAACTAGAGTCAGATGCAAACACGCCATCCTGAGCACTGCCCACGCGTTAGGCATATTCATATTCATTCTCTCTCTTTTCTCTCTCTTCTCTTTCTTTCACACACACACACACACACACACACACACGTTACTGTTCAGGCTTAGCAAAACCATGGCTCTCTTTATGTCTCATTCCTCTGTCCAGAGAGCAGCCTCCCTTAGCCTGGCTTGACCAGAAAGCACAGAAAATGGGGCGTATTCTTAGGCACCCAGAGGAAGACCGAGTGCCCTGAATGAGAGGATGAACAGCACCTGTCGCATTCTCACTGTGCAACAGACGCTTCAGCAGCATCACCTCCTTTAGGGCCACAACTCCCCTGATGAGCTACATACCGTGGTCCCATTGTACAGATGCCAAAGCTGAGGCCGAGTGACCTGCCTGATTCATGGAGGTAAAATGTAAGGGGCATCGGTGCACATCTGCTGATAACAATGACCTGATCCAGCAGGATGCTAAAGGCCCAGCTCTGACTCCTGCCTTGGCCACTAGTAGCTGGGTGCCCTTGGGCAAGTTATTTGCCCTCTCTGGGCCTCAGTGTTTACCTCCTGGGGTTCTGCAGGATTAATACCTGTGAAAGCCCACACGCAGTAGCCGGCACAGAGTGAGGCCTGATAGATGAAGGTTGTTACAGAACCAACACTAATAGTGTTAGCAGCCTGGACTGCACATTGAGCTGTCTACCTTGACCCAGGCTCGCCCTAGTCTCGCCAGGGACGTGCAGGAGGAGAGGAAGCTGGACACGGGGGCTGGGCAGCCCTGGCACACCAGCATGTTGTCTCCAGTCTCCCCCAGGGTAGGGGCTGGCCTGCTGAAGAAGCTGAGTCCCAGGGGTCGGGGTGAACTCTGGGTAACTACGCTGATTACACAGGCCACAATGAGGGCTTTGGCTGGGGCCTAAGCTCTATTCTATCTACCCCGGTCACCTCCCACTGTCCCCTAGGGCAGATCAGAGGCCACGGGTGTCACCAGCAAGCTTCCTGCAGGGCCCTGTGAATGGTTAAGATGCCTGCCTTTCATTCCGAGGCCCCCATTCCACAGGGAGCGCTTTGTCGTGGCCTTGGTGCTCAGGCCGGGCAAATGGGGCTCCCGGCCTCCACCTGAGACCTGAGTGCCTTTCTGGCAGAGCTCAGGGCCGGAGGAGGGAACTGGGCATGGAGCCCGCCTGCCCTCTGAGTCTGCCAGGGCCCTGGAAGCTCTGAACAATGCGGGTTTCAACACAAATGAGCTGGGTATTTTTCACCACAGGGAAGGGGCAGAGCAGGGGGAAAAGGGTCTGGCCAGAAGGACAGGAGACCAGCAGCCCTGCCATGGACACTTCCTGTCGCACGAAGTGATCAAACAAACAATGGGGTGGGTGGGTGAGAGGGGCTGACATTTCCCGAGCACCTGAACCCCACCGCTCCCCCCAATGTCATGTTTAGCTGGGAAAAGGACGGGTGGAATAGTCACCGAGTGTGGGGCACTGTAGCCAGACTGCTTCCAGCACTGCCGACCAGTGTGACCCTGGGTAAGTTACTTCAGCTCAGTACCTTCATCTGTAAAATGGGAAGATTCATGGTATCTACCTCCTAGGTATGTTGTGTGGATTAAAAAACAACAACCAAAAACAGCGGCATCTCATGCGCTTTTGCTATTCCCTTGAGCATGTTCTCCACAATTCCATGCGCTGGCGCCTTTGTTATACGCATGTGTAAATGGGAAACGGAACCCCAGCGGGCACCACGACGTGTCCTGGGACACGCAGCCGGGAGGCAACAGAATCCAGGTCTTGCTGATTTCAAAGTCAGCGCTCTTTCTCCTGAAGCTAACTTTTTGGGGACCAGGGCCTTATAGAAAATCTGAGGACAACAATAGATCCTCTTGTCAGAGAGGTAAACACACGCACTCTCTCACACACACATGCACGCACACAGGAGAACAGCATTTCTGGGTGTTCACAGCCCCTCTGAGGCCAGCCCTGGATGAGGACACATGAAGACAAGATCCGTGGATTCTGGGTTCAACATCCCTATCCCCTATCTTGCTGTTTTCTGGATACAGCGTTCTTTGGTTTTCCAAGGACTGTCATGTATTTCTTGGAAAAGAGTGCTGTAAAAACACGACTGGTAATGAATTGCAGGCTCTTTGGCCCCCAAATGCTCAGGCCCCCTTTTGCTGCCTCTTCATTTCATGCCCCAGGAGATGAGCCGAGCTTGGAGGCTGACACTCGGCCGGGCTTGCTGGGACCCACCAGACGGGCACGTCACGAGTGCGTCTTGCATCCTCGCCAACAGGCACTGCTGCTCCTGCCCCCCAGATAGCCCGGCCCCACCCCAGCCATATGCTCTGATGTTTGTGGCGCACCCTATAGGCTGGATATTCTCCTCTGCCCTGCTCTGTGCCCCTGGAAGGCATCACTGGGGCGGGGGGGGGGGGATGTTGGCTTATAGATGCAGAGGGTGGAGGAGAGGACGCTGCAGGCATTTCTTCCCCGGCTCCCTCCCTGCCTTGGTGTAGTTCTCTGGCAGTGGCTATGATCCTCCACACTAGGGGACGGGGTGGCTGTCCCCTAGGCTCCTGCTCTCACCGGACCGACCCAGGGACATCACTTCCTCCCCATGTCTGGTGGGGAGTGGTACCAGCTCCTCACTGCTGCCAACCTCTGGACGCCGCCCCCACTTCTGTAAGCAGCTCCTGCATTACAGCCTCTTCCTGTCAACCAGCGGGGTGAATTCCGTTCCCCGCTAGGACCCCACGAAGGTCTCACGGTGCTCACCTTCTGCACGCTTGGTTAGCTCAGAGCTGGTGGCCTCTTCTAGGACCTGGGAGGGCAAAGCGCCCTCCAGAGCAACTCACGGGGAGTCCAAGCACACGGCTCGGACACTCAGCCCTGGCCTCAGGCGCTTACCCCACCGCTGCACCTCAGTTTTCTCATCTGTGAATGGGGACAATGTAACACACCACAGGGCTCCTACGAGGATATGCTGTGTCAACTCTCAAGGGCTGTACGACGTTTGCCATTATGATTTATTATTCATTCCCTCCACTTTTGGAAGGAACCCGGTAGATTCTAGATTCAGGGTCTAGATGAGTCAGATGAAGAGAGCCATGCAGTAGATACACACCCCTGATCTAATGCAGGCCCAAGACTCTTTGAAAATGGCATTTGCTGGTGTAATGCAGTGTGTGTGGGGCTGTAGAGTTGGTCTGGAGTGCAAATCTCAGCTCTGCCACTTTCTAGCTGAGTGACCTTGGGCACAATGCTGAGACTCAGTTTCTCTGTCTATAAAATGGAGACAGCAGTACCTACAGCCGCTAGGGTGGCCGTGAGAACAAATGACAGTGCGTGTCACACAATGAGGGGGGCCCCTGGCACAGAGTAAGTCCCTCATAAACAGCAGTTGTCACGAGTCACTTCAATGCTTGGTTGGTCTCAGTCCTCTCATCCATAAAAGGGGGCTAATCGTGCCCATCACACAGGCTGGTGGGAAATTCATGGGAAGACGCATACGAATAAACTGTTGTCTTTGTTACTATTATTATTGCCTCTGCCCCGTCTGGGCCCCAGCCTGCAGCTGATCTGTAGCTGTGGAGACCGTCAATCCCACAGAGAAGCTTCCGGCCGGGGTGAGGCAATAATGCTGTCTGTGGAACTCAATTTATTGAAGGGGACTTTTCTCCGATGCCAGGGGAAGCGCTGAGCCTGCTGGCCCGGGGGGCGGGTGGGTGGGGAGGGGACCGGGAGAGTCCCTTACACAAACATTTGCCGACGGGTGCATTTGGGCCTGTCAATAGCTGTCAATAATGACAGGTCCCCTTTCTGCACGGCAGGATTTGGGGACTTACTGAGCTGTGAGCCAGCGACTGTGTGTTTAGTACTGATTTGTCTGGTTTCTCATTCACTTCTGCTCAGACGTTCCCCAGCCCTGGCCTGACGACAGCCCAACCCGCACCAGGCCTGGGGACCCAGAGATGAACTGATCAGCACAAAGCAGTCCCCACTCTGGGGGAGGCACGAGTCCAGTCACGATAGGAACCACAGAGAAACAAATGATGACACGGCAAGGAAGTTTAGGTGGCGAAGCAGAGGACGGAGCAATGACTGATACCTGAGGAGGGGGTGGGGAAAGGGAAGGCTCCCTGTAGGAGGCGTCATTTGAGCTGGGTATTAAAGGTTGGACAGGCACTTGCCATGTAAAAAAAAATAGAAAAATATTCAAGGCAAGGCATTCTCAGTAGAGGGAACAGCATATGCAAAGACACAGAGTCCTGCCTGGCGAATGGGGAATAATGAACTCTAATAATGGGGAGTAATGAACTCTATACCAAAAAGGAACTCTGTGGGTGGTGTCGTGTGGGGGATTAGGCCGGAAAGGCCACCGGGTGGGCAGGAGGGGTATTCTGAAGGGTTTGGCAGGCTGAACTACAGCCAAAGGCCTCTCAGCCTGTCTCTGGTGTTCTAGGCACACCGGATGCAGTCTTGTGTCACTGAGAAACTGCTTAGAAGGCCTGCTTGCTGCCTCAAGCAAGACCACTGAGACCCGACTGGAAAACTAACAGCTCTGTAAGGGTAACCTCCCCCACAACTTGCCCCTCAGTTGCTGTCTGATCTGGGAGGCCGAGTGTCACTGGCTGGGACAGGAAACCATCACATCCCAGGTTCCATCTCTATACAGACGAATGGGGGAAGGGCAGGCTTTGCAGACTGACCCCAGGTGACACCACTGGCCTCCAGCTGCCGGATGGGGACAGGGACAGATGAGGGGAGCAGTGGCAGGCGCTTGGAGGAACATGGCCTTTCTGGGAAAGCACCTCAGTGCAGTGGAGCCGCTAGTTGTCCCATGGGACTTACTAGGGAGAGGAAGGCAGCGGAGCATGGAGGATGACACCGCAGGTGGGACATCAGGCCCTTCACAGCCAGCCACAGCCCTCTCTGACTTCATTGGCCCCTTGCCCCTTCTCCATGTGCCACCCTTGCACCAACCTTGGGGTCCCTCTGCTCAGGTAGCCCTTTCATGGGCACCAGTGTCACCTCTGCAGGGAAGCCTTTCTGGACCTTGGCTCAAACAATGTGCCGGCCTCGTCCACCAGGACCCAGGGCCCCGCTGGGTCACCCTGAGCCCCAGGGCAGAGTGGGTGCTCACTAAGTACTCTCTGGGGATGGACTGAATAATCAGTGAGGACACATGACACCACCAAGATGTGTAAGAGGTGGAGTTAGGTCCTGGCAGGAAGTGGATGGTCCTTAAATCAGGCAGCCAAGGAAGGTCTAGTAAAGGGAGGGCAGGGTATAAGGAAACTGGTGCTGGTGACTCCCTATGCCAGCCAGCAGAAGCCGGCCAGAGCGCTGGGGGGAGGGGACCCCCGGACGGAGCAGTGTGGGGGCAGTGTCAGCCAGCCTGCAGCAACCCAGCAGGGAGGGAGGCGGGGAGGATAAACACCCTGACCCACTCTCCTCGTCTCCCCTGTTTCCTGCCAGGCCTCCCGATGACCAGACCCGACCAGAAGCCGAAAGGGCACGACTAGGAAGGCTAGGGCTCCCTGGCGCCCGGGCGCGTCCAGTCTAGGGCAGTTCTCTCGGCATCCCCACCAGCCTTACCGTGGAAGTGCTCGGCCGTCTTCCGCCGCAGGGCCTGGAGGGTCACCTCAGAGTCGGCCCACTCCAGGACCAGCCTCCGGCCGTACAAGTGGGTGCTGTGACACAGGGCGTTGAAGGCTCTCTGGGGGAGCAGGGACAAGAAATACAACATTAACTGAGACCTAACCTCAGACACTCCACTCTGCCCTCTTTCCTGCCAGAATCGCAGACTCAAAGGCCAGCTTCTGGCCCTCGTGACACCTGCTCTCTGGTGAGGGTGTGCGAGCTGTTGGGCACATCTATCTAATTAGTGGGTTACATTCCCAGGGACGGAGCTGCCAGCGATGGTGCAGTCGGTCTACATGTGCCCTCTGGGCCTGCGCCAGGCGGCATATTCTTTCCCATGTTAGATCCTGTCTGGGGAGGGTGACCTCATTAGCTGGCTCGCCTCCCACCCGCTGTCAGGGGCAGCACCACGTGAGAAAGCCGAGGCCTGTCTGGCCTCTCGAGATGACAACCATGCGGGCCCCTCATTTTCACCTGGTGGCTCTGTCCTTCGCCAGCCCTGGCGATTCTGTGCCCCAGCGCTCTCTGCCGCCCTAGGCTGAGCCTCCTCCTGGCTGCGGGCCCCTAGCCATGCCTGGGTCCCACCCCTTGCTCTGCTTTCCCGATCCTTTTTTGGTCTTCCCGACCGCCACACTCTGCCCACATCCCCCTTTTTGGTTTTTGGTTTCTAACAGCTTTATTGAGATATGTAATTCGCATGCCATTCAAGTCACCCATTCGAATGTACCATTCCATGGTCTTCACTACATTTCAGAGTTGCACAAACATCACCACAATGAATTTTAGAACATTTTCATCATCATCACTCCCAAAAGAAACTATCATTTCCATTAGCAGTCACTCCCATTGCCCCCCTAACCCCCAGTGGGCACTAATCTCCTTTCTGTCTCTGTGGATTTACCTATTCTGGGCATTTCATAGAAGTGGAATCATACACTGCTGGTGAGTTCCCCCTTAAACACTGCTAAGTCTCAAGCTGAATGGCAACAGGCAGGGGTGCTTCTGGCAACACTCCCGTGGGCCACAGGGGCCACAGGGCTTCGTGGCCAAGAGCCTTGACTCTGGAGCCACCCTGCTTGTGCCCTGCACGTCCTGGCTTCAAGACCTTGGGCAAGTTAAATGCATCTCCCCAGCCTCGGATTCCTCACCCATAAAATGGGAATGTTAATGGTATTCCAGTCTAAGGGCTCCAGGGAAGATGAAAACGAGTTAACATGGGAAGTACCTGGAATAGGGTGGGTGCACACCGTCGGTGCTCAATAAATGCTAGTTCTCATTGTTGTGTTGTTACCGCAGACTCGTCACATCTGCAGCTTCTCTCTCTGCAGAGGGACCTCAGGTAAGCAGTGGGTTGGGCACTCGTTGGCACCACAGAGCAACTGCAGCTAAAGGGACTCTCTTCCTCTGCTTCTGGGTTGCAGACAGCACCGTCGGTACAGAAGGAGCGCTGTGGGGTTT
Organism: Rhinolophus sinicus; assembly: GCF_036562045.2. NCBI lineage: Eukaryota > Metazoa > Chordata > Mammalia > Chiroptera > Rhinolophidae > Rhinolophus > Rhinolophus sinicus. The sequence goes on along the minus strand of NC_133765.1, from coordinate 31,226,919 downwards.
GCCCTGTCCCTCTTGCTTCTCTGATGCTTCTAGGTAGCCGAAGAGGGTCTACTAAAGTGGGGGCAAGGTATAGGGAAACTGGCGCCAGTGGCTCCCTAGACCAGCCAGGGAGTGCTTGGTGGAGAGGGCCACTGGACGGGAGCCCTTTGGTGGCAGTGGCAGCCAGCCGCAGCAGGCAGCATATAATTAGGAGGGTTCTGGACTGGAACCAACCCAGCTCGGGGCCTCAACTGCACTGTGAATGTCAGGGGTTGGGCTGCGTTCCCCAAAAGAAGATACATGGCAGTCCTTACCCCTGGTACCTCAGGATGTGAGCTTATTTGGAAATAGGGTCTTTGCAGAAAGTTACATTCAGACGCGGACACATGGGAGCAGGGTGGGCCCCCAATCCAGACTGGTGTCCTTCTAAGAGAGGGCCATGTAAAGACACAGAGACACAGGGGGGACGCCATGGGAACGACGGAGGCAGAGACTGGAGTGATTCCTGCACAAGCCACGGAGCACTGGCTGTCACCAGAAGCTGGAAGAAGGGCATGGAACAGACTCTCCCTCAGGAAGAACCAACACTGCTGACACCTTCACTTTGATTTGTGGCCTCCAGAACTGCGAGATGATATATTTCTCTTGTTTTAAGCCACCTGGCCTGTGGTACTTTGTTACAGCAGCTTAGGAAAATAACATAGTGACTTGGGTAAGCCAACTGCCCCACACTGAGCCTTGCTTTCCTCATCTGTAAAATGGGGCTAATCGTGGGACTTACACACAACAAGCCCTGATGGTGACACATTGTAGCTATTTAATAACCGGGTGGGAGGTGGGTGAGATACTCATCTTTTTAAAACCAGACATGTGGCCAGATTAAAGAAATGCTTTGTTCTCCTCTGTGCTTTCCCGAGAAGGGCCAGGTGCAGGAAACTTTTCTTTCCCCCGCCCTTTTTTTTTTTTTAACTTTAATTTAAAAAACTCTTTCTGACTGCCAGCAGAGCCTCTGCATTTTTTTCCACGCGGATATAAAAGTGCATCTGGACTCTGAGCCGAAATGGGCCATTCACAGCTTTAAAACACACGCGTTCTCAGCTGGCGAGGCAGAGAAACAGCCTGAGAGAGGGGAGCTGGGGCTTTAAGATGGCGGAGGGAAATTGGTCGGGAATCTGGCATGGTGAGTATTCCATCCTGGTGCCAGGGTCCCTGAGGAGCTGCAGTCCTGGGGACACAGTTGGACGGGGGCAGCCAAGATGCTGCATCTGGTGGCAGCTAAGCCCAAACTCAGAAGAATGAAATAACACAGCCCGGGAGGTGCGCCCAGCAAGATGCCCCAAACACAGCCTCTCTGACTCTAGCCATCAGCCCTGTGTTTCCTGTGTGTCACACAAAGCCTGCAGAGGTTTCCACTCATTCTAGGAGATGCTGAGAATTCCCTCTTGGCCTCCCTCTAATGTCACCTCTTGCAAATTCTCGTCTCCTCTTCGTAAGGGCTTTTCACTCCAAGAGGAGAGGTGGCACAGCAGTTAGGATTGGGGGCCCTGGACCTGAGCTACTTTGGTTCAAATTCCTGCCCCACCACTTACAAGCTGTGTGATCTGGGGCAAGCTGCTCAACCTCTCTGTGCCTCAATTTCCTCATGCGTAAAACAGAGGCACCACAGGCAAAGAATGGACGGCGGGATTCGATGAACTGACACTTACTACGCTGCCCGGTACATCCCAAGTCTCACTAAATGCTGGCTGCTGTTACTGTGCCCTCGGCTTCTCATCATCGCCCTGAAGAGCAGGAACAAGGGAAGGTTATTTGAAGTTTGAGCACAATATGTGTTTCTCCCGAAAGAGCAGAATTAGCCTTCCTAGTTCTTGTCCCCTCAGGTGAATATGAAACCAGGTTGCGTTCCCAAGCGCCCACTGCCTCGGTGGTGGGGATGCGGTGGCCTCAAACTGTCGCAGGCAGCGAGGACGGTGATTCGGGGCTAAAATTGGCCTTGGGTAATCCAGAGTAATTGCCTTTCATTAAAAGAGTCTAATGAGAGTGTGTTATATTTGAGGCATCCGAGGGGAGGCAGGGGAGTGTGTGAGGGACAGCGCCCCAGGTCTCAGGGGAAGAGTGTGGTGCACGGAAGGTTCTGGGCACAGCAGAGGGACAGCACAGGCCTGCACCCAGTGCAGTGCTGGGTGTCTCGACAGAAAGAGTGGAAAGGCAGGTATTCCTGGCCCTTTGCATCTCTCCTAATCCTGTTGCTGCTGCCTGTGTCATCCCCTGCAGTCCAAGAGCCTTCTTCGTGTGGATTATGGATTTCCTGGGTTCCTGAACTCTAAGCCCACGATCTCAACCTCCTCATGAGGACAGACATTATTCTCCCATTTCATTAGCGGGAAAGCGGAGGCAATGGCCAAGGTTTGGAGGCAGGTCAACTTCCTTCTTACTTTTCCTTTCAGCCTCTACACGTACTTTCTGTCTCCAATAGGTCTTCCAATTTCTACCCTAGCCTCGGAAAGGCTCCCTTCATCATGGCTGACTTGCTGGCGGCCCAGGGCAGGTCCTGCTCTCCTCACCCAGGCTGCAGCCAGGTACCCGCCCTGTGCCCTGCACACCCACCCATAACACCTGCTTGTGTGCTGGTCTCCCCGGCTCGACGGTGAACATTGGAGGGAAAGCCTCTCTCCTCGCTACCCTGAGAGCAATGCCGAGAACAGAGCGTGCTCAGTGAATATTTGCAGAACAAAGTCCTTCACTGTGGTCTTGAAAACACTCTCCAGACTGGGAGGGACGGTTAGGCTGGTCCTGGCTGCAGGTGGAGGGTTGGCTTAGATGTCTTGCCACGGTTTATTCACACCTTGCGATTCAGACCAGGGAGACGGCAGGGAAAGGGGCACGTCTCATCCTCGACTGGCCATATAAGCAGACACTCTACCTTTTGGTTTGGACCACAGTCTGGGGTCTGACAGACAGAGAGGGAGAGAAGATCCTGCTCCCCACACACATGACTTTGGGACCTCGTGGAATGGAAACAGGCACCTATGCAACCAGCACACGACAAACCACCAAATCACTCAGTTGGGTCAGTGCAGAAACCTGAGATCCAGAGGAGATTCTAAGGGGGCAATGATTTGGCAAAGGGGAGTGTGCCGCTTAAGAGGAGACCCCTCCCAGAAATTTGGGGCCACTTGCTGTTACCATCTGATGCGCTAGCTGCCTATTTCTGCTCCTCCTCCGAGTCCCCTGTTTTCTGTGCTTTCAGAGCTGACACCCATGGAGACTGTAACACTGGGGCTCCCTGGCCTTCTGGTTTCTATTTAGGGTAAGCCGATGGGAGTCATGGGTGTGGGCACGTTCCTTCCCCCACTCCCTCTCCCCAGGACTACAGTTCCTGCCTTGGCAGCGCCGGCTCTTACCTTTCCCTCCAAGCATCTCTTTGGCCTCCCACTGTCACCGGTCCTGAGAGCTTCTCCATCCCTGGGGAGTGTCCGAGCCCCACTTACTCCTCCGTAAATCTCTCGTCATTTCAACCATCTGCGGGTTGGGTTGTTTCCTGACGCAGATGGCTGCCCCAAGTCTCTGCCTTGACCCGGGGCAGATGGACTTCCCACTTTGGACAGCAGGCCTCGTGCCCTGGCCCTGCTCAGACAATCTGAGGTGACAAGGATTGCTCTGAGCATCTAGCTGGAGCCCAGAGATACCCCCAACGTCTGGTTCTTTGGCTCGGCTGTCCCGGAATCACGCTTCTTTGATTTCCTCTGACCTAAGCCACCAGCCACGGGCGCCGTGAGCCCTAGCCTCAGCCGCCTTTCCCCCATTCCCCTGGAAGGAAATCCGCGAAGCCAGAGTGGGGAGGGCAGCCACCGGCTACACTTTGACCAGGCCCGGTGGCCATCTTTCCAGAACAGGGAAGGTACTGGGAGGCAGCCAGCACAGCGCTGGGCCTGACCTTTCCGCAGCTCTCCCTGGAGACAGGCCTCTTCCTTCCGGCAACAAAGCCCATTCGATACCCTTGGCAGGACTCCCGTCCCAAGGGCCATGGCTCTGGGCAGAGCCGAGGATGGCCTCCTGTCTGAAATTTCGAAGTCCAGGGCGCGCTCTCGGCCCCTTCTGCTCTGTATCTTGCAGAGTGGGAGGGCTGCCTCTCCCGGCAGACGTCAACTCTCCCTGAGCACGGACACCGCCAACCTGTCCCAAGCCATCTGTGCCCCCATTGCCTGGGGAAAGTGTGACTTAAGCTGGCCAAGAGACCGAGCAAAGGGAACGGGAGCAGCAGGCATGGCCGGGACTGTGGGGGGCTAACTTCTCTCTGTTGAGGTGGGCGAAGAACGCGGCCCTGTGACTCCTGGGAGGAGGGTCTGTGACCGAGGGATGTTTCATGTCTTCCCATGGGTGACGTCCTGTGCTCTGAGGGACAGATCCTTTTCGTCCCTGTCCCAACGCTCCCAGAGTCCTACATGCAAGTTCTCAGCAAACCCTGCAGCTGCTTCTGGGCTCCACAGGGGAGGAGCTGATCTCCGCAATAAGTGGGGCTCTCTGCACAGCACCCTGCTCTGTTCCGAGTTACGATAGCGGGGAGCTGAGTGAGGGTGTTTCTAAAAAAATTCCCAGGGTCCCATTTCCAGGCTGTTGTGTCTAAAATCTTTCAGATGAATAGATTTCCATTACTTATCCATCCATTCATTTACTCAGCTCAATCCAATTCAACTCAACATCCACGGAGGACCTACTGTAAGCCAACCACCAAACTAGGGGACTCGAAGGGGACACATCACCTCTGACCTCTGGGAGAGAACAAAGAGTCACCAGGGAAACCAGGCCAGTCCCACGTAGCCAAGGGTCAGAAGTGATAAGGCAACGAGGCAGCGTGGTCTGGTAATGGCCTTGGGCTCCACAGTGGGCACAAAGCGGGCACATTACCTTGGTACTTGTACTGGCTGCCTCATCAACCCGAAAGGAGGCCAACTGAACCCCGTCTCCTCCCACTCTGACCTCACGGGGGCTGGGCAGGCCGCAGTGCACACCGTCAGCAGACAGGTACGTCGTGGCACTGCTGACACGTGGTGAGGAAGGATGCGTGTCTGCTCGTCCGAGGAGGGCGGCTTGTCCTGCTCCCTGGTTCCCAGCCCATAAACAAGCTGGCTGAGCGAGTCCTGGCCTTGAAATGCCAACACATTTTCTTTTACCCCTGGGCTCTGATGACAGAAACTAGACAAAACGCACAATTAAAACACGGGTGTGAGTGCATACATCAACACACAAGGCAGAACAGAGACGTGGGGACAAAACCCCAGGTCCTGAATTTGCTTCCAGTTAACATTTCGGGAGCCAGAGAACAACCAAGACCCAGCTTCGAACGGCAGCATGTCCAGCCCACGGGGCCCAGAGCAGTCGGCTGCCTCCACTACCCTTGTGCTGGCACCACGGCCTGGCTGAAGCCCTTTACACACCAGTCCATCCACTCCACTGGAGCTTTGCAATCGCGGCAAGGGGTGGCATTATTCCCCTGGGAGGGGATGAGTGACCTGGGATCTGGGGACATGAAGTCCTTTGTTTGCGGTCACACCGCTGGAAGGAAGAGGCTGACTCCATAGGCCACACCGCTAACCACTGTGCAGCGGCCTGTCCACAACATGGGCTGCCCGGGGATGCCACGCCCCAGGGACTCATTTCCACGGCAAATGTCCCCTTCAGACCCCGGCGCATCCCCACAGGACCCTGTGGGCACTGCACTCTGCTCCCTCCTTGCACTCAGTTAAGCACATGTGTGTGTTGCACACACACTACTGGTGATCGGATGGCCATCAATGTTCACTGTGCATGTAACACAGCCCATGGCCCGGCGCTGCCTCAAGCAGCTTCGCCTGGCTTGCTCCTCGTCACCTCTTTCCACTGCAGGTCTTGTTTCGGCGCAGCCTGCAAGGTGAAGGCCACGGGTGCAGAGAGGCCCAACGGGAGCCCGTCCAAAACGCCCACCCAGCGGCACCTGCCCTGTCACGGCCCGAGGCCGTGTGTCCACATCGCTCCCTCTGCCCCTCCTGGCCGCGTGCAGAAGTGAGGAATGAGAGGCGACAGGAATTGGTGCGGCCCTACCATTAAAGCTGCGGCTGTTTACCAGTGAGAACAGCTCTGCCTGCCAACGCCAGCCGCCATCACGTCTCCCTACTGCCGGCTCCCCCCAAGTGTTTATTTAAGCCAACACATTGCTCTGCTAATTGGATAACATTCCATGTGAAAATAGACCTTTTAAAACAACAGCAGCGGCGGCAAATAAAAACAGCTGCAACTGCAGAAGTACAAAGGGTGGCGGGCTGGAGGCAGGAAGAATTAAAGGCACACGCAGGGAAGAAGTTGACGTCCCAGTGTCCGAGCTGCACGCCTACCCTCCCCTGCGGCCCTTCCCTTCTTCCTCCGTGACCAGCCTGATCTGGGTGAAGAGAGAGGAGGCGGCGGCTTCTACATGCATCCCAGTGGCTATTGGTGGCCTCTCGGCCAATCGGGGTGGGCACACCTGGGGGGAACTCCAGGTCACCTGTCCAGGTAGAATGCTGCTGCCTCTGAGGCGAGGCTGTCCCGTGGGCGGGGAGGGTTGGAAGGTGGTACAGTGAGCGCAGGTGGGGGACCAATCCTCCTCTGGGGCCCTGGAGGAGCTGCTTTCATCCCGGGCTTGTTCCCAAGAGATGTTTTAAGGAGCAACCTCTCGGTCTTCTTCCAAAATGTCTCTTGTTAGTGAGTGCTTTTCTTTGGTGAGGTGTTGGGGCTGGGTGATGGGTGTGGTGGAACGAGGAGGGGGCTGGCCCTCCGTTTAAGTGGATAAATGCATGCAGGGAGGGAGGAAGTCCTCAATAGCGGCTCTGGAGTCAGATGGACACAGGTGGTTCCCCAGCCCCGCCCAGCACTGGCTGTACGACCCAGGTAAGTGACTTCATCCCTTTGAACCTCAGTTTTCCCGTTTGTCATGGGGCTTCCTAATCCCTAGTCTCCTAGAGTCCCCGGAGGATTAGAAATTACCTACGCAAATGCCCAACACTGCCCCTGCCAGAGACGGGCTTTTAGAAGTTGATAGTTTTCATCAACGCAAAGATGCTGCCCATCCAGAAACATCATCAGACCCAGAGGGCCATGTGGTGCCTTCAACACCGCGGACAGCCACGCACGTACGTGCAGACCTGGGGCTCCCAGCAAGACCGACGCATTCGGGATGTGTTCGACTCCTGGACTTCCTGTCTGCCCTCATCAACCTCCACCTACCCCCTACTTACTTCTCTCCTCCATGTGGGGGAAGGTTCTTTGAAAAATATGGGCTCATCACAGCTGGAGCTTAGATAACCGGCACTTGCCCAGGGAACGCCGTTTTCTGTGGGACATCGGGGGCTGATAGGAGGTCCTAGGTTGGGAGAATATGCAGCTCAAGGAGCCTGTGACGAGGACAGACAGGTCCCACACCAGGTTCAGCGTCCCTACTGCAGAGCCAGGTCTCCCCTTGGTTCCTGGGGCTCAGCAGTGGCAGCAGAGGGAGCTTAGCAAATGCTTGGAGAAGCGGGAAGGCAGTTACGCAAACCTCCCGCCCGATTCCCGGGGCTGCTGCAGGTTGGGACGAGACAATGCGCGTGCGGTGTCCATGTCACGGACAAAGCCAGCACTGTGGGTCACGGGAGCCTCTGGCTATTGTCATCAGTTGCCTGGTTACTCTGAGCTCGACCACAACAGCCTTCTCAGAGCCTCGTGCTAGCATTCTCTTCCCAGTTGCGGGGTGTGTGCCGGACCCCAAAGGGCCTGCTAGATAACGGAGTTCCTGATGACGTGTGGGGTGGAGTGTGGGGGTCACGGAGGAGGGTGGGAAGACAGAATCCCCGAGGGCAGGGGCACACAGATGGCACCTGCCTGGGGCCCAAGCAGAGATGGTGGTGCCGGGGGACAGACTGGGGCCGAATTCTCTCTTGTGCCAGTTGACCAAGAGGATGGGGAGATGCCAGGAAAGAGCACTGTGCTGGGAGCCAACGTACCTGGCTCCAATCTCAGCACCGGCCTTGCCCACAAACCATTACTTTCTCCATTGCTTTCCAGACTCAAGTTTCTATGACCAGCTTTTACGCCCTCCCTGCCATTCTCCCCACGTCTGCCCAATCCCTTTTATCTTTTCTTCCCCTTCTCCCTTCCTTCTGTCCGAGGACTGCTTGGGGCCCCCACAGGAGGCTTACAGCTCCAGGTTCAAGAAGCAGTTGCTTATGCCAAAAGAGGGACTGACTTCTTCAGGGAGGGCACCGTGGTGGGAAATGGGAGTAAAGCCCTGCGTGAGTGAGGTGAGTGGGTCGGGGTGTCAGCGAGCCCTGGGAAGGTTTCCAAAGGTGTCCTTCCCCAGAGCGCTTCCAAAGGAGGAGAGCCGCTTGGGGAAGTGAGAAACTGGGGGTCACGAAGGCGCCTCTGCCAGCCCTAGCAGTCCCACGCATGCCTTCTGCAGAGGCGAAAAAAAAAAAAAGATCTGTTTTTACTCAATGTCTCCGTGCAGCATTGCTCACCCTCTTGTAACTCACGCCCACCCTCGAGCTAACTAGATATTTACAATATTCACAATTCTATTCACCAGGATGCAGCGCGCACGGCTCTGTGGGTCAGGGGAGAGTGCTGAATGTTCCACTCGGAGACAATAAAGTTCTTCAGACAGACAGGGAGAAGGAGAGAGAGAAGCAACGTGCTTCTCCGGGAAGCGAAAAGAGCAAAGGGAGCTTTGCAGGAGAGAGATGCTCCCGGTGGGTTCAGACTTCGTGGAAGGCAGGCTTGTTTGGTGGCGGCGGGGACACAAAGGGCCCTCGTCCCGACTGTGCATGCGGTGACAGGGAAGGGCTGCTGCTGGGATGGCGGGGCCACAAATAACTCCGGAGCCAGGTCCCCGCCTGTTGGAGACCAGGGGGTGGGGAGACAGCAAGAGCCAGTCTCGGAGGGGCTGTGGGTTGGGTCCTCACTGTCCTCGGTCCCCTTTCGCCTTCAGGAGCCCAGAATCGAAGATGGGGAAGGGTGGAGGGGAGGAGCCACCTGCATAAATCACCAGGAGCTGTGCTGGCTTCGGAAATAACCTGCAGCCTGGTCTCCATGTGGAGTGCAGGCCAATCGGGCCTTCGTGCTGTCCTGTCTACCTTAGAACCCCGTTTCTGCTTGCATGATGGCTGTGTCCTGGCAGTGGGGCGCATGGAATTTCACGGCCGGAGCCTATGTCTGGTCTAACCCTCTGGGCCCTGAGAGCCGTATCAATTCTGACGTCAACCTCGGGGCTGGAGAGGCTGCATGTGGAAGGATGGCCTCTAGCTGAAGGAACTCTGACACCTTTTCTCCCTGCTCCTTCCCCATCCCGTCTACTTGTCAGGTCATCACCACTGTCACCACTGTCACCATTATCTTCCCCACCACAGCTACCAGGTAGAGCTCACAGGCTCCAGGCCATAGGTTCTCCATGTCACTTCCTCCAAACCTCACGACCACTCACGAGGAAAATCCTACCACCATTTTGTAAGGGGGAAACTGAGGCCCACGGAAAGTAAGTGACTCGCCCAAGTTACACAGCAGGCGAGTGGCAGTACAGGGTTCAAGCTCCGTTATCTGGCCCCGGGGAGTCAAGCACACACTCCACACCTCGGGCTTCAAAGCTTGTGCTCTCACAGCTGGTAAGAAGAGACATTTCTCAGGGGGGCAGGGACTGGGTGCCCCTCCGCTCTCCCCACTCATCATCTCACGGAGGAACCCTGATATCAAACAGCTGATAACCCTCCTGGCCCAACCTCCTCGGAAGCCCAGAGCTCAGTGGAACGGGGGAGACCACACTGTCCTATGCTGCTCTTCTCTCCGTCCGCGGACCAAGGGCCGGCCGGCTCTGAAGGGACCTGGGCTGGTGGAAACAAGGAGGACCACTTGTGTGCCAGGACCAGTGCCAGGGTTTCATTGTACCATCTGGCTTCACCCTGTGACGTGGGACCTGTTATCATTCCTGTTTGACAGATGAGGAAACTGAGGCACAGGGTGTGGCTAGGAAAGCTGAGCTGCCAGTGGTGCTCCGGACGGCTGTCCCCCCGGCTTCCCGCTGAACCAATGCGGGGACCCCCAAGGTGCCTGCCCTGCTGCTGAGTGCCAAGGCGGGGGGTGGGCTGCTGCACACGGGGTGCTGCCCCTGCTGTCACAATGGGAGGCGAGGGAAAGGCTGCCTGCCAGCCGAGAAGAAAGAGGAGCAGATGTCTGGACAGACGTGGCCACGTGTCAACAAAACAGGCACTTGAGCTCAAGACGCTGAGACAAAGGTGGCTGGCAAGGCTCCCTGAGGTCCTGGGGGCACCCCCTCTGCCTGCGCGTGTTCCCAGGGCCCACAAAGGCTGCAGCTGTGTCCCTGAGATGTCACCTTTGGCTCCACCCACTGGGCCTTTGGCTAAAGGCTAGTGGGTGCAATCCCAACAAATATTCTGCTTGTCATTGGAGGTGGGATGAACGGAGAGGTTCCCAGCCGGTAGTGAGACCTGCCCATCGCTTTACTGTACCCTCGAGGAAAGACGAGGCCGAGAGAGCCGAGATACAGCCTGAAGGTACAGGCTCGTGGAGGGAGCCCATGGTGACAGATGACAGCACCACTGCCCCCTCCTCTGGGTATTCTGACCTGGTGCAGTGAGGGCAGCAACCAGGGGCAAAGCCAGAACCCCAGTCCCACAGCCTCTGCCTCCACGCCTGCCACTGGGCTGGGCAAGGACCCAAGTCCGTATCCTCAGTGAGAACGAGGCCCCAAATTCAGAGAGGCTGCCTTGCTTACAAAAATAAAGGGTGTTGTATGTCTCCAGGGAGCCTGCAGGGATTCTGTACACAGCAGCATCTGCCAAGACCGTCCTCATCGGCAACCAGCACAAAACAGAAGCCCCAGGCCCCAGTGGGATGGAGGATGGGAAAGACGTGTCCCCCAGGCTCCCCCTGGATGCCTCAGAGTCTCTTTGGCAAGCACTGTCCCCTGAACCCCTGCATCCTCCACACAGCATCTCCTGTGCTACCAGCCTTGGGGAAGCTCACGACCGAGCAGCTTGCTGTCTGACCCGGGAGGCCTGGGAAACCCACTTGCTTCCCCACTTTGTATCCCTGGTCCCTGCGTATGTGACGTGGGGAAGGCAGGAGGTCACAGAATTGCCCCTTCCTCCAAACACAAAACCCAGGGTTTATTCTTCCAAGGATGTTGTGCATATTAGCAGGGTCAGGGAGACAAAAAAAGAGACAAACCGCACGGGGGTGGTAACACGCCCACATCTGTTAAGAGCTTTGCAGCTTCTCTCGCAAAGGGCCCAGACAGGAAAGGACGGGTGCGCGGGGATCCTGGTCTCACCTTTGCGTCCTGCTTGGTAAGGAAATCCACGAAGCCGAACCCTCTGTGCGTGCCTGTGCCAGTCATCTTCTTTGGCAAGCGGACAGTCTTCAGCTCCCCAAAGGTGCTAGGAGCAAACAGCAAAAACAGGGGAGTTTCAGAACTGATGTCAGCAAAGGGAGTGGGGGTGGGGGGGGCAGGACCAATGCTCATACACTCATTCCTTCCCGTTAGACGACAGAAGTGCTGGCAGGGGCACATGTGCACGGGCCCGCGCGCGCGCGCGCGCACACACACACACACACACACACACACACACACGGCAGCTCCCAACTGGCCAGCACGTGCTCTGGTGTGTAAGCGGCCCTCTCCTCCAGGCCCAGGCCACCACACTGGGCACGGAGGGAAAGATCAGGTGGGAGATGCTGACCGGCAGTTTTCGGCTCTTCTCTGACAGGCCGGCACACTCGTTCTCCCCGGCCTGTGGCGGTAAATATTCAGCAGGGGGTGTCCAGCCTTGGACACGCATGGCCGGGCTGGGGAGGCGAGGGGCTGCTCGTGTGTGCCAGCCAAGGCTCCAGACTTGGGGTCAGCGGGGTCTCCCCACCTGAATCTACCCCATGGCGGACCTCTGCGTTGAACCAGCAGGATGAGCCTCTTTTCCCAGGCCCGGGACCAGGGATGTATCTTCTGCGCTCTGCGCTTGCTCGAATGAGCGACTCCCTGTAAACCCCACTTCCCCTCCCTCTGGTCTTCCGTTTTGATATCTGCTAAGCCATAGCAAGGCAAAGCTCTGGAGGAGGAAACAGCTTGGCTCCCCCAGATAGGGATCAAACAGGTACACACAGCCTGGGCCATCCCTGGGACCCTCCTCTCCCTACCCGCATACCCTGCCCCCAATAAGCCTCAGAGGAATTCCCGGACAAAAGGATCGGGCCTCCCTTGCTTTCCTGCCTTGCTCCCTTGCCCCAACACCGTCCTAACATCCATTTATCAAATATATACGTGCAAATTGCTGCCGATAAATATTTGATGTGCATGGCATCTGAAGAGAGGTATTATTTTATCTGAAAACCTACACATACGCGCGAGCGGCTGGGCACACACACATACGCCGATGGTCTAGGATGCTTCAGGGCCAGAGACTGATTGGGTAAAAAACACCGGAAAGGCCGTAAGCTCTCGTGAAATGATATAAGCTGAATCCGAGGTGTTAACCCACAGCCCTGCCAGCATGACCAGGCATCTACCAGCCCAATTTCTGAAGGCAGGACGGTGTGTAAATGCGGCATTATGAGTCCTCAAAATGAATCTGCACGTCTCCGCGGAGCTCTCCCCGGCAGCTCAGCTCCCCCCTCCTGGCGCCTCTGAGCAGGCGACAGAAACTGGGCTGCTGGTGACCAGGCCAGCCTCCCAGGGAGGGGAGGGGCTGGAGAGGATGGGCAGCAGAGCCCTGTCAGTCTTCCTGGCGGATTTGGAGGGGGTGGGTGGGGGCCCAGAAGCTGGGCAGGTGGGGACAAGAAGATGAGGTGGCAGAGCTGTTCTCCCCGCAAACCCTGCTTTATTCTGCCACCTAAAGGCCAGCGCGCCCCATGACAGACACGCTGCCTCTTCCTCTGTGGACGCCCCCAGCCTCTGCCAGAGCTGGCCTTAGGTAGGGAGGGCGGAGATGGCTGAGTTTCCTGGTAGCTGCCTTCAGATAAATGGTCCCTAGGCTCTAAGCTCTACAGAGAGCCATGGGACTGCAGCGAGGGTGCATCTGATGGCCCCCAGGCCCGAGGAGTCTGCAAGCATTCAGATCTGGTCCAAGCGAGCCCTGCTGTGTGCCCGGGCCACGCCAGGTGCTGTACAGACACAATCACAAACAACCTACGGTGTACTGGTCTCTCTACCCGCTCTCCACCCCTGCCCCAGCCTCCGGCCTCTTTCTGGCCTCGGCTTCACTAGCGCTGGCCTGAGCGGCCTGTGCGGATCTGCCCTCGGCTGGGCAGGATGCCCTGCCAGCACTCAGGGCTCACTGTGGTGTAGCTGTCTGCCTTCCCCTGGGGCTGGAACGCAGCTCTGCGAGTTCTGTTCTGTCCATCACGAGACCTGCAGCAAGGAGCCCAGGGTCTGGATCAGAGTGGATGCCTGACAGTATTTTTGGAATGAACCCACCAGAAAAGGGTAGCAGGAAGGTAGGCGGGCCCACTGGTACATTACACCTGTACTCAGATGAGACGTACAGGAAACAGGCCATGAGGTACACACAGAGCACAAATGTTCATTATTAGTCTCACCACCCCCATTTTACAGATGAAGAAACTGAGGCTGAGGGTGGCAACAGTTATTGCCAGTAAGTGGCAGGGCCAGAATGTGAATTTGGGTATGTTTGATGTTAAGCTCTCTTTTCTATTGCACAATATTTGCCTCCCTTCAGTTATCTGGAGGGGACTGGCTACTTTCAGGAATGGGGGTCTCTTTCTTTCTGAGCTGGGCCCCATCTGGTGTGAAGCAGGAAGGCTCCATGTGGGGGTGGCTAGGAATGCCCTGCAAGATCTCTGAGGGGTCCAGTGACTTGCCCAAGACCCCAGGACGAGGGAGGCTGACTGAGTCCCAATTCCTTCCAGTTGCCCCATGTGCAAACCTCTGCCTCTGCCCACGAGCTACAATCCTGTCGCTTGGTGATCTCCACGACCTCTGCCCGGATTTCTTCTTAGCCCTGTCTAATTTCTGGTGAGCCAGCCTGTGTGTGTGTGCATGTGGGGGAGAGAGACAGAGAGGGAGGGAGGGAGACGGGGACAGAGAAAGAGAGGGAGAGAGAGAGAGACAGGGAGAGAGAGAGGGAGGAAGGGAGGGAGGGAGGGAAGGAGGGAAAGAGAGAGGTTAATTCCTCCTTCTCTGCAGTGCACTGCAAGCTGTGGATGCCCTGTGCATGGTAAGCAGCTAAGGGTCCGGAGAAAGGCGAGGAAAATAATTAAAAGGGGGAGAAAAAAGCTGATGAGGAGAGGCTGAAGGAGCTGTGCTTATGTGGCCTGGAGAAGTGGCATTCGAAAGCTCAGCAGTGAGAGCCATGATACTCTGGATTCATGAGGAACCACAGGCAGGGGAAGACGGAGCTGGGATCCTGTCCCAGGAAGCTGGGGGGCCGTGGGGAGGTCACAGCCCCTGTTTGGGGTTCCAGGCAGGCCCCTGGAGGGCAAATGAAATGCTGTGTCCCAAGACCCTAGTAGCTTCCCAAATCCCATTATGCTTCAGGGGATCAGGGAAATAAATGGTGATGGTGAGCTGTTTCCCCTTCCTTCCGAGAAGAGGACGAGAGAGAACTGGGCCTATGGAGCAGCTGGGAGACTAGGGTTACATCTTAGAAGGAACTTCCTGGTGCCTGTGAAGCCCCGAAATGAACAGCTAAGACTTCAAGACACTATCATTGCTTCTGTCGAGAGTGCCTGCGACGGGCTAGGCCTTTTAAATATATCGTTTCCAGGTGCAACAGCTGTGGGGCAGTGGTGGTACCGCCTGTTTTTACAAAGGAGAAAACCAAGGGCCAGAGGGGCGAAGTGACCTGCCCAGGTCCGATGGCCTGGTATTCCAACCCGGGCAAGCTTTCCCTCCTGGCTGAAACAATGCTGGGGAAGTGGAGGGCTTTGGGTCCTATATGACCGTGTGCGATAATACAAGGCTGATACTAATGATCTCAGATAGATATAGAAAGAGAATTAAAATGGAAAAAAAAAAAGGGGTTGGGGGGAAAAATCGATGAAGTACCTTTAGCTCCTTGGAGATAAGCGATACATAAATACCAGCCATTATTAAGGTTCTTATCTGACAGCCAAGTCCAGGGAGCCATTTTTAAGAGCGGCTTTGGAAGGAAGTTGTGTGTGAGCCCTAGTCGGCCGGGACCGAGGCTGCCACCTGGGTGAGCCTGGGCAGGGCCACCAAGGTCCAGAGAGGGAGGAAAATCACAGGGCACCCAGGAGCTCCCCACCGAGCCCAGACTCTGTAGCTTGGGGAAGGAGACGCGTACACTCCCCACTGTGTAGATAATAGAAACCACAAAATAGCAATTACTGTATCAGAAGCTGTGAATAAAGAGGACATAGCGGGCTTTTAAACATGGCCCTCCTTTCCTCCCCCACCACGCTCACACTTCAGTAACAAACTCACACCTCACTTTTCCAATTATTTCATTCACCTCGGGTTCACCAATTACTCCCCCACGCCGAGGCCCACCCCCTCAGCCACGCCAAATGCGCATGACTGGTGGTGGGTTTGTGGGTTTTCGACAACTGGAGTTTGTTGTCACGTTTCTAATTTCTTCTGAGGCGTGTGCAGGTGGGAGGGCACACGGGGGAGAAGGAGGTGGTGGGGGGGGAGGTGGAGAGGTGTTGAGACCGGAAGCCAATTATACCCAGCCCTCATAAACAAGTCTGGACATGCAAATTGTGTTTGCACACAGGCGTGAACGCAGAGCAATCCGTGTGTGTGCCCTGTGTGCATGTGGGGGCTGCCTCTCTCGGGGCACGCGATGCGCCCCTGACCAGGCCCCTGGATGACAACTGCTCAGGGTCTTTGACTCTGCTATGAAAAGGGATGAATCATCCTCTCTCCTCTTTGAATGTCGTGATGGGCTTGGGGGGGACGGAAGCGAGAGGGAAGTTGAGGGGGAGACAGAGAGGACCCTCCAGAGATGCCTAGCTTGACAATTCTGCAGCTGCTCTGGTGCCTGGGTTTGGGGGCTGAATGAGCAGGCAGGGAGGCCAGCCTAACCCTCTAGCCCGCATGCCAACACCAAGTGGGGGTCGGGCACGCCCTGAGGAACCTAGGCCACTCTGCTCCCAGGACACAAATCCTCATCACTCTCCTATTTGGATCTGCGAAGGCAACTAGAGTCCCAGCAGAAGTGCCGAGTCATGTGGGGAAGTCTGTTGGCACGACTTCTCTCCACCTGCACTCCAGGCACGGCTGACGGAAAAAAACATCAGCTGCCACCCAAGGGACTGAGAGCCAGAACAACAGCGTGGTCTGCACAAGACGAAGAGGTGGTTTTGTGATAAGAATAAACCACAGGCTTTTTGTTCCTTCTAGAGGTAAGGAAAAAAGGCTCAATCTCTTGGCATTAAAAAGCCTTTCAAATGTACCACGATTTCCCAACACCCACACAACATATCCGTCCATCCCCCAGGTGCTTCTTCAGTGCTCTGTGCCCTGCAGCGTGTTAAGCATCTGCTGAGCGTGATCTCACGACAGCCTTAGGAGCTGGGCACTGCCATTCCCATTATAGAGATGGAGGAAACTGAGGCTCAAAGAAGTGACCTGATTTCCCCAAGGTCACTTGGCGAGTCATTACCTACCAAGGGAGTGAACTGGGCAAGGTTGCACAGATGGTGTGAGACGCCTGAGCTGGACTCAAAGTGGGCGGTTTGTCCCCAAGTCTCTGCGAGGCCCCTGTATGCAGGGCGCTGGGAGGGAGTCAAGGGCAGGACAGACATCAACCTTGTTCTCAGGGGACCTTCCCTCACCTGGTAGGGAAGAGTTGGCAGGCAGGCCGTGGGCCCCCCTCTGTCCCAGAGACACAAGAGGACTCTGGGATAAAACCCCTTATCTGACCTGTGTAGGGGCTACAGCTGAGGGCTGCTGACCTCTGCTCACTGCTCTCCCCTCTGCGCCCACCATCCTAAAGGAGGGTCCACCCATGGACCCATGGACCCATGGACCCACGGAGTAGTTCCCACTGGGTGAAGGATCACGGCAGGTTGGCAGCGGCTTTGTCCACTGTCCCCGCCTCATGTCCCTCTTTGTTTACAGAGCCGTCATGTGACTGAGGTAAGGTGAATAAATGACAGCCAGGCAAAGAGGGGGCCAGCTCGATGATTCCCCAAGGGCCTGGGGCCTCGACAACACGGTTCACCATTGTGTCCTGCTGAGCAGGAGAGAAAAGACACGGTTCCTTCTAGACAACCCTGGCCAAGATGCTGGCCTGGGCGGGGGGTCTCGGTGGGCTGTTCCCACTGTCCCCGGAGGTCATGATGCTGAGTATGTATCAACTCTTGAGTCGAGCGGACCCTGGCCAAGGGGCGATGGCTTAGGGAGCGGTTTAATGGAGGCGTAGTTCCTGTGGCGCTTCTTCCTCTTTTGTTCCCTCTTGCGCTCTTTTTAAAGAGTGCCTTTTAGACTGAACTTTTCCAATTACTCACGGCTCATCACGGTGCGAGCCGCATGTAGAAAGGTTACCTTATCACCATCAGCGCAATGCTCCCTTTCATTTTTGCCTCTCAGAGGCTGAAAAATGACCTGGTTTCTAAGAAAGTGAGAGAAAAAGTGAGGGGGACAGCGTTTAGCTTTTCTCAATAGCCTTTCATGGGTCCTTTCCAGGCAAGTGTGACCCTCTCATTTTCTAGATGAGGGATCTTGGGGAAGAACACTTAAATGGTATCTCTGAATCGGTGGGGCCCGCGTTCCACGCAGAACCCACAGGCTCTCCTGAGAGGCTCTGGTGGAGGGGACCTGCACCGGCAGATGGAAGCTCCTGGCCTGGCCCTGCCCTCACTGTCGGGTGACGCTGGCTGAGTCGTTTTCAGGCTGGACTGAGAGAGGGAGAGAGAGAGGTGTGAAGGGATTCTGAGACGCGCCAGAGCTGGGTCAACAGAAGGGACAGGATGCTGACCCCCAAGCCAAAGACGTCTGAGGCAGAAGATGAGGGAAGGGAGCCAACAGAGCTGGGAACAAATGGCAGAAATGCTCCAGCTCTGTGTGGTCCCGGTACCTGCAGTGTCAGCGTCATCTGGGAGCTTGTCAGAAATGCACAGTCTTGGCCCTCCCCAGCTCTCTGAATCTGAAGCTCGGAGCATTTGGGGGGGCTGGGGGCTGGGGTGGTGGGTACGAATTCAGCAATCCAAGTTGCAATAAGCCCTGCAGGGGAGCCAGCCTGCTTCAGGCTGAGGCCCACGGCTCCACCAGAGGGCGCAGCAGCCTCGCAGCCCCAGTCTGGATGGCCAGTGGGCATCTGGGCCCAGGGCCGGCAGCTCTTTCTTCTAAAGAGGGCTGCGATCCAGATTCTTTTAAGAAATGAGACTTTACAATACTGGTGACCAGGTCAAAACATTTTAACCACAGTGTCAACAAATACAACACATGCAAATACAACACACGCAGCCTGTGTGGCACCTCCACATTCGCCTTCCATTCCGATTTGGTTCCAAGAGATTAGAAGGGTCCTCCGCTTCCAGAATGATGGAATGCCCCTTACCTCTGCACTGCCCGAGACTGGGCCTCTCTGCCCCCCACCCCCGGCCCCCTGCAGTCTGCTTCCTCCTCGGCTGCTTCTGTTCACGTAATGCGGGCTTCTCAGCAGCCTGAAGACAGACAGGGTCTTGCCACCACGGTTTGCCCCCCAGCCTCTACTCCAGGCATGGACCCATTTGTGGGGACACAGGCACTGAAGGCACGGCCCTCACCTCCTCTAGGACCTAGACCTAGATCTGCAGCATGGCAGCAATCTTCACGTGCCTGGTCCTTCAGGAACTATGTGCCCTGCAGGAACTATGTGCCCTGCATTCACGCCACTTCCCGAGCACGGCCCGTGTGCAGGTACAGAGCTCTGTGCCGGGAAAGAAAAGCAACCAGACACGCTCTGGCCTCCATGGGGCACAGCTTCTTTTTCGATGATTGTAAGCTGGTGGCTTTCAAGTTTTTCCCCTGGGGTTGGGGCACATCCTCAGTAAAATAGATTTGGGCGTTCGTCCCCAATATATGTACACTTGTCAGTTACACATGATGGCTATAAGCACCACTGTTTCACTGTGTGTGTTCAACTTTAAATATTTAAAAATTAGAAAATTTAACAGAATGAGCTAAAACACAGAGACAGAATTGCTAGGATTTTCCTCCTGCCAACCCCCCCCCCACTGGTTGTCACAGGCGCTTTTTGGAGGCCCCCACTCTGAGGGCACTCAACGGGCCAGGAACTGTTCTCAGCGTGCTCCACGTATAACCTCACGCCACCCTCAGCAATCCTGTGAGGCAGGGATGATGCATCTAGTTTACATATGGAGAAACTGAGGCACAGGCTGCTTAAGGGATTTGCCAAAACAGTGCCAGGACTCACACCTGGGACTGATGAAGTTCTAAAGCTTGTGCCCTTAAACGCTGCTCGGCACCAGAGGGGGCGCATCTGGGCGGGGCTGAAGGATTGAAGAAGCAGCTTCGGGATGAACACTGTCTGCTGGACCGGAGTGTAGGCCTCAGGCAGAAAATTTCATAAAAATAGTTTTTAATACACGAGGTAACTTTTTAAAAATACAGTATTTCTCAAATTTGTCCTGAAAGGTGTTCATAGATATTTTGTGTAAAAAGGCTTCTAGGATTAAATAAGTTTGGGAGACATCTAGTTAAACAGAGATCAGTGAGCTTCTCTGCTGCAGACCTTGTCAGTGCCTTTAAGATATTAGGAGCACAGAGTATCTATCTGGAACAGTAATAAAGAAGACACAATGTTTCTCAAACTCATCGGACCACAGAACCCTTCTTCCCCAAATAAGAAAACCTATTAGCATCTCTCAGGACACTGGTTTTCCACGGGACACAGTTGGAGAATACAATTTGGGAGCTGAAAAAGAAGTAAGGCTGTCGTCATGGAAGGCCTGAGCACACACAGTAAGGTGAAAGGCCATTGCCTTTAACACTCAGGTGAAACTTGTGTATCTCCGGTGACTACGCAGTGGGGCACTGCCACAGAAAGAGTCTAGTTTTGACACAGAGGGACCAAGTCATAGCATCACTGAAAGAACCTAAGTTTGGAGTCAGACCTGGGTTCTGATCCCAGCCCTGCGCCCCATATCACTTTTCTGTCCCCTGTAAAATGGGCACAATCACCGCCCAACCCACTCATACAAGGCTGCTGAGTTCATGGTTCCTGGCATCTATCAGGAACGAAGAAACGGAAGCTGTCGTTAGTAATGCCTTGCCCACTAAGAGGATTTGTATTGGTGACATGCAATTCACACCCCCAGCTCCCCAAGCCCTTATGGAGTTTCAGGTGGAAGCTGGGAAGGAGCAGGCTGGCCAGTCAGGCCCCTCCTGGTGGACCCCAGGGCTTTCCAGCAAACAGCTGAGACGGGAGGGCCAGATGTGGCTTTGTGATTCCTGGAGCCCTGAAAAAAGATGCAGTTATCCATCTTACCCACACATCCTACTACTTTTACAAGGTAATTGGAAGAAATTGTCCCCGAGGAGGCATCCGTCAGCCAGACCCAGGCACCTCTCGTTCCTTGGGCCAAGTGAGACCACTGGAACAGCTCGTGTCCCTCTTCCTTTTAAAAGGAGGGGATCGAGATGCAACCTCTGGCCCAGGGCACGCACTCTGGTCAGTTCCACGCCTCTGCTGGAGTGAGTTAATGAAACACACAGCGGACGCTCTCCCTCACTTTCTCCCCCTCTGGTCTTCAGCTGCCTCAAGTATAGCTAATCCCATTACAAGAAAATAAAGTGGATAATTCAGGCTAATGAAATCGTTACAAGAATGTGGCCAGCCACTGGTGGACATTCAGAACCAATTTAACACCCTTTGGTCTTGTTATCCTCAGTACAGGAAACGTTTGAGAGAAGGAAGGAAAAAATTAAAAAGAAAAAAAAAAACACACACCACCAAAAAACCCAAAACCAGCCTCTTTCTTGTTAGATTAAATCTGGTTAAAGAATTAATCTGCCACGTATCTTGCTTATTTCTATTATCTCCATGAGGCCTGAAAGCTTCACGGTAACTCCAGAAAATATGAAGGAGGTGGAGAAGATCCAGGAAGTCACCAACTGTGGTTAGACTTGCGTACACACAATACTTTTTGCTTTGCCCATGTCTGCGGCCATTCCGAGGACCATTAAGAGGTGAACTCCTATGTCCCCACGTAACCACCAAATCCAGAAACCTGTCTGTGGATTAAAACATCTGTTCCTGGGGTTTCTACAGGGCAGGAGAAGGTGGGATGAGCTCCCATGAAAACAGAGCAGGCAGCTGGCCCGTCTCAGGCTGGGCTCGGGGTGCTGAGGAGGGAAGACACCACTGGCCCGTACCCGCCCATGCCACCTGCTGCCAGGTCACAGCCAGGCCTCCTGAGAAGGCTGAATGAAGGATGGCCACTCCACTCCTTAGCACCTGCTACCTCCCTTCAGTGCCCACTCCCCAGCCACATCTGCTACACACAGAAAGGGCCGTCACTCTGATTTCTTTTGGACCCATTTCAACACTCAGAACCTGAATGAGGCCGGCACATCACGAACCCAGACTATCTCCAGTTGGTTCTCACCAGCCTTACCATGCTCTCCCAAATGAGTCACAGCCTAACCCTCAAGCTACGGGCACCAGTCTCCTGGTGATGCAGAGCCTGCTAACTGGGGACGTGGAGGGTAGCTGGACGAGAATAAGATCTGAAGGGAGAAGAGAAGCAAGGTCTTACTAATACGGGAGAACTGTTGAGCTTGTAGGGCTTTGTAGGCCCCCCAGGAGCACATGTGGGTAGGCAGGGAATTAGAAAACCCCCATCGATGGTCCCCCCTGCCCCTGCCAAGCAACAGCCCAGTCACCCACACCACCTCCCACCTGCTGAGCCAGCGGGATGCACCCTGGGGGGATTTGATACTGACAACACGGCAGCTTGTGGCTCCGGGGTGCCCCAGTGTGCATGCCCGCCTCACGGCCACCGGGCCCCAAGTCTTCTGACCTCTCTGGAGAAGCGCCAGGTAGCATCTCAACACCCAGACAAACCCACATGGTGCCCCGATGGCATCTCTAGGAAAGGGGTGAGAGGGTGGCAGGAGCCCTCTTGGGAGCACAGATGGGATGCGAGTCAAAGCCAACACTGGGGGTCTGAGGGTGGGACTCGAGGGACAGGGGCTCAGAGCAAAGCAAGTTCCATGCCGTCAACAGCAAGCGGGCTGCATGGCCCACGACACTCCAGATGAGCAGGTGTGGCTCACTCATCCAGAATCTGAGAATCCAGAAGGAAAAAAAGTCTCCCCCTGGCAAACAGAACGACGCCACGAAGACCACACATTAAGCTTCTTTCTGCCTATCACCTATGGGAAAGTCCTTCACCTCACCCCCTCATTCACCGAGAGCCTACTTACTTTTATTTTACAAACTTGCTTACCTAATTTCTCATCCCAGAGCAGCTGAGAAGGGCAAAAGGGGTTAACAGGGGCAGGTTCCTAAAAGCCCTCAAGGAATGATAAATGAGTCATGGATTAGACCAGGGGCATTGCACACTTTGTCTGTAAAGGGCTAGATAGTAAACGTTTTTGGATTTGCAACTACTTAACTCTGTCACTCTAGCAAGAAAGCAGCCATAGACAACATGTATTAGGCTGGTGCAAAAGTAATTGCGGTTTAAAAGGTTAAAAATTGCAAAAACCGCAATTACTTTTGCACCAACCTAATAAATGAGCAGGCATGGCTGTGCGCTAATAAAACTTTATTTACAAAAATAAGGGGCTGGCACAGGAGCCTTAGTTTGCTGACTTCTGCACTGGCTCAAAAACCCCAAACATGGCGTGACAGTAACTGGGGAGGAGCAGCAGCCTGCCCGGGGTTATCAGGTGCAGGGGCCACGAGCAGCGACGTGGACGCTGCCATCAATCGGCGCCCCTGCACTGCAGCCTGGGCTCAGCGGCCTTGGCACAGGGAGGAACAGGCACTGTGCATTTTAGAAAGACTTCCACCACGTGGTCAACGTTTTCAGAGAGGACTGGTGCGTAACAGCATAAGGTGGCAAAGTCACTTCGTGGGGAAGGCCCTCATGCCTCAGTGGTGCGGGTGACAGGCTGAGTTAGTGTGTGTTTGCACCCAGTGGTGAGTGCCAGGTCCCACAGAGCCAAGAACCATAACTCTTGTCACCAGCCTAGAGACCTGCTCAGCACAGAGGCAAAGCTATGGACCCACACCCCCAGCTGCTGCCCTATGAAGCAGCGAGAAGGAGAAGGATGGCAGGGTGAAGGCCTTCCTACCCAGCCTGCCTACCTGCAAAGGCCTGGCATTTGCTTTCCCTGCTTCGTTCCTCTTCCTCAGCATCATCAACTTTACATCCTACGGTGCGTTTTGTTCTGTTGGCTACTGTGTGTCTCCCCGGCTGGACTACTGAGTGGTCAGCACCCAGGACAGCGCCCACGGCGCCCAGCGTGCCGGCTGGCTGACTGCTGACTGAGTTAAGAATGGATGCCTGTCTTTTCCTCACTGTTCTGTTTCTGGTCCTCTCATGACACACGTCCTTGACACCAGAAACAGGAAGCAGAGGTGGGGAGAGGACCAGCGTTTGCTGAGCGCCTACCACATGCCGGACTCGGCACCGGACACTCTACGTTGTTGGCCCAGAGCAACCCCGGGGGTGGCAGCATCCCCAGTGTCCCTGTGACACCCAGGGGAGGTCTGTCTAAGCTCGCAGGGCTTTCATCCAGGGCTGTCTGACTGTGGACTCTGCCGACTTCCTCCTTTGCCGAGCTATGCCCCACTCTGGGTAGAGTAACCCACCTCTGCCCTTGAACTCACTGTCTCAGGTTCTCGCTGGAGCCTGAGAGACACTGGGAAGCTTTCTGGCAAATGATGCAGGAAGCAGAAAAAGAGCCGAGGAGATGATGACAGATGTGGAGGGCAGCTTCTCGGCATTCTGGAGGCTTCTGACACGTGCCATTAGGAGAGGCACTCCATACCCCACACAGCATTAGAAAGCCAATACGGATGCTCTCCATTCCTTGGCAAGAGTCCCAAGCATCCATTCGACACTATCATGGTTGGGAAAAGGCAGAGAGTGTGGTTGCTGTGTCTCCCTGGGGGGCCTCACCCTGGCACGTCACAGCTGGGAGGTGACCACTTTTTCAGTCCAATGGGGGTAGGACTGGCGTGTGCCTCACACAACCAAACAGCCTCAACACCTGAGCTTCCCAAGAAAGCCAGGCCTAGCGTCATCGGAGAATGACAGTGGAGACACCTCAAATCCACAGCACAGGCCTTTGATGATGGAGCCCTCCGAGGGGCATGCCCAGAGACAGGGCTTGGAGGAGCGGCGATTCACGCTGCTGAGCCTGCCCGTGTGTGTGTGCGCGCGCGCCATTCACCCCGGCGGGGACAAATATTATTTTTAAAAGTCTGGGAACGAAAACAACAATAAAACAACTCGAGCTCAAGATGGCTGGCGAGTTTTAAGATGCAGGGAGAGGTGAAAATGAACTTGTGAGGGGTACCATTTGTTTGGGGCCGAATAAACCAACACAGAGCATGACTCAAATGAAGAGCAAGAGGATGCGTAGAATCGGATGGTCCATCAGAAGTGGACAAAGGGGTGAAATGTGGGCCGTGTGTGGCCTGGAGTCTGGGACAAAGAGAAATGGGCTCTGGAGGGCAGGTGCCGGGTGGCTACAGGAAAAGGAGAGGAAGCGAGTCTGAGGTGTGGGAATGTGAGAGCAGGTGGGACCTGCCGTGGGGGATTTTGGGGTGTGTAGGTGGGGAGAGCTCTTTCCATGATAAGAAACCCAGATAGGATTTGGGGTGTGGGAAAACCAAGGAGCCCCAGGCAGAGGTGAAGAGAAAGGGGAGAAAAATCAGCAGTCAGAGGGAAAGGAGGCCCTTTCTGCAACAACCACTGTTTATCTCACCAGCGAGTTAAAGAGCATCATTTGCAAAGTTCGCGCAGAGGGAAAGTAAATTATCGTGTCTCTGGTGATGCACAAAGCCCTCGACGTGCTTTATCTCCCTGCTCCCGCTCGGTGCACAGAAGAGGAGCTGTGTGTGTGACTCTCGCCGCCCTCCCCATCCTCATCTCCCCCACTCCGTTCCATTTGGAAGACGAGGAAGTGTGGCCACAGCTTTTCCTGAGGCAGCAGGCCTGTGGTGATGTGCGCCTGGGGGTGGGTGGGGTGAGGAATTATTGATGGAGAAAAACCATCGGAGGTTTTCACGCTCTTGTGGGGCAGGGTGGGAGATAATTAAAACCAGACTTGGTTTCCCTGGTGAGAGTCACACTCCTGGTGGACCAGAAACCCCATCCGGATCAGATGGGAGTTTCCCACCCCTGGTGGGGTGCTGCTCCTCCAACGGCTAGGATGAGTTCGCATGTCAGAAGGGATTGATGGTATAGGGGTTACAAGCACGGGGGTCAAGCTGGCTCTTCCATTCTTGGCCTCAGCTTGCTCATCTGTCAAGTGGGTGAAGGGTCTCCCGCTCAGCAGAGTTGTGGTGAGGATTCAATGAGATAATATGTCTGAAGCATTTCACACAAGGTTGGGCCTTTGTGAGACTCACCGAGAAGCAAAATGAACAAGTAAAGGAGCAGATGACAGATGAGCAAGAGAGATCATGCAAGTCAGGTAAGGATAACCCTCCCAAGGGAAGTGTCCTGGCGTTTGCATTCTTACTTGTCCCCAGAGCCAGTGGTGAGGGGTCCTGAGCGTTACAGATGAGGGAAGGGGGAGATGCCCGCCCCCTGCCAATCTTCAAAATGCCATTGGCAGAGGTGGGACTGGAAGCCCACAGACTGAGCCCCATGCCCCCAGTGGGCTGCCCAAGGCCATGAGGGTGCTCTGTCTGTCTCACCCTCACCAACTTGATACAGAGAGGTTCCACTTGGGTGTGCTTTGCACTCTGGGATTCTGGGGGGTGCTTTCACTTGAAGCAACGTTTCTCCGTTGCAGGAAGAAACCCCCTCTGCTATACCAGTGACCATCAGTGTGTTCCAGGAACATTACTGAAGGCGTATTGGGGGGTGGGGTCAGTTAGTGTCATAGCACCATCACCTGCTCTCCAAATATCCATGGCTCTCGCACACCTGCCAGCCCCTGTAGGCAGGCAAAGACACCAGATCTGACCTACGAAGTGTCCAGCTCTCTTCCCTGCCAAGGAGAAACCTGAAACTACATCATGAGGAGGTAGAGCCTCCCTCCGCCTGGGGCCCTGAGAGAATCTGTGGAGCAGAGCACCACCCCCCACACATGCACATACTAGATGTGCACATAAACTGGGGTGTGTTTAACTACAAGGATTCTGGGGCTAAGTTGTTACTGCAGCACATTAGACCTATCCTGACTAACAGAGTTATCAAAGAGGAAGTGTTTAGGGGAGGGACTAAGAGCATCAGTGAGAGCAGCTGAAATGCAGAAGGACAGACGCTCAAGACCAGCGGCCCCTGGGCTCAAGGAGACTGGTCTTCAGAATCCAAGTCTGGTTTGGATCTCCATGCAGTTCTGTGGCCCCTTACCAGGTGTCTGGAAGGCATGGCCTCATGAGTCCCAGCACCTGCTCTCTCGTCACAGGTCCTTTAGCAAGGGACGGCTATTCCTATTTTAAACGATAATGAGGAAAAGTGACTGGTTCTTTTAGACCACGGGTGGTAAGCCAGGGCCCATGGGCCAAATTGGGCCTTTTGCCATTTGGGTAAATGCAGTTTTCCTGGGACACGGCTGTGCCCACTGGCTTCCGTCTTATCTGCGGCAGCTTTCAAGCTACAGCAGCAGAGTTGAGTGTCTGTGACAGAGCCATATGACCCACAGCGCCTAAAACATTTACTCCCCGGCCGTTTCTGTGTTGGAGCTCTCTAGAGAAACAGGACCAGCAGGATATATGTGGACATATAGAAAGAGATTGCCTTTGAAGGACTGGCTCACGAGACGGTGGAGGCTGAGAAGTTCCATGAGCTGTCGCCTGCAGGCTACGGGCCCAGACAGCAGTGCAGCTGCAGCTCAAACCCGAGGGCCTGACAACTAGGGGAGCCAGTGGTGTAAGTGCTGGCCCGAGTCCGAAGGCCTGATATCTGAGGGCAGGAGAGGGGTGTCCCAGCTCAAGCAGAGGGCGAAGCCACCCTTTCCCTGCCTGTTGGTTCTATTCAGGCCCTCAGCAGGTTGGACGACGCCCACCTGTATTGATGAGGATGGTCAGGTTTACCCAGCTTGCCAATCAGAAGCTAATCTCTTCCTGAGACACCCTCACAGACACAGCAGAAATAATGTTTACCAGCTGCCTGGGCACCCAGTGGCCCCGTCATGTTGACACATAAAATTAACCATCACGGGCTCTTTATAGAAGTACAGACGATCCCTGTTCTAGAGCAGTCTCGCGCCCCAGGCCAACCCCACTCCACAAGGAGGCTTCACACCATCACTGTGGCCCCAGCTCGGGCCTCCACTCTGCACCTGCTATGTCCTACTCACTGACAACCAGGTGCATTTCCCTCCTTACTCCCTGAGTTATTTGTTTTCCTTAATCAGGTATTTATTAGATCAGGGGGCACTTATTAGAGGCTGTGAGAAAATCCAAGTCAACTGGTAATTAGGGAGGTTTGCAGAAGGAGTCATTACGCCTCTCCACCTCGACCTCCTGATGTGTCATTTACCTGAGGGGGCTCTAATGAGGGACTGTCTCCCAGGAGCCTGCCATCACAGACGGCCAAGCTTGGCATTGCCACAGCAGCCCCCCAGCCAGCTTCTCTCTGCAGGATGGGGAGGTTTCCGCCTGATCACCTTGCCACGGGAACGACAAGACATGCTGTGTGGAAGGAACAGGATGCTCCCCTCCTACCTTCTCCCCGTTGGGCACGCACCCCCACCCAGCAAATACGCGTCAGCACAGAGACTTCAGAGACAAAAGGAGGGCAATCCAAGGTCAGCTGTTCAGGGGGCCATGTTAGGAAACTGCTTCCCAAAACTAGATCCTCGCCAAGATACGTGATTAAGTGCGGGGGGAAAAAAGCCAGGGGCCAAATGATTTAAAAAAAAAAGACGAGGAGGGGAGAGGTGTGCGTATGTGCACAGAAAATTATTTCTGGAGTGGGACACAGAAGTGAGCTGCTTGGGAGAAGCACACGGAGCCAGACCTCATGCTCGACCCCTCGGACCTCTGGCCTGTGCTGGAGTTTGGCTGCATCTTCATGAGAGCTCAGACTCCCTTTCCCTGCCAGCCTCCCTCCGCCAGCCCGCTTGGAGTCTGGGTAAGACTCACGCCAACTCAGGGCTGGGTACCTGGCACGGCGCCTGCCTTGGTCTCTGCAACGTTAGGTCTTTTTTATCATTCGAGTCTCAGGTCACAGCCACCTGTTCAGGGACGCCTCCCTGCCCCCCACCCCAAGCTACTCTCCTGGGCACTGTCAACCTCATCGCCTCCCACAAGTCAGCACACGTATCACTCTTTGATGTCACGCGTTCACTGTCCATTTCCCCCTGCGTACAGGGCAGTATCTCACTGGTCTCGGCAACCAGTGTACCCCCATGGCCCTACCATGTGCTCCATCATTCAAGAAACCAATGAACAAGGGTAAAAACCAGGTCTGCAAAGAGAAAGGGGCCTCTTCTGCCTCCCCCACTTCCCGAGAACACTGCTGCTACCCAATTTCACTGAGTCTGCAAACGCCCTTGAGTTTGGACCTGTCAACCCAAGCATGACATACTTAATGGCCCCCGTGCCCCCGACTTGCTACCTTACACACGCAAGGCTTGCCCCTCATGGGTGTGTGGAGACACGGGGGGACCTCTGGAACCCTTATTGTCTTGGATTCCCCACCTGGCCCCATAGTGACTTTTCTCAACCAAGTTTCTTGGTGGCTGTGGCTGCAGAAGGAAGCGATAGAACAGGTACGGTGGCCATGAGGCGGCCGTCGCGGTAATTTAGCCTCAGAGCTCTGGCTCCCTTGGAATAATTTAACAATCTGTCAGAGGAAGGGAGCAAGGAGGACGTGTGTCGTGGGGCTTGACGTCCCCACCTCCAGAAATAATCTCAGTTCCCGCAGCCAGAGCAGGCCCCCAGTTGGAGAGATGGAAGAGTGAGAGCATGTGTTACCAGGACCCAGGTGGAAACGCCTTACCTATTTACCTTTGTGGGAGGGAACCAAGTGAATTAGAAAGACCGAAGGAACGTCTACTCCAAACCCAGTCTTCCTCTGGGCCTGCGCCCCCTGGGAGGTCATGTAGCAATACTAAAGCCACCTGCTTCTTGCCGGGAGAAAGGTTAAGTGGCAAAGTCCTGGGGCTGCTTTGAAAAAAATGGTAAGCCTAAACATTTTGGGGGGAAATAGCAAAAGAAGAGAAAGAGACAGAGACAAAGCAATAGGAATTTGAGGAACAGGAAGTGCAAAAGGGGGGCCCTGCTCCCTAAGAACATTCTTGCCCAGAGTTTTCGAGGAGGTGCCCGTGGTTGCCAAGGTAACCGTGAGAGTGGCAGAATGGTGACCCAACTGACCGCAAGTGGCGATCTGGACAGTGCTGGCCTCAGCAGGGGGTGGCTGGTCCTGGTAGGAAAGCAGGAGCTGGGTCACTGGCCTGTGCAGACAGAGCCCCCCTTTGATGGGGAGCCAGACATGGGCTGCGGTATCTGCGGGGCTTAACCAGCTGAGCCATCAGTAGAAGCCGGAGAAAAGACATAAGGAGCTTATCAAATATTGAAAAAGAAACAGTCCCTCTTGTAGTCCATCTTCTCGTCTCTGGAAAGTTCTGACAGCACATCGCATACTAACATGCCAAAAGAAGGAAAACCAGGTTTCCTGCCTGGGTTTTCCCAAGGCGGCTCTAGGATTGAGGGTTCAATGTTTCTAAGGGTTTGCATGACATTTCTGAGCTGCCTGACCTTGGGACAGGTCTGCGTCGGAGCTGAGCCCACATCCCCATCTGTAAGTGGGGATGAGGGAAGAGCCTCCTTGGAGGGACAGTGGGACCAGTTCCGTGAAGCGACAGGTCAGAGGGGGTCGGCACACACTGAGAGCGCCACAGTTGCCACTCTTCCTGGGGACTGAGCATGCGCTCAGCGCTGCTCAGCTGAGTTTTATCATTTAACTTTCCCGGTAACCACATGAGATACTGTTGATTATCTCGCCCATCGTACAAATGAGGAAACTGAGGCACAGAGAGGGTAAATGACTTGCTCAAGGTCAAAACTCTAGACAGTGGCACCACTGGCATTCAACAAACTGTCTGATCCCAACCGCCAATTCTCAACCATGAAACATCTGTTATCTTCAAATAACTGGTGATTTCTTAACACGTTCAAAGGTATTGTTTCCCGCCACTTTAAGGAACAGGAAAGAAGGCACATTTGCTTAGATAACTTGGCCAAGGCCACACAATGATAAACATGGAGCTGGGGTTTGCCCAGGTCTGTCTCTTTCTGAGTCCCTGCCAATCCCATCACACTGTCCTGCCGAATTTGAGTCAGATCTGGGAACCTGCTCGCTCTCCCACCAGCCCTGGGCAGGTACAAAGGGAGCCTGCATCCCTGATACGCTGGGCCAGTGCTCACAAAAGAGCTGCTCCTACAGAACCTGTCCCTTTGCCTGTCCACTGGGGAAAGTAAACCAAAGTAGATGGAGTCTGCATCCAAAACTGCATTCCAGAGAGTGTGCCCTATTTTTGAAGCTGGAGTATCACACAGCTAGCTATTAAATATGAAGTTTTTAATGACATACACAAGTGTCTCTACTAGAATGTGAAATGAGTACAAGCAGATTTACAATTGTAACTGCAGTGTGCACACAGTTACAGCTTGGGAAGAACCTATAAAAATGACCTAGGAGCTAATGCTATAGTAACTATGAATGCTTCTGGGTGTAACTTTTTTCTGGTTCTGTCATTCGTGGAATCTTTTTTTTATTGAGCGCCTGCCACGTATCAGGCATGGGGCTGGGTGCTGGAGGGCATGATGGTGTAAAAGACAGACAGGTCATTGCTTTTAGGGGGACTTATAGCCTAGTTTATTTACATGTTGTAATACTTCAGAAATCTAAGTGTTTTACAAGGAGTACATCCAGTGAGGAAACTTTTTTGTTCTAATGAAAGGCAACATAGATACAAATGAGCTTTAAAAGTTTACCACCAATGGGTCAGCAATTCTAAATCTGCTATGTGAATGTTAGGAATGAGCAAGTAAGGAAACACAGGATGGAGAACTGGAGTGGGCTTCTCACTGCCTGAGAAGGGAGCGCCACAAATATCGCAAATATGGAAAGGGGGAAGGCGAGGAAGAGCCCTGTGACGTAATCCTGGAGGTATCTGTGTGAGCCCAGGGTTTTCATATGCACACACATTAGAAGTGTGTAGGCTTGTGTGTGTGTATACAAATGTGTGTGTGTATTTGTTTTCTCTTAGTATCGCCTGCTAAGAGGGCCTGGTTTACAACCAGGGACAATTTTGCAATGTGTGGCAACATTTTAGATTGTCACACCTGGGAGGTGCTACTGACATCTAGGCCAGGGGTGCTGCTGAACGTCCTACCAGGCACAGGACGGCCCCCCACAAACACTCATCCAGCCTAAAGTGAGCTGACCCTGGCCTACAGGCACTGAGACCCCTGCAACAGCGAGCACTCCAGGCACCCACATCTTGGTTTCTAAATACCACCACCCGCTGAAAAGAATGAGGGCTCCTTGGGGAAATGGCGGATTTCAGGGCTGGAGCTGAGAAAATCCAACACGAGTGAGTCTGCAATATCTTATCAGGCCAGAAAATAAGGAAGTGAATGCTAGAGGAAGGAAGGAAGGAAGGAAAAAGGAAGGAAGCCTGTGTTCTTCGAAAATTCTAGAAAATCTGCACTGGAAAAGAATTCACTCAGGGTTTGTTTGGACCAGGAGTTGGCAAACTACAGCCAAACTTGGCCCGTCACCTGTTTTTGCACAACCCGCAAGCTAAGAACGGTTTTTAATATTTTCAATGGTTGGAAAGGAAAAACATCAAAAGAACGATATTTCATGACGTAAGAAAATTCCGTGAAATTCCAACTTCAGGGTTTACAATGAAGACTTATTGGACCAGCCATGCCCACTTATTTCCTCACTGTCTACAGCTGCTTTCCTACTACAGGGCAGAGTGGGTGATCAAGACAGCAACCATCTGACCCCCGAAACTGATAATATTTACTCTCTGGCCCTGAACGGAAAGTTTGCCAGCCTCCCATCTAGGTGAGTCACTGTCACCCCTGGCTGCAAATCTGAATCAACTGCAGGGTTTTTAAAAAACACACAAAATAACCCGCCAGCACCCCACACATTGCATAATTGGCTGGGCTGAGGCTCAGCCTTCCTTACTTTTTAGAAGCCCCCACAAGGCAATCTGGGGGCGCGGTCAGACCCACGGTCAGTTTCCTTGACTTGCTGACCCGTCACTCATCACCAAGCCGGGGAGACAGACACGCGCACAGAACGCCAGTCTGCTGAGACTCTGCATGGGGGGCCTTCGGCATTATGCCTGCGCTGCTTTTTATAAAAGCCAATGCCTGAAACACATTCCCATTGAAACACCATTATATAAGCAATCTGTTTTATGCGTAACAATCCTGAAGGAGCCACCATCACACCACTCAAGGGACTTGATACTGCACTTTGTGACCACTTTGTACATTTCAGTCCCAACCCAGTCTGCCTTTAACCCTGATCTTCCAGGTCCCAATTCCAGTGGCCACGGACTCAGCTGCCGGGGCTGGTTCATGAAGATCAGACTTCACTGTTCATGTAGTTTTCAATTTGTGGCAGGTACAATAATGACTGCAATTTCCTTACCTTTGTACTCCGTGTTTTTTCAAAGCCCCTTTCCGTGCATCCTCTCCTAAGATTCTCGACAAAAATACACAAGGTGGGAGGATGGGTATCGTTTCCTCCCACTTAACAGATGAGGAAACTGGGGCTCTGGGAGGATCAGTGATGAGCAGAGCGGTTAAAACTTTGGCCTCGGACAGGCCTGGGTTTTAACCCTGTCTTTCCTGCTTCTTGGCTGTAGGCAAGGGACCTCACCTCGCTAAGCTTCTTCTCCCTCCCTTAGCTGTAAAGTGGAGGCAAAAACATCGTCCTCCTGGGGCTGCTGTGGAGATTAAATATAAGTGCCACAGAACTTAGCCTGACCCTCAACACATGGTCAACACTAAAAACAAAATTAGAGGCACTAATTCTTAAGGGGCAGTACTCCCCAAAGGGCCTTTGGGGAACCGTGGTGGCTCTTTTTGGTTGTCACCACAATAGGGAGCACTACTGGTATTTACTGGGTGGCAGCCACACATGTGAAATACCCCGCAGGCATGGGACAGCACCCCGATGCCAACAGCACCCCTAGTTAGAAACACGGGGACAGTCACAGCTCCTCCGCTGTTTCTTCTGCAAAGAAGGTCCCTTTCCCTTGTAGGATAGTCCAGTTTCTCAACCTCGTCACCGCAGACCTTGGGTGGGGTACTTCTTTTGGTGCTGTCCTGTATATTGTAGGATGTTTAGCAGCATCCTTGCCACTACCCACTAGATCCCAGTGGCTCCCTCCACGTCGTGACAACCCCAAATGACTGCAGACATTGCCAAATGTCCCCTGATGGGCAAAAGCGCCCTCCCTTCAACTCTCCGAGAAGGTAGCTTTTCTGGGCTCTCTGGTACCAACAGAAAATCAGTAGGCCTGCAGTGGGGGCACATCTGTAACACCACGTCACCTGAACCCCACGTCTGACCGCAGTGACTGAAACTCAAAGTAAGAGACCCCATCGTGGAAGTCCAGGCCGATGTGGGAATTTTTTGGGTAGGAAACAAGAATGATACGTGGCCTCCCTTGTCTGGATACAACGATTGCATTCCCTGCAGTCACTATGCCTCTGAGACTCCCCCACGGGTCCTCGATATAAGGCAGCAGTGCGCTTGCTTCCCAATCACGAAGCATCTGCTTTCTGGTGTCACTGACAATTTTTTTCTCATACTCAAAAAAAAAAAAGGAAGAAAAGAATGAATTTTAAACTGCGTAGGTAAAAGGCAGTGAATACAAAGCATTATTTATTCCCCCTGCCTGGATGCACAGCGCTTGGAAAGAAACACGTGGAATGATTTATATTATGGAGAGAGAAGACTCTTCAAGGAAGAAGGGAAAACACACGCATTCCTCTGCACTTCAGCCAAGCAGAGGGAAAGAAAAGAAGCCGTAATTTGATCAAAGCACCACTGCGCTTTGGTCTGTCTGCCCTCCCCAGCTCCCCGCTCTGGCTTTATGGGCTGGCAGCTGGGGGCCCGGGAGTGGTAACCTCGCTAATTCAATAAATGAACTCTGACAAGCCTAAATGGTTGTTTGGATGGATCCTCTCTCATCCCCCCTCCCTTGCTGCCCAAAACCTCAAATAAAATAAATTAAGTAAAACACGAGACACAATCTGAGTCTTTTACGGCCGTTTTCTCTAGCGGGAGTCAGGAAAATGCTAATGATACAGAGACTGCAGGGCTGAGCCAGGTTGGCTCTGGGCCTGGAGTGGCCAGGTATCTCCCTTCCCCTGCTCTTCTGTTTGCTTTGCCTCCCTCGGCTCCACGGCTCCACGTCCTCCCTGCTCCCCGTTCTGGCTCGCGGGGGTGAGGGTGGGCTTGACTATTATTCAGCGCACTGCCACGGGTGTCTTCAGCCAATCAGAGGCGATGGCAGCCGTTTGCACCTTGCTGACAGCTGCTGTCAAAATACTCTCACAACCGGTGGCTCGATAGTAACTCGAAAATGAGATACAAATGAGTGACTCTCCGTGAGTGGGACCGTGCCGCCATTCTCCCCCGCCCCACGGGCTTCAGAGCGTGGCAGGGAATGCTCAGGAATGCCAGAGAGCAGTTAAGCTCTGGCCGAGGTGGGGAGATGGGTTAAAAACAAACCCAACCAAGCCAGCTAGATATGGAAGACTGTCCCCATTCTGTTGCCCTTCCAGGGGGTCCCACAGGACTTCAGAGCAGGTCCGAGATCCTTCCTGGAAGGGATGCTGTAAACTCTGAGATGCAATTGGATGTGCTGATGGAGCCCCTGAGTGGAAACAACCCACGGGGGTATTTTCTGTCCACCAATCCAGGGAGGCTGCATCGGGGGCCCCAGGAAGAGAGAGAACGCAGGATCTATCCCAGGGTACATCACATCGGTTCCCAGCCACCTCCTGACTGTTTTTCTATTTTGATTCATCAAGCCAACTCTTTTCCTAAAACTTGGGCTGTTTGTTTCCTCCCGTGGGGAAGTCAACATTAGCACAACTTGTTTAGAAAAGCACAAATAAGCCGCAGGGAATACAAAGTGTGTGGTCAGCACTTCTCCAGTTCCCAGGATGGAGGGAACTTAGAGCAGTGCAGAGAGGCAGGCAAATCTGAGACTTCTTGTCATTTGCCTGGGGCTGCCTTTACTTGGGATCCATCTCTGCTTGTCAAAGGCCAGGTCTGAGGACCCCAGGCAGGGCTGGGGTTGCCCCGATGGGCAGGGAGGCAGGAGCTGTAACACTCATTTCCTTGAGGACACAGAAGGACTCTTCCACACTCACCCAGGAGGTTCAGAGGCCCTTAAAAAATCTACTGAATTTTTTTTTTTAAATTGTTCTGAGTTGAGCTCGGCTATATTAACAGAAGCTAAGATGATGGCTCAGGCTGGGGTGAAAAAAGTGCTTTTGCAAACAAACCATGAAAGGGTCTTTATTTAAATTCAAGGTAGGCAGAGTGTGATTGTCCCAGGGCAGTGCAGTCAGGACGCCTGGATTAAAAGCTCTGCCACATGACTCTCTTTTTCTTCCCCTCATTTCCCTACAGAAAGCCTTCATTCCTCCGTCCACGTGTCGGGTAAACATTTAGCCATTTCTGCTTGTGTGTGACAATGCACATCCTGAACCACCCCGCCCGTGTCAGCCGTGCCTACTTTAGATAGTAAACTCCCATAAAGAAAGGATCAGCCTGGTGTAACTTACTCTGAGCCGAGCCATTATCGAAAGCTTTTAAGCGTCATCCTCAGAAGGATAAGAGGCTCTCAGCATCCCATGAATAGGTGAGATGCCAATTTGGGGGTTACGTCAAACCTCACCTACAGAGGCCAGGGACAGAAGGCAGACTAGAACTCAGGCTCGGGCCACGGTTCTGCCACTTAACCAGCTTTGAGACCTCAGGTGAGGCACTTAACCTCTGTGACCTGCTGTCTCTTCATCTGTGAAATGGTGATATTAATACCTGCCCTGCCCACAGAGGGAAAAAAGGACGCAGGAAGACGCATGGAGAAGGGATTGCTGTTATGTGGTGGGAATACGGGTGGTTTGCTTTGGCTTTTGTTGAATTTCCCAAGCTCTCTGGAATGAGGTTACTTTTCTAATCAGAAGGAAGAATTTTAAAAGAGTAAAAGTCTGACTTGCTAATAACAGAGAAAGATTCCAAAGAGTTTTGTATATGAAAGAATTTTGAGATTATAGAAAGCGCTGGGCAAAAAACCTCACTAAAAACCCACAAAAGCAGTCTTGTCCTGGCTTCATTTGATGCAATTCGATTTTTAAAAGGGTTGGCTTTGGAGTTAGAGCAATACTGAACAAAGCTGGGGAAGAGAAGATGCTGAGAGAACCCCCCAAAGGTGTATTACAAGTGAACCGCATCATGAGTTTGAACCAGAATATTTCGTGAAACCCCCTCCACACCCACTCCCGGCAAATGATATAAAGCAATGGACAACTGTCTTATTTTGAAGAAACAGTTTCCCTCTGACTCTAAAGCAAACTCCACACTCAGTGTAGGCAATCTGCCAAACGCACAGTACAGAGAGGGAAATAAAAAGGGCCAATAAACTCACCAATGATTTGTGTTGTGATTTTGGTATATTTCCTTCCAGTCTTTTTTCTGTGTGCGTGTTTACTCAGTGATTGCCCTGAATACACCATTTTGATATTTGCTTCCTTCACTGAATGGCTGGATGAAAAGCATTTCCCATCTCAGTACTATTCTTTATAAACACTTGCTGACGTCTTTCTGGTGCGCCATCCATAATTTGGCCCACCGTCCCCCACTGAGGAGTATTGTTTCGCTGTCATAAACAATCCTTCGTGTAAGATCCCTGCATATCAAAAAAATTTGTCCAAATTCCCAATGCTTTCTGTAGGATAAAACTCTACAGACAGAATGACTACATCGAAGGGTAGGAACATTTTTAAGGGTCTAGACCTGTGCTAATATGACTTAAATGGCAGCCACTGCCACATGTGACTACTGGAAATTAAAAGGAAAAACATTCATTTTGCTATTTAAGGCTAAATTAAATACAACTGAAATCCAGTTCCTTCGCTGTAGAGCCACATTTGAAGTGCTCAATGGCCACACGTTTCTGTGGTTGCAGAAAGTTCTACAGAACACGGCTGCTCTCGGCATACGTCACGGACCATACACGCACTGGCACGGCAGGTGAGCCTGGTGTCCGGCCGTCCCCCTTCTCTGGACCTGGCACCACCTTCCTTCTTTCCCTCCCCGCCTCTTTCTACTGCTTTCTCTCTACATATGACTTAAGTCATGATGTCTCAAAACTTCCCAACAATGTACGCCATAGCAAATGGCAGATGAGAATCAACATACACTTCTCAAGACTCGGTGAGTTTAACTCCACGTTGTCTTGGCTCATTTTCACATTTAATGTGAACTTTGCATTCTACTCTACAACAGGGCTGTATTTGTGCAAAAGACAACAACTTTTTTTTCTGTATTACCAAGTAAAACATACTTCAGGAAGAAGATCCTTGTTAATCTTGTGGTTTTAGGTAGAGTAAGCGCTCACTTTTGTCGTCGATAGGTTCTGCGACTTTATGCTAAACAACACAGAATGACACCAATTTTCCCACAGGAAAATTCAGTTATGAAATAAGCAAGAGTTATGTTCCTACAGCATCTCATCGATGTCGAATGAAATATTACCTGAGGACCTGCTATATTAGAATGCAGATAGAGTATGCTTTCTCTAGCTTGAGAATCCCAGGTTTAATTCAGCCTCCAGAGGAGAAGTATCTCTTTAGAGGGCTGGGTGGTAGATTAAGAAATTAGCAGGCATTGGTGCCTTTTTCCCTTCTTGCTTTGGTTGCTAGGGAGCTCAGACTTTAAGTTTAGTGTCCCTGTCCTGAAGTATTCTTCTGTCGGGGAATTGTAACAGAATTTTCTTCCAACTGACATTTTTGTTAAATTTCCACACTGATGAATTAAGGTCTTAATCCTTCTGGAAATGAGTGAGGAAT
Source organism: Rhinolophus sinicus (assembly GCF_036562045.2). Taxonomy (NCBI): domain Eukaryota; kingdom Metazoa; phylum Chordata; class Mammalia; order Chiroptera; family Rhinolophidae; genus Rhinolophus; species Rhinolophus sinicus. Next base: position 31,188,697 of record NC_133765.1, on the reverse strand, counting down.
CTACTTGCAAATAAAGAAAAAAAATACAAGGAACCTTTACAGATTCCGAGGCAAGTTGTTGGAACCTTGAATTTCCTTCAGCTCACAGAGCAGAGCTTCATCTTCCTGGAAAGGAAAGAAGCTGTACACTTTACCCCTCCAAACGAGGGAAGGTCTGGCCGAGGACTCCAAACCCTTGCTGTCTGTCTGCAGAAGCCAAACTCTGCCTCAAAGCGCTTTGCAGAGGCTCAAGTAGGAAACACCTGGTGGGATGAGGTTAAAGTCACAGCTGGGACAGCCACACACCCGCAGATGTCCCAGAGCTTTCTGGTACTGGACAAGGACGGTTCCCTTCTCCAAGCCTGCTCTCTTGGCCCAAAGACAAGCGCTGTCGCAGGGGACCCCGTACACAGTGGGCACTTAGGCCAGCAGCCAGGAAGGCCCATTAACCAAGGCTTCCGCCCAGCGCGCAGTGACAGCTGATATTCATAATGATGACCCGGGGCCCTGCAGCCCCTGAATTGCCTTCTGGATCGTCAAAGATTCAATTACACTCCATTGAGTTCCAATGTTAAGTATATTTTATTCTACTCTAATTCCTTGGAAATTGGCCATCCATGGTTATCGATGGTAGCTCTCCATTAACCCGAGTGGTGGGTCTGCCAGGAAGCCCCATCCCTCCCCTTGGCGGGTTAGAGGGAGCTGGTCATCAGTGTATGGACGACCCGCAGAGCCTGGGGACAGGAAAGGCTGGCTGGTGGGAGAAAACTCAGCCTTGGCTGGGCGTCAAGCAGCTTTGCCACTCCCCACTCTAACTCCACTTTCCTCATCTGTCAGGTGGGCTGCATGAGACCCTCAGAGTAAAGGGAGAGCGTAGGGCCTTGACAACCAGGAAGAGCTATATGGACTAAACTGGAAAGATCTCACAGACACGTTTCAGAGGAGCGTAAAAAGCTTAACGATAGGTAAACCATGGCACCATGTTTGTCTAATGGACCCAACACAATAGCATATGCTGTCTACAGGTTCACATATGGATGAAACACACAGAAAGAAAGATCTAAAAAGCAGGGTTACCAAATGGATAACATGGGTTTCTCTGGGGAGGAAGCTGGCACCACATTAGGGGTGACAGTCAATCAAAGTGGATTTTCGCCTTCGATCTTTCTTTCAACAAGGAAAATATATTCATGTGTTAGTTGTGCCATTACATTTTATTTTTAAAGAAGGAAAAAAAACATATGTAAGTAGAGACAGAGCACGCACGCATGTGAGTATAGCTGCCTGGTTAGGGTTCACTAGAGGGGGGACAATTACTATTAGGTTGAACCAAGTAAAAGAGCTCTTTGTGGAGGTCAAAGGTGACCACATATTGGTATTTTTATACAGTTTAACCTAGTATCTGTAGGCCAAAGAGTACCCCAGTCCACCAGATGGCCAGATGTGGCTGGAAGGAGGAGAGGAATTAGAACAAAACAAACTAAACAAAACCAGAAAACCCCTGGGCCCTGGGTTTGCATGTCTCCCTCCCTGCACCCCAGCCTGGCCCAGTGCAGGATTGGGGGGATGCAGCCGCCCCATCACATAAGATGTTGCTGAGAGCTCAGGGGGATTTCTCAGCTGGGGGCAGCGTACACTTCAAAGGCTAAGGGTGCCAAGGCTGTCCCTGCAGATATCCGGCTGCAGGACCCCAGGGTCTGCCTTGCCCGCCGCCACCTCGCTGACTCGGGGTCCAGAGTGAGGGACTGGCCCTTGCCAGGAACACTGCAAGGCATGGACACTCAACTGAATTGATTTTCTTCTAAGACTTTTATGGTTTGGATGCTCTAGCGACACCCTCTGAGATGACTGCATGCAGCCTGGGGTTTTTCCAAAATCTGAGCTGGGAAATCGATGTTCTGAAACGCATTTCCAAGCAGACAGAGGTGAAAGGGCGGTGGGACGAGCAGAAGGGATGACCTACTAACCCTGGATCCAACCCCAGGCCCCACGAGTGAAATGTGGGAAGAGTCAAAACAGAATGGTTATAAGATAACACTAGGCTACAGGTTCCCGCACTTGCTCCGTTCACGGTGCCCTTGGTGTCTCAGTAATTTTTTTCGTGACATCTTTCGGCCAGAGAAAGACCTAACAGCTCAGTCATAATGTGATAGTCTGTAATAGGTCTAAACAATTTAATAGTATCCCGTTTCACCGAAAATAAGACCTAGCCAGACAATCAGCTCTAATGCATCTTTTGAAGCAAAAATTAATATAAGACCCGGTATTATTATATTATACACGCTATTGTATTTATATATTATATGATATGATATGATATGATATGATATGATATTATATTATATTATTATATTACATTACATTATATTATATTGTGATTATATTATACCTGGTCTTATATTATAATAAAATAAGACCAGGTCTTATATTAATTTTTGCTCCACAAGACGCATTAGAGCTGATTGTCCGGCTAGGTCTTATTTTCAGGGAAACACAGTAGTAGTTGGCACTGTCTGACAAATGTTGTGTTTCTCTAGAAAATCTAAAATACCCTAGTGTGCCCTTGTGAGTTCACTGAGGCACCCAACGTTCCTCAGTACCCAGTGTGAGAACCACGGCACTGGGCAAACTACTTCACTTTCATCAACTCATTGACTCCTCCCAATAACCCTGACAAGTATGTCCCATGGGCCTCGTCTTACAGATTCAGGGTATTTAAATTACTTGTCCAAGTCTGACCGCTTAGGCAATGGAGGAGCCAACTTTTACGCTCCAATCTGACGGACTCCCAGGGCTGTCCCGTTCAGTTGTTCAGGTTGAATACTGCACATTTCTAGAGAGTGCCACTCCCACAGACTATAATGCTGATTCTCTGAATTATTAAGCTAACTGTTGCTGTTAGAATTAGCACAAAGCCTCCAGCCATAACAGCCACTTCACTGAGTGGCCTCTTTCTTTGACTCCTACGATCGCTCAAATGGGGCTTCGGCCCACATCTTTCCTCAGCAAATCCAAACTGGCAGGACAAGCTAAGGAGCGCCAAAAGCTTCATTTAACCTTGGCGACCAGGTGGCAAAATGACCCACCCCCACAGTGTAATTAAATTGCATAAAAACTGGTGGCATTTCAACTACAAGTGGGCTTGGTGGGGAAAAAGATCCACAGGTCTCAGTGGACCCAGCAAGCATCTTGGACCTGACATGTGGACTATGGTAAGAGTCTATTTAATAGAACAGTTTCTCAAAATAAGGTCTGCTGCCTCTTAGACAGATTTGGGCATGTGTAAGTCTGTGCGTGGATAGGGGCAGGGCTGTTGGGGGCATTAGTTATTTTTGTAGGATAATTTTAACACTTTCTGTTTGTATGTAGACAATCGAATTTTAAATATGTGTATCATAACAGTGCTGTAAAGAGACTTGACACCCACTGGTACAGGCACACTGATCTCAAAAGACCTGTGCTGCAGTAGCCAGCACTTTACTCAGGGTGGGAATGGACGCTCTATCTGGGGAACCCATCCTTACATGTACCAACCTACGACAGGAGGGCAACTAGCGAGAATGAACAATGAAACTCTTTTCTGTTCTTAATTCTAAGAGTAACTAGTTATCCATCCACAATTTCAATAACACTACAATGCTAACTTTTATTTTTAAGTAACTGCAATGGCCTCATACAGTCACTAAGCGAGGCTGCATTAAAAGGGGCGTTTGATGACTGGCTGTGATTTACATAGCAAGAGGTCTGAATATGCTGACCAGGCAAACAGGGTCGGCGGGTCGCTAGGCCCGTTCTGCACGGCCTCATGCACACAGGTGCGCTCTGCATTAGAACTACTGACGTACAAGTGCCGACACGGATTACAGATCTGGACCTGAGGCTATAGCTTTCTAACATCAAAACCCACGTTCTGAAGTTTAGTTTCCGCAAAACCGCATCACCCATCACACTAAACTAATGTTGTTGCTTTGAATTTTATTGATTTTGAATTTTGCTTGAATTTAATTTGAAAATGTGTTTTGGTTTTCCAGTCCTAAGAGAACCATGAGCGTGAGTTGTCGGTTCACTCTTACAACTGGACATACTGACGTCACGTAAAAATAAAAACATTTACGTTTTCGCTGTGGGGGAAGGGCCACAGAACTTTTATTTTCCTTTAAAAGGGCTCTGCATACATTACTCGAGTGTGAGACACACAGGCACCGCCCCTGATTGTATGAGATGCTCCTTTACAATATAAAACCCTTTCCGAGACAATCATGTACTCAAACTCCTTCATTTCAGTGTCCTCGGGGAGGGCCAGAAAGAGAAGGCAACTTTCCTAACAGCGCAGCTAGTTAGTAGCAGGGCTGGCAGTCAGAGTCTAGTCGCCTGGCATTTAGGGCCATCGCAGTGTATTGTGGGAGGCAGGGCTACCCCTGGGCCGGGAGAGAGGCCAAGTCCTGTATGAGTATCACTGACCTTTTCCTTACAGCAAGCCAGACATGGCTGTTCTTCTTGCCATTCTATAGGGATAGATACCGAGTCCTAGAGAAGTTGCTACTAAACCAATGACGCGTAAGACCTGGCCTCTACGTGAGGGTTTTAAAGGAGTGAACCCTGTATCCACTTCCCCCTAAACCAAGACAGTCCCTTCCCTTCCTGGAGTTCACGTTTGTTTCTGTAACCCAGCACTTGGCACAGTCCCTGCCTCATTAGCGATGCTCAGTAAATATTTGCTAAACCGGACGAGTTATTTCTTAACTAAGAAGCAGTGTGTGGAGAACTCCCTTTTCCATGGAAAGCTCCAAGAGGTGCAGAGACAGAAGCTGCTTGTGTCTGGAAGCCTCCCAAGAATACCCTGGGGCTCCCTGCTGCCTTTCAGCACCCGGAAGCTGGAGACACAGAGCACAATTATCAGTGGCAACAATGAGCCGACTACCGCCCTCCCAACAAGCCCAGACAAAGCGCAGAGACCTTGTAACTGAAAAGACACTGAATGGAGAGAGAGGAGGTGTGAAAGCAAGGTTAGAGCAGGCTGGGCGATGGCTTCTGACTGCAGGAAAGGAACTAGGGTGCACAATGCCACCCTACCCCTGGGGAATGCGTGTTCTCCCCAGGGCGCCCCATCCCACTGTCTGGGCCTTTGTCACCTCGTCTGGAATCAGTCTGGGAGTGCAGTGAAAGAAAATGCCAGCTGTAGTGGGAGAGCCAAATCTATGGAATTACAAAGAGAGGAAGAAAGCAACAAAAAACTCTTCTCAACTCTCAGAGTTCACTATTGTTTTTTAAGGAGAAAAACTAACTAGGCTTCCACATGGGCTGATCTGGGGCTGCTCTGCCAGTGGGTCTGGCAGATGGAAACATAAAAGCTCTGGCGATATGCGATAAACACCATATTCTTAGGTGAATACCTACAGAGGCTCACCTACCACAGATGCTGCTCCCGTGTCCGTGGCAGACATTGCTAATCAATTACCATGCCACTTCCCGTGGAGCACAGCCAGCCTCACAGCCCTCCACCACAGAATTCCAGCCAGCCATGACCAACAAGGCTTTGTGTTGGCTTGCAAGGTGGAAGCTATCTACCTTGGCTGGCCTCACCCAACCCTGTCATGGATTCGTTCAACAAAGGCTCTGAGAAGTCACGCAATTGCCCAAGGTGACACAGCGGGTGCAGGGCAGAGCTGGGCCAGAATTCAGGTCTCCCGACTCCATGGCTGGTATTCGTCTCACTTGGAAAATCACACTGGCTCCTTTCCAAGCTGACAGCGAACTCCTAATGACTAAAGGACGAGGACAGCATGAAAAGGGAGAACTCAGGTAACCTGAGCATCTCATCGAAGCAAGTGCTGCTTTGTCCTGCTTTGAGCAGCATAACTTTTACAGCATCTGACCCTCCCCTGTGGACATATTGGTCGGCAGAGAGCAGGATAATGATAACAGAGATGCAAAGGGTCTGGAATAGATTTTCCAAAGTGGGCCTCTCGAGTGAAGAAAGTGCCATCCAGTGCCCATTCCCACCACATCCCTTAGGGCCATGGTCCAGGCAGGGGACCTTCAATGGGGAAAGGTACAATCTGAGAAACGTGGCTTTGTGCCCCGCCTGCAAGACCCAGTGTCTGGAGGGACGAAGGTTGATTAAGAGCGTAAGGAAGTTACGCATGGGTTTCTTAGCTCTCAGAAACACCCAGTGTTTCCTCACACTGCAAACAACTCTGACCCCATACACTCTACTGCTAACATACTCCGGGGTGGAAGTGTCTCAAAGGGAGTGAGCCTGGCCTCTTACTCCATCAGAAATCCTCTTTATGGCATCCTTAACGGACAGTTGCCTTAGCTTTCCCTTGCTTACCCCTGGTGATGGTCAACTCATTACTGTAGGGAGTACCCTTTTCTAATCCTTTATGGATTGGGGTATTAGTTTTTTTTAAATGTTTTCCTTTGAGATAATTATAGACTCACATGCAATTACAAGAAATAATCCATTACCCTTCACCCAGGCTCCCCCAATGGTAACATCTTACAAAACTATAGTACAAACAATATCACAACCAGAAAACTGCCATTAATACACTCACTGACCTTCTTCAGATTTCACCTATTTTATATGCACTCATTTGTGTGTATATTTAATTCTATGCAATTGTACGACATGTAGACTTGAGTGACCACCAGGCAACCGTGCAAAGAATGGAACAATTTTACCCAAGGAGCCCGTGAGCTATACTTTTTACAGTCTCTCTCTCCTCCTCTCCCTCCTCCTCCTTCCCTCCCTCTCTTTCCTCTTTTGGAATAGTCTTATTGAATACAACTCACCCATTTAAAGTGTATACGTCAAGCATTTTTAGCATGTTCACAGAGTTGTGCAAGCATCACTACAGTTAATTTTCGATAATTTTCATCAGCTTGAAAAGAAACCCTGTTACCCTTTGGCTATCACCCTCCAACTCCCCTTCTCTAGCCCTAAGCAACCACTAATTTACTTTCTTTCTCTCTCTATTTGCCTATTCTGGACATTTCATATAAATGAAATCATACACTACGTGGCCTTTTGTGACTGGCTTCTGTCACCTAGGATAACGTTTTCAAGGTTCCTCCGTGCTGTAGCACGTGCCAGCACTTCATTGCTATTTATGGCCGAATAACATTCCATTGTCTAGACCACATTTAGTTTATCCACTCATCAGCTGATGGGCGTGTGTATGTATATCGTGTGGAGGTAAGTTTCCACTTCTCCAGTGTAGATGCCCAAGAAGGGCATGTTGCATCTGTAAGAAAACTGCCCAGGCTCTTTTCCTAAGTGGCTGCACCACTTTCCATTCCCACCAGCAATGTCTGAGTGATCCAATTTCTCTGCACTCTTGTCAGCATTTTGTGTTACTCCTGCGTTTTCCTTTAGCCATTCTGATAGGCACGTGTGTTTCCTTGTTTTCACTCCGAGCAGAAATCCAAGTCTCAGTAACATGTGCTGGGAGTATCGGTCCTGCAGTCTCTCCTTGGGCATGCATTCCTTTCGTAGGCTGGCCAGCCGTAGTCCCTCTAACCCGACAGAGTCTGGTTAGTTCATGCCTCTCCCCCCTTAACCAGCAGGCCCCACGTTAAAAGCTTGATTCCATGGGAGGGGTGGTAGTGGTGAGTTATCTGGGATTTGGACCATGTGATTCTGTTGAGCTGCATTCCACAGCTGGCCCATATGAACGCTGGAGTCCATTCAGAACCCCAGATATCCCCCCCACCCCAAAGCAAAAGATGTTAGGCAAGGATACCTCTTTTCCATCTGTGGGACATTCCCTTAACACGTTGCGTACGGCGGGGTTTAAATCCCTCGTTAAGATTCTCGTGATCCGTACGCAACGTGTTAATGGATGAATTGACTCCCTGGTATTTTTTTTGTTCCTGCCTGGTAACTGTACTCACCTTTCCAGGTGGCCCGTGTTTTCCTTAGAATGTAGTGATCCTGGGGCCAAGAGCAGGCTCTTTGAAGCTGGCACAGTGCTTAGTGCACAGTAAGCACACGTAAGTATCTGTAGAGTGGCCGATAAGCGTCAGGACATGCAAAGTCCCAGAGATGAAGACTGCTGAAGACAGGAGTGTCATAAGGGCTTAACAGATACGCGCATGGGTACAGCAAAGGGTTAAGGAGGTACCTCTCTCTCGGGAGTGTGTGATGGGAGAGGTGGCACAGAAAGAGGGACTGCGAGTGGGAATCCGACTTTGCCACTTGCTCAGGGTTTTATGGCTGGGTAGCCATCTGCCTGGTGAGCTGGAGTTCCGCAGGCTTGTAGGGGGAGGACAAGTGACATCATGAACACAGAAGCCCCGCAGGCCCTGCCGGGGCCCTTTGGGAAAGGCTGTGCAGACAGACATGTGTAGGCATGGTCTACACTGCCTGGCGGACACGGCAGAGAACGCGCCAACAGGAATGCTGATACAGTGACGTGGGTGCTGTAGCTGACATCCAAGGAGCTCAGAGGTGGCCCGTAACCAGGGGTGTCCCCAATAGGAACGGGCACTGGCACCCCAAACACAGATGCCACACATGGACATATGCACTGAGAAGCCCAACTTGGCCACTGCCACCATGGCCAGCAGTTGTGTGTGATGCATCGTGGGCCAGGAAAGGGCGGGCGTGTGGAGTGGGCCTGATGCCTCCCTTGGGTGGCCCCACCCCCAAATGTAGCAAGTCACCCAGCTAGTTGCCAGGGACCTAAATACAGGCACTGTCCTCATTCTTTTCTCCATCCCAGTCCTCCCTGGAGCCATCAGTGGGCCTCCATTTGGACTCTGCACCCTACTTCCACCACTGACACCTGGTTACACCCCAATCACCTCTGGCCCAGGTGATCTCGGGGGTTACCTCACATCCATTCTGACCCCTCTTCTCCCCACGAGACGTTTTACAAACATGTCAGATCCACCCCTCCCTCTGCTGAGAGCCTTGATGCTGTGGCATAAAACCCCCAGGCCTGAGGAGCAAAGGGCTGGGAACAGCCTAGGGCTCCTGAACAAAGACACCGATACCGAGCTACAACAAAGCCACAGTAATCAAGACAATGCATATTGGCACAGGGATAGACAAATAGACCCGTGGAACGGATTGGAGAGCCCAGAAGCACACCCTCACATCCACAGTCACCTGATTTATGACAAAATCAATACAGCAAAGAATGGGCTTTGCAATAAATGATGTCAGGCCCATTGAATATCCATGTGGGGGGAAAAATGTCCCTTGATCTCTACCTCACGCCACACACAAAAATCAATTCCAGATGGATTGCATACCTACAGGTTGAAAGGTCAAAGCTTTCAGAGGAAAACAAAGGAGACTATCTTCATGAGCTTGGAGGAGGCCAAGATTTCATAAGAAAGACACAAGTTTTAGCCACAAAGGGAAAACAATGACAAACTGACAATATTAAAATTAAGAGCCTCTGTGCATCAAAGGACAGCATTAAGCTACCCACAGAATGGGGGAGAGAGGGACTCCAATCATACAGCCAACAAAGAACTTGAATCCAAAATATGTGAAATTACAAAAAAAAAGTGACTCGAAAGTTAATGAGAAAAATTAATAAGAAAAATATCAGACAACCCAGTTTTCAAAAAAATGAGCAAAAGACTTAAACAGGCATTCCACAAGAGTATATCCAAATGCTCATTAACCTATGAAAAAACATTTGATTTCCTTAGCCATCAGGAAGAGCAAATTCAAACCACAATGTGAAGATGCCATTATATACCCACCAGAATGGCTCAAAGAGAAACACAGACAATACCAAGTGTTGGCGAGGACATGAGGCAACCAGAACACTCAAAGTGATGATGGCGGAGCAAACTGATACAACTGCTTTGGGAACCCAAGTTTGGCGATATTTACTAACGCTGGGATAGGCACACACCCCACGACCTAGCTGTCCCACTCCTACTCGGACACCCGACAGAGATGTCAGCACGTGGTCACCAAAAGACACACAGAAGCATGTTTGCAGGAACGTTCTCCGAAAATAAGACAAAAAACTGCAAACCAGCCAAATGCGCATCAGTAAAATGGATAAATGTACTTCGGTTACACTCACACAGTGGAATACCACATGGCAGTGAGAATGAAGGCACAACTCCAGCGTAACAACACGGAGGAATCACTGAATGTTGAGCAGGGAGGCCACACACCAAAGGTGGCAGACAGTCCCCGGCTTGCAAAGGTTTGATTTACGAATCTTTGACTTGATGACGGGGGGAAAGTGGTCCTTTAACACTGAGTTTGACAGTTTATCATAAACTAGGCTTTGCGGTAGATGATTTTGCCCAACTGCAGGCTAATGGAAGTGTTCTGAGCACGTGTAAGGTGAGGCTAAGATGTCATGTTCGGGAGGTTAGCTGCAGTAAATGCATTTTCAACTGAGGATATTTTAAACGTAGGCTGAGGACCATCTGTGTGCCATTTACATAAAGTACATAACCAAGCACATGTTTTTAGAAGTCAGGAGAGTGGTGGGAGGGGTGCGGGTGGCGGGCAGGACTGGAGGGGGACACTGGCAGGGCCAGGCCCGAAATGTTCTGCTTCCTGAGCTGGGTGCTGTGACACAGGTGTGCCAAATCTGTGACCCCACCCCAAGCTGTTCACTGAGGACTGGCATCCTTTTCTGTAGTTAAGTCGCACGTCCACAGAAACGTCTGAAACACACCCAAAGCCCTCATCACGGCCCACATGCTCAGGCCCTTGTGTGCCCATCTCACCTTAGGCCCGTCTCTGTCCCCGCTCACCCTGCCCATTCCCCTACAGGCCAAGCTCATGCCCACCGTCGGGCCTGGCACTTACCGTCCCCAGAACCTCACAGCCTGTCCTCAACGGGGGTCACCGGGGCTATAGCCCTACCTGTAATGTTTGCATGTTTTAAACGAGGGGAAAGAAAAAGTACCTTAGCTGTGGAACTAAAACTAGAAGGTAAGACCCCAAACTCTTAGGGCGTGCCCCATCTCCATGGAGGCCCTGTGTTTAATTTCGTCCAGGGGTTCAGCACATTTTCCTCATAAGGGGCCAGAGAGCAAATAATGTATAGGCTTGTGGGTCATTTGGTTTCTGACACAACTACTCAACTCTGCCACTGTCGTGTGATGCAGCCACAACAGACAATATGAAAATGAATGACTGGGTGCGACACGTTCTACGTAGGGTCTCTGTGCAGCGTGGGAGAGGGTCACCTGGGGACAGCCTCACCCTCCTAATGCTTCCTTACAGAACTTGGCTGAGGGTTTCCTCTCTCCCCCACACACCCCTTCTTAACTGCTCTGGGCTGGCTCTCGGGAGCGTGTGCCCAAGGCTGCTTTTTGCTGAGCTTCTGCCGTGAGAAGCCTGGTGAACAGGAAGTGGCCCCATCCATCCCCGGCCTCAGTGAAGAGCAGATGACAGGTGTCGTGGCTCACAGCTTTTGGAAGAGCACTGCTGACACCAGGAGTGAATCAGGCAGTGACCCCACACTTGGGCGAGGGGGACGAGGTGGGAGTGCGCGAGCTGTCCTCAGCCCTCCCTCCACAGTCACGTCATGGTCACCGGGAGAGGAAACGAGGAGAGGAGCCAGGGACGGACAGACGCTGTCCACAAAGCGGGCACCACAGGTGCACGGGGACAGGAGATGCAAGCCGTGTAACTAAGGCCTCCAGACACCTGTTGTGAGCTCGCCCATTCACACCCCTAGCAGGTGGAATACACCTCTGAGGAAGCCAACAAAAAAGAAAAGCTCAGATGAAAAGCTCTTTATCTGTGGCCTGCATGCAGCCCAGCCTACAGCCACTGGCCCAGCCTGCCCTTGGGGATGGTTCCAGGGGGGTGGGCTCTGGGGTACAGAGACCTGGGCCACCTCTTTAGCTTCTCTGTGTCTCCCATGCCCCGTGTTTATCAGGACTCCATGGAGGAAGGCTCTGCACAGTGGATCTACATCTCAGCAAACCTTTACTGAGCACCAGCTCTGTATCAGGGCCCTGGGGACACAGCCGCGGGCCAGACAGTGTGCGAGATTCCAACACTCATGGACAGTACTCCAAGGGGAGCTGTGAGGCGGGGCTGCAGGATAGCAGGACCTGGCAGGGGGTCGGGAGTGAGCCAGTAGAGGGGTGAGCTGAGGGCCTCACTCGAAACAGCAACAATTCCAAGCTCCTAAAGTCACTGACCACCCAAAGGAAGCACAGTATTAACAGCTGGGCACTGTGCAAGGGATCTCACATACATTGACTTATCTTTATCACCCAGCTTTCTGGCAGGTTATTGTCCCCATTTTACAGATGAGGAAAACTGAGGTTCAGAGAGAGAAAGTGACACAGCCCAGGAAAAAGGGGAACTGTCTCAAACCCATGCAATCTATTGCCAGAACTGACCCTTCCCCATTGTCTACTTTACCCAGACTTGAGAACTGTCTGGATGTTCTTATGTCATCCTCAGAGGGCAAGTCTGTCTGAAACCTGTTCCCCAGCAATGATCCACAGCAGTCACTAGTGTTGATAATGATGACAACAGACAGGCTTCCGTGAAATGCCTCCCCTCCTATCAGTCTGTACGTCCATCATCTCACAGAGCCTGGAGAGGGGATAGGCTGGCATCACCTCTAGTCCCATCCTGCAGATGAGGAAACTGAGGCTGGCCAACTGCCAGACTACACTCTGGCCCCAAGCCTCCTGGTCTTCTTGTTGCTCTGCAGGACTGACTACAGAATTTGCAGGGCCCAGTAGAAAATGAAAACTTAGGGGCCCCGTGTTCAGAAATTAAGGCTTTTTAAGAAGGCGACAGCAGCATTAAAACAAGTGTGGGGCCTTGTGTTACTACACAGCTCACATTGACAGAACCCCATTTCTGGAAGATTGCTGCCTTCTAGAAAACCAGGCTTGAACCGCCTGGTGTCTGGAGAGGATGACAGGGCAGGAGGGCTGGGAGGCAGGGGCGTACGTAGGGAAAGGAGAAAGAAAGAAAATGCTGCCGAGGCCCTCCATTTGGCACTGCTGTTAGAGACACAGGCTCTGTCGAGAGTCAGACCTGCCCTGGGTTCAGAGCCTGGTGACACTAGTCCTGTGCTGTTTAATACCCACCGCTAAGTTTAAGAATTACCTGCTCCGTCCCAGCATTAAGTGGTCCACATGCATCATCACATTTAATCCTTTCAACAGCCCTGGAAGTGGCCACATGGGGAGGGAGCTGGGTGCCAGCGAGCCAGTGGAATTTGGGCTCTGGAGCTGGTCTGTTCGCTGGGCAACGGCTGTTCCGATACATGGCCGTCTAATAATGAAAAGCTCTTCAGCCCACAGTGCTTGGCAACAGGGTGGCCTTGAAAACAATGCTTAATGATGATCATGAACATTATAATTTATTACTATGTCATTAGCATAAATCACCACACACGGTATTATTAGCATTTTATGCCAGGGGAAACTGAGGCCCAGAAAGGGGATGGCAGAGAGAGGAGACCGCTGTCTCCTAATTCACCGGTGTGTCCACTTTCTGACTTTTCTAAAGGGCGAGCCTCGAATTATCCCAGACGACGATCCCGCAGAAAAGTGTGGTGGACTCCAGGTAAGGCCCAGGCCACCACTGGCGCCCCAGCTCACCTGCAGGCCCCCCGGTAGGCAGTCTGGATAACCTGACATGCTCTCCCGCAGCCCTGCACGCACGCCAGCACACCCTGGTGTGTCACTGTCTGTCACTGTCGCTTTCCTCCCTGGTCCTCCACAGAGTGAAGTCCTCAAGAGAGGCGCCTGTGTGTCTCCTGAGATGACTGCATGCTCGGCACCTAGCACAGGGCCTGGGACAAACGACACTTGTGGGAACCACTAACATGATCTGGGAAGAGACGGTGCCTTCTAGACCTGGGAGAAGGACAGCAGGCTGCAGAGAGGAGTGGTTCCAAACCAGGGCTCTGGGTCACACACTGAACTCCAAATACGGGCTCAGCTGTGTGGTCCAGGCGGGACACTCCATGTCCTCAGATCTTGTTTCCTTCTTTGTATCCCTCCATCCCCTCTTCTCAGGGCTGCTGTGTGGCTTTAAAGCAGATGCTGCAGAGGATAGAGCCCAACACAGCAAGCACTCTGTAACAGGGAGCTGTGATTTTGATAACACCCAGTAGGGCAGGTCCCCAAAACCTGCCTGGTAAAATGGACCAAACCCTGGACTCTCTCCCTGGCTCTGACTTGCTGGCCACTGGCTTTGTCTGAAATCGGGTCGGTGGTTTCCTGGACAAGCTTGATTCCCTGAGAAGGTTCACAGCGACCCCTGCTGGCCGCCACTCAGAACTGCCTCAAACCCCCCCAAGCCCGAGGGAGCCCACAACAAAGCAAGGTGAGCCCTCCCAGGAGCCTTTCCGTCTCCAGGGGTTGATGAAAACTCCCAGCAGAACAATGGCAAGGAGAAGAGACACCGCACGTAATTATGCTCAGTGGACACTAATTCCCTGTCTTCTCGAAATAAATTTAAACGCGAGATCAAACCAGGCGCTTCTCCCTTTCCGTCGCGGTCTTTTGTTCCCTGGATAAGTGTCATCCCTAAATAGACTGCGGAACCAAGTGAAACTGTCATTTCTGCGGGATGCTATTTCCTGATCAACACGTGCTGTTCGCAGCAATCCCGTTTTGATTTGGCAGTTCTTAAATTGGGCTCTTTCTATGGAGCAGGAGCATGTTAAAACAAGCAGTCGTGTGAGGCTATGTGGCTGTACATTATTGCCACGGCGACCTCACTCACCTCAGACACCTCTTGACTGATCTCCCCCGCTGCAGGGAGACGGAAAACATCTCCCCAGGGTGTGGCCCTCATCTCACCAGCCCGTCCGCATGCAGGGGGCTGAGTTCACAGCTAAGACCCTGCTATTCAGAACCCGGCGTGTGTGCATCTTTGCATCAACCCTGCTAACCACATCTGCTGAGGAATTGTACACCAGTGTATGATTTAGCACAGAGGGGAGAAGGAAAAGGGGTTTGTGAAGCAAATACTCCAAAGGGCTCCCCATTCTTTAAACCACAGAGAGAGCAAAGAGGTAGATTTTGCACAAACATAACTTTTCTCTAGTCTCCAAAATATAGGACTTATCTTTTGCATCCATAGTTGACCTCGTAAGATGCTAATTGGCAATTCTAATACGGACTTGGCTCAGCTGATATTCATGCTAGAACTCCACAAATAGGTTAAACGAACAGGTCTAGGACGTAGAGTCCTTCATCTTCACCCACTAGGTTCCCAGAGCGCTCTTAGAGCACAGCCAAGCCTGGACGGGCTGCTTGGTTGGGATCAATTTCATCTGCTGTTACATTCTGAGGGCTAGACGGCCTGTGTCTGCGCCACCCAGCACATGCCTGGGGAGCGCCCTGGCTTGAAACCCTTCCCCCTATGCCTTTCCAGTGCTCGGGGCTGGCTGACACCTAACTTAACCTGATAAACTGAACAGTGTGATGGACCATGCAAACTCGTGGTCCTGGGTCTGTCTCTGGTCCACAGAGTGTCCTGCACAGTGTTTGATTTTAGAAAGCGAACTAGTTGACAACTTATTCCCCATAAGAATTCGGATTGCCAGTTTCTCTTCAAAACGAGGGAAGAATGGGTCTGACTAAGTCTGCCCTGCCGCACAGCATCGCTGCGTCAGTCCCCACCCAGCCTGCTCCTCCTGCTCGCTCACCTGCCTGGTCCCTGAGACATCTCTCGGTTTGGGGCCCATGCTAGCAGCTGTTGGGATGCAGTATTTATGTAGGTGATTCATCCTCATTTTGAAAGGGGCACTCCACAGCCAGCCATGTGGACCAGTGGTCCCCAACCCTGGCTGGACATTAGAATCCCCTGGGTAGCTCTCATCAAAATACCAATATCTGGGCCCCACCTCTAACCAAAGGAATCCAACTGTCTGGGGTGGAGTCTGAGCAAAGATACGTATAAGTCACCAGGTGATTTGAATGTGCCGCCAAGGTGAACCACTGCCTTAAACCAAAGGAGTGACTTGGGCAGTACAGATGGAGAAGACTGACCGCCCTTTCTCATCTCACCTCTGGATGGGGAGGCCTGGCTGTTTCGACTTTTTCCGCACAGTGCTCTGGGGAGCAGTGCCTGGGCTTAAGGGAGATAAATCAAATGCAGCCCAAAGATGACCTTTGAAAGACCACTGCGCTGGCCTTTCGGAGCCACCAAGGACCTGAAGGCTGCCTTCCCCAAGCTCCACCGGTTCCCCACCCATACGACGTCTACTGGACCAAACCGGCGCGTCTCACCTGAAGAGCTCGCGGATCTCGCGACTGTCAGCCTGGAAGGGGATGTTCCGCACCAGAATCTTGGAGGTTGTCTGCTTTCTGGGAACTTGTTTCTTCCGAGCGGAGGTCAGGGCTGGCCTGCAGGGTGGGGAAAGGGTTCAGGTCACTCGGGGCGTCAGCCGCTGCTGTCTTATACTGACTCCACCGCCCCCCACCCCAATGCTCGTCTTCTGTTCAGGTGAGGGATTTAAGGAGTTAGGGGGTGAGGCTGAGATGAAAGGGGAGGAAGGCAGCCTCCCCCGGGAGATGTGGACCATAGTTATCTTCTCAAAATGGCTGTGGATTTCTGGCTGACACTCCCCCCCCATCCTTCCGTGTCTCCTGCCCTTCATCTGAGACACTCAGGGGTGAGCAGGGACATTAAGAAACGAACCCCAATGAGGGTGACGCGGGTTTCTCACTAAATCCAGTCTCACTAAATCCAGACACAGAAAGACCTTGGCTGGTCCAAAGGTCTTGATCGAGACCTTTCATCACTCACCCGAGGAGCATCATGCAATTTCTAACCATGGAGATGGGCCGGGGGTGAGAGCGCAAACTCAATCACTGCACAGTGCACGCCACGTGACACACATTCGCCAGTGGCAGCTACTGTTATAAGTATTGTTATGACTCACTTCCTTTAAGTCAGCACCACGCTACCTCCTCAGACGCCTTCCCTAACTATCTCCACTAACATAATAAGCCCCCGCTTTGTTTTTCTTCCTGGCACTCATCACTGTCTCACAGCCTATGACATATTAAATCATGTTCCCCTTCACCGTCTGTCCTCTAGGGCGTTGCTGTACAATACAGTAGCCACTAGCCACACATTTAATCTAAATTAAAATGAAACAAATTCAAAATTCAGCTCCTCGGTCGCTGGGGTAGCCAGCCTCCAAGAGGGTCCCGTGTTCCCCGCCTATTAGCATACATGCCCTCGTGTAGTGTGTGGAACATGCTGTACCAAGGCAGGTCTGCGTGAGCAGCAGAAGACAACAGAGGCAATGGTGTGTGACTTCTGGGATGAGGTCATGACAGACAATGCTGTTTTCTCCTTGCTTCCTCTGGGATCACTCGCTCGCCCGGGGGGAAATGGGCTGCCACGCAGTAAGGACACTTGCAATCCCCAGGAGACACTCACGTGGTGAGGAACTGAGGCCTCCTGCCAACAGCCACGTGAGTGCGCCATCTTGGAAGTGGAGCCACCAACCCCAGTTGAGCCTTCAGATGAGACTGCAGCCCCAGCCGACATCCTGAGTGCCACCTCATGAGAGACTCCGAGATGGAACTATGCATGCAGCTAAGCTGCTCTGAACTCCTGACCCACAGAAACTGTGAGATAATAAATGTTTGCTGTCCTACGATGTTACATGTGGGGGTACTTTGTTATGTAGCAGGTGAGCTCAAATGCCACTCGTAGCGAGTGGCTACCACACTGGACAGCACAGCTGTAGAACATTATAGAACCTTTCCATCACTGCAGAAGGGTCTATCAAATACGTTGCCCTAGAATGTAAACGCCATCCCTGGAACCTGGGGAAGGTATCTGGTGTGCTATAATTTATATAATTTTTTGTTGAATACACGAATGACTATGTGACCACTGGCTAGGAACTGAGAGCTTGCAAGGTGACTTCAGCCTGGCCCCCTAGAGACAGGGGACTGAAAACAAAGATCGCCATAGCTGGCTGAGTGCTTGTGTGCCAGCCATGTCCTACACGATTTATGCACGACCTCCAGCCATCACCTTTGACTTTCCAGGCACAGTCACCTGCTCGAGGTCACACAGTTTCTGGATTAGAACCCAAAGCTGTGGGGCTCAGAGCCTGGACGCCCACCCTTCCACCACAGCTCAGGAACCTCCATTAGACTTCTAAAGCCTCCTGTACCAAGCTGCCTTGTCGCTAAGCATGCTCAGTGTGGCAGATGGGGATGGGTAAACCATACCAGAGGCGACTAGGCTGGATTCTCAAGTAGCGTTAAAAAACAGAACGAGGAAAAAGCAGCAGCTCGTTTGCTCAACGACCACAACAAATGACCAAGTTGCTGAAAACCACCGAAAAAATATCTTACACCAGCCCTAGGATTGTTAGAGGTGGTCATTTCATCACCTGAGGCAGGCAGATAATGACAATGACAATAATAAGGGCTTACACTGGGCACGTGTTCTGTGCTGGGCACTGTTCAAAGCACCTCAAGTGTATTAGTTCACCTAGATGTATAAATAGGTACAGATGTTAGGGCAAAAGTAAAGTTCTAAAAAAAAAAAAGCCCACTACTTCAGGAAGCTGGCACATTGGTCTGTCACCATTTCCAATGCTTCTTTTTTTTGAATTGCTTTCAAATTAACTGGAGGCCATCTCTGGGCACTGTTGTCCGGCTCCAAGAAAGCAAGCCCCATAAAGCGAAACATCTAAGTTTTATAGCTTCTGGTTCGCCCAAAGCGCCAGCAATTTGCAACTCTTCCTTGGTTTATTTCCACGGCCATGACGGGTGGGATTTGCTTGCTTCTCCTGTCCATGTTCCTTTCATCATAATATGGGTGAATGAAACATTTACTCAAAGTACTGGCCCAGCCCCAGTTCATCAGGGAAAAGGTGTTGGAGCTGGCGAGTGTGATGCCACCTTAATTAGCAAGAGGGGTTTGGGTGGAGATGATGTCAAGGGCCTGAGATGCCCCCGGGTGCCGGCACGGAGCAGAAAGAACCCACTCAGATCAAAGGAGAGGGGGCACTGAAGACTCACCTGGTGGCTCGTTCCGAGATTCTCACTTCCAGCTTGTGGTTGTCCACGACGTGACCCTGCGCGAGAAGACAACACGGCTCGTCCCTCCTCTGTCCTCTCAGAAACCCTCGCCTGCACCCCTGCCCTCCATCAGTGTGGGCTCCAGCTGAGTGAGGGGAAAGGAAACTTCGAAGCGGGGGGCTAACTGTTCCCGGGCAGAGGGCCTCACTAGAATCGAGGGCAGAGAACGGCTTTTCCTGGAAACGGCTCACGCGGAGCCCAGGCAGCAGACGGTGGTCACAGGGACCCAGCCTCCAATGCCCTCTTGAGCTGTGAGTGGTCCCTGACCTTTATGCCACTCGAGGGGCACAGAATTTTCCACTGCTTATAAGCATTTTCAGGCCGAGTCAGACCCTTTGGTCTGGCTTGCAGAGAGTTCAGTTTAGTTTGTATACTCCTAAAAAAAAAAAAAATCTAAATCATGGTGGAGTTACATCTAAAAACCTAAACTTTAACATTGGTCCCTTAAGGCAAAACTGGCATGAGCAAAATTACCCTTGAAAATCCCTTAAATTGCCCTTAAAATAGAGCACATACAATTTTGCATAAATAATTATTTATGGAAAAGTGCACACAGGTACACACACAGCGAGGCACAGAACATAACACTGTACGTGTACATGTGCAAAGTGGCATTTTACAGAATCTTGCCCTGTGTGGAAGAGAAAGATGGCCCACGGAATGTGCAGAGCTAAAATCCAGTTAAACAGCAAAGCTGGATTTCCAGCGTCTGTTAAGAAAACAGCAACAAACAAAACAGAAACAGTGAAGACGTGGTATGGCTGGGGCCCACCTTCCCATGAGGCAGTAACTGGCCGAGGCCAAGAGGTGGCTTCCCCTTTACACAGGGCAGGAGTGCCCAGGTTTTGCTCTGGGTCATGCGTGACCCTTCGTCACTTACACTGCCCGTCTGGCCCCCGTGGCATCTGAGTTTGCGAGCCCTGGTGGAGAGCAGAGGGCCTTTCAAACTGAGAGCAGAGAACCCAGGGGCCATCACGTCCTCATCATCCCACCCAAACCCAACTCAGCCCTTCATGGATGGAATTACCTTGAGCCAAAGGGAGGGAGGTCAAAATTCTACTAAAACAATTGTATTGGCCAAGTGCGTGGTTATATATTTTCTTTTCCTGGACCAGGAGTCGGTCGCCTGGAGGGTCCCTATGAATAAGCGAAGCTCTGTATGGCGCCCTCTCCACCACGCCAGTGCAGCCTGCATTGCCCTGGCTTATAAACTTGGCCTGTTTCAATGCTCCTTTACCTTCACTCCTCCTGGCCTCACGCTGGGCAGGCCTGTGCCCCCTTTTGTACAACGCACACAGACATATGGCATTTTAAATATGCTTGACAAGGCTCCCTGGACCCCCTGAAGCCCTTCCCTGGACTCTGGGTTTAGAAGCCTGTCCTAGAGGCACAATCACGAGCACCCAGCCTGTTCTGGAGAGATTGTTCCGAAGCAGAAATCAGACCCTTCCCCAGTGCGCTCCAAACCCTCTGATGGCATCTCACCACCTTTATGCTGAATTCCAGTTCTTACCTTAAAAGGCCTACCAGCTGTGGCCCCACACCTGCCACCCACACCCTGGCCCTGCCACACTGGCTTCTTTCTGTTCCTCGAACATAGTAAGCTCACTGCTGCCTTAGGGTCCCTGCCTCAGGCCCTTTGCACGTTTTGTTCCCACCTCCTAGCCTGTTCTCCCCTCAGACCTTTGCGGAGCTGACTCCATCTTGTTAATTAGGTGTCAGCTCAACTGTCACCTCCTCAGAGAAGCCTCCCCTGACCACATAATCTGAAGTCGCCCTCCCCCCATCACAGTGCCTGCTTTATTTTTCCATCCAAGCTCCTCTCACGACCATGTGTATTTATTCAGAGGTCTACCTGACCGCGTCATAGTCACTATGGAGTGCTGAGGAAGGCTCTTAACTTTTCTTGAGCCACAGTCCCCTAGAGAACTGGAGAAAGCATGGACTTATGCACATTCCCGCTCAATTTCAGAGGGTTGACAAACCTGCCTCTCCCCCAGAGCCAAGTGACTCCCTGGGCCTTGGCTGAGAATCACTTTACCTGGAGCTGCTTGAGCGCTTTCTGGGCCTGCTCTGGCTTCCTGTATTCCACGAACCCAAACCCCAAGGACAGCATCGCTCCTGGAAGAGAGAGGTGGGGAGAAAAAGAATGAGGGCAAGGCAAGGCCAAGTGCATGAGCTCTGATGGGCCCCCGCCCTCCGCTTCTGGTCCTTTCTTCATACCCCTCTTCACTCCCAGAAAGATCTCAGCTCCTGCTTGCCATTTATTACCAGCCATCTTGAAGAATCAGCCAAGGAGGTTATACAGCCACCACCTGAGGCCCCGCTGACTATTAATTAACAGATGATTGACATGATAATTAGCTTCATGATAGCATTCCGCCTTTGGGAGGGCGAAGGAACTAACAGGGATGACCATGGCCGTGACAAGCGGCAAAACCTCTACCTCGGCAGCCCCTGCTCCCATGCATAATGCATCACATGAATAGATGCAGGAACGGCCAACACACCAAAGGCTCACTCTTTACAAGTACTTCTAACCAGCCAATCGCATTTGGTTCCTGGGTTTCAGACATAAAGTTGGGAGTGGGAGGACGATGGCATTATTCCAACCTATCTGGTTCCCTAGTTCTGAGTTGTTCAGTAGCAAGAGTTCAGATAGCAAGGGATGGCTCACACATTTATCAGAAACTTTTGCTTCCCTTTTCAGATATATAATACATATATACGTATATATACACACACATACACATACACACACACGTGCATATATGTTCTACGTTATGTATAATGGGGGCAGAAGAGTTTTTACAAGGCACAGAAGCATAAGATCTCTAATTACATCCTGTCCTTTCGACACAAATCATAATCCATGCCTCCCCCCAGCATTTCATACAGCTTTACTAATTTTATTTATTTATTTTTTTTCCACAGTTGAACTCAGAGAGGATTGGCCCAAGTCTGATGGGTCCCAGCGAGGATCAACTTTTTCTACCTTTGACTCACTCAGTGTCCCCGTCTTTGCATCTCCTGTATTGTTTGTGCGAACTGTGCCCCTACCATGGGGACCGGCCGGCATGCATTCCCACGGACAGCCAGGGGTTATAAAACGAGGGCCCAGGGCAGGAAGAACTTCCATGAACTGCCAGGAAGCGAGGCTCAGACAGAACTGCTGGCAGATAGGCAGCGCCACCCTGCGGTGACATTAAATACTTGTTCTTCAGCAGATGTCGGAAAGCACTCCTCCAGATAGTCAAGCTTGTGGGTCAGCGCTGATGGTGTATGTAGTATATTTAAAAAGTGCATTAAGATTGTGTGAAAGGCAATTAAAGAAAGTCAAGTTCATCACCTGTCACTGACGCTGCAGATGCACTCTCTGCCCTGGCAGGCTGACCTCCACAGAACACATGCCCTGGGCTCCCTGGTTTCCTGTTGGGCTGGGCCAGTGGGAAGCCCTGACCTGAGACTGGTGGGTGGAGGACAGTCTGGGGCACTGTCCCTTCCACATGCCCCGCCATCTCCCTGGTTTGGCCTGGGTCTGGCAGTGCTCGTGTCCAACCCACACCCTCAGCTCCCACTGGTGGCCCTTCCTCTGGGCTCTGGTCTCACCACTCCATTCCCCACAGCCCTTTGGGCTTACTGGGGGGGAGGCATTCTCCTGCCTCAACATCCCCCATAGGCCTCCTCAGCCCAGCCCACCCCATCCCTTCGTTACAAATGCCTTTTCAACAAGCCCAGCTGAGTGTGCTTTGTTTCTAGCTGTGACCCTCACTGCTACCGATGGACACTGTCTGGATTCCCCCCGAACTGAGGCAGATGAGCCCAGAGAACAGGGCTATCACATAGAGGCTCTTAAAAAGGACAGTGCAGGTTTCGAGAGCTGCTCGTGACACTACAGGTCAGGTGACCATCTCTACAGCACGCTGAAGAGGGCCTGAGGGTGACAGGTGGGCTCCATGATGGCAGAGGGGGCACAGCGACCCTACGACAGGCAGGGGCAGCCCTGGACGGAGCTGAGGACACCTCTACCAGCCTGACCCACCTCCTGGACTTCAGGGGTCACCTTTCCCGAAACCCCCCACAAATGACACTCCGTCTTTAACATGGCACCTAGCTGCCTTTCCTTGTTTCCCAAACCAGACGTGCAGTTCCTGGAAGATGGGACGCTAGGGTTGGAACGGTGTCCCCCAAATTCATGGGTTGAAATCCTAATCCCCAGTATCTCAGAATGTGACTTTATTTGGAGACGGGCTCTTTACAGATGTAATCAAGTTAAAAATGAGGCCATTAGGGTGGCCCTAATCCAACATAACTGGTGTCCTTATAATAAACAAAAGGGAGGCAGGGGCTTGAACCCAGGACAGGTGGATGCCAAGAGAATGCTGTGTGAACATGAAGATGGACATCTACAAGCCAAGCCAAGTGCCTGAAGCAGAGACTTCCCTCACAGCCTCAGAAGGCACCAACCCCGTGACAGCTTGATTTTGGGCCTCCAGCCTCCAGAACTGCGAGATAGTAACTTCCTATTGTTTAAGCCATGCAGTCTGCGGTGCTTTGTCAGGGCAGCCCTAGTGAATGGATACAAGGGACTCTCTGATTCCTAGTCTGTTTAAAACCCTCCAGGCTCCCCACCGCCTCTGGGAAAAGGCCCAAACTCCTCCGTTTGGCACAAAAGCCGCCCTATGATGTGGTCCTGCCCGTCTTCCTGTGGTATCTCCTGCCTCTTCTTCCCCACACTCCCGGCCGGTGCCCGGCTGCTCCAGCCCTCTCGCGCCTCTTCCTCTGCCCCTGCCCACCGACCGCTCAGTCTCCCTCCCATCCTCCAAACCTCAGGCTGATGTACAGCTGGGCTCCTGGCCCTCCAGGCCCCCCTCTACCACCCCCTCTTCGCACTGTGCTGCAGCCACCAGCTCATTTGTCCTTCAGGACACAGTTCTGGGCAGACTCGTTGGGCATCCCTACAGACCCCACCAAACTGAAGGGATGGGGACTGCACGGCCACGAAAAAGTAAAGCTATACGGCCTGTCTGGCATCTGCAGGAAGCCAGGGGCTGGGGCAGAGACAAAGTAGAGGCCAAAGGATTTGGGATAACACCCAAAATCAAAGAGAGAGATGAGGGAGGTCTCTGCATGGCCCAGACACCCATGGACCAGGGAGGTGTGTGGCCAGTGCCTCAGTGGAATGTTCTAGGTGTTCTATGTCTGGGTTAGGGAAAGCCCTAGATCGGTCATTTCCTGCTATTCCCTAGGAAGCTTCCAGAGCACAGAGGTTCTGGAAGCAGGGAGAGGCTTCCGCTACTGAACAATGTCAACCTTTCCCACAGCCTGAATGGCACTGCTCCAAAACCATCTCCGACAGTCTAAGGCGGCGAAGGGTCTAGCTTCAGAAGAACCTGACATGCATGGCTGCTTCTGTTGGAAATCTGGGGTCTCCAGGGGACACAGAAATAAGGACCATTCTACACAAGCCAACTGAGAGAGCTTGGTGGGGACGGTACTTCCCCACAAAAGAGGACCTTCAAAGTAAGCACGTGAGAGCTAGCCTGACCCCTACCCAAAGCTACGCTTCTCTCGGAACCATTTTGTCCTGACTGAGATTACCTGCTTTGTTCTTCTTCTTGGAAATAGAGCAGCTCTTCACCATTCCCACTTTGGAAAACACCTGGAAAAGAAAGACACATGTATCTTCAGCTGTTCCAGACTAGTCCTGCAACAGATACAGCATGTCTGAGAAGACGGGGGCTGGCCATGGCAGCGCAGACGCCGAGGGGCACTGCTCCTAGAGACACAACGCTAACACGGACGGTGGCTTTCACATATGCCTCCTGAGACATCCTGACATGTCCCTTACGTGTATGTGGGGGGCCTTGCCAGCCCCCACGTCTCCGGGTGAGATGTCTACTGGACACCCCACAGAGTCAAGTGGGCAGTTGTTGGTTGTTCAACTACGTAGTAACACGAGGCATGTTTACAGGCAGAATAAGTACAGGGACAACGCAAGCAGATGGGGCTCCCACCCCACACCCCTGAGCCATCACTCACTCCCTTCAGCGTCTCCTCAGTCGTGTTGAAGTTGAGATTTTTAATAAACAGCGTACACCCAGGAAGGCTCTCTTCTTCCTCCTCCTCCTCCTCCTCCTCCTCCTCCAACTGCTCTTCTTCCATCTTTGCTGAAGAGTCATCTGCTCCTCCCTCTGTTGGCTTGTCACCTTCTGGGGTCTCACCATCTGGTACTGGGTTCCCACCAAACAAACAAACAAAATCCATTAAATGATGTCTAGTCTGCCTAAGTCCTGGAGCCTTAAGCACAGAACCTGCTAGATCAAGGGTTTTCTGTCCCTGTGAGGGGAGCGTCGGGAAGGGCGCTGACTCCTGGCCTGTGCTGGGTTTTAGCAACTGTGGGAGTGAAACGGAGGGGAGGAGGGAGAGGCTGTCCTGCCTCTTTCCTGTTTTAAAAACAAAGGGATACGAAACACAGACCGAAAACGACGAGCCTTAAGTTGGACGGACCCACACTAATTTGAACTTCAAAATAAACTGCTGTGTGAACTGTTGGAACCACAAACCTCGGCACCACTGTTCAATTGGAATGCAACGTACAAACTTTTCAAAGATTATAGAATGGGAACAAAACTTAGAACACCCTAAATACCCCTTGCAATGAAGGGATGTCACATTCAATTAAAATTCCCAATAGACAAAGCTTCAGGGAATACATACGTACCAAAAAAAAAAAAAAGTTTTTAATCTATCCGTGACGTACTGAATTCATAGTCACACGTAATAATGAAAAATGGAAAAAAAACACCAAATGTTCACCAACAGATCAGGAAAATCATAGTGCTGCCAACGGCAGAAATAATAAGTAGTCATTAAAAATGATACTTCTGAGGAATGTTTAACAACATGGACAAGTTCATGGCAGTTCAAGTTGCTAAAACAGAGAACGATGCTCTTAATAAAAAATTAGGAGAAAAAGATATGAAATTACATTCAACGTAATCCCCATCGTGTTCTGTTCACAAAAAGAGAACCGCACAAGGAGAGAAGACCGGGAGGCAATGCCTGGTGTGCTCCTGGTTATGCCTGCAGAGTGGGGTCAGATGGCTGTTGTTTCATCCTGTCACTCCCTCCCCCCGGAACCCCCGCACTGGACCACTCCCACTCTGAAGGAAAAGCATTTCAGAAAGAGGGAAGAGCAAATGTGCAGTTGGGAGTTAGCAGGGTAGGTGTGTGGCCGAGGGAGGGAGCCAGTCAGCCCTGGTGACTAGAGTGTGGATTTCGCCCGAGGGTGTCCAGACATCCTCACAAGCTGGGGAACAGAGTCCTGACCACTTGAGAAGCCCTGCTGCCAGGACACATGTTCCATTTGGTTCAACCTCCCCAATTTCCCCCCCAAGTCACATGATCAGGGCCTGGGGACAAATCCCTTCTCCACATCCAAGCTTGTAAACTTCTAACCACATCCCACAGGGAGGCCGACCCGTCTCAGCAAAGGCAGCCATCAGGCTGCACCCTCACAGCCCTCACCCTCATGGTTCTAAGCAGATGGCCCCGCCCCTCTCTGCAGATCCAAACCCCGCACACCCTGGCGGGGCAGCGCTGTGTACAGGCCTGGAGCTGAGAGACAACCCTGCTCTCCCACACAAACCTGCACTCAAATAGTTCAAACTTCTGAGAGAACCAAGGGGGCTTCTTGGGGCTCAAATCTGTCCCCCACACTCTCACGCCAAGCACCAAAGCCTCTGCATTCTCCTGCCCTTTCTGATGCAAACCTAATGCTTGCAAGTCCTAATGAAGCTTCTGCGGCGTTGTCATACAGCCACCCTTTTAAGACCTAATGGAACCGCTACAGTGATAATGTTGTCTACTGAACATCAGTGCAAAAGGCACCTTCACCCTCTGGCTCCCTTGGAGGTGAGCGTGGAACTCAGACTCTCTCCAGGACAGAAAGGAGAAATCTACATAAAGGCTCCTCCCCTCCCCAAGAAACTAACACAATTTACCCAACAAGGGACTCCATGGGGCGGCCATTTGTACTCAACGCTCAACTTTCAAAGCAAAACAGGGTGGGAAAAGTATTACTAATGATGGGGAGGCAAAGCTATGCAAAGTAGCTAAGACTTCAGGTTCTGAATGAGAACTTCAATCGAAATGAAAACCATGACCTTCAGCTAGAATGACATTTCCACCCCACTGGCTCTCCCTGTACTTGCCATCTTGGAGATGAAAGGAGAAAGGCAGGCTGGTGAGACCCCACTGTGTGCCAGGCACGTGGCTAGATGCCGTTAAGTGTGCCATCTCATTACTGATCACAGCGGCCGTATCACAAATGGGTGGCCCAAGGGAAATTCTGGAGGCTGCTGTACCTGAACCCTAGGTTTCATATCTCAGGTATCTTCGGGCTGGGAGAGAGGTTCATGCAAGACTAAAAACACTTTTTTGAAGAGAAGAGAATGGTGGGGATGAGGGGGACCAAGAGGGCTTGTGGCCAGTTTAAGGGGGCAGCCCCTTCTTGACACTGGCCAACTGCTGCCATGTAGGAAGAGCAGTCAACTCAGGGCGGTCAGATTTTCCAATCTTTTAAGAGAAGCTGAAAATCCAGCTTTTTACGGGAAAACCCACCGTTTTTCAATCTTGGCAACTAAGACAACGGCATGTGGCTTCTGATCAAGGAGGCAGTGATCAACGAGAGGTAACTGGCGGTCAACAAGGTCTTCGTGCTCTGTTCCGACTTCCGGCCTGAGCACAGACTCCTGGCAAAGACCGGTGACACTTCCCTCTGCCTCTCCCAAGGGCCTGGATCCTGGCCAGGTCCCCGCATGCAATTCCTGGGGCTCAGGCTCCCAAGGACGACATCTCAGGGAAACCCAGCAGCTCTGAGCATGGCCAGGGTCCACGCCATCCTGCCTCCTTGCTCCACGAGCAGTGGCTGGCGTACTTCAAAGTGTTCACTGAAAATGGAGTTAGACACACATGCACACACATGCCTGAACACACACACACACACCCTGTACTCCGCTGGGTTGTTTGGAAGTGAAGTGTCCGCCACTCCATCTGCATAGTGGGTCCCTGGCCCAAGGCCTCACTGCCCCTCATCTGGATGACTGGCAGGCTCCTCACCCGTCCTTGGCCTGCCATCTTCTCCCACCTGTCCCATCTGGCAGCACAGACCTCTATTCTGCTTGCCAAGACCGCCAAGCCCTACCCTGCCACAGGGCCTTTGCACCTGCTGTCCCCTCTCTACTAAAATCACAGACCTGGGAGCTGGTGGCTTTGGATCACACCTTGGCTCTCTCAGATGAGCGACCCTGCATAAGTCACTCAACCTCTCTGTGCTTCCTTCTTCCCAGCTGAAAAAGGAGATGACAGTAACAGTGCCACTTGCAGCACGAGGATGCGAATGAACGCACAGAAGCCTCAGAGAACAGTGCCTGGGCCGGCCATGATCAGAAGTACTTCCTTTAGTGTTAACATCATCCCAACCGCCCACGCTGCCCGGCCAGGCCTTGAGAAATCCAAGGGAAAATGTCAGAAATCCTGAAGCCTGCAGGTAGGACAGCCAGCTGAGGGAGTCCGCAGGGTGGGTTGCCCACGGCTGGCTTTGAGAACAGCCAGGGCCCCACCTGAGTCTGGGGACCGCATCCCTGCGAGCCACATCTCCCAGAAGAGCTTCTGCTCTCTGAGCAGTCAGGCCAGGCCTTGCTGTGTGGTCCACGCCTGTGTCAAGAGAGGTTTAGAGACGGCCAAGAGCCACAGCATCAAAGCCAAAGTCATTTTTAAAAGCACTTCGGCTCCTGGACTCAAGCGGGGGAGACAATAGAAAAACCAGAAAGAAAAAAATAAGGAATCGTGAAACTCAAACAGATGTTTACCAAGGAAATCAGCAGGAACCAGAAAAAGAGGGAAGAAAGGAAGCAGGGCTGGGCTCTGGCGTGGGGTAGGGGTGTGTGTGTGGGAGGATTTAAAATCGCGGTGGGCTGGAGGGGGTGCTGGGAGAAGGCGCCCATCCCGCCATCCACTTCCATCCTAGTTAGCACAATAAAATCTGGTCACGCATCGCCACATGGGGCCTTATTATAATCAGGCCGCAGAATTTACCGTGGTTCCCTCCCCTTTCCAGCTCTGGGCAGGAGGCTGACAGCAAAGACTGTTATCAGTTGCAAGCAGCTTTTCAGGACTTCCCCCCACTCGGAGCCCTGTATCTGGAGGTGAGGGTCTCAGTTGTGGGGAGATAAAACACACTGTCCTCTCCCTCAGGACTGGTACAGAGAATGGAGGGCTTTGCAGAAAGGGGGGTGGTGAACAAAAAGCTCCATCCACACCCCTCCTGCTTGCCTTCCTTTGGAGCAGGAGAAAATCCAGGGCTTGGGGGCTGGCTGAGTCCCCGTGCAGTGGGGCTGGGGGTCTGGGGAAGCTTCGGGAACAATGTGGAGAGGCTGGGCCTGGGGGAGGAGCAGGTGAAAAGGAACAGCACAGGGGACAGAGGGAACTATGTATGTGACAGTGTAAGAAAAGGAACAAACAGGGCAAAAAGAGGCCTCGGAGATGAGCTCGGGGGGAATTCGCCCGATGATGATGGGGGACTCGGCAGGGCTGGAAAGCAGCAGACACACACAACTTCCCACCCCCAAATCGGACATATTTGCTGGAACGACGGCCCTTCCTCCTGGCTCCAAGGACCCCTGTGTGAGTCACAGCAGGGCCCTGGACACCAAGCCCAAGAGGTAAGACCAGGTAGGAACCGTGTCTG
This sequence comes from Rhinolophus sinicus, assembly GCF_036562045.2. Lineage (NCBI taxonomy): Eukaryota > Metazoa > Chordata > Mammalia > Chiroptera > Rhinolophidae > Rhinolophus > Rhinolophus sinicus. Next base: position 31,158,921 of record NC_133765.1, on the reverse strand, counting down.
GGCTGCTCTCAGGACCTGAACCGGGGCCGGGCAACTGGGGAGCTGGGGACACAGGGCGGGTGGGCAGCACTCTGACTTCAGCCCCAGGACGCTGTCTCTGCAAAACCTCCCGTGTGTGTGCTCCAGAACATTTCACACCCAGGGCCCACTTCTGTTACCACTGTGACATCTCAGCTGTCCCCAAACAGTCCCATCTGTCCCCCTGCAGCCTGGACCCAGTGGGGAAGAGAATGTCTCATGCCCTCGTGGTCACCCAGGCTCAGCCGCTGGCCTGAAGCTGGTGCCCCAGCCCCTGCTGCTGAAGTAACCACAGGTCAGAGGAATGGCGACTCACATGCAGCTTCCCGCTTACCCTTCTCATCAAGCCTTCTGATGTCAGTATGGGCATGAGGCCCATTGTAGAGACAAAGGCACGAGCCTCGGAGAAGGATGGCAGCCTGCGCAGTCACAGAGCTAGGGGAGGACATCAAGGGAGATGGTGACGCCCCAGGAGCCGGGAGGAAGCCCGAGTGCTTAGCTCAGGGCCCGGCAGTGGGAAAATGCCACTTTGGCCTGTGGGTTCACTCAGCACCCAGTTCCTGCTCTCCTCCCAGGCTCCGGGTACTTTCCCGGCGCAGGAGCACAGCCATGAGCTAGCAGATGGGGAATGGACGTTCTAGTGGGGGGGGCAGGCAAACAGGCACTGAGGACGTGCACCACCCATGATGCAATTTGGGGAAACGATGAGTGTTTGAAACAAAGTTAAGGGTAAGCTGCTGGGCGGGTGTAAATCGGTCCCATCACTGGACATGCTGTGATGCTGGGCTAACAACGGAGAACAAACAGCGCTAAGCTCCTACTATGTGCCAGAGGCTCGGGACACAAAGACAAGTATGACCCAGCCCCTCCTTTTCACAGGTACCGCGAGAGACACAGATACCCCTCTTCCTGCATCTAGTCACTCCCTCGGCACACATTCATCCAGCTACTCCGTGCCTGGGCCTCACGGGGTGCTAGGCACCCAGACGTGACAGAGGCAGCCATTCTCTGCCCTCACGGCTCACCGTCAGGCAGAGAGACGCAGAGTAAGGAAAACAAACAAATAAAAAAAACATAAACTGTGATAAGTGTTACAGGAGCACAGAGTGAAGGGAGGGAAGCAACAGGACACGTGCAAATGAGGTGGCTATGTGGCAGCGGTGGCGTGGGGAGGCTCCCTGTCCCCCCAAAGCAGGCGGCAAAAGGCCTCTGCTGGACTGGTGTCCAGGGCCCTCCCTCCTGGCAAACCGCTGTGTTTGTTTTCGGCCCCCAAATATCAGTCAGGTTCTAGTTTAGCAGGTGAAGTGGGAACAAAAAACAAAAACAAGGTCGCTGATCATTTAGGGGTGATGGCTAGTTAGGAACCGACCATGACGACATGAAGAGAATTCTTTTTGACGGCAGTATAAACAGGTTTGGAAATCCAACCCCTAATCCAACCTGTGGACAAAACGAACTCAGAAGCAGGGGCGAGTGAGGGGCTTTGAAAGGTTTATACTAATAATCAGTTACTCCCATGACCAGGTCGGAGCCTCAAAGAGCAGAGAGGGAAGAATTTCACTCCTGACAGGAACAAGGCTGCTAAGACCAGGGAACCCCAATGTCTTATACCGACTGGGCCAATCCGAAGGAGGTTTGACCGACCCACGGGGAAATGAGAAATGCAGACAGCTAGGGAGGTTTGTGGGCAGGGAGGCCTACTCAACGAAAAGATTGTTCTTAATCTGAGAATTTTGCTCCCCACCCCCATATATATTTTTTTTCCTGTAAAACACCTTTTCTTTTATGAGAATGATGGAGATGGTAGCTGAGACTTTTTTCAATCCTTATTTTAATAAGTGGGTAACCCTAAGTGGGTAGAGGGAAGGGGGAGGGATATTACTGACGGGTAAAATCTTAATACTACCTGGGTGAAAGGACTGCCACAATCCTTTCCAAAGTGTTTCTAAAGGTCTTTGATACTAAGATGCAGACTAAGTACTCAGCTGGGGCTGCACTGGCCCTGGGGGGCATTTGGGAACACAGGGGAGTGGTTCAGGTCGTCACAATTCCCAAGAGCACTCCTAACATTTAGCAGGAAAGCAAAATACCTTACAATTTGTAGTACAGTCTCAGCAAGTAGGAACTGTGCTGTCCCCAGGGCCAATGGGACCCCCTCCCCACCCAAGTGTGAAGCATTAGCTAGGAGGTGTCCCTTGGTGTCCCTTCCCTTTCCTGCCTTTGCAGTCATTGGACAGCAGAGGGCGCTGTGCCACTCCAAGGACACTCCATGGTAACAATTATCTCCTCGGCCAGGCAGCCACCCTCACCCGGGAGGCGTCCTGGTAGATGGATGGATGGTTGTTTCACTTGCTCTGCTCTGAATCCCTAATAATAGATTCTAGTTTTATTTTCTTACGTTTCACTGAAAAGCTAAAAAGTCAACTACCTTATGTTGCACCAATCATTTTTACACTATGTTTTTTTAAGGACATTTTCCGTGCCTATGCAATCCAAGAGTCTGAGACCCACTGGTCTCCAGGACGAATAAAGAACTTTAAACCACGTACCTGACAGACATTTCGTGCTGCCCCCGCCCCTCCTTCCTTCCCTCGCCTGCTGTCCCTGGACACCCCGATCCCAGACTCGGCTCTCACCAGTTTCTGGCTCTGCCCTGTCGTTTTCCACAGGTTCCACAAGTGGGTCTTGGGGTTCTTTCTTCTGCGGGGCTGAGCTGGAGAAGACGCCCACTGGAGCCCATTCCAGATACAGGGGAACGTGGTGAAACTGCAGAGACAGGGGCGGGAGGGACTCAGTGCCTCACACACACAGATGAAGAGCCCGAGGCTCAGCGAGTGTGGGTGAGTCCCCCCCGAATGGAGCCAGGAGCACAGCCCAGAACCTTCCGTGCTGCCTGATCCCGCAGAGCAACGTGGGGGCCCCTTGCTGCGGCTCGAGGCCCAGCATCTGTTGTCACTGGATACATTTGTGTCCCCTGTGTTTTCTCTAATCAGAGTACGAAGGGAGAGGGAAACGGACTGACAGAGAGCAGGTCTCCTGGAGAAGTACAGTAGAGCCGTTAGACACCATGCTTCCCCACACCCCATAGACACTCGGAGGCAATGAGTGCACACGTGTGTGCGTACATAGCTTTGTTTTGTTTTGTTTTAAAGGCTAAATGAGACACTGTAAATAGTCTGCAGAGCATTAAAATGCTGGATAAACAGAAGCTCCTTGTAGTGAGTAGGTTGAAAGGTGGCTTCCTAAAAAACAGGTCCATGTCCTAACCCCCAGAGCCTGTGAATGGGACCTTATTTGGAAAAAAGGTCTTTGCAAATATCATTAAGTGGAGATCTTAAAATGAGATCATCCTAGATTATCTGAGTAGGCCCTAAATGCAGTGACCAGTGTCCTTACAAGAGAAAGGAGATTTGAGACGGAGAAAAAGAGAAGGTAGGTGAGACACAGGCAAAGACTGGAACGCTGCAGCCAAAAGCCAAGGGACGCCTGGGCCACCAAAAGCTGAAGAAGCAAGAAGGCACCTCCTCTGGAGCCTTCAGAGGGAGCATGGCCCTGCCGACACCTTGATTTCAGACTTCTGGACCCAAAAACTGTGTGAGGAATAGTTTCTGTTGTTTTAAGCCACCAGGTTTGTGGTAACTTCTTATGGCAACCACAAGAAATGAACACCCTAATATTTGTGTGTGAGTGTGTGTGTGTGAATGTGTATGTGAGTGGGTGTGAGTGGGTGTGTGAGTGTGAGTGTGTGTGTATCTGTCTGGTTTCTTTTTACTCAGAAATAGGAGACGGCCACCTCCAGAACTGACTTTCAGCTTATTGCAGGTGCAGATACCAAAAGCACTAAGAATGGTGGTTCAAATTCACGTGAGAATAGAATGCCAAGGAAACCCAGTCAGGCAAGGAGCCAAGACCTGCTTCCTGGACGATGGTTTAGAGCTTCCCTCCCACGTTCTCCCATCCAGGTGTTCTCGGGACGGGGATAAAATTCAGTCTTGACAGAGAAGGTGGTTTTAGGTGGAGCTGCCAAGGGTCAGAGCTGTGTTAAGACTGTCAATGTGTCAGGTCCTGCCATCCCTTCCTGAAGCAGGTCTGGGGGAGCCCTACCTTGGAATAGGCCAGATGTCTGAAGGCCTTGCGGGCCTCCAGGGGCTCCAGGAACTCCACGATGGCGGTGACGCCGCCCTCAGGCAGTAGCACGCGGCCCAGGCTGCCGAAGCGGCCGAAGGTCTCCTGCAGCTCGGCCGCCAGGGTGCCTGCCGGCAGGTTCTTTGCCAGAATCACGGTCTTGCTTCGCTCCGCGGCAGCCTGCAGGGAGGGTGAACACATGTGGGACAACAGGAGGGAGGGTCCCTGGCTCCTGACACCAGCACTGATCTGTGGCTGATTCCAGACCAGGCGCCCTTTTGGGACCTGTCACCAGGTATTTAGGAAGCAGGCCCAGGAGATGCCACCATCTCGGGCACGGGGTTCTGTGGAGTGGGTAAGAAGAGCTCCAGAGTGGACCCCTGGGGCAAATCCCAACCTCTCCGCTTCGGAGCTGTGGCCAATTCCCACAGCGCCCACCACAACCTTCGCTGACCTTCCAGAGCACTCCAGCCCAGGCTGGCATTGCGGCTCTGGAATTGCACACTGCCTGCCACACATGTGGCCGGCAGGAGACGCTGAGCAGTTAACAGCCCTGGGAGCAGCCTCTGGTCCCAGGAGATGGTGCAGCACTTCTGAGGCAGGAGGTCTGCAGGAGTCCCGAGATAAAGCCCAGCCCACTGCTGTCCGCAGTGCTGTGATAAAGACACCCTGCTCTGGTCTCCTGCCCTCCCCTCCTCCCTTCTCACCAGTGTCTCCTGCCCTGCCCAGTAAGCTACCTACTTACCCTGGAATCTTTGTCTCTGAGTCTGCTTTCGGAAGAACCCAAACCAAGACACTAGATATATGGCCTTGAGAAATGTACTGAACTGTGTGCCTTCACCCCTCATCTAACCTAAGGACACAGCACCTACTTCACAGGATTACTCCAGAAGAGGATTTCCTTAATTGGGATAATACAGGCAATGTACGTGTAGCATTATAAACGTTAGCAATTATTTTCTTAAAAACCATGTTGGAGGGGAATAAAAGAGCCAAGAAATACATATATAATGGAAAAAATTCCAGGTATAGGGAGTATCTGGGCATGATACTCCCTACTACTCAGCCACTAACTTAACTTGAAACCTTGGGTGAATCACTTTCCCTGTGGGCCTCAGTTTTCTCATCTGCAAAATGGGCTAACAGTAACGCCTATCCTATAGGCCTCATAGGGTTGCTGTGAGGCAAGTGGAGTGGAAGTGCCTGCAGGTGGGAAGGGCTGGGCATCAGAGAGCTTTTTAGGTGCATCAGCACGTCTGTGACCTGAAAGTCCAGGGGCCGGACACGTGTGCTCACCTGGCTGAAGGAATCCAGGCTGACCCCGTTTTCAATGAGGAAGCGCCGTACTTCTTGGACCAGCTGGGTCTCCCCCAGGGCTACGCGCACAGCCACGCTGCCCTTGGTCTCCTGCGGGAGGGGAAAGGAAGAGGCCCTGTGGGCTGTGGGGCAGGTGCCGAGCCAGCTCTCCCCTCCCAGCAGCCTGCGGAGGAGGCTCGGGGGGAGACGGTCCTGCTGGCACCCCTCGCCGCCCCACACTGGATGGCTCCAGCTTCCGGGTCTCTCATAGTCAATCAAGGACCCCATGCCCACCTCTTTACCCTCACCTTTCCCCACTCTGGTCATACGGGCCTCTCTGCTGCTCCTCCCAATGCCAAGTTTGTCCTCACCTCAGGACATGGGCACCTGCTGACCTCTGGCCGCCTGGCTCTTACCCCACGCTCCCTGGTTCCATGCAGTTTCTTCTGAAATGTCACTTCGCGGACCAGCTCCCCCTGTTCACACCCTATTCCCCGCTACACAGCTTAACTAGTCTTCACCCATCACACCGACATGCTGCATCTCTGCTTCGCTGTCAGTGTCTTGCTCCACACGGCGGTTCTAGAAGAGCAGCACCGGTTCTGCCTAGGGCCCTACTGCATTCCCAGTGCCCAGGGTGCTTGCGGGACCGGGACTGGCTGCAGGCCCTCCCAGCTGGCTGAGCTCTGGAGCGGTGCAGCCACAAGCCACACAGCCACTGGGCACCGGAAATGTGGTGCGTCCAGATGGAGACGCGGCGTGAGTGTAAAACACACACTGCACTGTGAAAGCTTAGTGAGAAAAAGGACATGCAAAGCATCTCATCATTTTTTTATACTGCATATATGTTAGAGAGACAATTACCTGGGCTATACTAAATCAAATAGATTTTGAAAATTAATGCTGCCTGTTTCTTTGTGCGTTTTAAAGAAAACGTGGCCACTCAGACATTTACAATTACACGGGGAGAGCACTGACGCCGCCTGTCAGGGCAGGAGGACTGAATGACAATAGGCTGACGAGCTCATGCGCCAAACCCACAGACGTCCTTCGCTGACTGGCTGACAAACACACTCCCAGGCTTTGCCTGAATTGGACTTAGCCTCAGACTAAGTGGAGATGCATGCACTGAAAGGAAGGATCTGGAGGGACGACTGGATAGACAGATGGCGGAAAGCCAGGAGGCGAAAGAAACTCAGGAGAGGAGGGTGACAGAGACCAATGACTCCCCTTCCCTGGGAGGCAAAACCCTTGAGAGTTGTGTGCCTGGGTCCGAGCAAGGGCAGGCCTGGTGTCATCCCCCCTCTGCCTTCTTCCAGGAGCATGACCCTGGGCAAGTTACTGTGTCCCTGGGCCTCAGTTTCTTCATCTGGAAAGTGGGGATAGGAGGAGCACCCATTTCCTCAGGCTGTGGTGAAGAGGACTGCACAGCTGCGTGGCAGCAACTGCACTCTCTGGGGTGGCTCCCCACAACCCCCGAAGCCAGGGCTGAAGGGCGGACGGGATGTCCCAGAGGGAAGACGCCTATGACTACAGCTTCAGAGGCCCCAGGCTCACAGACGCCCTAGCACAATGCTCCCTCCTTGCGGTCGGCCCAGAGCTGGGGGTATATCAGACGGACACTCACATGGTCAAACACTTGGCTCTTGGTGGCATTGTACTTCTGTGCGATGGCGTCGGCCACTGCATTCGGGCCCATGAACAGCGTGTTCCAGTTGTGACAGCTGACAGGCAGAGGCAGAATAGGGAGGTCAGACCACGGCTGAACACGGGGAATGTGTTTTCAGATGGAAAACGTCTAAGAAATGAGCTCATTGACCGGCCTTTCTAGGCCCCCAGACCTCCTCCTCCCCCCAACTTACCTGGAGGGGGCCATGTACCTGGGGCTGGAAGACAAGGGCAGCCAGGATGATATGAACAATCCCTGACATTTGTCACACAGCTACTCTGTGCCAGGGACTGAGCACTTTGCCTAAGTTAACTCGTAATCCTTATAAGACCACATATGTAAGGTACCCCTGTGACTCTCCATTTTGCAGATGAGGAAACTGGGGCTTAGCAAGGTGATGGACGAGAGGCTGGACCCATCACAAGGCGCCAGAGCACCCAGGCGGCTGGGAAAGGGGGGTGAGGGTGGCAGGAGCCTGGGTCAGGGCCAGAGGCTGGTAGGAGGTAAGGACCTGGAGCTGTTGGCTTTGTCTTTAGACTCTTTCTTCTTCTTGTAAGAGGACGATCCCGGCGTGTCGGCGTCCTCGCTGGCTTCCTTCTTGATGGTGGACGGTAACACGTGGAGCATCCTGCCCTAGAGGAGGGCGAGAGGAAGAGGGTAAAGAAGGGGGCAGGCGCTTCTACATCCTGCCCCAGGACGTCAGCCTCTCCACGAGTCAGCTGGACTCAGTGCTGTCACCCTTGTCAGAAGACGTGGCCTTGGGCAGAACGACCATGTGGCCACCCTCAACCCAAAATGGGGACCTGGCCACGTGACACAGACCTGACACTGTGATGGGGGCCCTTTGACACAGCCTCACAAAGAAAACTGATCAGTTTGTAAGTACCACCTGCAGCACCTCAGCCCCGTAAGCCTGGGCCCCATAGGTCCCTGCACGTGCGATCTGGCCTGGCGACCACAGTAAATTATGAATGAATGAATGAATGAATGAATGAATGAATATGGAGGTGAGGTGGCCTGGGGCTTGAGCACGTGCACGAAGCACCTTACTTGAAGACGCTGGGAACAAAGAGAAGAGTTCCTCACATTTCATTGTGGCCACTAAGTATGATTGTGCCCCCTCTTTCCTTCCTTACTCCTCTTCCCAGTGGTATTTCTCCAGACGGAGAGCATATTTATTCATTCAACCAATACTGTGGTGCCTACTACGTGCCAGGCGCTGTCCTAGGTGCTGTCAGGTCAGTGACCAGAGCAGAGCAGACCCTGCCCTCAGAGAGCTACCCTCCAGCAGCTCGTGTGAGGAGGTGGCTTCCTTACAAATGTGAGGGAGAGCACATGTGCACACTCGCGTGCACACACACAGGACATTTCCTGATCCCCTGGGCCCAGCAGCCCCCCGCCAGCCCTGAGCGGTCACCTGGAACACCTGCCCGTCCACTGCCGCGTAGGCCTTCACGGCGTGCTCAGGAAACATGAAGGTGACAAAGGCGAAGCCCTTGGGTTTCTTGGTCAGGCTGTCGATGGGGTAATGCAGCTCGGACAGGGGACCTGAGGACGGGAGCAGTGTCAGCGTCCTGGGAGCCGGGATGGGCTGTGCGCTCCGCACTAACCAGGTGACAGGTCTTCACTGGCGAGAGCATCAAGCTGCTGCTCAGGTCGGTTGCAGCCACTCAGCCCAAGGAACAACGTGGCCAGCGGCAGCAGGGAGACCACCTCAAAGGTCAAGGGCGTCCTTTTACCTTTATGCATCTAGCCTAAGAGTAGAGGTGCCTGGGCTGGATCCTGCCTCCATCACCCACTATGGGTGCAGCCCTGGGCAAGCCACTAGCCTTCACATGCCTCAGTCTTCTCCTCTGTAAAATGGCATAAGAGCACCTGGCTCAAAAGGCAGCTGGAGGGCTAAACACGTTGATACGTGAAACGTAGTAAACAGCGCCTGCTAGGTCAGTGCCCCAGAAGCATGCTGTGACACTGTCGTTAGACTCCAAGCACACCTCTCAGTCGGTTTCCACTCTGAACAGCAGGCGGTAATCATGGACTGAGGAGTCGTTGTGCTCCGAGATGGGCACTTGTAGTCTACTGACGACCCCGTCCTGTGCAGCCAGCCCTGCTATAGACCAGGGCACTGGCCTGGGCAGAAGGATCCGGTGAGCAGGGCAGCAGGGACCACAGGCTGGGAGGTTACGCCGATCTGCCCTACTCAGAGCCTCTTCGTCCCCACACCAGGTACTCAACCTTGCTCTGAGCCTCCACAACCCAGAGCCGGCCTCCGAACAAAAGTGGGGACCCTCCAGGGCATCTCAGAAACATAAAGACCTCGCCGCCATTTTAAATCCTAACTCCCGTCCCTCAAATAACCATGACCTTATAAATACAGCCCAGTGTGACCAACTGAACTACATGTCTTCAAGTTCACGTCCTGTGAAATAATTCTGTCAACAACGACAATACAAATAACTTCCGCTATCAGATTTGTCTGGATGCTCAGTTTGGAGAGCAAGACTATTTAGACAGCAGGGGGCCCAGACTGGGGAGCTCTGCTGTATTCGCACCTGTACAGGTGCCAGACTTCTAATACTGAAGCAAGAGCTCGGACGGCAAGGGTTACCCCAGAAAAATGTACCAAGCCTTGTCAGTTCTGAGTTTAGAGAGGATGGGTTCAGACCACAAAAGTTGCCTTTCGTGTAACCTATGACGACAAGCTCTGTTACATACATCATGTGTCAATCCTCACAGCAGCTCAGGGATTATCAGCCCCATTTTATGGATGAGAAAACTGAGATAGGAGGAAAAAGTCATCAGCCCAAGGTCAAGAGCTGAGCTGGGCTCCCTGCTCTCGTACGATGTGCTCTCAGAGTGTGCACCCCGCCGGGGGGGCTGCGTCCCTACCGTATTTGGAGAAGATCTTCTCCAGGTCCTCCTCGGTGCTGGTGTAGGGCAGGTTTCGCACGAAGAGCCTGCCGGAGTCGGCCAGGTCCTCCTCTTCTTCGTTCTCCCCGAGTGTCCGGCCTTGCCAGGATTTGGTGCTATTCTTCAAGGGCCCCTTTGCAGTGGGGACAGTCTTTTCCCTGAACACCTCGATATAGCGACCACCTGCGTGACGAGAGGAGTCAGGGCTCCGGGGGGAAGGCCCAGAACTGACCAGTGACTCGTGACGATCCCAAACTCATCTTTGCTGCCTTCCCAATGCCACGGCCAAGGCAGCAGCCTGGGCCAATGCCGGCCTGAACCAGAAGGCCCTTTTTCCAACTGTCACTCATCCTCCAAGTTCAGTTTCAACCTTGGGGGGAGCCTGCCCGAGCCGTCCCAGTCCACAGAGCCCCATCCTCTAAATCCCAGGGCATGGTCCCTGGCTCGCTGCTCGGCCTTAGGACAGCGAGATGTGACAGCCCAACACTGGAGAGTCAGTCACCTTGCATTGACCCTGATTAAACTGTGACGACTGCCATCTCTGCATACGCAAAGCAGGTGCTCAATAAATAGTACCGCCTGCCTTGCATACAAGACTGCTGCTTCCCAGCTTCCCTAAGAGAGCTCATGTTTTCCCTAGGGGCTAGATCTGAATCATGTGTCCATGCTAGGGAGGGGGCATAGATCATGTCCTTGGAGATCATTCGGGCAACCTCTCGACTCCAGGAACTCGCACACGCTGTTCCCTGTACTGGAACGGCCTGCTCCACAAAAGCCAGGGCTTACTCGCTCCACTTCTCGAGATTCTGCTCCAATGTCCCCTTCTCAGGGAGGCCCACGAGGACACAATCCTGTTTACAAACACAGCTCCTCTAATCCCCGCCCTCCCCTGCAGTGTGTTTCCACAGCACGGCCCCTTTGATTCCTGCCCGTCTCTCCCCCTCTGGGTCAGTTTACTCTAAGTCAGCTCCAGGAGGGCAGGGATTTTGGTCTGTTCTGCTTGCGCCTGTCTCCTCAGGGCCACAAACAGTGTTGGGCATACAGCAGGCCCTCGATAAAAATGTGTGGAGTCAATGGATGAACAAAGCCCTGAAACCAGGCAGAGGTGGCACCTGCCCCAGGGTCCTTACCCATGTATTCTCTGTTGCATTTCAAAGCTTTCTTTACTTCCTCTTCGCTGCTGAAATCCACAAAGATGTACCCTGAGAAAGGACAATGGCAAAGGTGAAATCTGCGGGCCCTGCAGACACTCGCAGGACTCACCGAGGAACATCTACGCTGTGCTAGGTGCTTGAGACACTGAGCTGAAAGTGAGGGAAAGCCTCTATTTCTGCCAAATCTCCAAAATGCAAAGATTCCCCCCCACCCCCCGGCCAAACCTCCCTTTGCAGGAAGCATTTAGACCCCATGGCCTGGTCTTAAGGATGAAGGTGGTGGATTGTGGGCGTCAGGAACACAGGAGGCCGCTGCCTCCCTCCCAGCTTCTCCCACCCTGACCAGGGCCTGCTCCAGGGCCTTCTCTGGGAAAGACGTGCCTGTGGTGGCTGCGCTGTGGCCCAGCTCAGCACCAGAGGGCCCAAGTCCACAACCACTCTGCCAGTGAGCCCTCAGGCCCCGCCAGAAGCAAGCACGGAGTCACTTCCATCCTCAACCTCGTCAGGCCTCACCCGGAGAGGCGGCCGAGCAGGTGTCACTGCCCCACTTTTCTAGAGTCATGTCCAAGGGCACATGGCTGATAGGTGGCAGTGCTGCAACATGGGCCAAAGCCCACGGGGACTTGGTCTCCATCACCAGGCCATTAGATTCGCTTCTGTGATTCCTCCCCACTCTGCTCCTGCAACCATACATCTCATCTATCCCCATAAACACCCTCCATCCTCTTCCTTCCTCCTTCACCCTGTGCAGCCCAGCCCAGGGTGAACTACAAAAGCCCTCCCCTGTCCTCTCTGCATCCTCGCGGGCCCAGCCCCAGGACCCTTCCTTCACCAGCAGGGACCACTCTGAATCCGATCATGGTCTCCCCCTGCTTTAAGCCCCCAGTGGAGCCCTGCGCCCGGGCTGGGCTGCCTCCTCAGCAGCATTTCTGTGCAAACATTCTGCTCCTTCTGAAAGAACCATGCTCACGTGACAGCCCTCTCTAGCTCCAAGGCCTCCAGTACAGTTTTTCTCAGCCCTGACAACTCATATGTGCTCCTTCCTGCTCCCTCCAGCCAGCCCCTGCTCCCCCTCTGGTCTCTGAAGTGCTGTGAAAGTAGGGGTACCAACACCACCATTAATGTTACCACCACCTCTCAGGGAGGGTGCAGTAGGTATTCAGCCCTGTTCTAAATGCCGTGTGCGTCTCAACTCACTGAATCCTCACGACTCAGTGAGACAGGACCATCACAAGGCACAGATGAAGACGCTGGCACTAGGTCCCTAGTCCAAGGTCCAGGACTCGCAAGTGGCCGAGCTGGGATGTGAAGCTGGGTGGCACTGCACCCGGCAGGTCTGCAAGGCGGGGGAGGGCTGGTGCATGGGTCTGCCTGGCAAGCAGGGCTTTCGTGCTCAGGGGAGAGCCGGGGAGATGTAGAAACTCGAGGGTGACGAGACCAGCCCTGAAGCAGGAACCCTTTCTTCCCCCGACTCCAGACCCAGCAGCTCCCAACCACTGGGCCCAAGCCAGCATCTTCTTGCCCAGGATAGCCTGCATGCCTCGTGCTGCCCAGAGGGCCTTAGCGTGGTTCTCTGGAGCGCCAAGTCTGCTCCTGTGTGTCCCAGACCCTTGGCCTGGCCAACAGGCAGGCATGGGCAGGCTCCCACCTCTCCAAGCTCAGACCCTTCGTACCAGCATGTTCCCTGCCCCAGGGCAGCCAGAACTCAGGGCTCCAAAGCCCAGGGAGTGTGCTGGCTGCCCAGAGTGGAAACCTGGGAGAGGGTGGCATGGGTTAGGGGTGGGGGGTGGAGGCAACAGCAGAGCTGCCCAGGGACTTCGCACAGCAAACCCCAGGACTGGAGACATGTGTTTGAAGGACTAGGTGAGCCCACTGGCATACGTGTGGCTGAGATGAGGAGGGAGAGAACAGGACAGGTGAAAACTATATACCAGGCTGCCAGAGGCAGGGAACAAGAGGCAGACCCTGTCCTGAGCGGTTTAACCAATCCACAGGACCGGGGACCACAAAGCGGAAGAAGAATGGCCGCCCTTCAAACATCTCCCCAATTCAGCTGCCCCAACCTTCCATCTTTATCATCGGCCTTTCTGACCCCTCCCCACCCCGAAACATCCCAGACCTTACCTGTTTTGTTTCCGTGAGCATTTCTCACTATTCGAATGGCCACCGGTTTCAGGGGTGCCAGGAATTCCATCACATTTTTCTATCAGGAGAAGAAAAGTTTCCCCCCTTTATGAATCCAATAATAAAAGTGCAACCCAATAAAGAGACATGGGGTAAGTTCCTGAATTCAGAAAGATTATCGAAGTGTTTCATCCTTTATGGTTTCTCTCTTTCCTCTAAATAATACATGCTTTCTCCATCATAAAATAAAACTGCCTTGGAAAAAGATTTGAAACAAATTGGAGATGAACAATGTAAATATAAAACAGTAATGTCACCATCAGCATTTTAAGGTGTAGTTTCTGATCTTGCTTTCCTAAGTAACTTTTTATATATTTGTGGTTAAATCTGGCCTTTTCCACTTCTCATTAAGGCATGGAAAGTGCTGCTGTAGACAGTTCCCAACTTTCTTGACTATTTCTGTTTTGGACATGAGTGACTTAAACACATTTTTAAAATGCACAGAGTATGATATTTTAGCAAACACCAAAAGTTCAAACAAGGAAACAAAAATGGCCCACAATTCCAATGCCCACATCACTCTTAATCACTTTTTATTAAAAAATAAAAGGAGTGAAACCATTATTTGATTGTACATTGGATTAAGCCCTTTAGAGAACCAGCATTGAGAAGCTTACAATGTCTGGGCAGACATACAAATCAAAGCATTACAAAATTATTGGAAGAAGTTCAACAAAGTTCTGAATTTTTCCTAATTTTTTAAAAAAAGTCTAATCATCAAATTCTTGTAAGAAAACCATTTTTAGGAATCATCGAGAAATCTAGCATAGTATATAATGTGTGTTTAGGTGCCTCCTGGAGGGAAAAACAAAAACAAAAAACAACCCATCCACACTGTTCGATGTCTTGAATTTTTCACTTGATAATACATCTTGGGAAATCTTCTACATCATTCTTTTTAATGACACATCATATTCTACTGTTTCGATACTGAGTTAACTAAACCTCAACTTTTTCAACCTCCGCACATCGAGTATCTAGAGGTAACTTTCTTTTTGGTTGATACATAAAAGGAATCTTCTCTTCCATCATATTTTCTGTTATTGTTTGTGGAAAAGAAAGAAGTGACGATTTTTTTATGTATTTGTTTTGCAAAAGGCCATCTAACATTTACTTTTTTTTTCCTTAAAGTGTGTGATTATCTACATGGTTGGTAATTGAAAGCATTCTGACTCTAAATGACCGGACAACTCAGATAGTCTAGTACAACCCTAATACACGTCACTCAGAAACTGGTTAAGTTTTACTTTTTACAAATCAGTGAACAGAAAGATTACCAAAAAAGATAACCAAGAGAAAAATAGGGCAAAAGGTGATCAGGCACCCAGCAAAAGAGGATATACATGAGATTTACAAATGTGAAAGAATGAATGGTCTCGCTAATAATTTAAAATATAAATTCAAACGAGATGCCATTTTCGCCTGTCATATTGATGAAGATTAATCCCCAGGGTTTGCAGAAATGGACCCCCTTATACTCTGCTGAAGGGAGTATAAATTAGCAGTTTCCAGAGGGCAGCTGACATTGTGTATCACACCTTAAAAATGTACACGCACTTGCTTGGATAAAATATTGATCTGGAGCAAAGGCTGGCAAACCACGGCCCACAGGCCAAGTATCGCCCAGGGCCTATGTTTATATGG
This sequence comes from Rhinolophus sinicus, assembly GCF_036562045.2. Taxonomy (NCBI): domain Eukaryota; kingdom Metazoa; phylum Chordata; class Mammalia; order Chiroptera; family Rhinolophidae; genus Rhinolophus; species Rhinolophus sinicus. The sequence goes on along the minus strand of NC_133765.1, from coordinate 31,143,921 downwards.
CCTGCAAGCTACGACTGGTTCTTACGTTTCTGAAGGGTTATTAAAAAAAAAAAAAAAGATGTACAATGGAAAAGATACACAACAAATGGCCTGCAAAGCCTAAGATACGTACTATCTGACCTTTACAGAATAAAAAAATCTGCTGCCCTCTGAGCTTAAGGAATGCTGATGACATTATTTATCAACAGCAAGAGATTAGAAAGAACCCCACGCCCCAGTTTAGGGGACTGGGTATTTCACAGTTTGTCCAGAGTAAGGACAAGCACGCAACATGAAAAATGATTTTGCAGCAGAGTAGTCAATATTCAAAGATATTTATGATATAATGAGAGGATACAAATTTAAAAATAGTTGGATTTTTTTTTAAATAAAGAAGTCACTGTTTATACACAAAAAAAAAAAGTCTAAGGAGATACACCCAGAATTTATGAGTGGGATACAGGTGTGTGTGTGGGGCAGGTTGCCCGTTTGTCTGCGACAGCCAGTAATTAGACCTGTTGGATTTTTGCTTGCATCCTAACACCCTATCTGGTTACCCTTCTCATTCTCAACTCAGTTTGGATGACTTTTTAAGTAGTAATCCCAGTTATAGGTGATTTTGACTTTCTTCTTTTTAGTTAGCTACATTTATAATTTTTCTTATACTAAACTTTTATGACTTACGTAAGAAGAGAAATTTTAAACAGTGTTCTCTGCTGCGTAGACCCAGAGTCCGCATACTACAGTATGTGGGCCAAATCTGGCCCACCGTCTATTTTTGTAAATAAAGTTTTATTGGCACACCGCCACGCCTAGTCATGTACCTATTGTCTAAGGCTGCCTCTGCTACAACAGCAGAGTGAGTAGTTGCAACACAGACTATCGATCACAAAGCCCTAAATGTTTATCAGCTGCTCCTTTTTTTTGTTTTTTTTCCCTAACAAAAAACTTGCCCATCTTTGGGTAGATGATGAGTGTGTAAAACCAGTCTTTCTCAGGTGCCGTCCCAGTTTCCTAACCCTGACAATTCCCAAGGTCTTATTTATCAGCTTTTCTGGCTCCCAACTCCTTCCAGTCAAGTCCTGAACTGCTTCTAAAGCCTCGCAGACAGCAGAAGCGCCCCACCTTCCTCTCTTGCTGCCTTAGGGGCTCCCTGTCCTTGTCCTACTTCCTGGCACGTACCTCTGTGACGTTGAACGGGGCTCCCCGCAGCTTCACAGTGTGGGGGGTGGTGGGTTCCTTCTGGATTGCTGGTTTCTCTGTCTGAGTGATGGCAAAGAGCAGATATGAGCACAGGGAGCTCCGTGGTATAGCTCCAGGAAGAGGCAGACCCAGACATCTCGGGGAGTGCACGGAGGCACGGGCTGCCAGGGCGGGAGGCACAGGAATGGCAGCAAGTGTCATGCCTGCCCTGGATGCGCCGTCTGGCCAGTCAGAGACAGGGGGTGCCAACAGGGGCCACAGGCTACATGGAGGGGCAGGGAGCATGGGAAGGAGCCCTGAGGTCACGTGACATTCACTGCCACTGATTCTGTGCTGACACTTTGCAAACACCGCTGTCTTATTGAATCTTCAAAACGATCTTAGAGAAAGGATAGGTTAAGGATCTTTTCTGTAATTCTGGAATCCAAATAGTTCTGAAAAACCTAAATGTTTTCTGACTTCTTTGGCAACAAAACCTGCCCGGACTTGAACACATCTGCCAGCAAAGCCTGCTCTGCGCTGACAGGAGGGAATTTCGAGATGACATTTATCGCATGTAGCACGAGTGGACATTCTAGATTCACGGCAGAAACAGTCACATGCTTGATCGTGGGGTGCTGCCCCGAACCCCACTGCAGTGCTAGATTACATAGGGTACAGGGGTTATCTTCCTGAAACCCGAAACCTTCCGAGTTCCAGCACACACTCAGGCACAGAGGTTTTGGAAACTGGACACAGAGACCAGTGCTCTGCCGAGTGTCATCCTAGATGAGGATCAGAGGCCCACAGAGAAGTACGTCGCCCCAAGTCCCACGGCTCCTCCCTGTCAGAACAGGATCTAGACCCATAGCTCTCCGACCTCACCATACTCGAGGACCACGCTGGGATACACATTTTTAGGAGTAAAGGACAGGGTGTGGCAATTAGAAGGGGCAGAAAATAAAAGGTGGGAGGGGGATGGGGAAAGAGAAAAGAGGGAGCTAAAGAAGCCTGGAGTTCTGAAAAAAAGGGCCCAGCAGGAGGAGGGCGGATGCCCTGAGACCCCTGGGAGATGAGGGAATGGGGACCCAGAGGACATGACAAGCTGCCCTGTCTCTAAGCAGAGAGGATTCCCAGGTGGGAGATGAGGTGGCCACCTCCCCAGGCACCCCCGCACACCCCAATCCACACACACCTCTGCTCGGGCCTCCTGTGATTTCTTGTTCCCAGACGGGGGCCTTGGCTCTGGGCTGGGCCCTGTCCTCTCTCCATCCTGCCGGGCAGGGGCAGCGCAGGAATCGCCGTCCTCGGCCTCACTCCCTTCGTCACAGTTCACGGCTTCATCTTCACTCTCTTCCTCCTCGTCCTCCTCAGAGGAAGACGGCGACTTGGCCCTCACCACCTTGGATTTCAGGTAATCCATGTCTGACAGCTCCTTCTTCCCGGCTGCCTTTGATTCAAGGCCGTCCTCCTCTGGAAAAGAACGGGCTGGGAGTCAGCGACAGTCGCGAGCAAACCAGAGGCCTGGGACGGCAGACGGCACGGCAGTGCCACTGGTGGGTGGCAAGAGGTGCCAAGCCCATCAGGACCAGCGGCCCTGTGCCACACAGCCCCAGAGTCCTCTGATAAATAATGTCAAATGGGGTGAAACACGAGAGTTCTGATATTTCACGTGTTACATGTGATGGTTCCCAGCACGAGCTTTGCCCTCCTCAATCCGTTCTTTCCTGTAGGATTTTTTTTTTTTTTGTCATTCCTGGATTAAACCCTCCAGTGGTTTCCAGACACTCACAGGATAAAACCCAAATTCCTGCCCATCAGGCCAGCTGAGCCGACTGGCTTCTCCTCCGGGCTCCTCCATCCTGAGCCAGCAGAGCTCCCTGCGTGTCCTCTGCCCCCTGTCCCCTCCATGACTGGGTCCCACCCACTCCCAATGGATACCAGCTTTGCACAGAAACCTTACCACGCATAAAATTCCCATCAAATTCACTCTCTGGCTTTGAACCAAAATCAATTCCCGGTCCTCCATCCCCAACCTCCCATCTGGATGCAATTGCTCACGCACCCGTCCGTCCCCCGCTGCACCGTGAGCCCCTTCTGAGGCCAGTGGCTCTCTCCCTTACCTCCCTCTGGCCTTTGCACCTCCTCACAGGCCTTCCCCGAGAACTCTGCCACCCCCTTTCCTGCTCTCTCTCTGTGGCATTCGCCTTCACGTGATACCCTAAATAGTGGACTTCCTTCTTTAGGTTTCTCTTCCCCCACCAGGCTGACAGCTCCACGGGGGCAGGATTCTTCTGTCTGTTGCTCACCGCTGTATCCCTAATGCCCAAAGCAGTGCCTGGCATACCGCAGGGGCTCGATATCTGAGTGACTGACTGACTGAATGAGTAAGTGACCAGATCAGTCAAGGTCACAGTAACTGCGGTTGGGATCACCACCCACACAAGACTGGCCCACTGGCCCTGCCTGGCACTGAGGGGCCCCATGTCACACACACACAGGCCTGCCCGGACACAGGCAGGGGCACGCACGCTGGCAGGAAGCACACACATGCGGGTGGATGACCTCACCTTCCAGGTCCTCCCCGGCTCCCTCCTCCTCACTCTCCTGGCCCGAATCGGAGTCGAAATTCAGGTAATCATTGGCCGGCTTGCTCTTCCCCTTGGAAGGCTCAGCGTCCAGGGCATCGTTCGCCCACGTGGCTGTCTGTACCCGCTTCTGGTGAACTGACAGGAACTCCCGGAACTCGGTGTCTTCCTTCAGCTGGTGGTACCGGAACAGGGCAGCAGGAAGAAGGGACAACAGAAAGAGAAGGCTCATGTCAGGCTCACCCCTCCTAACTTTCAGGAGGGTAAGAGTGTCCTCCAAGTTCATTCCCCCCGGTCTCTAGAGGACCCTTGTGGTCAGCTGGGTCAGTCCTGGGAGGGCAGAATGGACTCTCATCAGATAAGAAGATGAAGAAGCCACAGAGACATGGCCAGGGGAGACGACAGGCCGGGCTCTGCTGGCCAGGCCGGCCTCTGCCCTCTCCACTCCTGCTACGGCCCCCACTCCCCTAGGGACTGCCCCTGCGTGCCCGCTTTCTTGGTCAACAGGACTCACCTTCTCCAGTTCACTTGCTACCTTTTTCTTCTTGTCATTCTGAAAACAGAAGGCACAGACAATGAGGGTCACAGGTGAAGGGTGAGGGGGGTCGGAACCACACTGCCTGGGGAGGGCCCCTCTTCAGGAACCATCAGAGAGGAATTCTCAGGTCATCTCTGCTCCCACTTCCCAGCCCCCCCCCTCCCCAGGGGTGATCACCTCGACACCAGGCACGTGGACACAAGTGACCTCCTACGTACCTTCTCAGTTTCTGGGGGGACGGAGTCTTTGTTATTTGAAGGTTGCTTGGACTGGCTTGGTTTCTGGGCATGCCTGCTCCAGGCTCGGGGCTTTGTTGGGTCCCCAAATGACTTGCAGAACTCCACCTACATGAGAGATAGAGGGTGACGATGGAGACACCTGCCACCATGACCAGCACGGGTGGCTGCCCTTCAGCACCTGGGAGCTCAGGCTTTTTAAAAAGGCACCTGCCACTGACTAGCTGAGTCAGTGGGAACAAACTACTTATCCTCCCCTCGCCTTGGCTTTTTCTTCCTTCAAGTCACCGTGCTCGTTGACATTTACCGAAAAATTCCACGTGCCAGGTGGCCTTAAATGCTTTGCATGTATGACTACAGTAGGGTCTCACTTAACATCATAAGTGCTGTGACGTTAAGTGAAACATAACAAAACCCATTTTCCCACAGGCTAACTGAGATAAACAAGAGTTAAATGCCTATGGCATCTCATCGATGTTGAGCCAAATGACACTGAACAAAACGACATTATTTGAGGGCCTGCTGCACCCTGAGCCTCCCAACAGTGGGAGGGAGGAACCACGACTCTCCCTACTTCTCAGATCAGGAAACTGAAACGCAGACAAGTAACATGCCCAAGGTCACCCAGGTAGAAAGCGACAGAATGAAGGCTGGAACTCAGGGGTGTGGCCCTGGAGCCTGAGCTCTTAGCCATCCAATCCAAGTGTGGCTGTGGATGAAATGAGATGATACAGGGTCTGGGACAAGGTAATACGGAGCTAACGGCTGCTGGTATTACCATAATGACTGTGAAGCGAGCTCAAACGGTCCCAGAGAACAACTCTAGGGTAATGAGAAAAGCCATTCAATGCACATGAGTGACACAAGTCGGACCTCCTCCTCCAGAAAGCCTTCCTGACCACCCCAGACCCACCCCTACCCCCAGCAAGGGAAGGCACCTCCTCTGTTCTCCAACAGGAGCCAGTGCTTCCCTGTCATCACTGATCACACTGACTGGAAGCGGCCTGTTTAGCTGCTGGCCCCCTGCCTGCTCCGAGGCTGCCGGCTCCTTGAGGACAGGGGCCAGGGTACCACATTCTCTCGAAATTCCCAGCGTCAAGTAAGTGCTCACTGAGTGCTTGCTAAACGGGTGAGTGACGGAAGGATATGGACCAGTGGTTCTCATGTTGGGACCAGCCGCATGGCATCTCCTGGGGGCTTGTTAGACATGCGAATTCTTGGTCTCCCCGGCCCCCATCCCCAACATACTGAATCAGGAACTCTGGAGACAGGACCCAGGAAACTGCTTGAACAAGCTCCCCAGGAGATTTGTAGGCATGCAAGTTTGAGAAGCAGTGAGGGAGATCAAGGACATCAAGGGGTGTGGAGGGAAAGATCAAGTGGTCACTCTGGACAGGCAGGCAGGGGCGAGGTCCACGCCCACTCACTGTGATCCGGGATGTGTCGATAAAACTCTTGTTGAAATGGCTCAGCGCGCTCTGGGCCTCTTCCTCAGACCGGAAGCCGATGAAGCCGAACTTCCGGAACTTGCCGTCTTTGGTGAACTTCAGACTGCAGTCGGTCAGCGTGCCGAAGGCGGCAAACAGCTGCCTGAAACGCTCCTCCTTCATCTAGAACAGAACAGGCACGATGAGGGAGGAGCTGGGAGGCATCAGAGCCAGGGGGACCGAACAGGCTGGAAACCCAAAGGTGACCTTCGACGAGGTGGTGACAGAGTGTGCTTTACAATTAGACCTGGTTCCAGCTCTGGCTCGAACACTAACTAGCTGTGTGGCCTTGAGCAAGACCCCGACCCAGTTCATTCGCAAGGAAATCAAGACCCAGAATGGCTGCTATGAAGTCTTTCCATCCTGTGGGCTGTTAGAAGGGTAAGAAGATCAATTACAAAGAGCCCAGCATTTCGGCTGCTGCAAAGCGTGTACCTCATAAACGCTTGTCAGAATAAATGAGTGCATGAACAAACAGGCGAAACTGCATAGTGTTTGCTAATTGTGATAGAATAATGAAGCACCCCCAAAAGATGGCCACATCCTAATCCCTGGGACCTGTGAAAATGTGACCTTACATGACTGTGCACATGTGATTAGATTAAGGATTTTGAGAAGAGGAAATTATCCCGGATTATCTGGGTGGACCCAATATGATCACAAGAGTCCTTATACGAGAGAGGCCGGAGGGTCAGTCAGAAAAGGCAATGTGATGATGGAGCAGAAAGACATAGTAAGATGCTACGCTACTGCCTTTGAAGATTTAGGGTGGGGCTAGCAGCCGATGAATGCAGGAGGCCTCCCGAAGCTGAACAAGGCAAGGAAACGGATTCTCCCCTAGGTTCTCCAAGAGGAACGCAGCCCTGCTGATTCTAGTATCTACCAAATTGTAACATGATGTATTTGTTTTGTTTAAGTCACTGATTTGTGGCAATGTCTTACAGTAGCAATAGAAAACTAATACAGTAATATTATTATTTGATCAAAGAGCCCTAAGCTATATAAAGCTGGCTCCTGGCTTCCCATCATCCTCACTCTAGCCAGGGCCACCTTCACAATTCAGTGAGTTTTAAGCAGATACTGGGAGGTGTGTGTGTGTGTGTGTGTGTAGGTAGGTAGGGGTGGGTAGTGTCAGGTTGAAGGGGACACACAGAGCCCCACAAATATCAAAATCCATTTTAAAACTCAAGAAAATCGAGGCCATGGCAGCCCAGTAAGAAGGAAAAAGACATTTTCTGAAGCAGGTCCTTAATTCTGATCCCACTGAAATCTCACCATCACTCTGAGTTAAGAATTATTTCTCATCATTTTATTGAGGAGAGAAGGGAGCTCACAGAGAATCAGTGACCTGTCCAACATAGCATCAAGCTTTGTAACTCAACTCCGGTATTAGGGAAGTGAATTCATCTTCCCATGAACTGGGAGAGACCACAGGTGTCTGACCCATTACTCCTCTGTCAAAAACCTTTCGGTGACTTTCTAACACCAAAGGCTCAAGAATACGCACCTAATGTAAAACATGAGATTCTCTATGGTCTGGCCCCAACCAAGCTCTTCAGCAGCATCTGCCAAGTTCCTCACAGCTTTCTCTGCTTCTCACCTCTGAGGTTTCACTACTGTTGTCTCCTCTGGGTCAATCTCCTCAGATAAGCCCTGGCTAACTCGCCCTCCTCTTCAGTGCATTCACCTCAAGTTCCCCAGGAAGCTTCTCCTAGAGTCCTCAGGTGGGCCAGGTAATTAAGCCCTCTGTGCTTACACAGCCCCGGTTCCTGTTTCAACCCCTGCACCTTCTGTCTGAGTGGTCTGGTGTCTGTCTCCTCCATTAGACTGCAAGTGCCACAAAAGAAGGGACTGAGTCTTATCCACCTCTATCAACAATGTCAGCAACATAACAAGTTCTCACTACTTAATGTTTATCTGAGGGGAAAGAATGAAGACAAGCGCATGCAATCAAGCTAAGAGAGGCAGTTTCGTGCAGTGATCATGAATGTAAATTCTAGAACCAGGCTGCTCAGTTTTACTCCCTGCTCTATGGATTACCAGCTGTGTGTGACCTCAGGCAAATCACTTTATCTTGCTGTACCTTCGTTTCTTCCCCTTTAAAAGAGGCATACTAATGGAACCTACCTTGTGGGGTTATGGTGAGGGTTAAATGAGTTATGTTACCTAAAGCACTTGTAATACTGCCTGGCACATAGTAAGCTCTCCAAGTGTTAGCTACTACTATTGTTTTTCTGAATTCTTTCTTTCATCACACGAGTCAAGCAACTCAGCCACCCTGAGAAGCACAATGACATGGAAATTGCGAGGGGAAGGGTAGCCATCCTCATCCATCAGAGGCATCAAGAGTCACTGCTTAAAGCTGCTATGATCAATAAGGGTAAATGACGGCAGAATTAAAAATAATAAACAAGACTGGAAGGGAGGAATAGATCTATTTCCTCATCTTTCACAGTGGGGGGATCAGCAGTCAGCAGATAGTCATTGGGGTTAATAGGCCAAGAAATGGAGGTGAGAGCACACTGTCTGAACATAAAGAGACGTCTGCAAGGAGTCCTAAAACCAAGCCATAGAAGATGGTTACTCCTGGAGAAAGATGGAGGGTAGAATGGAACAAACTTTGCTTCTCATTTTACACACTGCTGTACCGTTCAAATTTTTACCATCGTGTCATAGGTTCCTGCCCCTCCAAGTTAAAAACAAAACAAAAGCACAGTAATAAAACAGAAATGGCTTTGTGCTCTTACGCTTTCTAAGGAGAGAAACTCCCAAGGAGTAGGGTCAAGAATACAGAAGCTCTCTCACATCATCCAAATGGCACATTTTGTATTTTGGGAATGAGCTTCTTAGCCGCACCAGTGGTGTGGGGGCTCTCCATGCATGAAAAGTTACAGGGAAATAGATAAAGATGATCCATGCCAGCAGATTGCACCCAATCAGCTAATACCACACACATTCACCTATTTCTTCACTCGATTATTGGGCATGTGTTTATTAAGTGCCTCCCACGTGCCAGGTTCTGTGCGGGGCACTAGAGAAAAAGACAAGTATGACTGGGTCACGCCCAGCCACTCACTGGATAAATGGCTTAAAGCCCCTTCACACCCACCCCGTTGTCTTAAACTAATCCGACCTGCCCTGTTGGAATTGGAACGCAGGTGGTAAGCCTATTACTCCCCATCGTCTCCCCAACAGTCCGCTGAATGGGAAGGGACTGTGTGCGACCCAGTCAGGAGTCAACAAAAAAACGTGATCGGACGAGAGGGATTGTGGGAGCAAGGCATTCGGTCCAAGGTGGGGATTGGCATCTCCCTGGGATAAGTTGTCGGACTGGGTATCAGGTACCCACAGGCCGGCTGTGAAATCTTGAGCAGTCACTATGCCCTCCCTCTCAACTGTCAAATGAGGATAAGCCGAGGATCCTAACCCTTTTGGGTTCCAGATCCACCCGGACTCCTACCCCAGAACGAAAACTCGTCAATTCTCCCCAGCCACCTCCCTCCCAACCCCGGGCTCCCGACTGGTCCCAATTTCAGATTCCCACGTCCAGGCTCTGCACTCACCCCATTCGGGAGGTTCTTAACGATCAGTCGTGACATGGTGCCCAGTTCCGCTGTTTTGATTCCAGCACGAATGGACAGCGTCTGCCACAAACCACTTTCACGCTACAGTTGTGGGCGCCGCCATCTTTAGCGAGCCGGAAGAGTCATGTGCTCCGGACCTAGGCCGGCCCCCTCCGGAAGTAGGCGTGGCTAAACCGAGCTACCCAAGGAAGTCACACACACTAGGGGCGTGCCTGAGGCTTGCATTCTGCGCAGGCGCAAACTGTTTGGCGACGCCTGGAGACACGAAGCAAAATCGACAGGGGGCGCTGGTTCCTAACATTGGCGGAAGATTGCAGGCGGCCGGCTGAGGGTTTAAGCGCTGAGTAGATGTTTTAACCTACTTCTCTATTTTATTTTATTGAATCCTAAACCGACCCTAAGAATGGGGACAGGATGTGGGATTCTTGCCTCCCTTTTAGAGATGGGGAAAAGGAGACTCAGAGAGGCTGCCAGATGCTATGAATCAATTACTGAGCATCACCTGGAAACATTGGAATGTGTACATTGGAACTAAACATTTTTCCTATTTTGTCTGTGAGTAAACTGGGAACCAGTCAAGTGAAGCAGCTTGCTCAAAGTCGTGTAGATAGTTAAGTTTTAAATAATAGGATTATGGGGTGTATTGGTTTCCTAGGGTTGCTGTAACAAATTACCAGAAATTTAGTGGCTGAAAACAACAGAAATCTATTCTGTCACAATTCTGGAGGCCAGAAATCCAAAATGAAGGTGTCAGCAAGGCTGTGCTCCCTTGGAAGTCTCTAGGGGAGAATCCTCCCTTGCCTCTTCCAGTTTCTGGTGACTTCAGATGTGCCTTGATTTGTAACTTACGTCACTCCAATCTCCAGCTCCATCTTCACACAGCCATGCTCTGCTTTAGCATCTGTGCCAAATCTGTCTTCCTCGTTTTTCTCTTATCAGGATACTGCTATTGGGTTTAGAGACCATCCTTCATCCACAATGATCTCATTTCAAAACCCTTAACTTAACTATATATGCAAATAAGTAACTTAATTTAATTATATATGCAAATTAGTATAACGAGTATATGCAAATAAGATCACCTTCGTAGGTCCTGGGGATTGGAGCATGGCCATAGCTTCTTTTTCAAGTAGTGGCCTTCAGCCCACGACTTCCTTTGCAATATGTTATTCAGAAGATCAAATTTCATCTTCTCTCTGTCTGACGTTGACTGTCTATTCAATGAAAACACACACACACACACACAAACGTAAAAATATACCCTTGAGCCTAGAGTCGATGACTTAAGGTCACGGTGTTTCAAAGTCATTTGTTTGTTCAACAGATATTTATTGATACGTATGAAAGTGCTCTTTCGTTAAATGACAATTAGGGGGCTGTTTTCTGCACACCATGACCCTGGTCAGGACCAGCTGGGGCAGGCTTTATGAAGCAGTTCCGAGATCTTAGCCTTTTATGAGAGGGCAAGTGCGGGTTGCCCAGCCAGTCCTGGCCTCATGTTCTTTTATTATTTTCATGAACTGCCTTTATTAAAATGTGCAACTACATGTAGCCTTCCCTGAAGAAATTCACAAATCAGAGGGTCTTTCAAAGGTATTAAAAGAAAATGGAATGCTCTTTGCCAATCCTGATGTTTCAATGCTGGGCCAAGAAAATATGGTTGCCACATGTTGGAGGAAGGAGAGACTGTTCCTGGGCTGTATATCCCCGTGCATTTAATAAACAGCCACGTTGTAATGTTATTATTAGTCTCCTTGCTCTCCTGCTTTCCTGTTTTGTCTCCTGCCTCCTTTTCTCTCCCAGCAAATGATCCGGGGGGCACCTGGACCCCACCGGGCTGGCCTCTGTGATTCCAGCTGGGAATTAAAAAACAAACCAGGCAGGTCTAACCTAGCTCCGCCCACAGCTGCCTTCAGGAGAAGGGCTGTGTCTGGACCTTGAGAGAATGTACTTCCCACCAGGGAAAGGCCCACAGTGGGGAGAGAAGGGGTTGGAAGAGGCTGGATGGAAAGAGGAGAGGGTACTGAACTCTTGATTTCCTCTGTGTGAGGAGTATAATTATGAGGAAAACATCAGACAACTCCCAATTGAGAGCCATCCTACAAAATCCCTGACCAGAACTCTTCAAACCTGTCAAGGTCATCAAAAACAAAAAAAAGTCTGAGAAACTGTCCCAGCCAGGAGGAACCTAAGGAGGGAAATCTGATGCCTAAATGTGATATGGGATCCTGGAACATAAAAAAGGACATGGGTGGGGGGGGGGGGAACTGGGGAAATCTAAACAAAGCGTGGACTTTAGTTAGTAACAGTGTGTCACTATTGGTTCATTAGTTATGACAAATATACCACAGTGATGTTAAGAATAGGGGAATCTGGGTGCAGGGTATATGAAAACTCTAATATTCTCACAACCTTTCGTGATTCTAAAAAATCTAAAATGATTCTAAAGAGTTTATTAAATATTTTTAAATATATATTTTGAAAATTAAAAAGTTGTAGGAGGTCAGTATTTATAGAGGTGGAATAATCACCAATGTACCCTATTAAGGGCAAAGTGAGATGCAGAGGCATGCTTCCTTTGGTGGAGAAGAAAAAGACTCTCTGAAGGCTTGCTTCTAAATGGAGGTCAGCAAACGATATACATATCCCAAGTCAAATTCTGCCCACCGCCCATTTTCGTATGGCCTCACAGCTCAGAATGTTTTTCACATGTTTAAATGGTTGGAAAAATATGTCAAAAGAAGAAGAATGTTTTGTGACTCAAAAATTCTGTGACATTCAAATTTCCGTGTCTGTCAATAAAGTTTTATTGGCACACAGCCACACCCGTGCATTTGTCTTACCTTTGGGCACATTTGTTGTTGTTGTTGCAACAGCAGAGTTGGGTAGTTGCGACAAACCATATACCTGCAAAGCTGAAGACATTTACTACCTGGCCCTTAATAGAAAATGTTTGCTGATCCCCAAGCTTGGCAATCTCTGGAGGAATAAATGAAAAATTGGTAACAGGGTTTCCTCTAGGAAGGAGCATAGGACCGCCGGGGTAAGAGAGGTAATTGTTGCTGGGTGCGTGTTTGATTTTTTAAAAAAATCTAATTCATTTACCAAAAGAGACATTGAGGAGGAATCTGAGCTCTTGTGGCCTCTGGAATGGGGCTTGAGACATTTTAAGTAGAAAGGATAATGTCCGAAGACATTTTAGACATCAATTATTAATATTTTACTGTTCAGAGTGCTTCCTAAAGGTAGGTCTGATGATGGTGGGCCAGGGTGCTGTCAGGGGAGGCTTCCTGGAAGCAGTGAGCCTTGAAAGCTGGAAATTGACAAGTATGGAGGGTTATATGGAGAAGAAGGTTGAGGACATGTCAGGAACTGGAACTCCACATTTTCTTGTACCTGATCCCTGATCCATGTGACAACAATGTTGTAAGGTAGGAATTTTTACCCTTTTTTGTTTGAAAGTAAAGTGTAAAGGTCACAGCTCAGAAGTTATGCAGCCACAATTCCAGCTGTAATAGATCGAATGCAAAAATGACCTCTGTTATCCCCACCCTCGCTCATTTATCCACATCCTGCATTGAGGATTTACAGTTCTTCCCATCGGGAGAGAGCCTATCTCCCTACCTTTTGCATAGGGACTGACCCTGTGACCTATTTTGATCTACAGACTGAGGCAGACGCAGCAATACCACATCTGAGCCTAGGTAACCAGGGGCCCTGCCTCTCTCTCTGGGAGCCCTGCACACCCTGACAACAAGCCCAGCTTAACCTTGTGGGTGAGGAGAGACACACCGCCTGCTTACTTCCATCGCCCCCAGTGACAGCTAGCTGACCACCAAACATGTGGGTGAACCCATCCTAGACCAGCCAGCTCCCCGCTCATCTGCCAACGGACCACGGACATCTCAGGAGCCCAGATCAGCTGAGCCTGCCCCAAAGGAATTGAGCCAACGAGTTGACCGTGATGGTGAATTTTATGAGTCAACTTGACAGGGCCATGGGGGGCCCAGATACTTGGTTAACAGTTATGCTAGCGGTGTTTCTGGGTGAGGCGAACACTTGAATTGGTGGACCGATAAAGCAGATTCCCCTCCCCAATGTGGACGGGCCTGAGCTAATCCATTGGAGGCCTGAAGGAATAGAACAAAAGGTGGAGTAAGGGAGAATTCTTTCTGCTTGTCTTTGAGCTGGAAGATGGGTCTGCGTCTGCCTTCGAACTCAGACTCCGGCTCCTGAGCTCCTGAGCTCCAGCTTGTCAACTGCAGATTTTGGGACCTCTCGGCCTCTATATCTATATAAGCCAATTCCTTACAGTCTCTCTCTCTCTCTCTCTCTCTCTCTCTCTCTCTCTCTCTCTCTCTCTCTCTCTCCCCACCCCATATTTTGCCTATTGGTTCTGTTTCTCTAGGGGACCCAGATTAATTCACTGACCTACAGACTCATGCGTCATCATAGATGCTAATTGTTTTAAGCCTCTGGGTTTGGAGTAGTTCATTACATAGCACTAGCTAACTGGTACACTATATCTGCCACTTTACTAGAAACCCTCTAATCTTGGAGGTGTCCCATCACCATCAGTTCTCTGGTGACCTAATCCTCACAGGGCAGGCATTCTTCTGTTTCTTCAAACAGCAGCTCTTCTTGAAATCCTGATACCTTTTAATTTAATCCAATCCCACGAATATTTGAGTGACTTGTGCCAGGTCCTGGGGCGATGGCCGTAAAGACTACAGGCACTGTTCCTGTGCTGAAGGAACATTCTGCTCACGGGGGAGCTAACATTAGACTAAGAATGACAAACGTAGTGAGCATTATGAGAAGTGGGGTACAGGCCCTAGGGGACCTGATTGAGGCTGGGGAGTCTGAGAAGCCTCCTGGAGAAGGTGACTTGAAAGGTGTGGGAGGGTGTAGGAAGGAGAGGGTGCTTTCCAGTGGAGGGAACCGCAAGTGAGAAATCTGGAGGCAAGAAACAGCATGTCCTGTCTGGGGGGAAGAGGGCTGGGCATGGCAGGTGGTATAGGACTTGGTCAGAGGATAGCCCTGGGGGCAAACCCTGGCTCACTACATATTGGCTGGGTGATCCCTGCCAAACCGCTTATCTCTGAGCTTGTTTACTTTTTTTATAAATTGGGTAATGGTACTACCCAGCTCCTAGGCTTGTGGCGAAAATAAAACATGATAATGTGTGTAAAAAGTAGCATTCAGGAATCCCTGACCATACATTTTCACTATAATTAAAAAACAACATTTTATTGAAGTGCCATCAACACTTATGTATCCTCACCCAGGTTCACCAAATACGAACACGCACGTCATTTGTTTTACCTCGCTCTTTATATATGATTGTCATTACAAAATCATTTGCAGGTATTTTGCAGACATCATGGCCCTTCACCCCAAAACATTTCACTATGGATCGGACACAGAACCACAGAGCAATCATCAAATTTGGGAAATTTAATGTTGAAACAATACCTCTTACCTAGCAACACATATTCAAAGTTCAGCCCATATCCCAATATCATCACTTTTTTCTCCTGACCCATGACTCAGTCTAAGATTGCACATTGCAATTCATTGTCATATCTCTTTAGACGCCTTCAAAATCTGCAGTCTGTCCTCAGCCTTTCTTCATCTTTCATGAGCCTGATGCTTTTGAAGGCAACAGGTCAGCTGTGTTACAGAACGTCTCTCAATGTGGGTTAGCCTGAGATTTCCCCAGGATTCGATCTGGGGTATGATGTCAGTTTATCCCCAAGTAGTTGATGGTCCCTCTGATCACTTGGTTAAGGGGCTGCCTCCTCCGGAAAGCTTTTCCCTTTGTCATTAATAAGTCATGTAAGAATTTTAGAAATGTTGCCCGTCGTTAGAAAGGCTCAGAGAGGGTCATTTTCAGTTTTTATAGGAGTACACAGGTTGTGGGGCAACTGTCTTCCTGTCTGTTGATACGCAGAGAATCTGAGGCCCAGAATGAAGAAAACACTTGCTTAAGATCACACGGTTGAGACCAAGGCCAAGTTCAAATGGACTCCTCTTGCTCCTCCCTACCTGTGGCCACCCAGGGGTCAGGAAGCAGGGGGCACCTAGGGGCTGCTGGAGACCGTTGCCTTGGGCGTCACCACCTGACTCCTTCAATGTGGCCCCAGCGTTTCACTGCCCATCACTCCAGAAGCCCCTCAGAAGAGGACACCTGCAGACGAGCCTTGACGGATCAAGGTGGCTAAAGTAGCTCGAGACAGGAGACCAGCTGTGCACCAGCGGCAGCCACAACTGCACGGACCCAGACCCGAGGCGGCTCACCTGTGGCAGGTGGTGGCTAAACCTTGCCCCTCCCCCCAGGCGCTGCTGGGAACTGAACGTTGGCGATGTGGGGGCCCCTCCTGCTCTGGGCAATGAACCCTAAATATTCCCCTGGAAGCACAGCAGAAATCACAAATCATTCATCAAACAGAATGTGGCTGGGAAACCTGAGCCCATTCTAAGGAGACAAGCCTGTGAAGGGCTTATCCTTCCTTGTCTTATTTTTCCAGCTGTGCTGTGGGGAGATGCCCCCTTCACATGAGAGGATCACCAAGGCCTGGTTTGAAAAGAGAGTTCACTTCCTGACTTTGGCCTTGAGGTCCTGTGAGGTCCAGCTGCTGACCAGCACTCCCCATCCACTTGGATCCAGCCACACTGGCCACTTTCTGCTCCTCGAACGTGCAGCTCTTGTTTTCACCCTGCAATGGGTTGAATTGTGTCCCCCAAAACATATTGAAGCCCTTGGAATGTGTGGATGTGACCTTATTTGGAAATAGGGTTTTTGCAGATGTCATTAGTTAGGGATCTTGAGATGAGGTCATCCTGGATATAGGGCGGTCCCTGAATCCTTATAAGGAGGCCGTGTGGAAACAGACACACAGCGATGATGGAGGCAGAGACTGAGTGGTGCAGCCACAAACCAAGGGTTGCTGGCAACCACAGAAGCTGGGAGAGCAAGGACAGATCCTTCCCTAGTGCCTTTACAGGGAGCATGGCCCTGTGGACACCTTGATTTCTGACCTCTAGGCCCCAGAACTGTGAGAGGACACATTTCTGCGGTTCTAAGCCACCCGGCTTGTGGTTGTCAGTTACAGCAGCCCGAGGAGATAACCTGTCACCTCAGGGCCTTTGCACATCCTGAGCTATTCCTTCAATTCTTCAGCTGACCAAGTCCAGCTCATCCTTTGGACTTCAGCTTAAATGCCTTGTCCTCAGAGAGGACAAGGGTCCACATTGCAGTGGGTCCACTTGCATGGTGCAGTGGGTCCACGTTGATTTTGCCTCTGCAGCTGCCTCCGCTTTCCCCAGCCATCTGTGATTACATAGGTGTTTGCTCATCCACAGTTTTAGTGGCTGTGGCCCCCCCTAGAAGGTAAGCCTCCGTGGGCAGGGGCTGGGTCTGTCTTTGCTCACTATAATACATGAAGGGACGTGCCACCTGCTCCCACGTCCATGAAGGACTGTTGGCAGTGTCTCCTCAGCTGCAGAGAGCTGCCTCGGCCCAGGTCATGTCCCTTCCTGTGTGGCCACAGTCCAATGACTGCTTGATGTAGAGGGTTATAAAGGCCCAGCCTCCTGGTCCTAACTAGGGACAACCTTGAAGCCTCAGCCCAGCTTCAGAATTTTTCATAAGGTCAGCTGAGGCCACTTGGGGCCTTGGAGCTCAACCCAAGTGTTTCCGCCCATGTCCGCTTTTGTCCCTTCCTCAGGCGCTTGTTGGTCCCAAGACCACCCCCCAATGAACCTCCCGTGTGCTCAACTCCATCGCTGAGTCAGCTTTCTGGGACTGGTCCCCACCTGGGACACGCACAAGAGTATCCCAACATTGGACGCAGGGCAGGCGAGCAATACAAGCTGTGTAGAACAGTTATTCAAGGCAAATGAATGAATTTGAATTGCTGTGGTCCCCCCACCCCCTCCTGCCTGCCCCACAGGTCCCAGGCCTGTCATCCTTTGTCTGCCTATAAGAGTCTTCATGGGAAAGTTAGCTTAGCTTGTTTTTTGTTTTTTGGTTTTTTGGTTTTGTTTTGTTTTCAGTAAAAGATCTTCTAAATCAATAGTCAGCAAACTTTTTCTGTAGCGTGTCAAATGGGAAATGTTTTAGGTTTTGCAAGTCATACAGTGGTATCTGTCACAACTACTCAACCCTGCCATTTTGAGCAGCCACAGACAATACGTACATGAATGAGATGGCCACATTCCAATAAAACTTAGACAAAACTCAGGCAGTGGGCCAGGTTGCTAAACCCTTGGCTTCCATTTATCTTGTCCCCAGTGACTAGGAAAGCAAGGCGAGGGCCCATTCTCATCCCACGTTGGAGTCCTGCTCTTGTAGTCGGCTGAAGATAATACTTTCAAAATTGTGTTTTGTGGGACAACGTCCAGCAAGATGTCTCTAATCCTTCTATGGAGGGAGGAAGGGGTAGGGTGTCCAAGTTTGTTGAGAAAATGCTGTATATCATACATAACTCACCCCTACAAACTCTCAATGCCCCTCAAGACGTGCAAGTCTTGGAAAAGCCCTTCAGTTAACATCCCTGTTTTTCACAGTGTGTCCCACATTTATCTGAGCCCTAAGTTCTTATATTGTGGACTATCTATGAGTGGGAATTACAGCCCTATGACAGTGATGACATTGGGTTCAGCTAGACAGGTGTGGCTCTGCTGTAAGGAAGCAAACGTGTTCATTCACTCACTCACCCATTCATTCATTCATTCATTCAAATACATAAAGGGCACTTGCTCTGTGCCAGGCATTGAAACACAGCAGTGATCAAAACCGACATGTTCTCTGCTCTAACGGGGCTCATCGTCTAGTGAGAGCGACCAACATTAAAAGGCATGCGTGCATCATCATTGTCCCCTGAGTGTGACACTCATTGTGAGGCAAGCTTGTTACCATCACTGGCACCATCTGGGAGGAAAAGGGGGCTGTATTTCTCCAGGGTCAAAGGCCTAGGTCAGATTGCTGTACTTCTGGGTGAGAAGCGAGTTCCCAGCCAAACCAAAATGCTGTGCCTGCCCACCCCTCCTGGCTTTCCTCTTGGAGTACACGGTGTCACCATCTACCTAGCTGTTCTTGTCCCTTCTACTGATGAGCTGAGCCCTGGAAAATCACAGCATGAAGTAGCCCATCCTGAGATGATGGCAGAGACCCTTGGGAAGAGCCAGGACATAGGAGGGTTCCAATTTCATCTCTGACACTCCCTGCTGTGTGAGCGTGGGGAAGTCAATATCCCTCTCTGAACCTCATCTTTTAGTTATAAAACAGGACCAGTAACGCCCACCTCCAGGGTGGTGGCCAAGATTTGAAACAATATATTTGTACTGCGTATCGTGGTGCCAATAATAACAAAATGATATTTTATCGTGGTGCCAATAATAACAAAATGATATTTTGACGTGCCAGACACTGGTTAAAAGGATTCGATGGAATAGCGCGCATAAACCTCACACTCACCCAGCGAGGTAAGTGCAATTATTAACCCCACCTTTCAGGTGAGGAAACTAAAGCACAGAGAGGTGAAGGGACTCCATTGAGCTCAGTCAGCCAGGCAGTAGCATGTGAGAACTTAGAGCCTGTGTTCTATCCACTGTGCCGTACAGAGTAAAGCTGCTCCCTGATTGGTCAGCGTCAGCTTGACGCTGCTTTGCTGATTTCGAATTTCTGTCTCCTAGTGCTCTTGCTAAACGCCCATCATGTCCCCAAACCCTCCATCCCCTTATCCCCTTTCCTCATTGTTTTCTCAGCTGATCTTTCTGTGGCTTAGAATGGTTCCCTGCAATTCTACAGATGTACCAGCAGGTAGCGCCAGAGGATCACATATAAACACACGCAGAGCGGCGGGAGCTGGGGGAAAACCCTTGTGAACCCGAATCCACAGAGCAGGAAGTTTCGAGAACACTGCCCACAGGCCTGCACCAACGCCAGAGACTAATGTCCAAATTGGCTTGGTGCACAATAGATGGGACTCATTCCTGATTCCGCGCCTTTCGGGAGACAGACCCTGCCTCCTTGCCACCAGAACCCTGTTCAGCATAGCGCCTGACCATAGTGGGTCAATAAATATTTCTAGATAAATGGATTCAAACCTGGAGAAAGTTAAAGGAAGCCAGAGGAATCTACACGCAGACAGCCAGAGGGAGAGCTCTGTCTGGGAAAGAAGGCAGGGACCGTGGGCCGGGCAGGGGACCAAGCAGAGGAAAGGCTACTGAGGTCTGGAAGATATTTCCGTGGAAGGCGGCTCTGCAGAGTCAGGGGCAGGGTAAGCAGACACCCAGGATCCTAGGATGCCAGGACCTGGGACAGTGGGAACCCACACCTTAATCCCTGCAACCTGAGGATGTCACCTCATATGGCAAAGATAAATAGTAAATAAAAGTAAGTGTCTTTGCAGGTGTGATTTTAAGTTAAGGCTTTTGAGATGAGATTATCTCGAATTATCCGGGTGGACCCTAAATACAGTTGCATGTGTCCTTACAAGAGGGAGGCAGACGGGGGAAGATCTGACACCACAGAGGAACAGGTGACGTGAAACGGAGCAGAGAGATTTCAAGACTCCAGCCTTGAAGACAGGAATGCTGAAAGGGAAGGAATGGATTCTCCCTCAGAGCCTCAAGCTTCTTGACAAGGTCACAGCTCTCTGGAGTTGCCAGGGTCCTGGTACTTTATCAGTAAAACCTACCACGGGCTGCTTGCAGCCCAGCAGGCTCTTATTGGAAGCTGGAAAATACAAAAAGCAACCCTCTGGCCCTTCCAGTCTGTCCTGCCACTTCCTATTACACACATTACAGGAACAAGGTTACATTACGGTGGTGAGAGCTTCCCACACAACGTCAAGGCTTTGCTTATGCGGGATTTCTCCCTAGATGCCATAACTGCTTTTATTTAAATCTGGATAACTCCAGGCAGAGAAGTGTGGTGGCCAAGAAAACAAATTCTGGAGCCAGGCACCCGGGGACCTTAGCAACAGTGGGGAGCTATTACCTCTTTTAAGTGTGAAAAGGTAAGGGGGAGGGTGACGTAGCAGCCACGCAAGAGAACCTCTCAGCTCCTTCCACAAGAGCCCGCGAGAGGACTATCCTTGTGTGACAGCCTGCAGGTGTGCCACCTTTGGGTCTGTGGCAGTGTCCATGCCAAGGCTACACTCCCTTTAGGCTGCTCCCCACCAGTCACCGGGCATGGTGGGGTCTTAGAGCCAGGCCATTTCTAGCCACTGTTGCTCTCCTCTCATGGACAGTCTTTGCTCTGAGCCCCCCAGTGAACTGGCCAAAACGTTCTCAGCGCCGTGCTGCAGCCTGAGACGACTCCTACCTGATCCTCTTTCCTTCCCTCTCTCCCTTCCCAAGTGTCAGGCCTGTATCCCGATCTGAAGGGTCTCCTTGACCCCTCCTGCGCTCTTCCCTTTATCCTTGCCAGCAGAATCAGATACTCTTAAAGGTCTTCCCAGCAGAAGTCCTTCCCAACAGCTTCCACCTACCTACCATTCGCCAGAACTCAGGCACATGGCTCTCTCTAGCCGCAGGGAATGCTGGGTAATGTAGTCTTTCAGGTGGACATGTTGCCACGCCTGACAAACTCGAGTCCTGTGAGTGAAGGAGACAAGGATGGGTGTTGGGTCTTTTCCGTACAAGGAGCCCATGGCGGAGGCTGCCAAAGTTGTCCAGCGGGAGGTGATGGTAGCTGGGATTGGGATGGTAGCAGTGTGGATGGAGAGGAACATGGTGATGTTTCCCTTGTGTCCATCTCTGAGTCATCTTGGGAGACCTCCCCTGGCTTGCTGCTCCTGATGCTGAAGGGAGCAGGACCGGAATCCAAACCTCCCCGCCCTCCTGCCATCTCACATGGTCATGATGGAGTACCCTACTCCATGAAATGGGGACATTCTCAGTGAGACACGTCTCAAAAAGACGTGGCTTTTTCCACCTGCCATGTAGAGGGCCACATGTGATGCCGTGTCTGAATCACTGGATGGGGAAAGCTTGCTGTGTTCCAGGTTGGGGAAACTGAGGAAAACTTAAGCTAAATGACCCCATGACCCATCACATCATCGGTCCTCGGGGTGGTCATTATGCCAGGCTCTTCCCCATGTGGTCTCACTTAGTGCCCTCCCCAACTCTGTGAATTCATTATTATTATTATTATTATTTTATTATGGGAATCTGCTTAGAGAGATGGGGCAATGCTACTGCTGCAGCTCATGATGAAGATGAAGGTCATATTTATTGGGTGTGTACAATGTGCTGACTACTGCTCTAAGCACTGTGAAGTATTACCCTAGTGAAGTTTCATAATTCACCTCTCAGGGAAGTACTATTATGATTTCCATTTTATAGATGAGGAGACTGAGGCTCAGATAGGGACTTTCTCAAGGTCACACAGTTGGACAGCAGTGGCACCATCTGGCAACTGACCCTGTGCTTTTAATGACAGTATGGTGATGCCTTTCTTGCAAATTGAACCAAAATATTTGCTCACTCAAATAATTAAGTTCCTACCTTATCCCAAGTGCTTTTTGTGCACAATCTTATTTACTCCTATGCAAACTACTGGCTTCAACAACTAGTCTTATGCCCTTTTAACAGATGAGGAAAGGGATGCCTAGAAAGGTTAAGTGACTTGCTCAAGGTCACACAGCTCGAAAGTGAGAGAGTCAGATTTGAACCCAGGACTCTGTGACTTTGGAGCCTGGGCTTTTGCTCTTGATTCTTTCTCCAAGGGCAGCATGCTGGGGTGGGGCTTGGCGGGTAAAGGGCCAAGCCCAGAGGACATAAGACAGGCAAGTCCAGCCTGCATCCTTCCCAGGCTCTGTCTGCCCCTGGGACTCTGCCTCACTCACACGTACACAGCTGCCAGGGATCAAAGTCCTCTCCAAGATGTATTTGCTGTGAGTTCTAAACAAACGGGTGTTAGCATGCAGCTAAGAGAAACATTGGGAGGACACGATGTATGAAAGCCGACTGGCCTTTAAAGTCCTGGTGATTGATCAGTCCCCTCTTTGGTCTCATGCTCTTAGGGGGCCAGGATGGAGAGGCAGGGAGACTCCAGTTCTGGGAACACTGGGCAGAGCAGTGGCTACCTAGCTGGCACCTCCACACAGCCCAACTCGTCACAACTTCCGCCCTGGGGAGAACTTCCCTTCCAACCAAAAAGCCCATAAAACCCACCCCCACAAAAATAATAACCACCAACTACCATTTATTGAATGATTACACTAACCATGCTAAGCATTTCCCATGCTTTGCTCCTTTTAAGCCAAACCACAAGGCAGGTATCTCCACGGACCCATTTTATAGATGAGCTTAAGAGCACCAGTGAAGCCGGATTCTATCTGGCACTCAGCAAATCCTCATTGATCGAGAGCGTGGGACACCGTTCCTACCCTCTAGTTGCTCACATCTTTAAGGAGGAGACAGAGAAAGAGACCCTTGGCATCCAGCGTGATGAGAACGAAGCAGAGAGGATGCCCAGCCATTGCTCGGCAGTCTGGGTAGACCAGTTGTTTCCTCGACATAATCCCTTCTATTTGAGTCAAAGCCGACTTTGCTTTATGCCAGCCTTACTGCTTGTTAGATATGTTGCGTATCACTCACTCTGACAATTTCTATGAGAGCCTGAAGGCCCCAGAGGAGGCCCTTGCCTGTCTGGGTTGGTCAGTGAAGAGAAACCGAGAGGAAGTGAAAGGGCGGGGGGCACCAGAGTTGAGGCAAAGGAGGAAAAGGGGCCAGCGAGAGGGCGATTCTAGGAAGAAGAGCAACGTCTCTGTGTGTGTGTGTGGGGGGGGGAGGACTTGGCATTCGAGGGTCTAAGATGCTCGGTGTGCTGGGGTCATAAAGGACAACAGAAGGCACCACGAGATTAAACTGGAGAAGTAAATGTGGGTCCAGTCATATTGGACCTTGACCTTGGTCAGGAGTTTGGGTTGCCACATCTAGATTCTGGGCAGGGGAGTGATATGGTTGACTACCTTCAAACCCCTTGACCGTGCCCAGTTCCCAGGACCGTGAGAAGTCAGCTCCCGGAACCAGGATGTGGCTCTTGAGTCCCTAACTATTTGCCAGTGACTTCTCTAACACTGCTCTCATGTCTCAGGAAATAGCATATTTGGGGACTGAGGACAGATACTACACCAGGTGACTAAGAGCAATTGGGGGACCTATGAATTGTGCTTCGGTTGACCCTTTTGTTCTCAAGGCCAATGATACATGTAGTGTTTGGGCCTTGACCAGGGGAGACAGAAAAATGAAGTGAATGGGTTTTTCCTAAACATATTTGAATGCGCACACATCTGTTGTGGGAAACAGATGAGATAATTTCCTTAAAGGGCTCTGCACACACCCCGACATAGAGAAAGTGCTCAATAAAGAACCAAGGTCCTTATTCACAGCATGTATGTCTCAGCTATGTGTCCATCTCCCAGTCAAGGATACAGTGAGGAGCAGACCTTTACATAAAGCTTGTAGGATTGATAGAATGGGATTCAAGCTGTGTGTTTTTCATTGCCCATAGAATGACTTATTCCTGTTTACATGAAATTTGCACTTTATTTCTTTATATAAAATGCCTGGAAGACTTAGTACCTTGGCTCTGAGGCATTTGTCCATTTCCATGGTGTAAATACTCCCACCAAGGCTGATTTCTATAAACAAGATGTCACTGAATGCAGAGTTGGGAAGAGATACACAGCAGCACCCCATTACGTAACATTTCTACCAGCCGGAAGTAACCTCAGGAGCATAGAGTAAAATGTAGTAAGGCAACTAGAAAGTGGTGAGGTTTGAGCATTGCTTTGGTTTTTAATTTAATTGTAAGTTTACGTAATTGTTAATCGTGACTCTGTTTAACTGATTCACAAAATTCCTGAAAATTTAACAGCTGCGGTGCACCTCTGTCTCCGGCCCTTCTATGTCTCAGTTGCCACAGCCCATAAAACCAGGATGATAGTATTTCCTACAATGGTTGTTGGGAGGGTTTGAGAAGATGTGTGCAAAGTGCTCAGCACAGGTCACATACTCGAAAAAGGGAGCTGCCACCATCCCAGGTCCAATTAGACTTTGGGACCTTGAGGTTTCTGAGGGTGGAAACCCAAACCCTTCCAGCACCTCATTCATTTCTATTTCTCCCACAGGAAATGGAAACTGGGACATTGGAGAGAGTTGAGATGTACTACCTGCCGATCACATTGCAGGTGCAGTGGCTTCTGTGTATGTCAGCTCATTTTTTTAAGCCTTATGTCCCTCTGTCTTTATCTATGTATCATCTATCTATTGTTTATGTAGTTATAATATGTCTTAACAAATTGATATCCAAGTATATACACCATTTTACATTTTGCTTAAATGTTACAATTCTTATTACAAAGATAGCACAGAGATAGTAAGCTTGTTGCTGGAATCCAGCAAACGTTTAATCAATCTTAGGTACTCTTATTTGAGAATATGCCCATAACTGTTGTTGAATCAACGAATGAAGACAAAAGGAAAAGGAAATACTTTCTCTCAGCTCAGATCTGACCACTGTAGATTTTCTGGTGTATGCCCTTCCAGTACTCCCCACCCGCCCCCCCACCCGGTTCTTATAACTATAAAAAACAAAACTCACAAGATTATCTTGTACATGCTGTTTCATGCTTTGATTTTTTAAATGAATGGTAAATATAAAATTCAACTCTAGACGACCTACAAGAAAAGAGGGAGTCAATGGCATGAGCCATGGTCACTGTTCAGGTTACTAGCAACCCCAAAATTAATCAGTGAGATTTTGCTTCTGATCTGGTTTTGAGGCTGGGGTCCCTGTAGCCTTTGCAAAGTTAAGCCCATGGCATATCCGTCGCCAGCATCTGTTCTTCTGCCCAGCACTGGTGGGTCCTGGTCCTTCCGCGACCTGCAGAGACAGGGCCAGGGGCCCGGCAGGGCGGGCTCCCCCCTCGCCCAGCCTGGCCCCGCCCCTCCGGCTGAGCGGCTCCATCAGTCACGTGTCTGTCCCTCCCACCCTCCCGCCTCTCTCCTACATGCGTCTATAATCGTGTGCTCTGGGGAGGGTCCGGGCAACAG
Source organism: Rhinolophus sinicus (assembly GCF_036562045.2). Classification (NCBI taxonomy): domain Eukaryota; kingdom Metazoa; phylum Chordata; class Mammalia; order Chiroptera; family Rhinolophidae; genus Rhinolophus; species Rhinolophus sinicus. The sequence goes on along the minus strand of NC_133765.1, from coordinate 31,118,253 downwards.
CTGCCTTTGATCAGCCCAACATCTGGGAGACTCGGCACTTCAAGAACGCTGACTGGTGATCAAAGGTGGGAACGCTGTGACAGCTGAGACTTGGCAAGGACCCAGCCCGGCTAAATGCTCCGGTGGGGGAGGGGAAAGAGGATTGGGAGGGTGGGGAGCAAGGAGCAACCCACCCAACCACAGGAGCCTGGCGCTAAGGGCAGTTAGGAGCATGAGCTCTGCTCCAGTGACGTTGACTCTGTGCCTCAGTTTCCTCCTCTGCAAAATGGGGATAATAACATGAGGAGCAAATGAGCTAAGATCTGAAAAGTGTCTAGAACAGTGCCTGGTTCCCAGGGAGAGCTCATACATGCCAGCGGGTGTCACTGCCCTTCTTGTTCCTAGAGCCAGGTCTGGGAGAGAACGACCAAGTCTGCATCTTTCCAAAAGCTTTAGTACCTGCTTACTAACTTGCAATGAACTGTTTCAGGCCTCAGTTTCTGCATCAGTAAAATGGCGAACCATAAGATGTTGAAATTAGGCAACAGTATGATTTCTTTCCATTTGACCCATGGAGAAACTGAGGTCTGGATATGGGAAGTCACGCAACAAGGAACCAGCCCGCTATTTACCCACCTGGGAGGTACCTCAAGCCCCAAATTGGAAGCTGCACTACTGCTGCTTACTGGGTTTTTCCTTGAGGCCAAGAGTTCTCCCACTCCCTCCTACAGGTGGGGTTTTAATAATACCACCACCAGCAACAGGCAACTTAATTTTTCTGACTTTACATTGCTTATTGAAGTATAACATCCAGGAGAAGGCGCATATCAGCACACTAAATTGTCACAAACTGAACACAGCCTGGGAACCAGCAGCCAGATGGAGAAGGTTCCCAGTGCCCCGGAAATGCCATCACGCTCCCTTTCCGGTCACTGCCCCTGGCATGGAAACTGCTTGCTTTCATTTTGATTTGTTGCATGTTCACTAAAAACCAGGCAAAGCAGAAAACCGCCTGGCAGGCACTGGCCTCACATAAACCTGGCAACAAAACTCTGAGGCCGGCACTGTTATGATCCCCATCACACAGATAAGAAAACAGAGGTGCAGAACGTCTTAGTAACTTGCCCACGGTCACACACTTGTAGGTGAGGCTTGGGCCCTGACTTTTACTGTTTTAGGAACCATGCTTGGGAGTGGCTTGGTAGGGAGAGCATTTTTGATTTTGGGAAGGAAGGGGGTGTTAGGGAAGCAAGCTTACAAATACTAATGTATCACCCCTCAGGGCTTTTAGGAAATAGAGCTGGTCAGGGGTCCAGGGGGCTTCTACTGGTGTCCCCAGCTGCTGCCAAGCAGTGGCTAGTGGTTTGCCCTCAAGGACTGGATACTACACTCCCTACACTTCTTCTCTCACCCTCCCAGTTCTCTCCTCCAAGAGCTTCATCAGTCCATGCAGGAGACGTGCTGATGGCACCAGGGAGAAGGGCACCTACTGTCCCTGTTGTGTTAGCCAGCAGGGTATCTTAGCCTCGGTCTGAAAGCAGAGCTGGAGGCAAGGTTTGTGTGCAGTCAGTTGACTTGGGAAGGGAATCCAGGGTCAGGAAGGAGGGGCAAGGAAGGAGAGAGCCAACAGAGGCACGTGTTACTCTCTGAGCCGTGGCTACAGGCAGCTGGTATGGATCCTGCCGGACGTAGGAAGCCTCATGAAACGTATCTCAGAAGCGTCTGCTCAGGGCAGAAGAGAGGGAAGCCATCAGCTCCTAGACCCCAGGGTCAATGTGACCTCATGGCTGTCAACTCCCACCCACTTCTAGGTTGTGTGTTGGTGAACTGGTCCCTACAAAAGTGGCAGGGGTAAGAGGTGGGCTTGAGTAGATAGAGGAGGTCTACTGACCACCTCCCACCATCCTCAGTCCTTCCTCCACTCCCAGCCCCCTACCCCGTTGAACACTGTCCTTCCCTCTTTTGCTCTGACACCATCCCTGACAGCACAAGATGCTACCTGCCCTACTTGAAGACGTCCTTAAATTGTGTTTCCCACACATTCTTAGGCTGATGTCCTAACCCCTCATGCCCCAGCCTGTGACCTTATTTGGAAATGGAGTCATTGCAGATGTAATTAGTTAAGATAAGGTCATACTGGAGTTGGGTGGGCCCTTAATCCAATACAACAGGTGTCCTTTAAAAAAGGGGGAAATTTGGATACAGAATTGCATATAGGACAAGCACGGATACCACTGACGTTGAAGGCAGAGATCAATAGCAAAGATTGCCAGCTAAGGAGAGGCAAGAAACAGATTCCCCTCCCTCTCCAATCCCGGCCTCAGGAGGAACCACCCCTGCAGACACTTTGACCTTGGACTTCCAGCCTCCAGAACTGGGAGAATACATTTCTGTTATATAAGCCACCCACTTTGTGGTAATTTGTTATGGCTGCCTGAGCAAACGAGTCAACATCCTCAAATAGAAGTTTCAACACTGCAAAAAGAAGAACTTCTGTCTTGGGATGTGTTTTGGGTCATGGGCCATGTGGATAACAACAGATCCTCTCTACGAACATTCACGTCCACAGAGTATTTTGGAAACAACTTTCGGAAGTTCTCGGCTCTCCCCAACCCCGTCCACGGCTTCAGAGGCATTCTGGAGATGGTTAAGGACTCAAAGAGGCAGTGCAATTTCACGCGGGAGTGAAGAAGCATCTCTGGGCTGATTAAGTCAAGTGGATTTGACATACAGATGTTCTTTTTATGAGCAACCTTTGTAGAAACATAAATCAGGAGAAGGGAGCAAAGTCTATAACCTTTTATGATGGGTGGGAGGGGCATGAGCGGCAAAAACCCTGGGCAAGGATTCGGTACCAACAGTATCCCTGATGTCATGGCAGCTTCCGGCTCACAGGAGGTGCTCGCCCATGCTTGCCCCCTTCCGCTGGCCCCTGGGAAAGAGGGACAGATCCACAGAACCCAGCACTTTGCAGACCAGAAAAAGTCTCACGGAGCTAAATAAATATTTTAAGTGGATTGCCCAGGTTTTCTGAAGATTTGCATGGTCAGTGCTCCATTTGGAGTCCCCAGATGGATCTGTGCGAACACCCTCTGGCTTCTGGGAGCTTTGGCTCCTTGCAGTGGCACCTGTGGCTGCCTTGGCGGTCTGCTCCCAGGCTCCCCGGCCACTCTGCCTGCAAGCCCAGAGGGCTGAGGGTGCCAGGAGACAGAACACATCCCGGCACCACTCTGGAAGGACCAGTACAGGGGTGTAAAAGCTGAACTGCTTTGCCTCGAGTGAGCTGGGAGAAGCCCTGAGGTTTAATTTACACTCCTGAGCTCCCCACCGGATCAGGCTAAGCTGAGGCTTTGCTGAAACCTCCCCCTGCCTCGGCTCTCCCCTGCCCCTCCTTTGCTTCCCTTCATCACCTATTGGCTTCTGCGAGCACGTCTTTAATAAATCACATGCATAAGACTCTAGGTGTCAGTTCCTGCTTCTGTGAACCTGACGTACACGGGGTGATTTAGTCTGTTCTGAGCATCCCGAGCATCTTCTCAAATACCGTGGGATGTGTGCTGTGGGCCTGGTCCAAACTGGGCTTAAGAGATACGAGGAGAGAGACTAGGAAGGGAAACCTGCTTCAGTCAACACGGCGATCACGGCAGGCATGCTGAAATTAAGCCCGAGTGTCTTCATCGCAGCACTACTGACATTGGGAGCTGGATAATTCTTTGTGGCGGGGGCCGTCCTGGGCATTGTAGGATGCTGAGCAGAGAACACAGGGCTCAGTGTTACGCCTAGCAGGTCAAAAGGAAGGTGGGACTAGTAATTACAAATGAACCATGAATATCCTTGAAAAGATTGGGTAGAGGGCCAGGGTGTGTGTGTGTGTATGTGATGACTAACCAACCAAATCGCTATTCCTAGGACTCAGGGTTTCCCAGATGTGGGACTTTCAGTGCTACACCCAGGAGATTCCCAGGCAATGGTCACCCTAATAGTGGAAGGTGACTGAAGCCACCTGATACATAAAGATCCTAAATAAATAAGCTTTACCTGCAGCCTGCAGGTGACGCCTTCACCAAAGTCTATTTCTAGTATTTACGTGGTAATAAACTGACCAGCAGGAAGCGTTCTCCAGACATGACCTCATTTTCCTCCTCACGATATCAGAAGATGGTAGCTTGATGACGGTTGATCCAAACCCTTGTTTTGAAGACAGGGTCATTATTACCAAGCTTAGCTCTTCTGTGCCCAGGTCACATGGCCCATGAGTGTAAGGCCCCATCCTCCTGGACCTGCTTTCTCACGCTCTCTGGAAGTGAGAGGGACCCTTGCAGCTGTCTCCCATCTCCCATCTTTTTATCCCACAATCTCCCTCTCTCTAAAAAGAGAGACCGACCAGCTTAGATCCTGGTTTCCAAGTGTCCGATCCACCAGCAGCTCCAGCCCTCTCGGCACTCACCCTGAATCAGCTCCTTCTCCGAGGACGGGAGGTGCAAATGCCCTTCTTGTGTGACGTGACTATCTCCCAGACCCCCTTCTCTGCTGTGCCAAGATACACAGTTTCCGCCTTCCCGCCCAAGCCCGGTGCCCAGCTGTCTCGGACAGAATGAACTACTTATGAGTCCTGCCAGCAGCCCTGCCCGGGGTGGTCCCACTGGCATCTCCATGAGCGTGGCCTCCACTGCCCTGGCCTCAGGCAGCCCCGGCCAGCTGGCCAGACTCCCCCGGGCTCCAGGGCGGCTCATGCCCTGGGAAGGCCACACCGCCTCCCACGCTGGTCAGAGGTCTGAGTTGTTTTGGAAGCATCTGATGATGATTTTTCAAAAACCTTATTTTACTTCTTTTCCAAAAACATCCCATAAAATAATCTGACGGCCAGAGGAAATGCGTCTTGGTCAGGGACCGCCCGTGCACAGGCAAGCTGATGAAGAGAGACTCCTCGCACCCCTCCTCCCTGCTGCCTAGTGCTTTACGAAATGGATGGCAACTTGATGTGTTCTCACCTGTTGGGGAAGAGTGTTTTCAAATGTGTCACTTTGGTAACCTCCAGGTCTCTAGATGCCAGTTTACCCCCTCTCCTCCAGAAGATTCTCTGTAAATGGTCACTCTCTTTGGAATGGAATTTAGTAGGAATCTGTTACACAAAACGTAGCGAGTGGAAGGATGGGCAAGGTGACAAGTGTCAACGCGGTGAGCGTGTACTGAGCTCAGACCCAGGCAGCTCTGACCTGGGTCCTGTGACGCCAGGAATCACAGGTGCTTTGCCTGTTTGAGAGGAGACAGGAGCAAGGGAGGCTGCCTTCAGCTACAGAGGAACGTTGCAATTCTGGACAGCTCAGGATGCAACCTGGGCAACCGTCCTTTCCTAATATTAGCTGCTGTGGCTGAGGCAAACCTAGCCAAGTATATCACACACATGAAAACAACCTCAGCCCGGAGTCAGGGTAGATCAAAGACTCAAATCCCTAGGTTGGGAGGTGTCTTGGGCTGGACTGCCCCAGAGGCAGACACTGAGCCAAGGAATCAAGTGAAAGTAGCTTGTTTGGGGGACGATGCCAGAAAGCATTGGGCTGAAGGGGAAGGTCCTGAGACAGGGAAGATCAACTGGTCAGAGGTGGAACCCAGCGTGAGGTTCTAGAACCCCTGTATTTTATCCTTTTCCCAGCATGGAAAGCCTCGATTCGGTGACTGGGCAACCTTGCATTAAAAAGGAAAACTAAGTTGTGGGAAATGCAGCATTTTTGAATGTGTATGATACTGTATTTTTCAGTTGGCTCGGGGTTCCATAACAAAGTACTGCAGCCCGGGTGGCTTTAACAAAAATGTATTTTCTAAGTAAGAAAGAGAGAGAGAGAGAGAGAGAGAGAGAGAGAGAGAGAGAGAGAGAAGTTTCTCATAGTTCAGGAGGCTGGAGAAGTCCAAGGTGAAGGTGTCAGCAGGTTGGTTTCTTCTGAGGCCTTTTTGGCTTGTAGGTGGCCGTCTTCTCCCTATGTCTTCACATGGTATTTCCTTGGCCCGTGTCTATGTCTAAATTGTCTCTTCTTATAAGGACACCAGTCATATTGGATTAGGGGCCACCCTAATGACCTTGCTTTAACTTAATTACCTCTATAAAATCCCTGTCTCCAAATACAGTCACATTCTGAGGTAGTGGGGGCTAGGGCTCCCACATAGGAATTTTGGTGGCGGTGATTGGTGGGGGGACACAATTCAGCCTATAACAGATGATATTGACCCCGGAAATTGTACTGTAACCACAGGGACCCTTTTGCCTACTATTAGCGGGGTTGAGTTTTCCATTTGCCCTGGGGATATATTCCTTCTCTACAATGCAGCCACGTACTAGATTTCATTAAGTGAGTTTTTAAGCGACTTCTGGATGGTGACAACCAGCACAGCACATACCACGGTGAGGCCACCCTCCTATTAGAATTAGGGACTTGGATAAAGGAGGAGGTGCCAGGTGGTTTCCACGAGCGTCGAGATTGTTATAAACCCATGGTTCTCAACTTGGGTTTATGTTAGGCTCATGAATAATCCATTTGGACACCTACACACACCTGGAAGAGTTCGGGAGTTAATAGTCTCTGGGGGTGTGGTCAGGAGCTGGTGGATAAAAACTCCCCACGCCCTTCTCCCATGTCTTGGATGGAAACATTTGAGGTGCAGTCTGTGGGGTACCTCAGAGGGTGCCCAGACAGGACCGAGCAGGTGTCCCTAGCGGCACCCAGCTCAGTAATACAACTCTGAGTTGGATTTCTCTCATTCCCATGTCACCTATCTCATCCCTTCTCCATACCATCCCTCCCATCCCTGCTCAGGCTTCCTGTGACCACGTCCCCAAATAACTTTTGTCTCAGGCTCTGACTTGGGGGAACCCAAGATAAGAGAGTTAGTGCGATGTGTCTATTCAAGACAGGCTCCCACAGCATCTCACCTTTGAGCATCACTCTTTTCCACGCGCTGTGTGGGAGCCTCTTCCACATACTTTCTGCGTTATCGTCTCCACGGCCCTGGTAGCCGTTCTTACTTTCTCCTTGGTACACATGACGAAGTGGGGGTTCAGATGGGTTAAGCCACTTGTGCATGGGGTGTCACTGACCTCACGGGGGTGCTGTGTAGTTTGCTGGAGTTGATCCTCACTATTTGCTGGACACGGGCTTCCCACCCCTACCCCCCAGACTCTGTGCCGTTCTAATTAACTCACTAAAGAGCATGACTGTCAGAAGCATGGCCTTAAGACGCTTGAGAATCCTCTAAATCAGGGCCCCTGGGGACATTTGGCAGTGTCTACAGACATATTTGGCTGTCACAACTCAGGAGGTGGGGAGCTAATAGATGGCGGAATAATGCCCCTCCCCAAAGATGCCCATCTCCTAATCCCCAGAAACTTGGGCACATGTTATGTTATATGGGAAAGGAGTAATGGAGGTGGCAGATGGAGTTCAAGTTGGTAACTGATAGACCTTAAAATGGGGAGATTATGCTGCCTTATCTGGGTGGGCAAGTGGAATCACGAGGGTCCCTGCGCGGGGAAGAACGAGGCAGCAGGGGAGAGGCAGAGGACACGCGACCATGGGCCAAAAGTCAGACATATGCTGTGTTGCTGGCTTTGAAGATGGAAGGAGGGGCCACGAGCCAAGGAATGTGGGTGACCCCTAACACAAGAAGAGGCAAGACAACAGACTCCCCTCCTTGAGCTTCCAGAAAGGAAAGGAGCCCTTGCCGACACCTTGATCGTAGCCCAGGGAGGCCCGTGTGGGACTTCCGAGCTACAGAACTGTGAGAGAACAAATCTGTCAGCTCTAAGAGTGTGGCCACTTGTTAAACAGAACTGCAAAGCACATACAACTGGCATCGCGTGGGTGGAGACCAGGGCCACCACTAAGCAGTCTTCCCCACACTGGACGCCCTCCAAGTCATCCAGCCCCAAATGTCCACGGTTCCAAAGCTGAGAAGTTTGGTGATTTCAAACATTTGTTGGGGGTGGAGGGAATCATGGGGCCCTTTGGGTCTCCGGTAAAAGTGAGGGGCCTCTTTGCAGAGCAGCATCTTACAGGCTGTGTGTGCAAACAAGTGCATTCAGTGTCAGGGGTTCCCGGAACCCCTGTGGGGTTCACAGGCCTAGGTTAAGCACTTCTGTCCTGGAAGAGATGCGTGATGGAATTCATTCCAGGCACGAGGTGGAGAGAGAACCAGGACCAACTGTGGACGCTGTGGTGTTTCAGGAGCTGTGGGAGGGGCATCTGGATTTCTATCCCAGCTTGGCCACCCCCAAAGCTTCTGTCTAGGAGGTAGAGGGTGGGGGAAGCCCTAACAATTTGCATTTCCAGCAAGTTCCAAGGTGCTGTTGCTGATGCCTGTAGGCCCACGAATCACACACTTTGGGAACCACAACCTGGTAGCTCAAAAAACACCCAAGTGTTTGGGGGAGGCAACATGACAGCGCTAGAATTACAGACGCTAGAACGTGTGTGAGTTTGACTCCTGGCTTTGTTGATTCCTGTGTGACTTTTGAACCAGCTTCTGAAACTGTGCCTCTATTTCTTTATCAGGAAATGGGGACGATAACACCTTCTTTAGAGTGCCGGAGGGTTTGATGTGAGTCACCCAGAGCCCTAAGCACAGTGCCTTGTATGTACTAAGTGCTCACACTAAGACTGGCCCAATAAATAATATCTGGTTTAACTGAAGGATACCTCACAGCAATCTCCACCGAGTAGTCAAGAGGCCGTCAGTTTCTAACAAATGCCAGTGGGGCGGGAGGTAAAAAGGATTACACCTGCACTTCATAGGTACACAGGAACCCCCTGGGATCTTATTAACATCTGGATTTGGATTCAGGAGGGCTGGGCTGGGCCTGGGGCTCTGCCCTGAGGTCCACACACCAGCCTTTGCATATCCAGGGCTTGGCATCTCAAACATGGGTCTCGCTGCCAGTGGGCAACTGTTGGCAGAGAAACTGGGGAGGTGGTAGGACCAGGACTCCCCTGTACCTCTCAAATTACACCAGGACTCTGCCACTCCGATGGTCCAACATAACCTAGAATGTCCCCTCGTTACATTTTAGGGGCGGTCCTGAGTTAAGATGCAGAGCAGAGGTGGCAGAGTGAGAGGAAAGCAGGCTTTGAATCCAGACAGACCTGGGTTCCGACCCCTACTCTGCCACTTAGCAGCTGTCTGACCTTGGGTGAATCACTGCCCTCTCTGAGCCTTAGTTTCTTCCCAGGTAAGATGGGGGGAAAGGAAGTGCCCAAGATGTCACCAATAGCAAGTGGCTGAGCCCGGCTTCAACACCCATGCACAGCCTTTACCACAACTCCCACGAAGCATTGATGGGTTGATTGATTTTACAGGCGCAGCGGGTGGAAAGAGGTGGCAGGCGAGAGTAGCCGAAAACCTACCTACCCATCTGGGAAGGATGATCCATCAGGAGAGAGGAAGAGGCCAGAAGGAGGAAGCAAGATCCTAGAGTTGGGATCAGGCTAGAGCCATGGGCTGGCCCCCAGCCTGAGGATGCAGCTGGTGATGGAGCGGGAGGCAGGACTGGATTTCCATAAATACCTGCAGGGCACCCCTGCAGGGCACCTACCAAGTGTCAGTCAGTGGGTGTGACACCATCCCATGTAGGGGACATTCTAAAAGTGCAGAGGAATTTTCTCCCTAGGTGCTTTCCAGCTTCCCACCCCCTCTCCAGATTTCACCATGATCTCCTCGTCACAGACCACATCTCTCCTGTCGCTGAGGACAGGTTTGGGGGAAAGCCTGGCCTTGGTTGAGCTACATACAATTCAATTTTTTCACTCCACCACCTCGCAGTAGGTAGGATTCAAGATGCAAGTTGTTGCCCCATTTAACAGAGAGCAACAATGAGGCATGCTATGTCCATATGATTGAAATCCTTGTCACTTGGGCAGCCACTGACCTGGGTCAGCAAACTGACCGAAACCCCTGGCAGCGTGTCCTCAGACCACCCTGTCTTTCCACGTCTAACAGTGGCTGCAAAGTCCCCCCTTTGGGGGATTTTTAGCTGCAGCTCATGAATGGAGTTTGGGGAACCAGAAGCACACATGCTAGGGACTTGCCCTTGTGTGAAATGGGGTGGAAGTAGCCATCCCATGTTCCTCAGGAGGGAAGGGGCTAAAATGAGCTGTGGACAACACAGCCCTCCACCCCAAGGGCACCAGAAGAGCCCTTTGGGTGTACCCCAACTTCTAGGACATTCCAAAATATGAGCAGTGTGTCTCGTGATTCAAAGGTCATGTAGTCCAATCTCATTTTACAGGTGGGTAGGCTGAGGCCCCAAAGAGTGAGGGCTTTTTTCTCTAACAGTATGATAAAAATAATTTTTAATCTTCGTTATAGGACAGTATTTTTCTCCAGAGGAAAAAAAAAAGCATTTCAGTTTATCACATTTGGAGAATACAAATAAGAAAAACTATTAAAAAATAGCCTTACCATTAATTATAATTAATCTTACCATTCAGGTATAAGCATGCAACATTGATTTAATATGAGTAAGAGGATGTAAAATGCAGATTATTTTTTTAAAAGATAGATCAGTCGTACATGATTGCTTCCAGCCTGCTTTTTCACGAACCTTTTGAACATTTTCTTTCCAAATTACTCAATGTTCTGTGACATCAGCTTAACCGGCCTCTTGCATCGCGTTATATAAATGAATCGATTTAACCAATCTCGTGTTGTTACAGATTTGGATTGTTTTTCATTTTTCACCTTCTTACCAATGCTGAGATGAAATCATTCAGTTGCTTTCATGGGAGCCTCCCTTTCTCTCCCCACGGGGAGGGAAAATCCCTCCTGCCAACCACTCCTCCCCTTTCCCATCAAGTCAACCATTCCCTCTTCTGTCGGAATTGTTTTCAAGCGAGGTGAAATTTGGCCACAAGGGGTCCTCCGCACTCTTCAAGCGGAAGCAACCTTTTGCCAGAGGAAACAGGGATTTGGAGCCTGACAAACTGGTTTGCATGCCACTCACTCTCCCTGAGGCTTTAGGACAAGTGAGTCAATCCTCTCTGCACCTCAGTTTTCCCATCTGAGAATTGGGGAGAACAGTCCTTTTGCCCACATTATCATAATCATCATAGCAACCTTGCAAGAAGAGTGTTTAACATGGTGCCGGGCACAGGGCGGACCTCAATAAATGACAGCTTTTCATAATGTTATCAATTCTTCTGTTCCCTTCCTGAAAAATGAGTATTGAAAGTCCCCAGCCCATGGGGGTCACGGGGAGGATTAAATGAGATAGCACACATAATGTACCCAGCCAACAGTTTCAGTTGATTAAAGTGTAACGTTTAACCATCAATAAATACTTTTAATTGTAAGATTCCAGTATGCTAATGTCCCCATTTTACAGAAAACTGTAGGAGATAAATTAGGCCAAACCTTTGGCAGAAGGTCAGAAGGGACAGTGAGCTCTCTTGAGGCCTAGGAGTGGATGCTTAGCTCACGTCCCAATGTCATCGGCTGAGCAGGTCCTGATGGGGCCGCCATATTGCACAACACCAAGATCAGCTATTCATACAGACCACGCAGAATGCAATGTAAGTGGCGCCCCCTGCAGTTGTGCAGCAAAACAACCCAGTGCCTAGCCCATCCCCTCAGAAGACCAAGGACCAAGTGTAGAAAACCCTTCAATAGTCCTCTTTTTGCGGTCTTCTCTTGGAGAAATTCATCCAAGCATCCCCTATTTTGCAGGGACGTGTCCCATCTGACACCAACTCTCCACGGGGCACCAAGAGGGGGCACTTTCCCAGCCTTCCCCTGTCGATCGTCTTGAGGCGTTTCATGATTATCCGCAGAGCTGGGACTTGAATACAGGTCCAGTCTGAGTTCAACACCAGAGCTCTTATCTACTGTTCAAGACAAATTACCGGAAAGAATAAGTGCTTAGTAAATATTGGCTGTTTTTATCCATCTACCATCTATCCATCTATCATCTATCCTTCTACCTACTACCTAAATTATATATAACTAATACATATATGCACCTAGAGATAAGAGTATATATAGAAAAGAGAATATATAGCTAGGAGGCTATAGATAAAAGGATAAGAGATATGTGAATACATACATATACACATATATATATAATTTTACACACACACATATATAATAATTTAATCCTCTCAACAGCCCTATAGGGATGGTGCTGTTATCATCATTCCCATTTCACAGATGAGCAAACTAAGGCCCACAGATATCAGGTGCCTTGCTTCAGTATCTATGCTCTTTACTGTGAGCTCTGCCGTGAACTGAGACGTGGTAAAGCATTAAAGGGCCCTGCACTGTACCTGGTACATAGTAAGCGCTCAGTACTGGTGGCTGTTATCACAGGAGGCTCTGAAGAGACCCTAGATAGGCAGCCAAGGGGGTTCCTCCACGTTGATGCTTTTTAGCTGACCTTCTGCAGGGTGGGGGCACGGAGCTGGGTTATCTCACAGTGGCCTTTCAACCTCTCGGAGAGCTGGGGTCAGGGACGGGGCAGCAGGCCTGCCAAAAGCTGGTGGGCTGGGCAGCATGGACCCTGTCAACGTGAGACAGCCCAGGAGGGCTGCCGGGGAGGGCCAGGGATGGCAGGGGCGTGCTCTGCAATCCACGATCTAGCCTGGGAGAACAGGCCGAGGGCAGAGGGGCAAAGGGGAGGCCAATACTGCCCCTCCCACTCTCCTCCTTCAACCAGCAGCTCTTAAAGGTGTTAGTTTGAAGACTTAATTCTGTAACTTTGAGACGTGTTAATGAAAATAAGGAAAAATAAGCAAGGCAGAGGGGTATAACATCCTATCGCCCTGCGCTAACCACAGCAACCGTCTGATGTGTGACTTTCCCCACCCTTCTCTTTAATCCAGATAATACATGTAAACATAGGATGTTCCCCTTTTGCAAAACCTGGATCCCATCACATCGTTATTCTGCAATGTGCATTTTTCACTAATATGTCCTGGACATAGTTTCAAGTTAAAATGCATGGGTCTACCTCATTCTCGTTAAGAGCTGCATAATATTTCATACTGTCCATGTAGCTTATTACTCAGCCATCTCCCGACCAATGGATGTGCAGATCAGGCCAGTTTTTCTGATGTTACAAACGGTGCCACTATCAAAGCTTGTGTCCCTGTTCTTTGAGTACTTACTGTTACTTTTGTGTCACTGGTATCGAGTCCCAGAAGTGGGTCAGAGGCCACATCATTTTGAAATTTTAAATTTTATCCGATTTCTTTCCCAAAAGGTTCTGGAAATTCACACTCCTTCTAACAGTCCATTGAACTGCCCGTTTCCACACAGTCCGAGTGTTGTGTGTGAGAGAGAGAGAGAGAGAGAGAGAGAGAGAGAGAGAGAGAGAGAGAGAGAACATGAATGAGAAGATCAAGGATCAATGACTCTGGTAGGTGAAAACTGTCAGCATTCGTTTGCTATTTTTATATTTAAAACGTGTATAATGCGCAGTTGGGAGGTTCCGGCATGTTTTAAAGGGAGAAAGAAATAAAAATCATGGTATTCCAATCAAACGATCACCTCATTTCACAAGGAGGAGACTGAAGTTCTGACAGGGAAGCACCTGGCACTGGGACAGGGGGACAAGGACAGTGGTGGCCAGAAGGAAAGCAGCCTGGAGGCTCTGGTGCCCGTTGCAGTCACCTTGATGACCAGAGGGCAGGGTGAGGGGCCCAGGATGAAGGAAGGAGAATTGTTACGTGGAGCAGACATCACTGGCTCTCCGCCCAGGTCCCTGGGATCTTGTGACCCTACCCCAGTCGTCTGTGCTAGTGTGCCCCTAGGGGCCTGAATCTATTCCTCAGGGGGCACTGGGGTTGCCCTGCCCTCATTGGCAAAGAGAAGTATGCGGGACTTTGTGTTCTCCAGGGGCGGCTCTTAGGCGGTGACTGATTGGTTGCGGGTGCAGAGGCCCAGGTCCCCTGCCTGGAGTCGGGACAAATTCAGAGGCGGAATTCATGCTCCAGACGCCCCACAGGCTCAGGCTGGGACTCTGACTGAAATCGCATCCTTGCTGGACCTCCTCTGCTTTCCTGTCCTGCTTCCTTTCTCTTACAGGATTTCTCCTGTAAGAAGATAAATCAATGCTGCTGCATATCCTGCTCACAGCATTGTGGGTGTTTATGGTTCCAAAACTCGGGGATTAATAAATTGTCACAGTCACACGATGGTATATTAAGTAGAATTTTTTTTTTTCCCCTGGGAGAATATAAAGGTCTCTTAATATTGTTTATTTTGGGAAACAAGATAGGTGGGTGGTGGTAGTTAGGGAGGACTTTTACTATGAATTCCCTTCCCTATTGTACTGATATTCTTAAAACATAAAAAGAGTATCAGAAAGTATAAAAACAAGTGTCAATAGGGTTACCCAGGTGATGATACAGGAACACATGATCTGGTCCACGATAATGTTCTCAGTACTTTACAAGTACTATATTTACTCATTTCATCTTTGCAGTGATGATGAGGTAGCTACTATCATCATGTCCATTTCAAAGATGGGATGGTGGCACAGAGAGGTTCAGTAACTTGCTCAAGGTCACACAGCTGGCAAGTGGTGGATATAGGATTTGAACTCTGGCACACTGGCTCTAGAGTGCATGCTCTTTAACCACTAATGGTGCTGATGGTTTAAAAACATTGATTTTGGGGGCACACACTACAGAAGGCACTAGTCCTCCAATCCATGAAGCTCCACTCAGCCACACGATAGGCTGAAGACACTTGGGTGAAAATTCCAGGGTTCAGGACCCAATGTTTGATTTTGAAGCTGAACTGTGTGATCTGAATCTTGGTAAAGTGATGACCTAGCCCAGCCCATTGGAAACGCCATTGTCTGTAGGTCCAAGGCTCAAAGCCCGCTGCCAGGAGAAACCCCTGAATTAAACCCAGAAGGGCTTTGGGACTCAGTGCCAGGAATATGCCTGGCCAGATGGCATCGCTTCACAGTCTGCCAGACAACACACAAGACAGCCGTGATGCGCCCTGGGAGAGAGGGTCATAAACGTACCCCGCCTTCCCCAGGCCTGGCCATTTGAGAGCTGGAACTAGAATTTCGTCTGAGATCCTCTCAAGCTGGCTTAGCACTAAGCCCTCCTAGGCTGCCTGTTCAGGTACCACTGTTTGCAGGAAGTGGGTCATGAACAGCTTATGATGTCTCCAGAGCCCTGGCCAGGAATTCAGTTCAGGAATCCACTAGAATACGCAGCCTCCTTGCCCAGCCCTGAGCTACTATATGTCAGAGGCTGAGCCCTGAACTAGACCCTTAGCTGGGCTCGGGGAGACAGTTTACTGCATTTCGAACATGTCTCCAAGATGCTGACGCCCTCAGTGGTCAGACAGGGCTCTATGTGGAGGCGTCTGGGTGGGGGATGTGACTGGGGTAACCTTGTAGTTCCCCTGGGGCTTTTGCAGGCCTAAGCTCAGCCATGGTCTGTGCTGGGTTTCACGCTTGTCTCTGTGGTACTTGTTTTGGTGGAAAAATATGTGGGTTCAGGTGCTCATTCTACCACTCACTATCCACGTGACCTTCAAAAAATTGAACTTCTCAGTCTCAATATTCCCCTTCCCAAGGAGAGACAACCCTTCTCTCATTAGGACTGTCATGAGCAGGGAAAAGAGGGTCAAGTTCATGAACTTGCATAGAGCAGCCATGCCCAGCCATGTCATAACTCACACTTAGGATCACCTGGGACAGGGCTGGGGTGGGGCAGTGGGGTGCAAGTGAGCGACACACCAGATGTCAGACCAGGAGAGAAAAATAACCTTGGTCACTTGGTCAACGTGGTCCTTGCCAGGTTTCTCGCACTGTAAAGCTACAGTTTTTCTCCTTCCATACGCTTCTTTGTTGGAGGGAGGAAGAAGGGGATTTTATCTCCACCTCCTGGCGGGGAACATATTTACTTATATTGTTTGGGTTTCTTCTGTAATGATGGCTTGTCCTCTTTCCCTCATCAATGACTTTTGTAAAAAGAGAACTTCTCAAATTCCACTAAAATATTCATCTTTCTCCAAGATGGCTCATGACATGCTTGATGAATTGAAGATCACCACCCCTCACTCCAATTTCATTCCATTTGTCCTGACTGGAGTTTTCCCCAAAGTTCTCAGATAAGACCCCCCGTATCAGCCTTCTCCTCAGACATCCCCCTGGGGCCAGGCATCTGAGGGGGGATTGGGTGGTGTCTTAGACATGGCTTCTCACACTGTAGCCCCTCAACCAGAAGCATTGGGACCACGTGGGAGGTGGTCCCAGGCCCCACCTGGACCTCATTCATACTCTGCATTTTGACGAGACACTGGAAGCAGGACACGGAGATCAGCGAGCCCCAAGCAAGGGGGTTTCACTTGTGTCACTGCGGCACCTGTTGCAGTTCTGGCTCCTGTGTCTTGCTCAGTGGGACGATTAGGAAGGGCAGAAGTGGGGGTCACAGAGGTAAGGGAGGACAGGCAGGGGGAGCAGAAAGATGGCTCGGAGACAAGCCTGAGGTTGGAGGGCTGGCAGGCTGGGAAAGGTGGACTAGAGGCAGATGGTGCTGGCATAACTGATAGATGAGCATGGTGCCTGGGATGGCCTTAGAAGATGGATGAGAACAGGGACCGAGTGATGGATGACCTGGGGTAGGGGGGCTGCTTGACAGCTGCAAGGAGCAAAGGGCTCAGGGTTCAAGAGTCCGCTGTGGGTGGCAGCAAAGCCCAACAGCCACGAGCAAGAAGGCACTCCTCTTTCTCTGGAGCAGCCTTCACAAAAGCTCACCTATCTCTCTTTTAAAAAAATTTGTTTAAGTGTGAAGCTCAGAGGCATTAAATACAGTCACATTGTTGTGCAGCCATCACCACCACCAGGACACTTTCATCTTGCAAAACAAACTCCATACCTATTAAACAACTCCCCATTCCTTGCGTTCCCTAGCTTCTGGCGACCACCTTTCTACTTTCTGTCTCTGAATACGACCACTCTTGAACCTCGTGTGAGTGGGACCAGACAGCATTTGTCCTTCCATTATCTCTTTCCAGCTTCAGGACTGTCTTCTGAAATAGACAGAGCAGGAAATGTTAGTCCCCTAACAGAGATGAGGAAAAGTGATAGGGATGAAATGACCTGCCAGGTGGAGGAGGGGGGACCCTCTAGGAGATCAAGGTCCAAACTCAGAGGAATGAATGATTGTAGCTTCCAACTATCCCAGCACCTGCCTTGGGCCCTGTCATAGAAAAGATGCTCAAATGTTTGTTGAGTGAATAAACTGTGGACTCTTCTTCTTCCTACTTTTAACTAACGATAAGAATTAGTTTGCTAAAGGCAAGAAGGGGAATCCACTAAAGGAAGCGTTGGTAATAGAAATCTGGTGTCTTTAGTGAAAATGAGTATAGTGTGAATTCAGAAAGCATTCTTGGATTTTGCTGGGTCGCCCATGCTAGTCGCCGAGCACCCAGGGCTGTATCTGTGCGTGTGCCAAGTCTACGGCAGGATTAAATGTGCCGCGATTGTGTGGCCATTTCATGTTTGCCTTTTCAAGTAGAACCTCTGAAATGCACTTGTACTTTCTCTCCTGAAAGACAGTGCCACTTGGGGGCTTTCTGCGGTGCTCTAGACAGAGTACGTTTATTAATCACCAATCAGATACTGGCCTTTCAAAATAGGGATGTTTAATTTCTTTCTACCCCCGTCTTCCAAAAAGCTTAAACCTATTTTACTAGCTATGTTTTTTTTCCACCAGACCAGGGGTTGACAAATTTTCGTCTGTGAAGGGCCAGATAGTAAATATTTCAGGCTTTGGGGGCCATCCAGTCTCTATTACAACTATTCAGTGCTGCCATTGTAGTGTGAAAGCGGCCATAGACCAGAAGTAAACGAATGAGCTTGGTTGTTTCCAATAAAACTTTATTTGCAGAAACAGGTGTGGGTCAGTTTTGGGGCCACAAGTCATCATTTGCTGACTCCTGCACTAGACGATGAACTAGGCCGTGTTGGTCTGTGGATCTCCAGGGACTAGAACCAATAAGGTGTTCCAATCATTGGAAGCAGGAAACATGAGTTAACTAGTTGCCATGGAAACTGCCTGGCCTGCATGACTGCAGAGGACGCTGTTAGCCCCTACATCTAGCCTGCATGTCTTTGGAGAGTCTGGCCAGTGGGAATTGGTCAAGAAGTCCCTTGCTCTCCAACCTCCAGTGGCACTGTGCTGTTGGAAAGTAGAGAGCGGTTGGGGCATTTCCCGAGCCCCCCTCCCTGCTGGCCTCTTCAGGGGCACTAACAGTGTCTGCTTTTCCTAGTCCCAGGATCCTTCATCACCCCTCTTGTTTTGTTTCCCTGATCCCTTTCCACACATTTGGGGGGAGTTTAATGAAGGGAGCTCATTTGAATGCGCCATCTGTGTCCTGCTGGCACCCTGGATGTTAGGAGAATTATGCAGTTACCCAGACCCCACACTCAATGCTTCACATACCTCGCCTTCTTCATTCCCACCTACGAGTCAGGTAAGCCTGTCAGACAGGCTGTAAGGTGATCCTCAACGATTTCACCTCCTGGTTTTCATGCCCTTATAAAAGTACCATCCCACCTCCTTTAGTGTGAATTGGTTGCTTCTATCCAATAGCACATGACAAAAGGGATTGGGTGTCCCTTCTGTGATATGTTCCGTAAGAGCATAACTTCCATCCTGCTAGCAGACTCTCTCCCTTACTGGCTTTCATGAAGCAAGCGGCCACATTGGGGAGGGCCACATGGCAGAGAACCAAGGACAGCCTCCCGTGGGCAGCCTCCCACCAACAGCTGGCAAGGAACCCAGGCCGTCAGTCCTACAACCTGCAAGAAACTGGATCCTGCCAATACAGGAGCCTGGGAGCAGATCCTTCCCCAGTCCGCCTTCAGATGAGACCCCAGCCAACACCTTGATTGTGGTCTTGTGAGAGACCTTGTTGCAGAGGACAGAGCCAAGCAACATACTCATGCCCCCCTCACCCCCAGGAACTGAGAGAACAAACATGTGCTGTTTTAAGCTGAGTTTGTAGTAATCAAGTAAGCAGCAAGAGATAATGTCACAGCAAGATCATTGCCTCTATCTTACAGGTGAGGACAGTGAAGTTCGGATACGTGAGCTAACCAGCCCAAGGACACGGCTGAGTGGGTACTGTCAGGAACTACAGCTAACTGTCCCTCTTCTGTGTGCACCTATTTCCACCACGTGGATGCTCTCTCAAGTGTCACTGTCCTTGGTGAATGACTTGCCTCTGAGCTCCTTCCTGCTGTACCCAGCACCACCCGGGGAGCAGCAGGAGGCCAGGGTTTGTAAAACAGCATCCAGCTGTCAGCGCTGGCATTTGTCAAAGGAAGTGACTGCACTTGGGCCCCAACACCGTTCCCAAAGTGGACACTGCTTTTGAAGAGTGCTAACGTACAAGCTTGTCAGGCCCCGCCTGGGGGGAGCTGGAGCAGTGATCTGATGCTGGGGGACAGATAAGGGGAGGCAACTGCCATGGAAACCTGGGCATCTCTTTCCCTTGCTCACCTCTTGCCTGAAGCAGCCAGAAGCAGCCCCTTTCTCCAAAGCACTCATGGGGTAGGAAATGGTGGGGCCGGGGGAGCAAAAAACCACCTCTCTCCAGATCTTCCTAGTCCTAGGACCCAGAGTGGATGAACCAGTGAGTAACACAGACACCCTCTGTCTAGTGGAAACCAGTGCCAAGGGAACAGAAATGGAAGGCACCTCTGCTTAGCCCTGATCAGAGGCTGGAGGGCTCCTTCCTGTTAC
Source organism: Rhinolophus sinicus (assembly GCF_036562045.2). Taxonomy (NCBI): domain Eukaryota; kingdom Metazoa; phylum Chordata; class Mammalia; order Chiroptera; family Rhinolophidae; genus Rhinolophus; species Rhinolophus sinicus. The sequence goes on along the minus strand of NC_133765.1, from coordinate 31,098,517 downwards.
AGGGAGGGGAAGAGTGGAGATGCAGTCGCCAATGGAAAGCAGTGGGGCCAGAATTCAGTGAGAAGTTACCCTCTGGAAAGGGGACGTGTCAGCATTTAGCTGCCTAGCTAAGTGTGAGGACATTCCCAGATAGCCCTGCCTCATGTTCCTGCTTTATATCCTAGTGTCTGTCTGTTTGCCCCTGTTAAACAGGAACAGGTAATGCCAGATACAGAATGGACACAGTTGTCTCTAATGAACAAGAGGGCAAGGACTTCATAGCTGAGGAACTGGAGACACATGGTGAACAAGACACCACCTCAACTTCAGTGAATGGCTTCCACCATGTATTAAAATACTTAAGCAATTACCAAGTGCCAGGTACCATGCCAGGTAGACAGTAGAAACAAGACAAGAAATCCTAACATTTGGGCTTACACTCTGGTGAGGGGAAGCAAATGACTGCTGAATAACAAACATCCCCAAACTTAGTAGCTTCAAACAAAACTGATTTCTCATTTCATTGTGAGTCTGGCATTTGGGCAGGGCTCAGCTGGGTGGTTCTTCCATCCTACGTGATGGCAGCGGGAGTCATTCTTGTGCTCGCATCTGCCTAGTGGCTTGGATGGAATGCCAAGATGCCCTCTCATCCTCCGGGGTGTCTTATCACTGAGTGGTCCAGCTTGGACATCCTCACAACATGGCAGCTGGGCTTTGAGTCCTCTCAAGGGCTCAGAAGTCCCAGAATATCACTTCTACCACACTCTCTTGGTTAAAGCAAGTCCCAGGGCCAGCCCACACTCAAGAGGAGGAGAAAAGAATGCCCTCTCCCTTACTATGACTAGGGGCAGGTGACAGGGAGGGGAGGAATTACTGGTGGCCATATTTGGAGACTATCTTTCCTATCTGACACATAACTTCCAGTAGTGATACAATCAGCAATAAACATTAAACACAATAACGAGGGAGAGAATAACCTGGAGGGTGAGAGTGAGAAACGCTGCTCACAGTTGAGGCTTGGGTATGCTTTCATGCTGTGCTAGGAATTGACAATTTGAGTCAATATATATCTTAGTTTATATAATTACTCCTCACATGTGTTAAATTATGAGTGTTTTCTCCATGATACACATGAGGAAATTGAGACTGAGGAAGTGAAATGACTTAAAATGACACAGCCAGTGAGTGAAGGCTGGTGTTTGGAATCAGGGCATGACACGTCCTAGCCTATGCTCTTTTTGCAATAATATTCCAGATTTAGATTGGTGACTAGATTGTTGAGGTCTGTCCCTTTCCCCTGAATTGACCCAAGTAGTTGCAGGGACAGACTTTTGCTACCATTGTCACATGACCCCTTTGCTACTAATTTATAGGCAAAAGTTTGACTCTTAACAGATGACAGAGGATTGTCTACAGTGATAGAATCGTCATTCATTTGATGATACATAGTATCGTTCATTTGCTATTAATACAAATACAAAGAGGAGATGGTGGTGCCACAGATTAATATGAAACCCTTGTGTAAATTCTCTCTCCAGCTCCACTGCCTAATTCCTGATGTGAAAGTCACAGCTTATGTCTTTATCATGTACAGAGTCCTATGACACTGAGCCAGGAACCACTGTAAAATGTGGCATCCATTTGATTAAGGCCACCCATATCATTATTGACCCATTCACATATATGAATATACATGTTTTCATATATGTATATATATCCATTCATATATGTGTTAACATACACACTTATTCATATGAGTATATATACACGTATTCTATGTGAATGAATGTGCATGTGTGGATCTAATACATACATATTCTATATTGTATAACAATATGTACTCGTATGCATGAATGACTATAACATAGGACATATATATCATATGTATATGTTTTATATACATATGGTCTGTACTCATGAAAAGGCAGGGGGTTGACTCCTTTTGGCCGTTTCCGTGTCCATTTCCACAGGGCTTTCAGGAGCGCATGTCCTCTTTGGCTCTCTGACCCTCTAGGCTGGGGGCTGGTGCATAGGGAAAGTTTGTGCATTCTTTTCCTGAAGGAGGCGCTGATAACCCCCGAATCCATGGCTGGGGTGGGGTGAGTTGGTGCCGGGAGTTAAGGTTTCTACAAGTCTCTAGTCCATGAAAGGAGAACGCTTTGCTTCAACCCCCAGATTTGGGGGTTGATGGCGGTGGCAGTGGTGTAAGAATGGGGACCCAACCACTGCACACAGTACAAAGGGATAAGAGATGGGGAAGCAGTAATGTATGTATCACCATTAGGGCCAGGGACTTTGGACAAGTCACTGATGTCTAGGTTACACCGCTAGGGAGAGGCAGAGCCAGAATACAAAGCCTCTACTTTGCCATCTGTCAACTGGGAGTCATAGAAGAACCTGTCAGCCACATAGCACTGCTTTAAGGATTGGATGAGGCATGCAAACTTCGTGATTCCAGCCACGTAAATGTGGGAAATTTTCAACACATCGTAGATGAGTTGGGCTTCCTTCCTCCACTCTTCCGGTGTGGCCCCTCTCCTCCCTCTCTTCTGGCACAAAACAACCTGCAGAGCGGCCCCTCAATCCTCCTGTACACAGGGGCAAGGCTCCTGGAAAACAGAGCACGGCCCAGCCTCCTCATCCAATGCTGGGGGAGCCACAGACTTTGTGAGTCTCATGTAGATCCTGAGAAAGCGGCAGCTGATGCGAGGTCTCCAGAACCCCAGCTCCACCCTCCTCCCGTGTTCCTGTGGAGAGCGCAGACACCCACCCACCAGAGATAACACTCTTGTCTGCTGTGGGGCGGGAGAGACGTGCTAACTTTTCCCTAGAAAGTGAGTTCTTCCAGGTAGGAACAGCAATTCCCCTGTTCTTGGTGCTTGCACATAGTAGGTGCTCCAAAGGCTGTTGTGAATAGCCAGCTTCCTTGAAGCACCTGCGACGTCTTACAGGCTGCTCACCTGCTAGGAGTGACATCCTGGGACCTACTCACTCTCTGGCTGCCCCAGACTTTGGTTTCATCTGCCCCTGAGGCTCCCTTCTTCCGGCTGGCCGGCCCTGCTGTCGGTCACAGACAGGACGGCCAACGTCAGAACCGGGTGACCTTTCAAAGACACCGGGATTTGTTTAATTTTCAGAATTCACCTCTCTTCAGCCTTCTTATCAGAGGCAGCGAGGCCCCAGTGGGGGAGGCTGTTTGGCATTGTTCCCTGAATTTTGAGACAAATGGACTGGGAGCTTCTCAACGAGCAGGCAGTCCTTTTTTAAGCACGGAGAGGAATGGCGAGAAAGGAGACATGATAGCATGGGGTGTGGGTGGAGAAGAGTTACCCAGAGAAAAGAGGAAGAAACCAGATGCACGTGTAATGACTGTAATGTCCGGCTCATTATCATCCTTATTTTTTTATCACTGCACTTTCCATCTTAAAAACGTTCTCCGTGCACATAACTGCAGCTTACGTTTGCAGAGTCCTTATTCAGGACCAAGCATGGTCTCAGCTAATGCATGTTCTCAGCGAACCCTTATAGCAGCATGTGGAAGTCCTGTTAGCTCCATTTTACAGGTGAGAAACCTGAGGCCTCACCAGGAAAGTCATGGCCCAATGCCACACGCTGTGTGGAGGGGCCAGGGTGAAACCCAGCTCCATGGACTCCGAAGTCCGGGCAGAAGGCAATACTGAAGTCTGAATAAATCTCATCGGGTCCTGACAATAGCCTCGGGGAGAAAGGCATACCCCCCGTTTTATTTGATTCATTTTACTTTTCAAGTCACACAGCCAGCAAATGCGCACCAGAGGAATCATATTATAACAAATACTACGCAGTGTCTGGCCCCCATGTGGGGGGGTCGAAGCCCTGTACCATCTATGACTTTATTTAATCCCAACAGCCACATGAAATACTATTTCATGGTCCTGTGCTTGCCATTTCACAGGCGAGAAAAAGGCGGCTCAGGGAGATAAAGGAAGTCCAGTTCAAACTGCTGGGGAGTGGCAGGAACAGGCTTAAATCCTAGCCATCTGCCCCTGCAGCCGGCTGCATTCTTGACCATATTACCCCCTTTCCTATGTAGACCACGGTCAGCTGGACCCCAACAGTGAGGTCTTTCTCCAGTGGGGTCACCTGGTGCTTACAGATGAATGAATGATTCTAGACTCAGATGCAGCAGACTCCAAGCAACCTGCCTGCTTTCCTTTTGTTCCATGACCAGTCCAGACACCCCCCATGTTCCCCTAGAAACCTCAGGGGCATTTTGAGGCTGGTGCCAACTGGTTTGGGTGGAAAACATCCCCGAAATAGGGAATCACTGTAGCAGGCGATGGCACCTCAGCCAGGAAGGCAGAGGTTTTCTTGAAGAGAATCTGCACTAAGGAAACTACCCTTGGGAATTATGGGTACACGTCTGTTTTTGTTTTTATTTTTTTGATGGAGGGAGATTTGCCAAGAGAAGCCGAGCCTGAGAGCTTGGTACCTAAGTTCCCCCAAGGGCATGAGGGGACAATGTTATATAAGGTCCTGCTCAGTTGGAAGTTCACAGAAAGGCTCTTCCAAGTGGCCTCGTGCTGATAACGCAAACCTCCGGAAGACAGATGAGCAGTTTCTTTCTTCTGGTGTCAAGCTACCTCAGTCTGAAGATGTCTAGCACGCTGAACCTAGAAGATCAGAGCTTAAAAACACCAGGGGATAAGAGACCAAGATTGGCCCATCTCACTTTAGCTGCTCAAGTTTGCAGTTTCCCAACTTGACTTTAGAATCATGCCACCAAGTTTTCTCCTTATGTCCTATCATGATTATGTCATTTAGCGTCTTAGCTTATGCCTTATGTCAATTTCTAAGCTTTGTCTTTTCCTCCTTTGACTGGATATTTTGGGTTTTAGGGGTCTCACTGAATACAATTGCAAGCAGGAGAAAATGCTTAGTGAGCACATACTATGTGCCAGGATACCACCCAGAAGAAGGCAGACACTGCCTCTCCCATGCACCCAGGGAGGTTAGCAAATAAACATCAGTTACGACTGGGAGAGGTCTGGCCAGGGAACGCAGGGAACGCAGGGTGCTTTAGGAGCACAGAGCTAGGGTCCTAACCTAGCCCAGGGAGTTGTTTTACACCAACTCTGTTATTTTAACCTTTCCTACTTTTATCCATCTCTTTAATTGGGTTTATTTTATCCTTTGTTTGGAGTATGATCCATTTAGAATTTTATTCTTAGTTGATGGACTAGCAGGCGGGAAATATAGACATAGGGTGACCGCTGCAAGGATAGTTCCACACTGTCATCAGGGTGGCTCGTCAGCTGCCCCTTCCAGCAACTCTTAGCAACACCCCCACCCACCCACCCACCCACACACTTTCTCCCTTCTAAATTCTGGCTGTGGAATCGCTGACATTTACACCATAACTGCTGGAACTAGATTACTTTCTCAAACATATCCTTTTTTTCTCTCTAATTTTTTGAAGTGGTGGTGGTGTACTCCCTGCACCTCAAGTCCTAATAAAAGCATCCGTGACCTTACCTAATCTTCACCATGACTCAAGCAGCAAGGTACTATCATTTCCCTTTTCAGATGCAGGAAACTGAGGCTCGCCGAGGTGGGGAAACTTGCCCTACAAATGAAGGCAGCCCTTGAATCCTGCAGTCTGCTTCTAAAGTGTAAGCTCTTCACAGCCCCGGTATGGCCACCCAATAGCCCTCAGCAGAGAACTAGCCTTGTAATAATAGTCTGGAATTAGTGAAGCCACAAAACCACCCCACCTCCAATTTTTAGAATTGAGTCAAACGCCTGTAAGGGAAGTTGCTCCCCCTATGGGGCAGACGCCACTGCTACATACTCTAGGGGATACAGAGGACACTTATATAGTTGGGGGACTATGGTCCTTGAAGGAACGACTGTTACTGAGTGCAAGGTGGAAATGAGGTCTTTAGCTGCCCTTTCCCATCAGTGTGACTTAGGGTGAGGCTCAGTTTGCTTAGCTGTGAAATGGGGATCCTACCACCTCCTCCCTCAGAGAATCAGCTTGAGGATAAAATGAAGACCATGAAAGGAACAGCGGTAGAAGTATAGGACATACTGGCATGCAGCAACTGGTCACTTCCTGGCAGAGAAGCACTAGCAGAGGTGTGGGTTAGCAGTTCTCATGAACTGTTGGTGTGAGGGTCCAGACCTCTCTGGAAAACCAGGTTGGTATTCACTAAATCAACGTCAAGATCTCTATGCTCTGTGGTCCAGCAATTCCACTCCTAGCACCAGGAGACATGTCCAAGGACATCCACAGTAGCATTTCTCATTCTTGCCCCGGCCTGGACACCAGCAAATGTCCACAGCAAAATGGATACAGTGTGACTTGTTCATATAATATCGTGAAAATCCAATTGGAAGGATCATATCACATAGTGATGGCAGATTTTGAAGCAGGAAAGAGCCTCAACATCGCCAAAATTCAAAGGCCAGCCTAGCAAGAGTATGGTGACTAAGGCAGACAGGGAGTCCTTGGTAACACAAAGTCTGGTCTGTGACCTCCCTAATACCAAGCCATAGAACTGAAGTGTTGAGGATGTAGAGGTCATGGAGGTAAAATCCACACCAGGGGCCGTGGCTTCCTTTGACGGTGTCCCCAATAAGCGGTACCTGAATCCATTCTCTCTCCTTGGATGCCACCAACCCAGGCAGCCCATGTGAGATTGAACAAGGAGAAACTTAGACCTTTTCATCAGTTTTGATGGGGAAGACCCCCTCTGGGTACCTCCCACCCACTCCCACTCTTAATTCTGCTTCCCTGGAACCACATGAGAGGAATTCCTCTGGATTTTCCCAGAGGAATTTCCAAGATGGCATTCTTCAAATATGTGATGAGCTTTCACCATCGCTGCCCATCTCGTTCTATCCCAAAGAGGGACGGCAGCGTCACGTCATGGTGATAAGCCCATTATCTGGAGGCAGATGACTCGAGTTCTAACATGACCTGCATATTAGCTGTGTTGTTTTGGGCAAGTTATTTAACCTTACAAAGCAGTTACTCCCATCTCCTCTGTACAGATGAAAAAACACCTTTAGAGAGATTGTCACAGAGATTAAAGTCAGGGGATGTCATCTATTTAACACAGCACTTGGCCTGGACCTAATAGGGGAGTTTTTACTGCAGTGATTCCCAGATTTTGCTGCACGTTAGAACCACCTGGGAGCTTAAAAAAAAAAATCTCAGAGGCGAAATCACATCTCATACAAATCAAATCATTGTCTGGGAGTGGGAGCCAAGCATTAGGACTTTTTAAAAACCCCAATGTGCAGTCAAGTTGGGAACCATTGATTATTATCATTGTAGGTTCCTGGAGTCAGGTTTCAGCTGCCTCGAGTTTCCCGACTCGGGGAGAGCAGCCACCTGTTTGCATCAACTCCTAATCTTTTCATTCGCCCTGCCTCCAAATCACTTCAGCGTGGGTGTGCAAGATGAACTCAGCTGCTCTCGTGGTCTTTGCCACTTGGCAATCCACACCGAAAACACATCATCAGCCTTCCCCCCCTGCAGTCGGTAATACCATCAACGCCCAGTTGCTCCCAAACTCGGGAGGCTGCCTTGACCTTTCCATCAGCTCTATTCAGTCAAGTCCGACCAAGTTCCTTCGACAATGCCTCCTTGCTGTCTCTCAAGGAGAGTGAGAGAAGCAGCCATTGTCATTCTATCACCCTCACTTCTCCATCTGGACGACTCCAGTAAGTTCTCTGCCTTCCTGGCGTCCACTTGAGTCCCCGTTCCCAGGCACTAGCCTCAGGAGTCTTTTAAATGCACATCTCACCATCCAGCTTCCTGTAAGCCCTCAGGGGCTTCCGATTGCCATCTGGAGAAAAAACAAACTCCTGATCCTGTCCTATAAGCCTCTGCCACCAGCTACTCTCATCTCAGCACTCTGCCAGCCCCATTAAATTTCCAGGCTGTAATAGTACTCGCTTTTAATTCCTTGACTGCTTCAGGACCTTTGCACATGCTGTTCCATGCTCCTTTTACCCCCAACAGTCTTCTCTAAAGCGTCTAGTCTATGTGCCTCTGTTAGCTACTCCTAGGGTGCCTTACTTTTTATGCTGTCTCTGCCACTAACAGGTGATGGAAAGGTGCTTGTCACCCCCTAGCCACTGTTAAATGCTGTCCGTATTAACTCATTTAATCCTATGATGTGGACCCTGGTACCCTATTTTATATGTGAGGACACTGGGGCACAGAGAGGTTGAGTAGTTTTCTTAAATTAACGTCACACACCTAGTGAAATGCAGACCTTGAACTTGAACCTGGGCAGTCTGGCCCCAGCGCCTGCGATCTGGGCACGATCTTGCCCTGATTGCGAACAAGAGCATCTCAAGTGTGCTGCCTCGAGCTCACGGCCGCACTCACCCCTCAATTCCTAGAGCCTGGCACGCAGTGAGCACTTCCTGGTTTTTGAATGAATAACCCACCAATAAGGAGGCGACAGCAGAAGAGTGTCCTCTCCCTCATCCTAAGTTGGCTCAAACTCAAGAATAGACAGGTGGAAGCAGAGGCTGGCCCAGCTCTAGGTGGCTGGATGTACCAATGGGGACACGCGTCTGCACATGTCCCCAACGTGTCCATACAGCTTCCCCTCACCAGAGCCAGGTCTTTCCCTGTTTGGAAGGAACCATCCAACCTTCCCCTGCCCCCTTCCCAGCCGCCTGGCCGGGGTCTCGAAACAGAACAACCCCACTAATTCATCAGGGGACGTCAGCCTTGCAGAACGGTTTGAGGCATAAATCAAAGGATGAGGAAAGGTTTGAAAAAAAAAAGAGGTAGTGGGGAAAGAAAAATCAGGGAAGGGGGTAGGGAAAAAGAGCGATGGAAGGAGAATGGGGGGGGCCGATGAGATCAAAGGCAAAAATTCATCAGAGATAACGGAATTATTTATTTTTCCTGCTCTCATTCTCTGGGCCTTTGAGGCCTCCACGCTGATGTATTTGGACATCTTGGGGCCGTCTGTTACTGGAGGCCACCCCATCCCCTCTGCTTGGGCCCAGCCCCCAAAAGGCACGTCGGTTCCATCAGCAGCAGCTGCCCCCTCGGCGGCTGCCCATGGAGCCTTTTGAAGTGGGTCCGGGTGGTGTTTACTCACCCTCGTGTAAGAAACGCGTGCATGGTGCTGGCGGCAGCAGCTGCCCTGGGTGGGGATGGGGGTGGGAGGGAAGGGGGTGCCCTCATCACTCAGAGCCTGTTTATTTGGGAACCAGAGTGGCCCTTTCTCCAGTTATTACTCAACGTCCTCTACAGACCAATCCACCCTCATTCCAGAAGGTGGGGCAGGAATAACAAACATACTGCCCACTGCCAGATGTGCCCATCTTGCTGAGGCCCAGGGCTGCACTTGGCTTTCACAGAAGACTTGGACATGAATGACCAAGAGCATGCTTGGCCGGTCCCAAGAGAACTGGTCAGGGGCACGGGCTCAGGAGCCAGACGCCGGGCTTCAAGTTCTACTTGTCTCTTCCTATGTGACACTCACAGACAAGAAAACCCACCGAATCCTCAAAACAACTCCCCTTTCTTCTATGACAGATGGGGAAACTGAGGCTCAGAGAAGTTAACATAGGCGGAGAACTTAGTCTCATCGCATAGGAAGCCCAGAATAAGTGTTATTCGAAGACTGGCAGTTGGCTGAGAGCGCCATGGGAATCACAGGATTCCTCTTCCTTAAAGAGCGGCTCTTTCCACCCCCGTGTTTTAGTTAACTGGAAGATTATAAAACGTTGAAGCTGTTTTATAGGAGAGTACACTGGCTGAGAAGCTCTGGGCTGAAAAATCCAGTAGGCTGAATAACAGTGTTCGGGCTGATGGATAGTGTTTCTGCCAAAGGCAAATGATCAACAGGGCAAGATGGTTTTTCTCTTTGAACAAGTCTCCAAATCCGTGAAGTACAATATTAAAACGGGTATGTGGGCAAAGGCAAGACTCCGACAGCCAAGCCTTATGACTCTGAGCCTGCCTCTTGCTGGCTGTGTGAGCTGAGCACTGAGCCCCCAGCTTGCTTCTTTCCTCATTAGTGAGAAGGACACACACAATACCGTGTTCCCCGAAAAATACGACCTAACCAGAAAATAAGCCCTAGCATGATTTTCAGGAAGACATCCCCTCAACATAAGCCCTAATGCGTCTTTTGGAGCAAACCTTAATAGAAGACCCGGTCTCATTTTCAGGGAAATGCGGTAGCTCCTTCCTCCGTGAGGCTTTTGGGAAGGTGCCATGCAGTTGTATATATGAAGTGACATTCTTATAACACGATGCGCCAGGCGTTATTGTCAGTACTTGATAACCTATTTGCTACTTTAATCCTCAGAGAAAGCCTATGAGAGGGGCACGGTCACCCCCACGTTACAGATGAGGAAACGGAGACGTGAATAAGGTTCCACAGAATAACATGGCCAGGGGCACACAAGAGGGGCACATACATTTTAGCTCATGTTTATGTCACCAAAACAGTTCATAGTTGCAAGATGTGGGCTGCTGTGCTCTATATCCACTGGGGCAGGGCACTCCAGAGGCACAAACAAGCAGGTGGGAGGTGATGATTCTTCTGGAAGCGATAGAATTCAAAGGTGCTTGAGCCGTGGACTGGAGATAGGGAGGTGAGGGTTGGGATCTCTTGATTCTCAGTGAAAGGTGACCCAGCCTGTCCTCTAGCTTTTCCTGCAGAAGCCAAAGTCCTGCTGCAGGGGGGTGGGGTTTGGGCCCTGCAGGCCAATCAAATCCTGGCTGTTGGACCTCAGGTACCAACAGCCAGGAGCCAGGAGAAAGGGGGGCTCTCCTGCAAATGCACAGGTGAGGGCAGGCTGCTTCTTGGGGGAGATGGAGATCTCATGCTGGCTTCTTTTCTGTTGGAAGCAGCAGAGAAAGTGGTCCAGCAGGCCCCCAGACACTCTGCAGACTCTCCAGAGGCTGGAATGAAGGGTTGCTAGAATTTCTAGTACGAGTGACTGGAGGGGGAGCCTGGTCCATGCCATGCTGGCTGCGCCTACAGACCTCGCCACCAAGACCAGGACAAAAGGAGCAGGTGGCATTCACCCAGCTGGATTGAACGTTTGTTCAGTCAATTGTATTACTATTTTCTAACACGAGTATGTCTCTTCACTCTCCTCTGCCATCAAGGGTGTTTCAGAAAGCATGGAAGCAAATGCCTCTCAAACTTCTCTCCGTACACCTTTCATTTAATCTGAGTCTTGGAATACTCCTTGTGAAGTGGGGACAGACAGGTGATCCTTAGCGACTTGCCTTCCCACTCTCGCCCTGACACTGGCTGGCTTGTGCTGAGAAGGAAACTAGAGAGAGACCCTTCTCTGAAGGAGCTGCTTGTAGAATGTGTAGACAAAGACCCCCTGGACCCCCGACACAAAAGCTCGTGGACAGAGGGGGAAGGCGGGTGCTGGCGAGGTGCTCGCTGGGTGAGAGAGCCACCGTCTGGTTTTGATTAAACAGCCATTATTTACTCACGTCACGAACAATGCTCAGGAAGGCAGATGTGGTCACATGACCACGGGCTGGTGTGGGAGCCGTCAGCCCTGCCAACCCTGAGAGTCACCATGCATTTATGTTGCCTCTACTTTGTGTGATGGTCGTGACACGGCTACAAGACCTCATTCAATTCCCATGATGGCTCTACTGAAACAGACATATCTATTTATCACAAGATTTCCTTACGCCTCTCAGGAAAATACTGATCTCTAGCCTTTCAGACTGGGCAGGCTGCTCAGAAGACTTATGAAACTTTTACCTGGGAAACAGAAGATTCCAGATTTTTCCCAGGTCTGAGTTTACTATCGCCACATAATTTCTGGCTTGAGCTTCAAAATAAAGTCATCAAAGAGTTACAGCCTTTTCCCACCCCTTTTCCTAGCTCGACTAGGGAACTTTCTAGAAGGGTATGTGGTTCAAGCCTCTTTTCCGCTTGGGGGAATAATGGTGGGGGTGAAGAAAGGGTAACTGTCATGACGTATCAGGCCTTAAGAATTGATGCGGTCATTTCAAGAACTGAATTCTTATCCTGATGCTGTGAGGATTGTCACCCCCATTTTACAGATAAGAAAACAGAGGTTCACAGCAGCTCATGATGCAGGTTTGCCCCCAAATCCTTACAGCTACGATGGGGTAGAAATGAATTACAGAATCGGGGTCTGTTGGACCCCAGGGTGCACGCTCTGAAGGGCTCCACAAAGGTGCAACTCTATGAGGTCAGGGGCCTCGCCCGTCTTCCACAGAGTATAACGGTACCCGGCCCAGAAGAACTTAGTCTGGGATCTCAGGCTGTGATCACCCAGAGAGGTGACGATAGTTCCCAATTTTTCCATCTTTAAAATACAGAGAACTAGTGGAACATCGCCACTATGTACCACTAGGTGGCGCTATGAAGAACATAGTGGACGAAACGTGGGGTCCTATCGCCACGGCTTTTGCATAATCGAGGTACATTCAGAATGAGCTGAAAGGGACCTCAAAGAAGCATCTGTTTTGGTGGCATCTTTTCATGGAGGTGTGGCCATCAGGACAGATGTCATGGGTTTTCAGCCTCATCTCTGAGGATCCACCAGGTCTCTGAAGGCACTAGGGCCGTATGACCAACCACTAGCAGAGACAGGTACCACCGCCTGCCCTCGCTCCGCTGAGCCTCTTAACAGCCTTCCTCCTCTCAGCTAAGGCTCCCAAACACGCCCAGCTCAGAACCAACAAGGGTTCCAGTGTCTGCTCTTGTTCTTTATCAGAGAAGTTGTGAGTGTCTGGCTTTTTTAAATGTAGAACAAGACTAGCAACCTTATCAGTATTAATTTTTAAAATAAGCTCTATTTTCAAATCATTTTAGGTTCACAGAAATGTCATACTGTACAGAGAATGCCGGTACGCTCTTACCGAGCTTTCCCTAATTCTTTACCTTTGCAGTACACGCAAACGTAAAGAATTGGCCAGAACTAAAATAAACACCGGTACATTATTTTAACACACTCCAGGCTTTATTCGAATTTTAGCTGTGTTTCCACTGGTTGTCCCTTTTCTGCCCCAGGATCTAGTCCAACCACACTGCATTGAGAAGGGTATTAACTGTTGTTTGTTTGTTTTTCATGCAATAGAGGAGTATCACGTATTTTCTAAAGAAGCCAACTCATACAAAAAGAGATGAAACTCCCCCGTTGACTTCTGTCTTCCTGCCCCAATGCCATTTTAAGTTTGGTCTGTAGCCTTCCAGGCCTGTGCCGTCCAATAGGGTACCTGCTAGCCAATGAGCAATTTCAATTTCAATTTAGAATTAACATTCAGTTCCTCAGTCACACTAGAAACACGCACTATTGAGCACTTGAAATGTGGCTCGTCTCCCTAGCACTGGGCAGCAGAGCTACACAGTACCTTTCTCTTGGGACATAAAGTTCTACTGAATAGCACTGCTCTGGATCTTTTTCTGTGTGTTTACCTACAAATATATACTTAAATACATGCCTCTAAATGTCTACATGAGGATTGGAGACAACTGCATACTGTGTAGCATTTTTACTTAATTTGTGTTGGAGATCACACCACATTAGCACATATCGACTTGCCTCATTCATGTTGGCTGTTGCAGAGTGGCCTGTCACGTGGACCCCTCATTAATGTCATCCCCTCTTGAAGGGCACTTAGGTTGTTCCCAATTTTCTCCAATGACAATGAAGGCTACAAGAAACATCTTTCTTCCTTCTGAGTGTGCCCTAATTCAGGGCAGAGTTTTAGTCCAGTAGGAGACTGGATGCAGAGGAGACACTCAGCAATGCTGGGGTGTGGGCAGGATGCCAGGGTCTGCCCGGAGGTCAGGTGTGTTTTAGGCCACTGTCGAGACCCCCACTGGCCAATCACAAAATAAAAAGCCATGTGATAACCACACTAAAAAAATTGCATCCAACCAGGGTCTGAGGGTCTGAATTATTTGGTTTGTTTGGCAGATACCAATTGCACAGGAAGGAATAGCAGTGGCCGGTTCCGAGAAAGTTGTTGTATGGCAGCAGTGTACAAACATCTTAATGCCATTTAATCCAGAACAACTCCCTGAGGTAGGTTCTGTTATCCCCATTTTACAGATGGGGAAATTGAGGTGAAGGGTTAGGAAACTTTCCCACTCTTCTTCTGTGAAGAATTCTAGCTGGTAAGTGGCAGAGCTGGGACATGAACCCAACACAGAGCCCCTGGTCCTAACACATGCCAGCAGCCTACATCACCTGTGTGGGCAGGCGCACAGAGATAGCACAAAATTCCCCATGTGTTCTGCATCCAGCTTGCCCTAAGGTCGACATCTGATGTCACCATGACACATGTATCAAAACTAAGAAATTAGCATGGGTATATTACTATCAACTCAACTCCAGAGCTTATTTGGATTTCAGCAGTGTTTCCCGCTTATCCTGTCCTCATCGATGACCACCATAGAAGGCCAGCTCACTTCTGTAGGCATGAGTTCCCTGAGCCTCCAAACCCTCCTTTGTAAAGTGGAACTGTGTTCTCCAACCCAGACCTGTCCAAAGCCAGACTGTGACCTGACCTTGGATGGGTCAGTTCACTCAGGCAGGACGCACTTGAGTTTATAGTCTCATTTGCTCATGTAACTATGTTGCTTGTAATCAGGGTTGTAGGAATTAGGTAAGGCTTCTCAGCGGAGTGAGATGAGAATTGGGCCTTAAGGAATGGGAGGAATTTGGAGGGTGGGGTGCAGGATCCGTCACTGACTTTGAGCAGAGACCTCACTCGTGACCATGTGTCAAGCCCTTCCCCCCATCCTCGGCAACACGGTGGTAGGCACACAGAAACTTAGTACTTCATGGCTGAGAAATTCCAGGCCTGGACGCTTAAGACCCCCGGATCTCAGGGCTTCTGATCAAATTCAGCTGGCAATTCATCCACATGGTTCAGATACTGCGTCTGCAAAACCTCCGGAAACGCTGTTGCTGGCTGCACAGCACGCGTGGGAGGGCCCCTCCACGTCCAGCATACAGGGACTCTAAACCTAGATCGATCTTCCGAGATAGCCAAAGGCCACGGGCCCACCTGTAAAACTCCCATCCCAGGCATCCCCAAGGTGGTTTGTCATAGCAGAAGAGTATTTTATTGTGGTTTCAATTCTACCTCTCATTTATCACGGAGGACCTCTAACAATGGACTTTGCAGAAAATGGCCCACAAGAAATGGGGTAAGGTTACATTAGAATGCCCCAGGGTTGCTTTCAAAGCATCCAGAGGCATGGGCCCCACTCTAGACCTCCTGAAATCATAGTCCCGGGAATGGGGGCTTTGGCTTCCAGAGCTACACAATCTCTTGGATGATTGGATCAAAGCCAGTTTGAGCCACGCTCGTGAATGTATTTCTCAAAGTTACCTTACAGGCATCTTTTCAAGTGGTTTGTGGAGAGTGGTGTCCTGAAAGATACCCTGGATGTGACGGGCAAATTGGGCCTCTGCCTGAATCGTTATTCCTGTACCATCTGAGACAAGGCCCTCTCCTTTCCTCCCACTGAGGGGGTTACTACTGGAAGCAAAGCAAGTACTCACTTTCCTGCATCCCATCTATTAAACAGGCAATGATGATTGAATGACGATGCTTTGCCAAAGCTGCCCCACTGAAGTTAAGCTTTTGTCAAGTGTGCAGTATGAGTCATTAGAGAGAGAAGTACACACCTCGCCTGACGTTCAGAACACTTATACCCTGAACAGACAGTTCCAGGGCTGTATGCCAGCTTCCCAGAATGGAAACCATGGGCCCGGATGAAGACAATGAATGTATAACATTTGTGTCATCAAGAAACTAAAATTCAGAAAATCCATGTACTTGAATACCTGACCTTTAGTTTACAAAGGGTATTTGGTTATTAAATCAGGATACCTAAATGTTGTCTCACACTGGAGCACCGCCCTGCCCCAAAGCAATACAAGTTAATTTTTAAAAAATTAGTAAAATCCCCTGTTTAGTCCTACTTCCCAGTTTTGTTGTCCTAAGGAAGACATTTGGCGATACCTGGAGATATACCTGGACGGTGCGACTGATGTTCAGTGGGTAAAGGCCAGGGATGCTGCCGAAATTTCTGCAATGCACAGGACAGCCCCCCACCACAAAGACTTCGCCAGCCCCAACCGTCACTAGGGTTGAGATTGAGAAACCTTGTCTTAGATTTAGACATATTCTGTGTACATGTATCCATGAGCCTATTATAACTGCTCTGGCTTTTTCTACTTTGCACTTAATATTGAGGACATCTGTGTATTGCTCTGTTGTGTGCATGTACCATAGAGCATTATGTAAAAAAAAAACAACTGGTAAGAATCTAGGCTTATTCCCTACGTCTTTGTACACTTATCGGATGAGTTCTCAGCTCAAGTCATCTGAGCTATTGCAGACGTGTCTCTTGTTTTGAGAGATGGCTCTGGAACAGCAATAACAGATCGCCAGCTGAGGTTGGCAGAAGTGTACTGTGTGGTTACGTCCTTGCACCCGTGTATACTCACAAAGAGTCTTGTGTATCACTGAGCCACCGGGCCCTTGGAGAACTTTCTCTCCAGAAGCCAGACCTGTGCTGAGACTCAGCTCGTGGTAGAAGGTTGCTCTCTGGGTCCTAAGCCTGGAAGCACACATGAGTCATGGCTTTGAAATCCACCTCAGATGCCAGCTGAAAACAGAGGCTTTGCATAATCAAGTTGACAGATGAAGCTGGGCCTGCCCTGCTGGGGACAGGCTCATCCATATCCTGGGTTAAAAGAAATATTGCATTTTTAAAGAGGAAAGAAACATATTTAAGAGATAAAGGGGGGAAAAAAAGAGAAGAGTTTTCTGGTCATTAATTATAATAAAACGCTGGGGGAAAAATTCACTTTAAAGGCATGCTAAAGCCCTGTAATCTTCAAAGAGATAGAGGAGGCTCGCCTGCCTGGGAAGAAAGAAACTGCACCAAGCGACCACCACTTCCAACCAATTGCAGACAGTCAAGGCGAGGGCTACAGTTATTGGGGGAACATGTTGGGTGGGGAACGAGTTCTGTTCCTGCCTCTCCGGGGTCAGCTCTTGCCCCTCAGGTGCCCCTCTGATCAAACCACATGCAGTGAAAAGGGCGCTGGTTTCCAAACCTACCCCCGGGCCATGATGCCTAAACACTTGCCCCCCTTTTGTGGTCTCAAACCCTTGCTGCCTGTGAGGACCCTGCGTCTTCAGAGCACAGTTCCAGAATAACTTAGTCAGATCCATGACCATGCGAGAAAGCAGGTCCAGTGTTGCCAGACTTTGGACACAAGAAGCCCCAACTCCAAGTTTTATGTTCATTTTTCCTGTTTTCACAAACCAAATGACATGCCTGCAGCTGAATTAAGCCCTGTTGTATTACTGTAGCCAGTTGGCCAAATGGTGGAGGTACTGAAAGCTTTAGACCATCTTAAAAGAAGTGACATTAATGAATGCCAGGGTATTAAAGGCTGAATATGGATTTATTTATCCGATGAATGTCTGGCTTGATTGTATGACCCATGGTGTCAGAAGAACCCATGAGTTTTCTTTGGTTGGGAGGGAAGGCAGTGGGAGCAGTTATTGAGTTAGGGAAGGACTTTGCTTTCCTTGGTATAAGCCCCAGCAGAAAGCTGGCTCCTGTTGGACCACTTAGTTCTCCCAGGTGCAAACACACTTCCCAGGGCATTGTAAGAAGACTTACACAGAATAGTTTTAGGGAACCAAATCTGCAACGAGGCTTTGCAAGCTTTCCAATATTAACTACACCAACAACAAATACCTTCCACGCTCCCTTTTCTCCCCATGCCCTGAATTAAAAAATCTTGGGTCACCCTGACAGAACAAGTTCTGCCCCAAACACTCCTTCTGTCCTGAATTCAGACACCACTTGCTCTGTTAAGCAGAATCCACTCCGAACGCACACATTCTAAATGGCAGGTCATAACCTAGAGGTCTTAAATTCAGTGACTGAGCCAGGCTTTAAAAAAAAGAGAAAACCAGAGTTCGCTATCTATAGTAAGGGCACATTTGCTTCAAGATATTTTTGTTTCAGTTACTTATGCACAGGTGTGTGTGTCCTGAGTTGGCTCTGACTAACCTGTGAGCCCATTTTTGACATCTCTTCCCTCTCCCATACTCAGTGACTTCAAAGTGATAGTTTGAATTTGGTCGTTGGTGGGAGTATTTACACCATGGAAATCGGCAACCATACAAATGAAAACTTCTCCCCCTGGAGAGCTGGTTGTTGACAGGTCACTAGCAGTATACTGGTGAACATTAAGGCTGTGGGCCAAGCTCTTCTGCAACCCATGCTAAGAAAGTCACCTGATGTAGGTGAGTTTCCTAGGGTTTGCATGCCGGTGGGTTTACGCAGGAGCATCCCCAGAAACAGCACCTGTGGGAACTGAGGGAGGAGGATTGGGCTTCTGGGGGAAATTGAACTGTAATGCAGCTGCCAACGGAGACCTCAGCTGACCCCATGGAGAGCCTTGGGGCAACTCTTCAAGGCCGTCGCAGCTCCACAGTGGGGTAAGGAGAGATGGCTTTCACACTCCTCATACACTAACCGTTGAATGCAGGTTGCCCCTGAGAAGGAACCGTGATGTTGAGTGAAGCAGCCCTCTTGATCTGGGAGCCATCAGCACCCCAAACTCACAGCAACTGGGGAACTGAAGTTGGGGGCCAGAGTGAGATGTGAGTGGCACACTATGGCATCTACTACTTTCCTCCAGCTAGAGTCTAATGCAGAGTATAAAGGGTACACAAAGCATGTTACCACTGTGAGTGAACCCAAGCTAGCCTGCTAGAGAATGACAGGCCATGCAGTCCAGTGGCCCCAGCCCAGGCCACTCTAGGCCGTCCTATAGTCAGTTGATCCCCAAATACGTAAGAAAGCCCGAAGCTACCTACCCAACCCCAGCTGACCGAACATACACGAATGAGCCCAGCTGAGACCAGAATACCCACCGAGCTGAGTCCTAGACTCAGTAGCAATAATGCATGCTTATCTTTTTAAGCCTGTGAGGACAGGAGTAAGTTTTACACAGCAATGGCTAACTGATCCAAGGCCTGAGATTATCCTGGCTAGAGCCACACTGAGTAGACGTGAAAAAGAAGGATATGAATGTCTAGTTGAATCTCTATGGCCTGTATTTGGGGCCCGTTAGAAAAAAGAACAGACTTGATTCTGCAAGTAATGATGAGCCACAGAAGATTAGTGAGCAAGAGTATCCCGCCCTAAGCACTGCTTTCTGGAATCAGAGACTGTTGTGATCAAGAGTCTTTTGGCCACTAGACACAGACCCATGCAAGCCAGCTCACGATTTAAGAAAGTAAAGCGGAGAATGATTATTTTAAAGTTGCGGATCTCACAAAAATCTATGGATAGGAAAGAAAATGTCTGGGCTTGCCGGGAGTCAGAAGACTCAGTAACAGAGGCTACTTTCCATCTCCCTGAGTCCACATGGCCTCTGTTCTACATCCCTGAGGGTCTGTTCCATTGTTTCTCCTTGAGTGAGACAGCAGAAGCTCCAGTCTTCAAATATTTGAATACCTACTGTGTGCAAGGCCGGGACTGCTTTGCTAGTCATGACCTGTTCATCTTTACATCAATTTCTTGCCCTTCTCTCTGCTCAGCTCTGCATATAAAGACCCCTGTGGACGTTTTCCTAGGCTCCTTGCCAGTTAACTTTGTTTTGAAGATAGGAGAAAAGAACCAGGCTATTTCTCCTGTTTCCTCTCTTTTTCATGTGTTGCTTCATCCTTACTTCCGGTCTTGTTGCCAGCCCCATCCCTCCCTAGTCACCAACTCCCATAGGGAAAACTCAAAGTCTTTCCAGATTCAACTTGATGGCTCCAACCAAAGGAGGAGGTAAGGCCACCTCTTGGTTTTGCTCTCCACCCTCTGTTGCAGTGGCTCCCAGCCGCTGCTAATCTCTGGGTCGTCTCACCTTACCCTGTTTGATCTAGTAATGCTTTCAGGGCTTTGAAATGGATTTTCTATATTCAATTCCCTTGATTGAATTTCCTGGCATTTTCCTTCTGCATGGGACTCTATTGAGGGAGCCACCATGTTGGGCCATACAGATGTATGCTGCACAAATCTAGAGCACATTTCACATAGTGTCCCCTTTGAACTATACAGCACAACAATTCCACGCCATGTATCCTTCTAAGTGTGGGGGATATAGCAGTGAACACAAATATTGAAATCCTGGTCTCTATGGAGCTCATATTTCAAGCTGATACTCCCCCATTGGGGGAGACAGGTAAGCTAAATAAATACAATTTCAGTTGGTGACAAGTGCTATGAAGAAAAATAAAGCAGGAACGTGGGTGGACAGAGGGTAAGGTGGCAATTTTAAATATGCTAGAAAAGGTCTCATGAAGAAGGGAGCATGAGTAAAGACCTGAAGGAGATAAGCAGTAAACCACGCTACTATCTAGGGAGAACCTCTCTGTAGAGGGAACCAGCAGGTATGAGGTCCTGCTGTTGGAATCAATAAATAACGGAACCCCTTGCTTCTTCCATTCCGACTTCTTGCTTCTGCCACCACTGGCTGGACCCACCTGGATGCCTGAAAGTGAAAATGGAGAAGAACTGACACAGACAGAAAGTAAAGTAGTCTGGTCCATGTAGGACGTGGAGATGCAGAAATGGGGCTCGATACTCATTTGTCATCGAGCCAGACCTAGTGAGTGAGTGTGCCTCTATGCCTCACTTGGACAAACTGGTTTCCCCTCTCACATATGCAGCTAAGAGCAGCCAAAGTCTCTCTTCAAACAAGAGCTTTCCATTCAGCTGCAGAAATGTGGTTAGCTGACAGATTCAGGGTCAGCCTCAGCTTTCAAGCTGACATCATGCGCTTTCCAGGCAGCTCCCTGGCAATGACTGAGCACACCAAGGGTATTAGGGACAGGCCATGTCTGCCCAGGGTAGGACTCTTCTAGAAGCCATGCAGTATGTACTTTTGAGCTCCCTATTGTGTTAACTGATACTTTCTCAGGTCTGCTTTGTAGGCTGAGGCTCTCCCTGCCCAATTCTGCTTCTTCCAACCCTCTTATCTTTCAGAGACATTATCAGTGGTGTGCTGGAAAATGGTTAACAACTGGCTTTCTGATTTATAGCATCTGCCGATTTCTGTGGCGTAAATACCCAGTTTCAGCCTACCCATCTGAGAATTCTAGTTTACAAAGCATGTGCCATCCATTAGCATGTCACCTAAAGTCTCTCTCAAACATATACTGAAACGGCCGACTTCCTTTCTGTTCCGGTTGTTCTAGAGAACGGAAGAAAGGAGAACAATTGGCTTCATTCATGGTGACAGAGTCATGTTTTAAAATGTCCTATCTTCTTAACACTTCTACTAGCTTCCCATTGGCCTAACAAATAAAAGCTAAACTCCTCTGACCTACAAAGTTCTACATAACCCAGCCCCTTTTGTCCTTTCCCAAGGCCTCTCCTACCATTCTCCTCCAGTCCCATGTGTGGCCGTTGCGCAGTTTGGCACCACTCAGTGGCATCTTCCCCTCCCCCCTCTTTCTTGGTTCCTTGATCTGAAATGCTCTGCATCCCTGCTGTTGACTGAACTGGCTTCCTGTTCGTGGTATCAGTCATCAGCTGTAGGAGGCCATCTTTGATTCTTATTTATCTGAGTATCTGTAGATGCTCCGTAGGGTTGTGCAATGGCTCTTTCTCAAAGACAAGAGATCTCATCAATATTCTTGACGTCTATATTGTCAGTACCTAGAAGAGGGCTGGAACAGAGTAGTTGCTGCAGTATTAGCTGAATAACAGAAGGCTAACATTGTCCAAGCAGAAGCTGGTGTGTGTGTGTATAGCTGGAACCCCATGCAAGCCGTCATCAATGCAAACTTCCAAATGTAGCACATGTTGCCCACATCTTCTTGACCCGCCCTGAACTTCACCTGCAACTTTAGTAGACAGTTCCTGTCCCATGGCCTCCCATCTCAAAAGCACCTGCTTCTCTGCCTGAGTGTTTTCTCTGGTCACAGGAGCGTGCTAGAACACACAGCACTCCAGAAGTGCTGAGATGTTAACAGCCACAGCGACCCTCCGAGCTGGTGACAGACTGGGGTTGGCGATTAAATACTCCCAGCTTTCTCACTCCTCAGAGAACAATCTTGAGATTTATTCTAAGCAATCTCTCACGAGGCTCCCAATAGCATAAACCCAAGATGCTCAGGGTGGGTGGTCAGCCTCATAACAGCCCCTTTTTGGGGGAGGTCATCCCAGAAAGCATAATGGAATGGGGAAATGGACAGAGGCGGGAGGAAGACTAATGAACTTAATTGGACCCCAATTCTTATCTCAGTTGGGGATCCCTCCAACAGACTCAACGCCAGCAAATCAGCTAAGCTGGTCCCAGTAGGAGTCTGTATGTGTGGAACCCAATATGAAGCATCAATTCCAGTCGCCAATGATACTTGGTCCGAGAATTGGCCATCGCTGGGCAAGAACAGTAGTCGGCTGCCTGGATCAAGCATGTCACACACGGCAAAGGCAGGGGTGCTCAGGAGCTCTGGATGGTAGAGCACCACCTTGATCCACTTAGCCCTGGCATTCGAGGCCAAAGACTGCAAGCCCCGCCCCCACCCCCCACGTGGAAGCCTTCAGAGGGAGCCTGGTCCAGCAGATTTAGAGGTTGCAACGATTCTGCCTTGATCCTGGGCCCTTGACTCAGCCTGCAGCCTCCCCATTCTGCATTCTCTACCTGCTCTGAGGTTATTGGGGCCTGGTGTGAATTTAGGAACAATAAAACCATCAAAGGGCTCGGTCCTGAGAACAATCAGTGGGGGATTTTGTAATAAAGGAACATCCTGCCCAGAAAGGTGTGAGACTTCAAGGCAAGCTGATGGACCCTTCTGAAAGGGCCTTCTCTGGGGGGGGGGGTCTTGTAGGGTCCACACCTGGGATGGCTTAAGGTGCCATCTGGCCTGGAGACGGCTGGGTGGACCTCGTCAGCCGCAGTGCAGGTCCGTGTCTCTCCAGGGCTCCGGGAGGAAGGCCATGCTGTCCTCCCCAGGACATTTACTCCAGGTGTCCACATCCCTAGCCATCACCAGGTTGCACCATGTTTTCTCAACAGCTTCTCCACCAAGACCCTTTGGACCTCCTAGCACGGGACGTCACCTTCCATTTTACCACCTGGCCCTTGCTTCTCTCCAGTCTCTTCACTCACTGGGGCAAAGGCCTTGAGTGCAGCCAGATGCGTGTGCTGCTCTGACAGCTGGGGGATGCTGAGAACACAGGAGGTACTCAAAGTCACACCCTTGGGCAGCACCCTATTCTGGGGCAAAGATTCCCCACTAGAAGACAGATGAGAAGGCATCAGGCTGGTGCAAAAGTAATTGCAGGTTAAAAGGTTAAAAGTAATGGCAAAAACCGCAATTATTTTTTCACCAACCTAATAGTTCTATCAGGGAGTGACGGGGGCAGGGAGTGATGGGGGCAGGGCGAGCTAAGTAGGGTAAGCGATGGGGGAGGCACAGCAGGGCTGCTGTTTTAGAGGATCATCAGCTCAAATGTCACCTCCTCAGGAAGGCTTCCCAGAACCTGAAGGTACAAAGGAAGTGAGCCATGTAGGTATGTAAAGGAAGCGTGTTCCCAGGGCAGAGGCGTGAAACAGGTACATGCTTAGTATGGCCGAGGACAGCAATGGACTAGGGCCTGCTTTCTTCCCCCACCCTCCCCACGCTTCTCTTGTGATGTTTCCTTTGTCTCGACAGTCCCTGTCTCCCATGATATTGTTCACCTAGCCACGTCTTACTTTCAGGACCTTTACAACTCAGCTCAGATGCCACCTCCTCCAAAAGCCCTCCCTACGCCACCCCACAGCTCCATGGATTTCCTTGGGATGCACCAGACAGATTCGCCCTCAGAGATCACCTCAGCTACAGGCAGCTGCCTAGCCCAAGCTCCTTCCCTTCCCTGTGTAGCCCACAGCCAGTGACATACCCGTGCAGGGTTATAAATGCCCAGTCAGACCATCCCAGGACACCTCTGAAGGGTCACCCTAGCTCCAGGGCTCCCCACGGGGTTGGCCAAGGCTGTTGCTAGGCTCACACTGCAGTTCAATTTCTCCCCGCTTCCACAAGGGTTGATCCCAAGGGCACCTTCTCACTAAACATCACCTCAGCCTGTTTCCCAGGACACAGCCTGTGACCATCCTCGTGGCACTTATCCCCGTCCATTGTAGTAGCAGCCACAAACAGATGTAGTCGCGTTGAGACAGCTGGCTCAGAGCGCCCAGCATGCCAGGACTTGGTGTGATTACATCTTCTCTCATGAAGTCGGGTAACCTCATCGCCCATTTTATAGATCGGGGTCAAGGGCTCCAAGAGGAGTAGGTTGCCCGAGGTTTCCTAGCAGATCAGAGGCACCGCTAGGACCTGACGTGAAGCCTTCGCCCGCAGGCGCCAATCAGCACAGCTCCAACTTCTTGGCTTGCCTATCTCCATCTCATTCCTGCTCCCAGGATGGGTCAGTGCCTTGGCCCCCACGCCCATGGCCCCAAGAGTCACATCTGCATCTCTCAAATGTACCTGTGGACCTGGGATGGACACCACCAGCCCCTCATCGGCTGTTCCCTAGTTCCATCTGTGTCATGTCATTTCCCACTAGTGTGAGTTTCCTGGACTGTGGATATAGTTCCTTCCTGTGCTTCTCAGTGCAGAACCACTGACCACCACCTACTGTTACCAACCGAAGGACCAGCTGCTTGATGAACCAGTGCACACTTCAGATGAGGCCACAAAATCCTAGAGAGGGGGTATGGTTTGTTCACAGTCACGCAGCGTTGGGATGGGCGAGCGCCTCCCTGGGTGACAGTCAGGTGTCTGTGCTTGTAGGGACTTTCATGCATGATAGGAGGGGACCTGCTCTGGGATCTGAGCCAGCACAAGGGCCCTCAGGCTTTGCCAGCAAGTTCTACAGCTGAGAGCATGTGGGACCCAGGGTAGAGTAAATGTCACCTACCCCTTGGCGATGGGGGCAGCTCTGGTGTGGTGGGGAGAGCAGTAGGTCAGGGGGTGGGATTTGAATCACTAGTCCTTCCAGGATACACCGATTGGGCAAGCTCCTTATCTCCATTTTACAGCCCAGAAAACCAAGTCTTAAAGCTAAGCAAATCCTGCCCATCTCTCAGCGGTCAGGAAAAGTGCCTCTGATTTACAGCTTTTAGCAACTGCACGTGTTTTTCTCAGCAAACTCGTGTCCATCTGCAACGGAGACTGAGCAACTGTAAAACGTAGTGCCTCCCTGCCGCAGTGAACTCTGCGTGGAGGGAGGATACTTCTCACACCTCGTATGTCATCGGAATCCTCCTCCAAAGGCCGAGTGCACACTTTGTGGCTGAACGTGGCATTGGCTGACTTCTGGGTTTTGGGGGAAGGACACTCCTGAAGCCAACCTCAACCATCGGGCACCCTTAGAGGGGCTTTCCCATCTTCCCTCTTATGCTTTTTTCGCTCTTCAACAAAGCACATACTGGGAGATGGTAGGAGTTTACTAAATGCACAGCTCCAGACCTTTTCTGAATTTTGGCTTTTAGAAAAGCTATAAAGGGGTGATGGACTAGGCAATTAAGGTACCTCTCCAGTTATACCCGCCATTGGGATCAGAGTTGTCAAAGAGATACACGCAATGACATTCTATAAGGCCTCCAGCTGACATGGGCACATTATCTGGAGGCATCAGCCAGATTCTCCAAGGAATTGAGTTCTTGGAAGGGGGACTGTAGTGTGGGTAGGAAAATCTCCATGTGGTACTTGGGGGCACACTGCTTGGATCCCCTCTAAGAAAGAAGTTGCTGGTGGGTCATAGGGAAGCATGGAGCTACAGCAGCACCTTTGGGATTCGTCACTCCATTCATGCTGTCACCGTGGCCTCCCCAGGCAACCTCAGCCATTGATCAGGTAGGCTGGGGGTCCTAGGGCCCAGGCATGGCTGCCGAGCAGCTCTTCTCTCCGGGGCAGTCTTTGCTCTGGAGCTGCCACTGGGTCTAAGACCTTATCTGATCTGCGTCGCGGCCTGAGGCTCTTCCTGCCTGCCTCTGCTCACTCTCCTTCATCTCACAGAGGTATCACCCACCCTCCTTATAAACCGCTGTGTACCTAACTTCTGGGTCTTCCAGGCGGTGCTTCCAGGCTCCACTCCCCAAGGAGAAAGCAGGACAGTGGGGGTGCAGGACAAAAGTGATGTGTCACTCCAGGTTGTGCATTTCCTGTACAATGCCAGCGATAGCCTTGTGCTCAGTCTTAGCTCTGGTTCCCTGTTCTTAGCCTCGCCTTAGGCCAGCCTCCCTCCATCGGTGTCCTGCGTCATCCACTTCTCTCGTCAGGGCAGACCTGCTCAGGTGGCCACACTTTCCCAGGGAGGTCCCATCCCAGCAACTCCCAAGGGATCTTTAAAACATAACTGCTGACCCAGGATGTATTGGTGTTGAGTTTATCACAAAGCTAAACGTTGGCATTTTTTCCTTCAACTCAAGAGCCAAAACTAATGTAAACACCCACTCCCCGTCCGTTACCCTAATGCCATCCGCAATCTGAGCAGGCTTGACCCTATCGGAGGTCTCCTGATGTATGGCCTTACTAACAGACGCAGCCGCTGAGAACTGAGCTGGGCATCTGGGTACCGGGGAGGAAGGTGGTTCAAGAGAAATGTCAGCCTCCCCTCCTCAGTTGGGGAGCTACAGCCTTCTGCAAGGAAGAGAGTTAAGAAGTTGGAGGCTTTGCTGAGTGAATGGGAAAGGACAGAGGCCAAGCTGTCTGTCCTTAGGGCAGAAACTGAGGTGAGAAATGAGGGGGGTGCAGAAAACAATTTCTAAGTCAGCTGATCTAGGAAGAGAGGGCGAGACAATTGCAAGCATGGATCAGTGGCACGAGAGGGAGGAATGCGAGTTCTTATTCCCTTCGCCCTTACACATCTTCCCATGGGTATGATGAGTCCTGGGTCCTACTTTAATTTTAGCGATGTGATATGATAGCACGGTGGGCAGAACTCCCAAGGCAGAGTATCGCCATAGCCATTCTTTTGCTTTGCAGTAAATTTTTATTGTGTACATATAGGAAAGTGCACAAATCATAGATATAGAGCTGGATGAATTTTCACAAGGTGAGTATAGTCGTGTAGAGACATAATTATGTAAGTCATCCTTCCATGTTGAGATTAGTGTCATTCTTTTTAAAGATCTGCTTTCCAGAAGTATTTACCATAGGCTTCCTTCCTCCATGCAGAAAGTCTCAGCTGGCTCATTTTATCGGGGTTTAACTACCTGATTGGGGATGATGTCAACATACGGAGCCTGTTACAGCCAAGGGCCATTTGGAATTAGGATTATTTGGCAATCTTGTTAGCGATTCTGCCATGCCTGCTTGCTGTCCTCACTTCTGTTTTCATTTCAACCCCATCACACATGCTGTTTGATGCCTGAATTTGGTCTTAACTGGGGATCCAGATAAATCCAGATTTGAATTTCATCTCTGCCTCTATCTTAAACATGTGAGGCCCATTTTAAAGTTCAAGACACTGAGTTGAAGTTACATCTACCCTCAAGTTCATTTCCACAGTGCTGGACACCAAACAAAAAGATCACGTGGACAACCTGGGTAGAGCCTCCTGCCTTAGGTCCCCCCTCTGAGAGTCAGGGGAAAGTTATTAGGATGTGGTCTCAGGATCCACTAGTTGGGGTGCAACAAAGGGGGGGTGCAACGATGTGAGAGCGGGAAGGCAAAAAAACACGCGAGCCCTCTGATCGAGCCCTGTCCCCGGGTACCTTGCCCCATTCTACAGGCCAGCTGACATAATTAAAAAGAGCTGATGTAATTAATGAGAGCTGACGTAATTAATGAGACTGTAGAACTCAGCTCTCAAGTTGGCTTCCTGGCAGTGAGGGAGCTGCACTATTTATACCCCTGCAGCGATCGTTGGTAAAGGCGTCTAGTTCTCCACGTGTGCACGCAAAGCAGCCTGAGGTCTGTCTGCCAATGATAACTCAGGTGCTGGCTGTAAGGCATGCAAGTGCTTCAGGAGCCAGTGGGCAGAAAAAGGACAAAATAACCCCAGGATATAGACTGCACTGAGCACCTGTCTCACCCACACTCGAATACGCTGCAGGGATTGAGAATATTGCTGAGATGCTAGATAATTCCTGTTGCGGCTCATGAAGAGGCCACTTCAGGGTTGAGGGCCCTGATCCCTGTACCCTAACCAGCCTTCTGAGCCATAGATTAGTTTTACCCTCTTCCACGTGGCTTTCATTGTACAGAGAACCACAGCCAAAGATCTGTATTCCCGTGAACATTAAGAATGAGGAGTATCTCACTACAAAAATTACTATGCGTTTACAAATTGTCATCTCCACGGTTGGCCAGGACAACGGGTACAGAACTGATGGTGGCAGCAGCAGCAAGAGCAGTGCCCATGAGAACCTGAGAGGAGGATGGATAGCTATGGTTTCAGCGAGGGTAACAACATCAGAAAGGACAGCTGTGTTAGGAACAGCATGGTGACAACTTCCTTATGACTGTCAGGCAGGAAGACCACAGTAAAAATGGAAAGTCTCCAGATGTGCAGGGGACCACATACTGTTCCTGGTACCAGAAACTACCAATCCTCGTGGTAGCGGAACATAGGCCATGATTGACAGCAGGGTAGCTGAGTGGATGTGCTGACTACGGGGTTTGCCTCCAAAGATCCATCTTTCTATCATTCTCCACCCTACTCTCTGCTCTGAGAGGAATACCTGTTTATATTTGGAAGGTAGAGGGCAAAAGAACAACTTGATGTTATTGATGAGGGGTCCCAACAGGTGATAGAAAGACAAGAGGAGAGAGGTTGGGGTATTTAGTCCCCTTCCTCCAGCTGGTGGCTGATCCCTTTAGGACCTCAGCTTCCATGGCTACAGCTCACCATCAGGCCCCATGAGCACTGGTTATTTCCTGTGCTCTTTTAATTCTGGGAGGGGGAGTGGTTGTAACGAAGTCCTAAGACTCTAGCAGAGGGATGCCCGCACCTCTGATTGGTTCCCTCAACCCCGCCCATGCCTGGGAGTCATCACCTGACATGGACTCCATCTCCAGTTAGGACCCTAATGGAGAGAAAGGGTAATTTGTTCTCAGGATTTGATGAATATGGTATGCATCCTGGTGAGAGAAGGGCACAATCTAAGCCGACCCTTATCATGATTAGGTCAGCTCACAGGCCAGTAGGCTTCCTGACAGAGGACAGGACATGACTGCATGAAGTAACTGGGACTCACAGAGCCCTTCTTGCAGATTAACCAGATGCAAGTTTTGGTACACAGAAACATCGTTCAGAAATATGAGATTACCCAAGGAGAGAAAGACAATTCCATCCATTAAAGACGTGCAGAAGTCCCTTTAAGAAGGGACTTACCCTCTTTAGGGAGGGTGGTCTCAGGGAAGAGCTGACCCTCCTGTTAGGAGCGCCTGTCCAGATCCATTTGTAAAGGCAAGTGTGTCTTGATCCCAGTGACCCCTCCTGGGAAGGCCTGTGGACAGAGAGCCAGAGGAACATTTCTTTTATAGCACGGTTTCCTTCCCAGGCCTGCTTAGGACCATTCCAGGACCCCACAAGACAGGCGGAGATTCCTTATGTTTGACAGAGGAGCCTGACCTCACTTCTGAGGTCAAGGGTATCTCTAGCAACTTAGTTCTCCAGCTGAGAACTCGATTCTATGATCCCAGGAATATTCCAGGGGCTCTTGCTTCATTGCTCTCATATAGGGTTGGCCAGAAATCTGAAGTCCTTCTAAGGTCCTCTTACTTCTGTTCCTTCTGTCTCATCCCATTAGGACACAGAAATCAAAGTCTATCATTCTTCCAGTGAGGTCTTTCTCTCCCTCCACTTTCGGAGAATTCTACCATCCTTACAAGAATTCCTGAGACTACAGAATTCCAAATGATGGCCACTTGACATTTTTACTGTCAACTAAATCCAGTCTCCTCAGCAAGAGCCAAGAATTTGCCAATGAGGAACGCATTCAACTTGACACTCATCATTAGCTCAAGAGGCCAGATACTCAATGCCAAATCCTTACAAGATCTTTAAAACTGCAAAGTGATGACAGGTTGAATGCTATGTTTCTGCTCTCGTCATTATCACTCACTTGCAAAGGCACACAAAGTGTCTAAATCATACAAATACAAGAAAAGGGACGACAAAACATATCCTCTGAATTTTTCATTCTGTGGCTGTGTCTATAGCTTTAGAGGTGGGTCACATTTATCTACTTCTGAGTCACAAGACTGTCCCCCAGTTCCTAGACTTTGGGCATGGTTGCGCCAGTGTTAGGGTTCGGGTTGGGACCCAATCTTGGTCATGGATTGTTCCATTTGTTCCTTCAGTAGCTAACTAATTCTCCTTCACCCACCTGAATAGCAATAATGACAATAGACTCCTATGAAGCCCATGGTTTTACTTTGAAATATGTTAGCGTTATTTGCATTTCCTGTAACATTGTTTACTGCAGTATTTTTATTACAATGTAGAATGAAGCCTGAAGCAATTTGGGGAAGGTTCTAGATCTATCTGAGGAAACAGAGCTGAATCCAAGATAGGAGTCCCAGTGGCTCACCTCCAAATAACATATAGAGCACTGCCTTTGAATCTCTGAGCTTGTCACTAACACTTCTGTTGTTTCTGTTCATTAAGAACTCGCAAGATCTCTTTAGGTAAGGAATAGATCAAGCCCATCATTTTAGCCAGCACTGAATGTGGCACTGAAAACAATGCTTGGATGGCTGATTACCTTCAGAAATCCCCAGGTTGGTTCCGAAAGCCATCATATTGGACCACATTCCATTCTATTGGTTCAGGAGGAACTAGAGACATTCACAAAATAACATTCCTATCTCCTTGAATGATCTCTTAACTTTTGTAAAAGGGAGAAGCTACATAACTAGCCAGACTTTTTTTGTAAGGTTGCTATAAAAAGTTTTAGTAAGTTCAGTTCTTAGCTAGAAGATAGCATCAATATTGCAAAGACAAGATTACAACACATGCCAATATCTTCCTTAAGTGCTCAAGGTGATGCCCATGGCTTTCAACTTGATTCAGATTTGCTTGTGCTCCTTGGTTTGCCTGTTCTTCCCACCTCTATGTTGTTCCCCCACCTTAGGCAGGGTGGTTAGTAAGTCAATGGCAAACCACAGTTTAAACAGAGTTAAGAGTTAAAGCTCTGTGGTCATTTGGAGGAGAGTCTCAGAACCATGTGTGTTGATGAGAGTGGGTTGGGAAGCCCAATGGCCACAAAATGTACCCATATTGAGCCAACACAACTTCTTAGTAAGCAGACACTGACTCTGGGATTAAAGACTACTTGACAGAGAGATTCAGAGGAAGATCTATTTTCTAGCCCTGGGTTAACAAAACCACATTTGGCTGAGTGAATACATAAGAGTTGAAGTTGGGTACGTGCCCAGAAAGAAATTGGGCCTGAATAGGTCAAGGGACCTATAGCTACAGCTGAGAGCTAACCCATGAACATGCCATCCCCTGTTAACTTCCAACCACAAGGAAAGTCAAATCAGTTTTCAGGGATTTGGACCCACAGAGCTACCACAGAAGTGAATTTAGCACATTAAGTGTAGAACACGGGGTTTGCAAGGTACGTGTATTCAACCTCATGGAGCTATTAAAAAATTAAGATGACCAACCCAGGCAAGATGGCCAACAGATGTTCACCATGATGCTGGAGACTGGGGAGCAGATGGGCCTTGTCTGTGCTGAACAGGCAACCTGTGTGAGGAGAGTAGGACCTTCAGAGTGCAAGGAACTTAGATGAGCACCTCTATCCACTCAGGGGGCTGCTTCATGAGTGTGCACCTCCACAGGTGTGGTCATGGGGCACTGAGGCCACCTCTCACTCAGCATAAGGACCTCTGATTCAAGCTAGATGGCCAGGCCAGGGGACACTATAGTGCTGGAAGCTGCCCTCTTGGCCAATATGCCCACCATGCACAATTGGCTGCAGACCCTTCGATGTGCATATGTGCAAACTCGTAAGGCTGTTTGGGATGCAACGGGCACCAAGGGTGCAACCCATGTGCCTGACTCGGGGCTTCATTCTGGGAATGCCACTGAGGGCCCAGGTCCTTAAAGCACAACATCTCTTCCTTCCGTTGGGGAAGGCCAGGCTCTGGATTCATCCCATCTTGCTATCTTCGCTGGGCACAGAAATAAGCCCTGCTGGGCCATGAGGTTTGAGATAAGTGTTATCCTTGAAGTGAAATGCAAAGCAAGAAAATAGAATGACCCTAAGAGAACAATTTAAACCCAACATTTTCCTCTAGGTGGCCAATTTGAAAAATAAATGCATATTCATAGTTTGACTTCAGAATAAATACTTTCAGCTCACAGCTTGTTTTCTGAACTCACAGAGGGTTAATTCTTGCCATCTTGGTCATGACATGTGTCATGTGTTCAAAGATCCACAAGCAATGTTCTTCTGCACTTATAGATTTAGGTTTGGCAAGAAGTTGCTGATGGCAGTTGATTCAGTAGGTCATCGACTTGGAGTTCAGAGAAGTTGTGTGTTGATTAACAAGGGACTTCTGAGAAGCTTGCTGTCTTCCTGGGAAAGAGACCATGACCATAGACTCTCTCCTTCCATCTACTGAACAAATTAGGGGTTCAGATAATTCCATGGAGACCATGGAATAGAGAAATGAAACACAGGCTACTGGGCAAACTATAGTCAATACAACCAGATCAGGATCAAAGTTCTGAGGCTCTAGACCCACTAGATAGCAGGCTCCTAGATCTGCACTGAGGGGAAGAGATGCCCGAAGCCCCGGCATAAATTCTTACTAAAGAGGAATTTCACTCTAGATCTCTTGAGCCCACCTTGAACACCTAGAGTAACAACAAATCTGACACCACTTGGCTTCCCCAAGAGTAGTCATAAAGCATTCCTTTTTGGAGGGACACCACTTGGACCTAATTGGGAAGACCTAATATGGAAAATAGGATTTTTCCATGACAGCCATCTTACTGCCGAAGAAAAACATGGGAAGCATCCAAACCAAGCCTATAGTAAGTATCTAATACACCTATTGATGGAATAGAAGACTTCTTCTAAAATTTTACTGGATTATTTGAAATGAGAACATAACTGTATTTTGAATGCTGGTCTGGCTCCGGTGACAGCCTGAACAGGATCATGTCTGGTCTTTCAAAGCAGCTTTAATATTGTGAAGATCAGATAACTGTTTTCCCTTGGGAAGAAGCAGGACCGGCATGAAACCTACCATGTTTCCCAGAAAATAAGACCTAGATGGACAGTTTTAATGTGTCTTTTGGAGCAAAAATTAATATAAAACTCGGTCTTATGGAAACAAGGTAGATTAATTTGGGCTAGTTCTGAGGTGTGTGACCTTGTCAAATTCCTGCCTCAATTGGGAACTGCATGGGGGGTCAGATTGACTCTACCTGTTAATATTCCACCATGTATTTCCTGGCTTTAGGTATCAGAAAGTCATCCAGAGGAAAGAAGGGCCTTCCCTGAAAGCAGAACTTACCTGCTACCTCCAGAAAATCTGTATATTTTGGAACCTAACCATTTTGACAAACCTTCTTCTGAAACCAGCCTGAGGTCCCAGTTGCTCGCCAAATCTCATCTATGACAGATTGTTAAGGGAAGAAGTCTCTAGTATATGGTCTTTGGATAAACCCACAAGTGTTGTCATCTGGAGAACTGAACTGTTGGATAAAATTTCACAAGTCTGAGACTTCCGATAGCAGACAAGTCCCTGGTCCCGGCAGCTTCCAAAAGACCCTCAGACACCATCCTGATGAGAATGGATTCAAAGCCCCACACAACCAACAGACTTCCTGTCTGCTTGGCCGGAAACTTACTTCCTTTTGAGTACTGTCTCCCATAATTCAGGAATAGTTTCCAGGACTATAATAATGAGTGGCCGGTGGGTATGTAATTTTATGTTATTCTTTGCTTTCTTAAGTATAGTATGAAATACGTAGAAAGAAAAGCATAGAAGGCAAAAATCTAAACATAATGGCGCAGAACAAATCAAGTTGCTCCAGGATGCATCTTACATCCCAACTTTGGCCAAAAGTTACTGGTTACTTGGCCTCAAAAGTTCACATTGTCAACTCCTGAGAAGTTTCCAGGGCTGGTAGAAACAATAAGTGGCGACTGTGCAGACACTCATATCTCCCCCAAAGCGATTCCTCCACATAAAGGAAATGGTCAAGAAACAGTCCCATTCAGAGAGAACCTTAATGATGAGCTGTTCAGCGCTGCATCTGGAAAGGCTTAGAACAGCGACAAAGGCTCTTATTGTACCCTTTCCTTCCCCCAGGCTTCTAGAGTTGAGGTGAACCCTTCACTCCAAAAGCCTTCAAAACATTGCCTTCAAGAAAAGGAGAAAGATTAAGAAAAACTCTACAGCAGTGGCCTCAGTGAATTATATCACCCCTTCTGAGTTTAACTCATATCTGGATCAAGGTGATGTGTTACATGATAGATGGGTACCTAGAGACATAGGTGGTTGAGTTCACCTAAAGCTTGATTATCAGGTAAGTGGACCATTCCAGCATTAAGGGAGATAGGTTGCTCTAGAAGAGGTTACCCATATGCAAGTCCTGCCCTCACACTAAGAGGACAGGATTTGATACTCTTTCTGTTCAGTGCTTCCTTGCCTGTCTCTTCCAAAAGGTTGTCCCCAGTTGGTCTCCAAGAATCCATAGTTGGTACCTTAGGGATTTTCAGCTTATGAGATTCAAGCTTATAGGACACGTCTTTAGTCTCCCTTCACCACCCATGAAGCTATGAATGATGAGGCCATGGCAGACCCCAGAAACAAAGTAGCTCTACCCATGTCCAGTATCGTAATCCTAAGAGATCCCTTCCTAACCAGTCCTGGCGATGAACCACATAGGCTTTTTAACAGAGACGCCCCTGAGTCTATAACTTAAACACCACAATGGACGGATTTGGTGGTAATGGGGCATGTGCCCCTGCCCTCCAAAAAAGCAATACCCCGTATCAACAGACATGTCATGAAGTAATCATTAAAGAAGAGACTTAATGGCGACAAGTTCAGCAACATCTCTGGCAAAGCTTGAGAGCCGTGGAGACTCTCATGGTGGCCTCCTTATTCTGAGTTGACAAGGACCATTCAGGCAGTGGCTTCAGGCAAAGCAGCAAGGTCAGAAGCCCTCTAGCAGTGGCCTCCGCTGACCTTACTACCCACCCCCTTCTGGGTTTTTGATTCAAGAAATCTCTGAATCAAGATAGTGTGTATTGTATGGTAGATGTCCCCCAGGAGTCATAGCTGGGCGAGGCGACGCACCTGACACTAGATTATAAGCTACATGACCAGTTTTTCAAGAAGACTGATCCTTCTCTTCTGGTTTCTCATACGCAAGATTCTTTCCCCTAAAACTAAAAGGCCAGTATGTTGTGCTCTTGGTATTTGAAATTCAGATTAATGTGCTCAGAGAGGAACTAGGAAAGAAAAATGGGACAAACAGCTGAAAGGGCATTCTCTGGTACCCTCTGTATATACATATATATGGAGAAAAGATGATATAGCACTAATGTAGGTGACTTTTTCAACACTTGTATCAACCAGTCATAATGTATGGACAATACTTGGATCCTGATTTTAGTAATCTGTAAGAGAAGAGACACATGAGAATTTGAAGTTTGACCACTTACAGGTTATTTGATGGGAAGGAATTCAGTTATTTTTTGGCGTGCTAAAGTTGTTGCAATTATGTTTAGTTGATTGTAAAAGATGTGCACATGTAACACGACATTTATGTAGGAAGAAAATCAAGGTTTGATGTTTGTTCCAAAATGATGCAGGGATGAAAGTGGACGGAGCCATATATGAAACAAGACTTATCACTGAGTGATCCCTGTCAGAACTGGGTCATGCTTACTTGAGGGTTAGCGCTATTGTTCTGTCTATTATAGTTCTGTTTATTTCTGAAGTTTTCTGTGTTTAAAAAGCAAAACCGCAATTTGGTGTCATCGTAAGGAAGAATCAAAGCTGGCAATTGGAAAAAAAAAAGAAAGTGAGTTTTTTTGCAAGACGTCCACAGAAGTACGTTGACCATTTCTCCTGCACTGCAGATTGAAGAGGAAAATATATTCTTACTGGAGAAGGAGAAGACTCTTCAGAATGGGATCCTACTACTTTGACCTTCGGTTGTGACACTTGTGAACGATCCAGAGATTGGAAAATTGGTGATCAATGTCCATTTGCATCACCCCCAATGATGCAAAAACTGGCAGCATCCATCGAGTTTGGACAGAGGACCTCAGTAGATAAACAGGACTCATTTTGGAGAACTGCGCATAAGTATGACATCAATGGAAGAGCAAGCGAGGCTTGATGGAAGTGAAAATAACCACCCACGTGTTGTACTGGAGCAAAATGACACTCAGAGGCCACGTTCTTAAGAACAAAATGACCGAATATTACAAGATGCAATTCTGATGAATGACCTTTGCAAACAAAAGGAGAAAGAAATAGATCTTAAAGAAGTGAATTCTGAGGTTTCTGAGAGTCATGAAAAAAGAAAAAGATCTGTTGCATGAAACTGCTACACTAAAAGTGCAAACAGACACAGTTAAAAATAAGAATCAGAAAATGGAAAAAAAGTATTTTGAGTACATTGCAATTATAAAAGAAAAGAACGACCATCTTCAAAAGACAATACAACTGAATGAGGAAACACTAACAAGAACATTTCAATCTAATGGACAGCTGAATGTTCTGACAGCTGAGCATAAAAGACTAACCCCTGAACTGGGGAGTGGAAAACAAAACAAAGAAAGACTGGAAACAGAAGTTGACTCCTACCATTCTAGACTGGCTACTGCTATCCACAATCTTGAGCAAAGTCAGAAATCTGAAAGAGACACACAGCTTGCTTTCCAGGGAGCAAGAGACAAATGGTTTGGTTTACGGGACAAAATGAATTTTGGTATGTCTAACCTAAAAGATAGCAATGTGATTCTTTCTCAACAACTTTCTAAAGCTGAAAAACGTAAATTCAGTAGCCTAGAAACTGAGTTCCATCACCCCGGGATGCTCTCAGAGAAAGGACTTTGGTTTTAGAACGTGTTCACAGAGACCTAAGCCAGACCCAGCGTTAAAAGGAGGAAACGGAACACATGTATCAAAGTGAATGAGGAGAAGTGAATACAGATATTGGAAAGCTGGAATCCCTAGAGGAGAGGTGTTCTCACCTACAAAGTGAAAATACGTTGCTTTGACAGCAACTGGATGATGCTCGCAGCAAATGTCACAATAATGAAAAGAGAGAAATTAATATCCAAGACCGGCTTCAGCACATCATAAAAATACTTCAAGCTCAACGTGAGAAACTAGCTCGTATGCTGGAGGACAGAAATATGGAGTCAATCAATGAATTTAATTACTTAACAGAAAGACTGTATCAGCATGAAAACGTTAAAGCAGAAAGAAGTGGTTGTGAGACAACTTCAACAAGAGCAAGCTGATACCCTAAAAAAACAATCTCTGTCAGAGCCTTCACTGGAGGTTACATCATGTTATCACGTGAATTTAGAAGCTGAGACACAGGATCTAAAGAAGACATTAGAGCAAATGAGAAGTCAAGAAGAAGCAAACAAGCCAGCACTTGGAAAAAAAGAAAATGGTATGGATATTATTGCAAGTCCTCCACAAGAGCAAACAAATAATGACAATTTGACTTTTGTTGATGGAGCAAACCAAAATAATACAAGTGGTAATTTAGTGACTATTTGTGAATTTTATTTTATTTTTTTATTTCAACCTCATTTCTTGGGTATGACCAATGGTTGTAAGAACCCACAGATTCTCATCACATATACTTTTTAAAGTTTACTGGGGTGACAATTGTTAGTAAAGTTACATACATTTCAGGTGTATAATTCTGTGATACATCATCTATATATCACATTGTGTGTTCACTACCCAGAGTCAGTTCTCTTTCGGTCACCATATATTTGATCCCCTTTACCCTCATCTTTGATGATGGTAGAAAAAAATCTAGCGTGTGTAGATCCAAATGTGATATTCATTTCTATTAAGCATTTTTGTTTTTGCTAAGTTTCTTCAGATGTATCCCAACTACTATCAACGTATTCTTCTTGCAAATACTTCAACCTTCTGAAATTCTTTTCTACGATTACTTTTGTCAAAATATTCACGAATATCATGCAAAGGACTCAGTGGTAGTAACAAGGTGTTCGCTATTCAACAGGAAAGAGTCTGCAACCCAGTATGGTGCTGACAGCAGCAAGGCGCTGCCCCCCGTGGCCAGGAGGCTCATACCAAGTCCACATACTCTAGCTAGATTCCAGAGTCAAGGTGAGAAGAACTCCTCAAGGAACAATGGCATCATAGTGACACCAAGGAAATGCAGGTGTGAGCCGTGTCCTCCAAGATGGAATTCCGTATTCATGTCCCAGTTGCCTATTATTCCACACCTAAGGACCGGACTGGACTTTTCAGAAAAGGAATGGACAGGGACCTTGACGGACTGGGCAGCTTAGCCTGTGCTCTTCCTACCACTGGGCTGTGAAGTTTGAAATTGAGTTTCCAATGCTGGCATCTCAGGCAGATGCCAGCTCTGCCCTTCTGAGCCTCCGCCTCCTGTGCTTAGATGCCAAAGAGAGTTCCTTGCCAACCTCGACATTCAAGACAGTGTTTCGTTTTTCTCTAACAAGATGGTCAAGAGTTACACAGCGGGAAATGGATTGAAGGGAATTAAAGAGGTAAAATAAGAGATGTGACCTTTATCAGTTCTCACGTTTCAGAGATTTGGGCCAAGTCGTACAGATCGCGATTCCTACTCCTGTAGTACGGCTTTAAATCAGCCTGAGAAAGCTGCTTATTGCCCTTTCCATGAGGTCTTCCAGGCTTCTCCATTGAGGCAGGGGATCTAAAGAAAGAGGCAAAAGCCAGAAAAGCATAGAACAGACAAAGGCTTTTTATCCAAGAAAAAAACTAGAGCACAGACTAGAGCACCCCTGTCTGTGAAACGCCAGGCTGTGCTTCTGGTGTAGCTGTAAGACGTTAGTGATGGGAGCCTGCCCTCAGTGAATCAAAAACCCATGTGTACCTGCCCTTCAAGAAGCTCCAACTCCACGGACAAAGCCACAGGGTTGCTTGCAACCTTGGAGAGCTGACCTGGCAGACGCAGAAGAGAAAAGGGTGCCAGAGTTGTCTTATCAACGGGTTAGGAAACTTCATGTGTGGGGCTTTAGAACATACCTTGGCTTCTCCTGCCCCCCATCCACCCGTTTAAAGTTAACCTTCACCTACGCCATGAATTCCTAATGAGCCCAGAAACCACCTCTTCGATTGCTAGCCTGGGATCACAATCTTGGTTGTTTGGGGGCCTGTTGGGACTTGAAATCACAGGAAGTTGATGTCTCCAAGCATGACCGTTAAGAACAGTGAAAGAGGGCAGTTCAAGCCCAGGGAAAAAAGATCTGTGCCAGCCACACAGGGGCAAAGCCCTAGGGGTCTTCTTAGCTCAATCCCTAGCCCCCTGAGGAGCAGGTTCTCTTAGTGTTGGGGGCGGGGGGAAGCCCAATTGCCTAGGAAAACCAGAAGACCCAGAGAAAGTCACCAAACCTGTAATAAACAGGCACTTGTCTAAAATCTTCTCTGTAAACCCAGAGACGGATTCAAGGAGAGGTCTGTGTTCGCCCTGGGGTTGGTGTGAGCTCACACTGGCCAGTGAAGCTTTAAGATCAGAACACACAGAATGCTGAAGTGCAACAGGAGTAGTTACATGTCTACATAGCCCTGAGCTTCGGTTAGTCAAGGACATTTTGATTTGCATTTGGTTACTTCCTCACCTGGCTTGTTACCACGGAGAGTCGTAAATCGTTTTGCAGAGTTTCCACACACTTTACTGAGGAGATTGGATGTCACCGAAATGTTTTTGCCCTTTCGAAGCTTGGTGCTGACCCACTGCCTGGTCTGAGAAGGACACTATAGTTTCACATTGGGGACAGGCAGGCATGAGTCATTTTCTAGCTAAAGTCTCCAGTGTCTTTCTCTTCTGCAGCCAGGGCTGGATCTGAGAATCAGTCTTTCAGTGTGTGTACTTTTCAGGATGAACACCACTCATTGCAACTCTTCAGCTTGGCCACCAGCTTACCTGTTCTAGGTAACCTTAGAGCTTGGAATTGATGACCAAACAATGCCAAGAGACCTTGGGTTAAGAGTGGCTTGACTTGGGGAAATCCAGCTGATCAAATCTCTGGCTTATATGAGGTAGCAGGGAGAGTAATGGATCTTGTTACTAGATATCTTCCATTTTGGTCTCCACAAGACATTTAATGGAGGCTGTCTGTTGGCCAGGAACTGAATTTATCATGGCAAAAAAACTGGAGTAAAATGAGAGCCAGACTCTTCATCACTGGCCAACAGTACTTAAGTTTCTCCAGGAAATGACAGAAACAGATGCTCATGTAGGGAAGTGGCAGGAAAAACTTCTTCTGGGTTGAGTTACTGCTCATTAAGAATCATTATTTCTGATTTAACCAGACAGGTGTTGCTATTGTCATCACAAGATCCACGTACTTTGTGGTTTATTGAAAAAGAGCAGATCCTGGGGCGACAAACGTACCCAGCACCCATTCAATTATTTCTAAACATCATTCCCCACTAAAAGGAACCAAAGGCATTTAGACAAAAGGCCAATTATAGGTCTGGAGCAAGGCAAGTTCAAGATGAGCATGGAAAACATCTTGTTTAAAGCAAGGAAGCACACAAAGAATATTGAGAAAAA
This sequence comes from Rhinolophus sinicus, assembly GCF_036562045.2. NCBI lineage: Eukaryota > Metazoa > Chordata > Mammalia > Chiroptera > Rhinolophidae > Rhinolophus > Rhinolophus sinicus. Next base: position 31,057,718 of record NC_133765.1, on the reverse strand, counting down.
AAAACATTCAAGCCAGCTTAACAAAGAGTTGGACAAAGAACAGTCTGTACAGAAAAAAAATGGATTACCAAAGTGATTAAAATAATCAAAAAAGTCTTACAGTGACAATAAAAAGAGGGAGAAAAAACTTTATAAAGAATTGCTCATTAATAAGTGTGTACCAGGCCGGTGGCTCAGGTGGTTGCAGCACCGTGCTCCCAACGACGAGGTTGTTGGTTCGATTCCCATATGGGCCAGTGAGCCGTGCCCTCTACAGCTAAGATTGTGAACAATGGCTTTCCCTGGACCTGGGCTGCCGTGAGCAGCCAGAGGTTGGCGTGGGCTGCCACGGGCTGCTGTGTGCTGCCGCAGGCTACCGTGTGCTGCCATGAGCGACCAGTGGCCCATGTGAGTGGCTGGCAGCCAGAGAGAGCTGCCGTGAGCTGCTGTGAGCAGCCAACCGGTGACCGACTGCCTCAGGCGGGGGAACGCAAGGCTCATACCAGCATGGGAGCTGTGTCCTACACAACTAGACTGAGAAACAATGGCTTGAACTGGAGTTGGGGCGGGAGGCAGAAGAAAGGAAAAAAATAAATAAATGTGTACCAAAGTGATAGAATTAGGAGTGCTACCATCCAATAAAATCATTGATGCGGGAAGAATCAAACACATTTTAGGAAATTGGATGAACCATTATGTCAACTATTTAAGAGTTTCAAAGTCTCATCCCACGAGTTCGTTACAAAAGGGAAGAAGTTCCCTTATAATGGACAGATGTTTGTCTCAACCAAGCGATCAAACGCTGCCTCGTCAACAGTAACCCCCTGACATTTCCCTCTCGAGAAGATGCCACCAAGAATGACCCACCATCTACATGAAATTCTTGGTAAGCAGTGTTTAACCTCAACCTGATGAGGAGGAGCCAATGATTTTTGATGGGTCCAGATCGCTTGTCTTGCAAGTTATACATTCTGATGTCGAGCATGAGCATTTGAAAAAAGCATGGTAGGTGGAGCTGACATAAATCTTCAAAGAGCCTACCTTCCAGACACATGGTAAAATGTGGGGAGCTGACCAAGGTGAAGACCACACTTGATGCTAATAGAATGCTGTCCCCTGTCCATATCACCTCCACGTGGCTCTGAGGCTTAGAGCACATGGAGAAAGGCAAACGCACAGGGGGCATAGTCCCTCTAGAGATGGACTCTGGGAAGTGTTTGGATACGGGGACTCCACAGGGCAAATGGGGCACAACTTCACCATCCCACTGCCTCTCAGATGAGAAAACCAGAAAGGGGGAAACTGGGAGTCTTCCTGCCAGTTGTGTCTTGGTCCAGAACCAGAGTGAGGCACCCAAGACAACACAATTTCTTACAACTTAGAGAAAAGCACATTATTCAACATCAACCTGATGAACTAATACTTGTCTTGGTGGAGTGTCCATAATGAAATTTGACAGTGTCATTTGGCCAGGAAACTGAGTCAGAGACACCTCTTGGGAAGTACAATCTGCTTATCCTTTGGGGGTATTCAGGCAAAGACTTTGGCATCCACCTCAAACACACATCCTTTTAAGATTCAGTAAAAGAATCAACTAAAACTTGCTGCAATCTCCAGGTTTACACAACTTTGGCTCCTTTGTGGAAGGAGACGGGAAGTAGAAAAAGTGGTTTGATCCAATCACTTGCAATGTGGGAGAGTCTGGGATAAAGCCAACTTAATGAGGAAGAGATTCCAACTCTGGGAAATTCGTGCTTGCCAAGATGCTGGGAGGTACCACTCAGATCCCCCCTCATGCCCTTCATTTTGATAACCGCACTTGCTAGCAGACAGACCTCAGCAGTCAGCTCCCTGGGGAGGCGGGAGTTTAGCTGAAGAGCTACCTTGTCCCATGTTAAACCCCTTTCCTGACATTGACCCAGCCAGTGACTAACCAGCATAGGATAGAGAGGCAATGCTCTTGCCCCTCCTCAGGAGAACTTTGAAGAGTCATCCATCTTTAGACCTCCTTGTGCATTCAGTTGACCAAGGCTTCCATCAAGAGTTCTCCACCTGTCCAATCCTGCTTCCTTCTTAGTAGAAACCAAGAACGTTCTGGACTGCAGGACAGCAGGTCAGAGGGAGGAAAGCCTCAGGGCCTCCACTGAAGAAGGCCTCTTCAAGAAGAACAAAGCCATGTGTAAGAGGCTAAACAAGAGCGGGACCCAGGGCACCAGGACCGAGGGTCTTGGTGCCTCTGCAGTGAGACATCTCTCGGGAAGTACCAGGCAGCAGCCTCGGGACACCTTGGAAAACCAAAGCTGTGATGTGTCCAGGAGGTGTGCATTTCTGTTTCCAAGCAGATCAGATCTCCACACAGCTGTAGCAAGAAAGCAACCTGGGCAGCCTCAAAATGCAACCTATCCCCCGTCGATTTGTGTGAATTCTTCTCCCACTTCTATAAGCAGGGCTACTTCCAGAAATCTTGTGTCCTGCTATCTCAAAGGCAGCTACCCAAGCTGGTGAGCAGCCTGCCGAGATACTGGTGATACCAGCATTCCACAGGGGTGCTAACATTTGATAGGACTCTCACCTACTTGCCCCAGAGCATTTGAGCCCCCCTTTCCACCACCACCACCACCAAGGAATTGAGAGAAGGAACAGCACAACCTTTCCAAATGGCTCCAGGGGCCTTAGAAGTTCTGCTTGATGAGGTGCCAGGTACCACAGACCCAAAAGTCTACAGGTTGAAAGATGTCTACCTCATACTGCTTGTTTCTCAACCTCCGCTGCTGCCTCCACCTCAGGCTCCTTGCCTTCTGAGATCATCTCCACATTGGGCAAACATGCAAATGTACCGAGTAGGACTGTCCTAGCTCTTTAATTTTTGGGGGGGGAGGGAGCGGGAGAAGTCACCAAAATTTGGAATGTCTGTCCCTTGGGAGTTATACTGATCAAGTATCAAGGAACCACTATACCAGTGCTTTCTGTGGTCCCAACTTTAATGTTTGATGGTCCAATAGTTTCCCCCAAAGAACTAGCCTGGGCCTATATCTAGAGGGTCTTGGATACCCACCACCACCTTGTTCAGTCTCTTCCTTTCCAGCTTCCTCATTCCAGGTCTAACCTTGTTTTATCCAGAAATTCAAGTGGCTGGTTTCTTGTGGTTCTTCAGATCTCAGCTTAAGGTACCACTTGTAGTCATGAAGACCAGGAGCCATGGCGTGATGCAGACCATGGAAAAGCAGGTGCCCCTTCTTCCTGAGCAAGATCAGATGCTGAAGGAGGGAGCAGACCTTACTTTCCAGTGCTGGGACCCAAGGCAACAGGTGCTATTCCCAGAAGAACTAAGAATCTCAGGGTCTTACTTAATATCCAACAATGATTTTATCCCAGGAGCTGACGTAGAACACCAAGGCTGAGGGAGAAGTATCTTTGACTAGCCTCCCCTCCAGGTACATCTCTAGATGAGTTTGCAAATCAAGAGGGACTTTGGCTATGCTTTGGAAGATGAATAAAGATGCTACAACATAACCTTGCCAGGAGTCCAAGGACTCCTCTAAGGCATTCTTCTAGAGAAGGACCCACTCCCACTGTTTGTAGAACAAGCTTGGTATCACTGAAGGAGTTTGCCTATTCACAGGTAGGATTATCTAGCACACATGCCATAGCATATAGTTTTATCCATGCCCTTAAGCACATATTTCCCTCCTTCTAAACTGTAATAAGAGGGTGGTTTCATCTCTAATATCCAACCTCTGGATCTGAAAATAACCATGTCGTCTGGTTGTACATCTACACTTTGTTTTTTATTTACCACAATCTTCAGCATGGTCTCTCTTCACCAAATCAGTCAATTCAGAAGGCCTACTTCCCTGTACGCTTCATTGTCAGTATAGACACCAGGTAATATTGACCCAACTTTGGGCAAGTTAGGCTGGCTAAATCAACGCCATCGTGAACATAATACTCTATCACACTGGCTCAGTTCAGGAGGTGCCAGCAGGATTTCAAGTCACATTAATCTTCTCAATGTGGGTTAGCAAACTCTTTATTGGGAAGTTGTATTAGTTAGCAGAGATATAACCACTATCATATTATAGCACAAAGGACCAGTTGTAAGATTCTAAATGCCCACCCGATCAACACCTTTACCTGAACAAAAGCAATGTTGGAAGTACTACCCATTCCTGACCAGTGGGTATAAGCTGCCGGGCTTAACTGACTTCCTGGATAATGAATCCTGTTTTCTGAACAATTGCTGGAGGGTAAAACAGAGGTAGACCTTGAAGCCATCATAGGTATTTATAGTTCTGTCTGAAGAGAGTCTTCCCTATACAGATGCTTTTTATAAATATGTGAATAGACAAGTCTTATCACCCATGAGAGCAGGTGGCTGACTATAAATTGCCTCAATTCTCCCAGACAAGAAAAAGCTAAAGAAGTTCAGCACAAAATCATGTTAAAGAGACGTCTTTTAAAAAGATAAAAAATATGAATAATATGGCAATAGCTACAAATCTATAAACAATTACTTTAAATGTAAATGGATTAAATTCCTTAATCAAAAGACATAGGATAGCTGAATGGATAAGAAAACAAGACCCTTACATATGCTGCCTACAAGTGACTCACTTCAGATTGAAGGACACACAGAAATGAAAAGTAAAAGGAGGGAAAAAGACATTTCATGAAAATGGAAAAAGAAAAAAAACTGAGTAGCAATAGTTATGCCAGATAAAATAGACTTTAAAACAAAGTCTACAACAAGAGACAAAGGGGACCCAGTAATTTCATTTATGGATATTTATCCAAAGAAACCCAAAACATTAATCTGAAAGACATGTACATCCATATGTTCATTGCAGCATTATTTACAATAGCCAAGATATGGAAATGACTTAAGTGCCCATAACAGATGAATGGATAAAGAAGAAATGGCACATATATACAATGACATATTTCTCAGCCATAAAAAAGAATGAAATCTTGCCATCTGCAACAACATGGATGGACATAGAGGGTATTACATTAAGTGAAATAAGTCAAAGACAAATACCATATGACCTCACTTATATGTGAAATCTAAAAAACAAAATAAACGAACAAAACACACAAACTCGTAGACATAAAGAACATTTTGATGGTTGCCAGATGGAAGGGGTGTTGGGGGGATAAAAATGGGAAAGGGATTCAGAAGTATGAATTAGTAGTTACAAAATAGTCACAGGGATGTAAAGTACAGCACAGGGAATATAGTCAATAATATTGTAATAACTATGTATGGTCAGGTGGGTACTAGATTTATCAGGGTGACCACTTTGTAAATTATGTAAATGTCTAATCACTATGTTGCACACCTGAAACTAATATAATATTGTATGCCAATTGTAACTGAAAAATAAAAATGAAAAAAATAAATTGCATCAATTCTTGAGGTCCTTATGAGTTATTTCATCCAGAAAGCGATCTATGATTGATGCAATTTGGAACCCCCTCTCGTGGGGGATCACCTCCCCCAAAACTAAGGTAAGGAAGCTCGGCCATCTAGAGGCCGCATGGGGGAAAGTCAAGTGGTCCAAGTCTAAATGGCTTCGTAGTTGGCATTCATGATGGCAAATTTCTGAGTCCCTCTGGGAAGGGAATTCTCCTCCCAGGAATTTCCATGAGACTGCAAAACAGACATGCCAGAGAAAAATCTTCAGCTTGGACTCGGTACAGTTTAGCTACAAGGAAGCTCAAGGGGGGATTGGTGAGGCCAACGTGCCCTTGGCCTTTACCTTCTCAGGTTTCCCTAAAAGAATGAAATGCAGAAAAGCAGAGGAGGTCCCCAGTCCAGACGTCTTTTTTTCCAAAGCATTTCCTGGTGCAGATTCCCCATTTATCACATGCTATTGGCCCCAGTTACCCTGCTTTAGAGCCACCATGGGAGTCGCTTCCGAGGACCCCAGGGCACACAACCCGCTCCTGCCTCCTGGCCTCAGTGACCTGAGGTCCTCATTCACTTTCATTTCCCTGTTGGCATCAGGATAGGTCAGGGGAACTCCATCGATTCTGTACCCCTCCACTAGGGAGCAGCTCAGGATATTGGGTGGTTATCAGGAGAGTCTTTAGAGGAGATAGTGGGTTTTGGCCAGTGACAGCAGGGGAAATACAGTTGATTTTGGGGACTTCCTGCCCCAAATGGAGCGACATTCCCACAAGTTGCCCCTTTCAACAATCAAAACTCCTGAAACCAGCAATAGTTTTATTTTTTTTCCCCCAAGTGCTGTGTAATTGCTCTGTAGAACAGATAAAAGTTTCTCTAAGTAATATGGATGAAAAAAAAAAAGGGGTTCTATGGAAAGCAACCTTGCAGGGTGATCTGATCATAAATTCCTAACTGGGCAGGTCATGGGCGGTCCCGCTGCAGGCCCATAACTTTTTAGTAGAAGGTTTATCTTTGCCTGAAGCCAGCCCTGTCCATTGTTTTTGTGCATCTAGGTTAACACACCTTTGAAATAACCCCCTCAAGGGAGCACATGATCTTGTTAAATATCCTGTAATCCAATCCCCTCCTTGCTTTCTCCAACCTTCTTTATGCTTCCTCCTGAATTTCCAATGCATAAAAGAAGCTGCAAATCTGTTATTCTCAGGAGCATTTGAGATCTCGCTCCCCGGCATATGTTGTCAGTTTGGCTCGAATAAACTTATAAAAATTCTCTACAGGTTTGGACATTTCTTACATTGACAGTAAGAATTCTCTTCAATGCTGTCACCAACCTGTCCCCAAACTCAGGGACTATTCCACTGATGCTTTATACAGCCTGCAACCAAAAACACCAGTACAGACCTCAAGGTCCCTGGCATATGGAGCTGACTCTCCATATTTGTGGTATAGATTTGTGGGAGGGTGCGGGGGAGACAGAACTCAGGGAGGAAAGAAACCACTGCCAGCTTGTGCCAAGATCAGCATGAGTAAGTTATGAAAAGCCTTTTTCTTTTTTGAAGGCAAACTTGTCAGCTTGGGATGGGTACCTTTCAATCTACTTGGGCCCTTAGACTAGGAGGGCTCAGTGTGTTTGAATTTGAGAGTGGCTCTAGAACTGGGCTTACTTTTGGGGAGACTTTGAGAGAGGTCACTGCTACTAGCACCCCACTAGCACCCTGGCTGTAGGAGAGGCCGTCTGATAGGAGTGGTGTGCCTCCCTATGAGGAGGAATTCCCGAATCCTCATCTGCTGGACTGCAGGTGACAGTGGCCAAACATTCCACTGGGAGACAAAACAGCCTAGAAGTTACTGAGCAAGGCAGCGACTCACCCCCTTGGTAACACAGCACAGAACAGGCCAGAATGGAGAATAAAACCCAGCAGGGGCTTCTGCATACCGCCTTGTGGAGGCTGTGAGTCTACAGTGACACAGGACTCTGTGGCCTCCAAGACTTGGTCCTGGAGGTGAGGAGCATGACACTGTTTGTGGGTTCTTCTTTACCCCAGGGTACGTTTTTCTTAAAGACATTTCATCCTGTATTGGGAGCCACAGAACGGACCAGGTGGATTCCTAAGTGAGGTCTGTACACGCCTCCTGCTGACCAGGGATGGATGCACGGAACTGAAGGGAGACAAGAAATACATTTCTATTGGGTTAAGATACAGAAGCACTTGTGGTTTACGTATTGATGTATCTGGGAGAAAAATAAGTCCAGGGACTGATCTAGAAATCAAGCTTCAGAAACAGAAATCTAGAGGTCAATACGAATAGAAAGGAAACCAATACACTCATTTTCCAAGAGCAGAAAATTCCAGAGAGAAGGTTCACAGTAAAGCAAATGCACTAACCCCACCAGCTGGCTGGGCAGCTATATTCAAGTCAAAAGTGCCCATCAATAGATGAATGGATCAAGAAGAGGTGGTACATTATCTACGGTGGAATATTACTCGGCCACAAAAAAGTATGCAATCTTACTATTTGTGACAATATGAATGGACCTAGAGGCTATTATGCTAAGTGAAGTCAGAATGACAAAGACACATACTACATGATTTCACTTGTATGTGGAACCTAAAGAACGAAACAAACAAGCACACAAAACAGAAATAAACACACACACACAAGCAAGTTTACAATAAACTTGAACTTCTCCAATATCTAAGAAGAGAGCATCAGAAAGCAAGGAGAGAATTAGTTTGAGCTCCCTCTACCCCAAACACCTACATTGGGAGAAGGACAAAAGATGAGAAGAAATGATGAGAAGGCCAGGAGCTGCTCCTTAGGGGACACCTGACGTTTCAATGGTCCTGGAGACACATGGTGAGGAAGGATGGTACCAGGAAAGGGGGAGGAGCTCCAGGCAAGGATCCTATGGCCCCGCCCCCCATCAGCATCTTCTCAAGTGTCCAGTCCCCTGAGAGCAGGGGGCAGGTTTGGAATCAGACAACCTGTCCACTCAGATCAGTCTCAGAGGGAACACCCCCTACCCCCCATTTCTGTACCTCCTCTGTGTTTGATCGCTTTGGCATTTGAGTGTAATCCCTCCTTTCTGAGCTGATGCAAAACAAACACCATGCTCCCTTTCTTCTTTAGAGAGAGAGATCTCATCTGTACCCCCTAGCAGCAGGGAAATAGACTTTTGCTCTCTTGGGTCAGGGAAGAGACACTCAAAAGATAGTCTGTTCCTGAGGTCCCGCCCTCCCCTCATTCCTGAAGCCAGAGGCTGGAGCCACTGTCAGCTCTCATTAGAGAAGCTGAGGGTCCTTGCTTCCATCCTTAAAATGGCAGAGATGGGGTAATCACCTCCCCAGGGAGTCGGTGTGGGGGTGGGCCTCTGGACTAAGTATTCAGGCTCATTAAGACCAGATCCAGGAGGTGCCACTTGTCCCCCTGCACTGAGCAATTATGACGAGCTTTGTTCAGCTACCTCGTCATGGCTTAGAAACTAATTGACCCTCCAAAGCCTGGAGGTTCTGCGTGGTGAATGCAAAGCCACCATCGGAATTCAAGATAAGTGGCACAGAAGACAAAACTAAACAAGTCTTGGAGTTTCCCAAAGTGGTTCTTCCTAAAATACATCATTTTGGGCATTACTCCCTTCAGAGGGTAGGACTTCATCAACCCAATTGCAACAGGTTTGGAAAAGTCTGAGCATCAAACTAATTTGGTCATTTAGAGAAAACATTCATTCAAGACCACGGATATTAAGTAAGACAAGTAAGGAGAGCTGAGAGGAAACTTGAGCTTAAAGGGCATGGTTCCAGTAGCACCGTAGCCAGGACAGGGGTCCAGAGAAGGCAGGCAGAGAAGCCAATAAACATTTTTCCAGAGAAGATTCCAGAAGAGAGTTTCACCATGAACCAAATGCACCAGCCCCACCTGCTGTGCAGCTACTGTGTTTCCCTGAAAATAAGACCTACCCCGAAAATAAGCCCCAGTTAAGGTCGTCAGCCAGACGGACGCATTTAGTACGTCATGACGATGTTCCAGAAGAAGATGACATGACTGTATTTGAATAAATGTACATTGTGTCACATGAAAAAATAAGACATCCCCTGAAAATACACTCTAATGCATCTTTTGGAGCAAAAATTAATATAAGACCCGGTCTTATTTTCAGGGAAATATGGTATAAGAGACGGTCTTATTTTTGGAGAAATACGGTATACGCCAATCACAAGTTCATGATAAACAATTCCAACATCTGAGAAAGCCCCGATGCCTCTTCCATCCTGTGTCCACATCATGCTAGACACTGATTTCTAGCATATCTGGTGGTGGTGGGGGGTGGAGGGGGAGGCACAAGCTGCACAGAACCTTCTAATGGGATAACATCTGGCCCCCAAAGTCTCTACAAATGGTTATTTCCCACTCAAGTAAGTTCAGCCACAGGAAAATCCAAGAAAGGAAGGTTCAAGATGACAGTTTTCTCCAGAAACCAAAAGGAGGCAAACTGAAGGTGTCAGTGTACCCCAAGAGGCTCGTATGGTTGGCAGGATTACTGTAGCCCCAGGGCCAGGTCAGAAGAGCCTTGAGAGGAGTTTACAGCAGCAAGGAGGTTTATGTTCCTTTCCATCAGTTTCTTGACCCAGGAGCCTCTGGCATCACATGGTGTGGGGTACATAAGGGCCAGCTCCCTGCAGAGAGGGGGAGCTATGTGTATAAAGATGCACTTTGGACGAGCTTGAACAACCAAACACAGTGAGTGGACAATGGCTCTTACCTGCGGGCACTTTCCCTCCCGCACCTGGGTGGGTTCCAAGGGCAAGACCAGATGATCCAAACCATAGGGTTGGACCACGCCTTGACCTGCAGGGGCCTTCAGCTTGGGCCGACCGGCACTGAGTGCCATGAGCTCCTCCCTCTCACAGATGGGTCCCTGTGGCCTTAGACCTGTCAGGGGTCCCATCCCCTTAGCCACACTGACTAGGTCACATAATCCATATCCTAAAATCATCAGCAATCAGCACATGGCATTTCCCAACCGGGGTGACATTCAGGACTGTTTGCTGGGAATTCCGTCAATGTTCCCTGGCTTTCTGGGTGGTCCAGTGAGACAAAGCTAAGGAAGGGATGAAGGAGAGGAAAGGGGTCTGAGGAAACTGCACCTGAAATCCTCCGGTCCATCCACATGCCCGCAGACCCGCAGACACACACACACACACACACACACACACACACACACACACACACACACTGCACAGGCATCTCAGATTCCTTCCTCTGGATTCTTAACTCCAGATTTTTCCAGAAAACCGACACATGCTTTTCCCACCTTTGCCTCCCCCGCCCCCCCATCATGGAAGCACCTTGCAATTGATTTCCCTGCTGTCCTAAGGTAAAAGTGAATTCTACTCTTTTACATGGAAACTTCTAGGATGGATGGTCTAAGGATTCTGCAGTGAGAGGTAGAGGAATGAGTCCTCCTGAAAAAAAAACAAAAAGTCATCTTGCAAGCTCTGCTAAGTTGCAAGACAGATGGGAGAGTAACTACAAATAAGCCAAGTACCTATATCCTCACTGTTCATATCACCTGTACAGGTAGGTTTCAAACCGCTCCTCGTGGTAACGACTTATGGGGCCAGGTGAGGCACCTCTCCTGGCAGAGCACCCCCAGGTTTTATCGACAAAAATTTAATACTCCGTTCACTGCATGTTGGACATGGTTCTGAGCACTTTATCTGTCTTACGTGTTTTGAGGAATAAGGTAATTGTGCTATTTTTTATGTCATATCCCTCTGGGGAGACTGGCCTCGCTACTTAACACATCCATGCTTCAAAGTCACAACAAATCAGTGGTCAGACAGGATTCTCACTCAGTCTGGTCCCAGGCTAATGGCAACACTAGATCACCTGCCTCTATCATTAACGTGAAGCCACCAAATTTATAAATGCTGATGTGTATAAAATAGAAAAACATTCATAGGCAAAGGGAAGCATGCATTGTTGAATAATTGGGAAGCCATTATACCAATATCTGGTTATTCCTATGTTAAGGCATATTTAAACCTTTCTTAAAACCAAAGGTTCTGATTTACCTATTTGAGGACAACGATTTAAGTTCTTGATGAACTAGAAAGTGTCCTTATTTTCAGTGGTGGTGGTGGGGGGTAGTTTCTATGCCTCTTCTTTAAAAGAGAAGTAGACCTAATGTTCTATGCACAGATGGTTGTGGTGGGCAGGGCTGCCCATGTGTGGGGGGCTCCCAGTAACCCTCCTAAATTCAACCTTGAAGCAAACCAATATCTTTCCAGTCACCTGAGACCTGATAGTCTGAGACGTAAGAAGCACTTTCTATTATTGGGGTCATAAATAGGACAAGAAAAGATACCTAAATAAAATGGGAGCGTCCTCCATGAAATGGATGGATATTGCTCAGACTTCTAAAGTACATCTTCCCACCCAGACAGGGACACAGATCTGGTGGTTTTTAATAGATTCTCTTTGCTCTAATGTTTCACGATATTCATCTTTGTTGTGTCCAAATTCTTTAGCGTGAGGGAGGGGGCAGCGTTCTAACCCACTGACCAGCCATAAGGTAGTTATGCTCTGCTTTACAAACCAAGAGTCCTAGAGGAGGCAGCCCAGGTCTCCCTTTTCTCAGCTCAGAAACCGAGTCTGAAGGCAGAAGAGCCTCCCAGAACTTCCTCACTCTCTGCAAGTATCATTTGCACCTTGCAACCCTGGCAGCACCCTTCAGTCTATACTGCATGAAATTGCGCCTTGCTGGACCCACGTTCATTATTAGCAGTATCTACTGTATACAGTTGTTGAAAATGGATCCTGCAGATGTGGGACAGCTGTTTGTACTTAGCAGTTAAGTGTCCCTGCGATGCTGGCAGCCTCTGACAAAGGCATTGTTCTTTGCAAGGCATCCATCTCTCAAAGGCTTCTTAAATCAGGCCCAGATGTCTCCATTCAACTCGCATTTCTCCGTGAAGACTCTTTCTGGAGAAGTAGGTTTTTCACTAAGGTATGTGCAAGCCAGCATGCACAGCTCTGAAAGGAAGGATCTGAATAGCAGCTGGGTGCTCGAACTAGAACAAAACACTCCTGTTATTCTCACAAGCCTATGAAGTTGATAGCACACCCATTTTAGAGATATGAAAGTAGCTACAAAATAATTTGCCAAAGGACACACAGCAGACGACAGTACCGGTTTTAGAACTCTGAAGCCACCTAGTTAGCCCCAGATATCAGTTCCTGCCTTTTCTCAGTAATAGAACTCCCCATTTGCAGTTGGGTAAACATGATTGCCAAGAAGTGGACCAATTAGGTTTGGCTACGTCACTAAAAGTTCTTGCAAATAGATGTAGGCAGAATTGGTGAGTTTAGGTTCCCGGCAGTCTTCTTCGAGTAAGGAGGCACTGTCTAACTCACCCTTTCACCTTCCTCCTGGGCTGGAATCCAGACAATGCCTGAAGCTTCAGCAACCATCCTGAAACATGAGGTGACTCTGGGAACGTGTGCCTCGCACACCAGAGAAACGAGACGAAAGGACCTTGGGTCCCTGCCTCTTGGAACATCATGCCAGCCCTAGCGGAGCTGCCTCCAGATTTTAACAGAAGAAAAACTATTTGCTTAAGCCACTAGTCTGTTAGGTTTAGCAATTGTTACTAGGCAAACCCAATACAAAGGAACACACCACCTGTTACACATATTATCTTCTCTAGACTCACAGAAGCCCTGTGAGGTAGATGCTCTTACCAGATGAACTTGAGGCTCAGAGAGCGGCCGCCTTGCCTCAGACCACCCAGCTCGTGGTAGAGCTGGGGTTCCAATGACACTGGACTCCCCAGCCACGCTTTCAGCTACATCACCGTCTGTACCTAGCTCAACCCCAGTCCCGCCCACCCAGATACCAACAAAGTCCTCTTGTCTCCAGTGGATAAGCTTTTTCCTTCTATGCATCTGAGTCCTATGTGGGGACAACAGTGAGGGGTGTACTGTTTCTGAAGTCCTTTTGTCAAGGAGGACAAGGATTTGGGAAGAGGGTGTTGGAGCAGCCTCAGAAGGTTTCCTGGCTAGATGATTTCACTTAGGGGAACAAGGTAGAGCATGGAGCTGCTCTATAAGGAGCAAGGTCAAATTAGGAGTAAGCTCCTGGAGTGTCTGGTTCCCCAAGTCTCTGGGGTCTGAACCTCACGAGGGAAAACTAAAAAGGTCATAAAAGCTCAGAAGGTCAAGGGTATGTCAGGTACCACACTGAGTGCTCTCAAATATGTTGTCATAGAGACAGCTTTCTCTGTAGCCATCCTGTGACCATCAACCCTCTTATCAATACTTAGAGCAACTTACATCTCTTTGTTGGGTGTTAGTTGCTAACACCCAACTACTCTCCCCAAAACACATGCACGCCCGGCTATTGTGGGTCAGGCATTTGAGTGACCAGCTCTCATGGACCCTACTTCTGCTTCCATCTCTAAGGGTTCCCCAGGAGGAGGAAGGGGTATTGTGAACCCCAAATGACAAAGGCAGAGGCAGCTACACATGTTATTAGGTGATATACGCCAGGCTTGGTTCGTATCTTGCATGTGCATCCTGATTTCAGCTTTGCAACAGTCTTATTTTACAGGTGACTGAAGTTTAAAGCAGTTAAGACCTTGTCCGGGGTCAGAGAGCAAGGGTCAAACACAGGTAAGTTTTTGTTTTGTTTTGTTTTGTTTTTAATTTTAAGGAAAAACAAAACACTCCATAGAAGTGTGAAACAAAATTCACCTGAATAAATTTGAAGATCTAATTGACTTTATTAAGAGATTCATGAATCAGGCAGCAGCCCATCTAGTAACTAGAAAGATGCTCCAAGGAGTTGTACAAAATGGCATGTTTTTATAGGAAGAGAGATGGGGCAAGAGAAAGAAAGGGATTGTTTTGGGGCCTGGACATCTTTCTTGGGGGAAGAGAAAGGGAAGGGTTTTATTATGTTGATTGCCTCTTTTCTATGGGGGACCGAGAGGGGCCATTTGACAGATTACCTTACTGGTCCTTGACCAGAAGATTCTAGATTGGTTGATTATCTTTCTGGGAGAGGTTGAAACTGCCATTAGATCAGGTATTAGATTTAGGTTTGGTATCATGGGCTTTGAGCATGAGTGATGCCATTTTGGGCCTGTGGCTTTTTTTCTTTAACAGAAGAAAGGGATCAACTCTAAGGGGTATTAACAAGTCTTTAGAAGCCTCAGAAATAGGGTGATGGTGGTGCTGACATGGGGGCTGGGACGGAAGGTGGCCACTGGAATAAGGCTTCCAGTGTTCTTGCCCTTTAGCCCAAGTGCCTCCTTAGATTAGTCCTGGACAGACCTCTGGGGGGGGAAATTACAAGTAAGTGTTCAATTTCTCCTTCCACAGCAGCTTGGGGCTGGGAAATTGTTTCTCCCCCGCAGCTTTCCACACCCACAGCTGTGGTTCCTCTCACTGTCAGTGCATTGCCAACAGGTTGGAAATGAATGCATTTCCTGCGGATGGCTCTCAAGGAGGACACACGTGTGCTCTCCCTGCACTCAGGCACCTGTTGTTTCACAGGGCGCCCGTAGTCACCGGGCTGACACTAGACATTGTCTGCCATCTGCTTGTCTAGGGTTTCTGATGACAGTGAAAGGGGAAATGGGGGGATGGGAAATGGAAGTCTGGTTGACCTCTGCTGAGCCCTGCTGCCTCATAAGCCAGGGCAGGAAGGGCTGGGACCCTGGACATGTGCACTGGGGGGAAGTGGATAGGACCACCTGATTCAGTTGTCCCTTTGCCCTGAAAGTGTGCGAAGGGCTGGGATAATGGCACACCTCTTGGCTGTGACTTCCTACCCTGTCTACATTTGCTTCTTCCCTTTACTTCTCCTTCGACCCCTGCATAGGTTGGGTGTTGCAGGGCAGAGGGTGTACAAGACAGTTCATCCCCAAGTTTATTCCTGTCTAGTGGTGCTTCCAAAGGCTTAAGCAATTCCAAGTGGAGTGACCTAGTCAACTTCCAATGGGCCCAGCAATGTCTCTCCTCTCCAATGCTTCTTTCATCCCCCTGGTCCAAATCCTATACTCTGCAAGTCTTGCTTAGACATTATTTGTTCCCGGAAGCCATTGCTGACATTCTGCCATGGAGTTTCAAGGCTCTCTTCTCAGAGCTCCCATGACATTGTGTTCTTGACCCCCAAAGCATTCATCAGACTATAATACATTGACCTGACTCCCCAATAGACTGAACTTTGTGGTGGTGAGAGCCTAGTGGCTGCTTAGTCCATCACTTGCATGAGTCCTGGTATACCAGGAACTGGGTGAAGGCCCTTGTGGGGGTTCAGAGCTAGTCACCCCAAGATACGCTTTTATGGTATATGGATTGTTTTGAGCTAAGGGCAACTTTAGCTCTGGCTCAGGAGAAACTTCTGCCCCTCCCTTGCTACCTGGAGGAATTTGAATTAGGGGCCTTGCTTATAATGGGAGATTATTGGAGATCACCTCTTTGGACATGTCTATAAGGCAGGACAAACTTCTATTTACTAAACATCTGCTCTTCTGAACATCCTGCAATGACCCTTTGAAGCCCCCAAGGCACCTGACCTCATTCCGAGCTCAGAATGTCTTATATACCTATGTTCCCTTTCTGTCTCTGAATCTCTTATGCATGTGGGGTTCCCATACGTATGTATTAAATTTGGTTATTTTCTCTTGCTTATCGGTCTCTTGTCTTTTCTATTGGACCAGCCGGAAGAATCTTGAGAGTCAAGTTTGTTCCTTCCCCGTACTCTTATTTCATCCTGGCAAGCTTAAGACATAGGTTATTTTCCCCATTTACAGATGAAACAGGCCTAGAAGTTAAAAAGTCACACAAAGCAAAGAAATACTAAAAGGCAGAATGGAATTAGATGTGGTCCTAGACCATAAGATGATGGTAAGATCCAGACATCAACAGTGTTTTGTTTACGAGGAACTGAGATTCTTCAGCATTAAATGATTTTTCATGGAGCTAATAGTCAGAAGGCTGTTCCAAGACAATGTCCCTCCAATGATGTTAGGAATGCTGCATGAAGTTTTCCAACAAGAGCACTGACTTCAAGACTTACTTCCATCGACAAAGGAGTCAACTTTCGTAGTGAAGACACCATCCCTAAAATCCTAAAGGAACCATCCTGAAAACAGGTTTCATGAGGGCATTGACAAGAAGACTTACAAAAATATCATCTATAGTCATATTTTCAGGAACACAGTCAGGGTTGAATCAAAGTGCACTTATGTATCTGTTTCCATAATGTCACCTACCCCCTTCCCTTGTTTTTCCAGCAAAGTTCTATTGGATGTTAAACCATGAGGCTTAGATAAAACTGGTCTGGAAAATTCAGGCACCTCATAGACTTAAGACAGCTTTACCTCTTTAGCAAGAAAAAAAAAAAAGTATTTTTTAGCTCGCAAACCTTTATGTAATAAACAAGCCTTTTCTTCTGCTTCAAGAAAGCAAATCTGAAATTCTCAGGGCTCTGCTGACCTTGCTCATGGGAACTATAGATTTGGGGGTGATTCAGTGGGGCCTTAGATTCCTGGGCACTGAAGTCTTGAATTTCTTTAAATGAGTGACACATAAGCAGACAATAGGAACTGTCCCACTGTCCTGCCTGGTTTCCCTCCCTTCTGTAGTCACACAACAGCCTAACCAACTGTCATCCCGTGTCTTTCCTTAAGGAAAGAAGAGTTTGTGAGACTGTGCCTTTCTGGAACTTTGTTCCATCCTCGTGTTTACACCTTATGTCTCTCTGTCTGGTCCCCAAAAGATGGTTTGCAGCCAAAGACGGGTAAGATATCTCACGGGAGATACAACCTAAGCCAGGCGGAACCAAGTGGGGACCCCCAATGAGCTGCCTTCGAAAAATATGGGAAGGGGCCTTGCCTCCCCTTCCCCCTGCCTGGGAAAAGCCATTGCTGGCTCTGGCTTTTCCCTTGCACCTGTTTGTGAGAGAAGTCATGAGGACAATAAAGGTCAGTTCTCTCCACTTATCTCAGTGGAGCTGTTACAATATGAGAGACTTGACCCTGAGAAGGTACATACCTTACTTAAGACATCATGGGACCTTGTGCTTCGGCTGTTTACAGCGGGCCGTGTAAGAAACAATGTTACTTTCTTGTATTTGTATATCTATCAATAAAAACCTCCAGTCGGCCTTGTTCTGGGCTCCAGTCCTCTGAGACTGAGAGACCCCTGGCCTTTGGACAGATTTAACTGCATTAAGTCTCTGTTTCTCTCTTTCTTAAAAACCTAACCCAAGCCGCCCCTTCTTGCATCCTCACTGCCTGTGTTGCGCTGAACGCGACACCCTTCTGCAAATACAGTCACCACCCTCCGATGCTCTGCCCCCGGGATGACAACCTTCATGGACTGTGTCACTTGAGGTCCTCGTCTTCCGTATGTTTTAGCAGCAAGTCAAAGGCATTAGAAGGAGATGAGCAGAAGAAGACAACAAAATCTGGAACTTATTCTCCCAATTCCTTTCTCTAGGCCTGTTTTAAGAGCCGCCAAGTGTTTTTACCCGAGTTCTCTGCTCCTGGCTGTCAGCTCTTCTCCTACACTTAACCACTGTTGCTGGAGGTAACACCCAGTGGTGGTCACGGCTCCTGCGGCTAGTCTGCTCATGCTCAGCCACTCCCTGTGAGTTTTCTCAACTCTGCTCACACCTCCACACGTGGTCCCGTCATTAAGTCACCTTCAGTTACGCCCTTTGGATGCACCAGTTGCTTCTGTCAGGATCCTGAATCCACCCAACTCAAGATCAGCCATAGGCTTTGCTTTGCCAAACCTGGTACAAAGTGAAGACGTGGGTCCCCTCGTTCAAAATTTAATTTCAAGCCTGCCAACATCAAAGCATGAAAACAAGCACAGGGTTCTAAGCATCTGGCCCTTTGGGGCTCCACAGGTCACACACGCATGAAGCTGGTCCTGCAGCTGCGTGAACACAGGGGTTTTTTCCTACCAGTCAAGGCTACACAGGGCTACCTGAGAGGGTCGGTTAAGGGCTCCACTATGGCTTTCTGGCAAAAATCATCAACTAGACATTCAATGGTGCTTCCTGGCCTAAGACGGGAGACAACCATAAGCTGCTCCTTGCCCAGCTATGACACCAAGTATAGAGAAAAGCAGTAGTCAGCTCTCCTCACTCAAGAGGGATTGGAAATGCAGATCTTACTGTGTCCCTGCACCAAAGGAAGGTTGCCAGAACTCAGTGGAGACGAAGACTTTGGTAGTAATATGTGACAGCAATCCAAGACATGAGCTCTTGGTCTATATTTGTTCTGCACTAGACTCCACTGAGTGTCTTACACGCATTCCAAGGTCACATCACTTAAATGGGTAGCCCCATTTTATGGTGGGAAAACAGGCACAGAGAGACCTACGTTCCCACAGGTAGTGTGAATGAAATCTAACTTTTGAACATTAAGAGTATTGAACAGCAGTAATGTGCCATCTTCACAGCTCAGATAAGATTGTCACAGCTTTGAAACCACGATTCTCAAATCTGCATCCACTGGAAACTTAACTGACTGGTGGCAGCAGCTTCTGAGCTCAGAGCGATCGCTGCATTGATGTCGAGGCCATACTGCACCTTGGCTTTTCTCAGCGATGCAGGGATTCCTAAGCAAGTCCTTTCTGGAGAGCCATAGGATACCTCCGACAGGTGACTATTGCTCAAAGACTCCCCATAGCTTTGCTGAACTTTCTTAGGGTACCCAACAGTTTAATTGATTTCCACTTCCTTTCTCTCTTCTTCACTAGGGGTTCAGACATGCATTGAGGTCTGAGGCTCCCCCAGCTGCTTCCCCATTTTCCCTCACATGTATCTCTCTTAACAAGTCTCTTGCAAATCTAATCTTTCTGTAGCATCACTTCTCAGAGGAGCTAGATCAACCTAAAAATCTATCTCCATTTTAGAGGTAGAGAAAAAGGCTCAGGGAGGTTAGGCACTTACCCAAGGTCACACAGAAATGCAATACTGTGTTTGCCAGAAAATGAGACCTAACCGGAAAATAAGACCTAGCATGATTTTTCAGGAGGACATCCCCTGAACATAAGCCCTAATGAGATGTTTGGAGCGAACCTTAATATAAGACCCAGTCTTCTTTTCTGGGGAAACACAGTAGTTAAACTTAGAGTTCCAGACTCTAGAATCTGGAATTGCTTTGTCTAGAGCAATTAAAACCACAATTTGTCCCCAAACCATGATGTCCAGGCAAAATTCCTTGCTATAACTGTCAAGATTGCTCCATCTTCTGGGCAAGAGGAAGCTAGCCAGTCAACTTCTAGAAATTAAGACTTTCCCATTCTTTGTTGACCAAAAGAGAAAATCCAAAGGATCTCCTGCAAAGGTCACCCTTCCCACCTCTGGGTTCTCAGGTGTGTTCTGATAAACCAGCCTGCCCAATGAGGCCTCTGCTTCTTTTTAAGAATCTGCTTAGTGGCCTTCATTAGCATAGGTTCAAGTTAGTGCATAGAGAAAATGCATAGCCCAGCCTTCTGCCTCCATATGTCGTCATAGCTGCAACTGTGGATCTTTTTAAGTCAGGTTGTGACCCTGAACTTGGACCCTCCATACTAGATCTTTCTAGCTCAAAGCCCTTGAGTGGTTCCCCCCTTTGTGTGCTGGAAAGAATAAGATAGCCGAAAGAAAGCATCACATGTCTTATTGCCTATCAAGAAATCACAGACTGGATCACCATCATTTAACCAACCTCTTAGTGATGGAAAGTCCAAACAAGATTTCAATTAGAAGAAAGCAAGGTATAGCTACATGCACTGAAGTGGAATGATTGCCAGAAGTAACTAAATCAATAAACCAAGGGGCAGCTGGAATTTGTAGCTTGTTCCTATTTACATGCAGGGATCTTTCTGTACCAGGAGGAGTTCGGGATATTTCTACTTCAGTGGTCCAGGCTAAGAGGAGAATTTCATTATGTAACAATGCTTTTGGAATTTTTACTAGGCATGTGTATTACTTCATTATGACAGAATTTAAGGAATTATATTTAATCCTTTTCTAATAAATACTAGGAGGTATTTGGGCAGTTGAACCTCCAAGTATTTCCTAGCATGTGGTTGCTGAGTGTCTAAAACTGGACAGAGTCTACCAAACACCACCGCCACCACCTAACCGTGGAAGAGCCCTTCACTCACGCTTTTGGATGCATGTGTTTACGTGGGCCCAATGGGGGTTTCCAACTGGCCATCGGCTCTGCTCTGGGTCTAAACATTGTGTTCATTTGCCATCTCACAATTGCAGGCGTTTAAGGGATTAGGACCCTCACCTTTAGACCTTCTCACACCCTGCTAGGTGTGTTATAATCACCATGGCAGGCCCCGGCTGTCATGTCTCATTACTTAAATATATTATCATGGCCTGCCCTTGGCCTGTATGGCGGGATTAAAGCAATAAAACTATGGACAAATGGCTAGCGTTAGGGCTGTTCTTACCCAGGACTGCTGTGGGTAATGGCACACAGCTGCAGCACCAGGCACTGGGCCTCCCACCCCCATTTCCTCCCAGCGCCTTCCCCAATCAGCTGCCTCTGCCCTCCATCAGCAAGGCGTCCGATTGGTCCAGCTAAGCTCCTTGGCAACTAAGCTCCTTGAGATGGAGAACTGTTTCCTAGCAACATACAAGCTTGCGCTTCTCAAACTCCCAGAAGTCCTTGGGAGGACTCATCTATTTTTATTCCAATAGCTACCACTGGTCCAGGCAACATACTAGCTTCCTTGCATTCAGACTTGTTCATTCCTTATAGCTCTGTGGGAGTTTATTAGTCCTACTTTTCAAAGTGAGGTAAAAGGGAACTGTGGCATGGCTCAAAGGACATGACATTCATTCCACATCATACATCTAGTAAAAGCAGAGCTAAGATTTGAACCCTGGTTCAACTAGAGCCCATGCTTTCAGCAATTACCCTAGCCCCTGTGCACTCTTAACTGGACTCTTCATAATTAACTGATGGGACATAAGTCTCATGTATTCTTGCATCAGGTGACTTCCTGTTTGAGCTTTTGGCATCTATAGATCTGTCGTGCCATTTTAGGCATGAATACTAATGTTTCAATTTTATTTTTACTATGGTCAGTTGCTGTGCAAGAACAGCAATGCTGGTGTTTAATTTTGTAGGATGTTGGTGCTCTGTAGATAATTTAGGAAAGGAATAATGGTTTTTGTGACAAAAGCTGTCAGCAATTACAGCCCATGATGAAGCAACAGTGTGATGAGGGTGACCAACCATCTCAGTTTGCCCAAGACATAGACTGTCAATGCTAAAACTGCCAAGTCCCAACAGAGATGACTTGGCCCCCCTATGTGAGAGAAGGGAAAAGGGGGTCAGCAAACGGAGGAAAGGATACTTTCAGTGTAGGCATTTTCTGATAGCCTGTTCCATTATTAGACTTACACTTCATAGGTCAGAAGATAGGTAACCTACAAAGGGAAGCAAGCTAGAATGTACAGACTCTATAATACACCTACATGACTGAGGTTCTTCATGTCTCTCTTGAGTCAGAGCCTCTTTTAGTCACCAGTAAGAAGCCCAGGACCTCAGATAAACACCATATATGGCTATGAATGAGCCAATGATTGGGGGCAGGGGGCTGTTTAATAAATGAAGTATACTTTGGATACAGTCAGCACCTTTTTAAATATCCTTCAATTATGGTACATCCATGGCTATGGCATTTGAGAACAAATTAGACCTCTAGGACATGCAATGACAAGATAGTACATAATACATGATTTATGAAATTTTGCTATGGGTTAAATTTTGCTATGGGTTAAATTCCCTGATTTTGGGTATTGTATTATGGCATAAGAGACTGTACTTATTCTTAGGAAATACACACCAGGGTATTTAGAGTAAATGAGTACAAAGGTTCCAACGTACTCGAATGACTCATGAAAAGACAACTTTACAGAGAATACAAAGGAAGTAGGGCAGAATGTAAGCTGTTTGTGAATCAGGGTAAAGGGTACATGAGAATTCTTTGTAATATTCTTAGAGCTTTTCTATAAGATTGACATGTATCAAACTTACAAAAAAATTAAGCAACACATAAGTCGCTATGAAGTAGAATCTCATGTTTTACTTTACACTAAGAACACTGAGTAGAAAACCATTATGCATCTTCATTTTCGCCATGGATGTCTAAAGAATGGATTCCCTGAGACCAACTTTTCATGTTATGAATTGCTGAACTGTTTGTAATTTATATGCATTATATGACTAGGTGAAGTCCAACATGACAAAGTAACTTCTTGAGTGAAAGTGAACTAGTTATAAATAGGAAAATGATTTTTTTTTAAAGGGACACATGCATAACCTCACCTTTTAAGGTCTCAGCCATGAACTCAGGGCTCAACCCTGGGATCACAACTTTAAATTTTGCCTTGTGACCCAAGACCTGTGCTGGAGAAATTTTGTGACTTGCTCACTCTAGACCAGTGGGGTATATATACACGTAAACTTGTTTCTGTTCCCAGGAGGACATTCTTTCTAAAAGTCTTGGTCTTGACTTGTATTAAGAAAATCTGTCACTTATGGGAACACAACTCATAGCAAACACAAGGGAGGAAGCATCGAATAAATATGGGCTTGGACTCCAGCAAAACCCGGAATTGAGTGTTATTTTGGGCATTTCCTCACAGAGAGCTCTCAGGGGCACTTAAGCTTGAGCTAGTTTCCCCAACTGTAAAATGAAGATACAAGACTTGCCTCGTGTCTTGTGAATTACATAAAGCGATATGAAGACTGGCTCCGTGCCTACCTCATAATAGTGGTTATTACCAATATCGGTGCATCTCGTGGGTCTTGCTCTTGACATCAGGATGAGGACCTTGTTCCTTCCAAGTGAGTTTAACTTACAGAGTATTAGTCTCCATAGACTATGCTTTGTTTTTGGCTAACAGGAAACTTGGAACCAAGTTTTTAGCCCTTGATGAAGACATCTGTGGGACCACTGTGTTCAACTTACCCTGGGGCTTTGGTTTTTTACTTATGTCTTACCTTTGTTCTAAATACTCTATTTTATTATTTTGAGGGATTGTGCTCTTCAAAAACAGCAAGAGTGGCAAGCACTTTCAATCCATCAATGCAAAGAAGTATGAAGCAATAGCTGGCCATCTTCCACGTGTCACCATTCCCAAACCTCTGCAGGTTTGGTCCATCGCATTAACCTGGCATCCTGCCATAGCTTTCTCTAGTTTCATAAGTCACAAGCATGTCTTCAGATTTGTTTGGCTTTATAAGAAATGAAACAATGTTTGGAAACTTAGTGCGAAGCAGACAAAGGGTCTGCTAGAACAGCTGATTGTTACTAGAAAAGTAAATCTAGCCCATACACAGTGAGACTGTCAAAGTGGTTAACTTTAGGGGCATGTGGGTAGATAATCCAACCAGAAGTTCAGAGATATGAGATGCAATCCTGACGTACATGACTCTGGAAGAGAGACTTAGCATCTGAGCCTTTTTCTCATCTATAAAAACATCACTAATACACTCCCCCTGAGCCTAAGGTTATCATGAACATCAAAGGAAGGAAGAGAACATTTTCAGCGCTGGAACAAAGTCCAGCCTGCACCAAGAACTATACCCACAGACCTTTGGGTATGTCTCAGCAAGTTCCCAGTGAGGAACACAAATGGAAGAGTTTGGGAATCACTGATCTACCCAACAGAACAGAGAAGCCTCACGTGAGAAAACTGAAGCTGGAAGAACGTCTCAGACAAAGATGTGAGAGACTGCAGAAGATACTTCATCAGGAGAGAAATAGAAACCATTGTTGGAATTGTTTCAACATGAGCAGTCCAGAGAATGTTGTGGAGGTTCACACTGGACCCTGGGCGACGAGGCCCACATAACCCTGTCATCCTCTCCCAACTCATTCTTTTTGCTTTAACAAACGCACGGTGGAGCTTAGCTTTAAGTTGGGTTGTGTGTACAGAACAGTAACCTCACTGGCTAACAGGTGAGTTGCATTAACTGAAACTTCCCCACCTGATCCACCAGGGTAATTAAGCTCAAAATGCAGACCAAACTCCTGAGCCACGTTCAGTTGAAGCTTGAGGGAATCAATGCTTCCATCCTCAGCCTAAAATCTGGAAATAGCTCAAGAAGCTTCTTCATGAGCAAGACTTTCCCGTGTGAGCAGTTGTCCATTTCAGAGAACTTTCTGGACCCCGAGTTGGTTCTAGTGACTAACCCTGAGTTGTCTGTGGTTTCCATTCCACTGCCACCACCGTCATCTGTTGGCTTTCTCTACTTCAGCCCCCCTGAGCCTGCCTCCAGTCCTGTTTAGTCTAAAACACTCCCTTGCTGACCAACAAATTGGACAATTAAGAAATGGATAAGCTTCTAGAAACATACAATCTTCCAAGACTGAATCATGAAGTAGAAAATTTGAACAGACCAATTACTGATAAGAAGACTATAAAGTTACTGATTCAAACAGAAGCCCAGGACCAGACAGTGACACTGGTGATTTCCATAAGACATTCTGAAAATCAATAACAGTCTGTCTCAAACCCTTGCAAAAGTTTGAGGAGGGAACACTCCTAAACTCATTTTAGGAGGCCAACATTACCCTGATACCAAAACCAGACAAGGACACAAAGTAAACTACAGGACAACATCTGTAATGTACGTAGATGCAAAAAAGCCACCCAAGTATTAGCAAACCAAATTTAACAATACATGTAAAGGATCATACACGATGATAAAGTGGGATTTATTTTCGGGATGCAAGGATGGTTCAGCGTCGATCATCAGTGTGACACACCACAGTAACAAAATGAAGGATAAAAATCACATGGTCATCTGAATAGATGCAGAAAGAGAGAATCTTGTATGATTTATAATAAAAAAATCTCAAAGTGGGTATAGAGGGATTGTACCTCAAGGTACTAAAGGCCATATGGGACAAAACCACAGCTAACATCACACTCCACGGTGCAAATGTTTTTCCTCTAAGATCAGGAACAAGGCAAGGATGCCCACTCTTGTGATTTTTCATTCAACGTGGTTTTGGAAGCCCTAGAATTAGGCAAGAAATAGAAGGCATCCAGATTGGAAAGGAAGAAGTAAAACTCATTTGCAAATAACATAAAACACTCCCTCTCCCCATCATTTGCTAGTTAAGCACTACCTCCATCCTTCCCTTTTCAGCTCGTGTGTACGTCCCCATAATTATTTTATGAATTTTCACATAGGTCAGATCTCCTGCTCCTAAGACCCTTAGTCTTTTGTAGTTTTCAAAGTTATAGCTTGGGGTTTGTCTGTGACATATATTTCCCACTGTATGTATGTGTCAAGAAGGCAAATACCGGTACCCATTGAGCTGAACACTAATTGAGCAAATGATTATCACAGAGAAGTCAGAAGACTCACATTCTAGTTTCAACTCTCACTAACAAGTTTGTTTTAAATCATTCAAGCCCCTGCAGGATCATAGAATTGAGTGTCTTTACACACACACACACACACACACACACACACACACAAAACTGTGTGGTTCCAGGTAGGTTTCTGATAGCTAGGCTTTGATATCTTACCTATAAAAAGTCTGATGAGAAGTCAGCATATAATTTCATGGTATTAGACCAAGAGAGAATTTAGGAAATAACCAAATATTGCCATATGTCCGACCCACTCCTCCCACAAGGGCTCAGTTAGGTGCCCCAAACAGGTGACATGTGGCAAAGCAATAAAAGAAAAGCCATTAGTCAAAACTTCAGTCCATAAATCCAATACTGAGTTTGTGCACTGAATGGCGTTTTCCTTAAACTAGCTTCAGACCATAATAGCCACTGATATTCAGAGTCTGTCTGTGGTGTTATCTCAATTTCGAAAGCTAGAATGAGCTAATATAAGACTCCTTGCAGTGGGAAAGAGGGAACCTAAGATATTGCCAGGGAGGTTTAATATCCCCACACAGCTTTGTCTACCAGGGAGGGACGTCTGATACCCCAGAAGTGGACGGACTGGGGGGAATGAGATGAATATCTGTGAAGGAGACAGAGCTGAGTAAAGAGAACTGAGAGCAAGCTTGCCCTTAGGAAGACTAACATTTCAAAAGAAGGTAAATCTTCCAACAGTGGAATCATTCTGGCGACCAAGGAGTAACAATTGACAGAAAGAAAAAGAGTCATATCTGTAGAAGGAAGACTTCAGGAGGGGGTCCATCTGACCTGGACTAGCGTCTGCTTCCTATTCTAGTTTTTCCCAGTTGTAGGATTCCGAGTGTTTAATGAGAAGGTTGTTTGGAGCCATCCTAGCTTGGACTCTATAAAAGTTGCTTCTATCACAATGGAAACATTCTCACATACTTTTCCTTACCAATGGAAAGCCCTTCACATGTTCGCACAAGCACATCTTATTTCTCATCTTCAGAGCTAACTCTCTGGCTCATGATCTACAGTCATGATGCTTCTGGGACCCTTTTTGTTCTTGTGGTTCCAGGATACGATTCAGGATGCCGTGTTGCATTTCCTCATCATAGTCTCCACCTCTGCCCATCTGATAGTTTCTCAGTCTTTACTTGTCTTGTGACCTTGCTTCTCTTAAAGAGTTCTGGTCAGTTATTTTGTAGAATGTCACTAAAGAGGGGCTTGTCTGGAGTTCTCATGATTGAAGTTGTGCATATTGGGGAGAGACAGTACAGAAGTGATGTGCCCTTCTCAGTGCATATGAGGATGCACATGACATTAGCAGGTATGTGAACCACGTGATGTTAACCACCAGTGCTTGGTTAGAGTGCTGTGCTCCTGGACTCTATTGTAAACTTCCCGTTTGGAATTAGTACTACATATTTGGGGGAGATACTTTGATACTATCAAATATTCTGTTCCTGCTTACATTTTTGCTCACTTATTATCTGTGTGACAGAGGGGACACCCAGCTAGGTTTCTGGGACAGGCACAGGGCTCTTCTGAGCACAGAGACTCAAGTTAGGGTAATTCTTTGTTCTGCAGAGTCCTTAAATTAGCTCGAAGCTAAAGGGGAATGTTAGCAGCAACGGAAGAGTTAGAAGAATGGTACCAACGTCCTGCATACACTTGACCCAAGTGTTCCCTTAACATCAAACATAACCATACATCAAAACTATGTTAACTTCAGTACAATATTAAGCTACAAGATTTTGCTCTTTGGATTTTGTTATCCAACACTGATTACATCCCAGTGTGGACAAAGATAAAGAGAAGGTTGTAAAACTATTTTGCTTTAATGATTTAAGCCTCCAGGTATTAATGGCTTACAACCCTGCAGTGTCATCTTCAGACCTTCTCTAGGGTTCCTTCAAGGCTAGAAAGGGGGAAAATAGCTTTGTGGAAGACTAAAGTTATCAATTTCATAATGTCCTAGCAAGATTCTAGAATAAACCCTGAGGCAGAACACCACGTGACCATACTAACTCCTGGAAATATGCAGCCAAAAAAAGTATCTTTGCAGATGAAGTAAGTTGTTAAAATATATTTGAATGAGGTGAGTACCGAAGCATAGACTAATGGATTCACACCCACTGGGAGAGGATTTTAGTAGAGCACACCAGAACTGACATACCCTGTTCGTTCTTTTATCAAGGACACATGTAGACTTAGGTCTAATTGATAATGGTATAGTTAAAGCTGAGAATACTTAACTGTAGTCTCATTCTAGCCTGTTAGTCTTACAGTTTCACCAAGAATATCTTAAGGATATGTGGACTCAAAAAAGTTGTCCACTGAGAAGGGCTCCTGGTGGCTAAGTGGGCTCAATTTAAAAGCAGAGCCTAGCAGCCATTTTTAAACCACTTCTCTCAAGCAAACAGCCCTTCAGAGAGAAGTCTGCATTACACTGGCTACCTGCACTGTATTCCTGCCATCTGAGCCAGCCCTTATAAAGGAGTTCCTGGAAATGTGTTTCAACCAATAGGACTGAAGCTTTCCCCATCCAATTGGAGCTGCACAGCTATATTACCATCAGGATTTTCACCAACCAAACAGAGAGGCTCCATTCTGACCAATCAGGACAGTGCCTTTTGGATCAAACTGAGGGTTTAGAGTCCTCATTAGCACGAGGACAGAACAATCAGGAAACAGGGGCAGGACTTCTGTCTATATAAGTCAGCTCCCCTCTGACTCAGAGAGCTCACTTTCCCTTTCCACCAAAGACTGAAGACTTTCCCTGGCTGGAGCTGAAACTCCAAAGACGGAACACCAGAGAGCCATCTCAGCGGACAAGAGTAGAGAAGAGTGAAGCCGAATGGCACAGAGCAGAGCTGTCTAGCCAGACAGGCCTGGCCCCAGGGCCACCTCAGCTGTGCTGTTTCACAGCTGTGCTGTTTCATCACTGAGCTGTAACACTATTGAGAGTTCCACAGCTGTGCTGGTCTCCACTGCACCCTGGATTGGGGATTCCCCTTGGCATTGACTTAGCACCAACAACCATCGGTTGACCGATAGGTCAAATCTTAAACTACAAAACGCTTTCCTAGCATTTACATGGAAAAATCTTAACCTTTACCATCAGGCATCAACCATATTACTGCCAGCAAAGTTAATTCAACTCTGGACTCTTAACATTACTGTAACTTTTAGAATGTTTGTGTTTAAGTCCCTCTACTGATTGTCAGATAAAAAGTGTCCCATGCAATACTTGGGACAAACTTATCCTAGAAGACATTTGTTTCTGAAATGTAAACTTCAGTGGGAAGTCTGAGTTTTTACTAAGTCTTGCAAACTTAGTGTCATGGAGAAAACATCTCAAGAATGGATGTTCAGTTGTGGGTGTTTGAAAACATATTTTGAAGGATGGGCTGTTAAACATGGTAGCTCGTCTCCACACTAGAGAAGTACGGCAGATATGGCGAGACATGGGAGTGGTATGAGAGCCAGTTTGATGCAAGGTTCTGCTAGTCTTGGCCCCAGAGCCCCTCACTGGGCTGCCACAGACTGCCACGTAGACATCATGGTCCAACGGTTCCCTCTGTTCAATCTTGCTTCCATTTTCTCTTTCTAGGTGTAACTCCTCAATAAACCATTTGCATTTCTAACTCCATCTCAGCATCTGCTTTCTGGAAAACCCAACCAGCACTGGAAATCAACTATGGTTTTAGGACTAGCCAACAGAAGTCATGGGCAGATTTCGTGATGGAAACTGCTGCCTTGAGAGACAGTGAGCACCTCAGGAAGTGAAGAAAGAGGCAGGTTAGCTACTTCTCTGGGATGTTGGAGGTGATATCTGCACCAGCTAAGACCAATAGCCTCCACACTTGTATGGATGGGGGGAATCAAGCTCATTTCAACAAAACACGAAGTCACCTAAGAAGGCATTCATTTGCTTGATTTATGCTCAATTCCAACGCCACAATGAGGTGTGCACAGGTAAGAGTAGATTTAATCATGACTTATGAGCCATGGGCAAAGCTTCACTGAGTATGTCTACAGCTTTCCCTGTGACCCTGTATCCATTCCAAGCAGGTCATTCTGCTGGCATTTCAGAACCATGGGATTTATAACAGTCCATTGGCAGAAAGCTTACCTAGATGCCTTTTGATCAAACCAGATTAAAACTGATGTTATAGATGCCACTGAAACAAAATACAAGGCTGGCAAAAGACCATGCCTAGTGTTTGTTCTGGATGAATCAAGTCCAATTACGCTTAAAAATAACCCATGAATACTGGGAGATACCTGATTCATCTTCTCAATAGAACAGCCCACCAGATCTGAAAAATGAATAATTAAGCTATACTCCCAAAGCCTCAACGACTCTTCCATCTGAGTCTAGTTATCTTTGTGACTTGTCTTCACTCCTCATCTGATTACCCCAAGTTGGTAAGAGATACAAAAACTTTACTAGATAATTTGAGTATATACACTCTTTGCAAGGTCCTCATGAACTAACAAAGAACAGCACTTAATATAAATGCTATGATTATAAGGGCTCATCCAAAGTACTGGTGTAGTTGTATATGGCATTACAAAATTTTCAGGCAAAAATGGCAGACTAATTACATGCTTCTCTTTTCCTTTCCCAAATCCCAAAGGAATTAAAAGGTATTAGTTCATAAGGACAAGCAAGTCAGTGGAGACTGAAGTTTCTGGAAGCAAAGGAGAGGCATATCTGCCTAAAGAAGTGGAGAAAGCCAAAATTAATGTCTGCAAAGAAGAGACACGCACAAAACGGACAGACTCACCCATGAGGGCATGCAGACCCAGATCCTGGGAAGGTGGTTGTGAGTGAGGCAAAATGGCAGAGTCTGAGTAGAACAGTTATATCCTCAGTCCCCACTCCAAACACAGAGACCCATAGCTATTGAAGATAACAAGCCTATTCTCCAGGTGGAGTTTCCACCAGATGCTAGAACTCAAGACACAATGAAGAGCTGGATGCTGAAACAAGAAGGTAAACCGCAACTGAAGGACCTCATCCCTCTCCGTATCAGAACCCTCCAGCATCCCTGTCATGCTCTCACCTCTGCTATCTCATTAGTCCACTTCCTGGATCGAACTGTCAACTCTTCACTCCATTTTGACCACAGACACTGTCTGTGGGAGCTGGAGGTAGGTCGCACACAGAACAACCATTAAACCTGAGTTTGAATCTCACTTGCTTCCCCTTAACTCACTGGTTAACCTTGCGAACTTCATTTGTACAATGGATATTCTACCACCTACTTCCTGCGATGGAGGCAGGCTAGCTGACTCTGTGAGCACCTGTAGATCCAGTCACAGAAGTTCAATGAACCACCAGCATTTTCAGGAGAAGTACTTAGGTGCACGAGGTGAAGGTTGTCAACTGGAGTGACTAAGATCCATTTTTATTTCACCCTCATGTGTATGTAGCCTATAGTCAGTGTCAGATCCAGAATCAGTGATAGATGATTCAACAAGATTTCAGGACACTGACTTTCAATGCATAATGCAGTTCTAAAGAGCCAAAGGCAGCAATATTCATTTTGCTTAAGGTACCGAGACTACCTTTGTCACTGGGGTGCCCACCATTGTTGATTGAGAGGAAGTCTGGATAAGAAGGCAAGAAATCTGCCTGGGATTCAAATTGTAGTTAACCCATAATCAGATAATTGCATGCTGCCTATTTTAGCATAAAGTGCCTCTCATATCTATAGTAGGTTAGTAGGGGATTAAAAGTGTTACTCTTTGAAAGATAAGTCACACCAGTGGTATATTTTCCAGCAAAAGTAAAAGCAGCACGTTTGGACTTTCAAAGAGGGCCCCTTCTTGGTATCTTTCACCAGAGCCCCTCAAGGTATGTTTGTCTTTAGCTTTCTTAATGCCTTTATCCCATTCTTCCCAAAGGTGTTAAATAAAGCTCAGATATAGTCTAAGTCTGGATTAACAATCACAATTCCTCGTGATGGTAGGCTCAAAGCTGATCTTCACCCCCTTATATCTCATTAGATGATAAATACACGTACGGCATTCAGAAAATACCTTCTAAAAAGTGGGGTCAAGACCTGCCGAGAAAGAAGTTTTTCAAAATCGTACAACAGAGGCTTGACTAGGATTCAGGCTTACGTCTTAGCTTGACACATTTATGAACAGGTAGAGTAGCATCTTATCACCATAGAAACACAGAGCCTAGTACGTGATAGGTGTTCTAGTGCTGAATGGCCCAATAGCATTAGATGCCGAGCATCTGTCTGGCACTAGACATGTGTCACCTCAAGGACGTCCAGACTGAACAGCTACCCCAAGGAAGGGACCCTATGGGAGGTCTTTCAGATTAGATTGACATCTTATATTCTGGTCTTTACCAGCTCTCCCAAAGCAACCCATCCCCTCCCCCTTCCTGTTCTGTTATCAGCCTTGGGTTGGGGGCTGATATTAAAAGGGCTCTGATAAAGCTCCCTAAGTGGCAGCAAGCTGTAAACATTCCCACTGATGCCATTTGATTAACCCGCTGAGAAAATGCCTGAAGAAGGTCTGGGCTTGTCACTGAGAGACAGGCAAGGGTGCCACGAGAGCTGTTGAAAAGCAAGTTGGTTGGGGCCACCACCGTGGAGTTATATAAAGCACTTGGCTCCAAAACAGAGGCCTCTGCAGCATTGCATATGCAGTCTGCCAGGGTGGCTGTGGGTTTATGGTTTGATGGACATATGCAATGGGGATGCATTCATAGCCCAGATAAGTTAATGACCTATTAGTGGCAAGTAGGGATAGAGATAAAGCCTTGTGCAAAATCCTGCCTCACATTCCAAAGCCACAAACAATTTGGTTTAACACTCTCGTTATAGCCCATCCAAATAGCTTCCCTATTAGTAGGTTGCTGATGTTAAATGTCCACCTATTGAAAGGGGGAAGAGGATGGGATAGAGAGAAATCAAGGATTAACCACTTGCTGACCTCTTACAGTTCAGGTGATGGCTAAAGACTCAAACTTGTTCAGAATAATGAGTCTAAATAGTCAATCGTATTCAGGTTTTTCTTCTCACACAAAACGCTCATCCCAACATATCTTGCAAGGAATGCTACTTGAAAATAGACTTGGCATATTTGCATTGTTGTCTTTAGGAAGTATTTAGTAACTGGCTCAGGCTACAGCAATAGGCAGGGCAGAAGGGATTGTGTTGGAACAAGTAACAAATTTTAAAAGCTTGCCAACCAGAAGACAGGATTGGGGTTTGAATGTTCTAGATACCTTATCAAAAGGAGTCTAATTCCCTGGACAATTGCCCAGTTATATTCTGCCTTTGACTCCAACGGAAAGGCTATTAGCTGCAGTGGGGGTGTACACTGTCCTTTTTGAAAGGCAATTTGGCAACAGCTAGTAAGAACTAATTGCTTATAACACTCTTCACACTAGCAATCCCACTCTTGGGATTCTTTCTGTCCAATAGGAATCAAAGCACCAGTTCATAAAGACATACATGTAACAATGTTTCTTCTGCATTGTGTAGTGGCCCAAGCCCAACAAACCAGGTGGCACTTTCCCTAGTTTGGGGGATGGGTGAATTCATTATGGACTATTATGTATCACTGAAGTGACTCAGATATAGTGTTTACTTAGGTTTTTCACAAATTTTTACTGATTTTGAAGAACCACCCAGCTATATGTTGTCTATAAGAAACCTATTTTAATTAAAGACAGGTAGATTAAAAGTAATGGGATGGGAAAAGAACACTAAGACACTGATTAAAAGAAAGCTGGAGTTGCTATTTCAAATAAAGCAAAATTCAGAGCAAGTTATCAGGGATAAAAGGAGTGTTACATAATGAAGGGGTCAGCCCTAAGAACATAACAATCCTTCGGTATTTAGGCATATGACAGCTTCAAAAATATGTGCAGCAAAAAAGGATAGTGACTTGTCCGTTTCACCTCTATGAGAGTTGGAGACTTCAACACCCCCCCTATCAGTGATTGACAGACCAAGCAGGCAGGAAATGCAGTAAAGATAGTTGAACTAAACAGCACCAATCAAGTAAATCTAACATTTATAAAGTCCTTCACACAGCAGCATAATACACATTCCTCCAAGCTCACATGGAATGTTGACCAAGGTAGATCACATACTAAGCCACGGAAAAGCCAGACCCAGAGAAGGTGACAGATTGCCCAACGGATGCTTGCGCAGGTGTGTATTTGGTTGCATATATCACAAACGTGGAAAGTTTGTGCCTACCTTCTCCTAGTAAAGCCCTCAAAGAAGAGATAAGATTGGATGTCCGTGTAGAACATCTGTTAGGTGTTCCACTTTCGGGTTCCTCATGTGTCAAGACTTTTGGGGTCCCCATATATAAAGACCTAAGTCAGGGTCCTGAGAGATGGGGACAAGGGTCAAGCCATTGCCTCCTGAGTTTTAGGAATGAGGGGCAGTTACAAGGCTGGCGTCTTGCTCTTTAATCAGATACTAGAAAGACAAAGTAGCCTTAAGTAGTTTTCCAGACCACACACATCGTCCTTCTATAAGATACTAGATATTAGTCACTCTGCCTACCCACAGTCCCTGGGACCTGACACTACGCAGACCCCAAGCCCTACCAACCAGGAGGCCATGTTTTTATACCATGTGACTTTGCTATCTAGGGCCCAGATGATTGGACCAAGGCAGTCACCTGACCCCAGAGCAGCTTGCCTATTGGCTGGCTGATTCCTGAGACTCTGGTATAAAGGCAGGGGCTGGGGCAAGTTGGAGGTATACCTGAAAATAAGAGGAAACAATCCAGTCATCAAGAAGGACAGTCACTGAAAGGTTTTGATAATGAATTAGGGTCAGAAGAGACTTGAATGAAGCCTAGAAAGCTCCAAGAAGCCAAACCTTCAAGCTGTTCCATTTTGTAGTTCAATCCCCACCTGTACCTTTTCAGCACAAGATCCCTTCTGCCTGGAAACCCTTGAGGGAGAGATCTTTACACAGGAAGGGCGAACTAGCACATTTCTGTGCTCATACATGTAGTGTTGACATCTGGACTCAGTCTTCCTTTAGCCGTTTCTGAGGTCAGTAGACACTTATTTCCTTCAGCAGCTACACAGAAGCCACCAAGGACTGGGGCCTGAAGCATATCCTAGAAAGCCACCATGGTAGGAACATAGAATACATAGCCGTCTTCCACTCTGTTGACCAGGACACAGAACAAAACACGATGCTCATTGTAAGGGAAAGCATCAATATATAAAATGAAGCTCACATGTGATTGATGGGCAAACAAGTCGGATTTCTGCAGTGATATGGAAATCCACACGGGAAAGAAACTTGAGCACCTCCCAAAACTAAGTGTCTCCCTTATCCAGACACTGCCATTTATGGGCTTTATAATGAGTCATGGTCATTTATTAATAGACGTTATGTAGCTTCTGAGACTTAGTTCTTCATCTTTAACATGAGCATGTAGTACAGACCCTAGGGTTATCATGAGAGGCAGAGAGAATTCATATGAAGTACCTAACAGTGCTCAAGACATTTACATGCTTGTGACATGAGTTCCCACAGAACCTTGGGGCCATTTATAAGATCACATTGTCTTATTCAGTTCCATGCCAGGATATAGCTCCCCATGCATAAGGGGCATCCTATCTGGCTCAGTATACCCACCAGTGACCACGACGGTGACCCACATGTAAGAGCTTAAGTATATACTAGTCAAGGATCAGCGTCTATAGGACATGGATATGTCTTCAACTCACATAGGTCGGGTCGAGAGATTACTGGCTTAAGGACACCAGAAAATCAAGGAATCAATTAAGTCAGAAAGTACATGGGGCAGCACACAGTGAGTTAAGACTAATTCTGAGACCCTGAGGATTGTCTTAAATTCTGAGTCCAAAGGAAGTATCATGCATTTTATTAATTGCTCCACTTGAGTCCATCGTATGGACCAGACATATTCATGTACATAATTATATTTAAATTGTAGAACCTCCCATTTCACAGGTGGGAATATAAAGGGTACTGCCTGACACTCTGGCCAGTGTTAGCAGCTAAGCAATGTCAGGTGCGCATCAGGTTTTTCAGAGACCTGAATTAAGTTACCAACACTTAAGGTTGGAGTCCACAAAATTCAGATTTCTAGCTTCTCTTGAACAAAAATGGGGTGGGCTGGCAACACAGGGTCTGCATTTCTGTGTGGCCATAGTTAGACTAGTGCTTGGCTCTCTAAATAAGACAGGTTTTACTCCTGGCCAAGCCCCATCCCACCCATTTCATTTCCCTTATTTTTCTGGTCCTTATGAGTGCACTTGGGTTTGAAATTCCTGAAACACAGTTTATAGAAGGCTCTGGGTCCCAGAAGTTGTGGGGTTTCAAAGGTGTGTGACTTAAACAATGCAACTTCATCTTTAAAGTGAGACTTTGATGGGATAAGGCTAGAAGAAGGACCTTTTTACAGGCAGCAGGCTATTCTGCTGAGTCAATACAGTGCCATTTGAGATTTGACACTTCAAAGACAACCAGATGGCTGAATCCTTCCCCCCCTTTCCCCAATGAGAAGAGTCTTATCAAGACTTGGAAGTATGTAACCAGCCAGGGCAATCACTTTTTTTTTTTTTTTTTTTTATAAATAACTCAATCTTTTTTATTAGTATTAAAGTTTTTTTTTAATTAATTTATTTTTTAATTAAATTTATTGGGGTGACAATTGTTAGTAAAATTACATAGATTTCAGGTGTACAATTCTGTATTACATCATCTATAAATCCCATTGTGTGTTCATCACCCAGAGTCAGTTCTCCTTCCATCACCATATATTCGATCCCCCTTACCCTCATCTCTTTTTAAAAGACTTGGAGGTATGCAGAATTTTATATGTACCTATATCAAATTTTGAAGTCCTAATATATTTAGAAAATCCTTTTTATGCACTAAGACATTTATTCAACTTTTCTACACATCTCTTCAAAGGTGGTTTTTGTAACTCGAGCCTTTTGATTACTTGATTTTTCAGGGTACATCTTGACTTCTATTTAAATCACTAGATGCATTTTTTTAATGAGTATATATGATACTGTAGCTAGAAATTGTATCCCAAACCACAAATGCACTTCTTGACAGTGACCTGCAACATTTGCAAATGTGAGGCCATACCCCAGGAGTAGTTATGAGGTCTGAGTTGGTGCTCATAAACGAAGCAACCTAACAGAGGTTATTTCAGGTGAGGGTTCCCCAAAATAGCACGTTCCCCAAAATAGCTCTTTCAAAATAGAGAGAAGACCTTGCATGACTCAAATCTAAGATTTCCCCCTCAGAGGGAGAGCTGGGGAGGAACACACCTTAAATTCACTTCATACAATGCCTGACCCCAGCTCTGTACCAGGCATGGGTCCACATGAAATATGAACTGAACAATCAAAGTCCGTATCCCTGCAGAATTCAGCCTAATTAGAGGCAGTCATGTATACAGGTAAGCGTGGTAGGTCACTGGGATACATGAGACCCTTTCCTTTTCTCACCTGCGTTTAGGGAGGTAGAGTTTAGAGAACAAGCCCAGCATCACCCACATAGTATGGGCTTAATACTAGGTCTTCACTTCTGACTACAATGGACTATGGTTTGTGTCACACAGGTCAGGAGAGCCGAGTTTTAGCCGTGCATAACATTTGTTAGTGCCTTGGCAGAGGAAGAGTAAGTTTCAAATGGGGTTCAGAGTATCAGAAACTCATCTTGATTACTCTAACAAACACCCCCTCCCCATCTCCTCCATCACAGCAAGCGGCAGCATTCATTTAATCTCCACACTTCATTCCCATGAAATAAACATTGCTGTCTTTGAAAAAGAGGAAGGATGCTATTGAAACACAAGTCCACCCCACCCCCCACGTCAAAGCCCATGTTCTACTGACCCGGGAGTCAACTGATCCAACTTGTAAGTGAATGTTCTATTACATGAAGTCTTCCACCATGAGGGCAGGACTCCCCACACCCAACTCCAGGTCAGGATTCCTTTTGTCTCCGAGGGTGGTCGTCTCAGAGGGTGATGGAGCCTCAGAAATACCAGTTAAAGGGCACAGTGGGTTTGCTTGCTAGCCGTTTTCCCACCACAGGAAGGAAGGAGAGCTTGAGAAGTGCTTTCAGGCATGGCACACCAGGGCCTCCACTGGAAGGAAAAAGACTATCCTTGTTGCAAGGGTGGGTAGAGGAACCTCTGAAAGAAACACTTGCCCATTAATGCCACATCAGATGAGAGCCAGAAGCAAAGGGTGACCCAGTCTTCCAGACAGGAAAACTGTTACACCTGTGAATTTCCTTACTGTGCCTTGTTCCACTTAGGAACCCATATACATACACTACTCAGGTGCTCCAGAGAAGTACACATTGAGGCTCAAGTGTGGCGATTCCTTTCTTCCTGCTTCTCCAAAAGCAGGCCTATGTCGACAGGAAACTCCACGCTAATGGCAATCTAAACCACAAATGGCCAACAAGATGGGCTTCCAGGAGCCACCTATTTCAACCCCTAAGTACTACGTTTGGGTTTTATGAGCAAACCTCAAGCTCACGGCAAGACCTTTTTTGCAATGTGCTGAATCCAAGTTGCTCCTGCGCCATCTTTTCCCTCTATCCTGGGGCTGGGACTCGGAGGTGAACTTTCTGTTCAGTTTGGGAACTGTTCCATTTCCTCTCCAGCTGTTCTCAGAAGTGGGGGAGAGACAGCGAGGGGGTGGAGAGAGCCGCCAGAGAGACTCAGGTTAGCCTGGAGCCCAAGATGGAGCTGACAGGTAAGGGAAGGCCCTGATTTATTCTCCTATCCATTGTGCAGACCATCTGTCCTCATTAACTTGCACAGGTTTATGGGTTTTTAATCTTTTCCACATACACGCACTATATGAACATTCCATATTGTTTTTTATAGTCTGTGTACTTTTATGTTCTGATTGTTGGCCTTTGAGTTATGACCCGGGACACTTACTGTACTTGCTCCAGCTCTTCCACCAAGAAGCAAAGAGTTTTAGTTCCTGACGCCACTTGGTGCTTGATGGGAAAATCAAACATTAACCCAACAAGCGTCACGGGGGCCATATGGAATCTTTGCCCCCAAATCCACAAACCTGTGTCTAGCAACCCAAAGCCAACCATACATATTTCAGACTAGGAGCCCAGTTGGCTCGCTTACCTTCAACCCAAAGCTAAAAAACCCTTCAAAGGATCAGCTAAACCCCACATTTTCTCTTCTCACTGATTGGCAGGTTCCCAAAGGTGGGGACACCAGCCACTAGAGAGACTCCACTTTCCCTAAATCTAATTATTCACCACCCTAACTTAATATTTAAGTTTAATAGTCCTCCAGTCTCTTAATGAGAATTTCTAAAAAGCCTCCTTAGGTGTGAAAATACGGACATTTTGCCCAGGATCTGAGGACAAGTTCTACTTCAATCTCAAGAAAAGCAAGAACCTGAACTGTTACCATTAAAGCTGGCCTTTCAGATTCCATGATTCTCCCATGCAGAATAAGGTACCCAGTTCTACCACCTGTGTTTCTTTTAGTAAGGGGATTGTGCTTTCTTGTTCTGAAGTGGTCAGCTGCAACAGCAGAGGAGGCCACTGGGATGAACAAGTCATTTGAACACAAGGCAACCCTTCTGTAACTTAGAACACGGTCTGTGGTCAGCCACAGCTTTAAAGATCATTCGATTGTATTTTATATCAACTGTAATTGAAAAAAATTTAAGTGTGTGAAAAAAATTTGTTTGATCAGGAGAAGGCTGTTTTGGGCCAAGGACCCAAATGGGACATGAGTTAACATTGCATTCCTTCCTCATCCCAGGGGCTCAACCTTTTCTCATTTCATAGGCTCGGTGGGCATTTCCCAAGTTAGTGCCCAGGGCCCTAGCCCCAGTTTTCACCCAGAAGTCGTTTGTGGTTACGAAGATGCTGGTTTACACAGCATTAACCACTCCTTTGCCGAACTTATCAGAGCCTTTTTTTTTTTATCTTCCTCTAGATTTTTTTTTTTTTTTGATTTTTTTTTTATTAAATTTATTGGGGGTGATAATTGTTAGTAAAATTACATAGATTTCAGGTGTACAATTCTGTATTACATCATCTATAAATCCCAATAGGCCAAACTGGACATCAACATCCAAGAGAAGACGACAACGAACAGCATTCCCTCCAAATCATTTGGTGTCTGAAAACTTTTCTCGTGCTGCAGAGCAACTCAGTTCCAGGACTCCACGTACTCCTGACAACGACGGAATTGGTGGCTGTTTTGCAGATTCAGAAGCAGCCGATAGGCACGGTTGAGTAGTTCACCCATGACCAGGACTGCTTCAGACCCAGGTGAGACACCAAGCACAGGATTCCCCTATATCCGCTACGCATTTTTCTGCTTCCTTTTACTTGCAGGGACTGTATCACTCCATGACTTATCCTGCATGTCCATCTAGAACATTTCACAGGCAGGGACTCTCTCCTCCACTGTGTCTTCAGCACCTACAACAGTCTCCAGCATATGTCAGGCATTCTGTTATTTGTTACGTGGATGACTCCACTGTACCATGTCCAGGCTTCAATTCAAGGCGATTTGGAACCGAGTTTTTGTATTCTGCTCTAACGCAATGTTTTACCAAAAATAGCATTTCACATCTCAGAGGCTTAGAGAAATGTGAGGCTTCAGCAAGTTTGATGTTGACTTGACGCCAACCCTGATTACTTGGTAATTTTCCACCTCAGAGACTTTGTAATGCCAGATTGAGATGCAAACTTGATCGAAGCAGTGTCCAAAGCATCTTGAACAAACCTTTTGGAAGCAAAGATCTGAGCACACAGTGCCCAGAGGACCAGGCTTAGTTATTACTACTCTTAGCAACAACTTTCATGGTTGCTGGAGGCTAAGAACGTGGGACATGCCTTGATGCTCACATCTCACTAGCATCTAACCAGAGTTACTACCATACAATGGGCCATGGTAGCCTTCAGTGTCAAAGAGCAGTGTCCCCAGAAGGGCAGAAAGAGGACCCATGCATGCAGGCAACATTGTAAGGGAGAAGGTTGAGGCCCCATGGAAGAAATGAAGGCTCTTTTGTCTTAAGACGTTAGATTGGCCTGACTCAGAAGACTACCCAGCAGCTAACCATTGCCTCCCATGATGCATAATGTCCAAGGACCTGAAGATAGACGCTCATTTAATTGGAAAGAAAAACCCAAGAGGTTAAGTGACTCAGGCTAAGACACACAGCTGTTGGCAACACAACTCAAACTGGAACTCATGTCTGAGGGTCAGGCCAGGTCTCCTCCCAAAAGCTCTG
The DNA here is from genome assembly GCF_036562045.2 of Rhinolophus sinicus. NCBI lineage: Eukaryota > Metazoa > Chordata > Mammalia > Chiroptera > Rhinolophidae > Rhinolophus > Rhinolophus sinicus. The sequence goes on along the minus strand of NC_133765.1, from coordinate 31,016,618 downwards.
AAGGCCTAGGAAAACCTTGACCACATATCAGAAGATGTCCACGTTTAGACTTTCCCAGAATTTAATTCACGAACCTGAGACCACCTTGCCTTTGTTGTCAGCTTTCTAGGCTCCAGCCTCTTATCTATGTTGAACTTGGGTAAGGATAGGAAATTACACAGCCTGGCTACCTTTTATGCCACTGGAGATTGTCACGAGGAGACTGAACATGATGCCCCAGGCCGATCCAGCAGAGCCACTATGCCAGCAAATGCCACCTGGAGAGAGGATGGAGGACTGAGGTTTATTATAAGCAATACTGTTGCACTTCTGCTTGCAGCGACCCCAGAACCGTGTTAAGAAGGCTTCTCATGCAGAAGCTCACTGTGGTCAAGTGCTATGATGGATTAGCAATAGCCCTGGGAGGAACTGCATTGTGGCAGGTTTGCTGTGTGTATCCGACAGCAATTTCTCACTCCATTTTACACATAAGGAAAATAGGAAAATCAACCCGAATTTCAGTCCTGAGCCCTACCTTTGATACAGCACTGCCCCCAGCCTTCCAACCAATCCCCTAAGAACACAAAGGGGGAAAAGGGCGTGGGTAGCATCTAGTTAATTTTTTTTTAAAAAAAGGGCAGCAACAACCTAGGCAGTGATTCTCCTGATGAGAGCAGAAGGAAGGGAGATGTTGGTGCTTGACTTTCTTGACACTTTACTGTTTTATTGACTTTTTACTATTTTACTGACACCTAACAAGAACTACTCCCTCTGACCCAAAGGGGGCAGCACGCGCCCAACATAGGGAATTTCACAAGAGGAAGTCCTCAAGCCATTTCAAAAGGAAAAACCCTGTGCTCGGTTCTTAAGTGGCATTTAAGTTGACTTATGGATGGAGGACAGAAAAGGTTGGGTCCATTATTGTCCCTAGTATAAGTTGCAGACAATAACAACAGGAAGAGCAATGCCAGCGAAGGTGGAATCTTTTTTTTATTTTTTTTATTTTTTTATTTCCATGTCTCTTTTCTTCTTTTTGGAATTTTTATAAATGCTTTGGACAGCATGAAACTGGAGTAGAGAATGCAGGGTTGTTGTTTTTTTGTTTTTGTTTTTGTTTGTTTTTTTAATAAAAATCTCAGAAAGCCAACCGGTTGGTGAATGGGGATGTGTGGTCAGTTTTACTTTCCTCTCTTGGCTTTGAAGTTTGCATCTACAAAAAGGCATGATTAATCCAATCGAACATCCTCAGTTCCCAAGTAGGAAACTCTTTAAGTCCCCTAAGCGCTAACATCTATGCTCCAGCTCTGTCGTAGGTGCTGAGGACAGTGAAGGAGGTAAGACCCCGTCCTCAGGTGAGTTTAGCATAGGACCCCATGGCATAAATAGGGCAGGCAGCATCCTAAGATTGGCCCCCAAGACTTCCAACCATTTCCCCGAAAATAAGCCCGTTAAGATCGTCAGCCAGATGGATGCATTTAGTACATTATGACAATGTTTCAGAAGATGACATGATTGTATTTGAATAAATGTACAATATTGTACATGAAAAAAGACTTCCCCTGAAAATACACCCTAACGCGTCTTTTGGAGCAAAAATATAAAACTCAGTCTTCTTTTCGGGGAAACATGGTATCATGAGCCCTTTAGATTTGGATCTAGATATCCTAGACATAGAAGTCAGAAATTCTTTTTTATTTTATTTTATTTTATTAAATTTATTGGGGTGACAACTGCACCCCAAGAAATTCTTACGATTTCACAACATGCCAGTTTGAAGATGGAGGGGGCCACATGACAAAGAATGCAGGAGAACTCTAGGAGCCAAGTTGAAAGCTATCAAAGTGGGGAAAAACACTCAGGTCTTACCCTGCAAGGAACTGAATTAGACCAAACACAAGCTTGGAAGCCAATCTGCCCCATCTCTAAATGGGAACCACAGTCCAGCTGACACTTTAATTTCAGCCTTGGGATAGAGCAGAGAGCCCAGCCATACAGTGCCTGGTCTGTACCTGCAGATCTGAGAACTAGTAGATGTATTTTAAGCTGCCAAGTTGGTGCTATGCAGCAATAAAACACTAATACTGAGTACTTGTTTAGACACAGTAAGTGCTATGGAGAAGACACAAAAGAGCATCACAGGGGAACCAAAGCTTGGCTGTGGGGATTTGGAGCATCTTCTTTCAATACCCTCAGGATGGTACACAGCATTCAATCTCTACCATTCTCTATGACAGATATAGTCAAGCCACCACCAGAGCCTTAAAATAATGGTTAATGAGGCTCACATAGCAGGGATGAGTTGAGTCAATTCGTTCAGCTGAGGTGAGAAATGGGAAGGACATACATTTGGAGGGCTTCAGTTAACCAACATCCAACCAGCATATCCATTTCTTTTTTTTTTTTTCCCCCCAAAATAAGGTGGGTTTTTTTGTTTGTTTGTTTGTTTTTTGTTTGTTTGTTTTTTAGTTTCAGGTGCACAAGACAAAGCAAAACTTAGACGTTTCTCATTTATATCCCTCACACTGTGCATATCCATTTCTGTCATTTGTTATCCATCTCTTAACTGGAGCTTAAGTCACTTAGACTATGTTAGAGGGCTTTTAGGAAAGAGACATTAATAGTTGATATCTCCCCAGCCTGAGCCATACTCACCCAACCAATGCCACTTCACTTCCTCTTATTAAAAACAAATCTGAGCCTCTCCGTCTATCTTTACGGCTGGTCCCCCAAGACAGGACCATCTCATAGGGTTCCCCGAGAATATAACCCAGAATTTGAGGGTATACAGCTGAGTGCCCACAATAGGCAAGGAGCTTTAAGCTAGTTTGCTTTCGGGGAAGGGTATCCTCTTTCTGACAATGGGAAGAGATTCAGAGGGAGGAAGGAATTTTGTAAAGCTTCACGTTACATCTCTCATCTTTAATGTCCCTTAGACTTGGGAGGAAGAAGGCCTTTGTGTGAGGGCAAGACCAGTTAACCTCAAGCCCAGCACTGGGGCAGAAAATACCTCCAAGACAGACCAACCAACACCGCGTACATGGAACAAGTCACATCAGCAAGCCAAGGCCTCCTGGTTTTGTGGAATTCTAGGCCTATCTTGAGACTCAACTCTAAGACCAGCTGAGCCTGCTAAGGCTGGATTTGTCTAACGCACAAGTTTGACAACAAGACTCATACAGTGACTGCATATGACCTTAAAAGCCCACACTATTGTTAAGAACATTCCTTCCCTTCTACAGCGAAGCTAAGGTATGTTCTTGCCTCGGCTGGAAGCTCAGCCACCTCCCCTCCATTCTGGAAACACTCCAGGACCCCCTTGCTTCCATCAGTGTGTAGCTCCTCGGTGCTAAATGCTAGGAAGACAAACCAAAGGGACCACCATTCAGAGTTCAGTCCACTTGGCCTTGCATTGGGTTCTGTTCTCTCTGGCTCCTGGGTCTGTGTAAAGGCCCGTCTCTCCGTTTAGAAGGCTTCAAATTCACTGGGCTTTCTGGGCCTTAATATAAAGAGAGCCCATAGTAGACTACCTAGAAGTGGCTCCCAGAAGAGACCCCTTGTTGCATGAGAGGTAACAGTGTTTGTCGCGCTATCCTCCCCCTACCCCAACTAGATCGGGCTGGGACTCTTTCCCAGCGGCTGGCACATGGCATGTACTCAAGTTCTGGAAGGATATGAAAGCAGGTGCTGCTTTATAGAAACCTACGGAGAGATACAAGCTACAGCAAGGCTCAGAGGAAAGGCCACAGGTTGTGGCTCCAAGAAAGCAGGATTGGACTTTACTGGTCCTGCAGATGGCCTTTGCTGAAACCCAGATGTACATGCTTTTGTCTTGTCAAGTGGAGCACCATTTCAATTCCTTGACCACACTGCACATTGTACTAACAGCTGCCCCATCCTCCCCTGGTTCTCAATCAATGCCATGCCAGAACTCAGTATTGGGCATGCATTATTTATCTCTAATAGGACTCGAGTTACTCAAGGCATCATTGAATCAATTAATGCAGATGTTTCATCAGGGCTCTCCTCACTCAATAGGGAGAGGACAGATTAAACAAAGAGCTAGAGAATGGGGGGAACTGAAGATTCAGGGCGACCTGTACTGACTGAGCCAGGAGCTGAGCTGTGGTTTTTTTTTTTAATTTTATTTTATTAAATTTATTGGGGTGACTGTGGTCTTAACTCAGACTTTAATGAAGTCTCCCCTTATCCGCAAGGGATATGTTCTAAGACCCCCAGTAGAATCATGGATAGTACTGAACCCTGTATATGCTTGTTTTTTCCCCTATACATACATACCTATGTTGATTTAATTTACAAGTGAGGCACAGTAAGATTAACACTAATAAAATAGGATTATAACAATATACCCTAAGTTATATAAATGTGGTCCCTCATTTCTGGGGATCCCTTGAGTTCTTCCTAGAGGCTCAGTGCTTTCTGGCTCAACATGTTGCCATGAATCAAAACACATTTTCTGTTCATGTCCTACACCCACCAATTGAGTGCCTTTCCCATCTTAACTAAACACTTATCATGCACTGCGGCATAACGTCTGCAGGTTGAGGGGCTGCAGCAAAACTAGCACAATTTTTTTTTCTTCACAATTTGATGGAGAGAAGATTTGTTCTTACCTTCAGTCTTAGCAACCTCATTATACACTTTTTTTTTCTTTCCTTCTTAGCATTCAATTTTTTTCTCCTTAAGTCGAGAACTTTACCTTGTCTCTTAAAGGAAGCCCTTTTCAGCTTCTCTCTGGCATAGCCAAATTGCCAGCATCGGGGCACAAGCACATACCACAACAGAGGATCTGATAACCGAGAGGGCTACTGAGCGACAAGTGGGCAGGGAGTATACACAGCATGGAGAAGCTGGATTGAAGGGAGGAGTCACGTCCCGGGAGGGATAGAGCAAGACAACGCGAGATTTCACTCCACTGCTCAGAAAGACGCACGATTCAGAAGGTATGAATTCCTTATGTTTGGAATTTTCCATTTAACATTTTCAGACCGTAAGTGGACCACAGATTACAAAGTGCAGTGATGCAACTTTGGCTAAGGGGGGACCACTGTTATTTCCCCAGCTAGGCCTCAGTTTCCCCCATCTGTCCAAAGGGGCAGTCAGGCTAAAATGATCCAAATACCCTCCCAGCAGTCATCTACTTAACTACTAAAAAAAAAAAAAAGACTTGTAGAGGAAGTTTCCAGGGACTGTTCCCAAGAACAGCTAGAAATGGCCAAAGCAGTTGAAACTAGTTAGTTTAACTAGCTCAGGCGCCTTCTGAAGTTGAGTTTTGGAAAAGCCATTATTTTTACAACATAAACGATGACTCATATACCCAGAGGCAAGCAAGCCGGGATCATGGTTTCCATGATCAGCGTGGCTTCTTAGAGGTTTCTGCGTAGGGTAAGGATTGATCTCATTTTTGTTATAAAAAGTAATCTGTGCTCATAAGAGATGGTTTGGAAGTGAAGAGTCGGGGAAACGTATCACCAAAGCCTCTCAAATCTTTCTAACCTTTTCTCTGCACTCCGGCTTCATTGGTTTGGGATCTGAGTCTTAAGATTTGCTTCTGTGAGTTGAACTAGCGTTTGGACCCTATGCCTAAACGGCATGTGGGTTTTTAGTTTTGCCATTACATATCTTTGTTCATAAAATTCTTCAGTACTCAGAGGGTGAGGTGGGGGCTGTTGGCATTGCTTTTTGCCAAGTCCTCCCTGGTGACGCCCTTGCTCATTCCCATGGACTATTGTGCCATCGAAACTTCGTGCCCCATTTCTTTCTGCTTGCTGCAGGCAACAAGAGTCACTTCTTGAAGTTTCCCAACTCACAGCAGAACTAGTGAGACGAGTACAGTCAGGGCCTCAGCCCCAGTGCCATCTTAAGTGTGCTCAATAGCACACACACGTTCTCCTACTCTGGGCTCCCCTTTCAGTCAGTGCTGCCATCATCTACTTAGCTCACACCTGGGAATTAGAGCCTTGGCTCTTTGCCGCCCCCTCCATATTCAATATAGCCAATCGCCAGTCCTTCAGCAAATTCTGTTGCCACTTCTCAACCCCCATTTTCATCTTGCCATCCTCATTGTCACCGCTTTGATCCAAGTCCCATCTCTCACCTAGATAAGTAGAATAGCTTCCTCACCAATACACTTATTTCCTGCTGCCTGAAATTGATTTGTCAGACAGCGGCTGGGATTGACACAAAGCACACATTCACACGCTTTGATTGCCGATGGCTTTATATCATCCTTGGGACCAAACTTGAATTCCATTTCATCATTAACTGCTTTATCCCAGAAGGATGAGAAAGCCTCAGAAATGTGACCAGGCTTATATAGCAGGGAGGGATCCTTTCGGCAATCTTTCAAAATAAACTATAACTTAGGCAGACAGTATGTTTCAGAACACTGAGACATGTCTAAGGAAAATTCTTCCATTAGGAAACATTTAGTTTTGCTCATGCTGAAATTAGTTACGCCAAATGGAGTTGGACCCCAAAACTGAATTCTGATCATCAGATGGTATGGTCCATCGCAAGTCACATGGTAGCGGTTAAAATAGATCTCAGTCTGATTCTGGATTCAGAGAAGTTTATTTTCAAAAGCTCGATTTCTAGACATTTCTCCAAAGAGGACATACAGATGGCCAATAGACATGTGAAAAGATGCTCAACATCACGAATCAGAAATGCAAATAAAACCACAATGAGGTATCACCTCATACTGATTAGAATGGCTATCATCAACAAGACAAATAATAAGTACTAGAGAGGCTGTGGAGAAAAAGGAACCCTCATACAGGGTGGGAATGCAGCTTGGTGTAGCCGCCTATGGAAGGCAGTGCGGAGGGTCCTCAAAATATTAAGAATACAATTACCATATGACCCAGCAATCCCTTTCCTGGGTATCTACCCCAAAAATCTGAAAACATTGATCTGTCAAGACGTGCTCCAAGGTTCATTGCAGCTTTATTTACAGCGGCCAAGACATGAAAACAACCAAAGTGTCCTTCAATAGATGATTGGATAAAGAAGATGTACTACATATTCACAATGGAATACTCTTCTGCCATAAGATGAAATAGTACCATTTACGACAACATGGATGGATCTTGAGATTCTGCTAAGCGAAATAAGTCAGACAGAAAAAGTCGAGAACCATACGACTTCACTGGTATGTGGGATATAAAACTGAAAACAAAAGGAACAAGACAAAAACTCAGACACAGACAATAATTCAGTGGGTACCAGAGGGTTAGGGAAGGGGATAGAAGAGGGCAAAGGGGGTCAAATATATGGTGATGGGTGGAGAACTGACTCTGGGTGATGAACACACAATGTGAGATATAGATGATTACATAATTGTACACTTGAGACCTGTGTAACATTACTATCCATTCTCACCCCAACAAATTTTAATTTAAAAATGCTCTAAAATGTCGCGCCCAGCGTGCGAGAGTTGTGGGGAGCAAGGAGGGTGGTGCAGGTTTAAGAAATACAGTAGCCAAGAATAGAGTGCAGGCGGGGCCAAGGGCTTCCAGCCTCAAGGACTGAGCTGGGAATTGGGCCTATGCATAACTTTCATTAGTTAGGTGAGGAAGTAAAGGAGATAAAGCTTGTCAATCTCAAGATCTGTGAATCCCACACATTGTAATAGGAAACCATTCAAGCCAATCACCCTTGCCTGCAGGCAGCAGAACCGTAAGTCTCAGGATGTCTGTACTTCCCCAAGGGACAAAAGCTTTATGCATATGAATAGATGGAGAGCACACCATTGAATCACTTCCCTTGCAGGTTGTGGGAAGGAATGCAGCCACAAAGGCAGAGGCTCTCCTTAGCTGGGGGAAGGTGGGGGGCCGTGCCCACCTCTACCAACCCCGTGGGTTCTCCTGTTGGTCCCCACTCGACTGCGCCTGGCTTGAGTTGTCCCCCCCGTGGGGAATCTTACTCGTCATTGGCTGACCAGCCATCTTTCTGGGGCCAAACAGGGAGACATAAGGTGCAAGCAGAAAGGTGAAGCCGAGTCCCTGAAAGGATCCGTCTCACAGACTCTCCTTTCTTTATGGGCAGGTACGAGGAGACAGACGGGTAGGCTGCTGCGTGGCAACACAAAAAGAAAAAAAAAAAAAGCTTGGTTCCTTAACTCTTGATTGAGTGTATCTGGCATACAGCAGGCGCTTAGAGTTTGAATAGCTTTCTATCTCATTGAAGCTCTGGACGCCAGTTTTTTTTTTTGTTTGTTTGTTTGTTTTTAATTTTATTTTATTAAATTTATTGGGGTGACAATTGTTAGTAAAATTACATAGGTTTCAAGTGTACAATTCTGTATTACATCATCTATAAAAGCACTTTTAAGATCTAAGTCAGAGCTCAAGAACAATTGGGTTTAGAAATCAACCCTTGGGACAGGCCCACTATCCCTCCAGCCCAACCTTGGCTCTAGTAGGGACTCAGTATGCGGTCTTTTCTAGATGTCCACACCAGTGATGCCAGTGAATGTTTGATCATTCCTGTCACCAATGCTCCAACTTCCCATGAGGTTCTCTCATCTGACTTGAGACTTTCTCCCCAGGTCCCCAATTGCTGCACAAAGAAGGGATGAGCAAAAGCCTTCCGGCCTGTGACAGATCATAAAGCTGGCCAACCTCTGACCCATCTATTTGCACAAGGTCATAGAGGGCCATCAAAGCCTTAGCTGCTGGGAACCCCACCTGAAGTTGTACTAGTCACAAGGTGTTGAGAGCCCAAGAGATCACAGCCATAGGAACTGGATGAAACAAGACGTTGGACTGAAGTCACCATCAGAGGTTTATTTGAGACATTGAGGCTGGGGAAACTGAGTAGGTGAGAATGTGTAGAAGAGGCAGCCAAACACCATGTCAGAATCTCTAGGGGCACAATGAGTGGATCACAAGAAAAGCCATTGTTTTTTTCCACATGCAAGAGATGGTTGAGGCAGAATGAATGTCAAGGCTACAATATTGGTCGTCACAGTTCCTCTGTCTCAAGAGTAAAGGACACGCAGAATTTGAAACGATGCCAGGGAGATAGTGTAGCTCAGCTTGTTGGAATCATCAGAATGCAGTTCAGACTTTGCCAGTTGTAGGTCATTGGACCCGGGGCAAGTGGTTTCATCCCCAAGCTTTCTCATTTAACAAAGGTGATGGTGGTACCAAGTTGATGGGGTTATCATAGGATCCACTGAGAATGCAATCCTAGTGGGGCAGGATCCAGGTTTTGTGGAGCCAGAGCTAACTTTGAGGCCTAAGATACAAGATTATGAATTGGGAGAACAGAGCCAAGTTTAAGCTTCAATTTAATGTTTGCCAATTCAGAGGCAGCTCAATTCTTAACACATGCTAAACACTCATCACATGGGAGCTATCAGCAATCTAGTCAGGAGAAAAAATTATTCCCGAGCCACGAAGGGAATTGCTGTGCTACTACTGATAAGCACCAGTATTGGGGCTCACACCCAGCGGGGTCCCTCTGAACTGGGCACCTCCAGTTTATAGCCGTGAGGCTCATAGCTCAGAAGGGACACAGGTAATGGTCAGCAAAGGGAGCTGAGGCTACCTGTCTGCCCTCATATCTGCTTTGTGCTCATTCTAAGCCCAGCACCTGCGTCAGTCTTGGTTTCCCAGGTTCCAGTCCCTTTAAAGCGGCAGCTAGGAGTATTGAAGGACCACTCGTGGTCTAGAGTGGAGTCTAAGGATTGCTGCAGTTATAGGGCCCACGCCTTCCTGGTTCCCATCTGATTTTCTACACAAGTATTTGTTCTCTTTAAGTAGAAAGTTCCCCATACCTGCTGCCCTGTCACCCTGTCACCCATCAGAGCTTCACGCCTCACTACCTCATACATCTTTCAGCTTCAACTTGAAGTGCTCTCACATTCATTGCAAGCAACCTGAAGTTCAGAATCAGAGCTCCCTGCTTAGCTTACTTACTTTACTCACACCAAGCCATGCCATCTGTTACATGGCCTCCCTCAGCTGTCCCCGGGTTGTGTACTCACCCTGTCCAGTTGTCACCAGCATCATGGCATGCCCTGGGTGGCTGCCCAGATGAGGGAGGGCTGGGTCAGACTGTATGGTTAAAAACCACCAGGCCCAATGTACACCCGGGCCCAGCTCAGTGCAAGTTTGAGTTCTAGGGAGCATTTAGCTTGAGTTGAATCACTTGAGGGATCCCGAACAGGTTATGAGCATAAACGCTCCCTGATGGGGGGCCATAGAGAAAAGACAAAGGCTTGGATCTGCTTCACAGCCCATTCTAATAGGATAAACAAGGTGACTGCGCACCAACGTTTGTGGTCTTGACTTCCACCCTCTCCGACTTACGGGTCAGTGACCAGTGGTCTTAGGCTAAGCTTAACCCTTCAGGGTTGCTGTGGGGACAGAGCCAGGAGTGCAGTTTCTAGGCTCTCGGCCTCATGTGGAAAGGTGCTGGCTCAGCTAGTAAATGGCCATCAGCTGTGGCTAGTTGGCCATTAGCTGTAACCAGTGAGCCATTGGCCACTAATAGAACTGCTGTGGCTACGCTAGCAGAAAATGGGGGCTGGCAAGAAGATGGTGGCTGAGCTAGCAAGACCAGGTGGCAGTTAGCATGGCGGATTACAGCTAGCAAGTGGGGTTGGTTGGCAGAGAGAAGTGGACGGCAGGTTGCGGATAGTGTGGTGCCTGCTTCCTGCGTCTCCAACTCAGCAGTAAGCGAGACTGTAGTGGTATGACTCTCCTATCTATGGCTCCGTGGGTGTTCCTTTCTGGCCTCACCATATCCTGCGTTCTTGTGCAGGGAGTGGGAGCTGAGACCTCGCCTGACACCCTGCATGACAGTTGCCACTTGGCAAAAGTCTTATACTAGCCAAGTTCCAGCCAGTGTGTACAGTTTACCCCATCCCTGCTCTTAAGGAACTCAGCCCAGAGGGGAAGAAGGATGTTAAAGAGACAAAAGCCAAGTTGGCAAGTAGTGGACACATGAGATCCCAATACTTGCCCTTAGCTTTTCCCACTGTCAGCCATGGCCAAGATGGCCCATTCCAGGCAGGGACAGCACCTGGCCTCAAGTACAACTTTGCTTTATGCCCAGAGGAGTACCTTTACACCACAGAGGCACACGTGTAGCTTACAAGTGCAGCTAAGTTCAAGCCCAGATTCAACCCTTGCTCAATGGAAGACGAGAGCCAATGAATAAATGGTCCTATTTCCCATACCTTGGGTGGACCTTCTACAAGGCATTTGTCTACTTCTCACAGGTGACCCCAGAGGCTCATAGATGCCACATCAACACACCCTGTTTCCTTTATGTGTCTTATTCCAGCCACTCTTATGCCTCCCAAGATTACCTCAACAAGCTACCTGCCTAGTCTGAGAGCTTGTCTCAGGCGTCACTTTTGAGGGAGCCAAAGTTAAAACACAGCTCAACGGGATACCCACAACACAAAGATAACAAGCCTTATAGGAGCCCCAAGAGCAGTCAATGACTTCACATTATAGGAACATTTCTCAGAGCTTGGGAAGTTCTCCAGGTGGTCCCTGTATGAGCAGCTGAAACAGAAAGAAGGGCCTCTTACGGTGGGTGAGCGAGAACCTATTCAACATTAATAGGCTGCATTCTTCCCGTAGGGAGGAGATAAAGCTTATTGAGCTCCTAGGGCATTGGGACTGGGGAGAAAGATCTAAGATTAGGACAAAGTCATGTTCTTGCTGCCATCAGAGAGCTCTCAGGGGTACATTAGGAAACATACACTTCAGTCTAGAGGAATAAATATTCCTCCAATCATGGAGCTGTGTTGCAAGCCATCTCTTTAGATGATCCCGGCCAACTCGTCTTCTCTCAGCCTACTTATGGTTTTTTTAATATAAGTTCCCAGGGTGTAACATCCAGCTTCCTTCACCTCACCTTCATCTTTTGTAAAATAAGAGCTGTTACTTCCTTTAGGAGACTTACTCATTTTTGAAGAGGATGAAATTGAGAACCTTGGCAGAAGCCCATGACCCATGCCCACCCTATACGGGCACTTCCCAGCCATCCAACCTCGGCTGCAGCCCTAGTGGGGGGAGGCACACCCTTCTTTCTCATCAACCCAAATCTGGTGAAGTCTTCTGGCCCCAACTTGGCCCCAAATATCCTTCAAAGTTTGAACTAAGGACTGTCCACACTGACCACCCCTCTTACACCTCACATTCCCATAGTGCAGCCTAGGCAGCCCTAAGCTTCTTTAAGGGGGTACAGTTGGGGGGATTATCCAGTGTCTGGGAGATGCACAGGTAAGATGCGGCAGGCACTCACTAGAAACACCCAGCAGAGAGAAGCCATGAGCTGGATGAACACCCACAACGTAGATAAGTCCTGGGTAGAACCCACATGGAACCCACAAACTGCAGCATTACCCCACACCTGTACATTTACCACATATACAAGTGTTGTCCCTGCATTTTTGGAAGGACCTAGTTCAAAGGATGTATTACCATGTTTCCCCAAAAATAAGCCCATTAAGATCGTCAGCCAGATGGACGCATTTAGTACATCATGACGATGTTCCAGAAGATGACATGACTGTATTTGAATAAATGTAGATTGTTGCACATGAAAAAATAAGACACCCCCTGAAAATACACCCTAATGCATCTTTTAGAGCAAAAAGTAATATAAGACCCAGTCTTATCTTTGGGGAAGTACAGTGTAAGACCCGGTCTTGTTTTTGGGGAAACACGGTATAGATACATAATTTGAGGATGGGAGGTGGGTAGAGAAATGGAGTAAGGCAGGTGATCAGAAGAGAATAACCTGAGAGGGGCCCAATGACCCTTGAGCAGGGTTAAGAGAACTTGATTTCAGATGGAGTTAGTGAAGTCATCAAGCCTTATTTCATTTGGGAAGACCTCACTTTAGGACAAATGTAACTGCCCAGCAGCAGCTGGGACCTTGAGAGCGTGAACTAAGCCTCACACTTGATGTTAATCAAGCAGGAGCACCCACAGGGCGAGAGGCACGATTCTACTCCCAGGTGCCTTGGCTTTGTCACAGCACAAGAACTTCAGAAAAGCTGTGCAAAGGGTGGCCCCACAAAACAGAAGGCTGGTCCTTTTCAGGGGTGTTGCTAAAGAAAAGAGCTAGTTTGGGAAATGAGCTCCCACTTGGCATTAGCTTTCCTGGTCTGATCTCCAGGTGGTCTGCAGGGGTCTCAGGGAGAACACACAGCTCTATAAGGAGGTCTGAGCCACCAGACGCCATTCCACAAGAGACAGTTCAGAAGAGAACACGACAGTGGGAGTGCCTGGGACCCCCAGGCTGAGCTGTCTCTGCTTGCCTCTTGCCTGGGAAGATAGCCACCTTCAGATTTGAGGCTCAACTCTTCAGAAAGTGTTGGTTGCTTCCCCCACCCATTAACTGTCAGCTTTTTCTAACCCTGCCTTGTTTTACAAGGATTTGACCATTTAAATGATATACTCATTTAATTGGCATAACCCCACGATGAGGCAATGTGTCCCCAATTTCACAATGAGGAAACACAAAACAGAGAGGTTGAATATCTTGCCTAAGGTCCACAGGAGAAAGCAGAGCTGAGATCCCAGCTCAGGCAGCCTGGCTTCAGAACCCCGGCACTTAACCACACCCCACGTTTCACAAACTTTCAGTGAGAACAGTGGGGTTGTAGCCACGCTCCACGCACCCGCCTCTGACACTTTCCAAGATAGAGGTGGTTTGCCTCCATTGTAAAAGTAATCTGGGAGACGAAATTGAGACATGCCTATGAAAATGGAGCATTGGGAGGTAGCAGCAGCCACTAAAACCTCTTCTCCTGGTAAGAGAAAAAAAAACCTGATAGCTTTCTCCCCGTGCCAGGACCTGCTTGCAGCTGTCAGAAGTTCCACTGCAGTTAGCAGTCTCGCCTACCTCCTTCCACAGTGCGGAAGGTAGACTTGGAACCCAGGGCCTTTGAGAGGTTATAGGGCAGCCAGCAAAGGGCCCTGTTCCGTTGGGACGGAGGAAGCCCAAACCCACTGGAGGAGCTAGGTCAGAAAAGTTGGGGTGCCTGCAGGGTCACAGAGCATGCCACCTTTTTCCCAACAACCCAGCTAACAGAGACCCCATTCTTGTGCTCCCACCCCGTCTTTGTGGTAGTTAACATGTCCTATAGGGACCCCACAGAAAGATCAGGGCTTGGGGTCTTGCCCATGGGTAGAACCTTCATGAGAGAGCTGAGGGAGAGAAGAGTAGCTTTTTGCTTCTTGAGAGCTTTAAGGAAAAGTAAGAACAAGTGTGGGCTGACTGAGTTCCCAGAAAGACAGCCCAACTCCCTTTTCCCTTCCAATTGCCCTTTTCAGCGCCCCCACAGCAGCCCTCAGACAAGAGGCAAGGCTTCCAAGGTACTGCAGCCAAGGAGGCTTCCCTATAGGAAAGTAAACGTTTCCCTGCAAAAGTCCTGGGCCTCCATGTTTCAAACTGCCTTCTCATCTCTGACTCGAAGCAACTTCACTGCTGCTCTTTCTGCCTCCCCCAGGTTAGAAAACATTGAGACCACTTGCCTAAAATCTGGAAAACCTCAAGAGATAGAAAGAATGCCTCACCAGCCCTCCAAAAAAACGCAAGGCAGGCTTTTTTTTTTTTTTTTTTTTTTAGAAGAAAGAAAGCACCTTCCAACCCCCCTTCCCCGCAAGAGACTTGACGCTTAGGAGGAAAGACGAGAGGAGGGGCCAAAGGGGTCCTTTTATTTTGGCCCGTCGTTGCTGTTCTTGCCTCCCATTGGCTGGCTGCTTTCCACCCAACTGCCTTTCACCTGGGCCCACGTGGAAAAGCTCCTGGAAATATTTAGTTCCAGGTGCAGCTTATAAGAAGAGTAACATCGGCCCCCTGTGTAGATCTGCTCGGTGTAATTATTAATCGTGCTGCCTTCCACTGTCAAATGTATCTCTGTTTTGGCCATAAGAAACCCACCCTATTTATAAAGGAAGGTGTGTGTCCTGTCATACCTAACCTGAGCCTGGCAGAAAGACTCTTCCACCAGGAGGTCAGCATCAAGGACAAATCCATTTGCAGGTGCAGAGGGAGGTGTTAGGAGAGCATCTTGAGATTGCTCTAACCCCTGTGAATGCGCGACCGCTGTGACTTGGGTTTCCCAAAGCCTGGCCAGAGTCTGCCTAATATAACCAGCCTCTATCTTTCCCTCTTCCTTGCCACCTTCTACTCCTGTTATCTCTCTCCAGCAGCCTGGATGCTAGTCAGTTCTTTTAACTGAGGATGGTCTTGATAGCCGGATATGGGGTTTTTATCTGTAGCTTTATTTAAATCTTTCTTCAATTGTTTGTACTTGAATCCACAATACCCCGGGTCCAAATTCCTGCTCAGCCATTGACTAGTTGTGAAGTCTGGGGAAGTTAATTCTCCTTTCCTTGCCTCAATTTCCCCATGTGCAAATGGGGGTAATCCTCAAAACCTAGGGCTGTTATAAGGATTAGATGAGTTAATATCCATAAGCCTTTCCGACAGTGCATGGAATACAATTAACGCTATTAAAGAAAGAACTGGAGGAAGAGGAACTGAACTGACATTTATAAGTCCCCTCCACGAACTGGCTGGCGTATTACGTGCTTTAATTCACTTCCAGCACACACCTTGGAGAAATTACTGTTACTGACATCCCCACTTTACAGAAAATCAAAAGTTAGAGGTTAAGTTCTTTTTTTTTAAAAAAAATTTTATTTTATTAAATTTATTGGGGTGACAAGTTTGGTGCACGAGATCACCTGACGAGAAAGTGGCAGGTTTGGGTTTGAACTTGGGTCTACCTGGTTCCAAATTCCTTCTGCTCCACCACTGAGCATGTGTTTTATTTATGGTCTACTTAAAGCTCTCATGCTACAAGGGCTTCTCCTAGTTCCGGCACACAGGAATTTGCTGAAGTCCAACTTTCCCCTATTTATAACCCTCCTGATTGCGCACACTTTGATCACAACGCCCCTTTGGCCATCCTATTTCTAGACTGAAGAGGCGACGTGACATAGTGAATGAGGCTTCTGTATATGCACCCCTTCTTGAAGTTGTTCCAGATCCTTTTCAGAAGGATGCAGGGCAGAAAATCATTGCTCTTATTGTTAATAATAAGCAGATTCAATCAGCCTTGGGGAAATGTAAAGCCTAGTTGGATACTCAATAATTATAACAAGGGAGCCACTACAATGACAGCTCCAGGATGGCAGGGCTTTGGGCCTGTCTCCTTCACTGCTTGGTCCCTGGTGCCAAGAACAGTGCCTGGCACACAGTAGGTGCTCAGCAAATGCTTCTGCAGTGACCACACGTGCACGGCTGTATGCATGAGCAGAGACTAAAGGAAACGGAGCACACGGGTAAGAACAGAAGCTCTGACATCAGACAAGGGACTGACATGGGACTGAAACACCAGCTCCTCTCTGGTTTTCTCAAGTCCATCCCAGCTTTAACCCCGAATAGTCTGCATTCCAGGAAAACCCTCAGTCTGGATAAAACAGGACAGTAGATCACCTTATCCATCAATCACTGGATGCATGACCTTGTACTAAGTCCCTTGATTTCCCTGAGCTTTAGTTCCCTTCACTGTAAACGGGATAACAACATTATGTATGGCACAGGGTCACTGTGAAGATTAAATGGGATAATACACATGGAGTACTTACCACGGTGGTTAGCACATGGTCAGTACTAATTAGTGTTCACTCTTAGCATTCCAATGACCTTGACTCCTGCGTCTTAAAAATGCATCCTGCTTCTTGATCTCTGCTCCTGACCCTGCTTAAATTAGGATCCTTGCTTTTATGGCAGGGGGGAAAGCGGGCCACATAAGAGCCAAAAACATGGTGCCTCTGGGACGTCTTCCCCTGCAGAGCAGTGGTCTCACCCCACCTCCCCCTCGTCTGCTTTTTTAGCAATCATATCTGGCCGCTTCGTGCTGATTTCCAACAGATGTTCCTCTAATGAACCACACTGTAATCTCACAGCCTTAATATAGTGCCGGGGTGTGATAAGTTCGAAATGGCTGTCATCATTGCCTGCAAGGATGGTCTGGCCATTGTTTGGGACTGTCTTCCTCTGATTGTTCTGTGAAGGGGAATTTCTTTTCTTCCACCACCTCTTGGCCCCCTACACCAGCCCCCACTGCCCAGAGCCCCAGCTCCTGCCCAAATTAAAAGACTACATCAGAACCTTCTAGAAAGTGCTCAGTGTACCGTGATGGGGGGGGGATGATTGGAGGGGGTGCAACAGAGGCCTGAAATCAATATTTTCAGGCTGCAAATGTGCAGATTCACTGAGTCTCGGTGAGAAGCAGGCTCCTGGGGGACCTGAGGCAGATGTTCCCCGAGCAGGAGGTATCGGGGTCCCGGCAGGAAGGAACTGGAATAATGCAGCTGGAGGCTCAGCGGGGAGCATCCATTTACAAATATCAGACCTTAGGTTCTAACAGGGAGAAGGCAGGAATGGGGAGATATTTCTAGCTCCTGTCTGGTCATGTCTCGTTTGTCTAAATGATCTCGAGCCCCAGTTTGTTCAGGTCAACGAGGCTTACTGAGGGTTTTCTAAGTGCCCGGCGCTGGGCCAGGCACATAAAGTTCCGTGAAACCCAGACTCTGCCCTGAGGGCATTACAACAAAACAGCTCATTGATAGAGAACCAGAACCTCCACCCACTGGCAGGGATTGTCTGATATTTGGGATTGCATCAACTAACAGCAACAGGCTGGATGCTATTTCTCAGAATACAGGATTCCTGCCAATAATAATATTAATAATAATAATAGTAATAAAAAATCGATAGTAAATAGCAACAAACATTTCTGAGTTCTTACCAAGGCTCAGACACTGGGCTGTTTTATGCATATAATCCATTTAATTCTCACATCTTCTTTAGGAGGTAATGCTTAACATCTCCTCCACTTTGTAGTTAACAAAGGCCCAGAGATATTAAGTTGCTTGACCAAAGCCACACAGCCAACTAGTGGCCGAAGCAGGATTTGAACCTAGAGATCTGACTCCGAAACTTAATTTTACCAACCCTACTAATGTATACATCCAAATTATAACTATTCAAAATTTCCAGTTGTTAACATACCAGGGAAAAAAAAGAAATTTAATCTATCTCCTTATAATACACTTAAAGAAAATCTATTTAACTCCATAGTTAATAAAAGAATGGGGCTGGGTTTTTCATCATGTAATCAGAGCAACATAGAGAATGTAAAGAATCTGTTGCATAGAGATTTCTCATTTTATAGGAATTAACCTATCCATGGTCTCTCTTCCTACAATAAGTCCTTCAATCCTCCGATATTCACTTGGGGGAAATTTAATCCACACAGAATTCACACTGTTCAGCAACCATTCCTATAGAAAAGACCTTAAAATTATTACTGTATGGAAATATCATTGCTCTCCACAATATTTGAGGAGGACAGGGGAAAAGTTAAAAACCAAATGCAGCAATAAGGAGAAAGAACATAAATAACCCTCACCCCATATCTTCAATGAACCAGTCAAGGGGTCTGCAATTCTTTTCTGCAAAGGCCCAGGTGGTAAATGTTTTCTGCTTGGCGGGCCATACAGTCTCTGTTGCAACTACTCAACCCTGCTGTTGCAGCAAGAAACCAGCCATAAATAGTATGTAAAAGAATTAGAGTGACTGTTCCAATAAAACTTTATTTACAAAAACAGCCATGGAGCCTACATACAGCAAGGAGGATTCGACCCTGGTGACCTTACTTGGCGATATGTTGGTAAGCTTTTTCCAAATTTAAGAATAACATCCTAATAAATAACTCCAATAGATAGCATTAATTGAAAGCTCTTTAAGGACCAGGTTTCCTTCTATGTGTTAAACCACTAAACATTCACATGAGCTTTATGATATGACTGCTGTCATTGTCATCTCCAGCTCTAGAATGGTACCTGCCACATAGCAGAGGCTCCCTCCATCTAGTTGAATGAATACATTCTTATTTTAGAGTTGAGGGAACAGAGGCTCAGCGTGTTTAGTTATTTGCTCCAAGTTTCTAAAACCTAATAAGTGCCCAATAAATGTCAGCTCCAAGCCAGAGACAGAATTTGAAGCCTGGCAGTCTGACTCCAGATCTTGCT
Source organism: Rhinolophus sinicus (assembly GCF_036562045.2). Lineage (NCBI taxonomy): Eukaryota > Metazoa > Chordata > Mammalia > Chiroptera > Rhinolophidae > Rhinolophus > Rhinolophus sinicus. Next base: position 30,997,536 of record NC_133765.1, on the reverse strand, counting down.
AGTCATTTTTATGTGAAGAGCTTTGTCCCCCTGAAACCTGCTCCTCCCAGTATCGCCAGAGTTACTACATCCTAGCCTTGGATTTACCAATCCAACTTTTGGAAGGCTCCCCGCTCCTTCCTCTTTGCAGAACTGCTTAGCTCTCCCTATCTTTCGTGATTCCTGCTTCCTCCATGAATCTCAGCATCATCTGTGCAGGCAGATGTCCCTGGCTCTTCAAAAACCCCACCTCTAGGTGGTCTAAGGAAGCTTCCAAAAGGAGATGAGAAATAAGAGGAACCTGAGAAGCTGAATGGGCAGGAAGAACAGGGGACGGTATAGGGAGAGGTGGTATCAGGCAGAGGCTGAGCTCTCCAACTCAGGACTCTGCCTAAACTGGGCCAAAACCCAACTCCGTCACCTCCTAGCTGTGGAAACTTGGACACATCAGTTTCCTTATCTATAAAATGGGGACAATAAGGTACTTACCACCCAGGTAGAATATAAGGAGAAAACCCAAATAGAGCAACTGGCACATGGCAACACAATCAATCAATGTGTTGTATTATTGGTTGTGAAGCTGAACTGTATGTTGCAGAAAAGCAAGTAGACTTTTGTGACTCAGGTGTGAGGTGTATGTTGGGGGGCAATGGGGTTTACAAGGGTTAAAGTGGAGCTAAGTTATAGGCAGCCTGAAAACAGTGATTCTCAGATATGCAGTTTCCCAGGCCCTTCAAATGTTCTATTCAGTAGATAGGATTGGGGCCCAAGAGTCTTCATTTTCAACGTGTCCTACTGATTGCAATGCATGAGTAAGTCTGATATGTCCACAGAACATACTGTGGACATTAAGCCAGGGCACATGGACTTGCCCATTTAAAGGCACTGAATGGCTGTCATCAGGAAATGACAAGATAAACACCATTTTTAGATGACAAGTCTAGCAGAGGTGTGAAGATGGATTGGGATGAGAGAGGATAATTAAGAGGCTCTTATAATAGTCCGAGCATGAATCACCAGTTTTAATATCTCCCTGGTAGGTGTTTCAGCTGTTGTGAGACAGGTCTCTGGAGATCCATCTGGGGACCTGATGCCATGGGGACAGACAGGGGACCATGAGGCTCTTTTTTCCCGATGCCTCTCCTCCATTCTTAAGCAATTTTGATTGAGATTAACCATGACAATAGTGTCCATATATTAAGCATTCTCTCTGTGTCTGGACCCACACATTTTTATCTACATTATCCTGTGTAGTCATCCCAGCAGCCCTGCACAGTATTCTCCCAAGAGGCTCAGAGAAGTGAAGTCACTTGTTCAAAGTCACATAGACAGAAAGAGACAGAGCTGAGCCTCATGTTGTCTGAACTCAAAGACTGCGAGCCTAACTATCCTTCCAAAGATTTCCACCAATTCATATTCTACCCATCCTTTAAGGCCACGTCTGTAATGATTCTTGAAATTTTCATTGATTTCTCTTCAATCAGGTCATCATCCACTATAGGCGTGCCTGCTCCACAGACTGCTGCTCCACACAGTGACTCGGGGACCCAGGCTCTTTTTCTTTTGTTGCTTTGCCTTCCCTCTGGGACGCTGTTTTATTCAAATGGCTGGCCGAAGAAGACAAAAGAGGGTTGAGGGGCCATACTTACTTCTTAAAAGCCTTGGCCAAGAATTTACTTTCATATTTGCACTCATGTGCTATTGGCTAGAAATCAGTCATGTGACACATGCATGCAAGAGAGGCTGGGAAGAGTAGTCTAAGAGGAGAGTTACAGAAATAAGAGAAAATGGATTTTTGGTGAATGGATAGGAAACTCTGTCACTTAGCACATAGTAGGTGTTCCAAAAATAACTATTAATTATTAATAATAGTAGCAAAGTAGGGCAGTGTAGTGGTTAAGAATCAGATCTAGTTTCAAGTCCTATCCCAACTACTAACTAGTTTTGTGTCCCTGGATAAGTTGATTAAACTCTATAAACTTCAGTTTTGTTTTGCTTTGTTTTTCATTTCTAAAATGGGGATAAAAACACCAACCTGGGAAGATCATTGTCAAGATTCACTGTGTATAGCAGAGTGCCTTGTTAGAAAAATGCTAAAGTGGAAGCAACCATGAGCCTGGCATGTATCACCAGGCTTTGCACAACTTTAATCCACACAACTGCCCTGTAAGATGGTCGTTAATCTCCCTGACATACAGGTTAAGAAAATCCAAATTTTTAGCTAGAATTGTTTTACAGTTTATTCTGAATCTGCCAACCTCTCTCTACCACTATTACCACCATTCTTGGCTACGTGAGATCATCACCCTTCATTCTGTTCCAGCCTCAGGGCCTTTGCACTTGCCATTCCCTCTACTAGAACACTCTATCATCCCTGAGTCTTTGCATGGTTAGCTCTTTCTTATTGTTTAGGTCTTTGTTTAAATGTCATCATCTCAGTGGCATCTTTACTGACTACCTAAAGTAGGCTCTTCCGCCCCTATTTCTGCCTGTCTTATTTTATTTTCCATACAGCAGTTATTACTCTTAAAATGATCTTGTTGATTGATTTATTATCTGTATTCTCCTCCACCAATCTCCCTGAGAACAGGGATCTGTCTATCTAATTCTCTACTACATTCCCACTCCGTGGCACATAGTAGGCCATCAATATTTATTCAATGATTCATAATGAAACTTAGACTCAGAGTGGTTAAGCCACTTCCCCCAGTTACACAGCTACATGGAAAAGCCAGGATTTGTACCTACGCCTGTCTTGTTACAAAGTTCATGTTCTTTCCATTATTCAAAGTCACCTATCTGGTATAACAGCGTAAATTTCACCAGCAGATGCATGATTGTGACCCTGACTCTGCTGTCAGGAAGGGAGGGTGCATTTCCGGGCTCATCCCAAAACAGGTTGGGATGTCCTGCATACTCAGAGGCCATGTGGCTTTTCCTTGTTACAGACACTTCCCCCTTGCCAGGCATACACGAGGGCCAAGAATCCTCAGCTTTTAAATGGCCTTGGCTTCTGGCCCGTAGTAACAAGGGAAGAAACAGAGGGATCATGCTTTGAAATCAGAGTGGGTAGAGTTTGGGCTCTGGGATGGAGAGAGAGAGAGAGAGAGAGAGAGAGAGAGAGAGAGAGAGAGAGAGAGATCTAAGGAGTTGTAAACTGCAAAAGGGTCTAGAAAGCTCTAAGGGGTGTTGTTTGGCTTTGCTGGACCTGAGTTCCAGTTGGTCACATCAGAGGAGTGATCAAGGGCCCAAGAAACATGTAAGCAACCTACCCCTGAGGGGTGCATTCTCATGAAGGGCATCTGGGGAGCTGTGCATCTTGGGTGTGCTGGATATTTTCAGTTTACCTCCCAAGGATATTCTCCACTCATATCTGCACCGCTCGGTGCCTGGGAGGCTGACCCATATACACTGCACTACCTGGGGCTCCTGGCTTTCTGGCTTCCAGTTGGGCTTGACCAATGGGAGGCACCAGCAGGGCATCAGAGGGCAGAGGAGAGAGAGGTGCCAGGAAAACATCAGTCTCCACAATAAGGAAATCCATTCATCTGTCACACTTCAGGGAACAGAGAAGCAACTGTCCACCCATATTGGGGACTTGAGTTTCCTCCTGATTTGAGCAAAAGCCAATTGCCTGCGTGCTGTCAGCATGGGACAGGCTGAGGCTTCTGCCCTGCCATGGCAGAGGAGGCACACACCTGGGGCCTGAGACCTTCGTGTCCTCAAGATAGAAGACAAAGCACTGGCAGCTCCATTGTATTTCTGCTGAGATTCAGTGCAGCATGAGGTCACCCTTTCCATGGGAGACATTTTGCTCTGCTCTTGGAAAGCAGTAAGAGCTATGCTCTTGAAGAGCAACTTTAATATTGCAGCTCTAATTATATCTTCCTTGTGGGCTGCAAGAAAACATACCCAGTGGCGAGGGTGTGGACCTCAAAAGGTGTATCATTTCACCTCCGCCCTGCCTTTTACCTACTCTTACTTCCAGTTTACCCCCTCTTCACTTATTGTTTCATATTATCTCACTGGATCACACGTGAAATTCTAGAATGCAAAGATTCATACCTAGTTTATAGTGCCTGGACCAATGTACATCCCCACTGGGCATTTGGAAATACTCATCAAAATTAGAAATGCAGATACCCTTGAGCCCAGCAATTGCACCATCAAATCTTGTCGTGTAGATTTACTTGCACACACGTGAAGTGGTAGGTATCAGAGCTTAGAGGTAACCCAACTCCATTGATGGGTGACTCATACATCCATACGTGGAATACTATACTGCTATAAAAAAGAACTAGGAAGTTCCTTTATATAATGACACAGGAAGATATCTAAGATAATTTCAGTGGTAAAAGCAGCATGTGGAAGAATGTGTAAAATTTACTACTTTTGTGTGAAAGGGGGTGAAATGAGATTATATGCACATTTACTTGTACATGCATAAGGAAACTTTGGAAGAATATATAAGAAACTAAAAACAGAGTCTACTTATAGGGGGTGAAAGTAGGAATTGAGCAGACAAAGGATAAGAATGGCAAGTACATTTTTATTCTATTTTCTGGAATATGAACAATACAACTTATACTTTTTAAAAAACAGATATAAATGAAAGGGGGGGGAGAAGAGGGAGAGGGATGGGAGAGAAAACACAGACTTCGATTCTCTCTAACCAGGTCACCTTGCACAAGTTGCTTATTTTATTGCAAAGACTGCAAGAAAATAGAACTGCAAGAAAATGTAAGCCTCCAAAAATATTTTTGGAACAAAGTGAGGGTGGAGAGAGAAAAGGGAAGAGACAGACAGTGAGAGAAAGAGAGTAAGACTCTTTTGAATGGTGTTCAACGAAATTAGAATCATACAGACACAGAAATCTAAACTTGATTTTATTTGTAATTGGAAAAAATTCTGAATGATATACCAAATCACAGTAGCAGCTGCTATTTTAAGAACATGGACTGGACTTTCCAATTCTACCTCCCTTTTATAGGTTTGCTGTGTGATTTTGGGGACATGGTTTATACTCTGGTTAACAAAATTCCCTCCATCCATGAGATGGGAAGAAAATTTTCCAAAAAACTGTTTTATTCTAGGCAATGGTTTTTGCAGTGCTCTAAAGGATAATTCCAGTCATTTCCACACTACAACGTAAGCAATCAGTTCGCTTATTCCTTTGAAACGCAATGCACGCTTTATAAGCACAGAAAAGCCTAAAGGTATAAAGCCAAAATCAAATATAATCAACTCTTAAATGCAGATAATCTTTAGCATCATGGTGTATAGAAATTCCATAATCTCCCTACGTGATTACACTTCTTACCAAAAAAATTATAATCCAATTTTATTTTAAAACCTGTCTTTGTAAATCAACAGTATGTCCCTAAAATGTGTTGGTCCTTATTCTTCTGTAACATATTTTAAAATAACTGCTTTATCGTCATCTGATCAAGGTACCATGACTTAGCCAACCCACTACACTAGACGTTAGTTATTTTCCATTGCACCCTAATAGGTAATGCTGCCATGAACGGTTTTCACATGCAAACTGTGCACACATCCTTGATCATTTCCTTAGGATAAATTCACGGCTGTCAAATTTCTTGGTCAAATACAATTTTTTTTGGCTCTTGCTGTAACAGGGCAAATCACAGCTTTCAGAAAGGTTATACCAACTTAATTGCTTCACTATGGCTTTTCAAAGAAATCATTAGAGCCCCTTGTTTTGCTTTGGTTCACCAAATGAGCAGAGAATTCATCTTCCCTAATTGGAAACGATGTGGTTAGGAGAAGAGCCTGACAATGGCCACTAACAACCCTTTTGATCTGCTCCTGGGAATGTCCAAACAAGTTTGCCTCCTTCCTCTGAAGGCACTTGGAATTCAGTTGTCCAAGGAGCCACCTTCTGTCCAGCCATCGATGACCCTTCTGGACACTAAAGACTCGGGGATGCCTTCGGAGCCAGGGTGCACACAATGGGATTTATAGATGATGTAATACAGAATTGTACACCTGAAATCTATGTAATTTTACTAACAATTGTCACCCCAATAAATTTAATAAAATAAAATTAAAAAAAAAATTAAATTACACGTCATGTGTCTTTGGCTGGGCTTTAAGTCCATTCGGGCTGCTCGAACAACATTCTATGGACTGGGTAGCTTAGAAATAACAGAATTTTATTTCTTACAGTTCTGGAGGCTGGAAGTCTGAGGTCAGAGGGGCAGCAGGGCGGGGTAAGGACCCTCCTCCAGGTCGCAGACGTCTCGCTGTGTCCTCACATGGTGGAAAGGACTAGGACGCTCTCTGGGGTCTCTTTTATAAGGCACTAATCCCACTCGGGAGGGCCCCACCCTCACGACTTATACACCTCCCAAAGGCACCATCTCATACCATCACATTGGGCATGAAGTTTTCGACTTGTAGATTTGAAAGGGATGGACACAGTCAGATCACAGCAGCGTCCCGAGGGGTGAAGCCTCACTGGAAGATGTCTGTCCAAGCGAGTTACTGAGGCAGAACTCTCTAGAGGGAACCCAGTAAAGAGGTCAGAAAAGCAGGGCCGGGTGGGTTCAGAAGCCCGGGGAGGCTGGGAGCTTCCTCACAGCATGTGGCTGAGATCCAAGAGCACATCCCAAGAAGACGAGCAGTAGCTAGGTCACCTTCTATGTCCTTGCTTCAGCACACGTGTATCACCAATCTACTTAGATTCAAGGAAAGAGGACATAGACCCTTCCCTGGGGGGGGAGGGGAGAGTCATAATGTCACATTGTGAAAAGAGTGTGTGGAACGGAATCTACCAGTGTGGCCGAATTTGGAAACTACAATCTGCCACAAAATTGGACAATCCTGGTTTTTAACTGGAGAGTTTAATTTGATGTTAATTCGTATGCTATTTTAACATTCACCTTTGATTTGATTACTGTTTGGATTTATTAGTACCATTTCTAGTTTGAGTTTTTTATTTAAACTGCATTTTTTTTCCTTTGCTTTTTTCTTTTTTTCCTGCTTCTTTTCTGCCGTCTATTAAATGCACTTCATTTTATTTATTCATCCCTCCCCCAACACCGTTGGGAAATTCTACATTATTTTACCCTCTTAGTAGTTAACCCTTACATTTTTAACACCCACATTTGACTGAAAGTCTACAGATGTCAATCTTTCTGCCTCCCTCCCAAACCATACAAGAACCTTAAAACATTCCAAACCTGTTTTTTTCCCCATTCCAATGCTCTATGTTATTATTACCTAGTATCTTAATTGCATTTATTTTTAACCCCCATCAGCCATTCTTGTCTCTGCTTTAACAATCAATAATTGAGCAGTCGTTCAAGCTAACTTATATCCCCATGAAATACCTGGCTGAAGGTTCTAGATTTCACTTTCAGGAAGGGTGGCCATCCCTTCCCAGACCCTCTCTGGACCCCTCCCCACTTCCTGCCCCCTCATCAGACCAGCTCCTTTACTGTGCTAGCCCTGCACCCACAAATCCAAGGGGTAATTGTGGGCCAATGTGGGAGAGGGGTCAGGAATTAGGAAATCTCAGGACAACATGGTGACAGGAGCGTGCTTGAAACTCAGTAGTGATTGGGTGCCCCCAATGATGAGGCAAAGTACCTTCCAAATGAGGGCATGGAAAGCCGTGGAAGGATCAAAGGGGAAAGAACTAGACAAAGTCACCCAAGGACAATAGAGGCAGAGTTGGGTTTTTGTCTGGCCTCTGTTCCTTAGCCCAGGTCTCCCTTAACAAGACCCCAGATGGTCTCCAGACATACCAGGGCAGTTCCTAAGAACCGGGTTGTACCTTAGCTCTGGGGACCAATAACCCCTGCACCTGGAAAACTCATACACAGCCCCAAATGAATATATTTAACGAAGGAAGCAGGAGGACAGGCTATTGCCCAGTTTCCCCTCTTTCTCCCCTCTTGGTTTCATGCAATCCATCTCCACCCACCCTCAATACCCAGATCCTGTCTTTGGAGTCCTGATTCTGAAACATTCTATGACTCAGCCAGGTACTCATCCCCTAGACATGGAGAATAATAATATACCTATTAGGAAGGCTGCCGAGAACTGAAGGGCCCACCCTGGGGGAAGCTCTTGGCCACCCACACCTGAGTTCTCAGATTTCACCCCTACGGTCTTAATTAAAACTATATAACATACCTGTCAGAGGCCCTATGTCAGTGCTCAACACCTCCCAGACCTTCCCAGCCCCTCCCTTGTCTGCAGTCTAGTACTTCTCAGGCTGGGCTGGCTCTCAGGGGCCAATGGAGTTGGGCAAAGAACAAATAGGAGTTTTGGAATCAGAAAAATGTGAGTACAAATTCCAAATCTATGCCCTTGCTAGTTCGGTGTTTGGGGTCAGGTGATTTCATCTCTTGAGCCTCAGTTTTCCCACCTGTGAAATAGGTTAACAAGAAGATCTACCTCAAACGATCGTCGGAAAGATTGGGTTAGAAGCGTTTCAGTGTGGACAAGCCTTATGACCAATACCTGGCAGGAGGTAGGCATTTAGCAAGCATGGTTTGGATGAATGAATTAATTAATTAATTAACTAACTAATAAATGTTGTATCAAAGCCATCCCCAAAGCATTTCCTCTACTTTCCATCTCCTTTACTACCCTCCTAATCCAAGCCGGAGAGACAGTGTTTCATAAGGCTTCAGAAGGCAGGATCTGTGGCCAGGTTTGTCTCGGCCCTGCCACTCCCTAGGTGACTTTGAGACTGTTCTCCCTCTTGAAACGGGTGGTAAGAAGAGCAGCAACATCCTAGTCTGTTTTTGAGAATGACATGAGTTACCCTGGGTGAAACTCTTAGAACAGCCAAGGTATTCGTGTCAAAGTGCAAATGTGAGCATGTCCCCTCCCTTCTTAACCCTCAGTGGCTCCCTACAATGAGGTATGTAGCACTTTTGCTAGGATGAGTTTACTCTTGACTTCTTAACATAACCTAAAAGGTTTGGTCCCTGCAGACATCTCCAGCCACAGCCATAACTGGAGCCACTCTCGTCCTTGCTTTTCAGCCCCTGTCCAGCTGGCTTCTGTTCAGTTCCTCTAATATGCTGTGCTCTCCACGGCCACAGGAACTTTGCACATGCTGCTGCTCTGCCGCTTCCCCTTGGTTTTTAATTCCGGCGCATACGAGGTCTGACAACTAAGTTCACAAGCTCATTGCAACGCTGTTGCTACCCTTTTTTGATATCAGATGGATTAGTCAGTATAAATTTGTACCAGCTGGACAAACAGTTAACCAAGTTTACTATATGGAAGTGCTGAAAAGGCTGCATGAAAAAGTTAGACGACCTGAACTTTTCGCCAACAATTCATGTCTCTTGCATCACGACAATGCACCAGCTCACACGTCACTGTCTGTGAGGGAGTTTTTAACCAGTAAACAAATAACTGTATTGTAACACCCTCCCTACTCACCTGATCTGGCCCCCAATGATTTCTTTCTTTACCCGAAGCTAAAGGAAATATTGAAAGGAAGACATATTGATGACATTCAGGACATCAAGGGTTATACGACAACAGCTCTGATGGCCATTCCAGGAAGAGTTCCAAAATTGCTTTGAAGGATGGACTAGGCGCTAGTGTTGGTGCATAGCTTCCCAAGGGGAGAACTTGGAAGGTGACCGTAGTGATATTCAGCAATAAGGTATGTAGCACTTTTTCTAGGGTGAGATCGCGAACTTAATTGTTATACCTCATATATTACTTCCCCAGGGCAGCCTCCTATGGTGACAGAGTAATTGAAGTTTCCTGTTTCTTACACACATAGGACCACACACCTGTTCTTCACAGCACTTGCAATGTGTGTGGTTTTACACTGGATGGAGCGATTGATGTCGGTCACCCCTCTGGGTGATGAGCTTCATGAGAACAGGGACCATGTCTCATTCGATGTTGATGCCCCATCATCTCTCCTTACCCCTCCTGTCAGGCAGGCCCTACTTCCTATTGCTAGGCCCTGAATTGTTTTTACCGTAGGATTTTTAGGGTTTAGGTTTAAGATTAGGTATCTAAGGACTTACCCTATTACAAAAGTCTATGTCTGCTCCTATGGAAGGCCAGAATGATGGGTGATTACAAAGAACAGCTTCAGCCAATGAACAATGGGGGTTGGCTGCCTCACTCCTGGGGCGGGACAACTCTGGTATGTGTTCTGCATTGGTTCCCAGAATTTCCCCAGTGGAATTAAGCTCCATTTGCCTGCAGTGGTAACTGGTCTGATAATATACTCTTGATTATCTACCTTCCCTTTCTGGCCTTCCCCATATCTTTCTTTCTTTTTTAATGTATTGGGGTGACAATAGTTAGTGAAATTACATAGATACAGGTGTGCAATTCTGTATTACATCATCTGTAAATCCCATTGTGTGTTCACCACCCAGAGTCAGTTCTCCTTCCATCACCGTATATTTGATCCGCCTTCCCCATTTCTATGCATGCTTCTGTCACTTCCATATAAACAACTTGTACTTGAACTCTTATCTCAAGAACCCTTGTACTTGTATTTGACTTGTACTCATGTCCCCAGAATATACATGGGTGGCCCCTTAGTTTGGTGGACCCAAACTAAGACATTATCATCTCTCCAGTGCATAGCATGGGGCCAGTGAACAGTAAGTAATCCATAGAGACATTTCTTGAATGAATGACTGAATGAGTAAATGAATGCCTGCATGTAAAGAAGACATCCAGTGATGACAGCTCCCTGGTCTCTGCTGGGCTCAGAGAACCACTCAGGGCAATTTATGGCTCCAATATAGGCCTCAGTTTCTCCATCTAATCATCAGTGTTAGAACTGGTGTTTGGGGGAGAGTTGACCTAGAAGTACTTTAATGAAGTAGCTCTCACCAGGGGGTGAATTCCACCCCACCTCACCCCAGAGTATTTGTCAATTTTGGTTGTTACAAGTAGAGGAGGGGACTGTGCTATTGGTATCTAATGAGTAGAGGCCATGCTGCTAAACACCCTACAAAGCACAAGACAGCGCCCCCCCACCCGCCACCTCCCACACACAAAGAATTATCCAGCCCAAAATATCAATGGTCCTGAGGCTGAAAAAACCCCACGTTAACGTCTTTTCAGCTCTAAAATTCTATGACTTGAATGTGGGGTCAAAGTCCTCAGCTCCAAAGGGGTACACTTTCCTGATCTCTCTTTTGGAAGCACAATTACTGCAGTTCCTCTATTCATAGATGAACATGTCTTACATCTTTTTAGTTCTGAAATCAGGATGTACCTTACAATCATAGCTGAATTGGCAGAGGTCGTATTTCTTTTTGTCTTAGGCTAACAAAGAAACAGTGACTTTTACTTAGATGTGACAGCTTGTGGCACTGTTTCCCCTCCTGGATTCAGTGCATTGGCGACCAGAGAGCGCTGGGCTGTTCTAGGGACCTTGACACTGCATCCAAGCCTTGTAAATGAGAACCTACCCCTTACTACCCTGTTTCCCACTGGAAAGTATTCTCTCAATATGTAAAATTAACAGCTTAAACAAAACAAAACAAAACAACAAAACTTGTTCTAACCTGAATCCTTATTTTTGTCTCTTCACACCCACAAACAAAATGATTTTCCATTTGTACCTTCAACATTCTCACTCTTGGGGCCCTCTCCTGTAGGTGCCCCCAAACCTTCAAACCTCTGAGAAGCCACAGTCTGTCACAACTTTAACGAATTCAGGCACTCCCTATAAAGGCCAATGCTCCCAATGATACATATAGCACTGAGGCACTGCTCCTCTAAGCCGGACTTGTCTGTCTCTCCAGTAGGGACGACCCCATGCAACCTCGGGTAGACCAGATGTCCATGCTCATTCTCTTCAGCAGTCACTGTAACTCTACTTCTCTTAAAGTTAATGGTCACCTGGGAGATCATGAAATTCATCCTCGTGGTTCCAGGAAAAGGGCCTACTCATTATGTATCCTTTATAATTCAGTTCATGTCCCAACACCTCCACGAAACCCCTGAGTTGTGTTAACAGACCCTCTCTGTTCCCCTAGTCCCTTGGATTTACCTGGACCATAGCACTTATCACAATAAATTGTAATTATCTTTGAAATGCTTCTCTTCCACTGGGCCAGTGTTCTCAAACTTAAGCCTGCATCAGACTCAATGAGGGTTGTAAAAACAGAGAATGCTGGGCCCTTCCCAGACATTCTTCTGTTTCAACATCTTCGGATGGCAACAAGAATTTGCATTTTTTTAGATCCTGTTTGGACATTTCAATTTGTTGGAATGCTTTAAAAAAAAAAAAAAAAAAAGATTCTGCATTACAAATACAATACAGAATGAAGAAAAAAGTTAAATCTCACTTCCAGCCATAACCAGCCTAACAGTGTAAGTGAAAATGGCACTTTTAGTCATGGCGTGAAATTCTCATAAAATCTAAGGCTATTTTTTCAATTATTCCTTGAGTGTTTTCAAGTTGAAAAATGCATTATAAAAACCTCAAAGATGTTGCCACGTTTACTCAAGTGCTTTTGACGCTGTAAAACTAAGAGACAGAATTACACCACAGCTATAACCACTGGGACTGAAGAATCATCGAATGGTAGGCCTGAAAAGAGCTGCCTGACTCATTTGTCCAAAATTTGTAAAATTCCTTCTGTTCCCCAGTAAAATAATGAAATGTGAACCATGCATAAGGAATTTGCATTTCTAATAAGATCCCAGGTGAGGCTGAGCCTGCTTGTTCAGACATCACACTTTGAGACCCACTGGCCTCATCCATGAGCTCCTTTAACGTCAGAGATCTTGCTTCCTTAAAATTTCTAGATTCCTAACACATAGTAGGCAGTTGACACATTTGCTAAATAAATTCAATCAGGTATTAACTAAATGCCCCCTCTGTGCTAGGAATGGCATTAAACTTTATTAGAAAGAAGTATAAAAGGAGTGGCAACAGGTGCCTTGTTTTGCAGAAGATCCTAACCCAGTCAAGCATCTAATATAAAGACATCTTCCATTTTTTGCTCTTCACGGTCTATACTTGGCACTTTATACGTGTTGTCTCTTTTAATCCATCCCCACCAAACCCAGTGACATGTGTTTTATTATCTCTGTTTGGCAGAAGACTTGGCAAAGCCCTAGAAAGTTTCTAATTTTCAATTAGAATTTTCTTACCCCTGGGGTCCTTGGGGATGACAGCAGGCATTTAATTCAAACCATGTGTTAAGGAGAATAGATTTTTCTAAAGGTTCAATTTGACTGAAGGATTTGGGAAAGGGATAAGATGTTTTGACACATGCATATAAGTAAATTGGCAGGATTCTGCTTTTCCATATTGACCATATCAAAATAATTTTGAGCACAAAACACAACACTTCGAGGGCATTTTGCCATTACATTCTCAGAACTTCCTGGTAGTAAAATTCACTCTCCTGCAACTCTGGTTCTTCTTGAGTAAAAGCACTTGCCTAAAATGGGATTCAGAGTTATGTTGGTCTGAATTCCAAGCCTGTGCTTTTAGCCACTACTCTTTTAAGTAAAAAGGAACAAGGCTGGCATAGGGCAGGTTGACCAGTTAACCGAGCCAACTTTCCTTTTTTTTAAAAAAAAATAAGGCCCTGGGAGTGTGGTGCACAGATGAAGTTGGAGGTCTTTCAAACACCCTTGAAAATGCATCTGTAGCAACCATTGTTTACCCAACACCCATTGTCCCATCATCCTTGTTAAGAGGGTAGCAATTTTGTTTAGGACAACAATAATTCTAGCCCCAATGGATGAATCATTTTTATTTTAGGCAAATCATTGCTAGACTGCTTTGGTGTGTCAGGTACTGTCTTTCATTGTCTCCCTTGCAACTGGGAATTACTATGTCACCCACTTTGGGAAAGGATAAAAGACAGAGCTTTCCAAGGAACATTTTGCTCCTGCCCCATTCTTCCTGTTTGGGATACTAGTGTGATATCTGGAGCTGTGGCAGCCACCTTGAGACCCTGAGAGGGAAAGCATGAAGAATGAAAGAAAGCAGGACAAGAATGGCTGAGCCTAGGACTCTAATGCTATTTTTAAGCTGCTCTAGCAGCCTTAGACTGTTTATCTTTGATCTGATTTTAGTTAACAATAAATATCCTTTTGGTTGAAGCCACTACTTACAGCTAAAACATTCCTACCTGACTGACGATAATCCCAGAGTCCATCCTTCTAACACATGCAGGGTTTTGTTCTCTTGCACAGAGAATGCTTTGGAAGGTATTAAACTTATCCAGCCAGCCTGTCCATTTTCTTTCATGGCCCAAACTTTGATTGTCTATGAGAAATCTAAGTTTCAAATAATGTATTTCCTATGTTTCTGCAGTCACTAAGTATTATATCTGCTGAGTACTTTCTACATGCCAGACACTCCTCTGGGCATAGGGATATGGCAAGGAACAAAAGAGAGAAAGTGCCTGTTCTTACAGAGCTTACATTCTAGAGGTAGGAGACAGAAAACAAAACAAACATGTCAGGTGGTGATCAGTGCTACGAAGAAGAGAGGAGGGAAAAGCAGACTTGAGAGAGAAGAGAAGGAAAGAAACTATCTGAAGAAAGGAATTCCGGCACGTAGGGGAAATAGCAAGTACAAAAACTTTGCTTGTTCTAGGCACAGCAAGGAGACAGCTGTGGCCATGAGCAGTGGGGAGAATGATGGGAGATGAGTTCCCAGATGCAATGAGGACTCGCGAGCCATGGTAAGAATTTGCAAACTTGGAAGCTACGTTCTCAGTCACCTCTGGTTCCTAGTTCCTTTTTCTATGGGACTCCTGCTCTCATTTACATCTCACCCTTGCCCCATGTCTGTTTCCTTTGTTCCACTTCATGGCAACCCAACACAGTGCCTGACCTGTAATACACTCAAAAAACATGTTGAATGTATGAATGAACACCCTTGATTTAGACAAGATTAACCAATGAATAGAAAGTCACTCTCCATCCTGGGACTTTGGGCCGGTGACTCAACCTCTCTATGCCTCAGTTCCCTGACCTGTGTAACGGGGATCATTACAATATTCTCCCTTAGCTTTTTTTGTAAGAATTCAAGGAACATAATAATAAAGCAATAGGTACCATTCTAAGTATCCACAACCCTACGAAGTGGGTCACCTTATCACCCCCATTGTACAGATGATGAAACTGAGTGTCGTGCGGGGCAGCCTGTGGGGTCTCTGCTCCCGCTGCCCACATAAGAACGCAGGACATGGTGAGGCCAAAAAGGAACACCCACGGTAGGGGAGTCATACCACTATATTCTCACTGGCGGCTGGGTTGGAGAAACAGGAAGCAGGAGCCACACTATTCGCAACCCTCACTGCGCCACTTGCAGGCTCAGCCATCATCTTCTTGCTAGCCCCCCATTTTTTGCTAGCGTAGCCACAGCAGTTATATTAGTGGCCAATGGCTCACTGGTTACAGCTGATGGCCAACTAGCCACAGCTGATGGCCATCCAGTCACAGTTGATGGCCATTTACTACCTGAGCCAACACCTTTCTATGTGAGGCCGAGAGCCTGGAAACTGCTTTCTGGGGCTCTGTCCCCACACTGAGGCACAGAGGGCTTTAGTCAAGGTCCCACAGCTACTGAGTGGTAGGGTCAGAATTGCCAAGCTCTAGGGCGGCCTTAACCATAACTTCAGAGATGATGCATGTGAATGAAGGGAGATCTTAGCAAACACTCAACAAATGGTAGCAGGGACTATGTTTGTGGTGGTTGTTGTTTGTTAATGTCATTATTACTATTATGACTAGTATTGTGCCCAGCTCTCCCAAATAACTGATGCCTCTCTAAAGGGATTGGACCACAGAACAAAGAAAGCAGAAGGAATTCTGTCTGCCTTGTGAGATATCTATATACACCTCCCGAGGGCCCAGCGTGGCTTGAGAGAAGAGGGCTGGGGGTGGAGAGATGCAGAGGAGACAAGGACCCTCACCTCCACCCCCAACCTTACAAGCCAGGCTAACCGCACGCCCCCAGCTGAGGAATCACATAACCATGGCAGCTGTCCAGAGCAGAAGAGGCCCGCACCTGTTTGCAATGTAATTTAGCTATTATCAGCCTTCTCATCCAGCTGAAATTCAAAGACTACAGAATGGGGGATGACGGAGGGAGCTGCACGAGGGGGGTTAGGCAGTTGGAGAGGTAAGATGATCAAATGTCCTAAATTGCCTGCACTTTAATGCCTTATATAAAAATTTCCTGTAATGCATGTTACCATAAATAAGGGATTGCTGAACAAGCCCTGAGCAAGATGGTTTTCTAGCTGAACTCTCCCGGAGGGAACGTTTGGAGCCAGGCTGGTTATGTCCCACCTCTCAAATTATCTCGTTGTAAAAAGTCTGGCTCCCAAAGCCTATATTTACTGGGTTGAGCACAGCTACATCATGTTCTTTGCAGAGCAGCATTTAGGATTCACCACTTAGCGGAGGACCAATTCCCTTCCAGACCCCATCTCCACTTACAGAGATGTTAGGGGGGCAGGGAGAGGGTCTCTTGACCCCCAGGATTCTCTCTATCCAGCCCACCCCATCCAAATCCAAATCAACCTGTCAGGGCTGGCAGAGACCGACAGCATAATCCCCAATCCTGGCCCCAAGGAACCCAGCCAGATATTGGGGTCACTGGGGCATACTTTGACAGTTCTTAAGGGAAAGCTTGCAGGATGCACCTGGACAATTGGTCCTAGTTTCTCTTGGGGGAAAGATGCTTAGAGGCAATTTCTTTGTTGATAAGATTCAGATTCAACTGGTGGCTTTTTCGTATGCCTGCTGAATACCCAAGAATTGCCCTAACCTAGAATAGGCATGGTGGTGGTGATGATAGAAGGAAGAGAGAGAGCAAGAAGGGCCAACACTTACTGAGCATTTACCACATGCTCTTAACATGTATTGCATTATTTGATTCTCACAACCATCCTAAGAGCTAGATACTATTATCCCCATTTTACAGATGGGAGTAACCACCATTAAGTACCTTGCCCAAGATTACACTTTTCATGGCTTTGATTTAATTTTCATGCCAACCTTGGGAGGTCAATATTATAATCACTGTTTCTTGGCAAAGGAACAGAGGTGAAGGGAGATTAAATGAGTTCATCAGTTTCACAATTACTGATTGAGTGTCTCTCATGTGCTGTGCACTGTTCTGAAAACTGTGGTTATGTCAGTGCACACAGTGAGCAAGCTCTCTTGCCTCGTGGAGCATGAAGTCTAACAAACATTCCTCATAAGAAGGATTTAAACAAAGAGCTCTTCTCCAGAAGTATCTAGATAACACTAATTTGGGAGTAGAGCCATCAGTAGGGTTACAGAAGGGCCTTAACAGGTGTCTTTGCAAGGATTGCCCCCCAAAATCAGACCCTGAGACAAGGGCTTGTAAAAAGTTTATTTAGGACATGATCCATAGGAGCAGGAGTGAGGGATCAAGGCAAATGCACTGGGGGATAATGGGAAGCCAATAAACAAATGTGTTATGGAGGTGGCCACTGCTATGCGTAATCAGGGCTCCATCCACAGGAACTTTCCAAGGAGCCACATCAAATGCAAGGACCCACAGAACTGTCCCTTCAAGGGATAAAAGGGAGAAGCATTTATCTGTCAGTTTCCATTACCCTTTAGTTGAGGGTTGTCCTATGGGGCTCGTTCCCCCCAACCCCTGGATTGTTCACCTATAAGTGACCTGCAGTTTCTTTAGCCATCCCCTGCCACACATTAGAAAGTCCCAGGGTAGAACGTGAATAACATACAGCACAGGCTTGAGGTTTGCTGTAGCTATGACAAGAATTCGAGGTGAGGCAAAGAGGACCTGAGGCAATGCAGGAGTTTCTGATAATTTTTGTATTAGTCAGGAGAGGCTTGGTTTGGCTTCAGTAACAAATAATCCCACATTCTTGATACTTAGCACTGTAAAGGCATTAGGCAATTTAATCTTCAAAAATATCCTGCAAGGTAGATCTTATTATTGACCTAACTGATGAGAGAGCTCATCAGGTAAGGTCAGATAGGCAAACTAGCTTGTCCCAAATCATTCACATAATTAGTGTCAGGACCAAGACACAAACCCAGCAATGAATGGCTTTAAAACCTAGACATTTAACATGTTTGACAGAACCTAGGGAAGAAAAGGAGGAGCTTCAGAGGTCACAAATATTGATCTAAATTTCATTTTAAAACAATTTGTAACTTTTCATAAAACTCAAAGTTTAAAAAATGCGCATCTGATGTCCAATGGGTCAAGTTTTAATAAAGAGAAGACGTCCAAATTGTATCAGTTTGGCTCATGTTCTTTGGATCTGGGCATAAAACATCTTCAGCCAGGGCTGTTTCAATAAAGAGAATGGTAGTCATTAGTGTAATTTGTCAAACACTTCCACATTTCCACCTTCCAGGTGTGGTGGGATTACACTTGACCCCCTTCTGCTTGAGTAGGTTCCTGTGACTGATTCTGGCCAAAGAGTTATGATTTCCAGGCCAGAGCATTTAATTGCCAATGAGATCCATCTAGCACTCTCTGTCCTCTACTAAGGTACTGTTCCAGAGAGCGGTTCCTCTGTCTCCCTGGGATCAGGACTAAGGACAACGGAGAACAGATTCCCCCAGTTGACTTGCCATACACAAGTTTGGTGAATCAGAAATTAACATTTGTACAATGAAGCCAGCAGTGATGGAGAGATCCAGGGAGGATGGGCAGAGCCACAAATTATCTGCATGAGGTCAGGAGTTCAGAGCTCTTCGGCTTACAGCCGTATCTCCTGCACAAGACGGTGCCCGGTGCATAGTAGGTGCTCAGTAAACATTTGTTTGCGAGAACAAATAAATGGATGATCCAAACTCAGACAACCTGAGCTAACCATCACTGAACAGTACTGTTAAGCATGTAAGCCAGACTCAAGTCAGCAAGTTGCTGGACAATTGAAATAATTTACAGCAGCTGTTTGCAACTGCTGATCATGAACGAAAAAGGGCAGGCTCCCTCAGTTAACACACACACACACACACACACACAGCTGTTATGTCAGTTACTGTGCTGTATGCACAATAAATTTTTTCTCTATATTCAGTGCTAATTATTATGACTGCATTATTGTAACAATAGCCAACCAAGTATCATAAATTGTGTTTTCTAGTTTATTGATTATTTCATATTCTCGATACTCACCCAGTAGAAGAGATGCTTGTAGGGAAAACTGTTAGGGATTAACCCTGAACTACCTCTTTCTCCTGTGTGGAATAATCTGTCTGAAGTGGGACAGATCTTTCCAATCCCCCAACTGGCTTCATTAGTCTTTAGAGATCAGAGAAACTTGTCCTTTGAGAAAAGCCAGGCTGTCCGGAGCGAGGGGGCTTGAAGGACCTCACAGTAAAGGTGTCGTCTCGAGGCAGCTGGGCTGCCCGTTTAACCAGCCCTTCATCTTTGGGCACAGACAATTGAGATCCTTTCTACCATCCTGTTTCTCTGGTGGCTCAAAGAGGGATAGCCTTTCAGGTCTAGATTGTATGAACCTCCTGGTGTACTATTCTGTTTACCGGTATTCTCTCGCTGACCATTGTGGATGGCAACGTGAAAGGAAAGAAGAGAGTGAAGGAGGAGAGAAGAATGGAGAAAAATGAAGGAAGGGAGATAGGAAGGAATGTAGGAAAGAGAAGGAAAGGAAGGGAAGGGAAAGGAAGGAAGGAAGGAAGGAAGGAAGGAAGGAAGGAAGGAAGGAAAGAAAGAAAGAAAGAAAGAAAAAAAAGGATTTCAGATTCATGCACACTCTTCCCTTCGTTCTGTATCTCAGAAAACTGCATTTCCCAAGCTCCTTTGCCCTCTGGTAGGTTTGGCCAATGGGAGAACTAAATGGGAAACTGGAGGGCAGGAGGGGAGAATCCAGGGTCTTTCTATCTATTGCTCTCTGCTTCCCGTGGCTGCTCCAGCAGTGTCTGGGTCTCCTCAGTGGATCCAGCTCCTGTCAGACAACCTCCTCCATGGTCCCAGCTCCTACCAAGCAGCCCTTACGTTGGTTGCAGCTCATTCTAGATGGTTCTGACTTCTGGTAATACTACCTCCTCCTCCTATTTCTCTCCACCTGCCCTAGGGAGATTGTGTCCATCACACAATCCATAGTCTCCTGGCAGCACCTGTCCATCACCCACCTCTAATTGTCTCTACCTACACCCATGTCCCTAGTTCAAGAGATGCTTTGGACACTAAGATAGATGACATGTATAAACTATTTAGCGCAATGCCTGGCCTGTCTACTACTGCTGGTGCTAATAATAATACCAGTGCACAGTTAGAGTGTACTTCTTAAATGTCAGGCCTTTCATGCATTTTAACTCAATAAATGTAGCTGCTGTTGTTTTCTTTCATTATTATTTACCTCTAATCTCCGCAGCCGCCCACGAAAGTAATTTTTCCCTCAAGTCATCTCTCTCTCCTTTGCTATATTTTATATCACCCTTCTTAATTATTTTCATAGGACATGGATCTGAGTGTATCTCATCCACTCATTGTTTCCATGTTTATGGTTTATCTCCCTCACTCAAGCCTGCAGGATTATTTTCATGGGACCCTCCTTTCCACACTAACAGTATCAACGTTACAAATTGTTTTTGATGTAACTTTAAATCTTTAAACATTTTATTTCTCTTTCTGTGTAGGCAAAATGTAATCGATTTTAACACGAATTTTGTTCTGATATGAGGAGAAAAATTAAAACCTTTTTGTAACCCTAATTTGTTTTCCATCTGATAGTTAAACAATTTAAAACATTAGGGTGGTACCCAGTGGGTCAGTTGGACCTCCCTGGAACATAAGCCACAGGAAGTCAGAAATCACATCTGCCACTCTGAGCCTGGCTCCCAGGGGCAAGCACCGTCCCCCACAGCTGGAATTGGAATCCCCCAGCTGGACAGGACTGCAGTGAAGCATCATGGGAGACTTTATGCAAATAGACCCTCCAGGCCCCGCCCCCAGCCTGACTGCTTTATGGAGGGCAAAGCCTTGGGCTAATTGTCACCCTGATCCTGTTCCTCCGGCCTGACCCTGGGCCTTGGAGAATGAGACTCACGCCCAGGGCCTCTAGAGCACGTGCTCTGGGCCTGTCCTGGCAAGGACAGAGCTGCTGGACTGACCCTCACCCTCCTTCCCCGCAGAGTCCCTGGCAGACCTGTTGAATGGGGCTTTCATTTCCCTGACCCTGGGGTCATCTCTTTCAGAACGTGAAATATGGCCGCCTGGTTGAAGACAGAAGCCAGGGAGATAAGCGCCAGGGAGGAGCCTCCCGTCCAACAAGCCGTGACTAATGATGATTGGGGTGTGTTTGGCGGGGCAGAATTTATTTGGTTCCTGGTTACCTGGGGTTTAACTCTTTGTGGGATCCTGTGTCCCAGCCCAGAGGTGCCTGGTTTGCATAAACACTGAGCTCTAGATCCTGTTCACCCAAACAGTTTGGTGTATTGTAGACATTGGATAGATATTTGTGGTAGCGGAGGAGGAAAGGAGGGAAGGAGGGAAGGAGGGAAGGAGGGAAGGAGGGAAGGAGGGAAGGAGGGAAGGAGGGAAGGAAGAAGGAAAGAGGGAGGGAGGGAGGGAGGGAGGGAGGGAGGGAGGAAGGAAAGAAGGAAAAAAGAAGGAAAGAAAGAAGGGAGGGAGGAAGATGAACATACGTTCCACATCCTTGAGCCTTCAGCATAATAAAATTAGCGCACGTTTATCATGTGCTTACCACGTACTGGCACTATGCTAAACAATTTACACACATCATCTCATTTAATCCTCACACATCTAAGGAGCACATACTATTATACAAGCCCATTTAACAGAAAAGGAAACTGAGACTTGCATATTATTTTGTATGCCCATTTAATGCATGAGGAAGTGGAGCTCAGAGTGGTTAAGTAACTTGCTAGGACGTGGCAGATTGGGACTTGAATTGAGACTTACTTGATCTCAGATGCTGTGTCAAATTGTCTTCTGATATAAACTCTGGCGTACTTCCACATGTTGCATCAATCTGGGTTTTTTATAATTTTCTTTGTCACAAACACCCTCAGAATCCCAGAGGTATACAACAACAAACATTTATTTTCATACTTGTGGGTTTGCAAGTTGGCTGTGGCTTGGCTGATCCAAGCTGGGCTTGGCTGGGCCAGGCTGGGCTTCAGGCTTCAGTTGGGCTTGGGGTTTCTCTATATGGGTTCATGCTAGGAGCCCACATTGAAAGGGCAACAGCTACTTAGGGCATGCCTTCTCTCAGCGGAGCCTAAGAAAACAAGCCCAACCAAGCTGACCCAGCTAAAGCCTTTGCTATGCCCACATCCCCTAGCATCCCATTGGCCAAATCAAGTCACATGGTAAAAGTCAAGGCATGGGACATACATCCATCCCACTGCCATGAAGCCAGGGCAAGAGTGGGGAAGTCTAATTCTATAATATTGAAGAGTGAAGAATGGGGAATAGCCATCTATACACATAGGAAGTGTGAACGTGTAAGGAATATTAGGGGAGGTGGGAGAGGCAAAAACACAACACGTGTGGTATTACCCTGCCTTCCTAACTTTCCAGTCTCTGTTTTTATGTACAGATGTGCCTACAACTCACACCCAATGGAGACACACACATGCGCACACACACCAGCAAACCGTGGTACATCCTCTGTTGGTTGATGACTTTAAAGCCATCTGCACCAGGGCTATTTTGCCCCCATTTCCAGGGGTCATTGGCAATGCCTGGAGACAGTTTGGGCTGTCATGACTTGGTCAGGGGTGCTACTGGCATCTAGTGAGTAGAGGCAGGGATGCCAGGCAACCTCCTCCTAGACACAGGTCAGCTTCCTACAACTAAGAATTGTCCACACCCCAAATGTCAATAGAGCTGAAATTGAGAAATCATGGTCTAGACTAGCAATTAACCCAACCTGGTGGCTGGGGAGCCATTAAAAATAGTTTCCAGGAGCCCCAGTGCAGAAGTTTTGATCCAGAAGGGCTGGGGTGGATGGAGCCTTGGAATCTGTATTTCCAACTAGCAATTTATAAAATTTCGATTCACGAATCAGAGCTTGGAAAGTCCTGCTTTACGTCCTAACACCCGTACAGGAACCCAAAGTCTAAGATTACTTTAGGATTTAAACAGAACAGTGCTCCTTTGAGCGCTTCCTAACATTACCCTCTGCAGAATTCAGGCAGCTATGCTCCCCAGTTCACGTTGTTCACCCACGAGCTGAGTCTCCAAACGGCCCAGGCAATCTACACTTTCTTTGCTTCCTCTGCCTTTCACTTTTAAAACCAGGAGGAATTTGAGGAAAATGTAATCCATATGTTTCAGAATCATTTACACTTAAATCATGAAAGTACTGCCGTGGTTTTTAAGAGCTATTTGATGTCCAAAACACCTTATGAGGATTTTAAAAATAAGCTTTTTAAAGTCTCTTTTTACTTTCAGTTGGATTTCGCTCTGAGTAAGTGAATTCAAATGATATGAAGCTGGGGGGCTCCTGGAAACCCAAACCATGAACCTGAAGGAAATTTGACACCCAACAAATCAGATCTTCTGCTCTCACCTACAGCATCCCTTGACATACATCCATTTCGTGCAATAAAATCGATCTTATTTTCCCAACGATTATGGATTCAAGCAGTCACTCAATTAGTCTTTAGACATCTTCCATTTCATTTTGCTTCTCAGGGTTTCTCAGGTTCCATATTTAAACCATTTTGACTCGCTCTAAATGGAGATCCAATTCCTTCTTCCAGTGGGTGTATTATTTCTAAATAGCATCTCAGCTCGGCTGCCAACATCACATTTCACTTTTCTCTCTCCACCCCAGGGAGACCCAGGAGGGAGTCCGAATTCTAGAACTGACCATATACGCTCTTATGGTGCAGGTGGGCCTGCTCATTTGGAAAAGCGATTTGGCAAAATATCTAATCAAACATGCTTAGTCACAACAAGTCTGTCTTCAAGAATCTAGCCCAAGGAAATAATTCTAAGTGTGGAGCAACACATAGTTATGCCCAGAAATATTCAGCACCGTCCATAATGGAGAAAAACTGAACACAACTGAACAGAATCGTAATGGCTATAATTAAATCGTAATGGCTGCTAATGCCACCGATGACACTGGTGGATATTAAGGCTACATAACTATAGGAAAGGGGATGATAAATGATCTTGGTTTGCCCTGTCAAAGCAGGTGAATTGTAGATGCTTCAGGAAATTCTTTTTCTTTTTCTTTTTTTAAGTTTATTGGGGTGACAATTGTTAGTAAAATTACATAGATTTCAGGTGTACAATTCTGTATTACATCATCTATAAATCCCGTTGTGTGTCCACCACCCAGAGTCAGTTCTCCTTCCATCACCATATATTTGATCCCCCTTACCCTCATCTACCACCCCCCTCCCCCCTTACCCTCTGGTAACCACTAAACTATTGCCTGTGTCTATGAGCTTTTGTTTCTCATTTGTTTGTCTTGTTCTTTTGTTGTTTTTGGTTTATATATCACATATCAGTGAAATCTTATGGTTCTCTGCTTTTTCTGTCTGATTTATTTCGCTTAGCATTATAATCTCAAGATCCATCCATGTTGCCATAAATGGTCCTATTTCATCTTTTCTTACTGCCAAATAGTATTCCATTGTGTATATATACCACAACTTCTTTATCCATTCATCTATAGAAGGACATTTTGGTTGTTCCCATGTCTTGGCCACCATAAATAAAGCTGCAATGAACATTGGAGGACACATGTGTTTATGAATAAATGTTTTCAGATGTTTTGGGTAGATACCCAGGAGAGGGATTGCTGGGTCATATGGTAATTCTATTTTTAACTTTTGAGGAACCTCCACAATGCCTTCCATAACGGCTGCACCAGTCTGCATTCCCACCAACAGTGTATGAGGGTTCCTTTTTCTCCACAGCCTCTCCAACACTTGTTACTATTTGTCTTGTTGATGATAGCCAATCTAACTGGGGTGAGGTGATATCTCATTGTGATTTTTATTTGCATTTCTCTGACGATCAGATTTGTTTGGAACCACAAAAGACCCTGAATAGCCAAAGCAATCTTAAGAAAAAAGAACAATACTGGAGGTATCACACTCCCTGACTTTAGCTTGTACTACAGGGCTACAATAATCAAACCAGCATGGTATTGGCAGAAAAACAGACACGTAGACCAATGGAATAGAATTGAGAACCCAGAAATAAAACCACATAAATATGGACAGATAATTTTTGATAAAGAAACAAAAAAACATACAATGGAGAAAAGACAGCCTCTTCAATAAATGGTGCTGGCAGAATTGGAAAGCCACACGCAAAAGAATGAAACTGGACTGCTATCTGTCACCATGTACCAAAATTAACTCAAAATGGATCAAAGACTTAAGCATAAGACCTGAAACAATAAACTGCATAGAAGAAAACATAGGTACTAAACTTATGGACCTTGGGTTCAAAGAGCATTTTATGAATTTGATTCCAAAGGCAAGGGAAGTAAAAGCTAAAATAAACGAATGGGACTATATGAAACTTAAAAGCTTCTGCACAGCAAAAGAAACCATCAACAAAATAAAGAGGCAACCAACTGAATGAGAGAAGATTTTTGCAAACAGTGCCTCCGATAAGGGGCTAATATCCAAAATATACAAGGAACTCACTCATGCAACTCAACAACAAAAAAACAAACAGCCCAATTGAAAAATGGGAAGAGGCCCTGAAGAGACATTTCTCCAAAGAGGACATACAAATGGCCAATAGACATAAGAAATTCTTAAGAACGTGTTGGAATTAACTGGACAAAGGGAAGAGGGAAAGATCTTCCAGACAGGTGGGATAACATAAGCAACAGCAGAGGTGAGTGGAAAACTGCGAGTAATTCAGTGCTGTTGGAGTTCACGTTCCAGGTGGGAGGGGGACACGCTGTGGTTGGGGCAGAAGGTAGAGGGTGGACGTCTCGATGGCCACATGGAGCAGGTTGGACTTCCGCCTGGCGGCAGTGAGGAGCCATTGCAGGTGTTTGAGCAGGGAAGGGATACGGTCAGATCTGCACACTTACTAGATGGCTGTGATCACAGCATGGACGCTAGATTGGGAAAGCTAGAGGGAGACAGGGAGAGTCAGTGGAGACTTTCAAAGTAGTACCCACAAGAGATGCTGAATGCCTTGATGGGTCAGGTGAGAATTCATTCATTCAACAACCATTTATCATAGTATCAGTGGACGTGGGATTAGTTTGAGACAGGTCTAGAAGAGGCTATGGCAGAACCCAATGTCTAACTGGACATGCGGGGGGGGGGGTGAGAAAGAGAAATACAATGACCCCAGTTTTCTGGTTCAGACAGTTGGGTGGATGCTGGTATCATCCATGAGCTAGAGGTAAAGGAGAGTGGCCCAGGTTTGGGAGAGAGACAGTGAGTCTGATTTGGGGCCAGGAGCTGGATGCTAAGAGTGCAACCCTGGGTACAGGTGCCAGCTGGAGACCCCAACATGAGAACTGGCAGCATTCTGGAGATATGTGAAACCACGTTATGGAACGAGATCCACACAGGGGAGTTGTGCTGAGTGAGAGAACAATGCCAAGGACATCCTGGGAAGCTTTTTATAAAAACTTCATTATTCAAAGTCTGTAGGTCCCTTTAAAAGAGGGCGACTTTCAGAGAGAAATTGCTAAGCAGATGCTCCTGGTGTACTAGTTAGATGTGTGGGGGAAATCTATGCTGATGGTGCAGTGGAGGGAAAAGAGAAACAGAGATGAGAGAGGGATGACTTTAAATTGAAACATGATTTAAAGGGAACGTGTGGACATGGATGGAACAGTGTCTGTGGAAGAGAGAAGGAGCAAGACAGAATTGTAGCAGAAAGGGGGACCCAGAGAGGTGAGAGACGAGGGAAATATGATAAGATTTTGTGAATGAAAGAGCAGGACAAAGAAAGGAAAAGGGGAAATTCATAAAGAAAGTGAGAGACCCAGGACCTGGGAGCTCCCAGGCTCCCCTCTGCAAGGCTCTTCTGCCAGGAAGGATGGTGAGCGGGCACAGGTCCCTCGTGGCTTGCTGTCCTGAGGTGAGGGGTCCCCTGGGACACGATAGGAGAGCTAGGTGGGGAGTAACCACAGGCCAACAAGGAGCCCCCGTCTCCCTCCCGGCCTCTCCTCAGAACCCAGCACAGGGCCAGGAGGAAGCTTCTCCATCTGCCTCCAGGCACCACCAAGGAGAGCTCAAGAAGTGTAATGACCACAAGTCTCCAAAGGGGTTGACACGTGGGAGACACTGTGGGCTGTGGGTGGCCCGGTCCCCAAGTGGAAATAGAGTGGGCAGGGTTGGGTTCTAAAGAAAGAAGAATTTTAAAGACTCCGGTGGTGTTATGGAAAGGACAGTTTCTATAGGTAGCGAGTGCCTTGTGCCTGGTGGAATTTAAGAGGAGTCTGGATGAGCACTGAGCCCGAGGGCACGGCTACCTGTTCTGTTCATCTTGTAACATTGTGCTTAGTACATATGAGCACTCAATAACTGTTAGCTATGATCATTTTCATGAAAGTGCTCAACCTAAAATGCCCAGTAGTGTTGGCACTTCTATACTTGGAAAATACATGTCCCACTGTTCACTCCTGCAATGCCCAAAGCATTCTCATTTCCAAGAGAACACAGAAATCCAGATTATAGGTGAAAGTGTGCAATGTCCGTCCAAAGACCATGTTAACATTGCGCAGGCCCGCTCTGCCTACAGCTCCCATGTGGGACATGTGAGCTAAGGTCTATCTGGTCTGTGCTGTTCCCACCTGCCAGCTGTGTGACCTCAGGTGAGTTACTCAACCTCTCTGTCCCTCGGCTTCCTCAGCCTGAAATGGAATCCTCACACTTGCCCCACAGGGTTGTTGGGCGGGCAAATTAGATAATGCCGTCCAAGCCCCTGTGTGGTGTCCCACACATGGTAAGACTTAGTAAGTGATAATTGTTGTTGCTGTTACTGATTTTTCCTGTGTTCAACTCATGCTTCATGTTCCAGGCGGAGGGATGTAGTGGCAAATGGCCCACCCGCACCCCACGCTGAGATCTGGTTTTCTCCCAGCGTGTTGCCCTGAGATCTTGGCCGGCAGCTTCTTCCCATTACAGGCGTGCCGAGTGATTGCTGGCTTTATATGTACCTGGTGACAACTTTAACCTGGCTGCCGGGATTTGGGGAGGGGCGACAGTCAGCAGGAAGGAGGCTGCTGGGGAAGAGCTGAGTGCTGAAACCTTAGTCCCAAGGAGGCGGAGACAGAAGGGAAAGGGCCATCCCGGCTGGCTCCGTTCGCTTCCGGGTTCTAAGCTACACGGTTTTGCTTAGGCTCAGCCTCAGGGGGGCTGGGTGATGCCTCATACTTTCCTGGCTCTCCTGGAACTCACATTTGCGTGTGTGTAGGAGCCCCCTGGGAACGCTGGTGGCAATGTAGAGGCTGATCCCATCGCTCTGGGATGGGGCCTGAGACTGCGTTTGTAATGAGCTCCCAGGTGATGCGGCTGCTAGTGGTCCAGGGGTCACACTTTGAGCAGGTGACACTCACTAATGACCTCCCAGCCTCGGGTCTAACCTTAAAGCAACTCCAGGCAAGGGGGTAGGGGTGGGGCCTCCAGAGGAAACGTTCTCTAAATAAACTAACTTCAAAGGAAAGAGCATCACGTTCCAGGTTGAGCCCCCGGACAATAGAGCCCAAAGGATATAATGACCCCCATTGGAAACTGGAGCTGAGAAAGGTCAAGTCACATGTCCAAGGTTACGTCGTTGGAAAGGAGCAGAGCTGGGGTTCAAAGTCTGTCTCTGAGAGTCTAGAACCATGTTCTAAACCAGAAGCCTTCCTTCCTTTCCCCTTTTTTCCTTCTCCTTCTTCTTCAATAAGGACAGCACACAGCCATTGCTGTATTTTAGGAGTTCCTAACCTGGGATCGGTGGGGCCCGTAAACCCCCTAACGTTAGATGCAAAGTTTTGTACCTTGTGTGTGTGTTTCCCAAGGAACGAGGGCATAGCTTTTTTCAGATTCTCCAAGAAAGTCGTGAATAGAAAAATTTTAAAATCTCTGCTGCGTACCTTGTCCCTCTCTGTCTGTGACTATCTCCCTCTTCCTCCTCTCCCCTATCCCCCTCTCCCCCTTTCCTTTTCCTTCCCCTTCCCCTTTCCCCCTCTTCTCTTCTCTTCTCTCTCTCACCTGGAAGAGTCTGGTCTCACCTAGGTGACTATGGTGCACTGGGAGGTGGGCCATGGGAAGGAGAGCTCTCTCAGGAGCATGTCCTCTGTTAGGACCTGCGGCTGCCAGGGTTAGGGTTAAGGACAGGAAGACACATCGTCTTGTTCATGTTTTCCTGGCCAGCAGCCCCCTGGACACCCAGGCAGCAGCATCCATGTCAGTGGGAAGAGCACGCCTCCCTGGCTCCCTCTGCTCCCGGCTTGCGCTTGGGCAATAAGAAGCCTAATCCCACTCTATGTCAGTCCCAAACATGGGCAGTCAGGCTCGCAAAGGGCTGTGGCACACATTTATCTCACCCTTGGCTTTGCAGCTGGGGGAACTGGGGCTTGAGGATGCTAAGAGGGCATATCCAGTGCCCACAGTTGGTGGTGGCGGAGCAGGGTCAGATCCCCGCCTCCTGAATGCCCTCCCAGAGCTGTTTCCACCTTCGTACAGCCAGTCTCACCAGACTTATTGTAACGATGCTTTTATTCCCCAGGAACGGAGGCATATCTGCCAATCCACCTTCAATTCCAGCTAGAACCCAGAAGATTTTAATGTCATGAGCTGCTTTTAATGTATTCCTTTAAAAATCAAACAGCCCCAAAGCTCTTTCTCCAGTGTCACCCATGGACAGTCGGCAGGCTTTATCTGCCAGCACTTAAAAAAGAAAGAAAAAAAAAAGGAAGAAAGATATTGCCGCTGAAGAAGAATCCGAGGCCCCCGGAATCTTAACAAGGCAGCTCTGTTTCTTATCATCTTCAAAAAGCCTTTATTAAAGGCTCGCTGGGCTCATGTGGCCGAGTGAGGCACTTTACAGAATCAGATCAATCAGCAATCCGTCAGCAAATGTGTACAGTGCACCTACTGTGGGAAGCCGGCGATGTGGGGGGTACCGGGCATGAAGGCATGACCCCTGACCTCATGTGAGGGATGCCCAGGGTCTGCCTGGCCTGGGACACAGCCTCATCAGAGTGAGGATGAGACAGGCAGGGAGTGCCGTCTGGAGGTGGAGGAGATTCCAGAGGGCAGTGAAAGCCCCCAACACCCAGGGCATCCTTTCTCTCTGGGGCATCTTGACCAAAAAGCCATTCCCAACACCCAGCAGAAGACGGGTGCTCGGAAACGTCTCCAAAGCAGAAGCTTCGACCTTACATATTAAGAAGAAACTGTTGCCAGGGAGACATGGAGGCAACAGATTATGCCAACTAAGGACAGAGCCTGAGAATCAGCTGAAATTCAATCCTTCCTCCCTGTGCCACTCTAGACAAGTGACTTCACCTCTCTAAGCCTCCCTTCTCCCATCTGTAAAATGGGTGGGTGTGGAAGCTACACCGTGGGCATGTTGTGAGTTTAAATAAAATGTGTGAGGACGCTGAACATAGCGACTGACACACAGTAAGTGCAAGATAAGTGGTTGTTGTTAGTATCATTATTAATTATTGTAATTGTTATTGACAGTTTTCTCTCTCGACTTCAATTCTATGTGTCGCAGGAAGTTTTGGACGCTTGATCGGAGACCATAGAATGGATATTGGACAGTCCACTCATTTAGTCTTTTAACAGATAATTTTTTTTTAGCTTCTGCTATGTGCCAGTATCACCTGGGTGCTGTGAGTGCAGCCGAAAGCAAAACAAGATCTTTCCCCCTCCAGGACTCTGAACCAGGGCTTGGTAAAAACAACCCAAGATGTGCACTTGGGTCCCTGTCCTCTGGAGGTCCCTCTCCCTCTTGGGTGGGCACATCAGCTTTGGTTCTGCCAAGGTGAAGGGTCTGATGTGAGGGGATATAACATTACCCTCCCCCCTTTCTTGTTCTGGCCCCTCCCCAGTTACAGATGTCCCTTGTCTTCTTAGTTTTCTTTCCAAGAGGCAGCTCTGTGTGCTGAGGCTCTGGGTAGGGTGGTAGGACAACTGGGTGTGTGTCCTTCTTTGTCACTTTCTCACTGTCTTAACTTAGGCAAACTCCTTGCTCTCTCTCTATCTTAGGTCCTCTGTGAAACAAGAACACATGGTTGATAAGACAACTCTCGGGGACAATTTTTGTCCTTTGTGACTGCAAAGCTCACTGATGATAACAGCCTTTCTCAGGTCTGGACAAGCAATGCCACTTTTGAGGGATTCCTTTGTGACTTTTAAAACTTTGTAATGAAACTCAGTGATTATGGGATGCAGGCTGAGGAAATACTTCTTTTTGTCTCCCTTAGATTCTGACATAAAGAAAATGAAGATTCAAAAGAGGGTAGCCAAAAGCAGTTTGGGAAAATATCTAATTTTCAAAGGAGGGGAAAGGACTTCTAAAGTCAGTCAGACTCAGCATTCAAATTTTATCTTTGCTACCGTTGGCTGTGTCTTTGGCAAGATACTTTACCTCTCTGTGCTTGAGTTTACTTGGCTGTGAAACAAAGATAATAATAACTTCCTCCCTGAATTATTGTTCCCTTTAGAGACAATATGTGCAAAGGGTCTCATACAGTGCCTGGTATACATCAAACAGTCGATTAAAAACAATTATTCTTCCTCAAGAAATAGGAGAAATGCCTGCTTTAGTTCTTGTTAACTGTCGGAGGGTCCATGTAATAATTTGGGTTAGGTTCTGCTACATGAGATAGAAATACCCAAATAAGTATAGCCTAAGCAAATATATGTGTATTTTCTCTCATGTAAA
Organism: Rhinolophus sinicus; assembly: GCF_036562045.2. Lineage (NCBI taxonomy): Eukaryota > Metazoa > Chordata > Mammalia > Chiroptera > Rhinolophidae > Rhinolophus > Rhinolophus sinicus. Next base: position 30,965,711 of record NC_133765.1, on the reverse strand, counting down.
ATTAGCCCAGAGATGGTTGGTGCAGGACTGGCCTGGCCTCTCTCGGATATCCCAAAGAACCCAAGCTCCTCCCAACTCAATATTCCACCATCCCCAAAGTGTGGCCTCGTCCTCATGGCCCAGAATGGCTGCTGGAGTTCCAGCCATCACACTGCAAGCAGCCGCATAGAGAAATGAGGAAGAGGGGGGCTCATTCTCCCATTAATAGGGTGATAGATTTAGCAACTTAAACTACAGGATACCCAATTAAATTAAATACAGGTTAAATTTGAGTTTTGGATCAATAATTTTTGGCATAATTACTTGGGATCTATAGATTTCAATTGTTGTTTATTTGAAATTCAAATTTAACTAGGTGAACTGTCACATAGTTTGTATTTTCTCTGGCAGTCCTATCCCTTAAGGATGTTTCTCCAAAGAACCACGTAACATTTCTACTTATATTTGTTGGTCAAAACCTAGTCATATGGCCAATCTCACTGCAAGGGAGACTGAGAAATGTAGTATTTATTCTGGATGGCTATGTGCCTTGCTAAAAATTAGAGTCTTTCTTACCAAAGAGAAAGAAGAAAACAGATATTGGGGACAAACAACACATAATCTGTCCTATATTTAATCTGTAAACAAGGGGTGATAACAAGTAATGTGCTGGAGTACAGTGTACAAGACCAGAGAAAAATAATCAATTCCATTCAAATACTGTAATAACTTATATTTGCTCAGTGATTTAGATGTTCAAAGCACACTCACAATGTCCACATAAGGCAGATTTTGTTGTCTCCATTTTTCTCCTGAGGAAACAGACTCAGAGAGGTCATCTAACTTGCTCCATGTCACATAGAAAGGAAATTGGCTGACAATCCAGGTCTACGGTCATCTACTTTATTCATCATCTACTCTGTGCCACGCATGGTACTAGACTAGAAACCTATTAAGAACAAAAGGAAGAGACTATTTTGTGTATTGGTTTATCCTCAATATCTTTTACAGCATCTGACATATAGTAAGTACTTATACTAGTTTTTTACTGCATAACACGTTACCACAAAGTTAGAATCTTAAAACAACACACATATATGATTTCATGGTTTCCTTGGGTCAGATATCTGTGCACAGCTTAGCCGGGTCCTCCACCCACCTCTCACAAGGCGGAAATCATGTGTCAGCTGGGCTGCACTCTAATCTGGAGGCATGACTGGGGAAGAGTCTGCTTCCTAGCTAATTCAAGTGGTTGGAAGGATTCATCTCTTTGTTGTTGTATAAGTTATTGCAGCTTACTTCTTAAAAGCCAGCAGGAAAGAGAAGGTCTGACCTCAGGGTGGGTCCAGTCCTTGTTTTAAAGGCTTTTACCTGATTAAGTCAGGCCCACTTAAGATAATCTCCCTTTCAATTAACTCAAAAATCAACTAATTTATTATAGCACCATAATTTGCAAAATCCTCTCATCTTGGGCATATTCTACTGGCTAGAATTGAGTCACAGGTTACACCCACCCTCAGGAGAGGGTTATACAAACAGGGCTTGAACACCAGGGTCAGACCACCGGGTCCACTTGGTCTGTTTGCCACAATGCCAACAGATAACTGTTGAATAAATAACTGAATGAATGAATGAATGAATATATTAGTGACTTAATGAATGCTAAAGACACATATGAACTAGATCACCATCTGGCTCTAACTATTGTGTTCATTCTCTACAACATACCACTCACCTCATCCCTGGAGACACTTTCTAACTTTGAGGTCCCAATCCTGGGACCCAATATCTAGTGCCTCATGCCTAAGCCGCTAGGTACCTACAAGGCAGGGAATAAAGAACCCCAAACAAAGAAGCCACAAAGAGGCAGGAAGGCCGTATATCATGCAGCAGCCTCAGTGTTGGAAGCCCTGCTGAAGTGCAGACAGCATTTTTATGTTTGGAGAATCGTGGTAATGGGGAACACATTTTTAATAAACATATGCAGCATTGGGGTGTCTGGTAGTAGCTATTTCCTCACACTCACACAGTAGGTATTGATTACTGACCTGAAGCCGTGTCTCCTAGGAACTGTAAGTTATGTCCTTCCTGGCTTTTTGAAAACATCCCAGGCTGTGGAGTGCTTGTCAGCTCTCTCCATGAGAAGCTAAAGGATTTTTTTCGTGTATTTGGAGGGGAGGGGATGGAATGTTGGCCCAAAGGGAAGCACTTGGAGTCAAGCACGCTGATCCACACAGATCTGATAGATTAATATTAATTACTAACACTTCCCCGGCACTTACCGCGCCAGGCACTTTTCCTAAGCACTTGAATGTACAAAGAGTTGTCTAAACTTCTCAGCAACTCTGACATCAGTGCTCATGGTCCCCACTGTCACTGTGAAGAAACAGTGGCATAGCAAAGGTCAGTAACTGGCCCGGGATCATCTACTTCCTCAGCGAGACAACCAAGATCCAAACCCAGGCAGGCAAGAAACTGTTCCCACTGCCATCATTGGTGGCTTGGCTGCTGTACTGGCCTGTCTGTTTCTAAACCATAAAAGCCATTAAAAACAAGCTGCAGAATCAGCAGGCCTGGTGTATATCTCTCCACCATCGAATACACGTGTGATGTCTTAGAGTCTACTTAACCTCTCTGTGCCTCAGTTTGCTCATAGGTAAAATGGGAATACATAAATTCAACCTCACAAGATTCTTATAAGGATTAAAAAACAAAGTATGTAGAAGTATGAGAAGGATTTTGCCTGGAACATCCTTCCTTGCTTGCTTCCTTCCTCCCTTGCTCCCTCCCGCCCTCCCTCCCGCCCTCCCTCCCTTCCATCCACCCATCCATTCTCGTCTCTTCTCCACCTTTCTTCCTGTGTCTATGGTCTTGATCTCCTTGATTTCCTATGTTGGACTCCAAGTTCACCCCTTGAACTTGAGGATAACTTTTCTGACATAGGTCCCCACCACCCCTCAGGACACAGCTGACATGTTCTCCCTGTCTTTAATCTGAATCCCTAGGATCCAACTGGTCCCAGACTCCAGGACCCATCTCCACTTCAGGTTTTCGCTGGGGCCTCTGGGGCTTCTGTTGATTCCCTCACTCTCTTCTGGATTCTTCTGGATCTCCTCTGAACCTCTGGCCATTCCTTCTCCATCCTGTGTGGGTTGTTTCTCTCTGGTCATTCTTTGGCTCTGATGTTCCTCACTCATCGTGCTTGCCCTGCTGTCCTTCTCACTGTGCAATGTGCAGTGGATGATTCTCAAGGCGCTCCTTACCATCTGCACTGGGGATTTTCTATCTGCCTCTCTAAATCTATTCCCCACCTTGTTCCCTCCACCCTGTGCCAGGGAAGCTGGCCTGCATGGAGGCATTAGTGGACTCCCTTGCCCTCTGGCTTCAGGCTGGGAGGCACCAGCAGGAGACTAGAGGGTGGGGTGTTCATTCCTGTGCCCTTCCTGCGGGGCTGCGGGTTTGCTGCACCCCTATTCCAAAGGTTCTGATACGCAGCCCCCTTTCCTTGGCCACAGTGCTCACTAAACCCTGGTAACCACACCCTCCCCCCGACCTTTCTCTCTCAGGCCTCAGGGTGGTGTGATGGTCAGTTTGACGTGTCAACTTGGCAAGGCTATAGTCTCCAGTTATCTGACCACACACTAATTTCATGGGTGCAGATGAGGAGAAACTACAGCCAGGAGATTGGTGGGAAAACGGCACTGACAGGGATGGAAGGGAGGCTGAACCAAGTTACTAGTCCAAGGGGTAACTGTTGGAAAACAATCGGGAAATGCCAGCTGGGTGGCAAAGGGCAAGATGATGGAGGCTCTAAGAAGTGAGAAGTCATGGTTAGGAGCAAAATCTGTGGAGTCAGACCTGAGTTCAAATCCTGCCTCCACCACTGGGAAACCATTTGACCTTGAACAAGTCACTTTACCCTTTTGGGTCTCACTTTCCTCATCTGTAAAGTGGAGATGATGAAAATTAAGCTTCAGAGGCCCTCACTCTCGCAGGCAACTGCGAGACTCTGGGATGGGGCTCTAGTGATGTTTTCACAGGCTCGTATGATTTTGCAAAAATGGTAATTTTGTATTTTTCCTTAAACGGTAATTTCGTATTTTTCCTTAAAAAGGACCCCCTAATTGAATGAGCTTCAAGTTCCATAAAACCGAGATCTTTTCCCCTTCCCTCTTCCCCAGCCTACCTGTCTATCTTCTAGGGTTTCCAGGGGATTAAATAGAACAGTGTGTCTGAAGCCCTTAGCGCGGGGTTTGTTATATAGTAGATGCTCAATAAATGTTAGTCATCGTGACAATAATTCGCCCCGTCATTGTATCTGTCAGGGTATTGGGAGGCAAACGAGAAAAACTGAGTCCAACTAACTTGAGAAGAAAAGGAGTTATCGGGAGAATTTTTGGCAACACAGAGAATCGGCAAGAAGGCTGGAGAACGAAGCCTAGGAGATGGGCAGCAGCAAAGGGTGGTATCTGGGCAGTAAAGGGATCCTGCCTCTCCTCTCTCCGTTCCCTTTTACGAGTTTACGTTCCCCTACTCTGAAGAGGAGTGTTCCCGTCTTTGCAGATAAGACAAATAGGTCTGCCTTAAATATTTCTATTACTTAAAAGTTCATAAATCTATTGGTTTAAAACTGTCAGCACGATGGGAAAATCCTGAGATGGAGCCACGCTTATCACCAGGCGAGGAATTTGCCCGAAGCGGGGGCAGGATGCTGAGTGAAGGATGGTGGCAGTGCCCAGAAATGAACCACCTCCTCGGCCCCAGCCACGACTCTTGCCCTCCCAAGAAACGTTTTAAAACCTCGCCCGAATAGCCAGATGTCACATGAGGCATTGATCTCCGCCCACTGTAAGCGTCCCTCACCAATTCCAGAGTCTGCTGTCAGGCATGAGGTGACATCAGGGACAGCATGATGCCCTCTCACCCGCCCAAACCAGAGTGGCCTTCTCTTTGGAAAAGAAGACGTTCTTTCCACTCGCTGCTTGTTCTCTGCAGAGTGAAGTGAAGGGGCCTGGTTCTATGATGTACTAGAAATCTTTAGCAACTACTCTTGTGTGCCAAGGGTGTGTGTGGGGGTGGGGGGGCCGGGAAGGAGCCCCGATGTGGAGACTTTGCTGACTTCCATGTTGTAATATGGCCACCATGGTGACAATTAGGAAGAGAGGCTAATACAGGATTTCCACCACACCACTTCACCAGGTAGAAATGACCTCAAGAACATAGGAAGTGATCAGTTTTGAGTAACGTAATTTGTTTACTTGTAAATGTATATAGTTGAGTTTTGAATAATGGCTGCCTTTAACCACTGGTTCACACAAGTCCTGAAAATTTCACAGTGGGCTTTTGTAATTGGGTACCGGTCTAGCTCAACACTGGTTCCAGGCTCCCGTTTGGGATGCAAGTTTGAACACCAGCGCTGCCACTTTCTGGCTCTGTTGACCTTCGGCAACTTATTTAGTTTGACAAGAGAACATTCTCTGAGCTACCAGCCAGACAGAACTTGCTATAAGTCAGGCACTCTTCAAAGCCCTCGATTGGCTCTTGGAGAGAACCCTAGGAGATAGACACCAGTAGCACCCCCTGTTTACAGATGGGGGGACTGAGGCACGGAGGGGCCATGTGACTTGTCCAAGATCCCACAGCTGGTCAAAGCGGCAGGGCTGGGATTTGAACCCAGGCCATCTGGTGTCTCCAGGAGTGCTAACCACTGTCCCACACTGCCTCTCTATGTTGCTCAACAGAGCCTCAGTCTGGGCCTGCAAAATACAGATGCTATTGGGGGTCTCCTGGGGTGGTTGTGAGGATATATAGATGAAATGAGCTAACACAAGGGACCACTTGGCACGCCACGTGGCACACGGACGCAAACACGAATGGCTGCAAACAAGCTAGGTAAAAGGCTCCAGAAATTCTTTCTCAGCAGGCATTCCCGTGGGTGAGGGCGGCAGCTCTGTCAGAACACAGGCGGAAGGCTGGACAACGTACCATCAACCGACTGTGAAGAGCACCAATGAATCATCAGCTGTCATTCTATTATTACCCAGGCTTCAGGCACCCCACCTCTTATCTGTATTCACCCGGCGAAAATATGCTCTCTCCCCACAGAGACCCCTCGGCACACAGCACTGGCGGATTTGTAAGCTGAAGCCAAAGTTTGAAACTTCGAAACGTTTCCAAATCCTGCCATCCAACCCACTAGGTGTCATGAAACCTCGCCTGCCGTCAGCCTTCGGAGCTTTGCCTTTGAGAAGAATGGGCTAATTCCTCCACGAGTAGCTGTCACTCACCATTTCAGAAGGGCCAGGCTGGGGTGCAAGAAGACTGTGCCTCTCAATTGGCCCCCTGAACCTTGGGCTGGAAAGACTCCATCTGCCATCTACCTTTCTTTGCTCTCTGTGCTTTGAGAGGCTATGCTCCCGGTCCAGGCTTCTTTGTCTTCTGGCTTTCTGTTGGACTTTGCCAAGGGGACACCAAGAGGAGGTAGGAGGTAGGAGGAGAGAGATGCAGTCATTTATTCCCCTGGGTCCCCCCCATGCCAGCCCTACACGGGTTTGGCAGTGGCTGCATTCCTCTACCAAAGGCTGCAGCTTCTTCCAGGCTGCTTGGAAACCTCTATGTCACCTACCCCATCAGGTCTGAAGGTGGCAAGGATTCTGTCTCCCCGAAAATAAGACCTAGCCAGACAATCAGCTCTCATGTATCTTTTGGAACAAAAATTAATATAAGACCCGGTCTTATGTTAGATAAAACCCAGTCTTATATTATGGTAAAATTTCCCCGCCCTTGCTACCCTCAGAGTTCTGCATCAATCCCTATTAGTTCTCTTAACCCACCCCACACCTTTGTCAATAACCCTTTCATTCAACTCTCTTTAAACCCGTCTGAGTGTGTATCCATTTCTTGCCAGGTTGTAAAACCCTTCTCTGAACCTCAGTTTCCCCCATCCATGAAATGGGTCCTCTCCTTCCCCATCGGCCTTGCAGGGGTTGCCTCGAGGGCAAAGCAAACCTAGAGGGGAACATTCTCTGAGGGAAAACAAAAGCTCAAAGTGCCACCCAGGAGCCAGGCATTCGTGTTATTAATAAAAGCCAGATAGGTCTCTTCAACTTGCCTCTGCCTCCCTCCCCCGGGTCCCCTCCCCTCCCACGCCCCCTGACCTCCCCTCCACAGCTCCGCCTTGCCAGCCTCCTCCCCTCCATGATGTTCCCACTAAGGCCATCTTCCCTTCCCCCACTGGCCCTGCCCCTCCATGTCTGCCGAAGGATGAAGCGCCCAGCTAATATACGCGTGTTTACATTAAAATATAAGGACAATTACACCAGCCGATCTAATAGTCAGCTCTGTATATGTTACCAAGTACTTAGGGCTCTCTGTTGGAAAGCCATTATCCCCATGTGATCCCCCTCAAAGCCTTTCTTGAGGATTTTGTTTTGACAGGAGGGCATTAAGGGGTTGAAACTGATAGCATAAGCACACCACTTACACACTTTGATCCAATCGGCCCATACTTCTCCTAGAGAAAGTCTTGTATATATTAGGAAGGAAATTAATTTTATGGCTGCTGTGGCTTTGCTGGTTAATGGCCAGCAAGTCAGCCGGCCCCAGAAGACAAGCAGTGGGAGGTGGGCTCGCTGCTCTCCTCCCAGGCTCACCGTCCTCCACAGGAGAGGACCGTGCGTGGGCATTAGTCAGCGACAGCCTGAGATGCTACAGGACACGAGGCGAGGTGGCTGCAGCCTGTTCCTGCTGACCTCGCCTCACACCAGGGTTGTCACAGCCGAAATGCATGATGAGCATTTGGTCCAAGCTCTGACTACATGTCACAAGCTATAGGCGTTGGGAGAAAGTCAAATACCATAATTTGAAAGATCTAAGTCAGGGAGGTGGCATCATACATTTATGTGTATTAGGAAACAAAGCTAGAGAGAAGCAAAGAATTTAAATAGTCTGGGGGACCTCGTTGAGTCTTGGTTTCTTCATCTGCCCACCGTTTAGCTTACGGAGCCCTTGCCCCAAAGTGGGCATATAAAAAGGTGCCAGATTGGAACTGGGTCTCCGGGGTTCTTTTCGGTTCCTGTGTGCTGAGGACGATGCTAGACATGTGCGACATGCCCCCAGCCAGCCTCTTCATCCAGCCCCTTTGAATGAAGCAAAACCAAACTGTTCCCCTGTGTAAAGGAGTAGTTTGGGTCTGCATGGTTTTTGTGTTTCCCGTGGATGGACTTTAGAACTTAACTGCCCCACAAAAGGTAACTCCTTGTACTTTTAAGAAAGAAATTCGGTAAGGGGGATCGAATATATGGTGATGGAAGGAGAACTGACTCTGGGTGGTGAACACACAATGGGATTTATAGATGATGTAATACAGAATTGTACACCTGAAATCTATGTAATTTTACTAACAATTGTCACCCCAATAAATTTAATAAAATAAAATTAAAAAAAAAAGAAAAGAAATTCAAATAGGTTTTTTTTTTTAAATATGAAAATCATCGTTAACATTGCCGTCAGGTGGGGGTTGGGGAATGGGTGGGGGACTAGAGGAAACAACATTACAAAGGTTGATAATTGTGGAAGCTGGAGATAGGAATTTGCAGAGACATTATATACCTTAAGACTTGTCGTATAATGAACGACCTCATTTCCATTCTCTTGAGTTCTAGAAGCTGAGAGGGGGGGAGAAAGGGGCAGAAGAGATGTCTTCTGCCAGAAATTGAGCATAAACCTACAGTATGTGTTCTATGTAAAAATGTCAGTCATTGCAAGAGTTTGGGGGTTTTTTTGTTTTTGTTTTTGTGTTTTCTGGTGCACAAAAGGAATGGAGGACTTTCTGGCCTGATTTTGCGGTCAGGGGAGCAGTGTTCAGATCCTAGTTCTCTCATTGCAGGACCCTAGGCAAGTGGTTTGACCCCTTTGAGTCTCAGTTTCTCCATCTGCAAAATAGGGATAATCCTGACATGACAGGATTACATGATAACGACACAGGTAAAGAGCCTGGCTCAATCCAGGTACCCAGTAAGTGACTGCCTGTGTGTAAGCATGGCCACGCAGCTATTCTCTCCTTTTTCTAATAACAACACTGATTTTCCTCTGGGGAACTGCCCTTTTTCCCACTTTCAGTGCATGTAACTCAGATGCTGTTGATTCTACCCCCAGCCACAGAAATGGGCATGTGACTCAGCATGTCCAACCACAGCCCCTTCGGGCCTTAGGGATTGATTTGTAGATGTCATGTGACCCTATTAGAGCCATCGGGATGGATGCATTGCAGACTTTTGCTGAGTCTTTTCATGGAAATGCAAGCTCTTTTAATGTGTTGCCAGTGAGCATATAGGCCTCGAATAGCCATCAGCCACCACTTTGGGAAAGCCAAGACTGAGGGAGAGGGAGAGACCAAGAGACCCACCCAGTCCTTGGTTCGAGCCATTCCTCAATCCACTAGATTTTTCAGCTACATTACCCAATTAATTGCCTTTGGGGCTTAAGCCAGGTTTAATCTTTCTGCGACTTGCAATGGAAAATTCTAATGGATACAATTTTTATTGCCATTATTATTATTATTATCACTTGTCAGTTAGAATAGCCTGTTTTTGCAACTATCATATGGAACTTCTTTCTGAGATGAGGCCCTATGAGATGTGATTCTAAGATGGTCTTATCCACCCAGCTAATAATGTGTATTATTTGTGGTGTTTCTCGTCATCAGTAGCATTGCTACACATGGGTGAGCATAAGGGCTTTGGGGTAACATAGCTGAAGAGGGAGGAAGAAGAGACAGCACCCTGCCAGGCAGATTCCTCCAATGCTCAGCTCCTCTTCAGGTCCCCTAGTGTATGACCAGTGGGGTTGCAAGCCCAAATACCCCCAAACACACTGTGGGGCGGGCATGGGGGCTTCACGATTCTGGAATGTCAATAAGGCAACAAAAGGGATATAAGAAGTCCTTGACCAGTTTGTGCTGCAAGAGACCTGAACCTCATTCAGCCCACATGCTAATTATCTGCTGCTGTATAACAAATCTCCCCCAAACGAATTGTGTAAAACAACAATCATTTTATTAGGGTCACAGGATCTATGGGTCAAGCATTCAGACAGGATACAGTCGGGGCGAGTTATCTCTGCTCCACAGTATCTGAAGGTTCAGCTCAGGAGACAAATGGTTAGCGGAGACTTGAACAGCCGGCATCATCTGGAAGCTTCTTAATCATGTCTAGTGTCTGGGAGGGGACGACTGCAATGCTAGCCTCAGCTGGGACTGTCAACCAGAGTGCCTCCATGTGGCCTCTCCATGCAGCTTGGGCTTCTCCCAGCATGGCATCTGGGTTCCGAGAAACATCCAGAGAAGCAGCATCTAAGAGAATGAGGTGGAAGCTGCATGACATTTTTGGACTCAGCCTCAGAAATCATGCACTGTCACTCCTGCCACATTGCATGGGTTCCGAATGGGTCACGAAGGCCGTCCAGATTCAAAGGAAAGGGAATGACATTCCACCTCTTGGTGCGAGAGAAGCAAGATGACACCGTAGAAGAGCACGATGGACAAGAGGTAGTATTGCAGGCTTCCTTGGGAAAGACCATCTACTATGGCCAACAGGTACTCCCACCCTACCTAGGGTAGACGTAATAGCCAACATTCACTGAGAATTTATGTCAAGCGCTGTGCTCAGCAGTTTATAGGCATTGTCACCCCAACGCTATGAGGCAGCTACTATCTTTATGCTCGTATAACAATGGAGAAAACCGAGGCTCAGAGAGGGCCAGTAACTTGCCCAAAGTCACCCAGCTAGCACGTGGAGGAGCTGAAACTTGAACCCTGGCCTGCGAGAGTCTAGCCGCACTCTTCACGCCATGCTGTTTTGCCTCCAACTTCCTTTTTCCTCTTCAACCCTGTCTCCCCTCTGATGGTTCTTGAGAAAGTCTTCTGTTTTTCAAGGAAAGTCCTGCTCTTTCCCCCACCCCACCCCCAAACCTTGATTTCATCAAGATGCACAGAGGCGAAGAGCAGAAGTAAAGCAGGGACTACTACCCCATTTAAAAGATGGGAAAACTGAAGCTCAGAAGGAAAGTGATTTGCCAAGGTCACGCTGAAGGTCCCTGGTTCAAAGGACCAATCGGTTCGTGGAATGCCCGTCACCCTTGAACAGTACTTCGTCTGGGACTCTCTGTGATATATGAGGGGAGGGTTCCTAAAGCCCTGTTTGCCTCACCGTGACCAGCCCTTCTCTTCTACCCCTTGTCCCTTTTGAGGATTCCCTCGGCCTCCAGTCAGGCGGCTCCCAGGGTTGTCAGGAACATAAATGATGGGTTTCCTTGGCCCTTCCCATCTCTACCCAATCTCTCCTGCTCTTCCCCACACCAGCCTCAGCCTCCCAAGCTATCTTATCCCCTCCCAGTGGGGGATTATGGCACATTCAGAGAGTGTCCAGCCCTGAGAAATGTTTACACTGGAGATTAGCATTTATCTCTATACTTTCAACCTCTCTCCCCATGCTCAGTGCTGCTGTCTGCGTGCACTGAGGAAGGAGGAATGGCCCCCCGAGATGAAAGAAAGCCAGTCAGGCTGGGGCCACCTCCATGGCCCCTGGGTGCACTGAACCCCATTTGCCCATCATCGTCGGGGTCTGTTCTTATTCAATCTCTGAAAATCCTGGGGTTTCTGGGTAAAGGCCAGAGCTTCCCTAAAAGTATAAGTGGAGGAAGTGGGCTCTCACCAGACTCCAGCTCTGCTGGCGCCATGATCTTGGACTTCCAGCCTCCGGTACTGTGGGAATTGCTTGTTGTGTATAAGCTGCCCAGTGGATGGCATTTTGTTATAGCAGCCGGAACAGACTAAGACATCATGACACGTGGTGAGTACCATCCTCACGCCAGGCACTGTGCCTAAGGCAGCTTCAAATCATCGTGATGGGAATGCTGTCATCATTGCCGAGGTATAGAAGAAAAGGCAATTGCCCAAGGCTACCCCCCGAGTTGGTTGGAGCGCTTGGCTTTAGAGGTAGGGCCTCCCCTGCTCCTCAGCGGCCAGGCCTGTGGTCAGCCAAGGGCAGCTGTGCTCCAGGCCAGTGATTCCCAAAGCGCAGTCTCTGGAGCAACAACACTGGGAACCCATAAGAAATGCACATCTTTGGGCCCCTCCACAGACCTGCGGAGTCTGAAACTCTGGCAGGGGGGGCCAGCAATCTGTGTTTCACAAGTTGCTTGGGTGATTCTGCTGATTGGAAATTGGGGAGCCCCTGTTTTAGTCTAGGAAGTCCTGGAAATCAGTGACCTCAGGGAGAAGTCACAGCCTGCTCAGCCAGCATATATTAAGCTCGTACCCAGCACCGGGCACAGAGCAAGGACCAGATGTGAAGCAGAAGGACGCAGATAGAGGCAGGTCCCAACTGAAAGGGGGACCAGGACCCAGAATTGGACAGTGGTGGAGATGGGGGCAGAGGGCATCACGACTTACTGATGGAGGTTGGACAAAACCAAAATAATCAACAAAAAGGAACTGGTAAGGAAGGACCTGCCTGCCAATGGCAGTCCACACAGCTAACCCAAATTACATTGCAGGAGAACCTACGTTGGCACGAGAAAGTGTGTGTGTGGCATCAGGAAATGCAAATAGCAGAGTACAAATCAATATATAGGGTACTTCCCCATTAAAAGGAATATCAAACATGGAAAAAAGGAACAAAGTATCTCTCCTGTGTTATAGTCTAAGATTGTCAGACAACTGGTGATTTCTTTCCATTTTTTTCTTTCTGAGTTTTCAAATATTTTTGCATGGAGTGCGTATGACTTTAGAAGTAATATTTTTGACGACAGAATCAATGTTTTTCAACAACAGGGATGATAAGGAAAGAGTTTAAGCTGTTGGGTGATACAAAGAAGACTTTCAAAATACACACTAATGGTTACAATACCAGGTGCCAAATGCCCCCATAGTTTAGTGTTTACCTGAGCAAAAAGTTGAGGAGGAAAGGGGAACTATCCACCCACAGACCATCTCCTTCTCCTAGGCACATGCAGCTTGTACGCGCAAAATGTCTCTGCCTGCCTTTGACAGCTGCTGAATTTCATCCTTAGGGTTGCTGTACTTGGGCCTAAGCAAAGGGTCTCAGCCCTTAAAGATGCAGTTATCCTGGGAAGCCAAGATAGGTACAAACATTTGTTTCTACAACTGTTCATAGAAAAAAAAAAAAAACTTTAGGCATAGGTGGTGAGATGGGGTGTGTGTCTCTGAGCCATCTTAGAGTAGAATAAATTGGGGCAAACATTTCGTGTCCCTGCTTCTGATTGGAGGGTGGAGAGGAGACCATGATTATAGCCCAGCAGGGGGTATCACAGGGACCCAAGACCAACATCCATCCATTTGGCTTTAATGGAGGCCAGGGTATCTAGGGCAGGCTGCCACCAACACAGCCCACCCCCTTCCCTTTCTATTGAAGTCCCCCCAGGTCCCAGGCTATCCTGGTCTCCCATGGATTCAAAGACTAGTGGGGAGAGGCTCGTGCCCTAATAGCCCCCACCCATCTGATAGGACCCAGCTGTCCAGGGGAGGAGAGGGCACATTAGATAAGACAGTCAAACAAAGGCTGGGCTTTGTATATTTGGTTTGTCTGACCCAATTCCCAGGCCCCAGAGGGACGGGTTCAGAGCTGGGGGACGGGGTGAGGAAGGGGGCATGGTTTCCATCTCTCTCCTGGAGGCTGTCCAGTCTTTCCTAGACCCTTGGCCATCTCACTGGGGTCACCCATCCACGAGCTCTGATTCTGCAGGCAACAGACCTGAGGTTCGAATGTTGATCATGCCTCTGTGTGATACTGCACAAGTCGAGTCACCTCTCTGAGACTCAGTTTTCTCCCCTCATGGGAACCTCTCACCAATTGGAGTTCAACGCTAGAGTTTAAAGATATCCATTGTGATACAACCTGGCCCCTAATTGTGGCAAGTGGCTGGCTTCAAATAGCCATCTATTCCAGCATTGGGGAGCAAATCTGACCTGTTAAGACTGATTGGGACATAGTGTATTCGTCACCAAACTGTCACTCTCTGAGGAATTTTCAAGAGTCATTCTGACTTTAGAAGGTCCCCACTGCATAGAAGAGACTCTGCTACACATGTCCAACAAAGGAAGAGAGATGGTGAATAACTAGAGATGGATTTGTGCAGGTTGTCCTGGAATGTTCCAAGACTCCACACATTCAAAAGCATTCCAAGAAAGCTAACAGGATGAACACCGGAGCAAATGTACCCCCAGGTCTCACATGCCAATTGGAAATGGAAATAAACCATCAACAGTTGCCGAGCTGGAGAACGTGCTTGCAGAAGAGGTTGGCCCATGAAGTAATTGTCAGAGTCCCTTAAGTAAATGACCTTGTGATGCATGGTGTGACCGGGTTGCATCTTATTCTAAGGAAAGTGGTGCGGGAGCACTGTCTCTTCAGAGTAAAGACCTTGGCTCTGCCACTTGCTATGGCGATGACATCCACAGATGGTAGGAGGGCTGTCTGCAGAGAACCTTCACCTGTCAGCCCCTTCAGGGATCTTATCAGTTGCACGGTCACACTTTTCTGGGGGTGGCCCACATCCAATGGCGGATGTTAGCAGAGGTGCAAAGGCCCAGCAATTTTGGCCCAGCTTGAGATAACGTTAAAGGGCCATTCTAGTTCCAGAGCTTTCCCTGCAGTCAACTAAGGCTTTGAGCCTCAGTCACAACTCAACCTTTTCCTACACCCACTCCTGCATCCGTCTCCTCCCTTCCACAGGTGCTCTTGGGAAACTGTATCTCAGAGTCTGGTGCCCAGCAACTTGCTAACGGTGTTGACCTTGGACAGCTTCATCTCTTTATGCTTTGTTTCCTTTTCTGTAAAATGGGATAAGATGAGTGCTTACCTCATTGGCTTGCTGTGAACATTGAATAAGATTATATGTGTAAAATGTCTAGTGCAGCAAGTATGCAATAATTGTTACCTATTATTGTTTTTGATTCATTTTCTACTCCTGAACATAATATCATCTTAGGAGGGGTTCTGCTGAATGATAGTCATTTCTAGACGTTCTAATTATACTGGGCGTTGCTCATATCTACTTGTGGCAGATATTTTCCATATGCCCTAGGTCTACCCTCCACCCTGCTCCATCCTGCTCCGTGCCTGAACTGCACCAGTGGGGCCCATGCTTGCCAACTTCTGGGGATTTCGCCAGTGGGAAGCTGGAGCCCCAGCATGAGGCAAGAAGGCAGTAGAGTTAGGTTGCAGTATTTACTCTGGGGTATTTGCCTTAGGCTGGAGGTGACCTCAACCAAGGGGCACAGCTCCTCTCAAAGTAGCTGTGTCCACATGAGTTTCTCCTCCTAAGTTCCAATAACCACTATTTCCTATCGTCCCTTTAAACCTAGGAAGCCCTGCCCAATTTGCTATTACTAGTCACAAAACACTCCCCAGCTCCCTATAGTGTCTCTGCATCCTGCCCACACCTTTATAAACAGTCTCCTTAATAAACTCCCTTCAAATTACCCAATTCATGGCACCATCTTGCCCTCCTGGGACCCTGACTGCCATATTATTTTTCATTCTGCATACTTTACTGAGCCCACGTTGTAAGCCAAACAATGTGCTGAACATTTTCAGGAGCCTAAACCAACTCAGCGTTTAACTATGACAACGAAGCCAGTCCCCAGATCCCTGGAGCTTGAATGAGAAGAGAGAGTTCCCCTACCCAGGAAGACCAGACCTGGTAGCTCAATTCACACTGAGACCCTAATGAGCTACCCGCATTCTGCTTCTTTCAAAGGCATTTCCATTCCCAAACTCTGCTAGGAAACAGGGGTGATCCTGTTCTTGGCTTTCTCCACCAAGCACTGTGCAGAATTTAGAAGTTGAAACCCAGTCAACGTAAATTGTAGCTCCAATTATTTTTATAGGGCCAGCTGTTCTTTCCCCATAAACGAGGACCGGGGAGGAAGAGGGTAAGGCTTAAGCCAGTGATTCATTTCTTGCTGATGGAATGTTAGGCAGTGTAACCCCTGGGTTGGAAAAGCATTTTGTGGTAGGACAGCCTTTCCACAAAACACCACTTACGCTGCTCTCGACTGATACCAGTGAGGTAGGAGGGCCCCGGAACAGCCAAGTAGAAGCAGACGAATCCTCAGCCTCTTTGCTCTGAAGCATGACACTTATGGACTCCAGCTGAGAAGGAGCCAACTTCATCTACTCTAAGAAGGGTCTAAAACAGCCCGCTCTTTTCCCCCAGGGGAAAACCTGTCCCTTGTCCAAGTTCCAACTTCCTTCCTGCAAAGCGTGAAGTTGCGATGGAAACAGTCAGCCCTGTTTATGTTGCCTGTAATATGGCCCTGACCAGACGAATGAGCCCTGGATAAACAGGTGTGTTCCAAAGGCAGCTGTTCTGAGATCTGGATCTGGGATCTGAACATGTGGTTATGGCTACTCTGTGAAAGCTGATGACACTGGGAGAATTTAGGGTGTCCGTTTCCTTGCCTTGCACGTAGCTTCAAAAGCTTACCAGCCCATAGCACCATTCCACCAGCCTCTCGCTATATCCACCTTAGAAGAAAAAAACATAAAAATTGATAGGAGTGATGGTGGTGGAAGGGCTATTTACTACTCAAAATAAAGGCTTAGCTTTTACAGCAACGGCCAAAATCAATGGGGCTTAAACAAGATAAAAGTTTACTTCTCTCCTCTGTAATAGTTTGAACATAAGTGATCCAAGGCTATTGGGGTGGCTTCACAGAGGAAGAGACCAATGCTCTTTGCATTGGGTTTCTCTGCCATCTTCAACATGAGGCTTCCCCACCAGAATCTAAGAAGGCTGCTGCTCACTCAGCCAGGGAAAAGGAAGAAAGAGGAAGCAGAGGACACATCCCTGCTGTCTGATGGCCAAACCAGGAAGTTGTACATGTCACTCCTCACATCTCATTGGCTAGGATTTAGCCACATGGCCATGGACAGCTGCAAGGGAGGCTGGAAAATGTAGTCTTTATCTGGGTGACATTGTCCCCACCTGCAACTTGGGATTCTAGAAATAATTATCTGCCACTGGAACAACCTAATACAGTGATTAAATGTGTCGATTTTGGAGTCAGGTAGCCCAGGCTTTGGCTCTCAGCGGCCCAACTTTCTTCCTGTGGTCAGTGGATATTGAGGCAGCAATAGCCACAGTGACCCCTGTGAGACTAGGTAGAAGAGTAGGAGAGGATATTGGAGAGATGGGTACAGGCTGATCACAGAAGAGTGCAGATGCCTGGCTAAAGAGTCCTGTGGGCATTGGGAGCCATCAGAAGTGCTTGAGCAGGAGAAACGGAATATAATCAGGGCTCAGTTGGAAAAGGGTGGCTCTAATGGACACCTCCAGGCTTGGGTGTGGTCCTGAGAGCCTCATGACTCTTACTGAGTCACGGGCTGCCATCGGCCCTCTTTGAGGGGTCCATGGTATGGAGCAGGGCTCAGCTTTCTTTGTAAAGAGCCAGATAGTCAATGTTTTAAGCTTTGCCGGCCAGCAGTTTCGGTGCAACTACTCAACTCAATGCGGCCACTGTAGTGTAACAACAACCATGGACCATGTGCAAACAAATGAACAAAGCCATGTTCCAATAAAACTTTATTTACAAAAATAGGCAGCAGGAATTGGTAGTTTACCAAAGCCCAGTATAGAGAATTATTTAAGCATCCGTCCATTCTGCTGTAAAATGAAAACTCTACTCAATACAATGCTTGAGAATATGATCCACTGTTCTTTTCATGTACCACTCTGCCCGCCCCATAACCTGGGGCAGATTCAAGATTGGTGGGGACTGAAGTTCACACTATTCAGGGGGCCCACTTAAGAAAAATAAAATAGAATTATGGACGCACAAGTAACTATGAAAATGAATATTTAGTATGAGAAAAGAGATTACAGCAAATTTTCAAAAGCTGACAAATATCATAAATGTCACAAAATCCATTAAAATAATATAATATGTTTATCAATCAACTGCCTGGCAATGTATAATTATTCTCCCTACATTTTGGGGGGTGGGCTATACGCTCCATCTCTTCATATAAAAATCATTTTTTTTTACATGTCATTCACTCTAGACAATTCTATTTGTCCTCTAGCAAGTTTTTTCCTCCACTCCTCACATATTTGTGACATTGGACATGTTCATGCCACAACCTTTCTAGAAGCCACTAGAACAGCCTGGCAATAACTGTACACAGAATAGCTGCAAACCACAGAAAAATATACCACGAAACCAAAACTAAACATATTACCAATTCAACTTCCCTTTAGATGGATCCCGAAAATGTCTGAGGCCATGAGGGAACATGTATTGGAGAGGAAGTTGGACTCGAAAGAGAAAGGGGTCTTAACCCTTCCTTTGGCCAATTTTATAAAACTTATGGCATATGCACACATTGCTGGCCCTTCCCCAGGAGGGGAAGGGGTTTATGGCAGTGAGCCGCCCTGAAGTTTAACATCCAGGTAAATCTGCTTATGTGCCATGGTGCATGTGGTATGTTTGCACTAAAGAATTGGCACAAGAATCCACGACTCCCAGACTCCTTTGGGTAGCTCTGTGCTCCACCCTAGAATAGCAAACAGTTCCATGGCAGGCCCTGTTTTCCCAAAGAAATTAAATCTGAACAGCCTACACTTTGTAACAAAACCAGGGTTATGCAAAGAAAGTAATGCTGCTTCAGCTTCCAGGAGTCCCTACGGAAAATATATATGTGTCCATTTTTTAAAGACAAAAAAATAATAAATGAAACAACCTCACTGAAGAAAATTTGAACCTTGTTCCAACAAAACCTTTGCCACAATCATCAAATCTCCCCTCCCCATCCCTTCCCTAAACAGGCACAGAGGTTTCAAGTTCCGGTTTAGATTTAGATGCTGTCTTTTCTGATGGGGCTTGAAAGTTGGAATAAAAAAACAATTCTCCCTCTCGGATTAGAAAGCATCCACAAATTCCATTTCCTGAATTTCCCGGAGAAGATAAATTATTACTGAAATGTAGCAAACCAAAAACCAATGCACTTGCTTCAAAGAGGGAATCTCAGATAACTGGGAGTTCAAAACTCTGCCTCAACTGTGTGTTTCAAAATCCCAGGAAGTACCAAACCTCAATAAACATTTGTCTATGTCAGAAGCTTAGATAGATGTGGATGAGGGGAAATGGTCGTTTCTCTTGAATATATTTTCCAAAAGCGAGGTCTGTTCAACTGTTGTTAGGACCGTGACCAAGTAGGTTAGAGAAAGCAGTGTGAAATAGTTGATAGCAACCTCAGTGATTAGACTATGAAACTATAGGGAAAGTAAGTATGTTAGTTAAGGTATAGATTAAGCCACTTTAACAAAGAGACCTCTAAACAGTGGCTGGAACATAAAAGTTCACGTTTCATGAAAGCAGAAATCTGGGTAGGTGGTCAAGGGTTTGTTGGCTCACCCATGTCAGAGACCAGCTTCCTCCCATTTTGTACTCGACCGTCCTTAATATATGGTGTCCATTGTGGTCCAAGATGGCTGCCCCAGCTCTTGACCCCAAGTCTGCATTCCAGTGTTGTTTCTCAGATGGGTGAAGCTGGAAGGGGAGGGTACACTTCTTCCTTTCAAGGGCATTACCTTGAAAAGCACACTCATTTCTGCTTTGACTTAATCACATTGCCACACCCAGCTGCAAGGCTGGCTGGGAAATGTAATCTTTATTCTAATGAGCTAAGTGTCTAGCTAAAATTTGGAGGCTCTATTTTTACTAAAGGAAGGGAAGAGGGGTATTGAGAGATATTTATCAGCCTCTGCCAAGGTAGTCAAATGTCAAATGGGGATACCTTTTATATGTATTCACCATCCCACTGACCAATAATTCAGAGCTTGCTCTCCCCACTTTCCAGGCACGCTCTTCTGGTTCGTAATAAATTTTTGAGTGCCTAACATATCCCAGATGCATTTCTTGCAGCAAAGTCACTTCTCTCATTGAGTGTACATTCTAGTGGAGAGATCATAAAGGTTAAAAATAAATGAATGAGGTTCTCAAAGAGAGATGAATGCTGTTAAAATAATGGAACAAGGTGTAGATGTAGGAGTGAGTGTCAGAGGGAGAATTTTAGACTGAATGCTCCTGAAATGCCTGTCTGAGGAGGTGACAGTTAAGTAGAGACGTGCATCATAAAAAAGAATCAGTCCTGTGGAGATATGGGAGCAGAGGACTCTAGGCAGAGGAAACAGCTAAAGCTACAGGACAGAGATGGGAATGAACACAGCTTGGTCAAGGAACAGAAGGAAGGCCATGGTGGCTGGAGTATAGTGAGCACGGGAAGAGCTCTGAAAGTTGAAGCTGCAAAGACGGTAAGGATTAGATCACATGGGTCCATGAAGGGCATAGTAAGGACCTTTCTATGACTCAGATCCTTGGAGGAGGGCCTCGCTAAGCTGACTTTGCAGACGTTGCTATGACTCTGAAGAGGACAGAGCTGAGATGTGTTGGATCATGAATTCTTGATTGGGGTTCACCGATGTTTGTTCACTTTGTATAGAGTGTTCTATACCTAAGAAAACATTTCCACCCTTTCTTATCAGTCCTTTCCCGTCAGAGCTCCCAGAAGAAATCAGGGCAGATAGTAGTATCCCCACTGGACAAATAAACATGGCGCACCTCAGAGAGGTTACGTGGCTGTTCTAAGATCACACAGCCAACAAGTGGAAGAAGAAAGACTGGAAACTTATCTTCAGTTTCAAAGCAATCCTTCTCTACTCCCAAAGGAAATTAGTCTTGAAGAGAAACAAGCAAAAAATAATGACTTCACTTAAACAAGATATATACATTTTTCTTATACAAATATATATATGTATGTGTATATATATATATATATGTATTTATTTTATGTGTATATATATATATACATATATATATGTATATATATATATGTATGTATGTATATATATATATATATATATATATATGTATGTGTATATATATATCTACATATATATATAGAGAGAGATAGATGATAGATTGATTGATTGATAGATAGATAATAGACAGACGCAGACATATTATAAAAGTTTGTGTGATTTCACTTGCCTGAGTGAACACAGACTGATACACCACTGTTGCTAGCCCTGAGGTATTGTACCCTGCTCACGTCTTCTACATAGTTTATTATACTCTCCTCAACGACTTGTTTGAATGTGTCATGTCTTCCCTACTGGGACCTGACTGATACAAAATACCTGGGGGGAAAAAATCACAGTGAAATATCATCTGTGATTATCTATGTGATAGTGAATATACAGGATAGTCACACACATGTGTGTGAGTAAAATGTCACTGCCAACCGTTTGAATACTTGTGACAGAAACTACTATTTGTCTCTCACTATCCATTCTCCCCTTCTTCCTTTAGTTAGGGATTCCCCCAAATTTGAGCTAGGCATATGGTCATCCAGCTAAAGACTACATTTCCCAGCCTCCCTTGTAGTGAGTTGTGGTCATGTGACTAAGTTCAGACCAATAAGATGTGGAGAGATTAAAAACAAGCCTGAGCACATGACACCGTGGAACTGCCATTTCAACCTTGGACGGCTTATATGTGGACTAATGTTTGAGACAGAGAGAGACAGAGAGACAGACAGAGAGAGAGAGAGAGAGAGAGAGAATCTTACTTAAGTTACTATCAGTTTGGATCTTTGAACCTATATCCTGATTAATTCATATGTCAAACTAAGTCAGGATGTTTGTGCTGAGAAGCAATATTCTCAAAGCATCTGTGTGTAGAGAGTGGTGAGCATGGGAAGAAGGATCATCCACTTCCATGTCTGTTCCTTCCATCTTGGGATCCTTGGCTCAGATTTCCTTTCCTCTTGCAGCTCACCCTATCCTTCTATAAAATGCAGTAATCTTCCTGCTGACAGGGTGGGCTTGGCAGAATAGTCATCAGCATCACTCAGGAGCAGGCATTGTAGCCCCGCGATGGCCTGTAATGGGTACCAGCAAGACACGACGTGGGCTCTGAAGTCAGACAACTTGTGTTCGAATCCTGGCTCAGTCACGTACTAGCTTTTAAAAGAGATTAGTGGGATCTGTTTGATCATAATTGAAAAAATGGTTTGAGAGCCAAAAAAAGAAAGTGCTTTCAAATTCTGAAAGCTAGTTAAATGACACAGATCTGTCTCATGGGGGGGAGATGATGGGGTGTGTTGAAGAGCCCTTGGGGGGGTGGTCAGAGCCATCAACACCTTCTTCACCATTCTATTTATTGACTTCCACTAGATTCAAGTGAGTAAGAACGGATGGAATTACTCCAAGTTTTGAATCAGTGCTGAAGTCAAGTTCTGCCTTTTGTTAAAGGGGAATCCCTGCTGCCCGGGTATGCTAAGGCAATGATTCAAAGCAGATATGTCTGGGAGATGGCAGGACAGAGGGGAAAGTGGTCTCAGCTAGAGCTCTGGGGAGACTAAACACAGAGGGGGTTTCTGCCCCCTGAGAAAGAGCGTTCGTTGAATCACCATATATGTTTTCTTGCCAAGATTACAGGGAAGGGTTAAATAGGAGGAGGCAGTTGAGTCAGGCTTATTGTGAAGCTCAGGGTCCAGGGGAAAAGTATTGATTTCCTTTGAGCCACTTCAAACTGACCCATTAGTTCAGGCTCACTGAGAAGGTGGAAAATATGCAAGTTGCACTTGGCTGCATTTTTAATGCTCCCTTGCTGAGACCATCCAGTGTCTTACAAATGAATGTATGGGGGAGGGGTTGAGAGTAGAGGATACTAAGTGAGAAGTTGTCAGGGCTCAAGTGAGCTTCTGACAAGTGCACCTGTGACATCACTCTCCCCAGCTCTGGTGACCCAGTGGACACTCACTGAGTGTTGATCAATTCTTGAACTGAACTTTGCTTGGGAAGGAAAAGGCTAACAATGCTTAGCCACATTACGGCTTTGAACTCCAGCCTCTAGAACTCAACGCTGAACTTTCTCGTCTCTTACCCACAGAGTGAATCTGAGTTCACTGCCTTGTAATCAGACCTGATTAAATAGTTTTGTTTCTTACCAAGATTGTGAAGAGTCATGCTACATGGGTTAGAATTCCATTTCTACCGCATGCTAGCAGCACGTCCCTGAGCAAATGACTCAAACACTTCAAGACTTTATTTTTCCTGTCTCTATGATGAAGATAATCACAGTACCACCTTATGGGTTTGTTTTTCAGATTAAAAGATATCACCCGTGAGAAGTGCTTGGCTGAGAGCCTGCTTCACAAAAATGCTCAATGTACTTTAACAAGTTTATGATTATTTTATATATGTTTTTTGCATTCCATCAAAAGCCGATTTTAAAGAATCAAATCCAAAGGAAAGGGAGAAAATGGAGCTGTCTTGGGTTAAAATTATATATATTTACTAGAATTAAATTAGTATTGATCTGAAGGAGACTGTGATAAAGTAAGATGGATACTGTAACCCTAAGAGCAACTGCTAAGAAAATAACTCAAAGAATTTAGTGAAAATATCAACAAAGGAATTAAAACAGTGCACTAAAAAATATTTACTTAACACAAAGAAGGTAGTGACAGAGGAACCAGCTCATCTCGTATGCCATTGCTCACAGGCCATAGGTCTCTTGGGGGACAATGAGCTATCGTTCTTTATATGATCAGTTGAAGCCAATTGATCACATGATCCAACCAGTCGTGACAATCAAATCAGCTGGTCCAATCAGCTGCAGTTAAGGAATCGCACAATCGAATCAGCTGGAATCATCACACAGAAACCACATGGCTCATCGCCCACTTAGACCAGCTGTGGACGGGATACTTCCAGGAGATGTGAGCTCAGCATCTGAATACATCTGAAGAGGTGGACAGACTAGCCATGATAGAGACCTTGTATTAATGAGGGCCTACGACACAGTGCCGAGCAGAAAGAAAGGGGACAGAAAATTGGAGCTGGCAAGGTTCAGTGAGGAAAAGAAAACTCTGAGTGCCTGGACCCCTTGACCATTCCAATGGTAAGATTCCTCTATCCAGTGGAAGGAAAGACCAGGAAGACCCACAGGCTCTGGGAACTAAGGCTGGGGTTTCCGTGTGGCCTCTGGGACCAACCTGGGATGATGGTCTTAGGAAGTGGGTTGGCCGGAGTGTTTCATTACCACCTCTGCCCACCCCGCCACAGGCAGTAGCCTTGCCCATGGCTCCTATTGCCTGACAAACCATGTGATCATGGCTTCTGCTGATCAGACCCAGGGGGATCCCGTGCATGTGTGATTCTGTTACATCTCAGGTGAGGTCACCGAGTTGATGACCTGGGCCCCAGGGTCAAGCTTTAAAATCCTTTGTTTACCTCTCCCTTATATATCCATCTCTCTCACCTCTCAACCTTTGCCCATGATATTCCCACCGTGGAGAACACATTTCCTCCCCTTTATCTGGATGACCCCCGACATACCTGTCCTTCGGGTCTCACATGAAATGGAGGGCACCAGAAAGAAGAGCACCAGAAAGAAGAGAGATCTATTCCCACTGTGGTCTCTTACTCTGAACCCTGAAACTGGAGCAAGTTATGTAACCTCACTGAGCCTCAGTTTATTCATCTATAAAATGGGTAGTATAATATATTGGTGGGTTATTTTGAGAATTCTGTTTTTAAATGTAAAGAATTGAGCATGACATGGGGCACAAAGAACTATCTCAGCAAGTTACAATCTTGAGGACAATGGCAGTGATGATGGTGAAGATAAAAACGATGACAATGTGACATGTCCCCTCTTCCGGGAACCTTTCCCTCGTTCTGACAGAGATGTGCCCTCACTGCTCCCATGGACCCCTGGGCATCCCCCTATCATAACACTTATCATACTGCATTGTCATTGCCCATTGTCTCATCTCTCTCCATCAGTAGACAATCAATTTTTGTAGGCAGCAACTGTGTCCTCTTCACCACTCTAGCTCTGGCATCCAGCCTAGGGTTTGACATACAGTAGGCCCTAGGGTGTCCACTCAAAGTCTTGGCCTCCTGAAGCACTTTTATCTCTCCCAAGGATTGTGAAGGACATGGGTTATGGGTTTACATAGACCTGACTGTGTGTCTAGGCTCTACCACATACGAGCTGTGTGACCTGGGTCAAGTTACCTAACCTCTCTGTGCTTCATTTCTCTCACCTACAAAATGGGGGTTAATAACAGTTCCTACCCTGTTGGGCTGTTGTGAACATTAAGTGCTAGAAGACATGGGAAAAGGCCAGCCCATTTATTCATCAAATATGTATCAAATACCGACTATGTGAAAGGTGATGTTCTAGAAGCTAGAGAACAACACAGGGAAAGTTGCCCTGAGGACGGAAGGCAGACCACAAACAAAACTCCAAATGAACGCACAACAGGTTAGAAGGAAACAATATATGGCCAGGGGTTAGAGCTGGGGATTGGACTCAGGTAATATTTCTCATTCTCACAAATATCCCAGCCAGCACACACCCGCCAGGGAAAACAGAGAAGCAACCAAACCTTGGGACTCAGAGAGTTTCGGTCCCAGGCTCCTTCTCCAGTCGTGGGCAGAGGCTGGTTCTGGCTCCCATACCCTTGGAGCTAATTCTGCCCCCCTCCTCAGGGGAAAAGAGCGAAAGCCCACTTTTCATGACACCTGTAGTAATCCTGGGTGGAATGTATCTGAAAAGATGCAGGAGAAATTCTTAAAATATATTTCCCTCCAACCACAATATATTCCATATGCTTGGAAACGGCTGGGGAGGGAGCCTGGTGTGCTCAGTTACCTCTGGTAAATGTTTCTCTCCCACGCTGGGGAAATCCTTATCAGGGGGCTCTCCTACCTGACAGCTGGAAGGAATTTAGGAGAAAATGCAAAGTGCTATTGCAAAGGAGGGCTCAAAACCGCAAGAGGACTTGAGAGCTTCTCTCAAAGTGAAAGGTTTAAGGCTTCGGGG
Organism: Rhinolophus sinicus; assembly: GCF_036562045.2. NCBI lineage: Eukaryota > Metazoa > Chordata > Mammalia > Chiroptera > Rhinolophidae > Rhinolophus > Rhinolophus sinicus. The sequence goes on along the minus strand of NC_133765.1, from coordinate 30,939,808 downwards.
GCGCTTAGCTTGGGGAAAACGCAATTTCTGGGAGGGGTTGTTGAAAGACCCTCCCCCACCAGGACTCACTTTGCGACCTTGGGAAGAACACTGGCCCCTGTGAGCCTCGCTTTCCCCATTTGTAACATGACTGTAGGCTCTACATTTAGAAATCTATTCACCACAGAGGATCCATTTATCTATGGCTTATTCTGTGGGTTCTTCCCATGGATAGAGGAACGCCCTCTATGCTGGTGGTGGGTGCAGCACGGAGCAGAAATAATGGGGGAGGTGGAAGCTGGTCTCCCAGCTAGGGACAAAACTCTTTCACTCGGTGGTTTTCAATCTTAGGGGCACATTGGGATCCCTGGGGAGAATTAAAAATGTGGAGGTCCCACTGCCCAGAGATGGTGATGCCTGGGCACTGGGCAGTTCAAAAGAGTCCCCAGGTTATACTGACGTTTACACCAAGGTGGTTTCAGGAACTGGTCTCCTGACCTTGCTAAAGCCAATTCTCCTCCTTCCCCTCGCTGACGTTAAAGCTCCTCAAAAGAGGCAAGAATATGATGTTTTGGAGAGACAGATGGGTCCTAGCCCCAGCTCTGCCACTTAATTGCTGTGTGACATCTGACAAGTTAACTTCTCTATGAGTCAGTTTCCTCATTTGTGAAATGGGGATAGCATAGCACCCACTTCACAGGTGTAATGCAGGGTCTTTGGTCCCGCTCCCTGCTTAAGAACACAGGACATGGTGAGGCCAAAAAGGAACAACAATGGAGCCATGGATGAGGGTCCATACCACTATACTCTCGCTGGCAGCTGGGTTGGAGACACAGGAAGCAGGCTCCACACAATGCGCAATTTGCCGTCCACTTCTCTGCCAACCAACCAACCCCTCGCTAACTGCAATCTGCGCTTGCTGGCTTAGCAACAACAGTTATATCAGTGGCCAAAGGCTAACTGGTTATAGCTGATGGCCAACTAGTTGCAGCTGAAGGCCATCTACTACCCGAGCCAGCACCTTTCCATGTGAGGTCGAGAGCCTGGAAACTGCTCTCTGGGACTCTGTCCCCACACTCCACGCCTATAGGGTCTCACCTCACAATCTACGCAACAAGTGTCTTCCGCAAGGGGCCCCGTGCCAGGAACTCAGCTCACGAGAAAAAGTTCCAATCCAGTTCAAGTAATGTCCCAGGGGTGTCCCTCAATTTCCACCTACTTTGTGGGTACAGCCAGGGTTTCTCAGGGTATCGCCAGTCTTTCTGGGCATAGCCAGACCTCCTGGGCATAGACAGGGTTCTCAGGGTACTGTGCTAGAACAATAGTGGCTCACAGCCAAGATGCTTACATATTCTCTACGGCGGCCGGTCAAGACACAGGAAGTAAACATCTGCCTGCAACCCAACAAGGGGTCTTCCTGTACCACAGTCTCGCTGGCAGCTGGGCAAGACACAGGAAGCAAACATCCCCCAGTTCCACCACACAGCGGCATGTTCCCAAGCAAACAGTTAAGCGGTCCATTAAATTAGGGATGGAAGGCAATTCCCCATAGTCCACAGTCATTCGCCAGGGCTGTGCATTGGCCCCACAACGTGTGCCCTCTCTGCAGGGCGAGGGCTCCAAGTCCTCCCCAATCTGGGGGTGAGGGCCTCAGCAAGCACTTCCCGGCCCACAGGGCCACAACGACCTTCACTTTCTCCGGCCTATGCTGGTTGGGGAACCATCCACATCTTCCCACCCTTCCACAGGGGTCCAGCTCTCCAGCAGCTGCATGGCCCCCTCCACGCTGGTCGGAGAGCCATCCATGTCCTCCCACCCCTCCTCGGGCGTTCAACTCCTGAGAACAGTGGTGGCCACCGGGTACCACACATTGTGTGGGGGCCACCTGTCCTCCTGCCCAGAGTCAGAAACCATTCCTACCTGGCTGGAATCCTGCTCACTGCGCCAGGCGCCCGATTGGGTAGAGGCCTCGGTGTCAGATGTCCACAACTCTAGGAGCCCACAGCAGCAGCAGACCACCAAAAGGACGGTGACACCTTCTATGGCCAAGAGGGTGGTATGCCAGGCGGAGGCTCGAGTCGCCCAGGCAGACCACACCTCCCGATCCCAGTGCAGCTCCTCACAGGTCTCCCGAAGCTGAGCTTTCACGCGTATAAACTGCTCCATTACCCCTTTGGGGATTCTGGCCAGTGCCACCCTGCTCACTGTGCCATGTGTAATGCAGGGTCTCTGGTCCCACTCCCTGCTTAAGAACGCAGGATATGGTGAGGCCAGAAAGGGACACCAATGGAGCCATGAATGGGGGGTTCATACCACTATAGTCTTGCTGGCAGCTGGGTTGGAGACACAGGAAGCAGGAGCCACACTGTCCGCTACCTGCCGTCCACTTCTCTGCCAACCAACAAACCCCTTGTTAACTGCAATCTGTGCTTGCTGGCTTAGCCACAGCAGTTGTGTTAGTGGCCAATGGCTAACTGGTTATAGCTGATGGCCAACTAGTTACAGCTGACGGCCATCTACTACTCGAGCCAGCACCTTTCCACGTGAGGCCGAGAGCCTGGAAACTGCTCTCTGGGACTCTGTCCCTACAACAGGTTTTGTTCGGGTTCATTGAGATAGGCATTGTGGGTACAGAACCAGGAGTGCAGTTTCCAGGTTGTCGCCTTCACGTGGAAAGGTGCTCACTCAGGTAGTAAATGGCCATCAACTGTGATTGGATGGCCATCAGCTATGGCTAGTTGGCCGTCAGCTGTAACCAGTGAGCCATTGGCCACTAATATAACTGCCATGGCTACACTAGCAGAAAAATGGGGGCTAGCAAGAAGATGGTGGCTGAGCTAGCAGGAGCAGATTGCAGTTAGCATGGTGGATTGCAGCTAGCAAGTGAGGTTGGTTGGCAGAGATGTGGACGGCAGGTTGTGGATAGTGTGGCTCCTGCTTCCTGTGTCTCCAACCCAGCCTCCAGCGAGACTATAGTGGTATGACTCCCCTACCTATGGCTCTGTGGGTGTTCCTTTCTGGCCTCACCATGTCCTGCGTTTTTATGTGGGGAGCGGGACTAGAGACCCCGCCTGACAGCCTGCACGACAGGCATGTAAAGCCTTCAGCATGTGCCTGGCACATCGTCGGTGTGCGGTGTTGACCATAACTAATGATGGTTGACAATGACCTTGGAAACATGCCCAGGTGCCTTAAAGCAATGGTTCTCACACTTGTGAGGTCAGAATCACCAGACGGACTCATTAAAACACAGATCACTGGCCCCCAACCCCAGAGTTTCTGATTCACAGGTTTTGGGGTTAGGGGGGGTCTGAGAATTTGTATTTCTAACAACTTCCCAGGTGATGCTGGCCCTGGTGGTCCAGGGACCATGTTTTGAGAACCACTGCCGTGGAAGGAAATCCAAGAACAAGGCACCCTTCACGCAGGGTAGTTAGAGAATCCCCCTCCCCTCTTCATAGGGTGTCCATCCCGCTGAGGCTCTAAGTCATGGAGTCATATAATAAATCAGGAATGTACAGAAGAGAAATGGAATTTTATAACTGGATAAGGCTTTGTCCCTCTCCTTTCATTTTCCATTGGAGAAATAGGAGCCAGGGTGCATGGAGGGTGGGGGGTAGTTGCTCAAGATCTCGTAGCAAATCTAATACAAGAACCAGTTCTAGTTCCCACCTTGTTATGGAGACAGAGGGTGATGCTGGGGGGCATGGGGACGGGGTGCTGTGAGCCCTCCGGGGTGGGTCCATCATGGGCTGTGACCACAGGGACTGGGGTCTCAGTTCCATAAGTCAGCTCCACTGGCAAAGCTGGCCCTCAGGGACCCACCCACCTGAAGAGGTGACCTGTGACAGCATGCTAAATGGCACATCCTATTGCAAACCCAGTGCCGAAAATGAGAACAAGGAGACTGGCCAAGAAGAAAAGCAGTAATAGCATCCAGCATTGGTACAGATACAGGGAGCCAGGAATTCTCATGCACAGCTGGTGGGAGTGTCCTTCCTGGATTTCAAAAGGGTATAGCCGTTAGCCCAGCTGTTCATTACTGGGAATTTACCCAAGGAAATAATTACAGAAGTCTGCAAAGGTTTAGGTGTACTTACATTAGCAGTGTTTATAAAAGAGACAAAACATTGGGAAAATTGAAATATCCAGTGATAGTGGATTAGTTAATAAATACAGCCATCTGGTCAATTATTTTGCAGTAATTAAAGTAGTGATGTGTGTGTAATTATTAACATGAAAGAATTTTACAATATATTGTTAAATTTTAAAAAGCTAGTTACAAGCCTCAGGGTCTCTCATAAAAACTCATTTTTAGATTGGTATGTAAATATAGATACTAATAGATAAATAGATATGGATAGATGGAGATAGGTGGAGGGATGGATGATAGACAGACAGACAGACAGACAGACAGACAGACAGATAGAATTATGGTTTGGTTTGGTTTGGTCAGACCTTTAATTTATATGCACACAAGAAGCTGTGTGATCTCAGAAGATTCTGTCACCATCTCTGGTAGGAAAAGTTAGGAAACCTCCCAGGGGAGGTTTATTGAAACATTAGCTGAGCACCTGGGAGGTTAAGCAACTTGCCTGAAGCCCCAGCTGTGGCAGAACCCGAACTTGAACCCAGGCAAGTCAGTTTCCAGACCCCAGCCTCTTAACATTTTTATTAACTTCTTTTCTCATGAGGGGCATCTTTGACTAAAAATGGCAAGTTAGAATCCAAGGTCACCCTCACATGAGCCAACTCAACCGCAAAAGTCGGTGCTATCCTCAGTCACCCCCAGCACACACCCCTCATTGTTGGCACGTCATAAGCTGTCTCCACTCCACATTGGCCAGTCAGGAAAGGCCCACATGGGCACTAAGAAAATCGGTCCCTTGGGCTGACTGGATGAGTGAACGCTGGGATGTCTCAGGATTCACTGCCCCGGCCCTCGCGTGTCCTCCTGAAGCCTCTGGATTACCATCAGTGGGATGCAGGGAGGAAGCTGAAGACACATCCCGGAAGAGGGCTCTTGCCACCCACTCCCCTACCCCATGCCTGGGGAGGAAGTGAGGGGTGTTGGCACAGACTCACGCTCCTCTGCAGAGTGTCTGTGGCTTTTGCCCTGAGTGTGAAGGCATGAGCAGGCATGTTCTGGGACTCCAGGGCCCTGCGTCCCTGATTAGGGAGTCAGAGCAGCAGGCCTCTACCCTGAGCAAGGCCAGAGCTACGAGGCCCAGTGAGCTGGCCCTTCCACCGTGAAATTCTGTCCAGAAATCAGATGCACAGCTCCACGCAGCTGAAACTGGCCAGACTTTTTTGTTCTGCTAATCTTCCGTTGTAACCATGGGTGACATAAACCTGTTGCCTAATTCTCAATTCTTAAAGAACTCCAAGCTGGAAAGACTTGGCCTTTGAAACCCATGGGGTCAACGACCCCTCCAAGGCAATAAAGATAAAAATTGAAACAACCTGCCTTGGGTCTACGCATTGACAAAGCACATCCAAACCCATCATGCATTGAGTCTCACGAGAGCCTCATATTATTATTCCTGTTTGGCAAGGGAGGGAAACTGAGGCAACGGGAGGGTAAATGTCACACAGCTGTAAATGGCTGAACCCGGGTTTGAACCCAGAAGTCTGACCCCAGAATCTGCTTTCTTTACTGTCACCTTCTACTGCTGTTCATGCTTGTTCACACAATTCAAACATGGAAATGCCTATTGTCTTTCTTTTCTTGTTTTTTTCTTGCACAAGTTGAGTCCAAACTCTTGCAGGGACAGTATAGGAATGAGTTACGTGCAAGCACCACCACCTCCCTTAGCTCTTTGTGTTTCTTCTTTCCCCGTGGTCGCATGCTTTTTCTTTTTCTTTTTTTTTAATTAAATTTATTGGGGTGACAATTGTTAGTAAAATTACATAGATTTCAGGTGTACAATTCCGTATTACATCATCTATAAATCCCGTTGTGTGTCCACCACCCAGAGTCAGTTCTCCTTCCATCACCATATATTCGATCCCCCTTACCCTCATCTCCCACCCCCCACCCCCCTTACCCTCTGGCAACCACCAAACCATTGTCTGTGTCTATGAGGTTCCTCAAAAAATTACGAATAGAATTGCCATATGACCCAGCAATCCCTCTCCTGGGTATCTACCCAAAAAATCTGAAAACATTTAGAGATAAAGACACGTGTGCTCCAATGTTCATTGCAGCTTTGTTTACGGTGGCCAAGACATGGAAACAACCAAAATGACCTTCGATAGATGAATGGATAAAGAAGTTGTGGTATATATACACAATGGAATACTATTCGGCGGTAAGAAAAGATGATATAGGTCGCATGCTTTTAAGAAAACTCCACAGGTTTCTTTTCTGCGGGACTTCTCAGAGCCTTTACGATGGTAACATGCATTACAAAGGGTCGGGGAAAGATGATGGATCAAACACCTCGTAGTATTAGTTTTTGTTTTTGCCTCAGGCACTATCTAATGTAAACTTGATATGACACTATTCGTGATCTTGTCTTTATTTAAAATTGGGATATTCTGTTCATCATGGATTTTTGCATTCATTTTTATTTTAAAAAATATTTTATTAAAATAATATTCATCGTGATGACTGGAGATTTTTGACACCCCTTTAGATTTTGTGCCCTAGGTACATGTTCACTCACCTCACCTTCGTCCTGACCCTGTGAAACATCTTCTAAACATGTATGGCCTTGGGCATGTCACATCATGGAGCATTTCAAGAAAGTCGGGTGATATCGAGTACACTTTGTGACATCTGTGTCTTCATTATATATGGTTAAAATAAGTGAAATGCCACAAGTTTTTTAAGTGTCAGGAAGAAGGACTAGAGGGAGGAGAGGAGTCCATTTTTATTTTTTTTTATATTTTCGTTGGAGATTAGAGTTTTGGAGCAAAATTTATGACAATTGGGAATTTTCAGGTGGAAGCCTAAGGCTGTAGATATCAGATACTTCTCAGTTATCTAACACCAGCACAATGGTATGTAATAAATAACACAGAGCTTCAGTGGCCTGTAATAATAAGCAATCATTGCTCATGTGTCTGAGTGAGCAGCTCGGCAGCTCTGCTCACCTTGGATGGGGTGACTGACTGCTGGCTGGGGTACCTGGGGTGGCTTGGCTCTGCTCCACTTGCCTCTCATCCTGCAGTGGGCTAGCCTGGGCATGTTCTCATGGTCACGGCCAAGGTGGGGAAGGGAGAGCCAGACGAGCATACAAGGACTCTTGATGCCGGACTCAGCAGAGTGATACACAATCCTCTCTGCCATCATCTACAGGTCGGAGCAGACCACAAGGCCAGCCAGCTCCAAGGGGTGGAGAGCTACTGAAGTCAGATGGCAAAGAGCGTGAAGACCAGAAAGGGGGGTCCTTCACGCACATTATCACAGCGTGATTTGTGACAGAGAGGGTGCCACAAAAATTCCAAGGTAGGGGCCCAAGAACTAATTAGTTGGCTCTTCTACCCCTCACCTCCATCAAGTGTAAGGGTCCAAAGAATAGAACTAAGGAGAATACATTTCCTTTCAGGAATTTGTACTATAATTCTACCTCCCCCAACAAGTAGGGCGAAGATGACACTTTTACTCTAGGGCAAGAAAAAGGAACTTTAAGGAAACGACCCAGAGAGCCTAATATAAAACCCTGAAGTGTGGATAAATGGGGAACTTTTATCTGGCTCCCACCAAAGAATTAGAAAAGAGCAGACTGGTTATGTGCTCAACCGAAAGACAAATGGCTGCCTTAGCAAAGCCCTTCGCTCTCAGAATTTGTCGGGGCAAAGGGTTTCAAGTGTGTCTAACAGCCCCGCTGGGGCTGTGTGCGTGACAGAGCAGGTGTGGGTCACTCTAAGACAACAGGGACACCTGGAGAGGTGGAAAGACCCCAGCAAACAGGCACCAAAGCCACTGCAAGATTCCTGGAGGTTACAGGAAGTTTAGGCAGTGAGCCAGAGTGGCCCTCTCTTAGCTCAGTCAAGGAGAGGCAGGTGAAGGGTCCCCAGTGATGGGACATCTCCAAAGAACCTGCTGCAGGGCCCATGAGAGCACAAGTCAGTCTAGAGAACCCAGAACCATCTTATGATCACATCAGTCAAGCCAGAACTTGACTTCTCTCTCCTCCCCACTGGGCCCCCACCTGCTCAAACTCAGAAGCCAAAGATGACCAGTTGGGACAGAAAAGTGGAAAAAGAAAAGAGAGGCCAATTAGCAGGTCGGCAGATGGTATAATTTTAAGTCCACTTTGAAGCTGGGTGATTAGATGGGATTGGGTGACCCTGCAGTAAGAAACTGGTTCCTCGGATGTGCCATGCTCTCTTCCACCCCCCGAGTCTCATGTAGGCTGTTCCCTCTGCCCAGGGCGCCTTGTCCATCTCAAAGTCCATCTCTAGCCCCTCAGCCTTCAGGTAACTCAGCCCAATTGTCACTGCCTCTCAAGAGCCTGCTCTGACCCCCAGCCTAGGTTAAAATTCTCATGGGCTCAACATATCACCCAGTACATCCTCCAAAGCCTTTCACACCCTTGACATCCATAAATTGTCTGCATTCTGCTTCCCTCATAATATCCATAGCACCAGGGACCCTGTCTGCCTGTGCACTTATGTATCTCCAGCACACAGCCGAGTGTTTGTCATAAATCGTCGCTCAATTAATATATATTTCCAGTTCCACCTGTATGAATTTATTGTAGTAAAAACAAAACCCCAAGGGGAAGAGGCTGGATGGTTCCAAGGCTTCAAAAAAAAAAGTTTCTAAAACTTGAGCAAAGGGGGAAAAACATTTTTAACAAAGAATGTTTTGACAGGTACCTCTTAAGTTTGCATTTTCCAAAATGTTGTTCCCTTGCCCAGATCACCTTTCACTACTTCCCCAATTCCCACTCTAATACCCAAACCAGGGAGCGGTCATAATTCACAGGAGTGATATTTGCAGATTAAAATAAAAACAGCCACATTCTGCAAGTAACATTGACATTTGGCAAAACGTCTCGGCCAGAAAAATATGTGAATGTCGGATGCTTCGCAGGACAGGGCCAGATTCCTTTTATTCTCCCAGAAATATAACAGGGCAGTCATTCTGGTTTGGATGTATTCCCACTTTCTGGAGTAAGGGAAAAATACAATAAAAACCTGGACAATGATCTCATGGAGTCCTCGATTTGTCAAGATGTATCTCTTCTAACTTGCTTTTCCTTTTTTTTTTTTTTTTTTAAGGCTTGAGATGCTTCCAAAATATTTATAAAAAGCAGCAGGGCTCTTCAAAAATGGGAGGCAATCACAGACCTCCAAGAAAGGGAGGGAGGGCACGGTGGCTTTGCAACCTCCAGCTAGGAGGGGGTGGGGAGCAGGCCCCAGGCATGGAGGGAAATTGGGAAACTCAGTTGTATTGACTCCTGGCACCACCAATTTTTCCTTTGGAATCTCATTCTACCGAAGTTCACATTTGCTTTCAGACCTTCTGAACCTAGCTTGTGATTAGGTCTGAAGTGTGAGAACTGGCCAGTGAACCTGGCACTTCCACAGTGCCGAACCCTCTTCCCCCTTCATCAGACAGGTTCCAGAGAAGACGTTATTATTAGCTATAAAGAAGAAATTTTTAATATATTGCCTATTCCTTTACAACCCCAAAAGAACGTCTGTGGACACTTTAATACATGTCTTCCCTGTCACTTCTGAGTGTGTACACACACTTTTATACCCATTTTTTCAAAAATTAGGTATTATTGCATGCACTGTTTTGCCAACTGACTTGTTTGGTTTTTTATTTTTTTGGTTTTTAAATTTTTTTTCTTTTACACTCATATAGAGAGGCCTGTGTTCTGAATATGCCTTTTACTACCTGTGTAAATTTGGAGACATCACTTAAAGACTCTGAGCTTAAATGTTCTCATCTATAATGGGATAAAAATAGCACCTACCTCAAAAGGACGTTTGAGGGCGAAGTTACATAACACCCAGCAAATGCCTAACATGTAGAGCGTACTATGTGTATACGTGCACATGTAAACATGTGTGCGTTTCCATCTATTTATGCAGTCTTTTTCCATGTCATTAAAAAATTCTACATAAAATTCCATTACATAGAGGGATGGTTTCATGAACCATCATCCCCTTCTGTTGGACATAAATTCATTTAAAACATGTTCAAATGACATATGTATCCTCATTTTATTCCTGAAAAATAATATTTTATTGAAATATATTTGACCTATAGCACTGTGTAAGCTGAAGGTACACAACCTGCAGATTTGGTACACTTATACTGCAATATGATTCATTAGCTGACACCTCCATCACCTCGCATGATTTTCTTTTCTGTGGTGGGAAATAATTAAGATCTAGTCCCTTAGCAACTTTGATAATGATCACACTATGCAGTGCATCTCCGGGACGTGTCCATCTGCTCGTTGCAAGTTGGTGCCCTTAAACCACATCTCTCCTCGTCCCCTACCCCCCCAGCCCCCTGGCAACCACCATTCTACTCTCTGTTTTCACCAGTTTGGCCTTTTTTAGATTCCACTTATGAGCGTTATCATACAGAATGTGTCTTTTTCTGTCTGACTTATCTCAGTATAATGTCTTCAAGGTCCACCCATGTTGTTGCAGATGGCAGGATTTCCTTCTTTCTCATGGCTGGGTAATATATAGGTAGATATAGATGTAGATATAGATATAGATACAAATTACATAGATATAAATCATATAGCTATAGATATCGTTGATATCTATATCTATATATAGGGTGCCAAAAAATGTGTACACATTTTAACATCTCTTAAAATGTGTATACATTTTTTTGGCCCCCTCGGTAGATTCGTAGATAGCATATCTTCTTCCTCTGTTCATTTGTTGACGAGCATTTAGATTGTTTCTTGTTTCCATGTCTTGGTTGTTGTGAATAATGCTGCAATGAGCATGGGGGTGCAGATAGCTCTTTAATATCCCATTTTCATCTGTGTATACCCAGAGGTGGGATTGCTGGATCATATGATAGTTCTACTTTTAATTTTCTGAAGAACTTGCATCCTGTTTTGCATAGTGGCTGTATCAGTCTACATTCCCTCGTTTTATTTTCATAAATAAAAGGAGGGGTTGGTATTAGTAATTAGTGGATGATAATGGCTAATATTCTACAGTAAAGATTGGAGAACATTTTCTGTGAAGGGCCAGATGGTAAATATTTCTGGCTTTGCAGGCCATGTGGTCTCGGTCCCAACTACTCAGTTCTGCCGTTGCCATAGGAAAGCAGCCAGAGACAATACAAAAACAACTGGGCATGGCTGTGTTCCAATAAAATGTTGTTTACGAAAACAGGTGGTGGGCAAATCTGGCCTGTGAGCCACAGTTGCTAAGGATACTGAATGTCAGGCACTGTTCTAAGAGCATCGCCTGGATAATCTGTTTTTATTCTCACTATGACTTTAGAGAGGTAGATATGAGTATTATTCCCATTTTGCAGATGGGAAGACTGCTGGATTACAAAGCAGATAATATGGTTGGGTCAGAGCTCACACTCACCTTGCCCAACCCCAAGTCCTACCTGATCCTTTTTCATCTTACTTCCTGTCTCTTGAACCCTTTCTCCAAACTGAACCCCACTATTAATTCTTCAACAACCTGGGGCACTAGCTGCTCACATTCCTGGTTTATAAAGACAGCAGCAGGAACAGACAAGTCCTCCAGGGCGATCACGCACATGGTTTAGAAGTGGTTCCAGGAGGGGTGCTGGGGAGATCGCAAACAATGTTTCTATGTTTCCAGTCTCTTCCTTACCCATTCCAGCAATAAATCCCAAGTATGATCCTGCCCCAGACTCAATCGTGTCCACGTTTTCTGCTTTTCTGTGAAGCTCTGGTCTTGAAGATCAAAGGTAGAGACACAACCTCTGGGGATCCAACAGGGAACTTCCAGAAAGAGTCATTCACTTCTACTTAGGAACTTGCAGCGACCTCAACTCACACTTGTGCCCTTCACTCTCCCCAACAGCCACTGATCTCTTCACAGCAGCGCAGGAAAGAGCCCCAGTGCCTTCTTAATTTATTGCCCAAAGAGACCGGGTTAGATATCAGAGAGGATTTCTTGCACATAGCAGACCTACAGTTTCAAAGTTCCAAGGAAGGGTCAAGAGACAGCCTTCTCTTACAGGACATTTTCCAAAGTGCAGCACCCTCTGGGTTTTTATCCTAAAAGGGAAAGAGGCACCATAGGATGGCTCCTTCTCTCTAGTCAGTTTGTCTAACGAATGGTAGGAAGGGACCCCAAAGTGTAGATGTCCCAGTTAAATCCTGTCCAGGTGAGGAAACTATTCAGGGAACAGTAAGTCTAACCTTTAGCGTTGGTTGTCCCCCGCCATCAGCCACTCTGAGCACTGGTCATTCTTTTCCCTCTGAGCACTAAATGCCAGCAGGATTTTGAGTCTTGCATTCATGAAGCTTCTCTGCTTCGTCAGTGTTCGGTACCGCTCATCCACGCTGTTAAGCTAGCGAGGCAAGTGACACAGAGAGAAAGGTGTATCTTTCTCTACACACAAAAAAAGAGAATCAACCTAAGTCTGAGCTTTCCATCCCCAAGCAATCAAAGATATTTCAATCGGTCCTTACGGCGGACCTGCAGGAGGCCAAAACCCTTGATCATCTTAAAATGGACCATGAGTGTGAGCCAAAGTGGATGCTGGCGTGATAGTACTCCCAGAGGGCGTCAGGAGCCTTGTCCTGGAACAGCGATCTCTTTCTGGAGGGATTGTTGGAAGCATTCAACTAGTCATTAATGAGTAACGACTAAAGTGTCTACTATGTGTTTACCACTGAAGGGAAGTTTTGAGTGAAAGGTAAGAAGTACCAGATGTGGTCCCAACCCACAGGGAGCAAACTCTTGACCAGAGGGCATGAACTGGCTGGCTATTCACAAGTGATGATACGTAGGCAGTCAGTCAGACAGACAGACAGACAGACAGACAGATGCAAACATGCATGTGTCCTTCGTTCAAAAACACATACTATATTTTGAAAAATGGTCCAATTCCCCAAGAATCAAAGATCCTCAAATTAAAACAACTATAAAATTAGCAACAATTCTTTTTAAAGACAATAGTAAGTAATGGTGACATTGTGAAATATGGTTACAACTTGTTTTCTGCGAGTCAGCGAGTAAAACCATACAACCTTTCTGGAGAGCAATGATGTAATGACCTCAGAACTCTTCAGAAACAGAGAAAAGGTCAATGTTAACACATTATGTTCTGGTACCTGGGTTACAAATCGAGCTTTAGTGTCACCTTTACGCTTTCTCAGTATAAACTAAATTTTACCCATAGACCATGAATTTCTTTTACAATCACAAGAAAAAACAATGAATGTATAGATAGATAGATAGATAGATAGATAGATAGATAGATAGATAGATAGATACTCGTAGCCATTCACCTCAGAGTCCATTCTAAGGAAATAATCTGAAATATGAAATCATAAAATTTTATGTATAAAAATTTTTTTCTAGGTCATTCAAAGTATCAAGAAATTTAAAACCCCTTGTAGATCCATGCAATGAAATATTCAATCATTTTTAAAAAATCAGAAAGTTATAGTTTTTTAGTGGTATAATGCCAGGTTAAAAACCATGGTTCAGAATTATGTATTTTTACTCAATTATGTGAAAAAAAAGTGTGTCCACATAGAAAAGTATAAGGCAATATGAAGAATATTAATTGAGGTTATCTCTAGGGAGTTGATTTATGACTTACTTCATGTTTTTCAATTTTCTACATTCAGCATACATTTAGGAAAAGAACTTGAATTTTTCAATGCACAATTTACAGTTTTATCTAACAGGGAGGGGAATATGTATTTGAATGCCAAATAAAATTAATTAATGCTGTAGCATTATTGTATCACCAAGCATTAAATTGTGGCTGGCCTGAGAAGAAGTGGGGTGAGGGAGGGGTGGCTGGGGATTCTTTAAAAGTCAGTTCACAGTCTTCCCAGATTAAAAGAGGGTAGGGGGTGCCAGATTTAGCAAGTAAAAATGTAACACCCTGAGTTAGGTTTGAATTTCAGATCAATGAATTTTCTTTCAGTATTATATAAATATATCCCATGCAATATTTCGATATGCTTATACTAAAAAAAAATGTTTATTTAAAATTCAAATTTGATTGTGCATCCTATTTCTTACCTGGCACCCCTATCAGAGTAAGCACATGCCAACTCTTCTGAGTATGTGACATCTCAGGTGGGCACTCAGTGATTTTGATTCCTTCCTGTTTTTAACATCACAAAGGTGGGTATAGGCTGGGTTTAACCACTACGTATGTAGCTCCACCTGGGAAAGTAGGATTCCTTTTATGATTGTGGATCTTAACCTCTTGGTCATTAATTCAATCAACAAACTGTGGACTACATACTTTGTGCCAGGCACAGTGATGGAGCTGAGGAGGGAGCATGGATGTAACAAACAGGGCAGTTGGTGTGTTCAGGTGAATTTGCCCACTTCAAGGTCAGGTGAACCTTTTGGTACATGCTTGTGCCCCCATCATATTGGGGGACTCTACTGTCCCATCTTTCCCTGTACACTCAGAAAGTAGGAGAGAGACTATACCAGGGAATGCATTTCTGCTTACACACACACACACACACACACACACGCCATTTGCATTTCCACCATCCTGCCTATCACCTTGCAGTGACTTCCACCCTGAATGTCTTCCCATCTGTTCTCACACCTATGCCAGTCCTTGTTCTCCTAAGTCCTATTTCTCGTCTCCAAATTCCCAAGTCACATACGTCCAAGCACATAAAACATAACTACCAGTATTGATGCCATTTTTTGAGCATCGTTTCTGCCAGGCACACCACTAGATACCTTATCCATGCCACATCTTCAGAGAAACCTTGCAGTTTAGTCCCACTGACAGGGCTCAACCCTGTAAAATGAGAGTTGAACTATAGAGATATAAAGTCTGGATTGCCTGGTTGTGTAGATTAATTAAGATAGTGTATGGAAAGCTTCAAGTGATGCTTAGTGTATATAGTATGTACTCAAGAAACGGTGGTAATGTGTGTTTTTAAAGAGGCAGACAACTAACGATGAAGATATAGAGCGAATAATAATAATAACAATCACCCAAATTTGCTGAGACGAGGTGTCAGGCACTGTGCTAGTTTACATTTTACAGAGGTTATTCTGTTTAATTGTCCATGACGGTATACTTAAGTAAGGCTGTCTTCCCATTTTATAGATAAGGAAATAAGCACACAGCCGGTGAGGGCTGGGGCCAACATTTGATGGGCTAGAATAGGAGTGAGGACCAGGTCCCTGGATTTGAGCTTAGGAAGAAAGTTAGAAGGGAGGTGGAGAATATCATGGCAAATGTCATCTGCATCCCAGCTTTACTTCAAGTGTGTCCTACAACGGGCACTTTCTCCTCTAAGACTCCAGGGACCAGGTCTCTTGTGGTCATGTGGTCTGAGGGCGGGGGGTGGGGTTCAGGGGGGGATGGGAGTGGGTTTTTCTTTACTAAACAATACTCCTGGCTTGACTGAGAAGGGGGGAGGGGCGGGGGCATCTTAGCATGGCTGTCACTGGGCTCTTGGGAAAGGACAAGCTCCCAACGACCCATCTACAAAGTGAACTGGATGAGTAGCTCGCTTTCCGTCGGGCTGAATTATGAGCTCAGCGATTTGTGGGACATTTACATGAACCAGAAAATGTGTTATCTGATGAAAATTGCTTAATTTAACATCCTGGCTTGACAGGCAATGAACTGTACCTCTGTGGGAGAATCTGCCGGGGTGAAAGGTTTTTTTATTTTTTTTTAAGTCCCTGGACATGTTAAAGAAAAGCAACTGCTAGCCTTTCCTTACCCATCAAGGAACAGAAAAACAGTCCTTGATTCCAATTGGCAATCCGGTATTGGATTGTTGGGCCAGGGAGGCCTCAGAATATCCCCTTTCATTGGATGACCCAGAGACAAGCGTGCTTAACCTATACCCTGGGATGCAAGCGGTCTGGTTTTAGGCTGACAGAAAGCCACTCCAGACAGTTCCTCTGGGCTGGAAGCCTGGCTGTTGATGAATTATGATTTAGCACAGAGTTGAACTTTTTTTAAGATACAAAAGGAAGCTACCACAAGTGCACTACGTGTCCACAAGCTTTTTATTCATTAATGCAACACCAAGCTACTGGGGGCTTCACATATCTGTTTTCAAATTTAGCTCCATCAGAATCCCCTGGAGTGTTTGTAAATTGCAGGTTATGGGGTCTCACCTTCCGAGTTTCTCACTCAGAAGATCTTGGGTGGGCCCCAAGAATTTTCATTTCTAACATGTTTCCAAATGCTGCTGCTGTGGTTGCTGGTGTATGAACCACACTTTTAGAACCACTGTGTCAGGCTCAGGGCAAACGGTGTCACTTGGGATCCCCTTTGCCTTGTAAGTTCTATACAAGACTGACTCAACACGCCCATTCCGAGCCTTCTTGAAATCTAAAGTCCTACTCGGATGCCTGCCACTTCCAGGGGACTTAGGATCTCAGTGTCATTCTTCACCCTGAACGTCAAGGTTTGTTGCAACCATTCTGTTCTTGACCACTGTGTTGCTTCTTTTGGATACTGTCCACCCTCTGCCTTATTTCAAACCAAGCAAAAAGTAAAAGCAAAAACAATCTCATAAGATTTCTGGTTATGACTATGTTGACGCTTTTCCTTAAGACCGAAAGATACCAAGGGGAGTTACACTGCAAAAATATCTTTAAAATTCAAGTTAGTGACAGACATCCATGTTATCCAAAGTCTCTGACCAAACCCTACTGGGGGATTTGTTCACTGACCCTTCACTGTATGTGACAGCCTGTCCGCAAGGCCTATCCCGAGCTCCTCATTCTCTGTTTCCATTTCTTCTTCTCTTTCCTACCCAACCCCACCTCTGCTCCTACCTCCTGGAGTTCCAAATTCTTCACACTCCATTCCATCTAGAGTGACTCCATTCTTTCTAGCTCTACTCTCACATTCAGTTCCAGGTCTATTTTGCATATCCAAAAGGCTTTTCCTTAAGAGGGAAGGCTATTAGAGTTGCATACGGTCCACCCATCCCCTCTTCCGAGTGTACGGAGACTACAGGTCTGTGCCAGGTGGGCACTGTTAATCTAACAGAGAGATGACACATGTCACACTGTTACACTATTAGTATGTATCTTCAAGGACTATAACCTAAGTAAACATTGAGGGCTCTGGGAAGAAGGCCAGAGGAAAGGAGCAACAGCTCTAGCTGGGATACTGTGGAAATCTCCCTAGAGGAGGCACCATTTAAGCTGAGTTTTAAGGATAACTGGAATTCACCATTTGTAGAAAGGGAGACGGGTCATCCTGGAAGAGGGAACAGAATGAAGAGAAAGACGCAGCAGTCTAACAGATCTATCTCTTTAAGAAAATCTTCATGCTCCAGTTTTTCCTCCATGTTCACCACCCTTTATCATGGGTGATAAGAACCAATTGCCTCCGGTTGAAAGTCTTATAAATCGGGTCCAACCCCTTTCTTTAGAATGTGTGAGCGCTCAGCAGCCATTACTATCCTCAGCTTTGAAGTTTGGCTCAAATCCCAAGACAGGAAAGGACTTATTTATAATCTCATTACATGGTAAGCAATTATGGAGCACCTACTGTTTAAGCATCTGCGTATGCTGAGCATGTAGGAAGAGACATTTGAGCCTTAACACCTACTTCAGAGGTCTGACAGATAACTGAGGGGGGAGGGTGTCTCCAGTCTTCCAAGCAAGTGAGTACAATGTGAAGCTCTGTATTATGTTGTCATCTGTGTCATGGGGAGAGACTGTGTTGGAGATGGCGGGGGGGAATGATAAAATGTCTGTATATTTATCAGGACTCTTTCGGTTGCGCACAACAGAAATCCACCCACCCACCCCCCCCCCAAAAAGAAAATATATATATATATACATATTTATATAGTCTCGGGTAACTATATAAGAAGAATAAGGCATGGATGGATCAAAGGAATTATCTGATAACTGAACAGTGAGTACTTAGACGCTCTCGTGTTTTTTGTTTTCATTTTTTCATTCTCAAAGGGAGCTCATCCCTTGAACTTATCTCCAAAATGTTAACATTTTCCTCTTAGCAACCTCAGCGGAAAAGAGACTTTGTCTTTTTCAGGTAGTTCCTTCCAAAGTCCCTGGACTAACACCCCATGGCACTGACTGGTCCTGCTTGGAATGTGCAACCACCTCTGAAACCGATCTCCATGGCCAGGCACTGCGGCTCTCTCATCGGCCAGGTCTAGGACGCACACCTGCCCATCCTGGGAGACAGTGCTTGCAGCTGACCCCATCTGAACAACCAGGACTGAAATGGGGGTGGGGGAGTAAGGGAGGTGGTCTGCAAAGGAAAAGACATCAGACAGGCAAAACCAAGAGGTATCCATCCACCTGAACGTGTAAAATGTGAATTTTGAAAAGTCAAGTGTGACATGTTATCACTAGTTCCACAATGAATGATAATCGGGTCCCTCCCACCAGAGATGCTGCATGGTGGTGTGGGATAGCGGTTAGGAAAATGGCCACTGACATTAAATTCCAGGTTCACGTCCCAGCTCCCCCTCTTAGCATCTGAACAACCTTGGGTAAATAAGCACAGTAATAGTATCTACTTCGTAAGGCCTAACAGGAATGAATGGGTAAACTTAAGAACCTAGAAGAGAACCTGTGCTAATTTTAAGCATTACTCATTGTTATTACTAAAATTGTATGTGCCATTTTATGCATCCGTGTATGTGCATTTTTTCCCCAGTTAAAGGATCTGTATGTTTTACCAGAGCTTCCAAGGGAGTTGTGATTTTTTTTAAAAAATCCCTTCCCTTTTGAGACAACGGCCTCCTAATTTGGACCTACCCTGATCACGTGCATAGGAGTTGTTTGCATTCTATCCATCACAAGCAGGCCTTATTTCTCTTACAGTTTTTGTAGGCTGGTAAAATCTCAGGGCTTATTTGCAAGGCAGGCATCCTTACAGCACAGATGCAAGTTTCACACAAGCCTTTAGGTGCTTCTCGGGGCCGTCTAGACCTGCATTCGCTTCAGTCTTCTTATGTTAGTTAACACAAGACTGGTGTGTTGGATGAATCTTCAATTCCAGGGCTTAAAGAAGAGACTGGCTCCAGACCTCTGAAGAAATAGCTTCTCTGGGCATCAATCACTTTGTCAGATTCCTGGGAATGTGAAACACCAGCGCATACTTTGTGGTTGCCCATATTTGAGATCAGACTGTGTACGCACACAGCGAAACAGGTCTTCAATTTCAATTAGACACCCCGTCCAGATAACTCGGGGAGAGGGAGGGAGAAGCAGGCAATATTAGGTGGGCGTGCGGAGGGGTGGTTGATGGAACCACAGGGTCTCTGAAATCTCTACCACTCAGCCCTTTGCCTTTCTATCCCTGCCTCTCCCATTGCCCCTGACTTCCTCCCACTGCCACCAGAGACTGGCCCCCACCCCCGTACACCACAGAGGGGAGGCTGGGGGAGAAGAGGCCCTTGAGCGGAGAGAATTCTGGATTGGAGGACCGCTGCAGGAAATGTCAGGGAAGGGAAGGCTGTGAGCTTGCTTCCAACACAGGGCTTTACCAAAAATCACCAAAAACACGCTGGTCCCTTTGGCCTGGGCGGTAGGTAGGTGGCTCACTGGTCAATTCTTTCCTCTCTCCCAGGACTAGAATGAATACAGCTATGCCCTTTGCCACGTATGTGATTTTGCAGGTCTCTGCTGTCTTCCCAGTGCCTAGAACTGTGCCTGACATATAATAGGTGCACAGTAAATATTTGCTGAATGAATACAAGGCAGTGACCTGTCCCCCACCCCCATTAATGAGGAAAGAGCATCATTTATTTAGAGTTACACTGCTGGCAAACAGAAACAAATCCAGGTCTGCCTGATTTCAAAGCCTATGACCTTCCCAATATGTCACGTGAACTCTTGTTTCAGCACATCTGTATTATCAGAATCCTGTCCCTCAAGGCAGCAGCCAACAAAATGGGGGGTGGGGCATGTCCGATGCACTGGGATGCAGAAAGACAATATTAAAACTTCTAGATGCGCGAAGGGGAATAAAATGTGCCACCCCGAAACATGTCTCTCTGGCATAAGAATTATTTTAGGCTGATTATTTTTAGAAACCGCAAACATAGGAGAAACTCTGAAAATTAACTGTAAGCTACCCTTTAATAAGAGATATTTAAATTTATAAGGCTAATCTCCATTGTAAGGGTGTCTTCCTCTCTCTACCTAGAAGAGGGGGGTGACTCAATCTCTAGAAATGTATCAGTGCATTTAAATCAGCATAACAATCTGACCCTCGTTTTTTTGTGCTTGGCCTGCTAACCTCCCATACCTGGCTTCCCCCACCCCCACCATCTTCTTTTGTCTTTAGCTGGAGCCGGTATTTAAGGTGGTGGCTTGGGCCATCTTGGGGAGTTACTCAGCTTCCCTGGGTCTCTCCCATGTATACAGGAAGCATCTACGTTGTTAAACTTCTGTTTGATTTTTCTCCTGTTCGTCTGTCTCTTATTATGGAGTGGGGGCTGGGGTCTCGACTAAAAACCTAGAGGGTAGAGGGAAAATTATTTCCCCACACACACATTAGCTCATCTTTTAAAATTTCTAAGTATTTCTGTATATATTTTACAATACACAAAGTTTATTACGATAGTGGTGTATATATATAATAGTATATACAATATAATATATTATATATTTATAGTGCATGCTTCAAGATTTCTCAATGATAGGGTACACGATCAAAAAATTAGAGATATTCATCAATAATACCGTGGATAAATAAATTGTGATCTATTTATATGATAGAATACTATAAAAATTGATAAATGCTGCCACACTCAACAACTTGGAAGGATCTCAAATGTGACATAAAGTAGAGGACCAGACACAAAATAAAATATGCTCTACGTTTCCATTAACATAAAGAACCGAAAGAGGCCACATTAAATTCTGGGATTAGAAGTCGGGGAAAAAAAGAAAAAGAAAAAAAAGAAGTCGGAATAATGGTGACTTTTGGGTAGGAAGGAGGGTGAGTGGAGATGGGAAAAGAGGGTGCTGGGGGAGCATCTGAGGGGCTGGTTAAGTTTTATTAATATTTCTTCATCTTGATGGCAAATACATGGCCACTTTGTGATCCCCCAGTGAGCTGCACACTGTGCTGTGTGCACTTTTCTCTCTATCTACGTATATGTTACGCATTGATAGAGAGTGGATACAGCAGATGGAAGACGATTGTACAGGCTTTGCTAATGCTCTCATTGAATGGTGGGGCCGAGTCCCTCCCCACTTGAATCTGGGCTTGCCTTTGTGTGCCAGTTTGGGTCTTTTGAGAAGCAGATGGTGAGATGGAGTTAGGAGTGTGAGAGGTTTCTTGGGCGTAACTGAGTATCCCCGAAAGATGAAGGGAAAGGAGGCAGAACTTGAGGGGGAGAGGCTGACACCAGGCTGCAGGTCTAACAAAGTCATGGGTGACACAATGTAGATAGAGCTCCAGAGCACAGAGATCTCCTTAGAGGAGTCTGGCATTAGGGGAGATCTCATTAGGGGAGGAATGGCCAGGCCTAGGACCACTCCCACCCCTTGCACTCCCACTCGGTCATTGGCTGGAGGTCCCCTGGGCTGGAATGCTGCAGTGACTCCAAAAGGTGCTGCAGTTGGAGGCTGCAATGGGCGTCACTGCTCCCAGCTGAATGACAAATTCTTTCTTGAAGGTTGTTCCAAGTGGCACAGCTCCACGGCTGCTATGCTTAGGACCGTGGCTGATCTTCTGGGATTTCCAAGGCGAGGTCATAAAAATCCTTCTGCCTGGGCCTCTTGGAACACAGGTTCTTCGAGGCTTGGACCTCCATGTAAGAAGTCTAGCAACCCTGAGACGGCCATATGGTGAGGAAGCCCAAGTTAGCCATGGGGAAGGGCATATGGAGAGAGAGAGATGTACGGCAGCCCCAACGCTTCCAGACATCCCCGTGTAGACACGTGACATGAAGAAGCTATCTTGGATTTCCCAGCCCCAACAGACATCAGTGGAGAAGAAATAAGGAACCAAGCTGACAGCTAAAACCAAGGCCCCAAACATATGGTTCCAGGCAAGCCATCTCAGCATTCCAGCCATGTGTGCCACCTCAGCTGAGGCCCCAGTCATCACGGAGCATCAGTGAACCATCTTTCCTCTACCATGACCAGATTTCCATCCTACGAAATCATGAACACAAAAAAATGGTTGTTTGACTTGAGTGAGTTTGGGGGGTAGGTTTGTTTTGTTTTGCTTTGTTTTGTTTCATGCAACAATAGATAACTGGAACTGTTTATTTAAAAGAAACAAAGTTTGGAGACCTTGTTAGTCTAAGCCATGTGGGTATGTACTTGCAGGGAGGGATGGTATTCTCGTTAGCTAATCAGAACCTCTATGCATACGGTTTAGAAAGAATGCGCGTGATGGTGAATAATAGCCGAGCACATTCCTTGTGCTGTTTACCAGCTGTGTGGCCTTCAGCATGCGGCTTCACTTTTCTGGGCTTCAATGAGCTCATTAGTCAAATGGAAAAAATGAATGGGCTTGAATGAGACAGCATCTGAAGCACGTACCATGTTGCCTGGCACATAGGAAATACCCAAGAAGCACTAGTTATCATCTACACCGCCATCATCTCAGGTTCCCCACCTGCCAAAAGGAAAGGATGCCCGGTTCACCCACCTGTCAGAGTGGAAACGATCCGATGGGGTTCAGAGAGGTTCGGAGCACACAGCCAGCCAGGCAACCACAGTACCTGTGCTTCCAACTGTACGTGCCAGCCTCTTTCCATTCACTCCCCAGACCCAAAGGTACTGGCTGGCCTAGGTGCTGTTTGAGTGAAAAGGTTTGTGCTGAGCCCCACGTTTAAGAGAAGCAAACATTGGGGGAGGTCAGGAATTTTGGGCAGGGTCTTCGGAGTTGGCACATTTTCCAAGTTGGCTGGTGGAAACCTGTCTCCCGGTCTCCTCCAGCCCAAGCACCTGGCAGGTCCCATTAGTACCCCCCGATCCAGAGTTGGCGTGCATGACTCTAAGCTGGGGTGCTGATCGCAACCATATCCCCACACACCACAGCTGCAGAGCTCGGCTGGAAGGCATCCAGGCACAAGCTTCTCTGGCCAGATCCCCCTTTCTTTAATCCTGAGCAAACTCTCAAGTGTGGCTTGAGGTACCTTAAGAACCCCTGGTGTAGACCTCTCACTGTGGAGATCTGGGTGGGGGAAGAAACGAAAAAGAAAGCTGGTCAAAGAAGTGATTACAGACACTGTACTGCCTATTCTCACACTGCTTTCTAATCCTTCTCGTGGGTCTCCCTCTCAGGGGTACCATGAGGTTAAATACTGCACTCGGTGATCATGTGTTTTGTCTTGTTTTCTGCCACACAGATGAGTGTCTTCGTTTATCCTCCCAGCAGGAGGAAAGGGGATTCGAAATGTCTGTCCATACTCATCGCATGGATTGCATGTGGCGATGCATCACTCTCGGTCCTGGACTCTAGAATTTGCAGAGCAGGGAAGGAAAACTTCGGTCCCATTGTGAATGGTGGGGGAATAATAAGAATCATAACAAATGAAGCCAGCGCTCAAGCTGCCAGGGACCAGGCCCTGTGCCAAATGTTTCAGACTTGTTTCTCTTAATCCTCCCAACAGCCCTGTGACACAAACGTATTGTGAACCCCATTTTACAGATGAGGAACCTGAGGTTTGGAGAGGGGAAGTGGCTTGCCCACAATCACACGGCAAGTCCCCGGCAGAGTCTGGACTTGAATCCAGGTCTCAGACCCCAAAGTTGCAAGTGACATACTCTACCAACAGCTCTACATTTGCAGCTACAACTTGGGCTGCATACAATGAAAAAGAGTTCTCTTTCACTGTGGAACACAAGAGACTGATGGATAAAGTTCATTGCCAAAGGGTTGGTATTTCCAGAACGTGTCAGTGGTTTATGGTAACAGTGACATAGAATATTTGAAACTGGGACCAACCCCAAATGTAGGCTACATAGTAACTGGTGGATTCCTTGCAAACATCGATGCTTTCATCCCTTCCTTGGCAATGTGACTTTCCAGCTCCTCCCAGGAAAAAGCAGACCCTTCTGTCCTGTGTTCGGTTGTCAAAGGATACCCTGATTCTCACTGATGGGATGCAAAGGGGTGGGAGCTTTGGGATCAGTTGTATGAATACATCTACACAAAACAGCAGAAAAGGCTGTCACTGATGAAATTCGTGTTATGTGCCAGGTACTGTTCTCAAAATACCACATTTCTAACTCATTTAATCCTCTCAACTCTTGTCTGTGCGACGTACTTATTACCAACCCCATTTTACAGATGAGACACCGAGGAACAGAGAGACGAAATAATTTGTCCAGGGTCACACAGCTCATAGGTGGTACATCTAGGACTCAAACCCAGGGGACCTGGCTTACAGCGCGTGGCCCTAAAAGCCAGCTCCTGCTATGCTACTCTGGGTAAGCCTACGACTTGCTCCAACTGGCTTGACAGATTATTGTTGACATGAACTTGGCAAGTGAGTTAATTTTTCTGAGACTGAATTTCCCTCATCTGTATACAATGGGAATAATAATAGCATCTCCCTAATGGGGTTATTGGGAAATGAAATGAGATAATGCAAGCACCCAGCAGTGTTCGGTAAATATCAACTATAATAATAACTAACTGTTATATATGTTTATGCAACTGTTTAATTATAGAAATATCTTAGTGCAATAATAAATTGTTAATTACATTATATATGGGTTATATTATGATTATTAGTCATACTCTTATTTTGAGTCACCAAATTCCAGCTCACATCTGGTTGTCCCCACAGTTTCTGCCATTCTATTGGGACTCTGCCTCTGTCCCTGTCTTCTCTTCTGGGTTCCAATGCTGAGTAGTTCTTGAGATGTTCCAGAAACCCCCTGAGTCCGCATAGTATGCCAACATCTTTCACCATCTTAGGAAACAGAAAGGCAGAACTTAGCAGGACCTCAGCCTAACTTTCCCATCAGCCCATAGCCTGAGTTCCTTTAGGTCTCCCTGAAGTGCTTGGGTACAGTCATTCTTACTCTTCCGCTCCCTGGAAACAGTCTGCCTTTGGAACGCTTACTTGGCCATGGATTGGCCTCTTGTGCTCTTAGATGTTGGCGACTGAAGGGCAATAAGCTCAGATGCTTCCATTCCAAGCCTGTTGGTCCTGAGGAGCCAAGCAGAGAACCCATGGGATTTCCAGTAGCAATAGATAACGATTTCACTAGCACGAGGGTTTCTACAGAGATGAGAGCTGACATCTGCAGCCAGATGGCGAGGTGTGGTAGGGCATTCTGGATGGTCAGGCAAGACTGGGACAATGGGACACAATGTACCCAGCCTTGGGCAGGTGGAAAGAGGGAGGTCAGAAAGTAGACTAAACATGTGGTTTGTCTGCTCAGCCCAATGACCTCATTGCTCCTCTCCCAATGCCCTTGGCACCCTCCTCCCTTCCCCGCCTAGCAGGCTTGGTGGACACGAAGATGTGCCTTCCAGATCCTTCTTCAAGGAAGAACTTGCTGTCCAGCTGCAGGGAGTGCCAGCAGCAGATGACCCCCAGCAACCAGCCCCTTTAGGTCTTTCTCAGCTGCAGAGAGCCACTTTGACCAATGTCATGCCCTTCTAGTGGCAACTGAGCAAAAAGGAAGATATAGATGCCTGGCCAGTTTGGCCCAATGCAGGCAACTCAGTGTCTGCTTCCAGAAAACCCAACCTGAGACACAGACGCATACGTTCTTCCAATCTCCAACCTACTCCAGCTCCGCCTACACCAACTCTTGCCAAAAGAGGTAGCATACGTCTTTTGACATAGCATGCATCCCTTCCTATTTACCTGGAGCTTAATTCCATTTTGCATGTGCGATGAAGATTGCTTTTGCCATGAATCAGTCATCACTTCTTGGGGTGGTTTGGGCTAAGAAGAGAAACGCTAGCAAGTCGCTATTAACCCAGCACCTTGCACACTCTGTGTCATTTCATCTCCACAGCAGCTTCTAGCAAGATGAGATTATCCCTGTCCTACACAGAGGAAGAAACTGAGGCTCAGAGAGGTAGAGAGAGTTATCATCAAGAGCTTCAAGTCTAGTTTTCTATTTCCAAAGACTAAGCTGAGTAACTTGGCTGCTCAAGAACATTTCTTCCAGAAAATCTGCCTAACAGGTACTTCTTGGGGTAGAAACTTGGGAAAGTGAGGTCAGAGAAAGGTAGTTAAGGGCTCAGCACTGGTGAGAGACAGCCTGAGTTCCATTCCCATGTCCATCACACGCAAGCTCTGTGACACTGGCCAGTGATGTAACCTCTCTGAGCCTCAGTCTACTCATCTGTAAAATGGAGGTGATGATAGTTCCTCCCCCAAAGTATTGTTGTGAGGACTAGGTATTTAGTTCATAGAAAGTGCTCAGATGTTCTTGGTACATTAGAAAACCTTCATGTTGGATACAGTTACTAGAGAATAATTCTTGGAGACTGACTACTCCTTTAGTTCTCAGCCTGAAGAAGGCGTGAGTCTCAGTTTATGCATCTGTAAAGAGGGATTCTTTACAGGATTCTTATAAAGGTTAAGAACTAGTATGTGTAAAGGGTCTTGGACAAAATAGCTGCTCAATAAAGAGTAGTGAGTATAATGACTAGAGTCTTTGGTTCCTTGAAAGTCTTAGAAGGTACCAAAACTGAGTCTCAACTTTTGTTCTGTATTTCCAATGGACGGACAGAATTGTTCGTTTGCCAATGTTTTGGCTTCCCGGATTAACAAAAATGTGTTTATTTCACTTCGGGTTAGAATGTTTACAACTTGTCACGGAAATGTTGATTATCCCATGGTCAGTATGGCCTCAGATCTGAGCAAGAGGGGACCCTGAGCCAGGCTCCACACTTTGGACTACGTCATGGAAATAGAAATTCTAAGTCCCCTCTGATGCCTGGGACCCGCCAGGGCTGGCTCTGCTGTCTGAGCCGAGCACTCTGGGTCTGGATGGCAACCACACAGGTCTTGTTCCCTGTGACTTCCCGTTGTGGCTCCCTCTGACCCTCTAGCCCATGTGTGAAGCAACCAGATGCCTCAGGCAGCTCCAGAACTTGCACCTCTGGGGTTATTGCAGGGCCCCAAAGCTGGTCCCTGTTCCAGGAGGGCAGCTTGGGGTACAGATCATACCCACAGGCCTGCATGATATTTTTTTCATGGTGTCATGCCACCAGAACGGTCCTGACACACTGATTTTGTGTAACTCAAATTGTTTACATGGCGAGGGCCCTGAAAAAAATATTTGGCCAAGGCTCTGTGCATTCTGGGTGCAGCCCTGCCTGTGGTGGTCCGAATTTGCAAGGGTCAGTTGTGTATTCCTTTTTACATGAAGACAATTGTCTTTAATAATATTAAATAATAGTGGGGAAGAGAAATAGGTTTTTAGGGAATTCTGATTGCTAGAAAAATAATTTCAAAACACAAAATAAACCCAACAGAAGTAAAATACAGGAAATAGACTTTGGTAGTGAGAAGTGTGGGAACCTTTGATCTAGTCCACCAACCCTTTGCCCTATGGATGGGGAAACTGAGGATAAGGGTATAGAGCCAAGTTGCCCCAAGTGCCCATGGTTATCTGGCTAGATTCTATGCTTGTGGGATGCTTGAGACTTGCTAACAAGCATGAGTAATTGATTGATAATAAAACCAGTCACCCATGGCAGGAGATGGAGTTTATAACCCTGATGCTAATGGACCCCAGAGAAGCAAAGGGTGCTGGTAACCACTTTCCCCTCCTCTCTTGGGGCTAATGGCTTTATAGAGGTCATAAACTACTGAGTATTTCAATGATGAGAGTGACTTACCTCCCTTGGCCAAATGACCCACCCTGTCTTGATTGACATGTAGGCCTGGCATTCCGTAGAGTGGCAAAAAGCAACTTTCCCTGAGCCTGTGGTCTGAACCACAAGACCCAACCCCCTGGGAATTTTCCAGATGTCTTTGGGAGTTGTAAGCTGCTGCTTGCCCATCCTGACCTAGGCAGAAATAACTCAAATTGGCAGTTTCTACAACAAATACACAGCTTGCTCCAAACTCAATTCTCAGAGAATTATCCCATCTCTACACCAAACAGTTGGGAAGGCACGGAGACCACCACTGGCCTCTTCTAGTTCTGAGGCAATGATTCAATCACACCATCATTTATTCAGCTTATTTTAATAAATGTGGTAACCAGCCTCCAAGATGGCCCCCAATGATCCCTGCCACCTGGAAATGATGTCCTTGGGTAGGACCCTCCCACACTGAATAGAGCTGACCTAGGGAATTGGTGAAATATAGTGGAAACAACAGAGTGTGACTTCTGAAACTAGGTCATAAAAGATACTACAGCTCCCCTGGTCCCCTCTTTTGGATCATTTCTCTGGGAAAGCCAGCCACCATATTGTGAGGACACTCAAGCAGCCCTGTGGAAGATCCACGGCTGACATCCCGACTACATCCTCATGAGAGATCCTAAACCAGACCCACCCAGCTAAGCCACTCCCAGATTTCTGACCCACAGAAACTGTGCGAGATAATGTTTATTGCTTTAAACTGCTAAATTTGGGGATAATTTGTTACACAACAGATATACATTTTGTGCTAGGGCCTAAAACAGGCACTAGCATACAAAAATGAAGAAAGTAAATATAGCCTCTGCCCTCTCAGAGCTCATAGCACAGAAGCAAGTCTTATAAAGGTAGTGAAGTTAGGTGGCAGTGTCAAGATTGAATGGAAGTTGGGATCTGATATTAGTGCAGTAAAAATATAATTTTCTCTAGAAAGAAAAATTAAAGCAACAGCTTTCACTTTATATTTCTGTATTGTTTGGTTACCTTTTTACACACACATGTTGTTTTTTCAGGTAATTTCTATCAAGACATCTTCCCATAAATATTTCTCATGAGAATTTAATTGACACATTTTTGGGAAAGGATTTTTGGCAACACGTATCAAAAAAACCATAAAACTGTGCCTATCCATTGACCCAGCAATTCCACTTAAATTAATTTATTATAAAGAAATACGCAGGGACATAAAAGAGTGCTCACGGCACTGTTATTCATGAGTGAAGAGAAATTGGAAATGGCCTAAATGTCAACAATAGTAACTTTGTTAAATCACTACTTAATCACAAGCCATCCATACACTGGAATCTTATGTAACGATCAAAAATGATGATGTAGCTCTACATTTATTTTCAAGGAAATATGTGCTGACATAATGCTAAGTGAGAAAGACAAGTCATACAACAGTCTATACTGTATAACTCTATTTCAATAAAAAGCATATATATTTATGCATAAAATTATTGGAAAGCTAAACCACATGTTAATAATGTTATGTCTGGGTAGAGGGATTATGCATGTATATATTTTGTTTCTTTTGGCTTGTCTGTGTTCTTTCATTTTTATTTTAAATACGTGGATTACTTCAGGAATAGAGTACCAAGTATATTTTCATTAAGGCCCCAGAATACCCATTAATTATGCTCACCTCTACTGTTCTTGGGCTGTTTGTCCTTCCCTAGGCTTCCAGGGGGACCATTCTGACTAGCCTGTCTTCCCTCCCCTTGACCATCTACTGGGACTGGGGATACTGCTGGGTCCTGGAACACAGTAGAGTATAGGGTCCCCTTCATGGTGCCCCTAACGACCCCCTCCCTTCCATTTTCTATGGGGAAGATCCACCTCTCCAGAGAGCATTGGCCCGCTGACTAACTCTGGCAAGCAGCTTCTAACTCTGGCTCCAAGGGTGGAGCACCATGAGGAGACTGATTTACTGCCCACTAAGGACCCACGCAGGAAGCAGGCCGATGGCGTTCTCCATTCGGGATGGCCCTTGAAGGATTTGTGGCTCTGGCAGAGACGCTTTTAAAGGCCATAAAGGGAGTTAAGCGATCAAGAATTTTATCCGATTGAAATGAAAGTCAGCGGGGAAGAGGCTATCTATACCTTCAAACTTGGCCAAGGTCCACCTTTCAGTAGCGGGACTCTGGCAGGAAGATTGGCGTCCTATTGCTTACCTCAAGCAAGAGACATCCACCTGGATCACTTCCATCTCTTGAGTTCCCCAACACGGCCCCTGGTTCCGGCTGAGATGCTCTTCTCCCCTGTTCCCATGACTGGTTTGACCCCAACTAACATTTCAGCGGATATTCCCATCCTTCGATTTCAGCCCCCTCTAAATAGATCCATTCATCTATTTGCCAATAAGAAGTCTGCGGCAAGACACTGCTTGTTTGGATTTTATTCTGTGGACAAGGGGTAGTTCTTCTTCCTTCCAGAGTATTGAGTGTCACCTTCACTATGGGAACGGGGCTTTCCCTGGACCATGCACTGGGCATGGCACCGGGGACAAGCCCACTTGCTCCTACAGTTGTGGGGTTTTTCTTCTAGGAAGAGATGCTAGACAAGTAAATAAGCAAGGAAGACAATTTCTGGTGGTGATTAAAGGGAAGACATGTACTCGTAAGTTGGAGAATAACTGGAACTTTCATCCAAAGCCAGAGACGAACTTTCTGAAGAGGGGCATTTGAGCCAAGACCTAAATAAGCCTGAAGCTCTTAGACCCGAGGAAAATTTTCCAACTGCCTCACCTCAGTGGCAAATTTGGGCCAGTCCTGTTCAGCCCCACCCAGGCACAGCACGTAGGGGACTTCCTGGTCCTCTGGACCAACACCCATCTCAGTGATGTTCAGGACCCCACCCGCCATCCCCACCCCCTTCCATGTCACCAGCATCTGGGACAATGACAGGAGCAGTTGCTCAGAGGAGAAAGTCTTGCTGAGACCCAGCAACATTTCAGGGCCCCGTAGCCTGGATCGTCAACGCGTGGCACACTGGATGTGGTTGAAAGCGGGTCCTGGCTGGACAGCACAAGGAAGGATAGCAGTGTGGTCCCCAGCACTCACTGGAGAGGATACTGGACAATTTCATGCTGCTCAGATCCTACCTGGCTTGTGGATGTGCCCTCAGAAGAAGGTGGATCCACCCCCTTATGTCTGTTCAGCCTCTTCCAGCTGGGTCCTCTACCCTGGGCCCCCTTCTCTCTTTCCCTCCTCAAATCCTCTGCATCTTTTCCCCTCCCTCCCAGCTTGGGCGTCCCTTTCTAACTCAGGGAATGAAAGCTCACTCGTATTCACACTAAAAAGCAAATACACTGTGTATGAGTTCCCCATTAAAAGGTATAGGATTTTGGATTTCAAAAGCCAGGGCGAGATTTCATATTCCTTCATTTTCTACCAGCTCAACTTTCCCCCAAAGAAAAGAACCTTGCTCCAGTGAGGGTAGGAAGCGGTGAAACAGGGAGCAGGCACAATCTGAAGCGTAAGAGTAAATACCAAAATACCAAAAAAATATTTGACTTAGCGTTTTAAAAATAGTAGCCCACCACAAATACACAGCATCTGCCAGGCACAGAGTTTGGGACTAGAACCACCACAGGCCTGTGGACAAGGCCCTCGCTTTCAGGAGGCTCGGGAAAAGGAAAGGGGAAGAAAGAATGGCCAGCTGTGACGCCAATCCCACAGAGTCTGGGTCACCATAGGGGGCGCTCCAGAGCAGAGACCGCTAGACAAAAATGGCCAGGCCCTATGACCCCTGTCACACTCAGCCATCATGCCTTAAAAGATGTGGCCTCAGTGGGAAGCCACAGTAGCTCTCTAAGATGCCGCAGCTGGAGGCTGTGAGCTCCTGCACTGCTCACCTCTGAACAGGAAGGCACCTCTTTGACTCTCTCACACCCTAATGAGGGCAGTTAAATGGTGCTGACTAGATCAGAAGAAGACTAAATCACCGGGCTCTTAACGCTGAGACAGCACCCCGGACCAGGAGAATCAGTAGAGGCCTGAAGGCTCAGAGAGGTCTATGGCATGGTGATGAAGTGCTTAGACCTTAAAGGTGGGCTGTGTGAGTTCAGCTCCCAGCTCTGCCACCCACTACCTGAGGAGCCTAGAATGGACGGGTGACTTTGGCTTCCTGTGTAGCCTACCCATGATAATAATAGTACCAACCGTATCACTCTACTGCAAGGATGACGGAAGTTATCTTTTTAGAAAGAGGTGACTATTTTAGAAAGCGCCGAGCAAATGCCTGGCCAGGAAACATTATTATATTAGGTAAGTGTTAGTGAATGTCCAGGTTTTAAAACAAATGAGGAGAAACAGTGCTGCAGACAGAGGGCACAGCCTGGGTACTGGCCCAGAGAACGGGAACAGCGTTGCCCAGCATGGAACCTGCATCCGTGGGCTGAATCCAGCCAAAAGGCCGGTAGATTCCACTCACGCAGTATTTAATTTGTTTTTCAGGCGTCAATTTTAAGGAAAATTACATTCTTCGGTCTTGCCAAACAGCCCACCAAGACTGTGTGATTTTTCTCTAACCTCCAGATTGACTCAAAGCTGAAACACCACGAATGCTGCCCTTCACACATCTCTCTCCAGTTAAAAGTGCCATTTCATTCCAAATGACAAGATGCGGACACACATTCTTGCTGCCACCTGTAAGAAAAATAGGGTGGGCTCCTGCGAGGTCCCCTTCCCATCCAGGGGTCACATCCTCCCTCTCTCGTGATCCCTCCACAGCAGAAGCCCCGTCTGCCTTTCCCCGGGCCAGCCGGTCATTGACCAGCCCGGTGTGGCGGTGTGGGCTGAGGACTCCGCCCGTGCCTGCCCGCCCCTCACCGGCCATGTGGAATGAGTTGCTCCCGTTTTACTCCGTAGCAGAGATGGAAATATTTCCTCCACGTCTTTGTGGAGGTTTGCGTGTGTGTGTGTGTGTGTGTGTGTGTGTGTGCGGTGGCCTGAGGCTTAACTCATAGTTCCTAGGAGCTACTGGGCTTCTCCTTCCCAGGCCAAAATCACTGGGTCCAGGATGCCCACAGCACAGGAAGGAGACCGGATAAGAGGACTGGGAAGGAGAGGTAGGTCAAGTGCAAATAATTCATGTCGAAAGGAATTCAGTTCTACCTTCTGTAACCTTAGAAAGAGCTCCCTGAAGTAGCCCCTCCTCCGTGTTGTTTACCTTGAACCTGCACCTCCAGGAGAACAATGGGAGTAACCACCATGCTTTGCACGCTTGCTATGGGCACATATACTCCTTCTAGCAACCCACTGAAATAGATGTTAGCATTATTGCCCTCATCCACAGATGAAGCTCAGAGAAGGAAAGTAACTCACCCAAGGACACACAGCCAATAAGTGGCAGAGCTGACTTGTCTGACCACAAGTACAGTCCTCGTCCCATACCCTCTAAACCCACAGAGGAACATAAATAATTGTGTCCCTGTGATCTAGAACAGTCTCTTCACCCCAACCTACCAAATTTTACAGGTACTCTACTTGAGATGGGAGGGCAAGATAGATGAGTTCCTCACCCAGGCACACAGCTAGTCAGTGAGAAAACCCATACAGAAACAGGTGCAGCGGGTTGCAGCATACCTATTTATTCCCACTTTCTTCTTTAAGAAAGATAGAGTTGAGACCTGGTTATCCATAAAGGAGAAACGAACAAAATTGTGCAGCCAAGAGGCTGGATTCTGTAGTCACGCAGGGCTGTGTTTGAATCCTGAGGCCACCATTTACAAGCTGTGTGATCAGGGACCAGCTGCCTCAATTTCCTCGGGTACAAATGCAGGTAACAATAAAATCTACCCTAAGGGGTCATGGTAGGGATGATTTAAAACGATAAAGCCCGAGCGCCCAGCACAGTGCCTGGCACATGATAGTATTCCCAGTAAATATTAACCATCGGTATATTGATATTAACAATTAACGTTGGGGGTCGATTTTACTCTCGAGGCACCTGACAAATATTTGTGGTGAGACAATGACGTGCAGTGTATTGAGCCAAGAGCTATCAGTGACACAAACAAGAATCAGTTCTCAAGAAACTTTGTCGGAAACGAGAGCTCAGTATGTGACAAAGTCAATGGCAATTTCGTTCATGGAACTGGTCTGTGCGAAACGAAGCTTTCCCATCCCAGGTGGCATATTACATTGTATTTATCTGTTTACGAGTATATTTCTGTCTCCCTCACAGGGTTATGAAGTGCTTGAGGCCTGGGAATGCCCTTGACATCTTCGTAGTGTACTGTCAGTTCTTTCTCCAAAATACATCCGCTATTCATCTACTGCTCTGTGTTTCTATCACCTGAGCCACTCTTGCCTGGGTGACTACAATAGGCTCCTAATTGGTTTCCCACAATCCCCTCTGATCCCCATCCCCCCCATCATCCAGAGTTATGTTCAATGTGCAAATCACATCATTTCATTCCTGTTTCATCCCCCAATGGCTTCCCTTTGCATAAAAAAAAAAAAAAAGATTTGCAAAAGTGTAAAAAGATGAAATAAAATAGAAATGTAAATCAGAAAACAAAAACAAAACAAAAGAATAAAAATCTAAACTCCTTACTCTGGCCACAAGGACCCCATTGGTCAGGCCCCTGCCCACTTCTCCAACATCACCTCCTACCCTCTTAGCCTTGCTCACTTTGCTCCAATCCACTGCCTTTCTTGTAATTATTCAAAACACACCAATTTCATTCCTATGTCAGGGCACTTGCACTTGCCGTTCCTTCTGCCTAGGACATGCATCCCCCAGATCGTCCCATGAGGGGTTCCTCTCATCATTTATGTCTTAGCTCCAGGGTCAGCTACTCAGAGAGGCCTCCCCTGATGACCCTTTCTAAAGTTACATCCCCCATTCACTTGTATCATATTACTCTACTGGGTAATGTGCAGTTACCCTGCCCTTTAATGGGTTTATGTGCTTATGTTCTGCCTCTCCCCTCAACTAGAACATATGTTTCATAAGGGCAAAGACCCTCTCTGTTCTGTTCCCCATTGAATCCCCAGAACCTAGTCCAGTGCCTGGCACATAGTAGGACCATAAACTATTTGTTGAATGAAATAATGGATTGAGAGCTCCTTGAAAACAGGGACCATGTATTCTTCTCCTTTGGATTGCAAAGAGCTCAAAACAGTCTAGCATCCAGGAGGTGCCAAATTAGGGTATATCCCTCCTCTCAAGGGCACGAGGTAAAAGGTACACAAATCACTTCTGCTTATACCTCCATCAGCCAGGACTTAGTCCCATGGCCATATTTAACTGCAAAGGAGTCTGGGAAATGTATTGTTTATGCTTTAATGCTGGGTGGCTATGTGTCCAGCTAAAGAGTCTATTACTATCTGAAATGGAGAAATCAAATAATTAAGACCCTGTGCCACAAGTAGCAATAATTTTAAAAACAATAATTATAATAACAGTAGCTTACATCCATTGAGTATGCTAGGCACAAGAGTAAATTCTTCTAATCCTCACAACAATCCTTTGATAGATACCATTATTATCCCCATTCTACAGAAGAGGAAACTGAGGCTCAGGGAAGTACATGTGACCTACCCACAGTTGCGCAGCTGGTGAGTGGGGTGAAACCAGGACTGGACTGATTTGATAAAGAAGAAAAGCCCAGCTGTTTGTAACCCAAAGAGATGGGACATTATTACCTTCTGTCACTGGGGAGTCACTGAAAAATTAGACTGAGGTAGCTAAACTTATAGTATAACAGTCCCTGAGCTAATGGTCTTATGTGTGTTATCTCATTCAACCTCGGTACTATTAATATCCCCACTTTGGCTGTGTCTGTTTTGTTCACGGCTGTATCTCCTGTGCCTACAATGATATCTAGCACAGATAGATGCTCAACAGATAATTGCTGATTGTTGAAAAAAATTGCATCTGCAATTCAATGACTTTACGTGTCAGTATGGTTTCCAGTCTGTCTCCCTCACTGGACTGCAAATTCCATATAAGGCAGGGCATGATTCTTCTTATCCTTGCTGTGTATTGTTCCCAGTTCTAGCTCAGGGCCTGGAATACAGTAAGGCCTCGCTAAATGCCTGTTCAATGAATGAATGATCATCCTTGTCACAGAGAATGGAGAGGTTGAGAAGAACCTCTTTAAAATACTGTCCAGGGACCAATTCTTTTCTCCAATTGGAAACAAAACAAAAAATAGAGATCACGGCTCCAAAACTCATCCGGGATCCTGTTCAGAACTGGCAGAATACCACCAGCTGGTGAGGCTGCAAGAATCGTGAGGTTTCTTGGGTATCAAATGAGGTTGTGTGAATATGGAAACCAAACAAGTCCCTTTTGATGAGTTGGGTGTAAATAAATCTGAATCCCAGGAATTAAAAGCCTCTGGAACACACGATGGCTTTGGAATGAAGAAGGGCTCAGCTGGAATATCTGCTGGGTCCTTGAAACAAATTGTTTTTAAAACTACTTTCAGGCAAGTCCCTGAGCTCAGCCAATACCTGGGCCTGCCCCGACAGCAGATATTTTTTTTTCTTCCGTGAGTAGTTGAGCTTGGTTCCTTAGCAACCTGGACTAGGCTTTCCAGGCAGCCCCTGTGCATCTGAAAAAGACGCCTTGCTAACAGACATCTCCGGGCACAGCAGCAATTCAGCTAACAGTCCAGACCACCAAAGCCTTGGGGACAAAACACTCCCCAAAGTAGACAAGTCCAACCATTGAGCCAGGAAGGCAGAATTCAGTGCTTGACAAAATAAAGTTTAAAAGTGAGTTTTCATGACTTTGTCAGGCTGGGAAATTATTACTTCTTGATGAGAATACAGTAAGTCCTCACTTAATGTTGTTGATAGGTTCTTGGAACTATGGTGAAATGACATACAATGAAACCAATTTTACCATAAGCTAATTGATAGAAACAAAAGTGAAGGTCCTATGGCATCTCAACATTATAATAAAACGACTTGGAACGAAACCATGGTATTCAAGGACCTGCTGTGCTGGAAATCAGTGACCGCTGCCATCCATGCTCAGTCACTCACACTCCCCACCCCACATTACTCCACATATAAGAAATAATTATTTGCAGTAAAATACCTAGCAACTCCGTGCTCCTGCCTCTGTATCCTTCTCTGCCTTTCTTCCAAATAAACAGAAAATGAAGAACAGCTAGAAAATCTTCATTGCGCACAACTCTTTTGCACACTCTGTCCCCACCATACTTTCTTTCTTGCATTTCCTTGAATCCAGGAAGCTCTTTCTTACCCTGAACTCTTAGCATCCACTTTTCCCTCTGCCACCAATGCTCTTCCCTCCAATTTTGCACAAAACCTGAGACTTCTTCAAGTCTCTACCCAAATGTCACTTCCCCCTGGGGGGACTTCCCTCCACCTTTGCCCTTCCCAACTCTGATGTTTTCCATCATAACATTCACCAATATTTGTAATGACATATTTCTCCTTTTAACTTCACATCTTGCCCTCCCACTTGTCTATGAGCCCCTTGGGTAACGGGCTTGTGTGTTTTATTCATCAGTGTAGACTCCTCTAATTCACCCACTAATATTCCATTTAGAAGCCCAGACTCTGCCAACCAGAGAGGCTGGAATTCAGAGCCTTTGGAGGAAGATACAGAGACCCAGCCAGTGCTAATAGAGTCAAGAGCCATTCATCACTCCCCCACTTGTGACAGCTGGATGGATTAATAATCCTGGTTGGCCCACGACTAACTGGTAGACCCGTCTGGCCCAAGCTGTCCCTCTGCTTATGAATTCCTGTGGTGGCGTGGGTTTGAGTTTGTCCACCTCATCCTTCAAGCTCTACTCAAACCTCATCTCCTTTATAACACCGTTCCTTCTCTCCCCAGGTTGAAGTAGTTGCTCCCACTTTGCCTTTCCCAGAGTAAATACTGTCTATTCCCTGCATTTGGCAATGAATAATGCATGGGTTTGTAGCGGCCCTTCCAGTCTTGCCCTGAACTCTTACTTAAATCTTTCACATCCAATATCCATTTGTTCTTTTAACTGCTAGCATTCACTCTTTCTCTGGCTGTTATGTGGATAGTAGGCTTACAGAATAACAATCTTGTCTTTCTCCCCACAGTTCTGTTCTTCACACAGCACCCTGTGGTCTGATCGAAACATGTATGTGATCCCATCCCTCCTCTACTCAAAACCTCCAATGGCTCCCAACTCACTCAGAGTAAAACCCAGAGTCCTAACCACAACCAGCAGCCTCTACAGGAACTCCTTCATGCTAATCTCCCCACCTCAGCGCCCACCATTCTCACATTCCTTCTCTCTACTCCAGGAAAACTGGCCTCTGCTGTTTCTCCAGCGTGCAAATCATGCTCCTACCCCAGGGCCTTTGCACTTTCTGTTTGCTGTGCCTGGTATGCTCTACTCCAAATATCTGTATGGCTCACTTAACTCATTCAGGTCTGTCCTCAAATTCACCTTCTTAGAGAGAGACTGCTCTTGACGGTGCCTTGTCACTCTCAATTACCTTACCCTGCTCTTCTTTCCTCTCTGTCTTCTATAACTACTGATTTCTTATGGGCTTTTTTGTTTCCTTACTATAGAAGAAGGAGAGAACAGATACTGGAGGTAAACCAGCAATCTAACCACAGACATTATTCAAAGGAAACTGAGGTGCTGCTATCTGAAAACCATGGTAAGCATCCAAATCAATGTAGCCCACTAGAGCCCACTACTATGCTCACGGTGCTGTGGGTTTGCGGTTTCCTGTGGAACACCCTCATTATTAAATTAAGTAAGGGAACTACTTAATTTTGTGTCTGAATGTTTGGGCTAGATGTTGGTTTCTCCCCAAAATTACACTGTTCCCTAATATACAAGTTCCTCTCCCAGGTGTCTTCAGTTTTGATAGGACTGTCAGTCAAGGTTCCCTGTGCATTCTGGTTAACCAGTAGACATGGGACCCAACAAAGGGCTGTGAGAGCCTCTCTCTCCTAAGGAATGAACCCTGAGTACCATGAAACACATAGGGAAGGAAGTTGGAACCAATTCATCTCAAAGGTTGTATCCTAAGAAAACTGTCCTATAGGTTCTTGCTACCTAGATATTGGAAGCTTCCTACTTTCTATTTGTTCTGGATCTGTTGTTCACTTTTGTGTTTTGTTTTGTTTTTGTGTTGTTTTGTTTTTCAGATCCTGTGTCCTTATAATAAATTGCTTAGATTAGCCTGAGTCATCGACTGATAAAGTCTTTATAAATACTTATTTGTTTGATGTCATTCCAGTTGCTACCGCAGAATCTTAACATTTATCGGTCCATCTCTAGTCTGGAAGACAAAGCCACCCAACCAGGGAGTTCAAGAGAAAGGATTTTAATATAGGTCACTGGTTACAAAGGTGTTGGTAGAGCTGAAAGGGCAAACAGGCATCAGAGAAAACTCAGCGATTCGCAAGAGCAGGAAGCCACGACTGCCCTGGGAAAGGAGAGATCAAGAAGGAGGTGGTGTTACCAGAACCCAGGAGCTGGGGCTGCCTGGTGGGAGATGGGACCATCCATGGACCGACACAGCGAAAGCTCAAACCATATAGGAAGTACAGCTACTGCTGGAGTTGCCCCCATGCCCAGCGAGGCTCCTCAAATATAAAAGAGTGTGGAATATGGGAGAATGACCTTGGCCTCTCCTATCATAGTCCAATCTGCCAACCTCCCATTGGAGGCTCCCATTGGCTGAACCTAACCAGAAGCAAAGGACACTGGGAATTGTAGTTTGCAGTAGTCAGCCATCTGCTATATAGAAGTGAGCCGAGAAAGGGCAGGAAATGGACTGAGGAGAAACAGACAAGTGACTGGCACAAAAAGAGTGAAAGAGCCCTCTCTCTGATTGGTCACCGTTAATGTCCTTCTTGGCTTCCAACATGGCGGCCAAAGGGGACAAACTCAGATGGAGAAAGAAACAGGCACGTTCTGCCATTGCACTGCCCAGCACAATCCTGCCCTCCACCAAAACGTCTCTGTGTGGGCCCCTGACAGTCTCAGTCTGGGCCAATGGCCTGGCCACTGCTCCCCTTTCCACTCCCATAAAGTCCAGCAGGCCTGCTGGTAACCAAAGGCCTGGCTTTGGCTGTGTACCAAGTAACTGGAGGAGACAGCGCCACTCAGAGCTCTGGGCAGTGCCAGGCAGCAGAAACCAAGCCCTTTTCCTGTCTAGAGTTTGATGAATTCTCTACCAGTTGCTTCTACCCTCAGAATTAAAAAATAATGTTTGTGTAGCCTAGCTCATTAGCATGCTTCCCTGGTGACAGAGCCCCCTCCGCCTCTCTGTGGCAGGCCTACCTTCCCAAGTTCCAGCCAGAGCGCTTGCTAACATGCTCTCTGAAAGTCATTTTTGGACCCAAAATGAGGAAATGGGGCCAAAGCTCACTTTGTGGAAAGATTTTATTTCCATCTGAGTCCACTTCAAGGAACAGCAAGGGATTCGTTTTGTTAGCTTTTTTACCTCCAAAAAAATTGCTGGGCCTTTTCGAAGCAGATTTATGGAATTGCTCGGCAATCATGTTTCAAACTACGGAGAGCAGGAGCCCCTTCTTTGGGGATGTGTCCAAACTGGCTGGCACCACTAAATATAGGCTAAATGAAAAGCATTCAGTAAGCTTGGCGTGGGGAAACCTATTCCGAGGCAGGTTTACAGAGGTTGGTGCGATGCCACAGGGGCCAGTGAATTCCCCACATGCTGGTCAAATTGGAGACAATGAGAGGAACTCATTCAAGCTCAGGTAAGAAGACTGATAAGGACACTGAAAATGGAGAGGTTTCTCCCAATTATGTTCCTGAGACCAGTGGCTCCCCAACGTCAAGGCGCACTCAACTCCCGTAAAAGAGACGTCAAATGTCCAAAGCGATCTTCGGGGATGCTATTGGTCTCCTATGGCACACTTGAACATCTGACACCCTCTTCTGGGAATGTCCTAATGATTGCAGAGCTCGCCATGACAACTATGGCCATGGTTATATTTATATTCAAACCAGAGACAAGACAGACTCGCACCAGCATTCACACGAGCAGTAGAGTTGGACAACGCTGAACGGTGTGGCCATGGGCTCTTGGCCTGATGGAACTTATTTTCCTCATCTGCAGAATGGGCAGACGACCAACTTCACTGGGTCGTTGTGGAGGTTCAACCAGATAATGTCCCTAAGGCATCCTATACGGTGTGTGGCACATAGGAAATGCTCACTGCGTGGTGTCTTTTAAACTAATAATGAATCTGGGCAGTGTATAGGAGTAGAAAAGGTCCTAAGGTAACAAGGAAGGGAAGAGGAGAAACTCAAGGATGTCTGTCTAGAGATAGAAGCTGTGGTAGAGAGGACAAAGCGAAGTCCCAGCCAAGAAGGGGCTGGGAAACTGTATCAGTCAGGGCTCCGGTGACATCTCCTGGAAGGAAACAGAGGGCCGGCTCAAATGGGTCAACGGGAGAGTTTAATAAAGGTGATATTTATAACGATTGGGGCAGAATTTAG
The DNA here is from genome assembly GCF_036562045.2 of Rhinolophus sinicus. Classification (NCBI taxonomy): domain Eukaryota; kingdom Metazoa; phylum Chordata; class Mammalia; order Chiroptera; family Rhinolophidae; genus Rhinolophus; species Rhinolophus sinicus. The sequence continues at coordinate 30,898,403 of NC_133765.1, read as the reverse complement.
GACACCAGCAAGGGATGGGAAGCACCCAAGGGCTTGTGACATGGGGAAAGCTCATCCTGTCACCAGTCCTGAAGGAGCAAAGAAAAAAAATGTCATGAGAACCCAGAGAGAAGGACAGGGCTCCTGATCAGGCTGAGACTTTTGGTCAAGACACTGCCATCCCTAGACAACCTGGCAGGGAAGGCACCAGGGAAATAAGGATCCAACTCCACTGTCCTCCACCCCTTGTATCTCCTACTGGTGCCTCCCATTGTCTGAATCCACTTGGAAGCCAGAGACAAGAAGTCCATTGGTGGAGTCTCTATGGGTCAGCCACATTGGGGGCGAGGGGAGAGAGGAGCTGGAAGGGCAAATACAAGGCACCTGGCACATAAACCTAGTGGAATAATGTCTCTCTCCAGATTGCATTCAGCTGCTAGGCAAAGAGACAGAATGAGCAACAGAGATGTATCTTGTCGTATGCAAAAAAACAAACAACAAAAAAAAAACATTTAAAGGTAATGAGGACCACCATATTGCATCGCTCTAGGGCTGACCTAGAGTTCACAGCAGAGGTGAATGGCACCTCTGGAGTTAAACGACTGGGGTTGGCTGGGCTGGTTGGGCTGGCTGGGTGACGGTATGATGCCATCAGGGTCTCAGGATGCTTGTGTCTTTCTACTCTACCATCCTTAGCACTGACTTTCACCCTCAAGGTGGCCTCATGATCACAGGTGGCTGCTGGATGGAGAGGCAGCCATCGTATTGGAAAGAGGAAGAAACGAACGAAGGGCAAGAGCTCTCTGGAAGCTCCACTCAATAACTTCTGCTTCCATCTACCGCCTTTACCGCTCATATCTGCAAGGGACACTTCACGCTATCATTTCCCTTTTTGTTTTCAATTGGTTTTATTACTCTCCTAGAGAAATTTTTCTTTCAGATTTATTGTCCAATGTAGTTTCAAGGAAGTGGTTTCTTTTTTATTTATTTATTTATTTTTATTGGGGCACAGTGTGTTTCTCCAGGGCCCATCAGCTCCAAGTCAAGTCATTGTCCTTCAATCTAGTTGTGGAGGGCGCAGCTCAGCTCCAAGTCCAGTCGCTGTATTTCAATTTTTTAGTTGCAGGGAACGCAGCCCACCATCCCATGCGGGAATTGAACCGGCAGCCTTGTTAAGACCATGCGCTCTAACGAACTGAGCCATCCAGCCACCCCACTGGCAGCTCGTTATCTTCAATCTAGTTCTGGAGGGTGCAGTCACTGGCCCACGTGGGAATCGAACCGGCAACCCTGTTGTTCAGAGCTCACGCTCTAACCAACTGAGCCATCCGGCCGCCCCTCTAATTTATTTTTAACTTGGCATCATGCTACTTCCAACAACACAGGGAACTTTTATTAAAGACAAAAGAATAGTTATTGTCTGAGTTGGGAGTCAGAGGACCCAGGCTGTAGTCTGTACTCTGACCCTACTTAGATGGGTGACTTTAGGCAAAACGTGGTTCATCTCAGATTAACTGTTGATTCTGTGGCTCCCACGATAGCTTCCCATGCCGATCTTCCTCCTGCCGACTTCTAGGTCCCAGCACAGGCCTAGAAATACTAGCTCCATCGCTACCCACTCCTTTTGGTGTAGCAGGGATGGAAGAAAGGACAATGAACTGTTCACCTTCCAGTCTTTTCTCTATGTCAACAGGCACTATAGTTTCAAGCGTACAGCCAATTAGCAACAGACAGGGGTGTGTTGGAGGGCTGGTGCCATCCCTGTTAGCTGGATGGCCTTCAGCAAGTCCACTTAGCTTCTCTGAACCTCAGTTTCCTCCTCCGGAAAGTGGGGCTAACAAAAGCACTCGCCTAATGGAGCTGGAGAGAATGAATGAGATCGTGTGTGTAAGATTCTTAGTACGTGATAAGACACGCATGAAATGACAGCTCTGAGTACTGTAAAAAGAACATCCCTCCTCCCCACCAGGGCTGGCAGATTCTCAGCCTGAGAACATCAGGGAGAGAGAAGGGAATTGCACATCGGATAACAGGGTGCTGAAAAGTGTGAGCAGCTGCTGCAGCCAGGGGGGTGAGGCTTCTGCATCTATTTCTACACTCTTCTTACATCCCATCAGACAAGCAATGGGAAGCAACCAATTTCTGACCTGGAACACTTCCCATCCAAAATGTAAGGCCTTCATGTTGATATTCCCCAAAATGCTCTGAAAAAAATGTAGGTGTGTGTTTATTACAGAGAAAGTTTCCAAGTTCACTTTTTTAAAACTATAGGACTTGTCAAAGCCTTTAATATGCTAATAATATTTCTAAACCTTCCATAGGGGGTATCATATACAGTGTGCCCCAAATATATTTGCCGAATAACACCTTTTCCTAATAGTAATAATAACAATAACAGTAATAGTAATAACGATTTATTGAGTACCTACAAAGGGTTAGACCTTGTGCCAAATGTTTTACATTGCATCATAGTCAGCTATTATTGTGACAATGCTGCATAACAAACAAGCCACAGTATCAATGGCTCACAACAACAATATTATTTCTCACTCATTGTCCAGTGGTTAGCTGGTATGCCTCTGCTTCAGGCTGCAGACTGAATTCAATTCTGCTATCTGTGTCTATAACTCTGGGACCCAAGTTAAAGCTTCATCAACTACCCAAGGCATGCTTTTCTCATGGTTCAGGGCAGGAATACCAAAGAGCAAACCAAAACTTGACAAGCACATTTAAAGTCTCTTCTCTAATGAAGCCTGTGTTATGTCTACTCACATCCATTGGCCAAAGTAAGCCATAGGGCAGCTGAAGTTCAGAGACAAAGCGATTTGTTGGAGGTCACACAATCCTAGGCGTCAGACCTAGGGCCTGAACTATCTGAATCCTTTTTTAGGGTGGCTATACAAATGTCATTTGACTTTGATGTTCCTTAATTTCACATTTCCTTTAGTTCTTCTGTGACATTTGCCCATTTACTTTCAATGCAATGAAATGTTTTATGATGCTTTAGCCCAGAAGCTCACCTATAAACCCACAACATTTATGTACATACTTACATTATTAATATTACATGAGCCCTGTTCCTAATTTACTATGAAATCCAAGGTTGTCATCTTTAGAGCTGTGTCTCCCATAAGTAGAAATTGCACTCAGCGATGAAACAAGTAAATGTGAATTTATGGATGCAGGAGATCCCGTGGGGTGTTCACCCAGATGCTCTGAGCACACACCCTTCTTATGTATGCTGATGGCTTCCTACTGCAAGCATTTGCAGCTCTCCACCTGGGAGCTCCCCCTGGCCTTAGCACACAGGGTAGGCCAGCAGTCCGGGGAGCCAACACCTCCAGGAGTAGCCCTCAAATAATGACAAACTGAAGTTGGAGGAAAGATACTCCAGCTTCTGGTACCCCGGGGTAGGGCTGGGGGGAATAACTCTGAGACATGTTCTGAGAGCGGTCCCCAGCAGGACTGAGCCTCAGTTTTCCACAGCAATAACTTACTGATTAACACGGTCTGAATTGGCTGCTTTTCTTCCAAATTTCTCTGCACCCTGACTGGTGCTTCCTGGGCTCACCTCCAAAAGCAAAACAACACAAACATTACTGGCACTCAGATCCTTGTCTCAGGGTCTGCTTCCGTGGGAACTCTACCTAAGACAATAGATGAATATTATTAACAAAAATAGAGTTGGCGTTCACTACCTACTTCATAGTTGCTTGCATTTTTTTCATTCATGTTTTCCAAAACACGTTTTGCCTTTCTCAGGGGGGCATCGCAGACGCCCTGATACAAATTGCGGGTACTCTCAAGAGAAAAATGCACCATCACACAAAGGGCACCGTCCAGGACTCTGTGGCCCCAGGTTGATTTTTCCAATATGGGGACACACAGAAAGGAAGTAACGGGCAAGACAGCCTCAGGGACAAGAGAGCCCAGAGCGCTAACTCTGGGGAAAGCTCCTGGACAAGTGCTGAGTTCATACTCCCTTCCGTTTCTGGCTTAGCTGCATTTAGGAACATCATTCTTCATAGCTCTAAACACTAGACTAAGGAAGCAAACCCTGGTGAGGACCTGCTGTAGGAAATTCCTCATTCTGCGGCTGGGAGGGCGCTTATGGTTGTTTAGGTTGCTTATCTGCTGGCCTGGTGTTCACCTCTTCCATAGTTCCTTGACGCCTCGGCCTTCCACGATGTCACCACGGACATCAAAGGCTTCCCCACCCTTGGAAGTGACTCCTGGGTGTGTGGGTGGTGGGCGGAGGAAGCTGCAAGGAAGGCTCCAGCCTCTGGCCTCTTGACAAGGAGGGAGGGCTATTGCAGAGGCCAGAATTTCTCCAGCTAGAAGGGGGAGGGCAACACATTAGGATAAATCAAATACCCACCATCCACCCGCAAGGCCAGGCCTCCCTGTTTTCAGGTTCAAGCTCCCCACTCCACATTCATTATTCTGGCTTGGCAATATGATAGCAGGCATGGGGGGGAGAGGGGGGAGGAATGGGCTTGAAAAGCAGTCAGCCAGGCTTGAATTGGAATCCGGGGCTCAATGGAGAATGACTTTACTTGTCTACTCCGCACTTGGCTCAGCGGTAAAATAGGAAATTGGTATCTTTCTTGCCGGGTTGTTTTAAGGATCAAAGAGGAACACGAAAACCTAGTGCTGATGAGAACAGAGCACATAGTAGGTGCTCCATAATTGCCAACCTTTATAGCTGTTACTGTTATTACGACGTCCCCAAAAGGCCCCTGGCTGATTTCCCTTACTACATTTAATTCCATTTTTATGTTTTTCGCTCCTTCCCTTGCAACCCAGAGTAGGTAATTCATCTTGCTCCCCACCCCCTAAATCCTTCCTCGATTGAAATATTCTCCTGGGGTTTTCCCAGAGCCATGCTAGCCCCTGGAATTATCCCAGTGGCCCCTACGTGAGGCAATAAGATCTTTCTTTATAAAATAGACAGCCCTGGGGAAACACACACACACACAAAAAAACGCGGAAGCATTTTAGATGTGCCCTCTTGGTCCACTCAGAACAATATCCCCTCTATTGAGGCTGCGTCGTAAATATCTTACTTGCTTATCCTAGCCTAGGAAGTCGTTTCCAGGGCCAAGAGATTGCTTTCTTCCCACTTATTTATGGGAAGACTTTTAAAATTCCACTCTTTGGGTGTGTAAAGCCCATTATAGACATGGAAGATGGGAAGGTTTGACTAAAGCAAGTTACCTTATTGCTCAGTGCCTCAGTTTCCACATCTGGAAATATGGCATGATCTACTATTACTAATTATGAGGACTACTAATAAGATTATGTACTACCATTAATAATAATATTAAGAGTAACAACTCCCAGTTACCGAGGGTTCATTTAGTATGTTCAAGGCACTGTGCTAAGTGTTTAATAACCCTGTGAGATGTAGGGCATCACTATGATATGATTCCCATTTCTCAGATGAGAAAACTGAGGTTCAGGCAGGTTGCATAAACCCAATCAAGGTTATATGGTAGTAACAGATGGAGCCAGGATTTGAACTGAGGTCAACTGAGACCCAAAGCCTTAATCACCCCCAACAAATCACCACCCAGAGTCTGTTCCCATAGTGATCAAGGATCCAATAAGAAAAACCCACGGAGCGAGACCAGAGCCACTGGGCGAGATGGGGTTTGTGTTGTCCTTCTATTATTTTTATTATACGATCAGATTACCCTAGTAACTACCAGCCCCCGCAGCCCAAACAGGCGGTAACTAGGATTCAGTTAGTGTTACCGTCAGCCTTACCCAAGAACTAATAATACAACATCTGCGCCTTTTCGTGACCTTCCAGTCCCTTGGAGCTATGAGCAAGCTCATTCCCCTATAAAAACAGAGAAGCCAAATTGCTTGTAGAGCAGCTGTCTCCATTATCTGGAGGCAAGGAAATGCTGGTGGTAGCTCTCTTGGGATGCGGCCTGGTTTAGCTGTCCCTCTGTGAAAGACCTCGGGATGAGTGACTGGTGAGTTAATTCTCTTAGCCCCAGTGGAGGGTGGGCACAGGCTGCCTCCAGCCTTGGCTTCAGAACTTACATGTCCCCAGGGTCCTCTGAGAAGCTATAAGCTGACCTCCAGAAGAACTAGCCGTCAGAGCCTCTAATGCCCAGCTGGAAAGAGCTCCCCAGGGCCTGTGCTGGGCGGACTTAATTCCCTGTGCTCCTGGGCTGGTCAACAAAGTCTCTATCTTCCGTCTGCTCAGACTGAGACTAGGAGTCTGATTCCTTTATGTTTCTCTCCTACAAAGGGCGGTCCTGCAGCCAGAAGGCTCCACCAGACTTTCCTGTAGGTGCCTCATTCTCAACCATCACATCTCAACCCCGTTGTCACCTCCTCTGAGAAGCCTTCCCTGACCACTTGACCTAGAGTACGTTCCACCCAGGTATGCTCTGTTACATCACCCAGCTTATTTCCTTTTTACTCTGAGAAATTACCTTCTTGGTTAGTTATCTGATGGCTTATTGCCAGTGGCCCCCACTAGATTATAAGTCACAGGTTCCTTGTCTGTCTTGTTCATGGCTGTTTCCAGAATTTAAAACGGTACTTGGCATGTAAACGGAATTCGTCGAAGGAGTGAATTCAGCAAATGTGTAAGTGACCCGATGAGAGACGGAAGATGAGTACCCATTCAGCTGTTTGAGGAGAGGCAGGGCTGGTGAAAGCAGAACAAAACAGACAAGCCAGCAGCCCGCTGAGCTTCTGGAACCCTCCCTGCTTCCTCACACCCCACCCTGGCCATTTTCTCTGTCTCTACTGGGCAATCAGTTCTCCTGTCTGAGCTCCTGGAAAGAAAGAGCATTGTTTCATTTGGCTTTTCTCCCCTCATGAGATAGAGCAGGGCTGGGGCGTCTGACTCCCTGGGTTTAAACCCCATCACTCATGTGTGATTTTTTGACAATTTATTTGTTCTTGCTAAAGCTCAGTTTCCTCATCAGTAAATGAGTATCGTAATAGAACTTGCCTCACGGAATCAACGTGAGGATAAAATAAGACAGCTGTGTGTCGTCTAGGCCAAGTTCAGTAATTATAATATTAATTACTATTGTCACTAAATGTTTTAACATCTTAAATGTGTTCTTCCTACGTAAGTGTTTGAATATGTATAAATACTAGATAAATGTTTTAAGTGTCTGATTCTTACTATTAGATATTTCAATGTTTTAAATGTATTAGTAAGACATGTTTTAATGTTGAAAATGTATGGTTATAAAATGTTTTCATTTTTGATGTATTAATTTTAATAGCTGCTGAATAAATACATTTTTTAATAAATACATATTTTTAAATGAATGCTTTTGGTCTCTGCCTGTCTGATTCCCACCGCCTCCCCTTCCCTTCCCCTCTGGAAACTGATGGCTTGCACTCTGAAACTTGCACTATGACAGCTCCATTTCTGTTTCTAGTCTTAAACCCTTTTTCTTGAACACATGTTTCTTTCCTTGCAGACGGGTCTAAAATGAGCGTTCATATGACAGAGCAGCACGAACAACAGCTTTGAAGTCCAACAGATAGGGGTTCAAATTCTGACTCTGCCACCTATCTCTTTAAGCTTTTCTTTTATTATCTGCAAAAAGAGACCCAGCAAATCTATCTACCTATTAGGTCTGTTATGGGGGTTAAATGTGAGAGTGTATGGGAGAGGACTCAGTCAAGGGTGCACATATTTCTTGAGCACCTACTATGTGCCAGCCCCAGTGCTAGAGGCTGGGAATAGCTCAGTGAACAAGGTGGGCAGAGCCCAGCCCTCATGGGGCCTCAGTGCAGCAAGCTGGTGTCTTTTCCTTTCTTAGCACATGATTCCACTGCCCTGGATCCCAAGATGCTTAAGCCCTCGTCTGGCCTGTGGCTCTCTGCCTCCTCTGGTGTTCTTTCTTCTCCATCCAGCTCTCCTTCCTCTCACATGCTTTATCCAACTCACAGTGGCAGACATTTAGAGATTGTGCAAAGCTGACAGTGCCGGGCACATAAAACTAAAAAGACATGACCTTGGATGGTGGGCAACGAAGAGCAGAGTCCACATTGTAATGGCTGCCGTGTTGTGCTGCCCATTTCCTCCCTCGGGACTAAAGGACTTATTCCCTCACCTGCCAAGAGTGTTGCCAGTGGATGGCTCTGAGCTGACAGCCTCTGTGAAAATTGCCCTTGGCTGAAGGAAGCCCTTTCTTCCAAGGTCGCACCCCCTCCTTGGGGCAACCCACACCCAACAACTGGTCCATGCTGGCCTCCTCCCAACTCAGGACAACTTAGAAAGGCCATCCCAGTTCCAGCGCTTCCTATGGGGTGAGCTTTGGCCTTGTAATTACATCACAGCTCAATTTCTCCCATTGCCTCACATTGCTTCCTTCCCTCTCTTTCCATAGCTGTTGGTTCCAAGGGCCAATAAATATTCTGTACCCTAACCTTCCTCTCAGAGTCAGCCCGGCAATGAACACAACTTGCAACACCATCGTATCCTCAGTGCTGAGCATGTGAGCAGACTCAATATCTACAAAAAGTGTACCTCCAGTATCTAAAAAGTCAGAGCCTGTCAACGTCCTCAGAACTTGGTCTGTCTCTCTTTTTGCTCAGCTCTGTTCTTTTCCCTATTAGCTCTATTCCCAGTCTAACCTTCTTCCCATGTTGGCCTCCTGGACCTCCAGGCTTACAGCCACCCAACTTCAAAACCTGCAGAAAGAGAGAGCCTCCCTTTCCTAACAGTATCAGCAAAAGTAACAAGGCTGAGTCTTGTTGGCCTGTTTTAAACTCACAAGACCAACTCTAAACTAATCACACTGAATTTCACTAGGAAATGGAATCCTCTGATTGGCCAGGCTTGGGATATCTACACCCTAGGAGCTAAAGAGTACAGTCAACTCCACCTAAACCACAATGGAAATCAAAAATAGATGGATCTGTAAAGGAAAATTGAGGCAATTTTGCCAGAAAAATAGGAAATGAATGTAGGATAGTAAAAACTACAAGACAACCTTTACAGACTTTGTGCAAAGAAAGTCCATCTCATAACTTCAGTTATCCCACCTTCTTTCCATCACTCACACTTCCCAGCACTTAGGTCTTTCTGGAGACACTACGGTCTTCCCTGAAGGCATAAATGATGCTGTCGACCAAGAAATTTTATAGGCATTCTACCCATCAACTGACAGAAAAGTTTCAATAAGCAGGAATCTTAAAAAGTGCCTGCCAGCTTCCTATTATCCTTACAAACCCAGCTCTAATGTCACAACCCCCCGGAATTCTTTCCTGGATCATTCCAGAAAATGATTTTCCAACCACTCCTTTCAGGGTCACCTCCCTCCATTCCTCACTGTACTGACTCCATCAGGTGCCTTTATCAGATAATATTTTCAACCATTTGTTTATTTTAATGTCTCCTTCACTGACCTATAAAGATATACACAATGGAGCTTTCCAGAGGAATAACCTCCAGACAATAGAAACTAAATACGGACTTATTTATTCAGGCTCAGTTCTCCAACTGGTTGATGGGAGTTTGGCTAAGATGTGCAAAACCTGCTAAAAGAAGCATTAACAACAGTTTGTGGGATTTCTAGAACTTATCTCTTTGACATAGGTGAGCTTGATCTTTGGGTAACAACTGGTAACAAGCAATGGTAACAATTGCTTATGTTTGCAAACACTTGTGTATGCATGCCCTTTATCCATGTATAATACTAGTATTATCAGTAGTCATTATTTAATGTCTTATTTGTTAAGTTCATGGTGTGCAGCAGCCCCTGAGGTAAGCCCCTTACTTATATCATCATATTAATTTCATAGGACATTCAGAAGTAGCTATCACTTATTTCATAGTTGAGTAAGCTGAGACTCTCTCAGAGAGGTTAAGTAACTTGCTCAAGGCTGCACAGCCAGTAGGGAGTGAAGCCAGGACTCCAGTCCATGTGTGTTTAGCTCTAAGATCCTTGATATTAAGCATTAAATTAGTATGATGCTTGCTTTCTTACAAGTGAGGAAAGCAAAAAGGACTTACTTATCCCCACTTTACAGGCAAAAACTGGAGGTATAGACAGTTGATACAAAATTCACAAGAAGTCACCAGTATGTCCAAAAGGGCACAAGAATCAGCTAAGCTCCTGGAAGAGAATGTTCATATTAACTCAGAAAAAGAGAGTGAGGTTCAGAGAGCAGCAAGCTGGAGGAACACTCACTCTCCCAGAGATGTCTGGTTTCAGACACGTGTGTGAATTAAGCACTTGGCACCAAGTAGACGCTGGATGGACGTGAGCTGAAACTGAAGCAATGGACACCAGCAAGCACGGAGGGCTCCTGACAGATTGGATATTTCATGTGGGACCATTCATCCACATGATGAATGCAAGGCAGCAGGGCTGAGCCCTGGGTCCCACCAAAACCAGCATCCATGGGAGAAGCACTCCAAACCCCCAGCCCCCTCCGCATTTGGATTTGGAGCCAGCTCTCCCAGCACTGACTGTCTGGCCCTTCCCCCTCCTCCCTCAGCAATGAGCTCCGCTGTGGAACCTTAGCAAGTGTTTCCTGACCTAGCAGTAAGTACCTAACATCGCCTGTACTCACCCTGCCCACCCCCCTGCCCTGCGCACCTTGGCTACAATATCTACTCCTCATAAATCATGCAGCCATGTTAACTGTCTCTCAATCAATCTCTTCCAGGTGTGGGCTCAGACAGTCTCTCAAGGCAAGTGTCTCTCCCCTCGAGGCTTAGGCGTTAGGAGCCCCCTCGTCTGGGAACAGTTTAAAGCCAGATAGCCTCTCTCTCCTCTCGGGGTCTCTTGGTTCAGACTTGAGACCCCCAGGATCCACACAGACTGCAGAGAGCTTCAAGAAACCCGGGAGAGGGTCAAACAGACTCTGGAGGCCTGCGACGATGGTGTTTAGCAATGCCCCAGGCTTGGTAAATACGAGCCACTTGATTTTTCCACCAGCAAGTATTCCACAGGTAGGATGGAAACCCCAAAGCTGAGGCTTGAAGGGGAAAGTGTGGGGTCTTCCAAACCCAATTGTAAATACTAGTTAGTTTTAGAGAGTTGTCGACTCATGTTATCTGCCCCCTTTTTGGACATGTTGGTGGGTGTGGTAGAGATGATGCTGTGTTCATAAAATTCCATTGCAAACTTTTATTTCCCGGGATCCCTTGTGAGGCTGAAGACATGTGCTTGGGTCTTGGCCAATGAGAGGGAGACAGAAGTATATATATCCACTACTTCCAGGTTCAGCCATGGGACTCCGTGCACAATATCTATAATCTTCTGCTCTTTCCTCGATGACTTAGGATGCTATTTGTTTAAGATGGAGGGAGCCTGGATCACTGAATCACCACTTGGAGGAGAACAGCCCAAGATGGCTGCCCAAACCATATTAGACTGTGATTGAAAGTAAGAGTGTGAAGCCACTGAGTTTTGGGGATTTGTCACTGCAGCATTACCTAGCCGACCCTGAGTCGTACAATGAGATTCAGAAAAGACAATCAGCTTGCGAGCTATGACTACAACCCACGTATGTCCCACCTTCCATAACCCATCTTTACTTATAAATGCCACAGTGGCCGTGATAGCAGTCTGTATATCTGATGGCAAGGAGAATCAACCATTGGGAATACTCCTAGCTTATTGCAAATTGGCTACCGTGTTTCCCAGAAAATAAGACCTAACCAGGAAATAAGCCCTGGCGTGATTTTTCAGGATGACATCCCCTGAACATAAGCCCTAATGCGTGTTTTGGAGCAAACCCTAATATAAAACCTGGTCTTATTTTTGAGGAAACACCGTATCACTTTGCCCCACGATTAGACTGTAAATTCCATCAGGGAGTCATAAAGCAGTGGTTAAGCTTGTGGACTCTGCAGTCAGGCAGGCTTGGGTTAGGTATGGTTAATTACTTGCTATTGTGTCGACTTGGGCAAGGCTTAACTTTCACTTCCTCATCTGTAAATAGGGATAATGTGTGTAACAGATCGTGTTGGCTGCGTACTGTGTAGCTGTGGCTCCTAGATCCCCCATTCAAGACTGAAGGACCAACTCCCCCACTGGAGGGATTGTCAGCTGAGGGCTTAGCTTTCAGAAAGTCACCTCATCCAAGGTCACATCCTTTCCTGGGACAGCCTACATCCAATGACAGGTCCGTGGAGAGGTATAAAGGCCTGACCCCCTTGATCCTACTTGGGACAAGTCTGAAGCATCATCCCAGCCTCAGAGTTTGTGGCAGACAGACCTTAAGATGCTCTCCCCATTATCCCTGCCTCTTGATTCTCATGTTCTTGTATAATTTCCTCCCCATGAGAATGGGTAGAACCTGTGACTTGCTTCTTCTAACAATTGAACGTGGCAAAGGTGACAGATGTCACTTCTGTAAGTACATCATATAAGATAGTAAAGTCTGTCTTCTTAGCAGACTCTCTCTCCCTGGCTGGCTTCAATGATGCAAGTGGCCTTGTTAGGGAGGCCTCCTGCCAGCAACCAACAAGACACTGAGGCCATCGCTCCTCTAACCTCCAGGAAACTGAATTCTGCCAACACCCATGTGGGCTTATAAATAAGTCCTTCCCCCAGCTGAGCCTTCAGATGAGACCCCGGCCGGGTCTAGCCCCTTGATTGCAGCTATGTGAGAGACCCTGAACCAGAGGACAGGAGAAATTATACCTGGACTCAAACGTGTGCTATTTTAAGCTGCTCAGTTTGTAATTAATATAAGGATCTCTGTGGGTTCCGCTAAGACCTTCTTTAAGACTGCATTACAGTCCCCTTCCTCCTTCTGCCCATCTGCTTCCTTCTCTCCTCTTCCACAATTGCTAATCCCAAGAGCACCCCCTAATACATCTCTCGCATGCTAAACTCCATCTCAGGGTCTGCTTCTCAGAGAACCCAGCCTGTGACATCTATCCAATACCCACGTGTTCCCTTTTCCACGTTGCTGACAAAACCCTGAACTGTTGGCCAAATCATCCTCAAAGTGATCCTGTGTTTCTGGATAGGCTGGCCCCAACCCCTGAGTGGAATCCTACTTAGACTAAGCCTATTATGAAAATCCCATTCTCCTTGCTGGTGATCCTTTTAGGAAGAGACTACCCCCAAGCCAATTCTGACCAGTGGGACTTGAGAAGGTGTGTATCAGGGGCTTCTAGGAAATAGACACAGGAGCACAGCCTCTCCTCTGCCCTGGACATGGTTAGATCTTATTGTAGGAACTGCAGCTGCAGAAGGCAGCTGACACCCATCCATGCGGAGAGCAAGAAGACAGAAGGAGGCTGGATATTTGACTGGATTGTTGTGAAATGCACCAGCCCTCGTGCTGTCCTGCCTTGAAACTACTATGGGACATAATATGCTTTCTTTTCTTTTTTTTTAATTAAATTTATTGGGGTGACAATTGTTAGTAAAATTACATAGATTTCAGGTGTACAATTCTGTATTACATCATCTATAAATCCCATTGTGTGTTCATCACCCAGAGTCAGTTCTCCTTCCATCACCATATATTCGATCCCCCTTACCCTCATCTCCCACCACCCCACCCCCCGCCCCCCTTACCCTCTGGCAACCACTAAACTATTGTCTGTGTCTATGAGTTTCTGTTTCTCATTTGTTTGTCTTGTTCTTTTGTTGTTTTTGGTTTATATACCACATAGATGAATGGATAAAGAAGTTGTGGTATATATACACAATGGAATACTATTCGGCAGTAAGAAAAGATGATATAGGAACATTTGTGACAACATGGATGGATCTTGAGAGAGTAATTCTGAGCGAAACAAGTCAGACAGAAAAAGCAGAGAACCATGTGATTTCACTGATATGTGGTACATAATATGCTTTCTTTAGGACAGCTTTCTGCATTCAACCGAATCAATTTAATTTGCTAGTTCATAGGGTAGTTTGGAGAATTGAGTGACATGGAGCTGTGGCGATTAGGAAAACGCCCCTCGCAGACCCTCACCTATAGAGGGAGTCACTGACCAAGGGCTCAGCTGCTACACTCTGAAACCCATCCCCAGGTTTGCACCAAGACCACACTTAACCTTGGGCTGCTTCCAGCCAAGGACTGAGCACAGCAGGGACACTAAGGCAGGTGTGTTCCTGGGAGACGCGGGATTCTTAGATGGATGACTTTGGCTCAAGGACTTCCCATCGGCCTTGCTGAACTGTCCTTAGAACTGCAATCTGAGACTCTTCCTACCCAAACTTCCTTCCTTCCGTTCCCCTCTCCTTCACAGGGACAGACTTGCATGAGACCTAATGGCTCTCCCAGCCTCCTCGGACTCCCTCCCTGTTTGCCCTCCTACTGACATGGATGCCCTCAGTAAATGTCCTGCAGGTCCTGTGTCATCTAGTTCTCAAAGGATCTGCACTAACACAGATGAGCTGAGTGTACAAGCAACACACAATCAATGGTGACCATAGCAGGTACTATAGGGTCCCGCTCATCATTTACCTCTAGGGTCCAGCACAGAGCCTGGCACAAAATGACACTTGGTAAATAGTTTTTGAATGAATGATTGGATGGATGGATAATGGATGATGGATGGATGGATGGACGGATGGATGGATGGATGGACGGACGGATGGACGGACGGACGGATGGACGGGCAGACAGGAGGGTGGATGGATCGATGGATGAATGATGACAGTACTTCCTTCCTTCCTTGCTGCCTCATGTCTTTACACCAAGGTGTGATGTGTCTTAAACCCTGGCCCATCGGCCTAAGTTAATATGCATGGTTTTTTTAAGGACTTTTTATTTCCTCGATGTCCATGGCAACAAGAAACCTAAGATCCCTCTGGCTTCTTCCTTAATGCACCTGATGTCGCTGAAAATGGAAAATGGACTGCGAATGTACATTTCCCGAATGTTCCTGTCATCCACTGAGATTTTCCCATAGACTCACAAGCAAGACTGCCAGGCTGGGATAGCCTCCGTTCCCATTTAGACCAGGGAGGCAGAAGTTCCTGCCATCAGCTCTGCCATTGATTTGCTGTGTGCCCTTGTACCAGCCCCTGCCCCTCTCTGAGCCTTAGTGTTCTCCTCTGTCCAAGACGGGAATTGAACGAGGTAGTCTCTAAGCCTCCCATTCTCCCTGTCATGCCCAGTCATTCAGGATATGTTCAGCTGCAAGTAACAGATAAATACATCATAACAATATTAAAATATACTGTATTTTACAATGTCACTTAACAAGAAATCTGAAGGTAAAAATTGCCAGAGCTCCTCAACAATTTCATCAAAGAGTCAGACTTTCAATCTTTTCTCTTCACCATATTTAACTTGTTGGCTTCCAAGCTCATCCTTGTTGTCTCATGGTCACATGATAGCTGCCAGAGCACCAAATATCACACTTGACTCCAGTATCCAAATCAGGGAGGAAAGGGCCAACAGTAAGGTGTTTCCTTTTTTAAAAAAGGAAAAGTTTCCCTAGAAACTCCCCAACAGATTCCCTCCATGGTTCTTTTGCCAGAACTAAACCACATGGCTTGTTCTTCCTACAAGAGAAGCTGGGAAAGCAAGTACTTGATCGAAAAAAGGCATGGCATTGCCCTGGGCCTATGGCTGCCTTGATCAGGGTAAAAGAAAACAGGAAGAAACTGACAGTATCTGCTTGAAAGGCCTCAAATGTGGGTATCTAGTCATCTGTACCCCTATCTACTCAGAGAGACAAGACAACTGCGCATGAAACAATTTGAGGCTACGTATGGGCACTGATACCAGAAAATGGGGCAAAAACTGAGTGCTGAGTCAGTGTGGATTATTTGGGCTGTGGTGGGGGGATGTGGCAGGGGCGGAATCAGGGGTGTCGATTAGAAGGGAATGAGCATGAAGAGAAAGGAGATGCTGACCTCTCACGCTTCCTGGCTGGGTTGAGAGTCCCCACCTTTGCACTTACTGCACTAAAATCCCCCACCCTCCCTCCTCACTGCATCCAGAGTGAGCTCCCTTGCTGAAAACCTTGCCTTGGGTTTTCTGTGGTCTGAAAAGTAAAGACAAAATTCCTTACCCCAGTCTCCAAGGCCCCCTGGGGCCTGGCTCCTGCCAATCCCTCTGGCCTCGTCCCCGCTGCCCCCAGCTCTCCTGTGCTCTAGTCACATTGACTTTTCTTCCTGTTCCAAGAATTGACTAAGCTTGGGACCCACCTCCGGACCTTTGCATATTCTGTGTCCTCTGCCTAGAGAACTGTTGTCCCCCTGCTTTTGTTACTTAACTTCCACTTGCCTTGCAAATTACGACTTGAAGAACACTTCCTCTGAGCAGCCATCACTGTGTCCCCACACTACAACATAAATCAACTTAATGTACAGGTGCTTACTCGGAGTCTAACTTCCCCACTTCCCAAAACACACAAACTTGCCTTTTAGCTACAAGAGGGGCAAGCATGGTGTCCACATTTCTTAGCAAAAGCATAACAGAGTGAGTAAAAGGAGAAGCCTTAGAGCTAAGCTAGCTGCATAGGTTTAAATCTTAGCTATTCCACATGCCAGCTGTGTGACCTCGAGCAAGTTTCTTAACCTCTCTGTGCCTCAATTTCTTCCTGTGTATAAGGTTAAGAATAAAATCTACTTCATAAGGTTGTTTTAAAAATTAAGTGAGTTAATGTATATTAAAAGCTTAGCACAGTGCCTTACCTGGTATGTCTTAAGTATTCAATATACTGCTAATAATAATACATATCATTATTATTGTTAGCTCCACATTCCAAGTACCTAGCAAATGCTGGCACAGAGTAGGTGCACAACAAATACTTGTGGCATAGAGAAATAAATGTTTGTCTCACTGGAAGGGGAGATAATTATATGTCTTGCCTTCATCGCTTGGCATAGGACCTGGCACTTAGTTGATGTACAATAAATGGGGTGAAGGTGGGAACGACTCCCTAAAGAGGCCCCCTGCCCCTTCCTCCTGCCTGAGCCACCTTGACTCCCAGCCTTGCTACCTGCCTCAAGCCTTTCCCCTCTCCCTTCCTGAATCCAGGTGGGACTCCTCAGTGACTTGTCGTGGGACAGTCTCCCTGCCCCCCCTTCTCCCCTACCCTGCCCAGAGACACAGAACAGCTTTGATCACTGACAGGAGTCTTCCTGGAAGAAAGAGAGAGAGAAATATGGCAATTTAAGCTCCCTGGACATGACACTTATTAATAAAACGAGTAGCTGTCAGCCTCTGCTCCAATCAACTGTCCATTGCCTCGGCAGAGGTGGAGGCTTGGGGCAGCCGAAAAGCTAGGGGTGTGGGGGGACAGCGAGCGAGAAGTTGCTGCCTCCAGATATTAAAAACATAAATAAAACCAGGCCTCAGCTGAGAGAGGTCTGGGGCCCCTGCAATATCCGACCTCACTGGATTTTGACAGACTTAAGGGACGATATTCCCAATCTCCTCCTGTTTTCCCATTGTAATTGAGTTTTACTTATGCAATCATGAATACATTCTCCTTGCGTAAAAAAATTAACCTGACAGATAAGGCCGTAGGGACCCCACCTCCACCTTGTTCCCCTCAACATCTCCCAGGAAGTAACCATTGACGGCATTTAGGGTGTATATATCTTTCCAGAACCCGTTGTATGTTTGGCCTCCTCTGGACCTCACACAATAGGTTGTCTTGCTTTTCATGTGGATATATTATTGGTATACTCATATAGACTTTTCCGATGGGGTGGGTTGCTTTGTTTTGTTTTCTTCCGAATGGTCCCACCTCGAACATATGCTTCTGCAACTGGCTTCTTTCATTCAACGATGTGTGGGAATCTTGCCTTCCAGGTACATACAAATCAACCTCATTCTTTTTCACTGCTGCATAGTATTCCTGAAGGGAGCCAGAACCCAGTTATTCATCTCAGGCTGTATATTAAACCATCGAGGTGTGTTAGGGAGTGGTCCTTTATAAAATGTGGATGTCTGGGCCCCTCCTCAGACAAACTGAGTGAGAATTCTGTGGTCAGGGCCTAAGTATCAGAATGGTCTAATTCCCAGTGATTTTAACTTGCAGCCAGGGTCAAGACTTATTTATGTACCCAGTCCCCTATGACTGTATATTTAAGCTATTTCCAAGTCTTTGCTGAAAAAAAAAAAAGTCTTCTGGGCTTCACTTTGGCCCCTCCTCCCTGTACATCTGTGCTGGTATTTTTCTAGGGCAGGGTATCTCTACCTTGGCACTGTTATACCAACAGTATAACAGTGGGCCTGGACAATTCTTTGTAGTGGGGGCTTTCGTGTGCTCTGCAGGGTGTTGAGCAGCCTCTCATAGATGTCAGGAGTAAAACACACACACCACGACAATCAAAAATGTCTCCAGACATTGCTAAATATCCCCTGGGGTGCAAAATCGACCCTGCTCTGGAGTAGGGACCCAGAAGGAAAGTGGCCGGATTGCATGGGGCTGTTTCTTGGAATCGACAGTGCTCCAACGTGCCTGCAGTAATTCACAATGTCTCAGTTTCCAGGACTACCCTGCAGGCAGACATTCTATGCCCTGTGAGTCTGGATTTAGCATGTGGGCTAGAACCCTGAGCACCTCCACTGTCACACTGCTTCCGGCAGCCCCAAAGCCCAGAAACACTGTCATGCTTCGGAGTACAATTCTAGAATCTAGAATGTGAGGTCTGGAGTACAAGGGGATATCAAATAAGCAAAAGGAGGCACCCCTTCTTTCTTTTTTTCTTTCTTTCTTCTCCTGTTTTCTTTTCTGTTTTTAAGTAATTCTGCTGAGGGGAGGAGAGGATACTTTCCTCATCCTGGCCCCACCTCAAATTTCCAGAATCTACTGTCAGCATCTTTTAGGCCACAATCTCATGCCCTGGTCGCTCTCTGAGTTTTATAAGTGAGAAGATTAATGGACAAGAGGGAGAATGACAAGGTAAGCTTTCCTGAGAAATAGAGGCTTCCCAGGGTCTGTATGCATGTATCATGCGTGTGTGTGTGTGTGTGTGTGTGTGTCTGAAAGAAAATTAAATTCACAGGCTGGGAAGGAAGAGGAGGGGGAGAAGCAACAGGCCCAGCCGGTCATGTCTCTTTAAGCAAGATAAGCTGCCTGTCCCATCCATCTCTTTGACACTATCGGCCTGTTGTCTAAAGTACTAACAGTTCCCTCCTCAAGAGGAGAAGGCCTGACATGGGGATGCTGGGGGAGGGGAGGAAGTGAGACATTTTGGACAGGGCACACTGGCCTGCCCGCTTCCCCAGACAGCAGGGACAGGGTTTGTAGATTAAGGACGTCACCTCCATCCCCCAACCACCACAGGGTGGGGGGGAATGGGTTGAGGGGGGTTGGGCCTGGCCTGTTTTTAGATCAATCCTGAGTGCTGGCGAGATGGACCCGCCCTGGCTCCCTACCTGGGGCCCTGTTCCCAGGGGAACCACTTGAAACCAAAACTTGTTCTCAAGTGGCCAGGGGAGAGTGTGAAACCCAGGAAAGAGAGAGTGGGCAAAAGGGAAAGGCCTTCTATAGCTGCTCAAACCGACCTCAGCTCTGCCCCATGATCCTTTAACAACTTGCGTGGCTCTTACAATACTATGGAATGGGTGCTCAGAGATCAGGAAACCAGACCCAGAGAAGTTAAGTCACTCCTCTAGGGTCACACAGCTCACTAGAGGGATGGATGGGATTTGAACCTGCATTCCTCTGAATTTGAAAGCTGACTTCTTACCCCTTTAACCAGAGTATTTCTTGCCCTCCTCTGTTATGAGAAATCATGTCAATGAAAGATTGTCTGAATGGATGTACAGACATTTATTCTTTGCTCATCCAACAAATACTTTTAGAGCATGGCCTCTGTGCCAGGATCTGCTCTGGGTGCTGGTGAGAAAAGCCTGGACTCAATCGCTTACTGATGTCCACAAAATACTCCCCTAGATTAAACCAGACCTATAGAGACCTTAATAACCAGATTTCAACATTTTAGCTTCTGGACCACTTGATTTTGCCCAGTTGTGATTTGAGGTTTGGTAACATATCAAGGGAGCCCAGGAGAAACAGTCCTATCATATTTGTTACTGGGTTTAACATGGTGGTCTCCTCAAGAATGTCACCCAAAAAAGTACATAACGCGACATCGTCTTTACAAGAACCCAAGGGAAAATTCCCTCCTGGCTTTTAGCAAACATCCCCATTTGTTTGTCTTTTGCGAACTCTTTGGGCCCTTGTAACTAACTATAATTCTCTCCTTGTTTTGGCAGCGAGGAAGCTCAGAGCCAAATATACTTCTATGAACTACACAGGATGTTCCAGTTCTGAAGGCCAAGAATCAAAACATCCTAAAACGCCGTGATGTAAACCAATTTTTTCTTATGCTTCTGGATTCTGTGGATCAGTGATTCAGAGAGGATGGGGCAGGGCCACTCCATCTTTGTACCGTGATGTCAAGAGCTGGGGACAGAATGACTTGAAGCCTCTTCACTCCCATGTCTAGGGGTGAATGCTGGCTGTAGGCTGGGGGCTTCAGCTCCTGTCCAAGTGGGCTCTCCCCGTGGGCTCGTCTGTGCTTCCTCACAGCATGGCAGCTGCATTTCAAGAGTGCGTATCAACATTCAGGGGCAAGTGAGGCGGAAGTGGTGTCACCTCTTATGAAGACCTAGCCTTGGGAGGTTTTCCTACTGAGCAGGTCACCACCTGTCCCCTACCCTGGGCTTGGCCTGTTTTAGCTCAGTGCTTCATTCTGGGGAGTCTCACCACCCCTGCACCCACTCTATTTGCCAGAAGTAAGCCATGAAATCCAGCCTGCAATCAAGGGGCAGAATCAGACTCCACGTCTTGATTGGAGAAGCATGACAGTTCTGGAAGACAACACAGGACAAAAATATTGCTGTGGACACTTTGGGAAAAACCATCTGCCACCCAAGACCAAACGGAATTCACTGATATGTGCTAATCACTCTTGGCTTTATTGTTTTACGAATTGTTGTCTGTGGGTTGCATGTATTTTTGCAGCCAAAGAGTGTTTATGGAAATAGGCAGCAGACGGACATCTGTAATCATTGTTGTCTTCTGAGGGTTTGTTACATGCTGGGTGCTGTGCAAACAGATCTCTCCTTATGCCTTCATTGGTTTAATACACAAACAATCCTCTTATCAGTATCTGATAGGTGGAGAACCCAGAGTACAGAGGTAGGAGAAGTGTCCTAGATTTGGCCTAGCAGAGAGGTGGCAGAGGTGGGGTTCCATTCCAGGCAGCCTGGTTCAGCTCTGCCATAGGAAGAGTCACCCCACGTGTCTCCATTCTCATCATCTTCACTCCACACCAAGACCCTGACTTGACATTGTCACCTGAAGCCTCTACCAAATGGAGCGCTCTCCTGTCCCCAGGTATCTCCTCTGATCATGAGAATATTCACGGACCTTGGTGTATATATCAAATCAGCATTCTCTCCAGCTTAGATCAGCCAGCCTGTCAGGAACTCGGGAATTTGACAAAAAGTCTCCGAGCACCAATTTCCTGCCAGGCCCTGCGCTAACTCTCAGGAATCCCGACACAAGACATTTAATGATACATGGGACTGGGATTTATTGGAGGGCGGGGATCGTGGCATTTGGCTTTGTAGTTGGACACACTGCAAGACCCCAGCATCGCGAATGGAAGAAGTGAAAGGGTTTGTCTGTTGCAATAATGAAACCCTGGAGGAGTGACTACCCCTCTGAGCCTCCACTTGCTCACCTGTAAAACAGGGATAAAAATGGTTCCTGAACACCTCACAGCGCTGTATTGGGAATCTTGTCACTGAATAGGTCTCCATTTTTGCATCGATTTCTGAAAAGTTCAAAGACAAGTTTGGGGCCTATGCATGGTAATACCAGGGGAGCCAAAAAAAAAAAAAATGTATACACATGACTCGTATTCATCTTTTATTATTGGTATATATTGAATATTACAATTTTAATACAGTTTTTTTCCTTTCTTAAAATGTGTATACATTTTTTTGGCACCCTCCGTATATAAAATGCTTCGCATATAATCAGCTCTCAATAAACAGAGCTATAAAAGCACGCTGGGTCTTGAACTTCAAACTCAATTGGTAAAGGGGAGGAAAAGAGTATAAAAAGTCACTGGTCTTCTCCCATTCCCACCTCTGGAGGTGGCAGCCTCAATGCAATGGGATGGAAGGGATGGGGGGCTAGTGTTTCAAGAACAAATGGAAATCTCCTAAAAACATTATTTTGGAAACCCTTGATCTTCCAAACCAAGGTTTTCAGCGAAACATCTGAGTCAGTGGATTTAACCAAATGCAGTCAATGACCTTCAGAAGTTGCAACTCCATGGTGAGTGCCTGGTTGAGGTGTGTCAGGGTGACAGTGGAATGGCAGCCTCTTTGAAGAACATAAGAAATTAGCTCAGCTGACCAGGGGTGGCATTCTTTCTTGGCCTAATGAGCACCCACCTCTGTTTTTATTTTTGATGTAGAATGTGGCTGATGAGTCAGGGAGAAAGGAGAGTTGCATTCTTTGCTCTTTGCTAGCTCTTGGAAATAGCAAGAATATTTGGCCCTCCAGACAAACCCCAGCTCTGGGCCTAAAAGCTAAGTCCAGATATGTTATATATTTATTCAAGGCAGCAATTGGCCAGGAAACGACTATAAAACACACATTTTGAATAAAAGGGAGATTTATGGTGCATTTGCGAATCTGAGTCATATCTCTCAGCCTCCCCCAGGCCAGGATTCCTATAATCACTAACATACCCCCAGCTTGTACACTCGGTGGGCACAGAATTGCTTCCTTCTGGTCCCGTCCCCGTTAAAGATGTGATGGGGATTGTGCTACTTTATCTGACAGTCAGTAAATGAATTGCCGATTCATTCTGGGGGCTGGTTTTCTCCCTGGGAAGAAAAAAAAGTGGGGTCCTTTCATATGTATCTTTGATCAGTCGGGACTTGACAAATTATTTTCCTAGGAATTTCTCTATCCTTAATGCCACAGGGAAAAAATGGATTTACTCTAAAAGAATGGCTTTTATGTTTCAGAAATTAGAGCAATGTAAAAGCTTTTCTTGGGTCTCTCTCTCTCTCTCTCTCTCTCTCTCTCTCTCTCTCTCTCTCTTTCTCATTCTCTCCCTCCCCACCCCTTCTTACCCTTCAACTGTATTTTTCTCCAGGAAAAGATGGCAGGTAACATAGTTGGGAAAGACTACTGGCAATGGTTGGGTTTCTGGCTAAGTTATTTCAAGTGTATAAAAGTTCCTTGAAAATAAGGCTCAACTCCTTTATACCCTCAGGATTGAGAGAGCAAAGTCAAATCTTCTGCCTCAAGTTCCTCGTGTGATAGCTGGTTTTTTTCTCCCCTGTTTTAGGGACAGACTTTACCCCAAAGAATACCTGGATGGTGGTCCCACAGGACTCAACTCTACTACAACTACCTCGTGTCCATGGTTTAGAAAGGCACTTATCTGAAGGCAGACAACTAGAACAGAAGATCTGAGTTATTTCCATATTAAGGTTTTTATCAGCTATTTTAAAGAAAAGAATGAAAGGTATCAGTGGTACAGGGCTGCCATGAACAGTTGGGCATGATGTGCACTGCACAACTCCCAGAGGCACCATTCAGAGAGACTACAATTGTGCATGTTGTGCTCTGAGGGTTGCACCACATTCAACCTCTACAACTGTGGAGGGCAGCTTTGAAAGGGAAGTCACAGAGGTGAAGGGAAGCCTGGAGAGCCATAAGTATAATAAAGGGACAATCTTGGGGATCTAGGTGGAAGGAACTGAAAACGAGCTTTGTTAGAGATTAGACGGATGAGTACCATCAGTTTCAGTCTGTTTATTTCTCCACTCATGATTCTCTCCCTGGGGGAGAGACAGAAGAGATAGAGAAGAGATGGAGCTGGAGCTGGAGGTGGAGATGGAGGGAGAGAGGGAGAGATAGAGAGATACAGAGAAAGAGCGAGAATAAGCCTTTCCTGTGTCAAGCATTCCCACCCTCTTCTCTAAGGGGGAAACTCATGGATTAACAACTTTACTCTCTTAGTTTAGGTTTTCCTCAAAGCAGACCCTAGAACAAGGATTGGGGTGCAGTGTTTTATTCGGGTGAGTGAGTGGGAAATGAGATGAGGGAGGGAAAGAAGCCAGTGAAAGTTATGGTAGTGACAGGTCACGTCTGTGAGCAACTGGGACTGTCTTGCTGAAGCCCCTATGAGAGACTCTGTAAAATATACTCCAAATTGTCCCAGTCAGGGGACAGGAAGCTGGGCTGTGTACAAACCAACATTTGTCCCTCATTACTTAATTCCCTAGCCAAGCACACAGCTGAGGCCAGAGAAGAACTTCAAGCAGAGAGACACAGACACTGGAAGCAGGAAGTCGCCGGTGTGTGTGTGGTCACCAAAGCTGCAGGTGACCTGGAGAATGGGCCCGGGAGATAGCGCTGGGCAAACAGCATCTGCCCACCAAGGCTACACACAATGAGGGAGAGAGAACCCTCCTTAAGAAATAGGGGTGTCCTTGACTTGCTCGTCGAGTCGTGACCTCTGCTGAGCACCTCTGTTGAGTCATTTTATGAATTGATCCCAGACATAATTAATGAACGCCTTCAAAATGAAAATACAAGCAGACAAGACTAGAACGTTCCTGCCTCCTGGTCCCAGGAAAGGCCTGCAGTTAATGAAGAAGGCTGAGCTGTGATGAGTGTTAAGGAAAGAAGGGGTTCTCCCCACTGGTCTTGGGGACAGCAAAGCCTCCTAAGAAGGTCATGTCACCCTTAGATCTGTTCTTCAGTCTCTGTTTATTAACTGTGCAGGTGCCTCACTGGGCATATACTGTAAACTCTCTCCTTTAATCCCTAGTCTGGGCTTGCAAGGCAGATCTGATTATCCCTACTTTACAGAGGTGGAGACTGAGGCTTGGGAACTGAAGAACTTGCTCACATGCTAGAGGGTTAGCTGGGCATTCATGACCAGGAAGCCAAAAGGACTTGCCCTTTTGAGGCCATCAGCCTTCAGCCACAAAGTCACAAAACTTCCTACACTTTTCTGGAGGTTGAATGTTCCAAGGACTCGCCACCTGAAGGCACAGAAACTGCCCTAGCACATTCCAGCTGCCTGTCTCCCCCTGTTCCCCCCTCTCCTCTCCTGGGCCCATGGGAAAGGGCAGAGGTGACACGGCTCTGCCCATCTGCTACTTCAGGAGCTGGCAGCATGCAATGGCAGCCAAGCCACTCACAAGCGGAGTGACCTTGGATATGTCACCTAACCTCTCTGCCAAGGTGCTCCCTCATTTGTATCATGAGGATCAGATTGGCCCCTACCTCTCAGTAATGGGGTCACATAATATGCTGCTTGGTATAGAGACCCACACATAGGATGGGGTCAATAAATGAAAGCTGTTATTACTAGTTCCGCTACTGATATCAATAGCAGAGGGTCCATAGGTAACATATTAAAACGGCACTCCCGGCTGTCTCCCAGCCCCAACACCCACAGTTCTAGGAACAGGGACCAAGTTTATAAAATTAATCTATTCAGTAGGTTTAACATGAGTGGCTGCTTTTGACAGAGGTATGGGAATGCATCCTGAGGTCAGAAAGGACGCTGGATTGTCAGCCTTTCGGGATGTAGAGCGTTCTGTCCCCTCTTTGTTGTTACAGAGGATCCAGGCTTGAGTCTCTTACAAAGACGGCTATTTAACTCATCGTTGAGATGGTGCGTGCGTGGAAAGCTGTGTTTTCCTTATTGTTGAAGGTGATGATGATGGTAGTGGTGATATTTGCACAACCCCCAATGAGCTTAAGTCTATTATCAAAATAATAGAAGCCCATGGGGCAGATTTCCCAACAAGACCACGAGGAGAAGGAAAAGAGAGGAATAGCCGTAATAGTAATAATAGCCAGTACTAATTAACCTTTTTATTAGCTAACAGTGAAGGAGCCTTTCCTCTACACCAGGCACCTGTGCTCCGCGCTTTATACGCACGTTCTCATTGAATCTTCACAGACTAACTCTCTGGGGTGAGTCTCCTCATTTCATAGGTGATTAAATGGAGGGTTAAAGCAGTTACGTGATGTGCCCAAGGTCACAGAAACAGTAAGTGGCAACGTGAATTTTATAAGCCAGGTCAGGTAGAGAACAAAGGTGAGATTCTTACAACTGCCTTATTCCGTGTGTGCGTGTGTGTGTGTGTGTGTGTGTGTACACAAGAGAATAATAGTTCACCCCATGACAATAGCCCAACCCCTCAAGAGGAGTATGAAAGCAAGCAGCCATCCCAGAAACGGGAGAGAGAAGCATCCAGGCGTCTCCTGGCTTCTGAGGTAGAACATCCCGTGACCAGCCGTCAGCCTACTGGCACAGGTACCCAGGTCTGTCACTGACCAGACCAATGTTGCTCCTTAATGGATGGCCGTCCCTTCGTCCTCAAAAGAGAACAGGGTGCCCCATCTTCCTCACAAACTCGATTTTATCAATGGCCAAAAAATGAACTAGGTTTTATCTCACTAATTCTATTGCTAGTCACAAAGATCATTCATCTTCGTAACAAAAAATGAGAATTGCCCAGAGACAGACACACACAAAGGTAAACACTCACAGTCCCTCCACGGTTATTTGGTGTTGGACGGCCTCCCTGGGGTTTTTTCCCCCCTCTCAGAGCGTGAAGAATGCAGGTGCATTTAATAAAACTGGGACGCTGTTGCCCATGTTACTTGTAACCGACTTCTTTACCCATAATTTACCTTAAATATCATCTTCAAGGCATTTTCACAAACGTGTTTTTAATGGCCGTGTGGTATGCCATTGTATGAGTGTACACTGATTCATTTAACCAACCCCATATTATTGGATAACAAGGCTGTCTCCGGTTTCTTATGATTTAAGAAAATCATGATGAACTTCCCAGAAAAGAAATACTTATGGACGTCCCTGATTATTTCCTTAGGACCAATTCCCCAAAGTGGAATTATCAGATTAAATGACTGGCACTAGTTTAAGGCCATGAATATAGCTTTTGCCAAACTCTCCTCCCGAAAGGTTTATCTATATTTGTTCCAACAGGCGGTTTATGACATTTCCTATTTTCTCATTAGCAAGAAGTATCATTATTTTTAAAACATACATCTGCTGTATAAAATATCCATCTACTGTGTTCGTTCCTTTACTGGGCATTGCCACAGATACGATCTCACTTAAACCTCCCAGAGTCCTTTGAAGCTGGTAGAATATCTCAATTTAGAAAGACTGGGATGTAGGCTGCATGCTGAGTGCTGTCACACAGCAGCTGTGTGATGTTGGGGCGTGTTGCCAACCTCTCTGAGCTCAAGAACACTAATGATCTAAGTCTCTGAAAGTTCTGCTGATCCTTCTGCCCCATAACTCTGAGTCCCACACTAAAGTGTTCAGTGTTGGACCAGGAAGCCAGAAAGGTACCGTAACACCCTTCTCCCAAGTACAGAACAGCCTACCAGCTCGCAAATCCAGTCTGTCCTCTGCAGCTGTGGGAATAGCTGGAAAAGAGCAGAGTACGAGCAATAGGGCCTCAGTGAATAAGGGTTTATCTACCACGTAAAGTGGGCCCTGAACACATGCTTGCTGAACAAATGAATGAATGCAGACGGGGTGATCACTACACATTCATGAAGCAACATCTCGCTCCGCCATCACCGTGTCTGCTTTTGTCGCCCTTGTTTGGGACCCAAAGAGGTTACACTTGCATCTGTTAGGGAATTAGAGTGTCTCTTCCATGACTTATGAAACTTGCTGTGAACCAGTTTGGAATGATTTTCTAAGGGTGGCCATGGTTTGCCTGCTGGGGCATTAATTCAGTATTCCTGTCATGTTCTTATGCAAGACTAAGACTATCTTGTATAACTGGTCAATTCATTTGGAAGGTAATTTTTTCAAAAGTCACCTTTTTTTCTTTAACCCGTCAAAACAAATATCTATTTAGAGCACAGTCAGAAGTTATCCAGTGAAACTTTACTAATTAATTCTCTGTGGGAACAGAAAGGCCATTGACCTAGTTTTTCCATTGTACTTGGAAAAAAAAAAAGCCTAATTGTCATTTCTCTATAATTAATTCACGCTGCTCGGGGAATTCTTGGATTAGGAAAGGTCCCAGGGAGATATGATTAAATGAACAATTTGTAATCAACATGCCAGTTATTCCTGTTTCAAGGGATGTGACATATTGATGGTTCTTTGTAATTGAGTTTTTGTTTTTTTAAGCAGGGCTCATTTACTCACCATTTCCTCCTCTGTCCTGCCCCATAGGTGTTATAGGACCAACTCACAAATCCTAAATTTGTGGGTTTTAAGTAAATATCCATTGATGGTCAATAAAGTTTCTTACATTGGGATCTCTAAAACACTTGATTCCGGCAATTAATTCAAAGAAAGAGCTTCTTCAGAAAACCAAGTATTGGGTGTTACATATAGCGTGACTGATACCATTTTTTGATCAGGTGGAATTCCTGATGATTTTTTTCCCCCCAATGCTGACACAAATTCAATGAAAGCAAATAACTCCATTCCAGGGATATAAGCCAGGGGATAAATATATTCAGCTCTGTCACACTCAAGTACAGGGATTCTAAATACCTCAAAACAAGCAGGAGAGAGCAGATGGCGTGAAAAATTCACCTGCCAGACCTCATGGGCTCATTTGCTCCATGTAATTCCCCTTCTCTTCAGTCGGTAGAAAGAACAGGAAAAAAAAAATGGGTGTTCAAGTCCCTTGTACTTTTTTAAGCACATGGTATTTATTAGGCATTAATTGGCACACAAATATACGAAACGAGTACTGAATTCTCACCCTCCCCCCCTTAGCAACATAAAAAAGACATAATCGCTTGAAGACACTCACATAGAAACATATACTCACACACTCTCACGGACTTGGACATACTCAGCCTCGCATATTACCCTGTTCTCTTTATTAGGGTCAGTTAAAAAAAAAATTTTTTTTTCATCAAGAAAGCAAAGCACATTCGAAAGAAAAAAAAAAAAAAGAACGCAAACTTGGTTTTGAGTATCAATAAAATTAAAAGCTCTTGGCCAGCTCCCATGCTGGATTTCATTTCATGTTATTACTTAATTAGAACTCCTATTTATAAATAAATAGTACCAGTAAAATATTACATCTGAAGAACCCTGCAATAACGTTTTACTTACACACTTTTTTTATACTGTTTTCTGCTTTCCATAACCACAGTTTCGTGTCGGCGTTTGGCGATTTCTTTGGAGAGAACGAATGGGTCAGCAAGTCTTGCCTCTTCTTTAGGAATTGTGGATTTTGTTTTGCATCCAGTTGGGTCATCAGCAACAGAGGTTTGGAGGCTGGGGGCTGGCTTTGTTTTGTATCAGGACGAATATTTATTTTGGCTTTTTCACAACTCTTGTCAGCACAGAGCTTGCTCCTTGCTTATCACAGTTTGGCCCGCATGTAAACCAGGGCTTTTTAAGTTTTTCAAAGCAAGCTTTCCGGCCAGGAAGCTATAGGCCACGTTTTAGCGACAGATGGCTGGAAAGACCCAGAGCTGGGAAGACAGGAGGGCTGAGTAAGATATGATGCCAGATGGAGTCCAAAGTTATCCTGACTCCACTAGAAGGCAACGCGGGGCTCCGTGATGATGAGAAGGCAGGACACAATTGGAGAAAAGCTGGGACGTAGGGAACCTTTTCAGAAACATCACATGGCAGAGGTAGGTAATTTCTTAGTCAAGGGAAGGGTGGCGAATTTAGGTTTTAGGGGTGGTATATATGAAGGGAACCCCACACATATGTACTTTGAAACGTACTTGCCTCAGACCACCCCCAAAATAAGGGACTGGGTCCCGTTAAGAAAATTGAAAGAAAAAAATATATTATTATTTATTATATAACAATGTCAACATTAACACCAAGACAGGAAAAGACTCCGCATTAGGATAAAACACTCGATGAGGCCAGACTTTCTGGAGACCAAAAGAAGGAATCAGGGAGGACATCTGGAGGTGGTGTGAACGTGGCCGGCTGAGGAATGTGGTGGTCGTGTGGGGATGGGACTTATCTTTTTTTTGTTTGTTTTTTAAGTTTTGAGAAGAAACAACAAAGTCACATTTTTTGAATTGTGGTTTCAAGCTACTGATTAGATCAGTGTCTAGGGGGTCTCGAGTGCCGATGTGAACATGGGGTGAAATGAAGAATCTTGTCCGTGGGGTTCTCTCTGCTACCGTCTCTCTCCCTCTCTCCCGCGCTCTCACTCCTCTCTCTAGCGAATGTCTGTTAAGAAGCAGACCTTGCTTTAGCTATTCTCACTCCACTCTGGCACCATGCCAACCCCATGCACGGAGTGGTACTGGTGTGGGGACAGGGTCCGTGGTACGCCATGAGAGTAGAGGAACTCAGATGGTTGGAGGCCGCCAGGGGACTGCAGGCCAGTCTGAGGCCCACACTGCCTGACCACAGGCTGGTGGGCCACGGAGGTCTGGTGCTGGAACATTCCCTCTCCGAGCTGTGGGGAGCCATGGTTGGCAATGCCAGCCAGCCGGGGGACCAGAGGCCCCGAGGTGAAATGAGCAGAGAAGTGTTGGTAGGGTAGTCTGTCCATGGGCTGCACGGTGGTGACCGTGCAGCTGCTGTAGGAAGGCATGCTGGGCCACGTGTTGCAGCTGATGTCCTCCAGGCTGGGCACCGGCTCGCTGGGTGGCGCAGAGCTGGCATACATGCAGGCCTGCCGCTGGGCGGACTCTGTCCTGTAGGAGGCGCTCAGGCCCTGCTGCTGAGGATAGCCGGAGCGATAGAAGGGGTCCTCTTCACTAGGCGATGTCTCCATGTAGGGCTTCTTATAGGGATGGTCTGCAGTGGAACATTCTTCATCTGCTGAGACAGGAGGGAAGAGACGAATGAGGCCAAGACCAGCCACCCCACAACTAAAAGTAGCAACAGCCATGTGGCTGAAGGCCTGAGGCTCAAGTCTAGATGATTAGCGCCAACTTCCATTCTGATACAAAGAGGTGGACTGTCACGGTTAAGACCTTGGGGCTAGGACGGCTGGTCTGCTCAGTGGTTAGAGCACACTGCTCATAACACCTAGGTCGCTGGTTCAATTCCCATATGGGCCAGTGAGCTGCGCCCTTCACAGCTAGATTGAAAACAACGACTTAACCTGGAGCTGAGCTGCGCCCCCTACAACTAGATTGAAAATGACTTGACATGGAGCTGATGGGTCCTGGAAAAAACACACTGCTCCTCAATATTCCCCAATAAAATAAAATTAAATTTAAAATTTAAAAAAAAGTTTTTAAAAAATGACCTTGGGGCTATGGAGTTTTAAGCAAACAGTTTGACCTTTCTGACCTCAGTTTCTTTATCTGCAAAATGGAAAGGGTAATAATAGCATTTTTCTATACAGGGAATTACTGAGAATGAAATGGGAGAATGTATATTAGTCCAGAGCTCTGTACAAGGAAACACTCAATAAATAAGAATCATTATTATTATCTTCCCTCCTCCCGGGCATATGAAGTCCACAAAGGCAGGACATTGTCTGTATTATCCATTACTACATTCCCAGAACCTAGCTCATCCCTAGGAACAAAAATAACGATAGGACCCGCGATGACAATACACAACACAGAGTGTTTACTCTAGCTGGCACTGTTCCAAGTACTCGCCACGAGCTAACCCATCTAATTTTCACAACAACCCTATGGGTTCTATTGTGATCCCCATTTTACAGAGGAGACACGGACGTGTCTAAAGCGGACATGCAATAAAGATTTGTGCAATGGAGGGAAGGATGGAAGGACAAACAGACGGGAGCTCGAATGAATCCTCAAATCCTTTCCTGATTACGCAAGTGCCTAGTTAACATCTGAGTCAGTACAAATTAATGCGTCACTGTTGTTCTGCTGGGCATGCCACTCCCTTAGTTCCAGTGTAGGGCAGTGGACATAGTTCTGTCCCCGAAAGGGGGTCATCCTTAACCACTTTGGGGTCGCTGACCCCTTTGGGAACTAACAAAAGTGCTGGGCTCTCCCCTAGAAAAATACACTGAAACACAAAGTTGGGAGACTCGTACGTGCATACAACTTCCCTAAAATCCAAGCACTCCCTAAAATCCAGATTAAGAAGTCTAGACACATCTGGGATTGAATATGGCTCTTTGACTTAATATCTGTGGGACATTAGCATCTACCTGCTCGGAGACTTACTTTCATCATCTCTGAATCAGAATTAGTAATTCTTCTTCCACTGGGCAGCTAAGAATGAAATAAGATCAAGCGTGTAAATCTCCTGACATGACATCATGAAGGGCAGCTCTTGAGCAAAGACACCACCACCAGTCAGTTTCACAGCAGACCCATCTGTAATAACACACCTCCAGGTATGTCCTTCAGGGGAAGCAAACCTTGGCAATCCCTACCAAGGTGTAAACCACAACCCAGATTCATTCCTTAGCTAGAATTCAACCCCCAAACTGGAGATTTTCTTTCTTCACCTTCCAATCTCTTTCTAATCAATAAATGTCCAGAAATATGTCTATCTTTAGGGGGTGTGAAGGAAAATGAAACACTGGGACATTCCCGCCACTCACCGTGAGGGTTGACGGTGTGGGACTCAGTGATGGAAGGAAATAATAGCTATTATTTATTGAGGACCTCTGAAGCGACCTTACTCTAATCTCATAATAATTCCTCAAGGTGGCTGCTCTCACGCCTGTCTCACAGAGGCAGAAATGGAGGCTCAGGGAAGTGACCTACCCAAGGTCTCACAACTGGGAAGGAGCAGAGGCTGACATCAAAGCTAGGTCTGACTGGCTCTGCCTTCCACACCTTGCTGCCAGCTCTCTAGATACCTATCACGCAATGCCACTCACCCAGGCACCCAACAGATATGTATGAGACCCTACCAAGTGCCAGGTCCTGTGCCAGGTGCTGGCCACGGAGTGGTGGACAGGTTGTCCCGGTCCTGCTGTTGACAACACACAGCCTCGGCCCCTCTTCATCCTACCCCAAGCAGTGAGTGTGGAAGGCTAACCCTCTGTGATTTGGAGGTGGTCCTCAAATACAAAGCTCCAAGGCAGTCATTTCCCTCACAGGAAACCCTTTGACTTTGGACTGGATTATAAAACAGCTCCCCAGCAGAGGAAGGATAGCCTGGGTGTGGGTTCCACCCAACACCTCCATTTGTATCATTCTCTGAGTGACACCCACAGGTTAAGTCTAAAATCTCCCAAACAAAACATATCTATGCTAAAGTTTTACCCAGCGAACTGGGAGCAAATTTATTTCCAGCTAGACTCTTTCTGGGACACATCTGGGACCCATAGGATGCCCAAACATTTGTCCAAAAAAAAAAAAAGAAAAAGAAAAATACAGTCACTCTTCCAGGTGTTCTGTCTACATCATGCCAGATGTTTGAAGACATCCAGAAGAGCCAGTGACCACATAGTTCACCTTTCCACTGGCCGTTCTGTTAGCGTCTTGAAGACATTGCTACACTCAACTATTTTGTCCTCGTCACTTCCTCCCTTGGTTCCTCCCCTCCATTCTTCCTTCCACCCCCAGATCCATAAATCTGAATGTTTCCATTGTCGCTGGAATCGGAACTTTCGGGTTTTCCATTTAACCAGGGCGTTCCCCTTTTCAATAATAGAAAGTACAGCTGCAGGGTACCCTTGGCAAGAGAAAAAAAAAATAAGGCAAACTAACCATTCCCGAGTTTCTGATCCCCTTCCAGATTTGTTACAAGTAAAAAAGGAAGAATAATATGAAAAGGGCTGGAGCCCATTTTGGAAAATCGTAAAATTACACATTCCAGTCTTTAATACCCCGAAGATCTGATGCAGAGTCCTCAGAGAAGCTGGATGCTGGCTCATTGATGAAAGCAGGTCCTGGGCACTCTCAAATTCCTCTCGAACCTCACCACATTGTAAAGAAATTCCAATGCAAGCATCCAAATTTCAGGTTGTGATAAATGATTTGGATGTAATCTCTGCGTTTATTTTGGTTATGGTTCGGTTTCTTTTCATTGGGAGACCACTAACTGATCAACAGCAAAGACCTCTCTCCCAGCCAAGTCATGTTTACCTCCCACAGTTGGGGAAGGGGCTGTAGTCACGTGTCAAGTGCTTGATGCGATGAGGCCACAGCTCAGTTTCAGAGATTTGTGTATTATGTGTGGTCCTGAACCCAACGGAGTATCTCGGAGAGCAGTAAAGCTCTTCCTGATTCTGACCACCAATCACTGCATAGCACTGGGAAAAACCCTGGTTCCTTGCATTTTCGGGATGCTATTGATTCTGGAAAAAGTGGCTTTAATGACGAATCCAGAACACAGATTTTAGGGCACAGAGTTATGTCTCTGGCTCTCACTGGCTATGTGACCTTGGACGAACCACTGGGACCATTCCAATCTCAGTTCTTGACTGTACATGAGAATTATACCAACATTTCATGTTGGAATTGAGATAATAATAAGTGCAGTCTAGCTTCTGTCTATCTTCCTTGCACGTAACGTGTTTAAATCTTAACTGTCTAAATCACCTGGGTTATTTTACCTCTTTTCCCCCTCGGAAGATGGGACTGATGGCTCTGGCATGGTCATCCAATACGTGAAGGCATTTGGGTGGATTCCAGAGCTGGAACACTCACAGAGCTGCTTTCAAATCACAAATCCCATTGAGTTAATATTGTCACCATTCCCAAATGGGTCATTTCCCTTGGCGATTGAATTCATTCAGCCAGAGACCCTGGAGGTAGAGTGGTGAGCAGCCTCTGCCTCACTGAGTGACCTTCAGCAAGTCAGAAGTGGAACTGTGATTCAGGTCTTCTGACTCACCCAACAGTGGTCTTTCTGCTAGATGGCACTAGCCTTTCAGCTTTCGTGATACTCTTGTTCAAAAAACAGGATAGAGAGATGGGTGGATGGATGGACAGATGGACACGGACAGACGGATGAATGGATGAATGCATAGATGGATGGATTTTAGCTCTTAGCTTTAAGTAGAAAGGACTGGAACGGTATTGTGGGAATATCCTTGATTGGGAATCAAAGGACTCCAGTTCAGGTCTCACTTAGCCATTATCTGAAGCCATTACATTTATTTACTTGCTTATTATCTGTCTCCCCCAGTGATATACAAGTTTCCTGAGAGCAGAGACCTCTGCCATCTTGCCCTCTCCGTATCCCAAGTACCCAGCACAGTGCCCAGTACAAAGTAAGTGCTCAGTCAACATTTATTTGATGAGTACATCCCAGATCTGCCACTCACCAGCCACATAACCTTGACAATCTAACCTCACCTCTGAGTCCTCTGCTTACTCACTGCAAAATGGGGATGGAGGGCATCTCCCCTTGCTCAAAGATCGCAGTGAGGGTCCAGTGAAGAAAGCAATGTCAAATGGCTCTAAAAAGCACACAGGACTGAACAAATGCCCCTGCAAAGCCCTTTGCTATATCCAATTCCCCTTCCCCTCCCACCTCTGACTTCCTCTTGAATACCCAATGTTGTACATGGCTTTGCTGAAATCTTTATTTGGGTCACCTTGGGGTTTTAATGGGGTAGGGAGGGGTCGCCTGAGTGGGAGGGAGAAAGAAAGACAGACAAGTGCTCTCCCAGGCCCCTGGGTCCTGGCTGTGATTGAGTGGCATTGATAAAACACCTTCCCATCCATCGGGATAGATAGTTTGGAGACAGCTGGGTCCAAACACAAGGAGCCCTCTGGCCTGCCTAGCCCTTTGACATCTCATTGCACCAGCCTCCTGGCCTCGTTGGAAAGGAGACAGACAATGAGGGGAAGTCAGATAGCGAGTGGGGCAGGCAGGGGCCGAGGGGAAAACCACCCATGGAGTTATCACTTAACGGGAATCCCAAACTGGAAGGAAACCTCCGCTGACTCCTTATCACTCTACAATGGAGGCTGATGATGAATTGCTTTTTCTCGTCTCCTCCGAGGCAGGCAGGACAGACAGAGCTTGGCTGGAATGTTCCCTGGCCCTGGGAGCTTTCATTTGGGGGCGGACGGAGGTGAGAAGGACAGAGGTTTCTGGAAAGTTGAAAGGTGTCCTGCAGGGTGCATATGCCGTGTACCCCGAGTGCACAGATGGAGGTGTGGATTTGGGGCAGGGCCACTCACCAGCTGGGTGAGGCTGGGCAAGTTACTCAATCTCGCTGAGCCTCAGTTTCCGCATCGGAAAAGGAGGTCATTCTTCACCTTGTTATCTCCGGCCAGTCACTAAGTCCTGATTCCACCCACATCTCCAGCTCGTCTCCTCACTCCCAGGTCTGAGCCACCATCAGCTCACGCCCCAGAGTCTGCAACAGCCTCTCAACAGAGCTCTGGTGTCAAATCCAGTCCCTCCTTATCACAGCAAAGTGACTGCTTCACAAGAAAATCCTAATCCTGTCACTCAAGGCTTCGAACCCCTCTGATGGCTGCCCACTGGTGTTAGGATAAAATCTGAGGTCCTTCAAACGGCTCACGAGGCCTGGCATCATGCTGACCCCTGCCTTTCTCATAGCCTGATATCCTATAGTTTCCCTTCACCATGCTTCAGCCCCCCTGGCCTTTTGTTCACCCTATCCCATCTTCCAAGGGGCTGCACACGTGGTTGCCTGGACACCCACCGTCTCCTTCTTCTCCTACCCAACTCTTACTCTCAGCTCAGATTCTGCCCTGATCCCCCACTCTAATGTGATACCCCCATGTTATATTTGTTAGCTCTTTGCATCTTTCCTTTCTAGCATTCAATCACCATTGCATCTAAAAATGTTACACAATCATATGCAATTATAATATCTGGCCTGTTTGGGACAGTGTGAGCTAACAGGACAGCAGCTAGCTAACATTCCCTGAACACTTACATATGTCAGGTACTGTTTTAGGTGCTTTCTATGGATAATCTCAAATCCCCATTTTGCAGAAAACATAGTTGAAGCTCAGCAAGGTGAAGCAACTTGCCCCGAGCCACGCTGCTGGAAAGAGTCAGCTACTGGGATGTCCTGCAATGGGCCAGTCACCAACTCCAGCTCCCCAGTGGCCATCTGACACTGACCTTGAGTCCACTCAAAGATCCCACAAAGTACCCCGTGAAAGTCAACGGCTTATAGTAATCTAAAGCGGTTCACCCGTTTTGCATTCAAAGCCTTCCCACTGCACCCTCCAGGAGTGCACTTACAAGGATGCTGCTATAAATATTGAATCTAAAAAAGTGCCTTGATTCTTTTTAACTTCTTTTTCCTCTTCTTTTGGTCTGGCATTAATTTAATAGACAGAGCTCCCTAATTCAAACCTGGTGAGCTGGCAATCAGCACGTTTGACCCAGTCTCTAGAACACATCTCTAGTGGAGACTGAAATTTTTTGAGATTGTAGCTGATAAGCCAAGGAAACAGCATCGAGTGGTGGTTCAGGGCCCAGGCAGAGTCTGTAGCCCAGGCTTGGGTTCAAATTCCACCTTCAAGAATCACCAGCACAGGATTTTACTCTGCTGAGCCTCAGTTTCCCCATTTGTAAAGTGGGTTAATAATAGCACCTACTCCACCGGAAAGGTTGAGGTCTGGAACCTAGGCAAGGCACCCTTCAATATAATAGGAAACAGAATTTCCATGCAGGGACCTATGTTCCGTGAGACATTCTTAACCCCTGCTCGTGCCTGAAGAGGCAGACATGTTTGCAGGCATCTGGTCTCCAGCCCATCTGGCAGCAGACGTGCTGGGAGTTGGGCCAGGGGGCCTGTTGGGGTGATATTGTTCAGGCCTTTGAGATCCAAGGAGCTTGGATGGGCTTCAGGTAAGTCTGGAAACCTCAGCCTCACCCAGGTCAGTTCCCCAGCCCAGGCTTGGACCAGAGACTGCTCTTCCCTCATTCAAAACGCAAGATTAGTAAATGTCAAAGAGTCAAACTGCTAGTTTCCGCATGTCACCCCAGCTCCAGAGAAAGCCACCAAAGCGTCCATTCCCATTGATTCTCGTGAGTGAGTCTTTTTGTAACGGTCCAGACACTGGGCACTGGACTTCCAAAGGCATCGTGTTGTCTCCTGAGGCTGTGAGGTACAACAGGCCACTCTAAAGATTAGGATTTGGGCCTGTGGGAGCAAAATAGTGACGGCTTATTGAGTCAACCCTGTGCTAAACACGTGACATGCATGATTTCATGACATCTTCACTTCAAGCCTCTGAGGCAGGTCCACTCATGGGCCCAAATCGACAATTTTTTTTTTAATGGGGCTTAGAGGGGTTGAGTAACTTGCTCCTAATGATAACAACTTGCAAATGACAAAGGTAGGATTCATCCCCATTGTCTGATTCTAAAGACGACAGGCATAACCACTGGCCTCTAGGGCCCTCTCCCCCTGCAAAATGGGGGTCCGTTTTCTCAAGCCGTCACCAGACAAGCAGCCTCCCTTTCACTTCCTCCTGGGACACGCTTTCTGGAGTGATGCCTGCCACTTAGGCAACCATAGCTCCCACTTACTGGGTGCTTATGAGTATCAGGTGCTCTAGGGAACTTGGCTCCATTTACAAAGCAGGAAACTGAGGCACAGAGAGGTGTGCAGCTCACACCAAGCAAATGTTCTAGTAAGATGACCTCAACCACACCGCCCATGACCTTCGCTTTGCTTCGATTCTGGCTTGAAAAACATGCCAGCAGAAAATTTCCTTCCTTAACCTAGTCCCTTTGGACTCAGCAGACTCAGGAAAAGTCATTCATTTCTCATTGGGCAAAGGAAACTATCAGTGTCTCAGACACCAGCCTAGTAGATTGAAAGAGGGTATGCAAAGGAGAGAAAATCAGTTGTGATTTTGTGGTGGGGGGGGGCAGGGGGGGCCTGATTTTGATCTGGAAAGGAAAGAAGAGCTCAGAATCCACCTGGGAGAAACCCTAGCACATGAACTTCAGAGGGACTCCCAATTAGAAAGAAGTTCCCTGTAGTTTGGTTTGTGAGACCACCAGGAACATGGAGCAACCTCCCTGTCTGCGAGTGACAATGACAACACAAGCTCTGCTTCATCCTTTTGAGGCAATACTTCCTCTTCACCAGGTAACAAGAATGAGGAGGCTCCAGTTCATGAAAAGAATCTACAAGAATCTACAACATTCTGAAGTTTAAAAAAAAAAAGCCAGTTGCAAAATCAATACAGTATGAAATCAACTGTTAAAAGGAAAAACAAAATGATTTTTATTTGTGTGTGTGTGCACATGTGTAAATCAATAAAATAGGTCTGGACATGTCAGATAAGTTTTCCCCAACGAAGGGGCTAGAACTGGGGGAGAGACATGTGGAGGGAGCCTTTAGTTTTACTGGTATGGTTTGAATTTCTTGCAGTCTCTATGTATTTTTGTATTGATTACATTTTTTAAATAAATAAATGTAGCTTTGTGTCCTTTTTTTTTTTTCAAGGAAAGGAAAGAAGGAGTAGAGAAAGGCAAGTTGGGCAGGGGTTGTCACACTCACCTTTCCTCTTGGTGCAATGGTAAATTTGACCGTGCTCCTGGGGCAGTGGGTACGGGTTGGGTGGGGGCAGAAGGTCCTGGGAGGGGCCGGACACACCATTCTCACACTGGTACTGGGATCCCAAGTTAGATGAGGTGGAGAGAGCTCGAGGCTCACTGCTGAAAGGACTGTGGTTGGAGGCCACTTTTTGTCTCACTGTGCTCCTGGGAACCACGGGATATTCTTTACTAAAAGAGAGAAGATGGGAAATAACATTGATCGGTGCCCTGATACAGATCACTGCGCTGAGTGAAGCATGGGGGTCAAAGAATTCACCAGAAAACTCACAGAATGAGAAATGAAAGGGGTCTCTGATGAGCAAAGTGTGCCAATTTATACTCAAGTGCATTATCTGCCTTGGATATATATGTTTGGGCACTAACTTTTCATGCCTTATACATTAGGCAAGTAAGTTTACCAATAGTTCTATACATTTTCAGAAAGGTAAGTAAGCAGCTCCAGGTAAGAACCCCCTCTTAATGATCAATAAATACATTTGGCATTTGGCAATATTCCAA
The DNA here is from genome assembly GCF_036562045.2 of Rhinolophus sinicus. Taxonomy (NCBI): domain Eukaryota; kingdom Metazoa; phylum Chordata; class Mammalia; order Chiroptera; family Rhinolophidae; genus Rhinolophus; species Rhinolophus sinicus. Next base: position 30,858,522 of record NC_133765.1, on the reverse strand, counting down.
CCTATTCTATGTCTTTGAATTCAAAAACTAGAAGAACTGAGCAGTCATTCAGACTTAACTTCTGGGTCTCCATCATTAAAGCAGGGCTGAGGTTTTTGTCCCCCATTAGTAAAGAATGGTAGCTAACCACATAGGACAGACAGGGGTGATCCTAGGTTACCCTAATCTGGATAATTTGCTGTTTGTGCCACAGAATTTTATTTCTTTTGAGCTGCTGTACTTGTCGTCACTGACAATGTTTAACTTCTCCATACTTTGGTTTTTCCCCATCTGTAAAGTAGGGGTAACAAAAATCCCCAGTTTAAAAGGGGTGATGAGAGATAAATGAGTGAATACATGTGAAACACTGGACAATACTTGGCACACAGTGAGTGCTTAACAAATGGCCACCATCATCGTTGCTGTCGTTAACATAATTGGTTTCCTTTGCAACCTATGCGTTTTATTTTATGCATTTAATCATATTGTCATATTCTGAGAAGTGACCCACAGGCTTCACCAGATTGCCGGAGAGGTCCATGGCACTTAAGAGGTTCAGAATCCCTGCCCCCAAAAGAAGTACGTATCAGTAGATCCCAAACTTAGCTGTGATTTTTGCCACGGACTCAACCAATTCCTCTTTAACTTAGTGTATGTTTTAAATTAAGTTTTTGCCCAAATAAGGTTAGCCTCGCTCTGAGCAATGATATCTGTGAAATTATGGGCTTGTGATGCTAAGTAGAGCTCTTCTGATGCAGCTAAAATATAAACACTTACCTATTAAAATCAAAGAGTCCACCTGAAATCATCTCCCATACAAAGAGCACTACATCTAACACATTTTGAAGGATGCTGTATTAGCCCATTTCATCCTTTCCGTGACTGTAGGAAGTGGGTACTGTTCTTGTCCCCACTTTAAAGGTTAGGAAACTGAGGCCCAGGGAAATTAAGCAACTTGCCTATTGTCACAGAGCTACAAAGAGACACACCCAGAAATTGCACTCAACAGTCCTCTAATTACTTCTGTCAATATTTAAAAAATAATATGCTTTTAAGGGAGAGAGGATTTGGGGTGTAAATCCCTCTCCCATTTCTCCCACCCATCAGGGGTGTTACAACCTCCACCCTGGGCCCCTGCCTTTGTTTGTCATGTGAAAGCACGTCAGAGTAGCCAGGCAGGGGACAGCAAAGTGTCTGCCAAGTTTCCATGAGGCTGCAAACACCCTCAGGACACCAGGGGTCTCTTAACAGAGCTTTCCCGTGGCATGGACCATCTCAAAACCAAAGCTGGAGCCATCCTGAGCAGCCACACCACTCAAAATCTCCCCCTGGGGCCAGGAGGCTGAAAGGAATGAAATTAGCTTTATAGTTCTCGCTTTGCGGCTCAAGCTACGTCATGGAAAATGAAGAAGAAAAATTATAATAATCATAAAACATAGCAGTTGTCAAATCTGACCAAAAATTCTATTTAGGTCTGCTTAGTTGAAGTACTGGGCTGTTGGAGCACAAAAAAGGGGGGGGGCAATCTTTTAGTTTTATATTCTTAATGGGGATGGTTATTATTTTTTAATTAAAGAAAATAACTCCCCAAAATGTTAGCTGAGGCAATTTACAAAAGAATGTATCAGTGGGCTCTGTGGAATTCTCCATTCCATCTTTGCCAAATTGCAAAATTATTCTCTGGAAAGGGCAAATCGTGCCTTTGATTACTAACACTCACAGAAATGGGAAAGCCATCTCATCCCAATAACCAGTTGTCCCTCACAGCTTGCTTCTCTCCAAGGAGCTTGAAGCATCGTTCCCACCGTCAACCGTGCACATCTCTCTTGGTGCCTGAAATAAAACGTCCGCAAGCCCATCTGACATGTGTCAACATAGGACCATGGAAGAGTGAACTGACTTTTCAATCAATCTGAGATGTTAGAGGCAATGGGAAGATAGTGCTACAATCAAACGATATCTGGGTATTTTCACCAGGCTCATCACTGGACCAATCAATGGGACACAGTGAGGAGCAATACAGCAAAAGTCTCTAAAGCCCTTGTGATGAGAAGATTAACTCTTTTCCTCTACAGCTGGACAGCATCATTGAAGAATCCAGGGCACAAAAAAGTTGAAAAGCCCTTGTGTGTCTGGGAAGAGGAGCAGCAACAGAGGGTTGGTGTTCATCATCATCATCATCACCACCATCAGCACCATCATGACCATCATCATCACCACCATCACCACCATCATGACCACTATCATCACCACCATCACCACCATCACCACCACCATCAGCACCATCATGACCATCATCATCACCACCATCACCACCATCATGACCATCATCATCACCACCATCATGACCATCATCATCACCACCATCACCACCATCATGACCATCATCATCACCACCATCATGACCATTATCATCACCACCATCACCACCATCATGACCATTATCATCACCACCATCACCACCATCATGACCATCATCATCACCATCATCACCACCATCACCATCATCTCCATCATCACCATCATCTCCATCATCACCATCACCACCACCCTTATTCTCATCTTCCCCATCATCATCCATTGTTCTGTAAGTCTCCTAATGTCCCAGCCACTATCCTGGTTGATTTACATACTTTCTCTCATTTGATCCTGGCAAGAATCAGTATGATTAGATTTACACTGAGGTAAAGAAATTGAGGTTCAGAGATGTTAAACAACTTGCCCCAGGTCACACAGCTAAAAAGTAGTAAAGTTGAGCTTCACCACAGGGTCAGTGCTACTCCAGAGCTCTTGCCAACTTACTCTTCATAATAAGGAATTGTTGCCTTCACAGCAACTGCTGGGCAACAAAACCATCCTGTGATTAAAAACCATTCTGGTGATAACAGAGTTGGATATTGGCTATACCAGTCAATGTCAAGTTCTACCAGTCAATTTGTCGATCTCACTATTTGAGGAACCTTTCATTTGCCAACTGTCAAATCCCACTGCTTTCTGCTGTATCAACAGCTGTCCCCACATCCTGTGGACACACTCTGCTTAATCTTGGCTCACAGGACACCAGCCGAGGGTCCTGAGCACCTAGGTTCACCCTGAGTGTCAGAGCCCACAGACCAGCTTCTCCAGGGCTCGGCCCCCTCTCACATTCTGTTCCACGTGAGCGAGTGCAATGAATGATGCCATTGTCGCTGGGCCTGGGTTATAAAACGTTACAAGGGAATATTGAAATCCGCAGCCAAACTGCACCCACAGCGTGCCGCCAGCTAACGAACGCCCCTGAGAACCTTTTTCCACTGCAGCCGGCTGAATTGGCCTTTTCACAAGAGCAGGTGGCCGGGCTGCTGGCATGCTGGGGGATTTTGTTGTTGTTTTGCCCTGCCGATGCTTACTCAATTTCTGGCAGCCTTTCTCAAACAACCAAAGCAGTGCACTGGGGCAAAGCTACGAACTATAACATTCCTGTTCTCGGGGAGCAGTCCTCCTCTTGCTAGCACTTTAAGTTATGATTAAAATTTACAGAGGGGCCCCACAATCCCGCGAGAGCTTTCGCGATTTATTAACTTTCTAATATGCTTGGGGAAGTTACTCTGATGTAACATGCGTGGACATGCAAGGAACTGGGGATGGTTCACCCCAAGCGGGATTTAGCTCAGTGCAAATAATAACCGCTCTCTCCTTCACGTCTACAATCGTTTTATTACTCCGTTCATGCCACACCAGCAAGCTGCAGAAGGAGATAGTAAATGCTGGCCATTCCATCTCGAGGGAACACAAAAAGTTACCTAAATTTGCCACTGTTGATTCAACCAGGGCTGTCTGATTTCAGGGGCACCAAGAAACTCACAGACACCTCCCTCTCTGGCCTTGACCACGCACCACTTATGACAACTTTGATTTGAGACCTTGGGGCCCCTTGTTAAATTTATAAATAATTTAAGGGTGGTCAATTCAAGTTGGGGCTCTGAGGTCAGGTTATGTGGATGGGCCTTACACCCAATGAACTTGGCCACGTGCTGCTGGCTCGGTTCTTCCTTTATCTGAGCCTCAGTCTTCTGGTTATAAAATGGGGATAATAAGATACACCGCCTTTTAGGGTTGTAAGATGACACCGTGCATAGAAAAGCTTAGCATATATTTGGGGCCCACTGCTCAACAAACACCAGCTTAAAAATCACCCATTTTTCATATTTTTAAGCAGAAGTTCTTGCTTTGCAAGGGCTTCAAATGTTCTATATTCACCCACCAAATACCTGACATTTAGAGCTCATCAATTTTTCTACGGAGCGGTCCATACTTGCGTCAGCTACTCAGAAGGGATTTGTGATTCCAAAAGAGGTTTTGGGCAACACTACAGAGGCGGCTCTGGAGCCATGGGAAAAGTCCTGGACCAGCTGCGTGGACAACGATTCATGACATAGCCCTTTGCCTCAGTTTCTCCGTTTGCAGAATGGAATAACAAGACCCGGGTCACATGTCATAGATGCAACCTCCCAAAGTAAAAGCTGGATGTGCACCTAGATTTAAAAGTTCACTGCAAACTAAACTTTTGATGGGTTCATGGTACCAGTATGTGGAATGGTGTTGCCAGGTACCTCGTACTGAATTGAAGAGCTCAGTATTCTAGTTCGGTCTTGTAAAACTAACAACGTTTTTCACAAATTTAACCATATCTCAGTTTTAGGAGGCTTTTCTTTTTTCTTTTTTTTAATGATTTTGGAAGGAGGGTGGGAAGGTGCAGAGAAGCGTTCAGAGGCTAAGCCTCCGTCCTTCTGGAAGCCAGAAGGCCAAAGGGGCTGGGACTAACTAACCTTCCTCAGACTGCTTCCCGTATTCAAGGGGATTGCGTTGAGGCATGTTGTGTTCTGAGGGGAATCATATGGGGGCCCCTGGTCAGGCAGAAGTAAGTCAAGGACCTCTGGATGACCTTCAGGTCAAATGGTGACCTTGGCAAAGTCACCCCAAAGCGACGACCCCTACAGGAATGCTAAATGTTCTGTATACTATTCTACAAGTCTGCCTTTTCCCCCAGGGAAGAAAGCGGTCAAAAAGAACACCAACAGAGGAATGGGTCTCTAGAAAAAACGATTTCTAATATGGGAACATTACCTATTGGGATGGGGGTGGTTGAGAAACAGGGCTGAGGGTGGGGATAGGTAGAGACAGGGAAATCTCTCTAGGGGAGTGGGTTTCAAATTTGGCTGCAGAGTGTAATTACCTGTAGAATTTTTTTGTTTGTTTGTTGGATGCTGGTTCCTGAGCCCATCCCCCAAACAGTCTGATGTTTTTGTTCTTGTGCAATGCAGCCTGGACAGAGGGAGTTTTAAAAGCGCCCCACGAGAAAGAAACCTTGTGCAAAAGAGTATATACTGTATGATTCATTGATATTAAATTCTATCACAGACAAAACTAACCTACAGTAAAAAAAATATCGTAACATTGATTGCTTCTGGTGGGAGGTGGAGGCAGGAATTCACTGGGATGGCGCATGAGGGAAATTTCTGGGATGGTGGAATATGTTGTATTATGATGGGGGCTTGGGTTTCACAGGTATGTGCTTTTATCAAGAAGTGAATGATATACCTGAGTTTTTTTATTTCACTGTGTGTAAATTCTACCTAAAATAAAGAATTGTGAACAAAAATTGAATTCTAGTTAACGATAATGCAGGCTGAAGTATATAAGGGTGGAATGTAGTCATGTCTGCAACTAAGGTTGAAATGCACCCCAAAAATGTAAGATAGATGGATAGATAAATGGATGTACTGGTGGAAGGATGGATGGATGGATGGATTGGTGGATAGATGTATGACAGACCAAATATACAGCCAATTGTTAATGGTAGAACTAAGCGGTGGGTATAGTGTGCTCACTGTACAATTCTTCCATGCTTTCTATATGTCTTACATTTTTCATAATAAAACATTGGAGAGCACTCACTCCAGGGACTTCTAATGTTCAGCCAAAGCTGAGTATTACATAGAGAAAAGGGTTCTTTTTTATAAAACAGCCCAGCACAGGAACTCTATTTCCAGAAAAATAAGATCACAATTACCTGCACGTCACTGCTCATTCTGTAGGGGCCACGGATTATCCTGGTGCCACCAGGGGACAAAGGGCAGCGTCTGACCCCACCCTAGAGCCACTGATTCAGAACCTCTAACGGTGAGACCCAGAGATCTGCTCTTTTTAAACAAGCCCCTTCCCTCACCCCCAGGTAACTGTGATATCTGCCCAAAGTTTGAGAAATGTTGTTTAAATGTGGATGAGTGAGTCACTGGCCTGTGGACACTGTCCCTGCAGAGCAGATATGCTGGGGCAGGGGGTCAGGGGAGAAAGGGGAGGGGACAACGTTGCAGATGAATGAGAAAGGGGAGGGGGCTTTTGAGCATTCATGTCTTTGCCAGACAACCATGAGCCACCATGGACTCCTTGGGACCAACGTCAACTTCACACCCAAACACAACCCCTCTCTTGTTTTACATAAACTGACACTTCCCTGGGGGAAATGCTGTGGCCAGCCAATAGCACAGCAAGAAGTGGGGAGTCAATGCCCTCTCCAGAACCTTCTCTTGGAAATCACTCCTCATTAATTGGGCATTCCGATTTCCTTTAACCACAAGCATGAGAATACAAGGGCGCTAAGTCTTCCATTTGAAAAATGACCATCTGCGGTTAGGAGCTGACTGTTCATTTAAAATCAGTAAGGAAGGCCTGGAGAAGGAAGGAAGGCGCCCGTGGAAGGGTTGTCATCTTTTAGGGGTCCCATGAATCCCAAAAAATTGTTTGATTTTTCTTTTGTACTTATATATTGACTTTTTCAGAGAGTCCCTTGCTTTAATTGGATTTTCAGATGGGGTCTGGGACCCCGATTAAGGAGCCACACCCTAGAGGAAGAAGACGGAGTAGGTGGTTATAAGTACTAGAGAGCCAGGTGAGAACGGTCCGTTTCCAGTGTGGGTGTGTAGGGACATCCCTGGACCAGAACTGACAAAACTGACCTATTCAGTCTAGGATATCCTGGGCTCTAGTTTTCCTCTCCACTCTCTGGTTGGGGGAGGCTCAAAATCCAGGCCAGCCGACGTGGAGCCTCGGGGTGCCCCAGCTACAGAGGCCACTTCCCCCCCAGTGCCTTGGTAACCCCGTAAAAGACTGACAAAGTATAAGCAGCCTCCCTTTCCAGGAGGTGCTCTGAACCAAACACAGACCCCCGAGTGTAACACGGCCACCAGCTGCTAGCCCCCCATCATGCTCCATAAATGTGGTGTATGGTGGAAAGCCCAGAGTTGCACATGGCCTTTCTGTGGTGAAATGAAGCAAGAAGGGCCAGGGGAACACACTCTGTGGTTGCCGATCTTACTCTGGGGTTCGTCCGTTGTTACAGAATGACCAGCAGCAGCCTGGTGGGGCGGGAGGGGGTTTGCTCCATCCCGAAGAAACCAAGCTCACAGCCAGGCCTCTGCACCTTGGTTAGCTGTGTGACCCAACCTAGCCTCCGGCTTCACAAGGGCACAGACCCTGTCTCACACCTAAATCACTCCAGTGTCGCTCTGGGCCACTGTGCCAGCTGCGTCTGCGCATGCCAGGGCAGTGTTAAAACATGCAGGCACACTCTTTGACTCTCCTTCTATCCAGAGGAGGGATCTCTACCCTTCCCCCTCGAATCTCAGCCCACTTGAGTGAATCTCTGGGGCTGTTCAACCAGCAGAATGCCTCGGAGGTGACACGACATGTGAATACAGGCCACATGGGTTCGCCTGGTTCTTTTAGGGGCAGCAAGCCAGCTAGCCATGGAAGGAGCCTTACTTTCCAGAGACCACCATGCTGGAGAGGCTGTGTGCACACGCTCTAGGGAACAGCCCAGCTGAGGTCCTAGCCGAGAGCCAGCATCAAATGGGGGTCACAGGAGTGTGCCACCTGAACGTCCAGCTGGTCATGCCTTCAGATACCGTCTGCCCCAGCCAACAGCTGACTGCAAACAAGAACCTCCCAGAGGAGTCCTTCCCAAGTTCCCGACCCACAAATCATGAACAAAACCAAAGTGCATCACTGTTACGTCTTGCTTCACCTCTCACACAGTGACAACGAGCAATGCCTACTCTTTTCACCACAAGCAGCATTTACAGAGCATTTCTGAGGGCTGGCAGATAGGAACTGAATGAAATCCAGTACTTTGATGGCCTCCGAGCACTTCACAAAAGGACTGAGTTTCCCTGTACTTCCTTGTCCCTTTAGTGGATGCACTGAGGGAAAGTGGTCTCTGGAGCTTTGCCTGTCCTAGATGTAGAGTCATACACAGAGCTGACAGCAGAGCTCGGAGCCCAGGCCTTCCCAGGTAGTCGAAGTGAAGTTTGGGAATAATTTGTTAGGTAGCAACAACAATCAGGACACACACATTACCTCATTTCATCTGTACAACAGCACTGGAGGTTGGTTCCATAATTATCCCCATTTTACAGATGAGGACATAGAGGCTCAGAGGAGTCGGGTTCCCGGAGCTACTCAGGAGGGTAGCCTGGACCCCAACTCCAGCACCTGCTTCTCCATCTGTGGGCCCTGCTACCCTTGGTGTCAATTCACCTTTGCATCCCAGCACCTGGCATATAGTAGGCCCTTAATAAATGTGTGTTAGCCGAATAACAAATCAACAGATCAAAAACTGAATACATGCAGGAGTCTCCAGGCCTCAGTCTCCCCTTCTGCAAAAGGGCTTGGAAGTCTGGGTGGACGAGATGTCCAGAATCTCGTTCTATCTCCAGAATCCTATGCTTCTAGAAGCAGCTCTCCTCCGTGTCACTGTCATAGCACCCCTCCAGCTTGCTTCCCGAGACCTTCAGAATCTGACCTCTCTTCCACACCCCAAGACTTTTAGAGCCCTTCCCTCTTCTTCCCTGCTCGCACCCAGAAAACCCTTCTTCCCCACAGATTCAAATCCCTGTCTTCCTGCAAGGCCTAGTACCCATCTTCTCCATAAGTGTCTCTCCACTCATCTCCCCACCTCCCACCCCCCGGGCCTGGCATCTTTGACCCCCAGGAAGTTCAGAACTTGTCTGAGCACATCTTAAAGACTGGAGCGAAGTTTGAAGAAAACAACGTTCTGCGAAAACTCAGCGTCTGGATCATTTCCAATAGCAATGAGGCTCCCACACCTTCGTTCCTAGGATGAGCAGGTAGGTGTATTCCCCAAATTTCTGTCATTTGTACATCACCTTGACAATGTGCGTCAAATCTTGATACCAGCCGTACTGCTATTTCGTAAATACAGAGGGGGCCCAAAAAAAGTATACACATTTTAAGAAAGGAAAACTGCATTAAAATTGTAATAGTCAATAGATACTGACAACAAAAGTTGAATACAAGTCACGTTTGACTTCTGCAAGGACAAGAGGTGCTCAAAGTGGTTCCCATCAGCGTCCAGACACTTCTGATGACGGCGAACTACTGCTTGCTTGAGCAACGCTGACCAAAGTGTCCACCTGTATACATATTTTTGGTACCCCTGGTATATTTCTTTAAATAATCAACCTTAAGTTAATTCCCCTTTCCTTCCTTCCATTCCTTCAAACTTAGTCTCATTCTAAGCAATAATGTCTAAGAAATCAGTCTCAATATGCTTGTGTGTCTGTGCACCCTCCAAAATCATTTCATTTGTCACCAGGGTAAGGGTACTACAATTTGGGAAATATTGATTTTTAGGATTAGATGTTTTTTTAAAACCACAGATTAACCTTTCAAAGTAATCCTGGCACTCATTTTAATTAGTCCGCGAGAGACAGGATTTTTAAATGATTTTATGTTCTTCTTTGTGCTTTCCCATAGCTCTCCCATTTTTATAATAAGCAGTTGTTGTTTCTGTAACTAGAAACCATAAATGAATGTTGGAAAATAACTAAGACACCATCTGCATTTTTCCAAACACAGAAAGTTAGGTGAAGAGAGATAGTGGGGTGAGTGCCCAGACGTTTGCCACGCTAATCCAAAAGTTACTTCTGTGGGCTAACTGGGAGTAACGCTTGGCCCGCCATAACCCCACCCCTCTCCCTCCTTCCCTTTGTTGGAATTAGAGGAAATTTCACCCCTCCTGCTTTTCTCCCTGAGCCAGCTGTCACCGGGTGTGTGTGGAACAGGAAACAGGATTAGAAGATTAACAGTGAGCCTGCCATTCCAGCCTGCCTGTTATCACAGCCGAGACTTCGGACAGCCACCTTCCCCACTTGTCACTACCTACTGCAACCTGGGGGTTGGGACCACAGCCCAGAATAAATTCTGACCAAGGGCAAAACTGAACATAATGGGGAGTCTTGCCCCAAATCATTTTATTGAACTTGGACTAGGAACCAAGCCTCCTCCAAGCATTCTCTCAAACCATCCTTACAAGAACCCTAGAGAGTGGAAGCTGTATTTATTGCCGCCCATTTTACAGATGAAGAGTCTGAGGCTCCGTGAGGTTAAATCATTTGCCCAAGGTCACAGGCGGATAAACGCAGAGCAAGGAGTGCACCCAGTTTTGCCTTCTGTTGGAACCACTCTGCTTCATTCCCTGTCCTTCCCAGGGGTCATCTCCAGGGAACTGAGCAAGTGACCCTGTCCACTACCCCCATCTGGTCATTGGTTAGTTCAGCCTTCTTGTCCCCCAATATGATGCCTCACACAGCCACAAAGACACACCTGGCTCTCAGGCTGAGCATTTTGATCCAACGTGTCAATTACTGAGTGCCTGCAATTACCAGCCACCCTTTCCTGCTGTCCATGTGCAGTGCCGACCCAGGGAGGACACCTACTCAAAGCCTCGCCAATCTGCAATGACGAGGGGACGATTAGGAAGGCCCATTCAGACCAAGCTGGAGGCAGCTGCCTAAATATCTAACCAGCTGTGTTTAGCATTGTAAGGGAGACCCCCGGGATCACTGACATTTGAGCTCTCAAACGCCTGCACTCCCCACCTGTCTCTCCTTCCATGTCTATCATCTGTCTAATCACCTTCCAAAGTGCAGGGCCCTAGCCTGACCCAGGAAATGTGGCCAGGAGAAGCTTCTTGGAGGAAGGGAAACTTAGCGATGGGCCCCAGACGGCCAAGTGAGGGATGAGGGGAGGAAGTCTGAGGCAGACCAAAGATGTTGTTCAAAGGCCCCCAAATAATAGAAAGAATAGAGGTTTGGAGAACGGCTGAAGCAGAGAGGGGGCCCTGGAGAGGGACAAAGCTAGGGGGAGCGGCAGGGCTTGAGGGGAAAGGCGTGGGAATCTGAGCCTTTGTCATGCAGGGTCTCAGCTCCTGCTCCCTGGTCTGTCCGCTTCTCTGCCAACCAACCAACCCCCTAGTGTAGCCATGCCAGTTATATTAGTGGCTAATGGCTAACGGGTAACAACTGATGGCCACCCAGCCACAGCTGATGGCCATCTACTACTTGAGCCAGCACCTTGCCACGTGAGACGGAGAGCCTGGAAACTGCTCTCTGGGACTCTGTCCCCACCTCTTAGTTCATTAATTCTCAGTTCCCACCTACCCAGAAACTGTGCCCATTGTGTTACTTGCATTTGGAATCCCGAGCACAAAAATACTGCCATCAGGTAATTTTCAGAATCCTCAATCATATTTAAGCAAGACAGAGTCTTAGCACTTGGCTTAGAATTTCTTGAACTTAGTTTCATTTTGATACAGATTGCTGAGTGTCATGCAGGGGCTCAGCTCCCGCTCCCTGCCCAAGAACACAGGACATGGTGAGGCTAAAAAGGAACACCCACGGAGCCACAGATAGGGGGTTCACACCACTATAGTCTCATTGGCAGCTGGGTTGGAGACACAGGGAGCAGGAGCCATACGATGCTTGACCTGCCGTCTGCTTCTCTGCCAACCAACGAACCCCACTTGCTAACTGCAACCCGCCATCCACACTTGCGAACCCCACTTGCTAGCTGCAACCCACCATCCGCTTCTCTGCCCACCACCCCACCCCCTAGAGTAGCCATGGCAGCTATATTAGTAGCTAATAGCTAACTGGTGACAGCTGACGGCCATCTACTACTCGAGCCAACACCTTTTTACGTGAGGCCGAGAGCCTGGAAACTGCTCTCTGGGACTCTGTCCCCACAGCTTTATACTGAGGGCAGTAGGAGGCCGGGGGTGTTCTAGGTATGGAGTAACTTTGTCTGATTTGTGTCTTACAAAGATGTCTTTGGCAGCTGCCTGGAGAATGTCCTGGAGGGGAATGGGACTGAAGTCAGTTCTAAATCAGGAGGCTGCAGCAGGTAAGGATGAGGTTGGCTGGAATAGGCAGTCTGGACAGAGAAAGGGGGTAGATTCTGAGATCCACTAAGAAGGGAGAATCAACAGGGCCTGGTGACTGGTTAAGTTTGAGGGCGTGATTTGCAACACCTTAAGTCCATTACCCCACCTGCCCTTGACCCTGTGGGAAACAGGGAAGAAGTGGCAGGTGGAAAACCCCTTCATTTGCAGGGTGGAATGGGGTAACTCCTTCCTAGTCCCTATCTACACAGCCTGGACCCTTACCTGCAGGAGGACTGAAATGAGACTGTCTTCAATGGCTACGCTGCCTGAATGACAGGTAACCGTGGGGTGGGAGTTTGGATACTGTAGAAATAAACACTTGGCACTGAGACTAGGGCCCTTCAGCTTTAGGTGATGTTTGTTGTCACCTTTTCCACTGGCCATGGACTCAATCCAGCTCCAATTTCAAAATGTAGACACTTAGCACCAACTTTTTTGTAAATGAGAGTTTAAGACCTTGGTTATTTTAGCCACAAAAAGCATTTTGCTAACCCACAATCATGAAGGAAACCAATTATGACTGCAGGTGTATACGTATGAATGTGGTGTCCGTGTGTATCCCTGACGATAATGGCATAGTTATTTATATTTTTATTAAAATATAGTTGATATACAATATTAGTTTCAGGTGTAAAACATAGTCAGTACTAACATATACCTAACAAAGTGACCTCCACACTGAATCGAGGAACCCTCTGTCATCCTACAAGGTTATTACAGAATTATTGAGTATATTCCTGTGAGGACAGAGTCCCAGAGAGCAATTTCCAGGCTCTCGGCCTCACGTGGAAAGGTGCTGGCTCGGGTAGTAGATGGCCGTCAGCTGTAATCAGTTAGCCATTAGCCACTGATACAACTGCCATGGCTGAGCTAGCAAACGCAGATTGCAGTTAGCAAGGGGTTGGTTGGTTGGCAGGGAAGCGGACAGCAGGCTGCGGATTGTGTGGCTCCTGCTTCCTGTGTCTCCAACCCTGCTCACTGCGCCATTTGTCACGCGGGGTGTCATGCGGGGTCTCTAGTCCCGCTCCCCGCATAAGAACACAGGATATGGTGAGGCCAAAAAGGAACACCAACGGAGCCATAGATAGAGGAGTCATACCACTATATTCTCGCTGGTGGCTGGGCTGGAGGCACAGAGAGCAGAAGCCACAGGATACATAGCCTGCCGTCCCCTTCTCTGCCAACCAACAACCTCTTGTTAACTGCTATCCACGCTTGCTAGCTCAGCCACAGCAGTTGTATCAGTGGCTAATGGCTAACTGGTTACAGCTGATGGCCAACTAGTCACAGCTGATGGCCATTTACTACCCGAGCCAGCACCTTTCCACGTGAGGCCGAGAGCCTGGAAACTGCTCTCTGGGGCTCTGTCCCCACAATTCCCTATGCTGTACATTACATCCCCGTGACTTGTTTATTGTATAACTGAAAGTTTGTGCCTCTTATTCCCCTTCACCTGTTTTGCCCTTTGTTTTCTTAAAAGTATGCGAAATTAAATCTGATAAGCCTGCTCTCTAAAAACAATTTCCATGGCATGAATTTCTAAACCCAATGTTAAAACCACAAAGCTGCGGCCTTTCTTCCTCTTTCTTAGGTTTTGTCTTCCTTTGAAAGAGTCTGTCTATCCACCTGCCCGACTTTCCTTTTTCATGTCTTCCAGAAAGGATAAGGAAAAGCTTCCTAAATGACCTCATTTTATTTTGAAACACGAAACCCTCCAAAAGAGGGGGGGAAAAAACTTTCTTGGTCAAAGGGATCAAGACGTATTTCTAGTTCTCTTGCCATATGGTAACTTATTTTGGAAGCATACCAAGAGGTAGAGAGAGTTTGACAAAATTGGCAATGCTAGTACAATCCTTTCAAATCAGACCAAATTCCCACTCTATACATTTGCTACAGACCCTTCTATTCATCATATCAGCAACTGTGACCACAGGATATGTAAAAATACCGAGCAATTTTTATCACCAGCTCTCAATCCCCCAGTGCCCTGGACGCCACATGGTGTCAAGTTTGTGCGTATTTCACCCCCAGGAAATCGAGCCATTAACTTCCCTTTCATTTACCAAGAGCTCTTGCCAGAAAGAAAATCATTCATCAGCTGTGACTTCTGGGAAGAAAGAGCGCGAGGACTTCACCAGAAGGACAGAGAGAGCGAAGGAAGAGGAGACCATGGCAGTTAGGCAGCGGGAGGCCACCAAATGCTCTCGTGCATTCTCCCCACGGGAGGCCCTCTCTCCAGGTTGCCTGGACGAGGAAAGCCCAGGTGAGGGTTATCAGAAAGTGGGATTCAAGAGGCTCATTCTCCTTCTTCTCAGGGGCTAACAGGGCCCCATTTCTCTGTGCCTGGTCTTCGGTGGGCAGGCTGACGGGTGGAGGAGGCGTCATGTGGCCGCTGGCTCACCTGGGTTATTTGGGGGGTACGCGGACAGGAATCCATTTTCTTACCTTTGCATTCTTGACATTCTGTGCAGCTCCATGTCATCGCTGCCCCGGAATCCTTTGGCAAAAGGATTATTCTCAATCTTTAATTGGGTGATCTGAAGGAAGGAGAGAGAGCGAGAGAGCTGGTTTTCACTTAATTGCTACAAGACTACCTCGGAACCTGCGCTAAGAATGTGTCGTAGGCAGGCAGCCTCTGGTAACCAAAAAAAAAGGGAATTATGTCAATGGGACCCCCCACTTCATTTGGGCGGAAGCTTTGGAAAAAAAATGTCCTAGATCAGGCAGCTTTGAAACAGGGGGGAAAAAAACCTAGATTCGGTTTGAAGATTAATTAAACTCATTGTGGGACTCATTACAGCTGGGTTTTGTGGGTGGTGGTGTTGTTGTTTTTAATTAAAGTTTACTGGGGTGACAATTGTTAGTAAAGTTACATAGATTTCAGGTGTACAATTCTGTAATACACTATATACACAATGGAATACTATTCAGCAGTAAGAAAAGAGGAAACAGGACCATGTGTGACAACCTGTTGTTGTTGTTTTTAAGCTTAGGATGCTGTGTTTCAAACACCAACTAGGCCTCCACAGTGGGTCCCCCCGCCCCGCCTTTGGAAACTTGTGCATGCCGGCGTGATGTTGCCATCCCGCAGGGTGGGGATCCCCATTTTCAAAATGTGACTACGCCTCATTTCACCATTTCACACACTTTGCTAGCTCAGGTGGAAGACAGTGTCTAATGAAAACACACTAATGAACAGAAGTATAACATATATGATAGCTAATGAAACGGCTTCCAAACCTCTTTACTTTTATAGGTAAGGGAGAGAGCCCTCTTCTTGGAAATGTGTGCTGCAATGTACAGAACTTAATAAGAGAGCGGGGTCTGTAGTTTGAGGCCCAGAACGTTCACGGAAACCCTCCTCATGTACTCTATTAGAGGGAATGAACAGTAGTAGCGGATCCAAGTGAAAAGAGGTGTCCATATAGTGTTGGCTAGAAGTCGTTCCTGAAAAGCTGCGTGTGAATTGAATTTTTATCAATCCAATCACTTTATAGACACCAGAACAGCAGTCATCAAAGTTCAGTCATTCAAGGTTCACCTTCACCATCACTGTCATGTCGATATAGCACCTATGTCTGCTTAATATCTTTATTTAAATCTAACCACTTTTTACTTAAATTTATTCCATACAAAATATTATATCACTTCTCTATATGTCAAACTTGAATCACTTGCTATTCACTACAAAGAAAATTGGATCAAATTCTCTCTACTGGTGCTCACAGAAAGCTCTAAACCCAAGGCTTCCCTTTTCTTTGTTGCCAGGGGAGATGAGACACTTTAGAGCAGTATTTAACACAAATGACTACTGAACTAAGACTCTCCCCCAATACTCGAATAGAAAGATAATCAAAAGAGAACAACTTTCTATGATTCCATCGTATTCAAGTAACGCCCCTGCCAAATTATCTCATCTACCTCCAGTAGTATAGTTATAGACTTTGAGAAACTGTGTACTAGGGACAATTAATAAGACACCCTCTAATTTGTCCATTTGTGGGTAGGGCATTCTGATGTGTTCTGTGTTCTGGAAGAGATTGCCTATTAAAGTCTTCTAACTCCAGGACTTTACAGTGAATACAAAATTATTACTTATGTATACGTTCACAATAAAAAGATATGTAAATTGAACATTTAAAAAAATGTGATTCCAACAATATGACATTTTAGAAAAGGCAAAATTACAGAGACTATAAAAAGATCAGTGCTTGCTAGGCTTAGAGGGGAGGGACGGATGAATGGGCAGAGCACAGAGGATTTTTAGGGCAGTGAAACTATTCTGTATGATACCACAGTGGTGGGTACATGTCATTACACACTTGCCCAAATCCATAGAATGGACACCGCCAAGACTGAACCCAAGTGGAAACTATGGAGTTTGGATGACAATGATATATCAGTGTAGGTTCAGCGATTGTAATAAATGTCCGCCTCTGGTAGGGCATGTTGATAACGGGGGAGGCTGTACGTTTGTGAGGGCGGGGGCTATGTGGGAAACCTCTATACCTTCTGCTCAACTTTCCTGGGAACCTAAAACAGCTCTAAAAACCCTACTAAAAAATATTTAAAAATATGTACGGGTATTTATGTGTATACACATTCCCTCCTGGTCGTTTTGTTTTTTTAATGTACCCCTTCCTGCAGCTTTCTGATTTTGACTTAACTCTTCAGAATGAGTAGAAAAGTCTATAAACTCCCTGTAAAAGACAGGGTTTGAAATGTGCGCTCCTGAATCCAGTTCTATTTTGAGTCTCAAAACTCATCATCTAATGGAGCTTTCTTTCCTACTCAGATTTTGTCACAATAAAAGGCATCCCACTTGACCACAAATCATTTACTTAAAGGGGGAATTCTCAAAAATGCTAACTGAAAATTAGATCATTGAGAAAAAGGGGTAGAGGGAATCTTTGCTCCACTCTCTATGTCGCCCGCCCTTCCTGTCACTGAAGCCAGTCCTTTAGACAAATGGGGACGTGGCATCAGCCCTGAAGTAATGCCCAGTTTCTGATGTCACTGCTCCACCAAGAGTTCGGCACAAAAAAATTACCCTGGAAAAAATAAAAAGGGTGGGTTTTCATATTTTATCACACAAAATCTTTTGCTCACACCATTCCTTGTACCTCATTCTTGCACTTACCATGTTTCCCCCAAAATAAGACCTAGCTGGGCCATCAGCTCTAATGTATCTTTTGGAGCAAAGATTAATATAAGATCCAGTCTTACATTATACTATATTATAATAAGACCCAGTCATATATTATAGTAAAATAAGCCTGGGTCCTATATAAGCCTGGTCCGGCTAGGTCTTATTTTGGGGGAAACAGGGTATCACCATAGCCTCCAAAAATATGATTGCATAGGCTAAGCGCGATTTGCTGTATAGACACTGAGGTGTATCGATCTTACATATGTCTTGCTTTGGAGACTGAGTATAGATGCCTAGAGAACATGAGAAGTTCCCTTAATAAACGTTAACATACAAGCTTAACTGCAGGTGAAAATGTCTATCTTATTTCATAATAAAAATGTTGTCTTTATTTCAGTATGTATGATAAACCTGTCCTTGAAATTCCCTTCTAATGTACTGCGAGTCAGCCAACTCATTCATGGGCACACAAACACACCAACAGATACCCTAGGATGCCTGAGTTCTACCAGAAGGTTCTCCTGAAACTGATTTCCATTTGTCATACAAATGTGCTCCCTCCAAAATGAGCATAAAACCGGATATCCGGGGGAGAGAGAGGGGTGGGGGGAAAAAAAACAAATATAAATGCCAGCTCCAACCAGTGAGACAGAGGTTGTAAAAATTAATGAGAATAATTGTTGTGAATTCTTGCTTTTGAAAAAAAAAAAAGAAAAAACCCTCACGAGGGCCAAAAATCTTAATTATGTCTCTCTATTAGGGGTTCATTTCCTGGTCCCAACCAGAAAGCTCATACCTCATAAATACAGGCTCCTTACACAATGATTTAAGCAGGAGGAAAATGCCTTTTAATGGCAAAGTGAGTTAATATCAGGGGATAGACATGCTCGCATACACAGCCATTGTTGCAAGAGCAGGGAAATGAAGTACCCACGTGACCTTTTTTTAACACCTAAATATTTCTAGGGATCGCTCCGGGAGCTGCTGACAACTGCAGTGAAAACCTTACAAAAACGTGTTTCACAGAGCAAACGTCGCTGGGGAAGATTCGAGTTTTTAAATATCTTTTTCAAGCTGTCAACCATCTGGGGAAATAACTCCCAAATCCAGCTTGGGATCGCAGCTGGGCTGAGGAAATATGTCGTGTCATTAGCAGCCTGTGGTACACGGTACGTGACTACAGCCTAAGAAATGAACTCTGCCACATACCTGCCTCCACCGGGTACCTGCCTCCAAGCAGAGATCATTGTGAAGGCACTGAGCCCTTTTGACCAAAAATGGGTGGCTCATATTTTCCCAAATTGTACCTGCAATTTAATCACACGGTTTGCTTTCCTTCCCTGCTCCCCACTGCCCCGCTCACTTATCCAAAGTATAACGTTGGGCAAATAATTCTTGAATTGACAACATGAGCAGCGAGTGAACTAACTAAACCCCACCTTTTGTGGTTTTTCAACCACAGTAATAAGAATTTATTTAAAATCTCAGTCTTTCAAATTCCAAAATAGGGAAGGAAACAGTTTTCCAGAGCCTGTATGTTGGATGGAGACGCCCTGTTAATAAATTGATCGGTGTAACTAGTCAGTCAATGGAAACACCACGGCCATTCTGTGCTTCCTCTGGGCCAGAGTCTGCACTACACTTTCCACGGATTATCTCATGTAACCCTCATGATGATAATAAATAATCCTCTCACTACCCCCATTTTACAGATGGGGAAAACTGAGTTAAGTAACTTGCCCAAAGTCAAATGGGTTTGCACGCTGGCAGTCTGCCCCAGAGTCCCACCTTCATCCTACGAGATGGTGAATAAGAGCTCAGATGACTTCTACCCGTGAAGTCAGAAGTCTCAATCCCCAGTCCAGGTGGGACAATAAAGTAACAAGACAGAGTCCACAAATCACACTCAGCCTGGCCCGCTGCTTTAAGTGACACATCATATATCCATGTGGGGAACATTTGCAGCAGCCCTGGACTTGAACTGGAAAACTGTACTGCTTTAGACTTCCTCCTGACAAAGAAAGTAGGTGCCTTTGCAACTAAAAAGTGGGGAAAAACCTCACATGGGGAGAGTGATGGAAACTTGTCTCCCGTGAAACCCCTCTTTTGGATGTCAGGCTGGCTAAAAAGTCCTGTAGGTACAGCTCAACTGGGCTTCCTGGACCAACCAATAAAGAAAAGGAGCGACTCCTGTGTATGAATCCTTTGTGTGGTCGTCAGATACACAAATATCCAAATGCGTGTTTGGAGACGCATGTCGCTAGACCCATGAGTATTTAGACACACACTCTCCTAGATTTTGCTTAAAACTCACGTGCACATACCCCATTGGGTAAGCATTCCTTCACTCACGTAGGTCATTGTAGAAGACATATTTTCAAAAATAGAAATTTGGTAGAGCAAACAGATATCAAATTATAATGTTGTACACCTGGAATTTATATGATGCTATTAAACCAATGTTACCTCAATAAACTTAATTTTTTAAATGAAGGGGAAAAAGAAGTTGGGGGCACGTTGGGTATATTCACAAGTGGTTATGGTGATAGTTTCCTGGCTATACACGTGTGGAACTTATCAAATTGTATACTTCCAGTATTGCAGGTTATTGCATGACAATTATGCCTCAATAAAGCTGTAAACAAAGAGAGCGAAAGCTCCCAGATTTAGCCCCCGTCTGATGGACCCCAAGACCGTAACCACACAGAGCTTAGGAATTTCCTCCAAAGGATCTGAGCACCCACGTGTTTCTTTAGCAGGTCACTGTCATGTACCCAGCACTTCCTGTCCTCTGTGTATAAACCTGGGCTCCCTTGGCAAAAATTAAATAAACAAATAAATAAATCTGACATATTTTTGGACCCACTGTCAGGTCTGGGAGCCTCTAAGCATATATATATATATATACACACACATATATATATATATTCATATATATATATTTTTATATATGGAATGGAGCGTCCTTGTTGCTATTTTTTCTATTTGTTTTTCCCTGTGACTGTCACCACAAAGTTAAACATAGGTTTACAGTTGCCGTAGAAAGAACAGGTTTCTAGCAGCCCAACTCAAATTAGCCTGAAATAGTTTTGCCTTAATGTTTTTGCTCTTGTTTGTTCAACAAATGGGGAGAACTCAGAAAAATCCTCGTTCCCCTTTAAAAAGTAATTGCACTTTGGGAAGGAGTAAGTTTTCTTCCGGAGGGAAGTACTCTCAAGACCTGGGTTCCCAGGTAGGCCTTGTGGCCTAGAAGGGACCAACCATCACAGCGTGGCCTGGTCACTGACAATCTGAATCTGGAGATGACCCACAGCATTTTGTAACTGCCCTGGCTTCACTGGGGGGGGAGGGGAAGGGGCTTATCTGATACCCAGTTTGTACTGGAATGACCTTCACTGGGTGATGGGCGGCTTTAGGGTGATCTCACGCTGCTTGGCCTCTCCCACCTGGCTCTACAGCCCCTGTAATTTCCTTATCTTGCAGGTGGGATAGGAGCTGGGGGGGGAGGGGCGTCACCATCCCATGTCCATCTCCTTAAGTTGTCCATGTGACCTGTCCTCACCGGTCCCATATGGAACCCCTCCTTTCCTCTCCAGCAGCCTTCTAACTCCAAATCACTGTTTAATACTCTTAACTTTGTCCAACCCCACAGTGGCAGAGGCTACTCCCCAGCCCCCATATCTTGCCTTTTCAAATTCCAGATCCTTTCATAATAAACTTTAGGAATCATTCAATCCTGCTCCCCCAATACAATGAAACCGCGCGCACTCAGATTTCTAAAGAACACATATGAACCATGACAAGTCAAGCCAAGCACTTTCTCCTAAGGAAGAATAAATGATACACACACCCCAAGCTGCGGTTATGGGGTGCCCGGTTCTAATGTTGCTATCAAGCTTTGAAACGCTCAAAGCAGGGCCTGGATTTTGAACAGCATGGGGTTTGAACAATCAGTCTGCTACCGACCGTCCCACCTCGATCCCAAAATGCAGCCACTTTCTCCCAAATAACCCATTGGCTATGTGCACGTCCCCCAACACACACACACACACACACACACACACACACACACACACACACACACCAAGCTGTGGTTTTGCAGGATCCTGTCTAAGTCCTGGGAGGTGGTCTAGGCTGCTGGTGGCACAGTTTGCTCAGTTTTTGTTTTTGTTTTAACAATGCAAACCATGCTTTCGCATGTGGTCTGGGCTCAGTAATCACTGAAACCAATTAGAGAAGCATCTGGAAAATCCAAGCCCAAGGTTTCCGGTAACTTTGCCACCTGCCCCGATTCAACTTGAAATGCATCCAAAAGGCAGAGTGGAGGGGAGAAAAGAGGCTGATTCCAACAGAAAAGTGGCCCCATCCAAGAGCACGGACGGAGTCCTCCAATAAAGTGATGTCTCTTCTCACTGATCATTTCATGAGTGCAGTGAGATGGCTTCTTGTTGTATTTGAGTGCATGAACATCTATGGTGGGACAAGTTTGTTTGTTTGTTTGTTTGTTTGTTTTGTTTTGTTCTAGTTGGTGAGAGAGGGAGAGAAGGGGGGAAGAGATCATGCCAATAGTACAAAGAGCTACGTTCCTTCAGCTGCAACTCTGTCCCAGCCCCAACCCCCTGGGGTAGAAGTTGGTGCCCACTGTCCAGAAGAATGAAGCCACCCTTGGCCTGGAGTCTCAGCAGGAAACTCCTGCAGAGTCACGCAAATGAGCAGGCAGCCCCAGGCACTCTGGTTCCTGGGCACTGGGCTTACCTTGTGATTCTGGTAGGAAGTCACCGCGATAAACGCCGTCTCAGGAAAGACGTGGGTGCAGAATGCAGTATTCTTTGAGCCAAATCCATTATTTTCGTCCGCTTTCACAATGTGTAATCTGGGCTGGTATTTGTGCATAGAATTGAGAATAATCTAAAAATAATAAAGAAAATGAGATTGTAAGAAAAATGAAAAACCCTTTGTTTCCAGATAAAACCACCGCTCTCCACCCCCAAAATTAGCCTCCTTATATAGGCTCTCGAAAAATAGTCTGATTTTTTTTCTCTCCTGTTTTGAAAAGGGGCCAGTGATTTCATTAAAAAGAAACATTTCAAAAATGACAATTTCCAACCGAAAAAGCCAGGGTAATATTCCAGGAATCTACCCAAAGCACACACGGCAGTAAATCAGAATTCTTAATAAAGTTTGCTTAATAAATTAACTCCCTGCGTAGGGCACTTCCCACCCCCAACGGGAGCAATGTAAGTCTGGAGTAAGGAACTGGCACCCCAGGCAAGCCTGGGAGACAATTTTGGAATGAAAGGGGAAAAGAGACGAAAAAAATAAACAATCAAACATACAAATAACTACCCCCCTAAAAAAAAATAAACTCCAAGAGATGCAAAGGGGGAGACCAAGTGTTTGCGGAACTGTAATTAAAATCACGGGCTTGGCCCATTGTTTGGAAAATGTGCAAAGTGGAATCAATGAAAAAAAGAGGATAAAGGGACAATGGGTGGGACTCTAAGACTGGTGAGATGGGGGCAGGGGGAGACAGCACCCTCCCCACCTTCACCATCAAACAAGGACCTGGTTGCCCTGAGGTTCCCTTTCTCCAACTTGAGCAACATTCCAGCCTCCATAACGGGCATTATCTCCAGACGTCGTGGTCAATGACAGAAGTGCTGCATCTAGTTTGGGGGGAATATTCTTTTTCTCCTCCCTTTCAATCTTCTCAGGGTTTGGGGCACTCCCAGGAACACGGAGGGTCTGATTGCTGTGGCTGTGCTGTGACTACCACCACTAGAATCAATACTGGGAGCCAGGGGAACCTCAGGGGAACCTCCAGGCCCTGCGCTCTGTCCCGAGTCATTGGAGATCAGCCTTCTTACTAATAAACTGAGTTTGTTGTTCTGAGGACACCTGGGTTTGGATGCTCCCAGGAGGCTGTGAACGCTACTATTTATCAAAACGTTCTGATATATACCCACCGAACGGGCGAATCGCCGCGTTGGACGGGCTGAAAGTCTGGCTTGCGTTTTCCCCAGGACCGCAAGCTGGAGTGGGGAGGTTGTCTCGGTGTCTTTGATTATTTGCATTGATGACCCTGGGGCAGGGTTCTCGGGCCAACCCTTAAGACCCGCCTGGAGGAGGGGGAAGGCCCCGTGGCTCCCCAACCCCGGGCGCAGGCTCTAATCTCGGGCCGCCATGGCCCGGCCGCCTCCCTGGCCGATAGCGACGCCGGCCCGGGCGGCGTGGCGACAGAGAGACGCAGCGGAGTCTCGCAGGCCGCCGCAGCCCCCGGCAGGCGCAGCCATCGTCCCGGCTTAGCCAAATTGCTTTGACGGCAGGGGACAGTGTGGAGACATCAGCTCGAAGGCGATCTAATGGCTCCTAATTTCATTAGGGCAGCTCGAGACTCCAAGTCCTCAGTTTGGTGTGGGAATGCGTGGCAGCTGGGGAATCGGGGCAGCTCAGAGCACCACTCCCTCTTCCTGGCTCGGAAAGATCTGCAACTCGCACGAGTGCCCAGAGCTTGGTTGTATGGCTGGGCGCCTTCCCCAGGTGTGCACCCCAGCTCGACAAAATCGCAGGCAGAGCCACAGAGGGAAAACTAGGAGCCCAAATGGGGCTGGAGGACCGTCCAGCTTCCCAGCACCAACGTCCCACGGAGGCCCCCCCACAATAGGGTCCCAGCCTCCAGAAAAAGGCCAGTCAGCCCGCAGATGCATGCCGGACCTTCACAAAACAGTTCCGTCTCTCCCCAACGCTTAAGCCAAAGTATGGATTCAGTACCCGCAGGTACGACCCCGTGGAGGTCATTTCTGCTCGGAGGTGCACCAGCAAGCAGACAAAACACCTGCTTCAAACGGAAAAGACAGGGGCATTTTTCGTAGAAATGCCCCCTCTGCGCCCTCCCGACAGCGCAGAAATGGGGCCGGCCTTCCTCTCTCTGCCCCAGTGGCAATCTCACCACCAACCACTTATAAAAAGCCACATTAAGAGGGCCGGGCTGTCCCCTTCCCCCAAAGCCCCCCGCAGATTCAGTGCTTCAGCCCTGAAGCCCCCACAGGAACAGCCTTCTCATTCCACAAACTGTCCTCCGGGTCAAATTCATTCACACCCATCCCCTCATGTCCCCAAATTGGGGACAGTGTATCTGTCCATTCTCTCTAAAGAGGCAACATGGCCGAACAAGGAGCACTTTGGGAATCAGAGACCTAGCCTCAAATCCTGCTCCCAAATACAAGCTATATGACCTTGGGCAAGTCACCGCCCCTCCCCTGGACTCCCAGTTACGAAGGCTGTGTGCTTCTGTTCTACAGTACCCCTCTCTAGGCTGTTAGGGGGGTTAAATGCCCTCTGACAAACAATGGTGGTAGAACCAGCAAGCTAAGGGTTCTAAGCACTGAATTCAGAAACTGTGTTCTGTCCTGGCGATTGCTTTATTTCCAACAAAGAAATTTAGGGACATTTTCCAAAAATCCATGTTTTGTTCTTCGTTTGTTTTTCTTTGGGGAAGGAAGAGCGACGGTGCCCTATGGGGGGGCTGCATACTCAGTATCCTACACATAGTCTCAGGGGGGGCTTAGGAGGCTCCTCTCTCTTGGGGCCAATGGGACTCCAGGTTTAGGAACTGGTCTAGGTTTGTTTGCTCTGGGCATGGAGAAGGGAGGGGAAAGTTGGGGAAAAAACAGATCTGCCCAAAAGTATCAAGCAAAAGGAGGCAGAGACACCAGAGCTCGCCCCTGGTGGGTTGGTTTGCCCATCTGTAAAAGAAGCTGCAGGTGACCTAGGGGTGGCCTTCTCGGCTGGAGCATCCCAATATTAAGAGAAGCTCTGAAGGCAGAAAAAGGTATATGGTTCCCACCATGATCCAGACTGGGTGCCATCTGTGCCGAGTGCCTGCTGGATGAGTGGGACCATGTTTTTTCCTACAGGCCTGAAACACAGACCCCCACTCCTACTCTCAGATGGGACTGGGGCATAGGCTGGGTTCCAAGCCTGAGCATCCAGGCCCCAAATGTGCAGCTTCAGTCACCCCATATCCCCCACCCCTCAAGAAAGGCTGGGAGTTGGGGCTGGCGACAGAACGCAGTGAGCCTCGTGTCAGGAGAACTGGGGTGGGGGGGAGGCTCACCTCCATCCACCCAGGAAAAGACAGACCAGAGTGTGAGATAATGGACCACAGGGAAGACTGCAGAGGGGCAGAGTCTGTTGGGGAGAGAGGTGGAGACCGAGAGGAAGGAGAGGAAATGGGAAGCTGCATTAGAAGGTAGGAGACCTAAGAAGAAAAGAAAGAGGAGAAAGGGGAAGAGAATGGAAGAGAAGATCCAGAAGGGAGGGGGAGAAAAAGACCAAGGGGGTGAAATGCAGCAAGGAAAGGAGAAGAGTGAGTGTGAGGAGCCCAGAAGAGAGGGGAACTCAGAAGAAGGGAGTGGGAGAGGGAGAGGGAGAGGGAGAGGGAGAGGGAGAGGGAGAGGGAGAGGGAGAGGGAGAGGGAGAGGGAGAGGGAGAATATGAACCTGAGGATGCCAGGCTGAGCTACACGAGGTACTCACATGCCCAAATGGGTCCAGGTGGTTGTTGGTGAGTTTGAGTTTCTGAAAGGAGACGAGCTGCCGCATCCAATGTGCCCCAGTGGCCGGTGAGTCCGGGTGCACGTACAGGCGGCCCGGCATGGCGGGCTCCGCTTTGCCCGTCACAGACCTAGACCAAGGAGAGATAGAACCACCCAGCCTTAGTGCACCGTGTAGTGTGGGTTGGTGCCCGAGCCTGGTCAGGGCGGCCGAATGTGAGAAACGGCCTGACCCTCAGGTCTCCCTTGAGCACCTGCAATGCCAGGTGCCCAGGATGCCTGACGACAATATCCAGAAGAGCTGCCCTGCCCGGTTCTTTCTTCTTCCACCTCATTCCTCCCCCAACACCAGGGGTGCACGGGGCCTCGCTGTCCATGAACAACCAGCGGGTTCTGGGAGCCTGGACGTGCAAAACAGTCTTGGAAAACTCCTCGAGCGTTTTCAGAGGGGGCTTCCTCTTTAAGCCTCTGCACTCTTGGCAGCCGTGGGAGCGATCTACCCAAGGAATGGGCCTCTTCTCTCTTGCCTGTTTTACTCAAATACCACGGGCCGATTTTGCAATTTCATAAAAAGGCATGTTCAAAGAGGGTAACTCATAAAAAGTAACCGTAAATGGTTTATACCCCCAAATACCTCCAGCGCTTGGTAACAATACCCTTTTTAGAAATCCACAACCTGCGGGTGCAGCAATAGATGTAGACACTTTGCTTCCTCTGAGCCTCAGTTTTCTCATCTCTAAAATGGGGGCTAATGGCTGCAATTTCTCCCTCTCAGGGAGAGATCAGGATGAGGCAATGGGATAGGCAGCAAAAGCTTCTAGTACACAGTAGGAACTCAAAAAATGTCTAGTGGGTCAATGGGGGAGTGCCCTCCTCACCTGCCACTCTGGTGCCTACCATTTATTATCTGCAAACTTGTATCTGTGGTCGTCGGCGGGGACGATGTCCATGAGAAGAATGTACTTCGTTTTGGGATTAAGGCCAGTCACCTTCACTTTATAACTGGGAAACATCCGCCTGGGAAAGAGGGAAGGAGGAAGGAGAGGGAGAGTGAGAGTGAAGGAGAGAAGGAGAGAGAGAGAGAGAGAGAGAGACAGAGAGAGAGAGAGAATTAAAGCCAATATTCTACAAAGTGTGTTCACAAATTTTAATGGAAGAAGCGATTCCTTTGAGAAAGGTGAAAGAGAAAAGTAGCCCCCACTCCGCTCTTGCCAAGATCCATCCCGGGTTTCCCTTGAAGTTATGGGGAGGAGAAGGGCCCCTAGGTGGATCTAGCAGGAAAATAGAAACCAGGAGGCTAGGGCTCCAAGACAACAGGTTTTGAAGTCGGCCTGCAAGGAACCTCCATTTCAACTCTTGCTAAATGCTCTTTTAAGAACCAGACACCTACTTTTTTATATGGGGGCAGGAGGTGGCTTCTTAGGTAAAAAAGCTGGCCTCCCCCTCCACCCAGCCAGGTGCTTTGGCAGAGATGGGCAGTGCTGCCATGTCACGTGGACACCAATGTGAGTGCGCCCTAGGGACTGCACACGCGTGGGTGCCCACACACCACCTATCCTGGCTTCCGTCCTCTTCCCCCAGAGGTTGGTGACCTCTGACATGAGTCTCTTGCAGGAATTTATTCCTAAATACCCTCACAACTTCTCCAAGGCCCTTGATACTCTTTCTTGGAGAGTCTAAACTCTTCCGCTCTCGGCAAAGAAACTCAAAACCCACCCGGATTTTGGTTTCAGAAAGGCCTGGACACAGAGAGAGAATCGGGTAGTTGGAAAAACGGTGGTGTCCCGGGAACTAAGCTGCTGTGCCCACTCCCTCTCCAGCACAGGCAGCCCCCCGAATTCCCATGCCTCCCGGGAAGAGTGCAGCCTAGAAAGTAAGCATTCTTAAGGCTGGCCTGGGGCTGAAGGGATTAGTTGCTAGATCCTGGCTCACTCGGGGATGGTAGGAAGGGTTGAGTGGAGGCCTCTCCCTTCAAACCTTGGAGCTGGAGCCTGGGTGTTTATCTGCCCCAGCGAGCACGCCCGGAGGCGGAGGCACAGGAGGCCTCGCTGGCCTTTTATAGTTAAATCCTCCCGGCTCAGGCTCAGGGAAGGAGGCCCCGGCCGGCTGACCGTGGCTTTCCTTCCTCGGCGGAATGGGAGAAGACCTTAGTTCTTTGATATAAACAGAATGCGCCTCCTCGTTCACCCGGGCCGAGCAGGGAAGCAGACATTGTTTAATTTCAGATAATAATAAATGTCACCGTTGTCAGTTTATTGCGGGAGGCTTTGGGCTGGAGAATCGGGGAGTCTGGCGAGGAGGCCCCACCCTCCCCCTTCACACAATCGGTGGCGTGGGCCTACCGGCCTCTCTGGCTTCACGCGCCTGCTCTGGGCCAACGTGGGGCTCTCAGCCCCTCAGGACGCGGAGGGCCAGTCCTGCACGCGTAGGGATGTGGGCAGGAGGTCCCCAGGCCTGGGCGCGCGCATGTACTCACGCACGGAGCTGCATGGCTCTCCCACCCCCTCCCCCAGAAGCCTAGCATTTCTAGCTAAAACTCAGCGAGCTTTTAAAAGGAACTTCAGGGTGAGTGTCTTGGCGAAACTGCCGTGTTTATCGGTGTCTGTATATAGAGCCCGGCCGAGCCCCGGTTCAGTTTCAAAGGCTTCGCCTTCTTTCTATAAACAATGAAAGAGGTAGCGAATACATTCAACGATTCAGACTTTGGCAATCGGGTGGGACTCTGGAACGGCTCCAAGGTCAGGGAGGGTGGGAAGGAGGGTGGGGGTGAGGGATGCAGTCTGAAACCAGGTCTCATCTCTGGATCCTCTCTGCACCTCACTGTTTTCCCGTTTTTTCTCCCCCCTCGTACGCCTTTTGCTCATTACTAATCCATCCACACAGCACAACTTCCAAAGCTCTTGACTCTTCTTATATAAGAGGTGGAGGAAATGCCCAGTTGGAAGAAATGCCTGTTTCCCCAGTTGGTTTCTCCAGGTACTTCCCCCACCCTGATGGAGATCACTGGAGGAATTCTCTGTGCCTCTTTAACTAGAATCCCATCAAACAAAATAGTCTCTCTCTCTCTCTCTCTCTCTCTCTCTCTCTCTCTCTCTCTCTCTCCCTGTCTCTCCTTTCTCTGTCCCCTCTCCTTTCTCCTGCTCTCCTCTCTGCTCCCTGATCCACCTTTTCTTCTCCGCCTCTCCCACCATCTCCCCAGGACCCCTCCACAGAGGTGACCGGCTCACCGTCCAGCTTTGGTTATGATCATCTCCGTGCCCACTTCGTGGAATTTCAGCCACAGTTCTCTTTCATGGAGAAACACCTTGATCCCTTCCATGCCCTAGACGAAGGAGAGAAAAGTCACACGGACAAACCCTGGGGCAGTAGGCCTTTGCTCCCCAAACTCCCCCCAAACACAGAGATGTCTCCTCCTTCCCTCCGGGGCCTGTGGGGTCAGAGGCTGAAAATTGCCCCCAGCCCACTGCAGAGCTAGCTGCCTGGGCCGGAGCACACCTGCCCAGGAATCCCCGTATATGT
Source organism: Rhinolophus sinicus (assembly GCF_036562045.2). Lineage (NCBI taxonomy): Eukaryota > Metazoa > Chordata > Mammalia > Chiroptera > Rhinolophidae > Rhinolophus > Rhinolophus sinicus. Next base: position 30,829,038 of record NC_133765.1, on the reverse strand, counting down.
TTCATAAGAAGTCTCCTACACAAGACTATGGAAAACTCCCCCACCATCAGGGTGCTCCAGAATGTCCAGTGGGGGAGGACCAGGCTGAGGAAAAAATGAAATGAGTCTCAATCCACTTTAGCCAAGATGCTACTGAGAAAGAAAAAAAAAACCTTAATCTAAAAAACCCACTCAGGATATTCTCATGGAGACCCAAATGTTCATATGCAAACATACAGATATATGTGCGTGTTTATTCTCACCATGGTGGTGAAAATATAGACTTCGGTGCAATTTTAAATTGACAAATGTTTGTGTATTATAACAGGTTTCCACAGTCCAAAACAAAAACTAATTCTGAAAACCTCTATATTAATAAACCTTCTAGGCTCTCCTTACATGCAGCTTTGGTCCCGTCAAGCTGTTTTAATTACGGTCACAGCCTAAGTAAGCCACTTAACATTTCCGCTTTCAACTAAGTTATTTCACAAAAGCAATGCAAAAAAAATTATATACAAAGTCTTTACTTTGCCATAATCTATAACTGTCTAATGAGTGGATTTGTTTTTCTGTAAAACGAAAAAAAAAAATCTAAGTTTGGGAAACTGCATGCCCACTGCTCTCTCTGCTTCTCTACAAATAGACACACACTTTCCTGAGATGTGAAGGGCAAAGTAAAGACTATGCACTAGCCAGGAAGGACATCGAAATCCCCAAGAAGGGTTTTAGCTATGTCCAAGTATCGCTTCTGGTCAAGTCGCCCCTCTTCGTCCCATCTGACACCCGATTTAAAATCAGCAAGGTCTACAGGGGCCGCCTTGAGCACCCAGTGCGCGGGGCCCGGCTTCCAGCCAGGCGAGCCCGCGGCTCCCTGCGCCCTTCCCGCACTAGTCCTCTGAGCCAGCCCTCCAGGCCCCGGCGGCAAGACAAATGGTGCCCCTCGCGGGTCTGGGCGGCAGCGCGCGGAGGAGGCGGGCGGAGGCGAAGGCTACGGAAGATCTGAAGAGGGGTCAAGCCATCGCTCAAGCCGGCCTGAAACGTCCGCTGACCCGGCCCTTAATGAGGAGCTCAGGGCTGAGTCTACACCCTAACTAGAGCAGCACCGAAGGAAGGCTCTGGGTTCTTGTTAGCCGGCCCCAAACTGCCAGATAATTAAGGCTTCTCTAACACCTTAGACGTATTTCCCAAATCCTCTCGCCATAAAAATAATCGTCACAATAAAGCGAATTGGTATATGCTGGTATTTAGGGAGACAGGGTAGAGGAAGGTGGAGCTGAGTGGGGATGAAAAGGTAAAGGGACAATCAGGAGCAATGGGCAAACCCCCCTCTCCACAGGAGGGGCTTTGGTTTCTGCAAAGGGCCCCTAGGCGCGGGTCCTCTTACCTGCTGGGTGAACGCGGCCTGCGGGGACGACGGGCTCTTGCTGGGGGCCCCTAGCGCGCTCTCTGGTTTGGAATCGCAGGGTAGGTCCTTTGAGTCAGGTTCCAGGGGAGTGTGTGCCAAGCCAAAGCCCTCGTCTGCGTCGGCCATGGTGTGCCCGGGGCCCTGTGACCGCGCGGGGTCCTGCACTAAGGACAGGAAGGAGGGGGAGAGGGAGAGGGAGAGGGAGAGAGAGAGAGAGAGAGAGAGAGAAGGTTGGAAGCGCAATTCTAGTGACAAGAGGCAGCAGTTGGGCCCCCACTTTCCAGCTCCCAGCACCTCCGTTCCCAGTTGAAGGAGGCAGAAGAAGGTCCCATTATTATTATCATTACTGTTACTTCATGATCACGCACAAACTCTTGCGAAAGACCCGCGTCAGACCAGGAGGAGGCGAGGCCCGCATCTCCCCTGCGCAGGCTCCCCACGATAAGCCAGCTGCCCATCAAATTTGTCTGGACTTCTGGAAGAGCCAATAAAGATAAGGCCTGGGTATTTTTGGAAGCCATTGGGTACGGACCAAAAACAAAACAAAACAAAAACCTAGTGTCCTTTTGAAAATTTTTTTTTCTTTGTCGAATTACAGGAGGTCATCAGAACTCTGTTTATGAAAACTCGCAAGTGGAATAGTTTTGTGCAGCAGGCAAAATGTCTAAAATAACCCGTCTCTTGCAAAACCAAAAACACAAAGGGAGAAAGATTTGCAGATCAGTCCGAAAGAGAATTCGTGTTCATCTTTTGTCAGTTACAGGCCTTAAAATTAAAAGTCCTTTAACATTAAGAGTCCTCCCTTTTCCCCCAACCTTAAGGAACGTTAAAAACAAAAAAAGGAGCCGAACGAACGACCAGGCAGGAAAGCGCCGTGCAGCAGTTCAGAGGGAGACGCACTTCTGGGTGCCCGCGGCCCACGGACCGCGCTCTGTCTCCAGCCCCGGGCGCACATTCTCCTGCTTTCTCGCTCTCCAGCCCGGGACCGGCATTTTGTTGATCCGCCAGGCCGAGGTGAGCTTCTCAGAACTTCAGCCTTGCCTGGTCGCTGGAAGTGCAGGCCCAAGCTCGTCATTGGCGAGGACAAAATGGGTCCCAGTGAAATCCTGGGCTTCGGGCGTGGAATTCGCCGCCTAGGTCCGTCACAACGCAAAGAATGGCCAGGGTTTGCAGGGACAGGAGGTTGGAACACGCAAAATAACAGCTGCAGAGCTGTTCAAGCCCGATGAGGCTGCCTCCGGCTCTGATCTCCTTCCAATCTCGTGCACGTTCCCAAGTAGGGACATCCTCTCTCTCAACCCGAGAAGACTGAGAAGGGGGCACAAGGGATTGCCCCCAAATCTTAGCAGCCGCTCGAGCAGAAAGCTAGGTCCCACTCTGGTCTGCAGTAGCCAGAGACCCAGAAATGAGGCTGAGGCCAGCTGCTGAGGCCTGACTCCGAAGAGCTTCCCTCACCAAGCCCTGGGGGTTTGCGGGAGGCTGTGATGGGAGACCCGCAGCCCGCTCACAACAAAAGAAAGCGGGACTGGCTTCCGACACGTGCGCTCCCATGCACCACCAGTCACCGGCACAATCCCACCCTCATCTGGGTCCCAGGGAGCTCAGGGCTGGCAGGGGCAAACAAGATGAGGTTTGACAGAACCAGGCCGCGCGTCCTGGAAACCTCCATGCCGCTCCCCTGGCCACGGCTGCCTGCTCGGCCCCACGCACCAGGAGCTCCGGGCCGCATGAAATCTCTGCGAGCAGGGCTCTGCAGAATCCAAGATGAGGCTGCAGCCCCTCCAGGCACGCCTCCCAGAGCCCTCTCAGCCGGGGGCTCCCACCCGAGCCTCCCGGGCCATCTTCAGGCAAGGTTACCTCGCTCGGTGAAGCCGGTGCATTCACCACATCCCTTGTGCTCCTAGCAGGGAAGCCGGCGGCGAGGCGGGGGCGCCGGCATGGTGACTCCGAGTTTAAGCGGGGGGGACGGCGTGCCCAGACTAGTGGCTACGGCTGCCTACAAAGGAGCACCCACCGCTGGAGCCTCAGTAGCCACGGCCCACTTCCAACACACACCTCCTCCTCAGCTCTTCGCTGCTCTCCCTAAAGACTTCCAAGTTGTCAGGCGCCAGAAGGGCTCCAAAGAACGCAAAAAGAGCAGCCAGGAGGACACCTTCTTCAATAGTATCAACTCAGTGCCCTGCTCCTCCCTGGCACCAGGGAGGGGAAGTTAGGAGACAAGAGGGAGCCGTGGGAATGGTCCAAGTCCTCGCTGAGTGCCGCTTTCAGGGTTAAAGTTCCGGAATCCGAGGTAAGATTCTCTCTCTCTCTCTCTCTCAATCTCTCTCTCTCTCTCTCTCTGAGAAATACAAGCCGACTCAGCTGAGCTCAGTGACGTTGGGCCGCCGTGATGCTTACAAAGTCCTGGAATTGCCTATCCAACTAGCTCCCACTGCACATTGCCTCTCTCTCTCTCTCTCTCTCTCTCTCTCTCTCTCTCTCTCTCTCTCTCTCTCTCTCTCCCTCCCTCCCTCCCTCCCTCCCTTCCTCCCTCTCTCGCTCCCTTCCTCCTCCCTCTCCCTACCCACTCCCTCCCCCAACCACATTTTCCATTAGATTTCCCGAACACTCACATCACAACACGACTCCCAAACCCAGACCTGGAGATCACCCCCTCCTCTCCACCCCTTTCCCAGCGTCCATCCATCTCGGCTGCTCTGAGTGCGGCTCGGTGGCTGCAAAAAATCCTGCACAAATCATCGCAAACCCGGTCGGCTTCTGCCCGGGAAGTAATCTCAGTGACGCGGGCTGAGCAGAGAACGGAGTCTGAACGCAGGACGCGTGCACACACACGCTGCGCGCCTCCTCTGCAGCTTCGCCCGCGTTCTCTCTCTAGCGCTGACCTCAAGACTGAGAGCTGCATGACCCTGCCTGGCCCAGCCGGCCGCCGCTCGCCGCCCTGACATCTCTCCCCCTCCCCACTCATCACCCAGACTCTCAGTGACTCCGGGGTGAAGGCAGGGTGAAGGTGCGTTGGGATGGGGGCCGAGATCAAAGATACCAAGAAATCGCCATTGGCCCCCACCTAACCACCACCCCCAGGGCCACTAGACCTCCCTAGCAGGAGATGTACACAAGGCAGTGACCAGTTTTATTAAAATAATCAAACAGTCACTGGGGGCTGGCCGGGATTTTCATCTCCCATCGGCTCCGCTCCCAGCCCTCCCCCTACCTTAAATGTATTATTTTGAGGGTCGAGTTGAAGAGGTCAATAGAAGCATAAACACAGTCAGTAGGTCTTAGGCTGAGCAGACCCAGGTTGAAGCACCAAATACTGTTGCTTGGAATAAATGTCAGGGTTCCTGTTCTGTTTACTCCCCCCAGTCTGCTGTATCCCCTCACCCTGTTCTTTTCTGGGGCTCTGATTAGAGACTTGGACCTGCAGGGCAAGGTCTGGGTAGAAAGAAGGAGGGAGGAGAAGTGCCCTGGAGATCAGCCGCCACCCCAGTGTAACCCTCTGTGGCCTCTGGGACCAAAAATCCCAGGACAGGCCTGACAAATCGTTACAGAATTCCAAGGTGGACTCTCCAACCGTAAAAGTGGGGCAACCTCTGAGAAAACCAACCCAAGCATTTGCTACAGTTCTCACTCTACCTTCCAGGTTTGTTTTCAAACAGCCTTTCACCGAGGCCGTTTATTTATTTGTGAAAACACTCTCACCCTTCCAAAATGTCAGCTCAGAGGACTTTGGGCTTGCTGAGGAGGCGACCCCCCGGCCAAAGACGGAATGTCTGCATCTCTGGCAGAAGGAAAGGGAAATCCAGAAAGACCTCTCCAATCCCTTTAAATTCTCAGAGATTTGCAGGATAAAATAAATTCCCATAAATAACCTTCAGGCCCCTCCCGAGAGGGAAAAATCTGGACTCCCCCGAGTCAGTAAGATTCGCTTAAGTTTGTGGAGCCCAGATGGTGCGGGCCACCAAGCGAAATTGGGATTTTGAGACCTGGAGGGGGAATCTATTCATGCCAGGTGACACCCCAAGGCAAAATGCAAGAGAGTGCATTCTTATTTTGAGGGTGAACTAGCAGCAGCGCTGGGAGGAGGGATTCAGCAGAGCCGAGTTGGGGCGGGAAGGTAGGGGGTCAGGGGCAGGCAAAGAACTGAGAGAAACCTATTCCGCCCACCCCCAGCTCTCCAGGGCGACACTCACCTCCAAAAATCCCACCTCTTCTTTCCAGTGCAGAAGCCTGGAGTGACGCCTCGCTGGGGAGGGGCGACTCAGGTGAAGAGTTTGAAAAAGACCCCCAAAAGAGACCCCTTTTAGGCCAAACCTTCTTCCAGCGTCTGTCAAGAGTAGCATGTACCTCCCAGCTCGAAGTTGGTTTGTGGTCTTCGACAAATTAAATATTACTGTTTATTACCAGGCATACCCCAATAAAATAAAGAGGCAACCAGGCGATACCGACTATCTCACCAGCCGCTGCACCTATAGGACTTGGAGACGTCACGAGTCACGCAACCGGCCCGCGCGCTGTCACGCTCGGCTGGGGGGCAGTGGCGGGAGGTTAATTTCTCTCCGTCTTCGCCTATCAGTTCCCAGGTCTGCGCAGCCACAAGTCCCGGACGCCTCGGCCACGGGAATAAATAAAGAAATAAACAAACCCAGCGCCCTCTGGGGAAATGGGGGTGGCGAACTTCAGACACAAATAGAGCCAAGATCGATTTTCTTAGGGAGGGGGAGGAGGCCTTTTGGCGAAGGGAAGTGGGAGCCCACCTCAGCCCACGATTGGAAAGAAATCAAGTTGTTCCAGGGGGAACGAGGTCTCTTGCAGGAGTCAAGAGTCTTCTTCTTATTTAAAAATTATGTTTTCAGAGGAGGAGCTCTCGGCAAGTGAATATTGCGGAGCCAATGTAGCGGGTTATGTTTCGGACGCGATAACTCAGTGTCCCCTTGCAGACCAGCATAGAAGTAATTGCTGGGTTATCGCGGAGGGGAAATGAAACAGAGACATTGGGAGGAAGAAAGACAGTCGGCCACAACGTTTCTTGCTGAGAAAAAAAGTCACTTCTGCAAATGGTCCTTTAGCTAGGTCCGGGGATGCAACTCGTCTCAGCGCAGCCCGGCGGGGGCGGGGTGCGAGTGGGTGGTGGAGTGGGGATGACGAGGGGCGATTTCTGCAGAGAAAAATTATAGCGCCGGGGACTGCAGAGGAACGAGGCGCTATATTTTGTTTTGTAATAACGACTATTAATTTTTGTCTCATTGATGGGCATAACTTCTACGCAACCCCGTGGAGGATGCGCGCGAGCTTTTGCGCGCAGCTGGAACCGCGCTAGGGTCAGTTGGGAATCCTGTACTGCGTAGATGCCACCGGCGGCGCGGAGGAAACAGCTAGGCCTGCCCAGCACAGAGCGAGCGAGCGCTGGGCCTTCCGGAAGGGTAAGTTCCCCACCAAGGGGCCCCGAGGGAGCCGGCCCGTCGAAATCTGGACTTGCCCCCAGCTTTGGGGTTCGATCCCGGCTTTTGCGCGCCCCCAGCCCCCAGGGCTTTCCGAGGCTTGGCCTGGCTCCAGGCCTGCTCGGTCCAGAGTTGGAGCAGCGGCACAAAGTGCAGGAACGCGGTCGACCGAGCAGCCCCAGGAGGAGCTAAGGTCAGGCCCGCGGGGAGATCAGGCAGTGGTTTCCAGCGCCGGACGCGGACACCCGGGCCAGCCGGGCCGCACACTCTGCAGCTTCCAGCAAGCAGAACCCGTGTCCCCATTCTAGGCCGGGCCTCAGTGGCTTCCCCCAGCTTCGCTTTCGTTTCCCAAGTTACTCATAATTATCTTTTCCCCCCAATCCAAGGCCCACGGATATGGCGTTTGCTCCCCGATGCCAAGAGCGCGACGCGAAATCCTTTGCCCAAAGCTTTGAGATGAGTTCCTATTTGTGGAACACTGGGCCCTCCGTGCTGGGCCGGAAACAGAGGCCTCGGCCCCGCTGGGGCTGAAAGACGAAGGCGAAACCCTAAGCAGGGAGAGTTCCTTTCCATTTGACTCCCTTCTCTCAAATCCACGGTGCAGGGCCCCAAAATCAGCCCGCCCGCTCACAAAGGATTCCGCAAGCTCAGCTTCCCAGACCCGCTTTCCCACACGCTCCAGAGGCCGCGCCAGGGGGAGAATAAATAAAGACCTCAACTAGATTTGAGAATCCCCATTCTTTTCCTCAATCATTGGGCAGTAAACTGGAAAGAGAGGCTCCAACACGTAGCATCCCTCCCTTCTTTCGGAGGACTAATGTTTTTTTCCCACCCGCTCCCAGCTCGGTTTTCTCCCGAAATCTGTTTTCCTCATTTCAAAAAATTTCTGTCCTGATTTTAATACTGCAATGGATAAGAGAGCAGAGATTCCTATTTTTAAAAGTTAAAACAAAAGTGAGGGTTGATGGCTGTTGATCTTTTTTCTTCACTTTTGCTTTGTGTCTAAGAAAGTCGCATCCAAAACCACCATATTTCTTTCCTCTCAAAAGAGAACTCGCTTCAGAATCCACCCTTTTTCTGTTTCTTTCCCTATGTGTCCCCGTCTGACTCAGGTCTCCACTGAAGGAGAAAAGTAGGGAGAAGTGCAGATTGGACTGGGAAAATTAATAAGAATTATAATAATAATAGAAATGATGACAAAAGTAAACTGACCAACTCATTTTTCGAAAGAGAGAGTCAGGCTGAGGGTGGGAATTTCCCTCATTTCTCAGGGGGTCAACTTTCCCTCCTGCCTAGTTAAAACTGGCTCTATTATATTTTTTCCAGGATTTCAGTATCTCCCTTCCCAATGTTTTATTTGGTTCCTAGCTTCCCCATTTCTGACCGGATGTATCTAGGAAGAATGCTGGCTGTTGTGATTATTATTTTAATCTCCAATATTCTCCAGTATGTTCACCAGTTATCATTACTACTTATTTTACTCAGCATTATTCATGTTGCTATTGTTTCCTGTGCTTTGGAACTATTTCTTTCCCCTCCCTGAAGTTTTGGTGGATGATTTTCTTTTTTTCTCCTAGTCAGGGTCATGAAATGAGAAATGGAAGTGGGAACTTCTTTCTGGAGGCCCAGATGAGATATCAAGGCTGGAGGTTTGCAAGCTCCAGAAGGTGGTAAGACACCACGTTTAGGAGGCAAAGGAGTACTCTCCTTGCTCCCCACAATGCGAGGGTGTCCAGTGGGGGAGAAGGTCGAGGGTTTTGAGCTGAGAGAACCTGGTGCCGCGTACTGTCCTGGGGGCTGCCCTGAACCTGAGAACTCCGGCTGTATCTGCCGCCCAGAACCTGTAGAAAGGCCTTGGGGATGGTCACCATGTCTGCATGGTCAGCATATCCCCATAGCCTCAAAAGATGTGGGGGAAAATATACTGAATTCCAGGCCTCTGACCCGGTAAGATAGAGACTCAAGCTAATACCTCCAGGTCTGGGAAGCAGGCGGGGGGCATGTCTGGATACCCCCTCCCTCAACTGGAGGGTGCAGTGGAAACTTGGGAGCCTGCTGCTCTCCGGGGCTCTGGAAAGACAAATTTTCTTTGGCAAACGGAACGGTGTCGCGCTGTCGACACAGCAGACTATTTTTCTTGTTCCCTCATGGAGGGGGGGAGAAAAGAGAGCAAGAAAGAGAGGGAAATTAAATCCACACGTGTTAAGCTTGCTCAAAGGGCCGGATTCAAAACCAGAGATGAAACTAGGACTCCAGTTCTGGCTGCTCGCCGGCCTCTTTCCAGCCAGCCCCAGGCTCGCAGGGCAAGGCATCCCCACTGGAGAGAATTCGATCCGATGTTTCATAAAGCGCTTTATTTAAGGGGGAAAAAAGGTGATGGTTCCTCTCTGTCTACACTGCAGAGTCAGAATTCAGAAGCAGCAAAACAACAACAAAAAAGGAGGTAGGAATTGTGAGAAGAATTAACCCCTGTAAGAAAGCTCAGCTTGATAGCTCCCAATGAACCCAATGGTTTGTAACATTTACCCAATGGCCAAAATGAGCCAGACCAGTCGTTTTGGAAATTCCTAAGATCTGACTTTCGGACTTTGGCCTTCCTGGTTCAAGAGAACCTAAGAAGCTGTTTTATGCACGCTGGGATAGCTGGTTTAATCCGCACGGCTAACGCCCGCATCCCTACTCCTTCCTATCTTTGGAGAGAAACTTGCCTGGAGCTGAGGGTACAGGCCCCGCCGCGGGAGGAGCCCTGCTCCTGCAGGGAAGGGGTGGGGGGGCGAATGGAGTCGGCCACCCCTCCTGGAGCTGCGAGCGAAAACTCTAGTAATGACCTTGAAGGGGTGAAGGGAGGTGGGTGGGGGTTCGGGTGAGGAGAGCAGCCAAACCCCAAACTGGAGGGATCCGTCACCAAAACGATTGCTTGGTCGAGACCTCTAATTTTTCTTCCCTTTCAGCCCGGGCCCGCGAGCGTCGCAATGGGTCTCCTCTGGCCTTCGGGTCTCCTTTGGCCTCCTTGCGCTGGGTTTCCCTCCTTCCTGGGCAGCGGCGACAGAAGGGTCCGGAAGCAGGGACCGGGACGCCTCTCTCCCTGGCCACAATCACACCCGGAAAACACTAGGGTGAAAATGACAGGGGCTCTCGGTGGGGTGCAACCGACTGAGGGTCGCGGTGGGAAAGCTCCTGGCGTTGGTTTCCGCAAGGGCCCTGGGTTTCCTGGTCACCATGGCAACCCTGGAGTCCCTGCGAACAACAACCGGGCGCCCCGGGGACAATTGCTCACTTTTGCGGAGCGTTCTGAGGCCTGCGAGGCGCTTCCGCCCCTCGCTCTTGGCTTTCTGGAGGCCCCTACAAGGCGAGGATTGAAAAACTCCCCCTTTTTTTCAACGGAGGAGAAAAATCGAGGAATAGTGGAATCTGTAATAGGGCGGTTCGGGTGTTGAGCAAAAGCCCCCACTTAGCAGGGTTCAGAGCGACGACCTCGGAGGCGCGCGAATGCAGCTCACGGGATACTTACTGTCCTCGAAGCCCGCACCTCGAACGTGTCAACCGGGGACCCGGGATTCTGAGAGTCGCGGATCTCTTCTCACCTACTGCCCACCCCCACCCCCACTCGAGATTCCTCACATCCATCCAAGCAACGCTTTCTCCTACCTGGAATAGCTTCTCCTAGATAAAGAAAGAAAACTCGGACACTAAACTTTCGGCGTTAATGTCTGCACGGTCTTATTGAGAGAAAGAATAAATTACACTTCTTTTCCCTTTCGAGAAATCATTTTCGATTGTAGATGCAGTATAAATAACAGTAAGATAATATTTGGGGGTTGCATTGCTTTCTTCTTGAACTTGCGGGATGTGTGTGTGGGGGAATGCTTTTCTTTTGGGAGTGGACAGTGGACAATACAGGCTGATTTATCTGTTTCCATTTTGGAGGCAACCCGCTGGGAGAAAGAACCAGGGCGCTGACCAGCTTGGACTGCCCGACTTGGCGGCGATGGAGGGTCACAAAAGAGAGAGGCCCACGGAGAAAAGGGGTCCAGGCCTGGGTGCCCACAGAGGCCTTTGGCCCAGGGATGGGAGTGACTCCTCCTCTGGGGTCTTCCCCACCTTGTTTCACTCTCTGCTGTGGACCCCATTCATTTCCATGCTTATCAGGCAAGACAAAACTTAGCTTCTCTCTGATACTTCCGCTGGGCCATCTAATGTCCCCAAAAGCTCAGGTCTGGCCAGTAGTGCCTCCACCCACACCTTTCCCGTCTGAATCCCAGGCAGCCGATACAGGTTCCTTTAATATCACTCAAGACCCTTGTCTCCTTTCTTCCCCAAAATTTTGCATTAATAGCCTCAGAAGAGCCCTGCCTGTGTCCACACAGCCACAAAGAGAGAAATGTGGATATTTGAGACTCAAAAATCGTTAACATTTGAGGTGCAGTAATAGCCAACATTTACCAAGGCCAGGAGCTATTGCAGCATGGTTTCTGCTCACTTGCTCACTTAGCTCTCAATAGCTCTGTGAGAAGGTGGTTCCTGAGACTGGCCACCGTGCATGCTCTGGTGGGATTTGAACCAGGTAGTCTGACTCCAGAAGCCAGGTGCTCCTCTTTGACAAGGCAGGGCTTCTCTACCAAATCAGGGAAGGGAAGGGGAATGCGAAGAGGTCCGTTGGATTGGGTAAGTTCAAAGGACACTTTTTAAGCATCTAAAAACACACCCAGTTTAAAATGAAAGGCAATTGCTCCTTGAGTCCAAAGGGGTAAAGGCTTAGATCTCTTCTGTTTCTACACCCTCTCCCAACTCCCAGCAGGGAAGTAAGGGACCCACACAAAGGCCTAAGGGCACACAGCCCCAGATTCCTGAGCACTTAGCCAGATGAGAGGAAATATGGGAAGACGTCAACTTCTTCTCTCCAAACCTCAGCATTCTGTTCCCAATCCGGTTGTGTTCCCAAACCCTGGCGCACATTTATCACAGCCTCAAATCAGTACACATTGTCCCTTGGAGGGAAGGAAATTGGGTGAGTGGGATAGAGAGGGGAGAGGAGATGTGCCTGGGTGGGGGTTGTTGTTTGTTTTTTTTTTTTTTGAAACAAATAATGAGGCTCAGAGAGGGTGTGGATCCGCCCATGTCACAGAGCCTCTGCTGGAAATGCGCCTAGCTCCTTGCCATTCCCTAGGCTTTGTGCCTTCAGGTAGAGACTGAAAGGAAACCCCAGCCGCTTCCCCAGTGGAGTGTGCAGGCCGCTGTGGGCTCAGCCTGCTAAGGGTGCCCCTTGGAGGTGTGGAAGCTGCAGTCTGACGCAGCTGCCCAGCCTGCGGGGTCCCAGCTTCCCTCTCCATACTCGGGGAGAGGGAGTGTGGTAGACGAGGCCCTTCCATCTTTGCACCACTCAAGACCTAACAGGCTTCCTGGGGCCGCTGGAATCCCGCTGCCTCAAGGTTCCCGTGGCGGGTTTCAGGAAGGTCCCTGAGCTCTGGGGGTAGACAGGGGGGGTCCAGACCCGGCACTCAGAAGGACCAGCTCCTGGCGCCAGTCCTGTAGCCTCCCCAGCCCAACCCCCTGGCGCTTTCTGGCTTCTCGATCCTTCTTCCCCTCACCTCGTTGTCCCTGCTGCGCACACCTCCCCCACTCGGGCTTCCGCAGGTCCAATTTAAGAAGAGGAGTTCTTTGAAGCTTGGGGACCTTGAGATGCAAACCCTAGGATGAATGCCCAGATGGGAGGCTCAAGGGGTCCCCACTCTCCAAATTCCTCCCTGCAGTGTCCTCCACCAGCGCCCCAAGCGTCCTTCAGGGACTGAGCCTTCCTGCTCTACGCAAAATGCACTCCCTCTGATGCAGTCCCATCTCCAGGAGCCCTGAGGACCTCCACACTCCCTCCCCCAGGACGCTGGCGACCGACACCAGGCTGGTTGTTTGGGGGTTTCTCCCAGACCTCTCAGCACCAGCTCCTCACCAACAATAGCTCCCCAAGAGCCAGATTTACAGGTTCCTAGTGCGTCTGGGTGAGGGCCCAGGACCCAGGAATGAGTGCCGGACCCCAGAATACCTGAATCTGAGCTCCGGCCAGGGTCAGTCCTGCAGCGTTCCCCAACCTCCATGACTCCGTCTGTAACACAGCTCAAGTCTCTCTTACCCACTGGAGAGGTGGGCTGTGTGGCCCCTTCTGCGTGGCTGAATATGACATTACCCCCAAGTCTGTCTGGATGACACTGTGTCATTAGAGAAGGGACTCAGGTGCCTCTTTGCTGTTGTGTTACTTTGTGTGCGTGTCATTGAGGGTCCTTCCTGGAGGGAGGGTATTTTAAAATTTCTTTTTTCTGTGTACCTCCTTATGTGAAAACACCTGCGAGTCCGCGATGGATGCCTGGCGGCCCTGAGTACGTGTGGTGAGGGCTGGTGAGGGTCCGTGTGTTGTTGTGGAATGCCTGTGTGTATATCGCCTGCAAGACGGCCACCACCCAAACATCACCACAGGGTCAAATGGTGCCCTGGGCTCATAACCCAATGTTCAACTCTCCTCCATTTTTATTGGCCACTTTTATGATTATTATTTTTTACAGACAGCTCCAAGTGGGGGCCAGTGGGCCTGGGTCTCCTGGAAAGCAGTTCTGCCGTTCAGATGGGAGGCCAAAGGGGCTGTCACAGGCACCAGGGCCACCAGAGTCTATATTTAGAAACAAATTCCATAGTCACTTCCTGGGAACTGGGCGAAAGGTGCCTGAGAGCAGAGAGGACAATGTCATAAAAGAAACCCCCTCCATGCTTCCCAGAGCTCAGGGGAGGTCCCCACACTCCTGGCACATTGGAAACTCAGGCTCAAGAAATGGGCCGGGATAGACAGCTGGACAGAAGGCAGAGCACAGTTACTTCCTCCGCAGGCAGTTAAGGAGGTGGGGGAGTTCATGCACAAGCACAGGGACCCACTGGCCCATAGCACCCCACAGTTGTGTACCTGTTCCCAGGGCAGAGGAGTTGACTCTAAATCCTAACGTTGTTTATTTTTGGAAGTTGGTTCCAAGGGAGCAGGTGCTACAGCCTGGCTGCCCCAAGGGCCTGACCCCTAGGCAGGCTTTGAGCTTGTCCTCCAAGTCCGTGGGCCTGGTGGGCTCCCATGGGGTGAGCTACTCCCTGCAGCCCTATAGATGCCAGGGCAAGACCACTGGGGACAGCTCTTACCTGAGCCACTGAGCCCATCCCTCTACCAGCCCTGCACTGAAAGCAGCAAAGCTTCTGGCCTCTGCCACTTCCACGCCGTGGTGCTGGGAGGAAGCTGGCTTGCCTGAGCCCCCCATCCTGACCATCTGTCCCCAACGGGTCAAGCAACAAGCTGCCCCAGACCCAGCCACTTGGGAGTCACATGTAGCACACACAGCTATGCAGAGTCACCTGCTGCATGTCCAGGGGTGGCGATTCTGTCACACACACACACACTCACATCAGGCAGTCACCCACCACAGAGGTAGATGCAGCGGTTTGTTGCACACGGCACTGGCCATACTCATCATCACTGCTTCACAAGCACATACCCCTGATTCTGTCACACACACGAGTACAAAGACACACTCCCTCACTTGGTCTCACACAATTTTACACAGGCAAATACACAGCGGTTTAGTCACATACACATACTCCCGTCCTCATTGTCACACAAAGACACACAATCATGGTCACACACAAGCACCCATAGGCTCATGCCTGCACATATGTGGACATTAAGCCAGTCGCACATGCAATCCCAAGCCGTCATATTCGCCCACACTCACGCACAGAAAGTCACCCACACAATTACAGCCCTTCACCCTGAGTCACACCCACGAGCCATGTGGGCTTGCGTGCACACACATGCTGCCAGGCACGCTCACGTCCACATCTGTTCATCCTGGATTGACATTCAGTCACTGTCTGTGGGACCCCTTGGACCCTCACATCTCCTCTCCTGCAGCCTGGAGCATGGGTGCCCTCAGTCGGGCTGCCCCTGCCCAGCCTGGCAGAAGTAACTGGGTGGGCACGATCAGGGATCATTCACCAATGGCATGGGGTGGTTCCCCTGGAGAGAACCCCTGGTGTCAACAGCCCCACCCAGGCTGGGAATCACCAATTCTTGGGGAGGAAGGACTGAGGGTTTTTGTAGCAAGTGAGGGAGAAGCCAGTCTCTAGATACACCTACCTCTTCCTCAGCCTCCTATCAACCCCCCACAGAGGCCCCAGGGCTTTGACATGGACCCCTCCCAGGGGGTGAGACCCAAGTGGGCCCTTAGCAAAAACTAGTCCAGCTTTTTAATTTTACATATAAGGAAACTGAGATCTAGAGGTGCAGAGATAAGAAAGGGACGTGCCCAAGTTTTCCAGGACTTTGGAGCAGAGCTGGGACGGAAACCCCATCTTCTGCACCCCGTGCAGACCACACTGTAAGATTACTGGATACCCGCCCCCCACCACCACCATTGCCATCACCAGCCTTGCACCCACGGCTCAGTTCAGCCTCTAAGGAAGCCTGAGCTACTTGCCCCTAAGCAAAAATGAGGCAGCCATCAGATCATGTCCCATCCTTACTCACAACCCTCCAAAGGGCTTACAATAAAATCCCAGCTCCTTCCCATATCTTTAAGGCTCGGCTGGAGGTGGATCCCACCTGCCCCTCCCACCTCATCTCCCGCCCCCCCTTTCTGTCTCCACATTCTATCCACCTCCTCCTGCTCCTCATTTGCACCAACCCTTGTGCCCACCTCAGGGCCTTTGCACAGCCATTCCCTCTGCTCCCGGCTCTCCTCATAGGCGCTGCCTTCTATCATGTTTGTTATGTGTTAGTTTATTATCTGTCTCCACCTTAGCCTCTAAGCTGCTGAGAACAAAGATTGTGGCTGTCTTTTCAACACAGTATCCATCCCTTTCACATAGTCAGTACTAGATAAAATGTGTTGAATAAAATATATAAAGGTATTATAACAGATGGAGTCAGAACCAAGGATGTGGAGACACAAACAAAACATATATGTGGAATCAATGAAATGCACAAGACTGTAGAACTTGCCCCACTCTGTGCATGAATAAGATGTCTGAATGGTATAAGTTTGGAGGGAATAGAACCCAGTAGCATATTTTTGGCTTTCTGAGCCTCGAAGCCTGAGCTGCTTCCTCTCTCTGTGCCCCAAGTGCCCCCCTCCCCCCCCAAACCCGGCCATCCCTCCCTTGTCCTCTGGGCCTTTCTTTTGTCCACCCTTCCATCTGTTCCCAGGAACCTGGAGAAGGAACCAGTCGATAAGTGAAAGTAGTATTTTTATAGGCTGATAAAAACCATGCTTATCTAGAAAGCTCTGTCCCATCTCTCCAAGAGCCCCTAATTGGTCATTTGCCCAGTGCCCTCTCCACCAGGGCTATAGACACCCTGGGAAAGGTGAAACAAGCCACCCTCCCTGGCTTTCTTGCTTCTGTTCTGTTTCCCTCTGCCCTCCCCCTCAGTGAGGGCGGGCCCACAGGAAACCTTTGCCAGGAGGATTTGGGATCAGGAGGGAGGTGAGAAAGGATGGGGAAGAGGGGCCGTGGTGAGGGAGGGGTCCGGACTTCCCCAAGTGGGTTCACTATGCCACTATTTAATGGTGCCAACTATATTAAATTCTATACTCCAGCAGCCTCTTAAATCCATTTATGGCCCAAGCTAGACCCTGAGCTGTAATAATAATAAAAATAAAAGAAAGAATTTATGCACCCAGGGTGTGGACCCGTCACCGGCAGAAAAGAAAGAGCTGTTTCTAGCTGATCTTGCTGGCCTGCTGCCCACCCCCTGGCCTCCTGTTTCCCCTGGGTGGAGGCTCCCAGGGGAAGGGAGGAGAAATGGGCTTCTAGTGGGAGGGGAGATTTCAGGAGCCAAGAGTCAACTTAAAGGAGCATTTACTGGAGTGTCTCCTTTTCTCTCTGGGGCTCATGGAGGAGAACTTTCTTGTATTATATTTATATTTCTTGTATTATATTTAGAGTAGATCTAGATCCAACCTGTGGTCAAGGATTGAGGAGAGAGCAAAGAACTGGGTGGAAAAGGCTTAGAGAGATAGGAAGCTGGGTTTGGTGGTTCAGCTCCTACGTATCGCCATGGGTTCAAATCCAGTCACTTCCTGGTGGTGTGAATGGAACAAATCTTTTCACCCCTCCCAGTCTCAGTGTCTCCGTCTGTACAATGATTCTCATTAGAATACCAGCCTCAGGTGGTGGTATGAGGGGAAAAAGAAATGATATAATATATGTGAAACTTCTGGCACAGGCTTAGAGTAGGGCTTGATAAATGCATCTTTCCTCTCAAGGTGAGTAGAGAGACAGGGTTCACGGAAGACTGAGCCTGGGGTGGGGAGGGAGAGGTAGGAGAGGAGGGTGGGAACTGGATTGGCAGCTATAGGTGTAACTGGTCCCCTGGAAAGCGTTAGTACCAATCTACAGTATCTGGAAGGAAGAGCTGGCTTTGCACTGATCAAGGCTTCTGAGGAATGAGAAGCAGGGTGAGGACAGAAGAAGAAGCCTGGTCTGAAAGGCCCAGAGACACCCCCCAGCCTTACCTCTGTTTGCCTGTTGCAGCCCTTTCCCATATCTCTGCAAAGAACCTAAGATGTAACCACTGATTTCCAGCCGGGTTCCAGTAGGAGACAACCTTTCTGGGGCAGGAATGGTGTAATTGTTGGCCCCCGGCTCCCAGACCATCAAGAAACGCTTGAGTGGGTGGCTGAAAGACTGAATGGAGACTGGGACCTTTGGCTTTGTCATTCTGGCATCAGGTGTCAATGAGGCTAGAGCCAGGACCAGGAGTGAGACTGTTCTGTTTTCCTACTTGCTGTGGCACCATTCTCACTTCCTGATTACCTTCTCGTCAGGCAACTAAAAGAATAGACTTGGAGCCTATGGAAGATCTATTGCATTTAATGACGCAATTTTGCACACCACCTTATGCCCACACCTTTGGGGAGCCCCCTCTCACACTGACTCTGGACTTGGCCTCTGTGACTTGCTTTGGCCATGGGACAGTAAACAACTTGACACCTTGTGTATTTCTGCTCTCTTGTTCCTCTGCCTTCTCCATTTATAGCTGGGCTAGCCTGCTGTGGATGAGACACAAAGCTGAGTCAGCCCAGTGGTCCCAGCCAAGGCCATGGATAAGTAAGAAAGCCCAACCAAGGTCAGTAAAGCCACCTGACTGCAGCTGACCACAAACACCTGAGTAAGCCCCTATTGGCAGACCCATCGAGCTAACCCATAGATTCATAAGCAAAAATACATATTGTTGTAGCCACTGGCATTGGTGGTTATTTGTTATGCAGCATTAGTGTGGCAGTATCTAACTGATACAGAGGCTTGAGCTGAATCCAGCCCTGACTATCCTCACATTCCAGGTTTGGCCAAGGACAAGAGTTTTTTTTTTTGTTTGTTTTGTTTTTTTTTTAGGACAAGAGTTTTAAAGTTCCAGTTGCAAAATCTCAGGCCCTGGCTTTCATTTCAAAGGATGGTTATTTAAAGCATCAGAAATAGATTGGTGCTTCTGGCTTCCAACCATGGAAACTGGAGCAGATGAGGAGTGGGGAGAGTTCCTGTAAGGCCAGGTCTACACTGAAGCAATTTGCTGTTAATCGAAAACACATAGACCTGCGTTTAGTGAGACAGGATGAGTGATCCTTCTGAGAAACACTATGGTGGGTTTTACCGTAGCACACATTGTCATGTCACAGTGGACAGCGTCCATTTCCTCCTTGGTTATAGAACCCTGATTTTTCCCTGGGAAACAACCCCTACTTCACTCTCATTACCCAGTAGATGACCAATTAGCATATTCCATCCCCAGCCACGATGATTGGTTCAACAGTAGGCACGTGTTCAAATGCTACCCAATCAGAAGTTATTGTGGGACTTTTGCCAGACACCTTGGGAAGAAAAGGCCTCTTTCCACTGGACTTAGAGTTTTACGGATGGAAAGCCTCGTGTTGCTGGTCACCATTTTATTACGCCAGGGAGTACCTGCCCAAACAGGCAAGTGCCTGACACCCGTAAGACTGTTTTCTCACATGTAAGAAGAAGCTAATAATGGTGTCCCCTCATAGAATTGTTGTGAGGCTTTGAATGAGATAATACATGAAAAGTACCAGGCGAGTGATCCATAAATGTTAGCTATTGTGATTCATTTGGTGCAACCATTGGCCTAGATCTGTAATTGATATTTAACCTGTAACTCAAAATGAGCAGATATATAACAAGCATCTCTATGATGCTTTCCATGTGCACATGGATGCTGGTAAACATATTGCATGGCATACACTCCCAGATGCGCTAGTAAAAATTCAAGCCCGTCTTTTCAAGTAAAGAGACTCCTGACTCCAGCCAGCCATGTCCTTTGGCTTACTCTAGTGAGGCGGAGGTTTGAAAGGAGCCACCCTGAACTCTCCCTGGTCACCAGAGGCACAGATGTGGCCACAGCAGAAGTTTCAGTTTGCAATGAGGACCAGTCGAGTTTGGATTAAGTTTACCTTCATCACCATCCTCAGCGTCTCCCTTCTCTCCAGGACTGTGTTAAAATACCTCAGACCGAGTGGCTCAAACAACAAAAATTTATTATCTCACAGTTTTGGAGGCTGGTCTGAAACCAAGGTGTCAGCAGGGTTGGTTCTTTCTGAGGGCTGTGAGGGAGAATCTGTTCCATGCCTGTCTCCCAGCTTCTAGAAATTTGCTGGCCGTCTCTGGTGTTCCTTGCCTTGTAGACACATCACTCTGATCTCTGCCTTCCTTTACACATGGCGCTCTCCCTATGCGCGTGTCTGTATCCAACTCTCCTCTTTTTATAAGGACACCAGTTGTATTGGATTAGGGCCACCCTAATGACCTCATTGTAACTTAATTACCATTGTAAAGCTCTATCTCCAAATAATGTCACATTGAAGTACTGGGCGTTAGGACTTCAACATATGGATTATTTGTGGGGACAATTCACCCCATAACAAGGGGGTCGTATCTTCTGTGCTCACCCACAGAGTATATCCAGACCTGTGGGCACGTTTCCAGCATCCGTTTAACTAAAATCCACAGCCGTGGGCCACAGGGACGTCATGAGGGCAATGCCTACATGGCAGGCATTCTGAAAAAAGAAGAAAAGCAACAGGGAGCTGATCTGCCTCTTGCTATGTGACCCTTATGAATGATTGAGCCTCTCTGAGCTTCCACTTCCCCAGCTGTTCCACAGGCTTGATGGGAGAGGGAAAGTGTTATAAGAATTACATGAAGTCACACATGGGAAACAAAGATGGCGGGCATGTCACTAGCGAACAACGTGATATGCTTTAGAGCCCATCCATCTGGGGTCCAGTCCTGGCACTGACAATTACAGACGGTGTGGCCCTGGTCAGTTAACAAACTCTTTGAGCCTCAGTTTCTTCACATCTAAAATCAAGGTAATTTCAGGACTCACCTCGTCATATTAGGAAGATAGTTAAATGACAGTAGTAAGTGTCGGGTACAGTGCTTACAACCTATTAAGTGTTCAATAACTGTTAGTGATTTCCCCCCCCAATTCTCCCCCCTGATAATTGCTTTAATCCCAATTTTGAAGACTAGATTAAATACACACACTATGGTATACATCCTGGGAGCCGAGACTTGAGCAAGACAAGTCATCCAGAATTTCTGCTGCAGATCACCCGACTCGTCTCTGCGGAGAGATGTGACCTGTTTCATGAGCAGATGAGACCTCGTCTCATGCTGTATTCTCCAGGAAGTGTCTGTAATGTGGTAGCAACTGAAGCTGAGATTGTAAAATAACTTCAGCAGCTCCAAGCCCAAAAGCAAAGGTGTTGGTTCAAACACCTAGCGCTATCTAGGCACTGTTTTATGACAATACAGCTGTAGGCTGTCCCAGTCCCATTTTCTACCACCCACCCACCCCCACCCCCATAGCTCATAAAGCAGGCATGCTTCGATTTATGTGACGAGACAATGAGTGAATGTGTGTTGACCCATCATCTCCTATGAGACCGCAGTAATTTACCTGGAACAACTTACATTTCAATGATGAAAGATATTTACACAGCCCGCATGGATCACGGTAACAACATCCTCTTTTCCCAGGAATATTAGTCTCTGTTTATTT
Organism: Rhinolophus sinicus; assembly: GCF_036562045.2. Taxonomy (NCBI): domain Eukaryota; kingdom Metazoa; phylum Chordata; class Mammalia; order Chiroptera; family Rhinolophidae; genus Rhinolophus; species Rhinolophus sinicus. Next base: position 30,808,115 of record NC_133765.1, on the reverse strand, counting down.
ATATCAAAGCCTTATTTCCCTCTTCACACCCCTAAAAAGAAAGCAAACAGTAGGGGGATGCAATATACCAAGAGACCCCCAGGAGGTTATTAAGCACTAATGGGGGGCGGTCTTACTTAGAGCTGACTTATAGTTCCTCTCCTGCTGGATTATGAAGGCAGTTCAAAGGGTGGCCCGAACGTCAAGGTGGCTTGCTTAAGGGTTGGGAAATCTTAAATAGGGCCTTTCATCTCTGTGACCACATTCTAGCTGAAAGTCATTACCATCTGCTTGGAGCTGGGTGGCCAGAGGGTCGAGCTGGTGGTCACTCACACCAGCTACAGCCCAATTTCCACATCTCAGTAGCCCTGGACAGTTGCCTGGAAGGGTGTATTCATGTGGCCATGCATGGATTCAGTGACTATTTCTTTAGACGCCAATATCACAATATTTCCTGGCCCGTGCATTATCCAACATCTCATTTCACTGATGAAGGAAAAGGGATCGTGAAGTTTTTAGCAGGCTCTCGTGTGATGTGAAAACAAGCCAATACCTCCTGGCCAAGGGCTTATTGAGGGGTGAGAAAGGGATTCACAATGTCAAAGCCCATTTTCAATGGGGCTCAGTAACTGAACCTGCTGTGAAGGGCATTGAGGTGTCGAGGTTCAGAGCCTAGACAGGCAGACTTCGTTGGCCATGGGTAAGTTACTAAACTTTTCTGAGCCTCAGTTTCCTCTCCTGCAAAATGGACCTACTAGAACCTCCCTTCTGGGATTGCTGAGAGGATTAAAGGATTAAGTAAGATATTCATGTAGAACACTTAACACACCACTGACAGAGGGCCACCAGATGTAGGGAAATTACCGTTCTTCCTCTCTGTGGTCCATGTGTAAAGCTGAGAAAACTTGCTTCTCTTAACCCACAACAAAGGGTTCAGGCCTTTTAATGGGAAGGAAAGTCAATCCTGAATAGGTTGTTCCTCAGCCTCAATGACTTTATCTGAAAAGATGAAATTGTGAACACCCACCTTGTAGGGTTATTGTGAGGATGACAGATAAAGCTTGTGAAGTGCCTGGCACAGGGGAGAAACACAATAGCTGGAGATCAAGTATAATTAGAATCATAAGTGGCGAATCAGATCAAGAGCCCCTGGGACAGAATTTACTGAGCCTTAGTTCACTGCTATTCCCTTAACACACCCTTCAGCTCCAATATCAGCATTTACTTACGGCCTCAGTGTTCGAAGGCTGAGAACATCCTTTCCACCCATTTCCCTGGACCAATTGAAAGAGATTTAACAAATGGAGATCTGAGCTATACCTGGAATTCATTTCATGCTCTAACCCCATCTTATTCCAAAATCAACCTCCAGGGCTGCCAAGCAGGGGCTTGTAATTTATGTAAATATTGACTGTGTGTCTACTATCTACACTACTCTTGGTGCTGAAGTTAGTGATCAAAGTCAATAAACATCTCTGTCCTCAAGAAGCTCATATTCTAATGTCACGCTACTCAACCGCAAACAAATAAGGGGCTTGCACTACTCAACGTTAGCTGCCTCAGCCCCAGCTTTCTCTCAAATGTTATTCTAGAAAGGATCGTGCAGGTCTTTATTTGCAAAGGAAAGGGTGAACTTTACCCACATAGAGAGGTAAATAGAGATACATAGACACACACAAATACATAGCTGGAGATGCAGAAAACGATTTGAGCACAAATGCTGTGTTGGCCATTTTGCTAAATATGCGACTGACTTTAACGCAAATTTAATCCTCACAGCAACCTAGGAAATAAGTATTGTTTATGGATGAGAACACTTGAGGCTCAGATAATAAAAGTGATTTCACTCAACAAAGAATCACTGCAGAACTCCACCGTAATTGGTGTAAGTGCAACCTGTGAGTAAAACCTCAGTTATTGGAATGGATTAGAGAATATGAAGTAGATTCAGACAAGGTGGAATATGGAGCAATGGTAATGGTTTGAGTGTAAATGGTTAAATAAAGGGAAGCAAAGACTTTTATGTTTTTACAAGAAGACTGCCTTCCTGAACACATCTTAAGAGGGACCCAAATCTGTAAGCAGATTTATGGAAGCACATCTAGCTGAAGATGACCTAAAATGCCCTGTGGGCTGTAAGGTAGCGTTGAAAAAGTCACATGGTCTTTGAAAACCCAGCACCCATAAAAGTTTGGCCAATGAGCGTCATGAAACCATGAGCCAGTAACACAGGAAACTTGGATGGGCTTCCTTCAAAGCCCACTTCTATGAGTTCACAGAAACCAAAGGCTTGGAGCAATGTTATATTAGGTGTCTAATGAAAAAGCTATCACCTTCCAAAGGACTAAACATTATGCTTGCAAAAAAGCACGTGGAAACATCAGACAAACTCAAATAGAGGGACATTTTCCAAAACAACGGGTCCGTACACTTCAAAAATGTCACGGTCAAAAAAGACAAAGAAAGCCTGAGAAATTCTTCCAGATTAAAGGAGAGCAACATGTGGCTCAATGTAATGTGTGATCCTGGATTGGATTTTGAATGGGTGGGGGCAGAGGAGGCACGACACCTATGAAGACTATTATTACTGGGTCACGTGATGGAAATGTGGATTTGGTAATAGTGTTGACTCAATATTGTATTTTCTGATTCGGGCACAGTGCTGTGATTATGTGAGAGAACATCCTTGTTCTTAGTAAATACTTGCTGGTGTGTTTAGAGTAAAAAAGAACTATGTCTCTAACTTATTCAGATGGTTCATTAAAAATTGTGTGTGTGTACATATATGTACATCAATGTGTGTTTGTATATACATACATATGTGTGTATGTATATATACTACACAGACACACACAGAAATCATACGTGAGTGTGCTTTAAGCCTATTGGCTATAAGCCCAGAGCATCTAGTGACTACTATCTGGAAACATCTTATCTGATGATGAATCCAGCAGAGAGGAACCAGAGCCGAAAGATGAAGGGGCATTGTTGAGGTCCTTGATCCAAATGTGCCTGAAGCCAACACGCTCTCAGACTTCCCAATTTAATGAGCCAATAAAATCCTCCCCTTTTAAATCAATTGTTTTTGCTCGAGCCAGTTTGAGTTGTGTTTCCGTCAGTTGAGTGAAGTACTTTGAGAAAGGCCTGGGCCCTGATGGTGACTGCATTGCTCTAGTATCGGACCACTCCGGTGCAGGCACTATGCTAGACGACAGGTGTACTAAGATGAGTAAGACCGAATCCCTGGGTAACGGTGTCAGCGTGGTCCAATAGGGAGATGGACAGATAACAAACTAGTACAATACAATGCCATCCAATCTTTTTCAACTTCTCCTGGCTTGAAATAGCCTCATCTCTTTTTCCCACCTATGCAAATTCTCATTTCCTTCTGGCCTGGAGGGGCCCGCCCAAGTTCATCCTCCTTCGGGAGCCTTCACTGAGCATTGCTTCCATTGGGATCAACCATCAAACATCCACTTGTGTGAGGAACGGTATATGACACTGCATACCCTACCTTGCCAACTGCGTTCACAGCTTGTGGGGCATGAAATGTGTAGAGACCTGGTATGTAATAATCATTAAGGACTGTTTTTGGAATTCATTATATCATATAAATAGCCTCCTTGGTGATTGGAAGAGCATGGGGTTGTGAGGTGGGGGTTAATGACATCTGCCAAGAGAGAGTAGCTGAAAACAGATTCTGAGACAAACATGACTTTCTCAGGCCTGAGAGACCCTCAGAAACATCAGACAACGTGAACCACATCTTGAACTGTGACGCGGGGCCAGAAGCTCTTCACAATACTTCAGCCTGATTAATAATGATTGCCTTTCACAGAATTCTAAAATCTTTACCTAAAAATTACGATGGGTTAGAGTCACTGGGGATTAGTCACCCTTCTCATGTGATAACCACATTCCTGGATGACAACATTTCTGTGAATTTGCCAAGAAGGCAACAAGAAAGCACTGCTTCGATCCAGTTTCCACTATTATTTTTTGTGGTTTGTGTCATCATCTTGGATCTAAATGAAGCCTGAGTCTATGTCTGCATATGGCTAATCACGGGGACGATAAATTAGGCCCTCCCATGAATATATACTCAATATGCTTTATATTAATTTGTTAGGGCTGCCATAACAGAGCACTGCAGGCTGGGTGGTTTGAACAACAGACGTGTATTTTCTCATGATTCTGGAGGCTAGAAGTCCAAGATCAAGGTGTTGGCAGGGCTAGTTTCTTCTGAGTCCACCCTTCTCCGCTTGCAGATAGCTACCTTCTCCCTTTGCCTTCACATGTTTTTTCCTCTGTGTTTTGTTTGTGTTTTCATGTCCCCGTCTATGAGGATACCAGTCATAATGAGTTAAGGTCCACCTGTATGACCTCACTTTACCTTAATTACCTCTTTAAAAGATGTACCTCCACATACAGTCACATTCTGAGGTACCAGGGGTTAGAAATTCAACATGTGGCTTTTTGGAGGACACAGTTCAGCCCATTGCATGCATTTACTTACTTGTCGAAAAACTCATGAGGTTCCAGGGCACTGTGCAAACACTTTATGTGCCTGCTTTATTTCATTCTCACAATAAGCCCATAAAGATGGCACGCTCATCCCCATTTCACTGATGGGGAGACTGAGGCTCAAAGCGGGTAACTTGAACAAAGTTGCATAGCTATGAAATGTTAGAGCTGAGGTTTAAATCAGTTCTGACTGACACCAACCCCTATGTTCTTAACATCACCCTAAAGTGTCCCACACTCTGGACACTCTCAAGATGATTTTAGGTGAAACTAGATGAACTTTAGGGGGGAAAAGGTAAATATGTATACATTCATTTTAACATGTACTGTGTTTTAAAAAAGACTAACCCACCAAGTTCATGATTCCTCAGGACGAGCCCAAGGTAGATATTCAGGTTTAGCACAGTGGATAAAAAGGAAAATAGAATAGATAATGTTCAAATGTGGCAGAAACGATAAGGTGAGCTGAACAACAACTGAAGTATGGGGAGTGATGCGTTCTCAATCTACAAATTCGTGCAAACACATTACAAAGCCACCATAGTCCATTGCTTGTCAGCGTGACACCCATACACATCTCCTGAAACCATATTTTATCCCGACGCTAACAACACTAGCAAACTCTATTTCTTCCTAATATGATACAGCTACACTGCATACGGGAATACACCTGGTTAGGCTCACCCTTTCCCCACCCGAGGGTACAAACTCTATTTTGGTCTTTGAGTAATGTCCGCTCTCCGTTCTTCTCCTAGACAATCGATAAAAACAGAAGACATTTCTTTCATCATTTGCCTTCAAACTCTCTCTCTCTCTCTCTCTCTCTCTCTCTCTCTCTCTCTCTCTCTCTCCCCCCTACCCCCATCCCCTCTATCTTTCCAGCCCCATTATTCCCACATCATCAGCCTTTGGAAAACTAAGCCAGCCATTCTACCACCAGGGCTTGGCTGAAGGAGCAGGTTGGGACCGCCGGTGAAGCTCACTTCTGATTTTCTCCCTTCCCCCAAGGATAGGGTGCATTGTTTTCCTGCACCCGGCAGCAGCCAGCATCTTTCATCAGTTCTTTACCATGGATTCTGCGGCTTTATTAGCAAATGAAAATGGCCCAACTCCAACTGACATCAATGGGGTCTCAGCTACGAGCAGGTCCAGAGCTTTTCCTGTGGCCCCAAGCTTCAGACAAACCAGTTTGAAGAGAAGCCAGTTGGCTTTACTCAAGCTACCAGTGAGCTATTTTTGACATAAAAAGAAGCTGAATTTAGCTGATAACTGATTGAAGAAATTTTAAACACAACTCTGTATTTGGGGGTTTTAACGTCTTGGCAGCAGTGGCAGAGAAACAAAGGAACGATACTGAATTTGGTCAGGCACCATGTTTTGAAAACAACTAATTAAATTACATCAACTAACCAATTGTTTGCAAAACAACGGTTTGAGCGAGTTGCATCTGTGTATTTTTCTCTCCCTCCCATCTTTCTACTACTTTCTATTACTACTTTCTACTATTTAAGTTTGTGTAGGAAAACAAAGCCTTAATATTTTCATGAATGAGAATTTGGCACTGCAATGAGAAAAATTCTGTAACGCACGAATATAATGTGGACCTTTTAGCCCCCAATTTCTAAAGTTCAGATAATGTTTTCTAAAATGTATAGGATATGGATGCAACAGACAAATGGTTTCTGAATGTCCATCCAAATCTTAGGTACAGAAAATCATACCTTTGTGTCTGCTTCAGATCTTTTATTTTCAATCATTTAAAAAGGATTCATCCAATTCACATCCCTACCACCCACCCCACCGTCTACCCATCTATGTTTCTTCATAGCAAGAAGATATAATTCTTTTTCCTTGAGATCTGGAGAAATAGACACGCAGAAAGATTGAGGGATCTGCCCAGAGTTGCACAGCCATCATCAACGGGCCCAGAATGGTCCAGTTCTACTTGAAGTCTCTGCTTCATTTTGTTCACTCTGGGTCGTTTGATGTGGTTTGATATAAAAATTTAACAGAAGTCCCTGTTGCTTATTTTTAAGCCTATAAAATAATAACAACTAAGAGGCATTGTTAGTTGGGTCCTAAAGATCATTTTTCAACTTTGGAATGTGTCTCATTGATAAGAGTCTGGCCAGCCTTGCCAGAGTACAATGCCACAGTAATATTCTTATTACAAACTATAACAGCTACTAGTTATTGAGTGTTTACCACATATAGCTCCTTTAATCTCCACCTCAACCTTTACAAGCCAGCCCTTATGTCTCCATTTTACAAAGGAAGAAACCGAGGGTCAGCAAGGTGAAGGCTACCCAACATCCCATGTGCACACGTGACATTGAAAATGTTTGGTAAAGCCAGCCGTGCATACACTCAAAGTCCCAGCATTCTTCCGGGCATCAATTTGATAGAAACTCTTGTACATAGAATAATAACCGGCACATATGAAGAAACAAGCACGAAGATGTTCATTGTATCATTGTTTATAGTGGTGAGAATAAAAAGGAAACAACCTAAATATCCATCAACAGAGAAAGTGGCCTTGGATTGGTTACTTAACTGTACGCCTCAGTTTCCTTACCCAGATAATGAGGACAGCAACAGTACGTTTCTCATAGATTTGAGAATTAAGTGAATTTGTTACATAAACTGCCTGGAACAGTGCTTGGCACATGGAAAATGCTATGTATGTGTTAGCTACGATTATTATTCTACAGATGATTGCTATGTAACAATTAAAATGAACAAAATCTATTTATATAATATTTGAAATTATGTATTATATCTATTTACCAAGACAAATTAAACTCAGAAATATAATGTTGAGTGAAAAAAGCAAATTGTAGAACTGTCTACACAGTATGAGGTTCATGCAAATTAAGGAATACAAACTGAATTTTTGCGTCACTTATGGAGAAGTGCATATTTTATAAAAGCCTAAAAATGTGGACTGCAGATAATTACCAAAATTATGATAATGGTTACCTTCAAGGATAGGAAGAGACAGGGGATGAGGTTAGAAAAAGGAAAAGCACTTCAACTTTATAACATTTTACTTCTGTTGTTAAAAAAAAAAAAAAGATTTGACATGAATATGACCACAAGTTAATAGGTGGGGTTTTTTCTGGGTGTAAGTACACAGGTATTAGAGATATTAATCTATGTACTTTTCTGTATTTAAATAATTTTTTCCAAGTGTAAAGAAAAAGCCCACAAAATTTTTGTTTTTGTGGCTCTGAGAAGCCCACCATCACCACATTTGTGATCTCGTTACCCTCCTAATTTTTTGGCTTTTTCCTGGTAGAAAAGAGGAATAGATTTTACTTACTAATGAGCAAAAACAGAAAAGCATCATTTACCATCCAACTGTACGACGGTCTTTGCAAAGAACTATGAAGTCACTGTCTAAACATATCTCCAGGGAAGAACGCAGCGTTAGCTGCTGTCTCCATAAGGTGCAGAAAACTTCAACCGCACACCTTAAACCGCAGACCCCAGCCTGAGAGAGCCCTCCATTACCAACCTGCAAATTCTCTCCAAAGAATGCAGGGGAAACACCTTCTACCAAAGGTAGAATATTTCCTGCCAAGATATGAGTCAATTTAAGTAAACAATGCTTGAGCATACTTATAAAAGGGGATGAATTTTTACCCAGAAGAATGCATTTAAAAAGGCAATGGATAATTTATAATTCCTGCAGCAGCCTTAAATTTGTAAATACCACCCTACTTTTTAATATGACCACAGACATTTTCAAGTTTACGCAAATTTCCTTCCTTATTGAGGTCTACCCACATGCAAAGTAGCCAGATTCTGGGTTCAGGCATTTGCTTCAACTGCTGATATCACACACACACACACACACACACACACACACACACACACACACATAACAGAAATACCAATTCTACTTTGTACAACCATCCTCTCATTTTGGAAGAAACCAGGCTTAGACAATTTTAGCATCTTCCCCCTTTTTCGAATGTTTCAAGCTGTAGGATACTTCCTCTGATGGTAAAACCTAATTCCTCAATTATTTTTCGAGCCACAGTCTAAGATTCTATGACCTACATCAGGAAGGAACCCAGGGAAGGAGAATGGGACAGCAAGACAGAGTGACTAGATCACATTTATTATTCATTCTAATATTAATAGCTACTATTCATGTATCCTTTCTCTGGGTGAGGTACAATCCTAAATGCTTTGCATGTTTTGTCACATTTAATCCTCATAGGAAACCTTTAAGGCAGGTACTAATATCAACCCCATTTTACAGATGAGAAAACCAAGGCAGAGAAGTTGAAGAACTTGCTCAAGATCACAGAGCTAAAAAGTCATGGCCCAGTGGATGGATCCAGGCACCTGAACTCTCTCACACAAGGCTACATGTTGAGTCTAAAAGGTTACCATTCAAATAAGAAGCAATTAACCATGCATAGATTATATCCAGAAATATACAAGAAAGGAGCCACTTTTGGAATTGCCTGGGAAGAAGGAAACTGGAGGTCTGCCGAAAGGGGCTGAGCTGGAGACATATTTTCACTGCATAATTTTAAATGAGAGTTTGAATTTACGTTTCGTACTATACAAGCATATATGAAACTAACACATATTGTAGCATCTTGAACATGTAGTGCCCTGGACATCTTAGACACTCAAGAGCCATGCTGACTTGGCTCTGAGTTAGTCCCATCTGCCACAAGCTAGGATTGCTGGTATTTTCTCGGGTGTTACTCTGGTGGAAAAGGAATGCATTTGAAGTTTGAAGGCATCACACGCAGAAGCCCCATTCTCAGATAAGAGGAAATTTGGTAACCTCCAGCTCCTACCTTTAAGGGCTCTGCGCCGGAATCTGAGCGCCACATCCGATCTTAACCGGGACATTTTCTGAAACCATATTCTCACACCCCATTACCTTTCAGGGCTTAGAGCTGGCTCCGGGAATGAGGACTCACTAGGATTTATGGGAACCGCTGTAGGAGCTGTAGAAAAGGACAGACTTGGGACCAAATCCTCTTGAAGCATCGAGTCCACGGGTGGGTTTCCTATGAGCAGCCGAGACATGCCTGACTCCCTTCTGTCTCCAACTTCCAGTCCACCTCTCGGTGCCTTCTGCTACCATGTCTTCTGGCAAAACTATCTGCATTTACATGAGAACCGCTCCACCTGCCTTTGTCTGGACTTTAGCTGTTCTCTCTCAAGCATTTTGTTTTCACATATTCACTTGTGAGTGCTGCGAGATGAGATGGAAATCAAGGATAAGACAAGGGTTAGAGGAGTTGGATAAAGGGGGGAAAATGTGGAAGGGGAGGAGGATGCTGAAATAGAGGTTAGTGAGATTGTAGTTATTCCATTTAGGGTAATAGACTATCTGGGTTTGGAAACATCTTCCTAAGTATGTGACCTCGGGCAGCAGATTTGCCTCTCAGAGCCTCAGTTTATATACCTGTAAAATGGGGCTACAGATGCCTCTTGGCAAAACTGATGCAAGGATGAAATGAGATGTTTTTAAAATGGTTGGCTGCACCCCTGCACACATGGTGAGGGTTCACCAGATGGTAAGCATCCTTCTGAAAGGGAAAAGAGAAGAGAAGGGGGCAATCTGGGGGCTGCTGGGGAAAGGACCATGAGGACCACAACCATTTCCTATTGTTTTTTCAATTCAATTAAGAATTTCCTTTGGCATAGGTAAAACGTGCAAGAGGCAAAACAGCAGGAAACGGACAAAAGAGTACACAGTGAAAAGTGAAAATTTCTCCCTCAACTATTCAGTCAACTTCCTAGAAGTAACTGGTGACAGGGTGACAGGGTCTTTTCTGTACACCCTTCCACAAAGCCTATACATGAGCACATGTTTCCTCTCGCAAACGATAGCAGGCTATGCAAACTGTTCTGCCCCTGGCTTTTAATTTTATATTTTTACGTATATCCCACAGATCTGTTCTTATCTGTACGTACAGAGAGCCCTCAATCTTTTCCACTGCTGCATAATATTTTACTGCTCTTTTTACCATGATTAGTTTCAGCACATCCCCATTAATATCTATCAAGTGGTTTTCCAACTTTTGCTGTGACAGCAGTGCTGCACTGAATGTCCTTATACAGATCTCCTTTTTGCCTGTATATGTTTACATCTGTAGGATCAACATCTCGGAGGGAAATTGCTGAGTTAAAGGGGTATGCTCTCCTATTTTTGGTGGATGTGCCACATTGTGCCCCCCCCATATTGGTTGTAACCATTTACCCTCTCCCACACCCTCATTGGCACTGTCTGTTAATTAAATGTTTTCATTTTTACCAATCCTCTTACTGGTTTCTAAGCTTCAAGAGAGCTCAGCAAACAATGGCTTAAAAAGCAAGACTCATGCTGCTGAGGTCATTCCAGAAAAGCCAGACATAAAGGGCTGTGGTCAGGAAAATGAAGAGGGAGGCTGCTACCAGCATTTCTTTCCTGAAGCCACCTCCTGGATCCCCACACAAGAGCACCTCTTTCTCCCTGTTTCTAGAAGCACAAGTCCCCAGCATGGGTCCCAGGGGAGCGTCTCCCTGCAGGAGGCTACGTTTGCCCTGGTGTTGCCACTGGCTCAGAGATGTCAACATTTTCTTCCTGTCTGGTCTGAACTGCAGGCTGAGTTTCAGGCCTGGGAGGAAATGACCTCTTATTAATAAGGAAGCTTGGGAAAGGTAGATGGGGTGGAGGCGACTTACAGGGGCACAGTGGTCAAATGTTAATATTCTCATCACCTAGGAAAAGGGGCAAGGGTGGAGAATTCCTACACTCTTTGTCAAAGCAAAGAAGTGAAATGGTTAGAAGATGGATGTTGGTGGCTCTGAACAGCATATTATGGAACATGAAGCTTTTCATTCAGGTATATTTATGTGATTTTTATTTACCTAATAAATACAACAATGGATGAACAGCTGTTGAGAAAGGGGAGACCTGGGCTCAGAAAGGGGGGAAAAAAAGAAATCTGTCATCCAGGAAGGGAGCTAGGTGGTCCCAGCAGGAGTTTAAGCTTGGGTGGTTGTTTGTGTTCTTGAAATTCATGCTAACTCTTGGCGAGGTTTTCTCCTGGGCTCTCAGGACAGACCAAGATGAGAATAAAATGGGCAGCAGACACGCACAGACCCTGATATGTACGTGTGGATGATAACACATAGGACAGACTGCTGATAACTGGGTATTTCCCCCAGATATTTCGTTCACATGAACAATCCTGCTGACTCTGGAACCTTTGAATTGGTATTAACCTTCTAGCCCGGTCTCCTCTCTAATACACCCAGTCCTGGAGAGGCTGGTGCTAACTGAACGCAGGACTTCTGGATGCTGGTATTAAAGGTGCCTCCCTTTCTGATTTTCTCCAGGCCAATGTAACCTGTCTTTAGTTGGATTTTCCATAATCAAGACAGTTTCAGTTCAACTGCTGCACATTCTAAGCCAAGCAGTGGAGAACTCAAGCAGAAGGAAAAGGAAAGGAGGGAAGAAAATAAAATAATAGGTGGGTGTGAGGGGGTAAGGGGAAATGCAAATCGTATAAATAAAGAAAAATACACCAGAGAGAAGGGGTGGGGCTTGGAATCCTGCAAATGTGAGGAGAAAAAGAAGGGAAAGCAAGAACGAAAATTGAGCATATAATCGGAAAGACGGGATCCAGGAGGGAAGGCGAAAGCAGAAAGAGAAACAAGAAAGGGAAGAAGGAAGGTGGGAGGGAGGAGGGGGAAAGGAAAAGAAGGAAAGAAAATGATGAAACAGGAGGGAGGGAGGAAGTTAAAACTTGGAGGAGAAAGAAAGCAGAAGAGACCCAGAGGACGCTGCAGGATGAGAAATGGTCAAGACAGCTTCCGACTGGCAGTGTTTCGGAAACTCTGTCCAAAGCACTCCCTTTTGCGGCAGCACATACGTCTAACCTCTTACAAGCTTTTGCTTATGGCTAGGCATATAAAGGCATTTTCGATTAAACCTAATTAGACGAGCTAAAAGGCCTCCCCGGCGGGGCTGGAAGGAGGAAGCAGGGCCCCATCTCCCGTGACCCAGGCTATGAGGACATCGGGGCCCTGCGCACCGGAGGCCAGGACCTCGGCCTGGTCCCTTTCTCTCCGGCTAGCGAGGCCACCCGGTTTGGGACAGAGTCTTTCCCAATGTCCAGTTGCTCAGGCGCGGGGATGGAGCCCGCAAACGGCCTCGGCGCATCGGTGCGCGCTGCTCCGGCTCCAAGTCTCTTTAGAACTCACAACCCGCCTTTCTCGAGCCGCCGCGCTTAGGCCTCTTTACAACACAAACCTATAATTTACACATTTTGATTCCGCCTGTAATTTCGCCCTCCGAGCTCCGATGCCATAAAACTCGTGGGGCCTGGCAAAGGGACCCCCACCCCACCCCACCCCCAAGGCCCCAGCTCTCCCAGAAGTTCCCTGTACTGCTTCAAATAATCGCGTGGAAGGCGGCCAAGAATAACTAGAAAATAAACACAGCTCCCCCGGCCCTCAGAGCGCAGGCCCTGGGTCCCTGCCGGCCCCACCTGGCTCTCGGGCCCCGGGGAGGCGCTGAGGCGGCACCGAGAGCTCCGTGCTGGTCGAGCGGCGGGTAACCCTGGAACCACTCCTGGACCTCCATTCAAAACTGGTGACCCTGCGCTGGCTGGCCTTTGTCCCCGCTGTCTTTCCTAGCGGGAACATCGTCTGGCTTCCGACCTCTGTCCGAAAAATGAACGACAATAAAGAACATACGCGGACTTGAGGGAGTTTTTTCTTCTAAGCTCCGGAACTTCCCGAGAAGATAAGAGATCGCGCCCTCATGCTTCTGTTAACCCTCGAGGACGTCTCCTGTGGGGGTGCGCCAAGGACTGTGCAGAAGTGCCAGGGCAGAGGGAGTGCCCAAATGTATGTGTGTGTGTATAAAATGAAGTGTATACGCGATAATGCGCGTGCAAAGAATTGTGTGGGCGCGAAGATGAATCTGTCCGCAGATAATTATGCATAGATTTCCGTGGCTCAGAAGATGCAAACAACACATGCAAACGATTAGCGATGTGCAAATAATTCCGGGCCCACGTGCAGGACAATTTGGGGTGCGCAAGTATGTGCGTACAATTCTTGGGGCAAATTGTTCCGTGTGCAAGCGTGTTGGTGTTCGCACCTACGTTTCTACCGCTGCAAACAATTGTGCTGATGTGTGATATCTTTACAGAGCCGAAGAAAAAGGGCCCCCAAAAATCGTGTCTCTAAGGTTCGTCAGGGTGCACATCTGCGAAATTGGCTAAGTCCCGAGAAGCTGCGCGTGGAAGAAAAAATTGTCTTGCTTCCCACGGTGCCATCTCCACGCAGACTCTGCCTACTCCCGGAGCCCAAGGAAAGCAGGGGGTGGAAGAGCGGATAGGCATTTTGGGGTCCTCTCTGTGCCTCTCCCAAACTTCCGGCTCTGAGAGGTCCCCGCATTCAGGGCAGTGGCTTGCGTTTACACAGCGCTGTGCGGCGCATACGGTCACGAATTCCCTCCCACGTGCGGTCTCCTTGCTGCCGCCACAGAGTGCCGGGACCCTGCCAAGGTCTCCCAGTGCCCCGGAACCTCCTAAAACCTTCTTGAGCCCGGTGCAAGCGACCCAGACCAGCGTCACCGGGAGAAAATTCTTGCGTTTTACCAAGCGCTCGAGCACACTGCAATACCCCAGTTGACAACCACTGGGGAAAAGGTGGGGACAGTAAGCCCATGTGTCCCCCACGGGCACTGTAATGGCGAAGCATGCCCCAGCTAAAGCAGTCCCTCCCAGTACGCACACGTGTGTCCAGAATTATAATACAATATAACACATCGTAATATTGGATGTTATGCCGCATTTACCTTCCATTAGGATGTGTATATTGTGTTAGGCTGTGCTTATGTGTTTGTTACGATGTGCTGTGATATTGTATCTCTCAATCTCACTACCATGCCCCACGCACCTACTCGATTACTTGACCCGCACGGTGACCCCGGAAGCAAGACTCAATTCTCCCACTGCACGCAGGAGGCACAGAGAGGGACACTTGCCCAAAGTTATCCAGCTAGAAAAGGGCAGGGTTTGGGTTGGAACCCATAGCTTGGGGACTGGCAGTAAAGGTGAGAAGCGGGCATCCCCCCACACAGCTCGGGTAGAAGAGATGCTCCACCACACACGGCTGTTTCTGGAATAGCCCAACAATATAGATTTATTTTATGACGCTCACACCATCTGGCTGAGATGGGCGGCTGCCAGTCGACACTCTGCCACCCTCTGGCTGAGAACTCAGCTCCGAAAGGCCTGTAGCTCCACTAGCGGAGCTCAGACCCCATCTTGGCCCAGCCGTCCCCTCCTCCTGCCTCCTTTATTGAACGACCTGAGGAGGAAAATACTGTCACCCTCCTGTCCTGGTTCACAGATGAGAATGAAGTTCAGAGAGGTTAAATCGCTTGCCCAATGTCACTCAGCAAATGATGAGAGGTACAGTTCAGACATTCCAACTGCAGAACCCTTGATTTTAACACCTACATTCCCAGCCCCACCTGAGGTGTCCAGTGTAACTGGACTCCCAAGGTAGGTGGGGGACCGCCGGCGGGGAAACAGATCCTAGTGACACTGTTCTTAACATTTGGGACTTAGGAACATCCTTGGGGTGCAATAAAAACAAGGAGGAAGAGATCCATGAGCTTGGATTAAAGTCTCTGGAACCACGATTGAGGTCCAGGGCCTGGTATGTGATTGGGTTGGAGCCCCCCCAGGCTTCCTAGGGGACAGAGGATGGATCCTTCACATAGCCTAAATTTCTCTCCTCTTCTGTGCTGGCTGGAAGGGGAAGGCGGGGGACGCCCACGCAGACACAGCCACAGGACACAGTTTGACCCCCTGCCTCCAACTGTAAAAGTCAAGGGGACACTGTCTTCTCTAGACACTCAAAAATGTCCCCTACAACTAGGGAGAGAACAAGAACCAACCCCAATACCCGAGGAGCCTCGGGGAGGGGACTTCTCCGTCTTGGTGTTCAGACTTTCTTGCTTCCAAGCAAAGGTGGACACTGGTAAGATGAAGGGCAGGAGAGAGGACTCAAGACCCGTCGTGCCTGAATTATTCCCCCTTGCCCCCAGCCGGCCATACGTTTTCCTTTCCAAATATCCAAATCCCTGGGTAAACCTTGTGTTCTGCTCGGGTAGAACCGGCCTCATCCTAGGGCTCTGTCGGAGGTACTAGACGCCGGGGAAACCCTCTCCCTTGCAGGGGCTCTCCAGGAAACGGAAGGGTCAGAAATTGGCGCCTCCGGCAAACCGATATCCGCTCCCGGTGAGATCTAACAGACGTTTCCGAAGCTGCAAAAGTCGACAAAATCGTCCCAAACCCTGGCCCGACTCTGCCGCTGCCCAGTTCCTCCCGCTGGGTTTGAGGGGCAAGCGGCTGCCAAGTGCAAGGAGAGAGATGTTTAAAACAAACAAACACAGGGTTTTTTGTTTTGTTTTGTTTTGCCTTTCAAGATAAAACACGTGTATCTACACCTTCCTTGAAAGAATAAAGAAGGGAACTAGAAAGTTTTCCGGAAATTTTGGCCTTCGCTTTCCCTCTCCCATATACACTTAATTATCTGGACATTTGGGGAAAGGTTAGAGATTTAGTGTCTGGGTGGCTGGAAGCAGCGCTGTGATTTTTCTATTTCTGTGTGTATGTTGGGGAGTGCTGTCTGTGTGTATGGGGGGGGAGTGGGTACCTCATTTGTGAAACCTGGTGCCAATTTGGGGACTCTTCCCTAGGCAGGGAAAACACCTTGAAACCCATAAAGTCTGAGAAGAGGCCAAGTGGACCGGCCTCACCACACCCATTTCTTCCTCCCTTCATCCCAGCCCTGGGGGCGTCGGGGAAATTTGGCAAAAGAAAAAAAACTCCAGACGTTTCTGGAAAATTCAGGAGACGGTGTACCCTTCCGAGTCATAGCTGGAGGACTATTTCACCCTTTGCTAACAGAATCTGGACAATTGTCCCCGTAAGAACAGATTTTGACCGCCTGGCAAATCCAGGAAATTCTGGATAAGTCAGTATAATAACATCTGGGTAATTGGAAATTTCGCCTGGATAATTCAAGAGACATATGATGGGGGAATTTGTAACGAGGCAGCGATTTCGAGCCAAGATAAAAAGTTTAGTTGGGTTTTTCGTTTTGTTTTAATTCAAAACGCGCGGTTTTGGCTAGAATTTCCGCCTCCACCACACTCCCGAGGCACTGAGAACTACATCGTGATGGACACTTTCATCCGAGGCCAAGCCCCCCTGGAGCAAAGCCCTGGCTCGGCGGGGCCGAAGTGGGGGCCACTCGGAGGGAAGGGTCGGTGGGCGCGCGCGGAGCACATTTGCCCGCGCGCACCCAGAAAAGATGACATAAGTGGCGCTGACGAGTGCTGCCCGGCTTGAAACGCGCTTAAATAAAGGGTCCGCCGGCAGCGTGGGCCGGAGGGATTGCCTCACACTCCGGAATCGGGCCCAGACACGTTTAGAAATGTTTTGCTGGACGCCTGCCCCGCGAGGGCGACAGCGGCAGCCGGCGGCCTGGGCGAAGCTGCGCTGCGGGTCACAGGCTGGCGCTGAGTGGCGGCCGCGGTGAGGCAGAAAGTCTCCTGCCTTTGCCTCTGTGTGTGTGTGTGTGTGTGTGTGTGTGTGTGTGTACACGCGCACCCTTCACGTTTGTGTCCCCCTTGGGGGCAGGGCTCTGTCTGCAGCACCCCAGCTGTGACCAGAAAGGCGTTGAGGAAGTGAACAGACAAGAGTTTGGCACCGACTGAGGCACTGTTGGTTTTAACATCGGTTTCCCCCGTGATCCGAGGGCTGCGCGGGGCAGAGGTCCATCCTGGTCACAGCTGGGTCCCCAGAGCCCAGAAGGGAGCTTGAAACTAATGGGATATTATTTATTGAGTGAATGAAGGAATCCAGAAATCAGGTTTTCAATCCTATCATAATCCCTTCTGGGACACTGAATGTCTCTCTCTGGCCCACGTCCCCTCATAGAATAACAGGGCAGTCTTGTGGTTCCTGCCAGGCAGTCACAACTCAGTCATAATAAGTGATAACCACAATAACATCTGACACTCATTGACCACCTACGCTTTTCATCAAGCTTTATATTTAATTCCCTAAGAACTAATAGGGGTAGGTACCCTTATATTCCCATTTTACAGATGAGCAAACCGGAGCTCCAAACAGCTAATAAACTAAGGCTGCCTAGTTCACTCAGGGACTTGATGACTGTGTGAGTCCCGTGCTCTGCAGGCCAGCGTCACTCACGCGTGCTGAGCCGGTGGCCCCCAATTTCTCCAGACTTACTACAATTCTCCACAAGTCCTTCCAACAGCACTGAGGGTCTGCTTCTTCCCTAGCTGTGTATCTATCTGAATCCAAGCAGCCCAGCCAGACTAAGCCAGGACCCTTGGAGGAGGCTGTAACCAGCTCTAAACTTATAGATCAGGGCTAGGGCCCATAACTGTTTGGGCATCTGTGTTCACTCGCCCTTACTCTGGAGGCGAGAAGAGATTCTGCCCAAAGCCACGCATAAAACTACTTCTTGGAATCCCTAAAGCCCCTAAGAACCTAAAGTGTCCCCAGGTCACTGCAGAAAGGGTCCTGAGAAAGGTCACTCCAGGGGCGGATGTGACGGATTTAAGCCCTGCGCCTTCACTCTGTGAGCCCCACCCGCGTCTTTACGCACCGGAGCAATTGCGCCCCGCGCGTTGGCGCAAAATAGGATCCTGCCCGCTGGTCTCCAGTCCCTCCAGGCTTCGGCCACTGCACACTAGTCAACGTAATGAATGGAGAGAGAAAAGAGGGGAGGGGAAGGAGGGGGCATTGTGAAGGGGGTGAAATATCTTGGAAATAATACACGGAGAGAAGGAAATATGGACAACAGTTTATCAGCACCCCGCCCCCATTGCCCGCATGTTTAAAACCCCTAAGTAATTTTAGATCGTGTCTTCAGTTAATATATCTCTCTCCCTTTCCCGCGGGCTGACAGGGAAGCGCCGTTGCTGCAAGATGTCTGCAGAAAAGGGTCTTTAAGAGTTTCCACATTGTTTAGCTACACAAACGTGTTTGTGGTTCCCGAGGTCCTCCCCCTCCCCCACCCGCCTCCGAATCTCATTTCACTTTATGACTCCAATTGTTTGAGGATGCCCGCGCCACATAAATCCTGCTTCGAGATTAATCTTTCTGCTCGCTCGCGCTGGGCGCAGTGATTTTTTTTTATTTTTTTTTTCAGTTCTTTAAAAGAGGGCGCCGGGCGGAGATTTATTAACAAGGAAAAATAGTTTATTTTTATAGTCGACCTCGGAAAAGTGGGGGTGGGAGCAGGCTGGGGAAGGGGAGTCGTTCAGATGGATAAACAATGAGGCTGAAGGGGCCGGGGTGTTAAAGACCACTTCAGCTGAGAGTGGGCTGGCGACTTGAACTTTTCTCCTGGCCACTCGCAGCTAGCTGTGGGTGCCCCGCTAGGGGTGTGTGGGACCACGCCAGTACCTTCGAGCTGTATCTGTGTGTCTGCTGATGGAGTGTGTGTGTGTGTGTGTCTGTGTGTGTGATTGAGGATCTCACACACTCCAGAGGACAGCTTCTTCAGCGACACGGTGCCCAGAGGGACTCCCTCAAACCGGTCTCTCTCCCCCAAGGGTTGTGATCTTTTTCCTGTGGAAGTGAAATCACTTTGCCATGACTACATGGATGGCCATCAATGGCCTGCAGAGCACTGTATGCTCTTCGCAAAACTGTGTATGTTGGTGTCTTTTTCTAGAAAAAAATTCAGTTTTCATCAGCTTCTCTGTGGCTACTTTGTCATCCAAAAGGTTAAAAACCCACTAATGAAGGAAAAAGCTAAGCTGGGCCTTTCACCTTCCCATGCTGCTGGCAGCTGCGCACTCCACCCGGTTTTGTCCTTCAAATCTGTGTAGCATGTGCCATTAAGGACTAACAATGACTAGAAGCCACCACCTTAATCTGGGGTGTTTTGGAGGCTGATTTTGACTTCATCTTGGACCCATGACACTTAGGATTCTTAGGAACATTAGGTTAAGAGACGAGGGTCCTGAGTGTTGCTTTCAGCCTCCTCTGTGCTGTCTGACCTTGAGCCAGTGGCAGTTCCTCTCTGGACCTCAGTTTCCCTTTAAACTTCTCGAAGGGGCATTTCTAAGGGGTGTGTGTGCGTGTGCGTGCGTGTGTGTTTCCTTTCTTGCAGCCAGCTGCCTTGAGGCTCCATGTAGGAGAAGACCACAATCTGGAATGTTCTGCCACGCACTAAGGTTAGGGTTTTGAGATCCTGGTGAGGAAGGATGGTTCTTAACCTTTGGGGGAATGTACACCCTACTGGGAAGCTGATTAAAAAGTATCCTTTCTCCACACCAAAAAAGGAAACAACAACAACACTCAAATAGGCGATGTTGCATGCAATTTGCTGGATCCCTGGACAGATGAAGGTCCCCTGCTTAAAGCGAAGAGATGGAGCATAAGCCCTGGCCAGTGCCTTAGGGAAGGGCCCCAGCAAGCCTGGGGGCTCCGGGCCCTGTGTGCCCACCGGTCAGAGCCACGCTCAATGCTCCCAGCGAGCAGAGTAGAGCAGGGTGAAAGGGTGAGAGGAGTCCTCTCCTCCTTTGATTCACAGACCCGGGCGCAGCCGGAGACCGCCCGGCACCGCGGCGTCTGTCTGTCTGCGCGTCTGCCCGCGGGTCCCCGGCTGTCCCCAGTGAACTCGAAGCGCGCCGAGCGCGCGCGGTTGGACCAATGCGAGGGCGCGCGGGGAGCCGACAGCGCCCTGGAGAAGACGCGCTGGGGGGCCAGGTTCTGGCCGCGGTCTCCCAGAGGCCCCGACCCGAGCCGCTTGTTTGGGATACTGGAATTAAAGGCCTCTGAGACGCCTTTGGCTGAGGTCTGCAACCCTTGTCGGAGAATCACTGGCTCCCGGCATCGTTCCTCCCAAACGTCTTTCCCGAGGCTGCGGACACCTGCTCAGAGCAGAAACGGTCCGTGGTTCAACCTGCTTGACCCGGGCGCCTTCTGGGGGAACACACACCCCAGCCAGCTGGGCTCCCTGTTGACTCTCCCTAGACAGTGTCAAATTTTTCTAATACTAATAGACCACCAAAAAATAAGGCTCTTTCTATTTTTATAACGCTCTGCCAAACCATCATCTTACTAAACCCCAACGATCCACTTAGTTGCTATTAGAATTTCTCCCTCCAAGAGGGAGGCTAGGCCCAGAGAGGTTAAGCAGCCAGCCCGGGAGTGCACAGTAAAAAGCAGAAAGACTGAACGGAAACTCAGGGCTTCAGACTCCAAATCCCTGTCGTTTTCTAATGCACCACAATCACCTTCTACTACAGGTCTTCCCATCCCAACACGCAGGTACCCCAACATGCATGCTGGCAGCGGAGTGGAAGACTGTACAAGGCGTTATCAGGGGAGGCTCAGTTGTGGGCAAGTGACAAGACACAGCATCTTTACCAGCAACTGGGGGTGAACAGCCCTCTGCATCCCAGCACCTCGTCTCCCACTGCCCTCCTGTTATCCCCATCCTGACGCCCTCGGCGCGCGCCATGAAGTTGCACTGACCCCAAAGCATCCCTGCCTTGGCTCCCACCTCTACACCCCGTCTCCACCCTCCCCACCCCTTCGCTCATAAAATGCCAGCCCAAAGAGAGCAGTCCCCTGAGCGTGGAGGCGCGTCAACCGCTGCACACCCACCTGATGCCTTACCTGGTCGCGGGTGGCTGGGCGAAGATCTGCACTCCGCGGAGCCTACGCGCTGGCGCGGGCGCCCCAGGACGCAATCCGCTCCATCCAGCATCCACTGGCCTCCAGCCGCGTTTCCGGTTGTAGCACTGGGCGCCCCCGGAGTGGGCCCGATAAGCTATCGGCCGGCCCAGGAGGGGCGGTCAGCGGCGAGCCAGGGCACCTCGGGCCGGCTCCCCACTCCGGTCCGGCTGCCTGCCAGCGGCCGCTAAGGACAGCAGCGAGATGCCTGCCGAGGTGTTTCTGGTTACAATCACCTCACACACAGGCCCGCATTCCGCCCCAATCCACCCCCCCCATCCTTACCATTATGTCTGAAGTCACACCTTCTGCCGGGCCTGGGGAGCTTTGTCGGGGTGGGGGCGATGAGTGCTTGAGAGTTGGGCCAAAATTGTTAATCTATAGAGCTTCCAGCAGGTCCGTAAAAAGGAATATTTTTGGTGGTCAGAAACTCAACAGTGAGTAGCTATACGGCCTCCTTCTCCTATCCAACGGGAGCTAATTTTCTACCAATTCATCCAGCACAGCTGTGCGTTCCTGATTATTTTCTGGAAGGGCTGAGGCATACAGTTTAATGGATTGATTTGTTTTCACCTTCAGAAAATGGAGGGCTTCAGAGATAAGAAAGGATTTTCAAGAGAAAGCTAATCTTGCCTCTTATGCAGTCTAAAAAATAATAGTGATATTGTAGTTACCATTTATTGAGCCCTTATGTGTTTCCATCCTTTGAAAATGTCTAGGAGGTGGGAAGTATTATTTTGCCCATTTTGCAGATGAAGAACTGAGGCTTAAAAAAGGTGATGTGATGTCCCAGAGTCACAGAGCTGTAGGAAGATCAGCCCCAAATGGCCCTCAATCTGCCTCACCCAGGCACTCAGTAGGTCTGTGATAAAGGTTTGGGGAAGTCTGGATGATGGAGGGAAAGGATGCCTTCACTAGCTTGTCTTGGGGTGCAGCCTGCCACTCAAAGGACAAGCAGTCAGACCCCAAAAGGCCCCATACCATTTCTTCCCCACTCCATGAAATGATTCATGCCCGTGAAGAATTCCAAACAGAATGTCCCTTGATTTGCCCTGAGAATGGGGCTCAGAGGGGTCCAGCCTGACTCACTCTGGATAGGATGGAGTCTGGTGCTTTCCCAGGCTTCAATAAGAATTGCAACCAAACCATTTGGGCTTCTCTGCTAGCCCAGTGTCCCAGGGGTGAAAGCTTAGATTCCAGCCACCCCTCTCCAGGCTGACAGTCTGGTTTCTCTGTTTGGTCCAGCCTAGGAGCTGGAGCCTTCTCCATACCTCTGGGGTCACTCCAGGCTTTGTTGAACCTCCCCCCATCTGGAGAACAGGGCCGCCCAGGATCCATAGAGCAATTAACCTCACCCACCCTCTCCCTACCAGTTTCCTTAAAATAAATGTGACAAACGTGCGCCTAATGATCTGCGGAGGGAAGATGTATATGCTTCAGGACCGTAACACATGGCTCCCTCCCTCCCTGGTGGAGCAGCCGCCGCACTTCAAAGAACAGCCGGTTGGTGATATTACAGGGGTTTCCTGGTTTTCAGGAAACAAACAAACAATCAACCAGGTTCTCTAGGGGTAGAATAACAGCCACAGACCCTCACACTAAAAATGATGATGATAATGATGATGAAGATGAAGATGATGATGATGATGGGGCCAATATTTATTAACTACAGGTGTCAGGTTGGGTGCGAAGAGCTTTGCAGCCCTAACTCATCTGTTCTTTGCAACAACTCTAAGAGGAAGACAATACAACTGTCCCATTTTACAGCCAAGGACCATTGAAGTCACATGTCCACACCGCCATGTCTAGTGGTAGAGCAGGATTTCAATCAGATCTGCTAACCTTTAAATAATAATAATAATAACAATATATTTAAAATAATAAATTCGCATGATTATCAAATAAGAGATGAATATGACATGCAATGACTCCCGACCAGTACTTCTCTGGTTTCCTCTCCTTGCCTCTCCCCTGCTGAGCTCCACCGCTGAGACCCAAGTTTGCGTGTTTTTTTGTATATCTTTTTGTTTTCTGCCTCCTTTTAAATTGCAAATGGAACTCACAATACAAACTGCTCTGCACTTTGCATTTTGATTATTGGGTTAACTTGAGGATGCGTTTTTTTAAAGCCTGGGCTTTTACTCACTGATTACTGTAGGTAAAAAGAGATTTTTGCCAAGCAAACACACCAACAAAAAGGGCGTTGATGAGGCTGGTTTCCTGTGGAACGGTGCGCGATCAAGTTCTGCTCAGGGTCATTTTAGCTGCTCAGGGACACAAACGGAGGGAGGGAGAGAGGAAGAGAGGGAGGCAGAGAATGGAGAGGCAGGAGCGAGGAGGTGGAAAGCGCAGGCATCTCTTACATTCCAATCAGAGATAGCAGATGTCCCAGGAACAAAACATGCTCATCCGCTCTTGGCACAGGGGTGTCACTAGACTTGCATTTCAGAGCAAGAGGTTTTCAAAGCCTTAAATGGTCTCTCAGAGTCGTGGCAGAGCTGTATCCACTCTCCACTCTGTGTGGAGGGGCAGGCTTTCAGGGTGGAGGGCTGAGTGACATCAGCCCCCGCTGGACACCAGGAACTGGGGGGTGAGGCTGGCCTATTTTGGGCCTGGCTCCCCATGTGGTCCTCCCTGCCAGGGTGCAGTGAAGTTTAAGGAATCATCCAGTTCACACCATTCCTCACCCCCAGCCCCAACACAATCACCACTTAATTTTTGTAAATCTCCCTTTCTATATGTTTTGGCTCAAATCACACAGGCAAAGGGATTTTCTCAAATGGTATTTGTGTTCCTATGGTTTTTAAACACAGAGTGCCTTCTTGACAAACCCGTGAAGCTCCAAAGGCTGCTAGGCTATCTGTCTCCCAAGTGGCAGGTGGGCAGGGCCAGGGCCGGTGGAATCTGCTCAGGGAAGTTGGAGTGGCCAGCGTGCAAGGCAAAGGGTAAGTCCCTTGGAGAAGAGTTCCTGACGCACAGTATCTGCTCCTTGTTAGAATAATAATGACCAATGGTTTGGTCTGCGTCTCACTGTCTCCTGGGCCACAGTTAATAGCTCTCTAGCAAAAGATAATAATCCATCCATTTACTCTCGATCTCTTCCATTTCCGTTTTCTCTCACTCCTATTCTCTCTTTGCTCCTCTGTGACCCTTCCTGCTTTCCTTCCCTCTCTCCCTCCCTCCTTCCCTCTCCTCCTTCCTCCCTCCTTTCCTTCCTCTACTTAGCATTCTCTTTTCCCACTATAGCCACGTCTCCCCCTTTACCTCTCTGCTCGGACCTCTATTATTTTGGGAAGGAGAATTATAACATAATGAGAAATACATGCCAAATCTCTGGGGTCTTCCAATTCTGGATCTCTGGGGAACTGATCTTAACTGAAACAGCAAGTCTTGTTTACTATACTGGGGGGACCACAAATGGAAACAACCTACTGAAGGTGCCTTGGCAGTTTGCAGTTCATTTTAAAGGTGCACACATGACTGTTTGCCTTCTAGAAAACTTGTCTAAAGAAATCACCAGAAATGTGGGCAAATATCTGTCTATAAGAATGTCTATAGCAATGAAATATATAACAACAACAACCACCAAAAAAAAAAAAAAGTTAAGCGCTTAGATACACAAAAATAGGAGGTTGGTAAAATTATGCCTTATCTATAGATGGAGAGTTTTGTAGCCACTACAAATCCAATTTTTGCTCTGTAGCCACTAAAAATCCATTTTTAAGTGAGAAAAGTAGATTTAAAATAGTTCGTATTTTATGATTCTATTTTCTTTATATGTATGTGTGTCTGCGTGTGTGTATTCCCCATACATTAAGAAGACGGTGTGTCTACATCAAGATGTTAACTCTGGGAGGTAAGATCACAGAATTTTGCAACGTTTGTGTTTTTCTATCTTCCTCTCCCAAATGTCTATGTTTGAAGCTGAGTGATGACAGTATAGTGTCTTTTCTGCTTCAGTATATGTCTGACTGAAACTTTTCCATAATACAGTCTTTTCAGTGTTTACAATGATGCATGGTTATTTCAGAAGTGCTAAAGACATAGTTCAAGTTCATTTCCCCTTTGGGGCTCTTGTTTTAGAGCTTCCACATAGCTCCCTTTGCCCTTGCAGCCAGGACTCTGGATTCTGGGGGTTCATAAACCCAATTACACCCTGAAAACCAGAATGGAGCCATGGTGAGAGGAGGGGCTGCTGCCCACTCGGGCTTCACTCCTGTCCGATAATGACCTGGCCAGGACGGCCGGCGAGGACTGGAAAGGGGGTGAAGTCAATTAGGTGGGTTTGCAATAAGAGGTTGTTCGGAGAGGCCAGGCATTAACATACACAGGCTTGTGGCCACGGGGAGCGAGAAGGAGAGCCTTTTAGGCCTGGGGGACATTTGGTTGCTATTATGAATGAACAAACCCAGGGAAACTAAAACAGGAAAATGGCAGAGTTGGGCATCTCAGTGGGCTGGAGGGAGGCCCAATGACCCTGGGGCTAAGTAATTCCAAATGGTCTTTGAAACCTTCTGACAGTGGAGCCACTGAGACCTGGGGGCCATGGGGAAGCAGGGCAGAGGTCCCGTTACAAAGGGGCTGAGGTTCTAGGCACGGAGCCATTTTCGAGGTTAATGATTGCCCTCCCTTGCCGAAACCCTTAAAGGAACCACCAGAAGTAAGTGTTCTTACCCACCAGCCTGCAGAAAACCTGCACACTGGCTTTTGAGAGAAGGGAGATGAAGTGGAAATTTTTCACAGCTGGAAACAGAATCTGTCAGCTCAGCCACCAGCATGGCAGCCTGTGAGCTCCCGGGGCTGGGTCTTCCACTGGTTCTGCGGGGTCAGCTTGGCTGCAGTGCCTGGAACACAAGAGGCACCAATAACCACTTGATACACGAATAAATTGATTGATTCGTCCATTAATATTGTGTGGCTTTGTGCAGAATGGCCCCACCTTTATTGAAGTATTGCTCGCAGTGTGTATTTGGGACCACCTGCTGACCCATGGCTGGACGGATGGATTACAAGCACTGATTCCTCGGCCTCACCCCAACCTCATGAACCAGACTCTCTGATGTGTATCACCAGCTATTTTAACACTCACCCCAGGTCATTCAGATGCCCCCACAATCTGAGTACTGCTGTAGTAGGTGTCATGGCCACTCACGCCTAGAAGAGGGAAACAAGTTGTGCAAAGTCATGCGACCATAACTGAGACTCCTACCATTTAGGCTGTGTTTTTTTTAATATAGAAAAATATCACAGGTAAATATTATACTTAGCTTTAATTTCAGATTTATTATGTGTCGAGAATTGTGTCTATATGATCTCATTTAATCCCAAAACAGCTCCTTCAAGTAAATAGCATGCCTGTTTTACAGGAGAGGAATTGACGCATAGAGAGGTGGAAGGGATTTGCCCGGAATCACACACCTTGCAACAATAATGGCGGTAGCAGCAACCATAGCAATATCTGTTTATTGAGGGCATCCTGGGAGCCAGGTACTGTGCGAAGCATAGGTTTTTAAACAATTTTCATTCAACCCATGTAATTTAGCTTTACGTGGACGATTTCATTTCATTCCCATGACTTTATAAGGTAAGCACCATTACTATACCCATTTTATAGATGAGGAAACTGAGGCCTAGGAAGATTCACATCTCCTGGCCACAGAGTTGAGGAGCAGTGGTGGCAGGATTTGACCCCAAGTCACAACTTCTAAAAACTTCAGGATGTGATGTAATGTGGGGGCTCAGGCTGCTTTCTAGTGATAACCCAGGACTCTCTACCCATTCGCTTACACAGCTAGCCGTTTTTAAACCGCAGGCCGGCTTTTAGCCTAGTAGACTGTGCATAGAGGCTCCAAGGTATCTGGGGGGCAGAGATGACATAGAACAAAAATTAGGCATTCTAGACGTTAGCCTTGAATGTCTGTGGGTGATCTCTCACTCAGTTTATCTACCGGTTAAAAATGGGGAGATGGGCCCCTGAGAGTGGTCCAACAAGGGTTAAATAGGAGGTGGGTAAAGTACCCATTAAGGAAAAGAACAATGGACCAAAAGTTGAAGACAGCCCAGTCCTGAACGCAGAGCTGACCCCAGCTCACCAAGTGCTTAGGCAAAGCAGTGCCCCCTCTTTGGGGCTCCGTTTCCAAGACTGTCCCACACCCTGAGACCCTTTGTTCCTGAGCCCTGTCTTTCCTGAACTTCAGTTCAAGCTCCCTGTGAGCCCTTTTTGACAGCTCAGATTTTATAAGAAAATAATAATAATAATAATAATAGTAAATACAAGTTAAGATTCGGGGATAAAAATGCTCCAAAATATAAGTGGCCTGGGGGAGTTTTCCCAGTCATTAAAAAGGGAAAACCAGCCGCCCTAAGCAAACAAATTCTCCTCTCACTGTAAGTCCAGGTTATCAATCGGAATTCTGATGACTTCGGGGCTGACAATTTTAACAACCACTTAAGTCTTGCCCTGTGCCTTTTATCTGAGTGCTACACAAACATTGTTAAACACACAAGCTGAGGCCAGGGAAAATGGTATCATCCTGGAGGGGAGAAGACCCAGGGAACTGAGGTGTCCACAGGCCATCCCCTCCCACTCTTCCCTCAACAGAGCTAATCAATGGCCTGGCTAGGCTTAGAATTAATAAGTCTGGACTCTTGCACTTTTGACCTAGCTGTTAGATAACAATTCCTTGAGGTAGGCTGTGGGTTATTAGGCATGGAGAGTCAATGTGATAAATAGATGTCATTTTATTTATCTAAATTTCTGGAGGAATGGTGTTTATTTTAAAAGAGAAGAATGTAATTTATAAATAATTTATTTGCACAGTATGAGTTAAAACATTGAATCCTTATTGGAGAAGAAAAAAAATAACTGGAAAGATTCTTTCGTTTACCTAGCCTTCAATTTTTAGCGTGTCCA
Source organism: Rhinolophus sinicus (assembly GCF_036562045.2). Classification (NCBI taxonomy): domain Eukaryota; kingdom Metazoa; phylum Chordata; class Mammalia; order Chiroptera; family Rhinolophidae; genus Rhinolophus; species Rhinolophus sinicus. Next base: position 30,779,924 of record NC_133765.1, on the reverse strand, counting down.
CTATGTTATTAATGAGTCATAAAAACTGGAAATGTTAAACATTAAATGATTTGGAGCAGAAGAATTGATAGGTCTTGCAGAATAACATGTACGTGTACTGACTGTGTAAATAAAGTGTGTTGTATGCCAAAAAAACGAACAAACAAACCTAAAAGGTATCTCATTCTTTACTGATTTAAAAACAAAAACAAAAACTGGACTCTTTATACCTGGGTTTTTCCTCATCTTTTTTCAGTCTCCTTAATGCCTGAGTGGCATTTTGATTCGTTGTTCTAATATTTTTGCATTGAATCTCATGGTTGGAAATGGCGTTCTCATTTGCCACAGATCAGTTATAATTCTGCAATGATTTTTAATTCTGCAAAGTCGGAAATAGCCTAACTAATACCTAACTGAGGATGGGATAAATGAATGATGATACCTCTGCAAAATGGAATATATGCCTGACATCCTAATATTCTAGAACTTTATTCATGTAGTCTCTTTCACATGCAAACAGTCTCTCTGTCTCTCTCTATTTCTATCTCTGTCTCTATTAATATCGATATTGCTATCTCTATTTCTATCTACCGATCTCTTTCTCATCACTGAGTAAATGAAAAAACACAATCAGGTTACAAAATAGTTTGATTGCAGTTTCTTAAACATGTTCAAATGTTTAAGAAATAACTTGTTATCAAAATAACAAGTACACATGCCCTGTGACCCAGCAATGCCCCCTCCAGATGCATTTGCAAATTTTCATAATGATATAGCTACAAGAGTAGTCTTTGCAACATTGTTCAGAATAACATAAGATTGGAAACATTTTAAATGCCCAGCAGTAAGGGTCTGGTTAGATAAATCATGATTGAATCTCTACAGTGGAACACTACACAGCCATTAAAAGGAGGGAAAGGGGGAGCCATCTCTGAGATACATGGCTAAAGAGAAAGCTAAGACCCATAACACTGGGTCAAGTATGTGCCAGTGTGTACAAAAGAGGAGAAAGAGACCCAAAAAAGGTAATGACAAGAGTTGCTCTGGGCTGGGGAACGGAGCTGCAGGGCACAAAAGTGGGAGGCAGATTTTTTTCACTCTTTGTACTTTTGTAGCTTTGCAAATGGGAACCATGTGAATGCTTTCCTATTAAAAATAAATGAAAGTATAAATAGCCAGAGGACACCTGTGAATCTCTATGCGTAGAAGACTGTTTAAAAAGACACATAGATTTGGTTATCTCTGGGTGCTTTGGTCTGTGGGTATTTTTATACTTTTCCCTCTTTCTCTTGCCCACGTTTTCTGATATTTATGAAATGCACATAAAAAGAGTTCTTTTGTAGATTAAAAGAAAAGAAAGGATGAAAATGACTTTCCCTTCTTCACTCTCAATGATATGAATTCCTTAATATATGTATTAAAACCTCTGTAAAATGACTGGGGGTGGTGGGAGACAGGGGGAAAGACTAATAAAAAGAGGTTTACGGGCATTTGGGTGGGAAGAGAAGGATTTCCAGATGCATGCAAGCCAAGATTTGAGAAGAGGGAAGAGGGGGCCCTGTGCCAGGCTGGAGTGAGATGCACTTTCGAAGTTTATGGCTGCCCTGGGTCTTCCTGCTAAGAAACCCCAAATGCTCAGCACGCACGATGATTGCCCGTTTGGAAAACAGAGAGAGGGGAGACGGAGTCAGGATCCCTTTTCAAGGAGAAAGAAAGTCAGATGTTGAATGAGGCCCCTCCAAGGTCATCTAAGACCACGGAGAAGAGATTCTGAGTTTCCCTTCCTGGTGAGAGTCCCTTCCTTTGCTGTGATAATGACGACAAAAAGAATACTTCTTTGCAATCCAGTGCTTACTCCATGCCAGACTCAGAGCAAAACACTCTATGTGTATTATCTTGCTCAACCTCATAGGTTGCTGTCAGGATTAAACAAGATAATACCCCTTGAGCAGTAGACAACCCTTAGAACTGACCAGGGCTACACTCTCTATACTCTCTTGTCAGCAGGTTAAATCTAAGAGGTAAATGTGGCCACCTATGACAGAGGCTCCATTAGTGCCTGCTCGTGTCTGTTCACATTTTCCTTTACAGCACGCTAGTGGACCTTCCAACTGCCAGCACCTGAAATTCTTTGCCTGAGGACTTTCTCTAGCCATTGGAGCCTACCTTGCTTGCTGATGGGCAAATTGGAATTGCCACTTCCACCCCAGGGCAGCCCTCAGTCAATGATCAATGGAACAAGGGTATAGAAATACTCCAGCTTCCTTGCCCCTAGCATGGGTTACTCTGGGTGCTCGGTTGGCACTGTTCCCCACAATTCCCCAGTGGGGTGAAGCTCCACGGAGGTGCCTTGGTTCACGGCGTACCCTGTATTGGCTCCCTCCCTTTCTTGCCCCTCTCCCCCACTCCCTTAGTTTCTCCTGGGATCACCTCCCAAATCAACTACTTGTACTTGAAATCTTGTCTCTCTCAGGGTCTGCTCCTGGGGACCCAGACATCGACTGTGGTCCCATCTTATGCCCTTTTAAAAAATCTGCTCTCTTTTGCTTCCTCTCTTGTAATACATAATCAATAGAGCATTTGATGGGTTTCAAATCTCATTCACATCTCTCTTATCTCAACTGAACTTCCCCCATTCTGTGAGACAGCCTGCAGTCATGACCACCCCGCCCCTCCTTTTACAGATAAGGATGCTGAGAATTAGAGAGGGGGCAGAGCCCAAATCCTAGCCTTTTTTAACAAGTTTATACATTGCTTCATACATCTTTATTTATTTGTTTGTTTATTTTATTGCGGAAGGGGAACAGGACTTTTATTGGGGAACAGTGTGTCAATCTTAGTTGTGCAGGGTGCCGTTCAGCTTCAAGCTGTTATCCTTTCAGTCTTAGTTGTGGAGGGTGCAGCTCAGCTCCAGGTCCAGTTGCAGGGGGCACAGCCCACCATCCCTTGCGGGACTCGAGGAATCGAACTGGCAACCTTGTGGTTGAGAGCCCACTGGTCCATGTGGGAAATGAACCAGCAGCCTTCGGAGTTAGGAGCATGGAGCTCTAACCGCCTGAGCCACCGGGTCGGCCCCAGATCCTAGCCTTTTGATTCTATATACTCACCCTGAGTCCATTATGCTATTCCGCCTATCCCTTCTCTCATAAGAATACCTCATATTTATATATCACTGCATATTTTTTCTGGAGAAAAATCTCATTCAAAGTTCTCTGTATTTTATTATTATTGTCATTATCATGTAGGGATGAAGAACCCGAGACTCATAGAAGTTAAGCCATTTGTCTAAAATCGCGGACAAATAGGTCTTTTGACTCCCGGGCCAGTTCTCATTCTGTGAACTAAGCACAATAAAGTCACAGCAGCGTGAGGAAGGCAAGGGTCAGCCTGCCCTGGTGACTTCTCAGAATACTAGGATGTTGAGCCTTTATTGTGATGCATTCCCCAATGGTTTGGCCCATCCTACCAACCCCATTGCCCTTGTCTGTGATTGGTAGGAATATACCTGTGACCCAACTCTGGCCAATGACATACAAGGAGAAGTGTGCGAGGAGGAGGGGGCTGTGGGAAACCAGGCCTCCCAGTATTGAGGTCCTCGTGTTGTCTTTGTCCCTTGAATCTGGGTTGGCCCTGGGATGGACTTTTGACTCATAGGCTATGGTGACAGTGATGCTGTGTGACAGTGATGCTGTGTGACGTCATAAGAAGCCTTGTAGCTTCCAACTAGATCTCTTACTCTGGGCGAAGCCAGCTGCCATGTGACAAGTCTGATTATCCTGAGAATGCCATGGTGTGAGCAAGCCCGTTAACCACGTGGAAAGGCTACATGGAGAGAGAGAGAGAGATTGAGAGACAGAGAGAGAGAGAGAGAGAGAGAGAGAGAGAGAGAGAGAGAGAGACCTGGCCACCTTCCATCTGTTCAGTCATTCCAGATGGAGTTCTAGACAAGAAGCCGTCTTGGACACTGAAATGAGTTGACATTCAAATGACTGCAGCACCAGCTGGGATGTGACTACAGTCTCTATCAGATGACAGACCCCAAACGAGAACTGCCCAGCTAAGCCCAGTCAACTCAAAGAACCAGGAAAGGGAAGCTTCTAAGAAACAGACATAGAGCAAGATGCTCCCCCACCTCCTTTCCTCTGCACGTGTCGGGTCTAGATGCAGGCAACGTGGGGACACAAGAGACCTAGTTGTTGAAGGCAAGGTCCATACACCAAAGATGGCAGAACAAAGAGAAGGAAAGAATCTGAGTCTTTGATGGTGCTGTAGCACTGTTCAATCCACCAGCCCTGAAATCCACCCTACCTTGGACTTCTGTTGGGTGAAATAATGCCTTCAGTGTTGACACCAGTTTGGGCTTTGTGTTACTTGCATAGAAAGCTTCCCAATTCGTCCTTAGCTCTGGGCTGGAAGGGAATAGAATAGAAGGGTTAGGTAAAGTCAACATGGGTTTCAATATGGGCTCTGATACTTCCTAGCTGCATGGCCTTGGAAAGCCACTTAACTTCCTATGAACCTCAGCCTCCTCATCTGTGAAATGGGGAGAATAATTCTGCCATCGCATAGGATTGCTATGAGGAGTCAATGAATGGATGTATGTAAGTGCCTGACCCACAGCAGATACACTGGTCCTGTAAGCCATGGTTGTCACTAAGGAAGTCCCCTGGACTTCCGACACCTCTTCAGAAAGGGAGTAGCTTGGGAATGGCCCCAGAGATCACCAGATGAAAGGTCTCACCAGAACACAATGTGTTCCTGTCATCGACCTGGGGTTTCCGAGAGTCTGAGGTCCACCCCGGCACATCAGGACCCCAGATGCCTTCCCTCCACACACCTGGTTCTTCATCAGCTCAGGGGCAACCTTCCCTTTGAAGTTGGCCTGTCACACCACCTGCTCCCAACTGGTTTGAAATTGAAGTTTAAAACCAAACCAAAGTTTCCTCTTCCTCTCTCTGTTCTGTTTAACTTTCCTCCATACACAGAAGCTTGTGTACAGTTAACGGGCAGAGGAGCAGGGGAGAAAGGCGACTGGGAGGTGCTCACCAGACTTTGTTTAATTAAAACAAATGGTGGCTCTCCTGGGTGTACAACGTCCTAAGCGGTTTCAGTAGAGTGGAGGTGGCACGCATGCAGAAGTGGATGTGACCGGCCCAGAGCTCCCCCCTCTCTGCTTGCCTTATTGGAAGAATCAAAAATGGAGGGATCATTTGAGAATGTCTCAGGTATTTCAGGTGTGAAAGCAGGAATCCCAGATGCAACTGGATCCTACAATTAAAAATTAGGGAATAAACAGCCATAAAGAAGAATGAAATCTTGCCATTTGTGACAATGTGGATGGACATAGAGGGTATTACATTAAGTGAAATAAGTCAGACAGAGAAGAACATACATAGTATAAGTGAAATACAGTGATGCTGGGAGTCCGTGTAAGCTATGCGCCTCAGAGTTAACCCACCTAAGGAATGGGACAGCTGGAGGATTTATACAGCAATTTCCAGAACTCATTGGTTACAGGCTGTTCACAAGGAGGCGGTTGAATCCCCAGCACTTCTTGGCCCTGATAAGCAAGAGAGTTTCCAGGCACAGAAATGCAGGCACTGAAATGATACAGGCGAGAAGACAGGGGTGGGGTGAGAGAATATTCAATAGAAGTCTCTAGAGCTCACTGGTATTTACTGGAAACACAAAGGATGGGGGAACACGTGACACCATCAGGGCATTACATAACGATAAAGGGGTCAATCCCAAGAAGACATAACAATCTTCAACATGTACGCGCCTAACAACAGGGACTTCAAAATACACACGGCAAAAGTTGATAGAACTGCAAGGAGTAATGGACAAACCCACTATTACAGTTGGAGAATTCAGCACGCTCTATGAGTAGGAATGGAGCCAGCACGAAAAAGTCCATAAGGACATAGTTGAACTCAACAATATCATCGATCAACTGGATACTATCAACATTTATAGGCTAGTTTATCCAACAACTGTGAAATACACGCTCTTCTCAGGCTCACATGGAATGTTCACCAAGACAGACCACACTCTGGGCCATAAAACACACCTTAACATATATAAAAGAACAGAAACCACACAATAAATGCCCTTAGATCACAATGAAATTAAACCAGAAATCAGTGGAATTAAACTTGAAAAATAGCTAGAAAATCCCCAAATATCTGGAGATCCAACAACATACTGTAAATAATAACATTAATAGATTAAGCTTATAATAGATTAAACACCACTTCTAAATAACACATGAGTCAAAGAAGTCTCAAGAGATATTAAGAAATAGTTTGATGAAATTAAAATACAACTTACCAAAATTTGTGGAATTTAGTGAAAGCAGTGTTCAGAGGGAAATTGACAGCATTGAATGCATATATTTAGGAAAGAAGAAAGATCTAAAATCAATCATCTAAACTTCTATCTTAGGAAACTAGAACAAGAAGAGGAAAATAAAGTAAGTAGAGGAAAAGGCATAATAAAAAATTAAAGCAATAATCAATGAACTTGAAAATGGGAAATCAATAGAGAGAAGAAATGAAACGACACACAGGAAGCAAACGACAAATCCAGAATCTATTATTTATTTCTACAATAAGTCAATAGCATAAAAAAAGAGTTGTGTTGGAGATGGGGCGCTGTTCTAAATGAAAAAATATCTAAGAGGCATATCAACCAAATATAATATGTGCACTTTATTTGGACCCTAATTAGAAAAAAACAACAACATGAAAACCTTTTTTTCATCAATCAGGAAAATTTGATTCTAAACTGAGTATTAGATGATAGAAGAGATTCATTGTTAAATTTGTCAATGTGATAATAACATTGAGGTGACATTAAAAAAGAAAAAGTCCGTGTTAGTTAGAGGTGCCCACAGAAGTGTGTAAGGATGAAAGAACACAATGGCTGGGATTTCTTTTAAAATTCTCCAGCAACAAATTTTAAACAAAAACAGGGTCTGACCGCCCCTCCCCCCAGCTCTTTACTTTTCCTCAACTTAATCCTAGACCTGTCAGATCTCGTGTTTATTTAAAATTTAAATAAAATTTAAAATCCTACATTATTTTGTATTAATTTTGATTTTTTAAAAAATTATTACATTAAGATACTATTATCTTGATGACCGAGTTTGTTGGTGCCCCCTTAAATTCTATGGGAGTGAAGCAACAACAGTCGTGGCCTTGAACTCAAGTGGCCTTATTCCCTGCCTTGGGGCGGCCCTCCTTGGGGGTAACCAGAGTTGGTCACTGTTTTCTAGGTAATAACCCACTGAAGGTTTCACCACCATCCACTCTCACCACACCTAAATATTTAACACCCTCTTCCACCCTTCAAGGAGCCATAATGGAGGACATGGGCAGTCCAAAGTTAGGACATGGTGGCTTGTGGTTAATTAGGAGTCTCGCCAATGGGGAACACATTTTTTACAATCCCTGCCTTGAATGGCAGGTCCACCCTGCGAGGCTGCCTGGAGTTTTGCTAGTGTTTTCAAAGCAGCTTAAAAATACCCATAGCCATTCCCAGGGCTCCTGTCCACGGCTTACTCTTCAAGCCCTTACCTCCACCCACTTCTAACCTGATGGAAGCCACCTTCTCCTGCCACGACTCCTACTCCCACCCCCACCCCCAGGGGGGCGCCTTATGGATTCTCAGGGATTGATTCCCTGCCCAACTGCCAGCAGAAAATAGAGACAGCTGAGTCTTTCTCTGACTGAGCACAAATGCGATGCTTCCTCGCTCTCAGGTGCAAGAGTTCTTGTTCAATGTGTGGCATTCTACTTCACATGTTCCTAAAACCCTCTTGGAAAAGAATAAACTGTCACACTGGGAAGAGCCCTAAAGAATAAGTGAATCCCATGCCTCTTAACTCTTTTTAGGAGGTAAATGATTAAAGCTCTGGGAATCAGATGGATCTGGGGTTCAAATTCCGACTCTACTGCTGTGGGTCTTTTGATAAGTGATTAACCTCTCTGAGCCTCTGTCTCTTATCTGTCAAATAGGGATAAAAATAGTATCAACCTCATAGGGTTATTGAGACAGTAAGTGAGGTGATTACCTGTGAAGTGCTTAGCATAATTCTTGGAACAAAGTAAGTGCTTAATACATGCTGATTTCAGTGCTTATTTTGGGGGTCACCTGTACCTCTTTGAGGATCTATAAAAAGCTATGAAAAACCCCTCAGAAAAATATACATCAAATGTTTGTACTCTTTTACATTAAAAAAGAACTACATATGTTTTTAAAATGAACTGAGACAGGCATTTTATATTATTGTTGTTTATATTACTATTAACATATTTTAATTTGTGAAAAAGGAAAAATAATAAAAATACCACAGGAGTATACAGTAAAATAATTGAACAGACGATGTGTAAAATAGAGGGAAAGCATTCACTTCCTACCTCATAACAGAGAGGTCGTTCTGGTTCCCAGCATTTCCTCCACCAAGTGGCTAGGCTGACGCCCATGGCTTGGATTCTTGCAAAGCCAAGAGTAGTCACGGTAAATACACGTCGTTATCCTGTTTGTTCCACTCACCAAGATAGACTAAATTCTTCCTCACGTTGCTACGCAGGCTTCATACATATTATTTTTAACCATCACTGTTTTCTTCTGATTATGCAACTGATACACGCCTTCATATATGGATAAAGTGAAAAAGAAAGTGTCATAATCCAGCCCTAGAGACAAGCATTGATACATTGGTATACATCCTTCCAGAATTTGCTCAGTGCAGTTACAACGTGTGTAAGTACACATACACGGTGTGGCAGGACATCTACAGAGAGGCGGTTTGTCACATGGCTGCAGGTAGGAACGTCCACATCCCACACACCTGGTTTTGCATCCTGGCTCCATGTCCTTGAGTGACCTTGGACAGTCCTCTTAACATCTCCCAACCTCATTTCCTCATCCGTAAAACAGAGAAAGTAATCATAATAACTAGCCTGAAGAATTGTTGCAAATCTGAAATGAATTGATGCATGTAAAGGGTTTTTCCACCTGGCCACAGTTGACATCTGGGGCTGGATAATTCTTTGATGCAGGGGCTGTCCCATGCATTGTAGGACTCTTAGCAGCGTGCCCAGTCTTTACTAGAGGCCAATAGCAAGCCCCTCTCCCACCAGTTGTAACAATCAAATCTCCAGACATTGTCAAATGACCCCTGAGGGGCACATGACTCATCCTCCCTCAGGGAAAACCACTGCCTTCCCACAATACCTGGAACATAGTAAGTGCTCAATAAACCCTCCCTTAAATAATCATCATTATAACAGGGTACCCCTCTACTGAACATAAAACATTCAATTGTTCAATTAACACAAATCGACTGGTATTTTAGCTGTCCATGAAGGAGTCCATTTTTTAATCTACTCATAGGCTTTTCAGACCAAATCCTCAGTTTAACCTCAGATGCAAACTTCTCCTTAGAAGAGCTTTTCATCTGTACAATATTAAACTACTGGTGAAATACTCCATAATGATAGGATTCAGCTAATTTTATTGGCCCTAACCCTCCTGAATCTCTCCTTTCTCTGCCCCTCCCCCCACGCAGGTGAGAGACAACGTGGAGCCCACAAGGAACATGCTCCTTTTCCCCGCTGTATACACCTAATTTCTCGTCCCTCGTTTTGCATTGATCGAGGTGTTTTGCCACGGAGCTCTAGGAAGATGGGATTATGTGTGTGCATGTATTCATTCGCAGGCTGGTTAGGATCGAAACCCCCGGGGATGCATTTGGAAAACGACCGAATTAATCACTTATGATCTGCATTCGGTGCACATTATCATAATATTGATATAATACACACACTGTTCTTTGCTTATTTCTATATTGAGTGAGGCCCTGCAGCAATTTTGAGGAAATTTGAGACTCACGCACCTGGCTAAACGCTCTCTCTAAATAACCCCAGGTCTCCTGGTTTGCAAGGATTGGCCTAAAATGAGTTACAGTTGCCAGAACATTTTTAAGTAGGGAAATAAATTAGAGTGGTAATAATCATAACAATTATATAATAAATGTTAAAAATTGTAAGTTCCCCAGCGTCCTTAATAACTTTATTTTGGTGGTGGTTGGGGGGGGGGGCGGGATGTGGAAATTCCATCGCGGGTTTCTGGTGACATCATCAGGCTGAAGTGAGAGGACAGGCTTCTAAATTCCAAATGTCACCAAGGTGCCGAATGAGGTGGCACTTTGCCTTTCTCAGCCGAGTTTGCTGGGCTTGAATTATTAAAGTCATCGTTTGCAAAATAAATTTAGGACTTCGTGAAAGTTTCTGGATTGACCATCTCCGTCTTCCACCTTCTCCCTTTCTCTCCCTTTTTCTTTCTCTCGCTCATTTTCTTTCTCCATAAGGGAACCCAAGGCAGCCACAGCTGCACAAATCATCCAGATGCCCTCACTCCCAACAATTCCCCCATCTCCAGCTGCAGGCAGAAGAAAAATAGGGCTAAAAAAAGGGATGACAGCATGTCCCCAAAAAAGAGACCCTTCCAGGAAGCCCTGGTGACCGGAAGCATGTGAAAAATGCCCCAAGTGCCCAAACCTACATGCTGGGCTGTAGGGTTTGGTCTGAGATGCATCCACTCAGTACACAGATGAGAACTAAGGGTTCAACCATGTGCAAATCAACGTGTTTCACAATCACGCTGGCCATCATTCCTATGCCAGGCGCTGTGCTAAACACTTTGCTTGTATTATCTCACTTCTCCCACAGTAGGGACTATTATCCTATTTCACAGATGTGGAAACTGAGGCTCAGAAGGCATAGATCAATTGCTCAAGGTTACAAGAGCTGTAATCAGGAGAGGTGGGAGGTTAAAGCCAAATCAGAGTCCCTACTCTGATGCTGTGGACCCATGATACTATGTAACTAGGACTCACTGTATCCTTGCAGGATGAAAAGACTTTCAAATTGTCAAGGCAGGCCTGCAAAGCTGATGCAGTAATGCATGATGTGAACAAATTTTAGCACAACCAGAATATGGATGTTATGGAATTGAGCCCTAACGAGCATCTAAGTGAGTTCTCTCCATGACGATTTGGAAGCTCCTTTATGTCAAAAGTCAGTGCTATGATGTTATCAAGCATAAAGAACCAAAGCAGAGTTTACGCTCTGACCAGCTCTCTCTGTTCCTTTCCAGAGTACCACCAATACACCATCACTTGAAGTAATGGCCCGTGCTCTATTCCTCTTCTTGTTGGGTCACGTGTTTCCCAACCTCCAAGGATCCCCATTACAAATGGCTGGAAGCCCAGGCGATGGTTAGACAGTCCCAGGTTTGAAAGCTGACTTCCCCTCTCACCAGTGTTGTGGCCCTGAGCCCGGGACTCCGCCTCTCTGAACCTCAGTGTGCCCACCTGTGAAGGGGAGGGATGGTAACAGCCAGGGTCACTGCTAGTCTGTACCGTGCCCTTGCAAAATTAGAAAAAGGCATTCCTTCCCCAAGTCACCTTACTTCTTCCATGTTGGAAATGTGTCTTAATATACTGATGTCATTAAAACAAGACACTCTACTGCCATCTGCTGGAAAGCTGTTGTAATAAATATATATAATGCGCAAAGGTGAGCGTGAATGGCATCCCCTTTGTGCAGTGCATGACCGGCACAACTGTACATGGTTGACAATAATCACTCACTGGATTGTTAGGGAGAGAAAATTCGATATTGCCCCCAAGTGTTTACTTGGCACTTTAGTAGACATGGCTCACCTGTCCTCAGCAAATGCTCGTTGCTCTGTTAAGCTCTGGCTCAAACAGGTTGGAAGATGGTATTTCTTCTGGACACTGATCACTAGAAATCTCATGTAGCATCATCTGGCTTGGGGGATGGTATCTCCGAGTCAATCTCAGCCCTTATCCAAGTTTCCACGCTTCCGGGCAACTCTGGCTGACCTGAACAACCACTTTACACTCCTGAACACGTCTCCTTCTCCTGACTCCTGGAGAAGAGACTAAGAACTTTCTGAGCCTTGCTCTTAGAACTCTGGCATTTCTTTGGTGCTTTGATTCTCTGAGGCTTCCCGGACAGCCTTGCAAAAGGTTTAGTATGTGGGGCAGCCGGTTGGCTCAGTTGGTTAGAGTGCAGTGCTCTTAGCAACAGAGTTGCAGGTTCGATCCCCACATGGGCCACTTATGAGCTGCACCCTCCACAACTAGATTGAAACAACTACTTGACTTGGAGCTGATGGGTCCTGGAAAAAACACACTTAAATAAATAAAAGTTTAAAAGAGATAAAAAGGTTTAGTATGTTCCTTCAGCTTTGCCCCTGGTCCAAAGTTTCCTAGAATGGGTTAAGAACATGGTGTCTGGAGTTCAACAAAAACTGGCTTTGAATCCTAGCTTTTTCATTTACTGTAATTGCTGTGTGACCCTGGGTGAATAATTTAGCCTGGCTGTGCTTCACTTTCCTCGCAGGTGAAAAGGCAAGACTTATTCATCTATCACAGCAGTGTGGAGTGAAGACAAAAGGAGAAAATGTGTTTAAAGCCCTGAAGAGTAAGCCCTCTATGCATCAAAATTATTATGACCATTAGCGACAGGAAAAAATATTTCAGAGTTTGTTATAGGTCGTCCATTTCCAGCTGCCCATCGGATCTCTGATGACCTTGTTTCCTGAACCCAACATTAGAACCCCAAATCTCACAGACCTAAAAAGAAACAAAAAAACAAAACATGCCTTCCCTGAGTGGTTTATGTGAAAAGCTAAAAGTCTCAGTATGTTTACTTCTGCACTGAAGGCACCACACAAAATCAGATGTCCCCAGCTTCTGTGGGACACAGAGTTGCTTCACTCAGGAAGCGTTTTTTAACTTCACAGCTGTTTCCTCTTCAACAACAAATACTCTAGAGATATGAAGGACGACGCATGGGGACCAACCGGGATGCTTTCCTCTCTATGACACTCATACTGCTGCAACCGTTCCTCTAATCATTGCATCCTTTTTATTTTCCTGGAATTTTAGGCAGGATCAGGACATTTTCTCTGCCCAGTTTTTCCTCTTATGTTTTCGGTCTGCTCCATCCGCCATCCATGGCTCCAGACTTCCAGAGCCTTCTCTCTCGGCCTGAGGCTCTGTGGCTTATTGAAACGCCTTTGGTACACAGAGTCCATGCCTAGGTTGTTACTGGCTAAAAAGCAGCTGTTTTTGGATGACGGTTTAGTTCATTCTGGGGGACATGAGCAGGGCAAGGAAGGCCAGTCTGCACGCAGATGATCCAGAAAATGCCGAGCCGAGGCAGCTTCTGCAAACTGCCTTGGCTGTGTGACTTTGAACAAGTGGCCTCACCTCTCTGAATTTCCCCACACTTCTGTTCTTAAGTCTCCTTAAAGGCAAATGCAGCAAAATTTTCACAAATGTGTTCTGCTTGAGAACTGGATCTTTGGAGGAAACTCACCTGATCTCTGAAGTCTATCTTTCAGCTGCTGTGTGACCTTAAACAAATTACTTCTCCTCTCTGGGCCTCAGTTTCTTCATTTGTTGAATGGGGATAATGGATAGATCCTATCTCCTGGACTTGTTGTGAAGATTAAAAGAGATAATACTTTGAAAATGCTTGGCGAAGTGTCTGACCTGGGGTGAACACTCCATAAATCTTAGCCATTATTATACGCCTTTTAATAAAATGGAGGCTTTCTGGGGATTGAAAAATAGAAGAAAAAGAAAAAAAACCATGAATGAGCCAAAAGCATTTTGGAAAACTGCTTTATTTAACATGTTCTCGATGTATCTGGCTGGTCTTTTCCACTAAAAAAAAAAAAAATTTCCCCAAGGAGGCCACAGTCTCGGCACAGCAGGGCCTGCCCCAGGCCACACAGTAAGTTTGATTCGAGCTCCCAGGAACGAAATCCAGGCCTCTGACCCCACGTCAGATGGTCAAGGCTCCCTGCTCTCAATCACAGCCAGAGATGTCACAAGGAACGGTGCCACATCCTAGGGGAGGAAAATGAGATTCCTCACTTGCCTTGATCTGACCGGTGGCCCCCGTCAGAAAACAAGTTCAGCACCCTCAAAATCTCCCTTTTTGCCTTCTGTCCTCCAATTCCTGAGTACCCAGGCCTCTCTGCAGTGCCCCAATCCCCAGCTGTTCTCCAACCCAGGAGGGGACCAAAGCAAGCCTCCCGACGCTGCAGATAAGGTGGGGGCAAAAATCTCAGTAATCCAGATAAATCATATTTTGATGCAATATATTTTAAAAAATCAAAATGAATGCAAAAAAAGGTCCACGATGATGAATAAAATGTCACCATTTTAAATAAAGAAAAAAATCGGTGGCCAGGATAGCCCTCTCTCACCTGCAGCTCACAAGGTAACCAAAGGGAGTGAGATTCAATTCTGCCCCCACCCCCTGAGCTTAGCCCCTTGAATTTCCTGCGAGGGCCACAGCCATAAATTTCCACCTTCCCTCCCTGGGCGCCCCCCTTCCCCACAGAGGTGAGCTGGGGTGAACAGCACAGAGGCTGTTTGGAAGGCTGAAGAGGACTTGGGTTAAAGAGGACTTGGGTGGGACATTCCAACTTTCCATCTTGTTTTTGAACTCCATCTAGGCTTCTCTCCTTAATCAATAAAACAGGAATTAGGTCTCAGCTCCAAGAGTCGCTTTCTGTCTTCCCGTTTATGACCTTGGCCACCTCGCAGCCCTTTAAAGTTGCCGGGCTGGCTTCTTCAAATACCTGAGGTCGCAGAAAGCAGGTAGAAAACAGATTTGGGAGTTTCCTGCCGCGAAGTGGGCGGGCAAGCTCAACGGCCGGCTCCCTCCAGCCAGGCGTTCTGGGCGCAGAGTGCTCGCTCGCCAAGAACTTTAAACTTTTTTCTTTGATGCCCCTCTTTTTTTTTGAGGTGGGGGGAGCGTCCTTGTGGGGAGGGGGAACAGCGGGGAAACGAGGTGCCGAAGCAAAGTCTTTCTGCTCTCCTTCCTCTGGCTCCAGCTCCGCCCTCGCTCAAGGGGGAGGATTCTGAATTCCAGACCCGGAATCCTACACCTTTTGAAATTGATCGATTTTATCCGGGAGCTTCAAATCGAAACCAGGAGAGGGGGCTTTGAAATGTCAAAGAAAAGTTGCAAAAGGAAAAAGGAGGTGGGGTGAGGAGGGGGAGATAAAAAATAAGAGGGGTGGGCAGACAGAGGTTTTCTTCTGAAAACCTACCTTTGTACCGATTGGTAACCTTTTCACCCTTTCAGCGGTGGTGGTGGGTTCCTGGGAGCTCTTTGAAAATCGGATGAGAGCTGTGGACCCACCCCCCCCACCCCCCCAAAAAAATGCCCTTTAGGGACGTGCAACGTTTGCATTCAATTTCTGGAGGCCGAGTGGAACCGTTTTTGTTCCATTCGGGAAAGTTTTTGCAAAACCCTCTGCTGGGCCATTTGCATTGGAATTGAACAGTCCCCAACTTAAATTTTGGACGAGACGTGTTTGCCTGGAGTAATCTTGACCTAATTTTTTAAAATTATTATTTGGAATAATAAAAAAAAAATCCAGCCACCTTCTGGAGAAGGGAAGAGCTGGCAGGCATGACTTCTAGCGGGGGAGTCGGGTGTGGCCCCAGACTCGGAGCATGAAAACCTGGGCAAGTTGGAAGCTCCGCCCGCGTCCCTATTTCCAGCGAGGCCACCTCCTCAGGCTGGTGACGCCCGCTGCCCCAGACCTTTCCTTCTGGTTCCCAGGACCCACACTCCGGCAGCGAGGTGCTGGGCCAGGGGGCTTCTAAAATCGGCTCTCTCTCTCCTCTTCCCTTTAGGCATCAAATTGGTAAGACCCCACCCTGGCTGGTGCCCAAAAGTACCTCTTTAGGCGACGGGCACTGTGGGAGGCCCGGAAAATGTAGATTCGGTTCTTAGCAGGGAGCTTCCAGGCTTCTTCAGGCGGCCAATGGGGCTAAGGGGATTGAAACACATATTTTAGGAGTTATGGCAAACCTAGTTCAAATTGTTTTTAATTGGAATTTTGAAGAGCTCCAGATGGCTAGGCACCCTGGGTCTGGGCAGGAGAAAGTGGGTGCCTGGTCTAACCCAGACAGGGCTGAGCTCACTCTGTCACTTTCTTCTCCAGCAGCCCAGGGCTGGCGCTGCAGGTGAGAGGGAGGCAAAATGGGCACTGAGGGTTCTGGGGTCTCTGAGGGCAGCTCCCCCAAAAGGCCAGTTGCGGGGGGGGGAGGCATTGAGAGATTCATCAGCTTAGGAAACACGGAAGGTGCATCAGACATAAATGTACAGAGATAAACAGAGAGGGATGAGCATCGAGCAAAGACACAGAGAGAGGAAGAGACGCAGGAAAGCCAGAAACTCGGGAACAGTGGCACAGAGCTGATGGAAGCAGAGGGAGAGCAATAGACAATGAGAGACACACAGGGAACTGCGGAGAGAGACACAGAATTACAGCATCCTGGGTGACCAAGCTGTCATACGGACCCCCACCTAAGTGAGGGGCTAAGCCAGAGCTAGAATGGATCTCCTGGACCGACAGCTCCCGTGTCCTTTCCAGGGCTTTGGAGATGGGAGACTTGAGTTCCCCCCAGGAGAGTTACAGGATGCAAGTTCAATAGGAGCGGATCAGGTGGGTCACTTGCCCCTGGAAGCTGCTATGGGGTGAGGGGGTGAATCTTTGCCTTTGAGCTTCTGACCCCACTCATCTGCCTCTGCCTCTGAGCTGCACTCCCAGGCAGAGGAAAAAACAACAAGCCATTGGGCTGGACACCTGGGCAGACCCATCCCTGACACCGGGGCTCCCAGGATGAGGGTACCAATCGAGGTCCACATACTCTGAGAACTTCCAAGTTATAATCAAGCTGGCAAAGTATTAAGGAAACGTGTGCTATCATCTGACAAGTTGACACGTGTATCTTTCTAATAACCTGGGAGGCCAAGTGGACTTGAGTTCTGTCCCAGAATCTGGTAATGTGGGAAGAGCTGACACCCAGCCTTCCCTTTACGCCCCACCGCAGTCTGTCTTTACCGAGATAGACGCGGTGCACATGTGTGGACACCCCAGCAGGCAAGTCCAAGCCTCATTCACATCCCCTCAGCAAACAGCCACCCCTTGACTGTCCCCCAGCCTTAGGGGTGAGCATGAAGGTGGGGAGATTTACCCTCCAGGGATGGATCCACGGGATCGGACCACGCAGGATCTGGATGCAGGGTGGTGCCCGTATGGGCAGAAGTCTCTGTGTACAGTACCCTGAACATGGGGTATTAGTACTGGGGGGATGTGCCCCTGCCCCTAGGAGAGGGGCATACTCTGGAGAGAGGCAGAACAGAGCTTGCTAAAGCATAGAGACCCTCTAGTGGGGGACTGCCGGACCCCACTGTGGATGCCCCCCAGAATACCCCCCCAATCACTGCAAACCCTGCTGTGGGTGCTTTCTGACACACACAGCTTACCCGCTCTCCGAGGCCCCAGCCACACTCAACTCCTGCCATGGCAGACGTTTCCTCTGGGAGCAAATTCTGCAAGAAACTCAATCTGCTGTGTACAGAATTATGGGCTGTTCTTGGCTGCGGCCTCCCCTCGCCCTCGGTGCAAACACAGACATCCACACAGAGCCGAGCGGGCTTTGCTGCCGCGCCATGGGGCTTGGGGCTATGCCGGGGAGACCGACCTCTCGTTTCTCCCTTTCTGGGGCTGGAATCCTCCCAGCACCAAGCAGGGAAAAACAAAGGCATTCAGGAGCAGACTTGGAGGGACACCCACCTTCCCTTCTCTGGTGCCCCCCACAGAGATACAGCTTGCCCTGCACCACGGAGAAGGCCTCTCTGCCTCCCTTCCCAGATCACAGTCCAGCTGAAGTTTCTGAGGTGATCCCCGCATGTACTAGAACCTCCTTGAGGGCAGCCCCCACCCCACATGGTATGCAGTACTGTATATGTCTATACCTCTGTCTCTCTAGACCTGTGTGTGTCTGTGCATGTGGGGGTGCAGGGGGCCTCAGTTTTCTTCAGGTTATCAAAGATGTCCATGACCCCAAAAGGGGTTTGGACTCCTGGGCTAGGCGGTTGAGGGTGTTCGAGGGCAAACGGTGCCCAAGGTCACCAGTCTGTGTGCAAGAACCTTCGTGACAACGTCGTTGCTAGGTGACTGACTACATTGCGATAGGGTCATCGAGAAGAACACGATTCTGCAAATGAACCAGCTACCACCTCCCGCAAAAACGTGGATGAATCTCCCCAGCGTAACACTGAGTGAACTGAGCAGACACAATAGCGCGCTGGAGATGCCACTTCATTGACACACCCGGGGAACCCAGCTGGACTTGAACCACGGTTTGTCTCACCCTTTCAAACTCCCAAGGGCTACGCTGTTTAAATTACTCTGCTAACGCTGGTCTTGGAATGGTCCCCGAGAGTTTAGGACGGAGAACCTGCCCCCTTCATAATGCTGAGAGAGGCAGGGGCAGGGGACACTTAACGGGGCAACATACCCCGCATGTGGGGACTTAACTAGTCCGGGACAGTGCAGACAGAGGGGCGAAGGGGCTCTGGAGCATGGAAAATAATTATTTTCCAGCCTGGATTATGGTCCCTTGGAGCACATTAAGGTTTGAAACTCAATTCTGACCATTCCAAGAAGGACATTTAAAAGTTTGGCTCTACCATCACTCTACTCTTCCTTTGAAAACTAATTGAAGAAAAACAAAAACAAAAATCTTACAATCCCCCACCCGCCTCCAAATCCTTTAAAAAGGCCACAATATGACGATTCAGGCAGCATTACTGATCACAACTTGCCCAGAGAGGTTATCCTAATAATCCTTTGAAGTACGACTTTGCTTTCAACCCTTCCAAATATACTGAATAGCTATGTATATATTTCCCTCTGTTTTCTCCCTCATTAAATTCCTCAGATGCAGGAGCCAAAGGAAGCCTCCTGCAGAACCCAATTATCTGTGTTCCACATGTTTGGTTTTTAATAATAAAATAAAATGAAACCCAAAGGGCGCAAGTCTTCTGACCAAGCTTTTATTACCTGAGCAGAACATATGTCGCAGCCACGCATGGGGAGCGCTTTCTTCTCTGACTCGATCTGTCCAGGAAAAAGCTCTTATCTTGTCCCCTGACCCCATGGAGAGAGAACTCCAGGGGACTGCTCTGGAGATCTCGTCACCCACGTTTGGCTCTTCTGAAAGGGCTGTAGGTTCTTCTGGCAGAGGGTGAGCTCCAGCTGAGAAGTAGCGGAGTCCAGAAGTAATTAAGTTCACGATTCAAAAATGGGTTTTCATACAGCTTAGGTCACTACATCTGTTCGCCCAAGCTCCTTTGTTTTCCTGTTCATTAATTCAAGAAATATTTATTTTGAGCATCTATTGTGTGCACTCAGTGTGCTGGAGCGAGGGAGAAAAAGAACAAACTGGATGGATGTGATTCCTTTGTTGGAGAGGTAGCCATTCCAGCAAAAAGATCCAGACAGAAGCAAGCAATATACACACACACATATTGTGTGTATATGTGTGTGTGTGTAATTTTCTGCATAGTACTTAATGATTTCTAAAATTATATAATATATAATTATATATACTATTTTAGAAATTTATATGCGGAAAATCATATCTGTATACACACACATATCCTCACTCACTATAATTCTCTCACATGATTTTGTTTTATTTTCTGCATACAAGGTGTGATCAAATAATATGGTGAATGTTTAAATAAAAAAATTATTACAGTAAAAGACAAATTGCCATTAATCCCCCTCAAAATACTCCCCCCTCACTTTGTACACACTTATCCCATCGTTCTTGCCACTTTCTGAAGCAGTTCTGGAAGTCCTCTTCCATGAGTGTCTTCAGTTGTGCTGCTGTGGCTGCCTCGAGGTCCTGAATCGATTCAAAATATTTACCTTTCATGGTCATTTTGACTTTGGGGAAGAGCCAGATGTCGCACAGTGCCAGATCCGGTGAGTAAGGTGGATGAGGACACACCGTAATGTTTTTGTTTGACAGAAATTGCCATACCAGAAGCGATATGTGACACGGAGAATTGTCACGATGGAGAAGAAAACCGTTTGCTTATTTCATGTTAATGTGTTGTTCGTGATCCGTGATTGATGCCACACTTTAAAACACACCTTCTCTCAACCGTAGCTCACACCCGACTGACTGCACCAAACAACCTGAAACTTGTCACACACTGTTACTAGGGTTCCACGTGCTGCTTCCTGTATTGAAGGTCCCTGCCTTTCTGTTGCGTGGCACTTGGCAGCAGCATTCACTGTATTCTTGGATCACACCTTGTAGTACTTAATGATTTCTAAAATTATATATGTGATATTATATATGAATATATATTATAGAATTGTATAAAATTACAAATAAAGTTATATATATGTATATAAAATTTTAGCATCGTTACATACTATGTAGAAATAAAATCACGGGAGAGAGAATCATGGTTGGTGAGAACGTCATTTAGATAAAATGGGGCTGGAGAAGTCCTCTCTAAAGAAGAAAGCTTTTTTTTTAAAGACAGGTTTACTGAGTTAAATTTACATATATTAAGGTCACCCGTAATCGTCATACAGTTCAATGCGTGTTGACAAATGTGTACAGTTGTGTAACTACCATTGCTACCAAGGTATACGACACATCCCTCGCCCCCAAAAGTTTCTTTGAATTCCTTTACAGTCAGTCTGCCCTTCTCCCAGCCCCTGGCAACCACTGAGCTGCTTTCCGTCCTATAGTTCTGCTTTTTCTGGAATGTCACATAAATGGAACTATGTAGTATGTAGTCTTTTGTACCCGGCTTTTTTCACTTAGCCCAGTGCTCTTGAGTTGTTGCACGTCTCATCCGTCTGTTCCTTTTCATGGTTGAATAATATTCCTTGGTATGGACGTACCACAGTGTTTGTCCGTGCTGTCGCTGATAGACACAGGAAGTTGCCTCTAGTTTCGGGCTATTGTGAATAAACCTGCTATAGACATTCATGCCCACGTCTTTGTGTGGACATAGGTTGTCCCTTCTCGTGGGTAAATCTTTCGGCATATAATTGCTGGCTCATATGGTAACTCTATGTAGACCTTCACAAGAAACTGCCAAACTGTGTTTCCAAGTGGCTCCGCCATTTTGCGTCCCCCCCAGCAACAGGTGAGCACACCGGTGGTTCCACGTCCTCACCAATACTCGACATTGTCAGACTTTTTACTTTGGGCCATTTGAGTGTGTGCATAGCTTTTCCCTGAAGACTGGTAATGGTGAGCATCTTTTCAGGAACTTGTTGGCCATTATTATATGAAACTTTAATTTTTTTATATGTTTATAATATATTATAATGTATATGTCATGTATAGGCCTATAATTATTTAACACATATTATATAAAATATATTTGAATTACTTCAATGCTGATAAGAAGGCAGACATGGGAAGAGGCAGGGAAGACCGTTCCAGGCTGAGGGAACAGCAATGGCAAAGATCCTGAGGTGGGAACCAGCGAGGGATGGCTGAGGAGAAGAAAGGCCAGTGCAGGGCTATGTACCTCACAAAGGGAAAAATAGAGTCCTTCAGACACTATTGTTGCATAACAAACTATCGCAAGACTTCACGGATTTAAATCACAGCTCTCTTATTATGCGTCTAGATTCTGAGAGTCGGGAATTTAGACTGGGTATTGCAAAGATGGTTTAGCACCATTTCACAATGTCTGAGACCTGAGCTGGGGAGGTTCCCATGGCCAGAGGTGACTTGATGACTAGGGCTAGGAACCTTCTAAAAGCTCCTTTGCATATGCCTGGGGCCTGGATAAGGACCACTCGGAGGCTGGGCTCAGCTGGGACTGTCAACAGAGCACCTCTACTTGCCCTCCTCATGTGGTCTGACTTTCTTACTACATAGCAGCCTCGTGGGTCCAAGCAGAAGTATTCCAGGGAGCAAAGCTGAAGCGGCATTGGCTTTTATGCCCCAGCCTTGGAAGCCACACATCACGTCTGCCCCTTCTCATTGGAAGAAGCAGTCCAAAACCTGCCCAGATTGAAGAGCAGAAAAGCAAGACTCATGATTGAGAGTGTGAAGTCACATTGGAGAATAAGATGGAGGATGGAGGAGATTGTCATGGCAGCCTTTGGAAGATAGAATCAGCCACAGAGTCAGAGCTGGTCGCGATGCAGCTTGTTCTGCTCAACAAATGCTCCTCACGGGTGATGAATAAGCATGTGGATGAAAAAGACCCTGTCCCTGAACTTGAGGAATTCTCAAGGCAAATGGAGGAGATGGCTATATAAATAAAAACCATACTGTACAGACTTCAACAGCATGTATCACATTAGGCTGTAAAGTCCCCAGGAAGTAATCCATATCGCCTGGGAGGTGGACGGGGGCTTGGGCTCTGGGGCGTGTGCAGGAATTTACCAGTTAAGCAAGGACACTGAGAGCATGAGAACCAAGAGCCGGATCAAACAGTGGTTGTTCAGGCAGGAGAGGAGGGTGGAAATGAGGTTCGCAAGGCAGGCTGAGCCCAGGTAAGAAGAGGTTCCAAGTGAAGGCTGGGCAGTTGGACTCAAGCACATGGATAATGGAAAACCACTGGGGGATTAAGTGCTGTGCTCAGGTGCCTGCTACAGGAGAAGCCTTGGGGGGGGGGCTAGAAGGGCGGATGGATTGACAATTGACAAGGGATATGCTAAAAGCACAGACGCCCACAGGGAGGTTTATGTAGCAGTTCAGGTGAGAAGTGATGAGTACTGGGGCCAAGGATGGAGAGAATGGCACGGTTAGGAATCTGAGTAGTGGTCCCCAAGAATGGGGAGGAGCTAAGGGGAAGGAGAATGTCCCACATCTGAGCAGCTGTGCACCTCATCAGTTCTCAACCCCGACCACGTACTTGAGTCACCTGGGGGGAGCTTTACCCAGCCAGAAATGTCCGCTCACACCAACTCAGCTCAACCCAAACTTTCAGGTTGGGCACCAGGCATTGGTGTCTTTTAAAAGCTCCCCAGCAGATTCTGAGGTTGGAGACTGATGAAATAAGTGATGCATTCCCTAAGACTCTTTAGGGAAATTCTAGAACACTGGTTTGGGCAGAGCGAAGAAAGAGAGAAGTGATTTTGATTTGGGACATGCTGGGTTCATGATAGCAAGGGTGTCAAATCTTTCTCCAAGAGGCATAACACAGTGTAACAAAAGTTGGTTAATCCATAAAAAGAGATTAAGTTACTTCTCCACCCGCAGAGTTCCGAAGGGGACGCAGAGGGCCTGGAAGCCACAGAAAACATTTCTTGTATTCCTAACGGTCTAGCACAAAGCTGTGGGTTTTCTATCAGTCCCACTAAATGCTGTGATTATCACACTCATTTTGCAGAGGCGGAAACAGAGGCTCAGAAAGAGCAAGGAACTAGCCCTCGGTTACACAGGGAGGAAGTAAGTGGTGGAACCCGGAGTCAAAGGCAGGCAGTCTGATCTCTGAGGGAGAGCACGCAATTCCTGAGCAAGAACTTGCTCCATCGTTGCATATCATTAGCACTGTTGAAATTCATGCCCTCATGGAACCCAGCCCTGTTAATTCCCATCACCTCTGTGTCGTCACGACTCCCACCGCAAACCCTCCTGACCATCACTAGTGCCTTTTCACTCACACGGTCCTCCAGGCCCAAAGGCCTCTGAGAATTTAACAGAGCCTCCATGGCATATCATAAAACAAAACCAAATGCTTTCTCTCCCCCCACCCTTTCCCTGAGTATCTGTCAAAGCCAGCAGAGAAATAAAAACCAGAATCTCCAAACAATACACTGCCCCACAGATAATAAATAAAACCTCCAAAGAGGGAGGGGGGAAGAGCAAGGAGTCCCACGAAAGCAGGGAGGGGGCTTGGGTGCACCCACAACAGCTACCAGCAGCCCCGGGTAAGGAAGCAATTGAGATAAAAAATGGACGACCACATTACACATGCCGCGTGCGTGGAAGTGTGCGACACCGGCAAGGAGGGCAGACCTCATCAGCCTTTCTTGCTCTTTTGCACACAAATAAATACACATGTTGCCTTGCATGGAGCAGACACTCAATAAATTCTTAAGCAATGCATCAAAGTACCAATATTCATTTGTGAATTTTCCAAGTACACATGTTTATGGGCAATTGCGTTTCTCTCTCACAACTGTGGAACCAGCAGGAACTTCTTTAAAAAAAAGAAGAAGAAAAAAAAGCTTTTGTATTTATTGCACGCATTCAGTTAAGCTTTCCTATGCATCGCACATGGAGAAAGGGCGTGAACGTAGTGACCCAAAGTGGCGATGGCGGATACCTCTGGGGAGGGGGAGGAGGAGGGGAGAATGTCGACTTTTAGTTTCTGTTTCTTAGATTTTTTTTTTTTTATATCGATAGTATTTTGCTAAAGGGCCTGTATTGACTTTTTTTTTCGTTTAAAGAAGTTCTCTTTCTAATGATCCCTCAGGATTGTTATGAAATTAATAAAGTCATCACAGAAAGTGAAAAAGAATTAAAAAAACATTTTGAAGGGTGCTACAGAAAGACATCACCACAGTATGAAAGTGCAAATGGGCTGGCCGTTCTCCATGGCGACGGATCAAATATTTGAGTTTTCCTGCCCTCTGGCCCCTGTACAGCCATGATTTTTCACATGTAATCACAGTGTAGACGGCCATTAAGATGTGTTTCTCTAAACTCTGTGTATGAGCTTTACGACGGCTTTTAGCCGATGGAGGCTACGCACACATCCAGATGTGGAGTTGCTGCATAGTTTTTGGGGTACCAGGGCCTGCCCTGAGCGCCAGTCCTTGGAGAGTCCCACTCTGTCCCTCCTCCAGCCATATCCTTTCATGGATTGAGGAGCCCCCCAGAGACCACCCGTCTCTTCTGGCCCCTGCAGTTGGCATCTACCGAGTACTATGCAGATACGTTTTTGTGTACGGGCCATGGGTCCTGTGAGTCAGCTCTAGACTTCAAGTGCGCCGTAGGAGCTCCAAAATGAAATCTTGCTGACACACCACCTCCGTGCCTCTCTAGTTTGGGAAGGAGGCTAGATTTTGTTTTCAGGTGAAGAGGGGATTATAGTTGGTCATTTTATGAACTGGGTTCTTTTCTTTGGAGTGATTTAGTCCTGGAACTTGGCTCAGAGACGTGTGTGTGTTTGCGTGTATATGGTGGTAGGGGACTGGAGAGAAGCTTTTCCCCCGCTCCATGAATCCCAAGCTTCTCTGAGTAGGGCTGTGTGGTCCCTGTGAGAGTCGGGAGTCAAGAGATCCCAGGAATTATGACTGTTCCATGATGTGAGACCCAAGACTCTAGATCTGGATTGCCAGATGCCTTCTGGGTATCGCCATGTGGCCTGCACTCAGCTACCTCAAACTCAGTGAGTTCCTACTGGAGCTGATTTTATTCTTTCCAAATCTGGATTTCTCCCAGGTTCCTCATCTCAGCAGATGGCTGCTCCGTTCACTGAACCTTCCAGACCAGAAGCTGCACACCATTCAATTCTCTCCCTTCTGCACCACACCAGTAACAACAACAAAGCATTAAGCTGAGGTTAGCTGAGCACCTACTTTGTGCTCCATGCATAGAGTTATTCCTCCCATATACCTATGAGGCTGGCATTATTATGATTCCCCACTGTACAGACAAGGAAACTGAGGTTCAGCCAGAGGATGGATCTTTCCCAGAATACACTCTAACAAAAGTTAGCTTCCAACCCAGTTGGTCAGAACTTGTCCTTCCCTTGTGGTCCTCCCTTGCCAGCAAAGTTCTCCAAAGGCACCCAGTAGGTATTCAGAAAAGATCTGTCGAACTGAACTGAACTGACCTTCTGGAGCACGTTCTGCACTGCGTCTCCGCCCCGTCCGGTTGGAAACCGTTGCCGACACGAGGTCCTCCTTGGAGAGGAAGGGGAGCAGGCTAAGAGTGGGGAGAGAATGGATGGGGAGACTTCAAAGGGAAGGAAAACCGATTACTGGGAAATCTGTTTATAGAGCCAGTGAGTGATGGTGAGGGGGAAACGCTGAAAAGCAGGAGGGCGGGGGAATGCCCGGTCCACGAATCCATCACCAATCCGTTTTCATCTGCTGGCCAAATTATGTGCCCCTTTGAAAGTCTCCTGGTCCCCTAAACTGGGAAGCCAGCACCCAAGCACCAGCCAGCCCTGAGCAGCGCTGGTCGTGGCATGACTTGGAGGTCACCTAAGTCTGCCTTCCAGAGGTCTAAAATGTGGTGTTCAGGCATAATTAGAAACAGTATCAACATGCATTTTGGTAGTGCGCACAATTCTGAGTTCTTCAGAGTTTTTTTTTTTTCATCCTTATGACAACCTTATGAGGAAGTTACTATAACTAGCCCCGTCTTACAGGTGAAGAAACTGAGGCACGGAGAAGCGAGCTTGCCTAGATCCATCGCGCCGGGAAGAGGTAGAGCTGAAAGTGTAACCCAAGAGTGTGACTCTAGAGGCGACTCTTTTAACACCTACCCTCTGTGCCTCCCTGGCAGAGAAGCTCTGGGTGGTGAGTTCAAACCCTGCTGCCCCGGCACTCTGCAACTGGGTGACTTTGGCAAGCTGCTCCCTCTCTGGGCCTCAGTTGCTGCATCTGTGAAACGGGGCAATGTCGTAACTACTTCAGAGTGCTGCTGTGATAATTCTGAGATAATTCACACAAATATAAAGAGAACTTAATGTTAGCCATATTATTGTTTTATCCAAATGTCGGGAACTTCTTTCCCCCATGTTCACAATTACAGAGACAGTTGGAAGAATGAGGAGGGGGAAATAATGCTTCCTTGCCACAGGGTATCATGAGAAGCAAAGGACCTAATGTGTGTATGTAGCAGCTTTTCTTTCTGGCCCCTTGAAATATTTCAGGCACATCAAAGAGTAGAGAATCATACAATAAACACTAGTGTATTCAACACCCAGTGTAAGAAATAAAATCTTTCAGATGCCATTTCTCATAAGTGACACTCCCTAATTGCATTCCTTCTGCTCCCTCTCCATGGGGAACCACCTTCATGATTTTGAGGTTTCTCATTGTGTATGCATGGCTTTACACTTTTGCCATAGATGCATGCGTGCATTCTCAAACAATATACGCCTTACGTTACACGTGGTATCGTTTCACACATTTTGAAATTTCATCTGAAGAGTGTTGTCCTGTCCATACCCTTGGGCAAGTTTTCCCCGACATGACGCCCGTGAGAGTGACCCACGCTGGCACGCACATGTCTAGTGGGTTCTTTGAACTGCTGTAGAGCGTTCCAATGAATGAACGCGCCTCAATGTATTCATTCATTCTCCTGTTGACGGCCACATTGGGAGTTCCCAGGTTTTGAATACCACGAACAATGCTGCAATCAATATTCTTGTGCATGGCTCCCCGTGCGCGTGGGCCGTGGGAGGTGTTGGGTTGCTGGGTTGGAATGTTTGTGCATCCTAGAACTATTTGCTCTTGCCCATCTGCCCTTCATCACCACTTTATCCTGACACCAATGGTGACTGGTGGTCCCATTGTTCCACATCCTTGCCAATCCGTGGTTTTTTCAAATGGCAGCAGTTCCAATGATTAGGAATACCATATGGTCTGTTTGGAGACCAGGGCATTCTCGACTTTGACAATGGAGCCAGACGGGTGATTTGAAGTCTTTCCCCAAAACAAGTCTATAAGAAGCCCCAATCTTCTCTTCCAGGCAGCCTTCCACGATGCCTCAAAATCTAACCTAGGACCCCTTTTCCTGCGCTCCTACAGAGCGTAGTTCCCTCACACAGGGTATACCCATGGCAAAATTGAAATTGCCGGGTCATTTTTCCTCCTTGACTCAACTGAGCATCGTGAAGTTGGCACCTGTCATTCGCATTTCAGCCCTTAAGTCAAACCCAGAGCCTGGCACACAGTAGGCACTCAATAAATGTTTATTGAATGAGTAACTGAATCAATGTTCAGCACTGTTACCTAGTGCCTGATGCATGGTTGGCAGGGGCCTGCATTTTGCTGAATGCGTGAATGCATGAATGAATGAATGAACAAAACAGCCAACATGTGCTAGGCCCATGGTACCCATCTTTAAGCACCTCATGGTGTGTTGTTTTGTAGTGTAACAGATGCTGTGACAGAGGTCAGCTGGGGATGGGAGGCATGAAGTCTTCCCAGAGGAGATGGCACTTCCTGAGCTCTCCTTCTGCCCTCCTCTCCCCACCATCTCCTGAGAACCCCTCCCCACTATTTCCCAAACTGCTGAAGAGGTCAAATTCAGTTGCTAGATTCATGTCTCCTTTACCTTCAGTTCCCCCCAAATCAAAAGTCAAAAGGTCAGTGTAGTTGAGGTGTGAGCTGAAGGGCTTTTGAATTTGGTCCAGGGAGGTCCTTGAAGAGGTTTGCTTCTTTCTTTGGCTATTACTCAAGAAAGAAAAGACGTGGGGTGGGGGCAGCTTTGCTGACATCGAAGACAGGGGCTGGAAGCGAAGGGGAAGGAAACATCCTGAAAGAGACAAAAGCAGGCTCCATGACACATCCTGGTTTTTGGACCCAGGGACCAGCATCTTAGAAACTCGCACCTAGAGACCTGCCAAGCAGGCCTGCAAACACACCTCCCAGCTCAGGCACAGCCATAAACCACTCAGCCAGCACTCGCCAGCATGACTGTGATGGCCCCTTGATGTATTTACCCAAAGAGAAGAAGTGAAAGGTAGCTGTGGGCATGAAGCCATAAATACATCCCAGTGTTCAGGTGACATCATCCCTAATGCTCCACCCCGTGTTCCAGGGCTTATGAAGTCACCACACCAGGAGATGTCTCCTGGGCAGGTGGGGGAGGCAGCTCCAAATTTATTTGACCTACTTCATTGAGGGGTTTCCCTTTCACTTTGGGGGTGGGGAGTTGGGTTGACTTCTCTTGAAGAGAGTTCACCTACCTCCTTGACTGACTGTCTTTTGGGGTTTCTGGAGGGAGAACAATGGAGCTTTGCAAATAACAGGGAAAGGGGGTCTGCTTGGAGATCAAAGGGGCTTTTCTAGGATTTCGCTAGATCCATGCTACTCCATGTTGAGCTTACTAAGAAGCCTCTCTCTCAGTGTCGGCTTTCCCTTTGGACCTGAAACATCCAGGGCAAAGATTTCTACTTTCTCTGTTCACTGCTGTGTCTCCAGGGCCTGACACACAGTATGCACTCGATAAATATCTACTGAAAGAATGCACCACTAATGCAAGGTTTTGATGAACTTTACCTTCAACGGAAAACACTTACAAACTGAGATTCTTTAACTTTGTAAAACCTAAGCCATAATTCTTAAACAATAAGCATAGGAGTAGTAGCAATGGATCAACCTTTCTGGTGGGAAAGTTCAAAACATGTTTCCAAAAGCCTTGAATCCCAGTAATCCCAAAGCTAGGAATGCATCCTAAAGAAATAATCAGAACTCTGCAGTGATATTCAGATGCAAGATGTTCATTGCAGTGTTATTTATGATGGAAGGAAGTTGAAAATAACCCAAGACTCCAGCAATAGAAAACCAGTTGGTTAGATTATGTCACCATACTTCATGTTTTAGAAAACTAGCTCTAAGAATCAATGTGCATAGTCTGTTTGTAAGTAGGGGTTGGGTGGGTTATCAAAGAGTACGTACTATATGGTCCCGATTTTGTTAGGAAAAATATGTTTATAGATGGCTGTACACTAATAAGCTTACAGAGGCTATCTCTAGGTGGTAGAATTAGGTTATTTAATTTTTTAATTGTTGTATTTTATTCCCCAGTTTTCTACAATCAACATAACTCAATCGAACAATAAATGTCATGAAGAAATATAGAAGGTCTTTTCGAAAGGATACACTCATATACATGCTCTGTGTAGAAGGGGCTCCTATAAAGCAGAGTGGCTTGTTTTGAAGGCACAGCCGCAAACCCCCCAACTCATTCAACCATCCTCATAAAAAGTAAATGTTGGTTACCTACCCTCATGTATTTTCTACCATCTACACTGTCACTTTCTGTACCTGAATACCCTTCCATGGAGACCATGACATTTTTAGTAGAGCTCAAGTTTTTCCAAGTCAACCTTTACGTGAGTTATGTGGTAGATGAGCTACTACTGCAAGAATGCTGCCTACCAAGTCCTCCCCAAATTCAATGACTTAAACAACAGACACTGATTTCTTGCTCAAGAATCTATGAGTTGACTGCAATTCTGCTGATCCAGGCTGAGCTCAGCTGGGAGGGCTCCATTTAAAGCTCTGAGTTGGGATCTGGTCTGATTTATCATCTCTCTCATCATTCCTGGACCAGTGATAACTCAGGACATGTTCTTAACATGATCAATGGAAGGTACATAAAATCAAGCATTTGTGCTTCTAGCCACATCATGTCCACTGTCATTTCATTGGCCAAAGCAAGTCACAGGGCAAGACTCATGTCAGTGGGTCAGAGAAATGTACTCCACCCACTCCAGTTGGAAGTACTGCAAAGTCATATGGCAAAGGGTGTGGATGGAGTATAGGGAGGTTACGAAATGCTGCAGAAAACAACTCAATCTATCACACATGGGAAGGCCAGCGTCTGCTCACTGCCAACTTTCACTTTTCCCTGTCTTTGTCAAAGACTGTAAAACTCTGGAGAAATCACAAGTCCCTCCATTTCAGATTGCAGAGGCTTGGCTGTATGCTGTGTCTGCATGGAGCCTGTCCGTGTCTTGCCTCTTCTGCAAAGTTACAGATGCAACACACAAACGGTACTTTATATGTCCTTTATAGACTCGGTGTCATGCAGCAGGTCCCAAAGTGGGTTCTCCAGACACTGTTGACAGATTCACATTTGGACGATGTGGTGGTTTGTAGACTGTCAGCTTGGCTGAGTTGGAACTATGTCCCCAAGAGTCCCCTTGGTGTTTGGGTCCAGATTACAGTTGGCCCAAAGCAGGATTTGTGTGAGAGGAGAAAGGCAGGATGAAGCACAGCCATTATCTTTGGAGGGTCCCCTTGGTTAGATGTGGTGACAAGAGCAGAAGTGTCGGCACTTTCCTCTGTTCTGTTTCCAGTTCTGCCTCCCAAATGCCGAGCACCAGCAGCCCCAGTCTCCCTGACAGATGTTTGGAGCTGGACTCACAGAGGCCACAGCCACACGGAAATGGAGCTTCCCATCGACCCCTCTCCCCACCACATTTTCCCCCCATGAGCTTTCCTTTAATTGTCCCGTTGTGACAGCTGGACATGTGTGGTTTCTGGGGTTGTCTGGTCGGCAATTCCTTTTAGGATCCTCTAACTTCTTCCTGGACCTTCTGCTTCCCAGGCCTTCCTACACTTACCCATCAACAAACCCCTTTGCCCAGACCTCACAGCAGTTCTGCTTCTCAGATTGGACCCTGAACTGGCACAGACCATCTCAAGTGAGAGTGGCAGGTAGCAGTTTCAAGTAGCAGCTAGCAGGTATATGCTTTCTCTTATAAACTGTGCATGCCTCCGTTTTCTCATACGTGCAATGGGCCTCTCCAATTCATGGCATGGTTACAAGAAAGAAATGTGTTCATCGATGTTCATACGAACGGTTAACCCAGTTCACTGCTGGCTCTTATTTTCTCCTGCTTCTCTAGTCCTTTTACGGAGAAGGCGAAAGGAATGTCTCCCTTTCCAGATTGTAGAGGCTGTGTTTTCAAGCTGCCCAGTTCCCAAAGACCATTCTGGCGAGTATTTAACTTGTCGGACACGATGAGTGAAAAGAAAGCTCAGTTGAGAAACAATACACAAAATAATTTGATGCGTATGTTGAGTAGTGATAAAATAATTTTGCATTCATCATCACATTCAGTTTCTTGGTTCATCCCAGGAGAGAGGCAGGTCAGAGAATGTTATTTTCCTTTCACAGATGAGGACACTGATAGGACAGGCTCCAGGGGACAAGGCTGGTAAATGGCAGGAAGTAACTCCAGGCATTCTGATTCCAGGTTCAATGATTTTTACATTACACTAACATGACTCCAATATCTGCCATTTTTGAGCCTGTGTTGTGGGCCGGGGACTGCCGTGAGTCACCCCCTTTCCTCCTCTCAACTCCTTGCAAATTAGATATTATCATCATCCATTTTTCAAGTGAGGAAACTGATGCATAAGGATTTTAAGTAAGTTGCCCACAGTCATACAACTTGTCTCTAAAGAGAGATTCTGTGGGTACAAATATTGACCACGAAGCTATATGGATACAGAATATTGGGGGAGGGAGGACTGATTTGGTCTGAAACCATTGGTTGATTCTAAGACATGGAGACACATACATCTTGGCACATCTCTTGTGAGTCTGGTAGCTTAAGTGATTGGTCCTGATGGCTAAGTGGCATGCATCCCTGAGGTCCTGGAGTCATATGGATGGCATCGTTGCTATGGTCTCATGGTGGGTGGGACGTGCTTGCTGAAGGGTTTGGCCATGTGACTTGGTTTGACCAATGGGATGCTAGTGGATGTGATGCAAACTGAGGCTTGAAATGTGCCTGAGCAGTTGGCCTCTTGCCTCTTGCGCTCTGGTGATCTGCCATGAAAATAACATGCTCAAGGTAGCCACTGCCCTTTCACCTTGGTCTCCACAATGAGACACATGAAGAAGATCCCAAGCCATGGATGGTCCAGGGAAGTGAGACCTGTACTCAGCTCGAAGCCAGAAATCCAGCTGAGTTGCAGCTGACCCACAGACCTGTGAGTTTGAGAACGAATGATTGTTGTTTTAAGCCACTGAGTTTTGGGGTGGTTTTGCTATGCTGCATTATCGTGGTGAGAATTGACTAATACAGAAAGATGCTGCGATTACATGGGGCAGGGGGGAAGTTGCTAAAGAATGTGCCTAGTGAGTTCTTGTTTAAACATAGATGCATATGGTTGCATGTGTGTGCACATGTGTGCATGTGTATGCAAATCTATAGATCAGATGTTAATGATGATTTTCTAAGGAGATGGGGCTTCCAGGAACTTTCACTGTGTGACTCAACCATAGTTGGAATGTTCTGGGTTTTTTTAAACCCAAAGTCATATAATGCTTTTGCAATCACATAATACAGACTGGTTTTCTTTATAAGACCTATTACATTCTGGTCACCAATGGCTCTGTCACCATTCCTGGTGACCTTGTCCTTGGTGAAAATACAGATGTATCCTTAGGAAGACTTTTCCCTCGGCTGAGCAGATTCCACCAGCCACGTGATGTGAGCAAGTGGGCACCCAGATGAGGGATGGGAAAAAACAAACAAGAGATGATTTCTCCAGAGCAGTGGCTCTCAACCGGGGGCGATTTTGTGCCCACAGGAAATACCGAGCAATGTCTGGAGACATTTTGGATTGTCACCATGGAGGGTGGGGGAGTGTGTGCAAGCTGCTGGCATCTAGTGGGCAGAGGCCGGGCACACTGCTCAACATCCTACACGCACAGGACGGTCCCATTCCCCCAACACAGAATTATCCGGCCCCAGGTGTCAATAGAGTGGAGGTTGAGAAACACTGACCGAGAAGCTGTCTGTGAAGCTCTGCGTGGTCCCAAATCTGTGACAGGCTGGAGAGGCGCAGGTGAGCACACTCCACAGGACGCAGCCTGGTCCACTCAGGGGGAGCCCGGAGCTTGTCCTGTGTGGATCATACACAGAGCCTGGTCATCCTGAACTCTGGGACAGAAAAGTGAGGATGGTACGAGTTTGAGGAAGTGGATGGCTCTCCAGTCAGGGCTGGTGCCCAAGACAAGACCTTGCAGTGAGTTCACGGCACAGCAGTGACTGAGCCAAGATTGCTTCTAGGACAAAATGTGACCTCTAGTCACAGAGTAGCACGTATACTATGAGTAGATGTCTGTGAAAATGACAGAAATAAAGTCTCCCTCTCTCTCTCATATGTATACATATATATATATATATATATATATATATATATATATATATATATGTGGTGTGTATATATACACATATATATACACACACACACATTATATATAGATATATATCACAGATCATGTATATGTATAATGTATATCATCTATATTTCTAGAAAAATGTCTGAAAATATATACCTAAGCTATGAGTAAAGTAGTTGGGAAGAAAAGGTGAATTTTGCTTTTTTACTTTACTGGATTTTTTTTTATAGCAAGCATGCATTTCTGTTATAATATTTTATATAAAGAAAATAATAATTGAAAGACATAGAAGAATGATATTTAAACATATGCTGTTGTCATGAACATAGAAATACCAATCACAAAGGTGTTATGGGCAGTAGGTGAACTTTTATAAGTTATTTTTTTACAAATTTATATTCCATAACGTTTATGTGTTTGAAGCGTACGGCTCAATAATACTTTAGTAAATTTACAGAGTCGTGCCACCTTCACAACAATCCAGTCTTAGAATATTTCCATTGCCCCAAACAGGGTCCTTGCACCCTTTTGCAGCCGCTCTGCATGCTGGCCCCAGATCCGGGCAAATACTGCTTTCCCTGTAATAGATTGGACTTTTCTAGACACTGTGTATCGATAGAATACTGCGCTATATGGTTTTCTGCTCCTGGCTTCTTTCGCTCAGCATGCGGTGTTGGAGACGCGTCCGTGTTGTAGCTCTGCTCTTTTCCATTGCTGAGTAGCCATCCATGGTGTGGATGTACCACAATCTTTGCAGCCATTCACCAGCTGATACACAGTTGGGTCCTTTCCCCGTGGGGCTCTGTTGAATGTTGTTAAATATGTTTTTAAAATATATTTGTAATTATACTTATATTAATAATTACACCTTGAAAACCATCAGTGTTTTTCTATGCACGTATACAACCCAGAATATAACAATTCCTTTAAATATGTAAATGCTGCAAAACATATTATCTGTCTATCTATCTATCTATCTATCTATCTATCTATCTATCTATCTATCTATTTGAGGCCCCCACATTCTCAGGCTAGTCTCAACAGTTTAGAATTCTTTAACATGGAAGCCATAACTTTATTTAGTTAAAAGGACTAAAACAAACTGAATACCTGTGTACTTAATAGCTACTATGTATTAAAAGTTTGTCTTATGCTCGGAAAGTATTAAAGTGCTTGAGGAATATGAGGAATATTCATTCCTTTTAGTCTCTTGACCACCCTACAAGGAAGATAATGTTATTATCCTATTTTACAGATGAGGAAACTGAGGTGCAGACAGAGTCAGAATGTGCCCCAGGGCACATGGCTAGGCAGTCTGGCTCAGGACCCCAGCATCCTCCCCACTATGCAGCCACTGGTTCTTTCCAATCGGTATGAATTACTTATTACTATCTGCTGGTTCCTTGGCTTTAAAGCATCCATGCCAACATAAACGAAACTCCCTCTGAATGTGCTACAGTTTGAGTGTTTTGATCAGGTGTTCAGCGTGGAGCCTCAGACTATGTGCCATGGAGTCCTGCCACTTTAGCTCTGTGCAACGTTGAGCAGGTAGCTCAATGTCTCCAAGCCTCGGTCTTCTCTTCTGTAAAGTGAGGACAATCCACATCCTAGGGTTGCTCCAGTATTAAATGAGATGGACATCAGATGGCTCACACAGGAAAAGCATTGCCTGGTGTAAACGGGTGTGATTTTTGTTACATTTGTGTCATGCTTCTACTTGCCATTCGTGTTCGTGTCAGCTGTGAATATTGACACATAGCATGGGTGGCTGCTTTTACACGAGTCCACATCTGTATTTACACGTCAAGAGGCACTCGCCTGGAACTGTGAATTCAGTCTCAAGGAAGCAAGGGTGGGCTCCAAGCTGCACAAGCTTCCAGAGGAGAGCAGGGAAAAGCTGTGCTTAGGACATGCACGGAGACCCCCAGATACACGGGCAGCCTTCACTTACCACCACCACCCCCATCACCCACCCATCCCCCTCGCTTCCAGCATTCCAAACTGCCGAAGCTGACCTTGTCTCTCTTCATGATTTAAGTTTTGGAGAAGGACCGGAGAAGGATTTGTTTTGACATTTAAAGGCAATCCAGGTAATGAATGGCAGGGGCGGCGTCCACCTCTTCGTCCATATATCTGCACAACAGTATCTATTTTTGACATAGCTGACATGCCATTTCCTTTGGCAGTGCAAGGGGGGATCGTCTTTAAATTAAACTCGTCTCCGACCCCTCCGATCTGCAGCCCGTTCGGGGGCAGACGCTGGTGAGGGAAGCAAGAGAGGCCTGTTGGCGGTCGGTGATGTATGGTGCAAAGGGCCCTGGCACCGTGATCTGGAACTAGGACCGTCTCTAAAGCATTAACTAATGACAGAGGATGTCCCCAAGTCTTCTAATCACCTTTAATGCGCACATTTAGAAGCCAACTTTAAAGCAGGTGAGATAAGCAGGTCAGAGAAAGAAAACAAAGTCATATCATTGTTTCTAGGGGCTGGTTTGAGAATAGGGTGGGGGACGATGCCTTTGATTAAGAATTAATGATGATGAAGAGACTGCTGGGCTTCCGTGAGAGTCTGTCTCGGTAACTAGCTGAGCCCCCAACCCACTGCCCAAAGGTTCCAGAATTCTGTCCCCAAGAGCTAACTTGGGGGCGCAGAAAGAAAATGCTAGTCAACGAACCAGCAAAAGACCAGCTCTGCCACTTTCCTAGCTGGGGGGCAAATTTCTTCCTTTTCCAAGACTCAGTTTGTTCATCTGTAAAAAGTCCCACGATAACTTTGAAAGGTTCTTGAAAGGGTCTAAATGCAGGGAAATAAAAATACAGAGATGAGAGGAGGAGAGAGAATGTATATGTGCAAGCGATTTATAAACTGTTGCAATGTACTTTCCAAATGTTGCAATTATTAGGCAACAATGGGGAGACATTTGAGGTCTATGATGGGGAAAAAATAATAACAATAAAAGGAGGTATTAAGCCCGCCTGCCTTCTAAGCCGTACCAACATTTCTCTCCACGCTCTGCCATTACTCTTCCCTCCAATCCTTTTCCCCCTGAGGTCCTGAATCTTTGATCTTTTACTGTAAAAAAAACTTCTGATCTAAACCTTAAATAAAACAGAGACCTCCTGGAGAATACCATTGCCAGGTTGGCTTCTCTGCTATTTGGGAGAATTTCCTTTCTGTCAAAGCAAAGAAAAGTGGGGTCAGGGAACGTGTTTTAAGGGCCGGAAGAGTCTACTCTCACACACATGCACACCCACTCTCCATCTACTAGCCATGGATTCTTATAACGTGGAACTTGGGTGGAAAACCATTGTAGTTTCTCACTGGGTCAGAGTCACCATGGTCTCTGGTCCTGGCTCCTGGAGGATGATGGAAGATATGCCGCAAGAACGAGGCAGAAAAATGGTGAGGAACAGCTTTTCGGAAAGTTCCTGTCTAACCCAGGCTTTCCCATAACAATGTCCCTGGGAGGGAGAGCCTGGAGAGCAGTCTCCAAATCTGACGGCCAGCCAGGTTTCTGTGTCCCCATCTCCTCAGACCCACAGGACCCCAATGCCTCAGAAACACAGCATGTTTTAGTGCCTGGATAGAAATGGACTAAGCGTCTGAAGTGGTCCATGCCTTCTTGGTATATGACCATCTTTCTCATGATGTCTACTAGTATTTCATGGAATGAGATATCCAGGGAACATACATGGGAAAATATTGTTTCAGCATCGTGGTTTGGGCTTGGATTCTGTCTGTTTTATCACTCGTAGAGACCATGAAGACAGCCCTGCTTAGAGACGACATCAAACTGGAAAGGATACCTCAGATTGGGATGATTTTAGAAGAACCCCAAATTCTAAATATTGCTGGATAACATGTGAAGTGACGAGTTTAAGCTTGCTTTTATTTTTTTAATCTAATGCCAAGCAGGAAGGAGAAGTGGCTTCGTCACGGCTGATATGACCATGACGTGACCTGGGGGTTTGGGTTACTGAATCCCATCAATAATCAGTGATATCAAAATAACTCAGGGGACTACAACCCAAATGTCCATTAACGGACACGTGGATAAACAAAAGCTGGTCTAGCCACACAATGGAATATTACTGACCTATAAAAGGAATGAAGTACTGAGACACGGTACAACATGGATGAACTTTAAAAACATGCTAATTGAAAGGAGCCAAACACAAAAGACCACTTATTAGGTGACTCGTTCATATAAAATGTCCAGGAGAGGGAAACCTATACAGGCAGAAAGGAGGTTAGTGGTTGATTTGGGATGGGATGGACAGACGGGTACAGTACTTCTTTTTGAAATATCAATGAAAATGTTCAAACATTTTCATTTTCATTTCAATTCTCACCCAGCCGGGTGATAGCTGCATCTACCTATAAACATAGTGAAAACCACTGAATCGTACACTTTACAGGGTTAAGTTGTGTGGTGTGTGACTCATATCTCAATAAAGCTGTTTAAAAAATAACAATACCTGTGCTGGGTTGCATTCACAGACTCTGAGCCAAGGTTCTGTATGCTCAGTCCACCCCTAGGATTTGAGGCTGGGGCTCCACTGTTTGTGAAGGAGAGGAAATAGCAAGAGGAAGGGGTGCTGGACCTCAAGGCCAGCAAATGAAGCGGTTTGTGGCTGTAGTCCTGGGGGGGAAATGATGGCAGCCCACCAATCTCTAGAGAGCTGTGCTGTTGAAGAAAAAAGAAATTTCATTCTGTACAATTGATGAGGGTCACATGAGAACCTTGTGGGTTCAACACGTAATAGAGATTTTAAAAGCTAGAGTTCTTTAAATATACAATGTATAGCGTATAACATTATATATATATATATATATATATATACAGCCTGTGAGAGCAAGAGTTCCCTGTCAAGGTGATATTCAAGAACCAAGTGTCTGGGACGTTAAGAAGAGATTCTTGCACTAAGGAGAGAGTTTGGAATAGAAGCCTGCCAAGACCATTTCCATTCTCAAGTGCCTATGATTCTAGAAAGAATAGATGCCAGCTTCACTAGAATCCTGCTAAAGCAATGTCAGCTTTGGAACAAAACTCAAGTGAGGTGGGCCAAAAAACAAAACCCCCTAGGGGACCACTTTATAAGGCTTCTTGAGGTGTTGTCCCTGGGGACAGTATTTCCACGATGACCCTAAGGGCCAGCCTCAGGAGACAGTATTGTATATTGGCTACAAGCATCACTTTGGAGTCAGGGAGACCTGGGTTTGAATTCTGACTCTATTTGCTGTAGGATGTTGGGGCAAGTTACTTAGACTGTCAGTTTTCTCGTCTATAATATCAGAGTGGTTATATATACATCATAGGGTTATTAAAGCATTAAAATGAAAGCTTTTATTGACATCCTAAATTCTTTTCCCCCCTATCTGAAAGATAAAATCAACATGTGGTAAAACCTTCATGCAAGACATAAACGTTAGAAATCAGAAGCAAACACATTCTGAAATCTCATTTTCCAGATATACGTGCTACTTCCCCTTTAGACTTTGATATATTTCCCTATTTGCTTCAATAAGAGTTTATTATTTTCATCAAGAAAAATATATACTTGATACATTAAATATTAAAGCTTGATGCCACCCTCACAGCATGCTGTGTGATCTACAAGTCAACTTTTGCCTCCAACAGCCTTTGCTAAAACATAGCAGGCCGTAGTACTAAGAATTAGGTGCACTGAAAACTCGGATTTGAGACCTAGTCTCCAC
This sequence comes from Rhinolophus sinicus, assembly GCF_036562045.2. Lineage (NCBI taxonomy): Eukaryota > Metazoa > Chordata > Mammalia > Chiroptera > Rhinolophidae > Rhinolophus > Rhinolophus sinicus. Next base: position 30,740,415 of record NC_133765.1, on the reverse strand, counting down.
GATCATCTCCATCCCCACCATGGTTACCACCATTATCACCACCCTCTCCACCATATCCACAGTCACCCCAATCATTATCATACCCATTACGACCATCACCACAACACAATTATCATCACCACCACTAACAGCATCCTTCCCATCACCATCGTCTCCAGTGCCACCACACCGTCACCAGTGCCACCATTGCTACCATCATCACCACATCCCACCACCGTCACCACAATTACCACTTCCACTATTGCCATCATCACCACCATCATCACCACCACCATCACCATCACCACCACCACCACCATCACCATCACCACCACCACCACCATCACCATCACCATCACCATCTCCACCATTGCCATTCCCCACCATCATCAGGAGCAATTATGAAATGCCCTTGGGCAAGTCACTTCAGCTCTCTAGACGCTGTGCTCGCATACCAGACCTGTTTGCTTAGCTTTAATTAAACATCTACTTGACCCTAGAAAAAATTTGAATAGCCTTTCCTTATGTCATTCCTACCAGGGTCCCAAGGACTTAATGGACATTCAGTGCTAGGTGTCAGCAGCTTCATATATGTTACATTTTAAATTTGTATTAAAATTCTCTGTAGCCTATTACTAGGGCATTTTGTTGAAGGTTTTTACTATCAAGTTCTGCGTCTCTAAGACCCGTTTTCTTGGAAGACTGAACCACACAAATGCATCCAAGAAAGAGTGGGAGAGAAGCCAGCATCACAAAGATGCCTTCCTCAGCCCAGGGGTTGTGAAGCCCAGTCTTATGAACAAAGTTCCCTCAAAGAATCTGGGCAGTCTTTGATTTTTCTGGACTCCATCCTTGACCTGTTGCCTCATAGTAGAGCATGTTTCTAAGAGACGCGATCAAGACATTCCATTGAGTTATACTACATCCAAATATCAGACGGTGCCTTTGAACCCCTCCAACAAACCACAAACTTAGGAACTGACATTGACACAACACTCAGCGGATTCAAAACACTGGGCAGGGGAAGCAGGGGAGGGTGCGGGCAAAGGCTCTTTGATTAAATGTGTTTCTTTCTCTTTGTGCTCTAATGGGGTCTAAAGGTACTGCCTGGCAACTTCAAAGTTCACGTGCTTGCTTTCCGAAGAAAGTCTCTATCAAGTACTCTCTCAGAAGTTTCCAGCCAAGAGCAATAGGGGAGATTTGTTATTGGTTTAAATAACCAAGCATTTAAATGGATAAACATTCAAACAAGGAAAGGAAGTCACAGAGGAGAAATGTCTCTTAAGAAAGAAAGGGATGTGAAGAAAATCAAAGTCTTAGCAGTCAAAACATCTTGTGGTCCAAAGGACCAGGCTTATCTTTGCACAGACTTTCCCTTGCAGGAATGACTGTCTAACCTCCGTGCCATGTTTTTAATCCCTCCAAACTGGTTTTAGTTTTTGCCAAGATGGATGTCGGGTCCGAATTAAAACCAGAGTCATTTATCTTTGCCAAAGTGTTTTCTTCTTCTTCCACGACGGAAAGTTATGAAGATAGGTGCCTCCTTTTTGGAATGTGCCCCTTCCGAAGTTATCAGGCCCCTGTGGTTTGCTGATAACCAGAGGGACTCAACCTCCAAGGGGCAGAAGCTCCTAGAGGATAAATGAGGAGGCCATTAAAAAGAAGACATATGGCTTTGCAGTCAAGGGGGAGAGAAAGAAGCGTTTTACTGGATGTGGCGCTATTTCGTTTGCTAATAAAGGGGGCTTTTGAAAGGTTATGCACCGCGATTTTCCAAATCTTGGCTCTAACTCCTTCCTTTGTACCTCCTAATTTTGGGGGAAACATTAGAAATCCAGGCACCTTTTCAATTAAGGGGAAAAAAGCTAGAAGGAAATTCTGCCATTTGGGACAACATGGATGAGCCTTGAGGGCATTGTGCTAAGTGAAATAAATCAGGAAGAGAAAGAGAAGTGTTGCATGATCTCACTTATATGTGGATTCTAAAAAACAAAGCAAAACATAAAAAGAACTCACAGATTGGTGGCTGCCAGAGGTGGGGGTGGGCAAAATGGGTAAAGGTGACCAAAAGGTACCAACTTCCAGTTAAGTAAATCCTGGAGGTGTAATATGCAGCATGGTGACCATGGGTAACAATAAATACTGTCTTGTATATTTGCAAGTTGCTAAGTGAATAGATCTTCAAAGTTCTCATCACAAGAAAAAAACATTGTAACTATATGTGGTGATGGTTGTTAATTAGACTTATTGTGTGATCGTTTTGCAATATATACATATATCAAATCATTATAGTGTACACCTGAAACGAATACAACGCTATATGTCAATTATATCTCAATTAAAAAAATAAATATATTGGGGCGGCGGATGGTTCTCAACAACAAGGTTGAGGGTTCAAATCCCGCATGAGACTAAAGATTGAAAATGGCAACTGGACTTGGAGCTGAGCTGCGCCCTCCACAACTAAATCAAAGGACAACGACTTGGAGCTGATGGGCCCTGGAGAAATACACTGTTCCCCAATATTCCCCAATAAAAAAATTTTTTTAATTAAATTTATTGGGGTGACAATTGTTAGTAAAATTACATAGATTTCAGGTGTACAATTCTGTATTACATCATCTATAAATCCCATTGTGTGTTCATCACCCAGAGTCAGTTCTCCTTCCATCACCATATATTCGATCCCCCTTACCCTCATCTCCCACCCCCCACCCCCCATAAATAAATAAATAAAAGCATCTGACCCTTGAAATGTCTTTTAAAAAATAAATAAGTAAATAAATATATTATAAACTGGAAAAAAAAAAAAGACTATGCTTCAAAAAAAAAAAATAGCTAACAGGCAATTTAAAGCCAATGACTGATTTCTTTCTTTCGCTGCTCACCGAGGAGATGGATTTTCTTGGAAGCCGCTGTCTGAATCTGAACCGTTGTCGATAGGAAAACCTAGACTCTGCCGGAGAGAGCCTCCTCTGGCTTGAGGAGCAGGAAAACCGTGAGAGGATGGTCTGTCCTACATAAAGTCGGGTGTGCACTTTAGCGAGAGACACAGGACCAGGGTCTTATCAATGGCGATTAGCAAACTCACATTTTTGGGACTTAGCAAGCATCTCGTTTCTCTAATCTACCAGCAGGCACCACCCATCTCTCAACTCCTATTAGCCTGGGGATTTGTAGCTGCCTTTTGGAGTCCAAGACCCAGAGTATCACCACTGGGGACCGCCTCACGGATGCCGGTTGCTGTTTCATATTAATTATTAATAATTATGGACTGCTCCAGTTACAGGCGACTCGACGTTCCGCGACACATTCGGCTGTCGATATTATTAAATTCCTTCAACATGAGGGGAACAAAAACCAAGAGTACCTCATCAGAGGCCAAATGAAGCCCAGAGGAAATTAATGAGTGGCATGTCACTCAGGGATGAAGCTGATTCATCGGAAGTGGAAACAATAATTAAGAACTTAAAAAGAAAATTATTTTGAGCAGTCTCTTCCCCCCCCCCCATGCCCGTAGATTTTTCCCTCATGGTAAAAATTACCAGCTGTTTCACAGAGTATTAAAGTTCTCAGGGTTTGGAGGATGGAGGACCCCTCCCAGCAAGGATTTTGGGAGCTCGGGCCACTGCTCCTTTTTATCTTTGGGAGATAGGATGGAAAAGAACAGACAGCCCAACCCCAATTCCCACAGCGCGGCTACTGGCTGGAAATATGTATTGTTAGTGCCCTCTAGTGGCCAAAGCTTGGCTGAACTTGAAAAGACATTTTTCACCCTGAGCTGGGTGTTGAGTGCTTTTGAAAAGCTATTTTGCAACTTGTCTGTTGCCTTGGTGCTCTACTAGGAATGGCTTTCGACTGCATGACGCTGGTTCTTTCATTGTACGCTGCCTCCAATCCTCTTGGGGGAGCGGGTGGGTTTGAACTAAAACTACAGTTTTTGAAAATGGCAAATTGCAGTTTTTCTGAGGAAATCTTCTAGCCTCCCAAGTAGACCATTCTTTGTCTGCACGATTTCCTCTTGACTGCCTATCCCCCAAAGCAACATCTTCATATTTATAAATGTCTTTTATTGCCTAAGTTTCTTTGACAAAGCCATTTTTCTTCTTCATGCTAATGGTGTGCCTTGCAAAGTCTCTAAAAATTAAGCAATTTCCCTTTGACCTGGAAATTCCACCTCCAGGAATTTTCCCTAAGTACTCACGATGGGAATGAGCAAGACTGAGGATAAGCTACTTGTTGAAGGATTTCTCATAACAAAGAGGACACCCCCCCCCGATGTGTAATAGTACTGAATTTGATAAATCATAGTTCAACCAACAAATGAAGTGAGATTTTGTAATTGAAAATGACATGTTCCAGTTGAGAAGATCCCTCTTGTTAACAGATGGGGACATTAAGATCAAGACAGAGGAGTGACCTTCCTGGTGTCTCACATAAAACCTGGGCGATGGCGACAGGAGGGTTCACTTTGTGCTAAGTCATTGAGCTGTATATTCCCTAAATTTATGTATATTGCATAATTTTAAATTAAAATTTAAAAAAAGATTTTTTAAAGGTATTCTAATCCCCCATTTAACAGTCTTTTTGTGATACTATTTCTGCTCCTAGCAAGAAAAGTTAGAGGTACAAAAGAAAAAAAAAAGGATATATGGCATTTGGTAACTAGATTTAAATATTGCATTTAGAACATTCATATTAAGAGACTGAATTTGTTTGCCATGGCTTTGTCTGTGGTGAATTGGAAAACAATGTGAAACACTGCTCAACTGAAACTCACAACTTGTTAGCAGCTGGAAAATAATACACCTACAATTTTTGGCGCCGTGGGGATTGGAGATTATCCATGAATGTCACGAATTCATATTTCCTTATCCCCATAACAACTGTGAATTGCCATATCTTTTGCTGTCACTTAAAAAAAAATAGAATATTTAGAGAAAACCAGTTTGCCTAAATGTCCAAGGTAACGTAGAACTCTTCTCCTCTCTATTTCTTTGCGAGAAGTAGAGCAATAGTGAGTGAATTTTGAGTTAATAACTACTTACTTTGGGTCTGTTACCCTGAGACAATCGTGAAAAACAGCTCAGCGCCAGGCTTCAAGTCGTCTGAACAAGAGGAAGTTCTACATCCATGAAAAAAAATCAAGACTGATATTCAGCAAGTGAGTGCACAGAGTACAGTCTACGGGTTATAATGGTATAAGGAACAAAATCAAGTGTTAGAAACTTTGAGTTAGATGGATATGGATATACATCTGTAAGGACAGTTGAGTTTAAATCGATGCAGCTCAGTTCCCCTACCTGTAAAATGGGGGTAATATTGGTACCTCCTACTGTAAAGATTCAATAAGATAATGCACATTGCTGCAACAGTCAATGCTCAGACATGTTAATCGAACACTAATGCATTTTATTAACAAACATCATTGAGCCTGGCCAACTAGACAGCCCAGGTGGAAATTCTTAGTTTTTATATCAGGGTAAGTATGCATGTTTAACTTTAAGAAATGGTTTCTCAAGCTGAAATAACCATGATGCCTGAGAAATTACCCTTTCCACATCTTTTGCCAGTTTCTCTCAGTAGATGGTGCCCTTGAGACTTCTGTCCACAGGGATCTTTTTTTTTTTTTTTTCCATCCCAGGGAAAAAGAACCAGTTTTTATGCCAAGTACAAATTCAGAGGACAAGAGATTCAATTTAGCTAATTCCTAAAGATCTTAATTTCCAAACACTGTCACCACAGAGTGTATTGCTTAAGAGATGCAGCAACGAATAAATGAATAAGTGGCAGAAAGCCCTGTTCTATCTTGTCAAATGACAGTCAAGCCATTTAGGGGTTTGTAAGGCAACTGAGTCAGGAAACACTTTCTCTGCTTCCCTTCTCAAGAAGACACACAGGTCCTGGTGTCTAAAGAGCTGGTTTTGAATCCTGGTTCTGACTCCAGCTTGCTGTGTGACCTCAAGCTTGCTACTCGCCCAGCCCACCATGTCTGTTTCCTCTGTGTCTATTTCCTTCTTCATAAACAAGGAGAGAGAACACTGGTGAGGCTCAAGCCCTTTGATGGCAAAAATAAAAGCCACTGTTTGTTAAATACTTATGTTGTTTTAAATACTTTATCTGTGGTATTACTTTTAATCTTACACAACCCTGTGAGATAGGTTTTATCAGTGCTTGTATTTCATAGAGGAGGAAACTGAGGCATGGTGCAATTAAGTGACTTTCCCAGGGTCACATATCTAAGTAAATGAGAAAGCCAACCCTTGATCCAGCCTGTGTGGCTCCACAGCCCACACCCCTCGCTGCTGTGAGGTCACACCACTCACGACTCTGTCCTTAGGCTGGAACTGGGGCCTGGCACAGAGTAGGTCAATGAGAAGAATGAATAAACTTGAATACCCATCACTTGAGACTGTAAGAAAATTATGTTTTCATTTAGATAACAGAATCTTAAAGAATATCGGGGTTTATTGAATCTTTAGGAATCTCTAAGTTTATCTAGAGCCCTAATTTTCAAATGGGGAAATTGGCACCCTGTAGGGTTTTTTAAAAATAGCTGTAAATTCAGATCCAAGATGGCAGAATAGATAAACACTGTGCCTGTGTCATTCGATAAACATATTAAAACTGCAACTAAATTATAGAACAATCAACCTGAAGAACCATCTGAAGTCTAGCCAAACAGAAGTCCTAAACTAAAAATATAAAGAAGAAGCCACATGGAGACTGGTAAGAGGGGTGGAGACCCAGAACAGGCCCCAAACCTTCCTGTGATGTTTGAGAATCAAGAGGAGTATCTCAGCTGCAGGGGTTCCCCCCAGAGGAGCGGGTGACCCCAGCCTCCCACACCAGGCTCCCCAGCCCAGAGTACGAGTACTGGAAATAGGAGCCCCCAAAACATCTGGCTATGAAAAACAGTGGAGATTCTGACCATCTGGCAGGAATGGAAGGCTGCGGGAAACCCACACATCCTCTCAAATGGCCTGCTCACGGACTCACTCTCTCACAGGCACTCACCCTGGGCTCCGATGGAGAGACAGTTACTTGGGGGTTGTTGGAGGCATACAGGGGGCAGACTAAGGTGTGTGTCTTCAGGACAAGGGCTGGAGGTCCTGTGAGGGGGTCCTACTCCCATGCAGCGGGCAGGCGGGTGCCATCTTTCTGGTGTTGAGCCCTCCCCAATAGGTCAAATCTGAATTTGATTGGTATGGAGAGCTCCCCTGGGACTTGGCCCCACCCAACTCCCCCAATGCCAGAGGCACTTTCTCCATGAGCAGTCAACCCCACCCACATCGCACTTTTTCTTGGAAAACTACCAGAGTCTGGCAGCCCTCACATAGATGGCAACTGGCCTTGATGTGCTCTGAGACTTTTGCTGAGTCACTCCAGGCTCAGCACTGGCACCAAACCAGGATTTACATTAACCTGATGACCACAACTCTTCCCACTGTAGTGACTTCCTGAGACCCTGCCTCACCCAACGTGTGTACCACACAAGAGCTTATCAGCAGTTGAACCTTAAGGGAACTGGCAGGTTGGAGCAGGCCTCGGGGTGTCCTGGCTTTTTGGAGAGCTACCCCAGGCCCAGTACTGGTGGCAGACATCCTCAGTTTGCAACCGTGGCTTCTCCCATGTGTCTCCAGGCAGCAAACAACTGTGGATCGCTTTGTAGCTCCTACCAGGTAGCCCCTGGCCCATCACAGGCAGTGGGTGACCTGGGCCCCTCCTAAGAGGCCCCAGAAACAACATACTTGGAGGTTGGCTTCAGACCACAGCAGAGCACTGCCCTGTTAGCCCCATAAGCAGCACACACAGAGGGCGATCTCAACAAGCACCAGAGCCCGCTGGGGAAAATCCTACTCAGAGGGGTAAGCCCCCTACACAGCAGCCCATAAGCTATGGACATGGCAAAATTGCACAGCCAATCAGCCTGAGGGTCAATCCCACCCACTGACATGCCATAGCATTCAGGGCTCAACTCTAATACGAGGGCACACACAACCCACACAAGGGACACTCCTGGAGTACCCAGTGCAGGTGACCAGGGAGACTGTGCCACTGAGCCCCACTGGGCACCTACTACATACAGCCACCCGGCCAAGACTGGGAGACATAGCAGCCCTACCTAATATATAGAAACAAACACAGAGAGGCAGCCAAAATGAGGAAACAAAGAAATGTGTCCAGAATGAAAGAACAGGAGAAAACTCCAGAAAAAGAACTAAACGAAATGGAGGCAAGCAACCTACCAGAAACAGAGTTCAAAACAATGGCTATAAGGATGCTCAAGGATCTTAGTGAGAACTTCAACAAAGAGATTGCAAACATAAAGAAAGACATAGAAACCATAAAAAAAAAAGTCAGAAGTGAAGAATACAATAACTGAAATGAAGAATGCACTAGAAGGAATCACCAGCAGACTAGATGAAGCAGAGGATCGAATCAGTGATTTGGAAGACTGGAAGACAAGGTAGCAGAAAATAGCCAATTAGAACAGCAAAAAGGAAAAATAATCCAAAAAAATGAGGAGAGTTTGAGACCTATGGGACAATATCAAATGTAACAACATTCACATTATAGGGGTACAAGAAGGAGAAAAGAAAAAGCAAGGGATTGAGGATCTATTTGAAGAAACAATGACTGAAAACTTTCCCAACCTGGTGAAGGAATTAGACATACAAGTCCAGGAAGCACAGAGAGTCCCAAACAGGTCCACACCAAGAAACATTATCATTAAAATGGTAAAGGTTAAATTCAAAAAGAGAATCCTACAAGTACAAGAGAAAGGCAACTAATAACTTATCAGGGAGCTCCCATAAGATGTGTCAGCTGATTTCTCAACAGAAACTTTGCAGGCCTGAAGGGAGTGGCAAGAAACATTCAACATCATGAAAAGCAAGACAACCAAAATTACTCTATCCAGCAAGGCTATCATTTAAAATTGAGGGACAGATAAAGAGCTTTCCAGACAAGAAAAAGCTAAAGGAGTTCATCATCACCAAACCAGTATTACAAGGAATGTTAGAGGGATGTCTTCAAGATGAAAAAAAAAAAAAACACCCAAAAATATGAATAATAAAATGGCAATTGCTACATATCTATCAATAATTACTTTCAATGTACATGGATTAAATGCTCCCATCAAAAGACATAAATAGATAAGAAAACAAAACCCTTACATATGCTGCCTACAAGAGACTCGCTTCAGATTGAAAAACAGACAAGATAGGAAGTAGAGGGATGGAAAAAGATATTTCATGAAAATGAAAAAACCTGGGGTAGCAATACTTATACCAGACAAAATAGATTTTTTAAAAAGGCTATGAGACAATGAAGGACGCAGTAATCCCATTTCTAGGTATTTATCTGAAGAAACCCAAAATGTTACTTTGAGGAGATGTGTGCATCCATATGTTCCTTGTAGCGTTGTTTACAATGGCCAAGATGGGGAGGCAGTAATGACTATGTATAGTGCCAGGTGGGCACTAGACTAGTCAGGGAGATCTTTTCTTAAATTATATAAATGTCTAACCACTATGCTGTACACCTGAAATTAATATAAAACAATATTAAATGTTAACTGTAATTGAAAAATTAAAAAGTGGGGGCAAGGTGAAGGGGAATTAGAGGCCCAAATTTCCAGGTATAAAACAAATAAGTCATGGGGATGTAATATACAGCACGGGGAATACAGTCAATAATATTGTGATAGCATAGTACAGTGTCAGATGGTTGCTGGACTTACAGCGATCACTTCTTTAGGTATATAAATGTTGAATAACCATAGTGTACCCCTGAAACTAATATGATACTATATGTTAGCTATATCTTTAATAAGAATCTTCTTTAAAGTAGCTATAAATCCTTTGATACTTCTCCCATAAAGATATAGGGTCTAGGTCCCCACCCCTTGAATCTGGGCTGACTTTAGTGACTTACTTAAAACCAGTAGAATTTGGTAGAAGTGAGGCTTTGTGTTTACTTCAGGCTGGGTCATCAACGCTGAAGCAGCTCCCACCTTATTGGAACTTTCTTACTTGAACCTTGAGCTGCTATATAAGAAGCACAATTTTCCTGAGATTGCCATGCTGGTTAGATCATGTATAGACACTATGATTGACAACCCAGCTGGGCAGCCACCCACATAACCGAGCCATTCTGGATGCCCAACCCAATTTCAGCTTCAGTCAATGTCTGACTACACATTCAGCAGAGACCTACGATGGCCCAAATGAGCTCTTTTGGAATCCCTGACCCACAAAACTGGGAGCAAACTAAAATGGTTGTCTTTAATCCGTGATATTGGGCTATTTTATTACACGCCAGTAGTCACTAGAAGGGGAATCAGAGTAAGCCAGAGAGGGGAAGTGACTGACCCAAGACATTCGTGGGCAGTGGCAAGAGCAGGGCTAGAATCTAGTGTTCTGACCCTTCGCCAGAGTTCTGCGTGCTCCCGTGCCAAGTGGAGGCCGTTTTTCCCTAAGGAATATTCTAACCAGGACGGGCAGTGCCCAGCCTTCTGCATAGTCATTGATATGGAAAAAATTCACATTATATAATTGTATGGATAAAAGAAGTTACAATAAATTATTACGGCATGATTTCACTTTTTTCTTTTTAATAAATGTGCATTAAAAAGTGGGGTAGGAGACAGTTCACCAAATAGCTAGTCATTGAGAATGTGGGCAGTTAACACCCCTCCAGAAATGGTTCCTATGTTGTATGTTATTTGGTTTATTTTACTTATTTGCTTGAATTCTTCAATAAAACATTTTCCAGTTTAAAACAAAAGTGGGGCAGGAAATAAATCAAAAATATAACTGTAGTAAACTTGAGATGGTGGAATTACAAATGATTTTATTCTTTACTCTATATTGACTCCCCCACCCCACCCCACATGTCCTCAGCATAAATACACTATCTACTGTTTTAAAACATTAAAGACAGAACTGAAATTACACAGCAAGTTAGAGACGGTGCCAAGGTGATAAGAGTTGTGGCCCAGTTCTCTCAATATGTAAGCTCAGCTCCTCCGTTGGCTCAGCAGTTCTGTAATAAAAGCTCCCATTAAAAAACTTTCTTTTAAGAAGATATACTGTTTTAAATGGAAGCAGTCATCTCTAAGCTCTTGACTATTCCACAATTGCTTTCAAAGTTGCCTTCGGGGACATGTGAAGAGAGGAAAAGGGGGAGGTTAGGCACAAAAAAAGACAATCCAAACGCAGAGCTGGAATGTGCTGAGGAAATGCGGTGAGATCCGAGAGACACTCAAGATGAGAATGGTGAGCAGAATTCCTGCCTAGGGGAAAAATATCTGTGGGAAAAGTATCTGTCTAGCTCTCAAATCTTCGTCTAAACCATCATTCATGCCCCGACAGGCAGTTGTAATGGGTCTAAGAAATGGGTAGGAACAAGGTGTTGCGAAGTTCATTACCTGGGCCTCCGGGACACTGTCCCCATTGCTGAGTATCTTATCTGAGTATCAGTTCTGAGTTTGCACAATCAAACACTTCCGAGAGCTTAACAGATGCTCTGGATGGTAACTGAAGAGGAGCCAAGGCACATAAAAGCTTAATGGTTTTTTGTTGCTGTTTTGGTTTTTTTTGTTTTGTTTTGTTCTTTTTCTTTTTCTTTCTTTTTTTTTAATTTATAATTTGCTCAGTAGTTCTCTCCAGTGATTAACAAGAAACTCTGCCATTTGTGTAAAACGGAAATGTCTGTATATTTCTCCATCTAAAATAAACAGCAACCTTTTCCCTCGCAGGTGAGGCAAGAAACAGAGGGCATCTCTGCCTTTAAAAAGTCCCCTTTACTTGGAGGAACAGGACCTGGGATGTGCTTCACTACTGAGTGGGAACAGCTATATGAATTTTGATATCTAGGTTCTGAGAGGGTAAATCGATAGATAGAAATGAGCAGGAGAAGGAGAGACTTAGGTCCAGTTAGAAAGCCCCTTGCTGCAGCTCTTACTGGGGCCAAGACCCTTGGCTGCTGCCCAGCAGAATTCCAGGCTTACACACGCCTCTAAATCAAAGAAATGCATTGCTAAATGTCAGAGAAGGGAAGACGAGGCACTCAGGGGAAGAACAATAAGAGAAGTGAGAGGGGGAGGTAATTCTACCCTTAGAAGTAAAAGCCTTCACACAATGCGAGGTGATGCTGCTTCCCTCTCTTGGGTTCTCCTGCTCCAGGTTTCAGAGGATACGCTCTCTTACTAATAAACTTTTGGCTGTTCTATGCTGAGCTCTGTCTCTTGGTTGAATCCTTCCCTTCATGAAGAGAAGACCCGAGGTGTAACGTCATTTCCCAGTAATAGTTCCAGTACCACCAGGATCTTAGAATCTTCCAGTCTGGTCCTTGTATTTTTGAATGGTCATCAAACGATTCTTTCGAAGGGGAGGAAACCTTTGTGGAAATGAGATTTCTCAAACAAGACTGGTCATCTAGCAGTTAAAACAGGAGTCATCCGTATATTGCATTGTGGGGTCTCCACCCAGAGTCTAGTCTCCTTCTGTCACTATGTATTTGACCCCCTTTCCCCTTTGTATCTTGACTGTGGTGATCACAAGAGCTACAGGTGGTAAAACTGCATCGAACTAAATACACACAGTCACACAAATAAGTGCAGGTAAAAGTGGTGAGATGCGAATAAGGTCAAGTACATTGTGTCAAAGTCAGTCCCTTGGCTGTGGTCGGTACCAGAGCTGTGCGAGACGTCACCACTGGGGGAGGCTGGGTGGAAGGGATACAGGGTCTGTCTGTATTATTTTTTGCAGCTATTATACATGTGAACCTACAATAATCTTTAAAAGTTTTTTAAATCAGAGCTGCTTTGGTGCTTGGATAGAGCTGACGTCTTCCCCCATTCTCTCTCCTCCTGGAGTGGGCACCACAAAGCACCGTGAGAAAACTTCAGCTCAAGTTCAAGGCCTGCATTAGGTAATACTGAGCCCAGAGGTGGGACATGATCCACTCAGGGTCTTCCAGCCCTGGGAGCAGCCTTATCTCACACCTCCAGCTTTTCAGCTGAAGGCTCTTTCTCTTAAATCCCAGTGGTTTGGTTTTTGCTGAGTATCTAACATAAAGATCAACTTAGCCAAAGTTATAGAAGCAATTTAAAAGAATGAATACTGTTGGCTAAGGAAGTCTTGTAAAACTGATGGGGGACATAATGCAATTATCCCCATTTCACAGGTGAAGAAACTAGAACACGGAGAGATTAAGTAATTTGCCCCTGGGTAACTAACAATCGGCCCAGGAGGGTTCCCTAGTGTAGAGTGAGCTCACGGTATTCCTTCAAGTCTACGTGTGTGTGTGTGTGTACACATGTGTGTGTGTCTTTCAGAAGTCAAGCCCACATGTTTGCTAAGGCCATGGTAGAAATGAAATTTGGGTTTAAAACTCAGCAATTTTGCTACTGTTGTAAGCTTTCCTCCCCCATCCCCCAAGGGAGGAATTTAATTTGCTCAGGAATCTCCCCTTTTGCCACTGGGGAACCACAAATGACGGAACCTTGGCAGCTCCAACTGAAGGCTCCAATTACTGGGGTCCAGCTCAGCTTGACGTCACCAAGGGAAGACCCAAAACTCAGGTAGCTCAGACTTTTGGCCACTGCTGGCCTCACGTGGACACCGCGGTGACAATATTCCTGACCGTCATCTACTCCTATTCCTGCCTCCCCGAGATGCTTCATAAGCTTCTCTTTATTTAGCTCTCGGTCACTTTTACTGCCTCCACTGTCCTTAGAATTTTTACTTAGCTGTCTAAACCCATGCCTCCTCATCAGAATCAATTAATTCATCATTACAGAACCCATTTTTACCAATGGACTTTCTACTGTTTTTTTCTAATGTGTTCATTTATTTATTTTTTAAATACACTTTATTTTTAAGAACACTTTAGATTTACAGAAAAATTGTTGTGGGGGCAGAGCCCCAGAAAGTAGTTTACAGGCTCTCGGCCTCACATGGAGGGGTGCTGGCTCGGGTAGTAGATGGCCATCAGCTGTGGCTGATTGGCCGTCAGCTGTGGCCATTGAGCCATTGGTCACTAATATAACTGCCGTGGCTACGGAGAGCGGAGGAGAGTCGTTGGTCGGTTGCAGAGAAAACGGACAGCAGGTCACACGTCCAGTGAACCCAGCCTCCAGTGAGACCATAGTGGTATGACTCCCCTACCTATGGCTCCGTGGGTGTTCCTTTTTGGCCTCACCATATCCTGCGTTCTTGTATGGGGAGCGGGACCAGAGACCCTGCAGGCCGCCCCGCCTGACAAATGGCGCAGCGAGCAGGGTCTCCTGCACGACAATTGTGAAGATAGTACAGGTAATTCCCCAGTCCTACTGTCCCTGTTATTAACATTTAATATTAGTCTGGTACATTTGTTACAATTAATACACAAATATTGATGAGTTATTATTAACTAAAATGTGTAGTTTATTCAGATTTTCTTAGTTTTTACCTAATGTTCGTTTCCGTTCCAGGATCTCATTCGGGATGCCACATTATTACATTTAGTTATGTCTCCCTCATGGAGGTGACTTTCCTGTGTGTGTGTGTGTTGTTTTATTTTACACTTTATTTATTATGACATTCAATATTATATTATATTAATTTCAGGTGTACAGCATAGTGATTAGCCATTTGTATAATTTAAGAAGAGATCCCCCTGACTAGTCTGGCACCCACCTGGTGCTATACATAGTTATTATCATATTATTGACTATATTCCCTAAGCTTTACTTTACCTCCCCACGACTATTTTGTAGCTACCAATTTGTACTTCTTAATACCGTCACCTTTTTCACCCTGCCCCTCAAACCCCCTCCCATCTATCACCCTGATAAATCTAGTACCCATCTGCACCATACACAGTTATTATAATATTATTGACTATATTCCTTATACTATACCCTACATCCCCATGACTACTTTGTAACAACCAATTTGTACTTCTTAATCCCTTCCCTTTCTCACTCCTAACCCCACTCTCAGCCGGCAACCATCAATATGTTTTCTGTATCTATGAGTTTGTTTCTGTTTTGTTTGTTTGTTTTCTTCTTTAGATTCCACATATAAGCAAAATCACATTGCATCTGCCTTTCTCTGTGTGACATACTCCACTCAGCACAGTACTCTCTAGGTCTATCCAGGATGCCACAGATGGCAAGAACCCATTCCCTTCCATGGGTGAGCAATATTTCATTGTATATATGTACCACCTCCTCTTTATCCATCCATCCATCGATGGACACCCAGGCTGCCTCCACATCTTGGCCATTGTACACAATGCTGCAATGAACATATGGAAGCACATGTCCCCTTGAAGTAGCAATTTGGTTTTCTTAGGATAAACACCCAGAAGGGGGACTAGCCTTTGTTTTAAAGTCTATTTTATCTGGTGAAGTATTGCTACCTCAGCTATTTTTGTTGTTGTTTATTTGTTTGTTTGTTTTCATTTTCATGAAATATCTTTTCCTCATCCCTTTACTCTCGGTCTGTGTGTTCTTTCTTATCTGAAGTGAGTCTCTTGTAGGCAGCATATGTAAGGGTCTTGTTTTCTTATCCATTGGAGCATTTAATCCATTTACACTTAAAGTAAGTGTTGATAGATATATAGTTATTGCCATTTTATTATTCATATTTTTTATCTTTGTTTTCTTCTTTTTCTGTCTTACAGAAGTCCCTCTAACATTCGTTGTAATACTGGTTTGGTGGTGATGAACTCCTTTAGCTTTTTCTTGTCTGAGAAGCTCTTTATCTGTCCTTCAATTTTAAATGATAACCTTGTTGTGTAGAGTAATCTTGGTTGTAGTTCCTTGTTTTTCATCACTTGGAATATTTCCTGCCAATTCCTTCTGGCCTGCAAAGTTTCTGTTGAGAAATCAGCTGGCAATCTTATGAAAGCTCCCTGGTAGGTAACTAACTGCTTTTCTCTTGCTGCTTTTAAGATTCTCTCTTTGTCTTTAACCTTTGACATTTTAATTATGATGTGTCTTGGTGTGGGCCTCTTTGGGTTCATCTTTTTTGGGACTCTCTGTGCTTTCTGGGCTTGTACGAGTATATCTATTTCCTTCACCAGATTAGGGAAGTTTTCCATCATTATTTCTTCAAATAGGTTTTCAATTCCTCTCTCTCTCTCTTCTCCTTCTGGTACCCCTATAATGCGAATATTGGTATGCTTGATGCTGTTCCAGAGGACAGTTAAACTCTCCTCATTTTTTAAAAATTCTTTTTGCTGTTTCAATTGGGTGTTTTCTGCCTTATCTTCTAAATTGCTGATTTAATCCTCTACTTCATCTAATTTACTGTTGATTCCCTCTAATGTATTCTTCATTTCAGTTATTGTATTCTTTATTTCTGACTGGTTCTTTTTTTTATGTTTTCTATCTCCATTTTTATGTTTGCTATATCTTTTTATTTTTTTAAAAGATTTTATTGGGGAAGGGGAAAAGGATTTTATTGGGGAACAGTGTGTACTTCCAGGACTTTTTTCCAAGTCAAGTTGTTGTCCTTTCAATCTTAGTTGTGGAGGGTGCCGTTCAGCTTCAAGTTGTTGTCCTTTCAGTCTTAGTTGTGGAGGGTGCAGCTCAGCTCCACGTCCAGTTGCCATTGCTAGTTGCAGGGGGCACAGACCACCATCCCTTGTGGGAGTCAAACTGGCAACCTTGTGGTTGAGAGGACATGTTCCAACGAACTGAGCCATCTGGGAGCTCAGCAGCAGCTCAGCTCAAGGTGCCGTGTTCAATCTTAGTTGCAGGGGACGCTGCCCACCATCCCTTTGCGGGACTCGAGGAATCAAACTGGCAGCCTTCGGAGTTAGGAGCATGGAGCTCTAACCACCTAAGCCACCGGGCCAGCCTGTTTGCTATATCTTTGTTGAAGTTCTCCCTGAAATCACCGAGCATCCTTATAACCAATGTTCGAAACTCCGCATCTGGTAGATTGTTGTCTCCATTTTGTTTAGTTCGTTTTCTGGAACTTTGTTCTGTTCTTTTATTTGGGACAAAGAAGTTTCTTTGTCTCCCCATTTTGGCTGCCCCCCTGTGTTTGTTTCTATGTATTAGGTAGAGCTGCTGTGCCTCCCAGTCTTGGTAGGGTGGTTATGTAGTAGGTGTCCTGTGGGGTTCAGTGGCACAGTCTCCTTGGTCACCAGAGCCAAGTGCTCCAGGTGTGTCCCTTGTGTGGGTTGTGTGTGCCCTCACGTTGTAGTTGAGCCTTGGTTGCTGTTTGCACATCAGTAGAAGCGGTTGACCTTCAGGCTGATTTGTTGTGAGGACTGGCTGTGATTATAGTGGAGGAGCTGTGGTGCAAGGGCTGACCCTACAGAGCAGAGTCTGCTTTAGTGGGGCTCTGGTGTCTGCCCAATTTGCCCTTTGGGTGTGTTGTCCCTGGAGGCAGCCAGGTGATGCTCCAGCTTGGTTCAAAGCTGGCCACTGGGGGTGCCATTGCAGGGCCTCCTGGGAGGGGCCTCACCACAGGCCAAGTTTAGCTGCCCAGGGACACCTGGTATGAGCCACAAAGAAATCTGCAGATGTCTGCCACCCACCCCGTGCTTGGAGTTGCTTCGAGAGGCCAGTCTGTGAACCAAGGCCTGCTGTTGCTAGTGCCAGGTTTAGGGCTGCTCGGCCAGAGGTACAGGGCATGCTGAGCCAGATGCTGCTTATTTGGATTTTGTGGACCTTTGAGAGATTTCGGGAAAGTCTTCAGCATGAGCTAAGACAGGTTGTTTGTACAGAAGAGCCACTGGAAGCACCTTGGGTGTGCCCAAAATTTGGATGGAGTGTGGTCTCAGGGAATCACTAGAGTGGAGCAGATGAAAGGTGATAGCCAGTTTGATGGCGACTCAGATATCTGCCTGCATCTGCACGCAGGGAGGTGGGAGGGTTCAACAAATTAAAAATGGCTTCCTCCAGCTCCTCTGTCAAGGAGAAAGCTGCCCCTCCAGCCCTTGCCTTGGAGCCAGACAATTTAGTTCCTCTCCGTATGTCCCTGGAAGCTTTTGAGCTGCTGCTGTAGCACTAGAGCTCAGAGTGAGTGAGTAAGTCCATGCACAGTCTTTCTAAGAGGAGCGTCTGGGAATGCAGCCACCCTCTGTCTCACTCAGCCACAATCTATGCTGGTTTTCACAACTAGAAGTTATGGAGACTTCTCTCCCCTGCACTGGAACCCTGGGCTGGGGAACCTGTTATAGGGCTGGGACACCTGTTATAGGGCTGGGACTCCTTGCTCCTTCCAGAGGAACTTTCACAGCTGAGATATCCCTCCTGATTCTTAATGGTCACACGTGGGTGTAGGACCTGTACATTTCATGTCTCTGCCCCTCCTACCAGTCTCAAGCTGGCCTCTTCTGTATGTCCTTAGTTTTGGGGCTTTGGTTCAGCTAGACTTCAGGTGATTCTCAATAATAGTTGTTCAGTGGTTTGATTGTAATTGATGTGGTCCTGAGAGGAGGTGAGCACAGCATTTACCTACTCCGTCTTGACTGGAAATCTTCTACTTTCTACTGTTTTTAATGTGGTGGCTTTCTGAGGATGATAAGACATTGAATTTTCTCTTGTCTCATGAAGGTCTTCCTTGGGTTAAGATTACAAGAATCAGAGGTTGGGAGAACAGAGCAGGCAATATGCATATTCACACATGCTTTAATTTTCTTTTTACAAAAATCAAGTCATATCTTTTTATAGACTGGTTTTCTTCACTTAATAAGTTGGGAACATTTTTCCACATCATTTTGGTGGATACTGAATTGAGCTGACTAGTGTCCTCAGAAATTTCATGTCTTCTCAGGACCTGGATGTGACCTTATTTGGAAATAGGGTCTTTGCAGCTGTAATCAGGTTATTATGAGGTCTTATTGAATTAAGGTAGAGCCTAATTCAATGACTGGTGTTCTTAGAAGAAGGAACTTGGGACCCAGGAACACTGAGGAGAGGAGGCCATGTAGAGATAAAGGAAAAGCTGAGTTACACACTTGCATAGCTACCAGGTTATCAAAAGTTTATGTGTGATTTCAGGTGAGTCAAGAAATTAATCTACTGCGATTGTATATAAGATTAGGCATATACTGTTCTAGGCCAAATTTCTTAATATTCTTGTAGATTCCTGACCAGCCCAGAGGAAAAGATTTAAAAACTGATCTGGATGTAAGGATGGAAGTAGAGATTGCCACATCATGTCATGTCGTTAGACGGGTAATTAACTGGAGTAAATGCCTATGGTCATGACTGCTTCGCAGACATGAATTGATTTGGACAAGTGTCAAAACCTGCCACGGCCTCCAATAAGCAAGTGAAAAGATGGTCACCATCACTAGCCATCAGGGAAGTGCAAATCAAAAGCACAATGAGATAGCACCTCACATTTGTCAATGGGTGTGATCAATAAGACAAGAAATAACAAGTATTGGGGAGGATGTGGAGAAAATGGAGTGACATCTGTGAAAGGTACAGGGAAGGGACAGTATTGGCAAGGGAAGGCTTCAGCTGCAGTGCAGATCTGACACTTATGGATGAAAAAATGGGGGGAAGCAGACGCAGGGAGAAAGACTCAGATCCCAACAATAAATATCCAGCGAGGCCTTAACCAACCCAATGGGAGCTCCAGAGCCAAAAATGCCTGTTAGAGAAATCCTTCATTGGGCAGAGATGGCTGGGCCCTTGAATCTCTGCCATGATCCTTCACTGGCCAGGGGGTCCCTGGGAAAAGTGTATCCTTAGCTCATAAGCTCTGGCTGACCCACTGGTGTTGCAGGTGGAGACACTCAGCTCACTGCACTTCTCACACTCAAGCTGCCCTGTTGCCTGGTACGGTGGGTAGGATGCTGAAATAGTAGGTTGAGAGAAGACTGGTGGTTCATCTCCAAACACCACAATCATGAGCTGAATAAGCCCCAACAAGCTGACTGTGTGTTTCTACTCATGTAGATAAGGAAGATATATCTGTCCATTTGCATCAACCCGATTCCCTGTTTTGATAGGCACTGAAGTAGTAGACATAACAAAACAGGTAGGAGGATTGTATAGTATGTGTCCAGCAGACAGAGACATATTGGGATGTTATATGTATTAGCTCTACAGGGCACAGCAATTGTTCCAACGAGGCTCATTAGTTCCCTGGACCTGCCATCATTAAAAACACATGAATCCAATACAAGTTTAAATATTTGTATAACAGAGTAACATTGACAGTTTCATGTACAGTTAGGTCTCTGTATTTGTACTTGGACACCATTTTCTTGAGCTGGTTCTCCAACACCACCACGGCGACCATCTCGTGGCTCCCGTCCCCAAAGGCAGAGGGTCAGCTGCTCTGGGGCTGCCCCAGGCCACCCCACACAATTGCACACTGAACAGCCAGTCCCCCAGCCCACCTCCTACTGGGAAGGACTCTCTTGAGGTGACACAAAACAAAAGAGCCACAAAATCTGGCTCTCTTGAACTTGAAATATACCAAGAGAATATTTGAGATGACCAGAACATTCATAGTCCATCTGGCCCCCTGCAAATTCGTTAAGGAACTCGCAAGTCAGAAACTTTTGTTCTAAACATGAAATGAACACATTCAAACATCAACGGCAGGGGTGCACATCAAGACAAATCTTTCTTGGAAGACAAGTGGGCAACCCAGTGATGTATCTTCCAGTCAGTTATCTCAAGGAGATAATTTTACAAGTTAAGGGAAATGTTATATGCAAAAAAAAATAATGTTCATCATTGCAATTT
This sequence comes from Rhinolophus sinicus, assembly GCF_036562045.2. Lineage (NCBI taxonomy): Eukaryota > Metazoa > Chordata > Mammalia > Chiroptera > Rhinolophidae > Rhinolophus > Rhinolophus sinicus. The sequence continues at coordinate 30,719,714 of NC_133765.1, read as the reverse complement.
CTGAGAAATATTACAAGCAATCTAAAAATCGAACAGGGGGCATTAGTTAAATTCGTGATGACCCATCTTCTCTTCAATGGTCATTAAAATTTGAGTGTGTACTCGAGTGGGGGTGAGTAGAGAGAAAGAAAGAAGGTTAAAGAGAAGGTGGGGGAAGGGCTGGAGGGTGAAAAGAGAGTTCTGGAAGAATACACACCAATATGTCATTCGAGTTTCTCTCTTCAGGATCGACTTACTGTTGTTAGGATTTTTGTTTATCCGTTTGTCTTTCTCTTTTAGAGTTATCTGTAGGGTTGAGCGTTTGACCTCTGCCCCACATCAGAACTGCAGAAGATTGTTCCAATATAAGCGGACACTTGGTCCACCCTTGTTTGCCAAGGATCATAATCTCGGCAGAGGAGTCATAAATAACCACCAGGACATATGGTGGTACCTGGCCAACTTGGCTTTCCCGACGACCTTGGTTCCAAGAACACCAAAGCCCTTCCCACACATGGGTTCACTCATTCTTACACCTTGTGGCCGGAAGCTGACTTGGAACGGCAGATGCTGCCAGAGCCACGCGGCTCCTTGGGAAAACCTTGTCCTTTTTCTCCTCGCTTCTGTTTTCTCAATGTGTTCCCTTATTATCGCCTTATGTACCTCTTCCTCTGGCTGTTCCTCTGTGTCCCTCACAATAGATAGTAGTGGTCAGTAAAGTGTTTCCCTGAGTTCTGCGAGCCTTGATAGCACATTATTCAGCCTGACTGGCATCTGAGGTGAAGGGCAGTCTTGGGGGACTCAGCCGTTAATCTGTGGGGTCTACACTAACTCGTTAGTGTCAGAATTGAATCAAATCGTAAGGACACCCTGTTGTTGTCCTCAGAGAACGACAGAATGGCTTGGTGTGGGAAACCCACACACTTGGTGTCAGAAGTGTTGTGCGTAGAGAAACAGTTTTTCGCTTTAGCCAGCAATTCCGTATGGTTCGACCTAATGGGATTCTCTAAAAATTGAGAGGGATTGATAGAAGAGTGAATGAAAAAGGAGGGAAGGCTCTTGAAACCCAAGAAATTCCAGGAACCCTAACTTGCTGTGATTATTTTGCTATATGCCGTGTCGTGTCCCCCTACCCCTCCCTGGGGCTGGCTGCTACCCCGTCTGTGAAACCTCCCTCTTTGCACAGTTGGCGGGTACCCGACAATAAAACTTCAAGAAAGGAAATGCCAGTAGCTGTAAGAGTGTCATGACTTGGTTTTATGCAGCAGTAAGGAACCCCTGGCCAATTGTGGCGTTCAGCTGTCAGTATACTTCACACCTTGTTATAAAAAAAATGTTTTTAATAGAAACTTCTGTGTGAGTTCATTGTACAGCAGTTATAACTCATAAGGGCCGCTGGGTGACAGAGCAGGGAGGTTGGGTTTCTTAAAGTAAGTGTCAGTAAGAGATCAGATTTTAATTGACTAGCAGATATCCCTGCTTAGGTCAAAGGGTACAGCATTGGAGAGAACAAACCCACTGCATATAGGACAGCAGGAGAATGGGAAAGGGAGAGACACTGTCTGCTAAAACTTCTAGGTGCGTACAGGTCTGTTGTCTCTGCTTCAGCTTACTGTGTCATCCAGAACAAGTTACACTTCTCTTGGAGACTTTGTTTTTTCTTGTACACAATGGAGCAAAAACTAAAATAACCACCACAAGGGGCAGTTGCGAGGGTAAATTGAGACACTCATGTAAATAATGTGGCAAATAAGGAACGTCCAATAATTAGCGGTAAATATTGTCATGCCTCCAGTGTCTGATGTGTGCCATGCATGGTGCCAGGAACTTCACATGTATCTGTCAACACTTCTTTGCAGCCAATCTACTAAGCAAACGTTTTTCTCCATCCTGCATTCAGAAAGGTCACTTACCTGTCTGAAATCATAGCATGAGAAAGAGTGGCAGCTAGGATTTGACTCATAAAGGAGAGTTTGGATCCTTTGGAGGGCTAACATCAATTGCTTCTCATTTAGCTGTCTCTGTAAATCCTGGTGCCAAATCAGCAACACTTTGCAAATGTTGATCACGTCTAAACTCATTGCCAGATGCGCAGCTAGGTGAACACAATCTGATCTCACCGTCAGCTGTTAGGACTTTCAATCATGTGCAACTAAAATGTAAAAAGAAAGAAGAAGAAGACAAAGAAAGACAGCATCTACACGAGAATAAGGGTGAGGGATGCCCCAACTTATTTCCATCGCCTGAGCTGCAAGAGAAGGCTTCCCAAATGTTCTGGGAAGGGAGAGTTTGGTGTTCCCAGCCACCCACCTGCTCTGTATAGACAGACAAGAACAACTCTCCAGGCTGGCGGAGAGACTTGTAAGTCTTATTAGTTCACTTTTATAGGGCGTGTTGCAGAGTTTTCTCAACCCACATGGGGTTGCTGTCCATGTGGCTTGTGCAGACCCAGGACACTGGGCGGCCATTAAGGGAGGCAGCGTTGCCCAGTGCAGGACTAAACCAGGTGGAGACACACAGGCTAATGTTCCTGCCTCGCCCCCCACTTTTCACACCTGCAAAATTATGACCCAGAAACAACTGACTCTTCAGTTGGGGGGGAACCACCCACAGACTGAAACAGCTTGTCACGCCTAGGGCTGGCCAGCCACCCTTGACCCCACCTTCAGCCCCCTTGCACAGAAACAAACTGCCCCTGAACTTTCTTTTAGCCATCGGATTCCAGACACTTCTTTTGTTGCATGAGGAAGAAAGACCATGTCCCTCACCACCCCAGAGACCTCAACCATTTGCTTGCTGCCCCTTCCAGTTTGGGGTGGGTTTTTTCAACGAATATTTTTATAGAGTCATGGTTTTGTTGTTGTTTTTCAAGATTGGACATTCCATGTTTTGCAAAGGTAGCCTCTCTAACAATGAACATTACACTCATTCTCGGTAATAATTATAAAATGTCAATTTAACCAACAAGATACTATTGAGGGCTTGGCTCTATGATATCAAGAGCAAACACTTGCATTATTTATATTCAGTGCCAAGCATTGTTCTAAGTGTTCTACCCGGAAAGAAAAGGATTTATTGAATTTGTGTGACAGCTGTATGATTTGGGTTCTCTTATGATGCCCACTTTATTGATGAGAACACTGAGGCCACGGTGTCACATCCACTAAATGACAGAGCTGGGATTTGAACCCAGGGAATCTATCTCCAGACACCATGTTCTTAACTAGGATTTAAACCACCCCTGAGATTGGCAAAGTTAAACTACTGATGATCGCCAGTGATGGTGGGGACATAGGGAGACCGGTTCTCGTCAAGGCTGATGAGAGCACAAAGTGACATAAATTTTTGCAGGGCAATTTGGCAGAATGTATAAAAATTTTAAGTATTCATTTCTTTGACCTAACAATTTTTAAGATCCGTCATCTAAAAACCCTCATACACATCCACCCAAAAAATACACACACTACCACACACACATAATGGCTCATTGCTGCATTATTTGTAAGGTGGAATCAGCAGGGAAAACGTTTAATCATAAAATTAATAAATATATACTATGAAAAATGTATGATTAAATCCAGACACTCAAATAGAAATCACAACCAGAATTTGGGCGTGGAGAAAAGGACGAATGGTCGGAGCTATACCCATTTAAATACAAAACTAAGATTAAAGGATGTGAGAATTATGGTTACAAAATAGAATATTAGTGTTAAAAACATTGACAATACAACATAAATAATAAAACCAATAAATCAGGATGGAAGGGGGGAAAGTGGGGGATAGGATTCAAAATATCAAGGGGGATAGGATTAAAAATATCAAAAATCGAAATTTATTTCCAAAATGATCCAAGAGCTGAATGTTTTTCATGATGGTTTTGCCTTTTTTCCTTAGAGGGAAAAAAAATCTTCTGTGGTGAGATAAGTTGTACTAAGTTTTTAGCCTCCATTTCATTTTATTTTATTTTTCATTTTTAAAATTTTGCAATTACAGTTGACATACAATATTGTATTAGTTTTAGGTGGACAACATAATGATTAGACATTTTTGTAACTAATGAAGTGATCACCCCAATAAGTCTAGTACCCACCTGACACCATACATAGTTATTACAATATTATTGACTGCATTCCCTATGCTGTACTTTATATCCCTGTGACTATTTTTATAATTGGCAATTTGTACGTTTTAATCCCTTCACCTTTTTCACCCATCCTCTCAATGCCCCCCTCCCATCTGGCATTATATACGGTATAAGATAGGGGTTCGATTTCATTCTTTTGCATGTGTCTGTCCAGTTTTTCCGGCACCTTGTATTGAAGAGACTGTCCTTTCTCCATTGTGCATTCTTGGCACCTTTGTTAAACATTAGTTGACTATATATGCATTGGTTTCATTCTGGGCTCTCTGTTCTGTTCCTTCATTTTATAGGCCTGTCTTTATGCCAGCACTGGACTATTTTAATCACTGTGGTTTGTAATGTATTTTGAAATCAGGATGTGTGATGCCTTCAGCCTTGTTCTTTCTCAAAATCACTTTGACTATTTTGGATCTCTTGTGGTTCCATATAAGTTTTAAGATTATTTCTTCTATCTCTTTAGAAAATGCCTGTGGGGTTTTAATGGCATTGAATGTGTAGATCGCTTTGGGTAGTAGGAACATTTTAACAATATTAAGCCTTCCAACCCATGAACACAAGAAACCTTCCATTGATTCGTGTCTTCTTTAATTTATTTCATAAATATTTTGTAGTTTTTAATGCACAAGTCTTTCACGCCCTTGGTTAAGTTTATTTCTCAGCATTTGATTCTTTTTGATGCTATTGTAAATGGGATTGTGTTCTTAATTTCCATTTTGAATAGCTCATTGTTAGTGTACAAAACACAACTGATTTTTTGTGTGTGTATTGATTGTGTATCCTGCAATTTTACTGAATTTGTTAATTAGTTCTGACAGATTTTTTTGTGTAGCGTCTTTAGGATTTTCTACATGTAAGATCATGTCATCGGCAAACAAAGATAATGTGGGGTGGCCGGATCAATTGGTTAGAGCGCAAGCTCTTAACAACAGGGTTGCCGGTTTGATTCCCACGTGGGCCAATGAGCCGTGCCCTCCACAGCTAGATTGAAGACAATGAGCTGCCACTGAGCTTCTGGAGGGGCAGCCGGATGGCTCAGGTGGTTAGAGAGTGAGCTCTTAACAAGGTTGCCAGTTCAATTCCCATATGGGAAGGTGGGCTGTGTCCCCTGCAACTAAGATTGAAAACGGTGACTGGTCTTGGAGCTGAGCTGCGCCCTCCACAAGTAGATTGAAGGACAACGACTTGGAGCTGATGGGCCCTGGAGAAACACACTGTTCCCCAATATTCCCCAATTTAAAAAAATTATTAAAAATAAAAAAGCACAGCCAGTGTGGTGATTGGTGAAGCTGGTTGATTGGTACCCGGGATTTGTGGTGCTGTTCTTCCTATTTTTGTGTATGCTTGGCCGTGATCAGAATGCAAAGGCCAAAGGAAAGTTACAAGAAAGAACCAGTGACTTTATGTGGCTTCATCACGTACCATACGTTAAACTTGGACACACAACTTCTCCCTGTTTTAATTTTCTCATTACTCAGATGTAAGTAATATTATCATTTGTGTCATAAAATCTTACGAGGACCAACTGAATTAGTCTATGTGAAGTGTTTAGGTAACTGAGATACTGTAAACCCTCAAAAAATGAAAGTCCTAATTATTATTAAATATGGATTCAAGTAGGTACAGATTTATCTGACAGACTTAGCATTGGGAAGGCAGGCAAGTGAATTCAGATTTACAAGGGGGAAAAAAGAGTTCCTCTGTGTGAGAGGGAAGGCTGCCATACTCACCGGGGCCTGTATGTTGAGAGGGAAGCAGCAGTCAGGCATGGGCTTGCATGCTCCGTGACCCAGCCTCCCCTTACCTCTAATGCCAGTGTCTCCAAAGAAGGAGGGAATAGTGTTTAACATAAATGACCATTGTCACTAGTAGTCCGAGTCCCTCTGCTAGGGGGCAAATATGAAACACTTAAATGACTAGCGTCCAGGTAGCTCTGCTGTGGAGCGCCATTTAAGAGAAGACGAGGAAAGAAGGCGTTTTCCTCAAGTCTCCAGTTGTCAATACTCCTGGAAATAAGTGAAAAAGCCCTATACAAATTTGCTTGGGCAAAAGTGGGAATGACTAGCTTGTGTTGCTGGAAAGGCTGGAGCTAGTTTTCCCCAGTGGATCCAGGGATTCAATTAATGACGTGAAGACCACTCTCTTTGTCTTTCAGCCGTGCTTCTCCCTGGGGGTTGGCTCATCCTCGTCTTCTGCAGATGTGTTTCTTCCTTAAGGTGAAGGAAGGGTAAGCATGGCTGTAGACAGCTCCAATTTGACATCCCCTCAACTCCCAACGACAGAATAGAAGGAGGTCATCTACTTCTTGGTGCCTGCATAAAATCCCAAGGAATAGCTCTGATTGGTCTTGTCAGGTCAGGTGTCCATTTCTTGGGCCAATCACTGTAGTCAGTGGGTGGGTCATAGTGATTAGCCTGGGTTCTAGGAGCGCTACTGTGCATGGCCACCATCAGCATCACAGGGGCAGGACCACAGGACAGGGCTATTTGACGGGTACAAACAAGAGAGGAGTGAATGGATTATAAGGCAGCAGATCGGGCAGTCACTCCACACCCTGAGCATTAAGTGTACACAAGGGACATGTTAGATGGGCCCAAGTGGAATAGTGTGATATCGTGACAACCATGGGTGCTCACTCCAGCAGTGAGCAGCACCGGTGACAGAGGAGTTCAGGGGACATCATGGCATAGAGAGCATCTGTGGACCATAGTTCACAGGGATCCAGAGCAGGACCCAGAACAGAGGGTCCTCACAGCTGCGTGGATCAGTCTGGTCACGTGCTGAAACACCTCCACTTCTTGCAGACTTTTAAAAGTCCAGAAAAAGACCTTCGTGGGTGTGGCAGGCACTGTTCCTGGACTTCCACGTCCCTTAACCATTTACCTGAGGCAGCTTAGTGCGAACAGCTGGACTCTCTACCTGAAAGCCTTTGTATTGTGAGCGCCAGAGCACTCCGCCTGTGCAGAAAGCGGGCCAGAATGTGTGAGCAAGACAGAAGAGCCAGTGGGTCGATGCTGCTGAAAGCGGCCATCAACCAATGATGGTAGGGAGCTGTGGCTAATGTCCCAATGTGCTCGCTCCTCACTTGGGACAACTCTGAGGTGTGTGTCCCATGCTGTGTCCCAGAGCCCCCAGTGGGATTTTACCCCAGTTGCCCACAGGGGTAGCTGACATGATTGATTATACTTTCCTTTGACCTCCTTCCCGGTCTTACTTTCCCACCTTCCTTCTGGTAGGATTCCCCCCCCAAATAAACTTTCACATTTGAATCCTTACCTCAGTCAGGGTCTGCTTCTGAGAGAATCCAAGCTATGAGGGTTCACAAACTGGTGTGGCTAAGAGAGATTTGGGGTACACAGCTCAGCGTTTCTGAGGGAGTATTTGAAAGTTAAGCAATGGGGTTAAGAACACTGGGATTAGGAAAGACAGGAGGAGGAAAACAGGGAGAGATGACACAAGGCAGGGAAGAGAAGGATGGGAGGAAGGGAGGGAGGAAAACAGGGAAAAGAAAACTAGACAAATGTATAATGAGCCCACTGATTGCCCAGTCATAGAAATCACACCATGTATGTATATTGAGTAAGTGGGTGAATTCATAAATAAATGAATGGCTAAGTTAAAGGTTCCTTCATTTTAGCTTTGTACGGGTGACACCCCTGTTCTTCTCTGAACATTTAATACCAACAAACAATTCAGAAGAGGCACTAAATAAAGTGATACCAACTCCTTAACATAAAAGCACTTCTTGGAATTTCATTGTTCTTCTCTGCAAGATGGTGCTCAAATGGCGATTGATAAAAGTGATAATGCCACCACCTCCCTCAGGACCTGAGCGGATAAAATGCAGTGAAGCTTTGCCTAAGAGAAAGAACTCTTCCAATGAGAATTTTTATTGGTGACGTTTATGGGAACAGAGCTATGGCTATGACGGCACGAACAATGTCGCTGCCATTTTCCAATGGACTGTAGTGGTGAGACTCTGCCCGCCCAGTATCTACCACACAGCAGAGGCTTGATTAGTAATGGACAAATAAATGGTTGCCATCAACAGGTGGCTCTTCTCTCATTCTTGCCTTTTATGGCCCAATCATTTAACCCCCACTCAAGGGATCACCGAGCAGACTGCCTGTCCTGTTAGAAATGCTGCTACCCACCTACCTTTTCCTTAGATTCCTCCTTTCAAGTTTGAAATGTGGCTTGGCTGTAGAATTCATAAGGATAAATGCCGGCTTTCACACAAATCTATTCTTATGCACTCCACGTGCATGCACTTTTCTTCTTTGATACATACTTGGGCAATGTGATTGAAGAATAGTGGTTGCTGAGGGCCATGGAGAAAAATATAAGGTTGCAGGCTTTTGGTGGGAGCTTCTGGGCATAGTAATGGGTAGGCCTCATTCCTAGGCAGTGAACGCAGGCAAGTGGATGGCGTAAATGTTTATTTTAAGGGGGGAGTCATTTATTTTTCAGGCAGAAAGTTTATACAGCTTGAGAGAATTATTTGAAAGGAAATGAAACCCATGGCATATGATGCTTAGGGGGCCTCGTCCACCTCCCTACTCTCTGCCCAGCTATGAAAATGAGAAGGTTGACCCCCCCCTTCCTCTCCCGGCCCCTCACACACCCCGGTCTCACCATCACTAGCTTGACAACAGACATTTGCACAAGAGCAGCTGTTGTTGAAAAGGGGCTCCAGGTCGCAGCCTCAGTGGTCCCCACTGAAGGATAAACGTAAGCAAGTTTTGTGGATGGAATGAAGCCGACCTTTGAAGGAAGAAATCTGGAGATGTGAATAGAAGCCATTGGCTTCCAAGGCAGAAAATCTAGCCTGCCCTGTGCCAGTCATCTGTGATGTGACTTTGAGCCTCAGTTTCCCCACTTATAAGTAAGTTGGTGGACCGAATGCTTCCCCTCCCCCAAAGTCCCCTTCCAATTCTAATATGATATTTTAGGAAAGATCATACTGCATAGGTTTGGTTTACTGACAGCTCCGTCTGGCAAAAGCCCTCCAAGTGTCTTGTATTCTTCCCTGGGTCCTCGTTCCTTTTTCATCCCTCTTCCCAGCTATTGTTCTTTATTTAGTCATTGAAAAAAATAATGCTGAATGCCCTTTTACAGACCAGGCAATGCAGTGGGCCCTGGACTATAGCAGTCCACAGGACAAAGAACGTGCTCATCTGGAGTTTCCATTCTCGTGGGGAAGGCACACAATATCTAAGTAAGCAAGTAAATAAAAAATGCAATACCAGGTCATCGGCTGTGCTAATCTAGAGGCAATAGAGCAGCATCACACGTGGGTCTGAATCCTCACGGACAAACTCTAGGTAAGTTATTTAACGTCTCTGGGCCTCAGTTCCCTCATCTGTAAAATGGGGGTGGTAACATTATCTGCCTCATAGTGTTATTGAGACAATTAAATGAGTGAGGAGAAAGCTCTTAGAACCATGCCTATATCAGCCTTCGCTGCTATTATCATCCTCCTCACCACCGTCATCACTGTATTGGATCTGCCATAACTTTCACCAGTTCTTCTCTACTTCCTCTCTCCTTTCTCTCCCCAGGCCTTTGGAGTCAGGCAGGCGCAGGTTCAAATCCCATCCATCACCTACTAGCTGTGTGACCTTAAATAAGTAATGTCACCTCTCTGATCTTTAGTTTCCTCATGTGTAAAAAGGGGATGACACTGATGATGATGATGAGAGTGATGATGATGACGACAATTCCTTCTACAGAAGCGTATTGTGAAGATTTCTAGAAAGTTCTGGTACTAAGTAGGTCCTAATAAATATTTTCTTTCTTCTCTCTCACATATTCCTATTCACGAAGTTTCTTTTCATTTCGATGCTACATTAAAACATTTTTTACCTGAAACTAATATAAAAAATAAATAATTAAAAAAAACATTTTTGATGATATTTTTAATATAATTGATTTTCTTCCTGTGTGTGCGACGCATTGAAGAACATTATTCTGAAATGGGATCTGGGCTTCCCCAGACTGCCAAAAGGGTCCATAGCAGTCACTAGAAATATCTAGGCTTGGCCAGTCCAGAACTTTCTAATGGCAGCTTATAACTTGTTACATCTGCTTGAAATGTTTCCAGACTTAAAAATCATTTCATTCAAATTGGCAAGGAAACACCTGAAACTAATATAATATGGAATGTCCACTGTAATTGAAAAATAAAAATTTAAAAATAAAATGCTGAAATGGTTAAAAAAAATTAGGAAGAGAAATGTCTTTTTAACATGTCCATTTCTCTGATAGCCTCTGTCTCTGTCTGCTTCTCCTCGATCTCTGATTAATTATCATGATTTCTTTGGGTTTGTCCATGCAGGCTCTAAAACATATACCTTGTTGCCCTGTGCCTTCCTTTTCTAAACAAAAAATATATATATATTATAGCAAACTATATATCATATAAAATTTAGCATCTTAACCACTCTTAAGTGTACAGTTCAGTAGCATTGTTGTGTTACTATCACCACCATCCATCGGCAGGACTCTTTTCATCTTATAAATCTCAAACTCTGTCCCCATTAAACACTAACTCTCCGTCCCCCCAGCCCCTGGCAAGCACCATTCTACTTTCTGTCTCTACCAATCTGACTCCTCTAGGGACCTCATATAAGTGGAATCATACTGTATTTGATTGTGACTGGCTTTTTTCACTTAGCATCATGCCCACAAGGTTCATCCATATTGGAATATGTGTCAGAATTTTCTTCCTTTTTACAGCTGAATAATATTCCATTGTATGCATAGACCACATTTTGTTCATTCTTCTGTTGAGGGACAATTGGCTTGCTTCCACTTTTTGGCTCTTGTGGATATTGCTTTTCAATTCTTTCGAGTATATATCCAGAAATGAAATTGCTGAATCATATCTAATTCTGTTGGGCTTTTTAGGAACTGCCAGACAGCGGCTGCACCATTTTGCGTTCACACCAGCAACGCATAAGGTTTCTGATTATTTCCACACCTTTGCCAACATTTGTTAATTTTCGATTTTTTGATAGTGGCCATCCTAATAGGTATAAGGTGGCATCTCATTGTGGTTTTGATTTGCATTTCCTTGATCTTGTCATGTGCCATGACGTCCCTTTTTTCCCAGTCAATAGCAATCCCCTTTACTAGATCGTAGAGAGTTTTAGTTTGGGAGCAAGGAGAGCTGGGTTCAACTCTATCTTGTAACCAACTAGCACATCACTGGGCAGAGAACTTCCCCTCTCTAAGCCACTATGTTCCTAGCCATAAAACGAAGCTGAAAATCTGCCAATAGGCATTGGAGAACAGACTCTGCACCAGGCTATCCATTGATTCCTGGGAACACAGTAATTGGCTGTGACCTTGAGCAAGTTTGTTTAACTCTCTGAGCTTTAGTGTCCTCATCTATAAATGATGGTGACAATAGTAGCACTTACCCCACAGAGTTTGGGGGAGGATTTAATTAACTATTGAAATAAAGAGTTTAGAAGAACATTGGACAGAGTTAAATGTTCAACCCGTGTTATTATAATCTCTCAGTTTCATGTGAGAATTATTTTTAGTCTATATAAATTTCCAGACATATTAAAGAGTTGAAAAGTCGCTGGCTGTTATTATTAGTAACTGATTCCTTTCACTTTCCTAACTTATGTGGTATATAATTTCTCATTAAACCACCATAACTGGAAACAAACTATGTTTCCCCAGTTCAGCCTTCTTTAAATCTGATATATTTTAAGAGGTTCTCCTTCTTTGCCTATTTCATATTTGCTTTTATTATTTAAAAAAAATAATTAAAATAACATTTTAATATTAGTTTTCTTTTTTTGTCCGTTTTATATTTGCTTTTATTATTTTAATTGCATGAGAAATGAAAGTTTGCTGTAGGAGAACTAGAAAATTCAGATATGCAGTTAGGAAAAAGGACCCTCATAATCCCACCGCCAGAGATAAACACTGTTAACATTTAGATCGATAGCCTTGTACTTTTTTAATAATAATATTAAATATACCATCTTCAAACCAACTTTTTTTGCTTATTGTAATATAAAATATTACAGCCGTCTTATCTGGTCCAGAATACAGATCCAAACCATTGTTTTTAGTGCCAGTATAATATTCTTTATAAATGTACTATCATATTTCAACTCATCCCCTCCTGCTGAACATGTAGGTTATTTTCATCCTGCACATTTTAAGTCACCCATAATGGAATCATTCCTGTACTCACTGGTTTCTTCATACTGTTCCTGAGTGATCCCAGAAGGTCAGGCAGAGTTGCAAGGACCCCGCGTGGATGTCAACATTGAATGAAACGTTTTCTCCACTCTGTGAGCTCATTGCCATTGTAAAAATGGGAGGTCATAAAGAGGTCATAAGAAGGCCTGAGATGATAATACCTGTGGGGGCCTGTTGACTTCTAAAGAAAAGAGAAGAGATCATTATTTACCGATAACCTACCATTTCCTGGCAACTCCCAGCATGCTATCGTGCACCTCTGGTTCCACGCCCCCTGATATTTAATATAATGAAGAGTCTTATGGCCCCCTGAGGTTGCATCAGGCAGGGAGAAAGCAAAACATGTGCAAAACAGGAAGATTTTATTTTTCTCACTGAATCACTCCCCATTTTTCTTGCTGCCAGGAAGTCTCCCACCCCCGTGTCCCAGTAAGGGGACAAAGGATGCAGTAGCCCCTAGGTAGCCCTTTGTCAGGTTTCACAGGTCATGACACCCCCCCCCATCCTTTCCCTTCCACCACTAGAGCTCTCGACACCCTACCCTAAAACATACTCTGACCCACTCCCCACGCAGCAGTCTGAGTTGGAAACGAAGGTCATCGAGCCACATGGGACAACTTGTGCGTGTAGTGAACATTCCCCACATGCATAAATGCACTTCATACCTCACGTACAACATCTTGTTTGACATGCACAAAAGTCCCAAGAGGAAAAGTATTACTATTCCCATTTTACAAAAACAACAGAGCAGAGGCTCAGAGTGTCCCAATACACCCTGGCTAGTAAGTGGGGAGCAGGTTTTTAACCCCAAGCCTTCAGGCCCTGCTGCTCTCAGTACAGATTTACTCTGCCTCTCTGGACCATGGTTTTGATCATGAAGGAGGCAGTGCCTCATCACACTTGTTCCAGAGGCCCCTAGACATCGTCTCGACTTTTCAGAGTGTTAATCTCACCTTTCAATCAACACAGGATTGACATGAGTCACATTAAAAAGGCCAATTACATAATCGTAGATATGCACATGTAATATATATACCTACGTGCATATATATATGTAAACTATGTTTAGTTCTTGACCTGATTCTTCATATATATATGCATGTATATAGTATATATTCTTCATATACACACATATATACATGTGTGTACATTCTTCATATATATGCATACACACATGTACACAAACATATATATAGGAAGAATCAGGTGAAAAACTAAATATATTACATATGTATATGTATGTGTGTGTTCACATATATTCATATATATATGCATAGATGTATATGTATATATATATATATATATATGAATGAATCAGGTCAGAAGCTAAATACAATTATTATTCTGCCTCATGTAGATGCTCAGTGATATATTCCTGACATTCTAATGGGAACTGTTGGAAATTCTGACCATGTCACACCTCAGATTCTCCAGGGTGTGGCAAATTTTTTTCTCAAACTACTACTCCTCAAATTTAAAACAACAACAGCCATGTATTGTGAAAAGCATTTCACGTGTGTGTTACAGCTCAGGCCAAGTTAAGTGTTCATGGTTCCTGTCCGCTGAAATGTGAGTGAACCAGAGCTCGGGGAAATGTAAGGCTAGATTCATATAAAGCCATTCTAACAAGTATTTCCAGAATGTCTACCCCCTGAAAGAAAGCATAAGCTACTGCAAGAGTGCTTGTGGAAGTGTATGCCGGCTAGTAGCACAGGTGACCTTGCCTGGATCAAGGCCACGGGCAGAGAGGTCACTACTGTCTCTAGCACATGTGCAGGTATACTTTTCACCACAGTAGACATCTCAGTTCAGAGTAATCAACTGGAAGCTGACATTCCTGACATTGTTAGAGGCTTGAAGGCAACTCAGTGCAGGACTGGACCACAGGGCAGCTGGGCTTTATACAGGTGACAACAAGGATTTCTGTTCACGTAGAGAGGCTTGGACTTTATTCCATATGGCCACAGAGGAGAGGACTAATGGCAGTGAGTGGGAGCCACGGGAAGGCTGATTTCAAGTATGGCGCCTCTTTTCTCTACATGAGAGGGACCTAGTGATAGCCTTGTACTTTTTTAATAATAATGTGTCAGTGATAAAGAACTTACCAGAAGAAAATTAGGAAGGGGACATTTTCCAGTGGGACCCAGCATCCAGTGTACTACTGGAGATATTATTCTCCCTCAAAAAATTCAGTGACAACCCCGCAGTCCAATTCTGATGAGACCAGTGGGAAATACTGACCCTTCCATGGCCCCAGTGCCCCCTGCCTGCCACCCCCTGGCCTCAGAGCAAACATTCATTCCAGGCACTTCCGCTGGAACTCGACAAACTGTCTCCTCCTGCCACAGACACTCAGCCAGAGAGCTCTTCCTGGTCACTCTGTGAAAGGTTAATTGCTGGTCCCCTGGCAATAATTACACCCACGGTCGGAACACGAAGCAAAGCAACAAATTTCAACATCGCAGGGTGGAGAGGGCAGGGGAGTCACAAAGCCTTCCAAACTAAAGGTCTCAGCCATCAGAGTTTACAGCTCATTGACTGCCTCAGTGTGTAGCAAGCACCCAAGGCTCAGCGGAGAGGAGATGTGACAGGTCACCAAAGACCTGGATGGCCAGTTTCTGCTCACCTTGAGGTCACGCTTCCCAGGAGACCTGTGTATCTGTTGTTTGACTCTGGCAACTCCTCAGTTCTGGACATGGCTTCCTTTCCCTGGAGGTGACTCCCGCCTTCTAGTACACTTTTGTCTCAGGGAGGTGGCTGAGACTAGCCCCAGCTTCTCCCCTTGTCTGCCGGCTGCTGAAGAAAAAGTCTTCACTAATTTTATTAGTAAGAGCAGTAGTAGTCGTTGTTGTTAATATCTGCTTAGGTTTGCTTCAAAATAATCTGGAGGGGGCTTATCTTGATGGAGTTACAGAGAAGCACAAGACTGGCCATAAGTTATGAGTGGTGGGTACCTGGAATTTCATAAAACTATCCTCTCTACTGTTGTTATTTGTTCAAACTCCTCCATACTAACAAGTTCTTCTGGATGTTCTTGGCCCCCTAGACAATTAAAATATAATTTGCTATGCTATGATCTACCAAAATATAATTTACTAAATTTTATCTGCGGAACTATAACGCTCTAAGCTGGAGAAATCAAATCAAAAGCAAGAATTGAATGAAGGCATTTAAAAGGCATTTCAGGCATCAAAGGGAACAAAGGCAAATGGTAAATTTATACAGGCCAATGCGCAAGCTCACGAGCTTGCCTCAGGGAACGTTCTAAGTGGTGGAGGGGAGGCGCCAACCGGGCCGCCATATTTACTTTCCCCCATCCTAGACCCTGGTAGGACAATCAACCGTGTGCTCCCTGCCTTCACTTCCCAGGATGGAGAAAAGGGAAGGAAAGCAGATGGGAACACCCACGTGCAGACCTGGAGCTGTGGTGTAAAGGCTGCTGTGGTCAGACTCCTTGGTTATACGTCTGGAGCCCTGGCAGGGGTGTGGAGTCTGCTGACACAGCTAGAGGTATTCTCGTCACTTTTACTGTTATGGCAGACTGTGAGGGGCCTGGGCTTTTGACTCAGACAGACCTTGGTTCACATCCCAACTCTTTCCTTTAGGCGCTGTGTGATCTTGGGCAAGTCACTGAGGCTCTCTGAGTCTGTTTCCTCATCTGTCGAAGGAAAATAAGGGCAGATTGGAACTCTGAGGATTATTGTGTGGGTTTAGTGAGACCCATTTTCTCAAAGTGCCTTGCGTTGCATTACATTTTTACGGCATTTGCAGCATGCATTTGTTTCAGAGGCTCTTAATTGGCTTCTAATCACTTACAAACATTTTGGAAACATACACAATACTATGTATGTGGAAGCAAGGAGAGAGAGACAGTGTCTTTAGGGAGAAGGTCCCTAAATTATCTCAATGTCCTATGACCCTAAAAACGTCCAAATCCATTGCTTTCCACCTGCACTGCTTAGTAGAACTCCCTGTGTGATAAAGACGTTCTAGAGCTGAATGGCTCAGTACTAGAGCCGCTAGCCCCACGTGGCTGTCAAGACTGGAGAACTAAATTTACTATATTTAATGTCAAATAAAAGTGCAGCTTTAGGTGATCTCATTTTAACCTCCCCACTGCCCTGTCAGAGATGGTGAGAATATTGAGACTCAGAAGAACTGAGTGACATGGGCCAGATGAGTCAGCGGATGGTGAAATAGCAAGACTTGGAGGCCAGACCTGCTGAGATAGTCTCACGTTCTCTCTGTTGCTTTCTAGAGGTCTCAGCACTGCCTTGTTACTGGACCAGGAGCTGCCGGCATCGGCACATTGGCTCTGGGCATGCATAAGCCCAGGGATGCAGATTACAAGTGCCACCATTCACCGGCATGCTGGTGGAGCAGAAGGATGACGCTGTAGAAGACCACTGACTGG
Organism: Rhinolophus sinicus; assembly: GCF_036562045.2. Classification (NCBI taxonomy): domain Eukaryota; kingdom Metazoa; phylum Chordata; class Mammalia; order Chiroptera; family Rhinolophidae; genus Rhinolophus; species Rhinolophus sinicus. The sequence continues at coordinate 30,702,954 of NC_133765.1, read as the reverse complement.
GGTTGGGCTTTCCTGGGAGCAAATTCTGAGGCAAGGATGTGAGAGGAAAAGTGTTTGATTTACGAGGTGGCCCCAGGAAGCACTTGTAGGGAGCAGGGAAGTGAAAGCAGGAAGGGAAGAAACCCAGCTAGAGTGTGTTCAGGAGCAGGTGTTGCCTTTGGGGGGTTGAGGCTGAATGCCGGTAGAGACTGCTGAGAGATGGCAGAAAACATATATCAGAGTTGACCACCCACAGGGGAGAAAGCTGGCACGTTTATGCCCCAACTCTTGTCTGTCACTGGCTGGGGGCTGCTCTCAGGGGATTTGTCTCCCCAGTGCTTGAGGCTTGAGCATGGGCTGAGCACGTCAGAGAAAGCCATCAGATGGAATGTCCTTGCAGTCAGACGTCCCCAGCAAGACCAGATCACGGGGTGCCAAGGGGACTCAGTGAAGCACCAACAGCTTCTGCTATTAACGTCAGACTCGAAGGGCAGCCAATGACAAAATCCAGACACCTAAACATGGCCAAGAACCTACAAAGAAAGGGTACATTATTTGTGACATAATTAACTTATTTGAAATCACATGCCCTTTATTTCGAATAATCTGTCCTTCAGAAATGCACAGGCACACGATGGTGTAAGACGACCTCAAATATGCATTTGCACAAATCATTTTTTAGTTGATGTGTTAAGTGTTATAGAGGAGACGTGCAAGGAGCTATGAGGATGCATTATAAGGTGCCCCATCCTGTGAAACAGGCTTCACCTCAACAAAATAATGTAATAACTATATTATTTACAACAAATACTTGAATACCTCCAGTGATAGGGAGCTCATTCTCTCTCAAAGAAATCCATTTTCAGTTCTTGAGACTCTAATAGTTAGAAAGCTCTTTCCCAGGCCAGCCCGGTGGCTCAGGCGGTTGGAGCTCCATGCTCCTGACTCCAAAGGCTGCCGGTTCAATTCCCACATGGGCCAGTGGGCTCTCAACCACAAAGTTGCCAGTTCAATTCCTCAAGTCCCACAAGGGATGGTGGGCTGTGCCCCCTGCAACTAGCAATGGCAACTGGACCTGGAGCTGAGCTGTGCCCTCCACAACTAAGACTGAACGGACAACAACTTGAAGCTGAACAGCACCTTCCGCAACTGGGATTGAGGGGACAGCAACTTGACTTGGGGAAAAAAAAAAGTCCTGGAAGTGCACACTGTTCCCCAGTGGAGTCCTGTTCTCCTTCCCCAATAAGGTCTTAAAAAGGGGAAAAGAGGAAAAGAAAGCTCTTTCTTTCTATTTGCTTAGCTGCCCCCTAGTCCTATCTTCTGCTACAAAGGAAAAGCCTCTATCCCTTTGAAACAAGTCATTGTCTCTCACTCAGCTCTTCACTTTCAGGCCTTTACAATATGTGCCTTTGCAGAAGGGGTGGTTGGAAGGTCAGGGTGTCATTTGTGGGCTTTCCTAATCATAGCTCTGGGGGCACAATTAAACCTTAGCCTTCAGTCTCCTTTTCCACACTGGCCTCTGTTTCTTGGCTCTATGGATTTAATATTTTCCTCTGGGTCACACTGTAAACCTTTGTACTGAGAGTACTTCCATCACTAAGAGGCAGTATGGTGTTTTGTTTAAAAACATTCATCCCTCTCCTGGGTATCTACCAAAAAAAAATTTGAAAACATTTATCCGTAAAGACACGTGTGCTCCAATGTTCATTGCAGCTTTGTTTACGGTGGCCAAGACATGGAAACAACCAAAATGTCCTTTGATAGATGAATGGATAAAGAAGTTGTGGTATATATACACAATGGAATACTATTCGGCGGTAAGAAAAGATGAAATAGGACCATTTGCGACAACATGGATGGATCTTGAGAGTATGATGCTAAGCGAAATAAGTCAGACAGAAAAAGTCAAGAACCATATGATTTCAGGGATATGTGGTATATAAAACTGAAAACAACAGAACAAGACAAACCAATGAGAAACAAAAATTCATAGACACAGACAACAGGTTACCAGACAGTGGTTACCAGAGGGTAAGGGAGGAGAGGGGTTGTAGAAGACGTTAAACGGGGTCAAATATATGGTGATGGAAGGAGATTTGACTCTGGGTGGTGAACACACAATGCCATATACATATGATGTATTATAGAACTGTACACTTGAAAACTATGTAATTTTATTAACCAATGTCACCCCAATAAATTTAATTTTAAAAAGTTTAAAAGGCCATAGCATTGTTTCCGGTCCTCCATTCTCTTCCAAAACCTTGGAACTCCCCCATCAAGAGGTGGAAATATTTCGCCTCCCTTTCAACCTAAGCAGGCTTTTGTGACTGACTCAACGAATTGCACGGGAGAGAAGCTGTGTAGCACCTGAGATAAGGACATGAAAGCTGAGATGGCTTCCCCTTAGGCTGTCTCTGTGTTAAGACACTCACCCTTAAAACGCAGCTGCCACATTGTAAGGAAGCCCAAGCCACACAGAGAGGCCACATGTAGGTGTTTGGGCAGAGGGACTCAGTTCAGGAACCAGCCAAGAGTTAAGGAACCAAGTACCCGACCTGTGAATGAGTGAGTCGTCTGATAATCCCAGCCCCCAGCCTTTGAGCCACCCCAGAAGATGCTGAGCGGGACAGAGACAGTCTGTCTTCACCAAGCCCTGCCGCATTGCCTATCTGTGAGCAAAATACATGTTGTGGGGACAGAGCCAGGAGTGCAGTTTCCAGGCTCTCGGCCTCACGTGGAAAGGTGCTCACTCGGGAAGTAAATGGCCATCAATTGTGATTGGATGGCCATCAGCTGTGGCTAGTTGGCCGTCAGCTGTAACCAGTGAGCCATTGGCCACTAATATAACTGCCGTGGCTATGCTAGCAGAAAAATGGGGGCTAGCAAGAAGATGGTAGCTGAGCTAGCAATAGCGGGTTGCAGTTAGCACGGTGAATTGCAGCTAGCGAGTGAGGTTGGTTGGCAGAGAGAAGCGGACAGCAGGTTGCAGATCGTGTGGCTCCTGCCTCCTGTATCTCCAACCCAGCCGCCAGCGAGAATATAGTGGTATGACTCCCCTATCTATGGCTCCGTGGGTGTTCCTTTTTGACCTCACCATGTCCTGCATTCTTATGTGGGGAGTGGGATCAGAGACCCCGCCTAACACCCTACATGACACATGTTGTTGATGTTTTCAGGCACTGAGTTTTAAGGTGGTTTGCCCCAAAGCTATAAATGCCTGGAACACAAGGGATCAAAGCATTTGGCAAAGATATTGTTTAATTGAATCTTTCAACAATAGCTACACAAGCTCAGTATCTGTGTGTTAGAGACGTGGAAGTAGGACTTGGAAAGCTAAGGTGACTTGGCCATGATCACATAGCAAGTCATTGGAGAAGCCGGAATTCTGACCTAGGTCTCTCTGGCTGCGGCACCCACATGTGTTTGATGAGAAACACCTACCCAAGAGGAGGCTGGGAAGAAATCAAAATTATCCAGCAGCCATCAGAGAGCCATGGCACCTAAAAGAGAGTCCCCAAAACGGATGAAGCAGACTTAGACGTTTCATTTCATTAAGACTTCGTTTCCCAAAGAAGAAGCCAGCATGGAGCATCTTGCAAAGTGTTCCTCCACGATGGACCTCCATGTCCTGCCTCCCACTGCTGTATTCCTTGGAGAGGCCCAAGGTTGTGGGAATGGGATGTGTTGAGTGTGGGAAGATGTTTGTTTGGAAGCCTAAGGGTTTATGGGAATTCCTTCATCTCTGGGGATAAATGGTGGCTTACGCTGAGCCACTGGCATACATGCTGATTAACCTAGATTGAGGTTTATGATGGGAAAATTCAAATAGAGTATTTCCTCCAACCCACCCCCCTCCACTGAACCCTGCCCATAACCCCAATCAACACCAAGAAGCAGCCTCATGAGACAAAGTATTATTCAAGAATTCACTAACAGTTACTGAGAATGTAATGCAAGCCACAATTTAATCGAATCACATCAACTCTGTGGTAGCCTGTACTATTATTGTTCCCAATGTACAGATGAGAAAACTGAGGAAAATAAGTGCATTGACTCAGGTCAAATAGCTAGGAATTAGAAGGGGTGGAATTTGAACGCAGTTCTGTCTGATTCAGATGCTGCTGCTCTTTAGAGCTAGCTGCAAGACTGCCTTTCTATACACGGGGAGGAGAGATCAGACCAGGTGGAAGAAATTGTTTGAGCAAAGGCAAGAAGACACAAAGTCAAGGCACATCTGACTTTAGAATTCTATAGAACAGACAACATGACAACAATGATGATAAAGAATGCGTTAAATAGCTTTTGGATGGCTGTCTTTGATGGAGGAGGAAACAGAGTCCCAGAGAGCAAAGGGACCTGCTCACATCTAGTGAGTATCAGAGCCGGAACCGGAATCCAGGACCCTGGTTCTCAGTCCAGGGCTGGACAGGAAGCTCTAACTTATCCACTGCTTCTTATACGCCAGCCCCTGGGCTAAGCTCCTTTGCTTGCATGACTCATCTAACCCGTTTTCACATAAGCTTCTGAGAAGTCAAGAGACTTCTTCAAAGTCATAAAAGTAGGAAGTGGCAGAGGCAGGAGACCTACCACCCTGCCATGGAATCAGATTAAATTGACTAAAGGGTTTCTAGGATATTGCCTTGTGTCAGATTGGGTGGCTATATCTGGCTCACTTAAGCACAAGTGGGAGCTAGAATTGAATTTGAGTTTTGCCACTTGTGAGCCACCGGACATTAAGGAGTTAACCCTCTGAGCCCTAGTTTCTTCTCGATGGCATAGGGATAATCGCAACGTTAAAAGGCTTGGATTGATAGTGTATGTAACTCTCAGTTCAATATATTTTAAATATTTAGATAATGACTGTTATATTGCTAGTGTTCTTGTTGTCTAAAGGGTGTGAAATCAATGAAAACTAACCCCTGCTAAGGGACCGACCAGCTAAGCAATAGAAGAGCCTTGCCACCAGGGGGCAGCAGAGCTCCAGCAGAAGCTGTCGACTTCACCACCCCAAGTCCAATTCTGGCCACGCCCCTTGTAGGGTAAACTTCAATAATCTGATCAGCCTTGCCTTTGCTTGGTTTGATCACAAAAGTAAATTGCAAGTGCATCTTGCTTTAAGCAAAGCCAATTGTTTAAGAGCCCCAAATGTCTGGAATTAGATAAAGCTGGCTGTGTGACTTTGGATAAGTCATTCACCTAGCTAAGCCTCAGTCTCCTCATCTTTAAAATGGAGGTAATGACAATACCTACCCCATGACACTGTTGTAAAAATTAAATGAAATAAATCTGAAGTAAAGCTCTTCAGGGAAGAGTAAAAGTCCAAAAACAATAAATAGTTATTAAAAACAACCAACCTAAACACTGACATGGAGAGCAACAAAAAAGTAATTGTTATAAGCCAGCAAGCATAATACAAGCCAATGCATTGTAAAATTACATGTATGTGTGTGTGCACATACGTGAAATCTTAAAAAGTTGTGTAGAAAATTCATCAGATATAAACAGTGGTTATCTTCGGATAGTGGGACTTGGAGGTCACTTTTCGCTTTTTGTTTCGAAAAAACAATTCAACAAAATGAAGAGGCAACCTACAAAATGGGACAAAGTGTTTGCAAACCATACGATCTAGTAAGGGGTGAATATCCAACATAAATAAAGAACGTATACAACACAATACAAAAAAACAAATAATCTGATTTAAAAATGGGCAGAGGACCTCAGTAGACAGTTTTCCAGCGAAGACATACAAATGGCCAACAGGTCCATGAAAAGATGCTCAACATCACTAATCATCAGGGAAATGCAAATCAAGACCACAATGAGCTGTTACCTCACACCTGGTAGGATGGCTATTATAAAAAAATACAAAGGGGGCAGCTGGATGGCTCAGTTGGTTAGAGCGCGAGCTCTCAACAACAAGGTTGCCAGTTCAATTCCCGCATGGGATGGTGGGGTGCGCCCCCTGCAACTAAAGGTTGGAAACGGCGACTGGACTTAGAGCTGAGCTGCACCCTCCACAACTAGATTGAAGGACAATGACTTAGAGCTGTATGGCCCTGGAAAAACACACTGTCCCCCAATATTCACCAATAAAAATTAAAAAAAAAAAACACACAAAAGGATAAAAATAGGTTTGTAACACCCCCATGTTCATTGCAGCATTATTCACACTAGACAAGATATGAAAACAGCCTGTGTCCCTCAACAGATAAGTGCATAAAAAGAAAATGTTACATCTACATACAATGGAATATTATTCAGCCATAATAAAAAGAAGGCGATTCTGCCATTTGCAACAACATGGATGGACCTTGAGGGCATTATGCTAAGTGAGATAAGTCAGACAGAGGAGACAAATACCATTTGATCTCACTTATGTGTGGAATCTAAAACAAAGCTCAACTTGTAGACACAGAGTCCCTAGGATATTGCCAGGAGCTGGGGGCTGGGGTAAGAGGGGAGATGTTGGTCAAAGGATACAAACTTTTAGCTCCGAGAGGAATTAGTTCTGGAAATCCAATACACAGCATGGTGACTCTAGTTAACACTGTGTTGTATACTTGCAAGTTGCCAAGACGGTAAATCTTAAATGGCCTCACCAAACATACACAGACAAAATGTAATTGTGTAAGATGAGGGAGGTGCTAACTAACCTTATTGTGGTCGTCATTTTGCAATATATACGTGTATCAAACCATCACATTGTGTGCCTTAAGCTTTCACAAAGCTATATCTCAATTGCATCTTCATAAAGCTGGAAGAAAATTCAAATTTGACAGAGAAGTTACAGCTATAGTACAATGAAGCTTCATCTTCCCTTTAACCAACGTCAGCATTGCTGACATTTTGCCACATTTGTTTTATAACTATGTCTATACTTATATCTATATCTGCACCTAGATCTACCTATACACAGGTTATGATTGGGTTTTTTTTTGGGGGGGACCATTTGAAAGTGAGGTGCAGGCATCAGGACACTTTACACCCTCAATCTTCAGCATGTATCTCCTAAGAGCAAGGATAGTCTCTTACATAATCAGAGAACAGTTATCTCTATTATCTAATATACCATCCACATGCAAATTTCCCCAACAGTGTATATATAATGTGTGTGTGTGTGTGTGTGTGTATTACGTTGGTGCAAAAGTAATTGTAGTTTTTGCAATTATTTTTAACCTTTCAAACCTCAGTTGCTTTTGCACCAACCTAATAGATATATACGTATATACACAAACACATACACATATATATATATAAACGTGTGATTTCTAAATGGTGATCATTTTTACTTTCCTTTTTATACTTTTTAGAATTCTTATTTTTTCATTTCTAAGGTCATAAAAATCATCTTCACGATTAGAAAGGACCATAAGGTATTTCCATTTGGGGAAAATGACAAAATACAACTCAGAGACTCGATGAGTCCTCTGCTACGGAAAAAAAGTGAGCCCCCAAAGGCAGTCATCGGGCCCTGTTCCTGCCCCCCACCCCTGCCCAGGAGAACCTCTCTCTCCTTTCCTGGAGCTGCCTGGGGGCTGGGGTGGGGGTGGTGCCAGGGAGCTCTGCTGGGAAGATTCTTCCTGGTTGAGTCACCGGAGAAGCCCAAATCCATCCCAGGCTCGCTCAGATAGGCATCAAAGACGGGACCATCCATTCCTGCTCTCCTTCCGTCTGGGCAAGCCTGCTTCAGCAGGTCAATGGAAAGACCCTCGGGCAACCTGAGATTATGGGGTAGAAGACTTCTTTCTCTTTCTCCTTTTTTTTTTTTCTTTTTTGAGAGATTGAGACGGGATATAGAAGAAAGCCCCCAGTACCTCCAGTTCTTATGCAGGAGACCAAGAACAAAGGCTCTTCTATGACCGTTTTAGGGGGCAGTGTGCTGAATATATATATGCACTCCACTTGTGGGGTTCTTCCCTCGGGAACTCAGAGGCATGCGTGCACACACACAGGGAGAAACAACCACGAATGTTGTTCCCACATCATTTGCGTGATAGCTTCAAACTTGAAACAGCCCCACAGCCCACCAACAGTGAAATGGGAGATGGTGAACTACATATTACGTATGCAGCAATTAAAATGATGACACGCAGCCACCTGCAACACCACGGACGGTCTCACAGGTGGCATGTGGAGGGGGAGAAGCCAGACCTGAGACACTCACAGAGCATGATTCCATTTATATGAAGTCAAAAGCAAAAGAGGCGATATGAAGCTATCTTGCTTAGGGAGGCTTATGTGGGGGCTAAAAAAGAAAATGAATACTTTTCCTCCCACCTTCTAAGTTCTTCTAGCTGGGCCAACAATCAAATCCACAGGGACAGATGAACAGGAGAAAAATCAAAATTTTAATACATGTTCATGGAACATTCACGTAAGCATGAAAATTCCAAAGACACGGAGGCAACACTGAGTATATATGACACTTTGGACAAAGGAGAAAAGGGAGGGAAAGGGGTCTTAGATTTCAGGAGTGAGAATGGGCGATTTGCAGGTAAATTGAAGAAAAGCTGAACACACATGGCCGGCAAATCCTTGATGGGCAACTCAGAAGCAATGAGACACAAGGAACAACAGGCAAGCCCCCATCTGAAGCCAGATTTACCATCCTTAATTCAAATGAGGCAAAAGCAAAGTTCCTAAGATCTTCCTGAAGCAGGTTTTTCTGTCTGAATCTCTTGAGCAGGGAAGCGGGTGGGGTCAAATGTTCTTTCTGAGTCTTTTGTTTCTTAATAAACAGCTTAAAATTAGTATCTTAAAATGGCAGCTTCAGGGGTGGCAAAACTTTGGTTCCCTTCATTTACGTAGGGCTTAAGGCGACAAAAAAAAAGCAAGAAAATGATTACCCCAAATAGCCAGGTTACTCTTAGGGGGAGGGAGGGGGACGAGGGGAGATCTGTGGGGCTATTTAGGATAATGTCTTCATGCTAATAACCTGGAGTTCACTTTCTAAGTATGGGTGAAACTGCATATATCCTATGCAGTTATGTTTCACGAACCAAACACAAAAACAAAATACATGTTATAAAAGACCTAAAGCACCCCACAGGTGGTTCTTATCGCGACAATAGCGTTGAACGTGTAGGGCTTTCGCACCGATGGCCCAGCTATAAGAGACGGAACTCAAGGGTGCTTTTCCGTTGATTCAATCAACCCCTATGGAGTATGCACTGTGTTTCGAGGTTAGTGCTAAGTGCGGAAGCTACTCCAATGGGGACGACCCCGTTTCTGTCCTCTGAGCTGAAAACCTAGAGGGGGGCAAGTCAACAGGCTGGCCACATGATGTCACGCAAGGATACCTACGATGGGGCAAGTTCAGAGGGCTGGAACATTTTCTAGAGGAAGAAGCACCCAAATGAGAACAAAGGGCGAGTTAGACTGATCGAGGGATAAAGCAAACCGAGCATGTCCCAGGCCGTAAGAATAGAGTGTACAAAGTCCCAGGGGCAGGGTGCATGCCAGGGCAGGCAGGTCATGCGATGAGGCTGGACCATGCGGTGTGGGCTGCATTGAGATGAGCAGAGACGAGAAGGCGCAGGGGGAATGATAAGACGTGAAGTTACAGGTAGTAGGGAACCGTTGAAAGATTGAAAGCCAGAGTGTCAGACTGATATAGAAGGAACAAAAGGGAGAAGCTGAAAGGCCGATGGGGTGATTCAGAGATGACAGAGACCTGGTGTAAGGCCAGGGACATAGTCCTGGAGGCAGGGGACACGAAAAACAGTGAACAAAGCCAGTTCTGAACATAGTTCTGATTCAGTGGGGGGAGGCAGGTTGGAGGTGCACACATCCTGGGAAAGCTCTCCTGCTGGTCCACAGACCACGGCAAGATTCTCTGTGACACCAGGCTAGGCTGTGTCTCATTGTCCTGAATGTATTTAAATTAAGTCCAAACTCGAGTCACACCTGGCTGTGTCATTTGCCAGCTGGCGGTCTCGTTACCACCTTCATCCTCACTGTCCTCACCTGTAAAAAGGGTGAATAGTACAAACCTCAGCAGGCTTGCTCTGCCGGTTAAGCAAGGAGGGTGGGCGAATGGGAAAAACAGATTCCTTATCAGCCTGAGCCAAATGACTAGGGAAATAAAATATCGCCGAATTGACCTCAAAGACACAAGATGAAGTCATTAGAGATTCTTGACAATTGAGGGATTCGCTGTTTTCCTCTGTGAGTGCAGGTATATTGACATGAAGTCTCTGGGTTTCTTAGAGTTGGCTCTGGGCTTGAAGCCACCCCTGCATTGGTCACTGGGCTTTTTAGGGGCCTTTAGGATGAGGTGGCCCAACTGTCCCAGCCAGGGAGGAGAGGTCTCTGTGCATGAGGAAAAGGGGCGAGCAGATGTTCTGATAACTTTCCTTCGGGATTTAAAAAAATAAAATTGATGGGCTTTGATCATCTTTTCATATTAAAAAGAGAAAGAATACGTGTTTGATGAAAAGGATCATTCCTACCATTTATTGAGCCCTGATTAAAGTGCTTTATTTTACATCTTTATCTCCCTTAATCATTCCATGTCTTTATGAGGAGGTTCCTGCTATTATTATCTCATTTTGCAGAAGACCAAGCCGCAGCTCAGAAGATGACCTTGCTTGCCCAAGGTCACACAGCTAGTGAGCAATGGAGCCTGGGTACAAGAACGGGTCTCCCCCATTCTGAAGCAGGTGCAGGCACCTCTGAGAACTCCTGAGAGGCACAACAGAAAAATAAACCCTACCCAGGGACAACCCCTGAGGACATTTTGCTATATTTTCCCTTGTGTCTTTGTGTAGCTATTTTTTTTAAAAATCAATTTGGGACCATACCGTGTATTCAGCCTCATTGAACATTTTAATGTATTTTTTTAATGTTATAAAAGTAGCTCATACTTGCTTATTGGTGTTTTTTTTTTTTTCAATTCAAAGAATACACAAGTATATGCAGGTGAAAGAGAAAACTCGCTCTTCCTTAATCCCCACCCAGCCCAGAGGTCTTCATCGGCTACTCCTGTGTATCTTTTCTTTCCATTTGTCAAACAGGTATTTACACCTGTTCTGTGCCATGACCTGCTATTGGCTTTGGGATCAAAGACGTGTAAGGAAGGTGAATCACAGAGCCCTTACCTCTAAGGTCTCCCCTCGGTCTAGCCAAGGTGGGAAGGGGTGAGATACACGGTGCACTTACGCCTGGAGAGGTGGGGTAAGTGTGGGAAGGGTAAAAATAAAACTACTGGGCTTTGGTGTATTATAGGGAAGAGGGAACCCCTTGGTGCATCCAGCGTTTCTGGAGAAGATAAATGGAGAGTAAGCTCTTGACAGGAGTAAGCAAACCAGCTTAAAATCCCACCAATGATTGGGACGACCCAGCCGAGTGCATTTGGATCACACACTGCTGCTCCGGAATGAAAGGTTAGCTGAGAGGAGCAGTTCTCATTTTTTGTAAGAGAGGAGTTTTCCCCCCCCCCAACCAGGGCACATTTCACAACGTCTGAACATATTTTTTGTTGTCCCAAATGGGGGTGAGAAGGTGTTTCTACTGGCTTCTAGTGGTTAGAGGCCAGGGATGCTGCTAACCAACCTGCAGTGCACAGGACGGCCCACACCACGAGTTGTCTGGTCCAAAGTGCCAACAGCACCAAGATGAGAAACCCTGGCCTGGGCAGGTACGAGGAAGCGAGTCATTCCAGAAAGCACATCCCTGGGACCGAGTTCCACCTCAGTGACTTCCTAGCTAAGGCATCTTGAGAAAACGGGTTTACCTCTCAATGCCTCAGTTTCCTAATCTGTATAATGGGAGATAATAGTAGGCTTATGAGAAGGATAAACTACATGAAGAAGCATTTGTACAGTACCTGGCACATAGTAGGCACTTGATAAATGTTAGTTTTTTTAAAAAAGTGAAAATGGGGGCGAGAGGAGGTGTTGTAGAGACATAAACAATATTTTAAAATGCCTCAAAGGGGAGTCTAGACTTCTATTTTCTCATCTGAGGACTTGAAGTTCTTTGAACATTTACGAAATTTGATATTGAGATAATTCACATGATTTAAATACACACATTACTGTTACTCCTAGGGAACTGGAATATCAGAGGACTAAAGGCATTATTGGGGTGGGAGATGGATTTAATTTTTTTTAACAGTAACATATATTACTTTCGAAGTTAAAGACTATAATTTGAAAGTGTCCGACTATGGGGAAAATCTTTAAATGGCAAAAACAAACAAAAAAAATTATATAAAAAAATTCTAAACAAAAATAATCTCTAAAGATGATTTACGTATTTAAAACAAAAAAGTCTTTGGGCCACGGCTAAAGAAATCAATCCTTGAATAATTCAGTGACACACACACGTATTAACTTTAATGGCTGCTTAGAACTTATTTCCAAGAAAAATATGGAGCTATATTTCTGTGGTTTTTCTCTACTGGGCCCTGAATCCACAGCTCATTTATTCAACGTTGGGTCATGGCAAAACAGACTGCATTCCCAGTTCAGAAAAAACCTAGGGGTGCTTGTTGTTGGATACGGACGTGGTGGCATAAAAAAGTGTGCATCCATAGTTCCTAAGCAAACTATTTTGAAGTGATTCCGAACTTGTATTTGTCCAGTGCAAGCACATGTACCACTGGGGACTTAACCTTGCAAACCTTCGCAATCTCCCCAGAATGTCTGCGTACGGAGCATTGCCTACGAGGCCTGGTGAAAACCGCAGTGCCTGACTCCTTACATCCACAAACAGCTTGGGACCTCTTTACTTCAGAACCAGCCAAAAGTGAACAGGTCTTGCCTAAAAATCCTGCTTTTTAACAGGAGATTTAAAATATAGGGCAGTTGAGGGTAGGGGTCGGGGTCACACAGAGGTCTAAAGACCAGAACTTGGAACCCATCGGATACGTGGCAAGTTCTCAGTGTGCATCCTGGCTCCGTGACTTAGGTGACCTTGGGAACGTGACCTCTGAACCTCTGTATCTTCCTCTATTCAAGGGGTCTATCAGCCCTGTCAGTCTTGGCAGGCTGTGGTGAACGTATAAAGAAGCTGGACAGTTCTGGAAATGCCCAGTACCTGCTCTGGTAAGAGGTGATCACTGTTACACCTTCCACCCACTTTGCCTCCTGGGCAGGCCCTTTAGGCTTTTCAGAGGAGACTCTTTATCAGCTGGAATGCCGGGAACTCCCAAAATAGAGCCAGTTGAGGCTTGTCTTCCATAGCACAGCTTAACTGGCTTTTGAGGTCTGAGTTCTTGGATTCTATCTTGATCTTGTCTTTGAATGGTTGGTGAGGGGGCAAGATTCGCTATCTGCAGCCCTCTCTGCATAGGCACATACTGGAAACCCAGAAAGTAACCCAAATCAGATAGTCGTTGCCCGCCCAGAAAAAAATGCACGTCCAGGGAGAAATCGAAAGAAAGAAAGAAAGAAAGCAGATCTGGAATATCTTCCAAGAGACTCCCAGTCCTGAGGATCGGAGACACTGAGAAGCTATGGGGGTCCCAGATTCCCAAACAGGATGTCATTTCTCAGGAAAGAGTTGAACAGCTCTGGGACTTTATTTAAGCCAGGCCTCTTGGCAGAGCCATCTGGTGGCCTCCTTTAGAATTTGACTTTTCGGTGGACAGAGGTTCAGAGGTCACCCCCTTTTCCCTTCTCAGCGGAAGAGAAAGTTCGTTCTTCCCAAACGAGAAAGGAATTGGACTTAAGTTGTGTGATCAGCGCTGTTTTGGAAATTGTCAGAAAAGACAGTTGCGAGACTGCACATGTTAGCAGGCCACCTCGGTGCTAGTTCTCTAAGTAGCTGGACGTGTCACTTAAGCAGGCTAACAACCACAAAATGACTAGCGATAATACACTTATTTTGAGTAGCAGCGATGTGCAACACATTGTGTTTGAAATATATTTTGTCACTTACTCCTCATGAAAACTTCTGACTCGGAGAGTGTTATCTTCACTTTAGAGAGGAGAAGTGGGTTTATTCCTGGGGATGACGGGAGACCATTGAAGGGGAAGCAGGAATGAGGTTTCTGGGATATGAATTTGAACATGGGGTGCTGGATGAATGGAGGGGGCGGGGTTGGAGTCCAGAGTCAGGTCAATTGCATTCTGTTGGTGCCAGTGCAGCCCCCTCTAGGAAAAGAGCGCCCATTTTAGAGGTGAAGAAACTGAGATTCAGGCTGAACGTTGACATGTGTTGTCTGAGGTCATTACGCTGTCAGGATGAGCTGGAAAGTCCTGACCTTGGAGGACAATACTCTAACCCAACAATACAATGAAACAGCTAATCTCTCTCATCTCAAGAGGCCTTTTAGAGTCAGGAACTACATAAATAAATCCCAGTATCCTTTTCTAATCTCCATGCAAACAAATGTGATTAGCACATCAAAGATTAAATTCTTTGTACTGTAAGACCTGCCCCAAGGTGGGAGGTGGGCCAGATGGAAGATCCAGGAGTTTAGAAATGATTAACACACCAAAGGGTTCTTGGACTTCACTCCTTATCCAGGACAAGTTACCTAACCTCTCTGTGCCTTAGTTTTCTGTAAAATGAGAGCGATAATACCTACCTCATAAACGTGTTGTGAGGCTGCAATTAAAATAGCATTATTGTTTATTGAGCAGTTAGTATGTGCCAAACCCTGTTCCAAGCTTGTGTCTTACATCAACGCCTTCTCAAAACAACAACAACCTGTGTATTAAATGAGTTAGTATGTAAAGGGATAGAAAATTACATAATGAATAAAATGGTACAGGTGAAACCTATCTAGCAACATGGGAAGCACAGTATGTTGCTTAACAACAATAAAAAATAATAAGTAAATTTCAAAATGCTAGGTCAATGTTCAAATTTCTGAACTCAAGGACAGGGAAAGTGGAAGTGCAAACCCCAAATTTTTTTGGGAATTGTGCATGATTCAATATGTCTTTGGTTTTTACTATGTAATTGTTTTTGCAAGAAATGAAACTGATGTATATGTAATATTTATATGTAAATATGTAACAGCAGCTGAATAGGGTTTGAGAAACAAAGATATAGATAGATAGATATAGACAAATGGTGCCCCAAAAAATCACATTTTAAGAAAGAAAAACCTGCTTCAAAATTGTAATAATATATACCAATAACAAAAGATGAATACATGTCATGTTTGACTTCTACAATTATAAGAGGTGCTCAAAATGGTTCCTATTTTAATTTTAATACAGTTTTTTTCCTTTCTTAAAATGTGTACACATTTTTTTGGCACCCTTTGTATACACACACATACACATACAGCTATCTAATTACACATCTATGTGTATATATGTGTTTGTTTTTGAAATCCTGTTCAACTGCTCTTACCACTTTGCACTTTCAGGAAAAGTTTGTCAGAAGGCAAATTCTGTGGGCAAATGCTGCTGAAGGGTTTCATCCCACTTTTTCGTGTGTCACAGACCCCTGTTCTTCTCCCAGGAAAATGCACACACGTACCCAGAACCCAGAAGGTGGGTAACTCCTTTTCATGGAAATTCACAGACTTCCCCTAGAGTTCATCCATTGACCCCCCTGGGGTTCACAGGTTAGGTTTACAAACCCATCCTTCCTTTTAGGTTTTCATTCCCCCTCCCAAATAAATATTGAGCACCTACTGTGTGCCAGACAGAGAATGGGCCAAGTGCTCATTGGGCCAAAGGACCTAATGGTGAGCTGTTAAAATGTCACCTACTAGGATTCACACATTATCATTTCCCTGGTTTACTTCCCTTCTGATCTATTTCTGACCTTCCCTTGTAAAAACAGCAATAGAGATAGAAGAATAACTCACATTTAAGGGAGACACTGCTGATTATAAAGGATTTTCTCACACGTTACCTGAGGTAAGCCTGTGCCCTCTGGGTAAGTAGATATTACTATTAACCTTGTTTAACAAATAGGAACACCAAAACTCAGAGAAGGTAGAATGAAGGATTGGTTTCTCTGTAAGTAGGGGAGATAAAATTCTGAACCCAGGGGCTGGGTGTTCACTGCAGAGGTCACAGGAGAGCTTATGATCTAGTGGATAAGACCAGAGATTCTATTCAGACTCCAGCAAGTGCTGTGTGACCTTAGATAAGTTACTTTAACTCTCTGAGCCTGTGTTTCCTTATGAAAACAAGTAATAGGAATAACACTGGCTTGTCAATAAAAACAGCAAAAAACTACAGGAAGAAGAATAATATCTGCTAACTCTATATGTAGTACAGTTGTCATCCCCATTTATAAAATGTTAAGCGGGGTCAAATATATGGTGATGGAAGGAGAACTAACTCTGGGTGGTGAACACACAATGGGATTCATAGATGATGTAATACAGAATTGTACACCTGAAATCTATGTAATTTTACTAACAATTGTCACCCCAATAAATTTAAAAAAGAAAATGTTGGTGGCAAGAACTTTAGCTAGCATAATGCATGACACACGGAGTGCTCTTTCATTTATTTAATTTTTCCCATTGGTAGGGAAAGTTTGGGCTGAATCTTTGACAATTCCTCCTCCAGCCCCCCTGGATCTAAAGCCCCATTGTCATAAGAGGTTTTTAATTGGTGGGATGGCTCTTTTTATGGACCCAGGTGTCATTTTGTGTGTCTAGAACAAGGCCAATTTAACCATTGAGGGCAATGGACGCCTTTCCTCAGACGACCCAAGGGAGGAGAGAGGAAACTTGTTAAGTTAAAATGAATAAATGCTGAAATGTCGACAAAGTGTAACATGATGTCAACTTGCCAACATCTCAGTTCATCTAGCTCTATAAAATTGCATGTATTATGTAGCATGGGTGCATTTTAAGGTGTGGGGTGAGGGTCCCCTCCAAATGCTAAAAAGATCCTTGTCCAAAGTTAGTCACTGCTGAAATTGGTAGCTAGGCACAAGGGAATTCACCGTATTTGACTAGGTTCCAGATTTTTCCGCACATGTACTTTAAAAGGCCCTTGTCCCCTAAATTCCATTTCTTCACCAATTCATCCCTCTAAAAGACCTTTCGCTTAGTGGAGTTTGAAGTCATAGTTCCCTGAGTGTATTCCTCGGATCACTGGACCTTGAGGTGGTTTGAGATCTCAGGAGACAAGAAGAATGAATAAACAAATGTTTGTTTTCTCCTCCTTTAAAATTCCTGAAAGCACGCAGTAGTGAATGAATACATGAGTAGATCTTTGGCAGGGCTGGCCCCAGAGGCAGCTGTTGGCTCCAAGAGTCCCCTATCTTTGTTTTTCTAAGACTCCTGCTCTGGTCCCCAGTCAGTTAAAAAGCCATCGTACCCTTGCTTACAAAGAGAGGTGGTGGCATTTCAGTGTCCAGCAAGCGTCCACCTCCCCAGGCTGGGGGACCAACCAGTGGCATCTTGCTGTCTTCACAAAGACAGTGATCATTAGCCACAATTAAGTCCTTCCCAACAGGCTGACCCAACCCCCTGAGCAAAGTCTTCTTTCCTTCCCTCCTTCGTAGGAAAAAGGGCAGGAAAGGAGAAAGGTCTCTTTGGACATGCTCCTTCTGGGTGAATTGGCGAAGGTCAGTGTGGTGAAATGTATCATAAACCTTAAAAATAGGCGTATCTCGCCCCCTGCCATGCCATCTCTCAGAATTTATCGTGGACGAATGAATCTACGAGATGGAACTGCTAAGGTGAACATTACAAGGGTTTAAAAAGTAAAAAACATCACAAATTAAATTGCGAGTGATGGATGTAATGGTGATAAAACCAGAAAACACAGCAATTTGCCAGACTTTGCAAGTATTAAAATGATGCAGGGGAGAGGCATTGTGGGTAGAGACTTGAAGAAATTGTAAAGCAATACATTCATTTACAAAACAATAGTATTTTTATAAGTATAAAAGATACCAAGTTTGTACTAAGCACTTTTTGGTACATTGTTTTATTAAATTTTCATCTCTAGATTTTTTTTTTTGTTGAAAAAAACAAGGAGCCCTAATCACATTTTAATAACCA
Organism: Rhinolophus sinicus; assembly: GCF_036562045.2. Classification (NCBI taxonomy): domain Eukaryota; kingdom Metazoa; phylum Chordata; class Mammalia; order Chiroptera; family Rhinolophidae; genus Rhinolophus; species Rhinolophus sinicus. Next base: position 30,685,034 of record NC_133765.1, on the reverse strand, counting down.
AGGCAGCAAATCTATTGGAAGGGGGTCAGGACGAGTTCTGATTTTGACTTAAGTTCGTCACTGGATGTCTACTGTTTTTTAGATTTTGCTTCAAATGTCATCTCCCACACACCCTCTTGTGCGCCCTGTGGAACTGGCCCCACCCTGCCACTCTCACTCAGCCTGTTTATTTTCTTCATAGCACTTATCATCATTTGTATTTATCAAGTGCAATTTTCACTGGCTTTTTACTCTCCCTGCCCCCTCTAGAATTTGAACAGTGACCTTGAGCATATAATTGCAAAGTGATGAAGAGCAGTTTATTAAATATTTTAGAACGAATAAATAAGTGGATGAATATATGAATGACTGAGTGTGTGAGCGAATGAATGAACGAGTGAGGTAGTGAGTGAGTGAGTGGATGATCGAGTTAGGGAATAAGTGAGTGACTATGCACGTGAGTAAAGGAGTGAATAAATGATTAAGTGGATGAATAAATGAGTGAGTCAGTGAATGAGTGAATGAATGAATATGTGAGTGAGCGAATGAAACTTGACTTTAGTGGGAGGGAGTTTTTTTTTTTTTAATTTTTTTCTTTTTTTAATTGGGGAATATTGGGGAACAGTGTGTTTTTCCAGGACCCATCGGCTCCAAGTTAAGTCATTATTTTCAATCGAGTTGTGGAGGGCGCAGCTTATTGGCCCATGTGGGAATCGAACCAGCGACCTTGGTGTTATGAGCACTGAGCTCTAACCAACTGAGCCAACCGGCCGCCCCCAAGGGAGTTTTTTTGTGCACAACTTAGTTGCGTTGAACTCTCCCAGATGTAGTCACCATATACAGGGAGGGTCAGAACACGGGAGGTACACAGGCCTAGGAGGCCTGTGCAGGTCCCACCCTGGCCCCCTCCACTCCTTCAGCTGACCCTGCTCGAGGTTCCAGTCATGTCAACTGGCAGTGGATCTCTGTTCCCAGGGAAGGACCTCTCCTATGTTAATTTTCTCATGAGTGTTTTGCACACAATTTCCTTTTTCCTTCACAACAACCCTTTGGGACCGGTATTAGGATCTCTGTTTTAACTGATGAGGACGCTGAGACCAGAGAGAGGAAGTGCGTTGTTCCAGGTCACAGAACCAACACATGTGCGCCAGGCCCAACCTGCCTCTCCAGACAGAGGGAGAGAAGAGACAATATTTTCACCACTTGTGTCTCATCTGATACTCCCAACAGGATTTTCACTTTCCAACCATATTTAGAAGGGGGAGGGGGAGGGACAGGGACAGTGAGGAGCCAAGAAAGGAAATCCTCAGAGAAGGAGCCACAGGAAGAGACTTCAGGAATCACAGTCTATTAAATCCTCAGTACAGATTTGAATGGGAAAATGGAGAATGAATGAAGGAATGAATGAATGACTTGGACATAGTGAAGTGGTTAGAAACACATACTCAGGTGTTAGGCCTAGATGCAAACTTCATCTTTCCCACTTCCTTATTTTGGGGTCATGGGCAAAAGACTTTAATTTGTCTGAGCCTCAGTTTCTTCATCTGAGGAATGGGAATAAAAAGAGGTAGCGTGCTCATTAAATACTACAAGGCCCATTAGTGCTTAGCACATTATCTGACACAACAGAATGTCTAAAGACTGGGGGTCTGTCTGAAGTGGTTGTCAAGAGTCTCTGGGGCCTGCAAGTCAATACATGTGAGTTATTTTTGTTGTTGTTGTTGTTATTCTGTTTAATTTGGAGGCTGTATTGTGTCAAAAGCTTTGGAATCAACAGGATATGGCTTCAAATCTCATTTGCTGTGACTGGCTATGTAACTCTGGGGATGTCACATAACTTCTCCAAGCGTTCGTTTCCTTATCTACAAGGGATTAGGGCTGACAGAAACCGGTGGTGTTTTCATGGGAAAATTTCCAAAGGACGCGGCAAGTGTCCACCCCTAGGAAAATGGAAGGTCCTGTTAAATCCCCATTACAACTAAGAATGGCTCAAGAGCTTTGCCAGAATATGGGTTGGAAACATGGCATAATTTCCTAAGGACGATGACGATTATGATAGTAAATTAAACAATAACAGATGGAATTGTATGTTCCCAAGATGGCCTTTCCAGAACCTCATTTTCGGTAGGCATGAAAAACAATGAGATAGGTCCTAAGGGTGGCCTGTGGCCCTCCAGGGCTGGCACTGTGTTCCTCCACTCGGAGTAACACACCTGATGGGAAAACTTGACTTAGCCAAAGGTCTAATGATCGCATCTCTTAGTGAGAGTCTGAGAACTGGGCTCCTGGGGTGCCAGCAGAGCTCCTAAGAGCTCAGGTTAGCCAACATAATCTTACATGCAAATGCTGGAAGGCAGAAAATGACAAAGCTGAGCCTCTGCATTCCTAATGATAAAAACAACAAACAGCGACCTAATGCTTGCGAGATGCCAGATGCTGTTCTAGCCACTTCGGATGTGTTAAGGCTTTAAATCCATAGATATAGAGATAGTATAGTCTCCACTTCACTGGGAAAACACTGAGCTCAGAGACGTTAAGTCACTGGCTCAGGGTCACACAGCTAGAAAGCTACAAGGCTGGGTTTTGAATGAAGACCCTCTGACCAAATCTATATAACTCTCAGCCAGTGTTTCTCAAACTTTTCATTAGTGCACCCCTTAAGGAGCCTTTTTAGACATGTTTTTCTTCAGGCCCCCACCCCATGAAATGTTAACATCACAGATATTGTGATATCAAACACTGCATATTGTTATGTATGTGCTTATTTGTATGCACACCCATGCTTTATACATAAACAGAGTAAGAGTTTTGCTCCCACCTCTCCCTGAATCAATCTTCACCCCCACGGAGAAAGTATCTCTAAAGCACCTCCCTCAGACAGCGCCTCCCTGCTTTCACTCATTTGTTAGGCTGCCTGGAGGGGAGTGGGCTAGGGATATTGTGGTGGCCATGCCCCCGGAAAAACACAGACCATGGTTATCTAAAGGTCCTATCTTGAATAGCATACGGAACTATTTTTGTTCAGAAGATGGAATTTGTCCCTAACACCAGCCATTTGTCATTTCTGAGTCTGTTCCTTAGCCGAAATGCCTCATGCCTTGAGATTTCAAAGGCGGGTGGAGGGTGATGTGGGGGGGAAGACCTTCCAAAAAGAAAGCGGACATTTTTTTTAAGTGGATGTTTTTTAAGAAGAGGGAACAGTGTGGATGCTTCTTGATTCTCAGTCAAAACCCCACGCCCTAACCCCTCAGGAGCCCCGAGGTGGAGTGTGTGAGCTTTCACCCACTGCCCACTTGCTTTTCATTAATCGCTGAAGACTGGGGGTCTGTCTGAAGTGGTCGTCAAGAGCCTCCTGGGGGTGGGGGCTCTCCCAGGGGGCCCACTTGAGCTTCCCCAGCATGGACAATAGCAATGCATTCTTCCTCCATTTCCGCCCCGCCAGCCTCTCTTCTGACTCTCAGACAAGGCCCTTATTGGAGGGCGCTGCCATTGTAATGCCAGCTTTTGTGGCCATCCCAGTATTAGCAGGATCTACACCCCACACACACACCCCCAGCCGCCCCTGCTCCCGGGCACTTCCTCCCCACTCCCATTAACTGAAGTCAGTCCCAGAAAGGATGGATTGTTCTCCAGAGAACAGGGTCCAAGCCTGGGAGAGAGAGGGTGTGGAGTCAAGGAAGCACCCACCACCCCGAAGACGGAAAACTCATTAAACCCCCTGCCAAAGACGCCCCCATCTGCAGGCGCCAATCCCGACCTTCAACAACAAAGCAGATCCTGGCATTCCTCTTGAGGGAGGGGACATCTAGAGTCCCATCTGAGCTCGTAAAACCAACACTGCCACGGAAAGGAAATGGAACGGGGGTGTTTTTGAAGTCAAGAGGAAAGAGCAGATGAGGTTATGGGGTTCCTTGGCTAGAATCGTGTGCCTTCCTTTTTTTCTCAGAAGTCTCATGGCCGTCAGCCAATTAAACACAGTAACTCCATTGGTGAGACAAGAGTTTGGCGCTAAACCTGAGGAATCTTCTAGAAGAAGCTCACCAAAGTGGGCAAGGCACTTGCCCTTGAATCTTCCTGGGCTACTGTTGCCAGAGGCCTTGGGAATTCCGCTGGTGCGACACCCCTTTCATAGTGATGAAAACGGAGGACCCAGAAGGGAAGGGGCTTATCTGACGCTGCCTTCCCAGGACTCACACATGATAGAGTCTGGACTCCTAACGTACATCTGTTTCCACCAACAGCTTTCTTCTGCCCAAAGTTTTCCACTGCATTTCACGTTTTCTGTGAAGAACAGATAGGTTCTATGGTGACACACAGGCATGCAGAGGAGAGTAATGGCTCTGGAAGTTTAATCTATTTCTCACCTGTGTGAGTTTGGACAATGAACCTAGCCCTTCCAATTTTCCGTCTTCCCACCTAGAAAAGAATTGCTATACCTAGCTCACAGGGCCTATGGGAAGATTAGGAATGACTCTGCATGGCAGGTACACCCAACACCTAGTGTGTGAGTTTCCCAAGGCTGCCGTAACAAAGCACCACAGACTGAGGGCAAGAAGTTCAAGATTAAGGAGTTGGCAGTGTTGGTTTCTTCTGAGGCCCTCAGATGGCTCAGAGGTGGCTCCCTGTGTCTTTACATGTCTTCCCTCTGTGTATGTCTGTGTTCTAATCGCCTCCTCTTATAAGGACACCAGTCATAGTGGAGGAAAGCCCACCCTAATGACCTCATTCTAACTTAATCACATCTTTAAAGACCCTGTCTCCAAATACTGTCACATTCTGAGATCCTGGGATTAGGGCTTCAACATACGAATGTTAGGGGGGTACAATTCAGCCCCAAACATCTAAGAATACCCACAATTCAATTATCTTTGAGACACCCCCAAATAACCTTAACATACGAAGATCAAACAATTAAGTTTGTGAACTCATCCTAGAAAAAGTGCTACACACCTCATTGCTGAATATCACTACAGTCACCTTCCAAGTACTCCCCTTGGGACGCTATGCACCGATGCCAGCACCTAGTCCACCCTTCAAAGCAATTCTGGAACTCTTTTTCTGGAATGGCCATCAGAGCTGTCGGTGTATGATCCTTGATGTCCTGAATGTCATCAAAATGTCTTCCTTTCAATATTTCCTTTATCTTTGGGTAAAGAAAGAAGTCATTGGGGGCCAGATCAGGTGAGTAGGGAGGGTGTTCCAATGCAGTTATTTGTTTACTGGCTAAAAACTCCCTCACAGACAGTGCTGTGTGAGCTGGTGCATTGTTGTGATGCAAGAGCCATGAATTGTTAGGGAAAAGTTCAGGTCGTCTAACTTTTTCATGCAGCCTTTTCAGCACTTCCAAATAGTAAACATGGTTAACTGTTTGTCCAGTTGGTACAAATTCATACTGAATAATCCCTCTGATATCAAAAAAGTTTAGCAAGATCGTTGCAACAAGTTCGCAAACTTCACTGTCAGACCTTGTAAAGCTGTCTTTCAGAGGTATGATCATACTTTTGGAATGTTATCAGAAAAGAGCTAATTCCATCCTCAAAATGTGGCTTCTTCTATTGCAAGAATTGACAAACTAGAGCCCATGGTCCAATGCAGCTCACTGCCTATTTTCTAATGGCCTGTGAGCTGAAAATGGTCCTCACATTTTTATTTTTATTTTTTTTGATGGTTGGAAAAAATCAAAAGCAGAATAAAATTTCATGACATGTAAAAATTACATAAAATTTAAATTTTAGTGTCTATAAACAAAATCTTGTCGGAACATAGTCATGCCTACCTGTTTACATACTGCCTATGATGCAATAGCACTGTGGGGGAGTTGTATTGCAGCCTGTGTGATCCACAGAGCCTAAAATATTTACTACCTGGACCTTTTCAGAAAAGGTCTGCAGGCCTCTGACGTACAGAATGACCAATTTAATCACTAGTCATTTGAAATGACAATTTAAATGAGAGAATCCCTAATTTAATAATACAGAATTGTACACCTGAAATCTATGTAATTTTACTAACAATTGTCACCTCAATAAATTTAATTAAAAAAAAAAAAAGAAACCAAAAAAAAAAAAAAATTCAGACCCTGGGGATCCTTACAAAGAAATCCTGAATCAGGAGCCGCCATGGGTGGGGCCCTGGAACTAGCATTTTTAATGGGCAACATATCTCTGTGGAATGGACTAATCCACAAGCCCACGGAAGTCAGATGTGTCCATCAAAACTCCAATTTAAGGATCCAGGGGGAACCCTACAGCTGCCAAGGGAATTAGTTTTTCAACTCTCCTGACCAAGGCATCCTTTGCTTTAGAAAAATTCAATGAGGAGTTGGGGGGCGGGGGTGAAAGCCATTTAGCAAGTTGAATGAATGAAGTTGTCCATTACCCACACACTCAGGGAGTGGCATCAGGTGCATGAGTTGAAAAGTACCACAGCTCACGGGTGTGACAGCCTGAGTTATCACCTTCACCTTGGAGATGCCCCCTCAGTCCAAGTAAAGGAGTTCTTAGGAAGTGCATTTCAGTATAACCGGTTTCCTTTGAAATCCTATGTATTTTACATTATTCATTTAAAAACATTCATCTGAGAAGGGGTCCTTCAGCTTCACAATCTATCCGATGGGTTTATGGCCCAAAAAGGGTTAGGAACTCCCAGGCATTAAATATTCTTTCTCTTAAGCTAGAAATAAAAAGGCAATGAGCTCTGTGTGTGTAGAATCCGGTCATCCCGTACCCATCAGTAACAGAGCAAGGCATATAGTAGGTGTTCAATAAATACGTCTTAAATAAATTAATGAACTTAAACCTATCTTTCTGTAGCTATGTTAATGTCATCCATTTGGCTGCAGCCCACCTCTCCCTCTTCACTTTGGGCTGGGCAGACACCTGATTTCTCAGATTCCTTTATTAGATTTGTATTCCTCCGGGATGCATTGAGGGGATAGATTGCTGATCAGTTGTTCCTGGGAATCTGCTGACCACCTGACAGTTCACCCCTTGAATATATGCCTACGCATCAGCTGGTTAACCTCAATGTGTCATTTATGTCCCTGCCCTAACGACACTTCCTGGGGACACATTCCCCCATCATCCTAACGTGTCCACATTATTCTTGGATTGTTGATGGATACATTTGTCTCCAGTGGGATTGTGAATCAGTCCAAGCCACTCTTGTACCTAGAATTTCATTGTCTTCTTTCAGAGACGTTCTCACAATATGTAAGTTTATATTCATTTGTGTGTTTTCTTACTTAAGGACCGTCTTCTCCTATCAACTATAAATTCCGTGAGAGCAGAGATGTGTCTGTTTGGGCATCTCTGTATTCCTAACACCTAGCACAATGCCTGACACAGAGGAGGGGTTTAGTAGATAGTTGTTGGATGGATGGATGGATGGATGGATGGATGGATGGATGGATGGATGGACACCAGCCAATGATACAGGAAATGCAGAAGTGAAAGTGCTCCGTTTTGGGCAGGAGGGAACAAGAATAATGGGATCAGGTTGAAAATCCTGCCTTCAAGGTGTGATTGAAATGTCTAGGTGAGACTCCAAGGAGGTCCATGGGCCTGGAGCTCACCAGAATGATTTGCCCAGAGAGGGACCAAGTTTGAAGTTGCCAACATGTTGGAAATTAGGGAGCCCTGGGAACAAGGAAAACATGTTTACTGAAAAGAGAGGAAGACCAAGGATAGAAATCAAGAGGCTGCATCCTACCAGCGTTGGGCAAAGAGGAAGAACCTGCAAGTGCATTGAGTGGAAAGGAAGATGGCCAGAGACGTAGGAGGAGGACCAGAGGGCCATGGGATCGTGGGAATTGAGGAAAGAAAAAGGCTTCCAAGAGGCGTGGTCACGAGGGTCAGTGGAAGCCAGGAGAATCAAAGAAGAGAAGGCCATGACCTTGAGCGGTGTTGGCCCGGTGTTGGACATGACAGTAGTGGATTTAGTGACATGAGATTTCGTTTGAGCCCGCCACAATCTCTTTCCTGGAATATGTGAGTATTTAGTCTGACCTAATCTTGGAGCAGTGACCTCAGAGGAGCAGCTCCACTTACTTTGAGAACTTGATGAAAACCCTGGGCCATCTCCCTAGAAAAAACCACAGCTACATGTCATTGGCAAACTCTGCATAGAATTTCAGGGCATCAGGGACCCAAAGAAACTAGACCCGTGGAGAAGGAACCGAATCACCCAAATTTTAGGGCTCGGGGTTCAATGTCTTCTTTCCAGTTCTTTTCAAAGCTCCTGTTGACACAAAAAGTAGAAAATATTTGTGTTCTCTGTTTCACTCCTCATCATGACTTACTAATTAGATTGTGAGCCCATCTCCCAAACTCTGGTTCCACCAGTCTGGTTTGGAGCCCAAGTGTTGCCAGCCTTTAAATGCTCCCCAGATAACTCCAATGTGTAGTTGGGGCTCAGTACACCTGTTTGGTTTTTATCATCGCTGTACGTGTTTTGATTTACACCCCACACTCTTATAATCTGTTCTGCTTGCTGAGTTGGCCTTGTTTTTACTGAACGCTGCGTTCTGCCACCCTGACATAGCTTCACGTCTTGACACTCCTGGGCCTCCATTTCCTTATCTCCAACCATGATGAAGCCTGTCACCCCCTGCTGCCCCGACTGGTGAGAGCAGCGGGCAATAAATAAATAAGAACAGAGGCAAGAAGCTTATGTACTCCGGGCTCCTGGTTCTACTCCATGTCATTGGACACCAGTTTGCTTTTCTCCAGAGCCTGTTTCTTTTGAACTAGGCTACTGCAGTCTATAAAACTTTAATGCATGGATTTCCCATTGTTCGAGTGTCAGTGGGGCACCAGCCTTCCTGTTTCGCCGGGGTGTGCCGACCAGGAAAGAAACTGGCTGGGAGGTCCGGGGCTAGTTGCCTTGTTTTCTGGAAATGCATGCGATCACGTTCATTTTAGCAGAGGGGACCTCAGACCCCATGGATGATAATAAGAGCAGGCGTGCATCCCTCACGTGTGCCAGTCCCCCAGCTCTATGCGGGATATACATTGTCTCCCCACAACAACTCTATAAAGCAAGGTTCATTATCGGCCCCGTTTTAAGAGAAGAGGAGTGAAAGCTTAGGCAGCTTGAATTCTTTCCAGTGTCACAAAGCTCAGAAGCAAATTGTGGGGGAGAAGCTGTGTGGGGGAGAGGGGCGGGGGGAGGAACTGACTCCAAAATTCACTCTCTTTTTCTAAGAACTTATAGGAGACTTGTTTTCAGTTTTTAAAAATTCTCCTTTATTTGCTTAATTATCTTTTTTTAATGCACACACACACACACACACACACACACACAGCCATTGCTACTTTGATGTTTCACATGTTGGAAGTAGAATTGCTAAGGGTTGAGTGTGCCTCCTGGATGGGGTTTTGATGGAAACACAAAGGTTATTGACCTTAAACACAAATTGGCTTGGTCCTCTAGAGTTTGCCCCGCTGCCTCTCTCCCTGGGGTTTTGTTCTCGCCCTCTCTCCTTAGCTACCGACCTTGTTCCACCCGGACAAAACAAACAGGGGCTGTCAGGGGAGAATTGCCTCTTCACCAGCACAATGAGAAGTGGGAGTGGAAACAATTACTCCCAATAATTCAGACATGGATGTTAAAACACTCACAACACAACCCCGACGTTTACCTAAATTATCTGGGTAATTGCCTCCATTTTCAGCTCAGATTGGGGTTCTGTAAATCCTGGGGCTTCAAAATGATAAACAAGGCGACTCTCATTTAGGCCCACGCTGAAAGGGAGGCAAGGCTTTGTTATAAAAAGGACACAGAGGGGGAGGCCTGAGCTTTGAGAGTAAGACCTGCCTTGGGCAAATCACTTACATTGTCCAAGCCTCAGTTTCCTCCCCTGACCCTCAGAGTGAAGGCAGTGATCTGGAATAGGAAGGAAGGGAGGAAGAGAGAGATAGGGGTAGAGAGAGAGAGAGAAAGAGAGAGAGAGGAAGAGAGAGAGAGAGAACATTGTTGTAGCCTCTTTTGTGTTTTGAATTGCTACAAGCATTAGAAACAAACATGACCTATGTCTCCTCCATTCAGCCTAAAGAAAAGCAAATCACAAAAAAAAGTCATTCATGACAAGCCTCAGCTTTTATCCTGCAGCTTTAGGCTCTTGCTTCATTGAGAGTGGAATCTAAAACAAAGCTGATTTCACCTTGAGTCTGCACAGGCCACCACCATTCACTCCCCTTTGACTCCCACACTGTTCTTTATAATCTTTGGTGGAGTCATTTTAAACTGAAACTGCCTACATCTAGTAATCAGAGCCTTTTCTGCAAGATCCTGTGTTCCTGCCCTGAGGAGGCAACTTTCTGTGAATGAACTGGCTATTTTATTGAGGACCTACTAAGTGCTGGATGTCTTCATTTCTATTTCAAAGCAACTTTTTAAATTATTATTAGTCTCATTTAACCCAACTGGAGACCATCCCCTAGTCTGTATTTCTTTTGTTCCCTCTCAGTGAAACAGAAACTGTTTCAGACTTTCTTGGGATTTGTAGCAGTTTTCCATTTTAAATAATAGGTGTAGTAGCCACCCCTTCCTTTAGAAGTGGGGTCAGCAAACTTTTCCTGCAAAAGGCCGGATAATAAACATTTCTGATTCTGCAGGTCATTTGGTATCTGCCAAAACTCACTCTGGCATTGTAGAGAGAATGCAGCCTTAGCTAAGAGGCAAATGAATCGGTGTGCCTGGATTTGAATAAAACTATTTATGAACACTAAAATGTGAATATCAAGTCATTTTCACATGTCATTAAGTATTCCTCTTTTGATTTTTTTCCCAACCATTTAAAAACGTAAAATCCTTTGCTAACTTACAGACCACGTGAAAATAGGCGGCAGGTTGGACATGGCTCTTTCCTCTTACACCTTGCTCCCTCTGTACCTTACTTTTCGGGGATGACCATGAAACGTCCTTCACTGGAATGTAAATCTCGTGAGAACAGAGACGTGTCTCAGATGATGATTTGCTGAATGAATAATGGCTGGCTGGATGAATCAGTGACTCACTCTCAGCTTCCCTGTCTTGGAAAAGCCCCCATGCACTTCCCTATAGAACCAGCAGATGGCGGCAAAGGAACGGCCAAGCACAGGCGCGGAAGCCGGGTTGGAGTTAGCTTGTATTGATGTATCCTCTCTTCCCTGAGTTCTGCAAAACAAGTAGGTAGCTTGAATTCTCCCCACCCTTCCCCCGCCCAGGAGGAACCAAGGGTTAGTGTTGGTCGACTGTAGTTTCCCCTTCCTGTATGAGCTCTCTCATTTCAGGTCTCTGTTCCAATTCAAAGACCATAATGTACCAAGAAATAGCGCCTTTCCTGTCTACCTGTGGAGGTGGGGCAAGGAGGGTGTCAATGGATTTGTATATTGTGTATAAAAATATACAACGAAGAACAGGCAAAATGAATCTATGGTGATAGAAATCAGGAAGTCGCTGTCTTGGGGGACTGATGAAAAGGCGTATAAGGGAACTCTCTGGAATGAATAGCTTGTTTGGGCTGGAGGTTACAAGGGTGGAAACTGTCAAAACCAACTAAATGAACACTTAAGCTCTGTCTACTATATTGTATGTAAACTATATGGCAATAAAAAATAAAAATAAAAACAAAGAAATAACGACTTTATGTCAAATAAAACCAGCTCAGAAATGGTCTGTTTATCAACAAATAGAGAAAAAAGCAGTGTCCTCAGCTCCGTGAAGCAGACACAGGCTGTCACCAAACACTGGCCTCGCCACCCACACTTTTGTTGTGATGTGCCTTCGAGCAAGCCTTGGAGGAAAGTTTGAGGAGGAGAGGTTGGTGGGGAATTCGTTGTTTTGAGGGGGGGGGGACGGACTGTGATGGGAACTAGCTAGCCTCAGCTTACATCTTGTTTGAAATCAATCTTGCCTTGGTGCCAACGAAATGCATCCCTAAGTAGCCAAGTCCGACAAGAGGGATTTATGGAGGCAGGACTTGGGTGGTGAGGGGCTTCTCTGGCACCCTATTGTCTCAGGGAGGAGGACAGGAGAACCAGTCTCTCTCCCCTGGAACATTCTGGGTTGTTTCTCTATGTGCTTGTGAATTGTCATGTGTCGTGTGTGTGTTTGCCCGAATAAAAAGTGAAAGAAACAAAAGAGGGAAACCTGATGGAGGGAAATGCAAGCAATATTTTACAATGCATCCACTCTACCCTTTGCCTTCCATGGTAGTAGGGTCCCCGGATGTTTAGTCGCGTGGTCCACACACACTTTGGGTAGGTGCCTATTTTGTTCTAGGCTCTGCTGGGCTGTAAAGATAAAGGGAATTATCTGTGTTGAAAGAGGTCCCAGCCTTCCCCGTGTTACTTTTTACCTTGATGAGAAAGGCCAGGGGACCCTCAGACCCCAAACTATCCCCCTCCAACACAAACACATCTGTCTTCCAAAATGTAGACCCCCAATTCCACCCGGTGTGTGGCTTTGATGAAAAAATCTAAGTCCTTCCAAAGATGTGAAGAAAGATGAAACCTGCCCGTATCACCATGTCACTGTAGAGGGGGTGCAGAGACTGGGGAACCTCCAATCTGGACCCCAAGAGTCTCTCCACAAAGGGGACTCCCCTGCAGCTCCCTTTGCCTGAGATCTTGGGAGAAATGTAGTAAAAAGTAATTGTTTTATGAAAAGTGGTTTCCTTTTATTACCTGTGATGGTTGAGAAGGGGTGACCCAGCAACAGGAAATTAACCCAGAATTCATTGGGGGGTGATAATGACTGTTCATAATCATTTGGTTAATAAGTTAATACATTAATTAGTCAACTAATTAGACCATGCCTGAGGCCTTCACTGTCTGGAAGCTTAGATTCCAAATAAGTAAGAAAATAGTGTCCTTCCAGAAGGTGAGAGAGAGAGAGAGAGAGAGAGAGAGAGAGAGAGAGAGAGAGAGAAGAGCTAGTCCCTAAAGCTAAATTCTACCTGGCCAAGACTAGAGTCTCCAGGGACCACCCTAAACCCTGCTCCCATTTCTTTTTGTCCCCAGAGCCGTGAATAGGTCTTAATTTGGTTGGGCTCACACATCGCTGAGAATCTGAGGATAACTGTAGGTTCCCCCCCCAAAAAAAAAATGCATATAAGCATAGTAACAAACTTTTGTGTATGATTTCTGTGGATTCACTGAAGCCCTGAGCTGCGGCTCCTGTTAAGAACCCCTGCCCTATCGAATGCCCAATTAGCTAACCGGTGCTGGCCTGCGGGAGAGAGTGGACGCCAGCGGGAAGGCCGGGTGTTGATGGGCTGGGGGTACACTATTGAGCAGACACACTATCGGCATAGGCTCACACCTCGGCTCTATGGCTAGTTTCGGAGGATTGCGGGGGAGGGGACTAAAGTCACGATCGGAGACAGCTGGCGCTCGGCTGAGGCTACTGCAAAAGTGAAGGGCGCCAGGTCCCGGCATAAGAAGGAAAAAAAAGTTACGTCAAAGACGCCCGCGCTGGGGACTGGGGTGGACCGCAACGCGCAAAAATGGCAGGAAGGAAATTCACGCACAAGTGTTACTTCCGTGCCTGGGGTGTACTTGACGCTTTGGGGACCTTGGAGGGCCAGGAGCGCACCCTCCTGGGCCGGCCGCGCCGGCGGGAGGAGCGCCTAGGCGAGTGTTGGCTGGAGCGGGCCTGGGGAAGCCACCCTCTCCTCCCGGGGCAATCCCCCAACCCGAAACCAGAGCTCGGGTCATTAGCTGGAAACCGAAGTGGCACGGGGATCGCATTTCAAAAGCTCAAATAAACTGGCTGCCCAGGATTGTTGGACTGGGGGTGGGGGGAACCGGAAGGCTCGGACGGTACCAATGCCCCCTCGCTAAGTCCCCCCCCCCACCAAGTCCAGGGACCGCACCCAAGCTGCGAGATCCAAGACGCAAGGCCGCCTGACTTCGTCCCAGCCGCGGGACAGAAGGTGCCATACGTCATGGGCGCAGGAAAAAAAGGGTCCCCTACTCTCGACCCCAGCAATGTGTTGTTTCACCCCTGCCCAGCCTGCAGTCAGACCTGGGCCTCGACTTAGGTGCGCGGGGCCTACAGTTGCGCAGGCAGGGGAACCCGGGCCGCGCTGTAGCATAACTAGGCATCCTTTTCCTACGCGGGGCTACGCCCTCCGCACCCCTCACCCACTTCTCAGTAGACTGTCTCCCCACGAACCGAGCCCTGGGCTCCCAGCTGGGGCCAAAGCCCTGAGAGTGAGAGGGCAGGAAAAAAACACACCTAAATTTGCTTAGGTTCCTGGAAGCTCGACAGGGTGGAACCAGGAAAGAGTGAACTGTCCTTGTGCCGGAAGAGTCCCCACCTGCAGCCCCGGCCTTCGCGCCTGAGCAAATGGAACACAGCAAATGCGATGGGCGCGGGGGAAGATCCGAGGCCGGAGGAGAAAGCCCAAGAGACCCACAGCCCGAGTCTTGGTCTCCGACCTCGGGAGAGGGAAACTCTAGAGTTAGCGTGGGCGCCCTGCTCTTCCTGGCTCGCGCCCGGGCTGTTGTAATTCCTGCGCCCTCGCGACACCGATCCAGAAGACAACTTGGGATCTGTTCCAATGCCGGGCCGCAGGCATTTTTAAATGGGGTTTTGTCCCCAGCCTACCTCTAGCTTCATCTACCTGGGAACAAAGGCCCCAAGCCTGCGATCTTCGCCTCCGACGGGTCCTTCGAGACACTAGCGAGAGAGGGCCGGGGAGTGGGACGCCGGCCTTCCACACTGTACGACAGATGCCTGAAGAAATTAAAATGTTCTCGTATGAAAAGCGCATGAGATACACACCCAAAATCAGAACACGCCCGCCTATAGATTTCTCTACAGCCGGGACATAAGCACTGCAGGTACCTACACCTACACCTGAATTAGAATTAGTGATCCAAGTGGATTCTGGAACCCACTCCGGTTGGAATTCTAGCTCCAGTTTCTCGGGTGATCTTGGGTAAGTGACTGAACTGTCCTGTGCCTCAGTTTCCTCCTTTGTAAACCAGGGATACAAGTCGTACACGCCTTAAAGGGTTAATTGTGAGGCTTAAAGGCGATCACTTTTGTGGGGTGCTTAACTGAGTGCCTGGCATGTGCACGTGGCCCTTACATGCCAGCTAGTTTTATTATTGTTGTTACGTGTACTTGAACGCCAACATCTGCAACATATATACATCTTGATTATACGCGTCTTGATTATAAAACAACCAAATGCATCTACATCCGGAACTGTCTTGCGCATGAACTTCTAAATGCAAATTGAAAGAGACGTCCACAGATGGAGCACGCACAAGTGCACGCACACACACACGCATCTACTCCTAACACCTGTAGTACCTGGCCGCTGAACGCAGACACCCGAAGAGCTACCCAGAGGGGCGAACCTCTACAACTATGAATATAAGAACCCAGGTTGCGGCTTCGCGGCCTCTCTTCTACATCCCAACAGCCTCTCTCTTGGCTGGTTGCCGTGAGGTCAAATTTGAAAACCAGCGAGGCAGAAAGCGCGCGGACGCGAAGCGTTTCAAGCCACTTGCAGCGCCCGAAGGCGGCTGCCTGTCTGCTGGCTTAGGGGAAAAGTCACTACAAGGGTTTTCCTTCTTGGATGGAACTTTTTAAAGGTCCTACTTGCTGGGAACTTTCCCCCACAAAGAAAGGGTGGGTTCCAGGACAGCGCTGATCCACGGGATGCTTTACCCACACACACGCACGCACACGTGCACACACCCTGCTCTTTTGGGGTTGCCGGGACCCAGGAGGAGAGACGCAGGGTCGTGACCCCTGCCTCTGCCGGAGCGCGCCCTTCGGCCCCTGCAATTAGCGCCGGGAGGTCAGCAGGAACCCGGACGCCTTCACCCGCAGCTCAAAGCGCAGCAAAAGGCGACCCCCTCCACTCCCCCCGCCGCCTGTCTCAGACGCCAGGGCGCAGTCGGGTTTGGAGCCGACCTTCCCAAGGGGCGGGGGGCGGGAGGGCTTAGGCCCGCACCCGCATTTGTCACCTTAAATCTACAAATCACCAGGTCGCTTGGCCCTGCCGGGGTTCTTACGGACTGCTGCTCCCGAGAGCAGTGGCTTTTGTCCCTGTAGACACGGCCAGTGGAAAAACCGGAAAAAATAATCCAGAGTTCTAAAGTAAGAAAGAGAGCATCCAGGCAGAGGGAAATTGCATCCAGGGTAGAATTTGATTTGTGTATATTGGGGAGGGTGTAATCCTTTTCATCTACCTCGCATGAACTCAGGTTAGCCCCTGCCCGGGAGGGTCGGGGGAACTGCTGGAAATTTCTACACCAAGCAACAAGGTACTTGGCGAGAAAATTAGGAGAGAGGGTCCCCTCACTGAATTTCTTACTTTCTTTGGAAACCCAGAGGCGGGAAGGGCTGTTTTTCTCATCTGAGGCCCCAACAGGAGTGAAAGTGATATTCAGGAAAGAGACGACGGCAGCTTCTTCCGATGCTGGGGCGGGGGTGGGGGTGGAGGGGCGTAGAGGAGGGGAGCGCAGGCTGGGGGTAGCGAGGATGAGATGGGGCAAAGGTACGCGTCCAGGTTACGGCACCCGGGAGGCGCTGGGGTGCTGAGCGAGCGGCGACCACCGGGGCGCATTAGTGGGCCAGACAGATAGGTGGCACTCGAAGCCCGGAAAAAAAAGCGAAGGCGCCGGCCCCGAGTGGCCTCCGCGGCGGCCGCCGCCACCATAAAGCCCGCGGCGAGATTGCGACCGGCGCCAGGTGAGTAATAGGCAACGAAATCCAGAGAGATTGTGAGCCATTCACCCCACAGTCAACCAGCGCCACAAGAGTTACTCATTAACATCACTATATACAAATAAGATACACAGGAGATTAAAAAAAAAAAAAAAGCAAGCTGTGGGAGAGGCTGGACGCACGTCTGAGCACTGTCCGATAATTGGGGGTGGAGGGGCGGAAAGGAGGTGAGCAAATCTGCAAATTTGGCCGGAGAAAGAAAAGGGTTCCTTCCCTCTTTGAGCCCGAGGTTGTTTGCCCCCACTCGGGAAAGCGCCGCTGGGCGCAACCCAACTAGCACCTTCCAGGGGCGCAGCACCGCGTGTAATCGCGGGGCCAAGAACCCGCGCTCGCCCTGGAAATCTCCGAATCCTCCGTGGAGCTAGCGCCCCGAAGGTCCCCAGGCGGTTAGCCCCCGCCCCGATTGTTCTCGTTCCCACCCCGGGAGACAGCGCAGGAAAGGCTGTGGGGCTCCCCCATGTGTCTAGCTGGAGGTGGAAGGGGCTTTGCCCCCCTCTTCAAAAGGTCCCGACCCCGATCCCCTTCCAAGTACAGGATGAAGGAGGGGAGGGAGTCCTCCTCGCCGGCCATTCAAGAGGCTCGAAGGTGACAGGGACTTGGGGCCGGGCTGGCGGGCTCCAGGGAGGGGGGAGAAGGGCAGCCGCCAGGCAGGCTCCGGCTGGGTCCTCACGTCATGGTCTCCAGGGCAAGTAAAGCCTCGAGAACCTTCCCTCATCCCCCACCCATACACACACGAACACAACACACGCGCGCGCGCACACACACACACACACACACACACACACACACACCTCCGAGAAGCTGGGGATGGGGAGGCTAGGAGACCAAAATACTGTCACGGCCTCACCATTTTTTATTGAATGTTTCAAAGATAAATTGAACTTCAAAAGGCAACTCCCCAAACAGCCTGGGGCTGGTTGGAGGGGAGAACTGGAGGAGGGTGTCAGCCTCCTGGGTGACTTTCCCCTTGGAGGGGGTCAAATATGCGCCCTGGAATTACCTTTCCCTTGCGGGGAAAACTGGCCTCCTCCCTCGCGTGACACAGCCAACTCTGCGCGGAGCTGGTCTCTCTTTGCACGCAGGACTTCGGGATGGGGCCTCATCGGGGCGCCTTGGGTCAGCCTGGTCCAATCTGAGACACCAGGGACTGCAGGGGGGACGTTGTCTCCTCCACTTCTCCTGCAACCTGGGGGATTGCTGTCTTGCCAAGGTGGGGCTGGCCCAGAGAAGATTCTGCTAGCCTTTTTGCACACTGGTACAAGGGTATTTTTTACTTAGATTTCCCATATGGAGGTGAAAATGGAGAACGAGGCTAAAACGAAAACGTTCACTGTCCAACGTATTTTTTGTCGGATCCGTGTGGGAAACTTTGACATAGGGAGGGGAGCATTCTTTTTCCATTAAAACTGAAGTATATGAAATTGCTATTCTATCCAGTTCTAATCAGACCCCTTCCGTCTCTCGTTTTCCTCCCTAATTTAAAGGAAAAGTAATTTCAGATTGAAGCGGCTGGCTCTCTTCGACCGAGTGAGGGACTTTTGTTTTTAGCTTTGTAACTTGAGTGACAGCTCATTTTGGTTCAGTGGGGGCGGTCTTAATTACTTAAAGGCAAAGAGAAGGGGATAGAGGAAGGAAGGAGAAAGACTCCGCTCTCAAGAAAGTTCCTTAAAGAAAGCACTTAACACGAGGCCCAAAGACATTTCAATAAAAATTTATTGAAATTTCAATGACGTTTTAAAGAGAGGGGGAGAAATACAGAAAACCAAAGAACTCAACAATTATAACACAAAGTATACCTTCATGAGTTTTTGTCTTAAACAATCTCTCAGCACCTGACTTTTGAACTGTGAATATATCTCTATAGGCACCAATTCAAAACACCATCAATATTGAAGACAGTAGTCAATTCCACTTCATTTGAAGAAATCAGAGACTAGCAAATACAAATACAAAAGAAAAATCAGAAAGTCAAACCACAGCCTCTGTACTCCCCACCCTTCCCACCCCCAAGCAATCTCAGAACCACTCTTTAGGGTGTTATATTTTAAGGAATTTAAGGTGGAGCTGGGAAGTAGCCCCACCTTCCCAATCTTGCATAAAATAGGCAATAGCACTTTCCCTCACTCTTAGACATTAAAAAAGAAAAAAAAATTTTTTTTGCAGACGATTCTTTTGAAAGTGTGTTGGTGTTGGTGCAGAAAAGTGTGTTTTCTAGTTTTAAAGGCAATCCTGTGACCTTGAAGTAAAACTGACTAAAGGAAAACAACACAAAACCTGACAGCTGCAATCCTATTTACATAGAGCTATATACAATGTCAATAAATTAAAGTTTAATTTTCCAAGCATTCATATTCCACCTATTTACAAGAGTTATCAAATAATTACATAAATACTTTGCTAATAGTCTCGCTTCTTCTTTATTATTTTTTTAAAACCTTGTTATTGCATATACAGGAAAGAGAAAGAACCGCCAGAGAGACATGAATCCTGCTACAGAGCTTAGATAAAATAAACTCATTTTTTTGTGTCTTCCCCACCTCTTCCCTTTAAATCCTCCCCCTTGGGGTTGCCGATGAGAACTGGGTAAAAGGTGTGGGGTCATGTTCTTTTCTCTCTAAAAGCAAGCATTCAAAATGAAAAACCACAAATACATCACTGTGGAACATGCAAGAAGAGACCTATAGCGGCTCTTAAAACATCACAAGAATATTAAAAAGACACAGATTTCCTTAATAGAGACTAAACAAAGCTGGCAGCGACTCCCACCCCACCCCCCCAAAAAAAACAATGCTGCTCAGTAATTTATTTAGAACTGATATGCAAGTCACTATAAAGTTTTTAAACTTCACAAACAGAATCATGTTAATGTATTCATTTGCCCCCGGTATTTTTTTTTTTTAATTTTATTTGTTTTTGTTTCCACTTGACACGGTGAAGGAAAAAATATATAAATCTGCACTGGGGGAGAAGTCTTTCAACACCTCCCCTCTGGGTAGACCTGGCTACCTTTTTCTTCCCAGGCTCCCAGACTTGCCTCGCTGGAGGTGCTCTGGACAGACCTGTTTTAACTCCCACCCGCAACAGCTCAATGCAACAGACGTTTCTGAGCCCCCAGAATCTGAGCCAGATCCCGGATATATAAACCACGCCAAGAAGACAGAGCCTGTTTCTAGCATATTCTCTCGAGGGAGTCCGGCACCCCTTCCCAGACAGGACTGCACAAAGCAGGGCTAACCCCACTGCACGTCCGTGGTTTAGTTTACATCCAACAAAGTGCACTGCAGACGTGACTGGACTGGAATGAAGAGACTTTTCTGGGGAGGGGCTTATGGGGACGCGCTGCGGGACCTGTCCGGCTTGGCTTCCAAGCCGCTGACCAACCGCTGGATGCTCTGCAGTTCGCTGGTGGCTGCCTCTTTCTCAGGGCAGAGTTTGGGCGACAAGGACACCGAGCTGGAGGAGAGGGTGGAGGAACGGCTGTTGAGTTCTGAGCCCGAGTCCACGGCCACCGAGGCCGGGCTGGCGGCCAGGGCAGCGGCTTTGGCGTCCAGGGGCCCCGCGACCGCCGCCATGGACGGCAGGGCGGTGGTGAGCAGGCTGCTGCTGTCGGGGACCGGCAGGGGGATGGAGTAGGGGCTGTAACGCAGCCGAGGACGCATGGTGTTCAGGTTGAGGAAGGGGTGACGGTGCACCGAGCTGGAGGCTGCTGCGGAGGAGGCGGCCGCCGCCGCCGCCATGTACGTGTAAGGGTAAGGGAACAGGCTTCCGAAAGGCGACATGGCCAGGCCCTGGGGAAGGAAAAGAAATGCATCCAGCGAGTCAGCCGAGAAGGGGCTGTGCGGTAGGAAGAAGCCAACCTTGTCTATTCCCCTCCCCCACACTCCTACCCCCACTCCCACCAACCTGGGACCTTGCACAAGTCATTGTTCTTTCTCTCTGGGGATGTGAAGTTGGAGAGAGGGGGAGGAGGACACTCAGACTTATTTCTCCAGGTCTAAATCTTAGCTGTGCCACTCTAGGCCTAGATATTTCAGTCCCTGTTCTTCAGCTTTCTTGTATTAAAAAAATAACCAGGGGAATATTAAATAATTCATATACTGTTGGGGACTTTGTAAATATTAAATGAGCTAATGCCTTTGATGTGCTATGTAAGGTGCCTGGCCAATAGGACTGTTAGAAATTCTCCCCTCAGGGTCAGTTGCTGCACCTGTTAAATGGGACAATCGAGTCAGTCTACCCCGCAATGGCAGCTGAGTGAAAGCCAGACGACGTAAATTATTAGACAGAATTATTTTTCATCTTGGTTCCCCCCACCCCAAATCTCCTACTTCAACCCTGGAAGTGTTGCTAATGAAAAAAATCCAGGGAAGTTAAGCAAAAGGAAACTGGGAATGGAGGAGGAAAAGGGGATTTACTATAAACAGAGACAAAGAAGGAACCTAGCCTGATATACTGGTGTTACAGGTGGAGAAACTGAGGTAGGCCCCAGGGTCACAGGAAATCACTCAGCTAGTAAAGTGGCAGAAGCAGAATTTAAAATCCAGGGACCCAGATCCGGGCCAGTTACCTGTCCCTTCCCTTGAGATTGCCCAGGCAGCCCCTTGCACACCTATCACCTGCCCACCTACAACCAGGTCTCCAGGAGGAGCTAATGGAGGAGATGGCAGGAATTGAGAAAGGCCAGAAACCAGTCCCCTCCTCCCCCAGAGTGGGAGG
The DNA here is from genome assembly GCF_036562045.2 of Rhinolophus sinicus. NCBI lineage: Eukaryota > Metazoa > Chordata > Mammalia > Chiroptera > Rhinolophidae > Rhinolophus > Rhinolophus sinicus. The sequence continues at coordinate 30,663,605 of NC_133765.1, read as the reverse complement.
CCAATCCTGCTCTTGGCTCAAGGAAGGGAGAAGAATGTGCCCAGAGAAAACAAAAGGCAAGGGCATGCAGAAAACCCCTCAGAACCTTTTTGCCAGTTCAGAGCGTTTCCAAGCGGCCTGAGACTTCTCCTCTGCCACCCCATGTTCCAGCACAGCTGTCTGAACCATACAGAGGCCGCCAGGCTGTCCCTCTCCTCTGACATTTCCCACGTGTGCACAAAATATTAACCCTTTTGGGGAACAGGCCTGCTTGGGGTGGGGGAAGGGGGGCAGGGAAAAAGCTTCAAATTGGGAGAAAAGGCTGGAAAACTCAAGACTCAGTTCCCACCCAGGGAGTCACTTCCTCTCCCCAGGCCTCAGTCTCCCCCTTGTTTAATTCCTTGGGGAAGGTTGGTTATGAGACAGTTAAGAGACCTTTCAGCTCTGAAGTGAAAATCACAGACCCTGAAGTCAGACTGCCTGGGGTAGACTCTTAGCTCCACCACCTACTGGCTGTGTGACCTTGGATAGTTACTCAACATCTCTGGGCTTCATCTATGAAGTGGAGGTGATACTAGTCCCACTGAAGTCGGAATAAATCAAGTACTTAGAAGAATGCCCAGCACAACACAGTGCTGGGTATAATTATTATTACTATGTACCTACTCTGCTATAAACAGCCCTTGACTGTGAAAAAAACTAAGTTTTTTGGGGGGGTAAGTGTGAGGTTATAATGAATCAATGAGATAAGGTTTGCACCTAGCAATTATTATCATTTAAAGCTACTAGGCCGGAGACTGGGTGAGGGTCTGGTATCAAAGGGTGCATGGAGGGAGGGGCTGGAGAGGAGGCAGGAGGAAGGACGATAAATAAATACCTGGGAGGCCAGGACATGCTGCTGGAGGTGGAAAGGCAGGGTGGCCGCGGAGGCCCCCGACAGTCCCTGTGCTGCAGCGGCTGAGGCCATGGCCGTAGAATCCAGGCCTGAAACGCCAGTGGAGGCCCCGGACACAGTGGCCAACAGGGGCCCCATGCCCGCAGCCATGCTGGAGAAGGCGCCCCCCATGGCGAACTGGCCGGGGTGCAGGAAGAGCGGGTGCCCGTTGAAAAACTGCTGGCCAGCCAGGCCCGGGGCGAAGCCGAGGCCAGGCAGCGGGCCCTGGCCCAGGTGCGCTGTGGCCGCATCGGTCTGCACCGTGAGAGGCGCGAAGGCCTCCTTGCCTGGCAGCGCGCGCGCTTCCTCGGCCTTGGACGTGGCCGCGCCCTCACGGCCTGGGCTTCGGCGTTCCTCTGCGCCCAGGCCGCGGGTGCTGGACGAGATGGTGGCCGGACTGTGACGCGAGTCGGGAGACGCCTTGTCCATCCGCCCGCTGTCGCGAGGCCGGCCTCCGGGCTCCGCCGAGAATAGGTGAGCCTTGACCGCCGGGCTGCCCTTGTCGCGGCTCGGCTCCTCCGACGTGGTGGTGGAGATCTTGGCTGCGTCGCAGGCCTCCGGGCCGTGCTCCTCTTTGCTCTCGGCCTCAGCGTCACTCTCACCCTCGCTGGCACACAGATCTACCATAGGAGGGGAAAAGGCAGGGCGGAAGGGCGTTAGTTCCAATCTGGACCAGTGGAAAGCCAGTTTCCCAGTTTGAATCTTGGCTTGGCCACTTACTAGCTGGGTAACACCCGGCAAGCCCCTTAACCTCCCTGTGCCTCAGTACTCTTATCTGCAAAATGGGAGTGATGATACTTCATAACTTTAGTGGAAAAATTCAATGAGCTAATAATGAACTTAAGGTATTTGGATAGGCTGAAATCCTCCCCCCAGTCGGTAATGAATTTTACTTTTTTTTTTTTTTTTTTTTGCAAGCAAGGCTGGAGCTCCTACTGTGTGTCTGACTTTGCCTTTACTCACTGTTTCCTATTTGGTTGCAAATTTACTTTTTTAAAATAAAAAGTAACTTACACTAACACTCACTGCGGAACACCTTTAGGGTCTTTGTTCAGTGACTGATGAAGAGCTGCACCTTCCACACATTTGTGAATTCTTTCGGAAGGATTTGTTTGGAAAGAACCCTGACATCTGAATTGGTGGTGGCAGAAACGAACACCCCGCCCCTAACACACACACACACACTCCACTGGGCCTCTGTTTGCCCCAGTCCCAACAGACAGATGGGTGATGGGCAGCCCCCTCCTGCCCCCAGACAATCAGAGATTCTTTTTGCTCTCACCACACCCTCTGTGGGTGTCCTACTAGGAAAAAAGAAAAGGGGATCCTATTTTATGTTTAAAGCTTAAATGGATTGATGACAGAAAGGACTTTCATTTTTTATTAAACATAAAAAACAGGTTTCTTCCCGTTGCGCGAGTGTGTGTATCTTTCCATAGAAATAGTTCTTTGCTCTTTAAACACAGGAAACCAACTGGGGATTTGAACCATCTCGACCCCTCCCCACCCCTCCCCAATTCACATCCCCTGTGCTCCATCTCCTTGCACAGGTTGTTGCTCTATGTTTTCTCGGCCACCATCTCTGTTCCAGGTGGCAGAGAATCCCTGGCCTCCCCCAGTCCAACACATTTTACCTTTGAGATCAAAGATGGTAAAAAAAAAGTCAGTAGCTGCTTGATTGGAGACAATGGGAGGGCAGAGAAAGTGCTCCAGGCAGTTTTCTAAGCAGGGGAGGGGGGCGGCCACCAAGAGGGAATATACAGACCGACACCATCCTTACTCCCAGTCAAACTAAGGTTTGAGGGAAGGGATTCTGAGCTGTTCTTCTATTAGCTTAGAAGGGGGACACACACACCCGATCACCCTTTGTGAATGTTGGCTCCAGTTTTCGGAAATTCAAGAAGGGTCTGCAGCTTTTGAAGGGCAAGTTCCCTGGTGTGTGCCCCGGTCCCCAATGCTTCTAGGCCTCCAAGACCCGGAGTCCAGACATCGAAGGTGACCAGGCTTACCTTTGAGGTTAGATGTCCCAACAGTGGAGACAGCTGGGGATGAGGACTGAGCAAAACAGCTGAAGGCTGCCTGTTCGCTTGAGGACTCATCGGAGGTGCCATTCTCCTTTTTGTGTCTGTCATCGAACACCCTCATGGACTGCAGGGTGAGCTGTTTCCTGAGGCAGAAGCCCACACCCAGCCATTACAGAACGGAACATACATTTCCCCCCTTTCTGTGTCTCACCCACTCCAAAGAGGCACACACACCTCACCTTGCCTGCTGCCCACGGACAACACTAATTCTGCAATCTGCTTGCCTGGGGGCAGCCACACAGACCTATGCATTGTTCTTGACCCTCTAACTGGGCTGAAGAGTGTGGCACCAGGAAGGCAGCTCAGGTTGCATTTATTCAAGATCAGAGTTTCATTAAGGAAAGGGCATGGGCTTGAGCTGTGAAATCTTGTTTAAAAGCAAAAAAGCAAGAGGGGAGGTTGGAGCTGACCAGAGACAGCTGAACAGCAGGCCTGGCAGAGGGAGGGGACGGGGGACCTAACCCGGTGAACACAAACAGCCTACAAACTCCCCACTGGTTGCTAAGATTGGGAGGAAGTGGTTATTTCATGGTGCACTTTTCTGTAATCGTTTCGCCAACACATTAATTGGAGTAAAAAATCTGTTTAGATGTTAGAAATTATTTTTTAATGCCCAACCCCCCCTCAGGGGATAGGTTAAAAATTGGGGTTGATTTTCTGGATTTTAGAAATTCTTTGAAAGTGGGTGGGGGAGTGGAGAGCTTCTTTCATATACTAACCAGCTGTCTGCTTAATGCAAAATGATACATGTACCCATGAAAAAGGGAACCACAGATTTCTCCAGGGGATTCAGTTCTGTCTGATGGTATTTGCAGGACGAGATTGCAAAAATTCCAAAGCATTTTGTGCATGGCTTAGTTCTTTCCTGGGACCTGCCCAGGATGAACTTCAATTAATTAGGAATTAATAGGCATCTGTATATAATCAATTATCTCTGATGCTTTTCTTCCAGAGAGAAGTATGGTGTGGCCTAGTTAATTTCCTTTAAGGTAACAAGTAGGTGGGAGAAGTACAGTATACCAAAATCCTCAAGCACATGGCACAGGGGAGTAAATGATTTCCCACCTTCCCCTCCCCTTCTCAATATAAGTGCCAGCATCCCAATTCTAACAGTGAGACTTGGGACCTAGCAAAGTGATTTTTTTTCTAAATTACCTGAGAAATAAGTAACTATCTCAGCTTACCGTTTTTCTCTCCTGCCATTTCCAGTGTCCCGGAAACCTTTTGCAAAAGGGTTGTTGTCTATTTTTAACTGAGTTATCTAAAGGAGGAGACACAAGCAAGAGAGACACATTGGCCTCACTTTCTAGAATGTTCTGGGGGTGTTTTCCCCAACTCAACAGTTTACTAGAAATTTGACTGCCAACAGGAGACCTCATTCAGATATGCCAGGTTAAAGAGAAAGGGAGAGGAGATAATAACAGAAGTTTGGAGGGTCTGAGATAAAAATCAAGGGAAACTCTACCATGTCTTGGGTCTCCCATAGGAGGCCAACAAGGGATTCCAGGCTGAAATTACCCTACCTGGGAAATCCCTCATTCTTTTCTTTGGGCAGCTGACAGTTTGGGCTTAAAAATGGAAAAGTTGTCAGAACAGTCAAAAGGGACAACCTGTAGATTTTAAAAGTATGCTTTCATTTTGACTTTTTTATACAGTGCAATTAATCATAAAATATGTTGCAGCATATTTCCTGCCCCCAAACACACACACACACACACACACACACACACACACACACACACTCCATACACTCCAACCTTTTCTGTGAATCTAATAAAATGATTTATGGGGTTTCGCTACTCTTGTGCCAGAGTGGGTTTGATTTTTTTGCTGGGGGGGGCGGTTTGGGGAATTACAATATTGACAATTCCAGATTTAAAAGGACCAAATGACCACTGGAAACATTTGTTTTCATTTATATGCTCTGCCACCGCCATTAGGTGGAGAAGGCCCATGGCCTCTTTGTCTGATCAAAAATGCTACAATTTATTATTACACCAGCAATTTAAGATTCACTGGATTCTGGGCCTAGAGGGAGCATGCATTCTACACAGTGAGGGGGAAAAAATGCCATACATAGTATGTAATCTTTCAAATCCCTTCCCTTTGGGTGAACAAAATAATATATACAGAGTTCCCTAGAGGTGGAAAAGGGCCCCATGGCTGGATTCTTGGTCTTGGAATAAATTCGTGTGTGGAAGACTTGCAGAGAGAAGTCGTAATATCTTCATCTCCATACTAAGGAAATATACCTGAAAACACCCCCATCAGCCGGCCACAGAGGACCCACCTACAGTGATAGTGAATTCAAAATGCAGGTGTTGTCCAGTGGGCTGGACTCTCACTGAGATCCAGGGTTCAGAAGTTGAAGAACAGGGGTCCCCAGTTGCCCCCCACCCCCACCCCCATAACTGCCTGCTAACAGCAAGCTGGCAACTGGTGGATCAGCAGCAAGAGTCGCTTTGTGTCTCTGTGCTATGTGCCCATGACCTTCAGGCCACCATAATTTTATATACCAGGTGCTGCCTGCTGTTCCATTTGGGTACACTATTAATCCCCGGCCTCAGGTCCAAGGGAGAAAAAAACTTCAAATGAAGTGGTGACTTTGGTTACCTCCTCTCAAAAGCCTCAGACAACTCAATTAGCATGACCCTGTGATCAGAGTAGGTTTTTCCAAGCACACACACACACACACACACACACACACACACACACACACCATAAAAAGCACAGCAGCATAAAAGGTAATAAAAACCAGATCAGCTACTCAGGATTTCTGGCTAGGGGAGAAAAGCTGGTCTCTACTGGGATTCTCCTCCCAGTATCCCCAGTGGCTTTTGCCTTAAATGTTTAGCTGATTCCTTGAAACTTCTTCCTGAAGAAGAAGATGAACCTTGAAACAAACAGGGGAAAGCCCAGGGTGGGGTGGGGGTGGGGCATCAGCAACAGTGGTTACTGGAGCTTCTCACTGGCAAAGTTAGTTTGGCATTTTTTCCTTCTTTTTTCTTCTGCCTCTGCAATGTGCTAGCGGCCCCTTTTCGCAAAAGCCCCACTGACAGCCAAATCACAAAAAGAAAACGCGAGGCCCCCATCCCAATTCTCCTGTGACTTTCTCCTCCTCACCCAAAGCAGTTTAAAGGGCAGGAAAAAACATCACCATTAAAAAGAAAAGCATCTTCGGTTACCTTATCATTCTGATATGCTGTCACAGCGATGAATTCGGTTTCGGGGAACAAGTATGTCCGAAATGTACTATAAGGAAGTTTCAGGATGTCATTGGCTCTGACGATGTGAAACCGGGGCTGGTATTTGTGCATAGAGTTCAGTATAGTCTGCAGGGGCAGGGAGGAGAGACACACATCAAAAAAGGATTTAGAGGGACAAACAGGATCTTAGAACCCCTGCCAGGCTGACAGCTACCCCACCGGAGGGTACCACGGTCGGAAGGAGCCCACCTCCTGGAAGCACCTCTTTGGGTACATTTCCCTCCACAGATGTTATCTTCCGGAGAATCCAATTTGCTCGTCAGTTTCCAAAGGGTCCCCCCCACCCTCACCATCTAAGGTTCATTCGAACCTTGAACCCTAGCCTACCTGAGTACCAAAACTATAATTCCCCTGCCACGTTGCGTGATCACTTGGGAAGGCCAAAGTCTTAAAAGATAGAGAAAAACATGCATTTTAATTTACAAAATGATTCAGTCCTTTAAGCGCCCACTAATTGACGAGCCCACTCCACTTAAAACCCTGAAAGGCTGAACTCTAGAGAGGAATATTTACGCCTTAATCAAATCAAGGGCTTCAAATGCAATTCCTGCCCGCTGAAGATATTTCCGCGCCATTCTCGTCTTTCCTGGGCCTAATCTTTCTGCTTATTCCTCGCTTATCACTGTTTATTTTATTGAAATGTTGGGGAGGGGTAGGGGCCGGGGCAAAAGGTCCTTTGCTTGACTTTTACAAGCAATCCAAGTCTCCTGAAAGTTTCTAAGCATGCTCGCACCGAATGTATACACTCCCAATACGCACACAATTTTTGCACTGGAGATCTGTCTCATTTCTAGTAGACCTGACTTTCACCTAAGCCAGATTCTTTTTTCAGCAAAAGAAAAAGTCTTCCCCAACATGGAATCACACCCTTTCACCAATGTAATCAAGGCTTCGAACCTTAAAACTCTCCCAAGAAATAAAATGGCTGGTTTCCAAAGATGCGTATGATATCTTAAAATAAATCCTTTATGAATACATAACTTTAACATTGATTTTATATCTTAGCGATTAGTTTTTTACTTCACTGTCAGGTCAGGCTTTTCCCAAGACCTGGAATTGCCCTAAAACAGGCACTGGTACGTTTTCTTGACCTAGTTTCTTTTAGAACGCCAGGCCTTCCATTCTCCGTAGAGAAACACCCCCGACTCTGAGTTCTCTCACCGACTCTGTAGTAGATCCAACAAGTACGCTACGTTTCACTACAGAGAGCAAGGGAGAAGTCTGAGCAGAAACTCACGATTTTAAATGGCATGGGGGAAGCATTGCCTTTGCTAGAGTGAAGAAAGAGAACATTTTACTGAAGGGAGCGATGAAACTTACAAATCCGTGTTTGTCCGAAATGTTGTTGGTGAGTTTCAGTTTGTGGAAAGTGACAACTTTGGACATCCACTGTTCCCCGGTAGCCGGGCTGTCCGGGTGAATATACATTCTCTTTGGCATTTCAGGGTCAGCCTTACCCGCCACCATCCACCGAGAATTGTGAAATTTATATCGACAGTCATCAGCAGCTATAATGTCCATCAACAAAATATATTTAGCTTTTTTATCCAGCCCAGAACATCTTACTTTAAATGGGGGGAACATTCGCCTGCAATAGGAGAGAAGGGAAAAGAAAAAATAAATAAATAAGTCACTTAGAATCTTGGGTTTGAGTCTCTATTTATCCTAAAATATTTAAATTAAATTTAAAATGTGCTACTATGATGGGTGAGCTTATTTGTTTCAGTGTGGCTAGGTGCAAAATTGTTTTCTTCCACAACAGAAGTATTAAATAGGCTCCATTTCTCAATCTTTAAATGTCCCAAGATTCAAAACAAGGGAATTATGGCACTGCATTTCTCTACCTCGTCTCACAATTTCTTTATATATATATTTTTTCTCTGTTTATAGATTGTGACTTTATAGATTGTCCTCTTTATAGAGAAATTCTTGCCCATGCTTTTTCCTGTGGGTGTCTAGTTCTAAACAGCTCGGGGTAGGATTTTAAAAGTGCGGTCAGTTAAGGCTAGAATTTTCCACCACCCGTCGATGAGAAAAGGTTAAACGTATCAAGGAAATAAACGTCAAGTTGTACTCCTGCTTCAGAACTGCCATCCCGCTGCTGGCGAAATGAAACTGGACTCGGTGAGTTCTTAAAACGAATTTTGTAGATTGGGGTGGACTCCCAGGCCTGATAACCAATCTGCCTAGGAGCTGCTAACCACATTCCCCCGATTGCTCCGGCCAGTCAAAAACTGCAAGATTGTGCCACCAAATTGCTATTTATTTCCCAGAAGTGTTGGCATTCTATACTCTCGACTTAAAAGGAAGCACTTCGCTGTGAAACTGGCTAAATGTCTCCTGGGTCTGAGCATTTTTATGCCCAACTTTGGCCTCCTTTAGCTTGGAAAGAAAGACACAGAAAGCTGAAGACATCAAGCGAGGCATTTTATTTTTATTCTTTCAACTTTATGCCTTGATAAACTTCAATGCCATAAAAAAAAATCTGTGATTTTAAGTGACAGGCAGGTTTCGGGTCAGGCAAGGACCTCTAAACGTTACGTAAAATATGGTTGATAGTATTCACACATAATACAGAAGCATTTCATTTGTCTAGGTCTCCCCACTGGCTCTTTGGGTTTGCAAATGTAATTTTAATTATCCCAAAATCCCCTGCTGAACTCTCCCTCAGATTACAGACACGTGAAGCGGTGTGGACAAACAAACCCAGCGGCCCTACCATTCCTCTCTGACCCTGGCAGCCGAAGGCTCAGGCCCCCTCCAGACCCAAAGGCTAGGCTGGAGGGCAGAAAGAGCCAGAGTAAGCTGGTGACAGGCCTCTCGTTACCACACAAAAGAAAGGGGCTTTACATTTTTCTGAGCACAAAATGAAACAGACAAAAACAAAACATCAACAAAGCCAGAAGGATGTTTCAGAAAGGTTTAAACAATGAAACTCCTGCAGTGAGGTGGTTTTCTTTCTCCCTGCAGAAATGTCTGGGCTCCACCGAAAAAACTGTCTATGCTGTAGGAAACCCAGGATGCAGACTTAAGTTAGGAAAAACCCCCGCCTGCAGACACCCAGGTAAGCTGAAATTTCCTGCCACGGGGTCAGGCCCGGGAGTCTCTGTGCAGAGTTCCAGGGGGACTAAAGTTTTCCTCTAAGGCAAAATTACTGACAAACCGACTGTCCTGGGAGAAGAGAGAGAAAGGGAGGGGAAAACCCTCCAATAATTTTAGGGAGGGGGCCCGCTGCTTGCTTACCTTCCCGACTTAGTAATCACCATCTCGGTGCCTCGCTTGTGGAACTGATCCCAAAGTTCTTTGGCCTCGAGGTGAACCTTAGGGTCATCTTCCACCTCTTCTTCGGGCTCCATGGTCTTCAGAGGCCTCAGATGCGCCTGGGGCCCCAGGGACGAGAAAGGGATGCCGGTCTCGGCTGCCCCCACCAATTGATCCATGATCGGCTTGGCCAGGGCGCCCGGCAGCGAGAGCGCCGCCGCGCCGTTGGGAGGCAGAGTCAGCGCGGGGAAGAAGGGCGGCTGGTGACCCAGCACCGCGCTCATGGCGAAGTCCGGCGCCCGGTGAGGTAGGAACGGATGGTAGGCCATGCTTGTCCCAGGAATGACCGGATCTCTCATGGAGAGGCTCATCCACTCCAGGCGGGCGCGCTGGGCTCCAGCCGGGGACAAGTCCTCAGCTGCTGTTTTGTTGTTTTGTTTTGTTAACAGCAGCACATAGTTTAAAAAAGAAAAAAGGCAAAAAAAATCACAACTAAAGCACCTCAAAGGGAGGGGGTAAGTGTCTTTTGGGGAGGAGAATGCCGCTTTTAAAGAGGGCAAGGCGAGCAATCAGGAGACATAGTCGCTGGGGTGACTGTCCTCGTGCCTTGCGTTTTTAAAAAGCCGCTTCTGCAAGTCGGTTTCAGAGGCGAGGGGAGCCGAGCAGCCTCTCGACTCGCGCCGGAGCTCGAAATAGACACTCCGGCCCTGGGTCCCAGGAACCGCGCCCCAGCCCCCAGTTCTTTGTTGCAAATGCGAACAGTTCTCCTAGGAGACTTTTTACCTTTTCTTCTCCTTCTTCCCCCCGCCCCCCTATCTCTCTTGTTCTGCCTCTTTCTCGCAGGCGGCGCCTGCAGTTGCGCTGGACCTGGCTTTAACTGCCGGCGAGAGAGCGGAAAAAGTCTCTCTCCTCAAAAAAAAAAAAAAAAAAAAAAAGGCAAAAAAAAAAAAAAAAAAAAAAAAAACCACCACTCTGATTTAAGCCCTCTTCTCCCAGCGCTATCAAAACTTGAACTGCACACTGGCTTCCGTTCGCCTCCTCCTCCTTCCTCTGCTCCGAGCCTCCGGAGGGTGTCTGGGTTTCAATCCGAAATCTGGCCGTGCTCTTCTCCCGCGCCTGTCTTCCGTGTCCTAAAACGTGAGCGAATTCGCTTCCTAAATCTGCGTCCAGACGCGCAGGGCAGGAAGGATGGAAGGGGGAGGAGGGAGAGAAAGAGACGGACGGAGTGGGAGAGGGAGAGCGAGGAGAGGGAGGGAGCGAGCAAGCCAGCGAGAGCTCCTCGCCACCCTCCTCCGCCTCTAGAATTCCCCGGGCGTCTGCTCGGCGGCTCTAGAAGGTCGGGCTCTGCTGTGGGCTGCAGGGAGCCGGAGGCCTCTTGATTGGCTCTTTGACGCTTTCGGACCAATTGTGTTGCTGCATAGGCGTGGTTTTCACAGGTCGAGTGCTGGGGGATAGAGCCGAGTTATAAAAAGAAGGTGTCGGAAACTGTAACGTCGCAGCGCCGCATCGGTACTACTGCCTGTCCTGTGAATATGTCAACATGATCAGAGGGAGGGCGGGCGCCACTGGGGAGCGCGCTCACTGAGTCGCCTCTAGGTGGCTTATCGAGAGATCGCCGCAGCCCCAGAGCTCGCTCGCTTGCTCTCGCTCAGCCCACGTCTGAAATGCCTCAGTCATCCAGCCCGGGATCGAGGGAGGAGGCAGGGCCAGGGACGAAGGGGAGGAGGAGAGAGAGAGCGAGCCGGGCCAGGAAGGCGGAGAGCGCGCGGGGCGCCGGGCAGGGGCGCTCGCTTCTCGCGTGCTCGGCTCGCCTCACTGCCGCCGCTGCCGCTGCCGTTTCTCTCTCCTGCTCACCCTCTTACTAACCGGCCTTGGGCAAGCCAGGCGGACGGCTGGCTGAGCCTCCTGCGAGCTGCCGTTTAGCCGCTGGGCGCAACAAAAGCCAGCGGCAGCCGCGGGGAGGCGAGCGCCCAGACTCCAGGCTTGCGCGCTCTCCAGCCCCACGTGGAGCCAAGCTCCGCCCGGCCGCCGTTCCAGGGCTCCCGAGCTCGGGTGTCTCTCGGTGCCGGTCTCCCCTGCATCTGGGCTCGCGGGCTCACGAGCACACGGATGCGGCCAGATCTCAGCACACGCGTGCAGGGCACCCTCTTCACCATGCCCCACACGAACCTGGGTGCGGAGACCCGAACAACCCCTGCACGTCTGTACGCGAACATGCGCCAGCACACTGGGACCGAGCCACCCGCGGAAAAACATGTACATGCAAACACCTACACAGCCTGTGCCGCGAGGCCCTGTCTGCGCTCACTCGGGAGGCGGACTGGGGACTTTGTGAAATGCATTCAGCAGCCCTTTTAGATCTGGTCTCCCATCTGGATTCGGGCTCCCGGTATTCAACTTGAATGCGTGTGTGGGTGTTGAAGGGGAGGCTGGAGATCTGGACAACAAAGTGATCGCGGCGCAGGACTAGGTTCTGGGCCTGTCCCCGCCGAGCCGCTGCCCTCACCTTGCAGGCCAGCTCTGAGCGGAGCTGCGGGTCAGGGGCCGACAAGCTGGGAGGGGGAGGTGCGCCAGCCTCCTGTCTTCTCTAGGCTTCGCACTTATCTCTCGGTGCCTCAGTTCTTTCTCCACCCCGGGACTTATCTCGCCAGAAGTCGGGGGTGAATTTGTAAAACAAACCGTGAACCGCCCCCACCCCAGAGGTGAAGAGACTGGTTCCAGTTCAGGTACGGTGGGGGCGTGAAGGGAAGGCAGGCAACCCGATCTTACGGATCAGACCTGTAGCCGAGTTGGTAACTGTTAGTTACCGCAGGTCCCTGCCCCGTCAGAAGATGCCCTAAACCACATTTCTCGCTTCTGGGGTGCCATGAGTTGGGCCATTCCTGCTTAGAAGGAGGGAAATCTTGGGGACACTGTTCTTTTACCCTTCCTGAATTGAGAGCTTCCTTGAGTGGAAAGGAAACGGAGAAAGGGCTGATTTCCGGGCCTAGGGGTTAAGAAACGTGCGTGTCTGTGGGTGGACCTCACAATCCTCTCTTCCATTTTGCCTTGTGTACCCCCCTAAACCCCCAGCTGCAGATCCCGAAGTGGGAGCAAGTGGAGGGTGAAAATGCAGTTCCTTTGTGGGCGAACCGCGCCGAGATAGGGGCGGAACTGTAGAGGCGACAAGCTTTTCCAGCCTCGCATTTTTGACGCACATGGTTAAGAGCGCTTGGCGCCAGCGCTGAGAATTCCCTGAAGTCACAGAGAGAATGGAGTGGTTCTGCGAACTCAGTCTGGCTCGCCATCTCGCCCCCTTTCTTTGCCTTTCGGTCTTTCTCTGGCGTCCTCTCGGTCTCTCTCTGCGGTTGGTTAAGAAGAGAGAAAGAGCGAGAGAAAAGAAAGAGACGGCAGGGCTCAGGGTGTTGTAACGCCCCTCTGCCGCGTCTCTTGAGGCCAGGCCTTCCTCCTCCTCACACTGACCACTGAGGTCACTGCTGGGCTTCACGAGTCTCTGGAGACAAAAACCCACCCCCTCCACCATATTGCTCTCCGCCGGAGCCCCCGCAGCTTCGTTGCGTTTTCGGGAGCGGCCCCAAACCCTCGCGATCAGGTTTTGCCTGCACCCACCGGGACGCTCCGAGGAGGAGGAAAGTAATTCGGCAACCCTCAATGTGACTGACTCCCTCCTCTACCACTGTGTCCCAAGCATCCAGATGTACAGGAGCGAGAGGTTTCGCTTGGTCCTGGGCCGCATTCTGGCCTACCTTCTGTCTTGGACATGGGAGGGGTGCTTGCTGATTTCACTTGTAAATATCTTGACTTGCCTTCACCCCCATCGTGGACCAAGTGTCATTTCTCCCCCTCACACTGCCCCTCCTTCGATGACCTGTTTTTGCCCATAGCTCTAACTTAACCCTGGGTCACCCCAGTTGCCACTGCTGACCCCCACTCCCACTCAAGAGCGCAAGAAACGTGGTGGGGGGGAAGAGGAAAGTTTGCGGGGTTCTGAATCGAAAACGTCGACATCTTGCTAATGGTCTGCAAACTTCCGCCAATTATAACTGACCTCCCAGACTCGGCCCCAGGAGGCTCGTATTATGCAGGGAGGCCGCGGTAACTGGGGATCAAAAGCGGGAAGGTGTGAACTCCTCTTTGTCTCTGCGGGGCCGCCGCACCCCCCTCCTGGTGGGTGATAAACCCGCTCTGGCGCCGGCCTTGCGCTGGGTGATTAATTTGCAAACAAACAAAAGCGGCCTGGTGGCCACCGCATTCGGGTTAAACATTGGCTAGCGTATTCCGAGGACTTGTGCCAGGCCTGACTGCCGGGGAACCCACAAAGGTGGCGCCCCCCAGCCGGGGTTGTAGGCTCCAGCCGCGAGCCCTACGTGGTCTTTTTTTTCTCTTTGCAGACCCCTACTATCTTCTCTGTCCTGCCTCATTGCTCAACAAAAGACATACGGAAAAACACTGAATGAGCCTGCCCCTCTGCAGAGTCTGAGAAGAGGTGCTTCAAGGACAGGAGAAAGGGGACAAATTTTGGATCCAAGAGGACCCACGGAACTTCTGGTGTATCCCCAATATCCCCCTACTTTTTGCAAAAAAAAAACTTTTCACTTACTTGTAGGCCTGATTTTTAATAATAATAATAATAGCCTTTCCATATCTGTTAATGCCTGCAACGTTTAATTTGAAGGAATAGTGTGCGTGTAGATGGTAAAGTGGGAGAAGAGGCAGAAAAGCCACAGAATAAATTTCGTGTGTACACACACGAAACCAAATCAAATCAACTGCCCAGGCTACGGATGCGGCGGAGAGGAAGCTACGGGTGCCCACGAATCGCCAGGTCTCACTTATCCCTATGGCACCGCCTGCCTCAAACTGTATAGGGGACAAACCGACCCTTTTGTGACCGAGGGTGTTTATCTGAAGTTTACAAAAAGGGGGGGAGGGGAGAAGGGGGAAAGGATGGTGGGTAGGCGGGGTCGTTTACTTTGGCAAGTTTGCTGTAAATATTCCCCTTAGCATGTGTGAGGTCTGGCGAGGGACTGTTACACGCTTATTCCCTCTTAAACTTTCACCCCTGTTTGCCGCGGAGCTTTTTTCAGTCCAAGGTGTCGCTAAATTGGGAACTCTGTTGACATAAGGACATCCGCGTTTCTCCAGGGGTCTGAGGCCTAATTAAGAAGTTTCCTACCGGGGTCGGTCCATACATAAACTTTCACCGGGAAGGGGCTTTCTGGTCGCCCCGCCGTACAGAGATGGCCAGTGGTTCAACCCAAAGCCTCCGCTCCTTGGATCCCGGCTCTTTTGATAGTGACTAGCTGTGAAACTGACGAGGTGCCCACTTGCTTTAGGATTCTCACGCTCTTTCGTGCTCCATTCCCCAAACTGGGGACATGATTTTCTTATTAAGGATCCCAGGGAAACATCTCCCTTGGGAGCGCCTAGCTTCCTGGGCGTGGTTCCTCCTGCAAATTGCACCGAGCACCCCCTCCCCACCCAAGCACTCTTGTGCTACCCCAAACCCTGACTCTCACATGCAATTCTGTACCCAAATGAAGGACTTCTGCCGGGAGCTGGAAGGCTTGATGTATCTCCTGGAACTTAGCATTCACCCCCCCACCACACACACACCCAGCTTGCTTTAAGAGCTTAGTTCCTCTCCGGTAGGGAGGCTGTAGGATCAGTTTCTTTGAAGGAGGGTGAGCTTCCCCATTTTTATTCCATCCAGAGGCAGACACCAGCTTCTTGGTTGGAGCAGACAGGGTTGCTCTCTCTCTCCCCCCATCTCCTTTCAGGATTCTATGACTGTAGATCAGTGATCTTTTTTCTTCCGTCCCCTTCAACTTTCTCTTCTCTCTCTCTCTCCCATCTATCTTGTTCTTGGTTTCTATTTCTCCTGCTTGTCTGTCTCTGTCCCCTAGCCTTTAACTTCCCGTGTTCGTTCTGTTTTTCATGCACTCTTTCCTAGTCTTTCTCCCTCTTCTCCCTTTCTATTTCCTCTGGCTTCCTCGGTGCTCTTTGACTCTCTCTCTCTCTCTCTCTCTCTCTCTCTCTCTCTCTCTCTCTCGCCTTTCCGTATTTCTGGATTGCCTCTGTATCCCGCTCCCCCCCCCATCTTTTCCAGTAACGATGACAGACTGAAGACACTTCTAACTGGGGTTCCAGCAGACACATTCCCTTGCTTGATACCCTTGGCTAGGAAGATAAGGTGTCCTGAGAGACAGAACAGGGTGGGGACCATTTGTTTAGGTTGGATGTGTCACCTTCTCCTTTTGGTATCCCCAAAGTCACCCGGTTCAGTACTCTTATCTCTCTCTCTCTCTCTCTCTCTCCCTCTCCCTCTCCCTCTCCCTCTCCCCCTCCCTCCTTTCTAAGGCAAGAGTCCAGTGTGAGGGGCAACAAGTCAGGCCCCAAAGCCCCAACTCCTACCCTCTGTCTTGTCCCAGCAGCAGTATCATAGGGTTTTCCTGTAAGGCACATTTCCCTGTCCTCTGACAGCCCTCTAAATTATTGATCAGAGCAATTCAGTGCAAGAGTCTGAAGCACGTGAGAGAGAGAAGACTGTCAAAGTTGTCTAGCTTGGGGAAGCAGTATTTTTAGTGCAGAGCCTCACTTTGGCGCCAGTTAGTTTACGCTGTTTCTAGAGCGTCATTCGTTATACACTTAATCCATGCTTATCAGACCTCCTCTGAATGTAAATATGTTTTTGGCAGAGGCAAAATGAAAAGATTTCACCCTCTGCATTATTCTTATTAGCACCTAGCTTTCATCAAAGCTGATTGCCCTGCAAAATGGCAAATTTGTACATGGCTAGTGATTTAGATAAGTTGGAAGGGAAACGAGGGAGGGCAGAACGAAGGAAGTGTGTGTGTGTCTGGTGAGAGTGCATTTTATACATCTGTGAAGGTCCCCCCCCCTTTTTCTCTCGCTCAGGAAAGGGAACTAATTGTGGTTTCCTAATTTTAAACCAATTTACATCTTCAATGCTCTCTTTGTGTGTTTTACCCAGTTACTTAAAAAAAAAAAAAAAAAGACAACGCAATGGACATTTCTTAGTCCAGCAGAAATGAATTCACGAAGAGGCCAGGAATTTTTCCTCTCATCTTATCTGACCCAGAATCAGCAAGACTCAGGCCAGAGCTGACTTGGGCCTCGGGCACTTTTGACCACCCAATACCTTTCTTTATTCAACATCCTCTTTCCAGATTTTCAGTTGAGACAGGTAAGAGTGTAAATGCCCCCCCCCTGCGATTTGTGCCAGGAATTTAGCTTGTGGGATGGGGGTTTAGTAGGGGACAGATACTTTAAAAGGATGGAGGAAACATATAACGATATCCTTTCCAATCCCCAACTGCAGACTGGGGGTGTCATTTTAGCAGAATGCCGTCCTTCCAGTGGGTTTTGGCTTCTGCTTCTTTCATTGTCACTGGTGTTGTTGTTAGGTGCCAGGGATGTGGGGGCAGTGGGGTCTTGCCCTGTGAGAGCAGCAGCCGGGACAGAGGGAACAGGGGGCTCTGCAAGGGAGAGAGCATGACAAATTAAATGGCTGCTACTGTCAGGAAGGTTGACAGGGCAAAGAAAGATCGGCTTCTCCAAATCTGCTGAACTAACTGTCCCCTCATAGCCACAAACACGTTTTCTCAATTTGAGCACAATATCCATTACTATTTCCCGTACTGGGTTTCAATTAAAGAGGGTGAGAGCAGAGAGAGAAGGCAGGAGATAAATGAGAGGAGCAGCGGGCACAGAAGTTGTGTGTGTTTTTCCTCTCTCTTCTTTCCACTTTCTTGCAGCCTCACTGCTACTCCTTGCCAACCAGCCAGTCTGCCTGTGTTCCCAAAAGTAATGTTTTTATGTCTCCCCATTCCAGTAGGGTGAAGAGAGGGGAAAGGAAATAACACACTTGGTGATTCTTTCCTATCCCGTGAAGCTCCCAAGACATGTCGCTGTCGCTGCGGAAGCAAAGGCTTTGGGGAGGGACTTGCCTGCCCTGTGTGGGCATATGGGGCTTCAGAGATTGGAGCGGTGTGAACACTTCAGGTTCCAGGTTTTACTGTCATACTGGAAACTGATAAAAATCCCCTGTCCCTTGTACAATCCTATGGAAGATATGACCTTTGGTGGAGCGAGGACACAGGATAGTGATAGGGTGATTTCACCTGCTTCTCTGGTGTACCTGGCAGGGAGGGGACTTGAAAATCTGCCACGGCCAGGTCCTGGATTCAGGATGCTTACTCCAGGCCTGGCCTGTCACTGAGCCGCTGCCCTCAGTCTCACAATTTGGAACCAAGCACCAGGCTTCCACCCTCCCCTAACTTCTGTAATCACTGACCCTGTACCAGGGCCACTCGGATAACTGGGGAGGGGGGTGGCTACACGTCTGTCAGTCTTAATTACCTGACAGTCTCTGCAGCCTCCTCTCCCATGCCAGTAAAAGACACTTGAGGCCTCCACAGTGTGATTTTAAGTCAAAGGTGCCTGCCTCCCAAGCCAACCATGTCTGCCTCCAAACAATACACAAGTCCTGCTGTGAGTCTTGTAGAATATCCAGGGCGTGATTTGGAGGCTGGACATGGGACTCTTCTCTGTCTCCCAACCTCAGCGAAAAGCTGGGTTGAAAGTTGTGGCCTTAGAGAGCCCAGAAACCTTTCAAAGTCTCCAGGTTGGGGTTTGAATACATAAGGACTGAAGACGGTTTCCTTTCTTTTCTTTAAAAAAAATTTATTTGTCTTTCAGAGGAAGCGAGAGGGAGGCAGAGACGCACACATATGTAGAAAGAGAATTTGGGGATCGCGCGAGCGCTTTTCCTAACAGCTGCTTTTGCTGGCGCCCAGGCAATTGTTAGGTGCCAGGGGCATGGGGTCAGCTTCATCTCCAAGCCAAATATTAAAACACCTCGGCGGGCAGAGAAGAGCGGCCTTCGCGGTCTAGGAACCGGCCCTTGCTTTTCCTTGCAACGTCCTTTCCCCCCTTTCTTTTGGAAAAGGAAAACTTCGGGTCCCAGGAAGCAGTGGGAGACATCGACAACCGGGGGAGCCCCATAAAGTCCTTTGGCTATGGTTTCGGCCCCCCGGAGGGGGGGCTTCACTTACCGCCGCCCCCCTTACTCCGGTTCCAAATACGGAAGCTGGACGTGCCTCGGTGCGGTTCCAGGCCTCGCCCAGAGCGGAACCGGAGAAGGCGCTCGATGCCTCGGATTACACTCGCAGCTGGGGGGGGGGGGTGGACAGGGGCCGGGGGTCCAATCTTGTCCCCAACGCCGCACCGGCCCGCGGACGAGCAAGGGGGTCTCTGACAGGCTGGCCTGCCCCGGCCCTCTCGGTCGCTACAAGGTCCCTGCAGGCCGGGGAACCCGAGAGCCGCGGGCACTGGCTCCCTGCGCGGGTTACCTGCCTTCCCTCTGCAGCTACCGGGGCGGGGCGAGGCGGACTCCCGGGTGGGACCGAAGAAAACGCGGCCGGCCGAGTCCCTGAGAGAACGGAAAACTAAGATTCCTGGGTGTGAGCCCCTCACCTACCCTCCCCCCACCCAATGTCCGATTGTCTTTTTGCAGCATTTATTCCCCCCGCCCCCTCCACTCCGCTTGCAAAGGATAAATCCGGGTGGACAGTAAAGACCTTAAGTAGGGGTGTGGGGGTGGATTACCAAAAATAAAAGAAATGTAGCACTCTCTGCCTCTCAAAGTGATGGCAAAACGATTGCAAGGAGATAGCCTCCTGGGAGAAAAACAAGTCTCAGAAGGAACCGGGCTGAGCCGGGAGAGAATTTTCTTTTGCAAAGAGAGGGTGGGGTGGAGGGCGCGTTCTCCTCTCCCACCGCTGGGGTGTGTTTTTACATGTTTTCTTAGCAGCAAGTTCTATAAACAGGTCAGCCCTACGCTGCCAGCCGAGGAAATTTGAGGCTGTCTCTGGCTCCGAGCGTAGACGCCTCTCTTTCCCACTCGCCCCCCTACAAGCTCAACGCGCAGGGGGCGAGGGGTAGGGAGGGGGCGATCCCTCCCACTTCTGACTTGGAGGGTGCATTTGCTTTTGAAATAGCTCCTCTTGTCTTCAGACGGTAAAATATGAGTTCCCCACATGTCTGAGTCTGGTCTTCTGGTACCTCAAGTATGGTTTGGGTAGTGGGGGGGGGTGCTCTAATCACCTCTGAGCTGAGTGGGGGTGGGGCGGGAGATTCTCTCTTTTCAGCCCGGCCCTGCTGGGGTGCCGGGGCGCATTATTAAACCCAGACGCTCGGTCCAGGAGTTGGGGCCATGCGGAAAAGATTTACAATTAAGCCAATTGGGGCCGAATACAGTCATCCAAAGTTTGCAGGTGTAAATAATGCCTTGCTTTTTTTTTTCCTTTCCGAGCGATTTCATTTCAACCCCTTTTACCTCCCCCCCCCCACGACTTTTCAGAGAACGGGGGAGGACAGTGCGGCAGAGTTAGGAGTTTTCTAAAAGACACGTTAGATATGATGTTACCCTCACTTGTATGTCCGTGCATTAAGGCCACGAATAAGCTGCACAGCCCCCTCTGTGGCATTTCTCCGTCTAGAATTGGAGACTTGTTGAAGTCAATGAAAGGCCTTTTTGGGGAGGGGGTTATGAATTCATTTTTTTTGAGGGGGAGAACGGGACAAATTTCTATAGAACAGGAATATTGGAGTTGAGTTATGATGAAGCTTTTTAGATGTAGAGATTGGGTGAGGGAGGAGTAAGACGCAAAGCAAATTTTCTTTGGTTGGGATATTAGAAGATTGCCCGAAGCTGGTTCTGGAAGAGAGGTGAGCCTGGATTTCTGAGAGCAGGACCACCACCCTTTCTGGAGCTTCAGTTTAGTTCTTTCTGACGTTTAGAGAGCTTGCTGAGCCGTGTATGGGTCCAACTTTAAGGCTATATCCCATTGCATTATTTAAACGTAATAAAATATGCATGTGTGTTTCTAAAATGTTCTGTGTGGGTACAAGTGTGTACATATGGACATTCCAAGTAGCCCCGAATATGAAATTAAATCTCATTTAAAAATGCACTGCAATCACACCCCAAGGGCAAACTCCCATTTGATCAATATAGACAGAGTTAAATTTGTTTCGCTGCTACACGGTTACTCTTTTTCTCTCGAAGCAATAAAATCTGTCTGTTACAAATTACCGGGGAATTGAAGACTATGGCTCCCCCCGCTCAACTGTTGTTCCGTGTTTTTAGTCTTGCTCAATAATATAT
Organism: Rhinolophus sinicus; assembly: GCF_036562045.2. Taxonomy (NCBI): domain Eukaryota; kingdom Metazoa; phylum Chordata; class Mammalia; order Chiroptera; family Rhinolophidae; genus Rhinolophus; species Rhinolophus sinicus. The sequence continues at coordinate 30,642,890 of NC_133765.1, read as the reverse complement.
GTAATATATTGTGTACACAGGCAGTTTTCCAAAAAAATTAGCGATAACATTCCAGGTGTGTGCAAAGTGGTGTTCTCCTTCTGCGTGTAGGATTCGGCGCCGTCCTAAGTTGTCACATTAGAGACCCGTCACAGGGGTCGTCACCCACCGGGATCGCAGCTGGAGGAGGTGTTCCAGTCTGGGTTGCATGCAGGGGCAGGGAGTCAAGGCGCCTGACTGCAGCCAGGATAAGGTCATAGGTGTAGAATTAGGAATATGGCAGGACTTAACATGCCCGCGTGGAAGGGAGAGCAAGCGTCACCCAGCCCCGGATGAAACCCGGCGCCGCCGCAGGAAAGTTTCCAGGCGGTGGTGGCGCAAACACTACTTTTTTTTTTTTTCCTTAGCATTTCTTTTCCTTTTTTTTTTCCCTTTAAAAAATTCCCTGTCCAACGCACATGTTGGGCATAAATACGAGGTGGAGTGGGTTGTACACGGGTGAACCCTAATCAGCCTTATGCAATGCGGGGAATTCGTGGAAAGGCGTAGGAGATAGAGGTGTCCTAATTTCAGAGAGAGGGTGGAGGAAGGGACCGTTTCCCACTTGGAAACCTCAGCACTTCGCTCCTGGGGAAGCTCACCAGAAACCTCTGCGGAGAGTGCCCTTGGCATCTCGCCGCTGGATGGCGCTCGGGGGGAGACGTGGCTGGCGGACAGTGGTCCTCCGCGAGCCCCGCAGGGCCTGGGAGAATCTCCGCCAACGCCGGGGGTGGGGACCTCAGTTTGGAGTTTACGAAGTGGCAGTTCCGGAATCACCAAGAGGCCAAAGCTGTTTCTGGAGGCTGGGGCGGGAGTGGGTCACCCACAGTACGCCAAATCTGGAAACTGGACCAAGAGAGGCTGAGCAAGAACTGGGATGTGGGGAGGAAGAGTCCTAGGCGCAAACTAGCGCCTCACTTCTTAGGCGCCCCCCACACTAGTTCCTCTTTACAGGGAAAGAAAGGTCAGCGCGTGTGTGTGTCGGGGTGCGGGGGAGGAAGTGGTCTGGAAAGGAGGTCATCCAAATAGGTGTGGAGATGTGAAAAGGGGACACGGTTTGTAGAACCTCACGGTTGTGCACCCCTTCTGCAAAGGCCAGTCCGGTGCTTGCCAGGCCCAGGTATGCCCGGTCAAATCGGAGTGGCAGGCCTTACCAGGCCAAATTGTACGTGGAACTGGGAAGCTCAGGGTTGGGGTGCGCTCCGAGCTCATGGGCATCTAGGGCGCCGTGGGGACTGGGCACAGCTCATTGCCAGAATTGCGAGAGTTCTCATTTGGAAGTGTCTCTGTGAAGGCACTTAAGCCTCAGACTGGCTCTTCCCCAGCCAAAGGAGGAGCTGTGACGAAGAAATTCGTCCAATTCTTGTTGAGCCCTCACTATGTCCTGGCACCGCGTTAGACTCTGCAATCTTGTCAACAGTTACTGAAAAATCTAGAAAGGAAAAAAAAACAACCATGACCAAAGAAGTTAATAGGCTAAGGGTCTGTGTAGGTGTTTAGTGTCATGCTTCTATTTTGTAAGCTCCTGGAGGGATGGGACTCAGATCTCCAACTCTGATGCAGAGCTTAGAAACTGGTAGGCGCTCAATAAATGAATTTTCAGTTCAAGAATGAAAGTCAACGAAGAAAGGGACAGAAAAGGAGACTAAAGGGGATTGGATTCTCAGCACGTTTGAAAACAAATGACTGCTTCCAAAGTGCATTAAAATACAACAACAACACAGCATCAAACTTAATTAGCTGCTCCCCCAAACAGAGTCTATGTAAAAGCAAACCGTGTAAAGATGGTAGTGGGAGGAGAAGTTTGGTATAATGGATGGAAACATCCACTAGGTCATTCCACAAATATCGTTTGAGGGGTTTCCTCTGTTCACATACTCTGCTAAGCGCTGGAGACACTTGGGCGAACAAGACACGGGTCCTCGTGGTGCTTGCTGCTTACTGTTTTTTATTGCGTTTTTAAAAAATCATATGGTTCCCATTTTAAAGATGAGGAAAATAGAGGCCCAGGAAGGGTGGGGTGGGAGAGGGCTTAAGTTCAAGGTCTCAGGACAGGAAGGCCGAATTCAGTCCAGCCCCAGCTCTTCTGGGCACCTGGAAGAGGTAGGGCTGGGTGACTTTCGCTCCCTGGAAGAGGCAGCGTCTGGGAGCCCTGGAAATCAGGATGTCCCTACTGATCCGGGCCTGTGAGGTGATTGTAGACGCCAGGAGTATGCGGGAGCTGGAGTCTACACCTTCCCCCAGATCTGAACTTGGGGCTGTGATGATGGGTCTAACTGTAGACTCTCCCATCCGTTTCTTCCGTTTAACGCGCACACCTCGCCTAGGATTGGGCAGCGATGCCTCTCTCCACAGACCCGAAACTGGGACAGATAGCCAGGGAGTCTCGCAGAAGGTCTCACTGCTACAAAGTGACAGCAAAGAAGCCTTTACAACCCCTTTCAGAGTTTTACGTTTCTGTACCGACCCCTCCGCTCACGTAGAACTCCAATGCCAACAGCAGTGCGTGCATCGAATGTTTGTTGATTGAATAAACTAATTCTTGTTTGTTGGTTTGTTTTCAAAATAGAACAGAACTGGAAAAGGAATCAATGATCGAATAAAGGAGCGTGGGATGACAAGCTTGTTTCCTGACGCGCTGCGTGGGAGTGGGTCCCGCGTGGGTGAGCCGCACGTCCTCGCGCAGCAGCAGGTCCTCTTTCCACCAGCTTTACAAAGACGGCGGAGATGTCCTTCCGTCTGTATTTTTGTCCTACACTTCGTTCGGTTGATTGATGAAGAAGACCAGCTAACCCGCCGTGAGGTCAATGCAATCGATGCGGTCCCTGACGACCGCTGGGAAATCGGCCTCGTTGCTGCGCGCTGGGTTCCACCCAAAAGGTTTCGGGATTTAGAGTTTCTTGCTCACCGCTGTCCTTATGGAACTGGAAGGACGATGAGGGTCGATGGAGGGTAGGTGGGCGAAGAAGCCTCCAGTCCGACCCGGAGAAGCCTCTGGATCCCCAGGGCCGGAGAGCGCTCTCCGTGCCCACCCGGCCCACCCAGGGCGCGCGAGCTCACTAAACAGATTTCCTTCTGCGGCATCTCGGCCTTGGAATCAAACAGCCGGATCATTGCGCCGCAGGTCCTCATTTGCAGAACGTGAAATGCTATTTAGTGGAGGGAACGTTTGTGAAATGCTCGCTAGGGTAACAGTGTTCTAAGAGCTTTCTCACACATCAGCTCATCAAATAGAGCCATCGGAGGAGCCAGGCGCCTTCTCAGTGATCTCCATGTTCCAGATGAGGAAACAGAGTGATGCAGAGGCACAAGGACTTGCCCGAGGTCCCACAGCTAGTTAGGCTCTGGTGGAGCTGGGATTCAACTTAGAGGTTGGCGAGTCATTTTCTGGCTGTTAACCACAAAGCGATAGATACCCCGCGCGCGCGCACACACACGGTACACGGTAGCGATCTGTTTCCTTTACGTGGGGGAGAAAGTACATTTAACTCTTTCCCAGACAGATCTGGAAACTGCCTTCGTCCATTGGTCTCTTCCTTCTGGAAGCAAATGCAAGGTGGGGGTGGGGGTTGCGAGTCTGATCAAACCTTAAATTCTGGAAATCCTGAGCGTTCAAGATTATTTTTTTTTGTACTTAGGAAGGAGGGGGGACGTGTGTGTGTGTGTGTGTGTGTGTGTGTGTGTGTGTGTGTGTGTATAGAATCAATATGGTCCAGACAGCCTTTCACAAAGGGGCTCCAGGCGGGCGCCTCGGCCGCATGGCCCCCGCCCCACCGCCTGCGGCGAATTAATTGGGCCCTGAAAGAAGGGGAGACGTAGCTTCCAGTTAATTAGTCAAGAAGTGAATCAAGCCCCAGCGGACTGGCAAAGGCCCCTGGGGCGCGGGTCTTATGCACGCCAAATTGGTCGGTGGGGCGCTCTCCTGGGGCTGGGTGGGGCGCGGCGGGAGCACAGCTTGGGCGCCTCCCAGCGCCCCAAACCTGCTCGCGCGCTCCCGCGCTCCGGCGGGCTGTAGCTTCCCTCGTCTCCTTCCCTTTTTTTCTCTCTCCTCTCCCGTCTCTTTTCCCTTTTCGGTCTTGGCCATCGCCCCCTCTCCAGTTTTCCTCGGCTCCCTGAACTTTGCTCGGGTTTTCTACCCGCGAGCGCTTCCCCCCTCTTCCTGCTGCGTCCGTCTTTCTCCAAGTTCTCTGCCCGGGACGTCTCTCTCTAAGCCCCAGCCTCCGCCTGGCAGGATCTGGGGCTAGGTGGTTTGGGGATTGCGCTGGAGATGTGGAGAATCCCTCACTGGGAGCGACAGGGAGGAAATGAGCACTAGCTTTGGAGCCCTGAGGCCTGTTGTGTGTTCCTGAGTGCAGGACTCTTCACTCTTGGGTCACCTCGAAGCCGGGCTCCTGGTGGCGGTTAGAAGCCGCTGAGATAACGTACGGCCTTGAAAAGGTTTGGCGACCGCCGACCTGTGTCCACACGCGACAGAGACTTAGAAGTAAAGCCGACCTGCAGCACGCGAGCAAGTATTGGGCACCTGCTGTGTGCCCGCCTTACGTTCCTCCTCCAGCACGTCCTTCAATCACCCGGTGTCAACCCTGACAACGAAGATTCAACGATTCGGTTGTTTTCCTCAGAAGCAGCTCTGCTGGAGGGAAGGGAAAGGAGGCACAAATCTTAAACCCAATTATTTCACAGCCTTTTTGTGCGACGTGCCAGTGCTTTTTCTTGAGCCAAAGAGATGGGACTTAGGGCTCAGAGAAGTGGAGTGATTTTCCTGGAGTCACACAGCAAAGGGGAGATGAGGGCGTTCCACCCTTTAACAAGGCATTCGGTGCCCACTCTTTGGCTCGGTGAGGACCTCAAGGCATCATTTGTCCTTCTGGCCTGGCCTGGCACTGAATGTTTATGGACAGGACAAGGGTCACCTGAATCGCCTTGCTTCCTTCAGCTTGGCGCTAAGGCCCCAATCTCTCTGGATTTCACTCCTGTCTTTCTTTCTGTCTTTTTAGTACGGTCTGTGCTCTGGCCTACTCCCAGCTCTCTTTCCGTCTCTCTCCCTTAATGCACACGCAATCCCGACTCAGAAGTTGAGGTCAGAATCTCCCCCTCTTTCTTCCAATTATCCGGGTAGCTGCCTTCATCTCTCAGCTTGGAGCTGGGTAGAGTCCATCTGCCGCCAACCGCCAGGAGCCAAGCTGCAGAAGCAAACCCTATTCGACTCCATGCCCTCGCTGCTCAGCCGGTCGCCCAGCCCTCCCTAAGCCACATCCATGAGATCCCAGTAGACACTACAGCGGAGGAGTGGGTGAATTTAATGCGTTTTAAACAGCAGCCCGGAACCGCGCTTATTTTTTCTTCCTTTGCGGGCTTGACCGACTTTGGCTTCGTTCAAGGGCCCGCGGTGCTTGTGCCGCGCTTGGCTTCCCTTGCCGCCTCTCTCACGAGGACCCGGACTGTGGTTTCCGCCGCCACATCCCTGCCTGGCGCGCGCGCACGAGAGCCTGGCTGGCGAGTTTCCCGCAGGCGCTGGGAGCCAAATGCTCTGAGCCTCAGTTTCCTAGCTCCTTTCGGATCCGGGAAGCCACAGACAAAACGGTGCAGGGAGGAGGAATGGCGAATGGATTGGTTAGTGGCAGACGCACAGTTCCTGGGTGTGGAGGGGGGTCAAGAGTGGACCCACTGCTGCCTTCCCTGCTTCCCCTCTCAGCGAACTTCTTTACCATCTCCAAGCGCAGACTAGATGAAACACTGGCGCTGTGTGACTTCCCGCACTAGGAATGGAGCCCACCAACCTCCATGACCCCAGTCTCCCCTAAGTGCACCCCACAGCTTGTGGAGCTCAGCGGCAGCGTGGGTGTGCCCGGCTGCATGTAGGCCAGGACAAGCCAGGTGGCAGCCAGCAGGTGCACTCTCAATTGTGGGCAAGGCTTGGTCCCAACCCCCACTGTGATTGCTGCTGGCCTTGGTACCTTTGCAGAATCCATGGGACATGTGCCAGTGAAATGCTGGCACACCTACTAGGCTGTAAGAGATGGCCTATTAGAGCTTTGGAACTTCGGATGAGTGCATGAACCCCTCTAAGCCTCAGTTGCTTCCTCTGAAAAATGGGTATAGCAGGTCCTGCCACAGAGAACTATGGTAAGGAGTATGTGAAATCTTGTGCACATCGCTCAGCCCAACTCCTGGCACATAGTAAATGCTCATTAAACATTAGTTGTTTGGGCACCCTAAACTCTCTGTGCCCCAGCAGGCTGGTATATACTCCCTAAGCGTACATACAGAAGGTGCCAAAAAAATGTATACACATTTAAAGAAAGGAAACCACTATATTAAAATTGTAATACTCAATAGATACCGATAACAAAAGATGAATAGAAGTCACATTTGACTTCTGTAATTACAAGCGGTGCTCAAAGTGGTTTCCCTCAGCATCCAGACACTTCTGATTACGGTGAACTACCGCTTGAGCAACATTGACCGAAGTGTCCACTTGTGTACATTTTTTGGCACCCCTCCCTGGTATATTCTTAGAAGACCCCCTATCATATATCTAGCCCTTTCTCTATCAGTATTACTCTCTTGCCCTTGCCCAGTTCCGTTCCTAGCTCAGCCTGAAGCTCTGTTACTTGCCTGCCCTCTTCCCAAGTTGAAACATCAATGACATCCTTCCTCAAGTTTCTCACTCAACGCTTATTGCACCTGTGGCCCCTTCTCCAGATCTCAAAACTCCCAGGATCTCCAAACTGCAGGTGAGCCCAGAGAGAAACTGCTGCTTCCGCCCCTTGCACTGGAGTTAGGGTCCCAGCTGGGCTTAGAGACCAGGTGTCCTGACTTTCTGCCCCAGGTCTTCTCCATCCCCTGATGTGAGGGGGAAAGTTTCTTCGCTCTACTGAGGAAAACGAACTTGTGGAGAATGAAGGAACATTATTGGGTGCCTGGAGTGTCCCTGGACAGAACCCTCAGCAGTGACAACTCTGTAGGTGAGGAGGGGGCTGTATGTGACCAGGGCAGGAAGGGATTTCAGGCTCCGGGGTGGGGTCCTGGAGGCCTGGCCCTCAGCACAGCTATGTGTGGCTGATGGCCCCAGGCCTGGACTGCAGCTGCCCACCTCCTAGTCGGCAGCAGGAGCCCACGGTCCCCTTCCTCAGTCTTCTGAGGCACTGGAAACTGGAGAAGAGCTGTGACCACTCCTTCCCAGCCTGAGAGCTGGGTAGGGGAGAGGGGAGAGAAGACGGGGAAAGGAAGGAGAGTCTGAGAAAGGAAAGATGGAGAAAGTGAAAAGGACGACAGGAAGTACGGGAGAGAGAGAGAGGGACACTTGGGGAGAAGGGAGGAAGGAGAAAGCACAGAGACAGACAGACAATGAGAGAGAGACAGAGACCCTGATACACCTGGAGAGACTGGGAGATGCATGGAGGAAAGAACAGATGAAGGGGACAGACAGAGACCGCGAGGGGGGGAGAAAGATAGAAACCAAGAGAGGCAGTCCAGGCGGGGTTGGGGGTTGGGTGAGAGGGCAAAGAAAAAGAAAGAAGCAGAGACTGAGGATCAGTAGAGACTGAATGAGGCAGGGAGAAGGACACAGACACGTGGGACAGACAGAGAGAAGCACCTGGAGGCAGAGAAAAGAAACAGATGAAAACGTGGGAAATAAGAAAGGGGTATGGGAAAAGAATGCCCGAAAGGAGACAGAAGAAAGGCACTGGGGAAATGGAGAGCCCAGTGAGGCCTGGGGCAGCCCCGCCACACCCCTGGCTGCACCGGTGATGTATTACTTAACATGTGAAGAAGATTACCTAGAGCGGTATAAATGCCTCCATTAAATCATGATTGAGCTACTCCAATGGCCCAATTCCCGAAGTAGCTCCAGCCCTCAGGGAATATGGTTTTCAAAACCAAATAAAGCATCAGATACCAGCAACGTAGGAGACAAGTTATTCATTAGGGGTTTCCAGGGGCCCCCCAACAAGGCCTTAGGAGTACGGAGGGTGGTGGTGGAGGATTTGTGGCTGAGAGCTTGCAAGTCCGTGCTTAAAAGACACTGTGTTCTCGCTTTGCCACACTGGCTTGACATGGCAGCCTCTCTCCTCCCCCAGTGCACAGCCACTCCAACCCACAAGGAGGGTTTGCTTGGTAGGCTCTAGTTGGCTAAGAAGAGGAACCATTTCCCCAGAGTCTTCCAGATTCCCAGAGAGCATTTGGCTGGATGTGCAATTTCCTAGATGCTCCCACTGGAGAATGAAGGGGTGGGAATGGGGGCCTGGGAACAGCCCCTGGTACTCCTGGGAGAGCAGATCTCTCTGTTCAACCAGGGGAGGCTGGTGAGAGGAGGAGGAGGGTTAGATAGGAGCCTGGTGAAGGTGAAGTTTCCCCCTCCCAACTCATCACTCCAACTGGTTCACATAAACCACAGCACATCTTCCGTCTTCCTCTGCCCCTTCCCTCCCTCACCTCCCAGTGGGCCATCTAAGAAAGGTATTGTAAAAGGACATTTTAATGGTAGCAAATAAAAGGATTTCTTTTCCTCTTTTTCCTTCCTTCCTTCTTTTCTTCCTTCTTTTTTTCCTTCCTCCTTTCCTTCCTTCCTTCTTTCCTCTCTTGCTGCTATAAAGGCTTGTATTTGCTTTGCTTTAACAAACAGTTGATAGACTTTGTTTTAAAGGAGCACTAAAAAGAAGGTACCCACAGGGCAGGCCAAGCGTTAGCTGTGAACACACACGTTTATATGGTTGTGTGTGTGTGTTCAGGCCTCCTGACTGCATTTGCAGTAAGAAATGGGACCTGCTTCAGGTGCCCAAAGCTGGGAGGGGTCGGGGGAGGAATGCACGGACAGATTTACACCTGTCCCGACAGTTGCCATCGACAACACTTACAGCCTCCAGAAATGACCCTTGGTGCCGACTTGTCTGGAAGCCATCAGGGTTAGTTTTGAAGCAGGAATCTTCAAGTGGACCAGAGGGCAAGTTTTGCCCACCCCCACCTTCCGTGTTGCTGTCCTCAAGTGCTGCCCAGTGGAGCAGTCTGGCTGCCTGGCCCCCCTCTGCCCACTGACCCCTCCCTTTCCATTTCCTCTGTCAGACAAATATCATCATTGACTTTCAGCTCTCTTTGGTGCTGCCGCCTAATGAGGGCTGGGGCAGGGTGCAGGGGTTTGCAGCCAGCTCATCACAACCACCCTTCTCCCCCTCTCCAGGAGCTGGGTCTGGCCCCAGGAATCTGTGTGAGATTCCTAACTCTACCCTCCAGCCAGTTCCTGCCCCCTGCCACCAGCCCCACCCCACCCCACTGGCCAGACAGTTGAGCTACTGATAATATCCAGATGCCTCTGGAATCTTGCTTCCAGTTCTCCCAGCACTTGGCCTGGCCTGCAGAGGTGGGGGCCAGGGGCAGCAGGCAGCTTGCCCTGATGGCTTGTTGCCACCTCTCAGAGGCTGATGAAAGCCCCACTCAGTTGGGCCCTTCAGGAGGGGGACCCTGGAGCCAGGACACTCAGAAGGCATGTTTCACACCCGTGCTGGGGACTTTGAGTCCCCGGCTTTCCACCCCCAGCCCCACAGAGGTCTAGGAGGCTGACAGGGGGCAGATTGCAGGCCACCAGCTGCCAGAGAAGCCACAGGGAAGAGCTCCCTCAGCCTGAGGATTTGTGGACCCTGACCTCGATTCCCTTACTGTTCAAAGTCGGGTGGCGAGATTGGGATATAGCACATTCGTGTTTTGTATATCTTGGTCTCACCTTCACAATTATTTCCTTGACATATATTTTAAGAATCAACTGACTTTTCCAAAACACCTAATTTGTTGCAAATGAAATCTTTAGCTACGTAGCATAAATGAACTTTTGTCTCCCTTCCCAGAGGTAGAAGGAAAGAGTAAATGGTAAGTGACGAAAACAAAGCAACATTGCAAGGCTCTCAGCTGCAGGTCCACTCTTGCATCATAAGGCAGCAGGTCTGCAGATATGAGAAGGGTGTTCGAGACAGGTTAGCACTTACCTGAGACTGGACTGAGTCAGAGAGACTGGGAAAGAATTGAAAGGGGAATTGTTTTCTTCCTCTGGGACTCAGGGCCATAGGAAGCCATGTTCAGCTCCCACACGTGTACCCCTTTGGACATTTTGGGGAGCCCTGCTCAACATGATTTCCTAGAGGTTTTTTCTTTGACAGTCCAGGCGCATGAAGGCTCTTGTGTTCAGATTTCAGGTTTCTAGGTTCTGCTACTGTCTTCGGGTCAGAATCATCGCTCAGCCATGATGACTCATGCTTCATTCTCTCTGTCACCAGGAAGGGCGTCACCAGTTTTCTGGGCCAGGGACCCCTTGGGCAATCTGGTGAAATGGACAGATACCTTCTCAGGATCATCTTTTTAAAAGACATAGGATGACAAATTAAAATAAAAGCAACATTAAAAATATGAAAGTATAGTAACAGATATGCTCCTTACGAGTGCATGAAATACCCTCATCTAACAATGGCTCTACTATTGCGCTTTTGAAGTCGGGATGAGCAAAATAACGTTTTGGGAATCTGTCACACCTGGAACTCCAATGAAAATATGGTGATTCTATTGGTGGCTACGTCACAGCCACTGATCATTCTCCTGTGGTTTGTCACCTATATTCATAATGGAAGGAAATAACTCATTTCACTGCGTGTTTAGTGAAAATGAACTGGTGATTTTTTCCCCCTCATCCAAGTTCACAGATTCCTGAATTCATCCATGGTTTCCCATGCCCCTTTAGTGTCTGTTGGAGACACCAGAGTAAGAACCCCTGAAGCGTAGAGGGAATGAATTGGGCTCTTGGTCTCTGTAGGGACAGAGGATGGTTTTCATGAGAAACAGGCACAGTTTGGAAAGCTGGTGCTCTCTGTGGATACGCGAGCCAGAGCAGAGAGGAAAGCCATTGTCAACAACATTTTAAGGAGTATTTTTCAGTGGGCCCAGGACTGAGTGAGGTCTGGCTCTGTGAAGTTTTAGCTCAGATTGGGGACGTTTCTTCTAAGACTGCCCGTCAGTACCCCCATCCCAACACACCCACACTCCACCTGTGGGGTGACATTCTGGGCATTCTGGCCCCTCTAAAAACCTCAGTTTCTGCACCTAGATAAAGGATCCCTGCCTCCTCCTCTATCCCAACACCGTGATACCTTTGCAGTTCTTTTGCCCCAAAGGATCTGTGGGCAAGTGTATATCAGCATTGGGTAACCCCGTCACAAAGATGAAATTGGGAGCTGATGCATTTTCTGCCTTTAAACAAAGCATTAAGTCTAGCATCTGTGCTCAGTGAAGGGATATTGCAAATATCCCCAGGACAGCAGCACTCACTGTCCTTGGTGAAATACAGCTTAAAGCTGGAAGCTGATTTAAGGCATAGCCAGAAATAAGAAAGCTGGAAACTCTCAGAACACCCTCAAGACAAATCGCGGGTAGCTTAAAGTTGAAGGGGGGAACCTAGGATTCTGGGGTCCCAGAAGAAAACAAGAACAAAAGCATTTATGGGCCATCTACTCTGTGCAAGACCTAAGCGTTAGTCTTTGCTTGTGTTTCTAAAGGCACCAATGTCAGGTCTACTATTCATTCATTCATTCATTCATTCATTCATTCATTCAACAAATGTTTACCAAGGGCTTATTATGTGTCTCAAGCTAAGGATATAGCAGCCAAACACATACCATGATTGTCCCCAGGGACCTTCTACTGGGGGAGAGAATGATGAGAAACAAAATAAAGAGATAAAATAAATGTTTGATGGTGACAAGTCATACAGAAATGAATAAATCAGGAAAGAGAGTTGTAAATGGTTGGGGGGGAGGGGGCGTTGGGGTTTAATTTTAAAGGGTGGTCAGAGAACACTTCCCTGAGAAAGTGACATTTCAGCCAAGACCTGGAGGAGGTGTGACTAAGCTATGGGGGATGACGGGGAAATGCGAGCGAGAAGGCAGGTGCAGGAGACCCATACTTCCTTAACACATGCTATATCCTGCCCTCTGAGCTAGGCACTCTGTCTCCAGTGTCTTCATCGTTCCAAAGGTAGTTGTTATTATCGTCTCTATTTTATTGCTGGAGAAAGGGAGGTTCTGAGAGGTTAAGTGACTTGTCCAAGGTCATTCAAACAGCATAAACTAGAAGTAGAATTTGAAGTCAAGACTCAATTTCTCTTTTTTCCACATTAGGCTGCCTCTGACTCATCTCTGGGAAGACAGAAGAAAGGAAGAAATGGGACGGTAATGGAGGAGTGGCTGGAGAAGAGCAAAAGAGTAAAATTTACCCTTATGAATCATTGGCTCAGTCTTACAGCTAGGGAGACTGAGGCCCAGAGAGGAACAGTCAAGGTCATAAAGAAAAAAATCATAATGACTAGATGTCTCAGCTTATCAGCAGCTCTTCTTCTTGACTTGGCAGTATATGGCAAGTCACTTTGACTCTCTGGGCCTCAGTTTCCTGATCTATGAAATGGGTGTAATCATTGATTTCCTACAATTACTGAACAAGAAAGATAAAATCACTCACAAGAGAGAATTTATCCTAATGTTTGGCATAGAGTTGGTGCCAAATAAATTGATCACCTCATTCTTCCTTGGCACCATTTGGTCCAGAATAGGGGTGAAGTGTCTACTGATTTTTGTGGTCTACACTAGTGATCTGCAAACATTTTTAAAAATATTTTTATTAACAATATAGCTAACATACAGTATTTTATTAGTTTCAGGGGTACACCATAGTTATTCAACATTTATATACCTCAAGAAGTGATCACCATGATAAGTTTAGCAACCATTTGACACTGTACCACGCTATCACAATATTATTGACTATATTCCCTATGCTGTACATTACATCCCATGACGTATTTGTTTTATACCTGGAAATTTGGACCTCTTACTCCCCTTCACCTTGTCCCCCCTTTTAAAAGTTTTCAATTACAGCTGAAATTCGGTATTATTTTATAGTAATTACAGCATAGTGGTTAGACATTCAAATTCTTTTGTTTTTAATACAACATTTCCAACATAAAATAGTAGAGAGACTGGTATTAGAATGCATTCCCATGTACCCACCACCTAGCTTCAAAAAATCTTCAGCTCGTGGCCAATCTTGTTTCAGTTATGCCCACAGTAGTTTGTTTAAATGCAAATCCAGACACCATATCATTTCATTTGTAAACACTTGCATATGTATCTCCAAAAGATAAGAATGAATTAAAAAGAAAAAACATTGTCCTGTTAACCCCCATCACCAAAAAAAGGACAATGATTGTTTAATCTTATGAAATATCCAGTTAGTACTCAGTGTTCCCTGGTTGTCTCCGTTCCTCTTATATGTCATTCCAATTGGTTTGTGTCAGTCAGACAAGGGGTCCACACTGTGTTTGATTAGTTGACTCTTACGTTCACCTCCCACTTTTTTCCCCCCTAAAAACATTTTAAACTAATATAATAATAAACTAAATAATATAATACAATAAACTAAATAATGGAATCATTCTGGCTCTTGCCCTTTGCGTCCCAGCAGTGCCATTTGTTATGTTTCTTTGTCCCCTGTATTTCCTGTGAAGTGGTTAGAGAGAGATGTTTGATGAGACTCAGTGTCGACTCTTTTGGCAAACTCACTTTATAGCTGGCGGTGTGTACCTCTGTCAGGAGACGCATCGTACCACTTTTCTTTCTTCTTGGTTTGTTAGCAGCTACTGGCGACTGTTTTCTGGATGGATTCATTATTTCATCAGGAGTTTGCAAAATGGTGGTACTTCACTTTTTCCATTTCTTCTTCGTTTATTAAGTGAAATATCCCAAATTTCTTTGGAGGACACCACATCATTAAAAACTAAGATTTAAGGAGCAGCGGGTTAGCTCAGTTGGTTAGAGCGCGGTGCTCTTAACAAGGTCGCCGGTTCGATCCCCACATGGGCCACTGTGAGCTGCGCCCTCCACAGCTGAATTGAAACAACTACTTGACTTGGAGCTGATGGGTCCTGGAAAAACACACTTAAAATACGTTGAAGTTTTTCTAAAAAAACTAAGATTTAAGTAGATCCTGTCCGATATCTATATATTTTTACAATTCTAAAGTGTATACTTCTTCTGCTGAGTTGACATATTATATATTATTATTAAACTGCACTAGAATGGAAATTTAAAAGGATAACATTTAAAAAATAAAAATGCACAGACGTTCTTCCCTCACTCAGTGGCCAGTCTGCACACCATTCCGGGATGTACACAATTTCATCAAAAGTTAATAAGTTTCTTAAATCAGGACGCCCCTTGCAAACCAAATGAAAAAGGAGCCTGTGAAACTCTGAAAATGTTCGTCCATCTGATTCCCTCCACGGTTCACGGATGCTGGGAGAATGAACAGAAGATTCTGCCCAAGCCGCCTCCATCTGGGGGGTCCTATGCAGTGAGGTTTACAAACGGGAAACCGTTTTAGGGAAAGGTGACCTCCTTTTTTTTTTTTTTTTTTTAATTTTTAATTTTAAAAGACTCAGCCCGTCAGAGCAAACGGGAGGAGGTCAACCGCTCAGCAGAGGCTTTAAACAAACCACATTGCCTGCAGGTCTGCTTCGTGAAGGAGGGGATTTACTCTTCACCCCTCCGCCTGAGCAGTGTTAACAGCAGAATTAAGGCTGGGGAATCTGGCAGGGGCGCGCTTGCTGCGGGGGAGGTGTGTCTGTGCCTTTTTGCAAGGCATTAATCACTTGTTTATAGAGGGGAAAGGAGAAAAAAAACAACAGCAGGAAGACAGTGTGGGCTGCGCGGTCTTGGGTTCCTTCCCAGGTGAAGACCCCCACCCAGCCCCCAGCGCTTTGGATCCATTCAGCTTGCCTTTGTCCTGGGTTCCAGAGCAATGTAGGGTGGTGTACCGCTCAGGAGGTGGGGAGCAATGGGAATTCATGCCTGCAGAGCTGGGCATAGATTTGCATTGGTTGGGGGGAGGGGGCTGAGGCTGTCCTGGGGTGTGCAGATCTGCAGGTCCCAGCTACCTTGAAGTATTTACAGTATAATGTGCACCCCTTTTCATAGACATGTTTAATCACCACATATCCCAAGCTCATACTCTGGACCCATTTTCTGGGGGAAAAAATTACTGTTATTTTCACATAAATATTTATCTGGAGACAGTGGCTTCCTATGTGGAGCTGAACTTGGAAACCAGACCTGGAGCTGAACCTACTTTTAACTGTAAACTCTTTGGAATTGTGTAACATAGAGATGCATTGCTCATTAATAAAGATGCAAATAAACACTTTTTTTTTTTTGCTGAGAAAAACGTTAAATATGCTCATGGTATAAATCTGAAATCTGACGGGGATGGGGGACTGGGGCTCTAGAAGAGGGTAAACGGTCTAATATATGGCGATGGAAAGAGAACTGATTCTGGGTGGTGAACACACGATGTGATATATAGATAATGTAATACAGAATTGTACACCTGAAATCTATGTAACTTTACTAACAATTGTTGCCCCAATAAACTTTAATTTAAATAAAAAAATAAATCTGAAATCTGTAGAAAGGCTTAGTCACAATTCAAATAATAATCACTTTCCTTTTTTTCCTCCCTATGCATATAGTTTAAAAAAATACTGTTTCCTCTCGAGTAGGTTATATACTGGGGTTGCCAAAAAAAAAGTATACACATTTTAAGAGATGGTATCTGTGTATTACTTTTCGAAGTTGAATTATGGTAGCAATGTGTAATTGCCGAAGTCAAACGTGACTTGTATTCATCTTTTGTTATCGGTATATATTGAGCATTACAATTTTAATACAGTTTTTTCCTTTCTTAAAATGTGTATACATTTTTTTGGCACCCTCTATATATACAGAGTATCCAACCTAAGAGGTACAAAATGGTAGAGTGACAAGTAATCCTCTCTGTCATAATTTCTACTTCCTCTTCTCCACAAATGACCATACCTATCAACGTGTCTCCTTCTAGTTATATTAATATGTGTATATGTGTGTGTATAGATATATCACTTTCTTTTTTTACTGATTTTACTAATGCATCACTTTCATTTTCTAAAAATATCTTTTTAAATATATATTTTAAAATATATTCATGCCAGAATATATATTTAAATATATACAGAATTACTTTTTCTTGTGAATTTATATACATGGAATATTTTTTAATAACTCATATTTCATTTGATGTTTAAGGAATCATCCTTATCAAAAAAGATAGGCTAAGTTAGACAAAATGGACACTCCACAGGGAAACGATACCGCCTAGCAGCTAGGGGTAAATTACAAATAACAGCTACATAAACAGTGAGTCTGTTGGGCCAGGTGTTAGCCAGACACAAGCCATTTTTCCTTTGCCTTTATCAATAATAAATGCAGTACCCCATCAACCGAACCTCAAGACTTTTGCCTACACTGCAAGCGGATCTCGCTAAATGGACAGAAACTTGCCAAACCAAGTGTACTGAAAACGTTTGCATCTTGAAACCCTCAGCAATTTGGCCATGTGTTTAAAGCATTGGCCCCCGAAGGTTCCAGCTGAATCCTTGCGCTCTTCCCTGGCAAGGAGTGCCACTCTCTTGTGCCCATGAGGTTGGATGGGTCTGAAAATGAGCCTTCCACGGCCCTTCTGTGGTCAGTTCCCTCTACTGCTCTGCTGTCTCAAATCCATTTGCAATGGCTGTAAAAGGCTGTCAGCCCCAGCGAGCAGTAAATCTTCCCCTCCCATTCCAAAAGGCTGATGGGAGGCAAGCGGCTTGAGTTTTCTTTCACTCCAGCCTTGCAAACTTGCAGTCCTGCTGTGTAGGTCTTGTTGGACAATGACATAGTCCTTTTCTCTCCCCCATGGTGGCCTAATGCAGCTTTGAGCCATGCAGTCTGCTGTGTGTTTTCCTGGTGGTGCTGGAAGAAAGGACAGATTCTATTCCTTGGCCGTCAGGCTGATGGCTGTGCAAATCACACGGCCCCTCTCTTTCTGTGTCTTTGTGAAAAATGGTGAAAATTTTGCTGGCAAACAGGTTTTTCTGGCTGATTCCCCTTAAGATGGATGTTTCCCTTGACTGAGGGAAGCCAGGGTCTTTCAGGAATGTTTGCAGGGCAAGGAGGTTCAGTGATGTTTGGAGGAGCCGGGAATTGGGTATAGACCTGTTTCTGAGCCTCTTTTTTAGGGTTAAGTCACTGCTCAATCCGTCAAAACAGTCCTAGAAAAACAGCACATCTTCTGGATACACTGCTTGGAATTTCACGGCCAGGTAAGTAAGACAGTCAAGCTGACAGAAAAGCTCACTATCGGTTTTGAGTGCAAAAACTGGCTTCGGACTCATCTATTCCTGACATTGTGAGCAAAATCAGCCAGACAACCTCTCCAACTCTCAAAACAGGGCTGAATCTTCCTGTTTCATCTCCTGGGGCCCGTGGATAAAATCCTCTGCTAACTTTAAAGTGCAGAATGCTTGGAAGCTGTTATTGTTATGATGGCAATTATGGCAATAAGGGACATATCTCTTGGGAGGGAAATTAATTGACATGTGTAAAACATGCAGAAATCTTCCTGCTCTCCCTGCTGGAAATGTGTGAATTCTGGGGAGCTTATGAAATGGAGTAATAGAATTGCTTCTGTTCCAGTTGACGTCCAGATAAGCTGCTCTTCAGATGTGTGGAAAGATAAATCTGAGGGTGCCACATTCTCTGAGGATGGACTGGGCGTGTAAATGTGAAGAGATAAACATGAACACTTACACACATTCAAACATACGCAGGAGCGAAAACTATAGGGCATGTGGAATTTTTGCCATTTCTTGCCGTTGTCCAATCTGCTCGCCTCCAGCAGCCAGAGAATGACTTTAGAAGTCAAATCGAATAATTATTCATTAGCACACTATGTATCCTCAATAGTTCCCCATTGCTCTTAAGAGAAACACCAAACATTTTAAATAGACCTGTGAAGCCCTGCAGGGTCTAGTCCTGCCCTCTTCTATGACTCAGTTTAGCTCAAGTTCTCAGTCATTTTTGTCTGCTACTGCCGACTGGAGAGCTTTCCCTGAATAACTGTTGCCCTTTCAGCCTGGGTCCCATCCAGAATGAACATACATGGAGCAAACTGGACCCCAACCTGCATCTGGGAGCTGAGCCCCAGAAACAAATGGTGATGTCACTGAAATGTTGTGGTTGTTTGTTTCACAGCAGTAGCTGACTGATACAAAACACCCTGATTTTCTTTTCCTCACTCATTCTGGCCATACTTCCCCTGCCACAGGACCCAGGATGCTGCCTGGGTGGTCTTTCTCTCCTGATCCCCTGAGTAACTCCTATGCAATCTTCAGATCTAATCTCAAAGGTCAATTCTCCTGAGAAGCCCTTCCTGACCCTTCAGGGTGGGTGTAACCCTCGGTTATACTCCCTTCACAGCACTTATCAGAGTTGTACCTTTATGGGATCATTTAATTGTTATCTGTCTTCCACCCTAAGGCTGTATAAGCTCAGGAACCCCTGTTGGGTTCACATTTCTGTCCCCAACCCCTAACACAGGGCTTTTCCAGGCACACAGGAGATACTCTATACATTTTGTTGAATAAATCAATGAATGAAGGGGCTGAGTCCAATTTCTCCAGGTTAAGACTATTACAATTCTAAGATGACTCTATGGTTTGAAAGAGCAGTCTAAAAGAGAATAAAGACACGAAACAAGTAAAGAAAACATTGTATACAGCAGCCCATCAACAAAGGTGACTGACCTCAGGCTGAGGGTAATCGAGGGTGGAGAATAAAGTAAGATGGGGTGGGTTCATTCATCTTTCATTCATTTTGAGTACATGCCAGGCCCTTCAAGTCTGTCACGCCAGGGAAGACTTCTGGAGTGGGTGATCTTTGGGCTGAGTTGGGAAGATTGTAATGTCAGGACATGAAAAGGGCCAGCTATGGCTGTTGGAGACCTGAAGGAGGGAATGACTAAATCTGGGAGCATGAAGGAATGCTTCGCAGATGGAGGGGTCTTTTGAACTGGGCCATAGAGAGGAATCCAATTCATTAGGTGGTGTTGGAGAAGAGGGGGGATATTCAAGACGGAAGGAATAGCACACAGAAAGATGGATGGGGGCATGAAACTGTTTAGAGGATGGCAACTTGTTGGATGGTACAAACCAGGGAGGGTGAGGGTGTGAGTGCCTGGTTCATTGGCAAACAATGAGAGTTGATCTCTATCGAGCAGGTCCCCTGTGCTGTGTTAAACACTTAACACATATGATTAATATGAGTCTAATCCTAGCCCCACCCACCTTCACCACCAAGGAAGTTGTACTGTTGTCTCCCTGTTTTATAGATCAGGAAACTAAAGCACAGAGAGGTTGAGTAATTTACCCAAGGTCACAAGGCGAGGAAGGGACAGGGTCAGGGTTCGCACTCAGCCAGACTGCCTTCAGACCACGTGTCTTGGCCATCAGACGATTCTGCGCGGTCTATGGAAAGCTGGGCTTAGTGGTCAGGTTGATGCTCTTGAGTAAGGCAAAGCATGGAAGGTTTTTCACAGGGGAGCGCTGTGGCCAGTTGTGGCACTCCTGGGAGCTGGGTAAGGGACAACAGCTTAAGGCATGCGTTGGCCAAACTAAACCCAAAGAAAGGAGTTTGGGGCGGGGGATGGTGATGAGTCAGCTGAGTTAGAGGTCAGTTTAACAAGCAGCCACAGTTCTATCAAAAAGTTCTCAGAAGTGGGAGAGGAGAGATTGGCAGCTTATGGGAATGGTGAGATGCTCAGGGAAAGATAAGAAGGATCTAAGTAAATACTTTGATGCAGGGGTGGGGGTGGGGGTGGGTGACTGGGGAGCCCAATGACTTTTTATGCCCAGACCTCAGTGCAGGAACTAATGGGAAAATACATAACCTGGGGTTATGGAGTTTGGGTAGGGAGAAGTCAGATGGAAAAGATAGAGGTATCAGAAGGAAAGGCTAATGGAATCACACGGGAGACATTAAAAGGCAATAAATCTGGCAGCCTGGATGGTATTTACCCAGGAATTCTGCAGAGGATGATTAACTCTTAGAATCCTGCTCACCTGGGGCTGGAGCTGGGGCTGAGCTGGGAGGGGATCCCATGTGGGCTTCCAGTAAGGGGTTTGGATTCACCCTGAGATGAATCAGAGCCTAGAGATGTGTGTCCAGGCTGGGAGCAGCGCAGGGAGTCTTTGGAGACAAGAGGGAGGCCCCGATTGTGGGAGGCTGGCCTGGCAAAGGGACTTCATCACCTCAATCACTGGGGAACATTGTCTGGAAGAGTTATTTAGCCCGTGGGGAAGGGAGAACCACAGGATATAATTTATTTACCTACTCCCTGACAAAATCCTTCCCAGAAGGCTGTGGATGGTAATTCTCTGTAATTATATCTCAGGCGAGGTTCTGCCGGCTCTTACACATGTTAACTCATTAGTGCTCACAGCATACCTGGGAGAAAGGTGGGGAGAGGATGGTGACGACCCTCATCGTCATCAGCCCGATGGGGGAAACTGAGGCACCTCTGATGGGGGGACCAGAGTCAGAACTGTGCTTTCCCGAATATAAGCTACGTAAAGAAAGGAAGAGATTAGGCACTGGGTCCTGGGTTCAATCTCTCTTCTTCTCTGGCCTCTGTGTGATCTGAGGAAAGTTGCTCAGCTTCTCTGGGCCATGGTTTCCTGATCTACAAGCAAAGAGAGCTGGGTGCAATGGACTGTATGGTTCCCGACTCAGAGCCTGCTTAGAAGTTTAACCTCCCACTGAGTTTTGGAGAAATACCAGGTTTGTTGCGTGATGATGATGGTGGATTTAGACGGTAGGTTGAACTTTGCCACATTGTCCATATGAAACACTGTAATGGCTACGTCATGACCTTCCGAGGGGCATAAGCCCGTTATTAGACTCTCCCGTGAACCAAAGCTAACAGTGAGGGAGAGCAAAGCTAGGACATCAGCCTTATGTCATACAGCACATTGCTTGTTGGAGAACAGGAAAATGGATTGATTCCAAGACTGGCTGCAAAAATCCCTCCCACGTTCCTTGTCACTGTGATTTTTGCCCCTCCTTCCACCAAGAGGTGGGGTCCATTTCCCCTTCCCTGAACCTGGGCTGATCATGTGACTTGCTTTGACCAATAGGACATGGTAGAAATGATACTGTGTGCGATCTGAGGCTGGGCCTTAAGAGATCTTACGGTTCTTTTCTCACCCTGCTGTGGTCCAGGTACCATGGAGAGAAGCTCCAGTTCACTGTTGTCTGACGAGAACACATGTGAAGAGACAGGTCCCAGCCTTCAGCCATGGCTGCCAAGCTCCAGACCTATAGGGGAGGTCGTCTTGGGGAACTTCACCTGAGACTCTCCAGCAGCAGCCCACCCACCAGAAATAACAGGTCATGGTTCTTTGAAGCCCTTACATTTGGGGTGATTGGTTTCAGAGCAATCAGTAACTGACATAGTTGGGTAATGGAGGTTTTCTAGTTTCTGGGAATCCTGATTTTTCTTGCTTTTTGTACCAAATGCCAATGCCTTCTGCTCTTGATCCTGTTGGCAGGAGACACATGTAAGCTATGTCCTTTCACCTCTCAGAGTTTCAACTTGCCTGAGGAATGAAATAGCCATGAAAGTTCTTTGTGAACCGTGAAGCAATTCTAATGTGTTGATAAGATGATTGCTATATTTTTTCTTGCCTCCTTACTTATTGGGTTCAGCACAGGAATTTAGGAAAAGGATGAAGGAAGTTAGAGAAGGGAACGGGTGGAGAGATGAGAAGGAGAACAAGAATTTAATGAGCACCTACTATGGTGCGAGGCACTATGTGATTTGCTTTCCGACCACGATATTGTCCACTCAACAATCTGAGGAAGTACATACTGTTCTTGTTGTACAGATGAGCAAATTGAGGCTCAGGAAAGTTCAGTGGCCTCACAGTGAAGCTGTGTGACAGAATCAGGATTTGAACCAAGGTCCATCTGGATACAATGACCAGACTTTGTCCATTCTTCCCACTGATCCGAGAGCTGGACAGAGGTGGTGTCTGAGGCCATGTAAGATCTTTTGATTTCTACTTGACCTTTGCCTGAAACTGGTTTGGGGAGTGACATTAGAAACCAGGATCTTTTCTTTCTAGTTCCACTTCTGACTTTAGATCAGGCAAGGTCCTGATAGGAAAGAGAATTCATCCCAGACTATTCAGCCGGGAGGAGTTTAATACAAAGGGGGTAAACAGGGTTAAGGGACTCCCAAAGGATGCTAAATCTCTCTGCGGCCAGAAACAGTGGGAGCTGTCACTGCCCTAAGGGCTGCAAGGGCCCCGGGGTGGTGTGTATTGAGGCAGTGGACACAGGAACCACGGAGATGTGTTGCCCAGCAGGAGCTACAGTCATGGTGGGTCACTTTCAGGGAGGGGCAGGGAATAGATACCCGGACATGACCTCTCAATGACCCCTCCCTCCTGTCTGCTGCCAGGCCTCCCATAAGCTGAGCCCAAGTGGAAGCCAGAGGGCAAGGGGCTGGTGATGTATCTGCAGAGGTTGCCCCCTGGGCACAGGGCAGAGCAGAGAAGGTAGAGCATGGATCTATGTGTGTGTGTGGGGTTGGGGGATGGGGATGGAGGACAGACGTGGCCTTGTCCCCTGTCCTCTGTGAGCCTCTGATTGGGAACACATCCAGTGACCTTGAGACTGTTTTTCACACAGAAAGGGGACTCTTGGGTGCATTGCAAGAGGTGTACTGGGTATTTCCTGGAACCTTGGTGTGCTCACCGAGCCCTGTGCAAAACACTCTCTCCACCTGTCAGCGCCTAGATAGGCTCAAGTGCGTGGCTGTCGCACTTGGAGAGGAATTTGGAGTGTGTGTGTCTCCCAGCCACTCTGAGCTCCTTTTTATCGAGCCTCTTATTTTAAAGGCAGTGTTTATTGACTTCATTAGTTGATTTTATTACTTACCAGCTGGGCGGCTTTGGAGCTGCAATGTCATCTCTCTGGGTCTCAGTCTTCTCATCTGTAAAATGGAGGTTTCTAATGAGCACTGAACACGAATGACCATCGCTAGCACTCAGAACAGTGCCAGATACCCACTCAGCATGCACAGACTGAGAATTCGTTTTCTTCTCCTTCATCGCCTCCTCCTCTTCCTTCTGCTGGCATGGGGCCATCAGAGAAAGCAACAGAAACAGGAACATGGCGTTCCTTTCGCCAGGTTGGATAACCCCAAACTAGAAACTCATGAAACCCGTAAGTCGTTGAACACTTTCCATGTGCTGTGCACTGTGCTGGGCCCTTGGTATACTCGGTTTCTAACTTTCAGAGAGCCCGGGGAGGCAGGTGTCCCCGTGCCTTCAGCGCTGATCAGGACACTGAGGTCACTCAGAGGTTTAACTTGTCCAAGGCCACTCACCAAGAAAATGGCAGGGGCGAGATGGGCGGGGGCAACCCCCTTCTTGAGGACCTACCAAGTGGGAGGTGAAGGAATGCAAAAGCACGGGAAGTTGGGACCCTGCTGTCTGGATTCAAACATGCCTGTGACAAGATGGTCGCCCACACCAAGCCACATTCCCTACACGCCACGTGACTAAAGATGAGTCCCGGATGTCTGTCCCTATCTGAGATGGGCTAATACTCCTAGTATGGAATGGCTGAGGAACCGGGGAGGTGGGAGGGAGTTAGGAGTGGGTGCCCGAGTGTCTGGCCGGGAGTGCAGGGATGAGGAGTGTTTGGTCACTTGTATGACTCCTTGGAACCGCAGCTCTCTTCTTAGAACAGTTTGCTTTGTTGTTGTTTTCATTGTATTAGTCTGCCAGGGCTTCCATAACAAACTACCACAGACTAGGGGTCTTCAACAACAGAAATGTATTTTCTCACACTTCTGGAGGCTGGAAGTCCAAGATCAAGGTGCTGGCTGAGTCGGTTCCCTCTGAGCCTGTCTCCTTGGCTGGAAGGTGGCCACCATCTAGCTTTTTCTTCCCATGGTCGTCCTGTGCATGCTCTGGTGTCTCTCTTTGTCCTAATCTCTTTTTGTAAGGACACCAGTGCAATTGGATTAGGGGCTGCCCTAAAGACCTCCTTTAACTTAATCACCTCTTTGGAGGTCCTGTCTCCAAATACTGTCACATTCAGAGGTCCTGGGGGTTAAGGGCTTCAACATAGGAATTGGGGGAGGGGGTGACACAACTGAGTTCAAAATCTTTAGGATTATTATTATTATTTTCGTTCCAAAATGATATGAGATTGAATCTTGTGACACTGCTGAATCAACTGTTTTTGACCTATGGAAATGGTGATTTCGTTTGCAATCTGTCTTGCATTCTTTGTGGAGGAAAATTCGAATGCAACTCCTGGCTGTTGTAGTATCACAATGTTGCTGTGTGAACACCCATGACAAGTGTGCAAGAAGAATGGCATGTGGGGGGCAGGGGAAGAAAACCAGCTAAGACCTCTGTCTCATCTAGAACAGGGTCTCTCTTTTGCAGGCTGCGAATCTTCCTTGTCACACACACACACACACACACACACACACACACACACACACACAAACACACAGGTTTGTGTGGCATGTATCTAACCTGTGTTTCTTCACAGATAGCAGTTTATTTTCTTGTTCCTTCCTTCCTCTTCTCTATGCCAGAAAATCTGCGTTCCACAGAGGATCTCATTATGGAAGAGCAGGCAAGCTTATCAGCGTAGCTGTGGCTGTAGGATCTAAGCATCTTACATACACAAATAACTTCACCCTTAGGACAGTCCTCTAAAGGAAGTGCGGTCATTATCCCCATTTAACAGGTGGGTAAAATGAGGCATTGAGAGACCTTATATCTTCCCTCCAGTCATATACACTAGTAAGTGTCAGGCTGGGCTTTGAACCCAGGCAGACTGGTTCTAGATGCTGTGCTCTTAACCACTATCCTCTACTACCTTTTGCACAATGGCTAAGTCCAGCTTGGGACATCAGAGTGAGGACACTATGAGCTGCAGCTCAGACAGGTCACTGGGGACAGCGGCACACCTTTAAAAGTGTCCATTCAAATCCTGTATCTTAGATCAGGATTTCCTCCAGTTCTTGCAGTCTTTTGGGCAAACTCTATCTGTGGCCTCTTTTCTAGGGGCCTGGAACTGACAGCTGAGACCTGCTTAGTGACATCATGGGAATTTGAGAGCACAGGCTTGGTGATAGTAATTACTGGCCTCACAGCATGACGGGGAGGATGCATGAGATAGCGCCCGGAAAGAGGTGGGTGCAGTGCTGGCCACTTAGAAGGCACCCTGGGCGGTGGCTATGGTTGGACTTGTTGGGTGTTTTGTAGTCTGAAGGTTCCTAGGACCATAATACAAATTCGATGGTTTGGCATACCTGATGGAACTTGTTATTGCAGGAGGGAGAGGGGAGGATGAATGGAGATTTGTGGAGCGCTTCCTGTAAGCCAGGCATCCTGGGAGGCACTGGACATATATCATCCCATAATCTTTGCAAACAACTTGAAGGATCATGACACCCATTTCCCAGACGAGGAGACTAAGGTTCAGAGGTGAACTTGCTCAAGGTCATTCAGCTAGAAAGTGGTAGAACTGGACTTTCGATCATCTCTCTTTGCTTGGCGCTTTCTCTGAAGCATCGCTAATTTCCCCCATCCATTTCATCATTTCTTTTGGCATGCACACTTGTTCTCATAACTGCAGAATTTTTAAAATTTGAGGCATAATTTGTGTGCATTTCAGCTTTTTTAGCGTACAGTTCTGAGTTTGATAAATGCATACAGTCATGTCACCACGGCCATGATCAAGATCTAGAACATTTCTATCAGCCCCCCAAATTCCCTTGTGTTCCTTTTGAGTCAGCCCCTTTCTCCCCGAGGCCCCCCCACCGCCACCTCAGCCCCAGAAAACAACTGATCAGTTTTCAGAATTGTCACATAACACTTGGAATCATACACTATGTAACCTTCTGAATCTGGCTTCTTTCACCCAGCATAATGCATTCGAATATCGCCAGTCCAATATAAAACAAAACAATGTAAGAGCTATTTCCCTCCCCGCCCCCCACTTCTAGATAGTGCCCTATTTTTTGGTTCCTCTTCAGAGAGCTATTTCTTTATAACGTGTTCTGGACATCCTGGCTTTACTGCCTTGGCCTCTGTCACTCTTCCACACTCTTGAATCTAGTACCTGCTCCCATCAAGCCTCTGAAATGGAGAGCCAAAGTCACCAATGATGAGTTTGGAGCCCAAACCAATGGGCTGGCTTCTTCTCCTTGGTCACTTTCATTCTGCAGGCCTCCCTCTTGGTCTGGGCGGCTGACCCTCCCCTCCATGCCCCTGACTTTCCTGTCCCCTCTCTGCATCTCTGTTGAATGCTCTTTGCTTTTCTAGATCTCCCCACATCGACGTTTCACCGTCCTGGTCCCTCTTTTCTTCAGTGTGTCCGCATTAGATGCCCCCACGCAGTTCTACAACTTGACAGAACAGCTATTTGCTAGGTGGAGATCGCCTGTCTCACCTCCTATGCTGAGCTTAGAAATCAGTAGCCCTCCAGCGTCTCCACTACAGCTGACATTCCAGGTACCCAAAAGCCAAACTCAAACGCTTCCTTTTGGAGACTGTGTTTTCTCTAGGACGACCATTTTCATGGGAGGACATCCTTTTCCACACAGAGCTGAAGACCCAAATCGTGACTTCTCCTTCTCCCTTGCTCTGTACACTGTAATCCATATTCTTACCTCATTCTGTCAAGCTTTCCTTCAAACTCTGTTTTCCCCCTATATGGGTCTTTCCATAGGCTGCTTGAGCGTCTTGAATATAAAATGCTGGCTACTCCCTGGGTGAGAGATTCGAGAGGGAGCAAGGTGGACACTACAACGTCTTTTATGACCTAGTCTTGGAAGTCACACTCCATCATTTCTGCAATGTCCTATTAGTTATGCAGGTTGGTCCTATTTGATGTGGGAGGGGACTACACATGGTATGAATACCAGGAGGCAAGAATCATTGCCTAGATTCCCTATCCCCTTCTCTTTGTCTCTTACTCATTCATTAAGCCTTGGCTTTGGAGCTCATCTCCTTAAAGAGACCTTCTCCAACTACCCAATGTATTCGTCATTTATTGAACACCTACTAGGTGCCAGACACTGTCCTAGGTGCTGGGATATAGCAGGCAGAGGTCCTATTGGACTTATCTTCAAAAATATATTCATAGGCAATCACTTCTTCCCACATTTACCTTTGCCACTCAGGTTAAAGCCACTGCCATCCCCACCTGGGTGGCAACAGTAGCCTCTTAGCTAGTTTCCCTGTTCTCAGCAACAGCCAGAGACGTCCTCCTAAAGCTTAAGTCAGATCACGTCCCTCCTCTACTCTAAACCATCCCATGGCTCCCACCTCATTTAGTAAACACTGAAGTCCTTGCATTGGCCTGATTGGGCCCCTTCTTACCTCTCTGACCTCCGTGTCCATTACTTCCTCCTCCTCGTTGTTCCCTTTGCTTCCATCACACTGACCTCGTTGCTGATCCTAGAACCCTGCTCCCACCTCTGCCCTTTAACCTGGCCATTTCCTTTGCCTGCAGTGTGCTTTCCCCAAACTGCTGCAGGACGCAGGTCTTCACATCCTTGAAGCCTTTGCTCAGATGCTCCCTTCTCACTGGGGCCTTGGCTTGCACCCCCTCCAAAATCGCAACCCTCTCCCTCCCCATCCCTCTAACCTCACTCTTGTTTCTCTCATAGCCCGTCTTGACTTTTAAGAAGCCGTTCAATGCTCTTACTTCTTACATTTATGTATTTTTAAAATTATATCTCTCTTCGTATTAAAATGTAAGCTCCATGGGCATTTTTGCTTATTTTGTTCACCGATGTATCCTCAGAAGATGGTTGTGTGCCCAATAAATACATAACCGCCTTTCAAAATAGTTGTGGAATAAATGAACGGATCAGCGTCTCCTCCCCCCAGATTGGGAATTCCCATCACCCGGGGAGGTTTTCCCCAGCGCCAGTTCCTGTGTCGGTTCAATGGGGCTGGATTACACCACCTCAGTTGACATCTTAGGCTTTCTCAGAGGGTCAAATGCAATAATGGACGTGAGAGCATCATGTCACCAAGTGTTACACCAATGACCATGAAGGTGACAGCTCTTATTCCCTCCTAGTCCTGGGTGGGGGTTGGGGGGGGCACCACCTTGCTTCCTTTCTGTGCTTCTCAGTATGTCCTCCAGGCTGGCTTTCGTCTCTTTTCCCAAAGCTCTCCCCTTCCCACCCAGGCATGCCACGTGGCTGCTTCATCAGTTATAGTGGCGGCCGAATAATTGAATTGTTATTGGTTTGGAGGGGGTGCAGGAGGGGGAGAGATTTTTGCTAAATTATTTCTCTTTGGATAATGTTCATCTCCTGCCAAGTGGTGATTTATTTCTGCTGTTGGCAGTCTTGCTTTCTGGAAATTAATTCTTTGATTGGAATGGAAAGGGAAGTTGATAGTGGCAGGGTGTGTATGTTGAGTGGGGTTCCTTTTGGACACGAGATCTAGATGAAGCATTGGCTTGAGTTTCTTGGGGAATGGCAAGAGGGGGTAGGTAATCTGGGTGCTGAGTCTCTCAGGGTATCCCATCTGTGCTCTCAGCCTCTGTCTCAGCTGGGCTGCATGTTCTAACCTCTTGAATCTGGTGGACCTACATGCCTGGTCATCTGCTATTTGTATGAGCATATTCACTTCCAGGATTAGCTTTGGCAGGAATTCATATCCACATTGGAGGCTCAGATTGGTGATGGTCATTGGATCAGTTATTTATTGCTCCACAGCAAACCTCCAAATCCAGGCGGAAGGCTGGTTCACTCACATGTCTGGCACTGGGGCTGGCTGACTGGAAGACTGGACTCACCTGGGACAGGTGACTGGGACAATCCATATGGCCTCTTCCTGCCGCTTAGGACTCCTCTCATCATGGCGACTGGGTTCCAAGGAAGACAGTCTTGAGATTGAACACCGAGAACAAGTGTTCCAAGAGAATCAGATGGAAGCTGAATGGTGTTTTCTGACCTCGTCTTAGAGTCAGGCTGAATCACGCGCTGGAGTAGAATCCAGGCCTAAAACTAAAACTTCACCTGGCACCCAGTGAGAAAATACAGTTAGGGCACTTCTGGGGAAAGATATCACCTCCCCCCAACCTTGCCAAAGGATGCTTATTGAACAGGCCACCCCAGGGAAGTCCTAATCAAGATCACTCTGTAGGACAGAAAAGGTATATACCCATTACAATTTTTTTCCCCAGCAGCGAGGAATAAACCCCAACTCAATGGCGTCAAGTTATAAAGATATATATATTTTTCACATAACAAGAGCACCAAAAGTAAGGAGAGGTAGTTAATTTGATGGCTCAAAAAGTCATAAAAAATACAGCCTCTTCCTGTCTTTTTCCTCAGTCATTCTCAGCATATCTGCTCTGTTCTTAGGCCACCGCTCCTCGTAGTCACAAAGTGGCTGTTGTCATTCCAGGCATCACATCTAGATACAACAAGATTTAACAGAAAAAGAGGGAAAATTTCTTCCTCTTTGACTTTTTAATAACAAGGAAATCTCCCCCAGAGCTTTTCCTCCACCCTTCTCTGCCCTGTCGTCCTTGTACTGGCTGATTCCTACACATGTCAGTGGTAATGTTGTCACTACGATTGGTTTAGATTAATGATGATTTACTCCCAAGTCACATGAGGACAGAGTAGGTAGGCACCCAAACAAAACAGAGCCTTTGCTGGCGAGGAAGACAAGAAATAGAGGATGGGAGGGGTGCTTTTGTGGGAGACAACATTGTTTGCTAGAAAAGATCTATGAATGGAGAACTCTACAGTTTTTGGTAAGCGTCTAGCCTTCGCAGCCAGAACCCTACACTGGGGGCCCAAGTTCATTTTCCTGGCTATAAAATAATAATAGGGAATAGTTATTGTAGGTTCACTGTGTGCCAGGCACTGATAAGCACTTTTCATGTATTGACGCATTTGATCCCCTACAACAATCCTATGAGATGGATACTATTAGGACCCCCCATTTTACAGATGAGGAAACTGAGGCCTAGAGAAGTTAAGTAACCAATTTAATGTAGCTTGGCTAGGAAGTGGCAGACCTGAACCAAGGCAGTCTGTCTCCAGAGCCCAAGCTTGAAGACACCATGCTACACTTCCCTCATTGGGGAATGAGGGGCAGGAAGGAAAGATAACCAAACCCTTTCGGCAGAGGCAAAGGGAATCTGGTGTGGCTAAGCATAGGGCTGGTTCCTGACACGTGCCTGTGATAGATTTACTGACTAAGCTCAGAGAGGTGAACTGGTTAAGTCCAAGTCCCATGAGTGGCAGCCCCAGGAATTATTCCCAAGTTCAGATCATGAGGCTTTTCCCAACATGTTAAGGTTGTCCATCTGTATTAGTCAGGATTCTCTGGAGAAACAGAACCAGTAGGAGAGTATCTATCTATCTATCTATCTATCTATCTATCTATCTATCTATCTATCTATCTTATTATGGCAATTGGCTCACACAATGATGGCAGTGGACCCATGATCTGCCGTTCGCAAGCTGGAGGACCAGAAAAGCGGGTGGCGTAGTTTCAGCACCTGTGCAAAGGCCTGAGACTGAGGGGCTGATAATGTGAGTCCCAGTTAGAATCCAAAGGCCCAAGAACCAGGTGCTCCCGTCAGTGTCCAAGGGCAGAAGATGATGTCCCAGCTCAAGCAAAGAGCCAATTCTCCTTCCTGCACATTTTTGTTCTATTCAGGTCCTCAACAGATTGGATGGTGCCCACCCGCCTGGGTGAGGGCCATCTCTTCCCAGTCTATTGATTCAGGTGCTACTGTCTTCCTAAAACAGCCTCACAAACACACCAGAAATAATGTTTGACCAGCTCTCTGGACATCCCGTGGCCCTGTCAAGTTGACAGATAAAATTAACCGTCACATCACCTTACCCAGGTCATCATTCCAATGTTTTCACCTTATTTAATTTAACTGCTTGATATGCACAGGGGAAGATATCTGCTAGGGAAGAGGGGTGCAGAATAAACAGAATTGGGCCCTGAGTTGCTGTTGGGTACCCAGAGACGAAGAAGGCAGGGTGCAGGCTCTGATGTCAAATGGATTTCTTGAGCCTGATGACAGTGGTTTTATTCCAGGGCTGTGTTTGGTGCTGTGCCCCCCTGCTCCCCGGCCAGGTGGCTGGCTCAGAGAGGGGCAGAGCCAGAGGCCTCACGGATGGGGCCTGAAGGGGTGGTTGCAGGCAGGGTCAACGTGTCTTGCAGCACATTGAGTGGCCCCCCTGGGAGAGGAGGATGGAGAGATGAGGGCATCGTCTCCCTCCTATTTCCCCACCAATTGCCCAAAGCAGGGCAACGGGCCAATGGATGGTGTGCTCCCATGGGCCATCCCCAGGCAGGGACACCTTTCCCCAGTCCTGGTTGGCCAAAAGCGCCACACACAGCCACAGAGAATTCTCTCTGAAAAGGACAGTTAATTGTCTCCAGGCCAGGGAGACCTGCAGGATTAGAGTTTTCCGGACTGGACCAGGGCCCAAGGGAGGCAGAGAGACCCTGCCTCCACACCCCCGCCACTCTCATTTCCTTGCCAGCTCTCCAGAAATCCAGGTCACTTTCAAAGCCTGAGGCTGCAGCCTGCCTGAGCATGGGGTCACTTCCGAGGTCACTGGCCAAACAAGCAGGTCAATTTTAGCAGGAAACCTACATGTAAGTGGTGCTGGCTAGTCAGGATTTTGAACAAGGGGGCTCTGGCCTCTGCAATAGCCTGGTTTTTCCACTGCATTTTACACCTGGGGCGCCTGAGTCTTCTAGAAACTAACATTTATTAAATACCCCCTGACACACACATAGGCTTAATAAATGCATATATATGCCAGGCATGGTGGGAGGCACTTCCAAATAACTACCATTTGCAATCCTCACAACCCTGAGAAGTTTGTCTTTGTACATATTCCCATTTTAATAGATTTTTCCCCACACATTTCCGTTCAATAGATTCCCATTTAATAGATGAGACTACTGAGTCTTAGAGTGGTTAAAAGGCTTGCTCAGGATCACGTAGTTGGGAACTGTCAAGTGGGACTTCAATTCTTCTCCTCTGGCCCCCACGCCCAGCCCTCTTCTCTATTTAATCTTGAACCTCTGAACCCAAAGGGCTGCCTGACAGCAGGTCCCCTCTCTCACCTGGTTTCCTGGTCAGGAGAGAAGGAAGCACCGGCCTTCCCTCACACCCACCTAGCC
Organism: Rhinolophus sinicus; assembly: GCF_036562045.2. NCBI lineage: Eukaryota > Metazoa > Chordata > Mammalia > Chiroptera > Rhinolophidae > Rhinolophus > Rhinolophus sinicus. The sequence continues at coordinate 30,610,702 of NC_133765.1, read as the reverse complement.
ACCCACCTGAGGTGCCATTAAAGTTAATTGTTTTTACTGCCAGTTTAATATAGTCTTGTAAATCTTTTTATGAGGTGGCCCAGGAACACCTAGCTGTGTGCAGAACTGTGGGACGGAATACAGTTTGAACACAGAAGCTTGGGCTCCCCAACTAAGATAGGGTGCCCTCGACTTTCCAGGGGCACACTCTTCTCTCACCCTGTGTTGCCAGGAAGTTTTCTTCCAGGTGAGGCTATGGTTGTATCTGGAAGACTAAGATGGTCTACCTCACCCCCACTGGCTGGACAGGGATCCCTCTTGACCCTAAATTGTGGAATCCTCCACAATCTGAGCCCCCTAAGTACTGGTGCAAGGTTCCGGAGCCTTTAGAAAGATTTAGGGTTTCCAGTGTAGAAAGTGTGGCACTGGGTCGCTCCCAGACTTGGGTATGCCGATGGGCTGGCCAACCACTCCAAAGTAAGTGTTAGGAGTGTGAGGGGTGCACATTCCAGGGTGTGAATCTTCTCTTTCTATCATTTCCTGCCCACCCACCTCGCACCTGCACTTCCCCTATCCTTTCTTTAAGATAGTTTGCCTCAGGTTAGTGGAGAGGAAGACAGTGGTTGTTGGGCCTTGGGCAGACCTTGGCTTCCATGCAGGAGACTTCCCCTGAGTCTCTTTTCTGTTGGGATCTCAGCACCTGGCACCCTCATTCTGAGGCTCCGTTTTGGCATTGGTGAAATGGGGATATTGTTTTACCTTCCCAGGTGGTTGCTAGTATTAAACCAACTGCTACTCCTAATGTTCCCAGAAAGGCTCCAGGCACGCAGCACACCTCTGTAAAGGTTGACATCGTTCACAATCGTGACTAAGCCCAAACATTTATGAGGCACTCTTACTGTACGCAAGCCTTGTGATCGGTGCTGGGGGTGTACAGAGAAAGACTGGCGTCCTTGTCTCTAAGGGGCTTTCAGTCCGGGAGGACGCCTTATATCACGTGCACAGAGGAACTTAGCAGATTGAACGGTCCCTCTCAAATGTATTCAGGGATCAGCGGTACCTGTGCCACCTGGTACCTGTAGAAATGCAAATGCTCCGGCCCCACCCAGCCCTACTGCATCTGGAGCTCTGGGGGTGGGGCCCGGCAATCTGCTTTCAAGGAGCCCTTCAGGTGAGGCGGCGCTCGCTGTCGTTCGAGAACCTAACAGTGACGATAGGCACAGGCTTTGGAGCGAGGAGGCGTAGGTGTGAATTCCCTTGCCCGCTGGGAGGCTTTGGTGACGGAACTAGGAAGCTCACTGGGGTGGGGGGAGGGGTAGGGATGAGATGGGGGGAAAGGAGTGGAGTGGGGGTCAGGGAAATTGGCCTGCACCGGTGGTGGGGGGAGTGAGGGAGGAGGATGACAAGGGGAAATCATCAGCCCTCACCTGAACAGGGCATACACGGGTCAGAGGCTGAATTTCTCAGCGGGCCGTACTCTTGGGCTCTACCAATTCCGGGAGGTCAGAAAGGCGTCTCAGAGGTGCCCACCCCGATTTGAAACCTCCACTGGTGGTTACTGAAACCCTGGGGTCAGGCCAACTCTGTGTCTTCCAGGCTGCCTGCCATTGGGGCCCAGTAACCGTTCCGAGCCTCGATTTCCCCAATCTCGCGGGATCGCTGCGGCTCAGATGAGGCTGGAAGCTGTAGAAGCACCGAGAGAGCGACAGAGTCCCGCGTCAGGACCCATTTGCGGCATGGCTCAGGTCAGTGGTTCATCGAAAGTTCCTCTCTGGTAGTGTCGACGACACCAGAGAGAGAGAGATGTGGCGAGGGGCTGCCGGGATCCGGAGCTGGGGCGGTTCATCTTTTCCGTGAACACGCCACCTATGGTGACCTGGGGCCGTGCGAGCGGGGCCTGAGGTTACTAACGCCCAGCCTTTTCTCTAAAGCATCGGGGAATTATCCGGCGAATCACACGGGTGTCTGTAAAGCTACGTAATTAACGGTACTGGAGGCTGAGTGTGGGGATGTTGACCGCGGAGGGGGCTTCTCCACACGCCTGGCAGAGCACAGATCTGTCCCCACACAGAAGCGCAGAGCGCACGGCGCCCCGCGTGACGTGGGGAGGAGACACCGGCCTTCCCCCAAGTGGAAGGAGATGGTGATAACCGGGCAGTCGGGAGCGGGAGGAGAGTTTGCAGGGGGGGCTGACTTGATCCAACTCTGGAGGGTCCTATAGGTTTTCCAAGTGTTCTTTGAATAAAACCCAAACATTGCCCGACCTCGAATAGAGCATCCAATGGGCACATGATCTAGCCCCTGTCTGCCTTTCCGGATTCGCTTTTTACTGTGTCCCCGCCCGCGACATCCAGTTGGAAACGCCCTCCCCAAGACCCCAGGCCCTGCTTACGCGCAGTTCCACCACGCTCCCCACCTCTCGTTTCCAGCGGGCGGAGCGCGTCAGAGGAGGGGACGGGAGGGGAGCCGGCATCCCTGGTTAGTGGAGATGAAAACTGGGCCAATTTCCCCCTTCCAGACCCTGAATCGGAACAGCCCGGGGGCCAGCGGCCTGGCCCCGCGGCCACTGCCCGTCCCCTCCCCCGCGCCCCCGGTCAGGCTTTGAAGAGTGCATTTTACGAACTTTTCCATTTTCCTAATGGAGGCGTGTTTGTTCTTCTCAGTCACCTCGCTTTTTTTTATTTTTATTTTATTTTATGAGCTTCAGAGCTGATCTGCACGTTCTTCCCTCCGTGTAATTTCAATTTGAACTCTCCCGGAGCGGCCTTTTCCCTCTCGTTGCCTGCCAAGTCGTTTGAAGGCTGCGCAAACATTCTTCCTTCCTCCCGTGCCCACGAATCTCGGTCTACACCCGCGAGGGAGGTGGAGGCGGTTACCCCAGAGTTCCGATGGATTGGAGCCTTTCAGCAGACGCCTGTAGAGCGTTTGGGAGGACGGGTTGGGGGAAGGTGGTGAACCATTCGAATAAGTGCCCCTGTAGCTCCTATTCTTTAGGTTTTTGGTGTGTGTGTGTGTGTTAACATTCCCTAATCCATAGTCGAACTCTCAGAAACGAAGATAGTGGAGACACACAGGGATTAGGGCTCTGATGAAGTAAACGTGCTAAATGTTTAGCACTGTTCTTAACATTGATTGCATCCTTCAATTTTCAGTTTCTTGGGCAGGAGGTATTATCCCCATTTCACAGATGAGGGAAACTGAGGTTGAGCTACAAGATCAGCTTCTCAGCCACTCTGTTGGAATTCAAATCCAATTTTGAGGGGAGGCTCTTCATAACAAAAATTCTCATTACTAATGGCTGAATGTAACATTATTAACTACTTATAACAACTGCCCTTTATTAAGCACCTATTATGTGACAGGCACTGTGGTAAGCCTTCTACTCATTTATTGCTCACAAATATCTCTCACAAGGTCATAAATCACCTTCTTCCCATATAACAGATAGGAAAATCTCTGCATAGAGTTGTCACCAGCCCACAGTCACACAGTGAAGAAGAGCTGGAGTCAGGATTTGCAACACGGCTGAGGCACTCCTAACCGCCATTATTCATGCCTCTGGAAGAAACTTTCCCAGCTCTCTCCTGAGTCACATGAAAGAAATTCCAGGCTTACTGACCCTGGGCTGTATTTTCCTCCCCGAGGTTGCTCTGGGGACAAACAGGAAGATGGGGGGAAGGGGATAAGGGGGTTACATAAGGTGGTGACTTCAAAGGTGACCACCACCGTGGTTCATAGCCTTGGCTCTGGGCAGCTGGCCAGGGGTACCAATCTGCAAGCTGCGTGTTATCTTGTTATCTACTCTCCATCGCTGACAGTACCTCCTCTCAGTCCAAGGGCTGAGCAGGCAGTGGAGGAGACGGGGCAGGACTGAGGTGGGAGCTCTTGAAATTGAAGGTGGGGGGAAAAGATCAGGTGTTAATAAGGGTCAAAATAATAATAGCAGCCTGCATTGATTGAGCACTTATTGTATGCTATGCATGATGCATAGTTCTTAAGTTAATAACACTATAGGTAGGGACTTCCAGTTTTCCCCATATGGGGAAACTGAGGCCTGGTGATGGGTAGAGCCTGACCTACAGTCCCATATCAAGTCAGCGGGGAAAACAATGGTAAAATCCACTGGTCTGCACCTGACCATCTCTTACCAAGGCCAGAGTACTTTTCAGAGTTTTGAGGGAAGAAGCCAGGGAGGGAGTGGTCTGAGAGAGCCTGAGACAGACCTTGGTTTTCTTTTAGTCCTGGACTTACTGTGTGACTTTGTGCAAGTCGATCAACCTCTCTGGGCCTCAGTTGTTCCAACTGCAAAATCATGGTAGTACAGGGGTTAGAATATTTAATTGGTAAGTCATTGGTGATTGTAGTGTTCTGAGAAGCTCACAAGGCCACAGCCAAAGAGCAGATTTCAGAGCAAGCGGAAATGGTCCCCAATCTTTGGCTCCCCACACTTCTGGAGGGTGGGTGGCAGGGGGAGCTTCACTGGATCACTGAAGAAGCACCCTTTCTTTGGAGGCACACCCCAAAGGCTTCTTGATCCCAGCCCAGGGATGGCTTCTATGGGCTTCGACATGAGAAGTGGGTTATAACCCCATCACTGGGATTCCTGTGAGGCCTCCTGTTTGTGGGGCCACTGAGCCCAAGGTGGGGGGCTGGAGGGTGAAGGGCTTGACTGGAGTAATAGGCTTGGCCTGGGGCATCTCTGAGATCCAGAAGCTGTGCATGCTAATCCGGCATTATCCAACCAGGGTAACGTACTTGAGTACCAGTCTCAGATCCACACAGACATGGCACAGCTCACGCTTCTCCTCGGCCTCCTTATTATTATTGCTATTATTTAAGAACTATGCTTCTTCCAGCTCCTACTGTGAATCACTTGTGTGGTAATTTATAGTATAAGGTCTGAGAGCCAGAGAGGTGAAGACACTTGCCCAAGGCGCTCGGCCAGTAAAGGGCCCGAAGACAGAGAGGAAGATGGATAGAGTCAGGAAGCAGAGAGAGGGGTGGAGGGGGGCACGCCGAGGTAATGTGACAGAGACAAGAAAACTCTCCTCGCCCATCTCCCTGCCCGAAATCTGGCGCCCAAAGCCAGAGTCTGAGGAAGTGGATTGGCTCCTGCCATGATGGGTATCACTTATGCTGTAATTAATAGTTCCAGAAATGTGCCGGTGAATGCTTTGGCGTTGATTTATTGAGATATTTCTATTCCTGGTGACTCCATGGAGGAGTGGACCTTTTCACCTCAGTTATCATTGGGTTTCCTTATCTACTCCATGAAATGGGAGCGTAAAGGATACCAAGGAGGACCGTGTGCCCAGGTGGCAGATGGAGGTGGCCCGGAGGCCCAGCTGGGAGGAGTGAGTCTGGGACACCTATTGTGGATTCCAGCCAGTGCGCCTACAGTGGGGGCCAGGCACCTGAGTGGGGGCTTAGAGGTGTAGGGCAGACAGCTCCCGAGAAACCATTGTCCCTCCAGTTCGAGGCAGATGAGGTCTTGGCCATTATTTAACAGACCCAGAGAGGTGCTCTGGCCAAGGCTGCTCAGATCAGGGAAGGAGGTCAGGCCTCCAACTGCCTGCCTGTGACTTACCCTTCCATAGCTGGGAGTGTTTTGGTGGGGAGGGGATCAGTGGGGTGGAGGGAGTGGTGGTGGGGGTGTCTCCTTAATGGCTCCAGGGATCCCATGGGGTGTGGTCCAGCTCTCGTCTCATCCTTCGCCTCCCTGTGCCAGAGCACCCAGCGTGTCTGCAAGTTTTCCTGGCCAGCTTGCCGGGCCAGGGAAGAAGGAGAAGAAAGCAGGGCCTGGAGGGTGATGAGGGGGTGGAGGGAGTGGAGGGGGAGGGAGCAGCGAACAAAGGCGCCCGAGCTGGATCAGGCAGGGCCGCTGAGTGACGATCCACAGGCCAGCCTGGTGGGGTGGCTGCGGGTGTGTGTGTGTGGGGGGGGCGGGGGGAGGGCGGAGGCGCAGGGGCGGGGCGCTGGGAGATAAGAGAGCCAGACGGTTCAGAGATAGACGGAGAGAGATGGAGAGGGAAACACTCACAGGGAAGAGAGATGGAGGCAGGTTCAGAGGTAGAAAGATGGAGGGGAACACAGACAGACCTGGGGGATAAAAGGTAGAGACAAGTGACTCAGAGAAGGACAGACAGAGAAGGAAGCACAAACCACAAGATGCAGAGAGAAAGAGAAAATTCAGAGAAAATAAAGACCCAGAACTGATACAGAGACAGAAAGACATTGTGTAAAGGGGGGTGGATGGGGGGGGGAGAGAGAGAGAGAGAGAGAGAGAGAGAAGAGATGGATGGCTGAGATGGGAGCTCAGTCAATATGATTTGTACCCGACAGTGGACAGAAAACTGAATCAATGTCAATTCACTTTGGGGGCAGGGCTCTGAATCCAGTGTACGCTGCAGGTCCTTGACTGTCCCATCCCAATGGGTCCTGGGTCGGGAAACATCTGTCCCTCAGGCCCCAGCATAAGGGACTTTGGCCACAATTTGTAATGGAGTTAGTTTCCTTTCCAGATAAAGTGGTTTTTATAAGTGGTTTTTCATGACCTCCACACCCCGTCTTCAATTTTTCAATTTCATCCTGCCAGTTCTGGAGTAGGCGCCGGAGCATGCAGTGGCCCAGGGGGTCTGCAGCAGGGCAGGGCCTCCAGTAGACACTCACTGGGCACTCAGAGAATCCACATCCAGCTGCAGGGACACACGCGTGTGCGCAGGCTCACACCACCTCCACAAGGTACTAGCATCCTCACTGCATATGCGTGCCCACACTCATGTGTAAGTCTACCAGACACACACACACGCATACTTCACTCACTGCAGCCCACACATGTCAAAACATATGCATTTAACATTTGGTAAGCATCTCCCACGTGCAGAGTGCTGGGCTGGGCATTAAAGACAGAAGGCAAAACAAGAAAGGGAAGGGGTCTGTCTCAGTCTCCCCTACAGGCAGGGGTGCCAGGGCACTCTGTGGACAGGGTAAGCAGGACGGAGGCTGTCAGGGTACCGGGCCTGGGGACTGCCCCTCTGTGTTTGGGAATGTCCAGAGTCAGGCTCAGTGGTGTGGTAGAGAGGTCCAGCCCCCCCCCCCCCACTGCTGTCAGGGCCAGGAGCACACACCATAGTGCAGGCGAGCTTGGGGTGAGCCTGCAGCTTCCCAGAATAGAGATTCTGTCCTTTTTCCAACCTCAAAGCCCCCATCGATATGAGAAATCAGAGGGCCAGGGTCCTTTCCTTTCAGAAGTTTCAGAACTGCCCCCTGTATCTGTTTCTCTGGAGAGTCAGGCAAGGAGCCTGTCTGTCTCCTACTCCAAATTGGGGACTCCATCCTGTACCCAAAAGGGGATCCTATTGGGAGTGGGGAAAGAGGTTCGATTTCCTTTTGGATATGCCCCAGGATCCTGGGGGATGTGCGTTTCCTCCAGTCGGGGCCAAGGGTAATGACAGTACCCAGTTGCTGCTTCCAGTGCCAGCTGGTCTTTCCTTATTTTGTTTCATCCTAATGAGTGGAATAACAGTCAATGTTTATTGAGTGCATACCACCCACAGGGTGCTGTGCTAAGCGCTTTGCAGATATTGCCTCGTGGAAGGCTCAAAACAGCCCTGTAATATGGGTGGAAGGATTGCGAATCCCGTTGTACAGAGGAAGAAACTGAGGCCCGGGGAGGTGAAGGCATTTGCTCAAAATCAGATGGCAAGAATTCACACCCTGGCAGGCTGACCCCAGAAGTTAAACTTTTCACTAACCTTCATCCTTGTAGTACATAGTTCTGATCTTTTTGCAGCCTCCAAAAATGGGCAAGATGTGTGTGTATGCATGTGTGTGTGTGTGTGTGTGTGTGTGTGTGTGTGTGTGTGTGTGTGTGTGTATGTGTATGTATACATGCGTGCATGGGTGTTATCGATTCCAGGGGTCAGCCAGAAGCTGCCCCGGGATTCAAACAGCAGAGGCCCAGGCCGGGGAGAACTTTCCAGGAGAGCAGCCGTTTCCTCTGACTGCGGCAGGGGCCTTGCCCAATCCCACCAGCTCATTTAAGTTCGGCTTCGGTCCTGCTGTGGGATTGCAGAGCAGCCGGCTCTGAGCCCAGACTGCCTGCCATGTAACAAGATAGTTTATATTATACCGCCGAGCAGAAATAAAACTACTGAGTCAAACATTGCAAACAGATGCCTCGGGCCAGAGCCGAGGGTCCCGGCCAGATGCTTTTTCGAGCACCCTGGGAGGAGAGAAGCTAGGAGTCTGGTCCCTCCAGACCCTGCAGGTTGGGGTGGGAGGGCTGCCACTTGAATTGGAGGTTTGGGGACCATTAAGGAGCTTTCAGAAATGGAGTGGGGGAGGAAATAAAAGAAGGAAAGGGGGCATGTCTTTTCTTTCTTTTACTCTTTCCCCACGCACATTCCAACCTTGCGACCTGCCAATTTCTTGATGTTCATGGCTCTTCCTTCCATGAAGAGGTGGAGCCCAGGGAACCTTCCTGAAATCCCCATTAGTTCTAAAATATCCCAAATAAACATGCTCTAAGTTACTTACATCCCCTCCTTAGAAGATTCTGCTTCTAAGCTCATGGGAGAGTTCTGGAACTTCCATCCCCGTGCGGTCTCCTAACTCATCTCTCTCGCCCACTCCTGGGTCTGCCACTTCATCTTCTAGACTGCAGCCGGCATGACCTTTAAGCCCCGTGAAGTCATGCTCTCACTCCCACACCTTCAGGGGCTCCCGATTGTCCACGGTAGAGCTTCTCAAAGAGGGGTCTGTGGAGTGCGTGGCTGTGCGTCTCCTGGGATGGTTGTTAAAATGCAGATGCCAGGGTTTTCACCCCTGAGCTACTGAATCCAGGCCTCAGAACCTGCATTGGAAATCCTCTGTGGAAGGAGGCAAGGTGTATTTATTTTTTTAAATGCACATTGTAGAGTCATCAGGGTGATGTCAAAGTGAAAGGGTGTGCAGCACTCTTCTCTTATTTGATGGCTATGCAGAGCACCTACTGTGTGCTGGGTACCGTGCTAGGGGCTCGGGGCTAGGGCTACAGCATGGACAAGGTAAATTAGGTCCCGCAGTCTTGTATTTCCAGTGACTTCGGAGGAGGGAGGGCTTGATGGCTGGATGGTTCAGGAAGACCTGATGGGGAGGCATCTCAGGGCCTTGATGGAACAGAGTATCCACAAGGATTCAGGGTCGGGCTTCAGGGGGGAGACTGGTGTTCGCAAAGGCTCCGAGGTAGGGAGCTGCACACGGGATTAAAGGTGCTGACAATTCGGCACAGACTTTGGAAATGGGTGAGAAATGGGGAATCTCTGCTCTCATCCTGCTCCTCTTTCCTGGACACTCAGAAAGTGTGGACCTTATCTCCTTCCTGGAAGCTCCCCTGGAGGGGCCGGCAGGGCTCTGAACATGTTTGTTGAATGAATGAAAGAAAGGTGGTAGGAGAGGAAGAGGGAGATAAAAGACACAAAAGAGAAGAAAGAACACAAAGAATGAATCATGGATAGGGGATCGGAGAAGGAGGGGTGGTCCACTGTGTAGTTCATAAACTCCAGAAACGTGTGTGTGTGTGTGTACGTATGTACACGGGTGTGCACACAGCCCTAATGCTAAGTCTCTGTTCTTAGAAACCAAGGCATCACAGGTACACAGAAATGGCTCCTACCCCACCTTCCATTTTCTCCTGGGGGAGGAGGAAGGCAAGGGAGGCTGACAGAAAAAGCAGTGGGGGTGGTGGGCAGTGGCAGCTGACCTGGCAGGAAGTTGACCTAAGTGTGGCCAGTCGCAGAGGCTGCCAGAGAAAAGGCCTGTGTGTGTGTGTGTGTGTGTGTGTGTGTGTGTGTGTGTGTGTGTGTGTAACAGGCAGAGACTTTCAAAGCAATCAAAATAACTCTGATTAACATTCTCTCTCCCTCTCAGACCCATTTCCTCCCAGCCAAGGCCCAGGGCAGACACGCCTGACTGTAACCCTAAGAGGCTGGGGAAGCTTGAGCAATTATTTTTACACTAAAGGAAAAAAAAAGTTCTCCAAGATGCGGGCGTGCTCAGGGCCCCGGCCCAGTGCTTTGAGACTTGGTGGAGGCCCTCCTCACCCCATCTCTAAGTCCTCTCCCAGCCCCCATATGGTCTGGCCTCTATCTTCTGCCTGCCTGTGACAGACAGGCCAGGCCAGGCACCCCCAGAGACCACCCCCTCCCCAGCCGGGGGCCTGTCCCCTCTGAAACTGATCCTGGGCCTTTGGATCTAATTTGTTTCTCTGTCTGCTGGGTTTGGGGGGGTCCTGCCTGGAGACGAGGTGGTCACAGGTGATATCAATCATGTCTGCATCTTCCGAGGGATGGGGATAGGATATCAGAGAGGTGACCAAGCATTTGCCACATGATTCAAATCATCTCAGCATTGATTAATTGGGTTCATCCTGAGTTTCTGAATCATAACAACTGTTTTTCTCCTTCACCGAATGTCAACAGGCCCTTAAAGGGGAAGGATCCTTTTACCCAGTGCATGTGGTACATTAAGTGGGTCAGCTCTTATTAAACGTTAAATGCTGGATGCGTTTTAGACAAACTCGATTTGCTCGAGATACGTTTCAAAGGTTTTGGGATGATTAGACATCGCTCTCCCTGCCTCGCCTCTTCCTCCTTGGCTTTTCCTGGGACGTGTTTTGGCTTCGGCCTGTGACAGATGGGATGAGAGAACGTGGGGGCCCATCGAGAGGGTCCTTTGGTGGGGGGAGAACCCCCCCAGGCTGTTTAAAAGAGATACAGTTTCTGAAACGTTTAATAAGGCAGAAAACGATCTCGGATGCCAAATTTGCCTTCCAAAAACTAAATATCCGGAATGGCTCCTGCCCATAGATGGAGGAGAAAATAGTATTTTTCCCAAGCCAGAAAAAAAAAAAAGAAAAGAAAAGAAAAGCTGTTTTCTAGAGAAGAGAAATTCTGTTTCTGCCCTGGTATGGGTTCTGGAAACTAAATGACTGAAGAGGCTTGGTGTGGCAACAAAACCCAGTTCTTAATGCAAAGGTTGAGAGGAGAATCAGGAAAAAAAAGTTAAGGCTCGTTTCCTACTGTTTCCTCCTGTGAAAAGAGATGCTTATGTGTGTTAATTACAATGGAAACATAAATTTTAAACGAAAAGGGAGATGCTCAATGGGACTCCCATCATACTGGCTGCGTGACCTTGGGCAAGTCACTGTGTTTATTGGAATCTAATCTTCTGGTTTATAATAATGCGATAGATAAGATTCACTGGCATATTGAGAAGTACGAACTCCAAGGAAGAAGGTTCGTGAAACGACACTGCAAATGTTGGGTTTTTGGAAGACACTGGATGTACAAATGTGTGTGTGTTGAGGGGGACGATGCTATAGCAGGGAGACCCTGCTGCTCCATGTGTGGATTCATTTGGTTCGTAAAGTTCAAAATGTAGATGAGCTCCAAGGTGTAGCCAAAGGGACATTTTTGGCTGTGGTAACTGGTGGAAAACATGACAATTTAGAGCCAATCCGCAAGTGTGAGCTTGGCAGCCCCAGCCATGATGCAATAGTGAATTGGAAATTGATTAGCTCATCTGGAAGCTTCTCAGGGAGAGTGGAGGGTGTTCATGCCCACGGACCAAACCTCCCAGGAATCCCCATTAGCAGCGTTTGCTCTCCCAAAGACACGTTCAGATACTTGAAATGACCTTGGTTCTCTGTGAGCCCAGACTCATTTTTAGTGATGGAGAGAAAGTGACCGAGGCTTTGCCCGGGTTCACCCAAAGCCTACGTGTCTGGCTGGGCTCTGGGTTGGGGTGAATCTCACCAACCTGACCTGAGCCACATTTCCGTGGCTGCTGCTGCCGCCACCTCTGCTAAGGTGTTCTATAGAACCACTGAGCTGTCCTGGTGCCTTTGGAGACAGCGAAGGGGACAGACAGATCACATGGAGAGAAAGAGAAAGAGAGGCAGAGGGGGTGAGGTGGGAGGAACCCGAATAGCAAGAGTGAGAGTGAAAACGTGTGCACGCGCGCGTGTGTATGTGAGAGAGAGAGAGAGAGAGAGAGAGAGACAGAGAGAGACAGAGAGAGACAGAGAGAGACAGAGAGAGACAGAGAAAGAGAGAAGGAGAGAGAGAAGCAGGAGAGAAAGAAGGGAGCAAGGCAGAGAGAGACAAAGACAAACAGAGAAAGGGACAGAGAGATGAGCAGAGACCAGGACAGAGAGGAAGACAGATGAAGACAGAGGTTAAGAGGGAGACAGAATGAAAGGGACAGCAGGAGAGAGAGAGAAGCAGGAGAAAATATTATTGAGAAGAGAGCAGAAAAGCAGAGTGAGACCGAGAGAATCACCCACCCACAGAAATACAGAGGGAGGGAGACAGGAGAGGGTAGGAATGCCAGGTGGCACCCGCAGAGAAACAGGAACACAAGCACGCTGTCACACGAGGAGAAAGATGGCAGAGTGAGAAACAGAGAGCAAACGAGGGGGCAGATAGGATACTTGACATGTCACGTCCTGGATGCGGAGGTGCTCCAAACCCCAGAGCTGTGGAATTCCATATCAGCATGAGCAGACCTTCAAAGCCCCCTGCAAGCCTGTGCCCTCGGCGATGCTGCTGCTGGGGATATCACAAATTAGCCATCAGGGCTGCAAGGCAGGGTTCCATCGGGGTGGGGGGGAGGCTGTGGAGAGGATCAAAGGGCCCTGGATCCATTGGCAGGACTCCCAGTGGGGCCCACAGGCCTGAATTCCTGGCCGAACCCCGGGGAAATATTCTGATGGACAGATAGAGACACTCCAACTGCAGGCTGCCTCCTTCCCCTCTCCCTCCTCCGTGTTCTCTCCCTCTTGACTGTTGGTTGAAATCAGAAGTGAGGGTGTCCAATGCTTAATTGACTTTGAGACAGCTGGACATGCTCCTCCGAGGCCTCCCCCCCCACCTCTTAAGTCTCCGTTCCCTTGTGTGTGAAAGGAACATTCTAAGAACAGTCAGAGGCTGCCTGACCCAGTTGTCTGAAGACCCCATGGAAGGATGTTATGTGCCTATATGGCAGAGGACCACACTGGTTTGGAGTGAGACACCCTTGGGTTGGGCATCCAACTGCATTCCCTGGAATTTAGTCTTCTCGTATGTAAAGTGGGGATGGCAGAAGTACCTCCGGCTGGGTCTGTGGGGTCACCAGTGCTAAACCGAGCCCAGCGCCTAGTCCATAGCAAGCCTGGGGCATATGGCGGCTCCAAGGGTGACTAAAAGACAGAAGCCAGATTGCTCTCCTGGACAGGGGTAATATATGGCATCTAGCTTCGGCTGAGAATTGAATTCAACCTCAGCTGGAGAATTAGAGCATTGTGATTAGAAACAAGAAGAGAGAAGGGACAAAACAGCCTGTCTTCAAGTGCACGATGACAGAGCACAGACTCTCCTGGCAGCCCAGGGGGCTGGAGCAGGACAGGGCAGATCATATTAATAACAATAAATTATATCTGCGCTGTGATTTATGGCTCTGATGTGCTCTCCATTATGTTATCTTACAGAGCTGTGGAAGGGCGCGTTCCCCTGGTGATGGGCACAGCAGTTTTAATCGCTGCTATTAGGGGTGATGGTGTTATCAGTGTTATTATGGATGTTATTTCTCCTAGTTTCCAAGTTGGGGACTGAGACACTTGCTCAGGGAGAGCAAGAGACTTGCCCAAGGAAAGAATGGAACCAGGGTTTACATCCAGGTTTTGTCGTCCTGGACCTTTTCCGGCTGCTCCCTAGTTTCGTCTCTGAGTGAGGCAACCTCCTTTCCATCTTGCCATTTTGTCACCTCCATGCACTGGGGAGTCTTGGTTCCTGCTTTCGCATGGTAGACTAGCGTTCTTGTCAGCCAAGGGTGAAGGGGCTCAAGGATTCCTCCTGTCTGGCCCCTGAGGCCCTCCATCTGCCTCACCAACCAGCATTCCATTCCCTAGCCTCTATTTCCCCTCGTGGGAATGCCAAGCAAAGAAGAATTCCCACCAGCAGCTGCCCATTGCAGGATGGGCAGGGGTGCCCGGCTGGGAACTTCAACTTCCAAGTCCCCCCCTTGTTTGGCCTCACCTCTGTCTTTGAACCCATCAGCGGTGTGGCTGGCATGTTTGTCCCTCCCTCCACCCCTCACCTTCTCCGTTCCTTCAGGAAACCCACAGCCCACTCAGGACTGAGTTGATTTGGGGACCAGGTTCATTTAGCATTTGCAGAGTGAGCTATTTCAAAAATGTGCAGATTCAGTCCTGGAAATGGCTTGGAAGGAGACTGACTTGGCTTCTGAGCAGGAGAACAAATGAACCCCCCCATCCCTCTGCCTCCCCCATTCTGCGATTTCCTTTGTCTCAATCCAAAATCCCCCTTTACATGATCCCGGAGGCTTCCTAATAAAATAGAACTGTAACTTTATCTAAGACGAGTGCAGCACATGTAGAATGGATAAGGTGTAATTAATAACAGAAAATAATGTTTCCCCCCTCCTGACCTTTCACCCCTATATAAGTGTCTTAAGTTTTATGACAGCTAAGCACAAAATGAGTGTGTGCATGCATGCGTGTATGTATGTATGTGTGTGTGTGTGCATGGTGCGTGCTCCAGCGTGTGCGTTTGAGCTGAGCTTACGTGGGGCTAATACGTCTGTCTGGTGAGTATTCACCTAGCCCTGGCTGGAATTGGTTTACGTTTCTGGGTCGACTGGCCTCTTGCTGAACCCAGGCACTGCCTGAAACTGAGCTGATTTCTTGAAGTGAGGATGCTGCCTCGATCGCAACATACCCTGGATCTATTTCCATGCAAAACTATGGGCAATGCAGAAGCGGACTAGTGAAAAATAAAAGGATGGCACGTGCGCATGTGCACACACACAGGCACACAATTTTTTGGATTGTCTTTTATAGTTCCAAACCCCAGTGGGTGCTGGGGAGAGGGTATTGCGAGTTGTTTGTGTCCATAGCAATGGGCAGGAGACCAAGATGAACATTTTATTGGTTTTGACGCTGTAAATCCTCAGGCACCCAGGGATCTCATTCTGGGGAATGCTCTCTTTAGCAGTCACAGTCTCCCACCCCCCAAAGTGTCAGCATCCTTGCTGTTTATGAAGGAAAGGATGATAGAAGGGTGCTGGGCCCAGCCGCGATGTAGGGGCTGGCGGAAGCAGGGTAAGGACTAAGGAGAGCCCCATCTCCGAGTCGTTGCAGACTGTCGTCTGCAGTCAGAATCGAAGGGCACTCAAACCAATACTGTTTGTCTTAATGGTTCCACAACTATGTTCGTTTGGAGTAATATTATCTTGCTTGAAAGGTCACTGGGCTGGCCCGAGCTATTGGTTTCTCGTGATTCATTACGTTTGATGCTCAACTTTTCGAGAAGTCCGCAGCGCCAACCTCTGGGTTAATGGAAGCCACACCAGCCACGCACGAAGCCAGTAGCTTTGAATCCTCCCCGATGGCAGGCCTGGGCAGGGTGGAGCGAGCTGTTTTCTTTTGATCAGCGGCTCTGATGTGAACCAGAGGTCACCATGTTTGGGGCCTGTGTGTTAGTTCTGCGAGACAGCAGCAACTGGACCCTCTACCCCTCCCACCCCAGCCTGGGGAGTTTTGTTTTCCATGGTTGTCCCTGTCTGGGCTGACTTTTCCAGGACCCCTAGGGCAGCAAAGGGACTTTTGGGGAAGATCAGGAGCCTTAAATCATTAGAGAAGGCCCCTCTTCTGTCCACTCCTCTGGCCTTCCTCCTTCCATCCTTGGCTCCTCAGACGCAGATAAACCAATTCCCGCTCCCCCCACCTTGGGGCATTCCTGCTCCCTGATGTTAGGTGACAGGCTGGATTTGGAGGGAGATCTCTTTCTCCCAGGAGAGTCATTGGGTTGTTGAGTTCTTTTATGGGCATGCTTGAACTCTGGAGGGCCCCCAAACCGACAGCCACCTCTGCTGAATTGATCATATATTTTTCTGTCATTATGTCATTCCGTCATCCTTCCGCACATGCTTTGGCCTGCTATATTTTTATGGTTCTTCTTCCAAGAGGTGTTCCGTGGAGGGTGGGTCAATACGATTTATCTTCAAGGAACAAGGCAGGAGAATTCCTTATCATCGGTATCAGAAGCGGGATTTCCCTCTTATCACCCTCTCTTTTGCTTTGGGGTTTAAAAGCAATACCAACTGGTTGGATTAAGCAGTTTAGGTAGTTCTTTAGGCTGCCAGCTTCGTAAAGTTGACAATGACCAGAAATTGGGGACTGGACCATCTCCTAATTTTACATCCTCCTAGATACGTAAAATCACAGAAGAGCAGTCCCGGAGTTTGTTGCCAGGACAAGAGGATCTTGATTAGATTAAAATATTTCCCAGTGGAGGTTTTGAGGCTTTGGCAAACATAACAAGATGAGTAGCTTTTCAAAAACAAAACTTGAAAAATTAAACAAGTAATATATATTCATTATCGAAAAAAGTAGAAAAGGCAGATAAGGAAAAAGAAGAAAATGGAAATCACCTGTAATCCTACCACATGGGGCTAACTATTCATATTTTACCATATATCTTTCCAGTCTTCTGTGGATATGCATTTTAAGTGAACATAAGATCGTATTGCATAGGCTGTTCATGTTCATGTTTTCATGAGCAAAAATGATATATCTTATACTATAAAATATTTAAATAATGTGGAAAGTAACAAGAACAATAACAACAACAAAAACCCACATTGCAACCACTATTTACCTTCTCGTGAACGTCTTTTTAGATATCTCTTTCCACATCGTTTGGTGTCACCCCAATAAATTTAATTAAAAAAAAAAAATCCTAACAACATAGAATGGACTTCTCCATGTCAACAAACTTGTCTCTGCATCGTTATTTCTTAGGGGCAGAGTTGTGTTCCATTCTAAGGATGCACCATGCTTTAACTTATCCATCCCCTATAGTTGGACAGTTAGATTGTTTCCAATTATTCATAAAGACCTCTTCTCATGGCTTAGTTGACGTGTTGCCGGCTCTTTTTATCCGGTGGGATTTGTGTCACACCCCCAGCCCATCAAACAAAGGTGCTCCAATCCCACCAACAATGCTGTATAGCCAGACAGAAATATGAATCCACTACGAGGACCTTTAGTAGCAGAAAGCGGGCTAACAGTAGTTTAAACAGTGAAGGGTTTATTTTTTCTCACATGATAGAGTAGCCCAGAAGTGGGCTGCTGCTGACACTGACCCAGCTGCCCTATCAGGTCGCCAAGATTCCGGCTTCCTTCTTTTTCACTCTGCCATTCTTAGCATTTTGACATTTTCTTCTTATGCTTGTCTTCTGCGTGTTCAAAAATGGCTGCCTCCGTTCCAGGCATCACGGCTGCATTAAGGCTGGAAGGAGCAAGGAGTGGCCCCAGGAAGATTTCCTCTTGAGCTTTTCTCCTTCATAAGAAATCAAAACTCTCCCCCAAATCCTCCCAACAGATCTCTGCTTACAATTTATTGGCCTAAACTGTGCCACATGGCCTGCTCTAGCTTCCAACACTCCAGGAAAGTGAACCTTTTCTTTTTAAGACCCTACTGTAGGAGGCAGGAAGACAGAAGGACGATGGGAATGGGTGTTAGATTAGCTAACCAATGGCTTAGCCGTAGCATCTAAACATTTACACCAACAGCTAGGCCTGTTCCTGTTACCTTACCTGCCTCTTACCATCTCCAGTTCCTGCTCCTAACTCTTCTCATTTCAGTCTGATTCTTGGTTTGGGAAACACAGTTAGATTCCCCAAGCTGGACTTGACTTTTCACTCAACTCTTGCCTCTGTTGGCAGATGTTTTGCAGTCTGTAAACCACTGGGTTATTGGAAGGACTTATTCATGTGACAACGGATTCAGTGCTGGGCTCCACAGTGCAGGGGCCAGGAATTCCTTCTCTGAATCCCCAGCCCCCAGCAGAGAGGCCGGCATATTCATGCCCATTAAATGCAAATAGAAAGAGGACAGAGAGACGTTTTTTAACCCTAGTTATTCCACAGATCACTTAGGTGCAAGACTGGCAAAGAGTGGCTTGAGTCAGATTCCCCCAGGGGGCAGTTCTTCAGTGTCCTATATCCAAATCTTGATTTGGGATACTTTTTTCCCCGAAAGAGACACACTGAAGTATCAAGATCCTGCATCTTGCATCCCTGATAATATGCTGTGATTACACATCATGGGCTCCCGTTGAGTTGAATCATACTCCATTGTTTTGAAGGGAGGGTTTTTGTTACCCTGTAGCCCCAAAGACCATATGATGGGCGAGATCCACGGCTGTGTGCGGAGTCTGCGATCACGTTTGCCATGCATCTGCTGCTTAGAGCCAGAGGTAGACCCATATGATCATTCATGATGCTGTTTACCAAAATGATTCCGTGGTCTAGACAGGGTGGAAGTAGCTCGAGAAACCTGTTCTCCCAGCGTTTGTCAAATAAAACTGGGAAAAGATGTCACTGTGGTCATAAAGGAAACAATATAAAAAGGTAAAGGCACATAATTAATAGTCTTTGTGAGCCTTTTCCGTGCCCTGGCTCTGAGGGAGGGCATTGACATATATTAGCTAACTCAATCCTTACAACTATCCTTTGAGAGTGTGTTCTGGTGACTATTGCCATGTAACAAAATTACCCCTACTTTTTAGCACCTTAAAGCAACGCATGGATTCGGTGGGTCGGGAATTAGGCCAGGATTCAGTGGGAATAGCTTGTCTCTACTCCCTGAGGCCTCAGGGCTTAGTTGGGAAGACTTTAAGATTGGTGGTGACTTGAGGGCTGGGGCATAGAGTGAGCTAAAGGCTTTTTACTTCATCTGAACGATCCAGGTTGGGATGACTTGAAGATTCAGAGGGCCCATCAAGAGTGTCTACACGGGGTCGCTGCATGTGGCCTGGGCTTCCTCACAGCATGGCCGCCTCAGGGTAGACTTCTTCATGGCAGCTCAGGGTTCCAAGGCCAAGTGTTCCAGGACACAAGGCAGAAGCTGCATCCCCTTTTATGATCCATCTTGGACAAGTTCAGGGTGCAATTGGAACTGGGGTGATAGGGAATCATTATTTCTGCCATCGTTTATTGATTGAAACATTCACAGCCCACCCAGATTCAAGGGGAAGGGACATAGACCCACATTTGGATGAGATGAGTGTCAAAGAATTTGGGGACAGGTTTTTGTGCCAAAGGTAGATGTAATTAAACCCTATTTTACAGACAGATAAGTGAGGCCAGAAAAGTTTGATGATCAGTCCAAGATAACACACAACGTATGATGTAGGGCCAGGATTTGAACTCAGATTATGGAATAGAGACCTGACTCTGCAAATAAAATTACACATTTATTGTATTAGTGAGAAGAAATCATCTATAAAGCTGGTTAAGAGAAACCTAAGCAATTTACTGAGGGAGGAACTCACCCCTTGTCGGAAGGCTGTGAGTTATTGGACTGAAGTCAGATGGGTAAAATTATTGGCAAAAGTTGGTGATTCCTCTCTGAGTGGGGTCATCCTGGTTTTGAGAGGTCAGCCAGTCCAGCCCTTAACCTTTTAGCAGAACTTCTCAAAAATCTCAGTGGATTCAGGAGTCAGGCCAGGTTTTGAAGATAACAAAGACTGAAATGCTCAAGACACTTTATATAGTTTACCAAGGACCTTCAAATACAGCATCTCCCTGCTTTGATGTAACTATTAAATCTATGTCCCCTGGCTGGGATGTATCCTTCTCTTTCCTGCCTGATAATAACTTACATGTACTGAGTACCTGTGATGTATTAGGCACAGTGCTCTTCACACGGGGTAGCTTATTATCACAACACCCCAACGAGGGAAGGGGCTCATATTCCCATGTAGCAGATGTGAAACTGAGGCTAAGTAACTCACCCAGGGCCACCTAATGGAAAAGGGCAAAGCAAAGATTTGGACACAGGCCAGCATGGTTGTTCCGCTTTCCATATAATGGCTATGTCCTCATATAGATGCTTCCCGTGACTCCGTTCAAGAGTGCTTGTCAGGGCTCCACCGATTGGTCACGTGTGTCCCCAGGACATGCTGAGCACATCCCCAGGCGGGAGCACAGCGATTAGAACCTCAGTCTTCTAGTTCAGATCTTCCCAATCTCGGTGCTATGGACTTTGGGGGCTGACGATGCTCTGTTGTGGGGGCTGTCCTGTGCATTGTAGGATGGTTGGCCTCCACCCTCTAGATGCCAACAGCACCACCCCCACCCCCGGGTTGTGACAACCAGTAATGTCTCCAGACATTGCCCAGTGTCCCCTTGGCGCCCAAATTGCCCCTGGAAGAGAACCACTGCTAGCCACTGCTTGAGTTTAAGTCCTGGCTCTGCCACTTAAGAATCGTGTCCTCTTAGCCAACTTACTTTTCCTAATTAAGCTTAAATTTCTTCACTTGCTAGTTGGGAGTAATAATAGGAGCGACCCCAGAGGGTTATTTTGAGGGTTCATTGAGTGAACAAAGGGAGAAAAACAGTGCCTGGCACTTAAATGCCAAATGAGCTATTACTCTTTTGCTACTGGAAGACAAGACACAAATCTGTTATCTCTGCAACCTTGGTGCCTCGTATGCGCTGGCAGTCAGAGGATGTTTGCTGAATGAATGAAAAACCTTTAAGTACCGTCTTCCACGTGCAAACAAACAGTAGACACCTACGCTCACACCTAAATCTGCCTGAGGTCCCACTTCCCCACCTGTCCACAGACCCATGTGTCCTCGGGAGGTTTAGCGCACAAAGGAAGTCCCAGTTTGGCTGTGTGGAAAATTCTGCAGATGTACTTTCTGCAGATCGCCCCGCTCCACCCCCACCAACTGGAGTTCCACAGACATGGCAGAGAAACGAGAGGGGAACAGTGCAAACAGTTCTGAGCGCCACAGCGAATTCAGCTGGTGCGTGGGCAGCACAATGTTCCAAACGCAATTAAAACCCAATCAGGGTCCGGAAAAACACATTAATGTCCCTCAATCAAACGGCAGAGCACATGTGGCGTAGGCCTCTCTCCAGGGGCCCCTTCTTCAAGGGCTGTCATGATGACAGTGATGGCCCCCACCCCTGCAAAACCCCTTGCTGTCCTGCTTAGGCCTGAGATCCCTGGGGTAGGAGGGAGCCCAGGGCCATCTCTGTTTGTGGGTTTTTAATTCTTGGGGTTTATGTGGATGCTGAAGAGGAGAGGTCCGCTGAGTCTCTGTGTGCGTCCATTTATTTTTGGGAAAGAACAAGAGGGGCTCATTCATTCAATCAACAAACATTTCCTTTTGGGGGCTGCTTCTATAAGCCCCACACTGGGCTACATCAGGGGTTCTTGACTGGGGGTGATGTCCGCCAGGGACAGTGGGCAACATCTAGAGACAATTTTGGTGGTCACAACGTGGGATGCATCTAGTTTGTAGAGGCTAAAGATACTATTTAACATCCTGCAATGCACAGGACAGCCCCTGCAACACAGAATTATCCAGTTCCAAAGAGAGCTAG
This sequence comes from Rhinolophus sinicus, assembly GCF_036562045.2. NCBI lineage: Eukaryota > Metazoa > Chordata > Mammalia > Chiroptera > Rhinolophidae > Rhinolophus > Rhinolophus sinicus. Next base: position 30,589,281 of record NC_133765.1, on the reverse strand, counting down.
TGCTGAGATTGAGAAGCCTGGCTGAGGCCCGAGGGGCATAGGTGGCAGTGAACAAGATGGTGTCCCTGCCCTGGCTGGGTTTCCTTGAACGGAGTGACATCTTAACTGTTTCTTTATGTAGCTGCACTTGGACAAGGCTCCCTTTAAGACCAAACAGGTCTTTCTTTTTTCCTGTGTCCAAGCGTGGGCATGGTGGGACTGCTATTGTGGACGTGTGTTGGCTGGTGAGTGTGTATGTGCGTGCGTGTGACTGTGTGTGTGTGTATTCAGAGCTGTGGGGGGTGTGGGGGGGTCTCTGTTTGGACTTGTGTGGTTGTCTGTTTATGTCTGTGTACATCGGTGTGGGTCTGTTCGTAAGAACTTTTCTGTCATTTCCTTCCCCTGCTTACCAAAGAAGCATGGGTGGTTGGCTAAGACCTTCCAAGGTTGAATTCGTCACCGGACAACATGAAGAAATCATTAGGGACGACCCTTCTTTGCTCCCTTCCGCCTTCCTGGTCTCCACGCCCACTGTCTTCACTACCCTCCTTGCCCCATAAGACTAAAGGTCAGTAAACTTGCCTGAATTGAAGCTTTGAACTTGGAATTTAGTTTAGGCTAACTCTGCCGTGTCTGCATAAGTAATCCAGGAAGCTTTAAAAACGGTGTTTCAGAGGAATCAAAGAAAAACCGTGAGAGTGCTTGATCTGGAGTAGGGTCTTCAACTTTGGAACTACTGATACTTTGGACTAGATGATTCTCTGTTGTGGGGGGGGGGTGTCCTGTGCATTGGGCAGCTTCCCTGGCCTGGTCCCACTAGCTGCACCCCAGCTGTGAGTGAACCAAAAATGGCTCCAGACGTTGCCCAAAGTCTGCTGGGGGCATAACCCCCGCCCCAGCCCCGTTGAAAACCATTGATCTATAACTACACAGAACAATGTGGGTGAATCTCCCACATTTAATTTTGAATGAAAGAAGCCAGATACTTAAATATGATGCTGTGTGGTTCCATTTATATAAAGTATAAAAAACTGGCAGAACAAAACAGGGTAGTGGTTGCCCTTCGGTGGGGGGCAGGCAGTGAAGGGGAAAAGGACGCCCGAGGATGTCTGTTTTTTAATCTAGATGCTGGGGACACTTATATGACATCTGTGCTTTTTTTCTCTGTGTATTTTACACTTGAATCACGAGTTGTGTGTGTGTTGAGGGGGAAACACATATTAAATGAACACATTTGGAGAATCAGAGAACACCATCTTACAAAACAGAAATCTAAACGGCACAGGTTCCATCTGCTTCCCAAACGCTGTAGTGGACAGTTTATGAGCAGCTTTATTTAAAGGATTCTTCTAGAATCCCTCCAGCTGTTTCTAAAGCTGCAGGAACAATAAGTCTACTAAGCAATGATCTGATTGAGGAGAACACGTTGTCGGCCTCTAGACAAACACAAACTCTCTCTCTACACACACACACACACACACACACACACACACACACATACACGTCACTGAACTGAATTTCCTGCCTTTGTCTTCTCCCCGGCAGCCCTACTGAGGGGAGCACATTGCAAACTGACATGTGAAACGGACCAATAGGCCAGGTTGAGACTTCTGAAAACAAATGGCCCTTTTAATCTTCTGGAGGGGGAAAAAAATCTCCATGTGCAACAGTCACAGCTTGCCTCTTTTTACCCATTTAAAGGAAAGGCTTGGCCTTGCATCTCTGTCCTGAATCCTTAACATCCACACCAGCCCCACCCCAGTCCAGAGGACCCTGGGTTATTATCTTTCTGGCATTTCAGGTCTTTCTGAATAGAGACACAGCTGCATGGATGCCCAAAGCAAAAGCGATAGGCCTTCTATATTTTCTTTAATATCCCTCTTCTCAGGGAGACCCAGGGAAGGTTCTGGAAGCAAGGAGGCTACAAGATGTGTCAGAGAGACCCCCGGTCTTCCTCCCAGAGGCCTCCTCAGGCATCAGCATTTGGGCAAAGCTGCATGGACTCTGGCTGCAGCCTCCCCAGCTGGTCAGCATTTATAAAGTGGGGCACATCTGTTCTTGACTGTTAGCATGGAGGAGGGGCGGGGGTGGGTGAGAGAAGGAAACCCCAAACGCTAGGATTGGTCCCACCTAGTGCCAAGAGAAAATTGCTTCTAAGTTGGGGTCATGGAGAAGCGTTCCATGACAGAGCAGAGGTTCTTTATCAAAATGCCCCTCCGCTTTCCTCCCCCTTCCTTTCCTCTTTCTTTCTGTAAAAAGTCTCCAGGTTCTAGCCCGTCTTGAGATTTACGATGTGTTTTGCATGGCCAACACCCTAAGATCGTATTTGGGTGATAAAGAGCTGAGAGGTCTGCAGATACTGTTGGTTGGAAAAGAGAGTCTCATGTATAATAAATACAGTGTATTTCACAGTCGTTTTTTCGTACACATCCATAAAGTTATAAACGCCCCCTCATACGTGGTGAGCACCCAGGAGCCTCTGAAAAACACACAGCAACAAGCTCAGAGATAGCCCCCCCCCCCCCCACAGTGCGTCTCATGCACGGAGAGGCATCACACGTGGGCTGCACTCGCAAACGTGTCCAAGACCCACAGGAGGGTAGAGGCATATTCATATACAAGCAGGGCCCACGTAACAGATCAAACTGGAAGCAGACACAAAACTGCTTCAGGCATCAGAGCAGAATGGGGAGCCACACCCCACAAAGCACACATCTCCCCACGGTCCCGCCGAAAGACAGTTTATATGAATAGCCTTGAAGGGACCCCTTTAACTCCCTCTTCTCACTTCAATTTTCCTTGCAATACCAATGTCTTCCGACACGCAGCCCTGGGGCCCACAAACCGCGCTCCATTCTGCTCCCACGACTAGAGTGGAGTCATTAGAAACGGGATCTCCTTGAGTTCTACGAACGGGCCTGGCCCAGGACAGTTTGGGCGCCGCCGTTTCTGCCTTCACCGCTGCTGCAGTAAACTTTCGGAGGGGGACTTGGCTTCGCCAAAGTGTTACTGGAGACCCTAACAGAAAGTGAATGCAAAGACCAATGACCAAAGACACGTGATGCATCAGGGCCCTTGACAGCCAGGACAGAGAATTACATGGGGTCTCCTGGAGAGACAAAATAACTGGCCCCCCCGTCTCCCACCCTTTTCTCTGAGATCTAATTACAGATGTCTTGACATTCCTGCTGCAGAGAGTTTCCTTAAAAGATTTGCCAAGAAGAAACATTTGGAAACTGTGTTTGAGGTGTAATCCTGTCTGGGAGTCACTGCTGCTTGCTTTGTCGTTAGATGACAGGACGCTTAATTACAACGCGCGCCATGTATACGCCGTTTGGAAAGCTGGATGCTTGAGCCACACATAATATATCCCATGCTGACAATGGCCTTTTGGCAAAACTTGCGTCTCTGATCTCACATTAATTACTACACAAATATACTTATTGTGGGCATGGAGTTTATGTGACGGAGTCCTCTTGACACATGTTCACAATAAAAACACATTTTTTTTTCCCTTTCCCCTGACCCTAAGGAAAAAAAAAAAGATGAACATGTTTCAAGATGCTGTTTTAATGGCATGAAAACTGTCTGCTGAGTGTTCACTCTGCTTTTGTTCTTTTCCTTTTCTCCTTTTATTAAAAAAGCCTTTTAAACTAAGCATTCCTGGCTTGTAATTCCTCTCTTTACTTTTGCTTTTATGCCGAGGGAGAGACAGATTAGATTAGATTAAAGACCAAGGGACACCTCGTGAAATACATTCCATGTAGAGGCAATTTGGTCGATAGGGTCGTGTGTGTATGCATGTACATGCGTGCATGTGTGCGTGCACGCGTGCGCGCGTATGTGTGTGTTTTGGGGCTTTCTGATGGTATTTTTACAAATATAGGGCTCTGTTTTCTAGGAATGCATTTGTCCCTTTAGCTTCTTCCCCTTTAGAAGTCTGCAGCCTTTAGCTGTGGCTGACTTTTAAGGCGTCTGAGGCATTTTTTTTGGAGGGGGGGGTTATAAATCTTATTAACTCTTCCCTTTAGCTTCTAACAATTTCTCAAAACTTCTCAAAAGCAACAGTAGTTTCCTGACAGACTGCAGATGAAAGAGAGATTTGTTTCAAAGACGCTCCCTGCCATCCCACCAGGCCCCCAGTTTTGTCTGATGATGTCACAGGAGTAACCAAGGCAACGTACTGTGACATCACAGCCAAAAGGCTACTGACCTTGGCCTGGATTTCAAAGGAAAAGAGGCCCATAAACTTCTAAAGCAGGCAGGAGATAAATATCCTTACTCATAAAAGAACAAACAAAGTTTGGGGTGGGGGACTGGAAAGAAAAAAACAACAGAACTTTTTTTAGAAATACAGTAAAATGCTCTGCCAAGTTTTCCAGGAAGTGCCAGTGGCCATTTTGATGATGTGAACTAGACTTTAAAACAGAAAGAGGAAAAATGAACGCGGAGAAGAAGGGTCGTTTACAATATCAGAAATAACCAGGTGAAACTTCCCCCCAAACCATAATCTATAAAATGAATCAGAGCAGAATAAAACAGGAAGCAAACAGCCGTTTCTGAGAGGGGGAGTTACCTGCTGGGAGAAAGGGAGAGATCCAGGGAAGGTTTTTATCTAAAAAGGGAAAGTTCTCAATGCTATGTGGCATCTTGGACGGGATCCTGGAAGAAAAGTAGGTGAAATCTGAATAAAATCCGGAGTTTAGTTCATCGTAATGTACCAGTGTTGGCTTCTTAGTTTTGAGTAATATCCATGGTAACGCAAGATGATACCATTAGCGGAAGCTGGGTGAGGGGTTTATGGCGATTCTTGTACTGTTTTAGCAACTTTTCTGTCCATCTAAAATTATTCCAAAATAAGAGATTTATTTTTTAAAAAGGAGAAAGTGGGGCATTGTGCTTCAGTGTGTGTGCTGGAAAGTCTTCCACTTTTTGGTCTGGAAATTCTGTTCATCCCTAGAAGGTTCGCAGCCCAGGTACCCGTGTACTGGGTTTCCTTGGTGGTGGTGAGCACGTGGCACGTGGCTAGACTCACAGGAAAGAGGTAGAGGCTGGAGTTGCCTCTGAGCAACTTAAAAAAAAAAAAAAGGAAAGAAAGTCCCTTGGGCCATCCTATGATATTCTTGTCCTCAACGCCTTCCATGAGTCCCTGGTCCTAATTTCACAAGAAGCCTCTTTCTCTGATATCCTGAGGTTCTGTTGGTCACACAGCATGAGGAGCTGACCTCCAGAGGCCAGGAGGGGTAGGGAAACAGCACTGAACTGGGAGGTGAGAGAGCCAATCCCTGCTTTCACATGAACTTGTATATGATAATGGGAAAGCCAGTTCTCTCTCTCAGCCTTATTTCTTTTTGCCTGCCAAATGGGGATGTTGGATCACGTGGGCGTGTCAGATGATGATTTGGATCAATGGTAGAGACTGGTGGGGTCCCTGTGCTAAGCCTGGCATCAGGGAGGAGAACTGTGATCCATTAGTAATGTCTGCCATGGATATGGGAGGGGAAAGTGGAGGCATTTCAGGCCCCTGCACACTTGGGCCTGGCTTCTCTGGGCTAGTCTGTCTGCTAGTCCACATAGACTTTTGTGCCGCCTCCAAAATCTGTGTGGCATAGTAGACAGAACACAGCCCCTGGAGTCAGCCAGTTGTGGCTTCTAATCTTGGCTTTCTTCTGTGCACTGGAAGTTGTGTGGCCCATGACATTTGACAAATATGAACCACAGTGGCATATCCCCTGACACCTGGAGGAGATAGATAAGTTAACGGGCAATAAAAATGCACCGTCCTAAGTGTTATGATGACGTTTAGGAAGAGTGTTCTTGGAGTACTAAGTAGGACAACCTGACTCACATCCGAGGGACAGGCAAAGAAGACTTCCTGGAGGAAGCGACATCTAAGCTGAATTCTGAAGGATGAATAGGTATCCTGGGAAGAGAGGAGAGAGAGATGAGGATGGAGTTTGACTGGGCTCAGAATCCGTGGGACCTGGTTGGTCTTGTTGGGGGAATTTAGACTGTATTCTGAGGGTAATGGGGAACCATTGAGGAATATTATGCAAGGCAATTTCACTAGCAAAAAAAAAAATGCCCTCTGGCTTCTTAGATAGATTTGGAGTGGAGGTAAGACTGGAGGCCATTTTTAGAATCCAAGTAAGAAATGATGACAGCTTGTACCAGCAAATGGAACAGAGGGAGGCATATCATCGAGAGAGGTTCGGGGGATTGAGTGGCTCTGGGGGACTCCAGTTACTTAACTCCCTGAACCTCAGTTTCCTCATTTGTATGAAGTCATTTGCCTCTATATTCACTGTGAGGTTTAAATGAGATGATATGTGTACAGCGCTTAGCATGGTTCCTGATACCCTGAAGGTGCTCTGTAAATGCTACCGTATCCATTATTTCCCAGGAGTCTGGTGATCCAGCCAGGAATTAACAGATCCATTTAAAAAATGGTGACACCAAGTGCCAGAGAGAGGTAATGAACTGACACACGTCACATAGCAAGTTAGTGGCAGACTCGAGATTTGAACCCAACATCTCCATAATCCCCAATCCAGTGTCCTATCTATCCCCTCTTCTCCAACGATCTGGCCCTTGGGAGCTTCCTTCTGAACTGAATTATTTGATATCAGAGGTTCTTGTCGTGGGTTGAATTGTGTCCTTCAAAAAGATATGTTTTAGTCCTCCCCCAGGTACCTGTGGCTGGCACCTTATTTGGAAATAGGGTCTTTGCAGATGTAAGCAAGCTTGGATAAGGTCATACTGGATTAAAGAGGGGCCTTAATCCAATGACTGATGTCCTTATAAGAAGACAGGAATGGACAGAGACACACACACAGAAGGTACCATGTGAAGGCAGAGACAGAGAGTGCAGTGATGCAGTTATGAAACCAAGGAACAGCAAGGATTTCCAGCAACCACCAGGAGCTAGGAGAGGGGGATGGAACAGATTCTCCCTCGGAGCCTCCAGAAGGAACCAACCTTGCCATCCTCTTGATTTCTGATTCTGGTCTCCAGGACCACAATAAATTCATAGTGTTTTAAGATACCCAGTTTGTGGTACCTTGTTATAGCACCTCTAGGAAACTAAGAGAACTGTCTCACTCTCAGGTATCATCAGCTGTTGTCACTGCATTGGACCTGAGCTCTAGGAGGTTTCGAGAGTGGGGGAGGGGCCCAGGAGCCTGGGGGTAGTGTCACGGGTGCTCTCAGAGTTACCTTAACGGGTGATATTGTTTCCTGAGTGTGTGTGTGTCAGCTGTCAGTGATGTCCAGCTGGGAGTCAAAGCTTTGTTCCCCCGTGAGAACCATGAGGGATGACTCAGCAGAGAAGTGGGCAGGCCACCTCTGGGAGGGGGAAACGGTCCATTTATCTACAGATGAGAGACTGTCCCTGACTCATTGGAGGGCAAGGCAGAAAAGCACCAACAATAATAACAACGCAATGATGACCAACAAAGACTGCTTCCTCCACCCTGGACCACGCGGCCTCCACCTCCCACCTGAATGACTCAGTGGCCTAACTCTCTTCCCTGTCCTCACCCTGAACTCATTCTTTTTTCTTTTTATTAGTGTCAGGTGTACTGAACTCATTCTTCACCAGCATCTGTTTTTTGCTTTTTTTCTTTAAGTCCACTTTATTGAGGTATAATTGACACAAAATAAAATGCGCCCATTTCAAGTGTACAGTTCAATGAGTTTTGACAAATGTTTGCATCCATGTAACCACTCACATAATCAAGAAATAGAACATTCTTCTTCTTCACCCCCAAAGTTCCCCCATGCTGCTTCTCAGTCACCTGCCCACCTCCACTCCTACACCCCAGCCCTGGGCGACCACTGATCTGACTTCTGTTACTATAGATGAGCTAGATTATATTTAGAGTTGCATATTAATGGAATCATCTAGTGTGAACGCCTCTATGTCTGGTTTCTTTTGCTCAGCCTTGTGTTTTTGAGATCCATCCATGTTGTTGCATGGATTGGTGGTTCGTTCCTTTTTATCGATGAGTAGCATTCCATTATGTTGGAGTACTGGAGTATATCTATTCACCAATGGAAGGACATTTAGGTTTTATCCTGTTTTTGCCTGTGGTGAGTCATGCTAATATGCACATTCAACTGTAAATCTTTTTTTGTGGACATACAGTTTTTTTCTTGGGTAGCTGTCTAAGAGTAGAATTGCTGAGATGTATGGTTAACTTTTTAACCTAATGTAAATGATCTAAGATAAAGCTAAACCTAAGAGCTAAAAGTATATAACTACTAGAAGAAAACACAATAGGACATCTTTGTGACCTTGGACTAGGCAAAGATTTCTTAGGACACAAACAGCTTAAAGCATAAACTAAAGATAAATGATAAATTGGACTTTGTCAAGATTTAAAACTTCTGCTCTTTGAAAGACCCTTTTAAGAAAATGAAAAGGCAAGCCATAGTCTGGGAGAAAATATCTGCAAATCATTTATCTGTCAAAGGACATGTATCCAGAATATTAAAAGAAGTCCTATAACTCATTAATAAGACAAATGACCCAATTTTAAAATGAGCAAAAGATCTTAATAGACACTTCACAGAAGAAGATATGTGAATAGTCAAAAAGCATATCAAAAAGCACTCAACACCATTAGTTATCAGGGAAATAAAAATGAAAACCACAGCGAGATACCATTATGCACCCACCACAATGGCCAAAATGAAAAAGACTGACCTTTCCAAGTGTTGATAAAGATATGGAGCAACTGGAATGTGTCTATACACTGCTGGCGGGAATGCAGAATGGCACAGCCACTTTGGAAGAATTTGACAGTTTCTTAAGAACAGTTTGCTTGTGTAAAAAAAAGTGAAAAGGGTTCTTAAATCCTCCAGTGGCTTATCTTAGCTCTGAAATAAAACCTATGAAGCCCTCTGTGATCTGGCTCCTGCCATCCTCCCACCTCATCTTGCCTTCCTCTCTTTGGAGTTTACTCCCTTTCAGCCACAGCGACCTTTATTCTGACCTTGAAACACAGCAAACTCCTGTGCTGTTTCCTATGCCTAGGTGCTTTTTCTCTAGCTCTTCATGTGGCTGTCTCCATGGTTAAATCTCCCTTCAAATGTCCTCTCCTTAGAAAAGCCTTTACTGATCACCACATCAAAAGGTGGTCCCCCCTCCCACCATTTCCCATTCTTTTACCTTGTTCTAGTCACCTCTGAAAATCTCGTATGTATTTGCTCACTGTCTACCTCCCCTCTTCCTAGTCTTCTAATTAGAAAGAAAGCTCCAAGATGGCAGGGATTTTGTTTCCCTGTCCAACACTGTGCCCTACTTCCTGACACATAGTAGGACCTCCATAAATGTTGACTCCATAGTGTCTCCCACAGGGACAAGGAAAATGCAGCTAGTTCATGGCAGTTCTGGGATTTCAACCCAACTCTCTCTGGCTCTAAAGACTTGAGTTTACTCTTCTCAAAGCTCCCAGTCAAGACAGGGCTGAATTCCCAAAGTCCATGACTTGGATTCCAATCTCAGGGACCTAGACTCTCAGGCTAATCTCAGGAGGAAGAATTCCAGGCAGGAAAAGGACAAGGTATGCTTCCAGAATGGAAGTAGCCTGAGGGAAAGCCCAGGGTGTGCTTCTGTGGCGTCCAAAGGAGCCCAGCTGTGAATTCAGACATCCCCCCACCCTTCAAAGTCAGCAAGAGAAACAGGGTGAATTTAGTGAAGTCTTCACCCATTTTCCATAAAAGAGAAATGTCCTAAGGATGGGGATAAGGGTTGGGATGACGTGGCTGCTGCTTCTGAGTTCAGTTGCAGTTTCAAAGTTTGAGCTGGACCTAGTCCCATTCCCTATTCCACAGGTGGGGAAACTGAGGCCTGGGGTGGCGGTGGAGAGGAATGTGCATGTTTGGGTTGGGCCTCAGGGTTTGGCAGGGCAGGAATTGACTGGATTTGGGTGCAGTCTTTTTGAGCAAAGACCTTTTTGTCAAAGTGTAGAGGCAGAAAGGCAGTGTGTCAGCCATTGAGAGCTTGGGGTCAGCCAGACTGAATTTCAGATTTGGTTCTAATGTTTACTAGCTTGTGTCGTTGAGTCAAGACTTTTCCCTCTCTGAGCCTTAGTTTCCTCTTCTGTGAAATGGGGACAATGATGCTAACAGCTGTTTTGTAGGGTTCTTAAATTCATGAATGAGGAACTACACATCACTTAGCTCAGTGTTGAGCACTTAGTAAATCCTGGATCAATGGGGCTAATTATGATTATGATTGTGGTCATACCTTCTAGAATCGTAGTGAGGTTAGCAGAGGAATTGGGATTGGAGGAGGATTAGAATGATTCACGGTGTTGGTTCCCTGTCAGTAGCCTGGGAGTCTCCAGAGATCCAAAGACGCCCACCTGGAGGGAGGCCCCCATCTCACCTGAGCATCCCTAGAGTACTTCCCTGGGTCCCACGTTATCTAATCTTGGGGTGTAAGGAGGCACGCTAAGTCACCATCATGTTCTTTCCCCATTGATGAGGAAAGAACTGTGTGTGTTCTGATCAGGAATTCTGTCCATTTCATACATGACACTGGCCACGTTCCTGAATTTCTCACTTGATCAAATCAGTAAAAAAAGGGAAGGCTGGTACCTTTCTCACAGGACTGTGGAGCCGAAGGGGTTGGGGGTGTGCGGGGGGGCGTAGAAAAGCACCAAGCTTGGTGTGGGCTCTCGAGAGGGAGAGGTCCTGAAGCAGAGGCAGCACGTGGATTGCCCCAGCCAGTGCTTTGACTCTGCCTGAGCAGTTGGAGTTGCTGAAGCTGCCCACTTGGCTCCAGAAGAGAGAGATTCCTAGACGTTTTCAGCGCTCTGGACATGCCCGAACTTGCAGGTGCCATTTTGAATCCGAGAGGCCCTTGACTTAAAGGAGAAAGTTCAGGGAAAAGGCATTTGTGCAACTTGTAATCCTATCTGAACCGATGCAGACCCCCAGCCTAGGGAGGGAGTTGTAATCTTTGCCTCTAAAGACCTACCCACCCTTTATCTCATCTGCTTGTCACAATAGTCTGGGAGATAGGACCTGGGAGATGCTAATGTCCCTAAGATCCTGGGGAGGGATCTGCTGCTGACTTCAAAGAGACTCTATCTGAATTGGGGGATGGAGGATGACAGAGCACAACAATCTTGATTGCAGTGAGTGAGCTCTCTTTGGCCAGGGGGGCTAAGAGGTCTCTGGGCATTCATTCAAATGAGCAAGGGATCGGAGAGGGTGATGGGGTTTTCTGGCTTCATGCAAGTCTCCCAAGGTGCTAAGTGAAACTGGGAAAGTCAAACTCATAAAGATAATTGGGGAGGAAGAAGGAAGCTAGCCTGTATTGATTCCAACTAGATACTGCAGGTTGGACTAATGGTTTCCATTTGACAGACAAAGAAATGGAGGCCTACAGCAGTGAAACATCTTGCCCAAGGCCACCCCGTCCTTGAGATAAGAATGCAGGGATAGGCTCCTTCTAGTCTACACCTCCTCCTTCCATTCCTATGTTCACTAACTTGTGTTTGGCACCTATTGTGTGGTTCTGTTGGGGGGCGGGGCTCCTCCACCTCTCTGACCCCCTGTTTACAACTCTAGCTACTCTGGCCCCTGTTCTCTGGGTTCCAGCCACCCCACCTTGTTTCCCTTCTTTGAAGAAACCCTACCTGTGCCTCTCCTCACTGCCCTTGTTTAGAAGATCCCCTTCATACTCCTGCTTATCTTTCAGATTTGCACATCTAAGGAAGTCCTCCTTGACCGCAAGAAAAATTCAGATTCCTATGCCCATGCCCATTGCACACCCTGAAACTTATCACGGTGGAAACAGACTTGCATTCTTTTTCATTAATGTCTCATCTCTGGACCGCACTAGACTTTAAGGCCCATGAAGTAGAGAGCTCATCTGTCTTGTCCATGGCTGGATCCAAATAAGGGTGGAAGGGTAGGGAAGTTGCCAAGAAGACCCCAGGCCATGAAAAGGATCAAGGGACACACAGGTGAGAAGAAAGATAGAAGAACCCTGAGAGGTTGGTAGCTTCCAAGGTGCCCTAGAAAGAGCCCTTTTCATGCCTTCTGTCCCAACTACTCAGATTCCAGGCAAAGGTGAAGGGCCAGACATTCTCCAGGGCTCCCATTATGAAGCCAATATGTATTTTGTATGCCATGTGTTTATGTTTTTCCCTTTGAAGACTGCCTGGGAAAGGCTAACAGTCATGGAAGTAACAAACACTTCATCTTCTCTTCTCTTGCCAAAAGCAATCTTTAATCACCCCACCAAGTAATGGGCTCAGAATAGCATAATGGAAACAAAGCACTTAAAATACTTTCTTGGGTGGATAAACACAGCCAAAGGGGGAAAAAAATCTTACCCGCCCAGCCCTATCCTTTTCACCGTATACACAGCTAGGAGACCTGGAAGGAAGAGAAGAAAACCTTCACAAATAAACAGGTAATTGTAAACAACCAGAAGATACATATTTGTCATGGTAGCACGGTGGGTCATCCATCCTGAGGACGATGTCTTAGTATTTGCTGGACTTCCCCCTTTTTTAAAAAAATAAAAAATAAAAACAAAACCCTATCACCAAGTGACAAAATGTAGGTCTGCCATAACTAACGAGTGGGAGGGAATTCTGAGTTGTTGAGCAGTATTTCTTGAATCTCATTAGATGTGGGCACAAATGGAGAAAGGGAATGGTTGCTGCTGGGTGGAGGTCCTTGTAAATCTGAATGTTTTACTGTGTTTAAGGAGGGAAATCTTTGCTGATGCCCACTTTGGCTAAAGCCAAAGCCAGGAAGAAAGTGGCAGAGTTCTGGGTTATAGCATCCAGGATGCAGGCTTCTAGGTGGGATGCCACGTTTGATATTAAAGGAAACGAATGTTCATGCTGCGATGATAGACTCTTGAAATGACCATCTCCTCCATGCAGGCTTCCTGGATTTCCCCACTTGGAATCCATCTCTCTCTACCATGAGATGAAAAGACAAGACCTAGGAGGCTTCTAAAACTTAAGAACTGTACTGTCTTGGCCAAGATACTTGTTGTCTCTGAACTTCTGTTGTCCCATACGTAAAGTAGAGACAAAAATACCTCCCTTGTGAGTATCCTTAGGCATAGAATTAAATAGTCTGTGGTCAGTTCCTTATCCAGAGCACTTAACCCAGTCTGTCTAGAAGTCAGAATTACCCAAGTATGTCTCAGTGTCTCCTTGAATTGTGACGGAGCAGGGGAGGGAGACATGGGCATGAAACTAGCATCTTTTTTTCTGGGTTGTTGTGTCTTGGTCACTTGTTAGACCCTTTGATAGATGTTGTCTCTCGTGTTCTTCACAATAATAGCATTTTCTAGGAGGTATAATTATCTCCACTTTTTCAGACGGGGCAACTAAGGTTCAGAATGTTCCAGTAACTTGGCTAAGGTCATATAGTAGGTGGCCGAGGCAGGGATCTGTCAACGTCAGAAATGTCCAAACCTATAGAGAATTTTTACGAAAGTTTATTTGAGCCAAACTGACCACATGTGCCACCTATGCGGCTTCTTTGATGCATTTGAAATTAAGGAGGGAACTTACTGAAGATGTCGTGGATGTAGGAGAGAGCAGGATGGGGGAATTGGATTACAGGACATTTAACAAGATTGTGTGCTCTCTTGAGGGAGGGGCTTGTGGCTTATTTCTAAGGTTTGTTAACCTAGATCCACAGAAACAATGGACAGGGCTTGTTTGAGGCAAAGATAAGCCTTTCGTGAAAAAGTTATATGCCTGGGGTATGACTACCCACCATGACCTACCCAGTTAGGAGTTTACCATCAGATCACCCTGTGAGGTTGCTTTCCCTAGAATCCCTTTTCTTGGACCACAGATCATAGCAACACTTCTTACCTCCTTGTCTTCTAGCTCCTGGTACAGTGCCTGGCATGTAGGAGATGCTCAATACACGTAAGTGGCATCAATTGAAGTGCCCCTTATTTCCCAAACACCCCATTCACTGGCAGATAATTGCAAATGTTTTTGACATTTTTTTCCTTCATATATTGGACCTAGTTAATTATGGAGAAAACTAACGTTTTTGAGCATTTACAAGAATATTGCACAATGGATATTCCTGTTCTTGGAAGAGAAATGTGATAGTCACTAAAAAAGCACCGTGTGTTAAGGTCACGCGATGCAGCCTGTATATAAGGGAAAACACACAAGAAAGATGTTTGATGGAAGCGGGGTGAGGTTCAAGGTCATCTTTGCAGCTGAAAGGAAATTTATTAGCATGGGTTATGAAGTAGAAGAGCTGATCAGTTGGAAACCCAATCATGTTGGTCACTTCATTTGACCCATGTAGCTTGGGGACAGGGGACACCGGGTGTCATCGGACATTTGATAATCGAGAGTCGATGCCCCCACATCTGCTGGCATGTGGGTCTTTCTGTCTGCAGCCTTGGTGACACACTGACATCTTTCCCCCCCATTTATCTCTTCCTCCCTCCCTGTGGGGAGGTGGCAAGATTCTGGGTTTTGGAGCCCAAAGAACTGGCTGGACTGAGTTGGATAAAACACTCTTTCTACACTAGGATTTCTCTCAGTGGTAAGGGCCATAGGCTTGTTAGGAGGGTTAAATGAGACAAGGGAAGTAAATGGGGTAGCTCAGTGCCAGGCACTTACCAAGTGCTCAGCGAGGATTAGCTCTTCCCATTGGTAATGTCAGTATCACACTCATTCATTTCACGTGTTTTTTAAATAAGTATTGGGTGAGCGCTGTGTCTTCCAGATGCCATCCTAGGTGCTGGCTTGCCACAAGGAACAAGCAAAGTGCCTACATGTCCGTGAGTGGAGATAGACAATAAACAAATGAAGATTGATTCAGCAGTCACATGGTGAAAACCAAGCCAGCCAAAGCAGGCAAGGGGATAGAGCATGATGGGAGGACAGAAGTGCTATTTTATAGAGAGTGGTCAGGAGGTGACATTGAGACAGAGACCTGACGAAGTCAGGGAATCAGGCTTGTGAAATTTGGGGAAGTGTGTTCCAGGCAGAGGGAATAATAGCAAGTGCAAAGGCTCTGAGGCCAGAACATACTTGGTGTGTTTCAGGAAGAGCAAGGAGGCCCCTGGGGCTGGAAGTAAGTGGTTGAGAGCTTCCCTTCACCGCTGAAAAGGGCACACCATGCAGTGGTGGTAGGAGATGAGGCCAGAGAGTTGAGAGTCAATATTCAGTTCTTTGAATATTGACACATTTTTGACATTCCTGTGCAACCCAAACCCCTATCAAAATAGATATCATCAAACCCTCCCCCCAGCCCCAGCCCCAGCCCCAGGCAACCACTATTTGGATTTTCCCCACCTTATATTCCTTTTGCCTATTCCAGAACTTTATATAAATGGAATCATACAGTGTGTGTAAGGCTTAATTCACTCAGCATAATGCATTTGAGATTCGTCCATGCTTTAACTTGTGTCAGCAATTTCTTTTTGAGGAGTAGTATTTCATTGTATGAACACACCACAATTTATCCTTTCTCCTATTGATGGACACCAGGCAAGTTTCTAGTTTTTGGCTGCCTTATATTTTTAAAAGATCCCTCTGGCTGCAGAGTGCAGAATAGACTCTGGGGCAAAAAGGCAGAGGCAGTAGACCAGCAGAGAGGCTACTGAAACAGTTCAGGCAAAAGACATGAAGGTAGCATTGTTTTGATTGCTTGCTTTTTATATACATTATCTCAGTCAATAAACATTCTCAGGGCTTAGAAAACTCCCTTCCTAGAGATAACCCATTTCTTCTTGAAGGAAGGCTCAATTGTTATGCTTTTCTTTCATATTCAATCACTTTGGTCAAAGGTTTTCCAAATCTTCTCACTTAAAATTTGCAAAGAGGAACTTTGGTAAGTGGGCTGGACGGGACCCTGTAGGGGGAGGAATTACAGAAGCTCCTCAAAGAACTCCATCCAATGGGAAATGCCAATAGATTAAAAGCTCTAAATAGCCTGAGATTTAGAGAGTTGGGGTTGGACCTGGGTTAGATGGTAAGTTCTAGTAATAACAGCTCATGGTTTTGAATACTTACTACAAGCCAGACACTTGTGTTTAGCGCTTTCCATCCATTTTTTCTTACATCTGAGGCATGAATTAGGCACATTCTTATTTTATAGAGGAAAGCAAGTGTTTAAATCTATGGCCTCTGACTTCAGAGCCTACACTCATCACTACGGCTATATCCATTTCCTTTCCATTGGAAAAGATGGATGGAAGAGGTGTGATTGGCTAATTGATTTTCTTTCCTTCCCAACCAAGCTGACCCCAAGTTGGTCAGTATGGTTTCTGAAATCACCGTGGAAAAGAATGTTCAAATGGTGACGTGAATCAAAGTGGGGCTCATAGATCGGGGGACCAACTCATCCTGATTTGCCTGGGATTTTCCCCCAGGTTAGCACTGAAAGTCCCAGACAAACTGGGATGGTTGGTCGTCTCACTCAGGGGAGGGTGTTCATTGTCCGTGAAGAACGTTTCCATTTGTGACCTGGACTGAGCGAGCTCTTGATTGCCTCCAGGATGATGAATTTACCCACCATGGGAACTCCTTCAGTTCCTGCCCTGCTTAACCCTAGGACAATCTGTTTGCATTAGATCCATTGGAGGAGCAACCTTAGCAACTTATACCATTGATCAGATGGCATTTGAGGACACACTGACAAATAAGTGTGCCTTTCTTTCGCTAGAGGGCAGAGGACTGTTCAATGGCTCTTCAATGTTAAGTGTAAGCTTTGGGATCCCGAAAGTACTTTTTCTCCCCTCTCCATAGGACAGTGTCTCTCCAACACAGCTTTGCTTTCATGACTCCACTGCCATGGGCTGCATTTAGCTCTCGTCCTTTCTTATTTGGGTCAGGATATTGTCTTCCTAAAATGTTCTGGAGCCTTCCAAATCTCATCCTCTTAATTCTTCTCAACTACTAAGTAGATCATCAAAGAGAACCATTAAATGTATCTGGTCTCCACCTGCTTCTAATGAAGACCTTAGATAATATAACCACACCTAGGCAGTCTGATTTCAGAGCCTGCCAGATCAAGCGCTATGTACAAGGATGGTGACACATAAAGACTCATTAGGTCTATGGGCACAACTATTTACCTTTCTAATCCTATTTCTTGAATAGTTCTTGGAGCTGTTGACTTGTCTCCATCCTCTACCCAATGTGTTGGCTCAGGTCACTTCCCCCTCTTACATAGATTGCCACAGGAGCCTTCCAACTGGTCAACTGTTTCCACTCTTGCCCCCCTCCACCCATTCTGCATGCCACAACCTGAGTGATATCCTGAAATGCAAATCTGATTGTCACTGTCTTGCTCTAAGCCCTTCAGTGACTCCGACATGTACACGTGGTAAAGTCCATCCAATCTTTCCATGTCTGGCCCACGTCTCCTGCTCCAAGCTCATCTCTTGCCACTGGCTTGGAAAATATTTCAGAATTCCTCGGCTACCTCTTCCTTGAGTCCAGTTGATCCAAGTTCCTCTGATTGGGTTTCAGATTTTCTACTCTTGAATGCCCCGTTCATTCAAGGATGTGAGAATTCGATGTGTTAATGACGTCTCCAGGCTTGGCTGTCCCTGGGGGCGGGTGTTGCCCTGGAGGGTAGGAAGGAGGGCTACAACCTTGAGGTATGTGGTTAAATTGAACTAGAAACCAGCACGGAGGAGTTTCATCAATAATCCAGCCATAGAACCCCCCCGACGATGCTGAGCTTCCATTTGTGGGGCTCCACTGATGTTAGTGACCATCCCAAGAACCAGCGTACAATAAAAAGTCATCATAGGTTGGGCTTCCAAGTTAGGTTCTTGAGACCCAAGGAAGTGCCCGAATACATCTCTAAAATTGTGCCATTCTCACTCATTTGCCATGGATTTCCTCAGCCCTCTGCCTATCATTGGCCAATTGTCAGTTCAACCACATGTCACTTAGGGCACTACACCTCAGGCTTCCTCTGCCTACCTGAGCTTGGCCACCAGCATCCACTTGAAAAGGGAGTAGAAATGGACTCCGCTGGGGAAGTCAGCATCCAGGGTGGACCCTCAGGGCTGGATCAGTAGACCTTCCACTGCATCCTGGGAGCTGTGTGGGGACATTGGAAGCTTCACAGTGCACTTTTCTGGTACATGCAGACTAAGGTAGTAGCCCATTCATGGAATGAAGAAAGAAAGGGGGAAAATAGGAGCCAATGCCACAAAGATGGTAACAAAAACAAAATGCCTTGGAGAGAAAAAGAAAAGGGGAAAAAAATGGAAACAGAGCTGACAGCGACCTCAGCCTATGCTGTCACTGAGCAGAAACTCAGTTTATTGGGTTTTTACTTGGAGATGTAGCCCAGTTTTTGACAGATGTGCGATGCATCCTGTCATTAGGGCTGAAAGAGATGTCTCAATATGATTGGGAAAATTACAATTTTAATATCCTCGTTCCTCCTTCAAGCCTTTTGCCTATTTTCCACTACACTAGTCTCTGGTTGCTCACAGTTAAATATAAATGAATCCCGCAGTTCTTCACCTCCCCTATTTTATGTGACTGCCATTTTGGGGGCTCACCTCTGTGTGTACGCGTGCGTATGTTTAATCTATGCAAGGAAAAAAAGGCAAAGCAACATAAATGAGGAAGACATAGGACAGAGAAAGACAAGACAATCCCCTCTGGAAGTCAGGAATTAGGGTATTTGTGGGTGTTGAGAAATGAGATTTTTAGAAGTAACAATCTACTGAACTTATCACCTTTGATGTGACAAATGTCCTATGATGTTTGCATTCTTTCTAATCTTTATCAACCTAACCTTTATAAAACTGATACTAGTTTTCTATCCACTTTACAGATGAGAAAACTGATACTCAATGGGATCACCATTTGCCCAAGGTCTCGAAAGTGGTGGTGGAAGGCTTCCAGCACAGGTACGTGTGACCTAGATCATTTAACAATGCTGCTATGCGACTTTGAACCAGCAGGACATATATAGTGGACATCTACAATTTCTCCTGCTCAGGTCCCCATTTTGTGTAATTCATCCCAATTTCCTTCCTCTTTTGGAAACTTCCTCCTCTGCTCTGTTTCCATATAATTAAGGTAAGGATAACTCATCCCCAAGGCCAGAACCAGGGCCTGACCAATCCGAGCCTTCTGACTCCTGGCCAAACTGGTTGGTTCATGGATGGCCTTGTGACTGTTAATGGAATGGTTAAGAAATTGAAACACCTTTTTGGCTGGGGTTGCTAAATTGGTAGGATGTTAGCTTGGCACTTCTGAGAGTCTTCTTTGCCACCATGATGGGAGAGCCTGTATGGAAAACAGTCAACTAAATGAGAGGTGGGGAGAGAGATTCTCCGTGGTGTAGTTTGAGTGTATGGATCCAGTTCTGTCTGAGGCTAGAACCCGCTCCTGGACTTTTGAGTTAACACAAGTCATTCCTTTCCCAATGTTCTAAGTAAGATCTTGGAGAGGAGAGCTACATGCCACCAGTGAGAAAGGTCCCAGTGAGGCAAGTTGGGGCGTGGTTGACTGTGATATTGTGATTTATAATAAGAAGTGTATGTTTGGTCTATCCCAGGTTCTGGCACAGAGCTCCTAAAACCCTTGGAATTTTCTAAGGGATGCGAATGATAAAAGTGTCTTTTGTTATGTGAATGAGGTGACTTTTGGAAGCACTTGAGGAAGGGGCTGGTTACCCAGAAAGCCAACCATGAAATTAGAGGGTTGGAACTTTCAGTCCCATTTCGTGGCCTCCTGGGAGGGTAGAGGGATTGGAAATTATTGAGATCAATCGCCAATGGCTGATGATTTAATCAATCATGCCCACGTGAAATCTCCATAAAAACCCAAAAGGATAGGGTTTGGAGAGCTTCTGGGGTGGTGGACACGTGGAAATTTGGGGCAACTGGTATGTTCCAAGCGGGCATGGAAGGTCCGTGCCCCTTCCCATATATCTTGCCCTATGCATCTCTTTCATCTAGATGTTCCTGAGTTATATCCTCTCATAATACATTGGTAATCCAATGAGTAAACACGTTTCTTGAGTTCTGTGAGCTGCTCTTGCAAATTAATCAGACCCAAGGAGAGGTTTGTGGGAACCTTTGATTTATAGCCAGTGGGTTAGAAGCATAGGTGACAACCTTGGCTTGTGACTGGCCTCTGAAGTTGGCGGGGGCAGGGCAGTCTTGTGGGACTGAGCCCTTAACTTATGGAATATGGCACAATCTCTGGGTAGAGAGTGTCAGAATTGAGTTAAATTGTATGACAGCTGGTGTCCGGAGAATTGCTAGTTGGTGTGAGAAAACCTCTCCCCCATGAATTGGAATTGGGATCTCTCCCGCCAACTTAAGAGTATTGCCAATATATTTGCCCATTTTTGACCTATAAAACTTGCAGTTTCGTAGGTCAAAATTTCATTTGTTCGACCTAAAATCCCCATTTTTCAGATAGAGAAACTGAGGCTCAAAGCTAGTAAGCAATATAGAGGATGAAAGAAAGAACTAAGCCCAATTAAGTCCTTCTATCCCCCAGAGGAAGTAACAGACTGGGGATCAGAAGTGGGTTTTAGTCTCTACTCTGCCTCTACCTTGCTGGGTGAGCTTGCCTGGATGCCTTCCTGTATCACTTAGAATTCTCTGATCGCAAGCCACAGAAAGTGACTTTAATTTAATGCAACGAAGGAATGTACTGGAAGGATATGAGGGAGCTTGTGGAATAGAAGAACAAGTTCTCTTAAAAAAAAACAGAAGCCAGGGGAACTGGGTAGCAGGAATTCATGGTCTAGCTGAAGACATGAATGAATTACAAATCCCCATTCCTTGTTCAGATGCAAATTCCTGGCTGGGAGCATCTGAGGGAGCTTGCACCATACGCCTGCCCTTTGATGGTGACATCATGAGTGACAGCTCCATGATGATTCTAGCCACTAAAAGAACGTTTGTTTTCCCAAAGCAACGTTGAGACCCTTTTACCCTGATAAGGAATACTGGTGCAGCGTAGGAAAAAATTATCCAGCCCCTTTATACTTTCCCTTGCTGCCATTTGTTTTAATCTGTAACATGAGTGGTTGGGTCCTAAGGGTCTCGATGAGCCTTTTCAGATGTATTATAATACTCAGAAATTTTGGTTTCACCAGGCCTGAAGGAAGCTCGAAAAAACACCTTTCCCAAACCAGGATTTTGCGTTTTTTTGTGGAAGAAGCAAACGGCTGCCACAGAATTTTCCCCAATCAACCACTTTGCTCCCTGGCTGGCAGGAAGGGTGGGGAGAGAGATACTGACTCTAGCATTTAAGGCTCTGATTAGGGGTTGTCACCAAACCCCTCTGAGCGTCATCTCCCTCATCTACGAAATGGGGGTAGCCATTGCGGGGTGTTGCAATGGTGGTCGAAAGAGAGAAACACATGTGCAAGGCCTTGAGTGCTCATTATGCATCCCGTGCTGACAGCGTGATCCACAGTCTCTTCATGACATTTCCCAGCACAGGTAGGAAGTGGGTAGCCAGCACACAGCAGGGGCTCAATCAATGCTCTGTTCCTTTCCTTTGCCCCTGGGCAATGGCGTGACTCCTTGAACCATCTTCTCCATCCTGCTCCCTGTTTTCCTTCCCGCCAATCCTATTCCTCTGATGAAATCCTGAGGCTTACAGGTGCTTAAGGCAGGAAGTAGCAGGTGTATTGATGTCCCTGTCCCGCTTTCTTCCTGCAGCCAGTGTGGACACATGGTGAAGAGATCAACTGTGAGTTCAAGGGTAGAGAGGGAATTCAGACTTTCTGTGGGTAGAAGGTTCTGGAATCACTCAGCTAATATTACTGGGAGGGGGGCAGATCCCCTCCCCCCCTTCTTTTGTAAAAGTACTGAGATAACTGGACTATAATTGACGTGTTTAAATCCAGCCAGCTGTGGGCTGCCCAGTTGACAGAAGCCACAGCTGGAGCAAGGGCAGTGGCTGGGTTTTCCTTCAGCTGCAAACGAAAGGGTCAGCTCATTGTAGGAAAAAACAATGTCCAGGTATCAGCTGGTGGAAATGGTCCCGGAGCTCATAATAACTGAAAGGAAGGCGAGGAGTTTTCATTGTTTTAATTGGCAGCTGTCTCTGGATTCTTGTTTAAGAGAGTTTGGAGAGTGTAACCCTGGCAGGTGTGAGTGTGACTGTGTGTGTGTGTGCACGGGTGCAAACATATATGTGCATCAGGGAAGGTGAAAGAAACCTGTATGTCTGTGAAGGTGAGAATGGAAAAGACGGGGACAAGAAGCAGCAGCTGTGTGTGTGTTGGCAGGGAGGTAAGAAGGGCAGCAGCCATCTTCTGTCTGTTGTGTGTGTGTGAAAGAGAAAGAAAAATTGAGAGCAGGAGTGGCAGTGTTTCAGGGAAGAGAACAATCTTTATTGTGTGTGTACACATGTCTAGATGAAAATGGAAAATTGTGGATGAAAGAGCAGGAAAAAACGGAAAGGGGAGCCAGAGGAAACCACGCGTGGTGCCTGAGAGGGCAGGAGACAGACCCTGAGCCAAGCTGGAACGAGGAGAAGCACCATGGGCTCCCTTCTGCCTGTCCAGAAATAGTTTCCGGGAACCGTGGAGCTTTCCCCGCCCTGGCTCTTGGGCCAGCGGGGAGATAAAGCTGCCCGCGTCGCTTGTCTTGGCTGCCTCTCAGCTGACACTGCTGACAGGCTGCTTTGATCTCGGGTTATCAGGGCCTAACCCTGTGCCCCAGGCCTGCTCTGCCAGCTCCCTCCCGCCACTCACCTCTGCTGAAAGGGCATTCCATAAGGTCACTGTTGGGAGGGGCAGCCCGGCCCTCGTGCCCGGTTGGCCTTGGAGCCTGGGTGCTTGATGCAATAAGGGCACCATCTTTTAGCCTCAGAGCAGTGATGAAAAGGGGGCCCAAGTGGGGATAAGAAGTGTTTGAAGTGGAGCCACGCAAAATGGCACCCGCCACGAAGAACACATGGGACGTCATGGATTTTATCCTCATGCTGGCGGGGCCTTCACCCCAATGAGGGGTTGAGAGGAAAGCACACAGGAGTAGCCGCCAGGAACCTTGCATTCTTGTGTTAGGGCGGCTGCTGAGTCATTGGGTGCCCTCAGGCAAGTCCTGCTTCTCTCTGGACCTCAGATTTCATACTCGGTCTTGTAAAACTGAAAGTGCTTTTATAACTATGGAAATCTCTTTTCAAATAAAATCATGGTGCAGAAACTCAAATGTAAAGCAGATTAAAGGAGAGTGGGACTAGTTGAAGGGGATATGAAGACCCGGCCCCCTACTAGTCGGCTTTGTCTTTGACCTCTGTTCTAGCGAGTGTGTTACATTCCGAGGGCTACCATAACAGAATACCACAAACTGGGTGGCTTCGCACAACAGAACTTTATTGTCTCACAGTTCTGGAGGCTAGAAGTCCAAGGTCGAGGTATTGGCAGGGCTGTGTTCCCTCTGAGACCTGCAGGGGAAGAAGCCTTCCTTACTTCTTCCAGCTTCTGGTGGTTTTTCAAGAATCTTTGGCATTCCTTGTCTTGTAAATGCATCATTGGAGTCTTCCATCTTCACATAGCCCTCTTGCTGTGTCTCTTCCCTTGTCTTTCCTCTGGGAGTGTGTGTGTGTGTGTCCAAAATCCCTCTTTTTATAAAGACCCCAGTCATATTGATTAGATATCCCGAAGGACCTCCTTTTAACCTGATTACCTCTGTAAAGACCCTATTTTCAAATCAGGTCACATTCTGAGATACCGGGGGTTAGGTCCTTAACCTACTCTTTTTGGGGGTGTGGGGGTGGGGATACAGTTCAACTCATAATACCCACGATACCTTTTTGAAATTCCTGACTCATAGCTTCTGTGCGTGTAATAAAATGGTTGCCGTTTTGCATCACAAGTTTTGGGGCGATTTGTTACGCAGCCATAGTAAGTGCAGCAGGTCGTGGAACTGAAAGAACATAGTTGCTGCCATCAGATCTGAGTTCAAGCCCCACGGCTCCACTGAACACCTTGATCCAGACTATTTACTCCTCTGAGCCTAGTTTCCTCATCAGAAAAATGGCATTTGACTGAGAGACCATGTCTAACATCCCAGGCATCCTAGTAGTTCTTGATAAAGAGCTTTTCTCTCCTCCAAAATTACTCCTTGACACAGAGCGGCTGAGCTTTTGCAGAATAAGTCTGAGTTTCTGAATTGTGTGGGCAGCGCCTGGGTCCCAGGAACTAGATTCTTATTTCATGCCTACTTGGATGAGGGAATGCGTTCCCTTGGCAAGTTTCACATTTGGAGCCCCTTCGCTGCTCAGACTTTCAAGACAATTTAGTCTGAGCTAACCTTGGTTTCTTGTTACCAAAGAGAACCGAGGCTGATGCAGAGGCCTTGCAGAACGCCTCCGACATCAAACGGCAACTACCCTACTGCGTTCTGAGTTGCTGAGCGTAAATAAATTAAAACCATACCCACTCCCTTTCCCTGTAAGCACACACACGTAATTTCATTACAGCCGGAATGAAGTGCTGCAGGCGAAACGTGTTTGGGGCTTGGCTGAACCCAGAGTGCTCTTGGAAGACACGGCTCTGTTGGGCCAACCGAGGAGGGAGCTGTGTTTGGCGCTTTCCTTCCCCACTGCACACTGGGTGATCCGTGGGCGTGGGACTGGCATGGAAGCATTTGGTATTACAAGTTCAGAGGACCACAGATGTATGGCTGTTCTTTTTTTTTTTTTTTTTCTGTTTCACTTAAAAATTGTAGCAAAATATACGTAATGTAAAATTTACCATTTTAATTCTTTTTTTTTTAAATTTTATTTTATTAAATGTATTGGGGTGATAATTGTTAGTAAAGTGTACAGTTCCGCAGTATTAAGTACGTTCACATTGTTGTGCAACCATTGTCAGCCCCATCCATCTCCAGAGCTTTTTCATCACCCATTGAAACTCTGTCCCTGTTAAACAGTAACTCCCCCTTCCCTCTCTCCCCAGCCCTTGACAGCCACCATTCTTCTACCCTGTCTGTAGGAATTTGACAGCTCTAGATCCCTCATCTAAGTGGAATCATATATTTGTCCTTTTGTGACTGGCCAATTTCACTTAGCCTAATGGCCTCAAGGTTCATCCCTGTGGTAGCAGGCGCCAGAATTTCCTTCCTTTGTGTGTATATACCATTGTATGTGTTCCATTGTATGTAAATACAACGTTTTGTTTATTCATGCATCTGTCTATAAACATTAGGATTGTTTCCACCTTTTGGCTATTGTGAGTAATGCTGCTGTGACCATTTGTGCACAAATACCTGTTTGAGTCCTTGCTTTCAGTTCCTTTGGGCATAGACCCAGAAGTGGGATTGCTGGATCAGTTACAGATGTATGTTTTGAGAGTCACAAGCAACTTTCAAGGTCTTTCAGCTCTTGGATGCCCTTTGAGAACTGGATAATTACTGTGAGGTTCTCTCCTCCCTCAGTATCTCTATATGTTCATGCTCTTTGATGGCTCAAGGTTTCCCTGAAGCACAGGTTAAGGTCTTGTGAACTAAAAGAACCAGAATATTTAAAAAATGATTTAAAAATAATTATATGGTAGTAGTACTACTACTAATAACAATAATAAAATATATGCATTGAGCACAGTGTGTAAGGCACTGTCCAAAGTACTTTGCATTTATCATGTAATTTTATCTTCACAAAAATCTTATGGGGTAGGTATTGTGAATATCTCCCATTTTACAGATAAGGAACTGAGGCTCTGAGAAGCCACGTCACTTACCCAAAGCGTAGAAGCTGGGATTCAAACCCATATCTATTTGATTCAAGGACACCTTCTCTCTCTCTGAAATACTGAGTTATGCATCTTCCATTTTGATATCAAAGATACTTTCATGACAACTATGAGGTGACATGATACATTGAATATTAGGCGTCACCATGACTCCACAGACTTCATCAATAACATTAATTGGCAACTCCTATGTGCTAGACTCTGGGGATGTAGTGACGAATGGGACTTGGTCCTCGTCTTCAAGACACTTAGAGTGTGTTGGGGAGACAAAGATGTAAGAACTCAAGTTATTTTGGATGCATGCAATCAGTAGAAATGCAGGTCCCACCAGCTTAAGTCCTGAAAAGGGATTTAACTGTTTACATACCTTGAAAGGGTAGTGGGGTGTTTTACATAATGGAAAGAAGAAAGCTGGGGAATCAGGGTCTAGGACTGAAATCAGGATTGCTCCCTTTTCTTTTCCTCTTTTCCCTTCTTCCTCTTTCTCCTCTTTGCCTCAACATTATTATCTCTGGCCTCCAGCATCTCCAAATAGCTCCTTCATCCATGTGGGAAGAGAAAGAATCTTCTTCTCAGCATCAGTATATGAATCCCAGGGAAGGCCTTTGATTGGCCCCATTTTGGTCACATGACCTTCTTTGTCCAATCACTATAATACTGTGGAGTTCTATGATAGACCCCATCAAAGAGCCAGAAGAAATGGGATGGAAAAGATTCTTGGGCACATATAAATAAAAGCTATCACAGCTTGTTCTAGAAATAATCATTAATGCCTTCGCAAGGTTTCTTGTTTGTAAGAAATAAAAACCCCTACAAACTGATGAGTTTGTAGCAAGACGAACCCTTTATCAGAAGGGTTTAGAATGGGGAACTGGAAGATCAGGATTAGATGTCACTTTCTCTGTCTTCCTAGAACCATATGGCACCTCATCTTTGTTGCTCTTTGTACATCTGTTTCATTCTTTTCCTTTCTTTGAAGAATAGTTTTCTTTTGTTCAACACCCAGTGGATGTCAATACCACTCTAACCCCAACTATACATGACTGCTTTCAGTTCTAGCATCTGATTGACCAGAGTCTGTGTTTCTGGTTTCAGGGAGAAAGAATGGATGGATTCCGCTAGGGTCAAAGGTCTAGTCCCATTCTGAATAGCTATGGGCTGATGAAGTAGGGTTACATGCTACTAATTAACTAACATAAGCATGTCTCTTCCACAAGGTTGTCAGTGATCAGGGTGTGGACAGGTTGGAACTCCTAAAAGATGGATATACTTGTGATAAAAGTTGCCATAGAAGTATCTCTAAGCTACAGAATACAGTGGGGGGAGAGAGTAACTTTTTCTGGAGGATGAAAAAATTTCTCCGAGGAGACAACGTTTGGATTAGGTTTGGAAGAACGAAGAAGAGTTTTTCTAGGGTATGTGTATCAATCAGGAGAGGCTAGGTTATGATGTGGTAACAAAGAGACCTCAAAATCTTAGCTGCTTGACACAACAAAAGTTAGTTTCTTGCTCGCCTTGCACATCCATCACAGGACTCTGGTCCACATAGTTATTCAAGGACTCAGCCTGATGGGAGTGCCGCCATTCTGTGGACTGGCTGTGTGGAGCACTTGGCCTCCTTGGTCACTGTGACAGGAGCAGAGAGAGACTGGGGAGTCTTACATGGGGCTTTTCATTGCCTCAACCTCGAACTGAAGCACATAGCTTGTATCCACAGTTCATTGGCTAGAACTTGTCATGTGACTTCAATGACCTGCTAGGGGCTGGGAAAGGTAGGGAAACACATGGAGTATTTGGGGAGCATGACTTTGTCTGCCACAGCAGGTCAGCAGTGAGATCATTTTCAGTCAAGCTAGTGGTTTTCAACCAGGCGAGATTTTGCCTCTCTAGATGACACTTGGCAATGTCTAGAGATGTTTTTGGTTGTCACAATTGGGGGTCCCATCAACGTCACTTAGTGGGTGGAGGTCAGGGATACTGTTAGACATCTTATGATGAATAACACCCACAACAAAGAATGATTTGGCCCAAAATGTCAACAGCGCTGAGATTGAGAAAACTTGGGTCGAAGGAAAGGAATACTCATGAAAGAGTTGGGAGAAGTAAGATCGCATAGTAGTTAGAAATTTGGACTCTGGAATCTGTCAATCATGGGTTCAAATCCAACCTCCGCTACTTACTAGCTACATGACCTCTGGTGAGTGGCTTAGCATCGCTGAGACTCACTTACTGAGAATTCTGAACTGTAGCATCTGCTTAGCACATAGCCTGCCATTTAGAAGGTCTCAGCCACGGCAGCTATCTTCTGTTCGTTTACATTTGCAATGTAGAGTGGCTGAGACATAAAGAAGAAGAAGAGTAATCATGGTAGATGTGACTGGAGAGGTTGTCAAAGGCCGGAAAACTTGGGCCAGAAATGGGGGTAATTCTAGAATACGCTGCATGTGAGCTAACATTTTTTTAAAAATGGAAGTGAAATCCATGCAACATATAATCAACTATTTTAAAGTATACAATTCAGTGGCGCTTAGTGCATTCACAATCTTCTGCAACCACCCACCCCCTCTATCTAGTTCCGAAGCTTTTCCGTTACCCCAGAAGATCATCCATGCCCATTAAGCAATCACTCTTCATTTTCCCCCTCTCGCCAGCCCTGGGCAACCATTCATCAGCTTTCTGTCTCTATAGATTTGCCTATTTTGAACATTTCTTGTAAATGGTATCATACAGTAAGTCACTTTTGGGTGACTGGCTTCTATCATTTAGTATAATATTTGCAGGGGTCATCCATGTCATAGTGTCTATCAGTACTTCCTTCCTTTTTATGACCAAATAATATTCTGTTGTGTGTATAGACACATTTTGTGTGTCCATCCCTCCATTGATGGGCATTTGTGTTGTCCCCACCTTTTGGTGACTGTGAGTAATGCTGCTCTGAACATTCACATGCAATGTGTGGAAATATGTTTTCATTACGTTTGGGTAATACGTTTTCATTACTTACCTAAGAGTAGAATTGCTAGGTCATATGGTAATTCTAGGTTTAACGTTATGAGGAACCGTCACACTATTTTCCACAGTTTTTGAGCACTTACTCTGTGCCAGGCACTGTGCTGAGGGCTTTACATGTATCAAGTCACTCTATCCCCACAACACCTTTGTGAGGTTGGTTACTATTATTATCTTCATATCCTAGTTAGGGAAACCGAGGCACAGAGAGGTTAAGCAACTTGCCCAAGGCCACACAGCTCGTAAAAGACAATGCCAGGAATATGGGACCCATGGAAGGGTTTTGAGCAGAGAAACAAGATAGTCAGATTTAATTTCTTCCTTCTCCTTATCGCTTTCTCCCATGGTATCTTTGAGCACCAACTCTGGGGTGGGAGATGGTGGAATTTGGTTGGTGGGACTTGGAGGGCAAAAAAAATATCCTGTCACTGCTCCTGGAAGAGCTTCATTTGCCCTCATGTGCTTGGACATGGACCAATAGGAGGCATGCGGATACATCACTGGGCTGTTAGACAAGGCTGGGAAAGAACTTGGGGCTGGGACTGCAGCAGCCTGGTCCAGGTGGGCTCATGCATGGCGGGAGTGACATCACTGACACCCCATTTTCCTCTGCATGTTTATAGTTTCCCCCTTAGGAGCCCCTGGGGTCAGGACACTCCTTAGCTGTGTGGATTTAGTGTGTGGATTTGCTTGTAGATATGGGTGGGTGCACACGGAGGTCTTCATTCTGTCTATTTCCCAGGGGGCTGATGGGTACAGGGGGAGTGGGCCTGAAGGGGTAGCCTCTTCCACTTAACATTCGTGCGTTAACTCGTCCTCAAGACAGCCATCAGTCAGGACATATGCCCTTGTAGTCCCCACAGTCCAGTGAGGAAAGCAGCTGGGCGATCTTTGGTGACATCAACCACGGTTCATTCTCAAGCCTTTACTGAGTACCTACTGTGTGCCTGCATTATATTAAGCCCTGGGGAGTCAGCAGTGAACAAAAAACAAGGTCCCTGCCTCATGGATTCTCTTCTCCTGAGGGAGACTGATAGTAAGCAGATAGACAAAGAGTTATAGGATGATCTGATGGTGGCAAGTGCTCTGGGGGATAAAAACAATGAAGAATGACAGAGAGTGAAGGAGGATGATGGCTTGGGTCAGACTTAGGAAACTTCTGGTAGGCAGCGTGATGGCCTTGCAAAACTCTCCACATCATAATCTGTGGGACCTGTAAATATGGGACCTCACATGGCAAAACGGACGGTACAGAGGTGATTAAGTTAAGGGTTTTAAGATGGGGCGTTATCCAGCTGGATGTAATCACAAGATCCTTTAATAAGGGGACAGGAGAGTCAAAATCAGAGAACGAGATGTGACGACCACAGAAGTGGAGGTCGGAGTGATGCCACAAGTCAAAGGTGGCCTCTAGAAGCTGGAAAACGCAGGGAAATAAATCCTCCCGTAGAGCCTTGAGAAGAAATGCAGCCTGCCTAACCATGTTAGACTTGTGACCTTCGGAACTGTAAGATGAGAAATCTGTGTTGTGTTAAGCCAGTAAGATTGTGGTACCGCGTTTCCCCAAAAATAAGACCTAGCCGGACCATCAGCTCTAATGCATTTTTTGGAGCAAAAATTAATATAAGACCCGGTATATTATATTATATTATATTATATTATATTATATTATATTATATTATATTATACCCAGTCTTCTAGTAAAATAAGACCGGGTCTTATATTAATTTTTTCTCCAAAAGACGCATTAGAGCTGATGGTCCAGCTAGGTCTTATTTTCGGGGAAACACAGTAGTTTGTTACAGCAGCAATGGGACACTAATACAAGCTTGAATGAGGTGAAAACCTAAGACTCACTGGGAAAGAGCGTTCCATTTCAGATGAAGGAACAGCAAGTGCAAAGGTCCTGAGGTGCAAAGCAAGATCGTGTAGCAAGTGCTCTGATAGCAGTTACATACAGCACGCTGTGGGGACACAAGAGGGTCTGTGTATTGGAGGGTGGGAAACTGTGGAAGAACTAGAGGAAGGAGTGCTTGGACCGAGCCCTCGAGGCTGTAAGAAGAGCACCGGCTCTTGAGTCCAATCGACCTGGGTTCAATTCTTGACTCTGCCACATGTGATGTGGTCTTGACAAGCCACTTTCCCTCTCTAAGACTCTGCTTCCTGTTCTGTTGAAAAGGTTCCCAGTAAAACCTGGTGTCATGGCTGTGAGCTAATCGTGTAATATCCTTAGCCTGGTGTGGCGGGGGCACACTTTAGGTGCTCAGTTCATGTCTGCTGTGATGACAAGAGGATGGTGACTGGACATAGGAGAACGGGATTGGTGTCTTGGGTGCAAGGAACAGCACAGGAAACAGCCTGGAGATTTGGCATTGCACCTCCCACTTGATGCACTCCTTATACCATGATTAAATGAGTGTAGGGTGTTCTGTAGACCTCCCTTCTCTGCTTTCTCATAGGGTGTTGTTCACAGGGTCTGAGGCCCCAGGGGAGAGGTTTCTGGCCAGTGGTGTGCCTGGAAGACCAGCTCTTGGCTGCCCACCTGTTTGCACGCTGGTCCCTAGAGAAGGGGCAAGAGTGTGGGAACAATTTCCTGTCATCTGGCCCCACCTATGAATGGAGAACCTTGGAAGCAGGAAGTGGGCAGGAGGGGGTGGGGCGGGGTCAGTTTAACAGGCTGGGAATTTGTAAGGTGGCCACCTGCCCCATACCAAGCTCTGCCATCCTCCAGGTGAGTTATAACTGTGACCCTGCTCACCCGGAGGGCAGTTCAACCGTATGCAAACATATTTGCCTGAATCTATCTTTCAGCCCTTTCAACAGCCTTTGGGTTTCTCTAGGCAAATGCTGTGCTTTGATACTTTCTTTACAGGCTATGTAAATATCCACTGTGAGATGCACCCATGGGGCGGGCAGGTGAGTCAGGACCCATTTATTGTTGTCTCTGGGCTTTCTGAGGATGGTGAAGGACAAAGGTGGATCTGCATATGGGCATCTAGAGAAGGAGAAGGCGCAGCTTAAAGGGGGTTGACAGCCCGGCCACACGAAGTGTGGTCCTCAGACCAGCAGTACTGGCTTCCCCCGGGGAATCAACTCTGCATTTTAACAAGATCCCCAGGAGTTTCGAGCACATACGAAAGTTGGAGAAGTACTGGGTTAGGCTGATGGATCTTATTAGGAATTTCCAGGGAGCCTTAAAAAATATCAGCGCTCAGATCTTGCCCCAGAGGTTCTGACTTTGTCGGTTTGAGATGGGGACCTAACATGAATATGTTTTACAAAGCTCTTCAGATAATTCTAATTGAGAGTCAGCGATTTGTACTTAGAGCAGTGGTTCTTCAATATTTGTATGCTTCTGCATTACTAGGAAAGCATCTTAAAACACAAACTTCTGGGCCCCACCCAGTGGTAGGCTGGTAAATGTTTAACGACAGGTTCTCTGGGATGGGGATGGAGGTAGGAAGAGAAGCTGTGATAGGTAGACAATTTCCGTGGTGTAACTATTCCCACTGTGGCTCGCGTGCCCGTGTAAGCCGGCCCCATGGGCCCTACTCCCAGGTTTCTGATGCTGCAGGTCTGGGGTGGGACCTGAAAATTCGCATTTCCAAGGTCTCACGTGATGCTGTGGCTGCTGCCCCAGGGACCCGACTTTGAGAACCACTATGTTAGGCGAGCCGTTTGGAAACATGGCATCTTGAGAGCCAACTCTGATCAGTTTGTAGTAGCCACGTGCAGCGCTGTGTGGAGCAGGAGCCTGTCCACCACAGGTGTGCTTGGGTTTTCCGAGGGCTACTTGACGATTCCTTTCCGAGAACAGAAGGAGTGAGGGGTTAGATGGCGTTCCATTTCCTAAGGACACGGTGGACGAGAAACTCTGTGTGGAAGGCCATCTCAGGACCATCTTGAGAAGGTACACAGGCGAGATCAAAGTTGGAAGAACCCCGAGAGGTCAGTGTTAGCGTAGCTCCCTTGTTTGATAGAAACAGTCTCAAAGTAGGGAAGGGCTCTGCCCAGACACGCACAGATCCTACGTTCCGAGGCTCTGTTTGGATGCACTCAGGCTAAAGCACTCAGATCTCAAAAAAACGTTGGAGAAGAAATTTAACAAAGAACATTGCTCCGGCCTTCACGTGCACCAGCCAAGGAAGGGAGAAGATCAGGCAGAAACTATAAAGGAAGTTTTTTCAACCCCAATGGCAGGCCAACCCTTGAACTCCTGATGCATTCCGGGAGCAGAGAGCTGGAAAAAGAGAAGGGAGGCACCCCAAAGGAGGGGTGATAGAAGATAAGAAATTCCGATTCTAATCTCCTTATTTCCTCTGCTTCCTCAGACCAGGGCTGTATATAAACTCTATGCAAATGTGTTTACTTTACATTTTATTTCAATCGGAGTCACTCAGCTGTCACGAGCTGTATCAACATGTCAGCTGGGTTGAAGAAACAAGCGATTTGAGTGGAAATATTTCAGATAAACAGACACGATGTTATGACATATCAAAACAGCCCAAACATGGGAAGGGGGGCGCCAAGATGGTGGAGAAGCGGGGGTGGGGGTAAAGCCGCAGAAAGTAGATCTGTTTACCCTGGCACATGCACCACGCGGTCAGCTGAAAACAAAATAGGTTTTTTATTACTCGTGTTGCATGGTGGGGAGGGTGGAGGAGGGGGACATTACCCTTATCTGTGGCGTTAATGCATTTTGTCAGCTGAAGAAGAGGCCCGCTTGGCAGGTTGTTAGGCACATTTCTCTCCGGTGCCCCTGCTGATTCCGCAGGAGGAAAGCAGGCCCAGAAAGAAAAGACAAACCCACTGGATTAACTTCATTAGCGATGGGGAGAGCCAGTTGCTAGGCTAAATCTGACAGCCTGTTCACAAGTTGCCCTCCTTTTTGCTCTTTGCAAACTGACATAAGAGGCCCAAAGAAGTGCCCCGGTTTGTGGTCAGGGGTGGGGCTAGGATGTGCATACAGGAGAAACTGACTGCCGTGGGCATTATGCTCTTCTCCTATGTGATGTATAGTTTTTAATTAAGTTTTGGAGTTAGCAATACTGTTGCCTGGTTCAGTAAACCAAAGTATAGAAAAGTGTTTAGAGAGATGTTTTTCCCACTTCCCCAGTATACCCATTTTTTTTCTTCTTCTCATGTCCCCAACACACACACACTCACACACACACACACACACACACACACACACACACTATTTTGCTGGGCTATGTCTATTTTTAGTTCGTAAGCCATCTAGTTCTGTGGGCTCTGTCTAAAAGAGAATTCACACTTTCCTTAAAATAATAGTTACTGCTTATAGAGCCACCTACATAGGACTCACGTGGCAGCCAGTCCCCACTGTAACCTGCAGGGTTGGAGGTGAGGGGTGTCAGGCTCAGCGTGGTGAAGGAGCTCACCCACGGCCTCATGGCTCGAAAGGAGGTCTGCCTGACTCCAAAGCCTGGTCTTTCTGCTATCCCAAGCGCTGGGTTGAATTCGGGGGAGAGAGGGTGTGTGGCAAGGTAACTTCTGAAGGAGTTGGGAGCTGTCAGCCAACTCAGCCCGGCTGAACTTGTCCACCCCTGAAATGAATTTGCCCAGGAAAAGAACCACGTGCTTGTCCAAATGTGGGACAAGCCGGCAGCTGCCTCGGGGGTGTGCTTGGAAGATGTTGGCAAGTCCCCTACCGCTCAGAAATGTCTCCCCCTGCCACCTGTCACACGGCCTCAAATTCCGCCATCAGAGAGGTATGTCGCTGGGCTTTAATTGAAGACTTTTTTGGGCATGGCTTAAGTGTAGACACTTCCTCCAGAGAGGGCTCACCTACGCTCTTTCCTTAAAGTCCCGTCTCAGTAGGGCAGCCAGCCCAGGGCTTTGCATTGAAGGGTGGCTTTGTGGAAAAGGTATCCTGGGAGGCAAGGGGGATCCAGGAGAGGGGAAATCAGTGGGGAAGGGGACAGGTGAGTGATGGATCCCAGAGCTGCTGGAGTGTAGGGTTGTTTGGAGACAATTTTTTTTTTGTTTTTTCCAGAGAGAGAGGGGCTTTCAAGGCTCCACCTGTCTCGTTGCCAATCCTGACTGGTGTGTTTGAGGTTGGAACCCTAAATAGCCATGCTAGGAGCAGGGGAAGCCCCGAGCTTGTCATGGGGTCACAGAATGTCACAGCTGCCATTCAGCCCGTCCTGAACTCCAGTTAGTCACGTTCTTTCTTCCCCTCTTTTTTTCCGCCATGATTACACCACCTGTAGGATTATTCTCTTAATATTTTCATCTGAAGTGAGTCACTTGGAAAAAAAACAAACGTCTATTTCAAGGCTAGCACGCATGAGTTTCCTCACCAGTAAAGGATACAGACAAATTCAAGCCCTCTGGCTTTTTTGTGGCAAATGCAAGAATTTTTTTTTTCTTTTTAACAAGGAAAACAAGCAAAAGAAGCATGGATGAAAAATTTTTTTTTAAAAAAAGTAAAACATTGATATACACATCCTTGAGTGTCACTTTCGGTTTGATTTGCTAATGGTATTTTTTTCTAGTACATATTAAAATAACAACTACTAGAATAGAAATGAATGCTCATCCGGATACTAGCATAAATCAAATGGTACAGGTAGCGTGTCTGGCCCAAGCCTCCAATTTGATAAGTGGAGAAACTGAGGCTCAGAGAGAGAAAACGCGTGCAGGGGGACACAGGTGGCTGGGAGCAGGGTGAGGCCGGAGAAGCACTCTGTAGAGATGTAAAAAGAGCACTGGACAAAGAGTCAGGAGACCCTGGCTCCAGATGGATAAAAGAGCCGAAGCAACTTCTGTTTCCTCTCTGGGTCTTAACTTCTCCAACTGTGAGAGGCAAGCATGATGTTACTTTTTGTTCTTCATTTGGGGTCTAGGGAGAGGGGGACCTGGGGATGAACTTCAAGTCCCTGGCTCTTTTTAATCAAGGTAAGAGTCCCATTAACATAAAATGAACCATTTTAAAGCGAAAAGTCAGTGGCGTTTAGTACCTTCCCAATCTTGTGCAACCACCACCTCTATCTACCTCCATCCCATTATCATCACTGCAAAAGGACACCCCATCCCCCTGAAGCAATTTCCATTCTCTCCCCTGAGCCCTTGGCTACCACGAATCTGCTCTCTGTCTCTATGGATTTCCCTGTTCTGGACATTTCATGTGAATGGAACCCTACCGTATGTGGCCTTTTGTGTCTGGCTTCTTTCCCTCAGCGTCACGGTTTGTAGGCTTATCCACTTTATAGCACATATCAGTACTTCCGTTTTGTGTGTGGCTGAATAGTATTCCATTGCATGCATAGACCATGTTTTGTTTCTCCCTTCATCCGTTGATGGGCATTTGGGCTGTTTCAGCCCTTTGGCGCTGGTGAACAGTGCAGCTATGAACATTCACGAGTGAGTTTTTATGTGGACGTATTTTTTCATTTCTCTTGGGCCGGCAGCGTGGAGTAGAATTACTGGGTCCTGTAGTCACTCTGTGTTTAACTTTGTGAGGACAATCCCTGAAAACTTTGCCCGAGTGTATGTATTGAAGGAGACCGTCCTGACCTTCTTATCAGATTCTCAAGAAAAGGGTAAGTAAGCAGTAAGAGAAACGGATGACCCCCGTCGGTGTCTCTAAGATCTTTTCCGGCTTTAAGGTCCTCTGACCCTTGACCCTTACCTCAGGGGCTCCACACTGGGGAGGCCTCATCTTCCTTCCTGTCTCGTTTACCATGCTTCACCGGCTACCCTATGTCAGGCAATGGGCTGGGAACGGAGGGTACAGCTGGAAGGGCTTCTTCTATTGGCTCTTGGGGGCACAGGATGGAGAAGCGGGTCAGGAAAGCTTCCTGGAGAAGGAGGCTCTCATTGAATCTTGAAGGTTGCCTGAGAGTCAGGCAGTTCAAGAGGTGGGGAGGGTGTTTCTGAGACAGCACTTCCCAGTCCCCTTGGCAGGGACAAGCTGGCTGTAGTGGCCTTTCCTGTCCCTGGTGGCTCAGAGATGCTGGAAGCACAAGTGCTTGGAATTGCTGTCTCCACCGTCCGCCTGCGCATCAGTACGGCAGATGCGGGCCATTACTCTGATTGCTGCGGAAGGCGGTGGCTGGAGCCCAGGGCACGTCTGCGGATCACTCAGAGCCTCAGGGAAAGAGGGTCTGCTCTCACACACCCCAGAGGCAGGTGTTCCGCAAGCTTCCCACGCAGGCCTGCCAAAATTGTCCTCCCGCTATGCAGCACGCACGCACGCAGGCCTGCCATTTCATCCCTGGGCCTCTCTCTCCCGGAGCAGCTGGCAGGGCCACCAGGGGCATCTGGGGGTGGCGAATGGGACGGGGTCTGGAGGTCCTTACTGACCTGCGGCCCTTGGGCCCAGTGCTTCTGCTTCTGCTCGTATGCTTGGGTTGTCGACTTCTGGGTACCTTTCACCCCTGGGAAACCAGGCAGGATCTGGTTTCACAGAGACAAAGCCACCAAGCCCTTTGCTGGATGCCTGGCCCTGTGAACAGCGGTGTCGTTAACGTGTTATTTATGGCGTCCTCCTGACTCTGGTCTCATGTTAGGCTTCTGGGTGGGGCATGGTGCCTTAACCAATCAATCAACCAACCAACCCTATGGGCTGACTAACCAGACAGAGTTAACCAGCTAGTATTACGTTCTCTTACAGGGGGCGAAGCGTTGGTCTAGAAGCTGTGGGAAATGAGCTGTTCTGTATCTTTTTGTGTAGCCTGTGTGTGTGTGTGTGTGGCTGTATTAAAGTAACTTTTCATGTGGTATATTAGATTGTTACTGTGTATCCTTAAAAATTTTTTTTTCTAATTGTAACATAAAATTTGCCCTCCTAACCATTTTTTTTTTTTTAGTGTACGGTTTGGTAGTGTTAAGTATCTTCACCTTGTTGTGCAGTTGATCTCCAAGACTCTTTTCATATTGGAAAACTGAAGCTCTGGGCCCATTAAACAACAGTAACTCCTTGTTCCTGCCTTCCTCCAGCCCCTGGCAACCATCATTCTACTCCCTGTCTCTAGGAATTTGACTACTCTCTACTTCACATCAGTGGCATCATACAGTGTTTGTCCTTTTGTGACGGTGTATTTCACTTAGGATCATGTCCTCAACGCTCATTCATGTTGCAGTAAGTGACAAGACTTCCTTCTCTTTAAAGGCTGAATTATATTCCAGTGTATGCCCACACCACATTTTCTTTATCCGTTTATCCATCAATGGACTTTTGGGTTGCTTCTACCTCTTGGCTACTGTGAATAGTGTGGGTATAAACATAGGTATGGAAATAGTGGATCCTTTCTTTAAAATGAAAAATTTAGCTGCACAGTTAGTAAAATTAATAACACTTTGTATGTATATATGTATGTATGTATTTATATTGAGGTATAATCGACATACAGCATTATATTAGTTTCAGGTGTACAACATAATGATTTGATATTTGTATAATTATGACATTCAATAATTCTCCTTGTAAAAATTTAAATCTATACAGATAAGACTAAAGTCCCTTTAACTATCTCCTTCAATCCCTTCACCCCAACAATAAATCACCTGCTACCAATTTATCAGTTTGGCTCTGCCTATCTATCCACACGCAAACACACATACATGCATATGTGTGTATGTGTATATAAATATATATAGGTACATATATATATACAGACTAAAAATGTGTGTACAGTCAATTGTGCTATCACGTGACATCTGCACTCTTAAAGTCACTGTACTATGCTAAATGACACAGTAAAAACGGGGCTTATGGGAAAAATAGGGCTAAGGGCCAATACTCCAAAACTTCGTCAGTCACATAAAAAAAATAGGAACCTAATAAAAACGACAGCACCATTTTACACATGTGAAATGGTTAAGAAATACATACATGCTATAAAAAAATATGGAACTTGACTTTGGACAAATCTTGAGCCTTTCTGGTGAAGGTGGCATCCAAAGGGTTGCAGCTTGTGAATTCTGGTGACATGGTAGAAAGAGGTTGTGTGAAATGAGAAAGTTGTAAACCAGGTGTGAGTGGGTGTGGCTTCTAGCACACACGACTCACTGAGGCAGCTGGTAGATGTTTGGTGGTGGTGGTGGGGTGTTTGTTTTGGGTGGTCCTTTGGGGTCAGTTCAGCAGGGTGCAGTTTTTGGCATTGACCCAGTGTTTCTCGTGGAGGAAATCATGCATGAGCAAACACAAAATTTGCTTCTGCTCAAATCGTTCCCAAATACATCAATCACATTGGAGCAAATTTATGTTTTCAAAACAAGCAGAACTGACCACACACACACAAACAATAAATGGTACTTTTGTGTGTGTGTATTAGTATGTTTACACATATTGATTCATACTATATGTATAAATCTACAGTCTTTTTTTTCTTATTTTTTTTTTGCTTAACAATATTCCTAAGAGACTTTTCAGTATTAGCAACAGAGACCCGTCATATTTCCTCTGATGTATAGTGCCCCATTGATGGAAGGCACCATTTAGCTTTTCTCCTATGGAGGGTCCCATATGTTGTTTCCACTTGTTCATTGTCACATCTGTAAGTAGATTCATTGGCTCCCCAGGGAATGTACATTTTATACTTTTTTCCCCTTTTTGGATGATATCTTTAATTAATTAATTAACTAATTAATTAATTACATTTTGGTAAAACATACATAACAAAATTTACCACTTTAACGATTTTTAAGTGTATAGTTCAGTGGCATTAAGTATATTCACATTGCTGTGCAACCATTCCTCTCCAAAACTTTTTCATCATTGCAAGCTGAAATTCTGTACTCATCAAACAATAACCTCTTGAGTTCAAATCTGAGCCCACCACCCATGGCTGTGTGACTGTGGGTAATTTCTATGCCTCTCTGAGCCTCAGTTTTCTCATCGATAAATTGAAAATAAGAGTACATAGCTCCTGGATTTGGGCTGAAGATTGCATGAGGTGACACAGGCAATGAGCCCAACTCCTTGCTTGGCACACTGCACATTTTTAATGAACAGCTTTTATTATCATGTGAAACTGACCAGACCCCCCATTATGCTCTGCTCTGATTTAGCTGACGTCCAGTTCCTGTGAATGCACGTGTTACATAGTGTGATTTGCTGGGACTCAGAGCTGAAGGATGGTAGAGTGTCGGCGTAACGTCCTAGTGGATGAGTCTTTCACCTATGCTACTCTTATTGCTAGGATTTTATTTTATTTATTTGTATTATTTATTTATTTTAAAGGAGGGCACAGCTCACAGTGGCCCATGCGGGGATCAACCCGGCAGCCTTGATGTTATGAGCACCGCGCTCTAACCAACTGAGCTAACTGGCCACCCCTATAGCTAGTATTTTAGATGGAAAGTTCCAGGCCCTTCCCTGCTCACCCCTTGCCCCAGTCCAGGACCCAGACCAGCCATTGGGGCTCTTGGGAATGACCCATTTTCAGCCTCAGTCAGTGCCAGCCTGCCCAGTGGGGCTGCCCGTTGCAATGTGCATGGTAGCAAATGGATTGAGGTCACAGAGCAGATGGCAGTAACTTTCGGTTGAGATCTGCCAGGCTGCATTGGAACCAGTGACCCGGCAGCAAATGCATGTGCAGTGTCTTCCCTTCCCCTTTAGTCCCTAACGGTGGGACCTCGCCCCTTTCCAACGCCTGTTCAGGCTTCACCCCAGGGAACCAGCGTGTCCTTTGAGACTTCTTGGGCTCCCGTGAGCAGGAAGGAAAGCCTGATTGTGGCAGGCAGCAGACACCTCGCAGCCCCCAGAGCTCTAGCCCCTGTGTTTCTTCGGGGAGCGCAAAGCACCTTGCTGTCTTCATCTCATGAATCCGATGCTACCCTTGCTGGTCATGATCTCATTTTATAGATGGAGAAATAGACGTGGGAGGAGAATGGCTCAGGGATCCATAATGCCTGTGGGTCAGAAGGAATTTATGAGGCCATGTCTAAACACTGGTGAGTGGGAGGGAACACAAGAACTATTAGCTGGATTACATCAAATAATAATAATAATAAAAAAAAAACCCGCTACTCTTAAAACATACTCCAAGAGGTAGAAGTAGTTTTCCACCTTGTAGTTTTTTTAGTTCACAGAACTTAGAGAATCTAAAGGAAGCTAGGTACCCTCAGCACACAGATAGATAGATATAGGTTATTCTTGACTTTCTCTCCAGGGCCTATAGCAGAACTGGGCACATTGTAGGTGCTCACAATATATATATATATATTTTTTTTTTCATTTTTTGTTATCGGCATATAGTATTATAATTTTTTTTTAATTTATTTTTTAAATTTATTGGGGTGACAATTGTTAGTAAAATTACATAGATTTCAGGTGTACAATTCTGTATTACGTCATCTATAAATCCCACTGTGTGTTCACCACCCAGAGTCAGTTCTCCTTCCATCACCATATATTTGACAAAATATTTTTTGAATGAATGAATAAATGAATGAATTGGTAAAGCCATGGCTAAGTTTCTCTAGACTGATGTAATCACCAAGGGGAAATTAAAAGAGAAAGAGAAAGAAGCTTTTTCTCATGCTCTTAATCTTAAAGAAGTTAGCTCTTCCCATTCCACAGATGGGAAGACTGAGTTGTGGTTCTCAACATGTGGGTGGTCTTACATAAAATCCCAGGTGACACAACTTTTAATGTAGAATGTTCCCAGTAGACTTGGCAGCCTTGGGACAAAGGATAGATAGGCTTGTAATTGAGAACAGTCAAAGCTGGAAGAAAATCCCCAATATTTCCTGAATCGATACAAAGACTCACCTTCTTTTCACCCCTCACATACTCTAAAACTGCTGTCTCTCTGAGGGTTGGTAAAATCCTACCACACTGTGTTCTTGAGAAAGATGTGCAATGTCTCTACAGTTGATAGAAACCAGAGGCTTCTTGGAGAAACAAAGGAGATGAATCCATTAGAGCAGGAGGGAAGAAAAGAACATATGAGGACAAGATTCCTGAGTGGTGGTTTTCTTTTCTTTCTTGACCTCAGCTGCCTCCTAAGACTCTTCAGTGGTCAGGAGACAGTGTGTGAGGAAAGGCCTGAAAAGTGTGGAATATGGTGGAAGGAGCTCCAGACTTGACATCTGAATTCTGGCTTTGTCATACCTCGCCCGTCACCTTACCTAACCCAGGGCCTCCGTTTCATGACTTATAGGTCAGGAATGGGACAATAACACTGAACCTTCAGAGTTGTTACCACAAGAGTGTATTAGATACCCTATGGGGGAGCACTTGGCACATAGTAGGTGTACAACTGCTAGTCCAGAGGAATCTGAATGGTGGATAGGAGCTGGGGCCATTTGGGGTTACGAACCTGAAATTTTCTTCAGGATTCAGGGGAAGGTGCTTTTATGAGCTGTCCTCCCGGTGAAGGCCCAGCAAGTTGGTAATGGGAGGACTAATGACAGTGCGATTAATCACAGCTTGCCTTTGCAGCGACACTTTCATGTGGAGGGATCCCCAGGCCTTCCCCATTGCCTAGAGCCAGGAGTTTCCCCACCCCTAATAGCGCTACTCCTTTTATAGACTACCTTTCATCCTGGCATCAGGCAGCCCTTAATTATCATGATCTCTGGCCCCAGCTCTACCCCAGCCTGTGGTTTGTGGCCACATTATTAACCTGGATATTTTCTGCCCTAGGGGAGCAACCGTGGCACCAGAGGAGCTCAGGGACCTGCTCCAGGTTCTGCCATCAGCCAAACCCAGAGTCTAGGTCCCCTAATCAGCTCCTTCTATTACCCAGCCTGCTACGCTGTCCTGTAGATACCCTCATTCTTGCAGATTCTGTGAGTGACCCAGTATGTTGAACATTTATTTTCTGTCTCAATTGGAGGTAGTTGTTTGGAACTAAGAATCCTGATTGCTTTGTCAAACCCATGCCTCCATCCATTTATGCATCCATCTAGTCAAAACCTGTATCCATCTAACATCCATTGATCCATCCCTCCATCCACCCACCCATCGTTTGCCCATCCATTCCTGTAACATAACAGGCACTCAGCATATGCAAAGGTGAATAAATCAATAGCGGCAGGAAACAGCAGCAAACAGATGCCATATTAAAATCTGGGAACTTGAGAGGAGTTTCACAAAGAACAATCAACAAAAGTGTGGGCTGTGTTTAGGAAAAGGAACCGGACCCTGGGATTGAACATATTACCCCCCTTAGGCCTGAAGGGGTGAGGGGAGGAAGCAGTTTTCTGAATCCAGAGACAGTGTGGGGACAGGTCTGACAGCAGCTGTAGCCTTGGGTAGAGGGACACAGTCAACCTGTGGTGACCTGGCAGGGAGAGGGCAGGAGGCTAAATACCTTGTCAACACACACTTCCCTCTGATCTCATGCCAGAGCAAAAGAAAAACATTGAGTTAGCCCATACAGGTCAGCCACCTGGGCACAGAGCAGGATGGAGAAGGGTGGAAAGTAGATCTGGAGGGCCAAATGGAAGCTACCAGCACAACAATTTAAGGGGGGATCAAATCTTTCTTATAGATTCTATGAGTTACCCAGTATCCTGAACATTTATTTTCTGTCTCAGT
Source organism: Rhinolophus sinicus (assembly GCF_036562045.2). Lineage (NCBI taxonomy): Eukaryota > Metazoa > Chordata > Mammalia > Chiroptera > Rhinolophidae > Rhinolophus > Rhinolophus sinicus. Next base: position 30,546,053 of record NC_133765.1, on the reverse strand, counting down.
TAGGGTCAGGTGTTTGCAACCAAGGATCTTGACTGCTCTGGCAAACACATCCATCCATCCAGGCATCCATCCATCCATCCATCCATCCATCCATCCATCCATCCATCCATCCTTCCATCCATCCACCCAAACATCTTTCCATCCATCCATCCATCCATCCATCCATCCATCCATCCATCCATCCATCCATCCATCCAAACATCCATCCATCCATCCAAGCATCCATCCATCCACCCACCAACCCATTTAAACATACATCCATCCATCCAGGCATCCAGGCATCCATCCATCCATCCATCCAAACATCCATCCACTTCCAGTGGGTTTGTACTACACTCAGATAAAAGTTAAAGTATTAATGACCTGCCTGGTCTTCCATGACTTCTACAACTCACCTCCCCCCATTACCAACCTGTTTCCATCTCCCTCCTCTCTTCTTCAAGTTTCCTCCACTTTAGCTACACTGCCCTTCACGCTCCACTCTAGATAAGCTCCTGCCTCAGTAACTTTAAGCATGATGGTTCCTCTCCCTGGAACACTTCACCCTCACGCATCCCTCTGGCTCCCTCCCTCCCTCTTGCCTTTCTTCCCTCCCTCCCTCCCTCTAAGATTTTGCTCAAATGTCATCTTCCGTGTCCACCTTTCATCAAACGGCAACTCCTCCCTACCACTCTCTTATTTTCCTCCTTAGCACTTTTCACCATCTCACATATGATATATATTAATTGCCTTCTTTATTTATGATGTGCCCCCCACCCCACAACCTCCCAGTGGAATATAAATTCTAGAACGAAGGGATTTTTGATGTTTTGTTTATTGCTGTATTCCCAGTGCCCCAAAGAATCCCTGACATAGAAGGTGTTTGATAAATATTTGTGGAATAAATGAATAAAGATATGGAAACCGCTCTCTGCAAGTTTCCGACCTGCTATTGGAGGGATGTCAGCCAAGCCGTGAGAGTTTCTGCAGACTCCTTGCATCTCAGTGCTGCACAGGCTGAAACTCAAGGAAGAGTTAATATGCTCCTCAGGCCCATAGGAAGTATCCTGGACTTTCCATGAAAGCCGTGGATTTGGCACTCAGTGACTTCTTGTTCTCGTTAGGAAAACCTGAGGGCAAGGAAGGGAAAAAGTGAACACTTCACACATGTCATCTTCAAAGCGCAAGTAATTAATTCCCCTGGCTCTCTGGGAAGTGGATTTTATTGTCTCTGTTCTGGCAATAGGGAAATGAATGTGCCGGGGAGTTCCGTCATTTTCCCAGGACCACAGAGCGAGCCGTGAGTGGTGCCAGAATTGCCCTGGCATCGTGTGAGTTTCTGGCCGGGAGGCCTCCTGTTTCCCTGTTGGTGGGCAGAGGCGCAGATCAGATGGAAATGGTATAGACAGTGGCTTTCTCGCATTTTCAGGGGACTCTGGGAGCGGGGTACTTGGCAGGTTGCAAAGAAAGGGAACCCACTGGACTCATCTTTCTTCTAGTGTTTCAGGTCTAAGTTAAGTGTTTCAGGTCTAAGAGGCTTAAGTGTAAACTTTACAAAGTCAGGAGAAATGGGCTCTTTCCCAATGTGGGCCATGGCAAAATAAGAAATAGATGAAGGACTGACTTTTGCTATGCCGGGTTGATCGGGGTCCCTCCATAATCCTAACTCCTAGGCTCTAGACATTTCCTGTGTCTCTTCTCCAGCAAAACTTACCTATCAGATTTCCCATAGCATGAACATTCTACTTTCTTGGAGAAAGGCCATCAGAGGTTAACTGCTTTATGTGAATAATATTACTGGGTGCTCTAGGGAATTAAAATTCTTACAGATATTATCTCCAGGCTAATATTTTGCTTTTTTTTTTAAATTAAAGTTTATTGGGGTGACAATGGTTAGTACCAGGCCAATCTTTTTCTATATGCTTCGGACTGAAAGTTGGGAGACCTGAGTTTTAAGTTCTGCCTCTAACGTGGCATGTGTCAAGTTGGGTCTTGGTTTCCCATTGGTTGAATAAATAATACCAATAAAAACACATATAAATTCCAGGTAGTAGACAATGCTCTGTGTGTTTTGAATGTTTTGTCCTCCTTAAGCCTCACAATTGGTCTATTGGCAGCGTTGACTTCAAATTCTAGTCAGTCCTGCCACTCATTAGCTGCGTGAGCTTGTACACGTCACTCTACCTGCTAGAGCATCAGTTTCTGCTGTTGTAAAGTAGATTCAATAACAGCGCCCACTTCACAGTGTTTGGAGTCTGAAACGAACTTGTGCATGTAACTGCGTATGACACAGTGTGTGTCATGTGCCAGGTCCTCACCACCAGGTGGTTAGAACTGCGACTCTCCATCTAGCTGTCCGCCCCCAGCTGGCGGCTTGGTTTATTCATGCAGGGAAGGTTTGTTTCACCCAATCTATATTAATTAAGCACCTACTCTGTTGAAGGCAACATGTAGGCTGGTGGAGGACCACAAAACAGGTCTAGTTCTTGAAATCCATGGATCTTACCCTCTAATGGACTTTGACAATAATCGAATGAGGCATCAGAGTATTTTCCTTGGACGCCTGGAGTTTCTGAAGCGTCTACGGTACATCCTCAGGGAGAGACATTCCAGGGACAGCACCTGTCAGTGAATTTCTGGTCGCTTGTCTTCAGGATGTCCCTTCTCTGGGGATCCTTTGGGTCAGGCCAGTGGTGGCCACATGGGTCCCAGTCTTATTCTGTCTAGGATGCTGTCTCGTAGGTCTTTCAGGATCCAGAAGAAAATACTTCATGCCCTTGAAACTCTTTGAGTTATCACCTGAGCTAGTTTCAGTGCATCCCTTTGCCATGCCTGTTTCAACTGCTTGTGCTTAAGCCACTCTCAGTGTCACCCTCCACCTTCCAGGTGAAATATTGACCAGAGAGATTGAAGAAGCAGGACATCCTGTTTCCCCAAGGTCCTGACAGGTTCATTGGCAGACAGAGAATTTGGTGATGTCCTCAGAGCAGGCTGACAAAGAGCCCATGATGTCTGGTTATTAAGACACAGAGTCATAGTACAAAGGGGCAAGAGGTGGCTTTGGGTCAAATCCTCGTTCTGCTAATGGTTAAGTGACACGTGGACAAGTCCATTTACTGTTCTTTGTCGGTTTTCCCGATCTATGAAATTGGTTTAACGTTGCAGCCTTGTCGTGAGAAATATCAAAGGTGCACATTGAAAGTGCAGGACCATATTTTTGTTATTAGTCAGCTTTGCATGTTCAGGGGATGTGAAAATCCCTGCCTCTGGAAGGATTTCCCCCCACAAGTGCTCTTACCAAAACATGAACTCATTCCCAGCCTTGTAGGGACTTGACGTAAACCCACCCACTTTCCTGTGAACAGAGAATGCTAACACAATGTTTTGGCCCTGAGAGCTGGTTCCGTCAAGAGTAGTAAAATTGTTGTGGTTAAGCCCCTAGAGTTGTTTGGGAGAGCTGAGAGGTCTTGGGGGAGCCAACAGGAAGTGGCTGGGCAGACCTTAGACTCAGTAATGGGAAAGCTATGCCAGCAATTTGCAGCATCCAGCTGAATCTGGGTGAGCTCAGCTTCTGGGGATCAGGGAGTCAGGAAGAGTGGTTGTTCTTTGGTCCCTCCGGGGCTGGGGTCAGCATCAGTGCTTGCAGTTGCTAGATAAGGCTGGGTGTGGTAGAGATGGCTAGATGGCCAACAGAAATCTGTGATCTCTCATGGTTTCCTTACCGAGGAGTTGTCACTTACGTGGAGGTGATTAGCACTTGGAGGCAAGAGCCACAGTTCCTGGCCCTCGCCCCCCACACCTCCTACAACCCTGGAGGGTCACATGCCTGGCTTATCCATGTGAGCAGCTGTGTGTCCTTCCTGGGCCAGAGACTTTAAGAAGCAGTGGGACTTCATGCCCACTTCTGTGTAGTATTGCAGAGGACTCTGAGGTCCTGAGGGGTGGTAGACCCCTGAGGGGTGCCTGGGTCTCTGAATCTCAGGTGAAGCAATACCTACATTGGACCTGTGTGTGAGTACAAAAAAGAAATTTCCACTGTGTGTAGCCACTAACGTTTTTCAGCTTATTTGGTACAGTAGCTAGTGCCACCCTGCCTCTCATGTTAGGCATCCTTCAATGCCACCGATCCTTAGCTCTCCTCCTCACTGTGACTCCGGGTCTTGGGGATGGCAGCTTTAGTGCCCTTTCCCCGACCCCTGCGCCACCAGCTACATCTTGACTCTTTAAATTGGAATGAGTAAAAAAATGCTAACCATAGCAAGTGTTGGTGAGGATATGGAGAAACTGGAACTTTCCTACGCCGCTGGGGGAATGTAAAATGGTCCAATCACGTTGAAAAACAGGTTGACCGTTTCTTAGCAAGTTCAACATACACCTACCTACCTTATGATCCAGCCATTCTCCTTTTAGGTATTTACCCGAGAGCGATGAATACTGATGTTCAAAGACTTGTACACAAGTGCTTTATAACAGCTTTATTTTACTAACCCAAACTGGGCACTGATTCTCCAGCATTCCCCAAGGCTCGCTAAATGTCCCGTCCACAATTTCCATGACATATTGTAGGCACTCCTCTCGTTAGGCCTCATTCTACATTGAATCCTTTAGAAAATCTTGAATCAGTGTGTGTGTGTGTGTGTGTGTGTGTGTGTGTGTGTGTGTGTGTTAATCAGTGTTGTCCACCAACTACGTCTCAATCTCCCTCCTATTGGGTGCATGGGGGAATGCATTCCTAGCCCCTTGGGGTGGCCAGGTGACTTGCGCTGGCCATTGAAAAGCGAGTGGATGTGATATGTATTAGTTTTAGATAGAAGCGTGAAGAGCTGATATGGAGGATGACACTCTCTGTTCCCTTTTACTATAGTGACCCACCGTGTTTTTGGTAATGACTTCTTCTAACGTCCCGTCTCAGCCTGGGTCTCTGACTGTGGACGATGCCAGAGTTCCCAGCTGTTTGTAAAAGAAAACATGGATAAGTAAGACGTAAACCTTTGTTGATTTAATCCACAGACATATTTGGATTGTTTGTTATGGCAGCATAACCTGGCCCATCCTGACTGATGCAATAACCAACCTTTCTTTGATAAACAGCTCCTAGCTTCTCTGTACCATAGAATACACTCAATGAAGCAGCTCAGGTGAGAAGCAGCTTGAGTCAAGAATCCATATCGGTCTTTGTGACCATGGGTTTGGTTTGTTCGTGGTATCTTAACAGGGATGGCAGGTTACACAGCCTCTCAGCATCCATTGGTTTATTATTCTGAAGAGGGACTTCCCATCTCTTTCAGGTCTGTACCTCCTCACCCCTACTATCCTCCCAAAGTAAATTTCAGGCATCCTCAAAATAGTCACATCAACCCTCTTGCTTCCAACCTCAGAGTCTGCTAATGCAGAATCACACATGTCAAGTAGTTCCCCTAAATTTCAATGCTTAAAGCAGTGCCCAGGGGTGGCCTGCATCCCCCTAACTGAATTTCTCAGCCATCACCCAGTATGTTAAGACCATCCCTGGCGTCTCACCATTTGTTCAGGTGACGCTCCAGCTGTCCAATAAATGGAACATAATGTTATTTAAACAGAAGGATGGGATGGGAGACCAGACCCTGCAAACCTCAGTGAACTACCTTCGTCCTTTCTCCTGGGTCAGTGGAACCTGTGGGAGAAGATACATAACAATGATTTTGTTTTACTTGCAACTTCATAGCCCAACCCCCCTGTCTCCTCCCACTCTCTCTTTGTGCTACCTCCTGTCCTAATGAAGCCATGTGAATCGACCAGCTGTGGTACAACATGCAGTTTTCCAAGAAACCGGGCTTTCCGTGATGTCAGAGCTTTCATTAGAAGGGGCTGGACTCAGCAGACCTCACCAGCAGGTATTTTCAGATGTGTCTACTCCATAGATGCACCTGAGAAAGCTAGTCAGTGTGTAGCCTAGTTGGGTAAGGAAACAAGATTGGAGAAGAGGGTGTGTGTCACCCGGTATTTGTCGTCGGTTTGGATAAGTCATCCCCCAGAGTCACCCAAAAGCTCATCGTGGGGGCTGGATTTGGGGTAAGAAGGGCCCTTCTCGCTGTGGTCTTGGTGATTAATACACCAGATTCGTAAATACACTTATGCGTTATCCACACATTCATTTTTATATCAATAGAAAATGCTTTCCAGATGTGTGTTGGAGGTGATAGGCTTTGTGTTGCTGACTTTTTATTTTCTGTTAGGTCTCAGCCCGGCCCGGCACATAGCCCATTGTTTTTATATCAAAAAGACGAGTTGTACCTGCTTAATAAGCCAGAGGAATTCGCAGCAACCTGAGGGAACTGAAGGAATGCGGCTTTCAGATCTGATTAGAGAGTTGTGGCCAGGTCCCCAGGGTTCTCAGGTTCAGCTGCTTCAGCCGACAATGTCATCCATTGTGTTCCAGGGATGTGTGCTAAATGATTCAGGTTTCAGCATCCCCTCTTCTGTAGCCTGTGTGCACAGTCCCAAAGCACACACCGAGGGGAGCTGACCACTAAGCTTTCTCTGCTGGCTTTCTCGTCTTCCACTGTCTCTGTAAATGCTGTGTGAGGTGGCCTTGGTAGGGGCATGGAGAAGCAAGCCACAGGTTTGGGTGTCTCCTAGGGAAGCCCCAGACCTCCCCAAGTCTGCAGAATCTTTGCTGTTTGACTTGTGGGTGAAGGAGATCTCCAGAGCATGAACTTTACAATCAGAATCCTGGTCTGGCCGTTTATAAGCTGTGTGACCTCGGGCAAGTCTCTTAATCTCTCTGAGCCTCCGATGGCTCATCTGGATACTATGGATCTTGGCACTTTATATCTCTTGGGTTATGGTGAAGATGAAATGAGGGGATGCATGGAAAAGCGTTGTACAGAGCCTGGCACACAACAAGCCTTTCCTAAATAGTAGCTAACGTTGTTATTATTACTACTCTTATTTGAATTTAACGTAAGCCTGAACCCACATGGTGTTCCACTGGTTTAGAGGTGGGTATCAACAAAATGCCTCTGGAAGTCCTCCCTGGCCCTGCCTTCGAGTTTCTCTTGAAACATCCCTGTTTGGGCACATCTCCCAGAACCCTGGAAATAAACACCGTGTCCTAATGTTCTGGAGCCACATCAGTGACTTTGAACTCTAGGTAAGCTTTTTTTTTTTTCCCTTCTCTTTTTGGAAGGGCCCGTGGTGATTTAGGCCAGGCCCAGATCAGAGGCGTAAAGTGAAATCCTGGGCTCTGGAGCCAAAGCTGGCTAGAATTGTCCCTTTGCTGTGTGCCTTCTTCCCTGCCGAGGGTGGACCCCAGCTGGGCACAGACTGGGCACACAGGGAGCATGTGTTGAGTGAGTGGATGCAGGTGAGGGGGCTTAGTGAATAGTCATCCTAGAGGAAGTAGTTAGATGATAATAGTAATGACCTAAGAACGATCATTTTCTGGGCACTTAGGTCTGCAACGCCAGAGAGCAGGCTGGTGTACACGGATTTTTTGTTTCATTTACTCTTTAAGGAATACTCTATGAGGTAGATACCGTGAAGCCTGTTTAAGAGATAAGGACGTTGAGGTTTAGACGGAGACCCCATGATGGTAAAGGGAAGAGGCTGGGGCAGGTCTGGGAGTCTGAGTAAAGTGCTCTTGCGTCTGTTTATCAGCTTACGGGCCTGCCTGACTCAGTTGTCCAAATGTTCTGAGTTGGCCTCATGTTGAACTCCCCAGGAGGTACCCTGCTTTCAGTTTGGGATGACACAGGTAGAAGCATAACATTGGAAGAGCAACATTTCAGTCCTCTCCTTTAAAGAAAAGCAGTAGATTAAATAGATCATGTCCTCAATTTAAATAGGCCATGCGCTTAAGGAATTCCATGAAACCTTAATAAAGGATGAGCCAGACCTTTCCAATATCCTCCAATGATTTCATCATTGTTGAACAATGGTATTTGTTCCATATCGATGTTTCTATGTACACAGACATATCTGTAAGAGACATAACCACATATTTAAGAGACGGTTAAATTTTATGTCTATCGTTTTAGTTAAAAAAATTAGATTCCTATGTATTACTTTTACTTGCAGTTTATGTTATTTTAAAATTAAGAAAGTAAATCAGAAAGTAGAAAAGGGTGTACAGTGGAGACTTCCACCTCTCCCTGTTTAGAGCCACCCCGTTCTCCTCTCAAGAAACAACAAAAGCTTCCAATTTCCGGTGTGTCTTTTTAGAAAGAGTCAGTTATCAGGGGCTTCAACGAGGAGGAAGATAATTTTCCTTTTCAGGTATATCTGGTTTGTATCTATTATTGGAGGTTTTGACAATAAGTTCGGTGTAAAGGAAATGAAAGGTAAGTAAAATTAATCAATAAAGGACACAGAGACTCCCCATAGAGCACATCTTTATGACCCAGCTTTGGAAGCAGATGCTAAGAAACGTCTCTCCTCCCCCCACCCCCCAGGACAACTAACTGTGTTCTCTGGTTCTCCATTAGCTGCAACAGTTGATCTGTCAACTCCCTGGGAGGAGAAAATCGTGGGGAGACTTTGATCTCTGGACCCATCATTTTGATTGGTCTCCATGGCAACCACCATGCCCCGAGTAGTGGAGAATGTGCCCCATTGTTCCATCCTCCCCACCTTCATTCCACCTTAATTACCTGTGAGCTGGTTCCATCCCAGGTTTCTGTTGGCTTTGATGAGCCAGGAGTACATGCGTGTAGATAGAGGGACCCACTTCCCTCCTCAACTGCCTCAGTTCCTTGCTTCTATCTTCTCTGACTACAAGATGCTTCTATTGCTCTCCTGGGCCTCAGTTCAAATCTCAGTTATGGGCTGGTCCGGTGGCTCAGGAGGTTGGAGCTCCATGCTCCTAACTCCGAAGGCTGTGTGTTCGATTCCCACATGGGCCAGTGGGCTCTCAACCACAAGGTTGCCAGTTTGACTCCTGCAAGGGATGGTGGGCTGCACCCCCTGCAACAGCAAAGACAACTGGACCTGGAGCGGAGCTGCGCCCTCCACAACTAAGACTGAAAGGACAACAACTTGAAGCTGAACGGCGCCCTCCACAACGAAGATTGAAAGGACAACAACTTGACTTGGAAAAAAGTCCTGGAAGTACACACTGTTCCCCAATAAACTCCTGTTCCTCCTCCCCAATAAAATCTTAAAAAAAAAAAAATCTCAGTTATTTGTGTGACCGAGTCCTGTGAACGCTGTCCGGGGACTCACTTTGCACCTTGGAGCCTCAGTTTCTCATCTGTCCAACAGGCAGAAAAGTGGTATCCAAATATTAAGGCTGAAAACTAAACATTGTCAAAGCACGGTGGCTGGCGCGTAGTAAGTCATTAATAAAGACGATACATCTTTATTAAGAGAGAATGCCTGGGGGCCTGAGTGACTTCTCTAGATTTGGTTATTCGGGTTGACCTCTCAATAGTGATTGAACTTTTATTATCAGTCTTGGCCTGTCTATTTCTATCTATCTATCTATCTATCTATCTATCTATCTATCTATCTATCTATCTGTCTATCATCTATCTGTCTGTCTGTCTGTCTGTCTGTCTGTCTATCTATCATCTATCTATCATTTTCTGTGCTCTAGCTTGATGGATGACCTTTCTCTGTGACACATCACCTGTCGCCTCTCTCCAGGGATCCCATCCTATCGTGCTTTTTCTCACCTCCAAGCCTTTGCCTGTGCTGTTCCCACTTCCTTGAGTGTCCATTCTTGGCCCCTCTTCCCCGGGTTGACTCTGGCTTGCCCTTCAGGTCTCAGCGGAGATGTCACTCTCTCCAGGGTTCTTGATTCACCAAGACGCCCACCTTAGCAGCTCCCATAGCTCAGTACTTATCACGTGGTATTACAGCTGTCTGTTTCTTCACGTGTAACCCCCTCCCTCAGCCTGTGAGTCCCTGGAGAGCCGGGTCTATCTCTTTCCAGTGTTTAATTCACTAGCATCCCATTTAACAGATATTTGTTGAACAGCTACTATGTGTCAAGCATTATAATGATGAACAAAACAAGAGGCTTCTTACCCTCGGGGAGTTGATGTTCTACTGTGGGCGGATGAAGGGGCCTGGACTCTGAAATGCCTGACCATCAGCAACACGAAACTTGTTCCTTGGGCATATTGGCCTTGCCATTTCTATGCATTTGCCTGTCCCACCCTTTCTCCAGTGTCTGCTTACCCCACACCAGGGCTGGGGGAATACATCACTGTGGCTGGACTTCCCTTGCACTTTGAAAATCCCTTTAAAATAGGGTTTTGAGTGTGTGGGTGTCACCTGGATGGCACCCCCCCGAGAACCTGTAGTCTCTCACTTCGCCTCTGCAGCCCAGGCCGCCGGTCAGGGCTTCACAGTGAGAAGGCCCTTGGCAAACGTGTTGCAGAATGAATGAAATCATGTTCTCGCGCTTTCTACTTCTGGCTGAGGAAGGTTTTCGTTTCCACGGGGCCTTTTGCACAATTCTGATCTCATCCACTGCTTGATGATGTGATTAATTTAAGTCTCAGAGACTGGTGGGTGAGGCCTGGCTTCTCCAGAAACATATTTCTATAGAAGTGCCAAGTGACCCGGTGGGACTTGTAGGGCCCAGTGATGCTAAATCTCATGTACATTGTTTATTAACAACATTGATTGATTTTTCTGTTAAAAGAGGCATTCCTTTCCCACATAGAGAGTGTTTAAATTAAGTTTCATTGAGAAACAAACATTTATGCCATAGACGCACACAACTGCAAATTTTGGGTGGGAGGGAAATAGGGGGCTTCCTCCAAGGTTTAAGGGGAGGTGGGGATGCGTGTAGAACAAGGAAACAGAATAGAAAGAGGAAAATCCGGGCAAGCCGCCGCCTTCCTCCCTGGGCAGGGCTTGGAAAGACCCAGACTGCAGCCATAATACTTTGCAGGATTGTGTTTGATGAAGGCCCAGCTGGCTGCTTGGCTTTCCCCCTGCTGCAGAGCGACGATGTTTCTGAAAGGGAGCATCCTGCCTAGAATCCAGGATTCCTCATTCCTATTCCAATCTGTCCACCCAAGGACATGATTCTAGACATTGCTAGAGTCAAAGATTGCTAATTCCAGCTGTAGAAAAAAAAAAGTGTTCTGAGAGCCACAGGTAATCTTATTGGACTCCTCTTGTGCGCTGTATAAAATGTAAGTTTAGCTCCAGAGTAGCAAATTCAGATGTCTTCTAGGACTGCACAGGTAGCACAGATGAATGAAGCTGATCAAAAGTGTATTCATTCTGCGGGATCCTGGCAGGAAATGGGGCACTCCCCAACTTGGCCATTTGATGGGAGGTTACTCAAGGGACTGTTTACAGGTGTCTGGGGAGACTGGAGGGAAATCAAGAGGACTAGTGTGGTCCCCTGAGGCCAGTAATACTTGGGAGCATTTATCTACTCTAGCCTGAAGTAGAGGTTACAGAAGAGGACAGTTTTATGCAGAGGCTCTGGACTGGAGCTCTGACCTTGGGTTGAACTCAGCCAACTTGCAGAATCAGTGACCCCACAGGGAGGGAGCCGGGGAATATATATATATATCTCCGCTTCGCTCCACTCACCTGTCTTCCCCATGTCTCCTCTTGGCCAAATCCAACTTAAAGCCAAAGAAGGGACCCATACAAACACAGAAGGATCACCGACCAGTGGCAGAGAGTAGGGTCAGGAAGGGGGGAGAGTGGATCTGTAGGGACCCGTGGAAGACACTTAACATGATATTGAGCGTGTTTCATTTCCACAGAGAAATATATCCTGCGTTCTTGAAAAAAACATGGCCTTCTTTATCTGCCTTCATCTCTCTGTGACTTGTTGCCTATGCTATAAAATGGGAAAACAACAGTAATAAACTAGCACCCACTTGCTAACTCTTGGTGAGTTGTTGTGAGGATTAAATGAGTGAAGTTGTGTGATGAATTTAGAATATCCCAAGTAAGCGTTAAGCTTTTCCTTTGTTATTATGCCATTATGACCCTTTGTTTCTCTACTTTTGAAAGGGACATGGGTACAAGATGTATTTTACTGTTCTTTCGTTCTTCTATAAGTAAAACAACAGTGGGAGTTCAATGATAAAGAGCCACCTACTCGGAGACACAGTGTAAGGAGCAATAGGGAATGGTGGGGACTGTGGCAAAATGCAGGTCTGTCTCCACAGACCACCTGCCACTCAGCTCTAGCCGATTATGACCTTGTAGGAATGTAGGCTGAGTGTTGCCAGGACTTTCAAGTTTTTAGGAAAAGCTGAAAAACTGGAATTTTTATGTGCAAGCTTCTGATTTTTAAACATTGGCAAATGGTGCAACATTTTAAGAACATATCGTCTGAGCCAACACTCTGAGCCAAACAAAAGAGGTCTGGAGGCTGGATCCAGCTCACCACGTAGCCAGTTGTGATGTTTGGTTAAGCTTACGCCCGAGGACCCAAGGAAGCTGTTGGCTTCTCAAGGTAGAAAGCACAAGCACTTGGCCCCTGGCAGAAACATCTTTAGGGAGACCTGAGTTGAAGGACCAGAGATACGATAAAGCATCCTTGACCTGAAACGTCAGGCATGCATCAGGCAGTAAGGGTGGCAGTGAGTGGGGGTGGCCTTTTTCATTAAAGGGAGACATGGCGTGGATGTCACTAGAAGCCAGGACAGTTCTGATATCACATTTATGAGCCAAAAGTGGCCAGAATCTTGGTTTCATCTGGATGATTCTGTGAAGTGAATTTTGTTTTGTCCAAATTTTTGTTTTTTATATTCTTTTGGGGGCAAGGAGAGAGAAACCCGGCTCTGTGATAATATATACATTCGAGGAATTACCATCAGCCCGCATCCCATGATCCTTCTGGGGAGAAGTTACTTCCCTTCTGGGGAGTAGGCTGCAGGCAGAGCTAGTCCATACTTCGGGGGGCTGTCCAACTTAATACAGCCGCGGAGTGGGTTCCAGCTCTCCTGCTTCCTTCCCTTAAAAAAAAAAATAAGAAAATAAAAATAAAAATGCCGATTTGAATTCCCCATCTTTGGAGAGAGACCCGAGCATACACTCGTGTAGAAATCCTCTCCCCACACTCAACATCTGTTATACACATTGCCACGGTGTACTTTGGTTGTTCAACAATGAACAGAATTATTTCCTCTCATTACTCCCCATGTCGCTTCAAAACCGCACTTGGAAAAATAAAACCACTGAAGGGGGCTTGGCCAATCAAACCTCCTGGCCGGCCCAACTTTCCGGACACAGGAGTTGGGGGCTGCAGGCAAGGGGCGAGGCGCTGGGGTGCCTTGGGCCGGAGGGAGCAGGGCCGTAGCTGTGATGGATTCTTCTTGCTTCCTGTGTGTCTTTGTGTGTGTGTGTGTGTGGGGGGGGTCTGTGCATGTATCTGTACCAGTGTCTGTGTGTCCATCTGTCTATATTTGTCTGATGACTATGTGTATGGCGCAATCTGAGTGCCATGTGTCAGTTTCTTTTGTGTGTGCGTGTGTGTGTCAACTTCATTTCCTTTTATTGTTTTCTAGCTTTATTGAGATATTGACAGATAACATGTAAATTTGAGGTGTACAGTGTGATCTGATACACGTATATGTTGCAAAATGGTGACCACAGTAAGGTTAGTTAACACCTCCCTCCCCTCACACGATTAGCTTTTTGTGTGTGTGGTGGTAACATTTAAGATCTCTCTGAACTTGCAAGTATATAATATAGTATTGTTAATTATCATCACCATGCTGTACATTGGATCCCAAGAAGTTATTCATCTGAGAGCTGGGGGTTTGTACCCTTTGGCCAAAGTGTCCCCTGACCCCTGCCCACCAACCTCTGGTGGGCACCATTCTACTCTCTATTTCTGTGCATTTGACTTTTTTAGATTCTACATATAAGTGAGCTCATACAGTGTTCGCCATTCTCTGTCGGACTTATCTCACTTAGCATGATGCCCTCAAGGTTCATCCGTGTTGTTACACAAGGCAGCATTTCCTTCTTTTTAATGACCGCATAACATTCCATTATGATGGTATTATATCATGGTATACAGAGGATGCCAAAATATGTATCCACATTTTAAGAATGGAAAACCGTATTAAAATTGTCATACTCAATAGATACTGATAACAAAAGATGAATACAAGTCCTGTTTGACTTCTGCAAAGACAAGAGGTGACAAAGTGGTTCCCATCAGTGTCTAGACACTTCTGATTATGGCGAACTACTGCTTGAGCAACGTTGACCAGTGTCCACTTGTCTACATTTTTTTGGCACCCTTGGTATATGTGTGTGTGTGTGTGTGTGTGTGTGTATAAAATATATATAACACATATATATTATTATATATATTAAATGTATATACATATATATCACATTTTTTTATCCATTAGTGCGTTGATGTCTATTTAAAATAGCAGCCATTTACCAAATGCTTACAATAATCCAGACCTCCTACAAAATGCTTTGGCATACGTAGGTGTTCCTGTTTAATCTTTGCAGCAGCCATGCAGCAGAGACTATCATCTTAGCTTTACAGGTGACTAAACTGGGGCTTGCTCGTCCGTTCATCCATTCATTCAAATATCTATTCAGCACTTCATGTGCGCCGGGCAGGCCCAAGCATGGGGAAATGGCAATGAAGGAGACAGACTCCCACTGCTTGGGAATTGACGTCTGAGTGGGGAGAAGCACTCAAGGTACTTGAGGTAGTGAGCCTCCCATCCATGGAGTCATGTAAGCAGAGATTGCCCTGATCCATGGAAAGGAGTCTTCTGTTGGGTAAAAGGTTGGTTGAGCTAAATAATCTCTGATGTTCTTTTCAATGCCCAAAGACTAGTAAACAAAGAAATAGTTCAGAGCTGGTAAGCAGTAGAGCTGCAATGTGTTTGCAGAACTTATTACGGATGAGGGTTGTCAGCTTGAGCCTGAGCTAGAATTCAAAAGACTGGGACAGGTACTGTGGTTAGCTTGACCCTTTGCAAAGGGCACATCTATGCCAGGTAAAAAGGGCCCAGAGTTGAATGCTCCGTTGGACAGTCGCCTCAGTCATTTGCTTGTAGGAGTGATATCCTGTTCAGAATTTGGATCTTGCAGAAAAATACACCCCTTCAAATGGCTGGGGAGCATAAATGAGGTGAGACCCACTAGGTGTATCTTTCTGCAGGTGCAGTGCCTGTGTCCTGGAGACACAGCCCTCTTTGTTTTTCTTTTTTCTTTCTGGTCCTGGCTTAAGGCAGGAAGGCATGGATCTGGGCATCACATGGACTTGAGTTGGAACATTGGCTCAGCCACTTATGGGATGTGTGCCCTAGGGTCAAATGGTCCAAGAAATGGGCTCCAGGAAGATACAGACACTCGGGCTGACGCAGGGCAGCCTGGAAGGAAGTTTCATTTTCAGTTGAATCCTGAAGCACGGAGCATTCAGCTCCCTTGGGGCTGGTTCACACCAAAGAATTCACTCCTCAGAGCAGCAAAACAATGAACTGTTCCCACAGCAAGCAGCTGGCATTTACTGAGCCTTTTTCACTTGCTAGGGACTAGACACTCATTCCTTACATGTGCTGTCAAGGGGATGAGGCCATTTTATGAATGGGGAACCTGAGGCTCAGCATGGCTAAGATGTTTGTCCAAGGCCACATAGCTAGAAAGCCATAAATGTGGGGTGCAAGCATGGGTGTCTCTGGCTTCAAGGACAATGCCTGTCACCAAGGATAATACCTGTCACCAATACCTATCACCACTACAGCTTCACTGTAGCAAGCATACGGGTTCAAAGGGGTGTGGAGGGGACTGGGAATGAGTAGAAGTGAAGTAGGGTAGGCTGAAAATCAAGACAACGGCCTTGGGAGACGCCCTATCAGAACTCCAGAATGTTCAGAGAAACAGAAAAGTACTTATGGGCCATTGAAAGAGACCAAGGGAGAGGAAGGAGTTTAGAGGCTGCCTGGGTATTTCCTTAGAACTTTGAAGATTTTTTTCCTTCCTCCCAGAATGCACCACGGCACACTGCAAATGTTGTGCTTTTATAGATTTGGTGATTACGGAGCTAAGAGTAGAACAGATTTGGGCTGGCAGGGGACCTCAGTGAGTTCTGGTATTATTTTGTCTCTCCAGGGAACAAACCACGCAGAGCGTGCATTTAGGCAAGTGGTTCTGTATTTCCCGTGAAGCATCCGGAATTGGGCAATGATTTCTCACTGGTGTCTAAAAGTGAGGAAAAAGCAGCCCTTAGAAGTATTCAAGGTACTTGACGTAGTGAGCCTCCCCTCCATGGAGTCACGTAAGCAGAGATTGCCCTGATCCATGGAAGGGAGTCTTCTGTTGGGTAAAAGGTTTGTTGAGCTAAATAATCTCTGGTGTTCTTTTCAGTGCCCAGTTCCCAGTTTCTGTGACCTTAAGGAGTTGGTTATATTCCGGGCAAATCAACACAGATATATGCAGATCTACCACTTCCTCTGAGGCTTAACCACTTGAGAATTATTTAGCAAGTGTTTTTTTTTTTCCCCCTCTTAAGTCTCAACAATTCCCTTCTTTTTTTCTCTAAACTCAGGCACAAAGGTCAGCATATCTAATCAATGAGTCATCTGATTTAGAGAAATAATACAATAGAGCAGTTTGGAGCCAGGGTTAAAATCCTGCTCTGTCACTCACTAACCAAGTGACCTTGAGCAAGTGACTAAACTTCTCTGAACCTCCATTTTCCTATCTGTAAAATGGGACTAGTGACAGACTGCACCCCACAGTGTTGCTGTGACGGTCGAGATGCTCCATGTAAAACATTGTCACAGTGCTTGACATAGGGTAAGCACTTCACAAATATTAGCTCTTATTATTATTTATTCAACAGAGATTAATTGAAGTTCAGTGAAGTGTCAAACCTGGGGAATCAAGGGAAATGTTCAGAAAGAAAAAAGATCCTTCTGCTGATGCAGAAAACCCTTATCTTCCTACTGTAAGGAGCATCCATATAGACCAGGGGTGTCCAAACTGCGGCCCGCGGGCCAACTGAGGCCCGCGATCCATTTTTTATTGGCCTGCAGCAAATTCCAGAAATATATTTAGTTTACTTAAATAAACCAGGTGAGGCAATACGTACTTCACCTTGAGTGAGTCGCCCGGCTATTTGTGTATTTTACCGCATATGGCCCTTGGTGAAAAATGTTGAGAAAAGTTTGGACACCCCTGATATAGACGGAGGAAATGCAAAGCAACCTGTACATCCCTCTTCTTGGTTTTCAAAAAGTCTTCCCACGAGGTCACATTTGGATGAAATCCAAGGCTTGGGTGATGGTCGGGCCTTGATTTTATCAGAATCGGCTTTTCCCAACCAGACTGCACATGCTATTGATATATAATATAGCGTTATTTATGACTTGTTGAATACCCACAGTCTGTTCAGCCCTTTACAAGAGATAAAGAAGATAAGTCCAGGGCCCCCAGGGGTTTGTGATTTAAGTTACTCAGACTCAAAGTGCACTTGCAGCAGAGTTGGGATGCCCATGGCACGTCGGCTCTAAGCTCATTTATTCCCCCCATAAAGAAGACAATTAAGTGAGAGGCTGCGCTTGGATCTTTGTACAGTTTTTCTCAATATAGGAAAAACAATAACAGCAGATGCTATTGAAAATTAATTAAAAAAGAAGAACTCTCTCTAAACTCAAAACCACGAGCAATAAGTCATCACAAACCATGAAACGGAGGAGGTTTTGATTTCCTGTCCTCCTTTATAAGTCTCCAACTTTAAAACTTTACCGTCCGAATTATTTACCATATGGGGACGGGTAAGGGAGGATGGATTTTTAAAGGCAGGGAAAGAAATACGAATGTTTGCCATGTTGCCTGGAGGTTTGGCACATTTAGGAATTTGAGCTTCTCCTGGAGTGTTCTGGCTGCTTTGCTGAGGTCCCATTAAACCTGGTGCCCTCATTGCGGTCCGTGCTCAGGGACGTCTTGAAGCTACATCCATAAGAGAACATCATTTCACCACCATTGTGTTTCAGGAAAGCAGACAGACCCTGTAGACCCAACAAAGGAAGTCTCTGGATGTTTGTTGAACTTGGGTGCCTGTTGGTTGATTCTGTGCGAAGTTGCAGGGCAGTTGGATAGGTGTGAAGCACGAAAGGGTTCAACTAAAATGGGAGCCTCCCTTCTTTTGGTCAGTCTGATCCCTCACCCCAGAGAGAAACTTGGGAGTCACCCTGGGCTCTTAATCTGTTTTCCTGATGTCTGTCAGATCATGGCATGTTACATTCTAGGCAGTTCTTCAATCCACGCAGGATACACCCGGGGCTGGGCCACCATTCTCTTTAAACTAGAAGACAAGAACAACTTCCTAGCTACCTTCTTCTCTTGCTGCTTTGTTTTCTGCTAGATTCTGGTTCACTCATTCATAATAAATGTCTTACTGTGGTTTGACATACACATAGCAAAATGCACATATGGTAAAAGTCCCAGCTCCATGATGCTTTCACAAAATGAAACCAGGATGTAGGCGACACCCAGAAACACCACATTCCCAGCTCCCCAGAGGCCCCCTCATTGTCTTTTTCAGGCATTACCTCCCCCCACCCAAGGGTAACCACTATTCTGACTTACACACAGACAGGGCTTTACCTGGTTTTGAAGCTTATATAAGGTGGAATCATCCACTATGGATAGTCAGTTCTGCTAGAACGCTTGTTTAGAAAATGCACATCTGTTCCAGCATGATTACTATATTTGGGAACCAGGTGAGTGTAAGGGATATTTTACATTGGATTATGCGTGATTGTGTTGCAAGAAACCATACATGTAGAAAACAGCACCCAACTGACCTGAACCACGGGGGAATACACAAAAGGTACACGCCTCAAACATCTACCTCCCTCCCTCAGCTCACTGTGTCTTTAGCGAGCCACACCCTTCCACACCTGCTGTCACAACTTTCCCATTGCAGACAATCTCCTTCTGTCACTCCACAAGTACCCCAAGCTGCAACCCTTTTTATACCACTTCCACAGGCAAACTTGGGGACTTTTCCAAAGTGCCATATTTATTGTGGTATTTATGTTTTTTTAAAAAACACTTTAACGTGTAAAACTGTGCTACCATTTTAATTTCCTATTTTTTGATGTTTCGCCAACAAAGTTTTTAGTGTTTTACCCTTAACCCCATTGTCCCCATAAGCCCTGTGGCTTTTATTGAGCGATTTTGCATTGAGCCGTGATTTTTAGGTATGTGTATGTCAGACCAAGGCAGAACTGACTGTACTCTTTTGTGTCTGGCTTCTTTCTTTCAGCACGTTGCATGTTTGTAAAATCCATCTTAGTACTGCACATAATTATGGGCTGATCTTCCTAATGCTGCATTTTATGACATTGCAGAAGGAAAACACGATTGATTTATCCATCCTACTATGGCTGGGCATTTGGATTATTTCCAGTTTTTGGCTATTTCAAATAGGGCAACTGTGGACATTCGTGTATGTGTATTTTTGCATTTCTCTTGGGCATTTACCTAGGAGTGTGGGCTCTCAAGGTAGGAGTATATTCGTCTTTAGCTGAAACTCCCAAACAGCTTTCTGAAGTGGCTCTACCAATTTACCCTCCCATTAGAAGTTAGTGAGATGTCCTAGGTTGTCCATTTATTTGCCAACTGTGATATGATAAAAAATAAGTATTTGGTTTTGGTCCCAGTTCTTGGCTCACAGCTCCTAAAACCCTTGGCATTTCTGCAGTGGTGACTGTCTTTTGCATGCTAATGAGAGGACTGGTGGCTGGGGTCCCCTAGTAGCTTTAGAATGGGGGCTGGTCACTCCAAAGACCAGGGTATGATTAGAGGGTTGGGACTTTCAGCCCCATCACTCCAAACTCTGGGGAAGGGAGAGGGGCTGGAGACTGAGTTAGTCACCAATGGCCAGCGATTTCATCAATTGTGTCTTTATAAGGAAAACCCTAAACAACAAGGTTTGGAGAGCTTCTGGATTGCAGAACACATGGAGGTACTGTGCCCGGAGAGGGCATGGAAACTCCATGCACCCCCAGCTGCACCCCAAACCTTGCCCTGTGCTTCACTTCCACTTGGTTGCTCTTGAGTTGTGTCCTTTTTAATAAATTAGTAAGCATGAGTACACTTTTCCTGAGTTCTCTGAGCCATTCTAGCAAACTATTGAACCTGGGGAAGGGGAATTGTAGGAATCCCCACTTTGTAGCCAAGTCCGATGTAAGTGTGCATGCTTTGGAGATCCAATACTTGTGACTGAAGTCAAGGCCATCTTGGGGGACGAAACCCTTATACCTGTGAAATATGGCAGTATCTCCAGGTAGTTAGAGTCAGAATTGAATTGAATTGTAGGAACCTGAGTTGGTACCTGGAGATTTGGAGAATTGGTTGGTATGAGGAAAAACCCCACACATTTGTTGCCAGAAATGCAGTGAGTAAAAATAGTTCACCTATACCTGATGTTATTTGATTTTATTTTTCATTTTAGCCATTCTGATAGATGTCTCGCTCTATTCTTCACTTCTCTGATACTTTCACTCTATCCAACAGCCAGAATAAACTTAAAATATGCAGCTCTAATCACGTCTCTTCTTATTAAAAGCACTGTCACTCTATATTGCCCTTACGATGAAACACAGGCCCCCTGTGGAAGCCCTGACTTCAGCCTTCTGTCAACTCATCTTTTGTAACTCTTCTTCTTGCTTTTACTCTATCCTACTTTTAAATTCCTTGAACATGCTTTCCTCTCTCTTGTAGCTCAATCTTTGAAATGATAGACCCATTGTCTGGAACACTGTACGTCAGTACTGAGCCACCGGGCTGGCCCCCACCTCTATTTTCTTAATCTCACTTAAGCCTTCCACTTTTGACACCTGGCCTCTACCTATCTTCTGGAATACTCAGAGCTTGGAGAAAGGAGTATTGTCAGTGTTTTCAGGATGGGAACCAAACTCTCCCTCCTTAGACCTTTATTTGTTCATTTATCTGAGATAAATTTACTTACTTATAATATGCACCAGGCATTGTGCTAAGCATAGCCCTCAAGAGGCTTTCATTCTAATATCCCAAATAGACAATGACCATTTCTCTGGCTTAAAAAAATTCTATTTATCATCTGTCAGTCATCCATTTCTACCTATCTATCTTCCTGTCAAGATATTCCACATAGTAAGAGGAAGGTTTCAAAACAGAAATATGTTTGTAAAAAAAGCATAAATGACAAGATGATTTAACACAGATGTTGGAAACAAGGTCCCGTGAGCCAAATCTAATCCAACACCTATTTTTGTAAGACTTGAAAACTAAGAATGATTTTCACCCTTTTCAATTAGTTGAAATCAAAACAATAAAGGAAAACTAATGCTTTGTGACAAGTGAAATTTATATGAAATTCAAGTTTTGGTGTCATCAATAAAGTTTTATTGGAACACAGTCACGCCCAATCATTTATGGCTGCATTCACATTGCAATGGCAGAGTTGAATAGTTGTGACAGAGCCCACAGGGTCCACAAAGCCTAAAATATTTACTGTCTGATCCTTTACAGGAAAAATTTGCTGGCCACTCATTTAATGGAATCCCTCCCCCATCCCATCCCCAAATTAGGTGGGAAAATAGTTGTAGGGTTTGGCAAAGACACTGATGCCTAGTGGTTCTTTGTAAGGGACCTCCATAGTGAGTGGGTAGTCCCCTTGTCATCCGATTTTCCACTTCCAGTTTAAAACCTACTAAGATATAATTCAATGAGACCGTCATCCTTAGAACTTTCACCTGGAAATAGTCAAGAGACTCCCACGGTGAGATATAATTGTCCCACTGGGGAGGAGAAATGGCGCCAAGGAAAGATTGCAACTCAAGGATTTACCTGCATTCCTTCTTCCTTTCCAATGACTCGGGTCGCTCAAGCGAATCTTTGGTTTCACCAAAGTTGATGAGTTCAACAACAAAGGGAATATCTAATTGCTCAACTCTGGGAGTGGGGACACAGAGGAAACTCAGGCACTTGGTCAGCCCAAGCTGCACTTGCGTCTAGAGCCAAGTGTTGCAAGCACATCAGGTATTTGCAAAGTCAAAGTTCCCGATCATAGCCTTGTTCCAAAGGAACTCGGTGTTTTTCACTCTAATTGAAGTTGATTTGTTTTATATTTACCCTCTAAGGTCAGGGAAACCTGGACCTAACATCATTCCATCTGCTCTTTTCCTCAGCATTCCTACTCTCTCTTCCACGATGTAAATGGTCCATGTTTTCTCCATTCTCCTCGCATCCTAATTTTGTTTCTGTCATTGGGCCAACCAACCTTCCCTAAGCATGTCAAATGCTTGCTCATCTGCACCTAAGCGAAGTCAGCCAATCTTTTTTTTTTTTTTTTTAACTTTTATGACCCTCAAAATTGTTGTCATTATTTTGGTAACATTGTGCACTGGGGGAACCTAACATTTTTCCTTTTTAAAAGAATTTCTTTGCCTCAAATCTGCTAAAATAAACAAATGGCTTGTACCAATCTCAACGAGTTAATTTTCTTGGAACACTAAGTACCTATGTCAAAGAATGTTGCAAGGAAGGGGATATTTCAAGAGGATGGTGGAGTGAGAAGCATTTTATTATTTATTAAAATGGGAGTTCTGGACTCAGGGTTGAAAAGATTACACGATGCATAAATGCACTCTCTATGTAAAAGATTTAAATGAAACTGAAAAATGTTGAGTAAAATGTGCAGCGCTCCCCCTTTTTTCCTACCCCTGTCTCCTCTTCTTCTCTTTGAAGGTAATGATGTCAACAGTTAGGTCTATATATATTTGAGCTCTTTGAGTTTCTGTGATGGATTTTTTTTTTTTTATTAAATTTATTGGGGTGACAATTGTTAGTAAAATTACATAGATTTCAGGTGTAGAATTCTGTATTACATCATCTATAAATCCCATTGTGTGTTCATCACCCAGAGTCAGTTCTCCTTCCATCACCATATATTCGATCCCCCTTAACCTCATCTCCCACCCCCCACCCCCCACCCCCCTTACCCTCTGGCAACCACCAAACCATTGTCTGTGTTTATGAGTTTCTGTTTCTCATTTGTTTGTCTTGTTCTTTTGTTGCTTTTGGTTTATATACCACTTCCCCACGAATTGCCTCTTATTTTCGGCCATGATAAACAACATGGCTATGGACATATTTGGAAAAATGCAAGTTGTTTTGCAAGATGGATTCCTAGAGGTGGAAATGATGGGTCAAAAAATATGTATATTTTGATCAAATATATGATGATGGAAGGAGAACTGACTCTGGGTGGTGAACACACAATGGGATTTATAGATGATGTAATACAGAATTGTACACCTGAAATCCATGTAATTTCACTACCAATTGTCACCCCAATAAATTAAAAAAAATGTATATTTTACATTTTGTTAGAGAATTTACAGTTTGCTTCTCAGAAAGACATTCCTAATTTCAACACCCAACAGGATTGCACAGAAGCAATTGTTCCCCTGCATCTTCACCAATATTGAGTGTTATTAATTAAAAAAAAATTTCCCCTTAAACAAAGAATGGTAACTCATTATTATTTTTTTAAAGTCAAGTTTATCAAAACGTAATGAATGTACAATAAAATTCACCCTTTTTAAGATACAGTTTGATGAATTTGAGTTGTATCCATCACTCTAATCAAGAGCTAGAACATTTTTATCACCTAAAAATGTTCCCTCATGTCCCTTTTGTGATAAATTCCCTTCTCCCACCTCCAGTCTCTGGAAACCACCGATCTTTTTTCTGTTCATTTAGATTTAACTTTCCCAGGATGTCCTATAAATGGAAATGATATTACATAGACTTTGGTATCTGGCCTCTTTCACTTAATAGATTGAATGCTTTGGAGAGTCATCCATGTTTTTGTATGTGTCAGTCATTTGTTCCTTTTTATTGCTGTGTAGTATTTCATCGTATGGATACAGCACAGCTTGTTCATTCATTCATCAGTTGATGGTCATTTGGGTTGTTTCAATAGTTTGGGCTATTGTAAATAATTGTGTTATAAATATTCATTTCTAGGTCTTTGTATGAACATGTTTTAATTTCTCTTGGGTCAAAACATAGGAATGGAATTTCTGGGTTACACTGTTAGTATGTGATTAACTTTATAATAAGTGGCAAACTGTTTTCTGAAGTGGCTGTGCCATTTTGCACCCCCACTGTAATAGTTTGCTAGGGCTGCCATAACAACGTACTGGGTGGCGTATGCAACAGAAATCTATTGTCTCATGGTTCTGGAGGCTTGAAGTCCAAGATCAAGGTGTTTGCAGGTTTGGTTTCTTCTGAGGCCTCTCTGCATGGCATGTAGATGGCCCTCTTCTCCCTCTGAAGATCATTTACACGATCTCCACCCCCCCACCCCCCATACATGACCGTATGCTAATCCCCTTCTTATAAGGACACTGGTCATATTGGATCAGGGCCCACCTCCAATGACCTCATTTCAACTCATTCACCTCTTTAAAGAATGTATCTCCAAATACAATCACATTCTGAGTAGCTGGGAGTTAGGACTTTAACATATGAATTTGGGGGGACACAAATCATCCCATAATACCCATCAACAAGGTATGAGGGTTTCAGTCATCCCACATCCTTACTGACACTCGATAGCATCATCAGTCTTTTTAATTTTTGTCATTCTTGTAGTGTGTAAAACTCGTTGTTGCTTTAATGTGACTTTTTTTTTTTCTTTTTAAGCAAAAATGAGCAGTGGCCTCTGTGCGTTAGCCCAACCCGGTGGCTGAGAGAAGGTCAGGGTCGTCGTTGTATCCGAATGGTGACCAATCAGTGTGCCAGCCCAGTCCAAAAGACTGTGCCATTAGTTAGAGTCCAAGAAAGTACGGCTGGTTTAATGCAAAACTTTCACCACTCCTTGCAGAATGACCTTCATCTGATTGATGTGAGGTCTTCACACATTGTTGGAATTAAAGAGGAATTGTGAAAGCACAGAACACTTGGCAGAGGCTGATGGTTTCAGCTTACTCAAGATAACACTAAAGAGGGCCAGTGGGAGATTCTAGAAAAATTGAATTAAATAAAATGAGGGAAAGATTTATGACATGAATGGGAGCTGCTTCTTTGGGGTGAGGGGCAGGGTAACTCATCAACTTATTGGATTGATTATGTTCAACATTGCTTAACCTGACACAAGTGTCATTCAAGAGAAAGATGGACATTATCTGGATGCCTGGGGCTGCAGCTAAATAGAATGAACCTATAAGCGACACGCCTCTTAATAATTACCCTCCCAAATGGTGGGGTATATAGATACAGATATAGATATAATTTTCTCTCTCTCTCTCTCCATCCATCCATCCACCTATCTATCTCTATCTGTCTATCTGTCTATCTGTCTATCTATCTATCTATCTATCTATCTATCTATCTATCCATCTATCCATCCATTTCTATTATATCTATAATCTATCTGTCTATCCATCTATCTATCTATCTATCTATATCTATCTATCGATCCATCTATCCATTTCTATTATATATATAACCTATATCTATCTCTCTATCTGTCTATCTATCTATCTATCTATCTATCTATCTATCTATCTATCTATCTATCTATCTATCTAGATTGCATTATAAAAGATAGGTGTCTCTTATAATGCAATTTACTCTTTTCTGTTTGTGTAGCTGCTTCCGTTTCAGATTTAATGCACAAGAATTTTCATCCACTCCTCGATCTTCCCATTTCCCTCTCCCCTACCCGCCCCCAAACCCAAGCCCACAAAAGCGACTCTGATAGATGTAGAGTAATATTACGATTGATTGGCCTGCCACTGATGGTGCGTACGTGTTTTGTCGTTAGTGGGGAGGCTGCAAGGGGGCCGGGTAATAGAATGATTTGGCCTACAAGACAGCTCCTTCTTGATGAACAATCAGACACAAATGTCAATAACAATTAGATTGTCTGTAAGCTACAGTCACTTAGGGCTCCCGGAGCCTGTCCACAGGGCCTGGATTGAAACCCTCAGCCTTGTGAACTCCAAATCAGGTTTGGCATGGGGAATGAAAAGCCATCAGCAGTAATAGTATTACGAGGCTGTTGGTCAAAGAAGTGCAAAGGGCTCCGAACCGTGCTCGGGCTCTCGTGTGTTGTAGGGCAAAGAATGACCATGCGGCAGTGAGGAGATGGGCAGTGGGATGGGGCTGGGGCCCCGAGGACACACGGGAATGGTCAGGGAGCGGTATTGCTTCTAAGCATGGAGTTACGGAGTCCTGGCTCTGCCATTTGTAAGTTGTGTGACCTTGGACAAATGTCACTGCTTCAGTTGCCTCATCTTGAAATACGGTTGTCAAAGGACCTGAAAGGAGGTGGTATTATCTTCTAGGGTTGTTGGGCTAAGTATTCATCAGCATGAGTTATTATTATTGGCCGAGCAGCAGGTGGTCGATAGAGTTAGCTTCTGAGTCTCGGGCATAGGACTGTCTGAGGTACCATAGCTCATTTCATCTCCTCCATGGCCCGTTTTGAAGTGGAGCCAATATAATCATGTATGTCGAGCACTTAACCCAGCGCCTGGCATCTAATAAATCATGATTATCTTTATAAAACATCTCCCGAGGGCTATGTGGGGACAGTAGGAGAAGGAGAAAACCAGAAAGCGATATTGGCTGGGACATGAAAGACTCCCATTTCCTCAGTCCCCTAACCTGTTGAAGGGCCCCATCGTTCATGCACGATGGAGAGAGAAATGGGGTGTAATTGTACAGGAGATGTTTTGCTCTAGTATCGGCTTCCTTAGCATCTAATTTGTGTGAATCAGACTCTGTGAGGTTGAAGAAGAAAAGCTGGGTGGGGGGCACTGGGGGAGGACAGGGGGAATCACGATCTCAAAGATAAGACCCTCTCCTTTCCTGTTGAAGGAAGAGGTGGGACGATGAAGAGAGCCCTCCCAGGCCCTCTGTCCTGGGTGTGGAATGCGGAGCAATGGATTCCGCTCTGGTATTTGCATATCCGGGAACATCCTTGGCTATCCCAGGTAACGAGTTTGGCCTTGAATGATACTAAAATAAATCTGCTTATTGCTTCCGCCTTCCCCTGGTCTCTCTCTCAGCTCATTCCTTGGCCTGTCTCTTTCACTATTCTACACCCCACCCCACCCCTCCCCAACTCAAACACTCTGCGCCCTCTAGACTGACCCGCTGACCATCATATCAACAAAGAATTCTGGATTCTCAGGTTGGACAGACTTTGGTTCAAATTCTGGCTGTATTGCTTGTTACCTGGGTGACATTGGGCAAGTGGTTTCACTTTGGTAAACCTGAGTTTTCTCATCTGCAAAAAGGGGGAAAGTTGTACGTTTCTTGTAGGGTTGTAGAGCTTTCATGGGCTCATGTTGCGGTTATCTATTGCTGTGTAACAAACCACCCTGAATCTTAGTGGGTTAAAACAGTGAGTTACTTTTACTTTGCTCATAAATTTGCAGCTTGGGTAGGGCTTAACTGGGGATAACCTCTCTGCTCCTCTTGGTGACAGCTGGAGGAGTCTCTCAGCTGGAAGGCTGGGTGCTGTAATCATCTAGAGGCTTGCCCCCTCATGTGTCTGGTGACGGGTGAGGTCTTAGTTGGGTCGGATGGCCAGAACACCTAGATATGTCATCTCCATGTGCCTGTGTGTCTTCCTTACAAGATAGTGGCTAGAGTCCAAGTATTAGCCTCCCAAGATAGAGAAAGCCAGGTGGAAGAAATATATATTGCCTTTTATGACCTCACCTGGAGGTCAGAGAGGGTCCTTTCTGTTGCTTTCTGCTCATCAAGAAAGTTACAAAATTCTGCCAGTTTCCTGGGGAGCAGAAAGACTCCATTGGTTGATGGGGAGATGACCTTGTTGTGGCCATTTGTTCAAAAGTCCAGTGTGCCACAGTTAATATACGTACAACTCTTTGAATAGTACGTGGCACACAGGAAGTTGATATTATCTCAAGTTCAATTTCTTTCTGCAACCAGAAATTGCAGGATTCTGGAGGACAGAGATCTTACAATTCTGTTACTCTACACTGTGCAAGACCCAGAGGGATACTTGGCAAGTGTTTGTTGAATGATTAATGAGTGATTTTCAATACGGCAACCCAGTGGTTGTCAAAACTGGCTGCTGATCAAAATTACTGAGGAGGCTGGTTAAAAATATCCCCAGGTTCTACTCTTGACCTACTGAATTAGAATCTCCAAGGCTGGAGTCTGGGACAAGCATGCTTTACGACCTCCTCCAGTGTGAAGACCAGCATTTCCAAACCATTGGTTTAACTCAGGAGAATCTCAGGTTCCTAGGATGAAAGAGCTGGCCCATTTTACAGATGGACAAACTGAGGCTCAAGGGATGATGGGACTTGCCCAAAGCCATAGAGTGCATTACAGTACCTTCTGAGAAGCAGTGACGCAAGAACTCCAGGCACTGTGGCTGGATGGTGAGGGTAATGTTTTTGGATCAGGGGTTTGGTGGGGGTGGAGGGAAAGCTTTGGGGGTTCTTTAAGTTGGCAGTTCTCAAATCTAATTTATTCATTTGCTTCCCTCCTTTTTATTCTTTTGCCACGTTTGAGTAGCATCTGCAGTTAATTCACCTCTTATTTTTCTTTAAATGGACTCACTCTTTTCCATAAATAAATTTAACCCCCCTCCTGAGTAATAATAGCACAAAAGCAGGGCGTGTTAACCTAATTCCATGCTTGTTCTAACACGTATAGAAATGCGTACATAACTACTTAAACTAAGAAAGGATTTGACTGTATAGCACCTAAAATTATTTCACGTATAGTGAGTGGTATGTGTCTTGGGCAGGATTGGCTGCATAATTTCTGGGCCCAGTGCAAAATGAAATGTGAAACGTGCACCATGAAAATGCCTCTCTTTTAAAAATTACTTCGAATTTCTAGACAGTGGCAGTGAGCGTGAAACCAAGCACAGGGCCCTTCTCGTGCCGGGCAGTTGCCCTCCCATGAAGCTGGTCCTGATCCAGACTTTGGGAAGTGCTGTTTTAAGGAGGACTGATTGGCCAGCTCAGCCCGGGGTTCCTGGAGCAAAGGACATTGGGGATCTTTCCACACCCACATTCCAGGGGCACCCAGGAATCGAAAGGCAGGACATGAGCGTGAGGTCTTCATACGGCCGGAAGAACATGTGGCCTCTAGCCCAGGAATCCTGAACCCAGGAGAGCCAGGAGTCATGTTCCAGAGGCACCAGGGGTAATAGGAGAGAGGGATGCTTTCCAAAGTGGAACTGAGAGTCATGTGTTTGTTTACCTGTTTGTTTGGTGATGAGTTCTGTATGGTTCATATTCACGTGTGGGGATAAAATATATTCCTTCTATTGTCATGGAAGAGGGAGGGATAGCGAGAACTAGAGGAATGGAAGGGGGTGAGGGGAGGCAGGAGAGAAAGGATGGATCTTAATAAAAAAAAAACCAGGAAAAGATTTTAATGTGGATTTATAGAACCCTCAATAAATTCAACATTCTTTTTGGCCTGGCAGTTGCTGTGTTACCTTCAGGTGGTTGCCAATATCTGGAAAAAATTCGGACTCCTGGCTCCATGGGTCAAAATACTGAACATATGCAGTGCTTAAAGCAAAGTGTCAGGGGATCCCATACGTTCTTTGGGTTCTCTGTTGTAGGACCTCGGCAACAATTTTAGAAACGTTGCTATTTCAACAGGGTTGGTATTTCACACTCGTTTTTAAATAGAGACAGCCAAGCCCAGAGCACCAAAATATCCCTTGCAGGGCCAGCTCTCGTGAGGTCGGCAACAATAGTTTCTGTTGCTTGGAACGAAACCAGTTAAAGCCTTTTTCAGTTCATCATGGAGCTTCTGTAAGAAAATCAGGTTTTGTTGTAATGGATACTAGCTCTTCTACAAATCTTTGTCTTGTTTTTAATTTTTTCTCCTTGAACTTCAAGCTGAAATAAGTAAATATGTAAACTGCTATTTAGCAAAGATCCAAGCTAGAGACCCCAGTGGGAAGGGAGTGGAACATTTTTCTAAAAAGTGTCATCTATCCTCTGCCACAGACGGGACAGTCATAGTGTCCCAGCACCATCTCAGGTGCTTTGGAGAGGTTATTTAATTCCATTCTCAGCAGCAGGAGATAGGCATGTCATTTCCCAATTGTAGAGGCTGAAACTGTGGTTATGGTGGATGAATGGACCTGTCCACTTTGCACAACTTGTAGGTGCTGAAGTTAAGATTTCAATCCATGCTGGTCCAACTCTCAAGCCTTGTAATAAAGCAGGGGTGCTTTCATATCCTTGGCCATGGCATATTGCTCTCATTCATAACGTCATCCTTCAACAGATATTTATTGAGCACCTATTATGTGCCAGGCACTGTCTTAGGCAATGTTGACACAATGGTGAGCAAAACCAAACACAGTTCTGGTATTGCTCCTAGATGCCCCACAAACTTGCTTTTCTTCTGCCCCTTCACATGGACACCACTCTGCAAAGTTCACTTGGAAACAAATTCCTTTCTTGTTTTCATCTGCGGTAGCAGTTAGTTACACACTGGATTTTAGTTGTGTGTCGACTTGTCTCTTCATCAAATGAACACCAGAACAAGGGCTGTATCCCAGCTGGAGCCCAAGACCTATGTTGTGAACAACTGGTATTTTGCTCTGTTGGGCACCCCCTCTTCTAGAAACATCTCGGTGCACTCCCTTTAGGAAATTGCCCCTCCTCACCTCAAACATGGGGCTCTGGTGGGAACAGCCAATCACAATACTTCACCCCCGGCCACAATGATTGGTCCAGACATGTGCATGTGATTCAGGTTTGGCCAATCAAATTGCTTCCCTAGGATTTTTTCCAATAGAGCAGGAAGGGAAGAATTTTGTTGTTATTGTTCATTCAAGTACAGCTACAATTCCAGCTTCCTAGGGGGAGCTGGCCTTGAAAGATAGAAGAGACAGAGGACTGCCAGTTCTAAGTCCTTGATTCTGGGCATCCCTAAGGCCAGTTTCAACTCTGCCCTTTCTGTGGTTCGACAGGAGAATTACTATCTCTCCACTTCCCCTTTTTGATTAATTTCAGTTTGAGTTGCCTTTCTGTCATTTACACTGAAAGAATCTTGACTAGCACATTCTAGGTAACCCTCATGACAAATACGTAGAAATTAACTGAAGTAGAACTAAAGGCATTTGTGTCGGCAAGTGTGATGTATCAGGCCACCAACTTAGGTGGGTGGGTGGATGTATATGGGTGCCAGGAGATGGCAGGGATGGTGGAGGCAGCTGCTAGGGGATTGACTATCACAGTAGTCTAGGTTTTTAGAGGTTAAAGATCTTATATTCAAATCCCTGTACCTCTCCCAGAGTAGCTGTTCAATATTGGGAAAGTTACTTAACCTCTCTGAGCCCATAACTACTAACACTGAGAGACATGGAAAGAACACTGCAAAATGGTATGTGTATGGGCCAGAATTCCTGGAGCTGCAAGTGTCCAAGAGATCCCTGCATTAGCCTTTCTACTGGTAACTTGCCCCTATCACCTTTCATGGGACATTCATTCAGCAACACTGATTGAAAATATTCTCCATTTGTGAGGCACTGGTGACACAGCATCGAATAAAATAGACATGGTCTGTGCTCCTTTGGAGGTTACACTCTCGTGGGTGAACCCAGAAATAAGCAATTACAGCACTGTCTCAAGACAGGAGATTTCAGGGTGCTGTGGGTACACTAGGGAAGGGGATCTGATTCAGGGGATCTGACTGATAGTTCCAGAAAGCCTTCTAAGGGAAAGCAACATATAAGCAGAGACATGAACAATGTGTAGAAATAGGCAGGGTACAAAGGGAATTGAGGTGTAGAGGGTGCACCTGGTAGAGAACCCAGCGCAGGCAAAGACTTAGAGGTGAGACCGAACAGGGCTCCTTTGAGGAAAGTGACAATAAATTAAGCATGGCTAGAGTATGAAGCAGGCATGATTAGATCGCCTAGAAACTGAGTGAGGAAGGTTGTGCTGAGTCCGGGGTCTCATGTTAGGATGTTAGGACTTTATCATTAGGGTCATGGGATCCCTTTGGAGAGTTTATGCAAGACCATTTAGGGGTCCTATAGAGGTTTCAGCAGAGGAGAAATCAGACAGGAATCCTGGCTCAAAGATGGAAAATGTTTGGTGATCCCAACCTCCCATTTTCCAGATGGAAAAACTGAGTTCCTGAGAAGAAAAGTGACTTGCTCAATGTCACACAGATGGTGAGCGAAGGGGCTGGAACCAGAACCCAGGTCTCCAGATTTCAAACCAGTGTTTTTTTTTGGCCCTGGAGTTCTCCCGTTCCAAGCCCCCACCTGGGCCAAAGCCGGCCCCTTACAGCTTTTCTGAACTTGGGGAAAGCTCCGATTCCTCACGTACACACAGCCATGCTGTCTCAGGAAGCTCGCAATAAATTTTTTTTTTCAGGCAACGCCTTGCTCCCATCCCTGCAAAACAATGTATTTATTATTGCTAAGCCTTTTCCATCTTTGAGGAGAAAATGCATACCACATGACTCCCCAAAGCTGAGCGGTCCCGGTTTACAAATACAGTACGTTAATAGCTTTGTAAACATTTATTCAGGATGACAGCTGAGGGAAACATGTGGCATTAATTAGAAGGCTCAGCAACGCGGCCTATTAAGAGGGAGGTTAAATCTGAATTAGTTGGCTTTGCTGAGACAAGAGGCTCTGGGGAGTAAAACTTTGCTCTAATATGTTCTGACTCTGTTGACGGGGGGGATGTGTTGGGGTGCATGGGGGTCTCCGTTCTCAGGGAGGAAGCATGTGTCTTGGCAAGATGGTCGCTGAGTCATTGGGCTGCAAAATTGTCAGTGTTGGCCTCCCCAAAGGTCTCTTCCTTGGGTGCTGTGACTTGTCACAGCTTCAGATAGTGGGGGTGTCAAACCTCAGGGCGCCGGGGGCTTGCAGCCCGTCAAGGGAGCAGAATCAGCTTCCCCAAGGCTGCTGGGTAGTGGGGGAATGTCTTCCTCTGCTGGGAGTTGCGTCTTTCTGTGGTTTGCCATTGTCTGTCCTTTGTGCTTGCCCAGTACTGAGTTTCCCCATCACGGCATCCTGCGTTGTCCCTTCTTTCGTGGTACCCAGGAGTCCCCAGTAGATGGGGACTCACCCTGTTCCCTACTTTCTTCTTGTCCAGTAAGGCTTAAAGTAGATGCTCGAGGCGCTGTTTTGTCTCAGCCTCACGTTCATGAAAGTTTGCAAATTTAAATGTTTGAGGTTATCCCCACATGCTAGTACCTCCGCACACTGAAATGTCCCAACAGCATTGAAAGGAGGTAACATGTGTCACACAACTTGAGATTTATGTCCTGTACTTGGAACATATGCCTTGTTGAGAGCCATATATACACATCTTTTTATTTTTCAGAAATCCTTTAATTACTTCGCGAGTAGCACAATGACATCGCTTTGTCGCTCTTGGGGTGGGGTTCAGCGTGTTAATTTGTTGCATGTAAGCATTAAATTACAGCCTGGTTAGTGTGTGATTTTGTTTTGACCTTTCTTCATCTGTGAATATTCTCAAGAGCTTCTAAATACAGAAGGGACCCGGGTCTCCTGTGTCCTCTGAGAACTCGGCTGTACCCTGTGAATATATGTTGAGTGGATACATGAAAGAAGGAGTGACCTTGGGAAGCCATGTGTCTTCTCTGGGACTCAGTTTTATCATCTGTAAAATGGGTCAATGGGCAGGGAAGGAGGGCTGGCTAGGTGATGGCGGAGGATGCAGTGAGCTGACTCGCAACATGATATAGAGGTCTGATTTCTGCTCTCTTGGCTCTGCCTGCAGGACCCTCTTCCCCTCTGTCCTGAGATCACTATCTTTGTCCCCATCCTCACCACCTCTGGACTTAACCAGGCTCCCATCTTCCCATGGCTGCAAACAAAGGCTCACTTGGCACTTGACTTGGATGGATGACGCAGAAACAGACCTGAGCCTCCTTCCTTTTGGCAGCGTCTCCAAACCACCACCTTTTCCCTCTGCTCTTCCCCACTTGCTGTGTAGTCATCGGAAACTGGTAGACATCTTCTCAGTTGGTGGTTTGCAAACATTGTTTTTTTCTTCTAAGCAAACAAGATTGGTAATGTAATGTCTGAAACAGGCCAGCCAGGAGTGGCCCTGGTTGCAGTAGGAGTAGGAAGCCTTCCCCTCCCTCTGTGGATTCTTGGATGTTGCAGAGCTGGTTGCAAAGCCCTGATGTATTCCATGTCCTCGTTTAATGAATGGAGAATCCGTGGTCCAGGAGAGGCCATGTACTGCCAGCCTGGGAAGTGCTGGGGCCGATGCTAGAACCTGGCTCTTCCCATTACATCTTGTCTAAGAGTGTCAGAGTTTAAAAGAACCTCAGTGGTAACTTTGGTAGGAGTCACAGCGGGTAGGTAGCATAGAATTTAAGAGGGGGTGGCCAGGAGCTAGGTTCCCTGGGCTCCCATCCTGCTCTCCCCACTTACGTGTGCCTGGGCAAGTTGCCTGGTCTCTCTGTGCCTCAGTTTCCACATTCCCACAATGGGGGTAATAATAGCTACTTCACTGGGTTATTGTGGAGGTCAAATGAGATGGGATATGTGTGAAATACCTAGCACAGGAGCCCAGCACATGGTAAGGGCTCAATACATGTCAGCTGTCACTATGACGGGAGCACATTTGGGGTGGTGCCTCCAAGGACAGAAGGGACAGTGGGGACCAGTCCAATGAGAACACGAGCTTTGCAGCTAAACACTTAGGTTTGAAAGCCTTCTCTGTGACCTGGGGGAAGTATCTTAACGTCTCACAGCCTCCTCCTCCATCGCCTCCCCTGGGAGAGTTAGAGAAAGTCCTCAGCATTACAATCCTGATTTTGTAGATGAGGAAACCAAGATACAGAGAAGAGAAGTAACTTGCTCAAGCTCCCCTAGCCCTTAGGTGAAGCTGGGGAGTCCTGCAGCCCATGTGCCCCTCTTGGAAAGTCACTGGGCGTATTAGCCTCTGCCTTGTCCTGCAGGAGAGAATTCTGGTTGATTCTGTTCAATGTGAGCTTTGTCAAACTTATTGAATTAGGGTTCCCCATAGCACTCAGCCCACATTGAATGAAAATATAAAACCCGTATTTCACAGGTCCTGGTGGTCCATGGGAACCCCTTGGTGAAACCGCGGCCTTTCGGTGACTCTCACATTTGAATGTACACACGGATTTCCTGGACATCTTGTTAAAATGCAAATTCTTTTTCGGTAGGTCTGGGGAGGAGCCCAGGAGCCTGCATATGTCTGAAGCTCCCAAGCAGTGCCCATGCGGCTGAGCCATAGACCAGTCTTTAAATAACAAGAGTCTGCGTCACCACTGTCCCATAGAAGCATGTGAGCTGTATATGCAATTTTAAATTTTACAGTAGCCACAGGAAAAAGAAACAGGTGACTTTCATTTGAATATATTTTGTTTCACCCAGTATAATAAAAGTACCTTTCCAATTCAATATAAAAATATAAAACCAGTATAAAAATATGTAGATAAAAGTTTTTTAAAAAGGTAGCTTACATTATTTTTTAATGTACTAAGGCTTGGAAATCGTGTGTGTGTGTTTATACTAACCGTACATCTCCATTCAAGACCAGCCCTATGCCAAACGTTCAGTTACCATGTATGGCTGGCGGCTACCATTTTGGGTCCTGTTGCCCTAGAACGGATGCTGTGGTTTAGGACTGGCTGGCTTGCAAGTCTGCCTCTGCCACTGGTTTGCTGGGAAGTTTGGGTAAGTTCCTTAACTTCCCCTAAATCTCAGTTTCTTCATCCGTAAAGGGAGACTAAAATCGAGGTCACGGCACCTGTCCAGAAGAAGTTCCCCAAATCTGAGACATAGCATGTGACAGATCTCTTAGAGAAGAAGGGGGCTACTTCAAAGACTCTTCAGGCATTTTCTGACAATTTCATTGCACGCTCTCTGCCTCCTTGGATCTAGGTAAAAAGGAACTCACCTGGATTCTTCCCCCCTGTTGGTTCTTCATTGCCTGGACCACAAATGGCGTGTGTTTTTTTTGTTTTTGTTGTTGTTCGTTGCAGTGTGTAGTTCCCTGTTGCTAGCTGGCTGCATGGAGGGTTTAGGCACAGGGTGGGGGGTGGGGAAGGGTAAAAAGGTAGCCCAGCCTCATCAGCACCAACCGGTACATTGAACAACAAAGGCCCAAGATCTGGTGTAGATAATAAACAGTAGGTAAATGTAGGGCGGGTGAACCATGTAATGGGGGATAAGGCCAACCTATTGCAGGAAAATAACTGAGACTAAATGGGCCACAGAGTCTGAAGAACCGCCTTTATAAACCTGCTGGATTAAGCAACATTTTGCTGGCCTTTCTTTCCGTTTTTTCTAATGCAGAATGGAGGAGGTTGCTTTTATTTATTCTGCATGTTTAGGCATTTCCATGGGTCCTTGTTGCAGTGTTTTGCCTACCTCCCCTCCCCTCCAGCACCCTGAGGAACCCTGAAGGTAAAGCTGAAGATTCAAAGGCCCCCGTCCTTTTCCCAAAGAAACAGGGATCCTTCTTGGAGCTTTGCTTTCCTCCCATGCCAGGTCTCCGAGGTCAACCAGACTCATGACGAAGTTTGAATTTCAGAGCGGGACCAAGGCTGGGAAACATGGAGCCATCTCCTGGAGCTGGAATGGACCGTGTCCCACCTGTCAGACCCTCCTGTCTGCTGGGTCTGTGGCAGATATGGGGGAGTGATCTTAAAAAAAAAAGACAAACCATTTCAAAAGGCAAAGGAAGACTGTTGTCTCTAGGCAGCTCATGGGGTTGGTGAAATGAGAGAAAATCCATTTTCTCTGCCCAGGTCCAGCTTTTCCAAAGCAGATTCATGAGTTGGCTCTCTGCTTTGCCAGCTTCCTGATGCTAAAGAGAAAGGGTCATGTTTAAGGGAACATTTAAAGCCCGGGCTTGGTAGAGGAGAGCAGATGCTTTCACAGGCTATGGACCAGAAGTCCTGACTCCAGTTCTGATTCTGCAGCTGACCACAGTGTGACCACGGCCAAAGGCATCCCTCCACTCTGCTTCCTCATCTTTAAACTGGGAAAGATAGTCTTTTTCCTATGTGGAAAGATTCGAAAGGACACCAATAACCAAGGCCACATCTTTATTAGTATTATCAAACCCCAATGTAGATCGGGCATGTCTCGCCTTCAGATTTTCTTTTACATTATAGGTTCTATTATAATTCGGGAACCTTGAGGTTTTTCTTGTAGGAGGATGGAGAGACAAAAGTAATGGCCCTGGAAAGGGGTCTTGGCTAGAAGATGGTAGTGATGTGTGGAGTTTTGTTAACAGTCATAGCTCAGGCCCAGTTCATGGCCAGGTTCATAGCTGGGTTCATAGTCAGGTTCATGGCCAAGTTCATAGCTGGATTCATGGCCACATTCTGAAGTTGGCTTCCAAGTCCTGTGCTTTTAAAAAAAGAAATCATTATTGGAGCTGCCAAACCAATATTAAAACCAGTGGCTTATGACAGGGCCTGGCAGTCGGCTCTCGGAATCTTTTTACACCTCTTAATTTTGTAGAGAGAAGGAAGCATCTCATCTGGGGCAGGTCTTTCAGTAACACCAAAACCAGAAACGGAGAGGATTTTCTCCAATAACTGGTCTCATTTCTTGAAGTCCAAGATGGTTCACGTTGGAAATGTCCCAAGAAGCAGGGAGGGTCAGAAGAAGAAGTTTTCCACCTTGTAGGTAGAAAAAGATGCTTACATGATTCAGTGAACTACGGTGACCTTTCAGAAACCTGGCGATACTCAGTAAGCTGATCCTGGGTGACTCTGCTGTATTTTTTGTTTTTTAAGTGACATTTTACTCATGTCAGTCACGGAAACCCGGTACCCCCAAACACTGCTGATAGGAGAGCAAACTGATAAATCTTTCTAGAGGGCAAGTAACCTTAAAAATGTGCAAACCTTTTGGCTCGGAAATTTCACTTCTGGGAATTTATCCTGAGGATATAATGGGAGACGTTCTCGGAGATATGAGGACAGAGTGGTCACTGCAACATTGTTGATGGGAATAAAAAAAAATAACTGAGAACAACCTAAACCTCACCTGGAGGAGATTGGTTCAGAAATTAAGCTCTGTCTGTGCACTGGAAGATTAAATAGCTGTGAAAAATATTTCCTCATCCTACCCTCCCTTCCTTTCTCCTTTCTTTTTTCCTCCACCTCTCTCCCTCTCTCCCTTCCTCCTTCCTTCTTCGTTTCTTTCATGCCATCTTTCTACAGATATTTGCTGAGTATCAACTGCATCCCAGACATGTGTATATCTAAGCGAGCTGACATAGAAAGAAGTTTGTCATAATAAGTAATAAATACACGATAAAATAAAATAAATTAAAAAGCTAGTTTCATGGATGAATTATATGATCCCACTCTTGTATACTTATATATTTGTATGATAAGCTGTGAAATAAAATGCTTAAAAACACATGCGCCAAAATATCATTGGTCAGTTTTCCCTAGATGTTGGGGTTACAGGTGACTATTATCTCTTTAAATCTTTTACTTTTTTGCATTGTCTAAATTGTCTATGGTGAGACTATCTATTTTTTTCCTGTTGGACAACATTATCCTCGTTTGAAACCTCCTACATCAGGCCAGGATAGTGGGAAAGGAAAAGGAATAATATTCTTTGAGCAACTCCTGTATAAAACTATGTTGACTTTATGATGACATCTTGAGGTATAGTTGTCCCCTTCTTACAGATGAGAAAACTGAGGTAAGCACTTGCCAAGGAGCTCAGAGTGAGTAAGGGGAAAAGAAAAGATTTGAATCTGTATCTATTACTGTAGCATCAAGGCAGGTGACCTTCAAGTTGTAAGGACACACAATTCTTTTTATTTTATTTTAAAGATTTTATCGGGGAAGGGGAACAGTGTGTATTTCCAGGACTTTATTGGGGAACAGTGTGTTTTTCTAGCACCCATCAGCTCCAAGTCAAGTTGTTGTCCTTTCATTCTTAGTTGTGAAGGGTGCAGCTCAGCTCCAAGTCCAGTTGCCATTATTCAATCTTAGTTGCAGGGGGCGCAGCCCATCTTCCCTTGTGGGAGTCGAACCGGCAACCTTGGGGTTGAGAGCACAGGCTCCAACCAACTGCGCCATTTGGCTGCCCGGAAGCTCAGTGGCAGCTCGTTTTCTTCAATCTGGTTGTGGAGGGTGCAGCTCGCTGGCCCATGTGGGAATCTAATCGGCAACCCTGTTGCGCAGAGCTGGCGCTCTAACCAACTGAGCCACCCGACAGCCCCGGGACACACAATTCTTAATGGATGCTAATTTCCCTACCTGTCAAGCTAGGTTGCTCAGCAGAGATCTGACAGGGATCTGAATGGCCAGCTCCCTCTATATCTGTCAGAATTATTTTTCTAGAGGATAACAAAGGTAAAAATGTAAGGAAAAAAGATTGTGAAAATCCAGGTCTCGAGCAGCCATATTGTATTAAAATCTTTCCAAGAAGGAAGCCAGTTTGGTTATTAACCATTGGACCCCACCCAGCTTAGTTCCAAGAGAGGAATTATAGTTTGTAGAAGGCCAACTCCGGGGAAACTATAGAATTGGCATCAACGTAGAGGCCAAGATCTTTTCATGTATGGTCAAGTGTTTTTGGTCCTGGCAGGTGGAGGGCAGGAAAGTGAACTCAAGTCTTTACTTTTATTAATTTTTTTAATGAAGTGAAATTCATATAACATAAAATTAACCATTTAAAAATTTTTCCAGCTTTATTAAGATATAATTGACTTACTACACTAGGTGTACAGCATATTGATTTGACTTATATATGTAAAATCAGCCATTTTCAAGTATGTAATTCACTTAAGGTATAATTACACAGCATTGTGCAACCAGTACCCCTGTCTGGTTCTGAAACTCACTCCAAAGAGAAACTCAATGCCCATTAAGCAGTTTCTCCCCATTACCCCTCTCTTCCCATCCCCCCACCTCTACTCCCAGCCCCTGGCAATCACTGATTTGTTCTTTGTCTCTATGGATTTGACTATTCTGGATTTCATATGAATGGAATCCCATAATATGTGACCTTTTATGTCTGCCCCCTTTCACTCAGTGTCACGTTTTTGAGGTTCGTCCATGTAGCGTATGTCAGTGCTTTGTTCCTTTTCATGGCTGAGCAATAGTCCATTGTATGAATACGTTACATGGTGTTTATCCGTTCATTTGTTGATGGACACCTGGATTATTGTCACCTTTTGGCTACTGTGAGTTTTGCTGCTAAGAACATTGGTGTACAAGTATCTGCTGGAGGACCTGGTTTCAAATCCTTGGGGTACATACAATACCTAGAAGTGGAATTGCTGGGTCATATGGTGACTCTGTGTTTAACTTTCTGAGGAACTGCCAGATGGTTGTCTAGAGTCACTGCACCACTTGATGTTCTCACCAGCAACGTACAAGGGCTACATGTCTCTACATCCTTGCAAACACTTGTTCATTTTCATTTTCTTGATTATAACCATCCTAGTGGATGTGAAGTGGTATCTCATTGTGGTTTTGATTTTGCCTTTCCCTAATGACTAACGATGTTGAGCATCTTTTCATGTGCTTGTTGGCTGTTTGTACATCTTTTTCTGAGAGATGTTTATTCAAGGCCCGTGTGTGAATTGTTTTAATTGGATCATTTGTCTTTTTGTTGTTGGGCTCCAAGCTTTCTTGCCCTCATCAGCTGTTTTGCTGTGGGGTCCGTGAGTGAAGGATGAAGATGCAAAGATCTGCCCAGATCATTCCTGGATGGAAACAGAGTCAAGAAGTGGAGGGAGGCTGCCCAAGAAACGCGATTGAACTTTTTGAGCTTGGCTAAACTTGCAGAGACGTTTGGAAGCCATCCCTCTATAGAATCCTAGAGAGACTTCTGCAATTCTTGCTCAAAAACACTCCAGTTCTAGGGCATGCACAGTTCTCAGTACAAGAACATTCCACACCCCTAAATCCCCTTTAATCACTTCTAACACTCTCTCTTTATCTCTCATATGGAAACAATATGTAGTATTTTCCACATGCTGTAATTATCCCCTTTGATAAAACCATGTGTAAAAACATGCACAACACGCCAAGTATTATCCACCTGGCCAATTTACATATACTTAAAAAATTTTTTTTCTACTTTTAGATTTTGCTTTATGTATTTTTACAGCCATATTATGCGGCATCAGTCAGAGAAACAGTGAACAGAAAATGCAGCGTGATTCCAGAGTCCCCTCCCTCCTTTCTTCTTCGGCATTTTCCTTGTAATTCCATTAACCCATCACACCAAGGAAAGAAAACTCTGGAGTCAGGAAGATCTCTCAACACGTCTGATGGAGGGTGTGGGGCCAGCCCTGTCTTGGCATTGGAAAATCCTTGGAAGTCTTGGAGAAGGGCCCATCTTAGCTTACCTTCAGCCACTGGCATGGGGCTAGGGTGAGGCTCCCAATACCCAACTGACTGGGAAATGAATTCCAGGTCTCGGGAGGTAGTCCTTCGGGAAAGTAGTGGAATGTAGCAACACGACATTTAGCTGTGGCGTCATAAGACTTTTAGTTAAAATCATGGGTCTATTACTCCAAAGGGTATGGGACCCGAGGTGAGTCTCTGAGTCATTCTTGGGCCCAGTTTCTTTGACTTTAAAATGGGGAAAACACTAGTGTCCACCCCACAAGATTTGTGTGTCCTAAGTAGGGCCAGTCTTTTTTTTTTTTTTTCTAAGTAGGGCCAGTCTTGATGGAGTACTGATTACGTGCCGAGCACTGGATGAGATGTTTTACAACCATTTTCAAATCTAACCCTTGCCACAAGTCTAGATGGGGAAACTGAGGCCTGGGGATATTGCTTTAACTTGGCCAGGTCCACAAAGCTGGTCCTTGGGGGAGCTGGGATGAGTACCTTGTTTTCTTGGTGTCACCATCCTCTGTACTTTTCTGTCCCCCAGGTGACATATAAGTGTACCCCCTTCCTGGAGGGGCTCAATAGATGGTAGCGGGTGAAACATAAAGATCCCAGCACATAGTAAACATACTGTGTTTATCCCTTTCCTTCCCTTTGTCACTCAGAATGAATCCTCCAGTGGGGTCTTTTTTGGCGACCGAAGTTCAGGAGAGCAGAACTGAGTTCCGTGCGGGATTTGCCTAACGTTGCCAAGGCCTTTCAAAGGTTTGGGGGGCTATAGAGCCCCTGAAGAATGTGGCTTTGTGCAGTTGTCCCCTACGTTTCTAAATCCATGGGCAGACTAGGCAAAATGGAATCCGTATGTTTCTGATTCATTTACACTTAACTCATCAAAATGTTCCTTTTTATGAGCTATTTGATGTCCAGAAAGCCTTTTGAGTAGATTTTATAAGCCTTTTAAAGACTTTTCTCTTAGAAACAGGCGGTTGCATTTTGCCAAGAATAAACAAACTTGAACCTCAAAACTGCAGACCTTGCCAAGGATCCTGATGCCAGAGGGCAAGTTTGCAAAGTCACCCCTTCCTTACTCCTGACACCTTCTTCCATTTCTTCTCCCCCAACCCCCAACCCTCAATCTTGGCCCCTCTGGTCTCCTTGCAAAACTTTTTACCCCACTTCCAAACATTTGTATCTCCTTCCAACACATTTCTTCCGTAGCCGCTCGCCTTAGCAGAAGCAGCCCCCAAACATTTCATCTCTTGCTGCTCCATTACCTGCCTGGGTACGACTGAGAACACACACAAAGATGCACGTAATTCCCAGTAGCTCTGAAATCAATACCAATATGTCTATCCCTCCTGGCCGTTTCTAAAGAACTCTCAGTATCCCATGCGATTTGTATGACACGGGCAGGCAAGGTAGTCTTTCTGATTCCCACTTTATATTCAAGGAAACTGAGGCTCAGACGGTCTAAATGGTTGGCTAAGACCATCTAGCTTAAAGGTGGTGAACTCCTGTCTTAGACCATGCAGGCTGCTCTAACAGAATTCCAAACAGTGGGTGGCTTATAAACAACATAAATTTATTTCTCCATCGTTCTGGAGACTGGGAAGTCCAAGGTTGGGGCACTGGCAGATTCGGTGCCTGGCGAGGACTCGCTTCCTGGTTCATAGCTAGATGTCTCCACCCTGTGTCCTCACATGATGGAAAAAGGCAAGGGAGCTCTGTGAGGTCCCTTTTCTAAGGGCACTAATCCCAGCCAGGAGGGCTCCTCCCTCATCACCTAATCGCATCCCAAAGGCTCCACCTCCTAATGCCATCATTGGGGGTTAGGTGTCAACATAGGAATTCTAGGGGGACACAAACAGTTAGACCATAGCAACTCCAAAGACTTCTTATTTTGTTTTTGTCTTGCTATGCCACCTCCTAAGGATAATTCAAAGGCCATCTGCAAAGACTATTGAGGGACTTGTTTTTTTCTGGGATGTTATATTTAAAGGTAACATCAAAGTAAGGTAGCTAACA
This sequence comes from Rhinolophus sinicus, assembly GCF_036562045.2. Taxonomy (NCBI): domain Eukaryota; kingdom Metazoa; phylum Chordata; class Mammalia; order Chiroptera; family Rhinolophidae; genus Rhinolophus; species Rhinolophus sinicus. The sequence goes on along the minus strand of NC_133765.1, from coordinate 30,502,727 downwards.
TATGTTATTAACTACTTACCATGTTTCCCTGAAAATAAGACCTAGCCGGACCATCAGCTCTAATGTGTCTTTTAGAGCAAAAATAAATATAAGACCCAGTCTTATTTTACTATAATATATGACTGGATTTTATATAATATAATATAATATAATATAATATAATATAATATAATATAATACTGGGTCTTACATTAATTTTTGCTCCAAAAGACGCATTAGAGCTGATGGTCCGGCTAGGTGTTATATTCGGGGAAACACGGTACAATAGTTTGAGGGTCCACTATGGTATTTCCATTCTAGAGATAAGAAAACTGAGGTTCAGAATGGTTAAGTCATTTGCATGAGGCCACACAGCTAGGACAACAAAATAAGGCATTAAGAACTAGACTGATACAGCCGGTCTTGTGTTTCTCCAAAGGTGGCATGCATGCCACTGGTAGGTATGTGTGGTTCAAGGTCATCCCAGAACATGAAGAGAAATGATTCTGAATCACATGGTGAGCGTTTCTCCCCTTTGCAACTCTCTTTCAATTCTCACTGGCACAGCCCAAGTCTCAGTGTAGTTCTGGGGTATCTTTAACACCTCTCTAATGATTTTTGTTTTCCACTTTGTAATATGGAGAGAGCAAACATCATGCTTAGACTCTCCCACCGACAACAGTGCATCGCGAGAGTTTAATAGCTTTGTTTTGCATATATATGATATATTATATGTTATAGATAATATGTGATATATAAATTATACAATATAAATTATATAATATATATTACATAATATATATATATCATATATATATTTTAAGGTTGCCTTTTTATTTATGGACAGGACAGTGGATTTATCTATATAATAATGACACAATTTCCTTGTGAGATTCAGTAAATAAAAAGAGTTGATTTAAGAAAAAATACAGTAAGTAAACGATGATACAGATGGTGAGCATGGCAAAAACGATGAGGGGAGCACCCAAATGACTGATGTTTAGGAAACACGCATCAAGTCCATTTTATTGACAAGCGATGAAACTGAGTCCCAGAGAGAAGCAACTGGCTCAAGAAATAGTGGGAGGGTCAAAGTAAGAACTTAAGTGTCCTGGGCAGCTTTGGTAGTTCAGCTCATATCTTGGATGGTACTTGCTTGGACATCATTAGAATACTCAGTCGTCTCAGACCAGTTTCAGACCAGGGCATGCCTGAGTATTGCTGCTACTGTCCATCAGTGTCGGCTGAATGAGGATGTGTGTAGGCAAGTGAGCAAGTGAACGAACAAATGAATGAGTGAATCTTTTGAGGACTTCCTTCCTAATCCCTGACTTGAAGAAAGAAAAGGTATCTGAGAAGGGATCAGGGCAGCTTGGGCTAGATCCCAATGTCATCTTAACTCCTTCAACCTGCAGAGGAGTCTTAGCTCAATGGTTCTCAACTGGGGGTGATTTTGGCAACACCCCGACCCCCGGCCCCATTCCCAGGACATTTGGCAAAGCCTGGAGACATTATTGGCTGTCATAAAGGGGAGGGTATGCTACCGGTGTCTGGCAGATACAGGTCATGGATGCTTCTAAGCATCGTACAATGAGCGGGACAGCCCTACCACAAAGAAGTATCTGGCCCAGAATGTCAGTGGTGGCAGGTTGAGGAATTCTGTTTTGAGTACCTCGTAGAGTCATGGAGACTCGAAGGTGGAGAGGCTCTGGGGATGTCTTAAAGAGTACGGTCTTGCTGAGTACTTCAAAATATTTTTTTCTCATTGGCTGGTCGTCATTCAAGGCTCCCATAAGCGTCCCCACGTTTCAATTTTGCTGATTAGTACATAGATGTGGAGGTACATAGTTATAAAAAAAAAGACATTAATTGATAGGAGTAGTAATTTGTTGACATGATAATCTGGTCATTGTGAGAGTCCCAAAGTATGTTGGATTCCTGTATCCATAATGTAGACCTTAAACTGCCTGGCAGAAACCCTGTGGATTTCTACACTTTTTGTTTGTTTGTTTTGCTTTGTTTTGTTCTAGAAGAGAGTATTTATGATGAAATATTTCTAGATAACTCTGAAATTATTTTGCCTGTTACTGCTGCTCAGAAGCTTAAGGGCTACAGGGCGGCACTAACATCAAAGAACCAACCACAGTCGATTGCGTTGGTCTGTTTGTGTGTTTATCTCTCACTCCATGGGAGCAGGAGTTGTCATTGTCATTGCTGTTCCCTCAGCACTGAGTGTTTTGCCAGCCACCTACCAAAGGGTTAGTGAGTATTATTTCAATGAATAAGTCATATTTCTTAAGCTCACATTCTGTACCAATATTGAGCTATGAGATTTCCCCTTTATAGATAAGAAAACTGATATGCAGGTGACTTAAGTTAGTTATTCAAGGTCACACAGCTAGACCCATGGAAGAAGACACCAAAAAGTATTATTATTATTATTATTATTATTATTATTATTATTATTAGGGAATATTGGGGAACATTGTGTTTTTTCAGGACCCATCAGCTCCAAGTCAAATCATTGTTTTCAATCTAGTTGTGGAGGGCGTAGCTCACTGGCCCATGTGGGAATCGGACCAGTGACCTTGGTGTTATGAGCACTGCACTCTAACCAACTGAGCCAACCAGCTGCCCCCAAGAAGTATTATTGATAGAAGTTAACTGGCCTTTCCATCCCATCTAAAAAGAGCATGTGCCTGGCTAAAGGCTCTGAGATTGAAGCCTGTGCTGCTAACTGGAATATTTATTCATCAGAAGCAGTGAAAGTCTCAACAATGAGGCAAAGGAGAGAAAAGCAAGAATGTTGTCTGCAGCACTATCTTGTGGGACCGGAGTCCTGCATCCTGCTGAGTGTTTTGGGGTGCTTGCTCTCTAAGAATCTCAGTCTCTTCATCCCTCCAGTGGACACAGTCAGAGTACTTGACTCCTGAACTTGTCATGAAGGTACACTGAAGTAATATGTACAAAACCCAGGCCCGGGGTAGGTAGTGAGAACTCTGAAAAAACATGAGCTATTAGTAACGTGTGCCTGTGTGTGGTATTTCCCTTTACAGAAAGAGAACAAGATTTTTGCCTTTGTGAGAACTAATTGGAAAATAGCAATTGAGTACTGGAAAGACAGAAAGCCAACTTCCCTCCCCTTCTAACACTGTGAAAAATTAGGTTTTTTGCTTAAGAGCACACAGACCCTTGAAAAAATAAGACATAAAACCTGAGCAGAGAGCAGACGCTGGGAAAATGCCATCTTTTTATTGGCACATTATAGAAAAATATATGAACTGTGTAATACTGTCATAAATACAGTTATTTGTAACGTCAAAGTAACAATGCCAGCCACAGTGCTCGTCTCTCTCATTCTCTCCTTGAAATGCTTCAGAACCAAGCATAAAATCACAGAAAAATGTGGATAATATTTTCATTCATTAGGGGTTTATAATGACATGCTAGCAATGTTATCCTGCCTCCTTTAACAGAAGTTTCTTGCTTCTCTGCAAGAATATTAGTTCCTCTTTTTGTGTAAATGGAAAGCGTTTTTATTTAGAAACATTTTAAAAAGAATGAGGTGTTGGAGTGCCTATCTTGACAAACCATCAAATGGCTCTCACGTCCACCCACCCTCCCCCGATTCCAGTTGGCTTGGGAACCTCCTGTGCCCACCAAGGAAGCAGGTTGAGAGGCAGCCATAACTTATTGGAGCAAGAGAGGTATCCAAGTTGCTTTGAAAAGAAAAAAAGTAGTCTGCACTTTTGCCCTTTTATTTTCTCTCTTTTTCTGTTTGTTGTACACACACACACACACACACACACTTTACCACTATGACCAAACAACACATTAAAGGGTATCTGGGCTCTTGAGAGATGCAGGGTGTTGACCAGGTAATAATTTCTAAGGATAGGGACAGCACTGCCAAAATCCTGGGGTTGAGGTTACTTGTTTGCCTCCATTTTTTTCTAAATTTAATATGTGTTTGCCCCCTGCAACTGAATCTGTTTTAGATTTTATTCTAAAATGGAGCAGAGTGTAATTTTTTTATTTTCTGATTTCAAGATTTCTTTTATCCTAGGACAGGAGCAAATTAATTTAGCTTGTGGAGGGGAATTGATTTTTCTTTAAGTTTTCAGTTCAACTGTTTAATACCAGAAGTGAAAATATTGTTTTTATGGACAGAGGAAGGTGGGGGAAATGGTAGCAATCGTAAGTGTGTGGGCTGGGGGTGGGGAGTGAGTTTGGATGAAATTAACTTTTAATACCAGAACATTTAAATTTCAAACAAAAAAAGGAGGCAAGTCTCTTTCTTTCTCTCTCTCTCTCTTTCCTCCCTTTCTCCTTCCTCCATCTCCCCCCCATTATGAAAAGCATACATGCTGACTCTGTAAATTTGGAAAACAGGCAAAGTATAAAGAAAAATTATCACCTATAATCTAAGTACAGAGATAACCACTGTTAAACATTTTGATTTATTTCCTTCAGGTTGAGATAATGCTGTAGATACAATTTTGAATCGTTTTTCATGTACTGTCATATCATGAGCATTTTCTCCTGTCATTAAATATTCACTAGTCATAATTTAAAATGATTTTGAAATAGTTGATTATACTATGATTTTACTTAACCATTTATAATTGATGGATATTTAGCTTTTAAAAAAACTTTATTATTATAAACATCAGTGTGATGACCATCTTTATGCATAAATCATTGCCCCTAAATTGAATTCAAAGGCCAAAGAAGTTCAGAATGGCTGATGCATAGAATGTTAAGGAGTGTGACAAGAGATAAGGTTGGACAGGTAGGCAAAAAATAGATCTTGCCAGCTCCTGGATTCCATGCTAAGGGTTTTGGGCTTTATTCACATAATAATAATAATATAAATAATACTAGTAATGATGATAAAATAGGTAATATTTATTGAGTCCTTACTCTTCACTAGACACTTTTTCAAGTAGTTTTTGTTTAACTCATTTAATCTTTGCAACAACCCTGCACCATACGTTGGACTGCAGAACCCAAGGGCAGAGAAAGTGAGCCATCTGGCCAAGGTCATAAGGTCGGAAGCCAGACTGTAGAGCTGACATCGTTCACCACTTTGGCCCATTACCTTATAGCAATAGAGCCGCTGAAGGATTTTGGATAGGGGTGGGAGGGATGCTGAATGGATATGCATATTGAAAAGGCTTGCTCCTTCTGCAGTGAGAAGGGACAAGAGTGGAAGCACTATGACCAAATCCAAGACAGACATAGTGGATGGACATAGTGAAAGCTGGTGCGCTGGTGGGAATGGAGGGGTGTAAATGAATTTGAGGACTGTTTGGGAGGTTGGGTTGATAGGACTTAGGTCTGGAGATAGAGGGACAGGAACTTGAAGATCACCTTGCAGATTTGGGCAGCTGGGTGGTGGGTGGGGTCATGTGTTGAGATGAAGGGACAACTAGTTGGATGACCTCTCCAAGGTCACCCAGCTACTGAGTGGGGAAGGTGGGATTTTGAGCATTAAAGCCAGGAGTTTGAGTCTGGAGACAGCCTGGGAGAAGCCAGCTGTGCCGAGTGAGTCTTTTTAACGAATGGAAGAACGGAGAACAGAACCAGAATTTGAGGATGGAGTCCAAACCAGATAAGTGGAAGCATGACCATGTGGTCCCTCATCTAGAGGGGCTAGAATACAGAGCCTAGATACAGCGAGGGGTGCCCCATATCTGCAACCCCTCTGCACAACACATGGAAATCCCTTTTGAGTGAGGAAGGGCCAGGAGACAGGAGGAGATGGAGGACCAGGAAGGGGTCATTTCATTCATTGCCTAACTCCAGGAAGCCATTCAGACAGAGGCAACTAAGTCCAATTATGGGCTTCTGTAAGTGGTGTGACTGAGGGTTGTGGGGGGCGTTTATTTTGGGGAGATGGGTACTAAAAATAGGTTAAGTCTTTAAATGTCAATCCCTTTAAGTGGGTTTTCTTTTAGGGAGTCCTTTGGGCAAATGGGGTGACAGAGTGGGAAAAAAATATGGGTTTTTGGAGAGTGGTCATTCTAAATTTGAATCCTAGTATTTCCAGTATTTCCCTTTTTTTTTTGGTCTGGTGATGATGGGAATGCTGGTTTACCTCCTTGAACAATTTATTCATTTAACCATAAAATGGGGATACAATGCTCACCAAAATGAATATCTATCTATCTAATACTTGGGTAGCTCTTTATAATGTGCAAAACCCTTTCCACACATATTGCTATTTAGCATTCCTTGTCATGGTTCTGTCACTAAGGTGTAAGAACATTCCCATTTCGCTGACGAAGAAGCTGAGTCTCAGAGAGGCTAAGTGACCAGCCCAGGCTCCAGAAAAGGTACAACGGGGACTGGAACCCTGATCTCTTAAGCTTGAATGCCCTGATCTTTATGTAACCCATCCTTCTCTTCTGCAGTCCCAGGAGGAAGGGAAGCCCTGGCCTCCAGTGAAAACTCTCTCTAGTTTAAAAATAAAGAACTGCATTTCCATGACAACAGCCCTCTCTGGCCTGGGAATGGACTGTGGCAGCCAGATTGTACCCTTGTTTCTTCACACATGCTGGCAATGACCCTCGGAGCTCACAAATGCCAGCTATAACCCAACCAGGGATGGAACCTCTGTTTCTTCTTCCCCATCAGCCCTCTTTCTGGACTCACAGACCCCATCCCTCTTTGAATGTACAACAGAGATTGCACACTGTGTCGCTGTGCTTGCATCTAACAGACAATCCAAGCAGCAGGCATCCACGACAGACTCGCTGATATTAAAAACCCCAAACCAGAAAACTAAAGTAAGTCAGTGGACCCTGAAAGGACAAATCAGCCACTTTTGTAGAGGTAGGATGTAGAGTTGATACAACTGTGGCTTTGGAGTCAGGCAGTTTTTGGGCAGAGCCAAGCTTAGCTCTTGCCAGCTGTGCGGCTGTGTGTAATAACAGGCTTAACGTCTCTGAGACTCAGTTTCCCCATCATTAGATTGCAGTCTGCAGGCTGTGTGGTTCCCTGCTGCATCCCCAGTGCCAAAAACAGTGCCTGGGACATTGTAGTTGTTCTGACCGTATTTGTTGAACAAATTGTTAAATGAAGCTGTCAAACAAAGCCGATAACACTTCCCTCCCAGAGGGGTTGTGAAGATGTAATGAGACGAGGCCTCTGCAGCGCTGCGTTCAGTGTCTGGCCCATCGTGAGCAGGCCATTAACGGAAGCTGCTATTGTCATCATTGCCGCTGTCCTCTTGGGAGGTGGGGCAACTTTGGTTCCATTATAAAAGTGATGGAGGAATGTTCGAGTCTCCCCGAATAAGGTGCTCTGTGACAGTCACTTTGGGCAAGGGAGGAAAGCGTGCTTGCTGATGTGCAGAGAGCAGTGTTCTATGAAAGAACGGAGAGTCGCCTCCAGCTCTCACCTCCGCCCCAAGTCCTAGTGAGTTTAGGAAATGTTTCTGAAGTGTACCAGCGAAGAGGCAGCACTTGAGACTTGGCTGGAAGCTCCGTGTAGTTAGAGGGGAGGCTGCTGCAATGAGGGAAACCAGAGAATGTGGTAATGAAAGACCCTATTGCACTTTGCAGAAGAGTCCCGGGGATTTGGACTTGGTGTTCAGCCAGTTGTCAATTTGGGTAATTGTGCTTCGATGACCTTGAGGTTTCCCTTGGGATTTCAGGAGACATACGTCTGTCTCATGTCTCCTGAAAGCCCTCAGCTTCTGTGCAGAGGGGCCTCATGGCAACAGCGGGAAGAGAGGTTGGGTTTTATTCCTGGGAGGGTCATTTCCATTGGTGAACAAAACCAACTCTTCATGGTCTCCCTACACGGCTTTCCCAACACAACACCACACTCCAAGGCTAAATCCGAGTCCAACGCCACAGCGTCTCTAAACAAACAAGCATTGCCCCCCAACATGTCTTCTGAGATAAGACCCCAGCTCAACATGGCATCAGAGACCAAAAGAATGCAACACAAGATTACACACCCGTATTCCACTCTCGTACCACACAGACCCAACAATGGCTTCAACGCAGCTCACCTCAACACATTGTCTCGTTCAAACGCAGTGGAACTGATAAATCACACTTTAACCCAACATGGCTCCCCTGACAACTATGTCCCAACAAAGCCCCAAGCTGTCCGGTGCCAACTCAGCAATGCCTAATTGGCCCAATGAAATGGAAAGAGAATAGCAAATAAAACGATTGCCTTGGAAAACCCAATCTCTCTCCTAACCAAACTCTGTGGCCATCTATGACTGGGGTTTTCCCAGCCTTGGGGAATGAAGAAACTAAAACTCATTCCCTTGGATTGCCAACATGCAATATTTCTTCCGACCTTGACTGCTGTATCCCCTTTTTCTTGTTCCCTCGGCCACCATTAGGCTTGGCTGACCACGGTCAGGATGTTGGTGCCAGTCTGGGCTTTGGAGACAGCTCCAAGAGAGAGCCGGAGGGTAGGTGCCAGGCCTGGGGTGTGCCGTGGATGGGAATTGTCAGCATCCCTGGGAAGGGGGCTGTCCCCTGGCAGCTCTGTGTGGTCTCCTTGTCCATCCAAGACAAACCTCAAACCCAACACTCGATTTGGCAGATGGGAAAAAATAGAACAAAGTTTGCTCCCTTTCTCAAGAAATGGACCCAGGGATCCCAGGCTCGGCTCCACTCTTGGTCTTTTTCCTTTTTAAACAAACCGCCTGGCTTTTAAGATCTTCAAAATCCCATTAAAGGCTTTTACCCCTTCATATATTGGAGGCGTTTGATGAAAGGGGGTAAAGGGGAGGGAAAAGGTAATGGGGCCTCAGAGAACAGAGACCAGAGGCCTTAATTTTGCCTGTCTCCTCTGCCGGTAATGGTGTTGGATGTAAACAGTGCTCTGGTGAATGCTCCGGCGTGATTACAGGATGGCTGGGGAAAGAGGAAGTGCTTGCTAACCGCGGGGAGGAATGTCGCCCTTTGAAGGAGTTTGGCATTTATTTTTTGCCCCCTCCGCTGTTCCCCCACAACCCCAACCCTACTACTTTCCTCCCCGGCTTTCTTCTCTGGGTTCCTTGTACTGTAAACACAGTGACAGAAATTAGATGTGGGCAAATCTGTTAAACATTTTAAGTCGAAGTGGGGTTGGCAGTTGTCTCACTCCGCAGGATATGCGAGACGAAGCTAATAACTTCGTAATGGGTCTTTTGTTTTTGTCTGGGGACTGGTGGGAGGGAAGTGGGGGGCCCAGGCCAGAACCCAGGAGGGGAGGCAGGATGGAAAGTGGGGCCAGGCTGCTTTTAAGGGACCAGCCCAAACTTCCAGTGTCCTGGAGCCAAACGGGTGACCCTCTGTGCGTTCAGAAGGGCAGCCAAGGACCACCGCCCGTCAGCACGCTCCTGGCCCCTCATGTTTTGGGGCATTCTCTGGTCTCCCGGTCACAAAGCACCTCTTCTTGACAGCTTCATGCTGCAAACGTCTACTGCTGCCTCTTCATTTGTTCCATCCGTGAAATTCCCAGTGACGTCAATGGGGTTCCATGTGCAGAACACGTGTGAGCCATGGGGCCCCTAAGCGACACCAGGGAGCAAAGCGTTGGCTCTCTGGATTTCATGCCTACGTGTTTTGCTGTCTGGAAACCTCTGCCTGGGATCAAGTTCATGTTCTTAATTCTGGTCAGATGGTTGGGATGGGAGCCTAGAAACCCACAGCTGGAAGCTCCATCAAGTGACCATTTAATTAATCCAACTAATACCCTGCTTCCCCGAAACTAAGACCTAGTCGGACCATCAGCTCTAATGCGTCTTTCGGAGCAAAAATTAATATAAGACCTGGTCTTATATTATATTACATTATATAAGACCCAGTCTTACATTATAGTAAAATAAGACCAGGTCTTATATTAATTTTTGCTCCGAAAGACGCATTAGAGCTGATGGTCCGACTAGGTCTTAGTTTCGGGGAAGCAGGGTATGTGTTGAGGGCGTGCCATGTGGCCAGTGGGGCTGGATGTTGGGGATATAATGAGGAATAAGACAAGTTTGGCCTGTGTCTCCACAGGGAGCTTAGAGTCTAGTGTGTTACACTTAAATAAATAATTTCACAGACGATTATTTAACCATAGCAATGTTAGGCTATAAGGAAAGAAGAGGCTGTATGTGATTTAACTAGGAGATGGCAGAACCAAGAATCGAACCCAGGTAATCTGGCCCCAGAGTGATGCTCTTCAAACAGCTCTCTATAGTGCTTTTCTGTAAGTTTTCATGTGAACCAAAAGAGTTTCTGCTAAAAGAAATGCCCAAAGGTATTGTCTTTAGTATTTGGAAGTATGAAAATTTGATTTAATATTTATGAAGTATTATTAATTCCAGTAGTACCTCGGTTTTCGAACGTCTCCTTTGACGAACATTTTGGTTTACAAACGCCGGAAACCCAGATGTAAATGCTTTGGTTTTCGAACACGTCAAACAGGTCACCTGACTTCCGCTGAGTGCAAGATCCTGAGGCCTCACTCTCGGCTGTTTTCGAACATTTCAGAACTCGAATGGTCTTCTGGAATGGATTACGTTCGAAAACCGAAGTACCACTGTACTTAAGTATGTATTTAAGTATTATTTAAAATTTATTAAATGTTAAGTATGTTCTATAGCTGATCACAGTGCTAGACGTGGGCTTTAGAGATAAACTGCTAATAATTACAGCTAGGTATTGTGCTAACTGCTTTATTAAAATACATGATCTCATCTGATTTTAGCAACAATTATGTAAGGTAAGCACTATTATTATCCCCATTTTACAGATGAGGAAATCAAGCCTTAGCGAAATTAAGGAACTTGTTTGAGGCCACCTGGGTGGTCTGACCACAGAGCTGATGTCTTAACTGCATTGTGCTTGGTTGCTGCCCTCTGAGTTTTCAGTCTAATGGGGGAGACAGATTAAGGAAGAGATGCAATATGATGACACAAATTCTCTAAATCAGGGATGTTATAAGGTGCTGGGGTGAGAGGGTGTAGAGGAGAAAGTACTCTTGCCCCAGGGAGATAATAGAAGGATTTTTTTTAGAGGTGGTGACCATCAGAGACTCCTTGAGTAATGAGACTTTGCCAGTCACACAAAGGAGAGGGGTCATACTAGGTAGAGGTGGAGGTGAGGTGGAGAGAGGGTACAGCAAGTAAAAACGGGAAGACACTAAAAAGAAATGGGACACGAGGGGAACCGGCCTGCTGCTGAGCCGCATAGCTGTGGAAACCATTGGACAAGGATACTGGAAAAGTAGGCAGAGCAGATTGAGAAGGGAGTTTTATGCCTCACCAAACGCTTTGGGCTCAAATCTGCCAATGACAGTGCTTCCAAAGGGGTGGACACCGACTCAAAAATAACGGGACATCCACACAAGCCTGTCTCTTCTCCAGCCAGTTTGGTTCCAGCCCCGACCCACTGTTTAAAAGCTGTATCGGCAGAAAGCAGCGGTCTTTGCAATTCATATAAGCCTGTCTCGCGCCCCAAGAACACATCATTTATTTCCTATAAGTGCCTGTCTCCCTTTTCCTCAAATATGCTCAGGGTTACAACTTTCCCTGCTTCCTGGGGGAGTTGCCCACTCCACACAGTAATTACTCACTCCATAAAGGCTGTCTCCAAACCTCCTTCTCAGCCTTTTTTTTCCTGACCCTTTGTAACTGACCAGTTAAAGGGTAAGCTCACTGCCTCTTTACTTGTTAAGAACAGCCGCCATGTTGGATCTCATCTGGAAATGAGTGCCCCTGGGGGAAAGCATCCTTTTTCTGCTCCTTCCTTTTCTTAGTTTGAAGTCAATGTAATTTATTTAGTGCCTTCCCACTTCTTTTTTATACATCCAACCAGGAAAGTGGAGATTTATTTTTTTTATAACATAATTATAAGATTGCTCTCAATTCCAAGTCTGGTGATGTTGAAATGGATCGGGGTAGTGAATATAAGCTTCTAAGTCATGAATACGACTATGTATACAACTTCATTTAACCTCTTTGCCATTCTTCTCATTGGTGAAATGTAGATATGATTGCTGTTCAGTTCATCTCTATCACACACAGATGAGGCCTGCTTCTATAGAGAAAGTCCCCGCCCTGGTCCCTGAGTGGTCCATTTTTATGCAAATCAGGAGTCCAAATTTACACAGCGTGATTGGTCCAAATAGCACTGCCCTGATTGTTTGGGATCACACATTCTGATTGGTTGTTGTGGAGATGCTATGATTGGTCAGTAAAGATGCAAATAAGGATATAGCTGTGCAGTTCCAGTTGGATGGGGCAGGTCTCAGCCATTGGTTGAAGTACAATTAGGAACTCCTTTATTAAGGTGGGCTCAGAGAGGAGGAACTCAGTGCAGGAAGCTTGGCAGCCCACTCTGTGGCTTTTCCCTGAAATGCAACATGCATGAGAGGCCTCTGTAAACAATTGCTGCTAAACTCTGTTTATAAATTTGGGCCCAGTTTAACCACAAGAAGTCATTTTTGACAGGTATATTCCTTCTTGGGGGTCAACAGTATCAATAGGCATGATATCAGCTGTAACAAAATCAGTGATAATGATGGTGGTTGGAAGTGAAAAAGATTTGTTAGATAAGAGCCAGGTTGCCTGTGTTTGAAGTCCACCTCTCTCTTTCATAGCTGTGTGACCTTGGGCAAATTGTTTAGCCTCTCTGTGCCTCAGTTTCTTCAACTATAAAAAGATGATAGTATCTTCCTCAAAAAGTTGTCATAAGAATTAAATCAATTAATATCGAAATGCTTAGAGCAGTGATTGGCACATCATAAGCATTATACAAATGTCTGTTATTGTTATTATTACTGTTGTTCTAAATCTTTATAACTGGTTTCTACATTTGTATGTGGAAATCTTGACCTCCTCTTTCGATAAAAAATGTGTCTCCACTTTCAGAAGCTTGTATTCTGTAATTTATTCTCGTTAAAAAAATTAGTAATGTCAAGAAATTGGTAGTAAGTGGACCCCTCAGTCCTCAGAAAAGATCATGATTTACGCAAAGAGAGTTTTGCAATCAGCGCTCTAACCACACCAGGCTCTTTCTAGATTCTTCGTTGCATAACTTGAAGGGTTTAAGGCAGTGGAAATTGGAAGCAATTCATTTGAATACAGCTCAGTGATTTGCCCTTAGTACATTGGCGTTGATAAATACTTGCTCATGCATCATGGTGAGAAACTCCTTTTGTGGTCTTTGTAAGTGTGTATTTTTATTCATTAGAACTTTGTTAGTCATAGCTGTGATAAGATTATCTGCTATGGTGCAGGCCTGGCCTCATGATGAACTAAAACTAACACTTTGGGGAGTCTGGCTTTGCGGGGGTGGGCATGCTATGCGTATCTATCACCTTGTACTCACCCAAGGAATGGTAAAACTTAAAAAAAAAAAAAAGGGGGCAAAAATGTATGAAAGAGATTAAGGCCCGGCATGAAAACTATTTTTATAGGCAGTTTGGCCTCAGCTTTGAAGTTCAATCGGGAGTGATGTATTGCTATCAGCTTGGATTTCACACCTATTCAATTCTGTAACCAGGTAGTGATGTACAACCTCCTTTGGGTATAGAAGAATGAAACAAAATTAAGACAAGCTGTGAAATGGCCCCCTTGCTGCAATTTCATCTCCAGGATAGATTCGGATTTGCCAGAGTGTGTTTAGACTGTTTTTTTTTTTTTCTTCTTTAAATGAGAAAGATGGTGTGACAATTTAAAAAAACCCACAACAACAATAGAAAACAAACATTTGGAATAAGGGGGAAAAAAGTCCCTTGTCATCCTCACACCCAAAGACAAAACCATTTTCATTTCTACACATTGCTGGCGAGTCTTGGTCCATAGGCAGACGTAGGCTTATAGGGTTGCATGCGGAGTTTACTTTTAAATGTCTTTTCATTCTTAACTAGGCATTTTATCATCCTGTCCACCTCACTTTTCCCAAGGGAAAAACAAACAAGCATAAAATCCCCACATCATTTTCTTGCTTGGAAAGCGAGAATGCTGCATCATGTTTGCTACGAAGCGTCCTGTCTCAAAGGGTACCCAGCTCGTGGGTTACAGCTTTACTCTTGTCGTTAAAGGTTTTTAAAATGGAGCGGTCCGCGTATTGCATTTCTACAAACCGGGGCCTTACTTTGGACGCTTTGCCCCTATGGATAGCCCTTGTGTCCAAGATTGGAAATGGAGTGACTCTTTGGCTTTCAGTTCTTGCAGTGAGAGGCACCATCCATCCTCCCAGATCCAGCTTTCACCACCTCAGACCTGGTAGAATACCCAGCCTATTCCTGAGGTTTCCATGGGAACAAGGTAGCTGCTACAAGCGCCTGACTCAGGAATTACTCAGGACTCCTCTTCCCTCATCCCACATGTCCTTTGGACATATCAAGCCCATTCTGGTCTTCGGACTTTCGCATCTGCCGTTCCCACTGCCTGAGACCCTCTCCCCAGCTCTAGCATGGTCAGCTGCTTCTCATGTCTTAGGTCTCTGCTCCAAGGTCACCTCTTCAGGTGCCCTCCCCGCCTACCCTGACGTCCCACCTGGTCACTATTCTCTGCCCCATGGCCCTATTATTTTCTCCATAGCACTTGCCACGCTCTGAAATTCTCCTACTTATTTATTTGGACACATGTGAGTGTCTGTCTGTCCTTTGCCTCCCACACTTGTTTATTTATGTAGGTCCATACCTGGCACAGGTAGATTTTCAGTGAACTAAATCCTCAATGAACGTATAGCTCACTTAGGTCCTATCTGTTCCATGTCAACACCCTCCCCCCTTAAAAAATTAATAAAGTTTTTAGAGAAGTTTTAGGTTCACAGCAAGATTGAGCCAAAGTATAGAGATTTCCCTTCTACCCCCTGTTCTCCCCACTCTGCCCCCCCATACACAGCAACCCCCCTCACTATCAGCATCCCTCACCAGAGTGGGACATTTGGTACAATCGATGAACCTGCATTGACCCACCACTGTCACCCAAAGTGCACAGTTTACATTACAGTTCCCTGTTGGGGTTGTACATTCTATGGAGTTTGACTAATATATGATGTCATGTATCTACTATTACAGTGACACACAGAAGAGTTTCACTGACTTAAAAATCCTCTGTGCTCCGCCAATTCATTCTAAACCCTAGTTTAATACACCTTAGACATTTACTCAGGCTGGAATGGCAACAGAACACTAAGCTGCCACTCCAAATTTAAGAGTTATTAGCATTTATGTAGCACCTGCTAGGAGGGAGCAGGCCCGTGCTAAGGGCTTTGCATGTACGGTCACGTTTCAGCCTCATAACACCTGTATTCTGGATAAAGCTCGTCTTCCCTCTTTCCAGTTTTCTGTTTCTCATACCCCAGTTCCCTCATGCACAGTCCCCACAGGCCCTACTGTTTGGCTTCTCCTCCTTGGCTAGTCCCTGCAGCCTTGACTTGGCTTTTCTGCTTTCACCTTCGGGACTCTCCAGGCCATATCTGGCTGGGGAGATTTACTGGACCAGTCCCCGAAAGAGGAAGAACCAAGGCTCTTTTAGAAATTCAATGTCATTCAGTAAAGCATTTAGTGAAATCTACTACGTGAGAGGTGAGAGGTACTGAGGATAGAGGCCTACATCCTGGTATCGTAGAAATTTGCAGTGTTTTCCTTCCTCCCTCCCTCCCTCCCTCCCCCCCTCCCTCCCCCCGTCCCTCCTCCCTCCTCCTTCCTTCCCTCCTTCCCTCCCTCCTCCCTCCTCCTCCTCCCTCCCTCCTTCCTTCCCTCCTTCCCTCTCTGCTCAGTGGAGCCCAGGAACTGCAGATCTCCGTGGTTCATCAGAAACGGGGTGAGGGAGGTGTGAGGCAGCTGTGTGACTGCCCGAGGAAGCCCACTCAGTTGCACAGTGAGATAGGAGAGAAGCAGGGGGCTGTTTGCAAGGCCTGTGCCTGAGTGGAAAGTTCACTTCTTAGCGCAGACAAGAGGAGGGTGACCCAGCTCACCACACACCTGACTGAGCACTGGATGGAAAACACGTGGAACCAGCCCTGGGGCACCAGCCTGTGTCCGTTCTGGAGGAAAGCTTCCAACTCGCCCCCATTTCTGGCTGCTCAGAATTAACTGGAATATTCACAGGTCCTGGGACTAGGAGTATGTGTGTGTTCCTCATATTTCTCACTCAGCTCCCACACTGCAGACCTTGTACGAGCAATCATGTGTGTCTCTGTCCCTCAGCTGTGCCCTTTAGGCTCAAGTGAGGCCCCCAGACCTCAGATTCCTTGTCCCCAGTTGGCTGTACCTATGCTAGCCTCTAAATCCCCCCCAAGGCTGTGCAAGGTAATTTCTGCAAGGTAATTTCTACTCTCCATTTCACACTTGGGGAAACTGAGGCACACAGCGGTTACGCAACTTTCTTATGGTCACACAGCTCGTGAACAGTCAAACCATGAACATGGAACCCAAACCTGTCTGAATTCAAAGCCTCTTTGTTCTTCCGTGGCCTATGTTAGACTCTCCAGATTGCCAAGAAGCTAGAAGCAAGACTGTTGATGACTGAAAGCCCGGCTGCCCCCCTCATGGACGTCAGTTCTTTCCTCCAAGAGCTTCCCTTTGGGTGGAGGATGGAGATACCAACTCATTGCTTAACTGGCATTGCTTCACATTTGTTTCTTTATCTGTAAAATGGACTTAATAATAGCAAGGGTGTTATGGGCCAGATTAATTAATGTTTGGACAAGTTCTTTGAGATTCCCTGGATGGAAGGTGTGAGGGGAGTGCCAAGGGTTATTAACGCAGAGGCATTTGCAAGGCCCAATTTAGGATTGCCCATATTTCCCACTTGGCAGCCTCTGCAGTGATGGCTGACTCAGGAAATATTCACCAGGACAGGCGATACCCTGACTTCAGGTCTGACTTATGACAGACGAGGGTATAGGTTGTGGTGGCTTTGCATGGGTATGTTGCCTCATCCCTTGTTGGTAGTTTGTTCTTTCACGTTGAGAGCTATGATTCCACCAAAGCATGGCCTGTGGCTGGGGATTAAGGACACAATTGGAAGGGACTAACAGGATAGGTGAGGAGCCACAGAATGGCTTCACCCCAATATAACTTGTGGACTTTGAGAAGCAATTATCTGCCAAAAAGGACGCCTTGTGGTTAATTAGGCCCCAAATCATAACAAGAACCTAGCAACCGTTGCTAATGGAGGCTTCCCAAGCACATTGCATTTCAGGGAAAAGCCTTGGGCTCATCTGTCAGCGCACTACACTGCTTCTGCCTTCTGAACTACCCTGATAAAGGAGTTCCTCCTATTGTATTTTGACCAATGGACTGAGACCTACCCTGTCCAATCAGAACTGTGCAACTATATCCTCATTTGCATCTATACTGACCAATCAGAGCAGCTCCATAACAATCAATCAATGAAGCTGACCAATCAGGACCGTGCTATTTGGACCAATCAGACTGTGCAAATCTGGATCCCTTATTTGCATAAAAATGGACCAATCAGAGATGGAGCAGGAACTTTCTCTATATAAGTAGGCCTTCCCTTTGTCTTGGGGGAACGCACTTTTGGTTTCCTCTGGAGGCTGTGTTTTTCTGGTCTGCAAGCTGTTTACCTAAGTAAAGTTTCTCTTTTCTCCGTACCCCAGATTGGGGATTCCAGTTGGCATTGGATTATTGGCAGCAACCTTTTGTTGACAAACTTTTGTCTCTGTGGGAAAGATGATGACAGCACCTGAGGTATCCCAAGAGCCTGGAAATCAAGCAAGTGTCAGACAGAAAAATTCAATAGCTGCCTATAAATGGAGCAGATGGGTGATGAATACATTTTATACAATAATGCCCCCTGGTCTCAGAAAAATGCAGCCTGTATGGGGTTGTAACTGAAAAAGCCAAAAAGAAATCCTCTCTCATTATTCTGCTTCTCTTTTCATTACGCTGTTCAATTGCACAGCTGATTATTATTTAATTAAGCATTTTATTTTAAAATAGTTTTAAATTAACAGAAAAATTGTGAAGATAATACAAATAGTTCCCATATATCTCAAACCCATTTTCCCCTATTAACATCTTGTGTTAGTGTGATACCTTTGTTGCAATTAATGAACTAATATTGGTATGCTATTATTGTTATTATTACTATAAGTTTCATACTTTATTCAGATTCACTAAATTTTTACCTAATACTCTTTTTCTGTTTCAGGATCCCATCCAGGACAAAACATTATGTGTAGTTGTCATGTTGCCTTAGGCTTCTCTTGGCTGTGACAGTTTCCCAGACTTCTCTTATTTTGACGACTTTGACAGATGACCAATGACCTTTTGAGGAGTGCTGCTCAGGTATTTCATAGACTATCCCTTAATTGGGGTTTGTTTGTTGATTAGACTAAGATTATGGGTTTTGGAGTGGAAGGCACATAAGAGATGAGTTTGCTATTCTCATCACAACTTATCAAGGGTACATATTTATCACTGTGAATAAATTTTTATCACATGACTTAGGCAGTGACCATAATTTGCCAGGAGCTGATTATTTTAACATTTATTTTGATATCATGAGCCACTGCAAGTCTATAGAAAAGAATATAATTTAATTACTCCCTCAATGTGTGTTTTAAGCTCTGTGAGGACTTGTTCCGGATGTTTCTCTCTAGCCCATAGCTCTGTGCTATCTGAACACCTAAATGAAAGCAGGAAATGAGTCTTGGTTTAAAAACAAAAACAAAAACAAAAAAAACTGCTTGAAAGAAGTCCACGTGGAACTTAGAAAATGTGATATTAGAGCAAGAATATATCGATGTTTGTTGGATGGATGAATGAAGGGTGTCTCCAGAATGTCCAGAAAAGGAACAAACCAACTGGCTGGGACATTCTGGTCCATGTTGAATATTTCTTCCCACAGTGGAGAGAGTTGACAAGAGCCGTTGATGATCACCCAGCCTACACGTCCTTACTTTTGTCTTCTGTGTACCAAGCCTCTTCCTGTTTAACATCTTTCGAGGAAAGAGAATGGATTCATTGGTTATCATAAGCATCCCAGTTCTCACAGATGCTCTACTCACTTAAATCAATGAAGATGTTGACAGGAAGATTCATTCCTCTCCTGCTAGAGAATTTGGACATGGCCCACATGACTCCGCTTTCATTGATTAACTTATTCAACAAATAGTGGTAGCGTGCCTACTGTGTGACAGGCACTATTTTAGACCCCAAGTTTTGCTAAACGACACATGCATGGCTCCGTCCCCAAGGAGCTCACAGTCTGGCTGAGAATTCGACATGACCATCTTTGGAGGCATGGTTTGCTGGAGAATGATAATTTCATTAAGGGATAGCCTCCTTGCCTTTCAATGGCACACAATGCTGGAGTGACCAGGAAGCCTCTTGTCTCATTTACTATGTTGGTGTTCTCGAACTGCAACAGAGAATAATAGGTCCACCTATGAGGGGGTGGACACCTGTAGAAGTAGGAACCATCATCACCGACACGTATCAGAGCAGAAACAACATTTAAAGCAAAACTAATTGCCCACTCAGCCGACTCCAGTATGTTCATCAGTTTAGTTATTTCATTATTCAATGCAAAGGTTGTTGGTAAGATGCCCTTCTGCTGGGTAAGGACTTGCAAAGCCCTTCACCAAATCAAGGCCCCGTGGGGATTCCCCCAGGACCTGGGAAGATCCGCTCAGTCAGGGTGCTGCAGGGGGCAGAAGGGCTCCAGGCACACTGGGTCCAGATCTTAGCTCTGAAGTGGTCTGGCCGGCCTAAGTCTTAGTTTCTTCAGCTATGACACAGAAACACAAACCCCGATTTCACAGAATCTATAATAGATAATATATTTGCAAACTGCAAGGTCCTGGAGTAATGGAAAACTTGTTATTTGGACAATCACTAAGTGGTAGCAGGGACTTTGTCTGTCTTGGTCATGGTTTTAATTCCTAGCACTTGGCACAGTGCCTGGCACATAGTAGGATGTCAGTTGATGCTTGGTGAATGAGTGAATGGGGATGGGTGAACGGATGACTAAATGGATGGGAGGATGGAACGCTGGATAGATGGATGAATGAATGAATGAATGAATGGTGAATAAATGAATGACTGAGTGGTAATCAGTGCCCCTCCTACAAATGGATGTTTTCTCTCCAGTTCCTTGGTACCAGAGGAAGACACCCCAAATTTGGCTTCTGCCTTACAACTGTTCTGTGGCTTTGAGACAGCCAACTAACCTCTTAGTTTCCTTGCTCATAAAAGAGCGATAATGACCCTTTCTTTGGGGGCCAGTGGTGTAGTGGGTGTTGGAAAATTAATTGGGTGGTGGTGAATGGCTTTGAGATCTTCAGATGAAAGGTGCTGTGGAGGTGAGCTGTTATTATCCTTATTACCTTGGGTTTCCTTTTGCTGCTTCTGCCTCCTTCAAGGTCGGCTCCTCTCAGCCTCCCGGGAGAGCCACGGTGCCCAAGAGCAAGTTTTACTCGGAGTGGGAGTCTGTCTTTCATTGGACTGACTCTTCCCTGGGGTCATTTGGCAGAAGGCTTCCAGGTGAGAGAGATATTATCCTAGGAACTTGGCTGCCTTGCCTCATTTCCTTCCAGAAGGATTGATTTTCCCAAATACCAACCAGCCCCTGCAGTACTCGGCAGGCTGAAAACAGACTCTCTTTTTCCTCTTCCTGGCATGATAAAAGAGGGGATCCCTCCAGATCCTATTTTTGGAAGCCCCACCTGTTGGCAAGACCTGGGCTTAGAACTAGAGGCCAGGTGTCTACCATCTGGTGTCCAAAGAGACCTGGGGTTCATTTATATCCACAACCAGATCACAGCCTCCCTCCTTCCCATATGTGGCACCCCAGGTTGAAGGCCTGGGATGCATATATCTTTCACTTTGTACATATTTGATAGAGGAAAAAGGTCACAGGCTTTGGAGCTAGGAAGATGGTTTGGCCCCACAACTGTGTGTCCTTGGACAAACTGCTTAGCCTCCCTGATGCCCCCCCTTTTTTTTAAACATCTGTAAAACGGGGCTATAATGCTGACCACACAGGGTTGTCAGGAGGATTTAATGAGATGGTGCATCTTTAGGTGCCCAGCCATTTGGTTTCTTTCCCCTTCTCCTCTTGTCTTCTTCCACTTCCAAGGCTGCCTCTGGGATTTCTTTCCCTCCTCACGAGCCTTGTTTTGTTTCTCGTGCTTCCCATCCCAGTAAACACCAAGTTTCTGGATCCAGGAACATGAACACAAGCCTGACCTCATTTTTGACCTCCATCGTCCATCACTGCTCAAGGACAGACTTTCTCATGCTTTCTGGATTCTGCCCCCTTCCTTCTATCGCTACCTGTCGCATCCTAGGCGAACTCACCACCTCTCTCTCCAGTGAACAGCAATAGCTTCCTTGATGCTCTTACTTTGCCACCTCTGCCTTCTTCGCTGGAGAAGACAGAGCTCTTCCTGCAGTATAAGTTGAATCACACCATTCTCCCACTTAAACCCCTCCAGTGCTTTTCCAATGGGAACAGATGCCTCTGGTGCCCCCCACCACACCCCCTCTATCTACCTTGGGTTTTTCCTCTAGCTCCCTCTTCTTGTCCCTACTCTCCTTGCCGCTCCTCTTTATTTGTTCTTTCTCTTCTCTTCAACCTCTCTCTGCTCTTGGAGTCCTCTTTGCTGGGCTGACAGAGACAGAATCTCGTATCTGTTACTACCTGGGTGACATCTGTCTGAGATGGAAGGACATTGGGAGAAGAGGCTCAAATAATGCATCCTTCACTGTTGACATGGCCGGGCTTTGGCGTAGCCATTGAAGCTACCAAAGGCTGTTTGCCCAGGTAGTTCTGATTGGAAAGTGACCTGGGACTGCCCCCACTTTCCTCTCTCCATCCATATTCTCTTTGCCATGAATATGGCACCTCAAAGGCCATCTTCTCTCTTGGGAAAGTTTAATAACTAGTTGTTTTCTACCACCATAGCACTTTATTTCCTGAGAATGAGAAGTGATCATTTTGTTCCTTGATTATAAATGTCTTATGGGCAGGGACAATATTTCTACATTTTACATCTTCAATAGAGTCAGCACAGTGGCTAGGACACAGCTGGAGCTCAATGGACATTTGTTGAATTGGATGGAGTGGAGCAATGACGTCCTTCTGTTTGGGGTCTTTCAGACTAAATACCTCTTGGTTCTTATCCCTCCTGAAATGGATCTGATTATTCTATAGCTGTAAGGAAGCTTGAAACCTCCTTTGTTTGGGGCAGGGAAATTCCAACCACATCAATTGGTGGTTTTCCCATTCAAGATGTCTAGAGACAGACTTTTCACAGATGTACTCAGTTGTCCTTTCAAGTGTTTTATCTTTGACCCTGAGTACATTCTTCTAATTGTCCATTCATACCCCCCACCTCTGCTTAGCTTTAAATGTACTGCTTCTTGTTTGGATATCAAGAGTGACTTCTTATAGTCTTTCCCTTAAAATTATTTCCAGGTTGAAGACAGAAGCTGTGATTTTCTCTCCTTTTTTTATTTTTTATTTTTTTTTTATTTCTTTAGACTACTAGCTTCTCAAGATAGAAAGGAGACCTGACTTCTGGCTGTAGCTCTGTCACTTGTTCACTTTGAGTGAATCACTTCTTTCTTTGGGTTGGTTTCCTCACCTTAAGTTAAAGACTGGATTAGATTAGAGATTCACAAGCTCTGGTCCACAGCTTGTTTGTGTCAATAAAGTTTTATTGGCACACAGCCACACCCATTGGTTTACATATTGTCTGTGGCTGCTTTTGCATTACAAGGGCAGAGTTGAGAATTGCAACAGAGACTATAAGGACCGCAAAACCTAAAATATTTACAATCTGGTCCTTTACAGGAAAAGTTTGTTGACCCCTGGAATAGATGGTTTCTTAAGGTCCTTGCTTGAACATTCACGCCATGATGTTTAGCTAGTGCCAACTGCACATTCCTTACCCTTAGGCATTGCCCTGTTCTGTGCAATAAGCCCCACTGGGGTTCCTGGATGTGACTGAGAGGGTCCCTGCCTGGGGTCAAGCAGTGTTGAAATCCATCCTGAGCATGTTTTCGTCTTTTTGTTTCTCTTCCAGTGCTTCCCGCTGCGTCTAGGACAGAGGCTCAGGTTGGTGCTAGATATTGAAATATCTCATCTCCAGCCTAAGTCTTTAGGCATGCGTATAGCCAGCTGGAATCTAATCATTCTGATTTGCTCCCACTGTCCAGGTTCATAATCTCTTACATGAAATTCCAAACTCCAAAATTCTCTGAAAATCGATGACTTTTTCATAAATCATGTAATAACCATACTTAACTCAAACAGACAGGAGATTCTTGATAGCCTTTTTGAAATCTGACTGCGAATGTCGACAGGCTGTGCTGCCCAAGCATGAATGTGTTGAATCCTGGGTGGGGTCTTGGAGGTGTATGTGCTCTGTTCTGTTTCAAACGTGTGTGACTTTCTGAATTCTGAAACACATCTGGTCCTGAGGTTTTGGATTAGGGATTGTGGACCCGTATTTCTTTTTATGGTTACCTCCTATTTCTGGCAAACATTTAAAAGTGTATGAAGTGAGGTAATTTAGACAAACAACAGAAAACACAAAATAAATAATAAGAGGAGTGCTCAGATCTGGCTTAAATTGTAGAGCGATGCAGAAGTGGCTTGAGTTGAAGAAAACCAGCCTGGAGGGGTATTTTCCATCCCTTAATGACCCTTCCACTCTTTTTTCTTGTTCTCTTTCTTATTACACGCCGTGATCACCCAACCTCCTTCTTACTGCCTCCAAACCCAGACTATCTCTGCATGATGGTTAGTTAATGAATAATCCTATCTTACCCATAAAACAATATGTGGCGCCGAGAGCCCATCTGAGATTCCTGACACTTTTAGAGACCAACTTGGAGCTGGCGGAGGACCCTCGCAGGGAAGAGTTTCCCTGGAGATCGGTGCGGGGGCAGGAATCATGAATCTCGGAGTTTGGGGTCCTCAGGATGGTTTGGGGTGAAGGCCATGGCTTTGAGGCCAGACTCACCAGAATGCTGCATTCCTGACCTCAAGTAGTTCTTAAAACACCAAACATTCGCTCCCACAAATGAGGTAGATTTAAACCAAGACCCGATTACAGCCAAGAGTGGCGAGGCGGCCACGGTGCTATAAAGAAATGATGTTATTATGTCCAAGGGATGCCATTAAAACTCTGTTTACAAACCAAATGTGCCAGAGAATGGGTCAGGGAAAGAATTATTAGCAACAAAGCTATTTGATCTCTTTTATGATCCAGTGAGTCATATCTCTCCATGCTCTAGAAGGTGAATAATGAAAACCTCAAGCCTGTTGATTTATAAACAGGCCCAGAATTCCCTGTTCTTTAACCTCAGATGCCCTCTCAAGTGTGATTTACCCTAAATCAAACATGACATCAGATGCCACTGGGCCTCTCCCTCCTCCCAAGAGGTAATTGAAGAGGTGATTGGCGTATAGGGTGCATAAAATCCCCATTCAGGATGATGGATAACTGTGGGAAGGGTCAGTGGCCAGGACTCAGAGACATGGCTTTGTTTCTACGTGCCCCTTATCTGCAGGGTTTGAGTCTCCAAAGCTGCCTTTGTTCAAGCTCCTGGATTCTCAGCAGACCACGGGAAGGGAGGCTCAGGGTGAACATACCACGTTGCTCTAACAGCCACGGTTTGGCCCGTCTTCCTCCTCCTATAAAGAGGTTAGGAGAAGCCGGACCCGTCAGGATTCCATCTGAACTCCACCCACTACTGAATGCAACTTCGGGAACATTACCAAAGGCCTCTGAGGCTCAGTTTCCACATTTGTTAGGTGGCACGGTCATGGTTGAAGTGCTCACGCTGCCCCCAGCACTATGCTAAGGCACTTTATATGTGCCATGTGCCAGCTCGTTTCAATCCTCACGATAATCAGACTCACTTTGTCACGCCTGACCGTGGAGCAGACGTTCGTGCAAAAACTTTGCATCTACTCGTTTATTTAATCTTCACAATAACTCTGTGAGATGGAGCTAAGAACAGGAGCCTATGGGAGCAGACAGGATTTGAGTGTAAGTGGTTAATTTGGGAGCTCTCAGGAAGCTCCAGGAAGAAAGGAAGATGGAATAGGAAGAAGGTAATCAAGCCCCAGCCCTCGCCCCATGTCAGCATCCCTGCTGTGGGCCACTGGGGTGAATTCCCCATGTTTAGGAAGACGGCATAGAATGCACCCAGGGATGTCACCAGAGGGTAGGAAGTTGGGGTAGTTATGTGTCAACTCTAGTTGATCATGATGGAGGAGTCTTAACTCTCCCCACCCCCACCTGCCCCACATGCCGGCCAAGTGTTTTCCAATGACAGATTCCTCAAGCAAAGAGCTCTAGGTGCTTGCAGTTTTGGAGAAGTCATTGGATTGGCCTGCACAGGAATGGTGTAGAGAGGGTGTGGACATGTCCCCACCATATCCACTACCGGTCCATGCGAGGGTTGAGAAGACTGAGCCACAGAGACTTGAGAGTTTCCCAAAGGTTCCCCAGCTGGCAAGTGCGGGAGACACGATCTGTAGCCACTGGTCATCTGAATTCCTAGTCCATAGCGAAAGCTTCTGGGGTGCTTGTCATAACTCTTCATGGAAGTTATCACTATCTCATTTTAGAAATGAAGAATCTGCTTAACAATAACCCACATTGTCACCCCAATAAATTTAATTAAAAAAAAAAAAAGAAATGAAGAATCTGGAATTCAGGGGGTTAAAGCGACTTTGTCCCACTGCCGATCAGCAGCTGAGCCAGGCCTGAAATTGGGCTTTCGTTGACTTCAAAGTCAGGGTCGGTCTCAGCGCGTAGTACTCCTTTCGCGTCCCTGGGTTGTCCTAAATCGGAGCAGTGCTTCCATGTCTTGTGCAGGCTGCAAGGGCAGCCTACAGGCGCATGCCATCTCATTTTTTTTTTAAGGTCAATATCGTGGCTGGAGGTGAGGGGAAGCCATTGTGACTGCTTGTCCTGTGTGCCCTCCTCCCAGAGATGCTCTCTGCACGGGGCTGGCTCATGGCTCTAGTTCCATTCAATCCGTTTCTAGTCCCTAGGTACTGCCTGACTCAGCTCTTTATTGCTGCCATCTTCTGTTGTTACCCAGGTCATCCTTTATGCTATTTGGGCATGTCAAAAGTTAGGGACCTTTGATTTAGCCAATTGCTATGAAAACACTAATTGGAAAGGATATATGCACCCATACTTATGTCCATTGTAGCATTATTTGCAATAGCCAGGATATGGAAACATGCTCCGTCCATCAACGGAAGAATGAGTAAGATGTGATATAGACGTACCATGGAATACTATTCAGCCATGAAACGATGAAATATTGCCATTTGCTACAACATGAATGGCGCTTGAGAGAATTATACTGTGTGAAATAAGTCAGATGGAAAAGGACACAAACAGTATGATTTGATTCATATGTGGAATATAAAACAAAAAGGAAATGAACAAACGAAACAAAACTCATAGAACGGTGGCTACCAGAGGGAAAGGCGGTGGGGAGAGGGCCAAATGGGTAAAGGGCGTCAAATATATTGTGACGGATGGCAACTGGACTTTTGGTAGTGAACACAGTTTAGTGTATACAGATACCGAATTATGATGTTGTATACCTGAAACTTACATGTTATTAACCAATGTTCCTTCCATAAAAAAATAAATTAAAACACATTATGCAACTTTGAATCAGACGCGGCAGAAAAGGCTATAATTACGGGTCCTAAAATGGAATCTTTGAGAACTTTAAGCAGAAACTCTGTCTCCTTCCCTCCTTTCCCTCTGCCACCCTTTCAAGGAATGGCACAGAGGCTTGGAAAGTCCCACCGGGCTCACGGACACCCTGGCAGAAGGCAGAGAGCTGCTTTAAGAAACCACATGGTGCTTGCGGATGCTCTCGACAGGCTGTGGTTTTCTGGTCCACTTCTCTAGACCTTGCCAGAGCCCTTCCCGGAGCCATTTGTCATTGTATTCACAACTCACATCACATCCCGCATCAGCCCGTTCCCCTGCAGCGCCCAGAGCCCAGCCGTTTTCATGCCAAGCCAGCAAAAACAGACCGCCTGGTGCAGTTGGAAAACACACACACTCCCGAGCCTCTTCTTTCTTGCAGAAATAATAAGTGATAACAGCATTGCAATGGACTGCGACCTGATGACGACAAAGAAAGCACGATGTCTTCCAAGCCCTGGACCGAGAGATGAGGCCTGGCGTGGGTACATGTTTTCTTGGTGACTTTGGGCACATGACTTCTTCTCTCTGGTCTCCTTTGTTTTCTCATCAGTGAAATGGAAGTGATGGGCAAGAAGTGAATCTGATTTTCCTTCCCCAAAGTTGGGTATTGTGTTAATTTCAAGGGGCTGCTGTAACAAAGAACCACAAACGAGGTGGCTTCAAACAACTGAAATGTATTTTCTCACAGTTCTGGAGGTTAAACTCTGAAGTCAAGGTGTTGGCAGGGTCCTGCTGCCTCCTGTTACCAGGGGAATATCCTTCCTCACCTCTTCCAGCTTCTGGTGGTGGCCGGCAATCCTTGGCATTCCTAGGCTTGTAGATGCACCACTCCAGTCTTGGCCTTCATCTTTACATGACCTTCTCCCCTATGTGTGTGACTGTGTCTGAGGTCAAATTTTCCTCTTTTTATAAGGTCACCAGCCATATTGCATTAGAGTCCATCCCACTCCAGGATGACCTCATCTTAACTTGATTACATCTGCAAAGACTCCATTTCCAAATAAGGTCACATTCACTGGTACCAGGGGTTAGGACTGCCGCTTCCCATATTGAAGGTCCCTGCCTTTCCGTTGGATGGCACTCTGCAGCAGTAGTCACCGTATTTTGTGATCACAACAGAAAGGCTCCGTGTCACCCATCGCTTCTGGCATTGCAATTTCTGTCAAATAAAAATATTACGGTGTGTCCTCAACTACCTTATTCACTGGATCTGGCACCATGTGACTTCTGGCTCTTCCCCAAAGTCAAAATTATTCAGGGCATCGAGGCAGCCATGACAGCATAACTAAAGACACTCACAAAAGAGGACTTCCAGAACTGCTTCAGAAAGTGGCAAGAACGATGGGATAAATGTGTTCAAAGTGAGGGGGAGTATTGTTTTAAAAACTATTTATTTATTTTATTAGTTTCAGGTATACAAACCAATGCAATAGTTATACATTTCACTCCTTGCAAAGTGATAACCCCCCTCCCCCAGTCTATTGTGAGGGGGAGTATTTTGAGGGGCATTAATGGCAATGTGTCTTTTACTGTAATAATTATTTTTTTACTTACACATTCACCACATTGCTTGATCACACCTCGTAGATTTAAGGACATTCATTTTTGAAATTTGAGG
Organism: Rhinolophus sinicus; assembly: GCF_036562045.2. Taxonomy (NCBI): domain Eukaryota; kingdom Metazoa; phylum Chordata; class Mammalia; order Chiroptera; family Rhinolophidae; genus Rhinolophus; species Rhinolophus sinicus. Next base: position 30,474,437 of record NC_133765.1, on the reverse strand, counting down.
TAGGAGATGTTGATAGCTTGGCCTCACTGGAGAAGAAATCGGGGAAACTAGTGTAGGGACCAGGATTAGTTGCAGCTGGGACTGACATTAAGCTGGGATGCAGTGGTACCCCTTTCCAGGCTGTTAAAATATCAGGGGACCTACCCACTGCCCTGTGCACTCCCCTGTCCCCTGGCTGCCATGGTGGCAAGGTGATTTGTTCAGAATTTTTCCATTACTGGAGATTCTGATTGGTTTTGGTTAATACACTGAGTAAAACAGGAGTTCCATCATGATGTCGGGACACCCTCAGTTGAACGGTAAGGCCATATTGGATGAGTTCCACCTTCTCCCACATGCTGGCCATGCAGTAGGTTATAAACTCCACGAGGGCATGGATGTTTGTCTTGCTCATTGATGTATCAGCAGTGCCTAGCACTGGGGGTTAAAGGCTGGAGCACATAGTAGATGTTCAACAAATATTTGTTGAACGGATACATAAAATCTCTGACAAAGCCGATGACAAACATAAGCAAGGGAAACAAAAGAATCTGCCTGCACCAAAATACTCTCTTGAAATTTTCAGAGTTTTTTTTTATTTTTTAATTGTATCCATTCATTCAAGAAATAGCCATCTTGAAACTTGGGATATATCCCAAACTTTGACATCCTTGTAGCCACTGACAGTGTCCCCATTTGCCAGCTGAGGCTAATGAGACTAAGATAGGCTGAATTGCTACTCAGAGGCCCATTGACTATAAGTGACAGAGACTAGAAACATTCTGAGACAATCATGTCATTTGTTTCCAGCCCCAAGTCCCATCCATGCATAATCACATATTTCTTTGTGTGATTACGTAAGTAATGCCTGTCTCCCCCACGAGACTGGGAACGCTGCATTGTTCAGAAACCCCAAACTGTGTCACAGAGTAGCTGCTTGTTTCAGGCTTCCTCCAAGATGGCACCCGATGACCCTTGCCTTCTGGTGTTCATACCTTTGTGTAGTCTCCTCCCTTGTTGAATAGGACGGATCTGTGCGACCATAGGGCATCGTGAAGATAACGAGGGCATGCACCATAAAAGACATTGTAACTTCCAGTCTGTGCTCTCTTGGGTCACTTGAGGTAGCAAAGGTTGGGACTCGAGGAAGACGTGGTGTTCCATACGTCATACACAGTGGAAGCTCCTGGCTCTCTCTGCACTACTTTTGGGGGCCCTGCCCTATTTCCAGGTCTTGCCCTGGTGTTGTGTGCCTCTGTTGATACACCTGGCACTTCCTTCCCTGAGTGGATGAAGTGAACTCACACTCCATGGAAACGTGCAGTTGCCAGGGCACAGCCCTTCCCTCCCCACCGTCAGCATGTGCCTCCCCTGCCTGGGCAGGTGAAAGTGACATTGAGGCTTGTTTTCCTTCCCCTCATAGCTGCCAAGTCTGTCTTCTCCAAGGAAAGGAGAACCCTTGGAAAACCCATTCTTTGCCCCTCGGTCGGCAAAGAAACCTACCCTCGCCCAAACTTTTGGAACTAAGAAATCAGTCCTGAACCAAACTAAAACCTACCTCCGTCATCCCCCTGCATCGTGACCTTGGGCAGGTCACTTGGCTTCCCTGAGCCTCAGTTTCCCCATCTGTAAAAAGTGAACCATTACAGTTCTTACCTTCTAGTAAACACTTAAACAAGACTCTACTTGCTAGTTATGTTTGACGCTACTAAGTGCTTTTAGAAATATCATGTGGGTTAATACTGTTGCTGTTTTTACTATTTGAGTTGCTAACTCAGACCTCTCTTCCCGAAAGGTTCATTTGTTTGGAAAAGATGGCTCCAGGAGAGATGATTCTCAGTTTTCCTTCCCACACCATACACAACGTTCCCTTGAACTTCAAAGAGAAGCCCCGGCCATGAAACTGGACTTGTTATAAGTAAGTACAGCAGGATAAAGATGGGAGTGGCTGTGAGGGCCTTTGAGCAGCTGTTTGATATCACACTGGGGTGGCCAAGACTTCCGGACGGGCCTGTTTACTCCTTGCAGATAACATCTCGAAGGGACTATGGGGAAGGCTGAGGAGGACGCTCAGGGTTAGCCTTCACCTTTGTAGTTGTTTAAAAATATCCATTATAATGCATCTGAGGCTGATTTGGCCTCGGGTGAGGAGCGAGTGATGTGTTTGAAGATATTCCATATATCCACTTGAAACTTCATTTAAAGAGTCTTAAATCTCTTCACAGAACGGGTGATTCTCAACCGTCATATTTCCGGTTCAGAAAGTGTTAAGCCGCGCCTCGTTAATAACGCTAATTGTTAAAACCTCTTTCTAAGATACTCGAGGCCTCCTCCATCTTGATTAAATTTTCCAGGGAATATTAGTGCAAGATTGAGATTTCTCACCCATCAGAAAGGGAGCATGATGCTGATTGGATTTCGGGAAATAAGGATTCTATGGACAGAGATGTTTGGGAAACAACTTGTTTTAAAAATGCATTTGTTTTCGTAACTGCAGGATTTCTCATGCTCCCTGAGATGGATCTAGCAGGCCATATTTTTGCAAACTCTTTTTTTTGCAAAGTTTCTTTTAAAGAAACTTTAATTTATGGAGTATATTATGAGATTAGCTTTCCGGGGAACACTTTGATGAAGGCTACTATATGAAATAAAAACAGGGAAATTATTTAGAACAATACACACAGCACATCAGATGTGCTTGGTAAATAGCAAATATCGCTACTGTTACTATAGAGTGGGTTGAACTTCAAGGTTGTCTCCAAGTCTAAACATCTATGATTCTAGTGTCATCACAAAAGAGTGACGTGGGCTTGTTGGCTTGGAAGAAATGGGAAAAAAAAGAAAAAAATGAAACTGAAATCAAATACTTAATAAGGCAAATCAAATAATCGCCAAGGAAAACTCCGGAGCACACATTCCAGCATTTGGAGGAAATGCGTTGTCTTGGAAAGGTGGCATACTTTGGTGGAACATGGGTTGAACCTGTGTCCTACTGTGGATATGGATTAGCTGTGACCATATGGAGACCCCCTCACTGCCCGAGCCCTGGGCTTTTGACTGTCAGACATAAATAAGACATGAAAATGTCATCCTGCCGCTCAGAGTGTGGTCTGCAGTCAGCCGCAGTGCCATCGCCTGGTAGTTCTCCTTTTTCTTGGAGTTCAGTCCTTTCGCGCCTACTTCCCACTTCCAGATTTTGTTTGGCGACTAGGTAAAGTGGCCGCTTGCTTTGCCCCATGTCCCTAAACAGTTTGAAACTCCAGGTCAAGGGCAGTTCCTGCTTTAGGAGAGAGTTGGTGCTGACTGTAGTTTTCATTTCCACTTCTGGCTTTGTATGAAAAAACCTCCTCAACCTGGCACATCAACTTTCCTGCTTTCAACTCTGAGTTCTCTGTCGCCTCCCTGACTCCTTGCATTTTCTCTCTCTCACTCTCTCCCTCTCTCTCTCTTTCTTTCTCTTTCTTTTTTTCATAATAAAACAGCAACGTAATCAGACCCTGGAATGTGCTTTGGCATGATGAATAAACTCAGGCAGCTTGGTTTATTAGCTGTTTCCATGGGAGAAAACTCGTGGGGCCAAACAGATATTTACAAATATTAAAAGCACTAGCCTGAGCCCGGCAGCGTCCCAGGGACTGTCTGAGGATGAATAGCTTCTCAGAGAAGTTGTGCTTTTTTTCTATACCCCTCCTTTTCTGGCCCCTCATCTTCCCTGTTCTCATCTGGGTCATCCTATAATGAGAAGATCTCCAGAAGAAATTCTTCACTGCTTTTTGGAGTTCAGAACCTGAGGGCTCGAGATTTAGTACTTTGGGGGACCAGACTAGAAATGGGGTGGTGAGCGTGGAACGTTTTGATTTATTCAGTGTTTTAGCTAGCCAAGAGCCTTTGTGAGCAGAGGCAAGTATCTTATAAGGGGTGTTTTCAGCCTCACAACTCCTCAGAGTGGACAGAAGACAGAGTCCAGAGTGATTATATTATATTAATATTCGTATCTTCCTGCTCCGAGTACTTATTCATTTAACAAATAAGCATTGAATCCCTGGTACATACAAGGCAGTGTATAAGGCACTGGAGTTACTGTGTTGTATCTGTCAGGGTCTGCACTGAAAGCAACATTATGAAAGATCCTTCAAGCAGAGAGGATTTAATACAGGGAATTGAATTCATAGGTGATGGAAGAGTTGAGGAGGCAAACAGGAAAGTGAGGAAACAGAGAGATTACCATTGCAGGAATTCTTCACTGCCTTTGGGAGTTCAGTCACTACAGCCCCCGGGGAAAAGGGACAAAAGAGGAGCTTGTATGACCAGAGCCTTGGTGCCAGGACCTCGATTTCACACCAGAGTCATGGAGTAGATGTAGCTGCTGCCGAAACAGGATAGGTGGGTGGAGTGAGAAATATCCTGACTGCGTCCTCTTCCCTCCCTTCAGTCTTCAACCAGTGCCTCCTATTGGCTGAGCCTGCCAGGAAGCCAGAAGGCAAAAGAGCGTGGGAAATGTAGTTCCCTGTGATTTGGAGCCAGCACATGACTGGCACAAGTGGTGAAAGGGTCCTGCACTTCCCTGATCTCTTGGAAAGATGTAGGTGCTAATTGTTGCCTGGCCCTACCCATACCCTTGATAACCCATGACCCAAACCAAAAGTGAATCAAAAAGAGTGAGACATCCATTTTTTTCTTCATCTGAAAATTTGGGAACTTTCGAAGGGGAAGGCAAATTCACATTTTGGAAGAAAATTCACTTAGTGGATGAGCAAAGACTTGGATGAACAAGTCCCCAGTGGCTTCACTTTAGCTGTAGATCCCCAAACTGAACGGAGCATTGGGGCTTCTTCCATCCCAGAAAATACCTTTCCCTGTAATAATAAGAACTAACATTTATTGAATGCTTGGCATTCATTGTGCTAAGTGCTTTCCAGGCATTATCTCATTAAGCCTTATATCATTAAACTTTACATCAATCCCATGAGGTAGCTATTCTTATCATGTCCAATATCTAGATTAGAAATCCAAGGTTTAGATAGGTTATCACCTATTATTTTCACTTATCACATTGCCAGGAAGTGGATTTGGAGACAGTTAATCTGAGTTAAACACCCATATTTTTAGCCACTCCTTGAGGCTGCCTCCAATTTATTTGTCTTACATGTAGGAATTGCATAATAAAAATGTATTTAATTGTGCGGCAGATGAAAGGAAAATGATATTATGTTAAGTAAGATATAGAAAGGAAAATGAAGGCAGGAAAGAAATGCCCCTTCAGTCTAAGGACATACTGGGGAAATTGCACACGTTGTTATCTGTCCCATTGGCCAGAACATAATAACATGTTCCCATCTAGCTGCAAGGGAGGCTGGAAATGGGCAGCCCAGCTATAATTCAATCATTCTATCAACACAATCGAAGAGAAACACTGATATTGAGGGATAATTGTCTGGTTCTGCTTGAAAGCTTTTCATGTTTCATTGCAGCAAATGTGCAAATCATCAATTTGGGCTAATTTTGTCTTCAGTGTACACAGGAGGCAACTAAGGACAAGAAAGGTGAAATGATTTGCTCCAGGTCACCAAATAAGTCATTTATGAGGGGAATGAGGTTTGAATGAGAATTAGTTTTATGAGTGGCCATTCATTTACAAATTCTTTTATATATAGGGGGAGTGCCCCCCAAAAAATGTATACAAGTGGACACTTTGGTCAACGTTGCTCAAGCAGTAGTTTGCCATAATCAGAAGTGTCTGGACGCTGATGGGAACCACTTTGAGCACCTCTTGTAATTGCAGAAGTCAAACGGGACTTGTATTCATCTTTTGTTATCAGTATCTATTGAGTATTACAATTTTAATACAGTTTTCCTTTCTTAAAATGTGTATACATTTTTAGGGGCACCTTCTGTATTATAAATGAATTTTTGCTTCCAGATATAATTTCATTGCTGTGTTAGAGTTGAATGATAAATTCTTATGTAATGAAGATCCTGTGCCTATAAACACGCTTTGTTTCATACACAGTGTTATTCAACTATAATCATGGCCATTAGTGATGGGGACGTGTCCTGAGAAACGTGTTGTAGATGATTTTGTTGTGCGAATATCAGAGTACACTTACAGAAGCCTGGATGGTAGCTTATTACACATGTGGTAGCCAATACCACCACCATACATGCAGTCCAGCATTGATTGAAACATCGCTATACGGCACGAGACTGCATTATTGGTAATTATTACTAAGACTATTACTAAACCCCATTTTTTGACTTTTCCACATTTCTAGCAAGACTGAACTAAATCCCTCATCTGAAACAATACAAAGTAAGTGTGAGAGCTCAAGTGTCTAGAGGGTTTAGTTAAGAAATATTTGTTTTCAGTCCAGCTCAAGCCAAGAGGATGAACTCCAGCAAACAGCAGATGATATTTTGGGTGCTCCAGGGTTAGAAACAAAGTTGAGGAGTTCCCATTCATTGGGAATTCATTGCCTGTGCCATGTGGTGCAGAGTTGTGTAGGGAAGCAAATGTGATGCTATGAAAACAATTACCAATAAACTCGTTGCTTATACCCACATTCCCTCCACAGACACCTCATTGCACTTTACAGAAGCACAGCTACCCACTGGCACCTTCATTGGGGCCTCCCTCAGAGACGACCAGATGCTGTGAGGTGTCTGACAGTACGATGCAAATACAATGCAAAGAGTCTGCAAAGCGGAATTGTACATCTTGCAAAAGATGCAGGATTTCATAAAGTGGATGAAAATTTTGCTGGAGAGAGCCTCTAATTACAAGCAAAGCATTTGATGGATGAGAATGTGGTAGCATCAGGCCAGCTGACACGACAGGTGCATCAAACGAGAATGATTTGTGTATCAAAGGATGAAGAGGGGCCCTTAGGGAAATTGATGAAGCCCTCCAGTATTTCTGAAAAAGTACCCTCTTTTATGATCCTGCTGCAAAATGTCCAAGGTGAAGGGAATGTGTCATGTTATGGTATCCTAGTATCTATCTATCTGCCTATCTATCAGTAGCGGTAGTCTCAGAAAACTTGCCAAAACTTGACTCAAGCTTTGTTCGTTCTAAGAATTAGGACGTGGTTGACATTATAGCTGGACAGTTACTTTTATGATTTTCAGTTTGAAGAGTTTTCAAGCCCCTGGGGTCCCTTGAGTGTTTTATTAGATTTTGAAGTTTATTGAATATATCTTCTTCCAGGGTGGGGATGGAGCTCTCGACTTGCCTGTCAGCCTTTTAGCTTTAGCTGGCTGGAAGGGTTTGCTGTGCAAGGGAGTATGTGATAGGAGAACGTCAATTCTTGGCCGCCTGTCTGGGCCCTGGAGTAATAAGGATGATGCTGATAACTAAAAAAAACAATAACAACAAACATTAATTGGGCTTTTAGTATGTTCCAGGCGCTGTGCCAAACACTTTGCATGGGTTATGTCATTCAATCCTCAGATAACCCTATAAGGTAATTACCGTTTTATTCCCATTTGACAGTTGGAGGTATTAAGGGTTTAGCGAAGTTAAATATTTTGCCACTAAAATTTAACATTTAAATTGGTGAATTTTAGCAAGAGCATTTAGCATGACATTGAACACATTTTGAAGTGCCCAATATGGTGTTGCTAACTATAGGTCCTATGTCGTAGAGCAGATCTCTAGAATTTATTCACATTGCGTAATTGAAACTTTGTACCTGCTGAACAGCAGTTCCCCATGTGCCCCTCACACCAGCCCCTGGCAACCACCATTCCACTGTCTGCTTCTACGAGTTTGACTAGTTTAGATTCCACGTGTAAGTGGAATCATATAATATTTGTCCTTCTGTGTCTGGCTTATTTCACTTAGTGTAATGTCCTCTAGACTCATCCGTGCTGTCACCTACGACAGGATTTTCTTTCTTTTGTTTCTTTTTTTTTTTTAAGGCTGACTAATGCTCCATTGTAATTGTGTACCACATTTTCTAAATTTATGCTAAATTCCCTTTTGATTCTTGCAAGTTGCTCCAACATAGAGAAGGAATTGGGAGACACGAGAGCATGGATTTGAGATCGATCAGGATTCACATCTTAGCTTGCTATTTACTAGTTTAAAAATCTTGAGAAAGCGACCTAACCTATGTCACATAGTTACCAATACATTTTTGTGTTAACAACATTTAAGATCTATACTTAGTAACTTTCAAGTACTATATAGTATAGTATTATTAACTGTAGTCACCATGCTGGACATTCGATTCCCAGAACTTACTCAACTTATAACTGGAAGTTTGTACTCGGTCAGAATAATTTTGATGTTGTTTTGTTCTTATAGTCTTATAACCAAATCCAGCCAAATCTCCCCATCTCTTACCACCTCTCCCAAGTATGACTCACAAAAACTCACATATGCCCTGCGCTTTGCAAAATACAAAGGATTGTACATTTATCTTCCTACTTCAGACCCACAGTGGCTCTGTGCTGTAGGAATGAATGATTAACCCCATTTGCAGATGCAGCACGTGAGGCGCTCAGAGAGGTTAAGTGACTGGCCTAAGGTTGCACAGCTAGTCAACCTTCTTCCTCACAGCGCTAATATTACTCCTGACTCCAAACGTGTGTCCTACTTGCCCAGCCCAGTCTCCCCATCCCATCATCATTGTAAGCCTGCAGATGCCTGCCTTACAGCCTGGCTGATGGAGGCAACCGTTTATTTATTCTTGCGTATTTCCCTACCAACTTAAAATGTAGCAGAGTGAATCAAGGGAACACTAAGTTGGTTTTCTCAGTGCGTGCACCCTTAGGGAGATACCAGCTGTCAGGGAAGGCTAGCCATGTCTCTGCACGCACAACCATCCTACCGTTGATGGTTTCCTTATGTATCACCCAGGCAGGGCAAATGCAGTTACCCAATGACATCCGTGCCCAAAGTTGAACTTATTTACAGTAACACACCTGCTTCTCCAGTAAGGAGCTCCTGCGTAATTGAGTGGACCAGGCAGGAATTAGATCTGGGTCCATGATCTATATGGCCTGCCCATAGCTTTATCTATGTCAGTTATTTCCCCGGATCGCTGTGCTGTAGCAAAGTTTAACCACGTGACTTTTGGAAGGCCAGCAGGAGGGGCAGCGGCAGATGCAGTCAGAAGAGGGTCATCAGGGTGGCATGTGACTGGTCAGTCCTAAAGCTAGAAGAACTCTGGGGTGGGCTTGCTTATTTTTCACATAAACTCCAAGTGTCCCCCTCCCCTTTTTGACATCCTGGCGTCTTCTTCTCCAAGGAGCTTTCCCTGCTCCTCCTAACAGTATCCAGCCCAGGGGTATCCAAACTTTTTTCAACGTTTTTCACCAAGGGCCATATGTGGTAAAATACACAAACAGCCGGGCCACTCACTCGAGGTGAAGTACGTATTGCCTCACCTGGTTTATTTAAGTAAGCTAAATATATTTTTGGAATTTGCTGCGGGCCAATTAAAAATGAATTGTGGGCCGCAGTTGGCCCGCGGGCCGCAGTTTGGACACCCCTGATCCAGCCTGTATTGAGATATCGTTCTTTGTCTTACTCTCCGGCTAGAGGTTCCTGGACCCAAGGATTGTGTCTTGTTTATTTCTGTATCACTCGCATGTCATCCAGTGTTTGGTGTGTGGTAGACACAGAGGGATTGAACTGGAAGTGACTAGAAAGAAAGGGAGGAAGAATATCACCTTCCACCCTAATGCCCCATTGCTTGCCTTCCCCCATTAACTTGACTCTTCTTTCTGACTAATGTCATCATAGGGTACAACGTAATTTGTCGTAAGTAATGAACTGGGTGTGCCGGAATTGAGATGGGATGCGAAAGGTCACCTGAATGAGCCCAGAAACACACCCTTGATCAACGCGAGTCCCCGATCTTTTTTTAAACTGGGACCCTTAATATTATGGTTTTCTTTTGGAGAGTCCAGTTGTATAATTAACACATTGATTCAGGGACTCAGGGAAAGTCCTGTTCTAATAAAAAGAAAATTTGAATCATTTTCTTTAACACCAGAGTTAACTCCATCATTATTTTGACCATGGGACATTTTTCATGTCCGCCCCCCCCCCACCTTGCACAAAGTCCCATTGAAAGTGTTATCTCACACTCCTTCTTGTTATATGGTGGCGGGGTGTGTGACAGGGTTGCTGGGGGGTGGGACTGGTCTCTTTTGGAGACCTTTATTGTCTCTTAGAAAGAATGCAGTTTGCAATCATCCCTGGGCTCTTTCATTCAAGTCCTCTTGGCCTTAGTCTCTGTTAGCCAGAGTTTCAGTGGCAAGTGGCAGAAACCCAACTGAAGAAAAAAGAAAGAACCAAAAAGTAGTTTATTGGCTCATCTAACTGTGAGGATCAGAGATGGACCTGGTTTCAGGACTATAAAGTCTCTTAGTCTCTCTCTCTCTCTCTCTCACTCTCCCTCCCGCCATCTTTAGCTGTGTTTCTCTTTCCATATTGGTATCTTTTTCTTCTACAGAAAATGAGTTTTCTCCTTCCATGAGGGAGTGGGGAAGGAGAGGATTACAATCACAGGCTGTTTCAAGTTTATATTATCCCAGCTTATTAACTCCAGAGTAAAAAGCTCCTTTTTCTCTAGTATCTTTGTAAAAATTCCAGGCAAGGAATATGATTGGCTGGTTTGTGTGAATCCCTACTCCTTCCCTATGTCACCGATTCTGGCCATTGGGATGAGATTCTGTAACACCCAGTTTGGGTGGTATGCCTACACTGATGGCTGGGAGGATGAGATAATTTGTGATTTGTCAGCCCATCGACACATCATGGAATGTGCTTGCCAAAGAAAGAGGAAATGCTGTTTCTAGAAGACAGGTTAGGCATAGAAGTCTAGGCAGACAAAAAGAGCAGATTCCATCATACCTGCTCACTCAGCTAGCTGTCATCTTGTAACTTTTGACTTTTGCATAGTGCCCTTCAGGAAATTACGTTCTGCAATATGGCAGAAACAATCACGTGGTCTCTAGCTGGGCCATGCTAAGTTAGTGAACTTGGTGAGTAAGTTAGAATTTCTTTTGGGACATGAATCAATATTCCTTGCACCTGAAGCTTAGCCATCCCATAGCATTGAGCTCTGCTTGTGGGAGAACATAAGTGTGTCACAGCCTCCAGACATCATTGTACCCCAGGAACTCACTTTACCAGGCTTCTTAGATTCTAGCAAATGGAGATCTTTTTTTTTCCCTCTGGTTGTGGAAATGCTACTTGGGTTGGTCCACTGGTTTACCCACTTTGAGGGTGCCCAACGGGGATCTCTCAACTGGTTGTCATTCCCACAATCCCCTTCTCTGAAGACTGAATGATTTTCATTTGGGTGGTGTTTACATGGAAAGCTGCATTCATCAAGACTTTTTGAGGTTTGAGGAATATATGTCTACTCAAACAAGTTTAAGTTAAAAGGAATTTTATTGTAAGATTATTCTCAATAATAGAGAACAATAATGTTATTATTAATTATTGTCATTAATTGGATACATATTCTCAGAAGCCCGAGGCAAGAAACAGAATGATACCTTGAAAGATCTGGAATTGAGAACGAGAAGCAAAAACCACCCTTCCTCCCTGGCTGGGGCCCTGCGGCCTCTCTCATCTTTGCTCCTCTCTGGGGTCCACTTGAGTCTCCTTCTTTCACCTGGCCTGTCACTGCCCTGGGTGGCAGCAGCCTGTGGCCTCATCGCTCCCCATCATGACCTCTCTGCTCCCAGTGACCTGACTGCACTGGCAGCTTGGTTTCCCAATTCTAAATTCTCAGAACTGGATTTATGGCTTGAATCATGTTTTGGTGACACCTGGGTGACTGGCTAGAGTATGGACGGTCTCCTGAGGGTTAGATTTCCTCACCTGGGCCAGCCTGGGGCTGAGAGCATGTGACCTGCAGCCTATTCAATGGGGGCTGAGGACAGGGATTTGTGGATGGGGAATGACGGGCAGCCAGTTGACCTTTTTCTTGCTCCAGACAATTAGGGTACGATATGGGCTAGTGTGACCCACATTTTTAGTAAAACAGAGAGGTAGCATGTTTCCAGTTCAGCTGGCAAAGTATGGGTGCTCATTCAGTTCAATAAATGTGCACTGAGGGTCAGTTATATGCCAAGTACTCTCTCCAGCACTAAGAGAGGTCAAAGGTAAATTCTTTCCTCCCTCTAAAACCCCGGTATATAACCCCCTCTGTAGAACACAGCCCAGAGAAGATTTTCATCCATTTGTGTAGGAAGGAGGTACTCAGGAGAGCAGTACCTTCTGAGACGCTTGCAATGACCAGGGGTTGTGTGACAGTAATTTGGGAGAAAGCGTGCTAAAGAAGAACAACTCACACTTGCAGACAGAGTGATTTATCCACAGGGATCTGTCATTTTACAAGCCCCACCCACATGCTGCGGGGCTCACAACCGCCTTGCAAGGCAGCTGTCATTCTTGTTCCCGCAGAGGAGGAAACAAGGACCAGAGGGGTTGTCCCGCCTGCTCAGGGATCCATCAAATGTACATCGTTGGCCTGAGAACTCCACCTAGTCTTTTGCATTTCCGGTTTGTACTAGCGTTCACCACAATAGTTGTGACAAGGGACAGGTGTTGAATGCTAGACCCATCCTGTATCGATCTCTATATTAATATTATCTGTCATCTGATGGGTCACCAAAATTCTGTGTCGTTAAAACATAAGGTGTTCCTGCCACGACAGGAGTTCAGGTTGCCTTAATTCATCCCAGTGTAGCAAGAGTTAAAATGGGACTTTCTGAGTTTTGGCTACAGGCCCAAACAATCAGTCGAAACATCGCCACCTTCCAAAGGGAGGTGCTAAAGCTTCGACTATTGGGATGGAACTTCCAGAAGAATGGGTGGAAATAAAATCGCTCACCCTTAGCCCAAGAGGATACCTGAAGGCTCCAGGCTGACTCTCCTTCCCACACAGGCCTCTTGGCGGTCATGTGCTCCATGGGCAGCTTTCACACTAGGTTTGCCACCTGACTGCTGGAAGTGCAGGCCTTTACACAAAGGGGTTATGTGTCCGAGCTCCGTCTCAATCACAGTCTCTCCTGGTGAGGGCACTTTAAGGAAGCCAGTTGATGAGCTTATCTGTTGTTTCTTATTTCCTTGGGGCCTCTGCTGAAACTGAGATAGGGAGAGAGCCCTTTTTTAGCAGCGTGGTACCCTTAACCATGCTTCCCGATTGCAAAGAACCCCTTTGGATATTAAAGAGAAATATCTGAAAGACGTGTTCAGATCTGATGATGATGACGACGACGACATTCATAACAAATGTCATTTATTGAATGTCTCCCATGTGACCAGGTTTCAGGCAATGCATTGGCCACTCACTACTCATGAAATCCTGTTGAATTATTATCACACCTATAAGAGGTAGACGTTATTATGCCCGTTTCATAGATGTGGAGCTAAGACTCAGAGAGCATAAGGAACTTGGCAAAGACCGGGCGGGAAGGAAGGATTGTGGGTAGAACCTGAACACCATGAGGTCCTGGTTGGGATGTGCAGGTGAGGCCCCCCCTTGAGCAGGCCTGGAGCTTCTGGGCAGGAAGTGTCTAAGTTTCATTTTTCTAGTGATTTATCCCTGTGAAGACTTTGCTATCAGAAGTGGTATTCCATCTTTCTTTTTCTTTCTTCCTTGTAGAATGAATTCACTATGTCTATACCTGCATCTATGTCTGTGTCTGTATCTATACCTGTCCCTGTACCTATACACCTATACCTGTAATTAGACCTACGTCTATACTATCTGTATCTATATCTATATATACTGATACTTTAACTTATCCTAAACAAGGGTTTCTCCACGGTATTACTATTGACATTTGGGGCTGGATAATTGTTGTGAAAGACTGTCCTGGGCATTAGAGGATGTTTAGCAGCGTCCCTGGGCTCTGTAAACATGAGGTGTCAAAGAGCACCCCTCCCCCCAACTAGCTATGACAACCCCAGATGTCTCTAGACACTGTCAAGTATCCCCTGGGGGACAAAATTATCTCCCCCAACTGAGAACCACTGTCCTAAAGGAATAAGATGACAAAGTAGGTGCTGACTCAGTTCTGGCTAAGGCCCTGAGACCCTAGGTTTCAAAGGACCTCTGTGCATTTCAAAGCAAAGTGCTAAATCACCTAGGTGAGCTTTTCAAAGGAACTGGCTGGAAGCCAGATCCCAACAGCTTTAGTAACTGAGGAGGCTACTCAAGGGAGGCACCTGCTCCATGATGACGCGGGGCAAGCCTCCTTTACCCCCCCACCCCCACTTACAGCCCAAGTCATGACTTTTCCCCTGATTCCTTCTTTCCATCTATTCATGGCCTATTCAGGAAGGGGTTGGCAGCATCCATAGTCCACTCATTTATCATTTTAGTCATTTTGTTTTTCACTCTACAAGCTACCCCGTCCCTATCTAATCAGGGGGCTGCTTCCTGTTTTTGTTCGTCCTGCTGGAGTGATTTTTATCATCAAACAGTATGAAAATAGAATGTTAGGAATTGGCACCCCTAGCCCGTTGAGAGGCCATGGGGCTGGCCAGTTGGCTGGGGCAGAAGATACGGAAACGGCATGAGACTCAGGGATGTATTGTCTACAGGACAAATACCAAAGCTTGCCTCTTGTTCCCTTCACATGGACTCCCCTCAAAATGTAAAAATAATGATGCAATTTGTTTAAACCTAACGACATGTATTTACAAGCACTTCATGGCCCTTCTTCCTGGAGAACGGGGGGGAATTTTCAGGGCTTGATGAATGGGTTCCTTCTGCCACTTGGAATGTGCACAAAGGTGGGTCATTCCCATTCAAGGGCGGTTCTTGACTTCCTCCCTGGTCAACGTCTGCAGCTGGAAGGAGCCATGGTTCTCAACATTGCAGGAGAAAGGCAGTGTGTGGGTGAAGACGTTGGCTTCAGTTTTCAGGGTGAGCAGGAAAACCCAATGACATGAATCCCTTACAGAGACTTTTTCTACAGGCTTGACAATTTTGCTGTCGCATGACCTTGGGTTACTCACGCTCTGGGAGAAAAGGTGGCGATGGTCCAAGTCTTTTCTGATGCCGTCAGTTCCCCTCTGTGACTTCTAATTCAAAGTGTTGGGTTAGTGCTCATGTGTAAAGCACCTACTGAGTGCCTGGCATCAGAAGAGCTGCTTTGAGGGCAGAGCAAGAAGCAGAAGACCAAGAAGGTGAAAGCATAGTCTCTGTGCGTTGACAAGCCTTAGGTTTCAACACTCAGCCACATTTCTCTCTCTTTTACATCTTCATTGACAAATGCTGCTTCTCTATCTCTTCTTCCTCATTAAAAAAAAAAAAATGACCCCAAGTTCAGTACCGCAGTGATCCCATTTATTACACATCATTGCGAATCAGAGCTACGGCTATAAATATGTAGCTTACATGCCTTCATTCTCCATCCTGGACCCATGGCAGCCATTGCTAATCAATCATGACATTCTTTGCCCCGATTTTTGTTGTGTCTTTAAAATCCTCAGAAGAGCAGTCCAAAGTCAAAAATGTTATCTGCTTGTCCCCACTGGAAGCTTTTATTCCTTTAGAAACTATTGTCAACTGAATGCTAGGCAAAAAGCAAACCAACTGAACGAACTTGCACCCACGTGCAAATAGCTCTTAACCTTTTCCTTACTTTCGAGGTGCCAGATAAAATACAGGATACCCAGTTAAATTAGAATTTCAGACAAATCTCTAAGATTTTGAGTATAAGTATGCCCCAAATATTGCATGGGACTAAACTACAAATTTTACACTAAAATTTTTTTCATTGTTCATATGAAATTCAAATTGAACTGGGGGGTTCTGTATTTTTACTTGTGATATCTGGCACCACTACTTAAACCCACTTTTAAAAACAGAGTTAGGAGGTGCTAGCCTATATAAATCTCTAGTGTTGTCATTTCAGGCCTGGGCGACAAAGAGGTGAGATTTTTACTAGTAGATCTTGGGAGGGGAAATAGTTTGGGGCCTGCTGTGGTGTGGGAAGAGAGCCTTTCTTTGTCTTGAAATTACACCCCATCTTCCTACTCGGCCTGTAAGACAAGTAGCAAGTACTCAGACACATCAGGTTCACAAAGCTTAATAGCTTTTGGATAAATAACCTTTCCCATCACTTAGGGGGATGGGGGCTAGCAAGACAACCTGTCTCTAACCAACCCAGTCTCCTAGTCACCAGTCCTGTCTTTGAGGGTGTGGAGTTTTGCTCGAGGGCACAGTGAGCAGCGAGAGGGAAGACAGGCAGAGCCCCAAGGGATCTGACAGTCTTTGTGTGTGATTTAAGATGCTGAATGTCCAGATGAAAACACTCCGCATCATTTTCTCAGAGCCAGCCTTCACCTGGCATGTAGGTATGGCCTTCCTGGTTGTTCTAGCAGGGACATGTTCTAGCAGGGAGGGCACCATGCCCTCTGCAAGCTGTGAAATGTTTTGGGCATTGCCCCTGATTTTCACGTGTGCAAAGGTGGCAGGTGGGCATGGATATTTGAAACAAGTTCTCTGTCTTCTCCAGTAGTGCCCCAACTTTTCTGTACATTTGAGTCACATGGAGAGGTTTTACAAAACCTGGTGCTTGGGTTGCTCCCCGGACCAATCAAATCGGGATGTCTGGGAGTGGGGGCCAGGCATAGGTGTTTTCTGAAGATCTCTAGGTGATTCCAATGAGCGGCCGAATTTGGGAACCACCGGTCTACCCTAGACTCTGCTCCAGCAAACACATTCTCAGCTAGACCTCCAGGGGTGTGACTGGGGGAAAAGTCACCCTTCCTTGTCCGGCCAGGGGGAGGAAGAAGGAGGAGGGAGGGGGTCCCCTCAGGATAGAGTGGCATTGTTTTGTATCAGTTTCTGGCTTTCTAGCTTGGCTGGGCTGGCGGAACAAAGAAGGCTTCATGCAGGACAAAAGCGCACTGTTTCACCTAATGAAGAACAGTTGAGAGGTCTGGAGACAGCACCCCATCAGTGAGGGACAGAGGGCGGCAGAAGAGAGGGTTGTCGGGCCGGCCTAATGAAGACCAGTTGAGAGGTGCCGGCCAGACACCAGACTCGCCTTTCTTTGTGAGCCCCCAACACCACCCCCTCCCACCTCTCGTGTCTCAAGGGGCTTGGCCCTGCTTCCAGAGAGAGAGGGAGATATGCTTAGATTCATCTGTCACAGTGACGGGTCCCGACCCCGCGACCTCGGGAGCCGTGCCCTCCGGCCCCTGGATTTGACCTTTCCAAAGAGCCCCCAGTCCTCTGCCAGAAGGTCCCTATTGACTACCTGCTCGTGGCCACCTGCTGAAGCAGCCCCTGAGAAATTAAAGCCGGCAAATGGTTCACCAGGGAGTCTTTGAGGCTTTGCTGGATGAAGTGCTGTGTCCGGGGCCATGGACCCATCTTTCTAATTGTCCTCCGCAAGACGCCTTTCCACTTCTTTGTAGGACTTAGAGCTTCGTTGAACTTGGGGGGCTGGAGAAAGCAGCACCATGAGCCCAAGAAAGAGGAGAGTTGTTGGCAAAGCCTCTGAAGGCCCCCACCTTGCCTCCAGGCCTCGTGGGGAAGAGGAGAGCATGTGCAGGCTGGTGAGCTGGAAGAATTTACTCTCCTAGGGCACTAGCTTCCAGAAATGTAGCCAGCTTCCATGGAAGATCCCCCTTTTGGGGGTGGGGGTTAAATGCGACTCGGTGATTGCAGACTCGGTACCTGCTATGGCACTGGAGGCTAGGCTCTCGGGAGGTGACTCTGAGATGATTAACATGCAGGACATTTATTAGAGAAAACTCTTGGGATCAACAGCTGTGGAAGGGAGGGGGAGAAACCAGGATAAGGTGGCCAAAGCTGAGCTAGGCACAGCTGCAACCAACGCCACGGGGCACTCTGGAGCTGAGATGGTCCTTCACAGATATCCCAATTGGGGTGAGGGGTCCGGTCTCTCATACCCTCACATTGACCAGTCACTGAGTGTGGACCTCATCTACCTTGGTCCTCTTCCATCTTGGAAATCCCCAAAGACAGTGGGCTCCCGAAGACCACCTTTCAGCAGCACTCCCTGCAACGAGGAGCATAAATCCTCCATTTACGCAGGGGTACCTGGGAGGCCCGTCGCAGCATTCTGTGTCAGTTTCTAATCCAATTCAGAAGGTCACGCATATTCACACAGACTCACAGTTGTACACGTAGACACATAGGTGTCAACACCTGCACTGAAAATTGGCAATTCCAGGCAGCAGCAGAGGATGAATTCAGCCAAAAGAACTCACCTGAGTGTTCAGAGGAAGAGAGAAAATACTTCTGAGATTTTCGCAGGAATTCCCTTCCTCTGAACGGCCCCCATTATCATCGTTATATCCTTTACTTCTATCCTTGGCACAGATACATCTGACCAACAAACAGAATACCGACGTATGCCGTCCATGATGTAACAATATACCCAGATTCACAATGGACACATACTGTACTACACACCTACATACAGACGCAATCTATTTGCACACAGACCATCATAAGTGCATACAATATCCACACACGTGTGCATATATTCACAACACGTATGTGCCCATTCAAACACAAGACATAGCTACATATACCCAGCATGGCTTCGTGAATACACAAACACGCAGACAGTAGAATTGGTCTGAAGTCAGTGAGGAAAATCTCTTAAAGATGTAGTTATCGTTGAAAATCCATTAAATTTCTACATTAGGAGAGACACATGGGGAACTAGACAGGTTATGGGAATAACAGAGGCATATCTGATATCTTACATCCTTCCTGGGTATAAGACGCTTACTGAATAGAGTGGTGGGCAAAGTTCTCCTTACAGCCTTTCCTTTATCTCTCTTTGTCTCTCTGTCTCTGTCTCTCTCCCTTCTCCCACCGTTGTCATCCTCTCTCTCTCAATAGTTGAATTAGTGTTAAATAAATAGACACGTGATGTTTGTGCACTGTATCACGTTACCTAGACACACACACACACACACACACACACACACACACACATACGACAAACACACACCCTCCTCCCCCAACCATGGAAGAGAATGCTAGTAAAGATGGAAAGCCAAGAATTCCTGCCTCTCCTCTCTGGCGTCTTTCCCTCTGAGCCCCAAGTCACCAAATCAGTGGAGAAGAGGCCCCAGCCGAGGAGCAGAGGTGGTGGACCTGCTGCTGTCCTCAGCAGTGCCACAGCAGGCCCCGAGTCTACACGCCTAGTTGTCAATACAGGAGAGTGTGGGAGGAGATTCCCAGGCCCAGCAAAGGCCGGTCAGCCTCTTATCAAGGGAGCAAACACTTTGTATGTCTGAAGGGGCCGTGTCAGGTCTCATAAGGCTGCCTCTTCAACTTCACCCATAGTCAGAACAGTGCTTTCTTTTCCCTTTCTGGTCTTTTCCTTAAGCCATGGACTTGTTCTTTCCCTTTCTCACTTCCCTGAACCCTGTCTCTTTGCCTGCTCAACTTTCATTGTTCTGAACGGGTCACCCCCTGTCTCCACGACTCCAAGATCACCCCTCTTCTCTCTCTGGAAGATCTGTCCTGACTGTAGACTGCCCATCTGTGACTTCACCCTTCATTTGTCATCCAGGGCTTCCTTCTATCCCCAAGTCTCATTTCAACATTCTTCTCCTGCTTTCCCACAGCCCATAACTCTCAGACTAGGGGATTAACATGGTGATTTATCTGCGAAATTCCTTGAGTGAGGGATGAGGAGGGAGGAAAGCCCGGAGAGACCCTTGTCCCTGAATATTGAGTGGTTCTACTGTCCATTTAGCAAATGATAAAACAAGCTCTAGGGGTCTGTGATGGGGGGAGGTGACTGGATGGTTTGGGTTCAGTGAGGGGATAGTGTCAATCTGGAAAGTTCCAAGATTGCTTCTCCATCCTCTGCCTAGCCCACACATAGAGCCTGATCCAGTTTTTTGTTGGCAACCTAACTCTCAGATGTATTCAGTGCCCCGCCAGCTCACCTACCTTCTTGCAAGACCCACTTAACCCATGTGGCGATACCAGTTGGTTCTATCAGCCACCTCTTGACCAAATTAGAGACAACATTGGGCAAAAGACCAAAGGAACTGCCTTCCTGGATGACCTGTCCTGGAACAGGTGAGGAAGAAAACAGGAAGAGGGGATGGAAACAGAGTGGTCAGAGTTACTTCCCCAGCCTGACTTTGGCCATGAGAGTTATGATTTGAGGTTAATACCCTTAAAGATTTCCATGAGGATAGCTATTCATTCACTACCTGTGACTCCTTCTGTTGTAGGTGCCTCTCCTATTAGTTGGGAAGGGTTGATCCAACAACTCCCACTCTCTTTCCAGGAGGCCTTAGGATCCGTTGCCATCTGTAAGGTGCCATCTGTAAGGCGGCCAGCCTAAACCAAAGGCACAGTTTGTTGATGTAACATAAAAAAGGGCCCCAAGGCATGTTTCCTCACTTCTCGCTAGCCCTTCATTTTATTACTTAGTCTCCAGAACAATTAGCAAGGAGGGAGGTGGCAATGCCCTTTGGATATGATAAAAATACATAGGGGGGGGGGCCTGGAGGGAAATTGTGGTGCCTGAATTGTGTAGTCCCTAAGTGTAATTGAGACACAAATTAGAGATGCCCCACGAAAAGGCGAAGTACATTTTGTTGGGGGAGGGCTGTGTTACTGTGTTATTGCTGCCATGTTCCCCCGAAAATAAGACCTAGCCTGACCATCAGCTCTAATGCATCTTTTGGAGCAAAAATTAATATATGACCCCGTCTTACATTATATTATATTATATAAGACCCGGTGATATATCATAGTAAAATAAGACCGGGTCTTATGTTAGTTTTTGCTCCAAAAGATGCATTAGAGCTGATGGTCTGGCTAGGCCTTATTTTCGGGGAAACACGGTGTTGATCTATCCAGAGGCTGGAGGACCTGGGGAAGCTGAGATAATGAAAGAATAAAAGTAAACATGTGGGAGGAGAAGTTGGTGAGGTGGTGATGGAGACACTCTCCCTCCCCTGACCCCTAGCATCTTCCCTTCATTCCAGCTGTTGGCTCAAAAGACTTCAGGGTGACATTCTAAAATGAATCTCAGCGTTCACCAAAGAATCTTTGTTCCAGAATTTTCAATCCCCCGTGATTTAACCCTGTCCAGTTAAAGACCCCCCTTCCCCCATACCCTTTATTGCTTCTGTTTCAAAAGGGTGTCAACAAGCCATTGGAGATCAATACACATTAGTCCATCTGTTTTCACTTTGAGGAGCTACATTCAGCATATGTCTCACAATTCTGATTGATTACTCTTAGCACTGCCATTTTGATTTTGGTTCGGTGTTTTCTTGCCTTATCTGCAGTCACCATTTAACTTGTAACCAACCAGTTTTCCCATAACCGCTCTGGTGGAACATTGCCTCTCCCCAGTTTTGGCCAAACCAGAGACTGAGGTAGCGAGGATCAAACCAGGAATATAATATTTTTTTTGGTTCCCTGGCTTGGTTCATCCTTTTGGGCACCACTGGTAACCCAAATTCTAGCCCAATGCAAATCTGTTTATTTACACAAGGTTCCACCATCTCAAGCCAGATGTCAGTGCAGCCAGTTGACTTTAGAAGACGAGCTGGTGCATAATGAAACCAGAAAGAGACTAATTCAGGAGAGGCCTCCCCAAGTGCATTAAGTTAGCTCTTGACGAACAGATTCGGGAGGGCACTAGTAACTCTGCTCTGATCAACAATATTTTATAAACCAAATATAATGGCAGCCTGTAATTGGGCCTGTTTCAATGCTCCAGCCATTAATTCCTGTCTAAGACGTGGGGGTCAGATGATTGGGTTCTGGGATATTTCCATGGCTGGGTCTGTGGACGCAAAAGTACAAATTACTGAAGGCTGACCAAAACCGTATCACGAAACCCCTAATTTCCCATGTCCGCTGAGCGGCGTTTGAGCACAGATAATACAAAAGTGAATGCCCAAGGTGTCATTTATCTTTGGTTTTGGCTTATGTGCTTCTTTTTGCATCAGATTTTCCATGTTTGATATTGTTATCATTATTATTAATTTTACATAGAATCATCACGTTGCAGAATTGCAGAGCTAGAAGGAATGGTGGGGGCGGTTGGTGGTTTGTTAGTCTCATGATTTTTATACTGCGTTCAGTGAAGGTCTAGGGTTCTGGAGAGGGGCCCTGAAGAAGAAGGGAAGTCAAGTGGGGATGCAGGTTGCCATTGTATAGATTGCACAGCTGAGTCCCACCCAGGGAGGGGGTGAGAACTTCCAAGCTGGTTAGTGCTAGAGCGGGAACCAGAACTCTGATCTGGTTCTCAGGGAAAACACATATCTCTAACTTTTAGATTTAAGAGAATTTCCCAGAAATGCAAACCAATCTCAAAAGCTGACTGATAGAGAGTTTTAAAAGGTTTGGTCCAAGAATCATACCGTAAAGATTTCAAATACAGAATGTTTCATAGAAATTTCAGTTATCATCTGTTTTACTTTATCAGGGTTGACCTGCAAATTGGGGTTATAAAAATACAGAACAAGTGTGCCAGCCAGACTGCTGGCCAATACAGTGTGTGTGTGTGTGTGTGTGTGTATGTGTAATGTGTATGGGTGGAGCATGTGTGTATGGGTGGAGTGTGTGTGTATCTTATGTATGTCTGTAATGTGTGTAACATGAGTGTTTTATATTTGTATGTATCTGTATGGTGCATGTGTTTGTGTGCACCTAGTGTCTGAGTGTGAAGAAAGTGAGATACGTATGTGTGGTGTGTTTGAGTGTAAGCAATGTGGACAAATGTTATGTACTCGTGGTATGGGGGTCATGGTGTGTGTGCACGTGTGTGTGTGTGACATTGAAAGCCAGAAAGACTCAGAGACACATCGAGAGACATAGAAACAAAATGTCGCAGACAGACACAGACAAAGACAAAGAGATTTGTTAATAGAAATTCCGAAAGGGGCCGACTAAAGCCCACCTCGCAGGGAATCTAAAATCCCCCAGGATATGAGCTCAGGCTGTGGAGTGAGAGGAAGCTAGATTCTTAGTCTGCTTGCACCGCCTACCAGTACGTGATTTAGGGGGAGACATACTTTCTCTTCAAGATACAACTTCCTCTTTCAGTAAAATAAATTAATAACAATGCATTTTGCAGAGGCTTGCATGGAGAATTACATGAGATAGTATACAGAAAGCGTTTAGTAGACTGCCCAGCACATACTTAGTATTTAAGAAATAGGAGTTGTTATTATTGCTGTCATTATTATTTTGATTATTTCTCTTTTATTATTATGAACACCCAATGATATGCCAGTTAAACGAAACTGAAAATTTTCCATAAGGTAGAAATCCCTATTTCTGTCCCTATTTTTCAGCCTCTCTTTTTATGTTTCCAGAAGTCTTAGATTTCCTATAAATGTCTCCAGATAGTTCAGGAGTGGTTTTCAAGTATAGCAGCTTCTCAAATGTAGGATATCATTTCCATTATTGATATGATTATTGAGAAAAGGAAAATATAGCCCAAGTAATGCCTGACTGGTAATTATATTCTGAGTTCCCAGATCTATGGTATTCTTCCATTGCAAGGAGAGAAATTCTTTTTTCATTCGTCCTTCAGACTTGGCTGATTACGATAATTTTCACTAAGTAGTTCCTGGCAGTTAATAAGGAGAATTTGGATTTAGGGAGGGAACAGAGGAAAAGAGAAGGAAGCTAATCTTAGCCTCCTTTATATCAGACCTTTTACATGATTTATTTCATTAAATCTTTAAAAATAATCTACTGATGTTCAGATTATCGTCTCCATGTTACAGATGAGGACACTGGGACTTTAAGAGATGACAAAATTTCTTGCCTAATGTGGCACAACCAAAAAGTGTCAGAGAATGGATGTCATGCTGTGTGTGCCAACTCAAGAGCTCAATCTTCCCAGGAAGGAACATTAAGGAAAATAACAAACAAAAGAGGTGGCTCAGTTCCATCCAGTAAAGATGGCGGCACATGAAAGTTCAGGATGCATTTTCAGGGTGTGGCTCCATGGGCAGTGTGGTAATGTGAATGCAAGAGCCATCGTGATAGCTTGCTCTGTCTTGATTGTTTTCTCTATGGACCAACAGGGCACCCCCTTCAGAGATAAAACTCAAAATGTATGAACCCCGAATTTACCCAGCCAGGGAGCATCCACACTTCAATAATTTCCTGTTTCCCAGTTTGGCTGGGGATCCTTTTCTTTTGTTATCACCCCAATTTTTTTTTTTTAATTTCTTTTTTGTTTTTCTTACATGTAGCCCTTGGCATGCCTCCATGCCACCCAGATCCCACAGAGAAGGGATATGAGCTCTTCCCCTAAAGCCAAATTCCTTGGGTGTTAAACTTGTGTTGTTTTAAAAAGGCTGATGGTGGCTTAGCCACAGAACAATGAATATGATACTTTTGCTCCTTGCTGGGGAGGTGCCTGTGAGACGGTGTCACCTGTCAGTGAGAGACAAAGAAGGTCGTGTTCTGTCACTCTTTGAATGGCAACTCTGTTGGAGTCACTGACCTTGTTTGTTCAAATCCCGCTTCTTGTCTGACAGGGTGCAGGCTTTTTTTTTTTTTTTTTTTTAAAGGCTCTTTACCAGAATTCTTTTGTGAACACCATCCTCTACGACAGAGATTTGGGGTTTTAGGACACTCATTTCTAGTGGCTTCCATGATTTCATCTTTCTGTCTGTTGCTCCTGAGAAAATTGACCTCATTCAATAGGGAGATTTACAAGTCTGCCCAGCAGCTTTCATAGAAAGAGTTACCAGAATGAGTCAGGAGACATCTTTTCTCTTTTCACCTGTACCAGAATTTTGGTGTGTGAAGAAACCACGCCTAGCCTTTTTGTTTATCTGCCTACCTCCCACAGACCCTCAGATAAAAGAGAACTAGTTTTACGTAAAGCAAGCAAATAACATTAATTACGAGGAGCATGGTAACGTTTTTAAAAAACCCTCGTGATTAAAAAAAAAGACCAATATTCATTGTGGAGATGAAAATTCTAGAAGCCTCCTTGGTGTGACACCCTTCAATTCATATGGAATCCTAATACGTATTTACTATTGCATGCTGAAGATATTTATTGAACACCCAACTACATATCAGGCATTGTCATAGGCCATAGATGTGCAAGAACAGACCAGACAGATATGATTTCTCAGGGAATTGATAATAAGCCATTGGAGGGGACGGACAGACATTCAGACAGTATTTAATAAATATGAGTCTAATGAGCAAGAATGTGTAGCAGGAGGGGAGCTTATACGAGGAGGTTGCAAACACCCTGTATGAAGTGATCCTTGGATCCCTCTTTGTCCATTCTGTTGGACCCGAGCTTAGATGGTGGTGTCATCTGAAAGTTTAATTCCCTCACCCAGAAGATTCCATGACCACCATGGAGATGATAAACCTGGTGAGCTCAGGACCACCCATCATGTTTTGACACTCAGAGGTGACATCAAATCTTAGACAAAAAGTCTTCTTTGAAGAATGCTCTCCATCGAGACCTGATGGCTGGGTCTAGGTGTATTAGTCTATTTTATATGTGAGTATTCAGTGATGGAGGGGGAGGCATCTGTAGCTCAGATCTTTGTTACGACGTGAGAACTGTCAGGTTGCCTATTAACTGCCTTATCTCTGACCAGGCTTCCTCTCCTGCGCTCCCTCACCCAGCCTGGGTTACCACCTCAGTATAGTCTCTTGCACTTTATACTCACCCATCTCAGAACTCTTAACCTATTGTGTTGCAGTTGTCTTTTCTACGACCCCCTTTCCCACCAGCCGTCAAGATCCAGAAGGACAGGGGCTGGGGGTTCTTTACTATTGGATCCCCAGCACCCAGTCCAGTGTGGGAACAGATCAGACTCTCAACACATGTTTGCTGGTTGAGTGAAGAGTGCATAGATGGATAGAATTTCTGAGCACCACAGTGAGAGAGTTTAGGGAAGTAATTACAAAATGGTGGCCCCAGGTCAGTTAGAAGGAGGCTGAGTTCCTTGGCCTGCTAATGTTTATCTTTTCTCCAGTGGGCCCTCCATTGAGGGTTCCATTTCAGGTCCTGGTGTCACGAAATACTGAACTGCCTGACCTATGCTTCCCATTAGAAGTGGAGAATGTCCCCTGGCCTACCCATAGGAGGCCTTTTTCCTGCTTCTCCCAGCTCCCCAGCCCTGGGTCCCTGGCTGGGGCCTTCCCTCCATTTCCCAGTCTGGGGCCCTGTCTGCTTTTGGAGTCAGGAGGGGACTGTCTGCACCTTCTGCGGAGACAGCAAGGGAACATGACGTCTCTCTCTGGCCCCAACCCTGAGCGTCATTGGTGTTGGCTGGGGATCAAAGCCGCCGTTCCATTTTTAACCTTCATGGGGCCCCACCTCACCCTGAGCATGTGTTCCAGACATTTCATTGTGTGCCAGGGGGATAAACAAAACCCACCCCCTGAGTCTAGGGAAGGATGCCTTCGGGGGAGCTCTGACCCGGCTGAGGCAGATAAGTGTTTTTCCCACCCAGGGCCCCCCTTGAGCGCTGAGGATTTTTCCTGCACTTACATGACTCCACCGTAAGGGAGATGGATGGCTTTATTTTTATGCAGAACAAATCTACAGATGGGGACCCCAACCAAGAAACCAAAAGCAACAACAATGAAAAATAGTGTGTGGGGTTGGGGTGGGGGGCAGGCAATTCTGTCTTTGGCTCTCTTCTCTGTCTCTCTGTGTTTCCTTCTCTTCTCTTCAGTGTCCTATAAATATCACTGATGCCCCCATCTGTGGTTATTGGGGATATTGGCAGGAAACCATTTTATTTTCAAATTATCTCTTAAGGTACAAATAAATACATGCTTTTAGAATTTTCAAGCACTTAAAAGTAGGTATGAAGGAGAAAGATGGTGTCTGGCACAGAGTAGGAACTCGATAAATATTTGTGGAAGGAAGGAAGGGAGGGAGGAAGACAAAATCCCCCCAAGCTCCATCTCTATTAATATTTTGGTGAACAGCCGTCTATATGTTTATGTGTGTTCAAGCTACATATACAACAGGACCGTACTGTTTTCACATATTAATACATTCATACTTTCCATATATGTATAATAAATACTATCCTATATACTACTATATCCACACATAATATACTCATTGTGTTCATATATGCTACATATTCACACATAGTTTGTATGCATAGACATATATGCATATGTTATATCTGTATTATCTAGTGTACTACGCTGTACTGCACTTCACTATAGACTAACACGCCATGAAAAGCACAGTAGTATGTTCGTACTGTACATGCAAACAGGACCAGACTGTTCATGGAGTTTCACAATCTGCTTT
Source organism: Rhinolophus sinicus (assembly GCF_036562045.2). Taxonomy (NCBI): domain Eukaryota; kingdom Metazoa; phylum Chordata; class Mammalia; order Chiroptera; family Rhinolophidae; genus Rhinolophus; species Rhinolophus sinicus. Next base: position 30,447,176 of record NC_133765.1, on the reverse strand, counting down.
GTTTTCACCATGCCTAAGAAGTTAGAACAAAATCGTCACACTTCACAGCTGCCAAGCCGTCCTCTGTGCCGTCACTTACTTCACCAGTTCAAGAGAGCCGGTTTTGACATCCCCACTTTAAAGGAGGCTGAGACTTTATTTATTCGCTCGCACTCTTCCTCTCGGCTGTCTTCAGGCCACGTGTCCATAAGGTCATAGTTTTCCGCTTCCTCATTTGCAACTGTGTCAGCATCGAGATAGTGGATAAACATGTGCAGGAATCCATTGGGACGTCTCTGTTATGCTTCAGCTGGGACAAAACAAGCCTCTCCTTTTCACCTTTATCCACTGAATATGTTTCCACATTTGGTTCTCTGTGGTGGCAATTATTGCGTCAGACTTTCTAGGGACGGGTTCTGGAGCAGTATAGTTTCTAGACAGCTCTGTTGAGTTCTGATGTAGGGCCAGAACCAACAAACATGGAAAGACATGGAAAGAAATAGCTCAGGGGGTGGCCGGTTAGCTCAGTTGGTTAAAGAGCAGTGCCCTTAACAACAAGGTCGCCGGTTCAATCCCCACATGAGCCACTGTGAGCTGCTCCCTCCACAACTAGGCTGAAACAACTATTTGGCTTTGAGCTGATAGGTCCTGGAAAAACACACTTAAAATTAAAAAAAAGTTTTTTTTTTTTTTTTGATTTTACTCAGTATGAAGTAACTTTATTATTTCAGTCTGAATCAAAAAATTTAGATTTTAAAAAAAAGGAGAAGGAGAAGAAGGCGAAGAAGGAGAAGAAGAAAAAATAACCTCTGATGTCCAAAAGGGCCAAGATCTCATTCTACCTTTGACCTTGGGCAAGTGACTTAATTTATATAAAACCGTTTTCTTGTCTGCAAAATTGGGGCAATTATAGTTGAAGCAGCCTTGCAGGGTTATTAGGAAAACTAAAGGAAGTGCTGTTTAGTAATATCAGTTTTTTCTTATTTTCTGAGAGGCGTTGGGTGTAGGAGATGGTAAGTTCTGGGATTAGCCATATCTGGGCTTGAATTTAGCTCAGCCTCTTCTCTGTTGAGTGAATTAACCCCGTAATGAGTTTCCATTTCCTCATCAGTAAGTTGGAGCTGAAATATTCATCAAAGATTGTCCCAAAGCTCACAGATCATCTTTACAAAGGGCCTCGTCCAAGGTTCTCAAATGGCAGCTGCTCTCAGGGTTTCCTAAATTCTAACCTTCTTGTCCCCAAACTCTAGAAAAGGCTTGAATGGTCTTCTTTTCCCACACCCGTGGCCATGTTTTCAGGGTTTTCTTGCCCTAAGAAGATGCTCATTTACATTTAGAAAACATGGAGACAAAAGTAAAATACTTCATTTTAATCCTGCCTTTTCTATTCACTACTCGAATGACCTTGGGCACACAGCCTCTGACTTTTCTTGTGTCTAAACTGTCGGTGTTGTTTGTCATAAAAACAACGCTGAGTCCATCGTTGGTACTTGGCAGGTGGCAAAGCATCTTTCACAGTTCTTATGCTACATGAACTTCCCAGCCAATGGATGGAGGTTTAGAAAAACACACGTTTAATACAACAACCTTCGATCAAATTCAGAGCTCTTTTGGAAAAGTTTTGTTGTTCTTTGTTAGGAAGCAGAGGGGTGGGCATGGCTGTTAATACTTACCGGGCTATTACGAGTACTCACTTATCAATTCATTCCATGAGCATTGTGTAGTTGCTTGTAATGTGCTATTCACTGTACTAGATCTGGGGATAAAATAAGGCATTATCATCATTCTTGGGAGTTTCCTTATCTACTGGGAAAGATGTCCATGGAAGCATTTAATACACCGGCGTGGTGGCAAGTATTGTAATTACTGTGTGTGAGGAGGGCAAAGTGGAGGGGAGAATACTTGATTCTGCTTGCTGGGGCCGGGCCGGGGATCTGTGCTCAGAAGAGGGGTTTTTTATGGTTTTGTTTTTGTTTTTAAACAAAATTAAATATATTTATGTAATTATCAGCCAGAAGAGCTTTTTAAGACAAGGAAATCCTTAAATTTATCCTCAACAATGAGTTCCCTAGATCAAGATGGGGTGGATGGGAGTGATGGAGTTAGGAAGGGAGGTCTTGGCAGATGGTCTCACGTGTTTACAGGTATAGAGGCAGGATCGTGGTGGCATTCTCCAGGTCCTCCAAGAAGTCTATTGAACAGTTATGTGGGAGAGCAGGAGACGAACCCAACGCAGTCAGCAGGGGCCACAGCTTGGAGCACCTCGTCCCGCTGTTACGGAATCTGCCTCTTCTGAGACCAATGATGGGTTGTGCATGGGGGATCGCAATGGCCCACGTTGTGTTTCTGGATGACTAGATTTAAACTGGTGACAGTTTGAGTTCTCCAAAATGCAGGGCCTGACACAAAGGTTTGGGTTGAACTGAATTATTTGGGATGTGCTCTGGGAGGGAGTGGAGAAGTGAACAGGGAAGGAGGGGAAGCCAATGAAGGAACATATGGGCCAATGAAGGAATCTAGGGGCCACGGGGGCTTCATTCCTCCAGGCATCGGGGGACGTTGTGGAAATCTCAGGCGTTTTCTACTGTGGAGGTGGAAGCTGGGTGTTTACCCGCCTTCAACCCCACTTCACTGGGTGAGGGACGTTCCTGGGGCATCTTGCCTGGCTCTTCCTGTATGTCCCTCCCGGGCTGAGATAACGCTGAGGCAGAGAACACCCTCAGACAGAGAGACGAAGTGGTTGAGGCAGGAAGCTTCAGGTGAGCTCCGAGGTGGATGGTGGGGGTTGGGCAGGGCACCAACTGGGGCTGCCGTGGGGGCAGAGGGGAAGGAAGGTGCTAGACCAGAGGCAGAGTGACCAGAGAAGACATAACTGAGGCCTGAATCAGGGCAATTATAGCAGAGAAAGAGGGGAGAGGGTCACCAAGTCTACCTAGTAGTGCCTGTAACTGTCCCAAAGCTGACAGTGGCCCTTCAGAGTCATCGAGGTGACAACATTGGGAAGACGGGTGGTATATCCACTCTAGAATTTCACTTAGTTCATTTCTTCCCCCTCTTCCACTCTCTCCCTATTTTTTCTGCCCCATTGACTAGATTATGCCATCCGTCTAAGAACTATAGCCTCTGTGATGGTCTGTTTTATGTGTCAGCTTGGTTAGGCTATTGTCGTCCTCAGTGATACGTTCAAACACTAATCTAGGGGCTGCTGGGAAGGAACTTTGTTGATGTGATTAAGGTCCGTAATCAACTGTCTTCAAGTAAAGGAGATTATCCTAGGTAATCTGGATGGGCCTGATTTAATTAGATAAAAGGCCTTACCAACAGAACTGAGACTGCCCTGATGAAGAAATTCTGCCTGTGGACAGCTGCTTCAGTTTATGCCCAGGAGTTCAGCCTGCCCTTCCTGGTGGCCTGGCCTCACCCAACCAGCATCCGCAAGCATGTAAGCCAATTCCTTGCCACAAATCCCTTAATATATATCTCTTACTGGTTGTGTTTCTCTGGTCAAACCCTGAGGGATACAGCCTCCTTCTGGGACGTGTGATGGTTCATTTTATGTGTCAACTTGACAGGGCTACAGTGTGCCCAGATATTTGGTCAAACATTATTCTGAGAGTGTTTGGGGATGAGATTGGCATTGAGATTGGTAGGCTGAGTAAAGCAGATTGCCCCTCTTGAATGTGGGTAGGCCTCATCCAATCAGTTGAAGGCCTGAATAAACAAACAGGCAGATGCTTCCCCCATTAGGAGAGAATTCTTCCTTCCTAACTGTCTTTGAAGTGGGACATCAGCTTTTTTTCTTGCCTTTGGATTCACATGGAAACATTGGCTCTTCCTGGGACGTGAGCCTGCCAATGTTCAGCCAGGAACTAAACCATCAGCTCTGTTGGTTCTCAGGGCTTTGGACTCAGAGTGGAACACACTGCCAGGACACCCGGTCTCCAGCTTGCCAGCTCACCCTGTAGAACTTGGGATTTGTCAGCCTCCATGGTTATATGAGCCAATTGCTTGTAGTAAATCTCATAGTCATCTCTTTATTAATATATTTCATTGGTTCTGTTTCGCTCAAGAACCTGACAAATACAGAAAGTTAATATTCTTTGTATGTAATTCCTTGGTCTTGATACCCAATGGCACCCTGGTGCCATTGAGACCCTCTCTGCGTCTGGCTTTGAATGGGAATGGAGGATTAGGCTTGGGTAACCTGACTCTATCTCAAAATACTGCTTCTGCAACTGCTCCTTAGATTCTGGAAACGCCTCTGTGTCTGGGTGAGAGTTATTCCACCGGCCCGGACTCGTTGTAGAAGGTTTAGCTCTTGTTTTTGTCTCTTCAGAATCTAGTCTCCCTTCCTTTACCACAAGTCACTTGCCGTTCCTTCTAGGACTCTCCCTCCTCAACTTTTAAGTCATGTAATTTCAGGCCCAGGCTCAATAATCAGGCCCATGACCTAATCTAGCCAATGAGAGTTCCACTTCCCTTTGGCCGTGTTCATTGGTGGGATTCTGAGCACTGTGACCCGCCCTGCCACAGTCAGAGCCAATGAGGGGAGGCCCTGGGGTTGTCACTGGAACTGTTGGACAACTGGAATTCTCTTTGTGATGGGCTTGCCAGGTTGGTGGGGGGTAGGAATGAAGCTGCCATCTTGTGAGTAAATTTAATCCAGAAGGAAATAAAACCAAGAGATGGGGAGTGAGACTAAAACTTGATGACATTATTTGAGTACCTGGATCCAATCATGTCTGAAAGCAGACGGCTCTACCCTTAGACTTTTTTATTATGTGAATCAATAAATTATCTTTATTTCCTTAAATCCATTTGAGTTGGGTTTCTCTCCCTTGAAAAACATAAAAGTCCAAATTAAAGTATTAATAAAACCTTTGGGGCATAGCCCTTGCTCACAGCATTCCAGGTTCCCTCTTTCTAGGTGGTAGGCATCTGAGATGTTGAAATCTTGAACCATAAATAATCATAACTACTACAACTTCAGCCGTTCATTGAGGAGTGCTTCCATACAATACATCCCTAGGCACTATTATTAACCCCATTTTATAGATGGAGAAATCGAGGCTCAGAGAAGTTAAGCAACTGTTCTAAAGCAACACAGCTGGTAAGCGACTAGCAATCAGACTCAGGTCTGTTTCCTGACTCTGCTCAGTCAGTGTCAGCTTTCCACTGCTCCTGCCTTAGGGGTTGCAAGTTCCCTACTGGACAGACAGAGATATGAGCTGAACTTTGCTAAACACCCACTGAGTATCTGTTGTGTCACTTCATTACCAAGGTGTTAGGAGAGGTCAATAAACAGACAAGGGAAAGGTCATGCTCTCACTCTGCACTTTTAGCTATTCTTCCCGTCCATGCCCCGCCATCCCCAGCCAATCTGTTAGAGTGCCAGCTTTGCTTGGAGAAACGCCTGTCACCAGATACTCTCCCCTTCTCAGGGTTTCTGTATACAATCTTATTTCCTGTCGTGATTGGAACCTCCATTATGAGGGCCGTAACAAAGGTTGCCCCATAAAGCATATACACACATAAACTCTCTGTCTCCTGAGACCTCCAGAATCTAGACTATCAGGTGTACTTAGCCAAATATCTCCTAAAGATTTGAAACATTAATCCCATTTGCTCCTAGATCCTGGATAGCCTCATGCAAAAAGCGGGGAAAGAGCCCTGTCTTGTGCCTTTTCCAGATTAAAAATTGTGATAGCATTGAGTGGAGCGCCGCCATTGAGGGTCTAATTATCATTTAACTAAGCTGCGGTACCAGCAGATGCAAAGAGGAATACTGGGGTGTGTTCCATATCAGTAGCTGCCATCAGAGAAGGTAAAGTCATTCCAGTATTTGCCACCCCCCCCAAAAAAAAGTTCCCAGCCAATTCAGTGTTAATGGTCTGTTAATATTTTTAATGGCTGTTTCTACAAATGTGCAAAAAGAAAAAAAAGTTTCTATTTCGCAGTTTGGTTTTAGCTATTTTATGGACTCTGCTTGGGAAGAAGGATAGAGTATGGGGGGGGTACCTCTGGGAAAAATGGGGAAGTGGTAATGGACTGAGGCCCAGCTGGTCTCTCCCGGGGAGCTATAAGGTTTTGTGTGACCTAGGGAGTGAAGAAAAGGGCCTAGAATTCTCCATGTTTGTTCTAAGGACAAAGCCAAGCTGAGAAAAAATACTCTCGCTTTCCCCAGAAACACTCCCAAGAGGGCGAGTGTAGAGGAATCAGAAGCCTGGGTTTGAGTCTCATGTACGAGGTTGGACAATTAAGTTCGTGAACGCATCCTCAAAAAAGTGCTACACACCTCATGGCTGAATATCACTACGGTCACCTTCGAAGTACTCCCCTTGGGAAGCTATGCACTGATGCCAGCACCTAGTCCACCCTTCAAAGCAATTTTGGAACTCTTTTTCTGGAATGGCCATCAGAGCTGTTGTCATATTACCCTTGATGTCCTGAATGTCATCAAAATGTCTTCCTTTCAATATTTCCTTTATCTTCAGGTAAAGAAAGAAGTTATTGGGGGCCAGATCAGGTGAGTAGGGAGTGTGTTCCAATACTGTTATTTGTTTACTGGCTAAAAACTCCCTCACAGACAGTGCCGTGTGAACTGGTGCATTGTCGTGATGCAAGAGCCATGAAATGTTGGTGAAAAGTTCAGGTCGTCTAACTCCTTTCACGCAGCCTTTTCAGCACTTCCAAATAGTAAACTTGGTTAACTGTTTGTTCAGCTGATACAAATTCATAATGGATAATCCCTTTGATATGAAAAAAAAAGGTTAGCCACATCGGTGCAACAAGTTCTCAAACTTAATTGTCAGACATCGTGTGCCACTGGTTGGCTTTGGATAAGTCATTTTCTTTCCCTGAGCCTCAGTTTCCCCAGCTGTTGCAACTGAGCTGGATTAGTCGGTTTCTCCAGAAGGTCATCCTAGAGTTTCCACGTTAGAATTACCAGGGACAAAAGATATTAAAATGCAGACTTCCAAGCTTCAGCCTTATTGGACCAGAATCTCTCCCCACAAGACCCATGAACCTGTATTTTTTAACAGGCTTCCTACAGTGATTCTTAATCAAGGCCAGGTTTGGAAATCACCAAACTAGCTCAGCCATGGTTCCTTCCAGCCTTAGCCTTTGTGAGAATGGTCTGGGGACAGATTTCTGGGTTTTCTGTTCGCTGTTGGAAGAAAGACTGTTCTCTGGCTGGCTTCTTGGCTGTCTCAGTCTCAATCAGGCCTGCTAAGTGGTCCCAGCTTCAATCCCTCCCCCGTCTTAAACAGAAAATGTTGTGCGTGAACTGAAGGGAAATCAAGGCAAGGAAGTCCAGTGTTTTTGGTTTCCAGTCAGAACTTTGCTTTCACTTTTTTTACACAGTGGTTGTTGGAGGCCCTTAATGAAACAGTCAGAGTCAGCTTTCTCCAACCCAGCTGAGTGGAAAATACGCTGGAAATCCGTAGACCTCAGGTGTATAGTTTAAAGAAGAACTAAATGAGAAACCCCATTTCCAGGTCAACATGCCGCACCACAAGTTACCATGTATTGAGCACATCTTTATATGGGCCAGGCACTTCGCATGTATTATTTCTTTCAACCTGCCCATCCTAGAAGATAGAGGCTATTATTAGCATCCCCATTTTACATGTGAGGAAATTGAGGTACCTGGAGGTGAAGTCATTTCCCCAAAGTCCTCTAGCTAGTAAATGTGGAAGCTGTGATGGCAACGCCACGTAGTCTGGTTCCTGAAGCCGAGCATCTTAAAACCATGTTTTTCCATCCCTATGGCCGCACCAACCACTAGAGTTTACTTACATCTACCACGTGCCAGAAATCCTGCAAAATCTTTACATTTATTGACTCTTCACGAAAACCTTACAAAGTCGAGATGAGGAACTTTCCCCCATTTTGAAGATTAAGAAATCAAGGCTAAGAGTGCTTTTCCGTATCTCACCCAAGTTACACAGTAGCTGGTCTTAAATATCTATGCTTGATGGACAAATCCCACCCATAACATAAACTTATAGAGCGTGTGTGTGTGTGTGTGTGTGTGTGTGTGTGTGTGTGTATAGCTGGACTGTGAAAACAACCCTTTGTGTACAAAGGATGGACCATGCATTTATCCAGAAAAGTTTAGAGGGTGCAGACTCCACTCTTGAAGTCTCTTTTTGTACAAAGTGTTGTCCAAATCACATAAACGAAACTTGTAATGGCTCATTTTCCTGCTGGCTTTAGCCGTCTCGGGTGTCCGGCATTCTGTTATCCCACCTGGCAGTTGGTCCCTTCACTGAAGGGAGCTGGGGACGTCAGCAATGGAGTATCTTTTTTAATGATAGGAAGGGATTGTTTAAATTGATCTTAGAGCCATAACATGGAATAATAGAGTGACAGGCTGAGAGTGATTTTTCCAGGCTAAGAAAGGACTGATGTTATGACGATTTGGGTGATTCTGCTTCCTCGCCAAGACTTAGAATATAATAGGAACTAGATAGGATTCGATCACACTTGGCTTCAGTTTACCATGGACTAGAGCACCTGCCAGGTTTATTTAGCACGTCATTCTCCTGCAAAATCTGAAACGGGAGTGAAAAGTGTGTGGGGCTGAGAATACAGACCTTTTGTCCTCTGTGCAAATGGGGCAACTGCTTTCTTTCCGCCGGCAATCTCAGTTTATCTGTCTGTGTAATAGGAAGACGGGGCTGGAAGTTTCCCAGACCCCTTCTCATCTCTGACATTTGATTCATTTTAATTCAGATCCATTCAACCAACAGTCCAACAGCTAGCTGCTCGATGCCAGGCTTTTTGATAGAGAACTGGGGATGCAGTAAGGAACAGAAACTGTCATTACACCTGGTTTGCAGGCAGATGTTATATACAGTAGTTTCCCCTCATCCACGGGAGATACGTTCTAAGGCTCCCAATGGTTGACTGAAACCGCAGCTAGTACTGAACCCTATATATACTGTTTTTTCCTGTACACACACACACCTTACCCCATAATGGAAGCATTTTTTGGTTTCTCTGGCACACCCAAATCGCCAGCATCGCTACTCTTGCACTTTGGGGCCATTATTAAGTAAAAAAGGGTCACCTGAACACAAGCACTGTGGTACCGTGAAAGGTGATCTGTTAATCGAGGCGGCTACTAAGTGACTAATGGGTGGGGAGTGTACACAGCGTGGAGATGCTGGACAAAAGGACGAATCACGTCCTGGGCGGGATGAAGCGAAAAAATGCGAGATGTCATCACGCTACTCTGAACAGTGTGCAATTTATAACACATGCATTATTTATTTCCTGAATTTTCCCTGTGATATTTTTGGACTGCAATGGGCTCTAGGTAACTGAAACTGTGGAAAACGACACTGCGGATAAGGGTGGACCACTGTCGTGCCAGGAGTTTGGGATGTGGAGTGAAAGACCCTCCCCTGTCACTGTCCCTCTGGGGGAGCTGGGCAAGCCACTGCAGCTCTCTGAGTTGGTTTCTCATGTCATGAAGTTTACGGAGAGAAGTTTCTCAAAGTGTGACCAGATGACTTTTTGGATCAGCAAACCCTGGGGTGCTTGTTATAACAACTCAGATCCCTGGATCGCAGCCCAGGTCTGCGGAATCTGACTCTCTCTGGGTGGGAAGAGCAGACAAGGGTCAGCAAGGACCCAAGGTGATTCTTAAACACATTGACATCAGATAATGTGTTAAAGTGCCTCACAATTTGTGAGTGAGGGCTTCATGCATGCTTGGTGACTTTTATGAACTCAGGCTCTGGAAAACCCTGGATTTCAACGGCGCTCGACTCCATTGAGCAGGATCTTATTGCACCTGTAGATTTTCTCTTTTTTAATAAATACTGGTGGTGCCAAAAAAATGTAGACAAGTGGACACTTTGGTCAACGTTGCTCAAGCAGTAGTTCGCTGTCATCAGAAGTGTCTGGACGCTGATAGGAACCACTCTGAGCACCTCTTGTCATTGCAGAAGTCAAATGTGACTTGTATTCATCTTTTGTTATGGGTATATATTGAGTATGACAATTTGAATACAATTTTCCTTCCTTAAAATGCACATACATTTTTTTGGCCCCCTCTGTATATGTGTGTGTGCATGCATGCCTATGTACACACACGTACACGCATATATTAAAGCCCTGTTTATTGAGGGTTATTGTGTGCCAGAATTTTAACTAAGCACTATTTAAAGTGAGAAACGTGAGCTTCAGAGGGTAAACAGCTGGCTCAGTATCCTGCTAAGAAATTGGATAGAGATGGAGCCACGTGTGTACCCAGGTCCATCTGACTCCCAAGCATATTGAATAGACTGCTTCCTGCCCTTTCTCAGCTGGGGCTACCATGATCTCCTGATGCGCACCTCACGTGACTGACACGCACAGCGCCCCCTGGAGTTCTGCAGCGAGGATGGCCCGCAACCATCACACGTCCCATGACCTTGTAGTTCTCAGTCTCCTTCCCTCATCTTCAACACTTCCGTAATTCTTAGCTCCAATCTCTTCATTTCTGGGTCGGATAATCCAGGGTAACAATGCTTTATTTTCTACTCCTCAGTGTTCCGTGGAACAACTGCAGTGCCCTTGGGAACAGGTTGCGAGTTTTCCCTGCCTCCCTTCCACCCCCGAAATTTAAAAAAATGGTTCCATTTCTTTTGTTATCTATAGATGCCTAACAAACTGCCCGAAACTTAGTGGCTTGAAACAAAAACTATTTTATTTTTTAATGATTTTTGCAGGGTAGGAATTTGGGCAGGGCTCGGCCAGCCAGGGCTCTGTTCCATGCAGCATTAATAGAGGTTACTGGGGCTGGTCCAGAGCAGGGATCTGAAAACTGTCGCCTGCAGACCAGATCCAGCCTGGCATTTGTTTTTGTAAATAAAGTTTTATTGGAACACAACCATGCCTATTCTTTTGCATGCTGCCTATGGCTGCTTTCATACTGGAAGAGGCCAGTTGATTCTGTATGACAGAAACTCTATGGCCTGCAAAGCCTCAAATATTTACTACCTGGCATTTTACAGAGAAAGTGTTCTGACCCCTGGTTTAGGGGATCTGACATAGTTCACTCACTTCTCTGGTGCCTCGGAGGGTCTGGCTGGAAGACTGGCTCAGCTAGGACTGTTTACTGGACTAAATTATAAGTGGCCTCTCTGCAGCCTAGAGACCCTGGTGTACTTGACCTTCTTCCTAGGCAGCCGAGGGCTCATAGAAAGAATGTCCCAAGAGGCCCAGGCGGAACTCAAAAGGCCTCTTGTGACCTAGACTCAGAAGCCTGGGAATGTCCCTTCTTCCATATTCCGTTGGTGAAGTTGACTAGACTCAATACAGATTCTAAGGACAGGAATTAGGTTTCATGTCTGAGTGGGGGGAGTAGCAAAGAATTTATGGTCATCTTTAATCTACCACACCTCATTTTTGAAAATCTTTTCTAAAATAGCTGCATCTTCTTTTTGGCCTTGGCCAATGAAGCTCACGATTGAAATCTTCCTTTGATGATTAAATATCTATGAGACACTTGGCGGGGGGGGGGGGAGGGGAAGGGGTGTTAGCATTTATTCCATGAATATTTACCGCACTCCTACTAAGTGCTAGGCACTCTGCTGGGTCTTAAGGATGCAACCGTGAATGGAAAAATGTCCTCTGTCCTCACGAGACTCGCAATCTAATGAATATCGATGAAAGAGATGCAGTAGGTATTGGACATTAAGTTGAATATGCTCTGAGCTCCCCTTGTGACTAAATTTCTGAATCCAGCTTCATTTTTTTTTCTGACTCATTCTTCTTTTCCTAAAAGTGAAGGAGGAGATAGGAATTCCGGTTAATTGAAGATTTCAGATCATCAAGACTTTGGTTAAAAAGGCTTTTTCATTTTTCACAGTGTTTATGCATAGACGATGTTTTGTTATTCCTGTACTTTAGTGTTTACCTTCTTTTCACTGTTGACATTAATTCTGCCAAATGGATTCGGAACTGTCTCCATTCGTAGTCTAAGATTTTCGCTGCGACGTGCGTCTATAGTCGAATGATATTTCCATGCCGCTGACGGCGGCGTTCAATTTTACCCCACAAGTTCAGTGTTCCAGAAAGGAAGTTTAGGAAAGCAGATGTACATTTTCCTATTTTTTTGTGTTTTTCAAGAATGAATAACCATAGGAAATTTTATGCTTTAAAGTAATCATTTATTTTAATAAAATGTAGCACCTTCACTGTATTTACTTCAAAATATAAATACTGTAATTATTTTCTGTGGATTTTTGACACATTTTGGAGAACAAACTTGAAATCAGTTAGTTCAGTGAAAAGGCTAAGCTCCATGGTGGTGATGGACCATGTTCCAGCTTCTCACAGCCCCTGGATTGGAACTCTGACATGTCAGCAGCTCCGTAAGGGGTGTTGCACCTACACGGCTGCCAGCGAAATGCCTTCTAGGAATCTGGAATAAGGAGGGATCAATTCCAAATGTCAGCTCCCAGTGTCTGATCGATGCTTTATAGTTGTTCATTGTCACAGTCGGAAACATGGAATGTTCTCCACATATCTGTTAGTTTGACCCACAGGTATTTCCTAACGGTCTTGACCTATGGGGCCCCTGGGAGCTGATGTTCCCATGTCACATCCTGGGGCCTCCGTGGCCAGGGTCTCAGGAAGAATAGAGGCTTTATTAGTCTTTTCTCACATCTATCACATTTCCATCAAACCTCTCCCCTCCCTCGGACCTTTCAATGTTGGATATCAATGGTTTCATTGTAGCGGTGAGTTCTCATTATCTAAAAATGCCTTTCTGCTCACCTTCCTCTTTTCCCTTAAGCTCTGGACGTGGAAATTTCTCTCTCTCTCTCTCTTTCTCTCTCTCTCTCTCTCTCTCTCTCTCAATCTCTCTCAATCTCTCTCAATGAATCTACCTATAGATCCATTGATTTATTCTGAGTGTTATGCTTAGGGGGTAATACTATTTTTTTTCTGGGGGGTGGTGTAAATAGTTGGAATCTTTTTTTCAACTACAATATTATTGAGGTATGATTGATACACAGCAAGCTGTACGGATATAATGTATACAACTTGATGAGATTGGAGATATGTACACATCAGTGAAACTGCCACCACATCTATACCGTAAACCTGTCCATCGCTACAAAAGTTCTCCCTGCCTTATTCATTTATTTATTTATTCATTCATTCAATAATAATAGCTTAACACAAGACCTACTGTTGTAGCAAATACTTAGGTGTAGCCGTGTGCTGTAGATTGGTAGGATTTATTTTTCTTGCACAGCTGAAACTTTGTACCCTTTGACCAACATCTCCCTGTTTCCTTTCCTCCCTGCCTCCCCCGGCCCCTGGCAACCACCATTCCCCTCTGTTTCTATGAGTTTGACTACTTTAGATTCCACATGTACATGAGACCATGCACTATTTGTCTTTCTGTGTCTGGCTTTTTGTACTTAGTGTGATGTCTTCCGTGATCACCCACGTTGTTGTCACAAATGGTAGAATTTCTTCTTTTTCAAGGCCGCATACTACTCCACTGTGCGTACATACCACATTTTCAGTATACATTCACTCATCAATAAACATTTAGGTTCTTCCGTGTCGTGGCCATTGTGAATGATGCTGAGTGAATACGGGGGTGCAGATATCTCTTTGAGACCCTGAATCCAGTTCTTTTGGGTAGTCACCCAGAAATGGGGTTGCTGGATCATACGAGCATAGTAGTTCTATTTTTAATTAATTGAGGAATCTCCATAGTGGCTGCACCAATTTACATTCTTGCCTACAGTGTACAGTAGGGTTCCCTTTTTTCTGCACCCTTATCAACATTTTTCTAATAGCCATTCTAACAGGTGTGAGGTGATATCTTATGGTGGTTTTGATTTGCATTTCCCTGATGACCGGTGTTGGCGAGCAGCTGTTGGCCATTTGTCTTTTTTGAAGAAATGTCTACTCAGTTCCTTTGCTCATTTTTTCTTTTTTCTATTGAGTTGTTGGAGATCCTTATGTATTTTGGATATTCACCTTTTATCAGCTATATAATTTACAAATATTTTTTTCTCATTTCATACATTGCCTTTTTTATTTCGTTGATCGTTTCTTTTCCTGTGCGGAAGCTTTTTGGTTTGATGTAGTTCTGCTTGTCTATTTTGGCTTTTGTTACCTGTGCTTTGGTGAATAATTCTGTTAGGAGGTGGCACGTTCCTTCAATCATCTCACTGAATTGTCGTTTCAACCCTTGTGTTTACTCCATGACTAGGAGCTTCATCTCCAGAGCCAGACAGCAGAGGGGTCCTTTCCTGGTTCTGCCATTGACTCTGTGACACTGGGCCAATGGGTTTATCGCTGAGCTTTGGTTTTCTACGGAGTGGAAATGATAGCTAAGAGATTCGTTGTGAGAATTAAGTGAGCTAATGGCACAAAGTCAACATTCAACAAAGATAACCTATACTTACTACCACCCTCTTCCCAATTCACTGGAAAGGCTGCTGAGGCTCAGAAAGGTGAAGTGACCAGCTCAAGAGCACAGCCAGGATTTTAGCACAGCTGAGCTTGATTGTAGTGTGAGTTCTTTCTCACTGTTCCTCTAGCTTCTACCACCCATTACTGCTCACAGGGCCTGTCGTGGAGAGCAGAGCACAGCCTTGTAGATGCAATATTACTCCTGGTGTTTTTTCCTTCTCATTTTGTTTCCTGTCGGGGAAGCTTCTCTTCCCTCTAGATGACCTTCATTCTTTTTGCTGAGTCTTCTAGATGGAGCAAAATGCACATAAGCAACTAAACAAGGTCCATATTTGCAATCAAGAAAATACTTCACAGATGTCCTCAATCGGGAAAGAGTGCAAAAATCAAAACAAATAAACAATCCTTGCCTGATACTGCCCAAGACTTGGAAAGTCAAAGTGCTTCCTGGAGAACCAGGATGGACTGGCCCAGCCTCATCCCGCCAGAATAGTTCCATGGGAGAGATTCCAGCCTGGAGACCCTTTCGGGAACCTCCACACATATGTGACTGTGGGTAGGAACTGAGAATATCTCAGCTCACAAAATTTGGCAGTTGTGTTTTTTTTTGACATGTGTGTAATTCACAGAATTAATTGTGAATTACTGGGGACCGCCAACCTCATTTGGGGAGGCCAGTCATAGTTTGGAAACTGTTGAGTTGAGCAGCCTTTTTGGGCCGTTTCAAAAATCTATTTTCCCTCCTTTGAATTCAAATCAAATGCAAATTGAAGGAATTAGCTCAGATGAGAAAACACACCAACAAAAAAATCAACTCTGCCATTTCAAATCCCCTGTAGCTGAGGTTTAAGCTCCTACCCCCATCTCTCCAAATCCTTGTCAGCTATTGACTTGCTAATCCTTACAGCAAACTGTTGGCATCCGCACCCCATTTTAAGGATGAGACAAGCAAGGTAAGGATATGTTGATTGAAAGCACTACAGGAAAAGTAGCTTCCAAAATGCCTTACTCATGGAGTCATAATATTAAACAATTTGGTTGCTAATGGAAGAAGAGGCTCCTTGTCTGGTTTTACAAGGTCTGACAATTAGGTTCCCAAACTTGTTGCAACGATGTGGCTAGACTTTTTGATATCAGAGGGTTTATTCATGATGAATTTGTACCAACTGGACAAACAGTTAACCAAGTTTACTATTTGGAAGTGCTGAAAAGGCTGCGAGAAAAAGATAGGCGACCTGAACTTTTCTCCAACAATTCGTGGCTCTTGCATCATGACAATGCACCAGCTCACACGGCACTGTCTGTGAGGGAGTTTTTAGCCAGTAAACAAATAACTATTGGAACACTCTCCCTGCTCACCTGATCTGGCCCCCAATGACTTCTTTCTTGACCCGAAAATAAAGGAAATATTGAAAGGAAGACATTTTGATGACATTCAGGACATCAAGGGTAATACGACGACAGCTCTGATGGCCATTCCAGAAAAAGAGTTCCAGAATTGCTTTGAAGGGTGGACTAGGCACTGGCTTTGGTACATAGCTTCCCAAGGGGCGTACTTTGAAGGTGAAGGTGACCGTAGTGATATTTGGCAATGAGGTAGGTAGCACTTTTTCTAGGATGAGTTCGCAAACTTAATTGTCCGACCTCATATAGTAGCTAAATATTAAGCAGTGATCACAGCACAGGTGTTAAGTTCTAGCAGGCTTGGGTTTGACACCAGGCTCCACTGTGTGACTTTCAGCAATTGTTTAACTTCTCTGATCCTCAGTTTCCTCTTTTGTGCAAAGCCATTACTAACAATTCCTGCCTCTAGGATTGTTGGGAGATTTCAGATGACTTATGCAAAGCACCTAGCATCACCTTGTTAGGAACTTTCCAATGGAATATATCTATTCTTAGCATTAAGAAAATACAGTTGTCATGGTTATTCAAAAAAATTATTGTAGTAACTATAATTCACAATAGTAATTCCAATTTATTAATAATCATATATATACATATATACATATGTATGTGTGTGTGTATATATATATATATATGAGGTTTTATAACCTGAATGCTCACTCTGCCCCTTGCAAGCTCAAGGGCATGATGAATCTATTTCATTTCATCTGAAAGCCATCCATCCGTAGGCAGCAAGCCAGGGAACCCAATTTATAGCCTGTGCTCCAGGGTAAAGAAATAACTCCAGGAATATAGCATCACTAAAGTTTTGTGTTGGACTACAATCACAAAAATTCACAGTGAGTCTCTGGACTAAAGCCTGTTTCATTTCTTTTATGAAGGATACCACCACCTAATTGGAGATTGAAAGCTACGTTCCTCTCTGTGAAGAATTCCAGTTTACTTGGCGTAAGTTGGCTTGAGGTACCAACTTTTCGTAGAGCATTTAAGAACAAGGATGTCTGAAGCCATGCTTGGGTTTCCTTGGAGGATAGCAAAGAGTAATGTATTGACATCCACCCATTTACCATGGTTTAAAAACACACAAGGACAGGGCCTCCTATAAACATTAAATAATTGATCCAAAAATGCAGGCTGAAAAAAAAAAAAAAAATCTCGTCCTTCAGTATTTCAGCCACAGCAAGCAGCAATTTATGAGAGGCCACCATAGATTTCAGAGACATGGCAACATTCCTTAGTGTCTAATGTCAGTTGGCAATCAGAAGAACGCCAATGAGCATGCAGCTATAGGTGTGGCAGAAACATTACAAAGCCACACCGTATGGTGAAACCAGCACTGCTATTGGCCAACAAACCACCTGAAATGCCCTGGACCTCACACACAGAAGACCAGGCCCAGCCATGTGGCTGTAAGGTGGTCATTGGCTCTGATGGTCCCACCATCCCTCCAATATCCCAAAGCTTCCCACTTGGAGGCTCTCGCTCACTGGGAACCCAGGTACCTTGTAATGTCCTGCTCTGCCAATCTTAGCACATCAGTTGCAGAAGAGACATCCTTTCCTCTAAGAAAGCTTCCTAGAAATAACACCCCACACTTCCGTTTAAGCTCTGTTGACCTAAACTTTGTCCCATGGCTTCTCTTGGTGGTAAGAAGGCTGAGAGAAGTGGGCTTTTAGCTGAGACATAACTGTACTGGGAAGAGTCAGGGTGCTGACACTCAGAAAGAGGAAGAGAAGAGATGTGGGCGTGAGCATCTAGCACTCTGTTGTCTCACTTCTTACTCAGCCTTGGGCACATTAATGGCCAACATTTAACATTCACTGACCGTTAATTGTGTACTGTGCAGGTACTGTGGTAAGCACTCTGCATCTATTATCTCTTTCGTCTTCAAAACAACCCTTTGAAATTAGGATTTACAGATGGCTGAGAGAGGTGAAGTGATTTCCCTCAGGACACACAGCTAAGGAGTAGTGCAGACATGGTTTGATCTCATCTTGATTTCGCAAAACAATTGAACAAAAACCATGCTCTTCGCAACACATTTATAATCCAACACCCATGCACCAGGCTCTTCTGCTCTCTTTACCTTACTATTTGCCCAGTGGACTCCTGGTTCACCTGTCACGACCTGTCGTAAATGCCCCTTCTTCTGTGAAGTTTTCTTGACATCGTCCACCCTCTGCAGTGTGACAACACGGTGTTTCAACAATAATTTCCTGACATTGCTCGTGTATTAATCATTGCTCTAGGGGACAACAGAGGGCAAAATATATGCCTATCCTCAACATCTGTAGATCTTTTAGAACACCGAGAGCAATACTGTCCAATAGAACTTTCAGCAGTGACAGAAAAGTCCTATATGTGTACTGTCCAATCTGGCCACCATTGGACCCTGGGGCTATCGAGCGTTTGACGTGCAACTAAAGAACTGAAACTTCAATTTTATTTAATCTTGATTAGCCTAAATTTAACTTTAAACACTGACGTGATTAGCTTTTGGAAGACTTTTAAGTTGGTTTGGAGCAACTTTGGTATGTGACTCTACCCTTTTCAACGATAAATTTCATGAATTCTAAATATAGACCAAGAACTTTCAATGGAAATGTAGCCTCACATCAGGTGTGCGGTTAGTATAAAGTATACATCCCTGTGAAGGCGTAGGATGAAAAAAAAAAGACTGTAACATAGCTCACTGATAATTTTTATGTGGATCACATGATAAAATGAGAACATTTTGGATATATTGTGTTAAATAAAAATATATCCTTAAAACTAATTTGACCTGTCACTTTTCACTTTTGAAAATGTGACTTCTAGAAAATGTAAAATGACAAATGGGACTTGCCTTAGATTTCCACGGGACAGCGCTGGGCTGGAGTGTAGTAAGTTAGTAAAGAAAGACCATTGGACAGGTTTGTCCTTCCTGCGGTAGAAGTGCTACCACTTCTTCCATCATCTGTGGTCTTGCACGAACGGAGCATACCCCAGGTCCTCACGTAACAGCCGCCAGAAGAACAAAGGAATGTCTCTGAGTAACCTAAATGAAATATTTTTCCTTTTCTGGGCTGTGCCACCATTGTTGAAATCTTTCTTTCATGTCATGTGAGAGGCTTCTCTGGATATTTCACATTTTTTCAGAGTTTCCGTACCTGAAATATTTTTCTTACGTTGAGCCCCCAGGCAAGATCTCAGAGTTGCCATCAACCTAGAAATAAGGAAGTAAAGGGTGCTTGGATTGCCTTCATTCATTCATCCATCCATCCATCCATCCATCCATCCATCCATCCATCCATCCATTCATTCAACAAATAATAATTGAACTCCTACTATGCGCCTGGCACTGTTCTAGGAGAGTGTGGATACAACAATGAAGGAGACTGACACAGTCCCTATGTTAGTGGGAAAACAAATCACAAGAAACACGTAGATCCTTAAATTAAGAAGCTTATCAGCTGATTTCCTTCCTCGTGATCTTTCAGCTATTTGTCTCTTGGAGACTTTTCTTTTCTTTTTCTTTTCTCCCCTTTCCATTCCAGGCAAGGTTAGGGAGAGCCAAAGAAGAGATTTGTGATGAAGTTCTTGTTGTCACACAGACGGCCTCCTGGAGGAACATAGCAGAGGAAGCCGCAAGCCAGCTCTTAGAATTAGACAATCCACCCAACACTTGTATGACTTTCCGTCTCCAGGACTTGACAGATAATCAAGATTAGTCAGCAGGAGAATTGACTGTGGTTCTTTCAAGTAGCATATAATTATAATGCTTGGTACTTAAGGGTGTCTTTTATTTCAAGCTCTTTCAGCACGTAATGAGTCCTACCTCTATAATCTTGGCAGTTTTTCACTACATTGTTATTCTTTTTTTTATTATTAAATAGTAAAATAACTTACTTGAACAACATTTTAAGACAATCTTTTCATTAAAAAAATATTAATCTGTCATTCTCTGTCTCTTCTAGTACAAGAATTTG
Organism: Rhinolophus sinicus; assembly: GCF_036562045.2. Lineage (NCBI taxonomy): Eukaryota > Metazoa > Chordata > Mammalia > Chiroptera > Rhinolophidae > Rhinolophus > Rhinolophus sinicus. Next base: position 30,427,386 of record NC_133765.1, on the reverse strand, counting down.
CTAAACGTTCTGTGACCCTACTGTGTGCTACTTGACGGTCAGTACATCCATGCCATGCTTATATAGTGCCAGATAAATGCTTTTTTTTTTTTTTTGGCTTTGGTTTAAGAGATGAGGCCATTCCATTCTTCTACCCATTCATTGCACCAGCCATAATGTGTTGAGTGAGTTAAGGAATTTTAATGTTTGGGAAGCAATCGTTGACCATAAATCATACCAAAAGGTAGAATGTATTGGAGACAACCAGGCTATGTTGAAGAAGACAAGAGCTGGGGGATATGTTGCCCTCATAAGGGCCTGGAACCAGGACCCCCAAAACTCAGGACCCAAGACGAGTTTGTCCATTCCTCCTGGTGCATGTGACTTCTTACCTCTGCTTCTCTCTCTGTCTACCAAAGACTTACCTCTTTTCTCTGTGGTCTGTTTTTATCTGTTTCCTTGCACGTGGGCCAGACAGGGCCACTTCAGTTCATGTGTGCTGCAGATGTAAACGCATATGCGCCTATGTCCCCACACCATCTCAGAAGGAAACACTGACTGGTCCAGTTTGGGTCATGGGCTCCCGTTTGGTCCCATCAGCTGTGGACGGAGATGCAAGCTCATATGTTTCATAAATTCTTTAAGAAAAGGAGTTGATGCTCTAGCCACTTTGGAAAACAGTCTGGCAGTTCCTCCAAATGTTAAACATAGACTTACCCTATGATCCAGCAAGTCCACTTTCAAGCATTTACCCCAGAAAACTAAAACCTACATCTACATAAAACTTGTACAAAAACATTGGTAATAGTCAAGAAGGGAAAACCACCCAAATATCTATCATCTGGTGAGCAGATAAACAAAATGTGGTGTATCCATGCAACGGAATGCTACCGGATAATAAAAAGGAGCAAAGGACGGATACGTGCTACAACATGAACCTCAGAAGCATTATGTTCAGCAAAAAAGCTATTAATAGATGCAAAGACCACATATTGCCCATATTATATGAAGGTCTGGAAAAGGCAAATTTATAGAGACAGAGAGTAGGTTGGCGGTTGCCTGGGGCTGGGGGTGGGAAAGAGGAGTTTCTTTTTGGGTTGGAAAAGTTATAAAATTAGTTTCTGGTGATGGTAGCGCAAGTGAAATATACCAAAACCTTCAGTCATTTAAATGAGTAAATTTATGATACAGTAATTATTTCTTGATAAAGCTGTTTTTTTTTTTTGTTTTGTTTTGTTTTTAAAGAATTGTTGGGAACCAGTGGTTTGCAATCCCAGTAGATGGGTTTCCTTCCAGTTGCCCCAACCTGCAGGGTGAAATCCTGCTTCTGTATCGTAGTTTTTATCATTCCTTCCGGTTATACCCCCCACTCCTGCCATGCCTTTAAACGGCGGGCTTCTGTTTCACAACCTTTTGAGTCATCTGCAACTTTAGGCGTCAGGAATTTCTTTATTCTATGACCTTCTTATTCCTAAGGCACTACCGTTGTCCCTGAACTGGCTTCCTGACACTCTTCCCCTCACTTGCGCATTCTCACGACTGACCACCTTTCCTTTATTGAATCGCGCCCCACTAATCTCACTGAACATCCTTGCATCCACTGTTCCCTATTTCTAATACACTGTGTCCCCACATCTCTGCAAAGCTCATTGACACTCCTCATGCAGAGGTCATCCCTGAAAAGTCTTTCTAAAATAGTGTCTTGGTCCCAAATATCTTCTGTTCCCCCTTTCCTCTCCAGATCACCCTCCCCCCCTTCCCTCCTCTGCTCTGTGCTGCTGGAAACTGACTTCTATAAGGGGGGTGGGGGGTGGGGGGTGGGAGATGAGGGTAAGGGAGATCGAATATATGGTGATGGAAGGAGAACTGACTCTGGGTGATGAACACACAATGGGATTTATAGATGATGTAATACAGAATTGTACACCTGAAATCTATGTAATTTTACTAACAATTGTCACCCCAATAAATTTAATAAAAAAAAAATAAAAAAAAAAAGCATCAATGGACTTCCTTGCCCTCTGGTTTCTGGTTGGGTTTGGCCAATGGGAAGCCCTAGTTGGACTTGGAAGGAAGAGAAGGAGGCTGGAGTACTTATCCCCTGGATCTATCGCTATAAGATGGACTGAGCTATAAGATATGTCCCTTAACTGAAGGCCATTGCTCCTCACGAGGCTGCCAGCTCCCCATGTCTTTTCCATCCAGTACTCCCCTGAGCCTTTCTAGGCATAGATGTAATAACAGCTCTTTGCTGCTAGCCCTGAGTTACTGTACTATCCTTTATGGTTCCCTAACATACAAGCCTTTGTCAATAGTGTCTTTGTAAGTAAATCCTGTTTATGTAATCGTATTTCAGGGATGCTGTTTCCTGTTGAGATGCTGACTGACACAGCTTCCATCCCCTTCTTCCAATTCTTAGTCCCCTCCCTTGCTTTATTTTTCCTCCTAGCTTCATACTGGTATGAGCTTATTCTCTGTTTCTCTCTCTTAGTTAGGACAATTCACTTAACTGCCACAACAGACGAACCCCCAAATCTCAGTATCCAACTCAATGAAAGCTTATTTCTCTCTTAGGTCACAGGCCTACGTGCTTGGGCAGCTCTTCTTCATCTTGATGTGCGTCCACTAGAGCATGTGGCCCCCAAGTCATCACAGCAGAGAAAGAAAGTACTGGGGAGTACATGGGTGGGGGGTCGGGGGGGTTAATTATTTCATTTTTTAAAAATTTTATTTTATTAAATTTATTGGGGTGACAATTGTTAGTAAAATTACATAGATTTCAGGTGTACAATTCTGTATTGCATCATCTATAAATCCCATTGTGTGTTCATCACCCAGAGTCAGTTCTCCTTCCATCACCATATATTCGATCCCCCTTACCCTCATCTCCCACCCCCCACGCCCCTCCCCCCTTACCCTCTGGCAACCACCAAACCATTTTTTTTAAAGCTACAGTTGACATTCAATATTATTTTATGTTAGTCTCAGGTATACAGCATGGTGGTTAGACATTTATATCATCTATGAAGTGATCCCTCCCTATTAGTCTAGAACCCACCTGGCACTATACACAGTTGTTGTGACATTATTGACTATATTCTCTATGTTCTGCTTTACATCCCCGTGACTATTTTCTAACTACCAATTTGTACTTCTTAATCCCTTCACCTTTTTCACCCAGCTCCCCAGCCCCCTCTCATCTGGCAGCCATCAGTTTGTTCTCTGTATCTGTGAGTCTGTTTCTCTTTTGTTTGTTCGTTGTTGTTGTTTAGATTCCACATACAAGTGACATCACATGGTATTTGTCTTTCTCTGTCTGACTTATTTCACTTAGCATAATACCCTCTAGGTCCATCCATGTTGTTGCAAATGGTAAGATTTCATTCTTTCTTATGGCCGAGTAATATCCCGTTGTACATATGTACCACCTTCTTTATCCAGTCCTCTACTGATGGGCACTTAGGTTGCTTCCATATCTTGGCTATTGTAAATAGCACTACAGTGAACACAGGGGTGCATGTATCTTTTTGAATTACTGTTTTGGATTTCTTCAGGTAAATACCCAGAAGTGGGATTGCTGGGTCATAAGGTAGTTCTATTTTTAATTTTTTTTTTAATTTTATTAAATTTACTGGGGTGGCAATTGTTAGTAAAATTACATAGATTTCAGGTGTACAATTCTGTATTACATCATCTATAAATCCCATTGTGTGTTCATCACTCAGAGTCAGTTCTCCTTCCATCACCATATATTCGATCACCCTTACCCTCATCTCCCACCCCCCACCCCCCACCCCCTTACCCTCTGGCAACCACTAAACTATTATCTGTGTCTATGAGTTTCTGTTTCTTATTTGTTTGTCTTGTTCTTTTGTTGTTTTTGGTTTATATACCACATATCAGTGAAATCACATGGTTCTCTGCTTTTTCTGTGTCTGACTTATTTCGCTCAGGATTACTCTCTCAAGATCCATCCATGTTGTCACAAATGTTCCTATATCATCTTTTCTTACCGCCGAATAGTATTCCATTGTGTATATATACCACAACTTCTTTATCCATTCATCTATCGAAGGACATTTTGGTTGTTTCCAGGTCTTGGCCACCTTAAACAAAGCTGCAATGAACATTGGAGCACACGTGTCTTTATCTCTAAATGTTTTCAGATTTTTTGGGTAGATACCCAGGAGAGGGATTGCTGGGTCATATGGCAATTCTATTTGTAATTTTTTGAGGAACCTCCATACTGTTTTCCATAGTGGCTGCACCAATTTGCAATCTCACCAGCAGTGCATGACGGTTCCCTTTTCTCCACATCCTCGCCGACACTGCTGTCATGGAGGGTGTTTTTAAAGGCTGGGTCACTTCTGCCCACATTCCCATTGAGTCTGCTCCCAGTCACTGGACCCCAACCTAACTTCAAGGGTGGCTAGGAGATGTGGGGGAGCACATGGAGATTTGGCAAGGCCCATTTCCTCTACCACAGTCTCCTGTTAGAATGTAACCCGCCCCCCCACCCTCTGGCTCAGGGCTTGTCACTACTCTCTCCTCAGTGCTTACCACATACTGAACAAATAGTTGTCTTGAATGTTTGAATAAATGAAGATGTGAATGAATGACAGCTTATTGTCTGGAACTTCCATTTAATTCTTAGCCATGTGCTGTGCTGTAAACTTTGTTGTGAGGGTAGAACCCTATCTTGCTAATTCCATTTTCAATCTTACTAGGGCAGGGGCTAATCTTGACATTTTTTTGATCCACTCTGTAATACCATCACAAGTTCCCCTAGATGTCCTTCTCTTTGCCCCTTGAGATTAATAACTACCGCATTTACTGTAGTTCCCCAGAAGAAAAACTGATAACAAAATGCTAATTTATTATATGTGGTTTCTGTTCTTTCATTGCTTTAATGATTTTACAAATGCTTCTTTACTTAAAACCCTTGTTACGTGCCAGGAATTAGAGACCTTGCCTCTCTGCTATGCTTTCTCTGCCCAATCCACTTCTTTAATCTGTTGAAAGTTCTGGGGCTTGAGGCAGTTCCACTGAGGGTCCTAGCATCCAGAGATAATGGCTTCCAGGTACAGATGAAAAAAAAAATCCCACGAATTACTATTTCTAGGATGGTTTTGGGGAAGTCTGGAAGACTGTGATTTCATAAGCCAAAATCTAGTTCCTTGGTCATGGGCTCTCGTCTCCAGATTTGGCCTTGATTCCAAGAGGATTTGGGGATAGAGTGTGAATGTCTCCAGAAAGGCTCAACATCTCGAGTGGAGACATAGGAGGTCGGACAATGAAGTTTGCGAACTTGTTGCAACCATGTTGCTAACCTTTTTTGATATCAGAGGGATTATTCATTATGAATTTGTACCAACTGGACAAACAGTTAACCACGTTTACTATTTGGAAGTGCTGAAAAGGCTGCGTGAAAAAGTTAGACGACCTGAACTTTTCGCCAACAATTCATGGCTCTTGCATCACGACAATGCACCAGCTCACACGACACTGTCTGTGAGGGAGTTTTTAGCCAGTAACCAAATAACTGTATTGGAACACCCTCCCTACTCACCTGATCTGGCCTCAGATGACTTCTTTCTTTACTCGAAGATAAAGGAAATATTGAAAGGAAGACATTTTGATGACATTCAGGACATCAAGGGTAATACGATAACAGCTCTGATGGCCATTCCAGAAAAAGATTTTCAAAATTGCTTCGAAGGGTGGACGAGGTACTGGTGTCGGTGCATAGCTTCCCAAGGGGAGAACTTCGAAGGTGACCGTAGTGATATTCAGCCATGAGATATGTAGCACTTTTTCTAGGATAAGTTCACAAGCTTAATTGTCCAACCTTATAACTCAGACTACAGATCCTAGGGCCTCATTTTGCAAACGGTTCAGTGGGAGTTCTATACGAGGTCAAAGAATGCTAACAGAAAAAGTTTCCTGGTGAAAGAAATTTGGGAAAAACTGCTTAGTATATCCTCCTTTTGGAAATTCACACATAAAGTACAGTATTAAAGGCTAGGAAAAGGCTTACAAATAAACAAAGCAAAAGCAAGCAAACATAACTTAATTTCGGTTCTCCTAGTTTATCCCAAACTTATTCAACCATGGATCCCTTTTTCATGCAATATGTGTTAACATCTTGTGGATTTAAACCCTTCTGAGCATAGTTTGGGAAACTATGTCTTAACCTATATGATTTCCCCTTCTTCTGTCCATCCTGCAAGCTTTTCCATATGTCAGAATTAAGGCTCAGAGAAGTGAAGTAGCTAAAGCATAGTAACTTAAACTCATGAATTGCATAGCTGGAATTTGAGCCCCTGCCTGATGGATCTAAAGCCTTTTTTTTTTTTTTTTTTTTTTTTTGCCTCTCTCCTATACTATTCCCAAGGTATGGTGAATTGTCTGGAATTCATTTTAATTATTTGATAAAAATAATTTGTAATTAATCATTGATTGCCTGTCAGTGAAGGCTATTCTGAAGAAACTGAAGACGGTTCACTCTCAGCTCCGACAGTCTGCTTTGCATTATCAATTTGTTAGAAAACTCTCTTTTTTGGAGAGCTGTGCAAGAGGAAACTTCCATCCAGACTGTCTGAATTATCCAGAAATTCTGAACTGATGGCATCCAAATGAATAAGACTTTACAGAACTATATTTGGAGAGTTGATTGGATTTGTCAGTTTTCCTGTGGATATAAAGTCCTGGGTGGCTTGACCAAAAGTATGCTAGAACATAAATAATCACCAAGTTTTCAGGTGAATTCCACAGAGTCCTTGGGAAAAGAAAACTCTGGCTGTTGGGGAATCTATAGGCTATTGGAGAAAATCTTGCACATAGCCCCAAAATGTGAACTCAATGATGAGGATCTTGGGGAGAAAAAGGAAAAAGATCAACTATTTTCTTCTTCTTCCTTTTCTTCTTCTTTTTTTTTTTGAAACCAAAGTACTTTCCAGCAACCAGTGTTAAGATTTCACAGCCAAGAAGGTCAGGGTGATGAACTTGCAAGCGTTCACCGACACTAAGCGCCCAGTCGACTCCCTGAACTCCGAAACACTAGAGGGTCAGAAAGCGAGGAAAACATGTTTTTACAACTGAAAAGATTACGTCTTGGATCGTTATTTATTTATTTCTTTATTTCCCACAAAGGTTTTTTTTTTTTTTTTTTTTTACAATGTCACGTCTCTTGGCTTTCTGAGCTCTTCCTCCTCTGTTTCAGGGAGGGTGAGATATGGGGCAAGACCTTGCAAAACTAGACTTGGACCTTTCTCATTTATATTTTCCAGAGGCTCCATGCTGGTGATGAAAGATCTGACCCAGGAATTTGAAGTTCATAGTGGGGTGGGGTGGGGAGGGGGAGCTGGGAGGCTTCCCAACCCCAGCTTCCGTCTGCCCCTGTTGGCTGGACTCCAGTGACTCTCATTCTTGAAGAGTTGGGTCAGTGCTGCAGTTCACCAGTGGATCCATCTTCCCTTACAAGGCAATGGCTTTTGCTTCTTTCTGGGACTTGGGGTGTGTTAAGTGTTTATTCTCAGCAGAGCTTCAAATGAGTGTTGATATCCACTCATTCATTCAGTGGGTACTAACTGAGCATCTACTGTGTGCCTCCTAAGCACCGAGGATGTCGGGAATGGACACCACCATCTCTGTCCTCCTGGGAATTCCCATATGTTTTTGAATTATGTGACATCAGCAGCCACTGTGCCTCACTTGGCCTCAGAGGGGTGGATCATATTAGAAATCATGTCTTCTAAGCCTTCCATTTTACGGATGGAAGGACAAAGGTTCAGAGAGAAGGAATGGACTTGCTCAAGCTCACAGAGTGGGTTAGTTACACAACCTGAAGAAGGATCCAGGTTTTTTGTTTTGTTTGTTTTTTGTTTGTTTGTTTGTTTTAGTTTCAGGTGTACAAAAACCTGATGTGTTAGTTACACCTAATGTAATAGTTAGTCATTTATCATTTATATCCCTCACACAGTGATAACCCTCCTCCCCTCATCTACTACCCCTCTGACATCGCACACAACCATTGCATGTCCACTGCCTCTATTCCTAATGCTGTACTCTGCTTCTTGTAACTATATATGTGCATATATATATATATATATATATATATATATATATATATATATATAATTATAGTTGACATTCATTATTGTTCAGCTTCAGCTTCAGGTGTGCAGTGCAGTAGCATCCAGGTTTCTTGCTTTCTATCCCAGGGCTCTTTTCGTTGTACGATGTTGCCGCTCACAGTTCATTCAGCCTGTCTTTGCTGAGAGTTCACTAGCACCATCAACAGTTAGCTGCTGTAGGGAACTCAAAGGTGTCACTCAAGAAACTGAAAATTCAAGCTGGAGGTAATGGACCCTTAAGCCTTTGATTCGGAAACGTACAGGAGAGAGTGCAGACTTGGACATCAGACAGGCTTGGATTCAAATTCTGATCTTTCATTTGTTTATCACATTCTTTGGGGCAAGTTATTTAGCTTTTCTGAGCCTTAGTCTTTTCACCTTTAAAGCAGGAATGGTGATAGTACCTGCCATCTATGAATATTGGGAAAGGAAGCAAAAATGCAAATTCCTGGCACAAAATAGGGAACAGTGCATGGTTCTCATGAATGATAATCACTGTGATAAATCATATATATATATACACACACATACATACACAATGTTCTGGAAATACCTAGTAAGGAGCAGCTAATTTTGTTCCCTGGGCGGGGATGAGAAAAAGGAGACTCTCTTTTGATTGGATTTTAATGCCTAATTTGTGTGTGGGGAGGGTATATATTTTATGGCTGAAATGTCTCTATGGGCGTTTCTACTCTAAGAAGTTTATTTCCCTAGAAGAAGTGACTACAAAGACAGAGCCACAAACTGATGTAAAGGCAGAACAGGACCCTGCCACGGTTGATGAGCCAGATAATAGGTTCTCTGAATGGATATATTCACATGCTCCAGGCACAAGAAGCACTAAGGATAATCCGAGACACAGGAGATCTCACAGTGCCTTATGTCAGAGAGCAAACGGGCTGAGTCACCCAGGAGGACATCTTTTTTTTTTTTATGTTGGAGTGCTTTGAAAATTGGTAATGGTGTAGTTTGTTCTCTGATGATGCTTCTTGCAGTTGGTCTTGACAAGTGTTTTCCAAAGCCTGCTTTGTGGAACACTAGACCCATAACATGCTCAGTAACTTTGGACAAAATGTGTACCTGGATATTCCCAGTGTACCTTCGATACTGCACTGCATGGATCCATGAGGAAAGAATCCCATTTACCTTCTTTAACCCAGTAAAATTTTCTTTAATCCCTAGATTATAAGGTCTGTGAGGGTAGGAATTGCCCTGTTTTGTTCTTGGAGGGAACAATCAATATCGGGCTTGACAGATTTAGCTAGATGTGTGTTAGGAGGAAATGTAACTCTAAAACACATTTGATTATGGATTCATTCATTCATTCATTCATTCATATTTATTGAATGTCTCTATGTGCCAGGCACTCTTCTAGACCTTGAAGATACAACAAGTATGGTAGACAAGGTCTCTGATCTTCATTGGGGGGAAGGCTATTGGTTAATAAACCAGTAAACAATGACATAACAAGCATGATTTCATATAGAAACTTACACTGTAAAGATGATATAACAGCCAGATAACAGTGAGTGCTAAGGGGAGGGGTGGGGAAGGAAGGTTCTACTAGGAGGAGCCATTTGAGTTGAGACCCAGAAGACATCTGAAGACTAGAAGGGAGGGCGTCCTGGGTGGAGGGGATGGCAAGTGCAAAGACAAGACGGCAAAGACCAAATTGGTGTGCTCAAAGAGCACAAGGCAAGCCAGTGTGGCCAGAGGATAGCAAGCAGGGAGTGAAATGCAATTGAAGATGTTAGCAGAGGCTGTTTTCTCGGTACCACGTATTGTGTCTAACAAAGACCAGGTACCATGGATATCTGCCGAATGTGCAGATCAATACAATTAATTAATTGCTTCCCTTGGTTCCTGTCCTCTACAATCTCTGGTGCCGTAGCTTATGCGTATTTTATAAACTAAAGCTAATTTTTAATAAAAAAATTTTGATATTTTTTTGCTGTTATCTGTGGGATGTGTAAGGGATGATTTATATTGACTGTCTTAAGTCACAATCTAAGACGTAGATGAAAAGTCTTGCCTGATTATCTGTCTGGAATTGCAGAGGAATTGCTACTTACTCCAGAAGGACTCCCTTTGAGGAAAGAGGGCCAAGAAGGACCGATGACATGGTCAGTGTCACACAGGGCACTTGTGGGAAACCAGAGGTGGGGACCCACCTTCTCACCCTGCCATTGAGCTGGTGGCCGGACGGATTAGCTGATCCATCTAACTCCATTCACTTTGACGTGCTCCCTCTTGAAGCTTCTCCACTACAATGTGCTCAGTGCCCAAAATATGGGATTTTAAGTGAAACCCTGACATTTAGCTCTAGGGCTAAACAGCAATACTCAAATCCCCCAATTAGAAGCAGAGATGGAGATGAAATGGTCCCAAGGAATCTGGAGACACAACAGTTTCGAAAGGCAGCAACAGACTGGGACAGAGAGGGGAAGTTTTAGATCTCGCTCAAGGAATGTGGAGCTAAATGAGAACCATTCGAAAGCTCTGGGGGTTATAAAGTGGAATTCCCTCTTGTACAGTACACAAGAGTTATTAAGTGTGTATATGAGACTCCTGTTTTACTTCATGTACATGATTATTTTATACAGGCGAGTTTGGAAAGAATTATAGGCTGAGAGCTGGCCAAGATGCGAGATGAGCGGCAGAGAATGGGGGTGGCTGTGGCAATGTCCTCGCTGGGAGCTGGGGATACTTGGAGAAAGCCAACGTGGGGTCCATCACGGGTCAAGGGGTTGGGAAGAAGTAGAATGGAGTTAGATTCTGTATAGGCTCATCTCCAAAAACAGGCTTCCTGGGCTTGGTCTTCATAGGAAGGGGCCGGGTTTAGAACTAAAGGAGCAGAAACTGGGACAAAGCCCAGCAAAGTGGGTTTGGTCCACTAATGTCCAGAGACCGGGAAGAAAAAGAATTTGGATTTGACTTGCTTGGCTTTAAGACATGAGTGAGACTATGGGCCATTCTCAACACACCCAGTGATTTCAAAAGTGAGAAATACATTATCTTTCTGAAAGAAGTCCAGGAGGCAGGGAACTGGGGATAAAGGACTGCTTTAGGAAAGATCCAATTACCAACAGCCTGGGCTGGTTGCATCTTTCCTGAGAGTGGTCAGAAGCAGTGGAATTTGTCTACTCAGATCTTCCCGAGTTACATTCCTATATAAGAGAGGCGGGATCCTGGCGTCAGACCACTTTGGATCCCTAGTTTTGCTTCTAACTCTGTGACCTTGAGAAAGTTAATCTCTCTGAGCCTCAGTTTCACCAACTGTGAAATGGGGATGAAAACAGCTACGTATATTGAAAATATAATATGGCAGAGGATACGCAAAGTTGAGTCTCGTTAAGGGACAGTCATCATACCAATCATAATGATTATATTGATCATAATTTGAGTGAAGGACAATTGATTGGCCTGGGGCGGGGAGCAGTATTGTCAGTGCATGATATCTTGTTTGATGAGCAGCAGTGTCTCATGGCCTGTTCTTTGGGCTTTAGGCTCACGATGACGCAGCTAGAAAAGCCTTTAACTTTACTGAGTTGGCAAGGTGGTTTTCTAACTTGAATACGTTGTCTTTATGGTGACCTGACTCTCACTCCTGGATAATTAAGATTCTGTAGACTCCAGAGTGGCTAAATGCCAACCATATAGAGGCCAAAGCTCTCCTGTTGGGTGCCCCCAAGATATACTGAAGCCCTAATTCCTTGAAGCTACAACTTCCCTAAATGAAAAAATAGTGCTTGTATAACTTTGTATTATTGGGACACTAAATCTACCTCTTTTCTTGAGCTTAAACCAGTGAGACATTTATTTCTGTCTCACAGCAGGGCAGTTTCTTCTCCATAAGGCCCTGCAGAGACACAAGCTCCTTCTGTCTTTTACTGTGCTAGCTCTAAGACATTGTCCTTAATTGCACAGTCTAACATGGCATATAGCCACCTTCATATTCCAGGTGGAAGAAAGAGGACAAGAAAGGGCAGGAAGGACCCTTCCTTTTAAGGGTATAACCATTGGTTAGATTGGAGTCATGTGACAGGCTCACTTGCAAGGGAGGTTGGGTAACGTAGTCTTTATTCTCAGTGTCCATACGTGGAGCTAAGCATCAGGGGTTCTTAAGTGGAATGGGAGAATAGATATAGGTGGACAGCTAACCATCTAAGCCTTAGTTTCCTTCTTATAAGTTAAGCAGCACAGGTTCAGGTCTCAGCAAGCCTCGGATTTGAATCCTGTTCCTCTTGCTTGCTAATAGAATAAACTTAGACGAACCCTCCGTTTTTTCGTTATTAAGGTAGGGATAACATTTAAGGTAGGGATAATTATTCCAATTTCACAGGACTGTTGCAAAGATGCAACAGTATAGAATAGCTACTGCAGGGCCTGCAATTGATATCAAAACCTTGGTGGGCTCCCTCCTTCCTTTCCTGATCTCATTGTTCTCCTTCCAGACAGTTGCAGCTCCTGGAATATTTCTTGCACTTAGCTTGCTACATGCCTGCTCTCCGCAGACTGTGAGGTCTTAAGCACAGGGACCGTGCTTGTTTTCATTCTGGCATTCTGAGCAGGTTACAAAGTGCCTGGAACAGACTAGGTTCTCAATAGCCTTTGCGCCAATGAATGAAGGAATGGCAAGCTGCTTGTGAGGGAGCCAGATGTGACCATAAAGAGTGCTTATGTGCTGGCCCTACATGACACCCCACATGCCAGGTACTGTGCTGAGTTCCTTACCTGAGCTCACTTATTGAGTCGTCGTTAGTAGAAGCTATTATTATGATCATGCTTTTTAGGGAAGGCAACTAGGATACAGAGATGCTGCTTCATTTGCTTAAACCCACACGGATATTAGGTGGAAGAACTGGGCTTTGAACACTGTTGGTTTCAGGATCCATGCTTTCCATCACCTCCTCATACTGATACTGCTTTGGTATAGATTGAAGATGCCTCAGTTTAAAGATAGATTAAGCTGGGCCTATTCACCTATGATTTTCAAGAAAATAATTATCTCCATATCCTTAGCTACTAGAAGAGTCATTTCATCTAGTCTAGTTTTCCTCCCTTCCCTCCCTCCTTCCCTCCCTCCCTCCCTCCCTCCCTCCCTCCCTCCTTCCCTCCCTCCCTCCCTCCCTTCCTCCCTCCCTCCCTCCCTCCCTCCCTCCCTCCTTCCCTCCTGTCCTCCCTCCCTTCCTTCCTTCCTTCCTTCCTTCCTTCCTTCCTTCCTTCCTTCCTTCCTTCCTTCCTTCCTATTTTTCTTCTTTCACAGGGCAACACATTTTTCCTTAATAAGTCATTATAATATACAAAACAGAACACAGCAGAGCACCAGTGGTTGAAAAGCATAGTCCCATGTTTTATCTACTAGGTTTCCAGGTCACCTCTGCAAGGGCTCCCTTGAACAAATCAAAGATTCTATGTAACATACTTTGTAAACCACAGATTTAGTTTACCTTTTCTTGTGCAAAGGGGGAAACTGAGGCCAACACAGGAAGGGATTTGCTCAAGTCTATGTCAGAAATGTAGAAAGTGTCCCCATGTCCAGCTCAGTAGTATATGCTACGAACCTCCAAGAAGGCCATCAGATACAACCAAGACACCCAAACTCAAGACTAGGAGGTACAGTTCAGTTATTGTGAATTATAGCTGCAGATAACTAAAGCTAAGACACTGATTATTTAAAACTGCTGTTGTTAGGCAAAACTATATGTGGCCAATATTTGGAATCAGAACATTTGTTGCGATTCGTGCTTGAGAGGCGGATGTGTTTGTTTATTCTGTGAGTTTGCAAAGTGCCAGCTCCCCAGCAGCGAATAACTTAATGACTCAAATGCAAGCCCCAAACTGGCTCAGGAGAGCTGGCGACGATGGAAAATCCTGCTTCATCTCGCCCAAGGATCTGACCACCCATGAGCTGGAAAACAGACCTCAAAGCAGGAAAGATACAGAAGTGTCCAAAGAAAAAATGGAAAACACAACCCAGGAACAAGCTGACCCTCGAGAGAGACCATGGAGGAGCTGAGTTGGGGGTAGTATCACTGGGTGGGTTTTCAAGACTGCTGGGCTCCTGCATTCTGGAGGAGGATGTGACGTGAAGATGAGAACTGTCTACTTTAAAAGGCCCCAGAGAGTTTGGCTACCAGATGCCTTAGGCGCCTCTCTTGGATCTGGGGCTGCAAATTCCATGTCCACCCAGGCCAGGCGGTAAGTTAGTAAGTGAGCCGAGTGTAAGATGATAAAAGGCAGCTGAAACTCAGTCTCAGTGTTGGGGGGTCGTGGGGAGTGGGGGGCATGTCTCAATTCAAGAGAGCAGCTGCTGACCCCCTAGCCAATCGTTGCCAAGTGGAAATGTGGGTCTGGTGTTGACAGATGCTCTGATTTGTCAAGAATCTAAAAACCTTGATTTTCACGAGCGATCTACTTTTAAAAGATTGTCAACTGAATCAGAGTTTTAAAAGCCATTTGGGAGCTCGCTCCTCTCCCTCATTGATATGACCACTATTGGTGGACACGGACCAGCTGTGGTGGTCTTCTGTTTAAGATGCTTGGAGTTGAAAGAGGACATCTTATTCTAGCCCTTCCTTCTATAGATGTGAAGTATGGACCTCAGGGTTTATCTGACGTCACACAACTGTGTTGGTGGCAGAGCTGGGATGAGGACCAGTTCTACATTCTATCTTTCTCTCCTTTGCAATGCAGATTCTAGAACAGTGTCGGTTTTCCATAACTGAGCAGCTGTGTGTACTGAGTAAGGACAAGCTAAGGCTCCTGCTTTCCATGGAGAAAAGCAAATCCTACCCTATCCCTTAATCAGGATGTTGGTGACAGTGATAATAAATACCTCGTGGAATGCTTTGGGCAGCAAGTAACAGAAAATCCTGATTCAAACTGGCTTAAACAATATAGGAAACGTTCATGTTTCATGCCTGAGGATCAGAGGAAGGAGGGTTTCCAGGTCTGGTGTGTAATCAATTATATAATCAGGAATCTGGTTTCTGGCTTTTGCCCTGTAAGATTCCTCCCTCCTTTCCTCCTTCCCTCCCTCCATCCTTTCTTTCCTTTCTCAATTTCTCTCTCTTCCTCTCTCCCTCTCCCTCTCTCTCCCTCTCCCTCTCTTCCTCTTGGCTACAACAAGGCTGCCAATAGCCAGTGAGTCTCTGTGCTGCATTGTTCTATCCAGAAAGAGAGAATGAACAACCTTGAAACTTCTCCCCCAGGCATGGACTATAGAGCCTTCTCTTCCATCTAGTTGAGCCTACTGCCCACCTCTGGCCCAATACCAGTGGACAGGAAAAGCTGTGTGCTGATTGGCTGAACTGTGCAGTCTACTCCAGAAACTGAGACAAGACCCTGTGGGGGCAGGGTTTGCCTGCGTGTGGCCCTTTTGTTCACCTGGATACCTTGGCTCTTTCTGGAGGTCAGTGAGCCAACTTATGAATGTTCAGAATATCCTCATGGTGGACTGGACCCTGGGATTTCCCACAAATATCCAGAAGCTTGTTTCTTTGTTTTCCTAGCAAACCTTGCAAAGAGCAGGACCTCTTAACCTTTAATTGCACCAGATCCCCACTAAGGAACTTGATAAAATTGAACATTCCTGGTCCCCTGTCCCCAGAAGAGTCTGGTTCAGTAGGTCGGGGGATACGTGTGTTTTACAAACTCCCCAGGCGATTTTGAATTGAGTGGTCAAATATCATACGTTAAGGGATGTTCCTCTCGATTATGAAAACTGGATGGCCCACACCTCAAGAGCATTCGAGAAATGCTTAGGCTCATGAAGGGTAGAGTTTGAATCTGTTACCACACAATAGAAATTTCTTTGTTATAACTACATTTGAATTCTTGGAATGAGAAAATTTCATCTGAGTTTCCAGGCACGGTTTACTGGAATGTATTGAAGGAACCTTTGGACAAGAGTGAGGAAGTATTGGGAGGGAGATAAAAGGAATGTCATTGAGAAATGTCCTTCCTCAGCTTCTGCCCGAATCCTGAATCACCCTCAGTGGGTGGGTTACGAGATATTGGGTGGGAGGAGAGGGGTTTGTCCTTATTGTAATTAATCAATGTAACCCTCTTTGTGAGGATTTAGCTCCTATACAATTTAGGCTATACTTACATTAAATAAAGTGAGAAATTCCAAGTGAGAAAATCATTTCCTTCTCTTGCTCATTTAATCATTCTGATAACTCGAGGGAGTTTGGTACTAGGGTTTAAACTCCTCTCTGCGACTTGCTATCTTCTTTTTTGACAAAGAGAGAGCAGAGCTTAAGACCAGAGGCTTAAAATTAATGTCAATATAATTACATTAACTTTAATATAATTAAAAGCATCTAGCTATCATTTAATTATATTGTTTTGCTTTCATCGTGTGTCAGACAGGATACATGCTAGATTATGCTGACCTAAAAAACATTCCAGTAGCCCTAAAACAACACAGTCTTATTTGACACACTACTTGACTATTGTGGATCTCAGGGGGCTTCCAAGTGTTGGAATCACAAGGTCACTAGCTCACACATTGTCAGTTCTCATGGCAGAGAGCAAGAGAATTTTGAAAGTTCTCACAGTGGCTGTTAAAGATTGTGGCCTGGGTATGACACTTGGAACTTTTGCTCATAGTCCATTGGCCAGAACATGTCACATGGCCCCACCCACCCACCCACAAGGGCTCAGAAAGTGAGCGGTTGTCCTGTGAAGAAGAGGGGAGAACTGGAGATATTTAGTAGAGGACACAGACACTCGCTACCCATTGTGGTTGTTTGCTGACTTCCAGCCAATGTTCTTCCATCACTGTTTTCTTCTCGATTCTGAGGGTAGGCTTCCCTAGGGATGTGTTAACATAGAGAGTTCAGCCAAATGTCGCTGCAAAGCTGTAGTGGGACAGCCTGGTCTTGATCCTGGCTTCAGTTCCTTCCTGTCTATGTAACTTTGGGTGAGTCACATCACCTCATTGGCCCTCAGTTTCCCCCTCTATCAAATGGGGTAATAACAACAGCACCAAGTTCAGAGGGTCATTTAGGGATTCAAAGAGTTATTACAGTGAAAGAACATGGAATGTGGCCCATGGCATGCACTGGGTAAATGTAAGCATTGGCCTTTACAGCCCTAGAGTCCGTTAGTTACATAAGCAATCACACTGAAGTATCGTGGGTGTCCACACAGGGAACACAGCGTGTAGGAGTACCTAGCAGTGGGAAGGGGTCCAGTTTAAGGCTTTATGAGCAAAGGTCTCCCTGCAGAAGCAGAGACTACAGGAAGAATGTGGTTTGGTGGGCCTGGTGAAGAGGGTGGCAATATATGTTCCAAGCAGAGGGAACGGCAAAGGTGCAGGACAGTGGTGAGCTTTAATGGACTTCCCTTAGAAATCTGGGGTTGTGAGCCCCTTTGCATAAATGCTTTGGTGTGTTTCTTTGGTGTCTTAGGAGCGATGTTGGGTTCTTGGCTCTTGCAGACGTCCTGATTCTCAGCAAGGGGCCCACCTTCCAGATTAACTTTTTGCTTTGCCCATTGGATGTTAACTCCCTAGGGTCCAAGACCAATTCATGGAGACCTCAGAACTACTCTCTGGGGTGGCCTGGGGATGACTGCTACCAAATGACTGCCAGTCATTTGGAAACATAGGGACTAAGAAATGAGGGTTTGGATGACGTTAGCAAGCGAGTGATTTTCAGAGCATAGGAAGCTACGGTGTCTGTTGTGCCAGGGAATAAAGAGAGCTGGGGAGGAAGGAGCAGGAAGAGGTCCACAGGGTGTTCTTAGAAAAGGCAGAAAATTGCAGGGCTCTGGTCTAGAAGAGCTAGATCCCGACCTTGTTAATTTTGCACCAGTTTCCCTTTCCCCGTCCCTTTGTCTTGGATGTGCTCACCAGGAACCCTCCACCAGGTCTGTAGGTGTAAAGAAAACTCCTGGAATTCTAGTCGTGGCTTCAGCAGCCACCCCTCTGAGACTTAGATGAAGCTGGTGGGTGGTATCATCAGGCCGGTGCCCTAGACAGAATGTTATTCACTGAACCAACCTGACTTTCTAGAAAGAACATCCACTTGACCGCCAGGCAAGAGCAAAGCGCACAGAAGTGAGGCACAATGGACATCTCCTACTCTCCAGGAATCGTTAACCGATCAAGCACGGTGCTGATTAGTTAACAAAAGCTACAATTGTGGCGGTGTTGTTGGCTGCCATGACTCAGCTCCCCACTACGCGCTGGGCACTGCAAGACACCCTCTCCCTAGACGGTCACATCGAACTCCCACGACAGCCTTGAAAGGGAAGCCCAATTTCAAGAAGGATCCTCTGCTAGATCTGATTTGACACAGCTCATTTGAGGAAATAGCCATGGCCAAATGTAAAATCATGGTTTTTATTACTAGGAAACATGTGTAGTCGATGACCTCTACCCTATTCCTGACTCTGTGACCCATCTCCTCACTCAAGAAAAAGTTTGAGGATTTAATATTTTACCGCGTTGGCTGTGTTGCCCCAAAATAAAACATGCTATGTGCTGGTACTGAAACCCCCATTTTGAGATGAGGAAACGGGGGCTCACAGAAGTCAAGTTACACAGAGTTCCAAGGTGGCAGAGCTAAGACTGGGTTTTCTCCTTTAACTTTTCATGCACAGCAGTTTCAGAGAATCCCTGTGTACTCTTCGCCTAGTGCCCCCAAATGTCAATACTTTACCACAATTGCGTCACCCTCTGCCTTCCTTTTTTTTTTCTATTAAAAGAAAACCATTTGAGATTCATCTGCAGACTTAATGCCCCTTTACCTCTAAATGCTTTAGTGTTTATTTCCTAAAAACAAGGACCGTCTCTTCCATAATCACAGTACAGCTGTTGAAATCAGGGCGTTGCTATTGATACCAATATAATATTATTGTCTAGTTTACAGATTTTGTTTATGGTTCACCAGTTAACAAATGATCCCAATAATGTCCTTGATAGCAAAACAATAAGAAAGAAGAAAAGAAAGGGGGGGGGGAGAGAGAGAGAGAGGAAAAGAGGAAAAATACTGACTCACTCAGTGCATTTATCTGCCCTGCCTCTCGAGGCTCCGTTAATGTGGGAGAGTCCTCCATCTTCCTTTGTGTTTCATGACTTTGACAGTTCTTGTATAGAATGTTCATCAATTTGGATTTGTCACATTAGATTGATGTGATGTCCTTTTGATAGGAACACCACAGAGGTGATGTTGTGTCCTTCTCAGGGCATCACAGCACGAGGCCCATGACATTAAGATTTGTCCTAGCTGGGTGGCGTTGGCCTCCGTCATTTGGTTAAGGTGCTGTCTATTTCCCCCTTTGTACTGAGTAAGTATCTTGTGGGAAAATACTTTGAAACGCCATGCAGTGCAGGAGCCAGGACTTTTTCACCCAGCAGGCTGCCTCGAGAACTCCACCATCCTCTGCCACGCTTACCATTTCCCTAGGTAGCTGGCATATGTTCGGGATTTACTAGGCACTGTGCTAAGTGAGTTAAGTGCATTATTGCTTTAAACTCTCACAGTAATTTTCAGCTCTGTGAATGTCCCATCTATCACACTCAGTCCCTCACCTACATTAGACACTGTGTTCAGGATCCAGATGAGTTAATCACCTCTTGCTAAAAGAAATCTGAGAAAGGTAAACTTCATTTCCATCCTCTGGTCTCAGAGCCCAAACTGGGAGCTGAAACGGCTCTCACAGATTCCCAAGGAGCAGATGTCCCCAGAAGTATTATCCAAACAAAACCCCCGCCAGAGATGTGAACTAATAGGGGAAAATCCATGTGCGTGCAACTCAGAAAGGGCCTCCTGGATCGGCTGCCGGAATGGCTTTTTATGAGATTTAATATTCCCCTCACTGGAGACACATTACTATCGAATAATAAACAGCAGAGTCTATGGTGTTGATCTTTAAAGTAAATCCTATTGCTATTAGCTTATCTGCCCAACTATTAAAACTAATAAAATAATAAACTTTACGACACAGACACTTAGCTCAATTCAATCCCTGCTTCTAACTGCATTTTCTCCTATGACTGTTGGTTTTTCCAGCAATTTCCTGCTTATCACTAAACTATCTGGAACATTTTCATATGTTTGGATGACAGTTTTCAGTTGCCCTGGGATATTTTTATTCTCTCTCTCTCTCTTTCTTTCTTTTTTTTCTCTCTCTCTCTCAATTGAACTTTATTGTCTCTCTTCACTTCAATCTGTGTTTAACTTTTGCCGCCTGTCATTCCAGCAGGCAAGAATGTCTCTCGTTATCAAGTTCAGGATCACCAGCCTCTTGGGGTCCATTGTGAACTTGCTAAAGAAAAGGGGGGGGGGAAGGCCACTCCAAATTAACTGTGGGTGGAGGATGGGGACAGCCAATACTCACATTCAGTCTTCATTTGGTCTGTGTTTTCTGAAGGCCTGGCAACGTCATGTTACAAGTTTGGGGCAGATCAGAAAAAAAGAAAAACCACATATAGAGGGGTTGCTTCTTATGTGGGAGTTAACTCTCTGCAGAGTGAGGACATAAGGCGACGAATGCATAGGAAAAAATATCCTTGCATCTCCCTGAGGGATGCTGCCTTATTAGAGACCAACAGCTCATCTCTCCATCAGCTTGCCAGATCCAGTTTTGTTTCCACCATTGAAGATTACTTTCTGTATTGAGAACCAGAAAAAGTACCTGTTTGTGTTTACGGGGCGTGTGGTATGAAAATATACATCGAAGGCCCAGGATGACACTCCGCATGGAGGATGCTCATGCCATAGGAGGTCATTGGAACTGAGTCTGACTGATGAGGACCAAATTTACCCGCATCTCGTACTCACTTTGGGACGTGTGCTCCTAGCCCTCGCCATAGCAGTTCTCGCTTGTTCCCTCCCCCTCTTTGTCCCAGGGCATAGAGTTGGGTTTTCTTGTAACTATGGAGATTAGGCTACCTCGCTGCATTGAGTGCCTTCTCACCCAGGTCTTATCCAGACACAGATCTTACTGCTTCATTTGACCGATCTTCTTCTGGCCTCGGTCTTAAGAGTATCTCTAAGAGAAAGGTAGATACTGGGGTGAGAAACTGTTCTCTCATCTTGGTGATCTTACGTTCTATCTCCAGTCATTCATGGGAGCAGTGTTTTGCTGCCAGTGGTCAGAAAAGCATAGTATCGGGTAACAATTGACTGACTGAATGGTAATTTGACTCACTGCCAAAACCCCGCAGGTCTTACACCTTCCCCCTTCTTAACTTGGTGGATTTGTGTATGTCTGTGTCTGAATGAGGTGAGAAATATGTTATTCAGGCAAGAAGAAAGAGGTGCTTAGGAAGACTTTTAATTTAGCCTGAGTACTTTTATACTTTAAAAATCACTTTTCTCCACGACCTGCCCCCACCCGAGTATAAAAGAACCATATACGCATTCCAGAAAATATGGAAAAAGCAGTGTATCGGTCAGGGGACACAACTGCTACATAAGCCAACTCCAACAGGCTTGAGCAAAACTTAATTTACTTGATGCGTAGTCTGGGTCTCTCGGAATTGGCAAGAGGTTTTGCAAACTAGGTGTGGAAAGTGGGAATGAATCATGGAAGCTACAGGAAACGCAGGGTGGGGGTGGGCCCACGGCTACAGTGCCACAGTGAGAAGACTCAGGTGAGCACACCTCTGCTGTGGTAAAGGACATGGGACCCGTTCACGAAGGGTTAGGGACTGAAATGCATCCCCTAAACTTCGTATGTTGACGCCTGAACCCCCAATGCCTCAGAATAGGATTGTATCAGAATAAGCAGTAATTAAGTCACCATGAGGACACGAAGGTGGGGGTCCTTATCTAATTTGACAGGTGTCCTCATCGGGAAAGGTAATGTGGACTCACAGAGAGATACCAGGCAAACGTGTACACAGAGAAAAAGCCACGTGAGGACACAGCGAGAAGGTAGTCATCGGCAAGCCAAGAAGAGAGCAATCAGCCTTGTAGACACCGAGGTCTTGGCCTTCCAGCCTCCAGAAGTCTGAGAGAATATATTCCTGTGGTTGAAGCCACCAGTCAGTGGTATATTGTTATGGAAGCCCCAGCTAACTAATAGACTATGGATACAAAATCTTGGGAGAAGACAGACAATTGCCTGGACTGAGGTCACATGACAGTTTCCCGGATCTATCTCTTGACTTCTGGGGTGAAGGGTGGACAGTTGGAATTACCTGGCTGCCAGTGTGCAGCCAGGCAGGGATAACCCGTGAAAATAAAATCTGGATGTGGAGCAGGCACTGTTGATCCTGGTGGGAGCCAGGATCCTCGAAGGCCCCCAGTGAGCCGTGACCTTCACTCACTGTGTTCACGCCTTTGTATGGTCCCCTCCCATATCGAATCAGACCTGGTTTGTGTGACCAGAGGAAACTGTGTCTGGCGTTGGCATGAGGTCCTAAAAGGCATCGTACTCCCTCCTTGGTCTCCTGGCTTGCTCACTCTGGGGAGGTCACTGTCACGTCATGAGAACATTAAAGCAGCATGTGGAAAGGCCCCTGTGGGGAGCAACTGGGCCTTCCTGCCAACAGCCAGCATCATCTGGCCAGCCATGTACATGACCCATGTACGCGGCAGACCCTCCAGCCCCAGGTGGGCCTTCGGATGAGACCACAACCTCATGTGAGACTCTGAGCCAGAACCACCCAGATGAGCTGCTCCCAAATCCTTGACCCCCAAAAACTGTAAGGCAAAATAAATGGGTATTATTGCTTTAAGAAGCTGCATTTTAGAATAAGTTATTATTTCGTTATAGGTCACTTTTACAGTGTCCCCACCTACCTGGCTATCGCCAGTGCTCCTATGGTGCCTGGGGAGTTATGGCCTCCCCCACTCCCTCACCCCCAGTAAGGCCTGCCCAATTTTTGCCTGGATTATGGGTACAAAGGCCCTTGTCCCTTATCTCAATGAAGGATGGGCTCTGGGGCAGTGTACACTCCAGAACACCCCACAGGATCTGGCTGAGGCTACAGTGCGTGTGAAAATATATCTTTGCTTTTTCTCCTCTTCCCTACCTGTTTCCCTCACTCCCTTACAGGTCGAGGACACACCCTCAATAAGTGACTTGTGCAGGAATTCTGACCTCAGGTTCTGCTTCTAGGAACACTGACCTCGGAGGGAATGCGTCCAGAAAGGAACAATGGATGCCAAGGCAGCCAAAAACATGATAGGACGAACAGAGTCCATCCCTTCCTGGCCCAACTTGAGTTCTTTTCTATGTTTACACTTTACAGTGTGCTCTAAGCATCCACACCTCCCTGGACAGAGACAAATTTGCCTTCGCCCCGAAGGGAAATAATCCGTATCTTGTCAGGGAACGCATTTAGCCAAAAGTGCTTCCTAAATCATGTCGCGTCTTCTTCTATTCTTTTGTGACTCTATTTCAATATCCCGCACCTATGAAATGGTAAATTAACCATTACCACGCACCCATTGGGGATGAAAGGGAGAACAGAAGCAGAATTATTTACAATATATCACTATGGATCTGACACACACAGACACACACAACGAATGTGGCTAATGTTCATTACTCCTACGTTACCCACTCCCATTTCCTGGTTGAGTTGTTGGACCCAAGCCTTTATTTCTCAGGCGACTATATCCTTGCTGTCCTTGCGTGTAAGGAATTGCCGTAGTGTTTCATTAACTCTGTCCACCGGACATGGCTTCATGGGGGTGAGAGACACTCAGGAATTCCATTCATACTCCTCTGGCTCAGGCTGTGAATCAAAATTTCTATTTTCCTTTGATAGGGAGAGCATCAGTTTCAGCCCAACAGCACTATAACCCTCTCTTTATTACTGGGACATGGTGAGTCTCAAAACCCAAAAGGCAGTCCTACCTCCCAGTTCAGTGAAATCACTGAATGGGGCTCCCATCACCCATAGAGATTCAGGTGCAGAGGTCACCTGGTGGTAGAGTCTAGACTCAAACCACTCACACCACATCTATCTGATCCCAAAGCCTGAGCTGTTTCAAGCACTTCAGTGGGATGCAGAGACCCGTGCATTCTATGGGGCTCTTGGCAGAAGACAAGTGTGGGTGGTACTAATAAATAAATGGCCCCCAAGGTGGGGGGACAGTGGAGCAACCTATGGCTTGAATCCCAGCTCTGTAGTTATATGTATTCAATTTATTAGATATTATTTAGTGAGTCCCTTCTACATGGCAGGCACTATTACAGACGCTAGAGTAGCATTCATAAGCAAAGGTCTGCATTTTCCTTCTTAGCTGTGTGGCCATTGGCAAGTTATTTCATTTCCCTGAGCCTTAGCCTCCTGACCTATGAAATGGGGCTATTAATACTTAGCAGATGAGAAGTCAAGTTATTTGGTCACCAGAATAAATGGGGACGATACTATGTGATGTTGCTCGGAGAATTAAATCAGGCAAACATACATAGATCCGTCCATTCAACAAATAGTTATGGAGCATCTACTACGTGCCAGTGACAGAGCTGAGCTCTGAGAACACATCAGTAAATGAGGCAAACGCAGGTGACCCTCGAACAACATAAGGGTTGGGGCACTGACCCCCTGTGCCATTGAGAATTGGCATATAACTTTGGATTCTCCCCAAACTTAACTACTCATGTTGACCAGAACTTACCGATAACATATAAACTGTTGATTCACACATATTTTGTATGTTATATGTCTTAGATACTGTATTCTTAGAATAAAGTAAGCTAAAGAAAAGAAAATGCTATTACGAAAATCCTAAGGAGGAGAAAATGCCTTCATCGTATTTATTGAAACAGATCCGCGTACGAATGGACCCCTGCAGTTCAAACCCATGCAGTTCAAGGGTCGACTGCATCACTCCTGCCTGCTTGGACCTTACACTGAGTGCAGTGAGATAGTAAGTAAAAAAAAAATTACAATTATGAGCAGGGTTTCTAATAAGTAGGCCACCAACTACAGCTACTGCTGTAATTCTTCCTTTGGCATTGCCTTGTTGGTTCTCAGTCGCTCCCTTCTTAAAGGTCTCCACGGTTCAGAGAGCTTGTGATGACCCATGTCTTTCTTGACCGAGTTCTGAATGGGAGAACACGTCAGTGCAGGAGCAGCAAAGACAGGGAAGAGTTAAAAGGGAAAAGAAACTCCAAGGAACAGCAACCAACACGGCTGCTGCCATGTTGGCTGAGTCTCACTGTCACTTTGCCATGACTTTAGGTTTATGGAAAAAAAATAAGCCCTACAGAGAGGAAGAGAGGAAGTCGTTTTTCCTACAGCACAGCTGAAAATCCCATCGCTCGGTGGAATTTTCCCCCTCTCTCTTCATGTGTACGGTTTTTAGATGGATGGTGCTCCTCTGCTGGCTTTCTTTAGACATTTTATCATAAGGTGAATTTATGGACTCTGAAACCAAATGTAAGTGGCCGGGTACCAATTCTGTGGTTTTTCAGGTCTAGCAGAGCATACCTGGCTTGGTGGCTGGTGTCGAGTAGATGCTCGACCAGTGTAGGCTGCATGCATTTTTGTCTGGAGATTTCAGCTCAATCAGACCTTTCTGGAAATGCTGTCCCGTGGTCTCGTCTATGCTGACAGAAGAACGAAGTGTCAGCCTGTCTTTCTGCATCGGTGAGCCTGTTTTGGATCTGCCAGGGTAGACACACAGCAGGGTTCCTAGATAATTAATGTCTGACGGGCATCTGTTAGGTGTAAGTCATTGCACTGGTGTCTTACATGTCAGATCCTTGAGACAGTTAAGAAACAGGGAGGTGAAGGCGTCACGCCCATTGCCCCCTCCCATGAGAAGAGGTTATGAATTTTTTCTACTTCGACCCCTAATTCATTTCCATGGGGATCACGCTGACTGGTTGCTGTGGGTCTCTGGTTTCGGCCGAAATGTGTCTGTATTCTTGTTGGCTGGTGGTTTTGTCATTAGTCTGATGAATAGACTTGCTCTAACATTCTTCCACTCCAGAGTAGATGGGATTCTCACAGCCACCCTGCTGATGCCGTCATGTTACAACACAGAAACCCTCCGGTTGGATTTTAGTAAGGAGACAGAGTAAATGGGAAACATGTTTCTTTTTTCTCTGGTCAAGTCATTTTGGATTGAGGGAGTATAAAAGTTGTGTTCTAGTGTGAGGACTGCCCAAGAAAATAAATTTCGTTTTTGGTACAATGATTACAATTTTGCTACGAGAAAATTCTAAGTTACTACCCCAAGAGCACTGTAGGTATATTTATTGAATAGTCACTGAATAAAAGGGGAAAAAATAAGCGAAAGGAAAAAGAACAAATAATGATAGATGTGTAGTTGATATTCTACAAATATTGATGAATAAATAAAGACAGGAATAAACAAATACAATAAATGAAGGAAGGAAGGAAAGTAATTAACCGGGATGAAAAAATGACATAAATGACTGAGACGGAATGTGTGAGAGAATGGTGGGGAGGGTCTTTGTGTGGATAATGGTGCCCTTGATTGTCTTCCCACAGTTCACAGGGTGGTTTGTACCCACCTTTGTCCGTGTGGCTCGTCCCTTCTGATCACAATTGTCTGGACCAGGAATGGCATCTAGCCCACAGGGACAAATCAAAATACCTTCCCCAGGAAAGACAGAACTGGGGCTGAGACTGAGATTCTCTCTGTCGGTATTGCGTAGACTGTAATATCCTCCTGTGGCTACTATGGTAAGCTGTCTTCCCCTCACCAAGGAGATAAGGGATAAGGAAAAGAGGGTCTTCCGTGAGGCAGAAGAATAAATGCAGAGAGAGAGAGAGAGAGAGAGAGAGAGAGAGAGAGAGAGAGAGGAGAAATGAAGAGAGATCAATTTCTGGTTTCCTGAAAGTCTTCTAGTTCCTGGAGAGAACCCTGGATCTTTATAATTGCCCCAACATTTTCCTTCAAGTGAACACAAATTGATTTACATCCGTACACCCCAAAATGGACATCACACAGGAACCCCGCGATGGAATGCCCGAGACCTCACACTCCTGTCTGTGCAAGGACACAGGTGGGATCGCTCAGCACCCCTGCCCGGCTCCCAAGTCCTACTTCTTCATCCCTTGGGACTTAAAGATTAAAATAAAACAAAATAAAAGTAGTAGAAAAAGAAGAAGAAAGACAAATGAAACACCTCTGCCCTCATCACTGTAGGTTGGTCGGGGTGGGGGAAGGGTGTTATTTGATTTGGTTTCCATTCAGTGTGGAGGCTTCTAGCAAGGGTTTCAGTTGCTTTATCTTGGCTTCTGGTTTGTCTGGAGGACTGAAGGGTGTCCAGGGCAGGGCTGTGGTATTTGTATTGGCTGTGAGAGCTGCTGGGGTAGTAGCAGGGCCTGACCTCAGTGTTCCGTGTGCCACGAGTTTCCTTTCTGGGGTGCCTCGTCCCCAGAATAAGTACAAAGTGCGCCCACCATTGAGTGCGAATCCAACCCGATTGGAGTCTCCCAGACGCGTTTTGTTGTGTGGGGCTATCACTAGGGATCCTGGGGAACAAATGGTTCTTCTCTCCCCTCCTCTCCTCTCCAGCAAGGGAGGCTGGTGGTTTTGGCTGCCTCCGTGGAAAAACAAATACCCTTCCACAAATAAGTTCTTCTCACAGCCTTGAATTAGTGTTGGCAAAAACACCTCTAAGTGGGGATTCCACAAAGGCACAAGCCAACCGCACCTTTTGAAGAGAGAGGGCCTCGAAGAGGTGGGGTGGATGGGTTGGGTGGAGCATTCATTTTGGGGGCAAAGAGGGCAGGGAGTGTCCCTAAATGGAGATGTCAGAACCGAGAGCTGGGAGGGCCTGGAGGGACAAGGTATCCTGGCACCTTTCTCTGGATCAGGCCGGATACTTTCATGTCAACCCGCTTCCTAGGTGTTGGCAACGGGCTCTGTGAATCCTAGCAGCCAGCAAACTCAGCGCTGCCTGGGAAAAGCACAATTATAAGAAAAAGAAGATGAAAAGAACTTGCTTTGCAAATGAACTCGTAGACCATGGAAATTGCACATCAGGGAAAGTTTAAAATCATGGTTCGTTGGTGGAATCTCTCTCTTGAGTCCCACACACACCTCATTTTGAGCATCACTAGAAAGTCCCCATATCTCAGCATCACCCTTTGCCACCCCGACCCCCTTGGCTTGTCTTTTCCTCCTTGTGCCCTCGCCCTCAGCTGGGCCCGCCAGTCTGAGGGCTGGGGCATGACATATTTGCACCATGCGTAAACACCGCTTACCATTAAGAGCTGCATCTAATGAGAAACAGAGCCACGGGGGGAAGCTTCAAAGTGGTTAACGGAAGGAAGTGCCTGGAACGAAATCCGACTTGATGTCCCAATTAATACGTCCCCTAATTCTATTTCCTGCCCTTGCGGGCTTGCAGCCGCCTCCCTCTAATTTCTGTGGGAGACGGAGACTCGGCTGATGGGGAGGAAGGAACCTGGAAATGGGGAGGCTTCACGGATGACTTGATACGCAGGCAATGGGCATATTAGGACAAATTAGAGAATTAAGGAGGAGGAAAAAAAAAGAGACAACGACAGTCAGAGGAAATGTCATCCCAAGTAATAGTATTAATGGAGACTGGGCCTCTGCTGGAGAGGGCGGCCGCAGACATTGAGAGCTAAAAGCACCAGCCAAATAGTCTTTTGTTTCAGCCTGGGAGAGGGGAACTCTTGCCAGACCCTTTCCTCACTGCTCTAGGACCTTGGGATAAAACCAGCCCTAGGTTTTTTTTCAGGAGGATAAAAGGCAGGACCAGAGATCTCGGCCAAAAGCTGTTGAACCTGGGTGAAGGCTTTGGATGGAGATAAAGGTAACTAGGAAGACGTTAGCCCGGGAGCCATAGTCAAGTTTGGCTAAGCGGTGGGCTCTGAAAGTGTGAAAAGCTCTTTGAAATAACTCTATAACCAGCTTGAAGTTCTACCCTTCCATCACTCGTTTGCCCTCTCTGTATCGTTGCTGACAAAGGCAGATGTGTGCGGAGGATAAAGCATGCCCTCCCCAATGCAGTGGGAAGAAGAGTTTATCAGACACATCGTTACCCCAAGAGAAGTGGTGACCAGAAGACCCTCATCTACTTTGTCAGGACAATTCGAGCAATCTCTGGATTGGTTCCCCTGATGCCCCCATCTCGTCTTATCTCAGTCCATTTTGCACACACCTGCCTGGGGACCTTTCTAAAATACAGAACCCGTGTCATCACCCCACGTGCCCTTCAGTACCTGGTGTGGGTCCTGGTGCCTGTGTGATCAAGTCTGACCCCCTGAGCACAGCATTCAAGACCTCTCCTCTCTGAACGGGCTTTCTCTGGACCCGTGTCATCCTCCATTCTCCTCTTAGGCCTCCACACGACCCCACTGTTTCCTTTTACATAGTACTTGCCGTCCCTTCCTCCAGCTCGGCCCTTCCCCGTCTCCTTGGCTCCCTGTTTATCCATCAAGTCTTTGTTTAAATGGCTCCTCCTTGCTGAAGTTTTCCCAGGCATCTCAGTCACCTTTCTGTGTACCTTTCTTTGATTCTCATCACACGTCCTGCCGTAGTGTAATAATTTGCTTTTTCACCTGCCTCTCCTAAGAGGGTGTCTCCCAGAAGACACACAGAGGACAGGACCAATGGAATAAGTTTCTCTACATTCACAGGGCTGACACGACATAGGGTCTCAGCGAATGGGGAAGGAAAGAAAGAAGGAGAAAAGAGAGGAAAGGAGAAAGCAAGAGAGAAGAAGGAGGAAGGTGCAGACAGAACAGGAATCATCGGGGGCTGCACTATCCGTGGCATATTTTTATCATTCTGCCACAAAGACATAAGATCAAATTGAATTCACTTTAGAACGGGTTCGACTTAGACGAGTTGGCCAGACTACACAATGTGGCTGGAGATTAAGAGACTGCGTTGGAGACCCGAGTTCAAATCCTTCTGCAATCACACAGTTATTGGGGAGGGCTTTCCCTCGCCGAGCCTCAGTTCCCTCATCACTAAAATGGGAAAAAGTGGTCATGAGGATCCCATAAGGTAAAGTACTTCAAGTGCTTTTTGCCCAATGCCTGGTGCATATAGTAAGTGATCAATTAAATCTTATATACATGAGAGTTGAGCCTGGGAACTCTGCCATTCGTTCAGACCATCTGTGGATCGTCTCTCCTTCCCCTTACTGGCCTCTTCTGCCCAGGCCCTGGCCCCTAATCACTCTCCTTGCTGCCAGGATAGACAAGCCCAGCATTCGTGCCAACAGCCACGGGTATCTTGGTTCCTGGGGAACAATATCATCACTGTGGCTTTGTTCCCTAAAGGATCCGATGTCTGCCACAAACATAACCCCAACCAAAACCTCCCGGGAGGAGAAGCAACAGCAAAAATTGGCGGGTATGAGATTCGAGGCCTTAGTTCCTCCACGGTTTGTCAGCCAGTGGGGGAACCTGGAGGAACTGCTGAGACCCCCTTAAGGGGTCCTTTCCATCATGAGAAACCTCTATGCAATCCACATTCTTTCCTTTATGTCCCCAGGCTCTGGTGTTTCTGCCTGGAACAGAAGTCACCACTCCCTGGCCAGACAGTGCCGGTTGATACAAATATTGATCGAGCGGCCAAAGCAATCCAGGTGGGAATTTCTCCTTGGGAAAGCACTGAGGGCAAAGAGAAAGATTCAGACTTCAAGGCTTCGTCATTCTCCAAAGGGTTGAGCCAGGTGTTGGAGACACTGAGGACTTGCTTAAGACACGCCCTTTCCATTTGTATCGTCCGTGGATGTGTTTGAGTTTCACTAGTGACCAACTTTGAGCTGGAGCCAGTGTCTTCCTTTTGTCGATATATTATGACATCTGCAGAGTTCTTCCTTCTTCTTGTCTGCACCTTCTTCAACCTGTTCAAAGCAGTTTCCTATCCGTTATTTATTTTAGCTCCTTCCTTGGGGTTTGAGAAGAGGGTGTCATCATCTCACTTTGATTGATTAAACAAAAAGGCACAGAAAGGTGAAGGCCAAGTGTTGTGGATCCATGATGTTTTACTCAGATCCATTTCAGGACTGAAAGTCTCATTTCTCTCAGCTTCTAGAAGTTTTGCCAGCTGAATGCCTTTTGCTTCCAGCATGCGCTGGGTTTTGCACTCAGCTGACAAAATCCATCTTGCTCAAGATTATGACCTCTTTCAAGGGCAGCCTGCATCCAAAAACTGGCCATGCCGGGGATGAAAGGCCTAGTTTCATGGCCCCAACATGAAGGGTCATTCCATCTTCAGAACTCCCCTGTGGTCAGCTGAGAGGTGTTTGTTGAGACTGTCAGAGCTCAGCTTCTCCGTCCATCCAACCCAGATTTCTTTCCTTTTCTTGCATACCCCCAAAAGTGTCCTGTACTTTAATCTTCATCCCAGCAGCTGCTTCTCAGGGAACCTGCAACCCTGAGGTACCGCAGGGAGCTAGGGGCCCAGGTGAGGCTGCAACCCTTGTGTCAAGACTCCTGCTCATGCAGCACATCCTGGGTGCCAGCCACTGAGCCAGGTGCTGGGGAAGAAGTAATGAAGTGAGAAGCCCTGCCCTCATGGGACCGTGTCTGGAAGAAAAACGGTCCTTGCGGTTAGTTGTCTACAAGGGTAATGAGTTTTAAGAAGGAGAGGTAGCAGCTGTGTGGGAAGTGAGGGGGTCCTGTGAGGCTTCCTGGAGACGGACATGGTTGAACTAGGAACCAAAGGATGAGGAGGACATGTAACCAGCAAAGAACAACCTGTTCAAAGAGCTAGATGGCGGAGGGGGGATGGCGTCATAGTGGAACCCACAGGACTCTTGGAGACATGGGGCACGTGGCATCTTCCATGCCTGAAGGGCATGTGTCATCAGACCACCTGTGTAATTCAGAAAGTTCTGGACTCTCTGTGGTATGTAGCCTCCAAAGGTACCTACCCTTGAGGACGTCATCTCTGAACATACCCGCTGCTCCTTCCACACTTTGAATCTAGGTCAGACTTGGGACTGGCCTTGGCCCATAGATTACAGCAGAAATGCTGCTGTTCCACTTTGGGCTCTGGGCCTTAAGCAGCCTGGGGTTTCTACTTTCCTTGTGGAAGCCCAACATCAGGCTGTAGAGAAAACTCATAGCATTACTGGATGATGAGAACCATGAAGAGAAGGGGAGGCCACGAGGAGAAACCAGACATGGGAGGACATCTTCCTGGGCTTTCCAGCTCCGTCTGACCTCCGGGTGAATGCAGTGAGTAAACCCAGCCAAGCCCACGCGGCGCAGGAGAATCACCCAGCTATGGCCTACCTGGATTCTTGACCCACAGAATTGTGAGAAATAATATGTCATTGTCATTTTCAGCCTTGAAGCTTCGAGTTGGTTCATTACACACAATCGCCAACGGAGACATTCTCTCTTAGGAAAAAAAACAACAACCCTAGATACACATCCA
Source organism: Rhinolophus sinicus (assembly GCF_036562045.2). NCBI lineage: Eukaryota > Metazoa > Chordata > Mammalia > Chiroptera > Rhinolophidae > Rhinolophus > Rhinolophus sinicus. The sequence continues at coordinate 30,394,943 of NC_133765.1, read as the reverse complement.
TCGCCAATAGCTCACATTTACTGGGTGCCCACAGTGTGCCCGCCTTTGTGGTGTAGGCTTTTTAGACAGGCACCCCTCAGAGATACGGTGGGTTCGGTTCCAGGCCACCACAACAAAGCAAGTCATGACGCTTTTGCGAGTGGAGAGTCTTGCCTGAGATTTGTGAAAAACACAATCTTTGTGGAACACAGTCGAATGAGGTATGCCTGTACCTTATTTCATTTAACAATCCAATGAAGGAAACACTTAAGTTCATTTCACAGACGAGACTAAAAGAGGCTCAGAGTGAATGTGACATGCCCAGTCTGCATAGCTAGGACCTTGGGGGAACATGACCTTGAACCCAGGCAGTGTGATCCTGATGGTCACTCCCTCCATCACTATATTGATTGTTCTTGCCTGGGCATGGGGTCAACACAGGCTGGATCTATAGAAGAGGCATCTGACACTGGCAGGCATCACTGAGCTAAGACACACATGTTTCAGACAGTAATCGCCGCATCTCAGACCCTTCCATGAATTTCCATAGACTCCCCGGATACCAGGCTTTGCAATCAGCAGAATTCATCTCACAGAAGCCAGGGTAGGGAGCGATAGACCCCAAACTGCAGCTAGAATACCTGGCTTCTAGCCCCACTTCTGCAACTTGCCAGGTGACCTTGGGCCATGACGTTCCCTACCCTGTACTCCTATTTCTCCATCTGTAAAATAAGAACAGAGTTTTCCAGACATTTCCACATTTGTCATATTGGCAAATGACCAGATCAATTTTTTTATACAATTGAGTTGTAAATCACCTCACATTTGTAACTTAAGCCTCTTCCCAAGCTCTAAAATGTGTTAAGCTGAGGACTTAGGGTCCATTGTAGATTTTCTGAGTACGCCTGAAAACAAATATGTAATTTTGATAAGTGCCCATCGGTTACCACCTATAATCATGAGCCAGGTGTTGCTGTGGTGTGGGTGCCACTTTGGAAGCCTGGGGGTAGGTGGTCCAGTGGCCGTATGGATGTTGGTAAGGGCTAAAGCCTGGTCAAGGGAGGGGTCCTCAAGCTTGGGTCTTACTAGATTGGCCAACTGTCCCCTGATAAACAAAGGTGCTCTGCAGGCCCTGTGTGCGCCACCTGGCTCCACCTTCCTCTGTGGGTGGGGTGGAAGTGGGGGCTTCACATGCCGTCACACCACCTCATTATGGAACGGGCGAGTTAGCATTTGAGTGAGTCAGGCTGGGGAGGAAGGCAGTAGGCAGGGAGGGGGCAAACAAGCTGAGAAGAGGGGGTTCAGTTCCTCCAACTGGCCTGTAGGAAGTTTCTGTTAATCTTTCCTTCTAGAGCAGTTTGGCGTTTTACGTGTCCCTGGTCTGAGGCTTGGCTGCCTGGAAATGGAGAAGGTCCAGCTTGAGATTGGTCTGCTGTTAACGGGGTAACCATAGTTGGAGAACGAGGCTGCTGGGAGGGTTGTGTTTCATTTCCTCCATCTCTGGCGGGGGTACTGGCGTGTTACATGATGTCTCAGAGCCAGCTGTATAGAGAGAGCTCTGGACTGAGAGAGAAAAATAATACATAGCAATAATAATGACAACAACCATTATCATCGTTATAGGTAACGTTCATTAGTGCCTCTCTACTCCTGACATGGCTTAACTCACCTGACTGATCTCCACAACCACTGTATGAGATGGGTCCACTCTTCTCCCCATTTTACAGATGAGGAAACTAAGGTTTGAAGAGATTAAGTCACTTATTCAGGTTTTTACACCTGGTTAGTGGCTGGAAGATGTCACATGCCACAAGTCTCTTCCTCTCTCTGGACCTTGAAGGTCCGTTCTGTAAATTGATGGTGATTTAGGGATTTTATTGTTCTAATCATGGACTCTTTCTGTAAATGAAGCCAGTCAGAAAGCCTGACCTGTAAACAAGAGGTAAGCGGATTGCTGTCTGAGGCAGAATGAAGGGGATGGATCCCAAGTCGTGCTGACGGAGCCAACCCCGGCTTCCCTGGGCCACCTCCTGGCAACTTCCAGGGCTCTGCAACCAGAGGGACCACAAGTTGTCTCAGAGTTATCTGATGCTTCGGGGAATCTAGTCCCTGGAAACCTCTGAGGCTCTATGGATGGCTTCCGGCATCGTCCTTGGTGCTCCCGCACACGTTAGCAAATGTCCCCGATTGCAGACTTACCCCACCAATCAGCCCTCCAGCATTTTGGGTCCCCATCTGCGTCCCTAACCTGATGTTGAGTATATGGGATAGAAGGAGACAAGAGATGCTCTTTCCACGGTTCAGATCTTCTATCTTTGGAGGAGAAGGGAGTGGGGAGGTGGAGACAAGTTCACGGGCAAATCACAATGCTGAGTGATATGCATTTGAACAGGAATAAGCAGAGAGCCCTGAGAAAAAAGGCTTTTCATTCAGGCGGGGAGGTTAGGAAGGCTTTCTGGAGGGAAGAAAGGGGGGGAAAGAAAAAGCAAAGGTGAGTAGGGGACGAGGGGCACAGTGGGCATTTCAAGCAGAGGGAGACGCTTGCTCAAGGCTGCAGGAGAGAGAAGCAGTGAGGACTGTTCCTCTGTCATGTGACGGGGGCTGCAGACAGGAGAGAGGGTACTGGTACTCAGGAGCATCTCCTTTGTGACCCCCTCCAATGCATTGCCTGCTCATCTTGGGCACAGTGAGGGGTACAGGGTGGGAGGTCTACGTTTGGCAGTTCCTTGGTTCTTGGTTGACTATATTGCAAAAACCCACGAATAATTAATTACCTTTTCCAAGAGGCTCAGCTCTTGCCCTGTTAATAAAAACAAGAAACAGGAAACTGCTACCCGCACTCACAGCAACCTGGACATTTTCAGATGGAGGAAATAAGGAGAAGTGGCGGGAGGAGGAGAGTCGGGGAAACATGGCATGTTTCATTGCTATGAAATTGCTATGTTTCATTGCCTTTGGGGGAGGAAGCTGGCCACAACCCCTCAAACCTGCTCCCGCCCACTTCTCTACCCAGGTGTCGGATTCTTTCCCCAGCCTCTGCGACTCACTGGTTCACAAGGTGGTTTTCTTGTAGTCCCCTCTCCAGTGACACATCATTACTGAAAAATAGGTCTCGAGGCTCAGGCTGGGAAATCACAAAGGTGAGGGTATGAGAAAGTATTGCCCAAAGTGTGCTGCCGAAAAACCCAGCTCTGCCTTTTGAGTCGAGACCCTGCCTGCAAGGTTCCCGAGGGTGACCAGGTGACCACAGAGGCCTGTGGGGCTAGTGTGGTGAATAAGAACTCATGCTTGGGTGTCTGAGGGAGCTGGCTTGCCCCAAACTCTATTTTGTCTGATACTCATGTTCTCACACCAGCTCTCTCTTGGTTCATCTTTGCTTAGAATTTCTTTTTTTTCCCCCCCCGTTTTTTTTTTTGTTGTTGTTTGTTTGTTTCATTTTCAACTTTGCTATTAATATATGCATGCCTGGGAATAAACACACAGCTGTTTTAAAAAAAATCTGTCTTTTAACTGAAGAGTTGAATTTCATTTGGATGAATGTGCTTACACATTAATTTGGACTTTATCTTCTGAGTCTGATTTCTACTGATCATATTTGCATCGCTCTTCTTTCCTTCCTTCCTTCCTTCCTTCCTTCCTTCCTTCCTTCCTTCCTTCCTTCTTTCTTCTTTCTCTTTCTATTTTGTATTAGATTGGTAGGGTTTTCTTTACCTCCTCCCCCTGACCCACCTTCCCCCCTCCTGGTTTAGAAGTTACATGTTCTACTTCTATTCTTTCAGTGTGTACACTAAACTCTTACTATATATATGATTAATCACTATAATCAATACAATAATTCGTCTAGCCTCCTCCTGAGCAAAATGAAGCCCTCCAAATAATTAACTTTCAAACTTTTCTCCTCTCCAGCATTCATAATATTATTGTGCAAACCCGGTTAGAGTCCCAACCCTAGCCCGCTCTGTTTGTGTGACCTTGTAAGTAATTTCACCTCCCTGATTTTCAGATTTTTCATCTAAAAAAGGGGGAAATCAGATCTTCCCTGGAGGGTTGTTGGATGCCCAGAAACCAGCTAGGGGAGGTGAAAATGTTCCGTCTGTGTGTTGAGCCCCAAATCTCCTCGAAGTGGGGGAAGTCAGAGAATTAGCACAGTGGCCTGGAAGGGCATCAGGCCCTTTCCTCCCTGTCCTGTCCCTTCTTTATTTGGCTGTCTTTGGAGATGCTCTTTATTTTATCACCAGTGTCTACTTGGACATTACCAGTGTTAAGGTGATGAAGTCTGATGGACGCATGGAAAGGTAACTCCCTACGTGCACAGAGGTGCTGCCTCCTCTCTCTGCCTCCATTCTTTTCTCCTTGCTTTTTCATCCCCTTTGTTTCGCAAACCCTGTCCCCCACTGCCTGGTTCCTTCCTCTTTTTCTCCTCCTTCTAGCCACTAGGATTTCAGCTTTGTCCCATCTTTCTCTCTGTCCCATGATGTCTTTGCTTTTCTCAGTCTCCATTTCTGTCTCTCCTCTCCTCTCCTCTCCTCTCCTCTCCTCTCCTCTCCTCTCCTCTCCTCTCCTCTCCTCTCCTCTCCTCTCCCCTCCCCTCCCCTCCCCCCCCCCCTCCCTCCCCTCCCCTCCCCTCCTCTCCTCTCTTCTCCTCTCCTCTGTCTCCGTCTGTGTCCACATCTCTTTTCCATCCATCTCCCGTCTCATCCCAGCTCCATCCACCTCTCTGACTCTCTCTCCTCATTCTGGCCTCTCCCTCCCATCCACCCCTTCGAGTCTAACAGAGAATCAGCCCTGCCTCTTCCTCTGTCTGCCTCCATCATTTCCCCTTCTGCTTTTCTCTGTCTCTTCATCTGCCACTGTTTCTACCATTGTTTTCTCCATCAGGCCTCTTCTCTCTGACATCTTTCTCTTTATTGCCGATGCCTCTGCTCCCCACCCAGCTCTTCCTCTCTGCTCCCCCTGCTCCATTTATCTGCCTCTCACCCGCATCACCCCCTTCATCTCTGTCTCCATCTTATTCTCTGTCTCACTCTGCATACTCTTCACACATCAGGCCCGGCCCCAGCCCGGGGTCTCTGGGCTCCAGGAAGCCGGCCAGAGGCTGTGCAGGCTGCGCCATAACTCAGGAACTCCGCCAGCAATCATTTCATTAAGCAGGAATGGCGTTCCCATTACCAGATAGCAGGTCTGTTTCTTCCCCACCAGGGCCCCCTCCCCACCGCAAAGCCCCCTCGCCACTTCCTGCTCGCAGCAGCCACACAAGACCTCATTCTAATCCTCTGACTTGTCTGTTTAGTGTCTTTGGAGAGGGGAAAGGAGCAGAAAAGTAGCTTGTCTTTTATTTTTATTTGCCCTGTTTTTCCTTCCTCCAGATATCCCCCTGGGGCACCGGCCTAGAACACAGCAACAAATATTTACTAATTCCATTAACAGAAGAGGGTTTTTCTTTTTTCTTTTTTTTTTTTCCCCAAGTGAATATCTGAGGCCCCAAGTTCATGGTGAAACTCCTCCCCCACGTGGCCCCTCTCCCCCCTCCTCCCTACGCGCCCAGGACTTATATATAGTTCACTCAGTGCCATTTCCCCAATTTTTTCTGAAGTTCAAGACAAGTTGAAGGGTCAAAAAGGCAAAGGGTGTTTTAGAAGTTTAGCAGACAGCTTTTGGTACAAGAGAAAGAAAGAAAAGGGGAGTGGGAGAGAGGGAAAGAGAGCAAGGAGGCAGGAATCTGGCTCACATTAAGCTGGAAAGTTCCAGCCATTGATTCGCTCTGGAATTATAGGCTTTTCCCCCCCTTTAAATCACAAAACATGGTTTATTCATGATTTAAAGAAAAAGAGCAACCAACAGTTACACGTTGGTTCCCCAAGAGGAAGACTCGTTCTTTTTCTTTGGATCTTTGACGTGGGACTGGGAGAAAGGAAATGGAAGGTGGGCATAGCATTGCAAGGCAGTGGTCTTGAGAACACAGGCTGATCTTCCTAGCAGGCTTATCCAATGTCTTTCCCATCCCTGCCTCTACTGGAAGACCAAGGACACATCCTCCCATGGGGAGGGAGAGGAGATCTCTTAGAGGAAAGAGGGCCAGTGCTGTCATGGCAACTGGGGGCCCCCATAAAAGAGAAAAGAGAGAGGAGACAACACTCATTTGGTCACGCTGACACATGTCACACTGGGAATGGGTTTAGTGACTGTATGAATTTCCCAGGGCTGCCACAACCAATCACCACTTTACTGTTTCCAGGTAGCTGAAAACCACAGACGTGTATTCTCACAGCGTCTGGGAGGCCAGAAGTCCCAAATCAAGGTGTTGGCAGGAGTGTGCTCCCTCCGAAGGTTCTAGGGGAGAATCCTTGACTCTCCCAGCTTCTGAGGGCCCCAGGCACCCCTGGGCTGGTGGCTACATAATTCTACTTTTTGTCTCTGTCTTCACACGGCCTTCTGGTGTGTATCAAACTTCCTTCTCCTTTCTCTTACAAGAACACTTGTCATTGGCTTTAGGGTGGGCTGGAAATCCAAGATGGCCTCCTCCTGAAGTCTTTAATCACATCAGCAAAGAGCCTATCTCCAAATAAAGTTATATCACAGGTACAGGGGGTTAGGACTTGCACCGTCTTTTGCGGGAGACACCATTAAACCCACGGCAGTGATCATAGAGTGTTTCCCAACAATGTTACATGGGCGAGCCAACCAGGAATACCTCGGCTGGAGAAATGCTGGGCGCTGTTCTTTTCACATCTCTGTCAGTCCTGACGGGTACAAGGAGAAACACCCAGCTGGTGCTGCTGTGTCTTTAGCACCTTCTCGTCACTTGCTAAGCCTTCTTTTTAAGGAACAGAGAGGTCCGCCCTCAGGCTCAGAACCTTCACAGGCAACTCTACCCAGTGTTTATCACATGCCTGACCCATGCAGCCTGCGGTTGACGAAAATAGACACTGGTTTTTCATTTGCGATAGGGACATATAGCTTCCTTTTGGATTGAATTAACACTCAAGACAACGATAGGTGGTTGAGTAGAGAAAAATGGAAGGTGAGTAAATAGTAAAAATGGTACACACGTGTGGCAAGTATCGTGGGGTTGCTGCACAGATGAAGAGAGGTTGGGAAACACTGGTGTGGGGTGCTGGCTTTCCACTGTTCACAGGAGCCCCGCGCCTGTGAGGTTCACCAGGAAGAGGGTGGGTAAAAAATTTCTAGTCTGCCGGAGCTCACTGCTTCTTGAACTCCAGCCGCTGTTTCTAACAGTTGTACGCATTGGGTTTCCCCGTGAGATTTTGTTTGGTGGGGGGTAAAAAAGCTCCATAACGAAAAGAAAGCTTAAAGAATCAACCTCCTCTGCCACTCCACTTTTATTTTACAGTTGAAAAAATTAAGACTCAAAAAGGAAAAAAAAAAAAATTGTCCGAGGTCACCCAGGCATCTGGACTCCCATATGTTGAGCTCCTACTATTTATGGGGCAGCTGCAGAACATGAATTCTTCGGTACATGAATTCTTCAGTGCATGAGTTATTGTATTAAGTCCTCACAGCAGCACTGTGAAATCGCTGGAATTTTACAGAGGAGGAAACTGAGGCTCAGAAGCTCGTCCAAAATGGCAGGGCTGCTAAGGGACGGCGCTGGGCTTCATACCCACATCTGGCTGACTCTCCATCTGGTGTTTTTACTGTAGCAGCTTACTGCTTTCCCCCACTTGCAAATGTCTGCATACCCTCACCTACCACCACCGCCACCACCGCCACCACCACCACCACCGCCGCCACCACACACACACACTCACATGCCATTTATTTGGATGAGGACATTCGGCGTCTTGGCTGTTTCTGCAGGTTCTACATTTACACACGTCATTCAGTTGACATTTCTCTGCTGGGTCCACTTGGAAATCCTTGCAGGTGACAACATGTTTCTGGCTTCCTCTGAAGGGAATGAGTGGATGGGACACATTCCTCCTTGGGGAAAGGAGAGAGGCTATGTGCAGAGAGAGGTTCTGAGCCTAAGGGTGCCAGGTGATTTCGCTCGATTCTGCGGGTTCCTAGGCATTGCCAGATAATTGAATGAAGCTAATGACTTGGCTTTTTTTTTTTCTTTTGTTTTCAAACAACCAGATGTTGGACACTCTTGAGACCCTGACACCAAGACCTCAGGAGTGATCTGCCTCCGATTCGTTAGCTGTGAAGTGTCTTCACTCATGGCTCAGGTGCATTTCTATTCCTGGAGGGGCGCTTTTAAGAAACTGATGTGAACTCTGAACCCCTTCCCCCTGTGAACTAAATGCCTACACACCACCTTTTTCATATAATTTCTTGGCGTTTACATACTTTCTGAAGCTCTTTTCTGAGCTCTAATTTGAGCTTCCCGAATCCACTAATGGGAATAAGAACTTCCCTCGATAGTCCCATGGGTTATTCCCTCAACTCACAGATGGGGAAACTGAGACCCAAGACCCAAGTGTGGAAGGACTCCAAAATTCCAGGGATGGTTAGAGCCAGAGCAGGAGTTTGGATGCTCTGCCTTCTCAGACTGGCCCAGTGTCCTTTCCCACAGTGCTTCCTCTCCCTGAAAGCTTGAGGCACTTATGAACAGATGTAGACAATCTCGGGAGAGCTCCTCACTGGAAACCTAAGGGGTAGGTGCTCAAGGATCCTGCCCCAAACTCCTAGGTTCAAATCCCAGCTCCACCACTTATGGCCCACGAAACTGTGGGTAAGTGACTTAAGTTCTCTGTGCCTCAGTTTTCTCCTCAGCAAAATGGGAAGAACATTAGCATTTACTTCATAGAATTATAGTGAGGATTAAAATTTTGGAACAGGTAAAGTTTTAAAATAGTGCCTGGCGCACAGTACACGTTCAATGTCATCAAAATTGTGATTATTACTAGATACAGAGGGAAAAACTCTCCCCTTGGTGTGGGACAGTCACCATAGACAGGTGCCACCCCCGTCCTCACTCTGAGCCGGAAGACATTCTACTCCTGACAGAAACTGATTTTGGCATTGGGTGATGGAATTGATATGTGCTTGGGGCATACATGGCTTGAGCCTGATTTTTAGGCAGAGAAACTATCACATAGAGCAATTAAGGGACTTTTCTGAAGATCCCAGAGCTACTTAGGGGCACTGCCAGGTCTCCAGAACCTTCAGTCTCACCATCCTCCCTCTGCTTGGGCACAGCCCCTTCAGTTTGTAACTCTGAAGAGCAGATGCTGGGTCTCTTGACACGGAAGGGGTTAACTCTGAACCCTGCAGCTGGCTGCAGCAAGCTTCCTACACTCTGATTTTCATTTGCAAAACAAACAAACAAGAGGTTCCCTAATAACTCCCAGGCCTCCTTCCTTGTGGCTAAGATGTAGACTTTGCAAGAAGCAGGCCTTCCAAAGACCCCTAATTGCTGTGTGTTGTTGAACAACTAAAGACTGTTTCGTAGCTGGCGAAAGCTTTGCATGTCCACTCATTCATGCCGTTCATTAAAGACCTGTTTCAAGACTTGAGCAGTTGACGCGGACACCGACTGCCTCAGGAAGTGGACACTGTCCTTACTGCATTCCAAAAGCTGCTCCAACCGAGATGTTAGCATGGCTGTTCTCAGAAGAGCAATAGTTCCCCGGAGCCACTCAGTAAACAAAGGCCAGTCCAAGAGGAATTCAGGAATCTTCTGGCACAATGGAAGCCCAATTCTCCAGGTTGACTCTAGTTTGTTGCCTGGTTCAAAACCATGTTAAACCCCAAATTGGCCATTCTTCTCTTTCTTTCCTTCTGTCCCAGATCTGGACAAGGCAGAGTCGTTTGACTTCTCTTTTTTCAACCAAAGCTTTATCTTCCCAAATAGATATTTTCTCCTGTAATCAAATTCAATTTGATGAGCGCCCCACTTGTGTCAGTTGAGTCTTCTGGGAAGCAGATGCTAAGATGGAATGAGGAATGTAGGAGACTTATCAGGGGTAGTGCCTGAGAAAGGAAAAGGAGGAAAGAAGCAAGATTAGGTAGGAAGAGCATCAGACCACAGTAAAGATCAGAGAAAGTCTCAGCTCTCTCCGTGGGGAGGTCCAGAGCAAAGATTGTCCATCAGAGGAGTCCTGCACTGGGCGGAAATGGCCAGGCCCTACTCAGTGTTTGGATGAAAGATCCCCAGGAAGGATGTAGCTTTGACTTAAAGCTGAAGTGGGTCCCAAAGATGCTGCAGCTGGAGGCTGTCCCCTAACTGTACCTCTTGCCACTGAATAGCAAATTCTTTCTTGAAGGGAGATCTGAGCATCACATTTTGGTGGTTCCCACACCCTTCTCTACCCACTATGTAATGGGACTATTCCAGGGCCTGGGAGGAGGGGAAGGAAGATAATACTCAGTCCTTCCATTATGTCATCTACATGGCCTAATATTGTCATTCCTTGATATGCAAACAAAATTGGGTCTAAAATGTTCTTTTGCAGAAAGAAAGTCCTTGGAAGTAGCCATTAATTCCCATTACAATGAATGTCAAATCTACAAGATGCTTGTTAATGGAGAAGTCAGTTCAAGGAATAAGCTAGTGACACATAATATGAGTCATAATTATATGCCACAGACAACTGTAAAATCTGTTATTATACTAATAATTTGTATAAAACCCTGCAAGAACTTGGCAGCTGCCCTGCCAGTGCTTACCATTTTAGCAGTGGTTTGCAGGCTCTGCAAATATGTGAATATTGGTAAAGAAATGTTTAATATTTGCTTGAGAGTACTTATTTTCAGAGTGAACACTATTTGCAAACACTCTGTATGTAAGAGTATATCAAATGGTGCCCAGAACAAAAAGCCGTGATCATCATGACAGTGATGATTGGGAGTTTATTTATCTATTGCTGCTTAGCAAACCACCCCAACTTAGTGTCCGAAAATAAGAACCATTGTATGCCCATGGATTTGGTGGGTCAGGAAATGGATAAGACACAGTAGGACTGTTTGTCACTGCTCTCTGATGGCCACGTTTCAGCTGGGAAGATTCTGAAAGCATCTGGAGGCTCCTTCACTCACATGACGGACGCCTGGCTTTGGCTGGGACTTTCCACCAGAGAGCTGACACGTGGCCTCTCACAGTGGCTTGGGCTCCCTCACAAAATGGCGGCCTCAGGTGAGTCACACTCTTTTCATGGTCCAAGGCTGGAGGGTTCTAGTGAACAAGGCCTTTTATGATCCAGCCTTGGAAATCAGACAGCATCACTTCTGTCATACTCTTTTGGTCAAAGAATTCACAAGCCCACTCAGATTCACATGGGAAGAGCACAGTGAGCAGGGCGCAGACCCCACCTCTTCATGGGAGGAGGGTCCAAAAGTGTGTGGCTCTTTGAAAGAACTACCGCAGTAGGTAATCATAATTTTCACTACCTGTGTGTGAAGCCTGGTGCTAAGCTATTGTGCATTTATTTTCCACAATAACCTTATGAATTAAGGATTATAATCTTCATTTTATAGAGGGGTTAGGTGTCTTGCCCAGAGTCACACAGATAGAAAGCGACATATCCGTAATGAATTCCCAGGTCTGTCAGACTCTGTAACCCTTCACCGTAACATTAATGTCATGCCTGAATGTCGCCTCATCCCTGACCCCTATTCCTAGATTGCTATGAAGATAGCAGGCCATTGAGAGAAGAGGCTTAAAGGTGAATGAAAGGTATTTCTTTGTTTGTGAAAGTAATTAAAAAAAAAATAATAACCTTACTATTCTCTCTCAGTCATATCCCAATTCCCGAGTTGAAAATACTATATACCAAAGTGCCAAGTCAGAATGTCCCATTGCTTCCCAGTAGGCTATGCTCGCTCGCCTTCCATGCCCAGCTCTAGATGGGTAATTGATAGTGTCCTTCTGGAGTGGCCGGGTCAGGCTAGGCCTGGGTGAGAAAAGGCATTGGCATCAGAGAATATGAGGTTCAGCTCTCAGGTTGCTATCTGTGTGTCATGCCTACACGGGGTTGGCCAAGTGTGTCCTTGGGACAGGCAGGGCCTGGCAGACAACCAGGCCTTGGTGGGCGAGAGGTCTCATCCAGGGCAGATGACGTTATAGAGCAAGGAGCCAATGTCCTGGTTTTAACAGGTGGTCTGAGCGAGTCCAGGAGTCGGGGAGTGGGGGACAGTTCTGAGACACAGGGTTGGTCCTCAGTCCGATCAGCCCATCCCACACTGTCCACATTCCAGGAGCAATTTTACATGGAAAGGGACGATGCTCGATCACAATCTGTCACACTCCTGGAGTATGAAGTGACTTTGGATAGCACAACTTGCCCATTCCATTCCTCAAGGGTTACGGGGTCTCTTGAGACCCTAGCCCAGACTCCCCAACCTTGCCATGCACCCTCAGGATCCTCCTACTCTGCGCCTGGCACCCAGTAGGTGATCAATTAGTGTTGAAAGAATTGCACTTTGTGTGCCACCAATTTCACTCTGGACAATCGGTCTCTCACACATATTTCTGTTTCCACCTGTCCGTACTGTCCTCCTTGCCTTGAATGCTCTTGTGTCTCTCCACCTGGCCCGCATCCTTCCCACTCCCAGGGAGTCTCAAGTCTGAATTCAGATCTCCTTTTCTTCCCAAAGGCTTTCCTAAAGCTAATCTCCCAAGTCTGGTTCAAAGGTCCTCCCATGTAGCCCTCTATTTACTCACATGGTGGCATCTATCACATCTACCCCAGTGGACTGTATTGAACTCATGCGTAGAGGGTTCAATTTCATATGCGGTGGTTCAGACACGCCCATAAGAATTTAATAAATATAATACAGCTTTCTTCATTTTTCTAGAAGTGATTCCATTTTGCCCCTGAGTCTCCATTTCCATTAATTAAATTTTCCAATTAGAGGTAAGGATTTCTTTAGTAAATATTTAGCTAATTCAGAATTCAAACTCCTAAGAAGGGCTGTGTCTCCTTTCTTAAGATGTCCCTCTTCTCTGCCTCATTGCCAAGGCAGTCTCTGGGTGCTGGAAAGCTGAAGTACCCTCAAGGTGACAGGGTGAGCAGCTTCCATTGAGTCTTTGCTCTGCTCTGCTGGGGAGTGGCTGACCTTGCCTGTTACCTGGGTATCGTGCTGCCATGTTGTCCTTGACCCTTGTCATTGCCCACTGCTGATCCCAGCCTCTTCCTGGTTTTCTAACCTCTTAGCACTTCCCACTGGGACACATAGGAACTCCCAGCTTCCTTAGATGCTATGCTCAGACCTGACGAACTAAAGGTGCCTCTGGAGCCATGCAACCAACACGTGCATGCTCTGGGCGACTGACAGTCTCCATCCCAGTGGATTAAAGCCACAGTCCCAGATGTGGTTAGATTCCCTCAAACCCATCTGGATGTTTCTACCTCCCTGACTCTTACGGGGTGCGGGGTACTAGTGGGGATTGACCAAAGACTTCTGTTCCTGATCCTTCTGCATCAAATAAAATTTCTTTTCCCTCTTCTTGTCGAACAAGAACTCCCCTTATATTACATTCTCCTTTAGTCTTTGTCTATTGAGTTCTTTATTTTAGGTGGTAGCTACCTGTCCATACTCTGGAGCAATCACTGTGTGGGTTTGACTTAATGGCAGAACGGACGTAACGATGAGAGAGAGAGAGAGAGAGAGACAGAGAGAGAGAGAGAGAGAGAGAGAGAGAGAGAGAGAGAGAGAGAGAGAGAGAGAGAGAGAGATCCATCAGGAGACAGTAATACACACATACACAGATGTTTTTCCTATTACACTGGTTTTTCTCTCTCTGATATGACTCCTTGAGAACAGGGACTGTTTCTGACTCATTCCTGCAGCCCCAGGACCTTGAATGGGGCTGACACAAAGGAATGCTCATGGAATGTTTCTTGAATGGAACCTTGATTCCCTGGATGCTGCCCTTGACTTCTGGAGGCCTCAGTGCCTGGCATGAGGTGTTCTGCAATGACAGTTGGCATCAGGTCCCACTGGGGGAAAATGAAGGGATATAATAATAAAGATAGGTACTGGATTTTGAGCATCCAACATATGTCAGATATCATACCGGCCACTTTAATTAAATTATGTATAACTTCATGCAACCTTATGGGTTAGACTTGATAATTTTCCTCTTACAGATGCAGAAAATTATGTCGGGATAGGTTAAATCTTTTATCTGAATATACTTTGCCAGTATGTGAAAGAGCAAGGATTTGAACCCACAAACCTTTGGCTCCAAAGCCCAGCGCCTTTCACTGGAAGTAAGCGGTCTTTATGTGAATCTTCCCTCCAAACCGAGGAAAGAACCCTGGTCCTCGAGGGTCTTGGAATGTACCCCTTACAAACCCGCCTCTCTAGGAGGGCAGGCCTTGGAGCTGCAGGTTAGAGTTTGGGATTCGTTGTGCCAAATCTCCGTTATATGGGACACACCATATGGAACCGAGAATTCATCACAGACTTTGGCAGGCAGCCTGGCCTGGAAATAACCCCAGAAGGCTACATTTTGATCAGGGAGCTTGCAGCTGTTTTTCAAAGTCATTGTCGGAATTTTACATTTTATTTTATTTTTAGTAAACCTGCGTGCCCCTCATTTTTCAGCCAGCCTTCTCATTTCCTGGGTGTTCTGGGCTGTCACAGTGGGGACATGGCACGTGTTCTGAGAGAGCTTGGGAACTTTGGGGAGGTTAGCACACCTTGTTGGATTAAGCGAGGAATGGACCTCAGGAAAAACAAAAAAATCCCAAGTCAAGTTAAGCACAGAAACAGCTGTGGCCTCGTCCCCGAGTGAGTCTCAAGGTTGCAATGGGGGAAAGACTAGGAATACAAAGGGGCTCTGAGCGCTCCCAAGAAATGGGCAGTGCCTCTTTCTGTAAAGTGAGGCCTGCAGAGGGCCGGCCAGGCAGACATCGTCAGGATGCAGAGCCTCGTCAGTCAGGCCAGTTTGCCATGGGGCCTGGGTGGGATGCACAGAGTTCTCCGTTTTTGATTTTTCCAAGTGATTCACCAGATCCCCGTCACGCTGGGGCCGAATTCTTGAAAGCGAAGCCACATTTGAATTCTCTAAAGTAAAGCCACGTTTTAGGCTTTGGCTGCAAGGGCCTTGGAATCCAGCCACCCTGGGACTTGAGAAAACAGCAATTTCACTTTTGAGGTTTGAGGAATCCTAGAATCCAGAGGCTGGGCCCAGCCTGGGAGAGAAAGGGATTTCAGTCTCATTGAAATCCCCACCTCCACCCTCCATCACCCAGGCTTAGAGAGCATCATGGCCAAGGCACATTCTTATTTGGACCAATAAGGTGTCAGGCTTTTGCTTGGCGGAGGAAGGTGGGGGCTTCAAGGTCACACGAGCTCCCCGGTGGAAATGATGTATGTGTGTCTTTCTTCTCCCACCTCCCTGCCCCAGGAAGACAATTCTTCTGTGGTGGTGTCTCTACACAACTGATTGCGAGAGGGAAGAGGCAGAGAGAGAAAAAGAAGCCACATGTAAAATTCAGGGTTTTGTTATTTTCTTTTGCCTGCACAATACCACACAGATCGTGTGGTTGACTTATTTTTAACCGAGTGTTTGTGTGAATGAACCAACCCGGTCAGTTGCTTGGGCAATATTGAGATCAGAAGCAAACTGATCAAAGGCACCAAAAGCAACCACTAATTTGACCCCCAAAAACCCACAAAAAAACAAAAAACCAACAACAAAAAACAACCCACAATCGCTAGACAAAGACATGTCAGTTTGGACTGTGTATAGATGTGGCTGGCCTTGAAGTCTGGTGAGCAGCACAAAACGCCTCCAAAACGAACCATGCTTCTGACCCTCCAAATGGCTGAGCCCTGACCATTCAATCTGCCAGTTTAACTTGTCTGATCCAATTTTCAAGAAAGCTTGGAGAAAATGGCGTGTGTGTGTGTGTGTGTGTGTGTGTGTGTGTGTATGTGTTGTCTGTATGGGGCATGGGGGAAGCAAAGGGAAGGCGGACTTGTTGAAAGTACAATTATAACCATTGACTTTAATGACCAATCATACAGAGCAAGCAGAAATCCAATTACGTGTTAGTTCATTACGCAGTGGCCAGTTGAATCAGCTGTGTGATTTCTTTTTTATTCCTCGTGTCTTTCTGGAGTTGGGAAGGCTGCTTCATCTCTCTGTTTAGGTCTCTGTTGAGATATGGTTGAATATGGGTTAAATATATTATGAGCTGAATTGTATCTTCCCTCCCCGCACAAAGCTATGTTGAAGCCCTAATCCCTGGTACCTCAGAGCGTGAGCTTTTTGTAAACCAGGCCGTTGCAGATGTAACTGGTCAAGATGAGGTCATACTGGACTATGGTGGGAACTTAACCCAATATGACTGGTGTCCTTGTATGAAAAGGAGAAGAGACACGGAGAGAGAGACACCAGGGGAAATGCCGCATGATGGTAGAGGCAGAAATTGGGGTGGTATAGCTGTGAGCCAAGGAATGCCAAGGCTTAGGGGCCACAGCCAGAAGATAAGAGAAAGGTGTGTAACAGATTCTCCCCTACAGGTTTCAGGGGGCACTTCATCCTGCTGACACCTTGATTTCAGACTGTCAGCCTCCAGAGTTGGGAAAGAATACATTCCTGTTGTTTTAAACTATGTGGTTTGTGATGGCAGTCCTAGGAAATGAAAAAACATCTCCATGAAATGAGGAAAAACGTCAGGGAATTAAACACTCAGCATCATAAAATTGTAAAATATTAGAGTCGGGAGAGGCTTCCCTGTTTATCTGTCACATCTGTTGCCATAGATTCTGTACTACTGTAATTCCTGAAGAAATACACAAAGCGTGTATTCCATGGTCAAACATGTTTGGAAATCCTCCCTGCCAGCATCATCTTAGGAAACTCAAAGTGGCTTTAACACATTAAAGGCACTGACAAGTCTCGCAGCCAGGAACCTTCTTTCACTTTGAACAAGGCAGCATTTTCCAAATATCTTTGATGATGGAACGTTTTTGGACAAAACGCCTCGTCTTCCATGGCTAATTCTTTGGGACATCTGTGGTGGTTAATTTTATGTGTCAATTTGACTGGACTAAGAGACGCCCAGACGGCTGGTCGAACGTTATTTCTAAGTGTGTCTGTGAGGGTATTTCCGGAAGAGATAGTCACTGGAGTTGGCGAACAGAGTAAAACAGACAGCCTTTCCCAATGTGTGTTGGTGCCACTCAATGTGTGGGGGGCCCACATAGTACAGAGAGGTAGAGGAAAGGTGAACTTGCTCTCTCTGCTTTAGTTGAGACATCCATCTTCTCCAGCCCTTGGAAGGTAGCTCTCCTGGTTCTTGGGCGTTTGGACTCAGACTAAGAAGTATACCATTGGGCCCCCATTCTTAGGCCTTCAGACACGGACTAAATGACACCACTGGCTTTCCTCATTGTCCACCTGGCAGAAGGTACATTAGAGGACTTCTTGGCCTCTATAACCTTGTGAGTCCATCCCATAATAGCTTATCTATCTATTTATCATCTATCTATCTTTCTATCATCTATCTATCATCATCTATTTATCAATCATTTATCTATCATCTATCTAACTATCTATCTATCAATCATCATCTATCTATTATCTATCTATCATCTATCTATCCATCCATCCTATTGGTTCTGTTTCTCTGGAGAACCTTTCCTAATATAGATGTCCAAACTTTTCATTTTATAGATAAAGAACTAGAGAACAGAACTTGCCTGACATGCCTACAGTGGCATGGCCTGGATTCTAATTCTCCTGTGGCAAAGACGGTAGTCATACGCGGTGGACCCCCTGGCTGAATGGAAAGTGCCCTGCTCAACCATCCAACGCGGCCCTTCATTGGCTCTGTGACCTTAGGAGAGCCATGCCTCCTCCTTGGCTCCAGTTTCCTCAGCTGGAAAGTCAGAGAGTTGAATAGGTCATTGTTATATATCTCCTCAAATGCATATACTGAAGCCCTAACCCCCAGTGTGATGGTGTTTGGAGGTGGGGCCTTGGGAAGGTCAATAGGTTTAGATGAGCTCCTGAGGGTGACCTCACGGGATTAGTGTCCTTATGAGAAAAGGAAGAGGCTGGATGCCCCTTCTCTCCCTCTCTCTGTGCCTGTGAGGCCACGGTCAGGATGTGGCTGTTTGCAAGCCAGGCAGAGGGCCCTCACCAGAAATGGACTGGACGGGTGCCCTGATCCCGGCCCCCCAGCATCCAGAACTGTGAGAAATAAATTTCTGTTGTTGAAGCCCCCGTCTAGGATATTTTGTTATGGCAGCCCAAGCAGACTGAGGCAGTCATCGCTAAGATCCCTTCCAGTATGAAGATTATAAGACTATGGATCCTGCCGTATGTGGCTAAAAGATGTAATTTATCCTTGGATAGAAACCTCGATCTAAAGGGCCAAATTATTATTTTGGTCAATGATGTATTACGCTTCCCTTGTCCATTTCTCATCTTGGCCCTGTCAGCGAATTCAGCACTGATGAGTTAATGTATATGAAAGTGCTTTGTAAACGGCAAGGCATTGCCCAAATAAACGAACTTATTTTTATGCTATTTCAGCTGAGAACATTGCAGCCAGGCTGAAGTCACAGTGCATCTGCTGTCACGTGTTGGCAATGAGGTCATGGGTGTATGCTACTTGTGTAAATGTGTGATGAGCATAGTGCATGCGTGTTTCAGTTCCAGTTTAAGTGAAAATTTAAGGAACAGCAGACAATATGTTTGTAAGCGTGTTATCTTGCGAAGACGGCGCAAAGCCACAACCAGACCTGACAGTTTAACATCTGTGTCATCTTGGATGAGTAACTTATCCTCTCTATGACTTGATTTCTGCTTCTGAAAAATGGGTATAACATTGATTCTTCATAGGGTTGATGGGAAGATTAAATGAGGTAATACGTACATGCGAAGCATAGAGCTATATCTGCTAGCTAGATATATGCGTATCTATTTTATGTGTATGTTATGTTTGAAGCGTGTGCAAACGTCACGTGCCTATGTTGTCTTTTCTTGTATATTTTGCAAATTGCTTTGTTCCCTGTGGTTTGGCTTGTGTTCCCTGAGTAAACCATCAGAAACAAGAAGTAGAAGATGGCAACTTGGAGCCATAGCATCAGACGACCCGGGCCCTGGGAGACCCTTGAGGGGTTACCTTCCCCAACCTTCCAATGCTTTCCTTCTACTCTCCATCCTCTTGTAATCATACATTTGAGACAAACACTTGGAGCTTTAGTGCGTTATCCACATGGCCTGGATCGCACATTTCACCTATACCCCCAAAAGAGTGGCGTCGTTTTGAGGAGGACTAAACCTTCGTCTGCGGTAATGGCAAATTGAGGAGGTCAAGAAACACTTGCATCACAGGTCACTCTAGCCTCTCTGTCTCGGGCTCTGTCCTTGGCACGCTCTTGGGGAGTTTGCTGGAGAAGGGAAACATTTGGGTCCATTATTTTAAAAGCAGCAGAAAATAGACTCTGGGAAAACAAAATTGTGCATTGGCCACAGGAACTTAATGGGTAATTTTGATCTCTGCCTCCTGCCTGGCTGAGGGTGTCAGGAGCCATGCTCTCAGCTTGCAAAAAAAAAAAAAAAAAAAAAGTCATAATGAAGTGTTCGAGTAATGGAGAGTTAATGGAACTGGGAGCTGGAGTTATAACAAAAGGGCCTTAAAAGAGGGGTGGGGTATAATTTATTAACAGCAATATATGGAGCAGGGAGCCTGCAACATTTATGAGAAAAGAAAATGGGATCTTTCACAAGATCCAAGGCTTCTGCTCGCCACAGGATCGAGCACCACTCATTGGAGAAACCCAGGCACCTCTCCTTTCTCTGTTAACCCCCCAGCCCCTCTTCACTGGGGAGGCATGTGGCATTTCTGTGCATTGAGTATTGCAGATCATGGGCACCTGCCCTGCTTCTCCTGCAGATGGGGACGTCTCTGTTTGTGACAAGGCTGTTGAAGTCCTTCTCAGTGGAACGTGGTCCTGGTGACTTCACATCATTGGGGTATTTCTTTGGGAATCTGGTCTGTCAGTCAGGGCTCTGTGGGTGTGAGATGCAGAAACACAGTTCATACTGGTCCACGACTGAAAAAAACTGGGGTGTGCGTCTTATTTTGGACTCCCCCTGAAGCAGACCTTCAGAGAAGGAGGGGAGTACAAATAATTTATTTGGGAGATGGCCCCAGGAAACCAGGGTTAGGTAGTGGAAACTGAGGCAGGGAAAAAAGGGAAGACAAAAAAAGGGTGCCCATTGTCAAGCTAGGTATAGTGTGGGCGAATGGAGCTTACCCCATGTGCTCCAAACTCTGGGTGGGAACTCTGGTGATGCCGTAGGGCATTCTTTTGAGTTACAGCAATTGAAGGGTAAAGGACCTGGGGAAGTTATTGACTTGATTTCTGTCGTCATTGTTTGAGGGCAGCTGGGGTTTTAACACTCTGGCATTCCTGGCTTTTTCTGCATGATGCCCAGGGCACTTCTGTGGCTCAGGGCTGCAGGAGACCTTCCAGTAGAAAGTCACAGCTATTCTCTGTAAAGAACTGTCAGCATGTAAAGGTGACCGCCAAGAAGCTATGGATGCACCATCACAGCATCTGCCAAGGAGAGCAAGTATTAATCACCTTAGCTGATTGAAAGCTCAAGTTTGGATTAGCTTCAGGCATGCTTAGGTCCACGAGCGAAAGGAGTGTTACCAGGACTCGGTCTGTAACACTTCATTATTCGTTTTCCTTTTCTCAACATCAGCTCTGTTCTTAGGCACGGCTGCCCATGTGATGGTACGTTGACTGCCAGTAGCCACAAGTTTTTATCCAGTTCAGCAACCCCAGTGAAAAAGAACACTTTCCTCCCCTTCAAACAAATTCCATAGACGTCCTGGAATTTATTTTTATTGGCTTAGCTTGGTTCATTCATTGTAAGATATTCAATAGTAATTTAATCTACCCGCCCGCCCCCCCACCCCCTCCCCGAGTCTTCACCTGCACAGGGAAGCTACAGCTAGAATCATTTGGTTCTAAGTAACCTCCATGCTACCTCCTTCGAGGAATCCTCTTTATCTTCATGGCACATGTGTGCAAGCGTTATTTCAAGTGTTATTCTTTGACCAGTTCAGTTCTTCTTTCTCTCTATGCTCAATGCTGTTGCTTAGCTTTCCCTTCTGAGTAGATGGATTTCCAAAGTGACTTCCTGCAGCTACTACATCAGGAAAACAAGTGACAGAAAACCCAAGTAAAATTGTGATGGAAAACCCATTTAAAATGTGTCAATATACATACACCTACATATAAATGGTCACGTAACTAAAAAGCTGGGCGTTAGCTGTGGTTTCTGTCTTGGCTTGATTCCAGTGCTCACACAGGATTACCCATCCATTACTTTGTCTTCCTTTGTTTTTCTTTGTTCTTTGACATTATGTCTCCTCAAGCTGACAAGATCCTCCAGTAGCTCCAGCTTCGTATTCTCTCAGTTTCATTTAGAAAGAAGAGAGTTTGTTTTGCCAGAAGCTCAAACAAAAGTGCCTGGATTCAAGCTGACCTGCTCTGATTGGACTGCCTTGGGTCACATGACCATTCCTGAACCAATCACTGGTCTTGGAGGAACTTGATGTTCTGACTGACCAGCCTTGGATCACATATCCTCTCTTGATTCAAACACGGCCTTAGTTTGACCAGAATCACATAGACTGAAAATAGAGGGGGGCTATTGCTAGAAATAAAAAGACCAATATCCCCCTCCCTTCTGTTTTGCAGCATTAATTGTATTTTCACTATTTTTTGCTGTACAGAACTGTCACTGAATCAATGTTGAACACACATTCATACCACTAGACTCATTGTTTCGGGTCAATTCTCCTCTGATACATCACCTAACATGTTACATTGCAGGGTTTCCACCCATCCTTTCTACCTTGGACTTTCACATTAGCATGTGAGTTCCTTAAAGACACACATGCTTTTATTGTTTTATTATTATTATATCCCCAGCCCCTAGCACAGAGGCTGGCATATACTGGGCATGCAAGAAATCATTGAGTGACAAAAGAAGAGAGAAACAAGTGAAAACATAAGGATTCTGGATTTGGAATCCCAAATTTCCTTCCAAGCTAGAAATTCATGCTGCACTTTCAACTCAACATGCCCCAAACTGAACTTACCCTCTTATTTCCAAATTGTACCCAGTACGCCACGTTCCTCACTTTGCTCTCTTTGACCTCAGGACATCCTACCAGAGGGTTGATTGGTGGAGGTAGATTTTGTGTTTCAGAAGCCCACGAACCCTCTGAAATCGTGTCACATTTTTATGCACATGTGTCTGTGAATTCACATGTGGGGTCCATAGATTTCATCAGACTGACCTAGAGGTCTAAAAGTATTAAGAACCAATTACCAAGGTTCTCAAGTACAAATCAGTAGTTTGAAGTAGTCCAACACTTGAGAAGACACAACATGGACATCTTGCCTTTTCCAGCAGATCCCCAAAGGGAGAGTGAAATCGCGATGCCTAATTTCATTTTCCTATTGACTGTATGTTTATCACAAGGCTTAGTCACATTTATCAGAGAAAGGGAGTCGTGGCTACCTTCTTCCTACACACAGCGTCCTCTTATCTTAACTCCCTTTCAAATCTGAATGATCGTTCCTGACAGTTCACTATACCTGCTTAATAATTTCCAGCTATGGGAGTCTTTTCTTACACGTTGTTCAGCTTTATCTTCCCACAAAATTCTAGCTTTGGAGGAAAGATTGACCCAAGTAAGAATCCCCTTGGCTTCTCAATGACCTTCTGGCCACTGTCTCTCTGAGGTCTGATTTTTGACTATGTCCATTAGGGAATTATTCCGCTGCAAGTAAAAGAGAACGTTATATGTGGCTTAAACACGTATTTGTGTGTCACAGGAAGTGAGAAGGTAGGTGGTTGTTTATGTTGGTTCAGCGGCTTGGTGATGCTCTTGTCTTCAAGACTCCGTTTATCTTTCTTTGCTTTAACGATTGACTTTTTGTCCCCATGCTGGTTGCCTCATGTTGCAAGAAGGACGCTGAAGCACCAGACGTATGCCTAGTTGGAGGGAAAGAAGGGGGTAGAAGAAGGGCAGTGGCAGCTGTGTCTATCCCTTATTATCAGGAACGCAAACATTTTCCCAGAGACCACCTCCCTCAGCAGACTTATATTTATATCTTATTGGTCTTCCCTCGGTCATCTTTTAGCTTCTGCTACCTTCAAGGAAGATTGTAAACGTGGAGGAGAAGCTTGTCGTGTTTGGTTTGAGTTTAATCATGGTCCATCTGGCTTGGGGCATAGTCGTATCATGTCACTCATCTGAAATACCTGACTATGTCACTCCACATCACTTAGAGTAAAAGCTGAAGTCTTTATGGTGGCCTGTATGCCCGACAAGAGGTGAATCCTGTGGCATTTATGACCTCATCCTTTATCGCTCGTGCCCTTTCTCACTTCATTCCAGCCATCATACTGGTCTCCCGGGTCCCACTCCAGCCCCTATGCCCTGGCTGTTCCCTCTACAGGGAAGGCTCTCCCCTCTGATAGCCACAAGGTCAGCTCACCTCCTTCATGCTTTGTTTAAATGTTATCTTCTCGATCAGACCAACTCATAACTCCTCTCCCATTCCTGGTCTGCCTCAGCAGTGTATTAATTTCCTGTGGCTGCTGTAACAAAGTACCACAAACGGGGTGGCTGAAAACAACAGAACTTTATTGTCTCACAGTTCTGGAGGCCAGAAGCCTCGTGTCAAGGTGTTGCCAGTCGGTACCTTCTGGAGGCAGCGAGGCAGAACCGCTTCCGTGCCTGTCTCCTAGCTTCCGCTGGTGGCCGACAATCCTCGGTGTTCCTCGCCGTGTAGAAACATGGCTCCCATCTCTGTCTTCACACGGCCTTCTCCCTGTGTGTCTGTGTGTCTGTACCAATCTCCCTCTTCTTAGAGGACTCCAGTCATTGCACAAGGGCCCACTCTAATCTGGTTTGACTTCATCTTAATTTAGTTCCATCTGCAAAGACGTTATTTCCAATAAAGTGACCTTTTGAGATTCTGGGTGGGCATAAATTTGGGGGGATGCTATTCAGGCCAGCCTTCCTTTTTTTTTTCCATCTAAAATCACTATATACCTTTGTGGGGACAGAGCCCCAGAAAGTAGTTTCCAGGCTCTTGGCCTCACATGGAAAGGTGCTGGCTCAGGTAGTAAATGGCCATTAACTATGATTGGATGGCCATCAGCTGTGGCTAGTTGGCCGTCAGCTGTAACCAGTGAGCCATTGGCCACTAATATAACTGCTGTGGCTACGCTAGCAGAAAATGGGGGCTAGCAAGAAGATGGTGGCTGAGCTAGCAAGAGTGGATTGCAGTTAGCATAGTGGATTGCAGCTAGCAAATGAGGTTGGTTGGCAGAGAGAAGTAGTTGTGGATAGTGTGGCTCCTGCCTCCTGTGTCTCCAACCCAGCCGCCAGCAAGACTATAGTGGTATGACTCCCCTATCTATGGCTCCGGGGGTGTTCCTTTTTGGCCTCACCATGTCCTGCGTTCTTATGTGGGGAGCAGGAGCAGAGACCCCGCAGGCCGCCCCGCACGACAACCTTCTAACGTTCTGTAAATCTACTCAACAATGGCTTATTGTCTGTCTCTCCCCGTCCTCAACCCCACCCCCATGAGGATCAAGAGCGTTTCTGCTTTGGTGGTTTACCTTTGACATAGGAAATGCTTGTTAAATATGTATTACGTGAATCAATTGCCACTCTGAACAAAATCAGGATTCCCGGAGCAAGAAAAAAGAGCAAAATGGATAATGGAATAGATAACTCTGAGTGTTTGCTGTGAATCCTTCCAGTTCTCAGGTTCCTGTGGGGTCCTGTTTCACCTACTGTCGTGTATGTCTGTTACAGGTTGAACCGTGCCCCGCCCCCAGAATTCATATATTGTAATCTTAACCCCCAGGATCTCAGAATGTGACCTTATTTGGAGGTAGGGTCTTTATAGCAGTCATCAAATTAAAATGAGGTCGTCAGGGTGAGCCCTAATCCAACATGACTTGTGTCTTTATAAAAAGGGGAAATTTGAACACTGACACACGCACACACACACACACACACACACACACACAGGGAGAATGCCATATGAACATGAAACAGAGATCAGAGTGATGCATCTATGAGATAAGGAACACCAAAGAAGGACGGCAAACCAGCAGGAGCTCGGAGACAGGCATGGAACGGACTCTCCCCCAGCCCTCAGAGAGAACCATCCCCGCATCTGGGACTTCCAGCCTCCAGAACTGGGAGAGAATACATTTCTGTTCTTTAGGCTCCTCTGTTTGTGGTCCTTTGTGAGGGCAGCCCAAGCAGACTAATACAGTCTCCGTACAGAATGCACTCACCTTTCAGGAAGGCCAAGGAAACTGCTTATTCTCATAGATCCTAAGCTGAGTCACACACCAAAAAGGGGCTCAGAGGTGGGAGGGAGTTTGGGGCCACAGCTCCCAAGTGCCAGACCATCTTCTCCACGCGTCATGAGAACCAGGCATCGGCTTTGATCCCGTGCCCACATCCCGTGAGCCCTTATCTTGCACTCCCCACCCCCACAGAAAGCCAGGCCCAGGAATTCATGTTTGTTGTTGCTTGTGTTATTGAATATCCATGAAATGCAAAATGGCACCGTGACCTAATGAGGTATTAACCCTGCCTCATTACTACACATCGACCGTGAAAGCAGGCCCTTTTTGGCCAGGACTATTTCAAGGAGATTTAGGAAATATTTGAGGCTCTGGAAGAATGGCTGGAAATCAGGGACTCTTCAGATGGAGATGTAGGGCAGAGCCCCTTTCATGCACTTGTGGATCTCCTCTGCAGCTCTCCTTACCCCTTCCCCTGCCCTCGAAGACTTACCCACTATTGGAAGGAACAAGGACTCAAGAGTCTACAAATCTGGGTTTACATCCCAGCTCGGCCTCCATGAGATGACTTATCCCTTCTGAGCCTCAGTTTCCACTTCTGTAAAATGGACATAATTATTGTAAATGCCTCACAGTGTTATGAAAACATGATATATATATGTATATGTATATATATACACACACACACACATATGTATATGTATGTATGTACATATAAAATGGAGAGAGAGAGAGAGAGAGAGAGAGAGAGAACTTAGCTTACAGTAGACGTTTGTGAACTCTGGGCTACTCTTATCTTTGTTGCTTTTCTTATTGTGATTTTTGGTAATATTGACTGAAACCCTGGGATAGAGGAAACTAATAATTCAGCTTGATCCGATTGAACCCTTTGCTCCTCAGAGTGCGGGGAAATAGGAGTGGATAATTCAAATCCTTCACTATTTATTGCCTGCCCTCCGTTAGGCACTTTATATGTCTTCTCCTAATATTTCCAGCAAGAACCCTCTGGGGTCAGCATTATTAGCCTCACTGAGGAAACGGAGGGTCAAGGAAGTTAAAAAACGTTGCGATGTTCAACGGCTGCTGGCAAGTGACATGTCCAGGATTTGAGCGTCGTTCACACGACATCCAATGCCATGTTGGTCCCATGACATCAGCCCTGCACCCCCGTTCTCCATGCACCTTCGTCTTTATCAGTCCTCGAGGTTAAAGGTCAGGGGTCCTGGTGCCTTAATCCAGTCCTTGCTCTGGTTTTCCCAAGAGGGCTTTGATCGCCTTGTGTGTCCACCTAGTCCCAGCTCCAGTTGCTGGGAGGTCACCGGCCCCCACTACCTGGGGACTCCAGGGGCCAGGAGCTGTGTGGGCTGTGCCTGTAAAGCAGTTTGATGATGTGTTAAGTGTCACTGCTTAATGAGCTGCAGGACCAAACACTCAGGGCAGGGGCAGGGAGGCCGACGCAGCCCCCAGACACATGCTGCTGCCCAAGTTCAATCATAAACGTCACAACCAAGGGCGGGTCTGCAGCCGCCGCTGCTGCTGCTGCTCCGAGAGAGAGAGAACCCTGACTTCCGTTGCCCCATTGGCCTCCGACTAATCCACTCCCCACTCGACAGCTCGGCCTGACTTCCTCCCCAGCCCTCCAGCCCCCAGCCCATCCTCAGGGTTGTCGCCATGGGAGGTCTCTTTGCACAACAGGGCAAAGCAATTAAGGCCAGACGGGGCGAATTAAACCAGAAAGAATGAGTTTCCTCCAGCGCCAGAGAAATAGTCGGGGCCTTGCTTGGGAGGAGAAACCTGTAGGGAAGACAGAGGGCAGTTGAGTGGTGAGGATGGAGGCTGATGGCATAGGGTGGGGGGACAGGAAGGAGAAAAGAGATGAGTGTATGTAAGAAGTACATGGCTTTCCCTGGACAAAAGGTTAAGTGGAAAGAGTAAACGAAAGGAGACTTGTAGAACCACCATCCATCCATCCATCCATCCATCCATCCATCCATCCATCCATTTACCCATCCATTTATAGGTCGAACATTGACCTAGCTGTTTGGAATCCAATGACAAATGAAAGACTGTAATGAACGGATTCGAAGCCAGGGCTGTAGAATGAAGTAAACAAGGCTGGTGCCATCGTTCATGAATGGGGTAACCCTGGGCAAGTGACCAACCCCTTGAGCCTCAGTCTCCTTATCTATAAAATAGGGATAAAATGCATTTGTCTTTCCAGGAGAATTAAATGACATGATTTATACAAAATAAACTTTGCTTTGTACATAGAAGATGTTCAAGAAAATTAATATATCGTGTATAGAGTACTCTTTGTGCTCCCGTTGAATGAATAATTAGCCTCTTTCACTTGTTTTTTCCTCAGTGTTTTACATACATTAACTGATTTCGTTCTCAGAAATACATGAGAAAGTCATTATGACCACTTTTCTTTCTTGTGAAATAGAAACTGAGGCACCTAAAGGTTAACTTACCTTCCAAAGTCATACAGCTATTAAGTAGCAGAGATGGGATTTGAACCCAGGGAGTTTAGCTTTAGAAAAGATGCATCTAGAGTCCAGAATACACTGCCTTCTGGTAATGCTGGGAGGAAAAGGGCGTTATTCCTTATTGTTTAAGAACCGGGGATTGGGCCAGAAGACACTTGGAGATCTCTTAAAAGAATTCTATTCAAGGACTCCCCTGCCCATGCTGGGTACGGGCACACACACACAAGCACACAAATACACACTTGTGTGTGTACGCTCTGGCCTCTGCTGACCTCCAGCTGCTGCTACCCTCTGCGTGCCCCGTAGCGGTGGCTGTTTCCTGGGAAAGGGTGGATGGAGTGGCTGTGTGGACGCCTAAAGCCAAGGCTGCTGACCCCTGTAACCCCAATTCCATCCCACACTGCCTTCCTCCCCGCTTCCCTCCTTTCTTCCCTCCCTCCAGGGCCCGGTGCAAACACGGCATCCAATTTGTT
Source organism: Rhinolophus sinicus (assembly GCF_036562045.2). Classification (NCBI taxonomy): domain Eukaryota; kingdom Metazoa; phylum Chordata; class Mammalia; order Chiroptera; family Rhinolophidae; genus Rhinolophus; species Rhinolophus sinicus. The sequence goes on along the minus strand of NC_133765.1, from coordinate 30,366,705 downwards.
ACCTACACAGGAAGGTCAGGTCCCGGCTGGCCCCTGCACTTTCCTCAGCGCGGGTCACTCGGCTGTGGCTTGCTCGTTTTTCCCTCTGTTCTTTGAAAGCGTGAATGGGAGATGAAGAGGGAACTGGGAGCAGACGGTGACCTGTGACTGTAAGAAATTCACTGGAAAGGGTGCGCTTTCCTGGAGTCCTGGAGACGGCTCAACGTTGTCTAGGCAGGGCTGTGGAGGGAGGGATTTGATGGAGAACTTGGAGCCCACCATAGACTGCAGACAAATTGCACCTCTCAAGCTAATTTGGGTTCGCAGTCAAAGCACAATGAAATATTGTGTGTGTGTGTGTGTGTGTTGTGAGTGTGTGTGTTGTGAGTGTGTGCCCACACATGTATAGCTATATGCTCATAGGGGCATTTTTCTGGCCAGAGGGTTCATTGTTGTCATCAGCATTTCAAATGAATCTGAATCACCTGGAGTTAAGACACATTGGCTTGAAGTCGGGGAGTTGATGGAAGAGGTTCTGAGGCACCACAGAAAAATGCCACGGACTCACCGAGTCTGAGCACTGTACTATTTGGTCCAGGGGCCTCCATTCAAACCTCTACAGTGACCAAAGGTGAATATAAATGAATATAAATGAGTCCAGCCATGGGTAAGAAAAATCTTAGTGTCTGGGAGACGATATGGAGTCAGTGAGACTCCCGTAAGCCAGATAGAAAGACTTGAGGCATAGCTCCAGTGAAGAGCCACCGCTCCGCTGTGCCATGTCAGAATGTTGTCCCAGCTTGGCTGGAACTTCCAGATTTTTTCCTGCCAAATCAGAAATCCAGAATTTCTATCTGAAACATCCCACATGTAACATGTTAAATGTATTTTAAATTAAACATAGAATACTGTGAAAGCCAACCAAAAGAAATGTGCAGGCTCGATTGAGCGAGCCTAAGAGCCTCTAGGTTTTGACATCCAACATTTTGTCTCCATCATTTTCCAGGGACAAAGCCGTACACCAGGAGAAGGCAGTGGCCTGTCCCTTTAAGGTCACGTAAAGTAAAGGCATGACAGAATCAGGACTCAAAAGTCAGGTCTCCTAGGTCACAGCCCTTGCTTTTACTTGAACAAGGTGTGGAGGGAATCACTCCTTCCTTTCTCTCTTGTTCCACCTTCCCCCAAGGAAGACCAGCAGGTATTCAAGTCTAGTAATGGACATAGTTACTTCTAATTTATCCATCATGGAATTTGTGGGAGATTTGTTGCATTAATGCCCCCAGTTCTTCTCCTCCCATTTAGGGCAAAGTCCTTTCACCTCACACCTTGATTCTGGACTTGACCAAGTAACTTGTTTGGTCGATGGGACCTTAGTAGATGTGATACAAACCAAGGTTCGAAAAGCACCAAGTGATTTCTGCTTGTTTGACTCACGTGTGGACCCTTGCCATCACGCTGTGAACGACTGAGGGGTAGCCTGCTGGAAGCATGTGACAAACACGTGGAGGGGAGCCCAGGGGTCCCACCCGAGGCCATTCTAGACCAGCCAGTCCCCAGCCAACCCCCTAGCTAACTATATCCACAAAAGCAAGCCGGGCCTAAACCACGTGACTTCAGCTCAGATAAAATTACCCAGGCTTCTCATAGACTCATGAGAAATTAACACACGCCTGTTATCTTAGGCCGCTAAGCTCTGGGCTGTGTCCCACGGCAATACTGGTGGACTGATACGAGTAGAAGGCGTGAGGATCACCCACTGTGTGAATCAATGGTGGGAAGTGTTGAATCTGCTCTTCTGCTCCTTTAGTGTTTGATTTAAACCTCCTGCCTTCGCAAAACTCAGGTAGTGAATTCTCTTTTGAAGATGCCCATGCTGTCTTCTGTGTGCCAGCCACTGTATTAGCTGTTCTCCCACCTGTTGGGTTAGTGCGTTGCCCTAAGAAATCCAATTAACCTAGCCATTCAGGTAATTGGGCTTCTTATAAAGTGCTGACGACTCACGCAGACCTGGTTTGGTTCTAGTCCGACTACTTCTCAGATTTGTGATCCTGAACAAGTGACTAACCTCAGCTCCCTTGCTTAAAAAACGGGAATGATAATTCCTGTCTCAATAGGAGAAATAAATCAGGGATTGCCTCGACTAGGAGTTCATTCAGTGGCAAGTAACGGAAAACTCGATAGTGGCTTAAGCCATAAAGATATTCAATTATCTTACACAAAAGGAATCTGGAGACCAACATCTGCTGGGACTGGTTTAGGGCAGGACATTGTCAGGGTAGCACCTTCGTGATTCTCTTGGCCTTTGCCTCGTGCTCGTAAAGTGACTGCTGCAGCTCCAGAAATCACATCCATAGTCAAGGTACAGGATGGGGGAAATGTCAGACTTTTTAGGAAAGTAAAGTCTTTCTTGGAAGCTACCAGCAGCCTCCCCTCACATTTCATTGGTCTGTGACTCATGATGGCTTATATTTGCAAGGGAGGTTGAGAAAGGAAATATTTGGCCAGTGGCATCCTCTAGAATTAGAGCCATGAATAGAAAATGAGATTGAGAATGGGTGCTGTGTTAGCCAAACAGTGGTGTTTTCCGCCTAGTGTAGAATGGGTGCTCAGGAACTGATTGTTCTCCACGATAATGCTCTTCTTTATCTTGAAACCCAATAGTGGCTTTAAAGGAGAGGAATAGCATGTTTTTTTGGGGTACATTAGGTATCAGAGTATTTTCCCAGATGTAGAAGAACAAGACGGGGGCGTTTTCTGGACCTACAGCTTCTCCCCATAGCCATGTTTCATGCATTCCTTCCCCTGATCCCAGCTTTGGAGAATCTGTGTCTCCCTCACTCCAGCCCTGTGAGCCTACTGGAGCCACCCACGTCATACTTCCCCACTCTGGCCGGCCTCTTCAAAGGCATTTTTAGATCAGGTATTCAAATTTGGTTATGCATTGCTTGGGAAACGTGGTCAAATGCAGATTTCCAGGTGAAATCACTGGGTCAGTCTGGCAAATTGGGGAGGGGCCAGAAAACATGCATATTTAACTCACACCCAAGATGGCCTTTGGAACACACTTTGAGAAACATTGCCCTGAGATCTAAAAGTGTATACAAATGGACGCTTTTGTCATCGTTGCTCAAGCAGTAGTTCGCCGTAATCAGAAGTGTCTGGACGCTGATGGGAACCACTTTGAGCACCTCTTGTCATTGCAGAAGTCAAACATGACTTGTATTCATCTTTTGTTATTGATATATATTGAGTATTACAATTTTAATACAGTTTTTTCCTTTCTTAAAATGTGTGCACATTGTTTTTTGGCACCCTCTGTATATAATCTCATTTTCTTTCGAAAGCACCAGAAAAGGTAAAGTAGTATTAAGAAACACACAAAGATTTCTCTTAGGGAATTCACTGTTTCGCCATTAAAATATGCATGCTCTGTCTTTCATTGGGTGAGAATTTCTGTATCGGGCTTTCCTTAAAGCAGGGGCATCAGAAACAAAACCAGTGAGCCAATATTAACACAATACATGACTTAGCTTTCTTGGGGATTAAGTGTGGTACACAGAAGCTTACCAACGTTCTCTAGTGAGAGCCTGGTATAATCTGGCTGTCACAAAAGGCTTCTATTTATCCCAACACTCACTGAAGTGTTTCTTTCAAATTTTAAAAGACATTTTTTGTTTGTTTATATTATTGTTCAGCTAATATTCCCCACCTCTCTCTTTCACTGTGGCTAGAGAATATTTTCCCTGTGCTGTTGAGTTTGGGCTTGGTCACATGACATGCTTTGGTCAAGGCAGTATTAGGGGGCACGATGTAAGTAGAGTCCTTAAACACGCTTGTATGTTTTGACTTGACTCTTGAGCTCGCTTAATCCACCATGAGAAAAGCCTCACTCAGGTAGTCATTGCCCTTTTATTCATGACTCTAGAATAAACACACGGAACAAACATGGAGAATGCAGCCAAGCCAAGCCTACGTTAGCCGAACCACAGTTGATTACAAGATCAATGAATGTGAGAAAAAATGCTATTGCAATATGGCACTGGACTGTGGGGTAGTTTGTTTTGCAGCACTACTATGGCAAGAGCTGACTAATACACCATTTATCTTGCATGCTGGTGGGAGATAAAAGTTGGTCACCAGGATGTACCAAGGCTCATTTATTTAAGCCTGTTTAATCTGGAGAGGTAGGACCTCCAGAGACATCAAAGGACATGATGAACTCTTGTCATGAAAGGGCGTAATATGGAGACTTAGCACACTTGAGTTCTAATCTGAGCTCTATCTCACACAAGGTATTTGAAGGTTGCTAGGTCATTTCTCCCCTCTGGTCTTTTATTTTATGTAAAGGGGCTGCTCTAGATCAGAATAGCAAATACATCTAAGGGGTCCACTTAGAGATTTATTAATGATGGTTGTCTTGAGCACAAATTTGGAGGATGGATCCTGGCCTGAAACAAGAGTTCTGTGATTGATTGTTGATGTCTGCCATGGGCACAGATTTTTATTTATTTTTTTATTTTTCTTTTGGTCCATTCCTTGCCCACTATATACATTTGGGACTCTGGGAGTCTAAGAAGCCAGTCTGTTGTCCTTGTGCCCTGACAAAGATTGAGTCATAGAGAAATATGATCTCCTGTGAAAGAGCAGGAGGGACTGGAGTTCACAGACTCTGTGAGGTTAGGGTGACTATTTTGTAAAATTCCTTGCATTTCCTCAGCAGAAGGAACTCTCAGTGGAGAGTTGCAGCTGTGACAGTGAAGTTGGCAGGCTACTGGGAGCACACTCCCTTTTGCCCACCAAATGGTGAGGAATCTAAGCTGACAAAATCCAAGGCTTTAAGAACTAAAGCTGATCAGGGGTATTCAAAAGGGGTGAGCGGAGCTGGCAGCTTTGGTCCCTCGAAGAGCAGGTGCAAGTCCTCATAACGGGGTGATGGGTACCATTTGGTCCAAGAAACCAAATCGTCCAACCCGCGGCCAATCCGAGTTGAGCAAAAATCAAAGCGAGGCATCCGGCCCTCCATTTGTGCATGCATTGTTCATAGGGAAATTTAATTGGCTGCCCCCAGGGGCTAGTTTTGAAAGTATGCCACCCCCTTTTAAAAATATGCTTACACCTGGCATCAGAGCTCTTTCTACAGCCTTTGGATTAATCACCAAGCTTCATATTTTAGAGCAGCTTAGAGAACATAGATTCAAAGATTAGTCCGCACACAGAGCGGCTGTTGAGAAAACAAGGGCATCTTCCTGCAAGGGTCAAAAAAGATCAGCCAGAAGTTTGCTTAAGGTGAAAATGCTTATTGGTCTCACTCCTTTAAAGCCAAGTTTAGCCATCTGCTACTTGTTCACTGTCCTCGTTGGGCTGGCCACACGGATGTCTGCCAGGTCAGTGGCCGTCACTGGGCAGGCGTTCTGCTGCCTTGCTTTCTCTTGGAGGTCTAGAGCTATCATGATACGTAGCTTATGGAATGCTTGCCGCCATGGCACATGTCCATACCCTCGTGCCCATCAGGGAACAGCATTAAGCAGAAGGGGGAAAAAGCCCACTATGCAAACTTTGGGACTGATGTTTGGCTTTCAATTTGATGAATATTAATTATAGTTAAGGTTTTCGTGAGCACCCACTGTGTGCTGCAAAAGGCCTCCCCGTGGGTGATCACCTTTGTTGCTCACGTCAAAGCCCGTAAGTTAGGTACCACGGTCAGGCACCCTTGGCATCCATAGCTGTCATGGAGAGATAAGGAAGTTAGGTAGCGTGCCCAAGGTTGCATAGCTTGTAAGTGCTAGGGCCAGGATCTGAACCTGGAAACGAGACTCTACATCTCACTCTCAGGCACTGTATTGTTTAGAGTGGTAGTTCCCAGAATCACTTGGAGGGCTGGTTAGGACACAGGTTGCTGGACCCCACCCGGAGAGTTTCTGATTTAGTCCAGTCAGAAGGGGTCCCAGGAACATGCGTTTCTTACAAATTCCCAGGTGACGTTGATGCTGCCGGTCCAGAGCTCACACTTTGGAAACCATTGATTTGGGGTAATGCTGAGTGTCGGTGGCTGAACACCATGTACATTTATATTTTGCTCACACAACAGATGTGGAAGTCCCTGGTCGGTGGGTAGTTTTCCTGCAAATTGTGATTCCAGAATTCAAATTTCTTCCATCACGTGACTTTTGCCTCTCCCTAGCCACGCTGGTGTCTGCCAGGTCAGTGGCTATCAGTAGGCAGAAGTGAAACCACAGTAAGGAGAAGGCTAGCAAGAAGGCTTCTTAAAAAGACTTGGTTCAGAAGCGACATACATCACATCTGCCCACCTTTCATTGCCAAGGGCAATTGTCCCAGTCACACAACCACCACTGGGAAGAGGTCTTCTGGGAAATGTAGTCTTTGTCCAGGGAGGGGCTTCCTAACCACAACTTTATGTTATGGTTGAGCGAGCATCCATTCTGGTGGCTAGCTGGCAGCCCCCGACAGAAATAATATGCATACTGCCTCGATGTCTCAATATGCTGGCACCAGCTATTGGGAGCTCAGGCAATTACTTTTCTAGTGCAGAGAGGTGATATACTTTGTTTATGTGATAAAAAACAGTAAGCTGAATGACTCTTTCTCACTTGTGCTTTGGCTACAAGAATATCACAAATGATGAATGCTTAATGCAGAGATTTGTGAAAATCTGAATGATGTGTGTGAGATTTGTGTGTATGCATTTTTTTTTTCTGGAGAGGGGGTCCGTAGAATCCATCAGATTTTCTTTTTTCTTTTTTTTTTTTTTTTATAAGCCCCCTATTAATGGTTTAACGCAAAATAAAACTTTATATTTTTACTGAAGTATTAGTTTAATACTGATCTTCACTTTTGGGGAGAGGGAGGGTGGAGATGGTGGTAGCTATTCAAGAGCCAGGCTGACAGAGGCTCGGCTGTCTTCAACAAAGCGGCTTCTAAGGATGCTAATGTCTAGTTGAAAAAAAGGGAAAGAGGAACAGTGGAGAAGGCACACCTCATTGCTAACAACCTGGGTCTGGAATTAACTAGTTATATGGCTCTAGTTAGGGAAAGGGGCTGGAACGAGTGGTACCTGGCAGGCAGCCTCATCCAACAACCCTATGGCAAGGAAAGGAGCATCTTTGGAGGGCAGCCATCTGTCTCTCCCATGTCAACATTAGTTGAATAATCACAAAATGTCTTAAAATCTGAATAGGTCACATATGTGGGGAGGGAAAGGGAATTGGAAGGGGGGTACTTGTTGGTCTTCCTCGTTTCCATTCTTTCCCCACCAACATGGCACTTATATATTCTTTGTTTCCTTTAAACTTTACTAAGAATCTCAAGAGTAGCCTCTCTCTTCTACTTAAGGCTTAAGTTGGAGATAAATACAAGACTAGATCCCTTCTGAAATTAAATTTTCTGAATGCAAGCATCATCATTGTAAAGTGAAAAGAGCCTGGGCTTTTGAATCACACAGGTTTGGTCTGAAATCCTGGCCAGCCCACTGCTAAATATAAGTTTTGGGTGTAAATGATTTAACATCTCTCAGCCTCAATCTGCCCACCTGTAAAATAAGGAGGAGCATTTGGCTGACATGAGACAATAAAGTGCTTGGTTTCAGCCTGTTTTGCCTTTTTTTTTATTTTTTTTTTAATTAAATTTATTGGGGTGAGAATTGTTAGTAAAATTACATAGATTTCAGGTGTACAATTCTGTATTACATCATCTATATATCCCATTGTGTGTTCATCACCCAGAGTCAGTTCTCCTTCCATCACCATATATTCGATCCCCCTTACCCTCATCTCCCACCCCGCCACACCCCGCCCCCGTTACCCTCTGGCAACCACTAAACTATTGTCTGTGTCTATGAGTTTCTGTTTCTCATTTGTTTGTCTTGTTCTTTTGTTGTTTTTGGTTCATATACCACATATCAGTGAAATCACATGGTTCTCTGCTTTTTCTGTCTGACTTGTTTTGCTCAGCATTACTCTCTCAAGATCCATCCATGTTGTCACAAATGTTCCTATATCATCTTTTCTTACTGCCGAATAGTATTCCATTGTGTATATATACCACAACTTCTTTATCCATTCATCTATCGAAGGACATTTTGGTTGTTTCCATGTCTTGGCCACCATAAACAAAGCGGCAATGAACATTGGAGCACATGTGTCTTTATCTCTAAATGTTTTCAGATTTTTTGGGTCCGTAGAATCCATCAGATTTTCAAAGGAGGTGCTGGAAACCCAATAAACGCTGAGAACCACAGCTCTAAGGGTACACAGAATTTTTCCTTGTCACTCAATCACGTTATCTCATCGCTGTCTAACCACATCTTTGGTTAGAGGTGGGTAGTGGTGGAGTGTAGGTGGCTGGTAAGAAGAAGATGTAGGGTTGGAATAGTTGGGGTGTGAATGGCTGCTTTTCCCATCATGCAGTACATGTATAACATGCCTATTTATTTCCAAATTGTCAGTGATGGGTAGATTATTATCATGGCAGAAGTAATTTGGCAAGAGAAGCCCCAGATCTAGATAACAATGAAATATCACCCAACTCTGTTTCTAATTCATTGCATCAAACAGAGGGACAGTAACAGTGGACAATGACTGATCAACAGATACTGAGTACCTACTATGTGCCAGGCACTGTTGCAGCCTAAGATTCTAGAAATGATAAGTTGGAGTCCATGACCTCAATAAGTTTACAGTCTCTAGTGGAAAATGGTAAAAATAATTTATTGACTTGATTTTGTACATCGGCTGTACGCTAAACACTTTACTAGTGTTATCTGGTCTAGTCTTCTGAAGTACTCTTCATGACAGTTCTATAAGGTAGGGACTGATAGCCCTACCTATTTAACAGATGGTAAAACTGAGGTTCATAGAGACTAAGTAACTTAGCTAAGGTCACTCAAACCTAGGTCTCGACAGCCCCAAGCCTCTTTTATTAACCATTGTGTTGTGCTGCCTCAGTTTACTTGCTTATTAAGTGGGTATATGAGGACCAAATTTCTTCATTGAATTGTGGAGGGTGTGTCAATTAGCCATTGCCGTATAACAATCACCAAACCTGGGTGGAATAAACAATAAGTATTCATTTCACTCATGTCTGCAGGCTCCTTGGGGCATCTCTATTGCTCTGGACTGGGCTAGCTCGTTTGTGTTGGCAGCTTGTCTGTGGATAGGCTGATCTAGGCTGGTTCTGCTGAGTGGCTTTTGCTTCCGTTTTAAGGGTTCAAGCCAGATGGCTAGCTCTGTTCCATGTATCTCTCATCTTTTTTTGGAATTTATCAAGGGCAATGTCTTCTTACAGTGGAGGCAGAAGAGCGCCAGGTATACTGTGCAAGGACATTTCAAACCAGTTTGTGTCACATCCACTCACGTCCTATTGGCTGGAATAATTGACATGGCTGATCCCCAAAGTGATGGGTGAGGAAGTCCAGTTAGATTTGTGTTCATCTGCCTACAACGTTAGATGACAAAGGGCATGGATAAGGAAAAGATGAGGAATTTGGGCCGATAGTCAGTCATTTATAGGGCAGTGAATAATTTTTAGTACAAAGGTACTGCAGGAATTGGCTAATCACAGCAGTATCAAGTGTCTAAAATGTTTGACTCACACATTTTATTGATAGGACTTAAATTCAAGGAACCAACTAGAGAAGTGGAAGTGATTTAGAACGTAGCTTTATTCACACCAGCAAACAATTGGAAACGGCCTATGTGTCCAATCAAATAAGAATGATTAAGTTAATTATGATGCATTTACAAGATAAGATGTTTGTAGCCATTAAAAGCTTTGTGTTTTGGAAAAATACTTGACAGTAAGAAATGCACATATAAATTGAATGGAAAAAATGCAGGATATATGAGTGCAAAGCTGGTATAATCTTAACTGGTGAAAATAACACACACACACACACACACACACACACTCATATATGAACCAGAATAAAATAGAGCAAAATGACAGTGGTTATCTCTGAGGGATGCAATTAAGGTTGATTTTAACTTTTTACTGTAGTCTCTTCTTTTGAATGCCAAATTTTCTACAATAAGCAAACACTGTTATTTGTGAACATACCAAACAAGAAGTGTTATCTTAAAATAATCTATATAAATGCTAATTTTGAATTGTCTGAAACCTGTTTTCTATAGAGAAAGGTAAAGTCACCAGCAAGGATTTATGCAATGTAAAGAGAGAAAAAAAAGACAATGTGTGGTGGTATAAATCAGGCATTCAGAATATCCAAGTATCTTGTGACACATATAAATAATTCTGATTTATAATTTTATAAATGTCTGGACATAGACATACATAAATAATTTTGATTACATGGCACAATTATAAATGCAGATTTTTGGAAGACTGAAATTGATCAACATTATCTGGATTGACAATAAGCCCATAATGTAACATAATGGATTTTTAAAATGCGGCATAAATCTGCTTAAAAAAATAGCTAGGCAGCCCAGCATCAAGACACATTAAAAACTGCCACCAGTTCCTGGACTGCGACTTCTATGCCAGCACCTTGCAGACTCAGCAAATGGAAGAACTTCCATAATAAATACCTTGTCGTGGTACAGAAGCTAAACTCCTAGGATCTTGCTAAAGGACACTTCTATTCAAGTTGAGTGAGTGGGATGATTTTCTCTTTTTAAAACAAGAAAAGAGACGGAAATGTCCAGCCAGACTCTTTCTCCCCAAATGTAGAAACTTTTCATAGAAAAGGTACAAAAGGCGTGAGTTAAAGGAAATCCCTTTTTAAGCAAAGGCAGACAGACAGAGCTGCTAATGGACAGACGGAATTTGGACGCGTCAATTAGCCAGAGCAATTCTTTCTAGCAGTTCTAAGCCTTTGTCCCTATGGAAAGTGGGGCTGCTTTCTGAGGCCAAAGCAAATAAATTGGATGGATTAATCCCTGAATTAAAGGCTCAAGAAATAATGAAGTCAATGAAGGAGGGTTTGGGATGCCTTATTATTTAGCTCCCTTCTACTTTTCTTTTTTAAGCCAACTTGGAATTTTGTTGAGTTATTAACCACTACTGCCTTCCTGCTTCCAGCAGGAAAATTGATTTTAAAAAGCAGGAACAGATATAGAAATAAAAAAGTAATTTCAAATCCTTCGTTCATTTATTCACCGAATGTACATGCCACATGCCTATTGTGTTTCAGGCCCAGATAGAGGAAACTCAAATTATGCTTACTGTGCTATTTAGTTTTAAAATGCTCAGGATTTCACTAGAAATGGGACCCATAAGAAATATCAAGAAGAGATCAAACAAAAACGGAAGAAAAATATCAGCAGAATGGCTTAAAGATTCTGTACCAATGTATTTAACACATTCAGTTCAATTCAATTCAATTCAATTTATTGAAATAAAATTGGAAGAGTCCTCAAAGTTGACCAAGTCCAATCTTTCATCTAGTAAGTATTTGTCAAGGAACCTTATCATATACATATTTGACTGTAATTGCCTTTGGAGGAGGTTAAGAACAGGGGTGGATCTTTGGTAAATATTTTCTGAATTGAGTGAATGAATGAAAGAAGAACCTGACGAATAAACACTGCTGATAAAGCCAAGTCTCCTTAGCGACGCCTCCAGACACAGGATCAGCTGTGATGTGGAAATGCTGCAGTAACAGCAAACAACAACTAACATTTAATGAGTGTTTAGTATGTGCTAAATATTGCTCTAAGTACTTTACATGAGCTAACTTATTTCCTTCCCATCTAATAAATCTATGAACTAGGTACTATTAGCATAGCCCCATTTATTGTTGAAGAAAGTGACACACAGAAAGATGAAGTAAATTTCCTAAAGCCACGACGTCAGTCAGAACTCAAAGCCATGCAGACTGTTGCCACAGTCCCCAGTCTTATCCCCTATTCTCTGATTCCTCTAGTTAAGGTCATTCTTACAATAACCATGGGAAGTGGGATTTGACCAAACAGAAAGCTAAGGCACAGAGAAGTGATAAAGGTGGTATTTGAGCTCAGGATAAAATCAAGTCTTATCTCTCCCTTTAACAAGGTTGCTTTCCTACTCAACGCCATCATCCTTTATGGACCTTTTGGTAGCCCATCTGAAATGGTCCTTTTAGAACAACTTTGTGCAACAGGTTACTGTCATTCTTGGTGCCCTTTGCATTCCTCACTGGAAATCCACGACACACCTGAATTCATCTAGAACCATGGACAGCACCCAGATGTCAGGAATGTCTTCTCCAGGGTGCAGGAGGGAGGTGGTAGAGATTCTTTCCATCATGAACCAAAGCAACGACTGCATCCCAGGCTTTGTTGGTGAGAAAACATGTTGGTCCATTTGGTGGTTTACGCTGAAGTCACTGCTTTACATCACTAACCGTGGAGTCCAATGTCAATCTCATCACCAGACATCAGCCAGGAAATCATTATCTATTTCCAGATAACTGGTTGTTTTGGTTTGCTAGAATCACACTGAAGACCGAATGAAGTATATAATTCTGGTCTTCCAAATAGGTTTTCATTAATGCCCGAAGTCCTCTAGCAGAAGGAATATTAGTGTAGGAAACCTCTTTCCAAATACACAAATGCCTAGTAGAAGTAATGTGTTTAACCCATTCCTTATACCTTCATGTTCCTTCATGAAAGGAGAGGTAGGTCAAAATGAACCCACTCTCTTCACGTGGATGAGGGGAAAACAGAGGGCACTCTGGAGTGCCTACATATTCTGCTCTATAACTTGATCTAGGGACAGTCCTGAAATTCTTCTCCCAGAAATTACTTTGACATTCATTAATTAAATTAATTGATAATTCATTGCGCTTCAATGAGATGTCCTTGAAAATCACCCTTCTTTCTTTATTCTTACAATATTATAAATGTTCTTAATATAAACTCTCATGACTTTTTATGGCTATATGCCCTTCTTTCTTTTTGGGTTATGAGCTCTTTGGCTACAGATACTGTGTAATTTTTTTCATCCTTTAGGCACATATCACAATTTCGAGCATATGCAAGATAATACATAACAAATTTTAAGTTTTATTGGGTGAATCAAATTATTAGTGATATATTTAACCAGTGCCTGGCATTCTTTCACTTATTAATACATTCTTCTGTGGGTCTTTCTGCCTGTCTGCCCATCAATTAATCAAAGTATACTTTCACCCAGCTGTCTGTTCATGCATCTGTCTGTCCATCCATCCATCCATCCATCCACCCACCCACCCAGCCAGCCAGCCATTCTTCCCTTAATCTCACCCCATTAACAATTAAGACAGCAATTCAACAAATTCACCAGAGGAGGAGACAACTTATAAGGCTTTCCCACACGTCCTTCTTTCTTTTATCCTGTCCTAATTTTCCTTTATCTACCATCTCTCCCCTGTGATATCCCACATCTCTTCTTCTTCCCCAGGAGAGTTACAGGAATGGAAATGAGATGGCTCCTGGAAGCTGGAGAGGGGAGTAAATTGCTTGGTGACAGCTTGTGTCCAGGGACAGAAGAAAACCTTAGCCTTAAGCAAAGTTCAGGGAAGCCCAAGGAGCAAGCTGATGGACAGTCTGACTTGTCGAGGGTGAAATCAATTAAAGTACATCAAATCCAGAATTCATGCTTTCTCAGAGTGACAAATCTACGCTGGAAACTGAGAAAGACGAAGAGAGAAAAATGTCTTTGACCTCTTGGAGACCGGCTGTTCCTTCTGTCAGGGGAGCCAGGCCGGGACTGAGAGGCATTCATGATGAATTGTAACAGCCAGCCAGCCACCTTAAAAAAGAACGGGGTGAAAAGGTTACCAAAGAGACCCAGAATGTGAGGAATTCAACCAAACATCAAGATAAATCAACTCGGGGCCAAGAGTATCTGTGCCATGCCTGTTCAGAACTGCTACGGATAAGCTCAGTTTGTTAACCCAACTCTTTTAGGTCTGCTGAGCACCGCACACACATTGTTTATCAAGACATGGGAAGGTAATCAGAAGAGAAGAGCCGCGAGATTCTCCATCTAACTTCAGAAATCTGGAGGCATGAGATTTCTGGGCAGTGCTGTCCAATAGAACTTTCTGTGATGGTGGAAAAATGTTCTATAACTGAGCTGTCCAATGTGATAGATATTGGTCCCATGTGGCGATGGGACATGTGAAAGGTGGCTAGTGCAACTGAGGAACTAAATGTTAGTTAAATTTTTAAAAAATTATTTTTAATTGAAATAGATGTGGCGAGGAGCTACCGCATTAGCCACTAGAGTTCCAGGACAAAGGATGCTGCTGCCTGCCATGATGTCATCAGCTGTCATCTCATGTCAGATCGTAATGCCTACTGGTCAGGGTGTTCTGAAGAGTAAAGCATACCAAGGTTTCTGGGCTCCACAGAATAATGACGATATCTCACTTATATATCCATCATCTATATAGCTCCTGTAGCTCGCGTAGTAGTTGTCACACATGTTGAATCACTAATCAAGCAAATGATTATAGCTAACCCATTAAAAATTTATTATGTGTCAGATACTGTCCTGAAACTTTCTATGCATTTTCTCCTAGTAGGACCATTGCATAGGCAGTAGCAGAAATAAAGATAGTAACATTGCTCCCTACATGCCAGGCTCTCTTCTGAAAAGCATGCATGCATTGACACATTTACTACTCACAACAGTTCTATAAAGCAAATACTATTATCACCCATATTTTCGGGTGAAGAAACTGACACGTAAGCGTAAGGGAGCCCGAGTAACATAAAAGTGGGTCACACAGGCAGTAAGTGTTCTTGGCTAAAATTTGAACCCAGGCAGTCTGGCTACAGAGCCTATCACTGCACCGTGTTGGGTTCCCTGGCTTTTCCCTAATTTACAGAAGAAGAAACTGAAGCTGGGAAAGACTAAGTGAACTTTTTGGTTAGTGAGTGGCAAAGCCAGGACCCAAACTCCGGTCTGCCTGATAGAAACGTCCCAGTGAGTTACTGAGTTGCTTCATCACTACTTGGCGATTTTGCAAAGTTCTGGGCAGAAACTCGTGGCATTCACTTACAATACTTGGTGGTATATTTTATTTTTTCCTGAGAATGTCGAGGTTGAAAATTGGTTTGAAATTGCCTCTCTGAGATCAGTTTCCCCATCAGCCAACTTCTCGAGAGGGCTCACTGATGCAATAGATGCAGTGTGTCTAACTCAGTGTCTAGAGGCCCGTGATAAGCACTCAACAAAAGGATGTCATGCTCAATATCATTAATTATATATTATGATTATAGAATGTAATTATAATACATAATCATATATCCATTATAGATTAATAATAATATTTGTGATTAAAAAACAAATAGGTGCTGGAAAGACCTCTCCCCCGCCCCCACCATGTGATTCTGCCAGTTTTTGCTTGCTTTTCAATGTTTCTGTGGAGTGACAGGTCCTTGGAGTTACCTGCTCCATCATTTTCACTGACATCCCTCCCAAGACTTAATGTCACTTGTGTGCTGAGGGGCTCTTCTCGATCTCAGTTGCGATGTGATGTTGAAACAAACTCCAGGACGCCCACGATCCAGACAGGTAAGGCTTCTTCCCTCACACTCAATGGCCTGTACAGTTAAGCTCTGGGTGTCCTTGGGAGGGATTCTTGGCGTTCACTATCTTTTTTCTTTGCTAACAGCCACCTTGTACAGCAGTTGTTCTGCCACTAGGATGACCGACTGTTGGGGTTTGCTGGAGTCTAAGGGGTTTTATGAGATGCAGGACTTTCAGTACTAAAATCAGATAGTCTCAGGCTAACCAGCATGGTTAGTCATCCTATTTCCCATCCTTCAAACATGCACACATCCCATCGCAATGTGTTGCTCTTGACCTAAGTAGTTCATCAAGCTGATTAAATTTTTGGATGAACATAATACAGTAGGTTCAGGGTGAGGTCTGAGGGAAGACCTTCTGTGCACGGTGCTGGTGAACATTGTTTTGACTGTGTGAAGAGAGGTTAGCGAACTTTAGGCTCTCGGTTGTGTTTCAGACATTTGTGTGGGTTGGCTAAGTAGCCCCTCAATATTATTCTAGTGGAAAGGGTTATCATATTGCAAACAATAATTTGCATATATCTTTTACAAAAATACAGAAGTGAGGGTATTTTATTTTAATTTTCCTATTAGAACTTCATTTGGTTTGCTTTTCCTAATGTTAATCTAGTCACCTATTCCCATTTTCAGCCTAATATTATTGGCTGAAGAATACTCTGGATAAATGGATTGTGACTCTATAAAAGTGATTTTCTTTTATATTTTTGAAAATTTTAATTGGGGAATATTGGGGAACAGTGTGCTTCTCCAGGATGTCAAGTCGTTCTTTCAACCTAGTTGTGGGGGGGGCGCAGCTCACTGGCCTATGTGGGACTCGAACCGGCAACCTTGGTGTTGTGAGCCCTGAGCTCTAACCACTGAGAAACCCATCACCCACTGGTGGCTCAGCTCCAAGCTCAAGCCGTTGTCTTCATTCTAGTTGTGGAGGGCTCAGCTCATCAGCCCATGTGGGAATTGAACTGGCAACCCTGTTGCCAAGAGCTTGTGCTCTAACCAACTAAGCCATCCGGCTGCTCCTATAAAAGTGATTTTCAGTGGGAAGGGGGCAATATTGCACCCCAGGGGATATTTGGCATTTTTGACTGTCACGGCTGGGAGGAGGGAACTACTGGCAGCTAGTGGGTGAGGAGGCCAGGGGTGCTGCTCAGTATCCTACAATGCCCAGGAGAGGCCCCCACCACAGAGAATCAGCCGGCCCAAATGTCAACAGTGCTGAGATGGAGAAACCCTGCTTTAGAGGAATGAATTGGGACCTGTGACAGAGGTGAAGTCAGCAAGACAGTTAGAACAGACTTTTAAAAATGTCTATGGAAATATTTTCCCTTAATTTTTTTTTAAAAAATGAGTTGAATACGAGGCAACCACTCTACTCAAATATGCTCTGGCCTGCAATAAAAGCTACATTTTTGAACTTTGGAAACTCAAGTCCCAGATACAGTGAAACCCAAACCACTTGCCACTTCTACTTTCCTCTCTTGCCAGAACATTTTGGTGCAACAGAAGACCGGGAGGCATACACCGTATGTTTTTCATTCATTTATGCTGAAATTGTCTAAACGTTCCTTTTTTATGAGCTATTTGATGTCCAAAAAGCCTTTTGAATCGCGTTTATAACCCTTTAAAAAGCTTATTCCTCTTCGAAACAGGAAGCCACTTTGTGAACAGAGTAAACACAGCCAAACTTTGGAAGATGGGAGAAGAGAGGCGGTTTCCTTTGGGAGCCTCTGCCCCAGGCGAAAGCCTTCAGTGCCCCTGAGGGAACCTGCCTGTGGTCATGCTGGTTAGAGACAGTGACATGACCAAATCGGAAAGCAGGGGCCATACTGGGCTCCCTGGCTCTTAGGGGTGGCCTTTGTTAAACGCCTGTTGGGCATGGAACAGCCTTAAGCAGGCCAGCACCTGTGATCAGGGATGCTTTTTGTGAGTCTATCCTGGTAAAGCAGAAAGGATGCTGGGCTCATGCTGGGCCCATCGCTCTATTTCCTCAAGAGGCTCACCCGCGATGGGTCTCCTTCTCCTCACAGGGGATGGGCCAGGTGGTCTCCAAAGGCCTTTTCCACACCTTTGAGCTCTGCTTCTCTATATTTCTCAGATGCCTGCTTCAGAAAAAGCAAATTCATGGCACACTTGGTGTCACTGCCATGTAGCACCCATGACAGCCTTTTCTCTGACCTCAGGTATGAATGCAGAATCCTTTTCAACAGAGTTCTCCCAGGCAGCCACTTCCAGTTATTTAGTGTTGGAACACACACAAGAAAATGGACCAATTAGGTCAGCTCTGGCCTAGGTAATAACAAGGTATGACAACAGTTCCTCTGGAGCAGGGATTTTACCAAGACCCAGCTGTAGAAGCAGGCATAGTGAAAAAATAAAATAAAAGACAAAGTAAAATAAAATCAAGTGAAGGGAAGCAAAGCAAAGCAAAACAAAACAAAACAAAAATTAAGTAAAGTCAAAGAAAATAAAATGACAGCTAGAGCTGGCTGGCAGTCACTTGCTGTGTGACCTAAGGCAGGTGATTGACTTCTCTGAGTCTCTGAGTTTCATGACCCATTAAAGGGCAAGATAAGTCCTGCCATCCCATTTTAGTTACTTTCTTTGCTCTCGTGTTTTGCTATAGTTGACAAAGTACATTCACATTCATTATGATAATAATAATAATAATAATATCCCCTATCTTTAAGGCTAAGGCACACGACTTTTCATAATCTATTGTTTCTGAAACCAAGACGTGTCTTACAATCAACGTGCACAGTTAAGGTGACAAGTCTCCATATTTTTATTTCCTGAATAAAACAAAGCAGTTTTTAAATCCATGAAGTCTTAGACTAAAAACAAAGAGTGGGAATCATTTCCATTTCTTTAATACATAGCATTTTGCTGACAGTGTCCTAAGCTGTGACAATGGCCTATATTAATGGCAAGTATTATGAACATTATACATATTCACATCTCAAGATTCACCTTATGGAGATGCAGCAGTGGAGATTCTGGAAGGTTCTCTTGCTCAAGGTCACCAGGCAGGTCAAGGACAGGGTTGGGATTTGAACTATGGTCCGCTGATACCAGGCCGACTCTGTTAGCCAGCTTTCCATTTTGGCATCACATAACCCTGTGAAGGAGATAGGGCAGGTGTCACAGTGCTCCTTTCCAGGTGCGAAAATGGAGACCAAGACCATGAAACAACTTTGTTTTGGGGTCACGTCAAGAAAACATGATGGATCCTCGGGCTTTCAACTGAATAGGAAAAATAATCCCAGTGTCCCGTAACTTATGGATGTTAATCCCCCACTGATTGTTGGCTGTGGGACAGAGACTAGCCTGAGGGCTGCTGCATCCTCCTGAAGTTTTAAGAGGCCCGAGGGAGGAAAGACGCTTCAACCCGTTAGAAAGTTGAAAAAGATGTATGTTCCCAAGGAGACTTCCAGCAGATGGTCTGTGACATTTGTTCATTCATTCACTGGGCAGTTACTGAAAGTCCTCTGTCTGTCTGCTCAGGTCAAGATACTTGGATGAGTACTGCATTGGTGGGTGGGGGTGGTGGGTGGACAGCACGGGAACTTACAAAGCAGAAGTCACTTGAGAGGCAATGATGCAAATTGGAAGGGCATCAGCTTGGAAACCAGCCTCGACTTGGGTTAAGAGCCGGCTCTGCCACGCTCTAGCTGTGTGTCCATGGGTCTGTGACTTCAGCTCTCTGAGACCTAATTTCCTTATTTATAAAACAGGGATAGTGATAGAAAGCTACTCATGGGGTAGCATAAGATGCTTATCATACTGTCTTACACATAATAAGCGCTCAATAAGTGAAAGCCAAAGCCATTTATTTATTCAACAAATATTTACTGAGTACCACCTATATACCAACATCAATTGTATTATTGTCTCATAGCGACCATGCAGACGGAATCCCCCTGGACTTCACGGAGGTATCCTGAGACTTGAGTTGGTCTCAGTCCAGTGGGTAATGAAGTTACTGAGCAGAGCTGCCTGGGACTTGAATTTTTCTCAGGGTGGAGAAGGCAGCTCCATCGCTGCCTGGGTGAGCAGGTCTTGTGGCTTTCTCTACAGGAGAGAGGAGATGAGGCACATTACACCCCGTCTCTAGGGCTGTTCAGATCACTCGTTCCCCTTGGTTTTCCCTCTTTGGGTCATTTTTGACTGAAGTACAAAGAAGTGGCCAGAGATTGTGTGGGAAAGGGGCATAGCTGGGGCGGGTGGGTGGTGACTCCTTCAATCCATCCCTGGTTTTTCCTCCTCAGTCTTCCATATCTGCACCTGGTACCATCTCGATGAAGTGTATTTGTATCTTGAACCTAGACTAGCTCCCTCCTGACCAATGATAGTGATGATGATGTTGGATGTAGATATTGTTGTAGATGGTGATGGTGGTGGTGGTGGTGGTGGTGACAGTGGTGATGATGGTGATGGTGGTGGTGGTGGTGGTGGTGACGGTGGTGACGGTGGTGACGGTGGTGATGGTGGTGGTGGTGGTGGTGACAATGGTGATGGTGTTGATGGTGGTGATGGTGGTGGTGACGGTGGTGATGGTGGTGGTGGTGGTGATGGTGGTGGTGATGGTGGTGGTGACAGTGGTGATGGTGGTGATGGTGGTGGTGGTGGTGGTGGTGACAGTGGTGATGGTGGTGATGGTGGTGGTGGTGGTGGTGACAGTGGTGATGGTGGTGATGGTGGTGATGGTGGTGGTGACGGTGGTGATGGTGGTGGTGGTGGTGATGGTGGTGGTGATGGTGGTGGTGACGGTGGTGATGGTGGTGATGGTGGTGATGGTGATGATGGTGATGATGCTGCTGATGTTGTCGATGATGACATTGAAGTTGTAGATGATGATGGTGACATTGATGTTGTTTAGAAGATAATGGCAATGGTGATGATGATCAATTACCATGAGCTGGGCACCTATCAATGCCACTTTACATCCATTTCCTCCAATCCTTGCGATAACCCTATAAATGAGGCCTTATCATCACATGGGATAATGCAGGAATATGAGGCTAAGAAAGGAGATATGACTGTCCCAAGAAGAGACAGAAGTAGTTGCAAACGTAAGATACCAACTTCAAACCACTACTCTTGCCAGTAAAATTATAATAGTGAGTGTATGGTATTTGTCAGATGCTCTTTTAAGAGATTTACATGTATTATCTCATGGAACCCCTACTACCCTGTGAGGCATATACTTACTCCATTTTTATAGTATAGAGTCAGAAAGAGAGGCACAGAAGTTATGGAACTTGGCCATGGTTAGCTAGTTGGTAGATCTGAGGTACATACCTAAGCAATCTGACTACAGAGCCTACTCCCTTATTTTTATTTAAAAGTTATCATCATGGTTTTTTTTCCCCCCTTGGAGGCATAATATATTCACAGCAAAGTACACATAAGAGTATATTAATGAGTTGCAATGAATTTTCATGCCTGTATACACTACCACTAGATAAGCCTGAGCTATTATGCCACTCAGCCATGCTCCTCTAATTCCCAATTTGATGTCACCAGAATTATCTGATGCCACTTCACACTTCCAGATTTATCTTCCACACATATTCATTGTGTTAATACTAATTGGAAGCCCATAGGATACTTAATATGGTCCTGACACTGTTTTAAACACCTCCCATACATTAACTCACGTTAGCCCTATGAGGTTGGTGCTATTCCTGGGATCATTTCTATTTTCCAGGGCTGGCAACTGAGGCACCGAGAAGTGAAGTGATCTAATTAATGAAGGTTACATAGCTGGTGAGTCGCAGCGCTGTGAATGAAACCTGGACAGTCTGGCTCTAGAATACTTTACATGCTCCATTTCCTCAAATGCCCCTATAATCCTTACGAAGAAAGTGCAGTGATCAATCCCGATTTGCAGATAAGGAAACTAAGACCCAGCAAGGTGAAAATAACTTTTCAAAATATCTCTACTGGCAAGCCACCAACGGAGGACTCTACTGATTCCCAAATATGTGTGTTTCATCCCTGTCCTAAGAGAAGCCTGCAAGTTTCTTCTTGCGTGGGAATTACTGATGGACCTTTTTATCCCCTTTCAGGAATCCTGAGTGTATGGCGAGCAGGAGCGCTGTCTGATTGGTCTCTTGTCATCCGTAGTCCCTAGTCCTGCATCCCACACCCTAGTAGAGCCTGAGAGAGGAGGGAAGGCTCTGGAAGAAAGGTGCTTGCTGTCAGGAGTGGCAGAGTCCCAGGCCTTGACGACGCTGTGACCAAACAAATGCTTGTCTCTCTAACTCACCTCCGTAGCCCCCTCAAGCTCCTGGGTCCACGTCTTCCTAGCTTTTCCCACGAGGATAGTAAATCTTGAGTTTCCCATTTTCCCCCGGCTCAAAAGGATATGAATTCCGTAAATCTTGGCCTGAGTGACCATCGGGATGCATGAAATATGACAGGAAAGAGGCCAGGAGGCAGAGTTTACACAGAGCGCAGCATCCAGTGGGCAGACTGGGGGTCCTTGGGGACCCCTTTGGGCTGCACAGAAAAGCCTCAGCCGTCTCCGGCTGTACTAGATGGTCACGGTCACTGCTGTCCCAAGGTCCTAAGAGCATTGCCACTGCATGGGGCAGAATTGACAAACTGGCCCAAATCGATGTGCTCTCTGTCCTGTTCTTCACTGTTGGCTCTTGCCTCCAAACAGTTGGGGAGGGAGAGGAGACCCATCCATTAGGGCTGACAAGGCAGCGGGACGGACTGAGCTGTGACGAGAGGAAGAACTTCCTGCAAGGAAAGATTGTTAAGCCCTGGAATGAGTTATTGAAAGAGGTGGTAGAAGTGACTTCCTGACTTTGAGACCAAGATGGATAGTTATTGGTCTGCGAGAGTCCGGCCTAGTCTGTCTGTGCGGATCCCTGACCCCTTCTGGGAGACCCTGCCTCAGCTGCGTCTGCCTTGGAGGTCATGTGAGAATGCTCAGCCATGATAAAACTACCCTTTGACAGCAGGTTTTGTGTTTTTACTTGTTTTTTTTTTTGTACTGTAAAATGACTATCTGTTCATTGTAAATTTAAAAAACAAAATCCAAATAATCTAGATGAGAATAAAGTCCAAAAGAAAACTTCTCTCCAACTCCTCCCCTTTCTATAGATAACTCCCATTAACATTTGGGGTTAACATTTGGGGTAAATAGCAATCGACGTTTCTGAACGCACATTCGCACACACACTTTCACACACAGCAGTCCGTGTAGGATTTTTGTTTTTCAACATAGCTGGGCACATACTATACTCATTGTTCTGACATTTGTGTTTTTCCCTTGTTAATATCACAGGCATCGTTCCGTGTCAGTACCCATATTTCATCCTCATGTTTTAGACGGTTACTTCATCTTCCGTAACATGGAATCTTCCTTAATTCATTCAACCGGACCTCAATTGATTTACTTTCAGGTTGTTTTCCAAAGTTTGTCCATGCAAAAATGCTGCAGTAAACCACGGGTATTTATGTGCCTCTGTCCATACAAGAGTATTTCCTTAGAAAAGATTTCCAGAAGTGAAACTGCCAAGCCAAGAGAACTTTAAATGTTGACAGGTAGAATGTAATTGCTCTCTGAAAAGGTGTGAAGCACTTCATGCCCAATGTTGGTGAGGGTGTAAAAAAAATAATTTTACCTCCATCAACAATGACAAAATGTTTGTCAACGGGTTATCCCATTTGGATTAATTTCTTTTTATTTCTAATGAGATTAAGCATCTCTTCATGTTGTTACTGATTACTCATATCTTTTATCCATTTGTTTCCTATCAGCTTTTTGTGTTTTTAAATTGATGTGTAAACCTTTGTACAGATTACGGCTATTGTCCTTTTGACCCTTTTTACACGATGCAAATATTTGCACCCAGCCTAATCTTCTATTTTTCTTTGTATCTCTTTAATTAGCCATTTCTTCTGCTTTAAGACTGTATTATTTTTGTTGTAGTATGTCAACTAAAGCAATTTGTGCTCATTGTAAAAAAATGTAGAAAATAATCAAAGGGGGCAAAAGATGTGAGTATACTTAATACGACTGAATGGCAGATTTAAAAAATGGTTTAAAGGGTAAATTTTATGTTAGGTGTATTTTACCACAATTTAAAAAAAAGAACAAAAGGAAAAACAAATCATAATTTCATCTCCTAGAGAAAACAGCTCTTTCCCCCAGTGATCTGTTGTTTTTTTTCTGCATTAACACATCAATTTTACTAATTTTTATCCTACTTTTCCACTTAACCTGTCAAGACTAATTTTTAGCATACAAGATCAATGTGATTGTTGATGGCTATGTGGTGTTATGGGGTAATAATAAAATTAACAATAGCAGCCTATCATTGAGTATTTACTGTATGCCAGGCTCTGAGCTGGGCTCTTTTCATGTATTATCTCATTTAATCCTTCCAACAATTCGATGAAGTGGTTACTATTATTATTTCGCTTTCTCAGATAAGGAAACAGATTTACAGAGGTAAAATCACTTGTCCAAAGCCTCATAGCTGCATAGAGATGGCAGCTGAACTTGAATGCAGCACCCAGATACTTCATTCTTCTCATCATATCATCAGTGGCAGGGGCCGTGGAGTACCTACACCCTTCCTAAGTCTTGGATACTTAGGTTGCTTCCCGTGCTCCATCCATCCTGCCAATTGTCAACCATCCTATAATTCTATTCCTTCTGAGTAAAAATCTCTCCTATTCTTGACCAGCCCCTTTTCTCCTAGCTTCACCAACACTCATAAACACCTAGAGGGACAACATAATGTGGGTGAATGTAGACTCTGGAGCAAGACTCTCCAGGTTTGAGGCTTTTCTAGCTGTGTGGCAATGAAACCAAATATCTAAACTCACTTTTTCCTAACATGCCTACCCGCAGAGTGGAGTTAATAAAAATAGTCTCCATTGTAAAGTTGTGTGGAGATACCCCCCCCACACACACACACTCATATCTACATATATAATGTATGAGTTTCCCATTGTTTTTGTAACAAACAGCCTTGAATTTCATGGCTTAAACCAGCAGAAATCTATTATCTTCCAGCTCTGGAGGCCAGAAGTCCAAAATGACTCACATAGCCCTACAATCAAGGTGTCACCAGGGTGGGTTCCTTCTAGAGGCTCCAGAGGAGATTCCTTCCTGCGTCTTCCAACTTCTGGTGGTTGCCAGCATTCCTTGGCTTGTGGCTGCACCATTCCAAGCTCTGCTTCAGGCATCACATCGCTTTCTCTTCTTCTGTAGTCAAATCTCCCTCTGACTCCTCTTTATAAAGACAACTGTGATGATATTTAGAGCCCACCCAGACCATCCAGGATAATCTTTGCATCTCAAGATCCTTAATTGAATCACGTCAGCTAAAGCTCTGTTGGCATCCAAAGTAACAGTCACAGGGACGAGGATATGTTTGGGGGCCTATTCAGTTTAATACATACGTATCTTTTAAAAGGTAAGCACTTGCTGTTATTAGGAGTCAGACATCATTTCTGATTCTTCTAACCAACCTCAGTATCTATGACAGGGAAAATCTCAGCGCACTTCTATTTATACAATTTAGTCAAAAGAAAGATATGGTTTTTGAAAATACAGACCACTTCATTGTGTGAAGTTTTTTCAAAATAAATTCTTAGAGGACTGAAAAATAGGGTTGCTCATTGGTAGACACTGATGATGATTTTCTCTAAAAATTCCAGAGATGGCGGTTGCCTTCCCCTCTGCTCTGGTGAGCCTCGGTCCCCTGTCACCTTCCTCGGCTCCAAGGTCCCTCCTCTCTGGCTCTCAGCGGTCACCCAGTATCTTGCGTCAGAGAGAAAATGAAAGTCATGACTCCTTGGCTCAACGTTTTTCTTTTCTACTTTGATCCTACCATCAACCACAACTAATATTCTAATATTTCTACCTTTCCTTCTGCCAAAATTTAAGGGATGCCCCTTCTCCAGTCCGAAGTGACCCCCTTTACTTGAACATCTGTGAATATCAACCCCTCTCAACTTCTTTTATGGAACTTGCAGGATCATTTACACCAAATTTTCTCAAACTGTGTTCTACATAATACTAGTGGCATCTATCTTTCCATCCATCCATCCATCCATCCATCCATCCATCCATCCACCCACCCACCTATCATCTATCCTTCTGTCATCTTCTGTGATCAAATACGTTGGGAGCCTACCTACTATCCCATCCTACACACATCCTTACATATCCCTCACCTTGGCCACCGGGGAAATCCACAGAGTACATTAGCATAGTAAAGGCCCTGAGAAGAATTGCAGTGAAAATACAACTAACCAAAGCCTGTTTATTTTTGTCTTACCCAATATTTCCTGAACTGAACTGAAGACAGACTTTCGTGTATTTTTTCCTTCCCAGAATATCTTCTAAAAGCAGGGCCCTTTGGATCACCTCTCGGGATTGGCTGAGTTTTACACTGCCTGACGAAATTCCTACCATCACCTGTTTCCTACACTGCCTTGGTGAGCTCTTGAAGTTTCAACGACTACCCCAAACTGAGTACCTATTATGTGCCAGGCACGTTATGCTCACAATTACCCTCAATATAACAACTGACGCAATCCCCAATCTTATAGATAAAAAAAGGGAGTCTTAGAGCTTAAGTCATTTGTCTCTGGTTAAATCAACAGTGAGTGGCAGAGTTGGGGTTTGAACCAAGGTCTTCACAAATCTGGAGTCCATGGTCCAAAGCCCTCCATTTCTTTCCTAGAAGCATAAAAGCCAAAGACTACACTTTTATCTTTCACTGACGTCCCAGTTAATTTCTTCAGAGCATGCCAGTTTCCTAAAATCCTACTTGTCTGAGGTCATGAAGAGCTGGAAGTGTGTTTTAAATCCAGAAGGAAAGACCAACAGCCTCTCTTCTTTGGTGGCACATTTATAAACAGACGCAAGACAGGAAATAGGTACCCTCCACCCCTGCCCCAGGGTGTCTGCGGACAGAACAAAGAGCAGGGTTCTGTGCCCGGCCAGCGTGCAGAGCCTGTAACGTGATTGCTGCCTGATGGTGCGAAATGGATTCAAGGCCCAGGTCCATCTGGTTTGTGTATCGCGAACGAGCTGTTAAAGTGTCAGGACTTAACTTCTCTGGATTCGAGGAAGTCTCATGAGGTTTTATTGAGCAGTTAAGATGGGTGTAAACCTCACTGGTGGGACCCGCTTCTCCCCTGTGATCTAAGAGACATGCATGGTTCACAGGATGGAGAAACACAAGGATGGCAATACAAGGGTGGACCCCCCCCCCCAAATGAAAGCACTGGGGACTTGGAATCCACGCTCCATTGATTATGTACCACTACAGCCATTCATTCTCTTTCGAAGCTTCTGTATCTTTCTGGGGCATGGAGACAATTACCTTGTCCAACTCACAGAGCTGCTTGGATATGACAGATAATGAACTTTGGAAAGGGGTGTAGTAATGGGAAGGGGAAGCCAGTAGCTTCTTTTCATTTCCTCTCTCAGAAGGGACCAGAAGGAACTATCAGGACCTCATCTGTTGTTCCTGTTCTCTCTCACTCCTGGTCAGAACGAGGCAGTGTTTGTACGCACACCACTAAAAGATTCTCGAGAATAACTGACAGCCGCTCTGGGTTCTGTTCTATTGGCGGCTTCTGAAGACCCATCAGCCTTGGAAAGAATATGAGAATATGGCCCCAGGTGGAGGAAGGGGCTACGGGAGGTGTAGCGGCTTTAAAACATGTTTGCCAATTCCTTCGCACACCTCTCATCAAAAGATGGAGTCGCATTCCCCTCTCCTTGAATATGGGCTAGGCTTAGTGTCTCACTGCTAAGCAGGAGAGGATGGTGGCAGTGATGCTGTGTGACTCGTGAGGTGGGCTAGGAAGGCACGATAGCTTCCACGTGGCTCTCCTGCTCGGAGTGCCTACCCTTGGACCTCTGGGACTTGCAGTGTCTCTGTTTTCCCTCCATCGCATCTTAGGTCTCCTGCCGTCCTTTATAATTACCCCCATGGGACTATACGTGGGGGAGACAGAGGTCGAATAAATTATCCCTCAACCAATCAAACAAATAATTATAGAGATGATAGCTGCTGACACGGAGAGCTGCTTTTTCTTATTCTGTACCTTTCTCTTCTTCAGTCCAAAGCACCCCACTTTCTTCAAGGACCTGCCCCTTCTATATAGGTGGCATCTTTACATCCATTGTGCCAATGGTGGACATGTGACCCATGCTGGCCAATCATAGTTGTTCACATCCCTCTGGCTGCAGTGATTGGCTAAGGGATGGGCACCTGACCCAAACAGACCCAACTGGAGTTTCTTCTTTGAAATTTATAGGGACAAAAGGAAATGGAAAGGATGTAAGTATGGATAGCGCTGTCTGTCTGCACGCATACTCTCCTGAACACCAGCCACATGGAGAAGAACCATTTTTTCAGGGGGGAAAAAAAATGGGTCCACATAGAAGAAAGCAGCAAAACCAAGATTTGAGCAGGGAGAGAGAGATACTTCAAGTTCCAGAGGGCTGTGGGTAGCCTGATGTCTGGGACTTAGCTGTCATGTGAGCTAATAATGAAGCATCTTTTTTGATTGGGCTGGTTTGACCTGGGTTTCTGTGACTTGCAAAACAAAGAGTTCTGACCCAAGCAACAGTTTTGCAGGAACCACACGTAAAGCGATGCGAGGGTAGAAGAGCAAGAACTGATCCCATCGCGAGGGTAGAGAAGGCTCTCCGGAGGAAGTGGGTGCTGGCTGAAATGAGAAAGATGAGAAGGAACTGACCAGACCAAGGGTGCCGTCAGGGGTTGAGAAGAGTATTTTCCAGGTAGAGAGTGTGACACCGGCTAAAGGCCTGAGTCAGGAGAGACGTGAGGCCCATTCGAGGAAACAAAAGAAGGTGAGTGTAGCTGGAAGGGAGAGAGCAGAAGCACTGGTAGTTTTTAGTGTGACAGGACTTTACAGAGAGTCATTATAGTGTAAAATGAGAAACGACCTCAAGTTCAATTACCAACGTGCCTGTTTCTAAGCCTCTTGTCAGTCACATGCCATCCAGGAAATTTCTCTCTGACTCTGACTCCCCATTTTCTCCTGCATCCAGCCATGCCCTCCAAGACCCTTCTTTCCAACCCCTTCGCTCTTCTCTTTTCTAACCATCCTTGGTACCTCACTTCTGGTCTGCCTACAGAAACTAAAAGCCCCTTTTTTTATTATGTAGATCGTGGAGGGGTTTTAAACTTGAAGATGTACCAGAATCAGAATCCCCTGGAGAGCCTGTGGGAACACAGACTGCTGGGCCCCAGCCCCAGAGCTCTTGATTCAGCAGGTCTGGGGTTGGGCCTGAGAATGTGCATTTCTAACAAGTTCCCGGCGATGCTGATGCTGCTGGCCCAGGACCACCCTTTGGGGACCACTGATGCAGAGCAATTTGCCTCTCTCCCACCAACCATCCCTCACATGATGGCCTCCCCTTCCTCAATCAAAAAGGATCATTCCACTCCATCACAAACACATGAACCATCCCTTTGCCTCAGTTTATTGATTTGGAAAATGCAGATAATAATAGCACCTAACTGATAGGATTCATTTATGTAAAGTGGTTACAAAAGTGATTGGCCCTATTTAGGTATTATGATTGTGTTGGCATTTTGTATTTTCCAAAGATGGCCATTGTCCAACAATACCTTCCATCCTAGATGTTTGTCGTCAAATGTGACCCTGATACTCTGCCCATTGAGTATGGGGCCTGTGTCTCCTTGAACTTGGGTGGATCTTTGTGATTGCTTTGACCAATAGTGTAGAAGAAATGATGCCATGTGACCTCCAAGGCTACCTCAGAAAAGTGCCATGTGCTCCCTCCTTGTTCTCTTGGATGGCTCAGCCACCGTACTGGGAGGAAGCCCAAACTAGCCCACATGGAGACACCTCCTGTTGATGGTCTGGCCAACAGCCAGTTGTGGTCCCAGCCAACTGCCCGACACGAGCGTGAAGACACCTCCAGATAATTCCAGCCCTTAGCCATTGGATCACCCTCAGCTGTCAGATCTTCGAGCTGAGGACCCAGACATCCCAGGCAGAGAAGCTGTTCCCACTATGCCCTGTCCAAATTCCTGACCCACAGAATGAGTGAGAATAAACGGTTGTTTCATGTGGTTTGTGTTACACCAGTAGCAATGGAGATAATTATCATTAATTGCCATAATGCATTACATCTTCCAAGAGACAAATCATCAGACCATTCCCCACAAAAGCAGAAAGAGCTATAGTTGATTTTTATTTTAAAAGATCTTTGCCTCTTTTTTCCATTCTATTTTGTTCCCTGTGTTACCTTAGCTAAGTCACACAACCTCTCTGTGCCCTAGGGTCCTAATATATGAAAGGACAACACTTGATCTTAGGAAAGAAAGGACCATGGAGGCCAGAGCTAGGAGGATGCTTTGGCTGAAAGTTGCTATTTTGACCCTTGACACTGACAGCTCATGGAGGAGGAGCCCACCCTCCTACCCTCAGTGTCCCCCAGAATCAGGGCTGCAGTGAGGGCTGGAATCATCTCCTATGCAGAAACCCAAAGGCTGCTCCAGCTCACATGGGAGCATTCGACAGGTGGGTAGGTGTGTGTGGGGGGCAGCTGAGAGCCCCCCTGTCAGGCGGGGACTCTTGTCCCGCTCCCCACACAAGAACACAGGGTATGGTGAGGCCAAAAAGGAACACCCACGGAGCCATAGGTAGGGGGTTCATACCACTATACTCTCGCTGGCGGCTGGGTTGGAGACACAGGAAGCAGGAGCCACACAATCCGCAATCTGCCATCCACTTCTCTGCCAACGAGCCAACCCCTTGCTAACTTCAAGCTGCGCTTGCTAGCTCAGCCACGGCAGTTATATCAGTGGCCAATGGCTAACCGGTTACAGCTGATGGCCAACTAGTCACAGCTGATAACCATCTATTACCCGAGCCAGCACCTTTCCACGTGAGGCCGAGAGCCTGGAAACTGCTCTCTGGGACTCTGTCCCCACACCCCCTGCCCCCCAGCCTGTTTAAAGGGACAAGATCCCACCTAGTCCTTCTCCCTGGGTTGGTCTGGACTGCTCTTTGCTTCCTTTATGAGACCTCTTTCCTCCAGGCTTGAGCTAGCACCCAAGCAAAGGCAGCGAGCCTTGCTTCTGCTCTGAAGACTCCCCCCACTTCAGCTCAGCATCCAGGGAGAGAGGACAGAGGACTAGGGTTGGGGGAAAGAAGAATTGCATGGCTTTGCTTGGGGGTCTCGAGATTTCTGCCATGCCACCTCTGCAGTGACTGGAACAGCATTCCTAGTGCCCCCCCACCCCCCGCCCACACCTCCCTCTCTTTCTCTCTCACCTGCCACCAGGTGTCCAGCCAGCCTTGCCTCTCCCCCCTGCCCATCTCCTGCCTCTGGCCCTTCCCCAGATTCCTTTTCTCCGTCTTCTTGGTGGGAGAGGCCATGGATGGTGACTGCCTAATACAG
This sequence comes from Rhinolophus sinicus, assembly GCF_036562045.2. Taxonomy (NCBI): domain Eukaryota; kingdom Metazoa; phylum Chordata; class Mammalia; order Chiroptera; family Rhinolophidae; genus Rhinolophus; species Rhinolophus sinicus. The sequence continues at coordinate 30,335,748 of NC_133765.1, read as the reverse complement.
GACAGTGAAACCCAAAGCAACATTTCCCTTACCAGCCAACGGCATCTGCTGCTCTGAGCCTGAGACCAGCCATCCTGAAAACTTCCAATAGCTCCCCATTGCTCTCAGTTCCCCTTCCAGAGCCCGCAAGGTCCCGGGGGTCCTGCCCACTACTCTGCCCTCATCTTGTGCTCGGGCCTCCGCACTCGGGATTCCAGCCGCACTGACTGCCTTCAGTTCCCTGAATACCACGTGCTCTCACGTGCCAGGCCTTTGCCCGTGCTGTTCCTCCTGTCTGCACTGCTTTTCCCTTCCTGCGTTCACTCCTACACTTCCTTCGGACTCAGTGGAGGTGTCCCTTTTGCAGGTGAGGCCCCGGGCCTCCCCCACTTGCAGGTGCTCAGACTGCCTCATCTCTTCCCTCTTGTCAAGTTTACAACTGTGCACCGCGCACTGGACCGATGTCTGTTTGCACCACCAGGTATTAAGCTCCGTGATCGTGAGGAACTTGCTCGGGCTGCCCCTCACCCCTGCAGTAACACAGCTCGGTGCTCGGTCTGTCAGAAGTACTTAGTACATATGTGAGCAGTAAATGATGAACAAACCAGCGTCACACTTTCAGGGGCTTATCCTGCCCTTCAGATTTGGTAAGCATCAGAACGCTTCCAGAAAAGACAGAACAAAATGTGGCTGTAAAGTGGGGTCAGGGCACGGGGGTGTCTACCTGCTGGCGTTGGCTCGTCTTCATCTCAGCAGGAAACTGCTGCACTCAGGAGAGGATGCACGGCCCCATACTTTCCGTGTGGCCGTGGACAAAGTTCTTACCTCAGTATTTCTCATCTGTATAATGGAATAATAACAGTCTACCTCATCGCGTCGTTATGAGCTGTAAGTGTTAGTACGTGCGAAGCACTGAGAACTGTCTGGCCCACAGAAAGAGCTCCGAGGTTGCTGTTGTTATTAGGAAAGCTCCGCGTTGCCAGGTTGCTCTGTGTCCATCCTACGGCCCTGTCCATACGCCTGCACAGAACTGGTCCTTCTCCTGCTCATTACCGATGGCTGCCTCTGGTTTCCAGGACTTCCTACACAGGAGCCCAGCCCGGGACAGTGATGGTGACCCGTGGAGAATGCATCACGCCTATCACGGTTCTGTAGCTTCAGTGGCTGGGAGGCAGTGTCCTGCTGGGAGAGATAACTTTCTGTAAAGATGGATGGCCTCTCACTCCTTGAAAGTGCTCCAACTGAGAGATCAGGGACCCTACTGTGGGTGGGAAGGGGAAGCACGTGTTAAGTGGCCATTGGGCCCAGTGGGGAGGACAGGGGACAGGGGGTTTAGTTCTTTCTGTTCCAACAACACCCAGCCTTGCAGACTGATGAGCCCTCTCTCCTTGCCCAGGTAACTGCTCAGCTGCCCAAGCGTTTCTTTGCACACTGGTGAAACCCAGGCATTATAAGCACTCATTGGAGGGTCAAGTGTCTGGAGAATGAGTCCGTGCTTTGCCATTACCTTGATTGCTAAACCTGGACCCATTGCTTCACTTTCTTCTGGTCTCAGTATTTTCATCCACAGAATGGAAACAGTAATACACATTTCATTGAGTTATTCTGTGAAACCTAAGAGATACACATGTGAAGCCCCAAGGGAGGGCCATAGAGCGAGATTGTGAAATGCTTTCTGTCAAAGGCCAGCTAAGGTATATTTTGGGCTTTGTGGTCCATATGGTCTCTGCTGTAACTACTCAACTCCACTTTGGTAGCAGAAAAGGGGCCATCGACAATATGTAAATGAAGGGGCGTGTTCCAATAGAACTTTATTTGCAAAAGCAGGTCTCAGTGGGCTTTGGCTCACGGGCCATAGTTTGAGAGCCCCCGTCTAGAGTGTTGTCCTCCAGAGTAGGGGCTCTGGATCCTGGCTGTGCCTGAGTTTAAATCCCAGCTCTGTCACTTAAAAGCTGTGGGACCTTTCTTCACCCAATGGCAGTAGTAAGAATTTGATAAGTTACACATTTATAGACAAAACAGTTGCAATAGTGCCTTGCAAATATGAATTGTGACACATAAGTGATCACTCTTACTTTTGTTGCTACAAAGATGAGTAAAACATGGCTGTTGCCCTCATGGATAAAGGCTGGGGGTCGGGGGAAGAAAGCAGCCTACCAGCACACCACGAGGAGACTTGAGGCCAAGCCTTCAGGGGATGCTGTGGAGTGGATGGCTTATTGCTCCCCTGGGATTGCAGGGAACACTTTAGAGAAGGTCACATTTGACTTGGGTCTTGAAAGATGAATAGGAGTTCACCAGGCAGTGAAGAATACCAAGCAAATTGAGCAGAATAGACAAACCCACAGAGAATGAAAAGATCCTAGAACAGTCTAAGGTGACACAGAGGTTTGGGGGAAGTGGAGGATGACATGGCTGGACATCTAAGGGGTGTCAAATTATACCGAGCCTTGAATGCCTTGGGAAAAAATTCAATTCCCTGCCATAGTTTCAAGAGTGATAACAGTATCTACCAATGGTTGGTGTGGGGACGGAGATAAAGACTTTGAAGTGCTTGGCACAAACATACGCTAAGTAAAGTTCTACAAAACAACCCCAGCCCAGATATCACAAACGCTGCATGCAAACGCAGAAACAAGAAATGGTGGGGGGACATGCCTATGACGCGTGTCACCTCTGCTCATTGACCCGTCAGACTTCACTTACAAAACACAGAGATAAAATGGTGAAGCATTTTAAGGTGGCGGCATTAGCACGTTACATAAAGTGTAACACGGTTGAGATGCACAGCCTCCTGGATAGATTGGCAGGGAGATGCTTTTCCTGACGTCCAACTGCTTTTTTACTTCCTTGGAACCAAACTCTGATTTCTGAGATGCAGGAGATGATGCCACTTTTGATCTCCAACCCCTGGCAAGCTTTGCACCCGGCTCCTACAGTCATTATACCCTCACAAGCTCCCTATGAGTGGTAATTATTATCCCCAATTTCCAGAGGGGGGAACGTGGTGACAGAAAGAGGTGACAGGACTTGCCCCCAAATCAAGCAGGTATTGAAAGTTCAAACCAGGATTCGAACTTGGTCTCTTTGGTTCCAACCTCTGGACAGCTTCCCCTATTTCACTTGAGCATAGCTACTTCCAGACCCACACAAACCTGAACACATGTATACACATCAAGTCCCCACCACCCCCTCGCTAACCTAGCTCCAAACTTTTTTCAACCACAATCACCCCGAACACCAATGCACTCGGTCGGTTCCAAAAATAAAATGGATGCCCGTGGATGCGTCTATGATTGACATAACGTATCGGCTGGCTTCACTGTTAATTAATGCAGAGAGGAATCATTAAATCAGATCAAATTCATTTTAAAAATGTTCAGCTCTGCCCTCCTCTCCTCCCCATTGTGAGGGCTGCATGGATGGTCGGGGGGAGGGGAAAGGGAACAGATACCGCGATTTAATTTTTCAAGTAACACTGTTCAAATAAAAATACATTTGTTCGAATGAGATTGCCCTGAAACAGTGTTTGCATTGATGGCTCTGGGAGTAATTCTATTAAGCCGGAGCATATTTTTCATCGGGAGGCAGGAAAAGAGAGTGAGAGAGTGAGGGAGGGGAAGAAGGACTGAAAGCTGAATGTAACCTGATGGAGCTGCAAAAATCAGATGTTTTAACCCATTTTGGCTCGGGTTTCTCCACTAAAGTTGGTAACCATTCTCTCGCCTGTTGTGGGACATGGGGGGTGTGTTCACCTTGTCTCAGACATGATTGGGCTCTGGGGCTCAATGAGGCAGGCTGCCACAGCTGGGCATATGCACCCCGTATCTGCTGGGCCAGGCAAGTTGGAAAGTGGAGCGGTCATGGGAATTTATTTCATCATTGCTCCTGGAGAGAAACGCAGCTTGAGAAGGCACTTTGTGTGTATGTGTCCATGCATGCACACACACATACATGTATACATGTGCACGTGCACATATGCATACATATAAACATACATACACACCTGCATGTATATAGTATACATACACACAAATACGTGTATACACGTGCATACACACAATCATACATATATCCATGGGTATGTTACCTTTGGGTGTGGCTATATGTATACACACACCCACATACCCACACATATACATATACGGCACACATGCATCCACACAACACACACGGACATATATATGTGCACATATATATATATATACACGTGCACACACATATATTCACCTTTGGATGAGACTATACACATACATGCACACATAATACATATACATTTATATGCATAGGTATACATATAACGTGGAAACACCTATAGATAAGACTATATGTGTATACACACACACACACACACATATCTTCACATGTACACTTGTCTGAGTCTGAACTAGGCAATGAGTCTGAAAACTAAATTCAACTGTCATTCGTGGAGTGTCGGCCGCACACAGGACCCTGTACTGAAGGCCACACAAGCCTGAGCTCATTCGACCCCCATCCCAACCTGTAAGGTATGTACAGGTGAGGAAACTGAGGCAGAGGGGAAGTGACTTTCCCAGAGATACGATTAGGAAGTGGTAGAGCAGGGACAGAACCTAAAACTCGGGATCTTCATTTACTTTCTGTTTTTGAATCAGCTAACACATCCCCAAGAGGTCTTGGATGAAATCCTGATTCACCCAATTCTTCAGTTTTCCCATCTGTTCAATGGCAGGAAGGACCCCTGCCCCCTCTGTACACCAGGAATCCAAGGGGAGTCAGGGACCCGGGAGCAAGCTTCAGATTTCAGGCCCCACCTCCCGACCCCCGACCCCGACCCCCGCCTCCCTCTTTGCTCCATATTAACTTCCTGGAGCTGTGCTAACAAATTGCCACAAACTAGGTGGCTTGAAACAACAAAAATTTATTCTCTCCCAGTTCTGCAGGGCAGACGTCTGAAATTAACATATGGGCAGGACCACACCCACCTCTGAAGGCTCCAGGGCGTGAGTACCGTCCTTGCCTCTTCCAGCCTCTGGTGGTTCCCGATGGTCCTTTCATTTGGGCTGCATCCCTCTGATCTCTGCCCCCGTTTTTAGAGGGCCTTCTTCCCTCTCTGTCCTCTCCTAACCTCTCCTCTTGTTATTGGACTTAGGGTCCACTCAGATAATCCAGGATGACCTCATCCTGAGAACCTTAACTTAATTCCATTTGCAAGGACCTTTCTTTCTAAGTAAGTTCACATTCACAGGTCCTGGTTGGATATATCTTTTGAGGGGCTACCTCTTAATCCACTATAGTCACAGAGAATCTTTCATTCTCTTCCGTTTTCCTATCCTCCTTTTCCTATCATGCCTACCACCTTCTAACATATATATTTTATCTATTTATTTTTCTTATTGAATACTTATCACTCTCTGCTAAAATACAAGCTCCTGGAGGGCAAGGAAGTTTGCCTGTTTTGCTTATTGATATGTCTCAAGATCGTATAACACTGCCGGCACACAGTATACCCTTAATCAATGTCGGTTGACCTCTATTATTTCCTCTTTATGCATCTGTCTTCTTGAGTATATCACGAAGAGGGCAAAGCCAGAGCCTCTGTCTTCTTTTTCATTGTACCTCTCAGGTCTACCTGTTGTCTGACATACAGGAGGCATCGCATTAAAATGTGTTAAATAATAACAATCATCGCTATCTTTATGAAGATCCAACTAACGACCAAACTTTATTCTAAGGATTTATCCTCACAATAGCACTATGGGGGAGGTAACACCAATTCACCCATTTTACAGATGAAGAAACTGAGGTTCAGAGAGGACAAGTAACCTGCCCAAGTTCATAGAAAAGGCCCTACATTTAGATCCTGGATGAGTCACTATAGCATCATTGTTTTAGCACCTCAGCAAATTTCAATTTCTAACCTTTAAAAAAGTCTCTGAGATGACATAAATAAAACAGGAAGTCAATGACCTATCTCTTTGGTGGACCATCTGGAGCATGTGTAACACTTGCTTGCATGTATGTCATCATCATTTTTTTCCTGTCTGGTCCAATAAGGACTTTTGTCCAGTCACCCACCAAATGCAGCTGGGTGTGATTCAGGTTCCCATTGCAGGGTTGTAGTGGCACTGTGACATCCAGAGTAGGAACTGGAGGCCCTCGGTGCCATAAGTGACACTTGAAGTCAGTAGCCTCTTTGGGATATGTCCAAAAATGGTGCTGCGAGGGGCCCATACAGAATTATGGAAAACACTGTTCCAGGGTGGAACAGTCTTTGTGGAGGAAAGGGAAACGGGGTCCCACTCATAACTCACAAGCACAAGCGTCAAGATTGAGACTACGCTGGAACTCTTTTTATTGGACGGCTTGGGCACAGCTGCTCAGTCATGTCTCACGTGCTTCCCTTAAGGCAGGCACGAGAGAAGTCTCAAAACAGATAGCAGGGAGAAAAAGGGGAGCTGCTCAATTTTCATGAAGCCCCTACTATGTGCCAGTCCTGGGGAGAGCTGAGCAATCATTTCATATCATTCAATCTGGTGAGTTTTAGCTCTGCCTGCACATAAGGACCATCCAGATTTTACAAAGATACAGGATGCCCAAGACCCAGCCCCAGAAATGCTGAATCAGTTGGCCTTGTCTGAGCCTGGCTGAAGGGCTGTTCCAGAAGCACCTCAGATGATTTGAATGTGAAGCCAGAGTTAAGAACCCGCTGGTTTAATCTTTGCAACAGCTCTCCAAGGTTGACAGTATGCACATCTGCATTTTAGAGATGATGAAACCAAAACTCCGAATGGCTTAAAAACTAAGCCAAGGCCACATGGCTAGCACATGACAGAGCTGGGATTCATGCCCAGGGGTGTCTGACTCCAAATTCGGTGCTCTTTCTACTCTCAGGGTGGCCAGGGCGAGCTGGCCCCCTGGACACCTTCAGTCTCACTCGCGATGGCCCGCAGTCACGTAGACCCGGGAATAATCGATGCCATCAGAGGACAAGTGGCCTCTATCAAAACACTCCTCCCTGGAGGAACGAGCTTTGGGGACTGCACCTTGCGCAATTCAGATTGGAGTCCTCAAAATTAAATAATGATGGAGGTGGGGCTGGATCAAGAGCGGGAGGTGAACCCAGTGTCTGGAATTCATCCTTGTCTCTTTTCTGATCCGAGGGCTTGCTGAGACCTTTTCCAATATCCTCTTAAACTGTGTTTCTAGGGGAAAGGAAGCACAGGTTCCTACAGGGGTCTTAGGCTCCCAACGGGGCAAGGGGCCACTCAGCCTTCCTGTCTCCTTATTGCTTTAATTAGCTGTTTGGTGACCTGACAGTCTCTTTGATACACATCCAATGTTGGCCTGTGAAATATGGGGCATGTCAGCCTGTCGAACGCGGGTCAGCCAGATTGTCAATACTGCTGTTCACCAGGCTGATTCAGGCTGGGTGCTGACCTGCAATGAAATCATTGAGCCATCTATCCCCTCCTCCTGGCCAAAGTGTTGGTGGCGTGTGGAGCACAGCTGGTGGCTGGAGGAGAGGTGACAGTGTCGAGGCCATGAGGCCATTGAGCGGCTGACTTCAAACCAGAGGCCCAGGGCAGCAAACAACAGGGAGAAAACAAAGAAAGCACAGTCCAAGTTAAACAAACTACAGAAAAGCCAGAAGAAGACAAGAAAATCAACAAGTCAGGACAAGAGGAGGATTTCTGGGACACCCAGTGCGTGGTAAGGCCTCGAGTTAACCCTGTCTGCATTGTTGGCTTCTGGGAGCACGGAAAGTTTCCCTGAGCAATTACCATGGTATGTAACACACACAGAGAAACAAAAACCATAAGGTTTGTGACAACTGAAATGTCAGGGTACACCAATAATGTGACATGCTAAAAAAAATACATCAAAGTAATGTGTGAATGCATGAATAGAGGTATACTGACTGTAATAAAGGAGGTGATCCATTCATTTCCCAAGCATTAATTGAGCATCTATTATGCATCATGGGTTATGAGAGTTGCTGAAGATATTACAGTAAACAAAACAGACACAAATCCTTGCTCTCATGGAGCTTTCATGGTAAGGGAAACATGTTCAAAGAATAATGATTAAATTATATGTTGATATTTGTGATAAAGATACACAAAAGGAAGGAAAGTGTTGGGAAACAGTTTGCCATTTTAAATGGAGTTATAAGAGGAGATGTCTATGAGAAGGTGACATGTGAGTCCCAAAAGAGGGGCGAAAGCATGAGAGAGCGCGTCCTACAGATATCTGTGGGATGGGTCTACTAGGCAGAGGAAACAGCCAGTGCAAAGGTCCTGAGGAGCGGGGAAGTGTGCCTGGAATGTGTGAGGAATTGCAAGGGGGCTACTGAAAGTGGGCTGAAATGAGGGAAAGGCCAGTGACAGATGAAGATGAGGAAATAGTGCAGGGCAGGTTTGCAGGGCTACTTGTGAACCATGGAACAGACTTCGCTTCCATTCTGAGTGGGATGGCGAGTTGTGGGAGGGTTTTGACCGGAGGCCTGACAGGATCTGATGTAGGATTTCCCCTGGCTACTTTTGGCAGAAAAGATTGTAGAAGGCAAAGGCAGAAGCTGGGAGACCAGTTAGCAGCTTTCTAGGTGGCCTTCCCTGAACCTAGGTGGCTTGAGGTCTATATTGCTACCTCTAGCTCTAGCTCTACTTCTCTCTATATGCAAATACTATACATATATATGTAAATACTATAGACATAGACTTTACATATTGAGAGAAGTATCTATATAGTGTTTACTTGAAGATCTATCTAGATATACATCACATCTCTCTAGATACATATCACATCTATCTATCATCTATCTATCTATCATCTGTCTATCATCTATCTGTCTCTCTATCATCATCATCTAGCTAGCTAGCTAACTTTACATATGAGAAAGAAGAGAAACAGAAATTCCAATGTGTGAGGAGATAAAATAGAAAAAAAAGAATCCCTGGGGAAGCATTTGGGGGGTAAAGGGAAGCAGAGATTGTGCCAGGACCACACGTTAATGAGTTTGGCCTTGATCTATGAGCACAGAGGAGCCATGGGAGGTGTTAGAGGGAGGGAGTGTCATGATCAGACTGATTTCAGAATGATCCCTCTGGATGCAAAGCGGAGATGTTTGTGGGGACCGTTGAGATGGCTTTGGCAGTTGTCCAGGGTGGTGGTGAGGATGGAGAGACGTGAGATCTGAGTTATGGTCAGAATATGAAGTTGAGGGGAGTTGATAAGATGATGGTGGTCTGAAATTATCCTGGTAGAAATGTATGATGTAGCCACATGTATCCTTTGTAGCACCAGACCCTTCCCAGCCTCATCCTGACCCCCTCTCCAGTCCATTGTTTCTTTCCACCTAAGAAGGCTTCCCTGGCCCCTAACCCCTTTTATTGCCCTCTCCACCCCCCCACCCCACCCCCACCCCGGTTCCCCTTCAAGACTCAGCTCCCGTTTCTTCCTCCACGAGCCTCACCTGACAGCTCTACACTGGTTTCCTCCCTGGTGTCACTTGCCCTTCTCAGACCCCATTTGCACACCGTAGGGGTTTGCTCTCAGGGCTGCCACATAAGGTTGTTAAGGTTGCACACTGCACAAATGGCCTGGCCAAAGTGGCAAATGGGGACTGACATCCATTGATTTATGAAACCTCGACTTCTCAGGTGGAGCATCTCTTTCTAATTCACAGAAAGCATGGTGTGGGCTAACCCGCATGGCTCTCCAACTTCTGCCACACTGAACTGTAATTAGTGTGTGTTCTTGTCCATCTCTCTCATTAGACTTAGCTCATTTCTCCATCCCTAGCACTTAGTACAGTGCTGAATGTGTATTGAATGAATCGATGAGTGGGTGGATATACAGGAGAACGGATAGAAGAAAGGACAGTGTTCTTCCCAGCAGTATAAATCAATCAACACAGAAAAATAACGATCAACGGGTATCGCTTGGCTCATTACCCTCTGTCCTGAGGTACCCTGTCAAGACACCACCATTCCTCCACACTAGGGGGTGACAACTTTTTCTTAAAGGACCAGAGATGACTCAGTCGTTCTGCTGTTGTGCGTGAAAGCAGCCATAGACTAAAGCATATATGAATGGGTGTGGCTGTGTTCCAATAAAACTTTATTTATAAAACAGGTAGCAGATCGTTTGCCTACACCAGGTCTAGACAACTGTTTCACCAAAAAATTCTGCCCTTCTGCCCTGGATTCATTTCTCCCCAAGGGCCTCCTTTCTCTATGTCCAGTGTGTGGTGAGAGACACAGGGTGATGAAGATGACAGTAATGGTTATTACTAACATATATTGCATGTTTGTGCTGCGTCAGGCTCTGGCCTAAGCCTTTTTCACGTATTATCTCAATTAATTCCCAGAACTGCCTTACCAGTTCTTAATGCTATCCCATAGCACACTGAGGAAACTGAGGCAAAAAGAGATAAAGCGACCTTAGGTCACATAATTCTACCTGACAAAGCAGACACTCTGCCCACTGAGTCCAGGAAATTAACTAGACTCTACATATTAGTCTAATGACATAAATAGCATGAACGGTAACAGGCACGTTTTCTGAAGGCTTACTCTGTTGCAGGCACATGTTCCATGCTTTACAATGATCTCGTTGAATTTTTCTCAGGCACATGGTAAGAACAGCATCTTGGTGTCACAGCTACCCCAGGGTCACAGAGCAACAAGGTTGGATGTACACACCATGCCCTCGGTGCTGGGAACTTTCTAGAAAACAGACTGCTTGACTCGATGGTTTTCCTTTCCTGAGGCTACGCGCAAGTCCTGAATTTCTTTCATCCTGCACGGGCTGTGCCTTTGGACTCCATAGGTGCCTTTTATCTTATCGGGCCCTTTCCCCCCTCACTTTGCTAGCTGTCACGTTTGTTATTCTAGGATAAACTTTCGGCAGATGTAGCACATCCTTTGGGGTCAATACTCTGTGTTATCCCAAAGATAGTTCAAATATTTGTGGCCTTGTCAACCTGCATCTCACCGGACGTGTGTCGTGGCAGCACGGGAGGGGCATTTGATTCCTGGAGACTGATATGAGCCAGTGAGAGGCTCTCACGGGAGGGCACGGAAAGCAGGTGGTACACACACCAGTTCTTGGCCCCAGGCTGGATGAAGGCAACTGTCGGGAAGACGGGGGGAGGCCAGGGTTGACTGAATGTCTCCTGCATCCCTGGTTCTGTCACACATGTTGGAATGTGATCCTCACACATGCACTAAAAAGAAGGGACTTTTAATGACCATTTCATTGACAAGAAAACCAAGGCTGAGTGAGTTTAACGGCAACAGGGATTCTTAATAGTGTGTGGGTGTGTGTGTGTCCACACCGCAGACGTGTGTACACATCTTTGGCAGTATGCCGAAGCTAGGAACCCCATCTCAGAATAGTGCTTTAAAATCCACAAAATATGTGGGATTACTAAGGAAACCAACAAATAGAAACCAAGGTGACACAGTAATATTTGTGTTAAACTCTTGAAATGACAAGTCGAAGCAGCCGGTCTAACGACAACCTCTGTGGCAGAGGTGTCAAGAGACTGGAGGGACACTAGATTCTGTGTGACACCAGTCACCTGACATGCCGATGTCTGTGACACACACAGCGACTGCTGACCCTACTATGTGTCTGCCGCCCATAGTCATAAGGGAAAAGAAAGGCTAAATTTCTGTTCCAGGGGAGTGACAACAGAGATGTGTTATATTTTCTTCTCGACCAAGTTCACGGATGCCCTGAATCCCACACCCACAGAGCAGATGGGGTCTGGGGCCCCTGAGCCGGTGGGTAGGCAGGAGCACAGCCAGTGGGGTCAGGCTCCAGAGACACGCTCTTACCACTGTGAGAACCACGTTCTCACTATAAAACCCCCAGCTCCTAGCATTGCACCCGCTGGCTTTGTCCCCAAGTGAACCAGTTAGCCGTGACCGTGGGGGTTGGGGGGAGCAGAACAGAAAGCCTGCCTTTGAAGCTTTGGCTTCCTTTGATGTGCAGATGCTATCAAGGTCCTTCCTAGAGTTGGGCAAATTTCAGTGGCACACCCCCCCCAAACCCTCCCTTCGTGAACATTCCCCAAATAGTCCAAAGGCCTCTCTCACACGGTTTCTGTTAGGTTGTGTTTTGTTTTGTTTTTTGGTTTTCGTTTTTCTGGTTTTTGTTTTGCGGGGTAAACTGGTGGCTTGGTGGGCTGGACGTGGACTTTCAGAGGGAACTTTAGGATTTGAAGAAGATATTTTCCGATAGTCCTTACTCCAGGTCAGATTTAAGAAGCATAGTGGCTTTACTTGAGGCAAACATACACAGAATCAAAACGTAGCTGCGCAGTGGTTAAGCAAAGCAGGGCTCTCAGATGCAGGCTTCCTTACTGTTTGGTGACTTCAGGGAAGTCACTTACGCTTTCTGAACCTCTCTTTACAGATGGGGAAACTGAGGCAGGCTTAGAGAAGCCACGTAACTTGCTCAAGGGCACACAGCTATCAGGGGATGCTGAGGTTAGAATTCATGTCTGTCTGACTATAGAGGCATCGGAGGGACTGAGGAAAGAAGGGAGGCAGGTCCCAAACACCTGCAACAATAGCAATGACGACGACACTAGTAATGGAAAAACAGTGACAGTTCCTCAGGAAGCATGGACTCTGTGCCAGCGACTATACTAGGCATTTAAAAGGGTTTTCTTGACTCTTCCCCCGAGTCCTGCAAGGTAACGATTCCCCACTTTCTACCAATGGGAAGCCTACGATCAGAGAAGTGATGTGACTTTTCCAAAGTCACCCAGCAGGGATGGCAGAGCCAGGGCCCTTTCCATAACCACGTCCGGAAGCATAGCCCCTGAGGTCTTTCTGGGAATCAGGGAACTATTAGTTCCAACGCAGAACTCCACAGAGGCTCACTCCGAGTGGGCTGGCGGTAGCATTGGTCCCCTGGGATAAACATCAACATTGGCTACTCTGAAGACAGGGCGTGAGGGAAGGACCCCTGAGTTTGGAATCGGCTGAAGGAGGAGGAGGCAATGGAAGGCCTGCGATCCCTTGGAAGCAGCAGCCCTTCAGTAACCTAGCGGGCTCTCCAGGGCGGGCCTGAGCTGCCGGGATGACAGGAGGCTGTGGCTCATGTCCAAGTTGATCTGCAAGCTGCACGATGACATAGCTGTTGCCGGAGACGTTCTCTGACAGACAGCTACCAGCAACGCAGGAGCATGACAGTATCTCCAGCACCACCTTCTTGTTTCCAAAACTCGGTCAACTTGAGTCAGAGAGAGCCAGGAGACCTGTGGCATCATGGGACCTGGGCTTGGGGCTGGACATCCCGTGCAAGGGGATCTGTCTTGCCCATTCCCTTGGCCTTCCTTGCAACCCAGAGCTCACATCTGCAGCCCATCTGGCTGGGCTGAGGAGCCCAGTGCACAGTCAGGGAAAAGGAGGTCTCTCTGTGGGTAGTTCAGGCCTGGCTTGGGCAGCTTCACCCTCCTCCCAGGCCAAGATCAGTGGAAAAACTCAGCCCAGTGGGCTGCTTGTGAGAGAAGCTTCTGACCTTGACTTTCAGATTCCTGAGTCATCTCTCCTTGAGTCCATCCTCTGTTTGACATCTTAGCAGGGACCTTTGATGAACTGGTGAGATAATGGACATGCTTGGAAAAAGATAAAACACTGAACAAAAGGTTGTGCTGGCCACGGCAATGGGTGTGATGGATTGGTTAAACCTTGAACTTCCTTCTTGTCCAACGGCAAAGATGGCTCCCTAAGACAGCCAGTTTGCATAGTGACCCTCCCCCCTGCTGCCCGCCTTAGAGAGAAAAGAAACTCACCAGTCATTGGAGCCAGTTATATCCATCAGTTAGTGGAATTGCCAAAACAGTTGTCAGACAGTCATGAATTTGCCCATTTTACAGACAAAGAAACTGAGGCATGAAGAAATTAAAGAACAGGCTGAAGATTATACAGCTACTGGGTGCAGACCCAGGATTTGGACCTATGGTCCAAACCCTGACAAAACACAGGATTTGGTTAAGATGTCTTCAGCTGGAATAAAATATAACACAAAAAAAACAAGAAACATGTGTTTTTGCAGAAATGTCCCTGACAACTCCTTCAAACCTGTAGAAAGATGGCTTTTCCTCCTGACTGCAGCTGGGGCTCTTGGCATGAGTTGTATCGAGTGGAGGTCCCACTGCGAGGAGGTGAGAAATCACAGGATCGCACAGTTGGAAGGGACCTCAGTGGGTTGCATCCCCTCCAATACAGCCATGCCAAAAGGCCGTCCAGCCAAAGCTTGGATACTTGCAGAGAAGAGGGACTTAAACTTGCAAAGTGGCCTAATCTATTCCCAGACAGTTTACGGTTACCTAGTCTTCCTTTGGGCAAGTCGACAGAATCTGTTAAAATAGGAAATGTGCTCTTTCTACTACCCAGAAATGCATGAGGAAATGTGTACAGGGATAGTCACAGCCACACTGTAATAGCAAAAAATTGGAACCCATCTATTTTTCCCCCCAGTAGGGAAATGGATGCATAACATGTAGTATGTTCCTTCAGTGGAACATTATATGGCCCTGAAAAAGAATACACTAAGTCTATACAGATCCCCACGGATAAATGCCAGAAACACAATGGCGAATGACAAGTGTCTGCTGCTGAACATTTCATAGTTTAGTACTATGTACGTTTAGAAAGAGCGACACAAATCTCATCTACGCATTTTCTATGGTAAATACATGCGCGCGAAGGTATTTGAAAAAGTCTACAGAAGTAGTTAACAAACTCACAACAGTGGTTATCCCTGGGTGGCAGAGGAGAGAAGAAGCCTCTGAATTTATTTGCAGTGTTAAATGATGCTCTTAAAGATGGTACATTACTGTATAGGTTAGGTAATTCTATCTCCAGCTTCTTAAATTTGTCCTATTTTTTTCCCCCTGAAAATATGTGAAGGTGGGGTTTTGCATTTTTCCTGGATCAGAAACCTCCATTCTTACAACCATTGCTCCTTTGCTGTTTTCAGACTCCCTATGTCCCGTGTCTTTTTCCCTCCACATGTTCCTGCTTCTCTTCCTCCCCTCTCTCCCTCCCTCTCTTCCTTCCTCTATGCTCTCTGACATCACAGAATGAAAACACAAAATAGAAAGAAGAAAATAAGACCCGCCCATATTCCTACCATCTACGATTAGCTATTAGGAACGTGTTGGCATATTTTCTAACTGCCCCTCTTGTATATTTATACATTTTAAAATTACTCAATAATGCACAAATCCATCGTTTTAAAATACAATGGGAGCATCTCAGGAAAGTTAAAGCCCCCTTGTTGTCCAGTTCCAGTCTCAGTTCTACACACCCTTATGTCCACCCCCACACATACTATCACGAGCTCAGTATACACACTCCCATTTCAAGATGACCCTTACATACTTAGCTATGAATCCTTAAAACTATAGAGGGCCTCTTGGGTGTCTTCAACTTCTTAAGTGGGATATGAATCACTTCGTGACCAGAATTTTCTCTCCATATCATGTTTTAAGAAATCCCCCTGTTGACATGTGTAACTCTGCTTCATCCGCTTTAACTGCGGTCTTAAAACATGTGCGTGCGTGGTCACATGTGTATCCAGCTCGCTGTTGGTGGACATCTAAGTGAATTCCAATTTCTTCTCACACAAATAATTTTGTGATGGACATACTTGTATGTGTTCTTGTGCACGAGTGTAAGAGTTTCTCCAAGGGCAGCCCGTCTTCCCCAGTAAACAAGGGTATCCAGAGTTGAATCCAGTCTTCAAACATGGTCTCATCAGACTAGCCAGCCAATGAACATTTGTTGTAGAACCTGCTATGAGCCACCATTCTAGGCATAGAGAACACAAGGCAAGAACTTCCCCTGCCTACTTAGAGTTTATAATCTCATGTAGGAGACCAACAGTAAGCAAATATTCCAAGCTGTTAAGTAAACATAAGTTTTCCGTGGTCCATGAAGAAGAACCGGGGCAATGAGAGCAATGACAGGAAACCCAGCCTAGCCCAAGTTCAGGGAAGGCTTCCTGGAGAGGGAGACACCTACCTGTGTTCCAAAGGATGGATGAGTGAAAACCAGGATGGTAGGTAAACATTTCAGCAGAAACGAATGAGAACAAGGTGAGTATGTTCCTACCTCAGGGCCTTTGCACTTGCTGTGCTCTGGCTGAAATGCTTTCCGCCCAGTTCCTTTGTGAGGTCCTGGAAGCTTTGTAACTCCCCAGTGTTTGCGATCTATGTGACCCTGGCTGCCTCCTATAACCTGACTGCCCAATGTCACTTCCTTGGTTTCTGGAGGAGGCTACTAAATTGGCTACCAGGCCTGGTCAAGAGAACCCCTGTTAAAACGCACAAGTGTTGTAGTCTCAAGCATGGACTCTGGAGTCAGATGGCTTGAGTTCAAATCCCAGGTCTTCTGCTTTCCAGCTGTAGGACTTCAGGCAAATGAATTTCCATTCTGAGAAGGCTACAAAACAGGGATAAAATTACACTCTCTAACACTCAGCATTCTTGTGACGATTAAAGGAGGAAACGCATGTGAAGTACATAGCATAGGACCATGAACTTGGTGAGCACTCAGTCAATGGCGACAAAAATAATAACAGTTACTAATACTAGTGTGTGGCTGCTACTTGAAAGAGCAAAAGGAAGCAGACACTCTGTCCCCAGAGACCAGATGGTCAGTTACTGAGTGACTGAGGGCCTGGAGCCCCAGCCACATTTCCTGGAAGCCTTTATCCTTGAACCCAAGGGTGTCTCTCCAGCTGGACTGTGGGTGTGGAGCTGAGCAAATACTCCATCATTGATCCGCCACTGTGGTCCAGATGCTTCCCCAGAGCACTGGGTGTGGGTGGGTGAGAGGTCCCCTCAGGCTCTTGTTAGCTGTGCCTACAGAAAAGTCCAGAGGAGAGGGTGGGATGGGACACCTCTCAGGCCTGCTCCTTGCAGCCTCTGGCTTCTATTGTCAGGAGTGGGTCCTTTATAACCCCTGCTAGGGTAGGTCCTTGGACTCTCCAAATCAGTGATAACACACCTTTTGCCTTCAACACAGCTTGACTGTTTCTTGTGATTTTAATAAATACCAATGAGCCATATTCATTATATATTTTTCTGGTTAAACACTTTCTGCAACTCTGACAGGGGTCCTATTTCACCCCCATTTCCTGGGGTGGCAAAACTGAGGCTCAGGGAGGCGAAGTCACTTGCAAACCTGCAGTTTTGTCAGCTGCAAATCCAGCCTCTTATCAGTGAGGCGGTCAGCACAGCCCTCTTTCCTCCACAGCCTCCCACTCAGCAGCTGGGATCTTGGACAAGGAACCGAGCCCATGTGCCTTGGTTTCCTGGACTGTGCTGTGATGTGGAGAAAATACTTCTTAGGGTTGTCAAAAGGACCACGACGAGTTCATGGATGCCCGGGGCTGGTGGCAGTATCTGGCTGACCACAACCATGCAGGTGGGGGTTAAGCGAATTATGATTACATTTTTCCCTTGGCGTTGGCTGCCTGTGTTTCTTCATTTTGCAAGTGACCTCTTCATGGACTTTTTTGACTAGGTTTTTATTTCGATAGGGGGTCTCTTTTGAAGACTAGAGAAACTGGGTGCTTCTCCCAGAAGGACAGGGGACACACTGGGACTCAGCACCATGCCCTCCCCCCTCTGCCCCCAAGAGGATGGGATGGTATTGATCCCAGGGGCTGAGTCATCCAGTCTGGCCTTTAAGGGCACTTGGATCTGCCGGGCAGTGCCCTTCAGAGGTCAGTGTTGCAGCCTCCAAGCTGGGGGACCAGCAGAAAGGCTCCAGGGGGAACAGGGAACCGAGATCTCCCACAAGAGTTAAATGAGATCCCCATTCCAGGGGACCACCCAGAAACACACCAGTCTCATCGACAAGCTCCAAAGTCCTTGAGGAGACCATCTATCTCTCCCTACGACTGAAGAGACCTGAACCCCCAAGGGGCCCCTTCCAGGGCTGACTTCCTGCCTGGGAGCTCTCCAGACCTTGTCGCCTGAAGTCCTGGCTGATGAGCTCTCCCTTTCCAATATCCGTTCCCTCCATGCCCTCCTGCCCTTGGCCCTGCCCTGGATCCTGGCAACATCCTGTGTTCTTCCCCTGAACTGAACACCCCTCCAGCTTCCCAGCGTGATAGGAATCTTAAATAAATGCTTCCTGTCCCTTGACCACCTTATCTCCCATTCCTCCCGAATGGCTGACGTTCAAGAACCACAGGCAGCATTGCACTCCCTTCTAATTTTAAACCTGCCCTCTGAGGCTCTCTCCTCTTCCTTCTTAAGGTTCCGGGAAAGGCCAGGAGGTGTCAGAGGTCCTTGTTGACTCGTTGAGTCAGCAGAGGCCGAAGCCATGCCTCTTGAGTTCCCAGGGAGGGAGTGTGGGGCTAGGGAACCTGGGTGAGGCCACTGTGCAGCTCCTGCCCCAGTGAGAACGCTGTTCTCCCGGGAGTGGATGCTGAGTGCCTCTGTCCTGAATCCACAAATGAGTGGAAAAACGAATGGGCTGGAAATGAACTGAAACACATCTCGGAAGGAGGGAGCCAGAACAAAATGTGTGCACATACACACTGAATTGTCCTTTCTAGAGGGTACAAGCCCAAGATCCAGTCACTAGTCTTCTGGTAATGGAAACTGAGTCTTCCTGGAAGTGCCAGACCTTGCCACACTCGGCCCTTGGGAGGGTGAGTTTTAGGACTGTCCCGTGACCCACTCAGGTTCAGCCAATCAGAGCATTGCTGGCCAGCGATTGGTTCTGGGTAAGCATGTGACTCCAATGGGACATTTTGGAGTCTATGGAGATTTTTGTGCACTCCTGAGAGAGAGAGGTATACCTGTTCAGGTGGATGTTGCTAAAAGGATAAGTCAGCCCACAGCTGCAAGTGACCATTTTGATATTTCCCTCAGAATGGAGCCTAACCAAGGGGAGGCCAACCCGGGATAGAGAAAGAACAAGCAAAAGATTTAACCTCCTCTGAATCCCCGAATCCAGCTCTCTCTGAAGCCAGTTCTTCTGGAATTTTCAATCACCTGAGCCCATAAAAATCCCTTTGTCTTTAGTTTTCTGTTACCTGTAACTACACACACACACACACACACACACACACACCCTTAAACAAACACACATAATGAAGTAGGAGGAAAAACGTACACTGGGAATGCATCACTCATCAAGATGTCACTTTGATACAGCTTTCTGAGCTAAAGATCATTAGTCTTATTTTATGGCTCATCATACTGAAGCTCAGAGAGGTTAAGAGGCTTACCTAAAGTTGCACAGCTTGAAAGTTGTAGAGCTAAGATTTAAATCCAGGTCTGCCTAAGCCAAAATCCTTGCTCTTTGCAAAACTGAGCTGTCTTTAAAAGGAGCTCAAAGAGGTCCTCCAGTGCAGGTTATGGGAAGGGACCAGGCCACTGTAATTAACCACAAGGCCGGATTACGGACACCTCATTCAGGCCCCTCTTCCCCTTGTTAATCATGCCATCATTCTGTGAAACAGATCCCCTCTTTCTCTCCCTTCCTTTTACTTGCTTCTCTTCCTCTGCTCACCCCTTCAGCCTGAGTATGTTCCAGGGTTCGCCCTTAGTTCACTCCTCAGCTTTTAACACGCCTCTTCCCTAAGCCCCAGACCCATAAACACTCACATGTGTCTCCTCACATCTGCTCCTGGATGTCCCGCAGGCACCGCAAGCTTGGAATGTCCAAGGTGGAGCTTATCACCTTTCCCCAAACCCACACTTATACCTCTCTTTCCCCGGCTCATCTGTGATGTGATCAGCCATCCACTCAATCAAACCAGAAAAATCGTGGCATCCTGTTCAACTTCATCTTGTTCCACACTCGCCCCACCTAATCTGTCACCCTGTCCTGTGACTCCTTCCTAGATAATCCCCAAAGTCATCTTTGCTCCCATTCCAGTGAGCCACGCACGTGTGAGTGGATGAGAGAATAAAAATGTCGGCGTGCGTTCAGCTCTTGGAAGCCAGGCCCAGGCTGTACCTTGTATCCCTCGTCTGTATCTACATTCACGCTGAGATCCAACACACACCGCCATGCGGCGTCATTCACTTTGCCGCCTTCCAGTGCTAGTGACATCTTATACTCAAAATTATTACAGGCTCGTGGATAGTACACTTTATTAAATACGAACAAGTTCTTTCTTGACTGTTGTGTGTGTGTGTATCTGTACACACGTGTCTATACACATACATGTTTGTAGGTTTCCCTCCAGTCCTTATTTCTACCACACCCCTCCCCCAGCCCATATACGGAATCCACAAGATTTGGAGAATCCCACAAGCTGTTTCTTTCTCCAAAGCCTCCAAGTTGCTTTGTTAACTAGGTCATGCTTGCTGTCATTCTCACAGTCCATCACTCGTTGGCTGTAAGACGAGTTACCTCATCTGAAAGTTGAACCCCACACAAGTTGAACACAACAATTGACCATAGAGGGCTGTTGAGAGGATAATTAATAAATAAAGATATGCCTGCAAAGGACTTAGCTCATCCTCGGCACCTAGAAGCATCGAGCACATTCTAGTATTGTTGCGATCGTTACTACTACTATTATAAGGAAAAGAGAGATTTCTTTTATTATCATGTTCTTTCTGGGTCATGTCCTTAAAATTTCACTTCTTGATGAATTATTACCGACAGCTAAGACAGAGCAGTTCCCTCTGAATCCTGAAAATGAGCAGCACCTCCTTAATTAGCAGCCACGGGGAAAATCAGAGTGTCTGTCCTCTCGCTGTTTATATTAACAGCTTTCATTAATCACACATAAGATAACAGACATCCCTGTGCCACCTCGACATGTGTTAAAAAAAAAAAGTCAATTGTGTCTAAATAGAGGTCTATACCCTCGGAGAAAATGTTCAGAATGGAAACTATTTAAGCATTGCTTTCTTTGTACTCTTTTAGTGGAGCAGTGGCTCATAGAAAAAAGTTTAAGAGATGGAACCAACTTTAATGGTGTTTCCATGATGTAACAGCAACTTAACTAATGCTTTACACATAGCAGCAGTGGGCCTCTTTTGCGCCAGTTCTTACCAGTTTGGAACCTGAGGCTCAGAGAGACTAAGCCACCTGCCCAAGTTAAGAGTGGTTATATGTGGAGAGTAAATAAAAATCGCACAGGTAAACTGCTTAAAACAGAATCGATACCATAGGATGCACGATGTACCCTGTTTCCCCGAAAATAAGACCTAGCCAGACCATCAGCTCTAATGCATCTTTTGGAGCAAAAATTAATATAACACCCGGTATTATATTATTTTATTACATTATATTATAATATAATATAATATAATATAATATAATATAATATAATATAATATAATATAATATAATATAATATAATATAATATAATATTAAAGACCCGGTCTTATATTATACTAAAGGAAGACTGGGTCTTATATTAATTTTTGCTCCAAAAGACGCATGAGAGCTGATGGTCCGGCTGGGTCTTATTTTCGGGGAAACACGGTCTGTGCTGGTGATACTGCTTTGTAAATTCAAACAATCGTGGACGTTTTCACAAGTCATTTGAAACAACTATATAGTATTCTAAGTCAGGGGTCAGGAAATTATGACTGACTGGCTAAATCCAGGCCCCCTGCCTGTTTTTGTGAATAAAGTTTTATCGCCACAACCATTCACATATACATTGCCAAAGGCTGTTTTCACATTACAGTTGCAGAGTTGAGTAGTAGTTGCAGTTGCTACAGACAAGCTGTATGATCCCCAAAGCCTAAAATATTTACTCCCTGGCCCTTTGCAAATATTTTGCTGGCCTTTGTTCTAAAGAACAACAGCACCTATTGCTAGCAATGCTTATTGAGTCCAGTGTTTTTGCAATTTCCTCAGTATCCCTGTATTTTTGAACATTCATGCCAAGGTATCTGTTAGGACAAACTGTTAGGTGCTAGATTGCTGAGACGACTAAAAAGTAGGACGTCTGTGAGAGCAAGGGGTAGCAGCTGTTTAAAGTGTGGGCACCTTTGGTGGGAGAGGAGAGCTAGCTGTTGAGTCAAATTGATTCAAACACAAAATCAGAGCCACTCAGAGTCCCTCTGACATCATTTCCATCAACATTTCATGCAACAGACATTTTCCACATGTCTGAGCTGGGCCAGGTGCTGTGCCAGGCAACAGAAATACAAAAACTCCGAGAATTTAATTTTTAGTGCGGTGAACTTTAAATGTGTGTATGTCGTGAAGTTCTCTGAAAATTCATGGCAGCGGCAGAGTACCTATCCCATAAGATGCACAGTCACGTAAAATTGCATCATAGGGATTGACAACGTGCCTTGAAGCCCTCCCATTGACTTTTTTAAATCCTTGGGTGAAGAACCCTTTGTCCAAAAAGGGACAGATTGACCCATCAATAGTATAAAGTATCATGAATGCTGTATTCGAGGTACATAGGAACGAGAGTGTGTGAACAGGGAAGGAGATCATCAACATTGCTTTGTGGGAGACCAGGGAAAGATTCTCAGAAGAATGGGGACTTGAAAGATGTATAGGAGTTCTCTGGATTGTCTAGGAAGAGGGGAGGCAATTTTATCAAGGAAAACCTAATCGGGGTAAGAGGAACTCGGAGAAGACCCTACAGTCAATGCCCAGAAGTCTGGACTACTCCTGGTTTGTCAACGGACTCTGGAAAACGAGGGTAAATGTCTTAACCTCAGTACTCCCGCCCATCTCTCCAACCCCTCATGGCCACATCAAATGAGAACCAGAACGGCACTCACTCCCGTTTTAAAGTTGTCTGGAATCCAGAGATAAAAGGCTCCATGTTAATAAAATATCATCATGAATGCTAAAGAAGTCTGATTCTCTGAGGGTTTCACATTTCATGACTGAAATCCCCCCACCCCCACCCACCGCCAGCTTGATCAGAGTTGCAGTAGCAATTTGAATGTCTTTTTCTTTTTGTTCTTTTTTTTTTTTTTAGTGTTAGTAATCATATCAGGAAATTACTAAGAAGGCTTTTTGGTCATTCCACCTCTTTGAAGTGCGTGTGTCTGGCTCTGTGTGTACGTGTGCATGTGCATGTATGTGTGTGTGTGTGTGTGTACACATCTGCACTTTTTCTGAAAACTAGAGTCCTCTGGGTCATTGAATTTGGGAATGTGAAGACATTGAAGTAATGCATTGGAAAGTATAGAGCTACTTTGAAATATGTGGCTCGTAGGTTACTGGCTGACACTTGGGTTCAAATCTTACCTCAGACACCGTATTAGTTTCTGAGGACTTCTGCAATAAATGATCACCAACGAGGTCATTTAATTCAACAGAAACCTCTCACATTTCCGGATGGGCAGAAGTCTGGCGGTGTTGGCAGGACTGGCTCCTTCTGGAGGTTCCGGTGGCTGCTGGCACGCCTGGCATTCCTTGACCTGTAGACACACCACTCCAATTTCTTCCTCTATCTTCGCATGCTGTGCCCTTCAGTGCGCCTGTGCCTCCAATCTTCCTCTGTCTATTTCTTCATAAGGACACCAGGCCACGCCGAATCCAGGATAATGCCATCTCAAGAGCCTTAATCACACCTGTAAAGACCCCATTTCCAAATGAGGTCACATTCACAGGTTCTGGATGGGCACATTTTTGGGGGCCACCATTCAACCCAGCACAGCCACATGCCACCCGAGTGTCTTTGGGTCTGTTCCTCATGCCCGATTAAGCCTCAGAAGTGATCTCATCTGGGCATCATGGCTGCTAATAGAACCTCACTTCAAGGAATAAGACAATGCACATATAACCCTCTGCACCAAGCCTAGCACACGCAACGTGCACACACGACAGGGCGGTACTGTTATTCTTTGTAGCACGAGTGATAATTAGTGTCGCTGTTTCTTAGCCAGGAGCTCTAACACATGGAGGGTGGGGCAACGTGACCTCAAACATCTGGATAACAAGACCAGGGTGCTTCCCAACTCTGGTTGCTTGGCATCTTGTAGATTCCAGACGCAGATGACAGATTACCAAGATGATTGACTGCCCTCTTCCCTCTCCCCCTGCCACTGGTGGGTTGACCGAGACTAACTGTCATGGACAATTGACACTGAAGACACACACACACGCTCGTTTTCCCCAAATCAGTTGCCAGTGGCTCACGGACCTCATGGGGGAGATGGGTGTCCAGAGTGGTGTCCAATACATACATGGACTAGAGGCCCATCAAGGTCTGTTATGCAAATAGAGGGGTTGGGAAATGTCATGAACTTTGTAGTCATGTAGAACAATGGGTTTGAATCTCAGCAGTGCTGGCTGAGAACCGAGAGACCGAGCTCCTTGGTGTCTCACCTCACTCATCCTTAAAACTGGAGCCAAATATGCCTCTCCCAGGGTTATTCTGACGATTAACTAAATAGATATCTCCCTTGGCCCAGGGTCTGGAATACTGTAAGAGCTCAGTACTGTTTGCCATTATTATTACCATTATTCATAATAAAAATGTACAAAATATTGGTTCAAATGACTTATATGGAAAGATCGTTGATTTGGGAGTTTATCTTCCATAAGCAACGCACACCCCTCTTGAGAACATTGCACCTTTTCCAAGTCACATCCAACCTCGAGAAGTGGTGGGAAAGTGGTGAGAAGGTTCCAAAGAAATCCTGAATTGACTGTAATTGGCTGCAGTTAACAGAGACAAAGCTTTCGTGACCCAGTGGAATCAAAGAGCTGCGTAGGAATTAAGTTCCATCGTAGCTAAATAAAGAACATAACTGTGTGACATTCACACCATCCCTAAATCTGATCTCCATATGTGAACAGAACACATAAAAGTAATATGTTTTACCTCAATTGCATCTCGTATTTTATGTCACTCTTCTCCCCCAGGAAGGGAGAACGGCTTTCGAGCCTATATTTTTGTTTTAGAGGAACTACATGTGAGCAAAACTTTTCCAAAGAGACAGAAATCTCTACAGCAGTGCTTTTCACTCCGGGGTGATTTCTGTCCCGGGGCTGGGGGGCCATTTGACAATGTGTGGAGACAGTTTTTGGTTGTCAAAACTGGGAAGCAGATGCTACTAGCATCTAGGGGGTAAGGGCCAGGGGTACTGCTAAACATCCTCCAATGCGCAGGGCAGCCCCCACGACACAGCCCATCCCAAATGTCAGTAGCCAAAGTGACAGCCCCCTGCTGTGCAGACATCAGGCTCCCTGGGAAGGCCGGCTAGCACATCATCACGCTTTCCCTGCAGCGTGTCATCATGTTGGAGAAAGAGAACCGGGCTGTGAGATGTCAGGCTCCGGGGCCTCTCACTCGTGAGAAGCCGCAGGCAGACCCCTCCAACACCGACAGAGATTCGTTTTCCACATCGTAAAACACGCACTGCGAGCCCTGCTGTCCTTCCTGTCAGAGGCTGAAGGGAGAGCTGCAATCTGAAATTCCAAAATGCATCTTTCTAATAGTGATCAAGAGGGACAATGACTCTGGAAAACAACAGTGAAAGTTCTCCAACTTCTTCCAGTCCAGCAGAAGCCCAATCTTGCAGCCCAGACTGACCGTCTTCGCGATGTGTGTTATCTGTGGTGAGCAACACTAGCTGCTGTAACAAACATCATATGTTCGTGGTTTAACACTGGAACTGCTTACATCTCGCTGATGCAACAATCCAGCTTGGTTGGGTGGCTCTCCTAGATGACCCTTATGAAGAAGCAACTCAGAAATCCATCTCCCTCCCTCCCTCCCTCCCTCCCTCCCTCCCTCCCTCCCTCCCTCCCTCCCTCCCTCCCGTTCCTCCTCCATCCCCAGAGGCTTGGAGTCCTTTTCTTCCAGCTTCATAGATGGAGAGAGAGTATGTGGACGTTCATGAGGGAGGTTTCTTGTGGGGGAAGACCTAGAGGTGGTAGATGTCACCTCTTCTTGTTTTCTGTTGGCCAGACTTCAAATCATATGACCTCACCTGACTGCAGAGGAGGCTGGGAAATGTAGTCAAACCATGTGCTGAGGACGAAAAGAAAATGGATTTGGTGAGCGCATTGTAGTTTCTGCCACAGCATCCTTTTTCTCAACACAAATATATGCAGATTCAGTATGGATGGGGTTCCCAGTCATGGAGATTTGGGAGTTCATCTTCCATAAGCAACGTACACTCCTCTTGAGGACGCTACCCCTCCCCCGAGTCAGATTCTAAAGTGCATCAGTCCCAGAGCTTGTCTAGCCCGGGTGCAATTCTCTTCTTTCATGCAGCAAGGATTTGTGCAGTGCCTGCTGCATACCAGGAACCATGCTAGGTGCTGTGGAACATAGTGGTGAATAAACAGACCAAAAAGATTAAAAAAAAAAAAAAAACACTGAAAAAGCCCCCGTCCTCATGGTGCAAGCATTCTAGCCAAGGGAGATGGTGAATGAGCACATTATAAACAGCAGGTGTGTTTTTAAAGGTATTCAGCAGTGCAGCTATGAGTCTGCCTTCCGCTCGAGAGAGTTGGAAGCAAGTGTCAACATCTAAGTCCAGCTGAGCTGGACCCGTCAGACTTTTCTCTCCTGGGAATTTGCAGTGGAGATTAAGAGACGCCAAGTTTTCCACACCGTTCTGGAGGCCGGAAGTCAAAGATGAAGGTGTCAGCAGGTTTGGTTTTTTCTGAGGCCGCCCTCCTTGGTGCACATATGGCCACCCTCTTGCTACTTTTTCAAGGGTCATTTCTCCATGTGCATGCATTCCTATGTCCCTTTTTTATAAGGACACAGGTCATATCGCATTAGGGTCCTACCTTAACCATCTCATGTACCTCTTTAAATCTCAATGACCTCTTTAAAGATCTGAGCTCCGAATACTGGGTACTGGGGGCTGGGACTTCAAATTCTGAATTTTTTTGAGGGGGGACACACGTGAGCCCATAACACCTGGCTATCTTTTCTGTCCTCCTGTTCTGTGAGAACCCTTATTTCCTTAAACCAACTCTTCTCATTTTCAGTTGAGCACATTTAGTTTCTGTCTGTTCCTTTCAATTGTAAAATTCCTGCCTATTTCTTCCTTCTCCTGTACTGCACTTATCACTCGTTTATTCTGCAGTGAACGTGACTGGTCACATACTTTGGGACACACCAAGGGACGCAAAGGTGAACAAGAATTGGTTGCTGTCCTTGGGGAGTTAGCTTTCTGTCAGTTGCAGGCTGAGAATTTCAGGCAATCATTACTGTCAATGGCTTAGGGACGTATGGTCTGTGATCACATCACCTGCTAACTTGGTGAGGGTCTCCAGGAGGAGTGTTGTCTTGACTAAGGGACAAATAACATGGCACAGGCTACGTCTATGGTTTGATCACTAACTAGGAGCCACATACCTATGGAGTTTGAAAAGATGTGATTTCACGAAGGGAGATTTAAGTTTGCTATCTCCTCCTGCTCATATTAAATTCATGAGCCCTGCTCAGCTTCACCTTTACCCAAATATGCATTATTACTTCTATATTAGGCAACCGCTCTAGCTCTAGAATTAGAGGTTTCAGATGTACTAATCAGCACATGATGAAATATTCAAGCTCCCGAACGATAAGATGAAAACACCACAACAATGACTTACCACGGGCCACTTCGCAAACTAACAATTTTTGTTTCTTTGTTTTTAACGAGTTAAAACATCCAGTTGGGGGCCAGGGTTTGGGAAAATGGGCCACATGATAAACTGCGATGGAAACTTAATGCTGCTCAATTTTCTTCTTCTACCCAAAGAATCAAGCATCTGCAAAAAGCCCCAAAGCAGCAAATCTACTGCAAGACATTTTCTTAGTGATGTCACAAGAGTACAAAAAAGTCTAACTACAAAGATGCTCGCTGCAATGATATCTGCAATAGCAAAAGGGGAAAAGCCAAATGTCCAACAATAATGAATTATTGCATAAATTATGATGCCTCCAGAAAATGGAATGTGCAACCATTACGAACCGAGGCCATAAAAGACTGTTTGATGACATGGAAAGATGTTTGTGATGTATTTTTGCAGGAGGAAATGAGGCCACAATACATTATGGGTAGCATGATCCCATTAAAAAATGCATAGGAAAAACACACAAAGAATGGACATTAAAATAGAAACGTTGGTTATCTCCGGGTGGCAGGCATAAGATTGGTTTTCGCTGTGTTCTTTTTTAAAATTTCAATGAGATAGTATATCATGTTCAGCACTGCTAGACATGGACAAATCACTAAATAGATGATTACTCTTGATATTATCACTCACCCCACCAGTTGAATGGAGTAAATGCCACCTACTCAGGTTTGTTGTTAGAAATAAACAAGATCCTAAAGTATCTGGTATACGGTAGGTTTTCAATAGAGACTATTTTTGTATTTATGGCTCTGTCCCCACAAGAGGGATATATGTCATAGTAGATGAGAATATAGATTCTTTTAGGCAGATAGACTTGGATTAAAATCCTGCCCCTCAGCCATTTTCAAGCTGATCAAGAATGTAGGCAAATTAATTATGTCCTCAGTTTCTTCACTTGAATGTGAAGGCAGCAATAGCGATGTCATCAGATTCCTATGAGCCTGAAAGATGATGTAATAAATTACATGGCATATGGGGGATTTAAGTATCAGTCTCTGTTTTCTACCATATTGTGTGAGAAGAATACGTCGTAGATTTATAAAACAAAAAAGTGCAATTTGATCTTTCATATTTTCAAATAAAATATATAGTTTGAAAATATAGTGAAAGAAAAGGCTTTATGATAGTATTATATAATTAAAATACCTAGGAATAAAATTAAAATAAATGTGCTGGATTCATATGAAAAAAATGTTTAAAACACAAAGTGGATGTTTCAAACATACAAAAAAAGGTCAAAAAAAAAAGTGCAATTTGAAATGCACGAAGTACGTAGATCTTAAAGCACCCACCCTTCTCCTTTCATCTCTCTGCTACTCAGTACAGTAGGAATGCGTTTGGCATACAGCGAGGCTATCACACCAGTTTTGGTAATGGAAAAGGGTGTAGGATGAGCTTACAAGAGCCAGAAGTTGATAGTGGGAGGGGAAAAGCAAGGGAAGAAGCTACTGGGAACTGAAAAGAATTTCGCTCAAAGCTTGTTTTTCAGCAAGGCTTCCACCTGGAGCAGGAAAGGTGTTGGAAGCACGAGTCTTACCAAGTTTACTAGGATACTCTGCCCTTGATAGCTCACAGATCCCCGGTGATCTTGAAAACCAGGCCAGCTCAATTAGCAAGTGAGCTGCCTTCGTTTGATTGGTAAAGAAGGTATGTGAAAGCAAAACGTGCACATAGATAAGAGATTCTGTTAAAATGCGCATCAGATATTATGAATACAGATGTCTCCACACTACCATTTCTTTTTTTATGTTTAATTGATCTCTTTATTTTTTCCAGCTTTGAGATACAGCTGACATATAACATTGTCTAAATTTAAGGTGTACAATGTGATGGTTTGAGATGCAAATATATTGTGACGTGATTACCCCAATAAGATTAGTTAGTACATCCATCATCTCACATAGCTCACACTTTCTTTTCCGTAACGAAGACTTTTAAGACCTATTCCCTTAGCAGATTTCAAATACCCAATAGCATATAGTTAACTATAGTCACCACGCTGTCCATTAGCCCCCCAAAACTTCATCTAATAACTGGATGTTTGCACCCTTTGACTATCTTCATCCATTACCGCCACCTTCCTGTCTCTGGCAATCACCAATCTATTCCCTTTTTCTATGAGTCAGGGTTTTTTAGATTCCAGATATAAATGATATCATGCAGTATTTGTCCTATCTTTCTCTGTCTGATTTATTTCACTTAGCATAATCCCCTTGAGTTTTATCCATGTCGTCACAAATGGCAGAATTTCCTTGTTTTTTTTATGGCTGAATAATATTCCATGATATATACACAGACCATACAGGGGAGGCCAAAAAAAAAAAAGTACACAAGTGGACACTTTGGTCAGCGTTGCTCAAGCGGTAGTTTGTCGTAATCAGAAATGTCCGGATGCTGATGTTTCCTTTCTTAAAATGTGTACCTACTTTGAGCACCGCTTGTCATTGCAGAAGTCACATGTGACTTGTATTCATCTTTTGTTATCGGTGTCTACTGAGTATTACAATTTTAATACAGTTTTCCTTTCTTAAAATGTGTATTTATTTTTGGCACCCTCTGTATATACTATATATTAAACACACAAATATATATATATATATATATATATATATATATATATATATATATATATATAAATGTTTTCTTTATCCATCCATCCGTTGATGGACACTTAGGTTGTTTCCACGTCCTGGCTATTGTAAATAACGCTATCCCTTCTGCACTGTCCCTGGGGAGGTGGTGAAGGCAGAGACCCAAGGCAGCTGAGTTTGACCCAGAGATGCCCAGGAAAGCCACCAAAGGAAGACAGACTTCCCAAAATGTGGACATTTATTATTTAAACATTGATTGTTCTGTATAAATCATACAGCTGGAAAAGGCTTTCCATTCGTAAAAGTCATTTTTAATGGCAGATCAAAGTCTGCCGACATTTTGCTGGACCATGAATTCTCGGGGATGCCAGAGAGGTGTGTATTCAGCCTGCAGAGCAGAGTTGGGAAGAACCATCCAGGACAACGCTGAGCCCCGCTTTCCCATCTGGCAAAGTGATAGAACAAGCTTTGCTAGCTCCCTGTATCAGTGTCCTGCCTGGAAAATGGAAACCATTCTGCATGTCCCACATGGAGATAATTTAATATAAAGAATGAATTACCCAGGTGATAGAAGAGTGTAGACGCCAAACAGTCGATGGTGAGGCAACTCAGGTTAGCACCAGAAGAGAGGTGCTAGTTTCCTTAGGCTGGAGGAACAATGAGGGAGTTAGGGCTGATGGCAGGAACTCAACCCATGGCAAGGGCTGCTCAGAAGGAATTGGAACTAAGAAGAGGAGCTTGGTCAAGGAATGTCACAGAACAGCTCAGATTCAAGGGAAGGCAAAATAGACTCCATCTCTTGATATGTGGTATGACATGTACATGTAAGAAGGGAAAGGATTGATGGTGGCCATCTTTAGAAACTCTACCACGATATACATTTAGGATTATTATGTTGTCTGGATGAACTGATATTTTTGACCCCCGTATCATTACAATATATTCCTATTTGTCTCTAACAATAGTCCTTGTTTTGAATTCTACCTCATCTGATATTAATATAGCCAACCTAGGGTTTTTTTGTTTGTTTGTTTTGTTTTTTTCTAGTTAGTACTTGCATGGTACATCTTTTCCATTGCTTTTTACTTTTAACCTATTCGTCTCTTTATACTTATGGTACATCTCTTGTAAATACAATATAGTTGGGTCTCACTTTTTTATCCAAACAATCCCTGTCTTATTTAGTATTTAGTCCATTTATATTCAATGTAAATATTCACGTGGCTGGGTTTGTCCACCATCTTTTTTTTTCTTTTTTCCTTCTATTTATCCTGGCTGTTTTTATTCTCCCCTCCCACTTCCCTACATTCTTTTGTACTAACTGAATATTTTTAGTATGCTTCTGTTGTGCTTTTCATTTCTGAATAGGTTACATTATTCTGACCTCTGTGTATCTATTAAGTTTGTATTATATTTTGGAAACTGGAGATTATATTGTTGAAAATATGAATTATCTTTTTTTTTAAAAGAGAACTGAGTTTTGTTTTGGCAAGTGGTTAATTTACTGGAGCCTCAGGCTGATCTTAGGGACCTGTTTAGGCTTCCTTATGGGGGGTAAAGGGGAGTCCTCTCTCTAAGGCTAGAAACGTTCTCTTCCTAAGGTGTGAACTTGCTGGGGACATCACATGAATGCTTGGGGTATTCAACACACTCTCTCCTTTTCCTGGCTAGAGCCCCAGTGTAACCTCCTGGCCCGGTGTAACCTCTGGAATCACTTTTTGACCCACAGCACCCACTCCCTGCCCCTGCGAGTGGGTGTTTGCTGTCAAGGTTGAGTCTTGCGTTGCATATACACCACGGAGCACTTGGCCCAGACTTCGGGCCGATTTCTGGTGTTTCTCGTCAGTGCAGCTTCTTGCCTCTACTATCCTATCCCACACATTCCAGCTGCCTCAGTCACACCCAACTCCAATCTCGGTTTTCTCTACCAGCAAGTTCATTGCTGTCTGTTTGGGCTCCACTTCTCTATGCTGAGAATGGAAAACCGGGGGGAACGTGGAGATGGCCTTCAGTGTTCCTTTCTCTCAAAGATCACAGCTCTTCACTGTCGGCTGTCCCATGTCTGAGAACAGTTGCTGTGTGTGCTTGCTTGTGACGGAGAGTGATGCATCATGGCTGAAACCAAAAGTCTCACAGTGTTTTGAGAATGAAACGATACAATGCTTATGGAGTCTCGGGTACACAGCAAGTGATTAATAAACACTAGCTAGTGTTATTTTAATATTTTATTATGCACTTACCTCTCTCCCTGGGCAATAGATAATTCAAATTAAAGACTGTGTCTTCATCATGTTTACATTCCCAGTACCTAGCCCAAAGCCTGCTATCCAGTGCTGGTCAACAAATATTTTTTTCAACTCAAGTAACCTAAACTGAGAAAGGGGTTGATGAAACACCTCTTTAGGTGTAAAGACAGAGTTCAGGAAGCGTAATTATTGGTCAGCTCGTGGTACTCATTTTGAACCCACTCCGGTGTTAAATTCCAACCAAACACCACAGTATTCCAGGAATCTTTCCTTTACTTATTTCCCCATTTCCACTGTATTCTATAATATATAGGCTCCTCCTCAGTCTCAAGGCCCTTGCCAGGGGTGGGGTGGCGACAGGAAATAAGATGGAAACTGTGATTCCCAACAACCTTAATACCTGTAGCAGAGATGGTGCAAATAGGTACATAATCCAATAACGAAAAACCAACTTTGATAAGTCTCTCCAACGATTGAAAGACTTCAGGAATTCCAGAAACGAAAAAAGTTATGCATCTATTTGGAAGTGTGAAAGGATGGGAGAGGGGTGGGAGAGAAGTCCGGATAAGCTGCTGAGTGGATCTGAATGGGTCTTGAATTTCACACTAACCCTAAAACTCAGAAGTCTGGAATTTTAGGGGGATGTGAATGAAGGGAGCCTTGGAAGAATTTTTAGGCAGCAAAGTGGTTGACTCTGATGGTCTCACATATATATATATATATGTCTATCTCAATCTCTATCTCTAGCTCTAGCTCTAGCTCTAGCTCTATATCTATATTTATATATTACCCAATAAATGTATAGAGGAGAGTGAGAAAGTTGGAGAAAGAGAACCTAGAGGAAGAAAGAGGAAAGTTCAGGTGGCATAAATGTCTATTCAAGAATCCATATGAACCTGACAGGCATTCAGATCTCTGATTCCCTAGCTGGAGGATGCTGGCGTACTGTCATCTCTTTCTTTTTTCTCACTCAAAACAGGACCATGAAATGGTCAAGTTTGGTGTTTGGAGTCAGAAGCCGGCGATGGCCGGTGGGTCCTGCACAGGGTTTGCTCATGGTCACCTTCGCTTTCACAAGGCACACGGTCAAGATGGAGGTCTCCTCAGACAATCGGTACCATATTTCCCCCTCTCTCCGTCCCACTTTGTCCCAGACCGCTACGTAGGATACGTCCTTCCGGGAGGCAAGAGAGCACTTTGGGTAAAATCATAGGGTTCAGAGTCAGGCCTGGATCTGAGTCTTGGCTCTGAAATTTTTGTAGATGAGTGATCTTGTCCAGTTTGCCCCACTTCTCTTAGCCTCCGTTTCTACATCTGAAAGGTGGGAAACAAGTTCTTATGGGGATTAAAGGAGGTAATGAACACAAAACCCCTAATTCAGGATTAAACCAATGTAGTTGTTCTTCAAAAACTCTTCCTTCCTTCAGCAGCATTAACATGAAAATGACAATGCTAACTGCATCTTTTCCTTGCTAGGTTTGGGGGATTTAATTGTTTTGGGGATTTCAAACCAACGTTTCGAAGATCTAAACATAGCATCAATGTCGGTCCATCCATTGTCCAAATGAATGGCTTATTACTGAACTTTTCGCAATGAAGTTTCTTTTAAGACCTCACTCCCTCCCTTAGGCCTCTGTCTTCAGTTGGTAGAAGTCAAAAGGAACCACAAAACCAACAAAATCCTTTCCCAGGATGGCTCAGCGACTTCTGATTCAGCCGAGGGCCCCAGGTCGTAGGAGGGTGCAGCAGACAGCGACACCTCTCCACTGAGGGGACGATGATTGACAGGCACTCTCTGGGATCTCTGTGGCTTCTTTCCGGGAATGGTTCCTGAAATCCACTATCCCCTAGATGAATTGTCAACTTTTCCCAAACCATCTATACACGATCAATGCGTCAGGGAGGTAACATTCGCTGTGGATCTATTTCCTGCCCAACTTGGGCCACGCCCCTCCGGGTAGGTTATCTCTTTGATGCTTCCCTCCAGGCCCTGTGAGGTTTTCCTTCGCCCCATTTTACAGAGGAGGAACCGGAAGTGCAGAAAATGTAGGTGATTGGCGCCACGTCAACTGCTGGCAGGTGGGTGGAGTCAGAATTAAACCCAGTTCTGTTGACTTCAACCAGGCTCTGTTGCCTCCTTGCAGAGACCCCCAACGCCCAGTCTCCATTGTATTGGGAATGAGTCTACCACCCTGTAATATTTGTGTTTTCTAAAGCAGCTCCTTTTCCTCGCCTCTGCCCCCTTTCCCACCCCCTACACTCATTCTTTTATAGAACATTCAATCCATGCAGCCACTGAAAGGAGAAAAGAAGCTGAAAGCTCCAGTGAAATGAAAATGCTAAGACTCCTTCAAACTTAAGTAGCATTAGAAGCAATTACATTTGTGCAAATGTAGAAAGGCTAGTTGCTATTTCTGATTCCCCCACACCCCAAGGCAGTCAACTGGAAGGAGGTCTGTTAACCATTTCGGAGCACAGACCACGAGACAGCCAAGACTGGGGCCTTGATTTTTTTTCACCCTCTACGGTCAGTGTAACCGGATGACGCCTCTCTTTTCAAAGTGAAACCGATGTCGGTTTACTCAAATAAATTAATGTTTTTATCTAAAAATATGTTTTCGTGGGAACAGGATTAGATGGCATTTCCGATGCAAATCAACATGATTCATCCACTGGAAAAGAAAGAGACACGCTACTAAAACGGAACCTTAAATCTGCGTGTTTAGTAACAGCTTTTATTTCTTTTCCTTTCTTTCTGTTTCTTTCATGGCGGCATCTATTGACCTACACCCAGTACTGTTTTCACAATACTGAGGAAATGGCTAAAAGGAGAATATGAGAGTATGATGAAAAACGAGACAAGGTGAGATGCATTTAAACATCTAAGACGATGTAAGTAATATCACTAGCCAAGTGTGAAGATGTAAAACTTGCAAAGGCATGTGCTGTTAAGTCTGAAGGAGAGAGGACAGAATTCTCCCCAGCTGACACCTTAGGATTACAATTCAACCAACTGTGGATCAAAAATATTTTTTTTAAAAAACATGTTAGGTTGTTGCTGAGATGTCCAATGTAGTTAGGCCTAGGACGGCTGAGTCTGTCCTAAACATGCACAGACGTTTGTTTCTTTGTCATTATTCCCTAAACAATGTAGTATAACAACTATTTACACAGCATTTACATTGTATTAGGTATTATAAATAATCTAGAGATGATTTAAAGTATATGGGAGAATTGTGTAGGTTATATCAAATACTATGCCATTTTATATAACAGACTTGAGTATCCACAGATTTTGGGATGCAGGGCGGGGGGAGGGGAGTCCTGGAACCAATTCCCTGTGGCTACCAAGGGATGGCTATACTTTCTTTCCATTATCCACTGCTGCGTTATAAACCACCCCCAAATTTAGGAGCTAGCTGAAAACGACAATTTATTCTTTCTGACACTTCTGCAGTCTGGGCTGGGCTCAGCTGTGCAGTTCTGCTCCATGCGGTGTCTGCCGGGGCTGGAGTATCCAGGATCGATGCGAAAACTTAGGTGACTAGTGCTTCTGCTGGAATGGCTGGAAGCGCTCTCTCCCCACACAGCCTATCTTGTGGGTTCCTTGGGCTTTCTCACAGCATGGTGAGTTCAGGGTTATTGCACTTTTAATTGGTGCTGCCTCCAATGAGGCAGAGCTGTCAGTGCCTAAGAAGGCCTGTACTCAGAGGTCCGATAACCTCATTTCCTCCGTTTTCTATCAAGTCAAGTCAGAAGACCAGCCTAGGTTTAGGGGAGGAAAACAGGCTCCGCCTTTGGAGGGGTGCCAAGCGCATACAGATGGGGAGGTTTCAGGGTGACCACTGTTGGAAAGTTTCCATCACTCAGGAGCTAACAGGCTGCGTCACAACAACTCTTTCAAATATAAGTTCTGATTCATGGAACATTCTACAGCAAGGAAAATGAATGAAACACAGGTACATGCGAAAGCATCGCTAAATCTTCCAAACATCTTAATGAGAGAAAACAAAGATACAAAATAATGCAAACACTATGATTCATCTTATGAAATTTAGAAACAAGCCAAGTAAACTATATTGTTCATCGATGCATATGTAGGTGTCAATATTATTAAGAAAAGCAGGAAATAATATGAAATTCAGATTGGTGGTTAGTTCTAGGTAAGATGGAGGTGGTTGTAATCAGGATGTCATTACAAGAGGCCTCGGGGCTGGAGATGTTTTTTCTTGACCTAGAGGATGGTCGTGTGTGATTTAATTGTTAAATGGACCATTTATGTATAAGTTCCGTTTGGGTATTATATTTCTAAACTTTAAAAAATTGTGAAAAGTTACATC
Source organism: Rhinolophus sinicus (assembly GCF_036562045.2). Taxonomy (NCBI): domain Eukaryota; kingdom Metazoa; phylum Chordata; class Mammalia; order Chiroptera; family Rhinolophidae; genus Rhinolophus; species Rhinolophus sinicus. The sequence continues at coordinate 30,299,031 of NC_133765.1, read as the reverse complement.
GTGGCTAAATTGAACTGTGTCGTATGTATGCTTGATGTGTGCAGCTCAAAACTGACTAGCACGAGAAAAGTGGGAGTGGACCAGCTGCCTTGCCTAAAATCTCAGGTTCACTCATGGGAATGACAGCTTGTGATTTATGAATTGGAGCTATATCCCCAGCTGTCACAAGGTGCTCAAATACATTATTGTACATAATCCAGAGAAAACCCTGAGAAGCAGGTATTATGTCCATTTTCCAGAGCAAGATACAATAGCTGGCTAAGTGCAGCTCCAAGGTCACCCAACCATTTGAACCCACTCTGTCTGACTCTGAACTTCGTCCATCACAAAGCTCTTGGCCCAGAGGTCCCGAACTTCAGCAAATTCCACCCATCTCCCATGCTCTAGCCAGTGAAATCCAGAATGGGCACCACCCAAGTCACCACCCACACAAAAGGGTAATTGTTCAGGCCCTGTTCTCCCCAGGGATTCGGCCCATCACAACCACCGGGGGATTTGGCTAAGTGTCAGGCTCTGATAGAAGCCTCTTTTGGCTGCTGGCTGTTGACAGGCTGAGTGGCTGCCTGGGCAGTGCCAGGTTGTAATAAAACCTCCCAGCACCCAGGATCTGCCGACGAAGGAAGTGCAAGGGCAGTGGAAAGACTCGGCCTCCAAATTCCAGGAATCACATGGTGTTTATTCTAAGGCCAGCTCCCATCACCCACTCCACTGGAAGCTGTTGCGCCTGAAACGGCCAAGTCTGGAGAGAATCCAGATTAAATAATAGTGTAATAAGGAGTGCGTTTCTGGTTTGTTTTGTGCAATTATGCCATTTCAAAGGGACAAGAGAAAAGTCTCCTCGGGCCCTTATTGGGGTCTACTGAACCATGACCTCATTAAATCTATTGGAGAAAAATCTCTTGTTGGGAAAAAAAGGGGGGGGGGGTCTGCATTGCTTCTTTTGAGAAATTATTTAGCCTTACGATGGCACTTACTTTTTTATGGGTATTAGAAAAACACAGACTGAATTGTATGTTGTCATTAGTGCCTTCCAGGAGGTGGGGAATAGCCCGGAATGTTCTCAGCAATGACAATGCTGATATTGTCACAAGTCTTTCAAGTCCATCATTGTCTCCCAAGTGCTCTGCAAGGCGACTGGCTCAGATATCATTCGATTAATTTTAAGGATGAAAGTAAGAATTAAGGAGGCTCTTTTCTAAAACTCCTGTTTAGAGGAGAGTCGATTGTTTTTTCTTCACATTCAAAACTGAGGAAAAAATTTTGAGGAATGATGATTATGCCAAAATAATACAAATACCACTGATACTCTAATAATATTAAGATGAAGAAGAAGGAGAAAGACGAAAACTAAAAAATAGAATTACCATATGACCCAGCAATCCCTCTCCTGGGTATCGACCCAAATACCTGAAAACATTTATCCATAAAGATATATGTGTTCCGATGTTCATTGCAGCTTTATTTACAGTGGCCAAGACATGGAAACAACCAAAGAGTCCTTCGATAGATGATCGGATAAAGAAGATGTGGTTTATATACACAATGGAATACTATTCTGCCATAAGAAAAGATGAAATAGGACCATTTGTGACAACATGGATGGATTTTGAGATTATAATGCTAAGCGAAATAAGTCAGACAGAAAAAGTTGAGAACCATATGATTTCACTGATATGTGGTATATGACACTGAAAACAACAAAGGAACAAGACAAACAAAGGAAGAAACAAAAACTCATAGACACAGACAATAGTTTAGTGGTTGCCAGAGGGTAAGGGGGGCGGGGGGCAGAGGGATGGGAGATGAGGGTAAAGGGGATCAAATATACGGTGATGGAAGGAGAACTGACTCTGGGTGGTGAACACAAAACGTGACATATAGATGATGTAATACAGCATTGTACACCTACAACCTATGTAACTTTACTAACCATTGTCACCCCAATAAACTTTAAGTAAAAAAACAAACAACAACAGCAACAAAAAGAAGGAGGAGGAGGAGAAAGAAAAGATTGGAAAAGGGAAGAAGAGGGAGACAGAGGGAGAGGGAGATGGAGGGGAGAATGAGGAGAATAAATAGTAATGGTGTTTCTTGAGCAGCTACTATGCACCATTTATTGTGCGAGGTTCTTTCTTACCTACACTTGCCTTGGAGGGGTTGTCCCTTCACAGTCCCAGGAGGGGCTGCCATATCTTTATGTGATCCTATGTTGGATGCCTGATCCAAGTGGGGTCAATCCCATTTGTCTGTCCTGGGACTAGGGAGTAGGGACTCTGAGATGCTGACATGGCCTTGCAGAGCTTTGAATCATGTAACACCGAGACCGGGCCTGCCATGTTTGGGGAGAGTGTGAACAGAGTACAAACTACCCATCTGCAAACCCAGAACAGAAATGAGGAGACACTGAGAGAAGCCTGAGAGGTGCCTGGAGAGTTTCGGAGCCCCTGGAGGAATGGATGGTGGGAATCCAGGCCCTTGTGAGGCCCAGTTGTATTTCCTACTTCTATCAATCTGAGGGCGTTCTGGACCCTTCCAATAAGTCCCCTTGCACCTCAGAGTCTCAGTAGGGGTCTATTTCTTGTAACCAGAGGATCCTTGTACCATCTCTGAACCTCTCACCACCTTGGACAAGCTTTGCCACTTGATAGAAAAAGCAACTGAAGCACAGAGAGGGTAAACTACTGGCTCAGAGTCACACGGTTAGCACGGCACACACTGCGACAAGAGTCACCAACCCTGAGAGCCTGAAATCTTCTCCCTAGTAAGAGTGGTGGTGAGGACATCTATGGGTGTTTGTGCTTAAATCCCTATTATTTGGCCACTCAACTCATGATTCTTCGGGTTGTAAACGGGGAAAAAAAAAATCCTAATCAAGATCATGTGACTTTTTTTAAGGAATTATTTTCTCAGATAAACTACAAAGCCCATTGATGGCTTATAATTAGCTTTAGCCATGGCTGCCATTCCGAGGCTTAAACCGTGTTGTCAGAATTTAGTCTTCTCTCTGCGTCAGCCCTATCTCACCTTAGCTGGCTTCCTTCTGAAACAGATTGTCCTCGTTCTGTGACAAAGGTGGCTACACAGAAGTCCCAGGTTTGTACTTTGCCAGTTTATCAATCCCAGCTGAACAAAGAAGGCCAGTTCACTCATTATCCCAGTGGACCTCCTAGGAATGACTCCTACTGGGCCGATTGGAGTCACATATCCATTCCTGAGCCAATCACGAGCCAGGAGGAAGAAATGCGTTGATTGGCCAGGACTTGGTCACATGCCCACTCTTGGATCCAGTAGCCAGAGTCAGCCCACATGTACCATAATGCTTGGACATAGCAAAGGGGTGATAGTTCAGAGGAAACACAGAGCTTGTTATACAAGGACAGGAAAGTAGGTAGGGGGTGGATGAAAGCAATAGACATCCAATACATACTTGTTCAATTAGTCCCGTCACGAATCCTATCACTGTACAACGGTTTCTAGACTTCTCCGTTGGGTCAGCGGGCTTGGTGGGGGATAGTAGGAATTAGGCAATTGTAGATGTTTTGAAATCATTTAGCTCATATGCCTCACTTTACAGCTAAGAAGTTAAGTATCTTGCCCCAGGCACACATCTGTTGAGAGCGAGGCGGGCCTGTTCCTGATACACAGGCTGGGATACCAGGTTGGCCTTGCACCCTTGGCATCTTCCCTCCCAGGACCGCTTTGACTAACTCAGCAACCAAGCATCTGACTTCTCACCATTTCCCAGCAAGACGTCTGGCATAGCCTTGACCGAAGGGGATATTCCAGGCATCGTAATGAGATGATATCAAGAGTCCAAATGCAAAACAGTCATTCCCACATCCCCACTAGCCAATGTGAGTGTATATTACGAATCGTTTTTTTCCCCCCGTTTACAGACATTTCATTGTTACCAACTAGCCTCTGAGGAAAGCACTAACAACAACGTGTAAATAAGGAAATGGACAGACGTAGTATTGATGCAATTGCTCTTTTGGAGATAAAAGGAAGAGCAGTCACCTAAATTTGTCCTCAAGTGAGATCTTGAACTTCTAAAGATGTTTTAAAAAATTAAACTACTATTTGCTTTTAATGGTTGGTTGTGGGTTTATCTAGAGAGTGGTCCATTACTTAGAACCAGGGTCAGCAAAACGTGACCGACGGGCCAAATCCAGCCCAACACCTTTTCTGTCAAGTTTTATTGGCACAAAACACACTCATTCATAAATATTGTCAATGGTTGCTTTTGCACAATGAGGACAGAATGAGAAGTTATAGCAGAGACCTTATGGTATTGGCTATCTGGCCCCTTAAAAAATAATTGTTGACGCTTGGCTTATAATACTAGATTTTCAGAGCTAAAAGTAATCTGAGTTCATTTCATATAAAGGTCTCTAACTAGCAGCTCTGTGAGCAGAATCTAACACAGACATTGGGCTTTTATGGGCTAATGTATTACTTAATTCTCTTTTAATTGAAACAATTTTTAAACACAAGGGGATGTTTTAAACTTGAAATTTCTGGCTTCTCTTAGATAATTCAAAGACCTGGGGACATGAAGACATACATATCTAGCAACCATCAGCAGGAATTGAGTAGGGGGGGGGTCCTCTTCCTTCTGACAAGGAATAGTTGATGTATTTTCCCACAGACTCTACCTCTCTCTTGCCTCTTCATCATTGAGGCCCAGTCTCAGTTGTCATAAATCATTGCACTTGAACTCTGAGTCTGCAGGCTCTCTTCAGTGGTGACACCCCCATACAAAGAGGTAACATAAAACATTGCTTCAGATTGTTGCATGTTTTATGAAAAATGGTAGAGGGGACCTTCCACTATAGGATGTAGTGAAGAATATTTTTTCGGATAGGCAGACCTACAGCTCTTTCCACTCAATACATTTGAGAAATTTCAGTTTGTGACCCAATGATAGACTCCAACGTTCTCATGGTTGAGGTGGGGAAACTGAGCCTTGGTGGGGGGGTGGGGATGAGACTTGTTGACGATCATACAATAAGCTGGTGATAGACACAAATGAGAATCCAGGGTTCTTAACTATTGATCCCATGCCATTTCGTTACTGGCACCTGGGCCCTCATCCACAGGTTGTCTAAAATCAATGCCGCCTTTGTTACAAATGTTTTGTGACCTCCCTTTAGCAAACTGAAATGAAAATCACTCGTAATCAAACCTACACCTATAATTATAAATAACACAACCTACCTACACACATCACACACACACACACACACACACACACACACACACACACACACACACACCTGCAGTATAAATGAGAAACAGGATCCTGTGTTGAGCCTACATGTAGAACTGTGGTGAATGAAGCAGCTACTGATGCCAGCTGACCCAGCTGTGCTGTGTTGCAACCCAAACCCTATTAATGGCATTGTCATGAGTGACATAGTTTTCCACCTTGTCCTGAACACAGCCAAGTTCAATTTTCCCTTGGACTGAATGGTAGGGGCATGGATGGAAAATCCAGGGTAAATGGAGAAAAAGGGACTTCTGTTTATACATATATAACACAAGGTTAGTTTCTGGGCTCAGACAATTATTAACAGGCTTTCCCCCTACATGAATGTCTAGTGGTGCATTCGAAGGTCCTGTGGGATACAGGGCAATTTGTCACAGAGTGAGACTGTCCTGTTTATTACAGGACATGTCCCATCCCTGGCCCTTGCCAACTAAATGCCAGCAGTGCCCTTTCCCTGTCACTGAGACAGTTGAAGAACGTTCCCACAATTTTCTGACACTCCCCTGAGGGGGTGATACTACTAACATTGAAAACCACCGTTCTAGAACTTTCCCAGCTCCATTCTGGACTGTTTGGTTGAATCTGTGCAGCTGGAGAGATACCCCAAAGGACCACGGGATATTTTGAACCACTGGAAGTTATGCCTAATGACCCCAATTCCTGGGGATTTGCCCAGCCGGCTAATAGGCAGCATCCTGCAGTGATTACTTGGAAGTGGATTTGGAGGAAATTCTGCAAAGACCTGGGAATAATATTCCAAATGCCCACATATGTACTCTCAAGCAAAAACAAATCTCCCAACGGAAAAACGGAAACCGGTTAGTGGGAATGGAAGACCAGGCCCCTAACCCTTCAGCATGGAGAGAAAAGATGAGCCCAGAGGGACACCAGGTCCCAAGAAATAGGGAAAGACAGCAGACCAGGACCTGCTCTGTGCAACAAGAAGAGAGGGAGAAAGCTGGGCCCGTGGCCATTGTTATGCAAATGAGATGTACAGCCCCTCCCCCCAGCGCTGAGCATTTCCTTGAACAGTGGCTTAAGAGAGTCCTCAAAGATGTTTTTACAACATGTGCAAGAAATTAAAATTAGGCTTAAGCTCATCTGAAGAGCCACTTTGACATTGCCATATGGTGGGAGCAAAGCTGCTTTTTGGATTTAGCAAACATCTTAAACTATTTTTCAAATGATTTAGGTTCAGCAAGACCCAAAATGTGATTTTTTTTTTCCTCCAAGTACCTTTTCCCCTTCATTTTAAACCCTAGGGTATTTTGAAGGGAATTCAAGCCACATGTTTCTGATTCATTTACACTTAACTCATCAACATGTTGTTTTGCAAGAGTCATTTGATGTCGAAAAAGGCTCTTTGAAATATATATTAAGTGTACATATACCGCAGATTTATATTTACACACACACATTTAACAGCACACACACACACACACACACACACACACACATGCACACACACAGTGAACAATTTCTTCTCCTAAGAAACAAGGAGCTACATTTTGCTAAGAATTAATCATCTCTAACCACCAAAGAAACCAAGTCAGACAATAAAAGAAGCATCCTGCAAGTTCTCAACTTGGCAAAAGTTCCCCCTTCCAAAGTCAGGCACAGCAAAAGTTCGTGTCAGGATAGCCAAGTCCCACAGGAGGGAGGGGGAGGGCCATGCAATGGCAGGACCATGACAAAAGGGACAGGTGACTCCTTGAGAATGGGGCATCAGAACCCAGAATGTGGACAGTGCCGGCTTTGCAAATAGGTGCTAAGAAGAGGATCAGAACTGTGCTTTTATGGCAATCTATCTTTTTGTGCTGGTAGGTTACTTTGAAGTCTCTCCTCTCTCTCTCTTCCTCCCTCTCTCCTATTGTCCTACTGTCTATCTCTCTCAATACATAGATAAAATGGGCCATACCCCCTGCAACTAACCACGGCAACTGGACCTGGAGCTGAACTGCGCCCTCCACAACTAAGACTGAAAGGACAACAACTTGACTTGGAAAAAATCCTGGAAGTACACACTGTTCCCCAATAAAGTCCTGGTCCCCTTCTCCAATAAAAGAGAGAGAGAGAGAGAGAGAGAGAGAGCAAGAGAGAGAGATGATAGGTAGACATATGAGTATGTATATAGGAATATACATATACTATATATATATGTATATGAAATAAATAAATTACACAAACACACATCTATCTGTCTATCTATATCTATATATAGATATATATATCTATATATAGATATATATATAGAGAGCCAAAAATGGTACACACGTTTTAAGAAAGGAAAAAACTGTATTAAATTGTAATACTCAATATATACCGATAACAAAAGATGAATACAAGTCATGTGTATACATTTTTTTGCACCGCTGTGTGTGTATACATACATATATATATAATATATATGTATATATACATATATATGCATACATGTATAATATATATTATATATGCATATGTATGTATACATGTATATATATATATATATATATATATATATATATATATATATATATATACACAAAACACATGTCTAATTTTGAAGAGAAACAACATCAGGGAAGTCTATGGGGAAACCATTATTGCTCCTTTGCTCCTAGGTTTACAATGTGTGAATCATTTATGTTTTCAGAGTTGCCTTTCTCTACACCAAGGTTTTGCAGATCCGAGCTCTTTGGGAGGCCATTTCTCCCTATTGCACCCATGGCAGACATCACTAATTGATGTCTGAGCTCTTTCCTCGTGAGCCTGGACTAAGCCTTTTAAAGATAGTTTTCCAGGAAGCCTCTGCTAAAGAGTCAGAATTGGTCCAAAGATATAATGTCTTTGTCATCCCTCCAACAACACTGAGCAGTAGTAAGAGCTATTTCTGTTTTATAATGAGAAAACAGGCTCAGAGACGTTAGCTCACTTGCTCAAGATTATACAGCTGGTGAATAGCAGATGCAAGATGTGAACCCAGGCTTGAAAGAGCTGCTAATATTCACTGACGTGTTTCCAGACTTTCTCATATCATCATCATCATCACTATCCCATCTTCATTACTGTCATCATCTAGCAGAAAAATCCTTCTCAAAAACATTCTTACGGGGGAAACATCCCTGTAGAAAGTAGAGAAGATTTTTTTTGTTTGTTTTTTTTGCACTTTAAATTTAACACGCTCAAAATGGTAATATATAGCAAACATAAAATCAGACCTTGGGGAAATGAGGCTGTGGTGATGAACACAAAAATGTGAATTCTGGTAATATCTGTAACATTTGGAGTACAACTTCTTTCAACTTCTTACTACAGAATTTTTTGAGTTGTCACAATGTCAAGACACTATGGGTTAACAGACACTTAGTAACTGCAAATGGCAACATTGAAATAAGAGGATGCTTTAGAATCTCAGGACATTCTTCAGTCAACCTGATCTAGATGCTGAAAAGGACTGTAAGAAATTCATGTTTGTAGGGTCACATCCCTAAAACATGTAGTATCTATTATTGTACATACAAGTCAGGTAAGACGTACATTAATTGATTGTCAGAGTAATAACCACCTATAATAAAATGATACCCCAACATAATATGGTCCACATTCAATGTTTATTGTAACCCAGTGTCACAGGGCAAGTCCTAGCCGCAAAGGTCTCTCTACTCCCAAGACAGAAAGACCCAAAACAAACAGAACACATATGAATTAATACTGCCACCAACCATCAGGATACATCTGATCAAAGCAGTAGAAAATGTGGCCAACAGCGTAAGCCAAAAAATGTGGCCAACAGCAGCGTAAGCAATACAGACATTGAATTATCTCATGAGTTATTATTAAAGGCAAAACAGAAAAAAATATAACATGCTTCTTGTCCTTAAAAAGCACCATATCTGCTTTCTGCAGACGGAGTGAGCTTTTTCATGTGTCTTGCACATATGAAACATTCTGCCAAAGGGTGGATGGATTTGATTTGACAAGAAGATGGCCAGGTTAGTTAAGATAGAGAAACAGAAAGGCAAGAAAGCATGCTCACAACCTCCAAGGTGCCAAAGAATCTGGCATTCTCCATTTAAATCTCCCTTTCTTTCCTTGCCTGTCCTCCTACCAAATTCAGAGCTCCACTCTCTGGCCCAAAAAGCCCACGAGAGAGAATTCAGCTGCACCCGCTTAGTTCCAAGCCTTTCTCTGAGGTATCCTGGCTGTTGATTGTCCTCTCACAGATGCTGAAATCCAGAGCCCATCCTTCTGTCTATTAAGAGCCAGCTCAAATGCTTCATCCCCATGAAGCTTTCCCCAAACCTCTACACCAGAATTAATCAATCAATAATTGAGTCTCTCCTTAGTTGCACTGTCATCAGTACAGCTAGTAATCTTATTAATCATTGCCTTGCATGATTGGATGACTTGTGTCAACTCGTGTGCTGAGCGCTTTATATACATTATCTCATTTAATCCCCACAACAATCCATTAAAACTGTCTCCTCCTCCTCTTCCTCCTTCCCCTCCTTCTTTACCATTGTTATTCTCACTTTGTAAGCAAGGAAGCTGAAGTTGGGAGAGGTTTAATAACTTCAGTAAGTGAATGAGACAGGCTTTGAACTCCAGGCTGTGAACTTGAACCCCTGTCTGTCAACGTCTCCGTCATCTCTGCACTCCGCCCTTCAGCTCTGCCTCCCAGCGAACAGTGTACCTGCCGCCTCCCCTGCCAGCCGACCAGATATTTACGGGCTGTGATTTTATATTTTTCATCTCGAAATCTCAGTCTGGGGCACTGCGCCTGGCACGCAGAGGCCCTCGGTAAATATTAGCACTTATTTTAAAAGCAATTTTTGAATAGGAAAAAAAAATTCACATGGTTGAAAAGTCATAAGGTAAAAAGGGGAACAGAGTGAAAAGTCTCCCAACCCTGGCCTCTGCCCCCCAGTTCCTCTCCATTCTGAGCCAGTCAGTTATCCTGGTTTCTTATTTATCCTTCTAGAAGTATTTTATGCACATACAAGGAAATACAAAAATACATGATGGTTCCTTCTTTTTTAATATAAATGTTAGTGGCCTGTAAACACTTTTCTGTGCTTTTATGTTATCTAGTTATTACTGTTATTAGCTGTTACTCAACTAATTGATAAGCTTATCTAAAAAGAGACAACACCCATCACTTTTTCTCCTCTACTCAGCATAAAAATGTATCGAGCGGGTGGCCGGTTAGCTCAGTGGTTAGAGTGTGGTGCTCCTAACCCCAAGGTTGCTGGTTCGATCCCCACATGGGCCACTGGGAGCTGCGCCCTCCTTATAAAAAAGATGTATTGAGGTCTGCATCAAGTTAGAAGGAAAAGGAGAATTCTCTCCTCCCAACATCTCTGTATATTCATAATCTACATCCCAATTAAACAGAAGCCCCTGGGAGGCAGACCTGGGATCTAGCTTCCAGCACCTGTCACCTGACCAAGAACCTCAGTGTCCGCAGTTCTGGCATAAACCCCAGAGGAAGGGGCTGAGGCTCAGGCACTGGCATCCTGCAAAGGCCTGCAGGACTAGCCATGGTGTCTACACATTTCAGCAGGTCTGTCTGAGTCAGGGGCAATGAACTCAGGAGTTTGAAACTATGCAGAGAGACTCTTGGTCAACACCCAATGGCTTCTGGGTCTCCACACGGAATTCTAGCATTCACTTTCTTTAATCTCGTGTGTTCTCTCTGGTTTTATCTCTGATGGGCAATCTCCCTTCTGCTTTCCATCCTGGTTGTGCGAAAACCAGAGGGTCCCTGAGCAAATTGGTAGCTTTCTGCCCCTTCCATCAGATGGCTCATCAACAGAACTTAGGTTGGGGGAAGGGGCACAGGCACAGGATGTGTCATCATTGGCTGCCTCTGGTAGAGCATTCTTCTCTCATTCCCACGGTGGCTTCCCACAATCCTTAGAATTTAGTGGACTTAAAAGGAAGGGTGGGATGGAGGCCGCTGATGTCCGCAGAGCCCCAAACAGGCTGCTGTTTCTCCAAAGGACAGTGTTGCTTTGGGCAAGCTTTCGAACTAGGCTTGACTCCCTTCTCCAAACCTCTCTTCTGTTTCTCCTCCAATGTTTATTCCTTACGTATGCCCTGGTCTACCACCCAAGACGCCTGGCATCATTCTTGCAGCCTCTGACTCAGAGTTCATTTTTTCACACTCCTTCTGCCTCCTGAGTCTAGAAGCTTGCCCACACTAAAAACTGATTTTGCCATCAGCCACCTACTCGAAGTTACATTTTCCGGTGCAATTTCCTTCAGATAATCCCCCTCTGCCCCAAGCAATCCTCCGGGCTGGAGTTTACACCTCTTCTTCTCCCCTCCCTTCCCCAGCGTAATTCCCCATTCCCTCCCACCCCCCACCCCCTACACACACACCATGACCCTACTTTTCCAATGAGGATTTCCAATTTGTAATTGTTTTGGAGAGCTGATGTCTAAATGAGCAGCTTCTGTTGAGTAAGTTTCAGGGTCCCAGACATTTTTATATGCATTAGGATTGCTGGAACACCCAGCCACGAACGGTTTTATGTGCTGTTGGCATAGATTTCTTTGCCAACTAAGCTTCAAGAAGTTTATAGGTTTGGTAGAGTTACAGGAGAAGTCTTGGAAGGCTTTCTCGGAGTTATGTAATCATTGGGAGAAAAAAGGGTGGTGTGTGTGTGTGTGTGTGTGTGTGTGTGTTTCCTGCTGCTTTGCCTTTCTTCTTTAAGAAAAAAAAAATCTTAATACAAAGGAATGTGTGAAAGGCACAAATGTAACAGCTCCAGGGCCTTTGGATGACTACAAAGGAGTAAGAGGCCAAAGTGTGTTCAGGGTTATTGTCTCCATTCAAGTGCTAACAAGATGGAACAAGTCTTCCAAGCTCCGTGGGGATTCTGGCAGAGCAGCATGCTGGACCATTCCTTCTTCTGGACTTCTGCACAACATACATCCCAATCAGTATTAATGAATGAATTGTGTAATGATTTCTCTAATAGCTGCCCTCCCTGCGAGAAGAAAAGCTCTGGGAGGGTATCATGCTTCCCTCATGCTCAATCACCGAATTCCAGTCTAGTAGAGTATCTGACGTACAGTAGGGGCTCACCAAATATCTGTTAACGAGTGAACAAATCTGGGGTCATAATAGCATCCCCAGCATGCAGTATGCTTGGCACATCAGAGGAGTTCCATAAAGACTTGTGAAATGAATAAAGGACTGATGGTTTATTGCAGGTCTAACAGCCCATTTGTCTTTTGAGGGATTTTTGGATTGTGTTCCGGACATCGTGACTGTCATGGAATGGAAGGCCTGAAGTCTGTTAGGTTCCATTGAACTAAAAGTACTGTCTCCTCTTTGGTAGGCAGCAGCTCGAGTCTCAGTTCAGCTCTTTTCGCCTTTGCGAGGCTGTTTGGAGGCTACTCCTGTATGTATGATTCAGAGGTCAGCCAAAGGTCGGGCAGAGTTGATATACACAATTTGGGGCATTCCCTCTCTGGGTTTTTCTTTTCTGGGATTGGTGCAGACTGATGATTGCTGTCAGGCTAGAGCAATAAAAATAGGAAGTTTATCCAGTGCAGTTCCTTTCTTCCCAGTATCAGCTCTTTTCTGGAATATGACTGCTTTTAGTCACTTTAGGTGTCTTTAGGTAGTAGGGTTTTAAACATATTATGTCCAGGGTTAATTATTATCTGCCAGAGGGTAGATAGATCTATTTATCTCTCTCTCTTTCTCTCCTATCATCTATCTATCTATCTATCTATCTATCTATCTATCTATCTATCTATCTATCTATCTATCTGTCTATCTATTTATCATCTATGTATCTAATCTATCTTTTTATTTACCTAATTAGTATTCTTGGTTGAAAGCTACAGAATCCAATTTAACTGGTCTGAGCAGAATATGAATTTGTTCAAAGATACTAGGTGACTCACAGAATCTCTAGGAGGGTTGTAGAGACAGCTTATAGCATAGATAACCAAGAATACATACAAAACACCCTGTGATGGCTGCCCCAGGGAAATTTGCCATTACTCTCTTGGTACCAACATTGCAGCTCATGCAAACACTCTTTACTTCTCACCAATGACACTGGGATTCAGATACTAGAGATTTTGCTCACCTTAAAATTTGAAAACCCTCACCTAATTACAAATTTTATGCAAGCCTACTCTTTAACGTTGAAAGCACCTGACTGGTGGAGCCCAGGCCAAATACCTAGCTGCAAGGGAAGCTGGAAAAATGAGTCTAGCTTACATCTTGGGAAGGAGGGGTACCTAATGTGGAAGTTGTGTAAATATAGAAACATTTTTCAAATGATGTTAGGTGGCCAAAAACATGAGGAAAAAACAACTACACTATTTATTTGTCTATATATTCATATTACTATTCTTCATCTGTCAATCCATAAACTTTTCTATCTTTTGGGGATAGGAACTCTGCATTATTCATCAATTCATTTCCAGCATTTAATCCAAAGCTCCAGAGTAGACAGTTAACATATTATTGAAATTCAGGAAGCACCTGAGTCTTCTACTATTGATTCCCTTCCTTCTACACCCTGTCCTGATTCTTAAAACCTCCAAACCACTGGCCCTTCCAGGAAGCTTCTCCAAATTTTCATTTTCCTGCCGCCCCATCAGAATTCATCTCTCCCTTTTCGTTGCTACCAAGAATTAATTTACATCACCATTCTAGTATCAATTTTCCGCCTTTTCAATAAAATAGCTACATGTAAGTCTGTCTCCCTCAGCTAGATTCTGATTTCATTTCTAAATAATTACATATATTCACATTTGCACAGTGATTTATAGCTACAAAGATTTTTCACAATTTCAGAATTACATTTTATTTAATTCTTACGACACCTTGGGGTTGGTTTTATTTTTATTTTTTATTCCCATCTCCCAAGCACCTTGTCATCTCTTTTGTGTGGGTCAGAGAATTGTTGTCCGGAGAGTTAAAAGGAACTGTCCGAGGTCACAAAGGTACACAGAGTTCTGAAGGTAGGCATCAGGCTGGACATTTAGCCTTTAACTACTGCGCTTTTTCCTGTGTCGTAGTTTGGAGACGCTGGGCTCTGCTGCTATGCCAGGTTAACCTAAAGATCTCTGAGACTTCACAGAATACAACTTTATTTCTTGCTCATTTAAGTGAGCTTCTTGTCCTGGTTTCCCTAGGGCTGTCACTTTTTAGAACTGAGAGTCTTGAGATCCAGAACTCCTTCAGTCCCAGGCAAGCCAGGATGCTGGTCATTTTGTTCACTATATGGTGATGCAAATTGGGCAGTCCTCCACCATTTCGTAGGCATGTCTTCTGGAACATATGGTCTCTGAGATCACAACAGGGGAAGAGAGGACTAGACAGCCACACGGAGTATTTGTAGGAGAGAGATGTGGATATAGTGTATATGACTTGTGCTCACTTTACATTGGCTAAAACTCAGTCATATGACTCCAACCTAGCTGCAAGGAAAGCTGGGAAATGCAGTTTTCCTGTGGGCACAAGAAGTGTGTTTCCTGTGAACACAGGGCACTATATTCCACATCACCATACTCTGTCATCTCTCTCACCTTGGTGTTTCCTACAGGGTCCAATATGCTCTCTTGTAATCTGGTGGGCAAGAACTGTGCTTTTTAAATAATACTTTTATTGTGTTTGTTCTAATAATTAAGCAATTCACATTAGGGGAAACACAGAAAACACAGATAAGGAGATAATTAAATTAAAATCACCCCAAGTCTTACCATTACCATGATATAATATTAACATTTTTGTGTTTTCTTTTTATGTTTTTTTCCTATGAACATAACCGCATTTTTTTCCACAAAAGTATTATAATATCCTTACAATTTTATATCTTGCTTTCTCACCACCTATACGATTTTTAGAACATCTTTCCCTAGTTGTATATTCACTTTTTAATGGTGGAAAAGTATGTTATTTTATAGATGTACCACATGTATTAAGAGAATCTCATTCTGAGTGCTATTTTAGTTAAGTGAACAGGTTCTGGAACCAGGTTACCTGAGTCCAAATTCTGGTTCTAATACCATGGTTACATTTGGGTAAAATAAATCCATACTCTGGACCCACAGTCCAGAGGGGCTCACTCTGGTCTTCCTCCTACCCCATCCCTTCCCATGGGGTGAGAAGTCTGTGGAGTGAGGAGATATACATTTTTAGAACCTATACACCCTTCTAAACCACACTCCAGATACCTGGGACTCTGGGATTTCTTGGCCTTGCACCCCTGAATCTGCTTCTAAGACTTGTGCTGGCTTTGGAAGAACTATGCCTCCAGTGTGTGCACCCCTAGACTTGAGGAGTGTCAGGGGACCACAATTTCAGTGGAGCTTGGATGTGCTGGCTGGCATGTCCACACATGTCTGCAGATGGCCCCTCACCATGGGGGATGGAGCCAGGGGTGGGAAGAGAAAGTGAGTAAGCTGTGAGCTGTGGTCTGGCTTGACCCCTAGCACCAAACCCAGGCACAGAACTCCAAGGAGTCTAAGGATTTGACATTCAGATCTGGCCTCCCAGGTAATAATAAAACTATATTTTGTCCAAATTGGAGGATAGAAAACATTCAACCTAATAGTTGATTACCTTGATTTATAACTTTTCCAATGGTCTGCAGGCCTCCATATTTTTCTACTGTCCTGAGCCTGGCAGATGTTAAGTGTGAGCCTTCATGGCTCCATTCTCTGTGCTGTGTAACTTTGGGCACATTGCTTAACCTTTCTGTGCTTTAGTTTTGTTAGCTCTAAAGTGGGACAAATAATGGTACCAATCTCATAAAGTTGAAATGAAATGAACTAACATAGGCAAAGTGCTTAAAATAATGCCAGGGCACATGGGAAACACTAATTAACATAATTGTTATTGTTGTTATTACAGTTGCCTATATTATTATTTTGTTAAATATTAGATTGTTCCTAGTCTTTGGTGACCTAAACTATAATTCAGTGAGCAGCTTATTAACTGAATATCAGTGAGCATACATAATTATCTCTCTAAGGCAAAAACAAAAAACAATAAACCAAAACATTTGCTAGACAGGAAGTTTTAGGGTCAAAGAGGGTGCATATTTTAAAGTCTTTTGATATGTTAATGAGCTGCTTCTAGAATTAAATTGCTTGAACATATTATTCATTAGTTATAATTCCCTGACCGTTGAGGGTTTGGACACTAAATTATCTAGGTTGTTAGTGACATTTCAAACTTAAAGTCTTACAGGGAGAAAATAAGTCTGTGAATGAAAAGCTGGATTAACTTGAACAAAAACTAATTAATAGCAGTCTGCTAGCCCAGGAAATCAAAAAGCATTATAATGAAGTCAAATGCAACGCCCAGAAGTTCTTGAGTTGACCGTTGACTGTGTTCAGTATAGAGGCCATTCTTTAGATCTTTTCCTTTCCTTGGAAAAGGCTGTGGCTGCAGGGTTTTATCCCACCCACCCCACCCCCTTTCCAGCTGACCTCATTTGCCTTCCTACACAAGGGTTTTCATCCTCTGCATAGACTTCTGCATTCACTTCCCTCATCTTTCCCTTGAGAAATCAGTATGCTTCTGTGACTTACTGTCAGCCCCTGGCAGCTGAAGGTTCAGAGAGGTGGCCGTGGCAGGTGGAGCTTTTGGCCAGGTGTTATTTCCTTTTGGAAATGAGCTCTGGGAAGGTGACAGAAGCCCGTGGAGTTGAGTTTGGGGTTGAGTTACTCCAGAAACCCCAAGAGGACAATATATCTCATGTATTTTCATCTGACTCTGCGAATGTCTAATTTCCACCTGTGCCAAGTATGGGAAATATGGAAAACGTGAATAGCGCTGTGCTGTTGGCCCAGGGCTAATTGGCGCCCTTCTCCACCCTGCTCTGTGCCCAAGAAACTGACCTGCATGGGCTGCCTCCATGGGCCTCTTTGCCTTCTGGCTTCCACTTGGGTTTAGCCAATGGGAGGCACCAGTGGAGAGGTGGCGGGAGGGAGGAGAGAGAGGTTGGGGTAGTTCTTCCTTAGACTGCCTCCTTTCCAGGTGGTGGGTTTGCACTGGCTGCTTTTCTGTAAGAAAAGTCCACATCTCTTGTCGTAGCTCTCCTGCAGCTGCAGCTCTCACCAAGTTCTGATAAGCTTGCAGACTTGGGGGGTGAGGGGGGGCAAATAGCATCTTCCTGATTTTCCAGAAAGTTCTGACCATCGCTAGTGAGCTTCTCTTAACTTTGTCCACAGAGTTACGAATAAATTCTGCACACTGGAGTGTGCTGGTTCCTGCCAGGGCTCTGTTTGAGACAGAAACTCTGGTTTCAGCCAAATTCCAGAAGGGGGCTAGCCTGCTGCTTTTTACAACATACACAAGGGGCAACAGAATGTAGTGGTTAAGAGTTTGGCTCTGGAGTCCCACAGGTTGGAGTACTGGTTCTATTATGTGTGTGTGACCTTGTGCATGAAGATCTCGCACTAGGGTCCTCAGTTTCCTTGTCTCTAGAATGGGGATTATAGTCGTACTTACTTCTTTGGGTTGCTATTCACTGGACTAATTCACAGCACTCAGGCAAGTGCTGTACTCACGATCATAGTTTTATTGGAAAGTATACAAATCAGGACCAGCCAAAAGAAGAGACGCCGGAATGAGATCTGGGAGGATGGCAAATGCAGAATATCGATGCCCACATCCCACGGAATCGGGGTACATCACACATTGATGTGTTCACCTAACAGGACATTTCACCAAGCTTTTGGTTTCGTTACACAGGCATGATTGATGGACTTCCTGGACATGGGTTTGAATTTAACTTCCAATTGCCCTCGTCTCCCATCAGGTTGGGCTAGCTCAACTCCCCAGCCTTCTAATCACAAGGTTGGTCTTTCTGGTTGACCAGTCCCATCCTGAGTCATCTCAACTCTTAGCATAAATTCAGGTGTGATCCAAGGGGCTCATGAATAACAAAAACATTCCAAACACTCAGGAAATACCAAAGGTATAGAGTCTGCTACTCAGGGACAAAGGTCAACCAAATTCTTTATTATACAATGCATGTATTATTTCGTACAAATTACCAAATTCCTACAAGAAACATCATTGCTCCCACTTAAAAAATGAAGACATTGTGCATATCCTAGGCTACATGGATTTGAGCCCATGGTTTCTTGAGCCCATGTTTTAATGTTTATTTTCTTACTATACCCCAATTCTTGCCTCTAATGAGAAAATTACTTCATCTCAATTAATTGCCACAATGTCCCCCATCTCATTGGGGGAGGGGGGTCCTAATTAATCCATCCTAACTGAATAGTTGACTTTAGTGAGAGAATTCAACTTACTCTTTTTTTTTTCTTGCAAAGGATTCTGGGATTTAAACGATTTGAGTTCTAGTCCCGCCTAGCTCTCCCCATTAAGTAGTCACATAAGTGTCTTTATCTTTCCAGACTCAGTTTCTCCATCTGAGAAATGAAGAGCTTGGACTAGCTACTTTGGTAGGTCTTGTAAGCTCTAAAAATTTCAGAACGTCCTGTTGCTAAACTGTGCAAGGTGGCGGCATCATTTACAACTGGGATGACCTGAAGAAAGTAATAATACCTTCCAACAGGGAAAAGCCACACCTCAAAAGTCCCTTTTATTTATCCGTTCACAATAATTTTTTGAGTAACTGTCTGTGCTGGGCAGGGCATTAGATAATGGGAATATGATCAACAAAATGATGGTGTGAAGTTGACCCTCAAGGAAGAATGTTGAAGTTAGATGTGAACACAGTCATTCAAAACAGAGAGGAAGTAGGGTGTTTGGGACATAGCATAGGGGGAACTAACTTAATTCATGACCAGGGAAGGCTTCTGAGAAGAAGTGGCCTTTAAACAGAGATCTAAAGGGTTTGAAAAGGTTAGCAGGCTGAAAAGGAAGGGCAGCCAGAGTGCCACTGGGTGTTCCAGACAGAGAAAAGAATCCACATGAAGGCCAAAGCGTGGCACATCAAAGCTTTCCCTATAATGAAGGGAACGACTGTCTAGCCTATATTTGGCCCTCACATTTTTTGATTGAAGGAGTGACTGAGTGAATGTACATTACTTCTCCACTTAAAATATAAGCATCTTAGGGGCAGGGCCAATAGATGCTTCTCAAGTCTAGAACCCAAGATTGGGTACACTTCAGTTTGTCAAAAAAGTCCATTTAAGAAATAGATATTGGTATCTGTGGAATCTGGTGGAGGGGGCAGGCACAAATGAAAGTTAACACTTATTGAGCACCTACTGTGTGCCAAGCACGGTTCTAATTGCTAATATGATAACTCATTTAATTCCCGTGATAGCCATCTGTAAAATGTCCCCACTTCACAGATGAGGAAACTGGGACAGAGGAAGCTCAGTAACTTCCCTATGTTCACAGAGCTGTTACATGGTAAAGCTGGGCTTTAAATGCTGGCAGTCTGCTCTTAACTACTACATCACACCGACCATGTTGGAAAATCCTTCAACTCAAAGCCCTTAAAACGGGGCAAAATGAATACTTGTGGAAAGAATATCACATAATCAGATGTTTCGATTCTAAAGCCCATTTAGATCAGATGTGCTGAGCCAGACAGTAAAGAAAAATGTCAGCTAACATTTTTTTAAACGTGCTATGTACCAGACATTAGGGAAAAGAAATGCTTAGTTTGTATAATCTCATTTATTTCCCAATTAACCCTACACGTAACCCTAGGAGCTATTATTATAATTCCCATTGAAATTAAGGTTCAGAGAGGCTAAGTACCTTGTCTACGCTGACCCAGCCAGAAGGGGCAAGGTCTAGCTAGTCCGTCTGAGTATGAGTCTCTTTCTACTCCACCACTCAATGCTCAAGCCAATGTAGACACAACCTAGATGGGATACCATTGGAAAAAATGGTCATGTGGCTCCACGTTTTATATGTTTTTAAGGACTGGTGTTCCCTGGAGATCTTTGGCTGGGTCCAGACACAGCCTGGAGCCACGAAGGTGTCTGCCCCCACGATAAGTTCCTCCCAGCTCTCCTACCGATAGCCACATGCCTCTGACCCTCCCCTGGCTCCTGGAGGAATCACTTTCACACTAAAGGAAGGTGGAGACGGTTCTTATCTTGACACTTCAAAGAACGCCTCCCCCCTTGACATCTTCCTGCCCTAAATAGTGCTGATGTGGAAACCTGATGATGAAGGGCTTGCCTCCTCCCTTTGATCCTGGGGCAGGCTGGGCGATGCCTGCTCTTCCAAGCCTGAGGAATGCTGGGCCCCACTGGCTTTGCTTCTCGCTTCCTAGCATATTTACAGCTTTAAACAGCTTCTTTACGTATTCCATTTTGTCCAAAGGAAATTGCCAAGAGGTAAGGACCGGATTTCAAAAAACGAAAAGCCCTCTGTACGTGGTGGGGAGTATGAACTGGTTTAACCAGCTGCATGGTTCTGATGCTGCTAAATGCTTCTTAGTACCCAGGTTCTAATTCGGGTATTGCTCTAACCCATGGTTCATAATCTGGGTGTCTTGGATCTCCCGTGCTAATCTATTGATAGCTATGGACTCTTGTTCAAAATAAATTATACACGAGCAGGGAAATTTGCCAATGCAATTTCAAAGGGCTTTTCGAAGCCCATCCCTGGGTTTCTTGGGGGTCCAGGGATTCAAGTTAAGAGCCCCTCAGAGCCCAACTATGCTAAGAACAGGGTACTGGTGAAACATGCTGTCTGAGCTGGAATCCTTGCTACGGCTTTTTCTTCCTGCCTTAGTCAAATTACCTAATCTCTCTGACTCAGTTTCTCCACCTGTAATTTCTAGCTCACATCTCATACAGTCGCAAGGATTACAGGAGTCCCTGCATGTACAGTGTTCAGTACGTGCGTTATTGATAGCAATAACCATTATTACAATATGATTTCCTGCCTCTTCTTCTCCTGCCCCAGGAAAGAGACTCTCAGGAGAAGAGACACTTTGTATACCCAGGCTTCAGTTTTCTCAGTTGACAAGTGAGTTGATCACAGCCCTGTCCTGCCAACACACAGCCTTGATCAGGAGGCACAACCAGCTAAAAGAATGCCATGGATGTGTGGCTCTGATGTCACTAACATTCTGTCACTAACATGGAAAGTTTTGTTAGTCTTGAGTTGGGGCAGGGGCGTCTTCTACATCCACAGGCTTGGGGGACTCCCTTGATATTCTACGTTTAGGAGAGTGAGGCCAGGAGAGCTAGCTTCTTGGTGGATTACTAACCCCAAATATTTGTATGGTGCCAATTAATAGTTCACAAAATTCATCAAGTCATACCCGTATTCAAGGCTGCTCTCCCTTGACTTCCTGGAAGGAGAAGATAACACAGATACAAAAAAGTGTCCTCAAGTCACAAAGGAGAGAGGGGAGAGGGTCTTAAATATTCATTGAGCCAATACATTTATCTCACCCCAACTCAGCACACCTAAGCAGCTCGAGAGAAAGTTACAAGGCAACCACACTGATGGAGAAAGAAATAAATGATCCATAGAATGGAGAAACTCTGATTCCCCAGAATACACCCAGCATCCATCCATTCCCCAGTGGACTGATAGCCTTTTGAATGACAAGCACTGTCACAGACCTTGGAGAAACCAGAATGGATAAGGCTCTGCATTGGCTGTAAAGATCATCCAGAATAACCAGAATAATAGTAACAGTCAAAGCAGGCATCATGCCCTGTTCTCTACACGCACCAATTCATTCAACAAACATGTACAGAACACCTTTTATGTGTCAGGTGCTAAAGTCAAGCCCCTCTCCTTTGCCTGGCTTTCTGGATACTGATAGAATTCTTTTATCTTTGATACGAATGCATGAGGGAAGATAAAGACAGAGAGGCAAGGAAAAGCCAGCCACGTGAGGAAGAGAGAGGGAGCTGTCAGCCAACCAAATTGAGGGGACTCTTGTCCATCCAGTGCCATGAAGACACAGTTTCTCCGTCTACATCATGAGCAGACAGGTGCCTGGGGTTGCGGGCTAATTGATGAACTTGGAGATTGCTGCCTGTGGCAAAATGCACCCAGGGAAGTAAGGCCTATGTCAATTTATGTTTAAGTAAAAAGAAAGCCCCCAAGGGTCAAGCTGGGAAAACAGTCTCCAATTGATAAGAAGGAAGAAGCTGGGAGAAGCAGGGTGAAAAGGGATGGCAGGGCAGGATGGAGAGAGGGACGGAGGTGAGAATCATTGAGGCTCAATAAACACAACTATTCTATGCCCAATGGTAGCTCTGCAGCGACCTAAGAACCAGAGGGGCCAGTGCAATGAACTTGCAGTTTCTGCACACTTCCTTTCATTTCTTCTATTTAATGCACTTAATGTATTTAAACATATATGGATTTAATACACTTACAAAATTTATTAAGCATATCAGGGAGGAAAAAGTATAATATCACATATATACGCAAATATATATATATACATCCTCATTCATTCAGCTATCTATCTACAAATAGATACGTAGCACATTGAAACAAATAACTAGTACAATAGTTTCAGCTCATACTATTTTATTTGATAGATTCTTTAATAGTTTTAAAGGGATCTTGGAAAGTTATAATATTGCTCTATTTACACAGATCCACTAGTTTTGCTAATTAAATCAACAAAGCACTACATCAAGGGCTGCACATGGAGCATCTCATTTGACTGCTGAGAACAACCTTGCAAAAGGCATAAAGTGAGCCCCATTCTACAGATGAGGAAACTGAGGCTCAGAGAGTAGATTTTTCCCACTTACACTCGCTACCTGCCCATTTTGCCATCTGCGATATGGGTATGATACTCTCTGCCCTCAGGTATGTATATTGCAGGTCCCAGCTTCATCTTCTCTAAAATAAGAGTTTGAAGGGTAGTAAGTGCAACCAGGCTCTAGGCTCGGATGGGGAGTATATGATCTTCCCAAGAACTCATAGCACCTTGTTCAAAAACCACACAACGCAACAAGCCATGTGACTTTGGGGCATGCCCGGGAAATTCTCTATGGGCAGGTAACTTAGATATGATACCAGCTTCAAGTTTTCATGTGCCTACTGTGTTCCAGATGCAGAAACCAGTAATTTTACCTCCCAGGCCAGAAGTCTATGTTTTAAAGGTGAATTCGAGAAGTGGGGAGACAGGATGACGTATGCAGGTATCACTACCCCATTTGACAAGAACAACACATTGATGTGGAAAGAGCTCCGCATCCATGGTTTGCAAGCCAGGTGCCTTCCAGACCCAGGTACTGAACTTCACCCCTTGGAATTTAAACATCTACAGATCTCTCCTTCCCTCTTATCGCTGTGAACATTAATTACTGTCCTTACAATTTCCAGGTAGTTCTGGCATCACGTCTTTGATGCTCTTTCTCTGGGTTCTCTTCCCAGAAATTTCTGGAACTAGGGCTCACACATGCCCAGGAACCAAAACAATCATTTATGTTATAAATTCCCTCCCTGCCTTCATTCCAATCCATTGTGTTGGTAAAATTTGGGCAACGGGAACCACAGGATGGCTGAGCAGGGAGGGGGCAAAATGCAGAGCCGCAGATGAAATCCTGACTGCATTACCTTTTCAGAGGGAGCACATAAGATGGGGCCAACACTTTCCCCAGAACCAAAATTTGAGACACCAACCTGGCTCAATGTCAGGTTTTCCAGTTTATCAAATAAAAGTATAAGATGCTAGGTAAATTTAAATGTGGATAAACGATGACTAAAATTCTAGTATAAGTATATCCCCATGTAATATTTGGGATATACTTATACTAAACATTAATTTTTCCCCCCCATTTATCTGAAGTTCAAAATGGAGCTGGGTGTTCATTCTGTAGTTTATCGGGCAACCCTAGTCAGATCCAAAGCTTGAACACTGGTATGGATTTAGAAGAAATTATAGAAGAATGATAAATTACAGAAGGTGCGTAGACCCATCCTAAATATTTCAAGTTGGACTGTGTCAACAAACTTCTATGGTGACTTTGAATATGAAAATTGCTAACACTGACTGAATAATTCCAGGCGTGAGTCTCTAAAATAACCATGTGACATGAGGTGGGTACTATCAAGTGTCCCCATTTTGCAGAACAGAAAACTGAAGTCTCTCTATCTTGCAACCAATAAGTGGATTTTACTAAGGCTAGAGCATTTTAGGGATCAATGAGCCCAGGCCCCGTGCTATTTCGTACAGATCACAGAGGTACAGAGACTGTAGGTCACTTTGTCTCAGAGCCCACGCTAGTCCCTAACAGAGCCAGGGTTCTGACCCCGAGTCTGTATGTTTTACCATTCCTCTCTAAATCCTTCCAAATCCATACCAGCTTTGATCCAACGCAAGTTCCACTGAGCCAGCTTTAGAGAAATTGAATTTCCTTAATAGATTTTCCTAGACAAATCACTTGAGAGCCAGGAAAACTCCAAGGGAGAATTAGGTGGAAGTTGGGAGTGTTCCATCCTCCTTCTGGCTCTGCCTCAAACAGGCTGTGCAGACTTGGGCAATCCCTGGCCCTCTCAGAGCCTCAGTGTGGGGTCTGGGAAACAAAGGGGGCCGTGGTCAGAGACCCTCAAAGTCCCTTCAACGGTACTACTGGGTGATTCTAAGATGCCCTGTCTCCTTGTCTTGGAGCCTAGCCCTCCCACACCCAGCATCTTAGGTTGATACAATAGGCGGCAGACAAATCCCATTACAGACCACTCTGTGAGTCTCCACTTTGTAACTGACTGTTACGTGACCTTAAATAGGCGTTCTTCCCTAATCTCCTTGGGCCTGGCCTCTCCTATTAGCAGCTGGAGACAAGGATATTTACCTGTAATAAAGCTCTTTGAGCTTCTCAGATAAAGAGCTTTGCATTAACAAAGCTCAAAGCCGATTGGTTTTTAATGGACCAGCAGACCGGCTTTGTTTTGCGTTTTTTTGTGTGTTGCTTTGCCCCCTTCTACTCCACAGAAGTGCAAAGTCGTGTTTGCCCTCCAAATTCTCTCTGGGTTAATTCGTGTGTTTGCTTCTGGGTTTGAATAGGTCTTTATTCCCCCTAGAGGTTCCCAAACTTTCTTGGTTCATGGTGACTTTAGTATCTTAGTAACGTTTTCATTATGCAGACAATCCTGTTTATGAAGTCATTCGCTCGAAAAATCTTAGTCTGGATGCCCTAACAAGTTAGTACTGTTTGAAAAAAATAATACCCACAAATTTAACGAAAAATATTGTTTCATACTTAAGTAAGCCCAGTTACGTTGTGATGGGATATGTGTGCCAGTTGGACACCGCACAATTTCTCAATCTTTGGAATTATATTGGTCACTGCCCCTTCCATTTCATGGTCCATGTTGATTTTTATGAGATGCTTGATTTTGAACACAGCCACTCTCAAAAACCCAGCTTCTCAAAGACATGGAATTATTGAAAGGAATGCAGTGAGACGAGACAGAGTATGGTCATCCCACACTATTCCTCCTGCCAATTCCAACGAAAACCCCTGGAAATATATTAAAAGCCAGTATCTAAAGACTCTAAACGGTGGAGAAAAGAAAGTGGATTGACTGGAAACCTTAGCTTTCTGTATGAGGTGCACATACACGGTGGAAAGTTTGCGGACTTAATTGTCTAAACTCATATGCTCCCTATTGGATGTGAGAGTGGCTCACAGGCAGAAACATCAATGGGTACAGACAAAAATCACCCCACGAAAAGCCTGCTCTCTTGAGTCACAGGCCTGGGGAGAAGACAGCCCTGCAGGATAGAGACCCTTTTGACCACATCTGCTCTAGTCTAGGCGAACACCATGAAAGAGGCCCTATCCTTCCTCTTCCCACCAGGTGTTGCAGACAAGAGGTAGAGCCCTGTTGACCACCCCCCAATAACGACAAAGATGTGGTGCATCATCCTCTTCCAACTAAAGAGTGAAAAGGGGAGAGGGCTATAGGGAGAAGAAAGCTGAAGAAAGAGATTCTTTAAATCTGTGGATGACGTCCTGGGCATTTCCCCGAGATCCATGCATGTTGCATTCATTATCGTCAACACATTTTATAGATAAAGAAACTGTAGCCAAGACACGGAAACCACCTGAGTGTCCTTCAATGGATGATTGGATAAAGAAGAAGTGGTCCATATATACAACGGAATACTACTCTACCATAAGCAGGGATGAAATACTGCCATTCGCAACAACATGGATGGATCTAGAGGGCATCATGATAAGTGAAATAAATCAAATGGTAAAGGATGATAACCGTATGATTTCACTCATATGTGGGAGATAAAACAGAAAGTAGCAAATGCACAAACAAAACAAATGAACAAACAAACTCATAGACACAGACCACAGAAGGGCAGTTAGCAGAAGGGAAGGGCGGCAGGGAAGGATAAAGAGGGAAAAGGGGATCACATTTATGGTGATGGAAGGAGACTAGACTTTGGGCGGTGAGCACACAATGTGATATACAGATGATGTCTTATAGAATTATACACCTGAAACTTATAGAATGTTCTTAACCAATGTTACTCCAATAAACTTAATAAATAAAAAAAGAAACAGAGACAAAAGATGATTACTCACTTAAGGTTACACAGCTTCTAAGTGATAGAGTTAGAACTTGTTCTAGCGAAATGTTTGCTTTTAACCGAAAGTATGGCATATTTTAAATATTTACACCCAAGAAAATAAAAATATTTACACAAAAATGCAACACAACACAGTCACGTGCTATACAAAATAATCAATCCGTAGGCAGAGCAAATGTTTAGAAAAGGCACACACCTGTTTAAGGTTATGTGAAGTCAGTGTTTTTCTGTGTATCTGTTGAACCTCATTGGAAGACAATGTCAAAAGCCCACCTTGGAGGCTTCTTTTGTAGTGAAGCGTAATTAACACCCAATAAAATGCCCAGATTTTAAGTTTACAGATTGATAACTTTTGACTAATGTGTTCACCTGTGTAACATCCCAATCAAAATGTAAATCATTGCAATTACCCTACAAAATTTCTTCTCATCCTTTTCCGGTCTATCTTCTCACTCCTGCTTCCCAAAGGCAGCCACGATTCCGATTTGTATCCCTATGGACTAGTTTGCCTGATCTTGAACTTCACACAAACGCTATCGCACCGTGAATACTCTTTTGTGTGGAGTTCTCACACTCAGTTAGTTGTATTGTATAAACAGGACTTACTTGAATGGTTATACTCTGTTTTCATTGTTTGTGGATTTCTGGATATTTATCACATGATTATTCAGGAAAAGTCAAAATGGACTCAGAAATAATAGTAAGTGAATCACAGATGGATGGTGTTTGGGAATTGGTGAATTCTGGCATGGTAGTGAAGAGCATAGAGCTATGGTCAGAGATCCCTGGGTCCTTAGCCTCTGCCGTGCACTAGATGAGGGAATAAGTGATAAGCCAACTCACTTGGGAAATGGATGATTTTACCCATTTCTCATTTGTGAAATGGATGATGTTACCAATCCTCCTGGGATATCTGTGAGAATGAAATAATAGATGTAAAGCTTTTAACTCAATGCTTGGCACAGACCAGTGCCTCAGTATACTGCAGTTCTTATTAGATTCAGGATGGTAAGAGGTTAAAGTAATATATACAGTATATAGTAGCCTTAGACCTGGAACTGCTGGTACAACAACTATAGACTGACTTTCTTGGCTCCCTCTTCCTGCTTCTTGCAGATTAAAGGTGGCTGCAAATGCTTTGACATTCCTTCCATTGATAGGTGGGGTCTATGCCCTCTCCCATTGAATCAAGAGAAGGTGGTCTGTGATTGCTTTGGCCAACACCTTATGGTGGAAATGATGCCTCCACGTCCTGCCTCTTGGAATACTCATTTGGGGGCAAGACAATCACCATATAAGGAACCCAACTACTCTATACCACGATGTTGTAAGGAACCCAAACCACGTGAAGAGGCCACGTGACATGCCGTGTGGAGAAGGAGAAGCACCTGTGAGTAAAAAACATGTCTTACACAGACAATAGTTTAGTGGTTGTCAGAGGGTAAGGGGGCGGGGGGTGGGGGGTGGGAGATGAGGGTAAGGGGGATCGAATATATGGTGATGGAAGGAGAACTGACTCTGGGTGATGAACACACAATGGGATTTATAGATGATGTAATACAGAATTGTACACCTGAAATCTATGTAATTTTACTAACAATTGTCACCCCAATAAATTTAATTAAAAAACAAACAAACAAAAAACAACAACATTCAACAAATTAGGAATAAACAGGAATTTCCCCAACCTGAAAAAAACACCCAAAAAA
This sequence comes from Rhinolophus sinicus, assembly GCF_036562045.2. Classification (NCBI taxonomy): domain Eukaryota; kingdom Metazoa; phylum Chordata; class Mammalia; order Chiroptera; family Rhinolophidae; genus Rhinolophus; species Rhinolophus sinicus. The sequence goes on along the minus strand of NC_133765.1, from coordinate 30,270,556 downwards.
CCAACCAAACAAACAAACAAACAAAAAACATGTCTTAGAAATGGATTCTCAGCTAACTCCACATGGGCCACAGGTGAACTGCCCAGCTGAGCCTTTCCCAAATTCTTGACCTACAAACTCACACACAAAAGGAAGTGGCTGTTTTGAACCACTGAGTTCTGGAGGTGTTCATTATACAGCGATAAGTAAGTGGACCAAATCTAAGGCCATCAAGTGAGTTCTAGCCTTACCGTTTATTAGCTCTGTAACCTTGGGCCTCAATTTCCTCAGCTGCAAAGCGGGGGCGATCCTCAGTTCCTAAAAGAGAGAACTGAGGTTCTGAAAATCTTAGTAACTTGCTCCAGGCCGCATAGCTAAGAAGGTCTGGAAAAGCCCTCATCTGTCTGACTCCAAAGCCTGCCTAATATTTCTGCATTTCTTCTCCACTCATCCCAGCTTTGAAATGTCAGCCTCCGTTTTCCCACCCACACAGCACGGATGCTAATAGTACCTTCTTTACAGGGTTACTGCGTGTATTAAAAAGAAACATGGAAAGTGCTTAGTCTAGTGCCTGGCACACAGTAAGCACCCAGCAAACATTCATGGTGATTGTTATTTTATTATCTCCCTGCTGAAGCTGACAGTGGATATCCATCCTGGGCCTGCCTACTTTCGCCAGGTCTCTAACTTGCGGGAAACCTCATCAGGAGGGCATCTTGACCTGAATAATCCACAGCACTACCTTTTAATATTTAATGAACTCCCGAGGCTCACGGAGAGTGATGTGAGAAATAGCTTGCAAAAGTCTATTACTGTTAATAAAATACCACCCAACAGGTTGGCCATTACCCACCCTTAGTTTACAAGCAGATCAAATCACCCTTTGTCATGATTTGTGCAGCTCCCTTGTCTGCCCACCCTTTCTTCACTTTTTATGGGAGCATGGTTTATTTCTCTGTTTCAGGTCCTCTATTTTGGCTGGTCCTTCTTCCCAATTCTAATCAGTGGTTTCAAACACTACTGAGGTGTTTGTATTCCCTGCTCATCCATCACAGATACGTGAACTCTGAGCTCCAAATGATAGCTGAGAAATTCAATGTTGGCTGCCAAAAAAAGGAGACCCTTTCAAAAGGTGTCCCCCACTCCCCTTTTCTGGGCTTCTTAAGGTCCACAGAGGCAGAGGCGGGAGAGGAAGGAGGAAAGCGCTGTCTTCCCTTTCTCTCCTGAGGGGAGGAGAGCAGAGAATTCATGTTTTCCTGGTGGTCAATACACGCCACACCGTGGCAGGCACCTTCCCATAAGCCCCTTACAGAATCTTCACATTAACACAGAATGACTGTATGGACTCATTTGCTCAGTGGGACAACAGAGGTTCAGAGAGGTGAAGCTACTTGTCTAAGGTCACACAGCTAGCCAGGGGTGAGGCCAATTCTGAGGCACTCCCCACAGCCTACGAAAGACTGAGGCATCAAGCATGGTCTGTCAGCTTTTTGAGTTTGCACCCTTTCCTCCCAACACTGAGCTGGGCGGGTCCCATGGCCTCTTTCTTTAAGGACTCCTTCATCTGCTTTCCTTGGGAGCTGGTCCCACCCAGAGCAGAAACACTGTGAAGGGGCTTGGACTTCAAACAAGCCTGGCTTTGAACTTACTTTTACCCCTTACCAGCCATCTGGCCATCTGACGTCATTCACCTGAGCCTGTTCCCTCATCTACAAAATGGGAACATGGACGCTTAGAAAGGCGGTTGTGAGAGATGAGTGCAAATGCTATAAGGTTTGTACAGAACTTTCCCATTATCCCTGGTGCATAGAAAGTGATTAAAACCTAGCAACCCGATAAGACACGTGTGCTCCAATGTTCATTGCAGCTTTGTTTACGGTGGCCAAGACATGGAAACAGCCAAAATGTCCTTCGATAGATGAATGGATGAAGAAGTTGTGGTATATATACACAATGGAATACTATTTGGCGGTAAGAAAAGATGATATAGGAACATTTGTGACAACATGGACGGATCTTGAGAGAGTAATGCTGAGCGAAACAAGTCAGACAGAAAAAGCAGAGAACCATGTGATTTCACTGATATGTGGTATATAAACCAAAAACAACAAAAGAACAAGACAAACAAATGAGAAACAGAAACTCATAGACACAGACAATAGTTTAGTGGTTACCATGAGGGTAAGGGGGGTGGGGGTGGGGGGTGGGAGATGAGGGTAAGGGGGATCGAATATATGGTGATGGAAGGAGAACTGACTCTGGGTGGTGAGCACACAATGGGATTTATAGATGATGTAATACAGAATTGTACACCTGAAATCTATGTAATTTTACTAACAATTGTCACCCCAATAAATTTAATAAAATAAAATTAAAAAAAACACCAACAACCTAGCAACTCTGCTGACCTGCACACTTCCCTCAAGATCTTCTCTCTTTCTTGGGAAGAAAGACTTTGTATGTCTTAACTCCTTTCCGATATCTGTCATCTGGAGAACAATTGTGCTTGCTTTTAGTGGTCAAGTAGTGTTTGGGGTGCTGCTGACTTGGGGGATGAGTCTCTTGGCCTTCCGCAGGTTCCCAGGTTCAAATGCTGGGGTGTGTACTTTGGTACACTCAAGTATTGACCTCCCCAGAATCTACCAAGCCAACCACACGTAGAACAGCAGAGCTGTGGCAGACCATCTGGCTCATCTACTACACCCATTGTATAGGTGAAGAAACTGAGGCCAGAGACTGAAAACCCAGGTCTTGTTTCCACTGGATGAATCCCATGAATGTGCAGTCAATTCTTTCCTTCTTTCCTTCCTCCACCCCTCTTCCTCCCTATTTCCTTGGTTTCTTTCCCTCCCTTTTCTTCTTTCCTTCCACATATCATTCACTCATCACATTTTATTTACTGAAGTCCGACTATGTGCCCATGCTAATACACTGGTAAGCTCTTTCTGGTTGCAAGCTACACAAATCAATTTCAGCTAGCTTAAGGAAAATAGAAGAAAGACAATTATTGGAACGACATGGAAGTATCTTGGGATATCAATATATAGCTGGACAACCAAGATTCAAAAAAGGAAGAGGCAAGTGTAGCTCTGGGCTCATCAGTAGGGAAGGTTCACAAGTCTTCACCCCACCGTGTTGGCATTAAAATGTCTGTGCCTTTTTTAAATTTAATTAAAAAATATATGTATTCCAGTTTAAAAAAAAAAAAAATGTCTGTGCCTCTCACCAGTTACCAGTTTCCAAGAGAGACTCTGATTAGCTCAGCTTTAGTCAGGTGACTGCCCCTGGACCAATCAGCTATAAAAGACGGGCAACCACGTTATTTCTCACACACACTTCCTGTCCAATGCAGTCACTCAGGGGTCCCAGCTGAAGGAAGTTCACCATGTAGAGTTCTCACATCAGAGCAAGACAGAGTGTTACCTAGGGAATTTCCCCTACTTCAGTGTTTCCCCTACTAGAGACACATGCCACTTCTGTTAATATTTCTTTGGTCACGACCAGTCACATTGCTCTTCCTGACTGCAAAGGGGCCGGGAAGTGTCGTCTTCTACAGGAGCACCGCTGATAACAGGAAGAGCTGCCACAGTACTCAACTAGTATTTGCTCAATAAAAGACTAACGATAGCTGACATTTTTGAGCCCTTATTATGCCCCAAACATTGTACTAAATGAGTGGTTTAGCTATTATCTCCTTTAATACTCACAGCAACCGTATGAGGTGGCATGGTTATGGTTTCTATTTTACAGATGAGCAATTGGAGATACAGAGAAGCTAAATCAATGGCCCAAGTTCACACAGGTAGAAGGAGAGGAATGAAGCTTCAAACACAGACCGTCAGACCCAATAGCGTGTCACCCATAACGACCACTGGGTCGACATATCAGCTACTCACTATACTGTAAGGCAGAAAGTTGCAAGCACAAAAGAGGTCAGGGAAGAAAGAGTTAAGCAGAAGGGAGTTGGTTTTGTCAAGAGGAGTCATGGGATGATTTGGGGGGACAGCCAAGGTCTTTGAGCTGGATCTTGGGTTCTTGGAGGAAAGACTCATCACGCAGATAAATGAGGGGAGTATAACTTGCCTAAGAATCCATTCCACAAGGCCAGGGCTTTGCTGTGTTCACTGCTGCTCCCCCATGGCCTCGACCAGGTCTGGCACTCAGTACATGCTCATTCAACACCTGCTGTCAAAGGAACCACGAATGGAGTGAAATGAGCCATGATACAGCATAAGCTCTTCCGTGATCCAGGCTGCAATTGTCAGCGAGGAAAGGGGGAGATCAAACCATGACTAAGAAGGGGCAGGGGAGGTCTCTCTGAAGACATGTAATTTGCAAGAATTGCAACCCCAGATTCTGAGTGGCCATGTGGAGGCCTCCGTATTCCTGGGCTGGCATCTTTCTGAGAAGACTGTGAGCTAGAAGAAAACAAGTCAGAGGGTCCTAGTGGCATCCTGCTGAAGGTGCAGGGTCTGAGGAGCACCCAGCTATTTCTGATCGTGAGTGAGCTGCACGTCTGCCCCACCAGTGTCCTCCTGTTTGGGAGACAAGAACAGATGAACGGAATGTGGAGGATGGATATAAGCAAATGTCACGCTTGCAAAGCATTGCTGGAGGGTCACTGAGAAGGGAGACTGGAACTTTATCTCAGTTAAATCCCACTGAATTTTCCCAGATTAGAAGGAGGGCTTCCTTTTCTTTGAAGGGCTTGGTTTTAAAAACAAATGTCGCCTTCTCTGCCCGTGACATTCTATAGTAATAGTAATAAAAAGGGAGTGGTGGTGGTTATCTCCCATCCTCTTTTTTAATAGGGGTTTTACAACATCCTTTTAAAATATGATCCGGCAATCGGGTCACTGGTCTTTGAGATTCTTCCCAGGAAAATCAGTTGTTTTCCTATTGGTGTCCTGGTGCTCAATCCTCTTTTGGCAGGTCTTTCACGGATGATGTAACAGATAAGAAATGCGTCTAAAACCCACGCACGTCTTTCAAGCTTGATTTCTCAGACTCATGAACCCTACGGACCTGCTGACCTTGAGAATGTGGTTCCAACACCGTCATGCCTGACCACCCAGCAACTGGGCACTAACCTTTTGTTTCAGCTGTTGTCTTTGCTCGGAAGTGCCCTCTTCTGCCTCTACACATGCCAAAATCATGACCGCCTTTCAATGAGTGACTAAGCTGCCACCTCCTCGGAATAGGCGCTTCACTAAAGGTGAGGTGGCAGAACTGAGAACCTCGAACACTCCATGTCGCGGAGGACAGAGGCTGAAACAGAAACGTGACGGTGGTTTTCTCCAGATGTCAGCTAACAGTATTGGGCCCCCATTGCCAGGCACCGTTCTAAGTGCTTTGTGCAGGTCAGTTTACTTATCACGGGGTGACCAGAGAGCTGGGGGACTCAGGACAACCCCAGCTTCCACTTGATTTCCAGAGTGATTATTGGATGTCACCTCTCATCCTCAAAATTATCCTGGTTCACAAGACAGATTGCAGGTTCCCCTGATTTAATCCTCACAACAACTCTGTGAGGTAGATATTCTCATCAGCCCCATTTTACAAGTGGGGAAACTGAGACTTGGAGAAGTGAAGTGACATAGCGAGTAAGAACTGGGATTTGAATCCAGACCGATCGAATCCATATCATCGAAGGTAGAATAAGAGGAAATAATCTTCATCGCCAAGAATTAAAGAAGAGAGGGTAATGTGTCATTAAAAGTTGGGAAACATTTGGGCACCTTGAAATGGCTTTATAGAAGTAAGGGTGAGATTTGATTCTTTCATCTATTCATTTAATATGTATGTATTGAGTGTGAGTGGGGGTTAGGTGTGCAGGTGCTGGGTGGTGAGTGTACCCACACACACACACACACACACACACACACACACACACCCGCCCTGCCCTGACTGAGCGTGAAGTCTGGTGGGTAAAGCAGATGGGTTACACTGATCACCACCTTAGCGCGTTCTCCTAAACTCCCAGTTTACTCTAAAGCAGAGGCCCCTAACTGGCCACTTCCTGGACAAATCCAAGATATTTGGGGGCCTACAGATTTTTTTTTTTTTAACACAGAATGTTGGCAACAGTAAAAATCATGAAATTTTACAATGAAAAATAATCACATTTCTGGTTTCTCTTGGAAAAAAAACAAACCACCAATGGGGAATGTGATACGATCCAGCCCACCTTCTTCCACGGCAGACATTGGTTGAGTGACGTAGCAATTCCCCTCTGCACAGGAGAACCACACTCTAGAGCTCAGCAAAGCTGAGGCCACATTAATCATATCAACTTCCTGGCTCCTGAAGGCATCGGAATTCACAATTCCTGTTTTACATGTAGTTTCTTTAAGTTTTCTTATGGACGTGTTTTTTTCTTTTTAAATATACTTATTTACTAAGCTTCCTATTTATTTTTAAGCTGTTGAACTGTATTTATTTTTTAAAAAATAGCTTTATTGATGTGTCAACTGTCCCATGTGATGTCCAAGGCAGACATTGCTAATCGATCATGGTTCTCCAGACCATGGAGCCTGAAATTGCCTCTATGGCTTCCTGCTTTTCCACACAGCTCCACTGCTAATCAGTCAGAAGTGGCTTATATACAATGAAACCCATTTGTTTCTCTAAACCTATACCTATTAAAATTCCTTAAAGGCTGAGGTATATATTTTATTCTTTACTTATCGCCAGTCCCTCGAGGCAGATCTAATGCTGAAACTCTCGTGGAAATGGAGCATTCCAGGGCAGGCCATCTCTGCGCCCAACTGTCTGCCCCCAGGGGTCTACGGGGCTTTGGGAAAAGGGGGCAAGTCTTCTAAAGGGAGGAGAACAGAAAGAAGAAAACAGCTGCAGGAAAGAGTGTCCCTTTCTCCTTTATTGCTCTCCCTCTTAAAAAAAGGAGAAAAGGAAGGCCAATACAAGCCAGCCAAAAGCTTATTAATGCACTTGACCTTCCAAAGGAAAATTAATTCCAACTTCACACCTACCGGCTGTGTTGCTCAGCTTTGTCAAAACGTTCACATCATTAAAGGGGAGATGCCACGGCTTGAGGGCACAAAGAGTCTGCCACCTCCCCATGCTGGGCTGAGTTAGTAGGAGCTGGCAGGAAGCACTCAGAGGCGCCAGCCCTGTCAGCTTTTCACTGTGGATTACGCTCCCTTCTGTTGGCTCTGGAAATTGTTATCACTGTCGAGCCGTCCTCATGATTCTGACCAGGCTCCCTTCCAGCTCAGGCCTGTGGAGGGGCAGCCTTCCCGGGTCTTATGGTGGAGGGCTGGCAGACTGCGTGTGTGCACGTGTGCGTGTGTGTGTGTGTGTGTGTGTGTGTGTGTGTGTGAGAGAGAGAGAGAGAGAGGAAAACAGTGAGGGACTGCAGGGCGATGTGTGCCTGCAATTGTCTGTGTGTATGAACATGGGCATGAGAGTGTGTGTGTGTGTGTGTGTGTGTGTGTGTGCACACATTTGTGTCTGTATGGTCTTATGAACAGTAACCGACTATGCAGGTAGTTTTCCGTGCACGTTCTTGGTCAGGTTTCAGTTTAACTTGAAAATCTATGCAGAGCTTCACCTGTATCAGGTACCATTTTAAATGAGAGAGAGAGAGAGAGAGAGAGAGAGAGAGAGAGAGAGAGAGAGAGAGAGAGAGAAAAACTCGTCTCTTGCCCTCAGAAAGGTTTTGTCTTGTTTGGCAACTCTAGATATTTGGCAGTAGACCCTCACGGCTCTGTGCAGAGTTGGATTCTGAGAACATGTTCTAAGCTCAGCAAGAAGAGGCCATGACTGATTAGTGATATCTGCCATAGACACAGGATGTGGAGCTTATAGCAAGTGTGTCATTTATTTGCCAGAATCAGAATATCACACCAAAAACGGCTCTTTGTGACCCTGGATTCAATTTACTCACTTTCTAAGTGGGAAAAATCTGGCAGAAAAGGAAAGGGAGCTGTTTAAAGCAGAGCTGAGGCTAGAATGAGAAAAGCCAGGAGCCTAGGGTGCAAAATTTAAGGAGGCACTTCCTCTCAGGGCTGAGCAAATGCCACCCCCTCACTTGCACGACCCTGAGAGTGAGTGCCTCCTTAAACTGTGTGCCTTAGATGTCTCATTTGTCTTGTCTTAATCCTGGCCCTGGTTCGAAGTCACTTTTTCAAAAACCACCACACACTCTATTAGGAAGAATCACTGCCTCTCTACAGAAAGTTCAGTGACTCTATTTGTTAACATTCATCTGACTGAAAGTAATAGAAATCAATTGAAGCTTAAGAAAAATGAAGAAGGGGTGTCTCATATAACCCAAGTGGAGGGATACAGGCAGGGTGACGAAAGGCCTAGAACGGGGACCCTGCAGTGAGTTTTCTCTCCATCTCTCACACTTGCTTCCATTCTTCTTTCTGAACTGAGTGGCTTCCCCTGCTCCATCAGTTACCAATTCTGTGCATTTGGGAAATGTCCTTATATTTCTCATCTATACAAGAAGAACAATATTCCTTGCTTCCTTACCTCCTTACCTCATAGGGTTGTAAGGAGTAATGCACATAAACCCCTCAAGTGGCCGACAGAGAATAAGTGCCCAGTACATCTTGGGGACCATCCCCACCATCCCCACCATCCCCACCATCTCCACCATCACCACCATCATCACCATCATCCCCACCATCCCCACCATCCCCACCATCATCCCCATCCCCACAATCCCCACCATCTCCACCATCACCACCATCATCACCATCATCCCCACCATCCCCACCGTCACCACCGTCCCCACCGTCCCCACCGTCCCCACCATCCCCACCATCCCCATCATCATTTCACATTTCTAGCTCATGTAGTGAGTGGAAGGTGGCTCCCCAGTATTCATAATTCCACATGCAACAGCCTCAAGCTTACAGGGACATCAACGTCCTCCTGCAGTGCCCATTCCAAATTCCTTGGAAAGACACTTGGATCGGCCCAGATTGGGATAACTCTGATCTAATCAATCATGGCTGTGTTAGTGTGGGTCTTGTGGGAGACCATCTCCATTGGTTGAGGCAATTGTTGGTGAAGGGTGTGAGCCAGGTAGACACTCCTCACGCTGTCTAAGTTCTGGGATGCCCCCTGGCATGGTTTTGATGGAACAGTGCTGAGGACATGAATACATTTTAATCTGTCATTCAGTCCATCCATTCACCTGCTGACGACCCCAACAACGGTTCAGTCGGCTCTACAACCATGCCTGCCTAGCCCCAGGTTTTGAGGTGTGAGCCCACTAATTGAGGGCTGCAATCAGTCCATAATCTGTTCTGATCTAGGAGGTGCCACTGAGCCCATTGGATCCAGGGTAGGTAGGTTTTTGGGGTAAAGGGGTAGCAAGATCAGGGGAAACCTGAACATATGAATGTTGCTGAGTCATGACAGCAGAGAAATCCCAAGCTCCAAGTAGAATAATGACCCAGGAAGAGAGAAGATGGAAACAGAAGGTAGAAGGGAGTCTGGAGTATCAGCATTGTCTAATGGCAAAGAAGAAGAGGGAGGAAAAGGAAAAGTAGCAACAGCATAATAGTAGCTAATAAAAAGGAAAAGAAGGTGCTGCTGCTGTTGGTATCATGACGATGACGATATGATGATGAAGGAGGAGGAGGAGGAAGAGGGGAAGGAGAAGAAGCAGAAGCAGAAGCAGCAGCAGCTTCTGAGGGATCCCGAGGAAGCCAAGTTCTAATCAACACAGACTTCTGGAAACGGTCTCCGTCTCTCTCATTATGCGCCAACCTGTAATGCACACCTGCCTTGCTTCCCACCCCCCAGCTGCCCCTGGGACGGGATGAGAAGAAAACAAAGGGCACAGGGACCCCCAATGATAATTGCAGAGTTCTGGTTCAAAGGAGGGTGCACGGGCTTGGAAATCTTGCCCTGGGGTGGAAAAGGGGCTTTCAGAGCAGCTGGTAAATTGTTTCCCCGGGTGGCTGGGCGGAGGAAATTGCTGATCCCATATCACCAAGCCCAGGAGGCCCGAAAGGGCCCCCGTGACACAGGCCTGCCCAGGAGTGGAAAATATGGCAGTGGCTTTGCTTGCAATGCTGATGTGAGTATGTCCCACTTCTCCCTTTACCCAGGAAAACCATGGAGATGGAAACTGAACTAACCCCCATGTACTGAAGGACGGCCATTTGCCAGGCACTGTGCTCCGTTTTCACCTATCTTTTCATCGTCACACAAACACTATGACGAAGTTATATTTTTTGTTAAATGGAAGTTATGAAAAAGCTAGGTTCACATATTGCTAAAGTATCCAATTGGCAATTTCAGATGATTCAATCTATTATTATCGTGGCTGTGAATCCCACAGAGGTGAGTAACTGACCCAAAGTTGCCCAGCTCCAGTGTTAGGATAAATTTATACTTACCGTGGTCACAAAGCTCGTGTGTTATGGATGCTCATTCCCTCCCCAGTCTCAATTCATAGGCGTTTTCCTCTGAGCCGCAGTTTCCTCACTTGTAAACAAAGAGCCGTAACAAGGAAGCTGCCCTTTGTTAATCAAAGGCAGGAGAGGAACTGACGTCTTCTAGAGGTCTTCGTGTGGCCCATCCACATGCCTCTCTTGCCAACATGGATGAGCCCTCATGCTGAGCTTAATGGGAAGAAAGGCGCCAGAGGAAGCAAACACCTGTCCTGCACATTATTTTGGTCACTTTGTTCTATCATGGATTCTTTGGCCATTCATTCACTAACCATTCACCGAGCACGTATTATATGCCAGGCACTGTTCTGGGGGCATCCAGCGGCCCTTCAGCCACCCTTTGGCACATTCATGTGTCTGGCTCTTTGAAGGCTGTAGCCTGAACCAGTCGCTCGAGAAGCCTCTCCCCCATGGGTAGCTAGTCCAGCTCCCAGCATGCAGCAGGTGCTTAAACATCGGTGGTTGAATTAGATTAAATCGCGCTGAAAAGACCTGACCTCTGCGAGCTCTGGTTCGGGCACACGGTAGGCACGTTACAAATGCTCAGAAAATATTTCTCAGCTGGAAGGGAACTGGAGCACAGAAGTTCACATTTATTCCCAAGTCTGGCTGGGGTTTGTGGAGAGGAGAGCTAGGGCCTGTTTTTATTTGCTGTCGCTTTAGTTTGATTTTCACCGTATCGACTTCCCTGGAAGGGAAGGGGCCCGTCAGGTGAATGGCGAGGAACCCCAGATCAGGCCTGGCTTATATTCTCATAACTTTCTCATATTACTGGCTCTGGATACCACGGCACAGGCCACTTCATTGTGTAACAGTCCCCCAAGAATCCTAGTGGACCTGCTGAGCATCCTAACTCCCCCCAAAATGAACCCCCAAGCATAACAGCCGGGAATTCCCCAACGTGAGTGACCCCAAGCACACAAAAGGTGCACAAAAGGCAAAAAAATAATAGCTTTCCTTCATTTCCCCTCAGGCCCGCGATGCAACGTCATAAAGCATTTGATTTAGGATATTAAATGCCGTTGGTGATGAGAACGTCATGTAAAATTTGCTTTGCGACTTCTTTCTTCTCAACCTGTCATTAAAAATGATTTATAGGTGAGCCTAAGTCTCAGAAACAACATGATTAGAATTGAGGGTTTGGGAGATCGGGTGTCCAGGGCAGTCTTGCCCCGCTGTCCAGAGTCCTAGAGACAGAAAAAAGCAGCACATGAGACGGCAGCTTAGTGTTTCTAAGGCAAGTGCGTGTGTGGAAGGAACATGTGTTCCCTGCCGAGGTGAGAACAATGAAGCCTTGTTGGATATGGTAAACTGTTGGTTTCAAACGGTGGATTGCAGAGGGCCAGGCTGGAGGACACCCCTTCTGCAGAAGCCGCCGGAAGGGAGGCTTCACCCAACACCAGGCTGGCAGGTTCCAAATCAGGCTTGAAATTAGGTGACACTGTCAGATGTTCACAAAGTGAGGACATCAAACTCTCATCTGTATTATACCTTTATTGTGTGCCTGGCACTTGTCACAACAACCCCAGGAATCAAATACTATCGTTATCATTCCTATTTTACAGAGGAGAACACGGAGGCTCAGAGAGGTGAAGTAGCTTGCTCAGAGTTACCCAGCTAAAGCAAGAGGTACAATTAAGATCTGAACCCAGGTAGCCGTGCTCCAGAGCCCATGGGCCCAGCTCACTACCCTTCACTGGGTCATAACCCCCAATTTAAAATGACTCTAAATTCTCCTTTGTCCATATCTCTCTCCCCTCAAAAGTTGCCATTAATTAAGCACCATCTATGGGCCACTCTCCTGGGTAGCTACTGTATGTTGTTACGCCTAACGCTTGTTATAGCTGCCAAATTGGAGGTGTACTTTACCTCATTCCACAGAAAATTGAGGCCTAAGGTCACACAGCTAGTAAGTAGCTAAGCAGGGAACAGAATGTCATTGTCCAGATTACAAAACAAACCTGCTTCCACGAGGCCGTGTTCTGGAAAATGACACACAAGCATCTTTTTGGGGTCCGAGAGTAAGCATAACCCCTATGGATCGGAGTCTCCTGGAAACAATGGAAGGGTCTAGAAGTTAAGGTGGGTTGGGGGTGTTGGAGGGCACTCTGCTACGGGGTCTGGATGGCCTCTGCCTGTTGGACCCAGGAGGGTGAGCTGCCCTGGAAGCGCTGCATGTCTGAGGACAGCATCTACTACTATTATAATTATTGTTGTTACTGCTGTGGTATGGCCACTACAGGAAGGTTAGAGCAGTTTTCCCTTGTAGAAGTCTCCATAAATGTTTGCTGACTGAGCGTAATAAATAGAGATGATGAAAAAAAAAAGGAAATGTTTGCAACAAGAAAAGAGGAAAAGAGGAGACAAATGATTCATCTGGAATTGCCAATCAGAGACTGGCCACAGACTTGTTTTGTGTCGTCTGTATAGTGTTTGTATCAGTCATGATAAGTTCCATTATGCTGCAGTAACAAACAGCCCCCACATGTTAGAAGTGCAAATAAGAAACGTTTATTTCTCGCTCTGGCAACATGTATTTCATTGTGTTTCTGCCCGTGGGATCAGTAGGGGGTTACTTTGCTCATTTGTTATTATCATAACTCAAGAATCGAGCTGGAGTTCTCATCTTTTTTGTTTGCTTCCATACTAACTGAGGCAGTGGGAAGAATCTGGGTGTTTGGTGCACTGGCTTCTATAGTTTCTACCTGGAAGAGATGTGTGCCAGTCTGCTGACGTTTCATTGGTTCTAGTAAGTCACGTGGCCATGCCTAATGACAAGGGGACAAGGAAAGTGCAAGTCTATCTTGTTCCTAGACAGGGGCAGTTCTAGAAATATTTGGTAAACAGCACCAGTGAAAAACCACAGGTTTAAATAGTGTTTAATTCATGGCAAATACTTTATAATCAACTATTTTATATGAATATAGGTATCTGGCTTCTACGTACAGAATTGGAATATCTGGCAACATTGGCCTATGGGAGCCGAGCAGTGGCTGCCCTTTAGAAGAACCAGGCACGCTCCCTTCTGCCGCTGGCCCCACCTGGCCCACTTCCCTCATTCTGGTTGGGTGCCTGGCTCCTGGGAGCACTTGGTGTGCAGACTTCTGGTTTAGAAGGATGAACGTGGTTACTGCGTGCTTGCGCTGGCATTTTGTGTCCATTGCCAGATGCACGTGTCATCTATTCCCATCGCAGGGATGAGTAATGCTAATGCCCTTAGAAGTGCTTTGCACAGCCCAGGGATCAGGCTTGCTGCCTGTAGCTCTCAGGCTTGTTGGCAACAGTGGGATCGCATAAGCCCACCCAGGGAGTACTGACGGGATCCGTGAAGTTGAGGAGGGAGTGTGTGCATGGAGGAGGAATCGCAGAGCCCAGGGCCCTGGTGAGGGATGCCTGGACTAGGGGGAGCTAAGGCAGGCAGCAGCATCTGGAAATCTCCTGTTTCCCTGCAGCTGCCACTGCCCACACAACTCCCCTGGGTTCCAGGCATTTTTGTCTGCAAGAGGCATGGGAGCCTGCCTATAAAACCAGCAGCTTGTGTTGAGATGACATTTGGGTCTCCACTGTGCCCTAAACCCAGTAGGGTGTAGAAGAACTACAGTGGGAAGGTGTGAAGTTGCCCTCAGCGAAAGTGAGTGTATCAGTCAGGGTAGGTGAGATTATGTTGCAGTAACAAACACCCCCAGGATCTCAGTGGTTTCAAACAACTAGACATTATTCTCACTCACTCGGCATGTCAATCTTGGGTTGGCAGGGTGGCCCTACACATGGTAGCTACTCAGGTTCCTATGGTAATGCGTTAGCCACCATCTTTAAAATTGTCAGTCTCCATCCTAGAGCACAAGAGCTCTGGAGGCTAGTGGGACTTTATTTGGGAAAAGCGTCTTTATGGATGTAATTAAGTTAAAGATCTCAAGGCAGAATCATCCTGGATTTTCCAGATAGGTCCTAACCCCAGTGACGAGTATTCTTATTAGAGAGAGCAGAAGACACAGACATAGCCACAAAGGAGACGGTGTGACGACCGACGGAGGCAGAGCTATACAGCCATGAGCAAAGGAAACCGGCAGCTACCACAAGCCTCGACAGGCAAGCAAGAGTCCCCTCTGGAGCCTCTGGAGGGGGTGTGGCCCTGCTGACACCTTGATTTTGGACTTCTGTCCTCCAGACTACAAGAGAATAAGTGTCTACTGTTTCAAGCCACCAAATCCGTGGTAGTTAGAGCAGGCCCAGGAATACACATATTCACGTCTAGGACATTTTACAGTCATATATTTTGGACAGCGGGTTGAACTAGTTAAAAATATCAAAGCTCCAGTCCTTTGCCCACCCCCTTATCTGCCCCTGCCCTTGCTCACCTGTGGTCTGACCTCATGTGTCCTCACGCAAAGCCAGAACCCCCTAGTCAGGCAACCCAATAATGGACTTAGTATCCATTTACTATACAGAGCTTTCTCTCCTTCCCCGACATTTTTACACATGCCCTCCCAAAGATCTGCTCTATTAGAGGTCTGGTACCCTGACCACCACTACAACACACAAGTGAAGTGCAGGCAACTTCGTAGATGGCAATGGCTTCAAATCCCAGCTCTGCCACTTGCTGAGTCTCAGTTTTCCTCTTCTGTAAAATGGGCCCAGGGGTAACTTCATAGGGTTGATGATGAGGCTTACATGGGAAAGTATATTTAAAGCTCTCCGCAGAGTGCCAGCATTCCATGCATGCTAGCAATTATTGCTATTATGGGACCGATTTGAGAAATATAATTATTGAAAAGCTACATTAACTCATCCGGCTCAATTTAGTTTAATAAAGTGTGCTATAATGCTGTGGGGCTGCAGAGCTAGGAAGGGTACTGTGTGTGCTCTGGAAGAAACGGCTAAGACGTTCATCATAAAGTAATTATGCTGGATTAAATGGTACTGCTTAAGAAAAGGCAAGGAGAGCCTTACAAAAATATCCAAATGGCCTGTTTTGCAGGAAAATCTGGGTTAGTGTCCAGTTCAGTTAATAGGAAAGGGCCCTATCTTCAACTAAGCCCCATAAGAAGCACACAGAGAGTAAAAGTACTTCCATATTTCCGTTCCACAAACCAGATGGCAAGAAATGTAAAATCAAACCTATTACGAGAAGACAGAAGAAACACATTTAAATGGCTGTTTTCATCTATGGGCAGCATGACATTGATGAAAATGCGAATTATAGTCGCTAAAAGGAGGATCTTTCACCAAGAGATGTCTTTGGTTACATGGTTCAGCGTTCTTATTTTGGTCCAACACTAGAAGAAAGTCCTTTGACACATTAGTGTCTTGATCAGCCTTTGTAAATTAATGGCTGTCAAAGGATCCTCCTCTCCTCTCGGCCTTTAAAAGAAATACATTCATTTGCACATCACGCCATTTCTCAGCATTCTGGCTGCCCTCTACCATTCTCCCTCAGAAAAAGAATTCTCCAGAATGTCCACAAGTGTAAGCATCACTGGCATTTCTCGCTGATTTTTTTTTTTTTTTTTGGTCCCTGGCTGTACATGTCCAGGGTGTGTAATGTGAATGCAATTCTTTTTCTTGAATAAAGCCAGCCCTCAACACGTGGCCGCTTTAGTGCTAGCCATCCTTCTGCACTATTCAAGGATGCCTTCCACTCTTCCGATTGGTTTGCAGGTGACCCCCCCCCAAACCTAATTAACCTGAATTCCGTCTGTCTTCTCCCCAGGGGGAGGAGAAGCATGCCAGCCCTTCATCTGCCTCATTCCTCTTCCTCGCCACAGTCTGGGACAAACTCTCCAGAGAAATCCTCCCGTGTCAGGCACTGTAATCACCGGTTTCCTTAACCGAGTTCTGCCTGAGATGATGGGGTGTGTTTTTCATTTGAAATGAGTCCACATCTGGGACTCACTTAACTTGATTTGGGCAGTCCTGTGTTTCTGATCCAAAACACAAAACACAACAAAAAAATTTGCGAAAATAACGCTGGATTTTTTTTTTTTTCTTCTTCTTCTTTTTTTTTTTCCTTTTGGTGTGGATTGATTTTTCTTCCGTTATATTTAGTTTGCAAGGAAGGGCCGAGGAAGAGAGAGCGAACAATGCACATGGAATCGACTTGACTTCACCACCGCCTTCCCCTGTTGGGTCACGGGGCCTTCCATATGGGGACTGATTGAATTATTCCACTTCCATTGAGAGGGAGGATGGAATACTCTTCCTGATTGCTGTCCCTTTGGGTTTCCTGCCCAGGAAAAATGGTGCAGGATGAAGGGAAGGCTATTAGAAGCCGCAAGGAAGCACAAGCTACATGTGCACGGGGCTGAATTACCAGTGTACATACTTGGAACTTGATGCCACAGTGCTGCAGAGCCCTGGGAGTGGGGGATATCTGGATAGAGAAAAGATGCAATGAGCCCCCACCACTGGTCTCACCTATTTACTGGGATTAGAAAGGTGATGGCCCAGATACGAGAAAATCCAAATGTAAAAATCAGATGCATGTGGGGAATGTGGGGTGACTTACAAAGATGATTATTTACATTATAAAAAATTCATATCCCCCCAGAAGAATACACAATTAAAAAAAAATAGCTAAACCCTCTACTTAAGAGTTTATCGAATTTATGAAAAATTAGTGGTACTCTTTTTTCATTATAGTTTTTTAAATAGTTAAACCCTCTACTTAAAATGTTATCTAATTCACAAAAAGAGAGATACGTCTTTTTTCACTATAGTTTTTAACAGCTAAACCCTCCACAGAAATTTTCATTTAATTTTCCAAAAAATGAATGATACATGTTCTTTTAATATAGTTTTTTAAAATAGCTAAATCCCACATATCAGTGAAATCACATGGTTCTCTGCTTTTTCTGTCTGACTTATTTCGCTCAGCCCAATAAATTAAATAAAATAAAATTTAAAAAAAAAGGGAACACATAAAATAGCTAAATCCTCTACTTAAAGGTTTATCTAATTTACAGAAAAATGAATGGCACATCTTTTTGCACTATCGTTTTTAATAGCTAAACCCTATACTCAAATTTTCATTTAATTTTCCAAAAAACTAAATGATACACGTTCTTTTAATAGTGTTTTTTAATAGCTAAACCCTCTACTTAAAATGTTATCTAATTCACAAAAAGAGAGCTACATCTTTTTTCACTATAGTTTTTTTTTTTAATTTTATTTTATTAAATTTATTGGGGTGACAATTGTTAGTAAAATTACATAGATTTCAGGTGTACAATTCTGTATTACATCATCTATAAATCCCATTGTGTGTTCATCACCCAGAGTCAGTTCTCCTTCCATCACTATAGTTTTTAATAGCTAAACCCTATACTTAAATTTTCATTTAATTTTCCAAAAATGAATGATACATGCTCTTTTAATACAGCTTTTTAAAATAGCTAAACCCTCTACTTAAAAAACACGATGCATACTTTTTACAGGAATTTGCCTACAGAATAGAGGTATCTATGATTCATAGCAGTTGAGTATAACCTCTGATTAAAAAAAATAAAAATGGAAATACCATGCATGTGAGAAAATCTCCCTCTCCCTCTCTCTTTTCTCTCTCTCCCTCTCTCTCTCTTCCTCTCTCTCTCTCTGGTATAATCTGTTTGAATTGTGTAAAAGCCCCACTCTCTAACAAATCATAGGTAACTTTGGGTATGAAGTTTATGTATTGCTGTGGCACATAATTATTTGAGTTATTATTATTATTTATTACGCAAGGTGGAGAAGGGAAGCCTAGAAATACACTGCAGACTCGGGCATAGCCAGGCATAAGTTCAAATAACGGTTCCACCCTTGACAAACTTGGTGATCTTGGGAAAGTTAATCAATCTCATACGGAATAATATCTACTTTATAGGGCCCTTCCAAGGGCTAAATGACTTAACGTACTTAATACAATAACCGGTACTTGATAAATTTTTTAAAAATTATTATTTCAGAATCAGGATTATGATTAAACATGATGAAATAAAACAATGTTTTTAAGTAGTTAGTAGAATTCCTGGAACTCAATAAATGTTCAATAATTTTTAAGGACCTAGACAAAGAAATAATCAACCCAGACATTCTTGAGTACATTTAATGGAAAACAAGGGTTACATCAGCTGAAACAAGCCTATAATTAGGACAGGAAATAGCAGAGTTTAAGCTCCTTCACCAAGAGAACTGAATTTGACTTTTGTGGCAAAACCAAAATTTCAAACTGAGTTAGATCAGCTTTGGGAAGAAAACCAACTCTTCAAATGCTCCAAAGAGTACTTATAGCTCACATTTGTTCAGTGCTTACTGTGTGTCTCAGTCATTGTTCTAAGCCCTTGACATGTATTAACTCAGGGAAAGCTCACAAAAGCCCTCCAAGGCAGGTCCGGTTATTAGCCCCATTTTACAGATGAGGTCACCAAGGCACAAAGAAGTTTAGTTACTTGCCTGAGACCACACACACTTAGTAGCAGTGCTGGAATCCACCCCGGTGCCTGTACTTAACCCCGACCTTTACTTCCTCTCATGTATCTGCTTTGTGATACATTCCGGCAAAAGAAAGCCCTTTTTCTAAAGATAAAAGATGCATATACCATAAAATTGGCATTCTAAATAAGTGAATGGTGGCAAAACGAGTCCAATGGGAATGCTGGATACTACACTGAGCAAATCAAGCCAATCCAATGATCTCTTGTAGAAATTTATTTGGAAATATTCTAGATGCAGACCAAAAAGGGGGCTTTCTTGAGCCCAGATCTTGAGGAAGTGAGTTTCATTTCTTTTTTTACTTAAATGTTTTCTTTTGAGATAATCATAGCATCACATACAGTTGTAAGAAATAATACAGAGAGCTCCTATGTACCCTTCACCCAGTTTCCCCCAATGGAGACGACATCTTGCAAAAACTATGCTACAGACCACAACCAGGGAGTTGAAATATGTTTTTAAATAATTATTTTTCTAAGTTGTTTTTTGAATAGGTTACCCCATGCTCATGGAACGAAAGTTAAAATTACAAAAGGGGAGACAGGGAAAAAGTGAGTCTTACTTTTCTTTTGTGCCTTTCAGACACAGTTACTCTCCCTGGGGTCATATACTGTTATAATTTTCTTACATATCCTTTGTCAAATATTTGGTAAATTTATAAACATTATAATCCTGTGTGTGTGTATTTGTGTGTGTGTGTGTGTGTGTGTGTGTATTTTTCCTCCCTATAGGTGAGAGCATACTATATCCACAATTACACATCCTGTTTGCTTTACTTAATAGTTTGGACAGCTGTTTCGCTAAAAAAAAAAATAAAAAAAAAATGAACCTTCAATATGAGTTTGAGAAACATGAAAAATGATGGAAAGGCATTCCTGGCAGAGGGAACAGCCTGAGCCAAGGTCCAGACACAGGAAACTGATCCTTTGAGAAAGAGGACGGAGGTCACTCCCTGGGTAGAGGAGAGACAAAGACGAGAAGGGTGGCCGGATGGATCATTGGTTCTCAGACCACTGTCTGCAGGATCTCGAATTTAACACGCATGTTCTCACTGTGGCTTGTAGCCTGAGGCCCAAAGTCACCCTAGGGCTGATGAGGACACCACACATGTCCCATGACAAACTGCCATCTCTACAGCTCAGCTCCGCCGGCTCGCTCAGCACCCGCCAGCACGGTGAAGCTGCTTGCCACCCCCAGGCCTGGAGAAGAATGCTGGTGAGACTAAAGAAAACGCTGGGTTCCTCAAAAGCCTGCATTCCTTTTCCAGCCCTCCTCAGGGCTTTCCCCAGCCCCTACAGGTCTTCTCAGACAGCCAAGGACAAGAGAAAAAAAAAAAAGGTATGGGGGGAGACAGGAATTCTTTCTTGTTCTTTTTTGCTCTAATTTGCAAGAGACAGCAAGACGGAAAAATGTGCCTCTGATTATGACCCCTCTGTGCTTCCTAAAAGCTTCTTTCTGGACTTTTAAGTCTCCTCAAATTTCAAGCCCTCTCTTTTTCTTTCCCTTGTTCTTTTTTCCTCTATTTAAACTAATCTAAAAAAGCTATAAAAAGCCTCTGACACTATAAATTCCCCTGTAAACCCTGGTTTTATAGGTTTAATTGCCCCCTTTTACAAGGCTGCGTGCCTGGGTCCTGAAACGCTTCAGTTTTGCAGGACAAGTTCAAATTCATAGCAAGCGTCTGGGCCACCCCGTGATAGGGGTTTGAATCCTGGGAGCCCACGAGGCATGGCACCTGGCTAGCCTTCTAGCCTTGGCTGCCCAAGTTGCCAACACAAGACTTGTTCCTGCGTGAGAAAGCTGCCACCACCTTAGAGAATGCTAAGTCCACCGAAGGCGCCTGAAAGCCCAGAATTAGTTCTAGCTGGAGAGAATTCCTATAAAAGCAACATGCACACCAACGTGATATTTACTAGTCAGATGAGCCATCACCATTTCTCAAGGGCTAGTAACTGTGCAAATGCCTTTTTATTGCTTAATCCTCACTACCATCCTATAAGTTGGGGCCACCGTTGTTACACAGGAAGACATCTAGGCTCAGAGATTGAAGTCATTTTCCTAAACTCACACAGCAGGGCTGGGACGACCATGAGAAGAGCAAAGCATTCATCTTAGATGTAAAATTAAGGGGCACTGGACACTTCAATAATCAAGATAGATTATGGTGTAATGCAGTATTTTAGCAAAATCACACTGACAAACTGTGCCCTGTAGGCCAGCCACCTGATTTTGTCAATAAAGTTTTATTGGAATCAGGGCTGGGGTTAGGGTGAGTCAAAGGGAGGCTGGGTTGCACAGATGCAGGGTTGGATCCTGTCTTTATATAAACTTTCGAAATTGTCTTCATCGTGGATTCTATGCATTCGCTTTGCTTTTTGAAACACTGCACTAGAATACCATTTATACCGACTGTGAAGTTTCCTGGTGCCCCCTTCAATTCCACACCCCAGGTGAGTGCCTCACCCTAGTCCCAGCCCTGTCACACAATAAGGGGCACTGATCCTTGCACGGCAATCTGTTCATCCAGCTGGCTTCCAAGGTGATTAGAAATGGTGGCCAGGGCGTCACAGTTCCTCCCAAGTGTAGTCAATGCCATGTTGTGCAGTGGTGGCAATTTGGGACAAGCCTGCTCAGGCAGAGGGTCAGCTTCCTGTATAAAATGGCCTTGGGACTACCCAGCAGCCTCAAGTGCATGAGTAATTACGCTGATACTCTCTTGTAACACGGGGCTCATCAATACCTTCCGTCTTCAACAGGAAGTGGGAAGGACAATCTCTCTCACCCTGTACATTGGCAGGGTCCACATTTGAGTTCTATTTGCTTTTTCTCCTCTTTGTCATTAATCGTAGGCAGGGAGGAACCAGGAGTTTTGGATTCCAGTCCTGGAATGGCTGTGATTTCTTCTCTGTCTTCATCGGTCCAACCATGTGGGTCCTTCTGTGGTTCCTCACAGGTCACACCCCTTCCTGCCTCTGGCTCTTCCCTTTGACCTTGAGAACCTTTCTGCCCACTGTGGTCACCAGCTCCTTCTTCTCCTTCTTCTCTTTCTCCTTCTTCACATTTCTGTTCATTCATCTCCCTCTCATGAAGACTTTCCTTAGAGGCTGCTCACCAGCACCCCAGACAAGGCCCCCTCGCCCCTACAACCCTATGCTGCTCTGTACCCATCAGTGTCGATTTATTTCATGATTTACAATGGTTGGGGGAAGGTCTGTCTTCCCTGACCACCAGTAAGCTCCAAGTGGCAGGTCCAGGGTGAGGCTTGTTCACCAGCTCGTCGCCGATGCCCACAACGGACCTGGAGCCCGGCAGGAAGGCAGTAAATATGTGGTCACTGAGTGGGTGATCTATTACACTGCTCTTCACCTCCCCGAGCTGAAGGCGATCCCAAATGGAGAACACACATTCAAAGGGCCTCTGCCATTCTTTTGTGAGTCTGCGATACCATCTGGGGCCTGGTTAGGGAGGACCCAGTACATTGGAGTTTGTCCAAGGCCTGGGGCCCCCATGGCTCCTGTGAGATGAGATGCATTCTTACTGACCACTGAGCCAGGGAAATGGAGACCGGTCTGGTCTTTTCATCTCAGTCAAGAGATCGGAATCTCCGACAATACCAGATTATCCACCCTCTCTGATAAGCCGGCCTCAGACTCGGGGGCCACAAGAACAGCTTGAATATTACCCAAATCCACTGAGGTTTTCCTGAGAGTCACTTTCTCACTCAGGGCTTGATTCTGCTTTGAGAAAGAGGGTGACATCATTGTTAGCGATTACAGGCCCTAAAAGACATCCACAGATATACATTGACGGTTGGAGAGAAACTAAGCTCCGTGTGTCTCACAATGTTTCAATATGGAGGCCCCCAGGCGGGTCCACTTCCCGATAGGCTGAAGGTTTACAGAGATGTATCTGCAAAGCTGGTTTATGAGGGGTGGAGCATAATACAATGATAAGCCGGGGTGAAAGATCTTTAGACTGGGCCTGGTCCCCCACCACGGTCTTCCTGACCTGTGTGAATTTCAGTGGATGAAAACATACAAACAAATACTCCCAAACACTCTGGGTTTTGGTGTGGGAAGAGGCAGATCACCAGTGGGGGCCCAGGTCTTGCTCAGATCCTATGAGAGACTTTGGTGAAGACCTTCACCTTCTCCTGGCTTCCCGTATGGCACCGTTTGTGACGTACTTGGGAAGGTCTACGGGAAAAAATTCTATAGCAATTCTTTATAAGTTCAAAGATGCTGATGATTTTTCTTTTACCTTTAGTGATGAGGCATCATTCTAACCATACTCCAGGATTTGTTCTGATGCCAGAGGAATGACCTGGGGATACCATTTGCCTTTTTAATATCATTTGGGAGCTTCCCATTGCAGCTAGCCAGTCATGCTGGGGTCCTGTGGCTCAGTGAGTGGGTTCTAGAAGGAGGCAGCCAGGGGTCAAGTTCTGATTGTGCTGCTTGCTGTTTCTTCAGCTACCCAAGACACAATGATGACAAGTGTACCTACATCCTAATGACGTCTGCTGTGAGTTTGGGGAGATGCCGTACAAGATCAGACAATTAAGTCTGCAAACTCATCCTAGAAAAAGTGCTACACACCTCATTGCTGAATATTCTACAGTCACCTTCCAAGTACTCCCCTTGGGAAGCTATGCACCAACGCCAGCACCTAATCCACCCTTCAAAGCAATTTTGGAACTTTTTCTGGGCCCTTCAAAGCAATTTTGGAACTTTTTCTGGGACGGCCATCAGAGCTGTCATCGTATTACCCTTGATGTCCTGAATGTCATCAAAATGACTTCCTTTCAATATTTCCTTTATCTTCGGGTAAAGAAAGAAGTCATTGGGGGCCAGATCAGGTGAGTAGGGAGGGTGTTCCAATACAGCTATTTGTTTACTGGCTAAAAACTCCCTCACAGACAGTGCCGTGTGAGCTGGTGCACTGTCGTGATGCAAGAGCCATGAATTGTTGGCGAAAAGTTCAGGTCGTCTAATTTTTCACACAGCATTTTCAGCACTTCCAAGTAGTAAACTTGGTTAACTGTCCGGTTGGTACAAATTTGTAATGAATAATCTCTCTGATATCAAAAAAAGGTTAGCAACATGGTTGCCACAAGTTCTTGAACTTAATTGTCTGGGCCTGGGCCCTGGTTTGGGGATTCCCACATAATTCTGCTTTCCATTGTCTGGTTCTTTCTTGCTCAGCTACTGTTTTCTTCCCTTCCTGCTCCAATCCCTCCCATCCTGCCCCCATATCCTTCCTGTCCCATGATTCCATTAGTGTTGCAAGAGCTGCAGCCTTTACATCTAGAGACTCACCCCATTCTGTGAACCTTTCCTTACTTTTCAAGGCCCGGTTCTGAGGCTGCTGCGAGGAAAAAGCAAAATCGCCCTTGTGCAAGCACCTGGCATGTGTTAGGAGCTTAATAAATAGTTTGCTGAAACTGTTGACTCTGAAACAAATGCCTTACAAGAAATCTATAGCTATTAAAGGTTGCATTTCCTGTGTCTCCCCACAGCAAAACCTCTATTCTGGAAGTTCTACAATTAGAGATTTATTTTCTTAGGAGAAGTAAAGAAGGGATTAAATGCAAATGCTGGTTTATGCCCGATTACTAATTTTGCAAAGGGCTTCACGCTATATTTAGTCACTTTCACCATTGTATTTCTACTTAGACTGACAAGTAGCTGAGACTCAACTTTTAAATTGTGGGATTTGTGGTAGGGGGGATAGGGCAAGAGAGAATGGATAAGTGGGTGAGCTGAGAGGGAGAGAAATCAGGAGGCAATAAAAAAAATGTATTGAAAGAGGATGTAGAAAAGCCAGAAGAACACACTTTTCACAGTATAACTTAGTGTTTGTTGACTGAATAACTGATTGATCTAAAATTTTTATCCCCATACTTTCTCTTTGGCTTTGAACCTGGTGGCAAGATTTTTCTCCTAGATTTTCCGTATGCTTGTTCAAGTTCCCGTTTCCTCCAGATTTCCCCCAACTGATACAGGCTCCCAAGAGCAGGGGAGACTGTGTGTCCCTTGTCAAGAACTCAGCCTGTCACACAGAATCGCTCATATGTACTGCTGGCACTCACTCAATATTTGGTGAATATTCAACCTGTTCTGCCACCAACTTACGTTGGTGTGTTCCACGTTAAAACTCTGGTCTTATCCCCCGTGTTGCCATTGTACCTGACCTAGCAAGTTGCCTCCCTTTGCCTGGGGCATCTCAAGTCTAGCATCTGTTGGCTTCTAAGTGAACAATGCTTCTTGACACACATTCTCTGCAACGTCCAGAAGCTTCCGCTTACCCTTGTAACCATCTCTTTAGTTTTACAAACAATGTCAATGCATCTGGGCTCCTTTTGTTACCTTAGATATTTGATCCGACTTGTTTCTGGGGGTTTGCATCTAGTTTCTTTCCTTTCAAGAACAAGAACAGGGACGAGGATAGGAGGCCCCGTTTAAGCAATTTCTTCAGGAATATTTGTTTTTGCTGCCCAGATCTAAGTGAGGCCCATGTCCTACTCACTGACCCCTGGCCCCTGCCTTTTTTTCTTTTTTGTATGTTATGTAAGTTCTTTTCCTGCAAAGCCCTGAATACCTGATCAGGTGTGGGACTGGGGGGATGAGGTAGAGATTTGGCTGGGATGCTGACGGGGAACCAATTGACGACCAGTTTGCAATTCATTCATTCGTTTACTTCATTCAATAAACATTTATGGGGCCTCCGCTCGGGGCCAGGACAGGAATGGGCTCTGAGGACACAATGAATGGTGCCCTGGACACAACCGCTGTCCTCCCCGAGCTTCCTGTCTATGGGGAAAGACAGTGAAAAGGCATTGCCAATACACCACGACAAATAGGACAGCTCAGGACCTTAGAGAGCACCTGGTATCCTGAGTGCCCAGTAGGTGCTAGAAGTTGTACACAGCGCTTTGTACAAGTTCTCTCACTGAAGTTTTCTCATCTGTCAAATGGGGAATCACCATCGGACTTCTTTCATAGAGTTGTGATGAGGAATGAAAGAGTTTTCTTTGTAAAGCACTGAGAATAGTGCCTGGCACATTAACCTGCTAACTCACTTAATTTATTTATGACACCTCCCCATTTTACAGATGAGGACATTGAGGCTCAGAGCCCTTGAGTCCTGAGGCATCTAAGAACATGGAGAAATCTGGGAGATTTCCAAGCCTTGCCTTTACATGATACAACCTGTGTGAATCTGTCACGCTCACAATTTGTGTTCCAACATCTAACTTCCTTAGATCAGACTTGTGGGAACTACGACAGAACCCACTCTTTAGGAACTGTGGAAAAGTCAACTCTAGTCCAAGGGTGGGGAAAAGTAACTACACACAAGCTAAATTCAACACCAGCTATGGTTTGGAGTGTTTTTGTGTTTTGTTTTTTTTGTTTTTTTTCCCCCTTTTCTTCTTCTCCTGAGCTCTCTCAACTCTGAAAAACCAGAAAACCCATTTACTAATAATAGGCTTTCTTCTATGATTTCTGGATTTGAGGTAGGTAAGAAATCGGAGAGAGATAAATGAGGCAGAGTCCCCAAATGCAGTCATTTGGCCTGCGGTCTGGAGAGGATTTAACAGCTGTGAATGAGACCTCAGACCGAGCCAAACCTGAACCCTGCACATGCAGTTTGGCGAGAACCACAAGTTGCATTTTATCTGCAAACATGGAGGGACCCTCCTCCTCCTCCCGCCAACTGGGACCCCAGCGATGGAAACGTGAATTGGGCTGATCTTCCAGTCTGGCTCACCGTGCCATGAAAAACAGACAAATAAGAAAATAAAAAGTCTGATGCTTTCAATTCCTCTGGGGCCTTTCTACTCTCGAACGAAACAACCAAACCAAACAAACTCAACTCTTCCAATTCCAAAAACTAAATATCCAGCTTAGGGGAGGGGCTATTAGGCAAAATATTACATCCATATGGCAGAATCGTGAGCTACTGCTGAATTGATCTCTTAAAAAAAGAAATGCTTCTGGTATAATGTTAAGTTCAAAAAAAAAAAAAAAAAAAAAAAAGAAAGAAGGGCATAAACTTGGGCAAGCTCAACCACATAAAGAAAATAAATACAGATGGGAAAACTGACCAGAAGGAAATATCCCAAACCATCACTCCAGAACATTATTTGCCTTTAGATGGGAGGAGCCTCGTGAAGGTTTTATTTGTTACTGATTTGATGAACTTCCCTGCCCGGCCTTTCTCTGGGCAAACACATTCTGGGAGTCAATTCCTACAACGATAGCATCACTCCAACTTGTAGAGGTACAGCAGTCACGATTGCTGACCTCTGGGAGTGGTCCAGGTAAGAAAAAACTTCCTGTTCAAGGCTCCCCTTTCATCTTTCCCACGTAAGTGTGTGTCAACCAGGCTGGGATGGAGAAGCTATAAACATGGGGTCTGGGCCGTGTCTATGCTTTTTTCCAAGAGGAAAAACCCTGTTCCCTCCACACAACTGCCCACAGGGCTATCTTCTCCATTCTCGTCTCATTCCACAGGCTTCCTTTTTCACTTCCAGCTTCAGGAATTCCTACCAACCATACTCTGTCCCTCCAGATGGCAAATTCACTCTGCTGCATCTGTAGCTTCACAGAATGAGGCAAAGGCACAAGAGCAGATGAAAGCGAGGATTTGCCCCGGGGAAGGGGCAGGGCAGGCCTGGGAGTGGGAGTGGAGTCTGTCCAGAGCTGGGGAAGCAGGAGCACGACGAGCCGGCCAGTTGCAGAAACGCCCGATCTGCAAGGCAAGTCTGTTAACAGGCCAAGGAACTCACAAATGAACTGGTGGTTGATGGAGGGGATCGTGCACGCAGCCCTGCCATCTTGTAAAAAGGGTTTTATTTGTCCTTTTTTGTGAGAGTCCTGGGAGGCAATCATTAAAGGAACAGTGCCGATCTGGGGAGTGTGTGTGCCTGTGAGCGCTCCTGCCTGGCCTCCCTCTGGCACCCACCCCCACTTTTACAAGGGCCAACTGGGTTGCAAGGTTAAAGCCAGAGGGGACCAATTGGTGTTGTGGGGCTTTTTTACAAAGTGCAAAGGATCAAAGTAATTAGCAAAGGGCGAGAGACCAGGCCTGTTAGAGAAAGAAGCCAGCCACCCAACGCCTCCACACACACAGGGCTAGTCTCCCCCAGGCCCCAGGCTACGCGAATGCCTTCATGGCGCATGGGGAAACAGCGCGGTTGGGGGCTGTGGGGTGCTGGAAGGGACTCCTTTAGTATCAGGCAGGAAGCAGAAGACTGGGGGGATCACTAGGTAGCGAAAAGGAAGATGTGGCCTCGAGGGAAAACTTCTTGGGGAGTCTGAGACATTTCATGGCTTCCTTCCTGCTTCACATGGAGGCTCCCTTGGCCAGACCCAGACTTGGTGACTAGGGTGAGGGAATAATGGACTCCTGTTGAGGACTTCCAAAGCTTATCAACTGTGATAATGGCAGGACAAGACTTAGGATCAAGCAAGGCATTGTCCAGGGAATTCTTTTAAGTGGTCCACAGACAGGACTTTAAATTATATAGAATCACTCAGTGAACAACTTCCTCCCTCCCTCCCTCCCTGCATCTCTCTCTCTCTCTCTCTCTCTCTCTCTCTCTCTCTCTCTCTCTCATTCCACCAGGAAGAAAATCTGTTTGGTGCTGGTGTCCTGTGACAGGCAGAGTAATGGCCCCCAACGATGTCCATTCCTGTGACTCTGTTCCCTTACCTGGCAAAAGGGACTTTGCAGGTATGATTAAGGATAAGTCTTTGAGATGGGGAGATTATCTTGGCTTATCCAGACAGGACCAATCTAATCACATGAGTCCTTAATATCTGAGAACCTGCCTTGGCTGCAGAGAGCCAGAAAGATGGCAGCGTGACAAGGACCTGAGGATCTGTGACCGGTCCTGAGAATCAGAAAGACATGTGCAAGGCCCAGAGGGAGGCCTCCTGGAGGTAAGAGCAGCTGTCCCGCTGACAACCAGCAAAGAAATGCAGACCTCAGTCCTACAACCACATGGAGCTGAATTTTGCCAACACCTGAATGTACAAGGAAACAATTTTCCCCAGAACTCCCAGAAAGGAATGTAGCCTCGCCCCACCTAGACTTCTGTAATATAATCTGTTGTTTTAAATGGTTACATTATTCTCTATTTATTAAATAATGAGAGAGAGAGAGAGAGAGAGAAAGCTTCGGGCAGCCAAGATTTAGTTCCATTGTAGGGTTTTTATTACGTTTTATTTCTAGGTTTCATTTCTATTTGTGGTAAGTGGTAACAGTTTTCTATTCATGGTACTGACTTTCGTTTTTCTCTTTTTGGGTGAATTTATTTAAGAGAAATAAATTGAGTTTAGAGAAAAAATATTAGTCATCGTGCAGATTTTTATGAATTGACAAGTGGTATTTAAATATCTAAAAGTTGGGACATATCAGTCTAGAGGTTTCTGAAGAGCCCCTTTGGGTTGTTCAGAAAACTGACAGGCAACTCTGCATGTGATTTTCATGTATTTATATTCATTATTTCGACCCACCCGCACAGGGCCAGTGAGAGTGCAGGGCAAGGTGGCCTCGGTGGCTGTGCTCAGTAATTGCTCATTTCTCAGCTGGCCCTTGGTATTGGAACAAGAAGAAAAAGTGTTCAGAGCAGCCAACCAGGAAAGGCTTTGTAGCACGGCGGAACAACCAGACTTTGGAACCCATCAGCATTGGCTCTGAAGCTTGGCTCTGCCCCTTAAAGCTGTGTGACTTGGGTCAAATACCTTGACTTCTCTGAGCCTCGGTTTCCTGAACTATAAAAAGGCACCCACGAGAAAGCCTTCCCTGGGGTACACTGAGGATGCTTTGTAAAGAGCCCCGTTTCTAATGTGCAGTAAACAATATCATCCGTTATTATTACTCTTGGCTGCCCATTCCTTTATTGCTTGTGACCCCTGCCTCCTGTGATGGAGGCCTGCCCTGAAGGGTGTCTGGGCAAGCCTCGGGCAGACAGTCTCCAGGCACACCAGGCCTGGGCTGGTCTCTGTCACCCTGACATGCTGAGAGGAAGGAATCCTGCAGAGCGGAATGCACTGGGTGGCCAAGCCTGCTGCAGACCTTCTTTGCCCTCCACTTAGAGGCTCTGGCCCTTTTCAAGGGGACTGAAGAGAGAATGTGCCCCAGCTGGGAACAGAGAGATGCAAAGCTTCCCAGCCCTGACCAGGGAGGTGGCATGTAGGGGCACTTGTGCCTGAGGGCAACTGGGGACAGGAGAAGAGGGCAGAAAAAGGGAAGGCCTCCTTCTAGCCCAGCTGCTTGGGTTGTGCCTCAAAAAAGTATGGCTTTTGGGATCAGATAGGCTTGGGTTGGAGTCCTGGCTCTGCCAGTTAGTAGTAGCTGCGTGGCTTTGGATAAGTGGCTTCCCCTCTCTGATAATAACCATAGCTAATGTTTATTAAACCCTGACTTTGTGGCAGGCTCTCTTCTAAGCACTTCCTGAGTATTAAATAATATAACCTTCACAAGAACTGAGGAGGTAGGTATGATTATTATTACCATTTTACAGATGAAAAGACTGAGGCACAGAGAGGTTCTGTAACTTGCCCAGAGTCACACAGCTAATACATGGCAGAGCCAGGATTCAATCCAAGGCAGTCTGGATTCAGAGTCTATACCTTGCTAGTATATGGTGATTTATTATTTTCAAGACTATCACATTCGTTACTGACTAGTTAAATCTTTAAAGGCTAGTTTCATGAACCTGATTTTTCAGATTCCAAATATAATTATCAGATGCACTAGAGCTAGGCTGCAGCCCCGGGTATCCTAATTTAGAGCCAGAGCGTTTCTCTTCCTCCCTCTCTTCTTCCTTCCCTCATTTTTGTCTTCCTTTCTTCTCTCCCTCCCTTTCTCTCTTCCTCTAGCCCTTCAACCAGCACACACTTATTCATTCATCGCCAACTGCCTCCCAATGCCGCACACACCTTACGTTCCCGGTGTCACACCTCCTTTGCCCTGTTCTGTACCCTGGTTGTTAGTATGCTCTCAGTCCCCCTGCACCCCCATTCCTGAGCTCAGGAGGCCATGCCTTTCCTAGACCAGAACCCCAAGCAGACAAAACTGCTGGCAGGGTCCCCTCTGTCCTTTGTGACCCTGTCAGCCTGTCATGGTCCACGAAGAGCTGTGTTCTCAGCTGGAGAGCTGGAGCAGTGGCAGGAATGGCCACTGCTTGACGGAGGCCTTGCTGAGACCTACACTGTTCCAGAATAGCTGCCAGGCTTCTG
The DNA here is from genome assembly GCF_036562045.2 of Rhinolophus sinicus. Taxonomy (NCBI): domain Eukaryota; kingdom Metazoa; phylum Chordata; class Mammalia; order Chiroptera; family Rhinolophidae; genus Rhinolophus; species Rhinolophus sinicus. The sequence continues at coordinate 30,239,424 of NC_133765.1, read as the reverse complement.
GAGGCCTTCAGCTCAAAGGCAAGGCTCCTGGGCTTCCGTGTTGTCTTAGAAGAAATCCAATAGATGTGGAGCCGTGGAGAAGTTGCAGGGGTGGGGGTGGGGGTGAACCAAGCTCTCGAGGGGAGTGGGAGGAGAGGGTCCCAGAGCAGGTTTTGCCAATACACCTCTGAGAGGGAGGAGGGCTTAGCATTTGGGGCCTGCTAAGTGGAGGGCGGTGGCGGTAAGCCCGAGACAGCCTATAGATTTGTGAAGGTCGGCAGGACACAGTGATGACATCTGTATTTTCCTCCACCCCTCCCCTGTGTACCTTGCCATCATCTTCTTTCCCATCTTGAGGTAACATTGTACTTCCCAGGCCCTCCTTTCAAAAGAAAAGTGATCTTTTGAGGGAAGTTGGAGAGTGTGATGGTTGAACTGCAGCTCAACCACTTAACTCCATGGGAGACTTTGGATGTGTTCCTTAACTCCTCTGAGCCTCAGTTTTTACACCTATAAAATGGGCATGCTGATGGCATTCTGTTCACAGCTAAGTGTCTCTGAAGAGGATTCCATGCCCCATGTTTTGGCCTCAGCACGCCCCTCTCACTCTGTATCGTCCTTGGATCTGGTTTCCCCAGGTCACCTAATCCCACATATGCTGACTTTTCTCAGGCCTCTGTCCCCGCTCTCTCTCACTCCGTTTTACTCCTTGGCCTCTCCCATGATAATCTCCATGCTGTCTCTTGGTGTCTGGGTACCTCCGTCTGAGCCGCTGTGCTTCTCGGGGTCTCGTCCCTCCCACTGCCATCAGCATCTGGGCCTCCTACAGTTTCCCTCCACCTTCCTGGCTTCACCCAGATGCTCTTTCCACTTACAATGCTCCCCTTTCCTAATGACTATTGACCTGCGTTCAAAATCTTGCTTTTTTCTTGTGACAAGCATCCTTTGTTTCTGTACCTCTGTGCTTTTGTCTAATAGCAACTTCCAGGGACTTGTCCTACTAACCATGACCATGAGACCCATCAATCAGAAAAATGACAGGTGCCTACTGCACAAGAAGTGCCCTTAGGTGTTCATTCTTATTAAATGGTTGCACCAAGGGCTTCCTTGCAGCCATGCTCTTTGTCCTGTCACTTTGTCCTCTCCTCTGACTCTGCACTCAGCCATGTGACATGCTTTGGCCAACAAGACAGTAGCAAACTTGATGTGAGTGAGTAGAGGCCTGAAAACACACTCAGGCATTTATTTCCACCCACTCCCTAGGACACCTATGATTGCCACAAGAACAGGCCTGGGCTCGCCTGCTGGAGGATAACACAGGTCTTTGTTTCCTCTCTAAGGAGATGAGCTGGTTATTAAAGCCAAGGCCACCCAAGACCAGCCAACAGTGAGCCCATTACAATGTACATAGGTGAGCCCCAAACGAGACCAGAAGAACCACACGGCACACCCAGTCAAGACCAGCAGAAATACCCAGCGGACTCCAGGACTCGTGAGTAACAATAAATGGCTAAGTCTTGGGATGGTCTATTACGCAGCAATAGCTAACTGATACAATCATCACACCTTTTGTTATTGCTAAGTACTTCCCGTGTGTCAGAAAACTGTACGAAACACTTTATAAATATGATTTGATCCTCGCCTGAATTTGGGCACCATCCCCATTTTAAAGACGAGGAAACTGGGGCTCAGGGAGTGTGCTTGCCCCTTCTCCCAGCCATGGGTTCTGGCATGTGGCTCACTACCTTTCCTAGGTGTCTGAGCCTGGAGTCTCTACTTCCTGGCCATGTGACCTTGGGCAAGTTTCTTTTTACTTTTTGTACTTCCGTTTCCTAATCTATGACATAAAGATGATAACAGTTACTATGGTTACAGAATTGTTACAGTGCGATTGATATAATGTTTGCAAATTACTAAGATCAGCTGCTGGCACATAGGAAGCACTCAATAAAACATTGGATATTCTGTTTCTCTTTCTCTTCCCTTTTCTTGTTGTCTGATAACCTGGTATTTTTATAGTTGTCATCTCCTTTGTAGGTAAGGGATCCCTGAAGGTTTGGTCCATGTGTAGCTATTCTGGGTGCTCAACATCAGTGCCTTGTCCAGAGTACTTGCTTAAAAAAAAAAGTGTATATATATATATATATATATATATATGTATATATATATATATATATATATATATATATATATATATATATGCTAGTTTGACTCATTTGACTGGAAAACAAAAGTGACTTAACTCAGAAGAGAGGAGGCCAAGAGGACATAGAGGAGAATGATGAGATACAGCTGTAGTATGAGGGCTTCAAGTTAGACTCAGAAAAGAACTTCCAGGGAGGGTAGAGAAACTGCAAAAATTTTCCCCCAAAGGAGACGATGTCCTCTGAGCAAGTTTATACGATCTCAACGAGGCAACATTTTAAATCTATTTGGAGACGAGGGGGTGGTACTGAGAGCGGTGACCCCTGAGTGCCCTAGCCTGCTCAAGGGATCTTTCTGAGACTTGAGGCGAAAGCAGACAGCTCTCCTGCCTGTCCTTTTCCACTATTTTTCTTTGCAGCTGTCTCTGCATTTCAGAGTTCACATCTCTGCCAGGGACTCTATTTTGGGATTTGTGGGAACAGGCTGGTTTCGGCAAATAGGAAGCTCTAGAAATCTCAGCAAGCTGGTTGCTCTGGGCCTCCCAGCCTGCTCTTAGGGCAGCAGGAGTCAGAGCGGCTGCCCCAGGGCCCAGAGTCCCAGACATGTGCAGACTGGAGACCAGGGTGCCCTTTCCCAGGAACCCTTGCAGCTGGGGCGGCCTCGCAGCATCTCTGCTGAAGCCGGTGCTCTCTCTCCAAGGGCCACAGTGGGGCTTCACTGAGCTGGCCTTCTGTGAAAACTGACACCGAATTCCCAACACTTCCCCAGTCTCTTTCTACATGGAGACAAGTGGCAGGTGGCAGCATGAGGGACCCCAGCTCTGACAGTCAGAGGAGCACAGGGGCTGGAGGCCTTCGGACCATGCGTGTCTGTGTGTCCACACACAGTGAGCCTGCGTGTTTGTACGTCTGCGTGTCCATGTGAATAGCTGGAGGTCTGTCTTTGCGATGGTGCAAGGCTGCGTGTTCACATGGGTATGTCTGAGCCCGTGCATATCTGTATTTCCATGGAGATGAACATGAATCCATAGATTTCTATGTACACCTTGTATTTACATGTCTATTTTCATCACATTCTGGAGTCCATTATTGTTACATTTTTTGTTCACTCACTTTGCATCAGTAATATTTCGCCATTATTCATAAAAATTAGAAATCATGGAGAAGCAACATATATATGTATGTATATAAAAGCTAGAAATCAAAGACAATGTATAACCATAGATGTGTATATACCGGGGGCGCCAAAAAAATGTATACAAGTGGACACTTGGGTCAACGTTGCTCAAGCAGTAGTTCGCCGTCATCAGAAGTGTCTGGACGCTGATGGGAACCACTTTGAGCACCTCTTGTCATTGCAGAAGTCACACGTGACTTGTATTCATCTTTTGTTATCAGTATCTATTGACTATTACAATTTTAATGCAGTTTTCCTTCCTTAAAGTGTGTATACTTTTTTGGGTACCCTCTGTATATACTTGGTTATATATGATATATAACATACTATATAATATAATATAAAATAATACAATTACATCTAATACATCTACATGGACAATAGTGTCTAATTTACATGGAGAATGATTTATGAACCTACCACTCAGAGATAACCACTGTTCATGCCTTGTCCAGTGCTTTTTTCTAGTCTTTTCCATCGAAATAGAGGCCCTGAAATGTAAGCTCCATGAGAGCAACACTTTTGTGGGTATCAGCACCTCTATACCCAGCAAATACATACACACCTCCACACGTGTGTATATTAATTACATATATTATATATTACGTAATGTGTATATATACATCAATGACAGTGAGTGACTGCATAAGGAAGAAATTACATACTATGTATTACACATGAATGAACGTTTGAAAGTAAATTTGCCAGAGTGGGATTATAAACCTTCAAAGTCTAAAATTTACCAAAGTAGAGACAGAAATTGCATACAGTTCTATACTCTTTCTTTCTTTTCTTCCTCCTATATTATAAACCTCTGCCCTGTCTTTAGATAGCAGCTACAATCTCACACGCTCACGGGCAATGGTGGTGCAATATTCCATCGTATGGACAACCATGGGTAATATAACTGATTGCCCACTGGCGAATATTTAGATCCTTTTGGTCTACTACAAACAAAACGGTAAGAAGTATTCTTTCAGTCAAAGCTGCATGCTCACTTCTTTGCATGAAGGAAGAGAAAGAGTTGCCAGGTCACAGGGTCATCACATTTTTCTTTTTTGGGGTCTTCACATTTTGACGGGTTTTGCCCACTATTTATATGTGTACACAGTTGGCACTCAATAAATTCTTATTGAATGAACCAACTGGCGAATGAGCATCGGCCAGCTCTAGAAAGACAGACACCCTGGCACTCCAAACCTACGTCCTTTTAGCTACCCAAATCTCAAATAGAGTTGCAGGGCTTAGGAAAGGACACACAGCATGGAATACCCCCACTGTGGACCCCTTTCCACTGATGTGGAGGAGAGGGTGTGTCCGAGAGCGTGGCCCTCTCCAGGCACCTGCCCCTTGGCTGGCTCCATCAGTGCAGGAAAAAGAGGAAGGGGGACTCCAGGTGTGGTGTCCTGGCTCCTGCTGCCATCCATCAAAGGCCTCCTAATGAGATAATAACCCTAATGTGTGAACATTGATTTCTGGGGGTGACAGCAAAGCCGAGATGATTTACATTCCATTTCCCATCGGTGATGTGCCATTGATCTCCATGGGCACTAAAATATTTACTAGGGAGAGCGGCACTGGAAGGGCTCTGGCCAGGGGAAGTGAGCAAGTGACCCGTGGGTGAGAGATGCAGGAAATGAAGCATCTTCCCTGAGGAAGAAAAGCCCAGGAAGAAGATAAGAGTGGCCCAAGGACATTCTGGAACCGGGAAGCCACCCTGGGACCAGGTCAGAGGGGAGGATGCCAATTTGAGCCTGAGTGTGTCCCCCAGTTCTTGGAGCTGGCACCAAACAGCACCTCCTCCGAGAGGCCTTCCTGGACTACGCTGCCTAAAATAGCCCTAGTCACTCTGTGTCACGTCATGCTACTGGCTCTCCCTTTTTTAGTTTATTGGGCAAGGTCTGATTTCTATACAGTAAAATCCACCACTTTTAAGTGTACCACTGGATGAAGTTCGGTAGTAGTGCTGGGCCAAGCACCTACTAGAAATCACCACAAGAGAAATATCAAATAGTTCCCTCACCTTGTAAGTTTCCTCCTGTCCCCCATCCATACGTGTATCCCCATACGTAACAGACACATATCCCATCCAAACACGCACAGTTATGTTACGTCCCTCTGTCTCTTCTCTGACATGGACCTGAATTCTGGGATTCTTCATCTTGGTTTGCCCAACCCTGAATCTTTCGGATCCTAATTTTCTCCTGATACACACAGTCCCTGCTGAAACTCTCATTTCCTGTTTGGAATAGCCTAGCAAAATGACACACTTCATTTTTTGAAGACACCTGATAGTCTCTGGAGACACACAGAAGGCTCCGGCATACCTGCCGGGGATGCTGAAAGGCCAGAGCAGGGGAGGCCTGGAGGTGGCAGCCATCCATTCACCATCCTCCAATGATATGGATACATGTTTCTTTTATTTGCAGGTAAAATTGCACCTCTTCTTAGGGCATTTCATTCCCTAGTTAGAAACTCTCTTCCCCTCCCTGTCTTTACACATTATTTATACCCATGCTTTAAAAAGTTCAGCTCCTCTGCCCCATTGTAGAGCCTTTGAGCTCCCAGAGGGCAGAAAACATGTCTAAATTGCTTTGTTTTCCCCAGGGTTGGGCTGCCCCATACCCTGTACATGTAACTTCCGTAAAAGCGAATGGAAATGACTATTATTTGTTTTGATGCTGCAATGAATAAGCCTCTGGTGGAGACAAGATGTCAATCACCCCTTAATCAAGCAGGCTGCCCAACCAGCAGCTCTAGAAGATTGCAAACTACCCTGTTTCATGGACTCTCACATGTCACTGACAGTAGATGGGCTGTTCTTTCATATTCTGCTAAGGAAGGAGAAACAACGTTGCTCTTCAACTTTGACACACGCTTCCTTAATCACTGAGCCGTTCATCTTATACTCATTGAAAGAGCCCTTTTAGACTTATTTAGACACATATTTTCATCACATATCACTCTGGTGCAGACCTAAAAAGGGCAATCGAAGCGAAATAAATTGGTTAAGAATTTCCAAAAAAGTCTCCAAGTCTGAGTCCACCTCTTTAAACCAGAGCTGTCAAAGTCTATAGTTTTCCTGTGATTCTATCCTTGATAGACATAGGAAGGACTTGGCAGATGCAGCATTTCTTCAAGTGCTTCTTTATTATGTCTAAGATTTTCTTCCAAGGTTCTGACTCCCATGCGGCAAGTTTGGAGGCTAGAACTTTCTGGATCTTACCAGACGCTTCCAAAGAAAGGTTTATCAGACCACAGCCAGGGCACACGCTGGGTTACAGTTGCCGGTTTCCTTGCAGATGACCCTCTATAGACAGGGACCCTGTCTCATTTGCTGTCTTTGGCACATCACAAATACTCAAAATGGAAATTGTGCTTAGGACAAAGTAAGGGAAGTGGTGGAGCATCGTTGGGCTCTCCCACACATTCTGAGAGGTTCCCTGGGCTGGTGGGCACCTTCTCTCACCCAGGAGACTGTGAGGGCCATGAGAATAAAGCTGGCGTCATCTTAGACTATTCTGGGCTAGTGCTTGGCTCAGAAAAGTAGGTGGAGAGGAAAACAATAGGCATTCTATTGATATAGTGGTCAAATAACCAGATTCTGCTTTGCATGCGAGCTCATATATACGTATATGTTTCTCCCATTGTCCCCGTTGATGCTCAGACGAGGTCTGACAACTAAGGTCACGAACTTGTTGCAACGATGTTGCTAACTTTTTTTGGTATCAGAGGGATTATTCATTACAAATTTTTACCAACTAGACAGCTAGCCAAGTTTACTATCTGGAAGTGCTGAAAGGGCTGCATGTGAAAAAATTAGACGACCTGAACTTTTCACCAACCATTCATGGCTCTTGCATCACGACAATGCACCAGCTCACACAGCACTGTCTGTGAGGGAATTTTTACCCAGTAAACAAATAACTGGATTGGAACACCCTCCCTACTCATCTGATCTGGCCCCCAATGACTTCTTTCTTCACCTGAAGATAAAGGAAATATTGAAAGGAAGACATTTTGATGACATTCAGGACATCAAGGGTAATACGACGACAGCTCTGATGGCCATTCCAGAAAAAGAGTTCCAGAATTGCTTTGAAGGGTGGACTAAGCACTGGAGTCCGTGCATAGCTTCCCAAGGGGATTGCTTCGAAGGTGACCATAGTGATATTCAGCAATGAGGTATGTAGCACTTTTTCTAGGATGTGTTCACGAACTTAATTGTCCAACCTCGTTGTGTTTTTGTTTCACTGTTACACAGAATTTCATGATATGATACTACGACAGTGGATTTAATCATTCTCTTCACCATGGACACCCAGGATGTTAACACGTTCTCCCTCATGTAAACAATGCTGCAACGGACATCTTCGTATGTGTCTACTGGTACTCGGGCAAATTGCATGTATATACATAGGAGCATGATTGCTGAATCATATAACATGCACACTTTAATTTACATGATAATTCTAAATTGCTCATCAAGTTAAGTTCGATGCAACTTACTTTCCTAGTAGCAGAATCTAAGGTTATTTGTAGCTCAGCCACACTTGTTTTTCAATTTCAGCCAAGCAGATGGGTTGGGGGCGGGGGGGGGGGGCGCGGAATCTCTCCTTTTGGTTCTAATTGACACTAGCTTGATTATTAGTAAGGATCGACATCTTTACTTATATTTATTGGCTATTTGGATTTCCTTTTGCCGTGGAACGCCTGTTCTTATCTTAGTTGCGTGTTTAAAAATCGCTTTATCATTAGGTATGAGCTCTTAACCACTACACCCGGCCAGCTTGTCCAACGGAGGAGAACATATGCATTTGATAAACGGAGTCAGAGGCAACGCCCTTCTTCCTCCAAGGGCTGAGAAAGCAGCCTTATTGACTGGCTTCTATCACTCATCTGGCTAAAGGTACCACTTATTTCCAGATGCTTAGAGCTGGGGCTGGGAGCCATTCATAAAACTCATATTGAACGATCAGCTTTCACAAAGTTTGCCTTAATGTTTTTGCACGGTATTGATCCGTGGGGGGGAGGGGGGAACTATAAAAATTGACACCAGAATAAACTTTGAAAGATGGCTCTCGCTCAGCCGAACTGGGATCAATGCAAATCGACCGGGGCAATGAGAAAGGGGAAGAAACACCCCTTCTCCATTAGCTGGTCCCCGCTTGACCAGCAAAACTCTTCTGGGTCTTTCTTGGTTGCACTTAGGGACTTGAGTGCAGATACGATGGGTGTTCATGGGACATGCTGATTCAGAGAAGAAAGCCTTTATCCTGGGGCTGAGGGACTCCTGCCTTCGTTATTATCAGCACCTGAGGAACTTGATGTTCCCTGAGAAGTCTTTCCCCTGCGGCATTAGTTCTGCGTGAAGGAGCCACAGAGTGGAAGGGGCATGTATTGAGCACTTACTATGTCCCAGGTGTCTGGGCTGGGTACCTTGCAAATACTCAAGATGCAGAGCAGGGCTGGCTCCACTAATAACTGGTTGATGACCTCAGGCAACCTTTCTGAACTGACTCCTATAAAATACTGAGCATTAGAACACCTACCTTACAGGATTGTCTTTCAGTTTCAAGGAGTTGGCACCACGCCTAAAGCAGAGTGTGAAGCCGTGAAATGTTCCTTATTATCTCAGTGAGTCCTAACAGCAACCCGGCAATTTGAACACTGTCTCCCCCATGTTGAAGAAGTTGAGACTGAGGCTCAGAGAGGTTAAGTGAGTTTCCCAAGATTACACAGCTACGTAGGAAGTGAGAGGACGGAACTCAAGGCTCTCCAACTCCCAAGCCCATGTTCTTTCCCTGAGAGTACACTGCATAATTATCAATCTCAGGGCAGGGTGGAGGGCAGGATGGCTGTTCGATGAAAGACATGGTAGCTCCCCTGGCGAGAGTGAGCTGCAGATGAGTTGAGATCTCCTCTGCCACAGTTACGCTCCTTTCTGCACTCTGTCGCCCTGAGATGAGCTTGTTAACCAACGCTAGGAGCGTCACCTCCAAGTGAGCTCAGACAGAGGGCACCACGTTTGCAAAAGCTTGGGAGTATCCCAATCGACTCCCAAGCTTAGCTGGGCATTGCTCGGGTACAATGTGGGAAGTTGGAGTGGGGAGATAAAGGTGTGCTATCCACTGATTTATCCCAAAAGACTTACTGGGGCCTTACTACAGGTTGGGCACTGGGCTGGGGGACAAGGAAATTGAACACTGCTGACATGAAGAGATGCAGAGACAAACAGCTGGTCAGGATACAGAGTAAATGATGAACTACGATTGGGGACGATGCAGGGGGCTACGGGCACACAGGACAGGGTTCCCCAGTCTGGACTTAAAACGCCAGGGAAATTATCCCAGAAGAAGTTAACATCTCAGTTGAAATTTGAATGACTCAACGACATCCTAAAATGCAGACTCGAACGCACTCTCTCCAGAGATTCTGGCTCAGTCCGTGGAGTGTGGAGAGAAGGAACCTGTGCCCAGGTGGACAGCCAGCCAGGGTTGGCAACCTCTAGGCTAGATGACGTCTGAAGAACCCTGGCCGCACGTCTGAATCACCTGGGACGCTCTAAAGAAATTCCAATGGCCAGACCCTTCTCCAGATTAAGTGAACCAGATTCTGTAAGGGGCAGGGCCTGGGCACCAGCATTTTAAAAGGGCTTCTGATTTACAGAGAAGGTTGTGAACCACTGCTGTAGCAGGCAGATGCAATATTTGGACAAGAAGTAGGCAGGGATAAAATCAGGCTGCTCTGAATTTTCTTTGCTTAGGTTAGAAGGTTTGCAGCATGTACGAATGAGGCACCTAGTACATACCAGTCTCTTTCCCACCTGCCAGCTGATTCACTTAATATTTGTAACACCTGGACACTGATATTCACACCCCGTTTCCCAGATGAGGCCGAGACTCAGAGAGGTTGAGTTACGGCCCTGCGTCACACAGCAGAGCTTGGTCCCACCTAGCGTATCCCTCGAAATGTCCCTGGACACGTGTGGCCTCAGAGGCTTGTAAAAACATCATGGAGCAAGCGAGAAGTGGGCAATGGTTTCATCACAAATATTTCTGGGCCACTGGCCAAGTATTATGGCAATGAATGTTTTGGTCTGAAAATATGGGGCATCTCAGAGGAGGCTGGAGGGAGCGGGGGGCCAGGAGCGAGCTTCCTGGGTGCTAATGGATGCCACCTGAGCTGAAAAACCCGGCAGTTAAGAGCAGCGTCTATTATCCCCATCGCTTACACCAGAAAATTTATGACCTTTTCCAGTGCGAAGACTTCAAAGCACAGCACAAAATCAGCAGAGACTGTTTCCCTTCCCTCTCATCTATCTATCTATCTATCTATCTATCTATCTATCTATCTATCTATCTATCTATCTACCTACCTATCATCATCTTCGTTTTATTTTATTTTTTCTCTTGCGTCCATGAAGTTTGCTTTCTTTAAATACCCTCGTTTGGTGGGAGCAAGTTCAATGCCAGGAGAGAAAATGCCCCTCGGGCTGCTCCTCTCTCACTGGCGAGAGGCAGGAGCCCACACCGTAAATAACCTCTCTCCCTCCCCAACCCACAAATCACTCCACATTTTTGGAGTAAATAGTAATTGCTCTGTTTCCCTCCCGTGGGCATAGCTGAGGGTGTATGTATGTGTGTGTGTGCCTTTAATTTCATTTTTTTGAGCCGTGTAAAAAGCACCTTCTGCCCCACCCACTGCTTCTAAACACTCTTTTAAAGGGATTATGCTCTCTCTGCCTCTGGAGTCAGGGGCTTGGAAAGGCACTGTCGGTTTGAGATTTACTGTGGCTCCAGGGAGCCAAGAGACACACCAGCTCAGTTCAGGGCCAGAGGAATGCTTTTCTATTGTTTTGTTTTGGGCATAGATACTTCCACACCCTTAATACACTGCACTCTACCCATCGCCAGTGTTGGGCTCTGGCCTGCTCCCCATAGCTTCCTGGCTCGTCCCCCTCACGCACCCCACATCCGTTCCCTTTAATCCATCTTCCGCACCAGCCACCCCTGGGCTGACCTTTCAGAGCCTCTGATCTGATCATCGTCAAATGCGAATCATTACTTCTGGTTCCTGCCTTGAAACCTCCCAGCATCTCCCTGTCTTTGGGTGCCTCCTCTAAGCAGATCCGGAGGCAGGGGTTTCGATGCACGTAGTTTATCTGAGAGATGCTTGTAGGAAAGCCAAGCGAGGGAGCAGGACAGTGAGCCAGGAAAGGGAGGGAAGGTATGTGTTAAAAAGCTGGTTACTTCTATGGGCACCTGGGGCTCAGTCCCCTGGGGGCAGGGGGCTCAGGGGAACTGCTCAGAACATGCCGCGTGCCCCAGAACTTTCCCCACTGAAGGAGACAGCGACTAGAGCATTTATCCACTGCTAAATTTTTCCTGTCCTTTATGTGTTTCTGTGCTGTGCCTGTGCATGGCTGAGCAAGCCTTTTGCAGCTTCAGAGAAAGCAAAGCAGAGACAAGGTGCTGACATGGGATCCTGGGGACATGGGGGCAGGGCATGAGATGCGTCTGCCACACCTCCTGGCCCTCTAAGGATAAAGCCCAAACTCCTTAGCGTGACTCAGAGCATCTCCAGGTGGTGAGCCTGTCTTCCGTGTCAAGCCTCTTTTCTTTCTGTGTCCCTCTCCCCGATCTGGCATTTTCCACTCCAGCTGCATTGAACTCTTGTTGTAACCCTAGTGGATCTAGACATTTCAAGCCTCCATGCCTTTGTCCATGCTGTTCCCTCTGTCTGGAATACCCTTCCCAATCATGTCCCCCTGGAGGACAGCTCCACGTGGGTTTGAACTCAGTTTGAGCCATCACCTCCTCCAGGAAGCCCTTTCTGGCCCCTGGATAGGAGTGTCTGCCTTTCCTCCTGGGCTTGCCCCACTATATGCTGTCCAGAACGGAATTATTCATTTCAAGTACACACATGTGCTTAATTGTCTGTCTCCTCCACCAGAGTTGACTCCTTGGGGATGGGACTCATGCTATATGCATCATTACTTCGTAGGTTCTCAATCAATGTTGAATAAAGGGATGGGTTGCAATGGACTGTCTCGTGTGAAAGAGTCCCTCGGTGGAGTCTTCATTTACCCAGTTAGGACACCAGTCCTCTACCCAGAGACTCAGCCCACATCCTTCCTAGGTGAGGAGTAACAGTGGGGTGTAGTGGCAAATGCACGGAGTTTGGTGTCCGAAGACCTGGGTTCCAGAACTTTCTGGAATGAGAACTTGCCACTCATTGGCTCTGTGACCTAGAAAATACCTTTCCCCTTCCCCTTGCTCTGAGTGGCTCAGACTAGACTTGACTAAACTATCATCCCGCCATGATTCTCCTTCTGCTCCCACGGCAGTAACAGTGGCTGCATGTTGTGTTGGGTGTTTTCTTGGTTGGCTGGTTTCCACTGAGCCCTGGGCTCTGGGAGGCTGACCTGCACGGCCTGCATTGACCGCCCCGTGCCCTGTGGGTTCTGGGTAGGCTGAGCCAATGGACAGAGCTGGCAGGCAATCAGAAAGAAGGAGAGAACAAGGCCAGGGGATTGCTCCCCCAGCTTCCTCACTGCAGAGTTGTTGTGGGTTGGCGGTGTCACTTGTCCAAGGATCATGTCTCCTAGTAACAGCCCCTTCCTAGAACCAAACGCTCTCTGAGTTCCTATAAATCTCTTCCTCCTCTCATTTTCCTCTGGTCCAAGAGTCACAACAGCACCCCATTTTGCTAGCCTCGTGGTACAGCACCATCCTTTGTGAGCGCCTAAACCCTCCCTCACCTCTGTAAATGGCCCTTCATTTACCTCTCCTCAAATTACCCAGGTTGGGGTTACCATCTCTTTCCAACTAGGAGCCCAACCGGCGGTGCAGGTGGCGACTATCAGTGATGTAGAATTGACCCACAAGAGGAAGACCACTTGCCATCACATGCACTCCTGGGCTCATTCTAGTTGGAATATTCGAGGGGACTAACTCCTCTCAGGGAAGGAAGGGGAATATAAGGAGAGTAGAGAGTCGTGTCGTATGCTGGTTAAGAGCCTGGGTTTGGAGGCGGACAGATTTGTATGACGAGGGGGCTGCAGCTTCCCCATCTGTTTTGTGCAGGTAACATCGTATCTCCCTTGCACGATGGTGGGAAGGATGCAGTGTATGTATGGAGCAACTCAGCTCTGGGCTGGCCCATGAACAGCACTCATCCTGGGATATAGGGGCTGACTGTTCTGCTCAGAATGCCGCCTGCCACATTAGCACTGTAGATCTCTTCGAGTGTCTTCATCTGCCCTCTCCAATTAAAAACTCCATGAGGGTAGAATTTATGCCTTGTCTACGTCTATATCTCTTCCGGTGCCTCGCCCAGGGCTGGGCACACAGGAGACCCTCGTGAAGATGGAAGGGCTCCAGCACGTACTGAGCTCCTCCCTGGGAATCAGGTATGATTCTTACTTTGAAGATAAATAAATGGAGACTTGAATGCTTAGTGAACTTGACCACCATGGTCACACCACTTGAATTTAGAACTGGTCTCAAGTGACCGACTGTGACACCTACACATGCATTTTTACACTGAGCCCCTTGTTAATGATTTGACTCCAAAGAGAAAAGACCCACCAAGTGTCAGAGATGACATTTTACCAACGACAAGACTCAGAGGGGATAGAATAGGGCAAGGGATCCAGGTTTGGGAGGATCGAGGAAAAGAAGCAAAGCCCTGTGGTTAGGACTAAGGCACTGTCAACGGGGAGCTTTTTGTCAGGTGATTTGATTGTAGGCAACAGAAACCTATCCTGGCTAACACGTGCCAAAGCGGTTCTTTTAGAAGAGGAACAGGTATCTTCAAGAAGCAGAAGAACCAGATGTCAGAAGGGACAGGGAACTTGTCAAGGGTGGGATCTGAGGGGCAGGAAATAAGGGACAGTCCCTCCAAGAACTGCTCGGGGAATGAATCAACACCCATAATATTTGGTCTGTGAGTAACTCTGCTTTAGATTCAAATTCCGGGGCGAAAAATGTCTGATTATCTCAACTTAGGTCGCAGGGCCTCTCGGCTGAAGGCAGGCAGGAACTGGTGGGCTGTCGCATTGAGACGGTGTGGAACACGAGTGGGTGGGGGTGGTTTCCAAAAGGGGAAATGAGGGTACTGAGGTCGAAGGAAAAGGGATAGATACCAGGTTGGCCAAAGCAGCTGATGCCCACTGCGGGATGGTCTCAGCTGTTTTTCACAATAGCTAACAGTTACTGGGTCTTTTCATGTGCTAGGTAGGGCTGCAACGTACAGGTGTGTGGTCTGTGTCCTGCTCAAGACCATCTGGCTACGGCAGTTCAGGAGTGTAAGTCCCAGCCGATCTCTGCTAGCCAACAAGCTGAAGCTACCCTAATGCGCAAAAACACATCAGGCACCCTGCGTAAATCACACTTAATCCTCTTAACAACCCTGGAAGGTAGATGGGGTAGATTAAAGATGGTAACAGATCTGTGGCTTCTCCCATCGACGCGATAATCAAACCCTTGGGTATTGGGCCTCATGCAATATGCCTCCTTGAGAGGCGAAGCCTATTTTCCCTTCCCCTTTCATCGGGAATGGCCTCAGCGACCAATACAGTGTTTCCCTGAAAATAAGACCGGGTCTTATTATAAGGTTTGCTCCAAAAGACGCATTAGGGCTCATGTTCAGGGGATGTCATCCTGAAAAAATCATGCTAGGGCTTATTTTCCAGTTAGGTCTTATTTTCGGGGAAACACAGTAGCATGTGATGGAAGTAACATCCTAGGACTTCCAAGGCTAGGTCATAAGAATCCTTGCTGATGTTCTCTGGGTGTCTTAGAGCCCTGGGCCACCACAGATGAAGTCCAGCTACCATATTCTGTTGATGAGTTTCAGAACTCAGATGCAAGAGAAGGAATGGAGACATGACCTCGTAATGGGATCAATGTCACAGAATTTACAATCATCTTCCATCTACCAAAATGGTAGTTGAATTCATTCAACAAATGTTTATTTGTTGAGCACCTACTCTGTGCCAGGCACTAATCCAGGCCGTTGGAATACAGCGATGAACAAAGCAGAAAAAGCTCTCTGTTTCCATGGGAGCCTGCATTTCAGTGAGTTTGCATTCTAGCTTGAAGAAGTGGATTAAATTGAACTGGAAAGGAAAGTTGAGAATGGCTGGTGTCCAACTTTGAACCTGCACCGGTGTCCCACAGAATAATCTCCCTGTGACCCAAGGTTTAATTCACCCTTTCTGAGCCAATTCTCCCATCATTACTCATCCGTATTCCTCCTCAGGGCAACATTTGAGAAATTCTGAAATAGCAAGAGACAGCTCTTCTATCTCCCACTTTTCAGGAGACGCCTGGCATCTTGCAGCACTAAGGAACGAGGTGCTGCCTGAAGCTCTCGGGGTGGACGCAGGTCTCCCATCTACTCTGAGTTCAGGAACTTGACTTGTAGGACAAAGGAGGGCAGGAGGGGCACCAGGGAAGCTGGAGTTGCATCAGCCAGTGTCCACACGGAACTGAGCTCTCAGCTTCAGGATTGGTATGAGAAGGTTACTTTGACTGGGCCTGTCGGCTGGGGCCTGGGTAGCACAGAGGAATTTCGCACGTGGGGGAGCCAAGCTGGGCTCTGCTCTGGGATAACACATGTAAGTGGCAGGGTAAACTCATGAGTCATGGAGCTAATCTGAGCTCTTTCAACTTGGGTGCCTGGGAGATGAGCAAAGCCCTGACTTCAGCACCATCAAAGAGGTTATATGGCAAAGTCAACACTTTCAACAGGGAGCAAAAGGCTGAATCACCGAGGCCATCCATCGCCTTCCCCTCGCCTGAGTCAGGAGTAAAGGATTAAGTGTGCTATTTTGGGGAGTTCCTAAGTGCTCCCTCGGAGAGCTTCCAACAGAGGTGTGTGGGTTCCCATTAGCTCCCCAACACACCTTTCAAGCTAAAATCCATTTATTTTTCATTTCCATTATTGGGCAACCAACCAATTACTATTTATTGAGCTCTCACTCTGAGCCCCCACAAATGCATTTTATATCAATCACCTAGATTTACTTTTCTCAAAATGTGCTCTGCACAACACAAATTCTCCAGCGTGCTTCATAGGTGGCGGAGGGTGGGGGGAGAGGCATGCAGATTTCCATCGTCAAATCCATGATTCACTTGGGAAATACTTGGTTAAATTTTTCTAATACTCCAGTTCTTTCAGAGCCTTAAATATGTTAGTGCCCATTGCAAATCTCCAAAAGGGATTTAGATTATTAAGCTTTCCCCACTTGTCATGACCATGGGAGCCCCGTCTTATAGAACAAAGGAACGGTTTCTTGACAATGCTGCTCTGAAAAATGTTGTCCTTAAACTACCGATTGAGACCCATTCTTTCAAAGGATGGCCGTGTGAATTAACCAGAGAGCTTGTTAAAAACGCAAATTCACATCCCAGACATTATCGTTGAGTGAGGCTCAGAAATATTTATTTGATAAATATTTCAGGGGGTTCTTTGGATGACCCATGGCACCCACTTTAGGAAACACTGCTTTAGAGAAGGTCAGAGTTGGAAGGCATGTAAGTTTAGCTCCTTATTTTATAGACGGGGACACTGCGGCACGGAGTGGTGACTTGTCACACAGTGAATTTTTCGTAGAGTTCTGACTTGGCCTGGGCTCTGAGCTCAGAAAAAAAAAAAAATCTCCCCATCACCTAATGAGACACGCAGAGTTTCCTATGCATCAGAGTTTCCATAAAGAGTAACCATATTGTGTTAAGGGGGGGTGTCAAATTCATGGATAAATAATTAAGGAATGGATGAATAAATTAACGAGTATGTCCCTTATTCTGGTCCCTTATACCTCTTTTGATACAACCTAAGAGCGCCATTTGTTTAGCCAGTTTTGCTTATGACAAAGAACACTGAAGTCCAGAGAAGGTAAGTCATTTGCTCAAGGTCACACAGCAAGTCAATGGTGGAGTCATCGTCATAAACCAGTTTTTTGGTTTTTTTTTTCCTGATTCCTGATACCAATGCAGATTCCAGGACTGCCATTGCACCGCCAACCTTGGAAGCTAGAGTCACATGTGGATTTTTTTCTCGGCTCTTCTTCTGTTACAAACCATGTAACAGTCATCAAGTTACATGACCTCTCTGAGCCTCAGGTATAAAATGAAGATAATAATAGCTCGCTTTGTCACTTTGTTGAAAGGATTAAGTGAGATAAAGTATGTGTGCGCTTGGCACGGTGCCCAGCATGTGGTAAGCACTTTATAAATATTAACTACTGCCAATAACAATATTGATAACGACCAGGGGTATCTGAAAGAGAAGACCAATGCGTGTGAAGAAGGAAAATGAATTCCTTTTGTGAGATAACACTGCAACAGTCAGAAGCTCCTACGAGCTGAACTTCCTCCTGTGTCTTGTTGAGTCTTTATCGCAGAGTGAATGGGCTCTAAATTCCCCTAATCCAACATCCAACCCCCAATACAGATCTCCTGTGAGAAGGCCCCGGCAACCCCATCTCCTCTCGGATTAGCACTTCACTGACAGGGGAACTCCCCAGCTCCCGAGAAAACTCAATTCCTTTCTAGAAAAATAGTACCACTATTTCTAGAAGACGTTCCTCAAGAAAAGAGTTCTGTATTCAAATAAGCTCGAGCAATGTCACATGCTCTAACCATCCACCTTCTTAGAGATACTGGGGGTGCCGAAAAACTGTATATACATTTTAAGAGATGTTTTCACTTTGGTCAACGTTGCTCAAGCAGTAGTTCGCCGTAATCAGACGTGTCTGGACGCTGATGGGAACCACTTTGAGCACCTCTTGTAATTGCAGAAGTCACACGTGACTTGTATTCATCTTTTGTTATCGGTGTCTATTGAGTATGACAATTTTAATACAGTTTTTTCCTTTCTTAAAATGTGTGTACATTTTTTTTGTCACTCTGTATTCATAATGCCTGGTCATGTCAAAGGCTCTGACAAGTCCTACAGTTTAGAAGAAAAAAGGCTGATCTTTATTGACTCTAAGGCACTCTCCAAACTCATTTGATCAAAACCAACCTAACGGGGCGGCCGGATGGCTCAGTGGGTTAGAGCACGAGCTCTCAACAACAAGGTTGCTGGTTCAATTCTTGCATGGGATGGTGGGCTGTGCCCCCTGCAACTAAAGATTGAAAACAGCAACTGGCCTTGGAGCTGAGCTACGCCCTCCACAACTAGATTGAAGGACAACGACTTGGAGCTGATGGGCCCTCGAGAAACACACTGTTCCCCAATAAAACAAAGAAACAAACAACAACAACAATAAAAACCCTACTGTCAGCCTGTTACATTTGTTTCCTGTGGAATTACTTTGGGGACTTCTATGTTAGAAACTTTCCTCATCTAGTATCACAGTTCATAAGTGATTTTTATTTGTTTTGCAATCACTTATAGGACTTTTTTTTTTTTGCAATCATGCTGATAAGACTTTTTATTCCAGATTCTTCTGAGTCCAAATGCTACTCTTATCCCTTTAGGAAAGAGATTATTTCCCAATACACAATGCAGGCAGTGGCTCATGCGCACAGGTACCTCTGTCCTGACTGCTGACAGCTGACATCTATTCCCACTGACCTGTGTCTATACCACACCGCTTGTTAAATATTTTGAATGTCGCTTCTGCTAGCAACCCCTTTTTTCTCAAGATCATCTTCTCTCGAAACCCATCACCCCCCTCTCAGTGCCACAGATCAACTTCTCCGTGCTTGAGCCCATCTCTTCTCCATGGGTCCCTGCACTGAGCTCAGATCCTATCGCAGCCTTCAGCTGGCTTCTTCTACTAAACAGTGACTTCCGTTTCTCTCCCCTGTTCGCAGAAAATGTGCCTGAGAAGGGGGGGTGTGTGTTAACTACAGGTCTCAGCACAGTGCTAGGTGCTCTCGAAGTGCTATTTGACTTTGAGATTCAAGCCTGTATGACATGCACACACACGTACACACGTACACACACATCTCCCAGACTCCCCCAAAGCAGGTACCCAACCATGGCCCCTTCCCCAATTGCAGTGGAGGGTCTCCCTTCTCCCCATGAGGCGAATCCACTAAGAGAACTTCCAGCGAGCAATCTTAGGGAGGGAAGGAAGGTTAAAAGTGTACATGAGCATTCTTTCTGGCTCGCTCAGACGCCGTCAGGGCAAAGGGAGTGGGGTTTCTGGTTTCAAAGGGAGCCCGAGAGAAGCTGCTTCTTTTAGTTGCAGCCCCTCTTAGGGAAATGGAGAGCTTTTTTTTTTCCCCCTTCTGCAAGCAGAGCCATAAATCACGCGTGCTCCTCCGGTTCTGTGAGTGGGGGTGGGATTAAGGTTGTTCGGTTGGATTTGTCTGAGTGTGTGTCTTTTGGTCTTCACCCTCCTCCCCCTTCATAAACATCAGCTTATAAGTTCTTGTCCTCTAGGGGACACAGCACGTTAAATATTTAGAACAGGAAACCACCTTACGCTGCTGGATGGGAAAAGAAATCCCAGGAAAGGTGCTCACGGGGGCCTCCCCTCTCTCTCCTGACCTTGCAAGTGAGAAGGCACCCTTATTGGTGATACCCAGGGGGCCACCCCCAAACTCTTCCTGAGCAAGGAGGCCGGCTTGGCACGCCAGCAGGCAAGGGCTTGGCAGGGAAAGTGTTTCTCCTTGGAGCAAGGTTTTGTAGGCCAAGGATCATGGATCAAATACATTTTTAATAACCTTTTTCTTGTGAGGAAGGTGGTTATGGGGCTCACTGAAGGGAGAACAACATGGTAGGAAAAAGAAGTCTGCCAACCGTCAGCCAGACTACCCCCCTCACCCAGGTGCCTGTTTGTGCTAAAATGCAACACGGCTTATGGTGTCATCTTGTGCAAAACCGTCTATGGCTCTCGATTACCCGGAGAATAAAGGTCAAGTTGCGACATAAGGAAGAGAAGGCCCTTCAGAACTTGGCTCGAGTCTACATGCGTGCGCACGCACACACACACGTGTAGAAAATATATATACATATTTTAAGAAATTTTAAGAAAAAACTGTAATAACATTGTAATACTCACTATATAGACTGATAACAAAAGACGAATACAAGTCACGTTTGACTTCTACAATGACAAAAAGTGCTCAAAGTCATTCCCATCAGCGTAATTTTAATACAGTGTTTTCCTTTCTTAAAATGTGTATACATTTTTTTGGCACCCTCTGTATGTACGACTGTGTATTTTTATTTTTTCCTGTTTATCCTGTCTTTTATCTGTGGCCCTAATCTCATCAACACTCTCATCTCTCCTTTCACTATCAGTATATTTTCATATCTTAGGTCCTTTGCTATCAACTTGTTGCTCTTTGTGCCTAGAATGATGTTTGCTCCATCTCCCCTGCATATCCCTGGAAGGGTCCAGCCTGCCTGTTAATAGTTTAGAATATTTTAACAATAAATAGCAGTGACCAGTAAAGAAGATGTATTGGCTCACGTAACTGAGACATCAGGATACACATGGGCTTCAAGTAACGCTTGATCCAGCAGCAAAAACCATGGCATGAAGGGCCAAGTTTCTCTCCACCCTGTGTGTCAGACACCACCTAACAACCCCTCGGTAACACTTCAATCTCTTCGAATGGGAGTAGAATAGCTCTAGTGGTTCTGGACCTCACATATCCACCTCATACCATCCAGACGAAAAGATACTTTCCTTAGGAGTTCCTGCACAAGTCTTGGGGCTTACTCTTTCAATCGCCCAAATTAGATCTTATATCCATCCTTGCACCAATGGCCAGGACTGGGAAAATCATATCTGTTTGCCTCTGTACATGCCATTTTGTCTGCATAGACTACGGCTCCCTGCAAAATTCCTATTCGACGCTCAAATCCAGTGGCAAATGCCCCATAACTTTGTGAGGCTTCCCCTTTCATTCTAACACCTCCGTAGTAAGCAAGTGACTCTTTTGGCTATATTCCCAACACACACTATTTATTTCTCTCTGTGCCCAGAGTACAATGCCTTATAGTTACATTTTTAAATTTGTGACGTCCCCACTAGGCTGTGAATTCTAGGACACTGACCATATTGGATTCATATCAAGTAGCCCATTTGTTGACTTGCATACTGCCAGACATGCCGAAGGTCTAGAAATATCTGTTGAATGAACGCATGTGCAATGTGCAGCAATGAGCATGGACATTGGGTGTCAGCACACCTGGGTTCTGGTCGTCAAGCAAGCTAGAGGCCCGTGAACTCTCAGAATCAGCTTTGCCTTAGAGCTTGAGCAGGTCTTCAGAGACAGCGCTTCCTGGCAGAGCGCCACCTCGCTTTTGCAAAACACACACACACACACACACACACCCCTGAAGGATCATCTTAGGATATATTCAGTCCTGGGAGAGTCATCCCAGGCTGGTGCTACACATGGATGGGATATAGGTCCGCCTCTCAGTAGGAAGCAGGTGGGTTGCCCAAATTGGGTAACTTCAGGAGAGTTTAATAGAGGAGTATTTACAAAGGTGAAGCTGTTACAACCTCGAGGAAACCCAGAGGGAGAGAGCTGAATGGAGACTGCCATCTCACAGAGGCAGGGGCTGAGGGAAAGGGCCACAGATAGCCCCCAGGCCCCCGGCAGGGAGGAAACCAGGGAATAAAATACCTGACATCTTTCTTCTCCTGCCAGTGCCTCTTATTGCCCCCACTTAACCTGACAGCCAGAGGCACGGGGGCTGCTGAGAGAGCGGAGTGGAGAAGAGTGGGGGGCACATGAAAGATATCCCCAGTGTGAGGCGAGTCAGATCCTGGAAAATGAAGCAGTGACTAGCAGGGGCCACATGGATTCTCTACATTCTGCTAAGAGTGGCCTCATTTCTTCTTTTTGGATCTGGGGAGACAATAGACTGCCTACCTTTTAACTGGATGTGTGGCACCGATTTCATAATGTGTTCTTGGGAAAGATGGATAAAGGGGCTACATGTCTGAATGATCCATGGGCTTCCTTGCACCTTGGATATTGGTGACCCATTGGCAGTGACGAAAGAATTGGTGACAGTCAGGAGGGAGCTGGTAAATCTGGACCATGGGGCGGCCCCTGCAGTGGTCTTGCCTGCCCACCGCCATTATCAACGAATGGATCAAAAACAGGATACATCTATTTATGATAGTTCCTGTGACCAAAAGTTGGAAGAACCAGCCAGCAGTTTGGAGGACAGATGAGGATGGCACGTGGCAAAAATGATGAACTGAGTCAAGTGGCACACGTTGGGTGAGGTTTCGATACTCAAAATACCAAGTGCAAAAACCCAAGGGCAAGGGTGGATTTTAAGGGATGCGTACAGGTCGGCCAGGTGACGGGGGCCTGGGTAAGGGTGGGGCATCCCAGGTGGAGGACCCAGCGTGAGCAAAACACCGTAGATGTGAAGCAATGTACAAGTAGGAACAGAAGGACCTTCCAGCTCTGGGGGGCTGCTAATGGAGCCACCGAGGGGCAGGAAGTGACAAGAGGTGATGCAGAAGAGACGGAAAGAACTCTGCCCCCGCAGGGCTTGGTGAGGAGCATAAAATTCACCCTGCAGGTGACTGGATTCATGGAAGGCTTTTTAGCAGGGGAATGAATAGAGCGGAGTATTTCTTCATTTCCCCACGTCTGTATGTCTGTGCGTATCTATTTCCTTGTTTCGAATGGAATCGGTTGAGTGGTGTGGTTTTATATCCTCAAAATTTCATCATGAGAATTGTCAAATACATAGAGAAGTTGAAAGAATGGTACAAGTAAACACCTGTATAGCCACCACAGAGAGGCTGGACATGCTGCTTCATTTGCTTTATCCCAGACCCATCCATTCTTCCGTACTGCTTATCACCCACCAACCCACCCCTTTTTTTTTCTTTTTTACCATTGTTACCCTTTGATGTTTAAGTTGCAGGCATCGGTCCACTTTCCCCCAAACCCTTCAGCTTTCATACCCTTAACTACAGTGCATACTTTGTTTACTCAGATTTGCTTTTTCAATAGACAATGACTGCGTAGCACCACTCGTTGGTGAATCCAAACCGTGGGCTCTGATTCCAGAGTCAGTGCTCATCTCTGGCATCACATGACATACAGATGGAGCCGCCCAGGTGTGGCTGAGCTCAGAGTGATGGATGGAGCCTTACCAAAGGAATGAGGCAGCCACACAGGTCCCTGGGCAGGGCCAAGATGGAGTGAAAGTCAGACCGTGGAGAAGAGATGCAAAAACATGAGCACACAGGTTTTTCCATCAACCTACAGGCCCAGGACTTGGGCTTTCTGAGTCATGACATTGGACTCAGACGCATCTTTGAAGACAGTTGAGCTTTTGGATGGACCTTGTCCCTTCTAAACCTCCTTCGGTCCTGGACTCAATCCAGGGCACTCGCCTTTGGAGAGAATTAGCAGGGCTCTGAGTCATAGGTCAGTGCTAACAAACTTCCTGAACATGTTGAGGAAAATGAGATAAACTCTGGGAATGTTTGTCCCTGAAATACTAGAAAACCACAGTGGAAGATGTGAGGACCGAGGGTTAAGACTTGGGGTTGGAGTTCTTAGACGTTCGTGTTCAGCCGTATGATCAAATCCAACCCCAATAGCCCCAGTTTGCTCATTTGTGTACATTTGGAAAACTCTGAAATAGTCATTTCCTTTCCTGTTCGCCCAGATTTCTCAAGGGACAGGGACTTTCCTTGGGACTCATGGGAGTTTTGACGGGACGCCTATCAGAAGTCTCTTAGCGATGAATTAGGCCACTTAGGATGTCGTCTGCCATCAATACATGATTAAGTGGGAAATTACTAGGATTCCAGTCAATGAAGAAAGATCAGCTAATTGGAAAAAAAAGCAATTAGTTAATTCTTGAATTAGTATTCTCTTTACCTATCAATTATCAATGCTAATTTTTTTGGGGGAGGTTATATTTTCTGATCTAGGATAAAGTGATCTCACCCAACAGTAAATAAAACTGTGTTGGAATTGCCCCAGGCATTTTAGCATTATTTGGTGAGTATATCTAGACCCAGACTCAACAAAACATGAAGACACCTTTGCAATCAACATGTAAATTCTCACTTAAACGAGGGAGGGGTCAAAGAGAAGAATCTCAAGGAAAAATTTCATTAGTCTTCTTCCTAGCCTGGCCTTAATCGTAGAATGTAATTTGGCTAATGGAGTTTGTGTTTTTCATTAAATTATACAGGCATCACAAAGATCTCTAAAACAATAGGAGTATTCCAGGGAGTTAATTAGTCTTGGAGATATTCAGACATCTTCACTCTGTGAAGTAAAACACCATAGATTCTCTCTGATATGGATGAGGAAATACAAAAGTGAACATTTTTATCGTCATAGGAACTGTGACGTGGGCCTTTGAAATGTCACTGGAGCATTATTTTTGGAAGGTCTTAGGAGAAAATCTTGTGTAACACTTTCATTTTAGAGACGTGTCGGAAACACAGACACTTTGAAGTACTTCGATGTTTTACCCAGAAGGAGCCCATAAGCTTTAGGTTAAACGAAAACATCGCAAAAGGTGTCAGTGGCCATTGACCATTTCTTCATTCCTGTACCCATTTTGAGATCCCACTGAGTGCCATGGGTTCGGCAAATCAGAGTTTCTCCTGGGAGTGAGTGTTCCATCACGCCCATGAAGGCAGGTCCATCTGCTACAACATAGTTCGGCGTCTTGGAGGAATTCAGTGTGTTCACTATAAAAACTTGAGCTGAGCTGTTAGGCGTTACTGAATTGGGTCAGGCCGTGGCGTGAGGGAACCCCTCCTTCCCCTGCTCATGTTTAAGCAGTTGGTTTAATCTACACCGGAGTTTCCCCAGCTGTGCCCTCCAGAAATCTAACTTGATGAGTCACTAGGAGATGTTTAATTGATGCTCCAAAAAGAGTCCCACAGCGAAATCAGTCTGGAATCCTTGCATTGTGTCACCCTCCTGGAGAGTTCCAATGCACATGAACTGATCAAAGCTCCTGAGAAGTCCTGCATTAAAGATGTCTTATTTAACTTGGTTAAACCAAGACTTCTCAAACATATGTGAACACACACACACACACACACACACACACACACACACACACCCCCCATACAGAAACCTTTTCATTTTTTTTCCTCTTCTTCTTCTGTAGTACATAATCAGGTATGATGCTCAATGGAATACATCAGCTACCAGTGAACTTATCAAGAAAGAAACACAAACGCAGCAATTCAGGAGTTTCTAAACATACGAGGTGAGACAATCAAGTTCATGAACTCGTCCTAGAAAAAGTGCTACATAGCTCATGGCTGAATATCACTAAGGTCACCTTCCAAGTACTCCCCTTGGGAAGCTCTGCACTGATGCCAGCGCCTAGTCTACCCTTCAAAGCAATTTTGGAACTCTTTTTCTGGAATGACCATCAGACCTGTTGTCGTATTACCCTTGATGTCCTGAATGTCATCCAAATGTCTTCCTTTCAATATTTCCTTTAGAACAAGGACATGACTGTGTAACAACATCATCACGGCTACTGTCTGGTGATGGGGTGTTTGGCTTTTGTCTCGCTAATGCTTAATGCTTTTGGAGTCCTCTGAGGAGGAGGGCAAAATCTAGGATGATAAAATTCAAGATAAGAAGCAGAAGATCCATAATCCTGACAGCGACGGCCGCTAACATTTACTGAACACTTACTACATACCAGGTACGGCTCTCGGTATTTCATATGTATTGAGCCACTTAGTTCTTAAAACAATCTGATGAGTTGGGTGAGGATGACCTCTGTTCTAGAGGTGAGGAAACTGAGTCACCGAGGGATTATACCTGTGGCTGCTGGGTAGAGAACGGATGAGAAGGGGGCGACACTAGAAGCAGGAAGATCAGGAAGGAGGCTGTGGCAGTCCCCCAAATGACTGGTAACATGGTGCTGGTGGCTGAGAGCAAAGTCATAGTGACAGAAAGGTAGAGATATGTGAACATGGGAACTATATATAGTATCTATATATACTGGAGGTGGGGCCAAAGGGGATTTGTTGATAGGTTAGGGGAACCTAGGAGAGATTGTAGGGGAAGAAAAAAGCCAAAGGCCCTAGGTTTCTGGCTGGATGACAGGGTAGTTCACTAGGACACAGGAAAACCCTCTGGTGACTATATAACTGCCAGTCCTTTTGACTTGATTGCCAAATTGTTGTCCTAGGGAGTGTTGGGAGGAGTAACATTTAGGTATTTGTAGGAGCGAAATCAAAGGACTATGGGCCCAGGCGGGTACGTCATGCTCTCACAAACAACAGAAAGCTCACAACCATGGGGGGGTCCACCATCATCCCCGCAGACAAGGCAACTTAACACACACACGTCAGGGCTCTGAAAACGTCCGGGCGCTGACAATTACCGATGGTAAACCACACGCTGGATCCCGACCAATCCCAGGCCCCCACAAAAGCCAACAATTAAAAGGTGTATCCTCGGTGGATGGCCAGCCACTCCGGAGACCCCGGTCTCCCTGGGGGGTTGTCTAACAGCTTTCAAGAGTACGCCCCAGCTCGAGCTCCCGAAAACCTGGCCCAGGCCCTAGGAAGCGCTTCAATAATGGATGACCACCAATAAACAGCCAACGATTTGCTGGAAATTATGAGCGATAAATAATTGAGAGGTAGGGAGCCTGACCAGCAGTACCCTCGTCTCCAGCTGATTCTCCTTAATGCATTTCCTTGATATAAGTCCCGGCAGCATAGGGTGCAGACAGCTACGTGGCCTTCGGAAGATGCTGACCAGCAAACACAGAGAGTTATAAATATATGGGCCTCTCTCGATTTTACTACGTGGCAACCACAGCCAGCAGCTCAGCAAGGATGTGGCCCGGCTGCCCCCGATCCACCCACAAGGACCCCACTGGCTGTGGGGTGACATACAATGGCCCCCAGAAGGCAGCCTGCTGCTGAGGCCTTGAGAAAGCCTGCAGGTTGCAAAGCTAAAGGAGTTTCGGGAGAGATGGGAAGGATGGGGTCATCCTTGTAAAGGAATTGAGGGGAATTCTGACATGGGCTCCACTGCCCTGATCGTAAAGAATTCAAGCTACGTTTTCTCGTCGAGCTTCACGTCCTGCCTCTTCCCCCCTCGGCCCCTATAGGTCAGTCACGCCCAGGCCCATGTCATTCTCACCACTTCTTATAACCTCTGCTGCTCCGATCTGGTACAAGCCACCCTAATCTCTCTCCTGTGTCATTGCAAACGCGGCAAGCTGTACTTCCCCCTCTGGCTGAGTTTTAATGAAACAACCAGAGAGATTCTGTTAACGGGTAAAGCACAACATGTCTCTCATCTGCACAAAGCCCCGCGATGGCTTCCATCAGGGTCAGAGTGAAAGCCCAACTCCTGCCTGGTCTGGTGCCCCGTTCGCACGCCAGCACCAACTCCCGCTACTCTCTCCGTCACCCCCTCTGTTCCCACCACACCAGGCTCCCTGCTGTCCCCTGCATGCACGAGACACATCCCCTCCTCTGAGCCGTTGTGCTGACTGTTCCTTCTTCCCGGAAGGCCCTTCCTTCCTCCAGATATCAACATGGCTTTCTATATCACTGTTCAAGTATCACCTTCTCAGAAAGGCCTTTGCTGACCACCATAGTTAACACTGACTGTTCCCTGCCTCTGTACCGACCTAGCTCCCTTTCTCATTGTATTAGGTTGGTACACACATAATTGTGGTTTAAAAGGTTAAAAATAATCGCAAAAACTGCATTTACTTGTGCACCAACCTAATACTTTCCCACCAGCAGCCCTTTTGACCACTGTATTAGTTTTGCTATTGCTGCTATAACAAATTACCCTAAGTTTAGCAGGTTAAACAGTGTCAGTCTATTTTCTGACAGTTCTGTCGTTCAGAAATCGGATATGGCTCTCTGGGCGGGGATAAACCCAAGGTGTCAAAGGACTGCCTTCCTTCTAACAGCTCTAGGGGTCAGTCCGTTCCCTTGCCTTGCTCAGCTTCTAGAAGTTGCCCCTATTCTTTGGCTTCTGGCCCCTTCCTCTATGTTCAAAGCCGGTGATGATGACACTCTCTGACCATTCTTCTGTAGCCACATTTCTCTCTGACACTCTCTTCCTGCCTTCCTCTGCTACTTTGAAGGACTTTTGTGATGACATTGGGCTCACCCAGAGAATCCAGAATAATCTTCCTATTTGAAGGTCAGCTGCTTAGCAAACCTAATTCTATCTGCAACCTTCATTCCCTGCCGCCATGGAAGGTCACAGATTCACAGATTCCAGAGATTAGGATGCAGATATCTCTGGCGGGTATTATTCAGCCTGCTATAACGTCCCACTGTCATCTTTGAGGCTTATTTTGATGCCTGTCTGTCTCTGCCAACTAGACTGTAAGCAGCAGGGGGGTGGGGGTGGGCCTTTTTTGGTCAGATTAATTCATTGCTTTAGCCCATCAAATACCTACAACAGTGCTTGGCACACAGCAATTGCTTAAAAAAATATTTGCTTTTTGAATGAATGCATGAACACAGGATACTCTCAGATGATTCTCTGCCTACCTTTGGGTCCTGGGAGGCTGACCTGTACACACTGTGGGCAGGACGTGCCCGTCTGGAATGTTCTCTTGCCTGTCCTGTAACTCTTAGGCATCTACACCTGCTGCTTTCACACCCCTTCTGAGAAGTTTTCATTCTCCCAGGAAGAATGAGAATGGCTTTTTTGCCTGTGTTCTTCCAGCACCTTTTGCATCCTGGGACGGTAAGAAGAGTGCAACCGTGTTTTCCGGTTTTCAGTCTTCGTATCCTTGTATCTCCATGTAGTGAGTATTTGTTAAATTATTTTGATCAGCTTCATCTACTTATTTTAGTGGGAGGGTCCAGATTTCGTGGAAAGGGACTCTAGATTTTGGAATTTAATAGTGATTGGGCCATGAGGCTCTGGAGACACAGTGTATATTACACTCTGGAAAGTAAGAGTAATAACATTGCTTTGCGTGCTTACTCCTTGCCAGGAACTGTGTCAAGGATTTTACATGCATTATCTTATTTGATTGTTACAACAAAGCTACTCCAATGCTAAAGTCCATGCTCTTACCTACGGGGCTAAAATGTCTAAGACATTTGGGACTAAAAGTTAGTCGTGGGGCGGCGGACGGAGAGAAAAGATGTACGTGCTAACACTCTTTTCTATAGTCGTTTCCGAACAGAGAGAGACAGGCAGAGAAATGGAGAGAGAAGGAGACAGAAAACAGCTAGAGAGAGACAACTGAGAGAGAGGGAGAGGAGGGAGTAGGGGAGAGAGAGACAATGCCAGATGGAGAGAGAGAGAACAGCACAAGCAGATTTAAATGCCAAAAGGAAACAGAGGAAAGAAGCAGAAGTGAGGTCCTGAAGGCAAGAAGTAAAATGGGTGTCCCCAGCTCACTGTGACATTTCAGATGTTCCTTTGGTGGCAATTCCATCACACACAGACTAACATGGGCATTGATGTCTGGGTCACGACCCCTGCTGGGTGGCCTTCCCCACACAGCCCTCTGCGTCCAGGCTGTGTAGCTGCTGCCTTCTTCCCCTTGGGGTCTAGCCCCCTCCTTGCTAGTCGCCTGCCAGGGCTCTGCCCCGCCCTTTCCTACTTTCCCTGCACCCTGCCTACGTCTTTGCAAACATGCTCTTCATTACGTTCTCGCCAAATTATCCTGACTTGAGTCAGGACAACTCTTTACTTTTCACCGGGGCCCTGACAGATATCATGTGACTTGCCCAAGATCACATGAGGGCATCAGGCTAGAACTCCAGCCCCTCTGCCCTTACAGAGAAATGGCCTTTTGGTCAAGCAGGCCCCAGTGGACACTGCCTCGCTTTCCTGGGGGAACAGTTTAGAGATCTCTGACATCAGCCAGGCCAGAGAGAGAGGCGGGAGAATCCCATGGATCATGCCACGATGACAGTGTCTTGTGTGAGCCATGTTGGAAGAGATGAATGAGAAATTAAAGTGCCCAGGACCTTCCACAAGCTCCAGGACCTGGGAAGACCTTAGCTCCCCAAAAGTCAACATACAAAATATTAGCTAACACTTACAGACTGAATACCATGCATTGTATAGACACGAGCTACTTTGATCCTTACAACACTCCTACAAGGAACTTAACCTCTTCAGATCGAAGACTACAACCCAGGGGCGGCCGGATGGCTCAGTTGGTTAGAGCGGGAGCTCTTAACAACAAGGTTGCTGGTTCGATTCCCACAAGGGCCAGTGAGCTGCGCCCCCCACAACTAGATTGAATAAACAACGACTTGACATCCTGGAAAAACACACTGTCCCCCAATATTCCCCAATTAAAAAAAAAAAAGACTACAACCTATGTGCGGAGATATTTAAATGAGCATTTCAACATCAAGAAAACAGGTGTTATTGTCATTTTGCTAACGAGGAACGGCCTCTTTCTCCTCATTACTTATATTAGAGTATTATCTGTATTATTGCAAACATTAGGATTATTTTATTCTCAAACCATGCATCAGATCTCAGGGCATCAGTTTCATAGAACCCTATGAGGAGGGGGCATGGTGAGCATAAGAGACTCTCTGTGATGTAAGTAAGCTCCATGCAGGTGGAAGCGAGGCCTGACTCATTCTTACTAGGTAGCCTCTTGTCTGAATATGGTTGCCGGCATATGGCAGACACTCAGCAATCCAACATCCATTGGATGGATGGATGGATGGATGGATGGATGGATGGATGGATGGATGGATGGATGGGTGGGTGGATGGGTGGGTGGATGGATGGAGGAAGGAAGGGAGGGGGAGGGAGGGAGAGAGGAGAGTGGGAGGGAAGGAGGCGGTGGGACAGAGGGAGGGAGGAAGGTAAGAAGGAGGGAGGGATGGAGGGAAAATGGAAAGATGAAAGAAGGAAAGCTAGGAAGAAGGAAAGGAGGGATGGATCTATTTGTGAGATCATGGCTTTTGGGAGGCCAAAGCCAGCTCCAGCATTCTTAGTTTATCTTTCTCATTTCAGGTTCCTCATCTATAAAAGGGAAATAACAGCAGTGCCTGTCTTGCAGGATTGTTGTGACATATGTCAAGTGCCTTACCTCTGTGCCTGGCACAGAATAGGTGCTCAATAAATACCAGTCCCCCACTCTCCTCTACTGCTGGTTAAGAAAGCTGCCATGGCTGACTGAGCAGGAGGGCCGAGCTCACTGCCTCCCAGCCATATGAACACAGCCCCAGGTGGCGGGGGATGGGAAGGGGGGGCATGGGGTGAAGTTTAAGGAGATTCATGACCTTGACTATTCTCCACAGCCTGATTTATGGGGCAGTGCTGTCTTCTGGAGGAGATGTAGACACTGCGAATGAAAGACCTGTAGAAAACCTTAATCCCCAAATGGCAGAAAGAGATACTCTCGGGTCCAGGATATGTTTGATCAAATACGTCAGGTGGAGCATGATTTTCCCACACGGAATCCGATCGGCTGTCAGGCTGAAGCTGGCGTTTGTGAAGTAGGAATGAAATATTTTTCCAGCTTAGCTGACAAAATTCTTCGCTGAGTTTGCTCAGAAAAAGAATCTGGCCTCAGACTATTACAATCATGGCGCCGAACCAACGCCAGCCTAAAGGGGTAGGAGGCAAGAGGGAAGAACCCTCCTCAGAAAAAAAATACCCGGTTTCTTTTGGGTTGGTGAAGGGGGCTTGGGCAGAGCCTTGATGTGTGACAGGTCAGGGACCACGGTTCTGGGAGAACGGGAAGAGAAACTGTTGGTGTTTCTTTTCTAATGTTCATCTAATGGTTCCTGCGGGCAACGGGAAGCAGAACCGACTCCGTTCCATAGCTTCCCTGGGTCTGTGCTCCCAGTCATCCTGGCTGTCAGAACTGTTAACCATACGAGGAAGACAATGAGATTCCCATGAGCCAGAGGTAGCTGGGATTCCAGACTCTGTCTGATGGAGCTGTGGCTGGAGGAGAAATTCTGACATCCTAATTCTCAGACCTGCCTCTGCTCGCCTCACCTTGTGGACCAGCTTCTCTGAAAGCATTTGCCTCCCGAGAAATAATTCCTTGTGTTCTACATGTATATTCCCTTTGGTCTTCAGCTGGCATTCCCTTAACAGACGGCAGGATGGCAACTTAGAGTCTAGCTATAGAGTGAATGGTGCCGTCATCTCAGCATCTAGATGCTGCACTGGCCTCCTGAAGTCCAGCACACAAGGGGTCCAGCTATGCGTGGCTTCCTACTCACCACAAACCTTCCACGTTTGGCTTATGCTGCTATAGGATGTCCGATCATTTTCTGCTTAGTCAACACCAGCTTGTCCTGAGAGCCGGTTAGGATGTCACCTCCACGTGAAGTCTGACACATCTTTATATTTCCCCCCATAGCACTTGGCACATCTCTTTACTTCAGCTGTAGGCATGCCATTTTTAGTTGTCCTCATTCCCACGGAACCAGGGCTGTTATAGGTGGAACTACATCTCCCCCCCAAATGCATATAGTGAAGCCCTGACCCCCAGAACTTCAAAATGGGATGGCATTTGGAGATAGGGCCTTTAAAGAGATAATTAAGTTAAGATAAGGTCATTATGTCGGGCCCGAACACGATGTAAGCCAAGGAGAGACACCTCAGAAGACACTACACCTGCCAACTCCTTGACCTTGGATGTCTAGCCTCCAAAGCTATGAGGGTGACTTGCTGCTGTTTAATGGATCTTGAGAGTATAACGCTATGGAAGGCAGTGTGGAGGTTCCTCAAAGAATTACGAATAGAATTGCCATATGACCCAGCAATCCCTCTCCTGGGTATCTACCCAAAAAATCTGAAAACATTTAGAGATAAAGACACGTGTGCTCCAATGTTCATTGCAGCTTTGTTTACGGTGGCCAAGACATGGGAACAATCAAAATGTCCTTCGATAGATGAATGGATGAAGAAGTTGTGGTATATATACACAATGGAATACTATTTGGCAGTAAGAAAAGATGATACAGGAACATTTGTGACAACATGGATGGATCTTGAGAGAGTAATGCTGAGCGAAATAAGTCAGACAGAAAAAGCAGAGAACCATGTGATTTCACTGATATGTGGTATATAAATCCTTTTATTTTCTTGGTAATACAAGCCTACTAATGAGAAGCCCGAGATCCTTCAGACGTGAGGGGGAGTACAACATTAGTGTTTCCTACCATTGCAGTGGGACGCTGGCCTCATTCAACAAAGCTTTGCCTTGTTTTTCTGAAACGCTGACCTCCATCCCACCCAAGAACTCGCGAAGCCACGTGGGTTAACCACCTCGGTTCTAGATAGGTTAAGCAAGCAGTCAGTCAGTAGCAGCGCTGGTTTTGTCCCCCAGGAGATACTTGGCTGGTGGTATTTTTGGTTGTCAAAACTTGCTTGGTGGTGGGGGGGTGTACAGGCATCTAGTGAGTGGGGAGGCGAGGGGATGCTTTTTAAAACCCTACAGTGCCCAGGACAGCCCCCACCACAAAGAATCATGTAGCACAAAGGTCAACAGTGCCAAGTTTGAGAAACCCCATTCCAGAAGTGTCAGTTTCCCCGTCTATAAATTGAGTTGTAGTACGTACTCCACACTAAGATTAAACGAAACTATAAGACACGCAAAGATACCAGGCAAGGCATGCCTTATTGTAAAGCACTCGAGGTAAATATTATTACTCTATCGATTTTTATTCAGTGATTTCAAAACAAAAAACCACTCTTAGGGGCCGGGTTTGGCGGCCCCTACTCTAGTCTGAGGCTGGAACCAGAGCTCTCAGAGGACAGGGCACTTTGTTATTTCCTCTTTTCCAGCTCATCCTCCGCGCCAGCCACCCTTTCCCTCACCCTCCCCTCGTAGCCGAGCTCGGAGACTGGATGCAAAAGCCATTATTAAAAAATGAACATGAGTTGTTTTTTCCCCTTTTTGATCAAATAATCCAGTTTGCTGCCTCAGACAAATCATTATTCATGTGGAACCTGCCTGCGCCGCCCCTGGGGAGAAAGGCCAAATTGATTTAACATCTAATCCAGTTTGTGCCTTCTGCTAACCCCAGTGGTATGCTAACCTCACCCTTGCAGGATGGGGAAGACGGGGGCTGGGAGGGAGCTGCGGGGCAGAAAGAGACGTGAGGAAATTCACCCACGGCGTAGGTCTAAGACCAGCTCGCTGCAAAAGCGAGATGGAGACCCCGCGGGTCATGAGAGCACCCATCTTCCTGCCTTGGGCTTTCTCATCCTGAGATGGTTTTGCTCCTTCCTTCAGCTCATTGCAATAACAATGATGCCATCAAAAGGGCAGCTCCCTGCTCTGCGCTGAGTGAATCCCTGACAACACCCTGTGCAAGAGACACCATGGTACCCATCTGACGGCTGGGAAGCTGAAGTTCAGTGAGAGTGAAGAATACACGTAAGAGCACGGAAAGTTCTAGAACCAGGACTCAGAGTCAGTTCTGTCTGCCCCCAAAGCTTTACCACCACATGAATGGGAGGCGTAGGAAGGTATTTAGATGTAGAAAGGTATTTGGAAGAGTTCTATAGCTTTTGGTTTTCTCCCCTACAGGTCACCGAGTGATGGTCCAGACACGTTTGGATTGCCAGTGTGTGGTAGTTGAAGGGTCAGCTGACCCAGGTTATCATCCCACCTCTGAATTTTCTGTCCCTCACTACGAGGACCATCCATCCATCCATCCATCCATCCATCCATCCATCCATCCATCCATCCTCTTTCTGGGCTTCAGAGTGGAGGTCGGGGATGTAAAAACAGCTTCAAATGGCCTCTGGCTGGGAAGGTGGTGTCCCAGGGAATTAGGCAGGGACCTCTGGCCCCATATCAAGGTCAAGGGGGCGGTAAATGAAACGAACACATTGCTGGCTATGGCCATTACACAGGGGCACGTTCTAGGACTGTCACCCTGAGCCAGCAAGTGGCAGATTCAGGACTGGACTCCAGGTCTCTCTGGTTCCAAGCTGGGGTGCTCTTTCTATTGGGCGGCACTGCACCCCACCCCAGCATAATTCTGCCCTCTCCTGTTTCCCATCAAACCTTCCACTTAGGAGGTGGTGTCTGTGTTTGAGGGGAACTTCTGGGAGAGAGGTGGGAAGGACAGGGGGCTGAAGCAGGCAGGAGGGTGTCTATGCCCTAGGTTACACCTAAGGGAGAGAGGGAGGGGCGGAGAGAGGAGGGAGGGAGGGAGGGAGGGAGGGGGAGAGGGAGGGAGGGAGGGAGGGAGGAGAGGAGGGAGGAAGGGAGAGGAGAGGAGGGGAGAGGAGAGGAGAGGAGAGGAGAGGAGAGGAGAGGAGAGGAGAGGAGAGGAGAGGAGAAGAGCAGGGGGGAGGTATTTTCCTAAAGACTGAGTGCAGCTCTGATAGGAGCCCAGGCACCGTGATGCAGGGAAAGGTCAGCTCCTGGCTTTGCCCAGCCCAACCCAGTGGGACCCTGGTGATGAGGGTCCCAGGCTGGCAGCTTTGGCAGGACCAAGAAACAGGAGCGGCCCAGAAGCAGTGTGTTTGTGGTGGACTCCAGCACCCCGGCCAGGAGAGACCCGCCCTCCAGGCCGCACGGGCAGCGCGTCACTGGCAGGTCATCATCAGGGGAAACACATCATTCTTCTGAGTGCATGTGAGGTCCCCTCTCGGGATGCAGGGATAACACAGACACTGGACATGGGGACCCCACGCTGAGCAGGTAGCAACTCCTAGAGGACAACGTCTGAAAATCAGTGTCAGTGGGAATAATTTCACTTAGCGCTTGTCACACATCGAGCCCTCATCTAAGCACGTCGTATGTTCACGTACTTAATCCTCACGAGAAGGGTAGTTTTATCACCCTGTGCTACGGAGGAGACATGGAGGCTCGGCTATGTCATACTTAGTGGCAGAGCCGGGATTTGAACCCTCGCAGGCTAGCTGTGTAGATTTTCTGATCTGTTCCCCATGGCACCACGGGGCTTGAGGTCGTGGGCATCACATAGTAGTTCCTTCAGGACCTAACGTTCTAGAAGGAATTGCACTAAGGTACTAACGGCATCAACTGGCTGGAGTATCCAAGTTCTCTGCATGAATGCATGTAGGAGGGTGTGTGTGTGCGTGTGTGTATGTGTGTGTCAGTGTGTGTTTCTATACGTGTGACTGTGTGTCTTTTTGTGTCTGTGTGTCTGCGTGCTTCTTTATGTTTGTTTTTGTGTTTGTGTTTCTGTGTGTGCTCTGTGTTTGTGTGTGTTTACATGGGTGTTTGTGTGCATGTGTGTTGTGTTTGCATTTCTGTGTGTGCCTATTTGTCAGTGTGTGTGCCACTGTATGCTTTTATATTTGTGTATTGTATTTTGTGTTTGTGTTGGTGTGTGTTTATGTGGGTGTGTGTATATATGCGTTTTGTGTTTGCTTTTCTGTCTGTTTGTGTGTGCTGTTAAGTGACCAAGGGAGGCCCTGCTCAGCATCTGTCCTCATCCTTGCTGGGAACAAAAGCTTCATGCTGGCTCCCTGTCCTCTCCCGTAGGGGACATGCACAGCCCCAGGCTCCTTTCGTGTCCTCCTGGCAGCAGCCCCACCAATTGCCCTCATCCCCTCCAGGGTGTGCGTCCATCCCACCGGGTTGATGCAAGCTGCCGACGGCCTCTCCTCCATCCAGAGCCACGACTTGTCACCGCACAGGGCTGCACTGCACAGCACCAGGGGAGCTGCTCCCACACGGCCTGTGCAGACGGTGTCCCCAAGCCTGTGACATGCACAACCTGATCCCTCCAACCCTCCCGCCTGTGCCCAGATCCCAGGCTTGCATCCTTGCGTGGGCCTTTGAACCATTCAGAGAATCACACTGCAGCCCCAGTTGCTCTAGCGACAGAGGGGACAAGGAGGGGGTGTGATGCACCATATGGAACTCACCCCTTGAGCTCTGCCTGACAGAGCCCCAACACCAGCCCGAGTCTGATAGCAAAAATCGCTGACCCTGCCTGGGCATCACTGGTCCATTCAGGCAGCAGATGGGCCCTCTGACCCCTGACGTGCCCCTCGGCACAGGATCCGAGTTGGGGATAGAATGGAGCTGACAGAACATACTCTGAACTGGGGGCATTTTGCAAAAAAAGCGAGAACCATTTGCAGCAAGATATTTCTCCATCTCTCTCCATATCCACGGGACTCGAAGGTCCAAGGCAAAATGCAAACAAGAAATGAGGCTGCCCTCTGGGGTTATGACATGGAAGCCCACACGATCACTGACCCCAGCCTGAGAGAGCGGGTTCTGGCCAAAAGTATGCAGGAATAGGTCCCTGCCAGCCTGCCTGTTCCCCCCCCCCCACCCCAGGGCCATCGCTAGAGTCAGAGCTTTAGGAAAACGTCACTGCCTAGATTTGGGTCCATCTCAAAGCAGACCTTGAGACATGGATTTGTGGCCAAGTAGTTTATTTGGGAGGTGACCCAGGAAGCAGTAATGCGGGCATGGGAACAGTCCTTAGGAAAACACCTCAGCTAAGGAGAAAAGCCAATAAAAAATGTGTCCTTGAGTAGGTGACTGCTGTGGACACAGGGAGGCCAGCCCTGCGGGGGGCCTCGGGGAGACTGCAGGGTACAGACCACTGAAGGCAAGGAGCTGGGCATTTACCCATCAATCCCCATCCGCCACGAGCCCTTCTAGGGGACTGAGCAAGTGTCAGTGAAACGCAGACAGAGGCAGACATTTGAGGTAAGATGCCATCGCACAGGGGGAACTGTCCCCTAAAGCTGCAGGGGGCCTCGCCCTAGCCAAGGGGGCAGGAAAGGACACTGATGGCAGATCCTCCTCAAGTCCTTATCCTGTGTTCTGTCCTCTGAAACGCCCAACCAACTTGTTCTCATCTCACGGCCTTGCTCTCCCTCTTTCCTGTAACTACAGCGTCTGGGCCTCAGCTCAGAGAGAACTTTCCATCCCACCCCCCGACAGGCCCTCTCTAGAGCAGGATTTCTCAACCCTTCTCCTGTCGGCATTTGGGACTGGATGATTGCTTGCGGTGGGCGCCGTCCTGTGCTATAGGATGGGGGGCATCCCTGACCCCTGTCCACCAGATGCCAGGGGTACCCGCCCCAGTTGTGACAACCCAAAGTGTCCTCAGACATTGCCAAGTGTCCCCTGCAACTCCCATGGAGAAAAACTACCCCCAGTTGAGAACTATCACTTCGCCGTGTTTTCTTCAAAGTCCATGTGACTATCTGGACTTATCTTGTTGACTTATCCATTGGTTTCCTGTCTGCTGTGCTCCCTCCACCCCAGCACGAGGGCCCCACGAGAGCTGGCCCTTTTCCATCTGGTTGCACAGTGTTTCCTCTCGCTCCAAATCATGCTTGGCCCGGAGGAGTCCCTGGAAAAATAGCTGTTCCATGAAGGCCAACCATCCTGACTGGTCAGGGGCTCTCTGATCACTTTTATTTCCAGGCTAGTTGATGGTTACAGGGAATCTCTACTTTGTTTTGGTCACTGTGGAGTCAGCTAATTGAGATCGCTCCAGTCTAGTTTCTGCTTTCTGTCTCCTGTGGGTAGATTCTTGCCAACCCGATGGGCCTTTGATGGACACCAGAGAAGGTCGCAGGGTCTCGGTACCATGTTTTGGAACACTGCTCAGTTCCAACGGCTGGAGGCTGGCAGTGGCGGTGTAGACAGGGCATGAAGTCAGTTGAACTGAGTGAGCCCATGTGGGTTGGCCGAGATGGGGAGAAGACGCTGGGTTTTCTGACTCTAACTCCAATGCTCTTTCCACTGCAAGAAAAATAATGCCTGTAGTTTATTTGCCTGGAAAGGCTGTGATGAGTTTCAAAAGCATAGGCCAGCAGGGAGAGATGTGCAGTGTGTGGCGTGTCCACGGTGGTCACCCCAGACAGACGGCATAGACTTGTACAGGGCCCCAAGAGCAGCTAAGAATGGACACTGCAGCCTCACAAGCTTAGTTTAAATTTAGGCTCCATTCATGATCAGCTGGGTGACCTTGTGTAAGTGAATTAACCTCTCTGTGCATCAGCTTCAGCATCTACAAAAGGTGATGATAATAGCAGCCGATCTTCCAGGGTCGTGGTGAGGATTAAATAAATGTGCACATGTCAGGGCAGGCACAGGCATTCTGGAAATATTATCGTTGCTGCTGCTCTGGTTATTATTCTTAAGTGGAGATTCCTTCCATGACCGAAGAAAGCCTTCACCCTGCAGAGGCCGGGCCTAAATATCACTGGTCTAGTAAAGCACGCAGAGACGGAGTTACCATATTTTGCCCTGTATAATGCGTACTTTTTTGCCCAAATTTGTGAGGGAAAAATTATGATGTGCATTATACCTGGATAGTCCTAATTCTGTATCTATGGAAATGTTCTTACTTCTTCTATTTACACTTATGAGTTAAACGTGTAACTCTAGAACTCAATAATGATATCCGTATGCAAAATAACACCCTGGAATACGCTCATCAGTTTCGTTGAACTTCACAACGAACTTGCAACGACGAAGAGTTCTTGGCCTTCTATGATGTGCAAGTATCGTAAATTTCTCTGTTTCTCCAAAAATAAGACCTAGCTGGACCATCAGCTCTAATGTGTCTTTTGGAGCAAAATTTTAAAAAGATCGGGCCTTATAGTAAAATAAGACGGGGTTTTATATTAATTTTTGCTCCAAAAGATGCATTAGAGCTGATTGTCCAGCTAGGTCTTATTTTCGGGGAAACATGGTTGTTACCAGTACATAAAATTTCTTGGACCTTGCATCTGTTCTTGTGTTTTGTAATTATTTGTTACATAAAGTTTCTCGTATAATATGTTAAAAATAAATGCTAAAATTCCTTTATAATACAAAAAACAAATACCTACATGGAAACAAATAAAAACTTGAATTAAAACGGAAGATTTTTCCCCCTGGAAAGTTTGGGCCTAAAACATGTGTGCACATTATACACAGGAGCCCATTATATACGGCAAAATACAGTAGGTTGCAACCCCTGCCAAATGCCAAACTCTTCCTCTCCTATGTCCTCGTCATCTCCATGAAGTCCCAAAGACCTGTCACCTAGTGCAGGCACCAAAATCTCAGCACAGAAATCCAACAAACACAATAATTCTAAGTCATACAGAAACTGACAAGCAACTGACCTGGAGGGAAGGCCTAGTTTCCCCTGCCCCCCGACCCCCCGCCTCCACAACAAACCCTGAGCATGACCAGAGCTGATTTTTCATTATAAGAAAGAGATTTTTTTAAAGAAGATGTTGCTGGTCATCCTACTTAAGGATGGCTTTCTTCTGCTCGACTCGTGCTCCATGAAGGACTTCGGCACCTTAGGCCCTCCAGATTTCCTAAGGAACAAGGACGTGGCAGAGAGGGTGAGCAAGGATGCCCCAGGCTAGGGGCTGTCGGCTGACATCACCCAGTCCACACAGGCTGAAAACCTCACCTGTGGTCAGTGGGACAGAAGGCAGGAGAAGCACCTGGCTTGTCTAAAAAGGGCAGCGTTGCCCCCCGCAACCCCACGGCCTGCACCTCAAATCACTCTGTACCATATGGACCTAGGCTTGGATAACTGCATCAGACTTGTCATTTGCTCCAAGACACATGACGTGTTACGTTTTTCATTGCCAGGTGAATAATTTTGGGGGGCAAGCAATGATTGTGTAGCCCTACAGAGGCTGAGAGGCTCCCTAGGGGGAGAAGGGAACGAAGTCTATGTAAACTAATCCAGAAATTGCCATGCTAAGCAGGAAAAACAAAAGGAAAACAAGTAGTAGAAGCAACATACATGTCCATCAATAGGGCATTGGTGTGGGGGATTGTTTTAGTCAGGGTGTACCCACAGGTGCTCTGAACCGTTCTGTGGGAAGTATTAGATAATAAGATCATAAACGGGTAAACAAATAAATCATAAAAATTTTATGTTCAAATATGTGTGGGAAATACCTTAACATATGTCTTGGTTTAATCTGCACATAGTATTGACCATGTTAACGCATCAGCCACTCATTGGCCGGCTTGTTTTCAGATCCACTCCCCATTCGTCCTCTCCTCTGTCCTGTATTGCAGGGAGCTCGCCCCTACACACTACTATCCCAGTCTCCCTTGGTTTCCAGCTAGTTTCAGCCAACGGGAAGCAGTGGTGAAATACTGGAGGATGGGACTAAGGGAAGAGCCAGCGTGTCTCTCCAT
Source organism: Rhinolophus sinicus (assembly GCF_036562045.2). Lineage (NCBI taxonomy): Eukaryota > Metazoa > Chordata > Mammalia > Chiroptera > Rhinolophidae > Rhinolophus > Rhinolophus sinicus. Next base: position 30,198,057 of record NC_133765.1, on the reverse strand, counting down.
AGACCCTCCATGATTTGTAGGAGGCAATGGCTTTGTCTCCTCCATGATTCCAGCTCCCACAGGACAGCCTCTCCGGCCATGGTCCCATTCCTGCCCTGGTTCTGGATTCTGCCGCTTGATAGTTAAGCCACGAAGCTTGCTGCTCACCGAAAAAGATGACATAGAAAAGGGAACAGTTCACTCTATTCTTCCCAGGGGATTATGAGTGAAGGTGGAAAGAGAAGAAGTAGAAGGAAACAACCGGAATATCGGTTCTGGAAGACCAAGAGAAGAGGAATGTCTGGCCCTGTTGCACGTTGGGTTCCCTGGGAAACAGACTCTGAGAGAGTTTCACAGAAGGATGTTTGTTAGGGAGTTTCTTTAGAATCAACACCTGTGAAAGGGAGAGGATGTGAGTGGGACTGTGCAGAGGGGCAAGCTGAGCTGTGATGCAATCCCAACACAGGTCATAGCTGACCCCACGAGAAGCTCTAGCTGGAGTGGCTCTTCAGAGTCATCCCAAGTTGGGACGGAGGTTATTGGATGCAGTCATGGGATACAGGTGACTCTGGAGAGAGGTATGACCTTGGGCAGTCAGTGTTTTCAGCCTTCTGACAACTGGGAGAAGAAGTTAGTTATTGGACGCAGGTGACTCCTTTCCTGAAGGGAATCTGAGCATCACATCCCAACGTCCACCAAAGTCACCATTCCCATGTGGAATTGTAGGCAGCTATGCCTCTGGGGTGACCCAGCACTAGCTGGGGACAAAGCTACACCCAAGTAGATGCAGTGACCACAGTTAGGCTCACGTAGACCTAGAGATTGAGTTTTTCCAAACTGCCCCTGATTTTAGTGTGGAGAACTCAAGGGCAAATAACACAGATGAATTGTGAGCCAATGAAGTGCGTGCGAGTGAACTGCCTGCTGGAGAGAGAAGAGCGCCAACGTCCAGACTCAGGAAGTCTGCTGTGAGGCCATGTCTAGGGACCGGGCTATGATCAAGACCCAGATCAAGCGAGGAGGGGCAGCAGGCTTCCGCTGGACATGTAAGCAGGGCAAGCAGCAATCAAGTGGTCCGAGGCTACCCCAGGACTTTGACTGACTTTCCTTTCCTCCAGGAAGCCCCATAAGCCACACCCTGCTGCCCACTCAATGAGACGCCACCTTGGAGTAGAGGCAGGAAGAGGGAAGACGGGGTATAGTTCTTAGCAGGAACTGAACACTGCCTAGAGGGGTTAATGTGAGGAGACATATTGTAGTAACAGACAAAATAAGAATGCTGAACATTAGTGTGGGCTAAATGTGTGGCTCTTCCACAAGACCTAACTTTCTCGAGTATGCCAAATTCTGCATGAATGAACCAGGATTGGGGCTTGGCTGCTAGCGAGAGTAAGACCCAGTTCTCAGTGGCTTTAACAGGAAAGAATGGGATCCCGGAGAATAGATGTGGGCATTACAATGGCAGGGACCCAGGCTCCTTCTATCTTTTGCTCCTCCATACACATCCCTCTTTCATAGGTTCATCTTGTGATTCGAGATGGCGGCATCTATGTTCCAGATAGCGTGTGGAGGAAAGGAAAAAAAAGGGCAAAGGTCATGCATCGGCTGTCTCTTAAGGATGGGTCCGGGAAGCTGCTACAGGGCACTTCCCCTTACATCGCCGTGGTCAAAACTTAATCACGTGACCACATCTAGCTGTAGAGAAGGCTGGAAAATGTGACATTTATTCTATTAAGTTGTGTGCTTAAATAAAGCTCATAACAGTGCTGGTCACGAAGGTGAATGTGGATATCAGGAAACAGCTAGCAATCCCTGCAATGGTACACAGAGCATATTGTATGCACTTAATTCTCACAATAATCCTAAACAGTGGATTATTCCCATTATATAGATAAGCAAACGGGTCCCGGAAACACCAAAGTGATTTAGTTGATTATTAGCACTGGTTTCCAGTGCCCTTTCTCAAGGTCTCTGCTAGCTACAGGTAATGTATTCAGCGTGTCGAGCATTCATTTTTCCATTTCTTTGGAGTTTCAAAAACAATATGTAGGCAAGAGAGCCGGGCCCTCCTGGCTGACCTTGCTTTTTCTCCATAGCAGTCCTGGCTTTATAAGAACTCTGAGCTCTGTTTGTTTTGCAATTACCATGGGTTAAGGGGCCCTCTGACATTTTTACAGGGGAGGGGGGTAGGCACAAATCCTCACCCCTCCCCTTGATTCTTTGATTGTTATTTCCTCTACCTTTAAAAGAAAATTGCATAATGGCCATCACTTAGGCACCTTTCCAAAGTACTTAAACTACATTAATGCAAAAGGGCCATGTGAGGAAATAGCCCCAGATGTCACATGCCAAGTTACGAAGAGTAAAAGAGGATTCAGAGCTCTCTTTATTGACATCCCTTCATGAAACGGTGCCACATGGGCACATGAATTGTGGTTATTAGCCATTCTCCAAAACCCGAGGCCAACTCAAACAGCATCAAAGTTATTAATGAGATTTGGCCCCATTAGGTTCATGTAAATATTTGTAACAGTCTTCAAAGCCTCTGTGTGTGTGTGTATATATATATATGCATGTGTGTGCTTGTATGTGTGTACGTGTGTGTGTGTGTGTGTGTGTGTGTGTATTCCATGAGACTTGGAGCAACTGAAAGCAACTAACCACACTCCCTTTTACATCTGGCCCCCATGGGCCTGTTTTGGAGGCAGAAATTATCCTGAACTTCCAGAAGGAAAGATATTAGTTTAAATTAGGGGGAGATGGTGACAAACAGTGTTGTCACTTGTCGAGCGTCCAGTCACAATCTATCTGCTGCTTCTGTAGGACTAGCATTCACTCAGCGTTCTTCAGGAATGACACCTCGTCTTTCCCTGGGGGGCGACCCTGTCCTGCCCCTAATCTGTGTGGCGTGGACAAAGTTGAGTCTCTTCCCTTGAGTTGGGCTAACTGGCATGCCCCCGTCCCCTGGTTATGGCGCTTGATTCTAGGAAGGACAATAAGATCTGGTCCCAGAACTTTTGCTGCCACTCTAGGGGAAGAGGGTGAAGCAGGTGTCACTGGTGTCTCCCCACACCTCCCTCAGTGCTGATAGCTCCCTTGCTTACAACACTTCCTGCATCAAGCACGTGAGACTCTGCACGTGAGGATTTTCTCTAATACTCTCAACCCTTGCATGGGGCAGAGAGGAGAGCTGTGGAGTTAGTGCTCCCGGAGCAGCCCTCACACAATCATGGATGGGGGTTGGAGAATCAGAACCCCAGCTCCCTTGACGCTGGAGTGGGACCTGTGTTCTGTACGATCCCCCAAAGGTCTTCAGTGGTCTGTAGAGTCTCACCGAGGTCCCAGTAGAATTCGCCATCAATTGCCCATCGCGACAACCTGCTCATTGATGCTCCTTCCTTCCCTTCCCTTCCCTCTCACCTCCCCATTCCCCTACCAGAGTTTTCTGGGACCACTTCCCAAATAAACCACATGCACTTGAATCCTCGTCTTAGCGTCTGCTTCAGAGGGAACCCAGCCTAAGAGGCAGAGCCATCTTGATGCATCGCGGGGGGGGGGGGGGGGGGAGAAACTGCCTGTGAATGGAGTCAACGCAGAAGACGCATGGCAGAGGAAGAGAATGACAGACATTCTTGATGGCGTCATGTTTGGCGTCTGGATCCAGCTATGCCTGATTTACCCTCAGATTTGCCGCTAAGGCAAGCATGTAAGAGCTAGGGTTCACAAGTCTCTGTTGTGACTCTTTTCCTATTTCCTGTCCAGACTTTCCTGTATGGCCCCAAATATCCATTCCCACTGTACTTGCATCAGCTCATATGGTCCAAAGATAGGAATTCATTCCAAGCGCTGTTGGACCTTGCCCTAACAGAGAGAGGGTTAAAGCCACTAGGGTGGCAGACGGCGCCAATCCTTCACTGCAATTTCATGCAGATCACCTCCTGGCAGCTCCCTGTCCACTGCTGCGCTCTTGTCTGCCAGCCAATCTCAGGCCTGGGCATCCCCCAGGAGATGTTAACTCATCTCCCTTATCTGTTTGACTGACTGTCATCTTGACACATCATTGAGCTGGTGATGAAGCCCTTAATTAGTACATATCTCCAGGCCTCCGTTTTGTCACCTCTCCTGCTACAGGCCCTCCCTGTGCCTCTCCCTCCCCTTCCTGTACCATCTCCAAAGAGGAAGCCCTACCGTGTATGTAACAGTGCTGCTTCTTTGCCTCACCATCCCTCAATGTACCATCTTCCCAAGTCATAAGGTCATCGCCACCCGCACTCATCATGGACCAGGCTCCAAGCTGCAGACTTTGTGACCTTATCCCACTCCATCGTCCCATCGCTCTCTGAAACGGCAGCTATGATACCTACTTTGCAGACCAATATACAGGCTCAGAGAAATTACACGTACCAGTTCTGGCCCCGGGCAAGGCCAGGTCCAAGACTCAACTCTGTCGCTTGTTAACTATGGGAGTTATTGAACCTTTGTAACTTTCTTTTTCTATAATAGAAAAGTAAAAATATTGATATTATGGGCTTCCAGTGCTGAGTAAGTGAAATAAGTCTTGCACAGCAATTTTTCAGTGTCTAGTACATACTAGATTCTCAAAAACATAGATATTATTGTTATCATCATTGTTTATCATTGAATCAAAAAATATTATCTGTACTATATATGTGTCTATCTGTGGTCACATTCATATATTGGGAGATAAGAAATCTGACGTAAAATAACAAGAATAATAGTCCTATTCTAAGTGCTTTATAAATATGAAATCATTTACTATAAATAGAATATTTATATTAATTATATAGTTAATATGTAATATTAAATTTAATATATTATTACTATTAATTTAACTAGTTGACATAATTAAAATAAACATATATTATGTTAAACTTAATGTAATAAAATATTATATTTCATATATAATATAAATGTTTATATATTACACATTTAATCGTTTAACCGTTACACCTATCAATATTCACAAACCATTGCAGTAGTTCTGCCATTATCCCCATTTCACAGATGAGGAAACTGAGGCTCTGAGGGGTAAAATAATGTACCCAATGTCACCGAGCTAAGTAGTGATGGAGCCAGGAATCTAACCCACTGTTTGGCTATGAGCTTGGTATTCTTAACCTTCCTGCTATTCAGTCAGGTAAGGCTGTGTGTTTTCCATAGGCTCACCAAACTAAATGGTCACAGAGGTGCTTCTAGAATCCAGATTTTCTGAATCATAGTATCGTGGGCTTTCCACTTCAAATCACAACCTGTCAGGTCAGTGTATGCTCTGAATTCAAAGAGGTCCACTTTGTCTGGGACACCTTACAATTTTAAGAGCTGTACTAACAGTAGGGGCCACTCATATCTTAGCAAGAACTTCTCGAAAATTCATTAGCAGGAAGTAGAACACGACAGGCCTTTGATAGAAAAAAAAAAAAAGTACAGATCCACCATTGAAGAATGGACCACAAGAACCCTGCAGAGACCAGTTTGCCCTGAGCCCTATGTGGTCTGGACAGACTGATGTAACTGTGGGAAAGGACGTGAGGTTACATATCACCCCCACCCCCCCATCCTGTCTGCTCAGGAGAATAACCGCCTCCCATCTGAATGGAGGCAGAGGCAGCCTGCATGGGAAAAACACAGAATGTCCGAGGAGAGTCTGGAAGCCCTGGCTTCTTTTACTTTCCCCCAGCTCTACTGAGGCATAATTGACCAGTAAAACTGTATATATTTAAAGTACACAATGGGATGACGTGGTATACACTGTGAAATGATGGCCACGACCGAGTCAACGCACACGTCCATCACCTCATACAGTTACCCTTTTGTGTGTGTGGTGAGAACACGTAAGAGCTACTCTCAGCATATTTCAAGTATACAACACAGTATTATTGACTAGACGATAAGGAAAATCACACACACACACACACACTCACACACACACACACAGTGGAATACCATTTTGCCATAAAACAGAAGGAAATCCTGCCATTTGTAACAATATAGGGTGGACCTTGACGACATTATGTTAAGTGAACTAAGCCAGACAGAGAAAGACTAAACCATATGATCTCACTTATATGGGGAATCTTACCCCCCCAAAATGTGAAACTCTTAGAAATAGAGAGCAGAATGGTAGTTGTCAGGAGCTGGGGTGGGGTTGGGGTGGGGAATGGGGAGATGTGGGTCAAACAGTACAAACTTCCAGTTATAAGAGCAGTAAGTCCCAATCTGACGCACGGCACAGCAGCCTGGCTTCTTCTAATGACTCCCAGTTCCCCAAGGAGAGAGCCCACTGGTAATGGAGGAACCACATGAAAAGCAGGCTTTTCTCCTAACGTAGGCATTATCTTCTCCAGTTAAGGACCCAGTGAATGAGAGAATCCACACAAAGGGGTCACACAAGGAGTTCATACAGTAAGTGCTCAATACATGCTTATTATTGCCATCCTTGAATGGTGCATACTTCGTACATTGTACACTAACATTTAATTTATTAATAAATGTATTAACAAATATTTGTTAAGTATGAACTAAGGGCTACGCATTAGGGTTGCGGGGTATATAAGTTGGACCAAGTCCCTGCCCCCAGGGTTTCACTGTAGTGCAGAACTACCCAATAGAACGTTGCGTGATGATGGAGATGCTTTATACCTGCACTGTCCAACATGGCAGCCACTAGCATCCTGAGACTACTGAGCTATTCAAACATGGCAGGTGCAATGGCTGAGGAACTGGATCTTAACATTTTATTGGGTTTTAATTAATTTTAGTGCAGTCTCAATACCCACATTTGGCCCGTGCATGGAAGGGCTCATGATTTGCAAGTTAAAAACTAACATCTCACTTAGCAATCGGTTGATTAACAATGATCTGCCGAGTGGCCAGAAAATGCTAAGCAGTGAGGATTCAGCATTAAGTTGGACGAAGTGCCTGCTCTGAAGACAGGCTACTTAAGCTAAAACCCAAATGGGATGGACGTGCCTTGGCTTGTGAAGGTCACGGCTTGTGATGAGCCGGAGGGCAGTATTGCAGGCAGAGGCACGAGCACAAGCCTGGGATGTCAGAGGAACATAAAACAAGGCCAGAGAGGACGAACCACAGAGAGAGAGGGAGCAAGAACGTGGAAAGGTGTCAGAATGGGAAGGGACGGATCAAGGCTTTTGGATTCTATTTCGGCTCCGTGGGAATCTGCTGGAGGGGCTTTGCATGGAGGAGTGACATGAGGAGAATTATATTTTAAAAAAAAAATCACCTGGCTGCTCTATCAATCAATGGACTGTCCAAAACCTGAGTGGAGATTAACAGTGGAGAAGTTATTAGAAATAAGAGATGATATCTTAGACTGACATGCTTATAAAGTACTCAACACAGTGTCTGGCACAAAACATGTGTCTGAAAAATAACTATCGTTATTTTGGAGGCTACTCATTTCCCACGATGAAAACAACGACTTTAGGTGGCCTGTCCACGGGAATGCATTTACGGCACACTGCTATGAATCAGAAGAGTTCAAGTGAGATGGAAATTTCCTCCTATAAGTGATTCAAACAGAACAAGAGAGACATCTGATGCCCTAGAAAGAACTGAAGAAGGTCGTAAGCTAGGGCATGGCCAGTGGCTGGATGGCATGCCCCCTCTGCGAGAGCTCTCCGAGATTAAGAAAAAGAATCTGCAAAGAAAGACATTCCCTTATTCATTCCCCTAAAGAATCTCCCTTTTGGAAACTACTGCGGAGCTTTGCCCATTTGGAAAATGGATGCATTTTCCAGAGCATGAAGCCTGAATACACAGATGGCAGCCCTGTCCTTTCCTCGCAGGGAAATAAGCGTGGATGTGTCCCAAACACACTGAATGGAGACGATATTTTTGTGGGCAAAGGCTCATTGGGAATTATTTGCTGGAGGTCATTCTGCTGTCTTGGAGCTAAGGAACCATCTGTAGTGTGAAACGCCACGTCTTTTCCTGGAGGAACTAAACAGTCAGGAGTTGCTCCCAACACACTACCTCTGACCCTTCTTCTCTCACCCAACCACCACCATCTTGGGCTCTCCTGCTTCCAGAGTTAGAAGGCTTCCTCCGTGATGCTGGCTGAATGCAATCATTTTCTCATTAAACTATAAAACCAGATACCAAATACATAATAGGGACACAAGAGAGGAGAAAAGAAAGGGGAGACCATTTGGCTGTTGCATGACAGGGGAATTAGAAACCCACGCTTTGCTGCAATGAGCCTCCATGAATTACCCTTCATGTGCGGTGTTTTTATTTGTTTAAAGCTACCCCTGACTGTGAATGGAAGATGAAAACTTTCCTCTGTTCCCCACATCTGGACAATGGCCTTATCAGCCCCATGTGAACTGTGTGACTCTGGGAACCAAGATGGACAAATGTCTTGAAGCCTGAGCACCCTCTTGGGGACATGGGGAGAAATCCTACCTATTTTATTGGTCGGTTGTAAAGATCATTGAGGAAACGTATGCAAAAAGTTTGTCACAGCGTTGGCACACAGTGGGGCTCAGGAGGAGTTGGGGACTCTGGGACTCATGCACATGAGACTATCAGAGTGGTAAGTACCACCGAAGTGAGGACAACATCCCAGGCCATCCTGTGGTACTGGAGCCAAACGCTCACAGCTGCCAAAGACTAACCTTTGGAGGATAACGCATCTTTAGTGAGAGGACAGAGTCTCAGAGACTTTGCCAAGCTAACAGGGTACGGCCTCACCTTTGCGTAGTTAAGACCTCACCTTAAGCGGAGTCGCACAGCTCTGGGTGTGAACCACACCTCAGCCATTTAGGATCGGGACGGCCTCAAACAACATCCCTTTTGAGAGTCTAGGTTTTATATCGCTGAAGTGGGGGGTGACAATACGTCCCATCTTGCAGTGCTGTCTCTTCATCTTCATCTGGTGCTTTATGGGGCCACGTAGAACACGGGCTGCTACCGTCATTATTGTTAATATAAAATTCACATTGGAACGTGACGATTATTAGCGTCCAAATGAGTAATAACAGTGATGCCCACTTAGGTATTTTAGGCACCAATGATGCAATGTGGTGCGAGATCCAAGAGCAAGAGATATTTGAATACAAGACGACTACCAGCTCTGCGCACCCACCCACTCAGAAAGTTCTTGTTCTCCTACGGTGGACCAGGCACGGATCTAGGAAGTGGGGCACAGCGGCAAACATGACAGACCAGGCCCCATGGAACTTCATGAGGGGCAGGTTTGGGGAATGAGACCAAATACACAGAAAAACCATTCAGCACGTAAATATCGACCATGTCAGGTAATCAGCTCTAAGAAGAAAGACAATGCAGGGTCCAGGGAAAAGGTGATAGAGACACAGATGGAAGTTAAATGGGTGGTCAAGAAAGGTCTTTCAGAGAAGATGACATTTGAGCAGAGACGTGGAGGAAGTGAGGGAGAGGCCAGGTGGACGTGTGTGGGAAGAGCAGAGGGAACGGCAAGTGCAAAGGCCTGAGGCTCGAGGGGAAACGATGGAAACCTAGGGGAGCTGACGATGTCCGGAGGAAGGGGCCTCACGTAGCAAGCTCATGGTGCAGAGTGGATGCATAATTCATTGTTTTTAGGGTCAGTCTCAGAACCCTGCTTAGTCGCACCATCCACCCAAGCCATCGCACAGAGAGGACCCATTTCCCATTTTTGTACGATTTAAGGATTCCAACCAGTGGGCCTTCTGGACCCTCTGGAAGTCACATCCTTGGCAGCTACTCGAAATGGTCATGTCGAGACAGAAAGTGCCAGAACCCCAGCCATAGCCCCCACCATATGGTCCATCTGCAAGGAGCGTTAGGCAGATCCTAGGGAGGGTTTCCTCCCCGTAGCTGCCCTGGGACTGGAGCCAACAACTTCCAAGGCTCACACCCCAGTTGCATCATTGGTGACGTCCGGGGCCAGAGCACCCTAATTAGCAGCCCTCTGCTGCCCAGATGTTTGGGGAACACCGGAAGACAGAGGGGTCAGCAGCTTGGGTGGCTTTCCTGGAGTCCAGCCTTTCTCTCTGCTCCGCGGGCCTCAGAGTAACTGCTTTCCTCCCCAGTGCTACAACTCACCACCTTCCAGAAGCTGGGAATTCCCTTACAGACCAAAGGTCTGAGATGTGCAGAAAAGGGTAATTTCATGGCATGTGCCCCTGCCTTATGCTAATTCTCCGTTGTGAGCACTCCAAGGGGCTCGGGGCCCAGAATCTTGGGAATATGTTCAGTGCGAGCTGAGCAGCTGCGTCCCTAAGTCATGTCCAGTTAGGGACTCTTCAGGATACCTTCGCACAGTGACAGAGCTAAGTGTCCTGACCATTGCAAAGCGCTGGCCCCTGTGCTGAGTTCTTTACATATAGGGTTTCGTGGCTGTATTCAAGTAAAACTTTATTTACAGAGACACGCAGGAGGCTGGGTTTGGCCCGTGGGCCTTGGTTTGCCAAGGCCTGACGTAGAGGGTCAGCCCCTATGCCTTCCGTGGAGCTTATCATGACACCCTTCATTGGGAGGCAGTTCCAGGGCTGACTCCGTGTCTTAACAAGATGACCAAGGACCCAGGTGCATTTCCCACTTTGCTCAGCCGACCCTAGTAATTTTGGTTTTCTATGATCGTGTTTGTTGCCTCGTGGTCACAAGAAGGCTGCAGCAGCTGCAGGTATAATATCCTAAATCTGCAGGAAGCAGGGGTAGGATACACAACCAGTTCATAAGGTTTTGTCTTTTCTTTTTATTCCTAGGAGAGGGAAGCCTGCTTCTCTGCACCAGGCTTCCTCTTTCATTTCATTGGTCAGCACTGAGTTCCATATTCACCCTAAAATCAATCACTGGACAAGGAACCTATTATGCTCATTCCTGAAGCTCAGGGAAGGTCCCACATTCCTTCCGAATCTAGGGACCACCAACCATTACAAAATCAGGTTATGTTGGCATGGAAGAGGGGAATGGAAGGTTTGGGGGTAAGAGACAATAACATCAACTATACGCAAAATCATCATTTTTAGGAGAGACTCAGCATGGGGGTCCAGACTGCACAAACACCTGGGAACTTGTGCTAAGCGTCTGAGGTATGAGGCGTGGTAAGAGCCTGGAGGTGAGACCTCCGTCAGAAACCTGTCACTCACCCTTAATACCCAGCTTCAGAGGAGCAGGCGTCAGCCCCAGAGCTGAGGCAGGAGGGGCGCTTGGGAGGTGGAGGTGAGGGGACAGGTATGAAAGGGAAGGAGGATTTAGCCAACAGGTCTGGCCCCTCCCAGGCTCAGGCAGTGAGATTCCTGAAGTTTCAAAGAACTGGGATCTCTCACACTGAAACCACAGAGGATGGCTGAGGCTTTTCAGAGCTGGCCCCCAAAGTCATTCTGGGGCATGATCTGCCAAACTCTGAATTGCCTCACCTTCCATATCCAAACTGGGTCTTCTGCTGCAAGAAACTGAGTGTGGAGAAATCAGAAGGGCTTGTGAGCTCAATCAAACCTGTGGCGCTCACACATTCCCTGTGGGGGGACAGGAGCATAAGACTGTGTCCTAGTATGGGAATCCTGAGGGGAGACATTTGTTCTCTGTCTAGAAAAAGGTGTTTTGAGATTAAAAAACAAAACAAAAACCAGATGTGAGTTAGACACTTGCCATTCATTCATTCATTCATTCATTCATTCAATAGTTGCTTACTGAATACCTACTATGAGCCCGCCATATTCTAATTGATAGGGATTCAGTAGTCAAAAAAAAAAAAAATAGGTAAAAACCTCATTCCTCGTGAAGCCTACTTCTGGTGGGGGAGAGAAGCAGTAAGATAAGAAAACTTTATAGCTATTTCCTTGAATGAGCCATTTAACTTCTCTTAACCTATGTCCTACTGATAAGTTCTTTGTTACTATTTATTGTGGGCCAGGTTGTGACCGTTAATTTTATGTCAACTTGGCTGGGTCACAGTGTCCGGATATTTCATCAAAGACGATTCTGAATATTTTTGTGAGGGTGATTTTGGGATGAGATTAACATTTTAATCAGTGAGTAAAGTACAGCACGCTCTGTAATATGGGTGGGCCTCATCCAATCAGTTGAAGGCCTTACTAGAACCCAGACTGACCACTCCTGACCAAGATGGAATTCTGCCAGCAGACGCCTTTGAACTTGAACCCCATCAGCTCTTCCCTGAGCCTCGAGCTTGCAGGCCCATCCTGCAGATTTTGGACTCGCCAGCCTCCTCCATCACCTGAGCCAATTCCTTAAAATAACACTGTCTCTGTCTCTCTTTATACCCATTCTATCGGTTCTGTTTCTCCTGAGAACCCTGGCTAATACGCACCCATTATGCGAAGGGCCTCACAGTCATATTCCCATTTAATTCTCACATAATCCTGTAAGGTAAATCTTTTCACCCCCACTTTACAGATGAGCAAAAGTGAGGCTCCAAGAGTAAATCACCAAGTGTGTATAGTGGGTAAGCAGGAAAGTCAGGATTTGAACCCAGGGCTGTGTGAGATCAAGCTCGACACCCCAAACCCAACAGACCCACTCAATCCCAGCAGCCATGATATGCAGTATGTCACATGTTCACCAAGGAGTCCCATGTATGAAAATGGAGGGTCTCCTACCCAGTCAGCAGGGGCCCAGTGATAATGTCCCTTACCGTTTTTAATGCCAGGCAAGTAGAATGGCTTGACTTGGGTCCCTTATAACAAGCTACAAGGGACTGCCTTGGGCCCTACAGAAAGTCAGTGGGTCAAAGCTGCTCTGATCTACTTTGGAGAAACAGACCTGTGGTGAGCATCTACTGAAGGTTTGTACCAAGCTGTGCTTTAAATAACTGTGGTGAAAAGCGTCACCCTAGGGCTTGTACTGCCTGGGTTCAAATCCTAGCTTCCTTGCTGACTGGCTGTGTGATTGCAGCCAATTTCCTTAACCACTCTGAGCTTTGTCTCCTCGTGGTAACTCTATTAATAAAAATCCGCCTGTCAAGAAGCATGATAAAGCTTAAATACAGTAGGAGCTCTACATTCAGTTCCTGGCAAGATGTAAGTATTTAATGAACACAGTCTCGTTTTAGGGGTAACAGGAACGGGTCCAGGTTTTATGGTGTGACGCTTATACTGTGTGTGTGTGTGTGTGTGTGTGTGTGTGTGTGTGTGTGGCGGGGCGGGGATGCTATTTAAGGAACAAACAAAAATAACTAAGGAAACTGGCGGTCCAGTGTAGTCGAGGGGCTCTGGAGCTTAAGGTCTGTAGCTGTTCTAGCTATTCAAGCAGCAATATTTTTTCTGCAACATCTCTGAGTCCCCAAAGAAATCGCTGTCTTATTATAGGGCCCCTTTCATTTCCAAATCCCACTTGGTTATTTTCCTGACAGTGGAAAGTCTCGGGGATTAGGCCACGTGTCTTACAGCGCAGTGTGACGCTCCGAGAATGAAATTGCTGCAAGCACCTTCTCTGAAATGAGGCGTCTGTGGCCCCCGCTCGCTAGGCCCCCCAAAGCAAACACACCTGGGATCTCCTTTCTCAACCCTCAGGGTTCTCCCACCCAGGAATTAGATAGGCTTACAAAAGAATTTCTGAAGGGGCAGGGTTGGGCTGGGGGCTGGTGGTTGTGGCTGAGAGTGGATTTCTTTTGAAGAGCTGGTTTCAATTTTGTAATATTGTTCTCTTGGGCAATGGAAGTGTGTCCCTCTTCATGGGATTCTCAACAGGGAGTGGGGCAGAGGAAAAAACAACAACAAAAAAAGAAATGGAACACGTTCAACTCCTTGTATAAATGATGACATAGTTATTACGGGATCATTTTCACTTTGTGGCATTTTCCTTCCTACCTTCCTGTGTGACCCTGGTCATAGATCCACAACATAAACTAAGCTGGGGTGAGTAGTCCTGTGTTACAGATGGGGAAACGGAGGTCCACAGGGCTTAGGGGGCTTCCTTTGGTTCCACAGAATGAGAAGCCTGTGTTCACTCTGTGTGTGTCTGTGTTCTCATCTCCGTTTATGAAGACACGACACGAGTGACTGAGACTTTCTTCTCTACTCAGTCAGGAGGATAGATGTAAAATGCTAAGGGAATACGAGTAACTTTCTCTCTATGTAATTCAGTGTGATTTTATTACCTTCTAAATAAAACCTTCTCCCATTCCACTGGTGGCTTGTGTTCCACACTTGAAGAAACATGGACCCGCCCACAGGACAAAGCCATAGTCTTACTGCAGCACAGACTCTTCCTGATGTTTCTCCTACCTCCCTCTCGAGCCTCATTCTCTGCCTGTTGTTGCACCACCGAACACTCCAGCTGGCTCACGCGTGACAAGTTGGCACATACTTCTTCACATCTTCACACATTCCCCTACCTCTGTCAGAAGCATCTGCCTCTACTCTGCCAGCCTGGTGAACTCCTCTTTATCCCACCGTACCCATCCAAGGATGCCCCTGGGAGATGGGTTACATTGAAAAAGTAGAATACAAGCTAGCATTTGTCGTACAATTTCATTTTAAAGGGAAAAACATACAAATATATTTCTGGAAACCATACATATAAACATAGTCAAAAGTGACGGGAATATGGTGATTTATTTTCTTTGTGCTTATCTGTGGTTTCTGATATTTTTGACAGCCTACATGTATTCTTCTGTAATCGTAATAAAAGTTACTTTTGATGTTTTAAAGGAGCAAGCGTCTACATGTTTTCTTTTGGGAACTCTTCTTGAATATTATCCTGCTCTATAAAGTGTGCACACACACATGCCCCAGGCAGGTAAAGACGATCACATTCTTCTAATGGTACATTTTGCACATAACTCTGTGATTTCATTAATCATATTGAGATGATCTATTTACCTTTCTCCTTCCCACCCAGTCTGCGAGGCAGGATCATGTAGATGTTATTTAAGACTGTGGAACCCAGAGCCAGAGCCACGCTCCCTGTCAGCGACTCCTGGACCCACCACCTCTCCCATTCCTTCACTTGTTAAGTGTTTACCGCATGTCAGGCAGGATACACTGTATTGAGACCAGACAATGGCCCACGTCTTCACGGAACTGCCCACGGAGACAGTAACCAGTGAGTATAATAAATGAGTAAACTCAATAGACAGTGTAAGTGCTGAGCAAAATTGAAAATGGAGAACATAGGCAGGGGGACTGACGGGGGCAGGGGCAGACACGAGAGGGGACGGGTACTCTGGGCATTGCAGACAAGGGAGAAGGAAAAATCAGTAGTTCGGTTGTGACATATTAATTTTCCTCACTGACTCTCTGGATGCGGGTTGTGTGTTATCGGGGAATCATCTTCGCTCTCTGGACCTCAGTTTTCTCATCTGTAAAATGAGGATAAATGATTCTCCCTATATCACGAGGTAGCACTTGCGATGGTGCCTAACACAGAGCACGCAGTCAATACGTGTTAGCCATGACCGTGGCAGGCAGGGGAAGGTGTGCCTCCTGCATCGTATATATAGTCCAAGCACCAAGAACAAGGCCTGGCACGTAGTAGGTACTCAACGAATGCTTACTGATGGAAGCACCACACTGATTATAGGTTTTCTGCCTGACTATATATACATGGGTTTTCTCCAGAGCCCTCCCAAGGTGAAGGTTAAACGTGAATGTGGGAAATCAGCTTCGTCAGCCTGTTTCCTGGAGCCTGGGTAAGGATGAGCTTAGTGAGGGTTCAGTTGAAACCCACTAGCAGGAAAGCGGAGAGAACAAGGGGCCGGTGTAACAAGACCCTCACGGTCAGCGCAGACAGGCCTTCCAAGAACCTCCCACAAGCTCTGCCTGAAGCCTGGGCTTTCTTTCTTTTTTTCTTTTTAAGGCAACTGTATTTATTTATGGTTTTATAGTTCATAATCCCAACGGCTTTGCACATCAAATGTTGTTCACTTATTAGTTAATAGACCAAAGTATTATTAGGTTCACCCAAGAAAGAGATCACATGTTCTTTCGATCACGACATAGAGGACGTTAAGGAAGCCGTCCTCTGTAACCGGAGCTCATGGAGTTGTTTCTGTCCAGGGAGTTTCTGCTGGACTCTCCTGCCTCGTGCGCAGGCATCTTCTGGAGCCTGTTGTGAGTGGTTTCACAGCCCTGCAGTCCCTTCACCTTGTAAACCGTAGGGACGCACCAAGCTTCGACTTGCCGACGTGCAGCTGGGTGCCAGACACATGGAGGGGGGGTGGCGGCCTCCCCATGAGCCAAGCAAACAAAGCCGCGGTCCTTACACCACTTGCATCCTACAGGCTCGCGTCTGTTAGCACAACCTCATTTGCAAGCAGCAAAGTCAACTCAAGCTTGACGTCTGATATTAGATCGTTCACATACGTATGCATCAATAAAACATAAAATCTGGCGTAACCGGTCATCCAGAGGTAGCACAACCCCAGGGATGGTTCATTCAGGGGCTCAAACGTGTCATGAAAAGCCCCGACATCACCCATCATCGTAGACTTGACAGCCAGCACCATGCTGAGCAACAGGAACTCAAAGAATGTTCACTCAAAGAGTGAGAAGAACTGATTCCAGCTGAGCGCTCGCTTCAACTTGCAAGATGGTTCATGCCTCAGCATCTCATCCCATCCGGACACAATAATGTCCAGGTAAAACAGTTTATTTTTTTCCTGTGTTTGGGATTTTCTCATATTTTTTGAAGTATTGCATATACACAAGTATAGATATAGACCCACACATATGCAAACCTATGATTTTATTTAATTATATATAATTTATATATAATGTATATACCGGGGGTGACAAAAAAAAAAGGATACAAGTGGACACTGTGGTCAATGTTGCTCAAGCAATAGTTCGCCGTCATCAGAAGTGTTTGGACGCTGATGGGAACCGCTTTGAGCACCTCTTGTCATTGCAGAAGTCAAACGTGACTTGTATTCATTGTTTGTTATGAGTATATATTGAGTATGACAATTTTAGTAGTTTTTTCCTTTCTTAAAATGTTTATACATTTTTTGGCACCCTCTGTATTCGGTTTAAAGACTAAAACAAATATTCATAAAATGTACTAATCAGTGTAAGAAACAGGACTTCACATAACTGCTGAATCTCTCTGTGCGTCCAGCACCAATCACGTCTTTCCCTTCCCACTCTCTGCAGAGAACTAACCACTAACCTGAGTGTTGTATCATTACTTCAATAGTATCCTTTCTGTATTCCTTTTTAAGAGCAAGACGCCCTGAAGACTTTCCCTCGTGGTCATTGGCCAGAAGAGGGCCATAGGCCCATCCACTAACCAATCACAGGCAAGGGATCGGGTTGCAATGAATTGTGATCTGCTTGAGCTGATCCGTATTTTCAGTTTCTTAATCTTGAGAAAGAAAAATTAGAACATCCCAAAGGGTGTCATGAAGATTAAATCAGAACGCGTATGTTACCCTATCACAGTGTTGTTACTCAATCAAAATCAATAGTTGTTTCTTCCAGTCTGTGGTCCAGCTTACCTGTGCAACTGCCATCCTGATGTACACAGACACACACAGACACACACACACACACAGACACACACACACACACACACACACACACACACACACACACACACCCTCCCTGGAATTGGCTAGTCCTGCGTGTGTGTCCCAGCTCATGACCCAGCACATGTCCCAGCTCCGTCACCAGGCATGGGTCCTTACCTGTCCTTGCCCTCATTCTGTAGACAATGCTTTTATACAACTGTGATGTATAATTTGAGGTGCCAAGATTATAATAATGAGGAAAACACAAATCCAGCATCCTGCCCAGTGGGGAGAACAGACATTACTCAAAGACTCATGCAATATACATGCAATCATAACCCCAATAAACCCCATTAAAGCGAGCTATGTGTCGTGAGAACGCATGATGAAGGCTCTAATGGAGGTTTTCCCTAGAAAGTGACTGAGGTGGGATCTGGGTGACAAATAAGCACCAACCGGGCAGCAGGTCTGCTGTGCTGGCGCTGGCCCATATGCCACGCGGGCACGGACACTTCAATTTTCAGGAATTCTGCAGGCTGGTTACCGAGCACAGTCATTATTAAGAATTAAATTATACGAACATAAAATTCAGTATGTGAAAATAAAAAAGTAATAAATTCTCAGAACTCGTCACTTCCTAGTGCTCAGACTACATTTTCCCATGACCTGTGCTCTCAAGGTTATTTGTGAGTTATGAGAGCTGTGCGGTGGAAATACTGGACAATGACGTGCTACATCACTCCTCTTCCCGAAGACACGTGTTCAGTGGCATCAATGTGAGCAGCTCGAAACTGGCCATGTGGGAGGGTTTCCATCACAGAAACTGGCAAATGCTACCTACCAGGCTTTGGTTTCTCTGCCCCTCCCCTCACCGTCTTGGTTTTTGTATTTCCCCCCCAAGAGAGCCAGTTATGAAACACTTGGCTGCACACTACTAGGCAAAGGGGCTCAAAGAAGAACGTTCCAGGCTACAGGGACAGCCTGTGAAAGACCCCACAGTGGAGAATCATGTGACGTGTTTGAGAAATTGAAATAAGCTCACCGAGGATATTAAGAATTTCTACCTCAAAGGGTTTTATGGCCTAAATGGAATAATGTGTGTAAAAATCCATCCGACACAGTTCCTAGCACATACGAAGTCCTCAACAATGACACTTAACTTTTTAAACATATTCAACAGTGCGCCATGTCTTCCGACGGTGGCTGTACGTGTTTTGGGCCCAGTGGCTTACGCAGGAGGGTAGCATATGCTGCCTACCCACTATCCACCCCACCCCTCCTTCCTCAGTTCAACAAAACTGCAGTATCGTTCAGGGCGGCCAGGTGCTCGGTGAAGCACATATGTGATCTCAGCTCCATGGAACGAGAGTCAGCCATTTTGCTCAGTGTTGACCAATGTGGCATAAGCTGACAGCCTCTGGAGAAGCTTGCTGTTTGCTCCCACTTTCCAGATGTTCCCTCACACTGGGACTGTGGACATGCGGCTAGAAAGTAGGCAGCCGTTTTTGCATTCGTGGGATGACAAGCGTGCAAATGAATGGAGGAGAAGAGAAAATGAAAGACTCTGGAGCACGGATGCTAAGAGAGCGCTACTGGAATTGCCTTCCTCTGGACTTTGTGTATACATTAGCTTTGAAATCCCCTGTCTATCTAAGCTACTGAGGCTATGGGTTCTGTTACTTGCAGCTGAATGCATTCCTCACTGATCCAAACGAATCTCCCAGCCATATAGTATAATAACTTATATGGCTATCTGAGGTCTGTCAGAAGATGCCAGACACTTGCTACTGAAAATATGGGCATGGAGCTACACAAGCAGTACTACGTGAAAGTGTGTTACAGACGTACAGTCAGGGGTCACCCCCAGTCTCCAAATCAAATCTACCTTTTAACGAGATCTCCGAATATTCATCCCGTGACCATGACAAGTGGAGAAGCATTTCATTAGGAGAGTCTCATGGCACAGGTAAGACTTTCTAAGCTTGTGTTTTGATGACTCCTGCCTGAAGATGCCCCAAGGATGCCAAGCCAGAACCTACCCATGTAAGCCGAGTTTTTGGATGCTGCACTGGACCCCATCCCAGACCTCAGAAGGCCATCAGCATTTGCTCTGAGCCACCATCCAGAGTGACTGCGAGATGACCCAACACCCAGAAATGCAGCTGAAACATCCATCCCTCGATAAACACAACTCAGACCCTTAAAAGTTCAAACTCTGGGTTGGGTCCTGACCTCTGAAATATTTATACACAGCAATGCACCTTCCAGATAACATCTCCTGGAATCTGCTTAGCAGCCAAGCTACAACTGGGAGGGAGGTAATGAATGCTCTGTTGTCTACAGTTCAGCAAGAGAGTTTTCACTCAGCCCCCAGACGCAGCTAAGAATAGCCAGGTTCCTTCTTGTCTCTGAGAGCTCCCAGATCAAAAACAAGTTTTCCGCTTCTCTCCTTTTTCCTCTAGATTATGCTTTAGTGGCTCTCAGGGTTGGTGCCACCCTGGCCCATGCCCAACAAATACCCTGGTTTGTTGGAATGGATTCAGCTCTTGGCTGATTTCTTCCTTGTACTTCTCCTTGCCAGACTAGTTCAACCATGGGTCATCCCTGTTTGGGTTTCTTGATGAATTCTCCCAAGGAAAGGAAGAGACAAAACGCTTTGTTAGAGCGACAAGATCGTGGGCCAAGCCAGCCTAAGCTTGTCTTTCTCCCCAATCAGACTCTTCTGAACAACTACTCTCTTCCCTCTAGGTTGAGAGCTCCACTTGTCTGCCCAAGTTCCAGAGCTGGGTTTCCCCATCTGTCCCCAGACTGAAGCAGAGACTGGTGACCAGAAGCGTTAGAATGCAGCAGATCCAAATCAGGTCCCAGCTCGACCTCCCAACAGCTGTGTGACCAGGAGCAAATGACTCAACCTTCCTGAGCTTCTGTCACATGGAGATGAGGATGGCAAGAACTTAGCACACACTGACCTTCTAGAATATCAGTCCTGAGAGGGCAGGAGTTTTGCTTGTCTTGGCTACTGTTGTGTTTCCAGAACCTAGAACAATGCCTGGCCCTTTGAAGTTACTCAGTAAATGGTTTCTTTCTTTTTTTTATTTTTTATTATCAATCCTTGGAGAACAACATCAGGACAGGAGGAAAGAAAGCTCCCTTGGCTGGGCCTCTTGCGATCCCACCAGCTGATAGAAAGAAGGCCTTTCAACCCAAGGGAAGATGGGAAAGGTGCATACTCATCTCCAGGACACCCCAATGATACCGGGCATTTCTGCCAAGACCTTAGCCTTCTTCTTCTTACCCTTCATTTTTCCATCACAGGTGAGTTGTGGCTACATGTCAGCCACATGTTATTTCTCTAAATGTGGTCTGTAAATGACCTGTTTGTTAAAATTCAGATTCCTGGGCCCCACCCACAATCTACTGAACCCCAAACTCTGGGGCTGGACCCTGGAGTGTGCATTTTAAACAGCCTCCCTGAGTGGTCCCCACGCACACAGGAAAGTCTGGAAATCCCTGACACAGAACCTTGGGAAGTGGCAAGAAGAAAAGCAAGACTTTCCTAAGCCTGACGGTACAGAACGTGGCATTCCAAGCTGAGTTTGGGGAAAACGAGTCACTAACAAGGTTGCTCTCCCGTGTCAATCACACACTGGGTCCCTTGGGGCCTCTCCATCATCTGCCACTGCAAACAGGCAGGTCTGCTCGGCTGCTTCACGCCTGCGTTTCTGCATGTCCCCCATCGTGTCCAGCTCTGTCCCATTTGCCTTGGGTGTAGCTTTGCTTAGAGGACACAGTACCGCCTCCACTTTCAATGATGAGGAACAAAAAGCACTTCTACCAAGCAGGAGAACAGGGAGGGAGAAGTTAACATATTAGTCAATAAGATAAATAAACAAAGAATGTAAAAAAGAAAAAAGGGAGAAAAGAAGGCCAGGAGGGAGGACAGGGAGAGAGACAGAGACAAAGAGAGAGACAGAGAGAGATCAGTAGACAGAGAGAGAGAGAGAGATTAGAGCATTGGATCAGGGGTGAAAGCCAGTTTTTCTGGGTCTCCAGCTTGCAGACAGATGGACTTCTCAGCCTCCATAATTGCATGAGCCAATCCCTATAGTAAGTCTCCTCTTATATACATCTCTTATCTATCCTATTGGTTCTGTTTCTCTGGTGAACCCTGACTAACACACACACACACACACACACACACACACACACACACTCGTACACTCACACACACACACGTTTATGTTGATCGTTTACTCTAACTCTTCCATACACTTTTCCAAGTCCTTTCAAAATCAACGTTATCTCAGTTTTCCTTTGTGGCTATGGGCATGTCCCTGAACCTCTCTGAGCCTCTGGGGCCATAAAATTGGGATAATAACCCTGCTTTATCTGCACCAGAGAGTGGTGAGATAATTGAGGGGCGGCTACTTTCTTTGAAAAGACTTGAGGGTTATACAAATATCAGGGGTTATTATAATCATTATCCCAGGCAGGCAGCAGTTTTCCGGGGCCCCTGAGACAACCATGCCAAGCTGTCCCAGGCCCCTCTAATAAATAAGCATGAACCCATTCTACAGCTGGACAAACTGACTCACTCACTCTGAGCTTCGGCAACATGAGAGGGTAACAAAGGGCAGAATCAGTTGAAGACATCAAACAAGATCCCTGCTGCCTGTCCGAGGACCCTGTTAAGTTTTTCGTGTAAATCAACATGCCTGTGCTGAGGGAACAAAGGGAAGTGGATTAGAAGAGTCCAGGACCTTTTCCGCCAGAAGCTCTGAGTACTGCTGCTTCCTGAAATGTACTTTGCTGCTTCTAGGCTGCTTCTAGAAAGAGCAAATGACCTACTGGTCCTGGATTCTGGACAGTAACATCCCCCGGGGCAAGCTTCTCCACTTCCCCCAGTTCAGAAACAGTGCCTGTTGCTTTAAATACCCTATCCGCAGAGCTTTGCCCAGAGACCTGACACATAGTAAGTGATCAATAAATACTTGTTGAATAAATGAATAAGTGATTAAACTGATGACTGAACAAAAGAATGAGAAAATGTCTCCATGGGACACCAGGTAAGCAATAGGTGCCCAGTCTGTCCCCATTCCACACTAACCCTAACTGAACCCTCTACTCTTTGCCTAGGAGTCCAGATGCAGCCCCAGTCCTTGGGACAGCCACCTCCAATCTTCCATTCATCAGCTATCAATCAAGGGCCTGAAATGAGCCAAGCGCTGTTCTAGGTACTGTGGAGAACAGCGTGGAATAAAAAGGAAAATCTCTACCTTCTAGCTGCTTACATTCTGTTGGAGTTGGCAGAAGAAATGAAACCCACTTGCCAGCCGGGTTCTCCTGGAGAGGCCAGAGTAGAGGTCGTGACAGAGATACATGCACCCCAGGGGTCAAGTATTGTTTCTCGTATCTTTACGATGCACGTGTCCTTCTCTGCTCACACCCTGCGTCTGAGTCTAGTCAGTAAGTCCTATCACGTTTACGTCCTACTGTATTTTGAAGCTGGTCATCTCTCCTCATTGCCCAAGTTCAGAAGGCCACTGGCGATCACGGGGCAACTGCAACAGTCACCGCTTCACCCATTATCCACACCGAGGCTTTCATGGACACACTAACCCACTGCCTGACACACAGTAAGCACTGCTTAGTGTTTGTGTTTCGACAGCAGGGGGTCACTACAAGGCACCCTGATACTACAGTTTCTCCAATTACGACTGCGGCTCTGTGTATAGAGAGGCGAAACACCCAGACTCTGGGGTCAGATTTCCAACATCCAAACTCCCTTGTGCGTTCTTAACCTTAACCTCTCTGTGCCTCAGTTTCCTCATCTGCAAAATAAAAATAAAAATGATACTTACAGGCTTATTCTAAGTTCCTGCACTTTACTATATGGAAAAGGCTTAGAACAGTGTGAAGCATGGAGTAGGTAAACATTATAGAAGTGTTATTCGTTATTGATTTTCTTTGTTTTTAATCTGGCAGAGTGTAGTGAGGGCAATTAAATAAGCCAAAGTCCATTAAGTGCGCTACCTGGCATTCTTGCTTCTAAACAAATATAATTGTTATTTTTCCTGGTCAGGCCAGTTAATTTTTTTTTTTAATGAATTACTCACACATAGAACGTTTTGAGTCCTGGGCACAATGGGAACATTCCACAGAGACGTGGTCCCCAAGACGCATTCTCTTCCTGGCTGGACACCCAAGCGAACGCATGTCCCCAGAGCTTCTGCCTATTAATTACAGGAAGGACGTTGCGTCCTGCTCACTTGCCCCAAGTGTGCCAAATATTGAAGCTCCCTCTTTGTCCACACACATCATCAGCCCTGACAATCCTCCTTGGAAGTGCAGGGGAGCCCTGGCTGGTCTCCACCTGCCACTGCTGGCCGATGAATTCTGGTACCGCTCCTGCCCCCGCCACAACCACTTTTTTTTTCTTTCCCCTCTTTGCCGAAGCCCAAGTCCTCTGTCAGTGTCTGTTAGATTTTCACTGGAGGGAAAAAAAATTACTTCCTAAAATGTTCAAAAGTCTTTCCTCAGTTTGTTATTAAAGCAATTATCTAGCATAACACACCGAAATCGCCAAAGGTATTCTAATGGGAAACAAATGCTCCAGACAAGCGACCGACTGGACTCAGAATCTTTATTGAAAAATGAGGGGAAGGTGATTAGTGGGGAGAGGCCGGGGAGGAAAGATTTTCCACCTGGCCTTGGACACTACATCAAACGGCCGTCAAAAGGATGCTATTTATAATCATTATTGCTCTGTCTTTGGAGCACTGTTGGCCTGACCAGTCCTCCCGCCTTTTTCTTTCTTCCCTATTCACACTCGCCTTCCCATCTCTGCATGTAACCTGGTTCACATGGCTGCCATCTTTTCGTCTCGGTCACCAGGGGCTGTGTCCTGGAGAAAGCTTGCATGGTTTGAGGTCCATGTGCCAGCCAGACAGGTTCTCATGTGTCTTCATGGTGACCCTAACATCCTTACAAACTCATTTCAACTTTCCTATAGGTGACTGCCAACGCTAAAACTCAACACCTTGAGGAGATGCTGGACTGCCAGAATGTCTCATGGCAACTGCAGTTTTCTGGGGATGTGGGCTGGGGGAGAGTGAATGCCACAGGAAGAAAAGCCAAGGGGAAGATTCATTCCACAAACATTTATCAGGCACCGGTGCCGTGTCCATTGTTATGCTCAGCACTGGGAAGATATCGTTGAAAATAAAAGTGCCACAGCACTCTCCTTGCGTGTTGACATTAGTGTAGAAGGTAGATTTAATCTTGGGCCAACTCCCACTGATTGGCCAGTGCTACCTGGAACCATGACTACTTGAGGAGATTCTGAGCTCAGAGAAAAGCTCTGTGATGGATTATTGATGTCTGCCGCAGACACAGTATGGAAGAATGGCAGCACTTTGCATATTTGACAAAGCTTGTCTGGTGCTGCTCTTTAATTTAATGCAAATTAAGGCACATGCAAATTAACTGGGATCTTGTTAACTTGCAGATTCTGATTCAGTAGATCTTGGGTGGGACTGGAGATTCTGCATTTCTAACACAATCTGAGGTGATGCTGATACTTCTGGTTCATGCATCTCACTTTGAGTAGCGAATGTTTAATAGAACCTACCAATGAAACCACCACATTCCCCAGACCCGGCATTCACGTGGTCAAATAACTGTGTCTAAATCATTGCACTGGAGAACAAGATATTCAGGACAATTCAGCCTATGGTCTCTGAGGTTCGCACAATTAAAGGTGGTGGTCCCCGCTCAGACCATGATAAGTGATTTCTATTGACGGCTTGAGAGCAAATGAAAGCTCCCAGAGGGCTGCAGCCTCAGCTCAGAGCCCCAACCAGAAATTCAGATGTTTTGTTTCCAAATCAACTCCAAAGCTTCCATGTGTCTCCGGGGGCCTCCTACCCACTCGAGAATGCAACTAGAAGGTTACATTCCTGGGTGAGCCTTTGGGCAGCACCAACTCCCCCTCAGTTGAACAGATGATCACTTGAAAGGTCCCCTTTCTTGTGGTATTTCAGTACCTCTAATCTTGGCCAAGAACCATCAGCCAAGAGGCATGTGAAAGTGAAAAAGCAAAGTCGTTCATCGACTCCCCCTCTTCTACCCACACGAACTTTGCCAAAGCTCTTTGCTTGGGCTAAGTTTGAGTTGGGATGAGGACCTTACAGAGTCAGTTAACCCTTGCTTTAACGCCACACCTGCATCTTATTATTCTCGGAGGAGCAGAAGGCACTCACCAAGTAGGTGATGTGGTATTTTAAATATTGCAATAACTCAAAGAACATCTTCCAGCCAGGCAGTGAGAGGCGTGACCGTGTACAGATCAGTTCTCGGTGCCGAGACACACCTCTCCTGAACAAGGGTGGCTGGGGAAGTAAGGAACAGAGGACTTGGAAATCAGACTTTTGGGGTTGAGGGTCCTTGGTTTCAGTACTAATATGGGATTCCTGCATCTCGCTTTCTCCTGCTCCTGTGCTGCAGTCTTGCTGGACTGCCCATCTTTCTGCCCTCTGAGCCTATTCCTACCCCAGTGCCTTTGCACCTGCTATTCCGTCTACTTCAAAGGATCTTCCACAAATCTTCACATGGCTGCTTCCCTCTCATCATTTCCGTTACACCTCATACATCACCTCTTCAGAGAGGCTTGAACTGATCCTACTGGTCGAAGGAGCCCTTACCCTCTCTGGCTGTTCTTCAGCACGTTGCCCCAATGAATTTGTTCCATAGCACGTATCTCTACCTGAAACTGAATTGTAGCTTATTTGTTTATATGTTTTCAGCTACGTTTTCCTCTAGACTATAAGCTCCATGAGAGTAGGAATTTGTCTTTCGTTCACTGGTGTGTTTCCATATACCATGAACAGTTCCTGACATATAGAATGTACTCCATGTACATTTGTTGTTGCTACTGACTAACTGATGCTCTGGCCGTAGCGAGTGGTTCAGGGATGGCCACGTGATTAAGACAAACTCAATAAGCGTGTTCTCAGGGTTGTTTCTCCAGAGTTAATGGAAAGGGGAGTCACTTCCTACTGACTGAACGAGAAGGATGAGGGTGTTGGGCTGCAGAAATCATTTTGCCTTCTGGGTGGAGAAAGCCTCTCCACAAGATGGACTGAAGGCTGACCACCAAATGTGAGCCACGCCTGAAACCAGGAAGAGGTACCTGTGGCCTTTAGAGTGACGAGGACAATGCATCACCCACCTTCTCCCTCCTCCCACCCACAGTCACCCACAAAGCTTAAACTCAGCGTGGTTTCTGTTGTTCAGAAGTGACACAGTCCTGACCGATACATACAGGACAGTGACAAGATCTGTGTTAAGTCCCCCTTCTAACCACTCCCTCTTTACAGTGGGCGTCTGGAGTAGGATAGAATTAGTTGTCACTCTTTTTATACTTGTGTACAAGGCAAATATATACTTCACTTTGAACTGCTGCATAAACTGTCAAATTCCAAATGAAAAAAAGTTTTACACTTTTGTAAAATAATTGAAATGTTGACTAATTGTATACCTGTTATGTGTGCCCAATATATTTCTGTCATTGCAGTAAAGAAACTGGGGTGTTTAAAAATAATAATAATAAAAGAAAAAATAAAAGAATGACTCCCACATGCAATGCTGCGTGTTGAAAATCCAGGTTCAACTTCCTGAATTCTCAATGAACGAGTGAAATCGTGATGAGATCAATGAAAAAATGGAAAAAGTCCTCTGATTAATTAGAGTTAGTTCTAAATGTTATCAGACTACATGACTGTAAGTAACCTTCTAATCATAATTTTCTATTTTTGAAATACTGGTTCATCAAAAATCAAATCTCCACGAATCAAAATACTATCTACCGGCAGCATGGCAGTGAATTACCCTGAAAATCAGGTCTACAAAGAACACTTTTGACTATCATTGTTTCACGGCTTTAATACCGCATTCAAAGGTCTGTTACTCTTCAACTATCTCGGTGTACTTTGAAACATAATTACAGTTGGAACAGTTATTCTAATTTTAAGGAGCTAAGTCCTATGGCAATATTTGTTTACTCAGAACATATTTCATTTCAAGTATATGTAAAAATGTATCGCAAAGTCAGAACACAATTCACAGTTTGAACTGAAACCTCAGTGTTTAAATGTCAACATTCAGGAACATCAACACTACATATTATGTTGCTTTTGAATACAAATTCCTCATTTAAGCACATGGGATACAAATTCTAACTTGTGTTAAAGGTGAAGAAATCTTAAAAAAAAAAAAAAGTGAAGAAATCATTTTTTATGTGAAGCCTTGACCCACATCAATTAGTCAAGTTCAAGACTAACAATTGTCACCCCAATAAATTTAATTAAAAAAAAAAAAAGATTACCACATTACGGTACAAATCAAACTCCACCGACACAACCTGTTTGTTAGAGATTTGGGTGCAAATATAACTACATTAGGGAATGGGATGTCCCTTACTTAGCTCAGGGGTAACGAGAGAAAAAGCCACACTGTGGATCAAGCCCCCATTTGTATTACTTCATTGATAATGCCAACTTTGTTTATTAAAGACTGTTTCTTCCACCGGAGGTACTCATCTAATTTTATGGTGCTAGATGGGGGGAGGGGGGCTCATTTAAAGTTACTTAACCATATTAATTAGACATGGAATGATTTCATTTTCTGCTCCGAAGACAAGCAATCATTTTTTAAAGTACTGACGTGCCAACTTATCTTTGACAAGCGATTAAGAAAGATCAGTGAATCTCTTCACTTGACAAATAAGAATGTGTGAATAAGATTATACGTATACAGAGGGTGCCCAAAAATGTATACATGTTTTAAGAAAGGAAAAAAACGGCATTAAAATTGTAATACTTAATATATACCAGTAACAAAAGACAAATACAAGTCATGTGTATACATTTTTTTGGCACCCCGGTATATTCTGAGAAGTCAAGTCCCATGATCTAACTATACTTGTTTTAAATATATAACTAGGTTTTCTCAATAAGCTGCATTAATTTAACATTTTAAACTTAAATCATCCTTACTGTACTACTGTTCTTATTCTCTTTCCTTCTTATTTTTACATTATTTCTATAAATAGTCAAATTAAAACAAACAAACAAAAAAACCCAGCCTTGAAACTAACTTACACTGGTGCTCTGAGGTTAATTGATAACTTTTAAAATATTTTGTTAACATGTAAAAACTCTGAAATCACAAAGAAAAAATTAACCACTTTATAGTATATATCTAATTTATTTTTTAAATATTCTGACTTGTTTTTACACAAGTAATCCAGTTTTTCGTTTTTTTTTTTTTTTTTTTCCCAAATGAAACTCCTTTATAGGTTAGAAGAGGAAATGTGGTATTGCGCCATTAAAAACCAATACAAATTTCATTTTTTAATGCTGCTACGTCAACTATTTCAAAGTAGTCGTTTGGTTGGTAGAATCACATAACCTCTCTCTGACATGTCGTCCCTCTCTTTCTGGAAGTGTACAGCCTCCTTGAATTTTTCAAGCTGTCTTCTGTATCCCTGCTGTGCAGTCTTGAGCTTCTTTCTGAGTTTTTCAACTTGCTGTTCTAGCCGACAAACCCTTTTTCTCTGGTGCCTTGTACTGTCCACAGTACAGCGGTGCTCACAGAAAACTGAACGATTATCAGGGGTCCGAAGAGGAGGCATTGGGAATCCAACAGCAGCCAGCAATCTGGGAAATGGGGGTGTTAAGGGAGGTGGGGAAAGCTGTTCTCAAAGCTGGTCTTCCTTCTCTTGTCCTGTGGTTCGGTACCAAGAACCATTGTGGGACTGCATTCTTTCAGTAAGGTGTTGTTGCACTGTCTCGTAGAGCAGTCTGGAGTAAAGCAGTCTGAACAGTTACTACTCCATTTGGTGGGCTGGGCTGCCTCCCTGTTTTTTTTCTTTTTTTTTTTTTGTTTGTTTGTTTGTTTTACAAAGACTGGGTCAAGTAAGAGGAAACTTGTGGAAAAAAATTGGCTCGTCCTTTTCGTATGGGTTCTTGTTGCAGCCGTAAGTAGAACAGGACTGCACCATCCTTCCGGTCCTCAGTCACTTCACTTCTGCGGCCCCAGCAGGCAGCAGCAGCTCAGCTTTGACACCCTCGCTTCTTCTGTAGCTTTGGCCAACAGTACAGTGATGACAGCCTCCCTCGGAGTGACTAATGTGCCCGTTTTGTTTTGTCTGTGTTAGCAGATGGACGGCAGCCATCTCCCGTCCCCCACCTCCGAGATGGCAGAGTGGGGGCCACGCTTTCAGATCCATGTCCGTGTTATGATTACTTAGAAAACCGCTGCTGCAAACGCCCCTGATACAACCTACTGACCTACCGTGGTGTGTGATCTCTGAGAGGCTGTACCTGGGTCTCCTCTCACTCCCAGCAGGGATGGCTTCTCCCTGTGGGAGAGTTCCATAGGGAACGTTTTCAGGGAGTCAAGCAAGAGTTTTCTTCAACTCCCACAAACCCTGTGAGGTGGTGCTCCATCAGGCCAGGCAGGAAGAACATATGCGAGGAACAAATCGCATAAAGAGCAATGGGATCCATAAATCTCAGGCCTGTTGTCTGCTCCCATAATTCCGGTTGCAGGACAACAGCCAGGATCAAGGATCCCAGCCCCATCCAGCAGTCGCCATCTGCCTTCAGAGCTCATTTGCTGGAAGGAGAGGCTCCCGTTTGGAAAAGCTTTGTATCTATTATCATCGTCATAGCCTTTTTTTTTTTTTAAATGAAAGAGACAAGAACTTGAGAAGTTGAAAGAGAGCGTCTAACACGCTTGCTCATAGCCTTGGATGCGCAGGTCCTGAGATGCTGAATGTAGTGTTTGAAACCCCAGGTGTTTTCCAAAGGCAAGCTGTTTGGAACGGAAGCTGCTCCCTGAATTCAAATTCTGCCTCTGTGTTGTAGGTATTTTTTTTTTCTGTTTTCTGGCTTACCCAGAGCTGAATTAAGAAGAGAATATGATATTTCTGAGACCCAGGTCTCTGTTAACCAAAAAAACTTTTCTTGTCACCTCAAACTAAAAAAGAACAACTAAAGGAACACAGAATAGGTCCCCTGTCTCAGGGACAATCGAAAGTTTTCTGACTCTTCATCTGCATCACTCATTTACATACCAGGTCTCTGGAAAGTTCTGAGTTTGTAAAACCTGTTCAATTGTGCTCCACGCATCAGAACATAAAGGGGGCCAGACGGAGCTGGAGTCAAAGCCCAGCCTCAGGACTAGATTAAGGGCCTGGATTCTGGTGCTGACAGAGTGACTCTGAATCCTGGCTCTACCCCTTCCTGGATAACTGCCCCTCAGGTGTGCAATCTGTAAAATGGGCACAGTGATAGGACCTCTGACTTTGGATCATCGTGAGAATGACAGGTCAGCCCAGAAAAGCATTTTGAAAAGGGCCAGTCTCACATGCAGTAAGTTCTCAGTGTGCATTAGCTAGTAGTATTATCTTGAGAAGTTTTCCTAATTTCTTTGAGGTGAAAAACAGGGCTAATTCTTCCTGATTCACAGGAGTGTGGCCAGGTGTAGATGCGACAACACACATTCCCAGTGGAGCATGCCTGGGACACACTGCAGGAGTTTCGCCAAAGTCTGGTGTATGTTTTCCCATGAGTGCGGAGAAGCTTCACTGCAAATGCTTTTTGCAAGGAGCACTGCTTATCCCTGAGCTGCTGGTGAGCAGAAGGGCAAGGAAGCTTCGTCCCTGGGTATGGACACTACATGCCGTAATCAATGATTGTGGGGAGCCGTACGGCTGTGATGGTAGGAGGGGTACATGACAGAATGAAATCTGCAGCCAGCCCAGCAATCCAGACCCTCAGGCCACACTTTGCATGCCAGGCGCTGTGCTCCCAGCCGCGGGAACACAATAAGATGCTGTTCTCACGGTACCAGATCGCAACTCTCGCCGGACAGAGGGTCCATTAGTGCTGTGTACTTGTTCTCTTCTAACAGGCTGTCCTCAGTCTTCTCCAGCGATGATTTCATGCTTCAAGCCTCCGAGACTAGGGCCTCAAATGGCAGGGGAATCACACAGGACTAGACACTAGCGATGCACTTAGGGAGCGGGAGCATTTGTTCTGCCCGTTTCAAGGGCTTCCATGGTTTCTTTAGGGGCCGTGTGCCAGCAACTGGCTGAGAAATGGAAGCTTCTCAGTGTTTCCAGGGTGGAAAGGAGGTGTTTCCGTGAGTCACGCTGCGAATGATTCCTTTTGCCTATTGAGCGCGTACTATGGAACAGTGGGAACACAGCAGGGAATAAAACAGACAGGCCACCCTCCCTACTGCCTTTCTTGGAGCTGGCATTCCTGTGGGATGCTGGGATTGGACAGGAAGATGATGAAAGAGGAAATGGCATTTGTTACTCCTCCTGGTTTTTCTCTAATTAGAGGCACCGAGCAGAGGGTCTGCCTCATCCCCGAAATTCTCAAAAGGGAGGGTCTGCATTTCTCTCATCTTTGGATTTTTGTAACATTGCTCAAGACACTTGACACCCAGCGATCGGGACTCTTCTTAGTTTGAGAGCAGAACAAACAGAGAAAGCTGTTCGGGACATCTCCCTCATCTACATCTCTTTCAAAGACCCATGACTTTGCATTATGATTCTAAATTCTAATATTTAAAAAGACAATGGTTCCTCGTCTTGTGTATCCTTTAGAGGTCAGTGCGGTTGTGAGGTACAGAGTTCACCCTAAGAGAGGCTCACAGAAAGTACACACGCACTTCTCTTTCACACATGAATCTGAGGGTAAGAAGACCAGAGCTGACCTGAAGTTTCTGCATGCCAATGTCCCCAGACGCTACTGTCAGATTTTCACTCTGCCTCTTTTAGGCTGTGGCCCGTGTTTGCATAATCCAAGTGGGCTGCCAGCACGGCAGCTGTTTTATTCACATTCCATTGCAGCAGAAAGGGAAAGGGGACAAAAAGGGAAAACAGGCAAGGGTCTGGGCTGGCTGTCTTTTTAGGAAGGTTCTTATAACCTGCTGGCCACAACTTAGACATGTGGCCAAAGCTAGTGGCGAGAGAGGATGGAGTCTTTCTTCTTGGCGACTCTATAGCCGACGAAAATGGAGTTTGTGTGTGCTTGGGGGTGGGGAGCTGTAGGGGATGTGACGATTAGAGTCAACGGAAATGAGAATGGATGTTGGAGGAAAGTAGCAGCCCTTGGACACCTGCCTTGCTGGTCTTAATAGGAGAAGCCACCTTCTCTTTGCAGGTGTGTTTCTCTGACTATTCTCAGTGCAGGAGCCCCCACCATTCCAGGCTTCTTACCCTCACTAACTCCTCTGTTGCACTCACCTAACCTATATGCATGCATTTCTAATCTAAGGAACCTACCGCCAGACCTTTTCATTAGGTGATACTTTACTAGTGTATGGCGTTACTCCACCCACCTGGGCTTCTTGTACTCCCTGTGCCCATATGGTAAGAAGACATATGATAAGACAGGCGGTGCACTATGGGGTGGCCTGAGCTACATCGCTTCCTTTAGTTTTTATTTATTTATCTTTATTTTTATTTATTTTTTTCTTTTCTTCTCTGATTCTTCCTTACGCAAAACAAGGAAGCAAGTCTGGCTGGGAAACTTGTCATTACGGTATAAAGTTGGAAGATCGTTTATGTCCTAAGCCCAAGTAGAGCTCTACCAGAGAGCTCAGTGTTTGGTGTCATTGAGTGTTAGATGGGTTATTAATTACTATTGGGTATTAATGAGGCAATGGCCCCGTTTCCTACTTGCTGTGTGAACAGCTTCCTCTGTCGGGAACCTTTTTGGGAGAAGAGGGGAATCTCAATGCATTGTGGTCTCAGGCTTGGTACCACTGGCCTTCTGTGGAAGCCTTACCACATCTCTAATAAACACCTACAATGTGTAATGGGCTTCGTTGCATTACTCTTACTCATTTATCGCAAAATCCCCACGCAATCCCCTCTCCATTGTGCACATGAGGAAGCTGGCACAGAGAAATACACTATGTTTCTCAAAATCACAACGCTTAGGAGAGGCAGACCCAGGGCTCCAAAGCCAGTCTCTTGATTCCGGCCACTCATTTCACCTGCAGCTACATTTTATCCCCTATTCGCTCTTTGTCTCCTTATTTCACCCTTTTCATGCATTTGCATATTTTTACTTTTACATTTCATTTCATCTTAATTGTTCTTGTTTCTATTGTGTGTGTTTTTTTTATAACCCCATGAAATTCTTACCAGAATGAAAAACAGATGAACTGTCCCATTAATTGTCTGTGGATTGTCATGTCTCTGCACAATGCATATCAAGTTCATTGAATTCCGTGACTGGGTCTTCATTTCTTCAATCTTAGTCCCTCCTCCCGGCCTTGGTACAATGTCACTCCTTAACCCACGTTGGAGGAAAACAATGCACACTCCTCCCTCTCCAGAGCGAACCATCACATGGGAATTCTGTCCTCTGGTGGAACAGTCTCTGGCCTCTTGAGCAA
Source organism: Rhinolophus sinicus (assembly GCF_036562045.2). Classification (NCBI taxonomy): domain Eukaryota; kingdom Metazoa; phylum Chordata; class Mammalia; order Chiroptera; family Rhinolophidae; genus Rhinolophus; species Rhinolophus sinicus. The sequence goes on along the minus strand of NC_133765.1, from coordinate 30,164,141 downwards.
TCTCTGGATGGCCAAGGACGGGCTTGCTTTGATCTTTCTGGGTGATCTTGGGGCACTAATGAAGCCAAGCTGGGCCAGCAGATTAAGTCAACATCTGGGTCCATGATCCCATGTGGTATTTGCAACGTGATTCCAAAAGAACGGTGTGTACCATTCATGACGGTAACTGAGCTTCCAGAAAATCACAGGCCCTGACATCTCACACCATCCCTCGTGTGGGATGGTCTCACGTCATCGTCTCTTCCAGGATTGGTCTGGGTGACTCAAAATAACTTAAATTTATTGAACGTTGTTCCATAAGTCCTTAATATGTATGGACGCATTTGACCTTCACCATAACCCCACGAACTAGAAACAAATAGCGTCTGTATGTTCCAGAGGGGAAAAGCCACGCACTTGACTGGGGTAGTTGGCTTTCTCACGGCCACACCCTGATAGGGCTGGAGCCCAAATCTACATATTCTGACTTGAGAGCCCATCCTCTTAACCACTGCACTATATGGAGACAACCAAAACGTGGCAGCCACCTGTGTACCCACCCCCTGCTTAGCAGGCTTCCTGGAAATGTAGAGCTGACCATATGGAAGGAACTGATGACCAAGGCCAGGGGCTTCTTGGGCCAGTCTTGTGCTGCTCTGAAATGATACAAAGTGAGACACTGGTTGTCTACTGCTGTTTTGAGTTAGGCGCACTCAGGTCTGATTTCCTGCTCTGTCTGCTCCTGGGTGGGGCAGCACCCTCCAAGCTACCTACCCCCTTTCTAGGGGCCACCTAATCTGGGTCCTTCACCCACACTGATGGGCCTCGGAAGCCAGATTGTATAATATGAGGCCCTCCACCCGAGCCCCTGACGTCTGACCAGAAATGAAACACGTTACATCAAACTAAGCCAATAACATTTCTTGCCCAGGAATCTGAAGCTGGCGCTGAGAAAGAGAGAGAGATGCTCTATTTCAGTGTCTTAATCTGTATAGAAGAGTTTGGTGGTGGTTCTCTTTGATCACCACATAGAGGCGGAAAAGAGAGCCAAGATGTAAGGGGCGGGGAAAAGAACAAATAGAAGCTGTATTTCTCTAGCTCCTCATTCCCCCTCCTTTCCCCAAACCCACCTGCACCGCTGCCTTGAGGAGACAATGTAGAACTTCATTTTTCCCTTAAGGTAGCTTGTGGATTGCATGCCTTGTGACCCAAAAGACACATGCCCTGTCCCCTCTACCTGGAACATAATTCTCCCGACTTTTGGCACTGCTGGCTCCTTCTGGAACTCACCTTTTAAAATGTTGTCTTTCATTGACCATTTATGTGGCATTCTTGGCCACCAGAATGGCATAATGATATTTAATAAGCAAATGAATACATCAAATCTAATACCTCGTATTCCTTTGAAAATATTCATTCACGTCTCTGAGCCTCAGTTTCCCCAACTGTGAAGTGGAAGCACAGAAAGCCAACCTCACAAGGAGGCTGTGAAGACTCAAGAGACGTGCAGGCTGCCTGGCACACAGGAGGCACGTGATGAAGGGTCGCAGTACAGGCACGCACAGTCCGAGCATCGCTAATGGTAGGCATTCGATTTCTGCCTCAGCTGAGGTCCCCTTTCTATGTTTTGACTCAAACCCCCAGCAGGGTGAGACTGTGGAAAAGCAGTAATGTGAAATTAGATTTGCCCCTATGATTCCCTAATCAGAATCCATTTTCATTTAATGTGTCTCGATGTCCTGAGCAGTGCAGCTGTGCTGGAGATTAAAGGAAGAGAACAGATCTGTCCTCTAAAGAAGGGAGAATTTCCTGTCCTGATCTGTCAAATATTTGCTTTCCCACCATTTGTCTGGGTTGGATCCCAGATGCCTCCTCACACTGGCCTCCTCCCTCGCAATAACCAGAGATCATATTAAGCATCAACTCATGGAATTGAGACGAGAGATAAAAATGCATTAATGTCAAGATCTCCAGCGTGCATCGAAAATAAGTATAATTCCTCTCTTCCCACTCCTCACACCATATGCTGGGGACGTCCATTATTTATTTGTCAGCTGTGCCAGCAGGTCTGGGAGAGGATCCCATGCAAGAAAACGGAGGAGGGCAGTGTAACAGATCACGGGGGGTGGGGGGTAGGGGGGAGTTTAGGGCCCATCACTCAACACATAACAAGTCAATAATCCCTGTCTCTCGGATGTCCCCTGTGAAAGCCCCCTCACCCTGTTTCACAATCATCTTAACTAACTGTGTAAATCCCAAAGTTCCCATGGCTTGGAAAAGACGGGTACAAAGTGGCCCACTAAAATAATTCAGGCAGTGAGGCCATTTGTAAGGGAAAAAAGAAGTGGAGGCGGCTTTAAACTAAACCTCACTGTGTCAGTCACCAGTATGTTCCATGTTGGTGGAAACCATGTAACTGAGCTCATATTGTGATCACGGGTACACACACTTTTTCTTTCATCAGCCTGCTTTTCTCTCAGGGGTGACGGGAGCTGAATCTTATGAGGTGGTGGAGAAGGCACTGGACTGGAGGTGACTAATCGCATGTTATTTAATTTGGGGCAAGTACCTTTTATTTGGGACTCAGGTTACCCATCTGGAAAAGGAGGTAATTGGTCTGTAGGTATACATTTGGCTCATAGGTCATAACTCTCTACTGTTCCACCCATAGCAGACATCACTAATCAATCCTTTTAGGCTTTCCTCTTGGTCCCAGCGGGTTCTCAGGATCCATCTCAGCCCAGAGTTTCAGGGAGCCACTACCACTCAATCAAAGATAGACTTTGAGGAGAAACTTCTCTGCCATTCATACAGCACGTAATCTTAAAGTTCTTTGTACTACACAAGAACTGTATGTGTGTAGGGCTGTTGTACGTATCACCAACCTCCTAAATAAGTTTGTAGGGGAACATTTTACTTTTGTCCCGTCAGCCAAACCCTATCAGCTGCCTTCCAAAGAATATCATTAGAGGTTAGTTACGATGTCCAAATGATAACCTCCACTCAAGTGTTTCAAAAAAAAAAAAAAAAAATGTGTCGAATCCCTCATCCCATAAAAGCTGCAGGAGGCGGATGCAACTAATTCCACAGGAGAACTAAATGGGAGGACCTCAAGGTGACCCAGAGGACCGTGCTGAGTGGTCAGCAAGATGTGCCTTAGAACCAGAGCACGAGGAAGCTTTGCGGGGCTCACAAGGGCGGTTTCCCCACAGAGCCAAATTCAGTGCGACCCACTTGGCAGGGGCTCATTTTTCTTTCAGATTATGGCTGATGAAGGCATTTGTCTGCCGCTCAGAAGTCCTTGAGAAGAGCGCGTGACATCGTGGCTAGGTCTGGGAAGTTTTTACACGATGTCATGGGAGTGATGACCCCACGTTGGGCCTGGCTTACCAGTGTAGGTGGACACGTGGCAGAGTGAGGCTTTGCTACAGCAAGTCCACTTTGGTCAGTGAGAAATTCTGATCCAGATGAGAAAAAGACTATGGGCCTGACCCCATTCACATGCTGGCATTTTAGGGCACAGCTGTCCCAGGCCTCCTGGGCATCAAACACACCTATGAGTTGTTCCTCTACCAACCCCAGCATTCAAGGTGATGAAACTAGAGTCCTCTTAAAAGGTGGGACCTGGCACTCTTCCTTGGGCACGCAGGCCATGAAACTCACAGTGGCACATCATGCAAGTTTCCACGATACGCAGACAGAATCTTTTCTGGTTTGGGCAAATGCCCGCAAAGTTAGGGAGGTCAAGGTAGTGACAGCAGCAGGTTTTTCGTGGGAGTGGGGGCGGAAATAGTTTTAATCCTGCCTGCTTTCACTTTTGTCTGATGGACACATAAGTCTCAGAGTGATATTACCTGAGATATTGCACATCAAGCACTTAGCACAGGGCCGGGCGGGGGCGGGGGCGGGGGCGGGGAGAAAGCGCTCCGTAATGGGAGGTACTGAGTGGATAATTACAATCGCATCGTCAGTAAGCTCCTGCGTCTGACTTTATCTCCTCTGGTCCTCTCTGTCCACTCTGAGCAAGAGTGATGATGATGATCGTGATGGAGACGATAAGTGTAGTAATGGTTTTTCCCATTATCTGGCACCCACTGCCTGCCAAGGACGTGTTTGCCTACATCACCTCACTCAGTCCTTTTAGTGGTCATAAATCTCCTCATGCCAATTTTAAAGTTATGGAAAATGAGGCTCAGAGAGGTTAACGTGCTAAAATCTTAACAGCTAGTAACAGGAGGAGCCAGGATTTCAGTCCCACCCCCGTCTCTTAATCACTTTGCTGTACTGTCTCATTCACTCACCCACTTAGGATTTATTGAGGACCTACTACTATATTCCAGGGGGCACCATTTCTGAATCAGGGGACACAGCCGGGAATGAGACAAAGACGGTCCCTGCTTGCATGAAACTTACATGGTAGCCAAGGAAGAGAGACAATAAAGAAGGGAAAAGAGAACTGGACGATTTCAGGTAGCAGTAAGGACTGTAGAATAAAGACAAGTGAGGGGTGGTATAGAGTAATGGAGGCAGGAAGAACAATCAAAGTGGGTGGCAAAGAAGGCCCCTCTGAGGAGGATACACTGAGATTTGAACATAGGAAGTTGTTCTTATCTAAGTATGTCAGGGCAAATCATACCAGGCACGTGCAAAGGCCCTGAGGCAGAAGTGACCTTGGCATGTTTAGGGAAGATCAAGGCAGCTAGAGGGGCTGGAGATGATAGCAATGATGGTTTCAGCAGTAGATGAGTTTCGAGAGCTAAGCAAGGATCATTGCCCTAAACCATCCCTAGCATTTGACACAGAACTTGACACCTATGAGATGGTATTGAATGGTATTGAACGGGTAACTTCTCCTTTTCATCAAATTGCTTCCTGGCCAGACTTTCTTTCTCTTTACCACGAGAAATCGTATTCCATATTTCCTTTTGTTCAAAAAGCTGTTAGTTTGGACTGGGCGAATTCAAGAAAGAGTTCGTGGTTAAGCAGAAAGGACTGGAAAGCACTTTCCAACCTCGGCTCCACAGAACCCATTCACGCTCTAAACATTTCTTGAATGTCTACTCTTTTCTTGAATTCCTGCCCTAGGTCACTACAGCTCCTTGCTCCCATTGGGAAGGTAAAACTGGTCCTGTTATTCCCCAGAGATAAGGAGGCTGAGTCCTATCCATGAGTCACCCTGAACTCAGGTCAAAAGTTCAAAGCTTCAGATGGGTTATAAACATACATGAGTCAGATGTCTGCCAAGTCACCAGATTAGTAGTAGAAGAGGCCAGCTTGAGAGTCTCCCAGACCTGGGTTTGAATTGTGGGTCTGCCATTTTGTAGCTAAATTTATCCTGGGCCAGCTACTTTACCTCTCTGTGCCTCAATGTCCTCATCTGTAATATGGGGATAATAATATCTTACTCATGAAAGGACACATGCGTATATGGATGGCTACCCTCTCAATACCCTGATATAGAGTGGGCATTGACAAGATGGTGAATGCTATGGTTACTAATTATTGTTATTATTTGGATAATTTTGTCTCATAAAGGAACCCGAAATGACTATTTGTCCTGGGAAGTGTCACCATAGTGTGAGATGAAGGGAAGAGAACTGCATTAGAAGCCACAAATCCCAGCTTCTGGTTCCAGCCCTGACCACTACGTGCTGTGTGCAGGTCACTTCCGCAATCCAGGCTCTGGGTACCACAGTTTGCCTCTTAGCTCAGATGGGACATGTCCCCTCACACCTAGAGCACAGCATTAAAGCAAGCGAAGGCTATGCGTCCCCAAACCTCCAGTGCCTTTCCTGGTGGAGCCAAAATCCATGCGACCAACCTAACACCTGGATCCTGTGTATATTGGCACATGCGCAGCTGCCACGTAGGGATGGCTATGTCAAAACAAGCTTTCTTCTGCCCCCACGGGGTCAGCCTCACTTCTGAAAATGAAGCAGCTGACTGAGTCCAGGTCCAAGCGTTGTGGGAGTCAGAGCACAGAGCAAAGCGTGTACTCACATTCCACGGTGATACTGTCCAGGGATGAACGCACCAGCTCCCGGACGGGGAGAAAGTTCCGACAGGTTGGGGGTGACCTTCCTCGCAATGCGTTTATTTGACAGCCCAAGGCAACAAATTTACAGACAGCAAGGGGAGAGAAGGTTATTTAAGCACACGGGCATCCTGTGTGGTCTGCCAAAAACGTGTAAAACTGCAGCAACAGGAGATCATAGAAGCACATGGAGAAAAAAAAAAAAGAAGAAGAAGAGGAATTGAGGCCAGGAAACCCGTGCTTTGTCTATCTTAGTACTCGTGGGGATTAATTGTTGTTGAATCCACTTGGCTCATACGAAATACTCAAGAATTATGATATAAATAACAGAAAGACAACATGGTTGGCTAGAGGTACCAGGGAAGGTGGGTTGTGGGAGACGGGTAGGATTTGAATTGCTAGAGGAAGGAAGTAATTCAGGAAAGACATCAGCATTCAGAAAGGTCCTCCAGAGAGGATGAGCCTGGCATGGTGTGTTGGGAGCTGTATGAGCCAGACCGGTCCCCTGGAACCTCGGTGACTCGATGCAATAAAGGTGGATTCCCCACGCGTGTTGCATCTGTAGGGCAGGCTGTCTAGGGGCTCTGCTCCACACAGTGATTCCAGACCCAGGCTGAGGGCAGCACTGACAACTGTCAGTTGTTATCTGCAGCTTCTCTAGGGTCACTAGAGAAGGAGAAGAGATCTCACGGAGAACTCACACCTGCTCTTTTGTGCTTGGGCATGGACATGACACGTGGCCCCTCTGCACACATCCCATTGGACAGAAATGGAGACAAGGCCCCACTTACCTTGAGGGGGCCGGGAAATGTAATGAGCACACAGTAAATGGCTCTGCTTCATGGCGATAGTTAGAGGAACAGCCTACTGGAGGGGTAAACCCATTTTAGATGAAGTAGAGAAGAATTCAGCCTCTGTAGCTTTTCTATGGACAATGTATATCTTGAAAATATCTCCATGAACATAGAAAAGCCCCTTTTACAATGTCCTAAAATTTGTCAAGATCCTAGGCAAAAAAGTCTCCATCTTTTTCACCTTTGTGATCCTTGAAGAGCCATTGGGTGGTTTTATTATATTCTCTTCCCTCTATACTATAAGGCCATTGAGATAGAGTTTATTCCATAACCCTAGGTCCCCAAACAAAGGAGTCACACAGCTAACACGCCATAAACATATAACTTGAGCAACAAATAAACCTTTGCTGTTGTAAGGCCCAGGGGTTGGGGGCATTTCTCACTGCAGCATAACTTAAGCTAAATTGATGGCTACACAATGAGTGTCTTACTATTAAGACAATACAGATGCGAATGCTAACAGCTAGTTTCCAGGAACTTCCAAAGCTGACACCTTGAAAGTGTGCCAGTATGGGCCCTTTGTTCTACCCCAAGCCAGATCCATACTGAGTTCCAGGAAAAATAAGGAGAATACCCTTCACCTCTATGCGGTATCACATCTTGTCATCTTGGACCCAAATCAGAACTGCTTGTACCTAGCAGACCACAAAACCTTCGGGATATCAGGTCCTGTGGTTGTTTTTTTGTTTCTATTCCTTTCTCCCAAGGATGTAGAAATAGATTCCAAGGAACTGTCCTGAGAAACAGGCTATCTGCCTATGTCTTCGTCATTCTGCCATCTTTTCCCTGACATGTCTCACGTCCTTCTCCAAGTTCCCTTCCTCCTATGCAAATCAAGACATGCAAAATTGCTCATGTGGGCTTCACGCCCTATCACTTTATCAGACACACCCAGATATGTCTGAGTCCCAGAGCAGTAAGACCAGACACTCTCTCTGTCCTTCAAAGGCAGTTCACAGCGCTTGACCCTAATGCCTCCATGGGCAGCTCGCTGGCTTTCTTTTTCCTGGTTCTTGCATCAAGGAGGCTGCTCTTACCGTCCTTTATAAGTCGCAATTTCCATGTCCAGTTCTGCCTATTCCAATCCCTTACTGTTATTTTTCTTCTTAGCATTTACCATCATGTGACATATTACTATTTGTCTACACACTGTATCCTCCACTAGAATGGGTTTATGTTCGTTTATTGCTCTAGTCCCAGCTCCTAGGACAGTGCTCGGTACATAGCATGCGTTCAATAGGTATTTCTGAATAAAATAATGAAAGCCCTACAGATTTAAAATAATGTTACTGGACGGAGTTGTGGGTTTTCAAAGTGGACCCCGTGGAGAACTAAGTCTCCATGTGGAGAGAGTATGAGGTCCTTTTGCTTACAGGTCAATTAGAGCAACTCTGCTTTTATGTGCTGTGTTAAGTAGGGGTTAGAGGTAAGATTTTTTTGAAAAACAGGTTCATCATCACAAGAGTTTAGAAATCACTGATAATAGGCCAAATGGCTCATTGCATGAGTGAAGGCATGCACTGAGGTCTAAGAAGGTGAAGACCAGATTACTCAGTCAATTCATGATACTGTGTTTCCCCAAAAATAAGACCTAGCCGCACAATCAGCTCTAATGCGTCTTTTGGAGCAAAAATTAATATAAGACCCGCTCTTATAGCAAAATAAGACCGGGTCTTATATTATATAACATAATATTACATTATATAACATTATATTATATATATACATACATATATATGCATATATATATATATATATATATGTATATATATAATATACTATTATATTATGTAAGACCCAGTCTTATATTAAGTTTTGCTCCAAAAGACGCATTAGAGCTGATTGTCCAGCTAGGTCTTATTTTGCGGGGAACACGATAGGCAGGCCCAGAACACAGTTTATTCACTAATTGACTTTCCTGGGATGTACAGATGGGGCAAGGTGACTTAATCAGATGCTGCTTCTTCGTGAACTATGAGTCAGAACACTGATATGAAACCAAGTTCAATGACAGAGCAGGTCCTTGCTAATAGCTCCTCCCTGGTGACCCCAAGATGGAAGAGTCCGCTATCTGACCCTCGAGAGCTGGAGCAGTTCATGAACCTGTCTGCTTTTGCACACACGTGTGTGTATTCACATGATGTCTAAGCATTGCAGACAGCAGAATCCATCCAATTATAACCAACTCTTATTAGAGAGTCAGCCACCCGTGGGTTAGGTCCTTGTAAAACGGAAGTTCCCCCTACGTCAAGTAACCATCCAAAGGACATTTATTACCGCACAGAAGAAGGGGCAGGGGATGGGAAACCCCAGGGCTGGTAGGGCTGGGAGTTCAATGGCGTTATCGAGCGCCCAGTGGCTAGTTGTCTTTCTCTGCTATCATTTCTCAGCAAACATAGTTAGATCGTCCTTGTCAGACCTCCTCCTGGCCCCAAGGTAGCTCTCAGCTCATGAAGAACTCAAGGAGCGAAGGACAAAAGGGAACATCTCCTTCATGTCCCTTTTTATGAGCAACGAACAACGACCTAGAGGCACCCCTCTGAACTTCTCCCCACATGCCCATGCTGGAACCAGTTTGCGTGACTCACACTCGAAAGGATATGGCTGCTGGAAGGAGGGTGAGCAAAACCAGAATCCTGTTGGTGTGATGCCTAGTTTTACCTGTCAACTTGGCTCTGTTATCATACCCATCCTTAAACACTCACCTGGGTATTGTTATGAAGGTATTTTGTCATTGTGAGTAAAATCTACAATCAGTTGCCTACAGGAAAGATTATCCTTTTTAATCTGGGTGGGTCTCATCTAGTCAGTTGGAAGGGCCTTAAGAACAGAAGTGAGATTTACCTGAGGAAGAAGGGATTCTATCTGTAAGCATTAGCTCCGGCCTTTGAACGTCCTGCCTGTTAGTCTGCCCTAGAGATTTCGGACCTGGTATGCATAGTCAAATACATATGTATACGTGCGTGTGTGTGATATAGAGCTGTATAGATATACATACAGATATATAGATATATAGACTCTGTTCCCTCTCTGATAGAACCCTGACTGGTCCAGTCAGATAGGAGGGAATTGGGGAATGGCTATTGGGTAGAAGACAGTAAACACTCTTTTTATTTTAAACCAAAAGATGAAATTTTCAAGAATATGCCATCCATTCATTTATCTATTCATCTAGTCAACAAATATTTTGAGCACTCACTTTCACATTTATTCATAAATATTTTTGAGTATTTTATAGGTACTTGGGACATCTTCCTGAACAAAACAAACAAAAGCCTGCCCTGTTTTAAATTAACACCCTCAAATATATGCTGTCATGTCACCCTAAAATTTACCTTTATAACACTCATCACAATACATTTATGCAGTGATATTGTGATTTTTTAAAAATGTGGACCTTCAGGTTTGTTTTGGAAAAAAGCAAACATTAAGGAGACTTCAACACTGAAGAAAAGGGTTGACGTCCAGAGCTCACAAATACCTGTCACCTGGCAAGATGACACTGTCCATCTCTTAAAGTAAGGTAGGACCTTGTGAGTGGTTCCGTCTAATAGCCTATGAATGGAAAACATGAAATCTCTTCCAGGCCAAGACTTACAGAAGGGAGTAGGAGTTATTCCTGTCTGTCTCTCTGACGTGTCAACCCATGGAGCCACGTATCAAACACCATTACCTTTGGGGTTTAGGATTTTGATACATAATTTTTTGGGGGGTGAGGGGAACACAAACATTCAGACCATAGCAATGGCTCTTTCTACCTCAGGAGCAAGTCCCAGAGAGGGCTGACAGCTGAGAGCATCTACCGATTACCATCCACGACAGCACGGCTCAGGCCACATATACCTCCCATCATTCATTCAATATCTATTTATTGAGCCCCTACTATGTGCTAGGTATTTGCTGGGTGGTGAGTATATAGATGTGACCACTAACCTCAAAGTCTGGGAAGATAGATACATCAACAGGCAATTGCAATATAGGAAATGTTTTAAAGAAGCATCTTGAACTAACAACAACAACAATAATAATAACAATAATAAGTGATACCATGTAATGGATGCTTATTCTGTGCTAGGCATTCTTTAGGTTTTACTTGCATTACTTTACTCAATCCCTACAACAATCTTATTGAAGCAAGTCCTGGTATTAGTCCCATTTTACAGGTCAGAAAAATGAGGCTCAGAGAATAAAATGATCTGCCCTAGTTGGAAAGCTAGAAAGTCAAGGCTGGGACTGACAACACATCTTTCATAGTTAAAGCTTGTGCTGCAAACAGCTGCCTAGCACTGTCTCCTACTTCATGCCTAGTACGGATGGTGAGTGCCCTCAGTAAATGATGGTTGATTGAATAAGTGACTGCTACAATAAAGTCAGTACAGAAGCTCCTGCTGGGAGCCAGTGGAGGGGCATTATTGAAGCCGCCTCGGCCAGTGGTTCTCAAAGTGTGGTTCCCTGGAATAGCAGCCAAGGTATCACCTGGGAAATTGCTAGAAAGGCAAATTCACAGACCCTTGATCCAGACCCACTGATGCAGAAATTCTGGAGCTAGAGCCCAGAAATCTGTATTTTAACATGTTTTCTGGGCGATTTTGATCCACAACAAGGTTTGAGAAGCATTCCTTCGCTTCCCAAAGTGTAGACTGGACCTGCAGCCACATCCTCACTGCTCACCTGGGAGCAGATGAGAAGTGCAGACGCTCATAGCTCACCTGGGACCTACTGAATCGGAACCTCCATTTTAACAGCATTCCCAGAGGATTTACTTGCAAGTTAAAGTCTGAAAAGCACCGGTCTACACCACTGGTTTTCAAATTTAGTCGCCCTTTGGAATCACCTGGAGAGTTTTTAAGAACGACTGATGCCTGGGTCTAGCCTCTAGAGATGGTAGCTTAGTTGGTCCGGGGTGTGGCCTAGATTTCAGGAATTTTAAAAACTCCCCAGATACAGGGAAGTTTGAGAATCACGGGTTTCCAGGGCTCTAAGAAGCCTTCCCAGAGGACATAGCATCCTAGCTCAGCCCTGGCCCCCAAGGTTGGGTGTTTCCCGGATAGGGACAGAGAAAGCCAGAGTGTTATTGGCACAGCCACCAACACTGTCTCTACCTGTCTTCAGTCAAAGAGGGAGGCCTCCCAAATCAAGGACTGTCAATCCATCGCCCTGTCAACAGCCTCAAATTCACTATAATGCTCGAGGCACAAGTTCAAAGGCAGGGCACAGTGAGGGAGAGGCTTTATTACATAAAGCCCACATTCTCTGTGCTGTGCATTAATTAATTTCAAACTAGGCTGAGTGATGGTGGAGGTTTGGGGCAGCAGCGTGGGTAAGAAAAGGACTTTCAAAAAGTCCCTCCGTGCTTCTAGAAATGCCTCCCACCCGGACCCACCCAATCACGGTTTGGGAAGTGAGGCCAGCCTGTGAGCAGGACCCTGAGAAGATAAACTCTTCCCTGTTTTGTTTGGCAAAAAGAAATAGGGGGTAGTAAAAGCACAGAGCCCAAGTGGGGAGGTAATCAGTAGGGCCAGATATAGAGGGGCAGGAGAGTTTGGAGGGGTGGGGGAGAGGGCAGCGGTGAAAAGGACGCCGAAGGAGCAGTGACTGTAGGAAACAAGGACCTAGATTCTTCAGAGCTGGCCTTGCGGTCTCCAGGGCTGGAACTGTTTCTATCGCACCCATTTCTCCACGTCCTCCTCCTCCTCCCCTCATCTCCTGTGACTAATGATTTTGACCCTTTCCCAACCTGATCTGCAATATCTCAGACTTCTGCCATAGGCGGCTTCCGGCCACTGCAGGTCAGATAGCTCTGAGCACAGGACGGCCAGCCTTGCAGAAACCAAATGGCTGCGGAACCTGACAGAGGCATGTTCCCAAAATACCTCCAAGGCTCAGTTGGTGCTGTCTTTCCTTCCGTTCTCTTTTCCCAGTCTTATTATAATGAATTACTTTTCTCTCATTCTTTTGGGTCTTCTCTTTTTCTAGGCACTAGCTCAGGGGGAACAATGAGAAAAGGGTAAAGCGATAATGTAGGTTTTTTTTAGTGACATGACCGGAATGAGTTCATCACGTGATGACTTTTCAGAAGAGACCCCACTCCACCCCCTTCAAAGAGTTATTTTTCTCAGAACAAATATGGTGCCATCAGCCCAAATGTTCTTAGAATACCTCTTTCGGAATGTCCTTTGGAAATAACTTAAGGGGCATTTAGAAGCAAAGAACCAAAAGCAAGGTTATTACACTATTCGTTCATCTTTTTAAAAAAACACACTCATTTTTGCCTCTCAGTTGTGTGATCCAAAATCAGGGTCCCCAAGTGAATCACCCATTTTATTCCTAGTGAGATGTGACTTTTGCCCCATGTTAAAAGCTGCCCTCAAAGTTTGCAGATCTGGCTCCAATAAAGAAAAGGGGGATCGAATATATGGTGATGGAAGGAGAACTGACTCTGGGTGATGAACACACAATGGGATTTATAGATGATGTAATACAGAATTGTACACCTGAAATCTATGTAATTTTACTAACAATTGTCACCCCAATAAATTTAATTAAAAAAAAAAAGAAAGAAATTGTTTTTTAAAAAAAAAAAAAAAGCAAGCAAGAATCTGGAGATTATACTTCTCTTCTGCTTTCTGCCCCCTACAAAGAGAACTTCTAAAAATACTCTGAATAATGACAGAATCTTCAGGAGAAGAGTCCAGCCTCTGAAAAGGAACTTTGGGCAGGGCGTTACTGATCTGAGGTGATACTCTCTAAAATTACAAACTGAAAAAAAAGTTAAGGGTTTTCTTAGTCATGATAAATGAACTCAATCTCACTTCCTGTTTTATCTTCAGAATAGTACCTGGGACAATCCCAGCTCTTAGCAACTCAAATTTTTCCAGGCATTTTTTTCCTCCTCAGGATAAGCAACAAAGGAAACAAGCATGCACTTGACTCGATATTATAGGACGTGGTTTTCTCCTCTGTTTTATTTCTCCTCTTTGACTCCTCTCCTACCTTAAAAGGAAAGGCTATTTTAATGCCAAATGTAACCAAGTCAATAAGCATTTTCTGCATGCAAGGCCCTGTTTCACCTGGTATGTGGGAATTCTGGGCCACCTAAGATGTGCTTTCACGTTTACTCTCCTCTAGGGTTTCAGCATAGAAAAATGGGTTAGGGCTGCCTGAGACACTGTGTCGAGAGGATTCTGAGGTCCAGAGTTGGTGGGAAAGTACACATATGGCTTCCCGACCCCTTACACTTACTAGACATTGAAATATTTTGCATGGATACATGGGGAAAAAAAGGAGAAAGAAAGTGTGGGTGAGTGAGTGATGCACGAACAATGGGACCCACCAGTTGGTCCAGAGGAAATGAGTGCTATGACGTTCACGGAGTCAAGTGAACTTTTAGTGTAATATCCATCGCAGATGGCTGCCAGAGTGTGCTCCCTTCCTATTTCCACCCAGTGTTGAAAGTAACAATGTAGGTGGGATCCCCACTGAAATTGTTTATTTTGAAGTATATATTTTACCCCATTCTGCTGAGATAGATGGGACACCCATGAAAGTCAAGAAAAGACTGAGGGACGGCTGTCGACTGAACGAGAATGAAAGAGACGTGAAAGCTGAACGGAACAAGGGATTCTGAACTGGACACTTTGGCTACAAACACATCATTGGGTGAAGCTTGAATGGGATCTGAGAACTATGGTAACAATGTTAGTTTCCTGATACTGACGGTTATATTTTGGTTATATTGGGAAAGGCCTTCAATGTTAGGAAATAAAGATTAAGTAGCCAGGGCGAAAAAAATAACTACCTGGTCCACAAACATAAATGTACATCTTCCCTTATTGTTCCCAATATGAAAATGGGATTTGCCTCCAGCAAATATACTCAGTTTCCTAATAAACACGCTGGCTTAAATAATAATAATAACAACAACAAATCGAAAGACAGAGGGTGCCAAAAATATGTATACACATTTTAAGGAAAGAAAACACTATTAAAATTGTAATATTCAATATATACTGATAACAAAAGATGAATACAAGTCATGTGTATACATTTTTTTGGCACCCCCGGTAGGTAGGAGAGTTGAACTAATATATTTAGGTTCAGTTTGATCTTCTTTGTGGCTTGTGCTAAAGGGGAACCTTTTCAACTCACTGAAATATGCTCCACAAGGAGAGTGTACTTGTCAGATTGTCATCAAACTTTGCAGCCAAAGAAACTATTTAGACTTTGGTGAGGTCTTAGGTCTTATAATATTACGAGTTGTCACATTCTGGACAGTCATAGAGTTGTCATGGCTTTTACCCGGAAAGAGCAAGAAGTCCATGACCGTTTCTAAAGCAGTACCTTACCATGGAATACACCTGCCAAACTTCTTTGAAAGACGTGCTTTAAAAAAAAATACCGTTTGCAAAAATCTTCTCCCATTCAGTTGGTGGCCTCTTTATTTTGTCAATGGTTTCTTTCGCTGTGCAGAAGCTTTTAAGTTTCATATAGTCCCATTCGTTTATTTTAGCTTTTACTTCCATTGCCTTTGGAGTCAAGTTCATAAAATGCTCTTTGAACCCAAGGTCCATAAGTTTAGTACCTATGTTTTCTTCTATGCAGTTTATTGTGTCAGGTCTTATGCTTAAGTCTTTGATCCATTTTGAATTAACTTTGGTACAGAGGATAAGGGGGATCGAATATATGGTGATGGAAGAAGTGACTCTGGGTGATGAACACACAATGGGATTTATAGATGATGTAATACAGAATTGTACACCTGAAATCTATGTAATTTTACTAACAATTGTCACCCCAATAAATTTAATTTAAAAAAAAAAAATACCCCTCTGGAAGAAACATTCTCAACTCATAGTGCTCAGGGTCAGGTTTGTGTAAGAAAGTTTTGGGGACCAAATAACCAAACAGATGCCACAAAACCTAAGACTTTCATTTGAGTAGAGAAGAGGGATTTATTAGACCAGTAGATTAAAATTCCTGTATTTAAGACATATTTCACAAACACTTAATGGGGTTTTCCCACCCGTTAAGAGTAAACTAAGGGCACAATGTTCCATTTTATTAGGGGCAGTAACTTCATTTCATTTATAGACTAAACTGGCAGGGAAAAGAAAAAAAAAATACCAGGGTAGTTCTCGCCAGAGAAAACATGACTTAATGCAAGTACTCAGGCCACATCTTAGAATAAAGGTCTGTCTGTAGCCTTGGCAATTTCTTTTCCTTTTTCTATGTTTTTGGGAGGGGATGGTGATTTGGAAGAAGAAAAAAAAATCCTGTGGTTGGCATTCAATGAAGTTAACACTTCTGGGGCAGGACCTCTATTACATGCAAACATCATGAATTAAAATCAGAGAACAGTCTATTTACACATGAAGGTATACAGGGTCAAACAGAAAACCCTGCCAAGAATCTCAGCCTTTGGCTGGGAAATACTGGCAATTGGCCTAAAGCAAATGGTCCATGGGATGGGCAAAGCCAGGAGAAGCCACGAGATCTACTTTTAAATCCACATGACGTTTAGTAAACACACATCAAGAGATTCATCTTGGAGACCCATGAAGAATTTCCATTCTGATATAGAGGCCTCATAAGAAAGGGAGGTGTCCCTACATCCCCCCCACAGAATTTGGCACACTGACACGGCTGGTACAGATACAGAGCAGGCAGAACACTTTCTCGGGGAAATTTGGAAAAATCTGTATTAAAACCTTTAAATAAGTGAGTACTCACCTCTACTAGTACATCCTAAAGAAATAACTGGACAATATTCACAAACAGTATATATTTAAGTGCAAGGATGTTTATTGTAGAACTGTCTCCCAAGTGTGGATTATTAGAAACGATCTGAATATTCATTGATAGGAAATTGGTTAAATCAACGAAAGCAAATCCATCAATGGGCTACCATACAGCCTTTGAGGAGGATAAAATATATTTATACGTGTTGACATGGAACTATGTCCCTAATATATTAGGTTGAAATGGCAGGATGTTAAGAAATGTAAAGTATGATTTCAATTTTTGTGGGGGGGAAAAAAAAAAAGGACCGTGTGTGGCTCAGACTAATACCCACAGAACTACCAAAAGCAGTTATTCTTGGTGGGCAAAATGACTAGAAAATGTCCACTTGCTCTATGTGTCACATTTCTATGGTGTTTGGACTCGTAAACAAACATCCTCGTAGATCATGTTATAATTAGAAAAGACGATGATAGCTATGAAGAAAAGGCTATTTCTGGTAAAGGAAAAGACAGTCTATCTCTGAGAGGTGATCGCCTCATCTCTAAAGGAAATCTGAATGTTGAATTTGGACACACCTGCTTTCTAATCCTGGTTCTGCCATTTGCCAACTGTTGACACTGGGGAAAGTCAACTGAACGCCTCGGAGTCTATCCTTCCCTCCGTTACGTAAGGACATTCCTTTCTTCCTAGGCTGGTGATGAGGATTAGGTGAGGTAATGTTTGTACAAGACCTGGCCGAGTGCCGGGCACACATAAGTATTCAGTTAAAGAAAAAGCAAGTGCCTTATCCATTTAAACAGGTGCAATGCACATGATCTAAACACGAGCCGCCAATGGCCGTAGTCAAGGGGACGTAGTGGGATGTGTACTTGGTATCTTGCCTGCAGCTCGGCACTGTCTGGAAAATAAACAGCCTAGATGGCAGGTTATCTCTACCGAAAACACTAGCCCTAGAGCTGGGAGACGAAAACCCTGGTTAGTAACATGTCCAGAGCACCTACTATGTGCCAAGCTCTGTGCAGGCTATTTAATGTGATAAGTCATTTAATCATTGCGACCTCTATTATAGATAGACGCTTAATATTATCCCCATTTTACAGGTTAAGAAGTCAAGGTACAAACAAGTTATGGGGCTTGGATACAGTCACCTGGCTGCTTGGGGTAGAGTTGAAACTAGAACCCAGAACTCTGGCTTCTGAGCCTGCGTTCTTGCCCAACAAGGCCTACTGGTGTCAAATAATTTAGGGTGAGGTCAAGGCTAGAGTGTGGAATTCAGACAAAAGGGGGGGAGGGGTCTGTGGCAGAGGGTCAGCCCCCAAAACCTTAGAAAAGTCCACTGATGCTCAAAATTAAATGAGCATTGAGATGCCTTGCGGGGCTTGTGATGAGTGCCGGGCCCCCTTCCCCCACCACAGAGCTGATTCAGTAGGTCCAGGGGGGCCCGAGGACCTGCATTTATAACAAGCTCCCAGGTGACACTGACCATCTGGCGACCCCACTGGGAGAATCATTAGGTCCTCAGAGCTGCACAACATTCAGCAAACAGGGAGCAAGGTCAAGGGAAGCTGAAAACCAGGCAGAGTCTAGGCAGGTAGACCTTCTCCCTCTTCCTGATCTAACAAAATGTCAAATCATAGGGCATTTTTCAAGAAACGGAGTAAACACACTTGCTTATCCATACAACCCTGTTGCCCTTTGATTTCCCCCTGAGCGAGGCAGCATTGAAGACGTGTCCTTCAACAGCAGCCAATCAATGAAATGAGAAGGAATGTCATTCTTACGCTGCGTCTTTCGGACGACATCGAGGACCCAATTCATCAGTCACCCGATATCGCTTCCTATAAACCCTGGTACTGTCCTTCTCACTTCCTTCCACCTCACACGCTCGCTCACGGACTCAGAGACTTCCATCCTCCAAACTCTCCCTGGAGGCTCTCTTCACGTGTGGGGAAACACGTAACTTGTTGTCTTCCTATTTCCCTCCCAAATTCTCAATTAAGCTCGAAGGATCAGGGTGGCAAGAAAAACACCTTGGAAGTCTCCATCCATGTTATTTTGGCTGTGATCATGGCTTAAAATGCTACTTAAAATAAAGCCACGGGGTACATTTTTGTCTATTTTTTTCCTCAGTTCATTTGGCCAGATAATTCTACCCTAGTAAACGTATTTCTGCAAGACACACACCAAGTCTTCTTGACGGTGGCTGTCGTCTTTTGGAAGTGGGACAAAGGAAGCATGCACTCTACCGAATTCCAGGAATAAAGAACAAAGAAGTCTCCACAGATGTGTAAAAGATGTAAATGAAAGGGAATTAAAAAAAAATTAAAGAGAATTTTAAAAAGCAATTTCTGGTCATTTCAATTCATCAAAATAAGTGTGTCTGAGAGGTGAGGTCATGTTGAAAAATGGCTGCTGTCATGTTATCAAACCTACTTGGATAGGTAACATTTTGAAAGGGGGAGAGGAATAGTGCTGATTTTCTCACCAATTTTGGGGTGGGGGTGTCCAGAAAATAGATTGTGAGCTTGTTCCCACTTTGTTGCTAAGACGTGCCTTTTGGGCTTCCAAGTTTCAATGGGGAAATGGCCCACTTGCTTAACGTTCAGATCTCCCAACTTCTCTTCACCCAGGTGAGTGACCTTCTTTAATACGTTGTAACTGGAGTTTGAATATCAGACTTCCCTTGAGAAGAAGAGTCCTACTGCCAAAGCAGATTGCAGACCACTGACAGAAATCATCTCAACAGTAAAAACAGTCATTTCCCCTTGTGAGACTCAATAAAACTATTTTCATGAAAGAAAAAAACACAATAGGCCATACACATTTTTATTTTTCCTGAATTATCTTTTATGACAGAAAAGGATTATTTGTCACTGAACTAAACCCTGGTTTTGTATCTTTAGGAAAATAGGAAGCTGTTTCTGCCCCTACCTCCCTGTCACCAGCCCCAGACACACCTAGGGTCCACGTGGCCCTGGAGGGGGCCCCAAGGATGATAATACAGAAGGGAGCTGGCTGTCTTCCCTTATGTCTATTTCAAAGATAACGGACAAAGCCCGGGTTTCCATATTTCTCTGAATATACCGTTACATAAACACCATGCACGGATTCATGCAAACCAGTGGTTCTCAATCTTCTCTGTACGTCCAAAGCTCCTGGGAGCTTCGAAAAACATCTAGATGCCCAGGATTCACGCCGTAGCTACCAAATCAGAATCTCCAGGCGTAAGTTCTGGGTGTATTTAAGAAATATCAGCATGAACACAGCTTTTGGATCCTTTGTCCCAAAAGTGACCACCGTCAATAGGACAGAGGGAAACTGGCCGTGGCGTCAGAAGACCAAAGGCTGCTCATCACCCATTTAGAAACCAACAGGGTGGCAGGTCAGGGAGCCCTGGAGCTACTCAGCGCCCTGACTCTTTGTATGTGCCTCTCTTCAGGCTCAACATAGTCTACTGAGGGCCATCGCAGCTCCTTCACGCCATAGACAGGTGAGGCTTGTGGGGAGAAAGGTCATGGTCTTCTAAGCAGTATTTCCCCAGTGTGCCCATCCTGTGCAATGCCCAGTGGAAACGGAGTTTGATGGTCAAGTTCAAAACATGCTACTCACACTGATCCCTGTTATAAGCGCCGCTATGCACTTGGGTTCAACAATGTCCTGCCATGAAGACATCTGTTGACTCAGTATTCCCCACTCGTAGTCGACTGTGGAACCATTTTCCTATCCATGTACTACCAACATCAGAGGAACAGACTTTGGCAAACACCAATCCAGACTGCGAACTGCTGGACAAAAGAGGTCGGACAATTAAGTTCGTGAACTCATCCTAGAAAAAGTGCTACATACCTCATTGCTGAATATCACTATGGTCACCTTCCTAGTACTCCCCTTGGGAAGCTAGGCACCGACGCTAGTGCGTAGTCCACCCTTCAAAGCAATTCTGGAACTCTTTTTCTGGAATGGCCATCAGAGCTGTCGTTGTATTACCCTTGATGTCCTGAATGTCATCCAAATGTCTTCCTTTCAATATTTCCTTTATCTTCAGGTAAAGAAAGAAGCCACTGGGGGCCAGATCAAGTGAGTAAGGAGGGTGTTCCAATTCAGTTATTTGTTTACTGGCTGAAAACTCCCTCACAGACAGTGCCGTGTGAGCTGGTGCATTGTCGTGATGCAAGAGCCATGAATTGTTGGCGAAAAGTTCAGGTCGTTTTCGTCTAACTTTTTCATGCAGCCTTTTCAGCACTTCCAAATAGTAAACTTGGTGAACTGTGTGTCCAATTGGTACAAATCCATAATGAATAATCCCTTTGATATCAACAAAGGTTAGCAACATCATTCGAACAAGTTTGTGAACTTAATTGTCCGACCTTGTAAAGTCCAATGTCCCTGGGAACTTTGTAGTCATGGAAGCAACCAGAGAGGGAGAGGAATCACGGAATAAGACAGGGACAGGAAAGACCTGGGCTGGCTGAAGGGATTTAGAAGCATGATAGTAATCAGAGTACTTGAGTGTAATTGCTTATGTTGCTCCTGAAAGCATCTCAGGCAGGCTGGTGGTCCGACGTCCTAATTAGCTAATGGGTAGAGTCGGGTTTTCCATGTTTAGAAATGAGAGGCTTATAGGATCAGCACTCAAAGACAGACATTTTTTTCTTTCATTGCCATTTTCCTCTAAGATGGTGATTCTCAAACTTTAGCATGCATCAAATCCCCTGGAGGGCTTATTAAAACACAGCTTGCTGGGCCCCACCCCCAGAGTGTTGGACCAGCCGGTCCGGGGTGGGATCTGAGAATGTGCATTTCTAACAACTTCCCAGATGGATACTGGTGCTGCCCGCTTGGAGACCACACACTGAGAATGACTGTCACAGAAGAAGAGCCACAAAAGAGGAAACAGAAAGTAATGGGGAAAGAGGGAAGAGAACAAAAAGAAGAGAGAAAATATGAAGGAGAAGGAGAGGGAGGGAAGATGTGGAGATGGGGGAACGAGAGGTAAATGAGAGAAAGACAAAAGAAAAGCATTGAAAGAGAGGAAAGCTAGGAAGAGGATGACAACAAAAGAAGGGAGATGAATGAAAGTGAAGGGGTGGGTGAAGAGAGAGAGAGAGAGGAGAGAGAGACTGAGCTGTCTGCATAGTTGCGTAAAGATCTTCAAGCTGTCCCTGCTGGAATCTGGGCAAAGGACCAGTGGGGCTGAATCCCAGGTATTTGTGGGGCCACCAACTGTATTCACAGCTAGAAGCTTCCCATCTATACTGTTTGTGGCTATGCCTGGGTTCCTCATTTCCTAGTGGTCATGAAAGGCGTCATGCATGGTCTCTGCTCCCGCTCCATGCACAAGAACGCAGGATATGGTGAGGCCAAAAAGGAACACCCACGGAGCCATAGGTAGGGGAGTCATACCACTATATTCTTGCTGGTGGCTGGGTTGGAGAAACAGGAAACAGGAGCCACACAATTCTCAACCCTCACTGCGCTGCTTGTAGGCTCAGCCACCATCTCCTTGCTAGCCCCCCATTTTCTGCTAGCCTAGCCACAGCAGTTATATTAGTGGCCAATGGCTCACTGGTTCCAGCTGACGGCCAACTAGCCACAGCTGATGGCCATCCGATCACAGTTGATGGCCATTTACTACCTGAGCCAGCACCTTTCCACGTGAGGCCGAGAGCCTGGCAACTACTTTCTGGGGCTCTGTCCCCACACCAGTCTCAGCTTGGTGACACCAGCTGATCTGGAAGCAACTCTGGCTCCAGCTCTAGGAGAAAGCCATGAGGATGGAGGACAGATCTCCAGTGGCCCCGCTTTCCCATCCTACTTGCTGCCGCTCTCCCATCCTGGGTCTTGCTGGATCCTGGATCTCCTTCCCGACTCCCCCTCTGATCAAGAAGGACTGCCAACTCAAGCTGGAACCAACTTTCCCACCCATTTCTGCTCCCTGCTGGCCTGGGCACATCCTCTAGCTGTCCCATGCCCAAGACTTCTCAGAGCTCAACTTTAAGGCCAAAGTGGTCCCGACCCCCTAGTCAGGCAAACAAAAGTGTTCTCCAGGGTCAGAGGAGGCTGCTGGAGGGGCTGCTGATGAAATCGCATGTTGTTCCTGAGGTTTTCCTCCCAGTGAGGAAATGTGCGTCATCAGAACCTGGGGCCACCTCCACCTGAGGAAATCCAAGTGGGTGGAGAGAACCTCGGGCTTGGTTATGTCACTTCATTCAAAAGAGGTACACAATGGTGCCTGGAGATGAACTGTGTTGTAGCGACGGGGGATAAACAGGCTGAGGAACTGTGGGCTCAGCCTGGGAAGTCAGCAAGGATGGCAGTGCCTCTCTCCCCTGGATTGTGAGAAATCTTCGCTATAAATCAAGGAAATTAAATAGAGTACAGGGTTTAGGGCATTGCACAAACTCCTAATCCCATCCCATGTTGCTGAAAGGACCGCCACGCCCATCAGCCCAGACAGAGCGAAACTTTGTTGCCTGGGCTTTGCTCTCTTGCTCTCTTGGAGCCCAGCGAAGAGGCTGGACCTGGGGGGAACTTAACAGTTTGAGCTGCTTTGCAGTCCCAGGGCAGGAGAATGTGAGAGTTTGGAAAGGGGTTCAGAGACCCTTTCCTTTTACTGCTGCCTTGGTACAAGCAGGGAAACTGATAAAGAGAAGGAACTTGTACAAAGGCACAAAGCTAGCAACTAATCCACAGGCAGATACAATTGCAACTGTAGGTGGCAACTGGAAACTGTGTCACGGAGCAATTCGCAAGTGGTTTGCTTTTGGCATCAGAAGACTGTGCAAACCAATGTGACAGAGGAAAGCTCTTACTTGACGTAGGCTGCATCTTTACGACAGCAATCAACAAAAGCACTTCTTTTCATACCGTAAAGTTATGCAAGCCAAAGCATAACTATTTTTGTAAAATGTTGTAAAACATTTAGAATAAGCAGGCAAGCAAAGTAAAGAGAATGAAAACGTGACCGTGCAGACAAAAGAAGAATGGCTTCGGATTTCTGAGCATTTATAATGCAGCAGACATGGGACCACGTCCTTCGATTCAGTCATGTGACACGAGACCACGCCCTTTAGTTCTGTCATCTGACACGAGACCACGCCCTTTATTCCGTCATCTCTCGTAATCCTCCTAAACGCCAAACGGAAGTTTGGTTTGGTTGCAGTCATTTTTCAAATAAGGAAAATGAGGCACAGAGAGGTTAAGATACTTGCTCGAGATAAAAATCCAGCCTTTTTGTGTTTTTTACTTAATTCTCCAACATGAGCATTTCTCTGAGAAAGAAAGAACTCTCCTGTGCCATTGCTTTGAACGATTCCATGGTGGAGCGGATACTTATGTTTGACAGCAGGTACTATGTGACTTGTCCCTATAGCGGAGGTCTGCAAACTTCTTCTTAAAAGGCCAGAGAGTAAATATCCTTTATTTCGCTGACCCTAGGGTCCTGTCCTTGCAGCAACAGGCGGGACATAAGCTGATGGGCAGGGCTGCGTTCCAATACAACGTCCTTCACAAAAACAGGAGGTGTCAGGATTTGTCCTGCAAGCTGTGGTTTGCTTCCCCACGCAGCACAGTGCTGCCAGGACCTTGTTATAAACGCTCAGAAATAACAGTCTCTGTTGTTGTCATTATATATCAACATAGCTGTAATAAGATACCGTAATACACCTGTGAGCCAACTCATCGGGCCGACAACAAATCCTGGAGAGAAGTGATTCTCCAACTGTACTGTGTAGGAGAATCCACGGTGTTTGTTAAACACGCAGAGGTGGGCCCCGGCCCCCAGAGACTCGTGCATTGGCAGTCTGGGTCTGGGCATGAGAATCCGCAATGTTCCTGAGCACCCTCAGGTGGCCCTGATGAGGGGGCGGGGTGACCACGTTTAGAGAACCGTTGTTAGGTGGGTCATGGGCTGGAAATCAACGAAGGACGGCCTGGGGCAGGCTGGTTGGCATACTCTGAGTACAGAGGAGCAGGGTGTCAGCCCTCGCAGGATAGCCCCTGGAGCCACGTTGGCTGTCCCTGGAAGGGGCCGTGACTAGACAAGCATGGCTGAGCGATAAGAACGACAGACCCCGTTAGAGAAGCACCTACTGTGATTCCCACGGGTTAACTCAATTCTCCCGGCAGCTCTTAAGTGCTTCTCCCCAATATTAGACAGGTGACAAGGGCTTGTCTACAGATGCTCAGCTTGGAGTCTTGCCACTTAATCGCAGAACCTGAACACAGACCTCAGAGCGTGAGCGAGTGGAAAATTGGGGCACAGAGGATGAGTCCGGCTCAGAAGGGAGGAACGACTTCACGGGGGTCACAGCTCAAACAGACCTATAGGGGAAAAGGCTAGGCTGCCCAAAGATGTCCTGATCCTGTTGACTGGCTGATTTCCCAAGGGCTTCTAGGGTAAGTTCTCGGGTTTCCCATTCCAGGCAGGGGAGTCCTGATTGGCTGAGTCAAGATCACGTGACCCACTCTTCCTACAGTGCACCTGCCTCGGGATTCAGGCTCCTGACGCCTGCCCTTCCTGCCGTGGTTTGTCAAAAAGATGCACGTTCCCCTGAGTGACCACCCCTCAGCATACAGTCGGCACTCAATAGATGCTTGCTGAGTTCCCCTGGTGCCCAAATCATTTTTCTTTCTCTCTTCAAGGATTTCAGCAGTGACAGTAGTCGTAACAAAAGTGAAGACTTATTGTAGGTTTACCATGTGCAGACACCTTCCGCACGAAATAAGCTACATTCAGGGAAAATCATTGACTTGTGACAGCATCCCCATGGTAACCATAAGGTAATTCATGTATATTTCACATCTGTGAAAGGTTATACCCATTTTAGAAGTGTGGAAACTAAGTCTCAGGAATATTAAGCGACTTTCCCCCCCCACATCACAGACTAACTTAAGTAGAGGTGATAGGATGTGAATGTTTAAACACCATGCCTCAAGCCTCTCTAAGTTTCAAAACCTTCTCTCACGTGTGGTCACCTTTGCTCCTTACAGCACCTTGTGGCTTGTTATGGTAAGATGGTGGTCAAACGTGTCTCCTACACCAGCAGCAGCCACAGCACCCGAACTCGTTAGAAATGCAAATTCTCAGGCACTCCCCCAGATCCAGTGACTCAGAAACTTGCAGAGAGGAGGACCCAGCAATCTCTGTCCTAACAAGCCCTCCAGGAGATTCTGATGCATGTGTAAGTTTGAGAGCTAGTGCATAGGGATTCTTTATCTCTGAATGATAAATAAGGGAACAAAGGAACAGAGAGGTCCAGCGGTTTGTCTAAGGATGCACAGGAAGAGGTTACAGGGCTACGCCTCAACACCATTGTTCAGCATTTCTCATCACAATCACGAGAGACACATTAAAATACGGCTTCCCTGCCCCTCCCTAAACCTAGTAACTCATGATTTCTGAGGCTGGAGCCGCACGAACTGCATTTTAACAAGTTCCCAGGCGATTCCAAAGTTTGAGAATTACCCCAGAGCTCCCGTTGGACTAGAATCACAGAGTTCTTTCCTCTTCCCACTGCCAAGTTTCCTTTCTTTCTTTCTTCCCACACCCCCTGGTACCTGGGCTCCTCTTGGGTTCTTTTGCAACAAACTAGTTATGTACAACTAACTAGTTGTAGAGAGAAGCTTCATTTGTTGCAGAGAAATCCAAAGAATTAGGTACCCTGCCTTATGCCTCTGAGTTCTTAAGCTGTTTAATTATTTAAAAAAAAATCCAAGTCATCCATAACTATGCTTATTGTAAAAGTTTCAAACACTACAGAACTTTATAGATTTTTAAAAAGTGAAAGCTGTTTTCCTTCTGACCTTCCCCCGCTCCCAATCCAGACCACCCTCAATTGCTGTTAACAGTTTGGTGTATAACTTTCCAGATATTTAAAATTGCTATTTGAATACATATGTGGACACAGATAATTCAAAGCAGGAATGGGACTATGTTATTCTTCTTATTATGTGATAAGATGCACTTAATAGGATATTATGTACATCTCTCTGTGTGTGGCGTGTTTTTCAGGACATACAAATATAGCCCATTCCAGTCCATGGTTACATAGTATTTCACTTTTGGAATTATCTTAACTGATTTAATTAGTCACCAATTGACTAATTGAGATTTTTGTCACTTCTTATTTTTCACTATTACAAACGGTGCAATCCTACATATCCTTACAGGTGCACTTTTTTGAACAGGTGTGTATCTGAAAGGTTACTGTCTTGAAGAGGAAATATTGGGATCCTACGTTCTGCCCACTTGACAAACTAGTCTATCCTTTTCCAGTCAGATTTTTCTATGTCTAAAAGGACGACTGACACAGAATGACAGCAACGCGCTGCCATTGTTTTTTGCTTTGTACCTGCTTCTGGCAGTAGGGAAGGGTTGAAAACGCAAAGGAATGACTTGTTTTGTTTTGCTTTGCTTTTTGCCAAGGTGGGAAGGTTGTCACGAATGCCAATCTGAGCTTCAAGACAGAAGCTAAGAGCTGATACTCTCCACACCATCCCTAGGTCTCTTCCTGATTGAAATAGGTGGCAGTTTGCAGAGACAGGAAGAGGTGTCATATCCCAGGCTGCGCGTGAGTCATGACAGAGCTTGGTTTAGCTGCTCTCGCTGTCGATCGCTTGATGCTATTTTTCTGAGGTTCCCCCAACCCCATGTGATTTCAGTATATGCACCACACCGCATCCCCCCAACCCCAGCTCCTATGACTCAGTCACATACACAGCACTGAGTCACTAGCGAATGGAAATCATGCGCAAAACCTGGCTGGCTCCCAGGGAGCCACAGAGCACGTCCAGAAAATCAGGGATTCCCGTTCTGCCAAGGAGGCACGGGGAGAGACAGCTGATTCTCCATGGTCAGGAGGGAGAGGTTTCAAAGCTCCAGGCCGCTGGGGTTGGCAGAAGTGCCTGCTGTTTTGGGAAACTGCATTGCAGCAATTGTGAGAGAACAGAACTGTCTCTGAGGCAAGAGAAATTAAGAGCTGAAATATACCATACTACAATGGTGAGCTCTTATCTCAAGTCTCGCTGGGATCATCCTCTTAATTATAAGAATTGTTTAAAACCCATGTCTCTCTCTTGTTAATGATAATAGCTCATTTTTGTTGTTGTTAAACAGTTATTTTGTTCTGGGCACTGTCGTAGGCCCTTAGAATACTTTATTCCTTCCAATCCTTTAAACAACTTTTTTTGATAGTCATTGTTATTTTCTTGGCTGTAAATTGAAGAACCTGAGCCTCAGGTTAGATAAGGACTCTGTTACGTGGCTAAGATTAGAGTATGGACCCCAGGCATGGTGAATGTAACAGGCGCAAAATAACGGGTCCTAAGGAACATAAAAAGCATTACAGTAAAGTAGAAAATGCTCCTGGCCTCCAACTTTGTATTAGGCAACTGCTGCTGTGTTACAAATGACCCCTAAAATTAGTAGCTGAAAAGGACAAATATCTATTATGTCACAGTTTCTGAGGTTCAACAATCTGGGAGCCATGTGGATGTGGCTCAGGGTCTCTCATGAACTTGCAGTCAAGTTGGCACCTCGGCTGCAGTCTCATCTGAAGTTCTGCACTGGGGGGAAGTGCATTTCCAAGTTCACTCATGTGGCTGTTGGCTGAAGGCTCAGCCCCTCACACGTGGGTATCTCTATAGGGCTACTCCCAAAATATGACTTCTTCCAGAGCAAGGTGGGGAGGGGGAGAGAGACAGACAGACAGACAGAGAAGCTGCCATCTCTTTCATTACCTAATCTCAGAAGAGGCACACTATCATGTCTGCTGTGTGTCACTGGTCACACAGACCAACCCTGGTACAATGTGGGAGGGGACTAGAGACAGGTAGGACCATGGGGGTTCATGTTACATCTTAGAGGCTGGCTACCACCTAAGGACACATCTCGTAGCTAGAAAACCGCCAACATCTTCGTGTGATACAACCCACCCAGGGCCCAGTTCCCTTGATTTATTTTTCCTCATCATCCAGCACTCAGACCAAACTCAGATGGGCAAAACAGAAGGGGACCCTTCTCACCAAAGCAGATGACAGCAACTCAGCTCAGAGCTCAGTGGAACTTTCTGTGGTTGTGTTTTGTTTTTTAATCTAGACTTTTCTTTTCCTCTACGCATGGAGACTCAACATGAGGAAGCCTGGTTCATGCACTGAGAGCAGATGAAAAGATAAGGATAATTTTGTTTGTTCACATTTGAGAAGCCAGTTCTCAAGCTGGCTCTTTTGGGGGTGGGGTGGGGCGGGGAGTGGAGAATGAGGAGAAAAGCCAGGAGAAAAACCTTCTAATTAAACTGTACCACCAAGTAAAGGAAATGTTTTTTTAAAAAGATTTTTATAAAATGAGAAAAGAACATCCCCTCACTTCCCACTTGAATAAATTGTCACTCTGCAATGGCTTCTGAAGTTCCCACCGGGTCTTATATTAATTTTTGCTCCAAAAGTCGCATTAGAGCTGATTGTCCGGCTAGGTTTTGTTTTTGAGGAAACATGGTATGTATTTTTTCAAATATTTTTTCTTCTCTTTAAAAATGATCCAAACCTCCCATAGACCAAAAAAAAAAAAAAAAAAAAAAAAAAAAAAAAAAAAAGGCGGTGGGGGAGTTCTTTTCTTGCAGGACTTACTAGAGCCTTTACTGTTCCAACAATCACTGGCACTCTGGATTAGCCATTAATATATAATCATATAGCTGACATTTCTAGAATATACCAGACACTGCTTCGATATTTTTTTCCAAATGTTTAACCATTTCTTTTTGCTACCTTTAATGGAACACTTTCTATATGCCAGGGCTTTTCATATGGGCTCTTTGCATCTACTACCTCATGTAATCCCTTCAATTACTCAACGAACAAGAGTTTATTCCTACTTCCATTATACAGATCAAGAAAGTGAGGTCCAGAAATGTTAAAAATTCTTGCCTAAGGTCACACAACTAGTAAGTTATGAATCCAAGTAATCAGATTTTTCATGTGAATATATTTTTTAAAAACATTATCTAGACGGACTACAGAAATAATTCCCAAGAAACTGATTTGAAGGGTTAAAGGGATGGGTAAAACACCATAACTTGCAAACTACCTACCATATTTTCCAGAAACCAAGTTCTTAGGCCAAACTGAAGAAAATCAGACCCAGAACAAAGAATATGATGCCTTTTTTTAAGTGTGTGTGTATCTGTTATAATTTTTAAACTCTAAAATGATTTTCATTCTAAGACTCAATATTAATTTGATGTCAGCTCTTAGAATCAAGGAAATACTTATAACAGATAACCTGCATTTCCCATGTTTTCTACATCGAGTATATATTACTTTTGTAACAATTACAAGAAAATTAATAAACCATATTTTTAAAAGAAAGTAATTGTATTTGAAATGTTCTGCTTTATATCCCTTCTCTCATTGAACCCTGTATGAACCCACTGGGGCAGAGATCTGGAAACCTCCATGCCCTTGAGGGGATAAATTGTATTTCTGGAGGCATTAACATTTTACCGATGACCCATTTTACAGATGAGAAAAAGAGAAATCAAGTCAAATCCAACTTAGAATTTCCAGGCCCTGTGTTTGAGCAAGGGTCTTTTGGTTGACTAACAATCTTTTTATGACCCCAAGGGTGGATGGAGAGAGACGGAAGGGACAGAGAATCCCATGGAAATCCCCAAACAAGAACAGGGTAGGACAAACCCTCTTGGGAGGAGACAGTAGACACATGGCGGCATGAGGAAATACCCATAGCCAGTTCGGGGATTTGGTTTGGAGATCTTTCCACTCTTCTTAACATAACTCAGCTCCACTCTCTTCACTTTGGAGTGTCTTCCTCGCTTTCTCGCCTGTATCTCTTTCCTCCCCCGCAGAGAACCTCCTTCCTTACAACTTCAACTTGCCATGGCTCCCATGGGCTCAGCTTTGCCACAGGGCTTCTCACAATACTACCTCTCAGTCCTCAAGTCTCACTATCACCTCAGCTCAGTGCTCTTCCATGGGTCCAACTCATCTCCCTTCGCAGCAGGTAACACCCGAGGCTGATGGCACTTTTGGGATAGTCCCTACTCCTGGTGGGTCAGTCCCCTGGTAGAAAACATGGCTGTGGGCTGGCCCGTTCCGGACACTGAGGCTGCCATCATGATTGACATTTCTAGAACATCCTGAATCCTCAGCGATGACTTCCGCTGCATCCATAAATATCCTATTTCCTCGCATATGGACTTCATTCGTGTACTTACTCAGTCCTGTATTCCTTCAAGAATTACTGACGGAGCACTGACTCGCTGATAGTGCTAAGCACTGCAGATATAGCAGCAAACAAAACAGACAGTGATGACATTCTAGTGACACCAAATATAAGCAAGTTATGTAGCGTGTTTGATAGGGATGAATACAAAGCAAGATGAAGTGGAGCGGGAGGGCCTCGGGAGGCTGTAATTTTAAGTGGGGTGATTAATAGGCCTCCCTGAGGTGACACTGGAGCAAAGAGCTGGGAGTAAGGGGGCATCCCACACTGCTATCCTGGGGAAGAGTGTTTCAGGCAGAAGGAGAGCCAGTGCAAAGGCCCTGAGGCGGGAACCATGCCTGGCATGTTTAAGGAACAGCGAGGAGGCCCGTGTGTCTGGAGGGGAAAGAAGGATGGTGGTGTGTAGGAGATGAAATCACAGAGACCACAGCAGGTGGAGAGTGACAAATGACGTAGAGCCTTTGGGTCACAGTAACGAATTTGGTTTTCGTACTCTTTAGTTTGATGAAAAAGACTATGTCAGCCAAGCACTTTCAGAAACCCTCTTTGTACATTTATGGAAGTGCTGAAAGCAGACGCGGACGACACCACCTTTTCATTTGGGGAAGAAGAGGCGAAATCATTAGGCAGAGAAGCCTCAGCTCGGGCGTGCTCCTGCAGGCAGGCACAGAGGCACGTGCACGGATGCGCCCGCGAGAGCGCGCACGCGCACGGCGTCGTCGCCTAGCAACAGGAGCGCTCTAAATAGAGAAACGGCAACAGCGGCAGCCTGGAGCCTTGGGCTGCCGTGGCGAGAAGCTGCGGCTGTAATGCTAATGAATTCTGATGACTCCGAGCTGTCATTAAACTAATAAGCGCATCTCCCAATTAGCACAGCGGCTGCATGCAGCGCACATTTAATCAAGCCGCCTTCATTATTTCAGACGCGGCACACTTGGCGACAGTGACGGTGGGAGACGGGACCCGGGACCCGGACCCTCATCTGCCGAGTGTATCGCTTGCCTGGCGGAGCGTGAAAGAATCGGTGTGATGAAGTTGCCCTGTTGGTTTTTTTTCCTGCCGGAAGGGAATACCAGGGAAGGGCAGGCCCTCTTTTCCCTCCCTAATTACACGACGCCAGTCTTAGAAAAATAGCAGGTGATGCGTTCATTGTTTTCTACTTTGAATTAATTTTTTAAAGTTTAATTATTTGACGCCCATCTTCGGAAGAAGCATCTCTGCTTTGATTTCGTGCGCATTTTTTACCCCCGCCTCCCTCTCCTCCCCCAAACGGGTTCCTCCACCTTTTTCAGCAACCGGCTCCTTGAAAACCTCACCTTGGGCGATTCTGCACATGCTGGGAGGCGGGTTGGGGTCCCAGGCGGCTACTGGCTCCTCTCTCAAAGCATCCACCGAAATCCCTCTTTGTCACCTGTCTCCTCACCCCCCCAGAGTGCCACCATTCTGGCCTGTTTGCGTTATCATCTGTGGCCTAATGAAATTAGGGTGACCAACTGGTCCCGGATTTCCTGGGACATTCCTAGTTTTAGCCCTCAAAGTCCCACATCCAGAGAAAACCCTTAGACACTGACAAATTGGGACAGTTGGTCACCAGGTCAGATTCACCATCATTTTTGTCTCCTGTTGGGCTTCTGTTTCCCAGGTGTAATTTGGCTTTATGTATGATTGTCATTGTTGGCTAAGAGTGAAATGTTAACGGTTTCTGGTAAGCAGCTCTCTCTCTCTCTCTCTCTCTCTCTCTCTCTCTCTCTCTCTCTCTCTCTCTCTCTCTGTAATAGACTCTAACACACTGTATGTTAAAGTAGATGATCTTTGGCTGGAGATTATAAATGGATTTAGTCAGAGAAATATATTGCATATTTATTTTTTCAAGAGAATGTTCAAACTTTCATTATGTTCTCAAAGACGTGTGTAACCCACAAAGATTAAGAACCACAGCTCAGGATGGGGTGAAAGAAAACACGGTCCCACGCCTGGTCTCTTTCCTCCTTTGCTTCCTGTCTCCTCTAGCTTCTCTCTTTTTTTTTTTTTTTTTTGCCCGTTTTTCTCTTCTTCACCTTTCCTCTTATCTGTCTGCCTGCTTTATCTCCTCCCTCACCCTTTTCTTTTTCTTTTTTCTTTTCTGTAACCAAAACTTTAATCCCAAGGATTCTCACAAGACATATGACAAATGACAGCATGAAAAAATTTTTGCACAGTAACTCAAAGTTCAGCTGTACAACGTACCCTTAAACCATCAGGACACTAATATCTTAAATAGTGTCAAATTTCCAAATGAAGAATGTTACAAAGAGCTATGTAGTCATATACAGCAATCACAGAAGAAACTTACGACCTAAAGCAAAGGTAAACTGACTTCCTTGCAACTTCTTAAATTCTACAGCAACTGGACCACCTTTGCCCAATGTGAAGACTCGTTGGATTTTTCTTTTTAAACCTCTAATCTAGTTTTAACGGTGCAGCTTTAATTTTTTCCTGCTGGCTTGTGTTCACAGCAGCTTTTGAAGACTGCATGTTCAACTGTAGCTGTGTATTATATCCCAGCTATGGAAAGTCTTAAGTTCAATGTTTGCCAGTTGCCATAATAGTAAACATCGCACTTTAGCTGGGCACAAGAGGTTTATTATCTATCACCCTTTTCTTCTCTTTGAATTTCTCTGTATCTGTTTCTCTTGTTAGGAGGGTTAAAGGAGTACATACACAACACCTGGTGTCTGACAATCTCTAGGCAAGTGTTGCTATTACTGCAAAGTTCCATAAAGATCAGTGCATCCAACACCCTGATTTTAAAAAGATCAAATGGACTTTTCCTGCGTGCAGAGGGGAAAGGATGGGATCCCAGCTGAGAGGAGCTGAGACGCCACTGTTCAAACATAGAAACTGAGGCTTAGAGAGGATGCCCCAGGGCTCATCCTCGGTGGTCCCTGGCCTCCTACCCAGGCCTGCCTGGCACCAAACGTTTCTTTCTTGGGCGCTATCCCACATGGCCTTAGGAAAGCCGCTTTACCTCAGTTTTTCCATATTACAAAAAGACGCATAATCCCTGCATTTTCTCCCTCTCGGGGAGATTTAGGGTGGAATGAACAAACATACCACGGAGTACTCTCAAGAAGGAAAGACAGTGGCCAACAGTCCGATGCTCATCACTGTACTTACCTCAGGTATTTCCTTGTCTCTGCTGTGGATAAAAAAGGAAAGCGTGCGTGCAAGAAGGCACGCATGTGCATGTGTGTATGTGTGAGAGCGCACATGTGTGTTTCCTTCTGCTGAGCAATCTCCTCATAGTTCTCAGAGGCAGTGGCCCTCTGTGAGCACGAGACAGATCGTTGAAGAGGAAACATTAAAACATTAATCCCCCCCCACACACACACACTCTCACACACAAATTCAAAGCTAGCAGCAGTTCTTACCTTTGCAAACACTTCTGTCAGGTGTGGGGAGGTCTCCGGGTTGGAGGATCAGGCCATCCGCCCACAAAGCTGCAGAAACAGAGCAGAAGAGGGATAAAGTAAATAAGCACACCATTTGGGGTGGTGAAGTGGTTGACAGCGACCTCGTTGTGGGTGGGTTAATTGACCAATGTTTGCTGAGTTCTTCCATCAGATGCCATCCGAGTCTTTAGAAGGCGTCATTCTTGTTGCGGAGGTAATGGAAAAAGGTCTTTACAAAGCCAAGCCTCCAGTCCAGGGAGGTGGCAAGGTCCTCCCTTTCTGAAATAACGCCAGCTCTCGTTTTCTGAGCGCTCACTCACTCAAAATCAGACATGGGATGGGCATGATTTCACCGAAGCCTCACGTCCAGCTCGATAAGGAAACTGAGACTCAGAGAGGCTACGTGGTGTCCCTGCTGGACCCCACCCTTTTGGGCACATGTGCTTGACCTCTATGCTGAGCTTGAACTCGAGTTTCCCTTCCCCTGAGTAGCAGTCAGGATGGGCTAGGGCAGCACACAGATCACGTGAAGGCCCTTGTCAAAATGCAGATTCTGCATTCAGACCTCGGTAGGTCTGAAGGAGTGAGAAGATTCTGCATTTCCAACAGGCTCCCAGGTGTAGGTCAGCCTTTGAGTGGGACAGGACAAGAATATGCTGCAGTAACAAGCATCCCCCAAATAACAAGGGCTCCTTTCTTATCCACACTACACGCTCGTCACGGGTGGGCCGCACTGCTCTCCTCCATGTCCTCCTCATGTTAAGAACGAGGATAATAAAGGAGCAGTCATTTGGAATACTGACGCTCAGGCAGAGGAACAAGATCTCGGGGGTGGGGGTGGGGGGAGGGTTCCTCACACCAGAAATTAAATGCTCCAGTGAGGAAGCGATGCCTGGCATTTCTGTTTGCAGCTCATTGGCTAGAATTAGTCACATGATCCCAGTGAATCACAAGGAAGGCAGGGATTGCCTGGGCGGTTTGGAAAACAAAGAGCCAGGCATGTTTGATAAGCATCTGTGACACTATCACAACCTGCCTACAAAATAATCCATCAAGTGTTTAACCAGCACTTCTTAAGCCGTCAACACTGAGTGAGGTAGCATGGGAGATACTCAACAATAAAAAAGAAAAATGTTTGAATGACAGTTCATGTTTGCCTACAAACAGCACATCAGAAGTTTTGCAACTTCAAAATATACAGTGATTACAAACGAGCTTTTCTGACTTATGCAAAATGCGAATTGCATAAGACTTTCCAAAATAAAACTTTCCTAAGCCGGGTGTGTCTGGGTGTTATAAATGGAGATCATTCTGCATGCACAGTTTTGCACGCTGCCTTTTTATGTTTTAATCATTTTATGCTCAAAGTTTTCTGTATCTTGGGTTTTACAGACGGCATCACTTTCTCATGCTAATATTCTACAAGGGATTTAACCAAACGATTTAGTTGAGTACTTACTTTGATTCCAACTTTTTTGTTTTGCTATGATTTTCAACAATACAATGAATAAGCTGGTAGCGAAATATCTCTCTGCACATTTATTTCTTTAGAAAAAATTCCTAGAAGTGGAGTTAGTCGAAGAATATGAATACTTTGAAGGATTTTGATGTAGTGTCAAATGCTATCACAAAGCTCTACCAATTCAGAATTCCATCAACATTATATGAATGTCCATTTCATCAGGTCCTCATAAGAAGGGCAAAAAGGTTTTAATTGTAAATTTGAGAGTAAAATGTGTTATTGCAATTATAGCTTGTTTCTTTGGTAACTAATGTATGTGAATATTTTTAAAAAATATTCATTAGTGACTTTTTTCATTCTCGGTCATTTATGAGTCCATGTCCCTGTTCCATTTTGTTTTCCTTTTGGGGTTTAGAGCTTTGCTTATTCTATGACTACTTTATTTAGAAGAGCACTTAACCATTACTTAACACATATATAGGTAAAATTCTAATGTGTCTCTCCTCTTACAGTTGTCTTTTAAAAAACAAACATTACTGAGGGAGGTCTGAATTGCTGTTAGCTTTACGGGAACATTTTGACAACGTGTATCAAAACTGTTGAAAACTTAATTCATCTTGTTCAGGCAATTCCACTGTAGGACTTTTTCCTAAGGAGTTTCACATGAATCTAGAACAATATTTAGGTACCTGGTTATTCTTTGTAGTGCTGCTAATGATTGCAAAATGGGATCTTTATTTTATCGACTAAGATGTATTCTCACTTTCTCTGTGTTTCTCTTTGATTGTTTTTGTAAATGTGAAGTCTCAGCTGCTATATTAAGAGTCAAAGATGACATTTTAATATTCATTGGGTTTTTAAATTAAAAATGCATATATAGATAAATAGGTAAATAGATGATGAGGGAGGGAGGGAGGGATAATAGAAAGATAATAGATGGATAATAGACAGGTAGGTAGATGATACATACAGAGACAGATCGATGTCTTTGATACACTGGTTCTCTACATTCAATGTGCATTAGAGTCACAGGCAGAGTGTTAGTAATTTCTACAAGTCTGGCTCCTACCCCAGAAGGCATGATTCAGTGGGGCTGGGTGGGGCCCAGACATAGGGGAAAGAGCGAGAGCAGTGTTACTGGGGACAGAAGCCAAGATTCAGAGAGAAAAAACAAGGGGACAGCTGAGTCACTACCAAGGCAGAGAGCTAGAGTGCAGGATTAGCAAGTTCCTGCCTAACCTAGAATAAAGTGCATACTTCTCAGCATGGCCCCCCCAGGGCCTTTCCCATCCAGCCCTGGACTCTGGCTCTGAGCTCACCTCGTCCCAGGTTCCCCAGCCTCCATCCACCACTTTCCCGGGCCTTAGTTTCTGTTCCTGCAACATGCCAGGCTGGTTCCCTCCCTGAGGCTTTTGCTCTCACTGTTCCTCTCGCCTGGACACTCTCTCCCTCGACAGGGCTGTCTCTCCTTATTTACCTCTCACTTCAAAAATCACATGCTCAGAGAGGTCCTCCCTTGTGGCTCAGTTCCAAGGTGCCACCCCAGGCCCCCATCACCACGGGTGCCTCAACGCCACCCTTTTGGGCTCTCTCCTCCACCCCTTCCCCATGGCTCAGTCCTCTCCATCCTTTTTCTCAACTCACCAGGGTTCCCTCTCACCTCCTCAGCCCTTGATGTGGGTTGTCAGTAATTCTATTCCTTCACATTCCTCTCTGGATGGGACTACAGGGCTGGTGAGACGTTACCTTCTAAGCATGGCTTCCAGTTCCTCCTAACCTGTCTGCGATGTGTCTTATGCTGAAAGGGTCTCTCTCTCTCTCTCTCTCTCTCTCTCTCTCTCTCTCTCTCTCTCTCTCTCTCTCTCTCTCTCTCTCCTCCCTCCCTTCCTCCCTCCCTTCCTCCCTCCCTTTAGTCCTTTACCAAATCTCCCTTCTACACCCCTCACCTTGGTACATGACAAAATGACATGCTGGAGGGGAGGCAGGGAACATACTGCACCCCACATATAAATTGTTACACAGACCCTCTGAAAATCCAGACTGAGACGTTGTTCCTTGCCATAAAAAGACGGTGGCATATGCAGTGGTGATGGATGTTAATGAGACTTATTGTGTGCTCATTTTGCAACACATACATATATAAAATCATTATGTTGTACACCTGAAACTAATATGATGTTACATGTCAATTACATCTCAATTACAAAAAAAGGAAGTAGATGATAAACCTTAAAGGTCAGATTTAACTTAAAAAAAAAAAAGGCAGCATCTATTTCACAAGGACCTACCACGCTCATTTCTCACTCCTATGACCCCTGTTAGCATCTGATATTTCAATATTCATCCGAATATTGAAACTGTTCAGGAGTTTGGAGCAGGTTTCACGCCGGGGAGTGAGGCAGGGTCCTTTTGGTTATTTCTGGGGCGAAAGAAGTGTAACTACGATGCCAGTGGAGTTACATACATGGTAGGTATTGCTTCATTCACTAGTTGTTGGGGAATTTCTATGTCCCTGGTCCTTGAAAGGTCATGGGCCCTGAGAATGTACCAGAGTGCCCCTTTCCTCACATTCAGGATTCAGATGGGCCTTTCCCGATGGCAAGTGGTAACTGCACAGCAGCTGAAGAGTCTGCACCAGCTAAAATGTCCGGGCAGAAGAAAGAGAGAGTGCAAAGCCAGGGGTGAGGCCACCGTGGGGTTAGAGCTACTGCCAGCAGTTTGACACAGAATGCCGGGGTAGTAAGAGTGAAGAGTCTGGAGGGGCGAGTAAAGGCCAGGGGCTCCAACCCACTCACCCAGAGGCCAGATACCACCCACACATGTGTGTGTTTTTTGACTCACGTAATGTGGAAAGACCATTTTGGAAATGGTTAACATTTAAAGATTGGTAGATTGCACTTAAAAATAAAAGCTTCCAACTTCTTTTTAAAGTGGGGACAATCAGGCCACACACTGAACCCTCATTTGCATACGTCAACCATCAGCGGGGGCCCACTTACTGCTACCCCTTGTCTCTCCAGTTTGCCGCAGTCCCCACCCCTCCCTATTGCCTCCCACTTCACTCATTCATGTTCCCTGCCTGGCCCCTGCACACATCTGTGACTCTGATACCTGTGGCAGGATGGAAAAATCAGCAGCGGCCAGATTCCCTAGACCCTTGAAGACGTGGTAAGTAGTATGGACTTTTGCTTCAAGACCCTGAGGATTCATTGAAGCATTTGAAAGAGGGGAGCAATCAGACTTTTGTGATTTGAAAAAGCACTCTGGAGGGCACACATGTGTTCACCAGAAGATACGACCTGGACTGCTCCTAGCAGTAGGACTTGTAAGCATGGAAAACGACCCAAATGCCTACCAACAGTAGAATGGAGAAATAATCACGGCATGATCACACAATAAACCCTATGTGGAGAGGAAAAAGAATGATCTACAACTACCCACAATACCATGGAGGAAATAATGATAACAAAGGAATAAACGAAATAAATAATGAACAAAAATAATACTGAGTGAAAGCAGCAGACACAAAAGCGGGTCTCTTTAAATCCCAGTTAGGTAAAGTATGGAAAGAGCGAAATGAATTGATGGTATTAGATGGTATTAGAAGTTGCCCAGGCACCAGGTGCCCTGGGGGCGAGGGGAGGAAGACGCCAGGGGGCGGGTAACATTCTGTTTCTCACGGGAGCTGCTTACACGACGTGCTCCGCTTGTGACAATTCATCAAGTTGAACATTTAGAACCTGTGCCCTTGTCTGGCTGAGTACTATACTAAAAAAAATACCCAACCATTTCCGCACCGTTAGCGAAATGGTGGCAGCTGGCCCAGGGCAGTGGTGGTCAATTTTAAAACAGGTAGAGTTAAGAGATGCTATATAAGAGAGAAAACCTACAAGTCTCGGATCTGCAGAGATGGATGGGGGAGAGCTTTGGGGGGTAGGGGACACAGCCCAAGAACAAACACAAGAGCCCGCACGTTCCAGGCAAGTTCAGAGGAAACAGGAGCATCTCTCATCTCCACTTCATTAGAAAGTAGAATGGAAATGGCAGCAAGCCACACGGATACACCCCGGCACTGAGACAGGGTTTCAAAGGAGCTAGAAGGAAAAGGAGAGATTTGCTGATGAAACATTTATTTGCCTAAAAAATATCACACGATTAAAAGACACGTGTAATAGGAATGGACCTGGGCCATGAAAAGTCATCCTCCATAAATTTCCTCGAAAGGTGTCTAAAGCATCCCTTCCTTCAAGTACCATCTGCTTTGGAACGCGCCCTGCTTCCTCCTCTCCTCTCCAACCTCACCAATATCTTCATCAAATTCTTGTTGAAACCCTGGAAAGGAAAAATATTTCCAGCAGTGAAAGCTTTAACTTGTCGCCTCGTGTTCTTCTCGGATTTCTAAAGCGGAGAGGCCTGGAGAATATGTTTCTAATATCCTCTCATCTCTCTCCGTTCACGTTGTGCTCCCTTCTACACCAGGAAGGTTCTGACCCCTGGCGTCTCCAGGGGGAGAGGGGTTTGGAGCGGGGTCAGGCTTGTCAGAGAGAGAGAGGCCACGCTGCCTTGAGCAGCCCACTTCCCCCGCTCCTTTAATACATTTAACCTGGAAGAGGCACTGCTGCAGCCAAGATTAGATTACGGGGTTGGCGAAGGTGCCCTAACAAATGGCAAATGGCGGCGTGTGGGGCTGAGCTAATCTCTGTTGACACACATCTAATGCGAGGCCCGTGTTGAAGGCAGCGGTCCCGTCTGCAGCCTGAGTTTGCCTTGATGACCGAAGGGGGAGGTGAAGC
Source organism: Rhinolophus sinicus (assembly GCF_036562045.2). Lineage (NCBI taxonomy): Eukaryota > Metazoa > Chordata > Mammalia > Chiroptera > Rhinolophidae > Rhinolophus > Rhinolophus sinicus. Next base: position 30,123,611 of record NC_133765.1, on the reverse strand, counting down.
CCAGGGAAAGCCATTGGGATGCTTGTCTCTTTCAATCTTAGAGTGCGCAGAGTGTGCACGTCATGATTTAAAGGTCTCCTGGTACCAGCTAAATGTCCCTGCTTCCTGTGGGCGATGGGGTCGATTTCATCTTTTTTTTTCAGAGCCAGCATTTGATGATTAGATATCTCTAAACTGTTCCCCTGTTCACCTCCCTGGAAGTGTGTGAACGGTATCACTCATTCGTTCAACACACTTGGATTGGTTCCGTCTCTGTGGTTGGGGACATCAGGACCCAATTTTAATTCTCTATGAGAGTCACATAGATAAGGGTGCATGTCCAGGTCTACCCTCCTCCACTACAGGACACTGGACAGATCGAAACTCCCCAAGCCTCAGTTCCCTCAGCTGGTGCTTGTCTGGTCCCCTACTCCAGGGCCCAGCACAAAAAAGTTACTTAATAAATATTTGTAGAATGGGAGTATCTGTAGAATAAAGACAGCTGACCAGACATCCACATGGTAGAATTGAATGAAACTAACCATTTATCCAAATGCCATCTACACTATAGTTTGTGGCAGGAAGTTTTGCAATCCCCACTCTCCCACCACTCTCGTTCCACTAGCTAAAATGGATGTTTGTTCACCTGATATATTTCAAACACCTGCATTAGTGCCTGGATCGTTGTTATAAGCATAGTTAAGATTTGGTAAATATTTATCAAATAGTGAATTAAATAAATGAATGAGTGAATGAATGACTGAAAGTTCCTTGGATCGACCCTCCTGAAGATTGTGGAAGGCAGGCCATTGAACTATTTAACAGTTCTGCTTATCATTTTATTCCCCGTTTCTTTTTCAATGAGAGCAAGCTTTTCCACTGCACATCAAGTACTGTGTAGCCAGGCGCTGTAGCCAGGAAATCTGAGCTTGGATTTCAGCTCCATCACTTGCTAGTTGGGTGACCTTTAGCATTTAACCTCTCTGGGATTCCATTTCTTCATTTGCAAAATGGAGACAAGAATAGCATCTGCCTAATAAGACTTTTGTGAGATTCAAATGAGTTTACATATGTCATGTGTTAAGACCAGCGTCTGACACATTGGTAGCTGTTATTTATAGTCCTAAGTATTGAATAATAGAAATTACTTTATTGAGGTATTATTGACATACAGAAAAACTATACATTTAATGTATGCAACGTGATGAGTTCAGAGATAAGTATACATCCATGAAACCATCACCACAATCTATGACCTCCGAAAGTTACCTCCCACACTCTTTATTTGTGTGTATGTGTGTGTGATAAGACCAGAAGATCTACCCTCTTAGCAAATTTTTAAGTACACAATATTGTTGACAAACTCTAAGATTTATTCATCTTGCAAAACTGAACTTCATTTATCACCTCCCAATTTCCCTTCCTTCCAGACCCTGGCAACCACCACCAGACACTCTGCTACTATGAGTCTGACTACCTTAGATCCCTGATATAAGTGGTATCAGGTAGCATCTGTCCTTCTGTGTCTGGCGTATGTCACTTAGTATAATGTCCTTTAGGTCCATCCATGTTGTCACAAATGATAGACTTTTCTTCTTTTTAAAGGCTTCATAAGATTCCATGGTATGTAAATACCACTTTTTCTTTATCCATCCATCCATCCGTGGACACTTAGGTTGCTTCCATGTCTTGGCCATTGTGAATGACGCTGCAGTGAACACGGCAGTGCAGGTATCGCTTTGAGACCCGGATTTCAATTTCTTTGGTTATCTACCCAGAAGTGGAATTGTTGGATCACACGGTAGCTCTATTATTAACTTTTAAAGGAACATCCATACTGTTTTCCATAGTGGCTGCACCAACTTACATTCCTACCAACAGTGTGTAAGTGTTCCCTTTGTTCCATATCCTTGCCAACACTTAGCTTTTTTTCTTTTTGTGGTTAATAACCATCCCGACATGTGTGAGCTGATATCTCATTATGGTTTTGACTTGCGTTTCCCTGATGATTATGGATGTTAAGCACCTTTTCATATACCTGTTGGCCACGTGCATTTGCATGTCTTCTTTGGTGAAATGCTTGTTCGAGTTCCTCCGCTCATTTTTCAATTGGCATTTTTGTTTGTTTGTTTGCTTTTGCTACTGAGTTGCAAAAGTTCCTTATATGTTCTAGATATTAACTCTTTCTCAGATACATGGTTTGCATGAGGACTCGTTTTAAAATAAAGAGTATCTCATACACACACACACACACACACACACACACACACATTCTGGGAAGTATAAATTGCCAGATTGACTGAAGAAACAGAAGGCTAGATTAGAACAAGTGTCATGGAGAACAATATTCAAAAACATTATCTCATTATCTCCAGGGAAGCGTAAGAGGCCAATCTGAATAGTCAGTTTTTTAACAAGGAAGAAAGAGGTCATTCCTGTGCCATATAATTTGTTCCAGAACATAGGCAAATTGCTTCTTACTTCATTCTTTGAAGCCAGCAGAACCCTGGTAACAGTAATGTATGACCAAAATGGCAGAGAAAACAAAGCTATAGATTTATGACATCTAGAATCATAAATGCCAAAATCCTCACTAATTACTGTAAATAGTATACTAAAAGAATGACCTGCCATGTCCAAGGAGGGCTTATGCTAGGAATATAATAGAAAATAGCCTGTCTAATAGTCAAAGTAGAAATAGATAATAATCTCCATAGTTCATAAAAGACATTTAAAAACAAAAAAACAACGTCCACTGACCAAAAACCCTTTCAGAAAACTTATAATAGAAGGGTAGACTTTTTAAAAAAAACATTCTAATGATTACCTATGTCAAAACCATATCTAGAAAAATAGATAATGGTGACTTCCTACAAGTCTTTTTAATTGGTATCAAAATAAAACAATGATGTTCAATATCACCACCAACATTTAACATTTTTCCTAGAAGGTCTTGGCAATGTAAGAATTCATAAAACAGTAATAAGTAGATAGACATTCAGACAGATAGACATGAAAGGGAGAGAAATGTCATTTGCAGATGACATAGTAATCTACTTTGAAAACACAAAGGAAACCATTGAAAAATGTCAAAACCAAACAAGAGTTCATTTATGTTACCGGACACCAAATAAAACATTCACAAATCGATCGCTTCTTAAACAACAACAAATAGCAGTTAGAAAAATAAAAAGGATTCAGCCAAAATGGTAACAATTTTCATGAAATGCCTAGGGAAAAAGAAAACCTTAATACAAAAGATATAATACCCACACACAGAAAACTACTAACTATCCCTAAAGAGCCTGTAAAAAGACTTGATGAAATGAAGGGAATCAACATTGTAAAGACTCTTTTCTTCCCAATTGTTTAAGATGTGATGCAATGCTCACACACAATACCAGTCATTATTTTTGTGAGGTGCAAATTAGGGAAGGGAGTGTACCCAAATAGTTTGCTTTCAAGTTCATTTGGATGACTAAATGTGTGAGATTAACCAATGATGCTCTTCCAAAGGTGAAAGTGCTTGCCTTTCAGATAATAATGTTATCTAATTACAATAGCCACATTGTATGCCTGGGCAGAAGAGTCAGCAGAATGTGCTTGGAGGAAGAGGCGGGTGAGCAGAGAAGTAGATCTTATTCAGTGACTTTCGTATATGACAAAGGTGGCCCCACAGATCAGGGGAAAGGACTGTTCAAAAGCAGGTGCTAGGACAACTGGGGAGCTAGTACATCCGCATAAACTCTAAAGGCCACCTTTGAGCTCGGTCATACCTCCACTGACCTCCATCGAATCTTTTCTGAAACCTCTCCATCACCAAACTGCCTCCTTTGGGGCTTTTCACGGGTAGAGGAAGGAAGATGAGGGAAAAAGAGAGGCAGGAGGAAGGAGAGTGGAATCCTCTGGGGGGAAATTCGACATCATTTCCTTTGTTGGCTCCAATTCCAGATCATTCGAGGCCATAGGATTTTCAGGGTCCTGAAAATCCTTCCCATCACACCAGACATGTTCTTCTCTAGATCATCTTGATATAATGGGAAGAAACTTATGGAATGACATATTTGGCCAGTCCACTGAGTGTCTATAGATGCCAGCCTAGCTCAAGAGGCAAGACGGTTCCATGCGAGGGGAGCCCTGACACACCTGAGTTCAAACCCCACCTCTGTCACTTTGTAGCTCTGCAATTTTGAGCAAATTACTCAGCTTCGGTATCCCCAGGTAAAAAACTGGAGTTATGCTACCTGTCTCCAGGGATCTCACTCAAGATTAAATTAGACAGTGCCCATATTTCCTTTCTAGCCTCTCCGGGCCTCGGTTTCCCCATCTATAAAATGGAGACATTACTTTTACCTACCACATGGGACTGCTGTGAGGATTAAATGATTGCATACATGCAAAGGTCTTAGAAGAGTTCTGGAACATGGTAAGTGCTCACTATATGCTATCAATTATTTTTATTATAGTCAAATCTAGGTATATGAGGTCTGACAATTAAGATCGCGAACTTGTTGCAACGATGTTGCTCACCTTTTTTTTTATATCAGAGGGATTATTCATTATGAATTGGTACCAAATGGACAAACAGTGAACCAAGTTTACTATCTGGAAGTGCTGAAAAGGCTGCATGAAAAAGTTAAACTACCTGAACTATTCATCAATTATTCATGGCTCTTTCATCATAACAATGCACCAGCTCACAGGACACTGTCTGTGAGAGTTTTTAGCCAGTAAACAAATAACTGTATTGGAGCATCCTCCCTGCTCACCTGATCTGGCCCCCAGTGACTTCTTTCTTTACCTGAAGATAAAGGAAATATTGAAAGGAAGACATTTTGATGATATTCAGGACATCAAGGGTAATATGACAACAGCTCTGATGGCCACTCCAGAAAAAGAGTTCCACAATGGCTTTGAAGGGTGGACTAGGCACTGGTGTCAGTGCATAGCTTCCCAAGGGGAGTACTTTGAAGGTGACCATAGTGATATTCAGCAATGAGGTATGGAGCACTTTTTCTAGGATGAGTTCGCAAACATAATTGTCAGACCTCATATGTGAAGTATTCTATTGATAATGGTTATAACAATTATTATTACTGCTAATGATACCATTTATTATTTAATACTTATTATGATTACTTTAAACTGATTTTTTTTCTAACCCAACAAATGTGCTGGTTTGCTTGCTGAGCTGATTTCTCTGTTGTCTTGTCGACAACGCTTCAGATTCCTGGTGTCAGTCAAGCCAGACAAAAATTTCTCGGGGTTGCTCCTTTCTCTCCAATTGCCTTCCCAGTTCTAAAACCCAGATTTCAAAATACCATGTAAAGAAGTTTGCAAGAACTTACCAGCTTTGGTCTTCCAGCATGTTCAGCCCACATCTTGGAGTACAGACACCCCTGGATGACGTTTGAGAGCAGAGAGCTCACGCAGTGAGTTCTGTTCTTTTGCTCTGTTTGGAAATGAGAAGTGAGACAGCAGTCACTCATGGGCAATGCACTCATAACTGTCATCCCCCCCCCAATCCTCCCCTACCTCCATCCCACCTAAGGACAAGATATGATCAACTTAATTTGAGGCCAATGTCTTCCACTCCACGAGTGATGGAAGAAGAAAGAAGGTGATGACTTATAACCCGAGCTCTTGGTAACTTGCACAGTTGACTATTGAACAAAATGGGGGTTAGAGGCACTGACCCACCCCGTGAAATTAAAAACCTATGCATAACTTTGTACTCCCCCCAAACGTAACTGCTAATAGGCTACTGGTGATCAGAAGCCTTACCAATAACATAAACAGTCAACGAACACATATTTTGGGTGTTGTATGACACACTGTATTCTTACATTAAAGTATGCTAGAGAAGAGAAAATGTTTTAAAAATTATGAGGAAAAGAAAATACATTTACAGTATTACACGTATCTATTGAAAAAAATTCACATCTAAAGGGACCCACACAGTTGAAATTAGTGTTGTTCACGGATGACTTGTACTTTCTCAGGATCCAAAGAGTCGACATCTTTTAGTCGTGGGTAAAGGAAGTAAAAGATAGTCGCCTAAGTGAACTCTGGGCATTGCTTTACCCACGGGACCCGCTCCCCAAAAAATCTTATTGAAGGGAAACCCGTGTCCTCAATGCCATGATCGGAGCCTCCAACTGGTCTGTTAAAGTCATTCCCAGAGCAGAATACCTTAGAATAGGGGTACATGTCTTTGCCACCAATTACTCTATTTACCATTTATTGCCTCAGAGAAACAGCGAGAGATACATTCAGAGAAAACTATAGGATTTCTGGAAAGAAGTGAGGAAAACTATGCCAGTAAAGGATGTCTTCTTGACTTCCAAAAAAATAAAAAATAAAAAAAGCCTCTCCGAGCTGGACATTCCCATTCAAAAGCTTTATTAGTGCTTTTCTCTGTTGGAAAAATGCTCTGGAAGATTGGATTTCAGGCAGTGAAAAGTCCACGTTGCCAAAAATTAGCCTTGAGGTCTTCGGGCTGTAAGGGTGAGGAAAAAAAAGATCAAGAGAAGTGACGGACAGCTCCCCAGGAGGCAGAGGCCATTTCGGACTCACTCTCCAGGCCAAAGTAAACGTGAAACGCAATGCTCAGGAAAAAAACCCCTCGATGCCTGGTCATTTCTCAGAGCACAAAATGCAACTGGTCTGGAAAAAGATAGCATTCGTATTTCAGGGGGGAGCTTACACGGTCAAGGCACATTTATTGAGTGCCTGTGATATGCTAGATGTTGTCTGCATTTCACTCTTCACAGTCTCTCAGTGAGGCACCTTCTAGGTCCCTCCTTTGACAGATGTGACCCAGAAGTCAGCTTGCCCCATATGGTTTCTCTCTTTTAACTGATGCCAATTTTGATGCCGACTGCAGCCCATTTTGACAAAAGCCCTAGTGGGCGGCATAGATTTTACTGAAGAGTCCACAGGGCAAAAGCAGGAGGGTGTTTACATCACGCACTCACAAAACATTACCTAAAAGTTCCCATGAGGTAAGTCCTTTCTCTCAAGTTGGCTTCTCCCTACCCTGCCAGGAGTGGAAGGTCTTCTTCATCCGTTGCCCAGCTGGTTCCTAACTACATTTTCTTCCCTCCTGCATTTCCTCTGATGGAGCCTTGAGAGCCTCCTCCCTGGATTACATAGTGCATTTCATCCCTGCGCTGGACTCACTTCAAGTACATACATTTCCATGCATCAGTGGTCACCCAACTCTCCATGACCAGGACAGTCTGCCTCACCTTGATAGGATTGGCGGAAGGAGAGCAGAACACGTTTGTCTCTTGTTCACCTGAGTAAACTAAACCCAAAGGAAGGGAGGTACTTTACTTTTACAGAACAATATTCCCAAACCCAGACATCTAGATGAGTTCTGTGACAGTAAGCAGAAGTTTTGATCCTGTAAAAGGAAACTGAAAATAAGGAGTATGCTATAAAGAGCTAAGCGCATTGAGGCACCAAGAATAAGAGATCTAAAAAGGGAATCAGAAGCCAACACTGTACGCAGTGTCTAGAATTCCTTTATTATATCCAGGAACACTGATTTTTGTGCCTTGTCTTTGATGCTTCCAGTGAGAGGGAACTAGTATCTCTTGAGACCACCCCGCCTATTGTTGGGTAACTGGGAAATTTTTCCTTCCATTGAGCCCAACTCAACTTCTAGTAACTTTCATCCACAACTGCTAATTTGTCCTGGACCTAGCTGGAATAAGTCAAATACCTCTTCGGCATTATGTCTTCCTAATATTTGATGGCACCTAGGTCATGAATTACCTCACTTAGAAATTTCCTGACCTCCCTGTGAGGTAGAGGTATTCTTCACCCCCATTTTACAGATGGGAAACTAGGCAGACTGAGGTGAAGAACAGGGGGGAAGCTACAGAGCTAGTGAGTGTCAGAGGCTAAGCTTGCATTCTGGGACATTGAACTTTGGGTCTCACAGAGAAAGGCAGGTTCCATGGATTCTCTATCTATTATTGTAACTGGTCTTTGCCTACTTTATTAGCTCTTTCTGATGTCAGAACAACTGTTCCATAAAGCAACGCTAAATGTGTATGTTAAGAGTGTTCAAATGGGAAAAGGAACAAAAGAAACATAAAGAAGGAAACAGAAAAGAGAGACAGAGAAAGAGAGAAACTCTGGGAGGTAGATAATGAGAGGGAAGAGAAGGAGGGACGACAGAGGGAAGAGAAGATGAAAATAGATTGGATGTCAATGGTCCAAAGACAGCTACTAACTTTGATGCAGTTGGAAGCCTGCCCTGTCCTGTGCAGGCCACTGACTTCTGGAGTATCCATGGCTGGCGATGCAGGAATCAGGGCTTCTGAATCAGGACCAACAGGAGATATAAAGTTTTCAGCTTGTGAGTCCCGAATATCATCGTCTTCTCTTCTGCCAAAGGCAAGTAGCAGGTACTTTAATGTGAAATTGGTCAACATTTAGAGTACGTGGGTATTATTTACCCTGAATAGGGGCTCTTATTATTGGATCCAGGGACTGAACCTCAAGGTTAAATTGGTTTGAACCCCTTGGAATTCTATGCAAAATGTATGAATATTCAATTATATTTCTTCATGTTCTCTTCATATTTGTAATATGACTTTATACCACGCTCACGATGGAGGTACAGATGATAGGGGGAAAACGACCCCCGAGTTTAGAAGAATAGCCCTTGATCTCAGACGTGGGTCAGCCACTCACTAGTTGAAGGACCTTTGTAAGCCACTTCCTCTCTGTGGGAGCAGCACATGAGTTACGACCAGTTCAAATGTACATGATACTGTTTGGAGAGCCCGTGAAAGGTTCTTCCTTGAGAACTGCCCCCAGTTCCCCATGGTCTCCTCCGCACTTCCAACAAGGGGACTTAATGGTACATGTGACCCCACGGCCATGCCCTAACCGATCAGAGTCAGGCACATCAGATGCTCTCTCTTTGGGATGTGGCATGGAATTCAGAGATGCTGGCCGGTCTGCTGGTTGGTGAAACTGAGCACATGGAGACGTGAGAACTGTGGGTGGGCCAGCATGTTTAGCTACGTGAACTTGGACCGGACAACATGGCTGCTGTTAGGAGTGGAAGGGAAGAATAAACAAGATGTGAGGAGAGGATCAGACACAGCATTTGGGGGATGCAGGGAGAGAGAGAGAGGGAGAGACAGAGGGAGAGAGCGAGAGAGAGGGAAAATGAGGGGGAGAGAGAGAGAGAGAGAGAGACGGGGGGGAGGTATGGATGTGTGTGTGTGTACATGTGCATAGAAGAAAGCTCTGGAAAGATAACACACCAAAATAACAAAAGTTACTCTGGCTGGTGAAATTGCGTGTTTTCTATCCTCTTCTTCAAATTTCTCTATATTGTCTGCATTATTTTACAGCAGGCCCATATTAATTTTACAATCAGCTAAAACGATGAATCTATTTCCATTTGGGGAAAATTTTCTTTAAAAAGAATGCATCTCGGGACAGCCGAGTTTTCTCCTTGCGAAGCCCGAGGGAGAGATGGAGTCAGTGCTCAGACCTTTGTAGTAAATATCTCCAGACCACACTAAATCCAATCTTCTCATTTGGGGTTATTTGCTTTCCGGACGGCAGGGCTGTGATGGATCCCAGATTCAGCACTCGTGGCATCTCAATCAGCTGTGTTTAGATGCTGCTGTGACACAAGATTATGACATTTTGATGGGATTAGGACATAACTTTGCTTTAATCTATAAAGCCCTGTATGCTTTGGGATCTGATTACCCCGGCAATTCCTTTCCTCGGCCCTAGCAATTAAGATTAGCCAGAATGCTCCTGTTAATGACCCCCATATTGAAGACTCAGGAAATCAGAAATGGGTGGTTTTGGGGTGTGTGTGTGTGTGTGTGTGTGTGTGTGTGTGTGTGTGTGTGTTTCTTCTGGTTTTGTTCCCTCTTTTCTGCCAAAAGGTCTGGCTCTCTAAGGCTCTCGTCCCCAGGTCCTAGTGGAACGTCTGTTTCACTCCCTCCTCTGCTTCCTGGAGACACCATCTCTGGATGCCTCCTTCTTCTTATTTCATCCACAAAGGTTTGCTTCCGTTGAGTGCAATCAGCTGAGCTTGTGTGTGGTACCATCAGTGCAGCAGTGACGAGTGGATTTTTAAATCTGTCCAAGAAAAGACAGTGCACACACTTCCAGAGACTTTAATGGAACCCCTTCAGCCTCAGGAAGTGTGGCTGATCCACCGTAACCACGCTGGCTCCAGGTTATATTTTTCCAGACAGATTTGCTCCCAGAATCCTTCAGCTGCAGGAATGTATGGTCTGTGGTCAAACACTGTTACCTTCGCTTATGCTTTTATTTCCACTAAAATACAGTGGTGTGAATGCAGTACCAGAAAAGAAAAAACACCACCAAGGTTATTGGAAGATACCAGTTTAATTCACCATCATTTAAATTAGGTGCATGTGAGAAACCATAGATCATGACACCAAATATTCTGGTTTGACCTTCCCACCCAGCTCTTTGCCCTTGACTTCTGCCCTGAAAGGATGACCTACATGGTCAGCACCAACGGACTCCCTTGCCTTCCAGTTGGGTTTGACCAATGGGAAGCATTTGCAAGAGTTACGAAGGATGGAAAAGAGACAGGTGAGGGCATTTATTCCCTCAGTTAGCTCTGACTGAGCTCCTCTGCCAAGGCCACATCTTCTGTCTGGAAGTCATTCCATGCATCTATAGCTCGCTCCACATTCTAGCAATGTCTCCATCTCCACACTTGCATTTTTGATCCTAGAGTAGGTAACCCTTCTGGCTATTGTCGATCTCAGGGTGTTGGACTAGCCTACTGGTTTCCTTTAAGCCTGCCTACCCTTTTGCAAATGGTCCCTTCATTGTATTTTTGTTCATTCCTCCTGTTGAGTGAGCTTTCTCTCTGCTGCAAGGACCCTGACCAACATGAGCATCATGACTGACAGCAGGATTTCTGGAGCCAGGAAACCTTCAAAGCGAGAGGCTCCATTGCCATCCTGAGATATGAACTTAGCAAGTGATTTCCCTTCCCCGAAACTGAGTTGCCTCACCTACAAAATAAGCACACAAATGACACCCCACTCATTGGGTGTTATGACGGGCAAGTCCATTTCAAGGGTAATAGTGTGTATGGCACAGAGTAATCATTCAGCAGACACCAGTGACCTCCCCCTGCTTCCCACACCCAATGCCAACTTCTTATGAGGCCTGATGTCCCTTATTTTTAAGGCTTATCTTCTCTGAACCAATTCTTTCTTTAGTGGTTAACATGACTACGACACACTGACATTGCTGAGTAGCACAGGATGAAAAATGAGGTAAAAAAGAAAAACTCAGGGGCCAGATGGGCCACCTGGAGACTACCAATTGCCCTGTCACCTTTGCTAATCTTATCAGCAGAAACCCAAGATCTGGTAAAATAGCAATAGCTATTATTTATTGAATACTGCCCTTCCAAAAGTGGGTTAGTCATTGCTTCTCTGTGCTCCCAGGCCCTCAGGACACCACCTTACATGGCACTTATGACAATGGATTCCGATGTCTATTTTTTATTCCATCTATTTTCCTCAATCTACTTTAAGACAAGGTGTGGAGGGGATCTATTCTCTTCTGAGTGCTCAGCCTAGATCCTGGCATTTATAAAAATGTTCATCAAGCATATTAAGAGAATGAGAGAATGAACAAGGGGAAGAGATGCTATGGGTCTCTTGAAGGGTGGATGATATGGGAAGGCTTCACCAAGGGACTTACACCAAGGCTTAAAGATGCATACAGTAAAAAGTGTGAAGAAAAATAACTGAGAATACTCCAGGCAGAGGACATACAAGCAGGGATGTGGGGAAGAAGGACGTAACCTCTTCTGACCAGACTAGAGATTTTATGGCGCAGAGTGAAAGAAAATTTGACTGGATACTGTATGTGTTAGGGCAATGCTAGCTGCTATGATAAATAAGCCCACACATCTTACTGGCTCACCCCAGTGAAATAGATCTCTAGCTTACATAAAGTCCATAAGAGGTATTAACTAATTAGCAGGCAGCTCAGTTCCAAGAGGTGATTCTGGAACTGGGTTCTTCCGTCTTGTGGCTTTCTCATATGCTAAGGTCACCGAGAAGTAAAAAGATTCCACGTGACTGCACAGCGACTGCCTGTGGATCACGTTTACGGGCCCTATGGAAGGCCTCACGTTCACCAATTTCGTGGTGGTCAGAACCAAGTCACATGATCCCACCTAACTGCAGGGAGGCTGGGAAATGTAATCTGGGTGGTGACCAGGAAGAAGAGAAACAGATATGGAGGTGAGTTGGCCAGACTCTGGCACAGATTGTAAGAGGGAAAGAGATCCTGGAGAGCCTTGAGTGCCAGACTGAATTCTGTCTATTACGTGGCTGGATCCCATCAAATGAGCCCACTGTTCCCACTGAAAAGTGACGTTTCAGAAGACAGGTGATCTACGAAAACATGAACACAAATTGGAAGGCTGCCAGGGAAGGGCTAGAGAAGGTTCTGAGGGAGAGCCTAAGCTCCCAGAGGACGTTATCTCTTGTGCAAAACCTCAGCACAGGCGAGTGGTTTTCTTCAAACCCACGCATTGCCAATTTTCAATAATTCTTGATCCTCAGGAAAAAAATCAACCTCTTCTCCTGCAATACATCACACACAAAAGGAAAGGGATGGAAGGAGGAGAGAGAAAATCTTGTACTTAATAGACACACAGAATCTGTAGTGTCAGGGTTGCTCTGATTGCCTCCTCTCCTGATTACTATTGGCCTTCCTGGTTCCCCAGGCCTGAGGGGTTTTCCTGGGCTTGAGACTTGGGGCCTAAAACTGGGGCAGTCCCAGGTAAACTGAGATAAGCTGGTCACTGTCGCTCTGGCCTCCGAGAAACATGGGTTTGACTCCTAGCTCTGCCACTTAGTAAACTTGTGACTGTGACCTTGTTTCATCATTTTTAATAGGAGGACAATGAAATGGCCAACCCCGTGGGCTGACGCGAGGTCTGAATGAGATCATCCATGAAAAGCGCTTAGCAATATGTCAGGTTCACAGAATACGCTCCGTCAATGTCGAATGGGGCTCTCTTCCTCGATTTAAATGACGCTGGTTTCAAACAGAGCCCCTGAGAGGGCTGAGGTGCTTCCTGGGGGGACATCGAGGCAAGAGCTCACGCCGAGGATGGAGGACTCACTGTCCTCTTGGGTGCTTATGGGAAAGCCTGGCGAGGGGGTGCTGAGATGGGGCACAGGGCAGACCAGGCTGCATGTGGTTCTCAGCTGCTCGTTGGCAGGGACACCAGGGTGAATGGGGCTCAGATGATGGGCAAAGAAGGCAGCCGGTCCAGAAGGTTCTGATCCCCAACTCTTGCCACCAAGGGAAGAAAGGCAGGGGGTGAGAGAAACGTGATAAGAAGGCCCCGAGGAGAGCGTTTATTCCAGAGCTTTCAAAGTTCCCCCTTTTTCCTCTTACAGGAACCAAACTTTAATAACCAGAGCCAGGGAGTGAAAGAGAAAGAAACCAGACTAGCAAACCATCCCCCTTTAAACAGGTCACGTGGTGTTCAGAAATAGGCTTTGAAACTGTGCATGTGTAACCACAGCAGAGAGGGTTTGGGCCCCCTCTATTCCCGCCTGAGGCTGAGCTGGAAAACAGAGAAGAAATGAAAGGGAGGAAGAAAAGGGAGAAATGAAAGGAAAAGACGGGACTAGGAGAGAAGATCAGGGAAGAGACAAGGGAGGAAAGAAAACCATCTTCCTGCACATACACGGGACACAGAAAGGAGCCCGCCATGGACCCCCATCTTAAAGAAATTTGTGGTCTTCTTGAGGTTGTTGGGATGGTGAAGACGCACATATTTTTTTTCAAGCAGTATTCTGTGCCATCATTAGTGTGTAGTGTCATATGTAATTCTTACGACCAGCCCCCAGTTTTAGAAATAAGGACACTGATGCTCAGAGAGGTTAAGCAACTCATCTAAGGACACACAGCCAGACAGTGGTAAGATTTGGACTAAGTCTGGAATTTTTAATATTGCTGGAAATGTGACAACTAACTTCGCTACCCAGCATGCTATAAAGGCAAAAGGGAATGGGGATATCACATATAGTATGAGAATACCAAAGTGGAAAAAATACCATGGAATGCACAGGCTAAAGCAGGGTTTCTCAACTTCAGCACTGATACTTTGGCTGGATAATCCTTTGTTTTGGGGCCTGTCCTGTGCACTCTGGGATGTTGGGCAGTATCTTTGGCCTGTAACCACTCCATGCCAGTAGCGCCCCTTTCCCTATTCGTGACAACCAGCCAAAAATGTCTCTGGACAGTGCCAAACATCTCCGCAGAGCAAATTCACCCTCTGCTGAGAACCATGGACGCAGAGGAAGGTATAAAAAAACAGTAATCCCTATGAACTGAGAGTCAACAAATTGTACTGTAGAAGACATTTCATCTCACTTAAGCTCATTTAATATCTCATTGAATCCCCACAAGAACCCGATGCAGTAGACATTATTTCCTTCCATTTTACAGATGAGGGAACTAAGGCTCAGAGAGCTTAATTTAAGTAACATGCATGAATTTGTACCACTAGTAAGAGACAGACCTGAGATTTGAACTCAAGACTGTATATTCCTTTCCGTGATGCTCTTCAGAGAGGGAAACAAAGATGGGACATAAATGAATCAAGGAGAGAGATAGCATCACAGCTCCATGTGGTAATAAAGATGCTTAAAATGCCAGGGCAGGTCCACCAAGTGGCTTGGAGGTGTCATGCCATCACCGGGACAAAATCTCTTTAAACTGCTGTGTCCCAGGCAGCCCCCACGTTCTCACTTCCCCACCCCCCCTAATCCATTGCTTCCTGTGAGAGCGCCCAGCACATGAGTCTACCCTGACTCTCTCTGTCTCATGTCTCATAAGGAGAGACAATATATTCCAAATGCTCCATGATTTATGGGACAAAGCCACTTCCCCCTGACCAAGCTTCTCTCTTCACAGGGACACATATGTTAGGGAGCATCCATCCCAAAACAACCCACATTCATTTTCTGCCAGGAGCCAATGGCCTGGGGAATTCAAGAAATGCCCCTAAATTACAAACGAATGGGGGGGACCTTCCTCCAGAAACCTTTTCCCAAGCCTGAGCCCAGCTATAAATCACCCTCCAAGCATCACACACCACCGTAAACCACAGATGTGTGGGGGACAATAAGGTAAGCATCTGCTGGCAAGAGAAAAAGCAAGGTTGACCAAGAACTTGGAATGGGTGGCCATTTGAGGAACTCATGCTGACCTCCCCCACTTCCCACAGCCTTCAGCTTGACATTTCATGGCTGATACCTTTAGAGCAGGAAGCAAATTTCTCCCAAGGATTTTTTTGGGTGGCGGGGGCGGGGGGTGATCAGCTCCTCCCTCCCCACACCCCCCTCCTCTCTTCCCATCCCCGGTAAAATAGCATAGCATTTGTTCTTAATCTTTCAGGGGGTGAAGGTTCCCTTTGAAAATCTGATGAAAGCTACGAACTCCTCCCTTCATTAAATAAATGATTGTTTACTTGTGCTAAAGGCTTCGAAAATGGTTAAGACTGGTTTATGGTAGTTTTCCTAGGAAGATAAAGGGCTCTTTCCCCTGTCATATTAAAAAACAAAAACAAACAAAAACCCCACTTTTTTAATGTATTGATTTTTTTAAAAAAAAATGTTTACTGACCTATACATACCAGAAGAGTGCACGAATCATAAATGTTCAGCTTAATGAATTTTCACAAACTGAGCAAACCGGTGTCACTTGTGCCCAGACCAAGAAAGCAAGCTTTCCAGCATCTGGAAGGTCCTTAGACTCCCTCCTCCAGACATCATCTCCCACCAAGGTTAGCCACCAGCCTGACAGAAAATAACCTCGTTTCGTTTTGCCTGGTTCTGTTCTTTCTATCAACGGAATCACACAGCATGGCTCTTTGTGTGTAGCTACCTCCACTCAATATTCCATCTGTGAGATTTGTCTATGGTGCTGTGTGTAGACGACCTTGGTCTGCTCTCATTAGCATATAGTTTTCTATTACGTGAATATTCCAGAATGTATTTCCATCCTCCTGTGGAGAGACATTGGGGATGAATGCATTTTCACAGACTTTTACTGAAATTCTGTTCGTTAGAGTTGTAATTTTAACTTTCCCTACCTTTGAGTATGTTTCACTTTCCAACTTATGGTAGGAGTGCATAATAAATTATTATGGTTAAAAAAATCCAAGGATTTGGGGGAAACAAACAAGCAGCGAACATTCACGTTGCGTTCCTTTCTTCTCTGCCCCATCCCAGTTTCTTCAGCTCTGTTGTTAAGGGTTTGATGAGCACCGTTGCAGACATTTGCTCTGCATCTATACACGGATCTATGCTATATACAACGATATGCCTTTTCACTTTCTTTGTACATGGATGCAAGTGCTGTGCATAGTTTCGTTTCACTTATCACTGTGTCCTGGAGACCCTTCCATAGATCATGTAAACCGCGGAACACTCTTCCATTGCTTGGGCACGCCATGATTTATTTAACCAGTCTCCGACTGATGGGCCTTTAGCTTGTCTCCAGTTTTCTGCTCTTGCAAATAGGATGGCAATGGCCACCCTTTTATGTGCTTCTTTATGAGCATTTGCAAGTATTTCTCTAGGAGAGAAATAGAGAAGTGGAATTGCTGGGTGTACACATTTGTCTTTAAGTGGTTTTTATGAGGTCAGATGGATTGTCCAAGCCACCATAAATTCTCGGCAGAGCTCGCAATATATGTGAAGGCATTTGGCAGAATGATCAAAACTTACTCGGCTTTTCAAAGACGAGCTAGATGCCTGGATTTGGAGACAACAGAAGAGGAATTTCATTTAGACTCCATTTAGTGACAATTTCCCAGCACGTCAGTCCCTTGGGACATGACACTCCAGAGACTCCATGAAGGGAAGAATCTACTGTCTGCCTGTGGTAGGGCTGGTTAGAAATGGGGTATCTGAAAGTCAGGGTTCAGCCCTCAGGGACAACCAGGATAATTTGATAATAACACAGCAAACATTTGTTGAGTATTTGCTATGTACCAAGCACCGTGCACGGATTGCCTCCTTTAATTCTAACCATACTCTTATGAGGAGAGTACGATTTTTTTGAGTCTCATTACCAGCTGGAAAAACCGAGGCTCAGACAACGTCACTTGCCCAAAGTCACACTTACACAGACTACTGGGAGATTTTACCATGGGAGCAAGCTTGACATGGCTTTTGCCCACAGAAAGCTCACTGACTGACTTCTGATGGAAACAAAATCAACCACCAGGCAATTATCATACGGTTACGGCCAGCTGAGTGCTGGAGCCAATGCAATGTGCGTCACAGAGTACTTACAAAGGCTGCAAAAGGAAGACAACTTAGAGGAAAAGGGAACGTAAAATGAGTCACGTGAAGATAAAACCTCTCTATCTCTCGGGCCCCTCCATGCTAGGTATCAAATGCTGACCCCTTGGCCAGGAAAAGGTGGCTCATTAAGCAAATTCATAATAAGAGCACGCAGTAGGAGCTAATGCCATGTCAACCACTTTACCCCATTCAGCCTCACAATGGGTCTTTGGGGAAACTGAGGCTCTGAGAGGCAAAGTGACTTGCTCGAGCGCCCAGTTAACACAGAGCAGAGTGGGGGTGGAGCCAGGGACCATCTCCCCGTGGAGCCCGGAGCCTCTGAGCACACAGCCTGGCCTTCTTGCCCTTCAGACAGCCACAGTCTTAAGAGTCCCCACTCAAAAACCTTTCAGGGCCAAATCGGGCCGGATGTGCTTTGGCTGTGGAGAGAGATGAGAGCTCTTTTGGTTCAGGCCCCCGCTTCCAGCCCCTCTCACGTAACAATTAAAAATATCAAGTCACAGCCCATTGTCCCCATGTCAGATTGATGGATTACAACTTTTCCTTTTGGATGGATGTCTCCTGACTTTGTGATGTGGGAACAATTGATTATTAGCCTTTTTAATTTTTTCTTTTTAATTTTTTATTTTCATGTCTGCTAACCAGACAATTGCTGACACTCTCCATACATTATGGGTCTAATTCTGCAGAGGTCTGGCGAACCTGCCCGGGGTCAGAAGATTAAACTCTTCCAAATTGCACAGATCAAGGCGAGCTCAGATTGGGTGCTCTGAGACGGAGGTGGGGGTGGGGGCACCCTTTCATTCCTGCCCTTTGGAAACCTCCAAGACTAAACAGTTTAGGCCACATCTTGAAGAAAATTGCTTTATCCTTTCACCTTTAAGTGGATTCAGGCGCAATCAGTTGACTCGGGAGCGCGTGGAGGTCAGCACACACACGCCAGGATGGGGGTTTATGAGCAGAGTCACGGGAAGGGGAGGCGCGCGAAGAAAATAAAGGAAGATGTAAAAGCCAGGGAGGTGGGTTTGTAACCTCTACCATCTGGTGCCAAATAAGAGAGTGCACGGGGAAAGCATTTGGGCAGGGGGTGGGGGAGCGGGGAAGAGGAGGAGGTTGTACTGGGAGAGGCTTTCAAAGATTGTAACTGTGACAAACAAGGCCCCTGGCCCTCTCAGATGTCACGGGAGGAAGTAGAGGGGGGTGGGAAGAGGAAGAGAGAGGGAGGAAGAGGTCAGCTCTCCAATCCCCAGAGTGAGGGGACACGCAAATGCTTGCAGATGGAATGCAAAGGATAGTGCAGAGCAAATTATATCTGGCTGCCTGGGAACACGGCACAGAGACGACTGGTTTTATTAATATTGGGAGAACCTCTGACAGAAGGAGGAATGTCAAGGACCCCCGTGACTGTGACAGAGAGCATCGCAGCACCAGCAGGCTGGTGGGGAGGGGGCCCTTTGAAAGCAGAGGATCCCCCACACACACCCACCCAAGTTCCTAGCCTGAGCTCCACTGACCCTGACTGGCCAAGATTTCATAAGTGCTTCGTCTTTAGTGTGACCAGGCCTGGCACTGAAATACCAGGAAAAGTGCCCCATCCTGCTCTGCTCTGTGTGAGAGCCAGACATTGACTCAGATGGCTGACGTCTACACTGCTGTTCCACGGGGGCATTTGCATGTGTGCAGAGACCTTTTTGTGTTTCAGTTCCAGCAACCGCATTCCTCCTTTCTTGCTCTGTTCTCCCAATACACGCGAGGAAAGTCGTGTCCACCCTGATCTCTCTTTCCATCTTTCTCAGGAAGTTTTCAAAGGGACCTCTCAGGTAGATGCTCAAGAGCCCAGAGAATAAACTTACACTGACATCTGTGAGGACTCCTTCAGCTGCAAGGAACAGAAAAGTCAGCTCACCCTGGATCAAACCTCAAAGATATTTCACTTGAATATATTTTGGTCTCTGTAGGCACGCAGGTATTTTCCAGGTTGGGGGCAGCCTCTCCGCTGGGTATCAACGCAAGCTCTGCCCATCTTTCCAATCTACCAAGCTCAACATACTGACTGTTCTTTTTCTGCCTCAACTCAAGCTCGCAAGATGGCGGCCACAGCTCCAGGCATCACGACCTCAGCCAAAGGCAGAAAGTGCAGAAGACAGGGGAAGCCTTTTTCTGGAATCACTTTGTCCTTTGATCAATAAAGAAGCAGTGTTTCCAGGGTCATCATAGCCTCCATCCAAGTCTCATTGATTAGAAGTGAGTCGCATGCTCACATCTAGACAACAGGCCAAAACATGAACAAAATCTATCTGTAGGGAATGAGGGAGATGACTGTTGCGTGGGTAACCATAGTGTCTGTGTGTCCCACCTCCCCCAAATCTTTTCCTTTGGTGTCCTAATCTGGTGAATGGTTCCACCACCCATCCCATCAATCAAGCCAGATACACGGGTCTACATCATGTAATAATCAAGCTACTCCTGGTTCCCCCCCTCCCTCGCCCACTCCTTCCCCCAAGTCCTGTCCCTCTCTGACCTTCTAAAATCCTTCATTCAATGCTAGGTACACAGCAGATACTCGATAAATGCCAAGGTTCACTTTTCTGTCTCTTCGATACTGCAGCTCTAGGACCAACTTAGAGAACTAGGAAATTGCCATTGGGAAAATCAACTTCTGGACTCTAGTCATTACTTAAGAGGAGATCAGTGGTTAAATGACCAGGTATTGAAGTCTTAGAGCCTGGCTTCCAATTCCCGCTCCACGACACCTTAGCTACGGTGATGCTGGGCCACCTGCTGAAATAGTCGGCACCTCAGTTTTCTCATCTTTGAAATGGAAAAGATGCTATTTCACACATCGTAGGATTGTTGTGATGGTGAAGTATAACACTGCCCTTAAGTACGTAGCACAGCATCTGGTGCATGAGAAGTGATGAGCAAGTACCTGTTACATTTGTTATTATTTCCCTTTGCCACGTTGCTTTACTCCCCACCCAACCCTGGATACCCCATCAGGTCTGAAATATCTCTGGAATGATTTTCCTGTCCTGATTTTTTAATTTAAATAAAAATCACAGGTATTTGAGATGTACACGATGGTATGATAGACACATACAATAGTAAAACGGTGGCTGTAATCAAGGTAATGAACATATCTCCTCATCTAGTTACCTGTGTGCGCCTGCGCGTGTGTGGTGAGAGCCCCGAAATCTACTCTCAGCGAATTCCCAGTATTTAATACAGTATTATTACTGATACTCCTCATACAGTACATCAGAACTCTAGCCTTATGCATCCTACCTAACCGCAGCTTTGTACCCTGTGACCAACATTTCCCATTTCCCCCACCTCCCCGCCCCTGGTAATCCCCTGGTAACTACCGTTCTCCTCTCTGCTTCTACCTATGCGACTTTTTTAAAGATCCCACACGTTCGTGAGACCGTGCGTCTGGCTTCTGTCACTTAGCATTGTGTCCTGCAGGGTCATCCGTGTTGTCACAAATGGCAGGATCTCCTTTTTTAAGGCTGAATGCCATCATTTCCTTATCCATGCAGCCCGCCACAAACATGGAGGTATCCTGGCTATTGCGAGTGATGCTGAGACGAACAAGGGATGGCTTCCCCACAACCGGCTCTCAGGACGCAGAGAACACACTAGGCACGCTTTAGGGAGTCCCCGGCTTCCCACTGCAAAGTATGCACAGCTCACACTGCAGTCCTGGGGACAGCACAGGGGCGCAGTGATTGAGGCCCGTTTCTATTGCTGTAGATGGAAATCAGGCAAGAGAGCTCTCGACAGCTTCTCTTATATTTATTTCTGGCCAGATCAAAGGTCCTGTCGGCAACCTGTCCTGACATCTTGATTCCTGTTTTCCTTCGCTCAATTTTTTTTCCGGATGGCGTTCACTCCAAATAAGCTAGTAAGAGGCCCCCTGGGAGTCAGAGGGGGGTGGAGGGAGGGAAAAGCTGGATGGGCAGAATTTAGTTATGTCTTGCTATAAATAAGTGTATGGAATTGTACAGATCCGCATGGCCTGAGATTAGCCACTGTTCTCCATGGTGGGAAAAAGACGGGGCCGGTGGTTATTTCTGGATTCCCAGCGGGATTCAAACAGCTCACAGGCTGTTTCCCAGCAGGATTCAAACAGCTCACAGGCACCCAGTAAGAAACGGATTAATAAACTACTAACAGTGATCATTCATTGAGAGGGAGTACTCCCTAGTGGTGAAGCACACAAGGGCTGGAGTCAAACATCATTTGCGTATTCGTTCTACTACTTACTGTGTAACCTTGGGAAAGTGACCTCACCTCTCTGTTTCCCCATCTGTAAAACGGGGACAGTAAGAGTTCCTACCTCTGAGAGTTGATGGGAGGATTAAATAAGTTGATGAATGTAAAGTGCTATGAAAAGTGCCTGCCTATGGTCAGCAAATATTAGAGTGTAATATTTATTGAACAGTTCTTCCATCACCATATATTCGATCCCCCCCTACCTCTGAGAGTTGATGGGAGGATTAAATAAGTTGATGAATGTAAAGTGCTATGAAAAGTGCCTGCCTATGGTCAGCAAATATTAGAGTGTAATATTTATTGAGCGGGCATCAGGCGTGTATTACGGCATTCAATCCTTACAGGAATCTTTGACGTAGATGTTAGTAGTTATAGATGCCATCCATCTATAATTCATTCTGCAAGAGAGGACATAGACAGGATAGACACTTGAACAACTGGGGTACAGCTAGTAAGTAGTGGAATCAGGGTTCATACCCTGGTTTTCCCGATTGTTGACTGCAAAACCTGGGCTCTTTGTACTCTGCGTCTCTCGGCTAAGCAGGACGAGCCGTGTGGGTAAGACAGACCAGCAAGATGCCCTGTATTCACTGCGGGCACACAGAGCAGGGCTCCCCTTTGCATGCTTAACTCCTAAGGGAGTTACCCCGACCATGCAAATTAGGTGACATCAGTACCTCCTGGCCAAGGGAGGTGAACCACGCCCACGCCCTTCACCTCTGGCTCCCTGGTGATGTTTGCAGGGAAGTACTGGGCCTGTATAAACGTGAAGTAGGTCAGGCCACAAGCCAAGCCTGCAGGTAGCACGAGGAGTGACTGACTGTACAGTGAGTGAAAGTTTTGGACAACTTATCAGCTCAGGAGAACGTTGCCTACCAACTGGTTACACCGCCCTGGTGAGGACGCTGACAAGTTCCGCCTGCCTGCCCCCCACTGCTCCTGGGAGTTCTGGACTTGACATCTAGGCAGATGTGGGCTCCTGTGGGCTTGGAAGGCGCAGCTCTGGTGCACTCCAGTGTTTCTTGATTAAAACACAGTCCTGAGAATCACGTTCACCCTCCGTACTTTGACTTTCTTCCAAATCTAGCCATCGTTTTCCCGCTCTGGTCAAAGCAGAGACTTGGAAGCTTTCTTTGGGAGTTTAAAATCTTAAAGACCTTCAGGATCCCCTCCGGGAACACCATAGTCAGTGGCCAACACCAGAGAGGGCACCCGTGGAGCAGCTTGGGCTGCCTTCGTATGTACCCCAAAAAGGGCTCTGTTTTCCTTTGCTTTCTTTCCCTCATTTCTGATACATGCATGTTCACTGTGGTTCACTTTTTCCTCTGGAAGGCTTCCTCTGGCTCCACGTATTCCCATGGAAACAGGAGCAAATGACATTTACGGAGCAAGTCCTCTGAGCCAAGACCTATGCAAAGCCCTTGCCCCATGTATTACCTTCCCCTCTTTTAAATTCACCACTAACCTGTGAGTCGGTACTACCAGATTACTGTGCCCATTTTAGAGATCAGAAAACCAAGGCCCTGGGAAATTAAAGCACTAGACTCGTGTCAACCCAGTACCTAAGTGGAGGCGCTGGGTTTGGAGCCAACATCTATCTCTAAAGACCGTGTAGCTGGCCTCCATGTTATGCTGTCTCTCATCACTTTGTTCAGGTCTGTTTTGAAAAGCACCTGGCACCATATATGATAGTAATTCCTGTTACAGGTCTGTATCATTCGCTAACAGTAAAGTTAATCCTAACAACCATTTATTCAATAAGCACTTATATGTGTCAGGTGCTATGCTGGTGGATTTATCTGCATTTTCTCGAATCCTGCTGACAGCCCTGAGAGTCAGGTGTTAGGCGTTCCACTGTACAGATGTGCATGGCCCCACGCCAAGGAGCAGGTGATTGGTGGAGCCAGTTTTCAGAATCAGATCTGATGGGTCCAAAGCCCATGTACTTTGTTCCGTGCCTTACTGACTCTACTAAGTGCCAGCTTCTCACGGGCTGGGCCAGCAGTTTCTGATCTTAGTGTCTTAGAGTCTTGCTGCAAACTAGGTGAATTAAAAAGAGAGAGAGAGACAGAGAGACAGAGTGAGGCAGAAAGAGAGAGAAGAGGAAAGAAAGAAAGAAAGAAAGAAAGAAAGAAAGAAAGAAAGAAAGAAAGAAAGAAAGAAAGAAAGAAAGAAAGAAAGAAAGAAAGAAAGAAAAGGAAAGGTAAATCAAGGGTTCAAGCCAGGCAGCTGGATATCCTTCTCACTGTGGACTTTAGATTTGTGAGCTAGTACAAAAAACAATGGAAGAAGATATGTTCCTTTTTAATGGATCAACATAAGAATGAGTTGGGTGCCAAAATCTTATATCCAAGATTATTAAGTCCCAACAGATACCTGTTGAGTAAATACACTCGTGTACTCAACTGTGTACAGTGCCATTCAGCTATTTCATAGGCGTCTCAAACTTACTGTGTCCATATTTGAACTCCTGGTTTTCTCCCACCTCAGAGCTTCTCCTCTCTCCATCTTCCCCATCTTTGTAAGTGGAGACTCTGTCTTTCCAGATTCTCAAACCTATGCCTCATCCTTGACACCTCTCTTGCTCTCACACCCCACATTAATCCAGCAGGATATCCTATCTGCTCAACTTTCAAAATAGCTCCTGAAATCTGACAACTTATTACCTCTCCAACTGCTACTTCATTGGTCCAAGCTCCCCTGGCAGATGGCAACAACCCCCTCGCGGATCTGTCTGGACACCTTTCTCCTCTCCCCTCTGGTTTATTCTCCACTCAGCAGCCAGAGGGATCCTCCTAACACCGAATTCAGATCATGTCACTCATCTGCTCAAAACTGCCTGGCACACTCCCACCTAAAGGCCTTTTGCACAATGGTTCCCTCCACTTGAACTTCTCTGCCTCCAGAGAGCTGCACAGCTTGCTCCCTCATTCCTTTCTTCTGTTACCTTCTCAGTGAGCCTTTTATGACTAGTTTGTATAGAACAGAACCCTCTCCAGTGCCCTAGCACCCAGAACTCTGCCTCCCTTCACCTGCTTTGTTTTTCTCTATAGCTATATTCTATTTGTATCTATAGAACACCTATTATTCTGTACTAGTGTCTGAGCTTCACAAGCGCAGCACCTGCCTGCCCCAAGTGAATTGTAACCACCCAGAACAACGCCTGGCAAGGAGTACATATCTGTTCAATGAATGAATGAATGGCTATCAGGCTATGGTTTTCCTTTCACTCTTTGGAATGTGTAGGGAATAGTCCAGAAAGGTACACTCTTTCCTAGACCAACGTTGTCCAACAGAACTTTCTGTGACGACAGAAACATGCTACAGCTGTGCTGTCCAGCACAACAGCTGTATATGGCTGCTGAACACTGGACATGTGGCTAGGACACCTCAGAAACTGGATTTAAAAAAAATCCATAGATTTTAGTTTGGGGAGCCGTTGTAGGTTTACAGAAAAACTGAGCAGAAAGTACCGAGAAGGGACGGCACTGTCAATTTTATTTCATTTTAGTTCATTTCAATAGCCGTACGTGGCTGGTGGCTGCCGTCGTGGGCAGGGCAGACTTCGACTGAGAGAGGCGCCTGTGCCACCCCCACCTGCCCTGTGTAGGGTCCATCCAGCAGGCGACCCAATGCACAGCCCCAGGAAGCCCATCAACGGGAAGGGCTCCCCAAAGCTGCAAAGGCTGCTTCGGTCTTCCGGGCAGCAAAGTTCGAACCACTGTGCAAAAGGCCAAAAGGCCTTCCAGGCAGGCCAGACTTTAGGAAAGAAGGAATCAGAATGTTCACTGAAGATGTGCTGAGGGCAAGCAGACAGGCTACGGTGCCAGCTCGCACCATCTTGTGCTCCTGTGAGCCTTCTGAAGAGTCGCCCCTGGAGACTCCTGCCCGACTCACCTCCATCCCCCCCTCCCGCCCCACATACACCCAAAGGCTTCCACTTTTCTTTGCTCCGCCCTTCACCCCGCCATCACCCCAAATCTGCTCCTTCTGCTTCACAGTCAGCTCCAGCTGGCCCAAGGCTACCCATCCTTGCCTTCCCAAGCCAGCTCTATAACCTGCCTTCTCACCTCCGTAACAACCAGGAAAGCCAACCTCACTCCCAGATGCAACAGAGTTAGTTTCTGAAGGGTGAAGTGGGGTAAGAGGAGGAGGAATAGAGTCCGAAAGGGATAAACGTCAATAAACCTTGCCAACAAACAGAGACTTTTCTAAGGAAGAGCAAAGGGACACAGAGCTGCCTGTAATTAGCGGCCACCACAGCCCAAAACAAAATCGGACTTTCAGCCCTTGTAGCTTCGCTGCCATACAAACAGGACCTGAGATGGGTCAGGCTTTCCTCCTAAAGAGACGTTCGGTCTCGTTCTTGGGCCATATCTTTGCTCATCTCTGCGATACACCACTTGATTTCTCTTCCCCGACCTCCTGCTGCCTTTGTAGACACTAGCTCCTTTTATCTGCATATCTCAGCCATCATGGGGCTCTGTGTAACCTCACAGCCTCTTTGTCCTTAGTCTCACGCCTCTTGGATTAATTCCTAAAAATAAAGAATTGGGTTGGCTGTGCCTATGGACTACCTTGGTCCAATCAAATAAGGATAGGGGTCATGGGTCACCTGGTGCAAGCACACCTGCCTCAGTTGACTGCTTCAGAAAGGGGGAAAGAAGTTCCGAGGATAAAGCATGGGCTGGATGGGTGCCTTGAATATGTCCGCTATCCCCTCCCCGCCATATTGCAACACACTGAGCTTACGCACAGTAGGCACACAATCATTCTTCACTGATTAATATTCAGTGAGGGTGTTTCACTGCGTTGCCCTCAAAAGTTCAGTGCCACCCCCCTACTGGTAGTGCTTTTCAAATCCCCTCCAGAAATGTTCCCAAATGCAGAGAAGACCCTTCTGGGTTAAAGCGGTATCCCTGGGTTGAAGGGGTATCCTCACTCATGTAGGAAGCGCTTTTGAAGTCCAACATATTATCCTGGAAATTCTAGCGGCCTCCGCATTCTACTTTATAGTCTATCTACTTTACAGGAAAAGTAACATTTCATTGACTTGCTATTGAGTACAAGCAAATGCCAGAAAGATGTGCTGTCTGTCATTTTCCTGCAGAATTTCCTACTCCCCGATAGCCCATGAATCCCCTGCACCAGACAGTAAGCTCCTCCGGGGCAGAGTCTATATCCATTTTGGTCACCATGGTATCCCTAGTTCCTAGCGTGAAGTTGAGCACATCGCTGATGCCCAATAAATATCTTCTGAATGGGAAGATGACTGAACTGGTGAGTGAGTGAGAAGATGGATGAGTGGATGGATGTATGGATGTATGGATGTATGGATGTATGGATGGATGGATGGATGGATGGGTGGGTGGGTGGATGGATGGATGGATGGATGGATGGATGGATGGATGGATGGATGGATGTGGATGGATGGATGGATGGATGGATGGATGGATGGATGGATGGATGGATGGATGGATGGATGGATGGGTGAATGAAGGATGAGTACTCCACCTTGAAAAGCAGTGAATTAAAGTCTAGCCCGATGACCCTCTCAATTCTCAGAGTAACATTTCATTCTCCCTGAGCTGAGCAAATGGCATCTAAATCAAGGAACAACTGTGATACTCATCACCCACCTCCCAAAATACAAATATCCTGTTAAAGGAAGACCTGATCTGGGGCCCCATAGCACTGGTCCTTACTGCTGAGGTTTAACCAGTTCTCTTCAAGCAAGATAACCCTCAGATTTTATAATACAAAAAGAAATACACACGATCGTACATATGCTGGACAAACCAACAACAAATCAGATAGCAGTAGTGAGAGATGCTTTTCGTTTTTTCGCTTTTTTCACAAATCCAAGGGGAAGAAGATGGAGGAGGAGGGTGACACAGAGAGGGAGGGGAACAGAGCAGAGCGAGGAAGAGAAAACAGCTGCCAACTTCTCAGGGCTTTCTAGATGTCATATGCTGTACACATGTTCTGTCATTTATTTATTCAGCGAACACTCTTTGAGCCAGGCAATCTCCTAAGGCACTGGGGGCATGGCACTGAAAAACATAAACATATTTTTGCCTTCATGGGGCTTACATTCTAGTGGGGAAAGCTGTCTGGGCTCCATCAAGATTTGAGCCCAGATTGCCAAAATTTAAGTGTGGAGGGCCAACCTTCACATAGTACAAAACCACAGCCTAGAAAAGTTAAGCAACTTGAAGAAGAAAAAACAGTGTGGATGTGCCAATGAAGGGGGAATCCATTAACGTCCCATCTCTCTAAATAGAACAAGATCACTTTATGGCTCTCGTACACTCCCTTCTCGCCATAATTCATCTTTGCTAAACCTACAATATGATGATAGGGGACTTTGTATATTCAAAATAATTCCATATTATTTGGAGTTCTGGCTCGGCTCCCCAGGGAGATAAACAGCTTTCCTCTGATCAGGGCACAGTCACACTCTTGACTGTTTTCAGATGAAATAATTAGCATCAGCAAAATGACATGAAGATTTATTCGGCAGCCAGGCCTTCTCCACATGCTAATGAAATCTTTACACAGGGTGTTAACTGTGCTCAGTAGCTAGGCAAATCCTAAACTGTCCTGCCTGAGGGAGGCCAAAACAACCCAGAGAGAAGCTGGGATCAAAAGACCCATTTCCACTTCAGTCTTTAAGCTCCCCAGACAGATGCAGAATGTTCTAATTCCCTCAAAAGACTCAAGCCAAAACCTTTTTCCTCCATTTCAACAGATGACTCTACTTCTCCCTTTCCTCGCATCCACTCTGTCATCAAACCCTGCCCATTCTACCTCCAAAATATTTCTTGAATGTGTCCACTTCTCTATGAATCAACCATCGACTCGGTCTGGGCTATCGTGGCATCTCATCTAGCTACCCAGGGAGACTCCCACACTTACCTGTGCATTTTGAAAAGCAAA
Source organism: Rhinolophus sinicus (assembly GCF_036562045.2). Classification (NCBI taxonomy): domain Eukaryota; kingdom Metazoa; phylum Chordata; class Mammalia; order Chiroptera; family Rhinolophidae; genus Rhinolophus; species Rhinolophus sinicus. Next base: position 30,095,031 of record NC_133765.1, on the reverse strand, counting down.
CTGTATCAAGCTCACTGTTTCAGAATTTCCCCTGATCCTCCACCGTCCCCAGGATAAGCGCTGGATCTGTTTCATGGCCGCTGGGGGCCTGAGCTTTTCTTCCCATCTCAATTCTCAATACCCCCTTGCTCTCATGCTCATGCCCACCCCAGAGGCCTGCTGGACCTCCCCCGAGGGCTAAGATTCTAGTGTAAGCCTTTCCTGCATATGCTTCTCTCTGCCTGGAATAAATGCCTGTTCCCTCTTTGTAACAGTTAGCTAAGCTGCATAACAAGTCATCACAATTAGTAGCTTCAAACAAAATGCATTCAACATTGCATAGTCTCTCATGGGTCACGAGTCTGGGCCTAGTTTCGCTGGGTCCTCTGCTTTGGGTTTCTTACAACCTGAGGAGCGTGACGGAATCGCGTGCTGTCCTCCTCCGTCCCACCCAGCTGTGGCTCCTCCCTTTGTCCAGCGTCTCTGCGCTTTGTATGCTCCCTGCCCACTAGTCCCTTAGTAGCCATCTCGGTCACCAGATTCACTATCATGGTATATGACAGTACTTGTGTTCAAGTCAAGACCTTATGGTAGTTGATAATGGTGCCAAAGTATAAAAGTAGTGACACTGGCAAATTGGATGTGCCAGAGAGAAGCCATAAAGTGCTTCCTTTACGTGAAAAGGAGTGCATGTATAGGAAGATACTTACTATCTATCTATCTATACACACACACACACACACACACACACACGGTGCCAAAACATGTATATACATTTTAAGAAAGGAAAAAACTGTATTAATTGTAATACTCAATATATACTGATAACAAAAGATGAATACAAGTCACATTTGACTTCTGCAATGACAAGAGATGCTCAAAGTGGTTCCCATCAGCGTCCAGACACTTCTGATGATGGCGAACTACAGCTTGAGCAACGTTGACCAAAGTGTCCACTTGTATACATTTTTTTGGCACCCCAGGTATATAGGGTTTGGTACTATCCACAGTTTTGGGCATCTACTGGGGGTCCTGGAACGTAAGCCCCCTGTGTAAGCGGGGACCACAGGGATGTAATAACAGAAGTGATATTGCATCACCTTTGCCTTATTCTGTTTGTGAGAGGAAGTCACAGGTTCTGCCCTCACTCAGGAGGAGGGGATCACACAGGGCTTGAATGCCAGGAGGCAGGGATTGTGGGGACCACCCCTAGAGTCTGTCTGCACATTGCACATAGCCTGACAAAATATTGTTTTCCCTCAGATCTTTGCTTGTATGTCATTTCTTTAGGGAAGCTTTCCTTGAACCTTCCAACTAAAATTGCTTCCCGCCCTACCATCCCATGTCCACAAAGGGACCACCTGCATTTCCCTTAAGTTACACCTATGCACTTTTAAAGGCCTACTGTGATACCCAATGAATGTATTTTGGAATGAATGAATGACTGCATGACTGAATGACCCAATAAAGGTATTGTGAGTGCCATGACTTCTTTGCATACTTATCCCAAACTGGGCACTGACAGAACCTCTCAGACCCTCACACGTTGACCCCTGTCAATATCTCTGCCTGATCATATCCTCCCTGCCCCCTCTCAATACCAGGGTGGGAGAAGAAGATCCTGGAAAACGTTAGGAACATTCCAAAGCAGCAATGCTCACCTGGGAGCCAGTCCCATGCTCCACCCTAAAAATGTGTATTCTGTCCTACTCAGTCCTGTTTATTCATCCACCCATAAATCTAAAGGAAAACTGAACCCACTGTGAACTTTCAATATTAGTTCAGGAACAAGAGAAAGGGCTGCAGAAGGAGCGAGTCATTCCTGAGCACCCACTAGGTGCCAAGCTTCCTCTTGTGTCAATACTTGTGAAATCTTTCAAGGTAACAACGAACATCTCCATTTCTGAGAGACGGCAACAGGAAGTGAATTTCCCAGTGGGGTGCTGGTCCACTGGCCGGTGTGAGGGAGCTGGATTCCTGTGTGCGGGGTTTTCTTGACGTATGTATTCCCACTCTGGCTGATCTCAAGTCACTGACGGTCGGACCTTGAGTTCCCAGCATTCCTGAATACTTTCAATTGGCTCTTACAAGCCCACGAGTGCTGGCTCCAGCACATTGCTGCCCCTCCTCAGGGACAGGCCAAGAGTTCTATTTTCTTTCTGTCATCTCTCAGCTTCTACCAGATAAAAAATGCTACGGAGATATTAAACTCCAGGAGGTTGAGACGTTGCCCAATGCAGAGCTTCGCTGGAGGGTAAATGCTCAGTAAATATTTGTTGTGTCATTGTGATTGCAATTTTCCAGGGCAGCCCAGGAGGAGCCAGATCACCCCCTGGCAGGGTCTAAACAAGGACAGAGGAAGCTGCAGAGGCAAACACAGGGAGGGACTCAAGAACTCCCATGGTGAGGGCGTAGGAGGCAGGGGCCCATGGAAATGACTCTCCTCTGGCCAAAGCAGCTGAGCAGGAAAGTAAGCAAACCAGGGTGACGCCAGCTTGGTGGGGGATTGGCGGGTACACCTCTCGCCTTCCTGACCTCCCAGCGCCTGCTTCTTCGGAACTGTTGCCCAGCAGATGGATTTGTGGATTTAGGATCTCGGGAGTCCCAGAGAGAAAGCTGGTTGTCTGAGAGAGGCTAGAGACACACTGCAATCCTTCTCGCCTGCTCCAAAGCTCCAGAGAGAACTGCAGGAGGCCGGAGCTGAGCAGGATTTTGGAGAGCATCCGTCTCTTTGTTTATTCATTCAACAATCACCTACTGAAGGTTACCTAGAAGGCAGAGTGAAGTAGTGATGAGTTAGGCAAAATTAGTCTTTGACCTCATGGCGTTTGTGTCTGTCTGGTGGGACAGAGTGAGGAATACACAAAGCATAACGTCAAGACACTTCGGCTGCCTGCTAACCAAGGGAGACAAAGGGAGGAGCATGAACAAGGCATCTAATCCAGTCTATAGCAATAGGGAAGGCTTCCTGGAGGAAGTGATGTTCGAGGTGAAGCCTGTCTTAAGGCCAGAAGAGGGGAAGGAGCAGGCCTACTATGTTACATCATTTAATTCCACATATTTAGCCACATTTCATCAGCCTTGCCTTTCTTTACCAGATAATGAAGTCTATGTTGTTATTTATTGCGATGGTGCAAACCACACACAACTTGGGAGACTTCAAACGACAACCATCTTATTATATCTCACGATTTTGTTGATCAAGAATCTGAGCAGAGCTCAGCCGGCTGGTTTTGCTGCAGCACCTCGTGTGGATGGAGGTTGCTCAGTGTTCAGCAGCTGGAGATGGGGTTGGCTTGGAGAGCCCAGGTTAGCTTTACTTTGTTGTGACTGGTGACTTAGCAGGGATGGCGAGAAGGCTGGTTTCAGCTGGGATTGTCGACATGGCCTCTCTGCATAGCAGTCCCCAGAGAGTCCGATTTCAGGGACGGCCTAGTGGCTCAGGGCTCCCAGACATGGTGTTGCACGATCCAGGGAGCGAGGCTTGCAAGATCCTGAGACCTGAGCCGAATCTGGCATAGCCTCACCCCCTCTGTGGTCTGTAGAACAAGCAATTACAGAGCCTTCCCAGATGCAACGGGAGGAAACAAAGATTCCATCTCTCTACTAGAGAAGCATTAAAGAATGGGAAGACCATTTTTCCTTGTAATAAGACCCACAAGAAATTGCAAAACGCACAGAAAGTTCCTTGTACTCTTCACCCAGCTTTCCCCCATGATAATAGCTTTGCTAACCACACCATATTGTCAAGAACAGGAATCTGACTGCCGTGCTTATTAACTCAGGTACAGACCTTATTCAGATTTCACCAATTTTTACATGTACTTGTGTGTGTGTGTGTGTGTGTGTGTGTGTGTGTGTGTATGTGTGTGTGTCTGTGGGGGGGTATGATGTGTGCAGAGTTCCAAATTTTATCACATGTGCACATGTGGGTAACCACCATCATAAACAAGATATGGCACTATTCCATCACCACAAACAGTGTCCCTCATGTGGACAATTTTAATCCACTGCAAGGTCTCACGCTGAGTCAGACAGTTCTCAGTTTGAAGCCCAACTCTGCTATTTAAAAGCTGAGTGACTCCATGACTGATTCTCAGTTTCTTTGTCTATAAAATGGGTCAGCAATACCAAACCAAGAGTTTGTAGTGAGCAATCAGTAAGAGAAACTATAGAAACCAGAAAGCCCAAGTCACAGTTTGACTTCAGATCCCAACGTCATGCTTGTGGACCTGTATCTTTGAACTTATGTATAATTCTGGCGTCATGGAGAGTCCGTATATTTGCATACCAGGCTTTCTGGTAAATTGGTTTGGGTTGGTTTTGTAATCAGTTCGATAAAATCTTACTGGTCGTTAGCAGCATCTTGTTTTAAATAATCCATTATTTGAAATAATTCGAAATCAAACCACCCTTCTCCCATTACTCTGAATAACCCTAGACTGTACAGAAGAACAAGTTCCTAAAAAGGTCTTAACCCAATTAGAGAAAGGCCAATGGGAAAAAGCCAACCTTCCAACCTCCACACGCCTCTAATGACGATGCTATCTCTGGTTCTACATTCTACATCAAACACTCCCACTTCCCTGCAATGTCCCTGATGGAGACACAAGAACAGAAAACAAAAGCAATTTCCGCACCACCACCCCCGCCCCTAACCCAAACCAAAGCATTAGTCCCCCTTTCTCTTGAGGCTGGCATCTTCTCATCACAAAAATTCCTCTTCAGTTCCCTAACATTTTCCTTCTCCTCGCTCGTAGTTTTCAGCCTGAACTCATTTCTGAAATGGAGACTCCTTGGACCTAGAATTGAAGCGGAATCTCATCAAGGTTATAAGTGGAGTGTGTTGATCTGAAAACCATCGAGGCCGCCTCCTTTCTCTGGCCCACAGTCTGCCGCCTCCTCTTACACAATCACGTCTCTGCTACCTGCCGTGTGTGTTCCTGGGGCGTGCAGACTCAGAAACGTGGCATTTGTATGGCTTTACTTAGGGGAGATTTAAACTGAAACAGCCCCATTGCATGACTTTTAAAAAAAAACCAAAAACCAAAAAAAATACCGCTTCCAAGAGTCTGCAATGTACCCAGACGACATGGGACAGAAATTAAATATTCTTTTGTTCACCTATCTATCTATCTATGTATCATCTATATCATCTATCTTTATCTTTATCTATCTATCATGATAATAACATTTAACAAAAGCTCTACCCTCTTAGCAAACTTTTAAGTACACAGTACAGTACAGTTAACAACAGGCACCGTGATACAGATTTATTCATGCTGCAAAACTGAAACTTTATACCCTTTGACCAACATTTCCCTATTTCTCCCTCCACCCAGGCACTGGTAACCACCATGCTACTCTCTGCGCCCCTGAGTTTGACTATTTTAGATTCTGATACAGGTGGCATCAGACAGTATTTGTCCTTCTGCGTCTGGCTTATGTCACTTAGCATAACACCCTACAGGTTCACCCATGCTATTGCAAATGGCAGGATATCCTTCTTTTTAAAGGCTTCATAAGATTCCATGGTATGTAAATACCACTTTTTCTTTATCCATCCATCCATCCATCCGTGGACACTTAGGTTGCTTCCATGTCTTGGCCATTGTGAATGACGCTGCAGTGAATATGGTAGTGCAGGTATCGCTTTGAGACCCGGATTTCAATTTCTTTGGTTATCTACCCAGAAGTGGGAATGCTAGGTTATATGGTAGTTCTATTATTAATTTTGTAAGGAACCCCCATACTGTTTTCCATAGTGTCTGCTCCAATTTACAGTCCCACTAAAACAATGTGCAAGGGTTCCCTTTTCTCTACACCCTAACACTTATCTTTTGAGGTTTTTTGTTTTGTTTTGTTTTATAATAACCATCCTAACAGAGGTGAGGTGCTATCTCACTGTGGTTTTGATTTACATTTTCCTGATAATTAGTAACGTTGAGTGTATTTTCATATACCTGTTAGCTATTTATATCTCTTCCTTGGAAAAAATGTCTATTCAGTTCCTTTTCCTATTTTTTTTAATTAAGTTATTTGTTTTATTGCTATTGAGTTGCTAAGGAGTTCCTTGTATAGTATGGCTATTAACCTTTTATCGGATATATGGTTTGCAAATATTTTCTTCCATTATGTAGGCTGCCTTTAATTTTGTTGATTGTTTTCTTTGCTGTGCAAAAAGCTTTTTAGGTTGATGTAATCCCACTTGTCTATTTTTCCTTCTGTTGCCTGTGCTTTCGGCATTATATCCAAGAAAGCACTCCTGAGGCCAGTATATGAAGCTTTTTCCATGTGTTTTCTTCTAGGAATTTTACAGCTTCTAGCAATTTCACTTCTAGGTATGTACCTAACAGAAATAAACGCAGCAAGCGACTGGGAGAAGAACATTCATGGTGACACCAGTCACAGTAACCCCAAACCCAAATGCCCATCAGCAGTAGAATAAATCAATAATTCATGATATATTGATACAATGGAGTGTTATCAACAATAAATAGCCTCATAGAGCATAGAGATGAACAAAGTTCACAGCTTTGAGTAAAAGAAACCAGCTAGCTACAGGGGCGGCTGGATGGTTCAGTTGGTTAGAGCGTGAGCTATGAACAACAGAGTTGCCAGTTCGAATCCCACATGGGCCAGTGAGCTGCGCCCTCCACAACGAGATTGAAGACAACAAGCTGCCACTGAACTACCAGAGGGGCGGCCGCATGGCTCAGCTGGTTAGAGCTTGAGCTCTTAACAAGGTTGCCAGTTCAATTCCCGCATGGGATGGTGGGCTGTGTCCCAGCTGGACTTGGAGCTGAGCTGTGCCCTCCACGACTAGACTGAAGGGCAAATACTTGGAGTTGATGGGCTCTGGAGAAACACACTGTTCCCCAGTAAAAAATAAAACAATTAAAAAAATAAATCAGCTACAAAAGAATAATTTCATTTATATACAGTACAGAAACAGGCAAAACTCACCTTTGGTGTTAAAAGTCAAGATAGGTGTTACTTTTGGAAAAGGGGTAAAATATCGTGATTGGGAGGCCACAAAGGGAGACTTCTTAGGTGGCCGGCCATGTTTTCTTTCTTGTCCTGGGTGTAGTGGGATGGATGTTTACCTTGTGATTTCACTGAGCGGATCATTTGCGTTTTGTGCATTTCTTTTCCGTTATGAACGACAGTATAATTCATACAAAGGTTTAAAAAAAACCAGAGGCTCCCCATCATTGCTGCCATCTGACTTCAATGGACAACGCCCTCTCTGCAGCCAAAGCCGGGAGTGCTGTTTATCTGAGCATTGGGAGCTCAGTGCTCTGAAGCCCCCCCATCCACAGACCGCCCTCTTAGGGCCCAGCCTCCCTGATACCTCCGGTTGGCCTCAGGCCAGCTTCCTCGACTCCTGGGGTCCTTTGTGCTCCTCAAGTGGAAGTGTTTTCCCAGCATACTTCAGTCCCCTCAGTCAGAGGCCTGGGGGGCCTGGGTTTTGTTTCCTCAGCGACACCCTTCCCTGTGGGCTGCCTCAAATGAATCCTGTTGGAAGACAGAGAAATGAGAGTATTAAAAATGTCAGCAGCAGATCCTGAGATACACAGCTGGGTAAATAGAGCCGGTGGAGATGTTTTTATTAGTGGCTTTATGGTTACGCTCACTTACGTTATGGATTTAAGATGGGGGGTGGGCCAGGAGAAGAGGCCTAAGGGTCTTCCCTCCATTTCCGGACCTGCTAAGACCAAAGCATCTGGCGCCCTCAGATGTGGAGTGGGAGGTCGGGGAAGGGGGCGCTGCCTCAGTGTATTGGAGGCCTCTCACCATTTTGAGAAATCGTATACCTTCGCATTATCCCTTCACAAAGAAGTTTCCTTCCAGTGACGGACACTTGAAGGTCCCTTGCTCTTGGGTTTCTCCAGGAAAGTTTTACCCCCGACTGCTACCTCTGGGAGAGTTGCTATCAGATGGTTTTTCTGGTACAACAGGGTTTGTTTTCAAACGGGAAGTAGGAAAGGGGGTAGTAAAGGATGGACACTTTTCTGGTCAAGGGACACGATCAATGTCCCCACAAGTAACCAGCAATGAATGTTGTCTCTTCAACTACAATGTCCAGAGTGGTCATTCTAGGAACACTCATTATAGGGGTCAGAGAGACCAGAGTTCAGATTCAAGTTTAGCAACTTGTTAGCTACACGATCTTGGAGAAATTACCTACGCTTCTGTGTCCTCATTGCTATAATATAAATACAAGACTACCAGATGAAGGTATACCTATAAAGCACTTCACACAGTAGCAGGTACACAGTAAGCGCTGGGTAAATGTTAGGTATTATCAATGTTAGACTGTCTTCCCAACAAAACCATTATCTCAAAGAAACAGCTGTCCTCCCATATTCATTGTAGTATTATTTACAACAGCCCAAGTTAGGGACGGACCTAAGTGTCCTTCAACAGATGAATGGACCGAGAAAACGTGGTACATATATATAATGGCCTATTATTCATCCATAAAAAAGAAGGAAATTTTGCCGTTCGCAACAACATGGATGAACCTGGAGGGCATTATGCTAAGTGAAATAAACCAGACAGAGAAAGACAAATACTGCATGGTCTCACTTGTATGTGGAACCTACAAAAAAAGAAAAAAGTCAACCTCCTCGAGACAGGAGTCGAAAAGGTCTCCAGGTTCTGAGGGGTGGAGAAATAGAGGGAGGCTGGTAAAAGGGTACAAACTTTCAGCTCTAAGATGAAAAAAGTCAGAGGATCTAATGTAAAACATGGTGACTAGAGTTGATAACACTGTACTGTATCACTGAAATTTGCTAAGACAGCAGAAAGCTGGGTTCCAATAAAACTGTTAGCCGAAGCACCTACCAGTGACTTCTCCAAGATGGCAGCCTCAGGGCAGTTAGACTTCTTTCCTGGTGGCAAGTGTTCCAGCAAATAAGGCAAAAGTTGCATTGCCTTTTATGACCTAGCCCGGAGTCATATAGTGCCACTTACTGTCATTGTCTATTGGTCAAAGCAGGCATAAGCCCACTCAGATTCAATGGGAAGGGTCACAGACCCCCATTTCTCCATGGGGACAATATAAAAATATTTGTGGCTTTTTATTTATTTATTTTTTGGAACCTACCACAGGGTTTACTCTGTGCTAGGTCCTGAGCTAAATTTTTGCTACACATGGTCTCATTTGATCTTCACAATGAGTCAGTAATATAAGCATTACCATCCTCATTGTGTAATATGTAGATAGGGAAATTGAGGTGCCAAGAAGTGCTTTCTGGCTCAAGGTTAAACAGCTAGTTACTTCAACCCAGATCTGTCCAAATCATGTTATTTGAATTCAGAGACAATGTTCTCATTAACCCCACAAATACTGAACCCCCCCATTAATAAACAGGTAGATAAATGATACAGATACTAGATCGATATAACAGTGATAATGGATATAATAGAGATGATAGATAGATGACAGGTAGATGGATGGATGGATGGATGGATAGATAGATAGATAGATAGATAGATAGATAGATAGATACAGACAGACAGACAGACAGACAGACAGACAGACAGAAAGACAGATAATGATAGAAACATAGCTAAATGGATAAATAGATAGGGGAGGTAGATAGGATGGATGGATGGATGGATGGACGGACGGACGGATGGACAGACGGACAGACAGATACCAACCCTAAGTTGAACAAAATTGAAGCCCAAATTCTTAAGGGACTGCAGGACCTCTGTAAGCCTGAATCTGCGTTAGCTCTCTTAAGAGAAAAAGAATTCTTGGGAAACTCAAAGAACACAAATACCCCTGAAATAGCCCCTAAAAACACAGGCAAAAGCCTCGTAGGTGGTGTCTACAAGATGCTGAACAACTGCCTACTTCCAAATATTTGGATGATGGACTACCATAATTCGTCCAACTTTTCTTCCATTTGTTTGATAAACACAGCTGGCTTGAAAATTAGCAGTAGAATCTAAATGCAGGGAGAGCCCTTAGAGACTTTCTCATCCAAATCCCTTCTTTATACAAATGAAGGGAAATATATACCCATACAGAAAAGGGGCTTGGGCAAAGTTACCCACCAAGTGGCTTTGGCATGTTTATCAACATGACTTGAATAACATCTATGTTGATTTAAGTATGATAGATCTTAGGATCCAATAATGTACCTCCAGGAGAAATCTTTCACAGTTCTTTATAGCGCTGGTTGTGGTGGAGAGAAATTAGAAACAACCTAGGTGTCCATCTCTAGGGGAATGATACAGAAAATGTGGGGAGTGTACACTATGAAACCCCTAGGCATTAGTTAGAACAAATACACATACACAAAATATACACATATATTTTAATACGTTCACACAGCAACAATGAGAGTTTTAAAAACAAGGTGCTGAGTAAAAAAAATTAAGTAACAAAATCCGATTGATAGCTCATGGACTTTTATGTAAAATGAAGTGTGTCCACACAAACTTACTGTGTGTTTTTAAAGGAAAAATATTTAAGGGCATATTTTAGACATATGAAAGTGAATGCCTGTGAGATGCCTTTAGTGTGAAAGGGAAACAAGAGTGGGGATTGGGATTAACACAGAAAACACAATGCCTATGACACAATACAATGCAATGCAATGAAGTCAGAGAGGTGTTTTGTATAAACTAAGATGATATGTTATCAAAGGAGGAGCAACATTACCTCTAGTCTGCAGATGAGGCAATAAGAAATCCCTCCTATGTTTCAGCCCAGTGAATCATGGGAAATACCAGGAATTCTTTGGCTGCAAACAACACTCCAGCTCTTGGCCACAGGTCCATTGAACAAGGTTAAGGGATGAAAGAAGCACGTCCTTTAAAAATCCTGTTTTCATCAGTGCTAATGGGCTTCAGCCACATGTGAAATATGGTGCCAGTTTCACCTTTCAGGACTCCAGGAACTTGGTTTCCCTTCCCATGTCTGGGGGATTTACATCTCAGCGGGCGAGATCACCTTTCAGAAATGATGAATGAATTTCCATCTTCCCAAAGAGGAGGACTTCCTTCAGCCCTCATCATGCTTTCGGGATGGCACCATCTACCACTAATAACGAAGGAAAAAAAGTCCCTTCCATTTCTAGATCTGTTTATACTTTGTGAAGTACTCTTAAAATGATCACATAAGATGTGGATGGGTTAGGAATTATTATCCCTGTATAAAGAAAGTTAAAAAAAAAAAGGGGGGGGGCTGGTGGTGATGGTGGTGGCATTCAGTGATGAGCCCAAGGTCACACATATGCCTTTGAATCCTACCCTACAACTTTCTAATATATTCTTTCTCATGTAATATCTGTATGACTACTATTACTAAGAATAATAATACCACTTATTAACTTATTGCTGTGTGCCAAGTACTTTACATAAAGAATGTCATTGAATTATTCTATGTGGGACATACTATTTTATTCATTTTCCCAATGAGGAAACTGAGGTATGGAGAGGCCACCTGACTTATGTGGGGTAACACAGCTAACATGTGGCCAGAGCTGATATTTGAATCGTGCTTCTGAGTTCCAGAATCTTTATCCATAATCACTATATTTAGCTACTGAGGTCCATAAATCCATTTTTTCTTGCATTATCTCTTTGAGATACAAGCATCTCACTACTTTGTTCATGAATTCACTAAGTATTTATTGAACACCTGCTATGTGCCAGATACCATGCCAGGACCTTTGGAGGGGGATACAAGATGAGTGGCAGGGGAAATAATCACAATTTCAAATTCTAGATGCAACACTATTTAAGCCTGGGTTTCCTGGAAAAGAGAGGCTGAGACAAAGATGTATGTGTTAGTACTTGGATGGCCAAGTGTGGTCCCAGAGAGCAAGTGAGGGATGGGTGAGCGGAATGGGGAAGGAAAGAGAGCCAGTCGAAGAATGTGTTGCCATTGAGTGGGCCCACATGGAGCTCCAGGACTATTTGAGAAGTCACATGAAGTGGACCTCAGGCCCGTCTGTCTGCGACAAGGAGGAGGGAGGCTTCATCTCATGCTCGCATCCCCCCCGATTACAGGACCACCCAACGGGTTTGACGCCCGCCATTTCCAGGATGATGCCTTAGGTGATTCTCTATGGTTCCTATATTGTGACACCCAAAGAAAACACCTGGAGCCAGAAGTGAGAGGTACACAGAGTGGTCCTGGGGTGAAGCCCTGTGCATTGCGTGAAATGTGATTAAGACCCTGCATAGTCCCTGACATAAAGGACAGGTAAGGCAAAGGGGTTGAAAGTGTGTATGAGAGGTCTCCAAATCAACTCCTGACCAACTGAGTTCAGGAGACAAACACTCAAGAGTAACTATAGCTATAACCATGTGATTATAAACATGGTACCTGTCACACAGGACAAACACACTGCAGGCTCTATATATGTGTAGATCACACAGAGTGTTTTCATGCCTGTAGATGACTCACCAGTCTTCATTATGATCACATGAACCAAGAATGGAGAAGGGTGTGCTTTCATTTACGGATGAGGAACGGAAGCTAAGTGGTGAAGTTGGTTGCTAGGGTTACCTAGACAGTGTGATGGATGAGCTGGGATTCAAACTCAGATCTCCAACCCCAGGGCTATTTTCCTGGTATCTGTGAAAATTTCTAATTCTTTCCCTATCTTATTTCAGGAAAAGACAGCTGGGTGGGGGGAAGAACAGCTGCCGTCATCCTCATAAAAGATGAGTTTCTTGCCCCCCACTGCTACAGAAAGAAGGGAACGAATCCTTTGGTTCTAACTAGAAATAAAGAAAATTTAGCTAAAATACTGTGAGACAAGGGGGGAATGTTTCCCCAATTTCCTGCAGAAATAGATTTAACCCATTCAGATATTCATTACCAGTTACTATATGTTTGATGCTGGGTGAGTTACTTTTCTCCATGCCTCAGTTTTCCTATCTATAAAATGGCAATACTCCCTCCCTCCAAGTTATGAGGAAAAAATCACGTCATGCTATTTTCCTTCTCAAAAGCCTTCAGGGGTTGCATTCAAAGGCATCTAAAATATGTTCTTTTTCTTCCTCTTCATTCACATTCACAACCTACATGCTATTCCCAAGACACATACCACAATTTCCTGCTCCCAGGCTTCTTGCCATGCCATGCTTTCCATGGACACTACTCTCTTCTCCTCATTCATTCATCCACTCATTCAATGATACTCAAAGCCATTCCTGAGTCAGACCCATGGCCCAGCCACAGGAATGTAACAGTTAAGTTAGCAAGCTGGGTGCCCGCCCTAAGGCACTTGCCCTCTAATTTAGGGCAGGCAAATAGGGATAATCTTGAGAGCCAAATCCAGGTCATTGTAGCTGGTTGGGCTGCTAGTAGTCCTGCACTGAAGTGGATTCTAGGGCCACCTTCAGGTTCACTTGTAAAGTCTGCTTAGGTGGCTTATGAATGTCTACAATGGGCAAAGGAAATGGAACATTCCATTTGCTGTTCGTGGTCAAGGGGAAATTTGACACACCCTTTGGGGTCCTTCTCCAATTCTACCTCCTTTATCAAAATGGACCATCTTTATCCCTATTCCCTCTCAGATGTGCACTGTCTCTCCATTCGGACACTATTAGTTCCTTGGTCCAATGAGACCACTTATTTTAGCTCTATGCACTTGATGATGAGACCCTGGAGGTCAGAGAGCATTTGCCACTCACCCTCGTTTCCTTACCACCTAGCACAGTGCCTGTGTATGGTGAAGAAATAGCTTCAGAAACAGAAAAGCAAGGTTTTCTGGTTTTCTTTGTTGGAACTGTTGCTGGTTATTATTCCTGTTAATAATTTTAATAATGGTGATGGTGATGCTGGTGGTACTGGCGAAGGTGTTGATGGCAATGGTGGTGGTGGTGGCAACGGTGGTGTTGTTGATGGGTTGATGCTGCTGCTGGTAGTGGCAATGGTATTGTTGCTGGTGGTGGTGACTGTAGTAATGGTAGTGATGTGATGGTGGTGATGGTGGTGATGGTGGTGGTGGCGGTGATGGTGGTGGTGGCAGCGGTGGTGATGATGATTGTGGTGTTGACAGTGATTGTGGTGGTGATGGTGACAGTGGTGGTGGTGGAGGCAGCAGTGATGGTGAAGGTGGTGGTGGTGGTGATGGTGGTGATGGTGGCAGTGGTGGTGATGGTGATTGTGGTGTTGACAGTGATTGTAGTGGTGATGGTGACAGTGGTGGTGGTGGAGGCAGCAGTGATGGTGGTGATGGTGGTGGTGGTGGTGGTGGTGGTAGTGTGATGATAACAGTGGTGGTGGTTTGGTGATGTTGCGGCTGGTGTTGCTATTATTGGTGGTGGTGGTGGTAGTGGTGCTGGTGATAATGATGATGGTAGTGTTTTAATAGTGGTGGCCACTTTCCCACAAATTGATTGGAATATACTATCATCTTGCATTAGAAAATCTGACCTCATGAATCTGACATGATTTCTTGCAACCCATGAATCCATACATCAACAACATTCTAGTACCTTTCACAGGTAGCTCAATTTTCAGACAATTCACAACTCAAAAGACGTACAGAGAGTAGCTGTACAGATGTGTATTCATAGGTGTTGGCAAGATTTGTTTACTGTGTTATTCTGTATGCTTGAATTATTACAAGGCTAAAAGAAAAAGGTGAAGAATGAAAAGTGTGTTGTAAAAATACTGGGGACACCAAAGAAGAGTCACCAATCCTCCTTGCAGCGAGCCTAAAGGGATACATAGAAAAGGCGAGATGTGAGCTGAGCCTTGAAAAACATGGGGATGTGTATACCTGACTGGCAGGGTGGGTGGGGGAAAGGGTGTCCCAAGCAGAGGCAGCAGCCTGAGAAAGGCATGTGGCACGAAATGGCATGCCACAATCATGAACACCTGGGGCCTCATTACTTCCCTTCTCTGCTCCTCAGTTTCCTTATCTCTAAAATGGGGCCAGTACAGATACAAGCTCTGATAATTAAGTTCGCAAACTTGTTGCTAACCTTTTTTGATATCATTATGAATTTGTACCAACTGGACAAACAGTTAACCAAGTTTCCTATTTGGAAGTGCTGAAAAGGCTGAGTGAAAAAATTAGACGAAAACGACCTGAACTTTTCACCAACAATTCATGGCTCTTGCATCACAACAATGCTCCAGCTCACACGGCACTGTCTGTGAGGGAGTTTTTAGCCAGTGAACAAGTAACTGTATTGGAACACCCTCTCTACTCACATGATCTGGCCCCAATGACTTCTTTCTTTACCCAAGGATAAAGGAAATATTGAAAGGAAGACATTTTGATGACATTCAAGACATCAAGGGTAATACGACGATAGCTCTGACGGCCATTCCAGAAAAAGAGTTCCAAAACTGCTTTGAAGGGTGGACTGGTGTCGGTGCATAGCTTCCCAAGGGGAGTACTTCAAAGGTGACCACAATGATATTCAGCAATGAGATATGTAGCACTTTTTCTAGGATGAGTTCACGAACTTAATTGTCCAACCTCATACATCATGAGTGAGGTCTGCAATTGATTTATTTACTACCATATTCCTCAGTGCCCAGAGCAGTGCTTAGTACATAGTAGGTACTAAATAAATAGTTGTAAAGAGAGAAGAAAGGCAGGAGGGAGGCTGGGAGGCGGGTTAAAGAAAGGACATGAATGAACGATTAAAAAGTATGTGAATGAATAAAGGACACCGAAGAGCTCCTAGGATAGGTCCCAAATCAGTTCCCTCAAAGGTCCCCTATCCAGTTGACTCAATCTGCTTGGCTTGCACTCTTTGAATGAGCTCCCCGCACCCCAGCAATACCCTTTCTTTCTCCACTCTTCTTCCTTAATTCCCCTCCTCCCCACCGCCCCCCACCTCTGCCCTGGCCTCCCGCCTCCCCTGTTATATTATAGATTAAAAACAACAGCCAAGCTGGCATTTACTGACTGTCAAACACCTCTTTGAGTTTCCTCAGAACAAACAGACTCGGCTGACTTTTTGTTTGTTTTCTTCTTTTTTCTAAGCTGCTGAGCTGTCCCTGGCATTGTGCAAGAGGTCAGATGGGCTCCCTAATGTAGGCGCCTACCCCAGAAAGGGGGTCCGGGGTTTTATGGGCCTAAGTGCCTGGGCCGGAACACACACACACACACACACACACACACACACACACACGTTGCTGTTTGTTTTCTCCGACAGGTCTGGCATTCCCCCATGGGATAGGGACAGCTTGAAACACAGAAGGCCTCCTTCCTTAATTGGACATGAAAAACAGTTTGGATAAATGGAGACATGTCACCCCAACTGTGTAATCTCTTCCCGGAGAGCAGAAAGGCTGAAGGCTTTGTGGGATTCTTTTTTTGTGCTTTGTTTTTAAATTTTAAAAGTTTTGCAGTAAAATATCCGTGTATTTTATGTAATAAAATAAAAGCCAAAAGTCCCTAACAAAACCTTTCATTCCTCCTGTCAAAGTAAATAATGCCAGTTTGTTATTTTATCATGTATCCATGTAGTCAGTCAACAAATATTTGTTGAATGCGTATTCTGTGCCAGACATGGCTCTAGATTTGGGGAACAAAAGGCAGACCCTGGCTCTATTTGAAAGCTTCTCTTTGCAGCCCCAAACAAAGCGAGGATCTTTATAAACAGGGGAGAGACGTGGTCACATCTGTGTCATCTCATATGGCCCTCAAGAGTGACTCTATAGACACACTATTCTGTAGCTTAATTTTCTGTATTGAAAAATACAGAGGGTGCCAAAAAAAAGTATATGCATTTTAAGAAAAGAAAACTATTAAAATTGTAACACTCAATATATACCAATAACAAAAGATGAACACACGTCACGTTTGACTTCTGCAATGACAAGAGGTGCTCAAAGTGGTTCCCATCAGCGTCCAGACACTTCTGATGATGGCGAACTACTGCTTGAGCAACACTGACCAAAGTGTTCCACTTGAATACATTTTCTGGCACCCCCGGTATAACTTGAACTCTTTTCCACATCAGCCCATAAACTTGTACCTTATGCGTTTCAAAAGTCCCCTATTGTTTAAATGTACCATAACAGATATAAACAGTTCTCTGTAGCTGGACATTTGGGTTGTTTCCAAGCTGAGTTCTAGAAGTGAGATTGCTAGAAAAAGAAAGGGGTTGAAAACCTGACGGATAATGTACAAGGGGCTAAAGATTCTGAAAAGTGAAGGGCTAACCTGACATCTTCTCTCAGTTTCACGTACTCCGTCCCTCTCACCTTAAAAGTACAAGAGCTTGTCCTGGGACACTCTGGGAATCGGCTGCTTTACTGACATTTACTTGGCAGGAACCTATGCTCCACCTTAAGAAACCCTAATTTTGACTTGTCCTTCTGGGTGGTAATTATCCAGTTATATGTTGATTTCTGACGTAAGAGCATGTGCTTCTGAAAAGCCAGGGCTTTATCTTCCCATTACTTAGAATAAGACTAGGGACAGAGTAAGACCTCAGTTAAAGCCTGCTGAAGGAATAATTAATTAAAGAATATAAGAGAAAGGGAGTGAATGAATAGGTGGTGGGTGGGTGGATGGAAAAATGCACAGATGGCTGGATGCATAGATAGAAAAATGGGTAGATAGATGGGCAGATGGATCGATACATGAAAATATGGAAGAATAGATGAGTGACTGGATGAATAAATGAATAAATCAATAGATGATGAGTAAATAAGGAGCACAGGTATGAACAAGGGAATGAGTAAAAGGGTGGGTAAATAGATGGATGATGACCAACAGCCAAATTTACATTATAAAGATGCTTATGTAGAAAAATAATTCATTGCTTATTGACTAATTCCCCCATAGGACTCCTTTTGATAAGCACCTTGGATGCATTTAACATTATAATTCAATTTGCACTCTGCCTATGAGCAGCGCGCCAAGGGTGGTAAGTGAACGCAACTGCAAATGCTTCCAGATCTTGGTACTTACTGCACCGTGAGAGTGCAATAGCTAGTAATTAATGAAGGTGATGAATAAGAAAGAAAAGGTTACATGCCTCCTGGGGCCAGATGTGCCATGTGAAGCCATCACCAACACCTGCTGTCCAACATTCCAACATCAAGAGTAGCAGGAACACCTTTGGGCCTGGAAAATCACTGCCTAAAACTGTGGCCTTCACGAATACCTCCTCCTGCCCAGAGTGTTGAAATGCCTAAGCCACGGCCCAGGACTTAAAAGGCCCGACCTGTCTCCATAGGTGGCACCTCCAGCCATCACTCCAAAAGCAACCGAGATTAACCAGTCACTCCACTTTGGATCGATGCATCACCAAGCTTCTGTCCCAGCTTGTCCGTCCAGCCCCTTTGACCTGACCAGGAGCCTCTGGGTCTCCCAATCCCTTGCCCCAGCCCTTAAAGGCCATCAGTTAAACAAACTACCTTAGGAGCCATCAGCACACCTTCCAAGGCAAACAAGCCTTGGCCCCAGTGAGGTCAGCAGCCAGGACAGTGAGGCCATTAACTCAGTGTGCCTGTCTGAGGCTTGTTTCCCACCGCCGCTCTTGACGGACAGCAGCATGGCAGCAGTCTAACCTGCATCTGGGAGAAGAGGTGCAAGCCGTAGTCATCAAGTGCCTACTGTGTGCCAGGTATCATGTGGGGCTCTGTACAGTGTCCCATTTTAACCTAACAGGTAGGGAGCAATTTTCAGGAGAGAAAGCTGAGGCTCAGAGCGGTGAAGTAGCTTGCCCAAGGTCACACAGCTAGAAGGGAGCAAAAGGAAGATTTGAGGTCAGGTTTACCTTTTTTCAAAGCCATTTTTAAAAAATATATATTTCAACTTGTATCTGGAAGGACAGACGATGGGAACTGTCCCCCAGTTTGGTGTCTTCATCATGGAAAACCCTAAATGTCAGGTTCTAGAAATGCATTTTTAGTCAAGATAAGACATGTGTCAAAGAAGGAGGTTTTCTATATTCTATAGCCCGGTGGGAACAGAAGAAATGAAACTGATCATTCCTCAATGCCCGTCAGGACCAGGGGAGCACAGTGGGGAGTCCAAGCTCACCCAGGCCCTGTTCTCATGAAGCTTCCAGTCACATAAGGAAAAGAGAGATCAAGCGAAGGCTCACACAAATAAACCTGAAATTACAAACAGTGAAAGGAAATGTGAAGGGGAACTGCTGGTACATACCAGGGGATCCTGAAGGTACCTGGGTTTCAAGGAGGGCTTCAAGGAGGGCTTCCAGGAGGAAGTGACTTTCGAATTGAAATTGGAAACACAAGCAGGTGTGGGCCAGAAATATGAAAAAGATACTTACCAATAATGTGAGTGACATGGGAAAATGTTCCAGAATATATATATCTTAACTGTGAGAATAACATGACTAGGAGAAGAGAAATACCCGACGACAGTGAGTGGCCGTGGTGTGGTGTCCGTGGAGTTAAGGGAGAACCACGACCTGCAAACCGTCCCCAAAGCAGATGTCCAAAGACACAACTCTACAAGGGCTGCGTCTAATTTAGAAGTGCTGAATTAATATTCAAATTAATGAATGAGTGAATGAATGAATGAATGGTTTTAAGATAGGGTGCACTCAATATTTTCAAAAGACCTAACCATACTCACCACTTCCCCTGGGGAACTCTCCAAACCCCACCCTTCGGAGGAATTCATACATGGATGAGTTCAACAGTTAAGTTCATATAGATCTTACTCAGCAGAAAATACCACCTGTGCCGCAGGTAAAAAAACACCTGTGCCTTAGGTAAAAGAAGGGACACCGGGCTCAATGATAAGAGGCCCTGAAGAATTTCTAGAGTCTCCAGCCTCTCCTGACCTGCAGTTTCCAGATAGCATGTCCCCAAAAGCTACAGGGGAGGTGCAGGAACTAAGGCCAGAGCACCCTTCTTTTCAGCCCCAGGGTTCTGTCCTGGGCGAAGGAGACGGGGATGTGGGTGAAGAGCTTGGTTGTTAGCGGGCAACCCAACTTGCTAGTTCAGTCTAGGTCTGATATATCCATTATCTCTAGAAGCTTCTTTTCTACATTCTTTTCCACAAAACATTTATGTGCCTGGCTCGGTGCTAGGTCCTTGGGAATAATGCCTAAGATATGGCCCTTGGCCTCAAGCATCTCAGCTGAAGATGGGTAGTTATTTCTGAAAAGATCATTTAAGTACACGATAGTAAGTGCGATTCATTTTTCAGGCATTATTTCACAAATTATCTCTAAACACATGAAATGAGTAGAGTCAACACTCTATTTAGCTGAAAATACAGTATATGCAATTAACTCTTCAGACATAGCTCATAAATGATCTTCAAACACATATGAAAAGGGTAAAGTCATCACTTGATTTAATTAAATTGAGATGCAAAAATGCTTGGCCCATGGCTGGTGCTCAATAAATGCTGAATGAGTAAATATTGAAATAGTGAATGACTATTGAAGAAACAGGTTGAATGAACTAAGCATCTAGGACAGAGAGTGACTAGCTGCGCATTCACCCCATTTCCTTTTCCTCTCTGGTAGGTGGCTAGACTATATTTCCCAGAGTCGCTTGCAGTTAGGTATAGTCACATGCCAGAGTTCTGGCCAATGCGATGTGACAGAAATGATACGTGCACATCTAGGCCAGGTCCATCAACATTACCCATAATGCTTCTCTGCCAGCAAAATGGAGAGACTAAGGCCCTAGAGGGGGATGGAGTCACAATATAGAAGGAACCTGGGCCCCTGACTGACCACACGGAAGACATCGCACTGATGAGGAGCATCTGATTGGCCTTTAGTGTGAGAGGGATAGACTTCTATCGGCTGAATCCCCTGAAGTCTTGGAGTTCTTTGTTATAGCAGCAAGCTTATCCTGCGTTATGCTGCTCAATCACTCCCTACCCATTGCCAACTTTCTGGTCACAGCTAATACATATGTGAATCAGAAAAAGGCACCCCTGCCCCACGCTCACCCACCCTGCCTGCTGTCCCTCCATTTCTCATCTAGACTGATACTTCCCTAGACATCAGTCATTTCTGTATCACCATCATGATTTTTGCAACATTCATATGCTGCCTGTCTGAAAGTAACTAATGATTTTCTTCATGCCAACTCCCTTTGTTGTCAAATACACTCATTTCAAAAGGCAACTCTGTAATGCTACAGTCATTAGAAATAGGCGGGAGGGGTCCTTTGCTCCAAGTAGAAAGTCACCTAACAAATCAACACAAAGAACACAAAACACTGCTGGTAAATTCCAATCTGATAACTCTGGAAGGTCTCTGGGCCGGAGGAGAGCACTCTTTCTGTGTAAGAGAGGTTAGCACGTAAGCAGTAAGAATACCACACTAGGGTTTGCTACCTGAAGAAATCAAAAAGAATGGGAAGGAAGAGAAAAAGGGGATATTTTTCATGGTGTGGTTTAATGTTATATAAGGTTCCGTCCTTGTCACTCCCAGAGTAAGGAACGTTGTTCTGGAAGATCACTAAGGTGAAATGTGGTCAGTCTCTGGGTCCTAAATATGTGGTCAGGATCAGTGACATGCGCAGGGTCTTTAGGATTTCGTTTCTCACCCTCAGAGCCACGTATCCAGCCCCACCTCTGCCGGCCGCAGCACGCAAGCTTGCAGAGCAGTGGGGCCTGCCCCGTCTTAGTGGCAAGATTGAGGTGCAATCCCCACAAGTTTTCCCAGGCAGAATCACTTCTCATAATCACACCCCCACCCAACTAGTCAGCTTCAAAGTCCCTTTCTTTACACGTTCCCTCTCCTTTGTTCAACCTACACTTGTTCCCAGGAAGCTGGGACTCAGGAGGTGACAGAGTGATTTCCTCCAGGACACAGCTGTCCCATGGCCACCTTCCCTTTGAGTACCACATAAGGGGAAAAAGAAACACACACATACACCTGCACACATCAAACCCCCCAGAGCACTACCCAAGGAAGAGAGGTGTGTGTATTGGTGTGTGGGTGTTGGGTGTGCTTTGTGTTGTGTGTGTGTTAAAGGGGGGGGGGTGTTCTCAAATGCCCACGCCAGTCTGCTTAACATGTCATAGTATTTTAATGACTTTTTAATGACTTTTCAGTTTGATTGACACAGAATAGAGTGTGCATTTACAAAAGATCCCAAGGTCCATTGCAATTCTTAAAATAAAATTTTAAAATATTTAAAAATACATAAATTATCATTATTATATTATTATTATTATTCTACAATGCTGCCAGGAAGTCTGGAGCTAACCAGCTATATGACCTTTGGTGAGTTGCTTTGCCTCCCTGGGCCTTGTTTCCCAACATATAATATCTCAGCTAGATGTTCCTTACAGCCCCATCCAACCCCAAATATTTATGACTTTATAATTCCATAAAGTATTTACAAGTCATAAATAATTCCATATAGTCACTGCCACTGGGGAAGACAGCACAGAGCTCTGCCATCCACTAGCTGTGACTCGACCTCTCTGTGCCCAGTATCCTCTCTGTAAAGAGAGAGGATAGTACCTACCTGGTTAGGCCTTAAAGAGGGTAAAAGAAGTTAATTCATGTAAAGTGTTATGTACTTTGCCTGGTATAATGCAGTAATTAAACACAATAGTGCTGGAACCCAAACTTGGGGGGGGGGGGCTCTGCATGCCTCAGTTTCTCTGTTTGTCAAATGGGTCTGCTGATGGAACAGCTCTCACAGGGCTGTGGTGAGGATTGAGTCAGTAGCGGTGATTGGCACATGGTCAGCCCTCAGTACACGGCAGCGATTATTACTGCATTGGTTGTCGTTATTCCCATAAAGTGCCCCGAGACCAGATGAGGTGACCTCAGCAGGCGAGGGCTCCCATCCTACAGTTTAGAGTCTTTCAAGATAGGAAAGTTCAGAAATTCAGTGATAGAGAGGGTTGCTTTGCAAAACCATTGCAGCCGGCCCTGCCTAATATCCAGTCACCTGGCAGCCCTGGACAGCTCGGAAGACAAGGGGGGAGGAGGAGGGAGGAAGGAGGGCTAGGACATGGAGAGAGAGGAAGGGCCTCCAGTTCATCACTGCCATTCTGAAGATCACAGGAAGACTAACAGGGCCCCACGGCCTCGGGGATGAGCAAACACAATCTTTGTGCTGTGCCTTTGTTGAGTAACCAGGGCAAACTCTCTCTCTCTCTCTGTATCTGTCTCTTTCCCTTTTATTCCACTAATGAAAGGGAAAGAGAAGAAAGATTTCCCTTTAGAAAATCAGGAGACAAGAGGAAAGCATTAAATGCTGAAACCCCAGAGGGCATCTTCAGAATTTACCCACACAAGGCAAATTCCTTGTCTCTCTAAATCCTTCCCATTGTTCCTCCGGCCAGGTGTTGGCAGCCAAGTTAACGATTGTCACAGAGGAGAGGAACAAGTTCAGGTTGCTCTCGGGACCTGTGGGTGTTGGAAACAAAGAGAGAGGGAAGGTCCTTACTGGGGATGTTCCCAGAAGTTGGCTGTGAGAGCCATCTGGGTACAGAGGTTTGACAAGGCAAATGACACCAGGTGACACTTTGTTGCAGAAGCCCTGGTGTGGGCACTTGAGTTCTCGTCTCAGGTGTGGCACTCATCTGCTATGTGACCTTGGGCAAGTCCCTTCCCTTCTCTAGTTTCTGGTTTCCATGTCTAAAAAATGAAAGGGTAGAAACAAATGACATGTGGGCTTCCTTCTATTCTTACCCTTTGGCGCTGAGGACTTTGGGCCAACCTTTGAAGCAGCCTCTGGGATATCACACTGAGAAGTCATTTAGAGGCAATTATAGTAAACACTCCTGCAAGCACATTGATCCACATCCATTTAATATGCTGCCATGTTTCACCAGGCCTCCTTTTATGGGACATAGGCTCAATGGTTCTAGTATATTCTTTCCCCATGCTTCGGTCCAGAGACGGGATCAGAACGCTTGGTGATAAAGATTGAGAATGGAAACATTGTTTTGAGAGCCAGAATGCAATTGTTTAAATGATCACCCATTCTTCCATAAAACTAGCCAATCATCCATCGATCTATACATGCATGGATGTTTCCATCATCCATCCATTATTCAATCCATTCATCAGTTTATCCCTGTATCCATGAATGCATACATGCCTGCACTCATACATATACATATACATACACGTGACCATTCATTCATTCATCCAAACTTCCATCCATCCATTGATCCATTCATATGTATATACATGCACACCATCCATCCATCCATTTATCCTTCCATGCATCCATGCAAATATCCATTCATCTATCCATTCATATACCTATCTCTCTATCTTCGTACTTATCCATTCATCCATGAACCCATACATGCATATACAACTACATACCTACATACCTACCTACCTACCCACCTTCCTACCTGCCTACATACGTATATACAATACAAACAGCCTTCTAACCATCATTTATCCATCTATGCACCCATTTATTCATTTATCCACAAAGTGATGCATCAGCTTCTATTCACCCATCCCTGCATCCATCATTCATTCCTCCATTCATCTGTTCTTTGCAAGGCGCTGGGGATACAGAGAGAGAGGACCCTTATCCATTCCTTTAAGGAGCTCACTATGTACTGATAGATGACAGAACAGATATTTTCAATAAAGTGTGCAAACCCTTACAACAGAAAGGAAACAGGTGAGAATGGGGGGAAATATGTATAACTACCAACTAATAAACCATTCCTATGCGCCTGGGTCATTGCTTATACTTCATACCAATTTTATGAGCTCGATATTATAATCCTCATTTTGGTGATGAGGAAACAGTGACTTAAAGAGGTCAATTCATTCTCTCACAGTCATACAGCAGGTCAGTAATAACAGCTAAGACTCACACGTCCTTGTCTGAGAGCCCAAGCCCCACCCATATTCACTTATTCCAATGGAAGAAGCAGGAATAAAAGCAAAGAAAGTCAGCATTTACAGAATTCATCAGAAGCCCCAGGCCAGAAGGGACCTGGAAAGATCTCCTGTCTTGGCAGGTAAACTATATCACAGGGGACCGGTGAGGGACTGTTTCCTTTTTAAAGGAATAGAGACTCTAATACCTTCTCATAGGCAGAAGAGGGGCCCCCT
The DNA here is from genome assembly GCF_036562045.2 of Rhinolophus sinicus. Taxonomy (NCBI): domain Eukaryota; kingdom Metazoa; phylum Chordata; class Mammalia; order Chiroptera; family Rhinolophidae; genus Rhinolophus; species Rhinolophus sinicus. The sequence continues at coordinate 30,070,047 of NC_133765.1, read as the reverse complement.
AAAATGTCCATGCCCTACTCCTCGGTACCTGTGAATATGTCACCTTATGTGATAAAAGAGACTTTGCAGATGTGATTAAACTAATGACCCTGAGAGGAGGATTACCCTGGATTATCTAGATGGGTCCAATCACTGGGTTCTTATCCAAGGGAGGAAAGAGGGTCAGAGTTGGGGAAGGAGGTTTAGAAATGGAAGCAGAGTTCAGAGTGGTGCAGAGGCTGTGAGAAAAGTAGTACAGGTGAACCAGAAGCTGGGGAAAGACAAGAAAACGGAGTCTTCCCTCCAGCCTCCAAAAGGAATACAGCCCTGCTAACACGTTGACTTTAGCCCAGTGAAACCCACTTCATAGCTCTGCTCTGCAGAACCGTAGAATAATACATTTCTATTATATGAAGCCAGTAAGTTTGCAGTAATTCGTCACAGCAGCAATCAGAACAATATCCACCACTTTGGTGTACGCTGCCGTTATCAGCATCTTCTTCCTCAAGATTCAAGAAATTCTTGTATTTGACAGCAGTGTCCCTTCTGATTTCGCTTCTTAGAGCATCAACATTGACTATGCATTATTTATCACAGTTTTATTGAGACAGAATTTACATACCATAGAATTCATCCATTGAAAGTGTATAGTTCCATGGTTTTTACTGTCTTCACAGATATGAGCAATCACCACCACAGGCAATTTTATGGTATTTCTACCATCTCGAAAAGAAACTCTACCCTTTAGCTATCATCTCCCCAACCTCCCAGCCTCCCCCACTCCCCCAGCCCTAAGCAACCACTAAGCTACTTTCTGTCGGTATTGATTTCCCTGTGCTTGACATTACATGGGAATGGAATAAGATATGATCTTTTGTCACTGGCTTCTTTCACTTAGCATAATGTTTGCAAGGTTCATTCATGTTGTAGGATGTGTCAGTACACTCTGGAAATAGGGCATATTCATAGCACTGCAGGGTTCTGGGCTGAGGTCCCTAATATAGGCTGAAGTGAGTTGGAGAGGGGTAAGAAGTCTGTGAGATCTGGAGAAACCAGGGAAGGCTTCACAGAGGTGGCGGCTTTCAAAGATGATAAGATTTAGGCGTTTGAAGCAGGAAGTCAGCCAAGAGACAGTACTGAAAAGCTATGTGTTAGACAAAAGGAGAAATAATTCCTAATAAGAAATAATGATAATAATGACAATAACTACAACAGTAATAATTGTTCACATGCCAGGTATTGTTCTAAAGGTGATATGAGCTCATTTAGTCCCCATAATGACCCTTTGAAGGAGGTGCGAATGATCATCCCCATTCTACAGATGAGAAAACTGAGGCACCAAGAGATGAAATAATTTGACCCAGATGGCCAGTTAGAACTCGGAGAAAGCCAAAATCAGCCAGCAGGGTAGTTGTGAGTGGTAGAAGGCAAGACAACAAAATTACTGGATCATGTAAGAGCGAAGGCTATATAAATCTAGACCTTCGAACATTGAATCTAGACATTTGGGGGTTCAAATCATGACTCTCTAGCTTGAATTTTCTGGCTTCGGAATCCTATCCAGTCCCCTAACTTTCCTGACTCTAACTTCCCTGTCTAAAAATAGGACCCGAAAATGCTTAGTTCAGTCCTCAGAGGGTTGATGTGAGGATTTCCAGAAATCAGAGTCATCCAAGTAGGGACTCAATAAATATTTAAATTAGTGGGGTGCTGACATGAGTTTTCTGTTAGGGTAAGGGACTTTGAAACACGAAAGTCAGACGAGGCCTCAGAATATGAGCAAGTGTATCTCGGAGGTTTAGAACGCCACCTTTGCACCTTACTATCTGGATTCAAATCCCAGTTTGGCCACGTCCTAGCTTTGTGCCTAGAGATAAGTCGCTTTGCCTGGTTGACCATCACTTTTCCATAGGTAGGAAGGGGATGGCCACAGCCCGTTTCCCAGAGTTGCACTACAGATTGAATGAGTTACTATGCTGCGCATGAGTGCTTCGGAGGGGGCCCGGCAAAGCATCAGTTCCCTTTGCTGGTGCATTGTCAGTATAGTGACAGGCCATGTCCGAGCCTCCACGTCAGTATTTTCCAAGAACAGCCAGGCAGGCTGCACCCGGTGCCCACAGCGGGAAAGCCAAGTGTGCCAGCTATTCTGCTGCCATGAATTCTGTGCGTGCCGTGGCCTCAGAGAACTCCTGCCTCATACGCCAGTTTTCAGCATTTTGCTCCCGTGAGCATGTGAGCATTCAAGCAGCAGGGCGGGCCGGACTCGTTCGGAAATAAACACACACACACACACACACACACACACACACACACGCGCACATGCTCCCACCAGAAACCAGCCATTGTGTGATGCGGATGAACTTTCTACTGTTCATATTTGAGTCAGCACGAGGAGCAATTGCTTCCCAAGTCCTATTTATGGCAGTTTTGTTTTGAAGGCGCTAGCGAGGGTGGCAGACGGATATTGTTGTTTTTCAGCAAGTCTATTTAAAAAACAGAATACTGTGACTGGTTGGGTTTGAAACAATGAGAATAAACATACGCTCTTGGTGATGTTTTTCCCTTCTTTCGTTTGGGCTTTTGTTGAAACCCAAATCTGAAATGACCATGGACAGACAGCCAAGTGTGGAGACAGTTTTTTGTTGTTTTCTTTTTCCCTCTCCATTTGTTAAAAAGATAAAGAGCTCTGAAGAGAGACCCCTAAATATTTGGATCAGCTCCCTGATGAAATCTCTATAAGCACCTGCACTCGTCCTCAGCAGCTCTTGTAAAATCATAGTTAGTTCATTCGATGTATAACTATGTGTGTACATAAGTCCGGTCTCCCTCACTGGCCTGGCAAAGCGGGTCCATTTCCTGAATAGGGCCATTTAGCTCATGGGGCAGGCAGAACAGGAATCAAATTTTGGCTCTGCCTTTCACTAGCTGTGACAAATGATTTAACCTTTCAGAACCTCAGTTTCTGTAAAACAAGAGATAATAAGAATTGTTTTCATTCATTCACCCATTCACTTTTTCAAAAATTCTTTGAGCATTAACTTTGGGCTAGGCAGTGTTCTCGTCACCGAAAATATAGCAGTGAACAAAACAGACCCAGATTCCACCCTCATTCTGGTGCAGGATGATAAATCATAAATAAAATAAATAAGAAAACTACGTAGCAAGTCAAACAGAGATAAACTAGGGCAGGGAAGGGGGGATTGGGTGAGAGGGTGAGAAAGAGACAGAGGGGGAGGGAGGGAGGGGGGAGAGAGAGAGAGAGAGAGAGAGAGAGAGAGAGAGAGAGAGAGAGAGAACATGTGCTAGAGTAGGGGTTTCGATAGAATGATTTAGAAAGGCCTCACTGAGAAGGTGACATTTGAAAGAACTAAAGGAGGTGAGAGAGCAAACTATGCAGATATCTGGGGGGAGACTGTTTCAGGCAGAGGGAATAAGCATGTGCAAAGGCCCTGAGGTAGGAGTGTGCCTGGTGTGCTGGAGGAACAGCTGGGAAGCCAGGAGGGGATGGGCAGGGGTGGAAGGGGTGGGGAGTAGGAGATGAGGGCAGCCCTTATGATTAAACCATTGTAGGAGCCACATACAAACTAGATATACAATGACCAGATTTTAGATGGTGAACCCACAAAAGCGAATGAGTGAAGACTGAATGGATATCTCATGTATCCAGCAGCACACGAGGACTCAGACAAATCTACTGACTTGCTCAAAGCCACTGAGCTGCTTTGTGAAGAGCTTGTAACTAGATGCTGGGATCCATCTTACTATCCCAAAGGTTATTGACACAGATAAAATTCTTGATCTGCACCCTCCCTCAACCCAACTCCAAATGCCAATAGTCGAGCAGTGAAATGACAGGTCCTGCTAAATGCCCTGCAGTGCATAGCACTGCCCCCCACTATAAACAATTCTCCAGCCCCCAGTGTAAACAGAGGTGCAGTTGAGAGAAACCCTGGCTTAGAGGAAGAGCCCCAAATCTGTTGTTGTTTTTTTCCTCTGCAAACTCCCATTGTTTTAAACTCTACATGGTGATTCTCAAGGGCATGTGGGGAGCTGATATTACAAGATTGAATGGGGGGTGGGACCCACTTGCCCCTCCACCCTCTCCGGGAGGATTCCTGGCTAAGATGAATTCAATCCCATTTTCCCTTCCTGGGATCTTTGTTGAAGGCATTAGCATGGACTGGGGGAAAGGGTGGAGCTAGAAGCTAGCACAGTTTTCCAAAATAAAATCACAGATAAGAGATTAAGCTCCGTGAGACTGTTGCTCTCCTATTCATAGCACAAAGCCTTCTGCTCGGCATGGAGGGATAACAGATATTATCAGGGTGACGCGTGAAAATAACAACATCTTAGTTCAAAAGGGTAGGTCTTCTCTTCTGCAAAGAGCTCAGCACACTTTCATCCACACTAGCCCAGTGACCTTTTTCAAGGACCCGGCTATAGGGACAACTCAGTAAGTCAATTTGGAAGGAGGGATTGGGTCTGCAAGCAAGTTTAATATGTGGCCAGTGGGAGAACAATACGGACAGTGAAGACGATAACCCAGTTTTCTTGAGTCTCAGCCTTTGCTCCGTTCTTGCCTTCCTCCCTTCATTTATTCGACAAATACTTACTAGGTACCCACAATGCATCAGGTTCTAGGCCAGATCTTGGAGACACAAGTGTGGACACAAGACATGGTCCCTGACCTCCAAAGACTCACCAGGTAGAGGGGAGGACAGGTAGGAAGACAAAAACATGGCTACAATGTTTTTGTAGCCACTTTGCCTTTGGTCACCTGAAGTCCAAGGACCACACAGAGTGATGGAGGCTGCAACATGTAAGATCAGGAGGGTGAGGGCGCCAAGAGACATAGCGACTTAACCCAGGGATCAGGGAAGGCTTCTGGAGGTGGTGAGCTCTCCACCAGTTTCTCAACCTCGGCACGGCTGACGTGTGGGTCTGGACAATGCTTTGTGATGGGGGCCGTCCTGGGATGTTGGGCAGCGTCCCTGGCCTCTACCCACTAGATGTAAGTAAGTAGCACCCTCCCCGCAAGTTGTGACAACTGGGTATTGCCAAATCGTCCTCTGAGGAACAAACCTAGCCTCCCCTGAACCCCACCCCCAACGAGAACCACTGGTTGAGACAGAAGTACGAAGAACATGTGGAAGGCGGGTACTAGAGGGCTCTAACCCCTATACTCTGTGGCCTCGTGCTGTGTGAACCATGTAGGACTTTGAATTTTATTCCAGGGTCCATTGAAGCCACTGAAAGGTTGCAAGTGGGTGAGGGACGTGATCTGGTCTTGCTTTTCAAAAGCTCCCTGGGTGACTGGTTGGGAGGGGTGAGAGTGGCACAGGGAGACCAGAAGGAAGGTCTTCCCTAATGAACCAGTCTGGGGCCTGCAAGCGACCTCAGTGGACCTTGTTTGGCGCCAGGACTGCAGAGAGGAGCCCCTCCCGGGCCAGGCCTGGGCCCCCGGGCTGACACATCCTCCCGGGCAGTGGTCCAGGCGCTGAGCCAGGGAGGAGTTCCTCTTCCAGGTCCGCTGGCTCCAGGGGACAATGCAATATCCCGGCCACCCCGTGACTCAGAGCAAAGGGCCTTTCCCTTTCTGGAAAGATAGCCCAGTTTTCAAGGAGGATGAGGTGTCAATGGGAGAACACTGAGCCTTTACATCATAGCCAAGGCACTATGGGAGTTCTCCTGGCTAAAGCCACGGCCACCAAAGGGAAGGGACCTCGTGCCTGAAACATGTGTCTGGCGGGGCTCACTCTGGATGCTAGGCTTATAGGACCCCATGTTAAAACATATAGCATCCTTTCTTGTCACCTCATCTTCTATAGATGAAGGACCATTTTTTACAAGGAAGTAGAATAAAATGCGCTTAACACTGAAACAAGTTGCAACTTAATTTCAATGAAGTTCCTCACTAATATCAATGATCGCTGTTCAGAAGGAAGTATTACCATCTTAAAGATGAAGGTTCAGAGGAGTTCAGTGCAATACCCAAAGTCACACAGCCAGGAAGCTGGGGATTACCGGGATTCAAATTCAATCTACGTACTAAACTTGACCCACATGGTCAGGCCAGTACGGTTATTATTCCCATTTTACAGATGAGAAAATCAAGACTCAGTGAGGCTCAGAGAGGCCTCAGCTAGGCCTTCATTTTTGAATGGTGGCTTGACTTTTACCATTCAAAGTGAAGTCATTCTGACGTCAAAGCACTCAGAGAACACAGTAATTTTAGTCTCTGCCCATACTGCAAGATTCTTTCTCTCTGAGCGGGAGCAGCCCTGACAGCTGCAACCAACAGGAGGGTCCTGGGCAAGACAGCAGCACCTATACCCACTGGCTTTCTTTCCTGGAGAATACCAGGGCTTTTATGCAACAGCAGGCAAGGATCCAGGGCTCTTGACTTGGCCTTGGGAACCCTCAATAGAAGCAGGCTTTTCTCTCCCGCCCCAACTCTTTCAGACCTGCACCTCTGCTGAAACTCAGGACCTGAGGAAGGTCACCGGGACAAAGACACCCACCAAGCGCTTTCAAACACCATGTGCCAGCCAGGATTCTCCTTGTACCTGCCGGAGCCATCACCTTAAATTAAACTGGTGCAAGATCAAATCTCTCCCCTCCTTAAAGCCTTTGTGTGTTTTTTGTTTTTGTTTTTGTTTTGCATCAGATTTAAATTCCTTTTGTGGCAGCTCCTGATGTGGCTCAGCCAAAAGTCCTACCCTTCTTCCTCTCTCTGGCCACACCAGCCTGCAGGTGTTTCTCAAACACCGCACACCCAGCGATACCCACAGGCCTTTGCACTTACTTCTCCCTGCCTGAAACACTGTTCTCTCCATTCTTCACTGGTTCCATCTCCTCCCCAGCTTTGACTGGGTTGAGGGTCATGTAAGGCTTCAGAACAGATGAGTGCACAAGAGAAAGAAACTCGCCTTTCTTGAGCACCTATAATGGGGCTGGCATTTCATTCAATCCTCTCAGCTATTGCATGAGGTTGTTTATAGATGACACAATGGAGGTCTAGCGAGGAACCGACCTTGCCCAGACCCAGCCAGTTTCCAAGGGCAGAGGTGAGATTGAAACTCATGCCTGTAGTCTGCCCAGCTCCCTTCCTCTCTCCCTGTCCTTGGTCAGAGCCCTTTGAGTCATGAGCTTGGGAAACTGTTGGAAACTCAGCTCTAGGGCAATTCACTGGGACAAACAGCTTTCCCAAAGCACCATTAACCTCCCAGGAAGCACCCAGGATTTGGCCAGCCAATGGACTAGAGAATAAAGGAGCAAAGGCACCTAGGAGCATAAATCTGTCCAGTATATCCGGCGATTAAGGACCTCTTAGCATCACTGCTACCTGTAATTACAACCCCCAACACAGGAACCCTGGTGACAGAGAAGGAAGAATCTGACCAGTAAGTGACAGAGGAGCCTTGTCAGCAAGGTTTATTGCTGAACTTGGGCCTCCACAAACAACTTTCAGCCTGATGTCTATCAGCCCTGGCTCCAAGGATGGCTGTTTTTCCACGTTATCGACAGATCAGGTAAAGAACTAAACAAGCCTTAAATTCCCACCCATGGCTTGTTGGTGGATGAAGGCACAACTCCCAGACATCGCATGAGGGCCTGAAGGAAAGTCCACAGAGTAGAGAAGGGGTGTGACCTTGGATGGAGCTGTCACCTGACTTTGAGGAGCCCAGAAAACACCACCTAGTGAGACAGATACGTGTGGAAGTATGCAGGTAGATAGGGGGTCCCTCCTCTTCCGGAATTCCAGAGGGCCCTCCTGAACCGACGTGTTACTCTCTCACCCAACCACACGGACTACTATGGAAACCTAAATGTCTGGGCCACACGAAGCTCTCCACAGCAGGATTGGCCAACATTTTCTGGAAAGGGCCAGGCAGTAAATATTTCCAACTTTGTTGCAACTACTCGACTCTGTTGCAGGAGTAGCGAAGCAGCCATAGGCAATTATGTAAATGAATGAATGAGCGTGGCCCTGTGTGGTCTGAATTTCGCCCAAGAACCATGGTTTGTCAACCCCTGCTTTACGAAGCAGGCAAATCCTCATTCAGCATTTCATGAAATTGTGTTTTGTCCAACGTAGAAAGAGGGTCCTTCTTAAGAGGAAGATTCTCCTGCAAAGGTAAGTGAATATGACTTTGCATCTGTCTGATGACCTACTTCCCTGGGTCAGGTCAAAATGACACGGACATCTCGCCCCACCAGGATCTGGAATTGTCGGGAATCACAAGGGCTAGGAAATGCGTGGCACATAGTAGGTGCTCAATTAAGTAATTGTGGAATAGATGAATCTACTGAGCTTCTGGCTATAACTCAAAACGTCCTGAGCAGACTCTTCTCACTGGTTCAATTACAGCCTTGCTGTTCCAGCCTGGTATGTCGGGGGAGCTTTGAAAGGGTTCAAACTGGAGTTCTCATGAGTGGCAGCCTCCCTGCACTAGGCCACGTAGGCAAGCTGGAAATGGATCCCTCCTGTTCCTTCAGCGAATCTAGCTATTAATCACTATCCAGAGATGTAAACTGGCAAGTAGAAAACACCCTAGTGAACATTTCCATATGAATCATTCTACGAATGTTCCATCTTTAATTACTTATTAAAAGCAGACCAGATTTTTCTAATTGGTGACAGGGAACATGTGTTACTTTTGTAATTAAAAAAAAGAAAGAAAGAAAGAAAGAAAGAAATTCTTTTCATGTGCAAACTAGGATGGAAAGCTAAGACCTTTCTTCTCAAACTTCAGAGTGGGGAAGCACCACCTAGGGGACTGTTAAAAATGCCAGTTCCCGGTCCAACCTCCAGCAGCTCCTATGTAATAATAGTTCTGGGGTGGTCTCTGGGAATCTCCATGTAGAGGACATGTCCCCAGGTGAGTCTAACACAGGTGGAACTGGATCAGGGTTAGAGAAAACACTGTCATCGCCAATGCCCTTACCTGGCTTCCACCAATTGCTACAGCTTTTAAGAGGACAGTCCAACACATCAGAGGTTGCTCTGCCCCTGGAAAGAATCGACATTTTGGCAAAGAGTCATGGACACTCTGTGGCTGTTCTGAAGCAACCGAGCCTATGCGTTGCCTGAGAAGGTCTTTGACCCAGATTTCCCCCAGCTTATCTGCTAGGTCGCTTATTTGTTGCATCTCAAGAGTGTACCGAGATGCCTCCAACTGCAAAGTATCGTAGGCTGTTTAATTACACTAATTGCCACCCCAGGCTGTAAATTTCATGTTAATGCTCTAAGAGGTGATTCATGTGGTAAATTGCACACTTAAGATTTCACCAAGGTTTACCTTCTAATCCTAAACTCACTCAAGACACTAAATGTCCACGCCCCCCCAGACCTGGAGCAGTTGGAAGAGAGGTACAGATAGAAGCCTAGGGACCTCACACAGTGCCTCCTGGAATCCCTGTCTCCACCTCGATTTTCTTCTTGTCATCTGACCGTGGGCAATTGGAACTCTTCCCTATAGCAGGCAGGGCCCTACTTGCAGACAAACGCCGGAGCCAAGTTATCAACTCCCAGGGCCAGATTACAGGCCATTCAGGAAGAAGAAACTACACAAAGGGTTCAGTCTTCACCTCTTAGCAGGTGTCTCCACATCCATCTCTCCTGACTCTACTCTTACGTGGTAAAAGCCTCGAGATTAATCGTCCTAAAGCCGTACTCTGATCATGTCACTTGCAGCTCAGACACCTGGCCTGGCTGCCAGTGGCCACAGTTTTTCAATCCGCACCTTTTAAACTGACGTTCACAGCCCAGCCTTGCTCTGGTTATCTACTGCTACCTAACAAACCACCTCAGACTTGATGAAATAAAACAACTATCCCAAATTATTCTTAGTTCTCTGGGAGGCAACTGGGTGCGGCAGGGCAGTCTGTGCATAGAGTCTCCGTGTCCTTGGAGGCAGATGGTGGCCGGGGCTGCACTCATCTGGAAGGGTTCTTCACTTGCACATGTGCACCTGGGCTGGGAAGACTGAAACAGCTCAGGCTCCTGGGACATCTCTGTTCTGTGTCATCTCTCCATGTGTTCCCTCCAGCGTGGCGGCTTCAGAACACACTCAGAGGCTTAGAGGTGAAGGTCCCAAGAAGGAGGGTCAGGCAGACGCTGCATCTGCACGTACGAGGTCGGACAATGAAGTTCGCGAACTTGTTGCAATGCTATTGCTAACCGTTTTTTATATCAGAGGGATTATTCGTTATGAATTTGTACCAACTGGACAAACAGTGAACCAAGTTTACCATTTGGAAGTGCTGAAAAGGCTGCGTGAAAAAGTTAGACGATCTGAACTTTTCGCCAACAATTCATGGCTCTTGCATCACGACAATGCACCAGCTCACAGGGCACTGTCTGTGAGGGAGTTTTTAGCCAGTAAACAAATCACTGTATTGGAACACCCTCCCTACTCACTGATCTGGTCCCCAATGACTTCTTTCTTTACCCGAAGATAAAGGAAATATCGAAAGGAAGACATTTTGATGACATTCAGGACATCAAGGGTAATGCGACGACCGCTCTAATGGCCATTCCAGAAAAAGAGTTCCAGAATTGCTTTGAAGGGTGGACTAGGTGCTGGCGTCAGTGCATAGCTTCCCAAGGGGAGTACTTGGAAGGTGACCATAGTGATATTCAGCAATGAGGTGTGTAGCACTTTTTCTAGGACGAGTTCACGAACTTAACTGTCTGACTCATATGATCCAGCCTTAGAAGTCACACAGCATCCCTTCCATTGCACATCGCAAGGATCGCCCATATTCAGGGTGAAGGGATAAACATTCGCCTCTTGATGTGTGGAGTGTCAAAAGCTTTGTGAGCCTCTTAAAACCACTGTAAGCCCCGAACTCCTTTTCAACTACATGGGCCTGCACTTCACTTTTCAAGCGGGCCATCTGCTTCCCGTCACACTGCTCTACTCGTTAGTTAAAACCCACACTCAAAACTTGCCCACTCCACGGCCTCCATTCGCCCCAACTTCTCTGCAAGGAATGCGCCCATCTTGCCCTCTTGATCCTACCAGCCCATCTCACCCATAAATCTCCCCTCACAAGCTCAGTCTTTTCCTTACGCCAATTGCTTGGACACTTTGGTGGGGAATTAACTAGTCTTTGCTCTGTGACCCTTCTTCTATCCCCATCTTGATATTTTGTTGAAATATTTTAGGATTTCTCAGGTGTGGCTACTTTATCTCCTTAGTGGCCTGGCCAAGTCTTCACAATCACCATCTATCGGGCACTTCCTATGGGTCCAGCACAGCCCTTGGTCCTTCGTCAATAGTTACTGACCTATTCTGGACAACAAACTGGAAACAAAACGACGAGGAACTTATTTTGCTATAACTAAGGCACGTGACCTTACCCAGCCACAGTCACATCGGCTCGGAAGCCACAAAGCTAAAACTCGAACCCATTTCTCTCTGCATCCCAAAGCCTAATCTCATATCTCCTCGTTTGACTCATCTTTTATTTTAAATCTACACGCCTTCCATTACCTCACTCGGGACACTCAAAGAGAACTGTCAATTTGATTTGATTTTCTTTAGCTTGATTTGATCTTAATTTCTTTACCTGGGGCCTGGAGACAATGTCAGCCATAAGCTTAGCATCAAGGAATTTCTTAGGAATAAGGAAAAGAGTACCCAGTTAACATTTCCGGTTTGAAAGATGAAATTTAGTTGCGAGAATGCTGACCCATGTTGCAGACGTCGGAACTCATCATGGGTCTTCTCTCACAGTAGTTCTGAGTTGCCTGAGAATGGTGAGTTGGTTCCTGAGTTGCCTTTATCACTTGGTCCAAACCCTTTCCAACTAAAATTTCCTTTCCGCATTCCTCCAAGACAAATATCCCCACGTTCTCACACATTGTTCTTCAAGCTTCAGCTTTCCGGAGAAGACTTACAACCCCCTTGGCCCGCCACCACCCCTCCCCTTCAGGACTAGATCAGTGCCCCCATCATGCCCTGTTAGGGATTGAAATATGGTCCCCCCAAAAGGTAAGTCCTAACCCAAGGTACCTGGAGAGGTGACGTTATTTGGAAATAGGGTCTTTGCCGATGTAATCAAGTTAAGATGAGGTCTAAGGTAGGCCCTAATCCAATGCGACTGAAGGCCTTATAAGAACATGGGAAGAGACACATCGGAAGAAAGCCATGTGACAACAGAGGTAGAGCCTGAAGTCAGGCAGCCATGGGTTATCTGCCACCACCAGCAGCTGGAAGAGGCAAGGAAGGAGTCTTTCGTCCAGCCTTTGGAGGGAAGGTAGCCCTACTGACAGCTTGATTTTGGACTTTTGGTCTCCAGAACAGTGAGAGAATAAATCTGTGTTGTTTTAAGCCACCAAGTGTGTGGTATGTTGTTACAGCAGCCCTAGGAAACACCTACACACCCTGTCCCCCGCTATTTCTTTAGTAGCCATCTGCTAAGTAAGCGTCCACCCCGAGAGTGTCCATCCTGTCTTCCTCGCTGCCACACCCTTGGAGAACACATAGTAGGCCCTCAATAAATAGTCCTTATACGCAGACATGAGCGCCAGTCTCCCCATCCATCAGTTGGGCATTATTGAGACCTGTCACCTTTAGTGTCACCCCAGAACAACACAGCATGATCAGCGGCCATTTTGCTAGATTCTTCTCTCACTGGGACACACAGTGAGGACTCTGCAAATTCTGAAGGGCCTGGAGCCTAGTGTCTGTGTCTCACCGACTTCCACCACTAAAAGGGTGCCCTGAGGATCCTTGGCCTGCCCTGTAAACTCCTCACCCTCCGAGCAATTAACTAATGGGTGGTTGGAAGTAATTAGACTCCTAGCAGAATCCAACAGCCAAGCCTCTTTCGGAAGTCTGAAAACAAAGATTATCTACGATGCACAGGCCTCAAAACCAGGAAAATAAACCTAAAAGCTCCCTGTATTGAATCAAACTCCCTGCCTCCAATTGAAGAATGTACAGCCTCCTGTTGCAGCCGCCTGGCATTCTTATGGTAAGAACTGCATTCAGCCACTAGCCTTTCTCCTAAATTGCCCATCCAAGAGAGACCATTATTATAATGAAATACCTCGGCTGGGAATGCTCTTGGTTTCAGCTAAAAGGGTTTCTTTCTGACTGCTGTGCTCACAGGCGCTGTCTTAATTTGAGGGAACTTCCCCCACAGCTGTCTCGAAAGGACTTCAACAGGTCTCTTTATATTTTATTTGATTTGCTTCATTTCAGTGTGTAGGTCAGCATGCCCCACTTCTAACGATGATGAAAACTGGAAAAGATGGGGCAGCCCCAAGAAAGGATTCAGGAAGGAGAGACATCATTTTAGTGAGGGAGACATGGGGGCGAAGCCTCCGGTTCTAGAAGGTTCCACGTCCTTCGGCCCTCTGGGAGACAGAGAGAGCTAAAGGGAAGTAGTCCTGAATGTTTGCAGTCTCTGGACCCTCCAGGCCATCCTGTAATTTCAATTGTAAATTAGAATTGCCACTGCATAGGGCTGTCTCAGGAGGGGCTGGCTTTAAGGAGGGGTGTTAAAGCTCAATGCTAAATTCTGAAATGCTGACAGCACAAACTGGGAGGTTGGAGGCCTTGTCAAGACTTGAGGAAGAACGTGCTTGCATACTAATTGGCCACTTGAGGTCCTGTTTCTGTGACATCTTCGTCTGCCCTCTCTTCCACCATCCATCCCAGAGGTCTCACACTGGTGGGTCCAGAGCCATATCTGCCCCACCACCACCACCACCACCACCACCACCACCACCACCACCATATGTTTTGTGTAACCTGACCAGCATTGCTTGGTTTCATATTTTTCCTCATGCTTTTTCACTGAGGAGCCGAAACAAAGAAAATAGGAAATTTCACATTGTCAGTTTCTTTTGAAAAATCAAATAATCTGGCCTACTTGGCCGCTATTTCCTGGCCCTCATTAGATAGGGAATGCCTACGCTTGCCCACCTCCCTTCCTTCTCTGGCAGGCCCGGCTCTGGTGAGCAGTTTTTAGGATCCTCCCCCTCATCTAACCAATGGGCAACACTGCCCTCCTACTTATTCTACAGTAACAAATCAAATGCCATCCTTTCCACAAAGACTCTACAACGCCTCCCAGACAGAAAACTTCCCTCCCTGCCTCTATCGGTTTGTGTTTCATTTCTCTGACTCATTTGAGTACAGATGCTGCCCTCTGCCTGAGTTATCTGAATAACTCCATTCATTCCTCAGGACTCAGCACCTCTTCCATGAAGCCTTCCATGATTTCTCCTCTTTCCTACCCCCTCAAGATAGGTTCAGCACCCCCTCCTTTGTGTTGCCATTAGCCGTCCGCTTCCCCCATCCATACTTTTACCACCCTGCATTGAAATGTCTTTTTCTTCTCTGTCTCCCTTGCTGAGCAGTGAGCTCTGGGCAAGCAGGGGCTGTGTACGAGCTCTGTAAATTCAGCATGAAGTTTGGAGCCTGGCACCCGAGAGGGTCTCTAAGCATTTGCAGAATAGAGAGAAAATGGGACAGCAAGGAAGCAAGGGTTCTATCGCTCTGGACAGCCAGAATGCTGACAGCAGGAATGCAGAGTAATAACAGTCATAATAATAGCACCTGACACCTACTGGGGACTTTGTATGTGAGTCTTTTACAAATTAACTCATTTAGACTCAGGTTAAGTCTTCTGGGAAGCAGATGCCTAGATGAAAACAGACAGTCGAGAGATTTCTCTGGGAATGCCTGTGAAGGATCAAGACGAAAGGAAGAGGGAATGAGCAGGGAGAGTGTGAGACGGCAGCCCTGAGAAACGGTGACGGGGACTGCCCCAGCAGCGCTGCCTATCAGAGGAGTCCCGAATGGCCGGGCTCCAGGACCTCAGCCATGATCAGTGCTCGGCTGGGGGCAGCCCGGGGAAAGCATGAACCCTGGGGTGGCACTGCAGGTGGGCAGCTGAAGGCTGTCAGTCAGCTATCCTTGCAGCTGGGAGGTCTGGGTGGCCCAGCGCTAGCACTGCAGCACCCAGTTAATCTTTACCACAATGCTTAAGGAGTCACTATGATTATTGCCGTGTTCCAGAGAAGGAAACCGAGTCTCTGCAAAGTGGGGTTACACACGTGACTCTTTAAAGATGAAACCAGACAACAACACAGATCAGGCTGGCTCCCAACTGTGAGTGTAACCACCCTGCTCCAGAGACTAGGGAGTCTCAGCAATCCTGGCAGAAAGACAGGGATGGCTCAGAGTGGGGCTGACGGCCCAATGCCCAGTTTACTCTTAGGGAGGGAATATGAGACCCTGGATTGGGAGCTGACTTGTGAGGCTAGCAGGCATGTCTGGGACTCCTGGCTTCTCTCTGCAGCCCACAGGAAGGAGACCTGGAGACACTGATCCTGAGGCTTCTTAGCAGAAGGTGGGTTTCCACCAGCACCCTTATCAACCCTTCCCCCCAATAACGATAACATCAGCCACAGCCTATGTGACAGGAACTGTTAAAGTATCACATCTTTGTACTCCTTTAACCCCTCCAGCAGCCCTACGGTGAGGTCACCTTTATTACCCCATTTCACAGAGGAGAAGATTGAGGCACAGAGAGGGGAAGACGCTTACTCAAGGCCACAGCTTGTAAATGGCAAACCTGAGATGCAAACCCAGGCAGGTTACTGGTGAGGGCTCTGCTTACTTCAGCAAAGCAAACACAAAGAACCTATTAGACATACATAATGTGAGAACAAGAGCATCTTTGGAAAATGGTGCTGTTTATTTTGATCTGTAAAAGACAGGTGATATTCAAAAGCAGCAGCTTCATGCAGATGCAAGCCCCCTGGCCCTGTGGACAGCAAGCCCTGGGGGTTGGGGAGGGCAGGTGCCAATCCAGCCTCCTGCTCAGGGCAGGTGGCTCGTTCAAGTTTCGGGTGGACAGGCGCCGGGGCCCCGGAGCGCATGGCAGAGCTGCCGTCACCGCCCTGCGTGCGAAGGAGAAGCCGCACCCTTACGCCCCTGCTCGCGCCGTGCCTGCCGCCGCCACCCGCCACCCGCCTGGCCGCCCGGCCGGCCGCCCGGCTGGCCACTAAGCGGCCGCTGCAGACTCAGCGGCGCCAGCGCACCTGCAATAAGGCCGCGCTGCCGCCGCCTCGCGCCCAAGGCCACCGCCCGCCCGCTTGCTGCTGATAAGACGCGGGGAGGGGGCGCAGAGCTCACGGGGAGGGACCAGGCCGCCTAAGCCCCTGAGGGTCCCCTCCGGTCGCTCTTTCCCCACATTGCCCTCAGTCATCGGAGGCTCTCCCTAAGGGCTCTGCCTTGCCAATGTCTCTGTCTCTGGATTGTGCCTCTCTGCTCTCAGTTCTCGCCTTGCCCCCACCCCACCATGCGTGTGGCCGCGCGCATTTCCCAGCCTCTCTGTCGCTGGTCACTGCCAGCCCTGTCTTACATTCCCTTCTCTCTGTCTCTTCCTGATTGTCTCCATCGCCCTTTTCTCTCTCTCTCTTAGCATTGTGAGTCACTGCACCCCTGTGCTCTTGCTCCCTCTCTGCATGTTGCTTCTTTCCTTTCTCTTCCTTGCCTGGCTCTCTGAATCAGCCCACCTTCACTCCCCTCTCCCTAGCTTCTGTGTCTCTCTCTGACATAGACCTCCACGCTCTCCCTCCTCCTCTCTGCCTCTCTCTCCTTCATGTGTTTCTGAGTCATTCCCTGCCCACCCTCTCTTTCTCTCTGCCCCCTCACTCTCTCACCCTCTGTCTCTCCTTTACCTGCGTCTTTCCTTTTCTTCCTCTGTCTACCCCCTACCCCTGCCTCTCCCCCACCCCACTCTCACAGTCCTATGGCTTCTCTTTCCATTGCACCACTGCAGGCCTGCGCCAGAGGCCCTGGCCGGCAGGACCAGCAGGAGCAGGAACAGCTGGACCCTCGGGGTGGGGCTCAGCAGGTGTCCTGACATCAGCAGGTAGGGCTGTGCTCACCTGGGTGCCTTTTCATCTGAGGTTCTGCACTTCACAAACAGTCATTAAGGCCCGCCTGGGGGCAGGTCAGGGGATATCACAGCCTGGGCTGTTTGGTTATCTTCCTTATTAATACACACCACCACCACCCCCCCACCCCTTAAATGAGTTTAGTGCTGGGGACAGAATCCCGACTGACGCCCAAGCGATTAAGGTCTCTCCGGGTTGCACAGGCCAGAGATGACCAACTGATAGAGCAGGGGCATGAGCTTCTGTTGCTTCCTCCTGCAGTGTGGGACTCTGCCAGGAGCTTAGAGGTTGCTCTTCTGAGAGCACTCCTGGGGTCAAGAGAGGCAGCTGGATTTCTCAGAATGGGTCCTGCCCCCCATGGTCTACCAGGCAGGCACTCCTGCCTCCTGGAAAAAGCAAGCAGGGATCCCAGTGGGACCACAGCCTTTTTGCTCTTGGCTAAATCAGGAGGAGCGGTGGGGAGAAGACCAGTGACAGGCTTTATTTCTGCATTCATTTTTTTTTTTTGTATCACATGGTGCATCCAGATATAATACCTGCAGATAAACAGCTAGGAGCCTCAGCAGCTACAAGCATGGGCAACTCAGGAACTGGATGCAGGGCACTGCCCTTGGGCAGAGAAGGAAGTGCCAAGAGCATATTAACTGGGCAGCAGAAGCTCTACTGTATGAAGGCAATTCAGATCCATAGCTGAGCAAATTTTCCCAACCAATTGTCTTTCCCCAGATTCCCAAAAAGGATTATTTCTGGCTCCTACTCTGGTGGCAGCAGTGACAACTAATGGCTTATTGTTAAGGCACCCATCTCCCTGGAAATAGAGGGTATGCTGAATGAAACCTCCAGGATGGTCAGAATGGAGGGAAAGTGATACTGACAAAATACTGAGTACTTTCCCCCAGCTCTGCGTCCAGTATCAAAAGTCACTGGCATAATATTATCACTGAAAGGTTTTCCCTGTGTGACCTCAAGCAAGTCACTTGCCCTCCCTGGGAGTGATCTATAAAATGAGATCCAAAGACGTCTTTGGCTCCTTCAAGTCTCCGGCCAGGCAGCTTCTATCTCCTGCCCTCATACACGTTTCCCATAGAGGGACCTAAACTTTTTATTCCAGGGTTGCAGGTTACACTCCCTGTTCCAAATCACTGTTTCGTTTTTTAGCTGGGGCAGGAGAGAGAATCTTCTTCTTTTTCTTTTTTTCGACAAATCTAGTGACAGAGCGTGACATTTTATTTTAAAGATTTATGCTCGGTGATGGAAAGGACAGCATAGGAAATATAGTCAATAATATTACAGTAACTATGGATGGTGACTTATCGCGCGGATCATTTCGTAAGTTATATAAATGTCTAACCATTATGCTGTACACCTGAAACTAACATAATATTGAATATCAACTGTAATTGATAAATAAAAACAAGAAATTTAAAGACTCATGCTAACATATTCTCAGTGTGAAAATATTCTTGAAATCTGCTGTAATTTCACTTTGGTAGCAAATACTACAGTCTACCGGCCAGGAGCTAAGAGCTTTAAAGGTTTTTTAAAACCTTTTTCTTATCATTTACAGATATTTCAAAAGATTTGTAAGAGTGTCACTTACTTTAACTCTCATTGAAGAGAACCTCACCTTTCTGTTTAGCAGTTCAGGTAACAAAGTAAAATTAACAAAGTGTTAACTGTAGCATTTAGCTGCTGGATATCCAGGTATCGACTGTAAAAGTCTTTCAATTTTTCTGTTTGCCTGAACAATTTTTTTTATAATATATTCTAGAAAGAAAAGTACGTCAACCAGCCCCTCTCTTTTTCTTCTAAGAGAATATTTAATCTGTAAATCACATTTCTTGTCGTTAAAGATCAGGATCTAGCTAATAACTGTATTACAATGAGAAGTCTGGACGTTTAGGAGCTGTTTTTGAGGAAAAAGAAATGCCGCCTGCTTGGCAGCTGGAACCTCGCCTGGAGGAGCTGTAGAAGGGGCCTGAGGATCGAGAAATCTGGAATGTGATTGCACGTGGCCCACTGAGTCATGCTTTGACCTTGGATAAGTAGGTTTGCCACTGGTGTCCTGTTTTTCCATCTGTGAGATGAGAGTGATAACGCCCGGGCTGTTGGAACAAGCAAGCAGATAACTTCCAGAAAGCCCTTTGAGCTTCTTGGAACTAGCACGCAAGATATGATTAGGCACCTGCGTGCTGCAGAGACGTGTGCCCGGTGGCAACTGGAATGATCCGAGTCCGCTTTGGGCTGACGTGGTCATGGGACTATAAACGGAGCTTTTCCATTCCTCCACCTGGTGTCATTTATCTCCCTCCCCGCCCCCCTTCCCCAGAACTCCCGCCACCACCACTGCCACCGCTCTCCACTCAGTCTCCATCCCCATACTATGGCTGGGAGCTCCCTGTATCATTCGGACCTCCACACTCTTGCTCGTGTCGTCCCCTCCCTCCCAAAGCCTGAAGTATCCTCTCCACCTAAAGCCTACGGCTCTCTCAGCCCAGTCATTTCTTAACAGTAATAACATCCAGAAGCAGAAGTCATGACAATTGTAGCAGCCTCCATATTATTTGATAGACTCTGGGTTAAATGCTTTACATCACCATCTCATTTAAATCCTCACTCTTACTATTGACTAACAGCTACCAAGGCCAAAACACTTTTCCTAACTTACTCCATTAAGATACAACTCCTGCTAGGTCATTTACCTACATAATGCCCTGGAGCATTCACCACAGCCAACCCAGACGGGATGTCCTCTCCTCACTCCACACATGGCCCCCCTCTCAGTCTTCTTAACGCTGCTACCCTCCCCGCACTACAGTACATTTTCTTTGACTTTGTTAACAAGCTGTTTTGTCAGTTTCCCAAGCATTTCAAGGGTGTGTAGACACCTACGAGGCATATATTAGGGGAGACAAGCTGCTGTAATAAGCAAAACTCCCAAGTCTCAGTGGTTTATCCCAATAAAAGTTTGATTCTCAACCATACTAAGTACAATGAAAGTCAGCAGAGGGCTCTGTTCTGTGCACTCCTTCAGAAATCCAGGCTCCTTCCGTTAGGTAGTTCTGCCCTTCCTTCTGCCCTTGGAGTCTCCTTCATTTGGCAAGAGGATGGGAAAAGAGAGCATAGAGGAAGATGTGCGAGGTTTGCAGGGGCCAGGCCTGGACGTGGGGACTATCACGAATGCCCACCATCCACAGGCCGAAACTTAGTCACGTGGTCTTACCCAACTCCTAGAGACACTGGGAAAAGTGGTGTTGCTTGTTACCAGGAGGAAAAAGAATTTTGTGAGCATATAGCAGGCTCTGCCACAAGCATTTGCCAAGGTCCAGCATTTTCAGAGCCATGGGCGTCACCCCTGGCCTTAAGTAACCTCTCACACCAGCTGGGATTTGCAGCCCCTTGAATAAAAGGAAAAATATCTGCCCTGGAAGTCTTGACTCTCTGCTAATAGAATTTCCTCAGGGCAACAATAGGAAGTCTGACCACCTCCAAGTTCAAATCCTATCAATGACTCCCTAGGAAAAAATAAAATCTCATCCTCTGGCATGCTATGCCCATCTTTGGGAATACGGCCTTACTCATCTTCCTAACCTCATCTTCCATCACTGCTACAGTGGAATGTCACCTGCCACGGGGCTACTTGCAGTTTTCTGAATACACTGGGCTCGTTCTCATCCCCGGGCGTCTGCACCTACAATTCCCTCTTCCTGGAATGCCCTTCTCTGTCCCTGCCAAAAGCTGCAAAGCAAACTCCTCCTCAGCCTTTAATACTCAGTTCAAAAGCCACTGTTGGTTGAAAGCTTTCCCAAATGCCTTGAGTGTCTTCATAGGGTCCTGCAGGATGCATTACATTGCTATAGCAATGGGTTTGCATTTTCTTCCAACAGTGACCCTCTACTCCCACCTCTGACTGTAGACAGAGGCTCCTGGAGGACACAGTGTTTGAGAGGGAGGTGCAGTAGTGGAAATGGCAACCTGTGGTCCTTCGAACTGACTGGCCTCTCGCCACCTACTAGTCATAGTCACTATTCTTTGCTGACCCAAAACAGCCACTTTGCACTTCTTCCATTCTGTAAGACCCCAGTTTTTCCTTCACTGTCCTATGGACCCATGTTGCTGGAAAAAATCCTGATTGGTCAAAGCTAATCATGTGACCCCCCACTTCCCTGTTAGTGATTGGTTGAAGAGAGATGTGACCCAAAGAGGGGCCATCTGCTAACGGGCTACTTAGGCCTTAAAGCTTCTTTGTTCTTTTTTTTTAATATATAAAGCATGGGTTTTATTATAAATAATGTACCAATACTAGTTCTGATCTCACTTATATGTGGAATCTAAAGAACAGAACAAACAAAACAGAAATAGACTCAGAGATGTGTGTGGGGGGGAACAACTGAGGGTTGCTAGGTGGGAGGGGGTAGGGACGGGGTTAAAGGGATTAGAAAGTACAAATTAGTAATCACAGCATAGCCACGGGGATATGAAATACAGTTTGGGGAATATAACCAATAATGTTGTAAAGATTTTTGTAGGGCGTCAAATGGACACTTGCTTATTAGGGAGACCACTTCTTGGATGTGTAGATGTCTGACCACTGTACTTTGTTCTTTTAATGGGATATAAGGAAGAAATGGACCTTTCTCTGTCTTTAGCCATTGGTGTGTGAGAAAGTGATGCCTGAAACAGCAGAATCAATGGGTAAAAAGGCTCCCCAAGGAAAAGACAGAAGGGACCTTTGTTTTCAATAATGCTATTGCACTGCTGAATTCCTCAACCCTAGAGATACCCTAATTGCATGCACTTCTTGATCTGAGATTATGAAGTCCCGAAGGTCTAAATCTCCTGAATCTTGGCTTCTTCTTACTTGAAGCCAACAGCATCCCAATAGGTGATGCAATCTATCGTCCAAACCAGAACAGTTTTGAGAGTCCAAGGAACTACTCTTAATAATTATACTGAATGGGATTTATAGATGATGTAATACAGAATTGTACACCTGAAATCTGTGTAATTTTACTAACAATTGTCACCCCAATAAATTTAATAAAATAAATTTAAAAAAAATAATAATAATTATACTGAAACAAATGTGAACTGGGACTGAACCAAGCAAAGTGTGGTATGGTCATCTGAATGCTAACTTAGATACATCCAAGTTCATATTCAAGTTCATATACCTGTTGGACATGAACTTTCATTTCCTCATCTTCAAAATGGGGAGGGTATTATCTAAATTGTATTGTTGGTGGGAGAATGAAATAAGAAGGGATGTGAAGTGTCTCCAAGGTGTTTGACACATAATCAGTAGCTGTCCCTCTGCCTACATCCTCAGGAAATCTGGTCTACCTATTCAACTTATTTCCCGCACTCACTTTCAGTGGTTGCCCTACTGTGTCTTCAGGTTCTATTATACAGAGTCACAAGAAGAGAGAATAGGAATAAGAAAAAAAAAAGCCATGGCGTATAGGTTTTATGTCCATTTTGCAGTGTCCTAGAAATACAAATAAGGAACTTGAGTAATTGGGAAATTCCTTTTTGGTTGTCTGTGTTTTATTAACAGTGACAGGGAAACAGACTGAACCACATGGTTCATGGATACCTTATGGTTTTTAGTGAGTAAATGGATGGGTGGATGAATGGGTGGATGAATGGATGGATGCCTTACTTGGACCAACAACCAGTCAACAGTCTATCTACCAACAGTATGGCTACTATGAAGGTGGCTCTAAAAAGATATATGTTTAGATAAATGTGCATTCCACATTCACTTTTTCACTTACTTTTCAGTAGCCATGCTTTTATACTAGACACTCCATAGCCTCTTGTTCCCCGTGTCCCAATTACATAATAACCTCAGAAATGACA
Organism: Rhinolophus sinicus; assembly: GCF_036562045.2. Taxonomy (NCBI): domain Eukaryota; kingdom Metazoa; phylum Chordata; class Mammalia; order Chiroptera; family Rhinolophidae; genus Rhinolophus; species Rhinolophus sinicus. The sequence continues at coordinate 30,047,276 of NC_133765.1, read as the reverse complement.
CCAGTCATACGTATGAGACAAATTTCGCAGAGATCCCTATGTCTCTAGTGTTCTTTGGGGAAGAAAAACTGATATAAAAAGTCATTTTACAGTATCTGCCTTCAACTCAATTCAAATCAATCAACATTTATTGAGCACCTACGAAGTCTCAGGCACTGTTACCCCCCCAGAGGTATCTGAATTTTTTTTTTAATTTATTGGGGTGACAATTGTTAGTAAAATTACATAGATTTCAGGTGTACAATTCTGTATTACATCATTTATAAATCCCATTGTGTGTCCACCACCCAGAGTCAGTTCTCCTTCCATCACCATATATTTGATCCCCCTTACCCTCATCTCCCACCCCCCACCCAGAGGTATCTGAATTTTAAGAGGAAAGAAAAGGGCAGTACTTAATTCAAGCTGATCAATTTCAAATGCCCTGCCAAGCCCCCATAGGGAAATATTTGTGTTTTGAAACCTCTCTAAGCCCTCATCATCCCACTAAATGTTTTTTATTCCTGACCTACAGGTTTGACAAGTCCTGGAAAAAAACAAAACAGGTAGATGCTGACATCTTAAAAATGAAGAACTCAGCTCAAAGCACAGTCAGTTCCTTGATCAGCCAAACTGAAATTATTTTTATAAATATTTAATATACTTTTATATGATTAAGGAAAAATACATAAGAATTTGGGAGATACACAAACGTGCAAAGAAGAATTAAAAGTCACCAATCAAAAAACCACTGGCACTATATTTATCCATCTCTTTTTCTTGGTGTATAGATACATATATACTTTGTTTTTTGCTAAAAGTGGTACCGTGTACTACAGATTCTTTCAGAACTTTTTCCCCCCATTTTATGTATCACTAATATTTCCTTTTATTCTTTAAGACCATGGTTTTGTCACTGTATATAATTGTCCCTTGTATAGCATTACCACATTTTCTGTAAGAATCTACTGCTGAATAGCTAATTTCTTTTTTCCCTATCATGTTGTTACCACCATCTTTATTTTTATATATGTAGATATATAGATAGAGATAGATATAGTGAGATATAGACATATACAGAAGGTGCCAAAAAAATGTATACACAGTTTAAGAAAGGAAAAAAAACTGTATTAAAATTGTAATACTCAATATATACTGATAACAAAGATGAATACAAGTCATGTGCATACATTTTTTTGGCACCCCCGGTATACATATCAGTGACATCTCTGGCAATCTGTATTCTCTACCATCTCAATAATTGTTGCTCTATTTTTTTTCCCATTTGATAGGCAAAACGCCATATCTTGTTTTAATTTGCATTGATTTTATTATAATGCTGTCAAATATCTTTTTATAGCTTTAATTCACCATTTATATTTCTTCTTTGGAAACCAATCATGCCCATCCCCCAGCCTGTTTTTTCCTATTTATACACTTATCTTATTAATTACCTCTGGCAACCACTAAACTATTGTCTGTGTCTATGAGTTTCTGTTTCTCATTTGCTTGTCTTGTTCTTTTGTTGTTTTTGGTTTATATACTAACAATTGTCACCCCAATAAATTTAATAAAATAAAATTTAAAAAAAAATAAAAATATATATATATTACTGTAAAAGACACTTTGCCATTCATCCCCCTGAAAATACTCCCCCTCGCTTTGAACACACTTATTGCATCGTTCTTGCCCCTTTCTGAAGCAGTTCTGGAAGTCTTCTTTCGTGAGTGTCTTTAGTTGCACTGTTGTGGCTGCCTCAAAGTCCTTAATCATTTTGACCTTGGGGAAGAGCCATGGTGCCAGATCCAGTGAATAAGGTGGATGAGGACACACTGTAATGTTTACATTGACAGAAATTGCCGTACCAGGAGTGATGTGTGACACAGAGTGTTGTCATGATGGAGGATGAAGTAAAGACATTCACGAAAGAGGACTTCCAGAACTGCTTCAGAAAGTGGCAAGAACAATGGGATCAGTGTGCTTGAAGCAAGGGGGAGTGATTTGAAGGGGATTAATGGCAATGTGTCTTTTACTGTAATATATATTTTTTAATTTAAACATTCACCGTATTTTTTTTATCACACCTTATATTAATTTTGCTACATGGGATAAGGTAAGAATTTGACTGTTTTTTGTCAAGTAGTTTATCATGTGCCACAGCATCATTTTTCACCTAATAATTTCTCCATTGATTTGAACTTCCACCTTTATTATGGATTATATTCTTATTTCTGCTTGGGTGTATTTAGGGGATTGTATACTTCATTCCATGTATCTAGGTGTCTATTTTGCATTAGGCACATATTGTTTACATCGCTGTAGCTTTATAATATGTTTTAAATTTGGTAACATAAGACCTGCCTTATTTTTCACATAACATTTATGGCTACCCTCACCGCATTTTAACTTTGGGATCATTTTCACTGAATTTTGATGAGTTCCTTGAAAATATTTTTTGGAATTTCATTCGGTTAATTTTAACAACTAGAGAAGGTTGTGGTTCTTTCTCAAACTCTCTGATTATTTCTTTAAATTTTTCCATTGATTCCATCAGATCATCTGCAAATAATTGCATTTTTTATCTCTTTCTAGTTTAGCTTCATCTTATCTATTTTTTCCCCTGCTTTATTGCATTGGCTAAAACTTCTCAAAATTATTACAGTCAGGGTGTCATGGGACTCGTTCCTGACTTTAATGGGAAGGCGTCCACTGTGGTGATGGTGCTGGTGACCTGGAGAAGATGGTCAGCCTTGTGCTGGAGGAATGGATTTCTATTTCTAGTTCAATGAAGCTTGGTTATTGTTCTTGCTTTACATCACATGGATTTTGAATTTATAACATCATTTTTTGATCTGCATCAAAAATAATCCTGTTGGTCTGTCTTATATTTCTGGTAGAGAGCCTACTTCACCATGGTGGTGAAATCACCACGGTAGGATTTCCAACTGTGTTCTGGAGAGCACTTGGGGGTCCATGGAACCCCTTGGGACTATGGGCCTGGGAAGGAGTGGGGAAGGAAGAAGGGAAGGGAAAGTTGAGAGAGAGAGGGAGGGAGGGAGAGACAAACAGAGAGAGAGAGAGACAGACAGAAGGAGGAGCTGCCCATACCACTCAACAAATTAAGACTTTGCAAATTATTTTATTTGAACAAAGCTTCTTAAACAACCAAATGAATAAAAGCACTACTTTTACATACCCCATGATGTAACTTCAACGTTTGTCTACTTTTGAATTTGTATTCATAAGTGGCTGTGGCCTGTGGTCTTTCTTTTTAGTGCTGAGTTGGTGTACTCTCTCCCTCCCATTCCCTACAGGAAAAGTTTAGGATGACTAACTTGGCCTGGTTTGGCTGAGATTTTCCAGGTTTTATCACACCCTGGATAGTTCCACACCCTATGAAACCACTTAGACCTTGGCATTTTGCAGAGAATAATAACTTATTATCTCATGAGCATGGATTATAACTCATCACTAAATTTCTTTTGATCCAGGATTTCATTTTTAGAGGTGACATGTTGACAACTTTGCAGATATTTCTCATGATTTTTATACATGTATAGAGACACATACACACATGTATACATACATATATCATTCAGTGAAATCATTAATATTTCCCTAGAATATTTTCCATGTCACTGAGATATTTTTCAAAGTGATTAATACAGAACAGTAGTTCTCAACCAGGGATGATTTTGCCCCAGGGGACACTGGGCAATGTCTGGTGACATTTTGGGTTGTTATGTAACTTGGGGGCAAGAGGTGCTACTGGCATCTATTGGGTGGAAGGCAAGGATACTGCTAAACATCCGATTATACCCAAGACAGCCCCCACCACAAAGAATCATGCAGCCCAAAATGTCAATCACTCCGCCCAAATGCTGAGGTTGAAAAATCCTGAGACAGAGTTACACATCACATTCTCTTATAACTTTAAATATCCCCTTTATAATTTCATACCTTGTTTCTCATTGCTAACGTGAGATATTTAGGTTTTCTCTTTCTTTTTCTTTTTTCTTGCTTAAAGTTTTCAATCACTTGTCCTTTTAAAATATGTTTCTCGAAGAACAACTTCTAAAGTTTACTTATCAACTGTTGGTCATTTTTAAGTCCTGACTTTCTGATTTTCTATTGACCGCTTCTTTTCTTCTGCCTTTGCTTGCTTGGTTTTGATGTTCTTTTTCTAACGTCTTAGGCTGAAAGCTATTAGGTGTGAATCAACATGACCCATTTATAGCTGACATTCAGTGACACAAACTGTGGTTTCCCATTCTTTCCGCCATCAAAGTCATGTCAAGTAGAGGAGAAAAGTGGTAGAAACAAAGATGACGATCTGTTTTCCACCAGAAGTCATGGCTCCAACTGAACCGATTCAACTCACTGCGTCCCACTAAGGTCCACAGTTACAAAATGAGATTTTCTTTCAAAAATAGACAGAACTTGAGATTTAAAAAAAAAATAGATTTATAAGGAGACTCAAGTTAGGTAGGATATAAGGGAAGGAGATGAAAGAAACAAGATAAGGTTAAAAAGTTGGAACAGTTGGAAGGAGGGAGAGGGTCCCCAAAAAGCACCCGAAATGGATTGAAATAATGGTAGTAGGGAGAAGGAAGACAGCTTGTAACTAAAAAGTATCAGGATTCAATGAGAAGGTGACCTGTCACAATGGCTATCCTCTCAGCGTCTCCTACAATATAGATTATCACCATTCCTATTTTATAGATAAGGATGAGGCAGGCTCAGAAAGGGCAGATAACTTGCCCAAAGTCATGGGACTTCAAGAGGCAAACCCACATGTTTTTCTGATTCCAGAAACCAACATCTTTTCCACTCTGTCACATTTCCTTGCAAATTACCCCTCACAGGTAAGAACTAGTCTAAGCATCTCATTACAAAGCAGTTTCTTCAATGTCCTCCTCATGTACTTCCGCCTGAAGGAAAACACCCTCAACTGAGAACTCGGCTAAGCTGGGAAAAATCCACATGCAAGACATAAATCTCTAGTTTACAAGAGCAAGGAAAATCCCCGTTGGGGAGGTTCTGGAGATGGCTCAAAAAGACAAAGTCTGGGAATTTAGAAAGAAAAGCTAAAATGGATTCAACAACAATCTTCATGAGTTGTCACATCCTGGGGGCACCACCTCCACAGAGATTGATGGCAAGAGGCTTATTATTTGATCACGTAAAGGTTGCCAAATGCCGAGTGGGGCAGTGAGGGTGGGGAGAGGGAGAATCCCTCCTGCCACGTGGTATCTGCATACAGGAGTCCGTAGCTTTGTCTCTGCTTCAGTTTGCCTGTGAAACCTCCTTAATTCAACCCCACGAAGTTGACTGACCCAGATGTTGGAGACTTATGTTCTCCACAAACAAGATGTTGTTTTGCAAAGAGAAGTTGGGATTAGGTGAGGGAAGAGATGTTCCAAGGTCAAATTCAGGACATTCATCTCTTTATATACTGGGATATTATTCATCCATGAGAAAGAAGGAAACCCTGCCATTTGTGACAACATGGATGGACCTGAAGGGCATTAGGCCAAGGGAAATAAGTCAGAGAAAGACAACTTCTGCATGGTATTACTTATATGTGGAATCTTTGGGGGGAAAAAAGTCAAATTCACAGGAAGATAGAATAGAAAAGTACTCTAGGGACTGGGAGGTGGGGGAAATAGGAAGAGTTTGGTAAAAGGTTACAAACTTTCAGCTATAAGATGAATAAGGTCTGAGGATTTAATGTAAAGTATGGTGACTTAAGTTGACAACAGTGTACTGTCTAACTGTATGGTGTATAATTAAAATTTGCTACAAGAATAGAATTTAAATGTTCTCACCAAAAAAAAAAAAAAAGAGAGAGAGAGAGTGATAAAGATGTGAAGTGATGGATGAGTTATTTAGCTAGAGGAGGGAAACACTTTCACAATATATACATATATTGTGAAATCACCATGATGTACACTTTAAATATCTCACAATTTAACTTGTCAATCATACCGCAACAAAGCTTGTACTATAAAGAAATTAATAGACACAGACAATAGTTTAGTGGTTGCCAGAGGGTAAGGGGGGCGGGGGGTGGGGGGTGGGAGATGAGGGTAAGGGGGATCGAATATATGGTGATGGAAGGAGAACTGACTCTGGGTGATGAACACACAATGGGATTTATAGATGATGTAATACAGGATTGTACACCTGAAATCTATGTAATTTTACTAACAATTGTCACCCCAATAAATTTAATTAAAAAAAAAAAAAGAAATTAAAAATAATTTTTTTTAAATGAAAAAGCACCTACCTCCTTGTAAAAACAAATGTCCATTGGGTGTCTGATATGTCGTGAATGCTATACTGTGGTAGCTATTAGCATTGACTATTATTAATGTTTTATAAAATATTTAATATGTTAATAGTATTATGTTATTATTGCCATGGTGGGTTTATGATTATTACCATTACTGATATGGTATATTATTTAATATAATTAAGTACAATATTGTTATCAATATTTAATGTAAACTTTTAATTCTTCAATACTAACATTTTTTGTGGGTCTTTATTCCTTGGGAATGCCAGCCCATTGCACAATAAATACCACTAGTCGCTTTTATGGAAATGCCCATCTAAGCAACTCTTCATCCTTTGCTTTTCAGGTTGTGGGAAATGCCTTACAGGTGTGAAGAACTCAAGCCAGACTGTGACCCTTGGGCAGTTATGTAACTTGTACCTTCATTTTCTTATCTGTAAATTGCAGGTGAAATAGTACGAACCCCACAGAGTTGTTGTGAAGTATAATTGGCTTAATTATATATAACATCTCAGCGGCATGCCAGGAGCACAGTAAAGTGCTGTGCAGGTATTTACTATTATCATTTGATGGTTTCTTCATCTATAGATATTCCTTATGGCCCAACCCTGAATCCCCGAGAGCCTGTGAGCTGCCAATTTTCCCAGTGGGTCTGACTGAAGAGGTTACTGGTGATTCTGGCTGAAAGAAAAGGTGGAGAGTGTGTTTGCATTTTTTTCTGCTGTGAAATAAGAACCCAGAGATAATATCCTCATAGCTGAGGTAGCCCAACCCTTTTACTGAAATTGCTGGACTCAGACAAGGCCCATTTGTTGTTTTAAAAGAGGGTGGAGAAATTTCCTTAGGAGCAGCTAGCTGTCTCTACTCAGCATTTTCTTGTTGGAGAGCCTATACTCATTCATTCTTTCATTCAACAAATATTTATTAAGTCCCTACTATGTGCCAGCTACTGTATTATGTAGTAGCTAGGATCCAGCAGTGAATACGACACTATGGACGCTGTGAGTGTGTGTGTGTGTGTGTGTGTATTATAAACCAAAAACAACAAAAGAACAAGACAAACAAATGAGAAACAGAAACTCATAGACACAGACAATAGTTTAGTGGTTGCCAGAGGGTAAGGGGGGCGGGGGGTGGAGGGTGAGAGATGAGGGTAAGGGGGATCAAATATATGGTGATGGAAGGAGAACTGACTCTGGGTGATGAACACACAATGGGATTTATAGATGATGTATTACAGAAGTGTACACCTGAAATCTATGTAATTTTACTAACAATTGTCACCCCAATAAATTTAAAAAATAAATAAATAAATAAATAAATAAAAAGAAATATATATGAGAAATATATATATATATATTATAATTTATGTATAAGGGAGTTTATAATCCTCTCTCTATGTAATATACTCGTATGTTATACGTAATATAGGATTTTATAATCCAATAGTGAGACAACCATTATTAAAACAGCTTTTATTCTAGTGAAGAAATAAAATGAACAACCCATCTGAAATAGAATAGGCCTTCTGTAAAATTTTTGTTGCTATGTACAAAAAATAGGGATTTTTTTCCCACTTCAATCCAATTCAGCACACATTAATTGAGCATCTACTATGTTTAGGCTCTGTACTAGGTACTCTGAGGATACACTGATGAACAAGGAGCTGCCCTCAGGACGCTTAAGCTCTGGCAAGATTATGGCCCAACGATGTTCATTTCTCAGAGCACCCATCTCTGTCACAGGGAAGCTGGATGGCTGATTGGGTAGCTCCTGCGGCCTCCTCTCAGGTCACCTGAGTCCAAGCTGCCTGCAGCAGGCATCTCCTACCTGTGACCTTGGGCAAGGGACTTAACTTGCAAAAGCCTCAGTTTCCTCATCTGTCAAATTATGCATAAAAGTAGCTCCTATCTTATGGGGTTGCTGTGTAAATTCAATGAAGTCAAGGGCCCAGCAAGAAGCCTATTGCTCTCAAACGACAGTCATTACTATTGCAATTAGTATAGTGAGTAATGGTGGAGTAGAACAGCATTATTTTCAAAGAAGTTTTTTGAATTAGTAAGGTGATGAATTTAATAAAGAAGACTTTGTTGAGTTTGAGGGTTTTTTAAGAGTCCTCGCCTGTTTTGTTCTGTTTTTTTCATAGTTAGAATGGACCTTACTACTTCCCCCTGTATTTTTCTATTGCACTGGTTGGTTTTGAAGGCCCTTTGCAAGTCTTACCAGTCAATCTCTACATAAGCAAAAGGACCTATTTGTGTGTGCGTGTGTGTGTGTGGGGGGGGGGGACCAACTTTCCTGGGTCACCCAGGGCCTGGACAGCTTCCCAAGACATGGGACTTTTGGAACCCAAACAAGGCCAGTCCAGGGCAAACCGGGGTGACTGGGCCCTGTCCTGGGTCTTCTTGTACAATATAGCACACGCACGCACACAGAACAGTCTCTCTGTGTGTGTACACACGTATAAGCCTCAGAAAACAAGAGATTAGACAACACACACTTGGGTCCAGCCCACAAAGGACAAGGTCCATGTGACATAGCGCGGACGCGACACCTGCTTCCATCTACTCCAGAGGTGCCTGAGCCACGTCCCAGCCTGTCATTGCCTCAGCAGGCTTCTAAGCAGGATGGGAAGCTTTCTAAGTAATCTGGGCCTCAATTTCCTATTACTCAGGGCAGCCCTGGCTCCTGACCATAGGTGTGACCCTGAGTCACGCGGGGAGGATTCCAGACATAGATGGGAATGAAAGATTAGCAGGTCCATGCTGGTGGCCACATGACTGCCCTTGTTTTGCTCTGAGGGTTGATCCTGGATTCAAAGGTTGACTCTGCTACTTTCTGGTGATACGGCTTTGGGAAAACAACCCATCCCCTCTGAGCGTCAGTTTCCTCTTTGGAGGATTAGATGAAATCATGTATGCCCCCAATTTAGTATGGGCAAGGGCATATAGACAGGACTTTAGGAATAGTAGCCATGACGGACAATCGTTGTTACTACCGTATTTCCCCCAAAATCAAGACCTAGCTGGACAATCAGCTCTAATACGTCTTTTGGAGCAAAAATTAATATAAGACCCGGTCTTATTTTACTATAATGTAATATAGTAAATGTCTGATGTAATATAAGACTGGCTCTTATATTAATTTCTGCTCCAAAAGACACATTAGAGCTGATTGTCCGGCTAGGTCTTATTTTCGGGGAAACACGGTACTGTATTGACATGATTGTGAATAATATGGATATTATTATATTGGGAACACAGCTATTTCCCATTCCTCTTCCTTTCAATAAGCCATTTAACACAGCTACAAAATCTCAGACAAACACTCCAGGCACAATATCAATAATTTAGGAGTGGTGCTAAATCTATATACAAGTTTAAAAAATGATAGTCAGGATAGGATGCATTAAAAACACATATATGGGATACAAAATCTTTTGTTTTTTCTCCCAGCCTTGGAGACGACAATTCTTCCAAATTCCCTTGATCTAAAGCAATCTCTCCCAAAGTATATTCAGGGAAAGTCAGTATTATTTTATGAAATGAAATAAAAGGAGCAGATTGAAGAGCTAAATGAGTTCGGGAAACAGTGAGCTAAACCAAATTCCACGGATTTTTTTTTTCTTTACTGCAGGACTTCTCAGAGCTTTTACTCCATGGATAAATGTCACGGCTCTCCAAGAGGGTGAAGCATATGCTACCGTCTCCCCCCTCACCTGACTGTGGGGCCCTTTATTCATGGAACATGAACCAGGACACTTGTGTTGGGCAGAACAGAGTTGGAAAATCCTTATCGAGATGTGTTGTGCCTGGTTCCTGCTTTATTTCCGTCCACATCCCACTGCCTGGCTTCCTTGGAAATGGGTGCTTTACTTCTGGCCTCTGAATTCTTCCACTTGGCCAGCCTGACTTCCTCTGCATTTGGCCTTTCCTCCTGGGTGAGTCTGGGTCCTCTCTACTGACTTCCCAAGGAACATGGTACCAGAGGCTGAACTTCAAACTGCAGAACTCTCTTTCTGCGACACATGACTCCTTTTCGGGAAATGGGGTTCCTTTCTGATCTACCCAGATGTTTCATTTCTTCTCGGAGAGCACCGTTATTTGGTGAAGATGATGAACCTATTGATGGTCATGATGACACAATAATATACACCTTGTCTTTACAGGGCACCTGCCATGTGTCAGGTACTGTGTTCACCTGTGAAGTGGGTACTAGTGCTGTCCCCATTTTCCAGGGGAGGAAACTGAAGTGCAAGGAGGGTCTGTGACTTTCCCATGATCACCCAGCAAGACATGAAACTGGTACTCAGATATACTGCCAGAAAACGGACTTTTCAGAGCCCATGTTCTGAAAACTACCTGATGCAGGTTCTCTCAAAAACACAAGCAATTGAAGATCTTCCAAGAACTCACACAGGTAGAACTACATCAAAATGGTCACACACGAAGGCCCGGAAACACCTCATCTCCCTCTGAACACTAACCTAGGTTGCCTCAAGATGTAACACTAGCATCGTAAGCCCCATGAGACATGGCAGCCAATGAGCTGAGCTTTGGATAACCACCTCCACCTTCCACATCACCTTGGCACAGGAGACAAAGCATAAAACCCCAAGTAACATGCTAATGTGATTCACAGATGCCTTGCCTTTACTCCACCTCTGTTAGGGGCATTCTTTTAAGCCCTCAGCACTTTTTGCTTTTTTCTCATCTATATAATGGAGTCACTCTGCCCCGTGACCAAAAGATACTGCCCTCACCTGGGCTTCTTGGAGGTTGAATCCTCCCACTAATTAATAACAGACTCACTTATCTCCTCTGCCCACTCCCCCACCCCAGCCAGAGGAGATAAGGCACCGTCCCACTTCCTGCATCAAACTGTCTCCTTGTCACGTCGTTGGCGCCACCGAGGTGACTGGCGCCCGCCACCACCTCCCACCCCATGAGGTGGCAGCTTATCATCTGAGGGTGAAGTGAAGTGATGCGTGTGTCCACACAGGGGCCGATTGTAGAGAACACTTGTAAGCTTGTAAAAGGTGCTGTATAAATCAATTATTAATACTAATCAGAGCATAATAGCCCCATGAGCAGGAGACGGGAGGCCTGCAGACAAGCGCCACACCCTCTGACTGTCCTCAGGAACCAGGTATGTCACGGATTATGAAGAGATCTGAGCAGAGATGACCTGAGAGCAATTAGGATTAACCCCTTCTCCGCACATCCCACCTGGCCTTTCAAAAGCTTCCACCTGACAGCACTGCCTGTGATCGAGATGGTTCTGGAAGTCTGGAACTGTGCGGCATTGAGAGCAAGGCTTTAGTGCCAGGACTTAATTCTAAGCTCTTCGTTGAATCCAGTCAGGATTGTAGAGAACATGGTGTCCATTGGACTCTAGAGAAAATGGTGCCCTCCCAAGACGTGTTTCTCATAAGCAAACTTGCCACTTCCTGGCATTGGGAGGCGCCCTTCACAGTATTACGGAGCTGGGGTGATTTTTCTCAAGCCACTTCCTGTTCCTTCCTGGGATCCACCTTATGAGCTGGAGACAAAAGGAACAATTTATCCAGGTAATGAATGTGAACGTGTTAATTCTCTGATGTTCCAAGACCCAGGTCTGGTTTGGCGACCCTCCTGAGATATTCAAATGTCTCCGTGAGTGGTACAAAAGTTACACAAACAAAACTTCCCTGGAAAAAAAAATCATTTGGGTGCTTTCAGAAATAAATATTATGCATCCCATGGCACTTGTAGAGTCTACTGGTGTTGGGGTGGCAAATCAAAAATGGACAAGGATTAATACCAACATCATAAAGGTTGGGTATAACCTGTCCTAAAAAAAAAAAAAAAATTGACAATAAAAACGAGTATTTGTCCAACATGAACTGCCTGAGAATCTAAAGTACCAAGAAAGCTGGCCCAGAAGGGAGGAATCTTGGAGGAAGTGAAGTGGAAGAGACCTGGAGAGAAATGGCACAGAGAAGGGGTTCTTGGGGGGTGGATGAGCAATGGCAGACGGAGGCAGCAGCTCCAAGAAGCACCAAGGAGCACGCCTCGTATCATCTTTTTCTTCTTTTGGTCTGTAAAGGTGGTGTGTTAGGCAGAATAATGGTCCCCCAAAAGATGTCCTCATCCTAATCCCCACAATCCCTGGGACTTATGGTATCTTACATGGCAAAGGGACTTTGTAGATGCGATGAATTTAAGGATCTTAACATGGGGAGATTATCTTGAATTACCCATGTCAATCCAATGCAATCAGAAGACTTTTATAAGAGGGAAGCAGGAGGGTCAGTATCAGAGGAGGAGATAGGATGACAAGCAGAAGGGAAGGTGATGCCAACTGCTGACTATGAAGGATGGAAGGGGGCCACGAGCCAAGGAACGCAGGCAGCCTCTAGAAGCTAAAAAGGACAAGGAAAGATATCTTCACTGGAGCTTGCAGAAGGAAGACAGCCCTGAAGACACCCCGATTTTAGAACTCCTGGCCACCAGAATTATGAGATAGGAAATATGTATTGTTTCCAGCCATTGCCTTTGTGGTCCTTTGTTACAGCAGCAATTAGAAACTAATACTGGGGGTGAGCTTGGGCTGTTCTCCAATCCTGGCTCTTTAATGCATGTGTGCTCGCTTCACAGAAACATGCTGAAGAGCAAATGTCAGCTGTAGGGTAGCGTGCAGGATTCATGTCTTGTCTTATCCATTGCTAAAGTTTGGGAATCACTTATTTTAAAATTGAGAATAGGTTCACACATTTATTTCTTCAGCCAACAAATGGTTATTGCATAGCTCCTATGTGCCAGGCTCTCTTCCCAGTCTTGGGGATACAGATGGGAATGACCCAGGCATGGAAATGACAGCCTAATGGAGGGACACACGGTGACTCAGAGAACAACGGAAAGATTCACATCACTGTGGACAGTGATGAGGGTCCATGAAGACAGTAAGAGCAGGTCAGTACAGGTTTCTGAGGTGACATTTGAGCTGAGATGAGCCTGTGAAGTCCTGGGGGACACTGCATGGACAGCCCTAAGGTAGGAATGGTCTTGGGAGGTCTGATGAACGTCAGGGTGGCCAGTAAGGCTAAAATTGAGAGAGCTCAGAAAGCCTACTAGAGAATGAGGTCAAAGAGGACGGCAAGGACAGATCACAGAAAGTCTTACAGGCCACAGCATGGAGTGGGATTTTAGTTTAAGTGAATGGGACCCCACTGGAGGGCTGTCTACAGAGCAGAGTGATCCTTTCCAGAATGTTCTAAAAAGATCTATGGTTATCGTGTAATAACATCATTCTCAATGGCATTTCAGGGTGCTTTCTTGAGGGTGAGAGACATGAAGCAGAGTGGACCTAACCTTACCCATACCCATGACGGACTGCATTCTGCAGCTCAGCATCTCTGGTCAGGCATGTTACAGAAAGAAACAGGGCTTGGAATCAGTGTGTTTCTCACACTGAGTGATCTGAGGACCCTCAGCATCAGAATCCAGGGAGTGGTTATTAAATAGGCAGAGTCCGAGGCCCCGCCCCAGAGCAGTGAAATGACCGTCTTGGGAGTGGGGCCTCCTGCTGGAGAAGCATCTCGGGAGATTCTATGCCATGCCAAGGGTGGCTTGAGGCCCACTGACCACTTCAGAGAAGACACTGCTGGTGGTGGGAGAATCCTGAGGGGGTCAAAGGAATGAGGGGCTGAATCAGTTCGGGGTGCTCTGGCTCCTTGGCTCTAGGTATCTCACAGGTTCCTCCCAACCCACTTACTTCAAGGTTAGATGATGTCACTAAGTGGGTTAGATTTGCATGGGCTCTCTCCAGTTGTTATTTTCATGATGCCATTGAAAGGGTAATTTGCATATATAGACAAACATTCCTCAAATTCCAATGGGCACACAGATCCTCTGTGACCCTGTCAAAAGGACTGATTCAGCCAGCCTGGGCGGGGCCTGAGATTCTGTATTCCTAACCAGCTCCCAGGCAATGACAACGCTGCTGGTCCAGGGACCACACTTTGGATACGGAGGGACTAGGCATCCAAACCAACTGAACCCATCAACAGCCCCCAAATAGGTAAACCTCCAACGGAAGATGGGTAATAATTACCTCCTGTACACCTCAGTGGTTTCCCACACCAGAGCTAGAATATAAATATAGTCTCCACCCTGAGACTAGCTGTGACATTTGGGATAAGTTACTTGATGGCCCCGTGACTCAGTTTCCCCATCAATAAAATGGGATAGTAACAGTCTCCGCCTCAGAGAGTTGTTAAGAGGATTCGATGAACAAATATAAGAAGAGCACCGCACGGCCTAAGTACCCAGTATGTGACAGCTATCAGTTTTGTTAACGTTTTTCTCCCCCTTTAGACACAGCTTCATAAAGGCAGCTTTTGCATCTAATAGTTTTCTGCCAAGCCTGGATTGTGGCACTTAGTACATGCTCAGTATATTTGAGAAATGAATGAACGAACGAACGAATGAATGAATGAATGAATGAATATAAGCACACCCAATCTATTAACCTTCAAAGTCAAAGGACAGAATAAGGAAAAGCAGAATTCACCTTAGTTGAAGACTGACACTGTACTGGGCACGATGCCAGTTGCTTTTCATATATTACTATATACTTCATTCTCCCAAGAGCCCTATGGTATAAGAAATGGAAGCTCGGCAGGGTGAGGCTTAAACAAGTAAAAACACTTGCCTAAGGTTGCATGGCTGTTGAGTGACAGAGGCAGGGTTCAAAGCCATTTCGACCCAGGGTTGCTTTCCCTCACCAGCCCCATACACCAAACCTTCCCTGACCCCCAGTATTTCCCACTGAGAGAATTAGTCACACTTGGCTTTGATCAGCTGGGTGGCCAATGCAGTCCTAGCTCATGGCATTTCTCTGGGGCCCTTATCTTTATTAACTGTGAATTTATTTCCCTGCAGAGATAGGGCTCTGGGTGAAGGGCCTCCCTGTCCACACCTGGGCAAGTCTTACCTGCTTCAAACAGGTCAGCAGGCACTGGGAGCCTTTAATTGCCTTCTTCCTCACCTAGCCCCCTCCCTCAAGTTCAAACCTGCACTGTAAACACAGTCTCCAGGACCAAAGGTAAGGAAGGGGAGCCATGAGGATATTAACCTGTAATCTCTGATAAGACCAGTGCATTTCACAGCACCATAAATTAATTCTCGTCCGCCAGAACCTGCCAGGACTGCAGAAGATGAAGAGCAAAGTGGGAAGGGAAGAGAGGCCAACAACTGCACAGTGAGAGCAGAATGAGGCTGTCTGAATAGCAAGATGCCACCCAGTGTCCCCTCCTAGCAGGTGGAGGATTTGATGACCTGTGCTGTGTGGCATCACACAGTTCACCTTACACCTACTGGGAAATAAAGGGGTGGCTTTCATGTTTCCACCAAGGCAAAGATGTTCCCCAAATCAGACAGAAATGCACCTTCCCAGAGTGGCCTAGAATTAGTCTATAGAATAGAGTGACCTAAAAGGGTGACTGAACTCATTTCAGTCTAGTCAGTCACAGGTTGCCATCTGAGCTGAGGCGCCACCTCAGTTAGATCCATTTCCCATAAGTCATGGTTCTAAAAAGTCCTCCCTCCCTTACGATATGTGAAAAAGGGGTTCAAAAGTCTTCCAGACTACAGTGATTCTGAATGAGCAAAGTCATTTCCCAAGTGTTTATTCGTAAGATTGTCTATGGCTAGTTTTCATACTTGTTTGGTTCCTTTTGACACAATTTTCTGAATTGTGTCAAAAGGCCAAATATTATTGTAAAGCCCTGGGGCTATGGCAGTGTCCCAGATGTATATTCGTAGTTTCCTGAAATTCCTGACCTAGTAGACGATAAAGACAAGTCTCCAGGGAGCTTATAATATACAGTGACACACTATGTGAAGGGAAGGAAGTCAGGCGGCATTTTAGACAAACCCCAATATGGGCTTGCTTTTGCTACACAGCAAAATCTCTCCAATCCTTCGCCCATGTGGAGCCAGCGAGTACTTGGCGAAAGCAAAACCATTTCCTGGTTCCCTAACATCAATTTATAAGGTAAAATGGCTGTTCCAATTGGTATAATACATCCCAAAGCCAGTCATCAGGTATGCCTAGACTTTCTGCTTTTTAGCATGACCTGCATATCCGTTCTCTACTCATATAGACGGCACGCGATGGCCCACACTTCAGATGTTTTGAAAATATTATTGGAGTTGTTGAAAGTGAAATGAAAATGCACTTAGGCACAGAAAAGAGGGTGAGTCAAGTGTCTTTAAGAGTCCAGCTTTGAGAAATTGGCTCAGGACAGAGATATGATTAAATTAAAAAACATCTTGACCTGAAAAATATGTTCACCTCCTTGACTTATAAATATATATATATATATATATATATATATATATATATATATATATATATATATATATATAGAGAGAGAGAGAGAGAGAGAGAGAGAGAGAAATAAAGAAAAAGAAAAAAATCAAGAAAGAAAGAACTTAAAACCACAATCTGATTTTCAAAATCAGTCCATGCAAATATTCATGCTGAAAGATGTCCCTTATGATGTGACTTATACTACAAGAAATTGGAAATATCTTAAAAGTCCATTAATGGGAGAATGGTTAAGCAACAATTAAGTAGCAATTAAAGAAATATAAAAAGCTTTTACTGACATGCAAAAGAAATGCTTCTGATGCTAGGAAAAAGGCAGAATACAAAATAAAATTTTATTTTTAAAAAGTTTCTTTTTTTTTTTATATTGAGGATAAAAAAGACACCAAAATGTCAACAAAACTGCCTCTGGGTAGTTGAGAGGGTATAGTGGGCTTGGCAGGAATTGTGGTGATTAATATATCTGAGCAAGATGTAAAAGGGTCATTTCTTATTTTTTTTAGAGAAGTTTTCACTAAAATAATGAGAGAGGATTATAATTTCTGGGTCTCTGTTCTATGAATATAAGGTGGTTTTCTTTAAAACGGAGAGATCAATTTTCACTGTCCAGGTAAAGTGAACTTATGAATAGCTGAGTAACACAAAGGAGTCACACTTAGAATGTAAATTCCTAATTAGCTAGAACTTTCAATTAACTGATATCCTGTACCCTGCTCAAATTTTAGAAAACAAATGGGGAGGAAAATATGATTTTGTATAGACAAAGCTTCCAGAAATAATGTCCCTGAATTCTTGATCTGGATTCTCAGGACCCCTGAGACTGAAACTCAAGGCAAAATGAGGAAGTCACATGCGGAAGCTCATTGCCTTCCATCAGATTCTCAAAGGAATCTGTGACCCCCAAATTTCTGAGGAACTCTGTCTTACGTCTTCAAACTTGGAGAAGATATATTTAAAACGATGGATCATAAGCCACATCAAGGAAACATGCATGTCTTTTCTACACTGGCCGAGCTCACCACTGTGTACCTGGCACACAGTGAATGAATGAATGAATGAATGAATGAATGGATGAATGAATGAATGAATGAATAAATGGTACCATGGGTGAAATAGTCTGCAAAGACTACCCACACAAGAGCTGGGGTACGACAGGCACCGAGATCCCATGTTAAATCTCAGTTATGCATAAAAATCACCTTCACTAAACACCCAGTTCCCTGAACATACCAATTAATATGTAATGTTTGAAGTTTTCTATTCAGAGAGCTACAGAGATGGACATTCCGAGCAGGGACAACCCATCCAACCAACAGGTTGAGATGGTGCAGAGTAAATATTTAAACATGGAAGTTCAATAGCTGTTAAATAGGTTCAGTAAAGGCTCATTTTTAAAAATCAATACTCTTACTAATAGTAATGCACTAGCCTTCAATAGAAGGGAGGCAACCGAGTTGAAATCATTTTTGAATCAAAAGTCAGTAGGAGCCGGTGTCCTGGACAAATCCCCCCAAATTGGTAAGAAAACAAAACAAAAGAAAAGGAAAAAACCAAAACCAAAACACAGTAATGTAGTTGTTTCTTATCAATTCCCGGGAAGCTGAGTCTGTTTCCAGGAAACTGATGGGAACCACAGATTTGACATGGGCGGGGCGGAGGGTAAAGACGGGGCAGGAGAAACGACTATGACAAGGGACTAGGGAATCCCTGACTTTTCTCTGGATTAGTGAAACCAGTCAGGCCTGGGCTTTTTAACCTGGTTGCGCGTAGTAGCTGTGTGACCTTGAGCATGGAAGTTAACCAAGCTGTGTGGCAAACACCACAAGCGCCCTCTTCCCACCCCCGTCCTGACCATCCCAACACAAGAGGTCAGACTTCCAGGTCTCAGCCTGAGGGCTTTGCCTGGACTCAGACACAAAGGAAGTGGCCTGAATTAAGGCCCCACACAGTGGCCCTCAGTCACAGACGGATGGGAGCTGGCCCCTTATCTGCAGTGTGTGCTCTAGACCCCCTGCCAGTGTCCCAGGCGGGAACGGCCCCGTTGTCCACAGAGGTGACCTGCTACTGCTTACACTGGGTTGGCTGCATCTCTTCTGTCTTCCCCTCTCCTTCCTCAGCACTCCGGGATCACTCCCAAATACACCACTTTCACCCAAAATCGTGTCTCAAGTCAGAGCATCACTTATGGGGACCCAAAGACGACTTGCAGTGTCTGCCTCTGTACTGTAAAATGGGGACAGTGGCAGCACCCACCTTAGAGGGTCACTGTGCGAATTCTGAGAGATCAGGGCCCGAAGCATGTGTCCTGATGCCTGGTACTCACCAGACACTCAGTCAGTGCCAGCGACGGCGGTCATTAACCCCGCAGGTCAAAATAGGAACCTTCCAACTCACTCAAAAGATGGCAGGGTGGCGAATGGTTTTTATTTTCTTTCTACTTCTCTATGCTTATTACATTTTGAAGAGGAGGAGTGTTTAAAAGCAGCAGGGCATCAAGAAACCCAGGAACCAGGCTACGTGGGTCCAATCGCAGCTGTGCTGACTATGAGCAGTGGGGTCACTGCACTGCTCTGTGCCTCAGTTTCCTCAGATGTGAAATGGGGGGACAGAGCCTCTCTCTGTTAGGTTTTTGGGATGTTTCAATGCAAACATATATGTGTTCAGCACAGTGGTTGACACATGATGATAGAGGCGTAAATATAAGCTGTTGTGATGAAAATGGGATTAATAAATAATAGATACTATATGTATTTGATGCATATTTAGAATATTTCCTGGATAAGCATGACAGTTTGTTCAACAAGCTTCCGCTTAAGAATTAGGCAAATTAAACTTCCAGTCTGTTGTTTTTCAAAAGACTTTACTGCCTTTCCCCTAGAAATGGGTTATCAAAACAACAACACATACAAGTAACGGGCAAAAGGAAATGGCTAGAAATAAGTATTTTCAAGATGATCTATTTCAAGAAAAAGACGTAGCAGATGGTAAATAGGAATGTTGGGTTATGTACAGCAGCAGCGGGTGGAGAGAGAGAAAGAGAGAGCTAGAGAGAGACAGAGAGAGAGACAGAGAGGGAGGGAGGGAGGGAGGGGGAGGGAGGGGGAGGGAGGGGGAAGGGAGGGAGGGAGGGAGGGAGAGTGAGAGACAGAGAGAGAGACAGAGAGGGAGGAAGGGAGGGAGGGAGGGGAGAGAGAGAGAGAGGGAGAGAGAGAGATATTATTTAATCATATAGTTTTACCTCCTATAGAAAACCTCAAAAGGGAGATTGGGTCCAGCTTGCACACAGGTGCCTGGTAGAAAAACGACAACTTCCGAGAACCGAATCACGGAAATGATGGCAACACCAGTCATAGACTCTAATCTGCTGAATATTCTGAAATTGATTGTTTTACCTGCAAACTACACCTTACCGATCCTTCTGTTGACTCAGGCATTTATTCACTGCTCAGATGTCTAGTGTCTACACGCCAAGTCTAACAATGACAACACCAGTAGTAGCAGATAATATGTCATGTATTTCTTTCAGTGTCCATAATCTGGTTGCAAGCCCTTTACTTGTTATTAACCTACTTCATTGTCACAGAAACCCTGGGGAACAGATCCTAATCTCCTCATTGAATGGTAGAGGGAACTGGAGTACAGAGAGGTAAGGGACTTGTCCAAGATCACACAGCTAGGAAATGGGAAAACCAGGATGTGAACTCAGGGGTGCAGGCTCTAGGGCCCCCCTTTAGGCCCTGGGTATAGATTTGGCATCAGTAATATTCCGCTCCCACCTCATGCCCCCACACACTTACCCTATGCAGATAGTGCTAATTGAGTGCTGTACTCTTTCCATAGTCTTGGATAAATCCTCTGAATCCTTCTTAACACAACTCTCCATGTATGTCGCCAGCAGCAATCAGGTTGGAACTGGCATGGGTGGTAAAGCCAATGTGACCAGTGAACCAGTCAGGACTGTTTGACTGCAAGCAACAGAAGTTGACTCTGGGTAACGTAAGCCAAAAAGGACTCCACTACAAGGATATGGAAGCCCTCAAGAACATGGAAGAAAACGTTCAGGAACCAGGAAGTTCCTGGACGCCTTGAGAGCAGGTTACGTTGACAGGTTTGTCTGGACCCTCCCAATGAGATCAATGTGTTCTAAGCATATTTTTCCCCCTGTCCTTGAATCCTTCTGCTCAAGATTTAAATTCCCAAGATTTAGCAGAGGTCACCTGTCCACTACAACAACACAGACTGAAGACGAGTGAGTGCCCACAAAAGTAACAGAGGAACTATGCAGGGGAATACAACTCTGAGCCGCCCAAAACACCACCACCAGCACCGCCACCAACTACGCAATGCACCAGATCCAATCCACCCAATTAACCAGGCCCAAGAATTCTAGAAGGACCGTTGGCAGCTCAACAGGTTAATTGGTTGGATGGCAAGTCATCCCTAAAAGAGTTTTGCTGACAATTATAAATCGAGCCTGGGTGTCTTCACCGGGGAACTAACTCATCAACCAGAGAAAAAGCTGGCCATCTTCGGGATGGATCTTTGAAAGCCTCCGATGAAATCAGCCCGTTGATTAATGCAATTAACACCATTAGGAAAGGAAGTTGTTAAACTAAATCAATTATCCACAGACATCTGTCATGCTGAGTGTTCCTTTCTGTCTTCAGCATATTGCACTGTTGGTGTTTCAGTGGTGATGGCCATTAAAAATAAATGATTATTGTTGATTTTCTATTGATATAGCTATTAATGTATTGGTGCCTGTGTGTATAGGCCGCTTACATGTAGTGTACAGAAAATAGATGGACTAACAATAGGAAGTAAGTATTGACTCCCATTTCTCAATTCAGGAGGTAAATATTGACCAACCAAAAGCGCAACGAGTTTACGATGAGCTAAAAGGCAAAACGTTCACATCAGCTCAGTGTTTCCTTAATTACTCGTATCATTTATCTTCTGCCGTACAGAGGTTCAGATGCATGGATGCAACTCTTGGGCTCTGCCTCAGTATCGGACTCAGCGTCCTCAAACATGGTCCGAAGGCATTGGATGACAGCCAGTTTTCATCTTTATGAAAATTCTTATTCCTTTGCCTCCCCTGAACCTTTCCAGTCCGTTAGCAAATTTGAGTTCGTCTCTATCAATCTTCCACACTAACCATAATGCCATTTTCTTCAATCCAGCTGCGAATGCAAAGAATGAGCATCTGTGATAATAACAGTTAACATTTATTGAACTTCTGCTCCCAGCCCTTTGCATGGATCTCTAATGATGGTCTCCATCTTACAGAATGATAATAAAAAATAATAATAGCTATTGCTTTAAGCTCTTTCCAAGTGTGAAGTAATTTAAACTCCCAACTGGCTCTGACGGTAACCTTATCCTGGTCATGGTACCGATGAAGAAACTGAGGCAGACAAAAGGTACAGTCCCAATACACAGCTCATAAATCGTAGCATAACCCAATTATTCTGACCATAATTTTTCCGCTGCTTGTCTATGCTTCTCTGTCTGTACTTACTTAAAGTTTTGTAGCAGGTGTCAAGTTTCAGGAATATGTTTTTGTGATCATAGAAATTTGCCCTGGCGTTTTCACCTGCTGGTGGATGTGGGGTGTGTGTGTGTGTGTGTGTGTGTGTGTGTGTGTGTGTGTGCCCCACCCCACCCCCAGATAAAGAAACTGAAATTGAGCCAGCTCAGGTAATGTGCTCAAGTGATACAGCCAATAAGTGAAGCAAGAGATTCAAACCAGGCTCTCACCCCAAACTTTTCTCTTTAGGGTAAGGCAGCGTCTGGAAAAGTGCAATCTCTTAAGAGTGATGTAGAGCTTTTAAGCTTTTTTTGTTTTGGGAATGAATGTTCAGATCACGCCATTGCAGCAGTGCCTGGAATTCACACCACAGGAATAGAGACGGCCTGTAATACTTTCTGCTCCCACTGGGGCCTGGAATATGATTGCCACATCCAGAAATATCTGCTTGATCGATCGGAGTGACTAGATTCAACAGAGCAAGTAAGTCTAGGCAGGGGAAGGAAGAAATGTTGCCGAGGGCAACCCGGGGAGCGTTCAGACGTAGAAAATCTCAATATGAAGAGAAGAGCCAATTGTTCCAAGCATCCCACTGCCAGTGCCTGTGAAGGTCAGACTTTTACAGAGTTATCAAAAGGAGGTTAAACAAGGCAAACCAGAAAGGCAAGCTGGGCTTTCCCTTGGGAGCCAAATTGTCAAGAACTGATTTGAAAATGTCTTAGACTCTCTGCCAACACAATACTTCTTCAGCTGGTTAATTAAAACTGGGTGTCAGCAATGCTTGGAAATCACCAGGAGAGGTGTCAGCTTCAGGGCCCGGCTTGGGAAACCTCACAGGTTTTGATCTTTTGGGGGGAATTGCTTAAGGGCCCTGGGTACCTCCCGGTAAAACAAGCAGGAGGAGAGGAGAGGGAGGAAGGAGAATGGAAAACGAGAAAGCCACTGTCTGACTCTGGACGGACTTCTTCCTTCAATTTATTTAGAATTACACCCCGATTTCCCTGGACAGACTGAACTGCAAAAATAAAATTTCCATCTCCCTTTTCATCATTGTTCATAGGAAAAGTTCTTTAAAGATTATTACTACACTACCTGATGGAAACCCTGGGTTACCAGGCGTTGCCGTCACATCAGAAATGACTTCCTTAGCTAGGTGGTTGGTTGGAGGGTGCAATAGGCAGCATAATGTCCCTCCAGAGATGTCTGCTACCTAATCCCTGAAACACCAGGGACCTGTGACTATGCCACCCTCACGGCAGAAGAGACTTTGCAGTTGTGAGTCAAGGAAAGATTGTGACATGAGATTATTCTGGACGATCCAGATGGGCCCTAAATGGAATCATTGGGGTCCTTAGAAGAGGGAGGGAGCAGGGTCAGAATGAGAAAGTGATGGGATGATGGAAGCAGAGGTCAGAGTGACGCAGGGCCACTAGCTGAGGTATTCAGGCGTCCTCTACAAGCTGGAAAAGACAAGAAACAGATTCTCTCCCTCCTGCAGTCCCCAGAAGGAACAGTGCTGACACACTGGACACCCCTAGGGCCCATTTTGGACTTCGGGCCTCCAAAGCTGTAACAGGGTACATGTGTGTTATTTTAAGCTACTAAGTTTGAGGTGATGTGTTATAGCAGCAAAAAGATACAACCAGTTGGCTCAGTTTTTGGTGTACTCGAGGGAGGTCTTGAGGCCACTTCCAACGACACATAAAATGCGACAAAAACAACCCAAGGTAAAAGTAGCTTAGGTGCGTTTTCTCCCTGAAAACAGACAAGAGCATCCAGGTTGAGAGCTAAACAGTGGAGAGTCCCTCTCACATGACACCAGAGTCACCTGGTCATGCATTCCCTCCATGCCATGGCCGGGGACATCTCTGTGGTCTGATTGCCGAGACGGGGAGAGGAAGGGCAGTTTCAGAGACAAAGTGCTTACGGCATGAAGGGAAAAGCAGAATAACAAATGCAATGCAGTAAGATGGGCATGAACTAACTGGGGTGGGGGAATGAGAGAAGCACAAAGAGACATCTAAAAGCGAGGAGAGATTGCTTCCAATGGTATCCAGGTGGAGTCTTAAAGGCAGGAGAGGGGGTAACGAAGCACAGAATGGGTGGGAGCGGGCAAGGGGATACAGGGGAGGCTGAGGGCATTGTGGCAACAAGACTATGGAATAAATACAGATGCCTCAGAGCCAGCAGTTCCCAGCAACTGTGATGAGTGATGTAGACCAGCCCCCAAGGTGCCAGGGAATGACTGGGGGAGGAGGGGCTGGGAAGTAGGGAGGGGTCAGATCCTGTCTGAAGAGGTCCTACTTCTAATACTCATCCCTACAGGAGAGAATTCAGCCATAGTGAGCTACAGGTGCTACCCAAACACCCCCTCAGACCATCTTCCCCAAGAATAACCTTCGAGGGAAGAACTTGAGTTATAAAAAATGCCTACTGTTTCCTCAGCACTGACTACATGGCCCTCATTCAGCAGGCCCTCCTTATAAGGAAGGAGCCCAGATGGACTTGCCCACCATCGGACAGCGACCCAGGGACCCAGTGGGAGTTGGGCTGAGTCTGTCTCCTTCCCACATCCATGCTGTCCCATCAGATACCTGTCTTCAAAACTTAGAGTTTAAAGAGAAGGCAACATAGTTCTTCCTCACCTCCCACCCTTGAAGTAACTATCATGGATAGGAAAGAACTTCCACAACCAACGTCCCTTCATGCATTCATTTGTTCAGTAAATATTTATTCAGGGCTTACTATGTGCCAGGCCCAGTGGACTTTGTGAAGAACCAAACAGACAATATCCTCGGCCTTTTGGAGCTTAGATTTTGGGGAAAGAAAAATAGCAAACACACAAGCAAATAGAGATATACTAAGTCAGGTGGTGATAAATGCTACATTATACATATATCCAGGCAAAGGGTCAAGATCCCTGACAGTAGTTATGCTGGAATGGAATGAGGGTCAGGGAGGAGGATGGAATTGGCACGGAGAGCAGAGGTGGATCCAACAGAAATAGCCATGTTTTAACTCCAGTTGAAAGGGGGAGGGCGTAGGTGTTTATTTTATTACTGGTCTTTCATAACTTAACATAGATGCTGCATATATTCTTTTGGATGTGTCAAATATTAACTGACTTAAACATTTTGGAAGGCTAGGGGTTGCTATGTTCATACTGGTGCTCAGAGAAAGCCTCCATGGGGACGCGGTATCTGGGCAGAGATATCAAGGAAATGAGAGCACGCATCACGCCTGCGGGAAAGGTATCCAGGTAGCGGGAACAGCAGGTGGGAAGGCCCTAAGGGCTTCGAGTCCTGGCACAGTCAATAGTAGAAGCTTGGAATACAAAGCTACCTCGAGCCTCTTCCCGACAGATACAGATGTTCTCTATATTTTATATTATTCTCTCACTTATCCACGGCCTTCGAAGGAGATGAAAAACGTCATTAATCCATGCATCATTTATTCATTTTGTATTTATTAAGCACCTGCTGTATGCTTATCACTGGCCGTGAACACATGGTCCGTGTCTTTAAGGAGCTTATGGGCCAGTGAGGAAACTGAAGAGGCGACATGGGGGAAGATGCCACTAGACACTCACCTTGTCCTTTCCTCGGACCCTCACCCATGAAGAATTTGGTTTGGGTTCTTCTAATCTCAGCTAATATGTCAGGGTGCTGATCCGGGCTGAGAAAACCCTGCCAGGTTAGGAAATTAGCTCAGGGTTCAACAATTTAGAGGTAGTGACTGATGTTCCTAGCGGGGCGGGTTGGGGGGTAGGGTTCCCACCGGCCAGGAGCCCTGCAATGATAACTTTCCCATCCAGCATAGATCCAGGAAGCGACCGAGTCCCTGCTGACTATCTGAGCCCAAGATTCGCTCAAAGGCCTGCTTCGTGTAGCGATGGACAGAGTCATGCTTAGGACATTCTGCCAGACCCATAGATTCTCAGGAGAATTTGCATAAACTTCCCCGCTGCCTACCCACAATCAGTTGCTAGGGAAATCACAGGAGAATGGGGTAACGAAAGTGCTTTGTACAAAGTGGAAAATTCTGCGTATCTGGTGTAAAGGGTTCCTTAGTACCCATGGCACCGAAGAAGGTCACATGAGCAATAATAACTCCAGCTTTTTTGGTTACACTTTCCACTTGCTCCAGCAAGAGCTGAGCTGTCTGCCTACTGAGCTGTCCCTGCTCCAGGCGTTTCTGAGGAGTGTCTCACACATGCACAAAAACGACTCAACTGAATGCTCAAAAAGTTAAACATATAATTGTCAGGTGAGCCAGTAATTCCACACCTATGGATATGGCCCCCCCCCAAAAAAAAACAACAAAAAACAACAACTGAAAACAGGGACTCAAACAAATGCTAGTACATGAATGTTCACAGCAGCAAGATTCACAAGAGCCAAAAGGTGAAACTAACTCACATGTCCGTTAATAGATGAACGGAGCCAAAAAAGTGGCACTTCTCTACCGTGGAATATTATTCATCCAGAAAAAGGAATGAAATTTTGACATGTTACAACATGGATGATTCTGAATGACGTGATGCTAAGTGACGTTCGCCAGATACGAAAAGTCCCATAGAGTATGATTCCATTTATATAAAATGTCTAGAATAGATTGATCCTTAGAGACAGAGGATTTAGAAGCAGACTGGTAGTTGCCAAGGGCTGGGAGGAACAGGAAATGGGGAGTGACTGGTTAATGGATACCGAGCTTTCTTTTGGGGGGATGACATGCCTTGGAACTAGAGGTGGTGGTTGCACAACACTGGGACGGTACCCAGTGTCCCTGAATTGTACACTTTAAAATAGTTAATTTTATGGTATGTAAATTTCACCTCAGTTAGAAAAACACACTGTCAGCTTGTTTGGCCGCTATGACTGGCCCATACTTTCCCAGCAAGTACTATAGGCTCCGATTGGCCAGGTAGCCACTGGTACTGCCATGGTTTTTGGACGCAACTTTCTTTTGCGGGTGAGTTGGGTGACCTGCACAGCTGAAGAGCTGGAGTCCTGGAGAAAACAAAGTGTCCTGGTCCCTCTATTCTACACCCTTCTAGAGCATGTCCTATGCCTTACAGAGTTTTAGCAAAACACCTCAATTTGATTCTGAGCAAAACGCAGGCAGGGGCCACCTGGAAACCAAAAGCTCTGCCAAGCAAAGGATAGAGTTCTGGGTCCCACACCAAACCTACACCGGAGTCCTTTCGGCTTAGAACCTGGTAAAAGGATTACCCCCTGCCATTCACAAGCCTGCGTGAAAGCCAGTCTGTCTATTAAGAGACTCGCATATGCACACCCCGGCCCAAACATCAAACACTCCCTGCCCTTTGATAAAACCAGGCGTACACATAGGCTATGCAGCAAGGGAATAATGAACACCTGCTAAGACAATAAGAGACGTTTACTGGGGGAGGGGGGACCCGGCTAGACACACGCGCACGTTACACTGTTCATCATTGGGTAAAGAATGTACGGCTGGTAGAGAATGAATTATTTCTTCCCAATTCGGCGCCATCATCCATCACAGTCAATTTTCAGCCCATCTGGAAGGTTTCAGAAGACCCAGAACGGGATCACAGTTACAAAACAGTCACGGCAGCAAGCCCTTCTAAATGGATTATAATAAATACGAACATAAAAATAGTTCTCTGCTGAGAGGCCTTTACTCCGTGCTATGTTCTACACTCAAGCTCGCTCATTTCATCTTCTCAACAAAGCTACGAGGTGGGAACTATAACGGTCCCCATTTGCAGGTGAGAAAAACCGAGGTCTAGAGAGGTCAGTGGAATTCCTCTGGTCACACAGGTAGAAAGTGGCAGATGACAACGAAAGGAGATTGCACGGACTCTAGGATACTACCCGTCAGTCGCGATGCACAGGGTCTGCGCTCAGTAGGTCCTACTCTTCTCTGTCTACACTCTCACCACCGGAAGTTCACCTCATTTCTTACTGGTGAACTGGAATTGCATGGGAGAAGCAAATCACCCCCTTTGGACCCTTCTGTCTTTTCCCATCTTTTTTTGGATTTTTCTCAGAGCTGAGCATAGAAATGACTCAGAAGACACAGACTTGGGGACAAAGGAAAACTTGTGTTTTCTGTGTGTTGAATCTGGTTCTCCCCACTGGGGCTGGTTCATCCTGATAGTCCCGGCTTGCAGCCAAAGGGAACCGGGGTGGGGGGGGGCATGGGGGTTGGGGGGGTTGGGGGGCAGGGGCGGGAATATGCGAGTGTGAGGCTGAGAGGAAAAGGCAGGTAGCTCTTCCCCTATGTTAACTGACTGGGACCTGCTGGAGAGGCTCAGAGTCAGGAATATTCTATAATCACCAGGCCCCTCCCCGTCCCCACCCCCACCCCCAGCCTGGCTCTCTGCCACATGCTAGGAAGTAACAACAAATACGAAAGATACAGTCTCTGCTTTCATGGAGCTGCATATGATTAACGGATGTGTAGATTAAATAACAATTGTTAAATAAACAATGCCTGTCGACTGATGAGTGTTATAAAGAGGACCTACAGGATACCATCAGAACATATAAAAAGAGTGCAACAGAGCAAGTACAGGAGGAAGAAAGCTCAGTGACAGGAAGATCAAAATACCTGTGGCGTAAGCGAGGCAGAAATGTATTTCTCTAGCATCTAACAAAAGTTTGGGGGTCAGTTCAAGGCTACATTGCAAGGTGAGTGGTGATAACAGGGACCCAGTACTCATTTTTTTTCTGCTCTGCTTTCAGGCATGCAATCAAGCCTCATGGGTGCTTCATGGTTCCAAATGACTGCTGGAGCTCCAGCCATCACATTTGCGTTGTAGTCCCAAAGAAGGAGGAAAGAAGGCAGAGAGAAAATAGGCATCTCCCAGCTAAGTCACCTCCACTTGAGTTGTGTTCCGAAGAGTCCCACACATGGGTTCTGCTCTTATTTCACCGGCTAGAGCATCGTCATAGGGTCACAACTGGTTGCAAGTGAAGTTGGACAACGTGGTTGTTTATGCCAGGTGGCCATGTGCTCAGCTAAAAAGTGGGGTTCCTGCCACAGAAAGTCCAACTATTGGAAAGTGTTTGTATTTGGGGGCAGAAAATTTCAGTTCAAGCCTCATCTCTGTCACTTACCTGCTGTGTGAGCTTAGGTAATTCATTTAACCTCTCTGAGCCACCAATGGAACAGACCAATAATTCTCACTTCACAGTTGTGCTGGAGTCTTAATTGAGGAATGCCATTTGTTAACTGCTAGATTAAGACTTTCAGAGTCTAAAACTGAGCACGCATGAGAATAACCACTGTGCTTCGCAGAATTATTTTCCCTTCCTCCTTTTATTCTCCAGTATCTGGCAAAGCTAGAATATTTCCTGGGAGCACCTGTTACTCGCGTCCTCTTCTGAATTTCCTGCTTCAAAGGCAGCTCCTAGATATGGAATTCAGAAACTTCTGACACAGGCTCTGAATCACGGTGATGGCACAGGGGTTATGCAAAGACATCTTACAGAAACAAGGAACAAGGCATGTTCAAGAGGGCTTCAGATGCTGCAATTAACACCCCGGAGGGTGCTAAGAAAATGTCCATGGTGCCTGGTTGCGAGATGGAGCCCCAGGGAGGCAGTTGCCCTGGAGCTGTAAGGAGCCAAAATGAGCCTCAGTAGTTGTCGATGTGGTGGTCTTTGAGTGAGGGCTTCAGGGGGAGAATTTTAACTATAACAATAGTAATAACAGCTAGCTGTGAGCTTATGATGTACCAAGTACTGTGCTCTGCCTTTGACAAATGCTGTTTTATTGCCTCCTGGATCTAGTGCTCTCAGTATGTCATCTTCTGATTCCCCTTTTACAGATGTTAAGTTTGACGCAAGAGGCACAGTCGCTTACTAAGGGATGTGGTAAGGTAGGTAAGGTAGGACAAGGTAAGACAGATGGGCAGACATGGAAAAGGCATTCCATGCACCATGGACCTTTAGCAAAGGCCAGGGGACTGGAAGGGCCTGGCGTAATGGGGCGATGAGGAAACAAGTTTGGGTAGGGCAGGTGGCTCACCAATGGACGTAGGACAGGGAAAAGTAGGTCCAAAGCTTTGAATTCTGGGGAAAGACATTCAGACTTTACTCCTAAGGTAGCAAGGAGCCATTGAAGGTCATCGAGCAGGTTAGTGACACAATGGAGGAAAATTTGGGAGCAGCTTCAGGGAAGATGGATTCTCCAAGTTATTACTGGTCCCACTGAACAGATGAAAAAACAACTGAGACTCACAGAGGTTCATTTGTTTGCCCAAGTCACAGAGCCAGGAAGTAGCAAAATCTGATTTGAACCCAGGCTATGTACTTGTCCTGCTTTATGGTGGGCAATGCTATTTCCAAGGTAAAGTCACAGATTAAATAGGAATGTCATTCAATCTTTGGTGTGAGAAACCCTGCAGGTTATAATGTCAGCTGAAAGGCCGTCAAGAGGAAGCCATGGGCCCAGGAGCAGGCCCTTCTTCAGGCCTGTGCGTCAGGCTTGCAGGTTAAATCCTGAGGGCAGCTTTCCCCAACCTGCCTGCTTGTTCCACAGGAAGGACCCGTCAGTGACCCTTGACCTTCCCTGCCTCTTATCCCTGGAGGAGGGGTAAGCAGAGCATTGCCCCCATCTGCCACCCTGGAAAAGTGAGGATATGGAAACCCAGAGGCCAGTATTTCTAACAGATAATTGCTGTATTATTTAAACAACAGACACTGAAATAGCTCATTAAAGGGACAAAGGCAGTAATTACCCAGATTTTTATCTGGGGAATCTAAGAGAGCTACCAGGGGTTACATTTCTAGGTAACCTAAGAGCCTGAGAAGCATAGCAAAGCAGAATCACAAGGGCCCAGACCAGTCTGGCAGAAATCTCTTTTCCCCTCTGCAGGGGTTCCCTGTACATGGGAACGATCAGAAATGTGGCCAAAGTTTGTGAGCATTTCATATGCAGTCAGAATGATGCTAAAAGTATGCTCATCGTGGCTTTGAGGTTACACAACAGCCCTAGGAAGACTGTACAATTAATAGCCTCATTTTACCGATGAGGAAACTGAGGCTCAGAAAGGGGATGTGATTTGCCTAACGTCATTAGGCTGGCACGTAGCAGTCCTGGGACTCAAGTGCAGGAGGTTTGCCCCGTTCTACTCTGCTGCATGGAAACAGACCACCCCCTGACGTCTTACTTACCAGGGGATTTATCAAGGGCCAACAAAGAGATGGGTGACCTCCTTGATCTTCATAACAAGCCTGGGGGTAGGCTTTCTTATGCTAATTGTACCACTGGGTAAACTGAGGCTTAGAGATGTGACGGTGAGCTGAAGAACCAGTGGCTGCATTCCATCGGTGACTCCAGCTACCTTTGTAGTTATGCATTTAGTTTGAGACATTTAGGGTCAGAAGGAGGTTTTGTTTGGTAACTGTTTGCTTGTTACTCTTTTACAGAAACTCTCTCACTGGGGAGAAGGAGAGAAAGGCAACAGGATATTGCAAAGAGTCAGCTCTCAGCCTCCCTCACCCACAACCGACAGGGCCACACAGAGAAGACCCCTCTGCCTCCTCCTCTCCCTGTCCCTAGGGAACTCTGGGAATCAGGCTAAATGACAATGCCAGCTGAGATGTCCTGGGGGTTCGGGCAGCAGTTGCTTCCTGCCCAGTGGGAGCCCAAGCACAGAAGAATGTTGGAAGGAAGCTTCCGGGCAGGTGGGCAGCCCTAAGGAGCAGGGAGGTCTGAGAAGGGCAGTGATAAGGATGGCTTTTCCTCCTCCCAGCTCAGCAGGAAGATAAGCATCACTGGCCTCAGACATCTCGGCCACTCATCTCTGCTCCATCATTGCCCAAGATCTCTGACTGGGTCTCATTCCCCTAAACCAGCAGGGCCACATGCTGGGGATAAAGAAAGGAGGGGGGCTGGGGGTCAAGGTGGCACATAGCTTCTCATGAGAGGTCATCTGGGCTCAGGTTCTTCTGAGGAAGGACAGGTGGCACGTGGGCCAAGCGGGCATGACAGGGTTTGTTTGTTTCTCTCTCTATTCAGGCCATGTCCCCTGGGAGGAGGGGGGCTGTCATATCTGGAAGTGACAAAAGAGGGTGTCAGAGGTAAAGATGGACCTGCTCCTCCTGTTATGAGAAGCAGGATGGAGGGGAAGGAAGCAGGCATGCAAGGGCCAGGCAGTGAGCGCCAGCTCCATCGCACACAGATGGGTCTTTCCTACCTCCCTGGTATAAGAGCAAACGGAGGCTTGGAGGGGTTAAAGCACCTGACTGAGTCACCAGGGAGCGAGTAAAAAGAGGGGGGTTCTGATTTGGCCCTAGTGAGGATTGAATACATTGCTTAATGAACAAAAAGATGGAAGGATGAATGGATGAATGAATGAATGAATGGATAGATGGATGACTTCAGACCTGGAAATTGCACAAGGCTAGCTCTCAAAACTGCATGAGATCAGTACATCCGCTTTTATGGCAACACTATTCAGAATAACTTAAACATGGAAGCACCCCAAGTGTCCACTGACCAATGAACGGATAAGCAAAACGTGGTCTATACATACAGTAGAATACTAGTTAGCTTTTTAAGGAAGGAATTCTGTCATGTGCTACAACATGGACAAAGCTTGAGGACATTATGCAAAGTGAAAGAAGCTAGTCACACAAAAAAATACTGGATGATTCTACTTATGAGCTACTTAGAGTACTCAAAATCATAAAGACAGGAAATAGAAGGGTGGTTGCCAGGGGCTGGTGTGGGGAGAATGGGGAGTTATTGGGTAATAGGCATAGAATTTCAGATTCACGAGATGAAAAAGAATAATGGGATAGAGAGCAGTGATGGCTGCCCCACAATGTGAATTTATTTAATGCCATTGAACTGTACACTTAAAGACAGTTAAGATGGTCGATTTTATGTTATGTGCATTTTATCACAATAAACAAGGGAAACAAAAAACCCAAAACAATGCAGGGTCCAGGGTCCTGTATTGGTTAGCTGTTGCTGTGTTAACAAATTGTCACAAGGTCTGTGGACCACGAATCCAGTCCCAGCTTTGCTTAGCCATTTGCCTCAGGCTGCAATCAAGGTGTCAGCTAGAGCTGAGGTCTCAACTAAAACACCACTGGAAGAGATACCCTCCCCGTTCACATGGTCACTGGCACAATTCAGGTCCCTGTGTCCCGTGGGACCGGGATTCTCAGGTTTCTGCTGGATGTCGGCGAAGGCTGCCTGATTCGTGGCCACATGGGCTTTCCCAACGTGGCTAGAGGCTTCTGCAAAGCCAGCGAGGGACAGCGAGGGGGTCTGCTAGCAAGACGGAAGGTACAATTGTGTGCCACGTCATCATGAAGTGACATCCCAACCTGCTGCCTTCCTCTATTTGTTTAGAAGGAAGTCTATAGGTTCCACCTACACTCACGAGGAAAGGCTTAAACAAGGGTGTGAACAGTAAGAAATGGCATCACGGGGCCACCTCGGCGTCTGTCCTCCATAATTATCATAACCATGATTATTATCTTTGTTTCGGGCACTGGACCAGTATAAAAATTGCACTCCCTCACTCTAAGAGATGAGCTGAGAGGGGTAAGCAGAGGCCACCTGGTTCTTTCAGGCCAAGGTAAAGGTTCTCATTTGAATCTTAAAGCAATAGGTACCAGGATGAATTTGGAGCAGCGAATTGACAATCAGATCTGCCAGGTTTTTAAACTATTATTTGTGATTGTGGTAAAATACACATAACATAAAACATGCCATTTTAACCATTTTTAAAGGTACAGTTCAGCGGCACTAGGTACATTTACATGACTGTGCAACCATCATCACCTCCAATTCCAGAACTTTCCATCTTGTAAAACTGAAACTCTATATCTATTAAAAAATAACTCCCTGCCGCCTCCTTCCCCTAGCTCCTGGCATCCACCATTCTACTTTTTGTCTCCATTCATTTGACTACTCTAGGTATTAATACCTCGTATCAGTGGAATCACACAATATTTGTCTTTGTGTGACTGGAGTATTTCACTTAGCAGTGTCCTCACCGTCCATCCATGTTACAGCAGGTGTCAGAATTCCATTCCTTTTTTTTTTTAATTTGTATTAAATGTATTGGGGTGATATTGGTTAGTAAAATTATATAGGTTTCAAGTGTGCAATTCTATAATACATCATCTATATATTGCATTGTGTGTTCCCCACCCAGAGTCAGTTCTCCTTCCATCACCATATATTTGACATCTTTTTCCCTCTTGGAACTCTCCCCTCTCCCCTCCCTGGCTACCCTCTGGTAACTACTGAACTGGTGTCTGTTTTGTTTGTCTTGTTCCTTTGTTGCTTTCAGTTTTATACCCCACATATGAGTGAAATCATATGGTTCGCAACGTTTTCTGTCTGACCTACTTCGCTGGGCATTATCATCTCAAGGTCCATCCATGTTGTCACAAATGGCAGTATTTCATCTTTTCTTATGGCTGAGTAATACCAAATTCCATTCCTTTTAAGGCTGAATGCTATTTAATTGTATGGATAGACCACATTTTGCTCGTCCATAGAATGACACTGGGGTGGCTTCTACCTTTTGGCTCTTGTAAATAATGCTGCTATGAACATGGGGGTGGGCATATCACCTTAACTCTCTTCTTTCAATTCTTTGGGGTATATGCCTAGACATGGAATTGCTGGACCACATAATTCTATCTTTAATTGTCCGAGGCACTTCCCAGATCTGTGTTTTTTTCAAAGGTCACTCTGGTTGCTCTGTAAAGAATGGACAAACAGGAGGCAAGAGTGAGAGCTGAGAGCCCCCTGACGAGGCTCCTATGGCTGTCCATTAAGGGCAGAAGACAGAGCCTCAGCCTCAGACGGTGGGTACACACCGAGAAGGTGAACAACCCTGAAATGCAAATCAAGTCTTTTCCACGAGGTGACTGTGCGCTCCTGTTCAAAGAAAAGCTATGTAGAGAAGGGCAAAGAGATTGGTGAGGTGAACTGGTAGTTTTCTACTTTCAGAAAGTGGACTTTCATAGAGGCGAACTGCAAGGGCTTTGGGGCCAGACAGCCTGGGTTCAAATCCTGACACTGCCTCTTCTCGCTGAGCCTGTTTCCTCATCTATAAAAGGGAGATACTACTACCTACTTCTTGGGATTTGTGAGGATTAAATGTGATAACATCAGGGGCAGTATCTTGATTAGAGTAAATGCTCACTGAGACCTAGATGATTATGATACTGCGATCAAATCTAGAATGCCTGTCACTTAGCCTGTCTTCACGCTGCCCTCAACCAGGACATTTTGGAGTGGCAGTGCCACGTGTCCCAAGCTTCTTGTGACATCAGCACTGTCACTTGGCTGGGTGGCCAGGGAGTCAGTACCGTAGGGCGCCCTTTCTCTACCTTTTCAGATACGCCGCATCCCCCCCATTCATCCTCAGTCCTTTTTGCCTTGGTCCCCCTTCAATGATTGACGGGCTCCTGAATTATGAAAAAGGGTGAGAGATATTTATATCTCTGCTAAGGGCTTGCCCCCGCCCTTCAGAGGGAGTGGGGAGGTCTTTCCGTGCAAGGGAAATCTATAAAGTCCTCGAAGGAACAATTTTTCTGCCCTTCTCAGCAGGCTCCTTCAGCTCTGCTCCCCCTCAGAGGACAGCTGGCTCCTGCTGTCTGTCCAGGTGCAGGCGGCAGGCAGGGAAAGGGGAGAGGGGGATGGAGTGGGGGGACGGGAAGCGCCACCTGCCAATCTCCGTCAACTCTGCACCCTCCTTTTGCTGCCTCCTCAGGGGAAGCCCTTTTCTCCTTTCGTCTGTGTGTTGAAGAAGAGCCCAGCCTTCCGACATTAGCCACCCTGCCTCTCTAAGAGTCTCCTCTTCCAATCTCCTTGACCACTCTAACCTCTAGGTCAGCACAACGCAAGGTCACAGCATTCGGACTGCGTTCTGAGTGCTCAGGTCCATGGTTGCTTTCAGTGTTGCGGTTCAAGGGGATGGGCTGTGGAGTCAGACTGTCCAGGGTTCGAATCCCACTTAACTACCTTTGTTCACTTTGGGTAAAAGACTTCCCAACAATGTTTCTGTTTCCTCTTATTATGGGTGGAATTATGTCCCCCCCCACCCAAATTTCATATGTCCTATCTTAGTACCTCAGAATGTGACCTTATTTGGAAATAAGGTTGTTGCAGATGCAATTGGTTAAGATAAGGTCATACTGGAGTACTGGGCCTCTAATCCAATAAGAATAGCATCCTCAGAAAAAGGAGAAATTTGAATACAGACATGCACACAGGAGAATACCATGTGAAAACTGGGGTTGGACTGCCACAGGACAAGGAACTACCAGAAGCTAAGACAGAGGCCTGGAACAGACGCTTCCCCAGTGCCTTGAGAAGGAGCATGGCCTCCTGTGGACAGCCATCTTGAAAATGGATCCTCCAGCCCCAGTCAAGTTTTCAGATGACAGCAGCGCCTGCTAACATCTTGACTGCAGTCTCAAGAGAGACCTTCAACTAGAACCACCCAGCTAACCTGCTCCTAAATCCTGCACCCACAGAAATTATGAGGAAATAAGTGTTTTCTTTTTTAAGCTGCTGACTTTTGGGGCAACTTGTTAGGAGGCAATAGAAAACTAATACTGTGACCTGCTGCTACATGCTTGACCTCTTTAAGCCTCAGTTTGATGATCTGTAAAATGGGAATAACAGTAGCTCTCTTGGGGCATGGAGGTGCTTAAATAATTTTAAAAATAATAGCAAACAAGCAATACTCGTGAAGTACTTGACACTTTACATGAAATAATTCCTTAAAGCATCAGCAAATTACCAGAACTTTAAAGATGAGGAAACTGAGGCTCAGAGAGGTAAAGTAACTTACCCAAGACCACACAGCTGCAAAGGAGCAGATCTGGGACTGTGAACCAGGTGATTTGGTCCAGAGCCCACACTCTTAACCACTGCTCTATGCTCTCTCACATAAAAAACGTTTAGCTCAGTGCCAGACATGTAGAAAGTGCTCTATCAACATTAAATAACATTTGATGTTTCTTAATTAACTCTTAACCAGTTAATCCTCAATTAACAAGTCAGAATCATTAAACTGATTGCTTAAGGCTCTCCCGTGGGATCCTTTTTATCTCTAAGACCTTCCTTGACATGTTCTGTTTAAGCCCCTCTAGCCAGGAAACCCAAAGGTAATAAGAACATCTAACACCTATGAAGGATGCATGCACCCAGCAATGTGCTGAGCGATTCCCATGTGCTGTCTCATTTAACCCACCACCAGCCTTAGCAGATTGGTAACATCATTATGCCCATTTTACAGATGGGGAAACTGAGGCAATGAGGAAGCTGAGCAGATGTTCCCTGTCCCACATCACACAACTAGGAAAGTGGCAAAGCTGGGATTTGAACTCACACAGTGTGGCTCCCACCTTCCATGCTCTAACCCACAGTGGGAGATATGGCTGGCTGGGGTATCCAAAAGTTGGGGGGAGTACATGGGGTGTGAGGGACAGTGCAGGCAGGGGAGAATCTTTTGATTCAACCACACAAAGACGCTCTCTGAATCAGGTCCCTCCTACACACATCTAGTAGTTTCCACCAGAAACACATTTCCCTGAGGCCTTCAGAGCAGTTTCTTGGCTCTGCAAAACTCCCCAGCTGGGGCCTTCCTTCCTGTTTTAAGAAGTGAAAGCATGGGGACACCAGCCCTGCCCGATATAGTTCCAGATCTAAATTTAACAACAATAACCGGGCTCCAGCCTGACCCTGCAGAGAAGAAAGGGGAGAAAGGAAAGGGAAAAAAAAAGCAACAACTAATTCTTCACAAATTAGGACAATAATAAAGGTTCCTTTCAAGTGTCAGGGCATATTCTTAGCAAGAGCGTAACACCTAAATCAAGTCTAGGCTGTAAAAATGGCATAATAGCAGGAAGCCAGGCTACAGGCCTGACTTCCTCTGGGGAGACAGGGGATTTGGGGGTGTCAGAGGTTGGGCAGGCAGGGATGGAGCCAGGCAGGCCTGACTCACTAGGAGGCACACACCTCTGTCTGGCCTCCCACTGAGCTCCATCTGGAATTGTCTGTGGGGGCCTTTGGAATTACAGCCTTAGGTCACCATCAGGGTACCTCTTCTCCACCTCCCCAGCCAGGCTTCTTGGCTTAGCCCAAGTTCAAGTCTAAAAGGCAAGCTGGGCAGGGCAAGGTGAGAACACCCCTCACAGACCAAACACGACAAGTAGCACAATGGACCCCGACTTCTGGGCTCTGAAGGCCACCCTGCATTTTCTGGGAGGCCACATTTCCCACAGGCTATGGTTCCTGGGGGCCACATTTCAGCCAATGTCTGAAAAGAGCAGGGATGCCGAGGCAAGCCTGTTCCTGGAAGACACGGAATTCCTCTGCCAGCTCAAGGCCTCCTCATGGCTTTGCTGGATTTTCTTAGGCTGCATGGCAGCCAGACCCTCCCTCCTTTGGTCCTTCAGACCCACACTGCAGTCCTGCCTATCCTGAACCCTCTCGGTTTTTTTCTCAGTTAGGCACTTCCCCTAACTAAATTCTTGCACATTTAATCCCGTCTTGGTATCTGCTTCTTGGCAGGCCCAGACTAACAGATAGGGTCATGTCCACTTTCAGTGTAGTTCCCTTCTAGGGCCTTCTCATCTCACCAGAGAAAAATCCAAATTCCTTACACTGGCCTCTATGACCACATCTCTGACCACAACTTCTAATCTCACCCCCGGCTCAATGGTCTTCTTGCTGTTTCTTGAACAACCCAAGTTGTTTCTGCCTCAGGGCCTTTGCATCTGCTACTCCTGCCTGGACCAGTCTTCTCCAGGCCTGGAGGCTTCTCATTCATTCCCCAGATCTCAGCTCAAATGTCACCTCCTCAGGCCTTCCTTGACTCACTTGACCCAAGGAGTCTTCCTGTCTCTGCTCCCCAGTCAATATCTACTTAGACTGACAAAACACATCACTCTGTTCTTTGCTGACCTGTCTCACAGCACTTCTTCAAAGTAAGCATCTAGAAATATACCGAGAGCCAGAATTTACTGAGGACCGACCAGGGACCGGGCACTCTTCTAAGAGATGCCCATGTTTAACCCATTCAATCCTTTCCAAACCCCTGTGACATGTAGGTACTAATATTACAGGGGAGGAAACGGAGGTATAAGGAGGTTAAATGAATTCCCTGCAGTTGCAGGAGTACGTGGGAGGGTGGGATTGGGGCCCAAGCCGTCTGGCTCCAGAATCTGCTCCCTTTTCCAGGATGCCATTTTGCTCCATGTGAAAAGAAGACACCTTTGATCAGCAACAAATATCCCCATACCGCATCCTGTAACAAAACGGAACGCACCTCCTACAAAGCAGGTGCTATACATGTCCCCCTACTCCCTTTTCACAGGGACCCTGGAAGGCGGGACCTGGCTTCCCTCCATGTGCCCGCTCCTGCGACTCCTCACCCTGCTCTGTCCTGCTCTGCCCCGGAAGCTGACCCCATACCTCCATGGACTCCACCTCACATGATTCCTTGTGTTCTGGCTTCAGGCTGGGATCATCCAAAGGGAAGCACTGGCAAAGATCAAAGGGTTTACCAGAGGGCGAAGGGGAAGGAAAGTTCTAGAAGAGGGTAAACGGGGTCAAATATATGGCGATGGAAGGAGAACTGACTCTGGGTGGTGAACACACAATGTGACATATAGATGATGTATTACAGAATTGTAGACCTGAAATCTGTGTAACTTTACTGACAATTGTCACCCCAATAAACTTTTAATTAAAAAACATAAAAGGTAAAAGGAAAGAGAGATAGGGTGTTTCTTCTCTAGCTCCTCCCTAACTCAGGGATACTTGTGCCTCCCTGCAGCTCCTGCCAGGTGGCCCATTCACCAAGACCCCAGCCCTAACTGGGATCCAGAAACCTGACTTCCTTACATCTGGCGCCTTCAGCCTACGGAGAGTGACAGTTCCCCACTTTTGCTAGACTCTGGGTGCCTCACCACCCCTCGTGTGTTCATTTAACCCAACCCTCCCATCTATAAGTTGCCCGTTGATTAAACTCTCATCATCGGAACCCTTCAAGGTAGATTCTATTTCCTGCAGGGACCCTGACTGGTACACAAGCATGAGGACACTCCGTTTTATAGGTGAGTAAAAACAGGTTCCGAGATGAGAGGCCACCACCCCAAGGTCACATGGCTTGGCTAAGAGCAGAAGTCAGGCATGCCTGCTCCCAGTGTCCCTGCTTTGTCCTTTCTTACAAAAAGCCAGCTAAACCCAGTGTTAAGAGCATGGGCTCTGGACTGACATAGACCTGGGTTCAAGGCCTAGCTCTATGACCTCGGACGAGTTATTGACTCCCCTTTGAGCCTCATTTTCCTCATCTGAAAAACATGCATGATTATAACTGTTCTACCTTCCAGGGCAATTGCTAGAACGAAACATTCTCGTATATATAGAAATACTTAAGAGTGCCTGGAGCAAAGGAAGTGTGTGATAAATATAGCTAGCATCATCACCCTCATCATCACTATTACTAATTATTATTACTAATACTCCCTTGTCCACCAATATCATTTCCAGACTTGCTACTCCCCAGAAGATAACAAGAGAACAATTCACACACAATATGATGAGCTAATACCCCAAGCTATTCATAGACGTTATTCTTACCAACACAGAGGACAGCAGACCCCAGAGTTACTTAACTGGGTCAAAGTTACACCTGACCCCTCCTTTCCTGAACCCCCCTCGAGCTCTGGCACAGGAATTATCACAGCGTCCATGCCTCTGAAGGCCATCCCTGCTGCGAGGCTTTGATAGGGAAAGTGTGAAGAACAAAAGCCATTGTTCACAGAGGCAGCTGGTGCCTCTCAGACCCCAGGCCAGCTTCCCAGGGGTGAGGTCTGGCTCCGAAGACACAAAGACGAAAGTCATTAAGACTAGGGACAAACAATGACGGAATCACTTCTATTTACCTGACCTGAAGGAGGCTGCCAAGTGGGGAACAATGCAGTGGAGATGCTAGACACATTCCCTCTCTGCCTTCCCCTCAGGAGTTTCTTTCAAAATACTGGGGACAGTGTGTGGTCCCGGAGGCTAGGGACTGGGTTCAGATCCAATTTCTGGAAAGACGGCATAGGACAGTGCTTAAAAGAATGGGCTGTGGCATCCCACTGCCTGGATTCAAATCTCAACTCCATCATCATTAGCTATGTCACTTGGGTTAAGTGACTTCATTCTGTAAGCTTCAGTTTCTTCATCTGTAAAATGGACATGATAATGGCACCACCCTCTCCTACAATGCATGTAATTGTGACCTAGTTAAGGGCATCCTATACGATGTCAATTATGAGATCCTCCTCCTTCTCTTCCTCTCTGTAGCCTTGGGCAAGTTCCCTGCCCCTGGCTGAACCTTAGTTTCCATATCTGTCAAATGGGAATAAGCAGTCAGTTCAGCAATCAGGTGAGGACCCAATAAAAAGAAGAAAACCATGCGGAAACCATGACGCTGTGCCAACTTGGAAGCAAGATCACTTTAAGAGTCTAGTCTTGGCTCACCTTTACGTGACTGCTCCTGTGACCTTGGCCATGCCCTTCCTTCCCAAGCTAGCATCCCATGTGCAAAATAGGGACAGCCACAGCATCTTCCTCATAGGGTGAGTGCCCTGAGAATTCAAGGAGGTAATGACGCTGGGCAAGTGCTTAGTACGACGAATGCATATAGAGTGCTATTATCTTACTATTAAGACATCGAAGTTTTCATGAAGGTCAGGAGCAGACACAGACAAGTAATTAATGGAAATGAATACACTGCCCAACCAGAATGTCTGCACTGTACAGGCATACCCATTTGGTAGAAGGGAAAACTGATATGTGGCAGACAAAATGGGGGCAGGTGGGAGATGCACCTTCTAATGTCCTGTGGTATCTGGTGAGTTCAGGTCACTTTTACCAGGGTCCTTAACAGGCAAGAAAGTGGCAGCGGCAGGAAACCCAGAGTGACCACTGTCCCTTGCTTTTTCCATTATCCTCATTCTCTGCCCTCCCCCAGCGCGGTGCTGATGGGGGTGTTGGAGCCAACAGACATTCCCTAATCCGGACAGAGAAACCAAGTCAGACTGGCTTTGACTGGTCCCTCTCCATCTCTCAAGCCTGCTTGTATTGGCTTCACTCTTAGGCAGGCCCATCTCTCATGATGGCAAGATGCCCACCAGTGGCTCCCAACAGATGTTTCACCAGTGTGGCAAGTCACTCCAGCCAGAGCCCAAGGAGAGTCGTTGGTTCCCATTAGACTGCCTTGGGTCACATGACCATCCCTGCACCTATCACTGGGGTCCAGAGGATGCAGTGTTCTGATTGCTCAAATCTGGAACAGAAAGTAGGTCCATTCTCCTTGAACATCAAAGACTGGAAGTGGAGGGAGGGACGATAACCTGAGAGAAAATCAGGGTGCTGTTACCAGGGTGGGGGTTGGGTATGCATAAACCACAGATGTGACTTCACAACCACACGCCCGACACAGCTGCCGCTTGGGACAGAGTCCTCCTGCCTG
This sequence comes from Rhinolophus sinicus, assembly GCF_036562045.2. Classification (NCBI taxonomy): domain Eukaryota; kingdom Metazoa; phylum Chordata; class Mammalia; order Chiroptera; family Rhinolophidae; genus Rhinolophus; species Rhinolophus sinicus. Next base: position 30,004,589 of record NC_133765.1, on the reverse strand, counting down.
GCCACCGTGAGGGTCCATCTCTGGTGGCTCCCTGTGTGTGTTCTGGAAGGTTCAGAGGAAGAAGGCAGAACACCACATACTGACAGGCTGAGTGAAGTGATTTGACTGACTCCCTGAAATTTCTGGACACACACACACTATTGTTTTTGTTTCTCTAGAGAACCTTGGCTTATACAGATTGAAAAGGCTTTGACTGACCTTGACGCCTCACTCTGTGAACAGAGGAAGGTACCCAGGCATCGTTGACAACTTGCTTAAGAGTGAGACTTCATAAGGAAAAAAAAAAAAATGATGGTGACGTAAGAAAATTGAGGGGTACAATAAAGAGAAAGTCAAAGAAAAGCCAAAGTGACATCTTGTTTTTCAAGACTGCACATACATAGTAATGAAATACAGCAGGAAATAACCAAATGAGTATTTACTGCGTGCCACATTTATGCTCATTATACAGCTGAGGGAAACCGAGGCTCAGAAAGAGGAAGAACGTTCCCCAACGTCGTATGACTATTAAAAGACAAAGGTCGGACCTACTTGTCATCCAGATGTCTGCTCCTAACCAATAAGCTTCGCTTTCACTTCATTTTGATGGTACAGTTTGTGAAACCCACTGACGGCTAACTTTCACCTTTCAAGTCAGTTTCTCCTTGGTGTGCCTCTTGGCAGAGTGCCCAGGCTCACACCTACATGTGCATGCAACACCATATGACTCACTGGAAAAACTGGGTAGTGGATTTAATTCTTGACCCTAGTCAAATCCCAAATCTCCAGTAAACTACTTGGCAATGACTTTGACCATCTGACTCACAGTTGCATATTTAATGTGCAACGGCAAGAACTGAGGCACAGTTACCTCGAGCCTCTGCCACTAGCCTGGTGGCAAGGCAAGAAGTCAGAAGCTTTGCAGCAAGGGCTTAAACCCTCACTATATGTTACCAGCCACACAGCCCTCCCCTGCTGCTGGTTGGGATGCCATCTCCGGACTCATCTCTCTAGTCTCACCCTTCCAGGCTGTCTTCTACTCAGGGGCCAGAGAGCTTCTGCCAAAACACAAACCTGCTCACAATCCTTCAATGGCTCCCAGTTGCCTTCAGAACAAACATCACAGTTTGGTCTAAAAGACCCTGGGTAATCCGACCCTGTTTACTGTTCCAGGCTCCTCCTCCATCGTTTCTTGAACTTTCTTCCCCAGCAGTCCTGAATTATTTGTAGTTGCCACAAACTGTGCACTCTTGAAAATCACCCTGTCTTCACGTTGCTGTTTCCTCTGCCTGGAACGCTCTTCCCTCATCTAGGAAGCGCCTCTCCGTTCTTCAAAATCCAGCGTCCGCATCATCCCCTCGTCTGTCTTTGAAATCTGACCTCCCTATGACCTCTGGGGTCAATCCTGACTTCTGCCTATTTTGTCATTGGTCACTCTCATTGCCCCACCCTCTTCCCATGCCTCCCATTCCCACAATTCCCTGTGCTTCCCCCACGGTATGTGGTTCATTTAATGCACTCTTCCCAGCGAGGCTGGCCTCCTTGAAGGCAGGTCCATACTGCCATGTTCATCATCACATCCTATTGCCCAGCACAGGGCCTGGCACATAGTAGGCACTCAATAAACATTGGTGGAAAAAAGGAAGAAAAGAAGGAAGAGAGAAAGGAATCCAGTGAACTTGCCTATCGATCTTGATAGTGACAAACCCAGATTCAGGTCCAGACACATAGTAGGCTTTCCGCCAACGTTAATTAAATAATAGCAACACAGATGCTGCTACGACACCCAGCACGAACCTGCCATTTTGACCCAGTAGCCCTTGTGCCTTCATTTCCCATTAACTACAGCTCAAGAAAACCACCCCCAACCCTCAAGCCTTCCTCCTCAAGGCCTTGCAAGGGAGCCTTTGTTTTCCAACTCACAGGCCCCTTCAGTGATTTTGTTTTTCATGGAAAAGTGGGGCGAGTTCATTACATTGTGTTCCTGCCTTGGAGATCCTTGTCATTCATCTGACATCAAAGTCAGAGGCACGATCCACTCATTTAAGGCTTGTTCCACCCATATTTTCTTACAATCAGGAAATGGGGAATTTCCTTCATTTTTTAAACCATCCCAGCGAGCCTCTGCCACATGGCTTCCTTTACAAACTTTTCTGGAAACACAAAGATGGGATCAGGCTTTCCACCCACCGCCGTGGCCACTAACGTCCCGGCCTTCCTCTGATCTTTATCAGACACTTGTCCAGCACATTGTAATGACAGTATTTTTTATTTATACAACACCTTTCTTGGGGGGCCAGGGCTGGGCTGAAAGGGGGCGGGAACCCGATGAAAGCCTTATGTAGATTTTGCTTCATTTTTCCTGCAGAGCTGGAAATGATAGTCTTTCAAGGAGAAAGATACAAAGCTTAGAGAACAGTGATTTGCCTCCAGAACCACGGACTGTGCCCAAACTGGAACCAGCTGCCTGATTGTCAATAGCTTTGTCCATGATGATTGTTACTTATTTGTCCTGATTCTTAAGTCTCTAGGTTTAACCAAATCGTCACCAACCCAAACACACTTTTCAGCTACCTCCCTTCCTTGCTGGGCACCTAACTTTTCCTCCATCAGCAACCATGGCCCCCCGCGCATGCCTGGCTGTCCTTGGAACTCCTGCCATCAGCCTCCTTTGGGGATCCCTCCTCCTCCTCTGTCCATATCTTAACATTTCCTATTCCTCAGCATTCTGGCCTCAGGTCCTTTCTCAGGATCACTTCAGGCTCTCTCACAGCTTTGATGGATGACAATTCCAAAGTCTGTAACTCCAGCCCAGACCTAGAGGAGCTCCAAATGTGAATGCTGTGTTAAGATAGGTTAAGCTTCTGAGACAAACAACTCCCAAATCTCTGTGGCTGAAAACCGTGTAGGTGTATTTCTCATTTATGTCACCATCCAGGGTGGACCAGCAGCGGAGCTCTGCTCCACAGTCATTCAAGGACCCAGGAAGCGTCTGCCTTATTCAAGGGTAGAGTTTCTGAAAAGGGGACAATCTGGCAATGTCTGGAGGGATTTTTGGTTGTCAAAACTGGAGGCAGGGACAACTGGCATCTAGTTGGTAGAGGCCAGGGATGCTCTTAAATATCCTTTAGTACACATGGCAGCCCCCTCCCTCCCCCGCCCCCACAACAAGAATGATGGGTCCACAATATCAAGAGCTAAGAAAGCTTGTTCTAGGACATCAGGGTCCTCTACTGGGTCTTCTGCATCTAGCGGGCAGGTGAGCGAAGGGGAAGCATGGAAAATTGTGTGGGAGGTTTTAGAAACCAGGCCTAGAGGGGTCCCATGTCACTCCTGCCCATATTTCACTGCACAGGACTCAGTCAGGTGATCCCACCTAACTGCAAGGGAGGTTGGGACATGTAGTCTAGTTGTGTGGCCAGGAGAAAAATAAACCAGAAGTAGGTGAACACATAGTGTGTCTCTGCCATAGACGGTGTAAATTGGATATGTCTAACCGTGGGTACATGACCTTCCTCCTGCCTCCTAAATGTCCCCATACCCCTGCACAACTCACCTCAGTTCCCATTCATTCCAGTCTGTCCCCCATTCAATCCCATCTCCTTCCATGGACAATAACTTTACATCAAAGGACTTTCTTCCTGGAACACCCTCCCTACCCTAGATCACACTAGGCCAGCTCTGGACTATCTAAATAGCACCCAAAGTCACTATCGCATTTCTTTTCCTTCACAGCGCATATTTATAATATACAGAGGGTGCCAAAAAAAGTATATACATTTTAAGAAACTGTATCAAAATTATGCTGATGGGAACCACTTTGAGCACCTCTTGTCACTGCAGAAGCCAAACATGACTTGGATTCATCTTTTGTTATCAGTATAGATTATTACAATTTGAATACAGTTTTCCTTTCTTAAAACGTGTATACACCTTTTTGGCACCCTCTGTAAAATTATAATATATAATTATAGATGATAAATACATATAAAATCCCATTTATTACAGTTCTGCCCTAGAATAAAAACTCAAGAAGGACAGGGTGCTCAGTTGTGCCATTCACAGCGATCCCCAGTGCCGAGTGGAACAGTAGGCCCTCAATATATACTTTTTGAATAAACAAATGAATCCTTCCTGGGCAGAGCCGCTAAAATACAGACCTTTCTAAAATACAGATCTATCGAATGTAGCAGCTCCCAATTCTAATATCCCAAAATATTTAGTTCCAAACTTGTTAGCCTGCTAACGAACGCCATTCGCGATCTGGCCCTATGCTATCCTATCCTATCCTCCCACCTTCCTGTCAACTCTCCCAGCCGTGCACCCTACACTTCAGCTCACAAGTCTCTGTACATAACATGTTTAACATGTTGTTTTTGTCGTAGCTGTTGCTCTCAGCTCTGTATTTTGTATATGCTATTGCCACTGCCTGGAATATTTCATCTTCCTCTACCTGGCAAACGCCTATCCATCCCTCGATACCCTGCAGCATGTCCCTTTCTCTGAGAAAAACCTTTTCTGATGGCTTAGACAGTCATTCACTCCCTCCTCCTCATTCCCTGCATGTCTTGCAAAATTTATTGTAATTATTTTCTCGGTGGTTGCCCCCTCCCTCATCAGACTACGGGTTCTTCAAGAGAAGGGAGAATGTTTTACTCGATTGTGTGGCTGCCTCTCTCCCTAGTGCCTAGGACAGTGCTGGAATCTGAGCAGGTGCTGAGGAGATGTGTGTGGCAGGAGAAGATGGATAGATGGATGTTCTCTAGGCATTTTCTCGAAGGGGCCAAGAACCCAACGTGGTTATGAGATCCGTCTCCTGGAGTCACAGCCACTTTAGGTGCAAGCCAACTGAAGCTCAGAAACATCTGAGGCTCAATCCAAATCACCCAGACTGAGTGCAACTGGCGGTTGATTTACTGGAGCAAAATGAGTACAAGTACCGGGAAACAGAAAGGACAGCACGCAGCCCAACCCAGCCCTGTTGGCTGACGCCACTACCAGTGGTGGGCAAAGGAGCCGGCCCTGCCTCCCACTTGGGAATGCCGGGAACTTCCTGTCTATGCTTCAGATTTCACCCTAAAAATGCTACGTAGTCAAGGAGGGCTTTCCTGATCCCCAAGAATGCACCAGAGCTCCCAAGACACTGGAATGCCCCTCTTGGAACAATCACCCTGCAAGTAAGTCTGTCTTCCCCATCATGTCCATTATGGGGCAGACCTAGCTCATACTCATTCTTTGCTGTAGTCCCTGTGTTTCTACAGACCTGGTACAGAGGCAGCCCTTAGTATCAGTCATGGTCCCATCATGGACCCAGAAACCACTCTGGGTATTTGAAACCGAGGGGCTGTAATGCAGGAAATTGGTTCCCCCAAGGGATGGAAAATCTGAGAAGCCAAAGGGGATGGTGAGGAAAGCATGGGAAGTTGGTATACACATTACAGTAGCCAACCACCAGCATGGTCCCCAATGATCCTTGCCTCCTCACCCTTGGGTAGTTTTCTCCCACATTGTATCAGGGCTCGTGTGTATGACCAGCAGTACATGGCAAAAGCGATGGAGTATGAGTTCAAGACCAAATAAAAAATGCCACTGCCGCTTCTGCTTTGCTCCCTGGATCACTCACTTGGGGAGAGCCAGTTGCCATATTATGAGGACAGTCAAGCTGCCTGTAGAAAGAAAGTGCCACCTGGTGAGAAACTGAGGTCTCCTGCCAAAAGCCACACCGACTGGCCAGCCATCTTGGTAGCAGATCTTCCAGCCCCAGTCGAGCCTTCAGATGAGACTGCAGCCCCAGCTAACATCTGTCACCAACTTCATGAGCGACCCTGAGCTCCCACCGCCTAAACAAGCTGCTCTCGAGTTCATGACCCACAAAAACGGCGAGACAATAGTTTTGTTGCTTAAGCTGCACAATTTGGAGATAAATGATGAGATACCAATATAGGCAGATATAAGAATATATGTGTACGTGTATATATTTAAAGAGACACTGTAGAAGGATAAGATTACGGAAAGGGGTAATTATTTTCTTCAGTGCTTATCCAATTTCTAATTTTTCTATCGTGAACACATATTACTTGGAATAGAAGACCAGAAGGAAGAGAAGGAGAAACGACAGCAGCAGTTGGGCGCTGGGGGTCTTTTACACCTCCTCAAACACTGAAATAAAGCTAGACTGTGCCAGAGTGTCAGCACAATTGCCTGAGCGGAGAACTTATTAAGGAAAATGGCGGAACCAAAGGAAGAAGCTTCCAATGTCCGTCTTGGGCTTCTCCACCCAGTTAGCTCTGCTCTGAGCTGCTCTGAGCAAGGTTGTGTTTAGAAGAAGCATGGCCGGGAAGGGGCAGGGGTGTTGCATTTGGAAAACCTCAAGGTTTCTGAGCTGGCAAGATATGTCAGCAAAAAGCCCTCGCCTGTCTAGACAAAAGTTTGATTTTGAATAAAAAACGGGAACGTTTGCAAAGAGGAAAGCAGTTTAAGCATTTTTTTTCTCCTTTGAAAATCACCATGAATTTTTAACTATCAACCCTAAAGAGAGACAGTGAGGCTCCGGCCATGACAGCAGGGATTTGAATATTGCCCACCCCCCTGCATGGATTGTGAGATGGGCCATTTCTGAGAGTGGACATTGACTCTTTGAGCTGAAGAGAGAGGTTTAACAAGGCCCCAGGGCATCCAGAAGAAGAGACAGGCTTCCACGGTGAACATCTGAAGCTCAGAATCCGAGTTACTCAGGCGGCCTGAGAAAATGATCAATTGGGCTGCTGACAGAGGGAAACCACTGTGCTAGGTTTCACTGACCTTGGGGGGTAAGAAATCCATGTTGGTTCACCTGGCCCCCATGGTAAGGGCTCCTGTGGGCTGCTATCTGAAACCACAGTTCCAGCTGAGTCTGAAGGTTAGAGGGAAGGTCTGTTCTGAAAGGATTCCCCTGAAAATTCCTTTGCCCCATAGACTTGACCCAACTCCAGGAGGACAAGTTGGGCATGTAAGGCCACGCCAGGTGGGTAGGTCAGACTCATGTGGTTGTAAGTGACAGAAATGTGATCGAGGCCTCTTAAGCAGAACATATTATAAAGCGCCAAGGATGTCTTAAGGAACCTTCAGGGGAATGCATCTGAGCTTGTGGAAGGAGAACAGGAGCTAAAGCCCCCAGAGAGCTTTCCATGCCCTTGTCTCTGTCTCTCTCTACAGGCTGGCTTCCTTCTTCTCCCTTCAACTGGAAACACATTCCAGAGGCTTCTACTGCATGCTGGGTCACCTCAAGGGCTCAGGTTCCCATGTCATTGGTTCCATCACTAAAAGAGAACGAGTCTCTAGGCATGTGAGTGAGTGTGTTCATGTGTTATCTTATTTTCTCTCTCGCAACTCTAAATTTAATCAGGACGGAAACTCTGATTAGTCCCCCCTTGGGTAAGGTAACCACCTTGGTCCGACCAGGATGGCTACTGAGTGGACTCACCAGGCATACAAGGTGGCCCTTAGCTAGGAGTGAGGGAACCATGGTGGGCTGGAATATACGCCAAAAGGCTTCTGCTACCTAAAAAAAGGGACTCAGGCCTAGCGTGGCACGTCCTGAGTGATCATCCCCACGTATCTGTGAATCTGAATCCACCTGCCATGTTTTGATGACTCTCCTCAGCATTTCTCACAGCTCAAGCCCCAGCACTAAGATTTTTATTTTTCTGTAAACCTTTCCCTTGTTAAACTTAGCCTTATCCTGAGCAATAATGCCAATGAAATCACAAGCTTAATGTGATGAAAGGCAGTATTAGGCAGAGGCCCAGAGTCAGACAGATGGGGTTTGAATCCCTGCTCTACCACTTTCAAGCTGTGTGACCTCGGGCAAGTTGCTTAACCTCTCTGTACCTCTGTTTCTTTAACTGTAGAATAGTTTAACTGGTGCCACAGTAGTAGCTGCGTTATAGAAATCTTCTGAGAATTAAATGTAGATATACTCACTCTAGTACCTGGTACAAGGTAACTCTTAGCTAGTGCACTGCGGCTGTCATCATTATCATTATAAGTTTGCTATACGCCTGATCATACAAATGAAATGCATTTGAAAACTCCGAAAATTTACAAATGGCCATCTATGTGGTACACCCGGTAAGGAAACAATTCCTAACATAAATGCTCCCTCATGGTATATAGTATTTCACCGCTTAAGAACAATACACTTTGCATAGAGGAAAGCATCGAGCCGGTGGAGGAGAACCTGACGAAATGAAATGACAAGGACTGGATGACATAACAGACGTCACTGCAGGGTGAGATGGGAATGCAGTCCAAGGTCATGTCAGGGCACAGGCTGAGGAGTCAGGCCGACTCGACATCCAAGCACACACCTATCATGTTATTTGGGACAAGCCACTTAACCTTTCTATATCTTAGTGTTCTCAACTGTAAAAGTGGGCATTTTAATAATACTTCTCTGTTACAGATGTCTGTTGTTTGTCAATATCCACTCACCCTGTTGAAAAGCAGTGCTGAATTTCGTGGGGAAACATCCCTCTCCCATTCTCGCCCATGTGATTTAGGTGGGATGACCCCTCACATCTGGCTACAAGAATGGACCCCGATTAGCCTCAATCACCAGCACAATGCATCCCCTGGTCTCAGTAATTGACTAGGAGATAGACACACACGTCTCTATGAGAGACAATGAGGTGTCAGGAGACTTTGCTGACGCCTCTGGGAAAGATATTCTTGCTTTGCCTCTCTGAGTGGGGGTCCAAGTTGGGAGGAAATAAGGATGGGAGTTTTTGCAGCCATCTTGTGACCTGAAGAGAGACACGATCTGAGAAAAGTGCCAACGCAGGAGAGATGGATTCAGCCAGGGCCTGAGGACAACTGGGTTCTGGATCCAGTCACTCCTGAAGTTAGATTACCTGGGTGCTTTTCAATCCCAGGAGCCAATAATAACTGACAAGAACATAATTTGCAACTCTGCCTTTTGGGTACAAGCCAACCAGAGTTGGGCTCTCTAGCTTTGCCACTAAAAATATCCAAAGTCCTGCTGTTACATCGAGGATTAAATGAGATGGGAAGGATTGGGAAACACTTACTGTGTTCCTCCGAAAATAAGACCGGGTCTTATATTAATATTTGCTCCAAAAGACGCATTAGGGCTTATGTTCAAGGGATGTCATCCTGAAAAATCATGCTAGGACTTATTTTCTGGTTAGGTCTTATTTTTGGGGAAACACGGTAGCACAGAATAAAGCCCCCCACACACAGAGTTACTGTGCTTTCAAGGTGACTGGGAGGAATTCTTTCACGTCGTGCCACCCAAAATGGCATGCTAGCCAAATCCAAAACCCGTTGTCGCCTCCCTTCTGAAACCAGCCTTGTCAGGCCGCCGAAGAGTTTCACAGACATCAGCACATCAGCTGGGTGACCTGCTAGGCTAATTAGCCCAGCGTTCCAGGCGTTACGCAGACTTGCCGGACATGATGTTTTGCAAATTCAGGGTGAAATATTTAATTCATCAAAGCTGCTCAGTCAGTTGTCATACCGAGTCAGTAAGCGCCTGGGCAAGGGCCGGGCTCCATGGGAGGGTGCCAAGGCCAACTTCGCCAGAGCTTTCCATCACCTTCACCACGGAGACCGACTGAACAGCTTCAGCCACACTGGTGAATTCAGAGCACGTGCGCCTGGCACCTGACAATTCATAGCCCCCAGGTGTCTGGGTGTCTAGTGGCAGGTCGTCATCTGTCCCCAGGGTTTACAGCACCACATAAGAGCAGCTGAGATTACATGCTGTGGGGAGTAGACATTCCCACAGGGGGACCAGGCTAGGGGAGAAGAGGCCGATGGGTGCGTGCGTGTGCGTGTGCGTGTGTGTGTGCGTGTGTGTGTGTGTGTGTGTGTTCATACATGCATAAAATATTTCAGGATATTTGCCTCCAAGGAGGAAACTGGGGCAGGGAATACCCAAATACCTTTTTATACCTCTATTATATTAAGTGACAAAGCAAATTACAAAAATGTATGTCAAATGTTACTTCAAAAATGTAGGTCAAAAATATTTTACATACACACATACCCTCAAACACACATATATACATATATGTTTAACTATGATAGTGTATATTTATTTTTGATATTGCATATTTTAAGTAGATGACTTATTTGGCATGTTCCAATATTTAAAAAAAATAATAGCAAACACGGCTGCAATACTTAATGTTTTTACACACACACACACAAATTAACTTAGTGAGGACAACCCTAAGAGCTACATACTATTATTATCACATTCATCTTACCAACGAAGGAACAAAGGCACAGAGAGGTTAAGTCACATGCCCAAAGTCACACAGCTAGTCAGCAGCAAACTAGGATTCAAGCTGAAGCAACAGGTCTTGGAATCTGTGCATTTAACCTCTAGGCTGAACTGTGTCACACTGCCTCTGTGTCTTGTTTCAGTTTTCAGATTATAAAAGCTATATTCTCACTGGGGGAAAAAAATCAGAAAGCACAAAAGAAGGAAAAAGAGACCACCTGAAATTCCACTACACTCAGATATTTTGTTGCTTATTTGTTTGGCCCTATTCCATGGTGAGTATGTGTATGTATGATTTTATGTAAAAATGGAATAACATTTGACATAGATTTTTGTAATCTGCTTTGTTACTTAATAATATGCTGGAAATATAAAAGGGTATTCAGATATGCATATACTGCCAAATATACACATTTTATACATACACACACACACAGAGGGTGCCAGAAAAGTGTATGCACATTTTAAGAAAGGAAAAAACTGTATTAAAATTGTAATAATATATGCCAATAACAAAAGATGAATACAAGTCATGTGTATATATTTTTGGCACGCCTGGTGTGTGTATACATGTATATATATTTATATATATACATATATATATGTGTGTATATATATATATATATATATGTATATGTTGTTTTTACATAAATGGAAGCCTACTATACACAATATCCTGTCTTTTATTTTATACTTCATTTTTCTTGGAGACCATCCCTTATTCAAATGGAAAGTGTTTCTCATTGTTTTAGAAGACTGTATCACGTTCCATGGTCTGCTTGTATCATAACTTATTTCACTAGTCCACATTGGCTGTTAAGATTACGTCAAACCTTCGTTAAGGAGGTGACATTTGAACTGAGAACTAAAATAAGGTAGAAAGTGAAGGTCAGGAGAGAAGGGAAAGAAAATAGTCAAGATGCAGAAAACAGCACATGCAAAGGTCCTGAAGCCCATGAAATGGGAAGAAGATGTACATGGCAGTCACCAGGGCGAAGCAGGGCACCAGATGGTATCTAAGAGGGCAGCAGAGAGCTGACCACATGGGACGTCGCTAGTTCTGACAAAAAGCCCATCTTCATCCTAAGAGCAACAGCACAGACTGACAGGCATGCGTTTTGGGGAGTGAAATAGGAGAGGCCCTCTTCTCCTTCTCTAAGAAGCTCCACCCAGGCCTGAGCTTCCTCACGCCCAACAGTGTGGACTGAGTCCGGGAGAAGCCTTCCCGGCAAGGCTCTGTACCAGGTGGCCTGTCCGGCTCCACTCCCCTTTAGTGAGCCAGACAGAGTCAAAACTCCAGAACTTCCTCCATTCTGCCCAGCCCCCTTTCTTTCTCCCCCAGGGCAAATGTTCTCTGCGGTGTGTTGGGAATTCTGTCATCTCCCACCCAAGACTGGGTTTATAAAGATACAGGAGAGGTGTTAAGCCTTCAGTAATTATCACCTCTGGGGAGGGAGGGGGGAGTCCAGATGGGGTCAAGAGGAAAGTGAGTTTATTTTCCCTCTGAATCCCCCTGCATTCCATGTTTTCATTAGGTCCCAAGGCCTGGGCTCAGGGTGTGTGTGTACTCCCGGATTAGAAGGGGGGGAAAAAAAGGAAAGGGGATCAGTGCCATTGCTGCCTGGATATTCAGAGGAGCCAGTCTGGCACCCACAGAAACAAGTCAGCTTGGGCTGGAATGAGGGTGGGTACAGCTGGCAGCATCCTCACACTTTAACGACCCCATTTTCCTTTGATTGGACCGGAATGGCCCTTGAATCAAGAATGTTTCCTCCCAAGCCTCAGTTCCAGAATGAGGAATGTTCATGTTTTGATTAGGATTTCTCCATTTTATGAGCTTTAGTGCTTCCCATTGAAAGGCCAAAAAAAAAAAGGGTGGGGTGGGGTGGGGTAGAGTGGTGCTGAGACAAAGACAAAAGTAGATCCCAGATTTCAGAGCTACCCTAACATCCCATGAAGCCTCTAGGGTCTGGGGTGAACTGATATTCTGGGACCCAAACCACATTTTTGAAAACGTCCTCTCCTGGAGTTCCCAAATCTTTTTTGCTGAGAAGATGACAACATCGTGTGCCTAACTGGTCTACCTAGGACCACACCTGGCCCTTCCAATTTGCTCCATACCTTTGCCAGAGTCATGGTTGCTTCCACGTAGTTACAATTATAATTGTTACTGTATTATAACAACCATTATATATAAATGTGATCATTATGGATAACTTATAATACAGTATTATAATTGTTAATATATATTGTCTTGGGCTCTTTAAATGTACTGACATTCGATTCTCTCAATCGTCTTATTAAGTGGGCCCTGTAATTATTTCCATTTTACAGATGAGAAAACAGTCGCCTGCAGGAATTTGGCCAGGTGGAACAGCGACTTGGTGGCAGAGTTGGAATTTGAAGCTAGGTGGTCTTGCTCTGCTGCTGTGCTGTGTAATATGGCAGCTAATCGCCACATGTGGCTGTTCGACACTTGAAATGTGATGAGTCCTCAGTGAGATGGGCTGTGAGTGTAACATACACACTGGATGTTGAAGGTTAATTTGAAAAAGAGAATGTAAAATTTCTCATTCAGTTTTTCTTATACTGACTACACGTTAAAACGAGAATACTTGGGACATATTGGGCTCCACAAGATACATTATTAAAATTAATTCATCCTGGTTCTTATTTTTTATTATTTTATTATTATTTTTTTACAGATTTTATTGGGGAAGGGGAACAGGACTTTATTGGGGAACAGTGTGTACTTCCAGGCCTTTTTTTTCCAAGTCAAGTTGTTGTCCTTTCAGTCTTAGGTGTGGAAGGCGCAGCTCAGCTCCAGGTCCATTTGCCGTTTTCTAGTTGCAGGGGGCGCAGCCCACCATCCCTTGCGGGAGTCAAACTGGCAACCTTGTGGTTGAGAGGATGTGCTCCAACCAACTGAGCCATCCGGGAGCTCAGTGGCAGCTCAGCTCAAGGTGCTGTGTTCAATTTTAGTTGCAGGGGGCGCTGCCCACCATCCCCTGCAGGACTCGAGGAATCGAACTGGCAACCTTGTGGTTGAGAGCCCACTGGCCCATGTGGGAATCGAACCGTCAGCCTTCGGAGTTAGGAGCATGGAGCTCTAACCGCCTGAGCCACCGGGCCAGGCCCCCGGTTCTTATTTTTTAATGTGGCTATTAGAAAATTTTAAATTGCACGCATGACTGATATTTCCTTTCAACTGGACTCTGGTGCCTGGCTAGAGGCTTAACCATGACACTCCACTGTCTCAGTGCAGAGCAGATCGTGCCTGGGGCCCAGTACACACCCATTTTCACCTTATACTAGGCACATAAGGGAAGTTACTTCCCAGTCTCAAGGCCCATCGAGCGGTTGTTTTGGGAATAATTCAAGGTTGGCTGAAGACGAGCAAGGAATTACAGATTTTACCATTGGCGTCAACCGTGCAGCTGCAGCTTCCCCTTCCTATGGCAATGTACATACATGTCCAGCTACACTGACCATGTTTTCTAAACCTCATTTGGGGTCATGACAAGGGAAGAGGCTACTTCAAATCAAGACTTAATGAGAAATGTGGAGACATCTGGATACTCCAGGTGACGGTCCATCCTGCCCAATGACTAGCACATACTAGGTGGCCAAACATACGCACTGAATAATAACTAGATGGAGGAATGGAGGAATCTGTGTGCAGCAATGGATTCCGCTAGAGAGAACTGAGCCGATTCACAAAACAAGAGGACCCCAGGTACAGAGAAAATACTGGACAGGGTAGAAAGAAACCACGGTGCCCAGTTTCAATGACTCATGATAACAGTTTACAGACTGGGAACCTGAATCTCAAGTTCCTGGGATTCGTTGGGAAATTCAGCCAGCGTGAGGTCTCAGCTTTATTGTCAATATTATTTTTCAAATAAATTCTTCGTGCCTATTAAAGACTATAAAAATGAGACTTTTAAGAATGTAAATATTTAATTTGCTGTTGCCCAGTTCAATAAATAATGTAAGAATCGTTTCTTTTTAATTTCAAATGTTAAAAAATTATGCTCATTGATTTTAACTCACTCTTTACTTGTTTTTTAAAATAAATATTGTCAGGGATGCTCATATAGATACATAGGTGCCTATTTTTTTCCCATTAGCTGCTCCTGACAGGCAATACCAAGTGGATAAGTGACCGCTAAGAAATTATGAATAATCCAGGTTGGGCCTATAGCCTGTCACATTCAACCCAGAAATTTGGGAATCAGTTTAATTCTCTTTCTCACTGGCTCTCTCCTAAGGGTGAACAACAGTTAGATTTATCCCGGCAATTCAGTGTTTGTCATATGCCCCGAACAAACTGTGTCACTCAGGACAAGCCAGGTGAGCTCTCAGTTGCCCGATCTGTAAACTGTCAACCCTCCCCCATTGTTTCTTTCAGCTATAAACTGGACTCCTCAGCCCTCGATTTCCATCAATTAACAGGACCACACTGTATTCCATAGGTCTTTCTTACCCCTGACGGTGGAGACCAAGTGATTTCAGAGGCCCAGAAACACAATGTTGGCAGCACGCGGGCGCTAATAATAAAAGCACTGGACTCGCACACAAAGGAAATGAGATTCCCAAGAAATGCCCCCGTTTATGAAAGGGCAGAAGGAAAAGAGAGAGACTTTTCATTCTGCTGAGGTTTAAACACTCGAGAACATTACCCAGGCATCGGATCTCTCAGGGAAACAAGGGAGCTGGCGTCCCACTAGGTTAATACACATATGGAAAATGTTAAACAGAGAGGCGAGGGAAGTAAGAGTCTACATGAGTTCAAGAGACACCTCGATTTGTTTCTGGGAAAGGAGGAAATTGGCGTACACGGCAAACAAGACGAAAAGGTTGAATTAAGTTAAATCCCAACAGAGGAAATCGGCACAGACTGGATGGGCCAGAGAATATTTTTTCCTTCTTTCCTTCCGTGTGTGTGTGTGTGTGTGTGTGTGTGTGTGTGTGTGTGTGATTATCATCCCTTTTCCTCATATTCTTCTGTCAGTGAAACTTCTCGGCTCCATGCACATACCTGACCCACACACCCTAGAAATGAGGGTGTCGTGCATTCTAATCCTAATGTCACCACCAGCTTGTTGAGTAACCTGCAGAAAATGTCTCAACCACTACGGGCCTCAGTTTCCCCTAAAGGCATCTGGTGGTGACTTGGCTTGTGTAGGCCCCTTTGGGGGGAGAGCAGGAAGATGGAATCTGGGGCCCAAAACGCTGGTTGGAGAAACCCCGAGTTATGCAAATTTCCATCTCTACATCCCAAAGTTATCCTGAAATTCACCTTTTTCCCTGAAGGAAAGAGACAGCCAGTGCAGCCCTTCCCACGCGGTACACGGGCAAGGATTGCTCTGGATTTTGGTTACATCAATGGTGTAGGAGTCTTTAGAATTTGTAAGTGAATCTTTTTTTCATTTAGAAGGCACAGATAAAATTTTATGACGGCACTGTCCATAATAATCAACGAAATGGAAACAACCAACATTGGAAACTAAAGGGAATTGTTAAAAATATACCATAAACATTTATATACTAGAATCCCGAGGAGCCATTAAAATGCAGATTTTCATAGATTTGCTCACATGGGAAAATTCTTATGTATTCAAGTGTAACAAGCAGGACTCATAACTGTACAGATAGAGTCAAAATTTATAACGTACATGTCAATGCGTGCACATTTAGGCACAGATTCTGGGATTGGTAAACTCTGGCTCACACCACCATCCAGCTCACTGTCTCTTTGTGAATAGCTCGTGAGTTAAGAATGTTTTTTTCTTTTTTTACATTTTCAAATGATTGAGAGAGAAAAAAAAATCAAACGACGAATAATGTTTCATAGCCCAGGAAAATTATGTGAAATTCAAATTTCAGTGTTCCAAAATCAGATTCTATTGGAACGTGACCATGTTTTTTTTTTTTTTTTAACATATTATCAATGGCTGCTTCCACACTGCACTTGGCAGAGTTGAGAAGTTACAACAGAGAGCATATGGTTGTAAAGCAGAAAGAATTTCTATCGGGCCCTTCACAGAAAAAGTCTGCAGACCCACGCACTAAAGGACAGCTAGGGAGGAAATATACCCGAGTGTGTTGTGGGATTGAATAGACTTTTTATTTTCTTAAATTTTTCTTGTAACTTTTTATCTTTTCCTAACAATGACGATTTGATAACTTTTATGTTCATCAAAACATGCCCGTTTATTAATTATCCCTACAAATAGCAAATCCTTGATCCTTTGGGCAACACTTTTCTGGGGCTGGGGTGAGCAGAGGAAGTTTCCACGGATGCCAATAAAACTATCTCCTTACTCCAAAATGTACAATCACACAACTGCTACCATTAAATGAGTGCCTACTACGTGCTGAAATTGTGCTGAAATGAGGCCTGTCTCCTAGACCTCATTCAAATGTCGCCACAACCCCATATGGAAATTGCTATTACTTTCCGCCTCTCACACAGAGCTAAGAGAACACACAATGAAGGAATTAGACACCTGGCATCAGTTCTTCTGACCCCAGAGCCTAGTCTGTAGAAGAGGCTGCAAGCTTGACTCAAACCCTTCTTGCCCTGGACAGCAGGACAGGCAGCCTTCTGCAGAAGTCAAGGACAAGTAATCTTTCCCGGTACATTTGCCAGAGTATCCAACAAGGTCGTGCATCCACTGTCACAGCTGCGCATGTTGTTCTGTCATTTGCCCTTTAAAATGTTATTCAGCCATCCTATTGCTTTCCCATGTAAAGGGGTGGGGTAAAACCCACCCACAAATTGCAAGCAAGCAGCTGAGTGCTGAGTCAGTCTTTGGGCACTTGACCTGCCAGCTCAAAAGAGTTAACACAGGCCCCCTAGGAAAGCCTGTAGTTCGTCACATCCCCTTCTCTGCTTCCCGGGACCCTGTCCTTCCTCCACTCCTATTTCCAAAACCCTCACGGCAGGCTAAGCACAGAGCACCCGGAAAACAGAATGGGCAAATGCCTGCTGGGACACATGCCCATTTGGCATCTATGCACAGGGCAAAGGAAGTGGACACAGGCATGAGCAGAAAAGGGGTTGTAGGGGAGAGGAGAGAATGAATTGACACAAGGTGGCTCAACACTGTGACGAGAGACGGAGACAAAGACATTCTTTAGGGAGGAAATAGCCAGTGGAATTGACATTTTCTGGATCTAGCATCAGACACACCTGGGGCTAGTCCAAGCTTTGCCATTTACCCATCATGGGATCCAGGGTAGGTCTCTTACTCTCTCACAGCCTCAGTTTCCTCACATAAAATAATACTAATTTCCACTTCCTCGGACTGTTATGAAAATTGAATCAGAGAATGCAAGGAAAAAGCTTAGCCCAGCTTGGTACCTACTAAACACTCAGTAAATAATGGCCATGTTATTATCACGAAGGTTTCTGTCACTATTATTATTTTCATGAGGCATTATTAGCAGGAGGCTCACTGTTCTGGAGGTGGTCTCCGTGTTCAAGGTTCCTCAAAGTTCAAACAACAAGATAAAGGACAGCAGCTTTGGAAGCCTTTAAAACCATATGAAGAAACACGGGGCAGTGAAGCCAACGTGAGGCCCAGCTCTGCAGCCGGCTAGTAACGTCTCACCCTCCTGAGTTTCAGTTTCCTCATCTGCAAAATGCTGATCACAGTATCTTCCTCACTAGACCGTTGTAGAGATGGTAAAACAAACAGGAAAATCAAAACATCTCTACACATCAGTTACTTTCTTGTCACTTGAGTGAGGTGATTGTTAAAAGGATGAATGAGTCCACTGCTTTCCCTGTTGCCCCCCTGCCCCCAGAACTCATCACTTTTTTAAAAAAAATCTGATTCTCAGCTTCACCATCACTCATGCCCACCGTGGCCAAGGTCTCAAGGATCTGAAATTATCATTGACATTCCATCTGTCTCACCTCTGAAAGGCCTGATTGTGCTGGAAGGGGCTTCCTCGAGTAGGTTTCCTTGCCTGGCCCTACGAGCTGCCTGCTGGCTGCAAGGAGAGGTGCCAAGGTGAAAATGGGAACCAGATTTCTCTCCTTTTGAAGCTTCCCAAGGTTGCAGACTACTGGGTTGGTCTGCCTTGTATATTCTGAATCACAGGACTACGCTTTTGGCCAACAAAACACTATTCTTCAAGACGAGCGGTGAGAGCGTGGAGAGAGAAGATACATCTCGGGGAAATCTTTTCTCAGAACGGATGAGGTTAGGATGGACCTGGCTGGCTATTGGGATAACACGGAGACGTGTTCTCCTCTGGAAGAGAGCATCGCTGAGCAGGCCTTGGGATGCAAGGAAGAGACTGTTCAGCTGATGGTGGTTTAAATGGGAGGTTACTTTGCTCATGGAGCAAGAAGCCTGACAGAGGCAGTTCCACGGTTGTGGCAGTGGCTGAGGATGGAGGGGTCAGGGGCCACATCCATGATTTGCTCACCCTTGCCCTCATGGTCACAAGATGGCTGCTGCCACTGCTGACATCAAACCTTCCCAAGATAAGACCCACAGTGGATAGAAAGGGGGCTAGTGGAAAAGGGATCTCTCCTTGCAAACCTCTTTTTTTCCTTAGGTAAGAAACTCTTTACTGAAAGCCTTGAGCAGAGCACCCTCTTACATCTTATTGGCCAGGTTTGAGTCACCTGTCCACGTCAGAGCAATCGTGGGCCAAGAGAAGATGTTTGCTGATATTGACATACTCGTAGGTCAAGTGTGTTCATTCCCTGGGGCTTGGCTCATTGTCACCCTGAATGAAATGGGGGTTTTGTTAGAAAAGAAAAAGAAAAACGTGGGGAGGAGGCAACCACCTCACACAGATGCTCCTTGGGGACCACATGTGTCATCCCCTGTGGCTGTCCTGCCTCATCTGGCACCAATCAGGGCTCTGGACATCTTTGTTAAAAGCATGAATGAATGTATCTGACGTGGCACCTACCATAACACTCAGTACTTCGGGGTGTTCAGTAAACATTTGTTGAACAAATGAAGATGTCCATCCAAATGCCTTGACGAGCAGGGACGGTGCTGAACGATGATTTATCGAAGGAACTCTTACCCCCAATTCTTGGATTCCATGTTGCTTAATGAAATGGATGGACTACAGGGCAGGAGACGTGCTCTTTGTCCAAACACTATTCAATGAACCAGCTATGTGGTTCTAGACTATGTATCGGCAAACTTTTTCTACAAAGGGCCAGACAAAAACTATTGTCGGCTTTTGTAGGCTACATGCTCTCTGTTGAGCCTGTTTCACTGTGCCCTTTGTAGCACGGAAGCAGCCATAGACAATCCATACACAAACGGCCTGGCAGTGAGCCACTCAAATTTTCTTGGCCAAAAAATAGGCAGCAGGCCGGACTGGGCCCGCGGGCTCTAGTTGGCCAACTCCTGCTCTAGGCCACAAAAGCAGGATCCCAGCCTGGACCACGGCCACCCAGCTCTGACACGAGAACCAAAGCCAAGGATGTTTCGGCTTCTGCGTTAGGATGCTCTGAAAAGTAGACCCCAAGATGTGAAAGATGAAGGGGAAGAAGCAGGAGAGGGTGGGGTGCCTTCAGGCCCAGAGGCAGGTCTGACACCTCTGAAAGGAAAGGGGGAAGGAGGGAAGGCTGAGCAGGAAGAAGCTTCTATCATAGCCAAGTTCAAAGGAAGTCTCAGCGAAACTAATAGGGGACCTCACGACGACATCACCTATCAGAGGAGCCCCGCAGCCTGCAGGTGGGGGCCTGCGGTAATGTCCCCACCAGGCTTCGTCCCAGGATGGAAGCAGCCTTGGAGAAATGCAGTCTCACTAGGAATATAATAGAGGATTCAAAGGAGCGGCCACTGAGCTTCTCAGTCAACTATGACCCACAGAGCAGAGGTTTGTGAGGCTCCTTTCCAGCACAACCTCTCCGAGAGTCACTGCTTAGAGAAATCATCAAACGTTACATCTACAGGCAAAGGGGCACACAGTAACTACTGGCTGGTGCCCTCCTTTCCTGGTTAGGACCAGGGGATAAAGTGCACAAAGCCCACAGCATACGTTCTCGGTCCTTAGAAAGGGCTCAATGCCTCGTTGCCTTTACTATTGTTTTAAGAGCCCTGGGGTGTCTGGGTGTGGATGAAATGCATCTTTATTCTGCAAGACCCTGGAAGAGTGAGAGTGTAATGCTTTCCCTGGAGAGGCTTGATCTGCTTAACATCTAGATGGAGGAGCTGTGTGTCCCAGAGTGTGTTCTGTGGAACCCCGGCCCACAGGACGGTAAGGTGGCAGATAAGGTGTGATGCTGAGCCAAAGGATTCTGTGCTCAGCTAAATCTGGGAAACAGTTTTTAAAAAAATAAAATAAAATTAGACGAGTTCCCTTCCTGCAAATCTTCTCAGAGCCTTTGATCCACGATTCTGAGAATTTCCTAAGCCTAACTTACGGGCTCATGGATCTAACACAGTGGATAGTCCACTGGAGAAATTATAGGTCCACAGTGAGTCTGTGGAAATTATCCTGGTTATCTCACATCAGTGAGTTTGCCACACTCTTAGGGATATCTAGATAATAGTTACTGTAGACGTCTGAGAATCTTTTGGAGACGCAGTATTGTATTGTGGTTTAGAGTATGGACCAGGGTGCCAGGCCTGCCTGCCTCAGTTTCCTCATCTATAGAATGTGGGTAACAATAGTTCCTCCCTCATAAGGTTATTGTAAGAACAGAAGGACCTCTTATGGATAAAAACACTTGAAACAGAAACTCAGGAAACAGTACTTAAGTGTTACCCACTGCTGCATGCTAGGCATTTTATATATGTCACCTTGATTCCCCCAAGAGCTCTTCCAAATTGGCTCAACATGCTAAACCAAACCCAATTTATTGTGGGTGACTTTGAAAAGGTTTCAGTGAAATTTGGTACCTGAGTTGAGGTGAGATGATTTCCTGGAGGAACAATTACAGGTCACAAAACCACCAGAGTACGTGTTTGCGGCATGACTCCAGGTGGTAGCTTGACAATTCTCTCCCGAGCCCAGATGCATCGAAAACTCCACGGAGAAATGCGGAGAGGCCAGAGCCCAACCAAGCCACACGTGGTGACATTCCCCAGAATCTTTTCCAAGTGTCAAAGGATATTGGAACCATGCTAGGGCACACAGCGTAGTTTCAAACATTGTGAAAATTGGCCACTTTGGAAACAATTTAATTCTACTCTGCATATTAAATCATTTCTCCATTTTATGAGGTACATAGAAAAATAATAATAAATTATTTCCCCCCAAGG
This sequence comes from Rhinolophus sinicus, assembly GCF_036562045.2. Taxonomy (NCBI): domain Eukaryota; kingdom Metazoa; phylum Chordata; class Mammalia; order Chiroptera; family Rhinolophidae; genus Rhinolophus; species Rhinolophus sinicus. The sequence goes on along the minus strand of NC_133765.1, from coordinate 29,983,067 downwards.
TACTAGGAGAAATTGTGTCACAGTATTAGGTTATGATCTCTTGTACTAGTTAATAGATATTCGGGGCTGTTTTTATTTCAACACAGAAATATAAAGATGTAGTGACAGGTGTGATGGGAAATACATGTTCCTAGCATGTTCCTGGCATTTGGGGACCTTTTCTCCTAACTCCATAAGCAAAATTGTATTTCCATCACAGGAGTCTTTTGGGGACCAGTGTGCCTGGTGAGTAAATATCTGGGCATGAGCTAGATGTTTAGGGAAATTCATGGACAGTTTCAAGGGCATTTTAGTGAATTACAGGCCCCGGGACAGGATGTGGTGTGTGTGGGGCAGGGAGCTCTTTCTCATCATCAACTCGTGTTTTATTCTATTAATTAAAGGAGCAGCAGCAACGAGGATCCCAGAGAATCCAGAATAATCCTGAAATTGACGCTGCCTCAGTCAGGAAAGGTTATTTCATTTAAAAAAAATTAAAAAAACCCTACCTGTTTCTACACTGAATTTGCCATGTCAAGTGGAACAGGAGAACGAGACAAGATAGAGTAATAGGAGTACTGGAAAGGAAGTGATGCGGTGAATACTTTCCATGTGTCAGGTGCCAAGAATTAGAAACTAAAAATAACCTAGTGTCTGTTTTAATGGAGACTGGCCGGCGAGACACGGGGCGAGGGGGGGCAGTGTTCAAGACACCTGACAACTGTGGTTATTAGACCTGTAGGATGACCCCCACTTGCCCCCACCTCCTAGTATTCACACTCTGTGTGATCCCCTCCCCTGGAATGAAATGCTTCAAACTAATAGAATACAGCGTCACTGGATACTAAAATGAGTGTGAACTCCTGAATAGTCATACACATTTGGGATGTGGAGACAAGGATGGTGGTTCTGAGATATAAAGTGAGCAAACTGGTAGATAAATCACTGGTGAAACAGCTGTCATGTAAAATCAACTTTGCTCAGGGATTCTCACTGCTTACACTCACCTCCTCCACTCACATGCACACGTAGGCTCGGCTCCCAGGATCCAGCATGAGAAGGAAACTCATAACAGTTTGTCTTTCTCGGCTCCTGTCTTCAGCCCTATAGAAAGCTAACTGGAACATGGCTATGTCATGGATCAGTGAGTACAAACTCAGCCATGCTTTGGCTGTTTAAAAACTGTTTCCTCTCCTGAAAGCCTGCACCTGCCCTAGACAGACAGCAGAGAGAAGCTGGTCTGGCCATTGGCTGCCTCTAGCTACCCAGCAACAAACGAGCTGCTTCCAGCCACTGAGACCCATAGCCTGGCACCCAGGGAGTCCTGGAGTCACCAGCCATCCAAGCACAGGGATTTCCAATATTTGCCATCTGGTGGAGAATGAAGGGAAAAGTTCGGAGAGAAAGATGAAGGTCGTGGGGGACCAGAATCTGGGCAAAGAGAGAAAGCAGAGCTAGATGGAAAGAAACTGCCCTCTTCAGCCTCAAACCATCTCTACTGGTTTGGCTTTGGAACGTGGGTCACTTCGAAGAAAAGCTAACATACTGTTCTGGAGACTTCCATGAGTTCTGAGCTGGACTGGCTGGGATACAATTCTAGACCTGCCACCTACTAGCAGTGGAACCATGGATGTGTTCTCTGAACTTCTGAGACCTCAGTTTCTTTATTTGTAAAATGATCATGAGAAAACCCATCCCAGAGAGGTTGTGTGGATTAAAGGAGATGATGTCTTTATTTTACTATTTTTCTTTCTTCCTTTTTTTCTTTTTTCTTTTTTTTTCTTTTTTTTTTGGCTGAAACTGCTTTTTAAAAAATTATTTCTTTCTTCAGTTACAGTTGACATTCAATATTATTTTATATTAATTTCAGGTGTACAGCATAGTGGTTAAACATTCATGTAATTTATGCAGTGATTCCCCCTGACTAGTGTAGAACCCACCTGGCACTGTACACAATGTATTATTGACTATATTCTCTATGCTGTACTTTAGATCCGAAGGGGATGACATGTATAAAGATGATGTGTTTAAACAGCACGTAGTAGGTGCTGAGTTAGTATTGCCAGTGATTGTAATGGGGGAAGAGGATAATAGGAAAGTGAAAAGGATCAAACAGATCCATCAGTTTCTCCTTTCCAATGGTGGACTTGCTTTGGAAAGTATAGTGTCCATTGGCAGGATGTCACTGGAAGCCCTGAGATACTCTGGGCCACACCGAAAGTATCTGGGTTACTTCCCACCAGTCTTGGAAAGGCAGCATGGCACAGGCAACACGAAGAGCTCTATCCTACGGCCCCTGCTTGGCTGGAGTTCAGAGAGACATAGTCGGCCTCCTTGCCCAAGACTGGGGAAATCAGAAGGCCAAGGGATTAAGACCAAAGTTGTGCAGAAAAGTCCAGGTCAAAACGGGGATGATCCACTTGGCGTTGAAACTCAGGTTTAAAGTCAGGGGTTGAAAACAAGAATTGGCAAAGGTCAGAGAAGAGGGAGGACGAATGGCAGTGGTCAGTGAATGCAGAAGTCTGATCACATCATCAGGAACCCAGGTTCTGTCTTTCTGCTCTGCCACTTTCCAGGGGTTGGCTTATCCTCTGAGGCTGCCCTACATGGTTCCAAAAGGTTGCTCCAGCCAAGGCATCATGGAAAGCAAATTCCAGGTGTAGAAAAAGGAACATCTGTTTCCTGTATCTCTTTTCAAGAGTGAGATAGGAACAGCACAGCAGATCTCCCCCGATTTCTAATTGGCCACAAACATATCACGTGACCTCACCTAAACCAATCACTGGAAAGCACGAAGGAGCCACCATGATTGGCACAGACAAGACATGATTCAGAGACCCGCCTTCCTGTGGGGAGTTGGGGAGGGGCCTATCTTTTGGGGAAGCACATGACTGACCAAGTGATTCATGAAAGCATTGGAGCTCTATTTCCAAGGCAGAGTGGACACAGTGGCTGTTGAGTAGATAACCAAGTTCATTTTGTGTCTCTGCCCTCATGATCGCTCCCACCTCGGATTCTGTTCTCTAACAATCATTGAAAGCTTGGGTACCAGGCACCAGGCTAAGCATCTCAGGATACCACCTTGCGTAATCTTCACAGCAATGGGGGAAGGGGATAATATGAAAGTGAAATACTATGATGTAGGTACCATTTTTATCCTCATTACTGATGAGGAAAACTGGCACAGAATGGTGAAGGAACTTCCCTAAGGTCACAGTTAAAAAATGGTAGACTCAGGACTCTTGAAATCGACAGGTTCTAAGGCTGGGCTGCCCGGTACGGCCGCCACTAACCACAAGCAACTCTTTAAAGGACTTCAAATTAAAAGTCCAGTTCCCCAGTTGCACTAGTTGCATTTCAAGTGCTTAATAGAAACATGCCGGGCCAGTGGCTACCATATTGGAGAGTATAGAGAGAGAACATTTCCATCATCACAGAAAGTTCTGTTAGACAGCGTGGTTCCAGAACCCAAGATCTCAGCCACTCCACTCCCCCTAAGTGTTTCCACGTGACACACTGTAGATGGGTAGTCTTTGTGGAGGTTTCCCAAGGAACCCCATTAAATGCAGGAAGAGTCCCGCCTCTTTTTACCCCACTGCCAAGAAAAAAGGCTCTATCACAACATGCGCGTTTTAATTTTTTTTCCTGAGAATCTCCTAAGCAACCAACCTATTAGGGGAAAGGGAGAAATTGAAATTTCTCATGTCCCGGAAGTGACTCAGAGGAGGAAAAACTAGAAAGGCCACAAGACAGGAGTAGCCTTTGAACTTGGGAGACACTCAAAACTGCACTGTGGTTAACCTGTTCCCCCACATCCGTGCCCAGCAAAAGCCCTGCCAGGTCCACATTCCCAAGCTCCTCCCCGTTCTCACTCAAACTGCCAATCCACAGCCAATGTGTTTCCCAATTCATGACAAGACAACACGGTGTCCATACCAGGTGACAATGTGGTATGAGAGACAACACCCGCTGAAAACCCAAAATACTCTCCTGGTTCCACCCTCACAAAAATTCCTCAAGGGCCAGAGCTCATGAGTCAGTTTGAGGTCTGGCTAATCCGACTTTCAGACACTGATGCGTTAGAGGACTGGGCATGGTTCCTCGCCAAAGGTGTTGTCACAGCTGTACAGATCTTTAAGGTGGCACAGGAGTCTCCCTTTATACATCTCCCTTCATGCTCAGCTGGGGGCCATCTTGGGGCTGCCAGGGACGAAGCTGCCCTCAACAAGATGGATGTGTCTAGGAAGGAACATGTATTTAGGAGACCCAGACCTAAGCTTGAATCCCTCCTCTGTCATTTATCAATCTTCCCAGAAAGGAAGGTCGCGATTCTCTAAGATCACCATCGCCATAAAAAGGGGCCAAAATGCCAACTTTATACAGTTGTCTTAAGGGTCAGAGAAGTTGATGGTGACAAAATGTCCGGCACATAACAAGTACCGGATACTTGCATTAGAAATTTGGGTAGAACCTAGGAGTCAATTTGGAAAGTATTCTGGACAGGGAACCAGAAATACCAAACCTTCCCAGTTACCCTTTTCCAAAGGGTTGTCATCCAAGAACAATGCCAGACAAAGGAAAGCAAAACAGCATGGTGTTACTAGCTGAGGCGTTGGTGCCAAATAAAGGCAAGGCAGGAGAGTCACCAGGGCTGGGTCACACCACCTGGAAGCTTCCTTTCTGAGGCTGCTGCTGTCTGAAGTGCCTCCGGCCAAAGTCAACCTCTAAGCCATCTCTCCCTCCACCTGTATTGCCTCACCTGCAAACTGACGCTGGCCATTTAGGGGTGGGGAGCAGTTTCTAAGAAAGGAGGTGTCGCTCTGTGATACATAGCCAGAAAGACAGAAAAGAGAGGAGAGAAAAAGACGGACAGACACGGGACCATCATGCCCTGACCTGGAAGCTCCAGCCCTAGAAAAGGAAAACTAGTCAATGTCCTCAAACATCACTGATCAGATTCAAATTACTCCCGGTGATCGGGCCAGGGGGAGCGTGACCGTTTTCTGCCATTGGTTTTGATTAAGTGCATGAAGGTGTGGAGGAACCCTGAACTCTACTTGGAAGACTCTAACTGGATAATCCTCCTCGCATGGAAATAGCCAAAGACTCATCCTATTATGATTCTAGGATGGCTTTACAAAGTTGCCGGGGAGGAGGTGGTTAAAGAACAGATTCCCGGGTCCAGCACTGGAAACAGTGATCAGTAGGTCAGGTGACCCCTGGGAACCTGTATTTTGTAGGTGGATATATAACCAGGTGGGGAAGGCTCCTGTGCCTGCTGACTTTTGGGTGGATTTCCTGGTGACTGGTGTATTTCTCAGGCTGTTTCCATTTCCCTCCCAAGTTTGCTGTTGATGCTCTCCTTAGAGAATTCTGCTGCTTCTCTGTGTCCAAAGCCCCAGCTTCCTCTTAAGAAATCTTTCCCCTCCGACCAACCCACTTGACCTTCAAAGCTACCATCGTAGTGCACGTAGGTTCTAGAGAGGAGTGTTATTTCCACCCTGATGTTTATTTCTGGCTCTGTATCTTTGAGAATGGCTTGCAACTTAGGCAACTTGTAGCCATCTGACTATGAGCATGTAGGAAAAGTCTGGTAAGAATTATCACAGAACAATCTGTACCTTCAGAGCTCAAATGTAAGTGGAAGAATCAAAGCACCACAGGCTGAATGTGTGGATTCACACACACCCACACACATTCACACACATGCGGAGAAAACACAACCAAAATGTGGAACCTTCTGCACACGCACACGAGTGCCATATGGACTATGGAAAAGTCAGTACATACACCGACCTACGTGTCTCGAGACAAGCTGTGCCCCACCAATGCATCTAGTTCCCATCCCCGACGTGCAAAAGCCACCAGCATAACTTGCCTTAACCCCATTCCTTACTCTCACCCAAACTTGATCCATCAGCCTATCTCTGACCTTTCATTCTAAACTCCGTCTTTAACCACTCGATCGCTGACTACCTCCTCACTCCATTCCCACCTTCTCAGCCATCCTAGGCCCTCCTCCAGAGGAGAAGGCTGATTATAAAGTGAATCTCAGGAATGGCATGGGACGTCTCCACCTCATTCCACTAAAGTCACCTTCAAGGACAGCTCTAGCTACAGAAACGGATTGTGACACAGGGGAAAGAACACACACACCCTGCCACAAAAACCTCAGCGCACCTGGGGAACGTCAACAAAGGGAAGCCTCCTGGGCTTTTCTCTGTAATGGTCTACCTCGTAAATATTCCACCGGGTCAGAGATCGCAGCAGGTGTCATCTGCAGTCCATGACGGAAACACGGAGGTACACCAGTACAAGTTTTAAATTGGAAAGCAATGCCTGAGATGAGAAGGAGGGGTACGGCATACATGTGCATGACATGTGGGCCAGGCCCCTATCCTGTCAGCCGAGTTCCAGGTCTTTCAAAGCAGGGACGTGCTAGAACATTTTGTCAGCTGCTGTGAGCACATCTGCCTCGGTCTTCATTTATAAGGGACAAAGAGCAGATGCTCCTCTGGGTCAGTTACGGAGCCATGTTCCTGCCCAGGGGTCAGGCTAGGACACAGTCGTACCTCCAGAGAGTTCCAGAATCGGGAAATCCTGAACTTGAACAGTGTTAGCATGTCCCCAAATGTGTTTGCGTCAATACCAGCTGCATTGGATGTACAATGGCATAAAAGAGGGAGCAGAGCGATGGGAAATTCTACTATAAATAAAATGAAACAAGTTTTTGACTACAGCGCTTTTCAGAGCCTTCGGTGTCTACAGCACACTGTGAATGTCAAACGGGAGACAGAGTAGACAATATTTTCCAAGCTGAGCTGGGTATAGAACCCTTTTCTGAGAAGTGCTTTTCAGGGCAACTGTTCTGAGAAACATTTTTGGAGCAACACAAGCCAATCTAACCCTTTGCACCCACTTGACCAATGGAAAAATGAACACCCCAGTGCAAAGGGATTGGCCCTAAATAGCTCACTGGTTAATGGAAACCCAGGTGCCCTAAATTCTGCTCTAGGGTCATATCTCCACACATCTGTCATGAGACTGTGGGAGAAGCACCTAATTCGTCCCTTCTCGCAATAAACATGCCTTAGGCACCAACTCTGTGCCATCTTCTAGCCTGGCTGCTGGAGATACGAAACCAAAAAAAGGCATGGTTCTTGCCTTCGAGGAGATTCTAATTTATTGGAACATAAGTCAGTGTCAAGCAGAGTTCAGGAAATCTCTGTTTTGCATAGTTCCAGCGCGCAGAGATTTCATTTGTCACAGATTTTTAAGTAACACCAGCTCCCGGTAATACAGTCCAAGTTTCAAGTTCCCACATTCAATTAACTAGAAGTAACTGCGTGACGTACAAACCTTACTGCTGGTCTGCGGTCATTATGGAAATAATAGATGCACATCATGAGCGATGATCCATCACACCACTTCTTTCCAAGTCTGTTGCTGGCTGGTCATTGCACATCTGTCGTTCAGTTCACGCACAGAGAAGCGTGTAGCCGGGCTGCTTTCTTGTCTCTCAGGAAGAAATTCACAGGATGTTTCACCTAAATGGGTGATCAAAAGAAGAAATTAGCTAAGAAAGATGAAGCTGCAGCAAAGAATTGCAGGTAACACTGGAAGTTAAATGTGCATCAAACGTAAGTGGGCTGATAAAGAAACAGCTGACTGTAAACATGTTGACACTGCTAGCATTTTAGTGACTCTGGACAGGGAGCCAGAGACACATAGTGAAGGCAAATGCATCATCATAAATGAGGGAAGCAACAAAAAAGATGACAGTGTCCTAGAGAAAATGATGCCGGCAAAAAATGATGCCGGCAAAATGATGCCGGCAAAAAAAAAATGATGCCGGCAAAAAAACATTAAAGGAACTCTTGTGGATAGTCCACGACATGCAAAGTGTCAAAAATAAAATACTGGAAGCTGATTCAAACTCAGAGTAGAACTCGTCAGGGCATCGAAAAGATGCTGGCCTTGCTACAGATGAAGCAAAGGTAAGCATTATCTTCAAACTATTCTCGATAGTTTAACCAAGCAACAAAACACTTTCAATATTTCTAACTTTTAAAATACAGCGTACAAAATAATAGTTTTAGTTTTAGGTAGGGTTTTGTTTTTTGTTTTTTGTTTTTGCATTTCCTTCTACATTTATATCCAGCAGTGAAAGATGTTTTAATGTTTTCACAAATTTTTAAAAGTTCGAGAACTGTAATTTTCCCAGTGATTAACATTGTTTTGCAAGGTTTTAGCTTGCATGGTTATTCTTATGGTCTCACACTACTGCTCATTTTGAAGGCACCGCAAACTCTAGACCCCCGTTTCTCTGTTTTAACAGAGTCCCAATAGGAAAGCAGAGGCACACTCAAATTGGAATCATTTAAGACGGGTTTAATTTTGAAAACACTAGACTTTTTTAAAAGCATGAAGGTGTGGGTGTAAGAAACATCCCATCCCAGGCATAGTGCAGAAGCCCGGGGCTGGTAGCAGCCAAGCTGTTACCATCCTGGGCCCAAAGGGACAAAGAAAGGGAGAATTTACCAGAACCCAGAAGGAGAGAGTCCCCATGGAGCAGTGCACCTCTGGCTGAGGAAAACGGCCAGACTGAGAGACTCTTCAGGAAGGGGGCCAGGGAACGAAATACCCCACCCTCACTCTCCTTCTCTGTGCCCACTGGCTGAATTCACCTGAGGCCAGGAAGCCTGGTTCACTGTATATTGTCCACAGGTGGCAGCCCTGGGACACAGAGCAGAAGGGTAAACAGCAGATAAGAAGGGTCAAAAGGAAGAGACCCAAAACAAGGCTGTTTCACAGCTAAATTCTGGGATTCAGTTAAAGTCACCACGACTTTAACTGCCTTAGAGAAATTTTTTTTAATATAACAGGCAGCCAAAACGTCCCAAACAAGCTTAAACTCTAAGGGAGAGTCAGAGAGAAGGGGACTGGGGTATCTGGCAAAAGTGAGTGGCGAGAAGTGCAGCGTGGCCCTTGGAAGAGCTAAAAGGGCATCATGAGTCCAGATAACCTCTCACCAAGCTTCACACTCTGGGACCACCCGGTCTCCGCTTCCTTCTCTCTCCACAACCACCAGGCTTTCTCCGCTTCTCCACGTAACACCAGAAATTAACATTCTATTAGTACCAGCTGCCAACAAAGACAGCCTAATGTTGCTTTCTCCTGTAAGAAGGAATCTGATTGGTCCACCTTGTTTCCTGAGCTTATGCCTGATCCAATCAGCTGCAGCCAGGGAGGGTCACATGACCTCAACATGGTTGCGAAGGTCTGTCCTCTGAATGAGAAGGACTTGCACAGAAATAAAGCTTTATGGGCTGGGCGGTCACCCTAAAAGATGACCGTTACTTCACTTGGTCTATTTTTATTTCGAGAACTCTTTTATAGCACTTTTTATGTGCCAGGCACTGTTCTAGGTGTTTCCTTCACTTATACTCATCCTTTGAGAGAGACTCTATTATCAACCCCCATTTTACAGATGAGGAAACGGGGGCACAAAGATACTAAGTAATTTTTCCAAGTCACACAGCTATAAATTGTAGCGTTGGTATTTGAACCCACACAGTGTGACTCCTGGATTCATGCTTTTAACCACTGTGTTCTACTAGCTCTCTTGTTTAAATATAAGGAAACAATGGTCTCCATCCCCCGGCTCCTTAAACCATTCCAAGATCAAGGTGAAGGAATACTCAACAACCATAAAAAAAGTGTGTATTGAGCCTAGAGTAAACTACACATCTGCAATGGCAAATGAAGCTGTCCTTCCAACCCACCCCACCTCTTCCCATTCCCCTGACTTCTAGCCACGGGTTCAGAGACCAGAAATGAAAGTGGGACAAAGAAAAATAGAATTCTCACTCTCCTCCCCATCTGCAAATCATCATTAATGGTATAATTCAGAAAACAAACTCCAAGGGCAAAAAGATGCCCAAGAGCCATGGAGTTTAATGCTTGTCTTCCAATGGGTGATAAGGCAGCCGATCCTTACAGCATCTTGGCTTGTGTCCACATGTTCTGGTTCCAGGGCCCCGTGCCGACTCAGGGCCTGTCTTGGAGACAAACCAGCCTTCTCCCTGGGAGACCTCATTCAGTCCCATGGCTTCAATTAGTTACCAGATGTTGGTGATTCTCCAATCATTATCCAAGCCAGATCTCCCTCCTACCTTGAAGACCACTGAGCCAGCTACCCTCTGGCCATCTCCACTTGGAGGTGACACAGGTCCTTCAAAGGTAACATGCCCCCAAAACAACCCCATCATCTCCTCGCCCAGACTTACCTCTTCTCAATTGGTCTCCACTTCTAGGAAGATGGTTCCACCATAGTGCAAATTCTTGGAATCCTCTTACTCCTTCTTCTCCCTCATTTGCACTTCTCACATCCATTCATCACGGCATGCTTATCTGACTTCCTAAATATCCCTGGAATCATTCCACTTCTCTTCACCCTCTTCCCCTCTCCAGCCTACCATCCTACTTGCTTGGATAACTTCAAATCTTCTAGCAACAATTGTCTCCCTCAAACCTATTTCCCAAGGGGCATCTTTCCAAAATACAACTCTGATCTTATTACAGCTTTTCTTAAATCTCTTCAAAGCTTCCCTATTTACTCTTAGCGAAAACCCCAATTCCTTAAAATAGCCTATGAGCCTGCATGAGCTGGTGCCCACTCGGCTCTCCAATCTTATCTTATACACGATCCTTCCTTTCACATGGGATTGTCCAAGCCAACAGAACTCTCACTCCTTGAACATGCCTCCATAGGCTGCCTCTAAAATGGCCCCAATGATCCCCCTTCTTGTATCCATCCAAGTGTATAATCCTTTCCCCTTGACTGTGAGCCGGACCGGTGACTCGCTTCTAATGAATAGAATATGGCAAAAGTGATGGGATGTCACTTCCAAGATTTGGTTACAGAAAGACTCTGGGTCTCTCTCTCTCTCTCTCAACAAGCCACCATGTTGCAAGTGGCTCTGTGGAGGGGCTCAAGTGGCAAGAAATTGATATCTCCAGCCAACAGCCAGTGAGGACCTCAGGCAAAGCTACACTAGATTCCTAACCCAGAGATACTGACACAATAAGTGCTTGTTGTTTCGAACCATTATATTCTGGAGCAATCGATTACACATCAGTGGATGACCAGTAAAACGTATAGACTCTCTTCTTTCTGAGCTACTGCACATGCTATTCCTGATTACTGGATTGCGTCTGCCACTCCTCCCAGTGCCAAACCATTTCACCTATCTCCAATCCATTCTCAGGTCTCAGGTGAGACAACACCTCCTCCAGGAAGCCTCCTCGGACTTCTCTCGTTAGAACACTGATCACACCAGATAGTAAGCAACATGAGGGCAGGTACGCTGGCCACCATGATTCACTTTGGAACCCTTTTATCAGCAAAAGGACTGGCCACAGAAGACAGGTTCAGTATTTCCCGAATGAATGAAGGCCACAGAAAGGTTTCCCCTCTCCACGCTGAGCTACGTTTTCTCCTTGTGCCCAGCAGATGATTCTATATCATGCAGACACTACGTCCTGAGTTTCTAGAAGCCATGCTTTTAATTTACGTGGTTATAATATTGAACTCAAATCTGATATTTCCACCGAGCTTTAACATCTCCTCATTCATTCTTTTTTCACTTTCACAGTAACCATGAGAGACATTACGATCCTCATTTTACCCAGGAAAAATGAGACAGAAGCACCTGAGTAAGTTTCATCGACAACCAAGTACAAAACTAGAGTCTCAAAACCGGTCTCCAAACTCTCAGCCTAGAACTGCCCTCAGAAGGAAAATAGCAAATGACCATATGTCCTAATTACTAAATAATTTTGCTAAAAAAAAAAAAAATACAGATTGCCTTTACGTATATGACTGATGGTTTCACTTCATCAACCAGACATCTTGGTAAGCAAATAAACTACAATATGAAATTTTTAGTCTCTAAGGGAAAAAGACAGCAGAATCAAGGAAATAAAGCAAAACCTAATTAAATTGGATCCGGAAAAAGGGAGGTTATGGGAAAAAAATCAGTAAAAAATAAAGCATTTGGAAAGAAATTAGTTTTGATGCTTTCAGATACATATTGGTAACCTTATAAATTGTTAGAAAAAAATAAAGTAATAATAAGCAAAATATGTTAATAAAAAAAAGGACCATTCACAACAGGCTACTTTACAAACCAATAACATCCACTATGAGATTCCGGGCTGGGTTTTATGTCTCTAAGTAGTCACAAGACACTTGGTTTAATTTTTTTTTTCTTTAACTCCATAAGGATCCTGTTCACCATGTGTGAATAACATTTCTAAACCACAAAGTTCTGAATTAAATACAATTCAATGGGAAAAAAAATCATCATAATACCAGTTTCAGAGTCTGTACGTGGGGGAAAATGCTTTATAACCAATGGCGTTTGCTTCTTCAGTAATTAAATGCCTGTGGGTAGCACACAGACACGTCCACCTTGTACTGAATTCCGCTCAACTGTAGAGAAGATTCTAGAATCTATACCAAAGATCGCAAAGAGTGAGCCATAGGGTGCAGCAAACTTACAAGCGTGCTTGTTTGGCTCTCACCATATTTTTAAATTAGTTATCAATATTTAAATATTAGAGGGTTGACATAAAAATCCAGATTTCCAGCATTTGGGCCCACATCCTCACATGGTAAATATGGGCCGGAACTCAGTAAGGGTTTTCCCCTTACCTAGGACACCTGTGGTCTCCATTTCTCTGATCTTCATCACCCCCTATTTCTTCTATGCCCAGTCTGTGTCTGGCATTTATGGTATTTTCCTGGCCCCTGGAGGCATGGGGTTGGGAGCCCCATGCTAGAAAAAGATGGCCCCCATTTTCCCAAAATTCCATTGGTTGAAACAGAGAGTCAGTCAAGTCACCTTTCAGGAAAAGGAAATTTTTTGAAGGAAAGTGGTATCAGGAACCTATCGGGTGCCTTTTCTTCTTTCGCTGTCTCCCTAACCTCTCACTCATGGCATCTCTCCTTCTCTCTGTGTCTCTGTCATTTTTCCTCCTGTACTGAGCTGTTTCTTCATAATGCCAGTTGTAAGTGACCTAAAATAGCTGCCCTGATCTAGCAGCTACGTCCTGGTTTTTCAACTCAGCTCTCAGGACTCCCCTGGCCCAGTATCTCATTTCCCCAAATCCAATTCACCCAAACAGGAATCAAATTAGTCATTTGCTCAAGCCAGATCAACAAATTACTGGCCACAGTTGCTGATCACTCAATGAAATCAGGGTTTCTGGGGCCCTAGTGTAATAACAAGAGGGGATTATATAGCACAAAATATGGCTGCTCAGGGTATCGGGGATTCTGGGTAAGACATGCTTCCTTCAAGGGCAGGCAGGCCATGACCCCACCACCGCTACAGCCACCACCTCCCCAAACACTGCCGTAGTCTTAGGCAATTTGCCTCTCTGCTTCCACAAGGTGTGGCCTGGCCAGAGCCTGGCTTCCAGAAGGCAGATTTATGCACAGAGAAATTATGTACTTTGCTTGGCGACCAAGCCCTCAGCCACATGCATAAATGGAAGCAGTTTCTGTAATGGATTTGTGACGCTCCTTCGCTCGCTCGTTTCCTCCTGTGCCTGTTGGCCTTTCAAAACAGTGTGAATCTACTGTAGAACAGTAATTCTTAGCCATTCTGGGGCTTCACGCCCACTGCATCCCCGCCCAGACAAACCGCTGTACCTCCTCTGAAGTGGCCATAACAAATTTGCCTTTATTGGCCCGGATTTGGGAACTCCACGTTATTTGCCTTTGGGAAAGAACAAAGAGACTATTTTCTCTGGCTCCTCCTAGCTCTGCGATAGCCAAGAGCAGAGCGTGATTCTTGGGCTGCAGTTCATCCTGGAGAAACCAGGAAATCCTAGCCACATGAGAGGCAGAGGGCCTGGGTAAGCACACAGGACCTGGCTCCCATCCCAGCACTGCTGTGAAAGTGCTGTGTGATCTTAGGCAAGTCGCTTCACCTCTCTGAACCTCACTTTATCCATTTGTTAAATACAGACAGTAACCCCTCCTTGGTTTGTTCAGAGGACAGAGTGCAAAATGTAAGCAAGTCATATGGCTTCAGTCAATATACAATTAATATTATTTCACTTTCTCTCCTTTCAAATCCCCTCTTCTAACTAGTCAAAAGTGGTGGAGCTAGGATTTGAACTCACACTTGGGTGCTCACGTGCTTAACCGCTGTATTCTCCTGCAGTTGTGTGCCATGGGAGGTCTGATCCCTCTTGCTGGCCACTTCGGCTGTGTCCGGTGTTTGCTCTAACACACAATGCTTTCTAGACATCTTGTATGTATAACTTTGCCTTCATGTGTGAGAAATTTTTGTTGGATCAATTTCTAGTAGTGCAATTGCTGGGTCAAAGGGTTTTCGCTTCTAACTGCCAGAGGTCACAGGGCTCATTTTAACCCAGTTGGCGTGGAAGCCTCGTCCTGGCTCCACCAGTCACCCTATACAGGGCCTCCTCATCCGCGGAGGGAGGCAAAGGGAAACTTTGGCTGACTTCAGGCCGCTGTCATACTTCCTGCCTCCCTGCCGCTGACAGAGGCACTCAATACTTCTACTGCAGACTGGGCTCAGGTGGAGCTCCCATTTCCAAAAGAGTTGCAAAGCTGGGCAACCTCAGTTCAAATCCCTGTTGTGACTCTTGCTGGCTGTGGGACCCTGGGCAATATCTCTGAGCTTCTGTTTCCTTGTGTGTAAAAAGGTCAAAATGCATACCTACAGAATGGTTGAGAGGCTTGGAAATAATGGCTAGGAAGCCCTGGACACAGTGCCTGCCACCCAGCCTCTTATATTTTATCTCTGGTCCCTAGTATTTCTCTCCCCAGGCTTCTGTGCCCCTTCCTTTGACACAGGACCAAGAATGCTGAACAGAGAGCTGGGGAGGAGACATGTGAGACCTAGTCCTGCCTTATAGACAGAAGCCTCAGGGTCCATTCAAAACCCTTTCAAGTAAGATCTTCCACTTAAGATTCAATATGTAATTTTACTAACAATTGTCACCCCAATAAATTTAATAAAAAAATAAATAAATAAAAAATAAAATATCTTATATGGAAAAAAAAAAAGGATTCACTAGCTGAGAAGGTCAACTCACTGAGAATAAGAGACAAAGGGGACATCTGTCTGTTTCAGCCTCAGCACAGCTGTCAGAGGGCTTGAGGACTCTTTCTCTGAAAGCCGGCTTATTATTATTATAGTACTACTATTATTATTATTAATAATTTCAATAGTTGCAATGGCGTGGGGCACTCCTTCTCATAACTCAGAACAGCCCCATCCCCTGACAGGCACCACCAACAGACTGGCACCTGCAGTAATAAATTCATGTCTCATAGTCACCCCACAACACCAGCAGCTCGTTATTGAGCATCTACTATGTGCCAGGGCTTATGCAAGGTGCAGTGCACAAAACAGACAAGCTCCTTCCCCAGTGGAGCTCAGCGTCTGGTGGGGAAGGCAGACACTACATGAGGGGTTGGCTTGGTGTCGTTTTTTTAAGCAAATGACATTGTAGTTCCTGCTATCAAGAGAAAAATGTGTAGCTTGCGGCTAACAATGGAGGGAGATAGAAGAATTTGGGAATGCCCAAGATGTTGAAGGAAGCCTTAGCCAGCTGTGTGGCACTGTGCTGAGCCCTCACCTCTCTGAGCCTGTTCCCTGCAGTTTAAATGAGGGGACACATGACGTGTCTCTGTGTCGCTGGGGCATGAAATGAGATCTCCCATGAATGGACCCAGCACAGGGCCTGCCCCGCAGTAGACTCTGAGTGGGGCTAGTTCCCAGACATACACCCCCAGACCATTCAGCTCTTGAAACAGTCCTGTCCATGCTGGACACCTTTGAGAAGACGTCCTACCTGCCTCTTCCCTTCTGCCTAAAATGTTACATCCTGGGGACTTGAACCAAACAGCCTCGTGTTCATTATTATATTGTCATGGTCGAGTTTATTGTTGCTATTACTGCTGCTAACGATGATAATGATGGCAATGTGCATATTACAGCCTGACTGTCCAGTGAATCTGTGCCAGGCTTCCATGACTTTCTCTACTTGCCCCGTATCTGCCCAGTTATCTCTCAGAAAGGAAGAAGTTGCCTAACAGTCAAGTTCAACGGTCAGCAAGCATTTTATTGAAAGGGCCAGAGAGTAAATATTTTAGGTTTTGTGGGACATGTAATCTCTGTCATGACTGCTCAACTCTTCCCTTATAGTATGAAAGCAGAAATCTAAAATATGTAATAAAAATGCATGGGGGCCATGTTCCAATAAAACTTTATTTATAAAAACCGGCCGTGGGGGCAGGAAGGAGTTAGCCTACAGGCTGTGGCTTGCACCCTCTAGTCCTTAAGAAGTTTCTCATATTACATGCAGGATGTATAGAGAGTGATACACCTCAATTACCTTATTTCGAAGAACATATCAGTCTGAAATGACCTAAATCAGTGTTACAGAAACTTATAAGTCACTTGATGGAATCACTTAAAAATCTTTGTAATTGGTGGGCTTTTTTCACTACGTATTTCCCAAGTTATCTTAAGATGTTTATGTATTTAACTTCTTTTATTAAAAATTTGTCTGTCTTGGTGAAGGGGTGGCTGTACAACAGTGCAAACCATGTGGGGACTACGTGTAATCCATAATGAATATGAATAGATTTGGTAGATAGTCATAAAAACGTAATCCCTCAATTACAAGGTTACAAATTTTTGATAAGCTTTTGTAGATCAGACATAGTAAAGATAAATCTACAGGACAAATGGGAAAAAAAAACGTATCATTAATGGGAAGTGATTGAATGGGTGAGTATATGTCATTTGGAATAAAATTTCCCGTGATGATGTGATGTCAGCATTTGAAAAAGGACTGTGTCTCCAACCACATAGATGGAAATGAAGCGATCTGGTCTGAGTCCAGTGGGTGATGCCGACAAAAGTATCCCAGTGATGAGAAACACACGGGTGGCAAAGATGCATGGGAAGGGTTTGAAAAAAAGTGTTTTTTTAAGGAGAAGGTTGGGGAGGGAAAGCAGTATTTCTAAATTAATGTATTATTTTAACATAGGAAGTGACTTAAGATATTGTTTCTGTAACTAAATTAGTACATCAAATGGTGGGAGACATTTGATTATTTCATCTCCTCATCCTTAAAAGCCAGTACATTTGAGTT
Source organism: Rhinolophus sinicus (assembly GCF_036562045.2). Classification (NCBI taxonomy): domain Eukaryota; kingdom Metazoa; phylum Chordata; class Mammalia; order Chiroptera; family Rhinolophidae; genus Rhinolophus; species Rhinolophus sinicus. Next base: position 29,965,880 of record NC_133765.1, on the reverse strand, counting down.
GTTTAAAAAATTGTAACTTTTCCTTGGGAAAAGAGGACTATACATCATGGTCAAGTATAACTGCTATCTGCCTCGTTTCCAGAGCCTCTGTGTAGGGATTGGCACACAGTGGATAGTAATGAATAACATGAATGACTGAGTGAGAAAATGAATGAATGAATGAAGAATTTGACCACTTCCCGTTAAGCACACCACCTCAAAAAGACTCAAACTCTAGCCATTAAGGAACTCCACATCCATTTGGCCAGAAATGGGGAATTCACTTAATCTCTGCCTGTGGGGTGTTGCCTCTCCCAGATTTTTGTATCCTAATCTCTTTCTCAACCAGCCAGGAGGAAGTTAGTGGGACGGGAAGGGCTCAGCCACAGAGGGACCAGACCTCAGCTTCCCCAGAGCAGCACACACCAAGTGAGACACAACCCAGCCCCCCAAAATGGGGACATGGTGTTGGGCTCAGCAGAAGTGATTGGGGTGGGATTCTGGAAATGTTTTCTCTCGGAGAAAGAAATGAATGCGAGTTAGACTTGGATTGTCCTCTCAGCTGCCCTTGATGACTCTGCATTGAGTCCTGGGACTCTTGTTGGGAGAGGTGGAAGGGGAGGGAGAACAGGAGAGCTTTGATGGAACAGCCCAAGCTACCAGTACTGATTGAGAGCTTGCCTGTGCCAGGCTCTGTGCCCAGCCCTTACCTGCATCGTCTCACCTGCACCACCGGCGCCATCTAACTGCCGAGACAAGCCAGTGGGCCACACTGCCCAAAGCCACACAGAGGAGCAGGACTGCACCTGTGTGGTCTGTCTGCAAAGAGACAGAGCTTTTAACCACCAAGTTCAAACTGCCTCCACATTTTCCAACTGGTAACCACTACAGCGACAACAAAAATCAATAAGTATAACTAACACATAGACTTCCTATAAGCCAGGCTTTACACACACTCGAGCCACCATCGTTATCCTCATTTTACAGAAGAGGAAACTGATGCACAAGGAGGTGAAGTAAGTTGCCCAAGTGAGCTAGGTAGTGACAGAGCCAGGAGCTGGGAGGCCAATTGTCCTGGTTTACGCAGGCCTGTCGCAGTTTTAGCACTAAAAGCTGTGTGTCCTGGAAAACCCCTTAGACCTGGGCAAACCCGGTTAGTTGGTCACCCTCACCAGGAGTAAACCCCAGGCAGCGTGGCACCAAAGGACATGCTCTTAACCAGCTCCTGATCCTGCTCTGGTGTAACTGCTAAGGGCATGAGCTTTGAGGTCAGGACAAGAACTCGGTTCAAGTTCAGCCTTCGCTTAGTAAGAGCCGCAGGGTCTATATGGCTTAGTCTTCCTTATCTGTAAAAGGGGAACAGTAGAATCTACTTCATTTTTCTCTTTGCAGAGTCTCAGCGAGGGGGTCCCTGCCAAGTCCAGGGCTGGACACCGGGCGAATGCCCATCAGTGGTTACATTGTATGGTCACCCGCAGCACGATAAGTAAGGATAATAATAGGTTACTCTGGAGGGAGCCATGTGGGAAATGCTCGACAGGAAGGTGTGTTAAGAAAGGATTAATCTGAGCATCTGCTGAGGCGGGAGGAAGGGGAGCCCAAATCGCCCTCAGGTCACACCAGCTGCTGTCATCTCCCGTCCCAGGCGCCCAGATATCCTGGCAGGGCGAAGAGTCATCTGTGCTGCCCACTGGATCCTGTCTCAGGCTTTAGCCGGCAGCATTAACCTCCAGACCCAAGGAAAGGTCCTCTGGCTTCCTCCCTCCTCCCTCGGCTATTTGTGGCCCTTGGACTGTTATAAGGGACAGGGAGGTGATATTGTTCTCTTCCGTCACACATTCTGTTCCCAAACAATGGGAGTCAGGATATGCAGCTCATCAAAGCCCCTGATGGTCTCACCATTCTCCCGGAATCCCAGAATGGAGAGCCCTGCCTGGCCTCAGCACTCCGTTAATAACTAGGCCAGCCCCGACAATGAATTCTGGGTATCTCCACCTCCCAGCTAATTTGGATCAGCCCTGATAAAGACCATCATTCAGTCACTCAACAAACGCCGAGGGAGGCCCAGTGGGGGAGCCTGTGTGCTGGAACCAGACTGCTTACGGTTTGGCCACAGCTCCACGACTCACCAGCTGCCTGGTGTCAAGTTCATGAGCCACTCTGTACCTCAGTGTCCTCATCTGGAAATGGGTTCATAATATTCTCCATACACTGTTGTTGTGTCAAAGCCTTAGAATAATGTCTGGCAAATAGTAAATATTCAAGAAATGGAACTTATTGTTATTAGCTGTATTATTCATGTTAATATTAGTACATCTTCCGCTTTACAGAAGCAACCCTTTCATTACATCCCTATTTCTGGGCCAGTTTGAAAGCACAGAATAGCACTGAAAGGGAAAATTTTACAAGGGGATAAATATTAAGAGTCCAGAGGAGGGTAAAAAGATAACTGTTTTTTTGCTGATATCCACCCAGGGCCAGCATCACAGGCACGTGACCAATGCAGCCACACAGGCCCCTGCACCGAGAAGGGTCTAGTACTTCAGGCTCATTGTCCTATGGACTATTTTCGTGGACTTCAGTGGGACAATGGAGCATGCACTGAGGTCTGACTCTTGGGCTCAGGCAATGTCAAGCCTCTTGTCACCTCTCCCCAACAAATGCTATAACTGATACTAGGCCCACCATGTACTCAGTAATTCTGATGTGTGGTTTTTGCTAACAGAATCTTTGTCTCTTTTCTCAGTGTTAAGAAACATTTCCTTCCATGTGGGAGCAAGTTGGGGAAAGAAAAGAAAAATAAGAGGAAGCAATGAAGAAGGAAATCTCATCCTGCCACCCACATCATCCCACGGCAGCCAGGGTTGGGAAACGGGCTCCAACACAGGGGCGAGTCACTTTACCTCTCTGAGGCTTAGTTTCTCCCTCTGTAAAGTGGGTACAATGAGCAAATCTCCCTCCTGGGCTCCTCATTGGATTAAGTGAGAGAGTGCTGGACTTGATTCTGTGTTTGACATCAAAAAAATACTTGCAAAAAAAAAACAAACAAAAAAAAAACTACTCGCTAAATAGTATTTCTATAATAATAATAATAATAATAATAATAATAATAAAAAATATGGTATCACTGACTGCACAGATAAGCCGTAAGACCAGATTAAAAGTGTTTCTCTCCAGGCTCAACTTGTAAATTGGTTCTTCTGCTCGTGAGGGATGCAAAACCTTCCTTCGTTTCCTTTCATACCTTTTTTGTTATTATTCTCTGGGTCACTTCCTTTCCTGGGCACCAGTGTTTGCACCCCCAGCTTCCTGGCCCCAGCTAGTCTGAGTGCATCTATCCCAAACCACGCTAGTCAAATCCTGGCTCATTATACATAGTCTCCAAGCCTACATTTGCATCAAATACCTCAGACAGGCTGGTGGTTGTGTTTTACATTATTTTTTAAAAAATTAGTATTACTACAACCCAAAAAGATACAATGAAAATATACCTGAATGTAGGAATGAAGCAGGGAGCAAGCGACCCACCAGGTCTGGCACTGAATTCTTGTTTACGTAAGAGATTAACTCAGCAAATCCTTTTTATGGCTGCAGTAAAGAGGGAAGCTTTAGTTCAGTTTCAATGACAGTAAATTCTCAACTAGGAATGAATTTTCATGATCACTTGACATTTGTCTGGTCAGAGGACGGGAGACCTGGAGGCTCTTTCCCCCATCCAATCCCTCTTCTTCCCTGTACAACTCAGAAAATCCTACACCCACCTAACTCATAAAAAAATACATCAAAGTGCCCCAAGGGGTGGGTTCCCATTTGCTTCTTATTGGAATATAAATTGAGTTGACTTTTGGGAGGCATAATTAGGCAGATTAGTTCCCATGAGCCTCCATAATGTCCAAACTTCTTGATCTTAAAAGTTCTGCCTGCAGAAAACCCACTGAAGACAATAACGTGAAATGGGGGCAAAGATGACCAATGACACAACATTCGTTGTAATTTTAAGTTTAAAAGTTAAAAATCGGAAACAACTGAATCACTAACGTCAGGATTCTTGCTAAGTCAATGTTCTCGTTACCCCTTGCTGTGTAAAAAAAAAAAAAAAAATTCCGAAGCTTAGTAACTTACAACCACCACAGTTCTTTACTTTTCTTATAAATCAGCCATGTGGGCAAGATTTGATGGAGATGCCTCCTCTCAACTGGACGTCTTGGTTCTCGGTGGCGCTGCCTCCCAAAGTGAAGGGCTAAGCCATATGGGGCCGTGGTCTCTTGGCATGGTATTTCCAATATGGTGACCTCAGGGTATCTGGCTTCCTAAATGGTGGCTCGGGACTCCAAAAGCGAGTGTCTCAGGGACACAAAGTAAAACCTGCCAGTTTCTTAAGGTTTGGGCCGGTGTGGCATTACTTCTGCCCTCTTCTAACAATCGGAATCACTGAAAAACATTCCCCGTTGATTCAGGGCATGGGGCCATGCACCCCTCCTCTTGATGGAAGGTACATCCATGTAAGAATTTGCAGCCATCTTGAATCCCTTGCAATCCATCTTGCTGTAGTCATGTGACACAATGTTACAGCATCGCTAAAAGTTATGTTAAAGAAGGGACTCGAAAGGCATGGTGGAACGTTGATTCTATTGAAGTAAATATAAATTATCAACAACCTGATCCAAACATCAAAATGCTCTCTCTGGTTGCTGAGAAACTGAGTTGTTTTCTTCTTTCGATTTTTGTGTTTTCTAAGATTTTCACAGGCCATGTTCAGCCCATTGAGATGCTGGGTTAGACTCCCACAGTGATTTTTTTAAGCTTGAGAAAGTTCATGTTCCAATCAGTTTTTTCCAGCTTCTACAAGGAATTCTGGCTGCCCACAGCACTAGCTGGCTAGTCAGTTACTGTATGGCTCTCTTGGGGGGGGGGCGGGGGGCAGGTGTAGACTCCCCAGTTTGCCATGGATCCTAGCCGGCCTGCCCCTTCTGGGCCTTTGAGTCTGCAACGCCACAAACCATATTTATAACTGAAAACCAACAACAATCGCTTCATAAAACAAACCTAAGGTAAAATGCATGGGGATGATTTGTCTGGATAGAAAAGAATGGTGCCTTGGATGCAAAACACCCTTGATTTCCCCACACCTTGTGCGGACTGGGCATTGTTCCAGTCCCCTCCTGGCTCCCTCACTGGTCCAGAGTGTCATTCCCACCTCACACTTTCTCCCCGAGGCACAAGGTGAGACGTGGTGGTCTGTGTGCCACTGAGTGCCCTCAGCAATGTCGCCAAGTCCAGAGAAAGGAGTGGGTAGAAGAGGCTGGGCAGCTGAAGGAAGGATGAGAAACATGAGATCGACAGCAGCGGAGGTACTTGACATGGAGTAGGTGCTTTGGGTTTGGGATGAGGAAGAAAAAGAATGAAGTTAGCGGTACAAAGGAAAGGGCGTGAAACTGCCATTTCATGCCTTCTAGCAAACAAGATAGAGGGCAGCGAACTTTGGCCACCCTAACCACGCCCACCCTTGCTCAATCACTAGCAAAAGTGTGCCAAACAGAGCTGGAACGGACCTGGAACCCAATTGCCGGATTCTAGGCGTGTGGGTACCAACCTCATGATTTTTGCTGTATGTGTAAAATCACCCATTATTCATTTAATATTTTTTTTCTTTAAATTGATTGAAAATGGCATCTTCTTCTGAACTCAGTTCGGTCCTATGCAATTCCCTCTAAGAAATCATGGGTTTCGTGGGTGATGTGTATACACACACACACACACACACACACACACACACACACACACAAAACGGTGTGCGGGAGTTGGCCCACAAGGCTCACGAGAGCCATTGTTCAATTTTCAGAAATTTGGTGAGCCCGTTGTTAAACGCGGCCATAGTGAAAAATTAAATGATAATTATTTTAAAGACAAAGGTCATAACTACTCAGAACTCACCCCTTTCTAAGTATTTTACTACATTTTATCATTATCTATGCTATTGAGGTGATGCCCAGCTGCTGTACCTGTGTGATGGAAATACTATACAGTAATATGCTAGTGTCCCTCTCCTCCCAGCTCTGGGCTTGGTGACACACGGGCAGCTCGAAGTTAACTGTGGAAGGAATATTTACACCATGGAAAGTGGCGAGAGCTCCAGATCAGGGCTTTTCTTCCCCTGGAGAGCGGATTGTTAAACAATTTATCAGCACATCACATCTCAGTGTAATAATCAAATTCATATTATGCGTGTAGTATAATACGTAATAGAAATATATGTCCCCTCATACACATTAAAAAAAAACTTAGCTGCAAATTTAAAATCTCCATCTCTATCTCTATCTCTACCTCTATCTCCCCTCTCTCTATCGCTCTCTCTTTATGGATCTATTTCTATCTATAGATCTACACTCCCTAAAAAGATCTTTGGTTCCCTCAGTAAGAACATGCAGTATTTGAACTCTCACTAGCCCGACAGTCATTCATGAGGGAAACCGAGGCACAGAGATGGGTTTACTGAGACCACACAGTGAGTTCAAGACCAAAATCCAACTTCTCCACCCCCAGCCCTCTGCAGCTCTCTCTGTTCAATGCTGCCCCCCTCTGTGGATGACACCAAGTCACATCCCTGAGGCACACTGCCCAGAAATCGCTAGAACAATGAGGGAGGAAGTGGGGAGCTGGGGGGCTAAAAGGGTCATTAGAAATTCACACAATTAATTAGGCAATGCTGGGGACACAGCCGTCTGGATAACCCATTGATAAGGATGGCAGGGGGCCTATTCCCCAGGGCCCCTTGTGGGTTACCACAAACAAAGCTCCATGGTCCACCTCCCCCTCAATACCCACCCCAAACCCACTTAAATATGTGATGCAAAATTAAAGCCCATTCCAAGTTTTATGAGCAGTGTAGCAGTGTCTGCTGCTGCTGGGCGCCCACCACCCCCAACATTTCCCAAGGAACCCCCACCCCCGTCCTGGGCAGCCTGGTCCTCCATCAAGCCAAGTGCATTAGGACAATTAGCACCAGCCCACTGGCGCCAATTAGCAACCAATAGTGTCTATATTATGGAGTGGGGCCGGCTGGGGCGCCTGTGTCTCCAGCCGGCCTTCACACTCAATTACATTAAGCACAGGCTCTGAGCTGCGGTCGGTGGGCTGGACAGTTGCTGGAGTAATTGTGTCTTCTGTGTGCTGCAGGTGATGTTCTCCCCCACTCTGTGAGCGGAGACGGACTCCTTTCCGTGTCCACTTACATCAGTACACACTCCTTCAAAAGGCAGCAGTGGGGGAGCACAGAGAGGAGGCTGCTGTATCCAGAGAAGCCGGAAGAAAGTCATGGAGCTAAATCATAATATGGTTTCTCCCCCACTCCCTCTCTTCTTTCCTTCTTTCCTTCCTTCCTTCCTTCCTTCCTTCCTTCCTTCCTTCCTTCCTCCCTCCCTCCCTCCCTCCCTCCCTCCCTCCCTCCCTCCCTCCTTCCCTCCCTCCCTTCCTTCCTCCACCCATTCAACAAATATTCATGGTGGGTCGACTGTGTCCCTGGCATGCTTCTACAGCCACAACCAGCTTTGTAACTGGCTTAGAGGTGTGTGTTTCGACAAGCCTTTCCCCTCTCTGTGCCTCAGTCTCCCCTATTTTGTCAACGCAGCTCCAGGACCCAGTCTTTCCCAGTTTCCTTCCTGGCCTAACATTTGCTGACACCGTGATGACTCAGCTGCTGAACAAGGCAGCCTGGGCAGGGACGGTCCGATGGCCTTAGGAAAGAGTTAATTCCCTGTGAAATTACTGGGGATTATTGACGTCTTTGCACTGTGTTTTATATCTTTAAGTGCTTTCTGATCACTTAGAGGCTAATCCTAGGTGGAGGCCAGAGGCCTATAAGAAAAAGCCCTTGTCAAGTTGAAGCTGGAATCCAAATAAGCTGGCAGATGTGGGGCAGGCTCAGGCATCTGCTGGCACCGTGGTCTTCACCTTGCCCACCCCCAGCAGGTTCCCTCCCCTGAACCCCCGAAACCACTGCCCATAGCTTTGCCCCTGGCCTCCAGCCTCAGGAGGAACTGGGCATGTGCCAAACCCACCGTGTGCACCTGGCTGGGTGGAAAGATGGGTGAATACAGGCGAAACAGCCCCTGCCCTCCGGGAGCACGTGGTCTCGCTGGGGAACAGGTATGACTTACAGGTAAGCCTGGAATCAGCCTCTGGGAACTGCTCATTGATGACTCAGTGCAAAAGGCAGTCACTGAGTCACTCAGCAGGTGACACCCACTTTGTACCAGTCACTGGAGATAACATGGCGGCCTGATGCAAGTTTCCTGCCATCGTAGAACTTTCCACCTAGTAAAGTCTGTGCAATGGGCGGCCAAAGGACACTGGCAATATCTTCCCAGAGAGAGGACTTGGGTTGGGTTTTACAGGATTCCTTCATTGGTCAACTCTTACACACTCCTTCAGTAGGCCAGGCACTGACTGTGCCAGGAGCTGCGCTCAGCTGGAGGGTCAGAGTTCACAGGTGTGTGTCTGGTCTGGGGAATGCTAATGGGAAAGTCATGTATCCCCCAAAAGAAACTGTGAATGCCACAAACTGAAAATTGACTCTGCAAAAATTTGTGGATGAAGGCTCCATAGTATTGGGGTATTTCTGTGGGTCGAGGGCAGAATGGCACATAGAAATAAATGGGGAGGTAGAGTGGTCTCCAAGAATGGGCTGGCAGTCCCATTCATCTCCACTCCTGGGAGTTCTATGCTCTCCTAGTGCCTGGGGGCAAGTCTTTAACCTTCCCAAGCCTCAGGTTCTTCATCTGTAAAATGGAGAGAAGGATTCTTACCTTCTGGATCATTTGGAGAGGAGAATGAAATAAGATGACAAATGTAAGCAATAGTAGTTGGTACGGCATTTATTGAGCACCTACTGTAGCCGTGAACTCTGCTAAACTTCACATGAACTATATCCTTGAATCCCCTCGGCCACTTTTCAAGGGAGGACTGGGTAGTAACCCCATTTTACAGATGAAGAAACTGAGACTTAGCAGGGTAAGTCATTTGCCCAAGTTATTTGCTCAGCCAGCAAGGGCTGCAGCCAGTGTACAAACCCAAGACTGAAGTACAAATACGGCAAAAACACCTGAGCTTGAATATATGGTGATGGAAGGAGAACTGACTCAGTGATGAACACACAATGGGATTTATAGATGATGTAATACAGAATTGTACACCTGAAATCTATGTAATTTTACTAACAATTGTCACCCCAATAAATTTAATTAAAAAAAAATTTAAAAACACACACACACAAAAAAAACACCTGAGCTTTTAAAAAGTCCTTTGAGATGAGCTAGTCATGATCTGATTGGACAGCCGTCATCCTGACAAATGTGACTGTTTATCATCTGCTTCTGCCACCGGTGTAAGTGTGGACTTTTGGGAAAGTCATTCAAGGCTCTATTTGCTTCTCAGTGAACAGGGAGCCGGGGAAAACCAGCTCCCATCGGGACACTCTAGTCCTCTAAGATGCAGGAGCCAAGAAGAGATGGAACAGACAAGGGCCTTTCAGGAGAAAAGCTTGTGAGAGAAAATTAGGATAGAACAGGAAAGGCTGGGAGATCTGTCAGATGGAAATCTAGTCTGACCTTGAGGGGAGGGGAGGAAGAGGGAAGGCTGGGTGGGAGAGTGCCAGACTCACATTCGGTCTGAGGAAACTTCCAGAAAGTGCACGGTGTCCTTGAGCCAGTGTTGGCTGTCAGAGCAACCATGTCTCCCGGCAATGGGCCTGCCTCAGTGTCCCTGGGAAGCATGGCCTCGTGCAAATGTGGCAATGGCTGTCAGAGCAGCAGCTGTGGTGGGAGTTTGGCAGGGTGCCCTCACCTGGTCCCCTGCAGATGGCAGCATGGTTGGACTCTCACTGGAATACAAAGAGCCAGAGGTCTGGGAATGGGAGAACCATTCCTGTCTCCCTGGCCCAGCTACAATGAATTGACCCAGTGAGGGGGGTCATGGCCACCTCTGCATGGTTTCCTGGTACAGACACATCTTTCCTTCTCTCTGGCTGCATTCTTCAAATTAATTAAACCTGGACTCAAGAAAGCTTCTCCACACAGCAAGGTGGACAGCCAATTAAATCACGCTGGGTTCCTTCAGACCATTTGTCAGACAGCAGCCTTCCAAAACTCAGGACCAGAAAAATCATGCAACGAATGAGCCTCTCCCAACCTTCCTCCCGAACTCAGTTTTTCCACGTGAAAAATGGAGCATTGCAACCAGAAGTAGGTAGCATTAGTACCTAACGGAAAGCATTTGTTGTCAGCAGGTAACGCCTCCCTTTTGACACCAGCCCCCCACCCAGAAGACTGGGTTGTCTTGTGCATTTCTTTCTTAGAATGTATCTCATTTGCTGTCAGTGGTTCCTTGTGCCATTATTTGTTGAAGAATCGAGTGGTGACATTTGGGGCGTCTAGTAGCCTCCTGCCTGAGTTGGTACACTACCTGGGCTACTTAATCCCTCTGTGCCTCAGTTTCTCCATCTGTCCAATGAGGATAATAATAGCATCAGAGCTGTAGTGAGGGTTAAGTCAATTCATATGAAGGGCAGAGAACTGGTTCGTTGTGATATACAATGTAAGTAACCAGTAGCTGTTAGCGTTTCAAAAATGGTGGCTGCTCCCCATTAAGAGATGGAGACGTGGAAGGTCAGAGAGACTAAGAGTGTGAAGTCAAACAGGCAGTGAGTGATGAAACCTGGATAGACATTTCAGGCTAGAGCCCATGCACACTTGACCTTGTCCAACTGTAGCTCCAGGTGGATCCTGGGGCCAGACGGGCGACCCTGCTGATTCCCACGGTACTGCCGTCTGCCCAGGGCCTCTCCATTCTAGAACTGTGGGATCTGATCTCAGAGCCCTGGACTAACTCGGAGAAGGGCAGGCAGAATGGGCACCTCCTCCTTCCCAGGAAACAGCTCCGATGCCTCTGGCCCAGCCCAGCGCCCCAGAGCCCCCAGGCTCCCCCCAGTTCCCATCTTCCTCGTCAGTCTTGGTCGAATTTCTCTCCTCTGCCCTATATTTTAATTATTCAAAGTCCAGGTGTTTTCTCGCCCTTTCCATCCTTCCCTGACCACTCTCCTCCAATCCCCTCCTCCCTTCACTCAGTTTCCTGTCCAAAGGCAGACATTCCACACACTCACACACTCTGTGTGTTCAAGTCTGAACTCCCACATTCAAGGAGCACGTACATCCCGCGAATGTATGTTCTCTGCACCCATGGGCTTAGCTCAATACACATTCCTAACTTTCCACAACCCTGGGAAGCTCTACATTGCCCATGTGACACATGTGAAAACTGCAGCTAGAGAAGAAGAACAGATCGTCTATTCAAACCCAGGTCTTTCGAAATAACAGCGTTGTTAGAATTACAAGAATTATAAGAAGAAGGAAGAGCAGCCCTGCTTTTATTAGTGCTTCTTAGGTGCCAGGCACGGTTACTGTGTTTCCCTGAAAATAAGACCTAGCCGGACCATCAGCTGTAATGCACCTTTTGGAGCAAAAATTAATATAAGACCTAGTCTTATTTTACTATAGTATATGACCAGGTATAATATAATATATAATATAATATAATACCGGGTATAATATAATATAATATAATACCGGGTCTTATATAATATAATATAATACCGGGTCTTATATTAATTTTTGCTCCAAAGGGTGCATTACAGCTGATGGTCCGGCTAGGTCTTATTTTTGGGGAAACACGGTAGATGCTTTAGATGCCTTGTCTCGCGTGAGTTTCAAAGCAAGCCAAGGCAGAGGACAACAGTGAGGCTGAGAGAAGTTAGGTAACTTGGCCAAGGTCACATTTCCCTGTTTCCACTTCTTGACAAGTGGTCAGGCACGTATCCTCACGGGCCTCCGACACAAGGCTGTTGGCTCAAGATGCCCTCATTGGACAAAGTCTTGGCTAAACATCCATCCCCAAAGGGCCTGGGAGATGGAGCTGGTGGGCAGAGATGTCCCAATTCAATCCAGCTCATCGTCCATCCTGCTTTTGCAAGGACTCAAGGCTCAAGGGCAAAACACTGGCAAACATCTAACGCTGGGGCAAGGACAAAGAGAACTAATTAAGACTGAAAGCAAGACAGGCACCCCGAGCGCTGCCTCCTTCCACGTTAGAGACACCCGATAGCCCTACATTTCACTCGTGTCTCTGCAGACATACCCAATGGCACCTTCAAGAGCCCTGTGCCCACTGAAGTAAGACTTTCTCATCCAAGTTGAAGAGGGACCCACCCAGAAGAGGAGCTGATTCGATATGAATGAGCATAAGCACACATTAAAATCAAACATCACACACTGCCCGTAGTCTTGATTTCTAATGCCTACTGATCTCAGTTGCGCTGGAATCCGCATTATTTTTGTGGGCCTCAGGAGAACACATTATCACGGCCAACTGCTGGGCTGAGAAGATGGACTGTGGGCTCATTTGGTCATCAAATGGCTCATTCACTCATCCTCAAGACAATTTCCAATGGCGCATACTAGGTATTCTCTTCTTTCATTCATTCTCAAGACCTACTGCCAACCCCCTGTTCTGCGGGGCTTTCTTACAAGTATAATTGTATTTAGAAAAGAAATAGAACTTCATTTCCCAGTCTTCCCTGCGGCTCTGTGGCTCAATGAGATTTAAACAGACATCTGCTAAAAAGAGTTCTGGGAAAGCATTTCCTTTTCCTGATAAAAATGGGGATGGGAGTGGCTGGTTGAGGCCTTTTCGTCCCTTCACTCTCGTTCTAGCCAGGAAAGCAGATGTAATGTCTGGAGGCACAGCATCCTTTTTGTGACCATGAGGCGTTAATCATTAAGAGCATCAAGCTACACATATCACAGAGGGATACTGGAGCTGCTCAACTAATTCCAACATCCATCTTCCTCTGGACTTCTTTATCTTATGTAAGGAAAATAAACCACTGTTTAAGTCATGTAAAAGTTGAGTTTTCTCTTAATTGTAACAAATCCTAATAAGTGCCTACTATGAGCAAGATGGTCACAGCCCTTCCTCTCGGGGAACTCCTAGTTTAGAGAGGTGGCATGAGAAAGAAAATAAAAGAAGTGATAGTAAAAGTAGGTGCCATGTGCCAACAGTTCTGCTGGCACCATCCAGACAAATGGAACAAGGACGTTTCTTGCCTGAACACTGCTCCCAAGATTCTTCTCATTTCCTTACCCTAAGTTCCTGACTCTAACCGAGTTCCTTACAGCTGAAGCCACACACTGGCCCTGCTCTGGTGTGCACAGCCCACTTCTCTCCTGCAGGCACACATTCCAGAATTCAGGCCACATGCAATGAAAGAATTCCTAGATTATTACCCATTTTAGGTTGGCTCACACTTTTGCTCCATAAGTCCTCTTGGTGCCACTTCTAGTCATTCCCCTCCCCACCTTCTCTAATCGAATGCCAAACAATTTCCCCCATCTCTACTGGCTAGAGAGGAGAAGACTGCTTTCTGTCTAAACCCCAGGTTGACCCCTCAGTTCCAAGGTGCAAGGACTCTCTTTAAAGTCACAGGCAGGAAGAAAACGATCCCAGCTGCAGATTTGTGCCCAATCATGAAGAAGGAAAATGGTGATGACTGTTTCTATTTATAGTAACAGTGCCACAAACATTTATTGAGCACCGACTGTGGCCCAGTCCATTAGAGCCCTCACACTCCTGATCTCCCAGAGAGCCTGCAAGCTTCTGACAGGCAGGGACTCTGCCTGTTTCCTTCACGCTCTGTACCCAGTGCCTGGCACATAGTAGGTACTCAATAAATATTATCCAACCAGTAAATCTCCACCACAACCTAATCAGGTAAGTATGGTGATCAATCCCATTTTACAGATGAGGAAACTGAGGCTGAGAGGAAAAAGGACTTAACCTTATATCACACAGCTGGTAAGTGACAGAGCTGAGCTTGAACTCAGGTAGTTTGTGCTCTAAACACCACCTCCAGGACTCAGGGCTATGTCTCAGTCTATTTGGCTACACTTGGACACTTTCAAGGAAATTTAGGTACAAAAAAGTACAGGGACCATGACATTAATGAAGGGTATTTATTTTCACTTGGTTGAAACAAAAAGCCTCATTGCTGATTCTTGGTTGCTTTTCAAAAGAAGGACATCCCAAATGCACAGGGAGGAAAAATGCCACTTAGAAACCGTGATGCTGAAAAACTCACTTTTTCAGAGTGTGAGTTGAAGGCAATTAGTCAGATTAGCAAACAACCCTTCACAAAGGAGTCTATGCAGCCTTCCTTTCAATAACAAGCCCCTATCCCTATGGCTTAGCAATTCATTCACTGATTCAGTCATCTACCAAACATGCATCAAGCCTCTGCTGTGTGCCAGGAACTGTGGTAGGTACTGAGCCCACAACTATACACAGGACAAAAATCCTGCCTTTGTGGCATTTGTGTCCTGAAAGCAGGAGATGGGTAACGTGGTAGGCTGTGAAATGCCCCTCTCCAAAGACCTCCAAGGTTGAATCCCTGGACCCTGTAATATTACCTTATATGGAAAAGGGGGGCGGGTCTTTACAGAGATGATTAAATTGAGAATCTTGAAATGGGGAGCTAGATTATCCTGGATTACCTAGGTGGGTTCTAAACACAGCAATTACAAGAGGCCAGAGGGAGATTTTACACACACAGATGGAGTGCAGAGCTTTGACGATTGGGAATGATGATGACACCAGCCCTGGAACCTTGGCAGCCACCGGAAGCTGGGACATGCAAGGAGCAGACTCTCCCTTGGATCTTCCAGAGGAGGGTCTGCTGACACCTTGATTTTGACCCAACGATACTGATTTCAGATTTCTGACCTCTAAAACTGGGAGAGAATAAATATGGGCTGTTTTAAGTCACCAAGTTTGTAGTAATTTCTACCAGCAGCCACAGGAAACTAATGCAGATAATTTTTAAAATCTGATAGATTAATAGTTACGGTGGCAGGTGCTACTGAACTAGGTTTCAATGCACACCTGTCTTTCCAGAAAACTCTCCCACATTCAGTGGCGCCCTCCTGTAATGGAAAGTCCATTGGCAGCTTCTCAGCCCTAAGGAAAGGCTTGACTTCCTGGCTCCACTTTCCTTCTCTCCCGGTGAGCAGTCCCAAGGCCACAGTGGAGCCTGGATGGGGCCTTCTGCCTGCATCCTGTTTAAGCCGAGGGACTTCCCTCGCCCATTAAAGGCTTCCCTTTCAGCTGGCCCTGATGTCCCCACACCTGCCGAGGGAAGCACGTGTGGGCCATCAGCCTGCACTTGGGCCACTACCTTGTGTCACCTCATTGTTCCTTAGTTGGCAGCCGCTCTGCAGAGATGACCCCATTTAGGGATGTTTGGGGGAGACTGAGTAGAAGGACTACATAGCCATCTTCTGGGGGGGCAGGGGGGGAACTGATGCTTATCATCGCTACCTTTATCAGGCAGTGATTCTGTGCCTGTGTCCTGGACCCTTGCTGTCCCAGACATGGCCCAGGCTTCCGCAGCCTCCCCATCTGCCGGGAGCTGAGAAATGAGTCCACAGGCCCCCACCATGATCCCTAGGGATGGACATATACCCGAGCTATTAGCCAATCAGTCTCCACGCCCACGCCCTGGCCACAGCCATTGTCTCTTAGTTGGCCTAATGACCTCATCCTCTACAGAAAGTCTTGGCTGGGAAAGCGGGGCAAGAAGCAGGTGCTCTTTCCTGCAGGGCTTGGGCTTCCTGGGGCACTGACAGCACCTTTCCCAGGATCGATGTTTTTAACCCTCATGACAACCTTATAAGGTATGTGCTAGTATTCTCACCATTTTACAGGTGAAGAAACCGAGGGGCAGAGAGGTTGAGGAACCTGCCAAAAGTCACCCAGCTAGGAAGGGGTAGGCCTGGGGCTCAATCCCAAGGAGCGCAGATCTAAGCTTGCGTGCTCTGAACTACTGCACCAGCTTTGCAAATGGGGGACTCGGGTGTCAAATCACTTGCTACGTGCATGGATGAAGCCAGGGAGGTGAAAATGAGAGCGGATGGGATAAAACCTTGTGTTAGCCACAACGATGCTGATTCCTCCACCCCGCTTTCCCAATTGCTGCTCCAATTCTTCTGGCTCATTCTTCAATGCCAGCCAAGTCCCTCTGGGCCCCTAACTAGAAAGCCAGCAACATTCTGCGAGAGAAAATGACTGCTTCCTAAAAGCATTCGGTGGGTTTCCCCAACATATCTTGTCGGCACTCAGAATGCCCGTGACAGCTTCTCCTGAAATATTTTCCAGGTGAGTTCTCTGGCTACCCCCACCCCCCCAACCCGCCAGCCAAGCCTCTGATTACCCCATTCCCACGCGGCTGGAACTGCCTGTTGACAAGGCTTTCACTCTTCCAAGGCCCAGAACTGACCTCTCCCCACCTTGTGAGATCAAATGCAGGAGAAGGCGCTTACAGAGGGCAACTGGATGGTGTTAAAAGCCGATTTCTCCTTCTCTTAGCAATGCAAGTTGGAAGGTGACGACCAAAGGGGAAACATTAAGAGAAAGGTTCCTCCAGGTGACATTTCCACTTGGTGGTCCTGGAGCAGAGGGCGTCCCAACAGCAGGAAAAAGTCAGCAGGGGGCTGCCCACCCGGGCTCCAGGCCTGATGTGTGGGAGCATTGAATATATTGCCGGGTCTGGCTTCAAACGCTGGAGCTCTGTGAAGGGTCACAAATGTCTGCGCTGAAATGTTCCTCCTGGCTCAGCGGGAAAGATTCACCAGACTGAGCAAAGACTCCCCCAGGAAGCAGCTGGAACCCAGCTTCCAGGGGCCCTCAAGAATGAGACCATCTGCTGAAACAGGGAAAATGCTGCACGACTTGGCAAGAATTGTTTGACTCTGCCCTGGGGTTTGTTGACTATACATCTGTGAAAGCAGGATTTTAGCCCAGGAATATGGAGGAGCTGGGAATCACGGTTTGAATGCCATTTTGGACTTGTCTCTTTTCAAAACGGTTTGTCATTCCTCTGTTTCTATTCTCCTCTGACTATCACAACAAAAAGGTTTTATTTTGAGGGCCATCTCTGGGTGACTGGTGGTGATTGCTTTGTGTTAAGAAGGGATCTGGGCCAGGGAGTAAGAGTATTGTGATTGATTAGTGATGTCTGCCACGGCTGAGGCCATGGGGAGAGACAGAAGCATGCCACATATTTCCCATCCCTGTTATATACAAAAAAGGACATGGCCATGGAGAAAGACTCCAGGGGAAAAAAAAATGTTAACGATAACTGCAATTTGGTTCACTGCAAACCACCAGATAGCTTTCAGAACTTGGACACGGCAAGCATAACTGCAGCTACTGACGGACTCTCAACCCCAGAGAGTCCATGAAATCTTCGATATCTACAAAGCACACAGTTTTCTTCTGAGAAGGACACAGTCCCTTCTGCGTGGCGACGTCATCATCGTGCGCTGTGAGCCTACTACCCTGGCCATGACTGATTGGTTAAAGCTGGGGTTGGAAACTCAGCTACAGGCACCTGTTTTTGTAAATACAACTCTATTGAAACACAGCGGCCCTCATTTGTTTATGTGTTGTCTGTGAATGCTTGTACACTCCAGTGTTGGAGTTGAATCCTTTTGATAGAGATTGCATGGCCCGCAAAGCCTAAAATATTTACTCTCTCTGGCCCTTTACAGAGAGATTGCTGACCCCTTGATTAAAGAACTATCATTAAAGCTAAAATCAATCAAGGAAAGGCTGTTTATAACAGGACTCAGCCATCTACAACTTGTCTTGGAGACAGTCTCTGTCCTATAAAGACATACCGTATTGGCTGGTGACCAATTATCTCAATTGGATTCATATTCTCTCTCTCTCTCTCTGAATGGGAATGGGAGATGTAGCTGAAATGGAGATTACTAGAAATATTGCTGGGTCCAGAATAGACATGGAGTGTAGGTCCAGCTCTCCAGGAGGCCTGCTCCGTATCCTGATGTTAGAAGCACGGAGAGAGGCATTGAAATACAAGTGTGTCTATGGCTACTGAATTTCCAGTGCTTCCACACGTCCCTGCATGTCTCTAAAACACAGCCTCATCACCTAAGGAGAGGAGAGTCAGGAGATTTCACCTCTGGCAGTGGCTGCCTAGTTCGATGTCTTTGGAAACAAGGCCCTGACAGGAGACAGTAGTGTGATAGATTAGTGTTGTCTGCCGTGGTCAGTGGAAGGGGAGATAACTACGTGCGGTGTCTATTCGATAACTAGAGTTTCAGTGAATCGGGTGTGTCCCTTCTTTGCAACCAATATGTACAGCTTCTCACCACCTTCTCTCGTCTTCCTTGGAAGTGAGAGTTCGAAACACATCATTCTGTCCTTGATTGTGTACTCTTGTACAATTTTTCTCCCAATAGTTTCATACGTCATTTTTTTTATTTCCTCTGCCAAATCACAAAAATCTCAAAAACTGTGTATGCTGTGTCTCTTATTTGCAAAGACTCTTAGCGGTACATACCACACAAGGCACCTAGAACTCATTTGACGGATCCATGGAGCCTATACTTTGGGGTCTGGGGCCCCACCTTTCCACATAGAAATATGATTTCCCATTTACTCACATCAACTTTGAGGAAGGCTTTCCTTCTAGCTAATCGAAACTCTTCCTTTAACCATTCAATCCCCTTTGTTCATTCTTGCTCAGCCCATCATGGAGATGTAATGGAGAGTCCCTGCCCCACGAGGCCAGCTGGCTTGGCTGGGGGCCACATGAGAGCACAGTCCCTGTTTTTCAAGGCCAAGTGACTAATGGCCAGAATTTGAAATTATGCTCCATTTCCAAGTTCTACTCCCGACCTGTGCCTCTTTCCTTCCTGGCCTCTCATCACCTCCAACCTTACTTCCCTGTCCAAGCCCCTCAGTGACCTTTCTCCCTAACATGTGACTTGCAGAGGACCCTTGTATAACACCGGCAAGCTGTATCGGGTGGCAAAAATAATGCCAAGGGGCCAGCCCTGTGGCTCAGGCAGTTGGAGCTCCGTGCTCCTAACTCTGAAGGCTGCCAGTTCGATGCCCACATGGACCAGTGGGCTCTCAACCACAAGGTTGCCAGTTCGACTCCTCGACTCCAGCAAGGGATGGTGGGCTCTGCCCTCTGAAACTAAAATTGAACATGGCACCTTGAGCTGAGCTCCCAGATACCTCAGTTGGTTGGAGTGCATCCTCTCAACCACAAGGTTGCCTGTTCGACTCCCACAAGGGATGGTGGGCTGTGCCTCCTGCAACTAGCAACGGCAACCGGACCTGGAGCTGAGCTGCGCCCTCCACAACTAAGACTGAAAGGACAACAACTCGACTTGGAAAAATGTCCTGGAAGTACACACTGTTCCTCAATAAAGTCCTGTTCCCCTTCCCCAATAAAATCTTAAAAACAAAAATAAAAATAATGCCAAGACTCCCCAGGCATCTCTGCCTCCCTGTCCTAAGGTTACAGTAACCTAAATACACACGTGTTTCTGGCTCAAGGCCCCTACCTGTGAAACTGCAGACCCTCCAATCACCCCCTACCCCCTGATTTCCCCAGTTCCTGCTCAGCGTGCCCAGGGGGAGGCCTCATTGGCCAAGTTTAGTCATGAGCTCCTCTGACCATGCCCTTTGACATCTGGGCCCCAAAGCAGAACTCAACGAGGAACTCTCCATGACAACAATTGCTTCAGCATTTGCCTCCATCCTCCCTCTACACAGAGACACGCACCCACCGTCTCTGAGGAAGGTGGTCTACAAGAATGCTGAAGGGAAGGATTTGGAGCCAACACAGAGCTGGACTTCCATCCAGCTGTTACTCTTCACCAGTCACTTAGACATGTGAGTTATACCCCCTGAACCTCAGTTTTTCCATGTTGAAAGTGGCATATTAAAACGGTGATAACTAATTGACAGAATGGTATAGGCATATTTGTTTCCTAGGGCTATTGTAACTGGTTACCACAAATAGGGTGGCTGCAAACGACAGAAACATGTCTTCTCCCAGTTCTGGAGGCCGGATGTCTGAGATCCAGGTGTCCTGTCAGCAGGGTCGACTCCTCCAAGGGCCCTGAGGGAGAGCGAGGGCTTTCTCCTACATTCCACTGGCTGCCAGCGGTCCTTGGTGTCCCTGGTTTACACACACATCACTCCAGTGTCAGCCTCTGTCTTCCCATGACCTTCGTCTATGTGTGTATGTGTCTCTCCTCTCTGTGTCTCTTATAAGGCCACCTGTCATCCTTTGCCTTTAGGACCCACTCGGATAATGCAGTTTGTTCTCATCTTGAGATGTGGAACTTAATGACACTAGCAAAGACCCTTCTTCCAAATAAGGTCCCATTCTCAGATGCCAGAGGTTAAGATGACGTATGTTTGGGGGCACAATTCAACACAGTAAAGTAGGATTAAAAGAAAGGATGCAAGTCTTATGCTTAGCAGAGCGCCCGGCATGTGGAAAAAAAGATTTTATTATCATCATCATTCTTTAAGGGGTCAGAGCTAAGCCCTAGACTGAGGAACAAATACCCCCAGTTTGCAATCCACCAGAAGTGCCTGACACAAGGACTTGGAAACAGGTAGTTTTATGGGTGGCAGGGGTGGGATAGGAGCCAAGTGAGGGTGGAGGAGGTCAACGTGACCCCAGGACTCAAGTGCAAGGTTGGAAAGAATAAGACAAGGAAAAAGCAAAAGTCAAGACGAGGCGCATCACTGGGGTAGCTGCTGTGGGCAATGGGGATTTCAGTTCCACTGGCACTTCTACGAAGTGTAGAGAAGGGTCCCAGACAAGTCCCTCCAGAGGATCAACGTGGGGCAGTTTGAAAGCCCCCACTGACACTCCCATTGGGTGAAGGTTGCCCCCTTTGGCTTTGGTGTTACTCCAGCTGCTGGCCCTAGCAGCCCTGCAGCTTCACAGAGGGTGTGGCACTTGTCTGGGCAGGATGCTGTCAATTTTCATCTGAGCCTGCGGGGAACTGTCACTTGCAGCTGTGGCTGAATACAGAGATGGGTGCTGGGATGTGATGCGGGACACTTCAAATCTATCCACTTAACTCCTCATCAGGGACCAAAGCATACACCTCTTCCATGATAGACTTCATTGCTTTTATGCGTTGAATTGTGTGCCCTCCCCCCCACCCCAAAGATAGTCCTGACCCTCATACTTGTGAATATGACTTTATTTGGAAAGAAGATCTTTGCAGATGTAATCAAGTCAAGATGAGGTCATTAGGGTGAGTCCAATATGACTGACTGCTGTCCTTTTAAGAAGAGGAGAAAATTTACAGAGACAGACTTACATCAAGAATGTAGACAAGAGATTCCCTACCAACGCCAACAGGATGGTGGGAGCCATTGTACTTCCTTGTGAAAAGCAGGGGGTCGGCACAGAGGATGCCATGTGATGATGAAGGCAGAGATGGGAGTGATATATCTACAAGCCAAGAAATGCCAAGGATTGCCGGCAACTGGCAGATGCTAAGAGGAAAGCAGGGGCAGAGTTGCCCCTAGAGTCTCCAGAGGGAGCCCGGCCCTGCTGACACCTTGCTTTGGGACTTCTACCCTCCAGAACTGCGAGAGAATAAACATCTGTTGTTTTAAGCCCCCCAATTTGTGCAACTTTGCTATGGCAGGCCTAGGAAACTAACACACATGCTCATTAATGCATTCCTGCAATGCCTGGGTGTTTCATGGGCTGGAAAGAGCTGGCTCACAAGTTCATTACTTAAACCAGTATTGGAGTCCCATTGGGTTCAGATAGAACTTCACGGCCATTAGGAGTGTTAAGGGGGGAGCTGGGTTGGAGGCATCCGTACGTAGTCACGCAAGTCTATCCACCAGTATTCTTTCCCCCTCTCCCCCCGCCACACACACCAGCCCTGTTCCTAAGATAGCTCTGCTTCCTAACAGCTCTCTCAGACAGAAAGTGACACCTTGACCAACTCAGGCAAGAGCCACCCACCCAATGGAAGACTGAGGACTTCACTTGCCAGGCACACACACACCCATTTTCACTTCTTCAATCCACACACGTCAGCTTCCCCTTCCACCATTACAGTGAACTAGACATTGAACTCTCCCATGCCAGAACTGTAGAGCACGTGGGTCCTTGGGATTGTGGGAGCCTGTCCTTCCCAGTGTCCTCTTGGAGAAAGGGAGCTGTTATTAATATTTTATCACCTACCTCCCCAGGCTGGCTCTTCCTCTTTATCCTCCCACCCCATCTCCTGTCCATTTCTCCATTCTGACCTTGGTCACAGTCTCTTTTCCCAGGGGGCTGGGCCCCTAGGGTCTTCAGACCACCCCTTCAGCTTGTGGCTGGATTCTAGACTTAAAGATTTCATCAAGAATGGAGACAAGAGGGCAGCCGGATGGTTCAGTTGGTTGGAGTGTGAGCTCTGAACAACAGGGTTGCCGGTTCAATTCCCACATAGGCCAGTGAGCTGCACCCTCCACAACTAGATTGAAGACAGCAAGCTGCCACTGAGCTTCTGGAGGGGCGGCCGGATGGCTCAGTAGGTTAGAGCATGAGCTCTCAATTGCCGGTTCAATTCCCACATGGGATGGTGGGCTGCGCCCCCTGCAACTAAAGATTGAAAATGGTGACTGGACTTGGAGCTGAGCTACGCCCTCCACAACTAGACTGAAGGACAACGACTTGGAGCTGATGGGCCCTGGAGAAACACACTGTTCCCCAATATTCCCCAATAAAATTTATTTAAAAAGAAAAAAAAGAACGGAGACGAGATTCCCGATGAATGCTAACAGGGGGACGGGAGCCTCTGTATTTCCTCCGGAAAAGCAGGGGTTGGCACCTCGAGTTGGGGATTACGGGGTTCTCTTCAGTTGTTTCCCACGGTATTTCCTACTGTGCGGGGTGTCTCCAAGACAACTAACTGATCCCTTACCCAAAACTCAGCGAAGAAATATATGGAAGCATGAGAACATGAAACAGGAGGTAAGGGCAGAGCAAACGGGGGAGGGGATAGGAGGAGAGGAGGAAAGAAATCTTTAAGAACATATAGAAAACTCCATTTATCTGCTGGTTCAATTCCAGGTTTTGAAATACAAAGACCTGTGTGCTCCTATACTTTTTTTGTAGCAGACCCGTGGTCCACAACGTCGTGAACAAACACAGCAGACACCTAATTTCACGGCAACATCCCGATTTGGTTTTTATACTAATGTAGTTAAGAGATGCCCTCAACAATGAATTCCACAGATAATCCTCAACGCTACTGCATTCCATGGCTTTGGCTTGGCCCTTCCTCCAAAACATGTAATCACTCTGACACAATCTGCAACTGTTACCACAGACTGGCATTTCACCTCCTTTTAATGATTCTGCCCACTCTTCCCAAGTAGTGAAGTGTTCCCAAAGCAGGAAGAAGGGACAAATGTAAGAATGGATTATACCCCATCCTCACCCACCCTCAGAACACACAAAGGAATCACTGGCCTCCCGGGACACACCTGGGCCATTTTTGCAGGTGGTGGGATTCATTACAAAGCCTGGTTTAGGGGCACGCATTGTACACTCCTGGAGTAGGTATGTTAGTTACTGCTGTGTAACAAACTAACCCAGAACTTGGTGGCTCAAAACAACAACCATTTGTTATTTGAGTCTACCAGTTGTGGAGTTGTGCTGCTCTGGGCCAGGCACAGCTGCCACTCCTGTATCTGTGGTCAGGGGTAGGTTGGCTGGGGGCTGGCTGGACTAGAATGACCTCGGCTGGGGAAGCTCAACCCCCTCCAGTAGGTTATTAGCCTGGGAGTGTTGTCATGGTGGTGGCTACTAGGAAAAAAATCACTTTTTCAAGCGTCTGTTTGCATGGAGTTTATTAGGCGCTCATTGGCCAAAATCAGTTACATGGTCAAACCACAAACAGTGTGGAAAGACCAAAGGTTGTAGACACAGGAAGGTGTGAAAATCAGAGCCATTTATCCAATCAGTCTACAAGGGTATAGAAACTGCAGTTGGCCACTCCGTGATTACATGCTAGCTAAATGCAGAAAACAAAATGGAAAAAGTTTTAAGTTATCTAATTACATTCTTGGTCAGTGGTCAACAAACTTTTTATTTAAGAGCCAGACAGTGAACTCTCAGGTTCATAGGACAATACGGTCTCTGTCACAACGACTCAACTCTGCCACTGTCGCCTAAAAGCAGCCATGGACAACACATACAGGAATGGGTGTGGCTGTGTGCCGATAAAACTTTATTTCCAAAAACAAGGGACTGGCCCAAAATCTTGGTCATCATTCATGCATTTACTGACACTTACTGAGTTCCTACTATATGCCAAGCATAGTGGGTGTGGAGGTAAATAAGACATGGCCCAATGAGCTTTCAGTCTAATACTGGGGTGATGGTAGAAATCTAAGAAGGGTGCAAGGGATGGGAAGAAACCATGGGAGGCTTCCTGGAAGAGGTCAAGTTTGAAGACTTTCTAGGTAGTCTCCAGACATATCTGGGGCAGAACTGGGAATTCTGGGCTGAGGGAACAGGGCGAGCAGAGGCAAGGTGGTGAGAAAGAGCTTGGTAAGCATGTAGGTCACCCTGAACCAAGGGCATTTCACTTTGGTTTTCTTTTTGCTCTTTAAAAATTTATTTATATTGTCTTTTTCTTTACCCTTTTTGTTCATTTTTGGGGAGTCTCCTTCATTTTACTTTGGGGCCTCAGTCTAGATACTCTTAAGCCTGGATGATCATAAAATCCCAATTTCCCCAATGCTTGGAGAATACCCAGTTCTTGACGTATTAATGTCTTCCTCTTCCTGTCAAATCCAAGAAAACCATGTGGTGTATGGACAATGAACCACGGTTAGAATCAGGGCTGGGTTCTAGTTCCCCTTCCCTTTCTAGCTGTTCACTGTGTCACCCTGACCAAGTCTCCTCCCCTCTCTATGCCTCAGTTTCCCTAGCTGTGAAATGGGGAAACACAGCCTCCTTGGTAGGGTTGCCGTGAGAACGCAGAGAAACGTCCCTAATGGTGTGTTCCACACCCCGACTGGTTCCCGATAAGCACTTCACCAGGCTAGCTAGCTGCCACCATCCTCTTCATTGCAATTGCAATCAATCAATACTGGCATCTCCACTAAGCCTTCTCTCTGGCGACCCCCTCTGCCCCACACCCTCCAGCCATTTGAGATGAACCCAGAACTGGCTCCAGGAAGGAGCCCCCCTCGCCCCCGCGGTTTGTTGGGGTTTGCGGAGTCTCTTGTGTGCACAACAAGCCGTGAGGCCACGAGAGAAACAACAGCCTTGAGCGGAGCTGGAGACAGGCGGCGGCGGCGTTGGCGGCTGCGAGTTTCTCGCCCACAAACAAAAGTTGCCTTTCATCCGATCCACTCCTCCTGAAGAGGACTCACTTCCTCCCGCCCAGGCGCTTATGAAAGCCGACAGCCCAGGCGAGAAAACAGCCAGCTCTCTCTGCGCGTGATAAAACCATTACAATCAATTTAGGCAGCTCGCAGGCGCGCAGACAGACTCCGCGTCGACTGGATTCTGTTCCCGGGAGCGGGTGGGGGCGGCCGGGGAGGGGGCTGGGGCAGGTGGGGGGGCCTTCTGGGAGGCTCGAGCATTTGGCCTTCCTCGGAGGGGCCCCATTATGGCTGCAGGCTGGCGCCACTGCTGCGGGGGCTCGCTACCAAATGAAAGTGTCATCCAAAAGCTCTCGGGGAGGAAGGGGAGACGGGGGGTGGGGGGGCTACCAGTGTTAGCTTAACTCCTGCGGTCTCGCAGACTAATTGCTCACGGTGGAAACACGCCTCAAAGTGCTTTGGCCTCGTCAATAATACGGTATTAGATGCCTTCCATTCCGCAGTGCATTGATCTGTTCCCTCCCCAGGCCTCCTCCTGGCTCCGCTTCCTAACATCGCCCCCCCTCCCCCACCCCCAACCGCTGCTGCTCCAGCTTCTACTTCTGATGACTCTTCTTCCTTTTTTTTTTTTAAGTGTTTTCTAAGCGTGTGTTTAGCAAGAGTGGTGCCTAAGTGCTAATTGTTACACCACAGATTGATTGGCGACGACGAGATGGCTTGCCAAGTTCCTCCAGTCTCCTGGGGTGGGGGGAGCAGGGGAGGGGGAGGAAGGATGGGGAGGGGCCCCGAGGGGGGTGGCAGCGGTGTTGGAGGGAGGAGGGGGAGGAGAGGGGAATCCTTGATGCTTCTGCGTTTCCTCCCAAGCTGTGTCTTTTCTGGGTTGGAAACTGTGCCCACTGTTGGGGAGGAAGAGAGGCAACCTCTGGAGATAGTTTATGATTGTTTTCTGCCTTGAAAAAGTGGCGAGATTTAGCCACAAGCGCTGACCCTAGACCAGGCTGCCCCTGAAGGGGAGGGGCAGGGAGGACAAGTGGAGGGTCCACGTTGTCTAGCCCTGGGCGGGGAGGGCATTTCTGCTCCGTGAAACCCTCTCAGCATTCCCCACCCTGGGTCTATGTTGGGGGTCCCTGTCATGTGCTCGGGAGGACCCTCTGCTTGGCCCCTGGCTCTTTCACTAGCCTGCGTGCCCCTTGATGGTCAGAACCATGGCTGGGCCAACCATGCCTGGATGAGCAGAGCTTAACACAAGACCTGCCAGACCATGTTGCTCCAAAACTTTTCTTCTCTTCCAGCCAGACCACTGGGTTTTGATGTGTTTGGGTAGCAAGGACCCAGTTAGCTGAGCACCTCGATTCCCAAACGACACAGACAGTGGGCAGGACCTTTCTAGCACCCCAAATCCCTCCAAAAGACAATACCTGGGCACTTCCTTATAAGGATTAGAACCTTAGTCTTGGCAACCCACGCCCCAAAGCATTCCCACCTGACAGGTGAGCCTGCAAATTCTCAGTGTGTGTCTACTTAAAATGACACAGTATGGAGTCTGTTTCCCCAGTTATGAAATCCAACCCGTTTTTGGAGATCAGCTTCTGACCCACTTCCAAATTCCGTTTTCCAGGTGAATGGGGAGGAAGGAATAGAGACACAAGTGATGAGGTACCCTTTGAAGTCAGATGGCACGATTCCACCTCTCACTAGCTCAGTGTCATTGGGCACTTATCATGCCTCAGTTTCCTTACCTGTAAAAACAGGGATAATGACAATGTCTGACCCACAGAGGAGTTTTAAGGGCAAAATGAAAGCCTATCTGGTGAGGAGTAAATCCTCTATATGCAGTGAACATACTAATCACCGCTTGGCCATCTTCTTTCTTTGTTCTGGAATATTCATTGCCATATATTCTTGCTACTCAACCTACCTTCCATGGAACTGCAGCCTGGGCTCACCTTAGAAACACAGAACCTGGGACCCTGCCCCAGCCCCACTGAATCAGAGCTGCATTTTCACACAGTCCCCAGGAGGTCAGGGAAACACAAGTCTGAGAGGCACTGGCTTATACCACTCCACAGTCCCCACCTCCTGCCACCTTGGGCATAACAACTGCACAGCTCATGCCTACACTTCCGGTGAGGATAAGCATGACATTTAGCAGGCAGCCCAGGGTGGGGCGATCTCACTCATTCTACAATGGACCTGACCATGTGTCTCTCTTTGGAGTTTTACTCATTGGCTGACCAAGAGCTGAGGCCTGGTTTTGCAGCTCTCTCGTGAGACAGCCATCCCCAGGGTTGTGCTTGCTTCCTGGGAAATGACAGTTCCAGACAATTCTTCCCTGAAAATACCCAGCGAGGTCATAATTCAATTGCAGCCTTCCCCAGTTGATGGAGCATCCAGGAAGGCAGGAAAATGGCATGATGCAGGATGCTGGTGCAGGGGCCAGCCCTGAGCTCAAATGCTGAGCACAGCTTGTGGGATGTAAATCCCTTAATCCACCTCTAGCCCTCCTGTGCCTGCCCCAGGACCTTTGCATGTGCTCCTTGTGCTTTTGTCTCTGGTTGCCTCCTTCTCATCATTCAAATTTGACCCAAATGTCATCTCCACAGAGACACCTCCTCCCTGACCTCCTTAAGCAGCTACCCTCTCTCTTACGACCCTATTTCTTCGTCTTTGGAACCTACCAGTGCACGGAATTACCTCATTTGTTTGTGTTTCTAATCTCTATCCACCCATCCACCAAATAGAACTAAGCTCCTTAAGGACAGAGGCTCTGTGCTTGTCACCACGGTACCCACAGTGCCTGTAACAGCAGCTAGCACACAGTAGATGCTCCAAAAATCATCATTAACTGACTGCCTCAAGTCTCCTCATGTGTTCAATGAAGATAAAGTAGTGCCTTATACAGAGGGTATTTCTGAGACGATCGTGGAAAGCTCTTAGATCAAGAACTGACAGCTGATTTGTGCCCAATAATAACAGTGGTTATTCACATCAGTAAGAGTGGTATGATTCAATACTAAAAACAAACCCAAACAGACTTTCACTCACCTCTATCCTCAAAACTAACACTATTACTATTACTACTACTATTAATAATACTCTAACAAGACAGTCATAAACGCATAGGGCCATCAGGTCTCAAACTGCTGTGTGGGTTTCTGTGTGAGCTTCTTTGGGGACCTAAGTTAAAACACACAGGGGTGTGAGTTCCAGAGCCTGGCAGTACATAAACAGTTGAGGACTAATCAAGTGAATAATACTTTCTAACCGCCTGTGCTGGGGTCGACTGCTGCACCCGTCCAAGCCTCAGTTTCCTCCTCCTGAAATGGGGGGGGAACGATCTCTCTCGCAGGGCGTGTGGTGAGGACAAAGCAAGATCATGCATGTGAAAGCCGCAGGCTGGGGTAAAGCAGCCCCTCAACAAATGTTGCCTCTTTTAATCTTACCTTTCCTACAGCTCCTGCGATGGAGCCACCCTTAGAAGTATTTGCCTCGTTTTACAGGCAAGAAAATGATGCTCAGAGAGGTTTGAGAGTTTGTCAAGTTAGTTCTCTCTCTCTCTCTCTCTCTCTCTCTCTCTCTCTCTCTCTCTCCACATTTTCTGCTTGAACATCATCCCCACAATGAATGGCAGCAAGACTCCAATCTGGTACCAACCTTCAGCTATGAAATAATATAAGTCGAACCAGCAAGGTCGGTCAGCACGAGAGAGAATCTTGTAAGTCCCATTAGGACCTATACACAAATTGTGGAAAAATCATCTTTGTTTGTGGACTGTTGGTTACCTTCTTCCTTCAGCCCAAACTTGAGGATTCTTACACAGCTTGGCTTAGGTCCCTTGTTTTCAAGCAATGTCTTCAGTTTGGGAGCTGTTTGGTCACATAGCTTGTCATCTGGAGCCATGTTGATAATCACTAATATTTTTGAGGGGTCACTCTATGTCGGGTACTCTCCCTAACATTCTAGATGTTTGTTTGTTTGTTTGTTTGTTTCTCTCTCTCTCTTTGACTCCCAGAGTAACTGCATGATTTAGGTATTATTTCTATTTCCTATTTCCAGAGGAGGATGCAGAGTCTCCAAAAAGGAAAATCGCATCCACAAGGTCATGCAAGCCAAGTCTGTTTCACATCCAAGTTGAAATGGTGACCCTCGAGCATGTCCAGTGGAAGCCTCGGAAGAATCTCAGGGAATTCTCAGGCTCTGAGGGACTCAGTTTGAAAAGCACCAGCCTCAGTGTCTTCTAAATCCAAGAATCTATAATCTTAGGTTGTTGGATGTTTAAGCCCTGTAATCCCCTCTGCTGCTTGTGGTAAAATCTGCAAGAGGAAATGAAGAACTGACCAAGGAAGAGACAAGACCACAAGCCCTCTTGGTATTTTTCCTCCAATGCCCCTTTGGCTACCACATACCAGGTAAATAGCCTCCCATGGCAGGCAGGGTGCATTCTGGAGATAATTCCTGGGTTCTAAACTGAGCTCTGCCACTCTGGTTGCTGTGTGACCTTGGGCAAGTATCTTGATGTCTCTGAGTCTTACCTTCCTCCTCTGAAAAAATCGGGATAATAGTAATACCAACCCCATAGAATTATTGGATAAAACAAGATCATCCATTTAATTGTGAGCACACTGCCTGGTTTATGAGAAGAATTCCACAAAATCTATGAGTGAGGGATTACCGCTTTATTCTGCGGTTAACAAGACAGAAGACAGCTCTTCCTGAAGCTTTCTTTAGTATCGAACGTGTAGCCAAACAAGTGCTTTACAATATTGTATTTAGCGCACTTTTTTTTCCTTAAACACTTCACTTTTGCTTAAATTAAATCTTAAACAGAGACCCATATAAAAGGCAGATAAGATGGGGAGCTGTTCTGTTTGAATTGACAGCCCCTCCATTACTAACCCGCTGGCACCCACAATGCTGGGATCCTGGGGAAGTCAGATGGAAGACACTGAGCTATCCAACCACATGTATCCCATCCTCAAGGTCCACGTCACCTTCCCTACCTGCTCCTCTAGAGGACTGGATGGAAGGCACTTATAGCTCCAAACTCCTGTTGTGGTAGTGGTGGTTTTCACTTCTTCCTTTTGTTTCTGGAGCTATCAACCAGAATTTTATGATAAGGCATGATTTAGGCCAATATTGTTTGTTATGCAACAATTCTGAATAAGTGGGTGGATGGATGGATGATGGATGGATGGATGGAAGGAAGGTAGGAAGGTAGGAAAGAAGGAAGGAAGGAAGGAAGGAAGGAAGGAAGGAAGGAAGGAAGGAAGGAAGGAAGGAAGATAGATGGAGAGATGGGTAGGTGGGTGGATGGATAACTAAATGGCTCAGCAGAGGGATTTGTCCTAACAGGGTAAGCCGTTCAGATGAGTACTGATATGCATTGTGTGACAGTGGAAATAGCCTGGCTAGAGAGGCAGTAAGTGGTGGGAGAGAGATGAAAGTAATGGCCCCCCGGCTCTGTACAGGTGACGACCTCACATTATCTCATTTAATCCTCACCACTGCCCTAGGAGGAAGAACTCTTATCCCCATTTTGCAGAGGAGGAAAGTGAAGTTTGGAGAATTTCAGTAACCTGCCTGAGTTAACACAGCTATTAAGTGGCAGGCCCATGCCTTTGTCATCATCCCACCATGCTTTCTGCATAGAGATTTTCCATCTATAGAGAACCTTCCAGAAATATAAAGGTTATAAAAACAACAACAACAACAACAATAGAAACACAGCTAAAGGAAGAAAAACAGGAAGAGGAAAGGCTTAAAGGCATGGAAAGACTCACATTTATTGGGCACCCACTGTATACCAGACCCTGGACTTCACATGTGTTTTCTGGTTAACTCTCAACAATGAGCCCATAGGGGTTGGGATTATTACCTTTGTTTTGTAATGAGGAAACTGAGGCTCAGAGCACTTAAAGAACTCTCCCAGAGTCCCGTTCTCATTTGTCCAGGGGCAGAGCTGGGATTTGAAGCCTGATTTGAAGTCCCATGTCATGAGACAGCATTTTTCAAAATAAACAAAGAAGAGGCAAAAGAGAGAGGGAAGGAAAGACTATATGCACACACCCAAATAAGGGAGATGAAAAGAAAAAAAAAAAAAACAAGGATTGGAAGAAAGGAGAGAGAGGAGACAGGTTTGAAACAAAAAGAAAAAAAGTGGGGGGAGGGTGAAGAAGGAAAGAAAGGGCAAATGAAGACAAAGGGCCCTTTTCTTGATCTGCGCCTGTCCAGAGAAACCACAGCACAAATTGCAGCGGACGGTTTCCCCTCTCACAAAGTGCCTTTTAGCTTACGCCTCCCTCTGAGGGCCGGGGCGAGAGACGGCTGGCGTCGGCTGCAACGTGTCTGAGGGCACTGGCAGGAAAATCCCAAGGAGCGTTCAGTGTCTGGGGTCATCCGATTAAAGCAGGCAGTGAGGCTGCAAGTGGAGGAGACAGGGGGAAGGGGAGAGAAGGGGGGGCACGGGGGCCTGCTGACCTCCTTGACCTTCTGCCTGCACTAACCTGGTATAACAAATAGTCCTGGAAAACCAAATAGTATTAACCCTTCGCACCAGGTCAACCCCTTCTGTCTTTGCCTGGGACTGTGGGCCTCTGCTTCCCAGGGGGTTTAACTCTTTCTTGGGGCCCTCTGATCACCATGTCAACAGCCCTGCTCTGAAATTTGTCCAGACTGAACAGATTATATGCCCCAGGGAGGGGTGGAAGCCTTGCCATAATTAAGCAGACATAACGTGTCCGCTGCCCATTAAACACTGGACAAGAGCTTCTAGAGAGAAACATTATCTGTAAGAGGGTTTGATTCTCCTCTTATTCGTTCTCCTCAGACCTTGCTGTCTGGGAGTCCCATCCCCAAAGACCCTGCCCATCTCCAGCTAAACCAACATGGGCTGAGATACTGGTAATGATGAAGATGATAAAGCCAGCGATAGTGCCAATGCAGTCATTTATTGAGCTCTTGGTCTGTGCCAGGATGGTACAAAGGACTTCCGTGGCTTATCTCATTTCACTGGCAAAGCAACCTGACGAAGTGGTACCCACATATTCATTCATACACAGCTCTCTATCCGGTGTTCTCCGTGTGCCGGACGTCGGGCTAAGAGCTGTTCTGGTAAATGAGTCATCTATTGGGGCATAATCGACAACCCTAAGACTTAGTGGCTTAAAAGCACCATCATCGTTCGTGACGTCCCCCAGTCTCTGTGAGCTGGGAGCCCAGGAGTGGCTTAGCTGAGTGGCAATGGCACAGGATCTTTCTTATGAGGTTGCAGTCACGATGTCAGCGGGGGCTGCAGCCCACTCCCACGGTTGGCAAGCTGTTCCTGGCCAATGGCACAAGGGATAGTCCCTCCCAGCGGACGTCTCCATTGGTCTGCTTGGTTGCCCTCACAATATGGCAGCTGACTCCCCCCAGAGCAAGGGATCTGAGAGAAGGCAAGGACGGATGCCAGAGTGTCGGCCACGCCCCCGCCGCAGTAGCCACCAATGTCATTTCCCAAAATCCTGTTGGTGCTCCGGGTCAGCCCTCTTCCATTCGGGAGGGAACAACCCGAGGGCATTGAATCCCAAAGGTGGGGGCCATTGCTGAACATGCTGGGGGTTGGCTCCCACAACTGGTGAATACTACGACATTTACGGTGCTTACTATCCACTGGACCATTGTGCCATTGTAACATAAAGGAACATGAAGGCCACCGAGAGAGTCAACAATTGATTCAAGGTCCACATTTAGGAATGTTAAGAGCAGAGCAGTGACATCGCCACCACTTCAGACCCCAGCAAGCTTCTCTCATCTTCCCCACCACTGGGCAGCCAGGAAGCCAGGGTGGACCAAACCACTGAGATTTCAGCTTGGCAAGAACCAGCACCCCAGGCTTGGCCAACCTCCAGCAGCCTCACCCCTCCTGCCCTCTCCGTGGATCATTTATTCCAAGAGCCCAGCTATAAATATCCACTTAGTGAAATGCTTTGCTCCTCGGGCACCTCTTCCCCCCACCCCCGGCTGCCTGCACCCTGCTCACGCAATGCCAGCTTGCAATCAGTCTGCAATCTGAGTCCACTTTGCACACCCAGCACTGACTGGCTGCGCCTGCTGGAGCTGGCTGGCATGCCCCCAAGATTGCTATTGTAAGTTAATGGCACAGCAATTGGTTGTTAAAAACACTAATTAACATTAAATAGGTGATGTTATCCTGATAACTTACATGCTGCCCCACTTCTTTATTTTCCTCTTTTCCTCCTTCACTATGTTTCAATGCCCAGGAGTGCCCACTAATGTCAGCAGTCACCTGGACACAGCAAGAGCTTAGGGCCAGAGGACAAGCACACACAAATGGTCACTGGTTCCCATCAACACAGAGACACCTAAGACTGATGGGCTGGCAAAAATGGCAGGACTGGGGCCGGCCCCCACCTTCTCCTTTTGCATCTTCTGAAGAAAGGGTCTCCAATTTGAAGATTCAGGAGATTCTGGGAGAGTCAGACATGCAAAAGGTGGGAGTTTTCTCCTCCCTATGCAATTTAGGATGTTTGTTCTCTATATGCAAGGAATTCTTGAGAACACACCCTGGGATTGCTTTAGCACTGAGCACAGTTCACAGTCATTTTTCCTTTTTATGCTCCCTCTGCTCAATGGCTAATAAATAATAAAATTAATTGCTGGCTAATAATCATAAAAAAGTAATCGCTTATAATTGTTGAACATATACGATGGAGACCAGACCCTGAGCTAAGCCCTTACATCAGCATCCTAAGAAATCTTCACCACCCATTGTAACCAGGAATCTTGGGCTCAGAGAGGGGATGCTGTTTGCCCAAGGACACACAGCCAAAGGAGTCCAGAGAAGAGATTTGCAGGCTAGCAGCCAGACTCTCCGTCCAAGGCCATTTCCCCCAAACCACCATGAAAGGTGGTTATCCAAGGACCTCATTGAGGTACCAATGGAGAACAACCCTGGTGCTCATTTTCATTCACATCCCTCCCTCCTTTGAGGTTGAGTGAGGGAAAACCCTGCTCCTTGGGGGACCTCTGACTGTTGAACCCAAGACCTGCTCCTCAAGGAAGATGAGTCCTTTTCTCTTCAGGCCTTTTTCTGGGTCCCAAGTTCTTGGATGCGGAAGGTGCCACATCCACTGGGCCATGGCCTGGAGCTGGGGTGGCTTCCAGAGGAAGCAGACTTTCAGATGTTAAAACAAGCCCAGCTGGAGTTTAAGAGGGAAAATCCAGATCGCTGGTTCCCTGCACTCAGCCCGCAGCACCCCCAGCCTGTGTATTCATTCTGTGCTTAAGGAAAACTCCCAAGAGGCTGAGTGGGAATTAGAGCAGAGGGCAGAATCCTGCTAAAGGTGCCAATGGTGCCCACACCCAGGCATTACATGCTTACTCTCTGCCAGGCACCCTAAACGCTCCTGCAACGGAAGCTGTAGGTATGTACATGAGAAAGCTGAGCCTCAGAGAGTTCAGTCCTCTCTAGACCTGTGGCTTCAGATTGCCACCAAGCGCTTGGGGAGCACAGGGGAGGGCAGGCAGTGGGAATGGGGGCAGTGCCAGGCCACCAGATCCCCTATCTGCCCTTCGGCCTGAGCAATATCCATGAACTCTACCGACTTTTATGGACAAGAGCTTGCATGGCTAAAATGGACCATAAACCATCCTCTCCACCCCAGGGCAGAGAAAGCAGTTGCCTTTACCAGCTTGAGTTACCAATGCCACCAAGTAATAAATATTCATTGAGTGGGAAGTCGCTTACAAATGCTAAACCCTTCATATGTGCTGCTTCTGCCAGTGACCCAAGCAGCCATCTCTCACAGTCCCTGGTTGGCGAGGAAGCCGAACCTTGGAGAGACGAAGTTTTGCTCACAGAGTTAGCAAATAACAAGGTCAAGGTTAGTACCTGGAAACTTTGTCCAAGGCCACTTGGGATAGGCAGAATCATGACCCCCCGAAAATGTCAGTGTCTTAACCCCCACAACCTATCAATATGTTCTGTGGCAAAGGGACTTTGCAGGTATGATTAACTTAAGGACCTTGAGGTGGGGAAGAGTATCCTGATGTAATCACGAGAGACCTTAAGTGAGTCACATAAGAAGGTGTGACGATGGAAGCAGCGTCAGAGAGAGATTTGAAGATGCTGTGTGGTTGGCTTCGAGGATGCACAAAGGGGCCGCAAACCGAGGAAATCGGGCAGCCCTTAGAAGCTGGAAAAGGCAAGAACTGGATTTTCCCTTGGAGCCTCCAGAAGGAACACAGTCCTGCCAACACCTTGATTTTGGCCCCGTGAAACCCAGTTTGCACTTCTGCCCCCCAGAACTGTTAAGATAACAAATGGAGGTTGTTTCTAGCCACTGAGTGCAGCACACTTGTAACAGCGGCAGTAGGAAACAAATACACGGGGCCCACTCCACATCGCCAAACTGGGATGCCTCTGCTTGCTTGTCATTGTTGAATACTTTGTAGCCTGGTGCACCAGAGTCTTTTTCTCCCTGCTGGAGTGAGCTACTGGAAGGCATTCTCAATACCAAGCGTCTCTATTGAAAAGAAGTGGGGTTAAGTGGCCTGAACCACTCTGGATATGGGGACAGCTGGGTGAGAAGGGCAATAAATGCCCATTTCAGCCTCACCAGCACAACTGTCCCCATTCCCTAGTCTCATCATCCAAGGAGCAGATGGAAGGAAGAATTCCACAGTGTCAGGGCCGTCTCCAGGGCTCACTCTTAGGGTACCTGGGGTCTTCACCCAATCCTCAGAGCCCCCACGATGGCAGGTGCCTCGCCACCCTGTCAGCCCTGACGGAGGGAGCCTGGCGTCAGACCTTAATGGGGTGATGAGTTGGAGGCGTCAGAAACACTGAGTTCAGCTCGTTAGGACGACTGGGCTGGCACCGGGAGGACAGCAGAGGCCACAGCTGGAGACAGGGAAATAGGTCTTCGGGGGCCTGGTGGAGCCTCTGTGGGCCCCACGGGAGCTGGGTGGCTGGGTTGCCACTGGCCCCTGTGCCTCTTAAAGCCCATTACTTGCTGCCTTTGGCTTGGGAGCTGGGAGCAGAGCGTTTCATCAGTGCAGATTGCGCCCAGCGGATCAATGGCTCGGTCTCTGGGCTCGTCCCCTCCCCCCTTCCCTCCACCTGCCCCCTTCCTTAACTAGATGGGGGCGCCAGACCCACAACAGGTCCTCGGCAGCTGTCAGTCAAGGGCCATGAAATATTCATCTCTTTTCATCTCCTTCGGGGACCTGCCCAGACTCTGATGGGGGTAGAACAGTCTTCATAAACTTGTAAAGGCTGGGAGGAAGGTGAGGATGGGAGGGGAGGGGAGGGGAGGGCGCCGAGGGCAGAGATGCTACAAGAGACTGCTGGAAAGCAGCCAGAGCCCCTTGGGTGGCACTTTCTCCAAAGATATCCATCAACCAGCATTTCTATAGCACCCACTGTGCACCCCAAGTTGCTGAGCACAATTTGCATCCAGGAGGTGTTTCCCAAACCACAGCCGTAAAGCCAGTTTCCCATTTTCACAATGTTCATGTATCCCCTGGACTATTAGTCATATAATTTTTTTTCACCTTAGCCTCACTTAAGCCATAGCTTCTGGGAAATCACAAATGCAAAGGTTTACTTTTTTTTTTTACTAAAAAATACATTAGTAAACATACACATTAGTATAGATACATACATTCATATTAATTGTTACTATATATAAATAAAGCTAAAAACATATACTCTGTGTATATGTATGTTTTATTGCCTAGATCCCCGTTCCACCCTTTGAAGATACCTGGGGCACACATCTTACTTACTTCTCACAACACTTCCGAGAAGACAGCATTATTGCCTTTAACTTCAGATGAAGAAACAGGCTCAGAAAGGTGCAGTGACTTCTCTCAGGTCACACAGCAATATGGGACAGATCCTGGGTTCAATCCAGGCCTCTGAACTACCAGCACAAAAATAACATTTTTTTAATCCCTGTTTTCAGGATGCTTTGGGAAAACTCGTTGACTAGGACTGTCATCTTCTGCTTTGCCTCTTTAGTAAACCGACACCCTTTCTTAATGTCCATGTCAAACTGTAACATTGAAAGAGATGCCTTTTCTACCTCATTCGCTCCCAGAGTCCCAGGAAGCATAGGCCTCGCTGATGGCTTCCTGGACGAATACATAGGCCGCCCAGAAACCTAGAATTCCTTGAATTCCTTGCTTTTCCTCCCCTTCCCCTCACTGGACCCACCATGGGTCCTGCACAGTGTATTTCTCGAGCAGCGTTCAGTCAGT
This sequence comes from Rhinolophus sinicus, assembly GCF_036562045.2. NCBI lineage: Eukaryota > Metazoa > Chordata > Mammalia > Chiroptera > Rhinolophidae > Rhinolophus > Rhinolophus sinicus. Next base: position 29,928,347 of record NC_133765.1, on the reverse strand, counting down.
CCGCCGGTTCTGCTCCATCTCGCCTCCCTCTCCGCAGCCGAGCACCGGCTGATGCGTACAGCAGCCTCCCTCACTGCCCCTGCTTCCCTAACTACCTCAGTGTGGGCGCCAGACCCAGAACAGACCCAGCGCTCTGTCTGTGTGTCCTCCCCACAATGCCAGAGCGGCTGTGCCTCCACCTGCTCATCTGCAAAGCGAGGAGCGGAAGGATATCCTGAGGCTTGAGTGAGATGACGCCTCTGGGGCACGTAGCGCCATCCGTGGCCTCTGTGTGCTGGAGGTGAACGAGTTCCACGATGCCCATCAGGAGTGGGGGGAATAGCAGGCCATGCCAGGCGTCCAAGTGGCCTTGAGTATGGCTGTGGACAGCGCATGCCATCTAAGCCTCCCCCGTCCCAATGAAAGGTAGCCATAGGGCCCCCACGTCCTTGTCCCCAATTGCACAGACTAGAGCTCTTGGAGGTGGAGATTTTCCAACTGCTACTAAACCAATTCCTTCCCCCAGAACACTAAGAAAACAAGGTCTGGCCTGGGCCACACGTGGCACGTCTGCCCCCGAGGCTGGGCTGAGAGGTCAGCCTGACCCCATGTGATTGCTCCCTGACACTTCCTCCCTGCCAACGGGCCCCCCACCCACTAACCCTTTGCAGATCTCTGGAATAAGGGGGGCTCTGTTAGGCCAGGCTCTTCAGGTGTCACCACCCCAGCTGCCGAGCCCGCCAGCCCTCCAGGCAGGTGGGCCTGAGTGCCGGAAAGCGCCAGCACTTCCTCCAGCCCTGATGGGGTCAGGGATGGCGGCTAATTGGAGGACGCAGGGCTGATGCCTGTCTCCGGCTTCCTGCCGCCTTGCCTGGGGAGGTCACTGTGGGCAGGAGCCCTCCACCACCCACCCCCAGCCTCTGCAGCGCAGACAGACGCTCATTCCCAATGGCAGGTGTTTAACTCGCCAACTTGCAAACACAGTGTATAGCTCCTTGCTCCAGCCTGCCATTGAGTCCCTCAATGTCCCCTACTCTATGCCAGTTACTACACACCCTGTATTAGTCAGCGCAGGCCAGCTGCTGTAACAAGCAATCCTCAAACTCAGTGGCTTCACCGGGTCACCAGGGCTGTGCTCTGCTTCATCACAGACCCAGGCTCCTCTCACTTGCGTCTTTGCTGTCTTCAAGGGCCGTGGTTCTCAAACATTGAGCAGAATCAGAATTCCCCCAAAGGGCTTTTTAAAATAGATCGCTGGGCTCTACCTCCAGAGTTTCTGATTCAGTGGGTCCCCTACCTGTGGCATTTCTAACAAGTTATCCTGAGATATTGAATCTGCTGGTCCCGGGAGCGCACTTTGAGAATCACGGCTCCTGGGGAGCAGAATCCCTATAATTTTATATACAGCTGACAGGTGAGGGAAGGAAGGGTGTGGAGGACTGGCTGTGTAGGAAAGTTTAAGAGGCCTAGGCCACACAGCTGGTAGAAGGCAGAGCTGGGGTTCCCACTCACCTCTAGGAGGTGGCAGCAGGGATACCTGAGAATATGGGAGTCACTCCTACCTGGGGTCTACTAGCCAGAGGCATGTGGGCCTTAGGTAGGACCCAGAGTGAGGCTGGCTGCTCATGGTCCTTAGGGGGCCAGGACTGGGGCTCATGGGAAGGGAAAAGTCAGCCTTAGGAGAGGAGTCTGGAATGTGGCTTTGAAGAAAGTGGCTGCTTTGAGCAGACTGAGTAAAAGCGGAGATTTGTGAACCAGGTGCAAAGGTCATCAGTGTTTGGGTGGGGAAACTGAGGCTTAGGAAAGCAAGTACTTGGCCAAAGTCACACAGCCATGAGCCACAGCATTTGACTATGGCCCCAGGTCTCCCCTCAGTGGGGGCAGCTGCTTCCTCCCAGCTGGGAGGGGGGCGCGGGGAGGCGGCCACTGCCTTCCTCCATTCACAGCAGGCAGGCCAGGCTGACAGCTCGCAATGAACAGTGGAGTTCAGCCCCTCAGACAGACCGACTGACAGATCTGAGTTCACATCCTGCTCTGCCACCTCCTCGCTCTGCAGACTGGGACACATGACTTTCATGTGCTGGAGCCCCAGTTTCCTCATCTATACAATGGGGTCAATCCTAGTGCCTGCCTCCTAGGGAAAATGAGAGACTGCAGCTAATGTCTTCAGTCATTCATTCACTGATTTCTAGGTGCCAAGGCCACTCCAGGCTGTTTAATGAAACCAAGTCCCGCCTCGATGGAACTTACGATCTAATGGGAGAAACAGGCATTAAGTAAACAAAATGCATAAGTCAAGATCGAGGAGGTTAAATGAGGCTGAGTGGTACAGAGAAAAAGGAAGCAGGGTTAAGGGGGGCTGAACGTCATAGAGTGTAGGGGGTATTTTGCACGGGGTGGCCAGGGAATCAGCTGCTGGAGACTGCAGACAGGAGCAGAGGAAGAGGAGAGGGACAGAGATTTGCTTTGCTAGGCTCCCGGAGGGCTCTCTGGAGGTGATGGCAGGAAGTGAAAGTCAGCAAGGTGGAGGATTGTTCTATCTGTCAGAGCGTTCCAGAGAAACAGAACCAACAGGAGACTTATTTAAAGGAACTGGCTCACCAATGGTATGGGCTGACAAGTCTGAAATCCGCAGGGCAGGCTGGACCTCAGGCAGCAGCTGATGCTGCAGCCTTGAGGCACAATTTCTCTCTCTTTTTTTTTTTCAGGGAAATCTGTTTTTGCTCTTAAGGCCTTTCTACTGATTGGACAAGGCCCACCCACATCACAGAGGGGAATGTCCTTTACCTAAAGTCAGTGGACTGTAGACATTCACCACATGCACAGAACATTCTCATGGCAACACCCAGATCGGTGAGTGACGGAGTCCCTGGGTGCTACAGTCTGGCCAAGTGGACACATGACACTCACCCTCCCAGTTGTTCTCCAGCCACCTGCAGCCCCCAGGCAAGGGCGGTGGAGTGGGGGCAGTGAGGTGGGTTAGGCTTTCCCCAGACATATATGAGGGGTCTTAGAATCTCAGCTGATTGAGGTGGGAAGTGAGGAGGTGAGGACGTGGAGTGAAGGGCCCCGTGGCTTCCTATGGGGGCAGGAACTGCTGCAGGTGGCACTGCAGAGGGAGGATGCTAGAAAGATGGGCGGCAGTCAGGAATCAAGATTCTGGGCACTGCAGTTTGGGGCAAGAGCAAGACTGGGGTATATGTGGGAGTGGGGGAGTGGAGGCAGCAGGGGGCATGAGACCTCTGGAGGGGAGGGAGGGCGCAGCTGAGCAGCGAGCACTGGCCATTGACAATGGGGACACTGACATCATCAAGGACCGGCAGCAGAAGGACCCTGAAATATGCAGGAGTGAGCCAGGCCCTTCCCGGCACGGAAGGAAGGGGCCACGAAGGGTAGATGGCAGCAACCAGGATAGTGAAGGGGGTCCCATGGCATGGACTTTAAGACGGCGGATTTCAGGACAAAGCAGCGACAATGGTCACCCAGCCGCCACCTCCCAGGCCCAGTAGTACAGGGAGGGGAGCAGCGAAAACCCCCATCCTTTGACCAGGGCAGCAGAGCAGGAGTCCAAGAGAGAACCAGATTACAGTTAAAGCAGGAGAACAGAGGAGACGAACCTAAAGGAGAACTGACTGATGAGAGATCAGGTGCCCGGTAGCAGGAAAGCTTCCGGAATTGGGAAGGGGCGGTATTGGGTACCACCAGGGGAACAGAGCCATGAGCATCCTGCGATCCCTACCCTTCTTGTTGATAAAGACGGAGCACGGTGTCTAGAATGTCATCGTTGCTTGACAAATGGTTGTCTGACTGCCGTGTCCCCCACTTCTCAAGCAGGCAATACAATACGGCAGGTTAATGCCGGTGCCAGGCCCTCCCTGGCTCAAAGCCCCCGTCTGCTACTTAATCAGCTGAATGACATTGATCCAGTGACCCCACCTCTCTGAGCCTCTGTCTCCTTGTCTGTAACGTGTGGCCCAGCATCATATGCCCCCCTCGAATTGCTGGGAGGGTCACACCGCCCCTGGCTCCTCGCAGGTGCCTCACAGACTAGTCTTCTCTACCCCACAGGGACCCTGAGCTCTGAGAGGTCACAGCAAGCACTTTGTGCCAGCTGACTTGCTGTGTGACCTCAGACAAGCCACTTTTCCTTTCTGGGCCTCAGTTTCTCCATACTATGAAATGGGAAGATGGCCAAGCCACTGCTGTCTTGTATGACAACAGACAGAAACCAATCCTCTAGAGCTCGGGGGTCCAGTATGGAGCCACTAGCTCACATGGCTATTGAGTGCCTGGAACGTGCTTGTCCAGACTGAGATGTGCTGTAAGGGTCTCATCCATTTGTTTTGTGTTTCACTTTGTTTTTAAGTGTGGTTGCTAGAAAATTGTAAATTGCCTAGGTGGCTCCCATTATATTTCTAAGCCACGTTGCTGTTCCAGAGCAGGGGTTGGCAAACTGTCAGCGAAGAATGATTTTAAATGGTTCAGAAACAAATTAAAAAAGAAAAATGTTTCGTAACAGGGGGAAATGATATAACATTAAAAATTCAGTGTTTATAAATAAAGTTTTATTGGAACATAGCCCAGCCCATTCAATTATATGTTGTGTATGGCTGCTTTCTCATTGTCACAGCAGAGAGAGAAGTTGGGACCCCATGCAAAGCTGAAACGACTAAGAAGTTGGGACCCCAGCAAAGCTGAAACGACTGTCTACCTTTTGAGAAAAAGTGTGCTGACTCCTGTTCAGAAGCATGAGTTTTCCACCTTTACTATGTATACATCCAGTCCAACTGTAGAACTGGTAAATGCAGATTACTTGGCTCTAGTTCCCAGTTCTGTGGGTGTGGGGTGGGGCCCAGGAATCTGCATTTTAATCAGCAGCTGCTAGCATTGGCAGGACCCTTACTCTTTGCCAGACGAGGTGCTAAGCCTTTTCTGTGCGTCATTTCATTGCACACTGGTGGGTCAGATACTGGAACCATCCCCATTGTACAGAGGAGGAAACTGAGGCTCAGAAGGGTGAGAGGCTTGCCCCAGCACCCAGCAGAGGAGGTGCTCCAATCCCCTTTGTTGTCCAGCAGATGGATATGCCCACCCGTCCTGCTGCTGACGCCGGGCCTTTTGTGCTGGGCCTGAATGTCTTCCTGCCTTTCTCTGCTTGTGTTTTCCCCGGATGCTGTGGGCTGAGCTGAGTTGCATCCCAGGGGACCGCCTTGCAAAGGGCTGTGTGTATGGTGTCCCAGGGGGAGGTGGGGGCAGAGCCGGCTCCAGGCAGAGCTATGATTTAATAAGCAGACACTTAGGGCCCTGATGCACAGCCCAGCCATGCAGGACAGCCCTCTCCGCTAATTGTGCATTGGCTGCCGCCGTCCTGCCGGCCGGCGTCTCCGGGCTCATTAGGGAAGGGAAGGGGGGGCTCTGGGAAGAGCCTCTTCTAGCTCCAGCGGCTTCCGAGATTTTTATCACACTGGACAGCACAGTTACATTCACTCGTCTAAAGGAGGATCAAAACAAGACTGGCCCCCTCCTGGGCGTCATCCTCCAGGCTTGGCTGGGAAAGCACACAGGATCTGGGTTCAAATCCAACTCTAGCTGTGAGATCAGGAGCAAGAAATCCAAACCCTCTGGGCTTCAAAAGGGTGATGACACACCATCTCCCGTTCAGAGGCATCATAATGCTGTGGGGAAAAGCATGGTCTCTGGAGAGGCAGGTCTGCTTCAATCCCAGCACCACCACTTAGCTGTGTGACTTGAGCAAGTGACTGAACCTCTCTGTGCCTCCATTTCCTCAGTCCAGGAAGGCAGATAGCAATAGTGCCCCCTAATAGCATTGCTGTGAGGGTTAAGTAAGTTACGAGAGTGATCAGAACCAGAGCCACATGCATTTGCTCTGTTATTGTCTCAGAAGGTGATAAGACAAAAATAAGGCGGAACATGGAGAAGCGTTTCGATAAAGGTGATTTTTTTAGTTACTGTCATTTCTTTTAAGGGTGGTTAGAAGATTAGCAGAGACTAGCTGGCTGCTCCCCAAATCCACTTGCTCTTCCTCCTGGCACCCAAGTAAATCACATTTCCCAGCCTTTCTTTCAGTTAGGTAGGGCCACGTGATTTGGAACCTGAGCTGTGTGGTTGGCCACTTCCAAGCCTGCTGCCCTTATAAAAACCTCTCTTTCAGGACCCTCACATTCTTCCCCCTACGCCCTATTTCTCTTCTGCATGGAAAGGCAGCTAAGGCATAAAAGGAGGCAGAGTCCAGGATGGAAGGCACCTGGGGACCTAAATGACTGCATGGAGTGTCTCCCCCCCCCCCCACCAACCTGCATGGAAATCAGCAAGAAACAGATTTGCTACGAGTCAAGCCACAGACATACAGACATTTTGGAGTTGTTGTTGCTTTAGCAACTAGTCTACCCTGACTAATACAGAGGACAAAAATGTCCTAGGTGGGAAGGAACGACAAATGGTTAGTTTCTGAGGTCAGTTGTTGTCACATTCTAGGAAGAGCATCCAGCCACAAAGCAGAAAAAGCCAATGCTCCAGACAGAGTTAACTTAACCTCCTGAATGTGACCGTGGTCAAGTGGCGTAAGCTCTCTGAATGGCCAGTTCTTCCCTTGGAAACAGAAACACAAAAGACTTTCCTAGAGGTAGTTACAAGGATTACCCAGAGTGTGCATTTGCGACGGTGCCTAAGAGAACACCTGGTACAGCGTCAATGCTTTGTACCTGTTAGCCAGGGCGACTTCTACCCTCAGAGTGGCTCATGCTCCAACCAAACTGTCTTCTGCATCAAAGTGATAGGTTGGGCGATGAGGTCTGGGAAGGACCACCTTAGGTCAGCCTCAGAGACTGCCCTCAGCTTCCCCCATGACCACATAGTCCTCAGTTGGACCAGATGGGAGGCTGCAGAGCTTGGTTTTCAGGGAACATATAGTTCCTTCCTCTGGAATGCTTTCCCGGCCACTCTTCAACTATTGGCTCCTTGCCAACCTTCAGGCATCAGAATAAATGTTGTCACCTCCAGGAGGCCCTCCTGGACCTCCCAACTAAAGCAGATCTGCTGGTTAGCTTCTCTCACAGACTCAGTTATTTTCTTTCATAATAGCACTTGCTGCAATTTGTAATGTTATATTTGTTGGATAACTTATTTATTGCCTCTCCCTCCAGACTGTAAGTGCCTAGAGGGCAGGAACAATATTTGTATAATATATTTTATCTGCAATGATTCATTATTTCACCTGTAGTACCCAGAACAATGATGAACAGTTGGTTGAATAATTGAATAAAGACCAGGCTTTGACACTTGCTAACTGAATGACCTTGAGTAACAACTTATTTAATCTTTGTGAGTTTACTTTAAAAAATAAAAGCAAAAACACCTTATCATGAAAAATAGAGGCTCTTTTTAAATGATTATTCAGTGTCTGGCACATAGTAAGGTCTCAACAAATGGAAGTTTCTGCTCTTGCTGTATGTAGGCATGCTGTTAACCGCCTCACATTAGGTTTCCTCAAAGCAGCCCCTGAGCTAAGGATAGTTTATCTGGAAGGTGATCCTGGGAAGCACCAGTAGAGACATCTAGAAGTAACAGCAATGGGAAAGACACCAATTTAAGGTGCTTATGGTAAAGCCTAGTTCTCCCCTTGAGTATGGGCAGGATTTAGTGAGTCATTCGCAGCGAACAAAGAGAAAGTGACAGTGTGTGATTTCTGAGACTAGTTCCTGAAAGGCACAACAGCTTCTATCTTGGTCTCCATTCCTCTTGGATCGCTCACTCTAGTGGGATCCAGCAACCATGGCAAGAGACACTTAAGCTAGCCTATGGAGAGGCCTATGTGGTGAGCAACTGAGGCCTCCTGCCAACAGCCATGGGACTCAGCTCAGAAGCAAATCCTCCGGCTCCAGCCATGATGTCAGATGACTGCAGTCCTGGCCAACATTTGATGGCACCCTCCTACGAGAACCTGGGCCAGACCCACCCAACTAAACCTGAACCACGTCTGAAATCCTACCCCACAGAAGCAGTGAAATTAGAGACGTTTATTGCTTTAAGCCACAACGTTTTGGGGTCATTTGTTAAGCAGCAATGGATAATTCATACACTGCATTGTGGAGTAGCTCTCCACAGGGGCTAAGTGAGAATTCAATCCTATGGGGAGCTCTGAGACACTATGTAGAACACACTTCAGAGTTATATACCCCCCACACACACAATGGGTGATGAAGCTGGAAATTTCTTCTTTAGAACCCCCACATCATTGGTAGGGGCTGTTCCTGGGGAGTTAGCTCCCCAACATTTCTAGCCTGCCCTTCACTGAGACCGAGAGAATGCCCTCAGGTGGAGAGTGCTGGGTGCTTGAAGTTGGCACCATAGGAATATGCTGGAATAGTGAGTGTTGAGGGGAAGTTGGTGGGGTACTGACATTGTCTGTTATACTGGTATGTGTTTCAGATTTTTCATAGATTCCCAAATCTCCCAGTTTCTTCCTTTTCTGTAAAAGAGAGCATTTAGAAGTATTTAAAATGGGTTCATTTGTCTACCTTTGGAGATGTTTCATAAAAACAAATCCACAAACCAGAAGGATTCATGGTTGGGGAAAGTAGAAGAGTGTCAGTTAAGTTTGTTTGTTTCTTTAATCAACTGACTGATTCGTAAAATAAAAGCCAAGTACACCATAGCACCTTATTCTGACATTGAATGTAACACAGTACAATTAGGCAACTGGGGGTCTCAGAAAATGGCCCCTTTATATTACCTCATAAAATATCGAATATCGAACTTTGTAAATTACATCAATGCTTTTGAACAAACATCGAGTTCTTTTTAATAAATAAAATGTTCAAAATTATTTCCTGGAAGTGCATTTTGGACATTAATAACTGGCTTCAAATGAAATTCCATTTCATAGCGATAAGCAAATGTAATTGCTGCAAACTCAAACAGTCTGCAAGGCTTACCTGCTCCAGAAAGGAAAGGAAATATTGAGCTAATGTAAGCCATCAAGATATATAACCTGCTACTTCTTGAATAAACCAAATTCCATCCCTAAACACAGAGAGCTCAGAAATTCAGACCCAAGGACATAAATATAAGGTATTTCCTGGAATTAGTTTCATATGTTTTAAACATTGCAGTTATCAATTGATCTGACACAACATCTTAGGCAGTTTTAAAATTACATATTGTGCATCAGAAAAATATACATTTTCGTGGCATCTGGTACGCTGCGTTATCAAAAGCACATAGTTATTTAAGAAAAAATCAGTATTTCCACATCATTAAAAAAAATAATAATTTCTATAGTATAAATCTTTGTTCTATTCCTTACACCAGAGGTCAGCAAACTGTGGCCTGTGGACCCAGTCTGGCCCAGCACTGCCTTTTGTATGGTTTTACAAAAAAAAAAAAAATGGTTGGAAAAAATTCAGAAGCCGAAGACTATTTTGTGACATGTGAAAATCACAGGAAATTCAAGTTTCAGTGTCTGTAAAGTTTGATTGGAGCTCAGCCATGCCTATCATTTACATATTTGTCTATGGCTGCTTTCACTACAATGACAAAGCTGACCACGTGATCTGCAAAGTCTAAAATATTTACTATCTGGCCCTTTACTGAACACATTCACCGATTCCTGCTCTACACCATCTCCATCTCCACTCAACGGAGTTAAAAAGGGAAGTTTTGTTAGAGGCTCTTCTAACAAACATCAATCCATTATTGGCCTAAGGTACCACTCATAGCTCCAGGGTCTCCTGGAGACCTGTATCAGCCTAGTGAAGACAGGAGTGGTCATGGGATGAACAATATCCATGGAAACCCCCAACCTGAGTCACTGATGGTCAGACAAGCACAAATGATGTTGTTTCCCTCCCCCCTCCCCCCAGAGTTGATTTGTCTGAGTGAGCAAACTACATAAATTGCCTTCACTATCTACTTCATTTTAACCTCTGGAGACACCATGTGAGCAAGCAGGAAGGACAACAGTGGTTGAGCTTAGAAGGTAGGGTGGGAAGCTAGTAAGGTGCAAATCCTTTGGCCTTCAAGATCTATTACAATCCCTTTTCTAATGATAAAAGTGAACTGGCATCTTAAGATAACTAACCATAGAGCTGGGAGGACTAAGGGCAGAGCTGGGCCCCTTGTTGACTCTCTAGTCCTGACTTCCTGTTAAAACTTTGTGGTAACTTCCGGGTGGGAGGGATTCAGAGAGAGAGAGAGGCCTGCTTGGGAAGGCTGTCTTTTTGGCAGGTGTGCCGCTGGTTGCAGCTCCGGCTAGAGATGTGCTTTTCTCACACTACTGTGTTGGTTTCCTTTCTTTTTCTTTTCCCGAATAAACCACTCTTTTAGTGGATTGTCTGGAGAGTGATTTTGGCCAGGCGACACTAAGCTTGGTAGGTCTAGTTTGGCCCCCACTCATCTGACGTCACTTTTGAAACTGATCCTATTATTTCAACTTTCTATTTGAAAACCTGATTTTGAACTGGATAGACCTATGTGAGTTTATTTTAGAAAAATTATAAAACAACACAAATAGATTAAAAATTACATATGGGGAGATGAGGGTAAGGGGGATCGAATATATGGTGATGGAAGGAGAACTGACTCTGGGTGGTGGACACACAACGGGATTTATAGATGATGTAATACAGAATTGTACACCTGAAATCTATGTAATTTTACTAACAATTGTCACCCCAATAAATTTAATAAAATAAAATAAAATAAAAAACACACCAAAAAAAATTACATATGCTCCCCAACATCGATTACTGTTACTATTGTGTTGCCTTGTCTGCTAGGTATCTGTGGATGCAGGTGTGTGTTTTATAATTTGACGAGGACATTCTATATCAATTATGAATATCTACCTAGAGACCTTTCATTTATTTAACCATTTCCCCATTGCTGGACATTGCAGTTGTTTTTCAAAGAAAACAAACAGCCAGTGCAAAGTCCTCGAGGCATGTAGATGCCTGGAGGGTCTGAGGAGCAATAAGGAGGTCAGTGTGGCTGGAGCAGAGAGAGAGAAGTAGGAGACGAGTTGAGTTTTAAGGTGTTGGGTCGTAATACAAACTTAGCTTTTAATGTGGGTGAGGTGGGAATCACCAGAAGGTTTGGAACAAAAACAAAAAAGACGGTTTTATGTTTTAACAGAATAATTCTAGTCTCTATGTTGAGAATAGACCTGAAAGGGAACACAGCTGGGAGCAGAAAGGTTAGTTAGGAGGCACTGGAATAATCTAGGGAGAAAATTATTCACTAGGGACTTGCCCAGGTGATAGGAGTACAAGGGTAAATGGTATATTTTGAATACATATCAGCGAGTTAGATACATAGATGCATAGATAGGTAGAGGGGTAGATGGGTGGATGGGTGGATGATAGACGAATGGATGGATAGATGTATGTATGAAAGGATAAGCTAGAATAGGATAGGATATTTATAAGTGAATGTAGTACAATCTGAGGGAAGGCCAATGAGAATCTTAGCTTAACCTAGAGAGGGCAGACACAGCACATACCCTTTTCTCATTAAATGCAGCTTTCTAGAGTGACTTATTCTGTCCTCTCGACAATTCTGGAGGTGGATATTATCATACCCATTTTACAGAGGAGGAAACTGAGATTCAGAGAAGTTGCCACTCTTCTGAGGTCAAATCCATAGTAAGTGGCAGCACCAGTATTCTGAAGCTCTACTCATTCCAACTCTCAGAACAAACACTATAACCTGAGAATTGGGAAGAATGTTCTCCAACCTCAAAGAAAATGTAAGGAAAGGAAAGGAAACATACAAAAAGGAGGGCTGGGAGAGCGAGAGAGGGAGGGAGGGAGGGAGGGAGAGAGACTGTGTGTGAGAGAGAGAGAGAGAGAGAGAGAGAGAAACAACTAGCCAGTTTCTTTATAAGGAATGGAAATGGGGGAAGGGGGTTACTAAACAGAGTCACTTGAAAGGAGACAAAGATCTTTTCATATAAGATGACTCAATATGACAGAGTGGAGACTGTGCTTCCACACACGTCATGCCCTTTCTCCAAGGCCGCAGTTATTTATCTGCTTGAGCTCTTGTTTTTTCCCTTGCTTTAAAGTGAAGTGCGCAAACATTCTCACTTCAAAGGGAAAAATCCTCATAAATGTCATTTTACTGCCTCCCTAGAAGAATAGCATCAACAGACCCTGAAAGTGGGGCGGGGTGGAGGGACCTCAGGCACATCTGCGATTAAGAGGGAGAGCGATCACTGCTTACTTCCTAGGGAAGGGAGGGCAGCCTCGAATGAACCCAGCTGTGCACAGGCCTCTAGCAGTGAAGAGCATGGCACTGCCCAAGTTTAAATCCCAACTATGCCTCTTTTTAGCTAGACAAGTCTCAACAACTCTGAGCCTGGGTCTTTTTCATCTGTAAGATGGGCATGATTTAACAGTAACCACAGCAGAGGGTCATTCTGAGAATCTAAAAATTTAACAAATGAAAAGCACCCAGCACAGTGCCTGGCACGAGTCCTTAGTTGATATCAGCTACTGGTTTGGGGCATCTCTTGTATGGATGGAGCTGGATCTTATTGTCAAGCCACTAACTGTGATAGAAAGTGTGTTTGTGTGCGGGGGGCAGGGGTCTTCTAATATATGTGGACATTCCAGATGTAAATTATCGGGTGAGATGCAGGTCCCCAGATAAGAAACGGGAACTTGAAAGGTGGGCTGACACTGTTGACTGGAGACCCAACATTATTTCCACTCCCTTCTTCTTGGCTACCTCCCACTAGAGAGGCTAGAAAGTCACATACACACATTGCTAGCCTCCCTTGCAGCTATGGGACTAGTTCTGGTTCAGAAACAAAATGAAAGGTTGCTGGGGAGAATTTTGGAAACGTTATAGTTCAATGAAAAGAGACAGATGTAACTAGTAAAGCCTTTCCTGGTGCCCCCTTTCTGCTTCCCCTTCTGGAAATGCAGGAAGTGACCATCTTATGGCTATGAGGGAAAACCCAAGAGAATCACAACAGCTCCCAAGGCTTACTGACCCAATGCCAACAACCAGCTACTACCAGACTTCTTATTATTCCAGATTTAAGTCACTGGAATCAGGTTTTCTACTATTTGCAGTCATTTGCATTCTCACCTAATACTCAAGAGAAAGAAGTCCTCCCTCTTCTTAGGCCCAGATCCCAGGAATTTCAACTTCAAGCCACCTAGATGTACCTGAGGGTACTTCCAGCATGTGGGGAAATGCTTTACCAATACCCAGAAAAGAGGCAAAAAGACAACCACCCTAAAGATGCTTTAAGCCAAGGTGCACATAACAAAGATGGGGCAAATTGTATGTGTGCTGTCTATGTCCTGTCTGTGTATCTTCCAGAGTCATTCCAGAGCTTTCAGGAAGTGGCTTTTAGTGGCCTGGCCTGGTCTCTGACTTTCTATAGGGAATTAGTGGAGTTGTGACTCTACCTAGGCAAGGTCATTGGAGTGTGTAGACTGGCTGAGGGAAACTGGCATCTAGGGAAAAAGGAAATTTTGGCGTCCAGATCTTCCCTCTTCTTTGACACCATGATGGAATGGAGATTGATTCTATTCAGGGGACTGACAAGACCCTGAGAGCGTCAGCAGAAATTTCCAAACAATTTCCTTCTTCCACTGGCTCAATTATACCAGGAACTTCACAGATTTCTGGGCACCTCAAGCCCATTTACATTGCTTGCTCAACCCAGTCCAAGCTCCCCTAAAGCTAAAGCACACGTCTATTTTAGGTGAATTTCTTTACACTCATCTTATAGAGAAAATGCATTCTGCCATTACTGTCATTAAGCATTCATGCATGTGTGACTAATTAATTGACTGATGTCATTAACATTTATTGAGCACCTACTCTAGGCCAGAGTCACATGGAGTGGAATTTCAAGAATGACAAGTGAGACATTCTTGCTTCAGTAAGGACACACCATTCTGGATTCTATCCATTTCCTACACTAACACCATCCTGAAAACTCATGTGGAGAAACTTCCTCCCAACTTTTTCATTCCACAATTTATCACAATAAAAATCACAATTTCTATTGGTTTTGCTCCAAGAGAGTCTGGTTGCAGTTGTTCAAACAGTTTTGCTAAGTCACTCTGCAAATGCATTTTTAAAAATATGTTGGCAAGTACAGCGTTTTCATTGGAGAATTCTACATGACTTCATTATGTTTTTACAGAGAGCAGGGGTGTATAGAATGGGATATATCACAAAACCTTTATAGCAGCTTTGGAAGATGGGGGGCAAACTGCCTTGCTTAGGACACATGACCACACTACCACCTGGTGGTAATACTGCACCTGAGTACAGATGGTTGGGTTACCCCAAATCTAAATTTTTGGTTAAACTTATGAATTAGAAAGAGATTCTTCACGGATGAATCTGAAAGGGCCAAAGAACCCATATAGGACCATATCTCAGGGATGTGATTAAAAATCCAGATCCATACTCTCCAGTTTTGACCTCTACCAGCCATATTAATGGTTGTGAAGTGCTTTTCAGATGCTTCACTTGGGGTAGGCATTACTATTGCCTCCATTTCCCAGCTGAGAAAATATAGGCTCAAAGAGGTTATGGAACTGCTCAGAGTGTATAGTTAGCAACGTAGGGAAACCGGAATCCAAAGCCGCAGTTTCTCATGTTTCAACACAGACGTCCTGCATTCGGGAAGGGCATCGTTATAGATGCCATCTAAAGTTGGATATCAGCCGTACGGGTCAACGTTCTATCAGAGCCCATCGGGATTGAAGCAAGTAAATAGAATAAAGAAACAAATGGCATGTCACCATCACTGTGACCATATAGACTCCACATTGGTTGAGTGTACACAGGACAAGCTGGCAATGTCATAGGTCAGCTCAGATTCCCCAGAAGCAGAGCCTGAGACAAGGATTAAGGTGCAAATGATGTATCGAGAGTGCTCTCCAGAGAAACCTGTGCCAGTGTGGGAGAAGCAAGACGGGGTTGTGCAGGAAGCCGTGCAAGGACGTGGTCGCACATGGAGTCTAGCTTCCGCCTGATCCCACAGTGGCTCTGAACTGTTAACTGCATTGCAGAGTCATTCCACCTCGAGACAAGGAGGCCTGGTTTTTGGGCCCCAGGACAAGTCACTCGCTGGCTACGGGAACGTAACTCTGGAAAGGAACATAAACTCTCAGGCCCCTTCTCCAGTTGACCAAAAGCAATTATCCGAGGGACTGGAAGTATGAACCATTAATAGCAATAAGCACGACTGCCAGGAGATGGGCATACTGAACTGTCAAAAAGGACCCAAGGGGATCTGGTAGGGCACCGACAGCCTCCCCCTTTGTGCTCGTCTCCTACCACAACGGCTTCTAAGGATTCTTCAAATGTACCCACACGTGCCCACTCCAGGGCCTTTGCACTTGTGCTTGCCTCTGTCTGGACGTTGTTTTTGCTCACCTCTTTCAGTTCTCAGCCCAGATATCATTTTCTCAGTAAGACCTTACCCAACCACCCTATTTAAAACTGAAACCACACACACACACACACACACACACACACACACACACACACAAACACACACACACTCTATCCTCTTTCCAGCTTTCTTTTTCTCCGTCGCATTTATTACCATAGTATTAATGACTGTGATATTCTTTTCAGTACTTTTCTGTGTAGTCCAATTTTCCAATGTGACCACGTATAATATATTTTAGCAAGGGTGAAGAGCTTCGTTTTACCTTGTTAAAAACGTAAGAGTTGAAACATGAAGGAAGCTTTGGTGGGTTAATCAGTTCAACGATCATTCCCACAGCAGAAAAGACAGACCACATACTAAATGCTCGCTGTGCGTGTCAAACCTGTGGTGTGACATAAAGGAAGATACACTCTTATGTTATACTGGGTTCAGGCCCGGGGTCTGCCATGTACCAGGGGCTCATTAAGAGTTTGAATGTGTAAAGAGGAGAGGAAGGGAGGGAGAGCAGGAAGGAGGAAGAAAGAGATGGAGGAAGAGAGGGATGAAGGGAGAGAGGGTGAGAGATGGAGAAAGGGAAGGAGGGAGAAAGGAAGGAAGGAGGGAAGGAGGGAGGGAGGGAGAAGAGAAGGAAGGAGGGAGGAAGGGACAGAGGGAGGGAGGGACTGAGGGAGGGAGGGAAGGAGGGAGGGAGGTAACCTGTTAATCAAAACATCCCCCTCTGTCATCACAGGGTCTGAAGGCTTCTGCCCCAGTTCCTGGGTGGGGTGAGGCTGCCGTGACACTAGCTCTTAGGCAGGGGACAACAGTCATCTGCTGAGCACTCACTGTGTGTCAGACACGGATTAAGCAGCCTGCAGTCTGACTGTGCACCAGGGACGTCAACCACGTGAGCCTTGGGCTCGTCTGTGCAGCAGGAACTTCCCATGGGCACCACTCTCAGCATGCCTTAATCCACACCATAAACTGATGACACAGACGTTATTCCCCGCAGCTGAAAGGTGGAAACCCCAAGGCAACGAGAGGTTAAGTCACCGGCCCACAGCCACACACTTTGGGCAAAGATGAACTTCACCTGATTCTCCACCCATCTTTATTTTCACCTCCTCTACCTGCTCCTTCTGAAGGGGCATTTCGGTCTGATAATGAACCCAGGAAAGAGGGGAGATTCCAAGGCTGAGACACAAACACGTGGGACCTGAGCCCCTCTGGACCTGATTTTCTGTGCTCTCCTGGTAAGCAGCCGTCTTTGCACCTCTGGCCCCCTGGGAGTGAGATCTTCTATATTCAAGAGACTGTAGTTTACCCAAGGTCAGAGTAATTGTGCATGATGAATGGTGGAGCTCCGCGTGAAAGCCCTACACGAATGCTCCAAACCGACTTAGTCGTAATTTCATACTCCTCCCAGAACACTTAGAAGAGCAGGCTTTTATTTCCTCTCTGCACAGCTAAGAAATCAGAATCTTCAGCTCTGGAAAAGAGTTTTTAAACCCCTGACTCACAAACTGTTTTTCCAGGGCCAGTACCAGATACCACAGACAGGTCTGGCCCCTGTAGGTGAGAATGAAACGCAACATGACATAGGAAGAGGGGGCCTTTGTTGGGTGCTCGCCATGCAGCAAGCATTATTCCGTGACCATTACATGAATCAACGCCCTCGGTCCTCAAATCCGCTATGCAGTGAATCTCCATTTTACAGGCGAGGAAACTGAGGCACAGAGCGGCCAGATAAGTAGTTCAGGTCACACCGCTCGTAGACAGGGCAGCCACGATGTGAACCCTGGCAGTCTGGCTCCAGGTGTAGGTCTTAAGGAAGCGCTGTGTGGCGTCTTGTTTAAGGACAGACTCCAAACCTCCCCTGCCGTCACCAGTCAAATCAATCAGCTCTTAACTTGGTTGATAACGATGTAAAATGGTCCAGTTTTCTAATGTGGCCACGGGTAATACTCGTATATTTTAGCAAGAGGGAAATGCTTCACAAGCAGTGCCACCCCCGAGGCCACCACTGGAGTTGTCACCCCTCTGATGGTTCACATTGCATCACCCACCCGTCCCCAGCCCCAAGACACAACCAACCATTCCATAGGTTGCAGCCACACCCTCTTCCTTTCCTTTTTCCCAGGCGCACCATGCTTTTCCCTCCATGCCTTTGCACGTGCAGTGCCTATAGCCAAGTTCCACCCGCCCTTTGTTAACCAAATCGATTATGTCTCCCGACAAACAGCGGGATGGATGGATGAAGCACAATGTTAAATCCAAGTTCACTAGTTGAATATCCTGAGGTCCAGGTGTGGCCCTCATAAGGAGTTTTGTTTGGTCATGTGGTGCTTTTGAAAAACTGAATTAGTTGCCATATTTTTAAAAGTAGGAGATATCACATTTAAAAAATGTGGAGTTCTGGTGCCTCTTGAAAAGCCACAAGATCCGACAACGCTGACTTATAACCCTGCGAGGCAAGAGTGAGGGGACCTGGGCAGTGGCTGCTCCTTTGGAGGGGACCCGGGCTCTCCAGAGCGCCAAAGTCCTCTCCATCCTCTGTCCCCGCCACCTGGCTCATGTATCACACTCAGCTGGCCCCTGTAGGTCTGGGAATTTCAAGCCCTGCTCTAAAGGACATTCTGTGAAATAGGAGTTTGGGAGCAGAGAAAGGGCAGCCTTTGGGATGTGTTCTGAATCCCTCCTTTCCATTCGGACGCCTGTCCATCTGCCCTGCCCACTGCGAGATATAGTACATAATCAACCAGGCCATCGGTTCCAGAACGGCACTGATAGGGAAAGTCATATTCTGTTCACCCATGCACTTCATAAATATTTGTGGAGCCCCCACGATGTGCAAGACATTTGGTGGAATTGGCGTACGTCCCCAGGAAGCTGCCGGAAGGCAGTCACTTTTAAACTTTAACTCTTTATCTTTTCTCCCGAAGTCTTTAAAATGCAACTTTTCCTTGCTGCATCCAGGTTCCTACGGCTGAGGAATTCCATCTGTTGTAAATGGACCATAAAACGTCCCCCCCCTCCCGTGACTCCTGTGGCAGTTTGTGGGGATCCTGGACCCCGCCTTTCAGGTGCCCTGGGCATAGCTGACACACACCTCACTCTCCCGTGTGTCCAGCAGCAGCCCCAGCCCAGGTCTGGGCCTCCCCACCAGGCCTCATTACAGCAGCCCCTGACTGTGGACAACGTATGTGCCCCACGCCCCAAACCCAGACTGGCAACTTTTACTGGGGCTCAGGCTTTAACGGGATTTTAAAGAACTGTGGGTTTTCTGTGACACAGATCCAATGCCAATCCCTATAGGTAGCTGCGGGCACAGTCTGCAAAAAGAAAACTGTGGGTTCCCCAGAGAGACCTGCTCAGGCTCCTAGTGCCCCCCCACCCCCCCAGAAGGAGGCTGCTGGCGAGCAGCTGCGCCTGACCTTTGAACCTGTGCCTGTCAGCTTCCCAAGGGAGAGAGAGGACATTCATCAAGCCAACGTTATCCTGTCTGCACCGTCATGAGTACCCCAGCCAGCCAAATTCCATGGGCCTGCCTGTGATCTCCTCATGCCCTCGTTTGTTCTCATGGGGGACTAAGGCCTTTTAGGAACATGGACATGAAACAGCAGGGACCCTTTCTCAGTGGGAATAGGACGTGCCCTCCAATATAGTCGCAATACAGCCTACATTCTAGCTGGGTGGTGACTCTAGTAATCCAGACCATAGGTGCTCGCCATGGCAACCAGACCCAGACCTTTGTTTTTAACCTTGGTCTATATCCAAGAGAATGTGGGTATATTTGGGGAAGGGGTGGGACTGGTAGAGGAAGTCACTTCTGGATCACCGTCTCAATGCTCACCTTGAATCTCAGGCTCAGACCACAGCTCCATGAGGAAACGGGGATAATTCATGGCAGGAATGTTGGTGGCAAGGCCATGAACGGGCCTTTGGGGGCTTCTGGGGCCTCCCCTCCATTTCCCCCATGATTGTGACATCATAAATACCATATAAGTTAAGCATGTAGGAGCTCCAAATTCCCGCCTGCCCTCTGCTTTCCCCAACCTCCCCTCCCAGGTACATGCACCGACCCAGGTTCTGGAAAGAGAAGGACGGCCAGTCTGGAGATTGGAATCCTTGACTCTGCCATTCCATGACTGTGTCGCCCTGGGAAATAGTCTTTATTTCTCTGGGCCTCAGTTTACCGATCTCCGAAAAGATACGTCATCAAAGAAGATAGACAAAAGGCAAATAAGCGTATGAAAAGATGTCTAACACCACATGTCATTAGGGAATTGCAACTTAAAGCAACAGTGAGGTCCCGTGACACACCTATTAGGAGGGCCCAAATCCAAACCACTAGTAACACCAAATGCTGGTGAGACTGTGGAGCAGAAGGAACTCTCATTCCCTGCTGGTGGGAATGCAACATGGTGGAGCCACTTTGGAAAACAGTTTGGCGGGTTCATACGAAACTAAACATACTCGTCCCATACAACCCAGCCATCGTGCTCCTCGGTATTTACCCAAATGAGTTGAAAATGTATGTTCATACAAAAAGCTGCACATGGATGCTTCTAGCAGCTCTAACCACAACTGCCAAAACTTGGAAGCAACCAAGGTGCCCTTCAGTAGGTGAATGGATAAACAAACTGTGGTCCATCCAGGCAGTGGAATATTATGCAGCCCTAAAAAGAATGAGCTACCAAGCCCTGAAAAGACCTGGAGGAAAATTAAGGGCATATGCAGTGAGAGAAGCCAATCTGAAAAGGCTATATAGTGGATGTTTCCAATTATATGACATTCTGGAAAAGGCAAAACTATGGAGACAATAAAAAGATCAGTGGTTGCCGGGGTTCATGAGGAAGGGAGGGAGGACAGGCAGGGCACAGAGGATTTTCAGGGCAGTCAGACTATTCTGTAGATACTACAAAACCCACAGAATACACAACATCAAAAATGCACTGTAATATAAACTGTGGACTCTGGGTGATAATGGTGTGTCAATGTACCTTCATCAATTGTCACCAAGGTCCCACTCTGGTGGGGGTGTTGACAGTGGGGGAGGCTACGTACATGTGGGGTCAGGGGGTCTGTGGGATATCTCTGTACTTTATGCTCATTTTTGTGAACCTAAAACTGCTCTAACAACAAAAAAAAGAAAATACAGTTTACTAACTAAAAAAACTAAAAAAAAAAAAAAATCACAACCTTGTGAACATGCTGCTAGAGCTTCTCCCAGGGTCTTGGAAGCAGTCTGTGCAGGTGAGAAATCCTGAAGCTTAAGTGTCATTAGCGGAGAACAAGTATAACAGAATCAAACAGGTCTGGGAGCCAACCTGACTGGTGTTTAATAAATAGGTACGGCGACCACAGGGAAAGGCAGACATGCGCAGGTACCTCGGACCTGTGAGCACGCAACAAGCCTTGCGTAAGTTAGCGTGTTCACAGAGGGTGTGGAGAAGACCAGCTATTCATGGAATCACAGAGACACAGGATGCTAAAAACAGCTACTCCTGTCATTACTAGCATTTGCTGGGCTTCTCCGACGGACCAGGCAGTGCCAAGCGCTTAACAGCATATTTTTTTTTAATCTTCGTAGCAACCCTATTATTATGACCACTTTAGAGATGAAGAAACTGAGGTTCAGAGAAGTGAAATGAATTAACAGAGTCTTCTTTACAGTCCGTGAATCTGGGATTCAAAGGATGGTGCACCCGGCCCCACTGAATCATGCAGCCTTAATCCAGGCCTTCGGGCGATATATTTTACCCTCTGTCTTTTTTATTGTTTGCATGATGATGTCCTATACCTGCCTTGAAGTCTTTCCTGAGGTTGTGCACAGAAAACGCAAAGCAAGATCATGAAACAGAGAGCTCCTTTGAATTGGGACGTGCTACCTGTATGTGTCAGGGTCTATTCAGAAACTAGAAACCACTAAACATCTTTCAAACAGAGGGAGCTTAATAGAGGGAATTGACTACCCAGATGATAGAAGGGCTGAGAAGCCAACAGGAAATGGTGACGCAACCCAGAGGCTGGCAAGAGCAAGGAGCTGCTACTCCCCTGGGGCTGGAGGGACAAGACAAGGTAGTTTTTCCAGAGCCAGCAGTCAGGGCATCCAATAGATGCTAGAGCACTGGGAGGGCTGCCCACGGAGCCAATAGAGGAAGGAGTCATGCTGGGGAGACGAGGCCAGAGAGAAGAGGCAGCAGCTGCAGGAGATGCGCCCAGAAGCGAGAGGAGTAGCAAAGCCCTCCTTTCTCCCACTCTCCAGACTTCCAGCATCCCTCCCCTTGGCCAACCCTTTCCAGGGGGCTGGGAAACAGCACAGCACAGAGCGGAAAGCAGCAGCAGATTTGAAGGCAAGCTGGCCGGTCACTACACCCCATATATGCAAGATACTGTTATTACAGGAGACAAGTGCAGGCTCCTGGTTGACAAGAACAGGATGTCTAGACACCGGATTCCAAAATATCACTCAATCTTTCTTTTCCCACATGGCCAGAACAGGTGAGAGCAGCGTGAAAAGACTCACCAGGAGGTCCTACCTTTCTGGATAAAATCTTGACTGTACTGAAAAGATGGGGGTGGAAGACTAGATAAGGAAAAAGGAGGTGGATCGCTTATACAATCTCTTCTGCCCCAAACCAAGCTGCAGAGGAACAGGCCCCCAAGGGCAGGGTTTATTTCCATCCTAAAATAGAGAGAAAGGAGTCTCAGGATGGAGGGAAGTGACGTGCCCCCTCTGAAGGGCCTCTGGTTCAGAGGCATGTAGAGCTCAGACCCAGAGTCCAGAAACGACACTATCTTTCTGGCTCCCTCGATCCATCAGAAACTGACAGTCTCCCTGTCCAGCAGTCAGCGGGCCAGCAGTGGCCCTGGCTGCCTGCTGCTGCAGGGTTTCCATGGGAGGGAGCACACAGCCCCAGCCCGAATCCACTAGGCCCACTTCTCTCCTCATCAATGCCAAAGGCGGTTCCAGAGACGTGCTCTGGGCCTTTGAGTATCACTGCTCCTCCAGGCGTGGTGCGTGGTGCATGGTGCCTGCAAATGGCTCCTGAGCCTAGCCCTGTCTGCCCCCATTGGCTTGCGAGCCCCTACGGTGCAAGCTATAGCCACATTCAGCTCCCTGGGGTGCGTGCCCTCCCTTCCCTGGGCCTGGAACACCCAACAACTCCTTTTCGTTTGCTTAGCACCGACCCAGCTCTTTCTCAGAAAGTATCACTTCCTCAGGTGAGTTCTCTCTGACCCCCACCCGCCAAAGTGCTCTGTCAGCATCCAGTCATGTTCCCCATGATTTTCCCTCCTGCTTCACTGCTCCAGGACAACGTCCCATCCATCACTGCCACCATCCCAGTCCAGGCCACCATCCCATCTTCCTCCGGGAGGCCTGCACCAGCTGCTTCACTGGCGTCCGCGCTTTTGCTCTACCAGTCTCTCCCCCCAATCTTTTCCCCACATGGCAATCCGGGGATCTTTCCAAAATGTACATCTAAAGGTAAATCTTAAGTCCTCTTTGTGTCTTTCTATTGGCTTCAGCATAGCATCCAAACTCCTTAGTGTTACATTAGAAAAGAAAAACCTGCTGGACCTGGTTTCTGCTCACTTCGCAAACCTGAAGATGCCAAAGGTGTAGGAGATTGGAATGAAGGAAACTCACCTTTGCCACATGACTGCCTCACGCTGAGTACTGTGCTAGGTGCTTCACACTTACTCTGATCCTGGCATGTCCCCTATACATTGCTTGTTTACCTATCGGTCCGAGGTCTTGGGCTTAAAACATTTTTGGTTGCTGTTTGATAGTTTGATATCCTTTTCAGAAAACAGAGTGTCACCCAGGACTGTTCCGTGGAAGGTTCAAACAGATTTCTTTCTCACTGATGACAATGTTCGTTTCTCAATCCGCAGACTACAGGCCATTTGTCCTACGGCCACTACACTCCAGGTGTCGGACAGCCCAGCGCTTCCACTAAAAGACGCTGAAGGCACCACGCTCCCCACTCAAATGTGAAGTCAGACTCTCCAGGCATCTCCAGGCTGGGCTGCCTATAGCTCTTCTCACTGAGGAAACGTCAGAGCAGCCTGGTCGTCCCCCCTCCCCCAGCCATGTCCAAGGACAGAATCCAGCCAGGGGCCTTAAGCAGGCAGAAATATTTATGCTGCATCCAGAAAACCCAACCTAAGAGACAGAGCTGATGCCACTTGAAAGGGATTGGGGTGGAATCCCCCGAGATTAAGGAAATGACAGTGACCAAACTGCAAAGGGGAAAGGGCGAGAAGACGTGGAGATTAAAGCAGCTGGGCCATCTGTTATTTTGATTTGTGCTCCTTTTTATGAGTATTATTTCAAAGGAAATTAAAGGAATGAATTAAGACTTCATTAGACAACTCCAGGAATATTAATCCATCTTCCATTTGCATGGAAACTCACCATTCTCTCCAGGGCTGGGGTGATGGAAAGAGAAAGCTATTGATCTGTTTCTGTCTCCTTTCCCTGTGCCCCCTGACTCTGGCCTCTGGCCACTTTCTCTTTCATGCCTTTGTTTGACACATAGGAAAGAATCATGAGGTGTTGAGTATCATTAACTTCCAAACACCTATGAAATCAGTAGGAAAGTGCAAACATTGCGGACCCCGACTGTCTCGCAAATGATCTGTCCTTAAGTCCTCCCCTTTGGAGATGAAAAGAAAGAGCTTGGCAGGCTGACAGTCCCAGGGAGAGAGGACTGAACAAACAGGAGGGGGACACACCGAATAAATGAGAATATGATTGACTTCTTACCTCGGTCCAGCTCACACATGGTTCTGAGCATTTAATAAACAGGTTGACACTCCGAGTTCCCCTCATTAGGGGAGCGTGGAGACGTGGCCCATCATAAATCAGAAGGCCAGGTTATCAAAGCTTGTGATCTCTAACTGTGTCAGGGCGCCCTCCTGTCTGCTCAAATGGAGGCAGCAACCTACAAGCTGCAAAGAATTAGCCACTGCTCGGTGATTGAATACACATACCCCTGGAGGAGGCGGGTGGCTGGGCCAGGCAGGGAAAGGTTGCCCAGGTACCCAGGACACGCACAGCTGTCTCAGGGGTGCGTGGTACCTGGGAGATAAGGGAGAGGGATGAACCGAGTGAGGACCAAGAAACAGGCCTATGCGACTGGAGGCCATGAAGGGAAATTGCTCTGGAATGTCAGGATCTCCAAGCTGGAAGGGGTGCTGGAAAGCCTGTAACCCTGTGGTTTCCCCAGCCTAGCTTCACATCAAAGTCTAGCGGAAAACTGTTTGGAAATTGCTAATAAAGACACATCTTTCCTAGGACTCAGAAACTGCATCCGAGAGAAATGAATGCATAGGTCCACAACAAAGATTGGTAAGCAAAGGTTCACAGCAGCTTTACTCAATAAGAGCCTCCCACTGGAACCAACCCAACTATCCTTCAATGGGCGAATGGATAAAACACACTATGGTACATCCATTCAATGGAATACTACTCAGCAACAAAAAGAAATGAGCTCCTGATGGGTGCAACGATATGGAGGCATCAGAGAGCTCTAATGATGAGTGAAAAAAGCCAGGCACAGGAAAGTACCTACAGAGTGATTCCATTGTCTGAAGTTCAAAGACAGGCAACAGTAATCTACGGCAGTAAGTCAGCACAGTGGGGATAGGACAACACGATTTGGGGCATAAGGGAACCTTCTCCAGAGCGCTCTTCCTCCAAATTCTGGTAACACTCCCTCTTTCTTCGGGTCTAGAGGTTATAAAAGCCCATTATTGGTAGCTCCCAGATACTGTACTACCCTTTACACCCCCCAACCCCCTACCCACACCCTGTCTTAGCCCCTTTATGAAACCCCTCAAATTATCCTCATCAGAGTGGGCTCCTCTGTTTCTGGATGGAACCCTGATAAATAGGCCACTTCATCTCCCGCAGCTAAGTGCTCAGTAAGTATCAATAAAGAACTGCTACATTAATTAAGTAATTAAAGAGTGAGACTCTCCCCAGGAGATTTGGGGTTAGAAGTCAAAGATAAATCTCAGAACTTATCTTCTTTTAAAAGATTCCCCCAGTGATTCTAGAACAGTACCCCCAGGTATTAATGGGGAAACTGAGGCCCAGGGCGGGGAAACCACTTTTTCAGGGTCTCACCGTTGTGAGGAGCAGCCTGGGGCTCAGGAAGCATCCAGTCTTGACACGGATTGTTCATGCCTTTGTCTCTGGTTACTTTTCCTTGCACTATTTCTCCCCTAACACTGCCAGTGTCTTGGGGCATAAGGCAGATTCTGACGTCCACACTTGCTGGATGTTTACGAGGAACCTTTTATCTGTGAGATTCACATTCATTGACGCATGGCTCTAAATGTTCAGGGGCGGAGGGGCAGCCCCACAGAGGGACTCCGACCGGAGGAGAGGTATTTCTGGCTCAGTCCTAAGTTCCAGCACATCCGAACTCCTTGGCCTATGAAGATTGTTTCCTTGTCTGGAAATTGGAGACAATAGGCCTCCATTAGACGATGTGTATAAAGCGTGGCCAAGTGCCGGCACCGAGTGAGATTTCAGAGTGTGCTGGGGACGGCTAAGGCTCTTTCTCCAGCCCAGGTCCCTGCCTTCCGTGTTCTACAAGCCCGAGTTCCCAATGTGACGGAGCCAAGACAGCACGAATGTAAAAGAATCAGAGATTCAGCATGAATTCCTCTCTATCTTCTCAGCTAAAATACGAGCTGTCGAGAAGCCAGCCCCAAACCACGAAGATCCAGGCTGTAGTTAAATTGCTTAAATAGGTTTAAACTTGCCAGCGAAAAAAATCCGCATTCCTTTGTGAGCTTAAGAGAACAAGGCTTGCTCCGGGTTTTCTCAAAAGAGCGGAATTAGGAGGTCATGTTTTGTCTTCTTCCTTCACACACAGATTAGATTCTTTAACACTAGGGAATGTTCAGAGTTTTCACTCAGAAAGAGTGGGCTGACTGAGGGGAAAAAAAAAAAGAAAACAGAAGACCACTTCTGTCTCTCTGTCTCTCCATAAGTTGGGGGTACTTTGGAGACGCAGACACTGATTAGTCGGAAAGAAAACAAAAGCGTGTGCTTCTAGTACGGCTTATAATTTAGACCCAAGGGAGGTCCAAAGGGCTGAAGACAAGGGAACGCTCTCTTGAAGAGAGACGTAAATGCAATGGCTCCAATACCTCCAAACTCTGAGACTCAAGCTCCTCGTCTGTAAAATGGGGATATTTTCAGTACCTACCTCATGAGGTCACGGTCAAGACTGAACAATACACACAATTGTAGTAGTAACTATTGACAACGAACAAGTTTGTCTGGTACTTTTTTCAACTAACACTCTCTGTTGTTGTGCACTGTCTCCAAGGAAAACTGTTGTAATTTTTTTTTTCAAATCAGTCAATATTGTTTACTGTAGAAAATTTGAACAGTATATAAAAGGACAGTGAAGAACGTAAAAATCTCCTGAAAGTCTCCAGCATCCTAAAATAGCTACCATTTTCATTTGGTCTTTTCATGCATCTCTTTATGCGTGTTATGCCGCTTTTAAAAATCCGACCCAGGGTTGTTGGGGTCAGCTATGAATTTTTGAATTTTAATCCAGCGATGGCACTTCCGGTCATGTGGCTCAGACAAGCGATTCAACCTCTCTGGGCCTCAGTGCCTTCATCTATACAATGGTGTATTCATTCCCTAAGGCTGCTGTAACAAATCACCACTAACTAGGTGGCTTCAAACAACAGACATCTATCCTCTCTCAGTTGTGGGGTCCAGAAATCCTAAGTCAAGGGGGGTTCCTTCTGGAGGCTCTGAGAGAAACCTGTTCAATGCCCCTCCTAGGTTCTGGCGGCTGCTGGCAATCCTTGGCGTTCTTTGGCTGTAGACACCTGACTGGAATCTCTGCCTCAGTCTTCTCATGGTCTTCACCTCCATGCCTTGTTTTCTCTTCTTATCAGGGCACTTGTCATAGGACTTAGGGCACATCCACATCCTCCAAAATGATCTCATCTCTAGATCCCTAACTGAATTCCATCGGCAAAGACTCTTTTTCCAAATAAGGTCACCTTCACAGGTTCCAGGTGGACATATCTTTTGGGGGACCACCATTCAATCTATAACAAATGGGTATAAGAAAAGGTGCCTCCTAGCGTTACTGTGATAAACAAGTTCAATGGGATAATACACTTGTATGTGCCGTTCTTGGCACATGATAAATGATCAATAAATCCTGTGTATTAATACTCTTATCTGAAGGCCATTGCTTCTTCAACTCCTTTCTGGAGGAATAAAGTAAGACATAAGTAAACAAATCTAAATGAATAATTTTGAAGTTCAGATGGGTGCCAAAAATGTGGTTTTCTTGAATTCTCCATGAGCTCTCACTGGAGTCTTAAAGAGGAGAGTTTTGATATATTTATGTTCTGATTTTTTCCCCTCTCTCTCATGCCTATAGTTTCTTTCTTCTCTCTGGCTTTCCTTCTTACTGGCAGAGCTCAGCAGGTTAGCCACTTTACTTGGATAAAACAATGCTTCACAATGTGTAGATTCAATTAAATCAATTAGGTGAATTACATTTTATTTAGAATGGAAAAGTTACCATTTATTTCAATAGGTAGCTTTTCATACTTTCGTGACATTGAGGTTAAATAGAAATTCTTTACAGCTTCATTATGCTAAAGCACAGAGTTGTTCTGATTTTCTTTTTTAAACCTGATAAATGAAAATCAAGACTTACGAAAGAGCTGAATGAGAAGCAACTATTCACAAAAAGATTTGTCCTTGGCCACTAGATGCTCCTGATGCGTTTCTGGTGACTTGATTTATAAGAGGTGAGTAATAATAGAACATGAAAAACAATAGAGTGAGAGTCCAGAGAAGTGAGTTTTCCTCTGGGCTATGTTAGCCTCTAGCTGTGTGGCATCTGCTGTTAAAGTAGCCTCTCTGTGCTTTGATTTTCCTACTGTAAAATGAGGGATAGTTGGACGACATGACTGCTAAGATGTCTCCCAGCTTTGACCTTCTAGAGCTCCTCAGCCAAATGCTAACACTTCCCCATTCATCCTTCTAAAGAGTTAACTTCAATCCCTTCACCAGTGACCATTAGAATCGGAAGCATTAGAGTTGAATTCAGCAAGTTTTCTGCAGTTGAAAACACATAATGGCGTTTGTTGACTTGGAATCTTCCAGGGTTTCTGATCTAAGAACACAGTGTTCTGAAGTGAATGAGCAAGACAGGAAATAAACCACCCAACACAGGAAGCTGAATAACGGTCGCACAACAATACATTCAGTCCCAAGGCTGTGCGTCCACTTGTCTAGTGGCAGGATCCCAGGGGAAGTCCAAGAGTGAAATCGCAAGAAGAACCGCTGTGGACAGAAGATTTGACTTTCCTCATGAAGAAGAGTCGCTTAGACAAGAACCACATTTTCTGATTCCTGGTTCCTCCCACTACATCGTATACAGCACTGGTCCTCGGCAAGAACTCACTGACGCACTGACGGTCAGCTACTCAGGAGGGAGAGGGGACAGGTTTGTCCTCTAGAGAACACTGACCGTGGAGAGGAATCTCCATGAACTCAGCAGGAAATGTGGACGGGGACGACTGACTCCATCATGGATCCAGCAAGCCGCTGCCCGAGCTCCCTATGCTCTGTTACCCCACAGTTCGCCACTTACCTTGTCCCTCTCGGGTTGTAGTGTCACCACGGTCATTATCACCATCGTCGTCACCATTATCATTTTCTTCTTTTTCATTATTATTTCCTTCTTCCTTCTCTTTCTCCGTCTCCTTCTTCCTCTTCTTCTCTTTCTTCTCCTTCTTTCCTCTCCCCCCATCACCATCATCTTCACTGCCTTCATCAGCAGCAGCCGCCGCCATTTTTTCAGTGTTTACTATATATCTGACAATACGTTAAGCACTTTTCACTTTCTTGTAACCATCCCTACAGTTTTAAGGGCATCTGGATTTGGAGGATTTGGGTGCAAATAGTGTATTTGGGAGGTGCTCCCAGGAAGCATGAGAGGGAGGGAGGGAGGGAGGGAGAGACAGGGAGGGCAGCAGGGTCCTTTGATGAGCAGTCCACACTGAGGGTTCCTGGAGCACCGTCCAAACATGAACACCCTGAGATGGTCACACCTCGGGATGGTCCCAGGGAGGGACAAGGATATTTCCCCGCATCTCATCCCTCGCGGGTTGAGGTCACTCCTGGGTTATCAGCTCCCTGCTGCTGCTGATCTGCCCCGTCCTGGGCTGAGCACGTGTCTATAATCAGAGAAAGCCCTTGGGCAGAGATACTGAACATCAGCCTACTGGGGAGTGTCCACCTAAACTCTAGGTGGCTTGCGGTGGCTTGGGGTAGGAGGTGGCAAGGAGATACGGGTGCGGCCACACCGGTATCAAGGACGCTATGGTTATTGCAATCTCAGAGACGAGGAAAGTGAAGTTAGAGAGGGGAAGTAGCCGCCCCAGGTCACAGAGCTCCTGACGGGTGGAGTTGGGATTTGAACCTGGGTCTACAGGTGCCAAAGCCTGAGCGATTGACTCCAATTCTCCCCTGCCCCGTTCACTAAAGGCAGGGGTTGGTCCTAAGATGCCTTCTACCCACAGCTCACCTTCTCTGGTTCTGGCTGGCAAGGTTTGTGTGGGAGGAGAGGGGTTTCCACATTCTCCTCTGTCACCCCCGCCTAATGTCTCTATGATGAGTCCCACGACAGGGAGGGCACAGTGCTGAACATGGAGGTGGGACCCCTGCGATCATGAAGCTTGCACCTTCCATATCAGTCAGCTGCACAGCCCACTCCCACACCAGTCAATGAGGTTTGCAGCTCTGCAACTTTGGAGAAGGCACTTAAACACTCTGAGCCTCAGTTTCCTCATCTGGGCTATGAAGGAAACAATGAGATGAGTATTCACCTCATAGGGCGGTACGAGAATTAAATGAGATAATGCAGATAAGAGTATAGCAAAGCATCTGGCACGTAACTGCCTGGTGACTGCTGGCTTAGTATTCCTCTCACACATTACCTGTGCCTCTGGTCTCCCACCTACTAGAACATGGTGTTTCCAAAATGAAAATGAGGATATTACATGGGCAAAGGCCAACAAGAAAAGGTAACCGGGAACATAAGACAAATTCAAACTCCAATTTCCCTCAATGGTCCACCACGTCGGGCAGCGACAGCTGACCACTGTGTAAATCTTTAATGGAAGGGGAAGATGGTGTCTGTAGAAGCCTATAGATGTCTGGACAAACTGATACGCCCTGTAAGTTGTCTGGAGTCAAAGTTTGACTTGCTTTGATCCTACTTTTTTCCTTGTCCCCTTACAGTCTCCTCCCGACCCAGCAACAGCCAGAGAGGTCTTGTTTCTTTAAACAAGACAGACGTTATCCATCTCTGTTTAAAAGGACAATGATGTCCTTTCC
Organism: Rhinolophus sinicus; assembly: GCF_036562045.2. Taxonomy (NCBI): domain Eukaryota; kingdom Metazoa; phylum Chordata; class Mammalia; order Chiroptera; family Rhinolophidae; genus Rhinolophus; species Rhinolophus sinicus. Next base: position 29,897,526 of record NC_133765.1, on the reverse strand, counting down.
TCGCAAAGAGAAGCAGAGCTTTGACAGTGGCCATACAGATGCCACGTTGCATAGCCTGAAAACCCTCCCCTGTACCTCTCTGCCTACTCTCTGCGCACGCTCCCCTAGCTCTGTCCGCTCCAGCCATATTGAGCCCCTTGGTGGATCCGAGAGCACCATGTACACTCAGGGCATTTGCACTGGCTGTTCCCTCCTTCTGGAATGTTCTTCCTCCAAGGCCATATGGCTCACTTCCTTGCTTCCTTCAAGTCTTTACCAAACGTCACCTTCTCAAAAAGGGTTTCCCCAACTACATCATTTAAATTACATCAATCCCGCCTCTCCACCTCACTGCCAAGACTCAACGCTCTTTAGCCTACTCTATATCTTTATTAACTTCCAACAGATTTTATCATGTGCCTGTTTATTTGTGTATGAGTTCATAGTTTATGGTCTATCTCCCTCCCTATAGAATAGTGGTCATCAATCAAGAGTGATTTTTGTTCCCCGCCCCAGGCATTTAGCAATACCTGGAGACATTTTGGGTTGTCACAACTGAGGAGGGGTGCGATGGGCTTCTAATGGGTACAAGTCAGGGATGTGCTAAACATCCTTCAATGCACAGAACACCTCCCACCCCCCAATTCTCCAGCCCAAAATGTCAGTAGCACCAAGGTTAAGGAACCATACATAGTATAAAATGAAACTTTACAAGGATAGAGATTTTGCCTAGTTTTGCTTTTTGTTTGTTTATTATTGTATCCCAGCATCTAGAACAGTGCCTGGCACACCAGGAGTCACTCAGTAAATGTTTTGGGGGTGAATAATCCCTAGGGGATGAACCATCCCCTTGAAATGGTCTTTCAAGGGAAGGTTTTCAGATGCATTAATGTCTCAAGGAATGCAAAATTCCTCTTCAAATCAGCTGCAAAAGAAATACACAGGCGCGAGCCAGAGAGGGAGAAAGGTCCAGATCCTTGTTTGGAAAGGAATCCTTTTCACCGGAAAGAAAGAAAGATGTCCCTCCAATGGCCCCACCCGGAACTCGCACATTGTGTTCTAAGTTTAACACATTTTGTGCTCTCTATGCTGAAACCCTTGGCTCCAGCCCATAATATCCCTGAATCCAGGAAACCATTATGACTGATCAGGGTCAAAGGTTTCTCCTATTGTAACCCACTTCCTCCATCAGAGTTTTAAATTTGGAAAACGTTCTTATTGCTATTGTGTGGAATGTCAGCTCTCAGATAACCCCAGAAGTATTTTTATTTGTCTACCATGACCCCCTACCACAAAAAAAAGTACAAAAAATATTGCAGAACAAGGATCAGATAAGAGCCAACTGATATTTTCAGCCTTTAATTGAATAAAAGGAAGGAGAGGTTGTGAGATTCCCAAAGGACCCCCGAAATGACATTCCATTTCTTGTTTAAGATGGTTAGAATAGGAAGAAAGATCAGAACCCTAAAGGAATAGCAATTTTAGGTGATAGTAAACACTTAAAACTTTAAGGATGTAGTTCTGATAGCCTTGGAAATTTCTAGAACAGTCTGCCTACCTTTTACATCAAAAGGGGTCATGGGAGCCACAGATATGTCCTGTATTAGAACACTGGGATACCAGAGAAATCCCTGGATTTGACCAGGAAGAGAAGAGGGGGCAAGGGTGAGGTGAGGAGGAATGCCAACTCTTGGAATCATGTACAATCATTAAATGGCAAGAAGAAGGTTGATTTGGCCAACAGTGTAGAACCATTGGGCACATGGCCATGTTTGGGGAGAAAGCACACGAGAGGAAGAAGTAGGTAAAACGTCTTTCATGCGGTTGATTCCAAAAATATTCATGGAGCTCCTACTCTGTTTCAGGCTTGGAGCAAGAAGCTGGCAGTGTGAAGACACGGGGCACTAGCGTGTGATGCCACATGCACAGGCCTTGGCACAGGTTTAAATCCTTGCATTGCCACTTCCTTGCTATATCAGCCAGAGTGGACTACTTCATTCCACAAAGACTTGGTTTCCCCATCTGTAAAACATGACTGAAAAGAGTTACCTACCTCATGGGGTTGTGGTGACGAGGCTATTTGGCCAAGTGCCCAGTGCCTGGAACGCATTCAATAACAAATGTCAGTATTATCAGAGGTAAGACAAGGCCCTTCCCTTTATATGGTTCGGAATCTAGTGGGGCATCCATCATCACCATCAAAGGAGAAACCAATGTTTCTGGTGCATTCACTGTGTGCCACGTTCTACACTATATGCTTTACAAATACTATCTCATGGAATTCCACAATAACCTGGGATAGACGTAAGTGTTATTCAATAATATGCCTGGCTCTCCGTCTGCCTTTGGGGCAACTGCACTTCCCTTATATCTCTTGCATTGGGTTGGCTCATGTCATTAATTCTGGCCACTTGAGTATAGGAGAAAATTATGCCTGCCACTGCTCGGCGGGAGCACTTAACTGCCAGGGCATAACCCGGATGCATATAATTTCTTCTTGCCACCATCCAAAGTGTCACTCCAGTTGTTGGGGCCTTGGTCACTGTTGAGATGGATCTCCAGCTGCCCAGAGCACATACTGGCCTAACACACCCTGTACTGGCTCCTTTCCTTTCCTTTCTATTTTTCTCACTTCAGTGCTTCCTGAAATCACTTCCCCAAAAGTCTCCTTGCACTCAAATCCCAGTTGCTTCAGGGATTACCCACTCTGAAAATAGCAATCTTCATCCACTGAGATTAGATCTTGCAAATCCCATTTAGAATTATCTAGAGATGAGCTAAAACTCACTAGCGGGTCAACCAAGTAGGGGATGTTGACCTAACTCATTAATCCATCGTATCTAGCAATATCTTCTGTTTTTGTACCTGTTCTTTGGTTATTCTTAATCCAAGAGTGAGGATGCCAGAAAAGAGACCCCTGCTGAGCTGCAAAGAACATGCGGCGTGAGGAAGAAATAAACCTGTGTTGTATGAAGCCATTGAGATTTACAGATCGGTCATTACTATAGCATGATTTCACCTCTCCCAATTCTTATACAGCCCTATCTGATAAATATCACTCTCATCCCCTCTCTGCATGCAAAGAACTTGAGCACAGAAAAGTTAGGTGATTGGTCCAGTTTCTTTGTCTCACACGTAGCAAGTGTTGGGGGCAGGGTTCACACCCATTTCGAAGTCTAAAGTTCATACTCAAAACTGCTAACCCAGAGATAAAAGGACGTAAGTAAAGCTATACAGTTATAGGACTTTAAACACCATGAAGAATTTGTTGACAGGGTAGGATGTTAGAAAACCTACCCAAGGAAAACCATGCCATCTCCTAAGAACTGAAAACGAGGCATTAAAAACACTTGGTTAAAAAAAAAAAATTACATCTTTATTTTCACTAATCTCAAAAAAATAAATAAATAAATAAAAAACAAACAAACAAACAAAAAAACACACTTGGTTGCCTAAAATATGCGGACACCTCTGAGAGAGATCAAATGACCACGTGGCATCCAGAACTGAGAAGGCGCCCACTACACGCTAATATGTGAAGAGCAAGGTGGGAGGAAGAAGGGAGTGGGGGAGAGACCTTACTTCCTATGGCCATAACCATAATGGCACCATCCAGGGCTGGGGAAGAGAACCGCTGTTCATGGAGGTTGCCACCCTTCCTTCTTCATCAGTTCTGGCTGATCTCATCTGTATCATCTCTTCCAAGACAAAACGGGCACCTCCAAAGAGCTACCAGTCCCCTTCCCCGCACTAGACAATCGTTACATGATGGTTATAAAAAAGACGCGATGTGCTAGATAACACTGGGCCACCGAGAGTTAACACGCACGAAGAACAAATACGGAAGTAGTAGAGAGACCTGGGAACCCAGTGGGAAGGACCCGAGTATCTTTTTCACATCTGTAAAAACAGGCAGGTCTTTATACATTTTGGGAACTCCGAAAATGTATAAAGGAAACTCCTTACAAATCTGAGAAGGCAACAGAATTTCTTACTTGGCGTCATTTATCCTGCGGTCCTCGTCTGTAGGTTCAGGGAAGACTATCGCAGGGGCTGGTGATGCCTTGCCCATACATATCCCCTCACCACTCAAGGTTTCTGTGCCTATCAAAGAGCTCTTATTGCACGCCAAGTTCAGGCCAGAGTGAGGAGAATGGAGCTGACGCTACACTAGTGTGACCTCAGAGTGACACCTTCCATTTTGTAGCCCAAGCACCTCTCTCCACTCACCCCAGTCCCAGGGGGCAAGCACCTGTGTCTTCCTGTCTGGGGCTTTCTCTATCTGAAGGAGGGAGTTCAGCCTTGTACTGGGCAGGCCGGAAGTGCCAAGGTATTGACAAGCTCAGGAGTAGCCCTCACCCACTGACAAATGGAAGACAGAAGATAAATGTCCCTGCTTCCCCACTTCTCAGATGAGAAAGCTCTGAAGTATGTTCTACACCATCTCCCAGAAGTCCCTAGTGAAGGGCAGCCAGAGTTGGCAAATGAAAATACAGCAAGTCCACGTTAATTTGAATTTCAGATCAGCAATGAATAATTGTATAGGTATGACCCATGCACTATGTGGGACCTGCTTACACTACAATATTATTTGTTCACTGAAATTCATATTTAACTGGATGTCTTTTATTTTGTGTCACAGTTGTAACTTGCTTATAAATATACTCTTTTCATTTCCTTACTTCCCTACAAGTTTGTCCTGGAATCACTTCCCAGTGAAACGATCTGTCCTCACATCCTGGTTGCTTCTGGAAAACCCCAACCTACGACAGAGACTTTCAGCCACTGAGGGTAGAGTTGTGAGAGTTTTCCCAGCAAATACCCTCTGCCATTTATCCGGACAAGAGCTAAACTCCTCACCAAAGTGGGTGTTTACCCAACGCATCATTTCAACCAAGGTTGCAAGTCTTCTGTTTTCTGGAAAGCGAGGACAGGAGACTCATGTCAGTCTCACCGGGAGGACTTGGGACAGAGAAAATGGTGTTGTGATTCATCGTGCTCCTTCTCGATTACTGGTCCCCAAACGCCTCACCTTTCAGGGAATAATTCATTCCACAGGAAGGAGTGTGTGTAGAGGTACAGAAATCTACTCCCAGTTTCCAGCATAAACAGATCAAGTGGGCTAACAAAGAGAAGCACTAGAATTCCACCCAGTCTCAACACGATGTTTCATGATGGCCAAGAACGCAAGCTCTGGGCTATGACATCGAACGTGAGGCTTCATCTGCTACTGCCTGGCTATGTGGCCTGAGCAGGTGACTTCACCTTGCTGAGCCTCAGTTTCCCACTCTGTCAAACAAAGATAATAATACCTCCCACACAGGACAGTTGGGGGCATTCAGTGATGTGACGCTAACAAGACCGTTGCCGGCTCTTCTGTTGTAATGATCATGCCTCCCTCTTTACTGAATTTGTTTCGCAAAACCCTAGGCTGTCATAGCCTAATGGTTCTGTTTCCAAGGCAGAAATTGGAAGCAATGCCCATAACATGTCACAGGATTTAAATTCACTTCTCCCGGCCTGAGGATGTGGCTATGGCTGTGAGTTGCACAGGGCTATCCTTCACGAATGAATCCCAAAGCCAGGCGAGAGTGCACACCTTCTAGCAATTCATCCACAGGATTTTCTAAGCCTGTAGATGAGCAGGGGGTATCTCTACAGATGGAATGTGAGTTCTTCACTTTACCCAACTGGTACCCAACGGAGCTAAGTCACTCATTCTCATATCTGTCCCCTGTGGGCATTTTGGTTTGTGACTTCTGATCGAACACCGTTGTTATTTTTTCCAATATCTTTTAAAAATGTGCGTTTTCCCCCAAATCCTTGCATAATGTACATGGATAATGTTTCACTGTTTTATGTAGCCCTGGTAACCTATATACGAGGTTGGACAACTAAGTTCGCAAACTCATTCTAGAAAAAGTGCTACATACCTCATTGCTGAATGTCACTATGGTCAACTTCCAAGTACTCCCCTTGGGAAGCTATGCACTGACGCCAGTGCCTAGTCCACCCTTCAAAGCAATTCTGGAACTCTTTTTCTGGAATGGCCATTAGAGCTGTTGTCGTATTACCCTTGATGTCCTAAATGCCTTCCTTTCGACATTTCCTTTATTTTCAGGTAAAGAAAGAAGTCACTGGGGGCCAGATCAGGTGAGTAGGGAGGGTGTTCCAATACAGTTATTTGTTGACTGGCTAAAAACTCCCTCACAGACAGTGCCATGTGAGCTGGTGCATTGTCGTGATGCAAGAGCCATGAATTGTTGGCGAAAAGTTCAGGTCGCCTAACTTTTTCAAGCAGCTTTTCAGCACTTCCAAAGAGTAAACTTGTTTGTCCAGTTGGTAAAAATTCATAATGAATAATCCCTCTCATATCATAAAAGGTTAGTAACGTTGTTGCAACAAGTTCGCGAACTTCATGGTCACCCTCTGCACGACCCACGGGAGTCCAGATACTACTATAGTTTGAAGGCACAGCTAAAGGTAATTTTTGTGTGCACATTTGGTCCCTAAAGGGGCCAATCGTCCTTCTGCTAAATAAAAGGGAATCCTGATTTTTGAAGAACAGAAAAGAATTCAAGGATCCATTTTTTAAACTGTAAAACTAACCCTCATGCAAATAATCTCAAGTCAGATGGTTTTTTTGTGTGTGTTTTTTTTAACCCACCTAAAAATGTCAACTCAACTCTTTATTATCAGACTACTTCTAAATGGCGGCAAAGTAAGGCTTTCAACTCTAATGGCTTTTTGTTTTCAATTTTTTTTGTTTTTACCTAAATCACATCTTGCTTGGCAAAGCCTTCATTTTTCTATTTTCTTGATTCACAGGTCCGTAATGAAAACAAAATTCAACCTTACGCTGGTCTTGTATGAATTAGGGACCGTGTAAACAGTACTTAACAGTTCTAATTGAAGGTCAGTAAATCCCCAAGAGATTAAATGAATCCCGCAGGGAGCCGTGTAAATCTCCCTCCCTTTTACGGCAGCCCGGCCAAGCCCCCAGCCTGCCTGCGCAAGGCTTAATAAACATGGTATGCATCTAATCAAAACCATTTTGCACCCAAAGGGGTGAGGGGTGTAAATCACAATTACTCTTGGCACTAAGCCCTTGGCCCAAACAGGCCCAAAGTTGCCAAATACCATTGGGAACTGACTTCTCGGATTTGACTGCCTGGTGTCAGTTTCAAGGTCAGAGTATCCAGCCCGCTTCTCAGGGGCAGAATCCAGATTGGGGTGTAAAACCTGAAAAGGAGAACAATTTCCTATGACACCCCCCCCCACTCCCACCCCTTTCTCTCTCTGGTTGCTATATTCCTTGTCAGCTACGGCCTGATACAAAAAACACCATCCTCCTCACTGCGGTCCTCAGGAGCAGGTGCAAAGGCATCCTTCTCTCCTTCTCGACCCTCCTGTGTTTAATTTCACTCTTCGCTTTGGGTTACTTTCAGTGTCAACACTTAGATCTGCCCTCGGAGGGCCATGAATTCATTTATGGTGTCCACACAGGCGCCATTTTTTTTTAAAGGAGATGATATCAAGTCCCCAGAACCTGGCTGAATGGAACTCAAGTGAGCAAAAATTAAACTCTGGCATGGCAAGAAGGGTTCCTTGGGCCTGCATCTCCATGTCAAGATGAGGGCACGTTACTCCCCGGCATAGCTGTTGTATGACCGTGCTGAAGGAATCAATGAACGAATGAAATCATCAGAACAAAAGGTGGTCTGTGATCGTGGGGACCAGAAAAACGAGAGCGAGACACTTTCCCAGATTTCCTGCAAAACAGGGAGCACGACGCTGGATTTGTTGTGGCCATTAAATCTGATTCTCGGATCATGCATCTGAGGTCAGCGTTATGCTCTTTATGTCACACATAAGGAAACTGAGGCTCACAGAGAGGACACCATGTCTTCGAGTCACCCTGCTGGTTCAGTGGGAGACCTGGGGTTCAAATCCCAGGTCTACCGCTGACGCCAGACACCATCCTTTTGATTCAGTGCTTCTCGCAGGAATGGGACAAGGACGGTACGCAGACCATTTCCAGAAAGACTCATGCAAAAGGGAAGTGACAGCCACACTGCTAAGGAATAGTTCTTCAAAGGCAGGAAGTAAAACTGAGAAAGGTCTGGGATGTGACTATGTAGTCATCTCCCCTTGTAGAGCCTGGTAAGGGATGGACATTATGAACAGCCATACGCGCATGACTGTTGGCCCTGTAAGGTATCTATCTTAGGTGGGGTTCTCCTACGCAGAGATTTGCATACAGGGGTCTCAATGGGGGCTGCTCCAGGAACAACACCTGCAGGGCACACAGGAAGCAGGGTTGGGCAGGGGGAGGATGTGGGTTGTCATAGCTATAACAAAGGTCTCAGTCGATCTTATAGGGAGCTGGGGAGCTGGGATGGCCCACCAGAGCTGGTTTAAATCAATACAGAGGGGCTGGGTCTTTCCACACCTAAATCAATGAGCCGTTGGGTGTGGGCTTCCCCTGGAGAGGGGGCAAGCAGCTCCCTTCAGCCAAGGGCTGGTCTCACAGAGGGACTGAGCCATGAGCGAGAAACACCTCCAGAGCTGGAGGAATGAGTCCCTTGGTTCTGAGGGGGGGACCTGGGTGGTACATGACTGCACCCACTATGATCTCCATTCTCTCATTCCACTAATACCTGCACCGCGCCAGACCGTGTGCACCTTTCCCTCACCCACCCTGCTGCTGCTACCCTTTCATTGCTCCTTCTTCGTCCACCTCCCTCTCCAACCCCCACAGTTTGCCTGGAGCCAGAGTTTCAAGAATTGGCCAGCGCCTTAATTGCTTCTCTCTCCTCCCTGACATGGATTGCAGGTGACATTTCCTGGGCACAGAGCTGCATCCCTGTGGCTGCATATTCCCCCTGTCACAGGAGATCATTGAAGCTGTCACCAGTGCAAAGCTAGAAACCATCAGAGCAGCAGGGGCCACAGAGATTCCGGGGAGATTTCAAAGGGTTGGTGAGACACCCTTTCCCAGAGCGGGTTCTAGAGGCACTTTTTGCCCCTCTGATTTCTGCCTTGGGAGAGTTGACAGAAGCTGACATTTCAGGGGTTACCCGACTGAGCTATACCAACCAGGTCTCTCACCCAAAGCAAGGAGAAAAGGGCTGCATCCTGGGTGGCAAGCTGGTCCCTGAGGACAGAACAGAGCGACGCGAATAAGGAGAAAGGAAATTGAGCAGAGAGGATTGAAAGTGGCCTCTGGTGGCAAACAGACCGGGCTTTGAGCTCCGGTTTCTGACTTTTAGAGATGCCTCAGTTTCTCCAGCCATAAAATGGGGGTTCTAATATGCACATCAAAGGGTAGTTGTGGGGATTAGAGATGAAAATCCATAGACTCAAGCAAGCCAAACTATAGGAGTACTGCTTGGTTCTTCTCTTCTGATCCCTCCAGCTTCCTTGGTTAGCTGTGGCCAATCCTTCAGCCAATTGCATCAGCTTTACCTCCAAAGGTGTTCTTAAAATGACCCTTGCCCCATCTCCACTGCCCCAAGCCACCATCGTCTCCTGCCCGGACACCCACAGATGCCTAATGGGTCCTCGGCTTTGACTCTTTCTGTCCCACACAGCAGTCAAGGTTGTCTTGGCAAAACCTAAGTCAGATCACGTCCTTTCCCTGCTGAACACCTTTTAGAAGACTCTCCCTGTGCTTGGAAAGAAAAGCCCCTCCATGCACTGGCCTTGACCCATCTCCAACTTCTCCCTTACTCACGAAGCTTCAACCCCCCCACCGCCTTTCTTCCTTGAACACGTCACCTCAGAGCCTTTGCACTGGATGTTCCCTGTGCCTTGAATACCCTTCCCCTGATCTCACCTGACGGTGCCCTGGCGACTGCAGCTCTCTGCTCAGAAGGCAACTTCTCAAGGTGGTCATCTGTGACTGCCTCACCTCAAGTACCATCCCGGCCGGTCTCTCTCTCTCTCTCTCTCTCTCTCTCTCTCTCTCTCTCTCTATCTCTATCTCTATCTCTCTCCTCTCTCTGTCTCTCCCTCGCTCATGCACACACACACAAACACACACATACACACACACACACACACACACGATTTAGTTTCATCATCTCACACCGTGCCAACATTTTCTGGTTCATTTCATTGCTCTTCTGAGCTCTGTGACAGCCTGGAATCGTCCTGTCCCGCCCCCTTCACCATGATACCCCCAGTGCCCAGCTCAGTGCGTGGGACTTGATAACTGTGTGTTGTGTGAATGAAAGACGCATGTGTCGGGCACGGTCAAGAGGCTATCACCATTTCGTGACTATTTCTATTAGAAAGGGGAGGCCTCCTGGCCCGGAGTCCGATCTCAAAGCACATTTCGTGGATGGTGTCAGAGCTACCCACGCTAATGAAGATGAAACCTGCAGCTGGAAATGTCTTGTTCCACCCTCAACAGCTTCCAGAGCTGCTCTTTAAATGATTATTCAGACTCACAAAGGCCAAACAGGTGCTGTGCGATGCCCCAATCCATCTCAATTGCAGTGTGTCACCCACGACGCATGGGCTCACAGAGCGTGGAGGCCCCGCTCAGTTTTCAGATGGGAATATTGACGCCCCTTCATCACAGGGCCTCCTCGCCTGGATCCACTGTCCTCGCTGGGGGCTCTGGCTCCAGTGTGCATGTTTGTGAGAGCTTAAATGTCAGGCCCACTGGGAATCATTCTTTGACCCCTCCCATGGGTTTCCCGCAAACCCAGCTCTATCAATGTCTTTTTCACACTCTGAGGAATTGCTTATCTAATTAGCTCCCCTCCCCTCCCACAGGCTCAACTCCAGGATGGCAGGAAGGTGTCTGTCTCCTGCCTTCTTGTATCCTCAGCACCCACGCGGTACGTACTCCAGAAACCCACGATGGGTGAAAGGAAACACAAGCCTGCGTGCCGATGGGACGTTCGGAATTCTCAAACCAGTTGCTCATGGGTGCAAGACAAGTCTTCATCTCCTTTTCAACCCTTACCTGCTCGCAGGCTGCGTTTCCTTGCCACTTCCAGCATCAGCTGGATTTTATTATTAATAATAAAAGCAGCCTCTGATTTACGGGGCACCATGGAGCCCAGGCTGCCTAGTGGGCTTAAGCCTTGCACATAAAAATCAAGGCTGCTCCCTGAAATCCAGCTGCTCGGCAAGGAAGGAAAAATAAAGCATCGGACATTTGCGGACCAAGCCACGTGGGCTTTCTTCTGCCAGTGGGTCCTGTCTAGCTCCAAATGGATGAGCCCACGGTTTCCCTGTATCAGTGCTCTCCTCCTGCCCAGTCTATGGTCCTGGGTTTGCCAAGGACAGGGCTTTGGAACCCACGGGTATTCCTGGGAGAGAATCACAGCACTGGGGGCTAGAGAGAGACCCTCAGGCTCAACTAGAGGTCACTCGGGCTTGCAGAATGGCTTTACTTGACCCATGTCATGCTGGTGAGAGTTTTGAATCCGTTGTAGACATTCCAAACTTAGATTTTACATAAAAATCTTAATTTCTCTCTTCTCTTGAAAAACAAGAAGCTCTGCTGATGTTGGGCCGGCATTTTGTCTGGCAACAATTTGCAGGAGCTGAGTGACAGCTGAACCCTTTAAAGGGACAAGGGCCTCCCGGGTTACCCAGTTACCATGCGCCCTAGTACAGCCCCCATCACCTGAGGGCCAACTCACTCCCTTGTCAAAACTGACTTGGAAGAGCCCACCACCCATGAATCAGCCAACTTTCCATTTCACAGGAGAAAACACTGAAACCCAGAGAGGAAAACTGAGTCATCCGAGGTTACCCAGAAGGGCAGGACAGACCCAAGCCTGGAACCCGGTCTCCTGGCCTTTCCCAGGCTCCTTTTCCCAGTTTGCACGAGCAGCACTGCTGCTGGTAAGGCCACTGGGTTAATTTTCTGGGGGTGATGTAACAAATTACCACCAACGAGGTGGCTTAGGACAATAGGAACTTATTCTTCTCCTAGTTCTGGAGGCCAGGAGCCCAGGATCAAGGTGCTGGCACAGCTATATCCCCTCCAAAGGCTCGAGGGGAGATGCCTGGCTTGTCCTGTTCAGCTCCAGGGGCTCCTGATGGTCCTGGGCTCATGGCAGCACCACTCCGATCCCTGCCTCTCGTCTTCTCACGGCCTTCTTCTCTGTGTCTTTGTGTGTCCCCCTCTTTTATCTGTCTAATCTCCCGCTGCCTTACTCTGAAGGACACCTGTCATCATCAGATTTGGCTGCCCCCATACTCCAACATGAGCTCCCTTTTTCCAAATAAGGCCACATTCACAGGTTGGGGCGACAGGGTGAGGACATGGACATGTCCTTGGAGGCTACTAGCAAACTCACTACAGCTACTAGGCCAAAAGAGTTCCCTATTGCACGCCAGCCCCCTGGAGACGCGTCAGCCAAGGATGAACATTAACTGGCCGATGGTTTCAGTGCAGGCTCGTCTGAGACCCTGGGATACATAGGAACCTGCAGGTCAAATGCCGAGGTTCCAAATAGCCCTCACAGCGCCCTCCGCAAAGAAAGGCCTCTGAGAAAGAGAAATCATCATAATTACTGTCATTTATATTACCAATAATAACTATGGTAATCATGGTAACAATAACAGCCATGATAATAGCCAGGCACAGGCATTATTTCATGTCAGCCTCCCAAACAAGCAGTGAGAAAAGTGGTATCATTACACTTCATATAAGGAGGAGGAAATTGGAGCCTCAGAGAGGTTAAGTCACTTGATCAAGGTCACACAGCACGGAAGTGGTAGAACCAGGATCTGACTGTAACCCAATGGTTTTCACCCAAACCTGACCTAAGTATGGACATCTGCAGGGAACAGAGAGAGGCATCCAACTGTGCACACATAGACTCAATCCCCATCCTGAAGCATCCCCTAGAATTTTTCCCATATCAGCTTCCTCTCATTCAAAAGCAGTGCTTGCCAAGGAAAAGGGATGATTGTCAAGCTGGTACATTTACTATCTTTCCAGAAGCAAAATCACATGCAATGGGAGGAGGGTTTAAACTCCACCAGTGGCAAGGCGATCATACAAGGGTGAGCCAGTCCTGGAAGAATCTAGGTTCTAGATTCTAGAATCTAGGTGACATTAATGAACTTCTCACCCATCTGGCATCTTCATTCTTAGACTTGCCGGGAATCTTTAGGCCCTGAGTTCTTAACTGCTTACTCCCAAGTACCCAGGACTTCCTCCAAAATACCCATGTTTTTCACAGCTTGTGGTCCTGCCATCAAGGACCTGCAACCCATCAACTCCTTTAATCCTCGTTAGTTTTTTCATTGGAAAGTTTTTTTTGTTTTTTTTTTTTTTATACCTAGGACAAAGGGATCCTTACCCCAAAAACACATACATGAAAGGATGAAAATAGCCACGGGATTTGCAGGTAGGGACTGGGCACGTGGGTTTATACCATCAAATGTTAAAAAGAGTATAGCGCTACAATAATATAAATGCTGGTATTAATAGAAAGAAAATAAACAAGTTAATAAATAAATTAGAAAGCCAGATGGTTCAATAAATGTTGTTAGCACATTTGATTACTATTAGGTCACGCTATTCGGAAAGGAGAAACAGGCATATTTTTCTTTGTTTGCTTTGCAGCCCACTGAGATTGAGAAATGTTTGTTACCACATCATAACCTAGCTTACCCTAATTGAAAAAAATAAAGCGTGTTTCTTTTACATGCCAAAAGAGAATACTGCAAGAAGGGAAAAAAAATATGCATGCGCTGTTGTTAAAGACACCTGAGGACCTTAAAAACCGTAAATGTTGTCTTTATAAAGAAAAATGTCCCTTGTCACAGACCAAAGATGCATCTGTTTAATATGCTTAGGAACCCCTCCATGGAGGCTGGTGTGAGACGCTGTAGCGTAGGGCTCAGCAGTCCCCAGCACTAGAGTTAAGACCAGACCTGGGTTCGAATCCTGCCTCTGCCATCATTTCCAAGTTGTGTGACCTTGAACCAACCATTTCATGTCTCTGGGTCTCAGCTCTGCAGAGACATATCTGGGGATAATAACTGCACCTGTCTGTAAGAACCAGTAAGAAGACTGGATGAAATCAAGGGTGGGTGACTGCAGAGTTTACTGTCCAACCCAGAGCACTCTAGGAGTGAGTGTTACTATTACTCTTACACAACAGATATAAACGGTGAACGTCTCGGGCAGACCTGCACATAAAGTCACCCCCCACACACACACATACACACAGCTTGTCTACCTTGGCTATACACTGCACTCACTGGGGAGCTCTAAAGAGACTGACCCCTGGGTCCCACCCTCATGAGTCTGATGCGGTTAACCCAGCGTGTGCCTGGCCATTGTGAAGTTTAAAACTCTCTGACCTGCAGCCGTACTTGAGAACCACTGCCCCTGATAGATGCAAGACCAAGTACATGAGGAGTACATCAGGGCTAACTATCATTGCTATTACTGTTACACTGTTATTCCTAGAGAGAATTAATGGCATGTCTGCTGCTGAGGTCTTGTGATGATTTTGGTAACATTACTATGATGAATAATCATTATTAACAAAGAGAACAGTCCAGCGGGGGTCCGCTTACCAGTTACCTTGAGCCTGGCTTAAAATAGTGGGTCTCGACAAAAGGTGATGCTGCCTCCCCCGCACCCTGAAGATATCTGGCAATGTCTGGTAATATTTTTGGTTGTCACAACTTGGGGGGGTGGGGGGATGGCAAGGTGCTACTGACATCCAGAGGGTACAGACCCAGGGAGCTGCTAAACGTCCTGCAATCACAGGACATTTCCCCACACGAAGAATTATGTGGCCCAATACGTCAATAGTGCCAACGATAACAAACCGTGCTTTAGAAGCTGGGATGGGGAAAGACTCTTGAAGTAGTCATGCCAGAAACTGAAGAACAGCCTTTGCAGTCTTGCCCTCTGTGCCTTGCAGCATTGCCACTGTGCCTGCCAGCTGTGAGAGGGGAGGGATGCCCGGGGGCTGGCCCTGGGCTGCACGGTCAGCACCTCACTTAAACCTCGGCCTGGACCCAGATCATTGCACACCAGGTATGCACTCGAGGTTGCCTTTCAACTTGGAGGAGCCGTTCAAAAGTCTTGGCATCCGCCGGTGCTGGAAGTGTTTATAAGAGACTTCCTTGGGAAAGAAAGGTCATCCAGGGAAAACCAGAAACAGATTTCTTGTCTTTCTCTGGCTCGCTTCCGCCAGGCACCTCAAAGAAACTTACCAGTGCCTAAGTCATGGAAGAGAAACTTTGAAGAAAAGGGTGGAAGCTGTTTATGCCATTGCAAGAAGCCCTGCAAGAAGCTCAGGCTGTGGTATGGAGAAGGAGGTGGTGGAATTAAAGAGAGATGGACGGAAAGGACAGAAGGAGGGTAGGAGGGAGGGAAGGAGGAAGAGAAATGATGGGTGAAAGGATGGGTGAGTGGGAGGGTGGATGGACAAATATATAGGTAGGTGAGTGGGTCAGTAGATGTAGGGGGTTTTGGTATCTGATAGGTAGATGAATGAATGCATGACTGCAAGGATGGATGGACGGACGGACAGATGGAAAGAAAGAAGGACGGCTAGGTGAATGGGAGAATGGATGTATCACAGGGTGGATGGGTGGATGGATGGACTGATTCATCTCAAAGACATTGTGTCTTTATGTAACACTATAAATTGGTGGTTCCTTAGCTGAATATGGCAGCAGACGTGTTGTACTTGGCTCACTCAGTGCACTCGAACACCAGCTTTCAATCCTGGCTACACATTAGAATCAGCTGGGGAACGTAGAGACTCCTGCAGCTCAGGTGCCGTCCCCACACCAATTATGTCACACCCTCTGGGGATGACATCCCACATCAGTATTTTTTGAAAGTGCTTACATGATGCACATGGCAGCCGAGCTTGAGAACCAGTGTAAAATCAAAAGACAGTGAAATTCGGCGAGTGTCATGTTTGATCAAAACATCGGCCACTGCTTATTCCTTCTCTTACGCCAGGTGCCCTTCACCCATTGAAGTCACTTGCCTGGCCTTGGTGAGTATCTGAACGTGTAGCCAGACTCTGTTGTCGAACTTGGGTTGATATCTGCCCCATCGTGACACTATATGACTTTAGCCACATGGCTTAGATGCTCTGTGTCTCTGTTTCTCCATCTGCAAAATGGAGCCCATGAAAGGAAAGGGAAACACGGGACAGAGTTTGGCAAGGAGCAAAGGAGATAACGTGTAGCATGTGGTAAGCACTTGACCAGCGACAGCAGCTATGATCCTATTACGAACATAATATGAATATAATACCTCCCAATGCGCAGATAGGAAAAATAATCACAGACAACAGGTATTAGCCGTGTCCTTAATGCCAGGCATTGTTCTAAGAGCTTCACATTTTATACATACTAACTGGATCCTTGTAAAACCTCAGTGAGTTAGGTACTGTGACGATCCCCATTTTCCAGATGGGGAAACGGAGGTACAGAAAAGTTGGGTCACTTGTACATTAGACACACAGCTAGTCCTGGTGAAGCCACGACCTGAGCCCAGGAAGTCTGGCTATTGTTCCTAATTACTGTGCTCCACCTTTCCCCTCACCACCCAGCCCTCATCACTGAGAACTTCTAAGGGCCACCCTGATTTCTCCAGATGGGGCAGAAGCCCAGAGGGGCAGTGGGGGCAGGGAATGACTTCCCAAAATCTCACAGCTACTTACCTAACAAGATGGCTCTCACCTGACCACACACCCCCAGCTCGCTCTTGCTCAAAACAGTGGGTCTCCACCAGAGGGGACGTTGCCTTCTAAGTGCATCCGGCTCCTTAGGTCTTGAAGAACTTTTCTGATTTCCAGAGCTTTCATTAAAATTCAAATGCTTCTAAGAGGTGGTCCCTGGTGGGAGGTCATTTATGTGCTCAGTCGTTTAAGCAATGAATATTTATTAAGCAGCTACTTGGTGCCAGGAACTGTGCTAGGTGCTGAGAATGGATTGTGAGTGGAACAGACCACAGGCCTGGCCTTGGAGGAGGTTGCTGGTGGTTTAGCAGGTCTTGGCAGGCACTGGAAGGCTGAGGTCTGGGCTGTAGGGCTGGGGCAGGGGGAGGGTACAAATCCAGCAGGAAAGAGACAGTCCTTTAAAGCACTGGTCCTCCATTCTTGAACAGTCTCTCCACTTCACAATTTCACCAGTGCCCACCTGACTGACATGTGGCACCTTTGGCTCAAAGCTAGCAGTCCCCACCTTGGCCTGACGTCCAACGCACTTACAGAGGGTGGAAGAGAGTTCTCTGGCCTCTCCGTTCTCCCTTTATGAAATGTATGACATTTCCTTGATGAAAATGTCAAAACAGCATTAAAGAAAATGCGGGGGGAAATATCACCCTTAATTGCACGGCCACGCAGGTTGGGGTGCTCCCTGCCAACCTTTGCAGCAGCGTCGGGATCGTGGAGCTGGGGAAGCATCAGACACACCAGGTCTCCAACTTGTGATGCATTCGTTGTATTGATTTAGCAACTTTCTTTTCCTCTCCGCACCTCTCGTTTCTCCTTTGCAGAAGGGAGCCGATCTTCTCTGCGTGTCCCTGTAGGACTGTTGTGTGGAGCATGGGAAATGCGTGTATGTCCAATGCTTGGTGCAAAGCAGGCACACTATACATTATTCCAATTACACCCACTTTCAGAGGTTTAGAGGCAAACAGAGCCAGCCCTGGGTCCAGGGCCTAGGTCCTCCACCTAGTAACTGTAGGACATTGGACTGGACACTTCACCTCCCTGAGCCCCAAATTCCTCATCTGTATCCTGGGGAAGAGACTGCCTTCCTCAAGATCATTGTGAGAATTAAATGAAAAGCACCTGATACGCAGTAGACACGCTAAGAGTAGTAGTTGCTAATTACGATTATTGTAAGGATTATCATTACCATTATTATTATTTCATGCAACATTTACATTTACTCCCAGCTCAAGAGCCATGTGTAATTTAAATCACCACAAACAGGGGCAGATCCAGGTTGGGGGTGCCTGTAGCTAATCCAGTGGTGGGGGGGGAACCTCTAAGAGAAAGCATATAAAAATATCTGGCTCTTGCAAATTTTATAAGACTCCATGACCCTAGAAACACTTTGGAGGTCCCCACTTTTCTGGGCCAGAAAAAGGGGCTCTTACAAAGGTGGGGTCCTGAAGCATAAGTTTCATTAATTTTATGGGAAGTCTGCTTCTGACCTGGATTTTTTTGGGGGTGCAGGGAGCACGGCAGGGTTGAGGGAGAAAAGAGTGCCCCAGTATATTCCTTTCTTTTAGAGCTTAGCCAGCCGGTTACTAAGCAGCCAATCAAGGGTTCCCTCACATTTGTCCCACTTGGGCTTTCACTGGTGTCAGGCAAGTGGTACCCACCCTGCTTCCCCTCCACCCCCCTCTTCCATTTCCAGAGACTTGGCTGGCTCCGAAGCTTCCAGACAGAGGAGCTAAACACGTTAGCCCACAGACTAGCGAGACACAAAAGGCGGCAGGAATCAAATAAAAGGAAAACGCAGCAGCCACAGGTCAGTCCTGTATAAATATTTATGCTGGAGGAAAAGTTGGTGCCTGAGTGATGACCTTGTGGCTGGTATTAATAGAGATAATGTGCGTCTCTAGAACATGCCGCCAGAAAGAGAAAGGGGGCAGGGACGGGGAGGCAGTGCTGGGGAGGTTATAAATCTTCATGCCAAGCTGAAGCCCCAGCCGACCTTTATACCTTTCTCTCCCGTCCCCTCCAGTGACCCCCTCCCCCGTCTGCATCTTCAAATCTATTTTCTCTCCTTCTTGGCCATCCTGTCTCCACACAGGCACTCACTCCTGCATTAGCCATCTCGGGGCTCATTCTTGTCATCACCCAGGGTGGCTTGGCACCGTGCTAGGTACCTAGCTGGGGTTTAATAAAGGTTCAGGGCAGTGAGTTGATGGAGGCATGCATCGGAGCTCAGCCTCTGTGGCTGATTACACACCCCAAATACGGACTGCTTTTATCTTTTGATGGTTTCCCTGTCTTCATCTCCCTTCGCCAACCCTGCCAGCTCCACTGTGTTAGCCAAGGGGAACCTTCCAAGTGCAAATCTGACTGTACCTCCCTCTCTTCTACTGAAATTCTCTCAGTGGCTCCCGTGGGCTTGAGATCAAATGCAGACTCATGAACAGGACATAGAGGAGCCTTGCTGACGTGGCTCCTGCCTACCTTTTCGGCTTCGTCTCTCACACTGCCCATCCGTCAACGCCCCACCCCCCCGCCCCAACAATACTAAATCACGTATAGTTTCCAAGAAGCTATGCTCCTTTTCACATCCAGGTCTCTGCACGTTCTGTTCTTCCCACCTGGCATGCCTTCTCTGCACTTCTTGATTCGGCTACTTCATCTGCACCCTAGTACGTACACACTTCTCTCAGGTTACACCCCTTGCATTAGATGCAACTTTTATCTGCTCCCATAGCACCCTGTGCCTCTCACCATCACACCACGTATCCTCTGAGTGCCACGAAGGTGACAAGATGACACTGTTACATCCGCACACACAACAACGTGAAGCCTGGCACACAGTAGGTCCTCAAGGAATGTTAGTCAAGTGGGCCACAGGGACAGAACCATACCTTCTTGCTGCTTGAAAACTGAAACGGGCTCAGACTCTCCCATCTGGAACCCAAGAAAGTAGAGGCCTTAACACCTGGAAAAGTCCTACCTTTGCTGCCGGCATGGAAGCCCAAGACTTTCTCCTTTCTTCACGTGCTGGGTGGAACTTCCATTCAGAGGCAAGTTTCCAAGTGTTGGGTGGGGGACATCCCACTTCTGTACACTAAATAAAGGAGGGGAAGAGCACAAAAGAGAAAGATCAGCTCCACCCAAATGGCTTCAAAGGCAGCATTCCAACTCAAAGACGCCAGGCGCTGGGATCTGAATAGCAAGATGGAGCAGAAGGTGAAGTTCAAGCCGCAGCTTCTTGAAAGCCAACAAGCTCTTGCAAGGCAGGGAGCCACAGAGTAAGATGTTCCTGAAGGAAACTAGAGGCCTGAAGCCACTGCACCCTCCGCCCCTTCCTGAAGCAAAATCCCAGGGTCACACTTTAATACGTCTCTGCCTGAAACCACAGGAAAGAACCAGCCATTTGAACCCTTGGTACTCCCAGTCCTGGGCTGTTGAAGTCTACGCCATAGGACAGAGAAGGAGGAGCTAAAAAGAATCATTCAACACCTCTGCGTGCCTGACCTCAGCACCGGTTGTTTCCTTCCATCTTCAAGATGGCCCTAGAACATAGGATGTATCATGCCCATTTTCCAGATGAGGCAATCGAGGCTGGTAAGGGCCTAGATGGTAAGGGCCCCAACTTGTCTGATGCCAAGTTCAAGTTCTTTCTTCTACAGCCTCCTGTCCTGCCACTTAGAATCCGCATGCCCTGTTGGGGACCACCTCTGACTGTCATCTAACTATTAGAAGGGGCAATGTATTTCCCTCATTCTGTCTCCCCTTGCCCCACCCACCCTAGAATCAGGTACTAAACTGATGAACAATGCTGGTGTATCTTCAGATATGGTCCATTGGACTGGGCCAAGAGACTGTGGTGTAAACTAAAAGAACAAAGCCAGAGGCAGCTGAGCGAGTCCCAGAGGAAGGATACCTGCCCATCGTGTGAGCTTAAAATGCTTCTCTGGAGACAGCAACAAAGGAAGGGAGACATATTTGTACACTCATGTCCATGGCAGCATTATTCACAATTGCCAAGAAGCGGGTAGCGGAAACAACCCAAATGTCCATTGACTGATGAAGCGATAAAGAAAATGCAGTCTATCCACATAGTGGACTATTATCTGACCATAAAAAGGAATGAAATTCTGACACACGCTACAACATAAAAGAACCCTGAACACAGGGTGACATGAGTAGAACAAAAAAGGTGACAGACAAGAGAATGCAGACTCTCTCTGCCAGCTGCTTATGCTAGGACATCTTTCCTCTCCTGGTCTCAGGCTCTGAGGCTGGAATGTACACGTTTGGCTCTCCTGGACCACAAGCCTCCAGATTCTAACTGGAACTACATCACCAGCTCTCCGGGGTTGCCACCTTGCTGACTGCAGGTTGCAGGACTTCTCAGCTTCCACAATTCCGTGAGCCCATTTCTTATAACAACTCATCTAGGGATGGGGGAATGAGAAGTTACTGTTCAATGGATACAGAGCCCCAGTGTGGGTGATAAGAAGTTAGAGATGGGTGGTGGTGATGGTTGCACAACGTGAATGAACGTAATGCCACTGAAGGATACCCTTAAAAATGGTTAAAATGGTAAGTTTTATGTCATGTGTATGTTAGTACAATATTTTTAAAAAGCGAGTGGAGAAATATTAGAAAAGGAAGAGGGGCCAGTGGGAGATGGAAGAAGGGAGGCCAGTTGGGACGTTTAGGGAGGCAGGACAAGCTCGAGCTACTAAATCCTTCGCTTCCCCTTTTTGTACACAGGGCTCTTAGTAAATTCCTGCACGGAAACTCATCTCTAGACGCAGGAAGAATATAGGCGAGACCGTCCTTCTCCCATATACCTGACGTGAGAAGGCTGGCCTCTCACCAAAGCATCCCAGAATGCCCACTCAATGACTGCTCCAAATGCCTCCACTAATTTAGGGCTCAAAAAAAGGAAAAGATAATAAGGGTAATTTGGTGGTTTCAAATGTGCTTTCCTCTGGAAAACAGTCTTAAAAGGAACAAAAACCACAGCAAATTTTTGCAAAATGAAATTTAGCCACCACTTACCCTTAATGTAGATTTATTTTCAGTGTTAATAAAACTCCAAGCATCCAAGAATGTATTATTAACGTATCACAGTGTCGACTCTTGGGACGTAAGGTTTTTGTTCCCCCACCCCGCAGTGTGCAGTGGAAATCTGGAATCATGGCCCAACCGTCAGGCTTGAGGAGTAGAATGAAGCTGACCCTCCCCGATTACGGATTCACACGGAGTCCACTGAGCGTCACCACATGTCACCTGACATCACTCATTGTGCCACCACCTCCATTAGGGCTTTGCTTCCTCTTGATGGCTTCCAGCACCTGGCCTGGGGAGGTGTCTGATTCTAGGAACATGGTGGGTAACAAGACCAGCGATGGTATTCAGCTCTCGTGCTATCTCAACGGCACTGGTGTAACAGCCATTGTAGACTCTTATCTTACAAGGACACCTGGCACCACGTGATATGGAGACCTTCCGCCTGGCATCACTTGATGAGATGGGACTCATCCTGCACCTGTAGAGTCCACCATTCACCATGATATTACCCACCCAGCTCCCGGTCGATACTAGATAGCTCCTCTGTGATGGCAGCCAATAGGCCTGAGCTCCTGGGTCATGAGCCCCGGGATTTCCAATAGGACCCGGAAGGTCTGCCTTAGGCACCCTGTCTCCTCCACACTGCTGCCCAATGGTGCTTGGAAGGCAGTAGGCCAACCAATGTGTTTTTTTTTCAGTGAAATATAACACGTCCTCTTTGCCCCCATGGCATGCCAAGGACACACCATGCAGAGCTCAGCAAGCCCAGTATTTCAGTATTTTAACTTTGAAAGTCACTGTATTAAGCCCCCTCACACTAGCTCAAAACAAAAGGGGGAGGGAGGATATACAGGGGCTAGAAATGGAACCAGAATATCTTAGGACTCAAAGCAATTTCTCAATCCCTCCGTCTCCTCTCCCATCTCTTCTTCTTTTCCTTTTTTATCCCTCCCTTCCTTTCTTCCTTCTCCATCTCCTCCTCCCCTTCCTTCTTTCACTCTCCCCCCTTACCCCCCCATTCTGCATCTGCCCCCCATCAGCTTCATCACCCTCAGAAGACTGCCCTGAGTTGGCTTCTATCTGCACCAGGCCCACCTCAGCTTCTTGCCCTTCCTCACATTTGGAGCCATGTGGTTCAAAACCCTATGAGATTATTTGATTGACTCAGTCTTATCCCTGCTCATGGGCAACCCTACTGATTGGCTGCCCTCGATCAGGTGCTCACCTCTCATCCAATCAGGTACGGCTAGGGTGAATAAAGGGACTGGAGTCATGTGATACACAACATGGCCACCTACAGCAGAAGGACTCGGTCCAGGTTGATTTGCCTTAGAAGGGGATGTAGGCAGAGTGGGCATGCCCCATACATACCCATTTAATAAGTGAGGACCATGTCCCAGAAAAGGGAAGTGACTTGGAGAGACAGGTTGAAGGGCATCATGAAAATAGAACAAGACTTGGAATTAGAGACCAAGGTTCCGCTCGTGGCTTCAGCTCTTAGACAAGTCATTTATCCTCCCTGAGTCTTAATTTCCCCATCTGTTAAATGGAGAAAATAAAGCCTGCCCTAACCACCCCTCTGGTATATTTCGTGAATCAAATTAGAGCATGGATAAGAACACATTCTGTAAGCTATAAAGTGCTCTACAAATATACATATAAATGGTCATCATCATCATTATCCAAGGTCACCGAGCTACTTATTAAAATGATTTTATTCAACTTGACTTGGCTAATTTGTGCGTCACTCATGTTCAGGGCGCTAACTTGATTTACCAGGAATTCTACCAGGAATCTACCAAGACGCATGGCTTTGTCTTTACAAAGTGGACTCAGTGTGTAGAGTGGCTAAGCTTTCATTCTCCAAAAGACAAATTTGCCAAAAGGAGAGTGAATAGAAAGAATATTTTTCGAGGTCCAAGTATATAGCAGGCCCTTATGACACGGTACCTCACTTAGCCCTTGCAGCTCTACAAGCCAGTTGTTACCACGCCTTATGTTATGAGATCACACAGTTAATAAGTGGATGCATTAGGCAGTTTGACTCCATCTTGCTGATTTCCCCTCCGACCAGCAGGCAAGCACGGAGGCATCTCCATTGCGTCTCTCCCCTCCCCTGGATCTTGCTTCCCCACCTCCATCCTCTTGGCCCTGCCTGGGACCATCAATACTTAATGCTTTGTGCTGTCACACTCATAGCTGTGAAGGATCCAATTGTGTGGTTGATCTATAATGTAAGGTTAATGCCTAATTAGTTCATTTAACATTTCTTTCGTGGATAATTCATGATAGGTCATTAACAAAAGCCAGGGCACACAGAGGGGCACATTCGTCGCCATAAATCAGAGGCCTAAAAACATCATAGAACCAGGAAAATGCATGTATTATTCAGGTCAAACAAAGAGCCAGATCTGCATGAGGCTCCTCAATGCTCCTCTGACCCTGAGGTCAAGGGACCAAGTGCAAGGCTGGAAGGATGTTTGCTAATAGCAGAAACGAGCTACCCAGAGCCTGGTGGGGATGTACCTCTCTTGATCAACATGTGGCTACACATCTCATTGTTAAACTTACAACTCCAGAGATGGAACAGCCTCCTTGGACTACCAAATAACGCATACCCACCACAACAATAAATAACTACCACTGATAGGGCATCAAAATCTGTCAAGCTATATGTGTGTACGCGCATGACTCTGTGTGTGTGTGTGTGTGTGTGTGTGTGTGTGTTCCATGTATCAGTTAGCTCTTGCTGCATAACAAACTATCCCCAAACCCAGTGGCTTTGCATGAGTCTATGTCTTAGCTGATTGGTGCAGCTAATCTGGGCCAGGTTCAGCTGAACTCAGCTAGGTCCTCTCATGCATCTGTGTTCAGCTGGTGAGGTGGCGAAGGGCCACCACTCTAGTAGGACCTCACTCGCACATCTTGCAGTTAACCAGTTGTTAGTTAGGGTGACATGCGTGGCTGGGCCATGTGTCTCTCATAGTGAAGTCAGGGCAAACCACAGCAAAAGATAGATTAGATAGACAGATTCCAAAAGATAGATTGGAAGCATGTAAGACCTCTTGAGGCCTAGACTTTGAGCAGTCATGCTGGCGTGTCTGCAGAATTTTACTGGCCCTAAGGCATAAGTCCAGCTTCGATTCAGGGGTGGGGTAATTAACTCCACCTTTAGGTGGAAGGAGCTACAAAATCACTGCAAAAGTTGCAGAAGGGGTGGAGAACTGCAGTTATTTTTGCAATTATTTTACCACAACCCATTTTTTTCCTTATAACAAACTATTTGTCCATTCTTTTAACAAATATTTATTGAGTACCTGCTATGTGCCAGACACTGCCCACGGTGCCACGGACGCAAGTAGGGAACAAGAGAAAGTCCCTACTCACGAGCCGCTTACTTTCTGTGGAGGATAAGAGACAAACAGCAAACAAGTGAATAAATACATATATAAAATACATTTACATGGTATTCAACACTATCATCAAAATATAACAGAGTGACTGACTATTTAGGTGTCTAAAGGCAATTTTTGATAGGGTCGTCAGGGATGGTCTCTCTGAGGAGATGACATTTGACCTGAAGCCACAATGATGAGAAGGAATCTGCTGTGCAGGGCTGGGAGCAGAACGCTGCAGACGGAGGAAGAGCAGATGCAAAGGTCCTGAGGCAGGACTGCCTCAAGGAACAGAAAACAGGCCCGGGTGGCTGGGGCTCAGTGAGTGGAAGAGGGGTGCCAGATGAGGTCCAGGAAGTCAGCTGATCTTTGGAGGGAAATACGATTGTATTTGAGGAAAAGAAAACTCAAAGCGGTAAAGTGACTTACCCAAGGAAGGTCATGAAAATGGGTCATGAGGGGTGGAGCCAGGATTTGAACCTGGAATCATCTGAATTCAAAGCCCACATTCTTTCCACTGTCCCATTCTGCCTCCTGGGCTAAGTGCCAAGATGTTTTGTTTTGTTTTGTTTCAGGTGTACAAAACAACATAACGATTAGACATTCACACCCCTCACAACGTGATAACTCCAACAAATCTACTAAAGCTGGAACTTTTTCAGACAGGTGAACAAGACCTCAACCATCAGAAAGTCTAATGCAAGAGTCCCCCATTGAATTCGCCAATGGCCAAAGCTGGACACTCCAACTCAGTCTGAGCTAACCTCAGCTAACCTTTAATTGACTGTCCCACACTGCTCATCCAACAGCCGACAGACACACTGCAGAGCCTTGGGGCAAGTTGACCAGTGGCAGCCTCCCCAGATGTCTGGCCAGGGGTAACCACTTCCCCTGGGCTCCATTTTTTCCGGATGGCTCCATCCTTCTCCCCATTTTGGGTCTTTCTTAGGGAGTGCCTCCCTGCTTCCTAACCATCCTCCAGCAGGAATTCCTAAGACATTTGTTGTTGAATCTTGGCCCATAACTGGAAAAGCAATACAAGATGACAGACAGAACTCTGCTGATCAACCCTGCACAAGATCAAAAAATTCCCCTTCGTGAATTTGGTTGTCTTACGTGGCCAAACCCATGCGAGGAGCTGCATTGTTTAAAACAAGACATTCATTTATGCCAAATATTTTCATGGAATGCCTCCTGTGTGTCAGGAACTGGTCTAGGCAGTGGAGATCTCAGAGCAGTAAGCTCAGCCCACATGCTTTGCAAAAGAAGACGGATGATGAACTAATGAAATGCAGGACATGTGGAGGAATAAACGCGATGGGCAGAGGGAAGCCACGCAAAGGGAAAAGGATCACTGGGGAGGGGGAGGGTGGTCAGGGAAGGCCTCTCTGATAAGATGCTACTTGAGGAGGAACTTGACAATGCGGAAGAGAGCACCACAGCTATTTGAGGGAACAATAAGAGCGTGTTCGGACTTTTCTAGAACCCAAAAGAGACCAGTATGGCTGAAACAGAGTGAGCAAGGGGGACGTGGCCGGAAATGAGGTCACAGAGGTCATGGGGACCAGATCATGTACAGCTTAGCAGGCCACTGTAAAGGCTTTGGCTCACCCAAGGGGAGATGGGATCCCCTGGAAGGTTCCAAGCAGAGGAGGGACGTGATGTGACTTATGTTTTCAAAGTGTCCCTCGGGCTGCTGTAGGAAGCTGAGACCTCAGGTGTGGCGACAGAGGAAAGCAGACAGACCTTCCAGGAAGCTGCTGCATTTGCTCAGGTGAGAAACAATGGTGGCTCAGATACGGGGATAGAAGGTGAGAAGTGATAGTCAAGTGAGCAAGACAGGTAATCAACAAATAATTGCCCAGTGAATATTTTCAGTGAAATGGCAGCTAAAACTGCAAAACAGAGGTACAGGATGCTATAAGAATGTATAACAAGGAAACTGATAGTCTGTTCCTGTGGGGCGGGGCAAATATTAGGCAAAGAAGGATTCTTAGAAAAGTGGTATACTAGCTGCAACATGAAAGATGGGATCCTGTTAGTTAAATGACGATGAGAAGGGGATCTCAAGCAGAAGGAAGAGCATGAGCAAAGGTCCTGGGGCAGGAAGGAGATGGCAAGTGTGGCCATTCGGATGTTCATAAGAACATGCTCTCCTGTAACGTGCTGCCCTGTTTGCTTGCCTCTGAAATCATTGATTCAGACACTGTATAGCAAGAGGCCCACACCGGCTCCTTGCTATTACCATCGTTTTCTTCTCTCCTCTGTAGGCAGTTAGGAGAACCCAGACCTTCCCACCCAGTAAATGAATAATGAGGACAGACTGGCTCAGGTGGTGCGAGATTAATAACAATGGTGTGACTTCGTCCTGTCCAGAGTCAAGTGTCCCTCATTGGGAAGGACCTGGGAAACCGTCCTTTGTCCCAAACCCCTGCCCTTGTAGAGGACCATGCTGTTTTCCTGATCTAAGCAGGTGTGGGGGAGATGGCAGGATGGCCCCTCGAAGGGGGAATCAAGATTAAGCACATAAGCTGGCCTTTTAAAAGCTTAGCAGGCCTTTCCAATTGGATCTCAAATGGACCACACTTGAGAAATTAAATAAACAGCATTTGTCAAGGGCTTTTGTGGGCTTCCAGCTGTATTTATTTATAGGTTGGTCTGTTATTTATGGGCGCTCGTGCTCCCTATAAAAGCTTTGTCGGAGAGAAGTGGTAGGGAGGAGGCAGAGTGCTTTAATGCTTACTGGGACACTTAAGTATTCGCTCCAAGGAGCTCAAACAATGAACATTTGCTGCTTTTGTCCCACAGAAGCTGGGTGCTAGAACTCAGCAGGATGGCTTTCCTGGAAATGATGGTCCACCAGACGGCCCCCAGAGTCGGGGGTCCCCTCAGAGACCTCTGAGGACCAATTCCCAGGGACAAGTCGACACTCTGAGATTGCTCACATGTTTCACTCATGGTGACCTCTGACTCAGCCGGGAAGTCCCGATAGTTATGCCTTGAGAAGCACCGGCAGCTCCTTAGGTGAAATGGGTGCTCAATGGATGTTGTCACATGAATCACAAATGACTCTATGCTGTCCCCATAGTCATGAAACCGAAAAATTAGAGGGAGCTCAAGATGTCGCGTGGAACATCTTTGAAAAAAAAAATTGGCAATACATATCTGGAGCTTTCAAATGCCCGTAGCTTGGGCTTGTAGTTTTCTTCTGAGAATTCATCCAAAGGAAAATTCCAAGCATTAAGAAAGGAAGAGGTGAGGGGATGGGAGGAGAGGGGAAGGGAGATGAGGGAAAGGAAGAAAGGAAAAACTTCAGGCAAAAAAAAGATGCAGATTGCTGTGGTGTTTGTAATAATGAAGAATCAGAAACAGAGTATCAAGACAGAGGAGTGATTAATTTTGGTGCAGCTCCAATGTGTTCACGACTGTACAGCAATACAGAAATGTTTATGTTCAAATACTACAGGAAAACGCAGGAGACAGTATTACCATTACAGTACTATTAAAATTACGTGGGTTTTTTTTTTTTTAACTAACAGAGAAAAAGACAAAAATGAAAACTTTCTATAATGTTCACAGAGGTTATGTTTGGATAGGAGAACTCTGAGCACATTTTAAAAAATTTCTTCTGTTTTTCTAAATTTTTGCTAAAAATTATGAATCAGTTTGATGATTAAAAAAGCATAACCGATCAATTCATCATTTAATAATGAAGTGGTATTCTCCCACGGCAAGGGAAAAATCTCTTTTAAAGGCACCCACGGAGAATTCATCCACTAGGGATTCTTTCGTTAGTACAATTATGAAAAGTGTTGAAATGGTACATACACTTCTAATCATCTTATCATCACGGAAGCAAAGGAAATGCCCACAAAGAATTAAAATATCAAAATCATTCATTCACCGTTCTAGC
Source organism: Rhinolophus sinicus (assembly GCF_036562045.2). Lineage (NCBI taxonomy): Eukaryota > Metazoa > Chordata > Mammalia > Chiroptera > Rhinolophidae > Rhinolophus > Rhinolophus sinicus. The sequence goes on along the minus strand of NC_133765.1, from coordinate 29,868,493 downwards.
TTCTTTTCAGTGCAATGAACAAAAATATGTGTTCTTTTTTGTCATGTCTCTTTTCTCCTTGCCCTTGAATACATCTCCCTCCTGGCCACACAAAGTCTTTACCCCTGTCCTCCCAGGAACTATGGTCTTTCTTTGTGCATTTGCCCCTTTTTTTGTGACTAAGTCCCTCTAACCTCTCTTTATGATCATTGCTTTTCCACAGCCTTAGTTGCTTCTCCATGAAACCAGATGGAATGACGGGGCCAAGCGAGGAACCACTGACTCAAGAATCACATAGACCTGGGTTCATATCTGCCTCTGCCACTTACAGCTGCACGACTTTGGACAATTCCTCTGCACTACAGCTTCCAAGCCGGATAATGGCCAAAACATTGAAATGAGAAGACGATAATAATAGCACAGTAAGAGTAGTCCAAGTACCGATTCACATATATTGTCCACTGAGAGTGCACCGGGCACTGTGCTAAATGCTGTCCACACACGAAGCTGTTTACACCTCAACACAGGACAACGTGCTAGGTACTATGTTCCCCGTTTTCTACGCATAGATGAGAAGACAGACCTGTAAGTCACAGTGATCATGGGTGGGGTGCTCCCCTTGTCGCTAGACCCTGGTCCCATTCCATCTTGACACCTATTCCCCTACTAGTCCATTGTCATACCCATTCTCTAGATAAGAAAACTGAAGCTCAGAAGGATAAATGGTTAGACCCAGCGCACTCAGCTCCTAGGCAGAGGCAGGACTCTGATTTAACCCTCTCTCCCTGCAAACCTCTAAATCACACAGGCACTTGGTAGACACGTGATGCCATCCCTCCCTTACAATCAGGGAGCACCGGCTGGTCCATAGCTGGCCACGTTCTGCTGTCACACAGGCATTCTCTCCTGCTCTGGCCTCCCAGAGAACAGAATACAACAAGGAAGAGCAAGTTGTCTTGAGTGCAGAGAGGATGACCCCACAAAGGAAGCAGAGCGCCCACTGCCCCCATCAGTGTGGCCCAGCATTTCCCAGACCTGAGGAACCCGGGCTCCTGGACATCACCCTGCCACCAAGCCAGGAGTCTGGTCACAGGGAAAACCTTTGAGGCAAAGCAAGCCGGAGGGACGTGGACCCTTCTCATGGTCCTGCTACATCTCCACCGTTAATGCCTTCTGTCTGACCAGGCGCAACCGATACACTTGCACTCTTCCCACGCGGATGGGAGGTCATAAAAAGAAATCTCCCAGGAGGCAGACAAAAGTTGGTGCCCAGATTCTAGTCTGGGATGAAAAGCCGTTTTTATCCGGAACCAAATCTCATGTCTGACCTTCGAGGCATCAATGACCCCAAGTGTGGGGGTTGGGGGATGCTATATTAAATGCTTGAAAATAGATTCAACTGGGAGTTTGCCCACATGTCACCTAGGGCCCTGCCCACCTGACGGAGAGTGGATGGTCTCAGAGGACTATAGCAAGCAGGGCTATTTGGGGAGAAAAGGAAAGTGGGGAGCTGTCGGAGACTCACATCTGTGAGTCATTTGAGTTTGAAAGGAGCATATTCTGGTGGGCATGGGAGGGGGAGGAGGGGCTGGGCAGTTGGTTCCCATTAAGCTGGGTAGCTCGAAAATTCCCTGGATGTGAATACGTGCGGCCCCAGCCCCATCCAGGAGGCAAGAGCACCAGGGCCCTTGATGTGGCCTGAGAACTTCCCTCCTCCTCCGGCCACTGACGCATGGGACCCCAGTGTCCCCTCTGGGCCTTGAGAGAACACGAAGTAGCCAGGAGGCCATGGGTCATGGGGCCCTCCCATCTGCCCCATTCTCCAAGGCCCCTAATTAGGTATTTACATGACAGACCCTGAAAGAGTGGTTACAGGCCATTGGGTAATTAGAGACATTTTTAAAATACATTTTCAACCACACAAAACCATGTTTACACAATGTTAAGGAACTGGCTTCAGACCACAGAAGTGAAAAGAACTTTGCAAAGGCAGAAAAAGCCGGCCCGCCCTGGAGTACACACAAGGGCAGTTGTGTTCTCTTTGATGCTCAGGCCATGTGTGTGGGTAGATCTACTCAAGGCCCGAAGGTCAGTTTCGCTCTTTGACTCTTGGAATCTGAGGCCCTACTATGTGCCAGGCAGTGCCCCAGGAGTTGGGAATATAAGACGGCTGACAAATTGGCCTCCTGACTCGAGGGGTTCACAACCGTCAGCTGCACTGCGGTCGGTTACAATGCTATTTTCATTAATGCATCTCCTTAGTAATTCATTCAATGAACACTGATGGAGTCTCCTACGCTCCTGACAAGGGAGAATACAGTAAAGGCTTAGTTTCCTTTTGAGGAGCTTGCAGTTCTGGATCGTATGGGATTCTTTTTGGTATTAGCATCTCCCTACGGCCACATCTACATTCAACGAAGGTGCCAAGCGTTGCTGAGGTTCAGGCAACTCAGAGCTAAACGCACATCTTGACTTTTCCCAAGTTCACAACCTTTGGGTGGCTTCGGGGGGTAGTATTATTATGGTCATTTCGTACATGCGTTCATTTATTCACTCACTTGTTCACAGACCTGCTGAGCTCCTATTCTGTAACAGATACAGAGCTAAGTATGGAGGATTCAGAAAGAAAGAGATAAGGTCTAGCCCGGCCCTAGGCTCAGAGAAAGGCCCGTGTGGCTATGATGTCAGCAGAGTTGGTGAGTTCCAGCGTGGGGAGCGCAAGGAGGGAAGTAACCTCTGACTGGGAGGCAGCCCTGAGTGGGGCCGAATTTCAAAGGATAAATAGTAGGTGGCCAGTGACGACAGGGAGGGCTTATCCAGGCCCTGGGCAAAGAATGAGCAAAGGCACAGAGGCAAGAAAGGCCAAGGTGCATGCAATGATCTGGTGAGAATAGCAAGTGAGCTGGAAAGGTGAGCAGAGGCCAGGTCACAGGGAGTGAGCAAGCAGTATGTGCATCCTACAGGTGGTGGGAAGGGCCCAGGAGCTGGGCTGCAGAGTGGCACAAAAAGAAAGCAAAACTAATCCTGAACTCTCCCAAAGGAATGGGGGTAGGGGAGAGGCATTGCCAAGAGTGATGAAAAAGTCACTCACCTTCTGAACAGAGGAGTGTCTAGGCAAGATGGAGCCATCAAATGTTGACTGGAGAGGGCCGCGTCATGAGTTTAAATGAAACTCCGTGGAGGATGAGATTTGGCGCTGTAGACCAAAGAATCTGGATGGGGGCAGAGGAAAGAGAAAACATGGGAGGTTCAAATCCTTGCTCTGCCATTCAATAAACCCAGGGCCTTGAGCAAGCCACTGAGGGTTGCTTTAACCTTCAGTTTTCCCATCTGTAAAATGGGGCACTCACCTGCTACTACATAGACCTGTAATTATGATAGCAAGTGTAATAATATCTTATTCATTTAGGTAATATTCATATGAACTGCGATCGTTAACATTTTTCAGCCCTGTTCATCTGGGAGCCATTCTAAGTTTTTTATGTGTATTACTCATTTAATCCTATGTGAGGTTGTATACTCCTCAGCCCCATTTTACAGATGAGGAAAGCGAGGCCCAGGTGGGATAAGTAACTTGCCCAAGGACACAGACTTAAATGTCAGTTCCATCTAATGCCAGAACCCTCTCACTCTTAAACACTTCACGAGGCACCATTCAAATCCTCATGTGAGACTCATGTCCCAAACCTTGTCCTGTGTACACACGCAGTGCCACGTGTCACCTGCTTCAGTTACTCCATCTCCTTGTGTGCCGGTCTCCAGAGCAAACCTTAACTTTTCATCCAGCAAATCCCTGACCTAAATGCCTTGCCCACTCCTTCCCATCCCTCCAAACCCTTTGCATTCAGGAAGGTCCTGTGCAAATGCCAGCTCCTGCAGGAAAACTCCCCAGAGCCCTCTGTCCCCCCAGGTCCCTCCTCAGAGCTGTCATCGCACCCCTGTCTGTTAACCATGCCTCTAAGATTCCACACCACCTACATTTGCTCTCTTGTGGTTATTTTATGTGCCCGTATTTTAATTTTCCTGCTTTGATGATATCTCCCCAGGTATTACATGGAGTAGACAGTCCTTAACTATTTCACTCAGTTACCAAGTCGTTGTGTGCTCAGCCTTGTTCTGGTCCCTGGAAATAAGCCAGTGAAGAAGATATGCAAGGTCCCTGTCCTCAGAAGAGAGCCCACGTCATGAACAAACATATATGAAAATTTCACCTAGGGAGCGGTACTGACAAGGAGATGAATTAATTAACGTGACAGAAGAGAGTGACTGGGGTGGGGTGGGGGAACTTCCTCAAAGAAGGTCTTCAGGGAGGCCTCCCTGAGGAGGTGGAGTAGGAGCAGAAGCATCAAGCAATCAAAAGTGTCCGCCATGAAAACAATTTGAGAAAGGAAGTGCTTGGCAGAGGGAACAGCAGATGCAAAGGCCCTGAAGTGGGAATAGATACAGCTCTTCAAAGAAAAACAAGAAGGCCCTTGTGGCTGTAGCATGTGACCCAAAACTGTGAGTGGGGAGAAGTCAGAGAGCTAGAGGCAAGCCAGGGCACGAAAAGCACTGGGGAGGAGCCTGAGCTCATGCTAAGATGGGTTGGGTCAACAGACCATTCGTCTTTGCGGAGCTCGCGAACTGAAGTGCAGACGGTTGCAGGAGTGCACTGGCCCCATCTCTCGGGAGCATCACCAGCCTTTTCCCATCCTGTATCAATTAGACCATTGATTCCATCGCTCCTGACTTCAAAGGGGGGAAAATGGCGGAGAATTTACAAAGGACAATAAACCGAATCCGTGGCAGGCTGCAAACCCATAAACTTTTACCGGCCCCTCAACTGCCTAGAATACATCACTCCCTGCCTCGCCACCAAAGCACTGCCTTTATCCACAGCCAGCACAATAAAAAAAAAAAAAAAATTAAAAAAAAATTTTTTTTTTTTTTAATGGAATCCCACACCATCTGGAAGAATAATCCTGAAAATAATATTTGCCTCAATGAATCCATCCAATTTGGAATGATCATGGCTATTCCTGAGGAGGCCCGATTAAAATCATAAATTGCTCACCGATGCTCAGGAAGACCCGCCTTGATCACTCATTCACTGTGTGACCTGGGGCATGTCACTCTCCCTTGTGCCTTCCAGGCTCAGTTTCCCCTATTTGAAATGAGGCGGTTGGTTCGTCTATGAGGACCTCTCTGTTCTATGTATCCAGAAGGAGGGAAGGACTTCTCAGAAATTTCCTAAGAAGGGACAGGGTGACCCTGGTCATGAGCAAGCATGTAGGGAAATAGCAGGGGCCTTATGATGTGGTGCGACTTTTGTGGAAGACAGTTGGGCACTGGGAGTCAGGCACCTTTCAACAATAATACACACACTTGGATCCAGGAAACGATCATTCCAGAATACAAAGCTGTCGATCTGTCGTACTCCACTGGGAGCAATTTTGCCCGCCCCCTCCCCACCTCCCCAGGGACACTGGGAAATGTCTGGAGACTTGTTTGTTGTCATAACTGGGGGAGAAGGTGCTACTTGTATCTAGTGGGTAGAGACCAGGGATGCTTGTCAATACCCTACAATGCCCAGGACAGGCCCAGCCCCCACCCCCATCCCCACACCCCCACCGACCCTCCGAACAAAGAATTATGGAGCCAAAAATGACGAGACAGCCAAGGCTGAGACTCTGGTTCAGATAAAAGGGCATTCACCAAGTATTGTTTTAGGGGGTGTAAACGAAAATGTTAAAGCTTGAAACTACCTGAATGCAACATAAAAGGGGACGCATTAAAGAATGTGTGTTAAATCCTCTCAAAAGGATTTCATGCAGTCAGAGAAAGGTGAGCCTGGAGACAGGAGCAATGGCGATCTTTGCTGCCGGCCATGTTGTCAGTTTGGCTCAAATAAACTCTTTTTCAAAAAATAGAGCCTGGAGATAGACTGCAGCCTGGGTTCAAACCCCGCCTCTACCATGTATTACGTGAGAGATCTTAGGCAAGTCTCTTTACCTTCCTCAGTTTCAGTTCACTTGTCTGAAAAATGGGGATGAGGGTCCCCACTCCCTCACGGCACTGTTGGGGGAACTCTAAACATCACACGGAGAGGATATGAGCACAGATAATTAATTCCTCATCCCTGTGTGCGTTTGAGTTTGCAACCCAAGAAAATAACCAAAAAGCTTGCCTGATAAGACCTGCCAGTGGCCAGCTCAACATCCCTTTAGACGGTCATTGACGCGTCACTAGAATTACGTGGCTGGAGCCCCAGTTAGGGGAGCAGTGTCAGGTTGCCTTAGAAATGCCCTGTACTGAGTCTCTTACGAGCATAATCTCAGCTCAACCTCAGAGCAGCCCCATAAGCATTATCCTACTTTATAGATGAAGAAACTGAGGCTCAGAGAGGTCGGTAACTTGCCCAAGGCCACTTGCTGATAATTACAGGGTACAGATGAGATTTGAGTCAGGTCTGTCTGATGTCTTGCTCCTCAGCCCCACACGGGATGACATTCTTCAAAGGCCTTCTATGACACAGGTGTAAACAGACACTATTTATTAGAATTTACCAAAGCATGTGGGGATCGGGGACCTACTTGTCCCAGTGTTCTCGGTACTCTCCCAGTTTTAGCACTGAAGCCCCACATTCTGGGAAACGTCTCCGCCCTGGGCAAACTGGGATGCTGGGTTGCCCTCCTTCAGGGGGTCTGGGCTCTGTCTCCGCTTCCCTCAGGGTACACGGGCCTGCTGAGGGAGAGGCCAATATAAGTGTGAAAATGCAGGTTTGTAGGGCTTAGAATCTTCTAGGGCAATCGGGAGAAGAGGGGAAGCTGTGGCCCATGGATGAGAAAACCTGGTTTCAACACAAATTCATGGCTTGAAACTGGGCTTCCTCGGGCTCTTCTCTCCCCCACTAAAAACAGATGGGATTGTGTCAAATTTCTCCAAAAGTCATCCATCTAGGATGCCAATATCAAGCCTTCTTCCCATCCATCCATAATATAGTACTGTGGGTGGCTGCCTGGGCTAGAATACCTGCTCCGACATTGTAGCTGTATCACCTCGGGTAAATCACCCACCTCTCTGAGCCGCCATTTCCTCATCCATAAAATGTGTATAATAATGGGAATCCATTGCACAATACATGGAAAGTCTTTATAATGAGGCTTTGGCCTATCAGAGGTGTATTGTAAATATTGGTTAATATTATATTAATACTTATTTACGGATGCATTTACTCCATTCGGCAAGTATTAACTAAATACAGTTATGCTTGACACAAAATTCTCATAACTCCCGCCTCTCTCGCATGAAAAAGCCCAGATTCTAAATCCAAATGAATTAACGACCAACTCCTTGCCTTCTGAAGTCGAGATTAAAGAGAGAGAGAGGCCGGCCGGCAAAGAAAGAGGGAGCCGCGGTGCTCTCTCAAGTGCACAAGCCAAAACACACATCCCGCTCTGCACAGCCAGCCATAAATCCATCAGTGGGTGAGGGCTCTTCCCAGCTGGCATGGCGACCGTTTGGGGCTCTGCACAGTATTCCACCACAACTGGCTGTAATTACCAGCTGGATAATTATTGGGCCAACCCACTTCCCTCAAATACCTCTCCGTTCCACAAGCAGGGAACAGCATAAGCAAGAAACCTTCCTCCCCCCACCCCTGTGAGCCTCCCGGCCTCCTAGCTAAGCCAACCTCAGGAGGTCCCTGCCAAAAACACCCCCCCATACGCCCCCCCAGGAATAAATGGCCTTGCTGAGCTAAGTGTGCCAATGCCTTAAATTGTTTTATGTTTTTTGTCTCTATGAATTAGAAGCCGTTAAGAGAAGGCCGCCCAAGGAAACCAAGCACAAAATATATTTGGTCACAGATGGATGGGAAAGGTTTCTTGTTGCTTTTTTTTTTCCCCCTCAAGAGACTGAACATGAACTTTTTTTTTTATTTTTTTTTAATTGCTGGTCTATTTGGAGCCGGGCTCTTGGAGCCCAAATGGTGTAAGGAGCACATCCTCCTGGGTGTGGAAGAGATGTCCCCTCTATAAACACGCCTGCTCAGACAGCTGGGTTTGGCCCAGAATCCCCCTCACATACAGATGATCAAGGGTAACCTCTGGAAGCGCAGCTGTGTGGGCTGTGCAAATCCTGGCATGAGACGATGGTGCTGGGGTGGGGGCTGCATCTGTGCCAGCCTCTTCCCAGGTCCCCAATCAGTGCCACCCACCATGGGACCCGCACTTTCCCACAGCCTCCCCATCATCCCAACCCCTGGGTAAGCATCTGGATTCCGAAGTTGGTGACCCGAGTACAAATCCTGTATCTCCCCCTCACCACCTGGGCTAAACCCTGTGTGCTTCAGTGTTGTCGCCTGTAAAATGGGGAGAATATGGGTACAACCTCGTAGGGATTGTCGTTACAGTGAAGCGAGGTAACGTGCAGCACAGTGCTTGGCACCGGTATGTGCCCAATAAACAGCAGCTACCATTATATCTCATTTAGCTCCTCTGCAGCTCAGTTTGCTCAGCTTTAAAATGGGGATCTTTGGGGGAATTGAGAAGATTAACTTGATGACATTTTACTTATCAGATACCAATTGCTGAGTGTATATTTTGTGTCCGAAACTGTGCTGAACAGTCAATATGCATTATACTATTAGATCCTTATAATAATTTGGAAAGCTCAGCCTTATTTGAAAAGTGAGGAAACTGAGGCTCAGATAAGATAAAGCCCTAGTTCAAAATCTGTTTGATTCCAAATCTGTCTACCAACTTTAGAAAACAGTGTCCTTTAAAGTATGCCTCCCTTCAGGGTGGAAAAGTACAAGAGCTTCTCAGAGATCATATTTGCCACCCTTCCACGCCCTCTGAACAACCATGAGTCTAGCTCGATTTCCCTGTCTCAGAATCGGTAAGGAGAAGAGAGCAGACAAGAAAGAATACATACGCATCATAAATTACCCGACTTGAGTCTGGTTTCTGCCTCAGCCTTGTGGAAATTTGGTGAAGATATGTCACTTTCCCAGATTCTTACCCATTTGGTTCCATTGATCAAATCAAGTTTCTGGGGGTGTGCTGGCCCCACAAAAGGACTGCCACTCCCTCTACCATCACTACCATCATCATCACTATCACCACTAACTACATCTACCACCACTATCACCATCACCAATCCCAACACCTTTACTATTATCCACCATCACTATTACCACCACCATGTCCATAACCTCCAACTCTGCTATCATCACCTCCACCACCATCACCTCCGCCATCATCACCTCCGCCATCATCACCTCTGCCATCACCTCAGTCAGACTTATCTGAGCAAACTCTAAATTTTGGAGACAAGGAATAGTTTAGTTGAATCGTAAGGCAATTTGGATGCACTAGCAAAAGTCCTAGAGAGGAAACTCAAAGTGTGACGCTGTACGTAACTCCCAGAAGTAGCGAGCTTTCCCGCCAGTACCCAGTGTCCTTTACATCCACCAGAGATTCAGTCAAACCAGATGTAAGTTAAAGCCAAAAAGGGAATAACAGATGCTGCTCAGAAAGATGGCCGCAGCATGATGTCTGCGGGAAGAAAATGGGTCTGAGAATCAGGCAGATATGAGTTGGGATCTGGCTTTGCCATTGACCAGCTGAGCACCCTGGGAAATAACCTAGACCTCTCTGATCCTCAGTGTCCACATCTGTAAAATATGGACAATGACGCCTGCCTTGTAGGTTTGTTGTGAGCATGAACAGCTCACATCACGAGTGCAGCGGCCGACACCGTTAAGCTCTCAACAAACATATTACTACACTATTAAACCCATTACAGAGGCTTATTCTCTACACATTCACACCAAAGACAGTGTGGCCAGAGGCAAGGTAGCAACTCACTCTCCAGAGCCAGGATGGAAGAGGTTAATTCTGAAGAAATTAAGACATTTGGAAAATTTAAAATGAAGTTCTCTTCTTTTCATTGTAAAACGAAGGAGAGAAGGAAGGCAGGGCAGTAAATTACAGCATGATCAGCTGTACAAAGGAGAGGCACCTCTTAGAGATGTAATCTTCCAAGAAGGGGTCGTCTGGTGTGGCAGAGGACGATTGAACTCGTGGTGTAATTCAGGTATGTTGGCAAGTCCCAGCAGGTACCAGTAAAATGCTCTCTTCCACCTTCAGTCCTGCCTCCTATATTCTTTTAGATTTGCTTTTCCCTCTTTGGGTCAAAAAGGAAGCCTATTACCTGATCAGAGAGGTGGACTTCTCTTTTTTTCCTAAACCGTCTCGTACAGAATGGAGTTTACTTTTTCTGTAATCAAAGGGCTCAGCCCAGAGCTCAAAGGCAGGTGGGTGATACAAGAAGACAGATACAGAGCTCGAAGTTTGACCCACCTCTTTCCCTACCCCCAAAGGCGAAGATCATTTGGTTGCTTTGAAAGGGCTTTGTTCACTAGGGTTTCAGTGTACCTGGAAAAAAAGAGGAAAAACCCACCCAGGAGGATATACTCGAGTCCCTAAGTTTCCATCAGTCAATGGCAAACTGAAAAGAAAGAAAAATGTCATCAGTTGTTCATATAGGTAAATGGATTCAGTATCAAGGACTTCCCTTTATTCTGAGATTCTGTTCTCTCTCTATTTATTGTTATGAGAAGATTCTCTCTTTTGCAACGAAACACGAGTGATTAATTCCCGCCGGCCCTTTTTTCTGCTTCTCCTGCCTGCTAGAAGGATTCAGGTTATCTCTGCCCAGTGTCCTCCATGTCTTTGCCTCTGGAGTTTAGTGGACAGATGGGGGAAGGCAAAAGAGGGCTTTTCTGATGCTGAATCAGAGAAAGGGAGGAAAATACTGTCACCCGAAAGAAAAACGGAAAAGGGGAAGGACTGAGGGGTGAGAGGTTAAGCTAACTGACACGGCACAGAGCTAGGCTAGAGTGGGTTGGGGTTGGGGAAGGAAGGGGAGATGCGGGATGGGGAGAAAATAAAAACCCTGTGGAAGGGGGCTGAGAGTTTGGACTCATTCTTTCAAAGCAGCTTCACTTCAGAACCGAAACTTGTGAGCCACGGTTTTCATTGTGTTACACATGTACAAACTGATAGTAATTGCAGATAGCAGTTTTTAAAACATTACTTAACTTGGCAAAAGAAAAGGTTGGCACGCCATGTCAGTCACCCAAGGAGTTTTAGAATTGCATCATCTGTGATGCTCCAAAGCGTTGCTTTGGCACAGGAAGTTGGCTGTTCTCCAAGGGTTATTCCTTCTATTCTGGATATAATGGGGTCTCTTCCTAAAAGAAGATAGGAGGATGAATTATCTTCTGATTTTAATTAAAATAAACAATATCTGATAATTTTTAAAAAGCTGAGTATGAACTTATGAAAGCCTATATATGATCCCAGGTTTGGGGATAATAGAAGTGGAAATGAACGTTCAATGTTTGGGAATCCCTTCTACAGGGCAGGCCAGGCCCACGTATTTTGTGTGCCTCACTTAGGAAGTGGGGAAGGAGGTAATGCGTCTTTTCACAAAGGGGAAATGGTGATCGATGGAATGGGGAGGGAGGAGAGGAAGGGATCAAGAAAGACTCCCAGATTTTTGTCCTCAACTACTGAATTGACAAGGGGCATTCCTTAGGCTAAGGGACATTACATTCACAGAAAATTAGAGGAGTGAGGGGAAGAATAATAAGTAGCATTTTAAACCAGTAGAGTTCCCAGTACCTGACAGACAACCAAGCACCAATGTCCAGAAAACTTCAGGACAGATGGATTTGAAGTCCAGGAGATATATGAACAAGAGGCTTGTATTTTGACATCAACCATATAGACAGTCCCAGAGAATATTTAACTTTGTATGGAGCCCCATCCATTATCTCACTGTCTTCATATCGTGTCTATTTGGAAGTCTTGTCCGTCTTCGAGAGTTTCCTATCAAAATACAACCCCCCTCCAGAGGAGTTACTCTTAATCTCTTGTCATTCAACTCTCAGTATGCAATCTTGAGAACAGTAACGATAACCAATATTTCTACAGGACCCATGGTTTTCAAAGCAGCTTTCCATATATACTAGATGCCACGTCTGTAACAGAATTATTTGGGTTGCGAATGAGAGAGACAATCCAAAACAGCTTAAGCAACAATGGAATGTGTTGGGCGGTGTGTCAGTTCCGTTCTTACAGGAAGCAGAAGCCAACACTGATTTAGACAGTCAAGAGATTTATTAGAGAGATGCCTGGGAAAGATACAGGAAGAGAAAGCAAGAACAGACAGGGAGAGCCTCCAGACTGTGACATACCGATCCGACCCCTGGGAAGGGAGAGAGGGAAGGAAGGGGGTTAGGTAGGAGGAACCTCAGATGGTGGCACAGCACCAGTCAGCCTTGTGAGGCCAATGGAAAGCCGCCGAGTCAAGAGAAATGGCCTTGCTCTAGAATCCCCACCATGTTGTCAGTCGCTGAAGCAGCTCACGAAGAGTATGGTTTCAGAGCCAACGGTGTGGCAGATCCAACGTTTCAGTAGGTGGAGTCTTCCAACCACACTACTCACAACAGAGAAACCTGAGTGGTATATCTCCATGATGTCCCAGGTTGCTGAGAGAGAAGCTTCAGGCATAGCTGGATCAAGTTCAATTAGAAGATCTCATTAGATTCCTCTCTCTCTCTCTCTCTCTCATCTTCTTTCCTCTCCAATGTCTTTATGGCTTCATATTGGGCTCAACTGGCACAAAACTAAAGATGGCTCTCAACAACACCAGGCTTCAATTATTCCTAGAGAAAGCTCATCATTTCTAAAGTAGGGAAACACACTTCATCCCATCCTCCATCCTGATTTCAGCAAAGGACACAAATGTCCACCCAAAGCAATCCACTACACCCAAGGCAATGAGATGCCCTAAATAGCCAGGCTGAGTAGGGAAGAAATAAGAGGGTCCCCGGTGTAAAGTCCCACCAAAATGGCACGGAGCAGAGAAGGGCAGACTAAAAGGCAGCATAGTCAATAAAAGTAACATGTCCACTGTCACCTTCAAGGCAAGTGGAAAAGCAGGGGAGGGGGAGTAGATTTTTCCGCTGGGAAGAGAACACACAGAGAGGATTAGGTGAGTGCCATTTTATTTTATGGACTCCTACTTGAAGGTTAGTTTGGCCACAATTACTAAAGTTGGAGTTTCTCAGGCATTGGGTGAGGTGTAAAGGGAACAATAAAATTCTCAAAATAAACATCATGGTTTTCTTTTTAGAAAAATAAATGGATGCCGGTGAGAAATGTCAGGAATCTCAAAACTAAGCTTCAATAGTGGTAATTACCATTTGCAAATGACATATTTTCCAGGTGAAAGGCAGGGGCTATGAAATTCTCACCCCAGCTCTGCTACCTTCTGACTGCATGGTCTTGGATAATAACCTCCGTGATTCTTTGATCTCATAATAGGAAGGGGAAGAGGGAGAATCGATTTTATAATAAGGCCATTGTAAGAATCAGTTGCAATAATAAAAGCACCCCGCACAAGTGCCTGGAACTTAGTAAATGCTCAATACATTTGTGTCGAATGTTATGAAACCTGAAAAATTCCATGCACTTCAGCTACTTTTGGCTTTCCGCCCTCTAACCCAGTCAGCCACACCAGCAAGGCTGAAAAAGCCCTTTGCTTCATAATCCAATAATCCCATCGAACGCTAAGAAGGGAAGAAAAATGTTCCAAGCCCAACGGGCTATTTTTGGAGATGAAACATCATCCCATTATTTGCAGGAGAAAAGGGGGATGGGGCGGAGAGTGACTCTTCTTGTGATCTTCTGCCTCCAGTTAATAGCGCCTTGGGGAAGGTTCCATTAGAGGGAGAGAGAAGTTTCAACATCCTAGAACACAAAGCACCTTTACAATTGTCCTTGATTTATTGCCTCTCTGAGGGCTGTCTTCTAGCTCCAACCACAATCCGTGTGGGTCCGCCCCAGTTTCTGCTCATGTGGATTCAAGGGCAGAGTGGGGGAAGAAGGGTCCCAGGGAGTCTCAGTTGTCCCGCTCTTAGGCTGACCCCTCTCTTGAGGTCGGGGGTGGGGGTGTGGGGGTGGGGCTCCAAACTTCTTCAGAGTTTGTTTCTCACATCTTTTAGAAGTTTATCTGGCTAATCTAGGTATCATTTTAGGGCAGTGATTTCAAAAGAGACTACCAAACACTCATTTTTGGAGATCAGGGTCTGTGGTCCGGCTGGCTGGCAGGAAGTAGCGAAACCTTGCTCTCTGCGGTCAGATGAAATAAAGCAGATGGCGAAGAAGTGTTCCCTGAATAAATATCGGTGGGAGGAACCCACTGTTAACTTTGGCAGGTGGAACGTGAGTGCTGTGCCTAAACTTTCCACGCAGAACCCACACAGAGAGATAGCTGCTCAACCCGAAGTCATCATGGCCGTACTGGGTAGTGAAGAGCTGGCACTGCTTTTAAGAAAAGGTTTGATGAAGACAGCATTCTCTAAGCTCGCAGCATTAAAACACATAATTAGAATAATTCTGACACTGATTGGGTGCTTATCATGTGTCAGACTATGTACCAAGCAGATTAAATAAGGAGACCGAGGCTCCAAAAAGAGAAGCAAAAAGGCCCATTAACTCTACTTGTCGCTTTATAACCAATAGAAGTGATGGCGGATGTCACAAGAAGACAAATGCAAGAATGTTCTTTATTTATAATAGCCACCGCATTGGCTATTATTATTTATAACAGCTGAACACTCAGAATGGTAGAAATACCTCTCTAAAGAAGACTGGGTGACTACACAGTGCTATATTCATACAATGGAACACTATGTAAAAACAAGAGATAAACTATTGCTACACCCAACAACATGGATGAAACTCACAGATGTTATGTGGAGTGAACAAAGCCAGATGCAAAAGAGTATATTCTGCATGATTCCGTCATGACAGGCAAAACTAATCAATGGAAGATAGAAGTCAGAGTAGCAATTGCCTCGTAGTAGGAATACAGATTGAGAAGCAGCATGAAGGAACATTACGGCGTGCTATATCCTGATCTGGGTGGTAGTTATATACACACATAGACACACACACACACATACACTACCTATATATATTTATATGTGAGCTAGACAAATAGATATAGATATAGATACATGAGTAAACACCTAATGTTAGTGCATTATTTATATGCACTTTACTTTTTCTGGATCACACCTAAATACATTTGTAAAGATGAAAGAGAGGGGAGGAGGGGAGGAAGGAGGGAGGGAGTTAAGCAAGGAATTTGCACAAATTCCCACAGCTATTAAATGACAGACAAGGAATTTTCTCCCCCCTGTCTGCCTGGATTCAGACGACACTTTAACTATTGGGCTATACGGCCTCATAGCTGGGTTTGTGTTGACTATTGAATAAACATTTGATGATGGATCGGAGTCTGTTTATGGAAATAGCTGCATTAGCTCACTGGCATTCAAGATTTAGATCCTGGTGAATTCCCTCTGACCTTTCCTATCACCCCCTTCAATATCTCTCGTGGTTCTTGATGAGGAAAATTTAGCTCCAGCAAGATTATAATGAGCTTCCCCTGCAGGCTGAAGTTTCGTGGTGAATTTGGCCTCCTGTTCTTAGGCCATCATCAAGGGAATGTGGACAAGAAGAACAGAGATAGGTATTGATCCCTGTTCATTATTTAAATGCATATGGCGGCAGGCAGCTCTGCTCAATAAAACCCTGACAGAGACGCCTCAGGCCTGAGTGATGGCCCTGGCAACACCCACGGGTTCCTCAAGCGGCCTAAAACTCAGTTTCCCCAGCTCAGAAAAATGGGACTGTTAACAGGTCCACCCAGTCAGACCAGATGACTTGGGAGACTATTATGATTCCACTTACAGTGTGCGATGAGTACTTTGTTTTTTTCTTCATAATGCAGGGGAAGTATTCCGTAATTTTTCTTCTGCTAAGTTTAACTTAAAAACAGGCTATCTAAAATATTGTGGGTTTATTAGAATTTCAGCCTGTGCCTAGAAGTAGCATAGTGCTTAGGAATTCCAACCCTGGAGAGACACACTTTCGTTTCATCCTCACTCTGAGCTTGGGCAAACCCCTTCACGTCCCTACACCTCAGCTTCCAATTCTGAAATGGGAGATCGTATGCATATATACCTCACAGGGCGGTTGGAAGCATCAGATGAGTTCGAATGTTTATCACAGTGCGTGACACAAACTAATTTTTCGGTAAGTATTAATCCAATAATGGTTATGATAATGATGGCATCGATAACCAGAACAACTGGTATTAACTAGTCTGGAGTCACCCTTTAGCACTTTAACTAACCAGGTGAAAGGAAGACTCATCTTTTTTTTTTTTTCTTTTTATTAAATTTATTGGGGTGACAATTGTTAGTAAAATTACATAGATTTCAGGTGTACAATTCTGTATTACATCATCTATAAATCCCATCGTGTGTTCATCACCCAGAGTCAGTTCTCCTTCCATCACCATATATTCGATCCCCCTTACCCACATATAAACCAGGAAGACTCACCTTTGAGATTTATATTATATTGAAGTAAACGTCAGTTCTAAAACACCTCTCGGTGACTTTGGACGAGTCACCTAATATTTCTAGTTCTTCATTTTTCTACCTGGTCTAAAGGATGAGAGGGCCTATGAGGTCACTTTTAGCTTAAAACCAGGATTTTATGGAGAGTTTCTGGACACATTATCAACACGCCCAAATCTGGAGTAACGGAATTGCATAGCAGGCTTCTGGAGTCTTATTTCTATGAGGACGCCATGGATTGGAAGAGGAGACTCAATGAAGAGAATCCCAGAACGGATAAATGAGTCCTGAAACTATGGGAAAACATGTTGCCCTCTAACCCTCAGGGTAGTTAATCAAGTGGGCAATGTGGCCTCAGAAGTTGAGATTCATTCATTCATTCATTCATTCATTCATTCACTCATCTATTCATTCCATATGTACTTGAGGTGCTTCTCAAGCCAGTGTCACTATATATGTTCATTCTCACTTATAATGGGGCAAGGGAGGACCAGGAGGCCCCAGGTGGATGGTGTGAGTGAATTCTGCACCCCTGAGTTCCCTGCCCCCATTGTGTGAACCTCCTACAGATAAGGGTCAATATGATAACTCCTTGCTGGTTTGTTTCTGGATCCAAGGTACCCAAAGTGCCCTGGCCACAACCTTAGCTTGCAGTTCAATGGGGCCATTGTTGGGCTTTCAAGAAGACGTCACTTTGGGGGACCAGGACCTCCAATCTGGAAGAATAGAGGGACTAAGCTTAGAGGCCCTCCAACATCTGGTGGCTGGAAAAAGGAGGAGCATAAGGCAAAGGATTGGAGAAGAAGCAGCAGGAGAGGTAAGGTAAGCTGGGAGACTAATGGGAGATTATGCAATTACTTAAACCACGTGAGAAAGTTGTGTCAAGAGGGGAGAGTGTTTGAGTGTGTCAAATGCTACTGGGAGATCACATGAGAAATAAAAATACCCATTGGATGGTCAAGTGAAATGAGCATACCCATTGGATTTAGCAATATCATGGAGGTCCTCTGGGACTGGATGGAGACAGGTGTGGGTGGAGAGGATGTAAGTCAGACTGGGGAGGGATAAGAGTGGGAGGTGATAACATGGAGACAATGAGCATAGAGAACTCTACTCAAAAGTTGTCACTGAAAATGATACCTACCCCCTTGAGTGGATGGGTCTGAGGACGTATGCATTATACTTCTATTATCCCACGTGTGGTTCTGAAGGGGGGAAAAAGTAATGCCTCTCGATAGATTTTTCTATCTAACTTTGGGCTTGCACTTCACTTTCTGATGAGTTTAAACCCAATGGAATGTGGAGCTTTGGAGTAAATCTCAAGTGCTAACACACATACACATATTCACTCACACACATATTTTAAGAGGTTTATATACAAGCTCATAATTCTTCCTGGACATCAAATGGCTCTTTATAGGCTCCATTTTGATGACCTAAGTATACTACAAATTAAGCAGAAACATAAGGATTAAATTTCCCTCGAAGTACCAGGGCTTTGAGGAAAATCAGGAGAAAAAAAAAGAAATGCCTGGATGATCACGTTGTGGCTTTTCCTTTCCTTCATGATTCCAAACCTTTGCAAATGTAGTCAGGGAGCATGCCAAACCCATGTGACATCAGCCACCACATCCCAGCAGCACAGGGCCCTGAAGCATCTTTTCCATGTCCTCTGTGGGCAAGAAGGAAGTGAGATGACAGATCCATGCTCTCATGAATTAATGAGTGGAAGCAGAGCCTCACAGATGAGTGGGGTTTTTCAAGGGAAAAATTCAGACACAACGCCCTTTGTTTTCATCTGAGAGCCATGTATGCATGATGAATGAGGAGTGACCAAGAGTGGATAAGGACAGTACCGTCTTGCATTACTCTAGCTTTCGGTAATGAGCAGCTGTTGTTTTAGCTTGGTCGGTATCCATTTTCCCCTTTAGTACGTACAGGAAGTAGACCCTGCCAATCAGAGCAACGCATCCCAATAACGTGATTGGTTCAGACAAGGGTGCAAGACAGCTGACAGCCAATCAAAGAAGTGAGTAATTTCGGGTCTTTTGTTGGTACTATTGGGAAAAGAGAAGCTCCCTGTCTGGTATACTTCAAGCTGGGAGAATATCATATCTATCTGTAACTCTTGATGCCATCTTGTCATGTTATTATTGAAAATGGAACCCATACAGTGGAAAGCAGGACCAAAGAGGGAACAGAATAAAACTAAGTCTTGAATGCATCATTTGAATCCTTGGATCCAGCCATGCCTAAATTCACATCTATCACCAATTTTTTTTTCCCAGTAACTTAAACCTATAAATCCCTTTCCACCTAATTCTACTGAGTTGGAATTTTAGTGCTTTCAACTGGGAGTCCTGAATGAGCCAGCCATTTTGGAGGTGCCCACAATATTCTACCTTTGATTTGTGAAAACTATTTCCATCTTCATTTCAACCCAGGGTTAATGACAATAGGGATCTTTTGCATCTGGGCAGTGTTTTGTGCTTTCCAGAATGCCTTCACCAAGAATGGGTATTCAGAGTGGCCATTCTACTTCTTACAGCCAGCATCTCTCCAACATCTGTTCCAACTGGTCCATCCCCAGCTACACAGATTTCTAAATATTTTGAATATCACCTTTCCTTTCACCTGCATGATCATATTTATACCACAAACTTAAGTGGGAACAGACTAAAAGTCCGTTTCATAGATGAGCAAGGTAAGACTCTAAAGTGACTTTTCCAAGCTAATCAATGGCCAAACCTGGTTTTGAAATTGAGACTTGTTCCAAAGCTCTTTACCAGTCACTGAGCTCTACACAGAGCGTAGAGACCTACTAATTGTACTTTTCCATTACTACCATGTTTCCCCCAAAATAAGACCTAGCCGGACAATCAGTTCTAATGCATCTTTTGGAGCAAAAATTAATATAAGATCTAGTATTATATTGTATTATATTATATTATATAAGACCCGGTCTTATATTATACTAAAATAAGACTGGGTCTTATATTAATTTTTGCTCCAAAAGACGCATTAGAGCTGATTGTCTGGCTAGGTCTTATTTTCGGGGAAACACAGTACTTATCAGAAACTGAACTAAGGGCTTTACATACATTGAACAGTTACAACAACCCTCAGGAGGCAGATTTTTTTTATCTTCTTCATTTTGCATATAAGGAACCTGACACTCAGTGAGGTTAAGCTCATTATGCTAGGAAGAGGCAAAAACAGAATTTAAACTCAGATCTGCCTACTCTAAAAAAATGATATGGCTCCTACCTTCAAGAATCTAGTTCTACAGAAAGGATGTGCAAACCTTTATTAATCAAAGGCAAAAAAATATATAGTGGATGTGAGTCTACTCAGATAATAGACTATAAGAGATGAGGACAAGCTGGGGTCAACTGAGGTTGGGTCATCAGGAAACGAGCTTATATAGGATTTCAAGTCAACTCAAAAATACTAATTGTGATTTTATAATACTGTGGATACTTGTAGAAACTTGTGAGCTGCATTAGCTTTTGAATAATGAATAGGGCTTAGTTCAGCAGAGACAAGGGAATTCTGGTAAAAGGGCCAGCAACTCGAAAGCATATAAGCGTGGGGAAAATCTAGAATGTTCAGGAAAGGAAGCCAGTCTGCCTATGCCAGCGATGGTAAATCAGCTTTATTCTGCATGCCATCAATTGAGAATGGTTGCCTGGAGTACTACGTATGCTGAGAGCAATGGTGAGACCACAAGAAGTCAGAGGGAAGAAGTCTGAGATCGCTTAGTAATGTCTGCCATGGACATGGGATGGGATCCTGGTAACACAAGTACCAGATTTTGCCATCATAAGACTGCAGAATACAGAGCATATTAAAGGATAAATATACAAGAAGGTTGAAAGGACATCATAGGGTACATCACAATGACTCACTTTCTATGAGGACATGGAGTTTGGATTTGATTGAATGGGCAAGGAGTGATTGTGCGTTCTTCAACAAGGGAGGCTCCAAATAAAATTAGGGCTACAACATGTGGATAACTAGAAGGCAGCTGTGTGAAATGTGGTTCCCGACCTCTTACAACACCTTCTGAACCTCAACTTGTCATGGAGCCAGTCATCGGGTAGCAAAGTGATGCCTTAAGAAGAAGAAATAAAATACATATTCACTATTGGGTAAAAGCTGAAGTTGTAAGCTAGTACCTGGCTTTCACGAGAGCTGCGGGGTTGGCTAATAAAATCCCAAGTATGACTTCCACAACCCAGGCATCTCAATGATCATTAGGTCATATCAATGGCATTCTTAGATAGGATGTTTCATTGAGGAAACTTACGTCACTAAAGACCCAGGTCTAACCTGATATTGTCACAGTTTCCCATCCCATGACACTTTATCATCATCATCACTCAGATTTATTGAGCATATGCTATGTGCGAGGATAAGCCTGACTTTACATAACAACTTTAAGAAGTGCCAATGTGCCCATTTTGCAGATGAATAAACCGAGGCTCAGAGAGGTCATGTAAATTGCTCAGGGTGGAGCTGAAGATATAAATTGAGGTCTATCCATTGCCAAGACTGAGCTCTTTACCATTATGATCACTTAGGCCATGGCTCTGCACACAGGGGCTCCAGCAAATCATATTCCCACGGATATCACATCATGCAAACCACAGACAAGCTTATGTGAGTGCCCAACGGACTGAGACTTCTGTCCCACTCCTTTCCCAGATGACATCAACAACCAAACCACAAGACCCTGGAAATTAATTCCTGTTAATCACACACCCCAGAATACATACTATTAAGAGAAAGGATTGGGGGTGTCTCACCCCCAAAAACATCATCTCCAGGTTCTGTAGTAAATATATCTGAAGCATTAAATACAGTTCTGAAATTGGGGGGGGACCTCACAGATCATGACTGGGGTTTTACCCTGAATTTCCCAAGATCCACACACCCTGCTGGAAGACTGGGCCTTATTTCGATTTCCTAAGACATCTAAAACTCCCAGTTTCTATGTCCAGTTTTCTGCTCTTCTGCATTCTGTTTAGGATGCTGACAAAAAACAAAGCCTCCATGTGCACCTAATGCCATGTCTTAAATACATTTCTGAAAAGTTGGATGGTGACCAGAAACCCTCCCATTCTGGTTCAAGAAGCCCTTGTTTATTTAACTGATACATAATAAGCCCATTTGCTTTTACCTTTAACCTCTTAAAACGCTCTGTGGTTTTCATAGATTTCCTTTTCACATGTACAGTGATACCCACTTCCATTTTCATTACATAGAAAAGCTGTATACTTTCTATCAAGCCATTTTTTTTTTCAGTATAAATCCATGTCAGGGTATTTTATAGCTGAGTAGACTCTCTCTCCAAAAGCTAAAGAAGTTTCCCCCCCCCCTTGTCTTGATTTGGAGCTGTACAATGGGATTATCGTAAAATGGGATGCAGGTGTGAACCTCTGAAATGTTTATGTGAAGAATGGAGATTCTTCACATGGTTCGCTTTCTAGTGCCCACATTGTGTCAGGATAGGATGGATTCTGCTGCAGTAACAAACAACCCCCCGCCCCCATTAAGTGTGCCTTAAAACAGCAAAGCTCAAAACAAAACAAACAAACAAAAAAAAAACAGCAAAGCTCTATTTCTCATTTGCAATATATTTCTATTGCAGGTCAACTGGGGGCTGACCCCCGACGTCCCCACTCTGGTACTGGGGTGACAGAGCAGCCCACATCCAGAAACTTGATGTTCACCGTGGCAGAGAGAAAGACAGATGTGGTCAGTTGCATACTGGCTCTGAAAACTTGCACCCAACAATGACACATCACTTCTACTTATATGTAATGGCCAAAGTAAGGCATATGGCTATGGCCATCCCTACCGCCAAGCTACGGGAGAGTGCAATGCTCCCAAAACAAGGTCAGGAAATATTGAGCAGCACTGATGACCTCCATTGTGGCACCATCCCACTACCTGTGCAGAAGGTGTGCCTGACAATAAGAACCAGATTTCATCCATACTGAGTACTTCTTCTGTGCACACATATGACTTTAAACACCTTGCATATATTGTCTCATTAAATCTTTAAGACAACTCTATGAGATAGACATACTTCACCCCACTTTAAAGATGAGCAAACTGAGGCACAGAACCGTTGAATCACTCCCCCAAGGTTACCTAGCTAGGAAAGGGTTATGCTGAGACTTGAAACCAGGTAGGTAGCCTGGGCGACCTCTGTGCTCCTACTGATGCTACAACAATGCCCCTTGATGCTACTGTTATACCAACACCTTCTCTTGGCTCCCTTTTCATTACCTGTGCAAGGATAATGACAGTCCCTGACTCTCGGGCTTCTTGTGTGGGTTACCTGAGAAAATAAAGCAAAACCGCTCCTAATGTAGAGCGTCACCATCTACTGTCCAGTTTGATGGACACTTAGAGACTCAGAAACCATCAACAAAACAAAGAGACAACCTATGGACTGGGAGGAAATATTTGCAAACCACATATCTGATAAAGGGTTAATATTCAAAACATACAAGGAGCTCATACAGCTTAATAGCAAAAAAATGAAACAAAAAACAAACCAACCCAATTAAAAATGGGCAAAGGAACTGAATAAACATGTTTCCAAAGAAGCCATACACATGACCAACAGGTACATGAAAAGGTGTTCAACATCACTAATCATCAGGGAAATGCAAATCAAAACCACAGTGAGATATCACCTCCCACAGTCAGAATGGCTGTTATCCAAAACACAAGAGATAACAAATATTGGCGAGGATGTGGAGAAAAAGGAACCCTCGTACACTGTACGTGAGAATGTAAACTGACGTACCCACTATGGAAAACAGCATGAAGTTTCCTCAAAAAATTGAAAAACAGAACTTCCATATGACCCAGCAATCCCACTTCTGGGTATTTCTCCAAAGGAGATGAAATTGTCATCTCAAAAAGATATCTGTACCCCCACGTTCATTGCAGCATTATTCACAATAGTCAAGGTATAGAAACAACCTAAGTGTCCATCAACAAATGAATGAATAAAGAAAATGTACACACACACACACACAGGAATATTTTTCAGCCTTTAAAAAGAAGAAAATCCTGCTATTTGCAACAACATGGATGAACCCAGAGGCATTATGCTAAGTGAAATAAACCAGACACAGACAATACTGCATGATCTCACTTATATGTGGAATCTAAGTTGAACTCTGAGAGTAGAATGGTGTTTGCCAGGGGCTGTTTGGATGGGGGAAAGAGGGAGAGGCTGGTGAAAGGGTACAAACCTTTAGTTGTATGACGAATACGGGCTGAGACTCTAACATATAACATGGTACGTATCATTGGTGATGTGTTGTATAATTAAACTTTCCTAAGAGTAGAACTTAAGTGTTCTCACCAAAAAAAAAAAAAAAAAAAAAGAAAAAGAAAGGCGGGGTAGGGGGGAGTAAATAGGTGAACTGATGGATATGTTAATTAACTTGATGGTGGGAATCCTTTAACAATATATATGAATATCCAATCATCACATTGTACCCTTTAAATCTATTACACTTTCATTAGTTTATTATATCTCAATAAAGCTGGGGAGAGGGGAAAAGAGCCATCATCTTTAAGTCAGAATTTTGATACCCATATTCTTGGTTGAAGTAAGAGAAATAACTTACTTTAGCCATCCAGATCTAAATGTCAGAAACTTAGAAATTATTCTTGATACCTCCCTCTTCCTTACCTCCCTACCCCATGACCATGTCCTTGCAATTTACTTCATCTCTCTGTCTCACAGCCACTCACTTCTGCACACCTCATGTCTACTTAGTTCAAGCCACCATACTCTTCTGCCTAGGCTACTGCAATGGCCGTCCCCTGAAATGGACCTTCCGGTTTCCTGTCTTGTCCTGGTCTGTTCTCCACCCTGCAGCCTGCGTGATCACATCTGACCATGTCACTCACACCTTTCGTGTGATGATGTTATAAATGTCTGCCTGAGCCCCTGGATCCAGCAGTGCCTGAAGCCCGCACCCCTTGAATGTTTCAGTTAGATTTCTGTCCCTTGTCACTAATTCACTCTGGTGAATACTTAACCTCTTCCCCTACTATTCTGGACCCCTCTTACTTATTTTGTACCCCAAGCGCTTATCCAATGCCACCATGCATTTGACCCTCAGGACGTGTTTGCCAAAGTGAATTGATACGGATGATAGTCAGAGTCCTGTTCGCAATGAAAATGGGGCCTTGAAAGGGAATGGCTTTGGCTTTGTCCTTGAAAAACCCACAAAAACGTCACTGCTCAAAGACGCCAAAATCAGACCTAACAGTCAACACTAAAGCTGTGTCCCCAGGCCTCTTCTCCTCCACCAAGCGGCTTTTAAGAGCAGTTTCGGGAGTTTTTCTCACTCCCTTAAATGTGGTTTCGCTTACTTAGTTCCCAACCCCCAAGAAACGCTCTCTCTCATCTACTGGGCCTCTTTCATTTTCAAGTGCAGCCTGGAAAAAAAAAAAAAATGTGCGTGTAGAAAATCCTATAATTACCGAATCTGATTTTCATTTGAACTTTTCCTCTCTGACATCATTGCAAAGTTGTTTGGTGAATGGCAGCCAACAAGACCCTGATACGTGTCTGTGATAGAGAATCTGCTGGCGTGTGTGCTTGTGTGTGTGTGAGTGTGTGAGTGTGTGTGAGTGGGGATGTCTTTGTATGTGTGTGCTTATACAAATGCATGTGTGAATGAGTGTGTAAATGAAAGTGCAGGGGGGTTGTTTGTATGCAAAAGTGTGCTTGTGAATGAGTGTGTTATGTAAGTGAATGTGTCTGGGATATCTGTATGTGTGTTGTGTGTGTCAGTGAGTGTGAGTGCAATGTGGGAAGAAGTAGGAGGCTATGAATGATTGTGGGGGTGTACGCCTGCCTGTGTGTCCATGTGAGTGAATGCATGTGTGTGCGTATGTGTGTAAGTTACCAAGAGCTTTACAAGCAAGGGTGGCATCTGCAAAGATGTAGTAAGTGCTGGGTAAGAACAGAGGGCACTGAGAGGGAAATGACATGCAGTGAGGAGGGGGAGTATAAAGTCGCCAGGATGGAAATGGAAGGGGACCTCGGCTCTCCGGCCAAGAGGCACTCGTGTGGGAAAGCAGAAACATGACTGCACCCTGAGGACGAAAGGCTTGGCGTCAACCTCAGAGAATTAAACCAAATACAGTGGTACCTCGGTTTTCGAATGTAATCCATTCCGGAAGACCGTTCAAGTTCTGAAACGTTCAAAAGCGAGGCCTCAGGAGCTTGCACTCAGCGGAAGCTGCGTGACATGTTCGACTTCCGAGGCGTGTTCGAAAACCGAAGCATTTACTTCCGGGTTATGGCGTTGGGAAGCTGAAATGTTCATCCATGGAGACGTTCGAAAACCGAGGCACTACTGTAGTTGTACCTACTAGAGTCTCCATCAAACCTCTAAAGTTGAGAGCAATTAGAGGTGAGAAACTTAGAACAAGATGTTCATTTTGGTACATGGAAGACCCTAGAAATTTTACAGGGAAAAATATGCCTGCACTGGCAGTGGGTAGGGTCTTTGAGGGCAGACCCCCATCTTATTTAGAATGTAAGGATGGAGACCAGGAACTCCAGAGCCGGGCTTTGCAGGTTTGAATCTAGGGTCCCTGCACCATCATGGGTACGTTGAAGCACAGAGAGTTTAAAGTATCACACAGATGCTGAGAGTCTATGCGTGACTCAGTTTCTGCATGCAATTGCCTGGTTAGCAAACAGTCCGGAAATAGAAGAAACAACTGAAGGAGAGAGAAGAGAGATAGAGATTGACACAGAAATAGAGATAGAGAGAGAGAGAGAGAGAGAGAGAGAGAGAGAGAGAGAGAGAGAGAGAGAGAGAGAGAGAAACAGATACCAAGTACCAAGCACATAATAGGAGTCATTAAATGTTGATCAGACGGGAAGCTCATGTTCCTGACCCACCCCATCAAGATTTCGTACACATCCAATGAGTTAAGGTGATATGAAAGCACTTCCCCAGTGCTAGAGATCATTATAATTATTAGCAAGGTGAACTGATTTACAGTAACCAGAACAAAGGCCAAAGGGAAGCGAGACGGTTCTGGAAAACAAACCCAGGAAGGGAGGTGTGCACAAGTGAAAGGACCAGGCTTTCAGGCAAACACCAACGTGGTTATTTAGAGGAAGAGAAATTCTGGTGCCAAATGGAAGAGAAGATGAGCGTTTTGAAGCTTTAAATGAACTGTTTTCCCCTCAACTCCATTCAGAGAGAAAAGTGCAGTCAGCCACCATCAAGGGCAGACAAAGAGCTAAATATTTATTCCGGTAAAAAACACTCATCGCTCTGAACTCACTTGAAACATTTTCTGCCTTCTAAAGAAGCTCTTATGGACTCAGAACTGTAAAGAATCACCTGGCCAGTCGCTGTTCCAAGAAACAACTCAGTGCTTCCTGGAAAAGGATGCCCAGCCATGGGGAGTTGGAGCCCATGGCCCCAGGCTGGCTGTCATGGAGGGTGGCCTCAAAGGAGCTTTGTACCAACGGCCACTTAATGTGCTAATGGAGATGGCATCCAGTAAGAATGGAGCCAGAGATGAGGCTCCTCCAACCAAGGAGGGCCTGGCAAGGTGGCAGGAGGTGAACTGAGGCTTCCCTCCATGGGACAAGGAGGGATGCCTGCTGCTATCTTTTTCACTGTTTTATGCTTAAACCTCCAGCTGCAGTCATGGGGCCTGGGACGTGTGGGGGTCTGGGTGAGCACGGTCCACTAGAAAATGAACACACAGTGGGATTTATAGATGATGTAATACAGAATTGTACACCTGAAATCTATGTAATTTTACTAACAATTGTCACCCCAATAAATTTAATAAAATAAAATTAAAAAACAAACAAACAAACAAAAAAAAACCACAAGCCACGTGTATTTTCAAATGTTCCAGGGGCTATATTTAAAAAGCAAGAAAAGCAAAGAAACAACAACAACAACAAAACAGGTAACATTAATTGTGATAGTAGTTTTATGTAACCCCAAATACCCCAAACACTATCATGTCAACATGTGATCAACGTAAAAACTATGACTATGATATTTTACATGCTTTTTTCCATAAGTCTTCAAAATCCAGTATGTCCTTTTTTTTTTAAAATGCTAAACTTTAATGCAATTATTTTCACCTATTCTCCTTTTTTTACACTTCAGCACATGTCACATTGACGCGAACGCCTTCGAGGGTGAGCCACTACCATATTGGAAGGCAGAGTTCAGCAATCACCCCCAAGGTCTTCTGTTTCATCTTCCTCTGAGTACAAAAAAGTCTAAGGTTCAGAGGAGAGGAATCAGTCAGGAAGTTGGGAAGGGGTGCCTGTTTTCATCTTTGGCACTCTCTGGTTTTTAGTACTGGGGAACAAGTCTATTGTGTGTGTGCATTTCTCTTTCTCATTCTGTTTTTCTTTGTGTTTCCTCCCTGTCTTTCTCTCTCTTTTCTCTGTTTCTCTCTGTCTTGCTGCTCTACTTCTCTCTTTCTGCCTCTCTGCCTTCATCTCTCTAAATTTGTCTCTGTATCTCTTAAAATTAATTTTTTTCATTACGAAAGCAAAATATGAACCAGGGACAGAGAATAATGGAAACTGAGTCAGGCAGGGGAAACCTACTGAGATGGGCTAGTGCAGCAAATTTTTTTCTGAAGACAAGTTATTTATGGAGATGCCTGAAAGATGACAGGGGAAAAGCCATGAGAAGAAGGATGGGAAAAGACAGTTACAGGCTGAGGGAACAGAAGGTGCAAAGACCTGAGGCAGCAAAGAACTGAGTGAGTTCCAGCAACTGAGAGGTGGTATAAAACACCATCCTGGAGGAGAATGGTATGAGAGGAGAATTAAAAGTAAATGGGGCAGAAGAAATTATGGGTGGATAAACATAACATTGCTCTAAAGATGATTTATCCTTAGGATCAAATCTCACAGGAAATACAGAAGGGATAATTGCTATAGAACATTTCATAAACTAATGTTTCATGCTATAATTTGAAAGAAATAAGGGGGAAACAAAGGGACTAACACTACAAATTTTACACATAACACTCATGAATTGAGTGTGATTTTTTCCCCATTTATTTTCAGATACAAAGAAAGAAAAGCATGAGCAACAGAGGTAGGTTGCAAGGCAATTCTGGAGAGAAAAATCATAAGCCATCGATTAGGTCCTCTCTCACTTTTCATGAGGTTCTCTCCCCACGATGTGCTGGGGGGACCTAGGGGAGGGAGCATCACGAAAAGTGAGAAAGGAGGACGTAATCGATGGCTAATGAATGAAGTTTTCATAACGGTGTGCTCTTGAAAACTTCTGTGACAATGGAGTATTAGCACCTCAAACACTATCTACTGTTATCTTATAGATTAATTGCATATGTCATATGACTGTCCTTTCATGCGCAGGCCCTATAAAACATTCCCAACCTACCTCTGGGTACCCCCAATCTCTCTATCCTTCTCCGTCTTCCTTTGTGCTTCTCAAACTTAAATCTGCATCCAAAACATCAGAGGAGTGTGTTTTTAACCAATACAGATTCCCAGCTCATCTCCCAATATACTTCTGTTATACGAGATCTGCCAATTAAGTTTGCGAACTCATCCTAGAAAAAGTGCTACATACCTCATTGCTGAATATCACTATGGCCACCTTCCAAGTGCTCCCCTTGGGAAGCTATGCACCAATATCAGTGCCTAGTCCACCCTTCAAAGCAATTCTAGAACTCTGTTCCTGGAATGGCCATCAGAGCTGTAGTCCTATTACCCTTGATGTCCCGAAGGTCATCAAAATGTCTTCCTTTCAATATTCCCTTTATCTTCAGGTAAAGAAAGAAGTGACTGGGGGCCAGATCAGGTGAGTAGGGAGGGTGTTCCAATACAGTGATTTGTTTACTGGCTAAAAACTCCCTCACAGACAGTGCCGTGTGAGCTGGCGCATTGTCGTGATGCAAGAGCCATGAATTGTTGGCAAAAAGTTCAGGTCGTCTAACTTTTTCACGCAGCCTTTTCAGCACTTCCAGATAGTAAACTTGGTTCACTGTTCAGTTGGTACAAATTCATAATGAACAATCCCTCTGCTATCAAAACAGGTGAGCAACATCGTTGCAACAAGTTTGCAAACTTAATTGTCAGACCTCGTAGTTTTCCTGGTGTGGAGCCCAGGAATCTTCATTTTACCAAGTACCCCCTTCCCAGATGAGGAAGATGCAAGTAGAGAGTGGATGCTGTTTCACGAGACGCGGGTCCAAGGCAGCACTGCCCAACAGACCTTTCTGCAATTACGGAAATGCTCTGCATCTGTGCCGCTGAGCGGTGGCTACTATCACATGTGACTACTGACCACTTGGAATGAGGTTAGTGGAACAGAGAAAGTGAATGGTTAATTTGCACTAATTTTAATTTAACTAGCCACACAGGACTAATGGTATAACAAGTCCTTCTTTTGTTAATAAAATTAAGGGCCGGGAGCTCCTAGTTAAAGTAATGCTACAGATTTTCATGGGCTTGATTATTCATCCCCCACAATTAAATCGGTTTGGGGAGATATATAGAGGGTGCCAAAAATAGGTATATCCATTTTAAGAAAGGAAAACTATTAAAATTGTAATACTCAATATATGCCGATAACAAAAGACGAATACCGTGTTTCCCCAAAAATAAGACCTAGCCAGAGAATCAGCTCTAATGTGTCTTTTGGAGCAAAAAGTAATATAAGATCCAGCATTATATTTATATTATATTATATTATATTATATTATATTATATTATATTATATTATATTATATTATTTATGTTATATTACGTTATATTATAGTAAAATAAGACTGGGTCTTATATTAATTTTTGCTCCAAAAGGCAGATTAGAGCTGGTTGTCCAACTAGGTCTTATTTTAGGGGAAATACGGTACAAGTCATGTGTATACATTTTATTGGCATCCCGGGTATACATATGTATATATTTGGGGGGAGAGAGAGAGAGAGAATTTTCTTTTCCCTTATGTGAGCTTACCAGTAATTATCATTTAGTTACAGGCTCATCAAAGAGATTCTTGCTCAATATTTACCATCCCAAGAATACTAGCCAGATCCAGTTCTTACTGTACAATAAAAGTCAGCTAAGGCAGGACACAGATGCCCTAAAAAAAAAAATCTCTTCAAGAAAAACTCAGCTTTTCTCATCTTGTGCATTTAATACTTCACGTGCACAACTCCCTCACTGACCCCAGCTGCCCAGAGCTCACTGAAGTCATTTACTGTATGACCTTGAGCAAGACCCTTTCAACTAGGGACCTCAGTCTCCCCATCTGTAAAATGGAGGCATCTTGGCTAAACAAGTTCAAGTATCCTTTGAATTTTCAAATTCTTATTTAAAATGCTACAATTTATATGTACTCAGGCTGCCATGATATATTTATATATTTGTTAAGTGAACAAAGCAAGTTTCTCATCTTTGTAATATGCGTATATATACATATAATAGATTATTATAATATGTGGATATGCACACAATAGATAGTAATATAGAAAGACATACACATAAAGAAAAAGTCTGGAAGTGTACATTCCAAAGTGTAACCAAAAATTAACAAAGGTGACAGCCCCTGGGTAATGTGTGATCAACATCTATTGGTCTTGAAAACCTGGGACTCCATCTTCAGGTAACCACATCTAATTTCCCTTCTTCCTCTTTTAGTCCCGGTGATTTGGATGGAGTTGACTCCACCTCCCCACCCCAATCCCAGCTCCAGTGATGGACATGTGACCCAGGCCTAGCCAATAGGAGAACAACATCCTCCAAGTTGCTCAGGTTGGGCACATGACTCAAGCCAGCCAATCAGAGTCAATTCTGGGCCTTGCCCAGTACTATGAGCAAGGGGCCCTCTTCCCAGAAGAGATTAAGTCTGAAGGTGTCTTGGGAACAGCTTTAGACCAGGAGGGAGAGAAGACAACCCTATGCAGAAGAAACAGAGCTGAGAGATTAAGAGAAACAGAGGCTGATGATCTGCTTTGAAGCTCTAGACCCAGCTATATATGAAAATCTCTCTACTCTGAACTTAGTAGCCCAGCAAATCAATAGATTCCCTTTTCATGGAGCTGGGTGGGGTTGGCAGTTATTTGCAACCTTTATTAATACTTATATGGCATTGGCCAGTAGGGTAAGAGGACAGCCTTCACTTTTTGTTTCAGGGGCTTCTACTTTTGTCCAATTTTTTTCACAGTAAGTACAAATTTCCTTTTTAAAAATACTTTGACGTCCTTGGTCTTGATGATAAACATAATTCACACGTGTCAAGCTCTTGCTGTGCATCAAACATGGAACTAAGCACTTTCCATGCATGATCTCATTTACTACTCACCCTCACCCTCACAGGTAGATACTGTTGTTGTGGCCATTTTACAGATGGGGACACTGAGTCTGGAAAAGACAATGCAATTGTTCAAGGTCACACGGCTCATAAGTAAGGGAGACTGGACTGGGACCTGTGTTTGTCAGTCTCTAAAGACCCAGTTTTATCCCCTCTTTATTCAAGTTTAGTGGTAAGAACACTTGACACAAAAGGTTCTTAACAAAGATCTGTCTTTATTCCTAGAATACAAGCTCTCATAAGGAACCTTGTTCATGACTGAACACCCAGCATCTACCACAGTGCCTGGCACAGAGGAGCTCAACAATCATGTGTTGAATGAAAGAATGAATGAATGAATGAATGAATGAAAGAATGAATGAGTGAATGAAAGAATGAATGAATGAATGAATGAATGAATGAATGAATGAATGAATGAGATGTGATGTCGGAGAGTTGAAGAGGCCCAGGTACATGAAACACTCATTTCAGGCTAACATCTAAAGCATTCCTTCCAACTTCATCGGGATGTATCTTAACAGCTCAGACATGCTTTCCAGTTGAAAACATTCATTTAATTAGCAGGCATTTTCCAAAACGGATGTGCCTTTCTCGATCACTCTGTCTGCAGCGGACATTTGTTGAAAAGGTGCCCCCCTCCCCCAAACATCAAAGCGTATGCTCTGCAGACCTTTCTCCCCCAATTACTTCCATTGGAGAAGGACAGCGGGGTGGACGGGAAATCGGTCACAACATGCAAGAGGTTTTCCCTTTGTAAAAGAGATGCTTGTGGTGTAAAGTCCTTTTTTGGGAGAGAAAAAAAAAATCTGTGTCTTTCTGTGCGTGTGTCTTTTAAAATGTTTCTTTTGCCAACATGGGCTGCTCACCGTGGACTGCCAAAAATCATTTTTCATTGAGATCTAGCTTCCCCTCCCAAAAATAGTACCAAGAGCAATCGACAAGATACTGTTTCCTTGGGTTTGTTGTATTTCTTCCTGATTGTTGTGGCTGCTGGGATGGGCATTCTGGCCCTTCCTTGTGTTCTGCTTTGGTTTGACCATCACAACTCAGCTTGAATGGAGACTCTTTACCTTCTTCTGTCTTGGGTCCTTGCATCCCAGGGCCTGGGGACAGCAGTAGCTATGAAGCAGAGATGGCATCCATATTTTGAGAAAATGATGCTCCTTAAGAAAAATCGATTCTCCAAATCCACTGAGGTATAGCTGGAGTTGGTTGGGCCAACCCCTCACTGTAAACTCTGGATAATGAATAAATGCCTAAGCATGGCTGACAGACTTCAACTCTGTCCCTCCAGGGCCCCAGCCAAATAACTTATATGCACTTTCCAGCATCTTGCTTCCTCCAATCACCACCAGCCCCTTTGGATGTGCTCTTCCCACTCCCTGAAACATCTCCTCTGTCCCACCTTCTTCACCTGCTGAATTCTACTCAGCGTCAGGTCCCAGCTTAGATGTCACCTCTTCCAGGAAGCCTTCCCTGCTCCTTCCCTCCACTTCCACAGGAAGAATTGAATTAAGTGCCCTCTCTGGCACGATCAGAGCTTACCCCCTCCGGCACTGATGGTTCTATTATAAATACCCATTTATTTCTCCATCACTCTCACTGGACCTGAATCCCTTAATTGTTGAGCCTCAAAGCCTGGCATATAATAGGCGCTGCATGAATAGCTGTTGAGTCAACAGAATAAGTATATAAATGGGGACAGGAACATAGCATCCAGGTAGAAATGACTTGAATTTTCCTCAGTAAGATGGTTGAGTTGCAGAGTGCTGAACACGGTAATGAAAACAGTCATAGTCCAACCCTTACTCCCAACCCCAGTGGTGCACAGAAGACTCAACCTCCCCTCCCATGGTCCAACAAGGAAGTCAGCTTGTACTGACAAGGTAATTCCAGCCAAACACTTCCGCCCACAGTTCTCCAGGCCAGCTGACTTTGCTCCACAGCCTGACCCAGCAAATTTGGCTTCCAACACAAGCCACTTGGAGTGAGACTTCAAGGTCATGGAGAAGCCTGGGTGAGAAGAGGAAGCAAAGGATACAGGGAAGGTAGAGAGATTCTTGGACAGGGGTGCTTTCTCTCCTTGACATTGGGTGCTGGTGATATTCCTGCCCAGCAAATTGCCAAAGAGTCAAGGCTGAGTGATAAAGATAGAGTAGGAAAGAGATGGCAAAGCATCTAAAAACTGGAAGAGTCTCCAAATCTTAGAGTCCTGGAAGAATTCAATTTCACCCTGTGCTTGTTCCACCCACACGATGCTTGATCAGGTGCATGGGCTTTGGTTTTCTCCTGCTCTATGAGAACGGTGGTGCAAAGCTCACGGCTATACAGCAATTAGTGGCTCCTTTCAGCCTCCACTTACATAGCATCTCTGTAGGACAGTGAGTTTACACTTGTATTTCACAGTATCTCAAATCTCTCTTTCCTGGGACATTGCTCGAAGGAAGTACAAGTGTACTTCTGGCTTAGTGGGTTTTCCTCATCATGTGTGCTTGAAAACCACGCTTAGATAGCCTCGTATGAAGCTCACTCTGCCAGGTGTTTGAACTCGACCTTTGCATTATTCAGGCTGTGTGATCTTGGGCAAGTGACCTAACCTCTCTGAGACTTAGTTTCCTTGCCTGTAAAGTGAGATAATAACAGACCTCTTTTGTGAATTTTCATGATGGCTAAAGCGGATGATACGCGTATCTGCATAGCATCGAGCGTGGTTCCTGGCTTTAAACAAAGTGCCTACCACCAGCAATTCTTATTCCTGCATTGGAGTGAACTGCCTTCTTGAATGAGCGTTTGCATGAGATCACCATCTTTTCCAATTCAGGTTTTGTAATCCTAAAATAGTACACTGAATAAACACAAATAGATTTTTCTGTCTTATATAAATGTAGAGCCTCGGAAAATGCAAACGAGACAAAGAGCTGGTTTACGTTGACTGCAGGATGTATCATAAAGAAGTTTTGTTATTTCTGTTGTTAATACATTCCTGATAGCCACTTGTTTCCTGGTTATTCGCCTCTTTGGCTCTGATTGGCCAAGTTCCAGTTTCTTGAGGTTTTTACTGCATGTGGAAGCTATGTTATGAAAACCTTGAAGCCTCCACAAAAATGAAAACTTCCTTTGCTTCCCCTTTCTCCCCAGAGTGAGGTGGGCAAATACCCCTCAGATCTGGAGGACTCTCCAATTTCAAATGCTTTGTGACAATGATTCCATAACGATCGGTTGTCCCAGAAATTACAGCATTTTGGCATCTAAACTATAATTCGCTGCCTTGCCTCGCACACTGAGATATGGTCAAGAAAAGTCCTGGGATGGTTCATGCCTCCCCAGTTTTAATTCAGATCACTGGCCTCTATACTCATGGTATATCTTGCTTTTTCCTTCATCCAGTACCGCCACCATCCAACCACTATATTCCTCTGTCGATCACCTTCCCTGGTTCTAAAAATGTCACGCACATATACACAAATATGCGCACATGCAGTTGTCTTCCTTCTCTTCCCGCACCACGGGTATTCCCTCCATTGAAACTCATGCTCCTCAAAAACGGTGGTTCCAAAGTTTGAGAAAAACCACAATACCTTTCATTACCAAAGGGGGTGTGAAGGTGTTGTCCTTACACCACCAACCAAAGAATCCATTTTTCTCCAAATACCTGAAAGGATGTGGAGAATCTTACAAAGTCACAGTCTTGTTTTCTGCTCAATGGAGGCAGACCAAAATGCACCCACAGTGATCCATGCTTCTTTTTAGGTCTAGCAAGCTGGTCGAAAGCGAGCCAGTGCCACGACCTGCAAATACCGCTCCTTGGCTTGGTTACTTTTCTCCTTCTCTAGGTGTTTTGCTGACATCGTTGACTATCCAGAATCAGCCCCCAAAGGCCTAGCCACACTTTTGTCAGAAAGACCAAAAACAGCAACAAAATCAGGCTCTGGAGTAGTAACCGAGGGTGGAGTGCCATCTGCTGGCCATTTTGATAAGACAGCTTCCTGCTTCTCCACCTATACTAGGAAATGTTCCCTGTTTGAAAGCTGCAGGTCACTTCAGGCATGGGAACAAATGATTTTTATTGTACTAATATCCTACTATTGGGAATAGGCATTTAGAAATAAAGCCTCTTTTTCTTTCACTTTTTTTTTTTTAGGTATTTTAAGGCAAACTAAGAAATCTGGGAGCAATTGACTGCCGCTTCTTGTTGTAACAGGGCTATACTGGTGAGTGGCAATAATAACTCTTTGGAACTTGTTTCACACACTCATAATCAAGACCCCTAAATCAGCGTCTCATGGTTTACAAAGGGATTTATGATCCACCGCAAGTTTATGCAAACTTAACACAACAAAGGCAAAATAATAATTAATAAGAATAATACTAGTAATAATAATAGAAAAGAAGAAAAATAAAACTGAAATGAATGTGCCCGTTTCCAAAAGAGCAAAAATACAGCTAGCGAACGTATACTTTTGTGATTAGGGCGATACGTTTCACGTGAAAATAAGCACTTCTACTTAAGCTCAAAGGGCTCGTTTCTTTTTTTCCCGGGCGACTTTTCTGTAGTCTACTAAAATCCAGAGAAAACACTGGGCGTTCTCCTCTGTAAGTAATTTTGTCTATTCTAAGAGAGAACACAGAAAATCTCACGCCTACATGTGCTTCTTTCGAGCTTACTTTGCCTATCGTCCTTCTGGTTTCGAATTAGACAGTGAATTAGCAAAATTGACAAAGGGGATGGGGACACTTTTCTATAAAGGAACGTATGACATGCTTGTATTTGTAATATTCGCCAGGAAGTGTGTCAATCACATACAAAAGTCAGATATTTTCTTTCCCATTGCACCCTATGGAAGTTTTCCTTAACGATCGTCTACACAAGCTTAGACAAATATATGGGAGACTAGCACAAACTGCATTTACCCACATACCTGTTTCGATCGGCCATGCTCAGAAGTGCCCACTATAGAGAAACCTTGTTCTCAGGTTGGATGTGTATGAGCTTTCTACACCGAACAAGGCTTTGGGATTCTAATAGTTCCTTTTGTTTGTGCTTTGCTCAGGCTTTCAGAAGCACCTACAACCTCCAGTCCTTTCTATAAGGGGAGGATTTGGTTAATAGTTCCTAGTATTTTCAGCCCCTTCATTGATTTCCTTCCTTTCCAGTATTTTTAGTTCCTGAGATAAAAAACCTCATTTACAATAAAGTCAAAAACCCTGGAAACTATTTCGTCAATGAAACATCCAGCTTTGCTGTTCATTATTTTATTGAATGAATGTTATTTTTCTTTGAAACCTGGAGACCCGGCTCTGATTATTTAAAGGCACACAACAAAGGCGGAATTGGGTGGGATTTTTTTTTTAATGTTTTAAGATGTAAACATATTATTTAAAACGTTTGTTCTTTGTCATGAAATAGCCTTTCCAAAGGCACAAGTTTGCTAGGACCAAATCATTTACTTTAGGAACTAGGATATGTCATTACCAGATTCAATTCTGGCAGATCCGAATTAAATGTGTATCCCAAACTCTTTTTATCATTGGTCCCTGGTCTAAAATGTGGAAATTTGAGGCATGATCAAATAACATTTTTAATTGAAACTAGTCAAATAGGAAGTTCTATTTCTTTTATTTTCTTGCCTTTTCTTTAAGTTCGATCTCTTTACAGGGTCCTTTCATTATTTCTCCAGAAGTTTGGGGAGGTTTTTGCAATCATCGTACATTTAAAATACCGGCTGCTAACTTCAACTCAATTTTCTGCCCTGTTTGAAAAGGATTTTTTTTGTTTGGGTTTAGTGGAGTTAGGATTGAGTGTGTGTGTGTGTGTGTGTGTGTGTGTGTGTGTGTGTGTACAGAAAGATAGAGAAAAAGAGAGAGAGAGAAAAGCACACAAATAAAACAGTTTTGCTTTGAAGTTGCCACATAATTACTGTTAAGATCTATCAAAATGTGCTTCTTGCTCGAAACTGATGAACAGACAGCATCTAGGAAGATGTTTGAAAAGAAGGGGTCAAACTAAGAACAAGAAGAAATACAACCAAGGTAGGTAGAAAAATGTGATTTCTTTCATTGTTTACTTGTAGAGAAGGATTAGAAAGGAGAAAGAAAGGAAGGAGGAAGAAGGGAGGGAAGATGAAGGAAGGGAAAATAAAATAGAAAGAAGGAAACAGAGGGGAGTAAGAGAAGAAAGAAGGGAAGGAGGGAGAGAAGGGAGGGAGGAAGAAAGGAAGGAAGGAAGAGGAGAAGGAAGGAGAAAGGAGAGAGAGAGACAATGAGAGAGAAACATTTACCGAGTTGTTTTATCTTTGTGTGTTTTCCTATTCAAAGACTTGTGTCCTTGGTACCGAAATTAAACATTACATATGGAACACAGACAGGAGAAGGGAAAAATAGTCGGTTTCCCTTTTTCATTTCCTTTGTTGGAATACTGGCTTGGAACATCTGAAGAGAAAATGGTTGCAAAGTTAGAATTTTTCTTCTTTCAGCAATGATCAAACTCGCAGCCTCTTTCAGCAGAAGTTCTTAATGTCACAGTGCCCCCTGGAGTTCCGCCTGGAAGGGACCCTAACTCCACTTCAACTTCCCCACTCTTGTTTTTCTTACAATGGGGGGGGGGGGGGCGAAGTAGGGGATTGGAAAATTTTTAAACAATCTCAGCTCTTTTGAAGAGCTGCCACTGGCCAAGGGAGAGGAGGATTTCGAGAAATAACTTCCGATTTACTATTTCGTATAGTTAGGAGAAGGGGGAAGGAGGGAATAAAACCCTTCTAGTAGTTTTTTTTTTTTTTTTCCTTCCCCCTTACCCCCTTAATCCTATTTTAGTTGAGGTCTGACCTTGGAAATTTCCAAAAGACTTTAATCTCCTGTACTCCAAATTGCTAAAGGGAGCTGAAAGAGAGAGTGTGTGTATGTGGGTAAAGGCGGTTTAAAATTGTTTATTTATGAATGGGTTAGACTTTCCTGATAGTAAAAATGTTAACTAGTTCATTAGGTGCTCTCCGTAAATTTAATTTTTTTTCTTTTCATTCCCCCATTGCCCCCTTTTTTTTTCTTTCAGACAAATACATTCAATCATTAAAACTCAGCTGAGAAAAATGATCTTAAGCCATGCTTTCCGCCTCTGGGCAGATCTGACCCACTCAAACGTTAATATTCTCAGATAGCTGGAAAATGTCATTTGGTATTTTCTATAACTACACCGCTCTTCTCCAACCCCCAACTCTTCCAGAGAAAACAAATTACCTTCATGTCGAAAGAAGGGGGAGGGGGGAACAAAACAAGGGAAAGAATCATTTCCATAAATATTTTTGAGATATAAAAGAAATCCGGGCACTATGCAGATCTCAAATTTGGGGAGGTTCAAACTCATTGAAATCATTAAGTATTTCATTTTTCAGATGAAAGGCTCTCATTCTGCATTACCGTGTAGAGTTCTGATGTAATTTGAAGTGTCACTTTGGAGGGGTTTTGGTGATTAAGTCTTTTTCATTTCTTTCATTAAAGGGCCAATTTTCCTGATGTGGGTTATAACTTGGTTCCAATCTGAAATTTCACCCACCCTCACTCCCCCCCTTGAAAAGGGTCTATATATATGACTGATTTTGAAAAAATAACAAATCCAGTTGTATACTTATATTTTTAACTGCTTTTGATTTTATTGACCTACGAAATGCAGAAACCACTTTACTGTCATTCTCAAAGGTCCATTTTAAATCATGAGATACGTCAAGGTATAATTACTCATATTTAAAACATTCTGTAATTATAGGAATAAAGAATAGAAAAATGGCTTTAAAAAAAAGGACTATTGGAAGCAATTGACTCTCAAGAAATGTCTGCCTTTTATAAAGTTTATAATTTCCCAGTAAATTCTTTTAAGTCAATGAACATCTTAAACATAAAGAACCTTAAAAGTCACCCACCCCATCTGACACCACTCGTACACAAACAGAAAAAAAAACAGAAAAAAAAACCCTAAAGTCTTTTAAAATATGCATTTTTTTAAAGACTTCAGAGACGGAAATATTTCTCAGGAAATGTCAAACATGAACGTCAACATAATATCTGCATGAAATAATAAATCAAAATCAGCTTTTTTTATCTGACAAAACACAATAAACGGATTCAGAACATTATTTTTGTGCTTTTTTTTTTGGCTCTCCAAAATACCCAATAATAGAGTAGGTAATGCCCTATTGGGAAAGATAATGTGTGTTTTCTTGTAACTTGGTGGGAAAAATATCTTTTTTTAGTCTTTGTAAAGGAAATTAGATATATATTGGGGGGGGGGAGAGAATATAATGTGTCACTGTGATACAATCCAAAAGAAAAGAAAAAAAAACCAGGAAATTCGAAGTCCGACTGATGCTCTGCTAAACATTCACACCATTTTGTGTCCCTTAACTGACAACAGATTTAAGAGCCCAGAATGTCTGGGTGAACCTCAAATTTCCTGACTTCCAGCCTCTCGTGTCTAAACACCAAATTGTTATTTAAACATCAGCCGAACTTAGAAGGGTTGCCATCTTTTTTCTTCTTTTGTTTCCCCACGTATATTTTATATCTTTGCTGGACCTCGTTTCGCATCATCTAAAAGGGATATATTGCATTTTAATCCCAGTGACTAATATGCTTTTTGGGGAAACTGAATTCCTTTTTCAATTAGAAGAGTATTTAACAAGAGAAAGAAGAATCATAGAACTGTGGTGTTTCTGAGCTGAGAGAAATCGAGGCTATGGAGCAACTAAAAAAGAAAAGATAGAGCAAATGAAAAGGTAGAAAAGGGGATGGGGGGACCCCTAGATTTGTCAATGGAGAGCTTTGGGGCTGTGCTTAGAAAAACATTAACCGTCAGGGAGTCACGCCTTTGTGCACGTTTTAGTTACAAAATCAAATTATAGAACCCAGCACGCTGTTGGGGAGCCCTTTCTAAATATTTAAGCCTTGTGGTTCCACACCATTTGTGAATTCCAGACCATTAATTTACTACTGGATTGTTAATTACAACGGAGTAATGGAAAACTGGGCTTGTAGATTTTATGGACACCGCTTCTGTGCAAGTGACTGTTACTACTTTCAGGGACTAAAAGCTTAAACTTTAACTGCATTTTAAGTATTTGGGCTGGGGTGAAAGGGGGACCTGTGAGTAAATGCTTTGAGCAGGTAAGCAGTTAGTTATTAAAATGGGCTTTGAAGCTCTCTCTTGGTGTATGTCTGCATATTTTAAGGGTCCCAGCAAAACACAACTTTTTTTTTTTTAAATGCACCTAATTTGGATTTCATTGAATTTTCTGCATGCACTGATGTTGGGATAGTTTAGTGAATTTAATTCCCCCGACCCCTCTGTGTGAAAGAAAAGAAACTCTTTCTTGAATAGATTTAGAAAGGGAAGAAAAATCCTTTTTAAAAGGCTTAGGGGAGAGTTGGGTGGAGGGAAGAAGTGGTAAGGAGGCTTTATTTTCTAAAGCTCAAATTCCAAAGAAGAAGGACTGTCTACATAAGAACTGAAACTAATTTACCTGAATTCCTTTGTCACTGCTTGGTTCTTGACTATTAAATGATTCTTTTCACTAGCCAATAAAACCCAATCAAAAGTGTGTTTTGGGTGAAGGGTGGTGCCAGGCAGTCCCCCACAAATGGAAAGCCAACTTTCTTTGCTGTGTTTGTTTTGCTTTTCCCCAAGAGGATTTTCAGAGAGGGAGCTGGGGTTTGGGCCACCCTACTTGGGTCCCACTCTGCTGGGGAAATATGGGGGACTCATTGGCTGTTGTCTGTGAAGGAAACTGTCTCTTCAGTGTTACCCAGAAAGGAAAGAGAAAGTACCTGCCTCTCAGCCAGGTCGACAAACCGGTAGACTATGTTTTTTCTTTGTTTCCCTCTCAGAGGCTTTTTAGGATTTCTGCCAACGCAAAGGGTTGGGGAACTGTTTATTACTCTTCAGAAAACAGCTCTGACTTTCTGCACCTTACTACCCCCTACCTTTTTGAAACAACAGCAGTGTTCACTGCCTTCCATCCTAGAAGATGTCAGAGGCGATGTCTGCAAAAGATTTGGGAAGCCTTTAAAGCAAGAAGTGAAATAAAAATACAGAGATGTTAAAAAAACATCTTAAGACAGGCGCTCTTATTTCATGCCTGACATCCTGTTGATTTGAATGTCAAAGAATACATAAGAGAATTGCATGAAAAGTGCTTAATAATTATTACTAATAAGTAAAAGTACCCGACACAGGGTAGGCATTTAATAGCTAATATTTAATTTTAATGGAGGTAATAGATGTCCAAATTCTTTCTTCCCATCTTTAAACTAGGAAGGGAAAAGAGGGGAAAACCACTCTTTTATTGTAGGAAACCAAGCAGAGGGCGACATGAAGACAAGTCTCCTCAATAATTACTGCCCCCCCGGGTTTTCCAGGCTCCCCAGGCTCGAGCGAGGTTTTGAGGCCTTGTTTCCAAGTCTCGTTTCCAGACAATGACAAGCACCCAATTGAAAAATGGATGAACTAAAGCTTTTCGCTGTTCTCCTGCCCAAATTGGATTGGTTACCCAATTTGACTGAGTGCTTAGAAATTAGTCAATAAGGCAACTAATTAATAATTTGACTGGGGGACAAAAGTCAATTTCTCAGCTGCACACAGATGCAAGTCAGGGGACATCTTGAGGTACCTTGCTACCTAATTCCAGCAAGACCTCGTTGCACTGAAAATCTGCAGTTAAAACAGGAATTCTGGGTTCAGTTCACTTTGTATTAGGCTTTTTCTTCCCTATGGAGGGAAATAATGTGCAGAGAAAATACAAAGCTGTGAGAAGTAATTAATTCAACACAAGGTATAGTAGTAATACATTCTACATGACCTATATTTATAAACCATATTGCATAGCAATAAATATAGTCATTATAATCATGATGTAGCAAGTATTTATTATGTCCTACGGACAGTGCTAAGTAAGTACTTTGAACATAGGGTCTTATTTCATCCTTATGGTCCTACGTGAGGTCGGTACTACAATCCCCATTTTACAGATAAGGAAACTGAGGCCCAGAGAATTCAGCTACGTACAACCAAGAGCAGACAACAATAGAGAAAACAGTAAGATTCTGAACTCAGACCCACGGATTTCAAATCTTGCTTTCCTATTCTTCTTCCCTACGAGCATGGGGAAAATTAGTCAGGGAACTTGTTGACAATTTTCTCCCTGCCTAGAAGAAAACTAAATGGCTTCCAAGACTGGCCCTGATTTGCAGTGTGGCTGTGGACAAGGCATGTCCCTCTGGGCCTCAGTTTCCCCTAGACAAAGTCAGGAAGGTCCTCTACCAGTGGGTCCATAAACTAACCTCATCGTTACACACTCCTGGCTCTAGCAAAAAAACATGTTTTTAAGAAATCATCAGACATTCTGTCTGTACCTGGAGATGGCAAAACTTGAAAAGACACAACAATTTTTATTTTTAATCTGGAATGGACCTTAAGAGATCACTTAGAAAGTTTTCATGATTTAGTTGTGAGGAACAAAAGCAGCCTGAGTTTGATTTGAGCCCTATCACTCACTGGGAAAGTGGGGCTTCCCCTCTCTGAGTCTGCTTCCTCACCTGTAAAACTGGAGTAGCAGTATTCACAATACAGCAGGTCCTCGAAAAACGTCACTCCGTTCAAAATCATTTCATTATAACATTGATGAGATGACATAGGAACTTACTGTGTTTCCCTGGAAATAAGACCGGGTCTGATATTAAGGTTTGTTCCAAAAGACGCATCAGGGCTTATGTTCAGGGGATGTCATCCTGATAAATCATGCTAGGGCTTATTTTCCGGTTAGGTCTTATTTTCGGGGAAACACGGTAGCTCTTGTTTATCTCAAGTATGGTAAATTTGATTGTGTCATACGTCGTTTCACTTAAAGTTGCAGAACCTGTGGCCGATGTTAAGTGACGTACAGACGTACATATGTACATATCTCAGAAAATTGGTACAAATGGCAGAGTGTCTGGATCACAGAGAATGCTCAGTAAGTGATCCTAGAATAAGGATAGTGGCGATGGTGGTGAAGTTGGTAACGAGGGCGGGTGGTGATAGTGACAGTGGTGATAATGGTTATCAGGATGGCGGTTATGGTAAAAATGGCGGTAAAGATGATGATGGTGGTGATGGTTTGAATAGTGAAGGAGATAATGATGGTGAAGATGATTTTTCCAGGTTACAGGTGAGGAAATTGAGGCCCCCAAATCATATACTAAAACCAGCCTAGCCAAAACTAGAAATCTATCACCCTAGTGCCAGCCTATTGCCTCTTCCCTATCCTCATGCTAAAAATAAATGGAGTAGGATTTGGCGGAAGGAACCTGAGAAGTGCAGGTCAGGGCTGAAATCAGCAGCGTTGGCCATCCCTCCGTCCTCGGCTCATTTTACAACGCCAGAGGAATCGCTCTGTCCTCGCCAGACCTCATTCACTGCCTTTTATGGGTGATGCCACTTCTTGATGCTTAGCGGAGAATGAGAGGTGAGGGAAGAAGGTGAATTCCAGATAGCTGCTTTTGAACCGGGGGCTCCCAGGGATTGATTCTGCTGCTGCTGGTCTCACACTGCATTTTTGAGAAATTCTCCCGCGGGTAATTGATTCATGTTCTGGTTTCAGCCCAAGGGACAGAAGAACCCATTGAATGTGTCAATTTAGTTGTTTTCCAGATGGGGCTAAGCGGTCTTTCAAGGGGCTTGTGATGGAGACTGTGAGAAACCAGAATTGAAAGGAAAGAAGAAAATGAGCAAGGGGGGAAAATACCTGTATTTCATGCCAAGTAGTAGCAGCAGAATTG
This sequence comes from Rhinolophus sinicus, assembly GCF_036562045.2. Taxonomy (NCBI): domain Eukaryota; kingdom Metazoa; phylum Chordata; class Mammalia; order Chiroptera; family Rhinolophidae; genus Rhinolophus; species Rhinolophus sinicus. The sequence goes on along the minus strand of NC_133765.1, from coordinate 29,823,834 downwards.
ATATTTCAGGCCAGCACACATCCCCAAAAAGCACTAAGTTTTCCTAATAATGAGTGAGAATGGGTATTAAAGCTCAATGGAGCCCTGCTGTCAAGGGACAGCTGCCCCAAGAGCCCAAAGCTAACCGATAGGAAGAATAGGTGAGGTGTACAGCTTGAGGCATCTATCCATGGCAGACATTGCTAACAGATAGTAGCATTCTCCACCAAGCCCATAGCAGCCTCCCAAGGATTCTCAAACACAGAGCTCTAGGCAGCCATGAGCAATCGATGAGGGATAGAAACGATTTTCACTTGGCATGTGGAAGCAAGACCAGTAAATGATTCATAAAGTCTTGTGCCTACTGAAAAAGCCATTAAGTTACTAGGTCAGGGCAGGGGTTACCCTACATAAACCAGGTAGCAACGATCAGATTTAGGCTTCCCACCCTATTCACACTGCAAACATTCGGGTGATATTTCATTCATTCATTCACTTATTTACCCACCCATTCATTCATTCACTCCATTATTCATTCACTCCCTCATTCATTTTCTCCTTTATTTATTCCCTCACTCATTTACCCCCTCAATCATTCATCCACTCACTCCCTTTGTCGTTCATTTTTCAATTCAACCAATATTTACTGATTGTTCATTCTATGCGCCAGGCACTGTCTTGGATAACGGAGACATAAAAATGAACACGAGAGACCCAGCCTTGTCTACATAGAGCTTCAGATCTCACCGAAAAAAACTAAACAATTACACAATTGTTTCTTATTCCTTTTCAATTGTGATCTTAACAACAAAGGGGAAATACTGGATGCATTCAGTGTGTAGATCAGAGACTTGGTGTAATCGGGAAAGGTGGGGGTAGAAATCAGGGAAACGTTCCCAGAGGAAAAAACATTTGAGGTGAACACTTCAGGGTGACGCGTGAGCTTGACAAAAAGGGGGAAAGGGTTTCTGGTGGAAGAAATGGCTCCTGCGAAGGCCTGGCGGTGGGTGGCAGCCTAGCACACTGCCGAAACTGAGAGCTCAGAGGGACTGGCGTCTAAAGAGTGTAGAAAGGAACGATGCTAGTTGATGCTACAGAGGTGGGCAGGGGGCAAGGCCCCCTCCCAAACATGAATCTGAGTGTGACCCTCACCTGCTAAAACCCTTTGGTGGCTGCGCCCCTGCCCTCCTTGTGAACTCCGAACCCCTCACCATGTTCTGGCTCTGCTCACGTTTCCACTTTACCCCACGCCAGCCGTTCTCACCAAAGACACTCAACCCAGACTAAACGTCCCGTTTCTAGAATGGGAACCACTAGGATGCAAGCCCCACAGGAGCAGAAACTAAGTGGGGTCTGTTTCCTGCCGCATCCCTAGTGCCAAGGGTCTTGGCATCATGCCAGACACAGAGATGAACGTGAGAAATATTGTAAATGAACAAATGAGTGATTCTTTGACCCCACCCGTGGCACAATGCCCAGCACAAGGCACTGGAAGTTCAAATGTTGGAAGAGAGGAGGGAGGAAAGAGGGTGGGAGGGAAGGAGTGATGAAGGATAAGGGAGGGTGGAAGGGAGGGCGGGAGGGCGGGCGGGAGGGATCCTGTGTGAGTATTGAGAAAAACTGATGCGATAAACCAATTCCCATACAAAAAGACCCAGTCATTCAAGAACAAATTATTTAAAAAAAAAAAAAAATTTTCAGACGCACCTGCCTGGCAATGCAGGGTTCAGTGGTGAGAAGGACGAGGCCTGACTCTCAGCAAAATAGGTAAGGTCCGTTTGGATGCTTCAAGCCAGGAAGTAATTTTTGTGGCCTGGTAATTTCTGAAAGCCATTGGCAAGGCTAACTGCTCCAGGCTCCGTCTCTTGCAAACATCGCATCTTTGCAGTCTCTCAGTTCTGCCTACAGGTCCCTAACACAGGCCAAGCTACCTGTTGGGCCTCAGTTTGCCCATCTGTAAAATGAAGTAATTGGGTTTGATCATCTCTAATCCAACCCTAACACTGTGGGTCTCTTTTAAGTTCCTTTCTTGGAATTCCTTTTTACCCAGCCACGTCAATCCCCAAGATATTAGTAATAATTACGATGATGATGATGATGTAGTAATGATTATTATGCTGGCTACCACTGAGTGAAGCACTTCTTAGTTCATCTTCCCAACTCCTGTATCAGGTAGATCTATGATCTCTATTTTACACACGAGGCAGCTGAAGTTCAGAGAGGGTCTACACCTTGTCCAAAGTAACACAGCCAAAAGCTGGAATTGGATCTCAGACCTGTCTAAACTCAAAGCACATGCTCCCTCATTTTTATCCACAACTCCAGCCAGTCCTGGCAGGGCTGGTGTTTACCGAACACAAACCCAGATTCCCTCATCAGTGTGAAAAGCAGGGGGAAAAGAGGAAAGGGGATATTTGTGGTTGTAATATCGTTATTGTCTGCCCAGCCTCCATTCTTCCTCTTTTTTTTTTTTTCCAGCATTTTAGGGGACGTTCCTCCCTCATTCCATGTAGTCATGTGCTGATAAGGACACTTCGGTCAAGGACGAGCCACACACACGACAGTGGCTCCAATGGATTACAACGGAGCTGAGCGATTCCTATTGCCCTGGTGAGGCTGTAGCTGTTACAACATCACGCAACGCATTGCTCACATGTTTGTGGTGATGCTGGTGGTGCTGGTGTCAACAGCCCCACTGCACTGCCAGGTGTATAAAAGGAGAACAGACAGAATGACAGGAGTAGGCCATGCCATCTAGGTGTGTGGAAGGGGCCTCTATGACGTTCGCACATCCGCAAAGTTGCCTAACGATGCATTTCCCAGAACAGATTCTCCAGCGTTAGGCTGCCCATGACTGCAGTTCTGACGGAACCAGCAATCACACAACCCTCCCCATGGCAGTGCTCATGTGTGGCCTGGTCACGTGACCCAGGCCTGCACTGTCATAATACAGCACAGCATAGCGGGGCCATGGCAGTTGGTGATTGGTTTGGTAGTGGACATGTGATCCAAGACAGGCAATCGGAGCCCTGCCCTGGTCTCCTGTCTCTTGCCTCTAGAGCTACTACACTGAGAGGGTAGAAGCTGAGAGTTTCCTGCGCCCTTGCCCCACGGCCAGCCCACCCCCTGTGCTGTGAAAGCCCATCAGTGAGCAGAATGGCCAACAGAGAAGCTGAGACGAGAGATGGAGACAGGGCGCCCTCACCCCAGGGAGGGGCTGCTGAAGCAAACTCCACACCTGTCCTTCCCAGAGACTGAGCCAATAAGGGTTGGAGCTGCGGTTCTGTCCTTGCATTCAACAGGAACCTAAGCAAATTTTTTTAACCGGCATCGCATTCGTGGTTGTGAGCATATTCTCTCTCTCTCTCTCTCTCTCTCTCTCTCTCTCACACACACACACACACACACACACACACACACTACATCTACAAGTAATTTTTAAAGAGATCTGGAAAAGGGCATGATGGAGAACAAGAGGCAAAGGAGAAGAAATACTGAGAGAAAAGAGACCCCAAATTGCCACTTCCTTCCCGTCCAGCCCTAGGTCGCTCTCTGACTCATGTCAGAGCTTGGGCATTGAGGCCCTCTGCGTGTGAGTCTCCCCAGAAACTCATGGCTACTCCTCACGGAACAGCTTCCACTTCTTCTACGTTAGCTCATGTCACCCTCATAACAACCCTGTAATATAGAATACTGAGGTCCATTTTGCAGGAAAGAAAGTTGAGGCATAGAGCAATTAAACTGCCACACAATGAGTGGCAGAGCCTGGAGTTTGGAACTCAGATCTGTGTAACTTTAAAGTCTTTCCCTTTAAAACGAAGGAAGGAAGGAAGGAAGGAAGGAAGGAAGGAAGGGAGAGACAGGAGGGAGGGAGGGAGGGAGGGGGGAGGGCGGGGACTACATCAGACTGTCTCCCCGCATCAATGACACTCCAGCACATTCACTGGCGTTTCCCCTCTTTCTTTCTGTACTGATATGTCAAGAGGGTTGCCTGAGCCTGGAAGATCTAAATTAACCCCAGGCCCCCGGACGGGATGTTTCCTTTCAGTAGTGCCCAGGCTTCCTGGTGGTTTGATCCCAAAAAGAAATATTCCCAGGGCAGAGGCCACTGGCATCCCGCAGACTCCGTTACTTCTAGGAATCAGTGTCCGTGTGTGTGGAGAGCAGTTAGGTCAGCCTAGCAGTTAGGTTCATACCAAGGCAAAGATGTGAAAATGAGTGGGTCTGAGGGACGTACAATAAAGCGGACAGGCCTTTGAAAGCAGAGAGGATGAGGAAAACGACAGGTAATATTCTTGTCGTGTACACTGCTTTGAACCCCCCATTCAAAAGCATTAAACCTATGCTCAGCGTTACTTTTCATCCTGGGGGCGAGAGACAGAGGTTCTGATGACTCAGGTTTCCAGTTTGGTTCCAGGTTGGTTGATGAGTAAAGAAAAAGAGTAAAGAGAAATTCGGAGCCAGTCAACCCTTCGATTTTTCTCCTAGCATAGTCAACCAACATTTACTGAGCACCTAGTATGTGCCAGCCCCTGTTCTAGGCACTGGGAACACAGCTGTGCCCAAGACAGCCTTTCCCAAAGCTGTCTTTCTGAACCATAGACCTGATCATGTCACACTCCCTGCCGAAACGGTGCCGCACTGCCCACAGTGGCCCCCCACTGCCCACGGGCTCACATCCAAAGGCCTCAGCATGGTACACAATACATTTCACCATCTGGCCTCTTCAGTATCCTCTCTTTCATTTGCTCCCCACCCACCCACTCTTTCCGATCCTTGCTGTGGCTATACCAAAATTCTTTCCATTCCCCCTCGCGCCCAGGCATTTAAGCCTGCTGTCCCCCTTCCTTGGGGCAGTCTCACACCACCACCTCCACTACCAGTGCCCTCCTGCCGTCACTGACTGCCTCACTGGTACTTACCCTTCAGTATAGATGTTACCTCTTCTGGAGTCTTCCTGGACACCCCCCCCCCCCGCCCCGCCTTCCCTAGCAGTGTTCAACATCTGTAAATGACATCGCTGTTTTGTCAGTCTCTCATCTTTTCCTCTTCTCTGATGACAGAAAACCCTTCCTCCTTTGCAGAACACATTCAATGGAGTTCAGATGGGGCTACCCAGGCCCCTCCCCCAGACAGGGGTAACTCGAGCCTGGACAGTCACTGAGCCTCATGAGTGTCACTGAGACCCCACTAGTCTCTAAGAGCTGCAGCAGAAAGAGAGGCCTGTATGTGTCACGGATCTGACCTGAACACCTAACACAGGTAGATAAACCACAGGTGGATCTTCAGTAAATAGGTTTGGAATCAATGAAAGAAGAGAACGGAAAAATGACATTCGAATTTGATCGAGTGAAAAATAGCTGAAATGTCTCCCATCAAAAATTCTTATTTTAGTTCACAGAGGACTAAATTCCCATTTGGAGTGACCTGGGTTCAAATCCTAGTTTTGACACAGTTTTCTCATTTGTAAAACAGGACTTAAAATGAGCCAGCCTCTTGGGTTATGGTGAGGAATGCACCATTTTGCACATGGCATTATGTGTGCAAAATGCCTAGAGCAGGGGGGAATCAGGAAACATTAGCAGTCTCTGGGATCATATTGAAACTAAAAGCATAGCAACCTGGATAGTAGACTGCAGGAAACAGGTGGCAGCCTCAAAGGAATTTACCTGAGGAGAGTCAAATGAGGAGACTTTTTGCAGAGGTACAGGTAGGGTTAAGAGAACCGCGTAGGTTTGGTGGTGCACCCACACACGGGCTATCGTAGAGAGCTGTTACCACCCCTAAATCTAGTAGCGGAAGTGTCGGGATTGTGTGCCTAGAGCCTGCTCATTGCTGGCTACACAGAAAAGAGGCCACTTAGCAGGCAGCCATTGCAAGGATCATGGGAGGGCAGAGAAGCAAGAATAAATGTCTTGGCCTCTCTCTGCAATCACCCTCCAGGTTTCCCTGGTGCATCCCACTGGCCAAACCCAACAGATAGTGGGCACTGAACAGGGCAGAGGAAGAGAAATATGGAATAATCAACAGAGTCCCTACCCCAGTCTTGTGATAGGTTTCAAAGGACCAGAAATACTATATGTGCTTTTGGGTATGTATGTATGTATGTATGTATGTATGTATTTGCACAAAAATCAGTCATAGCTGGTTAAAGGATCCTCACAGATCACTAACCTACAAGACATTTTCCTTTCTATTATAAGTGGGTATCTGTTGAGATCCTGGCAGATGGGGCAGTTAACTGCTTGCCACCTCTTACCTGCTTGCCATGTTTCATCTTTTTGTTGTGTTTGGTTTGGGGTTTTTATGGAGGGTGGATTGTGGGTTTGGTTTGGTTTGATTTAGAGTAAGCTGGAAAAACAAGGGCAAAAGTGGGTTTAGGGAAATATCTGTCTCCCACCTTGGGCTGTGTTACTCATTTTTAAAAACTGGCAAGCATCCAACTTCAGCCTCAAATTGAGAAACTCTTAGAGAGGCCATTCTTCTTGAATTTTGGATTCAAGCCCTGCCAGTCGCCTCCTACCTTCACAGGGTCTGTCCAATTGGAAGGAGCTTCAGAATGTGTGTTTTTAGTCACAGCTGCTTCCATAAATCTGGGCTCCCTTTTCCTTTTCAGAAGAGTTGGCAACTGGGCATCTGTTGACCATCAGAAAGGGGACCCAGCCACGCTGGCCTCTGACCAAGCAGACCTGCATGGGGAACTACATAATGAATGAAAGACACACTTTTCAACCTCAGCTCAGCTAGCCAGGAATTTCCCATGATGCCTTAAGGAGCATGTCTTGCCACATCCTCTGGCCTTCTCTGTTGCTATGCATTGACCTGGATTGAAACTGCTACAGTTAAAGACAGAGGGATGCCCTCTAATTATTTCCATTTTGTGGGCTTTGAAATGCTTATCTTTGTCATACTCTTCTCGTGGGATCTGATTTAGTGGAGTGCTTTAATTACCTAGAAACTCTGAAACATTGGTGGTGTTTCCTCGGGTGAGCGTGGTTGTTCCTGAATGGGATGGCTGAAGATAGGCTATTTTTAGGAGAGAACTGGCTCCCTTCCTCTCGGTCAAATCCGATTAGACTCTTTCACAGACCAAAATGTAGCACTGAAAGTACCAGAACACCACTGCTGAGGGCCCATCTGTGATCTGAAGTCCTGTTGGTAGAGCAGTGCTGCCTGGTAGGTAAGGATGTGAACTCCTGAATCAGAAAGACGAGCTGTGTGACCTTGGGGAAGTTTTCTAAGAGGCAAAACAGGGACCCATAGTTGTCCTAGTTGGTGTTCTCTTGAAATCAGAGCCTAGGTCATGCACTTGTGTGCAGGGAATTTATTTGGAAAGTGATCCCGGGAAGCAGAAGTGAATAAATGAGGAAGGGGGAAAAAAGGCATTTTTATGAGTGTCTTATCCAGGTCTCTGCCATAGGCAAAAAGACCTTGATTTTGCTTGGCTCTCCTGAGACGGGTACAAAAGGCCTCCTCCAACTATCGCTCTGGGGGTCTGAAGGCTGGAGTATTTATTCGATGGCTCCTGGAGTCCATTGGTTAAGTCCCTGCACTTTTAGGCAGAGCTTGGGTGCCACCTAGCAGACTCTCAGGGCATCAGAGAAGGCCCTGGGACAAAGGCAGAAATACAGGGAACAGGTCCTTGAAACTGTCAACATAAGGCGTGTGTGAATCCACGGGGATCTGTCCACCGCAGCTGAGGCTGAAATCAGACCTGACTGGAGGAGATGTGAAACAGGCCACCATGGCACCTGCAACACCTACCCAGAAGGCTTCTAAAAAAAAATAATAAATGAGATGAGCATGCATCCTGGCCAATAACACTCAATAAATAATAGCTGCAAGTGGGAGTGTTGAGTAATTTGGCAATTCCACAAAAAAACAAATGAGTGTCCTCTCATGTGCCAACTCTGATCAACTAGAGCCCTGTCATGGCAAGGATTCTGAGGCACCACTTGAGCTCAGCGGGAGGGAGTGCAGGGATGGATTATTGATGTCTGCTGTGAGAATAGGGTGGGGAGTAGCAGTGCCTGGGCTGCTAATTTTGTGTGGCCAATATTTAGAATACATTGCTTCTTTCTTCAAGACTTCCATGTCACACCTAGAGGTTAAGTGTCTTCATCTGTAAAATGAAAATTCTATTATGCTTAACCTCGCTTTACAGGAAGACTTTGAAGTCATAAATTTGAAAGTGCTTTGGAAAGACATAGGCTATATATAAATGTGAGAGCTTCCCAGCCAGCTCCCTTCTCCCCACGAGATGGGGGAAAGCACTTGGGAGTCACTGGTTCTCTAAGCAGACAGACCTGGTTCTCTTCTTGCTCTTTAAATGCACTGAACAAGAATAATCGATGGCCAGGGGACCCTTATTTGCCAATGATCCTTGGAGGCAAGATGTTGCTTTTTTCTGCCTTTAACTTTTCTCATGGCAAAACAGTACGCTGAATTTCCTTACAGACTCTCCACACACACAGTCTGTCTGGTTTGGGTCCATCTTGCTCCAAGGATGGGGCTTTAATTGGTCTCAGCCAGAAGACAGCAAACTACCACCCCTGGGTCAGTCACCTGCTTTCGTAAATAAAGTTTTATTCAAACACAGCCATGCCCACTCATTTATATATGATCTATGACTTTTCTCATGTGATAACAGCAGAGTTGATAGTTGCAATAGAGATCCTATTACTCACAGTCTAAAATATTTACTATCTGACCCTCCAAAAAAATGTTTGCTAATCCCTAGTCTAAACTAATCTCCCTACCCATCCCCTGGGTACCATGAGTGGTTCATACGTAAAATTTGACCCAAATCAGGTCAGTGAAGCTCAAAGCTCTCTTTTCCTCTGGACACAAAGCTGAGAGGATGTGAGGTCCGGAGCCCCTGCAGCCATTTTGCAGCAGTGAGGAAAGACTCATCTCTTTGACCTCAAAGATCAAGTTGAGGAGGCAAAACATACACAATGGAAAACACAGAAGAACAGAAACATAAGGTTTTGAAGAGAATGTAGATGAATAGAACATTTAGAGACTTCAGGGAGGTGGTAGGTTTGAAGCTGGTCCTAGAGATTAGTGGAATTTGAACTAAAGAGAAGGAAAGGGTATTGCAGGTGGAGGTGGCATAGTACAAAGGCATGGGTGTGGGTAGAAAATATTACTGGGGCCGCAAGGAGAGCTTTACTAGGGAGGCAATTCTATTCTACATCGGCTGGATTTGAAGTCACATTCAACCACTAGGGAGATTCTCCTTTCATGTTTCAGGCTAAAAAAATATTTTCTAAAGCTCAAATGGTAGAAATGGATAAGATGCTTAGAGACGAATGTTAACAGCAACAATATGTGACAGCGGCCGACCATGGCATGGCGTTCATGGGTTTTTCTCTGAGGGGAAGTTGCATCCCCTGGCTGGGGGAGTAACTGGGTACCTGCTGTGCATCGAGCATTGTGCTACACACATTTTATCTCAGTAACTTCCTTACTGTCCTCTGAGGTGCTTGCTCCCCGTTTGTACACTCATTTTCCAGAGGCAGAAACTGAGGCTTACACAAGGAAAATAACTTGTCTGGTACATGGCAGGGATTTGAACCAAGGTTCCTGCCACGACTGCTCCACAAGGTCCCTTCCTTTCCCAGCCTGGCACCTTTGTCGCTTGTTTGGCCTTTCCATGGTATGTGAAGGAAGTTGTGGAAATTCCCACCGCTCTCTATCACTTCTCCCTCCTCTGTTCCCTTCTCTGTGCTCTGTGGTTCTTACTATCATAGGGGACTGGGTGATGACATTCTGTTTACCTGGCCACATCCTAGGCCTTCAGTGGGAATTCCCATGCTGGAGATGTGTCTCTGGTAAGTCCCAGCTGGGAGAGGGACCAGGGGCATTCCAGCATTCCCAGGGGTTCAGAAGGCACCCCAGCGCCTGTTCAGCCTCCAGTGTTCTTTCCTGGGCCATCATCCCCAGAACAAATTCAGATTCCTCACATGGCCTGCCGTGGTTTTGTTCCTGCCCCAGCCCACCCCACGCTGCCCTTCAGCCTTGGGCTGCAGTCACACTGACCTGCCTTCCTTCTCTCTGGTATTGCATGCTCCTGCCTGCCCCAGGATCTTTGCACAAGCCATTCCCCCGGCCTTGAAAGTTCTCCTCCCAGTGAAGTCCTGTGCATCCTCCATATCTCACCCTTCCCTCAGGAAAGCCTTTGCTGACCCCACCCCCACAATAGATCAAGGACTCCCTTTATACACTCTGATCGTCACTATGCCTGTCCTTTCTGGAACTTACCACAACTGCACTGAAATAGTTGCTTGGGTCCTTGTTTTTATACCAGTCTTTGCCAGGACTTGTGTACTCCCAAATCCCTGGAACCTAGCACCCAATAAATAGTTCACGGAATGAAGAAATAGAGTCCACAACGGCACCCCCACGCTGAAGGATTCTGGGTAGAGGAGGCACTTCCTGGATTCACTTCCATAAACATTTACCAGATACGTACTATGATGCAGTGCATGAGGGAGGGGATCTGTCCTCAGAGGCTCAGGAGAGAGGGAGAAAGATACCCAAACCCCTCGGTGATGACAGTTCCTAATTCTTTGTGCTTGCTTTATGCCAGGCACTGTGCCCAAGGCTTTCCACAGGGTATCTCTCTATAGAATTCATTCTCCATTTAGCCGATGAGGAAAGGGAGGCTCAGAGGAGTCAGGTAATTTCCCCAAGGTCACACAGCAAATCAGAGCTAGCACTAGCTCTGGACCCCTCATGCATCTGACTCTGAGGCCCAGCTCCTATCCACTGCACTCTGCTCACTGTATTTTCACACACAGCAGAATGACGTCGGTGCTGGAATGCAGGGAGCAGGGCTCAGAGGGAGCAAGGAAGCAGAGGAACAGTGCATTGGTTCTGTCTTGGAAATCAGGGAAGGCTACACAGAGTAGGTGACATTTGAGCTGGACCTTAAAGGTCAAGACAGATTTGGACACAAAGCAACACATGGCATTCCAGGTGGGGGCTCAGCCTAAGCAAAGGTGTGGAGTCTGTCGTCTCACATCTTCATTGGCTCACATGGAGAATCAGTGTCAAGCTGGGGCTCAAGGTGCTACACAAATGAAGAGGAAAGACTCCCCATCACGATTTTCTGACTGAGCAGTTATCCTTGACTCAGTCGTCCATTTCCCCATCTGCCCGGGACACCCTTCCTGCCAACCCCACCCTCAACTTCTCCTGCTAACAACTTGCCATTCTCATATCCCAGCTTGTAAATCACTGACCCCAGGAACTCCCCCCAGCCCGTTAAGTTACATGCCTTTCCCCCTCCTTTCCTGGCCCCAGTGCACTGGTCGCCCTGCAATGTAAGTGCCTCTCGCTGCGCCTGTCTCCCCACTAGACCATGAGCTCTGTGGGCTCAGCACCCAGCCTGGTACGAGGCAGAGAGACCTTCCATGGGGCTTTGGAAGTAGACAAAGGATCCCAGAAGAACAAAGCAAAGAAGAGCCGAAGCCACACTCTGGCAGTTTTTACCCACTCATGAGTGGGTGGACATACATCCAGACCTATGTACAGGGACTACTTCTCTTTGTATCACTTCAATTCCTGGACATACGCTGGATGGCTCTGTTGTATACACACACACACACACACATACACATTCCTTGCAAGGCCCTAGCGATCTTGCATTCATAATTTTGTGTTCAAATTATTATCCAAGGTCTCTCAATTATATACCCTGATTCCCCCAGAGAACGTCGACCCTCTCCTGCCTCTACCCTTAAGGAATTGTTCTGGAGAGAAATTTAAGAAACTTTTAAATTTGAAGAAGGCACTCTAGTCCTGCTTGGAAGCCAGACTTTCTAGGGGCATCCCATCTAGAAAGGCTCAGAAACAGACAAATGCCAACCAGTTTATCAAATGATAATTGCCCACCTCAGTATTCGATGCTCATCGTTATATGAGTATTTGGATTCAGAAGTGCAATACTAGGTCTCAACTCAGATAGAGCTCACGATGGCATAGATATCATAAAACCACATGCAAAGCAATTAAATAACTATCCAAGGTAATATATGATAAAGTGCCAAAGTTTGGTATAAACCATAAATAAGGAAAGGGTCCAAGATGATTGAGGCCAAGAGAGACCAATGGAAAGATGCTCGATAATAGATCTACCAGCAACGGGTACCATTTGGGGAGCACTTTCTACATGCCAGGAATGGGGCTAAGTGCTTCATTTGCGTTATGATATTTTACATCATTACAGCCACACTCTGGGATAGAGTCATACCCATTTTGCAGATGGAGATCCTGAGGCTTGCAAAGCTTACATTACTTGCCCACATATCAGATGACAGCTAAGCTGCACAGCTGTTTCTCAGTATCGCTCCATTGCTGTGGCTATAGGTAGCTGTCAACCCTTGCTACTGAATCTCCTCTCTGTCAGTCCATTTTTCTCCCTTAGTTCCTATTTACCATCTCCCAGTGAACAGTGAGCGAGGGTGCTCCATCTCTGGAATTCAGACCCATGAAACTCTCTCTGGTTTCCTTCCCTACCCTGTAGTATTCCTTCTTCCTTCCCCATTCCGGTTCTTGATCCCTTCAGAGGGAGCTGGCATGGGCTCCCCAGGGAGTAGTGGTCTCCTACTTTCAGAAGCCCAACCCAAGTGAGCCAGACCACTTCCTGCCCAGAGATTATCCAGATGGACTCATTCCTGAACCTTTGCTCTGAGTTCATGGTCAACAGAAAGCACCTGCAATTCTACAGCTTTTCTTACAGGCGTATAATCTCCCTTTGGGCTTGCTCACTGCTTCGGCTGATGGAGGCAGATAAGGGGCTCGATAAGTGAGGAATCACAACGGAAAGCCCCACTTGGCGGAGGGAGGGTCTGACCGCGCTTTTATTCCCAGCAGCCCTCCATGCCTCTGCTTCTCAAAAATGCACATCGTCGTTTCTCCCAAAATATATATGATGATTGTTAAAATTCAAATACAGAGAAAAGTAAAATGGCCTCTTAATCCCACCTCCCACAAATATCTATGGTTACCAATTTGATGTATTCTTCTAGCCCCTTTAAGGCTTTTATTTAGATAAATAAGAATATACTGCACATATTATTTTACTACCTACATTTCTCACTTAAATATAAGACAGACATTTCTCTATGACAATATAAACATACTTTCATCATTTTTCTGAATATTTCATTCATTATTCCATTGCTTGGATGTACTATAATTTACGTACCCCATTCCCAGTAAGACAAAGTTGTTTCCAATTTTTCCGTATTATAAACAACACAGCAATGAACATCTTTCAATCATATATCTTTGCACCCTTGTCCTGGTTTTTTTTGTTTTGTTTTGTTTTAAGTCAATTCCTGGAAGTGTGATTGCTAGGTCAAAGGGGCCCACTCCTTCCATTCTGCTCTCTCTTTTCCTTCCTTCCCTTTCCCTTCCTTCCTTCCTTCCTTCCTTCCTTCCTTCCTTCCTTCCTTCCTTCCTTCCTTCCTGCCATTTGCTAGTAATGTCACCCTGGGCAAATTACTCCACCCCTCTGTGCCTCAGTTTCACCATCTGGAAAATGGGGATAACAGGAGTACCTACCTCACAGGGTTGTTGGTAGGACTCAATGAGATAACAGCTGGGACATCTGGAACAGAGTTAAGTGTTCAACGCACAATAGCGACCATTATTACTGCCATGCCATTTATCCAGTTGTTGTTCTGGGTTCCCTTTGAGGAGTTTCTCCTGTGCCTTTGTCTCCTTCATAAGTCACATGAACGACCACCCAACAAAACCCTCTTGAATTGCAGAAGCGGAAACTGCTACTCCAAGAAGGTGAGTGACTGTGGGGAGATGGTGGAAGGTGGCGGTCCCCTGGTTGACATACTTCACACTTCCCAGTGATGAATTCTGAGTAGCAACACAATTCTAACAGGACATTTCCTAGGCCCCACTTTCCATCTGCTCTTGTTGGGACTCTTAGGACTGTTTTTGTGAAAGTAACAGAGGCCTGACAAACTGGCTTAAGCGAAAAAAAAAAGGGGGGGGGACTGATTGGCTCAACTAACTGAAGAAAAAAAGCAGGGGCATATAAGCTTTAGGCATGGTGGGATCCAGAGGCTAAAATGAGATCATTAGGGCCTGAGATATCTTTCTCTCTCTCTCTCTCTGTCTCTCTCTCCTTCCCCCTTATTTATCTTGGAGGTCCATTTTTATTCACCCTCAGGAAAATTCTCTCTGGTTCTCATAGTTGGTCTAAGCTTACTTCCTCTCAGATCCAACTCCAGGAGGAAGCGAGCACTTCTTTGCCAACAGTCCAAGTTCTGGAATGAAAGCTCGGTAACCCAGGATCGTGAGCTATGACCAGGCCTGCCTGCGGAAAAGCCCCAAGTGCATATCTCCTAGGTCCTACAGCAAAGACACCGATAAGGAGACACTGTCCCAGGGCTAAGTTCAAAGCCTAGAACGTCCCAGCTTGGCCATGTGGTTTCTGAGTCAGAGAATTATTGCCTTGTATGTAGCAAATATTGTGTCTGGGTGCTGACATGATGGAATACAGACAGCAGCAAGCCCCTATTCTGCCCACCTTTGACACGGCGGACATCTCACTCTACTGAGATGATCAAAGGTCACGAGATGACTCAGTGAGATTATGAGAGGAGAGATAGTGACCCAAATTCACCACCTACAAGCTTGTGTTTCATATATCCTTTATACTGCTTATTAACTGCTTTAGTAGGAAAAGTATAAGCCAGCAAATCCAAAGGATGTACTCCTGTGCTTCTTCAAACCTGGACTAAACCTTGTAATCTAGTCCAAACTGCGTTGGGTCACATGCCTTCCTCTGAACCAATCACTGAGGCCCGAGAGATGGTGTGCTCTGATTGGTCATGTGCCTGCTATTGAACCAATTACTGAGACCAGAGGAATGGAGGGCTCTGATTGGTCACACACTAGCCCTGGGAGTAGGGGAGCTGTTGTCAATCCTACCTGAAACTTTAGACCTAAGAGTGGGGTTTTCCCAAAGAAAATTAGGATGCTGGATGCTGGAACAAAAGAACAACAGATTCCAGTTCTACTAAATGGATGGATTTAGTAGAACTACTAAATGGATGGATTCCAGGTTCCAGCTCTCCTAAAAGGAGCCAATTATTGGAGAGCATTCCTGTCTCGAATTCCACACTTAGAGAGTGCTTGCCCTCTCCGAAGGATCAGAGTAATTTTATCATCCTCATTAAACCCATAACAATTACCAGCGCTTAGCTGTGGGGCATTCAGCTGAATTGTTCAGAAACAGATCTGCCAAACAGCATCTCTGTCACTCAGGAGATCCAGACAAATGCAGAGCAAATCAATTCTGATCAGTTGGTGATGGATGGTCTCTAGCTCTGTAACCAGATCTGAGCTCAGGGTGGAAGAGTGTGGTAATTGATTATTGATGTCTTCTCTGAGCACAGGCAGGGAGGATAGGTGCATGTTTGCAACGACTATCTCAATGTCACCTTCCCGCTCTAACATGCTAAAGTCCAAGTCAAGGCAATAAATGCTAGAGCACACATTGTGATCCCTCAGGGCTGGGGTCTGAGGGCGCATGTGGAACGAAGCTTTGGATACCAGCTTTGTTATACCAAGGAGCTTACTTTTACCTGGGAAGACAACACATTTAGGAAAGCATCTGCATGTCAGACTCAGCCTCAAACCCTCCTCATGCCTCCTACCCACTTGTCCCAGGTTTGTCTTCTGTTCCCAGGAACATCGTTAGTCTTGGTTGGGCAGCTGTTTCTGCTCTTGTCTATGGATTCAGGAACCCTCCATAAGGTGTGAAGTCACTGAACCTTTTGGGGAGAAGTCCCCAAAAGAGTCTCTGTGGGGACAGAGCCAGGAGTGCAGTTTCCAGGCTCTCGGCCTCACATGGAAAGGTGGTGGCTGGGGTGGTAGATGGCCATCAACTGTGGTTGAATGGCCATCAGCTGTGGCTAGTTGGCTATCAGCTGTAACCAGTGAGCCATTGGCCACTAATATAACTGCTGTGGCTACACTAGCAGCAAATGGGGGCTAGCAAGAAGATGGTGACTGAGCTGGCAAGAGCGGATTGCAGTTAGCAAGTGAGGTTGACTGGCAGAGAAAAGTGGACAGCAGGTTGCAGATTGTGTGGCTCCTGCTCCCTGTGTCTCCAACCCAGCCGCCAGCGAGACTACAGTGGTATGACTCCCTCATCTATGGCTCCGTGGGTGTTCCTTTTTGGCCTCACCATGTCCTGTGTTCTTATGTGGGGAGCGGGAGCTGAGACCCCACATGACACCCCGCACGACAGTCTCTTCTTGATGTAATCAGAAAACTTGAAAGCACTGCCAGAGGGAGAACATTGTGTACCCAGTACGGGGTCCCCTTTGTGCCTAAACCTCTAGGACTGGCCCAGTCGGGGCCTCCTTTTGCTCGTGGGAATGCCCAGACCAGAAGCTACCTGAGAGAGCCGCCTGAATGTTACGAACACATGTGCACAAGAGGAGGAGAGCCTGCTGTGCAGCGCTGAGGCCCTTAACGTGGCCAGGCGTCACCTGGGGATCCAGTTAAAACGCAGAGCCTAATTCAGCAGGTCCAGGGCTGGGCCGGAGAGTCTGCATGTCTCGCACGCTTGCGGTGATGCCAGTGGGCCTGGTCCACAGACCACATTTTGGGGAGCAAGGGCTGGGTGGGGAAGACTAGAGCGCCCGGGGCAGACCAGGTGCTGTGGGACGAGGGAGAGGGGACCCTGCACTGCACAGGACAGAGGCGGGAAGGGAAAGAGTAACGTGCTAAGCATCTGCATGAAAACACCAGTCTGAAGCCTGACACACGATATAGAAAATAAATACAAAGTTTGGTCTTCCTTCTCTCTCCTTCATCCTTATGACAAAGAAGTAGGTGGGACTGCTGTTTCCCTCGCCCGCCCTCACTACACACACACACATGCACGCACATACACGCACACGCACACGCACACACACACACCTTTCACATGGGGAAACTGAGGCTCGGAAAGTATGAGTAACCAGTCACAGGTTGCACTCTGGGTAAAGAGTCAAGGCAGCATGCCAGAGCCAGCTCACACCTGCCTATTCCTACTGCTCTGCATTGCGACAATGGAACCTACAAATGGCCTTGAGAGGATCAGGGGGTGTACGCAGAATCCGCTTAAGGGGCCTCCAGTTTCTCAAATAATGAGGCCAGTTGGAAGCTGTTAACACAGATGGGAACCAGCCAGCAACAGGTGAAAGGCCGCTCAACCTATCAGCACTACTTTAAGCTACAGCACGCTCCTGGCTTCCTCTCCTCGATTTCCAGGGGCCCAACCGCCAGATGCACCTGCCAGCAAATAAGCAGCGGCCCAAGCAGGGACTTGGGTCTCCCCACTCTGAACCGGCTTCCATGTCTTCCCATTTCCTGGAGCCCCTTGGGAGAACAGTTTCTCCGGGTTAATATGTGGTGCTAATGAGGGGTAGCCGGTGGGAAAAGGCAGGGTTTACTTGATCCAGGGCTTGGAATGAAGCCAGGGTCTCTCTGGCCGTAGATTCTCTGTCTCCCCCCAGGTTAGTGCGCCGTGTGGGGAGATTAAGATGTATAGTCTGCAAATAGACTAACCTTTTCCAGGCCTCTTTAATGAGGCTTCCTATAATAGGGCCATTTCTCTTCCTTATGTATGTGTACACACACACACACACACACACACACACACTCCTTAACATAATCCATATGGAAATAAAACTCTCTCCCTTGCTCTTTTTTTAAGTGGACTCTCTAATGGGCAACACTTTTTTTTTTCCTTCAAGTGAAAATCCGTGGTTCAACAACATGCATTTCCCATGAATCAAGAAGGTAGTTTCAGCCAACTCGCGGGGCCCCCCTCTTAAAACTCAACTTTATGGGTAGCGAGGAACCCACTGGAGCCTCAGTTCTCTCCGAGTGTAGCGGGATCCAGCACAAGGGATGGTGAGGTCGCCAAGAAACATACTCAGTCCTAGGACTCTCTCTGGATGAAGCAGGGTGAGCTTGGACTCCTGCAATCAGGGAACGTTACGTTCTATGTCATTCAGACATTCACCTACATACAGGGAGAAAATTCTAGCCTCTGCTATTGCCAGGTAACTTCCAGCTTTAAAACGTACGTGGGGAAAGAGACAGAGGACATTTTGGGGGTTGCCAGAGGTAGGGGGTCAGGGATTGGCGAAATGGGTGATGGGGGTCAAAAGAGACCAACTTCCAGTTAGAATGTAAATAAATCCCAGGGATGTAATGTACAGCATAGTGACTGTGGTTAATAATACCGTATTGCATACTTGAAAGTTGCTAAGAGAGTAGATCTTAAGAGTTCTCATTGCAAAAAAAAAAAAATTCTATAACACTGTATGGTGATGGATGTAACTATGTATGGTGACTTGTTGTGGTGATCATTTCATAGTATATACAAATACTGAATCATTATGTTGTACATCTGAAACGCATATAATAATGTATGTCAATTACACCTCAATTGAAAAACAATTTTTTTAAGTTGCTCAAACCATACCAGTTGACCTACTTAAATGAGAAATGAAATCCTAAAAAGTAATGTACATAGGGAAGAAAATAAAAAAGCAGATTCTGAAGCTGCCCCTCCAGCCTTTGATTTCTCAACAGCTATCACTATAAACTGTATCAGGGCTACAGGAACCCTCTGGGGATTTAAGCTCTTTTTGTTCCATCCGGGTCGGAGTTCCCTTTCCCTTTGATTTTAAACTTCCCAAAGAACAGGGGCATTCTCAAGCCTGCCTCAGATACACGAGAGTCTGAACTCAAGATGTCAAGAGATGAGCAGTTGCTCAAAATTGAATTGTCTGACCACAAGGTACTAAAACTTGAAATTGCTTTAAGTATTTTTAAAAACCTTGACCACTTAGAAATTTAAAGCCATGCTCTTGAATAACTTGAGACAAAGAGGAAACCAAAACCAGTAATTACAACAAGGAAAATAACAATAATGAGAATACTGCATATTTAAAAATCACATGGGAAGTGTCCAAAGCTGTAATCAGAAGTGCCAGTCATAGTATTAAATGCTACCATGATTGCATTTAAAAGCATACACATAATGAGCTGAGAGCATCAACTCAGGAAGTTAGAAAAGAACAAAACAACAACCAAAGAAAAATACAAAGAACTAGTAACAAAGAGAAAAGGAGAAATTAGTGAACTTGGATTTTAAAAATCCAAAGCAAAGATACAAGACTCTATGGGGTCTACAATCAAGAAAAAATAAGATACACATAATTAGGAGGAAGAGGGCCAGTGGAATAACAACAGAGATGGAAACAATTAAAAAGAACAAAACCTCTCGATCATGTACAAAAATCTATGCTGAAATATTTGCAACATCCGGAATTATAATTATAAAAATAGTTGTTAATATTCCTATATAAATCATACTTGCAAATTATTAAGAAAATAAAAACCCCACAATAGAAAAATGAGCAAAGGACCTAAATAGGCAACTCAGAACAGAATAAATACATATAGGCAATTAACAAATCAGAAAATGCCCAACCACATTGTAAATCAAAGAAGTGAAAATGGAAACAACAGTGATGTCATTTTTCCCCCTATCAAATTAGCGAAAGTTTCGTTTCTGTGGTTGTTTAGTGTGAACGGCTACATCCATGAAGAACAGACATGAGGTGAGCTAGGTGCTCTCCTACACAGGTGAGAGGAACGGAAATTAGTAAGTTAGTTCATTCCTTCTGAAAATTCCTTGGAAACATTTCAGGCGAACGTCCAGCAACTCCCAGGAGAGAGAGAGGTTCTGAATATAACTCTTCTTTATAAATGCTTGTGTAGCAGGACCTGATTTCTATACATTTGGGGGATCCAAGATACCAAGAGAGTCAATTTGGGTTGCATGAGAATAAGATCAAGCCAAGAATACAGACATCCAGCTCTTAGCCTGTGCTCTGCCCCCAACAATTTGTACGACCTTGACAAATTATTTAACTTCTTGCAAACTCCATTTCACCACCTGAGTAATGAGGGAGCTAAGTTTGATCCCTCAGACCTTCCTCTGACACTGATGTGGTGTTTTATTCTTTTCTCAGTCCCAGGGTCTTCCTGGAGTCTTTAAAACGGCACCATTTCCGCATAAGAGGGAAGAGAAAAATTAATGGGATGGGAGTCAAGAAAAATGGACTAACCGTCAACTGCAAGAGAGAGTTCCTAACCTTTCCTCTGGTTCATTTCCTATGTTTCTTAAGTGAGCTATAATGCTTTGCACTTAAGCACTCAATAAATATTTGTTGAATTAATTAATGCATGGAATGAATGAATGAGTGATGGAGGAAGTTTATTTCCTAAGTTTTTTTACTTGCTCATCCCCAAATCACTGGAAGGATGCAATAAAAAATATCGATACATTGATTAGGGTTTCTCAAAAAGAAACTGGGAGCAAAGGAAGACTATACATGGACTCTGTTTTCTTGCACCAAATCAGGCCATAAGCAGAATAAACATCAGCTCCTGGGACCAAATGATCCCAAAGCAGCTGGTCATTTCAAACAGAAGGAATAAACCAGTCAAACCAGTTGCAGGCGATTCTTCAGAGCTAAGACTTACATGGCCAGTGGTGTCAGCCACGTGGACTCAACCACGTCCATCCACTCCTCAACCATCATTTTCATCCTGGTGGTCAGAGTGGGAGGAGCCACTGTGGGCAAAGCCACATTACAGACGTGGCTACGACCCAGTGTGGTTCTCTGGGGTGCGACGGGCTAAACCCAAATCACAAAGCAGGTAACCTCAAGTTGGATTCAGCCAAAAGCACAACCCACTTCATGCGTATCACTACACCCCCGGCCTACACCTACGGGACATTATCTTAGTCTTCCCACTGTGCCCAGACAGGACCTCAGAAACCTTCACAGCATGGAAGCTTCCAGGCTGCCAAGACCAGCTGATCAGAGTTGCCGCACAAGACAAAATGTATCTGTGACCCTGGGTTCAGAGGGTATCTGATATCCCAATAATGGGTATTACGAGCTGGGTTGTGTCCTCCAAAAAGTCATATATTCAAGACCCCCTACCTGACAGGGTGACGCCCCTCTTGTAAATATGTGGAGACCTCAGAATCCCCACCGGCCTAAGTTCCAGGGGGATGACCCTTACACTCTTGCACAAAGAGGCAGGGGAAGCAACCCATTCATATTTTATAAGTTTGTTTAATGGAGCCTTCTTTTTGGAGTTATGTATTTTTAAAGACCACATTGCTTAGATGGATGGAGACGCTATGCTGAGTCTCCTCTTACAGCCAGAGAGCTGGAGGAAGTCAGCCCTTCTGGGGCCGAGGGGGGACAGGAAAGGGTCACAAATGGACACATGCCCGTCAGCGGGGAACTGGTTAAATTATGTTCATCCCCATAATGGAGACTATGCAGCTGTTAGAAAGAATGAACCAGAGCTAGAGGTCCTGTCAAGGAAGGGTGTTCAGGATATACTGGTAAGGAAAACAGGTGAGCTGCAGACCACTAGAGATAATGTGATCCTATATGGTGATAGAAAATTGTGTGCGTGGTTGTGTGTGTTTGTGTGTGTGTGTGTGCGTGTGTGCGTGTGTGTGTGATAATGACTAAGAATATGGACCCTGGTCGAACAAAATGGAGTTCACATCCCAGCTGCGCGAATTACTAGCTGTGTGACCTTGGGTTTTCTTAACCTCTCTGAGTCCCAATTGCCTCACCTGTAAAATAAGGACAAACCCTAGTATAATACATCCCATCCACAATATGGTGTGAGGGGGAAATGAGAGAATGCATGGAAAGCATTTTCATTTGCTTGGCACATATTAAGCTTGCAAAAAGTGCTTCTTCTTGTCATTAGCATACAGAGAAGGTCCATAAGGAAACCTGACAAATTTTTCACAGTGTTCATCTCTGGAGAACAATATTGATGAAAGGGAGACTCTCGCTGTTTACATCATACATTGATCGTATTTGAATTTCTACAATATGTATATTTGACTCATCATTAAAATACAAGACAGTGGGTATTTTTAACAAACGAAGTTGACTGCTCTCCTGGAAAGAATCAGATGAATTCTGATGTTTCCAACAGTCTCGTTTCTGGTGAGCTAGTTGTGATGTGGCCAAATTCCTGGAGCAGGTCCCCTCCGTGGGGTGGAGAGCAGGAGAAGCAGTGACGACATCTGCATATTCCCAAAATAGACACTAAAATCTGCCCTACCTTCACAATCCCTACATTCCCCCATCCCCCCTTTTTTTTCAGTGCAATTCAAGCATGCTAACCACATGAAGCTGGGCCAAGTGAGCAAAACTACAACAGTTGAGGGGCTGTGAGAAGGAATGTTACAGCCAACAGCAGGCTGTAATTTCCTGAGCACTTACAAGTGTCAGACATGATGCTAGATAAGGCAAGGCAAGGTAAGAAAGATGTTCTTCGAGGTAAGTACTGATTGGTCCCTTTTTTAGAGGTGGCAGCTGAGGCTCAGAGAGGTGAAGATACTCACTCACGGGCACACAGCACATAGCACCAGAATATGATTCTAAGTCTACCTGGCCACAAAATCTAAGCCTTCCCTGAGGTGCACAGTAACAACTTGTGTACTCTGTCAGACGAAACCAGAATAGACTCTTATCATGGTCAATTAAATACCTAGATGCCCTCTATTATCTAAATAATACCAAAGATGAGAGCAAATTAGTTCATATGTGTGACCTCCCTAGAAATTTTGGGGATAGCCCAAGATCAGTGTTTTCCAAATTGTTTTAGGGATACTATTCTGTTTTGTTTTATGTGATAATAATAAATGCCTTGTGTGAGCTTTCAAATATAGTAATTTTAGGGAGTTCTAGGTTAAATTAGTTTTGTTTAGTACGTTCCCCATTGCAGGACTTGTCAGAGCCTTTGCATTTGACTCCTCAGGAGGGTCTACTGAGTGCAGCATTGCCCAAATTTATTTGATCATTGTCTTATAAAGCATATCCCCAAACAGAATTAAGAAAGCCACTTTGGGAAATGCTATCCCAAAACAAACACGCCTTCTCTTTTCTTACTTGCTTTTCTAAGCATGTTAAAAAACAGTAGCAAAGTTTAAAAACACGTTGAAATCTAAGACCACAAGAAAAATCTATCCAGGTCTCTCCTGAAATCATCTGTGCTTTCCAAAATACCTGAGATCCTTAGGTATATATCTGACTATAAGACAGGTCCAAATGAGATGACCTCACGTCGAAGGTGAGCCCAGGCTTTTGCCAATGGTGACATCAGGATTCAAAGTTTACTTACTGAAGGAGAACTGACTCTGGGTGATGAACACACAATGGGATTTATAGATGATGTAATACAGAATTGTACACCTGAAATCTATGTAATTTTACTAACAATTGTCACCTCAATAAATTTAATTAAAAAAAAATAAAAAAAAACAAAGTTTACTTACTATATGTAATGTATTAACTGAGTTTGACCTATATTTTTAAATTACATGTGATGTAAAATAATATTGATATAGAAAATCTACTGTTGGCTACTCACGTATATCAAGAAACAATCGAATTCAGACTCCTTGACTGCGTCTGTATCTTAAAAAAGCCACTTTGGGGCCCATCCCACATGGCATCCAGTTCACGTCCCATTCACTTCGGCCTAAGTTGTTTAGAAACGCAGCCATTTTTCACCCACGCGCCGTGCCATCCCTGGAAATGGTACCCCAGACCACAAGGACTGATAGTCACAACATGATGACAGTTGGAACAGTTGTATTTTCCCCTCATTCCCACTGTAGAGGTCTATTTGTGATCCCCATGACGTCGCTGCTACAGAGACGTCTGTGAAGTGAGCTTGTTTACATGACGTCAAACCCTGGCAGTTCTGAGTCATAACCCCTGGCATTACCATGAACTCTCTTTGGGTCTGACGGGTGACCCGTGGAATCTTCCAGAGAACTCACTTTGATGTTCAAGCTGTTCCCAGACAGGACGCTCCTGGTCTAAATAATTGCGGGAGTACCCCATGACATGAGGGACACTGTAGGGACCTAAGATTCCCCAACTCCTTCTCTCCTGCAGGGAAATCATGGGGAGGGTCCTCTCGTGTTAGGGTTGGGCTGGTGCAATATTTATAAAGGAAAGACCTCCCTTCGGAGAGGCTGTCTGTGCTCAGTCAGCAATGAGTGAGTGAAGCACATGCTTTGCACTCCGGCTCCGGAAGGAGTCAGACCTGATATGGCATGAGCCTCTTTCTGCCCGGGACCAGGAAGAATGAGGGCAAGCAAGGAGAAATTATTGACCTAGAGAGAGCACTCAATTGCAACCTCATGAGTAAATGGGCCATTTATCCCCTAGTCCGGAGCTCCGTGCAAAGGTGACCGTCCATCAATTCCTCCTCTGAGCTGCCCCTTGATGAGCTGTTCTATCAATGGGCTAATTTAGCTGATTACAGAGGAATTTGAGAGGAATGGGCCGCTAGAGCCTGGGTCTCAGCCAGCAATGCATTAAGTTCACCAGTGTCTCCATCACCCCCCACTTGGGACCGATAGGGCCGTCTTATTCCTGAAAACATGCTCCATCTGATGGGCTTTCGTTAAACTCAGCTCCAGCTTATCAGGTGCTAGGTGGAAAATCCACTGCTGCAGGGCATGGATTGTCCTGTCCTCCAAGTCCTTGATGAGGGAGGACGGCCTCTGGGACCAGTGCCAGGCTATTCTCGGCGGCAGCATGTCAACGCCCAGTCCCGTAGGATGGGAGCGCAGAAAGAAGTGTAGAGGCCCAGGCTAGACTGCCATTGCTCCTTCAGCCCTCTGACTTTTTGCAGTACGTAAGCTTTGGGAAATGTCCCACCCTTCTCCGACACAAAAGGGCTAAATTCACATGGAGGTGGAATAAATGAATGACGGTGCTGGAGATCTCCCCATTCCTTCCAAAAGACACTGCCTTCAAAATCTCCCCCAAGAGCCTCTAACAGTCCCTACCATTCCCATCTTTTGGATTAAAGTACTGCCCTATCTAGTTACCCCACTTAAAACACTGAGGTGTTAGCCATTTACACTTTAGCCTGAATTAGTCTGTCCACTCTAAGGTTCTGGCAACAGGACATACCAGGATAAGTTCAGAAGGCAGAACTGTGTCTAGAGGAAAGAAGGGCTGAGGGATCCTACACTGAAGAGTACAAAAACATTCAATTGTCTGCACAGTTGGGGCACAGCAAGTTGCAATGGAGGGAAAAGGAAGGTGCTAAAAGAGGAGGAAAGAGGGCCCAGGTAACAAACTTGCATTCTCAGTTTGACTGAGAGGGATCCCAAATGCAGAAGCACGTGCACCTTCCAGCTCAGACCCCTATCTAAGGGAATAAGGGCACAGGTTATATAGGTGGAGAAAGTGACTTGTGTATCAGTCATTTCTATTAAGGAGGGTCTGAAACCATCTTCCCCCCTCCTTTTAGGGGACTTTTCTATTAAGACTGTGTTGGTACATAAATAATCCCACTTGTTTATTTCTCCAACTTAAAACCCAAGCCCACTTGTATTAAGCAGAACTCTTTTGATTACAAGTGACAAAAACCAAATTGAAACCATCCTGAGCAAAAGAGTGACTTTATTGGCTCATGTGGCTTTAAAATTTAGAGGATGGGTTTCAGGCAAAGCTGGACCCAGGGGCTCACATGATGTCAGCAATCCCTTTCCAGCTCTCAGGTCTCCTCTCCATTTGTTGCCTTTATTTCTATAAGGGCTGTTCACATGTAGTTTCAAAAAAGGCCACCAGGAGCTCCAGATTCACGTTCTGCCAGCTTAGAAACTGCTGGAAGGACAATGACACTTTCTTAGGAGCTCCAGCAAAAATCCAGAACTGATTCTCATGGGACCCATTTGTGACTCGCACCCATCCCTCAACCAATCTCTGGGGCCCAGGATGGACTGCCCAATTGGCTAGACTAAGTCTCATGCCCAGCTCTCGATCTGATGGGGGTCAGCCCCATCTAAGCCACATGACCTGTGAGTGGAGAGGAGTGGTCCTCCAAAGAGAAATGAGGAGGCTGCTCCCAGATGAAGGGAGGGATTCTAGTCAGGAGAAAGAAACTGGCTCCCTAGAAGGCTCATAAATAGATTAGTGCAATAGCGTGTTTTGGGTTCCCACATGGAAAATTCTAGATCCCAGTGGTGGTGCATACAGAGGCAAGACGAATTTCAATGATCCCCATATGACCTCTTCCAGACAGGTTCACCACCTGTAGTGTTACGTCATTTCCCAATATTCTGAAATAGGCTGATCCCTTTGGATTTCCAACTCAGTTGGCTTGACCGTGGCTTAAATGGCACATCAAAGACCAACTGCTAATGAGAAGAGGCTTGATCCCATAGGCACCATGTGGAGTGAAGTTCTAGAAAGATGGATTTCTTTCTTCACCTCAAGAAGTAACTTTAAGCCAGCCAAATGACCTCTCTATGCAGCTCACTCAATTCAACCCATCAAAGAGTGGTAGGGAAGAGTTTCTGTAGAATCAAAGCGCTGTTCAAATCAGTGGCTATCTTGTGTTCCCTGGGGCTAGTGAATTAACCTCTCTGAACTTCATTCCCTCAACCATAAAAAGAGGTTAAAAAAAACCTCTACAATAGAAGTGTTCTGAGGGAGAGATTAGTCACACTTTCAACATTAACTGAGCACCTAAGCTTGCCAGGCACAGTGCTAGGCACTAGAGAATATAAAAGAAACAAAATCAACACACTTCTCGGCTACAGTGGAGCTTATATTATAGTAGGGGGAACAGACAATAGACATTAAGACAGAAGTAAATTATTTTGAGTGTAAAAGGTAAGTTCTATGGGTGCAGGGGGAAGCAGGGCAAAGTAGTAGAAATTAGGAGTATGGAGGAGAGAAAAGTTTTTGTATTAAACAGGATGGTCAGGGTGAGTCTCACTGAGGCGATATTTGAGCCCCGACTTGAAGAAGGTGGGTGGGGGAAGAGGGTTCAAGTCAGAAAGAATAGCCCGTGCCAAGGTCCTGTGGTGGGAACGTGTCTGGTACAAACACCGCAAGGATGCCATTGTGGCTAGAGAAGAGTAAATAACATGGACAGAGAAGAAACACCGGGTTAGATCCTGTAGGGCCTCATGGCCCCGTAAGGACATGAGCATATGAAGTGAGGGGCACAGTTTGGCCCCTAGAAGATGCTAAGAGTGGAGGGGTGGCAATGAAAATGATGGTGAAGGTGGTGATGTGGATGCCTGAGGACGCTGTGGTAGAACGGGGTACCCCGCCCTCCAGCGATAGCATCTAGGTGACCACAGACACTCTCTCACCTTTCTGAGCCATTCTGCAGATTTCCAAATTAACACAAGCAATTTGCACTTTGAACCCATGCTGAGAAAATCTCTCTGTAAACATAGGCTGTTTCCTGCCATCAGGAGTCTTTATCATGTGCCTGACACCATTATCACCGAAAGGTCACCAGGTGGCACCCATTAGCAGGGCTAACACTTGTTCTGCTGACACCTCCCTCTTCTTCACATCCTGCTGGTATCAGCCGAAATACCCTGAATCTAACAAACTGCCCCAGGAATATTGCGTGTCTCTTGCTCGTGGCCTTTTGCCCAAACCAAGTGGGCCGTTGCCTGGGTAATATGTGGGCTATGGGTCCAAATTATCTGGATATTATTAACACCAACTGACAAGGCTCCAGGCTATGAGTATCGACATCATCAAACCAGCGCTTACCTCATTCTGGCTCTTGACTCCTGGAAGCTATTCCAAAGTGTAACTAATTCTTCTCAGATGGCTACTGCCCCAGCAGAGTGGTTCCATAGCACCATTTATCCGAAGCGGAGCTTCCCGAACACCTCCAGTGCATGGACAGACATATGTGTGAGGCTGTGCAGATAGCCTTTGAGAATGTCCCCTCCCCTGACCTCTGACCTGGCGACATGGGCGACCTAAATTCGTTTTCCAAATCCCTTACCACGTGAAGGTTCTTTCTGAAATTTAAGTCTGAAACTATCAAACGATTCAATGTCTTCTGAATGTCCACAGGAAGGTCCAACCTCCTTAGAACACTGACGAAGCTCTCCATGCCTGGGCCTCTGCCTTCCTCTCCAGCTTATTTCTCACCAGCCGCACCAGCCAGGCTGTCAACTTAAGAGCTACTGTACACCTGGCTCGCCACTGCTCATGCTGCTTTCTCAGCCTGGGCCAGGTGTCCTTCAACTAACTTGGCCTCCTCCACCGCATTCTTTGCAGACACCCCAATCCTGGCCAGGAGCGCCTACCACGTGCGCCCTGGGCAACCGGTCTGTAATCCCATTGCAGCCCTTTACTGCCTATGCTTTTCATGCCTTCACGGGCCTCTCGTGTGCTGGACGTGCTCTATCATTCACTCTGGAGTCTCCACCTCTGAGGAAGGAGTCTATGCAGAGCAGCTGCCCAATAACTACCAGCTGTTTGAACAGAAGAGCCCGTCCCTTGTTTAGTCCTGTACCATGCTCCCTTTGCATCCTGAAGCAGCAGCAGACATACAGTCCGTAGTGCGCTGGACCAGGCTGGTTTGGCACACCTGGGTTCAGATCTCTGCTCGACCTCTCATCAGCAGTGACCTTAGGTCACCCGACGACCTTTCTAGTCCCAGTGTTCCCATCTCTACAAGAGGCGTAGCACTTGCCACTTCTTACAGCTATAGTGAGGATGAACTCTCTTCTAGTGCATATTCCATGGGTGTTAATAATCACCCTTATTATATTCTCCGCAATCAACTAAGTGTTCGCCACATCCACAAAGCTAGGGATTCTTGTCTATGTGTTCACTGATGTGTCCCCGCTGCTGAGGACCGTGGCTGGTCACACACATTGGTTGCATGAACAAGCTGGTCTTGCTCGTCTGAGAAAGAAGTTGTGTCCCTAGACTCTGTGGCTTCACGTGGACGATTCCCAACATATCATTTCCCTTTCCCAGAGGCACTGATTTGGCGGCGCGTGGGAGGGGCCCAGACCCATGATCACGACATTGATTCTCCATCAGTTCAGGAACCTCAGCACTGGATGATTTGAGGCTCCATCTCCTCCCCACCCCCTCTTTTCTCAGCTCATCCCCTGACCCTTTCCAATCACAGTCGACTGAAAGCCCAATCTTCATATCAGTAATGATTATTGCGCCGGGGCTAAGATTATTTTCGCGAGGCACAGAGACCCGGCCGAGGCTTTTAAGTGAATACTTGGTAACAGAACAATCACGTTAAGAGATGAGTGTGATACAGAGCATGAAAATAGGAAAGTATCATGGCCAATTGATTTGGACCACACTTACGGGTTTGTGAAATGAATTTCATTTTTCTGGACCAAATGGAAACCCATCTTATAAATCACTCCCACTCCTGGAGATTAATAAAGGAAACAGGCTTGATTAAGAATTCAGAGCGCTGGTCCCCACCGCAGATTTATAGGCCCAGAGGTCTTGCCGCAGGGATTTCAAGACGTACCACCTGTTAATTGTCCTTTAGGAAGATTAACCCTGGGGCTTCTGGCAAAGATTTGAGGGCAGGGCCTGGGCCCTGCTAAGGAAGTCAGGTAGATTCGGAGAAACATGCTCCTCCATGCATTTCGGATCCTCCCCAGGAACAAACTAGTCTTGTGGCCGTTGGCATAACATTCTGTGGAGTTAGACCTGGAGTCTGGACAGGTGGGGAAGCTGATTTGAAAATCCTTCTGCGTCTCCACTAAAACTTGACACAGTGGGGTTGCGTCAAGGTTTCAAACTAAAAACAAAGCACAAGCAACAGGGGGAGAAAAGGTGTTTCATGAATAACCAAGTGCAAAGTATCCTTATCAGATTGGAGGCTCGCACACCATATGTGTGGAAAGCGTTACAATGCGTGCTGAGGCAGGTGGCACTCCAGAGGAGCTTTGGAATTCCCTGTCTGTCACAGGCTGCCTGCTCAAGACCGAAAGAGAGCAGAACTTGGGAAGCTGGTGTTAGGAGAGAGGAGAGCAGCACGGGGACGAACACTAATTCCGTGGTTCTGCTGGGACAGAACCAACTCCTGTCATTAGTGAAATGTCCCAGTTTGGGATCCAACGGTGTCCTCTGCAAGGAGGGTGTAACTTTATTTTAGCATTCTACTCTATAATATTTTTGACCCTGAAGGTTTAAAATCCAGCAAAAGCTAGAAGTCGGGATGGTGTTACTCATGTCCAGAAGGATACGGAATTAATATCACAATAGCCAAGATATGGAAGCAACCTAAGTGCCCTCCGATAGACAAATGGATAAAGAAGATGCGGTTCATATACACAATGGAATATTACACAGCCATAAAAAAGAAGGAAATCTTGCCATTTGCGACAACATAGATGGACCTAGAGAGTGTTATGCTAAGTGAAATGTCAAGCAGAGAGAGACAAGTGCTGTGTGATCTCATTTATATGTGGAATCTGAAAAACAAAATAAATGAACAAACAAAACAGAAACAAACTCATAGGTACAGAGAACAAATCGATGGTTGCCAGATGGGAAGGGGGCTGGGGAGCTGGGTGAGAAAGGTGAAAGGGATTAAGAAGTATAAATTGCCAATTATAAAAACAGTCATGGCATAAAAAGTTCAGCATAGGGAATATATGAGTAGTCACTAATATTGTAATACTGTGTTTCCCCGAAAATAAGACCTAGCCAGACCAGCAGCTCTCATGAGTCTTTTGGAGAAAAAATTAATATAAGACCCAGTCTTATTTTAATATAATATAAAACCAGGTCTTATGTACTAAACTATAAGACGGGGTCTTATATTAATTTTTGCTCCAAAAGATGCATTAGAGCTGATGGTCTGGCTAGGTCTTATTTTCGGGGAAACACAGTAACTGGATGGTGTCAGGTGGGTACTAGACTTATCGGGAGGATCACTTCGTAAGTTATATAAAAGTCTAACCACTGTGCTGTACACCTGAAACTAATATAATATTGCATGTCAACTATAATTTTAAAATAATTTTTAAAATAATAATAATAATAATAATAATAATAATGACAAGAAGGGAGCATAAGGGAAGTTTCTGAAGTGCTGAAATGTTCTGCTTCTGGGTCTGGATGTGTTCAGTTTGTGAAATGCTATCAAGCTGTACACTGAAGAAATTCACATTTCTGATGCTTATACTTCAACAAAAAGCTGAACACTTACAAAGCAGCACAAGGTGATTGGAGCCTAATGCGTATGTCTAAGTGTCCTGCCCTGACAGATGGTGTAAGGGAAAGCACCACCTAGAAAGACTTGTGTATAGTTTGTATTCATCCATTCACCCATTCACCCACTTACTCACTCATTCAGTCAATAAACCCTGGAGGCCTACTCTGTTGATTCTACACGATTCTGTTTTACCTTCTTTAAGGAACTTGTCATTATCTGAAATTATGTGGAGGTTTATTTGTTTTCTTTACTGGTGTCTCACCTGTCTCCCCCCCCTCCCCCCGGTAGAATATAACCTCACAAGGGCAGGGACCTTGTCTTGTCACTGGCATATAGTAAACACTCAATGAATACTGGTTGGTTTCCCATGTGAAAGAAATCATTGGTCGTGCCCTCAGCCCAAATGCACACCTGTATTGTAGCACCTGATCACATGGTCATTTTAAGCCAGTAAAAAAATTACTGAGCAGCTTGAGGTTTTGGAATGGCAGCAATGACCAAAAACGGAAACAGTCCTGTGCAAACTTCCAGCCCCTGTTTAGAGTCTAGAGTTTTAACAGAAGCAATTAAGGTAACAAGCGATAAGACGTGTGAAAGATGGGAAATAAAGTGTTGCTGGAGATCAGGAAGAATACAATTAGAAGTAAGACAAAGCATAGGCAACAAAAACAAACAAAAACAAACGAGACAAATGAGAAAACTGAAAAGCTTCTGCACAGCAAAGGAAATAATCAACATAGTGAAAGGGCAACCTACGGAATGGGAGAAAATGTTTGTAAACCGTATATCTGACAAAGGGTTAATAACCAAAATATACAAGGAACTCCTGCAACCCAATAGCAAAAACTAAATAACCCAATTAGAAATTAGGGAAAGGACCTGGATACACATTTCTCCAAAGAAGACATACAAATGGCCAAAAGGTATATGAAAAGGTGCTCAACATAACTAATCACCAGGGAAACACAAATCAAAACATACAGTAGTGAGATTCCACCTCATACCTGTCAGGATGGCTATTACCGAAAAGACAAGAGATAGCAAGTGTTGGCAAGGATGTGGAGAAGAGGGAACCCTTGTACACTCTTGGAAACATATATTGAGGCAGCCACTATGCAAAACAGTATGGAGGTTCCGTGAACAATTAAAAGTGTAATCCAGCAATCCCACTTGTGGATATACACGTATATCAAAGCAATTGCAATCAGGGTCTTAAAGAGATACCTGCACTCCCATGTTCCTTGCAGCTCTACTCACAATAGCCAAGACATGGAAGAATCTAAATATCCATCGACAGGTGAATGGAAAAAAGAAAATGTTATACGTACCATGGAATATTCAGTCTTAAAAAAGAAGGAAATCCTGCCATTTGTGACAACATGGTTGAACCTAGAGGACGTGATGCTAAGTGAAATAAGCCACACACAGGAGAACAAATACTGTATGATCTCACTTACATCAGGAATCTAACAGAGTCAAACGCATAGAAGCAGAGAGTAGAATGGTGGTTACCCGGGGCTAGACAGATGAGAAACAGGAAACTGATGGTCAAAGGGCACAAAGTTTCAGTTATACAACATGATTAAGTCCTAGAGACCTGCTGTATAGCATAACAATAATAGTTAACAACACTATATTGTATACTTAAAATTGTGCTCAAGGGAAGATCTTATGTTAAGTATTCTTATCACAGAAAATAAATTAATTAAATCCAATAGGGTTGGAGGAAACTTTGGGAGGTGATGGGTACGTTTACAGCACTGATTGTGGTGATAGTTTAATGGGGACATACTTATCTCCAAACTTATTAAGTTGTACAATAAATATGTACAGCTTTGTGTATGTCAATCATACCTCAATAAAGTGGCTTAAAAAAGGAAGTGAGACAGAAAGAACTGAATGCTCACTGCAGATGCTTGCCTTGATGGTGGAAGCTAGAATATAAATCACAGACGAGCTTCTGAAGACCCTAAAACCCCTTCCACCAAGAAGCTCTCCTGAATTTTTTATATTCTCATCATAAGCCCATCACCTTGACTTAGCCTGAGAAAGTCAGAATCTCTTAAAACCTAGTTTTATGGACTCAATTGTGTGTCCCCGCCCACTCCCCCAAATCCCCATGTTGAAGCCCTAACCCCCAATAAGACTGTATTTGGAGATGAGGCCTTTAATAAAGTAATTAAGGTTAAATGAAGTCATGAGTGTGAGGCCCTAACCTGACAGGGCTGGTGTCCTTATAAGGAAGAGAGTCCAGAGTTCGTTCTTTCCACGCATACACACAGAGGAGAGAGGCCTCCCTAAAAACCAATCCTGCTCATACTGTAATCTTGGACTGCAAGCCTCCATAACGGGGAGAAGGTAAACGTCCATTGTTTAAGCTCCCCAGTCTCTGGTATTTTGCTATGGCAGTCTGGGCAGACTAATACACCAAGAATATCTGGGTTTGTGGCTTTCAGTTACACATATTAGCTGGGACTCTGCTAAGAGTTAGGCACCACAAAGGTCTTACTCGGAGCAGCTCTTCTCAGCCCCATCAGAGCAATTCCCCATCAGTATATTAGTCGATGTCCTATAAATCCTGCTAAGGGTGACCAGAAGGAATTATTGGAAGTGGGTAAAATATTGTCCCCGTTAACTTTCTTCTGGGTCATTCACTCATCCACCAGACATTTATTGAGCATCAACCGTGTACCTGGTATGGTGCCAGGCCCAGGGAAAGGGACAGTAAACAAGACAGGGCAAGTCCTGCTCTGGTGTGGCCGATATTCTAGTGTGGAGAGACAGAAAATCAACGATTTCACAAGACAATTTCAAAGAGTGAGAAGGGCTCTGAAGTAAACAAAATATGGTGACACCGTGGAAAGCGGTGATGGGGATACTTTTGACTGAACGGCCAGGGAAGGTCTCCACGAGAAGGTGACATATGAGCTGAGATCTAAAAGCCTAGCAGGGCCCAGCCAACAGGAAGACCTGGAGAAAGAACATTTCAGGCCGGGGGCACCAATGCAGACACCCTGAGACACCAATGAGGACAGGGAGATGCCCCTTCGGCCCAAACTTAGAGTGATCGCTGGGTTTAAAGGGAAGGGTAGGTGCTCAGTAACTATTTGCTGCTTAAACAGAACCACTCACCTATTAATCATATGTTATCCTTACCTTTCTGTCTCAGGCTGATGGAGGTGTACCAGAAGTCCCTAGAGCAGACGTGGGTTTGAGTCTCTGCCCCACTTCTTGTCTACTGTACTTGTACATGCACAACATTGATCCAGTGGGATGCCATTTATTCAAACCTTGTTATGTTACCCAACCTCATCATTCAACGTGTGGTCCTCAAACCAGCAGTATTAGCATCCCCTGGGAGCATATTCGACATGCAGAACAACCCCTGGCCCCACCCAGACCTACAGAATTAGAACCTGCATTTTCACCGATTTTATGCGCACACGATAGGTTGAGATTCATTGCTCTACAAAACACTTTGTACCATTTTATTTCCTCCTTGGGAGAAAGACATTAAAAGAAGTGAACCCATATGCAAAGCATGACTCTATCATCCTGTCCCTTGACTTTGACTCAAACCACCTTATTTTAATAGCTCCAGAGAAATACGATGCCCATGTGGGCTGCAGAAGCACGATTTGGGAGCAAGACTTGGATCTGGAAAGGACCCATCGGTCAGATGGGCTCAGCGGGGAAGGAACTCAGAAATGTTTGGTCTTCAGTTTCTGTTCAGCTCCTCCTGGAAATCAGAGTCAAATGAGGACAGACTCCCCTGAGGAAAACCAAGACCTATCAGCGGCACTGAGTCATGACTAGTGTGTTTCAATGGGGTGTGGGGACAGTCCTTTGTAATGAGCTCTTGTAATGTCCCAGGACGGGAGGGAATTACAGCAGTGGTTACACGCTGCTTCAGGGTCTCCAGGCCTTCAGGACCACAGGTCTAGCTTCCCAAAGGAATTGGATTGCGGATACTTCTGAATCACTGTTATCTTTGGTGGGAAGGAGGCCCTGGTGTTTGATTAGACACAGATGGAGCAGCAAGGGGTCATGTGCCCGGAAAATTGGGGCTGTTTTGTCTACAAAGCTCCAAGTGGGGAAAGTGTAAGGTCAATGAAATGGTTTCGGCATCCATGGGTCAAATTAAAAGGCAAAGAGAATAATACCATCTGTAATTCAGGAGCCCAACCAGAGCAGGATAACTACATGAGACAGAAAAGCACACACACACACGCAGGATGGGCTCTGTCACCTGAATGTCTTCAGAAAAATGATTATGATTATTTTGCACAGGAAGGAAAACTGTTTCCCAGAATCAATGAAGGGCACTGTTCAGAGACGTCCATAAGTTGGCGTAAGAGCCAGGACAGGAAGGGCCTGAGTATCTACTTTACAGATCGTTCACAGGCGCTAATGGCACAATTGGTCACTCAGGCAGTTCTTTAGTTAGGAGCGTCATCCAAATGGTGGATTTGTCCATACCCACCCTTCAAATTCCTCCTCCCAGATCGTCTGACCCTGTCCACCCTCCAGCAGCAGGTCAGGAAAGTAAGAAGATAAACAATGCACAAGGGTGGCTCACAGAAGTCCAAAGGCCACCCATGACCATCCTCCCTCCCCATCACTGGGCTCAGATGGCGATCAATCACGGAGGAAAATCCAAACCCTACTCCCAAGATCACAGGAGCAGAAAAACAAACCCGAGGCAATACAGATCCCCAAATGGATTCAACCAAGAGTCCTCTAGACCAGGGTCAGCAAACTTTTTCTGTCAAGGGTCAGTTAGTAAATATTTTAGACTTTGCAAATCATAATGTCTCTGCAGTAACTACTCAACGCTGCCAGTGTCGCATGAAAGTAGCCATAGTATGTAAGGAAACGAGCATGGATTGCTCCAATAAAGCTTTATCGACAAAAACAAGGAGCGGGCCGAATTTGGCCTGTGGGCAAGAGTTTGCCAACCCCTGATCTAGAATGATGTAGTCCTATCGTCTCATTTTACAGATGGGAAAAGCAAGGCTCAAGGGGGAAGTGACTTGCCCAAGGCCACACATCTTGGTCAAGATACTTGGCTTGAAAATCTAAAATGTTGACTCCATTTTCTGAAGCCCTATCCACTATACATGGCCCCTTCCTCCCTCCCTTCCTGCCTGCCTTCTTTTGTTATGTGCTAACTGCTGGGGATACCTACACAAACCACCACAGTCCCTGCATTCACAAAGCTCCAGCATAGTGCCATGTTCAGGAGCCATTCTTTAACGAGCTTACTTAAAGAATCAGCACTAAGTTTGCATTGGTTTGTAAATATGAATATTAAAACCACTGCAAATACATTATTAGAACAGTACTGACGAGGGACATACAATACCTTGGAAAACGTATTTTCTCTTTTTATAGGTATGTAGTTATTTGTTAATTATACAACTCATCATGCTCATTAAAGACAAAAAAAAGTATTAATGTAAATAACAGGTGGAAAGAGAAATTTCCCATTATCCCATTATTCAAATATCTATATTAGCAATTTGGTTTATACTCTTCTACATTCTTTATATCTTTACATAGACATGGACATATACGAAGAGTGTGTGTGTGTGTGTGTGTGTGTGTGTGTGTCCATTGAGGGGTTAACAAAAAAGGGATCCTTCTATGCATACCACTGCACAGGTGTGACACTGCTTCTATGATAAAATGTGTATTTATTCCCATCAACTGACTTACCTAAGCTTTTGGAACACACAGCCTGCTCATGAGTTGGCGTTTGCCTGAATTTCTCAGAAGCCTGTGCGGCCTCAGACAGTGTGGTGGTGCTTGGGATGACACAGGAAGGCTGCAGAGATTCTCCTGATTTTCCACCACCTTAGGAAAGGTGAAGGTAGCAGCCTAGTCCTTGGGTGATGAATGTTTTAACATGCTTGCCTAATGGTCTCACTTTCTAGGATGACGATGATGGTCCTGAAAGAGGCAGGCTACTATTAGTCGAGGGCAACCTTTACAAAGAGCCAGACCGATGACCATCCAAAGAGGTAAATAATCCATGGCAGGGAAATATCTGGCATGAGCCTCCAGGGAGTGGACTGAGGTTTCTTTTTTTTGTTTTTTTTTTAACCTTTTCCATCTCAGATTTATGCATCTGACAAGCAAGCAAAACATGAGACCCTCCCCTCAGGCTGGGGCGACTCCGGGTTGTGACATCGAAACCCATGAGCTCAGCGGTTCTCTCCTCTTTGAATGGTGCCTCCTGTCACGTAAATCATCCACGTCCTGATCCAACTCAAACACGACCGTTTTCTGAAGCTGGCAAGGGGAGGTCTTTATGATTCATAATGATTAATTCCATACATCCATTTCCGAGCCCTGACTGTACAGCAGTACTCATGTAGCATTTTCTCAGTGGGAAGCAACACATGCCAACCTTGGATTACGTAAGCAAAGCGGGACGTTCTTGGAAGATTACTGGGTAGCCCACAAACCCTGAAGAATGGACCCAGCAAAGACAGGAAGCAGGGCCCCCTGTCTGGGAGCAGGCACTCTCGGTGGTGTTCTTCAAGAAATCATGGTCTGCATGAACCAACTCCAGCCAATTTCAGTCCTCTTATCATTCCACTCAAGGCTTCCATGTTCACCCAAGTTCAATCTCCACACACAACAGACAGGACACTGTTTCTAAAATTTCTAATGCAATCATGTCTGTCCCCTAGCTTAAAGCCTTTCACTCGTCTCACACTGGCCCTTATATAAATGCCACGTTATGTATCAGAGAAGCCGGGGTCTGGTTTCAACCTAACTCATCTCCCTCCCCCAGTTCCACATCCCCAAAAGCATTAAGCTCCTTCCTCCCTCAGGGAATTGGCACACGTCCATTCTTCTTCCACACTCCTTCCTGTTTCCCACTGCCTCTTCTCCAGGCTAACACATTCCCGCCTGTAGGAGTTTGCCAGGGCTGCCAAGACAAAGCACCACAAACTGGCGAGTATACAGTTCTGGAGTTGTCTCACCATTCGAGATGCTAGCCGTACAAGGTTACGGTGCAGCCAGGGCAACGCTCCTTCTGAAGACTCTCTGGGAAGGATTGTTCTGTGCCTCTCTCCTACCATCAGATGGTTTGCTGCCAACCTCCGGGGTTGCTTGGCTTATGGCTGCATCGCCCTGGTTTCTGCCTTCATGTTCACAAGGCATTCTCCCTGCGTGCATGTTTGTCTCCAAACTTCCCCTTCCCACAGGACACCAATCATATTGGATCGGGGCCCACGCTACTGCTGTATGACCTCATCTTAACTAATTATAGCGACAACAACCCTATTTCCAAATAAGGTCATATTTGGAGGTCCGGAGGGTTAGGGTTCCAACATGGAAATTAGGGGAGGGGGGAGGGGGTACACAATTCAACCCATAAGACCATCCTTCAAGTCTGAAATAAAAATGTCACGTACACAAGACGATCGTCCCTGACTCCCCAGGCCAAGAAGTCCCCCGTCGCCCTCCCCCTGTACTGATTACACCTGTGCTTTTCCTTTATTGCATTTCTCAGTGTGCAAATCAATGATCTGTCCTATGTTTATCTCCCACCATCAGATTAAGTCCCATGGGGACAGGGGCTGTTCTGCCTTCTTTATACAGGATCTCCAGTGACCAGTACACGGGAAGATCTCCATCCATATTTGCTCAGTTAATGAACCAGTCACAAACCAGCCACAAACAGTGCGGTGTGAGGTCTCCAGGCCCAGGCGTTGGAGGCAGAGGAACTGGGTTTGAATCCCATCTCCACTCTTTTCAATGAGCTTCGGTCAGTCCCTCAGCTTCTCCATGACTCAGCTTCCCCCTCTGTAAAACAGGGATAATAAACCATACCCCCTTCATCAGGGTGTCAAGTGGGGGAGTTGAGACGCATGGAAAGTAGGGACACTGGTGGAGGGGCAAGGACACACAGACGTCATCAGCTCCTCAGGCCGGCAACACCAAAATCAGCACCACTGGTGGCTTTGCCCTGACATGAAACATGTGGCTTTTACTAATTTTCGGGACAATTCTTTCTCATGTCACAGGCTCAGCACCCTCAGCCCCCTGCCGTCCCTGCATTTTGTATTTCTGGTTGGTTTGGCTGTGCTTCTCGTTGGAGTGCAATTTCACAGGGTCTGGGAAGAGATGATGTTCCTTGAACTTCCACCCCACGGCTCTCTCAAGATTTCTCAGATACAGCAAAGTAGATCTGGCTCTGGGCGGAACCTGTTTGAACATTCGTTGCACATACTTCCCCAGCCCGAGCCCTTTGGAGTTCTCACCCATTTACTCTTGGCAAAACGCTGCTTCCTGCTTCTGCGAAGTCAAGCTTTCAAGCTTCGGGGGAAAGGCTTTTTGGACAACAAACAGCCCTTTAAAAACAATATTTTGATGAGTTAAGTGTAAATGAATCAGAAACACATGGATTAAGCTTCTCTTGATGTACACATGGGTTTAATAATTATGGGAGGTGGGGAAGAAGGGAAATGGGGCTGGAAAAGCCGTGTCTTGGGTTTTATCAAATCTAAAATGTTTGAGAAGTAATTCAAGACATTCCACACACCCCCAAATGTAGCCAGATTTTCCGATTCCACTTCCAAGGAGCCAC
Source organism: Rhinolophus sinicus (assembly GCF_036562045.2). Lineage (NCBI taxonomy): Eukaryota > Metazoa > Chordata > Mammalia > Chiroptera > Rhinolophidae > Rhinolophus > Rhinolophus sinicus. Next base: position 29,784,101 of record NC_133765.1, on the reverse strand, counting down.
ACAGGATCTTTCTAGTAACGATTGAGTGCTCCAAAGTGCCAGGTTTCCGTGGCTTCTGATTGGCTGGGCACGAAGCTCTGATTTATGAGACCATTCAAAGATTTATATATTGCCATTATAACAAATTCCTTCCAAACTGAATGGTACCCAAATGCAGCTTTATAAAACTCTTTCCTGTTAGAAGCCTCTTTCTATTCACAACACTCTCTTTCTGTGCCTTTCCCGGCTGCACCCCCGCCCCCACTCCCCTCATGCCACAGATTCCCTCATGAGGTCTCAGAGCAATGAAGAGTGAAAGAATTAATTTTACCATGGCTGAAACGTGTTTCACTTTGGATTGAGTTTTAAATGACTTGGGTCTATATAAGCTGCGGGTCATAAGAAGGTTATAGTTAAAGGGCTCATAAGTTAGGCGAAGGGTGGAAGGGGTGGAATTTTATAAATGCTTATTGCTTTCATAAAAAGAAAAGCTAAGTTGTGTTCGTGCCGAACACCGTCCAACACTCAATACATCAGGCCATGCTGTTTCCTAGAGGAAATATCCCATACGGATTGGCTTCTGTCTTCCTCCATGCCGATGACGTCAGCAGCGTTGGATAAGTAACTCCTTCCATGTGTCAGCATCTGTGTGTCCTTCCTCCCAATACATTTTGAGTCACTCAAAGCTCTGAGGTATGCTAAATTACATGGCTTAATGGGCAGAAGAAAAGTAGGATGAAAGATGATGGGGAGGTCTTCCCGCTTTTCTAATTCATTATCCCATCGGGCTCATGTCCCTATCCACCGTCGAGGACAGGGTTATCAAGAAATAACAGAGTTAAGTCTGCATGAGGTTCGGGAGAAGAAGGAGCATGACTGCAGAATTAGAATAGGACAGTTGGTTGTTTTAACAAACATGTAAGGAGTGGTGAACCAACAATGTCACGTATGAGTGCTTCTCCCAGTGACCCAAGCCATCTGTATTTGTCAGCTGTGCCACAACAATGCTGCATAACAAACTATCCCACAATTCAATGGATAAGTCAGGTCTGTGAAGTGACGATGCCGGGCTGGGCTAGCACATGCTTCAGGCTCCAGATTCGTCTTGTACCATGTGGCCTGTTTCACACATGACCTTCTGGAGCCCAGGTCTGCAATGCTTTCTCAGATACAAACACTGCTACTCTAATGCCCTGGTTCTCGTGTGCTACAATTCATGATTTAAGTACTGAAATTGTTACGTATATTCCTAGTTGTTACGTATATTCCTGGGTCTCAGTAGGAGACACAGTAGCAAGCCCAGAGTGTAGCAAGGCCTTCCTAGATAGAAGTAGTGGCTTTGGGTCCAAAGACACAGCCAGACCAAACGACCCAGAAGGGAGGAAGGCAATGGAGTAAGTCTGCTTCTTACAGCAATCTCCTTCTCCTCCCTCTCTTCTCCTTCTGGGGATACCATTGGTCAAACCCAACCAGAAGGCACAGGGCAAGGGAACCCACTGATGCGATTCATGGAGGTCAGCTACCTGGGCAAAGGACAGAGGAAGATGGAGAGTAGAGCCTGAAGGGCAAGCAGAAAAGACGCAGCACAAATGATGTGCTCAGAAAAGAAACAACACGAGGATTCTGGGTGTGTTTGGAGGTATAAGAGAGCAGATACCAGCCATAACAGAACGGACACCACAAAAGTCAAAAGACTTTTCTCAATCCTGTCATGCCACATACAAGGTGGAGACCTCAAATAAGTCACTTTACTTCTCTAAGTCTTATGTTCCCCCTCTGCAAAAGAAGGTAATCAGATTTTTCCTGCTCACCTGAAGCCCAAATGAGCAAACAGGTGGGAAAGCATGTACACTTCATGAAGGCAGATTTTTGTTCTCAGCTGTATCTCCAACCCCTAGAACAGAGTCTAACACATAGTAGATGCTAATACATATTTGTATAAGTAAGACTGCAACTGAAATTGAATCAATGCCTCCTAGAATCCCACTGAAGTGGAGTCACAGACCTGTCTGCCTGACAGTGGGGTGGAGGGTACAGACTGAGACCTCCTTGAGGTTGCAGCCATTTGATCTGCCTTGCAAGCAGGCTGTGCATTCAGGGTTGGTCATTTCCTAAATTAAGTGAGTCGTGAGGGTGACAGTGAGTGCCCGGAATAGAGAGAATCCTACCATCAGCTAGAAAGAATAGAAACCCAACTCAACTTGGCTTAACCAACAGCGGGGGATTTACGGGTCCACATGACCAAAATTTCCATGTCTACTCAGGCAAACGAAAACAAGGAGTGAAAGCGATCGCTCAGCTCCTCGCCATCTCTCCATTCTGTCTTGGAAAATGTTCACCTTTGGACTTCCAACAAGCCCCTATGATGCTCCAACAGCCTCCTTTCTGTTAGCAGCATGGTTACCACGTGGCTCCTGCCCAGTTCTGAAGAAGCGAGGGGGTCTCTTTCTGGTAGCCCCCTCAGAAGGGAAAGGGAGCCCGTGTTTGTCAGAAACTCCCACAAGGGTCTCCTTGCATTCCATAGGCTCTGACTGGTAATGCATCTCGGAGCCAATGGCTGCAGTCTGGGTAGGGGATTCGCTAATTGCTTGCATCAGTTGGACCTTGGAGCAATTCTACCACGGAAATTGACAAAAGCTACAAATCACAGCCTTTTTTCTCCCCCAGAGAGCCAGTTTACTAGCACACCATTGGATGTACTAAAGTTCTCCTGGCCCTGAGATTTTCCACCATGGCCACCAAGATCAGAGAAGGATCTGTTTACCATCCTCCATGCTACCTCCACCGTAGAGTTTCGAAAACACAAATCTGACTAAGACATTGCATGGAAATCCTTCCATAGCTACCCAATGCCTTCAAATGATCTTTCCAGAGTCATTCCCTCACTCACCCTTTGCGCTCTGGCCACAACAAGCCATTTGCTAGTCCCTAAAACCGGGTGCTTTCTCACCTCTATGACTTTGCACACACTGTTCCCTATGCTTGGAACACCTGCTCACCATCCTCCAGCTGATGGATGTCCATCCCTCCCTCAAGACCCAATGCAAATACTTGTATTCTACAACTCTTCCAGGTAGAGCTGACCGATTATCCGCTGAAGTCCCAAAACACCTCTACTCCAGGACCCACCACCATTGTGAGTTTACGTATGTACTCCAAAAGACCGCTTATTTTGTTTATTGTTATAGTCTCAAAGCCTAGCACAGCACCCAACATAGTTCAAAAATAATTCCCAAAGAATAAAGCAAATATGTATTTACCACCCATTACGTGCCAGACACTGGGCTAAGCACTGGATCTTGTGACACGGATCAGACATGGTCCCTGACCTCAAAAAGCTTCAGATACGCAGATAAATAAACAATATAGAGACCTCTCCCAGCCATCTCTACATCCCTCCGACCTAGCATTCATTCTGCGCTAAACATCTGTTTGTGGTAAGAATGACAGTCTCAACTTCCCTTGGCGGATTCGGGCTAGCGGGAGAGCATTCTTGACTCAGCTGTCATTTGTAATATGCCATCGTCACCAAACACTATTAAGCACCCTTGTAGTATAAATACAAAGCAAGTCACAGAGACACAGATCCTGATGTCTGGGAGCCTGCATTAAACTAATGACATCAACCCTCCGCAAACAGGAAAAGAACAAACAAGCAGAGAAAGGACTGCATGCTACCCCGTGAGATGGGGACGGGTGGCCACTGTCATGACGGGATCAGAGCACAGGGACAGAGAGTACCAGGGACTCAGGCCAGCTGCCCTATTTGAGTGGGAGCATGAGAATGAATCACCACCTCGCTCCCACTCGAAGGAGAAGTGAAATGATGATGACTCAGATAAGACACGTGTAAGGCAGAGAGATTACAATAATAATTCATAGTTAATATTTTTCAAGTGCTGTCTATGCACCAGGCATCATGCTGGGCACTCTGTCCCGAACAGGTCATTGAATACCTTGCAATAAGCCTAACGTTAATATTCGTTTTATACAGATTTAAAAAATACTGAGGCTCAGAAGTGTTGAGTCACTTGCCTAAGATTGCACAGCCAGTAAGATAGAAGGCTAGGGTTTCCAACTCAGCTCTCACTTCAGAGCACGATTTTTACACCAGGGCGCCCCACTTCCTTGGAGAAGTTAGAAGACACTACAAAACAAGTTCTGACCCTCTTTTTCCAAGAGGAACCAAGTTTGGATTAAGTGTGCCTAAGAGTTTGAGAATCAGCCAACTTTTAATTTATTCTTGACTATGAAGACCCTGTCTGACCCTTCAGATGCTCTTCTTCCTCACTAGTCTTTTTTTTTTTCTGTATCCTTTAATGGTTGTTAGGGGGTGGATACAAGAAAAGGTCTAAGATCCTAAAGGGGGGAAAAAAATCTACACTATAAATCGGTCACCTAAACAGAATGCCAGGATGGAATATCTCATCTGCCTCTTTGTCACGGACCCTTTGGGAAAGGGCCCTGCAGAATATTTTGAAATTGATGTAATAGTTCTAACATTGTTTATTTTTTTGTAGGGGACTTTTGACATGCTTTTTGGTCATCCACCACCGTTTGAGCACCTATCCTATGTTTGTAGAGTTTCTGATTCTATCAGTTAGGGTGGTGGAAGAAAAGAGATCATGCACTCCATCTGGGTTACTGAGGACAGTGTAATAGGGGGAGTGCTGACAATGGTATAGGAGGGTCACGGAGAATCCACAGGGGAGCGTGCAGTACCCAGGGGCTGGCAACAGCTGGCAGCCGTTCCTACTCTGGTTCTCAAGAGGCAAGGGAGAAAGTTATTAGAACCTGAGAGGAGAAAGTCAAGCAGATGAGGAAGCATTGAGGAGACCACTGAGATTTGGGGGAGGGCCATGGTCAACCTGAGGTGACCAGGCAGGAGGAGCCTGGATGAGAATCACTCTGTGCTCCACCCAAGCCCGCAGCTCACTCTGGGGCCTCCCAAGGGCTGACGTCAACCAAAAGCCAGCTCCATGGATACAGTGCTGTTGGAACAACTTCCCACGGTGAGAAAGTGGATCTGGAGGGACGCATCGGGGGGAAACATGGCACATCCACTGTTATGAATTCAGCCTCCTCGTGGTAGACCTTGAAACTCACTATCCCAGCTTCCCAAGCATGTGACCTAGGCTCAGCCAATCAGGGGTGCTCCTGTGTGACTTCCAGTGGGCTGAAAGGGGACGGCCCAGAATGCACTCTGACAGCCTGGCGGGCAGACATCCAGTCTGCAGAGGAAAGAGTGACAGGTGTCTTAGTGGTGGTGTTTTGGGTAGTGTTGGTGGGTAAAGCTGCAGTGCCTAGGCCTGGTAGCACAACCCAGGGGTATAATTCAAACTGCAGGTTTTAAACCTGATTTTCAGTCCTGGAAATTCTGTAAGCTTTCTGGTATCCTCAAAATAATTATTTTCTGCCTCTACTAGCTAAAGTGGATGCTATTACTGGCAACTACGAGCTCTGACTGAGGCAGTCCTCTACTTAAGAACCTTCTAGAGCTCCCTATTACCTTTGAAGCACTAAATTCCTTCACAAGATTCCAGGACCTGGATCAAATGCAACGCACATTCCAAGCCGGAATGAAATCCTCTCCTCAATGCCACCTTTCCCCCACGCGCCTTGCTTCCAGCCAGTCACCATGCTCTTTATCACTTCCATGCCTTTATACAGGGTTGTCCTCTGCCTGCCTATCTCACCATTTTTCCTCTTCTTTAGCTGAAAAATTCAGCCTTTGAGAAGCAGTTCACCTCCTCCATGAAGCCTTCCTGTCCTGCCTTTAGGAAGGTTTTGCGATCTTTTTTCTGTGCTTCCTTAGTGCTAGGCTGAGTTATCTATTAAAACTCTTATTACATGTGTTTATGTGTCAATCTTTCCCCTCCCCCAAACCCCAAATAAGTGCGGGGTCTGTGTCTTAGACTCTGTATTCATTTCCTAGAGCCGCCATAACAAATTACCACACACTGGGTGGCTTAAAACAACAAAACATATTCTCTCACAGTGCTAGAGGCCAAGAGTCAGAAATCAGGATGCCGGCGGGGCTGGCTCCTTCTGGAGGCTCTGAGAGAGAATCCGTTCCGTGCCTCTCCTAGCTTCTGGCTGGCAATTCTTGGCATCCCTTGGATTATAGAGGCACCACTCCCGCCTCTGCCTCCATCTCCACATGGCATTTTCCCTGTGCCTCTTTCTCATCCCTCTCTTTTCTCTTATAAGGACACCAGTCATTGGAGTTAGGGCCCACCCGAAAGGCCAGGATGGTCTCATCTCGAGGGCCTCAACATAATTACGCCTACAAAGACTCTATTTCCAAAGAAGGTCACATCCACAGGTACCGGGCATTAGGACTTAAGCATACAATAGTCCCCCTTATCCACAGGGGAGATATGTTCCAAGACCCCCAGTGGATGCCTGAAATCACAGATAGTCCCGAACTCTATATATACTACGTGTTTTTCCTATGATAAAGTATAATTTATCAATTAGGCGTGGTAAGAAATCAACAATAACTAATAATACAATAGAACAATTATAACAATATACTGTAAAAGTCATGTGAATGAGGCTCTCTCAAAATATCTTATTGTACTGCACTCACCCTTCTTGTGACGATGTGAGATGATACAATGTCTGCATGACGAGATGAAGTGAGGTGAATGACAAAAGCATCGAGACGCGGGGTTAGGCTACTGTTGACCTTGTGATGATGAGTCGAGGGGATCATTGAGTCCATGAAGATGTCAGTTCTTCCATCCACAAATTTAACGCCTTTTCCACCTTAACTGAGCATTTATCACACACTGTGGCTGTAACTTCTGCAGTTTGAAGTGCGACCGCAAAACTAGCATGAATTTTTCTTTCTTCACAATTTTCGTGGATAGAAGATTCGTTCTTACTATAGATCTTAGCAACCTTAGCCTACGATTGTTGTTTTCTTTCCTTATTACGTGGAGGACGTTCACCTTTTCATGTAAAAGAAGCACTTTACGACTTCTCTGTGGCATATCTGAATTGCCAGCATCACGACTCTTGCACTTTGGGGCTATAATTAAGTCAGATAAGGGTTACTTGACCACAAGCACTGTGATACCACCATAGCCGGTCTGATAACCAAGCCCGATGGCTACTAAGTAGAGATACTGAGAAAAAGGAGGAATCACATATCAGGCAGGATGAACCAAAACAACGCGAGATTTCATCACATTACTCACAGCACCCAATTTAAAACATAATTGAAAAAAAAGTAGCCACGGGGATGTAAAGTACAACATAGGGAATATAGTCAATAATATTGTAATAACTATGTACTGTGTCAGATGGGTACTAGACTTAATGGAATTATCACTTTATGAGGCATATAAATGTCTAATCACTTATGTTGTTTGTATACATCTGAAACTAATATAATATTATATGTCACGGCAATTGAAAAATAAATTTTTAAAAATAAAAAAAACATACAAGTTGTTTATTTCTGGAATTTTCCATTTAATATTTTCAGACCATGGTTGACCGCAGGTGACTGACACCACAGATAAGGGAGGCCTACTGTATCTTTTTTGAGAGGGGGCATCCATCATTCAATCGACGACACATACTCAGGAAAGTGTGAGGACCAGGGCACTCAAAATTTTTGGCTCAGTGAAAATGCAGATATTTGGTTTAGTGGAGTCCCAGCACTAAGAACCCTGCTTGTATAGTAGGTAGTCAATAAATGCCTGTAGATTGGGTGGATGAGTGAATGAACTACATGGAAATCTCTATGATGGGTTAAAACTCAATGTTTCCCAACGACATTCTCTTTCTTTCAGCCGTAACCTTTGCCCCCTTCTCCTCCTGGGACCAGGTTCAAGTGTGTGGAGCATGACAGAATGCAGCTGCTCTTCAATTTCTCCTGCCCCACCTCCAATGCTTCCCCCCCACCCACCCCCACCAACAACTCCTCAGTGAAAATTTTTATAGCTAACCCAGCCAGGGCGGGCACAAATCCCCTTTCATTCTTTGACTCTCTCCTTTCTTTCTACCCCCCCAGCTTTATTGAGGTGTAATCGACAAATGGAAATTGTATATATTTGTGTACAACTTGAGGTTTTGATACACATATACATTCTAAAGCAATCACCATAATCAAGGTAATCAACATACTCATTACCTCACGTAGTTACCGTTTTCATGTGTGCGGGTGGGGGGGGCAGCGGGGTGGGGAGGGGGATTACGGTGAGAAAACCTAGGAATTACTCTCACAGCAGATCCAAGTATACAACACAGCATTGCTACCTATAGTCACCACGCTGTACATAAGCTCACTCATGAACCAGAATGTATTCATCTTCCATAACTGAAAATGTGGAATGGGAGAAAGTATTTACACACCACATATCTGATAAGGGGTTAGTATCCAAACCAAATATAAGGAATTTATACAACTTAATAACCACACACAAAAAATAACCTAAAAAATAGCTGAAGGACCTGCATAGACCTTTCTCCAAAAGAAACATACAGATGGCCAACAGGTCCAAGAAAAGGTGCTCAGCATCACTGATCGTCAGGGAAATGCAAATCAAAGCCACAGTGAGCTATCACCTCACACCTGTTAGGACGGCTGTTATCAAAAAGACAAGAGTTAACAAGTGTTGGTGTTGAGGTGATGAAAAGGGAACACATGTGTACATTTGGTGGGAATGTAAATCGATGCAGTCATCATGGAAAACAGTATGGAGGCTCCTCTTGGGCGTCCTGCACGTGAATGGCTTGTACACTGAACATTCTCTCTAGAGGGAATCTCAGTATTTCCCTTCCCCTTCCCTCTGCCTTCGCTTAAACTGCCATCATAATGATTTCCATCTGAGACAGGAGGTAGGAAATGAGCTGGGGGTGTGAGGGAAGTCAGGGTGTGAAGACAGAGACAGCTCAGACTCACATCTCAGTGGCTGGACCACAGGCAGATGGCGGCGATGAGGGAAAGAGTCAGTCTAAACGTGGAGACAAGTTTCTTCCCTGTTGTTTGAAAATGACAAATCTGTGTTTGATGCAGACTCAACTTCATGCAAAAAGAGAAGCCAGAGTCAAGAGCCACAGGTCCCGGGTCCCTAATAATTTAAAGAACACTCACTACCATTGTAAATCTTCTAAGAAACAATCCTAGTGTCCTGTGTGTGTCAGTTCAATGCATGGATTTGGGAGTCAGTTCCGCCCGGCGTTAATTCTCTGCTCTGGCACTTATACATGTTGTAGTGGGTTGAATAGTCAAAAGATATGTCCCCAAAATGAGCAAACTAAACAGAAATAGTCTCAGAGATACAGAGAAAAAACTGATAGTTGCTAGATGGGAGGGGAGTGAGGGTGGGGAGAAGGTGAAGGGATTAGAAAGCACAAATTAGTAGCCACAATATTGCCACAGGGATATGAAAGACAGTTTGGGGAATATAATCAATAATGTTGTAAAGATTTTGTAGGGTGTCATATGGGCACTTGTCTTATTAGGGAGACCACTTCATGGATGGTGTAGATGCCTGGCCACTGCACTGTACACCTGAAGCTGAAGCTGAATAATATTATAATATTGAATGTCAACTATAATTTTATATATATATGGTCACGGGATGTGGAGTACAGCATAGGGAATAGAGTTACTGGAACTCTAACAGCTATATACGATGTCAGACGGGTAGTAGATTGGGGGAGGGGGGTTATCACTTTGTGAGAGGTGTAAATGTCTAACTATTACATTGTTTTGTACACCTGAAACTAATAAAAAAAGAAAGAAAAGAAAATATATGTCCCGTTGGAACCTCAGAATGTGAACTTGTTTGGAATAAGGGTCTTTGTAGAGGTCTGAAACTAATAAAAAACGAAAGAAAAGAAAATATATGTCCCCTTGGAATCTCAGAACATGAACTTGTTTGGAATAAGGGTCTTTGTAGAGGTAATCAAGGTAAGGATCTCAAGATGAGACCATCCTGGATGCGGGTGGGCCCTATCTCCAATGATGGGTGTCCCTAAAAGAGACAGAAAAGAGAAGACATGCAGAGACACACAGAGAAGAAGGCCATGTAAGACAGTGAGGAGTTTATAATTCAAGGAATGCCAGGAGCCAGCAGAAGCTGAAGAAGCAAGGAAAGATGCTCCCCTTGAGCTGCTGGAGAGAACATGGCCTTGATTTTGGACTCTTTTCCTCCAGAACTAAGACAATAAATCTCTGTTGTTGCAAGCCATCAAGGTTTTCAGTCCGAGAAACTAATAACAGATGTGATGCCAGGCAAGCCATTTCATTTCTCTTCTCTAAGCCTCTGTTTTCCCACCTTTAAAATGGGGACAATAATATTTACCTACCATGTTTCCCCAAAAATAAGACCTAGCCGGACAATCAGCTCTAATGTGTCCTTTGGAGCAAAAATTGATATAAGACCCCGTCTTATATTATATTATATAAGGCCCGGTCTTATAGTAAAATAAGACCGGGTCTTATATTAATTTTTGCTCCAAAGGACGCATTAGAGCTGATTGTCCGGCTAGGTCTTATTTTCGGGGAAATAGGGTAATAGGAGGGCAGAAGACTGGCTAGGAGGATATCCTCAGGACAGGGCTCAGTAAAGCTGCAGTCATTGTCATTCTTACAAGCCCATCTTCTACAGAGGGGGGGTCTATGAACAGACGAGCCCCACGCCTTGAAACAAATGTCTAGGGTAGGGACAGACATAAGAGGGTGCATTCTTGTGACCTCTAGCCCTGGACATCAGAGGCGGGAGCTGGGAAGGGCAGGATACAAGCAGAGAAGACCTCAGGTGACGTCAGGAGGTCAAGGACGGCCAGAGACATGCAGGAGAAACCCAGAGAGAGAACAAGAAAGAGATCGCGCTCCTCCTGGGCTTCTGAGAGGGCCGGAGACACGGCTGCACGTCTCTCTGAGCTTCCGTTTGTTTTTCTATAAATGGGGATAATAATAGAACCTCCCTCACAAGGTTGTTGTGAGGATAAAGTGAAATTCAGTGTGGAAAGCGCTTAATACAATACCTGCTATTCATTCATTCATTCCATTAATCATTGTTAGACACTTCTGTGAGCCAGGCTGCATGTGAGACATATAAGAAATACTCAGTAAATGCTGCCCATCGTTTTTATTTGTTATTATTGTTGGGTGAGCTGTGAACATCTCTGTTGACTATGGGCTTCCCTGACTGTAGAAGAAAGATGCAAAGGGACCATCCTTTGTCCTCCCCCTGAATCCCAATCTGACATCCCTCTGGGAGGCATCCACCCATCACCCATTCAGGACCACAGAGGAGGAGACACTGTGGGCAAGTCTACTATATTTGACACCTCTAAGGCTGTCGTGAGACTTCCACGAAGAACACGAGTGACGTCCTTGGTGGAATGTCTGGTGCATAGAGTGGGCTATGCCAAGTCAGCCTGTGCTATTGTGATAGTGATGATGGTTGTGATTATTAGCATTACTCTTCATACGTTCCAAGGCAACGACCCATGATTCACAATGACGAATGAGCTGATCTCAAGAACTTTCCTCATAAAAAGAAGAGCCAAACGTAGTCACAAGCCAAGGCACTGGGACATTTTGGAAGGGAAAAAAAAAACACCTTTAACAAACAAGCTTTGGGACCACAATAGAAAATAAATGATTTGATGAAGCATTAATTAATCAGGGGGGAAACTGTCTATGAACTTCAATCTTGGACCAAAGCAGACAGCCTTCCGCTGGGATCTTTTGTGTGGCCCCCTCCTCCCTGCGATCATATTCCAAGGACATGATGTCCCTGTTGGACATCTCAGCCCCGACCCCCAGCTGTGACAAGAAAAGTGGGGTTAACATCTGCCCTTTATTGGGCACTTATTCTTTCCAGATACCGAGCAGTGTTCACATACACTGACGTACCTTACATCTCATATCGACCCTCTGTAGCACACAAGGTCAGACAATCAAGTTCACGAACGCATCCTAGAAAAAGTGCTCCATACCTCATTGCTGAATGTCACTACGGTCACCTTCGAAAGACTCCCCTTGGGAAGCTATGCACCGACACCAGTGCCTAGTCCACCCTTCAAAGCAATTTTGGAACTCTTTTTCTGAAATGGTCATCAGAGCTGTCATTGTATTACCCTTGATGTCCTGAATGTCATCAAAATGTCTTCCTTTCAATATTCCCTTTATCTTTGGGTAAAGAAAGAAGTCACTGGGGGCCAGATCAGGTGAGTAGGGAGGGTGTTCCAATACAGTGATTTGTTTACTGGCTAAAAACTCCCTCACAGACAGTGCTGTGTGAGCTGGTGCATTGTCGTGATGCAAGAGCCATGAATTGTTGGCAGAAAGTTCAGGTTGTCAAACTTTTACACGCAGCCCTTTCAGCACTTCCAAATGGTAAACTTGGTTAACTGTCCAGTCGGTACAAATTCATAATGAATAATCCCTCTGATATCAAAAAAGGGTAGCAACATCGCTGCAACAAGTTCACGAACTTCATTGTCCGACCTCGTATATTCTTATTACCCCCATTGTACAGACGCGAAGACTGAGGATCCTTAAGCCTCTTGTCCCAGTGATAGATCCAAGTTCTGAACCCTGGGCCGTTTGTTCCTACACTCTTAGGACATTTTGCTCAACAGCCCAAAGGGTTCACGTCCAAGCCCTCGCCAGCTCTAAAGACTGCAAAGTCCTCAGGTGTAGATCTGCCCTTGGCCCTGGAAATCATCTTATAAACATTATTCTTTCCCCGGTCAATCTTGGCAGCCCCAGGCAGGGGCAGGGGCAGCCAGGCCAGGGAAGTTGAGTCTCTCAGCTATAAATCGCCTGTCTCCGACACACCCCTTAACTGCTTATCTCTGGAAAACATGACCCGGGATAAGCCAGGGGATGGCAGGCCAAGCCATAAAGCAGCCGGCCAGAGGACATGGGGTGTCTGGCTTATGTTCCTGACATTCCAACTGGTCGATGGCAGAAACCTAGCCTGCTCGTCCCTCCCCCTGCAAAATGGCCTGACCCATTGAGATGCCACAAGAAAGTCACCATAGGTCTTTTCTCATCTGTCCCCAAGACATCCATTCTTGCCAGCTCCCCTCTGAGCCATTACCCCATGGCTGTCCTTCACCCTCTGATTTATTTCAGATGTGTGAATATCATATGAAAGCTCGGATTTCAAAGTCCCTGTGCATGGAGGCTCTGGCCCCCTTGGGCCTGGCTCTGCATGAAGGTCTTTCCCATGGATGGATGGATGGCGCCATCACACATCACGGCAGTGGCACCATCTTCCCAAAGGCTTTTGTCTTCCTGACAGGAAGGGCACCAGAAGCCTCTTCCCCCAGAACGAGGCAAGCTTTTAGTTTTTGGCATTTCTCTTTATACATGTATACATACACAGACTCACAAGGCCTCATTGGAAGGGGCCACTTTCGGTAGGAGTTTTAATTAACTCTAATCTGGTTTCTGCACTCTTATTCCAAGTGACAAAGCATAAAAAAAAAAAAATGGTTGTCAAGAATTGCATTTTTTTAAGTAACTTTTTCTAGGTCAGGACCCACTTTTGCCTTCTCAGTCTCATACTCGTCACACCTGGAATCTTAGCCAAGTTTACCTTTATGTCTCCGAGCCTCAGCTCCTCGTTTTGTAAAAAGACTGTTAAAACTGTTGTGAGATCCATCCATGTTGTCAAAGCAGAGAACCATGTGATTTCACTGATATGTGGTATATAAACCAAAAACAACAAAAGAACAAGACAAACAAAGGAGAAACAGAAACTCATAGACACAGACAATAGTTTAGTGGTTGCCAGAGGGTAAAGGGGGTGGGGGGTGGAGGGTGGGAGATGAGGGTAAGGGGGATCGAATATATGGTGATGGAAGGAGAACTGACTCTGGGTGATGAACACACAATGGGATTTATAGATGATGTAATACAGAATTGTACACCTGAAATCTATGTAATTTTACTAACAATTGTCACCCCAATAAATTTAATTTAAAAAGAAAAAAAAAATCTGTTGTGAGAATTACATGAAAACACAAGTGAAGTCCTCGGTGTGGCACCCGGTACATAGCGTGCCAGTAATGACTTAATACATGTGAGTTAATACATCAGATGACTTAATACGTGAAAATCAAATGAGTTAATACGAGGTCAGACAATTAAGTTTGCGAACTCATCCTAGAGAAAGTGCTACATATGTCATTGCTGAATATCACTATGGTCACCTTCAAAGTACTCCCCTTGGGAAGCTGTGCACTGATGCCAGTGCCTAGTCCACCCTTCAAAGCAATTTCGGAACTCTTTCTGGAATGGCCATCAGAGCTGTCATCGTATTACCCTTGATGTCCTGAATGTCATCAAAATGTCTTCCTTTCAATATTTCCTTTATCTTCAGGTAAAGAAAGAAGTCACTGGGGGCCAGATCAGGTGAGTAGGGAGGGTGTGCCAATACAGTGATTTGTTTACTGGCTAAAGACTCCCTCACAGACAGTGCCGTGTGAGCTGGTGCATTGTCGTGATGCAAGAGCCACGAATTGTTGGCGAAAAGTTCAGGTCATCTAACTTTTTCACGCAGCCTTTTCAGCACTTCCAAATAGTACACTTGGTGAACTGTTTGTCCAGTTGGTACAAATTCATAATGAATAATCCCTCTGATACCAAAAAAAAGGTTAGCAACATTGTTGCAACGAGTTCGTGAACTTAATTGTCAGAACTCGTATGTGTAAATACGGATATATATAAATATGTAAGTACATGTGTTACATAATGCAGCTCCAATGATGCTACAGAAGCATGTTCACTAACGACCTAGGTACTGTAGGCTCCGAAGGAGGCCAAACTTAGAAATACAGGGAGCAAACTGAGTTTCCAGTACAGGTCCTTTCAGCGAAAAGCTTAAAAAGTGCCATATTTCCTTGATTCTGAAAAAACAACTTCTGAAATCCATGTATCATACCTGATGCGTGCAGTTGCTATAGTGGGCTTTTTTTCCCCCCCTAAAACACATCTCCTAAATGGATGCATGTTATTATTGCAATAACCTCTTCCGTCTCCCTGTCCCCTTGGCGTCCTACTGTCCACTCAGCACAGCCACCAGAGTTGGCCTCATGAAATGTAAGTCAGATCAGGTCCCTCCTCGATGCAAACCCCTCCGGTAGCGCCCCTCCCACTCATAGTAGACTCTAAAATCCTCACCATTGGGTATATGTGACCACGCCCCCTCAACTTCTCTGACTTCCTCTTCTCCAGCCCCTCCTGTCTCTCACTCTGCTCCATCCATGTGCGTCTCCTGGCTGTTCTCTGAACGTGCCCAGCACAGCCGGCCCCAGGGCCTTTGCACTCGTGAGTCCCTCTCCGTCACCCTTCCTGCAGGTCTCCACCCAAATGCCACCTTCTCAGAGATGTCTTCCATGACTACTCTATTTTTAAAAGTCCTTTATTCTACTCTAATTGATATTATAGTATGGATTACTTGGTCCTTGTCTGACTCCCCAAAACAAAAGATACACCCCCTAAATGGTGCCTGGGCCATAGTTGGCACTCAAATATGTTTTGAAGGAATAACATTGAGGGTGTCTTAGAATTAGAAAGTATGATAAATATGACCTTTTTAAAAATCCTCTCCATAACATAGTTAGGTAAACATTACTATCCTGTTTCCCCGAAAATAAGACTGAGTCTTATATTAATTTTTGCTCCAAAAGAGGCATTAGGGCGTATTTTCAGGGGATGTCTTATTTTTTCATGTACAACAATCTACATTTATTCAAATACAGTCATCATCTTCTTCTGGAACATTGTCATAACGTACTAAATGCATCCGTCTGGCTGACGGTCTTAACTGGGGCTTATTTTCGGGGTAGGTCTTATTTTTGGGGAAACACGGTATTAATCCGATTTACAGATGAGAGATCTGAGGGTCACAGGGATCCGCTAAATCTCTGGGCACCAACCTGGGAAGTGGCAGAGCTGGTATTTCAGCCCATTTCTTGCGGTTTGAGAGCTCGAGCCCTTCCCATCACTCCCCAGGGCCTCATGTGAGGTCAGAAGGGACAGCTGAGTCGTCAGAGCAGTCCCCAGGGAACCCAGAGGGTTTGGAGCCCTGGGGTCTGGGCTGTGTCTACAGGAGCTTTGACCACAGCTGACCCTGGAAGAAGGATATCAAATACCCAAACTAGCTGCGTAGGTGGAGACCAGCACTGTCGCCACGCAAAATCCTCAGGGCCATAGGCCAGAGAAGGAAGAGAGGAAGATGTTCGTCCAGCTTTTATAACCCAGGGTATGTCACCTACCACCATCACAGACCCAGACGGGGGACAAATAGACCCTAAATTCTTTTTATAAAGATTTATCCAAACTGATCTGGATTATACCACTTGCCTGCCACTTGAAAACCATATCAAGATTGAAATGAGAAAACTATATATTGACTTCCAATACCTCTTGACTCACTTTCTTCCAGGACACATGTCAGCATCAGCAAGGATTTATAAGGAAGCTGTACAGACCTGGGTTCAAATCCGACCTCTGCCACTTACCAGCTGTGTGGTCTTAGGCAACTTACTTAACTTCTCTGTGCCTGATCCATAAATGAAGATAGTGCTAGTCTCCTAGGAATTTGGAGAGAATTAAATGAGATGTTCTGTAAAGTGCTTGGCATATATTAAGTACTCCACAAATATTAAGGTTTAATGTTTTTAAATCCATGGGGTGGGTTGTCCTTTATTTTGAGTGAACAACCAGTTTGGGGGCACTGACAGTATGCAGGTCTCTCTCAATAGTCCATCCTCACAGCCACCCACAAAGCCTGGCTCCACACAGAGCTTTCTGTCCCAACGCAACTTCTCCGTAGAGGTTGGAATGGTATCCTTTCAATACGCTGTCAAGCTGAATCATGGGAGCTATTTTATATGTTGTGTCATCGGTAAGTCTTCGAAACCCAGTGTGTGGGTTAGGCTCACAGAACATCTCAGTTTGGAGCAGCCCTACTGCAAGTGCTCGGCAGCCACACGTGGCTGGTGGCTGCTGCACTGGACAGCGCCGCTTCTCCCGGATGCAGGCTCCCGAGTCACTGTCATCTGAGGCCAACATGCTCCTCTCCCCAGTGGGTCCTTCCCTCTCCTTGGAAAACTCCGCTCTGTTCATCAGAAGCAGGCTGCTCCCTGTAACTTCACAGAACCACAGGGGGCAGAATCCCTCTCCTGGAGCGCATGCCTCTCCACCAGGCGATGGGACCACAGACGCCAGGAGGTTCTGCCCACTCTGCCTGCCCTGCCCTTGCACCGTGTTCTTTCTTGCGTCTGTCCTGTCGCGCTGACTCCACCCCGAGTGGGGAACACAAACCAGGGGAGCAGACATCTGAGCGTAAACATGTAAGCACACACAGCAGAGCGGTGGGGACAGCAGCAAACTTGGAGCCACCTGCCCCATCTGAAAGGGCCACCTCTCCTCACCCTCCACCAACTGCTGCCAATCAGGGCGTGAGCCCAGGGGGGCTACACCTCCCACTTTTATAAGCTAACCAAGCGATTGTGATTGTTACATGAAATCGCCTGATACTTAGTGTTGGCTCGATAGGTGTTTTTTTTTGACAGACTTTATTTTCAGAGCAGTTTGAAGTCACAGTAGAATTGAACAGAAGGTACCCCCTGCTCCCACACTTGCACAGCCTCTCCCACTATCAACCACCTCACCAGAGCGGGACATTTGTGACAATCAATGAACCTACACTCATACATCGCTGTCACCCAGAGTCTCCATTCGGGTTCACGCTTGGTGGTGTCCATTCTATGGGTTTAAACAAATGAATAATGATAGGTAGCCACCATTACAGTGTCACACAGGAGTTTCACTGCCCTAAAAGATTCTCTGTGCTCTTGTCTATTCATCCCTCGCTCCTCTCTAATTCCTGGCAACCTCTGCTAGTTTCACTGTCTCCTTAGTTTTGCCTTTTCCACCATGTCACATATAATTGGAATCCTACTGTAAGTAGCCTTTCCCAATTGGCTTCTTTCACTTAGTAATGTGCAGTTAAGGCCCTTCCATCTCTTCGCATGGCTTGACAGCACATTTCTTTTTAGCGCAGAGAATATTCAGATGTCTGGAATGTACCACAGTGTATTTACCCATTCCCCTGCTGAAAGCCATCTTAGTCACTTCCAAGTTTTAGCAATTATGAATAAAGTGGCTATAAATATCTGTATGCAGGATTTGGAGGAGCACCACTGTGGCTCACCAGGTGTGCTTAGTTGTGACACTGTCTTTTAAAGCAGCTGCACCACGTGCGTTCCCACCAGCACTGAATGAGAGTTCCTGTTGCTCTATGTCCTTGTCAGCATTTGGCGTTGTCTGCGCTCTGGATGTGGGCCTTTCTAACAGGTGAGTAGTGATATCTCCTTGCTGGTTTTCCATTGACTTTTTAAAACACCATATGAGCCTTCCCAACAAGAAAAACAAACAAACAAACAAAGAGTTCTGCTTCACCAGCACATCTGTTCTACAACAGCAAAAGTGAACAGAGCAGATCTTCAAAGTGGGGTGCACAAGCTTGGAGGGGGTGGGAGCCAAGCCAGTGGGGAGCCGGGAACATGTAGCAACCCTTGGATGTACACTTGTCGTTTTATGTCACGCTTCCTCAGGTTCCGGTTTTGTGCATGTGTTAGGTGATCCCGCTGTGTGCAGTGGTACCTCGGTTTTCAAACATAATCCGTTCCGGAAGACTGTTCGAGTTCTGAAACGTTTGAAAACCAAGGCACGGTTTCCCCATAGAAAGTAATGCAAGATGGATTAATCCGTTCCAGACCTTGAAAATCAGCCCCTAAACCTGCACATTTAGCATGAATTTTACTATTTAGTGATGCCAGAGATCCATAAAATGTATGGCGTCTGTAAACCGAAATGTTTGTCAACGGAGACGTTGGAAAACTGAGGTACCACTGTATTTGCAATGTGGCAGATAGTCTGGTGCCCTCGGTTACACACCTCTGGCTTGCCCCGATTTCAGCTGCCCTGCACCATGATAAATGGTGGTGCCTGAGCTGAGGCTCCGTGGACAGGACCCCATCTCAGACTCATTCCCTGCAGCTTTCTCCACACGCCCCCGGGCCTTGACCACCTTCAGGAGACCTTGCCTCACCCATGCAGCACAGCCCGGAAGCGTAGCAGCAATGATGGTCCGGGAGGCAACATTCCAGTGATGGGTGACAGACACAGTTGGACAAGCATCCCAGCCTCTGGACAGACAATTCCAGGATCCAAAATCAAGCCCAGGTGTCCACAGCGACAATCCACTCACAAGCACATCATTTGACTGACGGCACCTCTCTCCCGGCTCCCTCAACCCCCTCCTTCACTCCTGCTACCTGGGATTCCTTCTAAGTCAGCTACTGTACCTACATCCTCACAGGCTCTGCTATTCTAGGAGCGAGAAGTAAGACAGCACATGATAAATGAATAACATTATGAGTTAAACATAAATATGCATGCATGGACAGTGCACGTGCATTTAAAGGGACCTGAAATGTGCATTTGTTTTTGAAGTGACCTGCAATGACATGTGGTAATGCAGTGAGTTAGCGGCACAGGTGGAACAAGAATCGAGGGCCCAGATTTTCAGGCAAGAATGGTTTCCCTTGAACTCCTTGGCAATTAAGAAATAGAAAGAAACTGCTGTCTCCCAACATTGTGAACCTCCATGGCCCAGCTTTGTAACTGGGGACTCTTTGGGCTTAAAATAATGAGAAAAATTAAACATTAAAGAAAATGTAATGGCCTCCATTACAAACACACACAGCAAAAGGGAAGGATTCAGGTGAAGCTCGATCTAGCTGCTCAACGCTGTCAGCAGCATCCCGTCTCTTCCCTCTCTGACTCTGTCTTACTCAGTGTCACCTTTATCCTAAGGCTTGATACTCCTTCAGCCTCAAGGAAAAGCCTCACTCAGATTTGACACTTTGAGTTACACACTCAACCACTCAACCCAATCCAGTTACTGGAGAGAGGAATGTGACTTGGGCCAGTCAGGGTCCCACCCTGGAGCTCAGGGTGAGCTCCGTCCTTCCACTCTGGAGGCTGCTACACAGCAAGTGAAAGATGAACTCAACTCAGAGGCGACCAAAGAGGTCAACCCACAGCTCTCCCAAGGATTAAACATCAGCCTGAAGGGCCACAAGGCACTGAGCTCCCTGAATCATAATGAAATGTTGGCATGCTCTTTTTTCAGTTTTGTGCCTGACTCCTTAGGATGAGTTTGCCTGAATTTCTAGGTAGACCATTCCATAGAAATAAACACTGCTGGCTCTTTGGAGAACCAGTCTCCCCAGGCTTCTGATGGACCTTGAATCAATCACAAAATTCTAGTCCCTTATTTGGTTCTTATGGGCAAATGATACAAAATACCATAGACTTTTGTGTGTACCTACAACCAAGGACTGTTTCCATGACCTGCTCCATGACTCCTTAGGATTCATGAGCCCGAAAGCAGGGCATCAGAGCTTGCCAAGCACATCAGCAGTTCTGAAGCGTTCCAGGGGCCTGGGTTCGTTACTCCATGCCAAGCTCCCCATGGAACACACACTCTGATAAAATGCCAGGATGGGCAGGTGGCTCACTGGGCTTTTGTACCCTCCTGAGAAGGTGAGGTTAAAAAGAAAGTGTGGGGCTCTAATGCTTTCCTGCCTTGTCACTCCCATAAAGGATGACTGAAACTTTAAAAAATAAATGTATCACTCAAGCATCACCCAAGTACGTGGTTGTTGTGAGAACCTTGAGCAATACCTCGATGCATGAGGAGTGAATTCGTTCGGGTTCCCGTTCACCTCCCCCAACCCCACCTTCTCTCCAGATGTGGACACCATTAGGATTTTAGTACGTATTCTTCCAGACCTTCTCTTGTGCGTGTATATAGCATGTGTAGACGCACACACCAATTTCAGTTAATTTTTCAAATACCATAAAATATGGTATTTTTAATACACACACACACACGTATTTTTAAAATGTGTTTTTCCATTGAAAAACATCCCTTGGTGATCTACCCATTGCAGACCTATTTCTATCAGTCCGCCCAAATCGACCTCATTGCTCGTAACAGAAGCATAGAACTTCCTGGTACAAATAGACGATGGTGTAATTCATTATGGTGCCAAGAATTCATATGTATTAACTCATTTTAGCCTCACTTATCTCTCTGTCTTCATCCCTCCTTATTCACTTCCTTCCATCCCACCCACCGCTTCGCTATTCCTCAAACACACCAGGCAGGTTCTGGCCTCAGGGCCTTTGCACTGGCTGTTCCCTCTGCCAGGAGTGCTCTCTCCCTCAGATAGCCACCTGTCTCTCTCCTTCACATCCTAGTCTCTAATCAAGAGCCACCTCGTCAATGAGGCCTGCCCTAGCCACCTTATCTGAAATTCCAACCCACTCTTAATCTTAACACTTCATTCTCCTCTTGTGTTATTTTTCATTCCTTAGCACTTAACACTAGCTCCTTTGTGACCTGTCTCCCACCACCAGAATGTCTGTTTTGTTCATTGCTATGTCCCCAGTGCCTCGATCAGCTCCCACGTATTATAAGTGCTCAATAAACACTTATTGAATGAACAAACAATCATGTTATGTTATTAGTACTCTCCTTATTCCCACATTACTGAAGAGGAAACTGAGGCACACAGAGAGAGAAAGTGCATGGTCAACAGACTTAACCTGCCAAATGCAAGTACATCATCACTATAAACTATCAACGGCACTCCTAACTGCTGTTGGCTCTCTTTCGATTCATTCAGGTAACAAATATTTATTGCGCATCTACTACTAGCTTGGCTCCCTACATAGTAGATTTGGACAAAAATTTGGGTCCTGCCCTCAAGCAGCTTACAGTTTGGCAGGCAAACAAGGCTTGAAAAATCACAATGACAATTGCAAGACCACCTCAGGGTCACAATAAGGCACACTAATGAGACTCGAAGATTAGAAAGGCTGCCTGGAGAAGGTGACATTCAAGGCAAGACCCAAAGATGCGTGGAAGGAAGAGCATTCAAGGGGAAGAAACAGATGTGCCAAGTCCTGGCAGCTAGGAAGAGAGGCTGCGTGCGTAAATTGGGCCTGAACGAGACAGAGACACTGATTGCATTTAGCAAAAGCTACTTCCCTCTCACGTCGTGTGTAGCCTGCTAGAAAGCCCCAAGCACTCCCCGCCACTGCGATCGGGAGAGCCAGAAACATTTTGCTGGCACTTAAACTGTCCCTGACACTTCTAAATGCTGGGGGCTCCTTCTACTTTAATCCAAGGAATTAGCTTCTGGCCCCACCAGCGCCATTCCCTGAATTGCTGGGGGGCAAAGGTCAGTGCATTAAGCAGGGGAGATTAATACCCAGCCGTAAATCCCAGAAGCAGCATTTAAGCAGCAGTAATATTTCACACGGGATTGTCCAGCCATTGATCGGCCCATCCTGGGGAGGGTGCGTGCTGCGTCCTGGGCCAGCCGTGTTTATGAGCCCTGCCACGGCCTCCTGGGCAGTGCCCCCCACACACTGCCCTTTGATCAGGGAAATCCAATACCTGAGGTCTGGGCTTTATGAGCAAGCAAGTCTAGATTAAGGGAATTAACCACAGTAGATCACAACTAATAAAACGGTGCCTGGGCCCCACCGCAGCGTGGCCCTGGGGGACAGGTGGGGGCGCAGTAGCTGCCAGGGTCCCACACAGGGCCACCACTCCTCCCAGAGCCACACTGTGCATGGAGGTTGAGTGTGTGTGTGTGTGTGTGTGTGTGTGTGTTTCATCTCAACTCCCCCATACATTTCTTTTTCTTCTTCTCCACTTTCCATGGAACCTTTCAGAAACCAACATAGATTTGACATTTCCTAGAGAAACAGGGACTCCCAGACAATGCATGTATCCACTTATTTCTCCTCACAGTCATTCATTCATTAAGTATTTATGATGAATAGCTGTTGCGGGTTGAATTTCATCCCCGCAAAAGAGATGTGCAAATCCTAACCCCTGGCACTTGTGAAGGAGACCGTATTTGGGAATAGGGTCTTTGCAGAGGTAATCAAGGGAAGGTGAAGTCATACTGGGTTAGAGGGGACCCACATCCTGTCTGGAGTACTGCAATGACCTCTGTGAAGGTTAACTTTATGTATCAACCTGGCTAGGCCACGGTACCCAGATATTTGGCCAAACATCAGTCCAGATGTCACTGTGAAGGTGTGGTTTTAGATGAGATTAACATCTCAATCAGTGCACTCCGAGTACAGGACATTACTGTCCACAAGTGGTGGGCCTCACACAATCAGCTGAAGGCCTTAGAAAGAAAGACTAGTCTGAGGTCCCTCCAGGAAGAGGAAATGCTCCAGACTGTCTTCAGACTCCGGCTGCAGCAGCAACTCTTCCCTGGGTCTCAGCCAGCCTGCCGGCCTGCCCTGAAGATTTTAAACTTACCAGCACTACACTCGCACGAGCCTGTTCCTCAAAATCTCTCTCTCTCTCTCTCTCTGTATATATATATATATACATATACACGTATATGTATGTATATATATTCCAGTATATATATGTATATATACTCATATATATATACACATATATAATTATAAATTATATATATATATACATACATGTATATAATTATAAAATATATATAGAAATTATACACATGTTTATAATTTATAATTTATACAATCTCCATTTTTAATGTGCATTTTCTTTGTTGAAGGAAACAGGTCATTTTTTGTTTCCTATTTCTGCTGTAAAAATGACCACAGACTTAGTGACTTTATTATTTATAAATTATAATTGGTATATAATTTATATATGATAATTATAACTTACATTTACATATACATAAATGTAAGTTATATATAAAGCATATATATACATGTAAATTATATATATTTGTATATACAATTTATATATAACTACAATTTATAATTAGATCTTTATACATTTTTGTATCTATATAAACCTACCAGCTGTTCTGTTTGTCTGGAGAACCCTGACACAGCTTCCAAACCAGACTCCCTGCCTCAAATCGTGTCCTTCTCATCCCTTATCACTTCTGTATCTTACTCATGAAGCTTCCTTTCCCTAAAATTACCTCCCTCCCAATTCCTCTCTCCCACCCCTGTCCCCCAGCTTGTCCCAGCCCCAACTGAAGGGACCATCTGAGATCAGTCAGGGTCAGACTTGAGTCCAGATTGACCTGATTCCAAAGTCCACACTTTGAACTACACTTGCACAGTGGTCCACTTCATAACCCAATTCAATGGGGTTTTTTAATTCTGGAAATTTCCAAGGTATATAAAAGTAGGAAAAACAGTATAATGAACTGCTTTACCCATCTCCTAGGTTCAACAATTATTCTTGTCTTATCAATACCTGCCCTCCCCTCCCTCAACGCTTGCACTGTTTTGAAGCAAATCCCCAACAATATGTTCGTTCTCAATTCATTCATAAATATTTCAGAAGATATAGCTAAAAGGTAAGAACATGTCTCACAGAACCATAATACCACTATCACACCCCAAAACTGAACAATTTAATAATAATTTATCATTACTATCAAATGTCCAGTCCAGTGTTCAGATTCTTAGTTATCTCATATACGTCACTAATGGGTTTTTCCATTTTTTAAAAATTGATTTGAGGGGCAGCCGGATGGCTCAGTTGGTTAGAGCGTGAGCTCTCAACAACAAGGTTGCTGGTTCGATTCCCGCATGGGATGGTGGGCTGTGCCCCCTGCAACTAAAATTGAAAACAGCGACTGGACTTGGAGCTGAGCTGCACCCTCCACAACTAGATTGAAGGACAACAACTTGGAGCTGATGGGCCCTGGAGAAACACACTGTCCTCCAATATTCCCCAGTAAAATTTAGTTTTAAAAAATGTATTTGAATCAGGATCCAAATGAAGTCTAGAAATTCCAGGCAGATTGTGACAGGCTGACGTGTCTCCTGAGTTTCTTTTAATGTATCGGTTTCCCTATGTCTTCCTTTGAGTTCTCCTAAAAGCAGACCCAGAGACAAGAATGTGGGTGCAAACAGTTGATTTTGGAGGTGATCTCACGAAGCACGGTAAGGGAGGGCTGAAGTGACCCAGAAACGGAACAAGAGCTGATAAAGTGCATGTTAATAAACAGCAGCCATTTGGGGCAGGTGGGGCTCAGTGTCACTGTACAGCGTGCCCTTCAGAGCCTCTATTCAGCAACCCCGTCCGTCTTCGTCCAAGGTTGCCCCTGAGACATTGTCCCACAGGCAGAACCAGCACATTTCAACAGCCAGAGGGCACCCTCAGGCACAGACACAACACTAGAAGCCACTGGTGTGTACCAAGCTGCCTGCAGCAGACATTCAGGGCAGACCACATGGGGAGTTACTGACAGTGCCAACTACAACCTCCCTTTGTGACATGCGTTTTCTTTGTTGAAGTTATCTGGTCTTCTTTTTATCCTGTTTCTGATACATCATTCTGATACTGATGCTCCTACCTCCCTCTTTCATTTACAATGAGCCTTCTGTTTACACTGGAGCCACTCTGATAATCCACTAGCATCTCCCCATGTCAAGGTCAGCTAATTAGGAACCTCAATTCCATCTGCTCCCTTATTCTCCATGTTACTTAATGTATTCACAGGTTCCAGTTCCAGGGAATACGATATGGATGTATTTGGGGGGACCACTGTTCTGCCTGCCACAGGTCCTTTGTTCTGGAGAAGATCCACAGTCTGGGATTTGCTCGTGCATCTCCATGGTGCCATTTTAGCATGTTCCTCTGTCTCCTGTATTTTCTGCAAATTCAGTTGAATTTGGAGACTTAACTGATTCATGGTTGAGTTGGTCTTGGCAAGACTATCTCACAGGTGATGCTGTAAATGTGCAAGTTTTAAAGCATCAGTTTATTTCACAGGATGAGGCACACTCATGCATACTAAATGGATGGAAAATTTACCATTGCTATTAACCAGCCCTCCCTGCACAATTCACAGGGTGTCAAAACTGGACGGGGAGAAATTTGCAAAGGAAGACAACATCAAGAATCAGAAATATACATTGCTTTTATTCTTTGGTCACTCAAAAATGTCCTTTCTGTTCCAACATTTAGGCAAAATAATAATAATAATAATAATAATAATAATCAAGAAAGAGAAGAGATTTTCAAAAATATTTTTGTACGGTTTAGAGTAGAGAAAAAAAGAATGTCCTAAACAAGGCAAGAAATTTGCATACTCAGCACGCTTTGATCAGTGTTTCTAAAAGCACATTTTATCTGAATTCAATTTTCTAAGCACCAATGCTTCCAAGTACTCCACAAGATGCTTAAAACCACACCCACAGGAAGAACCATCCAGACTGTATTCAAAACAAAAATAATACAAACCAAAACCACAATGAGATATCACTTCACACCCATTAAAATGGCTACTATAAAAACAAACCAACATAAAAATCTAACAGAAAGTAACAAGTGCTGGCAGGGATGTGGAGAAATTGGAACCCTCAGGCATTACTGCTGGTGAGAATGTAAAATGGTGTAGCCACTGTGGAAAATATGTTGGTTCCTCAAGAAATGAAACATAGAATTACAGTATGATCCAGCAATCCCACCTCTAGATAGAGACACACCCAAAAGAACTTAAAGCAGAGACTTGCACAGATGTTTGTACATCCATGTTCCTAGCAGCAGTATTCCTAATAGCCACAAGGTGAAAACAACACAAATGTTCAACAAATGATGCCTAGATAAACAATATGGAATCTGACACCTGCTATCACATAGATGGACCTTGAAGACACGATGCTACGTGAAATAAGACAGCCACTGGAGGGCAAATATCGCATAATTCTACTTATGTGACCCAGAATAGTCAAATTCGTGGAGACAGAAAGTAGTGGTAGCCAAAAGCTGGGGGAGGGCAGAATGCGGAGTCTAAGGATTATGGAGTTTCACTCTGAGATGAAGGAAAAAGTTCTGAAGATGCATGGCGATGATAGACCTACGTTCCTGAACAATCTGAATGCAGCGGAGCTGAATACTTAAAATTGTTAAAATGTTACATTTTATGTTATGTGCATTTTGCCAGAATGAAAAAGAAACCAAAAAAAAAAAAAATACAATTGTATCTTATTTCCTTAACCATTTCAGCCACTGGGAAAACCCCTACTCTCCAAATCAAGTCAGAAGAATAACAATTTGCCAAGAGACATGTAAAGAAGAAATTGTTCCAGGCGGGAGGAGCTGAGGAAGAATAAACCACTTGCAGCCCAAGACATGGAGTTATTTTCGTTTCTGCCGTTGATGCCACTCATGTTTTCAATTTTCTAAAATTGCTACATCTCCGCGTTTTTTCAAATGTCAGAGGCAGGTTTCTCACCACACAGAATCCCCCAGAATCCTGTCATCAAATTACACACTGGTCAACAACGCCATAAGCATTCATCTATGTCACAAATGAACATCATATTTCACAGCAACTGGTCTTTTAAAAAAAAAAAAAAAAGCAACTTTAGACCAAAGGATGTAGATCTGGCCAAAAAACAGTGGGGGGGGGGGGAAGCGAGCAGAAAGGGAAAAATGCTTTTCAAAGAGCTTTTAAGACGAGGAGGAAGAGTCATTGGTGATACAATGTGGGTGCTGTGGAATGAAAGTACCATAATTTAAAAGACACTGTGGGTTTACCCACTCTCACCGACTGAGGTGGGAATGGTGGAGGATGTACTTTTACAGAATCGAGCACAGTTACACAAGTAAAATAACTTATTCTACTACCATTACATATATTTAAGTAGTGTATCATTTTTTTGGGTCTGCATCTTTATTGCTGTTCTGATGCAAAATATTTAATCCATAAAGAGATACATAAACCAGAAAATGGAAACTGTTCACTATCCTATCACGTAGAGAAAACACCTTTAATAATATTGGATACGTTCCTTCTCAAATTTTTTTCTATGAAGAGAACTATATAATCCTATATGTTCTTGTATATGTAAAAGCAACTGGTTACCTACATATATATTTATATATAACATATGCAATAAATTATGCATCACATCTTATATGACAAAAATTTTTTAAAGACAGAATCATGTAAAAATATTATCTTTCAACTTGCTTTGAGTTATCAAGGAATCATGGATATTTCTGCATAGCAACACATGTCGATCAAAGTTGATCTTTTGAATGGCTGTATCATATTCCATGAAAGCAATATACATCCATATAACTTATTTCCTATGAATGAGCACTTGAGTTCTGATCTTTTTAATGACCTTCTAGGGCAGAGAAAAGAGTTCTTTAATCTCTTCTGAAATAAATGCAACATAAAATACACTTTGTAAAACCCCTCTTTCTTCAGCCTACCACAGGGAACTCGGAAAATGTAAACACTGTCCACTCTTAACTTGAATGCCACTGAGGTCATTTTTCTAGAACATCGTTACTGGTTTTCTGACTAAACATATTCAATCCACATGGAGACGAAACAGCCATAGGAGAGAATACTAGGTAACTGTCAAAAAGAGCAAAGTAGTCTATATGTGTTATAATGAAATCATCTCCAAGGCATATTGTGAAATGAGTAAGAGGTACCTGTATGATTATCATTTGCCTTACATGTATTTAGAGCTATGTAAATTGTTTCCATGAATTATTTTCCTAGAATATCTCTAGAAGGAAGCAAAAGAAGCAGGTGACTGATTGCATCCCAGGAGGGGACCTGGGTGGCTTCAGGGCAGTCGCACAACCTCTTAAGGTAGAAGATGTTATTATAGCCATTGGCGGAGAATGGAACATTTCTAAAGACTCAGTGGGGCAAAAAGAAAAGAACCAAATGAAATCATCTCCATTCATTCCAAGTTTCCCCACCATTTGCTCTGCTCCGGCCATGGGGTTGTCTGGTGACTGACTGAGACCCACCGACCGGTGCTCAAAAAAGAGGAGCTAGTTTTCATAACAGTATTCATTAGCCGGGCGATTTATTTTGCAGCTTATCGCAGTTGGTTTTGCTGACAGCTCTGTGCGTTACATAGGGCAAGGATGGTTTCTGTCATACCCATTGTTGGTAAAATGGAGGCTCAGAAAATTTAAGTCTATAGAGCTCCTCACCCGGCTTTGGAAAGCACAGAGGACGCGGTGGTGCCTGACGACAGGCCCTGCCACCAGATGCATGGGATCGAATCCTGGCTCTGCCCTTCACTCGCTGTGTGTCACTGAACAAGTTACTTAGGCTCTCTGTGCCTCAGTGTTTGCACCTATAACATGGAACAATAAGAGTACTACTTCCTAGACTCGGAAAGATGAGTTAATATATGTGAATTGCTGCGGCCAGTGATCCTTTCAAAAACACAAATCAGGTCATGTCACTCTTCCGTTCAAACCCTCCTCCCATGGGCTCCTATCTCACTTGGAATAAAAGCCAAAATCCTTCCTGGGAGGAGCCCATGAGGTCCCCATGGCTGGATTGTCCAGCTATCTCCCTCTCTCTTTTCATCCTCTGGCTCAGTCCTCGTCCACCAACCAGCTTCCTGGCGGCGTCTCCACCACACACACCTAGCTCAGCCCTGCGTCCTGGCCTTTGGATGTTTTGTTCCCTCTGCCAGGAAAGCTTTACCCAGAGATCCTCTGGCTTCCCCGGCCTCCTCAGGCCTTGCACAAAGGACACTTAGCAAACCCGCCTTCCCCAACCACCTACCTCCTTATCCTGCATTTATTTCTCACTAGCACTTGTCACCACCACATATCTATCTGTGTATTTCTCTCTCATCCCTATACATAAGCAGTTGGGGGCAGGTTCACGCTCTCTTTTGCTCCTTGTTGCATCTCCAACCCTTAGTACCATGCCTGGCATCCCGTGTCCCTTCCCCATCAATGACAGCTCTCCCGAGAGGCAAGCGGGAAGGGCGGTCCAGGCAAAGGGCACAGCCTCAGCAAAGGCATGGGGGCGGGGGGGCGGACAGGACACGGTCCCAGCAGAGAGCCCTATGTGCCTCCTTTATCCAGGGCTCCACCTCAGTGACCGGAAATGGCCTCTGCTACCACCAAGAAACTCCATGCGCTGATTTCTTAGACCCACCCGGCTAAAGTGCTTTGAGCTGATGCATCATCTGAAGCCTTCCTCATCCCCCAAGGCCTTTCCTGGGACACTGCTGCCTTGGTCTCCAGCCCCCAAGGCTAAAGGTACAGAGAGCCAGAGTGAGAGGCTCCCTGTCAGTCCCGGCCAGAAGCTTTGGGGGCTTTGGGAGAAGCTGTATCTAACAGAATGAGGGCAAGAGTTGGGGGGGGGCTCCCCCGAGGAAGGCTGCCTTGTGGAGCACTGACAGCTCACAGCCAATAAACAAGGAAGACTGGAAAGGGTCTGCATCTCCTCTATCCCTTTAAGAAAGACACCTCGGGACTCTGGCTGGAGGTCGCAGCAGGAAACCAAACACACACAGAAGGGCTGCCCAGCCAAATAAATAGTCATTTATTAAGGTACTTCGCTCTCAGCAGGAAACCAGCATGGGGGGGGGGGGAGCGGGGGCCAGTCTCCCTAAGAGGGCAGCCATCTTTAAGAGACAAGGTAAAAAAGTTGATTTGAAACACTTGTCTCCAGATGGGACCAGTAAAAACCCAGGCCCTCAGCCTGATTCCAAACCTCTCGAGAAAAGGAATAGCAATGAACAGCTTTCTCAAACCTTCCTGCCAGGGCCCAAAGAAAGGCCCTCCCCAGCCACGATGCAGGCTGGTCCATCTCGCTTCCCCCCGGAACTGTGCCTGCACAGCTTCCTCTGAATTAATGGCTGGGGCTGAGATGACAGCCCAGCTGCATGTTATGTCTTTGAAATGGAGCCAGGACATGGTCTGAGCAGGGATTTCCTGGCCACAGCTCTGGGCAGTGCATCAGGGTCAGGCTGTCCCCAGAGCCAGGCCGGCTTGAGCACCCCTGCTCCCCTTTCCTGAAAGCGGCATGCTCTCTCCTTTGATGGAGACTGCGCAAGGTTGTCTCGCTTTGCCTAGAATGTTGCCTCCCACCATACCCCACCGCTGCCACCGTCAGTACCATCACCACAGAGTGGCCGGGGCCATTCCTGCTCATCTTAGATCTCAGTCCAGCAGGGATGGCCTCTCTGATCCCTCGGACGAGCTCAGGGGCCTTGTTACGGGTGATGCTGTGCCTTCTCCCCCCCAAATTGCAACGGCCAGTGGTCATCACAGCCGGCAGCTCCCATTTTATACAGGTGCGACTAGCTATTGCCGTTCTTCTCCACTGTGCTGTCAGGCTCCCCATGACAGCCATACCTCACGACACTGAGTAGGCCCTCGATTCATATGTGGTCAAGGAATGAATAAATGAACCCTCAGAAAAAAATATGGGCGTCTACCTCAGGCTCCTAGGCAAGTGTCCGAACACTTGAATGTACGTATGAATGAGTGAATGAATGAGTGAGCGATGAACGCATAAGTGAACAAAGGAGTGACTAAGTGAATGCATGAGTGTAATAATGAATGAGTGAATAAATGAGTAAGTGAATTAATAAATGAGTGATTGAATGAGTGATTAAGTACATGACAGAGTGAGAATGACTAATGCCGGACAATTCCCTCGGGCTGGCCCTATGAGTTAATACCCTTTTTCTGTCTCTCCTTTTTTGTCTATGCAGAGAAAGAGGAAGGAGAGGATGGCATGGACGTGACTCTAACCAACACATGGCAAGAGGAGGGCATTTCCCGAAGGGGCACTCGGGGGTGGGGAGCTTCCAGGCAGAAGCTGACCCCCAAGGGGCAGCTCTGTCCCTGACCCCTTTCCCCTTCCCTTGTTCTGATCTTTATGGGGCCATCTGCCTTTTAGCATCAAAGGAGACAGCAGGGCCGTGATTTGTCCCACAACAGCTCTATAAAAATGTAATTACCCAATAACCCGCTGTCTGCAAAACAAACCATCTTCCTGTTTCTTCTCCCATAAAAAGCATTTGACAGCCCTGTTCTATCAGCTTATAAAACCTGGAGAGAGTTGACTTAGCCCTCTGTGGAATGAAAACCCTGAAGGCGGGGAGAGGCCGAAGTGGGGAGAAACACACCTCTGCTCTCCCCAAGGCAAGGGGAGTAAGTCATCAGGGTCAGACGTGGGGCTGGACAATGCAAGTCACAGCGAAAAAAGGCAGGGTGCGCGCACGGCGGACCGGCGGACCATGGTCCACGAAAACACAAGGAGCCCAGCCCTGCCGCAGCCACAGACAGTATCCTCTCCGCTCCCACGAAGGTCATTCCTTCATTTAGTCACTCAACAAACATGGATCAAGCACCTACTAGGCACTAGGCATTCGGCTAGGGTTCAAGTCCAGCTTAACATGTGCTAGTCTTTCAAGAAACTCATGTCTATGATACGCATTTATTTTAAACAATGGTGAAGCACCATAATCTTATTGACATGCAAAAGGTGTGTATGATCCATCGTTACACGGACAAGGCAGGTTACAAAACAGGACACTATGGCTCCATTTTGCTTTTTTTTTAATTGAAAGGAACAAAGAATGGGATTTGAGAGAATGGCAATAGACTTGTTCTATATCTTGATCGTGGAGGTATGTAGCGGGTTGAATTGTGTACCCCCCGAACCCACCCCCCAAAAAAACATACATCCACATCCCAACTCACTGTTTCTGGGATTGTGACCTTATTTGGAAATAGGGTCTTTGCAGACGTAATTAAGGCAAGGCTCAAAATGAGGTCTTCCAGGAGTAGGATGGGTCCTAAATCCAATGAGCAGTCCTCACAAGGGAAAGACAAGGGAGGTGTGACACACACACCGGGAAGAGCCACGTGACCACAGAGGCAGAGGTTGGAGTGATGCCGCCACAAGCTGAGGAATGCCTGAAGTTGGAGGAGGCAAGAAGGTCCTCCCTTCGAACATTCAGAGGGAGCGTGGCCCTGCTGACACTTTGATTCCAGACTTCTGGCCTCCATTTCTGTTGTTTAAGCCTCTAAACCTGGGGTAACTTGTTCCAGCAGTCCCAGGAAACTCATACAGGGCAACTCCCAGACAAGATGGCTTTGTCACAGAACTGATCACAAAAATGGGTAAATTCTACAGTATTTAGGTTATACTTTTAAAGGTATTTTTAAAAACAGGGAGAGTAAACACTGATAGACGTTTCTCCCATGAAGACATACAAATGGCCAATAAGCGCATGGAAAGATACTCAGCATCGCTAATCACAAGAGAACTGCAAATCAAAACCACGATGAGATGACACCTCACACCTACAGGGATGGCTGTCATCAAAAACAAAACAAAACAAAATAACAAGTGGTGGTGAAGACGTAGAGAAATCGGAACCCTCCTGCATTGCTAGTGGGAACATAAAAGGGTGCAGCCGCTGTGGGAAAAAGCTGGGCAGTTCCTCAAAAAGTTAAACCTAGACTTGCCATGCGATCCAACACGTTCACTCCTAGGTATACACTCAATAAAACGGAAAGCAGGGACCCAAACCGATATCTGTACACCAATGTTCTTAGCGGCCTTATTCACAATCGCCAAAAGGTGGAAAGTATCTACCGACAGATGAATGAATAAACAAAATATGGTATACAGACAAAGGAATAGTATCCAGCCTTAGAAAGCAATGAAATTCTGACACAACACATGCTACAACATCGATACGCCTTGAAGACATGATGCTAAGGGAAAGAAGCCAGACACACAAAATGAATGTTCTATGATCCCATTTATATGCAGGGCCTTGAACAGCTAAGGTCACGGAGACAGAAAGTAAAACAGAGGTTACCATAGGGAGGGAGAGTGTTTCACGGGTACAGAGTTTCTGTTTGGGATGATGAAAAAGGTCTGGAAATGGACAGTGGTGATGGTTGTACAACATTGTCAATGTACTTCATGTCACTGAGTTGTATACTTAAAAATGTCAGGGGCTGTGTAGATGCCTGATCACTGCACTGTACACCTGAAGCTGAATAATAATGAATGTCAAATATATATACATATATATGTATATATATGGTCACAAGTGGAGTACAGCATAAGGAATAGAGACAGTGGAAATGTAACGGCTGTATGCGATGTCAGAGGGGTAGTAGATGGGGGGGTTATCACTTTGTGAGGGGTGTAAATGTCTAACTATTACATTGTTTTGTACACCTGAAACTAATAAGAATAACAATAAAAAAGTAAATGTTATATTATCTATTATATATATGTAAATTTAAAAACAGGAGCAATGCCTAGATGTTACTGGGAACTTGGGGTGTTTTTTGTTTTCTTCTTTACACTTTTTGGTGTTTCTAATCATTGTTTTACTGTGAATATATATTGTATAAAGAGCTCACAGTCTGGTGAGCAGATAGATAAGGAAATCAGCTATTACAGTATATGGTACTACACACAGAGCTGGAGACCTATAAATTAGTCTGTGGGGCACCATGGAAGGGTCCCCAAAGAGAGGGCGATGAACAAGAATGAGCCAGGCAAAGAGGTGAGGGTGAAGGGGACAGGGCATTCCAGGTGAGAATCGACATTGAAAGTACAAAACTGCCCAGTTTGATTCTTGGCCTGGTTACATACTTGCTGTGTGTCCTTGGGTGAGTGAGTTAACCTCTCTGTGCTTCAGCTCTGTAAAATGAGGATAAATAAGTGTACTTACCCCATAGGATGTTCTGAGGATTAAGTGAGTTAATAGACATAAAGCAATTACAACAATGTATAGCATATGGTAAAGACTACATAAGAATTAGTTTTTTAAACAACAGGAAACTTCTGGAAATCGTACAAAAAAGAAATGGAATGGCTAAAGGAGCCTGGGGGGAAAAGCAATGTAAGAATCGTCTTCACTGAAATAAAAAGCAAGTAAAGCCTTGGGGGGAAAGAAAAAATCAACAACAAAGGGAAAACACAAGTCTGAAAATAAAATGTCGTATGATGCTGGGATTACGCTTTGGACCAAGATATTTGTAGCTAACAAAGTTGACTTAAAATGGGTTTGGACTAAGCAAAAAGATGCTGAAAATGCATAAAGGAGTCAGGCTTGAAAGGCTGAACATAAGTCAGCCTCTTTGTTGGAGAAAACTCCCCTGTATTCAACATTTGGAATTGACAACTTGGTGGTTTCCTTTGCGGAAGAAAATATATTGATATTTCCTGGTAAGTCTTCCTTCCTACCCCCTCACTCTCAACGACATGTTATATCAGTGTAATGTCCTTGCTTGAGCATTGACGGGTGTACACAGATGATATTTGGAATATTAGCAGTTTGGAGGCTCACAGCAGGATCTGTCATCTTCACGAAGACACGAGCAATTCTACTGCATAAGCACCCCGTACAGTCACAAATCACTGTTCAATAAATTCCAGGATTTCAAAGCTGTGGCGTAAATTTCCAAGCCAGAAGAACAGCATGGAAGCCTTAAGTGCTGGGTTTCAACTCTCTAGACTCCCTGGAACCACTGTCTGGGGTTCTGGCAGCATCAATACGGCCCTTTCATCCTTCCAAGGGATATGGATGGTGTGTTAAGCCAACGAGAGACAGCAGGCGGTCTTTGAATGGAAGCCACAGCCTGTGCTTCAAGGCTCTTGCATCTGCTTTGAAACTGTAAATGGCAAATCTCGGCTCCTTTTCCCTCTGCATTATCATCTTGTAAATGGGTACAGCAATGTTTTCCTCTGGCACACAATAAAAGGTCTTAAGTCTATGAGAGAAGAGGGGCTGGGTCAGTTTAAGCCTATAAATATTTGGGACTTTATTTTGCATTTGAAGCAAAGGTTTGGAAACATCCTTGTATCTATTAGTAATACATTCAGCTGCCAGTAATGGAATATGTCACTACAGTGCCTTAAATTACTAGGGATTCATTTTTGTTACATAACAAGGACGCTGCAGGGGGCCAGCTCCATGTTCTGCTGCAGCAGCTCAACTATGTCTTGACCAAAGTTTTGACAAAACAGCTGCTGCAATTCTAGCCATCATCCAAATTCAAGACAGGAGGGGAAAAAATGGTGTTAGAGGAAAGTGCTGCATCTCTCCCCTTTTTCCAAGAGAATAATTTTTTCCCTAGACTCTCTTGCAACAGACCTTTTGGACAGAACTGGGGTCACATACCCTCCTCGCTTCAAAGAAAGCTGGGCAATTAGGGAACAGAACTGAGACCAATTATGGTCCATAGCCTGGGTCTGGGCTCAGTGGAGTGGTCGTACCCACTTCACAGGCTGGTAGAGAGAATTAAATGAAACGATCCATAGGGAACTGTGGGCACTATTCCTGGCGCACAGCAAGTATTCCATAACTGATAACTGTTACACAAATTCTGAGCTGCTGAGGTTCACTGAGTCTCTTCTTTGAGTCATCTTGGCCTGGGAGGTCTTTGAACCATCCATGCCAACCAATCAATCCTTATAGGTGCTTTGAGACGTCCGAGATCAAAGTACACCAGAGCGTTCCTTCTGTCTTCTTTTTCCTTTCTACACAAATCAGGAAGTACCTAGACTAATGTCTAACAACCTACACAAGAAGACACAAATCAAGGGTGATGAGAAATTTAATTCGAAATAAAGAAAGACAAAGCCAACTCCCAGATGTCTTAAACCAGCAGTGGTCATGGGAGGTCTCAGAATTAGACTCAAAGACGTTTCTGTTTTGAACCATGAAGAAATTTCTCAAGTGATGGAATTGGGAATACATGTCTTGATTTATTTGGGGCTCTGGGGCCACATTAAGCCATCTCAATTAGAGGAAATGGATAAAAGTTATTTATCATGTTATTTAGCATTTATGTTTGCTAAGGGCTGATCCATTCCCTAACCTTAACTGTTCCTGATCCCACGTTGCTGATGAATTTTTTCAGAGCCTCTCACTGGTGGACAGGCATTCTTGAGTGCTCGGTGTTCCATTTTACAGATAAAGACGGTGAGGCAAGGAGAAACCCCCTCAAATGAGAAGGCTAAAGTAAGGCACGGTTTGCCCTGTTTGTCAGTTAAGAAGATGAGGGCAGAGAATGTTGGGAGATTGACCCAAATGAGGGTAAACTTAGCCCAGATCAGCCAAAATGGCCACCCACAAATTCTACCCTCAAAGTCCATAGGCTCAGGTGTCCTGTCCAGGGATCAAAGCTGCGTTAAGCTCAGAGGGTTCTTTACAGTAATGACAGTAATAATAAGGATTAGAGATGCTACTGGGCCTTACTGAGCCCTCACTCTGTCCCAGGCACTGGGCTACGTCCTTCGTATTCTCCACGTCTTAGATACTCCCACAACTTTATGGGGTAGATTCTATGATGAGCCCCATTTTACAGATGAGTAAGCTGAGGCACGGAGATGCTATGTACCTTGCTTGACATTCCTCAAAGAAGCAACTGTCAGCGTTCCAGCCGCAAAGAGATAACACATCAAACTGAATGATTTTACGAAGGCACGATTTACAAAGCCGTGGGCAGAGTGTGGGGAAAATACAAGGATAGTAGAGCAGCACAGAGCTAGCGCCAGTAAGAACTGTCCCTGGCCCTAAGGCCTGAAGGGCCGGGGGAGGGAGTGGTTCCTGGAACCTCCAAAGAGGGTGGTCTGGAGAGGGGCTGCGTGTCAGAAGCTGTGACCTTAAGGGACACAGCAACCCTTACACCAAGAGAGTAGGGAATAAATGCTCCCCTCTCTCTCTCTGAGCCCCTGCGGATATTCCCATTGGCTGAGCTCACCAAGAAGCCAGAGGGCACGGGAACTGATCCCTGCAGTGACGGAGTTCAGGCCAGTGCAGACGGCGGAATGGAAAAGCATGTACAATGGACCTAGAGGGGCAAACGGAAGATCCCCAGCTGCTAGGGGACCCCAAAACCTGAGAGTGCTATGTGCCCACTTGTTCTCAGGTTTGTGACTAACAGTGATAGATCTGACAAGGGCAAATGCCAGGCGTGTAAAAGTGAAAGGGTTTGCACAAGAACCTATGAGCAAGATCTACTACCACACAAGGTCCCCGCCCCCCGAGAGCTCTGAGTGGAAGACACAGATGACAGACAGTGGCACAGTCACAATGACACAGAAAGCCCTGGGTGCTGTGCGAGCTCACAGCATGACAAAGCTCCCAGCGTTGGGTCACCCAGGAACGCTTCCAGGGAAAGAGAAACCCCCCTGGGGTGGGAAGGAAGAGGAGTGAGTTGCATGACGGTGGCAGAAGAGCAGGACCCATGCCCTGGCGGCAAGATAGAGTGGGCACGGAATTGACTTTAAAGAATTCTTCTGTCTGGAGTGTGCTATTTGAGGCAGAAGTGGTGAGAGGTAAGGCTGGAAAGGTAGGCTGGGGCCAGGTCACACAGAAACTTGCAGACTCTGGAAATGAATTTGAACAAGAGATTGGGGGCGATAGGGAAATATGGAAGAAATTTAATCTGGTGAGTGACACTGTATTCCACACCTAGCAGAGAGCGAGGGAGGTAAGGAGGGAGGGAGGGAGGGAGGGAGGGAGGGAGGAAAAGAGGCAGGGAGGGGGGGTTGAGGGAGAAGATATTGAGAGATTGAGCACATGTGTGGAGAGAGATCAAGTGCGTAGGATGGAGCTTTGCCTAGAACCAGATATAAGAGTAGGAGTGTGTCTGGTATCTCATTTCTGCTGGCGTGTGCGGCCAGGAGAAGCACATGTGTGACCTGACCTGGGAGGAGGTCAAAGTGACCCACAAACAGCTGAACATTCCTGATCATTCTATTTCCACTCCAGGGGTTGTTTCCAGGAGCTCAGCAACTTCTCCCTGAATACAAAGTCCACCCACAACCATCAGTTCCCATACACCGTGCCCCCTCCCCCCACGTCTCCTTGCTCAACTGAGAGTTCACCCAGCTGCCAAAACGCAGCAGATGGGGGTGGGGGTGAGCACACGTCAGGACTCTGAAGGTGACAACACACTCAGAAGACAGAAAAGTGATGTGTCCTCCTGCGGACAGGCGCCCCTAGCCGGGCAATGAGCTGTCAGGTATAATTAGACTGAGTCTCAGCAACGAGCTCGGTTCCCCATCCATCCTTTTCCTGGCATCTGTTTCTAGTGCCCCAGCACCACTGCTTTGTCCAACCCGGGACCCAGGGGAGCCTCCCCGCAGAGGAGAGGCCTGTGTTTTGCCCTCAGATGGGTATGGCCACACTCACTGCCCCAGGAAAATTCATAATAATAAATAGTACACAATCATACCTGACGACAACACTAGAAATAATGAACGATCATAGCTACCTTTGGAGTAACGGCTTGGTGGCAGGTACTTGGCAAGGTCCTGAATGTACATGACCTCCTTTAACCCACCCAGCAACCCTCTGGGGAAGGTAATCTTCTCCTTGGTTTGCAGATGATGAGAGTGAGTGAGGCACAGAGCCCTTTAAGTGAGAAAAGCAGAAACTGAACTCAGGTCCAAGCACAGGTCCTTAACTGCCATCTCCTAGTGATTGGGCCCACGGACCGAGGGTGGCTTCTGAAATGTGCTGTCGTTGCTCCAGCTCGTGAGTGAGTTCCAGACTCACCTTGGATTCTGAGAACCGGATTCGCTGGGTACGAACCCCAAATGAGCAGCCCTTCAACCTCTCGTTTGAAGGCAGCTTTGCATGCCTGGTGGTAAGCCGTAAGAGACAGGAGGAAAAGGCAACTTGGCCCCAATGTTGGACGGCACGAAAGGTGGTTGATGAAGACAGTGAAATCAACTGAGCCGGCCTCTGTTTCGATGTGTACACTCCACACCCTTCTCCAAGTCCAACCTTTGTACCAGGTCCCACACGTAGGTACCCCAGCCCACAAGGCATTTATTGAGCCCTTGCTGGACAGGGCACCCTGCTATTGGCACTTGGCAAAATGCAGGAAGGGTCCCAGTGGTGACTCCCTAGAAAGTTCTAATCATTGGTTGCAAACAGCTTCCCCTACCGTGTTTCCCCGAAAATAAGACCTGGCCGGACCATCAGCTCTAATGCGTCTTTTGGAGCAAAAATTAATATAAGACCCAGTATTATATTATATTAGACCTGATCTTATATTATAGTAAAATAAGACCGGGTCTTATATTAATTTTTGCTCCAAAAGACGCATTAGAGCTGATGGTCCGGCCAGGTCTTATTTTCAGGGAAACATGGTAGTGACGCAGAGATGCTGGTCAGTGCCTCCACCTCCGACCGCTACATACCACTGTTCTATAGCTCCTTGAGTGGGCAGGTGAGTTGAAGAAAGCAGGTATTCTCATCTCCCAGCCTTCAGCATCCACACGTCCCCATACCTTCACACAACAAGCATTCTCTACATTTTCTTCCATCGACATATCCTCGGGGTGAGAACGAATTGCCCCCCTTCTAACTTCAGACACAGCAGCGCCATTTTGGGCAGTGGTAGGCACGGAGACCGATCGTCTTTTCTGATGGGACCTGGCCCAACCCCTCGTATATCGGAGTGCCTTGTTTACCCATTAGTGGAGCTTTGGACACTCACAACAGGCAGGCTGACTCCAGGGCATTTAAAAGGTCCCCAGTCCAGAACCCAGGAAGGCAAGCTGCCGGGCTTCTGATCCACAGAGCTCTCCAGATGGGCATGGCTCTAAACGCCCTGACAGTGCTTTGTCCTGGAAGAAAAGGACCCCTGGGTCAGAGGTGAGCCTCTCTAGGACATGTTCTTGGTCTCCAGCCAGAGGGCCAATAACACTTGGGCGTCTGCCCTCAGTCAGAAGCTCCGCCTGAATCACTTTGACCTTGGGGAAACTGAGGCTGCCTTGGGGACACTTTCCTGGGAAAACTGCCTTGGAGAAACCGAGGCAGTAAAACAAAATGGAATTCTGCCATAGAACTGGAACCCACAGGGTCCTCCAGAATAATCTCTAATTCCAACCCAGTGGAATAAACAGAAAGTATGTAAACTTAACAAGCACAGCCTTTTAAAATCACTTTCAAGTCCCAGACGCTCTTGCTGAACACTCTACCTGCGTGTTATCTCATTTAATACAACAACCCTGTGAGGTATTTATACTTTTGTCCCCATGTGACAGGTGGGGCTCAGAGAGGTCGAACCACTTGCCCAAAGTTGCCCAGCTACTTAAGCGGGGGAGCTGGGATTCAAACCCAGGTCTCTAAATCTAGGTTGGCCTCATTAACTCTGCGGGGAGGCAATGGCTGCAGTCCAGCCGCTGGGGAATATGAAGGTGTTGGGGCCGAGACTTTCCTGAAGGCCAGAGTAGAGGGAAAGGGTATTTTTGTTCATTGTTTGTTTTTCCCACCACAGTTCAGAGGAGAAGGTGCCAGACAGGCTGAACTGGTCAAACTGGGGATAATATTGTGACAACCTAGAAGATAGATGATGACTCACTATTTGCATGTTTTATAGCTGGTAGAAAACATAGAGAGAGAAATTTGTTGGCTAGTATCTTAGAAGAAGAAATTCTCCTCATTTTATAGATGTAGAAACTGAAACACAGATGGAAAGTGTCTTGCAGAAATATGAACTGGAATTATTGACTAATTTCCTGGTTCCTAGAATGCTTCTTTTTCAAATAATAATAATAATAGCAATAATAATAGCAGCCAACATTTTGCTGAGTGCTTAGTATGTGTCAAGCTCTGTGCTAAGCATTCTATATATCATATTGTTCAATCTTCACAAAAGCCTCATGGGTAAGTTCCAGAGGCTCAGAGAGGTTGGGTCAACTGCCTAAATCGCACAACTAGCAAATGGCAGAAATAAGATTTTTAAACTTATACGGCCTGACTCCAAAATCTGAACTTGCAACTCCCAGGCTATGCTTCCTGTACATATTAGCATTTATTCAACAAATACTGATTAAGCACACACGAAACAAGGTTCCAGATGAAGGGAGCCTGCCTCCCCTCCATGAAATCACTCGTTCGTCAAAGAAACAGACACTTACATAATTTCATACAGTGTGAAAGTGCTTTAGTGGGAGAGAAACAAATAACAGCCTGAGTTAGACAAAGACTATCAAGAGATATTATATGAACTGAGTTTTGAGGGGTGAGTAGGAGTTTGCCAAATGAAGCTAAGGATAGGCATTCCAACAGAGGAAATAGCAAAGCATGAGGGAAGAGCTATGAAGCCTGCGGCATCTCTAGAGAACAGTGAGAAATTCCAGTGGGCCAGTATTGGAAATGGGGAATGGAAAGTGATGAGACCAAGGAAAAAGTCTAAATGCAGGTACAGGTAAATTCTTCTTTAAAAATTGTGGTGTCACTCACTATACACTGGAGTATTACTCTGCAATAAAAAAAAAAGAACTAATATAAGCAATAATATGGATGAATCTCAAAGCCATAATATGGAGTGAAAGAAACCAGAACCAGACACAAAGGAATTTATATACAGAGGGGGCCAAAAAAATGTATACACATTTGAAGAAAGGAAAAAACTGTATTAAAATTGGAATACTCAGTATATACCAATGAATACAACTAAAGATAAATACAAGTCATGTGTATACATTTTTTGGCACCCCTGGTATAGAAATATAGAAATATCAATACAAATACAAATATATAAATATAAACACACACACTATATAATTCCATTTAAGTGAAATTCTAGAACAAAATAAGTGATACTGATAAAAATAAAATAAAAAAGTGTTTGCCTCTGTGGGGGAGGGGTCACTGGAAAAGCAAGGAACTTTCAGGGTGATGGAAACTGGTCCCTATCTTGACTGTAGTGGTTGTTTACATGAATGTGTACATCTACCAAAACTCATCAGGGAAAGCTTGTAAGATTTTTGCATTTTGTTAAGTGTAACTTATACCACAATTTGAAAAGAGAGACAAGAGATAAAAGAGGAGACAGAAAGAAAGAGGGAGCAAGAGATCTTAATCTGAAGGACTAGACGCTGTGAGCCTCAGTCCCTGGCAGGGCATTAGCCAGAAGCCACCCTCCGTTCCTTGTCACAGGGGCCTCCCCCACATGGCAATTTGCTTAATCAGAGCGAGAAAGGGAGAGAGTCCACGAGCAAGAGAGAGGTTACAATCTCATATGATGCAATCATGAAAGTCATATCCCATCACCTTTTCCATATTCCACTGGTTACATAGAAGCAAGTTGTAGGTAGGGGAGGGGATCACCCAGGGTGTGAACACCAGGAGGTGAGGGTTCTTGGGGGCCGTTTTAGAGACTGTCTGCCTCACTGTTGACATTTCTGTCACCTCCAACAGAGGCTTCTCCTATTGGCACATCAAAGGGGATGCATGAGACCCCCTGCGACATGGCAGCCCAGGCTGGCCACCCACGGGAAAGCATCAGCAAATCCAGCATCCTAGCTTTGAACAGCACTGAACAGAGGCATGGATCTGAATTCTAGAACACGAATAAGCCTGTGCATCAGGATCTCATTGGACATGTTGTCGCTCCTGAAGGCAGACTGAACTTTACCTACAAATACTTTTCGAAAATGAAGGTGTCCTATTTGCAATTAGGCAGAATCACAGAACTCAGAACACCTCTGAGCCCAAGTTACATTTTTCATCTAGCAAATATTTATTGAACATCTACTTAGTGATAGCACTGTCCTAGGAACTGGACAGTAACTCCAGTTTAAAAGAAAGAAAGAGAGAAAGGGAAGGACAGAGGGAAGGAGAGAGGGAGAGAGGGAGGGAGAGAGGGGGAGAGAGAGAGAAAGAGAGAGAGAGAAAGACAGAAAGGAAGGAAGGAAGGAAGGAAGGAAGGAAGGAAGGAAGGAAGGAAGAAAGAAAGAAAGAAAGAAAGAAAGAAAGAAAGAAAGAAAGAAAGAAAGAAAGAAAGAAAGAAAGAAAGAAAGAAGAAAAACTGTAGCCTCACAAAACTCACAATCTATTGACAGGACCAAAAGGAGGGGTTGGGGAGAAACAGAGAGTAAATATCAATAATTTATCATATGTGACTCCATTATAAAATGTAAACATAAAATTTAAAATTCATGGTTTATTTCCAAATAGTAGAATTGCTTTAAAATGTTTATTGACAATTCCAGTAACTGTTGCCTCAGCAGAACAAAGTTTCTCCAAAATGAAATTAATTTTTAAGTAACTATGAAAATCTTAATGGAGGTGGTAATTACAAGAGCATTTATATTTGTCACAACTCACTGAAATGTGACATTTAGAATGTGTGTTTTATTGTATGTAAATTATACCCCAATGAAATAAATAAATAAATGAAAATTGACTTTGAAAAACAAATACCTAAGAAGTACCATGCCTACAGAAAGATTTTTCTAATTTGGCAATGTCATCAATGGATCACAAATCATCTGAAAATATTGATGATAATAACCACATAATTAGCCATTTTGCTGAAATGAAAATACATTTTTATATTATGAATATACAGCAATTTGCAAATTAATATGCTTTTATTTTACTGTTCATGCAAACACCATCAACCCATTAAGAGGAGACCAAGTCTTGCATGATTATAATTAAATTTGGTCATCTTGCTGACTTTCAGTTATTAAAAACCATATTATTACACACAACAAAAATTATTTTGCTGTTAAGGGTTGCATCTGTCAAGAGTGAAGCCCAAGACGTATTTTATTTAACAGTGTGTTAGTTTGCATTGTAACATTTAAGCTTTAGATGTTGAATGTGCGGGTTTTCCTGTGCCCTCTTGCCCCGGGTCTCACAAATGTCCAGGGCAGGTCCCCCAAGCAGCTGTGCTCCCATGTCTGAAGGTAACACAGAAGAGCAATTGAACACAAAGCCACGAGAGTCACTGAGTT
Organism: Rhinolophus sinicus; assembly: GCF_036562045.2. NCBI lineage: Eukaryota > Metazoa > Chordata > Mammalia > Chiroptera > Rhinolophidae > Rhinolophus > Rhinolophus sinicus. The sequence continues at coordinate 29,739,476 of NC_133765.1, read as the reverse complement.
CAATCCAGCTCTGCCCCTGCACAGCTGTGTGACCTGGGCAAGCACTCCCCTCTCAGAACCTCAGTTCCCTCATCTGTAAAATGGAGCTGATGACAGAACCTACTTTGTAGAGATGTTGGCAGAAGTAAATGAGATAAGGGTCTGTACACCAGTGAGCATGGGTCCTGACAGGCAAGAAACCTCCAAAAATAAATTAGTAGCCACTAATGTTTTGGTGGAGATGAGAAAGCCCACGGCCTTTCTTTGAAAAAACATTCCTTTCGGGTGTTTGGGATAGGACGAGTCTGGGAGGCAAAGACTTTAGAGAACTGGGAAAGATTATGGAATGTTAGGTCAAATTAGAATTCAAAGGAGAGGTAGGAAGAATCAGCAGAGAGAACCAGGGGAGAATGGGTTATGAGCCAAGTGGGCCTTAGCTCCACCATTGCTGTGAGGAAAATGACTCCGTGTGTGATTCCCATAAGCATATGCTTATAATTATAATGACAAGGAATAGCAGGAGACGGAAGTAGTTGAGAACACTGGACGCGGAGCAGGGGTGGCACGCTCTTTCTGTAAAAGACCAAATGGTAAATATTTTCACAGAGAGTCTCTGTGACAACTGTTCGACTCTGTTGACTATACACAAAGCAGCCATAGACAATACACAAACAAATGGGCGTGGCTGCGTGTCTATAAAACTTTATTTACAAAAACAGGGAGTGGGCCAGATTTGGCCCCTGGGCTGTATGTTTCCCAACCCCAGATCTAGATCCAGTGGAATGGCTGTGGAATCCCAGCTCCGTTGTGCTGTGTGTCCTTGCATAAGTCACCTAACTTCTCTGAGCCTCAGTCTCCTCGTGTACAAATTCAGAAAAATAATAGTACCAGCTTCCTGGTAGAACCGTGAGAATCCTCCCATTTTAAATACCAAATATTTTGCATCATTCTTGGAACTCCGTATACCATGATGAGAGTCAGGTATTACTACTGTGTGGGCTGGACTGCCAAGGTTCTGATTACAGCCCACCCCCTTCCCAGGTGGGTGACCTTGGACTTGTGAGGTAACTTCTCACTGCCTCAGTTTCCCATAGGTAACATAGGAATAAGAACGGTTGTGAGAATTAAATGAGAGAATAAATGCAAAATGCTTAGAATAACGCATGCAAAAGCACTCAACAGCTAGCTTGAGTTATCACTGTTGTTACAATAAGATTATAAATTATGTTGTTGTTATTATTATCTCATATAGTTTCTCGCAGGGTAGAGACTGAGTCCACAGAGTCAAGGAGAGATTTTCTTCCCAAGCAAAGATAACAGCACCAAGAACCTTGACTTTCTAAAAACTCTTAAGACTTGAGCCTGCCACCGAAGACACTGACTGTAAAAACATCTTTCATTGCACCCATAGGTCAGCGAGGAGACAGCCACCCTGAAATCCCAGCGGGGGGTGAGGGGCACAAAGCCTTATTGTATTCAACACACTTAGCTTTGCTTCTAAATTCTTACTGAAGATGAAATACAACACGTAGAACTTCCGTGGGGGCTTTGAGACAAAACTCTGGGATAGGAAAGGAATGTGGGGCCTATTTGAATAAATCGATGATTTTCACTTGGTTTTCATCTTAATTTCGCACGGGTTTCATCCTTGATTTAGTCTCCAAAATTTGCCATCAGCCTTTCAAAGACCAGGGATGCCTCAGCAAATATGTCCTCTTTTGTTATTTATGTATCTAGTAAGGTCTATTCGGGTGGGGGTTCTCCTAACACCCACAGAAGCCAACACGATTAAATTGCATTAAAGGGAATTCCATCACCTTGGCAGAAAATGGTTCTGGAGCCTGTCCTCTGGGTTGCTACAACACACACACGTGTACACACACACACACACACACACACACACGTCCAAATAGCACTAAAGTAATTAAAGCAGCTGGGATTGATTGGGTTCCTGAGTGACCTTTTGGTAACTTACCTACGCCTGCCATTTAGAGAAAGAATAATTTATGATGCGAGTCAAAGTGCAGAAAACCAAGGCAGACAGAAAGGGAATTATGATTAGCTTTAGAGGGGTGAACTGTCAGGAAGGACCCTGGGAGCCCCTTGTGAAAACAGGCAACAAAAGCAGTAAATGCCCAGGTTTGCCCAGACACAGACGCCTACAGTTCCCAGGGTGCGTCTGCTCTTTGGGTTTGTAGAATCCAAGAATTTTAGGGCTGGGGATATCTTAAAGGTCTAACCGAGCCCATTCGTTTGACAAATAGGGAAACTCCAGATCCGATTATAGTCACCAAACACTGGATGTGAAGATCTTACCACTTTATCTGGACCACTGTCCTCAAAGCGAGGGATCTTCAAACTCCCAAATGCCCTATATCTGTAAAGCGTAAATAAGTTCCTCATTAAAATTACAAATTAAATGTGTAGAATACAAGCTCCATGAAGCCATGGCTTACTTCGTTTTGTTCACTCCTGTACCCCCAGCCCCTGGAACAGCAGCAGGCAGGCAGGAGACAATACATTTCTGTGAAATGAGCTTTGTTGAGCAATGGTCCCTCAACTCAGGAGGTGCATGGCAGGGCTGGGCAGGCTCTGTAGCCAAAATGGTGCCCATTTGGGGGACCGAGTCAAGGAAAATGAAAGATCTAGATGCTCGATGTATTTCATTTGCACTAGAGATTATTTCACAGCCTGTCAATCAACAGTCCCAGAGAGGTGGATGACCACTGATGACATCTGGGGAGCTAGGGAAATGGACTAAATGGTTGGGATAGCCCTGAATGCACGCCCACCAGTGCCCCCCCCCTCACTTACGTGGTTACTTCCTCCTGGGAAACACCTCCCCAAACTCTGAGTCTTCAGTTCCCACCCATACTTGAAACCCTTCACTGGCAAGCTCCTCCAGGAAGCTCTGTTTTTCCCTACACAGAAGCCATCGCTCCTTCTTTTGAGCTAACTCAGACACAGCCTTTGGGACTTGGTGTGAAGGCCACTTTGTCAGGGGAGCCTTCCCTGACCCTCTAGAGGTTAGATTTTCCTCCTCATCATACTTTTACCCTCATAGCACTGATTCTACTTTCTTTATTATCTGTCTTCCCTCTTCAGAGAGAAAGTTGCATGAGGACAGAGACTATATATCTGTCCTGTTCAACTGTTGTGTTTCTAGAACCGAGCAGCGTCTTGACCACAAGGGGCATGAATAAATGAAATGATGGACAGATGGATGGACGGACAAATGGATGGATGGATAGAAAGAAGGAAGGATGGATGGATGGATGGATGGATGGATGGATGGATATTTGGACAGATGGACGGATGGATGAATGGAAACAGATGAATTAATCAATGAATGGCTGAATAAATTAATGAATTAACCAGTGAATGAAACAATGAATAAATACATAAAAGAATTAACAAATCAATGAATCAATCATTTATACTTGTATGGTATTTATCCAATCTCTGCCATGATATTGAACTTATTCCTTAGAGACAGAATAATGCAGTCGTTGAAATGGTGGTTTCTAGAGTGCTGCGTAAGACCTAATCTTGACTCTATTTATCACCTGTGTGATGTCAGGCGAGCTCCTTCGCATTGCTGAACCTCGGTTTCCCCATTTATAAATGAGAACAATTACAGTGCTCGCACCTCATAGGACGGTTGTAGGTTTAAATGAGATAATGCATGTAAAGAACTTGGCCCATCGCAAGAACTCAATACGTGTTAGCTTCTCTTGTTCTGATGTTATCTTCCTTAGGGTGAGAATTGTGGAATTTATCTCATAAGGCCCAGCACCTAGTATAGTGCACATATTTCATTCTCAAAAATAGCGAACACACAAATGGATGTTTTGACTCTCTCTGCCCGGACTCTTCAAAATGATGGGAATGTCAGCTATGTCAGTGTCAGAATGGAAGCTAAAGAGACATGGGAGTGAAATGAAGTACAGTAAGTCCACACTTAACATCGTAGATAGGTTCTGAGACTTTTGGTGGAATAACAGATAATGAAACTCATTTTACTGTAGGCGAATTCATATAAACAAGAGTAAAGTTTTACGGCCTCTGAGCAACATTACAATGAAACAAAGCTATTTTATTCGAGAACCTGCTGTGTCTGATATTGGACTGGACCCTGGAAGGATGCTAAGAAAGACATTATATATATATACAGTGCCAAAAAAATGTATACAATTGTTTAAGAAAGGAAAAACACTGTATTAAAATTGGAATACTCAATAAACGAGTAGACCGATAACAAAAGATGAATACAAGTCATGTGTATACATCTTTTTGGCACCCCCGGTGTATGAGAAAAGCAAACAGGTTCATAATAGGTAACCCTGGATAAACAACATATGGATATTCTTTTGGCTGTTGTTATTTTTTAAACTTTCCCGTGAATTTGTAATTACTTCCAAAGAAAAAGATTTCTGTGAATTGTGGGCTTGAATCTGGAGCCACCTTGTGCTATAGTTCTGGGTTTTCAAACAACAGTGACATCTGCAAAGCCACCTGGTAAACTATTCTCCAGCAGGGAATCAGCAGACAGCCCCGCAGAGGAGGCAAACGCGCGATTCCCATCCTTCCTTCATGGCAACTGTTACTAATCCAGACAGCATCCTTCCTCAGGAAATGCAGACACAGCCTCAGAATCCTTCTCAACACAGCTACAGCCAATCAAACAGAGTTGGCTCTCTGGATGAAAGAGCCACGGTCTTGACCGCTTTGAGACATTTTCTCTTCCAGCTGGAGACTCATCAAAAGTCAAAGCCTTTCCAACGAAGGCATGTTTTCAGCCCCTGGAACGCCTAGGTGGATGGGGCAAACTGCAACTCAAAGGCCCTGAGATTTTATCTCTACCAACACTTAGAACTGATTTTACTTTAGTGAAAGGAGGTTCTATGTGGTAGAAAGATTCTATTAACAGTAGTCAGATATCTTTGTGTTTGAATACCACCTGTCACCTCCCAACCTGGACAAGTTGCTTTAACCGTCCTATGCCTCAGTTTCCCCATGGACAAAAAGGAACTCACAAGCCCCAGGCGATTGTCGAGGACCAGCTCAGGGAATGCACGGGCTCATCTTGTACCCTTTCCAGCTAAATTATATGATTACGGTGACCGTGATTACCGTCGTCATCATACTCAGCATCCTTCCCCTTTGTCTTCTCGCCAATTACTCCAGCTAATGGAGTCCTGGTTCTCTTTAGAGGGTGGAAAGCTGCCTCTGCCCAAAACATTTCCAGCTTGGGTTTTTCAACAACCCACAGAGCTCTCCTGCCTTGAACCTGAATCACGCTTGAGTTTCGAGAGAGCAGTTACATGTCCATTTTCTTCGATTATCAGTGAAAGGTTAAGTGCCCCGGCCCTGAGCCCCAGATACCCATCTAGGGTTTCCATTATGAGCCGAACTAGAGGACCTGGGGCTCTGAGTTCAGTCTCTGGCCCTCTTGCTAATAGAACCCCAGCCACTCTCTTGAGCATAAAGCTTTCTCTTCGGGCACAGCCAACCAATTTAAATGGCACTCACAGCTCATGCCTGCATGTCATGGGCTCCGAGCGCTCCAAGGAGCCGGAGCAATAAAATCTATTAGGACTCCTTTGTCCCATCTTGTCGTGAACTTCTAAGAAAAAGGCACTAAAGAGGATCAGTACCCAGAAAAAGCTTCCTAATTGTAGCTTCTACACAGCAAATGAGGACAATTACCAAGGCAACCGGCCAATCGTGCTGGTTAAGGGCAGGGCGAGTTTAGTCAAGAAGAGGCTGTTGCAAACCTCTATTGCGCTGTAATCAGAGAGTAACCAACATTTTAAAAGGCCCTTGTGTAAAAACAGGAGGGACGGCAGCGGAGGGGAAGAGGAGAGGGAGGGAAAAATTAATTTCCTCTCATTTCCTGCCTGCTCCATTGATGGGGATGGAAAGGCTAGATGGTGCCGTGTACCCTTGCACCTGGGGCCACAGGAGCCAGCAGCCGGGCCGGCGATGTTGTCTGATTTTATGTATGTGTTTATTTATTTATTTTCCCCTCCGGGCCCGGCACCTGCAGCGTCCATCGCACGACAGGTGCAGCAAAGGTATCGGGAAGAACCTTTAAGGACAGTTCAGAGTCTCTTCCAGTATCTTCTAGCCCCGTGAGAGTCTAATAATAATGCATCCTTCTTTAGCCAGCCTGCGCCACCTCAGGTGCTGGTGAGGGCATGGCATTTAGTGATGGAAGTCTTTTTTGTTTTCATCAGAGTGTCCCCTGTGAATGTAGGCTGGAAATCAAGATACTGTTGGGACAAAGCGGTAACTGGGATGTTGGGAGGACAAATTCCAGATGCTTTTTCCACCCTGAGGACGCGGGAGATTCTGGTTGAGACTGAACTGGGGGCTGACTTCTTCCTCCTGGGCCGTGCAAGGCTGCCAGGAGGGTTGATGAGCATTTGTCTTGGGTGCACAGTCTCTGTGATGCCTGCCTTGCCTGCCCTCCCCCATAAACATATCCAGCGGCGGTCAGCAAAATACTCAATTATGTGCCCCGTGTTTGTTCATCTTCCTGGTAGAATTAACACAGCCATCTAGTGAAATGAGAAGCCACCTTTTCTGTTCATGAGCTCCCTGTGACAGGAAGTATGAAAAGGAGAGATGTCCCTAATTGCAGAGCTTCATGTATTGACTCAACAAATACAGGCCAGGAGCTGTACTTTTAGCATTTGGGCAGGAAAAAAATCATTCCCACAGTTCTTTCCAGGTCGCGGCGTCTATGTTTCTAGTTACATTGAGATAACTGGAATAAAAATAACGGCACGGCCCCTTCCCAGCTCCACCCAAGGGCAGCCAGGCAGAGTTGAGAACCTAGTTTGCTAGCTCCAAGTCTTTTAAGAGAACCCAGAAATCCCGATTCTGATGTAGAACCTTCCCACTTTTAAGTGAAAGCAACTAGCCCAATGAATACCACCAAAATACAGCGAAACAAAACCCCCGCCATGGGGGCCAGAAAACATACCTGAGGGCCACCAGTGTGCCATCCCCACTGAAGTAAAGCGTCCAGGATGGACAAGCCCTGGGGCAAATGTCCTGCCTCTGGAGCTAGTGCCTTGTGTACTTTCCAGTGCCCATTCGCTATACTCACCACGCTGTACACTCGATCCCCAGAACTTACTCGTTTTGCATAACTGAAGCTTTGTACCCCCGACCAACGTCTGCCCACTTCCCCCACCCCCACAGCCCCCCCACCCGGCAACCACCATTCTCCTTTCTGCTTCTACAAGTTCAGCTCTTTTAGATTCCACATGTAAGTGAGACCATGCAGTATTTGTCTTTCTGTGTCTGGCTTATTTCACTTAGCATCATGTCCCCCAGATTTACCCATGCTGTCAAATATTGCAGGATTTCCTTCCTTCTTAAGGCAGAATAATAGTTCATTGTGCATCCATACCACATTTTTTTAATCCTTTCACCCACTGATAAATATTTAGGTCGCTTCCATTTCATGGCTATTGTGAATAATACTGCAATGAACTTGGGGGTGCAGATATCTCTTTGAGGAAATCCTGTATGTATGTATATGTACACCCCAAAAGTGGGATTCCTGGATCACATGGTAGTTCTATTTTTAATTTCTGGAGGCACCCCCGCCACACTGCTTTCCATAGCGGCTGCACCAACTTGCAGCCCCACCAACATTGAATGGGGGTTCCTTTGTCTCCACATCCTGGCCAGCACTCGTTATCTGTTGTCTTTTTGATAATTGCCATTATATTTAAAAAGTGTATCATCCCGAAATCAAAAATTGATGAATCTGCATTAAGAGGCACATAAATTCTAACATAGTATCACATACCAAGGATGACCTAAATATTTGTTTCCATGACTAAGAAGTAGAACCACCTAGAGAAGAAGGAAAGTAAACATGAAACCAGATGGGGTTTGGGCAAAATCCACTAGAAACGAAGATCCTGTGGCTACGCTGTTCCCTGGACAATCTCCGCTTGTGACGGCTCTGTCCTTCCTCCTCATGCTCTGCATTCATCCAACAGAAACAGGCAGCGTGATCTGCTCAAAACATGATCACATCACCCCTCCCCAGTGATTTACCATCACAGTGAGAAAATAATTCAAACTCCTTCCAGACCCTACATGGTCTAGACCAGGGGTGGGCAAATTTATATACAGGGCCACATAAAAAGTATTTTCAGATTGGCAAGCGCGTCTGTCACCTCTGCTGTATGACAAAAGCAGTCACAGACGGTGTATCAACGACTGGGCATAGCATGGTTCCGAGAACATTTTATTTACAGACATAGGTGGGCAGCTGGCCCCTGATCTAGACTCTTGCTACTCAAAGTGAGGTCCAAGGACCAGCAGCATCAATGTCATCTGGGACTTGCTGGCAATGCAGACGTCACGCCAGACCTACTGAGTCAGAACCTGCATTTTAACCGAGTCCTGGGACTCTTACCCACAGGTCCAGGCTCATCTCCTCCCCCTCCCCCTTACTTCCTTCTGTCCAGGCCCACTGGCCTCCTTGCTAGTTTTTTTTTTTATTACTTTTATTGCGATACATTTGATGCAAAATATTGTTTTACTTTCAGGAGTACAACACAATGATTCGATTTATGTATATATTACAAAATAATCACCACAGTAAGTCTACTTCATGACACACAGTTACCGATTTTCTTCCTTATATGACAACTTTGAAGCTCCACCCTGTTAGAAAGATTCAAATACACACGACATCATGCTGTTCATCACATCCCCAGGACTTAATTATTTTAAAACTGGAAGTTGGTACCTTTTGACCACCTTCTTGCTGTTTTTGAAACATTCCAGGCTTTTTCTCACTTCCGGGTCCTTGCACCCGACTCTCAGATTTTTCCTCCAACTCTCCCCATGGTTCCATTTCCAGCAGAGCCTTTACCACCTTCTCGAATTATCCTGCAGACTTTTTGGTTTACTTGTTTATGGCCTGGCTCTCCCACTAAAACAGAAGCTCTGAGTCCAGAGAATTTTTCTGGATCATTCACTGTTGCATCCCGTGAGTCTCAGACGAGTGCCTGACACAGGTTGATTCTCTATAAATATTTGTTGAGTAAAAGATGAAAAGCAGAATATAGAGAACTCATTTTCTTCAAAGGTAGGGAGCCTCCGCAGGGGCATGTGACAGGGGAAGAAGAAGAGGATTTTATTATAAGAGCTCCCTGCAAGACATCTCACCTAGCCACAGGTTCTGTGTTCTTCTAAAAGCATCACACCCGCTCATGTTCTAATCCCTGCAGAGGACTGGAAATCATGGCAGCAATATTCTGCAGCTTTTCCTGTCAAATCTCTAACCTGCCACTTGAATCTGGGCTTGCCTAGCGACTTGCTGGCACTAATAGAAAACGTTAGGAGTGACATATGGATGTTCCAGAATCTAGTCCTGAAGGCTCTTTCAGCTGCCGCTTTCATCCCCTTGGAACCCAGCACCATGCTGTAAAAAGGCCATGTGGAACCCCGGAAAAAGAGACAGCATATGGAGAACTGAGGCCAGAGCCACAACCAGCTGCCAGTTGTGTGAATGAAGCCGCCTGGGACATCCCAGCTGGCCGAACTCCCAGCTGAGTACAGCCACGTGAGGGGCCCCAGCCAACACCCCTCTCCCCACTGAGGGGTCCAGCCAAACCCTGCACAAATCAGAAAATCACAAGCCAATAAACGGTTGTTATTTAAGCCACTATGCCCTGTTTACAGCAAGAGATGACTGAAATAATGCACTTTAAATATCCATCCCAAGAAAGAATTCCCCAATCAGTGTAGTAGAATCCAAATTACGCAAATGGGTGACTCCTACCCCTTGGATGGAGTAAAGGGATGGGGGATGGGCAGAGCCTTCTTCTAAAAGGGGATGAGAAGGAACAAACCTTGTATCTTTCAGGCCCTGATGTGTATGAATAGCTGTCTACATGCCCATAAAAGCAGCTCACATGAGTTGTTTTACTGTGGTAAAATATAGGTTAACCTAAAATCTACCATGTTAACCATTTTCAAATGTACATTTCAGTGACATCAGGTACACTCACAAGATTGTGTGACCATCACCACTACCTCGTTCCAGAACATTTCATCACCCCAAATAGAAACCCTGTACCCAAGAAGCAGTCACTCGTTCCCCACTCTTCCCAGCCCCAGGGAACCACTAATCCACTTTCTGTCTCCATGGATTTCCCTCTTTGGGACATTTTTATATACATGGAATCACACACTATGTGATCTTCCACGTCTGGCTACTTTCACGTAGCACCATGTTTTCAAGCATCATCCACATCACAGCGTGTGTCACTACTTCATTCCTATGGCTGAATAACATTCTAATATGTGAATACACCATCTTCTGTTTATCCATCCATCTGGTGATGGACATTTGCATTGGTCCCACCTTTTAACTGTCGTGAATCGTGCTGCCGTGAACATTCATTGCACAAGTTTCGATCTAACCCAGTGGTTCTCAACTGGAGATGCTTGTTCTTCCCTGAGGACATTTGGCAATGTCTGGAGACATGTTTGATTTTGCTATAAATCAGGGGAGGTGCAATTAGTATCTAGGGAACAGGGCACCCCCACACATACACCACAAGAAGTATCTGGCCCCAAATGTCACTAGTGCTGAAGCCAAGGGTTCCTGCTTTGGTCCCACCTCCCCAGGGGTGTAGACATTACACCAAACCTCCCCTTCTGTGTGGATTCTTTCAGAGCCCCCCCCTTCCCCACCAAGAATGGTAACTTTACCTCCTTCCCATCTCAGAAATCACGGCCTGGTGGCCAGTTTAGAAACCCGTGAATCTTTTTTAACACCCACCATTTCCAAGAGGGAAATCAAAACAAAACCCTCCAAGTCAATTTGCGGGAAAAATAAAAGGATATTTCTGATGTTTTTCTAAGCTTTTCATCCTTTATAAAAACGGGGGTGGGGGGGTGGGGGGGTGTCAAGTGGCAACTGAGGAATAAAAGCGAGTGTTCAAAAGCATCAGCGACCGAAAAGTCCACAGAAAATCAAAACAAACCCGGCTCTCAGTGTGTGTAATTACGGGGACAATCAAGTAATGAAAGCTTTATTAGTTTAATGTGATTCCATCAAGTACCAAAAAGTGGGAAGGAGTGGAAGAAAGCAAGAAAATGGATATGAAAGAGGAGAGGGCGGGGGGAGTGACATGAAAGAGAGAGATGGGAGAGCAGAGAGGGTGAACCTAGGATGCAGATGTAATTACACTGGACTTTCCGGGTGTTGGACCAGCTCTTATTCAGGGGAACAGCAGGCACAAGCGTGTGCTTTTGCATTCGTTCAGCCAATCGTTTTTGGATCCCATGTGCTTGGCCCTAGCTTAGGCAGTGGGGATCCAGCAATGAACAAAAAAGACAAGATCGCTCCCCTGCCCCCTGGAGCTTAGATTTAAGTGGGGGAAACAGACATTACCTGAAATAAGTAAAGTGCATGACACATTACCCAGAGGAACAGAAAGCACGGAAAGGGGATGGGAAGTGTTGGAATTTTACACCAGGTAGCCAAGGAGGGGATGGTAGACAAGCAAAGACCTAAAGGAAGTGAAGGAGTGAGCCAAGGCCAGGTCAAGTGCATTCCAGGCAGAGAGCAAAGGATGTGCAAATGTCCTGGGGTGGGACGTGCCTGGGGAGGAATAGTGAGAAGGCCAGTGTGGCTTGAGCAAAGCAGGGGAGGCCCAGGGAGGCCAGTGGGAGATGAAGGCAGGCAGATGCTGGAGAGCAGAGCCCATAGGACCTTGCAGAGCACAGGAAGGCCATGCGCTTTCCCCCTGAGTGTGAAGGGGGCCCTGAGAGCGTTTCGGACATAGGAGCCCTCTGGCTTCTGTGCCGAGAGGAGAGAGAAGCAGGACAGGGACTAGATGAGGCAAGTGAGGCAACTCGGGGGCAAAATGTAAGCAAGACGCTCATTCTCTGGGTGTTCGGTGCCTCACTCATCTCACCCAAGTCCCGGCCCTGGAATGAAGGGTTATTTAGACCTTTAGATCAGAGGCGGTGGCACACGCTGATCACCCCACCCGAGGAGGGCCCTTGTGCCCCAGCCAGTGGGAGTGCTGTTGGCACGTGGCCTCCAGCTGTCCCGGGGAAGCGCCAGGGCCAGTCAGGAGGCAGAGGGAATGGGGGGCGGGAAAGTGGACAAGAACCATTAGGGTGGTTTCTGCGGGAAAGAATTGGTGAGGCAGCGTAAGCAGCTTTAGGATTGGCTAGTGTGAATAAGTTGGGTAGGTTCTAGGGTGTCCCTAGTTGGCTGGCACCTGGCTTTGGGGAGATTAGGGCAGGTGGATAACAGCCCAGTGTGTGAGAGGCAGATAAAGGAGATGGTTGGAGGTATGGGGTCCGGGCTGGTTGAACGGCGAGCTCAATAGTCATTTCCTATCTCTAGGAATCGCCCAGCTCCAGGGGGTGGTGGGGGCATAGTCCCTGCAGGGTCAGCAAGGCTCCAGATATCCAAACATCATCATAAAAAGACACGTTTAATACAGGGGGGCCCACGTCCAGTGACTGATCACTGCAGGGGCGTAAAAGCCTGGGCCTCCCGTTTTCATTGCCTTATCATATTCCACGGCACAAATATCCCCGGGGTTCCATTCTACTTTAATGGACATTTGGGTCAACAGACAGGTCACAAAAGAAATGTCTGCAAATGGCCAAGCAACACAAGAAAAGCAGCTCAACACCATTAGTTACCCCAGGAAATGCCCATTAAAACCAAAAGCGGACCCTGCTGCCCACCCACCAGCACGGTTAACAGTAAAAAGTAGGAAAACGCCAAGGGTGGGTGTGGGCAAGATGCCGCAGCGTGTGCCTCTCTCACCAGCCCAGCTGTGTGGTAACCAGGTTCCTGGAGGAGAAAACAACCGTGTTCACCAAAACCCAAGGAAGGCAAGACCCACCGGGACTGATGAGACTTCAGATTCACAAGGTAGCTTTTCAATACAAACACGGACACGAGGCAACACCACAGGTACTCCATTCCTCCTCCTGAACCCCACCCCGTCACCCCCAGTCCAGCTTGGTTTCCCCCGTGAAGGCAATAAACACATGCACAGGTGAATAGGGGGCATGTATTTTGGCCTCAGCGCCAAACCAAAGGGTCAGAGAAGGGATGTCAGAGGCAGCTGCATGCTTCCCTCCTGAGTCTGGAGAGCTGGTGGGTCCGTGGACGGTCACATCTCTTTGACGTATTGCCTGAGTCAGAACCACGTAAACGCTTGTTCAGGTCTGGTTGTTTTGATACGCATCCAAGTGGCTTTCAAAAAATCAAAATCATCTCAGAGGTTACCGTGATGGATATTGAAATCCAAATCCTAAAAGCCCTCTGACTATGGTGATCCAGGTGGCTTAAGGATATGTTTTTTCTTCCCTCCCCTCCCCCCGCTTTTAATCTAAATCATGTTCCCAGACAGCACATAGCCTGGTATAAATTGTCTTCTGCACTAATCTTTTATATACTTTTATGCTTGTCTGAGATGATTGAACATGACTCCTTCATGGTTCTGTTTTCAACCACCACTGGTCTCTTCCCGTCGGCAACATCTGGTTTTTTGCAGTTAAAGGTTCCCTTTGTCTATCACATAACTCTGCGGTGTTCTTAAGAGAAGGGGAGTCTACACCAAGGGCTGGTCAAACGCCAGGAACTGCCATGCACGATAGAAGAGCCCAGACCATCTGCCCTATTTATTGATGGTGAAATGAAACTGGATGTCAGCTGAATGAAAGCTGCCAGCTCCACAGTGTAGACCGGTGGGTTTCAACCTTTTTTCTGGTCTTTTGTTGCAAACCCCCCCTCCTTTTTTTTTTCCCAAACAAAATTTAAATAAAACTTTGAAAAGGATTCCTGCTCTAGGGGAGACACACCATCCTCTGTACTCGCAAGAAAATGCCCGGGGCATCTTCTCTGAGAAGCCAGGCTCCAGAAAGCATCTTGAAAGCCATGAGTGTAGACCATGGTATAGCTCTGGCTCACACGGGTTATTTCCAGGTGATTTTGATTTTTCTTCTGCCTTTTTCCGTATTTTAAATTCTCTGTGATGAACACTTCTAACTCTGTAATCATAAAATAAATTGAATGTCCTAAAGAAAACTAGTATGGTTTGATGTTCCTTAAGCATACCTCAGAAAGCATCAAGCCAGTTTCTGGCAGTCAGTCCGTATGTATTAACCAAGTGCTAAATGTGTGCCAGGCACTGTTTGTGGCATTGAAGATACAGTGGGGAACAAGATGGAAAGCAGCCGACCTCAAAGATCTGACATGTTAACGGCAGGAAGACAGGAGTAGGAATGGCTCTGCTCCTCAGCACCCTCGAGCAACTTGCCTGAGGAATCAGTACTTTCCATCCCCGCAGTTTGGAGCTCTGTGGGTGTAGAGAGAGCATAGGATCCAGAGGAACGATGCTTCCACTGGGGTACTCAGTAATAATCCCAATAAACTCAAATCCATGGCTACCCCTGGTCGCTTTGGGCCACTCGTGCCAGCTGGCCGGAAGGCAAAGCAGTTGCCACGCTGGCAACAATGTATCCATTTCTCCGTAGATGGAAATCTGGGTTGTTTCCAACTTTTAGTGACTCTACATAAAGCTGCTAGAAAATTGCTTGCACAAGATTTTTTGGTAAACCTGTGTTTTTATTTCTCTTCAGTAAATACCTAGGAGAGGAATGACTGGGTCATCCAGTGGCTGTACACTTAACATGGTAGGAAACATCTCGTTTTCCAAAGTGGCTGTATCATTTTAGGCCAACAATGGTATGAGAGTTCTAGTTGCTCCACAACCTTGCCAACATTTAGTGTTGTCAGATTTTTAACGTTAACCATTCTGGTGGGTGTAAAATGATATCCTACTGTGCTTTCGATTTGCATTTCCCTGATGGCTACTGATGGTGACCATCTCCCCATGTGCTTATAAGTCATTTGTGTCTCTTTTCCTCTAAAATGTCTTTTGCCCCTTTTATTGAATTGTTTGTCTATTTATGATTGATTGATGGGTTTTTAAATATATACTGGATACAAGCCCATGACAAATATATGTTATGACTACTTTTTCCTCATCTGTGGCTTGTGTGTCTTTAATGAGGTCTTTTGGTAAACAGGAGTTTTAATTTTGATGAAGTGCAATTTGTCTTATTTTGTTTTCCTTTATGGTTAGTGCATTTTGTGCCTTCTCTAATAAATCTTTTGACTACCCCTAAGATTGCTGAAATAGTCTCCAATGTTTTCTTCTAGAAGTTTTATAGTTTGGTTTTCACATTTAGGTCTGCGAGCCTTCTCAAATTAGCTTTTGTATGCAATGCAATCTAGGGATTGAGGTTAATTTTTTTCAAACATTTATCCAGTTGTTCCAATGTTTTTGGTTGAAAAAGACTTTCTTAATAGAATTGGGGGAGTTTGTTAAAATTATGTGTGTGTGAATCTATTTCTGGATTCTAGATTCTGTTCCATTGATCTAGTTGCCTGTCCTTGAGGTCGTATTCTTGCTTAACTTTTTCCCCCATCTTGCCATGTGCCCTCACCCCTCTTCTCTCAAAAGAATTCTCTTAAATCAGTTGAATAACATTCTCATCACTGTTTTCAGGGAACTGGACCTACGATAACACAACAGACATGCAAGTTAATGGTTAAATGAGATACTCTCATGTGCTAATTAGTGCTAGGAATAAGATAAAATATGGCAATATTGCAAAAAGGGCATGGATGGGGAACGTAGCTAGGAAGTTCAGAAAAGGCCTCTCTGAGGAGATGACATTTATTCCAAGTCCTGAGTAAGGACAATATAAATGGGTGGTTGAGGTGGGGCGAGGAAAAAACTTCCTGGAGCCAAGAAGGCCTAAGAACTGAGAGAGAAGAGTGCTGTGTATTAGACCTTCAGTGTCAAGGTTGAAGCCATGAGGTATAATGGTTAAGGGCAACAATGGAAGGTGGGCCAGAGATCCAGCTGCTAGCCAAGCAGGAGCATATTGAAAAGCCCTTCAAATAAGCTGAGGTTTTGAAGGATGAAGGAGTACAGATCATTCCAAAGTGTGCATGGGGAGCAAAGAGACACCCACTGCATCTCCCAGTGCTGACATCTAGTGAGCTGGGAGGGAACTCCAACCTCACTGAAGAGGCCTGTCGGTGGAAGGGACCCTCAGGGAGCATCCAGGTTTCATCTGCAGCAAGAATTTGATCTGTGGTTCTCAAACTCTGAGCAGAAGGTCTGTTAAAACACAGACTGCTGGCCCCGCCCCAGGGTTTCCGATTCAGCAGGTCTGGGGTGGGACCCAAGATTTTTCATTTCTTGTAAGTTCCCAGGTGGTGCTAGGGGTTCAGGGAGCTCACTTTGAGGACCTCTGACATAAACAATAAGAAGTCAGGAGAGAGTCAGTGTCATGATTGGTTCAATGGTTCAACTCTGGCAAGGTCACGAATGGTCCTTGTTAATAAAGTTTTATTGGCACACAGCCATGCCCATTGGTTCATATATTGTCTATGGCTGCTTTCCTGATACAATGGCAGAGGTGAGTAGTTGCAACAGAAACCACAGAGCCTGCAAAGCGTAAAATATTTACTGTCTGTCCCTTTATAGAAAAAGTTTGCTGACCCCCATTCTACTTTATCACTAGACTTCTGAAATTTTTCAATGATATGCCTAGAGGTAGGAAGTAAGCAAGGAATGCCCAAGAGAGTAGTCACACTCTTTTATAACCTAATGTCTACTCTCCCACAAACTTGTAGGTTTATGCTCTTAAAGATTATTTTACTTTCTTTTTTAGTGAACTTCCAGTAGGAACCAAGATATGTATGTTTCCAATCTACCAAGATAAAGATGTAGTTTGTAATTTGTAAGAGAAGTATCTATGGGTCCACAGAAATGACTCTACCAAACTCTAAGATGAAATGTAATTTCTACAGAGAGGAACTTGAACACCGTAGGTTATCACCAAGGTGGGTATACCCTTTGCCCACTTTGGGCCACCAACTGGTGTCAACTCATAATGAAGATTTGATGTATCTGGACCAAAAAGAGAACAGTGAGGAAAAGAAGAAAAAACTTTTGTTTTTAAATAAAGCTAAACATGCTCCTTGCCCTTTATTTTGAAACTGTCTTTCCAACTTTTTTTTCTGGTGTTAAAAATGTGCTTTCTAAAAAATAATGAACAAATGGCAATTTATAAATGGCAGGGATTTATTATTTTATTAGTCTCTGCCCAACAAAAATTTGACCACTTTATGTTACTCACTCCAACTCTTCAAAAATTACACTCATCCATAAAATACTGAAGTCTGGAAACCAATGTGTTATACTAAGGTATTATAGTAGTTCTGTCAATATGCTTCACCTCTCTCGCCCACACCCTGTAGCACGACCCTCTCTGATCTCACAGGAAAGCGTGCAATGATCGATTAGTGATGTCTGCATGGGGCGCTGAGCCTCAGCTGCCAGGCATCTGCCATATTTAATGAGCATTACCATCAGCAAATACACATTTAGGGGTCTGATCTTTAGAGCGAGGCAGTTCCAAGGCCACAGAGAACACTGCAAACAGTGACCAGCCCGCTCATAAACATGCCCTAAGGCTACAGGAGAGGGAAATCAGAGGCTGGTACAAACACCCCCTGCAGAAAACAGCTCATTGTAAGGACCTCAGAGACGGCATCAGACAGAAGCAATCATGTTATCATAAAGTAGATCCCACTTCCCCACAGAAACGTTACAAGTGTTGTACCTGGCCAATGACCGGGCCCCAAGCAAACCAAAATATAACATAAAGTGACACCGCGCATACCAATGTAAAATTTACCTCCCCCTCCAAAACACCAATTTTTGCCACTCTGGGGATGACAATGCCCTTTCCATGAGAATGCGTGGGCTAGACTAGAAGATGGTTTATAGGAAGCCACCTCCTTCAGGGAGCCTCACCGATGACAGAGAGGCAGAGAGGGAAGACAGAGATTCACTCTTAACTATTTACTTTTTGAGTCTTTGAACCATGGACGTGTAATGCCTATCCAAAAATAAATTTCAAAAACTTAAAACCATCATCACAATCACTTAATACAAGAAAGGGCATCTGCTAATTACCAAAGGAAAAATTAAAAAGACACCATCATAGAATAAAAGACCATCTTGCCCCATAGAGAAGAGGTGTCAACTTTCCACTGATGAGAAACAAAACACACAGGCCTATTTCTGTGTGTATTTTTAAATGCAAAATAATAAACGTTTATTGTGCAATATCGTGCTGCCTGCCATTGTTATCTTAATAGAAGGTTGTTATGTTGGGAACTTGTAGGTGTTGTAGCTTGAAGTAAAAACTCATCCAATTTATGCCGGCCAATTATTGTCATCATATCACTGTCCAAATAACCTCTTTTCCCATGAATATGGGAAACACTAGCATCAACACCCTCATTAATTGTTCACAGTCTGACTATTATGGGGAAAACTAGAAGAATTCAGGAACCAATGCTGTAAGTCTCCAGCTACTTCTATCTTCTCCCTACAGGTCTGAGTTCCATCCAGCAAGTGTTTCGATTAAAACATATTTCTTGAACTAATTTATTCAAACAAAAATAACCTATTACCAGGCACTTTAAGGGCCTATTAGGTCTCAAAACAGCCATATGAAGTAGACACCACATCACCCACTTCCCAAAGGAGAAAATGGAAGCTCAGAGTAGTAAGCGACTTGCCCAAGAACACACAGCATGTAAGAAGTAAAGACAAAATTCAACCCCGGCTGCACCAGATGGCCAGCTTTACTCACTCAGAATGCACGAACGCGGTAGGTGCCCCCTCAGTGTGGGCTCCAGTCGCATATTCTTACTCCCAATGGGTCCTGCCGGGAGTATGCCAGCTGAGGGAAAAGGAGATAGCCAAGAGTCACAGGCCTTAAATTGTTCTCGCCTTTGAGATTGGGAGTTGGGATGGGCACTGGCCCATCTTTGGACTTGGTGCTGCTTCCAGCCGACAGCCCACATCTGGCTGGGTTTCCCCATAAACACAGACCCCCATCAGGCACCTTCAGGCCACGTCCAAGTGCAACCCAATCTAAAGAAATGACTCAGGGATGCCAGGCCCCACAGGCTCGGTGAGCAGAAAGGGCCTTTGAATGACACATGTATGCGTTCAAAACCCAACTAGGCCAGGCCTGTCTACCACTCCCGTACCCCACCCTGAGCCTGGAAACCATTTCTTAAATATGAAAACATGGCCTCTCAGCTGGGAGATTAAATGAGAGGCCGCTTTCTTATCTCAGGTGGGAGATTTAGAGGTCCTCCTGGTGGTTCCGTAATAGGATCCCTCCTGAGGGGAACTAATCAGAGTGAAAGCTTTTGACGGGGGAGGGAGAAGGAGCAGAGAGCCGTTTCCCATCAGCCCAGCCTAATTCCACACAGTGACCCAGAGGAGAGAATCCATCTTCCTGCTGGAACCCTCAGGGCTCAGCCTCACCACACTTGCAAAGGCAAGGTCTGTACCCAGCACATAGTAGGTGCTCAGTGAATTCGTACGGAAGGAAATTGCTCACCAGGGGGTTCACAGCTGTCTTCCCCACCTCCACTGTCCCAGGAGACCATCAGCTCCTTTGAAGCAGCTGTGGTGCCAGCATCAGGATGGATGAGTCCTTGACAGGGGCCTTTAGAATTGGCACTCGTCTGGGCAGCGCCCCTCAGAAGCCAATGGTATCCTAGGACCTAAGCCACCATTCTAACCAACACCTCTTATAACTAAGACACAGGGACCATCTGGTCTGCTTTTCTCATTATAATCCCCACTCCGCAAAGAAACACACACTGTCCCATCTCCACGTGGCCCAAGCCCTCGCTTCCAAGAAGAATGCCACCCTTTCCTGCTCTGGGTGTCCTGTGTGTCCAAGGCTCAGCTCAGGTGCCTCCTGTCCAGTGAAACGCCCTTTAACGAGAAAGGACCCTCCCCTCTGGTGAGTGACAGTCGACTGTGGACATGTCTACATTCTGCTCAAGGCTAAGACACCAGCTCCAGCCAGACATATCTGGATCCAAACCCACTCTGGGTGACTTTAGGCAAATCACTTGACCTCACAGAGGCTTGATTTCTTGAAAAACTCCCCAGAGCTATTGCCGGCATTAAACAAAAACTGTAAAGCACAGTACCTGGCACGTAGCAAGCCTTTGATAAATGGGAGCTGTTATTTTTACAAGTCCCATTTTCTCCACCTCTACCCCCCCAACACACACACACACACCTTTAAAAACGGGGGATGTTTAGCATATATTTATTGGTGAATGGCTGGTGATGCCAGACAGCGGAGGCTGGATAGCGTTCCTTGTCTCTATTAGGCACCTACTGTGTGCAAGAATTGCACATTGGGGGGAAAAATGAGAATAAGGGGATGGAAGTGAGGGAGGCCAGGTTGCAAGGGGGATAAGGCTTTGTCTGCTTCAGGAAATAGAACCGAGCTCTCAATTATCAAGCTCTGGATCTCACCCCAGTCCCAGATTCCTCATCTGCAAACATGTCATGGGATTGCATGCGCCTCACATAAAACAGCCCAAATAAAGTACCAGCACAGAGGGAGTGTTACAAAACAGCCTTTATCAACACAATTGTTGCAAGGGAAACTAAACCCCAAGGGCTATTAGCATTAGGTACCTTGGAAAAGGAAGTGATGAAATCAACCCCGGGCCCCTGGCCTTTCTTCTGTCTTTAAAGAGGGGAGGACTTGGAGTAGTTAGGAATGTGCTCAGCTGCAAGTAACAGAATATCTCACCTCCTTTGTAAGGAGCGCCTTACCAAACAAGGGTTCAATTTTCTCACCTAACAAGCCCAGCACGGGCTGCCCAGGGCTAGTTGGCAGCTCAGGGGGGCCAAGGTTCTGGGTTGATGTCATCTCTTGACCTCAATTCGTGGGCTCCACTCTGCCCTGACCCTCACCTGCCAGCCTCCAAAAGCAGTGGGGAGAAGAGGTAGGACATTCTTTAGAATTCCCCACAGAGCAGCCATTGGGCCCCACTGGCCAGAGCTGAGTCACATGGCTTCCCCCAAGCCAAAGAAGCCAGGCAAAGGAACCGGGTTTAGCATGACTACTTAAAGACACAGCCTAATTCATGCCCTGAGGCTGGACCCACCTTTCCTGATGCTGGACACTGCCACCTCGATCCCCTTAAACAATGAGGCTTCAATAAGAACACAGGGCAGGGGCAGGGAGGCTGAGGTGCCCAGAATGATTTTCCTCCCTGGGATGCACATGTGGGGACAGACAACCACCAGCAGGGGCAGAGGACCCTGTCCCCAACCCTCCCCAAGCCCAGGAGCTGAAGGTCAATCAAGGCCTCATTATGTGTGATTGGCCCCACGGTGTCAGGCGAGGTATAGGAGACGTGGAGCTGGCCCCTAAGAGGGCAATGTAATTGAGTCATAGATACAAGACACACACACACACACACACACACACACACACACACACACACAGAGAGCTTTCTAAAGGAGCTGACTGTTCCCAGCTGGCCAGATTCAATGCATCTCACTGCCCTCGGCCTAAAGAATGCATAGGGCCTGGTGAAGTGGAAAAGGTGAAGGCATTCCAGGCAAGGAGCTCAGCGTGAGCAGAGGCCGAGAGGACATAGTGATTCTAGCCAAGAGCTCTGTGCCACATTGAATACATTTGCATCAAATGTCAAGGTCTGCACGGAATGCGCAGACCTAGTGAAGACTCCCAGCCCCTCTCCTCAATGAGCTCTGGGTCCTTCGATTACCCCACTCATTTCTCTACCCCAGTACATGATAACAACAACCGTAAACGATCTCCTTTGCTGTAAGCCTAGCACTGCGCAAAACACTTCACAGGCATAACAGTCGCATTTGATCGGCAGAACAACCCTACAGCAGGTACATGAAAGCCCACACTTTTCAAATGAGGAAACTGAGGCACAGAGAAGTTAAATACCGAGAAAAGCAGCAGGATGGGAGGGGTATGTCACTGGGGTATGTCACCGCCACAAACATTCTGTGTGACACTAAGCAAATACC
Source organism: Rhinolophus sinicus (assembly GCF_036562045.2). Lineage (NCBI taxonomy): Eukaryota > Metazoa > Chordata > Mammalia > Chiroptera > Rhinolophidae > Rhinolophus > Rhinolophus sinicus. Next base: position 29,717,490 of record NC_133765.1, on the reverse strand, counting down.
CCTCTCCCTGGGCCTCAACATTCCCGTCTGTAAAAGGGATGCACAGGGCTCTGTGAGGTCTGAGGTTCTAAGGTGGTGGTTCTCAACCTTAGCCGTGCATTAGAAATGCCTGGGGACCTTCTCCAATTGATACCCTGGTCAGATCACAGGTCAATTACATCCAAACGTCTGGGGGTGGGAGCCAGGCATTGGTGGTTTGGTTCTTTGTTTTGTTTTGTTTTTTGAAGTCTCCAGGTGATTCCAACATATAGCAAAGTTTGGGAACCGCTGACTTAAGGATTTTAATTTCTTGGCCTCCTGAGAAACAGGGAGGATGGCCTGTATAGAATGAAGCCAAAAATAAAATTAAATATCCAGAATAGGCAAATCCAGAAAGCAGATTAGTGGTTGCCAGGGGCTGGGGGAAGGGAGAATTGGGAGTGACTGTTTAATTGGTCTGAGTTGTTTGGGGGGTTTTTTTTTGGGGGGGTGGGGGCAAAAATATTCCGGAACTAAATAGTGGTGGTAGGGGGCACAACATTATAAATGTACTAAATGCCATTGAATTGTATACTTCAAAATGGTTAAAATGACACATTTCATGTTATGCATATTTTACCGCAATAAATAAAGAAGATGAAAATAACTAAATAGAAATTAAGTGATTCAATTAAAAACAAGGTGTGTGTCTCTTACTCGGAACTCGGTGGTCAAACAAGGGGACACAACCGGTCAGAGCTTGGCCTCTGGAGGCAGACCTGGGTTGAAATCCCCACTCTGCAACTTGCTAACGAGTGATGTGTGACCCTGAGCCAGTGACCTCACCTCTCTGTTCCTCTCTGGTGCGTCCTAAAATGGAGGTAAGAAAAATAGGAACTCAGCGAGTTATCCTGAGACTCGAATAGAAAATGCAATACACTGCTGATGAGCGAACGTTATTATTACCTGGAGCCACAGAAACGTATCTCAGGGATTTTATGAGACCAAGAACGCTGGGGCCCAGAGAGTAAAGGGACTTGCCCACAGTCACCCAGCAGGTCAGAGGCCAAGCAGCAGCATGAGCATCCGGGTTCGGGCCGGGCCACCTCCCTCCTCCCGCGAGGCCGGGGCCCTGACTCACCTGGTCCCCGGCGCGGGGCGGGGCTCCCGCTCTCCTGGCGCTGCAAGCGGCCCACACCCGCCACCCGCCTTTCATCTCCCCTCCCCGTGGCTCCCGGCGCTGCTTTCCCAATTGCCCAGGTGACGCCAGGGCTGAGCTCCTGGCTTCCGCAGGGTGCGGGGCGGGCGGGTGAAGCCGCCGCCAGGTGGGGCCGCCGCCAGGTGAGGCCTCTCTACCCCAGACCGGCCCGCCGCGCCGCTTTGCCTCCTTCCGGTCTGTGGCGACACCTGCTGGCTGTCCACGGAGGGACACAACCTCTGCTCGGAGGGCCGGCTTCAATTAAGCAAATTAATTCCTATGCACCTACTAAGTGCAGTACGGCGTTAGGCGTTGGGATTTGCACCGTCCATGCTCTCCTGGAATTTACAGAATACCAGAAAACTCAGACGTGGACAAAGGAAAGGATGCAAACTGTATCATTCCTTGCTCAGATGTAGAAAAACTGTCGTTGGGGACATCCCAACCGATCCTCTCTGAGGGGTTAAAAGGGGACAGACTTAAAAGATGCTTAAAAAGCAAACAAACAAACAAAACTCTCCATGGAAAGAGGGTGAGGATAATCCATGCAGTGGAAACAGCACATGCAAAGGCCCTGAGATAGGAAGGTACCTGGTTATTTAAAGGATGTGAAAAAGGCCAAGAGCTGGAACTAGTGCCTGTGGTATGAAGTAAGCAGAGACTGCATGAGACCCTCCATCTATAGTCTCACTGTTCCCATGGGAGCACCGAGACCTGGAGGAGGAAGGCCTTGCCCTAAGTTAGAGAGTGAGGCAGGGACAGCCAAGCAGAGTGGACTCGAGGCCAGGGCTCTCTCCACCACTCCATGCCAGCCTCCATTGCGATTGGTGTCCAAGAATCCATTCATTCTGTCAACAAACATTTCTTGAGCAACTATGTGCTAAGGACTGTGGTAAACATTAAGGACATAATGGAAAATGAGACACATTCCTTCAGACACCCTTGAAGGCATCTAGTGAGAGCTCTCCCCAGACTAGGAAGATTGGAGAAAGTCACCCCTTCCCCACAAGAGACCAATCCAAAGGAATGACTCTCTAATGGTGGAAATCTGGGACAAGTAGAGGCCAGTAGAGGAAGTGTTTCAGCACTCTGCAAAGCACACCAAAGGAATCAGTTACTTAAATTTACCTCTGTCCCCAATTTTTTGTAGGCGTGAACAATTAAGTCACAAAGGGATGGAGCTGGGGTACTGAGCTGGACCTCTACTGAGATGCCAGAACCCTGGTGGCAGATTGAACTGAGAAGATGTCTTAGTAAAAGAGTTTGCCCAGTTCTCAGACAGGAGAATTTGTTCTCTACTGTGTGCAAGAGAGTCCTCAATCCGCACTGCCCAGGTCAGGCTGGTTGGGCCAAGTGTCACCCACCACCACCATCCTCCCCTTCCTCGTTATCATCCTGTGGGATTTACCATCCACGGCATCATTCAGAATTTACTCTGAACCAGCTCCCAAGTCCTTGATTTATCAAAACCAAAGAAGTTTCATGAACCCCCCCCACCCCCCCCCCACCCACGCCCCCACACACACACACACCTCCATTCCAGCACAGGGGCTGGGACTCACAAAGGAAAAGGCCGCCCTTGGACAGCTCGCAGAAGGGGCAGGTTGATGTTTCAATAAGTAATTTCAATCTGGTGTGACCAACTGCTGAGATGGAGGTCATGTCCAATTGTGAGAAAGAGGAGAGGACTTGTGAGAGAAGTGATATGGGAAGCACGAGATGAATTGCTGGTCCAGGAGTTCTCAAAGTGTGGGCCTGAAGCAGTAGGATTTTCATCACCTGGTGGCTGGCTGGAAATGCGGATTCTGAATCAGAAACCCTGAGGTGGGGCCTAGCAATCTGTGTGTTGAGCCCCACCCCACCCCGCCCCCACGTGATGCTGATGCTTGCTGAAGATTGAGAACCTCAGGCTGAAGAGGGAAAGCCCAGAGGAGGCTGCAAATCTGTGGTTTTAACAAGCACCCAAGTGATTGCCTGTGATCTGAGTGTCTGGGAACCGTACGTTAGTGGAAATCGCTGATTTTTCTTTACACCCACTTTTTATTCCTTTGTCTCAGAATTATTGTCTCATCTGAATTCTGTGAGTGCGTTTGTGTTCATAGACTCTCAGGACCACACAAAAGACACAAAGAACAAATGAGGTCAATTAAGGATGTATCGACCAACCAATCATCCGTTCTCCGGAGACACTTCCGGTGTTCACACTGAAAGTCCACGTCTCAGAAAACCTTTCAGTCTCCTGAAAACCAGGACAATCGGCCACCCTAGGTGGGCATTTACATATGTGCTTTCCTGTGACCCAAAAAATAAGCAACATGAAATGATGCAAGTTTCGAATTATCGTTTCTTCAACTTTTTTATGCCAGTCCTAATTCCAACCCAAATTCTGTCATCATCATCTTTATGATTTAGTGTTTCTGATCCACTTTAATTACCGAAGCTCACAGGCAAAATGGTACACATTTCATTTTTATAGCCATTGGACTTACGAATATCATTAAACCTTGACTGCATAAAGTCGAAAATGAACTTTCAGCAACTGTGCCCTTAGGAGAAACTTCTAGAGAAGTTAGAAGAAAGTTCATGACTACATTGGTTGTAATAGTCTTGAAATATAGAAACAACATATTAGGTTGGTGCAAAAGTGATCATGGTTTTTGCAATTATTTTTAACCTCTTAAACTGCGATTACTTTTGCACCAACCTAAAAATTGATCAACAGGAGAGCAGTTAACCACATCGCGATGTTTTCAAACATGGCACTGAAAATGAAATGAGCCAAAGTTACGAGTGTCAGTAACGGAGACAACCTTCTCTTTCATCTAGTTAACAAAGATTTATATAAACACTTTCTCTGTGCCAGGTACTATTCTGAGCACTTCATACATTTTAATTCAGTCAATCCTTGTAACAAGCCTACGAGAGAGGGACAATTAGTATCCCCATTTTGTAGGTCAGAGAACTGAGGCACAGAGAGGCTGAGTTATTTGCCCAGTGTCACCCAGCTAGTAAGTGGTAGAGTCAGGATTTGAACTCAAGCAGTCAGCCGCCAGAGTCCGGCTTCTTGGCTACTATACAATGTTGGAAAGAATCTATGAGAGTCTATGGAAAGTGGTTCCCATATAATATTGTGTCTGTAATATTTGATGGAAGGTGGGGATCTTCCCGGTCTCTACCTGAAAGTGTGTGCTCCCACAAACCCCGAGGGTGGCCCCTGGTCCATGAAAGCACCCAGGACCTGATTGTTGAATCAATGAATGTATGAATGAATGAATCCACAGATATTTGGGTAACAGCCGTATGTTTCATAGTATTTTTGCATGGTCAGCAACAGAGTTAGCACGGAGTACAGCTAAGGGATGGAGGGATGGAAAGAGGGAGAGACAGATGGATAATATTTGGCACCCAGTAGGCCCTGAGGAAATGACTAATCAATCATAGCACAATGATTTTTCTTCTGTTTCCTATAGGCCCATCCTGGCTCTCCTGCTAGACTGGGAACTCCAAGGGGACAGGGACCCCAGCACCCTGCCAAAGGCCAGGCACGTAGTAGGTACTCAGTAAAAGCTGAAGAACACGTGGCTGAGCAGAGTGGGGCCTGAAGGAACAAAGCAGCCTGGGCTGGGCACGTCCTGGGAGCTCAAGCAGGAAGACCCCAAAGGGCCAGCACCCTTGGGCACCTTTATGGGCAGCTCGAGATGACGCCTGGCAGTGCCCTCAGTGAGAAGCAGCAGAGCCGGCCTCTGTGAGGGGAGGGAAGTGGAGAGGAAAGCACATGAGGGAGTTGGCCAGGTAGGGCTGGGGAAGAAGCCTGTGGGCTGTCAACTGTGGGTCTGTGACTAAGGAGACCCCCCTCTCCACCATGTTTTTTGGGGGAGCTCTTCCCTGCTCCCTCCAGGGAAAAGCATCCTGACCCTAAGAACAAGGCTCAGGAAGAAAAATATGTGCAGGCTGCCCCCAAAGAGCCACCCCCCCCCCCCAAAAGCTCCAATGTCCACCCTATAAGTGATTGCAACCCAGGAAGCAGCATTAAAAATCCAGCCTTCCTTCTCCCTGCTTGCCCAGCTCCCACCTCCCCTTCCTGAAACTTGGTTTATTTTAGTCTCCTTTTACTCCCTCCCTCCCCTCCTGGAGAGGAGACGTTCATTATTCATTTTTGTAAATGTCCATATACTTGAAAAAGAATATGTGGTCTCTAATTGTGGGGTTCCATGCATGTCCATTAGATCTGGGCTGTTAATTGTGCCGTTCCAATCTTCTATGTTCTTAGTTACTTTTTATCCAGCTCTCAATGACTGAGAGAGGCATGTTAAAATCTTCCACTGTAGTTGTGGATTTGGGGCATGTTAAGTGCATGCAAGTTTAAAATTATTAGAGCTTCCTGCAAATTAAGTCTTTTAACATTATATTATAAGCCTCTTTATTTCTGACAGTGCTTTTTGCCATAAAGTCTTTTGGGGCAGATATTAATATAGCCATGCAAGCTTGTTCTCAGTGTTTGCCTGGCTTATATTTTTGTACCATCGTACTTCTAATCTTTCTGTGCCCTTGCAGTTTCAGCTGTGTCTTTTATAAACACTATATACCTGGGTATTATTTGTATTTTTGTTCTTAATCCTATAAGACAATGCTTCTTATTGATATTACTGATAGATTTTGATTTCTTGTGATTGCTAATATATTTGGATCTATATGTATCATTTTAGTTTGCAGAGCTTACTATAGTTTTCCTATGTAGCAATTTAATTCACTTTTCTGCCTTTGACTGGAACGACCGAGTTTTCTTAATTTCCCCTTTAACTTTTCAGGGGTTGGAAGGAAGCTATACATTCTGGTCCGATTATTTTATTTTATTTTTTTAAAGATTTTATTGGGGAAGGGGAACAGAACTTTATTGGGGAATAGTGTGTACTTCCAGGACTTTTTTTCCAAGTTAAGTTGTTCTCCTTTCAGTCTCAGTTGTGGAGGGCGCAGCTCAGCTCCAGGTCCAGTTGCCATTGCTAGCTGCAGGGAGTGCAGCCCACCATCCCTTGTGGGAGTCGAACTGGCAACCTTGTGATTGAGAGCCCACGCTCCAACCAACTGAGCCATCTGGGAGCTCAGCAGCAGCTCAGCTCAAGGTGCCGTGTTCAATTTTAGTTGCAGAGGGCAGAGCCCACCATCCCTTCTGGGACTCGAGCAATCGAACTGGCAACCTTGTGGTTGAGAGCCCACTGGCCCATGTGGGAATTGAACCGGGGCAGCCTTCGGAGTTAGGAGCATGGAGCTCTAACCACCTGAGCCACCAGGCCGGCCCCCTGGTCCAATTATTTTAGTGTCTATACTTACATTTTTAATTTGTCCCCTTGGTTTCAAGCTAATTGTGGATAATTGAGTTTGTCAATATTTATACCTTCCTCTCAAGCAATACAAAAACTTGGAACACTTTTATTCAGATTATCCTGTGACAGTATTTATTTCCACATGGTTTTATAGCCTCAGAAAACACTCATTGTTGTTTTTTATACAGTGAGTGTATTTTGGTTTACCCACATATATTTACCAGCTTCTTTTCTCTACTTCTTACCATAGTTCATGCTTCCTCTTGAACTTGGTTTCCTTCTCCCTAAAGTATATACATTAGTACCTAGCTGCCTCGGCATGTCTGTTGATGATAAAAAAGCTTTTCTTTCATTTATTTGGAAATGTCTATTTCCACCCTCCTTATTGACTGATAGTTTCAATGGGTATAGAATTCTGGGTTGTCAGTCACTGTGGTCTCAGGACGTTGAAGACAGTGACTTTGATCTTCTGTTGTTGCTGTTGAAAGTGTGATGTCAGGCCTTTGTTGGCAATCTTTCCTTTCAATTGATTAAGATCTTTTCAATTGAATACAATATCTTCTTTGCCTCTGTGTTCTGCAGCTATATAGTATGACATGCATTTCTTTTTACTTACCCTGCTTGGGGATAGTTGTCCATTTTTAATCTGAGGATGCATGTCTTGTGTCCATTATGAAAGCCACTGTTTGAATAATGCCTCTGCTCCCTCCTGCTAAAATTCCTATTACGTATCTGTCAGACCTTCTCATTTTAATATCAAGGCCTCTGAACCTCGTTTTTATACCTTCTGTTTCTTGGTCAGTTAGGGTGACATTCTGGGTATTTCTTCACATTTGTCTTTTAGTTCACAAATGTGTCCTGTTTATTCCAAGATGATGGTCATTATTAAGTCTGCTGCTAAATTGTGTTTTATGACTTAATTTTTAAAAGCTCATATATTACTATATCAGAACTTTGTTTTAAATATTTCCATTTTGTTGAAATACAGTTACTTGTTTTCGTTTGTATTTTATTTAAAGCATTTCAGGACATTACTCAGAGAAGGGACCTTTCTGTACACTGCCAAAAAGGTCATGGCATAAAGAAAGTTGAAACCCTCATCTAAAAGGACTTTTTAAAATATGTAATCCAAAAATTTCAGATATTTTGTTAAGCAGAGGATTTTTGGTTTTGTAGTTCACAATATTGCCAGGAAAAATACAAAACCAAAGTCGCTCTTGGAGATGCCCACGGGTGTCCCCAGCACTGCGTAGTCTGGAGCTCACGGATGGGGAACGGCATCAGGAAAATCCCGGACCTTAGGTATCAGTCGAGTCTGGCCTTCAGTTCGTCCTCTAGTGAAAAAAAGACATTGGGGTGCAGATAATGGGCACACATAATAAAGGTAACTTGATAGATACTCAAAGCTATTTCCTTTGAAGGGAATTCTCCATGCCTGGAAGCCCGGCGAAGAAGGAACAGGGATGAACGGCTGAGAGAACAGGAATGTATGAGGTATCGATCCCCCTTTGTAGAGTTCACAGCTCAGCCAGGAGCAGGGCCACGTTAATTTCATGGGGAAACTGAGGCTCCCACATGCTCTCCCAACTGTTACCAAAAGTAACGTGCACCCACATGGTAGGTGCCTGGGGCAGAGACTGCTTCCTGGAGGCTACAATACACATACGCAAAACTCTTTCTAGTTTACACATCGCTTTCATCCTCACAGCAGTCTCCTGAGTCTCCCTTTTGAAGATGGATAAACTGAGGCTCAGAGGGCAAATAGCGTAACTTCTTCTCCGTGCCTCAGTTTCTTGATCTGTCAAATGGGGATAATAATGGTACTGACCTCTTCAGGCTGATGTGAGAATGAAATGAGTTGATATAGACAAAGCATTTATAATAGGGTAGCAGATAGTAGTAATAGTAGGTCTGACACAGTGTTGGTGATTATTATTCACACATCACCCCAGAATCTAACCCTCCCCACTGCCCCTAGTCCCACTTACTGCAGTGCTTTGTTTCATTTTCTCCATGGCACTCACCCTGTCTGACATTATACATTCACTTACCTACACATCTACTCACTGTTTCCCCATAGATCGTGCGTGCCACGAGGGCAGGGACCTCGTCTGTTGTATCCCCCAAGAACCCGGGACACTTGAAAGATATTTCTCAAGTCTGTGAGTGATTAAGAAAGTGATGGAGGCTTGATTTCAGGGACTCCGCAATGAACTCTGAGCCCCAGGCCAGCCACTCACTGTGAAGCACAGCACACAGCCTCTGAAATGCCCATACCTGGTCAGCCACGGCCACGATTAGTCACTGACACCACGTCCAGCCCCGTGTCCTCCAATGGCGACCTCATGGCTGGGCCATGTTTAGTTTGTGTTACACATACATTCTGCTGGAATCTCTATTTACAATACCCAGTGGCAACTGTTCATTTCTTGGACAGTCAACAAGGTTCTCATAGGCAGGACCTAAACTAATCTTCTCTGAATCTCCAGCAAGTCCCAGGTGTCTGGAAGGTGTTCAAGTGAGTGAATGGATGAATGAATGATGACACCAGGACAGGGTTCCCAGATATAAGACACCTAGTCAAATTGGAACTTCAGATAAATAATACTTTTTTAGTATAAGTACGTCCTAACTATGGCGTGGGATATACTTATACTGAAAATCATTTGTTGGTTATCTGAAATTCAAATTTAACTGAGCATCCTGTGTTCTTATTTGCTAAATCTGGCAACCTTATAGCAAAGGCCCTTGTAGTAAGGGACAGGAAGAGGTGACAGAGGTGAAACTTAAATGTGGACCTGGGCTTGCTGGGGAGGCAGTAAGAACAGTGGATTCTAAGGGGTGGCCTCAAAGTGTCTGACCTAAGGATGGTGGCCAAGGGCCTAGGCCAACCCCTCTGCCTCTAATCTTGCAAAGGGACAGTCAGGGGACACTGAGGGAAAATGGCTGCCAGAGGGAAGGGGAAGTGTTGGGAAAATCACTTTGGAGAAGGGGAACATTCTCATTTCATAGCCTGGCATTCTCAAGGTCTTGCAGCTATCAGAATCCTTAAGAAAAGTGTGAGCAGCTGAAAACACATACACACACACACACACCCCTTGAGGCCCCTTCCAATCTGTCTTCTCCAAACTATATACTAGCTTCAGAGATCAGCAGGGGCGTAAGATGTTTTGTTTATAATCAGGAAACACTGCTATCTTCCAAAATTAAAAAACAAGAAACAAGCAAGGAAAAACAAAAACAAACAACAAACTGTCCCACACAGTTTTACAGAATTTTACAGATTTTGAAATTTAAGTCTTTATTATGGAAAACTTGAAACATCCACAAAAGTAGCAAGAGGAGTACAGTGAAGTCCCATGTATCCGTCACCCAGATTTAGCCATTTCGTGTTTTGCCAACCTGTGGCCTCTCGGCCTCAGTCCACACCTCCTCCCCCCATACACTTATTTTTGCATCTAGGCCTCACTTCCCCCAAACACACACTTATTTCCCATAAGTATTTTTAAAGCAAATCTCAGTCACCATATCATTTTATCCAACTTTATAATTTTTAAAGGGTTTGTACCCCCACTGGGCGCTCTCTGAGCGATGGGTATTGTAATCCCATTTTACACATGTGGAAACTGAGGCTCAGAGAGGTGAAGTTCTCTTCCAAAGTGACAGAAGTGTGCCATGGGACTGGCACCAAGCTGTCAGGAACCCCAGGCCCTAAGGCACCCGTCCCTCCAGGAGGCCACAGGCCAAGCCCATGGGGGCACAGAGCTGAGCGCCCCACCCCCAGCCCTCCTCCTCCTCTTCCCCAGGCAGGGCTCCAGACGGTCAGACTTTGATCTCTGCCAGGGCCGAATTCCAGATGGAGACCCCAGCAGCCCACTCGGGGCACACGATTGATGGGGTGTTAATGCTGTCAGGGTTTACAGACAAGCCCTGGGCCTGGGCCTGGGCCTGTGCGAGGGCCAGGCTGAGGGCTGATTGTCAGCCGTGATGGGAACCAGACACCTTGGCCCGATTGGCTGGCAAGGAGAAGGCCCAGGGGGAGGAGACGGCCTGGGGTTTCCCACAGCGGAGCAGCCAGCAGGATCAGAAATAGCGGTCAGGTGAGAGCAGATGGTGCAGGTTCCCTGAGGACCTCCAGGTAGCCCTCCAAGTGTCAGGGGTGCCCTAAACCTCTCCACATAGTGAGAAGGGCTCCGGACTCAGAGCCCAATGTCAGCCACTGAGAATGGCTTCACCTTTCCCTCTCTCGGCCTCAGTGTGCTTGCTCATCAGTAACAAAAGGAGGTGGGACTAGATCAGGGGTCAGTGAAGTTTTTCTGTAAAGGGCCAGATGGCCAATACTTCAGGCTTTGCAAACCACATGGTCTCTATTCCAACTACCAAACTGCCATTGTGGCGTGAAAGCCGCCATAAAGATCTGACCAGGTGGGCATGGCTGTGTTCCAATAAAACTTTATTTACAAAAACAGTTGGTGGGCCGGATTCGACCCTCCCATTGTAGCTGTTGACTCCTGGACCAGACAGTCACGAAAGGCTCTTTGAACTCTGAAAAATGTACGAGTCAGAGATTAGGGTTCACAAACCCGTACACCTATGGGGGCCAGGCAGATAACACAAATGAACAAAGCAAAAGCCAGCGTAAGGCATTAGGGAGTGGTAAGGACTGAAGCAAACAGGAGAACCTATGCCTTCATTAAAAGGGGGTGGGGTGGGTGGTCTCTACTCGGCTCCAGCCAGTTGCTGCCAGATGGAAATGCAGACCATCTGGCTCCCAGACAGAAATGACTGGTCAAGAGCATCTGCTTTTTTTTTTTTTTTTTAAAGGGAATTAGCCAGTTTTGAAATGTTAGCTACTAACTCCAACTTCTAAAAAAAAAAAAATGGCGTGGCCCACATCCCAACACACATGGCCGCAGATACAGCCCAAGGGCCACCCATTTGCAAACTCTGCCCTACATTCAGAGGCAGAAACCCCCATGGCAGAAACCGTGTTAGTGATTCGCAGAAGCACAGAGATGATTTTGAAACTCACCCTCAGTGTCGAATTGTTTTTCTTCCATGCTTGAAGTCCACAGGTTGGTTGGAAGGTCAGGGATGCTGACAAAGGAGGATCCAGCCAAGAACAGGTGACCTGTCAGGCTTCTTTGCCCAGGACTTGGGGGGACACACAGGCTTCTCTCCTTGGGAGGGAAGAAAGCAAGAATGTTCCTCCAGGCACCTGACATGATGTCCCCAGGTGGCCAACAGGCCCAGGCCCCTGGAGGCTGGTCTCTCGGAGCCGAAGGCCCAAGCTGCTTTTTATAAATCACCATCTTCCTGGCTGGGATGGAAAGGGCCAGGGTCGCCAGCCTGTTAGGGTTTCGTTGCCAACTGTCTCTAAGGCAACATCCAAGCAAGATGTGCGATTCCGGAAATGGCTGCGACAGGCAAAAGGCAGAGTGGGCAGATGTGTGGGGCTAGCCCAGGAGGGGGATGTTTATTTTTATTTGGGGGGCCGGTAGGCCTGGGAGCCATTAAAAAATACCTATTCATCTTCCTGTTGATCTCAGGGGGGCTAAATTAGAGCCCAAAAATGAGTCTGGAGCTATGAGGACAAGGGAAGGGTATTTTAAAATTCTGCCCATGTGAACTGGTGAAAAAGAAAGAAATGCTGTCCATCACGGCCCCACACAAGTTACCAAACGTGTCCTGTTTGTTAATCTTCATTTGAAAATCAGCTTGACCGGGGTACAATTTATTTTCCAAAAATGCACCCATCTTGGGGCAGCCACTGTGGAAAATAGCATGGCAAATCCTCAAAAAATTAAAAATAGAACTCCCATATGACCCAGCAACGCCACTTCCGGGTATTTACGATAAAGAATTGCAAGCAGGGTCTTGAAGAGCTTCCTTACATGTCCATGGTCACAGCAGCGTCATTCACAATAGCTGAAAGATGGAAGCAACACAAGTACCCGTGAATGGGTAAGCACCCACACAGTGGACTATTACTCAGCCATAAAAAGGAGGGAAATGCTGACACCTGCTACCACATGGACGAATCCAACAAGACACAATGCTCAGTGAAAGAAGCCGGTCACAAAAGGACAAACACTGTACGATTCCACTTATACGAAGTCCCTGGGGTAGTCGAGTTTATGGAGACAGAAAGTAGAATGGTGGTTGCTACTAGAGTGGTGAGGCTGGAGAGAGAATGGGGAGTTGTTGTGTAACGAGCACAGAGTTTCCATCTGGCAAGATGAAAACAGTCTGCAGATCTATCGGACAACAATGTGCATACACTTAACACGATTGAACTGTACACTTCAAAATGGTTAAAATGGTCAAGTCTGCGTTGTATGTCTTTTTAACCATAATTAAAAATTAAAATTTTAAAAGAATGTGCCCATGTTACGTGTAAAGCTCCCTGGACATTGCTAAATATGGTATCACCCCAACCAAAATAGCAACACTTGCTTCACCCCAGAAATTTCTCTTGTACCCCACCACAGTCTCTACTGTGGTTTTAAACATTCCGCGGAATTAAAGTTTAATTCAATAGGAGTATTGCCCTGGGGTCTCGGCCCAGCCTAAATCTCCTTGGCTGCAAGCAGCCATTTGACCCTGGGGGTCCCTTCCTACCTGGGCTTGTGGGCCTTTGGTCTGTGGGAGGGGGTGGGACCAAAGGAAGGACTGTGGTTTGGGCTTAATTCCTAACCAACTGCCCAGGTATCGACAGCAACAGCATTAACCACCCCCAACACACACACACACACACACACACACACACACACACACACACGCACACACGCACACACGCACACACGCACACACGCACACACGCACACACGCACACACGCACACACACACACACACACGCACACACACACTTCCCCTGACAGTGGCCATCTTTGCTCGCTTGGTCACACTATAAATTTACCAAGTAGGAAACCACCCCCTTACCTGGCCCTGACGCCCAGCTTGGAGTCTGTCCCCTGGAGCTGTTCACCCAAGTGAGGGCCCCCCTGGGTGAGTGGACTCAGAACAACCCTCCTCACCTCCGTCACAGCCTTGACCTCTTGCTTTCGAAACCCCGGACTTTGGCCTATAAAGATTCATCAGTGAAGGTCGCCCCCTGGTGGACAAATTGGCACATAACAAAAATATGGCTGTGCTTGTGGTACTTGGTAGAATTTATTCAGTTTAAAATACCCGAGGTGGGAAACAATACCTTGACAGTGGAGAAATCCGGAAGACACCACCTTACCCGAGTGACCAAGGTTACGGGACAGAGAGCCATCGTGCACCGCAGCATGTGATGTACCGAGAAGGGCACTTCACTGCCGTAGTCATCCTGCCCCCCTAATGCGTCAACCTCAACTTAACCATGAGAAAACCTCAGACTGACCCAGATGGAAGGACAGTCTACAACATAACGAACTGGTACACTTCAAAAGTGTCAAGGTCATGAAACAAGGAAAGACTGAGAGACAATCAGATCAGACGATGGATTGGACCCTGGACCGGGAGGAGGACGTGAGTGGGAAAACACGTGCACTCCGAATGAAGTCTGGCGTTTCCTGAGGAGTAAAGCACCAGTGTTAGTTTTCTCAGTTCCGATGCTCATGCTGTGATTATGCCAGACCTAGACCTTAGGGGAGGCTGGGGAAAGGGCATGTGGGACTCTCCAGACTGTACTTACAACTTTTCTGTAAGTCTACAATTATTCCAAAGTAAAAAGTTAGGAAAATACTTGCGACCTTCCTCCATATATGGAAGGCACTATAAATAGGGGTTACAGTCCCTGATTTCATGGGACTTATGTCCTAGTAGGGGAGATGACATACAAATAAACCGAAAAGCCACATCTGTCATGAGTAAGTAGTAAGAAGGGCTGCAAAGCGAAATTAGGACAAAAGGAACAGATTGTGGTGGCTGGTGGGTCAGAAGCAAGCTTTCTATGGAGACGACCGTAGGAGGTAACAATGAATGAGGATAAGCCTCACAGACTCATTCATTAATTCAACAGATATTGTTCCAAAGCCTGCTACGTGCCAGGGGCTTGGGGATACAGCAGGGAGCCAATGCCTACATCCCTTGCCATGCTTTCCTTCAAGGAGGGAAGAGGAAGAAACAAGTCAGTAAGTAACACCGTGTGTTCACTCGTGCTAAGAGTTCTGAACGAGAAGCAGGGGAGGGGGCTGGCGGCATGGAAAGGGGGCGTGTGTACTTTTCCAACCCCGGCTTTGCTGGGCAAGTAAAGCAGAGGCCTGAAGGAGGGGGTTGGATTTCTGGTGGAAGGAATGGGACGTGCAAAGATCCGGGGTGGGAGTGTGTCTGCAAAGTCCAGGGCTGGCAGGGAGGCCAGTGTAGCTGGACCGTGGCAGAGAGAGGAGCGCAGGGCCCAGAGCGAGCCATGTTTTCTGGGTTGCAGTTTGGACTTTCTCCCCACAATGGTAGGAAGCTGAGGAGGGTTCTGAGCCTGGGGTGGGGGTGGGGGGGCAGAGTGTGGTTCGCTTTCCGGGAGACCACTGTGGATTTTGGATGGAGAACGAACGGCACAGAGGTCTGAGTGACAAGAAGGCAGCTCCAGTGGGTCCAGGTGAGAGAGCACTGGGCTTCCCTGACGGGGAGCTGTGGGGGTGGTGAAAACGCAGACTCTGAGTTCATTTTGAAGGTTGGCTCACAAGATTGAAAGAAAAAATGGATCAGATGTGGAGGGTGCGAAAAAGAGATCAGTCTAGAGCAACCCCAAGGTTTTTGGCTGGAACCGGACATTTAGAAGAGAGGTTTGTGCAGGGGGGTCACACGTTTCAGAGAGAAATCAAGAATTCTATTTCAGCCATGTTTGAGATGCCTGTTTGCCAAGCTGGTTGGAGGGGTGAAGTACGCCCTTTCCTGACTCTTCTGGAAAAAACAAGACTGTTTACTGAGTGCCCACCACATGCCATGCACTGTGGCTACCACGCATGTGTCATCTCATTTCATCCTCACACCGGGTGACGGGACATGTCATTAGCATCTCCATTTTATAGACCAGGAAACAGGCAGAATGAGCAATGGCGGAGTCTGGATTTGAATTCAGGACGTTGATGGCAGGTCTGGACTCAAAACTGCACGTTCTTGAAATGTAAGGGAGGGCACTAACATCAAACAGACATACTCTTTCAAGTTTAGAAGGTTCTAGAAAAATGGCCAGGTAAGACAGGAGGAAGGGACTCCCTGCAGCATGGCTCACAACTCAGCTCGCTCATGGACTGTCTGTCTCCTGTGTGCTGGACAGGCAGGGTCCAAGGGACAAACGCTAGCCAGTGTGGAGTCCCGGGTGGGATGGGGAGCCAGCCCACGTGAGGGAAGGTTCCCCAGAGGCGGAGAGACATGAAAGCTAAGGCTTTGTCTGCACCAAGACTGGGGTGAGAAGTCCCTCATGCAGAGTTCTTTCTAGATGTGTGCAAAGGGGAGTTTGGGTTTATGAAGTACAGACGAGGAGAGCAAGAACCCAGGGTTTCCAAGGAAAAGGAAGGTAATAGGTGAAAAGACTTCTGCTGTGTCTGCAGGACATTCAGAGATTAAAATGAACAAGCCGAGTGAGTACACATCCGTGAAGTCATGAGAGAATGGGATTGGGACTGGTAGATGTAAGAGGATTATTTTTATTAGAATAGGTACATAGACAGGGGCATTGTGAATGTTTGTGGACTATTTTAAAGTAATCACCAGTGGGAATTAGAAAACAGAGGCTTCTTTCCAAAATGCTTTAAGAGATAAAAGCAAATAGCAGAGTCCAGACACAAAAAAGCAAAAGTGACAAGAGGAAGCAAATAAACATATATGTGCATTTATAAGAATTGGCCAAGTTAAAGTGTAACACAGAACAGGAAATGCAAATGGTAAAGATCGCCCTATTGAAATGAAATTGTTATTCTATAAAGAAATACAATGTGACAACTTATATAAAGAACAGCTAACATAAAACGACAAAGGATGAAAATCAATGGTTGGTCACAGATGTAACACTGGAATTCTAATTAAAGGAACTGGATGGTAATATTAATATGAAAGGATAATTTATAGCAAAAAGTATTATGCAGAATAAAGGGTCATTATACAGAGATAAATTATATGACAGAGATACATCAGAAAACTTTATGCATCAATAATAATGTAGCACAAAAGAAAAAAGGACAGCCTAAAATTACAGAAGGGAAATTTTAACGCCTACTCTCTTCCTGGGACAGAGCTTGACGTCCAGTCTGGGGCATAGAAAATATGGAAATTACATTCAAGATAGAGTTAATTGATTTCCAATCTTACACGCTAGCATTGCACTGTCTGATTGGATAGTTGTATGGCTGCCGAGCACTTTGATATGTGCTGAGTGTGGGCTGAGGTACTAATCTTTAAATTGTTTAATTTAATTAAAATTTAAATTTAAAAACTTGCATTTTTCTGGCAAATGCAACTTTATTGCTTTGGTGGAACTACACTTTGCGTTAATCACTGAACAAATTTAGCATCCAAATTTAGATGTGCTGTAAACGTAAAATAAACACTGGATTTTAGTCTTATTGCAAAAGTAAGACTATAACCATCTCATCAATAATTCTTATGTTGTTGCATGTTGAAATATAGTAATAATTTGGATATGTTGGGTTCAGTAAAATATGTTATTAGAATTTATTTCACCTGTTTCTTTTTACTTTTTAAATGAGGCTACTAAAAAATATAAAATCACATTTATGGTCCCCATTATTTCTATTGGAGAGCAATGCTGAAGAAATAGGATGTACCTTGTCTTGAAGCGTTCAGAGAACTGTTTGCAAAAACCAACCATTACTAGATTAGGTTGTAGTAAAAGAAAATTATAGCGGGAGAGTCTTCAAATCCAGAGAGAACTTTCCTTTATTAAAAAAAAAAAAAAGAAAAAACTGAGTCTAAAAATAAAAATGAAAACATTAAACATCAAAACTTGCAGGATGCAATCAACTCCAACATAGTCCCAGATCAGTGATTTTTATCCGTTGTAGGGTCAGACACCTCTGAGAATCTGATACACTAGGCCCTTCTCCCTAGAAAAATGCACAGCCAGAATTTTGCATTTAATCTGAAGAGGGCCACACACATCCAAAGCCCCCAGGCTACAAATGCCTCTATCATCTAAAGTGAAAATAAATTAACTAAGTAGGCAATTAAGATTCAAGGAAAATGAAACAAAACCCTCAAGGAAACTAGGAAAAGGAACAGCAAGATAAAAGCCAGGATAAAAACAGCAGAATTGTTCAATCCATGAACTGTTTCTTTGAAAGAAAGGAAAAAAAAAATCAAACAAAACTGAAAAACAGCAAAGTGCTAGAAAAATCAATTAAGAAAGAAAAAAAAAAAAAAACACGCATCAGTGTCGTTAGAAATGAGAAGGAATGTACATTACCAAAAACAACACGCTGGAAAAACTCAAATTTTTTTTCCTGTAAAAATCTAAATTCCCCAAATTGACAGAATAGAAAACCTCCATCAACAACAAAAAAATTTCTATATTTTCTAATCAATAAAAAAATGTATTTTCTGCTCCCCCAAAGGGCATTAGGATGTGATGAATTTGCTGGTAAATTATTTCAGATATTTGAGGTGCATTCCATGCTTTCAAAAAGTCTGTGTTCAATATTTCCTGGGTGCCTACTCTCTGAACAATATAGGATCGGCCCAATATAAAGTCGCTGTCAAGTAAGATAAATACTCCTGTGTCACAGAAAATGACCACTGGAAGGTTATCAGTGTGTCATGTGAAGCCAACATGACTTTGATCTCTAGACCTGATAAGGGAGAGAACTTCCTAAGCTTTGCAGTAATATAAGACGTAACAGAAAAAAAAATTATATGTATATATACATATATATGTGTATATATATGTATATATACATATATATATATGTGTATGTAACTATGTGAACATTATCTCCTCTACAATTAAAAATTACATACTTACAAAGAAGCAGACAGGAAATTATTTTGGAAATAATGTATATAAATTAGTAAGCACAACAACAAGACCTCTAAGTGAACAAAGTAAGATTTAAATAAGAGGAGCTAACTTATAAACGCTTACTGGAAATGGTCAAGCTCAAATTAAATAAAAAAATTACTACCCTACATGTTAAATGATTTAAATTGACTTCCCTCTCCCAGCAAACATTTCCTTGTGTTAGCCCCCCCAATCTTGGCTCTTCTGGGGCCAATTCCCATGAATATCTTTGGATTTTATTTATCAGGTAGATTGAAACAAGCCTTGTCTGCTAGCAAGACAACTTAGGCAGAAATAAAGCAGCAGAAGTCAAGGAAACGCAGATGGGTACTCTCATGTCACGTGAGGACAGTCGTTTTCAGCACTCTGTGACAGACTTGCTTTGACCCCTATAAATAAACAAAGTAGTAATAACAGCCCAAAAGCTGGTTTTAGATTATTGAAACAAAACATGCTTTTCTCACTTCCCTGCTTCTTTTTTAAAAAAAGACAAAATAAAAAAGTGAGACCGACACCACTGTCTGTCATCCCATCACCTGGTAGGTAACGCATGCTCGTTGAGGAAATAACCTTCACAGAGAAAAATCAATCCGTTAGTCTTACCCAAGCTTTTTCCTGGGGATTAGACTTTCCTCATCAACTTCTGTTTCTTCCCTGCTTCATTACTTTGGAGTTCTAGCCAGAAGCAGTAAGTGTCAAAAAAAAAGCCTTTTTTAAACTTGACCTGCAAATTTCAAGTGAAGCGGCGAAAGACTGGTAAATCTGGTTCCAAGCAGAGTAAGATGCCCAGGGCAATCGTTACCGCCATATAATTACCTGGTACAACAGAAATTTCTAATGGTGTCTCATTAGGTATTAATGACATGAAATAATTACTGTTAAAGTGACCTTTTTGTCAAGGGGATATAAACAAGCGAACCGTTTAGCACCACGGTAATACACTCAAATTGCATCTTGATGGGATTTGGACATGTGGTGAATTCAAAAGTGAACATCTTTCTATAATGGCTTGTGCTGTGTACATGGCGAGCACCAAAGACTGTCTTCAGTGTGTGGGTCATGCTTGGCATAAGTCTTACAAGAAGCCTGCCCTGCAAAACTTCTATTGACAAACTACACTTTCTATAAAGATGTTTATTGGCTCTTTGATACCAGTGGGGAACAAATCCCCAGCCCCACAACTTCCTGAATAGCAGGAACATAAACCATGCTATGGCATCGTTGGAGGGGGTGAATCTGAGCAATTCGAACAGCTAGAGGCTGATGGCTCCCCAGTGCCCAGTCAGATTTATCTACATCTAATTTGCAAAATGTTGAAACGCGTTCGACAAATTTTCCTACCTCAGAGATTTAGCTACTGTTACCCAATTGCTACAGCTAGTAGTGGTCATGAAAAAAAAGTTCCTAGTAGCAATGAAACCAACATTCACGAATTGTGGGGTAAAGTACCTCCCAATGTACGTGCCAAGTATCCAAGCTTGTAAAAACACCACCTAATGCTGATTTTTAAGGGGACACAGGAGTCACCGGACTGACTGGGTTACACAGGACGGAGGAAACGTGCAGTTACTTAATAATGCTTTTGGCAGCGGTGGTACAAACAGCGCCGGGCCTTTATATACAAGGCAGCGGCGCCTTCATGAGCCAGAGACCAGATTATCTTGGAACTGAAAAGGTGGCCTACCTTTTCTCAGCTTCCTCCAACAGGACAACTGTAAGAACACGGACATAGCTTTTCAGTTTGCAAAGTGTTTCTCAGGGAAATGCCCTCGTCCCACGTTTGCAGATGAAATAACTGAGGCTGAGTAGCAGCTACAGTCTTATCTCTAGTCAGACCATCTTAGATTCAGAACAACATATATTTCTAAATAGATGGAGGAAGATTAAAAGGAAGGTTTTTTTATTTATTCCAACGATGACTGGAAGCTCTGCCAAGTCCCGGGGTTTACGGTTTCCACGCGAGATTGTGCTCTGAGAGCTTGTGGTTTTTTCCTAGTGGATGGACTCAAGAAGAGAAGCCTGCCCTGCAAAGTGGGTGCCAGCAGCCCACGAACGCGGTGCTTATGCACAGAATTAGGTGGTGGGTTAGACGGCAGACAACTGTTGCCAGCCTGAAAATCGGGGAAACAGCAAAGGGAGATGTATCTGTTATTTCTAAGGAACATCAGAAAGAAACTTGCCAGGACTATGAAGAGAAGGGAAGAATTACAGACTTGTAATTTGTTCTAGGACTGACCACAGTCTTGGAGCTGGGAGACACCGTTAAATGGGAACCACTCAAAACAGTTAAAAAACTCAACACCAGGGCTTCTAATTCAATGGTGTGTGTGTCTAAAACTAATCCAGGCATGTCCTTGTATGTTGGAGTATGACAATACTATTTCTAGAACAGCTGTTGGATGGGGTAATTAGGGCAGGGAAATTCTATGTCTATTTTACTCTGGCAGGTAGAGCCTGGCTCATAGCTAAGGATTGTTCAATCCGTAATGCATAGGTGTAGATCGTTTTTATTACAAAGTCAGGATAGGAAGGGGAAAAAAGCCACTCAAAGTTTCAGTAATTCAATAATTTATTCCTCTAAAAAAGTGTGTAAAAGTATATAGCTCTCATTCACAAGGTATATATGAATGACATTTAAAATGGAGGCCTTTTAGTATTGTTTCTTTTTATCAAAGTCTTTTAGTGTACTGTACCAGCGCTATACTGTAGTTTTTTTTAAATGAACTTCACATATTTTTGTATTCTTTCAAATTGTTTGCTATATATAAAAGAAGCTCACTGCAAAATGCTTGAAGGAAAAAAGGAAACAAAAGAAATTCAGAACTTCCCAGAAATGTACAGCTTTTACATTTAAAAAAGGTTCTGAAATATACATACAAGCATGCTGGACAATCCCACCCACTCTCCCCTTCCCATTTCCCCTTTTGAGTTCAAACCATGGTAAGAGTTCTGATTTCTGCAGAATTTCCAAAATTAAAAATAAAAAAGAAAATAAAATAACTTCTCACTCTGTAGCAAATCCAGGGCTTGTACATTTCAGATTAATTCAGTAAAAAACTCACAAGTAAAATAATGCATATTTAAGGGAAATATTATACAGACTTTTTCACACAGAAGTACATAATAAGATTTTTTAAAATCTATTGCCATTCATTTATTTTTGCACAAAAACGTATAAATATGTCACCAGCTTTTCTTAACTTAAAAAACTTAAATAAAAGACACCAGATGAAAACTACCCTTTGCTGCCTTTTTTTAAAATTTTTTGTAGGGGTTTTTTGTTTTTTGTGTTTTTTTCTTTTTTTGATTAGAATTGGGTTTCTAGGGAAGAAAAGCCCCTGCATTAAAAACAGCCCATTTTAAAAAAAAATTCAAAGTTCTGATGAATTCTGGGAAAAAAAGCAACCCCAAAGTGGTAAAAGATTACAAATATCTACTTTACAATTTGTCTTCTCACCAAGATAATTTTATACAAGTTTACAATCTTCATCATCTTATGCTCTTCAAAAGGCCTTGAGAATTTTTCCTTTCTGATTAAGAAAAAATAGCACTGCAATATTTTTAAAGTCAATTTTACACTGTACACATTAGATACAAATGGTTTTGATATATCAGATTTTTTTAACCTATACATTGCGAAAGTCAACCCCCCTTCAATTGGTGGTACAGAGAACAAAATTATCCATTTACAAGTTATTTCTCTGCTTTCACATTCCCACCACACCACTTTTTTTTAATATAATGTTTTAAACGTTAGATTATTTCAAGAAAAATACTTTTACAAAATCATATCAGTTATTACATTTTTCCTTTTTTTGTTAATAACCAGGATATGGTAGTCTCTTGGAAGAACTTTTAAAATTTGCATGATTCTCTCCACAGATGACTACAGCTCAACAGCCTGATCAGAGCGGCTCACAGGAGGCCAGCCCATGCCCACTGCCCTCAGACAGAAACGCACAGCGACGTAAGGGTTAGAAACGGAGTCTTAAAGACAACCCTCTTGGGCCTGGAATGAGGAGTCATAAAATACTTCAATTAGCCATTAATGCTTTAAAAAGGCATTTTTTTTTTTTTTTAAAAAAACGTCCCACCAAGAAGGCTCAACTTCAAGTACTAATTTAATGGTTAAGTTGTAATATTTCTTTGAAATAATGTTCCTATGGTCCAGAAAAAATTCACCATATTTATAACTGATTTTATGAGCAAACACGTTCGATTGTAATATGTACATGAGTCCCTTTTGATCTAATGAGAGGAGAGGCCTGGCTTCCAATAAGAATTCACTAGAAAATATATTTCCACTGTGACTATATAAAACTAATGAAGGTACTTGCCTCCATTGCTCTGGGTTGAGCTTGACTGACTGCCTTCTGTATAAAAATGTTATCCTTCATGAAACGCTGGCCACTGTTAATGAGGAACATGGCAGAATGTTTACCCAGTTTGTTCTTAGTAAGACCTACTGCTGGGTGGTTTTGAATATATGACTTTGTCGGCATGATCTCCCCAATTTGGTTTCACTCCTTCTCCGGTTTCTAGGACAGAGGTATGGAGTCAAAGAATCCTATGGTGGGTCTGAGTTGGGTTTTAGCTACTGTACCTGGTCCTCACGAATTAAAAAAAATTAAAAGAAAGTCACAAAAACCGTATGACAAAACAACTTAAAATAAATAAACAAATGAAGAAGTCTCCAGACCTTTTGTATGTACACACAGGTATGAAGTTAGCCAAAGCACTCACATCAACCGAGAGGGGAGCACTAGGGAGAGAAAAACCCCACCGAGAAATCATGTACTGGAGCTGGTTCTGATTTGTAAAAAGTCCCAGATGATGGAGTTCAGGTAACCCACAGGCCATATACCAATAACTAGAGGATTTCATCCAAAGGGCCAAACTACCCTTATTTTTAAACAGAGACTGAAAACACAGACTCTTGTGCAAAAGGATACTGTCTCTTCTGTTGCCCTCTTAAAAGCCACCACCACCAAAAACTTCCTGTGAACCAGTGGTTTGGGGCCGCACATGCCGTAACACTGGCTGCTAGTCCCTGCTTACGGCAGTTTCCAGGTCCAGGAGCAGAGTCAGTGCGTCACTCGGGTAATGAACACTGCAGAAATGACACGTGCCTGCTGCCAAGGAACCACAGTGCAGGGCTGTGGGGAGTGGTCTCGAGAAGAGGATGTGGGCTGTCTGCAGACTGGGGCGGGCTCCTCGGACTGAGGTTGCAGGGAGAGGAACTGAGCCAGAGAGAACAAGTGCTTTTCCAATTAAAGTATATTCATGATGGCATTGTACAGCTGAGTGAGCACCACAAAGTGGACGGGAAGGCAGGAGGTGCGGTCCTGGGTGGCCGGATTGCACGTGAGCCAGGAGAGCGCGTTGTACTGCTCCAAAACAAACCTGCCGGAGAGAAAACACCAATCAGCGTGCGCTCCACCCGGGGAGGGGAGCCACAAATTCTCTCTCACAGGCCAGATGCCAGCGAGAGGAAGGCCTCACACCAGTCCTTCACTTGCCCCAGGCGCTGTCCCATCCTTCTTTTTCTCACAATCCCCCTTCCTTCTAGACACGCACTGTCCAATATGGCAGCCACGGGCCATGTGAGAATTCAGACATGAAACAGGCCCTTGATTTCAAAGACTTAGTAGTTAAAAAGTATGTGAAAGAACTCATGACTATTTTCACATTGATTACTGTTGACATATTATTTTTTATTAATGTTTGATGTTATTCTATTTTTGATATATTACAATTAACTACTAAAATGAACTTCACTGACTTTTTATTATTAATGTGGCTACTAGAAAATTTTTAATTAGATATGTGGCTCATATATTTCATATTATTATGTTCCATATAATTATTAATGTGGCTCATATATTTCTATTGAACAGTGTTGCTAAAGGGCCCTAGAAGCCAAAATCATGATCAGATTCCTGCTTAGCTCTAATTCCCAAACCATTTAAGTCAGAAAACATTAGGAAAAGCTTGTATATTTTCTCAAGGTACAGGAAGAGTGTTTATGACCTGCTCAAATACAAGAGAACTAGTATACACTTTGGGGAGGTATTTTCCAACGATGGAATTTATGTTCTAGTTAATTTTATTCATAAAATCTGCATCAGAGAAGGTAAAAAAAAGTTTTTAAAGCCCAGTGCTGTAAGTTCCAGACCCTGTCTTCCTACTACCCAGCCTCATTGTGATCCACTTTCATTACCATGCGATGCCGCGTGTGAACAGGAAGCAAGGGCATTTGTAAGCACACGCATGTCATTTCACCGAGTCTGCTACAATGTCTGTCCCTCGCACGTGTGGGGGGACTTGGCTCTCACTGGCTTAGCAGACAGGGCTCCGCTGCCACAAGACAGCATCTCTTCCACGAATACCACACGTGAATTAAAACGCTTTGGAGAAAGAAGAGCAACTGCAAGCTGTACTGCTGTGTTGTCTGGGTCTGAATCTACCTTAAAACATCAGAGGTGGTTTTGGAGTCAAGTGGATGTGGAACCCGCTGAGAATTCCTGGCAGGGAGAAGTTCGTCGGTCTGTGCTACAGAGATGTGGTGATGCAGCGAAGCCTGGGGAGAGAACAGACAGTTATCTTCCTGGTCTAGGGAACCACAGGGCGGAGAAGAGGCAGGCCCATGTCTGCCAGCAGCAGAGGCTCTTAGAAATCAGGGCTTCTAGGAGTCTATGCGTTTTAAGCTGCTCAGGAAGCCCCATGTGATCCCACATAAGTCCCTAGTCTAGAGCTGAAAAATAACCTAGCACTGTAAGTGATTAAACAATGTGCCTCTTCAGGTCTTAATCTGTAGAAGGCCCCACAATCTGGACATGGCTGACTGTCCTTGTACTGGTGTTCTTCTATCCTGATTTCCCATAAATTGATAGTTCTAGAGATTCAGTTAGATTCAGACTATTGGGGGTGGGGCGGGGGGCAGGAATCCTCTATAACCGGCGCTGCGCCCTTCCTTTTCCTTCCCATCCCATCCCATCAGACCGCACTCCGCCTGCGGGCCCTCCTGACGTAACCTAACTGATCACTGGGTTCAGTAGGGACTAGCACGCTCCATCCGCCATAAAGTTTCCCATCAGTTTTTAACCTAATGGCTTTAGCACAGTTTAATTTATTAAATAACTAAGAAATAGAGTATGTAAAGGAGAAGCAATATAAATGCTTGATTCTTTATTTTCCAGTTTTTAGGTGTTCGCTATTCTAGCAGCTTCGAGAGCTGACTGATGTGTTGTTTTAAGCACAATTACGAACCCAAGGATTTATTTTGATCTACTGCTACTATCATTCACTTTGCTGACCAAATGGTACCATCCCTGGGCAATGGAAACCCCTCCAAGTTGGCTACTGGGTCTTCTGAGAGGACTCTTAATAATATTAGGCAATTTCCCTGCTTTTAAGCTTGACAAGATGTCCCAGGTTCAGTGTGACTAATTCTTACTTCAGACCTGGAATCAGTCACTTCTTTAAAGAATTCTGGAATGATCAATGGTATTGATCACAATCATGGCGATAGAAGTGTTACTGCTGCTAAGCTGTCACTGCTCCTAAGCCTTTTCAGTAGACAGAGCTAAAAAATGTATATACGTTTTCAGAGAGGAAAAAAATAAATAAATCTAGGTTCATACTGATAATGCTGATTCAAAATAAAGAGTCCATGAATAAAGTCTTTGATTTCATAATAATATGCTAAAGTCATTAGGAAACGAAAATTGCTTCAATTGTGTTTAACTTTCCGTGTGTGTGAAGGGGTGTGTGTGTGTGTGTGCACCTGTGCCTTACAGATTACTGAATGGTCTACACTCCACAGATGATTATATAAAAACATTCCTCCTTTTGTTACGGATGACTAATACTCCACTGAAAGGATACACTAAGCTTCTTCAATCAGTCCCCTACTGGTGGACATTTCAGGTGTTTCTCATCTTTTACATATGTCAGTTTTTGTTTTTGCAGTTTCTTTTGCATAGATTTCTAGATGTGGGATTGCTGTGTCGCAAGGGAAATGTGCCGGGCTGCACTATCTGGCTTCTCCCCACAGACTTACGTTGTCAAACCTTTGGCTTTTTGCCAATATATGGGTGAGAAATGGATTTCTTCCTAGTGTCTTTTAGCCAAGCTGGAAGTGGAGATCTTTTGAATTTAACTCTTAATCTGGATTAAAAGTTTCCAAGAAATATAATAGAAGGAACAAGTATAAATGAGGAATTTTTTAGCGGACTGCTGCCCTACTCCAGTGAAGAACGCTGATGGCCTGTCGCAGGGGTGGAAGCTACTGTCTCCACCCAACTTAACTGCACCAACAGCAACACGATGACGGACTGGGAGACAGACCGCCGTATAGACCACATGTCTACCACAGACTAGACGTACCCTTCAGTCCCCACGAAGTCTCCTTGGGTTAATATCATTCATTTCTTTTCGACATGGTTTTGAGTTCCTCTCCTAAATTCTACTCTCCACCTATAACTGTAATGAAAATATCCTCAGAGTATAAGTAGATGTGAGAGAAACAGGGAACCGATTGTGGTGACTAAGACAAACTTCTAACCAAAATGGAATTTAAGCGTAAGTCAATTCATCCCCCGAAATTTCAAATGTGATACCAAACCAACCTTTAGGAAGAGGGGGCACTGGTTCTGAGCCTGGGGACATGATGACCAAAACCACTGCGGGAGATTCTCAGCTTTGGCAGTTGATACAAAATACCCAAGGGCCAGAGGCTGTTGTTTCAGCTCCTCAGGTGCTTCTCTAGAAAGAAGACGCTCGCCCTGGCTCTAAAAAACAAAGTCCCAAGAGCATGATCAACATTTACCACTAAATAAAACCTTTAAAAAAAACAACTGAGTTATCACTGACATAGAACATTACAGTAGTTTCAGGTGTACAATATAATGATTCAATATTTGCATACGTTGCAAAGTGATCAACACAGTAAGTCTCGTTAACATCCATCACCACAAATAGTTACAATTTTTTTTTCTTGTAATGAGAACTTTTAAGATCCACTCACTTAGTAACTTTCAAATACATAATACAGTTTTATTAGCTATAATCACCATGGTGTACATTACATCCTATGACTTATTTATTTCGTAACTGGAAGTTTGTGCCTTTTGACCCGCTTCACCAACTTTTTATCAATTCACCCTACACATTGTAGTGAAGAATCCCCTTTCTGGCAGCATCTCACACAAAAATGCCAGGTAACCAAGAAAGGTCAACAAGGGCGGCACTGTCTCTGCTGCACAGAGAGCTGATGAAAACTAGGGCTCGGGCAGAAGGTAAACAGCCAACCTAACAACATTAGTCAATTCAGTACACGTACATGTTTATTTTTGTTGTTGTTATTGTTCCTTTTCTGCAGAATGTAAACTCTGTTCCGTGGCATTATTAGGTATCAAACTAAAAATGAAAAGAGTGGAATCTCTGACAGCTGAAGGTACCACGAAAGTCGTTTGCTCTTTTACCAGCAACCAACCAAAACTATACAAGCGCAGCTGACCGTCTGCTGTCAACGACACCAAACAGGAAACACAGCCCCTCACCAGTACTGGCAGGGCACCGGGACCACTGACCGACCTGCAGGGGGGGAGGCCTGCTCCTCAGGAAGCCTTGTTTCCATTTGCAGCAACCCCCTTAATAAGAGGCTTACTGTGTATTTCTGAAACTGACATTTGCCTCGTCTTTGGTTCTTTTAGCTCATTTTCAGAGTTGAAAAGACAACTTTCATGCAAGTAATAATAAGTAATCCATTTGTTTTCAAAAGTATTCTGTTTCAAGGAAAAAATAATCCTCAACTGATATACCAAGTTGTATTAGTTCTGAGTTGGTTGAAAAATAAAAACTTACTGCAACCTTCAAAAATTCTTTCCCGTCGTAATGCTTTAATTGGATATCAAAGAGAGTTTAATGGTTCAGAAAGAAGAAATGCTATAAACCTCTCGGGGGTCACCTGGTTGGCTACAGGTGCTCAGGATTGAAAAAGGTCACCTGACGAGCTTCAAAACAGTGTTGTTTAAACTGTGACACTCAATTAAAGCCTTTAGGGCTTGAGGCTCCAACAAAGGGAGAAAATGTGGCACCTCTGTTTCTTATAAAACATTACGTGTAAATGACCAAGTCTTTGTTAATGGATAAACTAAATTACAACAGTACTGGGAGGGAAGTTGCTATTATTTCCATTTCACAGATAAGGTAACTGAGGCTAAGAGCGGCGATGGAAGCTTGCCCAAGGTCACAAGCTGGTAGCCGTACGCGGCAACTCAGAGCTAAGTTTATCAAACTCCCTGGCAGGCATCCTTAGCTGCTACGCTCTTTGCCTCTAGAATTCACATTAATCCAAAATTAAAACTACTCAATGTAAAATTTGTGTTCCTGGTTCCTATCACAACAATCTCCAATTAACGAATAAATTGTCATTAACTAACAAACAATTGTGGAGGAAACAAAGACATTTAAAATCTCCTCCTCCTGGAAGAGAAGGCCGTCCACGGAGCTGCGCTTCCCTGGTTTCATCTTCTCAGCGACTACAATTTTAAAGCTTCTTTCTCTTGATTGTCCTTCAGTGAACTCAGGGCTGGCAAGAAAAGTCCCACATGACAGAAACCTAAGTCCTCGAAGGGCATTGTGGTGCCTGACTGAGGATGAGCAGGGCTGCTTGGACTTGTCCGTTCAATACATTAGACATTAGCGATTTTCCTGTGTCATAACCCCTCTGTCTCTTAACATGTTAAATAAAAAGTACAATATAGTGATAAGGCATGAATCATCTAGCTTTTAAACAAAGTTAACACGAGTTATGCCAGACCCTTTAACTCTCCAGTCTTCTGTTGATCCACCTCCAATATCCCTAGGATATTTAAAGATGAAACTAGTTGTAAGCTCTGGCTTTTTCCTTAATCCTCTGGCATCAACCTGAACCTTTCTCCAAAGTCAGCCTCCTGTGGGTTCCTGCCATTCCTGTAGGCTGAGTACAGAGAAGATGGGGCATAAATAAAGGCACGGTGACGTGAACATGAAACGGGACAGGCGGGCTCCTTTCAGAATAATTAACCTGAAACACTGTGGTCTTTAATTAACACAGGTACTTTGCTTGTTAAATAAGCAGGGTTGTTGAACTAGCCTCTGTAAAACCACTACTTTGGCAAAAATTAAAAAAATCTCTGGGAAGCAGCATTGCACAACCACAATGAATTATCGCTAAGAAAACAGTAACTGCACAAAGCCCTTGCAGCTGTAATATAATAGGACTATTCCTCTGATAAAACATAGTCATCAGGAATAATAATACATTTCTTTCAAATTCCTGCCCTTTATTCAAACCAGAACAACTAGAGTCACTTTCCCATACTTCTTTCTCTTGTACCAGGGAATAAGGCCATCGAGAAGGAAGGTGCATGTAGCAAAAAGATGATCATATTTCTAGAGGACTATTTTCCTGACGGCTGAGACTGTTTTAAACAACCTACTTCAAACAGTCTTACCCGACTATGCTGGAAGTGAGAGCCCACGCCGATTCCAGGAGAGCCTGGGGAGGGAACTGGGGAGGAGTTGGGAGAGGAATGGAGGTTCCCAGTTATTAATATGCCAATATCATTGTCCATATCATCTGGGAATGGAAGGTCAACAAACATGTCATCTAGAGGAGAGGGGGGAAAAAACACAAAAATTAAAAAAAAAAAAAATCCATATCCCCAGCTTAACCAACCCATTGTTCTGTTGGCCTATGAATGCTATAAGCAGGTGCTGTTAATATATTAGTATGATCTAATGCACCCATACTGAATGCAAGGTGCTGCAAATTAGTCTTTCATTTTGCACTCTAATCTCCTAATGTGAAGTATTCATGGAATGGAGAAATAAATAACATAAAATGAAACCCCACATTCTGTGTAGCCTCCAAAGGCACATAAAAAGATGGCAAAACAGTTAAAGAAGCAACTTAATTATTAAACAAAGTTAAAATTGATACCATCCAAGAAAACAGCAGACTCCATCTATGCAGCCAATTAGCATCTAAAATACTGGAGGCTGAATTAATGCATGTTAATAGGTGTGAACTTGCCCTGAAACTGGAAGCCTATTCCACAAGCAGATCAAAGCACCATGTTTTCATTAAGAAATTCTCTTCCATATTGTAAAAGTAAGGTACACGCACAGCAGAAAATTTGGAAAGAAAAGTACAGAAGGGAAAAACCATCACCCCTAACCCAATCGCCATGAACATTTGTGCTGTAATTCTTTCTCTCTTGTTTGTTATTGCACTGCGATCATATTATATATGGTATATATCTGTACATATAGTATGGTGTATTTTTAGCCCCCCCACGTGACAGGAGTAAATGCTGGTAGCTGTTGAAAATTCTTTAAAAAGCAATGCAAATCACTGTGTAACACGAGTGTTCACATTTTATAAAGAACCATTTCTTAGCAAATGCTAAGGGAAAAAAAATCTATTAAGAATAACCAAATAAAAAGTTGTTATAGAACAAATTACATTCCCAATGATTAGCTAAAGGAAGGTGCCATCTTTACACTGCCAAGTAGTCCTCACACATTACAAATCAGATCAAGAGATACTTATCAGATCAAAAGACTGACACCCACGTACAAGACACTACCAAGCAGATACTACTTTTTTGCCTTTAATGAAAAACAGGAGGTTAATTACCCAAGCGAGGAAAATATTTATTTGTTCTTGGTAACAGTGCAGACAAATTAAATCTTCAACACTGACAAGATTCTCTAACCTTCAAGCCCATCTTCATGTGTAGTTTATTACAGCCCAGTGACCCCATGTGCGAGCTCTGTGTCTCACTGAAGACGCCGAGCTCTACACGCATGTATGGTCAGCCACTCACCATTGTTGGGGCTAAACCCATCTTCATTGGGGTAGTTGGCTGGAGCCACTTGGATGGTTGACGACGTTGGGAAGACCAAGATGTGTGTACAAGAAGCATCTTGAGGGGTGTTGAGCTGAGATGACTGCATGTTTAACGCAGTACTTCGGCCAAAAACAGAGCCCATTGTGACAGCATCTTTAAAAAAATAAATGTATCAATCAATTCCTTTTGCGCAGCAGTGAACGACTCCAGAAATAAAATTTTTAAGAGGACCTGAGCTGGAGTGATATGAGTCTGACACAACTGCCACGATGACTATACATTTACAGCTGAGCCCGACTATTTAAATATCTTCAAGAAACTGACTCAGAGCATAGAGCTACGATAACTCAAGCCTCATTTCACACTGGAAAGGTTAAGATAAAATTGGATTGAGGCTACCAAATATGTTTTAATTACTTATACAAGAAGTGTTTCTAAAAATAAGTCTCCCACTTTCCTTCCTCCTGTGGTTGCTCACAACATAAAAGTACTATTCTCCTAAGTGATACAATTCTGTAGAAATGGTGCCATTCAATGAATAACTGTTAGAACTGACATTTACCGACTGCTTACTACACCCCAGATCCTGTGCTACATTATTTAGCCATGTCCTCTCATTCAGTGTCACAGCCACCTCGAGGCAGGGACAATGACCCCATTTCACGATGAGGACAAGCACAAAGCTGTGGAATTTGATCGAATGGTGCAGGCGACAATTCTCCTCAGGTCTAGAGAGCGGGTCAATCCAGGACGTCTGTCTGTCACTGGACTGATGACAAGCAACCCCATTCTCACTTCACAACACTATTTACTTTTTACCGGGAGTGAGTGGACAGGGTCTCCCATTCGGTCAAAGAAATATCTGAGTGGTAAAAACAGGTTTAAAAAGTACACACCGGCTTAGTTATGAAGTTACAAAATAGCTCATTTGCTGAGTTTTAAACCTTCAGTGGCCACACAGTCCTGGCTGTGTACATTGTGGCATGACTACAAATTCACCGTGGCCAGGCACTGTGCACATGTTTCAGCCCTACTGGCCTCGCCGTTCCCCCTCAACCAGAAGAGAGCCTCCAAATATCCTCTCGCGAGGCTGCTAGGAGATTCTGTCAAATACCTGTCTTCAAAAGGCTACTCAAATGTGTATCATGCTAGTGTCCTCTCTGGTCATTTTTGGAGGGTGATCTTCATACACTTAGAAGTTGGGGTCAGGCAACAGTAACTAGCCATGACTCTAAGAGGTCTCAGTCATATCCAGGATGTAGGCTCTCTCCCAAGCTATGGTCAACAAAGATAAAAAAAATCTCAAACCACTCCCCTTGGAAGAGACCAAATGGCTTCTTCCATTTTTTGAGCCCTAAGTACAATCTTCTCTTACAATAATAAAATCATGACATATCCTCCACTTCTCTGTGGACTTGTCTGAATGGGCTACACTGAGGTAAAGGGAACTGGCCAGAAGAGATTTACCTGGCATCACTACGAAGGACCCCTGGGGCTCCATGGCAACCAGGCAGGCACTAAGGATAGAAGGAGAGTCTGCGGCAGAGATCCCACACATTCGGCACACGTCCTTGAGCCGTTTGCTGATTGTCTGGAGTGAACATTCTCCAAGGAGGATACTCCAATCTGAAATCAAATATCACAGTCATACACAGTCTTTAGAAATTCCGATTTGAGCATTTTGCCTAGTAAGTGAATTTCCAGGATTGGGCCCTAAAGGGAACGTGGCTTGACACAGGTTCCCCTCGTTGCTACAAGGAAAATGTTACCTGACTTCTATTACACTTCAAAGAAACAAAGGCCTACTATGTGTAGACTAAAGGCACGTCTGAAATGACCTGGGAGAATCTACACAGACCCAGGCAGGTTTCGGCACTTGAGATGCTTTTTGATGATGCCGCCAGTCTGTTCCACCCTTTCTCCTCCTTCTCTGGGTCTGGTTCTTTCACAGCCCCTATGGGCACTTTTCTTTAGAAGAGAGCACAGTTGGGGGCGAACCTGAGTTTTGTTTACTGTTGTAGGTTGACTGTTTCCAGGAAAGCGAAGCAGTAGCAGAAACAAAGGGGCATCTTTCTCAGAACACTCAAAGATGCTTATAACAATGGGTGAGAGTAAAGTGCTTCCAATGACGCCACATTAATCAGGCAGATGAAAAAGTCGGCACAAATTTTCTTTCTAATACCTGTTTCTTGCCTCCAAACAAAGGCCCCGTGTATGCTCAGGGAGCTGCTGAGGGGTTTGTACTCTGGGAATCGGAAAGTACTCGGTCCTCTCTAACCTCCCGGACACACAGGAGGCGTGTTGTCACTTGGTGGCAGGAGCAGCTGCTGTTATGTCACGTCCCACTAATGAGATGCCCCTGCACTGGAGGCTTCTTTCTCTACTTCTACATATGTTTTTCACATATGTTCTCACCCCTTAAAGAGCAGGTAAAAGGAAAAGTTTTTTCATTATTTCATATTCCTAATGAACTTTGAATTGAAGTGGCTGAAATAAAAGTGGGCAGAAACATGAAGAACAGATTTTTAAAAAAAACAAACAGAAAAATCAAACAGATGTGAGTTCTGAATTTGAAACTAAATAAGAAGAAAAAGGAGATCTGAGTATTTTTATCAGATACTCTGGTGATGAAGAGCAGAAATTCACAAAGCTGACTCTGAAACCTCCGGGCTCCTATCTGATACTGTCCCACAGAAACGCAGTGTGTGCAGACCTCAGATCCCCAAAGGAAAGCACAGGAGATTGGTAAACTGATTCCCTGTACACTAGGCTCTTCATGTTTTCAATCCTTGAAAGTACACTTTCTCTCAATCTTTTGACGGAGTCCTCAGTCACACAACTCTTCTCCTCTAAGAGGTAAGAAGTGTGCTCCTTCTAAAAAACAAGGGAAGGTGATGGTCTTAATAATTTTCCAAAACACCAAGTGACTAGACTACTAAACTATGGTTTTATCCCCTCTTCTCCTTCTCTATTATATTCTAACTTTTCCCCAGGGTTAAGAATAGCTCAAAACCTTTAAGAAATAAGATTGACGAAAAGGCATACTAAGAGAGAAGATAGGAATTCTGAAAGAAATGAAATGATGAATCCCCTAATGTATTAGCCCTCCAGGCTACTGACATAAGATTCATTATCAGTGTGATATACTTTTAAAAAATGAAAAGGGTAGTATTTTCTATTGGTCTACAATATAATTTATTACTAGAAAAAATTTGTGTACAATAGATTCCTAAGAGAACACTTATTTAACACATATGTAATATTTGTATAAACTGCCGTTAAACTCTAATAATTAACTCATTCAGGCACTTGCTACAATGAAAGTTACATCTGTACCAAAGATTTTATTTCAGGGGTTCCACATATACCTGATATAAATTTCATGTAAAGAAATAATATGTGCACCCTAAATGCGAGGGTGAGCAAACTATGGTCTGCAGGCCAAATGCTGCCTGCCACCTGTTTTTGTAAATAAAGTTTTATTGGAACACAGTCACACCCATTCACTGAGGTATTGTCCATGGCTGCTTTGAAATTATAAGGGCAGAACCGAGTAGTTCTAATAGTGACTAGCTAGCTTGCAAAGTTGAAAATATTTATTATCTGGCCCCTTACAAAGAAAATTTGCTGACTCTGCTCTAATATACTTGCATGCACAAAATCACCAAGCTCATTTGTGACATATATTTTGCTGTTGTGCAGACCTGAGAAAAAATTTCTCCCATCTATATGCATATATTGAACTTTTTATAAATGTTTGATTAATAAGGCTTTAAAAAATAGTCTAGGCTATTAAAAAATAATCTATTGCTCATGCAAAACTGTACAAGTAGCTACACTGGGACAGTAAATGAGCTGGGCTGAATGGTAGGCGGGGCAGCTGCTGGTGGTCAGCTGTGTTACGTTGGTTTCCTTTCGTGCTTTGTGACTGTTGTATTTATGAAAAGGAATATAAGCAGTTGGTAGATAGATATATCTGGGGATGCAACTTAAAACAGTCTGCTCTCTTAAGCTTCCAGACTGAAGAATATCACAGTGGCAATGTGAATAAAGACTATTCCAATTTGCAACTACCTGTTCTTGTAAATCGGGACTCCCTTGCTATTGTGCCACCAAAGCATAAACAAGAAATACAAAACTCACCACCATCACCACCAAAAAATAACAAACAAATTCATGAAAGAAACTGAAGGCTGTTCTTATGGCTTCTACTATCACCAATAATCTCTGATATAAAATTTTCATGGTAAAACTGATTTCTTCTTCTCTCTGACCCAATATATAAATAAACATTAGAAAATCTAATTCACTGAGTATCACCTTTATATTAATGGAATATTCTTTTTTCTACACACTGGGGTTCACTATTGAAATTTTTCACTGGGTAAATAAATGGTTTTGCTGCTAACGAAGTTTAAAAACCACTGGTTTCCTGTATATTTAAAAGAATGAGAAAATATTATCTGCTTTATTCTTACTGTTAACTGTACAATCTTCTCCCTCAGCTCAGTGAATGACATTAGCTCAGTTCCTGTCCTTTGTTTCTGGCTATTCTGCTTCAGGAATTCTCACCTTTAAGCTCCCCGTGGCCAAGACGCCCAAGTCGCCCGATTACGACTCTCCAGGGCAGAGATGTCATTTGGACAATACCTATGCACCACTCCCACAGCTTCTGCAGTCCGATTTTACGTGCAGATACTTTACTCCTCCGTGATCTGAAAAGCAAAGGAATGGGGAAGAGGTCCCCGAATGAATCCAAGGTATCGCTTGGACAAACCGAGAACACCCCAGATGCCACCCACACAGTACCCACTGTATTTAGGCAGGCAAGTTAGAAAGACTCTTATCTAACGAAAGGCACAGTATCGATATAGCTGCACCGTAACGCTGGGGCTCCTCACCTGTTTGGTAGAGCAATATTTACAATACAGGTTTCCAGCAACTCCCCGTGGAGGTCCGTGCAGGACGCCAAAAGCCAGCGCTGGTCGTGAGACAGACAGTAGCCCACGAAGAGCACATTGTACTTCTGGCTCGCCTCGCCAAACGTCTCTCCCAGCTCTGTCTGCTTGTCTTTGATTGGGGCCAATATAAAAGGAGGGGAGTAAAGCTGGATTGGGCTGGGCCGCTGAAATCAAAATCAAAATCAGTATCAACACAAAGCCATTCAACTTAACGCTTCCAACAAAGCCCAGAACAGCACTGAGTGAACCCAACACGGAGCAATGACAATAGATTGCCCCCAGCCAGCACTGTACCTGCATTTATCTATATCTATATCTACATCTGTATCTGTATCTATAACACATCCATCTATAGCTAGATCTATATATAGCAATGGTAGCACAGATAACAAATATTATTTAAATGATATAAGCTAAGGAACTAAATCAACCCAGTATTTCCTTATTAAAAGAAATTACTATTTTGGAAAGTAAATTGGCCCAACTTCATTAGTCATTAGAAAAGTGGAAATTAAAACCACTATGAGAAACCACTACACACCCACCAGAATGTCTGAAATAAAAGAGACAGAAAACACCAAGTACTGGTGAGATGTGGAGCAATCAGAACTTTCATACAATGCTGGTGATAAACAACCTTTGAAAAGTATTTGAGGACATCTGCTAAAGCTGAACAAACACAAACCCTATGACCCAATGAAATGCATATAGTATATGTTTACCAAAGGACAGGGAGAAGAATGTTTACAATGGCATTCATCATATTAGCTCTACACAGAAGGAACCTGAAAACCCACCAAGGAAGATGGATGACACACTGTGATATAGTCGCACAATCAGAATATTAAACAGCAAAGAGAATGAAAAAACTACCACTACAAGCAACAAAGTGGATGAATCTCTACAATGGGTAAAAGAAGCCAGACTCAAAAGATTACAAATTATATGATTCAATGTATATAAAAGTAAAAAAACAGGCAAAACTATGTTGTTGTAAGTCAGAATAGCGATTCCCCTGGAGCGACCAGAAGGGACTGGGAGGGAGAGGTTTCTGGATGCTTGTTGTGTGTTGTTTCTTGGGCTTGTTACATGATATTTTTACTTAGTGAAAATTCATCAAGCAGATTTATGATTGAGGACTTTTCAGTTTGTATATTATACTTTAGTGTGTGTCATTTAAGAAATCAAAACATCAACTGTTACCGAAGACAAGTGTTTTAAATAAACTGTGACAAAATTTAATAATTGTCGCCTTTGCTTACAGCTATTATACATATTTTAATATTTAATAAAGTACAGCAGGGCTCAGCAAACATCTATAAAAGACCAGATAATAAATATTTTAGGCTTTATGAGTCTCTGTCACATAATCTTCTCTTTTTAAAAATGTAATAATCATTCTTCTCTAGTTGGTCCGACAACTACAGGCTGCAGGCCGGATGCCGCCCCACGTCACCGTTGCTGACCCCTGCACTATGGTAGCAAAAGAAATAATAATTATGGAATTAGAACATTTTAGAGCTAAAAGAAACCTTGGAAATAATTTAATCCAATTCCTTCATTTTGGGGATCCAAAATACAAGGGATCCTAGAGATATTCAACCACTTGCTCCAAGTTTCAGAGCTAACAGTATCAGCAATCCATTCATTCTGTACAGCCCAGAAATTCTACTCGTAGGTATTTACCAAGAGATCTGAAAACACATGTCCATACAAAACCATGGACACAAATGTTCATAGTAGTATTATTCACAACAGCCAAAACGTGGAAAAATCCAAATGTCCACCCACTAATAAACGAACAAAAATGTGGTACATTCATATACCATAATAATGGAACATTATTTAGCCATAAAAAATAAATGAAGTACTGACACATGCTATGACGCTGATGAACCTCAAACATATTATGCTAAATGAAAAAAGCCAGATATAAGAGATCACACATTGTATGATTATATAAACTCTCCAGAACAGGCAACCCCAGAGAGGCAGGAAGTAGATTAGTGGTTGCCAGGAGCTGCGAGAAGGGGAAAATGAGGAGTGATTGCTAACAGGTATAAAGTTTCTGGATTGATTAAATGTTCTGAAGTTAGATAGCAGTGATAGTTGTACAACTCTGTGAATAAACTAAAAACCATTGAACTACACAATTTTTAAAAAGAATAAATTTTATGATATGTGAATTACGTCTCAATAAATCTTTTTTTTTAAAGAGTCCAGTTGAGGTTGCCTAAAAAGTTTTGTGTGAAACAAAAGGCTAAATGTCAAATATTTTAGATGCAATAGATAGCCTGTGATAAATCACTAGGTTAAAACATTGTTCCCAAACCCTATTTTTGAGATGCCAGATATTCTATGAAAAATAAAAAGGTGATACTAGTAATAGGATTTCTTCTAAATTTTCCATGATACCGTACATTCTTATGGGGGAAATGTGCCACTGTAGAGAATTAGAATTCCCAGAAGCAGGGGCCGAGCTGTTGGGTTCATACTGCGTCCCCATCACCTAATACGGTACCTGGCGCATGGCAGATGCTCAGCTACACAGACTGAATAGAAGTGTGATATTCTAGCTGCAGACTGAGGAAGAGGCAGCATTTAGCAGCTACTCATTACATTAATGCAAGTAACAATTTATAAACCTCAGGAAATATTTGTAACATTTGATTATTTTGTTTTTAATAAAGTCAAAGGATTTCCTTCTTCCTGTTCCAAAGCAAAAGGGACAAGAGGCGTATTTTTGCCATTTATATTTAATCTAAGCCTCACTTTATCTCCTGAACTCCTGATGGTGCTCTGCCAATATGTTATAATCTTTTAAAAGGTTACAGAATGCCTTGGTATATCTTAATAGTAAGTAGTCAGCCTTACTGTCCTCTATGAAAATGCAGAAGATTATCAGTTACCATTTGAAATTGTGATAACTTCTTACCAAAGCATAAGAAATGACTGGATCTGAACTGCAGAATAACCACAAGAAGTAAAGAACTAAAAGATTCCAAGTTTATAGGCAATAACTCATAATTTCTGGAGATAAAATAAACAAGTAAAAACAAATTTATTTTAATTCTAGAAAAAGCTAATAAATAAACTGCTCACAAAAGTGAAAAATACAAACCCAAAAGAATAAACTAACCTAAAACTGCCAAAGACAGAAATTTTATATAAGCCCAAATGAATGTAGGTTGTCAGTTAAGTGGCTTCCCCTCCGGAGACCGGGCTGACCAGACCCAAGTTACAACAAGTACAGTATTATCTATAGTTGCGTCATTTTTTCACTTCTAAGCTTTTACTTACAGGAGGGGTAAGCATTTTACAGAGTTTTCCAGAAAAACTTACATAACCAACTAAACTCAGCAGTTTTTGGTGCTTTTAAGTTCTCTCATGAAGTATTATTTCCTGGCTTTTATTAATGGGTAATCTTCCATTCAAGAAAGCTGTGGGAACTGATTTTTAAAGAAAGGCTTTGAACATCCTAACATTGTCCTGTATGTCTGTTTTCAGGATAAGGTGATTAGTAAAACAAAAGAAGTGTACAACTTTTGTTTAAAATATGTTTGCTCTGGCATTTTAAACTTTCCCTTGAGATGTATAACTGTGGGAAGCAGGTTTAAGATGGAGAGAAAACGCATTCATTTACATACACAAGCCCTGAGACAAGAGGAGGAGAAAGCAACTCTTGTAAGAATATGCATCAGAAAATGAGGGGCGCTTGCAGAATAAACACACAACTGCTGCACCAAGAGAGAAAAGAACTGGGGAGAGTAGAGAGTTGGTGATTTAAGACACAGATTAGCTTCAAAAAATAAAGAACAAAATAAATGTCAGAAAGTCAAACACTGATAAGTAAAAGTGGTAAGTATATTGTTGCCTTAGGGTCCTACATCAAAAAATAGCAAGAGTTTACTTGCCTCTTTTCTCAAAAAGTTTTACAAGTTCAGAGAAGTATCTCCTCTACTTTAACTTAAGGATTAAACAAACCTGCCACTCTTAGAGAAAGGTAGAAGACCAACCAAGTAACCAACTCTCCTGGCTTGCATCTTTAGTGTAAAAGTCCTCTTTTTGCAAATTTCTGCCCTGCTACTACGCACCTCTGGGTTCTTGAGGGTCATCTCAATGCTGGCGGCAGGCCCAAATCCTGTGAGGGATTTAATGTGGATCTGTGTAGGCAGAGGTCGCCTGCACTGGCAGTACACTGAAAATGCCATGGACTTCAAGTATTGAATGTAGAAAACTTGTTCATCCTTCATTGTCTGCAGCATGTACTGGCAAGGCACAATCTACAGACACAAACACAAACAAAACTAGAAACTAAGATCTACTATGCGGACAAGAAAGTTTGAAAATGGAATGGCATGAATTCTAACTTGAATGGGGGGCAGGGAACTTCAGTTTTTAAATTAAAAAATATAAATATAATTCAATCTTAATTCCTTCCGGTGACATAAAATCCTACATTCCAAACGCACACCAGCAATTTAATTTAAAAAGATGTGTCGTTTTGTTGGTCAAAGTAGGGGTAAATTTTCAATTTAATGTTGTGATGCCCCTAAATTTACAGACTTTCTTCGTAACATATTTCTCATTTTTATAATATACAAAGGGTACCAAAAAATGCACACACACTTTAAGGAAAAAACTGTATTAAAACTGGTAACAAAAGATGAGTACAAGTCATGTGTATGCATTTTTTGGTGTATATACATAGTGTGCACAGCATCTTTGGAATTATTGTCTAATCATTTGAGACACAAATTTCAAAACAATGAAAAGCTATCAACAACGTATTCTGATAACTTTAATTTCAATCTTTTAATTCTATAAAATAGCTTTAGTTAAAGTAACAGAAAACTTTACTTTTACTTTAAAACAAAACCTAAACAACCGAGGCATTGTTTTTCACCTATTAAATTATAAACATTTAAAAAAATTATTACACTGTAAAGCTGGCAAGGGTGCAGTGAAAATGGGTGTTCTCTTTCACTGCTGAAAGAACTGTAAATAAGCATAACTTTTTTGGAAAGGAATTTGCCAATATTTATCAGTATCTATATCTAAGAATCCACTTTAAGAAATGACCTGAAATGTGAAAAAAAAGAGATTATAATAAAGCTGTTTGTTATGGCGTTATTTGTAACAGTGAAAAAGTGGAAGCAAATTAAATACCTAACTGTGTATAGACATGGTTCAATGTAGAAGATATGCAGTCATTAACAACATTGCTTGTGACATTTCAAATAACATGGAAAAGTGTGAGTAATATTAAGTACAAAAAGACTATAGTTATATTAAAACTGTGTAAACAAACATACAGAAGAAAGGTTAGAAATATACCACAATGGTAATGATGGCTGAATCAAAAAAATTATGAATATTTTTTCTTTTATATTTTAATGTACCTCCAATATTTAAAAATCATGAACTTGTAAAGTAAAATCATTTACTTTCATAAAAACAACAGCGACAAAAGTAAAAACTAAACTTGCAAATAGTTACCTGGAGAATGAAAGAATTTCTCATATGCTCAGGTAAGTTATCCAGCATCTCTGTGTAGCAGCGCATCAAACTCAACAGCCAAAAGTTTCCAGAAGTGGAGTCTTCCTCTGCAGTGTAGGTGAAGGGGTCCACCATGTAAATGACAACCGCTGGAGGGTAGGCCTGGCTGTCTGCGGAGTCGGGCTCCGTGGGAATTCCTATTCTCTCCCTTTCTGTAACACTGCAGAGAAAGTCACTTATGAGATGCACAAAATAAAC
Organism: Rhinolophus sinicus; assembly: GCF_036562045.2. Taxonomy (NCBI): domain Eukaryota; kingdom Metazoa; phylum Chordata; class Mammalia; order Chiroptera; family Rhinolophidae; genus Rhinolophus; species Rhinolophus sinicus. The sequence goes on along the minus strand of NC_133765.1, from coordinate 29,675,395 downwards.
ATAAACTGTGTAAACAAAAATCAATTCTAAAGCACAGTGACTCCCTGGACGAAGGTTACAATGTAACATTGCCATGTATCATATTATCAAAAGGAAGGCAAACCAAGCCAGCTAGCACAGCTGCATAAGACAGATGTAAAATGACAGCGTGCTCCTCTAAAACGGGACTCTCTTTTTCAAATCCCCTTTGTCCCTGGGCTATAGTCTACAAAGATGTTTTATCATATTATTATGTTAACAGTAGTAGCTTACTAACATCCACATACTGTATTCGTGTAATAATAACAGCAACATTAGTATTAATAGTAGTAGCTTACTATTAAGCTAACACGCTTAAGAGTAAGTTAAGTTTATAAGAGGTTTTAAGAAGTCTCAGATTTCTTCACACAGAAGCTACTGACTGACAGCTGTTACTTTCTTTCGGGAAGAAGAGAAACAGAGCACTTCCCTGGATTTAGGGCCTCGTGAGGCTCAGGCGGACAGGTGTGCAGAAGAAGAGTAGATCAGGGGTCCAAGCAGGTGAGGTGCGTACCTTTCTTGCCCGTCCTGCGGGGGCTGAGGGTTGCTCTGCCCGGGCTCCGGGTCTCCACCGCAGCCGGTGCTCGCTTGCATCCTGTCAGCAGAACTGGCCCCCGCGCTGGGGTTCTGCCCTCCGACACTACCAGTGAATCCTGACGAAGAGGTAGTGCTCATCTGGTTGACGATGGGAGCAGAGGCAGATGTGGACACGGGTGGCACTGAGGAACCAGAAGAGGAACTGCTTGCTGCAGGGTTCGCAGAGCTCCCATTGGAGGTGGGATTAAATGCACTGCCAGCGGAGGGCGCTGCTGATCCTGAATTTGAAGCTAACGGCCCGGCGTTCCCAGGAGGAGCTTGTCCCTGTGCTGCTGCTGGTGGGGTCTGGTACTTAGGTGGTATCAGCAGGCCGCTGTCGAGCTGCAGAGTGGCTAGGTAAGGTGCTGAAAGAGGACATGCAGACAGGTGACGCTAGTGACATTCTGCAGTGTCACACAACCAGAAATTGAGAGTGGTCACTTTTTAAAAAATTTTGCTTTCGGGCTGCAATACTCTGGTGTGACACCCCAAATGCTATCTCCACACTTGAACATATGCTTATATATCCTGTAAACACAGAAATGAACATGGAACTAACCACTTATTATAAATTCTGGAGAAAAACTGAATTTGAAAAGAAAAGAAAAGTAATCATTTGCAGCATTTTCCTTTCAGACTGATCCATATGCCCTCACTGACAAGTGGGAGGCCACACAATTAGTCTACAGCCATCATGGAATACTGCGCTCCTGTGCCTATATAGCTGTACAAACTTCTTAGATTCTCCTGGGAATCTGGGTTAAAATTACGCCGTTAATACCAAGCCATGCTACTAAGGTTTCAAAATGTGGAATGAATTAGACATGACTTCTTTAGGCAACTTTAAATAGCTTTTAAGGAACATACGTGCACATGAAAATTAGCATTTACCTAGAATGCAAATTAACTCTAAATATAGTAATGAAACGCCAACATTACCTGAGACAAAAGAGGACTAACGCTGTTTGTACCTTAACAGGACAGAGGGGAGGAGCAATCTGCTAGTTTGCCTCTCTAATTCTATTTGCCAGACGAATTCCCACTTACCTAGGTGATGGCGGCAAACTTGCGCATAAAGTTTGAGTCTGGAATGATTGTCATTCTCCTCACTGCTCCATGGCTGGTTAAACCACTCGCTCACGAGCTCATCGGTCAGCTTCTGTGCCACGGTCTTCCCCACGCGCATGATCCCATCACGGAGCACTTTGCAGATGGGCTTGTGCTGCCCAAGCCTACACATCTGATGCCACAAACAAGGGGGTTATTTGCGACAGGAACCACGGCTCCATGCAGCACACTTCGTTAGCAAGGGGGCTTCTTCAGCACCCACGTGGACGCGTTTTCCTTTTCCTTTTCCCGTTACCATATGCAACCAAGTCAACATGAGAAGCTGGTCCTTCCTGGTAACTAATTATCGGGTACCCTGAAACCGCTATCTGGCTCTCCAAAACCTGGACTAGGGCCTCTAGAGAAAAAGAAAGGTTTCTTCTGAAGAACAAGAAATGTTTCTTCTGAAGAAAAAGAAATGTTTCTGCATGGAGCCCACTTCTCCTGCACGAGGGATTGCTGAGCACCACCTGATGGCTAACGGTCAAATAAAGAACTAACCAGATTCCTGCTTACGAAGGCTGGCTGAGACACGTGTCCACTAAAACCTCTCAAGTAATCCCTACTCATAATGTTTTCCCATAAGATAACATTAAAATTTTATGGGCCATCTGTTAGATTGTTACAGACATTTGGAGATCACCAACAGCAGAGGCCACTGAAGGGCTGGCTATGCTGATGACTTTTTTTTAAAGTAAACAGTTGTTTTAGCACAATGAGATTCTGTGATTAATCTCCAGGACACTAAGTGGGTGCTTATGGCAGAGAATTAATGTAATACAAAGTAAAGCAAAGTAAGCTACTTAACTACCTGTTCACCAGCAGGAGAGCCGTATTATTATCCCTTCCTAGAGTTGATGAAATGAAGGCTTACCAAGCCCCATGCAATTCTCCAGCGTGCACTCTTCTTAAACAGGTATGCATTACTGCCAAATGAGCAATCCTAGTAAAGTCATTAAGATCTAAAGAGATCCACAGGCCTTTTATGTTTTGTAACTTATGCTGAAGGCTTCGTTCAAGGGAATGCTCGGCTTTAAAACTGCTTAGACAAGTTTGTTGTGGTAGGGTAAGCATGATTTAGTATGATTACGAATCCAAGGACCCAGCAGGTTTAGAAATTACTGTATCCAAGGGTTTCCTTCAGTGGCTTAGTTGATGCCATCACCTCACACGTTAGCATCTCCTCACTTCTTTGTAGCAACACGTGAAGTTTACTACTTCATGTGTCCTCATACATTTACAGATAGTGAATGTTCTGCTAAGAAATGTTTTTGAAATTCAACTTGGCATTTAACAACCACATTTGTAATGCTTATAATATGCCGGTCACAGTTCTAAACACTTTACAAATACTAATTTCATTTAATCTTGCCAAATATAAAGCTATTAGAAGTAAAAAATACAAAGAACTTAGTATATATGTACTTTGGCAGAAGAAATGTGGCACTTCTTCAAAGACAGACATGATTCTAATTTTTCAAAAGTAACAGGAATTTATATACTAAATATATACAATTACCTACCTGGCTATTACATTATTAATCTGTATCAAAATTTTAGTATTAAGATGAATGTAATGTTAAATAAAAATAACAGGGACATGATTCATTAAACTTATCTTTTGATTCAGAAATTTTCAAGCTAAATGTTTTATACTGTTTTCAGGAACTTTCCCCTTCACTACCCCCCCACTCTGCCCCCCAAAACATAAATGTGCTTTCTTTTTACAAAGCTCATCTTCTAAACAGCCACTTTCCCCTTGTGAACAATACTTTGTAAAACCCGAGCACATAAAATGGGGAAAAAACAGCTGACAGGATTTTAAGATGTGTGGTAAGGCTGGTAGAGGAAAGTCTTCTGAATCCAATAAAATGTAAAGCCAAGATGGGAAAGCAATTTACTTCCAGAAATACCTGCCAAGTTAATTCTTTTCTTCATCCGCCAACTATTTGCATTTTCTTTGTGATCTACTTTGAAGATATTTATTCTTTAAAATTTAGTCCTTTAACTAAAAACAATCTGAGGACTCGTGTCCTAAAAATAACCTGAGGACTTGGGGTCTTTCTCACCTCATATACAGCACTCAAGTCCCTGAAGAAAGTTCTGGCTCCTTCGAGCAAGGCCTCATTTTCTGGACACACTACAATATAGGCGACATCCCGGTGGCCCCCGTATGGGTCCAACAAGAGCCTCTCCCAGAATGGCAAGGAGAACGGGGAGATGGTGAGGAAGTCCTTGTCATAGCCGACCAGCAGAGTGGGGATGGGCAGCGGCTCCGGAGATTCTTCGGAACCTAAGACAACACTGCAGGTTAGGAAGGCGCTTGAGAGTCTCTTTCCCACAACCCCCAAAATTTAGAAGCTCCTGGGGCAACAGTCTGACTTCTGGCATCAGAAATTTCATTGTAGGTTGACATGATACTCTGAAAGCGTTCTGTGAATCCTCTTATTAAATGTCCCCTGGGGAAGAACTTAATTAAATGCGTTCGACCATGGTTATAAAGGTCCGATAAAATCAGAGGGCAGACTAGAGCAAGTTCAAGTTAGTTTTCCAAGCAGCACTCCATCACTTCCTTTAAGATAAGTATTTTAATCCTGACTACGAAAGCCGACTAGTTCAGAAGTTCATCCAAATGAAAGTGCAATGAGGCCCGGGAAGATGGGAACCTAGTAACTACTCCACTTAGGGATTCTTTGCCTCCTTGACCTTGATTATGCCAAGAACGCTCAGAAAACTGAACACTAATACTGACTTTAGAAACACAAAGAGATTATGTAACTTAATAGTCATGAAGAAAAAGACTCTATTTTGTCAGTGAAGCAAGGATGTGACAGTAACTAAAACCGTTTTTCATGGAACAAATAACTCAGAAGGAGTTCGAACAGGGAAAAGAGTCTACCATAGGTTCCCCGTCCTGCCATCTTGTGGAACTGCTGCCAGGTGAGCGGTCCCTGCACGTGCTGGATATTCTCCCAGGTCCGGCCCGTGCGCTTCTTTTGGATGGCGTCTTGGAGAAAGGGCTGCAGGGACAACAGCATACGGACCACGTCTTGGGAGGAGAGCATGCTGATGTCTAGCACTGGAACAGAAATTAAATGACAAGGAACAGACATCATAAAAGTGTATTGGCACGCTCCCCGTTCTTGCCATCATTTTGGGCCTCAGTTAAGCCCACGACAACGACATTATTGGAGACCGAGTCTATTTTTAGTGGATTCTAAAATACTTGACTTAGAAGCCAGAAGGAAAGATATTTTTCTTCTGAAGTGAAAAAAATAATGTATTTATTATTGGAAATAATAAAGGGGAAAATAGGTTACTCTAGATACATAAAGAGGTTAACTGATGAACTGCCTAAAAGTGGAAAGATGGATTTTTAAAAGTCATACAAACCTGTTCTCAAGGTTGCTCATAAGAAAAGAACTACAAAAGTTTCTTGATTATTGTATTACTTTAGTTTACAAATAGCAATGGTCTAATTATATGAGTGGGGAAAAGGAACTTAAATAGAAGCTTTTGAAAATATTTAAAAATGCTAATGTAAAAATATCTCCACAAAATACAAAATGCATAAAGAGAAGGAATACCTTCCATGTGGGTAGAGGCACATGAAAATATTCAGAAGCAATGACAGGACTGAAAGTCATCTGGATACAGAGGGAGGTGGGGGAGCCATGGTTTCAGAACAAACATTCTTCCCGTTAACAGGACGGGTTCTTAACCTAGTACCTGAAAACCCTCTGAAACTCCATGCAAAACTGTGCATGCACGAACATATGTGTATTTTCCCCAGGGGAGAAGATCCATAATGCTTATCAAATTCTCAGAAAGATCTGCCGAGCTAATTAAGTTCCAGGTGATGAGCTATTGAGCTGCACAGCTGGCTTCCTGAAGACGGGCCCTTACCCGTACGTTCCTAGCTAATGAGGATAGAGGCATGGGTGGAAATCTAAGACGTATCTACCAATGAAATCTGAAACACAGGGTGCTTAGGGTTCTTAAGACATTTTTAGACATGTCCTTAAATGCAAATTGGAAGCCCACACAGTTTTTTGTTTTTCTGTTTTAAATTTTGGAACAAATCTCTTCAGGAAATTTCATATACGAATCTGGATTTCTAGCTTCTCTTAAAAACCAGGGAGACCTGACAACCCTGGGGCTGAGCCCCATATTCCTACATGAGCACTTGCTGGAGCCGAGGAGCAGCTGTCCCCTTCCGCCAGTTCTCCAAGGCCACCCGCTCTCGCTGCCTGCCTGGGACTGAAGCAGTGTTCATAGCCTTGATCTTCAAGCCTGTGCTTCTTTTCTTCTTATAGTAAAGAAAACAGGAAAGTACTGCTCGCATCCATGGCTCTCTCAAAAGTAGGAAAATGACAGACCAAGAGAACCAGATGAAAAACAGACCTAATTCTTTGTGAACTCTATTCCTGTGCATACGAAATAGAAAGTGTGCTGCGAAAGGGCACAGTTTCGGGCACCGCTCTTGGCAAGTCTGGCTCCCCACACCACTCATTACATGATCTGCCTGCTACTTTTAAGCCTCTGAGTTTGTAACCCACACTTCCCCTGCAATAAACTGTGCTTTTCTTCATATCCAGAGATGACACCACTGATCCTCCCACACAGACTGCTTTTCTGTCTGAAGGCCACGGTCCAGTAAAAGGAACCACACAAGATAACCATCCACATTTCTTTAGGGGAAGACTGCACTCTCTTTAATTCATAAATCCATCCAGCAGACCTTAATTAAAGGCCTGATAAGGATCTAAGCAGTTATGAAAAGGAGTGTAACCCTTGACTACTTCCTTAGGCATTTCCACCTCCAAGAAGTCTCCCAGCTTGGCCTACTCAGAAAACGCCTGTCATCCCCTACTCCACCGATCTTTGTCCTCTGGACCTTTATTATTCTAGACTTCCAACTGTATTCAAGATGCTTATATAACCTTCTCCCCTATAAGCCAGAGTCGTTCAGAAGCTGGTCCATGTCCCACTCATGTAACCCTGCCAGCCTGGCCCCTGTTCCCAGCATCCTACAGAAACAGCTCTCATATGGTCCAAAGCCATGTTGAATCCTTACCTTCAAAGCTCAGCTGCATTTTCCTGCTTGCTGACCACTCTCTTGCTTGAAACCTGGTCACATGGCAGATGCTGCAAAGCTGCCCAAGCCCTCTCCTCGTTCTATACTTTCCTCCTCCTCTGTGCCCGACTTGAGCTATCATCTATATGCCAACCAGCCCTTTCCCTGCGCTCCAGGCCCACAAAGTCCCAGGTGTTCACTTGACGCTTGACATCTTTACTTTACAAAAGGGATCTCTAAAACCTCCAAAACTCCAATTTATGACCTTTCCCCTCAGACCTGGTCCTCCTCCAGTACACATCTCTTTGACCGACACCACTGTCCATCCAGGCACACAAGTCACAGCCTGGGTGTGCTCCTAACCGTCTCGCTCTCCCTGAAACCCCAACGTGAACCCATGACCACCAAGTCCTGCAGTACTACTCCCTAAACATCTCTGGAATGAGGCTGCCACTTCTTTTCCATTTGCTCTGCCACGCAGGACACGAAGCTGAGCCGTTGCTCCTTACTTGCTCCACTACAAGACCCTCCTAGTCTCCCACATCCAGTCCTGCCATTTCCTAATCCACAGCCCACATTACAGAGTAACGCTTTCTCTTTCTGAACTACACAAATGTGATGTCAATGCCTCTTCATAAAACCCATCAGTGACTTGGTAGGGCTCTTTGGATGAAGACCAAGCCCCAGCATGTCTCAAAGGCTCTTGGGTAATTTAGCCCCTTCTGGCCTCTGAGCTTCTTTCAGTTTTTTGAAGGCCCCAAGCTCTAAAAACTGAGCCTTCACACTTGCCACTCCCTGTGCCTGGGACGCAACTCCTTGCTTCCCAGCCTCTTTACCCAGTTAATCCGTACTCATCGTTGAGATCTCAAATATTACTACTTCTTCAAGGAAGTCTTCCCTGACCTCCAGCCTAGGGTGGCCTCCTACCCCAGGCTTTCACCACTGATTAGGGTTTGTAATAACATGCTAATTTGTGTGTTTCTTTGATTAATGCCCATTTTCCAGAACAGATTAGAAAGCCCTCCTCTTTCCGTCACCATTTTGTCCCCCAGGATGCACCACGGTACTGACCGTGAATGAGTAAGGGAAGCCAACAGTAGGTTGCTCCACACTCTTACAGCTCAACTCCAAAGATGTTTCTCAACTGGAGCTTTGAATAACAGAAGAGCCAGTGACGTGCCCCAGAAACCCCAACACACTGTAAAATGTGATCACTGTTACAAGAGATAAAAGTGCTGGGAAACTGGAGGAAGGAGAAAATATTCTAGAATTGGGAGAAGGCTTCATGGAAGAAGTATCATGGCAACTTGACCTAGAGAAGAATGAGTGCATTTCAACCTGAAAGGCTGTGCACGTCATCAGTCTGTATACTTTCGGTGACTTGGATACTCAGCCGTCACAGGTTTCCAGTATGAATGCCTGTATGAATTACTACAGGAGGACATTGTCACACAATAATTACTACTGTCCAAAGGGGTTTCAAGGTAAAACATTTCCCTAGTCCTTACATTTAGAATGACATCACCATAGCTTCTACTTTAGTCACTTTTTGTTTAGAAATGAAATTTAAAATTTTGCCCTATACCAAAGTAAAGAAAGTCTATAAGTTGTCATCACACGAGGATCATTTTCAAGGTGAACGTGCATTCTGGGAAACCTACCATTGCTGTGAGGCCAAGAGTGCACGGTGGCACTTCTCACCAGTGCTTCATCCACTTTTCCACCCGTGGGATTATCCACATACTGCCGGCCCTGCTCCAAGGCATTAAAGCATTCCGTCCAGTAATCGTTATTATCTGCTTGCACCCGGTCATAACTCCAGCTCACACAGGGAAGAGTTTGGCGATTGTTAGAGGAAATGTAGTCCAGGAAACTCAGTGAAGCAAAAGGTTGTGTGTGCTGATTCTGGAGGAGGAGGAGAAGGCTTATAGGTGGCTCCTGGGGTTTTCTGGCTCCCTCCACCTGAGGAAGGAAGGTGGTCTGACACATCATCAAGCGCCTCTCCGCGGCCTGACCAATATCAGAATTCTTCCCAAAAATATCCAGCTCATCTTCCAGGAAGAGTCCCGAATTGTAGCCAAGTTTGCGATTCATAATCGCACTAAACCCACAGGTACAGCGGTACTGGTCCTCATTGGAAGAATCAGGGATGTAGAGCCCGACATCTGCCCCTTTGATGTTCATGTTGCAAGCACAAATGCAACAGCTGTCAAAGTTTCTGTCTTTAAAGATATTCATCACCGAATCGGAGAGAATCAGGGTGACATAGAGACTATGGGCTTCGGGAATCGGCTGCATGGTGGCGGGCTCCACAGAGTTAAGGGGCCGCGTGGTCGAGGGCGTAGAGGCTGGTGACCCCTGATCGGTGCTGTCATATTTGACAGACCCCTGACCACTGGCAGTACCCCCTCCTCTGGGAGTTCTTGGGGTCCTGGGGGTTCGTGGTGTGGGGACAGAGAAGCGAGGGGTTGCTGGAGACGGCAGAACTCCTGCTCCACTGTTGCTGGCTGGGGCAGCGCTGTTCAGCGTCACCGGTGTGTTCATCTGTGGTGTGTTCAAATAGTCTGGATCTGCTAGGCTCCCGACGCTAGGCACATTACTGCAACAGACAGACAGACAGCACCAAGTGAGATAGAGGCACATCCCCGATGCTGGGACACACAATAATCACCCCACCTGGCCTGCGCATTTCTTATCATTTATGGGTGCTATCACTTAGTATGCTCAATTTTCTCTTAAAAAAAGGATTCAAAGCAGTCAGTGCAGTATGTGGAAAAGCAAGAAGCAAGGTATGAAGAATAAACCAACACAGCACTTTTCCTCTCCTCATTCCCCGTTTAAGCATTCCTCATCTTAGTCTTTTGAGGGGACTTGCACTATTTTTACAAGACAACATGATGTTGGGTTTGGTCAATATAATTTTGAAAAACTATACTAAATGGAACTTATACTAAATGGAACACGAGTTCAGATGCTAAATTAGCTAGAAGACCATAGGATGAAATTTCCATCTAATTTGCAATTACATTTTTGTTATTTTTTGAAATTGAAAGTCTGCAGGTGTACTTATTCTCTGAGGCATTCATATATATATGATTCTAAAGTAGTTATAATCAAATGCACATGAAAATTTAACATTTTTCTAACTTTCAAAATGCAGTGCTATCTAGGCTTGCATTTTAATAGTAATGTGTGACCACGAGGGATTTCTGTTTTAGGAAACCCACTGGCCAGTACTGCAGTATAATTAATACAAATATTATATAAGCTGCTAAGAGGCCTTAGTATTAATTAGATGCTTGAACAGAGTATACACATTGTATTATAATTTCCAAACTTGTAACAGATTTCTGTGGGGTGGTAGGTAATTCTAGTTCACTTACTGATTCTCAGTACGCTATGCATTACCTATAGCACAATTATTTTTAGTTCCCAGAGACCAATCACACTGTGCTATCTACTCTCTCATAACCAGTGACTTCTTTTTGGAACAGCCATATAGAAAAGAAAACAGTATCTCCAATGTTCTGCTGTTTTATCATTGTAGAAATTTTTCTGGATGTACATTCTTAGAGATACATGTAAAACAGCATATGAGACCATTCTTTCCAATTAAAAAGTATCAAAAGAACACATTTTTAATGCTTAATTAATATTCTTTTGAAATCTATTAATAATGTGCTTTAATGTTCATCCAATAAGCTACATATTCATTCACTTATAGTTTGAAAGAAAAATGTCATAAAGTAATGGCTCTTCAAGTAATTTTCTTGTGATTTTTAAATTAGCTATGCCTAAACCACCAGCCTGGAAAGCCAAATCGGGCACTGTAAAGAAATTTTAAATCAGAGGCACAGTGGTATCTCTGAGCACAGATTAAAAAAAAAAAAAAAAGACCCAGAAACCTTGATTAGCAATCATTGCTGTATCAGAGACCAAAATAATGTGTGTAATAATGATCTTTACTCTAATTCCACTTCTTTCAAATTTTCCTGTTCAACAAAACCCTAAAATTAATAATGCAGTTCAGATCAGAAAAGGAACTATGACTACTAATGGAAAACCTAAATAATTAAATTGCTCTCCAGGTAGTAAGAATGGTTTATTACGTATAGTGACCTGATTTTTCCCATTCAATAAAAATGAACCAAGTACCAACCCTATGAGAGATGCTGGATATTCAATAGTGAAAAAGAGGGAGGAAAGTTAGCTCACAGTGTATGATGAGCATCATGTCAGTGAGTCCTGGGGGGCTGAGTGGGACAAAGGGGGGTGTGCAGGGTGCTGGCGACCACAGCAGGGGGATTTCACATAGTCGAGAGCTGTGCTGTCCAATATGGCAGCCACTAGCGCCATGTGCTAAATTTAAATTAACTTAAACGAAAAATTCAGTCCTGATCTCAACTAGCCTCAACTCCAGTGGTACACAGCTCCCACAGGAGAGTGGCAGGTGCTATATGGGAATGTGCAGATAGACACAAAACACTTCCTTCATCACAGAAAGTTCTATTAACAGTGCCAGTTTAGAATACCAAGAATCTCTGGATGGCAAATGATAGATTTAATAGATCTAAATAATGATCTGAATTATTTAATACTTAAAGTATTATACGGCAAAGGGTTGCATGTCACTTCTAGGAGCCCGCGTGTGTAAGAGCTGAAACTGTTGCGTGGGTTTCCAAGGCTGCTGTGTTGACTGCAAATGGTGTGCCAGCCCTGCCTATTGCACTGTATCTACTCTACTCAATAAGCTCGTGTGGGGCTGCAGCACAGCAGCAGAGAACAAGCCAGGCGCTCCTATCCTCAGTGCTTCAGCGTCCACTATTCATATCGCTGTGAGTTGGGATTTCCACGCACTTCCACAGCCACTAGCTGTGGGGGCCTTTCAAAATCCTTGTGTGGGAAGTAGGGCAACGTCATCCCATTTTAAAGAAGGGAAGGCTCAGGTAAAACGGTCACTGAAGGTCACACACAGAATAGACAGAAAAGGCAGGAATTCTGAGTCCTATGACACTACAGTCGGACTTTCCCAGCTCTAGGGCTCTTTCATACTACCTCTCTGTCAGTTTTTCATTCCAACATTGACTTTACGTAAACAAGCATAAAGCCAGTTTATGACATTCAAGTTGATTTCATTAAGATGGTTATATGTGAAGTCATGGCTAAGGACCCCACAGATTGAACCTGGACCACAAATTTGTCTTACTGGCTCCTAAAATGCAACTGTGAATTAACTGTCAACCTGTCAACATTTTTAAAAAGGAAATTTACATAAAAATCTGATCTCCAGTCTCCCACATTCTGCCTAAACAACTTGCTGCAATTGAAGCAAGTGCCCCTGTCAGTGGGACGATCTCTCAGCGGTTCACAGAGACCCTGCTGCCCGCTGCCCCTCGCTCCTCACAAGGACGGCGCAGCGCAGAGCCGAGTGTCATTCTACTCGGTCATGTCATCCCCACATTGCTCACCTGGTCCCCACAGCAATGTGAGTTCGTGGCTTTTTATTCTATAGCGCTTAAATTATTTTCTTAAGAAATTATGAATCACACAGCAACCTTACTCTGCACTGTTGACTTAAGTGTTATTTTCTGGACAGCATGAAATACGTCCAAGCTATAATCAACTCCTGCTTTTCCTTCCCCCATGTCACACCACCATTCTGTTGCTGCTTTCTTACATGTAGGGTAGGTAACGGAGACACCATCTATGTTAACACTTCACTTCCAAGGGCCTTAAGTCAACACATTTAAAACCATCCATTTCTATAAAACAAAGTACTCACCACACCACCACCACTCACCCAAAAACACTACCAACTCCAATCTAGTGCTTGATTCTATGGTAGACACTGATTTGACATTGAATAAGCAAGAACACCATGATTCTCTACACAAATGACCTTAATTTTTCCACGTACATGAAATTTAGGTAAGAAAATAATGCAGATTTTCAACACAAAACAGTGTGCCAAAAACATGAGTGGCCAATAAAAGCTGCAAATAACATGCTACTGTCATCGTTTTTACTGAATATTTAGCTGAGATAAAAATCACGTTAAATGTAGTAAATAACAGACATTCCCTGCACATACTTGTAACCATCTCTAATGAAAGTGGCTGCAGGTGGCATGGGCAGTTGTTCGATTTTAGGAGGGATCGCCCACGAAGGCCGAAACAGACAGGCATCGGGTATCTTCAGAGGTAGCAGGCATTGGCTCGGCAACATCTTCAGCGGAGCAAACATGGAGGACCCCACAAAAGGCTGAAACGTTGGAACTTTGTGCACAAATGAGAAGTCCTGCGAGAGCAAAGAGAGGTTAGTGATAATGCCGGTAAATGACTTAGGACCTATCACAGTAGTAACAAAAATGACCACAACTCAGTCTTTCTCTTATCCGCTCAGTAGAAAATGCTAATGCCCAAATTTTAAACTAATCAAAAGACACTAATTAATACACCAAGCAATGTACTCAGAGGATTCTTAGAAACTTATGTATATATGGCGTATGGATATTATTTTAGAGAAGATGTAGCAAATCCACTTGAAAACCACACTGCCTTGGTAAAGTTAGTATGTTGGCAATTACCTTTATTTCCTCAGGCTTGGGACTTCCTAATCCGTCTTCCACTTCCATTTTGAACTCAGTGAGCTGTGTTGAAACCATACTGACCATCGGACTCTCCATCATGCCTAACGCTGTCGCTGTCTCTGAACTGATTCCATCTTTATAATTCATCACGGGAGAAAATGCAGGGTGCTGCTCCAAAGATGGAGGGGTGGGGAACATCCTCTGCAGGTCTGCAACTGCTAAACAAGAAAAAGAAAGGACTGAGCCATTTATTTTAACAGGCAGGACTTCTGAAAAATCCCTTTTCATAGCCAGGAACGCTATTTGGTACCAGAAATAACGTTAATTAAATGGTGATATCAATTACACAATAGAATATTAATAATGGAGAAGGCTACCAGCAGAAAATGATCCTTTTCTGGAACTTTATCACTATCCTCTGGATGCTTTATGATTTGGCCTCACATTAATTAAGTGAACAAAGTCTATATAACATACTTTATTCCTTTCAACAATTGATTTCTTGAAAAGTCTAAGGAGATGAACTTAATAGAAGCTGGAGAAATTAGATGAAGTAACCACTATTAAAAGTTCTATCTCTGCTGGGGCAGCCGGATGGCTCAGTAGGTTAGAGCCCGAGCTCTTAACAAGGTTGCCGGTTCAATTCCCACATGGGATGGTGGGCTGCGCCCCCTGCAACTAAAGACTGAAAACGGCAACTGGACTTGGAGCTGAGCTGCACCCTCCACAAGTAGACTGAAGGACAATGACTTGGAGTCGATGGGCCCTGGAGAAACACACTGTCCCCAATATTCCCCAATAAAAAATAAATAAATAATGGTTAAGATGGGAAATTTAAAAAGAAAAAAAAAGTTCTATCCCTGCTTACAAGTTTACAAGTATGTATAAAATATTTCAGAATTATATATAATTGTTATGTAGCAATTTTTACATGGGAAATCCATTGGCCATTATATTACAGAAAATAAAAACTGCTTCGAGCTATAATGGCGGTTTATGTTATTAGGGTTACTTGCTAGTTCGACAAATCCACAGCACTCACTGCTCTTTGGGGAAATGGTTCCACACGATTCCCTTTCCAAACTGACATTAAAATGAAACTTCACAGTTAGGATTAACAAACCTACCTAGAACCAAAAGACAATTTACTGAGAATCAACTGGAGGGGGAAAAGGATCTTTTAAGAAATACTTAGACTGGTGATGCTCAACCCTTTTTCAAAAAAACCATTTTCATATACCTGAGGTTAAACATCATCATTAAAGCACTGATTCTTCAAGCAGAAGTGTATGGAATTGAAACGCAAGTTGCAGTTGTGAAATTAGGCCACTAGGGGGTGTCCTGTACAGCAAATTCATTCACAAATTAGGAGCCACAAGTTGGAACCAGTGATTTGGAATGGTACCTGATATTCCAATTTCTAATCATATTGCTCTTTCTAGCAACTTTACCATTTAAACAGGCAAACAGTAGCCACTGAATAGACTGACATATGACTTCTAGCTCAGAATCAGAAATCGATAAAGAATAACTGCATCGTGCTCTGTGCCCTGGGCCCAGCTGCTCCCAGCACAGCACTGGTCGGGTCTGGTCACTTCCTCTCTTGGGTCCTCAGTTCCTTCACCTGAAGAGGAAGGCTTGACTAGATATGTGATTCTCACCAGGTTTTCTTTCTTTCCTTCATTTACCGGGGAGGGGAAAGCCTCCACCATATGGAGGCAGAAAAAAGGTGAGAACCCCTGGATTAGATGATTTTAACCATATTTCCTAGTTAGACAATTACATAATTCTGAATAATTTACCCTCTCTTGGCCTCAGCTGCTTATCTATAAAACATCGGAAGGCAGGCGCCAATAAACAGGGTTTCAGATCCCAACTTGCACTTCCATTAGAGAAGCTCCATTTCCATTTATTTTCTATAATAGAATTCTGTGTGAGATTTCATTAGACAGAATGGTACCTGCTGCTAAGAAAAAAAAAAAAAGAAAGAATAAAGCTAAACCCCCCAAATCTTCAAGGCACCTTCCTGCTAGGACAGTACTTTACTCTTAAGGAAGGTAATAATCCATAGAACTAGGGATGCAATCCAAGCCGAGCCAGAAACTATCAGAGAACCATTGGAGACACTATGCAACTGATAACTCTGAGGTGGGAAAATGAGTCTTTAAGTGTAGCAGCAACCAGACCAATTACGTTTTCTTTAAAACAAAGCTGAAGCCTGTGATATAGTTAGGTTACACTTGAAATGCATACATTGCCTTTAACCTTGAGTTCCTATTCCTTTTTCCAAGCCAAAAAGCAGCTACTAGTCAATTTTAATATACAATTAACTTGTAAGTATAATTTTTAAAACTAGGAGTCCACCTCATGACAATCTTCAAACTCACATTATAGATATTAATCACCAAGTAGATATCTGGAAAATAAAGAAACTGTATTTATTCTCTTTGAGTTAAAATGAAGATGAACTTAAAACACAGCCTTTCATTCACTTCTAAATATTCTGGCTATGATACAACATTTCACCAAAAAAATTAAGTTCGTTTTAAAATTATCTAAGAAATATAATAAAGGCATTTTCCACTTCGGGCTACTCAACTTCTTTGACGCTACCTACCACAGTTACATATCTCAGTTCATCAAAGTTGATCAAAGGTAAATGATGACCAAAAAAAAAAAAAAAAGTATGGATAAAATGAGATTCCACCAGCCAGAGATTCACTTTAGAAAGTGGTCTTCAACATTCTTATTATCAGATATTCTTAAGGAACTCTTCACCTCTCTAGGTTCAATTTCCTAAGCTGCAAAATGGGAATAATATCTCCATCATACTTTTGTGCACATTGAATAAGATAATGTCTACACAGAAAGGAACACTTTGCCGCAGTGAGTGATGAACTCAGCAATCATCAATCTTCCCTCTCAATTTTGGTTTCATTGGAAAAAAGATGGAACTGCTGTTAAGTTACTGGGAATTTCTGAAGAAAAAAGGTGACCCTAAAGAAATTTTGAGATGAAGAAAGGAGAACTAGACTCAAAGGGGGCAAGGCAGGAAGAAAACCCAGAGAAACATCCTGGTCCTCTAAACTAGAAAAGCATGGTTTGCCTGTTCAATCTTCTTCCTAAAAACGGCTAAGGTGAGAGTGGGAACAACTACCAGAACGGACTGGAGTTGAGATGCTGCCGCTTACACACATGCTGCCCACCTGTCGCAGTCCCCTGTACTTCACTTGGGACTCCCTAAGGATGCCAGGCATCTCCTACCCTGTACATCAAGCACATGTACAAGACTGAAGCCGCTAGCCGAAGCATCACCACTCATTTCTCATTGTTATCCCTGCACCAGAGCACCTGGCAGAGTCCCTTGGAAACAGTAAGTGCTCTTGTAGAATAAATAAATAAAGACAAATCAACATACAACTCTTTCATTTTTGCTTCCTCGTAGACTCACACTTCAAACTGACATGCTTTCTAAAACGAAAATTCATAAGCAATTGGTAAACAGTAAGACCTAAGAAATACACTTGTTTTTATTATAACACAATACTACTACCTTAACATATTCTTGATGTTAAATGATACCCACTTGTTGCTGTGTGTTGCTTTCTTCATTATTACGACAAATAAATAATTATGGACCTATGCTGCCCAACACAGTACCCACTAAACCACATGTGGCTACGGAGCACTCAAAACGGGGCTGTCCAAACTGAGATGTGTTGCGTGTTTCAAATATACACCAGACTCCAAAGAGTTAGTACAAATACCTCAATATCTTTTATACTGATTACATTGCAAAAATGACAATATTTTGGATACAAGTTAAATAAAACATACTATTACGATTAATTTCACATTTTTTTAACGTAACTACTAGAAAAATTTAAATTACTTAAGTGGTTGTCATTTGTGGCTCACCCAGTATTTCTATTGGATGGTGGTGTTCTAGACATTAAATTTTATAATAAGTCTGTCTTTCCACCTGAGTGCACAAGAAAGCTATTGCAGAGATGAGAACCTCTTGCCAAGCTATTTTCATTGTCATGTCTTGGGAAGAAATACTGTGTGTATGTCCCTACATACACATTTACATACACATACTTTGTACACATTAAAATGATCCTCTTGACTCATTATCTGCATTTTCCCAATGCTAATATTTTGGCTATATTCCAAATTCATTTTTATACCCTGTACTTTATCATAAAATTTTGAGTAGCTTCTTTTTAAAACAATTCCATTTTGAATCAAAATGAGAGAAAGAAGAGAGTACACCACATACCTGACTGGGCGATGACTCTAACTAGCAGAAGGGTTCGTGAGTGAATAATCTTGGACGAGTTATCAGACATGTTACCATTTAACATCACTACGTACCACTGAATGTCAAAAAGGGCAGCGGATTAACTGGTTCTACACAAGGGGAAAAAATTCACTCATCTGACCTCTTCCATATGTATCTACTTTAATACTGCTTCTTTTAATCTGTGAGTTCTGTATTTGTAAAATTCTGCAGTGCAGAGTAATAAAAAAAGAAAAATGTTTAATTAAAAAAACTAGAGCAACTGGCTGGCTATCATTATTCATTTTCATACATGTCATGCTTGAGAAAGCTTTGCATATTTTAAAAAGCTATGGATCCACTAAAGCTGTCAAAATCCAATCTCTGTATACTTCACACTTCTACATTTGAGTAAATCAGCTCTACATTTATAGGTTCATAAAACTTTTTGACTCATCCCTGTGACATGGTGGTTTTTCCCCTCAATTTGTTCTCATTACCAGCTGAAGTTAATGAGAAGGTATTAAAGAATGATTTGCAATGGAATTATGTTTCTGCTTCAGAGTATCCACACAAGCTACCCTGACTTTCTTTTCTCTTGTGGAATAATGTGGTTTCTTAGGGCAAAGAATAACTAAAAAAAGGAAGTTTCTCTTCTTGTCAGCATACATAATAAAGCTAGTGTATCTCAAAAGGAAACACAAAAACTTCAGTATGAATCAGAAAAAAGGGCCACAGAAAACAAACAGTACTCATTATCCTCCTGTGAATTAAATTTATGAAAATTGAACCATTTTACACAAGCAAAGTGGAATATCACTTCAAAAAATCTGGGCAGAATTTATCCTAGTAGGAAAGGGCTATTTCAAAAACAAATCTAAAACATCTCTTTCCACATTTTAAACCATAAAAGTTAATTAATTTGAAAACAAAGGGAAAAAGAATTCAAATTAAGGTGGCCTCTTAGCTGCCTGCCATCTTAGGAATACCAGTTTATACAAGTTGAATTCAGCACGAAGTAGTATTCTGTTAAAAGGAAATTAGAAAGTAGGTGAGTCTTAGATACGGCACCACTGAGGATGAGAACAGTGTAAGTAAGTTACACGGAGCTCCATTTCCTTTTCTTACTTGGTGGGTAAGGAACAGCGGCTCTCCCATCCTTCCCAAGAGGTCGGTCTTCAGTCCCAACCGTAGGCATTTTTGATGAACGCAGTGCAGGTGATACAGCCTAAGAAGAGAAAAGATACGTCCTTATATAGTGTTCACCAGGTGAACATCTAGAAATACCAGCAGTGAAACAAAGGAGATGGTTACAAGCTTGTCAAGTGCGAGAAACTGAGTGACTGAGTCTTCTGAATTTTCAGGGAGCTGGTGAGGGTACATTGTGCCATAAAGCAGAGCCTGCAGACCTTAAGCAAATCTTCCCTCCAGGTCATTACCAAGTCGTTTCAGGGACAAGATAATTCCATTAGGGTGGTGCCTTCAAGTAATCACTGGCCATCAGTCTGGTTTTCCTTCTGTTTGGAAGAAGGCAGCTAAAGATGACCTTGAGTCCTCCGGAACTATTTTTCATTTTCACCACAAAAACAAAACATGTATCTTCTGCTCCTATGTCTATAGTCACTGTTCATCTCCAAAAAAAATAACCGTATCTCTTAAAATCATTGAAATATACAGAGAAGGTTTTTCTTTCATTTGTTATTCAAAGCGGATTAAATCTCTTAATAGGCAAGATTATCTTTAAGAACCCAACTAGGCAAGATAAAACAAAGCAAAATAAAACAAAGATTCTCACACACAGAAGGCCTTTTATTTATGTATACTTATTCAATGTCCTAGAGTTTAAGTGTAAAATTAAATTCAGAGACATTTGAGATGAAAACCTGGACAACAGCCTCCCCTCCTAACTGCAGTTACTTGGAAGATGAATTAGCAAAACGATTCTAAGGTAAACTGTTCCCTTGATTAAATGCCAGGGTAGAAAGCAGAGTAAAGTAGAAACAGTCATTTCAGAGAAATAAAAATTAGACTAAAAATGTCCCATTCTCCTCTGTGTATTAATAATACTAAGACTATATTCAAGAAACAAAGCAAGCACTTCTTCATTTAGTCCAAGAGTAATTCATAATTTATACAGAGAATACGGACAATAGCTCAGAGCAGAGACAGACAGCTCACTAGGGGTGGTGGCTGTTGACAGTACCAGGCTACTCCATAACGCTTGGGTTTTTTCTTCTCTTACTTCTCCCTTTCTACTTCTTTTTGATTCCTTTTCTTTTCACAACTTGTTCCTACCATCACCACCAAAACATCTAACCTAACCCTCAGGATCATGAAAACCAATCCGAGGTCATGTTTGGCTTTAGAGAGATCGTCGAGCTTAAAAAGGATTTCCCACGCCTGGATCAACAATAAGGAAAGGTGTTATTTCTTCCACCAAAGTTTGCCTTCATGCAGCCACTGCCTGGATTCAGGTTCTCGTGTTTCAATCCAACAAAAGTTATCAAGCAGTCCTCCTGCTTTGTGTGTCAGGCTGATGAAAAACAGCACTCACTGCTCCCTGGTCAGGTCCACACTCAGCAGCCTTCAGAGGAACTGGCAGAGTTTCAAGTCCACGGCACTAAGCATGGAACACTTCCCCAGCTCTATCAATCTTTAACCACCATTCAGAAAACAGACCAATGGAACGGTCTACTCATTATCCCCCAAAGCCCAGCGAGTTCACTCTTGTTGCTTAACCAGGCTCATTCCAGGCTCAAACTAAGGTCCCTCCCCTGCCTCTCACTCACCCAGTCTTTCCACATTTCAAGTCCTATCCATTCCTTAAGGACATTGTGATCTCATCATCGTCTAAGTATTTATAATATTAATGGGGTATCGTATCTGTTCATCAGATACATTCTATTTTAAAGTGAGAAAGGGTTTTAGAAATCTGATTCCTACTTAACCTTCAAGCTTAAGTTAAACACCACTCACTTGTCACTTTGTATTATACTTGAACGTCCAGCGTCTTTAGATACAGGTTAATAACTCCTCTCACAGCAAGAAGTATATTTTTAACTATATTTATATGCTGTTTCTTCTGAAGTCTGTGAGCGTTTCAAGTATAAGAGTGGTCACGTAATAATATTTGTAACCTCTAGTACAAGCTGATCATCAAATGATTAATAAATAGATGTAAAATGGATGGATGGGAAGATAAATACATAAAAGAAAGAAAAATAAGCTAATAAATTGATTTTCTTGAAGGGAGGGTCGATCTGACACATCTCTCACTCCCCCAGAAATAACAGACACTTCCACTTGCCCTGGTCCAGAGTTGGTAGGAGGCCAAGGACACGAATTTTGTGACCCAGCTCAGCTGTTCTGCAAAGAATTATAACTGCTATCTGTCACTTTAATCATATGGTGCCTTGGATTATTTAACTTCTTTGTGCACAAATTCTACTTCCCAACTATGATGCCATAATCCTAAAAAGGAAAGGTCATACTTGCATATTTCTCAAAATGTAGACTAACGTCTGACTTGTTAAACTAAAAAGTTAGGTGGGCATTATGTTTTAAAATCTGAGCTAACAGGGTTACATAATATATTTCTATTAGTCTCATGATATTTAGAAAGACATTTTTTTTAAATAAATGTGAAAGCCATTAGTATTTATGACACTAGGAATAACACTAATGAAAAAATCCATTGACAAAACCCAAGATATGTTAGAAACTACACTAACAAATTTTAGAATCCTTTCCAAGTTTCTGAAAAGCAACCGGAACCTGAAATAGCCCCAAGGTCAGCAGCCCAGACAAGGAAGAACTACTGAGGCACCGACAATAGTCCTCCTATGTAGGGACATCTCTGTTTGTGTCGCTCTGGCAGACTCACCCCAAGTTCGTCGTCATCGGAATTATCAAAGATGTTGTCTAAGTCATGCAGAGAAGGCGCCAAGTCTGTCACCTGCGTAAGGCTACTGGAGCCAGCTCTGCCAGCAGCATTATCTTGCCGGACGTCTGCGGGAGGAAGACGGGACAGAATGAGCACCTTCGTTAAGGGAGACGAGTGAGAAGAGGACATGGATCTCAATGAGCAACACCTGCCTGTGAATTTTCCCCATTTTCAGTTAAATTTAGAGACAGTTATTTCCAAATATGTTTATCAGTTTTGAAAGGAACTGAAAAACAAACGCTGAAAAATGTATTAAAGATGAGATCAAATTATTGCTATTACAAAAAGACTATAGCTTTAGATTGAGAAGCATCTCCCTTGCATTTTATTTTAGCAACAATCCAAGTGAGGCAAATAATCATTGTACACACCTGTTTTAGTAGCAGAACTGAAAATAGACATGGCATTTTTCCCATCAGGCACCGGCGTGGAATGACCTGGTGTAGTGACATCCTTGGTACCAAATCCATCCTCTGACTGTGTAATAAATTCAGCCAAACAAAACACATGAACACCAACCCAAAGTGTGGAATATGAGGGAGAACACAAAGAATTAGAGGGTAGAATGGAACTTGTTATGAGCACAAGTATGATAAACCATGGTCTATGCAACCAAAGGAAATAAAAGATAGGTCCTTTTCCCTGAATTTAAACAGAACTAAAAACTCCCACTCTTTCCCCTCAATCCTATGGAGTATTCTGAGTCAATCAGGGTTTTAGGCCTAAATGGTACTGGTGGCATTTGATTACAGACCTGCCATGGTGTTAAAAGCTGCCTTTAAGAACATTTTAGATGCTGAATTATGGTTCAAGCTTTCTGGGTGTAGACAGATCTCTGTAAGGGCATTGAAGAAGCATTCTCCTGAACTATACTGGCCTCTTTTAATTGTCTTATTTCCGCTATGCTCAAGAATACCTCTTTAAATGGCCCAGTATTTTAGGATGTTTGAAAATTTACAGGTAAAGACAGCAGACACCTCCAGTACTCATTTTTGTGACAATGGAACCAGTAAAATTAATACTGACACAGTCTAAGAGTGGTATTGATATGACAGGTCAGGCGCTTGGAACAATAAACATAGCGCTCGATAAACAGTAGATATTGTTATCAACATTTTTTTTTCTTTACATTTTGGGTATTTGGGAATCATAATTAAAAAGAAATAAGCAGGGAGCATAGGCCAACAAGAATTAGCATATGAGAGGAAACATGCACTGTACAAGCTAGAGCCTGAAAAACATGAGGCTTCATTTATGTTCGGCTGACTTTTAAACAAAGGTGAGCCATGACATAAAAAGGAACAATACGCTGTTCAATACGATCGTACCAAGAGCATGAATATGGGGACGGAGCAATCAGGCAAGACTATCTCAAACATTCTGCCTCCAAAGTTTTCCCACACGTGTTGTACTGACACAGATCGAAACCCACACCATGCTGGACTCGCTCTCTGTTAAATGGTACCTTATTCTTTTTCAAGGAATCTTTTTCTGTCCCTTGTTTGCATTTCTTGTTTGCTGTAAAGATGTATTTTATGTCACCGTCCTCGAAGGTATATGGGTCGTTGACTTCTCCCAAACTGTCTCCAGGTTGTTGTGACAGAGGCAAAGGGTCAAGGAAGTGGAGGGGCTGCATCTGGGGCTGCTTGTCACGCCAGATTTTAAACCGTTTATTAGGTTGTGCTAAGAGTCTAAAAGGGAAAACAAAGGGCAATTTAGGCAAAATCAAGTACAAAGATGGTTTAAAAAAAAAAAGAACAGCACTTAACGATTTAGAGCATTTGTAAAGGTTACACTAAACTTAAAATTAATTCATGTACACAGTGAATTTTAGAGATTCTGCTCACAATTAAATAAAACTCAGTGGCCCTTGTGAGGGATATAAGCTTTTGTCTCTGATTCCATGGATTCCACTTCAGAGCAGACTGCCTAGGTTCGAATTCCACCTGTGTCATTTACTAACTGCATGGCCCTAACTTCTTTCTTAGCTATGGAATTAGGGTAGTAAATAACACGACTGTGGTGCAGATGAAGTGAGATAATCTGCGTAAACTGTTAAGAATGATGGGTAGCTCGAAAGCGCTATAAATATTATTCTCAGACACGTTACATACCTGAATGCACACAAAGCCTTCCTTAAAAGTGTCAAGAAACAAAGAAGGTACTGGCCACCCTACGGAAAGTCTGGTAAAGCTATAGTCTTTGATTCACAAACAGCAGGCCAAAAATAAAGTAATCCTAGTACACTAAATGCCACAATGAGACCTTTATATGCTGGCATACTAAAATCATGACACGTGTGTTAAACCTCACTAACGACAAAGCATTTGACTTTTAAACATTTTCCAAATGCAGAGTCGAGAATGTGAAGGGAAGCCTCCTTCCTTGTGGATCTGACAGAGCCCTGGTTCTTGGGGGCCTCGGCCTTTAGTGGGTGATCAGGTGGACGGTGCGGACAGTCGCCTTACCTTTGCAATGCAGTGCTCTCTGAGTTTACCTCCATTTTGTCATCACATCTCTCAGCCTGGAGCTCTGGGGGCCGGAACTCAGCATCATCAATGGGCGGGAGACAAAAGCTATGCCACCACTTATCAGATGACTCCAGGTTCGAGGGCCTAATCCCACAATATAAGGCTGTCTCGCTGACCTCTGCCATCAGGGGCAGTCTTTGGCCGACGAGGACAGTTCTGTCATCCAGAGTGGACAACTGCTGGAGCTCGAGCCCATTTCCATAGAGTGCTGGATTCACAGGGACAGATGGTGGGTCCAAACTCTCCGTTTCCTGACCTCGTGGCTGAGGGCTGAGTGTTGGTGGCAGAGGGGAAATAGGGGAATGAGGGGAATCCATAGGATTCAGATTCATTTGCTTGCTTGTATTTCTGGAAGGCACGGCCATTTGCTTATCATACTTCCTACTGCTAGACACCTCTAAGGAGGAGTCTATCCCTGCCAACCCTAGCTTCTGTCCTGGTGTATCTTGTTCCATGCATAACTCTTCGGCCACAGAGGGCCTATGGTGAAATGGTATCAAGGGTCTCTTTTGCAACTTGTCTCCCTTTTCCTGTCTTTCTGTTGTTTTGTGCTTAGAAGAAGCAGGAGGTGGTAAAGATGAAGATGATGATGGTCCTGCACTGAACCCTGGTTGAGATATTGTGGGAGGTCGATTGGGTCCTACAGCACAACGTTTTAGAAGTTTATGCCTGAAATGAGAATTAAAATGAAGTCAACATCCAGATGAAAATAACTGCATCACCACTCACAATACAAAACAGATGCCTCTCCAAGGTTATGTCTTTTTAAGTACGCATTAGATGCACGAACACACCAAAAAGGACTCTCGGCGTTAATTATATTTTTAATGACTAAAAACTGCGAACTCCTGATGGAAAGTGATGAATCAATCACATACAAGAAGGTAAGAGACAGACTTAAGAAACAAACTCATACAATGCTAACTCCTATAAAATTAATGATTTGAAAAAATCCCTAAATCTTTCCAATTTGGTGAAGGCCTCAGATAATCTATTCATACTGCATCTTAAAACGAAGAGTTATGAGATTGTCTGCCAAGAAAAAAGCAAAAAAGCTTCCAATTTCTATTTCATAACACTTCACTAACTACAATATAGAACAGTTTGTAATGGTTTGTAATGTTGTAAATCGGGAATAAAATAACTGTAACTCTCCCCCAAAGAGTGAGACTAAGATAATTATGCGGGTGAATCCTAAGAACATTTAATAGCATAAATATAGTAGAAATCTCATATGCCACTATTATCTGACAAAGAAGGGAGAAAAGACAACTTTGGATCTTAGAGACACATTAAAATGAGACAGCAGTGAAAAAGCTGGGAGTGGATACATCTTCAGACGCCTCTATCGGAAATATCTAGCCAGGAACAGCAGGTCTGCTCACATCCTAACACACGGCTTGGCAAGGACGGGTGTGAGCAACTGCTCAGTAAGAGCCCCGGATGATGCCAAGGTTTACTCTGCGCAACCAAGTTATACAGCAGGTCGGCCAGTTGTCTCCCAATACATCAATCACTCCCAGGAAAAATGTAAGCTCGCCAGTAACTGAGGCCGCTCGGGTGGCATCACTTTACTGCTGCATTGCACTAAATGATGCCCCGGTGGGCAGTCAAATGGATTTGTGTGGCCGAATGGGATGGTTTAGTGGAACAGCAGAGCAGGATGGCCACTCTGCCCCGTCAGGCCATTCAGCAGTGAGGCGTGGACTGGACCGCTCCACGTGGCTTTGGTAATCCTGCAGTAGATAATCTGCAAATACTCTCGCCAGAGTCTTTGCTACTATGGGGGTAAAGAAAATCCCGGCTTTGAAGAAGGCTGTCTAAGCATAAAACTATTGTCCATAAGGCAAACATAATGCTTTAAATCTCTTGGGCACAGTACCACAGCAAGAGATGAATGTCTCATCTGAAAATATCTCAATTATCTCTACTAAGGGTACTTATTTTAAAACCTACGTTCTGAAAGACTTTTACATAAAACTTTTTGATTTGGATTTTCTCAAAGAGCATTTAACCACACCAGTCCTGTGACAGGTATCTTATGGTAGCCTCTTCAAAGCAAGGGCTTTTTGCAGTGATCATCTTATGAAGCCATTTTTTTCAATTGTATTTAATCACTCAGTTACATTGTGAAACGGTCCGAGTTAGGGATACACCAGTAACAGATGAGCATTGCAAACTTCTGAACAGGAAAGGGACCTCACAGGAGCAGGCAGTGGGCAGGGCAGGCTCAGAGGCCAATTAGATGCAGGGGCTTGTGGTGACAAGGAACCACAGGCAGGACCAAGTAGTGACTAAAAGAATGAGGACAGTAGACTGACTAGAATGGACATTTCAGAGGAAGTCATTATAAAAATGCAATGATAAAACTGATTTGGAAAATGAAGAAAAATAAATTATAAAGCCTCTAGGCTGAGAAGGGAAAACTGTGATTTAAAAAAAATGACCACAATAGGGTACCTGATTTGGGAGAAAACAGACGTGTCTATATTAAGGATATTTCTTAAAGGCACCCCAAAAAATACAAGACTAGAGTACATGTGAGAAGTCAGGTCTATAGATAAATATTTGGAAGTCAATGGAATGGAATGTATAACTACAAGAAAGACCAGAGGGTATTCAAATTTGGTGAGGAAATAGAGCAGTAACTCCAGAGGGCAAAAGAAAAAAAAAAAGTGTCATTTGTTTATTTACTTTTCAGATAAAAATAATTCAAGGTAGCAAATAAAAATGTGACATAAATCAATAAAAGCGTTATTTTTAAAAAGTGAAAAAATCTAGATTAACGGAAAGAAAAAATAAGATGTAGGAACAAGTGAAGTTAAATACACTAAAATTTATATCCTACACACTTTCTAAAGGTGGAGTATATCTTGGATACGAGCGGTTTAAAAACCAATGTTAATAGGAAAATAATTTTTTGTCACATAATTTATAAAGGCCTAACGACAGAAGTAGAAGAGGTATTCAACTGGTATACCACACTGATCCTGAGACTAGAGAGAGATTCTCACATGTTCAGAGAGAGGTCGCTTAATAAGCAAATAGCTCCTTCAAAAACATCCTCCTCGGAAAATCAATCATGAGTTTCATTAGGCTGATGTTTACAGCATCTCTCAACAAAAGGCTGACTATGAAGGCAGAGCCTGATAAAAGAGGATCACCTTAAGGAGCCAGGGAAGACAGGAAGGTGTCAAAATGGTTGCAGAAGTGCACACGCGTGCACACACACACACCCAGCCCAGGGGACATGCTGACCACCCCTTCCCCAAAGCCAATTCTTTCATGCCACATTAAGAACCCCGATCTAAACTAGAGAAATGAATGGCCATCTTCTAAAGATGCTTATCTCAACTGAACTTTTTCTAAGTATTGAGCGGTATCAAATGTGAAAACATATACTTGGCAGCAAAGCTACTCTAAGTTGCTCATTAAGTGAATAATTATCAACACAGGTCCTAACAGTCACTGAGCTGAGGGGTTAGAGCTGACATACTCTTAAGATATTTAAGAACCCTAATGAAAACCCATGACAAGAAGATTCTTTACCACAACAAGGAATCAAGGAAATATCCATGAGGAGTGCAAAAATTTTCTACAGAGTATTTGGGTCCTATTCAAATATCTAAATGAACGAGCAAGAATCTTAGTTTTTGGCAGGTATTATTATAAATACCTACCTCAGGCATCAAAAAACACCAGCACCACCAACAAAACAAATTATCTATGGAAGGTCTATTTATTCCAAATTCTATTAACTAAAGCCAACTTGTTTAATATTTATCTCTATTTTAAAATGAAGAGTCATTAAATAAATTCAGTTAAAGGACACGAGATTGTCTTGTCACACTGATGCCTTCAGTTTTGCCATAGCTACCCTGAAGGAATTTGTGGGCAGAAATTGATAACAGGACCAGCTGTGCACAAGGCTCTTTTCTGAGTCCTAACAATCATTGGCACATACTTAAAGATTGATCTTTTTCTGCTCTATTGGAGGAGGAAAACGATTTAAAACAAAGCAAAACGATGGGGAAGAAGGGGTCTGAGAGGCCAGGAGACAGGCAACAAAATGTGGCACCTGCGATCTGACGACTGTTCTGACTTTGTGAATACTTACCGAGAGCAGGAACAGTTGACTCTTTGGGTTGGATCCACAAAATCCCAAGTAGCAGGATTGTTAGCAGGCTCTTCTTCAAGAGTTGGAGTTGACATTTGGCTCCTCCTAAAAAGGGTTAAAAATGTGACTTGAGTAAACATGAGATAATACTCATACCTCTGGGGAGAAATGTTAAAAAGATTTGAATATATTTTACACAGTAACGGTATCCTGCTGATAGGTAGATAGTTCAGAACAAAGTGGGGTGGAGGGGAGACTACTACCTGTTCTAATGAATTATTAGATCAGGGGTGTCCAAACTGCGGCCCACGGGCCAACTGCGCCTGCAATCCATTTTTAATTGGCCTGCAGCAAATTCCAAAAATATGTTTAGTTTACTTAAATAAACCAGGTGAGGCAATAGTACTTCACCTCGAGTGAGTGGCCCGGCTGTGTGTGTATTTTATCGCATATGGCCCTTGGTGAAAAACGTTGAAAAAAGTTTGGACACCCCTGCATCAGAAGAAACAGGATTCAAAATATTTCTATTTAAGTTTAATGCCCATTTTAATACGGATGGTGCACACAGCAATGAAAACACTATCTGGAACTATTAATTGTTGCTTTAAAAAAAGTCAGCTAAATTTTGTAGAAATAACCTAAATTTTAAAAAATTATCTTTTCACAGCACCTGTGAATTATATACCCCCAAAGAGACTGTTTAAATCACTCCTGAAACTCCTATCTATATTTAAGGGCAGTAGCCGACACTTGTAAACTAAAAGACAAGAAACAACAGTTATCTCCTCCCCGTCACTGATAATTGGTAGCAAAAAGATGTTTATTATCACATAGTGAATATAAGAACACTGGGCAGTAGTTGGTATTGCTGATTTGGCTACAGTGGAAACTGCAAAGTATATCAATGATGGCTGTGGCAGGAATTCTCTTGCCCTCGAACCCTCCTGCCATTCTAGGTGTCTCACTTCTCCATTCTGTGCTGCTCACAGAGAAGCTATGGTCTGTGAAGACTTGGTGGAGATGAAAGGTTAGTGGTGATAAAAAATGGTTAAAAAGGAAATGTTAACTTGGAAATTGCCTAGGCATTGCAGAGAAAAGGGAAAATATGTGTACCAATTATCCTAAAGGAAAGGATCATTTTTAAGTAACTAGAGATACCTTTTTAATTCTGAAATACGACATATGATTTTTCATTGCAATTAGTTTAGATTTTATTTACTATATCTTCCTCAGCAGCCTATTCTAGAACCAATTCATTGAGAAATAAATATACAGTATGGATTTGCTAAAAGGTAGGTCCAGAGGACAGGTTTTTAAATCTGTACGTAAAACTTGGAATAGTAGTCACTAAGAAACATCTAACTGACCTCTCAATGAGTGGAGTTTTTAGCAGTTATTAGCAAGAATGTCCGTATTTATTCTGTTCCAGAAAATCAAGACTCATTTGTTTACTTACATTGGTCAAGAAAGTGGACATCTCAATCATATCACAACAGATATGAAAATATGCTGACTATGCTTATGTAAAACTTGGTAAGTGAATGTTTACATAAATCTTGATTATTGACTACTGTTTACATAAATCTTGATTATTGACTATTATCATTCATACAATTAAAATAATCACCAGTAATCTCTTCTTATGATTAATTCTTCCTCTTTTCCAAAAACATGTTAAGGAAGGGAGAAAGGGAGGGCAGAAAAGGAGAAAGGGAAGGAAAGGAAGGCAGGGAGGAAGGGGGGGAGTGAAAGAGGGAAGAAGGGACGTAGGGAGAAAGGAAGGTAAGTAGAGGAAAGAAAGAATATAGTTTCCCCAAATCAACAAAACAGAAGCACAACAGCTGGTAAACACCCCTCTAATTGCCATCAATTCAGTCCAGAAATGTACTGTCAGTTAAAACATACGGCCAATAAATAATAGAAAACATGGCACAGAAGGTCATTTCCCTCAGTAAATAGGAAACATCCATAAATTGGTGCACAAAGGGAAACCAAACCCACTGATTAACATCAGATGAGCAGCAGGCCAACACTGAGATGATCACAAACTTCAAAATTTTCCTGGATAATCAAATCAAGTAAAGTAAACATCCTTATTGTAACATCGTTGCTTTGAATTTTCTAGTATTATGTTCAGGAAGATGAACATAGGACCCTCAGGTGCAATGCAACTGACCCTCTTCATGCAGAAGCCAAAGAAATGGTTACTAAACCATGATGCAGATGTAACGCAATCAACATACTTGGACTGGGTTCTGTTGAGGATGCATTCCTTCCAGACTCGATGGACCATATGATTGTGGAGCTTTGGAGGAATCTTCCCCGATCTCTTTGGACTGTGCATAGTTATCATCCCCCCGTCTTGGGAACCTAAGTGACTGACAGCGCTCTGCGTACCTCCACTCTCACCTGGAAAACAAAGCCAATTTGGAATGTCATTCTTCTGAAAAGGTCTTCTAGTGCGTAGACTGCTGGCTTATGTAACATAAATATATCGTAATTGTTAAAACTCATATTCACACAGCTTTGCCCCTAAGCTTTGGCAATAACATTGTCCGTAACTAGGAGTATAATTTGTGTCAGTACAGCCTTTTTTCCCTGGTACTTTGTATGATTCTTTGTGTTCTCCCTAAAATAGTTCATCACATCAATACTGACAGGCTCGCACTCTCTCCAAGGGCATCCGCACACAGAGGCACTCCTACTCCGTGGGTATTGGAGAGAACTTACACGGAAGGGTTCATATATCAGAACATCAAAGATATAAACACACATGGATTGTTTTGAATTTTTACATCCCAATGCAATAAATAAGTTTAATCAAGGCAAAACAAAACAGTAGAGGGAGCTTCATGCTTGTTTAGCTAAATGGTTGTGTAACAACTGCACACAGTGCCCTGGGTAGGAGAAAAAACTTAATGGCACAAAGCTTTCAACAAGGTCAAATTTCAAATTTGTGTGTGGAACAGTTTGTCCTTCTGCCTGACACCATTTATGAACGCTTAGTACTAAAACACTGAAACAGGCTGTCTCAACATTTTATGTCAGAGGATTGAAAATTCACCAGCTTCTCTCTAACTCCATACTGTTTTTCTAACTAGAGTTGGTATGTAATCCATTGCTTTCTATTATGTCCACTATGATTGCTGATAATACTGGTTAGTGGTTATGAGTATTTTACTACTTCTATCTCATACAAAACAAATACTCAATTTCCAGTACTAAGTTTCAATTATTTTCATCTATTTGATTTCATAAATATATTGTAGATTTTATTCTGAATAGAACTATGATGCAAAACATCTTGACCACAATAATTTTAAGCACTCCAGAAACCTCCACTCTCATATGAAAAAGAAACAAGCAACCTTAGGATACGAACTAATATTCCTGGTATCAACGCAACACAACCATTAGGAGTTGAATGGTTAGGCTCAGCTCTATTTAAAAAAAAAAAAAAGAAAAAAAAAACCAACCTCAAGTGCTTACATTTTAAGGAACTGAAGCTTTCTTGTTCGCCAGAAAAGCACTGTTATATTACAAATAAGAGAAATTAAAGAGACAAGAAATTTGGCCTTTCACTGCTACCTTTTATCTTAAATGTTCCCTGACCTGGTTCATGGTGCAAAATAATTCATTTCAATTTTATATTGGATTTTCAAATGCTTATTCTAAAACTGGGCAAAGTGAAGAAACACACAGCAGACGAAGATAGGACAGCCCTTCTCCCCCAAACAGCCTACACTGTTTTGCTAAAGAGATCATATGGCCATGATATTAAAGGGAAAATAATTCATGACCAAAAAGAAGAAAGGTAAGGAAAACAAGCCACAGAGTCGTTTGTGATTAAAGTTGGGTTAATGCTTTTCAGCAGTTTTTAATAAAGGATTTAACGAAACTGTGGGTGATATATGACATGGACTTCACCGCGACCTGCTCTCCATGCCGTTAAATGCATGCTGAAAGGCTGTTTCTTACAACTGTCTCTACAAATGGAAGAGGCAAGCTGATATGCCTGTCCATGTGAGGCATGAGTGCATCACCAAAACTAGTGGGCCTCCTAGGTCTCCTGCTACTCTAGGAGACCCGTGGCCATGTAAGGAGGCAAAGTAACCCACTTTGTCCCATACCTAGAAAAACATGGCAATGCTCAATGTTAGTCAACTGCAGAATGACAAGGCTGAGAGGATTCTTCCTGATGGAGCATCAAGAGTCCTAAGCTATAATTTAACATGTCATGATGTGAACATTTGGACAAATTCATTTTACAACAAAGATTCCATTAACTTTTATTCAGAGTTTTGTTTGTTTGTTTGTTTTAGGGAGTGAGGAGACATCAGGGGATTTATTCACCCAGAGCCTAGCCCAGTGACATGCAGAGTCAGAGGGAAGGAATTGGAAAATCTATTGTTAGGAAGTCCACATTGAAACCACCATAAACAAAACCTCTTGGTTTTGAGTTATTGGATTTCGAGTTCTGAACTGACCCATCCAAGGGCAAGGCAGCATGCACACAGCAGGCCTTCAATTTTCAGTTAAATACAAACCTCACTCATTTGTACCAGACAACAACAAAAACCAATGACAACTTACGTAGTACAACTGTTAAAAATCCACACCTTTATAAGAAATGTGATTAAAACTTTTCAAAATACCTAATTCTAATCTTTGTATTAATATATCTTATCTGTGATGATTATTATAAAAGTGTAAAAGTAGTTTTTCTTTGTCAGTTTAAAGTAGTTTTAATAAAAATTGCTCGAGCAAATCCTTTCACAAGGGATCTTCCAAATTCTCTGTTCTACCACTATTAGAGCTGGATGTACATTTTTCACCATCTTAGCAGCTACATGGCTCTTAAAAACAGGCTACACGTTGCCCACGTTTATGTCTCCCATAATGTCTGAGGAATTCCTGCCAGATAACACAACAATGTGTGCTGAAACTGGAGGGTTGGGCACTGCTTTCAATGTTTGACACTGCCATTTACATAGTGCTTTGCTGTTTACACAACACTGTCAAGAACGTTACCTAATGTGTATTAGACTCCTGCAAAGTACGTGTAGTATTTAACAGAGAAGGAAACTGAGGTTCAGAACAAGGATGAGAATTAAATAAGGTCACTTAACTAGTAAAAGCTGTAGACAGGTTTTAAAATTAGGTGCATTCAATCACAAAGTCTATACTTTCCCAACATATTGTTTAACCATGACCATTTATTGAATGTCCACTATATGCCAAGCATTACGCTGGAAACTTTGAAATAATGTCTTATCTAATCCGCATGGAAATTACCTTTAAGTGTGTATCATGCTTGAGTCTGTTTCCAAAGTTTAGCAACCACGACTTTATTTACTCTGATGTTCCTGCCAATGTGGCCCACATTAAATGTCTATAAATAATCCCATTTCAGCTCAAGTATGATGAATAGCCTTTCCTTAGTGACTAGATTTCCAATTAATGTCAACTACCACAAAATTTAATATGGGAAATATACTATTCAACAAAGACGGCAAAATCCTCCCAATTTAAATAATTTCTGAATTTTTCCATGATGGAAAACTCAATTTTTCACATGTAATAGTAATGATCATTAATGTAGAGAGGTTACTGCTGGGATAAACCATTTATTCAGAGCTCCTGGCACGTTAGGCTAACTTTATAATCTAATAGGGAAAGAACTACCCAAGACTTGTCCCTGTGTGACAACGTGAGCGAAGGCTTCTGCCATTGTCTGATGTAGTGTTTTCCATTTGTGTAAAATAAAAAAGCAGCCTACCTCGTGTCTCCTTGACCGCATGTATGCACACAGGCACACATGTGTACAAAGGGGCGGGGATCTGCATAGAACTTACGAGAAACACCTCAATTGTTTACAGTTTTCCTTCTGCATCTTTTAAAATTCCTGTGTTACTCTATTTCCATCTCGTCCACCTGGAATTTGTCATTGTGAGTTTCCTCCCCTGCTCCATGGCAAGGGAACGCCATGATTTGCTGGGGTCTCTTCCACCCAGGACGTTCCTGGGTTGTACTCACCTACAACAGCCTGTTCTGGAGAGGTGGGAGGAGTGAGAGGCATCCCACAGTTACTCGGGTCCTTCACACTGCCCAGTCCCTGCGGCCCAACTGTAATATGGCCTCCAGCACTGGCAACGCTCTGAGGAACTGGGATGTCGTTCTGAGAGATCAAAACAAACGCTGAAGGATAGACCATGCGAACACCACCTGCAGGGAAAGAGCAAGGAGAAAAGCAGGCCTGAGAAAAAGTTCACAGCACACTGCCAACTTTATCATTCCAGTGGTCAGACTCGAAGCTCACTGGTGAAAATGGTACTGCAGAAAGTGGCATGTCCCATTCTTTCATCAGTTAGTAGCTGTTTTAACATGTGCTCTAACACGATAACAGCATTTGGAATATAGGGACCATTTGGTGCTTCAGGCAAGATAACTAACTACTCAGCGTATACCACTGTGTCAAGAGAATTAAAGAAGAAAAGATGGGAAAATTATGGAGATTATTTTTGATGAATCTGAGTGATTATCTTTTTAAATTAAGGAAGAAGAAGAAGAGCGAATAAGGTTCTTCAGGCTAAATACTTTGTCTTACCAACAATTACTTCTACTGCCACAGGGAAGTCATCGTCATATCCCAACTCCTCTTCTTTCAATTCTTCTTTCTTTTTCAGCACCATTGGGTAGAAATACTGCCATTCCTCGATCAACTTACGGGTGGCTGGGTCTGACATCTTGTAAGCTTGGCCTGTTAGTGTGCCATTTAATCCATAAGGGCTTACCAGAACTGAGGCAGGGAGGAGAAAGCATGTTACAGATCAGAGTAATAATGCCTACCTAAGTCTAAAGCTACGTATGTGGTAAGTTAAGGTTAAAGCATAACATCACTAAATGTATGTTGCTCTTTATTTCCTAACTCCTTTTAAATTGTGATTTTTCTCATTTCAGTACTTCTTATTTATATACCTCTCAATTCACATCAGGTTTTGAATGAAATCAAAAGGGGGAGATAGAATATTATCAGATAGCTATATCAACACACAAAATATAATCTGTGTATTAAAACATACACCCATCTGTTTGGTAATACTTATACAATGTAAATAAACACTGACCCTTCTATAACAAAAGAAAAATATTTAATATATAGAACCCCAAAACCTGCCTAGAGCTTGAACACTCTTTCTATGATTTCCGAGACTTCCTAAAATCTGTGGCAATTAAAAATTAATGTATAAATAAAACTTCTAATTGCAGAAAAGTCCTATAATTTACCAAGTCTGAAACATAGGCTTAGTTATAATTTCAGTTATGACTGTTTTAGAGGTCTGTTGATGAAACAACTCTAAGTAAAATTTATTTTACTAAAGGACTCAAAATCTTTCTTTTTCTTTCAGTATTTAACCTTAGTGTCATTTTCCCTTAGCTAGACACAAAAAATGTAGTTAACATAATACTGTGTGTAACCCAGCCAGTTCTTAGCCTCTGGGGGAGTATTTCAACCTCCCGAATAACATTTTGCTGAGGATAAAGGTCACTTTTTCTTAATCCTAATTTTTAAAAAATCTCAGCGTAGTTATGAAACGGGACATCCTCTTTCTGATGTCTTCGTTCTTTAACATCTGGATGGTATATCATGTCAATCAAGACAGAGACAGCTGTAGACATCACGTATTTCTTGGTGACTTTCTCCTGCTCCTCACTGATCCAAAACGGATAACATTACTGGCCCTACCCAACACGGCTGACCAACGACAAGTTTCCTGTGGTAACACTTGTAGGAAATTACCACGTCAATATGGTTACTTATCTATAGACCAGCACCTGCCCTAAGAATGTACCTCATCCACAGCAGTCACGGAAAATAAGCAGGATAATGCCCAAAACGTCTGCTAGGATTTGAGGCACTAGTCAGAAACTGGCAAGATTTAAAATAAGTGGTCTATAGAGACCTGGTATGCTTAATATTATCTTCACCAACTTATGTTAGTTACCTTCCCTCATGACTAGTAATTCCTTTTACTATCATAAATAAATGCTGTTATTTTGAGTGACAGGAAGTCAGATGGTCCTCAACACCTCTCATAGTCAAGGAAACATAATACTTAAATGATTCCGACAATCCATAATATGCACGTATTGTACAGCGCTCAAGTGTACAGTTTGAGAATTGGGTTGTTTTTCATAGTAGTCCACACATATAACACCCAAATTACAGAACAATAAAATACATAACTTAAAATGTATTACAAATGGGGGGTGGGGGCAAAAGTAGGTAATAATTAGGACACAGTTAAATGAGGATTCAATGTTCTTTTTTACCTTAAAGAAAAAAATTTAATTATCTTTAGGGCAAGAAACAGATGCTTTCATCAAATTAAATCAGAGTCATCGGATTTAATTTGAAAACCAAAAAGCAATCATAAATAATATGGAGGCTAAACACTCGTGACAGGCTGTTATATCAATAAAAAGACTTTAGTCAAGTCTGTTAAAATATTAGTGTTTTTTAAAATTACATTGTGTGCTATACTACAACTATCTCAATCAGACATCTCTAGTAATCATAAATCAGATCGAACCAACAAAGATTTTTTCCGTATGGTTCAATCTAATATTACAACATTTTAAAAGTTATTCATAGAAAATTCTGAATTCCAAAGACAAAACCAAAGACGTAGAATGCAGTTAGAGAACAGGGACATGGAATTATTTTGGTGAGATTTAAATAAGCTGAGAATAAAAATATGAACCAATGTAGTCTATAATTAAAAGAAAATACTAAAGATATTAACATTACTGAAGAAACTATACACTACACAACTCTAGAAATTTGATTTTGGTTGAGATTTCAAATACTAAGTCAACAGTAATTATCTGTAAGTTATTACATTTCTGAAGCTATGGAACAAACAAAACGAAAACCTTTCATTGATAAGATATGTCGATTACTCATTGGATTATAATTTTCAAATATTTATTGATCTCCTTTTGTTCTGAAGGAAATTCTCCACATTTTTTTCCTCAATACAACTTCACATATGACCAGTGTGTATGTAATGAGCTTTCAGCAAAAAACTAGCAAGCTATTATTATTAATGTGTAAGATAGTGGTCTTTCCTTTCTTCTTCAGAAACTGGCCCTTATACTTACCATTAAAATGTCCGTTTAAGATAACATTTCCTTCTGCAAAGCCTTACGGGGAATGCGGGGGGTGGAGAGCAGGGGCGTCACCACTACTTACCTTGAAATGGTGCCGGTGAAGACTGAGCCATGTGTACATGCTCCTCATTGATCAAATAAATTGGCTGGTGTTGGGCAATCTCCACACTTGTGCACACATTACTTTCCCCGTGAAGAAAGAATGTGAAAGCACAGGACAAATGCTCACTAAAAAAGAAACAATGAGAAACTCAACTCCACATTTTGGTAAAAACAAATAGATGTTAGTCCCAGGAAGTACAAATAGGACAGAGCTTTACTTTATCAGCCATCCTGCAAAGCTTGCCTCTGATGATACGAACAGCATACATTTCTAATTGATTGTGGACAAATAATATAACAACAACTTGTTGGCAAACTAAATTAAAGTTGCCAGATACATCTGAAAAATTAGTTATGGTGCATTGTGAAATTTTGAAAGCTACTGTGTAGAATGCTTCCTGTTTCATTTGTATCAAGTCTCCTATGTTAACTATAAATTCCTACGGACAGAAAAAGAGTAACATTTTTCTACCTTCTCATGTACTAGTATCTGAACTGACTTTTAACTGATTCTAGGGACACTGACAAAACAAGTTATGCTTATGTTTGGTACAACATAACAATAACATCAAATTTACAACCTTACAACATTACAATAAGGATAAAACTGTTGACTTTTAAAACAGTAATTAAAGACACTGCTGTATGTAAATTTCCAATATACAACTGCTAAGGTATTTTTGCAATTTACTTCTGATCATAAAATTTTATTAAAGCATTCCACACATCTCCATTTTCCACACAATTAGCAAAAAATTGACAAAAATTAAGTGTCTTGGAGAAAAATAATTTCAAAATTACTCCAGTGGCACATTCTTTCAAAGTTGTTAACTTTGGCACTAAGCCTGTCATAACATCTCTATTTCTCAAGACAGTTCATAAGAATATGTGCCTGATGAACCAAAATCAGGCAACCACCATCTAAAAAAACTATCTCCAAGATGTGCTTCTTTTCAAGTTCTTCACAATATTAAAGAGTATTTTAAATCTACTCAAAAAATTAAATTTTGTTTAAATATAACATTATAAGGCTTTAAGGGGAAACTGAAATAAAGTGATACAATGTCCACTTGTCACACAATAAAGGATATATATTCTTCCTTGACAAGTGTGTTGAGATAGACTGAGAAAATTTTCTGTATTACTAGAATGTGAAGTTTCATCAATAGGAAACACCCTGTCTTAGATTTGGGGTATTTAGCACAAACACAGTAAACTTAATATAGTAACTAAAATTTTGTAACATTTTTAAAAGTTAAACTATCCTCTTACCTGAAACTAATAATAATAATAATAATAATAATAATAATAAAAATGCTCTTGATACCATCCTTTTTAAGTTTCAAGTTCACACAGAGGAGATGATGCACAGAGGTGTAAAACAGTACCAACAGTAAAAGTGCATCGTCCTTTATGAAAATGACACTAGAAACATCATCTTCAACAAAGGACATTAACAACATCACACCTGGCACATGATAGGACCAAAATACAGGTTTACAAATTTTGGACTGGTTAATTTTCTATCTGTAAATTTCAGTGAAGGGGTTTGAGCTCAGTTACCCTATTCATGCCTAGTATCCCCTGTGTTTAATAGCGTATTTATAAAATATCTGGTTAGACAGAGTTACAGATATTGAAGGTAGCATAGAATACATTCTCTTTTCCACTGATTCCCAACCGTGCATGAGAATAAATGCAACCAGTATTTATCTATCAACTAGTAAGTGTACAGAAAGGTGCCAGGAGCCTGAAGTGACACTGAATAAAAACATGGCCCTTACCCTCAAGGAGCGCATAAGTGAACAAAAGAGTGATATGAACGCTCATCAGTAAAATGAAGCCAGGTATAAATACAGAAAAGAAATAAAAACAAAATGCTATAGGGAGGTTAAGGTGTATGGATTCGTTCAATTTGGAAGATCCAAATACTTCAAGAACACAAGAACAGATGAAAACAGGGTTTCAGTAGTACAGAGAAAAGAAAAGGTAAGAGACAGCATGAGGCAAGCAGTAGACGTAGTTAAGAGGCTATAGTTTGGAAATTCTAAAGGGAGGAATGGCATGACATGATGAGAAAGGAGTCTGAAAAAGAGTCGGAGGTCACCCCTTGAGATAACACAGAGACTTGTATGTGAAAAAGTACAGGGAGCCAATTTAAGGTTTGGTTTTAAAAAGTCAGCTGAATCTAAAGAATCATGATGAAAACTTCAAAATAATATTAATTTGAACTTCCTATGCCCCCAAAACACAGAGAAGCAGCACAAATGAAAAAGGCAGGAATTAAATCAATGACCTATATTTCATATTGATAACTTTAAAAACAAAATGTCTTTTTAAGTTAAAATGTAAGAAAAATAGCAAGTTGTAGTGGAAATATAACAGAGGCCACCAATAACTGTACAATTCTTGGTAAGTTACTTTACATTTTTTATCATACTTTCCTCATATGTAAAATCAGCCATTGACACAAATTACTGGGGTGCCCCCAGAAGTTCCGATTCAGGAGGTCTGGGTAGGGTCCCACAAATTTGCATTTGTATCAAGTTCCCACATGATGCTGCCCAAGGAAGGACCACACTTTGAGAACCACTGACCTTGATGGGACCTAAACCCCTTCCCAGCTATAAAATTCCTTTTTTTTTTTTTCTGAGATTACATGAAACAAGTAGGCGAGGATGACAGTACTGACACGAGAAAGCAGAACTCCTCTGGGACCTAGTAATACTATTTCTAAGACTTCATTCCACAGAAGAAAACAACTGCTACTGACTGCTGGTAATAGTTTGTAATAGTTGCACTGCTTGTAATAGTTAAAGGCTGAAACAAGCCAAAATGTCCATCAGTAAAGACTGGTTAACTAAACTATGATATATTCCTACAAAGTAACACTGTGCAACCACTTAAGAAGAAAATAACCATATTGATATGGGGAAAACCTCCAACATAAACTCCAAAATATGAGG
This sequence comes from Rhinolophus sinicus, assembly GCF_036562045.2. NCBI lineage: Eukaryota > Metazoa > Chordata > Mammalia > Chiroptera > Rhinolophidae > Rhinolophus > Rhinolophus sinicus. Next base: position 29,634,913 of record NC_133765.1, on the reverse strand, counting down.
AGAAAAAACACGGTAAAAAACATGTGAATAATACACTCCTCTTCGTAAAAAAAAAAAAAAAAAAAAGAAAGAAAGAAAAGGTGCAGGGTGGAAATATATGCATACAATTTGCTTACACTGGCATAGAATTTCTCTGGAAGATACACTTTAAAGAACCTAATAATTTTGTTTGCCTTTGGGGAATGAAATGGCATGAAGAACAGTGGAGAAAGGTATTTCTCTGATCTACAAATCTGCCTAACTGAAAGTAAAATTCAGGTAGACTGATACAAAGGCCAACCACCCTCATTTTACAGATGAGAAAATAGGACTAAAAATTCTGGCTTGCCAATGCCATTCTTAGATGCACAACTGGAATTACACTTAAACTTAAATGTGCTTTCCTCTAGCTAACTCGCTATAAATGGTGATATTCATTACTATCCCTATCAACTTACATTTTTATATAAGTAAAATGAAATCACATTTGTGAAGAACATGGAAAACAAGGGGGGGCTCTACAACTCCAATTACAGGTACATTGTTAGACAGTGTTGCTATAAAGTTAGGAGGTAAAAGTTATTACGAGGACCATACCTGTTCTTGCTTCTTCTCACCCATCACCCACTGTTACCTGAACCTTTAATCACTCCACTCCATCTATTGCATACACTCTCATCATTTGAAAATTGAAAAGGGCTTTAGAGATGAGGAAGCTCAACCCCCTTCTAATTCGGGGAAAGGCAGGTGCCCAAATTGACAAGAGCAGTTTAGAACAGAGTTGGAAGAAGAATTCAGGTCTCCCTTCTGAACACAGTGTTCATAGTACAGGCATAACATTCTACCTTAGATCAATGCTCCCTTCACATACTGTGTAACTCACACCAGTCCCTGCATTGTTTCTACGAACCCCCAACTGCGGTAGGCCAGAAGGTCCTATCAGATGAATACACAGAACCAAAAACATTAGAACTCCACTCAAACTAAAATGGAAGCCTCACTTAGGGCACTCTATTGACAAGGATTCCAAGCCTTCTCAACTCCGTGTATTCTCCACTCTTGACTCAATAAATTAGGTCTGATTCAGGTAATTCTTTCCATAACCTCTATTTCCCTAAGGACGTCTGCAGTTACCCTTATCTCCCCCGCCCCCCGAGTCCTCAGGGACTACATATTTCCTTTTCTCTGTGTAAAGGGGCTCCCATACTCACTCTTTCCCACTCATGAAGAGCCTTTATTTCTACCTCTTTACTTGCTCCAGGTTCCCCAACCCTGAAATACCTACTCTTGACCATGTTAGCCCTTTAGGGCTGTTATCATATCTTTCTCCCTGTACTGACTAATAATCAAATAGTCAACATGTAAGTGAAATGGTTAGTATAATATAGTATTAATACGAATATCACTAAATTATCTATCTATTAATAACTTCTGCATTATAAAATAAAAAAATGAGGTACTAAAATAGAAAATAACGGGGGTCCTATTTTAGAAAGAGATGGGTCAGAGAAAAGCTTCTCTGAAAAAAAAGGGGGGAGCATGTAAACTGAGGCATTTGAATTTTAAGAAAGAGGAAAGTGGTAAAGACCATTCCAAGAAGAAATTGTATGTGCAAACGTATTGAGTTAGAGAGAGTTTGCCATTTTAAAGGAAATTTTTAAAAAGAGGAAATGTAGCTCCACCACTGTGAAAATGAAGATGAATTTGGAAAGTACAATTCATTCATTCTCTGCCTATCAAAAAGTAAAGATCAGCAGAGTGGCTACAAAAATAACGTAAATTCATCTATATATTACTTAAAAAACAACACACAAAATAAAGTAACACCAAAAGAATGAAAATAGAAGGTAGAAAATGATATGCCAGGCAAATCCCAATAAAAACAAAGCTGGTATAAAAATAACAAAAAATAAAACAACAAAATATTTTTAAAACTTAGGTTCATCATTGCATTATAACAGAGGAATTCAACAAGAAATTTAAACAATCTTGAACAAATATGTACACAGCCATATGGTATGCAATATAACCTAGAAATATATTTTTAAATTTGGTAGAATTACAGGGAGAAACTGACAAATCTGCAATTAATAAAGATTTTACCATGCTTTTTTCAGTAAAAGAATAAGCAAATTATTAAGAATTAAATTAAAAAAAAACCCTGGAATGACAAAAATATATAAACTTGAGGATATACGTTGGCTTTCCAGAAATAAACAATCTATTCTCTTTCCAAGAACACATGCAAAAGTGGGATGGTTACAAGGACACAAGTCCTCTTTATCAAAGAACTGATACCACAAAGGCCATGCACTCTCTAATCACTGCACCTGAGTTAAAAATCACGTTTTTTTTGGTTTGTTTGTTTTAAGGTTAAAATAAAATCCCTTTGTTTGGAAATTTAAACACGCACTCTCCCAATAAATCATGGGTTACAGAAGAAATCACAATGAAAATCACAAAATATTTAAAACTGAATGACAACAAAAGCAATACATGTCACAATCTGAGGAAAAAACAGTACTTAAAGAATAACTTACATCTTTACATGCCTAAAAGAAAACCTTAAAATAAATAAGTATTCAAATCAAGAAGTTTCTGAAAACAGAAAGATGAAAATAATAATGACACAACACACATATTAATAAAATGGGGGGGGAAGCGATAGAAAGGATTAACCAAATCAATACTTGTTCTTGGAGAAGACTAAAGGACAAACCATTAAGTTGACTGATGAGAGGAGGGGATGGGGGAAGATGTCTGTGCAAGGAGGGAGGGGTCACAAACAATCTCAGAACCAAAAAGAGGAAGTAACCAGACAAAGTAGGAATGTTTTAATGATAAAGATGTTGTAAGTCTGACACATATGAAATGAATAACATTCTTTATAAAAATAGAAGATTTAGAAAATATTTTGAAATAACTAAGAAATCTACCCACCTACCTCAATGCCAGCTTAAAAGGTTTCACAAAACTTTCAAGGAACAATCAATCTCTCTATTCAAACTGTTTCAACAAACAATAAACAATGGTAAGTCTCCCAACTCTTCTCATTATGCTTGTACAACTGTGACAGAAAAACTGGATGTGGTTAGTTACAAAAAGAGAAAGTCATCACCTAACCATTTCACTCATGAACACAAATGCCAAAATACTAAATTAAATAATAGTACATTGAAATCAGAGAGCTACAATACAACCAAGTGGTTTTTATGTTGGAATACAAGAATGGATTAACACCAGCAAATCTATTCCAACAACTATTTTTAAAATGAGCTCTTAGCAAACTGGGAGTTGAAAGGAACTAATAACCAGATAAAGCAATGATCTTGCTTAATGTTAAAACTTTGGAAGAATTCCTTTTTAAAAAGGAGCAAGACAAGGAGATCTGCTCTTACATACAACACTGTCCTCCGATATGTCCAAGTCAGTGCAGTGAGACAAGAAAAGGGGAAAAAGTATAAAATTGGAAAGGGAGAGGTAACACTCTTTATTTGCAGATGATGTAACTTTCTTAAATTTTCTATGTGGACTAATGGAAGTAACAGGAGAGAACAAGAGAGGTAGTAAGGGTGGCAGATGCAAGATCAACAGCTGTGCTCCTACATATCATTTAGAAAATATGGTGGAAAAAAATACACCATTAGTGACAGCAATGAAAACTAAAAGGTACCTAGAAAATAAATCAATAAAAGACATGTGAGGCTTCTATGGAAAAATGTACAGAACATTCAGTTTGAAGAATATAAAATAAGACATAAACTCTTCTAAAAGAGGTATCATATTCCTGGATATGAGATCAATATCACAAAGATTACAATTCTCCCCAAATTGATCTTTAAATTCAATTCCAACCAATATTCCAGTAAGTATTCTGACAAGCTGATGCTAAAATTTATATAGAAGAACAGAAGAACAAAGGGTCCAGATTAGCCAAAGCAATTTTGGGAAAAACCAAAGCAAGAGACTTAACCCACCAGTATCAAGACTACTGGGCCACAGGAACTACAACAGGGTGGCAAGGAAGCAAGCAAGGCCGACGGCAAATGAGCCAGAACAGGGAACTCAGCAACCAGCCCTCCGATGGTTTCCCATCTCACGAAGTATAAAGTACAAAACGCAGTAAATCCCAACACCCAGCCCCAGTTACCTTTCTGACCAAATTGCCTGTTGGTCTCTCCCCTTCCCTTTCTCCATTCCAGCCCAAGAAGCCTTCTTGCTATTCTTCAAACAAGCCAATGACAATTCCTCCCCTGGGTCATGGAACTTGCCGTTCCCGATGCCTAGAACTCTCTTCCTCCCAGGTATCAACAGGGCTCTCTCCTCATGTCCTCCAAGGTTGCTTAAATGCCACCTCCTCAGCAAGGCTTATCCTCATCACATAACTTACAGCCCCCGTAACTCTCTTTCCTCCCCCACAACAGCACTCATCACTGTTTAGTATCATCTCTGACATACCCACCACAACGCTCAGGGGCACTGTGGGTCTAAAAACAGTTTGTAACTGTGGCGTGCTCTCTATATTATGTTCTTCCTACAGATATTTGGAAAGAAGTGAGATAGAGGGGGAGAGAGGGAGAGAAAAGGGAGGAAAACTGAAAGAAGAGAGATGCGGGGGAGAAAGAGAAAAGAAGAGGGAGGAAAAGGAGAAGGGGCACGGAGGGAGACCGAGAGGAAGAGGGGGGAGAAGACGATGGGGTAGGAGGAGAAGTTTTGGAGTCTGTGTGGACAGCGTGTCTGTTTGTTACATAACTGAGATTCAACCGAGTTTTCTTTCCAATAACCACATTCAAGAATATACTTCAGAGTATTGGAAAACCTTCACATTAAGGACTTTACAGGGGTTTGTAATATAGCTTTAGCATTTGCCACTTGTTTTATTAAAAAATCAACATGAGAATTATGAAGAATAAAAGTAACATAAATGCCAGCATAATTATTTCATGACTAATAAACAACTGGGCAATCAATGTCTAGAAGTTATTCACAAGAATGTCATTTAAGTGCCCTGTACAAACACTATTGAAGAGATAAGGAATCACTAGAGCAATTTATTCAACTATTTTCAAAATACGAAATTAATTCTTACTTCAAGTACATAACGTGACTTAAGGAAGCTTATTCAAGTTTAAAATCCTCTTAAGCTTTCTCTTCCCCTCTCACCTTCTTCTCCCTCTTCTTTCCCCGTCTTTCTTCCTCCCCCATCCCTTTTTTATATATATTCTGTCTCTCCTCTCTCTCTCTCTCTCTCTCTCTCTCTCTCCCCCCCCCCTCCCATTCTCCTCTCTTCCTTCCTCCTTTCCTCTACTTCTCTCTCCCTCTCGCTGTAAGCCCTGGGTGCTTTTATTGGTATTTCACAAGTATATCTCAAAATACTTTACCAGATGTTTCTAACTCTTTATTCTAAGCTTCAAAGACCTATTTCTTTCAGAACTGAAGTGAAAAACCATCAAAATATTTTGTTTCAAAGTAACCCCTGGGTAAAGATGGCAATGTCAGTTTGTGAGCAATCAGAGCAACTGACTCTTCCCTCACCTTGCAGCTCTCCTAGACAGCAGGGTTTTAGGCAGCACATTTCTCTAAACTAGGAATCATGATACGTATATAAGCTGCGATAGAGAAAGGTCTTCTACTGTGTAAGTGCTGAATAGGTAAATTTGACGTAACTCTTCCCGTCCTGGCACCCGGTGTCAGAGGCCTGCCAACAAGGACACGTTCAGTGTCAGCACCAGTGCACAACCACGCGTGAGCTGCTCCTTTCGCTGCATCTGCCCTGGCTGCTCCGAGACTGGACACAGCGCTACGTGTGCCCTGCTGCCTCCTGAGTCTGCTTGCGTTCCTGCTGCCCTTCCGTCCAGCACACACTGGCCCTAACCTCCACTTAACTCCTTCCTGTCTTTTCCAAGCGATCACCTTCTAAGTCCCAGGACAGGCGAAGTGCCCCCATACTTCCGCGTGTGTGTCTCGGTCAAAGCACTTCAGTGTTCCTACGTTTTCTGTCTGATCCGTCTGACTCATTTTGTGAGGACAGAAATCATGTTTTAGCTATCATTTTGGACCCTAGTACTTAGCGTGGTGCTCGGCGTGGGGAGATGCTGCATTAATACTTAATGAGTTTGTGATAATTTGTATCTTGCCTCTAAAACTTTCTGGCATTTTACTAGGAGACGCGGAAATAAGCCCGCGATTGTAGAGTCAGGAGACAGGGAAGAACACAAGCGTAAAGCTGTGACATTGCAGCCAGGAATATGTTAGGGGATACCGACCCCGGCCTTGAGCATTTCTGGTTTCTGGCTAACTGTACTTCTGGAGGGAGCCTGCCTGGAGTGCACCACTTACAGCTGTGAGGTATAATATCGTGTGACTGTCTTTGCACCGAAGGTAGTTCAGATTCTCTGAACGAGAAAGGAGACCAGCACAGAATAAATAAGGACGACACATACAGATCAGCAGAACATTCTCTTCAGTAAATGCCATTGAGGAATTCTGCTCCTGTATCCTGTTCTTCACCCAAAGCACTGGGGCCGAATGGATCCTCCTGAAACACACTGGTGATCAAGACCTGCGCCATCAATGCCGAGTCACGGCGCCTCAGCCCAGGGGGAGAAATCTAGACATCTCTGCAGATCAGCCAGGCCCCCTCGCCTCTGGTGCAACCCGCTTCTACCTCCCTGTGCAAACGCTCAACGACAGCCAGTTTGGAACGGTTGCTAGTCCATGCATATCCCACCTACATGCCGTCACTCCACACAATTTCCCATTCCCTCATTCTCCGTGAGCCCAATATCACTCTACTTTCTCCATCAAGCTTTTACATTGTAGCTCTTTCCAAAGAGACTTATTTCTTCTCGGCTGTCAAGAGTACTTACTTCTTGTTTGGCACCCATACTATCAGAAGAACTCATTTAATCAACAAACATTTACTAAGCACGTCTATCTATCTTGTGCCAAACAGACACGCTGCTAGATTTAGGGAATCGGAAATAAACCAAGATCAGAATCAGCCCTTGACTGTTTTCTAGTTTCCCAAGCAAAACACCCAAAACCTTTAAAAGGAACAAAAACACTAACTTGGAACTATACTCACCAGAATGCTAGCAAGATACCTAGGAATTTAAAAGGGACAGAAATAGGAAGATGGAGAAATTCTGGTAGGATGCCTCAGTCAAAATTTTTGTACTTTAACATTAAATCTTTTTAAAAAATCATATAACTATTTTATATTGATTTATACCCTATTCAATCTTAAAGAATTACCAGTTTATTTAACAAATGACATGAACTCATGAGAATGGGGGGGGGGGGGTCCAACAAAAAAAAGTTTTCCTTTTATTTATAAAATATCACATATTCTATTTCACTGTCATAATTGGTTAAAATCCTATCTTCTCAGAGGTCCAATAAGTAAAACTAAAACTATATTCCAATAAGGAAAGAAACGAGGTTTCATTCTATCCTTCCAACGTCATGTCTCACTACATTAATTCGTATGTCCAATGCTTCCATCATCCAATTCCTAAGGTTCGTCCTAATTTGCAATTCTTTATTTCTGTGGTCCCCCCACCGTAATGTTAAGTCCCCAAGAGGAAGAGGCATGCCTGCCCCACTGCCCTCCACCCCCATACCTAGCACAGCTCACGACACACGCCACTTAACAATCACGGAGTAAATGGGTGGGGTTTTAGTCATAACCAAAGACTCTTCTTTAGAAAGTTCCATCATGAGGAGAACAGGAACAGTTGATGTGCACAGGGAATATTTTTAAAGCGGGAAGAAGTTTAATTTTTAATGGAAGGAGGTGGTATGAAATTTCCAGTGATTAAAAAAAAGGGCAACTTTGACAACTGTTTGCTTAGGAAACACCCGGGAGAGGTGCAGGCTGCAGTGCGCGGCTTGGGAAGGACCTGCCTAAACGCAGCCAGGAATGGCTAGGATTCCAGATCACTGCAGTCTTACAATGATCGGGATCCTACAAAACAGACTTTTTTACTTCTTACATTGAGTTTTCAGAATGCAATGTGCTCTCAAAATGCATTATGAATATTAATAAACTCCTGTCTTTTTATGGTGTAAGACTGTTTTGATAACAGATTCACAATGCAGAATGCATTTAGATAATTTTATCTAAATGCTTTCTGTGTTATGAACTTATTATCTTAAAAATTTCCAAGTTGTCATGAAACATATCTCTTGCCAGAAGTAATTTGCCTCACTCTATAGATCCTCATTTGGGAATATTTTGCTAATGTTACTTTATCATTTCCTTTCCTTAAAAATATACCGTTTACTTTGGCAGCCTTCACAGACTATGTTGAGATCCTTTGCTCACTAGCATAAAGACCTTTCTCTTATTGGACAGGCCTTAACTTTCATCTCCTTTTTAAAAGAGAACAGCATTATAATATTCAAATAACATGATGATTAAATTATCTTATAAAGCTCTGAGATGCTTTCACTATTTCATATATCTTTCCTTTAAGTTATAAGTTAAGTTTGATGACGGGGCAATAAAAATGTCCAGGAAAGTTAACGGGACTTTTTTTTTTAAATGAAAGACCTAACTTATAACTGTTAAATTACCATCACAATTCTATGAATAATCAGTCACCCTTCTAAGAAAAAAAAGTTACCAATTACATTGTTACAATACAAAACTGCCTCAGTGATCAATTTTCCTTCACATATAAATATATACGTGTTATGCACACATACACATGTAGATGAGAGAAATTAAAGTAGCAAGCTCTCTGACTGCTCCTTTCTACCCTTCTGTCCTCAGAGCTACGTTGTTCCCTGGCAGTCAATTCGACCCTGGGGCAGTGCATTAACTCCTCCCCACCACAGGGTACCATTCCTGGCGCCGCGGTGGTAACAGAACAGCAGCACTTCTTGCATTAATGCAGAAACAGCGCTCCAGTGGCCCAAAGGACTTCATGGTTCTCCCTGGGTACCTCCCTTACAGTGTGGAGGCTCTGACTCAGTATTTCCTCCATCCAAAGGCTGGAAGTGTTCGAGGGTTCCCACCCCGACGGTACAAACCATATAAGATAATTTTCAAGATGCCAAAATAGACACAAGAGCTGCTTTAGTCAGTGATGGGTGCTTGAAAGTCAGAAGCCAAAGTACACAACGTCTGAGGCGGCTTATGAAAGTCATCTTATTAAAACCTCTCTCGAGGTTACTAAACTAGGCCCGATGATTTAGTCACAGTCTCTGGACAGCCCTTTGGAAGTGCAATGGGAGTGTGCTTGGCAGAGAATCCAGATTAAAGTGACATTTATATTAGGTAAGTCATAACCACCAATGTACTTTTATTGCTCACCTTAAGACACGCTTGGATTCTTTTTTTTTTTTTTTTTTTAAGTATAAAACAAAACCTTTCATCTTTTTTTGGTCACTTTAAAAGACTGTAACAAAGTGAGAAGAGGGTACAGTAATGGGGGGAGGGGACACTGGAGAACCACGTAACATTTTCTGCCCCTTTCTCATTAAATTCTACAAGGCATTATATATTGCTCAGAACAAAGGATCAACTGATGCTAAAATACCTAAGACTGTATATGTCCCTTCTGCCTGCCTGCCTGAGAGCATAAACCAGCCTTTCTCCATTGCTTCTTACTGCTAAACTGAAATGTTGTATCTTCCCCAATTACAAAATATATTTGCATCGTACATCTTAAAATTGTGACTATTTACTTATATTTTACACAGCCGACCACCGTGACAGATTCTGGGGGAGGACCCTGAGTGGCAGGCATGGTGGAGATCTTGCCAGTTTTAAAGAAACAGAGGGACAGACCTCTGACACCTGCCGAGAGTCCCACACCCAGCTCACAGCAGGAGAAATGAGCTCCCAAAGCAGGGTAAGGCAGATGGGACTTCCGGGACGCTGCCATTTGTCAGGTGAACAACAGCAAGGAGGACTTTACCTAGAGAGTCAAACAAACAACGGCAAGAAGGAAATCTGTCAAATACTGGTGGCTAGGGATGCAACATTTGCTTTCCGAGTGTTACTTCTGCACACTCCACTAGTGCGCTTCCCATCACAAATGAGTACCCATCAAACCCTTATTATTTTATCCTGTCTCATTATATTTATTATATGTAAACTCCTGTAAATACTTCTAGAATGAGATGAGGCAGGAAAAAGAGGAGGATCCACCCTCCTAGAGATTTTTCTTTCTTTCTCACACCCCAGTTCTATTTGAGGAACACAGAGCATTACAGAGCTATGTTACTGTATGTATTTAATGGGAGCTGATGTATAAAATAAACAGTACAGCATACAATTGTTTTATGTCCCTATTCACAGTAATGGTTCTGGTTATGTTTTTTAAAGACACTGCCGACAATAAACAGGCAGGAAGAAAATGTACCGCTTCATATAGCTCTGTTTCAGATGGAGCAGCTGACACTCAGTGTGGCTTGGCAGGTTCTGCAAAGGCTTTCCACCATTTGGCATCAGCCTACCAGAGAGCAGGGGCTTTTATATCCAGCACTGCTGCAAAATGTCTCACTCACCAGTACTCAAAAGAGGTCACGGTTTTCCCAGCAAAAGGAAAATAAAATTGGAGCTGACACTTATTTGGTAGAATGCTGTTATCAGCAAGTATTTATCTTCCACACTCTTCCCATGCCCCAGGCCTACACCAGGAGCTAGGTTTTCTTTTTCTTTAAACACAACACAGGACAGCCTTTAACCATCAGCACTTCCTGTGATCCTGACTCTCTTATCCCTGACATAAGAAAATAAATCTGAGGCTAAAACCAATAGAAACATAAACATAAGATGCTTCTGTACTTTTAATTATATACTTCCATCATCCTACTTATAATTATGAACGCGAAGACAGCTATATGTTTTACAATATGTTGTACACATTCTGAACAGAATTAACTTTGATTCTTAACAGTTAAAAACAATTTCTCCTAATGAGGTAAAATTCAATTGCGGGGACATAAAAGAAAAAGGAGATATTGGAACTAACAGAATCGTCAGGTACTGTAAATCTGAAGGATAATATTTATACAATATAAAGATGGCATTAGCATTGCATGAAAGGGACAAACAGAAAACGAGATCCTTCAGGTGACGTAGCATGGAAAAGGTTATTACCCAATAAACACCCACTCTTCAAACTATTCTAATGTGTACAGTAGTTATGTAGACATTTATTAAATGCCAATCACATACAATCAGCATCTGGTCACTACCAAAAAATATAAATGCTTAAAATTATGGATGTTCAATTTTTTTCTGAGGGCGCCAACTCACAAAAGGTTTGGAGATTAAAAGATTCTGATATTAAATCTCCTTTCATTATCAGAAATCAGTAGCTTACGCAACTTTCAGTTCATTTGTTCATTCAACAAACATACAAGCACTGCCCAAATGTCAGACGTGCCACAGTGAAGAAGACCCCCGAGTTCTCGTTCTCACAGAGCTTACGTTCTGCTGGGGCAATCAGACAGTTTAAAAGTTTCCTAAAAGATAATTTCAGGGGGGAAAAGGCTATGAAGAAAACAAAATTGTGTTTTGAGAGTGGCAGTGAAGGAAGGCAGGGGAGAAAAGATGACACATGGGGGGGTGGAGGTGGGGGGGAGGAGTAGAAAAGGAGAAGTCGGCCCCTCCTTCCTACTGAGACCTAACAAGGGGGCTTAGGCAGGGAGGTGAGCAGGGAGAACAGCTAAGCAGGGAGGACCGCGAGAAGGGGATTCTGACAGCCAAAGTGAGAGAAAAGCAGGGCTTAGGTGGGTTGATAGCAGTAAGACAAAGGGGCATGGATTCGAGGTGTATTTTAGAAACAGCGCAGGCACCATGAAAGAAGTGGGACACGTCAGTAAGGAAAGAGGTATGGGTGAGATACCACATTTGGGAGATGTCTGCTTAGAGATGGCACTTAAAGCCAAGGGATGAGTGAGTCTAAGATTCTAGATACAGAGAAAGTAATACAACTCAATCTCTGCTGTGACATTTTCAGGTTCTTTTAAGGGGCGAAAGGGGGGGGAATGGTACTTTGTTTTCAGTAAGCCAGTATGTGAAGCATAACTTTTAAGACTGTTTCTCCTAACAACAGGTAAAGAGAAAAAAGAAGTGTGTGTGTGTGTGGGGGGGGGGGGGGGGCGGGGTCTTAATTTTTGTTTGTCTGTTGTGACAGAAGCCCCTGTCTCTTATTCTCTTTTCTCTCTCCTCCCACCTCTCTCCCCTCTTCTCTTCCATTTGGAGTTTAATGAATTTAACAGAATCAAACTATCAAACAAATCCTACTATCTTTTCACAAAGTAGGATTCACTAAGTTTAGTAACAAAATTCACTGAAAACAAATGACGAAATTATAAAATACTGTTTGAATCAAATTATCATCTGAATATATACCAGTTTTTCTCATTAGTAATCACACCTATGACTGATTAGTATCATAATCTAAAGTAACAAATGAAGCCATCACACATCTATTTTACATTAAGTTCAGAGATTTCAACTTAAAACAATTTCCTCTTTCATAATGCTTCCAAGATGGGGGAGAAATGTGTCAGTCATTGCTTATCTCTGGATCAGGCTGGGTCATTTACTCAAGAACAAGTGACTCCATCAGATCTACCCTTTTCTCACTGAATGACTCCGACAAAGTCTTATTTACTAATTTTAAACATTTGTCAGGACTGGAAACTACCCAAACTCCCACCAGTAGTAGGATGGATAAATAAATTGAAGTATAGTCACATACAGAATACTACACAGCAATCAAAATAAATGATCTACAACCACATGCAACAACCTGAATGACTACCATAAACAATGCTGAACAAGACAGAAACACAACTATAATTTCATATAGACAGATAGATAGATAGATAGATAGATAGATAGATAGATAGAGTCACAGGATGTGGAGTACAGCATAAGGAATAGTCAGTGGAACTAACAGCTACATACACTGTCAGAGGGGTAGTAGATTGGGGGAGGGGGGTTATCACTTTGTGAGGGGTGTAAATGTCTAACTATTACATTGTTTTGTACACCTGAAACTAATAATAAAAAATGTAAATGATATCACAATAAAGCTTTTAAGAAGAAAAAAAAAGACAGAAACAAAAGAATACGTACTGTATTATTACATTTATATAAAATACAAAAACAAATTAAACTGTTAGAACACAGAATAGTGCATATACTTGGGAAGGGAGGAGCGTGACTTAAAAGGAGAATGAGGGAGGTTTTGGAGGTGCTGGTAAAACTTCTATTTCTTGACATGAGAGCAGGTTATTAAGTGTGTACAATTTGAGAAAACTCATTGAGCTATATATACTTATGATATATGTAGTTTTTGGATTGTATATTATACGTCAATTAAAAAGTTATATACACATGCAAACTGAAAAGAATATAGCAAAATGTTAACGTTTTTGGATTATAAAATTTTTAGGTTAAATCTGAAATGCAAAAGCATGAATAATTATCTTACATTTGTGATAAACAGAATAATGGTTTCCCAAAGATGCTCATGTCTCAATCCCTATAACCTGTGAATATGTTATTTGACATAGTTACGGGGGAATTAAGGTTGCAGATGGCTTACAGTTGCTAATCAACTGACCTTAAAATAGGGATTGTTTTTATGTTGGATTATCTAGTGGTCCCAATGTAATTATGTCTTTAAAAGTGGAACAGAGAGGCAGAAGAGTCAGTGTCAGAGCAATACAGTGTGAGAAAGACTCAACTAGCCATTGCTGGCTCTGAAAAAAAACAGGGGTCGCAAGCCAAGGAATGTGGGCAGCCTCTAGAAGCTGGAAAAGGCCAAGAAACAGATTGTCTCCTAGAGTTTCTCCAGAAAGGAATGCAACCCTGCCAACATCTTAATTTTTAGCCTCGTGAGGCCCATTTCAGAACTCTGATTTCCAGAATTGAAAGGTAATGAACTTGTAAGATAATAAATCACCACCAACTTTGTAGTGATTTCTTATAGTAGCAACAGGAAACTAATACATTATCCTCTTGCATTTATTTTTGGAATATTACATAATTTACATGAAAACACATATTTTAAGCAATAAATATACTTTAAAGAAAACACATAATAAAAAAAAAACGTTAAAACACCAAAAGTAGCCTGTTCGTAAGTGTTAATGTAAGGTACAATTTCCCCTACATGTTTTGAGGTTAAGTCCTATGATAATGAAAGCATCCGTTCATTATCTTATATCCATTTATTCAATAATTATTTTCCATTTCCATCTACAGACACTTCAGTTAGTTCTCAAATCCATGCACTGCATGAAATTAGGGCAGTTGTTTTAATAAAATCATTCTTTCAATTTCCCTGAAAAAAAAAGTCAAATGAATTTTCATGTTATCCTTTAACTCCTGAATTTGTTGAACAAAATATTAATGAAAGAGCTTTTTAAAAGGGGGGAAAGAGATTATTCTGTCCTAATTTAATAATATTTAAATGAAATACTTAATATTTTAAAACAATGAGGAAAAAACCAATTCAGGAACATAAGCAAACAGCCATTTGACTTCTAACCTGTAATTTGACCTGATGAAAATCAGGCAATTCCAAGGTCAAGGAAGAGTCAAATGAATTCTGCAAAGAATCTGCAAACTAGAATTTCTAAAATCCAATTCCTACGGAAGCCGGTAGTAAATGAACTACATATGTTAATGAGAACTGTTACTTCAAGATAGTCCCACTGTCTTTCTTCTAAAGACAGCTGAATACTATTACTTTAAGCAGCTAGATTTAGACTACACCCACAAGAAAGTATCAAGAGGGAGACAAAGAATATATCATATGACTTTTTATTATTGCTAAATTTCAATCAACTGCTTAAATGAAACAATATCTAGCTGGTGAAAAATTTTCAAAAATTCTTCAACAGAGGTAAATGCAGATGGAGTTAGCCTAAAACTCAACCATAGTTTGTGTAAGTTTAGGACTTTCCAAAGAAGAACTAGAGAGGGATTTAATAGGGGGGATTTAAGTGTGATTGGCAAAAGCAGCCAAGGCAATCATGAGATGCAACGAGAGAACTAGACATAGAACATGTACAACATCAGCTTGGGAAGTGGATGGCAATTAGACACCCTGGGAGGCTGCTTTTCAAATCGGACAAGCCCACCTCCCAAAATCTACGGGCCCAGTGAGGAGCCACCGTTACTGATGAGCATTTGCCCTGTACATCAGACAGGCTGGGGCAGAAACTGTTAAACATCACCGGTTAAGCACAAGGGAGCTACCTACCTCCTCTGCTCCAGCTCTATGCTAGTCAGAGCATGCTGGGCATGTTCAGGTTAAGTCTAGAGCCACAATGAAAAGGATATTAAGCAAACTGGAACCCTTGCAAAAGGGAATAGCAAAAGAAGTTAAAACCACTCAACGTGACAACTGAAGGAACTGTAGATATTTAACCAAGAGATGAGACAACTTAGGGAAGAGACATAAACCATCTTTCCCTCACAAGGTTCATCAGGTACAACATTCCATGTAACCTGTTTTGCTTGGCACGGGATTTTACAATCATTGTTAAAATAGTAGATGTCATCCTCAATTGTGACAAATGTCAGTCGTACACACACACACACACACACACACACACACACTGGTTAAAATGCAGCAACACACTGGTCAACACTTCCCAGGACCGCAGAGCCACGCACAGCAGGGGCACAGGATGCACGCACACAGCTCAGGCGCCACTGACACACACTACAGAAAAACAGATTCGAATTCAATAGAAAGACTTTCTAACCGGGTTGCTTAAAGAAAACATGGGATTACAAGAAAGGGCACTTATTTGCTGTCCCTAAAGGTGTGGTGGCGAAAACACACGCGTGGTGAAAGGGGTGAAGGACAGGACGACCTCTAACGGTGCCTTCAATTCTGAGATTCTAATGGTTCTATTGTCGCAGCTCGCAGATAGACTGTGCCTGTTTAAAAATATCCCAAACAGACTGGTTACTCAGAAGCAGACAGAATACTGAAAGGCAAAGCACATCCAATTATAAGGGGAAGACGCACTGAGACAGGGTACAGAGAGGCATCTTGAAGACACCATTCCAAAACTTGCCATGTATATTGTTAGAAAAGCCACAGATACATGTCTTCAATCAGTCCACTGAGCCAAACTTTCCTGCTCTCCCTTTATTACCAGGATTACTGGCTGAAAGCAGAACTTACATGAATACCTATTTATAAAAGCAGCAATATAACAGAGGTGAATAAGCATAAATGTATCCTCTCTGGAGAGGAGACGTGAGGCTGATCGCCTTCTAGAGCAGCACCCTGTCAGACAGAAGTGATTAGTCTGTGAGTTGGACTGAGAAAATCGATATTGTTTGAATAGAAATAGTTATAAAAGAAGAAAGATCTCCCTCGGTACGGTGCCATCACACTATTTACCCTCAAGAGCTGAAGTCTCAATTAAATTCTTCTGAGGATAAAGGGCTGTATTTACCCACTGTTCGCCGACGCTCACCTTGAACGACGCACCCACAAAATGTAAACTTTTACAGTTTCTTACTCAGTAACACTTAACTTCTGGGCCGGGGTTAACGCTGGCAAGAGTTCCTAGAAATATTCCTTCTCTGGAGATATTTTCAGCTATGCTGGAAGAACTACCATCCAAACTCAATGGATGGTTCTAGCCCTCTATCCCATTTAATCATTATACACAGAATCCCCTCTGCATCAATTAAGCATACAATAGAGTGCAGTACATAAAACCACAATAAGCAATATAGAAGAAAGGATTAAAGCCATGAAAATGTATTAATTTATTCCACGCAATGCACTTGTAATTCTTCCACTTTCAGTCAAGATCACAGTACAGTTTAATAGTCTGGTTCAGGGACCAATTAATCCTTTTATATTTAAATCAATCACTGACTCCTCTCCGAATAATTTAGCTTCTACATGCGGCCTCCCATTTGATGTCTCTGGGGAAGGAGCGCAGTTAACCCTATATGGCACGTTAATCATGTTTGGTAATAGAAAATGCATTACCAGAGAAATCTGGAATGGAAAGCAGGGCATGCTCTAAAACACGATAGCATAATCAGTGTATGTCATCATTTTTGTAATTAAAACAGGTGCGTTAGACCTGGAGCCAAGAGTGTACCCTTCATCTGGATTTTCACAGTATGTGTGCACGCATGTGTATGTTTATTTGACGGTATATAAAATACACACTCAGGAATAACACCCCTCTACACAACCCCTCCTCCCACTATTGTCCGATTCCTCTTTCCCGTCTCAATCGAGAGCAGAACGACTTGATGCTCAAACGGTGGGAAAGGGGAAAAGTGACAGAGAAGCGTGTATTGTACGCAAACTGGCATGTGTTTGGCACCCAGCCACAAAGCCGTGTCCTTTTCCCTGAATAGCTTTGAAGCCTAATTAATAGGGTTAATTCAACGTAATAGTCTTGTGTCGTCTAAAGATTTTTACCACTGCATGTAAAGCAGGTGGCCATGTTTTAAGAATATTTTCTTTCAACAAATGTGTCAAGAGTGACACCGTTGTACTAAGTGCTACTTCTTACTTTGACTAATAGCAAGCAAGAGAAAGAGGTCCGCCTTTTCGTTCCTGAGTCTTACTCACCACGAGAATAAGTCAGTTTTGTATTCTAGTGGCCACACCATGGATTACAAATGGACGATTTAGCTTCAGAAATTTCAAAGCAAACATCAGCACTTTTCAAATGGCCCATAAGCAAGTGTTTTCAAAAAATGTTAACCGATTAACTTTGGATGTAGATGCGGTACTGAGAAAAGTGGAGTGTGTATCTTGGCCTAACCCAATGCACTGCTGACTCAGGAGCTCAGCCAGTTCAAACAATTCCCAAGGGAGGAGGGCACACAGTGAAATGTCAGCTCTGTGTTCGCTTCACACCAGCACAGAGAAATCAGATGGTAAAAGTTTAAGATCAGCTCTGTGACACTTGTGGGAAGAAGGGTAAAAATATAATAAAAATAAAATAAGAAAAAGAGGCCATGCTATAGGCAGTGATCCAAACCGATTAGGTGCACACAGCATCTAAAGCCAGACAATTCAAAAGGCTGACTACATGAACTGACACACTGAAGGCATGTTTGTCTGGGCATGTGAACTGTGACAACCTTTGAGAATTGGGTTGACAGCAATGACCTGCAAATAATCATCAGGTGGAAAATATTGAGTGTCATTCCTCTCTAACATCAGAACAGTCACATTAAAGAGACCTTTGGAAAGAACCTAAGTCTTTCGTACGTTTTTTTTTAAATCTCAGAATAGAACAGCAACTACTAATCAAGATTAACCAAGTGAACCAAAGCTGATTATCAAAAATCATCATCTTGTCCCTAGAATATGACGTCACACAACTAACCAGAACGTGTCTGTCTTGTGTCTGTTTCCTGGTGGCTCGGATAAGTGTGTGTGGATTCACTGACACCCCCACCTAGTTTTCATTTGCCAAGTGCAAATCTGAAGTGCCACACACAGACACAAAGATGGTAAGAGCCCCTACAGATCACTACAAAACACACAAATAAATCCCAGCAGCTAAAGGCAAGGGGGGCAACAGTCTGCATGCATTTGGGTAAAGTACATTCTTCTATTTCAGTTACTGAACCTCTAAGATGGTGAATTCCAAGAGGAAAAATGCTATATGCTCTTTCTGGATTCAGTTTAGGATAATGATCAAAACAAGATCCTAAAATGCTGGAAACAGTCCTTGCGAGCACTGGTGTATTTTTCCTTTTTTCTCTTCTCTGCTTTTAATCTAGCTGT
This sequence comes from Rhinolophus sinicus, assembly GCF_036562045.2. Classification (NCBI taxonomy): domain Eukaryota; kingdom Metazoa; phylum Chordata; class Mammalia; order Chiroptera; family Rhinolophidae; genus Rhinolophus; species Rhinolophus sinicus. Next base: position 29,616,161 of record NC_133765.1, on the reverse strand, counting down.
CCCAATTCTGGGCCCAGACAGCACTGATTCCCCCCGACTGAGACAACAAACGAAAGCTTCACCACAGCTCCATCGTGCTCCTCTCTTAGGCTCAGCTCCCATGGGACCTGCTCTGGACAACCCCCGCCCGTCACCCTGCAGCAGAGGCTGTACTGGCTTCTAGATGGGGCTCTCAGGTGCTTCTTCAGAGCCTCTGACTTGGCAGGTTCGCTCTGCCTTTACATGTGCACTTGTGACTAACTGTTTCTGAATCTATAAACAGTCAGTATGGAAAACGATAATGTGGCACAACGCATGAGTCACAGCATATTTGTAAAGGATTACATAAAGGGGAAATGCTCTTCCATAATTTGATCAACAACAAGACACCAGATTTTCAAATAAATAATCCTGTAAGCATTAGGATCACTCCAATTTAGAGTTACTGTTACATCAGCAGCCATCTTTTGACAAGTTACAAATAAAAGGGGAAAAGAATATTAATGCAAAAAAATTATTAACGTACAAAAAAGTTTAACTAGCCTTTCAAAATCACCAAGAACAAGACATATTTTTAAATACAGAGTAGGTAATCAATACAAATTAGGTGAATGAATGGTAACATTTCTAAGACAATGTATAAACCCTATCTAGGAAAAAGACTAATGCTTAAAAAAGGAAAAACAGGTTTACAAAGAATCCTGTTTGTAAAGCCAATATTAAACGCTAGTCTTATTACTCACTCTATATTCTTTAACATACCATATCTAAATTAAAATATGGTAAGGTAGTTTACAGTCACACATACAAGACAGAATTCTTAACTACTCTGTTATTTTCAAAAGTTGAATCAGTTAATATTAGTTATTGTAAACAAAGCACAAATATGCTAAGTATCAACATGAAAAGCACTGCAGTGCCCGCCCCTCCACTGACCCGTGACTAAAAAATTTTTTAAAACTCCACAAAATAAATAGTTAATACTGTGCTGCAAAATCTGAAGCCAAATAGATGTAAATAATTCAACCCCAAAATAATAGTTAGAATGGCCCTTTAAAAGAAATTTTGGATATTTAATGCCTTTATTTTATACTGTTATCTTCTTTGTTAAATGGAACCAATTCAACATTCAAACACAACTCCAATAGTACTTAATATATATAGGACATTTTAACAATTAATATACATGTAGTAAAACATGAAAATATATTAAACATATCTTTCAATTCATAAGGAAATTTTTAATAGCAAGGGAAATCAGAATAGTGTTTTTTTCATTTTCACCTGTGAAAAAAATTTTCACCTGTAAATACTTTTTAAAAAGGAAAAAGAAAATGCCTTTCTTTACTTAACAGCCAAAATAAGACCCCCACCAAGTTAACCATCTCAGAAGGACATAAAAAAACGAAAGACAAAAATATCAAGCTAGCTGTTTTACAGATTTATAGAAGAATGTTGTTGATAGTGGGGAAATACTATTGCTTTCATTTAATTTGATAAGTGGGTTTTCTTTATCCAACAAATTTGCATAGGTTAGCTATATGGTACAAGTGACACATTCTTGATAGGCAATATAATTTAAAGGAAAATAATGTTAGTGATTAAATTTCAAAACTAAGGAAAATAGATTAAGATAATGGGGAAATTGGACTGGTAGTGATGGGGTGACAGGGAAAGGACCAGACGGTCAAATATTAAAAGGCTAGTGCAATACCTCAGAGTGAAGCGATGAAAACTAAGAACATGACAGTGAAAATGGAAAGAAAATATATTTTACAGGGAGACAAACCAAGAAGTATACCTTGTGATACCAAAGGGGCATGTTCTTCAATTGGTAATGTTTAAGACATAGACTTTGTAAATATCCAGAAAAATGACTTTCCCGGGTAAGAACAGAAAAACGTGCCAAAGTTAGCACGTCTTAACTTGTAGTCTTACGCCTTCTAACTAGGAGGTGGGACAGTGCATCCTGACAGCAGTCACTATTGCGGACTTCCATTTTTAAAACCACCGAGTTTTCTTAATACAGCAGTTTTTGGTTTGTTTTTAACTGAGAAGCGACAATGATATTCTAGTATTCTTGAATTGTCTCTACTTAAACCTTGTTCTCAAGGTAACAGCTAACTACGCAATATCAGACCCCGCGTAATTACTGACTACAAAGGAAGTATGCTACCATGAGACATTTGCACTTCAGCAGAACGAAAATGACTGGCTTCTTATTTCGCCTTGAGATCAAACAAAAGTCTCTGATTTTCACATAGAGACCAGCACTTCCTACCAGACATATGCTGACAAGAATAGGTTACCTTACTTAACATGTTCTCAGGAGCAGAATGTTACTATTTTCAGTGGCATTCTATTCTGGGTTAAAACAAAGACAACTGAAACCACCTTTATTTTTAGGCACTAGTGACTGCCTCTTTTGGAAGAGGCTCAGCTTTGAAGTCATTCTATTAAGGCATAAATGGAGATAATTGCTCATAAACCATCACGGATGAACATATTTCCCATGACCAAAAGGCTTGAAATTAAAACGATTTAAATTTAAAAAGTATTCATTTTATATTAGCAAAAAACCCACAACCCACAACAAATAAGCATAAATGTTCTTGAACATATTATATAATTTCTATAACATTCACTATTAATATAAATGTCCTACCTTTTATAGCCAGCCCTTTTTCTAGAGAAAGCACTCAAAATTTTAGCATAGCAAAAGAAACAGTGATACAGGAATCATTTGCAGAGTTAGGAAAAAGTAAATGAAATAATGGCGAGTTCTTTTTCATAATCACTGTGGAAACTTCTAATTTACACTTCTAAATAAATGCTTTTGTAAAACATTTACAAGTATATTTACAAACTAGGCAGCTCTAACATAACCAGTATTGGGTCTAAAAATGTAACATGCATGGACATTTTATTTTGCCCAAAATATTCAAGTGATAAAGGTAGGCTAGCTAACTGAAAACTTAGCTTCATTTACCACTATACTTGAAATAACTAAAATAAACAGTTAAGAAAATACCTGGAAAATAAAATTCTAGCACAGGGTTATTCAAATAATAGGGGTCATGAAATCAATTAATAGATTTCAACCAATGTTCTTTAATTAAATAGAATGGAATAAAATAAAATTTCAGACTTAAGAAAGCGAAACACATATATATGGGCTGAAATGTAAGATTCTTTTCTTTGAATGCAGTCAAGAAAAATCTGAAAGTTCTTTGAAATAGTAAATATTGTGGTGAACCTCAATTGAATATACCAATAACATAAAGATTTTTCATTATACTGACGTTTTAAAATGTCCTGTTAAAGCCCCTAAACATAATTCACAACTAGATTCTTCGAGGTTTAACTCCATGAAGTTCAAGTTTTGGCTCTGAGAGTTTAGTTAAGTCCTTCATGACACAGGATACAGCACAGCTTTCCTAATACTGGGACCCTGTTGGCCAGGCGAGGCTATACATTAGAATATAATTGGGAAGATGCACAAAATCTGAAAATTGAAATGATATTTTCACTAAAACTTTATTACACAATTCTGCATGCTATAAAATTTCTGTGTACACATGAAACAAGCACCATCAACACGAAAATTCTCTATAAACTAAATGTATCTACTGAATGGGAAATTAAGAACGAACGCCACTGAGACATTCTAATAACCAGTGGCAGGAAGCCAAGCCTGGCTAATACAAAAGCAGTAAAATTAACTAAAGACTTTTCTCTCTGAATTAAAAGCACATCCTACTTAGAAGAAGATGGGAATTTTTTTTTTAATTAAATAGTTATGAAAGCTCCATTTATAGATATCCAAATTCATTTGTTTAGGTTTATAGTTCAAAAAATGTATATTCTTCGAACTTAACAAAAATGCTCATTTTTCAAATATTTAACAATATACTTTAAAATATACTATATAAAACTGTATGCATCAAACGTATTCACACAGTCATTGAGGAGTAAAAGTTGGTTATAGGGTCACATACAAAGAGTAGTGACAAATGGCAACAATTATATCACAAGCGATAGCCAGAGGAGCCACACTACCTGATATGAAGGAATAAGGTGAACCACAGCCATACTGCCAGCATTTAAGGAGATGGGTACATTACAAATCACATGCCAAAAGCCACAATCAAATTGAAGCTGCCCCTCAGTTTAACAGCAGCAGTGGCCAACCAATTTTCTGTTTCTGACGTCTAAAGTTGACTAACTTTCCAAAGAACATTTCATATGGCTGAGAAGCAGAAAGCCAGTTTCTTGGGGGTAAATATCCTGCACAATGCAACTGAGACATTAGGGGGCAAGGATTAGAATTCAAAGTCATGAGTGACTCGTCTTTTGTTAGCTCAAAGGGATGACCTGATACACAGGACAGAGAAACAAAAAGGTCAGACCCAAAGGATGAGGCAAGTCATTAGGAAATCCAAAGGCTGAAAGGGAGTGCTGTTAGGTTCCAATATTGCGGGAAGTGGGTCTTACAGGGCCCCAGACTCAATTTTGGCTGCTTAAAGGCATGTTTGGTTCTGTAGGAGATAGAAACTAAAGGGAAAACAGCTCCAAGATTTTACTGCGCTATACTGTAGAAATTAATGCTTCATCATCATTGAGACAAAAGTCTTGGTGTCATTCTAAAAGGGTGTTAAATCAATTTTGATCTTTGTGAAGGGAAAACCTGGAAAGCATCATTCACTCTTAAATGTCAGCCAGTTAAGAACAAAAATCATAGTCATGTGTCGGACTCTGGTTTGCATTACACGGTTTCAAAAAATGAACCATCCCAATCTTATTTAGCTTAAGTTACAACCTGCTTACATACTCAGAGACTGGGAAGAGGAAGCAGTGGAACAGGGTGTTAGGTGCATAGGACAGGCTGAGCAGGTATGAAAAGTTAATAAGAAAGAATTGACAAGAATAATCCATACGTGAATAATTGAGAGTTTAATGTATTTTGATTAAATGAGGAAGTCAAATACATTTCAATAAAGTAACAGGCAGTGTAATAAGTCATATAAGGTAAGCTTCATCGTTAATATCTTGTAAAAGCACTGAAAAAGCCTAAGACATTTTCTAGGAAATAAAATATATAATCCATTATCCCATTCATTATATAAAAAAATCTATCTTTCTGAAAGATTTACGCAAAACATTTTCTCCACATGTCATGCACTGTGTAAGAAATCAAGAAAACTACAGCACTAATTTTAGAGTTTCTTATTAAAGTGTAAAATTTCTTTTTTATTGGGTGATTTCTAAATTCTTGGAAAGATGTCACATAATTAAGGAGTTAAAAACATGAATAAAACATAAAATCTATCCTCAAGGAACTTACACTCTAGTAGAAAATATAAAATACGGCCATACATATACCAGAGGGTAGAAATAAACAGCAGAGGAAACGTGCAGGTTCCTGTAAAACTACAGAAGGGATTATTCTAACTGTGAGAATTGAGAGGCTTCGTGGAGGAGTTAGGACGAAAGCTGAGCCCTGCAGGATTTTTAGGATTCTCATGATGTAAGATGCAAGCACAGGAGGAAGACACTGCAGGAAAGGACATCCTAAGGGTGGCTAACTAACATTTATTGCGTGCTTACTTTGCCAAGCATTATTCTAAGTGCTTTACATATGCTAACTCCTTCAATTCTCCCCATAACTCTGAGGTGAGGAAGACATTGTGTTATCATCCCTATTTTGAAGTGACAAGAAAACAGAGATACAGAGAGTTGAAGTAAGTTGCTCATGGTCACAGAGTTGGTCAAGGGTAGAGCCATGTTTCAAATTCAGATCAGACTGACAGAAGATCCTATCATTTCAAAGCACTGAATTTTACAGCTTTAACTGAACTGGCATGAAAAAGCTACTTGCATTTCAATAACAGTTGGCAAAAGGCTCTCACCACACATCGGTTGGTGTAAGCTCTTCTCCCTTTACACGACTCACCCGAGGTATGTCAGTACCCCGTTTTAGACGAGGAGACACACTCCAGGAGGCTCCCAAAGGCGAAGGTCGAGTGGAGACTCATTCCTCATCTCTGGCCTACAAACCAGTGCATATTCCCGGAGGCCTCTTCTTTCTCATTAGAGTGGGTGTTTACCAGCTGTGCTCCATGAAACCCAGGGATTCCCAACAAGGCCGCAGGGGGCCACAGGAAGCCTCCCCTTCCCCCCCCCCACTTGAGCCCACTTCCATGCTAATGGGAATCAGCCACAGATTTCAACTGAAAAACAATTCTACCACTAAAAGAAATTTAACAACCTTCTCTCCCTCACTCTCCCCCCCTCCTCTCTCTCTGTCACACACACACACACACACACACACACACACACACACACACACCACACATGTCTAGAATCTACAAGTCTAGTTACCTTAGCCTCATTTCCTGCTACATATGTTGGTGCTCTAGACTCCAGGATTCAAATTCCACTCCAGAAAATATCCTATCCCATTCTTCACTTGAATAGTCTTTCCCTTGGTTAATGTATGCAGCACCTCAATAAAAACAACCCATATTCGTAATAAAAATTTACTCTAAAAGGGCAATCAAATAACAGCGAGAGCTCCCCAGTCCACCCTCCCACTCCACCTGCATGCCCTCTTGGAGGACACGCTACTTAAAACTCCAAGACTGTGCTGCTTCGGGGCAAGTGGAGTACTTTTCACTTGCACTCAGCTTTACAACAGACTAGCCTTTGAGAAGAATTAGAAAAGAACAGCTTTCACATAAATATGAATAACTAGACACTTAAATCCATAATGATTTTAACTGTCAAGTAGAAACTCTTAAAATAACTCAATCATTAGTGCAAAGTTCATGGACACCAAGATGGTTAAAACAATTAAAACAGACCATTTTAAGTGCTGACAAGGGAGCCACAGCACCTTCCATCACTGCTGCTGGCTGTCTCTAATCGGCACCAACACTTGGAAAAGTGCTTGACAGTGTCTATTACAGCTGAACAGGTGCCTCCTGCTCTATGACTCAGAAATTCTACTCCCAGGTATCTATACTCACAGAGAATAAATAAGCACGAGGATGCTCTTAGCAAGATTATTCATAATAGCCCCAAACTGTCAACAAACAATTGTCAATCAATAGAATATAAGTTACGGTATATTCATACAATAAATTATAAGCAATAGAATGAACTGCAACTGCACATAACACAGATGAAGCTCAAAAATGTCAGGAGACAGAAGCCAGGCACGAAACAGTGCAAGCTGTTATGATCTCACCTAAATCAAGTTCAAAAACTTGTAAAACGAATCTGTAGTGTTACTGGGATAGCAGGGCCTTTGAGGGGAGGTAGTGACCAAGGGGAGGCACAAAGGGGGCTTCTAGGATATTGGAAATGTTCCATTTCCTGCTGTGAATGCCAGACATAGGGTATGTTCACTTTATAAAAGTGGAAGGGGCTAAACAGTTATGATATGCAAATATATCTTATATGTATATTTTTAAAAAAAAGATCTTTAAAAATTCCAATAGGAACATGACTGTTTCTAGAAGGCCCACTGTAAATAGGAAAATTAAAATATGTGCCACTGAGAAGAATACATTAACATGTGCACTGATGCTCCCTACATGTGAAGCAAATCATGCTCACATGAAAAGTTAGTTCTCGAAGAAAACATTCCTTCCTGTGAAGACCAATCAATATTTTAATAATGCTTCTAGTTGGCCTTCCAATGGAAGAGTCATTGAATTAATGGTTTTTAGTGCTGAGAAGCTTTTAGTCTGAAAATGCCACGGCCACCCCCTAAAAGAGCTAACTTCCCAACTGTAGTAAGTTTCAATACGTACTTGGGATGATAACTCTGAGCTCCATGAGCAGACAACTATAGGAAAGGATTGAAACCAAGATTTGAAGGGCTGGGCGGCGGATGGCTCAGTTGGTTAGAGCGTGAGCTCTGAACAACAGGGTTGCCGGTGTGATTCCCACATGGGCCAGTGAGCTGCGCGCTCCGCAACTAGATTGAAGACAACGAGCTGCCGCTGAGCTTCCGGAGAGGCCGCCGGATGGCTCAGTTGGTTAGAGCGCAAGCTCTCAATTGCCGATTCAATTCCCACATGGGATCGTGGGTTGTGCCCCCTGCAACTAAGATTGAAAACAGCAACTAGACTTGGAGCTGAGCTGCTCCCTCCACAACTAGATTGAACGACAATGACTTGGAGCTGTTGGGCCCTGGAGAAATATACTGTTCCCCAACATTCCCCAATAAAATTAAAAAAAAAAAAAAAAAAAAAAAGACTTGATGGGCCAGTTCAGTGAGCTGCTGGCAGCCCTACAACAAGTGTGTTGGGATAGGACCCCGAGCACAGCACCAGGCCACTGAGGAAGACAGGACAGCCACAAATTCCAAGCAAGTGTGTTAGAATCAGACCCAAATTTCAGGTCTGGCTCTATCACCAACTACATGTGCGACCGACCTTGTGTAAGCTACCTGGTTTTTATCCTGACCTGTACAATTAGTACAATGAGACCTACATACTATGCAGAGATTATAACCTAGGGTCACAGTTAGGGTCAAAGGCAATAATATATACAAGTGCTTTTACAGAGCACACAGTGGCTATGATGGTGATGACGACGATGACGATGATGACGACGTATGGGGTGGCACTGCTCTGAATAAAAGACCACATCCAAAGGAGCTGGATCTGGGGGCGCGTGGGGGACGTACCGAGTTTCTGAAGTGGCATTCTAGGGTCAGAGAGGGCATGAAAACAGGTGCGTGTGGCTGGAACAGCTCTGAGGACTCATAAAGACAGAACTGCAATCTGGCTTTGTTACACCACAGTGACTAAACCACTGTTTTACGTGTAAGTGCATGTACTTCCTAACTGACTTATCAATCAAAGTTCTTTATCTGTAATGCTTATCTAGATTACAGGGCCTGGTTAAGACACTATTAACCATGAGAATCAGTTCCAACCACTGCGGGTGATGATAAACGCACAATCTAACTACATTTGTTTTCTTTGAATTCTCCAAGTAGCAATGAGAGGAATATGAGAATCATCATCAGATAAGATTCTTTAAGAAATTACTTTTTATCTAATCTTAATGATTGTGTAATTATAGGATAAAATTAATATCTTGGGTACTAATTCAAATTGCAGTTAATGACCCTAAAGAATTGAATTACTATAGATAAAAGATAAATTCTGCTTTGGTTTCTGATCTTTATTTCGTCCCTTAAAGCTTAACAAACCTCTTTAATTTGTCTTTGTAACTTGACAGATTTACTAAAATCTGAAATATACTGCAGTTATTTATATGAATTTCCTCCATAACTGACATAGATAGTTATGGTAAAGGAATAAAAATACATAACTTGTGTTCAACAAAGATAACCTAGAAACAAAAGTGACCAACAGCTGAATCCCTGGAGAAAATTACGGGAATCATTTAACAGAAAATGAAGCCAGCTAACACCTGAAGGAATAATCGGAGTAGATTATTCCAAGTTTCTCCAACACACAGCCTATAAAATAAAGCCCTATGAGGCAGACAAGAGTCCCAAAGAGATTACATTTAATAATCCTCCTGAAATGGCAGAAGCACATTCCACATGAAAGGTACAATATAACTCTTAAAGGATGACACACACAGTAGCAGTAAACTTCAGAAGAGATGCCAAATCTCCAGCATTCAAACTCCAAAGCTCTAATATATCACTTATTTTGTTCAGGGTTAGAGCTAATTAGCTGCATTATAAGTAGCTCAGTATCCACATGACATCCAGAGTTGCACACCATCTAACTGATGCCAGAATGCTCTGTCATCAGCACTTAAATTCCAGAGAGAGCTTTCTAGGCAATGATCTAATAAATGAAGATGTAGTATTCTCTTTATGAGATACTGGTGACTACTCTTCTGCTGGATAAGCCTAGTCTATCCTGTACTCAGACTAATGGTTTTTATTATGGTCTCTGAAACAGGTCACACATGAAGATCGACTGTCCAAAATCCAATTTCAATGCCTTTACGTCCATCAGGCAAAATATGATCATTTCCTTCAACTGTTAAAGATGACTTTCAGAGGTCAAAAATATGCCCTGATTTTGAAAATTTGGTATTCAAAATATCTAAATTTAGAAAAGAGATTTAAAAAAAAAAAAAAAAAGCTCTGATGGTTATAAAAGAAAAACTGTATTTTAAATCACTGACCTATCTATATCTAGTTCATTTATAAATAGGACTTAGTTCATTAAAATGAATTATTTCATGTTTTTGGATCCAATGTCTTATGTATTCTGAGATAGATTTATCATTTAGTCAAGGACTCAAACAACCAAAAATTCACTTATTTTTATTACTTATTTCTGGAAAGATATATAATAGAAATTATTAAAAGGATTCAACTATAACTAATCAAAAGATGTGAAATGTATTTTCTTCCTAACTAAGAAAAGGAATAGGCTAGCACACTTAATTGAAAAGTGGCGATTATTTCCTATTTAATGAGTTCTAAATGAAATGCATCAGACAGAAAATCAGAAAGTTAAGATTTGCACTCCATTTCAGGAACATCTCCTTCCTTCTCAGCTGATCTGATTTTTCATTTTAAGAAGTGAACAAGGACACAAAGAAAATATACCTTCACTTGTTTATGTTAAACATCTAAAATTCAAAAACAGTATTTCCCTCATATATTCTGGAAATAAGTCTGTGCAATTATAGAACTCATAAGTCTGTATACATAGTAAAATTAAAACAAATGTGGAAATTACTGAATGTAAAAATAAGTTTATGCTATAGCAAAACAGGCAATAAGAACTTTCACTTTGTAATCTTTATCCATAATGGAAAAGAAACAGATTATGGGTTAATCTACTATCTTGTTAACCATTTATATAGCTATTTTTAACTCCCAAAATATTTTTTTGAAGATCATTATAAGTAGATGAAATGGAAAAACTTTCTTTCAGAGCTAAGTTGCTAATAACTGTTCTTAATCAATGTTGCTGGAAAGAGAATACCATTCAACAGGGAAAGATGAATTGAAAACAAACTAGCCAACTGCAAAACAATGACAGCATAATAGAGTACAGAATGGTTTACGGACTTCCAGATTTAGCATTTATGGATGCTTAAATATTATCATATTTCTCCATTCCCCTCAGTAACATTCTAAAATGTAAGTAGTTTTTCATGCCTTTTAGTAGACTGACTCATGACCACAAATGTAAAATACATTAAAGATTATAATATACAGATGTTACTAACAAGGTGTCATGCTTATAAAAGCAACATGAAATAACCATTTCCATTTACAGGTATATATTAAATACAAAAGATAATCTCTGACTTATGATGATTTGACTTAAGATTTTTCAACTTTACGATGTGCAAAAACAGTACACATTCAGTAGAAACCGCACTTTGAATTGTGAACTTTGATCTTGCCCAGGCCAGGGATATGTGGTACCATACTCGCTGGTGATGCTGGACAGCGCAGGGAGCCGCAGCTCTGTCAGCCGCGCCATCAGCAGTGTAAATAACCCACACTTTACAGCGGACTGTGTGGCCAGCATTTTTTGGATACTGTGTTTTGTGGTTTTGTATCCCACCAGGTTTACAAAACGTCCATCTGTGTCTCCTACATCTGGTGAGAAGACGAGGAAGGCAATGACTCTTGAGATGAGAAACTCCAGATAAATGCCCAACCGTGGCAAATGTGTGTTCTGAGCGCATGTAAGGTAGGCTAGGCTAAGTTATATTTGGTAGGTTAGGTGTATTAAATGCATTTTTGACTTATGATATTTTCAACTTATGATGGGTTTATTGGGACATAACCCAATTGAGGAGCATCTACAGAAGCAACAGAATAAAAGTTTACAATCTGTCTGTCAAGTCTGCATAAGCAAGCTTGATTTCACAGGCAATGCGCACCCTCCCCACCCAATCACACTCTGCAGAATGATTTTTATACTATAAAAGTGTTTTTATAGAATAAACTACAGTAAATGTAATTGATTAATACTGGGGGTAAATATTCAAATAATGGAATAGAAGGAAAGAGATTCAGGAACAAAAATAAAAATAAATGAGTCACCAAGAAAAAAGCTTGAAATTATATTTTAGACCTGATTTATGTGTTAATACTTTTGACATAATAAAAATTAAGATATAGAAGAAACAAATATAAATCAATGCCATAAAACCAAAGATTATCACCTTAAAAAAATACTTGGAGAAAGTCTTTGTCTTTTCTCAACTGCAGGGCAAAAATCCCTTCACATGCTGAAGTTACACAATTCCACGAATGAAATTCATACATTGTGAGAGGAAAGCAAAATAAATTCAAGATTGTTCCTGTAGGTTCCATAGGAGACAACCCAGGATAATCTGACCTTCTCTGAACTTAGAGCACTTCTCTGTGTAGCACTAAAAGTATCTGAAGTGGTGCCAACTTTAATCCAATGGGGCAAATTTCTAATAAGCCTCACATTTTTTTAAAATTAGTTTCATTTTGAAAAATTCAAAAAGACAGGTAGAAAAACAATGGTCAGGTAGATTTTTTTGCAGATCAGAATTACGTGGCCAGGAGAGGTGCTACTCTGTGTTAAATACACTTAGTGTTAAAAATTGAAGAATTATTTTAAGGCCTGAGATGCTAAGACCAACAGAATGGACACCAATAATTTGATGGTTTAACCACAGATTTAAAATGTTAGATTGCATGGGGGGTGGGGGGTGGAAGTGGATTCTAGATTCAAACATATCCTTAGTATATACCCAGACACACAAGTAACATTTGTTTTATGGAGCTCTAAACTTTCGTAGAATTATTGAAGATAAATGGAAGTGAAAGCATGGAAATGGGAAGAAAGTTAAAGACATGAAACCGTGGTTTCTTTACAAAGCGGAAGAGGAAGATCAAGGCGGTGGCATCTGAGCATTTGTGTCTTCTGTTATTCTCCGTCTCGCCTTTCCTTCCCCTTCCAGCGCCCGAGCTCCAGCTCACATTTAAAAGCACACTAAACAGTAACCCCAAGGTTTCTTTAAGAGGTCTTAGAAAACTAACTTCATAAAAATACAGATTACTGTTTTCACCTTTAATTTAGAAAATTCGAAGTTAGTAATTTTAAAGCAATTTGGGGGAAAAGGTCCCCTCTGCCCAGGTTACAAGACTGAATTATTTCCACAATGAAACTTTCACTGTTCTGATGTTTAAATTCTATCTTCTAAAGTTGTCCATATAAGCATTTTTGCTATTTAAAAATAAACTATAGTTACAAATAATATGCCTATTTTAATGTAAGGTTTATACAATCAATTCTCAATTGCTCAGCCCCAAGAAAGGCAATGTCAGAGGGCCTTGCAATTAGGCAAACCTGAGTTCAAATGTGATCCATTATCAGCTGCCTCAAGTTAATTAACCTCTCTGTATTTCGGTTTTCAATGCTATAAAATAGACATCACAGACATATAAACATTAAACAAGGTAAGATGTGATCATGCTCTGGACATAATAGTTACTAAAATTAAAGTCCCCACCACAAATCAGAGTGAAATTATCTACTCATCAGCAAACATCCCAAATTATCTAATGTGAGCTTGGGGATGTAACTTAAACCTTACAATTCAAATAAACATATAAGAAAACATACTAGAAAGGAAAATCCATTCCAAAATCCAAATAACAAAGTATCACAAACCCACATCCAAACATGAACACCTTGAACCAGTTCTGCTCCATTGGTTTTCAACTCTTTTAAGGAATGCTGCCTTGCTTTCATATGAAGTTTTACACAGTGCCTGTACATACACACATACACACATACATACTTTACACTCCACAGTGGCCCAGGCTGCAGTGAAGGCTTTCACTCAGATGGCCTCACAGTCCTGCACTGTGTACTGAGTCCCAGAGCTCTTCAGACCCTGCCTGAGGGACACTTTCGCTGTGCCAGTCCAGTCTGTCTGCATGATGTCCCATACAGAAAGTGGATACACTTTGTGCTTTCCTGCCTTCTTCCATCACACTGGCTTTTCCTCCTTTTTGTCTACTTTATTCCTCAACCTAAGTTCAAGACTGTTCCTGTAGGCTCCAGAGCACACAGCCCAGTCCTCTTCTCTGAACTCGGAGCACTCTTTCTGTGTCACTCATCTGGATTCTACGGTAGCATCTGATTTGATATTATTCAACTCAGGACATTTCTGTTTTCTGTCCACGCCTAGTCTCACTCATGACAGAGGTTATGTTTTGGCCTCTGGGCAGCCTGAAGAGAACCCAGTGGACTTTTTTTTGTATTAGTAGTAGGTATTAAGTAGGATTTGAAGGAGGAAAAACAAGGAGTCATTTTAATTAAGCACTGTTTTGGATTATCTACGCTACTGTTTCCTTCACACAGGATAAATTATCTAGTTTCCTATACCTACAAAACAGGCTCTCATTGACCTCGATGAATTACATCAGTGAGCCTAAGGCTGAGCAGAACAGCTTTAAAATTGCTATATATATATATATATATATATATATATATATATATATATATATATATATATTTGTCATATATATGCTCACACACATATATATTTAGCGCTATTATATATGTGATACTGTAATGATATTACTAACACAAAAATATAAACAGTATTAGTATTTATTTCTTATGAAGAGAAGTTAATTTGATTAAACTCTGCTCTTAAAAACTGTGGAATCTGGTGCCCAGATGCCTGGAGTACAACTGCCTGGGGAAGAAAGCATAATGGGAACGCAGAGGTTTCAACAACAGCTCAGTTTCGTCTTAGATTGCGAAGGGCGTGCCCAGAGTTGCATTAATTCTCAGAATGTCTAACAGCGGGCTGCTTTAGTGACAGCAGACAAGGAGGACGGCCCAAATACACGATGAAGCAACTGAGTCTGCTGCAGCACGAGGCTGCGAAACCAGCAGATTCCTGTTCCCAGCTCTTCCATCTGATACCTATACATGGCTAGGACGCAGCACACCACGCGGTCAGTCTCCACTCTGGACAGGACTGAACTATATATAAACAGCATGAGGACAGGGGCCACATCAAGTTTGTTCACTGCTGTATCCTCTGCATCTAGGAAAACGTATGGCATATCATAGGCTCTTAAAAAAAAAGAAAGAAAAAAGTGTGTGTGTGTGTGTGTATACGCACACGCACATTGAGAATAATGAACCGATGGCACGAATAAAAACAGCATTTTCACTCACCATCACAATGTCATATCGATTTTTTATATGACCTGAAGATAGTTTCAAAATTATGTTGAATATATCACATTAATAAATTTGCCTACAAGGCATGATTACATGTAGAACATTTAATATTATTTCTCACCAGATCTGAGCTTTACTTATAAACCGTCTATAAGAATCTGAAGAAAATACAATTGCAATACAGTAGAGTCTCCTCCTGCATGCTGGCAGCACATCAAAAACCTGTCCCAACAGGCCTAACATTGCATGGTCAGCGAAGAGGAAAAGTGAAAGGAGTCTTCTACTTTGTTGCTTCTCTGAAAAGGGAATCACATTAGGCCATTAAGTAGTCAGATACATTATTTTATTACTTGCAAAACCCTTGGGTAATAAAGAATGAGTACAAATTGCCACAGGCAGTTTTGGAGGAAAAACAGAACTGTGCAAAACAATGACAGCTGCTCGACTGCAGCACTGGACAACTGCAGCAAAGAAAACAGTGCACCGGCCGTAGTTTTTCTGCTCCAGCAGAACACTCGGCCACGTGGGAAAAGGAGCTACACAACTACGTAATTTTTGCAGAATCTGGGTGTAAATGCCCAGGTAGGAGAAAGGCAAGAGAAAGGTGCCAACACATTTTGTAAGATCTACCGCAGGCAGGTTCAGTCACACACATACATTTCCACTCTCTTCTGAGTAAGTAAGACTGATGGGCAGCTACAGTGAAAAGTCCATGTCTCTTGGAAACACGTAAGTAAAAAAGGCAAATACTTTTTGGAGGGGAACATTAATGCTTTTCCATGAAAATGCTAAGACAAAAATAAAGAAGGATATTTCTTCAACATGGTCTATGATCTAAAAAAACAACTTACTTTCTATGCAAAGAAAACTAGCATCACATCTTATACAGGTAAACAGCAAGAATAAGTGGGATTCAGATAATAAAACTGGACTCATATCTTTAACTTTGCTTTAAGGATGTTGTAAAATGTCCTATTTTCTTTTAAAGAGCAACTGCTTTATTCTAACCTCTTTATTGTTCTATTTTAAAGGACTATGTGAGAATTTTATTTCATATGCTACTATACTGTTAAATTTTTAAAGTATGAGAATCGTTTAACATTACGGTTATAAACAACAGAAGAGCTTTATTTTTAATTACATACAAAAATCTCATTACAAAATCGTATAAGAGTTTTATCTGTAACAAAATACCCCTATTTCTGAATTTTCAAATTTTCATCATAAAGAAAAACCTCGAGTAAAAGAATCAACAATCAACTCTACCAGCTTCCAACAGATGGCGTCAGTGGTCACACGCAGCCGCTCCAATACCTGCTATTTCAGCCTCTCCAGTCGGCTGGGTCCCTGATTAGTTTTATGGAGTTTTAATAAGATGATTGACCCTATCATGTTTAACAAACACAAAAGCAGTACAAACAAGAAATGTATAATCAACAGAAATAAAATCAGACATCATATTAACAACTAAAAGTGATGAGAAAATGATGAATGTCAGTGGAAGTCACTGTGGAGGACAAAGTGGACCCTGTAATACTGGAAACAATCAACAAGAGATGCGGACATTATAAGCTGGGAAGACACTACAGTGTGATGATCAACATCAATCTGTGCTTGACTGCTTACTGGCCTAATAATATTAATACAGGAGAATTTAAAAGATAAACAGGTTATAGAGTAAGGGTTCAATGAACAGGTTCAAGGCCAAATGAAAACTGCACAACAACGAAATGAATGCTAAGGCAACACAGCTCTCTCTCGCTCACGCTCTCTCTCTCTGACACCTTTACTGATCATCAGATGGGAGCTTACCTGCCTGAACAATTCTAATATGGTCCACAGTACTATGCCTTTGGGGAAAGGCATTTGATAGGACTTATATTGGCAGGACCACACCTGGGAACACAGATGATGGGAGATCAAAGAATTCTAAGCTGAGAAATAAAATTAGAAAAAAAAATGTTTTGATTACATACTCGTGTCGGGTAAAAAAATAAATAAATAAGCACACATCCCCAATATGCACCTATATATTTTCTAATTTTCTGCATGTACCTCTATATTTCATGGAATCTAGATGAAATCACTGTAGATGCACTGTTATTCTATTGACCACTAGGGAAGAAAAAAACACTAATTATAATTCTTATGTAAGAAACACCACAATTTGAGATATTAAAATGTGGGGGAAAAAATACATCTTATAGCCAATAAAGTATAGCACTTGCGTAACACTAATGTATTCTGTATGTTCTAAAACATACACAAAGTTGCAACTTTTTTTATATAAAAGTTTATTTCAGCCAAACAGAGGATACACCTTGAAGCAAGACCTCAACAGAGTTTCAAAATTGGAATTTTTTAATAGGAAGAGAATAAAACACTACTATTTTTTTCTGGCACTTCAAGAGACTGTGTTTTGCATACTGGTTTGGAGATCCCCTATCAGAAGACAGGATGCAAGGAGGAACTGGTAGAAGATAGTGTTAGATCTCAATAAATGCTTGCTGAATGGATACACAGATGCTTTATCTCCTCTATTACATTTATTACGTACCACATGAACATGATCTGTGACACACTCAACAAGGAGGACAAAACAGACAATAAATATTTCTCATAAAGTACCTCTCCCCCCAAAAGTTCTTCATTAGACTAGTGTAACTGTAGAAGTAAAGGGCACAGATTTAGAGCAGACCAACTCTGGATCTGAAGCATGACCACCTATGCCACCCACTATGAGAAAGAAACACCATGGACATTTCAGTGTTCTCATCTACAAAATGAAGATAACAGTTCTTACCTCACAGGATTAAAGTGGGGATTAAGGTGAGTAAATGCACATAAAGCTTTTAGAAAATGCTCAGAACACAGCAAGATTCAATAAATGGCAACAAAGGGATCATTCATGGGAATTTATTTCATCTATTAAATTACTTTGGATTATCTTAGGTGTTAGATGGAAAGATGATATTTGAAAGTATTTGATTTAAAACCAGTCTTATTCACAATCACTGAATGTGACACATAAAATACTTAAGGGATGAACCCTCGGATCAAAATCCATTTTTGCCTGTAAATATGAGTGAAGATCAAATAAGGGAATTCCAAAGATGACATGCTGCTCTCTTTATCTGACGTCAGGTTCAGGTGGTGGGTGCTTTGTTAACCCACAGCCAGGGAGTTCTCTGGGCCTCAGCTCATCTGAAGTTGACAGTACTAATGGGACACAAAGCACACTGTCCAACAACAAAAAGCCAGAAGAATGTCCGAAACAGCAAAGCTCCTGTCAGCAGGACACAGTTTTCTTAACAAGTGCTTTTAAAACAAATACCAGTTTAAATAAGATTTTATTGATAATCTATTCTACAAGACTATTTTCTGATTACCACTTTTCAAACACTAACATTGTTCACTAACATTTATCAAATACTCCTGATACAATGTTTAGGGTTTCCAAAACGATCAGCTAGAGCATTCCGCTTGGCATAAACCCAAATGTGGATGGCAAAATATTGACAATGTCTGTGGGAAACAGGACAGTAGAATCAATAGCCTATAAATTTGTTGCTGACCTCTTCCTGCCTCTGTTTATTGCCTTAGGATGGGCACTAGCTATTCTCAGAATAAGAAATCTGAATTCTGTCTACTACCTTGAATTGACTTTCTACACCCGCGTTTTCAGAACATCAATGATTGAGATTTGAACTCTTAATTTACATTTTCAGTCCTCTCAGTCTGTGCTCCCCCTGGAAGCGTCAAGACTCTAAGCCGAGATAATGTACCTGTTATTGTTGCACACAACATATCCTACCACGCACCCTAATGTACTCACAATGGCCCGCATGAAAAGAGCATGTTTCCAAGATACAAAAATCTAATGGTGGGAGAAAAGGTAGGGTCCCAATTTGAGGTCTACAACCTCAGAGCTCTGGATGTCACCTGGCGAATGCCCTGGACACAGGAGCCAAGGAACTCAAGAAAATGCAGCACCCATGTCACAACCAGTGCACAGAATGAGAAAGGTGCTGCCTCCCCAAGAGGGACTGAGGAAAGCTCAAGGCTCAGGGAACACAGAGGGTCCATCCCATTTGACTCAGACATCCTCTCCTTGCACCAGCCCATAAGCTAGATGCTTGTAAGCCAGAAACTTAGTGGTGGAAATGGAAAATATTGCCAAACGCATACTGAACAGCCTATGAAAGGTGATACTGGGGACGAAGACCTACTGGCCAGATCCATCCCTCGTTTAGAACAATTCTAGCTTTTGTCTTTTCCCCTAAAAGAATGCTACCTAGCCTAGCTTCCTTCACTCCTCAAGTCCTGACACGTTTTTTAATTGGCTTGGGTTCCCCATCTTCACCCAGCATGTAAACTGCTCGGTCTAGCGGCAAAGCCCTGCCTGACCCCCATTCTTGCCCAGGCCACCCAGTGTGTGAGACCCGCCCAAGTCTAGGGCACTAAGGTCTGAGAGGCTGTGGCAGAGTGTCAGGGACCAGGACAGGCCCTGCAGCCACACTGCCAGGCTCAAAGCCCAGCCCCTGTAACTTGCTGGCTGGCTATCTTTAGGTAAGTTACTTAACCTCTCTGCACCTTCGGTTTTACACATCCATAAAATGGGGACAATTATTAAGTACTAGCACTGTTATCAGGATTAAACAATCCATGAAAAATGTTTAGAAAAGTAGTATACAGTAAGTGCTCAATAAATAATGTCATTTCATTTATATAGTTTTATAAGAACAAGAGGCTTCCTGGAAAAGAAATACTGCAAGAATGTCATTTATTCTTTATTATCAGTTTTACAAAAGAAATAAAAACTAGTTACACGTCAATTATATCTCAATTAAACTGGGAAATAACTTAAAGAAATAAAGAAAGATGATCACAGGACCAGGCATCGATTCATAAGCCTGCCTATCCTCTACTGACTTCCTGGGTCCTACACAGAGGACTGGACACTGAGCTTAGCACGTTAGTTATCGGTCACGCACCTGGAGAACTGGGCAGGGAGGCCAGGGGAGAAGGGGGAAGCTTCACAGTCACCAAAAATAATTACAAGAAATCTATCACCTCTTGTGATTCTCGGTTCACAGATGTCAGAGAATGTGTCAGGCATCATTTGGCCCAACACCTTCATTTTACAAGTAAAGAAACTGGTATCCAGAAAGAAGATTGATATAGAACTTTTCTCACAATTAAAATAATAATTTTATATAAAGTAAGCACCATGTACATTTGGTATTCTTGATTACTTAGAAGCATATTTTAGATACTATTTAAGAAATCTGGTTAGTGAAAATATAAATCTATATTTGAACAAATGTTTTGACTTAGCTATTAAAAATTAGGGGGGAGTTCCCAGTTACTGGCTAATTATAAATTATACATCTAGAAATGTCTTTGAAGAAAAAGGTTTTTCCCACAATACCATTTGTTGAAAATGATATTATTAGGTTAGTGCGAATGTAATTGTGATTTTTGCAATTTTTAACCTTTTAAACTACAATTACTTTTGTACCAACCTAATATTAGGTGAAAGATTATCATGAATTTGATAGTTCTCATGTTGTGGTGCCACATCACTGTGCAGAAAGATTGGACTTACTGATATTCATCTACACAGTGGATTAAGTGTGTAGGTTACCCTTAAGCATCTCAACCCTTGGTTTTGTCATTTTGTTTATTTTTTGCTTCTTTAATAGATGTGGATTTGTAGTTCCCTTCTGTTTTCCTCTGTGTGTTTTTTAAGTAATAGGACGGGTGAACGAAATCCTTTTCTTCTAAAGACTGAAACTGAGTCTCTGTAAATATTGGCTGTTTTTATTGATCAACCAGTCACACAGAGGAGACGAGATCTAATCAATGTATTCAATTTTACTATTTTCTGAATATTATACCTGATACATTTATCATGATCAGTCTGTTACTTTTCTCCATATTGCTTGTTTTCAAGTATTTTTTAAAAAATTTTAATGAAACCACCAAAATACATATAAATTATTATTGTTTCGATGAGTTGTTTTGCTTTTCTTTCAACTTTTAAAGCACAGTCACAATAAATAAATTCTTCTGGTGCGTTTTTAGTAAGGATGTTTCATTCCATAGTTGCCTTTAGTGCATATATTGTGAATTATCAGTTTCAGATTTTTTCCATATTAACATAAAGTTTTCCCAGAATTATTATTAAAATATTTCCTTTCCCAATGATGTCATTTGTTACACTCATACAGTTAACTCCATTCTAAACTATGTATCTTATTGAACTGTTTTTTTTGGGGGGGATGGGATAAATTTAAATTTTAGACAACTTTCACTTCTTAATATCTTAGAAACAGATAAACTTGGGGGTGGGGGCCCTCATGTGTCCTTTTACCCATTAGAATCATGTCTGGTTATTTTTCCACACATACTTGACTATAATTATGTCAAGTTTTATAAAGCATAACTATCACTCACCCTTGATATGATGCATTAAGGTCTAAAACAGATGAAAGAACTGCCAGGGGACATGTCCAAGTGCAACGGCTATGGTAAAACAGGTACTTATAACCCCACCATAGATCTCATAGCCCAGAATTTAAATCCCAGATCCACATTACTAGCTCTGTGACATTAAGTGAATTATATAATCTCTCTGAGCTTTACCCTTAACCTCTGTAAACTGTGACTGCTATTATCTCTCTAAAGGTTATTATAAGGATTAAATGAGATGTTTATTTGACTAGTAAACAAACAAACTATGTCAGGCACTCTTCTAAGCACTTTGTAAGTATTAACTCATTTAATTCCTATAATAATCTTATGAAGTAGGGACTGATTACCCCTCATTTACAGATAAACTGAACAAGGCGGTTAAATAGCTTTCACTTGTCCAAGATCACCAGCTGGTTAAGTGCCAAAGGCAGGATTTGAATCGGGGCAGTCTGACCTCAAAGTCCATGCTTCTAAGCATTACACTAAAGAGCTTCTCAAAATACCTAAAGCACTTGCCTGGTACTCAGCATAATGATGGGATGGTGAAAAACCACACAGTACCCAACCTAGCAAAGGAGCGTGTCGTACCCTAGAGACCCAAAGATGGCTGGGGGGGTTAAGATGACATATAAAACACAAATACTTCTAGATTAAATTTACATAGCATAGAAATCTCTAAAGATACAAATTAATACTACCACTTTAAGAATTTTTTTAAAAACAACTTATTACTTTACATCAATATCCTAGCACTGAGAGCCCATATTTTCTCTTAGTATTGTTAAATAAAAATCTTGCAAATAATTAGCAGTTATTATTTTGGTGCTATCAACATTTAGTGCTTGATTTCAATTATAAACTAGAGGTGCTAATTTATTTTTAACGTAGTCAATTTTATTCTCCTTAAAAACCACAAAGCACAGCCCTTGGTTGTACAAACATCACTGGTTACAGTGTTGCCAAGAGATCCCACTTGGGGAGGGGAACAGTCAGGGGCCAGAACTCTTAAGGGGTTTCTTTAAAATGTTAACACCCAGGTTCAAAGATTCAGGGCAAGGGTGGTGTTGGAGCTGGCTGGGCCCCCACCCCCAAGTGGGGGGATGTACCTGACCTTCTCGGAGGGCCGGGGCCCAGGCCACTGCACCCTGGCTGCACAGTGTCACCTCCTCTGGGCCCATGGTGTCTGCCAAGGGCCTGCCCATAACTACCACGGCCACCTCTCCACCCTCCCCCTAAAGGCCGGGCTGGGAGACAGTTCCAAGGACCTCAGCTCCTCAGCAAAATCCAGGGACAGGGGCTAATTTTTAGAAGAAATTACGTATACTTTAGTGTAAAGGTTCGGAAGAAAATTAAATATTATTTTGCTTACTTTTAAAAAAAAATCGGTATTCTTCTTGATTAATAATAATACATGTTCACTGTAGAAAACTGAGAAATACAGGGGTATAGAGAAGAAAACAAGAATCACCAGTAATTCAATATCATCTTTACTTTTCAATGTAGCTTGAAACATTTAATTTTCAGATGATGACAGTTTTTTTCTTTCAATTTTGAAAACAGATGAAATTTCACGAACCAAAGTAATTATTGTCAAGGTGCTTCAAAAAAGACATGTTCTTCAAACAGGTGAGAAATTAGCTCTATTTGTAATTGTTTTTAAATAATGCTTTCTCCACTTTTTCCACTTAATGTAAACTAAGTTCAGTCAACAGACATGACTGACTCAATTCAACTGAAATGCTTTTTTTAAAAAAAAAACAATTTAAACACATTTTAATAAAATGAGTCATGTTTAGAAACTGATTACTAATTAATGACAAATGGAATTAAAATTCATTCTCTTCCACAGTACAGACAAGGCCAAATCACTCAATTGATATCACTCAAGCATAACGCATTTTAGCTTGGTTCCAGATATGCCTACAAAATGGAACAGAAAAGTAACTTTTGTTCTTCTAAATACAGTGTCCTATGAAAACAAACTTCCAGGCAAACCCTGTACTGTTTAGATGAATACGTATTTGAAAGGCATTTACACTTCCAGTATGTTAACATCAATAGCCCCTATAAGCCAACGCAATGTGCAAGCCCCTGTATCAGCCAATAAAACACAAGGAAAAGAGTGACAAAAAGTAGTGGAGTCAATTGTCCTTCTCCCCTGCCTAACGGAATCTTTCTGGGTTTTCTACCATAAAACCTAAAGGCTTATTTAATATGATTTTATTTTACTCTAATCTGCAGGGCAGATAAAGACTATGTAACTTTCAACTTTCTAAACTAGTAACAATTAACATTTAATGTTTAAAACGATCCTTTTAAATTTCCTTTTTGTCATTTTGCCTCTGTTAATCAAATCAGTGAGCTCCTCTGAGTCAGCTTAGTAAAAGCACTCCAATGCTGTGGCAAGTCAGTATTTGCATCAGTTTTGGGAAGTGACTCCCTACACCTCAGGAAATTTAACTTGCAAAAGTTTGTAGCTCCTGCACCTTATCTGATTTCACGTTAATCAAGCTAGCATTGCTTTTTCATTATATGTTCAAATGGGTTTCTAAGCAGTTGTTGATTTGGTATCTGAAGAATAAGCAGGCTTGTCGTTCTGCAGAAACTCTTGTTAATGACCCTTTATGCCCTTTATTTAGTGGCAGAGTTTAAGCACAAAGAGTATCTTCATCATATTTTACGAATAGTGATGAAACAAAGCAAGAATTCTTCCGATGAATTTTATAAAACTGAAGAGTTCCCATAAACTTCACATGGCTGATTAGCACACCACATTACACTGTACTATGCCAAGGTGAAGGGTAGATAGATCGATCCCTGTCGAGTCCTGTCCAGTGAACGTTATTTCCCACGGGCCACGCTTTAGTCCCCTCACACTACACCACCACTAACACTGCCACTTAAACTCCAGCCAGCTTTCTGCCTAAACTTCATACCCCCCTTTCCAGCCATACACCCCTGGTATAAGAGGCACTACAAAGTTGTGATCTCATCGGAAATGTGTGCAATTAGATTTTTATTCACACTGGATGTTGCCTAACCAATCCTGGCTCCATTTTGCAACTTACCACAATTGTAAAATTCCCTCTAAATGGAACCAGTAACTAGAGGGAAAGGATTAATAGGAGACCGGGCACTAACGTGCACCAAACACTGCAGGACACAAGTAGACGCACGCCTGTTGGGAAATACAGGCAGGACTAGCCACTGAACACAATT
Source organism: Rhinolophus sinicus (assembly GCF_036562045.2). Taxonomy (NCBI): domain Eukaryota; kingdom Metazoa; phylum Chordata; class Mammalia; order Chiroptera; family Rhinolophidae; genus Rhinolophus; species Rhinolophus sinicus. The sequence goes on along the minus strand of NC_133765.1, from coordinate 29,591,271 downwards.
GCTTTTGAGTCTAAAGAAAAACAGCTTGATTCTCTGAAGACAGAATGGAATGAAATGAAAATCATAGACATTTGTTGTGGAAAGGTCCTTAAAAACGACCTGGTCCAACCCTCTCATTTTCTTGACAAACTGTGGTGAAAAATTACTTTAAATTATGGCAATCCAAATACTGAAGTATCTGCTATGTGCTGGGTATTAGTTCATGGATTAGATTCTGTAAAGAGACTCGTTTTGAACACACATGAAACATGCTTGTTTATGATACACATTTCACTTTTGAGCCTATAAAATGAACTGAGAGGCAGTATGGATTAGGGGAAGAACAGAAATCTAAACCTTGGAACCACTTAGTGGAATTAAGTACTGTGGAACTCTACGCAAATCACTTAACCTTATTTTAAAAGCCATAGGACTGACTGTCTTGCCTCACAGGTCTTTCCCACTCCAGTAACATAATAAATCAGATTTCACTGTTAAAAAGTAGCACTGAATAGTTTGAAAGTCCACACTTGCAAACTAGGAAACTGAGTTAAAATGGAAAGTATTTACTTTTCCTTAATTTTATGGTAGATTAAAGAAAAATTATTAATGCATAGATACAATAATAGAATCTTTTGAATAAGATTTCTGAAAAAATTCAAAAGAGACCATTCATAGTGAATATCTCTTGTGAATGGGTCAAGGGGAAGCAAAAGAGGTGGGAGGGTTTCTGTTGCTTTTGAAACAGCCTAATTTTTTCATGGGCATGTATTACTTTTATAATTTTTTTAAAATGCCAATTTTAAATCATGGAAGGCTATATAATGTAGCAGAAAATACAATGAACTAGAAAAGCATAGAAAAGATTTCTAGTCTGGCTCTGTCTAGCTCTGTGACCTTGGGAAGTATGAGTTAACAACATTCTAGCTTTCTTATGAAAACAAGAATGAGACTGCTCATGCAATTTTGTATAAACTGGTCTAGGTTACTTTTCTCTTACTTAGTCATTCAGTGCATCCATCAAACACTGAAAGAACAGCAGGAACTAAACAAAAGTAAGAAAGAGTGCAAACTAATTTCCTTATAATGAAAATAACTAACAGCCAAAAAAATCTATCAGAGTTCTGCAAATGTTTTATTTACGGAAAAAAAAAAGAGAGAAGGAATAAAAGATAAACTTGGTGAAAACTCAAAATCTATTACTGAGATAGGTAAATAAATATATATTCAGACCTTGACCTGAATGTTTTATTAGAATGCTTTCCAAACATCTGTCCATAAAGCAATTAAATAAAAAAGAAAAATTCTCAAAACACATAAATGACAACTATGCTGGGGTTAGGATAGTGTCTTCTGTTTCTTAATTGATTTATGGGTTATACTTTCTGTCTCTAAATACTAACTCAATTATTGATCTCCCTAATGATGGATCGGAATGCATGCAATTATTCTTTGTAGCTTAACATTCATCCTATGCCAGAGAAAAAAAAGGTTTGTTACTGAATTTTTCTTCCCAGCTTTATGTGACCAGCAACAGGGTCACATGGCAATCAAAGCAGCTTTGTCATACTTTACTGTTAACATGTATCTTGCTACTGTAATTTTCTGCCATTTCAATCTCTTGAATATACTGTTAAATATTAAAACAGTCTTCTTAAGCATTTAAGCTATGCGCAATTTTTGAGCTTTAAAATAATGCTTTTTCTGACACTTCATCTAATGAAAAAAATGAATAAAAATGAGGAAAATAACATTTTTTCCTCCATAGTTCTAAGTTTAGCTAACTGCAACAAATAAATTGTACCTTTCAATTTACTATGAAGCACCAAATAGTTACAGATTTTTTTAGGTAAACCTTCTAAGAGGCAGACAGAAAGGCAGACTCTCTGTGCCCCTGATCTCTATTTCTTGACCAAACCATTCATACTGATTTGAGATACCTGACTACACTAACCATTTCCAGTCTGACAGCTCTATGGGAAGATGCAAACCGTGTGAGTGACTGGCACAGCCAGCCCTCCACAGAGCACCTTCCACCTTAGCCCCTTAGGGCAACCAAGTGCCATGCCCACTGCTTATTAACTGAGAAAATGTGTAAGGATGGAAACCTCTTTCTTCCTCCTAAATACGCATGTAAATACCCTAGTTGGGGCTTTATTGTGCAAGCATGGTCCTAAAAGAAAAGCTTGATTAGGAATCTCCTGCCACTCCAGGGACACTGCCCACGTTGCAGAGTTCTCTTTATGTCTGGTCTCCACGAATACTAGCTCTTCCATTGTTTGCAGTGAGACTTTCAAGCCCAGGAGCTAAACAGTGAATCATCCTGTTTTTTATTTGTTGGTCTTTATTATTTCACACTTAACTTTAAGTTTCCACATTTTACCCTTCTCTAACTTGCTTTTTTTACAGGAAGACAGTACTTATTATTTGTTTGTTAAGAATAAGGATTAGAGCCTTGGAAGCAGATTGATCTAGCTTTGCCCCAGGAGCAATGTGACCTAGGGCAAGTTACTTATCACTCAGTATCTCAATTCCTTTAACTAAAATTAGGACTATCACGCCTCTTACCACTAATTTCACAAGCTGCTGTGAGGAATAACAAGACACAAAGTACCCAACAAGCAGTATGCATAAAAGTCCTGCCCTTCTGGAAAATACACTCTTAGCTCTAGCACTGTCTAACTCTGTAAGTGAAATTCTCTACGTCTCCATTTTCTCAACTGCACAACGGAAAGCTCCAAGTGTGTAATGAAGACTGGAAATAATTAATGCAAAGCAGTTAGCATAGGATCTCAACAACTGTTCGTCCTAACTTACAAATATGAGTCCCCTTCCTTCCACCTTGAAGTTGAGCTGCTGAGTTTCTCTAACATGGCTGCTTTTCATTCTACCGTTTCACTTTGCGCTTCAGCACACATCCAAACCTGTCCTGTGGGCTTCAGGAAGCATGGCTGCCTTTCTGCTGGTGCCTTTCCTTCAAGTTTGAAGGAGATGCCAACTGATTAAACCCACACGGAGAGGCTGTAGTGGCACCAGCGAGCACTATAAAGAAATTCAGGTTAATGCTTTAATAGGATTTAGGTGCTTCTCAATTGCAGCAATGTGAGATGTACTGTAGCTTTAAATAAATTAACATGAGAGACAGGATCCTACCGTAAATGCTAAAATTATTGGCAAGAGACAAAATAAGACAAAACAAAAGGCACTAGCTGAAAACAGTCCCGAGGCCATGTTAATAAAACCTGCAGAAGCAAGGAGTCACGAGCAACAGGAAAAAGATGTACATGAATCGCCAAGACTTAGTGGCAAGTCTGGACTGCGCCCTCAAAAGCAGGCTTCGTTTTTTTGAGGTTTTTGTGGGGTTTTTTTTAAAGCTTTTTAAAAAAGTCTTTAACGCTGAAGACAATGCTCAGCTGTGGCTCTAGAACTGGGTAATTCTTAAATTCCAACAAGGAACTATCCTAATTTGTTAGTCATGACTAGTCTGTATTCTCATGAACTATCCCAATTAATCTAAGCTTCATGACTTCAGAACTTTATCATGGTTCTCAACTTGCTGTATTGATGCTACATGGAGTCCCAAAGAACATATTCTTTGCCCACGTTCATTCACGAAAATATCTCAACAAAAACCTCAGTCATCTAGGGCCGCAGCCTAAGGCAGGCAGCCTGGCGCCTATGAGCAGCTCCCGCCACAGAGGAGCCTCTGCACAGTCCGCAGGTGCGCCTCAGGACAAGCACAGGCCTTCAGTCAGACACAAATCCTGCAAGGCAATTCATCGCCTTTTCTACACCTTGGGCTCACAGCAGAGAGCAAAAGACACAGAAAGAACTTGAGGACTCTCTGGTCACTCGGGGTGCCCTGGGAGAAGCTCTCTCCACATCTTACATTGCTGCTTAGAGAGCACGACCCTCACTACTCCGCCAAGCCCTTCCCTGAGACGCCACCCTGATGTGTCTTTGTTTTTGCTGTTTTCCTTGCCATGATTCTACCTTAAGCCATCCACACCTTAGACCTGTCAAAACCGATTTAACTACATGAATCTCTCCTCTTCACCAGAACCCACGCCACCGTCTCCCAGTTTTTATCTTGAGTGCTTAATATCTATTTCACCAATGGAGACACTAATGATACACAGTGTCTTATCTCTAATTGCTTTAAGTGTTTACATCTTACCTTCCTAATAATGCCAAGTTCTTTGGCAGGACTTTGTCAAATTATTTTACTCATGTCCACCAAATGCCAAAGCAAGATTAAAAAAAAAAAACTGTTAGAAAAGATTCCCAGGGATATAGATAACAAAACAAATTCTAAAATGAGTAAATCTGATAGAACAAATGTTCAGAGTGAATATAAAGCATGTTTTTGCTTTCAAACAGTTTATAGTCCTATATGCATATACCTGGACTGATCTTCATCATACCACCATAAGTATTAAGTAAAATAAAGCAATGGAATAATGGGGAGAGTATGAGTACCATTCCATATACCACCTGCATAAAAAAGGGAAATATATACATATACACTTGCATATACCTATGTAAACTAATCTCTGGAAAAATAAAAAGATACTGGCAATAGGATTTAACACTAGCAGAGTAACTAGCTGACTGGGCAGTAAGTAAGGAAGAGACTTACAATTTCACTTATACTATTTTGTGCTATTTAAATTTTATACTATTTACATGTATTTACCATTCCAAATAATAATTTAAACGAGATGAAATAATTACTTAGAGAGACTACCTGTTGAAAACATTTTTAGATATATATGTGTTTTAGTGAAATAACACAAGAATTAAAATGCTCTGCTATGCAAATTCTTCATTATGTTAAAGGCTCACACTCATTCAAACATTTCTTGGGTAACTAGGGAGATTTTAAATGCTAGCCCCTATACAACTTTATAATTAAATAAATTTTTATCTTAAAAACTTATCTCTAATCAATAATCACTTCTATATTAAATTTGTAATCATTAACCTTATTGGTGAAGACAGCATGAAGAAATGAGGAAAACAGTGGTTGTGAAACTGGAAACACATGGATTTGAACCCTCCACTTTCTAGCTGTGTGAGTCTCAGCTAATCACTTAACCTATGTGAGCAGTAACCTTCCTCTCCAGGGCAGAGGCCAGGGCCAATCCGAGCCTGTCACCTATTTTTTGTAAAGTTTTATTGGAACAAGCTATGCCCATCTGCTTGCATATTGTCGATGGCTGCTCTCACCGCACAATGTCAGATTTGACTAGTTCTGACAGAGACCACATGCCCTGTAAAGCCGAAAATATTCGTTCTCTGGCCCTTAGCAGAGAAAGTTTACCTGCCTCTGCCTGAGAGCAGAATGTAGACAGACCACATCTACACTGAAATGTTTGTAAGCATGACCTCCACTCCACGCAGGTAGCAGGTCAAAACTACTTTCAGAATAACATGAAGACATTATTTATCTTTTTCATCTGACTTTCTGCCAGTGCACAATGGAGTTTTCCAGAGGCTACATGATGTGTGATGTCACAACAGACTACATGCAGAAGCAGACACAAAATACAGCTGTTTTCCCTTAAGCCAGACATTAGAGAGATTTAGAAAAAAACGTGCCACTTTTCTGACTAAATATTTTTTCTTTTAGAAAACTGTTGTTTTAGTTAGAAAGGGGTTATGTGTGTTAACATATAATGGGTTTATTATTGTTATTTTTAAAGCCATAAATATTTTAACTTTTCTCAGTTTTAATTCTTCGGAGTAAATATTGACAAGTTTAACCTACATAAATAAAAGCTCTCTTGCATGCTCAATAATGTTTATAGGTGTTTTGAGGCCAATAAGTTTGAGAGTGTGCTATACTATAGTTCTAAAGCATCAGAGTGGCATGATTAACTGTCCTTCCAGAACAGTCTATACACTTGGCAGGTCTGGATAAACACAGAGTAGAGTCTTCCAGGACACTCAATGACACTCCACCATCCAGCAGACAGCTTAAGGAGAGAAATGTGACAATTCTGATGAGAAGCTCCAGAGTACCTGTTAAAAAACTTTATTCAAAACTTTGAAATGAGGCCAAAGGAGGACAACTTGTCCTTTCACTGTCATACAGGAGAAATGCCCATCCAAAAATCACCTACCGCCTCGGTTACCCAACTGTGCACCCCAGCACCCCAGAACACCACGGCCAATTCACAGGTGGTGGGATATTTTTAATGGCGGGGGGGGAGGGGGAGATGACGGAGATGACAAACGGACACCTGTCAGAGACTATGCAAACTACTACTAGGTAGCCCACAATTTCAACATTAAACTGTATTGCATTCCCTGCAATAGTCAAATCTTTGTAAAACTGGGTTTTCAGTGATGACTGTGATATAAAGTCAAATCAACATGGACAGGAAATGACAGCAAAGGTGTCCAAACTGATCCCAGGTCTGACAAGCTGCACAGTGCCCAACAGGCATACATGCCCTAATAATAAGCAATTGTGGTTATTTAAGAAGAAAATCAGTTTTATTCTTTTGATTTATGTGCATTATTTGTCCAAACAGCAACTTCCATGTTTCCCTGAAAATAAGACCAGGTCATACAATAAGGTTTGCTCCAGAAGATGCATTAGGGCTTATGTTCAGGGGATGTCATCCTGAAAAATCATGCTAGGGCTTATTTTCCAGTTAGGCCTTATCTTGGGGGAAACACAGTATGTTGTAGGTATATAAACACTTATTTTCTATAAAAACCTACCTAGCTACCCAAATGCTCTCTGACCTGGTTTTAACATCTTACCTGTTACTTCACTAATTAAAGAATTGATTAAAATGTTTGGCATTTATTCATTTAATATTTGCTTTAGAGTCTCAATTTCACCTTTTTGTAAATTATACTTTAGTATACTGAAGTACTTTTCCAGTGTACCTCAGAATAACTCTACTTTAAAAAGCTAAATTTTAAAGATTTCATTAACTAATCATCACACACTATGGAGGGATGTATACACATATACAGGAATTCGTAAAGTATCAAAAAAGATTCCATATACACGCTTGTGTTCAAATAAAGGACATATGTATGTGTTACAATACAAATTAAACTCATCATTCTATGTGGTTTTACGCATTTTCTGATTTTTAATAAATACATTCAATCCTTTTGTACTCAAAAATACAAAATACTTTTTTTAGTGTTTGGGATGATTTATGAAAACATTCTTCAAAAAGCAGTATTAATGAAAGCTTTAAAAAGTGAATGAGTAATATGGAATTAAATTCCCTCCAAGGAAACATTTTAGTATTTTTTATTAAACAGAGGGCTAAGGACAAAAGAACAAATTGGCATATTTGTACAATTAGAAACCTTTAATGCAGAATAGGCCAGTAAATAAAAAATATAGATAATTTATTTTACCCTCAACTTCCCACTGATGTTTTCTATTATTTTTCACTCCATGTCAAACATTCTTATCTAGATCATTCTTCTCATTTCAAGCTCCACAAGTGATAAATGTGTTTAAGAAGGAAAAAGGAAAAGAAAAACTTTCCCCTTTTTGGTACCCTCATGAGGAATGGTAGGGGAAAAAGCAAAGCAAAATCAAGTGCATAAGTATGTTTCTAGATGTGCTGAAACATGCCTATCCAAGTAAGAAGAAAATTCTGGAAGTGTTGGTAGTTTGTAAGCAGCTTCCTTCTTTCCTCATCTGATAAATGTGACTCCTGGATCCATTTCTGTCTGGGTCTCTTTTCACCTATGCTGCCTCCTTTTATTACTCAGAGTAGCTATCTCATCTTACTATTAGATACTTGGTCTAACACTACTTAGAACTATCTTTTATATGTGAAGTATCGAAAACAGATCACCACAATACTAGTGAACCTTAACAGTCAAAAGACCTCGTTATAACATATGTGTCTGAGATCAAAAATCAAACCTATAAAAATACTTGTTGTAAATGGGGTCAATTTTACGGTAGTTCTACCACATGCCTTTAATGCATAGTTTATATAAACATAGGACTGTAATGAATACGTGATGCTAATCCTGAATTATGATCACTTAATTTTTAACAGCTGACCAGTTTCATTCATAATATAGTGAACAGAATATAAAAGTGTGCTGACAACCTAGGAAGAAATTTATGGAACGGGCTTTACATGATTTGTCTAGTTATTCTTTCAGCTGCTTACATGAATTATCTCATTTAATCTTCAAAACAACCTATATAAAGTAGATATCATTATTATTACCTTATTATTCCTATTCAGAAAACAGGAACAGAAACACGGGATATAGTGAGTAGAGCAGTTTTACTATGTATGCTAAGAGAATAATTAGAATAGGACTTATAATAAAGTCCTAAACTTTTGTCATTTATTTCCCAAGGAGCCGTCTATTGGGTGGTAGATTTGGGCTCATCAGTAATCCTTGTAATGATGTATACGTGCATTACTTCCCTGAAGAAGTCGCATGTACAAAAAGTTCTACTTCCCGAACGCGGGATTTACAATCTACATTCTCATGCTGTGGGTCAGGACGACGGGCCTGCTCACTCGCCTTGTCCTACCTGGTGTCACCAGAGCCTCAGCGCCCAGCTGGCTCCTCAGTAACTTCAGCTATTTCTGAAAATACCTGATTTGTTCAAAGGAGTTACAGGGTGTACTGCATCCTTCCTTGAAAGAGACCAGAAACGCAAGGTGCCAATGTCCCAACTGAAGGCTTCTCCATGATGTACTCAGAAGAATTAAAAGAGCTCTGAAACTTGGAAAGCTTAGCTTACAGGAAATGAAAGCACAAATACAGAATTCTTTGTTCTACATCGTCTACAGAACATACACTGTGTTATACTTCAAACACTGAGCCATGTTTAAATGTACCGGTAGTATTCTTGAACTGAAGAATCCTCCAGTTTGAAATGTACTTACATATTTTATCCGGTTTTTACTGGGTCTGTTCAACACCAGGTGCCCTAAGGGGTGGGGGCGGGGGACGCCTTGCCAGTAGAGTACGTTAGTAACCTGCCCTTCGGAATTCACCAAACATGCTTCCAGTGATCAAAGCATCATGCAAGACAGTACACACTCCGCTCACTACTCGATCATCCTCACGTGTTCCACGCCAGTCCTCCAAGCTTTTAGAGACTGGGTGAAGGAAGGCTACAGAGATCAAGATGAAAAGTAGAAACATATAATCCCAATTTTCCTATTTTTCACATACTGGGTATTTAAGGAACTCCCTCTGGAACTCTAGCTGAATGTGGTATTTCTTTTCAATAGTGAAATCAAGGCCGAAAAATATTACTTATTTAAGGACATAAATCATTAGCAGAAGAAAGTTGTTATTTATTTCAGAGATGTGACCCATGCTTTGATATAAAGCTTAAATTCTAGATTTTGACATTATAAGTAAGAAACAAAGGAGGGGACACGGTGGCATGCTACACTGAAATTGATTTAATGCTTTTAAGACCACTAACAAAAAACTCAAAATTCTCCAGCTAGTGGTCCAATTTTCTCTTTCAGTGAAACTTACCTTCTACACATTTTTTAAAAAAAATCTCAGCTCACATAAAATACTTGAGTCAACTGTCTTCAATTACACCTACTAAGACTCTCCTTTGTTTTCTAACATTCTCAGTGCCACATTAACACTCTGTAAACGACACTGGTCGATTTCAGTAGTACATGATAATCCTTCAAATGTTGCCCAACAATATTCCCTCTAGGCTCTTCTGTGTGCAACCAATTAGAAAGGCCTCCTTCTTTCCATGAGGCATGGTAAGATTTCAAAATGTATTGAGGTTGTTTCTAGTAAGAAGAATTGCAATTCACAGGCCAGCAATGGGATACAAAGTCCAACAGGGTAATGTATGCTTTGTACTAGGAAATATTTGAACTAAAGTAACCATCATAAAGAGCCCAACTGCTCAAACTTGAAACTTGAACAAATCACTTGATAATAAAAAATACTGAAGAAAAACTCAGGTAAAACTGATAATTATAAGAATAAAGGTTTTAACCCATAAATATAATATTTTAAAAGATCATCTTTTAAGGTAAGAATGGCAAAGTGAATGGTTTTGTTTTAATGACATAAGTCAGTATTTTGTTTTATGTTAGGTAACTTTTGAGACCACATTTTGCATTTTGATCCTAGGGCAAACTAAATAGATTTACAGCGGAGAGAAGTATGCTCCGTTCAGTTCAACCAAAAATGTTGATATCCTTTGTACTAGGAATTGTAATAGATACTGAGCAGAGTAAAAGGAAAAATAATAATGCACACTGGACACCAAAATAAGTATGATTCTGTTTAAAAATTCAATTTACGAATAATGTAGAAATTGGGAAAGGGGGGGAAGGAAACAAAATTCTCATCTTCCTTAGTACAAATTCAAAAAAATTAAAAACAAAAATAGTAGTAAAAATATACTATTGATAAACTTAGAGGTAAAATTGCAGGGGGTGGGGTGGAAGCCAGAAAAGTTGCCTCAGGGGAACAGCAACTTTGAGCAGGCTCTCAAAGGAGAGAAAGTTAACTTGAGTTGTCAGGGAGGACAGAAAGGGTAGGGAAAAAAGAACACAAACAATAGAGAAAAGGCATTTAGACTATGCTAGAAATTGTGAAGGGCAACTCTGGTTGGACAAATAAGCTTCTACTGGGGAGCAGGAATACCAGATAAAGGTCGGGTGCATTCTAAACACAACTGACACCACATAATGTTCTTATGTGAAAGAGTGCCTCACGCAAAGCAGTCTAACAGAATTGCACACAGGGCAAACTCCAAGGGGAAGACCCCGCCCTGCAGAAGACTAAGGACAGCTCAGATCTGAACGTTGTAACGAGGAGGCGGCCCCACTGTTACATAAGTGCATATTTCATCTTAGCACTCACCGCTTTCCATATTCTTCAGCCATAAATATTAAGTGACAGTACTTCAACCCTGCACAACTATTAATAAAACCCTAAATGAAGTATATTACCACACTCTACTGACAGGCTCTCAGAATATAAATTTAATACTTTCTAAGAACCACAATTAATAAAAGCTTTCTTCCTATAATATCCTGTAAACACTCCAAATACACCAAAGAGGTGAACCAAATGATCATAAAGTACATTATGTGCTCTCAAAACCTTTCATTTGATTCAATAAAAGGTTGGCAATAGAACTGTAATGCTAATAAACGGATTTCAAAAATACCATGTTTCCCCAAAAATAAGACCTAACCAGAAAATAAGCCCTAGCATGATTTTTCAAGATGACAGTCCCTGAACATAAGCCCTGATGTGTCTTTTGGAGCAAAAATTAATATGAGACCCAGTGTCGTATCTTAGGGGAAACACAATAATACCAGAACCACAGTGGTTTCAATCAGCTCTTTAAACATTTAGTAAAGTTCTTTAAAAATAGAAAATAGCTCATGTCATTATTTTAAGGGTAAAGTCAACATACAATATCACATTGTTTATACAGCAGATTGCCATTATTTAGAAAGATTTATAGAAATACTTAACTCTTTAAATGCAGTCACGTATACAAAAACTGATTTAAAAATATTTTAATAGCAAGTTTCTTCTAATACAGGAAATTACCAGAAACATAAAAAATTTAAAAAATTGTACTTATCCTTAATTATTTTCTAAATATTGCTACCAGCACCTCCACCACTAGTGACAACCAACCACCATTAAAACAAGAACCACATTAGATGCTATGCTAGTCACCTTATTTATATTATTCAATCTGAAACAATCTAAAACAACAATCTTTTTCTACACACACACACTCACGGCAAATGTGGGCTCAGTAATTTTAAGTGGAGTGAAATTTATTTATGCAATCTTTTCTTAACATTTTTAATTATGTTCGTTAAACTGATGAGGGAAAAAGTTTAGAAGAAAAGTTCATAAAATCAGCCAAAAACACCACACTTACACAGCATTCTTAACCTTCTTTTAAGAAATGAACATTCTTGTCTAATGGGAAAGGAGAAACGTCCTGAAATCCAACTCTGATCGCAATGCTTCCTCCTGCTGCCAACACGCTCCACAGATGCCACAGGAACAACATTTTATTGGGAGCCCTGATCACACTTTCAAAGAAAGGACCAAATGGGTCCTTTCTTTGGTTTGGTCACGTCTTGGATGTTCTTTCCTCTTACTTTCCTGTCTCATTTCTCATCCTCAATTAATAAAGACTGTTTAGGAACATTTTTATAAAGTCTTAAAAATGACTCAGGACACGGCTTTACATAAAAGTCAACTATGTCAACTCAGAAAAGAAATAATAAAGACCTTTTATGCCTTTACATTTTTAAAAAATATGTTTCATGTTTATAAATTTGGGTGATGAGTCTATAAACAGTATCTTTAAAACTGTATAAAACAAAAGCCATGAATTGGGAAAAAATTCATATTACTTAAACATTAGAATTACTAAGAAAATAGGGGTCCTTTCTTTAATTACTTCAGTAAAATATTAAAGTGAAAGTCTCCCACCACAGGGTGATTCAGCCCCAGTGGCTAAGGAATCCCATTTTCATAGACAAACATCATAAATCTAAGTGAAGCACAAACGGCAGGGTAACAAAGCACTGGCAAGTTTTCTGTCCTAAAAGACTCACTAGGTACCACTTCCGGGAGTAAAAAAGTAGCTCCTCCTAAACCAAAACATCTCTCACTCCAAAAAAATAACAAGCGAAAACTCGGAAGGAATAAGGGGCAAGAGTCTACACTGGGAAGAGAGGAATGGCACTGAGTGTCCCTTTTTTTGTTTGTGTTTTCTAAACAGCTGTTAGCATGAGGGCAGATTAAACCACACGGGGTGGCTAAAACAAACAGAAACCCCACTCCGGCTTTTCTGGCTTGAATAACCAGAGGAGTACATTCAAAGAGACCACAGCAGCTAGAAAATGACAGGAAATCCTGGAAAGAAGAGAGTCAGAGATAAAACTGCCAAGTCTCTGGTTGACCCCTGAATTATGTGCATGGGTCAAACTTAGCCCAGCTGAGATTAAAACAGTGGTTCTCAACCAGGGGCAATTTGGCCTCCCCAGGGACATTTGGCAGTATCTGGAGACATTTTGGGTTGTCAGAACTGAAGCAGGATGCTTCCATATCTCGGCTAATGTAAATAATACTGCAATGAACATAGGGGTGCATGTGTCTTTTCAAATTTGTGTTTTCATTTCCCTTGGACAAAAAGCAGGAAATAGAATTGCTGGGTCGTATGGTACATCCATTTTTTTTTTAGTATATGTGCTGCCGAAGCGAGCACGGTACATCCATTTTTAGTTAAGGAATCTCCCTACTATTTTCCATCTTGGCTGCACCAGTTTGCAATCCTACCAACAGTGCACCAAGGTTCCCTTTTCCCCACATCCTCGCCAACACTTGCTGTTTGTTTATTTATTGATGATAGCCATTCTGACTGGTATGAGGTGGGTATCTCAGTGTGGTTTTGATTTGCATTTCCCTGACGATGAGTGACGTTGAGGCTCCTGTCTGTTGGACATCTGTATGTCCTCTTTGGAGAAATGTCTTTTCGTGTCCTCTGTTGGATTGTTTTGTGATTGAGTTGTATGAGTTTCCTATATATCTTGGATATCCACCCCTTCTAGGATATCCCATTTGCTAATATCGTCTCCCATTCAGTGGGTTGCCTTTTTGTTTTGTTGAAGGTTTCCTTTGCTGTGTAGCAGCTTTTTAGTTGATGTACTCCCATGTGTTTTTTTGCCTTGCTCGAAGGGATAGATACTGATGTCAAATGGTTTACTTCCTATGTTTTATTCTAGGAGCTTTATGGTTTCAGGGCTTACATTTAAGTCTTTAACCCATTTTGAGTTTATTTTTGTATATGGTGTAAGAGAGTGGTCCAGTTTTCCCAATACCACTTGTTGAAGAGACTGTCATTACTCCAGTGTATGTTTTTACCTCCTTTGTCATAGATCAGTTGACCATATAAGAGAGGGGTTATCACTGGGCTCTCTATTCTGTTCCACTGATCTAGGTGTCCATCAATAAATGAATGGATAAAGATATATATAGATATATAGGTACATACAGACAGATAGATAGATGTATCACATATATATCTATAATGGGATATTATGCAGCAACAAAAAAGAATGAAATCTTGCCATTTGCAACAACATGGATGGATCTAGAGGGTATTATGCTAAGTGGAATAAGTTGGGCAGAGAAAGGCAAATACCATATGGTTCCACTTATAAACAGAATCTAAAAACAAAACAAAAACAGACTCACAGAAACAGAACAAAGGAATGGTTACCAGAAGAGAGGGGTTGGGGGGATGGGTTAAAAAGGGGAAGAAGAATATAGCCAATATAGTAAGATTGCATACCAACTATACTTAAATTTGTATTTTTAAAAAGGAGGCCTGTGCTACTGGCATTGTGTCGGAAGAGGCCAGGGATGCTCTAAGCATCCTACAATGCACAGGACGGTCCCCACAACACACACTTCAGACAAGTACCTTGAAATAAACTATTTTACAAAGCAGGAGATATATAAGCATTCAATTTAAAATGCAGCTATTTTCTACAATAATCAATGTCATTAATCTGTGATAATTATCTATTGGATATACTGAAATATACTTCTACGTATGTTTAGATTCAGTCCCTAAAGTTCCTATGACTAAGGACACTATGGAAAACATCCTAAATGAGACAAGATAAGAGCAAATCGAAAAGTACTTCCTTCCTGTTACCAAAAGGTTAATCATCAGAACATTCATTCATGTATGTCCTGACCCTTTTTTCCCAACAAGACAGGTGGCCTTTAGCTAAGACATCTTAAGCAAAGGTAAAATAGGCGGTCAAGTACATTATAAAACTAAAGAATACTTCAAGTTAACTCCTACTTGGTACCTAAGATTTCCTCTCACCTCTGCCTAATCTGATTATGAATCCCATCACAGAAGTTACTGCGATCCTTCTCTCCACACACATTCTTGAAAACTTTCATACCCTTTGGAAGAGTAATATCAAATCCCATGGAGCGGTGAACTACAAAGGAGTTACTTTCTGCTTACAATAAAACCAAAGACAATATGCTCCTAGGAAAACAAAGAAGGCAGGATACATGCACGGGCACATACATACATATGCGTATCTGCATGCACGCATGTACACACACACACACGGAAAAAAAGAAGGAATATAAGACATTTTTAAAATAAAAAATGTGAAAACTAAAGTCCAGATGGATTCATTTAAGTCCCACAAGGTATAATAAATAGTTAACAGAAGATTACCCATATTTCTGGGTGGTTGGTCTAGTGAACAAAACGAGCTTTGCTTCCAGCCTAGTCTCAGTCCTCTCGCAGGAATAGAAAAAGGAATTACAACAATGATACTCACCCAAACTCTCTAGTATATTTTAAAAAAAAAAGGTACATCTTACTGTCAGGTGTTTAAAATCCTTGTTAAAACTAGACAGTACATATTAATATTCAAACATTTTATTTTAAAATATGAAAATCAATTATCGATGTTGATACACTTTTTAGACTGCCAATAGGCCAAATAAAGAATAAAAACTAATGATGATCTCTTTTTGGTTATTAAGGAAAAAAGGAAAGAAAGAAAAAGTTTAACTGGAAACCACACAGTTGTTTATCATCTCCACTGGCTGAACTGATACTTCAATTAAACATTCTCTCTTCTATTCATAATGTTTGTGAAAGTACAGAGTACTCAGTACATGAAACACACTTAAAACTCCCAGCCTGTATCACTTAGTTTTATCATAGGCTCTTATGAAATCTTTGTCTCCTTCCTTCCTGGATGCAACAGTTTTCACTTTGCAGCTACTTGTAACAAATATAGCAAGAACTCTACATTCAGTATCTTCATTTCTACTCCCACTGCTAACTCAAGCTACCCACATGAAATTCCCGACTCCACTGAAACTGCTCACGTTACAGAGTCTGCATAACCGCCCAATCTACTAGTCCTCTTAGTATCCGTTTTGTAGGACTCTGCAGCAGACACAGCGAATTAACCTTGAAACTTTAAAAACCCATGGTTTTCGTGACACGTCTTCCCGGTTCTCATTTCCCATTGACCTTTCTTAATCTCTTTTCTGTGTTCCTCTTTTTCTACCCGTCCTGTAAATGTTGATGCTTCCCAGGACGCTAACGTCGTCCCTCTTTTCACCCAATTCTCAAATATATTCAAGTGACAAAATATATAGCACTTTTGATATATCTTCTCTTCCATCAGACAAACTAGAAGAAAGTGACCACATATTTTACAGATCTATGGGGAAAAGAAGCTGTAGAACAACTGTGCATGATTAGATAAGTCCACATTATCCCATGAATATTATTTTACGGATTGCCCATCAGATAGCTCTTGTTAACAGATATGTGGCAATAGGCCCCACATGTGCAAAGTAAATTCATGAGGAAAGCTGAAAAAATGATCACTACTGATCATATTTTTCTGAACACGAGGAAGAGAGTCCCTTTCCAGTTCACACTTAAGTATTTGTTACATGTCTGCTTAGGCTCTAGACAAGGGATCCCCTTTGCCTGCCTTTTCGTGTTTGCACCTCTAGAAGGAAACACAAATCACTGGGCTATAACAACGAGAGCACAGGAGAGAGGATGGGAAGGAAAATGAGAGCTGAAGAGAAAGAGAGGGTAAAGAAAAAGAGGCAAGAGAAGTTTTAAAGTGGTAAAAAAAACTATTTTCCCACATCAAAATATTTCATCTTGGTATACAAAATCCATTTTTTTGGCTCTTAAAACCAAAAGGCAAGGGTGTTTCTTGAATATGTATGTTAAGTTGTGTAAGAACATAAAAAAGAAATCAACGAGATAATCCCAAGCTTAAGAATAAATATCCACATGAAACAACACAAAAGCAGTCAAAATAACACACTTCCAATGTGTGTGTGTGTGTGTGAGAGAGAGAGAGAGAGAGAGAGAGAGAGAGAACGTGTGTGCGCACACAGTATATACAAAGTAATTCAAATATTTGCAAGTATGGGAAGCTATTTGGAGTATCATCCAGTAGCAGGGTAGTTTGCCCATGAAGAAGAGAGGGCTAATTAAATAAAAAATGCACTAGCAAGTTGGTTATTTTTGCTCCCCAGTATTTGTGTTAATTTAACTACTATATACCTGACACCAGAAAAGCTCAAAGGTGCAAACTGTGATTGGGGGCAAGCAATTATTTTGCTAAAAATGGCATTCAAAGACTAAAGTGTATAGACTTAAAATTCTATAGTAATCAAATGTGGGTTGAAAATAGACTAGGTAAGAAAATGAGAACCTCTCCAAAAGAAAGAACCTCCATGATTGGAATAATTTCTAAGTCATTTTAAAAATATGTTTTTCACTGGTTTGTTTTTAAGCATATAGGGAAGCAAAGGCTTTTTCAAGTTCAACATACTTTAGAAAGCACAAATTTTGTACGTTTTATGTCAGTTGTCATAACTCTTTAGGACAAAGCCAGAAACTTTGATAAGCCAAAGTTTTCTTTCCTACTTATTATATTCGCAAGGATATGAATAACAAAAGATATGTCATTATAGAGAAAAATTATATGAATAAATTTATTTTATCTTCTGGAGCCTGCCTGGTCAGTGTGTGTGTGTGTGTGTGTGTGCGCGCATATATGTATGAGCGTATGTATATATATAAAATAATATTTCTAAAATTATCTTGAGCATCACCTCATATCAAACATTAAGAACTCTATTTTAGAGTCCAGCTAGTGATTTAGTTTTGCTATCAAGACAGAGAGAAATTATAGCTCAAGATATCGTGCTATTAATCCAAAACCTATTCATCAATATATTCATTTGTTACCAATATTGGAATTATTTCAGCTACATAAAATACGCTGTGTTAAACTGAATACTATTCTTTAAAACATATTCCTTTTATTTGTAGCTAATGGCATCAAACGAGCATTCCTAAAAATAATAATCTGTGCATAGAATGTGTTTAACAAATTTTCCTCTCCATTGGTCACTAAACTGATATGTACCAAAAAAATAAAATAAGCTTAAAGAAAATTTATTTTTTCCCCTTCTTAACTAAATTATAAACCAGACACATAAATTATCTCAATTCTTACAATAATCCTCTAAGTCAGTAATTGCTATTATCAACTCAACAGCAAAAATGAAAAGTTCAGCTCAGGAAAAACTAAACAATTTATCCAACGGCAAGTAACTTGCAAAGGAAAAGTATGGGATGGGACCCCAAATCCTGTAACTCTATATGTCTTCCTCCACAGTGTCACTCTGTCCATCCAAAAGGACAACCCCTGAGATCATGTTTCAATATCTACCAAGAAGCTCTACTTTCCACTCGGAGAATAAAAGTGCCCAAGTCATTACACTTAACAAAGCTTTACTATAGCAAATGCCAACTATTTCAATTCAATCTTTGGTTTAAAATTTTCTAATTGTTTTGGTTGTTTCCATGTCTTGGCCACTGTAAACAAAGCTGCAATGCCAATAAATTTAATAAAATAAAATTTAAAAAAAAATTTTTCTAATTGTTAACAACGCCTTCTAAAAGATTTTTTTTCAAAACCAGTAACTTTTAGGGGAGTGAGGGAGGGCAAAATGGGCAAAGGAAGTCAAATACATGATGATAGATGGAAACTATAGACTTTTGGGTGCTGAGCAGGCAATAGAGTAGACAGATAAGCAAGTTACAGGATACACCTGAAATTTATGTAGTGTTATCAACTAATATTACCGCAACAAAAAAATATCATTAATATTTCTACACTACAAAAAAGAAGTTCCACATTCAATCAAGAGCAGACAGTCTAAAAACAAGATAATACAATTGCACTGCTCAGATATCAATAGCCTCCCAGTTACATAAAATCAAATGTCCAAATATATTAGATGTATTGTTTACATGTGGTTTGCTAAAGTTAGGAAGACTTTGGGATCTAAATGAAGTGTAGAGGTATACAATCTCTATACAAAATAGACTGATAACTACATTGACTTTTAAACAGTATTTTTACTATTAAACTATTAATTGCTACTCCTTCAATCACTATTTTATGTCCACATTTCGTTTCCTCTTGCCCCTCAAATTCCTGTCAAATCATCATCACATAAACAACCTCTAACTACTGACCGAAAGATGTAGGACTGGCTCAGTAAATTCATCAGTGACCAGTTGTGAGAATGATAAAGATCACTGTGCTGCAGCAATTCAATATTTAACCATTCAGACTCATCCACATTCAAAGCCAAAAGCTTAACCATTCAGAAAATCTAAACCCCCTATAAATTTAAGGAAAACATTAAGATTAATTATGTCCATGGAACACATGCATTAGACCAAATCAGTAAATAAAAGGAAACAATTATCTCCATTAATCAAAGCATCTGTAAACAGAATCACACTCTCACACGCCCATACACACTGGCACCTTTCTAAAAGTATCATTATCCTTTTTCAGGCAAAGTTTGATATAAATAGTACCTATGCCTTATTTAAACACGAGTTTTTAACAAATCCTAATGGATTTTAAATGTACTAAAGAAGGGGAAACGTTTCAAGGAAGTTCATGGTGATTTGGGGAAAATATTGCCAGTCCCTAATTTATCTGATTTGAAAAAAGAAATCCAAATTTTCGTAAATTTGGTTAATGAGGAGATTCCAAAACCGAAATTTCATCAAAGCTTCAAGATATACAGGTTGCAGAGAAGTTGCTAATTAATCTCTGGTAGGAACAAAGAAGTTAAGAAAGTAAAGGTCCCAAAAGAGGCAAGAGTTGACAGCTGAAATTCTGGCAAACTACCCAAAAGGGCTAACCTTAGAGCTACCATACAAAGCTTCAAGAGCTCTTATCTGTAGCCAGAAGCTGGGACCCTTAGCTTAGGGCAAGTTCACAGATAGTAAAATAGGATCAAGATTGTGTACCCTGCTCTTTGGAAATAAAATAACCACCATCAACTTATGATTTCAATTAAGTCTATGCTGTGTTCAGAGGTAAGTGAGATTTGTAAATATTTGATTTTGAGGGTTTTGGTTGATTCTGGTTTGACTGATCTAAAACTTCACGCTTGTTTAGTAAAGAACTGCCTTTGAAGCCATATATATAATAAATGATGGTTACAAGTTTAGCATGTTTAGAGAAGTAATTCACAGTCCTGGTTTGACAACTGTCAAGGAAGTGTTGACTAACTTTTAAGGGGCATTAATCAATCCTTTAAATATTGTCACCATTTGAATTCACTTGACTGTTTTTAAGGTTATGCCATGTAACACTTTAAGGAAGGAAGCTAAAGAAGCATAATAGAATAACAAAATAGAACATTTCAATTATAAATAGTGTGGCAGTAAGGGTCTTAGACACATGCATTATTGATAATTATCTTTCTAGTCCAATTTTTAATAATCCACAAAAATTTTGTAATACAGTATTTAACAAAATGCAATCCAGGACTCTACTTTTGTACATGTAAACTACTAACATTATTAGAAAATAAATAAATAAGCTGTGTCCCCCTCACACCCCCCGTTCCCCCAAGATAGTTGCAGTCAAGCAAAAGAAACCAAGGAACCAAATCTAAAGACTCACCTTTTGTTGACTGGCTTTTCATCCTTTTCATAGGGTCGGACAAACCATTTCCCAATCCTAACGAAGTTCTTATCCATGAGGCACCTACAATAATTACATCAGTAATTACTTTCCAAGTTTCAGTAACAAATTAACAAGTCATTGCATCAATAGTCACAGATGGCATACACCACTGAAAATAAAAACGCCACCAATTAAACTGTCAAAATGTTTCCTTATCACTTAAAACTTCTATGTTATACTTACTGAAAGAACTTTCTGACTTTGGGCATAGATTTTTATTATATATTATTCTTGCCCATGTAAAAAAAAACTAAGTGCAATTAATTGGTTGATGTATTCCTGAAACGTCTTACACTTCCGAATTATTTCAAATCCAATCACACTTCTGTATTACTTCAATTCTTGTGTCATCAAGAATGCTGAGAAAGCAGGCAGAATTTCTTAAAAGCACTTCAGGGATATTCTTCCAAGTCACCGATGCCCATTTTGCAAGTTTTAATACTGGTTCTTTCTTGCTTGGCATGTGATAAGCAATCATTCGCAAGGATCTCAGGGAAAAATAAATAAATAAAAGCACAGCCAAGCTGTTCTACTCGAGTATTTTCCTTATGTAGGCATGAGGAAGCACTTGGTTCTGGCTGTGCAAGAAAATGAGGCATTACAGCCATTTCTTCAATAACCAGTATTTGCTATCCATATATCTAAGTAGTGCCCTGCTTCTGTTTCAGGACGTTTTGTGTACATGGTGCTTCAATGGCAAATCATGGGGTAATCTTTCTGAAGACATGCTAAATGGCACTTGAACTCAACTCATGTAATACAAAAAATGCACACAATTCAGTGGAAGTGACCACAATACAGACAGCCGTGACCGAGTTCACGCGTGTGCAGGCAAATGACAACTCGATCCTAACTACCATTGGCCAATTGTGAAGTGCCACCATTTGTAAGGAGCCTCCCTGATTTTAAAAATATAAATACATATATATAAAATGTACATTTTGAAATTGATGAAATACAGCACACTCTAACATTATTCAGTGAAATGACAGACTGTGTAAGAAAATCCACCAAAAAGCTTGATGTAATTCTTTTATACAAAGTTCTACCGACCAGTAAAAGAGCTGTGCAGCAAATCTTTATTCAATATTCAGGCAATTCTGCATGTGGCCTGTGCCTCTGTGAGTCCCACACCACCCAGGAGGATGGAAACCAGTGAAGCCTTCCCCCAACTCCTCCCAGGTTAGACGGGTGAGCACACGGCAATGGTCTCTGCCACCCCGGTGTGACTCTCCATGGGCAGAGCCAACGTGGAGTTACCGCTGCATCCAAAACCTCACTGGCTTCACTGGCTTTATTTTGAAAATGAATTTCTACAACTGTCTTCCTTGCTCACAGTGAAAAAAATCATTTTCAAAGTAACCCAATCTGTTTTCTAAGATTATAAATTAACTTGCTTTCTAGAGTTATAGACTACGTGGCTCCATTCAAGCTTAGGATAGAAAATGCGGAATACCCAAGAAGGTCAAAAGTACTCAAGAACTTCCGTACTAAGTACTTCCATTCATCGCTGCTAGCGCTGCTTTGGCCTGGAATCCCTCTCTTTTCCCAATCTATCCTTTCCTCCTCCACATCATTTAATTCTGTTCGTCTTTCCCATCCCAGATCAGCCTGCTCAGTACTCTAACACCTACAAATCAACAATACGCTTACCACTGAGTTGTAATAATTCATTTCTATGACTCTTTTCTGCCAAGAAACTATGAGCAATTTGGGGACAGAGACAGTATCTATCTTATTCACTGACAATATTCAACAAATATTTAAGTGCCTATTATGTAATATGCTTTATGTTCTGCTCTATACTAGTATGTGCTCAATAAATATCTCAGAAATGAATGCTATACACCAAGGACTGTTTTCCTATTCATAATACAATATCGTTATTCTTCTTGTTTGTAACCACTGGTCACGAACAGCCACATCCTGGTATCTTAATTTTCTCTTGTTTATGTGTCCTCACTAGGAGGACACTCAATGTTTGAGGGGAAGAAAATACCTATTTCACTTCTTTATAGCCATCAATTCTCACTCCAGGTTAAAATCACAGTAGTACTCAACACAGAGGATAGCAGAGGGGCTCACAAATGTTTTGGAAGACCAGCGTTACTGCCCATATGCTTTAATTATACTTGAAGAAGAGAATTAAGTAAATCTTTTAGAGAGAGAATTCTAAGGTAAAAAAAAAAAAAAAAAACTGAAAAATATCAGAAGTATCATTTCCCCTCTCCATACCTTATCAACCTTTACTTTATTATTTTTGAGGGGGGAAAAATTATATTTAACTTGAAAAATAAACCTAGCAGACATACTCCATCTGCCAAAAACTGCTTCAAATCAACATCATAAATAGTGCTAAGACTATGTATCAGTTAACCCTGGCTGTTCGCTCAGTAATTCCAGTCAGTCTCATTGGGATTTTCAAAAGTACCTTCCTACTGGGGCGGGCCCGGGGGCTCAGGTGGTTGGAGCTCGTGCTGCTCCTGACTCCGAAGGCTGCCGGTTCGATTCCCACATGGGCCAGTGGGCTTTCAACCACAAGGTTGCCGGTTCAACTCTTTGACTCCCGCAAGGGATGGTGGGTTGTACCCCCTGCAACTAGCAACGGCAACTGAACCTAGAGCTGAGCTGTGCCCTCCACAACTAAGACTGAAAGGACAACATCTTGACTTGGAAAAAAAATCCTGGAAGTGCACACTGTTGCCCAATAAAGTCCTGTTCCCCCTCCCCAATAAAATCTTAAAAAACAAACAAACAAACAAAAAACTACCTTACTATCATATCAATATGACATTAATTCTGTAAAGTAGTACAATATTATTTTGCAAGATCACTATGTGACTCTAGATTTATAAAATATTATTCAAGCAATAGTTCTAGGAAAGAATTTATCTTTAGAAATAATTCCCAGATACCTACTACCATCCCCCCCACCCGACAAATCACTGTATGAAGAAGAAAAGCAGCTGCAGAAAAAAACTGAATTAAGAGTGTGTGTACGTACATACACACAATGTTTCTGTGCTGTGCCATGTGGCTCTACGTAATTAACTACATCATTAACTACCAGAGCAACTTGACTCCAGGCTGCTAAGTCCCAATCTCTCACCCCAAAGCCCCGGGTAGACCTCATGGAAGACCACAGGTGCCACAGCAGCAGCCACAGCCTAACTCAGCAAGCCGTTTCCCACCTGGGACAGTGAGAAGGAAGCCACCACGGGTCAGGCTCCTTCTGTGCCCTGCAAATTATGACATTATAGAGGTATGAGAGTTTTCATAGGTTAAAAAGTCCCAGGATAGTGTTCCTCTACCACACCCTCTACCAAAATGCACATTAGTGTTGTGTCTAGTTACAGAGCTGCTCAGGTAGACTAAGATTTATGTCACTTCACACCAGGACAACCTCACCAGCATCAAACCTTCACTTTATCACTCTAACCTGTATCAAATACATATGCAAAGAAATTGCAATAATCCCAATCCCCAACCAAATAACAGAAACCCATATAATTTAGGGGCTGAAAAAAACCTTTTTCAAGTGATTCCTTCCACCTCCATTACTTTGGGCCCCTACTGTGCCCTATAGACACTGCCTCCTCCAGCCAAGCAAACCCCGTTATTCCTGCCCTCTCTAAAATCTCTGTAAAGTTAGGCTCTTTTGTATGTAGGCCTGGCCTCACCTGAAACGTCCATTGCAATGAACTTCCAAAAAGCACTCTGTCTCCTCTAGTTTCAAACTTTCAGTGTCTAATCCCATTAACCAACACACACACGGACGCGCGCACACACACACGCAGTCATAATTGTTCCCTGCCTTAAAAATATTTAGTAAATAGATAAACTGATTAGTATTAGAGTGAACCTATTTCTCTGTTCGACAGTTAGATACTACTATGTGTTTTCATTCACTTGTATCTATAATGTCTAATGTCTTTTCCTGTAAAGCACAAGCCCCTTAGGTCTAAAGACTCATTTCCCTCCTATCCTTTAGAGAACTGCATACTGTCACAATTCAATAAAATGGGATTTTACTGATTACTCTTGTCCTGTTCCTATTATCACATTATACCCAAGGACTCTCAATGTTGTGACTTTAAATCACTATTTCTACACTAGGGCTGTACCTAACCACCATGCTCTAGTGAAGATATTTATTAACATTTTGAAATCCAAGGACACCGCTCATTTGCCCTCTGATTATCACCTCTACTGGATCACAATACCACATGATATTAAAAGCCAGTAATTTACAAATATAACGTTATTGTTATCATAATTATAATCCCAATTTTCTTCATGTTATTTTTACTGTACTGTTCCAAATGAATATCTTCACTCTAAACACCAACTCTTGGCAGACCAAGAGGCAATGGGCCAACAGGCGATTTTACAGCTGTGTTATAAAATACCGAGAGGTGAATATGCTGACAATCTGTTAGGAAAGCAGCACGAGTGGACTGCTACTCTGAAGGGCCATTATGTTTTACAAACGTCAAATACCCACAGATTAAAGTCTCCCTAAGTAAGCGCCAGCAGGAGAGAGCGGGCAGGAGAGATCGGGCAGGAGAGAGCAAACAGCTTCAAAAGACCCATGTAATCTTCTATTGTGTACAAAAAAATGATTTGTATTTTAAAGAAAAAAATATTTTCCATCAAAATCAGCTTATGTTTTATTCTAAAAACTTAAGAAAATTAAAGTATACTATCAGACACAATGCCAATTTGACAGCATTATGCCAGACATTTTAAAAATATTTCTATAAAGCTCCACAAGCAAGATTTTCAAATAAGTCCCATATGTGGTGCAAATCATTGAGAAAATAATAAAAACTCTGGGTGATACGAACAGCACATATTTCCTGGGTTCATTTTTTTTTTTAACACAAAAACTGTTTAACCCAAAGTTTTACTTCATTTAGACAGAGTTAGGTGAGAAGGATATGGCATATTATGAAAACTATCAATTATAATGACACAAGAGTAATAGCCATTAAATCTGCAATACTAAAAATGCCAAATGAAGAAATACCTAAACAAAAGATTACAGATTTCTGTTTTCCAAAATCTACTCACAAAGTACTTTTCCATTAGTGAGGAATATGAGACAACCTAGACTTACAATACTATGTGTAACCTTCAAGAAGTTCATTATAAACACATGACAAAATCCCACTAATCTACAAAGACTGACGAGAACAAACTGAACTAGTGCATTATTGGGGTGGGAGGTGGGAGGGATTGAGCACAAGAAACGGGGAGAAGGAAGAGATTAGCGGAGATTTCTATGTAAATCAAATTAACAGAGATTCTACATAAGTAAAAAAACAAATTAATGATATTTTATCATTCTGGGCGTTTTGCCAAAAAGGGATAATCGATCATTAAGAAAATAGGAAGGACACTTCCTTTCCCAGAAGAGAGGAAAAGTAAACATGACTACATGATATAAAACTATAAAAGGCGTGACTATTCAAATATTGAAATTCTAAGAAATCACAAGGGAAGAAAAATACCAAAAGAGGCCAATATCGCTCAAAGTTTTTAAAAGCATGTATAAATACCTCCCTAACTGTGTTTTAGAAACATAGCCAGCACTTGTTTGGAGGACAGAGGGAGAAGACCTCGACTGAGAGGATGGCAGATTGCATCCTTCCCCCAGTATGTGCTATCCCTCCTTCTCCCACTCAGAGCAAGCTTGGCCGTGTAACTTTAGTACCTACGAACACAAATAGATAATACTTTCTCATCAATTTGATTTTAAATTTAGCTTGGTGGTGAATATCTTGTCCAATGAAATGTGAACAGAAATGACATACGCCACTTCTGAACAGAGGCTTCAATGGGCCATTACGTATTTTACCATTACCATCTTCCAGGAGCCCAGTCTGTGACAGGGCTGCCCCATTAACGAGATTCTGGCCTGGTGGGAACTGAACATAGAGCAGTCCTGCAGTAAATGACTCACGAAGGACAAGCAGCATAAGCGAGAAATAAATCTCCATTGTTGTAAGATCGGAAGATCTTTTAAGTCTTTTGTCACTGCAGCATAACTGAGCCTAACCTGATTAATGAAAGAGGGCACTATAATACTTCATGAAACACATGACGTCTTAAAGTAGGCCAGGGGCAATCAGAATGAAGAGAATGGGACTGACTAAAAGAATATCTGGAAGGCTGGAGGAAAGGTTGGGTGGGGGGTGGGGGGCTCAATGATATATAAGAACCACAAACAAGAAAAAAATAAATAACTGAGGGGACCAAGATATTACACAGGCCACCACATGGAAGTAGAATTAGATGAATTACATGTGAGTCCCAAAGAACAAAATTAAGATACAGAAACGAAAGTTACAGGGGACAGATATCTGCTCAGCATAAGAAAGACTTTCTAACAATGAGTGCTCTCTAAAGATGAAAAGAACTCCTTTGGGAGGCTGTGCTCACATAACCAGAAGTATTCAAGGGAAAAATGAATGATCACGTAAAAAAGGATACTTTAGAATGGGACTCCAGAATTACCTGGGTCAACAGACTGACTTTTAATGTTGTATCCAACTCTGAAAATAGAAGTAGCAGTACTTCTATTAGTTAACAGCAATTGACCACTTATTATATAATGAGCTCTTATAATGAGAAAGGTACTAATGCTGAACAAAACAACCCTTCACTGTTTCATAGGTAAAGAACTCAGTGAGCTTGAGTCACTCTCCCAAGTCATACACTTCTACAATTAGCAGAGACCCAAAATATCTCCCGTCTCTGAAGGCAGTGAGAAAATGGACTTCTACAAAGCTATGATACATAACTTTTTTTTATACAGATATGTATACTCAAAGCCAAGTATGTTAGCTTCCATGTGACACCTTGATGGAAAATGCTCTTGAGTAAGCAGCACTGAGGGTTTTTTTTATTTAAATGGACAAATGATATTAGTTGAATGTATACAATACAGTGTATGCAAATATTGAAGAGTTATAGGATAAATGAATAAATGAAAGATAAAATACTTACAGTCATGTTACCTTAGAATTTAAAATATTCTACACAGCATCGATATAGTATTACCTCAGCACCAATGAGTAATAATAAGAAACAAAATTATCGTATTCTGTGTGAAGTTCACAATGTTACTTTAATTTCTGTAGGGAAATTATTTTTAATAAACCACTGCAGTGATTCTGTATACACTAGCAACTACCACGTTTTGGAAGGAAGATGGATTTATATAACTTCTGCTTAGCTTCTCAAGGTAGTTAATGGAAATCCCTTTTAGTTCAACTAAACCGCATGCTAAAAAATAAAAAGCAGAAATAATAAATCAGAGGTACAAGTTTTTTAATATGCAAACTAAGAAAAAAATGGTGTGAAAGCACAGAGACACTCCAAGTGATAGTTACTTGATGATCTGTTTCAATAACCTCAATTCAGGGTTTCACACTAGAAACTCAAAACACTCACACTGGGAAACCAAGTCAATCTTACCTGAATAAAAATGGAAAGGCCTAACAGAAAATTGCTAGGAGTAAGAAAGAAATCTGCATTTCAATCAATTTAGGTTGTAAACAGACAAATGGTCTAAGCTATGGGAAGAACCAAAAGACAATAATGTATTAGCCAACTGAGTTCTGTTGACTATGAATAAAGAGAGCTGAAAACAACCATTTATGATGCTTCCCTGCCTCATGAGGAGGGTCATTTTCATTCATAAAACACAGTTACCTAAAGTTATTTTAAAGGACAAAAGAATTATTACAAATTTTCAAAAGAATCTCAACTCATCCATTCTAACTGTAATAAGGAAGCCGAACAGCTTGACAATTAATCATTTTCTAAAAGAAGCCCTGTCTTATAGGAAGATTCAAATCAAAATATGCAAAATAGTAAATGTATAGGGGAAATGAACGAATGATTATTGAATATTAACAATAGGTCAAGTATTAGGCGGCACACATCATCGAACAAGAACTCAAGGTGCAGGGCACAGTACCCTTGACTTCATTCCAAGGGTGTGAACTAAGGCTTAGTGAGTCGGGGTAACTGCCCAGGTAACAGGCCCTGAAATCCAACCAAGGTCTCACACAAAGTTCACGGCAGATTGCATACATCACAATGAACTTTCTGATAAAATAATAGATCGTCTTGATTTGGACTTCAATTTTTATCACAAATTCTGATTCATGAGCACAAAATAAATGAATTATCGGCATTTCTCTTCTCTTTCTGTTTTTACTCTTTTCTAATTTTCTTCCAACAACAAAAAAAGAAACATGCTACCTTTTAAAACACAAAAGACTGAAAATAATATAATTCAACCATAAATTCATTAACAATTATTTTTCTGAAAATTGTAATCGAAAAACAGTGAACTACAATTTTTAAAAATATGTACTTTGTTCTATATACATTAAAAACTTATGTAAAAAAGACTGTGATTAAAGGTACATTAATTACTATATAGATGTAGGACTTCATTCTGGTATAAGATTACGGAAACAGTGAAATTTTCCCCTTTTTCCTGAAGGAACTTTGTGTGAACTTGTGTTTTGTTCTGTTTTGCAGTGGGAGAAAGAATTACCAAATATTTGGAATATTTAAGAGTACTTAACTCTTAAAATCAATTCTTCTAAAATATACTGCCCTTTGTAAACAGGTAGCCTCTAGGTCTATTCCAAATCACAGAGATAGAATCTAAAGTTCAGAATGAAAAATAGACAAACTGGGGGGGGGGGGGGGGGAAGGTCTTTCTGAGTGACTTAAACAACTTATCAACTGCAGCTTAAGAATCCTAAGCAGCGATACTATAGTGATGTTACCCTCGATAAAAGCTTGAATGAGAAACTTAATGGTACAGAGTTTCCCCGAAAATAAAACCTACATGGACCATCAGTTCTAATGCGTCTTTTGGAGCAAAATTAATATAAGACCCAGTCTTATTTTACTATAATATTAAGACCAGCTCTTACATTATCTTATATATAATAAGTAATTCAACCACAAATTCATTAGTAATTATTTTTCTGAAAATTGTAATCGAAAAAATAACACAGTGAACTACAGTTTTTAAAAATATGTACTTTGTTCCATATATATTATAATATATATACGATAATATAAGACCCAGTCTTATATTAATTTTTGCTCCAGAAGATGCATTAGAGCTGATGGTCCGGCCAGGTCTTATTTTCGGGGAAACACAGTACTAGAATGTCCTTTCAGCTTTGATCACCTAAAAATACTATATATAAACTCAGGAAGGGAAATGAAGAAAGTTTTTCCCGTAGAACTAACCCATTCTTTTTCATCCATCCAGCCCCTTAAAACACCATCCAGAGCCTGACCATACTGTTATGCCAGAAAGTAAAGAGGTGCTCAATGATGAGGATAAGTCAAAAAACCATAGCAGCCATCATGAAGGGGCTTCCCCCAGCCAAATATGAAAGAACATATCAAAATAAATAATGGTAATGAATCATATAATCCACTGAGGAAAAGAGAAATCCATTTTTCCAAATTTATACAGATATAAAGATTAAGGGAGATAGATAAAATACATACATACATTGGGGTGGGGTGGGGAGGAAAAGCTCTTCTTTGCAACAGAGTGCCAACTAATAAAAGTAGAGGGAATGGTGGCATTTGAAAATTAACATTACATCCATAATAGTAATAACTGATTTAGACAAGGACCACCAGCCAAGACAGGCTAAAACAAGTGAGTCAACATTTGATAACAAACAGGATAATTATACAATCTCGTTGGACCTGACCACAAATTATTAATTATAAAGGCAAAGTTAACAAAGACCATAATTAATAAGTATTTATTAATTTACAGTGGAGAAACCACCTCCAACAAGTGATCAAAATTAAAAATGGGAACCTGAAGTCATGGGCCTCCTGCTATGAAACACTGAGAAGGATACAACATCACTTCTATGGTATTCCTACTAGAAAGCAGGACCTGAACCTAAATAAGAGGAAACTATCTCAAATTGAGGGCCTTTATTTAAAACATAAGGCCTGAACTCATCCAAAATGTCAATGTTGAGAATGAAAAAGAAAAGCTAAGAACTCTTCTAGATTTAAAGAGACATGTAAACAAAATATATGATCACGGATTGGATCTTGGGGGAAGGGAGGTTAAGTGATAAAGAACATAATTGGGACAACTGATAACACCTGAGTTGAACTACGGATTAGGTAATAGCAATTTATCAATGTTAAATTTCCTAACTTTCATAATTGTAGTGTGCTTATATGAGAGGATATCCTTGCCCTTAGGAAATGTACACCTAATAAAAAAAAAATCTCAAGTGTGTTAATGACTCTTAGGTGGTTCAGGGAATAATACACACACACACACACACACACACATACATACATACATATACACAAACACACACACATACACTAATTATAAAGCAAACTGGGCAAAAGAAAAACTACTAGTGAATATGTGGCAAAGGATATATGGAGTCCATCGTGTTACTCCTGAAAAGTCTCTAGCTTTGAAATTATATCAATATAAAAAGAAACAAGCGATTTACAAAGTTGTATTTTTATAAAACTGTGTGTGAAAGCGTTCTGAGAACTACAGGAAACGCTCCGAGTATCTGGCATGACACTTGGGTGTCTCACAGCGCCCTTGACGCTGTTCCTTCTCTTACCTTTCTAACAGATTGTGGATCGCTTTGAAGAGCAGCGTCCGACATTCATAGGAAAGGCCATTTTCCCAGAGTCCTTCTTCCACAACTGAAAAAACAAAACAAAACAAAACAAAACAAAATGAACCAGTAAGCAGGGCATCAAATAAAAATAAAAGAAACTTCTAAAACATTTTTCTAAAGCAAAGTGAATGAGTGAATGTAAATAAATCATCTCACACTGAAAAAGAGAAAAGAATTTAAATACTTAACCAAAGTTATAAAATACTTTTGTACAAAAGGAAGTATGTGTTTAGATTTTAAAGTCTTTGAAATGCAGTCATGGTACAACCCCCCCTTCCCATAAAAGTCTTTCCAACCTGCTTTTTAAAGCTTGAAATTATTCGAAATTCTCAAATTAATCTTTCCTACCTTATAGTGTCACAATGGCTAATTTTGTTAAAGTTCTATTAGAGGTATTTTAAAAAGAATTAATACCAAAGTTGTCATATGTATTTTCAGAGGGAAAATTAAAACGAAAATATATCCAAAAATGTCAGAGTTACACAAAATTTTCTAAATGTTGAAAGCAGTACATGAACAGGATTTTAAGGACATGGTTTTAGGGAGAATGACAGGAAATTAAAACTGAATATAAAATCAATTTATTTCCTGAATTCATAATTTCATTAGTTTGACATTTGGGGAAATATCGTACTTGCCTTTCAAATATATTATAACACTGAGCCACAAGTAACTCTAACACCAAGAAAATCCAACAGACTAACAATATCCCATGCATTCCTAACATTCTTTTCATATATAAAAAGAT
The DNA here is from genome assembly GCF_036562045.2 of Rhinolophus sinicus. Classification (NCBI taxonomy): domain Eukaryota; kingdom Metazoa; phylum Chordata; class Mammalia; order Chiroptera; family Rhinolophidae; genus Rhinolophus; species Rhinolophus sinicus. Next base: position 29,559,178 of record NC_133765.1, on the reverse strand, counting down.
GTAAAACACCCTAGAGAAGATGGCTAATTTTCTTTTAAATTATATTAGTTCAATTCAAGATAGCAAAAACTTGGAAGGATGGAAACATTCGCAGAAGAAAATTTCCTCTCTCTTTTACTTGTTATCTTGACAAAAGCATTCACCAGAGAAAATTCTGACAGAGAATTAAAACACGTTAAACCCACAATGCATTTTTAATGCTTTTATCACACTAATAGACATCTCAAAATGCATCTGCATATTCTCCAATCAGAAAGAATGTGAAGAGTGTATTTACATTCATAAAGTTTATCTAAAGGACTTTTTTTTCATGATAAAACCGGGTATTTTTTTGTCTTCATATGCCAAATAACTTTTATTTTCCTGCCTATGTGGCTCATCATGATTTACCAAATTTTCCCAAAGCAACCTCTGGCAGACATATTTGATTCATAACTACAGAAATGGAAATAAAATGCTACACATAAGCAAACATTCAACTAATAACAGATTGTCTCTATTCAGGAGAAACCATCCAAGTTTTCTACAGTTCCCTGAAGGTGTCATGAATCTCTGTCTTCACACATTTACCTTTTGGGTAGAGCTTTTCCTGGATAAGAAAGAGTGCTAACATTTCAATAAAAGAAATGCCCCACATTAATTTGCTTTCTTTTCCTAATGAGTCTCACTGACTCTAAGATACCATCAATTTTAACATGCACCATTATTTTATGTATCATTGGGGGTAGATGGGTGGGAGAAAGCTGCCAATTAAACTATAAGATAGTTCTTATCACTTACAATTTTTAATTTGTAATTAAAGAGCTCCTTTAGATTTAACGAAATATATTTTTCAATTATCATTGTACAAATAAAACAAATAATATATTCAAAGAAATAAGTTAAAAATTAATAAAACTTCATCAATATTCAAAGTCTAACTCTTCTGAATAACTCTTCAACTCAGTCACTCATGTCACTATTTTCCTACATAATCGTCTTTCATGCCATAAAAAGTATCGGTGATGCAGCATTTGTCAAATGGGTATCCAGCTCTTCTTTCCAAGATTTTCTTCTAAGCTAATAACACCTACTCTGCACATTTAAAAAAAAAGATCTTTGATAATTAAAATCTTTAAACATACTTTAAAATAGAATTACGAGCCTCAATAAATTCCTAAACGAAATTATGAACACTGTCATTTGCTTCAACCATCTTTCTTTTCCTTTTACTTTCTGTTTTTCTTGATATACTTGAAAACAAATCCTACTCCTACATACTTTGGTATACATCAAATCAAATCTAAACAAAGTCTCTCAATTGTCTCTCAAGTTATACGAGTATCTCTTAAGTCTCCTTAATCTATAACAGCTCATCTCCTTTTTTTCAAACATGCCAGTAAGTTATTGAAGAAGCCAGGTCAGTTGTCTTACAGAAGACTCACATTCAGGTCTAATTGCCTCCTCCTATCATATTTTAACGTTGGTGCTACTTTGACCTTAACAGAAATAAAAGGGAAGTTCTCACACAACAACCAGAACTGTTTCTTCCTCAGATGGTCCTCAAATACTCTGCTAACTGAGATGCTGAAGATGTGTAGCTGTTCGGTAATGTAACATGGAATACTCAACAAGTTGGCTCACGCACAGTCAATGATGACTACATCATAATTTTATGATTTTATCCTGATTTCAACAATTTTAAGATAGGTCTTAGTACTGATTTTTTTTTTCAAAGAACAAATCTTTAAAGAGCAATTACAAAAATAACCCTACAACTAACATCATACTTAATGTTAAAAAAAACCAAACACCTGAATATTTTCTCCTTAATATCAAGAACAAAGCAAGGATATCTGTTCTTACCACTCCTATTTCACAGCACAGTGGAAGTCTAAGCCAATACAATAAAGCAAGAAAAAAAAAATATCCGGCATACTGACTGAAATGAAACAAATACAAGGGTCTCTATTCACAGAAGGCATGACTATTAGAAAATCTTAAAGAATCAACAGAAAAAAGCTACTAGAATTAAAATTGAGTTTAGCTAGATCACAGAATATGAGGTCCATAGACACAAAACAATCATATTTCTATATCCTGGAATGAATAACTAGAATTGGAAAAACTTTTAAGCACCATTTACAACAGCACCAAAAAACCATGAAATTCCTGGATATATATCTTACAAATTATGTGTAAGATATATATGCTGAAGACTACAATACCGACGAAAGAAATAAAAAAGACAAACAAATGCAGAGGTATATACTGATTGCAGACTAGAAAATTCATTAATATGTCAATTCCTCCCAAAACAATCTAGAGTCAACTGAATTCCAATCAAAAATCTCTGCAGAATTTTTGAAAATAGAAATAGACAAACTGAATCTACATACTTATGTGAAAAAGCAAAGGAACCAGAACAGCCAAAATAATGTTTTTAAAAAAAAAAAAAAAAAGCTGAGAGACTTACCCCACCTGGTTTCCAGATTTACTATAAAGCTAGAATAGACAAGACAGTGTGGTACTAGAGAAAGGATAGACATACAGATATACACCGATAGAACCAAACAGAGACTCCAGAAACAGACCCACAATTAAATGATCAACTGATTTTCAACAATGCGGGCAAAGGCAATTCAGTAGAGAAAAAAAAGTCTTTTTAAGAAATGGTGCTGAAATTAATGAATGTCCCTACACAAAAAAATTCAGCCTCAACCCCTACCTCACACCATATAGAAAAATTAACTCATAATGGATCACAGAACAAAATGCAAGACCTAAAACTGTAAGACTTTGAAAATACAGGAGAAACTTTTTATAAGCTTAAACAGGCTTCTTAGATATGACTCCAAAATGTGATCCATAAGGGGAAAAAAATGTTAAATGGAGCTTCATCAAAATGAAGAACTCTGCTCTTCAAAAAACATGAAAAAGTTATGTTAAGCTATGGAAAAGACAGTCACAGATGGGGAATAAGCAGTTACAAATCACATATCTGACAAGGACTTGTATTCACAATATGCTATTCTTGAAAAAAAAATCTCAAAACACAACACTAAGAAAAAAACAATTTTAGAAAATGGACAAAAGATTTGAGCAGACACTTTGCCAAAGAACATATATGAATGGCAAATAAAAACATGAAAAGATGTTCAGAACCTCACTAGTCATTACGGAAATGCAAATTGAAAGCAGAATGAGAGATCACCCATTAGAATGGCTTTTAAAAACTGAAAATACTAGTGAGCATACAGAGTAACTGGAACTGTCATATACTGCTGAGGAATGCAAAAATAGTACAGCCATTTTGGAAAAGTTGACTTGGGCAATTTTTTCTTAAGTTAAATATATACTTGCTATATAGCCCAGCAATATGCCCCTTAGACATACAGTCAAGTTAAGTAAGAACTTATGTTCACATGAAACACTGTAGCAAACGTTTATCATTTTTATCATAATTGCCCCAAACTGGAAACCATCCAAATGTCCCTCAACTGAAAAAAGGACAAACGGTAGAAAATCCATACAATGGAATACTATTCAAAAATAAAAGGAACTACTGACACAGTCAAAACATGAATGTCACTATGCTAAGTGAAGAAAAAGGCATATTACAAGGGCCACATGTTGCATGATTCACTCATATGACATTCTTGCAAGGGCAAACTTAGGGTAATGTTAACTGCTCAACGATATCCAGGTATGGGAGCAGGGGGAGGTTGGTAACAGAGGACATCGACATTTAGGGGGTGACGGAACTGTTCTACATCTTGATTATGGTGGTGCTTACATACCTGTGTACATTTGTCAACACTCGTACAACTATATACAAAAAAAAAAACAAAACAGTAAAATTTACTCACGATCTTTCACTGCTCTAATTTACATACTCATTTTACTATTGGACAAGGCTCTGGACCTGAACCATAATGAATATGCTTACGTTGATTTTTTTTACATTTTTAGTGTTGAAACTGAGAACAGGATGTGAATCCAAAGGAGTGCTACTCTAAACTTATGCACACTAAACATAATTGTTTTTATCCAAAGTATATAGTGTCTATTCATTCATAAATTAAAAGCAAAAAGAACAAAAAACAGTTTCAGCAACAAGACATAACAGACCAAAGTAGTCCTCAACAACACAATACACTATTAGTTATATTAAGTATTTCATATGAAATACTGTAAATACAAATAATACTGAAAATTATTTTTAAAGTACCTTTATTAATATACTTTTTATATGGCAACTGTCATATCTTCTTTCTCATATCTTTATATTATATGAATATATAGTACTATATAAATTAGTACAAACCAATTTAATCGCAGAAAGGGAAGAAAACAATAATATTAAGTAAAACAAATCACTCTACATTAAGCTTTTGTTTAAGAAAAGTATACTATAGCTTTAAAAAAATAGAAAATTATGTACTATCCTTTAAGTTAACCAGCAAAATTTAAAATATAAGTCAAGAGAGATAAGTAAACAGTGTTTGGACTTCACTGAACGTTTAAAATTCCCAAGTCTTACATATTTTATTAAAGATTCAGGAACAGTGAATAATTTAGCAGAAGTCAACTACTTAATGTGATCAAAGATTTAATCACTCTAATAAATACTATGAATTTAGGCTATGAATTTAAAGATATTACATTCATTTGCTAATCCTTTTAATTTACAGTCCATATTTGTGGAAAGGAACGTACGTTAAATTCACGTACAGAATTTCCAGAAACACATGTATGTTTCAATGAATCTCTAAAATTCCAAAATAAGTTAAATCTAGAATAACATTTTTGGAATCTAATAATAGATATTTGGCCAACATTCACCGGCCAACAGTTCTTGGCCGTTATGCCTCAAGCACCAGGCTAGAAATTAGGAATGTTCTCAAAAAGCTAATAAAGACTATGAAAACCACTGTGAGGCAAAAACTACTTTGAATACTTTGTAGAACATGAAAAGTATTTCATTTCAAACTGATAATAAAATAACTTAGAGTCACGACTGGTATTCTATCCAGAAAACAATCTCATCTTCTGAGGTTTTATTGTGTGCCAAACTTTGAACCAAGCACTCCACAAATGGCGGGAGGCATGCCCTTTTCGCCATCACACCACGAGACGAGTAAAGAACATGTGGCCTTCACATGTGGGCTTCACAGCCAGTCAGCATCCGACTTCTTCCTGTCCCTGGGATTGCCGATTTCGTGACTTCTGGTTGTAGTCAGAGATGGTCAGCCCTAAGAGGAGCTGAAAAGACCGGTTCTCTCTTTTCCATCCTCTCTTGCAATGTGAACTCTACTAGATGCTGCCGCACCACAGCTTTGACTCTGGATCTAGTGACACAAAAGGAGTGGAAGGAGAGAGATCTTTGTGTTGGCCCTAGAAATCGAGGTGGAAAGAACCAGTTCTGGTGCTAAAGCAGTAGAAGCACTGCAGCATCTCTTGCTTGGTGGTGACAGCACTCCCTTCTCATCAAACCAATTATGCAGCACTGATCCTAGATGTGCCAAATAGTTCTGTGAACACACAATATCCTTTTAACCAACTCCTTTTCTTAGTTTGCAACTAAGAATTCTGACCAATACAGTTTATTCTAATCTCCATTTTATAAATGAGAAAACTAAGGCCTAAAAATCTTAAACTTGCCCAAGGTCACATAATCTACACGTCAAACACAGCTATCCTCAGCAGCTCATAGGATCAAATGTATTTTTATAATATTTCTACTTTTATAAGTAGTAAATAGATGAATTATTACATTAATTAAACTCCTCAAGGGAGTTTATTTTCATAGCTGCAGTGACTAAGACATTTCAGACAAACGTGTTGCGTTGACCTGATATTATGTGTGCACATCTTTCCAATTTCACTGGAATTAGCTTCAATTTAAAATCTCCTTATATCTAATTAAGAGGATTAGTGGCAAAGAAGAGATTCAAATCCAAGTATTCTGGTTCTAACACCCATGCTCTTTCAATGAAATCACTCTTCTCCATAGGGTTAGTGTTAAGTTAACCCACGTCCCCCCTTAGTACTGGCCAGAAAGAAATTTCAACACTGAAGTTAAATTACCCTTTGGATCTACAATTTGCACTTTAAATGAATGTTTTCTAAGTAGCCGCAAGTAATCTTTTCAAAAGTTAAACAAAATTGCAATTGCTTCTGCAATCTGTACAGCTCCATGGTAAAGTCAGCAAAAATCACATGACAGCTTTTTAAACTAATTCATCTGAGACATCCTCTTCCCAAGGGTAAAATTTAAACCAACACTTTCATTTGCTTGATACTGAGATTCTTCAGAAAGAATCCTCTTTTTTGGGGGGAGAAGGGGTGCAGGAGGGAGGCCAGAGAGTAGTTAGTCTAGGTTAAACATCTATAAATGACATGAGATGCACTTACTACTTAATTCCCCCTCTCCCTTCCAAGAGACGGAGAAGAAAAGCAACTGACAAGTTTATAAGGCCTGCAGGTGCTAAGCTGAGGCCTGTCTTTAGCAAACCTACAATCTCCCCACGGTATACTGTCTCTGTAATTTTTTTCTTTAAAGCCTTTCTAATTCTTTTGATCTCTCAAGTTTCAACTTAAATGCTTATTAATTATACAGGAAAGTAGCAAGAAGACTATCTCTATAGACTATATAAATCGACTTACGTATAATAGGAGAACTTTTTCTAAAATTTTGTTAACAGTCTCAGAAAAGAAAGCACTAGGAGACCCAAAATGTGTGTACAATAAGTGAGTGGCAAGAATCAACCAAAACATGGCCGGCCCAATGGCTCAGGCGGTTAGAGCTCCATGCTCCTAACTCCGAAGGCTGCCGGTTCGATTCCCACATGGGCCAGTGGGCTCCCAACCACAGGGTTACCGGTTCAATTCCTGGAGTCCAGTAAGGGATGGTGGGCTCTGCCCCCTGCAACTACAAAAACGGCAACTGGACCTGGAGCTGAGCTGTGCCCTCCACAACTAAGACTGAAAGGACAACAACTTGACTTGGAAAAAAGGCCTGGAAGTACACACTGTTCCCCAATAATGTCCTGTTCCCCTCCCCCAATAAAATCTTAAAAAAATAAAATAAAATAAAAAGAATCAACCAAAACAAAGAACTCCTAAATTAAAACATTCTCCTGCTGTTATGTGGTCTATTATAGCCAGACTAAAACTGAAAAAATAAAACTAAGTACCACCACAGCTGCCTATTTACAAAAAAAAAAAACCCCTATTTTGGCACTAAAGTTATCTCTTAAATTGCAAAAGCTATAATCAGAAATTTTTTAATTGCTGTTATTCAACTTTTTAAAATATAGTAAACCTCATAATCAAATATTTAAACTGCAAAAGTACTACATAAATTTTTTTAGCAGAAGACAGTGTTTTAGAAAGGAAAATTTAAATAGCTGTAATTATTTAGTGCCCAAATTATTTTTTAAAATCCTCACAGATTGTAATACAAAACTTCTTTCAACTTTGCAAAACATGGCTCCTTGCAGAATTAATAAGCTTCTTTGAAAGAAAACCCATATAAAAGGTTCAGGAAAAAAGTCAATATGGCAAAATATCAAAGCAGCATACACTTCAATAATTTTGTGTTTCCCAGCAGAGATCTTGGAAAGATACCGCTTCCAAGTCGACAAATGAAACTGACATACTTGACTTGAAGGGGGAAAAAAACGGGAGAAGGGAGAATGGAACAGGATAGGGAAGAACACAAAGATTGTGAAACCTTGAAGAAATTCAAGCTCATCCTTTTAGAATTCAGGTCACCCTGCCTTACACAGTTTAAAAGTAGAATTACTTTCAAAGAATACATATTTCCTCTGAGCTATGATACATATTTCCTTTTAATGTATCATATTGCAGCAACAGCTGAAATGAACGTCTAGACATCAAAAACACTTCTTACTCCCACCTACTGCTTTTTTACCTCAGGCATCAAAACTAATGAAACCTATTATCCAGAACATTGAGTTCAGTAACCACATTGAACATTGCAAATATTGGAGGGGGAGGGGCACTGTCAGGGACGGCACTCCTTACTCAGCCATTAAAATTACTGAAAATCAAATTTTGCTCCAAACTCCAGAAATACAAATAGATTAAAACTAGGCACATGAAACAAGAAGATTATTTCCCAGTTACATTTCAGTGACAAGCTGCTAAAGATAGAGCAATTCTGACACCAATCTGCTCCACTGCCTTTGTTTTCAACCTTTATCTGAAATAGATAAAGCACGCTAGTTTTTTTCTGTTCTAAATTATTAAATTTACTATCTAAGAATTGTACCACAGACAATATAATAAGAAAACATTTATTAACTGAATATTATGGGTTGTATCAAAGGAAATATTTTAAAGATAAATATATAATTTTGAAGTATCTGCTTTCTTAAAATTGACTTACAAAAACTGGGTAACAAAGTAGCATAATGCTACATTAATTCTGAAATGTAACATTATGCCCATAAAAAATCCAATTACATACACTATTGACTGATCACAGTTATGCCACCATTGATTGCCTTGTAAAATCTATATTTGAAGTCATTAATAACTAAATGGACTTATTACTTAAATCAAATTCAACCCACTTAGAGCTCTGACTTCCCTGAATTGCTTGCGGGTGTAGAATATTTGGTATCACTTAACAAATCTATGTTGAAAATGGATTTTAGCTTCCCCAATGTCAATTCATCAAATGAGAATTAGGGATAGAAGATGTGTATCAAAATGCTCCATTTGTTTTGACCTATTTGCAACTTGAAGTGATTATGAACATTGATAATGTTCATCAGACAGAAGCAGAGTCATGATTCAAATCTTAACAGTATAATGTCTTACTGAGGAATCTAACAGCAGGAGTTCTCTGCCAGTTGCAGAATAACCAGAATTTTAATGATGGTTTCCACACAGCATTGTAGCAATTGAGACATGACCCAAGTTAGCATTTCAATGGATCACAGGACTCCATGTAAAGCCACTCAACTTTAAATTGAAGGAGACCATAAAACTAAATTTCTAGATAAACTGAACAAGACCTTCAAAAGACAATTGCTACAGAAAACACTCAGGCTACAATGTTACTTTAATAGCTACAGAGTGAAAAGGAAATCTTGCACAATGGCTATTGACTTCTAAGAATGAAATTTGCCCCCATTTGATACTCCTTTTAAAGATTTTAAAATAATTTTTACATTTTTATCCTTTAATGCTATTAATATACTCTACATTTTTTTATATAATACACTTTAAAAAACATAATATCCTAAGACAACCATTAAAATAAACATTTTCTTAGATTGCTGGAACAATTATTATTTTTTTCTTTATTCTGTGTATTTTCCAGATTTTCTTCAATGAACATCGTATTTGAAATAGATTTTTAAAATAAATACTATTTTTATATAAATAGTATTTTAAAAATAAAATACTATTATTTATTAAATAGCTACATGCTTTTAAAATGCTACATGCTCAGAAATTATAAGAAAGATCAACATTACTATGACAGGAACCACAAGATAAAATTAAATTTACAGAAAGAAAACGAGATATACGGTTCAGTTAGAACATTTATATTTAAATCCATAAATACGACAAAATAAACATTTTATAAACTTCCTGTTAAGACAATGACTCTAATCGGGATGACAACTATTGATTTTAACACTGGCACAATTCAGCAGAGAAAACGAAAAATACTTCCTTCCACTCTTCAGATACAACCTGATTTGAAATACACACACGAGCGCATACGCACGCAACACACACACACACACCCAGATTGCTACTAAAATTCTGACAGGGCAAGTCCCCAAATTGCCTTTTACACTAAAGCTCAAACAGTTGTCTGTCACTGCCATTACAGTGAGTAATCCTTGCAGCTGTAACTGTTTGAAATGCAGCTGTCTTGTTGGCATTCTCTCCCCACCCCCACTCAGCCAGCATTTCTGTTCTTGCTACAATAATCTTAAAGAGCATTTTACAGGAGGCTTAGCCCTGGCTGAGGGCACTCTACGGCGTGACCGAGAGAACATGGAAACACGATTCATTAGACACGCCTGGAGTGATAACAATGGTGCTGCTTCTTGCTGCCTTTCATTTCGTACATCAGTCTGAGACTAATGCATTCTCGTTACACAACAAGCGCATTTATAGACAGGAAAAAACTGTAATCACCTTTGATTAAGAGACAGCATATTTTTCCTATATGAGCCGCCAGCCATACCGACATAGTAATTATTTTTTAACTGACAGGTTAAAATAGCAAATGTAGCAAAAATAACATCTGTGTGTGTGTGTGTGTGAGAGAGAGAGAGAGAGAGAGAGAGAGAGAGAGAGAGAGAGAGAGAGAGAGAGAGAGATGCCTACTATGAAGACCTCATACACAAAGGTTTCTCTAGACCAGGCTCAGTGCCATATCCTTGAGACCTGATGGGCACCTCGGCCTATATTGAAGCCACACAGTCTGTGGCAAATAAAGTAGCAATATCATTCTACATACCCAAGTCTTTGGAGGTAATAATTACAGAATTTTTGTCGTTTTAACAGTAACTTTCATTGACCTACCTTCTTTCCACTTCTTTCACAAAATTCAACAGCAGTATTAATCCCATTCTCTTTTTCCATTAGCTTACTTTTACTATAAAATAATTTGCCTTCTCCACTTTTTCCATTATCTAGTTTTATTACAAAATAAAATAATTTGTTTCTCTTTACATAAAATGCTAGGCCAAAACAGAAAACCTAGCTTCTATTCTAAGTAAAACAGTAGAAGAATGCAATTTTGGTAATTTTGATTAAAAACAGGAATGTAGAATAATTATTTTGTAACAGTCTATCATTTAACCCAACTTCCATCAATCACTGCATCTGGCAAAGGTTTGAATTGTAAATATAAAAGCCCTAATTTAAACTGGAAAAAAAGCACAAGCCACATTATATTGACACGTTAAGTCAATTTTCTTATGGGATTTTGAAAAGTGAACTACTTCACACACCCATACAGCGGCAGTCTTTTGTGGGTTCACGCATATGTGTTGCTGGGTTGTTGTATATGGGGAGTTTGGTAGTTGACAGAAAAAAACATTTATTAGCCAGGAATTGGAAGATTTTAGTTAAACCAAAATAACAGAAAGTATTTTTTCAAGTTTAGCAGACTGCATAATTAAACATTTTAAAAAATGGTTAGTCTCTTTTTTAAGCTTTCTACAACACTACTATATTTTACGCTAAGAATGTACTACAAGACAAGCAAAACAATTTACACACCTGAAATTTTGTTAAAACAGTAAAGGACCAAATAAAAGCAAATAACAGAAAAAGTTAAGACTGGTTCACAAAACTTTGAGACCTAAAAAAAAGCTTTTTTAAAAAAAAAGATAATGTAGAATGAACACGTTTTTTGTAAAACAGAAAAATGCTTGAGCAATTTTTAGCTGCTGGATTTTAGAGTTTGCTGACCTGTGTTAGCATACCAGATTAGAAACTAGGAAATCTGCAGCCTATCTTTAACATGTCTATAAGTAGACCAGTGAGCTCTAATGTGCATTTAATTAAACACAGTGTGTTTTGAAGAGAAGTTCGACATGCACCTACCTCACTATATTAGAATTAGACAAGTTTAAAATTTTATCAGAAGGTGGTTTTTTTAGACGAGTCTGCCATCTTCCCTAGCTGCTGGCATCTAAAATAAAGGATGCTTTTACACACACACACACACACACATATCATAAGGAATAAAGTAACAAGTCTTTGATTACAGAGGACAATATCTATACAATTTCTACTCTATACGTTAAGTACACAAGTCTCTCTCTTTTGTTGGTCTTTTGTATTGTGTAAAATCATGACTCCCCAAAACTAATCAAAAATTATTTCTATAAGCTTTCCTTGCCATCTTTGTTTGGAAAATTCAAAATCATCATCAATATCAAACATGTCATCACAAAATAAATTTTATTTAAAAATGTCAGTTTAGATGAACTCTTAGTGTAATCAGAACATTTTACTTTTCAAAATGATTATTTGGTTTACACATGAATTTCTATTATATTAATCTGGTACTTAGAAGAATCACAAATTAATCTTCACTTTTAAAAGCCAGAATGTATAATTCTCCCCTTAGGTCTTCAAATTTAATTTACGCTTTTTTAATTCAAAACAACCTACTGGAAAACAATAAGTCGTTCTCAAAACTTTAAATTGAAACATATCCAGGAAAAAGTTGTCTTTATCCAAAACTTTTAACAAGTTAAACAGTTTCCAACTCATAAGCAAACATTTTATAAATGACCTAAATATTCCAACACTGCCGACACTTGTACTTCATTCCTGCAGGTGTCTCTGCAACAAAGGACTCCTCTGCATGAACACAATTTCTACAACTCCAAGTACTTTGGGAAATGAAGACCAGTTGTTTACACAGTGGTGTGAATGAGTTCAGTCGTATCTTCTTTCTAAACTTGGCCAGAATGGCATTGTGATTGGAGGGTGAAGTGACCCAGTAACTCTGGACGGGCACAATCTGGGTGGGGACGAGCTGAGCAGGCTCAGTGACACACGGGGCAGTGGCTTTCTTTCTCCCTGTGGTCGTGGGAGTTAAACGTCCTGTGGAAGGGTCCCAGCAAGTCTCTCTCCACACCTCAACTAGTATTGCTGCAGTTTTGTCCAGTTACACTTTTATTTTATATATAATGGAGTTCTATAGAGAGCTCACCTGAAACCATAAATAAATCAAAGAGTTTGCAAAGAGGATAGAACTTGCAAACCACTAGAAAAGAAAAAGAGTAAACAGGACCAGAGACATGAAAGCTTGCATCACTCCACAACACTAACACGTCCCTGGTGCTGGCGCTTTTTTTTTTTTTTTTGGGGGGGGGAGAATATTGGGGAACAGTGTGTTTCTCCAGGGCCCATCAGCTCCAAGTCGTTGTCTTCAGTCTAGCTGTGGAGGGCACAGCTCACACTGGCCCATGTGGGAATCGAACCAGCAACCCAGTTGTTCAGAGCTCGCGCTTTAACCAACTGAGCCATCTGGCTGCCCCTCTGGTGCTTCTTTAGTCATTATCTCTACTTTCTTTGAGATTCTGTCCAGCTCTCCAATTGCATGATTCTAAGGAGGTGCACTAGCATGTGGGAAAGCCTTCCAAGACACTCGTAGATTGTGAGCATTTCAAATATTTACAGAATCAAGTCCTAGCCAATCTACTCATTCTCATCTCAAAACCGGAACCCAAACCAACACTAAAGTTAAGCATTAAATGTTAAATCAGCTTTTAATAGGCTAGCTTTAGAGTTTATCCACAAGTTAGAATATAACAGATTTTTCATAAGAAATAAAATACATTATTTTCCAAATAATTAACTTATTGGCCTTTTGGAGTGCAACGGTATTAACACTGACTTGTATTGTCAACTGATATTGGCCTATGTTGAGTCTCCTTTCCTCAGTTTAATAACTAGCTATTATAAAGCATAACAATTAAAAGTTACTTTAATTAGCATTTGCCACCTAAGGGAAAAGGAGAGTTTTGTTAGTGAAGGGTACTCAGGAAGCTTCTACGGTGTTCGTTTATTTCTGGCGGGAGCTATACACTAGATGGTTGTTGAACAATAATTCATTATTTTGTATGCAATTCTCCACTACAGCTCTCAATTTTTAAAGCTTATTTTCTTTTTTTTACAGTTGCCAATGAAGATTTTTATTCAAGCTTAAAGTAAAAATTTCAGTTTTAAAAAAATGAAGTACCAGATAAACTATAAAGTAGTTATCTTAATGCAGAAGTATCAAAACAAGAATATTTGATTCCCTTAGTGGTCTCTGCAAATTGGAGCTTAAAGAAATCTTTTCATATCAATTTGATAAGATAATCTGCTGACCACGGTCTGTCATTTTCTCTTACTGTGAGAGCTTTAGGGAGGATCTGTGCTGTTTTAACGCCAATTGTGCTTTTCTTTCTTTTCCCCTTCGCTGACTTTCCCGCTCTTCCCTGCTGCCAGCCTCCAATGGAAGAATTCCTGACACCCAAGCCTTTCTCTTCTTTGTGGATCCTGAAGGAGTCCACTCAAGGTAGTAATATATTATAGGTTTGGCTGGGCCTGACGTGGAACTTGGTACAAGACTTACTTGTCACCAGAGTCTTATTTTGGGGGTATTCCCACTCCTTTTCCCAACATAACAGCTGTGGTCACCATATTTATCCTCTACCGAAAAAGGGAGGGAATTTCAAAGGAGACGAAGGATGTTGTATTCAGCTGTTATGGGTTTTAAAAGCACAACGTGAACACGAGGCATTTGGCTTATTTTAAATGTGAAATTCTCAAAATGAAAAGTGCTTTTCCATAAAGGAAAACTGTTCTTAAACTAAAAAGGGAGGGGAGAGGGAAAGACTATCCACAGCACCAGTTTAGACTGAGGTTCAGTATGGCAGTATCTGAAAAACTGAGAACAAGTATTCCTTAAACTTATGTATCACCTATATGTCAAAATATTAAGGGCAATTAAGAGAAACCGATGATGAGGTTTTAAACCCAGTTTAAGTGTGTCTGTAACCTGCTGAATTCTTCTAACAAGCTCAATTATCCTGTGAACTTCCAAAGTGGTTTTATCTGCAGATTTTTACTCAAGTACCTGTACATACTCCTTAAAATAACAATGAATACCCTAACTAAAACATGCATATATTCAAAGGGAATCTTACCCCAAAGATGACTTAGCAATTCAAATGCTCATCAGATAGTAAAGAAAATAGTCAAAGGAGAAATGCAGTAAACATGAAACAGATGTTGTTTGGACAGAAAATATACTAACACTCTGTAAAGTACAGATATCGCCAAGTTGCTTTTACAATCCTGCTTCATCAAGAAGCAAAAGCTTTTCACTGCTCCCACTGCTTTCACTCCGGGCTCCTGAAGTTCATTCTCCATGCGAGAGCCAAAGTGATCTTTTCAAAACTGAAACCACACCACAGCATTCTTCTCCTTAAAACTCTACTCCAATGGCTTCACATGGCATGAAACATGTCTTTAAACTGCCTACCATGGCCTACAAGATCCCACCTGAGCGCATCTCCAGCTACCTCTTCCGTTTTCCACTGGTTTACCAATTTCAATAGTACTGGCCTTGTGTCTGTTTCTACAACAAAGAGAGCTCAGAGCTTTTTCCCTTTTCCCTGGATCTGGCCGGCGTATTCTCAGGTCTCAACTCAAAGGTCATCTCCTCCCAGAGGCCTTCTCTAGCTAACCCCTCTAATCTAAAGTACCCCTTCCCCGTCACTCTCTTTCTCGTCAATTGCTTGTAGCACATGGCCATATGAAATTATCTGTGTATTTATTTATTGCCTGCCTTTTCACCCACACAGAAGAATACCACTTCCATATGCACACAGGGAATGTCAATACTTCTGTGCTTCCTATAAGGCACAGAACCTTTCACAAAGAAGAACATTCAAAGTGGAGCAAAAGGCAACCTGCCACCCAAAGACAGCTGAGTGGCACTCAGCTTTACATGACATGGCAGCACGGTATGGCCTGAGTCTAAGGATTCTGCCACTATGCAAAACAGCAAAACAAGACACTTCTATAAAAGACTTAGCTTGTTTTCCTACGGATGATTTAAGGAAAGTTGTATACATTCTCCAAGTTGTGATTTTTTTACTGTTTCCATAGAAACCAGATAGTCATAATTAAAAAACAAAAACATTTCTATAGAAACAAGTATAAATGAAAGATGTGATAACAATAAGATCTTATTTGAACCTATCATAATTAGCAAGATTAGAATGACAAATGAGAAGGATTCTTGAGAGGAAAAATCAAGAAAATTATGTTAAATTAAAATGCCTTACAATAATGACAAACTATCACAATTTATAGCAGGTACTGTCATGAAGTGAGCCTCCTACGGGTTTTGTGTGTTAAAATCTGACAATTCTAACTTATAAAACTTCTATCCCAATAAGCAACATTTACAAACAGAATTATTAACTCTTCATTCTACCGAAGCATAACTGATTCTAGTTATCAACTCTATAGGCTGTTAATTTTATTATTGATCAGGCTTTTTCACTGTTTTAAATTCACAATGTTCTCTAATTTCTAATGACTATCAGCCACGTTCTTCAAATTTGGAATAACAATATAAAAATCACGTTAATTATGGAGTGACATTAAATGTTAAATTCATATTTTTATTGACATGTTACTATACGTAAACAAATAAGATATAATAAATGTTATTTGTTCCATTCAGTGAGCCAAAAGTTCCTATGTAGTTATCTGAGCCACACCTACAAAGGCCCATCAGATTTTTTTATTTTTCTTTGAGGAGTGAAGGAGATGGGAGGGAAACGTGCAAAAAAAATTTGTAGGAAAATATTGTAGAGTAATTTCTGTGTAAAGTTTATCAGTTTCATATGATTTTCTTTCTGGAAAATCAGCTTCAATATCATTATTCTCAACTATCTATGACTTATCGTGAACACCTAATTTTTGCAATTTTAAATGTCTTTCTCAATAATTTTTAAAACTGAATTTATTTTTTAATCAAGTATAATTTAGACATATGAGAATCAATGATAAATTCTCAATTTGAGATATCATATTTAAAAGATGTCTTTTTATCTATTTGAGGATAACCCAAATATTATACTCTAAGCTAGATTACTAAAAATGAAGGTAAAGAGAGAAGAGAAAGAAACACAATGTTTTTTTTCAATTGTTCACTATTTGTATTCCTGTTGTATCCTTCAGTCTGGAAAGAGCAAAGCCCCTTCTAACTTTCAATTAGTCATACGCTGTCCTGTTTAATTTTTTTCTCTAACCATTTTGCCTTTTTGAAGGTGAATTTAAATTAAGTCAAAGACATATAATACACAGACAGTAATTTGGAACTGGATTTTTGCCTCTGCGAACCAGACATGACGCCTTGCCAAGGGAGAAACTCTTTATAAATAAGACCATTCATAAGATAGGAAGCATCAGCACATGGCCATTTACCTCCAGGGTAGTCGCCAAAACTTCAAAGCACCATTGAGCACAGCATCAATGCTTTTGTCTGAAAGAGCTCAGAGGCTATAAGTGATCTTGGTATCATTAAATATCTATGACTTTCCAGGGAACAAACAGGTTTCTTAAACTCACAAGCAACTGCCTAAGCATTTCTTATAAATTATGAAAATCACAGCCTCCTTCTTCTTTGAAGGTGACAGCACTTGTACAAGTTTAAGAAAGGAAGAAAAAAAAAACTAAAAACTCTTGGCCACACTGATATAACATAAAAATGTTTTACACTTGCTTTACTATAGTTCAGGTTAAGAACAACTATTTTAAAAATAAAACTCTCCAGATTGTGCAGTTTCAATTTTCCACTGCTCATTTTCTACGACAATCTGACCAAGAATTTCCCTGGGGAGGAGGGGAGATGATACTCACAAACCTCATTCTCAGGAAAATAAGTATCTTTGATAACATGTCCAGTTTTTCTGAAAATATTAGTGAAGAGGTAATGATAGAATAAACTGAAAGTCAGTTTTAGAAAAGAGCAAGTCAATCTCGACAAAAGGCCAGAAAGGACTTTCTGGGAAGAATGATAAGCATCTTGGAATCTCACTACTTCTCTCACACACTGAGCTCCAATCTGCAGCCGTTTCCCTCGGAGCCAATGCACTTGATGGGTGTGATAACAGATGGATCATTGTATCTGCCAACTTCCTGGGATGTAGTGTATGGGGACTGATAATTTAGTGACTACAGAAGTCCTACAACAGACAATGCAAGCAATCCTGGCATTCAGAAAGGAGCTGCATGCAGTCCTTTGACAGCCTGTAGGTGTTGAATATATGTGGATTATTATACAATGTAAGCTCTCTGCAAGTATCTATGCCACTTAAAAAAAACCCAGA
Organism: Rhinolophus sinicus; assembly: GCF_036562045.2. Classification (NCBI taxonomy): domain Eukaryota; kingdom Metazoa; phylum Chordata; class Mammalia; order Chiroptera; family Rhinolophidae; genus Rhinolophus; species Rhinolophus sinicus. The sequence goes on along the minus strand of NC_133765.1, from coordinate 29,541,284 downwards.
AATTAAAAACTGGGCAAGCTCAGAACTGAATAGAAAAACAGGAAAGAACAAATATATCCTGTTTAAAGTAGCTTTTTCCACTTAAAAACACATGAAAAATATATACTGCTCAAAGGTCTAATAAGAGTTCCATGACCAGATTAACTAGATATATCCGGGTACACAGAAAAAGTATCAACTGTGGGCTTGCTTTTCAGGTTTCCCAACTTGGGCAATATTGACATTTTGGGTGAAATAATTCTGTGCTGTAAGCGACTGACTCGTGCATTATAGGACGTTTGGCAGCATCTCTGGTCTGCCCATTAGATGCCAGTAGCACCCTGCCCCCAGTGGTGAAAATCAAACATGTATCCAAGCACAGTCACATGTCCCCTAGGGGGACAAATTCCCCTCCCCCCCACTCTCCCCACACCCTCCAGTTAATCATCACTGGAGAAGATCATCTAGAATTGTAGTCCTCCAATTCTAACGTTTACTTTGGAGGGGAGGGAGAGAGCATAAGGAAAAGGGAGACATTGTTTATGGAAATCATGCACAAAATAATCAGATATAATCTACATAGTGTAGACCAGCTAAGCTACACTACTAAAAAGAGGAAAGGCCATCTAAAGATTCAGAATCAGAAAGGCAACCTCCAGTAACATAAGTGTGCTTAATTATCTCTGAAAAACAGAAAAAAAATTCATAGTTCTGCTACAACAGTGTGTACAAATGATACAGATGATACTTTCTTCACAAATCCTCATCAAATAAACTGCATTATGCTGGGCACTGATTTACAGAATTGTCAACTTTAACAGATGCTTAGACATGAAACTCTAAGTTTTAGATTCTGGTTTCTAAAAAAATCTTCATATTTATGCATATACATATAAGTATGTGTGCATATGTATATACTCAAAATCCCAATGCAATCACATGTTAGAAATATAAGCACCAAAATTACAGCCATGTTATTTTACTAGCACATCTCTGGAACCTGCCAAATTGACTCACGTTATTGGGAAGAGAATTAGTTTGTCATTTTTGCAACGACTCTAATGTAATGCTAGGCTCTAAGTCTAAAGCACAAAATCTCTTTTAAAATATTGTTTTAGGATACTACACAATGTTAGCACTTGGTAAAATGTCTTATAATCAAATTAAGTATGTTATTTGTACATGGAAATGTAGTTCTCTTTCTCATTTCTTTCTGCCTGCTCTTTCTACAATTTCACTACTTGCCAATCCTGAGCTACAAGGTGGATGAAAAGAGAGGGGGGCATAAACTAATTGGGGGAAATGAATTCAACATTACTTGCTGTACAGCAGCAATTCTTTCCTTAGAAAAACTAGAAATTCTTGAAAACCATGAATAAATCTGGTTTACTAATGATAATACGGGCAGAGAAGAATCGTTGGTAATATAACAGAAGGAACATGAGTTAAAGGACAAAATTTCCCCCAACTAATGGAGGCCATTAGCACAACTGAACAAACCCAGAACTGATTTCTGGCAGAAAAAGGCCCCCGTTTTTCTTCTTCTTCCTATACGTCTCTCTCTCCTTTACTACATGAACCACCTTTATTTTCAAATTACCAAGATACATCCATGAAACACAGCGCTTTACCCTGCAACACTCACCCTGTCAGTCAACCCTGCCTAGACCAGTCTCCTCCTGCCTGTAGGATGCCAGATGCAAAGGCTCAGCGTAAGTCAAAGTGGAAACAGGAACTGCTAACAATCTGGGAACTGCCTGTGTGGAGAAGAGTGAGAAGCAGCACAAGTGTAGATCCAGCTGAAACGCCAGATCTACGCCTCCCGCGTGCTCTTCTCAGACACTGGCCCTCACAGGCTCCGGGAACTGGTGACTGATCAGAAGCCTCTGTGATGTGTGTAGACAGAGGCCCAGGCTGACTGTCTATTTCCCAAAGAGGGATGACACAACACATCCCATCTTACATGATCCTTTTATACTGGGACACTGTGGTAGGGTCTATGTCCCCTCCCAAATCGAGGTGGCTCTTTGGGGCTGCCTCACAAAACGAAACTTGGCCAGAGTGACCCTGTGCCAGTCTCCAGGTTCAAAGCTGCAGAGACTGACCGTCTCCACACCCTGCGTCCCGGAAGGCTCGTTTCTGGAATCCAACCACTAAGCTGCGAGGAAACCCAGTTCACATGGAGACGCCACATGTGGTTTTCTTGCCAACAGTCCCAGCTGAGGAGCCAGCCAACAGCCAGCATCCACCACCAGCTACGTGAGTGAAGACACCTCCAGAGGACAGCAGGCCGCACCCACAGAGCCACTCCCAGCTGAGGAGTCTCACCAGAGGAGCCCTCAGACACCCTGGAGCACGAGCTGGTAGCCCCTCCTCACTGCCGTGCCTGAAGTGCTGGCCCACAGAGCCCACAGGCATAATAAAATAGCTGCTTTTGCCACTAAGTAACTCATCCAGTGCACCCACTGTCCCAGACAGAGCCGATTCAGTACCTCATTCATAAAAACAAAACTATTAGAGTATGTCACACTAGTTTTGCTATAACATAATCTGGAGGATTATCACTGGGAGACAAACCATTAAGGTAGAAGTGGTATATTGACAGTAAAAAGACTGAATCTTAAAGTTACATTATTTCATTACCAAGCACAATAAACAAAGACAGAGACTCAGTGAAATGAGTTAATGTAGGACGTTTTCATGAGAAATATTATGATATAATAGAAGGGATACTAGGATGGTCTCAGCACTAAAACAACGTGGCTTTGTGGCTTTTAATTCATGTATTTAGTCATCCTGCAACTATTTACTGAGTGCCAATGATGTGTGAGGCACTATCCTAGGGCTAAAAATTGAGCAGGGAAGAAAGCAGGTCCCTATTTCCATAAAACTTTCATTTTAATTGAGACAGATAAAAAACAACAATTTTGTTTTATAAAATTATTCCAATCCATGTTAAATGCTATGAAGACAATAGAACTACTGCTACGAAGGTCAACGGAGCTGATGCTACTTTATATAACACGATGTGACAGCTTTAAAACATGACCCTACATTTTTTGACACTCCTCCCACTGAGAGGTAGAGGCTGTAGCTGTTCTCCCCGAAGCCAGGAGGATTCAACCAACCAGTAGGGTGACAGTGGCGTCACTATGTCGCTCAGGCCGTGCTGCAGCTTACACCTTGGTCACTGGAACACCTGCTTAGAAGTCCTGATGTGGCACCGGAAGTCTGACTCCCCAAGAACCACTATGCTAAAAGGAAGCCCCAGCAATGACGGAAAGGAAAGCGTACTTGCAGGGACTCCACTCAGCAATCCCAGCTAAGCCCAGCCCTCAGGCCACCCCAGCCCTGGAGTCAGATGATTAAAGAAGCCTCCAGATGATTCTAGCACTCAGCCAGTCAACTGTCCCTGTTCTCCCAGGTTTCAGAAGTCATCATGCAGAGACAAACCAAGTCTACTATGCCCTCTCTAAATTCTTGACGTAGAGAAGCTGTGAGCATAATAAAATGGTTGTCGATTTTCACTACCAAGTTTGGGGCGGGTTTTGTTACACAGCAGTAGGTACTTGGAGCAAGTGGTAACGGAAAGACCCCCACACAAGGAGGTAGCATTTGTTCTGAGACCTAATGCTATCAAACAGACAGGCTCGTGAGGATGGGAGGGCGAAGCTATCCAAAAAGGGACAAGAGCAAGTACAAGTCCTTCAAGCGGGAAGGAACTTGGCTGGAGGTGTGAGGGAAGCCAATCAGAGGGGAAGCCAGATGATGCAGTGTCGTCCGCCCTGATGAGTTACTTGGAAATGATTTTCACTGTACAAGGAAACCACTGTAATGCTTTAAGTATGGCAGTGTTTCAAAGAGTCCTTTGGCTGCTGTGTGTTTCTTGATGTTAAATGGAGAAACTGAACTAAATGTTATGGTTCCTCTAGAGCAGGGGTGTCCAAACTTTTTTCAACGTTTTTCACCAAGGGCCATATGTGGTAAAATACACAAACAGCCGGGCCACTCACTCGAGGTGAAGTACGTATTGCCTCACCTGGTTTATTTAAGTAAACTAAATATACTTTTGGAATTTGCTGCGGGCCAATAAAAAATGGATCGCGGGCCGCAGTTGGCCCGCGGGCCGCAGTCTGGACACCCCTGCTCTAGATCTACCACGCAAAGATTCAGTGTTCTTCAAACTGAGTCTCCAGAAAATCCTTAAGCTCTCCACATTTATCCTGTATTTTCACAAAATTAACTAATCTTTTTAAAATTAAAGCTTATTTGGGTTCATCAGAACGACCTCATAACTGAATGTCACCACACAATTAAGTGTGCATGCGCTGACATGTGTGCTTCCCGCATAAAGGGCTAATGAGAAAAGATACAGACTTAGTACACACCTTTTAAATTCACACCAGATGAGGGCCAAATGAAGCTACAGTAAGCTGTGCAAAGGAAAGTTTTACAGCGTTCAGACAGGAGAAAATGGAGGAAGAACTGAGTCATCACACCATCCACAAGCCAAAATGAAACAGATCTGTTGCAAAGCAGACAGTCCCAAATTCTTGCTATGAGCAGAAAGTTACAGTCGAGCAAATATCAGGTAGCATAAAATACTACGTTGTGATCTGTATTTGTATTGGTTATACAGTTTTGATAGTTACAGTTAACCTGCAAAATTGTTTGTTTTATAATTACTTGTGCTATAAGTATAAGGCACTTACTCTAAATTAGTATCCAAGTTTCTAAAATGTTTATATATATACTAAAAGGCTTTAACTAACAATGGTAAATATAAATTGGTGACTTTCACATCATACAGTAGAACATATTACATGCAAATTTTCATCAACATTTTCGTGAGTAAACTTAAGATCCCAAAATAATTGACCTATATCAATTATTTAAAATTTGCATAAACAGAAGATAACTGACGTAAATAACCAAAAGTAAGTTACTTTGAAACACTTCTGTACTTGAAGGAACAGCCTTCTCCTTCCAATTTTGTCTTTACCCGGCAGAGTCTTGTTCACTCTTCAAAGTCTAATTCAAGTACCATCTCCCTGTAGGAACATCCCAAACCAATCGAGCCCTTTGAGAACCTCTGAACTCCCAGCTATTTTCTACCCCATTCCTAGGCAGGCTGCCGGACACTGTGAGCTATTTTGTGCGTTCTTGTCACTAAGATGGCTGATGATGAGATGACAGTGGCGGTGGTGATGGTGTGACAATGACCACAACAATGGTAGCAGCCACCATTTACCTCCTGCACAAAATTCACTCCCCATAATAATCTCCATTATACAGATAAGGAAATTAAGGTGACAGGTTCTTATTTTCTCAAGGCCACAAAACAAATAAGCTAGATATTCAAAAACCCTGGTCTCTTTTGTAACCCTAATGTTAATCAAAGCATGGGCCTTTGAAAACTATTTATCAGAATCACAGTGGGTATGAAAAGAAATTCTCAGGTATCCCAAATGACACTAAAATCTCAAGGACACGGGCTTGAAAATCTACTAGCAAGTTTCTCAAGCATATTCTTATTATATGCATTGAATACTAAGGAACCCACTGCATCCCATGCTATTCTGCCCCCGTCTAGATTACACTTTTTGAGAATATGGACAATCTTATATAGCTCCTTTGCCTAAAGAATATAGTATTATACCTTGCAACATAATAAGAGCTTATGTTGGTTACCACAAATTTATACTGACATAAATAAAAATAAACCATTTAAATTTGTGGTTGTTAAAATCTAAAAACGTTTAATTACTCCACAAAATAAATTTTATAAAACATAGTCCCAATTCTATAGGTACTTATAGCCTAGACTTAGAAAAGTGATAATTTCCATGGTTTTCAAGGCTTTATATATACATACATATATCAGTTTGCTGCTGCTGTTAGGGATACAGGCTGGAGCACAGAGTAGAGAATAGGATGGTAATAACATGGATGGCTGGAAGGGAAAGACTATAAAGAAAGGGAAAGAACCAAAGACCTCTTGGGTGGTCCCTGGAATTCTCTCTCAATGCTCTATTCTGCAAGAGAAGCAGAGGCCAAGCTGGAATGCTCCCAAAGCTACAGCTTCTTTTTACTGGTTCCATCTAGCTTTAGACTTTTATGATTCAGTGGAGTGGGTGGTGAGCTAAGCTGCTGTCTTCCCATACCAGACATTTGTCTGTGGCCATCAGAATAAATCTGGGGAACCTCAATTAACACGTGTCTGACCTTGGTCAAGTCGTAATTCCTCAAAAAACATCTGCTATACTGTGACCTACCAGAAGAAAATCCTGACCAAAGGTTACTAGCTGCAGTGATAGGTGTGAAAGCTTTATTCTGTAGCATTTTTGCTGTTGTTCTGTTTGTTTAATCAATGATTCTAAGGCACTATACAGTTCAAGGTGTTTTAAGATAACTAAAATCTCTGCCTTAGAATGTTTTGTTTGGTATATAAGACAAAAAGGAAAGAAGCCAATGTTTTCAAATCAAACCTCCCTTAAATGCCTATTTTACTAGTAACTGCTGAAATTCAGAGCAGTTAACACACTTGGTTAACGGAGGACATCACAAAATCATAATATTGTTGAAGAATGTTTCTGGATTCTCTGAACCCACAATGATTACCCCCTTAGTTGTAACAAAGGGATCAAGAAAAGACTGGACTGTAGATGAGACACTGGGCTTTAATTGAAAAACAAACAAACAAACAAACAGCCCTGACATGTGAAGCCTTCTTACCAAAGGCACTTTGAACCAAGAACATCACAGAGAATGCTTCTTATGTTTTAACTATGCCAACATTTTAAAGTTTGAAGAAAGGGAACTTTCTATAGTGTCCTATATCTTAATGACTGTACAAACTAAAAGACAAATCACAGTGATTCAATGATGATTCATGAAAACTTGGTAGGTTTTCCAAATTACTCTCAGCAGGAAATAATACAGCATAATGCAGATTCTCTCTCTTTTAAAGAAGGATTTCACAATCTCCCTAGAAAATCCTGCTTTTTAGCAGTACTATAATCCCACCCAGAGGTCCCAGTTCCTAAGTGAAATAGTTTGTCATCTCAAGTCAAGACTAAAATGTTTTGTTATGCTTACTTTTTAAGAAAAAAGATAAACGACTCTTCTACAGTTACCATAAAATGTTATTTTGTTTAATATCTTCCCTATCTGATTTAAAACTCCTTAAGGGCAGAGAACATGTCTTTCATCTCTTTTATTTCATACAGTACCTAGCACAAGATATTATGCTTGCTGAGTATTTATTAGATGGATATGAACTATTCCAGTTTCTAAGCCAAACAGGACTTTTAAAACAATTTTTATAAGTCACCTAGGAACAAAATTATCACGAAAAGGAAAACTTGCCTGAAGTGAGCAAAGGACACATTCCTTCCCTTTTGCAACATGCTGTCCTCCTCATCCTGCTTCATTTTCCCCCAGAGCATTACCACCATGACATGCTACATGTTTATGTGTGTTATCGAGCTCCTCGCCCCATCCCCCACTAGACTGTAAGCTTAATGAAGGCAAAGATTTGCTTGCTCTGTCTGAAGGCTGTATCCCTAGTATCCAGAACATTCCCTGGGACACATTAAACATTCATTAAGTATCCATTAAATACATTTTCAGTGTTCATTAATGCTCTTCTTATTTCTTCTAGCAGTATCTTTACTCTAGTTTTGTATTAACCGATGAGTAAGTCTGACAGATACGTATGCATGTAAACAAAACCATTTCATCCCTCATGAAATACCGCCATCTGTGAAGTGTACTACAGCAGGTACCTGGAGAAGGATACGGTGAACATAGCAAGCCACGCTGTCACATCCTTGTCTAATCACTAAAAGAACCCAGGAAAACAATTACTAAAGTTGGTCTGAAACCATAATCTTCAATAACAAGTAGTCGTTGCTAAAGTTAAGACTCCTGCGGCAGCAGAGAACTGATGCAGCACCGGCTCGGAAACTCTCCCAGGACTAAGGCTGTTTCTGCAGCATCTTAACTTATTTCAGGTAGGTTTCTAACGAGTGCTATTTATACCAGCAAAAAAATAAATCAAGTGGCTAAAATGATACGGTAACCACATTTTAATCTAATTACTTTTGAAATGTTTCTATTCCTTGTTCGACTCTAAGTTCCTTATCGACAGGTCTGTATCTGCTGTCCTGTTTGTTTCCTTCAACTGCTAATTATTCCATTATTGGCTGACCTTTTTTTTTAAACCTGTCCCCTGCCCGTTAAAACACAATAATCACAAGGTCAGAGAGACGAGAGAGATGAGCACAACAAATAAATATTTGTTGACCTGAATTCAATACAGAGATCATGAGATGCCAATAAAATTAATCTTCAATCTACAACCTAATTTCTAGGCAATTCAATTATCATATTAAATATCCATACCAGAAACCTAATATGAAGGCAATTAAATAAGCCTCAATTAATCTGTTAACATTCTGTTTCAAACCAGTATTAAAGCTATGCATAACCAGTTATTGTAATTATATAAATGAATGGCTATAAACATTAGGTGGCAGCAGCAGTACACTGCATTAGAATCCTGAAATTGATTTTTTATATACTCATATATAGAAATCTGATCCATAAATGGGGTTATACAAATAGCCTCACACATAAAATGTGCAAAAGGAACTGAAAATATAATAACAAAACATAAAAATCGCATTATCTCTTTGTACCCAGATTTTTCAAATTATCTCTATAATTGAGCAATATCAAAAAGCATTGGCAAATTCTGTAAGTGTATTCAAATTTTTGCTCTATACTTGCTCACTCACATACCACATCCAAACTGCCAGTTCCTAGCACCCCCAAAATTCTACCTACAATATGACCACTTCTCACAATCCTCAACACTCGCACTGGGGTCCAAGCCACCCCAGGGCTTACCTGGACGGTTACAACAGCTTCCCTGTTTCTGTGCCTTACTCCCCCTTCCCACACCCAACCCACTATCCTCCCTACACAGTAGCGAGAGGGATCCTTTAAAACAGGTAGGTCACCTCATTCCTTTGCTCAGAACCCTCCAACGGCTTCCCAACGCAGAGAAAGGTTCTGCTGTCTTCACCGCCCTCTGTGAGCTGTCCCCCCACACCCCCTCCCCGACTTGAGCCCCACTGCTCTTCCCCGTTCTCCCTCTACTCCACACACACCAGCCTGTCTGTCATCAGGTCAACAAGCGCTCTCCACCACAGGCTTTTGCCTTTGCTGTTCTCTCCTCCTGACACAAATCCATACACACAGTTGCCCCCCACATCTTCTTCAGGTCTCTGCTCAAGTGCCGCCTTAATCAGCGAGGCTTTTCTAGGACCACTCTATTGAACACCACCACCCTACCCCTCCCTGCTTCACTGTTCTCCATGACCCACTTCGTTTTACGCGTTTCCTTCTTTACGGTCTCCCCCACGAGAACTTCAACTCCACAACAACCACAATGCTAGTACGTTTTCTTCACTGTTTAGCTCCCAGCGCCTGGTAGGTAGTGGCAGTCAAATATTTGTCAGCAAATGACTCTTATTCTCAAACACGCATGTAGCAGTAGTTTTATAGCTGGTACTTACTCAAGACTAAAGGCTACATTAAAAGTTCAAGACCACTACTGATTTATTTACTACATTTTAAGTTCAAGCATGCACAGTCCATATGTGTGTAGGTATAAAAATAAAGTGACACTGTTACAATGCATACATTTTAAAGCAATGTGAATTTAAGTCAAATGTATTACTCTGGCCATCGTAATATGGTAGAATTAATATACTCTAAAAGGAATATTTTTACAGTGTCTTTCTATGTGTTAGGATTGCAAGCAGTCAAGCTTTTTCTTGTGCTCAAACCAAACAGGTGAATTCAAAATTGCTGGCTCTATTTTATCTTATCTACTAACAAGCTTTGTGGGTTCAGGCTCTGCTGCTTCAGAGAGAAAAAGAATTACAGGTTTGCTCTCCGCCAAATGACTCTATAATCGGTGTTGATTGCTTAATTCTGAACTCGATCAGTAGCTAACCACTGATTATGAAATGCCCAGATTTAGTCTGTTTTCTTTACTGTTTACATACTGCAGAATAAACATTTGGGCAAGAGATGGAAATACCGAAGAACCTCAAGAAACTTTCAAAATACAGCACGCCTCTAAAATTCTCACATGTCCTTTGTCAGGAGGATCGGTGCTATTGAATAACCTCCAAAAAAGTGACTTAGAAAGCATCTAAACTAAGCCCATATGTGAAAAAGCCATCACTGTCACTTCTTAATTGTAAAATGTGGCAAGAGCATTTCTTTTTCCACATAGCGTACTTGTACACGTTCCAAAGAAAAAGTTACAAAACTGCTTGGAAAAGGTTCTTGTTTTTGTTTTGCTTTGTATTGTTTTGTTGTTGTTCTTAGGGTGGGGGAGCAGAGCATGAAGAGAAATTTTAGAATTTAACCAATGCTGAATATTTTTCTTCTTCCCTTGGTGTCAAACTAAATGAGGCCATGTGCTACTCTGCCACATCAATGTACACAGAAAATTATCACGCCATATTTAATGCACATGAGTGAAATACAACACAAAACTTATCTTGGTCACAAATTAACTAAAAAGAAACAATGATCACCAGAGCCATGGAAATTTACACAACATACCCTGGCTTCTTGAAAGTTGGCTTAGAAAGCTCTCAGTTACAAATGGGTTGTGTTCTAAAATTTTATGAGGTAGAATTCAAAACTTTGTTCTCTTACGTTAAATACATCAGTTAGGTCCTCAGCTTGTGCATAACAGCTAATAATACCCTAATCTATACTTCCATTTGGAGTTGACTCACCTCTATTATTCTTCTCTGGGACTCCCTTCTTCTAAAATGTTTCAATCAAATTGTGCATTAATTGATTTTGTGGTCTAAGCGATGTAATCACCACGTTATATACTGCTATGAAAACAAGCAAACAAACTGCAGGGCAAGGAGAGTCACCAAGAATACTTTCTGCTTCTTGTCTGTGAAAAGGGCTGGATCCTGATGAGTTAGTTGCTCATGTTCATAAATGGGATATATTCAAGTTACAAATACTGAACCATGTAACATGAGTGTACAAAACCTATTTCCAAGCAAAACGAAACACAGCGATTTGTACCTTTATAAAAACAGGTCATGGAGTGACTAAAAGAGACCACACACTCACATACACCTCCTTCAAATTCCCAATTATTTAGCCAATGCTACAGAACTTAATAAAAGCCAGGTGGCTACACAGAGCCACAGAATAGGCACATATGCAGTTTATCTTTGCTGGGCTTTTCCTTCACCCCCGGGTTCCATATGCCACACACAAGAAAAGGTCCTGACTGAGCAGAGAAATTCTTGCTATTCCACTGTCCCAAAAGTTTAACCCACCATTGGAAGCACTCACACCACGATTCCACCTAAAGCAATGTTTGACAAATAAGCTTTCCTGATTCCTAAGTCAAACTCAGCATCAACAAGGCCACATCCTCAGCTAGAGGAAGCAAAGCTGGCACTGAAGTATTCCTGAAAATCCCCATCCCCTCCCCTCTACTGTCCCAAAGAGCTCAGCTCCCAAAGTCCAACACTAAGAATGAATTTAGATTTCTTTTCCGAAATTCTGGGGGATTCCGACACTGAGTTTGGTCTCATGATCTTTATCCCAAATCAATTTTCAAACATACGCACAAAATCCCTTAATGAGAGAACTTACTCCAAAACAGAATTTTTGCTCAAGGCATTCACAATTTAAATTCTCCATGTTAACAGTTAGTCAATCTGACTAATATATAACAGCTCACCTACTCAACTTTTCACTATGAAAGTCTGGTCTCTAAAGCTCCAACTACTTCATGGAGAGACTTTTAACGATTAACTGAGATACTATCTGAAGGTACCTAAAACAGTGTCTCCAGTTGAGTAAATGTTCCATGAAAGATTATGGTAGTCTTGGCACGTAAGTAGTCTGGCTGCTATAGGCTAATGTATCTAAGGGATTTAATTCTTTGCTAATAATCAGTGTCTATGCTACACTGCTTCAAATTCCACTTCACAGCCTCGCTGTAGTGCTTCTGTTCTCTAGTTGTTCCACTTAATTCATCCCATTACACTTGCAAAGGTAATTGCATGTATCTGTGTGTCTAACAAAACAGCATTGCAGGGCACATCTCTGCTGTCGCACGCTGTTGTCAGTACACTAACTTCATATGATGATCCCATTATCTTCTTATGGCCATTTAAATACAACGGGCTTATCAACATCATGTCCTACAGATGAACAAATTAATACATGATACAAAGAATCCTGACACTTAACCTCTATGCCCATCACTACGTCTCCTTTAAGAAAGGGATACCCTAGTGTACGCACGCTATGATTTCCTTAACAAAGGTTAAAAAACAACTGAGGGTGGATTTTCTGGAGCTGAGTCCCAGGGCAGGTGGATGCTTGGCTGAGCTCACCTTTAAAGTTCCTTTCCAGTCCTGAGATTCTGCTCTCTCTTTATACTATGTGGTGTTCTACCTAAACGGCAATAGTAGTTACTGAGTAACTGCTCAAAGTACCTTATCAATTAGTCTAAGCCTATTGAGGGAAAAATTTATAAACTCCCAACACAGTAGTAACAAGTTTTAACAGCACGTTCCAGATTCTCTGCAATAAACAATTCAAAAAATAAGAAAAAATTATTTCCCATTTGTGAGAAGGTTTAAAAATTTGCTAGTAAGAAAATTACTTCAAATTTTGATAAACTTCTCTAAATAGCCCCAACTCATGAAGAGTGGCAATAGTCTTATAGATACAAAGTATCACATATTTGTCTGTTACAACAAAGACAACCATCTCTCAAATATTTGTGGTGTACCTACTGCATGCAAGGTATTGCTAGAGATAAAAGAAAAATAATTACTCCCCTGGGCCCATGCACTGTGAGACGATAAGACATACACCCATTTAACTAATATTCAACAAATATTTACTATGCAAACTCTGTACTTATTTAGAAAAAAGGAGTGGCTAATGCACTGTATTATAGTCAAGTTTTGACAAAAATAAAGACAAAGTAGTCAGTCAAAAAGTTATCAAAAATACCTTTTTTGCTTTTCCTATTACAAATGTCAAGAACAGACATGTTTCTGAAGTCCTGGTATCATTCATCATTTCACATACTAACAGCAGCACCTCACTTCACTATACCTGTCAAATTTGGCAACGTAAAACGGATTCCTTAATCTAAGAAACTACCCTATTCATATTATTGGTGCTGGATAACATAAAATTAATAAATATACTGCTAAAACATGAGGTTTTTTTTCCAGCTGCTAGGAGTGATTTAGTGTTAAGTCATTTGTTTACATTTGTTCACATATATGCATACATCTATACACACACAGTCATCTATTTAATTACATGAAAGTTCAGGAGAAAAATAAAAAGGTAGTAAAGGAACTCAAGCATTTCTCTTAAAGGAAATCAAGTATTTCTTGAATTTTTCAGTGTGCTAGTAACTCTCAACTCTCCCCTCTACAAGTATATTTTTGTTTTTAAAAAAGAAAAATACTAAATACGTTTTTATGGAACTGCAATGAAATTATGTATATAAGTGGTTGCTGGTGAAACTGTAAATGTGAATTACACTCTCCTACAAAATGCGGAGAGTTACTATAGGTAGCTCAAAAAGAGAAAAAGGAGTAAACTCTGAAAAACTCTTACATCAAGAGCAAAAACGTGCTTTATAGTAACCACCTAAAAATAAATTCAGCAAGGAAGTGAGGTGACAGGTTGACAATCGATACCCAAAACTTGTTTGCTTATGTCTGACCACTAACCTGCTCTGCATTTCTAGCTCAAACCACCCTGAATTTAACAAATAATAGTAAAAGTAGCTTATTTTGTTTTGTTACCTTGGGGAGAGGAGAGTAAAAGGAAGAAGTACTGGAATTTAGCGTACTTGCCGGAGAAAGCGGAGAACTAGTTTCCATCGATCTAATCAATGTCACACTGAAATCTTTCACTGGTCTTCAGTTTCCCATCTAAATTTGTTCCCCTATGTCTGTCTTTGATGCACTCTTCTCACCACTTCCCAAGTTACCTTATTAACAACACAGCTCTGATCATGTCACTCCCTTGTTTAAAAGTTTTCAGTGGCTATTAAGTGCAATGGTCTTAGAATTGTTCTTTTTCTTGCTCCACCTATTAGTTTTCTCTGTGTACTTCTTTTTCTCTATATGTTCCCACCCACTAATTACTCATCATTTCAGAGACTTTGAACATACCCTGTACATTCATACCTTTGCTCACACACTGTACCACGTACCTGGACTAGGATACCCTGCTCCTGTCTTTCCCTATTACTACTATGCCACATTTTCCATAAAACTCCCCTGATATCCTTACAAGTGGAATTAATTTCTCTCTTTCCTGACTTCTCAGGGCATTCTTGATTATGTTTATATTACAGAAATTCTCATATGTCATATACGACAGTTAGCTATATACAATAAGTTTATACCCCAATAGATATCAGAAGAAGCTGCCTAGAGTTTGGCAATTATGTCCTATTGTTAAATGTACCCTCCCAACTACCCTAAAAATGAATTCCACATGTTTTTAGAGAATCAATAAATATGTTTGATTCACTTCACTTGTGATTCTATCTGTGAATCATGCTTCCACGTTTCTGCTTTTTAATTCTCACTGGACAAAGAGAGTTGGCTTCATAAAGAAGAGTCCAGGTTATGTCCAAAAGTCAAATGCTTTGTGACTGAACAAATAAGCAACTTAAAGATCAATATCTTGTATTTGTGAAAGAAGTTTCTAACTGCCAAATCCTCCAACAATATTTAATGAGACCTTGAAAAACAGGCAATAATTGGAGTAAATAGGAGATTGTGCTCATAACACCAAGGTCGCCGGTTCGATTCCTACATAGACCAGTGAGAAACAACAGCGTGAGCTTGGAGCTGAGCCACCTGTGGGCAGTTGGTTGGCTCAGTGATTAGAGCGCGGTGCTCATAACACCAAGATCTCCGGTTCGATTCCCACATAGAACAGTGAGCTGCGTCCTCCACAACTAGATTGACAGCAATGACTTGACTTGGAGCTGAGCTACGCTCCCCACAACTAGACTAAAAAACGACTTGACATGGAGCTGATGGGTCCTGGAAAAACACACTATTCCCCAATAAAAATTTAAAAAAGAAGAAGAAAGAAAGAAAAGAAAGAAGTAGGCGATTAAGGAGAGATGGGAGAAGAGAGATGACCCAGGCAGAGGAAACAACACGAACAAGGCACAGAGAAAACAGGCACTGAGAATGGTTTTGCTAAGAGATGAGTGAGTGGGAAATGTTACTGTCCTTTCATCTGTCTCCACAGAGCCTGAAACTGAAAAATATTTGGTAAATGGATGATAAAATACCAAAGGAGAAAGGCAGAGGAAAGGAAGAGAGGGGTATAACACTTCTTTCATTTTGGGCTCTCATCATTACATTTTTTTTAATTGATTGCAGCAGTGACATAAATAGATGCACTCATTTCCCTTGAATTAGAAAATATACCCCCCCCAAAAATAAGAAACCCTAACTATATATATTTAATAAATACACACATGGAGAGATTTAGTTGTCAAACAAAAATGGCTCTAACTGCAAAAACCTTTGCAAAGATCTAATTAGAATAACAGCTGATGCTGCGATCGCTGCTGTCCCAGCACGGCCCTAAGCCAAACCCCTTTTTCTGGCTGACCATGCAGGCTGTGTCACCAGACATTAACTTCACACAATACACAACCAGCCACCAAGTGTCTAGTCCTCTTGTGTCTGCCTAAGGCCAGATCCTACCTTCACTTAGAATAGAGCCAGCTTATCAACATACTCAAATTACTACAACAAAGTCTTGGAAAGACATCCAAGAAGGCAAAACTCATATCATTTCTAGTCGTCTTATTAACATCTAGATATTGTCATTTAGTAAACTAAGCTTCTATAATGACTGAGGTGGGAAAGCCCTACTGCACCAGGCTGACATTCCAAATCTTGCACCACCAGGCCCCAGCACCCACCCTGGTCTCACTTCCCACTCCATCTTTAACACACCTCTACTTTCGAGCTAAATTTCACTGTCTGCTCCCCATGTAAGATTTGCTGACACTCGGAATCACTACTACTTCTCTGACCTCCCAGAGAACTAAAACATACTGCTCTCACATTTGACATTTCCTAACTTTTACTGGTAACCGTTTGCAGGACTCTAAAGCCAAGAAGATAGTGAAAACATACTTTATTGATGGGCACTCAAGAATAATGGGAAAATATAAGCTTTGAAATGAGATAGGTCTCAATTTGAAACCCAGATCTGCTGCTGCCTGGTTGTAGTCTTAGACAGGTCTTTCATTCTCTCAATCCAAGATTCTTCTTTTCTAAATGCAATCTGTATCACTAACAGTTATTCTTACAATTAGAACTATTATACGTAAAGCATCTGGTACTATCCTAGGTCCATAGTCGGGACCCAACATATGGTAGTCATTATTGTCATTCCACTTTATACCCCCTGACCCCTAGGTCTGTCATATCATCTTATTGTTAAAAAAAGAGAAAACTAAAGTTATAGAGAATAAACTAGGCCCGTAGTTTCAATTGCATCTTAAACAGGCTTGCCGCAACTAGAATCACTTGGGGGTAAAACTGTTTAGTTATAATATTGTTATTCAAAAGAAATATGTATAAAGAGGTCTTCATGAAGAAGCCAACTTTCACATATAATTGTTTAAGAGATCAGAGATGTCTTAAGTTACTATAGGGATGTCAAAATTGTTAAATGCTTTAAGTGAAAATGTTTCTTCACATCATACCTCTAAATTGTTCCTTCGATGAAAAAGAAAATTATTTTAAAGGTATCATGAAGAGACTCCATTAGCAAGGGGTTAGGACAGAGATGTAACAATAAACACATACAATGGCATTCCTTTGTTACATTAATTTTGGAATGAAACAGAGTGAAACTACATGGCATTTCGGAAAATGTGGGTGTGATGCACCCTACTGAATGGCTAAACCTGAGCAACAAAAAGCCACATTACAACAGACCTAACTGCAGGAACAAATCTATAGCAAGTTTTGGAAAATCAGAATTAACCCTAATTCTACACAGTGTCATCATTTTGTAAACCGTTTGTCAGAAGGTAAAATGATGCCTTCTGCTATAGTGGCTATGGGAACCACGCAAAGCAACGGATGCCTATTCGTCACATTCTCATGGGCGAAAGTCAATAAGCACAAAAACAGGGACAGGGAAGCAAAAGGTAATGCAGGTCTTTTAGAAAGACATTTCCTAAATCTAAGGGCACGTGAATAAATGAGCACTCAACTTGTATTCCTTCTGCTCGCTCACTTCTGTCTGCTGTTTGCCTTCTTCAGTTTGCCTGAGATGCCTGAACGCCAAATCCCTTCCTCTGGACCACTCCTCTCTGCCCGCGATCCTATCCCTCAGTTAGAAGTGGTCCCTCTCCCTTCACAACCTCCTAAGCATCTTACCTACCCTGACTTGTAGCTCTTGCGCCTCCATCTTATCTCGAAATGTATTTTGTTTCATTGAGGTTCTCTCTTGTTTACTGGATTACAAACTTGCTATGGACAGAATGTTCTTATAAAGCCCTAAAAGGGTTGTGAAAACAGTAAATACTCAGTAAATGTCTGCTGAATGAAAGGGAAATAGAAAGTAATTTTAGCAAAGTCTGAAATTATTTTTAGCATAATTATATTCTAGCATAATTATACTGTTTCCATATCTAAACAAACTTTAATAACAACAATGGTTCATACCCTGCTAACATGAGAGAGGTAATAAAAAGATACTCTTTTGTGAGTGGGGTTTTTTTTTCCCTCTCTGCTTGGAAATAGGTGATTAAAGTGTCAAATTTTGTCTGCAGGTAGTTTCTTCAACTTCTAACACATCTACCAACTCAAAGAGCACAAGCTACATTTTATTCGATACCACAGGAGCTTCCTCCTCTCGTGCCCGCTGTTCACCACTTCCCTCACACTGGTCCCTCAGAAAGCAGAAGGGTATCCTGGGTAAGAATTTGGAGTCATGGGACAGTCTTTTCAAAATCCCAATGACATGGAAAAAGGAGGGGGAGAAGTGGGGAGAAGGCCTTTCAACATTCAAAGCCAAATTTTAAGAGCAATTAATTAAATGAAATGTGTGAACACTGCGTTGTGGTTATGTAAGAAAATACCCTTATTTTTTAAAGCTACATAACTGAAATACGAAATGTCATAATTGGTTAAGACTCGTTTTAAAACTTTCAAGAAAAAAAAATTGATGAGGCAAACACAGCAAAACATTAACTTTTAAATACAGGTGAAATGTATATGGGGTTTTGAGTATAATTTCTATCTAGCTTTTCATATATTTCAAAGTTTTCAAAGAAGTTAAAAAGAATGAAAATAAATTTAAAAAAGAAAGCAAAACTTTGAGTCTGTCAGACTTGAATTCCAGTCCCAGCGAGGTCATGTACTGTATGGACGTAGATAAATTACTAAACTACTGTGAGCCTTAGTTCTTCATTTGTTAAAAAGTGACAATAATACAAAGAACAAAGTTGCTCAAAGATGCCATCAGTATGTAACACACTTAGCACAGTGACAGCAAACAGCAATTACACAACACGTGTGGGTTGTTGTTGTTGTTATTATTCCTGCTGGAAGGAGAAATAACCTGGTTAAAGGCTCTTACTTGCTCACGGTACCCAGAACTTACTGCTGTGGGGGACAGAGGGTACCTGGAAGAAAATATCAATCACCTTTCTACAGTCCGGTATTTACAGAGACTACTACAAGCGACTCCAGTGGCAGATAAAAGCCACCAAATAGAACAAAGGAAGGAGGGAGCCGAAGTGCCATCGGCAAGGCCTAGAGCGTGCTCTGTGACTGGCAGCTACCACAAATCCCCCAACTTCCCCATCACCTGCCCCACCACAAATAACTGACAAAAAAGAAACAGAAGCAATCAACTTCTGTAATAGCAATAATTTGATATGTCATTAACAACAATCACTTGTTACCCATATAATAAAGAATTAAAGGTAAGAGTTGTATACACTTTAAAGGACAAAAGCAAGTTAAATTCACTCTCCCAGAAGAAATACTGGCCAATATTCTAATGGCACCTCCACATGGGAAGCAAATGATTTCGCTCTTCTTGAAACAAACAGACCAGAAGTAGAAGATATCTGCTTCTATTTTAACCCATTTCCCTTACTGCTGTAAATTTTGTA
This sequence comes from Rhinolophus sinicus, assembly GCF_036562045.2. Classification (NCBI taxonomy): domain Eukaryota; kingdom Metazoa; phylum Chordata; class Mammalia; order Chiroptera; family Rhinolophidae; genus Rhinolophus; species Rhinolophus sinicus. Next base: position 29,522,026 of record NC_133765.1, on the reverse strand, counting down.
ACAAACAGAAAAAGAACTTAAATATGCAAAGAGTATGTTCAGCTAAATTCTGCCTTTTGTGCTTAGAATACATCTGCCATAAGCACACTGAAGGCTTACTTACACAATGGCCTCACAGGTTCTTCCCTTCCCCAAGTTGACAACATTCAGATAAAAAGAAATAAATAACCCCTTCATTAACAATAGAAAACCCAGCACATAATATGGGGTCTGACAATTAAGTTTGTGAACTGATCCTAGAAAAAGTGCTACAGACCTCACTGCTGAATATCACTACGGTCACCTTCAAAGTACTCCCCTTGGGAAGCTACAAAGGAACATTTAACATCAACAAAATGGCAAATTAGAGGTAAAATGGTGTAATGACAAGAAGAATCGTCACGTGAGTAGCATTTTGATAATATTAATAACGATGAACAAATACTGGACATTTACTATGTCAGTCATTTAAATACATTATCTGACTTAGTAATTTTTACAACCCTATGAGGTAAGTACTGTTAATACACTCATTTTCCAGATGAGGACACTGAGGCACAGAAAGCTGAAGTAACATTTCCCAGATCACATGGCTAGTGAGTGGTTCGTTTGGATTCAAATGGTTTTCTATTCATAACAAACCCAGAAATTTAAGAAGAAATGATTCATGTCAATCATCAACCAACAATTCTTAGCATCTCATTTCTCTAAGGAAACCAAAAAACCCGATCCATTTCCACCTTCCCTCAACTACAACAAAAAACCCACCACCATTACTTACTAGGAAAGGATTTTCTTTATTTAGTTTTTCTAAGTTTTAAAAGAAAGGCAACATGTAAGAGTTAAAGATCCAGATTATTATATTTATTTGGGAGCTTCTTAAAATAAAATAAATAAATGAATTCTCTTCTCTGTGTCACTGAATACAATAGGGTCAAAACAGAAGCTCTGAGATTATTATGTCCAACAAATGAAGGTCCCAATTTCCAAGCTTATGTAGACATTACAAAAACTGTTTCAATAGTAAGCGTTTATTTTAGTATTGGCTGTCTGCCCAGAGGATGCCAGAATACATTTTAACCAAGTAGACAGAAAACAAAGTAGGATGGATATGAACTCCACTTTAAATCTACTAAAGTCTATGTAACTCCACAATACAATTTCTTCACATTAGTTTTATACCCAAGTAGACGTGGGAAGTGAACAGGTGATTTTTTAAAAGTCCCATAATTCATTTCTTATGATTTTAACTTACAGTTCACATTGTTATATACTTTAAATGCATACTTTAATTGAATTTTGGAGATTTAAAGAAAAAAGCAATAAACCACCAATACTGGTATCTTGTTTCGTAAGGTAACATATGTGAAAAGGCTATAATATTAAAAGAACATGCACAGGTATATTTAGCGGTCTGGAAAGAATTTGAAAGGTACTGTGTTTGTGAACACAAATATATAAAGTTATAATATATAAAGACAAATCACATGTGTAGCATCTATATATTTAATTCCTTAATCACAGCGTCTCTTGCTTTTTAAAGTAAATCGAACTTTAACTGATTCTCAAGAAGAAACAATTATAAATGTGCCACATCCTGTTCTTTAGGTAAAAGCATTGGCGTGAAATAATAAAGCATTAATGTGGTCTGACGATTACTATAAGTATGGAATCAGTTACGTGAACTCCTGTGATTTCTCCTCCATAAACATTACTTCATTACTTTCACAGGAACAAAAACAACATAAACTAAGAAATAATTTATACCATTTTTAAAGCTGAGTTTTCCAATAATTCCATTACAATTCAAATTGTCAATATATCATCAGGTAAAACTTCAGTACAATGAAACTGATGGAAAGTTCAAATTTTTCACAAAGGAATATAGAAGTCCCAAATTAATATCCATTAACTTATAGTTTAAAAAATAGTGAGAACTAATTTTTAAGCAATAGGGTTCTTCAACCGTTACGCTTTTTTACAACATACATTTCAATGCTACGGAATGAAACAAGCTTGGTCCACATGAAACCACCTGTATGAACCCTGAAGCCTCACAACAGTGCCCACCACGCACTCTTCACAGGGTCTGCCAGCACGGCGCAGCCCAGGAGCACCGGTACAGCAGGAACAGCACAAAGCAAAGCCGTGGGAGCCTAGAGCTACCTGTCCTACTACTACTTGGTTGTATGAAACTGGAGGAATCATTTTGCCCCTTGCGGTCTTGGCTCTCATCTATAGGAGCAAACTGAACTAGATGTTTAGTTTGCAAACTTTTAAAGCAGTATCCTGGCTACTGTTAAGCCCCCAGTATAAAATGGATAAGAGCAGGCCTGCATTGAACTCCTCCCAGTAGCAACTCCTGACTGGGCAGCACCGAGGGCCTCAGGAGAGTGTAAGTCTGAAGCTCAGCGAGTTTGAAAATACGTATCACCTCTCGAATACCTTCCAGTACTAACCCCCAATTCTTTGTGCTGTAATTACATTAACGGAAGCAAGCACACATACTACCGTACCCAAAAATATCAATCAAACGAAAGCAATTATATTCAACAAATACTTACTGAATATCTATGAGGTGTGATCAAACAGTACGGTGAACGTTTAAATAAAAAATAATTATTACAATAAAAGACACACTGCCATTAATCCCCCTCAAAATACTCCCCCTCGCTTCAAACACACTTATGCCATCCTTCTTGCCCCTTTCTGAAACAGTTCTGGAAGTCCTCTTTCGTGAGTGTCTTTAGTTGCACTGTCGTGGCTGCCTCCATGTCCTGAATCATTTTGAATTTGGGGAAGAGCCAGAAGTCACACGATGCCAGGTCTGGTGAATAAGGTGGATGAGGACATACTGCAATGTTTTTATTTGATAGAAATTGTCGTACCAGCAGCGATGTGTGACACGGAACTTTGTCATGAAGGAGGATGATTTACAGCACACTTTAAAACATACCTTCTCTCAACCATAGCTCACACCCGACTGGCTGAACTGAACAAGTTGAAACTTGTCACACACTGTTACTAAGGTTCAATGTGCCACTTCCTATATTGAAGGTCCCTGCCTTTCTGTTGGATGGCACTTGGCAGCAGCATTCACTGTATTTTGTGATCACAACGGAAAGGCTCCCTGTCACACATCGCTTCTGGAACAGCAATTTCTGTCAAATAATAACATTACAGTGTGTTCTCATCCACCTTATTCACCGGATCTGGCACCATGCGACTTCTGGCTCTTTCCCAAAGTCAAAATGATTCAGCACATTGAGGCAGCCATGACAGCGCAACTAGACATGAAAGAGAACTTCCAGAACTGCTTCCGAAAGTGGCAAGAATGATGGAATAAACGTGTTCGAAGCGACGGAGAGTACTGTAAGAGGAATTAATGGCAATGTGTTTTCTATTGTAATAAGTTTTTTTTAAAATTGAAACATTCACCGCATTTTTGGATCACACTGCATACCAAGTGCTAAATCCTGAGGAATAATGGTGAATAAGACATAGCCCTTCCCTTAAAAGGAGCCTACGAGCTATAAGGGAGACATATAATCAATTACAACACAAACAAGCAAAAGCTATTGTGAAAGTAGAAGGTGCTACCGTGTTTCCCTGAAAATAAGACCTAGCAAGACCATCAGCTCTAATGCGTCTTTTGGAGCAAAAATTTATATAAGACCCCGTATTATGTTATATTACATTACATTCATTATATTATATTATAAAAACCTGGTTTTATGTTATAGTAAAATAAGACCAGGTCTTATATTAATTTTTGTTCCAAAAGACGCATTAGAGCTGATTGTCCAGCTAGGTCTTATTTTCAGAGAAACATGGTGTTAAGACACACACTAGGGACAGCTTTCTCAAACGGGAGGTGTCAGGAAAGGCTTCCCAGAACAAATCACACCTAAGCTAACAGACCAAACAAATATGGCTTGAGTAGTAAATGACAGTGTTCTAAGCTGAATGAATGTGCTCACTTTTCTAAGCACTCCCCCTGACTCATCACACATACTAACCTACTCATCCTAAGACTGTTCTGAGTAAAATTAACAAAAATATGTCTATGTGAGTATCCCCTATAACAAGAAATGATATCCTTTCCAAAGTGAGTACTATGTGGACATCTCTACATGGGTGTGAGTTAATACAAGAGAGTGAAGAAATGGGTCAAGCTGCATGGTTATTTATATAAACTCTACCCATGCATTTAAAAAAAAATTTTTTTTTTTGAGGGAAAGGTCCACTTTATGCTCAATATAGCCTTCAGGTCCAAAGATATTTAAAATTTTTCAATGTTGTTACATGTCTCAACCTGAGTCAGAAATCATTTAATCAATGATTTGAGAAGATTCAGCTGTATTACATACACATACACACACACACACACACACACACACACACACACACACACACATTGATAGTAAAGTCCTTCTAAATAAAGAAGTACACACATATCACACACACATAATATTTGCTTAGAGGTGAATTATGCTGAAATTGAATTTTCAAATTTTTTATGAAACAGACCATTCCCCAATACAAACTGAACTTCCATAAATATCTTCAAATTGCTAACTCTTTACTATAGTAATCAAATTCACAATAGCACTATTTTTCAGTGCTATATCAAAAGAAGAAAACAATGATTTTTTTTTTCCATTCACTGAAGGAAGGCATCATATAAACAAAGGAAGTAAAATTGAAAATCTGGGGAAAAAAGGAAAACAGTTTAAGTTGCAATGGCAGGAGCAGACCTACATAAATTTATCAGAAAGTTTTACATATTTAAAAAGAAACAGGTCCACTCCCACCTTCATGAGCTACAACTGGATTCAGATGCTCTGGGCCGGCTTACTCACCAGGTACCTACTGCTGCTACTCCAGCATCATCTTTGGTCATATCCATGTCATTCTTTCCCATCAGTACTATGTGCCAAAACACATGAACATGTGCATCAAGAAAAAAAAGTAGGGGTGGACAGGTGGCTCAGTTAGAGCGCAAGCTCTGGGCAATGGGGCTACCGGTTCGATTCCCACATGGGCCAGCAAGCTGCGCCCTCCACAACTAGAATGAAGTCAATGAGTTGCGGCTCAGCTCCCAGGTGGCCAGATGGCTCAGTTGGTTGGAGCACATCCTCTCAACCACAAGGTTGCTGGTTCGACTCCCACAAGGGATGGTGGGCAGCACCCCCTGCAACTAACGGCAACTGGACCTGGAGCTGAGCTGCGCCTTCCACAACTAAGACTGAAAGGACAACAACTTGACTTGGAAAAAGTCCTGAAGTACACACTGTTCCCCAATAAAGTCCTGTTCCCCTGCTCCACCCCCAAAAAAAAGTTTCCCCCCACATAAATTTTTACCTTTAGTACTTCAGAGGTTAGCATTAAAATGTATTTAACAACTCACAGCATTTATTGATGAGCTGACCCCAACTGTCTATAAATAATTCAATTTCCTCAATCAAAATCTTATTCATACAAAAGAAAAAAGCCAACAACTAAAAGGAAACTTAGGAATAGAACTATAAAATATGAAACAGAAATACTTTTTGTTTATTTATTTAACCAAAACAGAGGCTGCTGCAGCTGCAGGAGCCTCTTCTAACTGATGTGACAGGAGTCGCTACATTTTAAACAGACGCTTTAAACTGACGGCTCTTCAGCTCAAGGCTTCAGGCATTGGCTTCCACTCTCAAGTCACATGCGCCAAAGAAGAGGGCAGTAGTTTTCTGCTACAGTCTCAGTATAGACACACTGACAGTTAAACACAGGACCACAGATTGGTGACAAATAACTGCTATCCATCATCATTTACGTTTTTTAAGAGCAGTGCCAGTTACAAAGGAACACCAAGAAGCAGAATTTAAAGCCTAGGTAAAGAGTTCATTTTAAATGCCTAAGTGTAGACTACAGCCAGTACACAATTCAAAGACTATTCTGTATTACTAAATATTTCAAGTTATATTTACTTTTACTCATTTGTTCATGTCAGAAGTTTTCACTGCTAACGTAATGACCACACTCCCAGGCATTCTCTACACTAGAGCCGCATTCATTGGTCTTCATTCACTCCTGGAATATACCAAGCCTGCTGCCCCCAAGGAATCTGTCTTCTCTGCCATAAAATACTGTCATTCCTCTCACCTACTTCAATTCTTTATCTACATCTACTCTACTTTCACATCTCAGTTCAGATCACTTCGTCAGATAACTCTGATTTCCTATTAAGTCCTATATTATCTATGTATCACCAAACAGTTCATAATTGCTGTACTTATCTTAGTTGCATTTTTTTTCTCATTTATTTATGTGATTTTAGCCTAAATTCAAAAATCACAAGTCCAGGTTGGTTTGTCCTCACCAATATATTCCTCCAGTGCTTACAGCACAGTGACTGGCACAAACTGAACACTTAATAAATATCTGTTGAAACAAATGAGTGAAGAGGGGGATTAAGAAAATCAATATGTATCTTTCAGTAGGAAAATTTATTACCACATTTTCAATTTCAATCCCACAACAATTTATTTTCTCTTAATTGGAAATTTGTGAAAAGTATTCTTTATGGGTCAAATTTTTCATGCTTTGACTTCAAGCATGAAGATAAAAGTCTTCATACATGACCGCATGAGACTACATCACAAAAATAATAGGGTATTCTAGACTTAAATCTTTAAAAAGCAGACTGTGCTTTAAAGAGACAAAAGATTAAAGATGAATTTGTAAAGATAAAGAAACGGATAGGAGAATGGATTAAAAAGAAAACTCAGACAATAAAGAAACTCCCTGAAGAGAATAAATGGTTTACAGAAAAGAATATATTTCATTTACTGTTAGGAAAAGATACTAGGGTATGAAATTGTTGGTAAGAAAGAATTAACATGACATTTTTCATACATGAAAAGGATTCCTCAAATAAAGGCAGATTAAATAACTGATTTTAAAAAATTTGGAAGCAGCAGATTAGATGTCAACCTATTAAAGATGTAATACTTCATTATAAAAATTCACAATCAACAGCCCAAAAGATATTGCATATCTTTTTTGTCCTCATTAGAGTTATGCTGACTTACAGATTTGGAGGTTTAATTTTTCCCCATAATATTTACACTTCTGAAAGTCTTGTGCTGTAAGTAAGGGCTATATGAGTACTTATTTCATGTAGAGAGCACTTTGAGGTGTCAAGAGATAAATTCATCATATTCTGGGTATTCCATTAGGACATAATTTACTGTGGAGACTCAGAAATACAGTATCAAATAGCAACCATCTAAACGTAGCTACCTTTAAAAAGACTGTGTAACACCATGTAGATTATTAGAATGTGATCTTTCATCACCTAGATTTTTATTTTCTCCACTTTCTTGTTCATTGTTGCTGCATTGCTAACATTTACTTTTGACACATATTGATCATGCTAATGGCTAAAATACTGCTTTTTATGCCTGGAATTGATGGGCTGTATTTTATAAAAATCAATATGTCAATATGAATTGACAAACAAGTTTATTTAATGTTTCTTCAAAAAAAATGACATTTTCTAGACATTTTCACATTTGAAATATTCAAAACAAAATGTTAGCTTTTTAAAAAACGTAACTTATAGAATCATTTTTACACTTTATAATAATTCACATGTAATTTTCATAGACCAAGTGTATCATCATTGCCTATTAAGCCAACTTAATCTTGTGCTTTCTACTTGTCTGAAGCACAAAACAAAGAGCCATTTGTGAATGTAGTTCTGAATGTTCAAAATGAAGAAATTTTTATTCCTAAATATAAAGCCCTAAATGTTACAAAGATTTAACTAAATTAGCCATGAGAACAAATAAGAGTACGGTACTAAATACAAGTAACATACCTCTTTATTTAACTCCTAGAACAGTAAAAAGGATGCTTAATAAACATTTTCTGACTGATGACCACATGAATAGCACAAATCTTAGTTTAGGCTACTTCCCCACTTACTCCCCGGCCTCCAATCAGCCAGAAGATGAGAAAACTGAAAATGTCTTAAATGCCAGAAACCCATAAACCTGCAGAATCCTGCTAATTCTACATGTACAGCTATTTACTCCTGCCAGGTACTGCTAGGAAGTCTTCCTGTTTTATAAAGTCGTACCATCTTAGCTAGAACTTAGGAGTGAATCAGGGCGAGATGCAAACTAAAACAAGAATTCTTTTCTTCAACATCCCCGAAAAGACAGGGCTCTGTTTAAACAACCCCAACAATGGTTGTATGAGGGAGGAAAAAACAAGTGCCAAGCATGTAATACAGTCATTCAAATACTTGTTCAAAGAACATGATCCAAAATGGAAACCCACCAGATGTTACAGACAAGGTTGGGGTGGGCTGGGGTGAGGAACCCACCCTCTGACATGAAAGTCCATACGAAGGTATAAACAAGCCTAAAAGCGTCCTCAAAGTGTGACAGAACTGAGACGTCTGGTGAGTCCAATCAAAGTGATCAGAGTGTGACCTTAAAAAACATTGCTAAAATGTAAATATTATATACAGCTGTCACAGTAATGAATTAATTATGAGACCATGGGACTCTGGATGACATATTTTTGAAGAATTAAAAAGGCGTTTGTCCAAAGCAGAAACAGTGGCGAACATAACAGACCCCAGCCAAAAGAGAGGCGCTGACTACTGCAGAGCAGGGACACAGCATTAGGCTTTCTCAAACATAATCTACGTAAAATGTCCCAGAAACATATCCAGTTCCTCTGATCCTGTGTTCACCACGCAACCTTTTGACGCCTAGCTTAGTTTTTAAACCACCACGAAATAGAGATGTTGGAGAGCAATGAGGTTTCCTAATCACTGAAAAAAGTATATCCACTTCACCTTCAATTAACTAGCAAGCATGGTGGGTTATAAATCAACTTCTTTCTGAGTGGCTCAGGTCCCCAGAGGTAGATTAAACCTGGGCACTATATAGACAGAACTATAAAGTTGAAAATGCTAGCCTAAAGCAATGGTCTCAGATTTTCTGGTTTCAGAACCCCTTTACATATCAAATATTTTACAGCACTCCAAAAAGTTTTTGTTTATGTGAGTTGTTTTTATCAATATTTACTGTATTGCAAATTAAAATTAAGAAAAAAATCCATTAATTCATTTAAACACAATAACAAGCCCATTACATGTCATCATATCTTGGTTAAAGTATGCAAATCTGTAGTTGGAGAAGAGGGAGCATTTTAATAACCCTCCTGGTTAACGGTGGATACTAGACCAAACTTCGGTCAATTGTAGTTTCCAAAATGTTAGCTGAACTGTATAATCTAAAAACTGTATCAGTGAATTTTCCATATTCTGTCACATTAATATTCAATAGTTTACCTCGCACTCTAAGTGGGTTTTTACCCTTACACAATTTCATAATACCATGCATCGATCATCTGGAATATACGGGCCACTGAGTTATGCAAATCTTCTCTATGTTGACATATTTTATCATACAACATTAAAAAAAATCACATTTACTGATACCACCAATGAGCTCGTCAGAAAAATCTTTAAATACTGGGAACCTATCAACTCACAGTAGTTGATACAAGTTTTCAAAACTGTAATTTTCACATGAAATCACAAATTTTATCACAAGCAATAAATAATGTCAGTTTTCCTTGACAAGCTCATTTCATTCACTTTGCAGAAAATATCTGCCAAATACCTAAGTCTGAATAACCATAATTTGTCAGTCATTTTTTCAAGTAGAAATGGTGATCCACCAAGAGTGGCTGGTACAACACAAAGCTCAGATAATTGTACAAATGCTTTCCCTTGAGATAACCACCATGTGCAGCAGAAAGGCTTTATGTATATATTTGCTATTTTCTCTCAAAGAATATTAAAAAGACATGTACTCAAGGGTCCAGATTTGATCAAATTAATAATTTTCACTTCTTCGTGAACAAGGACATTCTTAAATGAAATCAAAGGTTTGGTCCTCTGGATGTGTGGCAGTGAAGAACAAAATGACTGCTAGTACAGGTTGGTGCCTCTTCCTTGATTCACGCTGAGGTCCCAGCAGTTTTACTCACCATTGCTTTTGCACCAATAGTGCAAATGTCAACACAGTGGAAAAGGGCAAATAATGTCTTAATATTACAAAAATTATTCTCAATCCCTGAAAGAGTTTTAAGGACTCCCTCTTGTCTGTCGCTGCAGACCATACTTTGAAAACTGATGGCCTAAGGTTTGTTGAGCAAGTATCCAAACAATGTCCACTGCAAAGCCTTGCATGAAAATAGCCAAATGGCTTCTCTCCCAGAGATGTCTTTCAGCTGCAAGATGAAGGTTGCAAGGATTTATAATGACCTCTAATAGTTCTTACAGCGAGTTAAATCTGTTATCCTGTAACTTATATCCACTTCTTATGGATACAAAGTAAGTTTCTGCCTCTACTGGAGACTATTTCATAAGCCTCCAAAAATCCAATGCTTTTTCTTCTCTAGTCTAAATATATCCAATTGTTATAACCATGCTCCAAAAAGACACAGTCTCCAGATTTAGCCAATGCTAGCTACCCTTTTGTCATGGCTCCAGTTTGAAAGTCCTTTTCAAAATGAAGCTTTCTAAAATAAGCATATAACTCTAGACATCGCTGATGAAGTCAGAGGCACTGAAACTGTTAAACTACCCTGATCTGGATAGAATGCTTCTATTACTAAGTCAGCCTAGCTATCACATTAACTTTATTAGTCACATACCAAAACACTCAGCTATTTTTCACTCACAATACTGTCAAACTCCGCCTCCTCCATCTACACCTGCCAATCCGCTTTTTTAAAGCCTCAATTCAGGGCTTGACATTTATTCCTATTACATTTTAGTCTGTTGATCATATATACAGATCAAAGGTAATCTTTTGGAAACTTCGTTCCACCAAAGATATTGGCTGTCCTCTCAGTTTTGTTTTTTAAATCAGCATTATGCAGATTTTATCAGTATTACTTCTCATTATCCAAGAGTTTTGTTGTTGTATTTCTAAATCAGCAAGTGCTGAGTAAGACAAAACCACAGGCAGAGCCCAGTGACATAAAAGATTCACTGTGGACCTTCTTACTGGGCCACAAAAAACTCAATCAAGACCCACTTGGTTATAAGTCTCCCCAAACACACACCCCTAAATTGCACTTAGTTAAAACTCGACATAACCGCTTACTTCTAGTCAATGATTCTAGAGAAGGGCCAATGTGTTCATTTTTAAAATGAAAGAATCCCATGTTTCCAGGTGTAAAAAGTTCAGTCAGATGACATTAGCATGTGATTCTCTCCATACCCTCCCGGGCCTCACTGAGACAGGCCACGGCAAAACACTACTGCCTGATTCCAGGTAGCCTGTGATGTCACTGCCAAAGAGATCCGATCCCTGGGGCCATACTTTCTAAACTATTAAATATATCTGAAAGAACAGCACCTTCCCAGCTTTCACTCTCTAAAAGTGAGAAACCACCCGTTTTCTGTAAATGGTCACAGGAAAGGAAAGTGTATTTTATAGAATTTGGGCCTCTTTCTACTCTCCACTAGTTACTTTACACAGAATGCTAAGCACTGACCCCAAGAAAACAAATCAGTAGGTTAGTGCAAGACTAATTGCGGTTTTTGCAATTATTTTTAACCTTTTAAACCACTATTATTTTTGCACCAACCTAATAAAAACGTTTGAAGCCAAAGAGTCCTAGAGACCTAGCTTCACACCCTGGAAACTGCGTGATCCTGAGCTTTCACTTTGCATCTGTGACCCTGAATCTGTCTACTTATTGGAACCGCTGCAGATTCTGAAAGTTGTACACATCATAGCATCACTGTGAAGAAGAATTGAGACAGCATACATGAAAATGCCTCATAATCTGTCTGGCACAGAGTAAAGTTCTCAATATACACTAGTTTCCATCCTTCCTGACAGTGTCTTCCAAGGAGTAAGCATTCCCACATTACAGCATTACGCTTCCTTCCAACCCACTGAAGGCAAAAACCAAATATTATTCTGAGTTCCCAGGACAGACGAAAGCTGTCACCCCCCCCCAGTCCTGGAGCTAACAGCTTTCATAGAAGATATTACAGATTGCGATACAACTGAGATCAGAAAATATGCCTTACTCATCTTTAGGTATAACTGCATGGTACACTAAAAGCACTCAAAAAAAAAAAAAAAAAAAAAAAAAAGAAAGTTTGCCAAACTAGTGACCCTCAACCTAAGAAAACTGTCACCCAGGGAAAAAAGAAGTACAGATTCAAGACTGAATTTTTTTTAATAAAAGACTCCCATCTCATGTTTTTAAAAAAGACTGTTAAGACTTTAAAATAAAAACTTCAATGGCTAAATACAACTTGGCCAGGTATGACACTGTAGGCATTCTTTGAATGTAATTACCATTCCTATCAATAAAACCACTACAAACAGAGACCAACAAAATCAAGAACTGTCACCATGCTCCAGAGACAAGGGCAAAAACACAGGACTGTCTTCAAATGGTAGCATACAGGGTAGTAAAATAGGTATTTTTAATAAACATCATATATAAATAGATATTATGTCATAATGAAAAATATATATTCCTGTTTCATAGCTTATTTTCTTTTTCCCTTGAAAGCATGGAAAGGCAATTCAGAGATGTGCACCACACTACATTTCCTTTCTTCAATTGCCTCAGAGTGTGCATTTCTTAGGTGTCAACGTAAGATGCAGTGAAACTGGTAAATTATTCTAAATATCGGCCCAGTGACAGCCAAACGAAATATTATCCATATAACAAATTCTATTTTAATTTCCATCTCACCAAATTGATAAAAACTAAACACTTCAATATCATACAAGTTGCCTTAATTATTAAACAGGAATCAAAACGGGAAAAGAACTATCCATATAAAGAGCCAACTGAGTAAATATTTTCACACTATAGGAAGAGGAAGAATGGCAGAGCCAGGTTAACCTAGTGCAAAAATCTGTATTAAATTAGGGAACATAACACTCCACATTTGCAGGCAAAGATTAACAGAAATACTATACAATACAAATAGAAAAGACAACCTAAACACATGAAGGTTTCTTAGTGACTAAGCAGAGAAAGTACCAGCTACAAGTTTACAAATTAGAAAAAGCTACCACATAATATAAGATGGAAGGCTTCTTTTTGATTACTTAAGATGAACAAAGAAATTCACTTTGATTGACCAAAGACAAAGGTATTCTAACACATACCAGAGATGAGCCTGGAAGAAAGAAAAGGGAGAAGGGAGGAGAAACCAAAGAAATCAGGGCAAAGTCTTGAAGTACAATCATTGATGCATATGGCCATTCTCCATGGGACAGTCTGTCATTAGAGAATTAGGAGCTTTCTGCCCAGCTACAAGTAGGGCTATTCTGAGTCTGTGGCCATATCTATTAAAAGGTTACGTAATTACCTGAAAGGGTTGTTGTAAAGATTTCAATGACATACCATTGATCACCAGTAAGATGGTCAAATCTCATGACTATCAATGTCCTGTATTTGAGTATCTTTATAATCCAAGTGACTTTCTTTGTGGCTTTTTCTATTCCAAACTGCTGTAGTAACTGAGCTAATAGGAGCAATTGAAAGGAGTTAACCGCCATCTTTGTGGCTTGGGCTCACTGCCGTGTTTATAAAACCCCAACCTGGCGCTGTTACAACAGAAGACTCAAGATAGAGAAGATACAAAGTCAAGAAAGTGAGGCTTAATAGAAGGCAAAGACAAAAGAATTTTCTGGAAAGAAAAAATGTGCTCAAAGTCAAGTCAAAAGAAATGAGAACTTGATCTTTTTAAATAAGACTACTAGATATAAAGAGGAAAATGTTATTTGTTGACCAAATCTATGAAGATTACAGCGGACCATGTCAGGCTTAAGTGCTATTGGGCCAGACACCATCTCTTGACCAACAAACATAAATTTCAAACATGCCAGTATTTCAGTGTCAGCTACCACAGAACAAAGGCAAAGCTAAAGAAATATTCACCTGCCTTCCATTTCCTCTTTCTCCCATGACCTCACTTCCAACTTCACTAAAGAAAGTCACTGAAAAATAATTTTCTCCGACTCCCAACTCCACATCTACCCAAATACCAGGACCTGGGTCTCTTACTGTAGCACCATAAATCATTGGTACCCAAATTGGGCAATTTTGATCTCTAAGGAACCTTTGGTAATTTCTAAGATAATTTTGATTGTCAAAACTGAGGGGCGGGGGGAGTATACTACTGGCATGTAGCGGATAGAGGCCAGGGATGCTGCTAAACATCCTACAGTGCACAGGACAGCCCCCCAAACAAAGAATCCAGCCCAGAGTGTCAACAGTGCCAAGATGCGAAACGCTGCCATAGACAAATGACCGGTGCCCCTAGGTAAAGCGAGTCCCTAGAGGGGGCCGGAGATCCCACTGCTTCTCAGCTACTATAGGGCACAGGTCCAGTTCTCACCTTTCAGTATTACATCAATTTGTGTACAGCAAAAGGTAAACCTTAATTAAATGGCTCCAAGAAAATTTTACTTAAAATAATATATACTTTAAGATAGCTAAAGATTTCATTAACTCAAAAGGGCTAATAATCAAAGCTGCAGCAGTTCCTCCTGTCTACATAATTACACTGTTTATATGTGAAAGAAATTTCTAAAGAACCTGAAAACGAGTAATTTCTTGCCCCCCCCATCTCCTGCCCCCCCCACCCCGGTTCAAGCCGTTGTTTCTCAGTCTAGTTGTGTAGGACACAGCTCCCTGGCCCATGCTGATGTGATGAGCCTTGCCCGCCACCCCCTGTCCCCCCCACCCAGGCAGTCGGTCGGCCGCTCACAGCTCCTGGCAGCTCTCGCTGGCTGCCGGCCACTCATGGCAGCCCACGGTAGCTCACGGCCGCTCATAGCAGCCCAGCTCCAGGGAGAACTGTTGTTCACAGTCTTAGCTGTAGAGGGCGCAGCTCACTGGCCCATGTGGGAATTGAACCTGCGATCTCTGCGTTAGGAACACGGCATTCCAACCACCCGAGCCCCCAGTTATTTCTTAAATAGATACATTCACCTTGAAATCTTACCCGTATACATCACTTACGAACATTCTTTCTTTAAAAAAAAAAAGTGACTAACCCAACTTAAAAAAAAAATATTCTCATTCAAGCATTTCGTCTACTGTTTGAGAATACACGTGACATCAGCTAACCCTGAATTTCCCGTGCACATCATCCAATTAGAATCTGGCACTGACAACTTAGACAACAGGAATACAAAACACTGTTATGTCACCACAAATTACATTATAAAACAGTCATTTCTTTAAAGTAAATCAAAGGTTCAACTAAAATAATATTTGTGACATGGAACAAAAGGGGAGGAAAGCTTATTATTTCTACAGACTATGTGGTTGTTTTCTTTTAAATAGGAACACTAGAAGATTCTCAAAACAAACTTTTTGAGGGAGTGGGCAGAGATTGGTTTTTTAAACATCCTCTTACTACCAATGCTAAGACCTAAACTCGCTGTTACCACAAGGAACTTTGGGGCGCTGGGAAACCTCGTGGAGTTTCTGACCCCAGGTCCTGCCACTCTTCACTGTTCCTCATTCTCATGCCTTCTCCCAGGTCCTTAGAGTCACTCCTGTGCGGACGCCTTCATCGCCCTTGGTCCTCTCTCATTTCCTTGTGTATTCTGGCAAGACCCTAATTAAATTTAACTCCCCACCTAATCAGGGCCTGAACCTGTGCAGTTAAATGTGACTACAAACAACACAATTGGGAAACAAACCCACACAAACGGGTCTTGCTTTGAACTCAAAACCACAACTTACGTGGGCCCTTGCCATTGTGCAGAGACCTAACCACGCTCCCCCAGGTCCTTCACTTTACTGCTCTCCCAGAAGAGGAACCCTTTTCTTCTGTACTCTCCACAAACCTCGGACACCTCTTCTTCTACCTTTGCTCTCAAGTGATGGGGTGGGCTTGCTTCCTTTTTCAATGACAGAAACCACTGAAATAAAAATTCCACATTCCACACCTACCACCTCTCTGCGTTGTCCTCGTCACTCTACCTTCTCTCGTTACCCAGCACAGGTATGTCCTTGCTCTTATCTACAGCCAACCCGTCACTTCTGCACTTTTTCCCGTTTCTTAGAGTTTACTGAAGAAAACTCGTCCAGTCAAGTCTAGCCATCCTCTCAGGCACTTCTCTCATTCTCTACCGTATCGTTCCCAGCATGTACAAGAAGTTTAAAAAAAAAAAAAAAGCAGGAGGGAGAAGCAGAGAATCATAGATACCTTCTCATAAACTTAGAGACCCACAAAACACAACTGAGAATTAATGGACTCCAACAAACATCTCATGTTTACTCTCCCTACCCTGAAATCCTGGTCATTATTCAAGAACCAGCCCCTTTAGAAAGTCTCCCCCACACCTCCCACCCCAAGTTTCTGCTGGGCACTTTCAGAGCACTTTGATCACCCTGCTAACAACATGCTGCTCTTCAGGTACTACAGAAAGACATGTATGTTTACCTCCCGTCTTGAGATTTTAAGCTCCTTGAGATTACAGACTGTTCTAGTAACTACACCATGGGCACATAGCAGGCAGGCAGCAGATGTTCATCAAAGGAAGGAAGGAATGACTTTTTGCATGAATTTCCCGTAGTTTACAAATTTGAAAAAAAAAAGACCAAAAATTTGTTAAGAGAAAAGCTGATTTAAATGTCTTACAATCATTTTATAAAGGATAAGAGAAGGATCTGAAAATAACAGGAATCCACAACTGACAACAGTTTATAACAGCTATCTTGTTTCCCTGAAAATAAGACCTAGCCAGACAATCAGCTCTAATGTGTCTTTTGGCGCAAAAATTAATATAAGACCCGGTCTTATATTATATTATACTATATATAGTAAAAAAATATTATAGTATTATATTATAGTAAAATAAGACCGGGTCTTATATTAAAATTTTTGCTCCAAAAGACGCATTAGAGCTGATTGTCCAGCGAGGTCTTATTTTTGGGAAAACACAGTACTTACTTGGGTGGAAATATTGGGGAATAAACTCATCGTGGTTATGGTGGCTCTGCTTATTATAACTGTGCTAAAATTTTTGAGATTTTTCACCAACCATGATGTGAGCAAACAAATTATTTTAATACAGTTTTTAAATGAAACATCACCTATGAGCAACTTCTTCAGTACAGTGATACTTAAATATAAGACTCGTAGGCTACATTTTAAAATGCAAAATTTTAAATCTCAATCTGCAAAACTGAGTTAATGTATAAAATAGTATTATAAATGAAACGCCTGAGTATCACCAAGAATGACATTTGATTTTAAAATACCGACTTTCAAATTTCTGAATACCACCTTGTAAATCCCTGAACTACCCATTCCTAGTGTTTATAAACAAACATGTTACTTTGGTACTGAGACCTTTAAGTCAATTTCGTAATACAAGCAAAACACCCAATAAGGTGAAATGTCATTTTTCAACTACAGACAAATACTCCAATATGTTAATAATTTATGAACATGTATTTTATGTGTTTAAAAATTCATAGGTTTCAATGAAATTAGCACTACTTTTTAGTGTAAAGAAAAGGGGGGGATCAACGGCAGATTCTTTCCCTTAAGTGGGTTACAAATTCTCCTTGTGTAGGAAAAAAGGGTGTGTATGTGTGTGTGTGTGTGTGAAGAAGATGAACGACGATGACAACAAAAAAGGCTTCCTTGACAAATAAACGAGAGAACTGTGAGATAACTGGGTTAGGAAAAAGCTCCAAGGTTTGTAACATTACACTGAGGAGAAGCCAGCAAAGCTCCAACACAGTTTACAAACCACCATGCCAACTCCCCTCAAGCCTCATTGAAGAAGGATTACCGCCTACAATCTAACCTCACGGTGTCACTGCTTCAGTGGTGAATCCAAAGGACTGATTACACAAACATGGGTTTCAGGGAACATACTCTTCATTAGCTACAGAGAACACACTGAAGAAGGCTATTCAATGTTCAGAAAGTCAAGCCCCCTCTGGTAAGGCTGCTCCAATCTTTAGTTAAACCTTAAACTTTTAGGATAATTACAATCCATCTGCAGTAAATGTGGTGGATGATACCCTACTGCAATATTAAATAATGAAAACTAACAGAAGTAAATTAGCAGTTACAGAACATGGATGGCACGCAAGACAGTTTTTGAAAGTACATAAATGGAAACTGTACACTTTCAGGAAATGTGGAGTTTGTATAACAAAGAAGAGAGGGATGTTTTCAGCTAAGTGGCATCTAGCCAATGTCTCACTTTGAATCAAATCTGTCACTGAAATGAGGTTTTCCAGGAAGCAATAAGAATAATAAAACTTTAGGCTTCAAAGAAACACAGTTTAAGAAAAAATTCTGTGGCAAATACTCAAAATGTCAGTAAAGTAACAATAAATCATTTATCCCATCTGAAATCTGAAAATCTTCCGGAGTTGTCAATTATACCAGACTTCTATCTAGGCTGCAGGTTTGAACTACTTTTCTAATGTCAAATATTCACACACACACACACACACACACAGAGTCAGTAAAAGCCATTATTTTGATTTAAATCACATATCTAAAAACCATTAACTATTTATCACTTGAATTTGCATTCTTGGTTTTACAAGAGAACTAAGTCATTCCTATTAAAGTTTCAATATTATGTAAGGCTTGTTTGACAACCACTACCAAATATTTATGACCCATGACTATTAGAAATAGTACTGTGCATGGTGGGGGAATTTTTCACAATAATACTGTGTTTTTGTTTTAAAAGGATATATTTAGGAGTATCATCATAGGAAGTGTCTCCAGTGTTAGTAAAGACCTAAGAAAACCCAGCACATCCAAAAGATTTTGTACTATCAGCACTCAGCAACTCACATAAATTTTACTAAAAATGTACACAAAGAAATTTTCACACACATTTTTACTCTTGAAACATCTCCTTTGGTAAAAATTCATAACTGATGAGGGCTGGATTTCAATTTAAATAAACAATGAAAAACTACAAAATTTTATTCTCCTTCAACTAGTCAGTAAAAGCCAGTATTATTGGATAACCAAAAAGAACAGGTAAAGGCAAAAAATTAAAAATACAGGAAATGTATATACTAATTGGGATATGAATAATAAGACTCACTGAAGGGTTATTTCTCATTCCTGAAGGGTTATTTCTAACACTAATTTTACAAGGGTGTTTCAAAGATCTCTATAAGCTGAAAATTGCTCTTAGGTACAACAGGATTGCTGATCGTGACATTTAACTACACAGAGTCCAAAATTCCTTAGTATACCAATCAAGGCCCTTGGTAATCTAGTTCCATTCTACCTTTTGACCTATTTCTTATTATTCCTGGCCCTGCCACTTATTACAAAACTACCAGTTTTTCTGGTCACACATTTTTCTTTCTCCGTCCTAATTCATGATATTCCTTTCTCCTGAAATAAATAAAATCTCTTCATTTCAGCATCCACACCCTTCTTTCAAAGCTCGTTTTAAATTACCTCCTCCACAAAGCCTTCCCATAAACATCACTTTGTATATAACATTACACTTAGTTAAGATATAACATATCTTAGTATGTTTTCTCTCCCCTATTTGCCTGAGTACCCTGTGACTGGGTCACACCTGCTGAATCAAAAAACTCAGTGAGCCATAAGGCCCAAAGCCAGGAGAGATTAGATAGCAGGACTGTAGAAAAAGCTGTCTTCCTACGCACGCCATGGAGGAAGAGTGGGCTTCAGTTTCTGTACCTGCACTTTCATTCCTGTTTAGGGGCTTTATTTACTGCACAGCAAATTGTTTTTTCAGGAATAACGTATGTGACTCCAATAAGGTAAAAGTCTTAGAATATCTCATTTAATTATCATAGAAATCCTTAGTTAGGCATGTGAAACTAAGCCCATTTACAGCCAAGAAAATTAAATCTCAAATGATTAACCCATTACAAGGTCATTCAAACAAGAAAGAGGAAAAGCTGATACCAGAATCCAAGCTTTGTGATACCTGGTTTATTGCTTTTGTTTCGCTACTCCATCCTGCCTCTGGATAAGCAGTAGCAAACCTAAAATATAAAACTTAGAGTAGGGGCAGACAGACTAAAGAGCAAAGACGCAGTGAGAACCTTTATAGTCTCCTCTAATTCCGAGAGTCCACGTTTAATGCATCTCTGATAGATTTTTGTTGTTCTTCTCAAAAGCAACCTAGAAAATGTGTTCCCAGGTCCACTTTGCCATCCAAATTTCTTACCCTAACTATCTAGCCACCTTTTCTACTGCCGCCCCGAACAAACTTTCAGATCCCAACAGCTGTCTACCACTGTGCCACACAGCATTGCTTATTAATAATCAATGCCTTGTGCTCGGGCTACTAGCACTCTACTGCTACCCACACTGTCCTAATTTTTTGTTTTCTCCAGGCAAAATGGCTTCATGACTCCAGCCCACAGATTCCAGCCTTTTGTATTTTATTATATGTGCTCTTATTTCTCTGCAGAATTCTATATAAGGTAGTGGTTAAAACTAAAGACCCTCAAGCCAGATACCCTTCTTCACGACTTATATGCCCTTTGGGGTATTACTTAACTTCTCCATGCCTCAGTTTCCCCATCTATAAACAGTAATTCATAGAACAGTCCCTACCTCTCAGTAATGACATCATGATAAAATGAGTTAATACAAAAAATTGCTTTGAGCAAAGCCTGACATAGATAATGCTCCAATATCAGCAGCTGTCATTGTCATTTCCTCCAGTGTCACGGTTAGTTTTATCTCTGTAGAACTATTAACTATCCCACAATGCTGAGCACATAGTGTTTTATTTATGTCATATTTCAATGACATGCTTTTGAGTCTTTCCCAAAAAGGTCAACTTATCATGTTTTCTCTAACATATTTCTTTTATTTTATAATGCAAAATAGTATATGCTATAATTTTATTTCTATACTATAAAAAATATAACTATTGCTAATCATAGGGGATGGATAGAGGTGAATATGTGCTTCATTAAATCTGGAATCTCTACCAATCCAACTGTTCCATTTAATCAAACACCATGCAAACTATTAAGAGTTCCTTCTGACTTTAACAGCGAATTTCCCAAAGAAAGAGCAAGTGCCTGCTAAAAGATCTTAATAATCCACAGGACCTGGAGAGTACTGCCTTTTTCTTTTTCTTTTTTAAGTTAAAAAAGGCTTTTCCTCTCAACAGAAATCAATGAAAAGCCTCTTGAACACAGCAAGAAGATAAGGTTGATTTTAGCTACAATGTAAGTCCCTGCAGAATTTCAGCATGCCAACAATAGTGTCACTTTTCTCATTCATTGGATTTATTCCTGTTTTTTTTTTCAGGACTACAATAATCTGTGCAATGTTACTAACACCTCACCATTATTACATTTCATATAACGTAATTAACAAATTATAAAATCACTGTCATATCACAGCTGCTATTATTAGTCCTAAAAAGAAATTCTAAACATGAACGAAAAAATTAATTATACTTGGCCAATGAGACCAATTTTGCATTTCTAACACCATGTTTTTTGAATAGTTTGAAGATAGCTAAGTGCTCAAGTAAAAAAAGAAAAGGGGAAAAAAAACCTGTGCCCAGATCAAAGGATATATTGCTCAAAGAACTTCAATTTTTTCAAACAAATTTCAAAGGGTGAGAACAGTCGTGGAAAATAGATATTGAATAGATATTGATTTGGCTATATTTATATAGCCAGCAAACTATACGTATGCCAAGTAAAATAGAAAATAAGTCCTCATCTGGTAAAAATAAAAATAATTAATTTATATTAGTTTTTAATTAAGCATTTTACTTTGAGATCATTAGATATTCACATCCAGTTGTAAGAAATAATACCAAAAGATCTCATGGACCTTGTATGCAGTAATCCCCAATGCAAAGCGCTTGCAAAACTATAGCACAGCATCACGACCAGGATACTGACACTGACACATCAAGATAAAGAACATTTCTATTATCACGAGGATCCCTGTGTTCCCGATCTACAGCCAAACTTTCCACCCCTCCTGCCCTTATCTGGCAACCACTAATATGTTCTCTACATGTATAATTAAGTCATTTAAATAATGTTATATAAATGGAATAATACAGGGGATTTGGGATTTGCTTTTTTTACTCAGCATAATTCTCTGGACATTCATCTAGATGGGTTGTCCCATGTTTCAATAGTTTGTCCCTCTCTATTAACCAGTAGTTAGTCAGTCCAGTGTATGGAAATATAATGGTTTGACCTTTCACGTGTTGAAGGACATCACTGTTGCTTCCAATTTGGGGCTTTTACAAATAAAGCTGCTGTAAACATTAGTATACAGGCTTTTGTGTGAACATACATTTTCAATTATCTGGGATAAATGCTCAGGAGTGTAATTGGCGGAATGTATGGAAGCTGCATGTTTATTAGATTTTTAAGAAACTGCCAAACTGTTTTCTATAGTGGCTGGTACCATTTTATAATCCCACATCAACACGTAAACGATCCAGTTTCTCCACCTCCTCTCTGGCATTTGGTACTATGACTATTTTTTATTGCAGCCATTTATAGGTATGTAGTGATAACTGATTATAGTCTTAATTTGCATTTCCCTAAGGGCTAATGGTGTTGAACATCTTTTAATAAGTACATTTGCCTTCTGTATTTGTCTCTTCAGATCTTTTGGTCATTTTCTAATTGGATTACTTGGGTTTTTACTACTGAGCTTTGAGAACTCTTTACATGTTTTAGATACTGGTTCTTTGTCAGATATTGGGTTTGCAGATACCTTCTCCTACTCTAGCTTTTCTTTTCATCCTGTCAAAGGCTGTTTTAGCAGAGCACAACTTTTAACTTTGATAATCAATTTGTCAGTTTTTCCTTTTACAAACTGAGCTTTAGGTATCAGGTCTAAAAACTCTTAACCCAGTTTTAGATTATGAAGATGTTTGGGGGGGAGGGGTGGCAAAAGTTTTAGAATTTTACATTCAAAACCAGTGATTCGTTTTGAGTTAATTTTTGTATATAGTATGAGATTTGGGTCAAGGGTTTGTTTGTTTGTTTGGTTGGTTGGGTTTTGTTTTGTTTTTTGTTTGTTTTTTGGCCTATTCAATTACTCCACTACCAATGGCTGCAAAGGTGTATAAATTTTCAGCAGATGAGACCTGTACATGTTTTGTTAGTTTTACACCTAGATATTTTCTGAGCAATTATAAATGATATATTTTCAATTTTGTTGTCCACATGTCCGTCACTATATATAGAAATATAAATGATTTTTGTATGTTCATCTTGTATCGTGTGACCTTGCTGAGCTCACTTATTAGTTCTAGTTCTTTTTTTTGTAGATTCCCTGGAATTTTCTACAAAAACAATCATGTTACCTACAAATAGGAGCAGTTTTATTTCTTTCTTTCTGATCTTCATGCCTTTTATTTCTTTTCATTGCCCTAATGCACTGGCTGGAACTTCAACATTATATTGAATAAGAATGGTGAAAGCTGGGGGCAGCCTGATGGCTCAGTTGGTTAGAACATGAGCTCTCAATAACAAGGTTGCCGGTTCAATTCCCACATGGGATGGTGGGCTGCACCCCCTGCAACTAAAAATTGAAAATGGCAACTGGATTTGGAGCTGAGCTGTGCCCTCTACAACTAGACTGAAGGACAAAGACTTGGAGCTGATGGGCCCTGGAGAAACACACTGTTCCCCAATATTTCCCAATAAAAATTTTTTTTAAAAAAACGGTGAAAGCAGACATCGTTGCCTTGTTCCTGATCTTAGGGGGAAAGTATTCAGACTTTGAGTATAATGTTATAAACACTATTGAGTATAATGTTAGCTGTTGGTTTTTGTAATGTTCTTTATCAAGTTGAGGAAACTCCTCCATTACTATATTTCTGAGAATTTTTATCATGAATGGGTATTAATTTTTAGATGTCAGTTTGTCACAATTTGCAAAGAGAATTCATGAAGTTTTGCTTTGTAATAGTTTTTTCAATTTTGTTTTTGTTAAGTATAATATAAAACTTGTGAGTACAGAAAAATTGCTCACTATTTAAATTCTGAATTCCTCTCTATTATACAACATATGACATATCAACAGCTTCAAGTCCTATTTTTTTCAGGAAGCAATCCAAAACAAGCCATCATTTGGGCAACATATCAAACAATCTCATATTTTTGTTAAATCTATTCATCAAAACTAAGTACTCCTTTGCATTCCACGATTTTACAAGTTCACTGTTATAATTTGAGGGTAAATTATGATATAGTACTGTACTGTTTTAAACATGTGAAAACAACACAATTTGACCTTGTCAATGAAATGAGAGACCTTCCTATCCTGGGATGTTTCTGCTGCTACCATGAAAAATCACAGCTTAGTTCAGTCAAGAAACAGTCATTTTCTGTCAAATGCCTCAAACAAAATTCTGTCCTCTAGTCACTATTTATCTAGTGTTTAAAAGCTGTAGTAGTACTCTCAAGAATCCAGTGCTAAAACACTAATCAAACTCTGAATTTAAACATACATCTGTTTTTAACTCTCAAATTTAAAACTGAGAATTTTAAGGACATAGAAATCTAGTTTTGATTTAAATGTACTACAGCATCAAGATTAAAAAATACAATTACTTCAAATTACGACTATCCAAGGGAAGACAAAGGAGAGAATATACCCAAAATATTAATCATTCTTATCCTACCTAAAATAGTATTCATTTTCTTAGTTAATAAGGGCAATGAATGGAAAAAGTAGTTTAAACAGGCATGTTAAAATAGTTAATATTCAAATGCTAGAAAAGCAGATAAAATGATTAAGGTAATTTTTTTAAAGGTTTCATACTCACTAAAACATTGAAGAAAGCAAAAAGCAATGCTAAGTCTCCAGAGGGCTATGAAGAGTTGTGGTTATTGCCTTTATAGGACCAGCCCCCTCCCCATCGTCCTGCAGCGAAGAGGTCCTGCTCCTGACCTCATTTACTCATTCGTATTATATTATGTAACCAGGCACTCTTGTCTCCCAAACCACTGAGCCTAATAAAATAGTTTTTAAGTCAAATGCAGCAAAATTTGAAAACTGCTTGCAGTGTTGGAGAAAATTTAACTCTTTAATATCTGTATTTGCTGTTTGCTGTAACGATAAATGAAATAAATAGGATT
Source organism: Rhinolophus sinicus (assembly GCF_036562045.2). Classification (NCBI taxonomy): domain Eukaryota; kingdom Metazoa; phylum Chordata; class Mammalia; order Chiroptera; family Rhinolophidae; genus Rhinolophus; species Rhinolophus sinicus. The sequence continues at coordinate 29,496,853 of NC_133765.1, read as the reverse complement.
TCTACCTGCTTAATCTAAAAGAGAGTAAAGAAAGGAAGAATACGAAATAGAAGCACAAATGCAAAAAAAAAAAAAAAAAACTGACAAGAATAACAGAAATTAAAATTAGAAGTTAGGAGTGGCTGGTTAGCTCAGTTGGTTAGAGCGCGGTGCTAATAACACCAAGGTTGCCAGGTTCGAACCCAGCATGGGCCACGGTGAGCTGTGCCCTCCTTAAAAAAAAAAAAAATTAGAAGTTAATCTCACTTAAACACATTTAAAAAGAAAATAAGATTTTAGTTAACAGAATATACCACTAATAAAAAGGTTTTATTATCTATGATATCATAGGACTTATTCTAGTAATGCAAGACTGTTCTTCTTTAAGTCACATTATATATATATATATATATATATATATATATATATATATATATATATATAACCTGAATACAACAAAGTGTTAACGTGAACCTACTTGGGAAGTTGGACAGTTCAGGACTCTTCAATTTCTAGAACATTGACAAGAACAGTGAAGGGAATAAGAAAAACTAACTTTTATTTCTATACTTCAACACTGAATTAAATAGATAATTTTAAAACTGATTTCTTTTCAAAATAATCAGGAGTACTTTTCAACGTAATAAAAGTATTACATTGTCAGTGCTTTGCCTTAGAATCTAATAATCTAAACTTTAAACCTAAATAACACTAAAATCAACTGAAAGTTGATCTACATATTTATTTTAGAAATAATTTGAAATGTGAGTCATCTAATAATTTTTCAATATTTCTAATGTATATTTAAATACATTATCAAATCTAGTCAAGACAAAGATTTAACTTAGCATTAAGTAGAAATCTCAGGATAAACCAGCTCTTCACAATCGCCAATCGCCCCCTAAAAATATCCTTAAGAATTCCTAATTCCGCAAAATTAGCATCCCCAAAACCAAAGGAAAAGGCACAAAGAAATGAAAACCACATGTCTATACCTCAGGAGAAGGAAATTATCAGGGGAATAGTGAGAGTGACAATCAGGAACTGCCTCCAGTCCAAAGGAGAAATGCAATTCACAAGGAAACTGATTACTTGACAAGTGTCTCATTTAAAAACAAACAAAAACCAGAAGAAAAACATCGTTAACAGTGAACTCAAATGAGAAGCTATTCAAAGCTTAAAGATGATTATTTAAGGTAATTAGCAATTAGCAAATACACATGACCATAGTTAAATTTCATTATTAAAAGTTCCAATTAACTTTCTAGCCTTCCAACAACTTCTAAAACTTCAAATAACCAGAACCTAAATAAGAAAACTAAAGCAGAATCTTTTCTATATTCCACTTGTTTAAAGAGAGACATAAATGACAAAAGAAGGGTGGGCGAGGGAAAATATGAAAGGGGAGAGAAGAAAACCCAGTCTGCACCCACACCCCTCTTTCTTTTTAAGTACAGGGCAATTCCTAATCATTAATTAGACCAACAGTAAAAAGCATTTACGACTCCTTCATCTGTAAATCTCAATCCATCTGATCAAGAGCACTTTCACAGCATTGAAAGTACTTCACAAATATAAAGCCCACAAAGTAAAATAAACTTTGGCAGAACTGCATAAGAATAAAAATTGACACCTCTTACAGAATATAAAGATTCAGAGGATTTATTTTTTAATCAAAGGAATATTAAACATAAAGTATAACTGGGCATATAACAAGATAGAAACCATTGCATTTTTAAAATTAATTTACTCATAATTAAAGATATAAACCTTAGGACTTCCGGTCAAGATGATATCATAAATTGCTTTGAAAACCCACCCTGCTCCAAATGTACAGCAATGATAGATAAAATATGGAAGGAAATTTAAAAGGCATGCCTACACCTAGAAAAAAAAAACATCTCCATGAAACAGAAACACACAACAGTGAGAGGGGCTGAAGCTGTGAGCTTCCTGGGCTCTGGTTTTAGAAGGATACCAGTAGAAGCCTACATTTCAGATCCTGTAAAGAACAGGAATAAAAATGGCCCACCCAAGATGAGAGACTAGAGGGGAAATTGGGCCGAAAAAAAATGGCTGCTAACAGCTGCCCAGGGGTAAGTAAGCTGTGCATGGAAGTGTGGCTTCTAAACTTGAGTGCCTAGGAAAGTGAGAATATACAACTTGACAACTACGGCCTGAGCCACACCACCCAGTTGCTTGGCTGATGGAACAAAAATCTATCCAGCATAACAGGGGGAAGGTGCCCCAAGCTGCCAATCTAAGACCTGGTTTTAGATGGAGGCGCTCCAGAGAGAGAGCCAGTTAAGAATACCTGCAAAACCATGGGGGTTAGGGGTGGGAGGATTTGGAAGTCAAATTGTACCATGACACAAAAGAAAACTAATAAGACGGTCTACAAATACAGCAACTGAAATATGAAATCCTTCTAAATAAAACTGAATCAGAAAAGTCTGAAAATAGTATGTTTAATAGCTCCTGAAAGATAAACATAAGAAAATTTATAAAACTTCCTTTATAAAAGGAAAAAAAATTGTGAAACAAGATTGGGGAAAAACTCAATTAGAAAGCATGAAAATAAATTTTTGAAATTTAAAATAAGTAATGAAAATAAAAACTCAATAGACGGGATAAAATTTAAACTGGAAAAGTTGAAAAGGAATAAATGAATTAGAAGACAATAATGAAGAATTTAACCAGGGTGTAGCAGAGACAAAGAGTTTTTAAAAATACATACTATGAAAGATAACAAGGTTCAAGATGTGTTTCACAGCAGTTTCAGAACAAGCAGAGGCAATGGCAAGAGATTAAATTTATATCAGAAAAGAGAAAAATTACATCGGATCACATACTATTCAGATAGATGAACAGTGTAAGAAATCCTACAAAGGGAACATTCTAAACTAACCTAACTTTCAAGTGGCAAGGAAAAAAAACTCATCTAACCTAATTTTTAAATTATATTTTGAAAGTTTTTAATGGTGGCCTTATCTTAAAGAGTGAAAACTTGTATAACCTACATGCTACGCAAGAGCACCACAGAGATCTGGGTGCTTCCACAGAGCAAAACTGAAAGGGCCAAAAAATAAAGGTACAATTAATAAAATAAAGTATGACTGGCCCAGTTGTCAGCTGCTACTCAACAGTCCTTGAAATTCACAGTTTCTATACCCAGAGAAATGAGGCAGGAGATGACAGTGCTTTTCTTTTCAAAACTGTGGTAATAAAACTTGTGATTGGGGGAGAAGAGTAATGGAATAGTAGATTATGGACCTAAGTAACAGAATTTCAAGCAAAGAATAAAATTTCTTGTTAACGAAAGTCACATATATAAACAAAGAGTAAAACTGGTGCTATCAACAGTAAGTTATTCAATCAAAAATATCTATTAACATTTCTCCCTAAATTTAAAATAAGTAGAAACATAATAATGCTAACAATGGAGGATGCATTTACACCATAAAGTTTTAACTCTCTTTTTGGTGGCTCGGCTGTCCATATGGCTGAAGAATCTGATTGTTTTGTCTGTTAAGATACATAAACTGGTTCAAGTTTTATGTGTTTTAGCAAAACTACTGGATTAACAAAAGTGTATTAATTTTAGTATTACACAGACATGGCTTCAAACGATCATCTACATTAATCATTTATTTTGATGGGACTACATATCACTGGGGATGTTTCAAAGATACATAGTCCTTTGAAAAGTAACCATATAAGTCTGAAACACAAACTATAGATAGAATATTAGTTCAGTGTCCCCATCAAGAATAAGTATATTCTTTGCTGGTGATAAATAGTATATTCACTCTACTTTAATCTAAATCTCCACCCAGGTGACCCATAAAATGACACTGAGTTCCAGTGGATGGAAACCCAGCAGCAGCTATGCAGTCTAACCATAAACAGGGCACTGCGTGCGTAGTGGAGGGGCTGGGCTTGCTAACAAGCACAGTTCAGGCAGCTTCTATCGGACAGTACAAGAAACACACCACGTGCTTTTTCAGTTATCTGTAAATGTCAGTAGGCTTCGGCTTGCTGCCATAAGGAACTCTTATCTCTGCTCTCCACTTTATCTCTTTGTCCCTTCTTCAGTCATTTAGCACAACCACTACTCTATTTTCATCAGTAAGATGTTCTTCTGAGACAAATATGGGAGTTCCAACTGCTTCAAAAGCAGTTACTCACCAGCTGCTAGCTAAAATCATAAAAATTAGAAAGCAACACTTTATGACTTTTTAATCAAAGGAGCATAGCATTTTAAATTGGCATTTACCACCCAGCAACCCATCCTCTTTTACAGAAAGCCAAAGGGGGAAAGAAGTTAACACGCTCACATAAAAGTAATCACTTTGATAAGAACTTTTTACATAAGAGGACACTTACTTAGAAAATGCCCATGAAAAGACAAACTCATTAACAGTAAGAAATATCATCAATAGTTTTTGTTTAAATGTGGCAGATAACTAAAACATGAGCTTTGTTCATTACTTTCCTTCCACACACCAAGAACCCAATAATTTTATACTGAATGCAAAAAAAATGCTTTTTAATTTTAAAAAGTACCTAAAGAACTAAATTGTACAAAAAGTTTTAACTACTGCACATTTTCTCCACCGTAGGTCTGAACTGTACAGTCAATCTTATATCACAACCTGGCTTCCTCCCCTGCTGACATGCTGACGTAAAATTCTATGTTCAAGTGACCCAAGAATATTCAATGTATCTGTGTGTGTCATATACTCAAGGAAAGAAAAGAAAGAAACGTGCCTTTCTTAAGCTTTCTGCCTGAGTAGATGTCCTTCCTCCCCTCCTAGTGCTATCCTACTCTTCTTTCAGCAATAACCAAATAAAACCAATTGCTTTCTCTCCACGTAGAAGTCGAGGCCTCCTCTTCACAGTGAAACTTGTCTGACAACTTCCCTCGTGAGGTGGAGGGAGCAGTGTTTCAATGGAAACATCCTGAACATTAGCGATTGGTGCCGTAACGTACAGTGTTACTGTTACCTCTTTCTCAGTGGTTACCATCCTGCCCCCCCTCTAGACTAAGAGCTCTTTAAAGTAGGGACTCAAGAAATGCCTCTTAAAGTCACAGCTCTTACCACTTACCAGCTCATAGCTCTCCACATAATAAGCATGCAAAACCTGTCTGACGACTAATAAAAACTGAATGCATGAACACACTTTAAGAAAAGCAGCACAATGAATTACAGCTATAGCTTTGGATACAGACACAGATGCTAAGGAACATAAGACTGGAAGAGCACAACTACACAGAGTCAATGTCTCTTACCACCTCTCTCTTTAAACCCTAATTCCCACCTTTCTGCCCCTCCGTACTAAAACTGACACATCTGCAGCTTGACACACTGATCAGGGCCTGTACAGGTTACTACATGATCCAGTGCAAAGCAAAAGTTACCGTTTTCTTATTTGCTGCTCGTGCTCTCTGCCATAGCATCTGATACTGTCTGTGATGCCCTTCCCTCTCCAGCCCCATCTGTCTCTCATCTCTTCTATCTTCTGTCCTGTAACAGCTTTTACATGAGGGCTGACCCATTTTGTACAATACTGGTCAGCGAGAGAAAGATGTTTTATTTTATGCAGTAAAGCAAGCTTTGATTTTAATACACTTTGTAAACATAATCTCAGCCATTTCTGCCTAAGACAATCAAGAAGAGAGTTTACACAAAAGTGATACAGGTTTCACGCATACTTTATTTTTATGTCAAATGGCTTCCCATAGCAATACTCTCATCTGAGGACACACTAAGTCCTTATTTAGGAGTACTAAATTCTGCCGCCCTTGAGACTCACAGAAATTTATCATCTGACTTTTAAACATTCTCTATTAGAAAAGACTTTCATCAAATGCCTAAATTTCTACTTTCAATAAGCGCGTAAAAGCATTAGCACTGATTGCCCTAAAGCACTTTCAGGAAAATAGTTCCCATTTGGTTAGACAGTCATCAAATTTTAAGACTGGGACTCCATACTTACTGAACAGTATTTTTTTTTTTTAACTCAAACCTGTGCCAGGAGAAATAAGTATTTTGGTCCAGTATCAAATTCTACTCTCCCCCCAAACCTCCCCAAATAAAGAAATGTATCTACCCCAACATCATACTTGCAACCTTTAAGAAGCTAATCAAATAAAACTAATACTTTTATATAATAAAGGGCATTGATTAGGACAAATTATTTTCTCAGGAAGACAATTTCAAATTCAAGGTTATATAAGCATTTCCTATCCTAGACTGTTTTCTAGGTAATATAATTTACATCAGCAGAGAGTCAGAATACTTTGTTATGGGTGAAATAAAGGAGGAAAAAACAAACATATTCTCAGTAGCCTATTAAAAAAACATACGTGATTAAATTCACTTACGAATGTAAGATTTGTTTGACAAAGTGACACCAATCCTCTGCCTTTTAAAAGTGTCTCATTTCCCTTAGACCAGGAAAAAAGCAGTAACTGCCACGTGACAGTCATTCAGCATTGCCAAAGCACTTTAGTACTTTTTACAACGTTAACAATTTAATATACTTTATCTATCTTTCTCGTCACACACTCTAAAAATGATCAATTGATGACCAAAACATCAATTATATTCACAATAAATTATCACATTTAGTAGTAAAACACCATTTGCAGTTCAAAATAATTTAAAACATGAAGAGAAACAGGTGAAGAAAAATAATCTTTCCTGTCAGTTCTAAATTGTAAAATTCTTGGCAATTCATTCAATGAACAATTGTTCAACCACTACTGAATTAGCAGGCACCACATTAACAGAGCTCAATGTGGGAGGGGAAAGCAGTCCTGTAAGGCAACAGTGCCGGGCAGGAAACCTAGGATAACAGAACTGAGCTCTATGAAACACACTTCCAAGACAGTAACCTCACTGAACCTCAGTTTCCTATCAGTAAATTTGAACTGTTTTAATGATTAAAGATCACTAATGTAACTAGAGAGTACTGGTCAGGAAGTTAAATTTTTGAAATAAAGGGCTGGAGGTAAATATCATAAAAGGTCCTGTCACAAAGTAGATATGATAGCTATTGTTGCTATAACTCAAAAAGACGGGGGGGGGGTACAAATGGGCCCATCCTCTGAGTTTACGATAAGAGATTCGATTCAGAGAGGGGTTATATACAAAAGAAGAATAGCCATCCTCAAGGGTAATGAGTAAATTCACATGCTAGCCTTGAAGCCACTAGCGAGATTCCAAACTGTAAAAGAAAACTGACTATACAAAGACGACTCCATGGACTAAACATAATACATGTCCACTAATTTGATAAAGCAGCCCCCATGGACCGTCATGAGAATATCTCTTCCTAAATCGAGTACTTTCTCTTAAGTACTCTACACCAAATTGAAACTATCATTTGGCAATATTGTACACAGAAAGCATAAAAGAAAGAGCTTCTCCAAGAAGAAATCAGGTATGCATATTTTTACTTTAATACCACATCATCTATGACATAAACTTTGGTTATCATATGTATCCAAATAAGGGCTGTGATAACAAATCAAGAAACCCTGAGGTGGATGTTTTTGTCACTGAAAAAAATTGTAAAGATGAAGAAAAAGGATAAAAACAGACAATAAGACAATAAAACGGTACAGATGTAGAGCGACACTGTAAAATCTTTCACTTTAAAAACAGCAACTCAAATATTCCATAAATCTAAAATCTGTGTGTGAAGAAGGTAACTTTGGTTCGTAGTCACCAGCATTATTCATGAACTTGGAAGCACAGGTGAAGCAAAGAATCAACCAGGAGGCAATGGACTTCAGGACGAGCCCGAGGGCCCAGGGAGCGTGATCTCCCTGCAAATGACTGTACAGAGTTTTAGGAATATGCCCATAGGGGCCTTTTCTAGGAGACCATCTGAAGCTTTGTACAAATCTCAAATGGATACATGACCTAGAAGAGCTAAAAGCCACTCATCTAAGACTAAGTTTCCAACATTCCTAACGTTAATTTTCCTTGAGAAATGTATAATACAGTAAGGAAACAAGTTACGAGAATAATTAGGCTAAGAACAAGGTTAAATAAGTTATTATCAAAACTCAGTGGAAATCTTTTTACAGCATGCAAAAAATATGCTTTACTCTATTTGTAAGCTGTAAATTTGAAAATTTAAAGTTTTAGGAAACTAAACTAGCTTTACAAAACAGATGTTGTTGCCTGTGCCATTTAATCAATTCAAGTCACATTCCTAGAAACAATATAGCCATCTGATGAGTTCAGCGTCAATGGAATGAGCCAAATCCACACAACAGCATTTTACAAAAATAATCAGTGGTTTAAAGCAGGGCATGTGCAAGATTCCTGAAATAACACATACATAATTCACTGCCAAACTCAGATCAATTCAAAATCTGCAGAGGCAAGAAGCATTATTATGGCTCTGAAATCCATATTCAGTAAGGCTGTGTTCAGAAAGTTTCATTTCAATTTCAAGAAAATAAATGAGGAGAGAAGCCTGATAATGATTTTGGCAGATATCAGTACCTTTCATTCAAAGCAGAATCAGTTTACACAGCTTAAGATTTTTTTTTTTTTAAGATAAAGAAAACCTCCAATTTATAGGACCTGAGTCTTGAATTTAAGGATGAAATGTCATCTACTGAGAAATGTAACACTGTATCTTCTCAAATATTACAGCTCTCCAGACAACAGTTAGAGGTCAAAGAGCACAAAGGAAAAGGGAAAGCCTCCTTAGAGATCAGGTTCCAGTTCTGGCTCTGCCATTAACAAACTGGATGACTCAGAGCGAGTTACTTCACCTCTTTGTGCCTTGATTTACTCATGTCTAAATTGCCCATGGCCATGATGCACAAGGAGCCCCGCAGTTCCCTTGATAACCACCAACCAGAACGGCCCGGCCTCCTGGGTTCTTCACAGCCGGTGTCTGCCCATAGAGTCACTCAAGCCCTCCTCACTAAAGCAATTTTAATGCTTTAGGAAAATTAAAGTTCCTTCTCACAGAAGGTTTGGGAGTAAATGCAAGATAGAAGATTCTCAAAAATGTAAGAACATCTTGTAAAAGAAGGATGAAAGAAAGAGAAATTACAAAGTTTTACAAAAGCACTGCTATTCTTGCCAGGAACCAATGCTAAGTACCTGGAAACCAGAAGAATGGACTTTGCTAAAAACTTCAAATTTATTTCATGATTGCTTTCCACAGAAATCTATGTAGGACCCTTAGTCTGAGTTTCTTCACCTGCCAAAATGGGTTCTGAACTCTCAGGTTCTGTGAAAAAGCCTCACAGGTCTCAGGACAAATGTCTTCACAACATCTTCCAGCAGGAAGAGTAACAGTTGTATTGTTCTACATATGTTTCGGTTTTACAAGTAAGGTAAAACTATGTAAGGGATCCATGTAAAATTCAGTTTTACAAGAAAGTTCTGCTTATAAATGTTTGTAAATGATGCACAAAATAGTCCAAGTTCTGACATTCTGTAAGCTTATGACTATCATTCTAAAATGGAATTTAACAGTAAAATGACATCTGTTTCACAGAAATTTGCTTTGCAGTAGATATACTGATAGGTTAGATCTATTTAACACTGCAAGGGATACCTGGCATTCCTTCTCAAGTACTATCATAGTGTGGTGCTACCTGTAAAAATTAAAAGTCTCAACACAATTCAAAGAGTAGGTAAAATGAAGATGCATTTCATTATTAAACGTTAAAACTCTTACTGAAGTTCATTAATTCTTTCAATCATAACTGAGAAACATAAAAGTCAAAAATGCCAGAAACTTGAAAGCCTGACATTACAACTAAAGGGGCCCCACTAAACTGTACATTACATCATAGGGATGCCCCCCAAAAAACCACAATGATGGATGGGTGGATAATTAAATAGTAAGTCCCAATAACCACAGCACAAAGACGTTTAGCATTATGATATACAACATTTAAAACCAAAGTCAAAAGGGGGAAGGGGATAGTCTTGGTACTTAATTACTATATAAACACAATTTAAGTTTATTACACCAAAAGAATTTCTAAATGACTGAATTCATTCAACAAATAATATGCAATAAAAACTGTAAATTTCAAACTTCTTTTACATCAAAAAGAATTTCCAATCACACAGTTAAAGTATTAAATACATATAACCATGATTTTCAAATGTAGTACTGAAATTGATTTAGATATCTCCAATGATAAATAACGTTAAGAGCTTCACTACACTTTGAAAGATGTGTAAGAAAACCCAAGAAACATTTAGTCTTTTCTTAATTGTAGGTCCAGAAATTGTGCTTACTTTCTTACTTCTACAGGCAGGAAATTAAATTCATGTTACTAATTGATAGTGTTTATGAAAAATGGTGGTGGTATGAAGACATGAGTAATGGGAGTAGAAGACATGAGTAACAGAAAGTGTACGCCAACATATGACAACAGCTATAGTTATTTATAAACTGATGAGATTTCCAAATAAGAAAAATAAAGTAAGTAACTCAAAGGAACCAAACATATGTTTCCATATAAGCAGGATGTCGGAGAATTACATCACTACGTTTATCCCCAGAACTAAACGCCCACCTTGAACAAAGCTAACATCTAAAATGTTATTTTCATGAAGTTCTAAAGGGAAATCATACCAGAAAATTGACACAAAAGTCAGATACAGAAATATATGCCATTTAATTCCTCTATGCCTCTTCAAGAACTTTATTTAATACGGATAGAATCATAAAATCCTTGCAACCCAATTACTGCTAAAGTTAGTATTAATTTACAAATTAACTGCTTTAAACTTTTCAAAGAAAATCCACATATGTAAGGGAAAATATATAGAAGCTTCTTGGCATTGATAGATGTAACGTTTTCAGTTTCAACTATTCAAGACACAAAGAAAGGGCCACTGAAATGTAGTAACCTGCAATTTTGCAAAGGCTAGAATGTGAACTGCTGGCACAGTGAGGCTGGGGAAAGAAAGCAGTCATTTCACTTGTAATGAGCTCCACATGTGGGCTGTTTGTGATTTTTTTGTTGTTGTTGTTTGTTGTTTCTGTTTCTCTCCTTGTTGTCAGAAGCACAGTAACTTTCTTGAAGCTGTTGTTTTAAGTTTTTGGTAAAATCAGAAATGGACATAAAAATAAAAAACTAGCCAATTGCTAGAGCTGGCGGTAAAAGTGAAGAGGCCTAAGGAATGACTAGTGTTAGCCAAAAATACAAGGGAAGAAAGTCACTGGGGATCACTCAGACTTATGAACTGAACCATTGAACCATATGCTTAGTCAGAAACAAGAAATATCTGCAAAAATATTTTTGATGCGTGGACCAGCCAGGGCAAAAATTATATTTTATGGAGGAAAACTGTATGTTACAATGGTATTTGCAAAAATGGGACTTTTTGGAAGGCTTCAAGAAGCATCTCTTTCAAATGTCAACAGTGTGCTATGTCACAATAATCTAGTGATCTGCTTCCAAAAGTCAACCTGACTAAGTTTCTGCATACAAACAGATTAAGATTTTATGCACCACGATCTAGAAATCAGTCTACTTTGAAAGAGAGAGAACTTAACAGAACCTAACTTCCCATAAAACCCCAGTGATTTAGACCAGCTGCTTCAGCGTCGTGAGATGCCAGCTGTAAAGTGAACTGCTGCCCTCTGTTTGCTGCCATCGAGGAGCAGCTACTGCGTAGAAAGAACCTGTAACAACTTCCCTGGCAGGAAAGACTGCTGCCTGAGTAGCCATGCTGCCGGTAATTCCCACCACTTCTCCCAACAGTCCTCTTTTTCAGTGTAGATGGATGTTCTGATTCTTAAACATCCATGGATAAACCTTTAACCAACTACCTCACCTCTGGTATGTGTTCTGGTGTTTGCTGCCCAGGCCCTTAAGACAGAATCCTGCTTCATCCCCCACTATAAGCTCCCCTAATTGCTCCCTGTTTATTCTTTATCTTGCTTTCCACTGTGTGTCTTCCTTTGGGATACTCCTGCTTTGTTTCGACCCACTGTATTGTACTTCTTACACCTGGCTCCTGCTCTTAATCCTAAACTCTCCTTGTCTTGTGTGTGGACCCCAGTCTGCTACCTAATTTTCATAAGCTAACCCAGCTCGAGTCCAAGATGAATTGGCAGAGGATAGGACATGATCCCTTTAAGAATACATGAAATGGCTAAGATAAAACAGGAATGCTATCGTTACCAAGAAAAAGCAGCAGTGCATCACTGCTGGTGATCACAGCTGACACTCACAAATATCATTTCTTTAGCGTCCCCTCTCATGGCTACCTAGGACACTACCAGTGAGTGGAAGGACACGGCCCTTTTCTCCAACTGCACGTGGCCTCCTAGTTGCCCAGTTATACATGTGGTTTGCCTTCTGAGGCACACAGGTTGATTTTCATGTTGCTGCACAAAGCGTAACCAGAACTAAGAAAGCAGTGATGCAAAGAACAAAGGTATCAGTAAAGGAAGGGAGAAGTCAGAGTTTACCTTCATCCATTTGTTCTAGAGTTCTGGCCTCATAAGCACTTCAAAATGCCAGTTAAAAATGTATTCCAATAATGGGTGGAAAATGCAATGGCACTTTAAAAAGACATATGCCGTAAAACAATTTGTTTCCAAGTCATTTTTTTACCTCTTTTTTCCTAACTTCTTTTCATTCAGTGACACTCAAAGAGGACTAGGACTCTTCTCAGCAGTCACTTGGGACCAAAGACATGAGTTATTACTTGATTCCTTCCTTGCCACCCATTAAGGAAGCACAAATGGTCACTCCCCAACAAGAATCATCTTCTGGACTGTTCTGCCCTCCATAAAGAAAGGTCTTTTAAAAAGAAGAGCTAACTCTTTTTCCAAGCCTTTCCCACTCCAGGCACCTCCTACCCACTTTCTTTGGCCAGAGAGAGGAGGAAACCCTGGGCTACCAATCCATTAACAAGAAATTGGGTTACAGACAGAATTATACAAACAGATATGTTTTGATAAATGGCTACCAATCTAATCCATTTGAGAGTATTTTCCTACCCTGTCCTTTCATTCAAATCCACCTTCTGCCATCCCTGTAGCCTGAGAAAGCAATAACAATCCTGATTTGAATAAAGAAAAGCTTCACTGGGATAATCTTAAGCACACATATTAAATCTTCCATAAAAATATATTTAATATGATTAAATGTTTTCCTCTTTGAAGAATTTAAAATATATTTCATAACTAAAAATTCAGTTGTTTTGTTTTAGTTGTACAAAGAAAGTATGAAACTTAAAACAGCAATAAGTTGGACAAAATTAAGAAACCTACCAACCTCTATGGAATTACTTTAAGCAAATACAGCAATATTAGGTATTATTATATTTCGAAAGTTGTAAATTTATACATTCGAAAGCGTAGGAACATCTGAAATCTTACCTTAAGCTCAAACTAACAGAGCCAAGCTGTGCTACTTCTAATGAGAAGGAATGATGCTTCTTCACCTGGGAGACAGAATAAACTATACCAATATATTCAAGACTCATCGGTCTCAGCAGTGAACATCTGTCACTGAAGAAGGATGACTATAACTTACAGAAAGGAAAAAAATTATAATGAGATGCAAAGTGAGTAAGTTAAAGGGATATCAGGAATAAAATAGCAAATAGCCTGTCCTTTTTTTTTTAAAACTTGCGCTCCCCTTTATTATTAATTACCTGGGGAACCAGAGCATAAGGAAATTACAAAGGCATTGATTCACAACTGTTTGTCTGTTCCTGTTTGAATATTCCAAAAGAAGATAAAACAAAAAGTAAACCTGCATCCTCCAAACAACTTGCTGTTTATTAGGCTAAAAAAGAAAATGTGTGTTCTGTCTAGACTTCTTTGGATAGGCCTTGTTTTGCAGATTTGACTTTGGAATCACATTTTACATAGTTATAAAACAAGGTTAATTTTTGAATAAACCCTAAAAAATAAAATGAAACAAACACGTCTCACTGTGTAACCAGTTGGAGACAAAAATCACACAGAGAAGAATTATTCTGAGTGACTTTAAAGCACATTCCTACTGGCATATACACAAAGGACAACAATCAGTAAAAATACATATATATCAATAAAACAACAACAAAAAGTGCTGTTTTCTGTAGTGATTTTGTTGATAGCAGTGCTCTTATTCTAAGACTTGTATTTAGGGTATAGGATAAAGCAAATGAGGAATTGTGGGGAGCATAAGTAATTTTGGCATTGAGAAAGAAGATACAGCTGTAAAGATGATGACATTAAATAAAAACTCTACAGTCCTGAACCTGAATTGCTAAGTATCAGTATGAATTACTACTTAAAAAAAAACAAAAAAAAAACGCATGTATCTAGGTCTGTTCACTGAAAAGGCCTAAAAACAATAACTAAGCTAGCACTGTGTCTCCACGAAAATAAGACCTAGCCGGACCACCAGCTCTAATGTGTCTTTTGGAGCAAAAATTAATAAGACCCAGTATTATATTATATTATATTATATTATATTATATTATATTATATTATACCTGGTCTTGTGTTATATTGTACTATATTATATCATACTATGTAAGACCCAGTCTTATATTACAGTAAAATAAGACCGGGTCTTATATTCATTTTTGCTCCAAAAGATGCATTAGAGCTGATGGTCCTGCTAGGTCTTATTTTCGGGGAAACACGGTAGTAACGAGAATCCCCAGTGCTCAGACTGTGGTCTCTGAATACCATATCCCACCGAAAGGAAATAGAATTCTTTAGCAAAATGGCCAATCCTAGATCTGGAGCAGAAAATGCTCAGGATAAGTCTGAAACATCTTGTCATGCCAAAAAGCAAGGAAGGTGTCAGTGACGACTAGAGTCATGCCGAGAGGACTCAGAAACCATCTTGAATGGGCTTCTACCGGCCAAAGATAGGGTAATTTGAACATCAAGAAGGGTAACAACTGCAATCAATTGAAACAATATGTTTTAAACCATGAGTTCACAATAATATTCAAAAATAAAAACTCAAAGGTCATCTTTGGAGGAACGGTTAACTATCACACCACAGTAAAGTTAATATATAAAAACGCCTTTGGAAAGTTTTCTTCAAATACTAGTCACATTACACCTGCCATTTCAATAACTCAAATAAGATTCAAATGTTCCAATCATAGGGGAAAGGGGGGCAAAACTAATTCACATATTCTGTATGAAGAGTAAAGCATCAGAAAAAAAATGAAATAGTGTTACTTGGTAAAAAGTGTGATATAAAAATGGAAATGTTAACCTCTCCTCCCAAAAGAGTCTCTTAAGTATTTCATGCGTTCCAATCTACATTTCTGTACATATATGTCTTGGTAAGGTAAAATGTACCTTTACAAGAATTATCAGGGATTATGGGGAGTGCAGAGCCTAACGGTTTTTGAAATTGTAAATATTTTGGGTACCCTTTACCAGTGGACTTTAAATATTGCAAATACCAAATATTACAGAGAAGGTAGTCTGTGAAGTTTCTGGTTCCAGAGTGAATATTAAAAACCAAAGAGATATATATACCTCAATGTTCAACATCCTTTAATAACCTCTACTTTGGATTAATTGAGGACCCTAAGGCCACACTGAGGAAACATTTTTTAAATTGTCCCCAGAAAAATCACCTAGGCTAGAGGTTATTCCTTTTAAAACTCATGGGTTTTTGTTGTTGTTGTTGTTGTTGTTGCTTTTTAAAAAAAGGATTACTCCTACGACTGTGCCACATTATCAGTCTCTGGCCCAGTTAACCATGATCATCCCATGCTTTTTTCAAATACTAACTCAAAAAGCTCACTGCTTTTCGACAAGTTTACATTCTCTAACCCAACTATCCTCTATTACGCTTTCCTTAAGTATGTTTCTTACTGCTCCTCACTGCTTCCTACCAGTTACTGAGGGAGTGAGTGGTGAGACATCTATTAGGACCAGCCTCCTACCACGGTGAGGTCTGTTCCAGACCTACTTACACCGTGGCCAAGGCCAAAATAAAACCAAATGATGCTTCTTCAAACGATAGAGTCCTCAAACTGTGGTAAGCCCAGAAGATTTCCAAAGTGGTTCTATTATAATCTGGGCTCTCAATGCTAATAACATTTAACTATGGCTTATCCAAAATTAGGCTTCCTCCTGAAATACGCTTCTAAAAACTCTAAGAAAGTTAACCCTTTTTCCCCTAAATCTTTCTAACGTTATGGACAGTCATTTGCCACAAACTAGACTAAGCCAATTTGAGTGAAGACAAATTTGACTGCCTTTCTTTCCTGTTGCAACTTACACATGCCATGAAATATGCGGGGGGGTGGGGGGCACAGCTTTAGTCTAAAGAATAAGTCTCGTAAGTATGATTAGTTAGCATAGGCAATGCAGAATGATTTCCAATTGCCACAACAGCACACAGACATTCTCTAGACTATATTAAAAATATCAGAACCTTCAGTGAAATCATGTCAGGATAGAGTATAAGTCGGATTGCACATCTGGGCCTTCAGCTACATTCAAGAAAAGCAGACTGCTTTGAAATGCTGCCACATTTACATTCCTAAAGGAAATCAGAAAAACCACTAAGCAAATGCTTTGAATAATATTCTTACTTCTCCCAAACCTCTGAAAGCATTTAATAAATGTTTATTAAATGAACTGCCTTTTTTCATAAAATACATATCCCATCTCTTAAAACTTCTTTTTAACATCTCCCCAAAATAAATAAACAGCCCCAAATCAATCTCAGAAGGTAACCAACACATGCTTCTATGTTTCTATAATGGCATCACAGGGCCCTAAAACCCGACCACATGCCCTTAGGGGAAAATGCCTGTGTTCTGTACAGCACCTACCATTCACTACACAAATAACACTACAAAAAGCCACTGAGGATTCTAAAATCCTAAACTGGCACAATTAATCTATCACATTTCTTTTAGCACACAAGCAGAACTGTACCAAAATAAGCCTCCAGAAATCCTGCCTGGGCTTAGGAAAAATGTAAATGTGTAAAACTGGCAAGATCATGAATAAAGAAACCTCTAAATAAAGCTAATGGAAGTGGAGTGGCATTTATAAATGAAAGCTCATCAGGAGCTTTAGCTCATTTATTTAGCTCATCAAGATAAATCATGTGAAAAGTGGACTCTGAAAAGCACTCTCAGGTTTACCTCCTGAAGCTGTTAACTTGAAAAGCCCAGGATGGTTTTTATCAACAAAACTAGTTCCCTAAAAAAAGTTTACCACCACCTCAAAAAGGAAGATAGGAAGGGGAAAAGAGGGAAGGAAGAAAAAAGGAAGAGGCAAAGGAAGGACTTGGGGAAAACTTGATGATACTCTGATTAAAACCCCAACCAGAAGAAGACAACTTCTTACCACATTCCTGGCTCAATGGTTTTCTGTTAAAAACCCTTTTAGGGCCTCTTTCTTAAGATGGCATAAAAAATGGCCTTTCTGCCATTTCCAACCATTGCTGGTCGGCCCCTAGACCAACACTGTCCAACAGAACTTTCTGTGGTGATAAAAATGTGGTTTTGTATCTACACTGTCCAACAGGGTAGCCCCTTGCCACATGTGGCTATTGAGCAAAAAGATGTCATGTGATTTAGAATCTGAATGTTTCATTTCATTTCATTTTAATTAATTTAAATTTAAATAGCCACACATGGTAAGTGGCTACCATATCAAACTGTGCAACTCGAGTCAAAGTGAGTAAACCTAGTATTTTATTGTCGAAGGAAGTTTTACTAACAAAACATACTTTGAAGGTAGAAGGGCAGCTGATTGACTCACAGAGGCATAAACTCACCGAAAAAAAGTTTTTCTTGAAGTACATCTATAAATATCTGCCGTGTAGGATCCTGAATGCTGAAAGGTACACCCTGAAACTGCTTTACTTATAATTCAAGACAGCTGAATTTGGAGGTTAGAAATCATTTTTATGATACGCAGGGAAGATAAGTGACAAAATAGAACAGAAAAATAAATAAATCTAGAAAGTTTCAAGATTTTGCTTAATTGAACCTTTTTAAAAAATAAACGTAACGACTCATCACCAGTCCCAAACTGCCAATCTCTATATCCCTAGTTTAAAAAGTTCTCTTCTCAATTATTACCTATATCGCATTTTAATCTTTCATTACACTCAGTTTAAAAACTGTTATACATGGCTGTGTTAGGAGCATTTTTCTAATAGTAGTGTGACATATTCTTAAGAAGACTATAAAGCAACATAAGAACAGGACTGAAGTAGCTCTATAAATAGCTACTGAAATTAAGCTCAAATAATGAAAAACAGCTTTTTTGAAATGTTTATTAAATTTCGTGTATATATAACATTTTCTCTGAGGAAGCCATATCTATAAGATAATCATATTATACCTCTGTAATTAAATTTTAAAATTTGCAAATAACATCCTCTTAGAAACCCATGAGATTAAGTCGCTAATTGTTTAATGATAATTAAGTTAATATTTGTAAATGATTAAAGTTGATACTATTAGTATTTTTCTATTTGAACAACAATAACTCAAGAATAATTGATTCAAGTGAAATCATCAAGACTTCTACGTATCACAGAATTCAATCCCACAATTTTCTTTGGTCTTTTCATCCAAGAATACTATGACAGTATTTCTTGTAAGTTGGCCTTTCTATTAGAAAGATTTTTTTTAAATGCCAATTACAGATAGTTAAAATTATTCCATAACAGTACATATGGAACACGTTAAATAAAATCTACTTCTTCAACCTAATATGGTATTCAAATTTAATCTCCTGCTGCTCATATAAACAAAAACATAACAAAACCTTTAACCTATAGTCCTGAGCAAAATACATGTAAAGAAAACAAAATCAATTATGTTCTGCCCTAATAATCAAATTATACCAAATAACAGGCTTTAAATAATATCAGGAATCTCAAGTGATTCCTAAAAATACATAGTCCTTACGGACCACAAAACAAAACTACAGAAGAGGGAATTATAACATACATTATCACCTTCCTTCTGAAACTAAAAATCCCAGTAAAAACTCAGAAAGTCAAGAGTAATACTCAAGGCAACTCCTTGACATGCTGCGATCAGATCAAGCCGAATGCATCTGAGATGTTGCTATGGCGATTGGAGATTGCTATCCTAAAAACAAAAAGGCAACTACTATGGCCAATTATAGTCTTCAATACTAGGATCTCAACACAAATCCAACCAGTGCTGGGAGAAAAGTCATTTCATAAATGAAGTATAAAGCTTACTGCTCCCATAACTTGCATGGCCTGAGGAACTTCTACAGTTCAGGCTTCAGTTCTCACTCTCCCTCAATAAATTAAGCAGGTTTCCTTCCCACCAATTCCCTTTCACAAAGATGAAGGGAACTAAGGGACTGACCGATGGATGGGAAAGCGAACAGGAAGACAGGGAGGGAGGGGAGACCTCCCAGCTATATTAAAAACAAACCAGGAGTTTTTACCTTTGAACTGCTTCCAAATCAAAGACAAGGCAAGTATGGAGGGGCAAATATTTAAGTTTCAAAAAATAATAGTAACAATAAAATTATTTGCCAGTTTCTTCTGGAGGGCAAAAATTACTTTTCTAAAACATTTTGTAATTTATTCTTTCTAATGCCTAAATTGGATGCTTCTAATTTACCTGCACATAATAATCATTACCAAGTAAGTAACCCTTTTATTTCAAGGGGCATATTTCTGGTGGAGAGCTCATTTAGTTACAAGTTTAAAAAGCCAGAAATGCTTTCTGAAGTCTTTGCTCATAAGCCCAGAATTTAAAGTTCATATCTAGCAAACACAACATTACATCTATTGTAGATCGCCTTTATAACCTCAACACACACACACACACACACACACACACACACACACACACAAACACCACCCCAAGAAAAAAAATCCTGAGGTATCTTTAAAAGTACAATTAAGTCACACAATAAAGTATAGGATTCCTTAGTAACATAAACAATTCCAATGGATACAAAGTTCTGAAACTACTTCTTTTTCAATCAAGAGGTCAAGTTACATAACAACTACAGCATACCTGAAACTGAAACTAATATAATATTGTATGTTATATTTTAATAAAAATCTTAAAAAAAGAAAAAACGACAAAATTATCCTGCCAATATGTTGCAGTCATAGTAACAAAAAAAGACTAAACTGTTTTTTGGACCATCTGACTCATCTAGTTATGCAATAACTCAGTTCTGAGTTAAGAGCCATTTAATAAAACTGGAAGTACTTACCAAGAAACCAGCTTTCTTCCCGTGGATTGTCAAAAGACAGAAATAGAAAGAGAAAGAGAGAGAATGAAAGAGAAAGACAGAGAGAGAATGAGTACTTGTCCAATGTGTGTTTAATGGATAAAATGTGAATCTAGCCTCTTTCCTTAGACTTTAGGTTGATTAATTTTAATATTAATAAATTAAAATTCACAAAAAGGTCAATATTTAAGAATCAAAAAACCATGTGATTAAAAATATACAAAACAGCTATTTAATGGTTCCCATTGTATTTCACTAAAAAGGATGGAAGACGCCTAATATTCTCCTTCCCACCAACTTATTTAACAGATTGCAGGCCAGATTAATCCTTCTAACTGCTCAAGACTCTCAAAAGATCCCACTAATTGTCCACTGAATGGTGGCATGTCTTAACCCAAAAGTCAGGATCCCCCATGACCTGGCTTGAACCACCTTTCTAAACTTATTTCTTCTTCTCTTGATCATGGCCTCTCAACAGCCACACTGAGATTCTAGCTACGGCCAATACTTCTCTACGGTGCCTTGACCCATGTTACTCACTTTTACTAAACTCCCTTTTCTCCCTCCTGCCCCTGAAACCCACATGTCCCAATCCAACTCTCTAAAGCATCATTTTAAGTGCCGCTTCCTCCAAAAACTTGTTTAATCTGGGTGGAACTACAGGTCATCTCTACTGTTCCTCCAAAATGGTTCCTACTACATGATAAAATGCATTGTATTATTAACAGTCATCACTCCTACTGCATCTAAACAACATCAAGAATCAATGTTTGTCTCAGGAAAGAAGGGGACAGAGATACTTCTGGAGGAAGCTACGTCAAGGTCTCAAAGCAAATGGAAAAAGAGGAAACCATGCTAAAGGCTGCTCAAGAACACCACGTTTAGTTTAGACGTGTCCTGACTGGTGGTGTCAATACTGGGGGAAACGAGGAAAGCTCACTTTACTGGTCAATGTGAGGAGCACGCAAGCACGCTGAGATCCGACTCCATCCTCTTGTTCATCCTCACAAATATCTTGTTCAATGTAAGGGATACAGCTGCTCGAGAGAAATTTGGTTTGAGATGATAATTGTAGCAAAAAGCAACGTGCTATTACCTGTGTTTGATTTGGTATTGAAAATCTGGAACAAAGATGTATCTAACCAGAAGGGAGATCTGGTGTGTATAATATGTTTTTAAGAAGTCATAATATATGCAAACATCATAATTTCAGCAAAATTGATAATAAGAACAGAAAACTTTGGGCAAAATCCATTGTCTTGGGCAAAATCCATTGTTTTTCCCTAGAAGACAGCTTTAATACTTTGACATTTTTGACAAAACTGCCAATTTGGGAAGTCCTTCCCTTTAGCCTAATGGAATATTAATTGAAGACCCTCATTCAATTGTGTTGAAATGTTTACTCTCCCCCTCTGAAGGTTTTATCACTGCCCAGAAAAGACAGCACAACACATGCACATGACTAAGAGGATGCTTGGGCACCTGTCCTCCGGGATGAATATAACAACCTATGTTGGGAAGAAGCAGAAACCCATTGAGAGAAGTCAAGTTTTTATAAGCCACTGTCTTATGGTATTAAGGGCATACACAGAAAAACTTAATCTGAGGAGGCAGGAGGATATTAATGACGAAGTAAATTTTTTAAAACTTTCTACTCTGGACCTGCAAATTTAGCTGTCTTGAACCATAACTACATTCTCCTTGAGTTTCAAACATAAGATTAGTAAAGTCCAATCATCCTCCTCCCACACACACACACAAAAAAAAAAAAGTTCAGCCTGGAAGTCCTACGCGGTCAGAGCATTTATCACCTTGTACTGTGTTCTTATCTGACCGGCCCACGGCAGGGTACACTCTGAGAGATCAAGAGAGGAGTTGCCCAGTTTACCAGTGAATGCCAAATAACCTAGCATATTGTGTGGCCCATGTTCCAAGTGCAATAATACCCGCAGACTGAATAAACAGAATAAACAAAATAAACACAGCATAAACAAAAGACACGCTTAAAACCTCACAAGCATTGTGAGAATTGCTCCAAACTAAGGTGCACTAATTTCAAATGTCATTAATTTAATTAAAATTAAATGAACAACTGACCCTGCATTCCCAGCCCCTGAAGCACTGACCATGTTGTTCGCAGCACACAGCACAGTACGTAGCCTCAACAAATGCTTGTGGAATTGAAGTCTATTCCTTCCTTCCACCTCCAGATATAAGAGCTTCCTAACATAACTATCTAATTAGACTTTTTCTAATTAAACTTTTGCCAGGTCAGTTTAGGAACTACTGAATTGTATTTTAACCCAAAGGCATTCAGTGATCAAATTTACCTCACATAATATTTTTTTTTAAAGCCGAAACAGAATGAAAGATGGGATTTAAATTTTTACTAATTTTCCTCAATCTTAACTTTAACCTAGCTCTATAATTGTTGGGGGGGGGGGACTCTTTAAATCTATTATTTAATACATTGGGCAATTACTGTCCACTGCCCCTAAATAAAACAAAGTCAGGATCTGTTTTTACTCTGTTCCAAACAACACGCACCTGAAGACGACTCCTGCAATGCCAACAATTATAATTATGTCAACTAGCCAACACTTACAACCGAAAACATGCTTTTTATAGCCAACATGCCTTTATCCTAACTCTGGAATTCGCAGTTCAGTACTCCGTGTACTTTTTGGCATTTTCCAGAAACTCAGTGTTCAGAAAACAGTTTCATACTTAACACACCAACATTTTTTCTTATGACATCAAGACCATACTTTTGAGAAAAGGATAATGAAGTTGTAAAATACTCTCCAATTTCAAATTTCTTCTCCAAATAACCCAAGACAAATTGTGTAATTTAATGGAGTACTTATCAGCATTATGTAAAGCACTTAAGACTAGCAGTAAAATAGTCTAGTGCTGGTTTTTCCAAAGAAATGACTACATTTAGAATTCAATGGTAATTTATATTTTCCTCACTATTTTTGGAAATCCAAAAGCCCACAAAGGACAGCTTTAAAGACTTTTTCAATTACATAAAGCACACAAATAAACTGGATTTATATGTATATAATTTTAAATGATCTAAACAAATGCATACCCTAAAATTTATATGATAGCTCTTACAAGTTAGAATGAAAAGGGTCAATGAATATAAAAGTCAATTCCATATATCATTTTAGTCAGTTCAAAGTATGTTGGAAGCAGAATAGTAGCAATAATAAAGAAAACAGGCATTTAAATTTTTCTTTTCCTATACATAACTGGACTTATTTTCAATTTATACAGTACTGAATTTTAAAATATATATTCATGAAATACATATAAACATGAAAACTTAAATTTAAATTATATTTGTTAGTAGTGCACATTTCTGACACATTAAAGAAAATGTCTAACAAATTGTTAAAGGTGAAGGTCAATGTCTGTTTCTACCAATGTTCCAGCATTACAACAAACTATTTATGGGGTAAAGTTTATAAGATAGATCAGCATTACCAATATAAAAATGAAGAAATAAATTTATTTCAGAAGAAAATAAAGATTTCACTCATTGTACAAATCTTTAAGTGATCTTTAGGGCTTCCTTACAAATGGATATATGAATATAAAGATGGATTCATTTTTTCATGTTCATAATGTGACCTGAGTTAAAATCCCTGGATAACGATCAAACCAAACTTTCAGAAGCATTCATCTACTGTATACATTTTACTTTAAATTTTTGTGATTTCAGATTTATACCATTTCCAAGACAAATTTATTTAGAGAGTAAAATGTTAATACCAAAACTGAACAATGCTTCTTTTTTAAGAAGTATTCAACCTTTCAGTGCCTGAAGACTGAATTCCAGAAAGTTCCTCTCAAATTAACTTCAGCTGCCACAAAGCTCTTCATGTGAATAACTAAAACATCTGTAAAGCTATCTACATGGCCTGAAACTATAAAATATAGATTACCTTAGCTCTGTTAGTGCTGTTATAAACTAACGAATCTTTTCACAAAATATATATCCAACAGTCATGGAATAATTTTAAATCTTTATAAAATAATAATCTGAATTATTGTTCCAATGAATATATACTTTTTCCAACCTCTATTTTTTTCCACTCAAAGCTTTCCAAGAAAAAACTATAAAATCATTATTTATATAGCCAATGTCCAGATTTCTCACTTCTTTCAGCTATCTAAATAGACAGACTAGATTTTTACGAACAGCATATAACTAGTCAAGGCTTTTTTGCATTGATACACCAAAACTGGCAAGGTTAAAATTTATAGTGCATATGCTTGAGACTTAATTAACCAAATTAGTTACCAGGTAAACTTTTGGGCACAATACTTATAACCTTGGGAAAATTAAAAAGCTGGAAAAAGCTGTGTAGTTCCGCTATTTGAATAAAAAAAGTATGTCAATGAATATACTACTGAACTAAAAAGTCAGTGATCAGGGTGAAGTCCCTCTAGTGTTCATCTAGTTAAATTAACAGTCTCAATGTGGTAAAGAATGCTACTTATTTATCTCATAACTACTAAATCTGTCCCACATATTAAATAAAAATGAATTTACTGAACAAAAAAGGCGCAAAAACGAATCAGCAAAATCTTAAATTTTCCCCTGCAAATCATTCAAGATTCAGAAAGAAAGAATAAATCCAAAACTACTTGCCACTGCAAGACTGATCAAGCGCCCAGCAAGATGCCTAGCTCCTAACAAGTGAACTATAAATATTTGATTATTATCTAGTTTCTAGTTTCAACATGTAAGTATTTCAAACAATCATTTATTCTTAATGTATTGCTACTATAAAATTAGGTATAATAAGCATAAAAAAAACCTATCCTGCACTTAAAAGAACCAAATATCAAAGGGGAATTAGGCTTAATATGGCACGTGACATGAACTGTAATAGTAATCCTTATTAATCAAATATCCTTGCTAATTCTGTATTTTGTGATAATCAATAAAAAGTCCAAAACTTTAGTCAACTAATAATTAATGCATACCATCCACTTAGTGTAATTTTGAAGGACTAGATCACAATCCTTACTTAAGACAATATGGGACATAATTTTAATTTTTTACTCTAAAATCCCTGCAGGAGTAAAGACATAATATACATTATCAATCATCATCGCACAGACAAAGCCAGAAAATGGTCAGTTATGAAAGGCTGTTTTTCTTGAAACTCAAAACCTATATACAATTAAGATGATACTGACAATGTCAGGTATAAAATATTTCAAATTTTATCTACAGGTAGAAATTATGACCAAAACTATGAGCTGTAAAAATAAATTGATGAAGATTTAAACATTGTGACAGAGGAGCTCATTAAAGGGAAAGTATGACTGTGACATGCGTTTACACAGCATTTAAATCTATGAGCTTTTCATATTCACTTCATGTTGTATCATAAAATAAAGCTATAATTCCCATATTATAGATAAGAATAAAAGACGAGCAAATCTAAATGACTTCTCTGTGATGACATGTATCACAAGAAGAGGCACAGTGTGAATACTCAGTCTTATTTTCAGTTTACCTACCATACTTATCTTATGGTGTCTACCTCTCTAAAGGTAAATAAAAGAGAACAAGAGAACAGTAAAATATTTCCGTTCCATTTTGTTCCATTTTGCATACGTGACGGTGAATAGGAGGGAGTAATCGACAATCCATGACCTATATTTCTGCTAAAAGCCAGCTCAGCTAAAGTCACCAATGACAAAAAGAATGACAGATGGTTCCTGGCCACGAAGGTGTGATTCACTAATGATGGAATGGCTCTTCACACATCCTCTGAGAGAGATGGCTGCATTGCACATGTTGACAAACAGAAATTTCAACCAATACAGGAAATTTGAACTACTGTGGGTGTATATGCAACTGTTTGCAAGCATCTTTGGAGGGACACATCAACTTTGTTAACAATGTTTGAAAAATGCCATTTTAAAGTTACAGAACTTGCAAAGTACTAACTTGCTATCTTAAATATTTAGAAAGTAGGTGGAACCAAAAGGCTATATTTATAACAATAGAACAAAAGATGTATACACACTAATGCTAAAAAATGTCTATTAAGGATTTCATTGAAAATGTTTGCCTAAATCATGTACTAACTCGTTTTATCATATAGTCTTTAGCCATGACATTTAAAGAAGTTAATAATTAATTCAGGATTTCGGGGTAAGAGAGAGAGAGAGCTTAATGAAAGCTTCTGGTCATTTGATGCTACAGTGAAACATGCAATTCTCAGAGCCTCTGCCAAGCAATCTTAGCTATTCATTTCAACGTAGCAAATATCAACTCTAGAGTAGGGCTGGCAATTTATAACATATGTAGGACAGCCAAGGTCATTCAATCCATGATATATTTATAAGTTAACAAGGCTTCTGACATATAAATATCATTAAGCTCTTTTAACCAATAAATAGTACTCTTCATAACCCCTGTTCTACGGGATAATTAGAACAGTTTTCTGCCAATTGCCCAATCTACCTGCTCTCTACAACACTAATAAAAATAATTTATGGAAAATAATCCAATTAATGTTAATGAAACTTTTTAAACTATAAACTATAAAAAATAAGCAACTGCGAAAAAAGGAAGAAAACTGTATCACTTTGTTGCAATATGAGGTTAAAAAGAAATCAAAGCATCAAGAAAATCCTTCACATGTGGTCACATACTTCACTTGTAACAGTCTTCTGTAAGAACAGTACGTTTTCCTATGTGACCTGGAATACTGGGAGGACTTCATTGTATGCCTTGGTGCTAGACTGATAAGCTTTACACAAACTTCTATTACACTTATTCCTTTACTAATTAATTTATTCAACAAACATGTGCCAGGAATGATGCTGGTCCTGCCCCTCCATGCTGTTTACAGCCCACAGGGAACTTCCTTCCCATCTAGTCCTACGAAAAAATTCTCAAAGCCCCTATCAGGTTGGTGCGAAAGTAGTTGAGGTTTTTGCCATTATTTTTAGCCTTTTAAATCGCAATTACTTTTGTACCAACCTAATAGCTACCATATTAAGTCCAAACTTCTTTGCCTAGTGTTTAAGCTCCATCACCATCAGGCACAAATACACAGTTTCGATCAACTTTTCATCTTTAACTCTTCTCCAAGAGGTATTCCAAATTTTCCTACTCTGTCTCCTCACACGTTCCATATACGTGAAATGTCCTTGCCCTGACATAGCCATATGTACAAATACCCAAATCGCACCTATTCTTTAAAGGCTCAGTTCAACAATCAGCTCTTCCTCAAAGCTCTGCCTCCTTCCCTCTAACTTCAACCATATTGTGTTCACCTCATAGGACAGCTATAATGCTCTACGTACACATGCTAGCTCCACAAGGCGACTGTCAGCTTCTGAAAAACAGAGTATGTTTCTCATTCATTTCTCTATTCCACACAGCACCAGACACAATGTTGAATAAATATACAACGTTAACTGCAAATACAAAAGATCATACAACAGTGATAACACTATAAAGATGAAAGAATATTTTTAAACATCCTTCACACATTATTTTATCAGTTACACACTATAAATTAAATGTGTGGGCAACTGAGCTGAATCAGCACTCACCCCACGACGTCACATAAAAATGTTTTTGCCCCCTGCCCCCCCCCCAAATCATCTAGCTCATTGCCTCAACCACACTAGGAATCAAACTGATATCTGTGCATATCTGGACTAATCACTAATAATGGTATATTTAAGTCATTTAACCTTTTTTTGTAATGGTATGGGCTTAAGGAGGCTGGGTTGGGGGGGCGGTGTACATTTAAATCTGTTTGAGAGCTCTGACTGGGTTCTGGTTAATGAAGCCTTTACTGCAGCAATGGGGAGAACTGCCCCAGCCATATTTGCTACTCAGATCAAGAGCCACTGGCTTTGTTACGCTCTTCGTGAAACCAATAAATGGCATGATGAATGTTTTCCCATAACAGAGTCATTGTCAACAAATGCTACTTCCTTCCTAAATAATCAGTTGTATGTAATTTGTCCAAGGAGGCCAAGGCAGGTATTCTTTCCATTATTATCTGCTACATTACTTTTAAGACAAATTTAAAATACATTGCCTGAAACTGAACTGAGAGTATCTAATTTTTTCTTTTAGACTGAATTTATTTCAATGTGAATAACATGTCCTTTAATAATAGCAAACATCAGAACTGCTTACACTCAAACAAGTCCAAGATTACCTGTGAAGAAGTAAAATAATCTTAATGAAAAGACCTCAATTTGATGGGGTTCACACTTCCTTCAGGCAGTCATTCCACAAATATTTACTAATTTCCTACTGGTGTCAGAAAGTAAGGCTTCAAGATTAACAAAAAGTCTTACCTCTTCCCACTCCCAAGGCTAGCAAAATTGTAAGTAATTTGTAAAATGGAAGACATTTTACATATGCCATTATAGTAGTAAACAGAAGGAAGAAGTTACTAGTAACAGGCTTGTGAATACTCTAACCTTCATTTTATCATTATATACACACAATCTTTGTCAACACAAAGACACTTCATCTTTATCTAATTTTTAACTTACTCTTTTAAAAAAAATTTTAAATCAATCTAGTTCTGTTGCATGATTAACTACAAGCTGCAGGGTATTATTCTACCACAATACCCTGGCAACCAGCTCATATTATTCAGTTACACTATCACAGAAAAAAAAAAAAAAAAAAAAGAACTAATTGTATGATCATGTGGATATTGTAGCAGCCCTTTAGTTCAATCCTAGATGGGCCTCAAGAGGATAATGCTTATTCTGTTGAACTCACTGCCAAATCACAATATGAAAGAGCCAGGATCAAAATAAGACCCAATTATACAAAGAGTGCATTTTATCAATGTCGGGTTTATAAGAAATAGGTATGTGGCCCAGTACCTGTGGAAAATTGTTCAAAAATATTTACATAGATGGAGCTTTAAAGAAAATTATCGAACACTTACTAGCCATGATGATATTCAGTGAGAATCTCTTCAGGTAACATCAGGACAGTAGCTCAATCATGAAATACTTAAAGCAACAGAATCCAATCTCATAATTCTCTAGTGCTTAAAACAAATTTCTAAAGTGTTCGGATCTTTTGGGTGGCGGGAGAAGCATATTTATGTGTTTCTGCCACGAAAAAATCTTAGCTCCTTGTGATGCTCATGGCTAAGTGTGTCTATATCAAGTTGTGTACCATTTGCTCAAGCATCATAAAAACAAAACAAAATGGAAACTATGTAGAAATACTTTTTCAAACAATCATGCATGAAAGTTAAGCACAGATATCTATAAACTGGTTTAGACTGCTATCCTTTAAATAAGTCCAAAAACTATGCAACTTAACGAACTAAATCGTAGCCTCAGCAACCACCTCCTGCTTCACCCAATAGTTACCCTGTTCTTTTACTACAGATTTCTGACCTTTCAATATCTGGAACTATAATAATAGATCTATAAAAAGAAAAGAGGGGGGGAAAAAGACCGCTAATGACAACACGTATGTAATTCTAGCATTTCAATAACATCAATAAGATAGTTTAGAAAAGCAAACGCTAACCTTATATTAAGTCTAGATATTCAAATGTGTCGTATTTATGTCATTTTTATTACTCTAAAACTATTTTTATTTACTTAATTCCCTGTTATCAATTTGGTGTGTGCTCAACTCAGAGGATCTAGACTAAATGTAACATTTGCCAAGTGTCATAGAAAACATTTAAAATCAAAAAAGAAAAGTCCTCCATCCAGAATTATGCAAGCCAGTGTTCTTTCTTAAGTACTGAAAATATATGTGATTTGATGTAAGTAGAATTGTAATAGTTATGTGCATCTTATTTTAAAAGGTTTGGTAAAGTTGATTTCCTCATTTTAAATTGCACAACCACACACTTTCATGATATGTATAGCTTTGCAGCCAATAACAGTTTCAATTTAAAAAAAATACAAAATATGGGTTTGGGCTCCACTATGACTAAAGACATGATTAAGTCATGGACTTTTTCTAAGGTTCGGTTTCCCTGTGGGTATGCTAGCTTCAAGAGCATAAATGGGAGAGGACACTGACAGTCCTCTCAGTGATAACCCACCAAGCGCATTCCAACCTTCTTCCTTCCTTAAAAAATCCAAGTTTTATTTTAGGGACTTTTTATTTCACCTCCTATATAAAATACTCTAAACAGCAAAACTGATCTGATGCCATTTGAATATGTCAGCAATTAATCTGCTTGTAAATTTTGTAATAAAAGGTGCTTTTCTCTGTAATTTTGCAGTTTTATATCTCTATCATTTGATTTTAATGTTCAAATACCGTATGTTGCCATGTACAATGTGTACTTTTTTGCCCAAATTTGTGAGGGAAAAATAAGGATGTACATTATAGATGGGTAGTACTGATTCTTTATCTATATAAACATTAATTATTTTATTTATGCTTATGAGTTAAACGTGTAACTCTAGAAATCAATAACGATATCCGTATGCAAAATACCCTGGAATACGATACTCGGTTTTATTGAACTTACAACGAACTTGCAACAATGAAGATTTCTTGGCCTTCTATGACGTGTAAATATCGTAAATTTGTTTCCAGGGCATAAAATTACTTGTACCTTATATCTGTTCTTGTGTTTTGTAATTATTTGTTACACAAAATTTCTTGCACCATAATATGTTAAAAAAAATAAATGCTAAAATTCCTTTATAATACAAAAAACAGGTGCCTAAATATAAACAAATAAAAATTTGAATTAAAAAATTAAAATGAAGGTTTGGGCCAAAAACATGGGTGTGCATTATACACGGGAGCACATTATACTTGGCAAAATACAGTACATTAATATTTTCCGGAATTAATTAGGCCTTGAAATTCTACTAATACCTTAACATTTTCTCCAATTTACTACATTGGAATACTTACATCACCCTCCCTAAATAAGATAAAGGTAAGAAATTGTTTTACTGGGCAAAGAAATCTTTGTATCACCTTCATGTACAAGAATCTCTAAATCTTCAGGTGTACAATTCTGTATTACATCATCTATAAATCCCATTGTGTGTTGTACACCTGAAATCTATGTAATTTTACTAACAATTGTCACCCCAATAAATTTAATAAAATAAAAAAAAAGAATCTCTAAATCTTAAAATTATCTATTAAAAAGCAAGATTTTGAAATAAGACATACACAAACAAGGGGAGACTCAAACAGGCTATCCTTAAAATTGCTAGACTAAATAGTTATATTTCAATCATAATGGATTCATCACTGAAAGTATTTACACATTAAGAGGGAAAAAACTGTGCTACACCAAATAACAGTTTACCTAGTTTTAGGTTAATTTTCCACCCTACTTGCTCCAGTGGTGACTTTAATACCTGATTAATGGGGGTTTCACTCAGGTTTACTTTACACAAGTAGGTAACTTTATATCAGTGCAAAAATATTAGATCATAATACCTGTATTTACCAAAACATAAATCTCCCCCGCCGAAATCAACTGATTAGATTCAACTCTTCCCTAAAGCAACAATCTTTAAATTATAATTTTTTTACCAACTGTTTAATTTTCATTTCATTAGAACATAAACTCTTTACATGCTATTTCACCACAATCTCTGTATAAATGTCTCATTTTTCATAGAAAAAACTAATTACATGGTTCAGTAAGTTGCCTGTGGTAGGTAGCACATCGATTTTATTTACATTCAAAAGTTAGACTTTAGCTTGTTCTCTCAATTTCAAGCACATTTAGCTTAATAATTCTATCTAATCCATTAGATCTTTTTCTATTCTTCATATGAAAGAGTTATGAAGTCATTAGGATCGTACCATAATTTCACAATATAAATTTACTGCTTACCAAAGTCTTAAGTATTTCGTTTTCTCTTTTAAAGATATAATTTATAATTTTCTATTAAATCTAGTAGTTCAGTAAGTATGCAATACAATCATTTGGATAATCACCATACAATGGAAAACTATTTTATATTTTATATCTATATTACTATTTTATAGCTTTAGCAAACGAAATCTTTCCAACTAAACACAGAAAACAGAAATACCATAGTTACTTTAAAAAATCAGAAATTTTATATGAATATTTGAATAATTTAGAAACTACTTAGATCTAGTTTTCATTTACCACTAGGCATGTGTGTCCCCTAAAAGTGCTTCTTACAAAAAACAAATATATTTTTCAATTATGGTCCACGAAGTAACAAATATGAAAGTTAAAGTAAAATTTACTTTTCAGGTGCATTATTTTAATCTCAAGATTAATGCCATGTAATAACATCTCCGTATAAATGTTGATACATAAAATATTATAAATCTAGAATAACAGAGAATGATATAATTCACCTGTTTTTAAAATCACCAGAATTTTATAGAAAAAAGAATAAATTCAAACAATGTAAAAAAAATTATTTTCCAATTTAGTCAGAGATTAAGTTTAACTGATCACCAATAATGAAAAAACAGATATAAAAACAGGGTGGAAAGTCAGGGATCAGATTTATCTTTAGAAGAAATTTTCAAACTGAATTAACATTTTACATAGAGGTACTTTCATTCCTGTCAATTTTGTATGTAAAAGGGTCGTTACTTTCACAGAAAGCAAATTTTTCATTTCAATTGAGAATACACCCATTTACAATGATGATTAAAATGATTTCATTTCATTTAGTCAAAGATAATCAGAAATCATCAAAATCAACTGAAAATTCAGACTGTAATAAGATACACAGTAATATATTCCTACATACTATCTATAATTTTAGAAAATTCAATGTCAACATTTCTTTTTAGTATGCTAAACAATAAGGGGTTATTAATTTTCAGAATTTAATTTTACCATCATAATTTGCCTTTGCTGGATCGTGAATATTTTTCTTACTTTCTCCTCTCCTCTGCCCCAATACTTTCCTGTGACTTAAGAATGTAGTCTTCATTTGACCTTTTAACTGCTTTTATAAAAGCAAATGGTTCAAGAAGTTCTCTGTTGTTTTTAAATAGGCTCAAGTTAGCTTTTTCTCAAGACAGAGTAAAAAGCTGTTTGGGAAAAGGATATTTACACAGTCTCAAAGTTTAACCCCAAATTTACTTAATAATTACAAAAGTAAAAGGGTATCTTTACATTGGAGAAATCTGGCAGATATTACCTTAACCAAGTAATCAAATTCAGTAGGATCAATATTGGGACAAATTGACATGATGTGTTTCTGATGTGATGCCACAGAAAGTACACATAACCTAGTCATAATTCTTGCCAAAAATGTTTACCCTGAGTCTAATCATGAATAAACAATTAGACAAATTCAGAATAGGGAAACACTGACAGAACAACTGAACTGTTCCCTTCAAATAACATCAAACATCATGGAAGAACACACAAAAAATGGTAACTTGGGGAATGTTCTAAATTAGAGGAGATCAAAGAGACAAGACATTTAAATGCAACATGTTATCCGTAACTGAATCCTAGATTGGGGAGGAGGAAGCTATAAAAGGCATTATTGAAACACTTGAGGAAATCTGGATATAGGCTGAATCTTAGATTATGTCAATGTTAAATTTCTTGAGTATGATGATAGGATAATGGTTATGTAGGAAAATGTCCCACATTCTGATAGGAATCACATGGGAGTTAGGGGTAAAGATTCTTGAAGTTTGAAAATTCCCTTCAAATCATTTAGGCAGAAGAAAAGGTTTATGTATATATGCATGACAATATTCTTCAAAATAAAAGGTTGAGGGGAGGGAGTTAGGTATTTCCTGGAGACACCTAAACAAGAATTACATCAATCCCATCATTTGAGATAACAGATTACAATCTGTACTTACAGATTATAATATTAGCAAACTGGGTCAGTCACTCTCTTCTCTTAGCCTTCCTCCCTCCCTACCAAGTGCCCACTTCTTCTTCCAGAGGCTTGCAATCAGTTCTGTGGTATAAACAATAGTTTTAGAGTATCTTAAATTCTCTTACACTGGTCACAGTCAGAAACCCTGATCCATTTTTCTTAGCTCTCTATGGTCTAATGCTGTCTTTGCAATGGCCCACACCTCTTGGCATAGGTGGTAGCGCCCTGGAAAATGGGGGGAAAAATACTTATGACTCTAAATACAATAACAAAGAATAACAACACCATCCTGCCCCTACACTGACAATAAAGCTGATTCCTAAGACTTCTAATACTGATATTGGGGCAATCATTTTCTTTTTAGAGGTGGACAGATATATTCCCATTATAATTTACATTTGTCTTAATCAAAATGAAAAGAGATAGCACAGATATACTAAAACTTAGAATTATAGACAGTGCATAAATTTCTTTACAGAACATACACAAAATAACATGGATATTTCTACCTCCTTGGGAATAAAATCAGAAGTAATATCAATTTTAACTAGGTTTCAATCTCCTCACATCATGAAATCATTTAAAATTTTAAGTATATGTATTATAAATTAACTTTCTGAGAGTACTATGCTATGTTAGAACCATATAAGATACTTCATTCATTCAACGAACATTAAGTACTTACTAGATAGACACTGTATGTTATTTCTACTGGACTGGGGACTCTTGATACCTTGGATGAAGCCATCACAAGTCTGTGCTTGCTCTTTGTAACATTTTGGGTTTCAAGCTTACATGTCTTTCCCACCACTGACTAATAGGCTATGAAATGGCTATAAGATTGTGTTTATAAAATGATTCTGTTTGGCTGATTAGGAGAAGTCACTTTAGCATACTGTATTAATCTCTAAAACTCAAACTGAAAATGTGGGAAAGAGCAAAAAGAACAGTTATAATAAAATAAAACTGGAGAAGAGACTATTAACAAAGTTCAGTATATAATTATTAGTATTTTTAAATGTAAATAAATCTGTATCCTAAACAGAATATTTAAATTCATAGCTCAATTTAGAATCATTTATTACAATATTGAGGTCTTTCTGCTCATATTCATCTTGTGTATAACTTCCTAATTTTTTGTTTCCTGATCAGAAACCTACAATTCCTCAAAATTTATCAAATTAAGTTCAAATTCTTCACCCTTACTTCATGTACTCCACACTATACCCCACCTTCCCACGCTTTCAGTCTCCCTGACTATTTCTGTCAACCCTAAGCTCCAGGCAAACGTGATCTCCCCACAATTCGTTCACTGCCCACCAGCTGTTCCTCAACTAGGACAAGTCCCACCCCAACCTAAACAACTCCTGCTTACCCTGAGACCACCTCCAACCTCACCCACCCTGGGGGTCCCAGTCATCTTCCTCTCCTTTGTTCCCCGAGGTTGAATCTGACGGTTCTGCGGGATCCCATAACTTCATGATTTACAGCTTACTCCACTGTATCATAATTATGGGTTCATTTAACTACCCCAATAAGACTGAACTCCTTAAAGAACTCATTTCACATACTGAGGACTGATCACAGCTCTTGCCTAACAGAGAGAGTGAATAAACAAACCAGAAACCAAGGAAGTTATCAACCCTTGGCACTAAGGCTCACCACGTTCCTGTTACACGTTTACAGAACACGTGCTTAGTTCTGGAGTTGAATGTCTTCCCATTTGGAAAGCAGTCAATCTACTGTATTTCTCATATACTTACAATGTTCTCTGCATTATATAATTTGTGTGCTTGTCTTATACCCTCTTTAGACTATAAACTTATCAAGGGTAGAGATTACATCAAACCCCTGCAATTGGCCCCATTGATGCGGCTACTCATGGATGACACCAGGAAGGGCGTGCACATATATTTAGTGTTCAGCCAGCACCTTGCTTCCACACCATGTGGAGAAGGTGATCAAGTTACAGATCTAACTTACAGGATCCAAGAGAGTCAAATCTTAAAGTTCTTACCTCTTTATAAAGCAACTTAAGATTTGTTATGAAACTTTGTTTATAGTGTTAAGTTTAGACAAATTTCATATGAGCCAGGAGTATCTTCAATGCACTAACATTTTATTATTCCCAGTTATTCTACCCAAACTTTAAAACTCAAATTCAAAAATGTGATTACTTCAACCAAAAAGTGTACTTTAAAAATTAATATTTGACGAACATTAGCAAGCACTGAATGCTATCCAGAACAGACCAACTGTTTAAAAAATTCCAATGTTTTAATTTTGATATAGGAATTAATTATTGTCATCGTAGTAGCAGCAGCAATAATTAACAATTGTAGATTCTGCTCTGTGCTATTCTAAGTACCTTAACTTCTTTTTTTTTTTAATCCTTACAACCCAATTTACAGTGAGGAAACTAACTAAGGCACCGCTAAGTTAAATAACTTGACCAAGAACACACAGCTAACATGTGACCACGCAGGGATTCAAACCTAAGCCAATTCTTTGAGCCACTGTGCCACACAATGTGACTGCAATTACCCAAACAAGAACCCGAAGTGTTTATCCAAGCGGCAGGGAAAGGCGATACATGTGCCTTCATAGACATTTCAAGCACTTAAACAAAAAGTCTAAGAGTATAAAACCAACGTGTGTGTGTCCTATGGGATTACTCTCTATGGGGATACTTTATACATTTAAATCTAAGATGATTGCTTTGGTGTTACATTTTACCATCAGGTGTCCTCGCAGTTTCTGGGTACACTGTAAGGACAAAGTGAAATACCTAACAACATGACTAAAAAGCATTTTAAGAAATGGTAAGTAAAATGTCCCTATAATGAGAAGGTTACAAATAATGGAACCATCGTGCTTAATATTAACAGGGTTCTGCTACAATTTATTTTACCCAGAATGAAAGGACTCTTACACATGTTAGTAGAGAAAGAAAGATTCCAAAATATCCTCAATTTGTATGACTACCAGTTAAAACAGTCCCTTCTTAGCCTTAATTGTTTTCATGACTTGCTCTACCTGTCCTATTCTCCCCTCACCTGCTACAAAGTTGTCTATATGCCTTGTTTTTTAAACTAAGTTTCAAATATTTTCTAATATTACATTGAACCGTACAAAATTACCTTTTGTAACCACTTTTATCTACAAAAATAGACACTTCATATGCTTCAGTCTAGTAACTTTCACAAACTCAACGTATTAAAAAGAACACATGTACTTAACGAAGTTATGATTGTCCCATCACTGTATACTTTCCTGGTGGCACACAAAGGAATAAATAGCTTACACAGTTTTTGGACTTAACAGGAAAGAAAATAAAAGGTAATTATTCTCATGAGCAAACATTCACAATATATTGTTAAGGAAAAGGACTGAGTTACTTAACAGTATGATACCAATTTCATTTATACATAAAAACACCAAATATTAAAACTCTGTTTTAGACTTCCGGATTGTTGTTTCTTTGTTCTCTTCATTTGGCAGTTCTGTTTTCCTAATTTTCTAATTAAAATGTAGTATTTCTGTAATTTATAAAAACAACTTAAAAAGAAGTTAATCTTTGCTGAATTCTTTACCACAAAAATACTTACTACATTAATGAATCTACATATGCAATCTAAGGCAACTATTACAAATTTAAATATCCTACATCTTTTTGTTAACTCATTAACAAAGTCCATGAGAAATAACACAATAATTCAATAAGTTATTTCTAAGAACACTGATCATGTGCTTTGTTGATATGGTTAAATACACTGTACATCAACTAAACAAGCCAAATTAACAGTTGGGTTTGGTTTCATCATCATTAAAAAAATGATGATCTGCACTAACAAATAAAGACCAGACCAAAAAGTTAAAACATAAGGGATCAATGTGGAGCAGAAATGGAAGGAGATTAAGAGGCAGAAACAATCATTTAAAATAAAGGAGAAACTAAAATAAGCAAACAAAAATGCTATTTTC
Organism: Rhinolophus sinicus; assembly: GCF_036562045.2. Taxonomy (NCBI): domain Eukaryota; kingdom Metazoa; phylum Chordata; class Mammalia; order Chiroptera; family Rhinolophidae; genus Rhinolophus; species Rhinolophus sinicus. The sequence goes on along the minus strand of NC_133765.1, from coordinate 29,458,774 downwards.
CTCTGCAAGTGTAGAAATGTTTGAAACAATTAAAATTTATGTTTTTATACTTAAACGGACAAATAGAAATGTTACAAGTACCTTTTAGGAAGTATCTTCTTTTAAAATTCTGATAAATGGAATCCAGATGTTTAAAAGTAATTTTACCTGAGCTCACTGCTAACTACATGAAATAAGCTTTGAGAAAATATATAAGTTCTGAGATTTTGCTGATTAACCAGCTAAGTAAAGCAATCTTACCCAGAATGGGTTCTTATATTTATAAACCAAATACTTTTTAAAAATATGGTGAGAAAGGTTTGAGCTGAGTAGACAAATGGACCATAAGGTAAATAGCTCAATTAGTCTGCTGTGGTTTACTGCCCTCTGGCTGTTGTGGCAGGAGAGATCACAGATAAAAAGTGGCTGCACAGAAAAGCAAGGAAGGTGTCAAGCAGAAATTGGCAGGAAATCCTTTAGGCTTGAGAACAGACCCTCAAATATACATTAAAGTTAATTTTACTTCTTCCTTTAAAAAAATATTAAACATATCAACTAACAAAACATTCCAAACACTATATGAAATTTTTCAACCACAACTTAACAAAACATAGAGTAGTCCGGACATAATAAAAGTTGGCTCTTGAAGACTAAATCAAAAAGAATTAATGTTCTACCCTAACTAAAGATCAGAATTAGTCTTGATTTAGAAAAATCCCTTAGCATACTAGAAGGAAACTTTTAGGTAAAGAGGTAAAAACTTTTGTAAGATATTGATAAAACTTCCTCTGGTTATAAATCTGTGGTAGATACAAAATGTAGTTTAGAATAATGAAACTCCTATGGTAATTCAAAGTTTTCAGGTATCAGATGTAATCTGAAGTCAAAAATCAGGCAACATTGGAACAAATATTTCCTGGAATCACCTATTTACATAAAAAGCATGAACAAAACAAAGAAAAACTTGCTACACCAAAATCAGACCTAATCCTTTATGTTAATCTTTCTTCAAAACACTAGCCAATGTCATCTCATAATTTTATCCAATAAGGCCAGCTAAGTTTCTATTATCACTTTACAATTTTCCACCAGAGTTCTGCTGGCAATGAACCACAACAGCCACAGTCCAAGAAAAAACAATTCTGTTCATTTCACTGACTTGCTAGTAATTACAATTCAGTATCATTTTAAAACAGTGGGTCTTAGCCTCATTTCCAACCCAACACACCCAGGAGACACAATGCTTCCCCTTTAATAATAGTGGCTCACATGGTTCTGATTTCCAGCATGACTGGGAAAGAACAAGAGAATTTGAAAAACATGGAGGTGAAAAGAGGGGTGAGAGTGAGGCTGTTCCTTTGAGAGACACGCCCAGTATTAACCTCTTTGGAATTTATCAGTGTTCAAAAAATACATGATGCAAATAATTTTTAAGAAGAAATAAAACCTTACCCTGAAGTTCATGATGTATTACACCCACTAGGTTGGGTTCGTCTCCCCACCAGAATATCCATAATTCTTTGCAACCTGGTTTGACATCACGGCGCCACACACACAGCAAGTTGGCTTGCAGACAGCGGATGAAACTTAACAGGATTGGATCATCTTGGGCTGGGGCTGAAATTATGGGTCCACAGTCCCCATGCCCTCCAAAATTGTACCTACGCCATTTGATTCCCGTGAGTTCAGCCTGGAAAAAGAAAAGAAAATTACAAGAGTTTTGATTTTTCTTTTTAGTTACAGAACACTAAAAGCAGGCTTCCACAGAGATAAGCAAATCTGCTAAATATTTACATTACACTTCACATCATAAAATTTCTCCCACCGAAGAATATGTGTCAATCCTTCTTGATTTTAGAGAAAACAATTCATTTCTTCCTATCAAGGTTTCTACATAGCTCTGTATATTAAACACCAAAATACAATAAACAAATGATCATTATTTCCTGTTCAACCATTTTTACCTATATTTTAATATATAGGAACTTCATTTACTATAAAGTCTCTATATATAAAACTTTTCTACATTATTATTCCTTAGTTGAATTATCAATTATATTTAGAAATCAGATAAAAAATTAAAAAATAAGTGTAGAATTGAAATAATTTCTTCCTAAGAATTTCCTTAATTTCTTCCCATCTAGAAGCCATACAGTTCAAATCCTTTTTAATCAAGGAAACAGCTTGCAATAATACCCCAGTGCTTCATTATGAACAAATAAGCTGCTGAAAAAACTGATGCCAACTTATCAATAATTTATTCATGTTATTTAACAGGTAGCACACAGAAAAGCTTTGTTTCTATAACAATTCCCTAATGTAGTTTATCTTTTGTTTTTTTTAAACATTTTAAAACATGGGAACTTTAAACCAGTTTGGCAGCAGAAACTGTATCTTTGTTCTGTTACATAGATTTGTATTTTAAAATTTCTGAAATCTTAGGTTTAAGAAACTAAACTTCAAAGATGTTTCAAAACAAACAAAAGTTTAATTTCTTACTTAAGTAGCTATAAATTACAACAATGTATTCAAAACTGATAACAAAACTGATTCATAATATAATTCTGTACCAAACAGTCCATGCATCCTTGCATTCATTCACTCATGTCCTTACTCATCTTCCCGGTCCCCACCAGCCACCACCACCAACAGTAATTTTTGTCAACAAGTTGTTTTTCAAAAAAACAAGTACCACAGCATAGAAAAATAATGATTTCTTCTACTAACATAAATGAAACAAATTTAAAGTGCTAAACAGTCACTATAATGAACACATTTTAGAAAAAAATATCAATTTTTTTGATCCAAAAGAAAGCTTTACTTCAAAGAAAAGTTTCCAAAAAGTAATAATAATATCCAACTAAAATGATCTGAAATTCAGTAAACTATCCCTTTACATTATGAGATACACAAATCTGATCATAAGGCTCATCACACCAGCCTGGGCCAGGGAGCTGTGTCCTACACAACTAGACTGAGAAACAACGGCTTGAACGGAAGAAAAAACCACAACACACACACACAAAACAAAATCAGAAAAGTTAAGTAAAAGACTAACTATTCTTATTATCACCTAGGCTGGTGTTCTGTGCCTAAGAATTTCGGGGGGCGAGGGGTAATAAAAAGATACCAATAATTATGAAGCACTAATACTTAACATTAACCATATTTAAAAGGTTAGAAAATTAAGATATAGAAGAGATTTTAACATCAGGTGAGTCAGAGCCCAAGAAAATCTATGAACAGCAACTTCCTCACTAGACCACTTTCCCCTGGAACATCCGGCCTGGTTTAAGCAGATGAGCTATTTGGCTTTGATTCCAGAGCATGGCTTCCTAATCCTAGCACTTCCACTAACTTCCTATCAGTGCTTCTATGGTCTCAGTGGTAAAGGAAAGCCGCTGCCACTTGCTCTATATTACAGAGTTGTTCTAGCAAGTGATAAAACACAAATACACGTGATACAGCAAGGCTACAAACTTAACCACTTTATAACTAATCCAACCAAAATAACTGAAAAATGTCCAATTATTTTAAAACAATTTAGTTCCTTTACCTTAAAGCTAAAATTAAATATCATTTGGACCGTTGTTCATTGGAAAACGTAACAATGAACCACCATTCAAGCCTAATAGAGATAAGTAAGTATAACTAAATATAACTAAGTATATCTAAGCATAAAATGAATGTTCAAAGACTTATTTTTAAATTTTGAATTAATGTTTGATAAGGGGAAAGACAACTTAGTGTTACTGAAATAGCTGTCCAAGAAAAAAATTCCTATCATGGATGTGTATATTCAATTAGACTAAAATATGTCCTCACACATGATTATCACGTTTATACTTAAAAATCAATTCAATACAAAGTTATATTGACCCAGTTTTTTGACAAATGTGTATCTCTAAGACTAAAATTTCTTTAATTACTTCAAAATTATGAAACAACCCTTTAAAATATTTCTAGATGCAAAATGCAGCATTATCCCCAAAATGCAGTATCTCTCATTGTTAAAGATGAATAATCCGTAACTATATTTAAGTTTAAATTCACATGGTTTTTAAAATACAGAATCAAAAGATGAAATTAAAATATACAAGGAATAAAACAGTATATATATTGTAAAAACCACATATATAATAAATATATATTTTATATGTAAATACAGAGGGTGCCAAAACAATGTATGCACATTTTAAGAAAGGAAAAAACTGTATTAAAATTGTAATACAATGAATGACACTAGCATTCATTTGATTAACGCCATCTTTTGAGCAAACGTCATACTACACATTGCTACCGTAATTCAATTCAACTTTGAAAAGTAATAAATAGATAACGTCTCTTAAAAAGTGTACATTTTTGGCACCCCTGGTATATATATAATAAAAACCATAACCATCATCATTTATTCATCATGTACTTAATACCAGGCATCATACTAGGGTCCTTACATAATTTCTCATCTTCACAAACAGACAGCTAAAGAAATTAGGACTCAGAAAAGTTAAATAATTCTCTTATAACACACAGGTGGCAAATGGCAGATCCCAAATATAACTGAACTTAAAGCATAACTGATTTAAAGCATAAATTCTTTCCATTCTGCCATTTTGCTTCATAGGGCTAATGGTAAAAATTAACTCTAGAGTATTATAAAATAGTACAAAGAAACTGTCATCAACTCAATTTAGCAATGACAAGAGCTCATGGCCATACTTTCTAATTTAAGAAAGTTCATGAATCTCTCTTTAGTCTTCCTGAGGTATTAAGAAAACAAGTATAAGAGTGCCCACACACCATCCCATGAATAGATGAGACTTTTTTTTCACTCAGATAATGAAATGATATGCATTCTTTTTTACATGTTACCACGAGAAGACTATCTATACAAGCTAATTCTTAGAGAGTATGTATAACAAACCAAGAAAATAACTATTCTAATAGCAAGAGAGACTGGAGGGAAATTTCCTCAGCAATAGTTGTTATCTGTTGTATAGGTAGTCCCCAGAAAACTGAACTCCACTGGTAGAGACTCCCCTGGCCTAAATAGAAGACCCCCCCACCCCGTCAGTTCAAAATGGTTCAAATTAAATAGATTACAACAGAATCAGGATAAACGCACTCTCTAACAGCATGAATATATTTAAGGACAAATCTATATTAATTCTTCATGTTCTCTTCTTCAGGTACTATATATAGGAAATGAGCTGATGAATTCTCCCAGTGGAGGTCACTTATTTGCACTGACCCAAGATCAGATCCCGCAGGACCCACAGCACTCACTACACTGGCAGTGTGGCTCCCCAAAATCAAACTATTCAGAGATCATGGAACAGAGTAAAACTAACATGGCCTTGATAAGAATGAATCCAGGGTGTGTAGCACCAGGGGAGGAACACCGGCTGGCGGTCAGGAGATGTAGATTCAAGTCTGGCGTTTTCAACCATTTCCCTACAAGATATTAGGAAATCTACTCCATCTCAGGGCACCTCAGCTTCCCGACTGGTGAAGTGATATAGTTGACCTAGATACTATAATGAGTTCAAGTCTCCTGGCCCAGGCTAATTACATCCTTCTCACTAAGGCAACTTGTAAATGAGACTGAACTCTTATTAGATGCCTTAAAACAATCAGCAGGAATAAGTTGCCAGAAGACATCTGAATTTTCAAGAAAGTTGAAAGATTTTTCAAACTACAGAGCCATTAGCTTAGTATCAATCCTGGGCAGGATTGTAGGGTAGTGTGTAGAAACGGCAGCTGTGACCATTTGGGGCTAATATGAGTGCCCTGGGGAACTGCCAGCCTGCCTCACCTCACTTCCTCCTGAGACAGGGTTACTGCTCTAGTAGATCAGGGGAAAATACAGTAAACATGTTAAGTCAACTCTCAACTCAAGTCAGAGGAAGGAAAAAAAAGTCAAGATAATAGAAAACTTCTGTTAAAACATAACTAACCAGCTCCAGGTAAAGATGGCACAGTAAACACACACATCTGCTTTTGCTCTCACTTAAATCCCTCTAAAAAACATCAGTAAAGAAGTTTGGTTTGGTTTTGGTTGTTTTTTTTTTTTTGCCCTTAAATTACAAAATTGCAATGGTAGCTAGGAAAGGAGAAGAGAGCATCAAGATTTTGAAAGCTAAGCAGCAGATGCTCAAGAGGTAAAGACAAGTATAATATCTAAGAAAACCGAATCCTAGTTTGGAGAAAGCGGAGGTGTGACCCTCAGCCTCAGGAATTATAAATACAAGAACTTGTGCAAGGAAGTAGGGTTGAAAGAGAGAGAGGAAATAAAGTAAGGAAAAGTGGTCGAAAGTCTGCTTAGAAGGCACTCAGTCTCCATTGCTCATCTTTATCCCAGCAAAAAATTGGAAGGGTATTATTCTCTGGGTCCAGTAGAACAGAGGGGTGTCTGGACTGGGGGCCACAAGCACAACTAAAGACAAAGAAGGAACCAGAGTGAAAACAGTACAGTAGGTGAGTACGTACAGAATGAAGGTCACCCTCTCCCACCATCTCCGTTAGGCACCCAGAAACCTGGCAGCCAATCTTTCATCCCCCAGAAAGGAGTCTGGAAAAGTTTTCTCTGGGAATCTTACCAGCTCAAGAGAAAAGACCTCAAGATATTGACATCAGAGGTTCCCCAACTAAAGAGCCCACCCAGATAAGTCAAGTTAACAGTAAACAAATGCCACTCACATACTCAGAACTTCTAAGCAGTTTTTTAGTCCACCATTCCTAAACATGAACAGACAAGCAGGAATTTCTAAATAGTTAAGGGAAACCACAGAGGAATTACAGAGACAAAAACAAATAGAAAAGCAACTTGGAGGGAACAGACTACGTTGGGAAAAAAAAAACTTTACAAAATCTATTATTAATATTCTTAAAGAGATAAAATAGTGCAACCATTAAAAAAGAACAGGACGCTATCTCAGAAAAGAACAGAGAACTAAAAGAGAACTCTTGGTAATTTTTAAATAATGATGCCAGAAATGATAAAAATCAATAGAAAGGTTGGAAGATAAATTTTAGGAAATCTCCTAGAAAATAAAGCAAATAAAATTATCTATCAAGTGTGGAAGAATACATTTTTTAAATATTTTATGAGTTTATTTGAACCAAACTCATGACATATCAGGGATCAACATTTCAGGTGGTCCCAGAATAAATACATTTAAAAATATGCAAGGTCTTAAAAAAAAAAAAAAGCGCCCTTTCTCAGGAAGCTACTGGAAGTGTGTGCCCTTACTAAAAGGAGAAATTAACCTAGAAGCCATGAGATTTAGGAAATAGATCCAACATGGGAGGAAGCAAAATGTATCCCTAAGATTCCAAGGAATAATTAGTGGATTCCAGGCTGTTGACAATGCAGTCAGTGTAGAGGGAAACCAATCCAGATGATGACAGATCAAATGGCTCCAGGAAAGACTGTCAAGAAGATGAAACTGATGAAACACATAATATATCTGAAGGTCTTAAAAGGAGATTCAGAAAATAAAAAGTCTGGGAATGAGTTACTTAAAAATACATAGAAAAGTAAACAATCAGGATAAAAAGATAATTACCATCTTCAAGTTACACAGAGAAGAAAAAGCAAGCAGAGTTTACTAGATGGTTCAGCCATACATTAACATAATCAAATAAATGTTAACACTGAATACTGAAAAATTACTATGTAACCATCTTGGTAAAATGGAAGGATGACAAAGGATGTTTGGTTTGTAGGGGGCAGAAAGAATGAGCTAAATCTTCAACTTCAATAGTGGAAGATCCAGAATTTAAAAACCTAAAAGTAACTCTGTAAAACTTAAAATTTATAAACACTTAATGAGTAAGAATCAAGATAATCAACAATAGGGGGTGAAAGTGTTTCTATCTGGAGGAGGTAAAACAGAGGCCAGGAACAGGTAATGCTGTTAATTATATACCATATAGAACTATTTCATTCTTTAACGTAAAAATACAACTCTAATTTTAAGAATAAAACAAAACTAATCAAAATACGGTAACAAAATATATTTAATGCATACAAAAAGGTTTTACTAATATGGAGAACTCACACCATTTTATAGACTGATTCTAGATAAATTCCTAAATTGAAGAACAACTTAGCAGTATCCCATAAATTGTGTTGCAAAAGCCAAAAGGTTATTTACCATGTGTTAGGATAGTGTGTTGTTGTTGGCTGTTTCTTTTCTCCTTTTTTGGACTATTAAAACTCCAGGTGGGCAGAGACACTTTAGCTGCCTGTTCCCTCTTACCTTGCTCTGCACAAACTCTTCCATAGCTAAGGGGTTTACCAGGGATTCCCTCTGCGGACGGGCTGAGGGCAAGAGCACATTGGGCCTACCATGTGACTCTCTTCTAACACTGTATTTTCATGTTGTAAGAAATGCAATGTGATAACTCTTCATGCAATGAAGTTGTCTACCAAAGATGCTTTCTAACAGATAGATATTTGCTGATTCATAATTTTTTCTTCAGTTGTAATTTTCTTTTCAGTCCTGAGTTTACTAATACTAGTTTATAATATGAAGATAAGAAATAGGGAACTGGTTTAACAGAAATAGGAATGAAAAGGGCCCAGAGATGTTACGTGACAATAAGTTTAACACATGTAAACAATACGAGACAACCACTAAAAGTTACTGCCATCTTAAGCTACCTTAACAAAAGTACAGTATCTAGATCCTACACAACAGATCTTATTTATCAAGTCACTAGTCAATGTGACTAGTGTTCAGCTCCTAGCTCCGTAATTTGAGAGGAGAATCTAAATAAAGTGGAACACATTAACAGATGAAGGACTAGGTTAGTGAGGAAACCTGAACATGACATACAGGATAGAAGCCATATGAGCCTCATGTTCAATCCTTTCAAGCAAAGAAACATGGCAGCAAAAATAAAATAAAAGCATAAAGCCACCGCTGAATTAAGTAGGATGAATATAACATAGAGTTAAGGAGATTCTGAAGTAATCTGAAAAGTCTTCAATTATACGAAAGATTGATATGTGGAAGAAGAAATTGATTTGCTCAGCCCTGACCCAAGTGGGAGCAGAGAGTCAAATGGAAACACTGATCATTAAAACAACAGTGAGAGCTCCCTCAAGAAAGAATCCTTAACTGAGATCCCTGAGAATCACAGCTAGGGGGCGTTAAGGAGAAGCTGGTCAGTACTAGATGCGGCTTCAAACATCAAAGGGTTGGTTGGACGGTATGATTCATACGGTTCCTTTCAAACCTGAAACATGAACCTCAAAGATTCTTTCTTCCAACCATAACTAGTATCGTTGGTATCTGTCAACTAGCTCAGGGATTGTTTGCTGGCTCCTGAACTAGGATAACACACACAGACAAAGATGACATTTAAAATATAAATAAATGCACCAGAATTTTCCTCCCACCATAAACAACTAGAAAACCAGACAAAAATAAATAAATAAAACTACTGTTTTCGGACCCTGAACAACAGGTAGCACTAGCACAGAGCTAGCTAGCCTCTCTGAGAAAACAAATGAGGTAGGCCTTACAGAGCCTGAGGCAGCTGAAATTTGTGAGAGCAAATTGCCAGAAAGGAGAGAGTTATGCAGAAAAAGAGCTCCAAAGATCTGATAGGGGTTCTTTTGAGACTGTTCCTACATACTAAGCTGCACACTCAAAGAATCAAATTCAATGGAGCCAGGTAAAGAATGGCTGGAGAGCTATCATTCTAACAGCTCATGCAAAGTTGGGAGAAAAGTCTAGTTCTGAACAGGGTGAAAAAAACATTGTTAAACCCCTTGGACACTAAATAGAGATCACAGAAGAAATCACACCTCAGAAGGAGGAAACAGACCTAGCGCAAAGAGTGCTCTAACCCACCCTAAATAACCGAGCCTCAATAGTCACCATCACCATCACCATCGCAACCACCACCATCACGACCATCACCATCACCATCTACAAGTAACTTAACTGCTAGCCAAAACAAAATTCAATTATTTAAAGGAAAGAAATAAAGTCCAGACTATTAACAATATCATATTCACAATATCCAGCATCCAATAAAAGAAAACAAGACATTCAAATGTCCCACACATTTTGGTATATTTTGTGTTCATAATCAGTCAGTTCAAAATATTTCTTACTTTCCCTGGTGATTTCTTTTTTTTGCCCTATGTGTTATTTAGAAGTATTATTTAATTTCCAGACTTTGTGTCTGTCCAGCGCTCTCTCAGTATCTCGTTAATTTCAAATTTAATTCTTTTCAGAAATTTCAATTTTAGAAAATTACTGATATTGTTTTATGGTCAAGGATTTAAAGGAAAACACAAACTTAAGGACAGAAATGGAAGGTTTTTTTAAAATAACTAAAAATTTCTATACCAAAATATGCAAAACATGAAATGAAAAATTCACTAAATGGGTTTAACAGATTAGACAATGCCAAAAAATCAAAAAGGACAGGGTACTTGAAAACATACAATATAAAATTACTCAGGATGAAGAACAGAGAATTTTTAACAACTGAAAGAATAATGAGTAAAGAAAGCCAAAGCAGTCAGAATAATAATAAGCAGTCTAACATACATGTAGTTAGGGTTCCAGAATGCAAAGGTTGGCAGGGAAGGGGGGGGATGAAAAATCATATATATACATATGTGTGTATGTGTGTGTGTGTGTGTGTAATAATGGCCAAAAGTGTGTCCAAATTTCATGAGAACAATGAATCTCAGAACCAAGGAGTTGTGTGAAGCCAAAGCAGAATAAATAACAACCCACACCAAAATACATCAAAGTAAATTTCTGAAAACTAATGACAAAAAGAAAAATCTTAAAAGCTGTCAAGAGGAAAGAAAGACACAATGCATAAGGGGAGACAAAGATAATATTTACCACAGACTTCTCATCAGAAAATATGCAAGCCAGAAAACAATGGAACATGCTGAAAGAAAAAAATCTCCGTATCTAAATTTTAGATCAAACACAAATATCCTTCATCATGAAGGTAAAATACAGATTTTTGTAAAAGATGAACAGAAGCCAATGGAACTGCACCATAATAAATTTAACTACAATAAATGCTTTAAAAAAATTATTCAAGTACAAGGAAAATATCAGCTGGAAACCTGGATCTACACAAAAGAATACAGAGCACCAGAAACAGTTAATATAAAAACAGTATGAAACATGAGAAAATCAATTTTTAAATTTCTTTAAAAGCTAATTAACTGATTACAGCAAAAATAACAAAGTATTGTGGCATGTATACTACATAGAGAAGAAAAATATAACAACAGCACAAAAACCAGGAGAAAACAGAAGTATGCTGTCCTAAAGTTCATTATAAATGAAGAAATGGAGTATTATTTGGATATAAACTGTGATAACTTAAAGATGCATATTATAAGTCCTTCACCAGTACTCAAAAAGTTAAGACAAAGAGGTATATCTAATAAGCTGATGTTAGTGACAAAATGGAATCATAAAAAAAAAAAATACTCCAATAATCCAAAAGCAAGCAGGAAAAGGGGGTAAAAGGAATAAAAAATAGATGGCACAGATAGGGTGGAAAGCCAAGATAGCAGACTTTAAACCCAACCATATCCATATAATTATATTAAATATAAATTGTCTACTATAATTAAAAGACCCATTCTCAGAATGGATAAAAGGCCCAACTATATATTGCCCACAGGAATGCAATTTAAATATAAAGACAAGTTACGGTAAAGGTAAAATGATTTCTTAAAAAAAGAGATATCACAAATTACAAGAGAGCTGAAGTGGCTAGATTAATATCAAAGATGACTCCAAGAGGACTATTACTAGGAATAAAGAGTAAAGTTTTGTAATGATAAAAATGTCAATTTTTCAAGATGGCATAAATCTCAAATGTGTATGCACTTAGTAACAAAGCTTCAAAATATATGAAGCAAACACTGATATATCTAAAAGGAGAAACTGACAAACCCCGAAATATAATTGGAGATTTCAAGAGGCCTCCTCTCAGCAACTGACAGAACAAGTAGCCAGAAAATCAATAAGGATATAGAAAATATGAACAATACTATCAACCAAACTGACATTTATAAAACATTACATTCACATTTTTTAAAATGCACACAGAACATTCACCAAGAGAAACCATATGCTGGGCTATTAAAAAAAAAAATCAATATACTTTTTAAAATTGAAATTTCTGAATATAATTAAATTTGAAGTTAAAATATTGAGAATGCCCCAGACACACACCAAATCTGAAAATTAAATGTTTCTAAATAACGCATAGACAAAAAAAAAAATCAGAAGAGAAACTTAAATATTTTAAACTGATTATGAAAACAAAATATACCAAGTGTGTGGGACACAAGTAAAATGGAGCAAAAAGATCAATCTGTAACTTTAAACATTTATATTAGAAAGGAAGAAAGGTGTATTGCTCTAAGCTTCTTCCTTCAGAAGCTAGGAAAAGAAGTGTAAATTAAACCAAATGTAAAATTCAGTGAAAGAATGACGAGCACAGAAGAAATAGATGAGATAGAAAAAATAAGTAAAACAAAAAGCTAGTTATTTTTTTTTAAAAAATCAATAAAATTGACAAACACCTCACTGGGTGAATCAAGAGAAAAAGAAAAGACAAATTACCAATATCAGGAATAAAAGATGAGGAATTACTTCACATCCTAAAGACACTGAAAAGCTAAAGGAATTATTAGAAATAACTTTACATCAATAATTAAACTACATACTTAGATTTAAATGGACCAATTCTCTGAATTACCAAACTTAACACAGACGAAAAAATAGAAAATCTGAATAGCTCTATATGTATTAAAGAAATGGAATTCATAATTTAAAACCGTCCCACAAAGAATTCTCTAAGGCAAGATGGCTTCACTGAAAAATTCTATCGAACATCTAAAGAAGAAATACCAACCAGTCCTACATAAACTTTTACAGAAAACAAAGGAGGGACTACTTCCCAAATCATTGTATGAGGCCACCACTACTAAAACCAAAGACATTACAAGAAATCTACATGCCAATATCCTTCATGAACACAGATTTAAAAATCGGTAACAAATTAGCAAATTAAATCTGAAAAAACATAAAATGATAACATACTCTGCACATGGAGTTTATCTTGGGAATTCAAGCTTAGTAGAATTAGTTCAAAAATCCATCAATGTAATTCTCCTTATTAACAAAACAAAATCTATGATTATCTCAATAAATGCAGAAAAAACATTTAACAAAACTTAACACCTCATCATGGCAAAAAATAAGCAAACTAGGAATTAATGGGGATTTTCTCAACCGGATTAAGGGATGTGAGGAATGTTCAAAAACCTACAGCTAACACCACAATTAATGATGGAAGACTGAAGACTTTCCACCAAGGATCAGGACAAAGCAAGGTTGTACACTCTTACCACTTCTATTAAACTTTGTACTGTACGTCCTAACCAATGCAATAAAGCACAGAAAAGAAATAAAAGGCATACCAACTGGAATAGAAGCTATAACATCATCTTTATTCCCGACAACATCCCCATACACATTTACAAAAATTAAAGGATTTTACAGAAAAGCTACTAAAACTAATAATTGAGTTTAGGAAAGTTGCAGCAATATATAAAATTTAATTTTATATGTAGCATAAATATACAAAATTTAATTGTATTTCTGCAGACTAGCAGTGAACAATTGGAAAATATTTAAAAACAATGCCACTTTAACAGCATTGAAAACTATGAACTAATTAGGGATAAATTTAATAGCATTATGTTCCAGATCTGTACACCCAAAACTACAAACCATGTTGAGAGAAACTAAAGATCTAAAGAAATGGAAACTAGACCATGTTCATGGACTGGAAGACCTAAAACTGTTAACAAGTCAATTCTCCCTAATTTGATCTATAGATTCAACAAAATTACAATCAAATCTCCCCAGGGTATTTTTTTTCTTTTAACAAATTGACAGGTTGATTCTAAAACTGATATTGAAATGCAAACTATCCAGAAGAGCCAAAACAAAAGTTGGAGGATTTACCCTGATTTCAAGACGTGCTATATAATCAATATGTGATATTGGCATAAGAAACATGTAGATCAAACAAACAGAATATAAATCCAGAAATAAATCCATGCATACACACACACACACACACACACACACACACACACACACACACACTCAATACATTCAACTGATTTTTAACAATGATATCAAGATAATTCAACAGGAAAAGTAGTCTTTTCAACAAATGGTGCTGGAACAACTAGATATCCACATGCAGAAAGAACTTCAACCCTTACCTCACACCACACACACAAAAAAAATAATTCGAAATGGACCAGTTAATCACAGACCGAAACCTAATAACTAAAGACAATAAAACTTCTGTAAGAAATCATAAGAGAGAATCTTTGCTAACTTGGAATAGCAATTAGAACTCATATATAGCTGGTGGGAATAAAATGGTACAACCATTTTTCAAAAATTTACCAGTACTTTATAAAGTGAAACCTTTATTTCCCACATGATTGAGCAAGTGCTCTCCTAGTTATTTACAAAAATAAAAACATATGCCCCGCAGAAAACCAGTAAGTTCATAATAATGGATAAGTACATTGTGGTGTATCGATTCAAGAAACTACTACTTAGCAATAAAAAGCAATGACCTACCTAAGCAACAATAAGAAGCCCGACAAAGACAACTATACTCATATATGATTCCATTTATAAAAAAATTCTAGAAAAAGTACAATGAATCCACTGTAACAGTAGATCAGTGGTTACCTGGGTGTGGTAGATTCACAGATGCATACATTTGTCAAAACTCATGACACTGTACTTACTTGCTTAAAATAAGTATATTTTATTGCATGTAAATTATACCTCAATAAAGCCAGGTAATCAAAACTTTTTGTATTAATGGAAGAATCCATGTAAAAAAAAAAAAACTCTCAATAAAATTTACTTTTAATATAGCCCAAGAACCATCTTGCTTATCTCCAAGGTAACCGTGAATCTCGTATAAAGTATATAATATTTTCCAAAAAATTATTTTCATGCCTAACTACATCGGAACACTAGTTAATGATTCATATTTATTAACCTTAAATAAAGAGAACTCGTGAAATTTCTGGAAACTGAACCATTTCATGAAGTTTGTTAGCGATGTTAGGATGATGTCTTGCCCAACTACAACAGCAGACTATAAATAGAAATTTGCTCCTTCCTCTACAGTAACATATACTCCGTATCTCTGGGAATGACATGCCCACTTAAAGAACTTATTTCCCAGCCTCCCTGAGGTTAAGCAAGGCCAGATGTGTCCTAAGGAACTTCCTGGAAGTTTCCTTTATAAGGAGGGGGTGTGGCCTTTCCACTTTTCCTCCTCCTATCTATCTAGAATGCCACCAAGGTGACTAGAATTTGAACAGCCATCTCGGACAATATGCTACCTGTGATAAACTAAAGATGATTTAGGGGCCGGCCCGGTGGCTCAGGCGATTGGAGCTCCGTGCTCCTAACTCTGAAGGCTTCCGGTTCAATTCCCACATGGGCCAGTGGGCTTTTAACCACAAGGTTGCCAGTTCGATTCCTTGACTCCCGCAGGGATGGTGGGCTGTACCCCCTGCAACTAGCAACGGCAACTGGACCTGGAGCTGAGCTGTGCCCTCCACAACTAAGACTGAAAGGACAACAACTTGACTTGGGAAAAAGTCCTGGAAGTACACACTGTTCCCCAATAAAGTCCTGTTCCTCCCACCCCAATAAAATCTTTTAAAACAAAAACAAAAAACTGTGTGGTTACCTAGGTTTTTACCTTGCCCGTCATCGACCAAAAAAAATAAACTATCCTAATTTTTTATTTCCAAATGATTCCTCAATTTGGAATAAAGCAGTCTAAGAGGGGGGGAAAAATCTATCCGCCTATCTGTGGGAAAGAATTTTAAGCTGTATTACTCCATTAATCTCTGATGAAACTTTAAAAAATGTAAACTGTATTATCACTCCATTAATCTCAGGCAAATCTATATGCTCCAGTGATTTCTACCTTCATGCTTTCACTGAATTATATGGTCTACACTGTTAATTTTTAAAAGGCTCGGGGTGGGGGAAAAAAGAGACCAATGTTTGGAACAGCTGTGGGGAGCTTCGCAGAAACCCTAAACTGATTTAGAAAGAAGAAGAGCGCACAATATAACGTACTGGTTAAAGTGGTCATGCTCTGAAGTCAGTGACTCAGCTCCATCACTTGCAAAGCTCCGTGAATTTGGGCAAGCTACTTACATTTCATACTTCAGTTTTCTTATCTGGAAAATGGGAAGAGTGGTATATATCTCATAGGATCTTGGTGAGAAAATGTACATAGCCGGCAAGCAGTGAAACAGTTCCAGGTATTCAGTAAGCACCTTAGAAAAAGCAAAAGCTCTGAAAGGAGACGATGCATAACACATAAAGGTCTGACTTGAAATACAGGTTCCTATTAGTGAGTGGCTAGAAATTTTAAATAGAAAAAAGAAAACAAACGACTTTTTAGAGATTAAATACTTTTAAAAATAAGAAAATTCACAGAATATATATGAATGAAAAGATAGTCATAAACTCATTAGAAATAAACTAAAAATTGAGTGTTTTATTTCATGCTCAGAATGGAAAAACTTAAAATGAATAAGTTTTACTAAGGCTGAGGATAGAAGAAATGCACATTTATATAGTGCACATATGAATGTAAACTGGTATATCTTTTTAAAGAATTTATGGCTGTAACTATCAATTTAATGTATACTGCACTATTACAGAAAAAAAAAGGATCTTAATGTTTATTACAGTTGATAATTAAATAATTACACCCCATCCTATGAAACAGGATTCAACTGTCAAAAAAATAATAATAATGAATGAGGTATATCTAAATTTACTGACTTGAAAATATTCTAGGACAATGTTAAACAGAAAAGCATGTTGCAGGAAAAGTTGGATAATTAGCCCATTTGTTAGTTTTTTTAAAACAAATACGTTCGTCATTAAGAGAATGCATAAACTGTGGTATACAACTGAATTACAACTGCACACTGTTGGAACATTAATATGGTGAATGTGTAAATAAAAAAAATTTATTAAAAGTAAGAGACACATTGCCACTAATTCCCCTCAAAATACTCCCCCTCGCTTCGAACACACTTATCCCATCGTTCTTGCCACTTTCTGAAGCAGTTCTGGAAGTCCTCTTTCATGTCTTTAGTTGCGCTGTCATGGCTGCCTCTATGCTGAATCATTTTGACTTTGGGGAGGAGCCAGAAGTCGCATGGTGCCAGATCTGGTGGATGAGGACACACTGTAATGTTTTTATTTGACAGAAATTGCCACATACCAGAAGCAATGTGTGACACGTTGCAGTGTCATGATAGAAGATGATTTACGGCACACTTTAAAACACACCTTCTCTCAACCGTAGCTCACACCCGACTGACTGCACTGAACAAGCTGAAACTTGTCACACACTGTTACTAAGATTTGATGTGCCGCTTCCTGTATTGAAGATCCCTGCCTTTCAGTTGAATAGCACTCAGCAGCAGCATTCACTGTAGTTTTTGATCACAACAGAAAGGCTCCACGTTACACATCACTTCTGGTACGGCAATTTCTGTCAAATAAAAACATCCTGGTGTGTTTTCATCCACTTTATTCACCAGATCTGGTACCAGGTGACTTCTGGCTCTTCCCCAAAGTCAAAATGACCATGAAAGCTAAACGTTTTGAATCAATTCAGGACATCAAGGCAGCCAGAACAGTGCAACTAATGACACGAAAGAGGACTTCCAGAATTGCTTCTGAAAGTGGCAAAGAACGACGGGACAATGTGTTCGAAGCGAGGGGGAGTATTTTGAGGGGGATTAATGATAATGCGTCTTTTATAGTAATAAATTTATTTAAACAGTCACCGTATTTTTTGACCACACCTCACATATATACCGGGGGTGCCAAAAAAATGTATACACATATTAAGAGATGGTCAACATTGCTCAAGCAGTAGTTCGCTGTAATCAGAAGTATCTGGGCGCTGATGGGAACCACTTTGAGCACCTCTTGTAATTGCAGAAGTCAAACGTGACTTGTATTCATCTTTTGCTATCAGGATATATTATTACAATTTTAATAATTTTTCCTTTCTTAAAATGTGTATACATTTTTTTGGCACCCTGTTTACACACACATACACTAAACATTCATGATTAAAACTATTTTTAATAGGAAATGATAAACATAAAATTCTGGATAATATTTACCTCTGAAGGAAGAAGAAGAAAGAAAATGGGAAGAGAAGGGAACCACAGGACTATGTAAATGATAAAATATTATTTTTCTTACTCTGGGGTATTAGATACATGGGTGTTCGTTGCATTGTGATTCTTTGTACCTTATGTATGATTTATACATGCTATTTTTATCTACTCCATATCTAATAAAAACAGTTTTGAAACTGCATATGTGTATAGGCACACATATACACAAAAGCAAGAAAAAACCTGGAACAATAAAAATCAAACTACTGGTAGTTACCTCCCCGTGAGGGAGGGAACCTTCATGTTTATGTTAGATCCTTCAATATTACTTGAACTTGAAAATAATTATGTAATGTTTTATTAAATTTATAAAATAAATTAAAACTTTTCTCTTAAAATTATAATTTTGAAAATTGTAACCATATGGAAAATGTTAGTGCATACAGCTGAATAAAGAACTATATTTATACTGTGATTACTTCTATGTACAAAACCCAAGCACATTAGCAAGAACAGAAGAGTTGGGGTAAATCTGACTTAATGGAGTGGCTGGATTATGGGTAATTTTTTTATAGTTTTAATTTCTTGGAAATTTTATTTCATAGAACAATTCTGTATTTCATTAGTGCAACCTCACTTGGAGAGAAATGAAAGAAAAATGACAAGTGCAAGAAAGCCAACTCTCTACCTTCAGGGTAGCCAAGTGAAAAATCTACCCACATGGGAAGGCTGAATGAATTACAGCCAACTGACAATAGATAGCGCGTGCTGTGCCAGTAAGTGCACTCAAAACAACTGGAGAGGATCCCCACCACACCAAGGAGATTACATCAAAAGGTTCTGAAGTGCATGTGTACAATGACGCGCTTAACTAAGAACTGGCACTGCCAAGTAAAAGTGCCATAGGGGCATGGAAGGCTCCAGTTCACAGGGAGCCCAGGAATGTGCTGGAAAAGAAAAGGGGTATGGAGGGACGGACAGAGACAGAGAGAGAGGGAGGAGGGAAAACTTTTCCTAATATGTGAGGAAAAATATGACACGGCATAACAATTACACTCTTGATACCTATAAAATATTATACAATCCAAAAGCTAAGTGCTGAGGGAACAAAGAACAGAATGACAGGAATGAAAATTTAAAGGACTCCAAAATCAGAATGAGGAACAGGCAGCAAAGACACACACAGTTTTGTTGTCTTTACATATGTCCTCCCTATTCTATCCACTGTGCCAGTTCCTAAAAATTGGCAATTTCCACAAAGACAAGAAGAAAAACAGAGGTAAAAGTCTATTTCATCCTCCTACCAAAAACATCACTGATATGAAATTAATATAAACAAATCTTTTAAATAAAAAACTAAATGAAAACATCCCAAAGCAGATCTGCAAAGAAAAAAATTGTAATATGCTTTCTGAGCTTACCACTATTGAAAGCAGAGGCCTATGTAACAAAGGCTGACGGAGAGAGCCAACTGCTGTTAGGGTACCTCCTCCATTTTCTTTTTCCTATTAAGGTTTCTCCGTGCCCATTTCTAATAATCAAAATTTCATGAGCTCCTCTCCTGCCAAAATATTCTGATTCCCACCACCCATCCCACGAGTCCTGCCTTCTCCTTTCTTCCCCACCTTTGTTCTCCACACCTCCTTTCTCTTATAAGTGTTTCTTCTCTCAACTTAAAAGAGAAATATTATTCTCACTGCCTCCAATCTTTTCTGAAAATTGGCAGGTTATAAACGCTAATGTTTGATTTTATTTTATTTTTACAGTCCCCTGCCTTTCTGTCCCCAGCTTCTGTAGAAACTTAATTTTAAAGGTTTGAGTTCTGTAGGGCTCAGTGAATACTTTCATATACACATAGGCGTACACACCTGTAATCAAAGTGTAAGTCTTCTGCTAACTACAGCTCAGGGGTGTTGCCAACTGTTCCTCCCTGTTATGCATACACAGAATGCAAATGCCACAAAACCATCATTTGATTCCTCTCCTATGACACAGAGAATTGGTCACCACATCCTGTCAATTCTACCTCCAAAATATTACCTGAATCCATATTTCTTTCTCTCCATGCCTCCTGGCCCTGCATAATTTCTCACATCCAGACTACTCTAAGAGCCTTCTCTCTGCCTTCAGTTTGTCTGCTATTACAATCCACACTCCACAGAGCCCACATGAGTTTTCTCTCTGAATCATAAAGCTGATAATACCCTTTCGGCATTCCCATGTGCATACAGAATAAGCTTTCAGTTCCTACATGTCATCCAGTCTGGCACCAAACATCACCTTTCGATCTTGTCTCCCATCTATTAAAGACTAGGCATTAAATAAAAGGTAAGTAAATTTTTAAAAAGGAGTAATTTCCAAGAATGTCTAGAAATGTTGTTGTATGACTTATTGATGCATTATATACGTAATTACTTACATAACTGACAAACTTATTCATCCCAACCACCAAACTCAAACTTTTACAAAATAGCTATCCACATAATGTATTAAAACAGAATTGGGCAGTTTAAAGTATTTCTATTTTGGGCGGCAGGTTTGCTCAGTGGTTAGAGTGCAGTGCTCATAACACCAAAGTCGCCGGTTTGATTCCCACGTGGGCCAGTGAGCTGTGCCATCCACAAGTAGATTAAAAAAAACAATGACTTAACTTGGAGCTGATGGGTCCTGGAAAAACACACTGTTACCCAACATTCCCCCCAAAAAATTTTTATAAATCTATTTGCAGTTCCAATATTAAAATGTAAGACGGATCACAAGAAATCTAAGATCAGTAGTTATTTTCTAAAATGAGTATTACCATGTATCAACAAATTTCTGTTTTCTGGAAATAAAGTCAACTCTTTTGGGTTTTTAACAGTGTATCACACCTACCATATGAGAAAGTCTGGCAACAAAATCAAAGTTACTTTAGAAGCTAAGCGCCTACCTTAGGGAGCCCTATTCATTTTCCATCTAGAATATTCCTTGAGTTTATCATAAACTACCAAAACAAACTACTCATCTTAACAGACTCATTAGAAAAGTTTCCTAAGAACAAATACTTTTTTTTAAAATAAAATTTACTAAAGAAGCCAGTTTATTAGCTTACATATCAAAGTATGAGTTCTCCTGAGAAACGTTCCACTGTTTAATTAAATGTTATAGGATCTTGCAGACAGACTCAAGAATAGCACCATCTGTCTGGGTTACAAAGCTCAGTTTCACTATGATTATCACCAAACAGCAACAAAATATCATAGGTATCTCTCTCAAGTAATTTATGGACAACTAATGAATTTAGTCTATTCGGGATCACAAAACTTGATTCAATCCATGCAGATGATTACACTTTGTATGTAAACCAATACATTTTGAAAAATGTTTTTAATAATTTAAACTTCAGTTAAGAACGTGTATTTCAGAAAACATTTATGGTCATCAGTAGCTAAGATGTAGATTTATGCTCTCGTATAAACTCTAAATGTTAAACTGCTCAGGTGTTACATAAATCTGTAAAATTAAAAAGTGCCCGTTGTTATTTGTTTGGGATAATCATCATGTAAGTAATTTTTCCAAAAACATTTACAGGTCTAGAATTGTATCACCACACTTTTGATAGGATTTCAACTCCCTTTTTTTAATGTGAAAAATACTTTTTAAAAAGAGAAAGAAGTAAAATCATCTATGTAATCTGAAGAATACAGAGACAAAGCTGAGAAAATTCTCACTATATTCCTGAATTCAAAAATAGAAAAGAATACTTGCCACTGCAACTGGTAATCTAAACAACTGATAGGGGCTGCCTGCTATGGTAAAGCAGCCTCTACACCTCCTCTAACGCTGACTATTAAGGCAGAGCACGATGAAGTGAAACCCTAAATAGATGAGTGCCACTGTCCGGATCTTCCACTGGGAAAGAAACCACATGAATGGGATGCCAGACGGCTTACTAGGCAGTCTCAAATGAGTAAAAAGCAACACTAAACGGGCAATGGTTAAGAGCGTTGGCCTCATAGACCAAACTTTCTACTAAAATCTTAAGAGATTATCTCAACAACATACGTTTATTTATCCCAAAGCTTTCCTTAAAGATTACTTCAGTCTCACCAAAAATGGACCTCAGGATAATATCTGATGTTTGCTAGACAGGGTACAATTTACAATTTTACTCCCCCTGGTGATAATTTGCCTTGACCCTCAGAAAGCAAAAATGCTACCCCCATTTAATTTGTCCGAATATCTAGTCTTACTAATCAATGAACCACTGAATCCACCTTCACGGACACTGTACGAAAACCAAGCACACTGAGCACTAGACTGGGAACCTGGGATCAGCCATACACGCAGGCAGGATTCTTGGCACACAACCACAATGTGCAGGTGCCAATACAGCCCAAAGGAGGGCTCTTCCCAGGGTGTTTGCTCATCATCAGAAAGACTCCCATCAGAAGGTACTGAATTGCTGACTTAGGCAACAATTTAGAGCAGAAAACACAACTAAGATAATAAATTACAAAGAGAGAAGACACGATACTGACCAAAGAAACATCCTTTAAACTAAGATTTTCTGGGCTGGTTGACTAAACTGTCTCTAAAAGCAATTCCAAAGGAAAAGGACCAAAAAATACTATGAAGAATGGCATCAGTATTTGACCCATTTCAAGGGGGCTCACTTTGAAAAACACTTCTCATTTAGGCAGATATGTATCAGTTCTGGTATGACTACCTCAAAATCACTTTTATAACTATAAATTGTGTAACTTAAGAAGGTGATATTTGACCTACTTAAAATGACCACTAAAGGGAAACAAAAATAAAGAGAGTTGATTGCAACAAGCACATCAAGCAAAACACACAATTTTTAGCTAACATTTTTAAAAAACATTTATTCAGGCTCAAGCTCACTATCTTTAATCTTTGAATTTAAAAAATACTCAAGCTACAACTGAGATTGGCCCCACTTCCTTCACA
This sequence comes from Rhinolophus sinicus, assembly GCF_036562045.2. NCBI lineage: Eukaryota > Metazoa > Chordata > Mammalia > Chiroptera > Rhinolophidae > Rhinolophus > Rhinolophus sinicus. The sequence goes on along the minus strand of NC_133765.1, from coordinate 29,435,553 downwards.
CCTTCACATCTTTTATTTCTAAAGAGGTTGGCTTAATCTTTTCCTGTGCTAACCCCATCACCTGGGTTCTTGATTCCATCTCCAGCCAAACTTCTTTAATCAACCATCAACTTTTTAAATTTCTTCCATCTTTCTTTCTGTGTCTCCACTACTGTTACTCATAAGTCCACAAACACAAATGAGGCTCTCACCTGCTAAAAAATTTCTTTCAATCTACCTTTCAACCTCTTACCCTCCCCACTCCCACGTTCCTGCTTGCTTTACAATAAACTTTCTTTAACTGAAAAGTATAGCATTCATTCATTCAACAACCCACTATAATCTAGATTCTACCCTCAACAGTCAAATGTAATGATTTCAACTAAGTACCAAACTGCCCAAATAGCAAACTTCCTCATTTTCACCCCTTACCTCACTCCTGCAAAGTGCACCAAAACTGCCTTTCAAAAATCATGATTATTCTTTCTTTATTTTTATGTCAGAGAAAGCAAATTGCATTGCCTACTTAAGGCACATATAACATATACAATCATGACTTAAATGTCTAGGCTTCATGAGAAATAATCCCAGACCAAAATTTAATTTGTTTTAAATGCACAAAATTTAAAGAATGATGGGTTACACAGTTCAACAGTTCTAATTTGTCTATGTAAGAGAGCAATCCTAGAAAGGCTTTTAAACACATTATTAAACGTAATAGCATTTAACACACTTCTTTTCCCTCAATTCATTTCTCATAATAGTTTCTATATCATCTTGGATTATCTCCCACTTTTAGTTCCATATCCCATCTGCTCATTTAAGATTCACGTCTGTCCAGTTTCTGAAATATTTGTCACTTTAGTCATTAGCATTTTGCGTAATATAGCACTGTTTTTTTAAAGTTCAGAACTGAATTATTTTAGAAAACTGATGATTTTAACATTACCATTTCTTAATCTAAATTGGCCTGCCCCCACTTCAAATTTTCCACTTAACAAAAATTAGATTTCAATAAGTTTTTGTACTGTTTTTTAAAAGGAAACCAAGAACCAAGACCATAAATTAGAAATGCTCTCTTACATACCACTTCAGTAAATATTCTGAAGGACAGACCCAGGAGTTGTCAACTGAGCTTCCAAAGAATGTCCTTTCCACTCCTCTCTAGCAAACCACATCCATCCACTCCTTCAAAATCCAGTTTAAAACTCCCCTCCTGAGTTTTCTGGCTACAAGATACCATACTGTCTGTCCATGCCGCTCTCCCTCTACCCCTGCTATATAGCATCTTACAAGTTAAATAGTACATGTAGGTCTTTTTCTCACATATAAGGCCCTTAACCCTTCTGTAAACCCAAGCCAGGTTTTAATCATTTCAAACGTGTGCATATTATTCAAAAATGAATTATATGTCCAAGTTTCTCAAACATAACATACAAAAAAATTAATATTTCTAAAAACTAGTTTATTGGCTGCCCCATCTAATCTCACCCCCCCACACACACACCCATCTCCTTTTTCGTTTCACTGGGGCTCAGAAGTACTCATTTATCACACAAAATAGCTAGAAAGCTTATCTCTGGTGGTGAGTAAAGGAAGGGGGAAAAAGGTAAGGGAAGAGCTAAAGTGCGAAGAAATACAAAATCTTTTCCTAAGGACATCACAGGACCTGCCACTACTCTCGTTTTAATAAGTGTTATCAGCAAAGAGGAAGCAGCAGCAAATTCCTGCAGGAAAGTAAGTGGAAACCTGTCTCACTGCTTCCTCCCCAACTGCTGCGCTTCCCACCAGGCCCATCCTCGCCGCTCAACACTCTCCTCCAGCCTCTCCTTCAGAGGGAAATCCTGGCCGAGGCCGAGGAGAGGGCCTGGAGCCTGGGCCGGCCTCACTTCCACTGCCTGGAGCCAAGAAGGGTTTTAGGGAACGCCTGCGCCGATGGCCAGCACCACAGTCAGAGGGAAGGTGTTCCTGACATTCTAACCAGGAACAATAAATCCAAGTTCATTCCCATAAAAACTCTGCCATAAACAGCAGTTGAGTTCTCTAACACAAGTATTTAAGTACAATACAATGTAAACAGGCTAACAACCATCATTTGCAGCAACAGAAAGGTAGAGTTGTTTTTTTTATGTGAACACAAACTTACAAATTAACTTTCTGTAATATTTTAGAAGGCTGGAGATCACCTCCATGTAACACTCTACACTGCTGGATAAAAATTTGGGACATTATACACATTCAACATGACTAATACAAAAACTACAAATGTGAGAGGTGGAGTGGGCAGCTTTCCTTGCTTCAGCAAGGTCTCAACTATATTTTTAGATGTTGCCACATTACTAAATGGAAAACAGAAATTAGCTGGTAATTGAGGATACATACTTCGTTCAAACATAGTAAGGGTTGTGACATGTATGTCAGACTAAAACGTGATTTGGTCTTTAAGAAGAAAAATATATTTATTAAGTACTATTTCTGACATTCCTGAGACAAATCTCAAAATGTTAATAGAACTGCTATTTAAAGTTCAAAGAGTACTGCAGAGCTGCCAAGGAATTAATAGCTTAAACTACCAAATAAGAGCCACAGTTCAATTTCCAATCTCAGTTAGTCATAGCTCAGGGTTGGTACAGCACAATCACCAAGCATATTAAAGACACTATGCAATTATGAATCATACATACAAATGAAAAGTAACATCTAAAGATGAATTGCAAGTTTTTCTTCTCAATCATAGCTTATTTGAGGACACACAAGAACAATTAAACCTTCTACTCCCCCCAACAAAGAACAAATACAACCTAACTGCCATACTTAAAACAAGCAATTTTGCCACTTCAACTTCCTGGTTAACTACCTAAGGGCTACTCTAAAGCTTCAGTTGGTTGTAATTTGCTAGAAGTCTCTTCCTATTAAAGAACATTATCTAGTCACCCAAAGTACTTTCCTTAAAAAGCACTCAAAATGATTTTGCACACTTCCTGCCTTCCACACTTGCATCAAGTTTACAGAAGGAGAAACTGAGGCACAGAACCATTATGCAACCGACCTGATCTGATCAATCACTAGAAAAAACTTGAATACCACTCAACTTTCCTTATTGTCAGTTCACTGTCCATTTTTCTGGGCTCATGAAAAGTAATCTTAAACTGGAGGTTGAGCAAAAGCCCTCCTAACCAGCTTAAACAATGGAAATGAAAGAATCCCGGATGAAGCCCCAAACAAAATCTCCAGGGCTATCGGTTGCCTGACACTATACAAAATCTAAGTACTAAGTGAATTCCTATCCCTTTGAGGTACGATAAGCACACATCTCTTGATCAGTTGGAATCCTCTTTAATAAAGATTTTCTAGAACTCATCTAAAATATTACCAGGCCACAATCCATACTCGTATAGCCTAGATTATATATATTTGGAACACAGAGCTAAATAACATCTAAGTAAGTTCAAAGAAAAATAACATAATTATTATCAGGACCTAAGTGAGCAATGAGAACGCCCTTAGGGAGTAAGACAGAGAAAAGAATAGTTGTCCAGTAATTCATTCATTTAACAAATAGTTAATGAGCACCTAACTATGAAGAGAATGCACAGATGACTTAAACAGGGTCACTGCCCTACAGAAGCTCATATGTTTATCAGATGCGCATAGAAGGAGGTACACGGAGCAAGAGTGACTAGTTCGGCCTGTGGGAGTCAGGGAAAGCTTCACAGAGGTGACATTTGACCTACTTAAAAGATGAGTAGGATTGTGCCAGGCATATACACATGCCAAAAAAAAAAAAAAAAAAACAAAAAACAACCTAGGCGGTGGTTCCTGAGTTAGATATATGTTTTCCTTATTTCTCTTTAGGACATTAAAATTCAATCATGAGAATTGCCAACTCAAAATGTTTTTTCACACCAATTACACTCTTTTGAATACCTTACTTATTAGCTCAAATTAAACCCAGATGGATTTAATCACCTTTCTTATTTAATAAAACAATGTGGAACTATCTGAGGAAGCTTCATGTGTCTTATGCAAAAAATACTTCCTCAAAAATTTATCGACGTTCTTTGGGAATGGGAGGGTTACAGTAATGAAAGTTAATACTCTTTTAGATGACCAATCTTTGAAATTTCCACTCAATGTTATAAAATTTCTGTTCACAATTATTTTATTTGAAACAAATCATTTCCTCAAATATAATTTTAATATTAAATGTCTTAAATGTATCCAATTAATGCAATGATTTCATACAAACTAAGACTTAATTATTACAGTAAAGAGATCTAGTAAAGACTGAGAAAAGAATATTTACCTGCAATTTTACCTAATTTTCTTGATATTCCCCTTTATTCCCTTTTTCATTTTTAAGTTAACATTACAAAGTTAAACTATGTAAAATAAAGACACAAATGAAATTTTAATGTAATCAATTCCGGAGGTTCTTTTAACAGTAATGGAATTTCGCCATACTGAAAAAAGTACAAAATGTAGAAAGCTGTCAACCAGGGCTCTGTGCTGTTTCACAGTAGTAGAAATACGGTTTTAATAAGATTCTACCACAATTCATCTAGAATGAGAAAGTAAAACACATAATAAACCAGAGTATGGAGATGCCAATGACATAATATTTTCCCTTGGACACAACAGATTCTCATCTAGAAAAAAAGAAGAAGAAAAAAGTCACCTTTTTCCTTTTTTTCAGACTGGAATCTAAATGTACTCTAAAAAGATTTTATTAGCTTAAAGGAGGAAAACAACTCCACTCCAACAAACATAACTAAAACATGCTAACATAAACACGAGTAAAACAGGAGTTCCTAAAAGACTACTACAGCCAATTTAAGAGGACAGAATCTATTGCATACAACAGATGATTTTAAAAATCAAATAACAAAACAATGTAGTAGAGTAAGGGAACTGTCTCTGAAATAAATGAGTCACAACATTTTAAGAAAATTTAAAACTATTTTCATATCAACTAAAGCAAAGATAGAAAACGATGATGTACATAAGTGACTTTATACTAAACAAAAAGTGGGCAGGCATACATATTTCATTCATGCAAATAAGTCTGAATTTACAATTCCCCGTTTATGTTAATATTTACCAAGATTAATGGAAAATCATCTCCCCTATGTAATGAAGTGAATTCCCCCAACAGAATAAAGCTAACACCTTCAAATCTTTCGAATAAACAATGAAAGCATATACTATAAAAGGAAATTATCTGAACCAGATCAAAAAGAAGTTCAATGACTCAGTTGGGGGGGAGTCCTAAATTCCAAGAATACATTACAAATACTGATTCATTAATTCCAAAACTCTAAGCAAGTCCTATGAAACAAATTATGTGTATGAATGCTCTTTAAAAACTATACCCCACAGCACATTTTGAGGCTACCTAATTACCTCACTTTGCAATGCATTAAATGTAATTTCTCAGAATAGGAATGTTTATAAAATGACAAAATAGAAAATTCTGGTAGCCAACACTACACAACACACAGAGTCTGGAAAGCAGATTAGTACACCATACATTTTAAACAAATGACACTAAGCAATGTTGCAGAAATTTTTTCTCCATTTCTAGTAAATGGTTGCAATGCACAGTTCAGTAATAATACCTAACATTCAACCATATCACAAATTATCATAAACTTTGTCTAACCTCCCTCACTGGCTGGCTAGCATCTGTGAAATAAATGTATCACCCACTCTCAGAAAAAAACAAATCAGCACCTTCTACTACTAGTTTAAAGGAGAACAGTACTATTTTATCCATATCAAAAATAAGTTAAATAATCTGAGAAAAATGTCTATTGTATCTTTGAATCAAACTTTGAGAGACAGTTGAATTAACTGTTCACAAACAAAATCGAAATAGGCAATCTTATTACTATGTACACTGAGTTTCGTCTCAATTTTAAATAATTTGACAACTATAACTACAGAATATACTATGTTTTGCAAAAGGTTATCATAATTTATGGCATATAGTACAAACTGGTGACAGAGGATCTTCTTTATTAATCTCAAGAGTAGAAGAGATTTCTGAAAGTGTGATGAATACAATTAACTCACAATTAACTAGGTAGGCTAAATTAGTGAACAAAAAAGATGAATCAATTTTTCCATACCTAATTAATATAATCCACTACTATAACTTAATGTTACTTAAAGGAATGCCTTAAGAGATTTTTTCCAAATAAATACCTAATCCAATCATGAAAAAAATGACCAAAACATTCCAAAAACAGTGCTAAGCTATACAGGCACCTGGCATAAACGCAATAAACCCTCCCTGTCCTAAAGGAACCCCGTCTCTATTCTCACAAAGAAGAAACAGACCCAACCTAACTTCCTCTCAATGTGCACTTCAAGCAATAACACAGCAACATATTTTGTAACATGCAAGTCTTGGGTACATTATTTTCTCTTTAAAATTATGAACTCATCACACGTACAAATGGCTCTTTAAAACGGTCCAGTAAACTGTTACACTATGCCTTAAATTGCTGTCTATTATGTACTTAAAAATATTTACTAGCAATTGGAGGTTAATATGGCAACTATTACCGGGTGGCAATTATTGCTATTAAAAATATATAAATACTGTAACACCATGTGCTACTAACAACAAAAGGCTAAACAAAAAACACCCATTAGCAAATTATAAACATTTTCATTAAAGAAAATGAACCATCGTGAAAAAAAGATGTTTTAAATGTAAATACTAAAACTGAAATTAGGATGGAAAAAAAAAAATACCCTGTGTATGTATTTTGGCACTTGAGAAGATTAGAGAAATCAGTCTTTTCCTCATTTTCAATTAATAGTACGCCCCATTTGGTTCTAGCTGAAAAGAATGGATCTCAAAGTTTCTACATTTACAACTGTGTTCCCTTTCTGCAAAAAAACAAATCTCTTAAGAAAAAAAAAGTCAACAGATTACCTTAAAAGTTTCAAATATAGAACTAATGGTCCTTGATAGGAATTAAGTACTAATGTGTGTATGTGTGTTTCAATTGAGGGAGGAAGAATTTGATATCATCACCCAATTACCCCATAGTCAGGGAGATTCCAAGCAAATAAAACATGAATGTGGATCATACATACCTAAGAATTAGACTGCTTCATATCAAAGAGTATATACTTAAATCTAGTTAAAGGATACAAAATTGCTTTTCTCTGTATCATCTCAGTAGAGAAACAAACCTAAAGATATACTTACATCTGGAAATTATAATGTCTTCACACAAGGGTGAGTTGACATACCATAGGGTGCACTGTTCCAGTTTCCAAAAAGGCAGATTTAACACACTTAAATGAATTATAACTGAGTGAATATATAACAAGAGTCTCCCAGAAATTTGATGGACAGCATGAGAAAACAGTTTGGAGTCACAAAGGCACAGCTAGGCATGCATTTAATGCAGTAGCTACAAATCTCACAACAGTAAGAATAAGAAATATACAATGACCCATATCATGTATACACAATGGCATTTTCATGTTAGGAAAGGGGGGCAGGAGTTGACAGAGAATTTAAGAAATTTGATGCCACAGAAACTGATGCAGTAGAAAATCAGAAAGCAAAATAAGTAAAGGACTAACAAAAATCTTAAGGCACCTGATTGCACAATCAACTTTTGCTAAACCATAATGAACACCTCAAGGTAATACAAAGTCAGTGGGTCATTACTGTGGTACAGACTTTAATCTCCGGTTTATATTTCAATCCACGTAAATGTGAGTATCTGGGTAAATTCTCTATAAACAATACTTTTCTCTGCTCAGAAAACTGCAGACCAAAAAGAAAAATATATGCTATTATTAAGTACATAGAGTTCTTACAATACATGCTTTATTTTGAATAGGTGATGATTTTATCACGTTTGGAATTAATTATTCCATACAATGTACTTTAGGCAACATATTTTTAATATTCTAGGTTGTTGCTTTGTGTGATTTTCAAGAAAAATTCTCAGTTTGGAATGAGAAACGTTTACAATAATCAGCAGCTTTTTAACTGAGTCATAATTTTTAAAGAAAATTAGCAACTTATCCACCAGCCACATACAAGTGAATGTAGACATTTCAGTCCTTTAAAAAATTTCAACCCACGCATTTCTGCAGTTCTGAATTTCCAAATTTCAAACTAAAGAGTAATTCTGTTTTAAAAAAAAAGAAAGTATATTCAAAAATCAATTCCTGGTTTAAAGAGGTTTAGGACAGAAATACTCAAAGCACAAACCTTTACTAGGCCATAAAGTACAGAATCCTCTCATATAAAATTGTTTGTTTCTCCAAAAGAACCTCAAGCATCTTATCTCTTTAACATTATTATCCTTACTTAAGCTTAAAAGAAAGATAAAAGAAATATATCCTACAGACTGGCTACACACATTATATACTTTCATTTGTCTACAAAATCTATTGTATATAAATCAGCCCCATATACATAAGACATTACCAGTCAGCATGATATATGGTAATTTGGAGGATCCCTGCTCACTAACATTGGTCTACTTGGTTATTTTAATTACCTGTTAAAGTGTCAATGTGGTCACCAGCCGCCAAACAAAAACCATTTTAAATACACCTTAATCAATATATTTGCTAATCTATGAAAGTCCCTGAACTTGACTGACACTAAATGATAGACTGAGAGGGAGAAAAGGAAAAATGAGTTTTATTCCCATATATCAAAAGATCAAGTGAAAATCATCAGCACTGAGAGGAAGAATCACAACTTATAATTGAATTTTAAGATTAAATATCTGAATAAAGATGCTGGGAGAAAAAAAAAAAATCGACCTGATCTTACTATAGTGAAAGCAAGGATACTATGCCAGTCTTGTAGATAAAAATCGCATGTTTTGATTTTTTTAATCTGCATAATGAAACATATTTAATAAAATAACACTTACATTTGAAAAGTTGGCAAGAATTTGTATTTACCCACTAGTCTCAAAGAAAAAAGCATCTATGGTACTCATAATTAAATGTAACTAATTACAATTTCAACACTAAATTATTTATCCAGTGTAAACAAGGATTAAGAGCAAATAATGTTTCTATCTACAGCAGAGGTTACAGAAAACAATTTCCAAAAATGCATCCTGTCCAAAAGGCAGTCCCCCCAAAAAGGGTACACAACTTAAAATAAGTTGGTTTTTTTTTTAAGGCTAAATTAAACAAACCGTTTAGCCAATTTTCCAATTATATTCTACGCTTGAAACATAATTGCCTTACATCTGTTTACAAATCTTTGCTCAATATTTAAACAAATTCGTAGTCTCCCGGGCACATAGCTATACATACAGTAACTCATGCACAAAGCACATATTTAAAGACCACGCACTGCAATTATTAGCCTAAACGCCAGGTTTAACAACGTGAATGTTTTCAGAGCTAGGTAATACGACCCAATAAAAAGCAAAGATGGCATTTACCACCAAATGTCACTGCCACCGCCAAGGAAGAGTTGCTGGAGCCCTATACATTTTTAATTTCGATGAATCTAGACGCCTTCGTCGGGTGCCAGGCTTCCCGGAGAACAATTGACACCCTAACTGCTTCAAGATTAAGGCAGGCGATTCAAATCCGAAGGAAAAGTTGTCAATTATCAGAGAGAGAGCGCGAGAGAGGCGAAGGCAGATAAAAGCGATGTTATCAAACCGCCCAGCTTGTTGCTTTTTTGTGTGTGTGTGGATTCGTTGTCAGGATAGAGAAAACAGTTTTTAAAAGACACAGGAGGAGAGAAAGAAGAAAAAGCTTTCTCCACCTTCCGTCGGCTCGGTGCAATGGCTTTAGGGCTCTCCAGCGTAGTAAGCCCCGAGAGGCAGGCGGCTGTCGATGTTTACAATCGCGGGAGCTTGGTGTGCAAGAGTCCTTTACTGACACAATCGCATTCAATCAACTGTTTTCGGGCGAAATTGCAGGTGTCATTATGGAATTTTTTTAAAAAATTCAAAAGGCGGGCGGGCGAGCAGCCGATCCGACAAGGGGGGGAGAAGGCTGCTTATCGCAGGCGCGGGCAGCACAAGGCAAAGCCTTTCACATTTAGGGGAAAAAAGGGGGGAAAGGGAGGGGAAGGGGGGTGTGATTGCAACAGAGGGTGGGCGTTCGAAGTGCGACCCAGAATCAGCAGCTTTGAGACTTCCACATGCAAATTCCACGCCGAGCGCCGCGCTCACAAATGATTTTTAAAGAGCCAAATAAACACTGGATGGGATCCAAGGCGAGGGAGAGACGATCCAAAAGGGGGAGAATCGGCAAGAGGCGAACAGCGGGGAGAAGCGAGGGAGGGGCGAAGTCCCGGCGGCGGGAGGAGAAAGTTGGTCGGCGGCGGAGGTCGGGGACCCCCCCCCGACACGGCCCCCCTCCCCGCAGCCCGGCTACTCACCAGCGAGAAGAGGTTGGAGTGACAATCCTCCAGGCTCGCCCCGTTCGCCACCCAGTTCGCTGCCGCAGTCATGATCCTCCGCGAGCCCGGCCGCCAGAGCGGGGCATGTCGGAGCGAGGCGTCCGAGGCGAGGCCGGGCCGGGCGGCGGCGCCTCGCTGGGGAGCGCGGGGCGGCCGGGCCGCCGCCGCCGCCGGGGAGGGCGCGAGGGCCGGCGGGCTGGCGGCAGGCGCCGCGGCGACGCCGCGCCGGGGCGGCGGGCCCGGGCCGGCGGGGGTCCGCGGCGGCCGCGCGGCTCCTTCCTGCTCGGGCGGCGGCGGCGGCGGCTCCCGGGGCTCCGGCGGCGGCGGGGGGCGCTGTCCGCGCGGCCCGGCGCCCTCCCCGCTTCTCAGGGCCGCTGCTGCCTCCCGGGCTGGCGCTGCGGGCCGGTCGCCGCCTCCGCCTTCCCTGTTCCTCAGCCGCCGCCGCCGCCGCCTTGTTTATCTCCAGCCACCGACTCCCCCTCGGCCCCCGCCGGCGCGTGAGGGGAGGCGAGCCCCGGGGCCGCCGCCGCCGCCTCGGAGCCGCCGCCGCCGCGGAGCGCGAACTCGCGAAGGGGGGGGTGCGGACGAAGCCAGCGGGCGACCCCGGCAGCCGAGCGACGTCCCCTCCTTCCTCTTCCTCCCCCACCCCCCCCTTCTCCCCAGTCAGCCTCGCTTCTCCTCCCTCCCCGGGCTCGCTTGCTCTGACAGCAATGGCGGCCGCCGACCGCGGCCCGGCCCGCCATTGGCTAGCGCCGAGTCACGTGACGGGCGCCGGCCGCGCGGGGGGGCCGGGGGCTGGCGGGGGAGGGGCCGGAGCGGCGGCGGCACGCCGGCGGCTCGCGGGCGGCGCTGCTGAGCTAATCGTGGCCGGGTTCTCCGGCCGGGAGACCGAGGAAGACGGAGAAGGAGAGAAAGAAGTGCGGGTGGCGCGGCTCCCGGGCGGGCGGCGGCTGGCGGGGCCGAGGCGGCGGTGGGCTGCTTCGCGTGGGCGCCGCGCCCCGCCCCCTCGGGGGCACAGATCTTTGCGGGGCGCGACCGCGAGCCCTAGGAACGCCGGTGGCGGCCGCAACGGAAGGCTCCAGTTCCCTCGCCTGTGCCCCCGATCGGCGCAGGCCGGCTGGCGTGGCGGGGGCTCGCTGTGAGCCAGGCAGGAGGTTCAAATGCTACGGGGAGTGTCTCGTGGAGGTCGCACTCCGTTGTCCGCGTTTTGCAGATGAGAAAACTGAAGCACAAAGAGATTAAGTCGAAGAGATTAAGTCACTTGCCGAGGTCGCATAGCGGGGAAGAGGAGGCGGAATTCGAACCCCTGTACCCATGCACAGTGAGGCTGAGCTCTTACACTAGGTTTTATAAGCCTCGCCCAGGGATATACATGGCTACCACTTAGTGAGCGCTTACTGTGTAGGAAGCAATATGCACGGAATACAGAAATGCCTTTGAACCCTTACTCCTAGGCATTGTGTGCATTCATTCATTCATTGCATAAATCTTTCCTGAGCTCTTGTTCTGTTCCAGAACATAACTGCCAGGCACTGTACTAGGGCTGTATTGGGAGCAGACCCTCCCTCTTGGCTCCATTCATTCAATAATCAACATTTCCTGAGAGCGTATGGCCTGGGGGAATCCAGAGGAGTGCGGGGGGATGAGAAGGGTCTCCCGTTTACTCGCTGCAAAGGTGGGGAGGAGAGAACAACTTCACTAACAAGCCCCCAAACATGGAAGAGCCAGCTGTTTTAGGTGCATTGGACTAAAAGAGAGTAGTAACATGGAGTGTAACAAAAGAAGTCTTACGTGAATTGAGCTTTGGAACTACCACAAATAACTGCTAAAGGAAAACGCATGAGCAGCATGTTGTAATGTATTATTATCATGGCTGACACTATGTTATAATGAATATACATACATTATTTCACATGTCCCTCAGAACAACCACATAAAGAAAATACTGTTATTATCCTCAGCCTATAATAAGTCTCAGAAATGCAGTGACATCTCCAAGCTCTCCAGTTAGTGAGTAGCTCAAACCCGGGTCTGTCTAGCTCCAGAGCCCAGACCTGAATCCAGAAGGCTCCATGAGCAGATGCCTGTAGTTGGCTTGGGCACCCCTGGTTGTGTTACCTTGACCTACATAGAGTAGTCCCCCTTATCTGCGGTTTCAGTTAGTTACCCACGGTCAACAATGATCCAAAAATATTAAATGGAAAATTCCAGAAATAAATAATTCCTACGTTAAATTGCATGCAGATCCAAGTAGTGTGATGAAATTGCTCACCTTTCTGCCCCGTCCTGCCTGGGATATGAATCACCTATTTGTCCACCATGTCTGTGTTATACATGCTACCTGCCGACTTGGTTATCAGATCGGTTATCAGAGAGAGACCACAGTCATTTTAATTGTAGTGTATTGTTACAGTTGCTCTATTTTATTATTAGGTGTTGTTAATCTCTTACTATGCCTAATTTATAAATTAAAATATCATAGGTAAGAAAAATAAAGTATACATACAGTTTGGTATTAACCGAGGTTTCAGGCATCCATTCAGTGGGATTCCTGGAATGTATCCCTTGTGGATAAGGGGGGACTGCGTTTAATTCTCTAAGCCTCATTTCCTAACCTGTCAAAAAGAGATCCTAATTGCTGACTCATTGACCTCAGGTCAATGTTGTGCATTTCTATTAAGAGATTGTTGGTGACAGTGTTTAGAAAAAAAAGCCAAAGCACTTTATCAATATGCACGGTGTTACTTAGGCCTGAGCAAGGAGACGGTATGATGGTCCATCCTATGTAGGTGTATTTACATCCCAGGAGACCTTCATCCTACACACGTGGTCACCAAATTCTCATTGTTCAGCAAGTTTAGATTCAACTTTTTAAGGTCTCCCAGAGCAACCTAGTAGAAAAATGAGCAAAGGACATCAACAACTTAGAGAATAGGAAAGACATATGACTTTTAAATATATTATAAGATGCTCAACCTCACTCAGTGCTATGGACTGAATGTTTGTGTCCCCCTAAAATTCATATTGAAACCCTAATATCCAGAGTGATGGTATTTGGAGATGGGTCCTTTGGCAGATAACCAGGTCATGAGGGTGGAGCCCTCATGATGAGATTAGTGCCCTTATAAGAATAGACAAGAGATTGCTTTCCCTTAACCTTGAAGACATGACCAAGAAGAGGGCTCTTTCCAGGAATAAAATTGGCCAGCACCTTGATCTTGGACTTCCCAGCCTATAGAACTGTGAGAAATAAATTTCTGTTGTTTAAGCCACCCAATCTATGGTGATTTGTTACAGCAGCCCAAGAACATTAAGACACTCATCATAAGAAAAACAGAAACTAAAACCGTAATAAGTACTGACAATATTTTAAAAGCTTAGGCAAATGTGGAGGGAGCAGAACTCTTATCCACTGCCAGTAGAAATATAAATTAGCACCACAGCTTTGGGTGTCAATTTGGAGAATTTCAAAATGTGTAATGCACACACCTGTGACCCAACAATTCTATTTCTAGGAGTTTATCCTCCAGAGATACTTGTGTAGATATATAAAGACCTGTGTGCAAGGACCTGAACTGTAGTACTGTTTGTAGAGCAAAAACTGGCAGCAACCTACATGTTCATCATTTAGGGAGTGGTTAACAATATAATTTAATCCCACGTAATCATTAAAAATAATGAGTTAGCACTATGTGTACTAATATAGGATAATCTCAAAAATAGATTATTAATTGAGATATCCCTGGGAGATTGTAGTAACATTAGTTGCCTTTAGGGACGGGAGTCAGGGTGAGGAGAGGAATTTCTTTTCACTTGCTATTTTTCCTTTCTGTCTCCTCTCTGTCTCTCTCTCTCCCCCTCTCTCTCCCTCTATCCGTCCTTCCCTCTTCTTTCCTTCCTTCTTTCCTTCCTTCCTTCCCCTTTCTTTTTACCAAATTGTGTATATTATCTATTCAATGCAATAAGTTACAAACGACACCAATCAATCAATCAATAAAACTGAAAACTGAATAATCAAATGGCACCATAAAAGTACATTTATCAGCAAGTAAACAAGACAAACAAAAAACAAAAACAAAACCCCTCCTCTGAGGCGATCTCTTTGACTGTCAAAGCTGAGGCCCCTGAGTGGAAAAAGCCAGAGCACAGCATGTGATTGCCCGGTGAGTACAGAATGAGAACGCAGGGAGCAGGGGTTCTAGCCTCAGACACGCCACTGAGCAGCCCTGTTGTCTTAGATAAGCCACTCAACCTCTCTGGGCCTCAGTTTCCTCATGTGTGAAAAGGGCAGCCGGGGGATCCTTCAGTCATTTCTAGCAACAAAACTCTTTGACTCTCTGAACAGTTGAGATGACTGATAAAGATCCGTGGAGTTCTTACTCAACAGAGAAAGCAAAGGGAGTTGATGGAAAGCCTCAGGAGATAAGATGAAAGGCGAACAAAACAAAACCATCAACTGACTACTGGGAAGCAACAAGGCAGCAGGCACTCAGAATATGGAGTCCAGTTTCCTCGGTGGGGGGAGGGGGCCTCATCACAGGCGTCCTCATGACTTGGTTTCCCCCTGTGTCAGAATGCCTGCTGCCCGCACAGGAAACAGACGTTCCACTCTGCACAAGCCTCAGATCTCACTCTGAGAATGACAGGTTAGTTCCCTTTCATGGTTACCAAATGTAATGGCAGAGAGAAAATGGAAGCAAAAATATAACCAGAGGAGGAACCACCTATTAGAAAGACCACAGGAAGCTGCCACAGCTGCAGGATACGGGCGTATTGTAGGAGTTGAGTGTGGCTTCAAGCAAGACACACCTGGGGTTCCAATCCCTGCTCTGGTGTGCTCTAGCTGTGTGGGCAGGCTCGAGCAGGTCATTTAACCCCGCCACCCATTTCTTCCTGTGCATTGACCTCCCGGAGTGATAACACAGGGACAGTTCTTAGCACAAGGCCCGGCCCCATAGGCTGCGATCGATAAATTAAAAACAGTCACTTGTTCATCCTCGTACAACGGAAAGCAGCACCCAGTCACATCCCTTGGAGGTTTTTTCCCTTTAACCTAAGCCTTACTGCATTTCTTTGATTGCAAATAACAAAAGTAACAAGAGGCTCGCGATCGCAAGTCAAACAATACAGAAGTGTACCAAGAAAAAGGAAATCCCTACCATACTCTATCACTCTCTATCGTACTGAGATCACCAATGTTAACAAGTTGTTGTGATTCCTTATTCTCCTTCCTCCACGCTCATAGCAAAGAACGCAATTCAAATGCACATTTCTAAGAGAACTTTTTTTTACTTATTATGAAAATGGGATCATGTCATATGTATTATTTTGCAACCTGCTTTTTTCACAACAATTTATCACAACTATACCTCTAGGCCTATATATTTAGAGCTAACTCATTCTTTTATTAGTGGTATAATGTTTCATAGAACACCTGTGCCATAATTTATCCAATTATTCCCTTAGTCTTGAACATTTGGGGGGTTTCCAGGTTTTTCCTCCTCTAAATAAGGGTGCAGTAAATATCTTTATCCATACATCCTTATGTACTGACACTTTTATTTCTGTAAAATAAAGTCCCCGAAGAAGGATTGCTTTTTTATTGTTAATAAATGTGTATTTTTATTAATAAATATAGCCAGAAGACTGTCTCCAAAGATTGGAGCAATACACTGCCCCTCAAGCAGTAGGGGAGTGTCTATTTCCACACCAAGTGCCAGGATGTGGATATTGACAAATCTTTTTCCATTTTTGCCAACCTGATGGTGAACAATGGTATATCACGGTTGTTTGAATTTACTTTCCTCGAATTCTAGTGAGGTAGATTTTCTCTTGCATGTCTTGACCATTTGCATTTCCTCCTGAGTCATTCACTGCTCAAGTCAGTTGGTTAGAAGGAAAGAGAATTAAATGCAGTTCCAAGGAGACCAATAAGGGGCTTGGCACGATGACAAACACTGGTCTTTGGTCACTCCCTCACCTGATGTGGACAAGGCAATTCATTCCATAATTCCGTAAAGATTTTTCTGGATGCTTCCATGAGGCAGGGCTATCCTCATTCCTTTGCTTTCATAATTCAATTATTTAAGTTGCTGTTTTAAGTTCCCTCGGAGAGAATGGTCTTATACCAATCAAGCTGCACTGCCTTGGGCAATAACAGCTTTGCTCATAACCACCAAGGATTTCCTAATCGTTCCAACCTCTTCCCTAAGACAGTACAGTCGATGAAGTAAAAATAACAGCAGTTGTTGCTGGCTCGGAGCAGGGCTTGAGGTGTGGGTGAGGGCAAGGGTTTTAGAGTCGGACAAAACCCGGTTCAAATCCCAACTCTGCCACTCACCCTCCTGACCTCTTGGGTTGTGATTAACCCCCCCCACGCCCCGCCTCCATGCCTCAGTTATCCCATCCCTAAAGGGACACCTTTATCCACCTCTTACAGCTATTGTGAGCACTTAAGCAGCTGCACACGAAACACTCAGCACCCTCCACCCCACACATAATAGGTGTTCAATAAATGTCAGCTACTCTTGTTAACACCCAGAGCTCCTTTTGACAAAATATAGGAGATTGAACTGCAAAAAACACCACCAAAGAGATCATTTAAGGAATAATTTGAGTTGCTAAAAATCACAATGAACTAAAGTTAACTGTATTCAGTGGCATTTTTACCTACCCTTTTACAGACATAAAAAGGACTCTTTTGCTTCTGGTAATGCTGATTTTAGAACGAATTTAGCAGCCCATGATGACTTGCTTTCAAATAGCCAATAATAAAGAAATATGTGAAC
The DNA here is from genome assembly GCF_036562045.2 of Rhinolophus sinicus. NCBI lineage: Eukaryota > Metazoa > Chordata > Mammalia > Chiroptera > Rhinolophidae > Rhinolophus > Rhinolophus sinicus. The sequence goes on along the minus strand of NC_133765.1, from coordinate 29,418,363 downwards.
GAGGTCCCCTGATATTTTTCTGCGACTACACTCACGCTTGACTAAAGACAGGTGACTATAGCCATCATTTTTCGACCTCCACTAAGCTGACGTGTTCTAGGCTGTGCCCATGGCAGGTGATGAAATGTATCATATAAAACTAAATTCAGGTCCCTCTGGATGGACACACATACAGACATACCCCTGAAACCTGATCAGCCTCAATAGACAACAGCCAACTTGGGTTTTAGGGTGAACAAAACCATTTTAAGAGAAGAGAGTGTTCATGAGGTGATTCTCCAACTCTTCCTGTCCAGGGCTGTGCAAGTGTGAATTTGATGCTCATGAAAGAAACAGCCTGCTCAGGTGGCCCAGAGCCAGGCTGTGCTCTGGGAGAGGAGGTGCCAACTTCTCTGGTAATTCTGCCAGCACACCTCGCCCTTTCTGTTTTCTCTGCTGCAGGCCAGACCCAAGCGTCCAGGGGTTTTGTAAGGAAGACAAATATCTTTTCACCGGTGGCCTAAATCAGGGACTTCAGCCGAGGTCTGGATAGGTGAGAAGGCAACTGATCTAACCATCCACCTGTGTGATATTGCTCTTTGAAGACGGACATCCAGGTCCCAGCATGTTAGACAAAGGCCACCGTCCTCCAGGGACCATATCCGGTCCCTCCAAACTGACTGGCACTTTAAGTTCGAAGCCTGAGAAGGGCTTCCTGCTCCCAAGAACAGGTGTGCTGTCTCCCTGCTGGCTGGGGCCAGACCTTGTTTCCTGCAACAGATCATTTTATTTAAAAGCAACCCTGGGAGAGAGCGCAGTCTTTACTCAGGCAACAATTTGGAGGCAATAAAAAACGCCACATGTGAAACTTGAGTCATCCCTTTGTCTTCATTTTGCCCCAGTGACAGATTCACTGGGCTTCTCCCGTCAGCTGGGTTACGGGTTCTCTCAACAAGGATGAGGCAAGCAACACATCTCTACTGCTTGTCTCAGTTTTTCCTTTTAAAATGGGCTGCCACCCTCTTAGGCCGCTGGTGAGTTCTAATCAATCGGTGTTTCAAATTGCGCACACAATTTCTCAATTTTCAAATGTGCTGACTGCAAGAGTCTATTGTGAATGGAAACGGAGTACGTCTGCGCAGTCACTCTGTTGCTGCTGTCGGTACAGATCGCTTCCCCAAGGAAATAAATTACATTTCATTCTCTATATATTGTTTACTTTATAGTCTCTTGATCTTACTTTGCTGACTTCTTGTTGTAGATTTTTCAGTAGCTTGGTTCCCACTTAATCACAACAGCTTCTGTAAATGTTAGCGAGTTGTGTTATGGGGATTTGCCGCCAGCATTTCACAGCGGTTACTGAACACAGAAGCCCCTTCTCTCGTCTACCAAAATACGTAGGTAAATATTCCCCTCACTTTAAAAAAAATAATAGACCCTTAAAATGATTTCCCAGCAGCAGACTTTATTCCATGTTATCCATGCAATAACGCAAGGCGCGTTTTGCATTGTTCCTTATTTGTGGTTTTATGAAGAGGTCACTGTGTACACTGACGCGCTTGTTCCTTATAATCTACTCAGTCATTGTCCCAAAATCCTGACAGAAGAAAGGCTTTCTTCTGCCCTCTCCTAACAGAGCTGCGTGGTGGCACCGGAAGGAAGCCAGCCAGCTAAGACATGCCCCCAACCACATACCTGATTACACCTCTCCTTACTGAACCACCTTTTTGGGAGGGGACTGTTGTCTGCATGTGTTTATTGAGCTTATTTTATACCAGGCATTTAATTGTCACAACTATCGTACCAGGTAGGTCCTCTCCCAGTCCGTTTTACAGATGAGACAAGTGAGTCTCAGCGAGGTGAAGTGACTTGCCTGGTGTCGCTCAGCTTGGAAGTACAAGGCGGGATTTGAACCTCGGCCCTACGGACTCCTGTACTACGATGAGGCTAGAGAGCTCCCCCCAATTCAGACACCCTCTGCCCCTTGTTCTGAGCTTCCTGTCTTCACCCACCAAGTGTGTCTCCCCACAAATGTCCCACGGTGGCCTGGAGCAATTGAGCCAACGACCTCAGGAGCACAACTGAGCCAACGACCAGCCGTCTACTCTTGCATAAGTGGCCTCACCCCCTCTGAGCCTCAGTCTTCTCATCCGTAATGTGGGTATAATTAACCGGCCTCACAGAGCCATCTGTGATAACAAGCATGGGCATATGATTGAGCTCTTCCCATGTGCCAGGCACAGAGCCAAGAACTTCACACCATGACCTTTTAAATCCTCTCAACAACCCTACGTGGGAGATACTAGTATTACTCCATTTTGCAGATGGGGAAAGTGAAAAACGAAATGGAAATATCCAAAATGTGCCACCACCCACGCCTAAGCCGCTGTCCTCTTGGTGGCTCTCACTCCTTCTGCCCCAGCGCCACTACGCTCTCTTTTCCACGCAGCCATCAGAGGGATCCTATTCAGACCTAAATCAGAGCCTGTCACTGCTCTACGGCTCCCGTCTCACACAGAGTAAAAGCCAAACCCTGTGCCACGGCCTGCAGTGCCTGCGTGATCCGGCCTCATGGCTCTCTTGCCACTGTCCCTGTGCACACTCTGCTGCAGGCCCATGACCTCCTGGGGCTGCTCACATACCCAGCTCAGGGCACTGGCCCTTGCAGAGCCCCCCTGCCCTCGGATCAGTTGTTCCCATATTGCAAAGGTCCTCTCAGGCCACTGCACCTAAAACAGTACGCTCCGTCCCCCCCTCTTGCACTCCTCTCTGTTTACTTTTCTCTTAGCATCTAAAACCACCTGATGTGTATTTGTCTTTATGTATTTTTGCCTGTCTCCCTCTCCCCACTGTTATAATCGAATCCCCATGAAGACAGGGTTGTTGGCTTTTTTCCCCCGTTTATTCACCACAGTAGCCCCGTGCCTTAAGCACTGTTGGTGTTTAAGTAATATTTGTTAAATGAGAGAACTACAAAATAATACTAAGCAGTGCGTCCCTGGCCGATGCCTGGCATAGAGCAAGTGTCAATTAATACTGGCGGTTATGATCAGAGGTGTTAAACTACCTTGGCGGGAGGACGAGGCCATGTCAGCTTCAAGCCTCCATCCAACTCCATCCAGAAAAGTTGGTCTTCTGGGACCTGGAGGGACACTTCCCCCTCATAGCAGCCTAAAGGGGACAGCGACACTCCCTTGTCTGGAAGAAGGAGGATGTCCCAGACCCAACAGGAGGGAGTTTCTCAGGCTTCTAGAAAGATCTGCAAAGTTACTGTACATCTTCAACAGCATGAGTGGGCAACTGCCTTCCAGAGCCAGAATTAGGGGCAAATCACGTAGCCTGAGCATCTCAAGTGAGTGTTGGGCCTCTCCACAGCAGCCTGGCCAGCACGGAGGATTCAATTTTGAATAATAATTTGACTTTCTAATTTTGAAAGTAACACATGCCCTATAAAATATTCAAACATCAAAGAAATGTGTAATTTAGAAAAGGATACACACCCCTTTCCCCAACCCAGATAATTTACTGCTAATTTGGCATACTAGATATTCATCTTGAATTTATTTTCTAAGTATATTCTAGGATTTATCATTATTGCTGACAAAAATGGGGTCATACCCTACATAGCTTTTGCACCTTGCTTTTCCCCCCTTCATCGGGTTTATTGAGGTATCATTTAGATATAGTGCCATTCAGTGGTTTTAGTGTAAAGTTCTATGAGTTCTGACAAAACATCTACAGCTGTGCGAGCATCACCATAATAAAGATTTAGTACCGGTCCACTGCCCTCTCAAAATTCCTTGTGTCCCTTTGTAATCAACCTCTTTCTTCACCCCCTAGCTCCTGACAATGACTAATCTGCTCTCTGTCCCTATGTTCTGTCTTTTCCAAAATGTCATATAGATGGAATCACAGGGTACATAGTCCTTTGCTTCTGGTTTCTTTCACGCAGCATAAAGCATTTGAGGTTTCTCCATGTTGTAGCATGAATCAGTGCTTCACCCTTTTTTGTTGCTATATAATATGCCATTCTATGGACATACCACAGTGTGTTTATCCATTCACCAGCTGAAGGACATTGGGGCTATTTCCAGTTTGGGGGCAATTACAGATAAAGCCATGATAAACACTCACATACAAGTTTTGGTGTGAATATAAGTTTTCATTTCCCTTGGGTAAATAATCAGAAGTGGAATTGCTGGGCCATATGGTAAGTATATATCTAACTTGATAAGTAACTGCCGAACTGTTTTCCAAAGGGGCTTGTCCATGCACCTTGCTTTTATTTTTAACCCCACGAACATGTTATTATTTAATAATATGTATTTATTTGCTTATGAAAAACTGTTCCATCAGAATGTAAGCTCCATGAGGGCAAGGATACTGTCTCCTTTCTTCACTGCTACAACCTCTGCCTAGAACAGGGCCTGGCATGTAATAGGTGCTCAAGAAATGTGTGTAGGATGAATGAGCCCCACGGACCTCCCTTCACATTAAGGAAATGTAGGTCCGTGTTATTAACCTACAAGCGACAGTGTCGTGTATTCTGCGGTCCAGCTGGGCCTCACTTTCCTCCACTAGTCCCTTACTATGGGTCCTTGGGGTGCTTCAGTTTTTCACTTCAAGACAAGGCTAAGTCGACGGGCTTGCATATGTCTTTGTAAACCTGTGTGAGTTTTTCCTTTGAACAAATTTCTACAAGTACGATTGCTGGGTCTATGGAAAATCGCAACGTTCATAGCTATCACAAAAGGTTATGCCAATGTATACTTCTCCCAAGAGTGGAGGAGGCAGCCTGTTTCAGGAGATTACCTGTTTCACTGCAACCTTACCTGCACTGAGTATTGCCAGCGGGGAGAAATGTTAAATCCACACTGCTGGAAGTCTCAAGGTCAGCAAGTCCAATGCTGCTCTGATTTTTTGGATTTTATACAGGGGTACCATCCCTAGAAAGAATGGTGCAGACTGACATAGGACAGCCAACATCTTGTTTTGCCAAGGACCAAAAAAAAAAAAAATCAAAAAAAAAATCGAGACTGAAACAAATCTACTATCTACAAAACATAGTACCTCCTATGGTTTTATAAATAAAAGGACATTTTCACTCTACTGAAAAATTTGAAAGGCAAACTCTGAGAATAAAATCAGTCTAATTGGAATATACTTGGACTTGGTTTTTCTATTTCACTGTGAATTGGGGAAAAGAATGCAGCCAGTGTCTCGTGGATGGGTTTGGATGGGAGCCTGGTTACCACCAGCAGGCCTGCGTAGGTGACCCTGAGAGGGCTCTAAATGAGAACAACAAAAGGTAGTTGGAAAAAAATGAAACTAAACAGGGGGAAGAAATGAAAGTGTTACAATTAGCTAATTGGGCCCAGTTCTTCTGGATGTAGCTCTCTCTTCCCCACTGTGCACGGAGCTCTTCTCCACATCAAAGACCACTGCTCGCCTGGAGAATTGGAACCAATGTTTATGGAGTGCTTTGAAGATGTAAAGTACTGTTTAAATGCTAAGTATTATTATTATTATTACTTTAAATTTTAAATACTTTTTTTTTTTCTTTTGGTGGGAACTTTTAATATGTTGGCACTTCTTAGCTACTGTTGAAAATGAGCCTGTCGCTAACTCATGCCTCGATTCAGGCTGCAGTGAGGCCAGAAACCCAACATACCTTTGGAATATCGAACCCAATTCAACCACTCTGTCCTTGTAAATTGTGTTTTCTGGGAAGATGAACACTGTCAATCTGACACTGTCAGTTTATGTAAGAACATGTCTCAAGATCTAATTGAAATACAGTATCTTTCCAGGCAGAGTTGATAGAGTTATCACATTACAGATTTTATTTGACTCTGCATCTCAATTCATTCCTTTGTATAGTTTCCAGATTTCTTCATAAAACAGAAATTAGACACAGTCTTGACATTAGAATTTCACGAAGAAGCAATCAAATCCAAATTACTTCGAAGAAGGAAAGGACTATAAAAGTGACTAAACAAAATGAAAGGAAAAAAGATTCCTGAGGGCCCTGGTTCATGAATTAATTTTCTTATTTGGTCCTTGGGACAAATCCAACCTAATTTAAGAGGTTGCCAGACATAAAACACAAGGAAAAACTTTTGCATCTGTGGCTACTAAGAGCCTAAAGATAAATATTATAAAGTTTGAAAGTCTTGTTGACTTTTCATCCTTTTATTTTTTTGGCATAAAACTCAGACAATGAACCCGACTGGTCAATATCCCTTTCATGTGTTCACCGTGTGCTAATAGACGCTTTTTTATTTTTTATTTTTTTGAGCATTGGTGGGGAATTTTTTAAATTAAAAAAATCATCAAAGCTTAAATGAATCACCCAACATAAAACTTGGATCCAAAATGCAACAGTCATTGGGCCTTTGCAATTTCCTATGGTAACCAAAGACCACACTGTGTTTTAAAAACTATACTAGTAATGAGATTCACAAGAGGTCTCAGGTTACTAAGTGGCTTTGAGCCTCTTTTGAAACTGAAGTAAAGGAAAATCTCATTAATTTGAACTGTGTTAATAATGGAATTTGTTATAATTCAACCTGGCCTAAGCTGCAGTTTACCTCTGGTCTACCTGTGAAGAAAAATTTACCAGAGTCACAGGGCAAAGAAGATTGTGCAAGGCATGTTTTATGTCCTTAAAAGAATAAACTGTTTTAAGGCTTTTAGCACCTCACTCTTACCCAAATAAATTCCTGCCAAATCCAGATGAGTTTTAAATGTTGATTAGAGCAGACAGGAAGTAATACTACTTGGGAACCCTTTCTTTGTCAAATTCTCCTCTGTACTCAAAAGAAATAAAGGTTCATTTTGTTTAAGGATTCTAAATAGTCCCTTTAATGCAGAAGGATCTCTTAACCTGCCTTTCATACCAATTGTCATGAATGAATGAGATTTTATTGAAGCAGTGGCAGAGATCTGTAATTACAACCACTAACAAAGGAAAGAACTCAAAATAATGTTTTTTTCCATGACACTTATATATGTGTCAGTCCGTGTGCTAAGTAAGCACTTTCTGATTTCTTTATACTGAGCCTGGCAACCAACAGCTTCTTAATAGATGGTCACATTTACCGTTAAAGTAATCTGTATCTTCTTCTAGCTATAGGAGGACATTAACATCTGTTGGCCTCATTGGTCTCAATGGACAGATAAAGGATAATCAAAGGGAAATATACATAAATAAAGAAATAGATAATAGCTGATGGACGGATGGATAGATAGACATAGATAGATGGATGGATAAGTGGGTGGGTGGGTGGATGGGTGGATAGTTGAATAGATAGAAAGAAGCACGCAAAGCGAAGAAACAGGGAGAGATGGCACTTTGGACAAGCTAGCCAGGTGAATGGTTTTCCTCTCCATCCAATCACGAACGGTGGCAGGGCACATTAGAAAGTTAGCCATGAACCAAGAAAGACACAGCCTTCCTGGAGATCACAACAAGCTGACTTAGGACTCTGTATTTGGTGCTCCTCTGACAAGGTCCCAAGGCTGTCGGGAACTAACAGGAGGAACCAAGCAGCCTAGATCCCAATCTGTTCAGGAGGCTGGAGAAAGGCTCAGTGGGGTGTGCCAAGTACGAAGTCCTGCTAACTTGAAGAACTGGTTTGATTCCATGATGCGTGAATTTGGTTTTCCTACCACAGTATTATTTCATGGTTGTCAGTTAATGGGTACCAAATTCTCCCTCCTTACAAGAAGGAAATGCCTCAAATTCCCACCATTCCATTCACATTAAAAAAATTGTTTTAAAGTTTTTTTCTTTATCTGATTATAAAAATAATACCCCAAAATTAAATAAATAAGATAAAATAAGAGAGAAAGAAAAGCCCATACAGCTCTTCATAAAAACATCAAACCATATAGAAAAATATGAATGAGCAAATGAAAATGACCTATGATATCCACTGCTAACACATTGGTAAATATCTAATTAAGCAATAAAAACCATGTATTTAGAGAAGACTTACCATGTATCTGCCAATGGAGACACAGAGGACAAAATATAGTTACAGTTTCTGAGATTAGAGACTTCATAATCTACTAGAAGAAACCAATTAAATAAGCTTTTACAAGTGGGATGAGTATTTTGTAACTTGCTTTTTGCACTCAACAATGCCTCATGCACACCTTCCCATGTCAATATGTATATATAACAGGGATAAAAGTATTTGTCACTCTTTCCCCTTAATATTTCTTCTAAAGAGAATTCACCTTTGCTTGCCTAATTCCTAGAACTCTTGTTGGGCCCATCAAGACTGGAGAAAGCTAAGACTGAGTACACTGATTGCATTAGGAAGGACCAGAAGCTACCTGGGATAGAAGAGGAGACCAAAATGGGAACAAAGGAATTAAGAAGGAAGGAATGTCTGAGGGTCAAAAAAAGAACAGGCTGAGGTCGGGAGGAAGTGAAGAGAAGCATTTGCAAGAGCAGCTGCTGTGATGAGGGAGACTTATGATCTTAAGGATTTTTCAAAGTAACTTCAATTAAGATGTCGATTATTACCCAATGCTTTGGGGATTGGAGACTTGTGACTCTTGGAATGGGACACTATGTCGAGACTTGCCACAATATGGCCGTTGTAGTTTCAGACCATGTAAAGCTACCTTATGCTTTTTAATGGCTGTGTAGTGTTCCATTGTGTGGATGTACCAAACTGTACGTAATCCTTTCCTTATAGGCAGACATGGAGGTTGTTCTAAGTGCTTTTGCTATTAAATATAAATTCCATGATGAACATCTTTAGCAGATCAGCAGATGCCTGGCTATTAGGATACAGAGCAGGCAGGAAGGATGACAAAGGGAGCAGAGTAAAATTTGGGGAGTGACAATATATTCATTATCTTGATTGTGGTGATAGTTTCACAGGTATATACATATGCCAAAATGTATCAAATTGTACAGTTTAAATATGAGCCAATTATTGCACATCGTTTATAATGTAATTAAGCTATAACGTAGATGATGATAGACAGTTCAGTGGGGTGGGGGCATGGGAAGGTGAACAAGAGAAAAGAGATCCAGCAGATACTGCGGGGCTGGGGACTGCGGAGGAAAGGAGAGTCAAGCATGATCTGAACTCCACGGTGTGGAGGGTTCTAGGGCTGAGGAGATGGGCAGGGCAAATGGCCTCATGCCTGTGCCTTGAACCATACTAGTTTCTCATCTGCAAGAGGGGTCTGTTCTTGCCCCAACAATGATTGCCCCAGAGCCCAGCCCTGTGCCTGGCACACAGTAGGCAATCAGTCAATGTTTGTCAACACAAACAGACCCCACCTAAGCCCCACCCAGCCAGCACTAACACACAGGCATCCCGGGCACCCCAGCCCTCTTTCTGGCAAAAGCCTGGACCATCTTCTCATGTCTAGCCCAATGGCTGTCTCCATTCCCACAATCTCCCTGCCCCTGGCTCTGCCTTCCATCTTCCACTCAAGCTTGTCTCTTGGACCTAATGAACAAATCTGCTTCTCCAGCCCTACCTTGGGAGCTCCTCTTTGAACATGGATCCATTCTCTCTTCCGGCTTCTGATGGTGACCACAGCTTTTGCAGAAGGCAGGTTATCAGAGGTGGTTAAGAGTCTGCGACAGCACAAACCCTCAGTTTGTGCCTCGACCCTGCCTGTCTTTAATTTCGTGGCTGTGGGCAGGTGAATTCCCCTCTCTGAGCCTCAATTTTCTCATCTGTAAAATGGGGGTAGGAAGTATTATTGACAATAGTGCCAGGATTCATAAAATAAAGGCACAAAGTGCTTAGCACGCTGTGTGGCACAAGCAGGCACTGAATAAAAGCATATTTTATTTTATTTTTTATATAGTAGTTAAGAGGTTAAGAGCTTGGGGTCTGGAATCAGGCTGACCCAAATTAAAATCCCAGATAATTGCCCTCGGGCAAGTGACTTAATTTCTCCGAGCTTCAGTTTCCTCCTCTATAAACCAGAGATGATAACAAATGCATGGGTTAAGAGCCTGGTAGGAAACAGAGGGCACATTCAAACTGGGTAATTTGAGGAGCGTTTAATAAAGGGATTATTTGCACAGGTGTGGGCAGGGCTTAAGAACAGGACAGAGTGCAATATCTGGGTCTAGCAAAGGAGGGCGCTGTTCCTGCCCTGGGCCTGCAGGAGCAAGGAGAAGGGTTCATTCTAGACCGTGGAAGGGGGCTGGATGAAGACACTCACCCAACAAGAGCTGTGGCTTTTGGAAGAGGCACAGCCAGCCCACACCAACGAGGCAAGGAGGAACCTGGGCGGTTCATGGCCCAGACTCATTGTCTTTCTTCCCCTGATCTGCCAGAATGCATGGGAGCCCACGGAGGCCATCCACCTGGGTTCAGCCTGCTGAGCTCAGAGCACAGGGAGAGAGAGCGGTGAGGGGCAAGGAGATGAAATCCAACATACAAGGGTCCCACCTTGTAGGATCGATAGGATGAACTGAGATCACACCCATAAGGCATTGAGCACAGAGTAAGGCTTTGCTAAGCAGCAGGCAGCCCGTGATGACCCCAGAACCCATCCTAGCCTAGCTTCTCGTGGTTGGTATCAGGCCAGCCTTGACCCAACCTACAGGGCTGGGAATGGAACTGAGCTGATCTGCTCCATTCCGTGTTTACTTAGAGAAAACTTGGCCGCTGAAAGCAAGAAGACGTTGGCTGTGGTTTTCTGCAACAGCTGGGGGTGGAAGGGAGGCAAAGAGAGGGGAGTGGAACATACTAGGGCTTCTGAAAGCCAAGGGACCCCGGGGCCCAGGAATCTGAGAAGAGTCCACATTGAGGGCAGCGTGTGCTTGCAATCCCTCTGCCAAGGGACTGTGGATTTCAGGGCTGAGCAACGTGTCCTGGCACCTCATCCCCAGGAGGCAGGGCCATGGGGCAGCACCCAGCGCGGGCCATGTGGAATGTGCCACTTGGAACCGAGGCTCTTGCTTTTTAAAACTGGCTTGTAAATCTCTGTATAATTTTCAGGGTTTAGGAATTTTATTTTATCTGGATTAAAGTCATGTTCTGCTTTGGCATTGGAAGGCGTTTATGACTGTTAAAACAAGAAATGAAAAATATAGGCCTGGAATCAGGGAGACTCTCTCCTGCCAGACTCATAGGGGTTTGTCTTGGGGGCCAGGCTAAAGATCTTCTGCTCCCACTCCCCTGACTTCTCTGGTATTTTTTGATGAATCCGGGCTGACTGAATCGGAGAATCAAGTGCAAAGGCTTAAAAGGGCCCGTTAGGAAGAAAGACTTTACCTTTGCTTAGGTGAGCTCCCTCAGTTTCCCTCACTCATTCTATGTTTGCCCCCTCAAAGCACACCTTCCAGGGCATGGTGGAAAGGGCTTTCTCACCATCACTGGCATGTGTCTGCCCTTGGTCTAGGGGGCCAAAGGCTTCAGACTTTTGATTCATCATTCTGGGATAACTTTGAACTACCCAAAGTGCAATTTGGGGCAGGATGTAAGTAACTGAGATTCCAGCTTCCTTGGCACAGTTTTCCACCTTCTCTATTTCCTCTTGCTTTAAAGTATGCACACACACACACACACACACACTTCTATCCTAATGGCAAAAGTTATACATGCTTCACAAAAAACACTTGAGAAGCAAAGGAAAGCACCCAGGGGGCGGGGAAAGCAAAAAGTCATGAGAACAAATCACCCTAGCTTTTGGTGAAGTTTGTTCTAGTATTTTCCCTCCTACCTACCTATCACGTATCTATCTTGTTTTAATAGTATCGCAGACGGGGTGCAATCTTGTTGCCTGTATTTTCATGTATATATTGTGAGCATCTTTCCATTCCTGCAGATAACGCACAGCACTTTATCACATTAATACTAATGACCGCTGCTTATTAAGCACCGAGGTTAAGAATTCAGCCTTTGTTATCAGTTAGCTGGGTTCAAATCTTAGCTCAGTCAAGTTCTAGCTGCATCTTTGTTCAAGTTACTCTTGCTGGACTTGAGTTTCCTCATCTGCAAAAGGGGGATACAATTTTATCTACCTCAGAGGGGAGGTCGCTGTGAGGACAGATAAAATTCTGTCAAATAAAAGTCTGGGGCATGTGCAGGGCCATAGTTAAGCACTCAATGAATTACAGTTGATATTCTTCCTGTTATGTCAGGCAGTGATCTGTGTAGGACATTTGGCTGTGTTTTTCGTTTCATGAGCGTGCTATGTGCAGCATTTTCTCTAAATCAGAACTTTGGGCTCCACAGCATTTGTTTCATGGGAAGCAGCGAGATGATTTTGAACTTCTATCTTTCCCCAAGAATACGCGACAAAATTGGCAGTCTGTACTATGCAAAAATCCACCCAGAAATGGAAGAGAGGGACATTTGCACAAGCTGGGTTGTGTCTACAGAATTAGAAGGCACAGTTGGGCTAATTTTAGTGCCTAAAAAGTGGAAACATTGAACACATGCTTCATGGGGAAGGCAAGTTCTTGAAAGTGGCAAAAGGATCCCTCAGGATTGGTTGCATTGGGGGCCATTCCCTCAAGGATTGGGCACTGTCCGGATTTGTGCACAGCCTATGTGGCTGGAAATGAAAAGGTTGGGGGGGACGGGGAAAGGGTTAAATGTCCTTCAAGGCTCCAGGTTAGAAATGCCTGCGGAGACCTCATCTCGTTCACATTGCCTCTTCATTGTCTCGGTTTTCCCAGCTATCTGCTTTCCTTTGTCCTGCCACAGATAATTTTGATCCTGTGACCGGGCAGGCAGTCGGGGCTCTCTGGTATTTTGTCCTTTGGGATTTCTGAGCGCTGCAGCCCCTGTGATTGGCCTCACGTGGGCAAACTGCACACAACTCACTTTGTATCTGAGGAACAAGGGAGGGGGGGCTACCTCCTTTTCTCGCAGCCAATCAGGCGGGGGCTGAGAATTTATGAGATGGAGGCGAACCACTTTGAAGAAAGGCGCCCTTGTCTGCTGCCTCGCCATTGCTCGGTGGTGCGCGTGGGGCGGTGGGGAGGGGTGGGCACCGCCAGAGGGCCGGCGCCCTGGGGATGGAGGGGGAAAGAAAAGAATCTGAGAAACCAGGGTCAAAAGTCTTTCTGTGAACAGGAAAGAAAACTGAGCAGGCTGCCTTCCTCCTTGCAGGTGTGTTCTCACAATGGGGAGCCACGGCCCTCCCCAAGGGGCGGGAGGGATAGTGGCATCGCAGCCCCTGCCTGCATTTGCCCCTAGCCTCGCCACTTCTCATCTGCAAGCAGAACCTGGGGGGGTGGGGGGGTCCGGAACACTTCCAGAAGCAATCATGGCAGCTAACATAGAAGTAGCAACATCTCCACCGGGGCAGAGAGTTGCAGCTCCCGATCTTCCCGTCTTCACGTGCTTTGCCTTCATACCTCTGAGCCTCGGTGTCCTCATCTGTAAAATGAGGTGGTTAATAATAGCACCGTGCTCGTAGGGCTGTGGCGAGGAATGTGTACAAAGCACGTAGCACAGCCGCCTGGTACCCAGGAAGTGCTGAATAAGGAGAAGCTATTATTATTAGTAGCAATCATATTTGGTTTCAAAAGAGGTGTTCTGCTTTCCTTAAAGTCCCAAATCAAGGCCATTCATTCTATCGCTCTTTCATTCATTTACTCAGGGAATCAATAAACATTTTACTGGGCCTACTGTGTGCTGGCTATTTTACTGGAGATGGTCAATGTAGTTATCACTAGCTTGGGGCTTTACTATGTGTTGGGCTCTGTTTTCAGCCCTTCATGTGTATTAACTTGTGTAAGTTTCACAACCACACCATCGGGTAGGCACTGAGACATTGATCTCGACTAAAGGAACAGAGCTAGTAAAGACTGGGAGCTGGACTTGAACTAGGGTCTGCCTGCCTCTCAAGTCTATGAGTTAAGCACTCTGCTAGCTCTAAAGTAATAACCCATGATTCCTGCCCACCCCCTTCGGGCAGTCCCGTCCACTAGAACTTTCTGCAACGATAGAAATGTCCCATATCTGCACTGTCCACTGGTGGTTACTGAGAACTTGAAACGTGGCTAGTGCAATGGAGGAACTGGATTTTAAGTTTTATTTAATTCGCATGAATGTCAACGTAGATTTAAACACCACACGTGGCTGGTGGCTATTGTGTTACCGAGCACAGCTCTAGGAATTCAGAATCAAGGAGAAGAAATTCACCTTAGTCAAGGCAGTAAGTGTCATGCTGTGACTCTGCCCAAGTCCAAGGGCACAGAGACGAGAACACAGCCTGGGTGTGGGGTGAGGTCACAGAAAGCTTCCCAGAGAGCCTAGGGGAAGGAAGAGTTGGCAGGAGGGGAGGTCATTTTAAATATACCCAAATATGCTGGATTTCACAACAGCACTGTGCTCAGGCAATACTTTGGTGGAGACTGAAACCTGTAATCAAGACCCAGGGTCTCCTTTGAGCTACGAGATAACCAGAGCTCACCTACGGAGGATGAAAGAATACTGGATTCAGGAATGCGTACGCTGTTTTTCTTTTCTTTTTTTTTTCGGCGGCAGGTATCAGCTTGTGCTTGGCTTTTAACCATCACCTCTCTGAGAATGTGAAAACACCTGGAAAACAAATCTGAAAAATTCACTGGCTCATCAGAACGCCTTATTAATATCACATGAAACCAAATGTCCAGGAATCGTGAGCGAGCTCTAGGCAGACAAAAGAGTAGTGATAATAATAAGGGTAATGATAATAATGAAAAACAGTTACCACTTATTAAGACACTTACATTGCCAGACCCAATGTTAAGTGCTTTCGTGTATTGATCGTCTCACACAATCCTACAATCCATTCTCTACATGGCAGCAAAGTGGCCTTTTTAAGACATAAACTCTAAATCAGATCATGCTAGTCTGTGGCGAAAAACCCTTGAGTGGCTTCCCATTATACTTAGAATAAAATCAAAGTTTCTCACCCTGGCCTGCAAAGCTTGGCCCATGCCTACCTTTCCGCATCTGCTATCGCGCTCCACCTACTTGCTAAGCTCCAGACACATAAGACCCTTCTCTGGTATAAAGTGCCAAGTTTTGACTGCCCCAGGACCTTTACACTTGCTGTTCCCCCGATACGCAACTCAACTCCTGGCGCGACTCCTCCACTAGAATGAATGTGCTGGAGGACAGGGACGTTTGATCACTGTAGCACCTCCAGCCCCTAGGACAGTAGGCATTCAGTACAAATTTGTTATATGATTGAAAGAATGTTTGACCCTATGTACTAGGCATTATTATCCTCGCGCAACACATGAAGAAACTGAAGGTCAGAGGGGTGAATTTGCTCAAAGACACACAGCTTGTGAAGTTCCAGTGACCTATCCAGGGGATTCTGTCCATCTTCTTCTCCCTGTCAGCCAGCTGTGCTGAGGATGCACAGCTACCTCGGGAGGAGGTGCATCCTTCAAGATGTGGTTTTTCTCTCTTTACTGTGCACATGGCCCTGGTTTGCCTCATGAAGTCCTTTACTGCCAGGATCTGTCTATATAATAAGAAACCCTAGCTTGCGAAACTACCCAGTCTTCCTCTGGCTTTGACTTTATGTTTTTCTTTGATCATAAAAATGAGCGTTGTAGACAGACTGGAAAGTGCAGGGGGAAAAAAAATATATATATATAGAAGCTGGGGGACAAAAACCACTCATGCCCTTAGTACCCAGAGGCAACTTGGTTAATGCTTTGGTCTCTTTACTGCCAATCTTTCCTACCATCTTTAAGATAGAATTGATAGCATCTCTGTATGTAATTTTGTGCCCTACTTTTATTCCTTAACACTGTATCTTTAGAATGTTCTCAAGGCATCATTTTTTCTTCCTCTGTAAGGTAATGGTGGCATAATAGTCCTTCACTTGGGTACACTTAGTTTATGCAACCAAATTTCTTTTGTTTGTGGGGGAGGGTTTCCTTTTCTCATCTTGCAGGTCAGTAAGCCAAATGGACGTAAATGTAAGGAGGCACACATACAAGTATGACTTAAATATAAAGAGATGCGTGGACAATTATATATTCCCTTTTGAGATCGGAGAAAGGCATGTCTGTATTCCATCAGAACAAGTGTTACTGTTATCATTTCCTGAGATTTCGTAATATATGAAAGTTGTGGATATTCGAGAGAAAATCCTGAGTTATACCTAAACATCTTCACCCAAAGCACAGGTTTTAAAGCTGTGTTGACGCAACAAAATCCCTTTGATTGCCTTGTCACCTAGACCTTCTTGGCCAGAGACCTTTCCCGTGCAGCAGCTGTCACTGCAACCAGGACGTGGGATAGAAAAGGGCGGGGAATCTGAAGGTCAGAAACCCAGGTTCAAGGTCCAGCTTTAGGGCTTACCTACGTGCCCTTGGACATGTCACTTCTGCTCTTTCCTGTAGAATAAGTATGATAGTCCTTGCCTCAGGGAACTGTGAAAGCCAAATGAGGGGTCATAAAGTTGTTTGCAATTCTTAAGATCCAGTGAGTTATGACTCCAGTGCCTATTTAGAAGGACTTAAAGGTCAACAGAGCCAACTTCTCCAGCCCAAATGTTCTCCAGCTCAAATCTTTGAAAGGCTGGTCCTTGTTATAAGATGATATATATAAACTGGATTAGTGGATCCTCTGCTTGTGATAAATTTATGGGGATTTGAAAGAGTAGGTGTAGGCTTTGCTGGTTGCCTACCCGGAATCTATGTTCTACTTCCCCTGTTCCTAACAGAAGCCCTGTTGGGGTCTGGCATTCACCCAATCTTCCATTCAGCATGTGATTCAGGGCAAACTGACTCTACCCCCAGCTCTAGAGGTGGACCCAATTAGTCCCTCCCCTTGCTAATGATTGGCTCAACAGAGGATGTGTGACCCCATTCGGGCCACTGAGACACGGTACGGGGGGCGGGGGAGACATATGAGACAGATGGGGAAAGATCACCTTGTGCCTCACAAATTATCATAGCGATATTCTTTCGTCTCCCTCATGGGTGCCCCACTTTGAACTGTAGCAGCCATCTTGCTACCAGACTTGGGGATGAAGCCAATACAGAGGGGGGAAGAGCAAAGAGAGGATGATGGTGGATCTCAAAACTACCACCACCACCACCACCACCAATAACAGCAGCAAACATTTACTAAGTACTTAAAGGTTGCCAGGTACTACTCTAAATATATTATATGCTTTTGCTTGGGGGGAGGGGGTGGCCCAATCTTTTTTGATGGCCTGTGAACTAAAAATGGTTTTTACATTTTTTAATAGTTGAATTTAAAAAAAGAGCAATAATATTTTATGACACGTGAAAATTATATGAAATTCAACTTTCAGTGTCCATAAATAAAATTTTATTAGAACACAGCCATGCCCACTCATTTACCTATAGTCTATGGCTGCTTTCATGCTACAACGGCAGAGTTGAGTAGTTGGACAGAGACTGCCCACTACTTTGCCAAGAGCAAAGCCTAATATATTACTATCTAGCCCTTTATAGAGAGGTTTGCCCACCCTGGCTTTAGTGTTCACAACAACCCCATGAGATAGTATACCATTATTATCTTGTTTTTCACAGAGGAGAAAACTGAGGCTCAGAGAGGTTAAGTCATTTGTCCAAAATCACACAGCTTTTAATGGGTGGGCTTGAGATTCACTACCAAACAGTTTGTTGGCTCCAGACCCAGTGCTCTTAACCACTTTGGGAAAGAACCTGGATTCCCGATGACGTGGTTGAGACGCTGAGTCCACCAACCCTAAACCTGCCTCACCTTGGGACTTCCAGGTTTCAGAGGTATATGACATGACCGTATTATCGAAGCCGGTTTGAGACTGCATTTCTGTTGTTTGCAGGTGAGAGCATCCCAGCTGATGCCATGAGAAAGCACCTTAGAAAGGTTAAGAACGGAAAGAAAAGGCAAGCTATCACCTTCTTGAACCAACTGCCTTTTGTCCTTGCTCAGGAGAATAAAAGCTTTCTTTCTCCAGACACTTCAAGTCTCCACAAGTTCTTCCCTTTACAAGGGATTATGAAGGAAATCCTATTTTAGAATTGCGGCTGCTTTTGGCAATCTGCTCAATATTAGCCTGATGAGGAATTACACTCACTAATAAAATATCTCAAGTTGGGCTGAGTCTAATTGTTGCAAGTGCTAGTAGTAATAGCCTGTCGCGGGGACTTCTGTGCCGGCACATCCCTCCTTGGCTACAGCCCATGTGGAAAATCAATTTCCTCTAAATGTTTGAAGAATGGCACAGAAGGACCTGATTTCTTTTCCCTCTGCTGGAGTCAATCTGGAGACAGGGAGCCTATAAAATGAATGAAAATAGCTACAGTTGCAAGATGCAGGGTGGAACGCCGAGCTAAGCAAAGCCTGATCGCAAGCTCTAAGTTCTAGCTCTTTTGTCCTAAGGCCAGAGACAATATACACTTGTGTCCCAAATTGACGTGCTCTTAAAAAGTCACAGAATGGAAAGGGTTTGACTCCAACCCAGCAATTTCACTTCTAGGAATCTCTCCCACAGAAAAACTCCCACGAGTATGCAAGAATGTACAAGCAGGGTGTTCCTCGCGACCTGCTTTGTGATGGTGAAAAATTGCAGGCAAGATAATTGTCCGACAAGAGGAGACTGGTTATATAAATGATGATGCATCCATGCTTGGGAGCCATTAAGAAGAAAGAAGTAAATCTGTGTGTATGCATATGGAAAGATTTTTGTGATACGATCTTGAGTGAAAAAAAAAGTTGCAGATCAATGTATGCGTATACATAGTATGAGTTCATTTTTGTGAAACAAAAACAACAAAAAACAAAACTTTCAAAAATGATGTGCCTATTTATGTGTAGATGTCTGTACATGAGTAGAGAAGGGTCTGAAAGGATACACACCAAGCTGTAGATGGTGGTGGCTAAACCCAGAGGTGGGAATGGTGCAGGTGAGAGGGGAAACATCCCTTCTACACTATTTAGATTGTTTTTTTTTTTTTTTTACAACAAGGGTATATGGTTTTGGTAATAAAAAAGGAAATAAAGAATTGGCTTTCTGGCATGTATGAACAGCATTTCTCTAGGCTTGCCACGATTTCTGAGGGCTCAACCTTACAATGCTTACGATCCAATCAAGTCACAGATACAAGTCTGTTACGTAGCCTCATCTGATAGGTCATAGCTCTTTCTAGTCTATGTTGCCACAAAGGGCCTTCACCTCATCCTTAGCTACCTGCCTCCCAAATCAGAACCAAACCAAAACCTCCTTTGGCCACGGCCAGAATTTAAAGATTTACTTTTTCAAAAATTGTGTTGAAATATATGAAACATAAAATGTACCATTTTAACCATTTTAAAGTGTAAAGTTCATTGGGTACATTCACTATGTTATACAACCAAAAGCACTATGTGGTTCCAGAACGTTTTCATCGCTCTACAAGAAAACCCCATACCCCCTAATGTCACTCTCCATTCTTCCTTCTCCCCAGTGCCTGACAACCACTAATCTGCTTTCTGTCTCTATGAATTTGCCTATTCTAGACATTTCCTGTAAATGAAACCATACCATAAATGGCCTGATGTGACTGCCTTCTTTTGCTAATAAAATGTTTTCAAGGTTCATCCGTGTTGTAGCACTTACCAGTACTCCATTCCGTTTTTATGGTTGTGTAATATTCCATTGTATGGACATACCACTTTTGTTTATCCTTTCATCAGTTGATGGACATTTTGGATATTTTTCAGATATTATGAATAATGCAGTTATGAACATTGCTGTACATGTTTTTGTTTGAACGCCTGTTTTCCATTCTTTTGGATATATACGTAGGAGTAGAATTGTGGGCTCATATGGCAAGTTTATGTTTAACCTTATCAATATTTGTTTTGAAAACCCCAGAAGGCAAGTCTCCAGACGTGGAGGACATGCTATGAGTGGGAAAAATTTCTCTATTACGTCCCCTGAGTCTAAGCAGTTAAGTACGTAGGTAAGATAATTACTATGTAATTACCTTATCTAGACTTTAAAAATCATCTGCTGAGATCCCACTTCTTCAAGAATATTCCAAATATTGCTATTTCATGAGCAATTGGGGAACTGTTATTCAAAATACATTAATCAAATGATTCATCCGGGATTTCTCACATTTTACTTTCTGTTACACTTGTGGAAATTAAACAATTCTGACTCTACCTATGCAAATTCTGACTATTCCAAAGCATAATGACACTAACCCTGAATTGTCCAGGTGCCAGAACAGATCCTTCCAGGTGGGCTTTTGTTGAATGGTTGCCTGCAATAATCAGCCTATCTTAAGGCAGGAGAACCTGCAATCCGTAAAACATAGCAGTTAAGTTGCTTCAGGTCAGTAGGATGTGGATTCAAGACCCAACTCTGCAAATAACTAACTTACTTTGGGAAAGCCACTTAACCCTTCTGACTCCCTCCGTTTCCTCCTCTGTAATATGGGATCGATTATAGGACATACTTTATGGATCATTTGCTCATTCAACAAACATTGTACATCTACTATGCAACGCATACTGTTTACCAACACTGGCTAAAACACACTAGACTCCCTGCCTTTGTGGGGAGAGACAGACAATAAATAATAGACATACTAAATAATTATTTTAGGTTGGTGCAAAAGTAATTGCAGTTTTCACAATTATTTTTAACCTTTTAAATCGCAATTACTTGTGCACCAACCTAATAGTTAGCCCGTGATAAGTTTTATGAGAAAAACAGAACGGAAGGGCCGAGGGAAAAGCTGCATTTTAAATGGTGAGATCAGCGTAAGTCCCACCAAGAAGGTCACATTTGAACAAAGTCTTGAAGGAAGAAAGAGGATAAGTGATGTAGATATCTGGGAGGAAGAGGGACAGGTAGTGCAAAGGTCCTGGGGCCGCTTTGTTCTACCAAATTCACAGAAAGGCCAGGAGATGGGTGTACCTGAACCAGAGTGCCCGTGAGGGATGACAGAAGCTGATTTTGTGGGCCCCTGGTGAGGACTTTGGATTTTACTCTGAAGGGATAAGGAGCCCTCGTGGGTTTTTGACCTGAGCTGATTTGTATTTCAAAAGTATCATTCGATCTGTTGTGTTGAAAACAGACCACAGACAGACGAGGACAGCGGCAGGGAGGCCAATTAGGAGCATACGCAGTAATCCAGGTGACAGAAGATGGGGGCTTGGACCAGGGTGGTAGCACGGAGGTGGTAAGAAATAGCTGGGTTCCGAGTACATTCTGAAGGCAGAGCCAACGCCATTTCCTGTTGGGAGGATAAAATAAGATCATTCAGCAAAGCTCTTATCACAGAGCCCACATGTAGTTAGAACAAAATAACGGTGGGCACGACCATTACCAAGGTGGACCTGGTGTGTTCCCCTGCAGGGGTGGATCAGGGCCTACAAGGACAGTGAGCGAGAGGGAAACTATCATGGGTCCGTGTGATTTGCAGTGAGTTACAGGGCAACCAAAGATCACGAGGATTTAACACGACGGAGACTGGGGCTTCTGCACCTTCCAGAGAACTGGGAAGCCCAAAGCAGCACAGTCACATCGTGTGGACCAAAATAGAGATTTTAGTACCACGCTTTGTAATTAATTCCAAAAATTTCTTTCTCGTAGTGTAGGAAAGGCAACACCAGCCGGAAAAATGTTTGTTTCTACAGTCCCTGGCTTTGGAAATATTTACTGGCGATATCATCACAGCCCAGGTATTTGTTTGGGGGTTTTCGATTGAAGTGCTCAACTCCAGAATGCCTTTCAAGGAAGAAGAACCAATCGCCAAGAGACAATTGGATTCCTTTCAACTCACCTTCTCTTTGCTCCAAATTCCAGAGATGAGACAAAAGGTCGTTTCTGAGGCTGATAGAGATGGATTTTTCCAGGGGAATGCCAACGTCAGTCTCCCTCCTCTATAAACCCTCTGCCAAATGCTTCCCATCGGACATCTGGCCTCAGCAGGGAGAAACAGGGACCCAGGCACTGCTCTTGGCTTTGACGTCAGCAAAGGAAGGCTGATTTAATTCATCATTAGTGCAAATTGAAATCCACAAAACCATAGTGCTCTTCGTTCTATCACCTGCATTTCTAGAGCTGGCAGAGGTCTCGCTTTCCTTTTGTTTTCATTTTGCTCTGGATTAAGGTGTGATTTTCTTTTAACGGTGAATTAGAAGATAATAATGCCAGCGAGCTTATTGTTAATTGCTTGTATCTGTACTTAATACTTGTAAGTGTGCTCAGGTCTCACAAGCTAATATTTGGCTTGTCAAATGTGTTAGTCATTGTAATTAATTGAGCTCATATACATTTACTGGTGCTGTGGGTAGAGTTATAGGAAGAGTGGCAGAGACGAAATGTCTCTACCACCCTGCGCTTATCCCTAGAAAGGGAACTTTGGGGGACCGAATCCTTCTTGTGACATTCATTCTTTCCGTGTCTAGCTTCTTTCCCCACTCCTGCTGAGAGGGTCTTCCCTGTAAGATCTCTCTCTCTCTCTCTCTCTCTCTCTCTCTCTCTCTCTCTCTCTCTCTCTCGACTCCCTGTTAATTACCTTCATACCATCAGGCCCAGCTGCATTGCTTTGTTGGTCCCAGGGTCAAAATAAAAATATGGATCCCCTTGTTCAAATGTTTTTATTGATCGCATGCCCGTGAAGCTTTTGCTATCCCCAAATGGTATCTTCCCGCCAGAATGTATCTCGCCCCTCGTCTCTACAGGTAGCACAGCACGCAGCACACAAGAGGGGCTCAAGAAATAAGCAAAAGCGTTTTCCAAACGGAAGCTTGAAAATGGCCAAGTGGAACCATGTAACTCCCCTGCTTAAAAAGCCTCCTGTGGATGGAACAGAGGGAGATTTCTGTAGGAACAGAAATGTTCTATATTGAGGTAGGGGTAATGGTCACATGGGGTTAAAACATTTGTCAAAACTCATCAAACTGCAGGCTTTAGAAAAATGCATTTTATTGACGTGTAATTACACGTCAATAAAACACAGCATGCCTAAAAACCCCCGAATGGCTCCACATTACCCTTCGTCACATGTCACACAAGGTTCTTGCCCAGAGGCCCGTTCTCGGTTTTCTTCACCTCCAGCATTTCTGTGGCTCCCTATTTTCCAGCCCTGCTGGCTGCCAGCATGTCCCATACCTCCGTGCCTTCTTCCTCAACTGCCCCCTGGCCAAGGAGTGAAAAATTCAAACGCGTGACAACCAGTATGGCACCAGCACCAACTGGAAAGGACTGAAGAGCTGGAACAGGAGCCCAGCCCTGGAGCTTCCTGCTGGTAAGGTGTTAACCCTTTAATTCCTGCATTACAAGAAAGTAGATGAAATCCCAGGTGAGAGAGGGTGAGGAGAGGGGTACTTGGTGGGTTCCAGGCCCTGGCTATTCACCAATCAATATGGAGGCAATCAAATATTTACCTGGCATAGCCATACTAGTATATGCCTACAGAACCCACCACCTAACATGCAGGCCAGCCCTTCCTTCTCTGGCTGACACCTCCCTCCTCCACCTTCAAATCTCAACTCAGGGGCATTCTCCTCCAGGAAGCTGTCCCTGATTCCCTCTTCTCTCTTGATCGCTCTGTAATAGTATTTCTCACGCAGCCCTAGATTAGTTGATACACTTTCCCGTCTTCTCCATCTTTTCAAGGCTGAGATCATGACTTCTGGTTCCAAGGTGCCTGGCACACACAGACTCAGCTGCACACATAGGAGGGAAGGGATTTTCTTGTTGGCTTTCCTGGCACCTGGTAAAAAAAAACAGATACACATGTGTGGATGGATGAAAGAATGTGTGAACAAATGAACGAGTGAATTTCCTCTTTCCCTTGTCTGTATTTCCTTTCACGGAGACAGTGGGGACTCTTAGTACATGGGTTTGGACAGGGGGGATTGCGGCAGCTAAAATCTTAAGACTGTGGACTCAGGCAGCCTGGAGTGACCTTAGTTAGCCCTTGCCGGTTGGCATATTCGGGCAAGTGACTTAACCTCCCTGAGCATCAGATCGGCTCATTATTGATCTGGCTTCACAGGCTTGTTGAGAAGCCCAAATGAGACAACATCTGCAAAAGACTTAGCCATCAGCAGCTCGGATTAAAAAGAAATTGGATCTTGATCACCTGGGAGCCCAAATTGCTAGATGTGGTCACCAGACAACAGGAAAATAAGTCACTTGCCATTTGCAGCTATCCTCACAGCTCTGATTTTGCCTTCCATTTTCCAATTTCCCTCTGTTGCGTCCACAGGAGGATTTTAATCAGGCAAGTGACATGGTTACACTTTGTACCTACCTGGTCTCCTGGGTCAGATGACTGCACAACAAAAGTGAAATCTTTCCCTGCAATAAGGACACAACCATTGATAGATGTCAATGAACTGAAATCCAGAAGACAATAAAAATGGGTATTCTTCTTTATTTGCCTCCAACTTCCTGTTTCTCTGCTGGAATTTCAGCCATGTGTGAGAGAGCATGGGGTCCTCAATCTCGTAGATAAACCAACTTGTCGATTGCCTTCCCAATCAAAATGCCTGTTTTTCAACCTTTCTGGATGTTCCACCCAAGACTAAGTCTTGGCTAACCATGGCACAAATTGTCCCATCGCACCATACCTCCACTTCCTTCCAAACCATGGCCTCCCAACCAATCCCTAAATTTCCAGGGAAAAGCCAGTTTTGCATCCTAAGATCTTGGGCTCCAGAGTCAGTTACATGGGAGTTCCCATCTCCTTACCAGTTCCTGGCTATGAGATCTTGGATGAGGCTCTTAACCTCTCATGTTTTCTTTTCCTACTGAGGAAAGAGCAGTGTCTATATCGCAGAGAACCTGTGAGAACTAAATGACAGGACCAAATGGCAGAACTTGGTGCGAGTTCCTTAAATGTTGGTGTTCTTATTATACTCATTGTTGCAAAAAGAGGATAGGAGACGGCAAAAACTTTTAAAATTTTATAATAAACCCTGCAGGCCTGCAAAATTGACAAGACCCTTATTGGGTAAACCGTCTCATCATCTCCCTAGGGGGTAGGATGTGACCTTTATTGAGAAAATGACCTCCGCAGGTGTAGTTAAGTAAAGGATCTTGGGATGAGATCATCCTGGATTTGAGCAGCCTAAGTCCAGTACAAGTGTCCTTAGGAGAGGAGAGGAGAGGAAGAGAGGCAGAGAGGAGGAGAGATGGGAAAGGAAGAGGGTAGGGGAGGGGAGGGGAGGGGAGAGGAGAGGAGGAGGAAAGAGGAGAGAAGAGAGAAGGAGAAGGAGAAGAATGAAGACCTGCCCATGGGAAGACCATGTGAAGACAGAGGCAGAGACCAGAGTGATGCAGCCACAAGCCTAGGATGCTGGCAACCACCAAAAACCGGGAGAGACAAGGGAGGATCCTCCAGAGGGGGGCACAGCCCTTGATTTCTGACCTCAGGCATCCAGAACTGTGTGAGAATGCTACTTTAAGCCCCCACCCCACCCCAGTTGGTGACAATTTGTTACAGCCATAGAAAGTCACTATGGCAACTTCAATGGAGAATGTGACAATTTGCCTCCCCTGGGCAGTTCTGAGGATGAAGAAGATGATTCCGCAGGTTTCCTGCTGTAAATCGTTTCAGCAGAAGCCAGCGCGGGGCTCATTCAACCTGATCATGAAGAACAGACAGACTTGGGCTCAATTCCAGCTTCCCTTTTAATAGCTGTGCAATCGTGGACAAGTGACTCAACCCTTACGGACTTCAGTTTCTTTATATGTAAAATAGGAGTAGTAAGATGCCTACCTCATGAGACAATAAGATGATTCAGAAGATATGTGTGATGGGCGAGGTATGAAGAAAATGCTTGAAGAATGGCTGCTATGACTCTTTTGGGCAAATCCATCTAGCTTCTCACACATGTGCCAAGACGCTGATATGGTTGTGGAGTGGCCTGTGGCCGTGGGGAACCCACAGAGCGAAATGGCCCAAGGGGATTCAACCTGTGGACGTGCCTGGTTGCACTGCTTTTTCCTTCTGAAGGAAAGGCCTGGCTCTCTTGAGGTGCCTTGTGAAATAACCAGGCCCTCTGGGCTGCTGCATTATTGTTCCTTGCTGATGCCAAAGGTGATAGAAAGCCTTGAAAGTGTTGGCCCCCAGCTCCCAAGGCATCTCTCTGTGTGTGCAATGAACCTTCCAAAGGCAGTGACTTCTAACCAAGCAATCGTGACTCCGTGGCCGGTCCCGCTCCAACTTCCTGAGTGCGTCTGTGTGCAGGAGGCTCCACCATCCATGACCCTCCTACTTACTGCCTCGAAGGGGCACATCCTTTCCACTCAGTTAAAAGGACATTTTTCCAATGAGAGCAGGTCATATTTCAAACTGCATTGCCAAGGTATCAGGAGCCAGTAAAAGGGGGCATTTAACACCGTATTTATTTTGACTGGCAAAACAGGTCATGGCTGTAAAAGAAACAGCTCTTGAGAATGAGGCACCCTAGCCGACTGGGCTCACTCTTTCTACCCACACACACACTGTTTAAAGCATTCCAGGGCTGCTGCCAACTTTCCTGGCAGAGCTCTTATTTCTTTACATGTATGTTGCATTCCATCTGTTTAATGTGAGCTCTGTGCCATTCGTGGATTTTGGCAAGGCCTGGTGAAGTGGCATGGCGTGCTCAGGCTTGTTCTAAGCAAAACAGGGCAGGAGGCGGAGGGAGACTGGAGGCCGGGGAAGGAGTCCTATTTCCCTTTGGCTCAGGGGACCCTGGAGTTGCAGAGACCAAAGGGGAATTGCTCGGCAGTTTTTCTCCAGATGTGGTTGAATCACATGTGTGCCACTCCCGTGTTTCACCCTATACATGGATTTTGGGGTGCAGGTTTGCTGTTTCTGATACATGGCCAGAAAACTAAAAGTGATGGAGAAAGGTAACAGTGGGGAAATCCACTCCTGCTCATGACTCGGGGGTTTTCCGAGAAACATTCTAAGGTTTTGAAAGACCAGAAAATGCCCACACCTGGATCCATAGTCCCGGGGCCTCAAGAAAACTGAACTCAAGCTGTACATTGTTCTCGAGAACCATTAAATACTGCGTTGGAGAAGCTGAGGCCACGTGCTTTGATTTGAATCCTGTATCACCCACCTGGAAGACAGGAAAGCTGGGTTTACAGCACCCGATCATCTGGTGAATTAAGTTTAAAAATGAAAATGCACCAGTCCGGGGGGAGAGAAAACGAAACCCTCTAGAAACAGTTGTTGGGTGTCAGGTGACCGAAACCATTCCACTGATTGACTCAAATGTTCACTTTCCTTTGGTTCCTATTGAGCGGTGCTCTTCAAAATGGGGAAGCAAGAGTCCAGACAGAAAAAGAAAGATTCCAAGGTTAAAAGACCCATCAAGATCCTCACCTTCAGAAAAAGTTTGAGTACACTTTTTTTTTTTTTTTTTTGTAGTCGAGCCAAAAGTGTGGACAGAATCCCCCGGTTAAGAAATGAAATTACTCACCTGAATCGGGAGAGATGACATGGCACAGGAAAAAATAAGGTATGGGCTGCTAACAAGAAACAGCCACATGTGGAATAAAGTTAGTGCACATTGTGTAATCCCGGTTGGCCAGTTGTAAGAACAGGGAGGAGGAGGGAGCAGGGGGAACATGTTTCAGATGTGATTCAAGAGGGTCCTGGAGCCCGTCCTGACCCTCTGGGGTGGAATTTCTGACTCTCTTCTCTGCCTTGACTCAGAATAGGAAACCGTATCCTGACCGCGCGTTGCTTTTTATAGAATTCAACTTTCTTGCCAACTTCCTCCACAGCACAAGCTCATCCCTCATCGTCTCTAAACAATACGCCAATCATCAGATGGAAGTGAGGGGAGTGCTGACCTGTTTGCACCAAACATAACCCAGGCCCAGAGCAGAAGACAAACAATGGGAACAGAGTTTGGCTTTCGTACCCGGCCTGGTAAATACAACATGTTCATACAGGTTGGAAAACCGTCTGGCTCATCTGTGTACTTTCTCTCTTTCTCCCACTTCTTCTGACTTGGATCTCATCATTCGGCGCTGATGTTGGCCAAGTTACCGAGTGGATAATGGATGGTTTGTAAGATTAGTAATATGCTAAGGATGAAGAGTCAGGCAGCCAAGTGTATGCTGTCTATGCGATAAAATGACTTCTCTTGATTCTGGTTTCCCACGCAGCCTGACAGACTAGCCCCACACTGATCAGAATCAACGAGAAGGAGAACAGAACGACTTCATTCAGTCGCCATCTTTGCACGGGCAGCAAAACCCCTGGGATACCCCTTGCCCTGGCAATCAGTTAGGGTCATTTCTTATGTGTAAAGGGTCCTGGAGCTTAGCTGCCCGGAGGGGGACATTAATAGAATGCAAAGTGTTTAGTACTTCCTCATTAAAAATGGATTTTGTTTTCAATGCTTCGAGGACGAGAACAGTGAAGTTGGAAACTGTTCCTGTAATTGGGAGCAGGTCTCCTGCCAGAGTCTAACGGCTTTAAGGGATATCCAGTTTTAGGTTTACAGTACTACATTCTGGCTCATTGAAATTGCATCTAAACGTTGCCAGAATGTGTCATAAACCACAAAATCTGTACAAAAATATATCAACATAATGGCTCTGTAGCCTTAAGTCAGAGGGGTCAGGGGCAGTCTTTTTTCCCAGCAGCATTGTTCTTGCTCTGTCTCATGGCAGATGTGGGTCACCTGGGACAATTATCGTTCATGAGATTCCGACCCTGGTCTGACCAGTTGGCTCAGCTGCTTAGAACACTATGTTAAAGGGCTGAGAAGTTGGCTTCACCTGGTCCCGTGGCCACAAATGACATCCTTACCTGTGTCACACCAGACAAGGGCCTGGAATCAAGCCCAATGGGCCACCCCCATTTGCTCCGAGCAAAAAGTGTCATGTGCTCTGCTCAGCTCACCCATCCCAGCTCCACTTACCCTTCTGGGCTCCCTGGGCTCTAAACACAAAGCATCTTCTTTCAGGTCCTCCAACTGACCAGTTCCCTCCTGCCTCTGAGCCTTTGCTCATGCTGTTCTCCCTGCCAGGAACCCTCTTGTCCTGGCTGATTCCTGCTCTTTGTCCAGCCCTCAATTCACAGGCTGATGCTTTGGGGAAGGTCTTCCCTCTGTAGCTGTATCATGCAGGGTCTCTGGTCCCGCTCCCCACACAAGAACGCAGGATATGGCGAGGCCAACAAGGAACAACAACAGAGCCATACATAAGGGAGTCATACCACTGCATGGGTACGGCTGGGTTGGAGACACAGGAAGCAGGATCCACACGATCCGCAATCGCCGTCTGCTTCTCCGCCAACCACACTTGCTAGCCGCAATCCACACTTGCTAGCTCAGCCATGGCAGTTATATCAGTGACTAATGGCTAACTGGTTACAGCTGATGGCCATCTGCTACCCGAGCCAGCACCTTTCCACGTGAGGCCGAGAGCCTGGAAACCGCTCTCCTGGCTCTGTCCCCACAAGCTATCTTAGTCTGCTCGGGCTGCTATCACAAAAATGCCATAGACTGAGTGGCTTACATAATGTGTGTGTGTGTGTGTGTGTGTGTGTGTGTGTGTGTGTGTAATTCTGGAGTCTGGGAAGTCCAAGGTCAAGGCACTAGCAGATTTGGTATCTGGGGGGAGCCCTGGTTCTTAGACGGCCATCTTTGTGTCCTCACATGGAGCTCTCTGGGGTCCCTTTTATAAGGACACTGATCCCATTCATGAGGCCCCACCCTCATGAGCTAATCACCTCCCAAAGGCCCCACCTCCTAACACCATCACATCGGGGGTTAAGATTTCAATATATGGATTTGAGGGAGCCACACAATTCAGTCCATACAAGTAGCACTTATCAAAGTCGTCACTTAAAGCTTCTGCTTCATGTCTGATTAGAACCCTGCTTCTGTAATGTGTAATGTGTAATCTGTAATGTGCACACGAGATCGCCTAGAGGTCATGTGAAAACTCAGGTTCTGATTCAGCAGGTCTGGGGCGGGGCCTGAGACTCTGCATTTCTCACAAGCTCCCATGTGATGCTCATGTCGCTCAGCCATGGACCACACCCTGAGGCAATGGTACCAACCTTTCTCCATCAGGGAGGGTTCCATGAGACAAGACAGTCTGAGAGCAAATGAGTCAGGCTACTATTTTCTCAGTTCTCCTGGGGATGGAGCATAACTAGAACCATTAACCAGAAGTTAATTCATTACACACCTTAGATGCCTTAGCCCAGGGTTTCTCAACCTCCATACTGCTGCCATTTGGGGCCAGGTAATTCTTTATGGTGGGGGCTGTCCTGTGCATTGTAGGGTATTCAGCAGCACCCCTTGCCTCCACTAAGTAAATGCCAGTAGCATCATCCCCCAGTTGTGACAACCCCAAATGTGTCCAGACATTGCTCAACATTCCCTGGGAGGCAACAGCCCCCCAAGGAGAACTACCGCGTTAGGACATTAGGGAGTCATTCTCTGTCATACCTGGTGAAGGAGGGTGGGAGGTCAAAGAAAGTGCTTTGTTCACGGGTATACCCCCATCTAACACAATGCTCTGTATATGGCAGACACTCAATATGTACTTCAATACACAAATGAATGAAAATGAATGAATGAAAATGAACTCCAAAATCCTGCTTGCCTGGTGGATGAATAGAACGGCCTTCACACAGCCTCCAACCTTCTCCAAGGCCCCACTCTCCCCCCTCAAAAAACAGTAAAACTTGTGGGCCAGTTGTCATCCAAGGCACAATTTTTCTAAACGTAGCATTTTCCAAAGCAAATATCCTTTTGAAAAAAAAAATGTGAAGAAAGATTCTCGCTTGAGATCTTTTTTAAAATGTCTCCAATGACTAAAATCCTCTTACAGTAAGTATCCAGAGAACTGCATTTGCTTAAAGAAAATAAAAAACTGCCGTTTTTAGTCTCAAGTGTAGAAAGTACTTGAAAATCATATACTTTTTTCTTTCTTTTTTTGCATCTGACTGGGCAAATTATAAAATGGTAGAATTAATTTTGGTTCTAGATTGTTTCTAAAACTCCACCTCAGACTGAGGCCTCATGAATAAAGTAGAATCAGGGACTTATTAAAAAAAAACCCAAAAACCCTGTACTGATAATAACACATGGAATTCAAGGAATAACAGTAGTTGTAGGGTTTGTGGGGGTGGGGAATTTTAGAGAAAAATTGCAAATAAAAATAAATCTGTATCTTGCTTAAACGCTATGAACTTGGGTTCTATTAAGAAAGAAGGTGGCTCCCTGCTCCTCCCACTTGACAGACAGCCTCGTCTTCCAGGGCAGTGCCAGCTGCAACCCTGAGACACGGTGGTGAAGGTCAGAGGAAATGGATTTGGCTGTATTGGGCGCCTGGTTACCAGGACCCTAACTGTCAAAGTGGATATTGTTGCCATCAATGATTCCTTCATTGACTTCAAATGCATGGTCTACATGTTCAGCATGATTCCACACATGGCAAGTTCAGAGGCACAGTCAAGGCTGAGAATGGGAAGCTTGTCATCCATGGAAAGCCCATTAGCATCTTCCAGGAGCGAGATCCTGCCCACATCAAATGGGGTGATGCTGGTGTTGAGTATGGTATGGAGCCCACTGGTATCTTCACCACCTTGGAGAAGGCAGGGGCTCACTTGAAAGGTGGAGTTGAGAGGGTGATCATCTCTGCCCCTTCTGCGGATGCCCCATGTTTGTGATGGGTGTGAACCGTGGTACGTATGACAAGTCCCTTGAGATTGTCAGCAATGCCTCCTGCACCACCAACTGCTTGACCCCCTGGCCAAGGTCATTCATGACAACTTTGGCATCATGGAGGGACTCGTGACCAGTCCATGCCATCACTGCCACCCAGAAGACCGTGGATGGCCGCTCTGGGAAGCTGTGGTGTGATGACTGAGGGGCTGCCCAAAAGATCATCTCTACTTGTACTGGCACTGCCAAGGCTGTGGGCAAGGTCATCCCTGAGCTGAATGGTAAGCTCACTGGCATGGCCTTTGGCATCCGTATCCCCAATGTGTCAGTTGTAGATCTGACGTGCCACCTGGCTGCCAAATACAATGACATCAAGAAAGTGGTGAAGCAGGCATCGGAGGGTCCCCTCAAGGGCATCCTGGGCTATACTGAGGACCAGGTTGTTTCCTGCGACGTTAACAGTGATACCCAGTCTTCCACCTTCAATGCTGGGGCTCGCATTGCCCTCAATGACCACTTTGTCAAGCTCATTTCCTGGTATGACAATGAATTTGGCTCCAGCAACAGGGTGGTGGAACTCACGGCTCACATGGCCTCCAAGGAGTAAGATCCCCCTGGATCACCAGCCCCAGCGAGAGGAAGTGAGGCCCTCAGCTACTGGGGAGTCCTTGCCCCAGATTGAGTACTCAACACACTGAGAATGTCCTGACCTCCAGTTTCCATCCCAGACCCCCTGAAGCAGGGGAGGGGCTTAGGGAGCCCTGCCTTGTCATGCATCATCAATAAAGTTAACTGTACCCAGCCAAAAAGGATAGAAAGAAGGTGAATTCATTCAATTTGATTGTTTCTGCACACTCAGAGACTCAGAGACAAGTTATCAAACCAAATTGCTGTGTAGAAAGCAAAGCTTTCTCCCTCTTCTCTTACAAATCTTTGGGCAAATGGGATTTGGAGCACTGAAGAGGTTTCTGGAAAAGAATATGGTAGGGGTGACATTCCAATTCTTTTCTAAGTGTATCCCTCTTTACCTAGTAGAGGCAAGAAATCTTCTGCATCTTTCATGTCCACTCTGCCATCGATTGGTAGTGGTTGTATGCATGGTTTTTGGAAAAAAGTGCTATGATCGATTGGTAATGTCTGCCACAGGCAGAGGAATGGAGAGTGGTGGAAGAGCTAGCTGTGTGTTTGCCATTCCTGCATCCTGGTATGGTTTTGTCCTCTAACATAGGTGTCCCAGGCAAAAAGAGAACATCAAATGGAAGGTGCTACACATAACATCATGCATAACGTGTCTCACTCAATTTCACAGATACACCAAGTCAGCATTTCAATTCAAGAAACCTCCCAAGGCAGACATGACACTGTTGTGGGATATTTCCCTTCCTTCTCTGAACATAGTGGAATAGGATACCATAGGTATGACTTCCATTCATGGTCATTATGGGAAAATGCCATTTACCCCCATTCAGTTATTTGACATTTGACTGTGTCAAAGTGACTCCATATGCTACCAAAACAACACACCCTCCTTCCTTGGGATAAAAATGTCTTTTCATAAGACTTATTAAGTCTGAATATTAATCATAGTCATCATTTTTCAGTCTACTTGCTGTCCACAATATTTATTTAAATGAAGAGAAAAAATAGAAAATGACAAGTTTAGGATCTTTAAGATACAGATGAATAAGTAATGATGGGGAAGAAAGCAAGAGTAACCAAAAAAAAAGCATCTTTAAGTGAAAAACTCCACAAATAGACTCTTAACTTTCAATATTAGTCTTTATTTCAAAAACAAGGGGAGGGATGAATAAAGAGATGAATTCACATTTGAATAGAGTCCAAATGACTTAAGAATTTGGATTCTCATATTTCAGATGGACAAGGAATGATATTAGAGTTATGTGATACATTAAGGCTTGAAATGAAATGGAAATATTTCTTTCATTTAAAAGCAATTTTGTTGCCTTTGTGGTCCTCGAGAGTTTCCTAGGTTATGAGTGAAAACCATCCTCCTCCTCCTTTGCTTTGGGTTGATGGGCTCCTATTTCAGATCCAGCTTGTTTAGGGGGAAAATAGAGTTTATGATTATGAAAGCTCTTTTTTTAAAAAATCATGTGGCTGCAAGGGGAGGCTTTCTATGTAGAGTTCAGAGGTCAGTCATTTTGAATCCAAATGAGAAAGTCTTGGTAATACAATATAGCAGAATCACAACTGAATTTGGTGCTGGTTTCAGAACCTCCCCCTCATGGAAGATACTGCCATGAGACCCATCAGTGATTAGTGGGGCAAAACAGGAAGTGCCAGCTTGGAAAGACAGGAAACAGGTGGCCGAGTTCTTCTCCACTGCATCTCAAAAATAGAGTGTATGTAGTGGGCCCTATCAAGCACAATTTAACTTTAAATGCAGCAAACATTTATTATTAAGCACCTACTATGTGCCAGGTCCTGCATTAAGAGCTGTCATGTATTTTATCTCATTAAACCCCCAGGACAAGGAGAAACATCCTCGTGGATTCCACCCATATTTCCCAAGTGTGGATTTGATAGTTAACTTGGAGCAGGGTTTCTCAACCTCAGCACTACTGGCATTTTAGGCTGGATAATTCTTTGTTGCTGGGTACTGTCTTGTGCATTGTAGGATGTTTAGCAGCATCCCTGGCCTCTACCCACTAAAAGCCAAGAGTATACCCCACCCTAGTTAACCCAAGAGTATACCCCACCCTAGTTATGACAACCAGCAATGTATCTAGACGTTGCCAAATGTCCCCCAAAGAGCAAAATTGCCCCCAGCTGAGACTCTCTTCCTTAGAGGCAGCATGGTTTGGATGCCCAGGCAGCTGTAGGTAAACATTCCTTTTATTCCCTCCTATGGTCTGACTCAGTGGTTCTCAAACCTGAGTGGTCCATACACAATATTATATATACTCTACTTTGTGGGCAGGAATTTTCAAGGGTAGTTTGACTCCGTTCATTTTGACCTTACATGCTGACATGAGAACTTAATCCCTCTCTTAAATTTAACTCCACAGGCCTCCTGAAGAGCCCCACTGTGGTCACAGAGGTCTTTTCAGCACAGAATCTCTCTCATGCCCAGGCTTTTTCCATGAAGCCAATTGGTGTTAACTGCCATTTTTGAACACTTCCCACAACATTGGGACATCTCACTGCATCCTAATTATGACACCGTGAGGTAGGTACTAGCATTGCCCCATTGCACTGAGGCAATGAGGCTCACACAGGGTAAATAACTCACCACAAATCACACAGCTAATAAATGGTGGAACCCACAGGATGCCAAGCTGTATGGCTTTTCAACAGAAAATATGTGCAGGGTACATTCCATAACTATTAGCGACTGTTTACTAGTGGGAAACAAATCTGTCTAATTTGATCATGAGCAGTTACTCAAAATTATTTCCCTGAACCCAAATAAGGACTGATTGCATTGGCCAATCCTCCCAACCTCGCGGCTAGCAAGGATACGGGTATTCAGGATGCATATGCATATATACCCCAAATTGTGTTTCTCTCCCAAAACACAAAACGGAAGCTCCCCAAACGTCATTAACTAACTGTCAAAACAAAACAGATCATTTCATTTGGAGCTACAGAAAGACTGGAGTGTTGGCAGGTACTAGAAAATAATCGCAATCACACTTGACACATCATAACATCATTCTACATTTGCTACTACATTTCCCCACGTGGGTGGGTGCTTCTCGAGGTTAAGGACTCACTTACTCATCATCACTGAATCCTACTACATTTGTGGAGCTTGTCATTAATAACAGGAATGCACTTTTTAACCTAACACTCATGCATGCTTTATTTCCATTCTCTCAGTAACTGTGGGTGGTCTCTATTTTTGATATCCTCTTTTTCATAGGAAGAGATTGAAGCTGAGAAACGTAAAGTGATTGGCCCAAGGTCACTCCTTGTTAAACTCTGGGTGCAGACTTTGAACTCAAGTCTCATGCTCCGAACCCCAAGAGCTCATGTTTTTTACAATAAGGGATTCCAAGGTAAAGATGAGTTGGGAACTCCAGGTGCTAGATTTGGCCTTGATGTCTAACATTGGTGAGCTGTCTTACTATTAAGCAAATTAAATATAGAGAAATTGCATCCTGTAAGCCTTTAGTACACATGGATTCAACCATGTATGCTTGTGGAGAAAGAAGAACAATGTAATAAATATAGATAGTTCCTGTGGCCAGCTATGGGATGTGTGCGTGTCCAGGGTGACTTTTGGGTGGGACCTGGCCTTGGCTGACTCCTTGTCAGACTCAGCGATCACCAGTCTCTTCTCATGTGTGGCCCTGGGCTGCCCCGAGTGGGAGTCCAGTGTTTATTGATGTTTTTAAAGTGTTTAAGGACTGTCATTTCTCATACAATCTGACCCCTAAATACAAGGAAGTTGCTTCATCTGGTTCTCAGCCAAAGAACAATGTGGGATAAACTGGCTGGGCAGAACTTATTGTATTGAGAGATGTCTATGGATGGCCAATGTGGCTGTTTCCTAAGGGATTTTTGAGGGATATATGTGACTATCACCAACGATACTGATGTTTTATCCTAAGACATACTTCAGAATTAGTGGGAAAACATCAAAATGAGACCTTGTGCAAGAGATCCATGAAGACATAAAATAAGAAAGTCAACTTTGACTTTTTTTTTTTTGAGTGCTAGGCATGGTTCTAAGAAATTCATATGTACTAACTCATTAAATCATCATAACATGCCTATTTGATAACTTGCCCAGGGACATAGCTAGGAAGTGGCAGGATCAGGATTTGAACCCAGGTAGACTGGGTCCTCTACACTAGACCACATTCCTATCTCCCCAACCAGTGGTGATCCCCAGGAGACTTGGATTAGAGTTCCACATCTTTCCATCTCCCCCAGACCTGATCCTGTCCTGTAAACGCTGGGAATTCAACAAAGACTTGTTTTGACGTGAATCAACCTCTTAGATTATTGACAGTCCTTTAGAAATTTTTGACAAGGGAAAAGAGACAACTACCCAGGAGTTCAAGATTTCAAGGCCATCGATAGCTTGGTAAACACACCGAAAGGCTGGAAACAAGGTGAAAAAAATGATGTAGAAATAGCCTCACCATATCTATAGAGTATGTTATACTGCATAACAGAGGCTGTAGAGAGTTGTGTTTTCACTCTCTACAGAAAACACAACTTCTTTGTAATGTTTTGTTTGTGTTACTGTTTGTTAGTGTGAGGGGATTATAAATGAAAAGTCAAATATTATAGTGAGAATTCTATTAATAGGGCCAGTGGTTGAATGTGGGCCCATGTTTGTCCTAACTCTGAAAAATGCTTTGCGAAACCCAGTGGTACAGGCGAGGTAGCAGGAAAGGCTTAGCTAGCCTACTCAAGACAACTATTTTCAAGCCAGTTGACAACCACTTTGCCAGGGTTCCTTTAATGAGCTAATGACAAAGGGCTCTTAGATGTTCTCTGCAGCCAGTCCTAGGAGCGCTACTTAAAAACCACTGAAGGAGTCATAGCACCTGAAATACCATAAACACTACAGCCTCTTAGAACGTGTTAAGAAGTGATTGTCTCTGCCACTTCAGACTGATTTGTAGTAGTCAGGTCTTTTTCAGTTGCAAGCAACAGAAAACCAACTCAAATTTGCTTAAACAGAAAGGAACATTTGCTCCATTAGGCATGGCTGAATCCCTATGATTACAGACTGTCAACAGGAATCTGACTTTGTCCATTTTCTGGCTTCTCTTCCTTTGCATTCACTCTGTTCTCACACAGGCTTTCCCTAAATGGCATTAAAGCTGTTCCTGGCAGTTTCAGCCTTGCATTCTACCTGCTTAGCACCCCAGTGGAAAGAGAGCACCTATTTCTTAATAGTTGTAGCAAAAATCCCAGGGCTGAGATTCTTTGGCTTTGATTGGCCCAGTTTGGGTCACATGCCCATCCTTGAGCCAAGCCCAGTGGCCAGAACGTGTTAGTCTTATTAGTCAGGTCTGGGTCATGCCTACCTTTAAAACCAAGACATGGGCAGACCCACTTGAACTATAAGGATCAAGAGGGAGGAGCATTTTCCCAGAGAACCATCTAGAGTCTGATGCCAGATAATGGAGGCATGCAGCAAGGGTTGGTGGTGGATGCTGCTGAATGGTCAAAACCAATGGATGTCCTTGGAACCTTCTCTCTAAATTATCTCCAACAGGCAAGGTATTACTAAGCAGAGGAACTTTATGTGGTTTACAAGCATAATTTAGATATTTGCTTAGCTATCTGAGGTTTAAAACATGGCCTGTATTGGCTACAACATTTTGGAAACATTTTCTGCAAACTGCACTCACCCACATGGTTTGAAGTTTTGGGGGTTCTCTTTCCTTCCTTCCTTCCTTCCTTCCTTCCTTCCTTCCAATTCTTGGAACAAATCCTTAGGAAAAAGAGGAACAAAAATGCCACAGAATGATTCAAAACAGACGACTGGAAGAGCAGCAGAGATGGCAAATTAGCACACAGTTGACATTCCTTCTGTCTTGATGACATTTCTTATGTTGAGTAATATTCTCAGGGTTCCTCTCTGCCTCTCCTTTTTTATGTTAATTAGTGTTCCTAATTACAAAAGCAGTACCTGCCCAATTCAGAAAGAACTGAATGCATCCTGAAAGCACCACACACACACACACACACACACACACACACACACACACACACCATGGCCCACAGTTTTAGTTAGAAATATCTATTTAATGAGTATCATGCCCTAGGAGTTGTCCAGGCACTACCCTAGCCCCATTTCACAGAGGAGGAAGCTGAGGCTTACAGCATTCAAGTTGATAAGTGGTAGAACTGGGAATTGAACTCATGTCTGTCTGCCCACAAAGCCCCTGTCCTTATCCACTCGATTATTCCTCCACTCTACTCGGAAATTTCCAAAATTAACCTTACAAAAATGGCATATTGTTCATAATGCTTTATGGCCTGCTTTTTTCATATACCACATTTTCCCATTTGTTTAATATACTTCTATATAATGTTTTTGGACTGTATTGAATCTATCATATGGATATATTATAATTTACTCAACAAATCCCCAATTGTTGGACATGTAGGTTGCTTCTGACTTTTCAGTATTATATTAATGCTACAGTGAACCACTTTGGGGGAACATTTTCACATATATCTCTTATGATGTCCTTAGGAAAATTCCTAGAATTGCTGGATCAAAGGGATTGTGTATTTTTAGTGTTTAATACCTATTACCAAATTGTTATTCAGAAAGGCAGGCCCAGTGTACAATCCCACAGCAACATATGAATTTCTGTTTCCCCACTCTGTCCAATTATGCCTCCTTCTCAGAGATTACTAGTCATTAGCTAATTGCCTCTCATCCCCTGCACTGGGGAATGGGGACCTTTTCAAAGTACACATCATTTAACAGTATTCAAATAGTTTAAGGCAAATGCAGTGGTAAAAATTTGTCAGTAATCATTTGTATCCCTATCGCTGTCGCCATCTGATTCGAGAGGGTTCATAATCCCTTTTCCCCAGGCCATGGGACTGAAACCACAACCTTGGCCCGGACTCTAGCCAGTACCACGAAGATAACTACGGGTACAAGTTGGTAGTGATGCGTTGGCTTAAGCAGAGGATGCTGTAAGGCTGACCTGCCATAATGATCCTCACTGATGACTAAGGGGTTATGTTGACATGGAGCCCATCCCACCCAACTTCTGTTGGTATGAAAACCACCCTGCTTTGGGGAACCACTGTCAGCTGCTTTGTGTCTCATGGTGGACAGGGCCATGGCTTGTAATGTAACTGGATGCAAAACACAAGATAATCACACTTCGTTAGCAATTTGAACTTGAAGAACTGAAACAATTGAAGACAAGTGGAGAGTAGCTGGGTCCATTAATGGGAAGAGGGGTGCTGGAGGGAAGATTCTATTGCCTAAGATTCCGTGGCTCGATGTCGAGTGCAGGCTTGGCACGTAGTAGGTGCTCAGTCCCTATTTGTTGTTGAATGAATGCATGGAGTTGATTACAGTGGATCTCTCTTTTTCTACTCTCTTCAGCACTCCTTTCTCCTTCTTCTGGTAGCAGCACCCTCATTCCTTTGGGAATTCCTATGGGAACTGTAATTCTAAAGTGTAATGCCAGCAGGGGGGAGGCAGGTTCTTGAAGGAATGGGAAAGAGACGTCCACTTCATGTAACTGAAACTACGCTTGCTCCACCTGAATTGAGAGATGACATATAAACTCCTCAGCGCTTGGGACTCCATGGTGTGACCGCAGTGTTTTCTCCCTGTTTCTATGCTACTCCTCCTTGACTTCTCTCCATTCCCAGAACGTGCCCTGTACTTTCTGTTTTTCGTGCCTTTATTCTACTATTTCTCAAGTCCAGTGTATTCCTCCTTCCATCTCTCCCATGGAAATCCTACAAGGCCCATCACAAATGCTACCTCGAGGGCCCTTTTCCTGATCGACCCTATTTTATTTTCTTCAAAGCACTGGTCAGGACCTATCAGTCCCTTATTTGTTTATGTGATTACGGCCTGTTTTCCCCACCATGAGGCTGCTCAGGTGAGATTTCGTCTTTCTTGTTCACAGCTGCCTCCCTGGGTCCTAGAACAGAGCCCAGAGCACAGTAGGGACTCCAAGAATAGGTATCCCAAGCAAGGTCAGTGAAAGATTCTGCCCAGGAGGTGGCCTCTTGAGCAGAGGGGGGCACCTGCTGAGTCAGCTGGTGGGCATGTGTCATGAATCCCTGCAGCCAAGGAGCTGCAGTTCTGTCCTGGTCCACCCTCTTCCTGAGACCCGGGGTGCGGGTGGGGGGAGGCGGGGGAGGGGCTCATCTCTTCTCTAATTCCAGAGCTACCCCCCAACTTACCAATAAATTATTTCTCTGACCAAGTGACTCTGTTTTGGCTCCTGGCTGTCACAGAATCCTAACCATATACTATCTTCATAACCAACGTTCATTTACAGAGGAGGAAACTGAGGCAGGGGCTGCCTCGTGTTTCAGGGCCGGCATCACTTGTGGGCTTCGGGCGGCTTTTCCCGAGTGCCTGTGGTGTGATCAACAGCCGTCTCAGAAGAAGATGTAGCCTCTTCACTCTGTTTTCGAACTCCCTACCTGCTTTGTGGCAACCTGACCTCCACGGGGCTTGGGTTCCTCCTGGCTCGTCCATCTACCAGGGGCCACGGCCGTCTGGGTGTACGTGCCCTTAGCTGCTCTCCAGGCTCCTGTCCACTCTGATTGGACTCGATACAGAACAGAAGATGCAACATTGAGATGATTTCTAGACATGCCACCTGTCGGGACCCGCGGGTCAGCATCATTCACTCACCAAATATTTACTGAGCCTACTGTGCGTGGCCCTCTTCTAGAAAATTGGGATAATATATCAGATCCCTGCCCTCATTAAGCTTACAGCCTAGCAGGGGGAGACAAACCATAAGTAACAAATCATCATAAATAAGCAAATTATCGAGTGTATTGGAAGGTTATAAGCACTCTAGAAGAAAAAGTAGAGCCAGGTAAGAGGAATTAGAAGGAAGTGGTTGAGGTTGTAAACAGAGTACTCAGGGGTGGCCTCACTGAAGAATGATTGGAGGAAGGAATGGGCCGAGTCACATGGGTGCCTGGGTGTTCCAGGCATAGGGACCGCCAGGGGCAAAGGCCCCAGTGAGGAGCTTTAGAACCCAGCAAGTGTGGGTTCCAATCTATTTCCTTTCTGTGTGAGCTTGGGAAAGTTAATTAACCTCTCTGAGCCTCAGTTTCCTGACCTGGGAAATGCGAATGAAAATGAGATCATACCCATTATGCAGCTGGAATGGGGATGATACTAACT
The DNA here is from genome assembly GCF_036562045.2 of Rhinolophus sinicus. Taxonomy (NCBI): domain Eukaryota; kingdom Metazoa; phylum Chordata; class Mammalia; order Chiroptera; family Rhinolophidae; genus Rhinolophus; species Rhinolophus sinicus. Next base: position 29,376,930 of record NC_133765.1, on the reverse strand, counting down.
GTTGTTCAATACGGGCCCTGCCCAATCCCAGAGATTTGGGAAATAGCTGCAGAAAAGTCCGAGGTCCCAGTGGTCAGCAGAGTGCGACAATTAAGAGCATCGGCTCCAGCTCTGTCATTTTGTGGTCCTGTGACCTTGGGCTAGTTTATGTAACCTCAGTCTCCTCACTTTAAAGTGGGATATTAATAGCAACGCCATCAGAGAGTCATTGTGAGGAATAAATGAGAGGATCCTGGAACGTGCTCAGGAGGTGGCCTTACCTCTGAAGAAGCACTCAATGAATGGCAGCTATTTTTTTGACTGAAGCCATGGGGAGAGAGGCTTTCTTTTCTCTGTAGGATTGTTAAGCGGATAGAATGTGAGCCGGGAGCTGCTGGGGGCCATCGGTGGGAGGTCCTGCCTGCAAAGGAAACCAACCCAAAGAAGGCAGAGCTGTGGCGTGGACAGCAAGGGACTCCTGATGACCTTTTTCTTTAAATGTAACTGAAAAAAAATAACATTAAAAACTTATAATCACGGAAGTGTACCATCCACACGTTTAACTTAAGCTAATTCAGCTCTAACGTGCTTGCTTACCTTGATAATGAGGAATCCTCAGGAGGCAAAAGGGCAGGTAGGAGTTGCCATCTGGGAAAGGTAAGGAGTGAATTTGGGTCCTTGGTGGCTTCCCGGCTTCCGGCTTCCATAGCAGAGAGAGGCACAAACCAAGCCCTCAAGTCTCCCCTGCAGCAATGGTTCCCAATCATCCCAACATTCAGCACCTGGGTGCTCTTTTAAAGACCTCCAAAAGTCTCACCAACCTGTAAGTGAACCTGTTGTCTGAGAAAAGGCATAACAACACAAAAACACTATGAATTATTCTGGCTTGAAAAGAATTTGCATATTTTTTTCATTGCACTAGCTTTGAAAATCTAGTCATCTGTCTATGCGTAGAAGGTAATGTTTATTCATTCCACAGACAATTCCGGCTGCATTTTGGATGAGCAGGGCCTTGCTGTGACTCCAGAGCCCAACCCCCGACCTCTGCAGTCTCCAGGTCACACTGGAGCAGTTCTCAGTTTGCAGCCCACAGCCCATTGAGTGGGTCCGTAGCTCCCTCCTAAACACCCACAGTCAGATCCATTCTCTCTCTGATTCTTAAGAACAAGTAACACCACGTACATCCATCACTTTCCGGCTTTAGGCATGACTAAGTGCCACTTTCTAGGAAACTACTAAGTGAGTGACTACAATTTACTAGTCATAACTAAAATTAGTACGTTACTAGGGTTTACCACGAACTCAGCGGCAGTATTCTTGCAAGTCTGGCTCCTGCTCTGTGCTTGCCAACACTGTAAAACTCCCACGGCACAACTCAGGAAGTGGCAATTGGTGGTATAGATGGGATGCAGGGTCTTTGGCCTTGCCTGGGTGAGAACCACTGTTCTAACAGGCTCTTGAAATTCAGAAATCTCCTCTCTGGGATCTTCAGTCCTCCATCCTTCCCTGACATTTTGAGCTGCCCCCACATCAATCCTGACTCGGCACATTTAAACCACAATGAGTTACTCACACAACAGACTTTAAACAACTAGTATCCATCAGTAACATCAAAATTCCAGTTCTAACTTCCAAATGCCAAAGACCTCCTTCACACACTTAATAAATATTCATGAAGACTCCAATATATCAGGCATGTGTTAGTTCCGGGCATACATAATGAAGTCTGTCACATTCCCTGCCTGCATTAAGCTTACAGTCTGGTGTCAGAAAAAGACATGACGTAAGTAAACAGCAAAGCAATCATACAATTCTCGGTGCTTAAAAAAGCTACACCAGGTATCGATGGAGAGAATAGCAGGGGAGGCCCTATTTAAACATAGTGGTTAAGGAGGGTGTATCAGCCCGGGTTCTGCGGTTGTAAGCAACAGAAAACGATGCTGGAAATTGGCTGAAAAGATGTGGGGTGGCTCACAAAAGCAATGGAAAAAACTGGAAAAGGCACAGAAAGGACAGGAACGAGGGAGATTCTGGGGGTCTAGGGAGCAAGAAGGAGTGGAGTATCTTAAATGTCTCACATACGGGATGTATCAAGGCCAACCATCTCGCATCCCTGGTTCATTTAGGACAAGGGCCCCCTTCTTGCTGGAGAAGGTGGTGGAAGGGGAGGGTACTTTGACTGACAGTTGCTCCAAGACTACATGGAATGGGAGGGAAATAGGAGTTCTACGGCAGATCCCATTGGTTGGCCAAACCAATATGCATTTCCACTTCCTTCCTTTCTGTCTTCTTCCATTGTCAAGGCTAAAAAAAAACCACCAAACTGAAATCCTTGCCTTCCCAGCCTCCCTTGCAGCAAGAGGTGGCCACGTGACACAGGTCTGGCCAGTGAGACAAACTACTGGGGCTGGGGGTAGGGGGTGTTCTAGAAAAACCTTTTTTTCTGAATAAAAAGGACAGATGTTGCTGGGACCACCACTTTCCATTCTTCCTGTTTTGAACATGGATATAAATCCTAGAATGGCAGCCATCAGCCTTCTACAAGCATGAGAGAAAGCCCAAGGGAATTACAGAGCTACTCTTCTGGATATTGTTGTGCTGATGAACAAACTCTGCACTCACCTGCAAACTTGTTTTGTGAGAAAAATAAACCCCTATTTTTTTAAGCCATTGTTTGTCAGGTATTAGCCTATTACTTGGGGTTGTTTGTATCGTAAACTTGGGGTTGTTTGTTACTGCAGCAAAGCTGACTAATACACTGAAAATAATGCTGTTACCAAAAAAAAAAAAAGAAAGAAAAATGGTATGGATGTTGGGTAGGCAAAATTAAGGAATATTGACTCTTGAAGGCCTTACTAAGAAAGTGACAATAAAGCTGAGGTATAAATCCTGAAAAACAATCAGCCATGCAAAGAATCAGGTGAAGAGTATTCTAGCTCAGGGAACAACATGTTCAAAGAGCTGAACTAGGAAAGCACTTGGCATTTTTCAGAAATTGCAAGAAGATCAGCATGGCTGGAACATCCTCGTTCTCACTCTATTCCCATCCCCCCCCACCCCCCGTTCCCAATCCTTTAGCTTGGACTCATGTTTTTAATGCCACTGTCATCAGCTTGGACTTGATGATCCAACTCAGATTCACCGTCCCTGACCATCCATCTCTCCAAGGACTCAGCTTGCAATCATCTTGGCTCATCCCACTCTTAGCTATTCCAGCTCTGACCCCAGGAACCAAACACCAGCCTGGGCCCTGTCTGGACCCCTTGGAAACACAAGGCCAGGCATCAGACAAGTTGGGCTTTCTCCCATTCTCACTACCCTGGCTCATCTTGCAGGGCTCCAATTCAGCACTGAGGAAGTAGAAATCCCTCCACATCTCTTAATTCGTGGTTACACACAGCTCGTTAAGCTTAATTAATGAGGCTTTATCAACTTGTTTCTGATGCCGTGGTGGAAAGTTGAACTCTACATGAAGGCTGGGGAAACAGATGGGTGGGTGTGTCTTTATAGATCTCAGTGGTAAGCTGTATTCCTGGTGGGCACTCATTGGATACTTGGTTGAAAACAGTCAAAATCCCAAGCTTATTAAACTAAGTAATATATCTGCTCCTAAGTCCTATGAAACAGACCGATTTTAAGATACCTGCCTGCACACAGGTCCTGTCACTGAGAACCTGCCTTCATCACAGCCCTGGAATGCATCCCAGTGGCTTTCCATTACTCAGGAGGCTTCTCAGTTATTGATCCCGTTTGGGTTTCTGAGAGAGTTGTGTCTTTACAATAAACCCTGTCTGGCTCAGGGGGAGCCTGAGTGGATCTCTGTTCTTTACAACTCAAGATGTTCAGACCTGCTCTCAATTTTGCCCACAGCTGCGTTACCTAGTAGACACCATAGCAATAGTATGGTTATCTGGAGAAGCGCCGCCGCCTAAGTTGATCCTTTGGGAGAAGGTTTGGAGTCAAGGTCAGCCACGCAGAGAGGAGATGAGGAAGGATAGGGAAGTCAAGAAATAGAAACATGAAGTTGGAGGCTGACAGAGATGGAGGAGGCTACTGGCTCTTCTGAAATCCACAAGCTGGGGTCCCTGGGGGGCCAAGTTCAGCCTTGCAAACAAACATGTTTTGTTGGGCTGGAACCATGTATTTTTAAAAATTTGAGTGTAAATGCTTTGGGACAAGAAAACACTTTTTTGTTCCCCGTAGTCTTCACCACTCCCTATTGTCAGACATCCAACAGCTTCCTTCACTTCGTCACATACACAGCAGGCTTCTGTAGCCAACTGTGTTTGTCATCTGCGCTTTATGTAAAAAGTCTGGCTAGAAAGGATCTATCATTCAGTTCAACCCTGACCTCACATTTGAAATCTTTCTTTCAGAGTCCCACCTTTATTAGCCTTATTAATATCTATTCATCATTTTAGTGCATCTAATAATGGGCAAACCTGCATCGAAAGTCAAAAGGAGCATCTCGTGTTGTTTTGGACTTGAGGGATGGATAACACACACCTCTCACCAGTTGCTGAAGCTCAAGGAGGGAAATAACCTCAGGAATTCCCTTCGGAGGGAAAGAACGTTCTCAGTGGGATCATTTCTGCCTCTGGGATCATCTGACTTCTCATGGGAGGAAGAGCCAAAAATGTCTCCCTAAACTAGAAGAGGGGGGAAAAGAAAATGCCCTTTGGGACTGCCATGATGGGGAAGGCTGATCCCGGCCGGGGCACAGCTGAGGGCAGTTAGGCAGTGCGTCCGGCCTGGTAAGAGACGCTCCTGCTCCTCCGGCTGCCTTCCCCAGCTCAGCCTGAACTTTCGACCCCATTGTCTACTCTAATTACTGGAACCAGCAGGATTAATTCCTCGACCTACTTTCCAGTCCTTTTTGCTGCCACAGAGCGATAAGGCCTCACTGGGCTTCTCTCTGTCATTTTAATGCAACAGAACTCACTGAGAAGTTACATGCAAACTCGCATTAGAACCAAAGGAGCATCTATCTCATCTTTGAACTGAAGAAAGGGGCTCAGGATTGCTCCTTTTCAGCTGATTCTAACATTCCCGTTCTCTAAAGCTACTTAACAAAGAGCAATCAAACATGTGAAAAAAAATCCCCTACTTTGAGAACAATGGGATATAGAAAGGAAAACAAGATATTTTATATCTACTAAATTTGCATAAAATGTGAACTGGTAATACCAAATGCTGGTGAGATTGTAAGAAGCCAGTATGTTCGCAAGTTGCTGGTTGGCACAATTTTACAACACAGCAATATACATCAGGGGCCATTAAAAACATTGCTCTCCATTGATCCAGTAATCTCATTCCTGGGAAGTTATCCAAAGGAAATGGTTCAAAAGAAGGAAAAAGCTGTATACATAGAGACCTACCCTGCAGCATAGAGACAGGGGTGGCAAAATGACCTAGGCTGGCAAACCCATGGACCAATTTCAGCCTGAGGCCTGTGTTTATATGGCCAACAAGCTAAGAATGATTTTTTAAAGCATTCTTGACAGATTGTTAAAACAAACAAGCAAACAAAGGATATGTGAAGGTTGCTGACCCTGGAGTAAGAGAAAACTGGATGAAGACTATAAAACAACATGGGGAAATGTTTACAATACATTAAGCTTTGCAGAATATAAATGGAATGGTCACGATGATATCAACCATGTGAAAAAAATATGTCATGTGCACACAGACAAGAAGAGTAGGCAAAAATGAAATCTAGTCTTCGGGAGTAATTTGAAATGATGTACTTTTCTCAAAAAAAAAAAAAGAGGGCCGGCCCAGTGGCTCAGGTGGTTGGAGCGCTGTGCTCCTAACTCTGAGGCCGCCAGTTCAATTCCCACATGGGCCAGTGAGCTGTGCCCTCTACAGCTAAGATTGTAAGATTATGAACAACAGCTCTCCCTGGAGCTGGGCTGCCGTGAGCAGCCGGAGGTTGGTGTGAGCTGCCATGAGCCGCAAGTGGTCAGCAGCTGCTGTGAGCCGCTGGCTGATGACCACCACCGACTGCCTCAGTGGGGGGCGGGGGTGGGGAGTGCAAGGCTCATAATACCAGCACGGGCCAGGGAGCTGTGTCCTACACAACTAGACTGAGAAACAACGGCTTGAACCGGTCGCAGGGGGTGGGGGGGGAATGGGTCGTTGGAAGAAAGGGAAAACAAAACAAAACAGAATCCTTCTTATTAAAAACAACCTGGATACTCATGGGCAGGGAGTTTATTGTGTAAATGCTGCATTCTTGTGAGGGAATACTATGCAGCCATTAAAAAGTGTTGTGGGTCTATATTTACTGAGACGGAAAGATGCTCATGATATACTGTTAAGTGAAAAGGCATATAATAGAACAGCCTGCACAGTGTGATTTCATTTACATAAGTTGAACATGTATCCATGTCTGTGTATATGCATGGAGAACAATCTGGAAGGATAGACACCAAATATATTTATAGCAGTTATCTCTGGGTGATGGGATTTGGGGTGAATTTTATTTTCTTTTTACTATTGGAAGGTTTGTGGGGTTTCTTTTTGCAAGGCCCATTTATTATTTTTAGAATTAGAAACAAAGTATTTTCACCAACACTTTTTTAATGTTGTTAAAATGTTTTCACACTATGCAAGGAAAATTTGCCATTTACAACGCAGTCAAGGTCCTAGGAATCTGAACACAACTGTCCCCTCTGAGCTACTGGCCTGCCTTATCACACTGTCCCCACTTTGAATGCTACTTTCTCTAGCCTGGAGCTCTAAAATACAGGTCTAAGATTAGGTTGAAAAGAGTGAGGCCCATGCTTTGGGTTCAAAATTTAAGGTGACACGGAAAAACTCAGTAATCACGATAAATATTTTAATGCCATGTTTCAAAAAAAATAAAAATGAATGTGGAAAATCCATGATGAACAAAATATTAACATTTTAAATAAAGACAAGACCAATTTTTCCTTTTGCCTCTGGCCTTAATGTGGCTTGACATTGCACAGTTACTGATCCTGTTTTTATTTAAAATATTGATCTTTTGTTCATCATGGGTTTGTTGGCATTAATTTTTATTTCTAAAAAGTGTAATACAGAATTGTACACCTGAAATCTATGTAATTTTACTAACAATTGTCACCCCAATAAATTTAATAAAATAAAATTTTAAAAAAAAGTGTATTAAAATATTATTATACTTGATACTGAGTTTCTGGCACCCCCTTACATATACCAAAAAGCACTGAATGATACACTTTATAATATCAAATTATATCTCACTGACGCTGTTTAAAAACTTTATTTGTGGCTATCGAAATTTGAATTTTATGTTGTTTTCATGTATCACAAAATATTCTTCTTTTCTTTTTTTTTCTCCCAGCCATTTATAGGTGTATAAACATTCTTAGCATGTGGGCGATATAAAACAGGTAACAGTCCCGATTTGGCCCACAGGCCATCATTTGCTGCCTCCTGAGTTAAACCAGGGAAATGCTCACACAGAACCTGACAAGCAAGACTTTAAGTTTAAAAGGAGTCAACTGGCCTCTGTGAGGCTGCTTCCTCCCATAGAAGATGGGCCAATGCCTACCACTCGGGGTGCTGTTAGGGAAATACAGGCTAAGCACCTAGAACAGAAGCCTCCCTCGGGGGTGTCAATATTTAGGTTCTCCAGGCCCCAGGCAGCTTGATCTGAGGCCCAGAGGCTGCTGGATCAGTCAGGCCATCAGTCATTGGCCTCTTTCTGCTGTCCGTACTCCCCACTTCTCGCTCATATTTCTCAGCAGAGTTTTTAATGACTGTCCCAGCAGCCGCCACCTAGCAGCTTATCTGCCTCATTACTTTGCGACAGGGCTGTAAAGCTGCAGATAACCCTGGCTCTCAGGGCGGGGAAGGCCGCTGCCTTATCAGACACCGCTTGCAATAATTAACCATGCGGGGAAATAAAAACAAATATTGGACAGCGAATGCCTCACATGTAACCGAAAGCCCCTGACTCAATGAAGCCTGTGGGCTCTGCTGTTTCCTTATCGCTCTAACTCTGTACTCATTGCATTTTTCCTGAAATTTTGTAATTTCTACCATCTGAACTCCTGTTTCACCCTGTGGGGAACAAACAACGCCCACATCTTAGCTTTCCAGTTTTCATTCACCCTCACTGTTAAAGACCTTGCCCTCCTTCCTTCCCAAGTCTTTCTTGCTCCCAAATTCCTCCACTTCAATCTGTCACATCAGACCATCGCTTAATTGGATGCAGTTTTGCGTGTGGTAGCAATGTGCCAGCCTTGGAGGATGGATCATGAGGGGGTCTAAGCCCATCTGACCAAGTGACCAGTTTTGGCCAATGAGACCTAAGCAGAAGAGTTTTGCTTTCTTGACAAATGAGGGTATAGCTGGCATTGCCTCTGTCATCGTCTTCCTGTTTTGAACTGGGAAAATGATGGCCGGAGCTGTGGCAACGATAGCTGACCATGAGCAAGTGGTCAAAAGACTCTCAGAGACATTAGGCATGACATGACTGAGGCACGCAACCAACACCACAATTCTTGTCTGATGAAAAGATAAACCCTTATGTGCTTAGCCACTGTGATGCTTTTGGTTACAGACAGCGCCGCAGGTAGTCCTGACTGGTGGAGCAGGGTTGACCATAGACAGGCTTTCATTGCGAGCCCAGAGCACCAAGCCGAAGCACCAACTCGTGGTGTCTGGGGTCTAGGGTCAGGTTACCAGGCAGGCTCAGCCACTTAGAACTCAGGTCCTGAAGGTGAGACCAGGAGACCTGAGCCCCCTTTGCTAAGTTAGAGACATGGCGGCAGGTTAGCTGCCAGAGGACGAAGTGCCTCCATCCCACCTGGCACGCTGGGGCACGGCAGGGCCAGAAGAATGGGTCTCCCGCAAGGACAAGAAGGGCTCACCCACCCTGACACCTGTCTAGATCGGGGGCTGTCGCTCCACTATGTGCCCCGACCCCCTGCTTCCTCAACAGGTTCTCGCATCCTGTTGCTCTGATTCTCTCTCAGGAGGTCTTATTTTCACAACCTTCTCCCTTTGTTCACTTGCTGCTCAGAATAAGGTAGAAAGTCGATAGGACAGCAGCTTAAAACTCCAAGGGGCTGTACCCCATCTCCGCCCCACACCCGTATCCCAACCCAACCCCCACGTATAAACATTTGCTGCCTGAGTGACTGAACGCACGCGTGAGCAGACCCCGCAGACTTCATCCCTTCGCTCCGTGCTAAACCATCATAATTTCTATTTGACTTTGTAAAGCATTATGTAATTTGAATTCTGCAAATTTACCTTCCTAATTATGTTCTTCTTTGGCTAACATAGAAATCACTTTGTCCAGATCGAGCGATGGTGAGGGGAAGTTTGCTATGTGTTGGGATCATAAGGTACATAATCCATACACTATTGGCAGTCAAGAGTTGGCTATATCAGGAAGGTCAACTGGACTGATATTTAAAGCATGGGAAAGTGTGTGTGTGTGTGTGTGTGTGTGTGTGTGTGTACATGCCTGGTATCCAGCTTCTGCATTAGCCAATCCATGGAAACTGGATCTACTTAAAACCCCACCTACCAGCTCACTCTTGGACTAGACCTTCCAACCTCCTTGTCACTGTTTTGCGGGTCACACGGTAGTCCATAGCTTCAAAGATCCAGCAATGAGTCACACTCCACCTGGCCCTGCTCAGACTTCCGGACTAGGTTCCCGGGTTAGTGTACCAGATACTGACATACTGCTTATCTCTCTGCTTGGCCAATACAGAAAAGAATGAATGAAAGCAAGAAAGCAAATAAGGAAGGGAAGGAGGGAGGGAGGGGAAACGAGGAAGGGAAAAGGATGGGTGGATGAACTCTTCATACCATAGGTTCCCAACCTCAAATCTCAGTTCTCCAGTGATAACTGCTATGTGTTGACTCCTATGCCACCCTTCCCCCTAGATCGCCACTGACTGACTGCTATTTAGGCTGGAGTTGGAGTTTACTTGGACGTTAATAGGCTCCACTTTCCCCTGGGAAGGACCCCAAACACCCAACCAACCCGGCAGGAGACTCCTGGCCGCACACATATGTGCCGGGGCCTGGGATGCCTGGTTCCTGGGCTTGTTCCAATGTTTAGACATTTGATGGGGCCTGACTTGGTCATGTGCCTTTAAGCTGGCAGGTCTTGCCCCAGCCACAGGGCCAGTATTCAGTACAAATGAACGACTGACACTGTCAACTCATTCATAGCTTTTGTCCTGAAACATTTGCCTGGACCTTGCTAGCTTCGCTTTTGTTCCTAATATCCTCTGGGTATTTTGGCTCCAACTCCTATACTAACCCCCAGATTGAGTTAAGATTCCACACCATTGTCTGTGATCTCATGGTTCCCTCCCTCCTGGACAACGGGTCACACTTGACTTCTTAACCACAACTGTACCACTGAATTCTGCCTTCCCTTCTGAATGAAGGTTCAAGCGAGTGCCTCTGAGGACACACTCTGGGCATCCAAATCCAGGAGCCTACATTCACAGCATCTTGTAGCATTCTGTCTCCTGCATCTATACCTGTGGATCGGCTTGGATCAGTAACACCAGCCTTCCCTAGTCTTTCTTGGCAGCTTTCATTCATCAGATGTTTATCAAATACCTACTATGTGTCAGGCACTGGGGATTTCATGGCAGCCTACACATCCACAGTCAGGACACTGAAACCTCTTGGAAAGACAGACACGTGAACAGGCAATGCAGCATGTTCAGAACCAGAACAGACGTACAAGACCTCCATGAACCATCACAGCACCTCCCACAAGGAAAAGTCAGCACTAAAATGAGGGAGATGACGGTGGTGCCCTATACCAAATGGGCTGCAAATGGAAACCCCAGGAAATTGCTGACCCCAAGTTCCCTACCCTGGAAAGCACCCTACTTCCTCCTCTGACGGCCTTCCCTGCCTTCAACTACTATGGATGCCACGAGTCACTCAGATAACCAAGCTCTGGAGGGCCAGCCGGGCGTTCTTCTCACAGAGGAAGACTTTTTTGAACCTCCTCTTGAGGTGTTTCTGCCCCGAATGAAAGAGTTGGAGGAATTACTGAAAACACAATGACTGCCAATTCTGCTCCAAGATAATGGGGACAAAGGCTTTTAAAGAACTGTCTGATTCTAATATATATATATATATATATTAAAAGGAGGCTGGGCTCTTGTCTCCATGAAACAAGAAACCAAGAGATGCACACCGTACATAAGTCCTGGAGTAAGACAGTCAAGAAGAGCAAAATAAACGCATTAAAAGAAAGGTTTGTTCCCTCTCCCTCACATGGGTATTTTTAGCTAATACTCACAGCATGGCACCTGGAAATTTAAACTCGCTAATTTGAACTGTGTGAGCAGAGAAAGTCTAAAAGAGTAAGTGGTTCAAATGATAGAATTTATTTGGACAGAAATTATTGAATTACCTGGAAAAAGTAGAGCAGCAGCAGAAGCAGCGTGGGGAAGTGGTGGAAAGTCTATTTAAATGAATACAGAAGGCTGATTTGGTAACAGAACACAATTGTTTTCATGCAAATGATGCCTGAAGTCCTCAAAAAAAGTGGTTTTCCTTCCTCTTCCTGCCGCGATGGGCTTCCCTCCATCACTTGCTGTCCTCTTACTCTTCTCCTCAGGACTTAAGGTGGGCAGGGCACAAGGGGAGAAGTGGCTTCTTAATAGAGGAGGGTCCAGAAAGGTGAGCCTGTTATATTAGGTGGGTGCAAAAGTCATTGCGGTTTAAAAGGTTAAAAATATTTGCAAAAATTGCAATGACTTTTGCACCAACCTAATACTTGCGATGCTATTCATTTCTACATCTAAACCTTTTGTGTTAGTCCTGATTCTAGGAAAGAATGGGACTTAAAGTAGGAAGATTTTATTAGGGGAAAGGCCTGTGTGGGAAAAAGTAGGGAGGGACTGAGGCAAGGCTCAGAGGACCATCAGATCCTGATGAAGCGGAGAGGGGAGGGAGGTTTTGTGGGTGCATCCCAGATAACCGTGCAGTCTGAAGAAGATTCGGCAGGGCCTGCCGTGCTCAGGCATTGGCTGGGAGAAGCAGCCCTGGGGATATCAGGCCTTGATCAGCTACCCGCCCTGTGGTAAGAGGTCCTCCAGGCACATTGTCAGGGTCCCTCCACTTCTCTTTAGTGTTAAGGTGGCTCCAGTTTCAAGTTCAAATCCACGTATGTTTGGATTAGGGCTTTCCGCACAGCTTTTGGATGTGGGATGCAAGGGAAGAGATAAAGTTTGCATGCTAAAACATTTCAGTTGCTGAGATAGTCCAGTGGTTTATGAAGAGCATTGGAGCAAATATTTAAAAATCAAGGTAGAGCTTCTCAAGGGTAGTGCTCTCCAGGCAGAAACACTTGGGACACCTGTTAAAATTTCTTTATTTCTGCCCAGACTTGTTGGATCAAAACCTTGAGGGTTGAGAAACAAAGCTCAATTCGATGCCATATTTATCGACAGCACCAAGGTCAAAGGAAGCTCTTTTGAAGGGATTCACACCAAACCCAAATTAAATGATACCCGAATAAGTGACATCAGGCTATATTTTCATATAACAATCTACATATTTCCTGCCACTAGTAGCTACATACACCCTCCTGCTTCAAATTCCTATTTTCTAAACTGTCCTTTCAGACAGCTAAGAAAAGTTACAACATTCTCCAAGAACTGTGCTTCAGTAAGGTTACCCAATTGCTTTCCTCCTGTTAATCTGAGGGTCTTAAACTATACATGTGGTTGTATAGGCCTGAGCTACCAGTCTACAGGATAAAATCAACCATCATAACTCAAGTAAAGTGTGTCTGATTTCTCCTCACCCAAACTTCAGGGCTGACCATGTTTGAGATAAAGAATAGACAATTAAACCACTTGGGAAATGCAGGGCAGGCGTGGAGGGGGGAGGAGGCGTGGATATAGGAGAGATGGGGTCACAGAGCCAACTCCTGTCTTCATCCCTTCTGAATTGCCAATGCTTTCTCCTTCCACGCCCCGCTGGATTTCATAACTTCCATGAGGCCCCTTTCCCAAAAGGGACTGACAGTCCTGATTCCAATCCTTAAACTTAGCTGGGTAGGAAGGCCAGACGTGGACTTTGTCCTCTGCCTGACACGGGTAACCTTGACTAAAAAGAAACCACCACAATGCACATGGCCCTGAAACTAAAACAATGGACCGCAATATGCAGATTAGGACGTTGGAGTCATCTCTCCATTGGCTCATTGTTGGAGTGATGTCACAAAGGCCCAGCCCAAAGGTGGCCAGAAGTTCTGTGGGCAAGTTTCTGAACAAGCTGAAAAGCTTTTATTATTTGGTGTGTGTGTGAGCCTCCAATCATTTTTTTTTTTTAATTAGCTGGTGCTGGTTTCCTACATTTCCTGTGGTATGGGGGAAAAAAAATGTGTTCATGTGCAGCCAGAGCTGAAGGACTCGGGGGTGAAGAGGATTTTGTTCTCTCGTGTGGTTCTCTAGGGTTGACCTGAGTTTTGAACAAAAATGGGGAAAGCTATGAATTTTAAATGAGCTATGGGGACCTCACAGACCTCTTTGGCTTAGTGGTTTCCAAGAAGCCCCAGGCTGACTCAAACTCTGTGAATCAGTTGGTGGAAGTCTTTGCTGATCTTGACCCCAAACCTAAAGAAATGCAGGCTTTTCCCTGCCTCTCTTTGCCAGGTTCAAGACAAAACAGAATCAAGTTTCCTGACTTGTGAGCTTCTGACAATCGCCCCTCAATGTGAATCTCCCAATTTGAATACCTCTGAAGAGCTAAAGTCTATTAGAGCCGAGAGAGAAAGCTTATGTAGAGATAACAAAATGGATAATTTCAAGCTTCACACACCCTGAAAGCTTGTCTTTTCCAAACAGTTGCCCTAGAAATGTCTGGCAGCAACTATGACACCGCCTACTTGGTCTCCTAAAGCCACCGGGAATTTTTCCAACATCTCTCACCACAGGGAATCCCTTCTCCCCAAGTTGGCACAGGCGGAGATATAACACAGCTGAAACATTTCGTGGGGCTTGGGGGTGGGGGGGACTCTACATTGTTTGTTTGGTTTGCCCAGATACCATTTTACCTCCTGAGAATAGCATTCATTTTTTTTTCTCCTTTGGAAAATTATCTCACCTTCATTGTCAGTCTCCGTTTGGATGAAGGGGGATCCCCTTCCCCTGCCCCAGATCTAGAGGTAGGCATGTGTCTCAGGCCTGGCCAATCCACATGTTCCATTCTCCTGGCTACACAGTGACTAGATCAGAACTGGGCATGCCACACATGTGGTCCAGTGATGGGCAATACGGGGACTTGGATGGGAACTCTTTGAGAATAGGTGCTCTCTTTTCTCACTGTTATTGTTAAGCTGATGGGAGGCAGCCACGGAGCTGATGGTGACCACTTTTGCCCCTACAAAGAATGAGGCTATTCAACACTGAAGTCAGTACCAAAAAAAAAAAAAAAAAAAAAGGATGAGCTTAAAGAGAGACATTTCTCACAACAGTGTTTGAGCACCTGGATCCAGCTGTTCCTGAAACTAGCATCCCTGTACATTTTAGTTACTGGAGCTAATACATTTTCATTTTGATGTAAGTCAGATTTAGTTGAGTTTCTGTTCACTCAGTAAGAGTCCTCACTTGTACATCTTACCATAGGGTTGGCCTTACTCTCAAGGATGGGTTAAAAGCGACACGAGTCCCCTCCCTATGTGGTTTCTTACTGGTTCCTTCTGCTTGGTTGGTCAGGGAGGGTAAGGGTTGATGCGATGGCATATCAGATAGGGGAGATTGGTTATTCTGGAGTACCATAGCACAGGGATCAAATGAAGGGCACTGGGGTCAGATAGAGTTGGACAACTAACACCTCTCTGAGCCTCACTGCTCTCATTTGTGACATGGGGGAATGAATGTCTCTCCCTCTTGGTGCAGTGTGGAGGTTTTATCCAGTGTCTTATGCACAGTTAATGCTCAAGAAGCAGTGGCCATTAGCAACCTGCCATAGAAGAGCTGTGTTCTCTTCTCTGGCCTCCAGAGCAATGTAGGGATGGTGATGGGCAGGCTCTGGAAGCCTTCACTGAGGTTGGACCCAACAACGCTGAGCCTCTGTTGACACTGCCAGCCACAAGCACCTGCCAAGCAAGCAGCATGCACCTGCCACCTGCCACTCCAAGAAGGGATTCCAATCCAGCCAGAGCAGGCCACATCCATCCTAGGCCAGACCCTGGCTTTGTGCCCAGTCTGTGAGCCCGTGCACCTGTTCTGAAACCCCAGCTGGGCTCCATTCTTTACCTCTCCCACCTCCCACCCCCAGCTTCCTTCCTTGATCCAGTACCTTCCATGTCCTAGGCTTGGTGCCGGGCACCACGGGACACAAGGAGAGACATCTGCACGGGTGGAGTACCTACTAACCGCCACACGATGCCAGGTGTGGGCCCTGGATATGTGTATCTCTCAGCCTCATGAATCCCGAGACTGTGTTAACATTCCCATTTTACAGAGGAGTGAACTGAGAGCAGTGCCCACTGTAAGTGGCAGAGTCAAGATCCAAATCCTGGTGTGTTTCTTCAAAGCCAATATTCTTCCCTCAACTCTAACAGTTGTCTACCACAATAGCAACTGTATTGTAAAATGATCCTACATTAAAAAACATAGCGCCTTGATCCCAGAGAAATAAACACCTATGTTCATACAAAACCCTGTACACGAATGTTTACAGTGGCTTTATGCGCAATTACCAAAAACTAGAAACAACCAAAATGCCCCTCAGTTGGAGGATGGATAGAAAGTGTGGTACATCCGTCCTATGGACTATTCTGCAGCAATAGAAAGGAATGGACTATTGATACATAGAACAACTTGGATGCATCTCAAAGGCATTGTGCCGAGTGGAGAAAAAAAAAGCCAATTTCAAAAGTCTGCATACTGGATGATTTCATTTATATAACACTTTCACAATAACGAAACGGAGAATAGGTTAATGGCTGCCAGGGACTTGGGGAGGGGGAGTTGTCACTCTAAAAAGGTAACACGAGGCAGCGTTGAGGTGATGGAACAGTTCTGTATCCTGACTGTCATGGTTACTACACAAGGTTATCTACAGAATTACCCAAGTGCACCCCAAACCAGTGAAACCTGAATAATTGGTCAATTGTACCAATGCTATTTCCTGGTTTGGATATTGGACTATAATTACACAAGATGTTTCCATGGGGGGAGCTGGCTGAAGGGTCTCTTGTCCTTTTGTTGTTATCTTCATTTTTTGAAACTTCCTTTGAATTTGTATTTTAAATATTTTAAAATATTTTAAATTAAAAAAACAAACAGCGCAGTGCCTAGTACATAGTAAGTGCTCAGTAAATTGTACCTATAAATCCTACCGTGCATGGAGTAGGGAGATAGCTACATTAACAACTGATTTGAACACAGAAGGTGGAAAGAAGAGATGTGAAATAGAAACATACCATGAGCCACGGTGTAATTCAAATGTCCTAGTAGCCACATCAAAATGGTAAACAGGAACAGATGAAATTAATTTTAATAAGATGTTTTATTTAACCCAATATACCCAAAATATTGTTTCAACATGTACTCAAAAATAAAACTTAGTGAGATATTGTATATATATATATGTGTGTGTGTGTTTTTGTGGGACTACATCTTTGAAATCTGTGTGTGACTATATAGTACATCTCAATGCAGATACTAAATTTTCACTGAAAATACTTGATCTGCATTGTGATTTCATAAAATTTACGGTTGAACAAGTAGATCTGCATACCCAAGTTGTTCCAAACAAACATCATTCAAGTTTTTCAAGAATTGAAGGCAGTATTAGGGATTTTTTAAACTTAAATTTAACTAAAATGAAATAATATTAAAAGTTCGTTTAGTCGCACCAGCCACTTGTTCGTGCTCAGCGGCCACATTTGGCTATTACGCAGGTAGGAAGGGACGCATGCTAGAGACAGGATTCCAGGTAAGACTTTAGGGAAGCCAAGACTCAAAGGATCAGTATGATTTTAACAGGGAGGGGATATGTCAAGTGCAGAAACATCATGGACAAAAAGAGGCAGATTCTGCTGGCTGCCCGCCCCATATCTATATCCCCTTTTCTTAGCAACAAAACTGATTTTTGTTAGGAGTGGCAGGAAACCAACTAGAAAAACCCTACATTTCCCAGCTTCCTTTGAGGATATGTTGCCAAGCCATTTCTGATCATTAGAATGTAGGAAGTAGTTGGGTGGAGCTTCCAGAAAAGCATTTTTAAAAATGGGGTTGACTCAGCTGAGATAATCTTTTGCCTTTCCCTCTTCCTCTTTCTGCATGTCTGGAATGAACACGTGATGGCTGGAGATGTAGCACTGATTTTGTGACCTTGATAATGGAAACCATGCAATAAGGATAACAGAAAAAGACAAAATAGACATGAGACATTGATAATTTGGGGTGTACTCCATGCCAGGCCGGGACTAATTTTTAAGTGAAAAGAAAATAAACCCCTACTTTGCTTAAACCACTGTTATTTCAGGTCCCTGTTCCTAGCAGCCAAGCACAATTCCTAACCAGTACAAAGTGTGAAAGTGTCAGAAGAAAAGTGAATAGTGTGGTGTGACTGGTCTTTGATATAACCATCCAGGGGAAATGATTTATTTACTGAATATTGAGAGCTTAAAAAGTTTTATTTATGTACTCATTTTGTAGATGAGAAAACAGAAAGATGAAGCAATTTGGTCAAGGCTGCACAGCTAACAGGTAGTAGATGTGGGCTGCTGTCTTGAATGGAAATAAAGGAATTATGGCCGAATCACGTGAAGGAATCGGGCCTGGGTTCAGACACAGGAACCTCGGCTGAGATGTTCAGCCCTCACTTGCTTTAGTGCCCCCAGGCCCCTGTGGGTCTCTAAACACCAACCTGAGCTCTTCTCTGCTTGGATTCACACCAATATGTATGTCCCTGTGGCCACTCCCAGACTCTGGGCCACACTTCTGGGCTTTGCCCACCCCTCAGTGAGGTGCTAATCGGTCTCATGGAGGCAGCCTCCTGGCAGAAGACCATATTCTCTACACCCTGGTACTGGGGTGCTCCCAAGCTGACTGACCCAGCAGGGAGTGCCCTCATTTTTACCCCCAGTACAGTGACTTCCCCAGGGGGCACCCACAGCATAATGGATGGAAGCCAGCCTCTCAGGGGCTGATGTTCAACTATTAGGCATTTATTAGTATGCCACTCTGGGTGTTCGTAGCTAGTGTTTATTCTGATTGGCCAGTGGCCATGCTGTGCCGGTTATTAAAGATTTTTAATAACCTGGGTTATAAACTTTGTGTCTTTGCAGTTATGGGATCTCGGGCGAGTCACTTCACCTCTGAGATTTAATGTGTTCATCTATAAAATGGGAATCTAAGACGCTGGGGGTTACTGAGGTAGCACAATCAGATCGTGCTCGTAAGGAACTTAGCAGCATACCTAGCTCCTTGACAGTACTTGGTAACTGGTAGTACCCTGGCACTATTATCCTGCTGGCGATGCCTCAGCTTGGGTGGGCAGGCAGGTCGGTGCTATTACTTCTTGGGTCTTGAACTGAAGCGTGGGACACCCTTGATATTGATCGGTCACAAGCTCTGGGCTCTAAACATCAGTCTGGTATAATGGATGGAACGCTGGTCTTGTATTTAGATGCTCTGGGGTATGGTTCCAGCTCCGTGGGACAAGACATCACTGCCAGCTCTGAGCAGCTGTCAGTGAGGGGACTGTAGGCAAAGACCCACAGGAGGCAGGTACACTGTGCAAATGGGAGAAGCTGGGCAGGTGGCGATTCAGATCTGGGAGAGAGGCAAGGTAGTGGGCATAGGGCATGGGGTGTAGAGGGTCCTCTCTTAAATGAGGTCAGTCCTAGCAGCCTGGGGTGTCTCTAAGCAACCTCATGAAGGGAAGGGAGGTAGAACATCTATTAAGCTTTTACTGTGTGCCAAACTCTCTTTATATATTATCTTACACCGTTTTTATAATACGGTTCATGGAAGGCATTTTAATCCTCATTTTATAGAGGAGGAGGTTAAGGCCCAGGGAGGGCGGTGACCTGCCCAAGGGTCATACAGCTGGGAGGCAGCAGAGCCAAAATTCAAACCCAGGTTTCACTGTCCATAGAGGTACGTTTTTAGTTCCCTGAAAAGTACCAACTTTTTGCCTATGTTGGATTTTTCTCTTGCATGGGTGCTCCTCTGTCTGAAACCTTCTCCCAAGCCCCCAACTTTTTCCCAGGCTACCCCTCCATGTCCTGCAGGCTTCAGTTTAAACATTGCCCTTTGGGAAGGTCTTCTGTGCCGCCCCCCGACTCCCCACTAAACAGGCCACACCTGTTGGTGTTACTCTCTTCCAACTGTTCACTGCATCACAAGTCACAATCACTTATTAACTTTTTGTTTGCTTCTTGCTTCCTTTATCTAGACAAGGACTTTTCTTTTAAGGAGCTCACATTTACATGGAGAAGAAAGACGCCGAACTCAGAAACAAATAGTTATCCAGGAAAGTGATTAGTGCTGGGAAGAAAATAAAACAAACCTAAAGGCTAGAAAGTGACAGAGAAGAGATGGGAAATTTAGGTGGGGTGGTCAGGAAAAGCCTTTAGAGGCGGTGATGTTTTTGATGAGATCTGAGAGTTGAGAAGGAAAGAGTCCTACGAAAACTGGGAAAGGGTGCACCAGGCAGAGAAAACAGCATGTGCAAAGGTCCTGGGGTAGGAATGTCTTTGGTGTGTTTGAGAGATAAAAGAAAACCAAGTAGCTGGAGCTTGGTTGTCCAAGGAAGGGTGGTAGAGGAGATAAGACAAGGCCAGGGGCTAGATCATAAAAGGCCTTAGAGGCTGAATAAGGAGTTGATTCATTTCTTAAGGTTTGTCTCCCAACTAGACTGTAAGTTCCATAAGGGCAGGGGCCTTTTCTGTATCCCTTCGCTACTGGCAGGTACTTAGTAAATATTGGCTGAATCAATGAATGAATGTGTTACCACACTACCTTCTACACCCTCGAGAGATTCCCTATGTGTTTATTGAGCACCTCTTTCTTCCCCAGCCTTTCTGTCTTCTATTTGGTGTCCCGTTCATCCAAAGCCCTAGCTCAGAGAACATACCCCAACCAGATGAAGTTATCTACTCAAAGGCTCAAGGGTCCCCCTTTCAAGGAGAGTTGCATCTGAACTGGCACATTTCAGAGAGCTCCCCCAAGCTTTACTGATATCAAATGGTGGGATTTCAGACCCTGGCTTATCTGTGCTCATATGCCTGTGCATAGGCCTTGAGGTCCTAGTGCCCCTCAGATCAGTGCAAGGAGGCTGCCCCAACCCACCAGCTGTTAGGAAACTCGGTCACATCAATAATTCCTATGCCTTGCTCTGCCTTGCTCGGCACCGGTTCCCCGGGGGAGTGGGGAGTTAATTAGCTTTGCTAGAAAGGGCCTGTGAAATGTTTGGAACTCTGCGGCCTGAGAACCCTCTACACACAAGGTGCAATTCTGCATTCCAGCCCCAGCCTGGGCTCACTCAGCCAGATCTTACACCTGTTCACTGCGTTGGGTGGTATTTACAAACAGTGGACACTCGTGGGTCAGCGGGAGGACAGGAATGGGGACACCCCCGTGCTGCATCTGAGTTGTCGCAGAGTTAACTTAATGATGAAACAATCACCATACATCCTCCCTTCTCCTGGGAGTGCAAATGCCTTTATAAACACCAGGCCTAGGGCCATCCAGGGAGGGCGAGGGAAGCGGTTTACCTCGGGTGGGGAGTGAGCAAGCAGTCCATTAAGGGGAGTCTAAGAGCAGAAGTTAATGGTCCCTCCAGGCCTGGGAGTTAATTCGGCCTTGAAAATAGTTCTCCAAATCCATTTGCAGGGCGCTTCTGATGTGCATGCCCCGCCCACACATCCCACTGCGCATGTCTGCTGACATTGACCTGGTCCCATCGACTCCACCACGCCAGTTGCTGACGTAGGACTGGGTTTCTCCAAGTGGGGAGCACGTTCCTTCTGTATGCAACCCAGGGCCAGGGCTAAGGTCAGGCAAGTGAGGCCCTTGCCTCTGGCCCAAATTTTAAGGGGCCACCAAAAAACTCAGTAATCAAGATAAAATCTTTAATGCAATCTTTTTCAAAATTAAGATGAATGAAAACAGCCATGATAAACAAATATCAAAATTTATAATAAAGACAGGGATCTTATCCTCGCTCACCTGACTCGGACCCCCACGTCAATGACCTTGACCCCCATTCACATGATGCACATGACTGTTGACCCTCATGATCTCAATGCTCATTCATCTCACTGTAGTCCCAGCCCTGATGCAAGATGATTTCAGGTGGCCCACATGTGAACGTTTTTAATTTTGATACCTGGGTTTTTAAAATTTTAATTGTGGCCAGTGATCCCAGGTTTACATTTGTGGGAGGGACATATAACATGTTTCTTTTAAAATACATTAATTTCAATAAATAAAGAACTGAGTTCATTTAAAGAAATTTATTGAGTAAACAGTAGCACAGGTTTGCGGACGCGGCCAAGACCCTGGTGGGGGTTTACGTAGGCAAAGGCCCTACCTGTGACCCCACCAAAGGCAGGGCCAGGGTAACTTTCTCTTCTGTTCCTCGCTGGATGAAGGCGACTTCTGATTTAAAGCAGGGACCAAACAAGAAGACCCCAGGGCTTACCAGAAGTGCGGCCTTGACACTCAACGAAACTCTCTGAGCCCCGAGCTCTCCACCTCTAAAATGGGGCTCATATACTTGCCACAAAGGACTGTGGGGTTCATAGGCGACGGTTGTAATGTGCTGAGCGGGCATCAGCAGGTCCACACGTGACTTTTGTGGGCTAAATACAGAGGGTGCCAAAAAAATGTGTCCGCATTTTAAGAAAGGAAACCTGTATTAAAATTGTCATACTCAATAGACACTGATAACAAAAGATGAATTCAAGTCACATGTGACTTCTGCAATGACAAGAGGTGCTCAAAGTGGTTCCCATCAGCGTCCAGACACTTCTGATGACGGCGATCTACTGCTTGAGCAACATTGACCCAAGTGTCCACTTGTGTACATGTTTTTGGCACCCCCATCTTATATTTTACGATTGCATACGCACACATATGAATACAATCCAGCCCCAATTATATTCACTTTTCCACCAACGCAGTCAAGGTATGTCTCCAGCTTAGTGCAAGACGAAAATATTTCTCCTAAAAGTACGTATCACAGTGGCAGGCACTGTGCTTACTGAGGCCGGCCCTGGGCCTTACAGGCAAGCACTGTAATCTTCACAATGCCACAAGGCAAGCATTATTAGCTCCATTTTATAGGTGACAAAAAGCAGGCCCAAAGACATTCAGCGACTTGCTCAAGGTCATACAGCCGGTGAGTAGCAGGGTGGAGATTTGAACCCAGATCCTGGCTTCTGGAGTCTGCACTCCTGCCACGCCCCGGGAAGTGAGATTGTCTGGAGAGCTGCCAGCCGTGAGTGATTCTGTCCCCGGTAATGGAAACTGCGACTATGTTCAGGGCCAGCTCCGGCAAGGCCCATAAGACGCAAGTGAGCGGCATGAGGACCTCAGCGTCCTGGCCTCCTGGTCACCTGCCAGTTTGGGTTGGGGCGGGTGAAATACTCAAGCTGGTTGTTTGAGAGTCTCTGGGCATTTAAGCTGCCACCTCCCAGCAGAAAGGTGTCCTTGGAGCCTCTGAGATGCTGGGCAGGTTGCTATTTGTTTCATGCTTCTGTGTTCTTGAAAAGGACAAAGAAAAGGAGAGATAAAGAACTTTGGATGCAGACCAAAGCCACTCAGGTTTTTAGCTGTGTGTCTCCTTGCAGGCTCCTCAATGAGGAAGGCCTCATAAGTGTCACCTGAACAAGGGGTCAGAGCCATTCCAGTCCATGCACGCGACACTGCAATCTTAAACAATTGTGGCTTGAGACAAAGATCCTCCCCGGGAAGGAAAATCCACGTTTGCAGTTTCCAGCTCCGGCGCTTCTTGAATTATACATGGGCAGAACCCCCTGGAAGGCTGCTTTCTAAGCCGTGAAGGGAAGACATATAATTTTGGTCTCTGGCATTCTGCTAGAACACTTGCTGAAAATGGGGCTCCTCCCTAGCCAAGTGACCTTTGCCTCGAAACCAAACAGGACGCTTGACACCTCAAATAGCTTCAAGCTGCCAGCAGAAAGGATGCTGAGGGGACCGGCTCTTCCCCTCTTTGCCACAGTCTTGTCTCCTTAGGGCCAGAAGGAACGAGAACCTGGGCTTTTGTCCCTTGGAGGCCCTAGCCTTGAGGTGGCAGCTGTGACACAAGCCACAGTCACCTTCTCCCCCTTCCTGGCTGTGAAGAGGGGAAATGCCATATCCATCCAGAAAGGGAGACTGGGCACTAGAGAAGTGGACTGGCCCAGGGCCTGTAAGGTGAAGAAGGGTCCAGCAAGTCACACTTCAGCCTCCTCTGGGAGATGGCAGCTCCAGGTCCAGACGGTTCCAACACCAGGCCGGGTCCAGAAAGGACAGTGCCAATTCTGGCCCTGTAATGGGGCAACCTGTTTCCAGTGCTCTGTAGCTACAAAATGCCACCCATCGGAAGGGGCTCCTGGGCACTCTCTGTTCCTGAAGTTTGCCCACGGACAATGGGCAGATATTCAAAGGACCAGAGTTGGCCAAGGTTATTTGGGTCAGTGGTGGCTAAGGGTGTGGGCCCTGGTGGCAGTCATAGGTTGGGAATAGCACTTTGTAACTTATTAGCTGTGCAACCCTGAGAAAGTTACTGCACCTTTGGGGCCCTCAGTTTCCCTCTCTGTAAAATGGGTTGAGCGGGTACTTCAGAGGGTTGCTGTGAAAATGAGAGGCATGAGTGCCTGCAGCACAGTACCTGGGCAGATTTTAAACGCTCAAAAAATGGTAGCTATCATGATTATCTGCATCTTTTTTTTAAAGGGAATTTTTATGAGTTTATTTGAGCCAAACTGATGGCATATGCCGGGGAGCAAGATCTCAAATGTTCCTGATTATTTGCATCTTGAAGACAAGAGATATTAGTTCCTGTTGGTAACTCAGAGGGTGTGTGTGTGTGTGTGTGTGTGTGTGTGTAAATGTATGCATGTGTGAGTGTGTGCCCATGAGTGTGAATGTGTGTGTGCGTGCGCACACACACACAACCAAAGGTCGGGAGAAGAGCATTCTCCATCCGCCCCAGACGTGGAAACCTGAGAAGGGCAAATACTTCATTATTTAGATTCAAAAGCTACTCATTAGGGGAGACTAGAGCACTTAGAAAGCAAAGCTGACCTACAAGTGTAAAATGTTATTATAAGTAATGACAATGATTATAGGATGAGGGTGTGAGCTGAGAGGTTAATGTCCATTAACTACTGTGAATTAGGGGCTTCACTTCTGCGGACACTTCTAGGCTAAACCTAAAAGTCTGTTTATTTACCTCACAGGGAGCTCTTAGCACATCAAAAAGGTATTTAAAACACAACCCCCCAACAATTAGCTTTAGGAAGAAGAGTAAATATGGACGCAATTTATCACTCTCAGAGTCCTGCTATCAGTCAGAATGCCGTCAGTTAAATAAAACAGACCCTAAGACCCACCAGAAAGATCAACCCAGAAGCAATTGGCTAATTTGCTGATCAGCAGTGGACAGTAGTGCTCAAGGGCTGGGTGACACACAAACAATTCATTCCTGTCTTTATGCTAATTCTTATAACCCACGTTACACCTCCCTTTTTGCATCAGTGGGGAAAGAATGACTCAGGAATGGGTTGTGACGATTTCACTGGCTTTGTCCATCTTTAATTGGAAAACGTAACGGTAGAAGGAAGTTGAACGCTGAGAGAGCCATGGGATCAGGACATTATTACAGGGGGACCAGCCATTCCCGTTGGCCCGGGACCTAGGGGTTTCCTGGGATGCAGGATTGTCAGCGCTAGAGCTGGGCAGTCCCGAGCCAACGAGGATGGCTGATCCCCTCCCTGGGCCCAAAGTGCGAGTGTCGGTCAATCCCAGAGGGAGTGATTGTGAGTAAAAGTTGGCTTGCGGCTGCCTTTAAGAAACTCTAGCTCCCCCCATATGGCAAAACAGACTGTGAACCCATTAGCGGCAGGAATGTGGTGTCACGTGGGATCTGTGCACAAACCGAGGTAAAGTCCAGAGAGACCTCTGATAGGCAAAGGCTCGGGGGTCCGAAAGCTGATCTCGCACAGATTGCTTTTAAGTTCCCAGAGAGCGCCTGATGGAGAATGGAGGAGCCTTGTGACACGGCAGATTCCAGAAGCTCTGCCCCCTCCTCAATACAGATCCGAGCGAGTTACATAAACCAGGCTTAACTAACGCATGCTGTGTACGCGAAATGCACATAATTCCACCATTTCAGCGGTTTCCACTGCTTCTGAGATTTCGTGTATAAATATCTATGTGTGCGCGCTTGTGTGTACATTTCTTGACATATTTACGAAGTCTCAGTTTGCCAACCTTCGGGGCATAATGCAAGAACTATTTTTCATCCTAATCTGCTGTAATGACATGTTTTATTATACTATTTCAGCTGTTTCCATTGCTTTTGCTGTTTCATGTTTTACGTATTTTAACTAATACTTTAATTTTAGTACGTTGTGCCCGCAGGTGATATCATAAAGGTTTACTTTGGAAAGTCGACAGGGACACACAGCGATGGCAGTTGAAGGCTCTACCCACACACAGCGCACGGCACAGAGGAACGTTTGAAGGCAGGCTGGGGAGGTAGGGCCTCCACTCTATTTTATCCCTGAAAGTCTGGTACCCCCAAATCCCCTCAGTTCTGGATACAGCAGGATGGTTGGTCACTCTACCAAGATGGCAGGTTTGATACTTGGATAGGTTGGTGGGGGTGTTTTGACGTGGTCTAGAAAGAGCCTGGAGTTTGGAAAGCCCTCTTTTTTTGTTTTAAACCCCAGCTCAGCAATAGTCTCTTAGATTCAATAGATTTGAATCTAAGGAAGTCACTTAAACACTCACTACTCCTGAGTTTCCTCATCTGGAAAATGGGGCGGCTGGTACAGCGTATCTTGCAGAACTGCCGTAAGGGATAGAGGAAGCGAGAAGTGTTCTGCGCCTGGCACGTGGGTTCCCTGTTCTCCAACCCAACAACGAGGGAGCTTTTGAAGTCCATGTCCTGTGGCAGAGTGAAGGGCCGAGCCACCACCCAGACTTGGGCACCACGGCCCATTTAGACCCTTTGCAGTGGGAGCTGAGGGGCACGAGGGGTATCATAATAATAATGGCAATTATTACTGTCATCACTGGTAATTATTGTTACAACAGCTTCTGCTTAGGAAGTGCTTGGTGTGTGCCAGGCAAGCCCTGTTTAAGCACTGCACTCCGCCATCCCGTTTAATCCACCAGCAGGACACCTGCTGGGTAGGTGACAATGCGGCCCCCATTTTACAGATGAGAAAACAGAGGCTCAGAGAGCTGAAGACATTTACCGAAGACCACACAGCAAGCAAATCTTCGATGGGGCATTTGAGACCACATCCGTGTGATACCACGTCCTTGTTTTTCACCATAATACCCTGCAGCCTCTTTGGCTGGAAGGAGTGGAGGTTACTCAGGGCTGTGAGACATTGAAAACAAAGGGTCAGTGGGCAGAGCTGAGACGCTTCTGGTTGCTGGACTTCAAACACCCCCTCCAGCCTGAAACACTCCTTTCTGTTCCTGACCCAAGGTAGGGTATGAGGAGAGGCCTGCTCTTTGACACCTGCCTTTCTCCTTCCCCTTTCTCTCCCACGACCCACCCCTGGGCCCTCTGGCCTCTGTGTCTATGCACATGCTGTTCCCCTGAATAGGAATGTCATTTCTTTGCCTTTACCTGTCATGTCCTCTCTCTGAAAACTCCTATTCACCCTTCAAAGCCCAGCTCCTTAGTGCCCAGGCCCTTGTCCCCTTAGGCTCCTACGAGGGGCTTCTTTGCTGACTTAATCATCACATCTGCCCAGTGCCTGACACAAAATGATGAAACGTTGGTGGACAGTCTGTTGGTCAGAAATATCTCTGCTGTGTCACTGTCCCACCCTGGGTGACAATCAACCAATGTGTCTGGACCACAGCCATGGGCTGCCACACATATCTGTGTTTATTTCTCACGGAACCGAGGAGGTGGGCACCATCATTCCTGTTGTCTCGATCAGGGGGAAGCAAACTACAGCCCGCAGGCCAGCTGCCTATTTTTGTAAATACAGTGGTGCTGGACACAGCAATGCTTGTTCTGTTATGTATGACCATGGCTGCCCTCAGGCTACAGCAACAAAGGTGAATAGTTGCCACAGAGACAGTGTGGCCTGCAAAGATATTTACCATAGAAGCCTTTGCAGAAAAAGTGTGCCAGGCCCTATAAATCAAGAGGAAGACCGGAGGTTCAGAGGGGCTAAGCAACTTGCCCCAGCTAACTCAGCCAGTCAAGGAGAGCCCTGGGGCCCATACCCCAGAACGCAAGGTCGGTGCTCTTTCTGTGCCCCAAATGCCATCCCTGCTTTCTTCCAGGACACTCCCTTATGCTCTACATCAGACTGCCCAGGAGGCTCCCTCCTTCCCTCCTGGCTTGGGGGCGCAGCTGGCTGCACAGCCACCTGGGCTCAGGTAGGGACACTTAAGGTACACTGGGGCACAGAGAAGGAAGTGGGCTGGGAAAGGGTTTTGTTTTTTTAAAGAATGAAAACGCATTTGATAAAGAATCTCACCTGGCCTACAAGTCCCGTTTTCCAAGCACTTACAAATAAATCAGTGGTGCAAAGCGAGTTAGCCAATCCTTGCTTAACTGATCTGCTGTGTCTGGTTTCAGGGGGGCCATACCCAGCACTGTTTGCAAGGGGCAGAACCATCTCTGAGACTGAAGACCGCCCCTCGTTGCAGGAGACAAAACTCTTTCCCACATCCCACCCTGAAACTCCTCTGATGTCCCCCGCCCCCACCGGGCACCCACCTTCCCCATTTTAACCTCCCCAGCTTCTGTCTTTCCAGCATCTCCAGGGGTTGGCTTCCCCACCCAGCCCCGGGGGCTGTGTTTCAAACTGAGGTACAATTACGGATCCTGTTCCCCCCTTTTCTTTTTAATAAAGCTGTTTTTTGTCTCCACTCCCCCTTCTGCATTCCTCCCATCTCAGTCTTCTCCTCCCCCCCCCTGTAGGAAATGTCTTGGATTCTCTCACTGGGGTGTAATGGTTAAATTGCTACCAGCTGATTAAACAGCACAAGACCAGGCGGTAATCCTCAGCGTCCAGGAACCCAGGGAGGCAGAGACACGGCCCTGACCTGCTTAGCCCATGCTGACCCCCCTGCGATGCGCTGCCTGGCTTCGCTCCTTTCATTTGTCCCTGGCTGCCTGAGGGAGCCTTGGGAACGGGGTGAGGGAAAGCGAAAGGGAGGTGGGGGTTAGGGGGAGATGCCTCCCCTAGCCCTGGCCCAACCTCCAAGGAATGGCTGCTCCCACCCCAGTCCATTCCCTGACCCCCTGTAAAATCACACACACACACACTCGTATACACACTGATGCACACACAGTCACACAGACACCCGGTCACACACATTCACACTCACACACCCAGGCTCTTTCTCATCTCTGAAAAAGGAAGACCTTCCTTCTGCCCACCCTCCTCCTTCTGGGGAACCTTCTTCCCACAGCTGCCCCCACCTCCCAGGCAGGATCAGGAAGGCAGAGACGTGTGGGGTCGGAAAGGGCTCTGGGAAGAGGGACGAGGAGGGCCTTGGGGATGGCAGCCTCGGGTCTGCCCCAGGCTCTGATGCCTGCGGGATCACGGAGTCAGGGCTGCCATCCGAGCCTCTGTGAGCCCAGTCTGCAGACTGGGGGCAACAGCCTCGCAAGTTGGCCACAAGGATGAAGTGAGTTAATGCACAGCATTGTGCCAGCCCGGCACAGAGCACGTGTTACCCTGAATTGTCTGGCTGAGGGCTGGGTGCAATGCAAGCAGCATAACCTTCAAACACCGGCCAGGTGGCCCTGGGCTCCTTACTGTTCTCCTCTGACCCTCAGTTCTTCCCTGTAAACCGCCCTCATCAGACTCGCTCTATGGGCCTGTCGCGACCCGATGCCAGCCAGCACATGCCCGGCTCCCACGAGCAGTGATTGTCCTGTTCTGACCCACGGTGCTGTGGGCTCAGGCTGTGGACGGATAGCTGGGAGCAGGGAGCCCCCTTGGGAAAGTTTATTTGCACGGAAAGTACAGTTCAGATGA
This sequence comes from Rhinolophus sinicus, assembly GCF_036562045.2. Taxonomy (NCBI): domain Eukaryota; kingdom Metazoa; phylum Chordata; class Mammalia; order Chiroptera; family Rhinolophidae; genus Rhinolophus; species Rhinolophus sinicus. The sequence goes on along the minus strand of NC_133765.1, from coordinate 29,347,724 downwards.
GTGGAGAACTTGGGCTGGGTTCATCCTCCCCCACACTTACTCAGACACCAGAGAAGAGCCAGTGGGGGAAGAGGGAATTGGCTACAAGCACAAGTACACTGCTCCTGGAAGCAACCTTTCTCTTTCCATTGGGGAAAAAACCCTCTGTATTAGTCAGGGCTCTCCAGAGAAACAGAACCGTCAATAGCTACAGAGAGAGAGAGCTCTATACATGTAGTCATATCTCTACAGAGATATATAGAGATATGCTAGAGATGGGATTTAGACGTGTGGAGATCTACACTGCATGCAGATATCACCACGATGATACAGATACAGCTACATACAATATAGATATTACATGTACCTATATCTATATACCTATCTAACTACCTCTCTGTTGAGAGGAGGAGGGAGAGCGGTTTTTCACAAGACACTGGCTCATGCTATTATGTAGGCTGAGAAGTCCCACGATTTGCCGTCTGCGAGATGGAGACCAGGAGAGCTGGTGCTGTAAATTCTGGCCCAAAGGCAGGACACTGAGGTCACCGCTCAGAAACAGGCAGAGAGAGGCCCCCCCTTCCTTCGCCTTTCTGCCCCACTATTCCTGCCCTCCAGGGAGCGGGTGGAGCTCACCCGCATGGGGTAGGGCCATCTGCTTTACTCAGTCTACCCACCGAATGCTAATCTTATCCTTCAACACCCTCACACCCCCAAAAAATCATGGTTAACCCAATATCTGGGCGCCCTGTGGCCCTGTCAAGTCGACGCATAAAATTAACCATCATAGCCTCCAAGCGGGAAAGGAGAGAGGAGACAGGAATGCTGCTCGAGGGTCCTGAAGTTCAGGCCCATTTCTGGGTCGTGGGGGGAATAGCGCCCCCCCCCCCCAGATTCACGTCCCCCTGGAACCTCAGAATGTGACCTTATTTGGAAAGAGGGTCTCTGCAGATGTAATTAATGTAGAATCAAGATGAGAGCTTAGTGGATGAGGGCGGACCTTACATCAACGAGTGTTCTTCCAGAGACATAAAAGGACACAGATAAACAGGAAAACGGAAGCGGAGATTGGAGGGATGCTGTCACAAGCCAAGGAACCCCTGGGACCACTAGGAGCTCAGAGATGCAAGGAAGGATTCTCCCCCAGAGCCTTCAGAGGGAGCACGGCCCTGCTTCACACCTTGATTTTGAACTTCTGGCTTCCAGAACTGAGAGGGGAAAAAAATTGTGCTGTTTTCAGCCACCCAGTTTGTGGTCATTTGTTAGAGCAGCCACAAGAAAGAAATGCACCCTTTAAAGTATGACTCATTGGTCCCATTTTATGGATGGGGAAACCAAGGCATGGAGAGGAAAAAGCCTTTTGTCCAAAAGCACACAGGTGGTTGGAAGTGAAGGCAGGATTCAAAACCAGGTCTGTCTAGCTCCAGTGCCTGAAGCCTGTCCCACTGAGTTCATCCCGAAGGGACATTTCTGCAGGGGCGAGATGTGCTCAAAGACAAGTGCTGACTTCTTCGGCTGCCAGCAAATAGGCGATCAGGGAAGCTGTGGCTAGGGGTCCAGGAGACGGGACCTGCTGTTTCAGGTATCCTCTCCCAGGCTAAGAGTCCATGGAGGGCCTCTAAAAATTCCACGGGGGCCACTACCAGCTGTCGATGCTCTGTCCTTCTCTAAGCCAGCTTCTCAAGTCTCCCACTCCCCAGGGCTGAGGAGAGCCATGCGGAAACTGGGAGAAAGGAACTCTGGTCACATCTGGTTTGACCGGAACATTCTTTCCTTCTGCGAGCTGCCCTGACCTTGGGATGGGCAATAAGCTACTAGAGGCAAGTATTTACCTAGAGGCAAGTATAGGGCAGGCACCCAGGGCGCAAAATGGAAAGAGGCCGTCACTCACTCACAGCATCACGCAAGCGCCCACCCTGGAATTGTGGAGCCTAAGAGTGACCACCCACTTACATTTTGCACCTGCTGGTCTCACCCTAGTCCTGGCCTGCCCCGGGGGTAATTTATCAGAGGAACACAGGGCATTCTGGGCCACGGGTAGCAAGTGAGCGGTGGTGCCACACAGACCTGGGTTTAAACCCTGCGTTTAGCTATTTATTGATTGGATCACCCTGGACCGGCCTATTCTCTTATTTGAGCTCAGTTTTCTCATCTATAAAATGGGGATAATAGGATGAAACCTACGCCATAGGTTACTGTGGGAATTAAATGAGAGTATGCACATAAAGGGCCTGGCACTCGGTGCTGTTAGCTATTGTTGCCATTTTATTGCAGCTCAGAGAGAGGAAGTTGGGGGTAGCATTATGAGTAATGGCTGCAGATCAAAGGTGGCCAGCCACGTTGACCAGCCAGTTGGGTGTACCTTCAGTGTTAACAATAACTGGTAATTTCTTGTTTAAGAAAACCCCAGGCTCGGACGGGAAAGGCGAGGCAGGGATGTGTGGCTGCAACGTGAGCACAATCTTCACGTCCCTTGTCCTCACACGTGCCCGTCTGTCCTCCTGCTTGCACAGCAGCCATTAGGCTCCTCCAGGCACCGCCCGGAAGGTCTCCTGGTGGAGGAGCACTGGAGACAGAGTCCCAGCTCACCCCAGACTCAGCTCCAAGGACACGAGCCAGTCACCTCCTAGCAATCTTGTCGCTTCCATCTGAACCAGAGAGGATGCTGGGTTGGGCCTCCAGCAATAAGGGCAGGTTGGGTTAGCGATCACATCTGCTCCTTCTCCAAGCAACAGATGGCTTCTGAAGGTTAGCTCTGGTGTGAGGCCCTGCCTCGGCGGTGCTTCTGCTCCCATCACCCTGAGAGCACAGAGCTCCAGGCTGAGGCCCCCCACCGCTGCCCACTGGGTGAAGGAGGCAGGCAGTGCCTCACGTCGGTTTAACTGCTTTTACTCTTTAAGCTCATTGACTTGCTTTCCTGACCCTTGCTCGCAACCCAGAGAGAGGGACTTACATCCAACGCATGAGGCAGTTCCTATTTGGGTTTTTTCTTTTAAAAGTGTGGGGTTGCTCATTGGCTCAAGGCACTCCCCTCCCAATTTTCCAGCTCAAACTGCAGGCCCTGCCTCCTTCCTGGTGCCTGGCTTGAGCCCAGCTCCTTATCTGTCCCTCTGCCAGACTCCTGATGTGACGTTCACGCTTCCCCATCAGAGCAATTATCACATTAATGATGAGAGCATCTACCATTTATTGAGCTGTTACTATGTGCCAGGCGCTGTGCTAAAAGTGTTTCCCACATTATCTCATTAGATCCGGCAATAACCCGAAGGGAAGAGGATTCTTTTATGGATGAGCATAAAACAATTATTTTATGCAACACGATTATTTTACAGAGACGGTGAGCTGCCTGACCAAGCGAATCCATCTGGGGAAGCAGGGTTTGAACACAAGTCTGTTCGACTTCACGTTCTGGGCCCTAAACATCCCGATAAGCTACATTGTACTTTAGTCACCTGCAGACTTGTCCCTTCCATCTCAACTTTGGGTCCCCATGTCTCCCTAAGGGGTAGGATTTAAGAGAGCAGGGAGGTACAGCTATTATTTTTAAAAAGAATTATATAAATGTACAATAAATTATATTAAAAACAAAGGGCATAAGTACTCAAAATTGCTTGCTTAATTTACTACATTTTTCTGTTATCTATGTTCCTGAGATTATTTATGTCTGTCATGTGTGTGTGGTGAAAATGCTATACAATGGTATATGTTACTGCACATCTCTTCTCAGCTCTGTACAGTGACCCCACAGTGCTAGCTTGACATTGGCCGTGGCAGGAGTATTTACACCACGGTAACTGGCAAATGCTACCAATCGATTTTCCTCCAAAGAGCCAATTATTAACCATTTACCTGCACACCACTCATCGCAGCCTTTATGGGGGGTAGCACCACCCCCTTGGAACAGACGAAGCAACTGAGCCTCAGGAATGCTAAGGCATTTGCCCAAGGTCAACTGCTAAGAAATGGTGGGGCCAGGATTTGATCCCAGTTCATGCCATTTCCACAGCACTGATAGATCTTCAGGCCTACCGAAGACAGGAAAAAAAAAAAGTGCAGAAGCTCAGTCCTTCCCAACCTACCTTGACCTTCAGCTGCTGCCTTGTGTTTGGTGAGTAGAAGCAGACGGTGGTCAGAGACTCCAGCCGTGCAGAAGGCCTCTGACTCAGAGAGGAGAGTCGTAAATTCTTGGCCTGGGAAAGAGGGAGAGCAAGACAAAAAAAAAAAGACAAGTTCAAGTTTGGAACAGACTGAAGTCTCATTCTACTCACTTGGGTATTCAAAAGCTAGTGCTAAGTTGGCCAATTAAAAGTAATTTCATCTCTAGCGCCTCTCGGAGGGTTATTTAAAGAAGACTTAAAAATTAACCTTTCATTTATCACAAGAATAAAATGACATTCCCTCCTCCCCCTCAAATCGAGCCACTCTTTTCAAAATGAAGAGGTACGAAGTTAAATTAACCTTATTAATTGCAGACCTGGGCTGCAGTTCTTCTGAACTCTGTGGACCCAGCACAATTTGTTGCTTCTTTCAGTTACACGTGTATTTTTATGCAGATTCAAAGTCCCTCTTGTGAAAGAATCATGAGCTCAGCAAATATCAGGAAGGCACGAAACCCATGGGTTGGTAAATATCATTTGTTCAGTCTTTGGGAGGGCAGGGAACTTTGCCTGGGTGCCCTGGGGGGATGTGATCCTTGCTCTTGAGAATTTTATAATCTTGTTGGGGATTCATAGGTAAGCATATACTAAATGCCCGAAGAACAGTTAGAGAGGAAATGCAGTTCTAAAACAAATACGGAGGGCCATTCAACAACTATTATTAGAGAGATGCAAGCTAAACAACACTTAGAAATCGTTTTTATAAACTTTCAAGCTAGCAAAAGTTGAGGCGGGGGGGGGAACCCCCAATAATGCTCAATGCTGGTGAGAATGTGGTAAGCCAGACATTTTTCACTCGGGAAATAGTACATCCTTCTAGAAACAAGCAAGTAGATAATGGTGTTTGCTACAAATTCCTTCAGTTGCTTTGTTAGAGGCCTTTGCTGTTTGTCCATCTCGGAGCCATTCTCCCTTCTTCTGGAAAAAGAATAACAAAAGCATCCCGATACTCCTTGGGGGTGGGGGGGTTTGTTCCCTCCACTCTCCATCCTTGTAGTCCAGGGGAGCTGACTTCACCTCTGGCTGGTACATGTGTGTGACTGACAGACTTCAAAGATGGCTGCCTCTTGGCGTTCACACCCTCGTGTAATCCCCGCCTCCTGAGTGTGGGCAGAACCGAATGATTGGCTTCTCATCCATAGAATACAGCAAGTGTAATGGGATGTCGTCTCTGTGATTAAGTTAAAAATGATGGTGATTTCTGTCCTGCTAGCAGCAGACACTCTCTAGTCCCCTCTTAGGTCGCACACGTTGATGTAATAAGGAATAAGGTGCCATGTGGGGGAGCCCATGTGGCAAGGAACTAAGGGTGGCCTGCAGTCAACGCAACAGCCAGTGAGCATCTGAGGCCTTCAGTCCAACATCCTGTGAGGAACTGAATCCTGCCAACCATCACTGAGTGCCCTGGCAAGGGCCCCTTCCCCAGTCGGGCCTGCAGATGAGAGCGTGGACCAAGGGCTGACACCGTAATAGCATCCTTGGGAAAGACTGTGAAGCAGAGCACTCAGCTAAGCGATGCCTGGATTGCTGACCCAGAGACACTGTGAGATAATAAATATGGGTTGTTTGAAACTGCTAAGTGTGGGGGGAATTTGTACTTAGTAACAGGTAACCAATATAGGCTGGACGTGTGACTCAGGGCTAACCAAAGACTTGGGTCATTGCCTTTTGTTTGTTGGTGGTGGTTCAATTTAGACATAACCAATTTGCTGGGCCTGGACAGATGGGTATCCTGAACCACCTTAGGGGACTTGATCAAGAAAGAAGAAAGAAGGGATCCCTGGGTGAGTGACCGAGAGGTCCATGACCACAATGATGGTTATCCTAGGTCACGTTTCTTTGTACACTTACAACCCACCAGGCACTGGACTAAGCACTTCTCCTGTGTTATCTCATTCCATCTATGCAGCCACCACCCTACGAGACAGGTTCTACTATGCACCCATTTTTGTATGGGTTGAATTATATCCTCCCCAAATTGATATGTTGAAACGCTAACCCCTGGGACCTCAGAATTTGACCTTATTTGGAAGTAGGGTCACTGCAGATGCAATTAGTTTAGATGAGGTCATCAGGGTGGGCCCTAATCCAACATGACTGTTGTCCTTCTAAACAGGGAGAATTTGGACACACATACAGACACACATAGAAGGAAGACAGAGGGAAGAGACACGGGGAGGAGACGGCCATTTACAAGCTAACGAGAGAGGCCTAGAACAGACACTTCTCTCCGTAACCCTCGGAAGGAAGCAACCCTACCGACACTTCAATTTCCGACTTTTCCCTTCAGAACTGTGAGATGTCAGTTTCTGTTGTTTAAGCCACTAGTGTGTGGTACTTTGCTACAACAGCCCTAGCAAAGCGACACACCAGTTTACAGAGTAATGGCTGGGAAAATGAAGTAACTTTCCCCAGCAGTGATTCCAGCCCAGGCCTCTCTGACCCCAAAGACCACACTCTTCACCACAACTCTAAAATGGATTGTGTCCTGCAGGCAGTGAGGAGCTAGAGAAAGTTTGCGCGGGAGAGTGAGCCCATCCAGCCATGTTTGGGGTGGAACATCAGCGTTTCAGAGATCAAAGTTCCTTTTGGTGTCTGTTGTCAATCTCTTTTATCCTGGACTCACTGCCTCTGGCCTGGTTTCTAGGAGACAGGCAGAACCCCTGGCAGAGGCCCCCTCATAAACCCCCCATGGACTGGACGAGAAGTAGGTAATTAAGTCCCTTCCTTTCTAGGACCTGTGGTCTCCGTCTTTGATCTTCCTCTCTCTGCCCTGAAGCTTGCCCAGCCACTGAAGGAGGCGTGAGCAGTGTGTGAGAATGGCCGGGAGGGCAAGTGTCCCAGGGGACCCAGGACTGACCCAGAGCCAGTGGGATAAGGAAGAAGCACTGGCTGGAGGGGAGGTGGCCTGGGGACCAAGCCTGCCCCTGCCACACACAGGGTGACCATGGTGAGACCTGGACCCCGTCCACCCAGCAAGGGGCTGACTGTGCTGTCTCTAAGCTCCCTTCGCTGCTCCTTTTGTCCCAAGCCACTTAATAGCTGGGAGCCTCTACTGCCTCCCTTCAAAAGGTTAAATGTGTACATCGAGGCTCCATTTTTGGTTAAAAAGAGAGCGAGACAGCAAGAGCAAACAGGGAGAAAGAGAGTAAGAGGCTGGTTCTCATATCTTGAGTCATTACGAAGCTCCTCTGCCCTCCCTCCCCCCGCCTGTGGCCTCCTTCCTCTCCACTCTCTCTTCAGTGTGCAAGGATGTTATTCCTGCCAAATGAGTCATTGATGTGGGAAAGTTAATTTATTTTGGCAGACTTCACTACTGCTCCGAGAAATGGAAACTGTGTACCTACTGCCATAGAAAAGTTATTGTGATGATTCATTCATTCCTTCGTGCATTCATTCATTCATTCATTCATTCATTCATTCTCAGAGTGTGGGGCTGTTTCTTTCACATACACACATGGGCAACCTGACCTACTGTTTTCTGTCTCACGGAGGAGCCGGGAGGACCACACAAGGTAATATACCTAAAAATGTTTATGTGCAATCGTAGTAATAGTGGTAGCTAATCCTTATTGAGTGCTGATTGCGTATCAGGCAGCACGGCAAGCTTTTTACCTGCTTTATTTACCGCCTTTAATCCTAACGCTGCTCTCTGGGCAGGGATGATTGCCATCTTCATTTTAGAGATTCAGAGAGTGAAACTCAGAGGGGTCAAGGTGACCTGGCCACGGTCATTACACAGCTCATAAGTGGCAGGGGGACATCAAGCCCTGCTTCCTCTTAATGTGACCCACACTTCTATGCTGCTGACCACGTGGCAGGCACTGGACTTAGACCTGGCTTCTCCTCTCCCTCCCTTCCACTTTGTTCTTCACGCAAACCTGTGACGTGGGGACTGCGATCACCACTTCTGTGTGCCAGCTGAGCAAACTGAGGTTTGGAGAAGTGAGGCACCTTGCCAGAGGAGGCATGGCTGTAGCACATAAGAGCCAGGTGGGGAGCAGGCAGTCTGGGCCAGGATGGCACTCTGTCTTCATGGAGAGCAGAGAGCCTGGCACTTAGGATGTGCGTGCCCCATTCTGGTCAGCCACCCTCATCAGCAGCAGCACGGACACTCGTCTGGTGTCCTCATGTGGTCTTGGGTACACGGATCCTTTCACAGAGACAGTGTTGTGCCCTCCTCCTTCTCTGAGACACACAGACGGGCCCGGATCAGCAGTTAGGTGGGTTCATGTGACTGAATTCTGACCAGTGGAATGCGGGACTGAGTGAGGAAGGTCTGGCCCCGAGAAAAGCCCAAGATTCTCTATCTGTTGGCTGGACACAGAGGCTCCCAGAAAGACCGAGACCTTAGCAGCCGCTGGGACTGCGAAATGGACGATGCCTCGGTCCCTGAGTCACTGCACAGAGCCAAGCTCTTCCAACCTCCCAGTGGAGCTGTACTGGACTGTGATGTGGACCTCAACCTTTATTGGGGTGCCCACTGACGTGGGCCTGTGTGTTACAACTGATAGCCTATCCTCACTCCTACAGATGTTTTCAGAAGGGTTTTTAGCATAATGAAATTCTGGTCTAGGGTTTTCCTGGGAAAGGCCTCCCCTTCATCAGAACTCAAGGTTAAAAAGGTAGAGTCCCCAGTGTCAAGTGCAGCGCCTGGTATACAGTAGGACTTCAGTAAATATTTGCACAAGTGACCAAATGAACCTCTCATCTCAGAGGTCCGTGGCCCACAGGGAAGCTTTCTGGATGATGATTCGGGAAGATCTCAATCATGCCACCTAATCTCCCATCCTTTCCCGATGCTCACTAACCCTCATCCACCTCCCTGCATGTCCCTAGTATGGCGCTGGGGAGCCAACCCCAGCAGCGACATCTAGAACATGCTTGTCAAGCCCGGTGTCGCTATACAAATATCAAGCTGACTTCATTCCATCCCAACTGGCTGTCAAATCCAGGAAAAGCCAAGCAGAGTAGGCCCCACGCTGCACACACACATTCAGATGTTTACAGAAAACCAGTGCACAAGGATTTGCTGGAAAGCTAAATTTCCTCTCAGCCAAAGCCCAGAAATGCCTTTTAAACCCTGAGCAAATATGCCGGAGAAGAAGGCCTTTTCCCTATGACGGAGCCTTCAGAGTCTGGAGAGCTTCAACTTTTCAAGGAAACACACGCTGCCACAGACATGCTGCTCGGCAGAGCCCCTTGTTGCCTGCAATCAAACAGGTTTCAAGAACTTGCACTTGGGTCCCAGCGCAGAAGACACAAACAGTTGCAAGCTCCCTGCCTGACTTCAGACTGCAAATGGAGACGCCATGACATACGCGACTGGGTTCACTTGGAGAGAGAGAGAGAGAGAGAGAGAGAGAGAGAGAGAGAGAGAGAGAGAGAGAGAGAGAGTTGGCTCAGCATGCAGGGTCTCTGGTCCCGCTCCCCACATAAGAACGCAGGACATGGCGAGGCCAAAAAGGAACACCCATGGAGCCATACCACTATAGTCTCGCTGGCGGCTGGGTTGGAGACACAGGGAGCAGGAGCCACACAATCCGCAACCTGCCATCCACTTCTCTGCCAACCAACCCCTTGCTAACTGCAATCCACACTTGCTAGCTCAGCCATGGCAGTTATATTAGTGGCCAATGGCTAACCGGTTACAGCTGACAGCCATCTACTACCCGAGCCAGCACCTTTCCACGTGAGGCCGAGAGCCTGGGAACTGCTCTCTGGGACTCTGTCCCCACACGAACGTTTATTTTAAAAAGTTATGCAGCTAAACAAAGCCCTTTGCCTGTGGAGTGCTGAACTGAGTGAGATGTACCCTGAACAAAAATTGGCTAGAACCATCGATGACATTGAGGATACTAAGATTCAGCCATTTTTTGAAAAGAAATGATCTTTGAGTTGTTGTAAGCCTTTAGTTAATTTTCAGAGTCCTAGAAAAGGGGATTTTGACAACGTTTGATAGCACTTTTATGGAGCAGCAGCATTTCAGAGGTCCTTTCTCTCCCATTCTGGAAGGGCTTTCATATATACCAGGGGTGCCAAATGCATACACATTTTAAGAGATGTTATCTTAAAATCTGTATACATTTTTTTGGCACCCTCTGTATATTACAATCTGCTTTGTTCTCTCATAATTGCCTTTTTATATGTTGAGGCCTAGTTTATTCATGTTAACTGCTGAATAGTATTCTAATTCGTAAATAAACCAGTTTGTTAATCTACCGTCTTAGTAAGAGACAGCTGTTGTTTTCTAATTTTTGTTATCAATAATAAACATCTTGGTACATGTATCTGTGTACACACGTGAGAGTTTATTAATATTTGTGAAGGCTTAGGGTAAATGTGTCTTTAGTTACACTCAATATTTCCATATTTCTTTTTTTTTAATAGTTATACTTCAAACAGGTACAACAAACGAGACAAATCTAATTCATGGCAGGTAAACATGGGTGTGCAGAAAAGTTATATACACACCGACACCGCCCTTTTATAACCTCCCCTTTTGTTAAATGGCCAATCTTCAAAGTGGCAACACAGGAGAAACTCCACCGTCATGGCACTAGAATTCTCCTGGCACAGGAGCATTTTAAGTGAAGGTCTCATCTCAAAGGAGCTTTCAGTCTTCAAAAAAAAAAAAAAAAAAAGCAAAGCATGTTAAAGGAAGGAAACAAGTCTGCTTCTTCTCACCCACAAAGTGGTTTCACCTTCAGTTCTAGCTTTCTTCACTCCAAAGGGTTCCAAATCTTCCAAGCATCTCTTGCGTCCAACTTTCTAATTCACCAACAATAGCCAACCCACCAGCAATGAATATGAGTTCTACTTTCATCACATTCTTGCCAACACGTGGGACCATTAGAATTTGCTCCTTTTTGATCATCTCGTAAGTATGAAATGGTTTCTCCTTGTTTCTTAGTTTGCATTTGGAGGAGGCTGTTTCGTGAAGTCAAGGCTAGCAAGGAGAGGGCCACCTTTCAGCCTGGTAAGGAGCAGAAAAGCCAGTGGAGTGCGTATTCTCAGCGAAAAGCATATCTTTTCGCTCTCCCCTCCAAAGCCAGACCCCAGTGGGCACCCTGGCCCTTCGTCTTCCACAGCCTTTCCTGGTTGAGCTTCCGATGGGATCAGAGCCCCAGCTGGCCTGTCAATTGCGGCCTTGTGAGAGACCGTAAGCAAAGGGCCAAGATAAGCCTCGTGGGACCACAGGAACTGTGAGATAATAAATGTGTTGTTTGAAGCCTCTAAGCTTGTGGGCAAACTGTTATGCGGCAACAGATTAATATGGGAGGGAAGGCCAGACTGCCAACCCTTGGGATCCCATGGGTCTCCTTGAGTGGGTCTGGGCTCCACCCCATGAGACGGCAGAGGGCCTGGGTCCCACAGACCAGCATCTGTTTACCGTGTCCTTTATGTCACGCCCTGCAGTCAGGGGCCATGCCACATTCCCAGTGCCTTGCTCAGGGTGTGGCACAGCACACACAGGGTGACCCTGAGATGCTGGGTCCCTCAGAGGATCAGGGGAAACCCACCGGCAAAACACCCTGAGCCAGGCCTGAAGCTCCTCAGGGACAAGGGCAGAGTCTGGGCTGAAGTAGCCCATTTTGTCTCTTTTTAGGAAGACCATCAAGGGAGCCCCAGGGGAAGTGTGAGCATCACCCAGACCATAGCAATGCCACCACCGGTGTGTGCCGGGACCCCAGGGAAGCTTCGGCATCAGGGGCAGCACAGGGCAGGGGTGAGCACCAGGGCTCTGGAGCCCAAGAGCCTGACTCAGTCTCTCCCTGACTCCCTTTCTCATCTGTACGATGGGGTAAAGATGGTATTTATCTTGTAGGGTCGTCATGAGGATGGATGAACACATGTAAAATTCTTCGTCCATAGTAGATGCTCAGCTAATGCCTCTCAGGAGGAACATATCTGAAGAGATCCCCTGTGTGTAAGCTGCCAGCCCCAGGCAGCTAAGATCATGTAGACTAAGGTCCAGTTTTCTTTTCCTGGGGCCACAGGAAGCTGGCTCCACCCAACACGTGCCAAAAAGAGGAGGATGCTTGGGGGTCAGGGGGCTGGGAAGAGGGATGGGGTGATGCTAAGAAGTCACTGTTCTCTTTGGGAACAATTGCTGCCCAAACCCAAAGAGTTTTGGAGACGGGATTAGTCTGACAGGTAAACAGAGCAATTGTCGTACAATTGAGGTTATTAGAGCGGCAGGCGTAAGCCCACCCCACCCCCCGATCACCCACAGGCCTATCACTGTGCCCGACATTCCCATCATTCAACCTGCTCCTAAAGGTCCCCGGAAAAGTGACCTGCCGATTTCCTTACTCTCAACCAACATCTATTTATTGCCTGCTGTGTACATACCACTGTGGGAGAAAGACCCACACACATCTGTCTTGTACGTTAATAGCTAATTTGATGATCACAACACCACTATGAGGTAGGGATTTATGATTATGTCCATTTTGCAGAGGGGGAGACTGAGGCCCAGACAGGTTAAGGGTGAAGGGAGGCTCACTTCTGGTCAAGCAGGCAGTAAGTGGTGCGCTCAGAAAGCAAACTGGCTCCAGTTCCGAGTTGTGGGTATTTTCTTGTTCATCCTGCTGCTCTCAAGACAAGTCAGCCAATCGAGAAAATGGCCCAGGGCTTTTCAAACTTGGTTCCCTGGTGCTCTAGGGGTTCCCTGGGTGCTGGGAGGTGGGAGAGCGTGGAGAGGGTAGGTGGCACCGGGTCTTGGGCTCCCCATACACTTGAACCAGATCTTCTTCCTTCTCTTCTATCTCTAGAGATACAGTGTTCAGTCTGCGGGGTGGGGGTTGGGGTAATACAATAGTCAAAACAAAAGAATTTCTTGACTACCTATTGTGCTTCAAACACGGAGTGGGGGGCGGGGGGAGGACCACTTCAGGGAGCGTAAGAGGAGCTTCCAAAACAACCCACTTGTGAAAACTTGAAAAACGATTAAAAAAAATTAAATAATGGCTCTATCTAGCAACAGATGAGCTGTCCCATGGCCACGTCTGGTTCCCTAATTAACTGCTTCAGCGGTGACCTGGGTGGTCAAAAGAGACAGCAAATCTGTTGAGCTGACTAACCCAGTACCACCTATTCTCAGCAGCAGGGAGCAGGAGCCCGGAGCAACGAAACCTGGAAACCTGGGCTGGGCGAGTTTGGACAGGGCGGGAGTCGTGGGAGGTGGGGAGGGCTGGCGAGATGCAGTATTGTGGCAACAAGCTTCTCTGAACAGAGAGCGGCACCAATCGGGAATTCCTCCACAATCGCTGCAGGCTGCACCCCGGAGGTGAGCAGTCCCCCACTGAAAAGCACTCCTTCACCCCTCCTGCACCCCCTGCCCCTTGCTGGCCCGCTGGCCCCTGCTGGACAGAGACCATACGTGGATGGTCCCACGGACTGCACTGAAATGCCAGCCTCACCTCTCTGTAACTTAAATACACGGATAATAACAACCACCTTCCGGGCTGCTTGGACAGTGAACTAGATAATGAACATAAAGGGCCTGGCACCATCAGCTCCTGGCACACGGCAAGTGCTCAATAAATGTTATTGGCTATTATCTGCAGCTACATTCAACACGGGCGGGCTGGGAACAAAGCTCTTCCTGGTTTTTATCCACTCGTTTAACAAGCATTTAATGGGCACCTGCTCTGTGCCAGGCACTGCGCTGGGAGCCGAGGCCAGAGATTGCAAAGTTCATTTTCCTTAAGCAGCTCTGGCTCTACCGGGGAGGCAGCACTGCAAACAATTCCAGTTCCGTGTAAGGACTGGAACGTCTGCTTGGTAGCAATGAGGCCAGTTAACATTTATGGAGTGCTTGCCGGGTGCCAGTTACGATGCACTCACTTTACACATTATCTCATTTGATCCTTCCTTTTACAGATGGAGAAGCTGAGGCTCTGAAAGGCCACATCTTGTGCCCAGGGTCATGGGGCCAGCAGGAGGCAAATCTGGCTTCCAATCCAGGAGGGATGTGAGTTCACCACATGGTGCAACGATGGCAAAATTTTGCAGGTTCGCGAGATCGTGAAGTCAGAACGGAGGACACGAAATGCCTCGAACTGTGGGTCCCTGGCAGGCAATGCACGCCATGAGCAGAGCCACCAAAATGAAGCCGGCAGCTGACTCTCAAGTTCTGCCCTCACATCTGATCAGCCTTAAGCATTTTCCATTTATTAGATGAGCTAATAGACACGAAGCACTTAGGTTTAGATGTAGGATTAGGGTTTGGGTGTATGCCTGGCACAGAGTCAGTCCTGGTAAGTGTTAGCTACTGTTTGTTATTACAGCAGTCCTGCTTTTGCATGGTCCTGACAGGCGTGAATTTCAGTTACCATGTTTACAAAGTAACACTAGCCCCCAACAACATGGTTCAAATTTCACTGACCTCAGTATATGAAGCGTGAGCACTTACACAAACTACAAACTTTGCTGCTAGCTCTCCGCTCCACAAATCACTAAGTAAAGAATAGATGTGCGCTGTGGTCAGTTCCTGGTCTCGTCACCTCTTTCACAGTCTGCTGGATTGGTCACTGAGCACTTGCTACTCAGTTCACACATAGACAGCTATGTGTACGGCGGCGTTGTTTCCTTATCTCTCAGTGACAGCCCATGTGGCACTGTATACAAATAGGTAATAAAAAGAAGGAACTGGCCAACAAAGATGAAAGTGCAGCAAAGGCATGAAAAAGTAACGCTGGAAATGAAATTGAATTGGACGGCTTTGTATTAGTCAGGCTTCTCCAGAGAAACAGAACCGAAGGAGAGCAATATAATTATCTATCTATCTATCTATCTATCTATCTATCTATCTATCTATCCCCCATCTGCCAGTTATGATGCTCATAAGTTATGAGACACAGATATGATACGTATAATACTCTCTAGATAGATAGATGGATAGATAAGTTAGCCTCCAATATCTGCAGGGTAGGCTGGGAGGTGGGAGACCCACGTAATTCTGTAGCTTGAGTTCAAAGGCCGTCTGTTGGCAGAATTCCCTCTTTCTTGGGGAAGTGGGTGGAGGGGTGTCAGTCGTTTCCTGTTGAGGCCTTCAACTGATTGGATGAGGCCCACCTATATTAGGGAGGGTAGTCTGCTTTACTCGAAGTCCACCAATTTAAATGTTAATTGCATCTGAAAAATACCTTTACAGAAATACACAAAATAATGTTTGACCAAATATCTGAGTGCCGTGGCCCAGCCAAGTTGACATAAAGTATCATCAGAGAATTAAAGGCTTTTAGAAGGAATTGATGATCGTGGGAATGGTGACAATGTCTCCGTTCAAGAGGCTCTAGGTCTGCTGCCAGAGGTAGACAGATTTACAGACACACATCAGAGGAGTGGTTGTGACAAAAAGGATGAACATGTCCCAGAGGAAGTGAGGCCAGCAGGGACTCTCGAAGATATTTTACGACATTGAAAGTACGAAGGATAAAATGTTGGAAACTGATTCAGTCTTCGAAAGGAGTATGACAATTTGCCAAGGCATAGAAAACATGCTCCCTCTGTATTATTAGTTAAACAACCAGAAAAAGGCAAGCACTGTTCAAACTACTCTTGATCGTTTTTATACAAAGAAATATAACACTTCAATTCTCGCGGTTCCCAATGTTCTAAATTAAAGTATACTAAAATACATGTTAGTTTTACCACTTTTTCATTTCCTTAGGCACTTACAACCAACAGTAAGAGAGGTTTCAATGTTTTGACAAAACACATTAAAGGTCACAGAATAATCTTATTTTATCCCATTGATTTTTTAAGATCGTTTTTGCACAATTTCAGCTTGCACATTCTCATAGTCGGCACAATCTTTTGCAAAGCAAGGATGGTCTGCCTTTTCTGCCACATAAACGTCACCACCCTTATCACCACCACCATCATTACCTCCACCAGGCAGCTGTGGCAAACACCCAGGATGCCAGGCCCAGGCCAGGCATCAAGCTCCTTTTGATACCCATTTCTGACTCAGGACAGGGCGTCCCTTGCAAAAATCCCAGGCCAGGCCTCTGCCCTGCTCTGGCCAACCTTACCCGCCCTCTGCAGAGGCCGCGGGATTCTCTACTACCCAGGAAGTCCCCAGGGCAGACAGCTCAGTTTACACACCAATAAAAATAACTCAGGGGTGACAAACAGCCCCACATCTTCAGGGCAAGCTGCTCTTATGCAATCTACCTAGATTTCACAAGCCCCACAAGGCACCAGAAGGACGCGGATTGAGATGTATGCCCTGGCTGACACCACAGGGTGCGGCCCCTCTGGTCACAATGTCTGGGGACAAGTGACTTTGGTGGTGACATGGGATGATTCATTCACAGCAGAAAACACACTGAAACAGCACAGCCAACTGATTGATTGAAATGTGTGATATTTCTTTCTACTTTTTTATTTGGGGCAGGGTATATAAGAAAGGGATGGTTTTAGTGGAAAACTCAGAATACAGATAGGCCAAAAGAAAAAAAAAATCAAGGCGCCTATGGTCCAACCATCAGAGACCATCGCTGTTGCTACCATCCTTTCAGACTTTTTCTAGAAGGTACGTATCAAGAATGCGTGGTGCACAACTAGACTGAAGGACAACGATTTGGAGCTGATGGGCCCTGGAGAAACACACTGTTCCCCAATATTCCCCAATTAAAAAAAAAAAGAAGAACGCGTGGTACAGAGCTTTAGGCTGCAGACTCTGGAGCCAGCCCTCCAGGTTGCCTAAGCTCTTTGGCACGGTTTCCCCATCAGTAAATTGGGAATCACAATTGTAGCCACGTTGTAAGGTGGTTTCATGGACGGAAGGTGTCCATTTTCCCCCCCTGTGAAAGAGGTCAAGAGGAAGAATCTCGTGGTGAAATTTCGTGCACTTTCTTCATTATTTCTTAAGGATAAATTCTTGGGAGGGCAACAATCACATCAAAAAATATATATATATGTATGTTTTGATGGCTTTGTTCATCCCTTTCCAAGTCCGGAAACTGATTAAAATGGGCCACCTGGGCCTTCTGTTGAGGTAGGAACTGGAACCATGGCCACTGGTGCCTCTCCACTCAGGAAAGGCCCAGGAGGGTTAAGCCTCCTGCCCGGGGCACACAGCAATTGTCAGAATTAGAGTATCAGCTCCGCGAGGGCAGGGATGGAGTCTGTCCTGTTGCCTGCTGTGACCCCGCAATGACTGAATCAATTGAGAAGAACCAGAATTTTCTGGGACCAAGGGAAGCCCTAAGGTGTCTATACTGTTCTGCTAACCCCTTTTCCACAGACACTAACCCGGATTCTTTTACTGTGCAGGCTTTGTTAACTTCTGTAATGAATAAAATATTAGCCAGTGCACTTCAAAGAGAAAAGGAGGGCACAAGAAACCCCCCAGAAGGAGAGAGCTGGAACAAAGCAAAGCCAGCTAGGAGAGGCGACAATAAACAAATGCATCATTTGTATTGTGGTTTGATTGACATGTCTTGAATCATTTATGGGGAGCTCCACCTCTTTCTAATAATATGGAAATCGGGAACATGTTGCTTTCAGTCATGATTATGAGTGAGTTTAAGAGAATGTTCGCAGGTGAGGGAGACAGATGGTGGTGGTGGCACAGATATGAAGGTGCACAGTGGTTTGCGGGTGTCCGCGCGTGGCCACCATGGGCCGCCTGCGGTGCGGTGGCCTTTGACACATGCTGCTTGCCCTTGGACAAATGACCACCCAGGCATCACATACTTATCGAGCACCCACTATGTACCAGGCACTGTGCTACACGCCGGACTAGACAGGAATGATCATTCACTCGGCTGGGATACAATGCTGCCTGCAAGCCTACTGTGCGCTGGGCACCCATGTTGGATGCTGTGCCAACAGAAAGTGAACAGAATCTATGTAATTTTACTAACAATTGTCACCCCAATAAATTTAATAAAATAAAATTTAAAAAAAAAAGAAAAAAGAAAAGTCTGGAGAGCAAGACACAAGAGGTGCAGAAAGAAGTAGCCACCTCTCCCACCTGGGTAGGGCTCACGCTTGGTAAATAATGTTTCCCATGCATCAACCACTTCAATTCTCCCAGAAGCCTGGGAAGCCGCAGAGTTGAGGAGCTTTCGAGACTCAAGACTGACCCAGCCTTAAGTCTTGGCTGTGCCACCTACGGGGGAAAGTGACTCACCATTCCCAGCCTCCTTTTCCTCATCTGTAAAAGGAAGTGCTACCAGATAAAACACAAGATGCCTTGCTCGTATTAAGTACGTCCTAACTATTGCACGGGCTATATTTATACTAAAAAATATTATTCATTGTTCCTCTGAAATTCCAGTGGAACCGAGCACCTGTTGTTTTTGTTTTTCGCTAAATCTGGCAACTCTAGAAGGAGAGACTGTGATGGTTCCTGATGGGTGATTCTCAAGAGTGTGGTGTCGAGTGAAAAAGGCAGCGGAACAGGATTTATTGCTCAATAACGTCTTTGTAAATTAAATGCACACAAAATGGTATAGATTTTCACTTATAGGTGAATAAACACATGGAGTGTTGGTCTCTGACACGTGGTCAGGTGGATTGGAAGAGCATGATAAATAAATGGGTGCTGAGGTTGGGGTGGCAGCTGGAGAGGAGAGCGGACGTGAGGGATAAAGAGGAGGAATAATGTAACATAAAACCAAACAGCATGGGGTCTTGCAGAGAGAGGTGATGATACAGCACGAGCCTAAAGTGGCCTCCATCTCGGCCTCTCAGTGACTGCACTGCCCATGTTTCAGAGTCAGAAGGACCCGGCTTTGCATCCTGTCTTGGCCACTCACTGGCCATGTGACTTCTCTGGAGGTGTTTTTGCAACACCAACAACCAATTCCCTGATTCTTCAGACATCAGCTGGGTGTCCTACAATTCAATTCAGTTCGGACACCATTTACCTAGAGTGAGCACAGTCCACACAGGTTAAGAGCTCAGTCCCACGAGATGCCCCCATTTCAGACACCAATCCCAACTCAGGTTGTCACCTGTGCTCCTGACCAACCAGTCATTAATCAAGGGTTAATAATTTATTAGAAAGGTCCATATAACTCAAGGGAATGTTACCTTATGTCTACCCGTTTATTACGAAGGATATGAGAAAGGATACAGATGCACAGCTAGGGGAAGAGGTGCACAGGGCTAGGTTTGCAAGGGTCCCAAGCACAGCCACTTCTGTTCCTGTGCAGCTGGGGTGTGCCACCCTCCAGGCACACGGAAGGAGTCACCATCCTAGTAGCTGCTCACATCTCCTTGTTCAAGAGTTTTTCTAGAACTTTAATCCCCACTCCCCTCACTCTTCCTGGGGGATAGTACTGAAAGTTCTAACTCTGTCATCACTTGGTCTTTGGGGGTGACCAGCCCATTCTGAGGCTATCCAGGGGTCCTCCCCTAAGTCACCTCATCAGCATAAACTCAGGTGTGGCTGAAAGGGACTTGTTATGAAGAACAAAAGATGTTTCTCTCACTCTGGAGCTATTTCAGGAACTGAGGACTAAAACCAAATACTACAATTAAAGATACTGTTTCCCGCTTAGGCAACGACAAGGGTTTGGGAGCTTTGTGCCAGGAATAGGACGCAGGACAAAGACCAAATGTGTATTTACTGTATCACAGCTTCCCTTTGCTGAAACGTGGTGTTCTCTCCTGGGATAACAGTTAAGTCATCTCCTAGCGAGGGCTGTTGCAGGGTTAGAAATAATGCGTGAACAGGACTGGGCATATTGTCTGATACTCAGCGTAAAGATATTAGCAGTAGTACTTAATTATTCATACAAACCCACAGGGAGATGTCCTCTCTCTCTCTCTCTCTCTCTCTCTCTCTCTCAACCAATCTCAATTCAGCTCAATGCAACACAAGCCATGCCTCTGAACTTCTGATGGGTCAGGCACAGTGTGAGGTGCTGGGGTTCCAGAAGTGAATGAGGCACAATTCTTGTCCTTTAGAAGCTTACAGTTTTGGGGGAAACCAGAAGGGATCATTATGTGTGTTGGCAGAGATGGACTCGGGTTATTATGGGAACCTGGGGTGACAGGCTTCTAATCCAGCTCAGCAGGTGCCTCCTGGACTGATGAAGAATCAAATCTCTACATATGGGGAGTTGGGTACAGGTCCTTTATCGGAGGGTGTGGTTTTCTGAAGGATGTGCTCTGATGGGAAGGGAGAGAGGGAGGCAGGATGGGGCTGCAGGAGGAAGGAAGTAAGATGGCAGCTGCTGGAGTCTCAGCCTGGAGTGTGAGCTGCACCAAGTCGGTCCTTCCTTGGAGGAATGGAGGGGCGGGCCTTTTACACCGTCGGCAGTCCGTCATTGGCTGTGGGCCACTCTGGGCGTGGTGCAGACCAGGTGAGGGGGCCCCCTTTGGCTGAGGACATTTCTCCAAGCAGGATGCAGCTGTGAGCTGTAAGCAGCCAAGACTCCCAGAACGAGGGGTGAGGGGAGTGGGGGCCCCACGGACCCCGTAAACCGGTTCTAGGTGAGGCATTAACAGCATCCTGAACAACTTCTCATTCCCCATCCCCAAACCTTCACATCCGGTAGACTGCCAGGCCCAGCAAAGTTACAAGAAGACACATCAAGTTTGCAGCTAAGAAGCACAGACTGTCAGCTGGAAAGACCCTCACAGATCACCGAATCCACCTCCCTGAGTTTGCTGAAGAGGCCCGCAGAGCTGCGGTCATTTGCCTAAGGCTGGGGTCACACACTCCAGTGCCACAGGGGCTGGCCAGGAGAAACACGCTGTCTAAGGCTATAAGGAATGGTGGGGACTGTGGCAACCTGGGGGGAAGGGGTCCCTCCAATGGGGCAGCAGTCGCCTGTTTCCCATAGCGAGAGGGAATGAGGACCCAGAAGGGTGAGCGCCTCTGAAATTCTCCAGAGAAGCTGGAAATCTGTGTGTGTGTGTGATGTGCAATCTCTGTTTTGAAATGTTGGTATCTTAAGAACACAGGATAAGCCAAGGAAAATATGTCAGCAGGCCAGACTTGGCCCTGGGGTTACTCGCATGCAATCTCTGGCCTATGGGCCCACGGCACATCGGAAACCGAGCCAGGGCTCCTGGGCCAAGGTGCTTTCTGTCATGCCAGCAAAAGGACAAGAGAAGAAGCACGACATGGCAGGAGGGAGAAGAAAGCCCCAGAGGGAGGAAACGGGAATGGAAACCTGGAGAGAAAGGCCAGGGGTGCATATCCAGAGTCTCCAGGGTGAGTTGGAAAGGGAAACCCCATAGCTCACGCTTACTTTGGTTTCATTGAGGTGAAATGTATATAACACAAAATTAACTATTTTTAAATGTACCATTCAGAAGTGGCAACGTTGTGCAACCATCCCCCCGGTCTAGTTCCAAAACATTTTCATCACGTGCAGAAGGAAACTCTGTCTTCTTCAGGAGTCACTCCCATTTCCCCACCCCCACCCCAGGCCCTGGCAACCCCTAGTTTACTGTCTGTCTCTGTGGATTTGCCTCTGGTGGACATTTCATATAAATGGAATCACACAATATGTGGTCTTTTTCGACTGGCTTCTTTCTCTTAGCATCTTGCCTTCAAGCTTCATCCATGCTGTAGCACGTCAGTACTTCATTCCTTTTGATGGCTTAATAATATTCCGTTGCCTGGACAGACTGCAGTTTGTTGATACATCCCTTGATGGGTATTTGGGTGTTTCCACTTCTCAGCTATGAGGAACAGTCCCAAAGCTTTCTTTTTAAGGGGAGGTAACTGGCGTTTGGGTGATTGCTGTTCAGGGACACAGGGCCGGTTGACCCACGTGTACATCAGGCATAATGCATGTGTATTGCCCACAGAAATGTCCTAATGTCTTTCAAAATCAGAAAGAAAAAAAGACTTTTAGGATCGAAGCAAATGTTTTCATTTTTAATTTGGCCTAGATTATGTTTGTCTTCATACCAATGCTGCCGTAATCACGGAAGAAGTGGCCCACAAGGGCACACAAGCGGCCCTGCAGGGACACAGAAAAATCAAGGACTCTGGACTTAGAAAAACCACGGGGAGGGGGACTCCTGGCTCCCCCACTTACTATTCTTGTGAATGTAAGCGCAGGGCTGGGCTTTTTGTCCAATTCAATGTTGCGTCCTTCGCTGCCAGAACAGGGCCTGGCACATAGTAGGAACTCAATAAATAATTTTTGAAAGAATTAATTCATCGGAGATGAGTCACTGAGCGTCTCTGTGGCTTGATTTCATCATCTGAGACTTGGGGAAAATAATTTTTATGTCTCAGGGTGACAAAACTTTGCCCAGTGCCAGGAATGGAGAAAGCCCTGGAGAACCCACTCCATTTGCTTTGTTTTTCGGCAGGGTGGGGGCAGAATGAAGTTGATAGTAGGAGAGGCCAATTTCCAGCCAACGCGAGGTGCGTGTGCCCCATGTCCCCGAGACTCAGGGCACACCAGGTATTTCCACATCTTGGCGGAGGACCCCACGGTCTGGCGGGAGAGGTTGATTAACAGGCAAAAACCACAAAGAAAACGCAGAGGAAAACGATGCTGGAGAGAAACACGTACTAGCAGGGAAGGGCCAGGGAGGGTGTGTGAACATCCTGTGTGCACATGGGTCTGAGCTTGCACGCGTGTCCATGTGTGGGGCTGTGACTGCCTGTGAATGTGAGAATTGTGGGTGTGAGAAGTATGTGTGCGCGCACATGCATGTTTGTGGGTAGAGGTGATGGAAGACAGAGGAGGAGGAGGAGGGAGAGAAGAGCAGCCGGTGCTCGCTAACACGGGAATTCTGCTTTGACTGGAGTCCAGGCTGCACATTCCAGCTGGATGTGAGGGGCGGGAGCCGGGTGGGGTCTGAGAGGGGGGAAAGGACCGTATCTAGGTTTTGTCTTGATGAGAGGAAATTCTTCGCCCAAGGCAACAATCCCCCCTGGGGTGTGCCCTCCTCTGTGGGTGACTGGGAACTCCGGAGAGCCCAGCCATCCTCCTCAAACCCAATTTGCATTAGAAACCAATGTGGGTTTCTTTTTTCCCCCCCTTCTCCTTGAGGCCCTGAGATGCCCAGACCCTGGAGCAAGTAATAATGATGCTTTTCAGACCAGTACTTCAAACTGCTTAGCTGTGATTAGTCTCCTTTTAAACACAGGAAAACTGGGGTGACCTGAAGGAATTCTACTGACAGGTCAAAGGGAGGCTGGTGCCTCCCTGCCAACATGACCCCGGGGGTCACGGAAACCTCAGCCCCACGCTGGGTCCCACTTACCTGGGGCCACAGCACAAGGAGGCCCTGCTGGTTTCTGGACAGAAGTAAATTGAGCCTCTTATTGATGTCTGGAGGGCAAAACCCTGCAGGCCGAGGAGGCAGGCTACTTTTAGAATATTCCGGAAGACGCTTCTGCGGTCAGTTCTGTCTGGAGGCAGCGGAGTGTCAGGGAATAAGAGGCAGCTTATTGGTCAAAATGGGGTGCGAGTCCTGTGAGAGTGACCTCAATTTCCTTGTATGTAAACTGGGGGTAGTGTCCTGCACGGGGGCATTATTTGAGGTCTAAAGAGACGTGGGAAGGTTTTGCACAGTGTAGGGCACAGACCCGCAGAGCGGTAATCATTCGAGTTAAGATATCATCATTATCATCTCCGCGTGAAAAGGCTGTCTCCCTAGCAATGGGGACCCAGAGACTCTCAAAGCTCCAAGGTCTGAGGGGTCTAAGAAAACTCACTCCACACTCCCCAGCTCTCCCGGTCAGGGTTGCTGAGGGATTCAGTGAACTCTGCGAAAGCAATGACAAGATTTCTTGGTAGGAGATCACTGTCCCCTAGCTTCCAGGGGAACCTCGGCGATAGCGGCAGAAGAGGTTCTGAGAAACCCAGTATCAAGAATGTTTGACCTCAGGATGGAACGCTTTTCGATTTACTCTCTGAAAGATCTGGACCCCAGCTGTGTGTCCATAGTCCCCAGATAGATGAGGGGCTTGGAGGCAGTAGGTGTCCTGGAAAGGGACAGGGTTTGGAGGGGACCCCAGAGTTCTATAGTCCTAGGTTCAAATCCCACCTCCGCTTCGTCTCAGCTGTACGGGCCTGAGCGAACGACACCATAATAATATGCTCTCTTGGGATAACAAATATCAGACTGCAGGCACATAGTAGGAGGTCCAAAATGGTGGCTTCATTGGTTGGGTCTGTTCAATCAATGAATGGACTAGTTTTGAAAATCAAAATGATTCTCTATGGTTTTGAGTTGGGTATTTTGTTCATTTCATCAACATTTACAAAGAACCTGTTATATGCCAGATCCGGGGAACTCAACAGGAAATGAAACAGGGCCACTGTCTCATGAGGAGACAAGAACACAACAGAATGGGAATAATCTGATCGCCCGCCTCTCCTTGAGACACTCTCTCAAGCAGAGGGTGATAAGCTCCTCTTGGGTGCTTCCCTGGCAGATAGGTCTCCTGGGACACGGGAGTGGACCCAACCACAGAATCTTGAGGGAACTACTGTTGCAGTCCCCAGAGACACAGGGTGACAGCAGAGGGCTTTCCAACCCCAAACAAACAAACAAACAAAGATAGATGAAGAAAAATGTTGTCGAGCTGTCAGTTGGGAGGGTGTCCCTGGACACATAGCTGCATTTTGGAACACTGAAGTGCAGCCGAGTTCCTTAGGAGCCCAGAGAACACACGGCAGCACCTGGCTTCTCTAAGGTGAGATGACTCACCCAGCATCACACGAAACCAATGCGAGAGACAGCTGCTGAGCCACCAGCTGCCAGCTAAGAAGCCCTCAAAGTGTTGTTTACTGACAGAAATGGGCCTGCCCCCCCACACCCCCGCAGCCCCCTTCATCCAACCTGTAGCGTCAGAGCACACAGGGTTGGCTGAGGCCAGATTCCTGAGGAAAAGGAAGGGGCAGAGGAAGGGACTGGTCATCGTGGCCTTGGGTCTCTGAGTCTAGTGAGAGTTCTCTTGGTTTCTCTCTGGTCAGGGGCCAGGAAGCAGCCTGGTCCCACAGCTTCCTAGGTTTGGTCCTGGCAGAGAGGAGATGAGCAGGATGGAGTTATGACAATGGACAACAGGGTATGTGTAAACAACCTCCCTGCCTCCCCCAGGCCCCCCTGGCACAAAAGTCCATCTTGCCTGTATTGTATTAATCTCCTAGGGCTGTCGTGACAAAGTACCACAAACTGAGTGGTTTAAAACAACAGAAACTTATAGTCTCTCAGTTGTGGAAACCAAAAGTCTGAAACCAAGGCGTTGGCAGGGCCAGACTCCCTCCAAAGTCTTGAGCGGAGTATCCTTTCTCGCCTCTCCCAGCATCTGGCGGTGGCCTGCAATTCAGCTTTCCTTGGCTTCTAGCTACATCACTCCAACCTCTGCCTCCATCTTCCCATGACTGTCTTCCCTGTGTGTGTCTGGTCTCTGTGTCCAAATCTCCCTCTTATAAGAACAACAGATTGGATGAAGACCCACCCTACCCCAGTACGAGCTCATCTTAATAACACTTGCTAAGACCCTATTTCCAAATCAGGTCACATTCACAGGTTCAGAATGGACATGACTCTGAGGGGACACCACTGAGCCCTGTTCAGTTCCCAAGCATTGGAGTCCTGAAGTCCTGGGTTCAAATCCTAGCTTTGTCACTTACGGGTTTTGGACTTTCAGTCCACTTCTTAACCTCTCTAGGACTTCTGTTTCCTCATTAGAAAAATGGGGGTATAATGCACGCCCAGCAGGGCTGTTGTAAGGATTTGAACTAATGTCTGCAGAACACGTCAAAGGTCTCACAAAACAGAAGAGGTCTTATCTTTATTACTGTAGGAATCCGTCTTGGATCTTCCCAACCCCTGCAGCTGGTGTAAAGCTCTGGTTCCAGGTATTTCCACTCCACCACATGCCAGTGTCCCCTGTGCTTCCCGGGAGCACTGGAACGCAAGTATGGTCACATGCGTGGCTTCCTGCTGCCCTCGTCATCAGCTGCCCTGTCTTTTGGGCAGAGGTAGGAAATGGCATTCCCCAGAAGTGGAAAGCACGTGTCCAGGAAAAGCCAAGGGCACAGCTAGGTGCGATTCCAGCCCGGGAACATCCACGGCACTTCTTCAGTTGTTCCCAAGGTCCAGGCTCCCAAACTGAGCAGGCAGGAGTGAGACTGTGTCTTCAGACAGGAAGAGTCGCTTCCCAGAACACAGTATCTGGCTGGAGCCGCGCTCAAACAGCTGTGTAGGCATTATAAATCTCTCTCCTGGAGATGAGGCACACTGGCTCGCCACGTGTCCTGCTAATGGTAAATCTGTCAGAGCCCACAGCGCCAGCCCTGGACTCGGAGTGCATCAAGGTGAGACTGACTGCCTCCCTCAAGCCTGTTAATTGCACCTGCAATCTATTCCCCTCCAAATGTGGAAAGCTGTCTTTCTTCCCTGAGAGCAGCAAGGGGAGTTGAATTGCAGAGCAGGCTGTGCTTCAAATACAACCAGAATGCCTCTGAAACCCAGCTCTGACTTGCCCACTTTCTGCCAGGGGATCCCTCTTCTGCAAGACCCTGGGTGATTTGGACAAGTTGAGGCCGGATGGACAGGGTCCCTCAGGTATTGTACAGGTTGTCGTGGTTTTGTGGCTTATTTTTTTTGGTGCAGTCTATCTTTAAAGCTTCACTTTAAAAAAAAGTGGTCATTCGCCTTATTTTGATCTGGAAGATGTAAAATTAGGTCCCTGATTTATCACCTCAGAGATGTATGACTTTGAACAATCCCTTAATCTCTTTTAGATTGCTCATTTTAACAAGATGAATATAAAACCTTTCTTATCGGTTGGATACAAGGATGAAATGAGGTATTCTGTGGCTATCAATCAGAGTTTTAGTTGGAAACAGCCTGTAGTATTGCTGATAAATCAACTCTTCAAAAACAAAAAGCTCTGATTTGTAGCACCTGCCAATTTCTGTGGTGTAAATACTCCTTTCATGGCCCATTTTAAGCTACCAACATAACATCAGTGAATGAGTTAGGAAGAGGAGTGAACAATTGGCTCTCCTAAGCTGATCTGAGCGGGCACCAACACAGCCGTGAAGACAACAGATACCAACTCTCGCTAATTTTATCAGGAAAGAAATGGACCCAAAGGATATGGGGTAGCTTGCAGAATTTCCAGCTGGCGAATTAGACCTGGAGTTTGTGCAGCCAGCATTTACACCCTGAATCACTCCAGAAGTCACACAACATTGAAGGTGCCGTTATTGTGCCCTCTGGCACAGATACAGTAATCTGCTCCAACATCACCAACAATGCTGAACACTGGTCAGTGCCACTAAAACTGTAGCCACTGACATCTCTGAAAATACCAGAGCTGTTGCCATCCTCACCAGCATGAAGAAGGCATGCGAGAGGCATGGGTCCTGCTTCCTCTCACCATTTAATCTAGGAAGGTGCATATGATTGGTTGAGCAGAATCACATGTCTGTGCCCTAGCTGCAAGGGAAGCTGGGGAGATGAGTATATTAGTTTCCCGTGGCTGCTGTAACAAATTATCACCAACCAGGTGATTTAAAACAACAGAAATTTATTCTCTCACAGTTCTGGAGGCCTGAAGTCCAAAATCAAAGTGTTGGCAGGACTGTGCTTTCTCTGGAGGATCTAGGCAAGAATCCTTCCTTGCCTCTTCTAGCTTCTGGCGGATGTCAGCATTCCTTGTTGCTGCATCATTCCAATCTCTGCCTCCATCTTTACATGGCCTTCTCCTCTTCTCTCTCTGTCTCTCTTCTGTGTGTATCTTACAAGAACACTTGTCATTGGATTTAAGGCCCACTTGGATAATCTAGGATGATCTCATCTTGAGATTCTTAATTACATCTACAAAGTCCCTTTCACCAAATAAAATCACATTCAGAGGTTCTAGGGTTTAGGACATGGACATATCTTTTTGGGGCCACCATTCAACCCACTGCTGTGAGTATTTGCATTTTCAGCTGCTATAATAGGCAGTGAGCTCCACCTCATTAGGTGGGAGATTCCTCAACTACAAGAAATGGTTTGGAGGGTGGACAGTCAGAAAAACATCCAATGTCTTCTAGAACTGGAGTTGCAAATTTTTTCTGTAGAGTCAGAAGGTAATTATTTTCAGCTTTGAGGATCATATAGTGACAACTACTCAATTTTGCCATTGTGGCATGGAAGCAGCCATGGGCATTACGTAAATGAATGGGGGTAGCTATGTTCCAATAAAACTTTATTTACAAAAACAGGTGTCTGTCCAGATTTGGCCCAAGAGCCATAGATTGCTGACCCCTGTTCCAGAACCTGAAGGAGCCTATGTTCTAAGCATTCAATACGTGTTGGTTGATTCTTCAATCTTCAGTGTCTTTGAAATGTATTGAACATGGAGGACCAAGCCAAGGCAGAAATTAATAAAAAGTTAAAACTCATCACTAATGCTCCATGACCCACACTCTTGTATAAACTATAGAAGGGTGAAGAACTGTGACGTCCAATTGAAAAAACAAAATCAAGTTTGTGAGATGAGTTTTGCCTGTTGACCTGAGTTTTGACCCCTGGTTTCATACCTAGTGACAGCACCCCTGACCCAGCAGAGACCCAGGTACCCATGGTCACAAGGGGGACCAGGGAAGACTGTGGGGGGCTTTACACAAATTAACCCCATCCAAGGAGAAATGTGGGCAGAAGCCCAGCATGTCCCGCTGGCAATGAGAGGCGATAGCAATTGCTCCATGCAGGGCAAATCATGTAAAATCCAGATTTCTGCTTCCGGGATTGTAAAGCAGCACAGGAAACTGCGTCTGAAGGGCAAAAAGGTAAAAAACACCTTGGCTTTGAAGGCTGACAGATCTGGGCCCAAGTCTCAGCTCCCCAGTGACCCAATAAAGCGCCAGCCTCAACTTCCTCTTCTGTAAAATGGGGAGAGTTAGATCCATACCACTGCATGGTCACGAGGATTAAATGCAATAGTTTTCATAAAAAAAAACTTAGCGCCTACTGAGCGCTCACTAACTCTCAGTTCCTTACAAGTCTGAATTATGAGTAAACTTTTGAAAAGCAACACACCGGAACATATATAAAAAAGTAAGTGTGGTCCTTTAAAGGAGGCCCCTGGGGAGGCCGGACCCTGGGTCAGCCAGGCTGCCAGGGCTTAGCACACTTTGGGAGCAGGTGGCTGATTTGCCTTGGGTGTCTCGGCAGTTTCTCCTGACTTTTCTCATCCTTGGAAAGTGGACTTGATTTCTGGACAGAGCCCAAAGTTAAATGGAGCCAGGCCTGATGAACAAGGTGGGAGATGAAGCTGGCTGGGATCGCTCTGGGTGAGAAAAGACCCGTGATTGCAAAATAACGAGCAGGGGTTATTGGTGTGGTTTGGAACCTGGCTCTGAAGGAAATCCCCAGAGAGGAGCTCCAAAGGGGCTTTGAGCATCTGGAGCTTTGCTGAAATAAGTGACTAAGTCCCTGGAGGAGTGACTATAGCCGGGAAAACACTCGTTTGGAAGGGCAAGTTCTGGGCTGTTTGCAGGGTCTGGTGTAGTATTCATTCATTCATGCATGCATGCATTCATTCATTCAACATTTACTGAGCATTAGGCCCAGTGCTGGGCACTGGGTGTGGTACTGAACATGACTTCATCCTTACCCTCAGGTTTGTAGCCAAAAACGGACATTATTACAATTCTCATAGAGGAACAACTAGATCATGCCACTGTGGTCTATGCAAATGTGCCTCTAGCTTATGCAGTGCACAACCTGTGCAGTGGCATGTGGCAGCCTTGCTTTAAGGGAGAAACAATACAGAAACGAGTTATACTTTGGGGTTGGGCAGACATTTGATCTGGATTATGAAGGAGGTACAGGAGTTTTCGAGGCAAAGGGAATGCCAGACTCAAACCATGTGAACCAAAGCACCGAGGAGTGCTAGGTGAATTCGGTGAAGACTGAGACATCTGGCAGATTTGGGGAGGAGGCTGGCAGGCTGGGGGCAATGAGGCTGAGGGGACTGATTTCCTACGCATGAATCAAGATTCCTCCAGGGGCTTCTGGGGGAGTCAGAGAGGCCCAAGAATGTCAGACATTCCATTCCTCTGAGTTGGCCTCACAGCCTCTGCCTGAGGGAGCGATTTGAGAAAGAAAAATGACCTTGGAGTGGCGAAGATGAGGTCTGGATCCCAGCTCTGCAGCCTGTGGGCTGTGTGTTCTCCAGCCAGTCACTTAACCTCTCTGAGCAGCAGTTTCCTAATCTGCAAAATGGAGGTCACGGTTATGCTGGTGGTTGGGGGATTTGGCAAGATGCGAAGTCAGAGACATAGAAGGTGTTGTAAAAGTCATTTTCTTTCCTCTCCAAGTTCTGGTCTCTGTCAACTTTTGTGTAGGGGACAGAAACCAATAATTAGGGTGCTGACAGCACCAGCCTTATGTAGGTTGAGTACTTAGGCGATTATTCTCATTCCTGAAAGTCTCTCCAGAGAGCTGGCCCCAGTCTCCACATTTCCAGGTTAGCATTAGCACCAGTGAGCATTTTCTCTGTGTTTAGCATTGCCCTTACTCCTCAGAGGTCGTTTAAAATGCAAATCTTCCCCTTGCATCCCAGACTTTTATCAGCATAATCCATCTACTCAGGGAATGGAAAGGTGGGGCACAGAGAAATGGGGTAGCACATCTTGTGCTAGGAGGGTGGGGCTCACTTGCTCGGCTCCTTCCCCCCCCCTTTCCCAGAAAGAGAGAACGCTCAGGGGATTGGAATCAGGAGGAGGAGAGAAGAGCCCCGAGGGCACAGAGTCGTATGGGGCCCAGCCGACTTCTCTGCAGTCACTGCTCTGTTCTATGTGCCAGGCTGTAACCTGTCCTCAGGGGACTCACAGTCCCACTGAGAAACCAAACAGAAACAGATAAGCAAGGCAGGGAGGGATAAGGTGAGGTGGTCACTGTGACCCAGGCACGGTGCCAGTTATCTCCATCCTGTCATCTCCATCCTGGAGGTGGCTGTCAGAGGAGGCAACTGAGACTCAGAGGGGCTCAGAATGCTTCCCCGAGGCCAGAGAGCCAGCAGGTGGCAGAGACTCCCAGACCCAAATTCTCTAGGTGCGTTATTTGGGCAGGACTGGAAGATTGGGCCACAGGCCTGAGTTCAAGTGTGGGGCACCTTCCCTGTGCTGCCTTTCACTGCTGCATCCCGGATAGAACCAAGCCCCTCTGAGCCTCTGCAGTCTTATTCCTGAAGAGGGCTGCCCCAGAAACCTCTGAGGTCCCCTTTCAACTACAGGAGTCTTCCCAAGACATCCCATCCTATTGCGATGTCTCTCTTCCTATGTGCGTGTGGGTCTAACATGAGAGAGAGATAACATGAAAGAAGAGAGAATTGCAAATTCAAAATCGTGCAATATAAAAATACGTTGGAAATAAAGCCTCCCTTTAGGTGCAACACGTTTGGAAAACCGCAAATCTCCCCCAGCTTGAAAAGGCGACGTCAATAATTGCATCATTTCAGAAAAGCGAGTGGCCCGAGTGAAATTTACCCAGCGGTGCAGTGCTGCCACGTGTTCGCAGCATGTTAACGGATAAAGAGACATGCTCACCAGCCCTTTCGGGGTATGCTTGGATTATGTGAGGTTTTAATTATGTAAAGATCTTCAAGAAGACATTCCTTTGAAAACTGTGACCTCCCTTGTGACGGCTTGTGCATGTGTATAAAAATATGTAACCCATATACATTATGAGTCCCCATATGGTTCCTTCTGTGAATGTGGTTGCCTGCAAAGAAGTGCAGTCTCGCTATCAAACCGTCATTCAGTTCTTACTCTACGTACAGTCCGGTGCCACTTCACACCGGGGATTCTGTTCCGAGAAATGCTGCATTCGGTGATTGCGTTGTGTGAACATCACGGAGTGCACTCACACAAACCTAAACGGTACGGCCTGCTTCACACCCAGGCGGTACAGTCTAGCCTATTGCTCCTGTGCTACAAGCCTGGACAGCACGTCGCTGTACAAAACAACCCAAGATAAAATCAAGCACATGAGCAAAATCATGCCATCAAGAGACTCAGTAAACATGGATGGAGGAGGCTACTGCTGACATAACACGGCGTATTGTTTTACAGCAAACTTTTCTTTTCGTAAGTAGAAAGAGTACACTCTAACGATAAAAAGGATAGTATAGCAAACACACGTACCAGCAACACAGTCGTTTATTATTATTATCAACTGTTACCTATGTCCTGTACATAAACGTACGTGCTGTGCTTTTACACAACTGGCAGTTTACACCAACATCACCACAAACGCGTGAGTCATGCTTTGCTCTGTGACATTACGACGGCCATGAAGTCGCTAGGCGATAGGGACTTGTCAGCTCCATTACAACCTTGTGGGACCCCCATCTCATACGTGGTTTATCACCGAGTGCGACGTTGTTGTGTGATGCATGACTAGTCGTCCAAAGCCTGCAGCAACCCCGAATACGAGCCCTGCCTACCTGTTCCCCACTCTCTTTCCCAATTCCAAATTCCAAACTCTCAGACTACCTTTCCCCTCTCTTATCGCAGTTCTTTGTTGTGTAGATGAAAGAAGTTTCTCTACAGAGTCCTCCCCACCCTTCTCACTGGTCTGTACCATGTCTGTACTGTAAGGAGATTTTCTGGAGTCTACAAGGCTAAGGATTTCGACCTGGGCTAGCAAGGACTCCAGGGGCAGAAAGGGAAGGTTAGACACACCAGCATTAGTCGATTGTACAGCTCTAGACCATGATGACCCCTTGGTCTTAGGTCTTTGAACTCTCCCCTACCCCCCCACCTTGCTGTTAGCCATGCCCAGAAGGGGTGATTACCCCCAACCCCCCCAATACACCTGCCTGGCCTGCCCATTTGCTCCTTCTGTTTTCCTTCCCTAACCCCCAGGCAGACTTAGCCGCTCCTTCCTTTGGATTCCACCTTCTACATACCTAAGTCCTTGATAACGATCTTTAATGGTTTGTTTACAGGTCAGTTTTATCTCTAGGCTGTGAGCTCGCAGAGGGTAAAGACCAACGCATTTTCATCCTTCTATCCTCAGTATTGGGCCCTGCGTACATAGTACGTGCTTAAGAAATATCGTTACGTGACAAATGCCTAAGAAAGGCTTTTGGAATTGCACAGAATTGAAAAGAAGAGTGAAAACGAAACATTCTGAGCACAGGGACTGATATCTCTCTGGGAAAGGCCTGGCAAAGGCTGACTGCCTTGTTCCCCCATTGCAGCTCTCGTGTACATTCTGGGTGAATAAGCAGGTCATCTTGGCAACTCTATCCCCCAAAACTGGGGGAGATTATTTCCAAAAATGGCTGAGAAAATCACTCCCATCTCACATGCCCTTTCCCGGTGGCCATTGTCACTTCTCCCATCCTGGGCTGGCCTCGTGCCTTCTTTGAACAATAGAATACAGCAGAAGAGGGGTTGGTCAAGTTCCATGCTTCAGCCCTTAAGGGTCTTCTAGCTTCTATTTTCATGAACTTAAAGCCCAGCGACCGCATAAAGAAGCCCAAGTCATCCTAGTGGAAAGGCCACACAGAGGAAAATCAAGCAGCCCCCAGCTGACAGCGAGCAGTGACCACCAGACACATGAGTGAGGGCATCTTGGGTTTTCCAGCCTCAGAGAGCAGCCACATAAGTGAATCCAGCTGACACAATGTGAAGCTGAAGAACTACCCAGCTGAATTCCTGACTCACGGAAGCATGAGCAATAAAACGGTTATTTTAAGCCACTGTGTTTTGGGATGCTTTGTTACGCAGCAATGTATTACTGTACTGGTCCATTAATTTTTTTCCGTATGAGCAAACAAATTGGTGGTGGGGTGTCTGTGGCTTCTGAGCTGGGAGTTAGAGAGGATATTACTACAATTCAAGCTTTTTTATTGCTATGTGTTTGTTTGCTTGCTTTTTAGCTTTAAAATATCAAATTAGCATCACCAGAATGGGGCAAATCCACAGTGTGTGCCATCTGATAAGACGCATTGAGACGAATGAAGCTCATTTCTGTGATAATCCAGCCAAAAGTGTATAACTTAAATGTAATCATGAAGAAACATCTGACAAACCCAAACTGAGAGACATTCTATGAAATAACTGACCTGTCCTTTTAAAAAATGTCAATGTCATGAAAGACAAAGAAAGAAAGGCTGAGGAACTCTTCTAGAATAAAGGAAGCTGACATGACAATGGAGTGTCATATGTAATCCAGAGTTTCCTTCTGTTATAAAGGACATCGTGGGGACAAATGGCAAGATCTGAATGAAGTTTGTTGATTAGATAATAATGCTGTATCAGTGTTAATTTCCCAATTTTGATAATTACGTTGTAAGATATATCCTAGGAGAATGTCATTTGTTTTTAGGAAATATAGGTTGAAGTATTTACAGGTAAAGGGATGTTATGGCTGCAACTTACTGTGAAATGGTTCTGAAAAAAAAACTACATCTTTCTCTTCCATGTATCTATATCTAGAGAGAGAGAAATAAAGAAAAGGATAAAGCAAATGTAGTAAAGTGTTAACATTTGGGGAATCTGCAATGCAATCTCTATCAAAATACCAATGGCATTTTTTTCACAGAACTAAGACAAATAATCCTAAAATTTATACGGAACCACAAGACCCCAAGTAGCCACAGCAATCTTGAGAAAGAAGAACAAAGTTGGAGGCATCATGCTCCCTGATATCAGACTATACTACAAGGCTACAGTAATCAAAACAGCATGGTACTGGCATAAAAACAGACACATAGATCAATGGAACAGAATAGAGAGCCCAGAAATAAACCCACATTTATATAATCAATTAATGTATGACAAAGGAGGCAAGAATACACAATGGAGGTAAAGACAGTCTCTTCAATAAATGATGTTAGGAAAAATGGATAGATACATGCAAAAGAAATGAAACCAGACCACCTTCTTAAACCATATACAAGAATAGACTCAAAATGGATTGAAGACTTAAACGTAAGACACAAAACCATAAAACTCCTAAAAGAAAGCATAGGCAGTAAACTCTTTGATGTTGCACTTAGTAATATTGTTTTGGATATCGCTCCTGAGGCAAGGGAAACAAAAGAAAAAATAAGCAAATTGGACTACATCAAACAAAAAAGGTTTTGCACAGTGAAGGAAACCATCAACAAAATAAAAAGACAACCTACTGAATGAGAAAAGATATTAGCCAATGATATATCTGATAAGGGATTACTAGCCAAAATATATAAAGAACTCATACAACTTAACACCCAAAAACAAATAATCCAATTAAAAAATGGTCAGAGGACCTGAACAGACATTTCTCCAAAGAGGACATACAGATGTCCAACAGCTATGAAAAAATGCTCAAGGTCACTAATCATCAAAGAAATGCAAATTAAAAACATAATGCAATATTACCTCACCCCTGTCAGAATGGTCATCATCAATAAATCAACAAGTAACAAGTGTTGGCGAGGATGTGGGGAAAAGGGAACCCTCAGGCACTATTGGAGGGATTGCAAACTGGTGCAGCCATGATGGAAAATAGTATCGTGGTTCCTCAAAAAATCAAAAATAGAACTAGCATATGTCCCAACAATACCACTTCTGGGCATTTATCCAAAGAAATCCAAAACACTAATTCAAAAAGTGTTCACTTTTCAAACCCTATGTTAACTGCAACATTATTTATAATAGCCAAGCCATGGAAGCAACCTCAGTGCCCATTGATAAGACACTTGGATAAAGAAGAGGTGGTACATACATACAATAGAATATTACTCAGCCATAAAAAAGAATGAAATCTTACCATTTGCAACAACATGGATTGACCTAGAGGGTATTACGCTAAGTGAAGTAAGTCAGACAGGGAAAGACAAATACCATATGATTTCACTTATATGTGGAATCTAAAAAACAGAAACAAACTCATAGATACAGAGAACAAATTGATGGTTGCCAGATGGAAGGGGGTTGGGGGGATGGGTGAAAAAGATGAAAGGGGTTAAGATGTACAAATTGCCAGTTATAAAAATAGCCATGGGGATGTAAAGTACAGTACAGAAAATATAATCAATAATATTGTAATAACTATGTACAGTGCCAGGTGGGCACTAGACTTATCAGCGGCGATCACTTAGTAAGGTATATAAACGTCTAATCACTATGCTGTACACCTGAAACCAATTTAATATTGTATGTCAACTGTAATTGAAAAATAAAATTTGAAAAACATCAAAAAAACACTTGGGGAATCTGGGTGAAGGGTATAGGGGAAATCTTTGTACTGTTCTTACAACTTTCCTGTAAGTCTGAAATTATATTAAAAGAAAAGTAATTTATCTTTTTGAAAGAAAGAAGCAAATGGTGATGTATGCATGGTTTCCTTCATAGAGGAAAGGACCGTCCACGTTGGGGGCAGAACTGGCCAGGTTCTCCTTGGAAATCCTTGACTGGGAGCCAGCTTTGGCTCCTTCTCGTCTCCCTCTGGTGGCATGCATGTGACAGGGAGCCACTGGCCTGCCTGGGCTGCCTGCTCCGTGTTCCGCAGGCAGCGTGGCATCTGGAAAGGATCAACAGCTACTGCTAAATTCTACCCCTCTACCTTGGCTCACTCTGGGAAGGCAAGACTGGGTTCTGGATTTTTCACCATGAGAATCCATAGACCCGGAGGGGACTGTTAGGGAAAGTCCTTCCTGGAAGAACCCTGGAGCACTTTGCCAAGACCTCAGTTACAACTCCATCTTCCTTGCTCATCTGGATTTTGGGCCCCCACCCCCACCTCCAAACCCTTGCTGAGAGCTTGTACCTGGGGCAGTCTGCTAATTTTATCTGCCTGGGCCAGGGACTAGGGATGAGAGAGGAAAGGATCCAGTGGCCCAAAGGAACAGCAGTGCAAGTAGGTGGTGTTTGTAGGATGCGGCCGCCCCAGGCTCCCAGGCTGGGCAATGCCAACCATGCCATGTTTCTGGGCAGAGCTCTGGAGGGGAGTGGGATGGGCGAGAAACAGACCAGAGTTTGGAATCAAGAGACCCAGGGGGCAGTCTCTGACATGCCCCTTCCTGGCTAGATGACACTGGCCCGGAGTCTTCTCCTAGAGTCGAGCTTAAAGCCCCACTGACAACGGAAATGATCAAACACACCTGAGATGTGAATGAAGCATCACGAAAGTGTCCAGCACAAAGATGGTTTGCCCACAAAGTGCTTCAGCGCCACTCTCATTTATGGAGCACCAACTTGGAGCCAGACCCAGCAGGACCCGCTAGAGGGTGTTCTCTGCCTCCCCTGGCCTCCAATGCCACCCCCTCCACCCCGCTTCACTCTGTTCTTCTCCTCATGTGACAGCATCATGACCCAAGCTCAGGTGCTGGAGCTTCTGGGTTCAAATATGGGCCTTACCACCTCCAAGTGACTGAGTTACCCAACATATGTGTGCCTTATTTTCCCCACCTGGAAATGGGAACAGTGATAGCATCCACCTCTTGGACTGCTGTAGAGATCAGCTGAACCCATCCATGCAAATGAAATACTAACAGTCAGTGCTTACATAGCAGTAACTACATGCCAGACACAGGTCAACACTCTACTCGTATTATCCCCATTTCACAGATGAGAAAGCTGAGGCACAGACTGCAGAATTTGCCCAAAATCACAGAGGGAGAAAGGGGTGGAGATGGAATCTGACCCAGGAGTCAGTGTTCCTATCCCCTCAGCTCTGTGCCATGAGTATACAGCGCTCCATCCACGTTTGCTGTTACTGATGCTTGTAGCCAGGGCCAGATTCATGGGTGTGCGACCTGTGCAGTCCTGCAAACCTGGCACTTAAAAGGGTAATGCTTGTCAGTGCTCTCATGTCCCTGTCTTGAAATTCTTAATTTTAACAAGGAGCCCCACATGTTCATTTTGCACTGGGCTCGAAAATGACGCGGCTGGTCTTGCTCAGAATCTTACAAGGAGCGACTGTCTCCTTCTCTTTCACTTTCTACTCCTCCCTTCCTAGCCGGTGAGCTCTCTGGGATCTAAGATACAGCTACCTTATCTGTATCCACCCCAGTGCATGACCGGCAGGTAACAGGTGTTGACACTCTAGCTGGGAGGGACAGAGGTGGCCAGAGTCATAGCTATGGCCCCCACACACACACACACACTTCCCCTCATACCCTAAGAATGGCTTCCAGCCCAGGGAGCCTCAGGAACTGTGGAGAAGGAATCGCTCCTGAAGTGTGCAGGGACTCTGGCCAGCGGCCATCAAAACCAGGTCTTTCCAGAATGGCAGGGAGAGAGGTGTCATCAGGAGACACCGCGGCTTCTGCAACGGGGGGATCCCAGCCAGGCCTGGAAAGACCCTAATAAACAGGTAATTAGGAGGCTGGCTCTGGAACTAGTGGCAGCGCAACATGTAATTACACTGTTTGGAGCTGGAGCTGGGCAGGGTTTTCTCTCGCCTGTGACACTGGAGGTAATGCAGATTCCAAAGTGCAGACTGTGGTCAGGGCACACAGGTAAACACAGCCCTTCCTAAGGGCAGACGGCGTTCAGTCCAAAGGTTCAAGTGCAGAACTTTCAGTGGTCAAAGGAATTTGCCCCCCTTTATATATAGGGAGCTGGTAATGTGGGGGGGAGGGGTGGAACAAACATCTGTTCGGCACCTACTATGCGTCGGGGTCTGTGCTGGATTGACAGGATGAAAAAGGGGGTTTGGGGCCAGGCAGGGGGTGGGCATTTCCAGGGACTGGGGTTGGATGTCATTCCTCTCCCCTGCCTGCCTGCCTTCCCCTCCTCTCCTCTGCCACACACATTTCTAACTACCGATATTTTAAAAATTGAGGTGAAAGTCGCATAACGTAAAACTAGGTGTGTTCACGTGAACAATTCAGTGGCATTTAGTATATTCACAGTCGTGTGCCACCATCACCTATATCAAGTTCCAAAACATTGTTATCACCCCAAGAGGACACCCTGTCCCTGCTCCTCATGTACCACCAGGCCCAGCAACCACTCATCTACTTCCTGTCTCTATGAACTTACCTATTCTGCACGTTTATATACATGCAATCACATCATATGTGACCTTTTGAGCCTGGCTTCTTTCACTTAACATCGTGTTTTTGGAGGCTCATTCACAAGGTCACATGTATCAATACCTCATTGGTTTTTATCGCCAAATAATAGATTTTCTGGATTTTCCCTATTTTGTTTTTGTGTTCCTTCATCGATTAAGACACTGGATTGTGTCCACTTTTTGGCTTTTACGAATAATGCAGCTATGAACATTTGTGTACAAGTTTTCATGTGGACATGTGTTTTCAACTGTCTTGCTTATATACGTAGGAGTGGCATTGCTGGCTCATATGGCAATTGTACATTGGATTTTTTCTGTTTTCTACAGTAGCTGTACCATTTTACATTCCCACCCGCAATGCACAAGGGCTGGATTCCTCCTCATCCCCCTTCCTTTTTTTCTTTCTTCCTTCCTTCCTTCCTTCCTTTCCTTCCTCCCTCCCTCCCTCCTTCCTTCTTTCCTTTCTCTCTCTTTTCCTCTCTCTCTTTCTCTCTCTCTCTCTTTCTTTTTAATAATCATCAATTTTTCCTGGGGCCGACTAAGCCCAACCAGCCACTGGGGCTCAAACACAGAGCCATGCCTTCCAGATTGACAGGAAGGCCTGTAAGAGCCAGACGGCAGGAGGGGCAATTTGGAATCACCCAGGAGTTGCTCACATCAGAAGAAGCGGACAGAAAGAGCAGCTCCAAGCTGCCCCCGTCCTCAAGGGCTTGGTGATGAATTTGGCATCGGAAACTGCCCCGGGGTGGACGTGGGGGGGTGGGGTGCCCTGCAGTGAATGGCTGTGTTGTGAGTTGAGAGAGAGAGAGCCTGGTCCTTGAGACCCCAGGCAGCTTTGCCATGGACACCTCTGCCTGAGTGTCACGGAGGGCGGCAGTGCTTTACCCTCTCTGCCAGAGCACGGATGGCCTGGGCGAGCTGGCAGAGGGCGACACTGACAGAAGGAGACACCACTCAGGTACTGGGTGGTGGTGGGAGCAAGGCCCACCTGTGTGAAGAGTCACACGGCTTCTCCCACCCACAAAGGGACCAGGAAGTACAACGGCGCTATGCTTGGAAGGACAGAGAACCAGAAATGTTGGGCAAACAGTACAAATGACGACGACACATAACTGACTGTAAATAGTGTATAGACTATGATGTACTGAAACTTGTGTCCCTGAAAATAAGACCTAGCCAGACCATGAGCTCTAATGCGTCTTTTGGAGCAAAAATTAATATAAGACCAGGTCTTAGCTAACATAATGTAAGACCGGGTCTTATATTAATTTTTGCTCCAGAAGACACATTAGAGCTCATGGTCCGGCGAGGTCTTATTTTCGGGGAAACACGGCGTGTAAAAAATACTTGCAGTGGTTTCCTGAGTGCTTCCTATGTGCCAGGCAGTGGGCTAACTGCATCGTTTCACAAATTCTCATACCCATCCTGGGCCGTGGGTTTTGTGACCAACAATGACGCTCAGAGAGGTTAAATTCTATGCTCGTCTGTTATTTACGATGCTTTGGCTGCAAGTTCCAGACAATACTGCTTAGACGGGCTCCAACGGCCTTAAACAATAAGAAAAGTCACTATGTCACACAGTAAGACATCTGAGGAAGAGCTGCATGTGACCATCACCATCACGAGAGCTTCCCATTACGGATCTGACACCCTTGGAGTTGACTTTGTCTTGGGCTGCAGGAGTCCCAGTATCACATTCAGACAGAGCGATGACAGCCCAGCATCTCCGTAGGAGCAAGGAGGCGCTTTCCCAGAAGCCCCAGCAGACTTTCCCATGAGTCTCCTTGGCTGTCACTGGATCACAGGGCCTGAGTGACCCAATTACGGGCAAGGGGTATGGGGGCCCCTGCCTGGCGTCACCACTTGGGCAGAACAGACACGGGGGACACGGGGGGGGGGGTAGGGTCAACCACAAGGAACAGCGTGCGTTGGAACCTTTGCCTTGAGCTCCCAAAGTCATGGAAGTAGCTTGGGCGAGGGTCGTCCTGCAAACCTCTAGCCTCCACTCCTGGCTTCCTGATTAACTACAGCTTCCAGCACCTGGGCACCACCTGCCTTCCATGTGCCCTCGGCACCCCTGGTGTCCAGCTCACCAGTGACCCCGCACGTCCATTCCAATCAGCCAGCCCTGCTCAGAGCCAAGCCAGAGAGCGCCTCGTTCTTCTCCGTCTCATGTGTCCACCGCATCAGCCTTTCCCGGCTGCCCGCAGGGCCGAGGCCTCTTGGAACTGCTCCTGTTTGGTCAGACAGAACCAGCTGCTCAGCAGTTCGGGGCTGGGGGCGGCAGGGCAAGGGCCTTTCGGATCTTGCATCTGCCCACATGCATCAGCTGTTCCCGGCTCCAGGGTGGCCCCATCAGCGGAGAACGCCAGCGGGGGCTGGGCAATTCGCACCCTGCCCTTCCTGTTCGGGAGGCTGAAGCGTGAGCCGGGGCAGGGGCGAGGGAAATAGACAATGGTGATGAGGGTTTTGGAGGAGTGAGAAGGGGGGATGGCAGAAGCAGCAGCAAAGAAGAGAGGGACAGAGAGCCCAAGGAGGCTGACACAGCAAAGGGACCTAGCTGGTCGTCCTGTCTGCGTCCCAGCACCTAATAAAGCGCCTGGTGCAAAGTGGGGACAAGTTGGGGGAACTGGCCCAACAAATGGGGAGAGAAAAGATTCTAAGAGGGAGGAGGAAGATGAAGGGAGGAGGGGAAGGAAGATGAAAGAGATACAGAGACTAGAGCACAATGGTGGGGCAGGAAGGGGTGAGTATAACTTGGTGTCGTTTGTCCTCGTATCTGGTCATTAGCACAGTCCCTTGTACAGTGTAGTGGCTCCACAGCGTTTATCTTGCTGAACTAAAAGAGGAGGAGAGAAGGAGACACAGTCGGAGAGGAAAGCAGACAGAAGGAAGAGAGGCAGGGGTGGGAGGCACTGGGGGAGAGAGACCAGGACGATGAGAGGAGATACAGAGAGAGAGAGAGAAAGTAGAGGGGAGGGCAAGGGAAGGAAGGGGAGGGGAGGGAAGGGGAGGGAAGCCTGAACTATATAAAAAGGGAGGGGCCAAAAGGCATGGGGGTTGGGGGAGAGAACAGGCAGGACCAACCATGCAAAGGAAGCAGAAGCAAAAAGGTTAGGCAAGCGATGGACGCTCAAGCAGGCTCATCCCTTTGATGAAAATGCACATTAGCAAACATGCTGGGATCTGACAAGTGCCAACAGGCCCATTGCAGAGTTGAAAAGTGCTACATCTGTCAGGGTTTCAGTTTTTAAGTCAGCACTTTCCTTCTCCTTCTCATGCTGGGATTCTGCACCCGTGGTTTTCCCCACACGTCTCCCACAAGCACACAGACTTCTCACGGAGCCATCAGACTTCTAGGGAGCCGGGGAGGGCAGGTGGGCATATCAGGACGGCCCACAGGGCTGGCTCCCTGACAGCAGCTGCTGCAGGACTGTCCTGCGGACGGAGGGCACAGAAAGCAAGGGAGGTTTGCAGCAGGCAGGGAAGACCCGAGGCAAAGAGCCACTGTAGTGTGTTGAATCGTGTCCTTCCAAAATCACGCCCACCCGGAACCTAAGAGCTTGCATGGCCTTATCTGGAAATAGGGTCTTTGCAGATGTCATTAGTTATGGATCTTGAGATGAGATCATCCTGGATTCAGGGTGGACCCGAAATCCAATGATTGGTGTCTTATGAGAAGAGAAGACGCAGAGACGAGAAGTGAGGGAGCCCCTGTGACTATGGAGGCAGAGATCGGAGCGATGCAGCGACAAGCCAGGAACGCCATGGCCTGTCTGCAGCCGCCGGGAGCCAGGAGACAGGCATCAAACGGACCCTCCCCTGAAGCTCCAGACAGATCCAACCCTGTGGATGCCTTGAATTTGGACTTCTGGACGCCGAGAGAATAATTTCAGCTGCCCCGGTGAAGCACTGGAAGTCCCGCGTCCTGGGCAGCCTGGGACAGCTGGTCACCCTATGTGGAGGAATCATTTATTTATCCATCCATCCATCCCCTAAACATTTACTGACAGCTCACCATAAGCCAGACTCTTTTGGGCACTGGTGACACTGGACACAGCCCCTGCTCCTGTATATTCACATGCATTCAACCACTCATTCAAGAAAGCATCCATTGAGCACCTACTGTGTGCCAGGTACTCTTAGGTACAGTGGGTGCAAAAACAAATGACATCGTTTCTGCCCTAGATGCTCCCACTCAGTGGGGGAAGAGGCAGGGTGGCCGGCAACTCCCGCGGTGTAGGAAGGGTTACTGCAGCGTCTGGTAGGTGAGAGGCCTCAGGGAGAGACAGAGAAGAGCTTCCCAATGCGCCCTGGGGGTGGGCGGGAGGGAATCTTCTGGAAAGAGATGGTACAGAGCTGACTCTGAAAGGAGAGCTGTCAGGAGCCAGTCAGAGAGACGGGGAAGGGTGTGAAGACGAAAGGATCAGCCTGA
The DNA here is from genome assembly GCF_036562045.2 of Rhinolophus sinicus. NCBI lineage: Eukaryota > Metazoa > Chordata > Mammalia > Chiroptera > Rhinolophidae > Rhinolophus > Rhinolophus sinicus. Next base: position 29,304,176 of record NC_133765.1, on the reverse strand, counting down.
ACACAGGGAGGGAGGCCGGTGCCCAGAGGAAAAATAGGTATGGCGCTTTGGTGTGGAGAAGCACGGGCCCACTGCCTGCGGCAGAGAGATGGCCCAGATGAGGATGGGCAAGAAAAGGCGAGGGAGGAAGGGAGAGAGGGAGGGAGTCTGATTTGCAAAGGCACAGATGGAGGAGCTGGCGGGACTTGTGAAAGGAATAGTGGGGTCTTGACTGAAGGGAGGTTTTAGACCCCGTTCCCACCCCGGCTGGGGGCAGGGCAGCTGTCCTGGCTAGTGGTCAGGGGTCAGGACGAAAGGCCTGCTGGGATAGAGTGATGCAGGAAGGTTGGAAGGTGGGAGGAGACACATGCTCAGCTTCAGGATGGACCAACCACTGGGGCAACAAGGAGTAAGAAAAGTCAGGCCGTCCTATCACTGGACAGACTGGACACCATCCTAAGCTCGGACCCTGGCTTGAGACTACACTATAGGTGGCCCTGAGTCGCCCTTGGTGTTGGGGTAAAAGACGCACACTGGCTCTCCTTGTCCTGCATTTGTTTCCATCTGATGAATAAATACTTGTTTGAGCATCTTGGAGCTGGGCCCTCCGCTGAGAAAGCAAAACTGGATTATTGTGAGGGAGAGAAACCTGAGGGTCTCCCCTGGGGGATGGAGGGGACATGGGCGGTCAGGGAAGGCCTCCCTGAGCTGACCGCCAGTGACCCAGAAGTGCTAGTCTTGGGAAGATGTGAGGAGACGAGGAGCGTTCCAGGCAGAGGGAACAGCATATAACGTACTCAGAGGTAGGAACAAGCAGCTTATCAGCAAGGAGCGGGAAAGCCAGGTAGGATGGGGTGGCAGGTTGTGGGAGGTGAGAGGCGACGCAGGTAGAGAAATGGGCCAGTGTCGGAGCAAACCCGGCAGAGGTGAAAGGTGAGTGAAAATGGTCCCATTCTCATCAGACACAGGCCCAGAGAAGCAAGCTGCCCGTGGTGACAAAGCGCTGGCATCAAAGTTGAGGTTAGGATGCAGGACCCCGACTTTCTGATTTCCTCTTGATCTGACCCTACTTCCCCTTCTGGGGAGGTGAAGACAGCCACTCTGCAGGCGTCGCAAGGGACTTTTCAAGGCCCTGCTGCCGCCCCCAAAACAGCTTGGCTCGTCTCGGCAGTGGGGCACTGCCCCCAGAGCTCAAGGGCCAGCCTGTGCTCTGCTCCAGTCTTGATGTCTGCCCCTTAATTTCCAGGCCTTTCAATTTCCTGATCTAAGAGAATTTTACAGACATGTGTGCATGGCTGGCTGTAATAACCGTCTGTTGAATAAATGACCCCTTCTGTCTTGACTTGCAGGTAGTTAAACCTCATGCTGAGAGCAAAGGTGAAACAGTCAGGGCTGAGGGGGGGTAGGGTTTGCTTTGCCAGTGACCTGCAGGCTGTCTTCACTCTTGGGGGCTTCAATTTGTCATTGACAGAACATGACTAACAATGTTTATTTAACTCCTCTGGTGTTTGGAACTGCTTAAGCAAAAATACTGGCATAGGAAATGCTTCCTGAATTCTGTTGTTGGGTCCCCTTGGTCTAGCACCCCAATTCTCCCCTCAGGAGCCACCTCTCCCCCATCATCCCTACGCACAGTCCTTGAGCTTTGGGTAACACCAAATGCACCCTTCAGCCGCAGGTGCCATGTGACTCAGGAGTGGCCAATCAGAGCACTGCATTCTCCTGGTCACAAGGATCGGATCCGCGGCGTGACATGCAGTCCAGTCAGAACCAAAGGGACCCAATGATTTTTTGCCTCAGCCTTTGGAAAAGGCTGCTCTCTTTTCTGCTGGACTTGGACCTGGGAAAATGTGACAGGAGCTGCTGGAAGTCATTTCGTGGAGACTAAAAGCGGAAACAATATGGATTCTGGTGATCCCTGCCTCCCTGTACTCCACGGTACCTGAAGCCCAGCTGTCCTCTAGACTTTTCTGCTGCAGGTGTCCACAAACTGCTCCTTTTGCCTAAACCAACTTGAGTTGCATTATTACCTCCTTAGACTCTAACGAGTCCTGATATTCTAGGGGTCGGCGAAACATGGCTTGTGGGCCAGATCCAATCCGCTGCCTGTTTCCCCCCACTTCTTAAAGCACTTTAGTGAGATATAATTTACGTCCATTAATTCACTCATCTGAAGGCTATAACTTGAAATGGTTTTTGTAAATACATACAGTCATGCAACCAGCACCAAAGTCAGTTTTTGGAACACGTCTATCCACCCCCCAAATTTCTCTCATGTCCCCCTTTTTTTTGCTTTATCAGTAAATAACTTGTTAATAACAGGTTTATTGAGATATGATTCACAAACCAATAAATTCACTCACCTAAAGGGCCATTCAATACTTTTTAGTATAGTCACAGATACGTGTAACCATCACCAGTCAATTTAAAATAGTTTATATCAAAAAAGAAACGCAGTGTCCTTTAGCCATCACCCCACCAACTATCCCTTGATTCTCCCGGCCTCCCAGCCCTAAACAACCACCAGTTTAGTTTGTAAACTGGCCTTTGTTACCTGATCCAGAGAAACCTAAGACGTGCACCGTACATAAAAATTAGGTTTGCACATCTGGAAATATCACTCAGCACGAAGAAGAGTGGAGTCCTCTCTTCTCCCACGCCCTCTCCTCTCCACTGTCCTGCGGGTCTCTTGGACACCACTGCTTGTTCACTCCATCCTAGCTCTGTGCCAGGGGGTCAGCCCTCCCCTGTCCCTGTTGCTGCGTCCCCCACCACGCAGCCATGTGCCACAGAACTGGCCAAGTTTCAGGGGTCAAGAACATGGGCTCCGTGTGAAGTCAGGCGGGTCAGGGTCAGGGTCTGGCCCCAGGACACTGGGCACGTCACTCAACCTCTCTTGGCCTCTGTTTCCTTATCTGCAACATGGGGACAGCCTCTTCGGGCTTCCCTGAGTATTAAATGAGCTAAAGGCAGGAGGGGTCTGAAGCACTGTGCTTGGCAGGGTTTCATCAATGTGTTCTTGGAAAAGCAGGGGCAGAAAAGAGCGACCTTCTGTGTTGCAGCTGTGCATGCTTCCCCTTTTACAATGGGAATGGGAGCTCAGAGACATGAAATAAACTCCCCAAACTCACACCGCAAGTGACGGTCAGAGCTCTGCACTCAACTTCCTGTGCCACCTCAGGCCAGGCCTTTGCCCTCTTTGGGCCTCCGTGTCCCCATCATGGGGCTGATGATCTGGAAGGTCTCGTCCTGTGCTACGCCCAGGGTCTGTCTTCCCTTGGGGGTCCATCTCCTAGAAGGGGCAGGGATGGACTAGCCACCTGTCCCTTGCCTGGCTTCCGGACAGGCTGGCAGTACCCACAAGTGTCCCGCAGGCCTCTCTGCCCCACCTCTCCCTCCTTCCTTCGGCTGAAGAGCGTCACTTGCTTCCGGCACCACTGACTCACACGGACAGCGAGCTCGGGGTTGCCAGATGTTGGTGCTCCCGGCTAATCTGTGGTCACCCAGTGCAGACCCGCAGTTCTTTCTACTGGGCTCCCAGAGTCGGAGATGAGGGTTTGCTGGCATTGCTGCACAGGGTCTAGAAGCTTTACGCAACTCAGACTCCTGGCAACAACTCTTGTTCACAAGCCCTCTCATTTAAGTCAGTTATACAGGGATACTGCAAAATATGGCGGAAGAGACGCCCTGATGGGAACTTCAATCTTGATGGTCACTCTGTCTGGCGTGGCTCTCCCTGATCAGTTCCTGCCACCTGCTCACATCCTCACAGCTGACTCCTTCTCCTCCTTCAGGTCTAGTCTACAATGCCACCTCCTCAGACAGGCCCACCCAGATTGCTCATCTGCCCCCTACTCTTATCTTCATTTCCTGCTTGCTTCCTGGAGCACATTTAACCCAAATTATAATTTTACACATTCCTGCGGATTTATGCGACTACTTGCTGAGTACAGCAGGTTCTGAGGGGGGCAAGGCCTGCATCTGTGTTTCCCATCCATCTGTCGCCTGGCTCCTTCAGTGTCTGGGACATACTAAGCGCTCAATGCATTTTTGGTGAATGAATGCAAACCTTGTTTGGCGCAGGGACGGCAGCCTGGGGTAGCTGCTCTGTGGCAGTGAGAACACGCTGAGCCAGAGGGCACTCCGGCAGGGAGCTGACTTCATCCCTCTTCTATCTGTCCCCTTCCTTGTCCAGGGGCTACAGGGCTACTTGGAGGGAACTGTGTGTACAACTATTTGCACAGCTTTTCAGACTTCTGAACAAGCTGCCTTCCCAAGAAAACACATGACACAGAGCCCTTTCCCCTCTCCTGCTCAGACAGCCAGTGTCCCAAGGAGCAGCCCTTTGTTTATGATAATAAAGCAGGGGCCATGGCAACATATTGTGATGTCATGGGAGTGTGAGGTCATAAATCCTTCAGAGGAAGAATGGGGACACGATGGATTCTGAGCCTCCCCTGGCCCGGCTGGGGCTGTTGCTACATGTGTTTGTTTTCTACCTGCTGGTTCATTTCTTGATCTTTTCCCCCTATTTTCCTTTTTCCCTCCCACTGTATTTTTTTTTCTTTTAACTTCCAATCCTTGAAAACAAGGAAAATTAAAATAAATAAATAAAAGTTTGAAAAGACTCTGAGTGGAAAGATTTGTCCCAGGAATTTCCTGTTGGCTAATGTCCAGTTAACAGGGAATGCCAGCAATAATGGGAACAATGCTTGCTCGTCCCCGACCCGCAATGAGAAAATGTCCCCGTTTCCCCCGTTTTGTGACTAAAATACGGCAAAGCCTTGGAGAGTTACTGGGCCCGGACTGTGGGATTTGCAAGGAAATATTTCTCTTGCTCGTGCTCTCCGTCTTCCCTTGTCCTCAAATCCTTCTTTCTGCTCTTTCTTGATCTGTTTCCCTCTGCATTCATCTCAGTCCGTCTGGCTCTCTCTTAGTCTGGTTCTCTCTCTCTGTTTCTTCACTACTCTCAATCTGTTTCCTTCCATCTCGGTCTCAATCTCTCTTTCTGAGTCTGTCTCGCTTTTTTTTTTTTCCTTGGTTCTTTCTCCTGCTGAGTCTGTCTCTCTCAGTCTCTGTCTGGGTCAGCTTCACTATTTTTGAGTCTCTCTCTCTCTCTCTCTCTCTCTCTCTCTCTCTCTCTCTCTCTCTCCTTTTTTCTCTTCTTTCCCCTGTGCTCATGTTACTGAATAAAACCAACATTTCTGACTTGGAGAACTGAAGGGCAAGCCTGCTGCCCGGAGGCTCTGTGATCCACAGGCTGAGTGGCAAGGGGCCCATGTTTCCAGGCTGGGGGTTCCAAGTGGCGCCCTGATGTAGGACATCTGCACCCACTCAAGGAACAAGTCGGGGTTGTGATTCGGGAGCTATACACACAGCTGGAGAGAGGGTCGCTGGGGCCCACCATCTGCCAGGACCCACAGACCTCGCAGTGACATACACCTCTCCCAGCCAGCCCCTTCTGTGCCATGGCCCCCTACCATGCTGCAGATCCCAGGGGGATCGGGTGCTCACTTTGCAGAAGTGGAAGGGAGGTGGGAGGCTCTTCGCGTCTTTGGCCACCCGGGCCCTTGCCCTGCCCAGCGCCTCCTTCTGACAACCCACATTGTGTTCTGCATCGGGCCTGCTAGTATCTAACCTACAGCCAGGTCTTCCATCTTGGACCTACGGATATTTGGGCTGGAGAACTCTGTGGTGGGGGCTGTCCTGTGCATGTAGGACAGCACCCGTGGCCTCTACCCACTAGATGCCAGTAGCACCTCTTCCCCCAAATGTCTCCAGACATGGCCAACTGTCCCTGGCAAGGGGGGGGAATCACCTCTGGTGGAGAACCGCCGCTCTCACCATCTCTGCTCCTTTTCCCTCTACCCAAATTCCTCACTCTCATTTTCTCCTTCGTTAAAATCACCCATGGCTCCCAATTATTATGATGGCTATTACGATTAACATTTATATCATAGCAAACATCTATATGGGACTTTCTATGTGCCAGGGACTGGGCTAAGTGCTTTGTATACATATGGACTAATTAATTTCTTAGCACCTGCCTCATAGGGCTGTCAGAGGTTCATCATGATAAACTGACGTCCCACTTAGCTCAATTGTTATTGTTATTAAGTCCGTTGTTACTGTTTCATGCCTCTGTGTTTTTGTACCTGCCCTTCCCCCTGCTTGCACCAACCTTGCCCCCTTTTTCCACTTGACACCCTCATCCTCATCCCCGAAGATCTGGTTCTGATCTGATCCCTTTTCTGAAGACTTTCCCCAGGGCTTGGTGTGCCCTCGGGCTCCTCCACTGGAGGCTCCTAGCTCTATGTCAGCAGTTCTCAGCGGTGACCCCTGGGTTGGTCAGGGCCGGTGGCTGACTCATCTCTGTGTCCTGGCGGTTGATGCCATTGGGGCTGGGTGACTGCAGAAGGTTAAGACGAGAGAAGGGCAAATACCTTGGTGGGAAACTTATGATGGGGGCAGAAAGAAGCGGAGGGGCCAGCCCTGGACAGTTCTGGGTTTGCCTGCCCCGCTCCAATTCCCCTCACCCCATCTTGGTCCAGTGGTCCAGTCACCTGTCTTACAGGCTTGGGGTGGTCATATGACCCAGGACCAGCCAATTACAGGAAGCCATGCCCCTCACCATAGTAACTGGCTCATGGCTAGGCACCTGACTCTGCCTGGTCCAATGACATTCTTTGGAACAAAGTGAAGTTAAAGGTAAACCCAAGGTTCCTAGCAGCCTTGTTGGCACCAGGAGGGGAATCAGAAACGGTGGAGGACAGACTGAGAGATGGAGCTAGAGAACAGATGTCACCATCTGAGGACCTAGGGCAGGCACTGCCGGAAATTTCCCCTTTGAACTCGCCACTTCTGGGGCCAAACATTTGCCTAGTTCACTGAAGCTGTTAGGAGTGAGCTTTCTGTCCAGTTACGTCCCACCTCCTGACTCCTAAACCAGTGCCCTCTCCCCCACAGTGCCTCCTGTGCTCTAGAAGTCGGCCCTGCTAGAGTGCGTCATCCTTCTGATCTCAGACACAAGAGCTCCAGAACTGATGAGGACACCTGGGGGGTCCCCTTATTCTGCACGCTGTTTGCTGTACGCCTTTAGCAAACTCCAGGTGAGTTAGTGAAGGAACTGAAAACTCATGCACAAGTCCCCAGGGAGGCAAAAGGGCCTGCTGACTGGCTCTCACCTCGGGGTCTGTCTGCTCTGTGTCAGATCAAGACACGTAAGGCCTCCCAAAGAACAACGGAAGGCCCGTGCGGGGTCTGGGCTCAGGGCGCCCACACCTGCACGTCCCCCGGGGCACGGAGGTGCACCAGGCGCTCTGACTCCACTACAACCCCACTGTCTGTCTGCAGCCCTGCCCCCCACCTCGCCCCCGGAGCTCGGTCACAGACAACTCACTAAAGAAAGAGTGAGCGTGGAGAATGAGGGGCATGGCACAAAAATCACCAGTGTGGGCTCAACTGCACCTTCTAGAATGAAGTCCAGATGGGCAAGTAAGAGTGTGACGTGTATGTGAGCCCGAGCATTGCAAGCTGCAGACCACATTTTCATACTAACCGCATGGTTGGGGCGCGTGAGGCACACGCATGTGTACACACACACACACACACACACCCCTTGTGTTAAGCACTCTTAAGCACCACTCTACGCAGGTTCCTAAATTGGGGACAAACATGGGACTCGGTACTGTCCGGCGGTGAGTGTGGTTAAAAGCCAAGAGACAGTTCCTCTCGGTACCCAAGGTGTCTGCCATGGTGTCCAAAGGGAACAGGTCCGCAGTATCTGGGATCAGGGAAGCACCCTACAACTCAGCTGCTTTCCTACTGCTTCCTACCCTCATGCCCAGATGGTGCCCGCGATATAATCGCCATATAACCCCCCTCAAGGCTTCAAGCCATGGAATACATTTCAAGCCATGCTATAAACTGTGCGTTCCCGTGCCAATGACATCACTGTTTCCATGGCAACTAATATAATTAACATGAGAGAAAGTGCAAGGAGAAAGTGAAGGGAAAGAGGGAAACACAGAGTCCAACCCCAAACAGAGCAAATTACACAGTGGGGGGAGGCGGGGGGCAGAGGGGCCTATAAAATATTTTACTGCCACTTGTTAGGAAGGCCCGACCTAACTCTGCTCATGGCTGCAGGGGTAATGAGATCATTTGCAAACTGTATCTCTCGCAAAATACAGAAAGGGCTTTGTCGCCTTCACAGTTTATGGAGTTGAAACTGAGGCGCTTGCTCCAGGTAAGGCAGGAACAACTCCACCTCCCTCCCATTCAAGGGTCTCTTAAGCTGAGGTCTGCTCGACCCAGGGTCCAGAGGGATTTCCACAGACATGCGTTTGGCCCCCTAACAGGTGAGCTTTGACCCAAGCTCTCTGCCATTCTTGGCACAGCATTCTCTCCTCTCTCAGGGTTGTCTCGGCCACTCCATAGCTGTCAGCTCCCTTTGGGTGGAGCTGAGAGAAACCCCTAGTCCAACCCCAGCTTTCACGCTACATGTGGAGTGAGTTAAGTCATTCTTCCTCACCATGCCTCAGTTTCTCCAGGTTTCCGCTACTTGACAACATCAAGCTGGAATGACCCAGAAGAGCTGCGCCATCCAGATCTGTGACTGGCTTCCGGTCAGAGCCAGCTGGACCTGTATGAGCACCCCACCCAGGGTTTTCACCCTTCATCCCACAGAGATGAGGGGTTCCTCAGAGAGGCTCAAGGTGCAGTGTGGGGTGCGGACGCTAGGAGCAGTGAGGGTAGGTCTGGCAATCTAAGTTGTGGTGCTCAGAGCAAAATGAAAATGTGGGGTCCTCGTTCGAAAGAGAGGAAGAGTGCTGTTAAAAGTACTAAATTGCAAAAAACATTTTCCTTTCTTTTGCAGTCTCTCTCCCTCTCTAAACCTGTCATACCGTTTTTATTTGCTATTTAATGTCATGTTCTCTCAGGCATGGGACTACTTGGGGGACAACTGCCAATCCTCACAGGTCCCCAGAGTCCTGCCCAGGACTTGACACGTACATGCTGCCCACTGGCTGCTGGGTCCCCCTCCTGCCAGCCACCAGACTAACGTGACGTGCCCTGGTGAGGAAATGGAGCCAGACATCTCCCCTTTCCACCGCCCTGCCACTCTTGCCCACGGTGAACGGGTGACTCCCAAGGGTATTGCAACATTTGTGTCGGTACCTGGATTGGGAGTGGGCGCGAGGCTTGCATGCCGAGTTGCCCACTGAATGCACCATGGCGTTGCCGGTCTGGGGTGTGGGTGGCCGCCACCCTGCCCTGAAATGCTGCAGGATATGCATGCAAACCCCAACTCTCTGCACCTCCTGCAAGCCCGTGCCAGGGACAGAGGGTGGCAGCGCTCCCTGGGCGGGGCTAAGGAGCAGGCAGAGATAATCTGTCCTGGGGAGATGGGGAGGCCGCAGGAGCCAGACCCCAAGGTCAAGGCTCCAAGCCCCCGTGCATGTTGCATTTTCCCATCCACTTTCCCTTACAAAACAAATCCAAAGGGGAAATTATGAAGAATTTCAAGACAGTGACAGCAGAGCATTCATCCCCAAGTGCAGGCCCTTGTGTAACTGCACCTGTCACCCGCCCCTGCAGCCAGCCCTGGCTGTGTATCTTGTCAGCTGTGATTCTGTGGAAGATCTCCTAGAATGGAGACAAAGAAAGATTCCCTAGCTAAAAAGAATGTTAATATTAAATGATATAAGAAGATGACCCTTAGGAAAAAAGAAAACGTAACTTTACAGTGAAGAAAACTGACAAATGCTACCTCAGGCAGGTGATCAAGGTCAATATCAATAGTGTAACTCAAGTTGATACCGTGTTTCCCGAAAATAAGACCTTGCCGGACAATCAGCTCTAATGCATCCTTTGGAGCAAAAAGTAATATAAGACCCAGTCTTATATTATATTATATAAGACCCGGTCTTACAGTAAAATAAGACCAGGTGTTATGTTAATTTTTGCTCCAAAAGATGCGTTAGAGCTGATTGTCCAGCTAGGTCTTATTTTTGGGGAAACACGGTATATACCCTTGATGTGACGTGGTAAGAATGCACTTTACCTCTGTGGTCTTCCTCCCCAAAACCTATGACCCCAGTCTAATCATGAGAAAAGCATCAGACAAATTCCAACAGGGGGATATCCTACCAAATAGGTGAACAGGACTTTGCAAAACGATCAAAGCCATCAAAAACAAGGAAAGTCTGAGAAACTGACACAAACCAGAGGAGGCTAAGGAAACACGACGACTAAATGTAATGTGGTATCCTGGATGGGATCCTGGGACAGAAAAAGGACACTCGGGAAAAACTAAGGAAATTTGAATAATAAAGTATGGGTTTTAGTTCATAATAATGTATCAATACTGAGTCATTCACTGTGACAAATGACCAGAGTAAAGTAAGATGTTAATTATAGGAGAAACTGGGTGTGGGGCATATGGGAACTCTCTGTAGTTTCACGATTTTTCTGTGAATCTAAAACTGTTCTAAAAAATGAAGGCTATTAAAAATGAAACCTCCCTGGCCTAGTCCAAGGCCTTCATGGTACAGATGAAGGCAGTACAGTGGTCACAATCATGGGCTTTGGAGGTTCCAGTCCCAGCTCTGCCACTCTGCTGTGTGACCTTAGGCAACTGACTTCACCTCTCTGAGCCTTAGTTTCCTCATATGTCTAAAGGGGATGAGAGTAACAGAGTCACAGGGTTGTTGTAGGGATTAAAGGGAGAATTTCAAGTGAAGGCTCAAGGCATGAGGTCTGGTCAGGCTAGTGATGCTGCATCCAGGGGTGGGGACCCATCTAAGGACACGAACTGGCTGAGCCCTTTCCATCCACATCAGGACAACTCTGGGACAGAATGTGCCTTTGGAACATATCCACATACAAAAACAGCTTGATTCACATGATGACCCTCGTGAGTAAAGGTGACTCCTAACTGGATATGCCAGAGTTCACGCCTGGTCACTGGTTGCATCATTGGACTTCAAAAAAAGATGGTGTGGTTGCAGTCTCTCTCTCTGATGGAGCCACGTTCACGGAGAAATACGGGTGAATCCGGTCTGAGGAGCTGCAGTATTGAGAGAGATGCTTCCACCGGATTTCTTACGAGTTCCTCAAATGGGGCAGTTCCTCTCCTCCCCTCCACAGCTATGAACTACCACTAATAGTGCTGCTCCCGGGCCGAGGCTGTTCTGAGCACCGAGCACATTCAGAGAGCAGAGGCCAGCGGCCTGGAGCAAGGCGGCATCACTCAGCAGACAGGGATTATTACTTAGGGGGCTCCATAGGAGCTAGTGCAGCACTTGGCAGTTGTTAAATCTCAAACTGTGCAACCAGACAGATCTTATCTTTCACAAGTGAGGAGACTGGGGTTCAGAGAGGTTAAGGAGTGTGCCCAAGGTCACACAGGGAGTGTTAAGAGAATGCAGTCTTCAACTCAGTTCAGCAGCTCTTCATGGAGCACCTACTATGTGCCAAGCAAAACAGACCTAGTCCCTGCTGTTGGGGAGCCCCCCACCCCCCACTCCCGATTGCTAAGGAGGAGCGTTACTACACACCCAAACCCCTCCTGTGCAGCTTGGCTCAGCAGCCACCCACCTCTGGGGCCAAGAACCAAATGCAGGAAGTGGGGTCCTCACCCAACATCTGAGCCCTCGGATGCCAGCACACAAGACCTCAGGATGTGCCCTGAGCCAGGCTGGCCTCTGTGACTCTCCTCGTGCAGTGTCAGCAATCCCATGGGCCTGGGGCTTTCCCAGTTTTAGCACTGAATGTCCTGAGTGCCAGAAAACTCCCGAGTCTTGGGCAACCTAGGATGCTTGGTCTCTCTCCAGGCAGGCAGGATACGATTATAATAACATAACTGTTATCAGCATTTATTAAGTGCCCACTGTGCTTGGCATATATTAGGTCATTTTAGTTATCACAGCCAGACAGTAGGGTAGATTCTGTTATTATCCCCATTTCACAGATGAAGAGACTGGGGCTCAGAGAGGATAAATGACTTGGTCAAGGTCAAATAGGGGGCAAGTGGGGGCTGAATTCAGTGGTATCCTTCCAGAAGATGGGCAGCCTTTCCCCGTTTCCCACAGTGACATGTATGGGCCAGTGGCAGCTGGGAGCAGAGAGGAGATTCAAACTCAGATATATGTTTCCCCAGTAACTGAATGCTTCACCACAACCCTCTCACTAACTGGATTATTCTGCAATAAGCGAGCACCCTTGGGCATTTTCTAAGTCCTTGAAACAGTGGGTTGAAACATTTACTAAATCAGATCCTTGGGACCGCCCAGAAAGGGGAGCTATTCAAATCGAAGGTGATAATTTCCCTTTGCATGCACAGTAAAAGGTCTGCTGTCAGGGCATTTTGTGCAAGATATGCAAACACTGCCCGCCGTAAATATTAATGTTGAGAATCGTAGCTGGGCCCGTTATCGGCAGGTCTGGGCTCAGGCTGACTCACAGGTGGCCATCTGAATGATGCATCTGAAGGATGCAAAAGGCACCCCTTCCCCGCAGCCATCCCTCCCGCGGGCTTGCCGTGGCCCCAGCTTCCCATATTTGACCTAATGGGCTCAAAGACAGTGTGTGGCTGTCTGCTGCGGGGTGATGTGAAAATGCATGTTTCCCAGGAAGGACGCTGGCACTGACCTGGAGACCTGGTGGGCAGCTGGGATTGTTTGAAAAAGCAGTCAGTCCCGCCCACCTTTCAAATTCGGAACCCAGAGGCTGGCAAGCTCCACGTTTGGCCAGAGCAGTTCCCTTGCCCTCCAGCGGAAAGCACTTGTGCCATTAGAGAGCCCCAGAGGAATGCAGGAATTGTAACTCCATTTATGCCTGTTGGTGCTGCATTCCCTGATCACGTGTCTCAAGTCCCCTGCCCCCTCCCTAGACGGGGAGGTTGGGGACGTTCTTACACATAGCGTCTGCTTCATCAACATTCATGGTGGGAACAGAGCCTGTCCATTTCTCTAGAGCAGGGGTGTCCAAACTTTTTTCAACTTTTTTCACCAAGGGCCATATGCGATAAAATACACAAACAGCCGGGCCACTCACTCGAGGTGAAGTACATATTGCCTCACCTGGTTTATTTAAGTAAACTAAATATATTTTTGGAATTTGCTGCGGGCCAATTAACAATGGATTGCCGGCCGCAGTTGGCCCGTAGGCTGCAGTTTGGACACCCCTGCCCTAGAGGCTCTTCCTGCACTTCCCTTTCCGCTAACGATGTTTCCCAGGGCTGCCTCAACCGGCCACCATGACACCGGTGGGATCTCCACGGGGTGTGGCGTGTGCCATACGTTCCCTGGTAAGACGGGAGGATTAAATAATAATGCATGGAAAGCATTAGCACCGTGCCTGATACATAGTAACTCGTTATTGTTATTTAGGCTAATAATTTATGCCAAAATGTGTCCCTTCCCCATTCTCAAACATTACCAAAGCCCCTCCACACCCATTATGGACCAGATGCAGTGGGAAACACCTAACTGTGAAAGAGAACATGCTGCCTGCTTACCTGGCCCCAGGTACTTTATCTGTGCTGCTTTGCTTAACCCCCAAGAATCCTAATAGGGAGACAGAGTCACCCTTATTTTATAGACTCAGAAATTGAGGTGTAGAGATGTTACATGTCTTCCTGAAAGGGCAGGTCTGTGAGACCAGAACCCAGAGACTTTCCACTATTGGCATAAAGGTCGTCGTGTGAAAACAGTCCTGCCTTCTAGAAGCGACGGTCCATGGTAGAGTGGATAAATGAACACATGGGAAACGGGAAGCACGAGTCAGAGTCAGCGGCTCCAAATGAACATGCGTGTGGGCCGTGCGAGTCCACTGCAGGCAGACTTCACTGTGGGGAAGGCTTCCAGAAGCCACCTCTAGGCAGACACAGGAAGATGTTGGTGGGAGCGAGTAGACAGGACACATAAAAAAAAAGCTGGGAGAATTCAGGTGCCGGTTGGGCTTCAGGGCAAGGGGTGAGAGAGACAGAACATTCTGATGGAGGACTGATTGCAAAGGACTTACTAAGTAACAGAAGAAGCTCAGGCTTTGTCCTGACGGCAGTGGGAAACCTTGTTGTTTTTTAAGGAAGAAAGCGATAAGATAGCAGTGCCTTGCGAAAATCCATCCAGTTGTACATCATAATTACAAATACTTCTATTACTACCCTTCGTTTGTGCATTTCTTTCTTTATCTGCCTGGCACTGTGCTAAGCCTGTTGACGCCTTATTTTATTGTCCAAATGACATTTTGTGGGAGGTTTTATAATCACCCCCATTTTCCACTGTCCATCCCTCCATTCCCGGATGTTGGGATAGGGTGAATGCATTTTGCGTGCGGGATGGAGGTAAATGCTAGGGGGACATGGAGTAGACTGTGGTGGGTGTAATAGTATCTCCCCTAAATTCATGACCACATGGAACCTCAGAATATGACCTTCTTTGGAAACAGGGTCTTTGCAGGTGCAATTAGTTAAGGATCTCACAAGGAAATCATCCTGGGTTTAGAATGGACCCTACATCCAGTGACGGGTGTTCTTATGAGAGGAGGAGCAGACAGAGAGACAAAAAGAGAGGGAGGAGATGTGACTACGCAGGCAGAGATCGAAGTGATGTGATTGTAAGCCGAGGACTGCTGGGAGCACCCCTGAAGCGAGGAGAGGGGCATGGAACAGATTCTCCCTCAGAGCCAGCTACTGACACCTTCATTTCGGATTCCTGGCCTTTAGAACTATGAGAGAATGCATTTCTGTTGTTTTAAGCCACCTAATTTGCGGAAATTTGTTATGGTATCCCTAGGAAAGTTATACAGATACTGGACAATGAGAGAAGTGGCAGAGCTGGGATTCTGACTCTGGGGCCCAGTCTTTGTCTGCGTTGGTCTGAGAGAGTGGAACAGGGAACAGGGACAGGATCACAGCGAGAAAGCCTGCTGTAGCTGCGAGCTGAAAATAGGGCTGTGCGCTCAGTGCTGTGACAGGGCCCAGCACACAGTAGGGGCTTTGGGGATGCCTGCAAAGATGGGAACTGTCCGTCCTACTAGGTGCTGATCTATGAATGGGAATGTGAATACTTTGGAGATAGACTGAGTGAAAGGAGGGAAGTGAGAGAGGGTAAATGGGTCTGGGTCAAGATTTGGGGCTTAGGAAAAAGCAGAGACTGCCCCCTCTTCTCTCTCCTTCAGCCATCAGACAGAGACTGGAGGTTACGACCTCCAACACGTTTCAGAAAAACTTAAACCTGCCTCTTTCTCCAGCCGGGAGAACCAAGATAATTCTTAGTGCCACTCTATTAAAATCAAACTCTCGTACCCCCCATCACTCACCAAAAAAAATCCACACAACTCTCACAGCAAAAAGTCCTAAATGGTCCCTGTGACTCTGAAGGGCCAGAAGGCATATTTGTCTTTCTTTTTTTTTAATTCTCATCTCTCTCAGCATAGAGGAGAGATAGCCAGTATTTTTCAGATAGGCTGATTTTTTTTTTAATCAAAAGGAAATTAAAGAACAGGGAATGATGTACGTTTCTTATGGGGAGAGCGGGAGTCCTAGTCTTCGCCTGTCTTAAAATAGCCTGCTGGAACACAGTATTTGCATTATGCTCAGGGTCAGCTGCTCTGGGGACGGCCGCCCAGCCTTGCCTAGAGAAGCGAGCGAGGGGCTGAGTTTTGAGATTTACTGCATTAATGCTTCTCCAGTTTCTGTGGAGTAGCCACTGGAGAGAGGCTTGGCTGCAGATGTAGTGAAAAGAACACATGCAGAAACGCAGTATCAATAACTAAATATAACTCACATCTGAAATGCCTTTCACTGCACCCGGAGTGCTTTCCAAATATATTATCTCATTAAATCCACACAAAAGCTGAGGAAGGTAGGGTCCTCTCTCCCTCCTCGTAAGAGGGAATGGAGATTCACAGCCCAGGTCTTGTGACTGCATGTGGCGTTTCTTTTCATCTGCACCTGTGGTCTTCCACGTGGGCTTCCCAGAGGACCGAGATTCCACGGAGACACCCTGGGGGCCATCAGCAGGGATGGGCTAAGGCAATGCCAGCTGCTGTAACAAACTGACCCCCAAATATCTATGACTTAACACAACAGACATTTATTTCTCACTATGTGATCTCCCAAATGGGTGTTGCTGATTGGCAGGCAGCCTTCCACACAATCATTTGGAGGGCCTTTCCAGTTCCTTCCAGCTTTTGACTCGGTTCACCTCTCAGCCTCAGCCTCCTGTCCATTTAGCCTACAGATGGGGCAGGGTTTTATGGGCCAGGCCTGGAAATGTACCCCATCAGTTCCACCCATATTCATTGGGTAGAGCTCAGTCACATGGCTCCACCTCCTTGCAAAGGAGGCTGGGAAATGTAGTCTAGCTCTGCTGCAGGAGGAAGAATGAGTGCGATGAAGAGCCAAACTGAGTCTGTTATGAGACCCTCCATTCCCCCTTCCTGCTCCAAGCAGAGTGGCTCCAATTTTATCTGTTTTACATATTGCATGTTGCATAAGATTTATTTTGAAAGAAGGACCCCAGGACTTAAAAAAAAATGTGTCAGACTCTTGATCAGTGGTCCTCAGATAGGATTGATTATCTGGACCACGAGGGGAGGTTGTGAAGAACAGATTCTGGGTGTGCTCCCTGGGGATTCTGATTCAGTGAATTGGGGTTCTACTGTATGTACAGCCACTGCACGTGCTGAGGTTTTTCACTTGCCTTTGCAAATTTATGAACAGACTGGTGAAGGATGGAAATGGCAGCTGATCGTGGTGAATAAATGACAGGAGATAGCAAACTATTCTGGTGAGGACGTGGAGAAACAGGAGCTCTTGTACGCCCACTTATCTAGTAAAGTTGAAGACACACACAGTCTACGATCCAGCAATTCCACTCCGAGTTTATGTCCTAGAGACACTCTTACCCACGTGCACTCACAGGCATGTACCAATGTGTCACTGTCATGACTGCCAAAGTCTGGAAATGACCCAAATACCCATCAGCGGTACAAAGGGTGGGGTGTTGCACGTACATACAACGGAATACAATACAGCAATGAAAACAAAGGAACTACAGCTACAGACGAGAGTATGTGTGAATCTCCCAAACATTTTGTGGAGCACAAAGGAGCAAGCGGGGAAAGAATGTATGAGCACAAGTCCATTTACATAAAGTCCTAAGTCAGGCAAAACCAAATGAAATAGTTTAGGGGTATAAATAAATGTGGCAAAACAATTAAAAATAACTATCTAAAGAGTCGGGATGGTGGGTCCCTCTGGGAGAGACACACAAGGGACCCCTGAGTGCTGGCTATGTTCTATTTCTTTGTCTAGGTGATACATAAGTGTTCAATTTATAATTATTTTTATACGGACATGTATGCTTCATGCCCTTTTCTATATTTAGGTCATCTCTCTCAGTAAAAGACCACAGAGGGAGGGAAGGAGGCATCCGTTTGTGCACAAATCTCAGGCAGAACAGCACAGGCTGCTGGCATGACAAAGTCCCCAGTTCAAACCCAAGCTCTGTCCCTACGAGCTGTGCCTGCTTGGACCCATTGCTTAGCCTTCGGGTCTCTTGGTTTCTCCAACTCTATAATGGCAATGAGAAGCCTTCCTCATAGGAGAAGATATAAAATGTGCTTAGCCTCCTCGTTAGAAAAATTATAAAATGTGTTTAGCACAGGAACCAACACATAGTAGGTGCTCAATAAATCCCAGCCTACCTAGGCAAACACGTAATGTGTGGGAGCCAAGAGGCAGCTGGCTCCGAGTCAGCAAATGATACCGAGGACACTGGTCGCCCTCGTTGTGCTACCCTCACTCCTGTCTCCATTTTCCGTCTCTCTCTGTCTTTGTCCCACCTGCGCCCATTCACTTCCTTCCAGTTCCTGTCATTGGCTGTATTTGTCAGAGCCCAGTGAGCCACCTGAGATGATTGTGGAAGGAGGCATGTGGACACATGGACACACAGACACCCATGCTGCCACATCATCTCAAAGTAGGTGACATTCGGCTCCTTTCACACCAGCAACGCCCGTCTGGTGTGATCTCAAGGAGCTCCTCACAATCTGAGTCCTGTGCTGCTTGCCGCTCCCGGGGGCAACATCACTCCTCGTCTTCCTGGCTTCCTCTTCTTTCCCTCCTTAGGACCCTTCTCAGTTCAACCCAACACTGTCCCCAAGTCCACAGGCCCATCATCTTCAGTACCAGGCAACAATTCTGCCCCAGTTGGAAAATGGTTTGAAAATATGACATATGAGACTGTATCTGAACTGATGTGGGCGAGGGCATCCTTAAGGTTTGGGGGATCTTTAGGTTCAGAGACACAGGACATTTGTTCAAGGGGGGAAAAGATTCCCCAGAAGCTGTCTTGTAACCCTGATCACCAAGCCCATTCTGTGATGGCCTCTGCTTCCTTCAACCTGATGAATGGGCCTCTCTGTGAAGTTTTTGAAACAGCAGAGGACAGTGAAATATCTCAATAATAGAACTTCCAGAAGGGCCTCCAGGGGATGTTTAGGGCTATTACATGAATGCAGGATTCTGTGATCAATTAAGTTTTGGAAATATCTGATTAATCACCATTAAAAAAATGCCTTTACTTCAGGACATCTCAGAGCCTTCAATGTGCTAATGTACTTCAAAAAAATTCAGTGGAAAGCTACAACTGAAGCATTTTCCAAATTTACCACAGAGTTACTTGTGAGACTAGTGCTCCACAAAACACACTTCGGGGAAATTCTGGTCTAGCTGGAATTTCAGATTGACAGCACAGGAAACAAGATTCCTGCTTTCGGTGGGCCCATTGGACAAGCCTCCCTGCTGAGGGAAGAGGAACCAGGCCCCTGGTCTTTCTTTGCCTCACTCTGCCCAGCAGCAAAATGGGTGCAGGGCCATTAACGCCTAGGCTGTCAAGGGAATTTATTATACTTTGTTATGTGACCTTGGGAGGAGACATTAATTATTATCATCAAGGGATATAATAATGGGCAGCTTCACAGCATCATGTAATTTCTGGATGACAAAAAAAGGTTCTCATTAGATCATCTAATTGGTTCCTTTGGTTAGAACAGGAAGGGCCTGGCTAATCTAATGACACCCTTGGCTTTGCAGGCACACCTTCCTGCAAGCAGTTCAAAAGGCTTCACCCTTATTAGGGTTAAGAGTCTTTCTGGAGGTGAGGGAAGAGGGCAAGAGGTGGTCTCCCCAACAGCAAAAAACAATTCTTTCTTTCAAGTTACAAGAGAAGCATCGTTCCCAGACACTACATGGCAACCCTACTGGTATAAACAGTTAACATAATCCGACAGTGGAAATGACACCAATAATACACAGAATCTTGGGTCTGGATGGCACTTGAAGAGGTCATCAGCTCAGTGCCCTGCCTCCAGGCATGGCTGCTTCCACGCCAGCAAAGACTGATGGCTTCACACTGCCTGTATAGCTCGTGATCTGCCGACCTCTGCCCCCTCACAGACACACGGAGCAAGGAGCCACGGAGCTGCACTTTTTCCTTTTCACCTACTTGATTTGCAATCAGGAAGGCGGAAATGTCAGTCAATACACGAGCTGATTACAGACATTTTCTTGAACCACTGGTGCACACTTTCTATTGAAAAGTACTACAACTTGTCATCAAATGGGGCCCGCCATTTACTAGGTGTGTAATGTGGGGCAAGTCATCTAACGTGTGTGAGCCTCACTGTCTCCTCTGTGAAACCGGGAAGTAATAGTACTTACCTCACAGTGTTGACCTCAGGATGCAGTGAGATGGCTCGACACCATGGGAAGTGTTCAAAAATGGCGGCTATCACCATTCGCCTCACAGAAGAAGTCCGGGGCAGAGAGAGACTCTGTGCTGAAAAGACCTCTGTGACCACAGCTGGGCTCTTCAGGACGCCTGTGGAGTTAAATTTAAGAGAGGGGTTAAGTTCTCATGTCAGCATGTAAGGCCAAAATGGATGGAGTCCAACTACCCTTGAAAATTCCTGCCCACAAAGTAGAGTATATATGCTATTGTGTATGGACCACTCAGGTTTGAGAACCACTGAGTCAGACCATAGGAGGGAATAAAAGGAATGTTTACCTACAGCTGCCTGGGCATCCAAACCATGCTGCCTCTAAAGAAGAGCGTCTCAAGTGGGGGTGATTTCGTCCTCCCAGGGGACATTTGACAATGTCTGGTTACACTCTCATGAACAGCAGGCGGGAATGTAAACCTGCCAGCCAGCTGTTCTGGAGAGCATTCTGGCAAAAGTAGCAACGGCCTTAAAATAGAAGTGTCCCTGGACCAGTCATTCCACTCCTAGGAATTCATCCCAAGGAGATATTAGGTTGGTGCAAAAATAATTGCCATTTTTGCCAATTATTTTTAACCTTTCAAACCGCAATTACTTTCGCATCAACCTAATGAGAAAGTAGCCGATGTGTCACTTAGCTATAATGATATGCATCACAGTTTTGGCAAAACCAGCAAAAGATAGGGACCAACGTGAAAGCCCAACAATAAGGGACTGATTGAGAAGTGTGGTACTGACACACGACACAGCCATTAAGAAGGATGCAGAAGTGTGTGTGCTGACATAGAAAGATGTTCTCGATGTCCTGTGGAGAAAAAAGGCAGATTCCAAAGCCGTGTAATACATTTTAAAATGTGTGCATCTGCACATGTACAGAAAGAAGGCTGGTGGCCAATAGACATATAACAAGAAGCCTAGCTTCACTCATCAGGAAAGTGCAGAGTAAGATAACAGACCATGTTTACCCATGAAGTTGACCCCCCCCCCAAATCTTTGAGATTGATAATTTCCGGTGTGGGCAAGGATAGGGGGGATCAGATTTTCTCATGTACTGTAGAGAGAAGTAGAATTTGGTACAGCCTTTTGGGAGAGGAATCGGACAATATCGGTCCCGCTTTAAATCATGTGACTCAACAATTTCATTTCTATGACTCGTTCCCACAAAAATCCTTGCACATGTGGACAGAGATGTACATTCTGTATTAGTGATAAATTGGAAACAACCTAAATGTCCATTAGTGGGGGAGTGGACCTATAAATTGCAGTTTGTTGAGGTAATGGAATGTTACCCAGTTGTCAGAGAATAAGGAAGATCTCAATGGGCTGGGACAGAAAGCACTGCAAGACATATTGTTAGGTTGGGGAAAAAAAGCAAATCAAAGAAACATACACATTGCATGATCCTGTCTCTGTTTTTTTTAAAGTATGACATATGTAACTCTCTATACATGTGTGTCTACAAAGGCATGGACAGGTGCTGGGCAGGGGCACGCTGAGCAGTTGACAGCAGTTACCTCTGTGGAGAGGGGTTGGGGGAGAAGGGAAAAGAGCATTTTCTCTTTTATATTCCACCTCTTTCTGAATAGTTTGTGCGCATTCGTGTAATTCTTGGCTGGATTTAAAAAATAAACAGAGAAGAACCATGGACAGATGTGAACACGGGGTCTTTCTGGGGAGAGGGGTTATGGGTGATTGTTTTCGTTTCTTGTGGCTTGTCAGGATTTTTCTACAATGAACATGTGTTGCCTGTGCAATTTCAAAACTTTTTATTCAGAGAGGGATGATATTGACGGAGTACTTTACAAAGGCATTTTAATAGAGAAAGCTACAACAAAGTATAGGACACAGCTTTCTAACCTCAAGGATTCTGCGATCTAGTTGGGTCTCTGTCTCTCTCTCTGTGTCTGTCTCTCTCTCTCTCCCCCTTCCCCCCCCCCAACCCCCATGACAAGACAGGGCACAGGCAGTAAGTGCTTCTAGAGGTCAAAAGAGGATGAGAACTGTACGCAGTGAGGTAGTGGGGAAGGTGTCCTGGGGGCTGTGGTAGTTAAACACTGCCTTGTAGAAACAGGAGGGCTTTAATAGACAAGAAACCCTCCAGTAATTGAAATTCTATTATCTGTGCTGGTAGCATCCTGCTCTGGGGATTAATGACCCTTGTTATCAATTAATTCTTCCTGGATTCCAAGCTAGATATCGGCTACTGTGACTTAAGTGGCTTTCTTTTACTTGTATCCTTCATGGACACGGAGACTTTCTGTACATCTCAACAGGAAAAATAAGCTGTGCCTCCCATCCATCTCCTAGATTAAGACCACAGACAAAGGAGAGGAAACTCTCCCTGATGTGAAAACACAAACCATCCACTACTGACACCACTGGCTGGTCTTCGACAGTTAACAAAGCAACGGGCTCTCCACATGCACCCTTTCCCTCTGCTGGGTTTGCATGCCTGCTGTTTGATGGGTGTCTTTCTCATGGACAAACTGCTCTCACCGCCTCACCTCCATCCTCAAAGGAACCCCAGGAGGTAGCTCTGATCATCCCCATTATATGGATGGGAAAACTGAGCCTCTCACAGTCAACTGACTCTGACGGCTGCAGAGACCACATTTGAGGCCTGGGGACAGGGCACCTTATCTGCATTTGGGTGACGTTCACCAAGATAATGAGCTCCCGGCCCTTTATGTGGTAGCCACAGCTCTCTGTACCTAACCCGGGGCCAGACACACAGGCTTCCAGTCTCTGCAGAGCAGAGCAGCTCAGAGTATGTCCACACTGGCACATGTTTTTCCTTCCCAAACAGAAGCTAAGCATGAATTCAGGTACTCAGGTTAAAGACCTCTGCCCCTCAGGGCTCACAGATGAGTATGAGAGACACATTCTTAAACACACAACTCCGGGAAGCTCTGTGGCAGAGGAGAAAGGGCCAGGATTTGGGGGAGGCTGAGAGAGGCTTCTTGCAGGAAGCGATGTGCCAGCTGAATCTTGAAGAACAAACAGAAGTTTGCTAGCCAAGAGAAGAGGAAGAAAGGTAATGCCAAGAATGTGGAACAAAACAGGGCATAATAACACCAGGCAGCGTTTATTATGTGCTGGCCATGTAGCTGTTTTTCATGGATCACCTCATTTGACAATCACCCAATTCTATAAGACAGGCACCATTTTATCTTCATTTAAAGTGACGTGCCCAGTGCTGTGCAGCTTGGAGGACAAAGGAAGGGAACCATGCCTGTCGGGCTTGAGAGCAGGTGGTCCTGACCCTTCTGTCCACGCACACAGAGCAGGGGTTCTCAGTTAGGGGTGGTTTGGCTCCCAGGGGACATTTGGCCATATCTGGAGACATCTTTGGTTGTCACAGCTAAGGGAGAGGGGTGCTACTGGCACCTAGTAGATAGAGACCAGGGATGTTCACAAACACCCCCCAAGGCACAGACGGCCCCACCACAAAGCATTCTCCAGACCCAAGTGTCAGCAGTGCCTGGGCTGAGCAAGTCCAGGCAGGCTGTCTGCTCTCTGCTGGGCACCTAGGCTACAGCTGGGGAAGATGACAGGGAGATGGAGCCCCGGGGGCGGGCTGGGCAAGGTCAGTGTGGGCCTTGGCTTGGAGCCTGGAGACAGGCAGGGTTTGGAGTGGGGGCAGATTTGTGCCTTCGGACAATCACCGCAGCACCACGGGGGAGGGCATCTCAGAGGAGAAGGTTGGGGCCAGGTCCAGGGCTAGGTGAGATTCGTGGACAGAGGCAGAAGGAAGGGAGGAGACGGAAACCAGCTCCTCTGAGCAGCTGATGGGTTGGTGTCGTGCGGCCCACTCTGAAGGATGGTACATTAAACCCTCTAAATGAGAGTAGCGACCTGATTAGAGATTGAGCCTAGGGGCTTCCCCTCGGGATGTGCACAGATTAACACGGTTATTCAAGCAGCCTGGGCTGCGCAGAGCGGGAGGACGCTCAGCCCAGCGCTCACACCTGGCCGCGGGTGCCACGCACTCCCCTCACCCCCACGGGCCCCAGTCACTCATCCTCCTCGTCCCCCGCCCCTTTCACTTGGCCAATCTGCTCTCCTGGGGGGTGAGGCCCCAGCTGGGGGAAGTGCGCAGACCCAGGCCTCCTCTGCATGCGGATTGGCTGTCTGGTCCCTCACCCCTGCGCCACTGCACGGGGTGGGGGTGGAGGGGTGGGGGGGTAGGGGGGCTGTGAGGGGGGAGGGGTGAAGGAGGTGGGTTGGGGGTGGGGGCCTTTCGTCCACTTCCAACACCGCACCACCGGCTTTCTTGGGGGCCAACGTCTGGGGGAGGGGGTGGAATGCATTTGTGCAGGGGGTCCGGATGGAGTGTTCTGGGCTCGGTGTCATCTTTTTGCTAATTCTGAAGACAGGAGGTCTTGGCAATGGATCCCCCAGGACTCATCCTGGGTTAGGCCACTGGTTGCTTCCTTCAAAAAGCCTTGAGTATTTGAGCCCAGGGATTGTGCTGCTGCTGCTGCTGCTGCTGCTGCTGCTGCTGCTGCTGCTGCTGCTGCTGCTGCGTGTGTGTGTGTGTGTGTCTGTGTGTGTGTGTGTGAGTGCAAAGCTTTCCTGGCATAAGGCCAGCCTCACTGTATCTTAAGTCATGAAATCTGCCAGCCCCCTGCTCAAAAGCCCCCCCAAAGCCCCCTGAACTACAAGATGCCATTTCATGTGGCACCAGCAGATGCCCGTGACCCCACTCCATCCAGCACTCTGACCTCATCTGTTCGTTGCCTCCTAAAATGAACCTGCTGCTCCAGCCAGACCAGTCTCTTCATCCCCAAAACGGTCCTGTTAATTCTCGACGCCCGTCTTTCCTGAGGTGAGGTTCCTGCGCTCCTCCCCCGGCTCCATCTCCTGCCCTCTCCGTCTCCGGTGACCCTCTCGGGCATCCTCTGTACTATTAGCCTACGGGACTCTGATGACAACTTGTACAAGTTTTGGGGACATGCATTTCTACTCACTGCTTGTCCCTGGGCACAAGTGTCTCAGTCGATGAATGAAGGGTGGTGGAGATGCATAGTCAATGGTTTTCTAAATTATTTTTTTTAATTCTCCAATTTCCAACTCACCCCCACCCCCATCCCTAAGCAATCACTAATGTACTTTCTGTCTCTGTAGATTTGCCTATTCTGGAGTTTTGTGTGAATGCAATCACACGATCCATGAATTTTTGGGCTTCTTTCACTTTGTATCATGTTTTCGAGGTTCATCCGTGTGGTAGCATGAATCATTCCATCATTCCTTTTTATGGCCGAATGATATTCCATTGTTTGAATAGATCACGTTTTGTTTATCTGTTCATCCACTGACGGACACTTGGGCTGTTTCCACCTTTTGGCTATGATGAATAACGCAGCTACGAACATTTAGATGAAAAAATTTTACGTGGACGTATATACTTATTTCTCTTGAAGTATTCACTGTTTTAACTGCTTTCCTTTTTTTTTTTTTTTTTTTACTTATTTTTTGAGCCACGTCTCATTTATTTTGAAATTTCAAATAACATTGGAACATGAAATAGTTGAGTGTATGTAGAGAAGGAATGGGTTTAACCAAACCTTAAGAAATACTGCTCTATGTAATAAAGCGTCTTCCTGACTGGACAGTAACCCTCTGGGAGGGCAGTGGTCACGTCTCGGATTTCTTTTGTCTCCACGGAATTGCTCAGTGAGCTCTTGCTGAGTGATGTGAATGATTGAATCAATTCAGATTCTGCAAATGGTGACCACTGCAAGTACTTTCACATGCTTGAGTCCAGTTACCCTGCAAGGTGCGGGATTCAACAGAAAGCAATATTCATTCCCATTTTACAGATGAGGGAGCTGAGCCTGTGCCTTTGAGCAGTTCTGGAAGATAGCCGGAGGTGTGGCCCCTGGCCTTTGATTCTGCTGGCCTCCCCTGTGGGAATTAGAGGCAGGAGGCTCTACTCTAAACAGGAAAATCTGGACTGTCCCAACACATACAGGATCTGGTGTTACTCGTTTATGAAAGAATCCTTTATTGGACAAAAGAACTGAAGATCCCAGTCCTTGTCAGTCCTTGGGGGCCTGTGCTTTGTGGTGCCCGGGCTGTAGAAAGCCTCATTTTACACCCCAGCTGGGCTTCTAAGGCAGTTGTAAGTCAAAGTTGTGTAAATTGGATCATATTTTAGAGACTAGATAAAAGAATAAGACTATGACTCCCTGGGAAGAATCTGTGCGTGAGGTGATAATCAGAGCCAGATTGATGGTTTCTGTAAAGACCAAAATCAGAGATAAATGTCAACAACGCCTGGAATTCTGTGATGACTGACTGACTGTCTTCTAGTGTAATAGGCATTGTCCTACCTTTAAACATGTGTTCTTATTTAAATCTCTCACACACACACAAACTCAACTGGAGTCAGGTGGGATTTACCTCCAGTTTAAGAGCTGGAGAAACTGAGGCTCGGGATGCTAAGTCACTTGCCCAGTGTGACAGAGCTCAGACCTAGAGCTGGGATTCCAAGCAGGACCACCCTTTTATTGTTGGAAGGCCTGGCTCTTCACAGGAGACCGGGCAGTGGTTGCTTGTCGACTGACATCAGACGGCCTGGTTGAAATCCCAGCTTCACCCCTCCCTCACTGTGCATCTATCCCCTGGGCTGTAAAAGGGGCTGCAAAAACCCTCCCTCAACAGACTGCGGAGAAGGTCCAATGAGACAGTTTATTGAAAGCACACAGCCGGTGCTCAATAAGTGTCCGCACTCATCACGCTGGACTGCCCCCTACAATGGAACTATCAATACCGACAACGGCGCTGGTCAAGCACCTACAATGGACCGCGCAGCCCGACACCCCCTAAGATCACACACAGGTATTAGAATCAGCTTGTCAGTGCCGCATAGCTGTCCTGCCACGTACTCATGTGGGTCTGCAAATTGCTCCTACGGTAACTCTCTGATCTTCAGTTTCAGTTAAAACAAAAAAGAGTCACAGATAGCACCCACGCGAAAGGGTAATTGTGAGGATTCAATAAGTGACTTAATGGTTTTATTAGAGGTCTCAGAAGAGAAAAAAAAGAGCTACGTAAGGTAAAGTGCCTTTAAATTAGGAATCACTCAAACGGCAGCTATTGTTATTACAGGCTAGGAGCTTTACACATCTTATTTCAAGGGGTCCGTGATCCTAGAACATGTTTTTACAGAGGAGGAGGCTGACACCAGAGAGCTTAATAACGCCCCAGGTCCCACGAGCCGTCCAGTTGGAGCCGGGGTTGGCACTCAGGCCCCTAGGACACTGCACGCAGCCTCTAGGTTATCTACCCAATGGCCGTGCCTGCGTACCCCCCTCTCCTGATTTCATTTGGGTGTACACCATTCTGTCATAGGGAATGGGGCCCATTCCTAGACCCACAGGGTTATGTGGCAATCTGGGAAGTAGATGCCAAGACAACATTAGACGTGTAAGAGGTTTATTAGGGAGACGCCTGTGAAGGATAGAAGATGGAGAGCAGGAAGAGACCAGGAGAGCCTTCAGGTCACAATGCTAGCCTGACACCTGGGAAAGGAGAGCGGGAAGGAAGGAGGATTGGGTAGGAGGAGCCTCCGATGGCAGTGAAGCTCAGACAGAGTCTCAGCCAGGCTGAGGTGGAGTTAGAATCCCCCACTGGACAGAAATTGCCCGGCTCTAGGACCCCACCATGTCTGAGAGCAGCCAGTGAAGCAGGGCATCTCTGCTGAACATGGCAGTGGATGTGAAAGGGTAGCACCAGTCGGCTGTCAGAGAACTACCCTCACTGCTGCGAGTTCTCCGGAAGGGCGATCTGACTGGCACATCTCCACAGCCCCCACATGCCACTCAAAGTGATCCCACTCCCCTGGGCAGTGGGCAGGAGTATGGGACGTGCCTGGACCGATGAGACGTGTGGGCAAGTCCACTGGGGCATTTGTGGGGAAGGTGTCTTTTCCTCTTCCACTCGGTGCAGCTGATTAGGGATGTGGTGTCTGGAGCGGTGGCAGCCACCTCGAGATCACAAAAAGACAAACATGAAGACAAAAGCCAATGCACTGAAGAAGGCCGAGGAAGGAGGTGAGAAGAACGTGGGTCCCGGATGACATCAGGGAGTCACTGAATCAACTACCCTGGAAGAGTCTCCCTCAAACTTGTTGTGTGAGATAATAAATCCCTTATCATTTAAGTGATCTGTTGCTATGTAACAAATTACCCTAACATGTAGCAAGTCAAAATAACAAACATGTGTTATCTCACACAGTTGGGAGAGTCAGGAAGCTAGGAGCAGCTTCGTTCGGAGGTTCTAGTTCAGGGTTTTTCACGGCGTTTGAGTCAAGACGCTGACCAGGGCCGTGGTCGGCTGAAGGTCTGGCTGGGCCCGAAGGAGTCTTTCCCAAGATGGTTCACTCATGGCTGTTGGCAGGAGGCCTCAGTTCCTTCCCACGTGGGCCACTCTGTAGGACAGCTTGAGTGTCCTTACACCATGGTGGCTGGCTTTCCAGGATGAGTGAGCCAAGAGGGAAAGGAAGAAGCTACAATGCTTTCTACAACCTAGTCTCTAAAACTACGCGCTGTCTCTTCTCCCTTATTCTATCCACTTGCAGCATGCCACTTAGGCCAGCCCACACTCACGGAGAGAGAAATTAAGCTCCACCTCTTAAAGGACGGAGTACCACAGAATGGTGGGGTTTAAAGCCATTTCAGCTACTTTTAGTTGGGTCCTCTTTAAAGACCCCAAAGCCGGTATTCTTTACACCACACAACACTGCCAGCCTGGGCAGGGGAAACTGTGCTCTGGGGAGGGAAAGCTGACCCCAAACCTTCAGAAGACTTTCCAACTTTGAAACTCTCCAGTTCTGTAAGATTTCTCAGAGTAGGCCTGCTTAAAGATAGGTATACCTGTATAGATCTAATATATAGGTATACCTGTATAGATACAAAAATAAGACTTTTATATCTAAAAATAAATTTAAATATAATAATTTATTAGGAAATATTAAGAACATACAATGAAGGATAAGGAATAATTCAACAACTTCCATGAACCACCACCTGGCTTAAGAAATAAATAACACCTGTGTAATGGAAGCCCCATCTATCCCCCTGAGCACACTCTTCTCCCCCTGTCCCAGTGGGAACCAATATCCGTATTTCAGTGTTTTTCATTCCCACAACTTTCTTTATACTTGAACTGCACACAGTGTAGACCTACATACTATATGGTATTGTTTTGCATGTTACTACATTTGGTAGAAATGAGGTCACATTGAATAGATTCTTCTGCGACTTGCTTTTTTTCTCTACATTATGCCTATAAGAGTCAACCTTGTGAGGATGTGAAGAAATTGAAACCTTCAAGTATTGCTGGTAGGAATGTAAAATGGTACAGCCACTTTGGAAAACAGTCTGGCAGCTTCTGAAAAAGTCAAACGTAGAATTGCCATATGACCCAGCAGTTCTATTCCTAGGTACATATTCAAGATTATTGAAATATATGTTGACGTAGAAACCTGTACGTGAATGTTCATAACAGCTTTACTTATAATAGTCAAAACATGGAAACACCCAAATAGCCATCTCAAGGAAGGGATAAACAAAATGGGGTCTTTCCAGCCAATGGAATATTATTCAGCCACCAAAAGGAATGGAGTGCTGACACGCTGCAATGCGGATGAACCTGGAAAGCACGATGCTAAGTGAAAGATGACAGACACAAAAGGCTACATACTGTACGATCCCATTTATAGGAAATGTCCAGAAAAGGCAAATCCATACAGACAGAAGGGGCTGGAGCTGAGAAGGAATGGGGGTGACTGCTAATGGGTGTGGGGTTTCTTTTTAGGGGTGACGAAAATGTTCTGGAATTAGACACCGGTGATGGTTGCACAGTGTGGTGAATACACCGAAACCCACGGCATTGTATACTTTAAAGAATTCATTTTATGATATGTGAATTCTATCTTAATAAAAAAAAAGATTCACCCATGTTAGTAGTTTGGCTCGGTCATTCATTTTCACTACTGTATAGTAATCTGTTCGTATGAATATTCTACATCTCTCTGTTCTCTGGCTAACGGCACTCGTATGGTTTCTCACTTTATCGCTATTACAAGCAGTGCTGCCATGAGCATTCCTTGCAGATTTCTTTGTGCACATGTGAGGGTTTCTTGGAGGTACATACCAAGGGCTGGGGTTGCTGGAGTGGAGGGTACACGCGTTTTCAACACCACCACTGTCTCACAGGCCTTTGTGAGTCTGGGGAGAGGAGGCAAGGAAGCCAGCTCTGCCTCCATCCTTGGCCCCTGCAAACCACTCAAGGTCTCAGAAAATAGGGCAATCGAAATGGAAAACAAATAGCACAAATCAAGGAGCGGGTTGCTCCCCCCACCCCCATTACTGTTCCGAGACCCACCGGA
Source organism: Rhinolophus sinicus (assembly GCF_036562045.2). Taxonomy (NCBI): domain Eukaryota; kingdom Metazoa; phylum Chordata; class Mammalia; order Chiroptera; family Rhinolophidae; genus Rhinolophus; species Rhinolophus sinicus. Next base: position 29,274,007 of record NC_133765.1, on the reverse strand, counting down.
TGGGCAGCGGGGCCTCCCCTCCCGAAAATATTAACATCATTTAATGAATATTCACAAGGATTCATTAAACATTTCCCCGTGTGGCTGAACAAAACAGTGCTCAAACCCCCAAGCCATTAACAAAAAAGGAAGAAGAAATATTACAGGGACGATATGCACAAGCTAAAAACGCCACAGGCAAGAAACAGCTGCTTTTTATTTTTTTTTAAACTCAACTTCGTCTCCTTCACCTCACTGGTGTTTAAAATGCGTCCACTGTCCTAAGTCTCTGTGACTTCTTAGAGGAGGAAGGCACTGATTAAGAGTGTGATAACTACATTTTCGACAGGAAGTTGCCCTTGTCGTCGCAGTAAATTTAAATGAGGCATTTCAGCTGGAAAAGGGCTTTTCTATGAGCCACTTCGTTGGATCCTGGAAGATATGTCAAAGGGTGGTCCAAGTACATTATCATTTGACAGACAAAGAAACAGGCCCACGTTTGTTAGAGGACTCACCCAGGGTCACTATGGAGACAAGACAATTGTGTCTGCAGCGCTTCCACCGTCTTCTAAGGAAAGTTGACCTTGTGACCTCATGACCTTGCCACCCTGACCACAGCACACTAGACCAGGCATGGGCTCGACCCAGAGACCAAGATTCAGAGGCGATCTTGTGTAGACGGCTGCCCAAAGGAGGTGCCTTCCACTGCACAGGTCAAGACAGAGAACAGGTGGGCACCTGGGCAGAGGCGGACAGACCCACAAGGCACGGTATGACCTCCTCTTACAAGTCATACACTGTCACTTAGACACATTCCATGCCTTAGAAGTGAGTCATGAAGCCTGATCCACACTCAAGGGGCGAAAAGTCAGGCTCCACCTTCTGAAAGGAGGAGTATCAAAGAAATTGTGGGTATTTAAATACCACCCAAGGAGCACGTCATATTATTGGTAAATGGTGGAAGCGCAATTTATCAATCCATTCATTCTGCAAACATGGCCCCTTTACATCTTTGCTTTCCAATACGGTAGCCATGAGCCGTACAGGCTATTGAAATATGGCTCGTGTGAAGAACTGTATTTTTCATTTCATTTCATTTAAGTTAAAAACTACTCATTCCACTATTGGAAAACTATGTTTGGAACAACTTGGGTAAATGAATTTACTCTCCCTGTAAATTTTATGAAATATAAATAAGATCAAGTGTTTCTGATGAAAATCTAGCATCCTAATTGAGATATGCTGTAATATAAAATGCACACTGGATTTTGAAGACTTAGTATGAGAAAAAAGAATGTAAAATATCCTATTAACATTTTTTTGTACTGATCACATGTTGGAATGATAATATTTTGGATACACTGGGTTAAACAAAATACATTAATAAAATTCATTTTACCTGTTTCTTTTTACTTTTGGAATGTGGCTGTTAGGAACGTTTAAATTACATACATGTTCACATTGTATTTCTATTGACAGCACTGTATGATTTACTACACGCTATGGATTCATAGTTCTTACCTTCCTGGAGCGTATAGTCAAAAGGGAAAGAAGATATTAAGTAATTAATCCAAAGAATAATGAGTATTCCAAAGGAGGAATCAGGGAGCTGTGCAAGTTTCACAGGGGACCTGACCCAGATGGGTCTGTCTCCAAAGCAAGCCTGTGATTTGAGCGGGAAGGAGAGGGTGATATAGCCCGTGCTGGGAACAGCAAGTGGGAGGGGGAGGAGAGAGTCTCTGTGCTGGCGGCACAGTGCCAGCTCCCTGGGTTTGGGGCCAGAGGAAGCGGATGTGCCAGGAGCATTGCCACTTTGATGTGCAGGTGGTAAGGCGGCAGGGAGAGGCTGGGCTGCCATCAGCTGTCAGGTTGGCACTTGCCGGCTCTGCCCAAACACTAGCCAGGCCCTGGAGGCCTGCAGGGCTCTCTGGGTGTGGCGTCATGTGGCTGTGCTGGAAAGTACCTGTGCTCCCCAGAAAGCCCGAGCACTGAGTAGGGGGGCTGGCTCCGGTTCTGGCCCAGGTCCTACCCTGAGCTCCTTCCCAAGCACAGGCCGGAAGGTAACTTTGACAAGTACACTAGGATTGGACTTGAACTTGGACTCGTTGTTCCCTGATTCTGGCCAATGTGCTGTTCATGTTAGCTTCAGATGATTCAAATTCCATTGCTACCTACCTGGCACCCTTGCCATATCTTTCCTTCCCCAAATCTGTCCTTTGTAGTGTCACCCAAATTCTTACTGTTCCTAAAACATGCCACGTACATTGCTGCCTCAGGGCCTTTGCACTTGCTGTATCCTCTTCCTAGAACACTTCCTTTCAGATATTTACATAGTTGGCGTTTTCCCTCATTTAGGCCTCACTCAGCTCAAAGGTCACCTCGTCCCTGACCAACCGTTCTAAAGCTACCTCCACACCCCATCTCTTTAGAGTGACTCTCTGCCTCATCTCCTTATTGGATTTCTGTTCACAGCATAAACCTCACTCTCAGAAACTATCTTGCTCATTTACTGTTTTATTTGTTGTCTGTCTCTCCAACCAGGAGATAAGCTCCATGAGAACAGGGACCTTATCCTAGGCCTAGAGCAGTTCCTGGCACATGATAGGTGTTCAAAAAATATTTGTTGAATGAATTCATTCATCCTCCTAAAACTCAGATCTGAAAACAATTCGGGTGACTGCCTAGGAATGTGGACAAATGTTTGTGATGAGATGCTATGTTAAAAAGGGAACAGAAAATGATACTCTCTGGTGTGGTACATAAAAAATATGTAAGAGCGGGGACAAAGAAGGAAATGCACAAATGAAAAATAGCGATGTGTTGTGGGTGTGAAACTATAGGTGATTTCTGTTTTTTCAACTTTTATTTAGTGGCATTGTTACATTGGTTTTTAATAACAACTTTATTAAGATACAATTCCTACACTATAAAGTTCACCATTTTTAAAGCAGTAGCTTTTAGTATATTCTCAGAGTTGACATAGATCTAATTCCAGAGCTTTCCTGTCACCCCAAAAAGGGACCCTATATCCATTAGCGGTCAGTCCCATTTCCTCCCTCTACCCAGCGCCAGGCGACCACTAATCTGTTTTCTGTCTCTATGGATTTGCCTACTCTGGGCATTTCTTATCAATGAAATGATATAATACGTGGTCTTTTGTGTCTGTCTTCTTTCACTCAGCATATTGTTTTCAAGGTTTGTCCATGCATGTTGCAGCAGGTGTCAGTACTTCATGCCTTTTTATGGCTGAATAATATTCCATTATGGAATCTCCAATGTGCGTAGACCACATTTTGTTTATTCATCAGTTGGGAGACATTTGGGTTGTTTCCGTCGTAGTTTTACCACGACCCCACCCTCACCCAATGGTGACGGGGGACCTTCTCCCTGTGGCTCTACAGGATCTTGTCATTTTCCCTGCTCCAAAGTCCTGGAGGCCTCCCCAAGCTGACAGATACCGCCTCGCCTCCTTTGCTTACATCGTCAGCCCCTAGCATGTTCTTACTCTGTCCTCTGAGCCCTTCTGCAGTCTGTTCCACATACTAGTCATGCACCTTCCGCCACAACGCCTTGGCCAACACCACCCCCTCTTCCACTTTCTGGAAAAAGACATCACACTCTGCAAAATTCAGCTCGGATGTTACTTCCTTGGCGAAGATACCCCCGCATCATCGTCCTATGTCTACAACTCTCTCCGCTCCTAAAGGGCTCCTTATTGTGTTCATTCCCCTGCCTGGTTCCTGCCTTGGCCTGTAATGGGAGAGCCCACGGGGCCTCATTCATCTTTGTCTCCCTGGCATCTAACATGATCCCTGCCACCCATCAGGTACGCACCAAAGTCCCGTGATTGAATGTAGGAGCTGTGATCCACTGTGATAGACTGAATGGCATCTGACAGTACTACCCTTTGCCAAACAAGACACCAAAACGTCCAAGTTAAGAGAATAGGCGTTGCACTCAGATGGACTTAGTCTGAATCCGGACTCTGCTACTTGCTAGCTGGGTGGTGGCCCGGGGATCATTTCCTCATCATTAAAATGGGGACAGCTTGCTGGCATTGTGTGGATGACGGGCAGGTAAAACGGCACAGAGCAGTTGCTCAGGAAGTGCTTTCAATTGTGGGATAATATACAGAACATAAAATGGATCCTTTTAACCACTTTTAAGTGTACAGTTAGGTGCAATTAAGTACAGTCACGTTATTGTGTCAATACGTGTTTTTATTACTACTGTCGTTATGTCGGAAGCCTGAATGGTGTGAATTTTCCAAGAGACAGGACGTGCTATTCTGAACCAGTCATGGTTCAGCTGAAGTCTCCGCTTTACGTAAGTCATTTCACTGTCTCAAAAACGCTGGGAGGTTTCTCATGCCGTTCATACTAGAGGCTCCGAGCGTTCTAACGATGCGTCCAAGGGGACAGCTGGGACAGCCGATCGGTGCCTCCCCACTACCTATCTTCAGTGCCTGCTGGGGTACGATGACCCCATCTAACAAGCCACTCAAATTGCCTCGCTAAGGTTTGGACTTTGGCCCTGGGAGGGCTATGGGAAGAGCGGTGGCACCATTCTGGGGCGGGTGAGCGAGGCCAGGGGTGTCTGGCGTGCCATCTGTAGCCACAGGGCAGGGGCCAGGCCCTGTCCAGCGACTGATGTCTTTATGTGGCAGGCCCAGCGTGCATCACCCCTGTGACAAATGATAAAGATCTCATTCAGCCTCTGAGATCCACTTGAGGAACTGAATGAAGACAATTGAAAAGCGCTGCACACCAGCCACTGAAGCCGAAAGCCTGCAGATTCTGCTGATTTAAGGTCTTCTGTGTGGATTTGCTGATCCTGGAGAATCTCAGCTACTGGGGCTTTTTAATAGAGTCTCGGGGCCTCCTTGCAGGGATCGGAGTGAGGAACGCAAGGAGGACCTGTCTGGTGGAGTCTGTGGCATCGAAACAGGATGAGCGTCTGACACTCGCGTTTCATTCTGAAGACTAATTATGATTGCTTTCTAATTCCTCACTGCCTCCCAGGGAAACTCTTAAAGGGACCTCCCCTTCCCTAGTCCCAGTTGTTTGCCCTTGCCATTGGAACCCCTCCTACTGCTACCATTGCTATATTTTAGCAACTCCTGAGAGCCCGACAAATGCAAGTTAACCAGCTAACTGCAGCTACAACTGACCCCTTGAGTGTGTGAATGAATATGACAAGTGGCTGGTGACATGCTCAAGTCACTCATGTGTGTCGTCGAGTTTACGATTTGTGTGCTTCTAAGTAAAAGAATTTCACACCAGGTGATTCAACATGCCTTTGGACACAATCACGAAATTGGCTAATAGATGTAAGAACAGTCGTGGGCCACGTACACGGGGAGGGGATGCTGGATAAAACCCTGTAGAGATCCGAGCCTCGAGCTGCTTATCCTCCGGCCACACCAGACCAGCAACGTTTCAGTCTCTTACACAAAAAGCCTCTCAAAACGAACAGGACTGGGCACGTGTGTAAAATGGGATGGCCTGGGGACATTGAAAAGGGAGGGCCCATACCTGGCACTGCTCACCTGACTTCCTCACCTGCGCACCTTTGCAGATGCTCTTCCCTGCATCTAAGCGCGTTTCCATCTTTCCAATCCTGCAGCACACCTGTGTTTGGGATAGTGTAGCTGTCCAACAGATGGGCCCGCTCTTACCGCTTTTCCCTCCTCAGGGGTTCACAAAGTGAGACAGTTAACCTGAGCCCGAGAGGTGGGTCTGTGGGGGCAGCTGGGAGTGGAGGGAATTTGATCTTTGTGTATTAGAAAGAAGAGGTCTACAGTGAATAGTGAACTGAATAAAAGTAGGTTACAAGCAGTGTGCCTTGTGACCCAATTTTTTTGTAAGAAGAAAATTCCATATTTACATGTTTGTTTATGCATAGAAAAGTCTGGAAGGGTATATAGTGCATGAACAGTGATTATTTCTAGCAAGTCGGGGGTCCTGGGGGTAGAGAGTATGGACAGGAACTTTTTGCTTTTTATCTTCTACCTTCTAAAGTGTTTATTTTTTTCTAATGGGCATTGTATTAATTTTATTATTAAAAATCTAATAAAGATTTTAAAATGTGCTTAGGGGATAGAATTGCTACGCTTCCAAAATATTTGCAGTTGGCCTTTGTCACAGATGTACAAAGCTGTTAGTGATCATGTGGGCGAGTGTATTTTATTTCTTCAACCAGACTGTGAGCTCCAAGAGGACAGGGGCTGGGTCTAATTATAGTGCTGGTACCAGAAATGCCAACACTAATTCCACCGTTTGCTGAATGCTAACTGTGCTACAAACATCATCTAATTAATTTCATTTACTTGTAAGTCTTCAAAACCCCCCTAACGGTCTGGGCAAGCATCAGGGCTCAATAAATATTTTTGACTGAAGAGTATGATTGACAATGCTTTGGGGAAATAGCTCCCAGGTTCAACTGTGAACACTTTTCTATGTGAACGGGACTTTAAAATGTCTCTTCTAACAAAAGGATACAGTAGGTAGCAAGGTAGAGGATAAGCTCTACCCCCAAGCCAGGCCAGAATTCTAAAGGCGTGAGCTTCCGAACACACAAGGTCATGTTTCCTAGCGGGATTCCTGCACAATGCTCTGTGAAAAACAGAGTCCTGTGATTTGGAAAGTGCTTCTGACTACCAACCCCCTTGGAGGCGCACACGTATCTGAGCACATGAAAGGCACTGAAAAGTCCCGCAGTGAAGAAGCAGGTTTGTTCAACCCCCAATTTCCCCAAATCATTTGATCATGGAGCCTGTCGTTTCATGTACAATTCTGGTTGTGTTTCATGGGACACGCTTTGGAAAATGCTGCCCGAGAATGTTCTCAATACACTGCCACGAAGAAATGTCTGATCCCACTTGGAGGCAGGTTAGGGCACCACCCCAGGCTTGAAATAGTCAGTACTGGGTGCTCCAAGTTTCCTGCAATCTGGTCATACCCCAAAGATGGCAAAGGCTTTGTAGCATGGACGGAAGCAAGCCGTCCTACCTCCCAACTGCTAAGAGGGCACACTGGGCTAATTCTTGGTGCTTTGAAACGGATGATGTGATCACTATTTAGCACCATGTGCAGAGCTCCATGAAAGGATGGTGAGATCTGGGATCTGACAGACCTGGGTTTGAATACCAGTTCTACCCCGGACTTGCTGTGTGGCCTTGGGTAAGTCACTGTGCCTCTCTGAACCTGTTTCCAGATCTAAAAATGGGGCTAAGAATGTCTCTTTTGAAGAATTGTGAAGAGCAGACATACTACCCAGGGGATGCTTGAGAAGGGAGAGGTAGTATGCCCTCAAAGTTACCACTGCTCTGCTCATCTGTGGAACTGCCAGGACCTCTATTTGCTTCTCTCAGTTTCTATCCAGCCAACAACTAGGAGTGCTCTTTGGCACAGGAGGTATGTGGCCTGCAGAGTGAGAAGACTTTCAAGGACACCACCGGGAAATATGGCAGATGCAAGATTTGTTGGATATCGCGAAAATCCAAATTGGAAAACTTTGGAAAGAAATGTCATCTTATAACTTCGCATTGTTACACTAAAACCAACATATCACCAGTCTCTGAGGAGAATTTTGTGCTTATAAAAATAAACAAGGAAAAAATTTTAAGTACTTGCCCTGTTTGTGGCAGAAACAGATACAAGCATAATAATAACCTCAGGAGTCACCCAGTCCTGGGTTGAGTGACAGCTCCGTGGTGTCCTGGCTGAGCGACTCTGGGCAAGCAACTCAACCTCTCTGTGCTTCCGTTTCCTCACGTGTAAAATGGAGAGAAAGAGGAGCACCAAGCCTCATAGGAATCATGATGCAAATCTGTGCAATTTGCCGGCAGAAGACCTGGCTCAGGGTCAGCGCTCAATGTTACGATTACTATGACTGCTATTAATTATTACGCACTGCCTTCTCGCTTCCTTTTGCTGCTAACTCTTTACCCTGGTCACCTCCCCTTTTGTCTTTTCTATCAATACAAAACAAAAAAGAGCCATTCTCGCTACTCAAGAATTTTCAAGGAGAGGGGTCAGCGTCAGCCGCTGGTGCTGAGCGGCTTCCCCTGCGCGGGGACCCCCCGCGGGCCGCCCGTTGGGGAGCTGTGAGATACGCGTTCCCAGGCCACGCCTGGGTTCTCCGGGGGGCGGGGCTGGAGCCCGGGACGCAAGGGCGGGAGAGAAGGCGTCGCCAGCGAGGAGGGTACCCGCGCGCCGGGGTGCCCCGCAGGCCGGACGCGACATCCCCAGCAACGCTGCGCAGCTTTCGGCCCCTGCGGGCCCGCCGCCGCTCTCGCTGCCTCGTGCATGCCAATTAGGCCCTAATTTGATTTCTGTTCTATCTGTGCGAACCCCATTAAAACCCAATTCTGCTTATTACCAACAGCTTTCTTACCACACAAGGCTTCTCCCTCCCAGGGCCGCTCTGGAGAGGTCAAGAGCGGGGCTCCACGCGCCGGGCCTATGGGGACCGTTCCTCGGACTCGCAGTGTCCCTGCGGCCCCCGCCCCCGCCCAGGTCCAGGTCGGGCCCAGGCTCAGCTACTCCGCGGAGTCACAGGACTGTTTCTTAGGAAACAATAGGACCGTAGAAAGAAAGCTGGAATCAGGCGTAGCTGGGAACTCATCAAGGGAGTTCATCAAGTCCCGCCTCCCACGCCACGCAGGAATACCCTGGAAGACCAGCGATCCTCAGTCCCTCGCCTGTGCCTGGGCTGTTCCCAACACGGGGAGCTCACTCCCTCCTTTGAAGAACCATAGCTGGGTTCAAGTTCCTGCCCCTCAGCTGTGTGACCTTAAACAAAGCTCTTGACCTCTCTGATGGCAGGCTTGCCTCCTAGGGCTGTTGGGACTGATAAAAGGAGATGCAGGAGAAGAGCGCCTGTCAGAGGGAGCGTTCAATAAAAGCCAGCTGTGAAGAGTAGCCGAGCCCCATGTACGGTGAGGCGAGTGTGTCACTTGCCACGGTAGGAGGGGCAAGCCCCAAATCTCAGTAATCAGGATAAATAATATTTTACTATAATGTTTCTAGGAACTGGAAAGTAATGCCAAAAAAATCACTGATGAACAAATTATGAAACATTTAAACAAGGAGGTCTGGGAGGCTGGTGCAGCGAGGGAGGTCTCGCGAGCACCAGGTGGAATCCTGTCTTTCAAATTTTGATGTTTCATTCATTGTGGACTTTAGGGTATTAATTTTGAGTTAAAAAATATACTGCATTAAATACTACTATTCATCTTGATCAGTGAGTTTTGGGGGGCTGCTTCAAATTTTGCAGCCACTCGTCCCAGCCCCCAGTAGCAGTCACAATATAAAACCTCTCAACCTCAGGTTTCTTACTTGACAACATTTTTGGAAGGGGCCTGGCACATAGTAGGTGCTCAGTGGACTGAAACTGCCGGAAGGGCAGAGACTACTTCCAATTTGTTCTCCACCACAGCCCCTAAAGGCTGCACATAGTGGGTCTGCAAAAATATTCAATGAATGAATCGATGGTTAAGTGATGCCGGACAGTCCATCCCATCTTTGGTTTCCGAAAAACATTGTCCTTCCGTGGACTCAAACATCCTCACCTATGTAATAGCAATGATGTTGATGACCAGGTGTGGCCTCCTGCTTAACCCCTCTGGAAGGTGTTTGTCCAGCTTCAATTCTCAAAAAACACATAGAATGACTCCAGAAGCTCTCACGTTTGGCCCTTTGGCCTCGCAGAGAAAGCGAAGGGAGGACAGAAACCTACTCCTTCTATTGTACCTACAGCCAGTTTCCTGACATATCCGTGGGCCAGAAGACCTCCCATAGGAAAATGCTTTGTGCTGCAAGAATTACAGAAGCGGCTTTTGGAAGTGTGCTAAGGCTGTCCCAGTATTAGGCTCGGGGCGGCTGTTTCACTAATTGATTTAGCTGCCTGGCTTCTGGGGGCATTTGGGTTGGCCACCTCTGGTCTGTTTGGAACCTCCCTTACCTGGACTCCTGGGTCTGGCCCTGCCTTCTAGCCTGCCATCTCCAGACCCTTGATTTTCAGCAGGGTGCACATACAGTGGGGCTCACAGTCTCATCTTCGCTTTAACTTTCCTTGGAATTGGCAACCTGCAGGGGTGGACCTGACCATTCTGTTTGCTGGTTTGGGTCCCAGAGCTCTCTCTCGATCCTTCTCAGGCCCCTGCAGGAATTGGTGATATCTTTGAGGCTACTTTCAAGGCATGGAGGAGTGACATGGGAAGAACCAGTCCACCCTTAGTCATCTTCAAGATGACTCACTGGATTAAATAGCAAGATGCATGGGTTCGAAGCCAGCCTCTCACTCTCCTGGCCCTGAGTTCCAATCAGTGATGATACTCCAAATCTGTGACAACTCAGGATGGCAGGGGCGTTGCCGGTTGGACCAGATCCTGGCTGTAGCACAGAAGCAGGATCCCGGAGGCCCCCTCCGCTGTATCAGGGAACCATTATCCCTTTAGCCACTAGAGCGAGCACGGGTCCATGGGGTCCAGGGAGCGGAGGGGCTAGCATAGCCAAGTGGTGGGTGGCACTCTGGGGGTCAGGTCAGCAGCTAGTTACCAAATGCTGCAGACAGAAGTGTCCCTGTAGCACTACCTCCAGTGAATGCCAGCACTCCCTCCAAGCACCTGGTGCTCCCTATGGGGACTGTCCTTGCCCTCTTCGGAGCCCAGCACAAGGCCTCCCTCGGAGCACGTGCACGGTCCACGTCTGTGGAAGAGGGAAGACCAAGGAGTTCCTGTACAGGAATAACTCCGCCTGGGGTTATTCCCACGCAAGTGCCAGGAACACCCTTCCCGCGAAAGTGCCAGGAACAACTGGACTGCCTGTCTTCGTCTAATTACCCTGCGGACTTGTCGGCTGCCTTTTTGTAACAGCTGGGAGTTTGGGGTTGAGGGTTCCACCGCTTTCATTTCAGCATCTTCCACGAAGAACTTGCGTCATTCTGAGAGGGCACGAGAGGGTCCGTTCCAATGAATTTTCATACGTGCTGCCTGGGTCATCTCGCAACCAACACTTCTCCATTCTCATAATGACCCATTTACAGGATATATTAGTTTCCTGTGGCTGCTGTAACAACTCACTGCAAACCTGATGGCTTCAAACAACAGAAATGGATTCTCTCACAGTTTTGGAGGCCAGAAATCCAACAAGACATCAAGGTGTCGGCAGGGCCGCGGCCCCCACCCCCACCCCCTCCCAGGGAGAATCCCTCCTGCCTCTTCCGGCTTCTGCAGGTCCACCTGTTCCTTGGCTTGTGGTTGCACCACTCCAATCTCTGCCTCCGTCCTCACATGGAGGTCTCGAATGTCTCTCTGCCTTTCTCTTACAAGGACACATGTCACTGGATTTAGGGGTGATCTCGAGATCCTTCATTCCATCTTCAAATACCTTATTTCTTAAAAAGGTCACACTCACAGGTTCTGGGGATTCGGATGTGGACACAGCTTCTGGGGGTTTGGGTCACCATTCTACCTGGCAAAGACTGACAGGGACCTCGTTTCCTTGTTCACCTCTATCCCCCACCCTAGCACAGTGCCAGGCCCATAGTGGCACTCCATGAATATACGCTGACTGAATGACGAATCTAGACAAGATTCCCGTAGAAGGAGATGGGTCATTGTTAGGAGCCAGGTCTGGACCTGGGCACGCCATGTTTCCCCTCTAGCACGCTGTGTTCAGATCCCAGTGAGACGGAAGGACTGGGCACTAGAGGAGGCAGCATGCCAAAGCTGGGCCACAGGACCCACATGCTAGCTAGCCTTGGTCCTACCGCGTCCTGGGTGTACAATCTGGATTGAGTCGCTGCAACACTCCAAGCCTCAGTCTTCTCAGAGCAAAACATGAGTGATGATAAAGACTCGTTTCACAGGACTGCCACTCCAGTGAAATGATGTGACACTGCTACAGCCGCTACAGTGAGGTATCAGATACGGTGCGGAGTGGAGTGTGGGAGCGACTGATACCAACAATGCTGCCCTGTCTGTCCAGGAAGCTACTGCACTTGACCAGCTATGGCCACTGTCACCTCCCAGCAGCCCTCAGAAGGAGCAGCTGTCTCCAGAAAGGTCTGAGTGGCACAAGACAAGTTCACCCACTGCACCCCATACTGAACATGCAGAACGCACACAGGTACCCAGCAACACACACGGGGTATTCATTTCTGGCTCCAGGAGGACTGCTGTGAAAAAGCAGAGCCTCTAGTTTTAAATTCCCTGGCCTGACCGTTACAGTGACAATACCTGAAAGGACATTTGCACCCTCAGCCCCTCCCTCTCAAGGCTGAGATGCAGCCTAACATAGTAGGAAAACCTGGACTTGTACGGCAGGAGGCCAGGATTCAAGTTCTAGGAATGTCTTTTAGGAACCATGTAGCCGTGTGGCAAGCCTCAGTTTCCTCATCTGCAAAATGGGGATGATAATATCACATCAAGTTATACAAATGTCTAACCACTATACTGTACACCTGAAACTAATATAATATTGAATGTCAACTGTCACTGAAAAATAAAAAATAACTTTTTAATGAAAAAAAATCATATTATTAATATAATATTACCTACCACCTCAGGATCAATGGTGTCAATAAAAATTTTAATTTAGGGTGATGAACACACAATGGGATTTATAGATGATGTAATACAGAATTGTACATCTGAAATCTATGTAATTTTACTAACAATTGTCACCCCAATAAATTTAATAAAAAAAAATAATAATAAATAAATAAATAAATAAATAAATAAATAAATAAATTTTATAGCATATCCCAAAGATTACATATTACTGAAGTTGTAGCGTAGAATGGGGCTTAAGAGTTAGGCTGCCTGAGTTTGAATCCTGACTCCATTCCTTGAAAGCTCTGTGACCTTGACCTGACTTTCTCTGCCTCCACCTCCTCATCTTGTAACACATCACTCCTGATTACTCATAACACATTATAATGGAATAATTGTACAGAGTTGCTACCAAGGATTTAAATGAGGTGACTGGTTTAAAATAAGTATGTAATAAATTGTCGCCATTACGATGATTTTTACTTCCCATTCGATAGAGGGGAAACAGTAATGACGTCACAGGTCAGAGAACTCTGAGGTATCGTGGGATGACTGTGCCCAGAGAAAGCTTCTATCACCTGGTGAAAGGGAAACCAGGTGTGCGTAGACCCGTGGGTCCCAACTGGGGGCAACTCTGCCTTTCCAGAGACATGCAGGCAATATCTGGAGTCATTTTTGGTTTTCACAACAGGGTGGAGGGTGCTATTGGCCAAGGACGCTGTTGAACACCCTAGAATGCACAGGACAGACCCCCACAACAAAGAATTATCGGCCCCAGAGGTCAGTCGCACCTAGGTTGAAAACCCAGGGGGTGGACAGATGTCTCATGCTTCCGTGTGTGCCCAGGATGGCACACGGCAGGCACACCTTGCAGAGCCCAGGACTGACGGGTGTTCCGTCAGCAGAAGGAAACCCCTAGGGTAGGCCCAACAATGTGAGGTGTCAGCACTTGCGAAGACTCCTAGAAGGAGACTGACTCCCCCCAAAGCCTGCTGTGCTCCCTGATCCCACTGTGCCTCAATGTAGCTGCCCCCCACTCCCCACCCCACGCCACTCCTCTCTGAAACCCTGGAACTGGAACCAGAAGATGCCAGAACTTCAGCAGGAGTTTCCCTCACCGGCGACTGGCTAACTGGGGAACTAGTTAGAAGGCCTCGTTTCTGACGGCTCGGGGAAAGTCTGCTCTGGGTGAGAAATCAATCTTCAGAGTTACCGGAACATGGCGACTAGTCTCCTGGGCCCTTTGGAAGAGAATCAGGGTCTTCCTTGCCGGCTGCGGGCAGGAGCTGAATGCAAACCACTGTCCCTGTGACCCGAAGATCATCTCCAAGGAGCCACCCTCCACAACTGTGTCCGAGCGGCCTGCGCAGTGGAGCTCCCTGCTGCTGGAGGCCCGAGCCAGCACGGGAAGCAGCTCGTGGCAGGAGGAAGCAGAGCCGCATCTACAAGCATCCAGCTTGTGGCTAAGACCTAGTCCTCTTTTGGCAGGGACAGCGCTAGTCAGTCGGCCGGTTTGGTCTGCGGGATATTTGGTGAGTTCCAGCCTCAGCTGGTTCATGAGATGTGTTTTCTGTACATGCAATGGCCCCTCTTCCCTGTGACCAAAAGGAGCTGGTTTCGGTGGCTGCTGCGATTTTCTCTTGTCCCTGAGCTTCGGAGATGGCTCTCTGGGTAGCATGTGCTTCCGTTACCTCGCCTCTCAAAGAGGCCAGGTGGATGTGACATGACACGCTGCACGCAGAGCCAGGCGTCCTGGCTCTACCATCCACACAGGATGGGAGTTTGCACACCTCATACATTAGTGTCCTAGAGATGTTGTAACAAGTTCCCACACGCTTGGGTGGCTTAAAACAACAGAAATTGCTTCTCTGTCAGTTCGGGAGGCCAGAAATCCAACGTTAAGGCATCGGCAGGGGCACGCTCCCGCCAAAGGCTCTAGGACAGGATCCTTCCTGCCTCTTCCAGTGTCTGGTGGCTCCAGGAGTCCCTTGGCTTGTGGCTGCCTCCCTCCAGTCCCTGCCTCTGTGGTCACATGCCTTCTCCTCTTGTGTCTGCTGTCTGTGTGTCTGATATATAAAGATCACATATAGGACGTCCCTGGGTTGTTACCCAGGGTCCTCTCCTCATCTCAAGATCCTTAACTTCATCACATCAGTCAAGACCCTGTTCCCAAGTGAGATCCCATTTCCAGGTTCCGGGGATGTGAGGCAGCTGTCTTTGGGGGGCATTTTTCAGCCTGCCACACTCACTTCCCTTCCTCTGGTCTCTTCTGGAACATGACAGGCTGATAAGCCTGAGTTCCCCTCTGGCTCCGAAATTCTGCCAGTGATCTGCAGAGAGCAGGCACATCCAGCCCAAATCGCCAAGTTCACAGCAGCAGCGGCGTCTCAACAGAGCATCTAATTTTTTCAAAGCACTTTCACATCTGTTATTTCACTTTGTGCTGCCGACCTCCTAATGAGGCACGCAGTGTGGCTAACATTAAAACCATTTAATTCATGAAGCAGCCGAGGCCCCTGAAAACTCCCAACTCACTCTCTCCTTGGGTTATTCAGCTAAAGAGAGCCAGGGGCAGGTCTCTGGTTTCCCTGGGCCACACTTCTTCCCACTGTATAGCTTCTCACCACTGTGGGCTTTGTTCTGAAAGCCAAGAGAGGTGAACCAGTCAAAGCCTGGCATGCAGATCCAAGCCCACCCAGAATCCCTAACGCACACCCGTGTATACGTATGGTGACAGAGGGCCCTCATCGGAATTCGTGGTGGCCCAGGGGGCAGCATGTTCCCAGTATCTGGCTGCATGCACACCATTGGAGACCCTCCCTGTGGTATGTTCCTATGCAAGGGGATTTTCTCCAACCTCGGGAACTGAGGGGCTATCAGGGATATTATAAAGTAACAGAATTGAAAGATCTGCTTTGCCTCCAGGCAAAAAAGATTTCCAGAGTCTTAGGACAGATCAAATTCAAGAATAGAGGCCTGGAGGGCAAGTCCCAGTTCCAATCCCACCTGTCCAAGGCCTCAGTTTCCTTGAAATAACATGGATTTGGTGGGAGGGAGGGGGGCAGTATAGAATACCCCACCCGCGCCTTTTTAATCTAACTCAGAAATGAGGATGAAGAGATAATTACAGCCAAGTGTTCGGAGCCCTTGAGAAGAAAGATGCAACATCAACACAAGGTATCATTAACTTTATTACTTGTCAGGAAGAGGTGGGGGAACCAGTTAGGAATGAGTGTACTGCATTAAGGTCCCCGGAGGGCGTGGTGGGTGGATGGGCTGGAAATGACCATTATTTATTTATCGCTTTTGTTAAGTGCCTGTAATGTGCTGGGTGCTATGCTGGATGTGTGTGGAACGCAGACGTATATATAAACCATGCAGGGCCAACCTCTTGTGGGTGGGTGGAAGTTAAAAGCTCTCGCATCTGCTCTTCCCGCAAACGAGAACATTTCCTCATGGGCCTAACATGGTGCCAGAAACCCCCCTCTACCCCCCATTAGCTATCGCTCCTTGGGGGGCAGCCTGCAGAAGTTGTATATCTGGGTTAAGGCATCTTATTACCTGGGAGGAGTAGGCAATTGCTGGCTCACGAACAGCACACATTGATTTAGCTCATGTCCCCCACTCTTAGCCACTGGTGCAAGCAAGGACCTGGGGGCCTCCTGTGTACACAGTGGGGAGGACGTGGCCCTGGGCTGATGGATGGCTGCTGGGCAGTCCCGGTCCATGGGAAGGCAGGGCTCAACGAATGGAAGGCGGGAGGGAAGGGTCCATGCAGACAGCCTCCTGCCACCAATAGGCTTACACACTCAGAGGAAGAAACAAGGCTCCAACAAGCAAGTGTTGAATTAGATCTCAGATCAAGAGAGCAACATCAAGGGCCAACAGAACTTCCCACTGCCAGGCGTATGATAGCTTTTAACCTTTGGTGGATCACGGGTCTCTGAGAAACTGAGGAGAGCGTTTTGGATCCTCTCCTTTGAAAAATGCACTTACTGGCGTATGCAGGCACACACACAACACACTGTATACAATTTCGGGGGGTCCACTGATCCCTGAAGCCCATCCTAGGACCCCAGTTAGGGGCCCTTCTTTACCAACTTCAAATACTGTGCTTTCACGTCCTTAGTTTGAAAGTTCTCAACAACCCTGGGAGAAAGGTGTGACATCGTCCTCTTCCTCACACCATGAAACAGAGACACAGAGGGAGCACGCAACTGGTCTCAGGTCATGCAGCTGGTGAGCGTCCCGGTTGGGACCAGGACCCCTGCTGCACAACTCTGGGGTCCCCATCTCATCCAAATCCATTCGTGGGGAACACAACGAGAATGGTACTCCCTGGCCCTGACAGACCCACGCGTGGGTCTTCTGATATCCGTTTCTTTAGAACTCATTCACAGGCATCTACGCAAGAGGGCCTACTGAGAGATAGAGCTAATGAGTCCTGGGGGAATTCACATAGGGATGTAATTGCCAAAGACTTGATGCCTAGGCTTCCAAATGGAAGAATATTTCTAAGTCACCCATTCATCCAACAAACTCACATGTGGAACATCTCCCATGTGCATTTCAGACCCCAACCCCTACCCCCACCCCACTGAGTAAAATCCAAACTCTTTAAAATGGTCTCTGTGCCCCAGCTGCGCCCGGGGCCTTGCCTTTCTCCCTCCTCGTCTCTTGCCACTTTCCTCCTTATTCATTACACTCCAGCATCCCTGACCTTCTGTCAGTTCCTAACTCTTGCCAAGCTTGTCCCACCCCAGGGCCTTTGCACTTGATGCTCCCGCGGCCTTGGAATATTCTTGCCCTGGATCAGTCTTATCCTCTAGGTCTCAGCTTGAATGTCACTTTCTCAGAGACATTTTCTTCAACTTTATCTAAGAATATCCCTCCACGATTCTCCAGCCATCTGTCTTTTTTCTTAGCACTTATAACAATCTGTAACTGTTTTATCTTTATTTGCTTATGCATTTATTATCTGTCTCTCCCTTGACCATAGAAAGCTCCACAAAGGTGGGGCTGTGCTGTCTTGTTCCCCAGTAGCCCCTAGTATATAATAGGGGCTCAACAGTGGAAGAATGAATGGCTGAAAAGTATGTTTCGAAGCAGGAGCGTTCCTCAGCCACTACTGTACCCTACTTAGTGCAGTAATACAATCAACATTTGGCTCCAGAGTGTGACACTGTCCTAATTCTGAGCTGCTGGGAACATGACTCTCCAAGATGGCAGCCTCCGGGGCCCTCCAAGAAACCAGGTTGAACAGGTCCAGCTTTGGGAAGCAAAAACAAACGCAGTGTAAAGGGAGTGGGGTCACGATGCTGTTGCCCAAGAAAGATGAGACCGTGATGCTGGCTTTAAAGAAAAACATGTCTTGCCAACCGGATCCATCATGAAAGGAAACCACCCGATGGACAGTTTTACGACACAGTCTGAAGCACAGGAAACGGACTGCACGGGAGTGCCAGGGGACTTTTAGAAGTTGTATTGCTTTCTTAGGAAAATGCTGCTGGCTTCTGCAACTGCAGTTTAATTAAATTCAGTTGGCGGGATACCTTCAAAGGCTGTTCCAGGTCCCTACCAGCCCTCGCAGATACAGCCATCTTCCAAGCTAATGTGTGAGCGGGATGGGGACAGTGAAGCAATCCTTGGCAAGACAAGGCAGGCACGCTCCACTCATGGACCGCACGACCTGCGCTGCGGTGGGCAGGGGGCCGAGGGGCCCAAGTGTCCAGTCCTTCCCCAGCCCAGTGGCTCTGCCTCCCCGAGGGACAATGGAGGCAAGACAGCGCTTTCTCCCTGCAGGTGGTGTGGGGCATCGGGGCTACCAGAGAGACACCGAAAGGGGCAGGCAGACCCACGTCAACTGATTTCTTGGCTGTGAGCTCCAACTCAGACCCTCCCAGGTGACTCACCTCCACCCCAAGGGTGGAGCATGCCGAGCCGGTTTCTCAAAGTTGATCTCCCAGAGAAGAGAGGTTTGGGGGCCACAGAGGCTGCTGTCAGATTGAACTGACCTCTGCCATGCCTTATGGTAAGCCCTGAACTAGGCTGGGGGTGTATGCACACATTTCATCTCACTGGACTGTGTCGACAGGGTTGAGAAAAACGTTTTGTGAAGCGCATCTCTGGAAGGAAATCGAGGCACAGAATGGTCATCGTCACCGGCCCAAGATCACTCAGCTTGTAAGTGGCTAGACGTATAAACTGAGATGGTTGAGCTCAAGCATTTGGCCCTATTTGTTGATGACCCATCACTATTTCTCATCAGGCACTCTATGGGGTGCTATGGATAGAAGAAAATAATGAAATGCAATCCTTGCCCTCAAAGGGGTTTCTCGCTCTTTCACATTTGAGGTTGCACCTTACATATTCATGAGTGTGTGTGTCCCATTCTCTATTAGGCTGCAAATTTTAAGAGCAGAGGCCTCACCTCAGCTTCTGGAGACGGGACCCCTCGGGCCGTCTGGTGAAGCCTCCGGACTCCTTTTCAGAACCATGCACTGCTTTTCAATGCATAAAATGAAGCGCACAGAATTGCAAAGGAACTGATTATACTGCAATACAGATATCAAAATATGGAAAACCAAGTTTGCAAAATATGCGTAGTGACACACGAGCTTCTTGATTATGACTTAAGTAACAAGATCTAGCCACTGGTCTATTTACTACTGTAATTTCCAAGATTTGAGGAACACGAATAATATTTTGGTGTATCTTTCAACAACTGTTAGTGACACAAAAGTCTCTGTGATTTGCACGAGTGCTGAAGTCACAGGAACTGCTGACGCTACAGTGGTTTGTCACTTGCACTTTTAACAGAAGAAAATGCTGCCTTTCTAGTAGAGGTTAGTGAAAGCAAAGATTTTTTTCCCCCAGCTAAACTCACAGACCCCATGAATTCTACCTATGCACCGGCAAGAGGTCTGAGGACGCCAAGTCAAGGACCCCTATTAACCAAGGGGGCATTTCTCACAGTGTGTCCACAAGCACCCAGGGCTGCTGACAGCCTCAGTAACCCAGCGGGAAGGACGCCCCCCAGGTCACTGTCCTCTCTTGCTCCATCATTGAGTGAATGTTCAGTTCTTTCATCTTATCAGGGAGGGTACAGTCATGGCACGTGGGAATCAGGCAATAAACAAGAACAGGAGGGTAGGGCGGCCAACAGCATGGCCCTGGCGAGGACGGGGGCACAGGAAATCAGATTCACATTCAGATGCCCCTCACTCATTAGCTGTGTATCCTTGGGTGGGTCAGTAACAGGTGGGGACTTAACCCTCTCACCTGTACACTGAGGCCGAAGAGACGGCCCTGGCACATCTGTGAGGACCCAGTGGTACAATACGAGCGCGGGGAAAGCGCTCAGTAAAAGACTACTGTTTGAATGCCACCTTGCACTTTAATTGTTCTCTAGTGCCTCCCTCCAAAGCCTGCGGGATACAGCACATAGCATTCCAATCAGAACTTTCCAGATCGCTGCTTCTCCATCGCATGGAGAATCCCACTCTAGGAAGTGACTGTTGACAGAGCATCTCCCCCAAGGGAGTTTCAGAAAGCTTCTCTCTTCCTCCCTACCACCTGGGCCAGCCCAAGCTGATGAGTTTGGGGAATGTGCTCTTAGCCAAAGGCGAGACGGCTTTCCTCCCCTCCCCTCCCCTCCCCTCCCCTCCTTCCCCCTTGCCTTCTCTTTCCTTTTCTTCCTTCTTTCTTTTTTTTAAATTGTCCATTGAAGCCAAGTTGCTGAGTGAATCGTTAAGGGAGCGAATTCCAAGAGCGTGAGCTTCTCTTGTTTCCCAGGACAGGTTTGGGCCAAGACAAACCCTGGTGATGCCAACAGCAGTTGCTTAAACAGTGGAGCTCAGAGCTGGCTTCTCCGGCCTGGCTGGCGGGGCTCTGTTTGAACTTTCTCCTCTCTCCTTACACTCGGTGATTAAAGGAACCGCATGGAACTTTCTCCTTATGCTTCTTTCCCTTTCCTTCTCCACGCAGCCCCTGGAAAGGCTCTGCAAAGTCCCTAAGGTGTTTCTCAAAGAGCCCGGAGCTGTGGCCTCTGGCTTTTTGTGCACTTGGCAACATGAGGTTGAAGTGGCCCAAGAAGCCTGAATAACTGGAAAACGGAAATGGAGAGGGCGGGGCTGACTGTGGCTTATGCTCAATTCCCTCCCCCCCCCCCCCCCCCCGCACAAGGGGCCAGGGCCACGGACCCCACAACCCGTGTGCCAAAGGAAAATCAACGGAAGGGGCTGTAGTTTGCTAAAAAGTCAAAGTTGCTCAAAGAAACTAACAACATCGGTCCTTTCTGGGTGCGTGATGACTCCTCGTGTTTTCTCCTTCCACAGATTCCCCCGTCCTGTCCATTTTGGGTTTCATGTGTGACTCGTAGGGAAATTGTAGAAATTTTAATCCCCCGACCTGGTCCACTGTAGGGGTTCTCTAAATGTTAGTTGAATTAAGTACTTTTTACAGAAGAAGTTGGAAGTCGACTTTTTTTGGTTTGGTTCTGTCATGCGTCCTGCCTGGGCCTGCAGAACATGAGTTAACAGCTCTAGGAAAGCATGGCTCTCATCCCCCATATAAGGTTGTATCTGTCCCAAATTAGATCTTGAGCAATTTGAGGGAAAGAGCTATTCTTCCCTTCTCGCCCTCCCTCCTTCCCTTCCACAAATATTTATTGAGCACCTACTATGTGCCATTGTCATCTCTACTCCACCCCTACTCTAACGCTTACTATGTCTGTCTCCTAATAGGTGCTTAGTAAGTGTCAGATGGATGGATGGATGGATGGATGGATGGATGGATGGATGGATGGAAAGATGGGGTTTGAGGCAGAACTCCAGGAAGTACACCAGGGTCTCAGTTCTTCTCAGAAGTTGTACATGTGGTTAGCATCTCAGAACTGGGATCAAGCAGCAGAGAGGTGGGCTGGGACTACAGCTAGGAATAAGGACCCTTAGTTGTCAGTCCCAACTTGGCCACCATCTTGCTGTGTGTCTAGGAACAATGTGTTCAGATCTTTAACCGACAGTTGTCTTACCTAGTAAATGAAAGCAATCGCAAGACTTCTTTAGAGTTCTATGATTCTCTAAAATCCTTCGCCCACAGAGCCAATGAAATGGGATCCTTCCATAGAAGTATTATAATACCATCAGAGTCACTCCCAGCTCATTCACTTCTCGGACTACCTCTTCTTGGTCAGACTTGAAACTGCCTGTGTCTTTTCATTTTCAAGAATCTCCAGTGGCTCCCAATTGCCTGTCACATCCAATGTACTTTCCTCCCCTTGGCTTTCAAATGATACACAGTGCGTCCACAAGCCACACGTCCACCATATTTCTCAGCACTCGGCATCTGGAACCTCCCACCCCAGTGAGGCTGCCTTCCCCCCAGACCCTGACTCACCTCCAGGCCCTGACCTACGTGACCTCCCTGTTCTGCTGTTGACTTCTAAATCTTAGGGATTTCACATGTCTATTCGAGTCCCGCAAACGTTTAAGTTGGTTTTAAAAAGATCATCCCCAAACAAGAACTTACTACAGGAAAGAAAAAAATCACCCGTATCTCCATACCCAAAGACAAACTCAGCGACCGTCTTGGTTTATATCCTTCCAGTCTTTTTTCTTTTAAAATCTGAGCAGGGTTTTAGGGGATGAAACACATCATTTACTCATCAATTGTCTCTGGATGGTTGTTTCTCATTTTTCACCATAGTTTACATGTTGTGAGGAATACCCTGTCACTAAACCTCTTTACACATCTTTAATTATTTCCTTGGGCTAAATTCCTAACCATAGAATCATTGGGATTAGAGGCTTTTTGATGATGGGGGGCAGGGGGGAGGGTGGAGAAACCACCTTGAGATCCAAATCCTTCTGTGAATCCAGGGAGCGTGTTGAGTGCAAAAATGACAATACCCATCTTTTTCTTTGGGAATCGACCAGTTCAACAGGCACCCGGGCACCTTTGCTTCCCTCCCTACTGATGGTCCAGCCCAACACCAAGCCTCTGAGGCCTCCAGGGGGTTCTCTAAAGGCAATTTGCTCAACCAACCAACCAACCAACTAACCAACTAACCAACAAAAAATCCACTAGTGTGTCTTTCGTTGGGACTGAGGATTCTGGAACTAAATCTCTCCTGAGCCCCCCCCACCCCACTCTGCCCCATTTCCCCCCACTCCCCACCCTCGGCTGATGGAACTGTGTAGTTGGACATGTGTGATTAACTGTGGTATTAAGAAAATATGTATGACACAATGTTTTTTAGCTTTTTCCAGAGATATTTATATCACACAAATGGCATGTTGGTTTCTTCCCCCCTCTCAACCACTAAGAATGAATAAATCAATTGTTCTAATCAAGCTAATGGAGAGGGCATGGGCTAGACAGATAGGCGGGAGGGGGCTCTTTGCCTGAGCCTGCTGCTCCCCTATTGGGGGGTGGGGGGCCCTGGACAAGCCGCCTCCTGTCTCTGGGCCTCTGTTTCCCTGTCTTCGAGATGGGCATGGTGATATCCAACTGCTAATGACTTCACAAGGATAAACACTGTTGGAAGCATTTGGAGTTCCTTGGAGGAAAGTAGCTGCATGAATTTTTAATCCTCTATTTTCAGCTCCTGCGTGCAGGAGCAGAGCTGTAAGCACAGAGAATTCACCACTACTTTCTAGTTTATAAGGTTTTTGTCTCACACCATCCCACAGATCTGACCTTAAGAACGACTCGGAACGGGGGGCAATGCAGGTGGTTGTGGTCACTGTTATTACATAAAACGTGATGGCTCAGCAAACACAGGGCTCACGCTGTCATGCTGGGGTCACACTTACACCCAGCCAACACATTTCAGCTCCCTAGACCTTCGGCAGCACTGCAGGGCAGCACTGACAATTCCCACACAAGACTCAGAATCCCGCGCCAAAATCACCATGGCTCCAAAGAGAGACGTTAGTGAGTCTTAATCTGCAGCCAGAACGCCGTCAACCTCCAGATTCCTTATGGACAGAGCAGGTTTTCCAGTTCCTACTTTACTGAGGCCTCCTAACTTCGCTGAGCAGTGAACAAAGGAAAAGGGAAATTCATAAGGAGGTAGGAACGAAACTCGGATCTCGTTCACTGGTCATCACCCTTCACCAAATATTCATTGAGCACCTAGAATTTATCTGGGACTGTGCTAAGTGTAGAGGATACACTCGACGGCAAAAGCAGAATCGTCCCTTTTCTGGGGGAGGTCGTCGTCTGGTCAAGAAGATGGACATTTATCAGAAACCTCACAAGGAAATATAAATTTACAACTGAGTTGGGAGTTATGAAAGGAAGGCTATGGGGCTGAGATGCGTTGACATGGATCTGATCTAGTTTGGAGATGATGGAAGGCAGAAGTCACTGTATCTTGAAAGGCCCCTTTTAAGAGAAAGTGGTATATTTGAGGATGTGAAAGGGCAGATGATTGAGAGCGAGGAGGAGAGAACTAAAAGATGGAGCTAGGCACACCCGCTGGGATGACCATAAAGAAATAGAAAATAACAAGTGTTGGCAAGGATGTGGAAAAATTGGAACCCTCTGCTCTGCTAGTGAGAATGTAAAATGGCGCAGTCACGGTGGAACAGTTTGGAGGTTCCTCAACAAGTTCAACATAGAGTGACCGTGTGACCCAGCAATTCTACTCCTAAGTATGTACCAAAAGAACTGAAAACAGATATTCAAACAAAAACACGTACACGCATGTTCACGGAGGCACTATAACAACAGCCAAAAGTTGGAAACAACCCAAATGTTCATCAATGGAGAAACAAAATGTGGTCCATCCATACAATAGAATATTATTCAGCCATAAAAAGGAAAGAAGTACTGACACCTGCTACAACATTGATGAACATTAGAAACATGATGCTGAGTAAAAGAAGTCATAAAAGACTACAGATTGTAGGACTCCACGTATATGAAATACCCAGAATAGGCATATCTGTAGAGACACAAAGTAGACTGGTGGCTTCCAGGGGCAAGGGGGATGGTGGGATGGAAAGTGACCCCTACTGGGTAAGGGGCTTCTGTTTGGGGTGATGAAAAAGTTCTGGACCAGACAGTGGTGATACGTGCACAGCAGTGTGAACCTGCGCTTTAAAATTGTTCAAATGGTGAATTTTACGTTATGTGTATTTTCCTATAATAATAACCATGACAATGATTTTTTAAAAGATGGAAAGCTAGGGAGGCAGACCAAACCCACTGGTGAAGGGTCTGGACACTCTTTTCATGCTGAGAACAATGAACAGACCATCCTGGCTACTGGTGGGGAATGGATGGCAGTGGGCTACGGTGTTGGGAGGAGAGCCAGCAAGAAGGTGGGAGGCACAAGCCAGGAGAGAGATGGTTTGGACCAGTGGGCACGGTAGTGGTGGAGAGAAGTAGGCAGATTTGAACATGTGGAGCAGGTGAAAGCAAGGGGACTTGGTGAGGGACTGGCTACACCATCATTCCAAAGTGACTCAACTCTGCTCCCCGTGTACGAGGTGTGACCAAAACATACAGTGAACGTGCAAATAAAAAAGAATTTATTACAGTAAAAGACACATTGCCATTAATCCCCCTCAAAATAATCCCTCTCAGGGCCGGCCCGGTGGCTCAGGCGGTTGGAGCTCCATGCTCCTAACTCCGAAGGCTGCCGGTTCGATTCCCACATGGGCCAGTGGGCTCTCAACCACAAGGTTGCCAGTTCAATTCCTCAAGTCCTGCAAGGGATGGTGGGCTGTACCCCCTGCAACTAAGATTGAACACGGCACCTTGAGTTGAGCTGCCGCTGAGCTCCCGGATGGCTCAGTTGGTTGGAGTGCGTCCTCTTAACCTCCAGGTTGCTGGTTCAACTCCCACAAGGGATGGTGGGCTGTGCCCCCTGCAACTAGAAATGGCAACTGGACCTGGAGCTGAGCTGCACCCTCCACAAGTAAGACTGAAAGGACAACAACTTGAAGCTGAACGGCACCCTTCACAACTAAGATTCAAAGGACAACAACTTGACTTGGAAGAAAAAAAAAAAGGCCTGGAAGTACACACTGTTCCCCAATAAAGTCCTGTTCCTTTTCCCCAATGAAAAAAAAAAATCTAAAAAAATAAATAAATAATCCCTCTCGCTTCGAACACACTTATCCCATCATTCTTGCCACTTTCTGAAGCAGTTCTGGAAGTCCTCTTTCATGAGTGTCTTTAGTTGTGCTGTCGTGGCTGCCTCAATGTCCTGAATCGATTCAAAATGTTCTCCTTTCATGGTCCTTTTGACTTTGGGGAAGAGCCAGAGGTCACATGGTGCCAGATCTGGTGGACAAGGTGGATGAGGATCATAATGTTTTTACTTGACAGAAATTGCCACATACCAGGAGTGACATGTGACACGGAGCATTGTCACGATGGAGGATGAAGTAAAGACACTCACGAAAGAGGACTTCCGGAACTGCTTCAGGAAGTGGCGAGAACGATGTGAGGGGGAGTATTCTGAGGAGGATTAAGGGCAACGTGTCTTTTACTGTAATCATTTTTTTAAAAAAATTTAAACGTTCACCGTATTTTTTTATCACACCTCCTACCTTTGTGTACTTGTCATTTACGGGGCTTGGAGGCAGAAAGTGTGTGCCCTCATAAGGATGCTGGACAGCATACTGGAAGAAGAGTCTTGGGTTCAATATTTTTACATTCTTTTTGCTGCCAGACCTTGAGCAAGTAGCTTCATTTCTTTTTGCCTCAGTTTCTTCCCCTGTAACATCGGAACCCTTAGACCTACTTTCATATGTTGTTGTGTGGAGGTGGGCAGAAATAAGCGTATGGGGACAACACCTGTCATAGCTATCTCCCGGGACTGAGAGACTCAGATGACTTGTTCATCTTTCGGAGACAACACACATCACCCAAGGAAGCAGCCCAGGCTGCTGGGACTGAGGTCACATATTTTAGAAAGGCCTTTTGAACAGATTCTCGAAACGCGGTGACTTTACCGTACTCTAGAAGGTAATAGATTACAGTTGTTAAGGCGATGATAAAAAGGCGGAGGACTCTAGGAAGCAGTATGAGATGAGAAGCAAAGTCACCCTTCTTCACGTTACTGTCTTTCTTTGGTACTTGCCCCGCCCCCTTCAGCGCGGGCCCCGCCCCCGGATAAGCCCCACCCAGGCCCTGCCCCCGATGTTAGCGTGGGCCACGCCCTCACCGCCCAGCTCCCCGAGTCCCAGGCTCCCATTAGCGCTAAGCATTTGGTACCCCGGAGGGGATGGGAGGGCTGGAAATGGGCAGGGTGAAAACTGGGGCGACTAGTCTGAGTCGAATCCCTCCCTGTTCCTGCTCTTCACCCACCCCCTTGTTGAGGGCCTTGACTTTTGCATAATGTAAGTACTTATTTAATGCGTGTGCTGGCTGAAGAGCTCTTCATTT
This sequence comes from Rhinolophus sinicus, assembly GCF_036562045.2. Taxonomy (NCBI): domain Eukaryota; kingdom Metazoa; phylum Chordata; class Mammalia; order Chiroptera; family Rhinolophidae; genus Rhinolophus; species Rhinolophus sinicus. Next base: position 29,247,066 of record NC_133765.1, on the reverse strand, counting down.
GTCTTTCTGTCCTTCATATGCCAATGTGCTTCCGCCCTGTGTCAGTCTAGGTTGAAGCGCCTGAAGAGGAGGGTGCTTCCCAAACAGCTCCCGTTCGACCCCCAGCCCCGGGCCAAGGGCAGAAAGAGGCTGGGGCGGGGACAAGCGGGAGGAATGAGAGCAACGTCTGACAGGCTTCTGGAACCACGTCCTATGCCAACTTGGATTCCGTCCTTTTCTCCAATAAAAGGAACTTTTCACTTGATTTTTTTTAAAACACCCTTTAAATATTTTTTATTTAAAGGGACTGGTTTCTGTGCATCTGATTAGAGGTATCAGTGCAAAAGAGAAGCTGAGTCCTACACACACACACACACACACACACGCCTTCTCCCGAGGTTTTCCCGAATGGAGCTACTCCGGTTACAACTAGACGCATCCCCTCCCCCACCTGGCCTTTCCCCCTTCCGCCCCTCAGTCTTGGGAGGAGCCTTCTCTGTGCCTTCCCAAGTCCCCGAGGGGGACCTCCTATGTTGGAGTCGGGTGGGGGGGAGGGTCATATAACGAAGACCAGAGAGAACAAATTAGATAATCAAAAGAATTATAGTAATTGCTTTCACTTTCCCGAGCCCGCTCTGCGGATTCCCTCCCCCGCCCCTTCCCCGGTTTCTGTCAGTCGGGAATACTCGGTCTTCCCGAACCCCTCCCCTCCCCCAGGCGACGCCTCTCCTCTCCGCTCGCTCCCGCGTTCCCTCTCTTCCTCCGTTTTCGGGTGTGCTGGAACGTTCAGCGGAATATGATGGATGATTACCTGTCACGGCTTGTTTATTATAATGCAGGCAATCAATTACACATCCCCAACGCTGGCCGGCCCGCAGGAAATTTATATGCTCAGCACAAACCAATGTGAAAATGGAATCTCATTTGCCAAATGTCTTTCTCCCCGTACAGCACGATGATTACAGCCTGTGTTTGTTTCAACAGTCGTGTACAACTGACAGTGCCATCATTTACTGCCTGGCTCAGGTCACGTTACTCTAAGACTTTATTTATTGTGTTACGATGGCCAGCACAGGAAAAGGACAAGAGTGTCTGTCAGGGATGCCACCTTATTAGAAACTGGGCGGGCTGGGCCTGCTTCGTGGGCAGCGCGACAGTCTCAGCCCCTGGGCGGTCTCCCCAGGTCACCTCTCCCAGCATCCTGCGGCCTGCCCTGCACTCCTAGTGCCGCCACCCCCCCAAACACCCCACCCCCTCCCCGAGAGGCAGCTCTGAGTATCAGAAGCTCCACAGGTCCCGGAATCAGATGGACAGAGTTAGTTAGAATTCTAGTTCTGCTACCCTCTAGTTGTGTGTGGCCAGAGAGTCAACCTCCTCATCTGGAAAATGGGAGTTTTAATAGGCCACTTACAGGGATATTGTGATGTCTGGGTTATCAGTGCTGACAAATGGTAGTTCTGGTGACTCCAGATCTCGCTCTGGCCAGACTAAGACCCACTCATTCGGAGGCAGAGAAGAAAGGCTCTGTGGGAAAAGATGTGAATTGGGAGTCATGCCACGTTAAAGTCTCCCCAATTTCTACTGAGACTTGTCTGCCTCAAGATCTTGTTTCTCTTCTGGGTGGAGTTTTGCTTTTTTTTTTCCTTTATACAGACAGATAGTGTGACTCTGGGAAAATAAAATGGCTATCTCGCTCTGCTTCCTTTTCTGCCCTTGTAAAAAGCGGCATAGCCATCCTCGCCTTTCTAGCTGTGTGATCTCAGGCAGCAGAGTCCCTTCCCCTCTCCAAGCCTTGGGTCCCTCCCAGGAGAAGTGAAGAAAATAACTACTAAACTGCCTCCCCCAGCTCTGCTGGCGGGATCCAGAGTGCCCATGGGTGTAAAAAGTGCCACAAAAGTACAGTTGTCACCGCTGTCCAATCTCTTTTTGTCAGGAGTTTCGGTAGGTTCTCAGGGTTTTGCTGCACAAGGCGGTGACACCAATTTGTAGCCCCACAGCGCTTGGCATAAAGTGGGAGGCCAGTAAATGAGGGGCAGACAGATTCTCATATGTACATTTGATAGTTCTTTATCGTTTCACATATTTATTATTTGATGTAGGTATTTGTGTAAAAGTTGTCTGCCCCGCTGGGATGGAAACTCTAGGAGGAAAGACACCAGACTGACTTTGGTCACCTCTGTATCCCCAGCCTATAGCCTCTACTTGGCACATCCTAAACAAATCAGTAAATATTTGTGGCTTTAATGGATGCATGAATGATTGGCTATATGAAGAAGGCATTACTAGGGCGATCTCTGTCATGCAGACAGTAGGCCCTAGTGAAAGGATGTTTGCGGATATCTCCACTATTCCTTATCTTCACAGAATCAAGCTATTTCACAGGGGCCCAGCCTTGTGTGGGTACCTGGGTTATGTGTACCTACCCATACTCAGACAGTGCCAGCTGATGACAGATCACAGACGTGTCCGCCTAGCTGCTTCTACTGACCCCTCAAACCTACATTCCCCCGAATAAATTCCCAGTCACTCTTGTATCCCATGTTACCTTAAAATCTCTACACCTCCCTAAACCACAGGTTCCTTGTGGGCAAGCAGCTACACTTGATTCGTATTTGGGACTTCAAAATGCCCAGTGCAGTCAGTACCTGCCTAAAACGGAAGTTTTCAATTGATCAATAAGGATGATCTTTTCTAAACACATATGTATGGGATACAACTTAGAACTCCACTAAAACATGCTGGGTCAGGGAAAAATAAAATGATTCGAGCTCATATTTTAAAAAGCAAAAAAAATTAACAGCTGTGTCGTATATTTCGGTCAAGTGCCTTGGATTTGTGGAAGGGATTTCTTTCTATAAATATAATTATTAGTTGCTATGATTATAATAATAACCAGGGGGATGGCACGCAGCCGTGCCTCCCCAGCAGAGTGGGCTGGGTGGAGTGGGTATTCCCTCTGCTGACTTGCTTCACTAGTTGACTAACAGACCTTATTCCCTGGCCGAGCGGATCATATCCTGCCAACTCCAGCTTCCCAACATGGAGGGGAAGTGAGAGCAAGTGCTGTGGGATCCTGGGGGGGAAAGCAGCCTGTGTTTGCTGCTGCTTTGACAGTTGAGGCTCTGAGAGGGGCTGGCAAACAATGGGAAATGAAACATTTGAGTGGTTGCAAAAAATTCCGTGGGAAATCCCCCCTGGTGATATTTATGTGCGATGGCTGTGACAAAGGGAGCTGGGGGCTTTCAATTTCAAGGGTTTCTGAGCAGACCACAATAGTATTCTAAGATGGCAGTCCCCAGGAACCCTTCCCTGGGGCCACAAAAGGCCAGTCTGTCTGTCCAGGGAGGACGTGGCCATGCACACGAAGTGGAACTGCTATGGCTTGTGGGGAGCTCACCTGCAGTGGTAGAGCTTGGGCCTGCGAATCTTCTGCTGTAAGATAAATCCCTCTCAACTATTCCCCTAGATTTTCCCTGGCCTCAAGAGCCTGGGGGCTTAATTGACTGAAGGGGTCTTCCTGGGGCTCAGCATCATCTGTAGAATTGTAGGGACCTTAGCCCCCTGCAGAGATTCTCTCCCATTTCATTGAAAAATCCAAAATCGAGATCTCACTGCAGTCCCCATGGCATTTTCCCGTTAACACTGTGGCCTCCTGCTTTCTCCATTCCCATTTGTAATGAACATTTATGTATTTGTCTGTTGCTCCCCCCACCCTCATTTGGAGAATAAAGTGGACTGTACTAACCAACCCTTGTTTTGCTTTCCATAGAACTAATAAATATTCAAAATACCACTCTTGCTAATGCCTTGCTGCTGCCGCTGTGATAGGATATATGTGTTTATAGATCCACTTAAAGGTAAGGTTTATAGATTTTTTGAGACACTTAGCAGATGAGAAAACCGAAACTTAAAGGGGTTAAATAACTTGCCCTTGTGTATTAGTCATGACGTTTCAGTTGCAAAGTGACAACCTTCTCACTTACATGGACTGGAGCCAGACCAAAACTGGACTGGAGTATCTGACTGAAAAGCAAGGGTTTGTCAGCTTCAGGCATGGCTGGATCCAGGCCCTCAGTTAACTCTTCAGGAATCTGCCTCTCTCCACCTTTCTGGCTCTGCTTTCTCTGCACTGGTTTCATTTTTAAATGGGCTCTGTCCACCTGTTTTCCAGATGTTTCCACATCTTCCTAGAGTCAAATCTCTCCTGGTTGCCTCAGTAAACTCCCAGGGGTAGGTCTGATGGGCTCAGATAGGTTCAGCTGCCCACTGCTAAACCAATGACTACAGTGAGGGGGGTGGGATGGTCTTATTGCCCAATCACATGCTCACTGCCAAAGCCTACCCAAATCACATGCACCAAGTGAGAGTAAGAAGTTCCCCAAATAATATTGGGGTGTTCTTTGCAGAAGGAGGAGGAATGGATGCTGGGCAGGCAGAAAGACCTGATGTCCTATACTCCCATGTCACACTGCCAGTCAGGGGCAGACTGGTCTGCACTGAGGTCTGCCCTCCACCTTTTCCATGCTGCTGGAGACCAACTCGGGGACCCCCTCATGCTCCATCTCATCCTGAGACTCTAGCCCCACCTTTGCCCCTTGAATTTATTCTAGTTGGAAGTTTTCAAAATATGCATCTTGGGAGCTGCTGGGGGGAGGAAGACAGTGCTGAGAAGCCAGAAGGGCAGGTGACAGAAGCTCAGTGGCTGTGGCTATAGGACCACCACCCCCATTTCAACCATACAGCAATTCTTGTGTCTGTTTGTATATTCACTTCCCTTTTACACTTTTATTTAAAACAAACAGCTCCTCATATTTTTAAAACTTAAAAAATTTGCAACCCTTACCCTCTCACCCCATTCACAAATGAGGAACAATAGCTCAGAAAGACGCAGGAACTTGACAAAGGCCATGTACACAGTGCACAGCGAGTCTGAGAAATCACGCCTCTGGATGCCGGTGTCCTGCCCTTCCCACTGTGGCCTTGCAGGTAGGTTAGACATCTGCAGGCACAGACCCTGCCTTTCATCCCTGACGTATTAGCCAAGGATGCAGACCTTAACTCTAACGGAGCAGCTTCCCAGAGCAGAAAGAGGAAACATTCGTGCAGCTTTTTTTAAGTCTTGGGGTTCCTTGCACCCGGGCAGGCAGCTGCTGGGGACTCAGTAGGCAGGATCCTGCCAGAATGGAGAAAACCAGCCAGATTCCTGCAAATCCCTCTTCGTATCAGGCGCTGACATCACCATTCCAGGGGAACTTCCATGACTCAGCCACGTGCTCCCCACTCAGGATGTTTACAAACAACTGTTCGGCTCTGTCCTCCGTGTCGGCAACGCTGCACCAGCCCTGCCAGCTCCTCAAACACACCTTTCTGCAGCACCATCACTGCCAAGCATCATAGCTAACCTTTCCTGAGTGCTTACATGGTTCCCCGAACTGCGTGCTAAGTGCGTGAGAGATCCTGTTTCACTGAACCCTCCCAATAGCCCCAGATAGGTATTATTATTATCCTCATTTTACAGGTGAGGAGACAAAGATGCAAGAGAGATGAGTCAATTTCTCCAAGGTCCTCAGCCAGTCTCAAACTCAGGCAATCAGAGTCTAGGGAATGAGCTCTGAGTTCCATCGTTACGCTAGATGCACGGTGCGTGCTTTGTACAAAGAAGGTGTAGGTTGTCACAGCACCTGTACACAGACACCCAGAAAGTTCTCTGCTTCCTTCAGGCCCTTCCTTCCACCCCACAGGGGCTTCCAGGGGAGCCTGGGGATCGCTGTATTTTCCTTTTGACTTCTCTCCTACACTCTCTTGCCTGGTGTCCTCAGCAAACACACACACAGGGGATTCCAGGGAGAGAACTATTGTATCACGCAGTGGGCACGGCTCATAAGGTGCCAGCGGAACGCGGGTAAGTCAGGTAAAGAACGGCACGCGGTCTCATGGCTTAGGTTACCTTGCAGGAGCTTACTGAATTAGTGTGATTTTTAACATCTTCAAGTTGGATCTCCTCCAGGCCAGCCAGCTGGAGCATTCAGTACGACTCAGCTCGCCTTAACTCAATTAATTGAGCCAGGCTGAGCCGGGCTGAGCTGAACTCAACAAGTATTTCTTAAGCACTGAGCTGGCTGCAGGGGGAAAAAAACAATGGACGGTAAGACGCAGACTCTGCCGGACTCGGCCCTTAAGGAGATGTCTCGACTCTTAAAGGATAACAGGGTGCTGCATTTTCTAGGTACCACCTTCAGTTTTCCCATGTCTGTGGTCCCCCTGTGCTTTGACTGACTTCATATTTTTCCTTAAATTAATTGTACTTGAAGTACATTCATTTCCTTTTTTAAGTGTAAGGTAATTTTTTATTTTTGAGGTGAAACTCATGTAAGATAAAATCAACCATTGTAAAGTGGATAAGTCAGCGGAACCCCATATCCATGAAGAAGTGTCTCCCCCTCTTCCCACCTCCTCTTCACCCCTCACAAACACCAATCTGCTTTCTGTCTCTATGGATTGGCCTGTCCTAGATATTTCACATACATGGAATCATGCAATATGTGGCCTTTTGTGTCTGGTTTCTTGCATCATGTTTTTACATATTTTACATATTACCACAGGGTAATATGTAGGTGGCCAAGCCAGGATTCAAACTCCAGGCCAACCACCTCCGGTGCCAGGCTTTTCACTACCGCACCTGACAGTACGCAGGGGGATTTTATGCGCTGTGCAGGTGAAACAGTAACAAGTCCAGTCCAGGTCAGGTCACTTTAAAACATCCACCTTGTTCCCCTCCCCCTTCCCCAGGAAACCTGGTGTGGGGCTGGCTGCCTCTGGTCCCCAAAGTACAGCAAATAGGATGACTGCACAGGCAACCAAATCCGGCCAACGCTGCATGACACCCCGTCACCCAGATGCCTTTACCTTAGACTCCGCTGATGTGCGGAGGTACGTCCAAGAGCAGGTGGGGGCCAGGCTTATTCAACCCAGGAAACTATTTTCCCACAGAACCCCTCCCCACCGTGGTGTTCCCCAGAGCACACTTTGGGAAATGCCACACTATCTGAAATACTGCAAAATATCAAGTAGACCCACGACTATTGTGTATGCATTCCAATAGGAGATGAGTTTCTGAGTAAATACACCAACTCTGGAATAATTTTGTGATTTATTCAGAAAATTGGCTTCCAGATCACTGTGGACAAGACCCAACTTGGCTGGGAGATTGCAATCCCTCGGCAGAGCCACATGGACCATGAAGCTGGCCAAATTTTATTCTGAGAGAGGATCAGAGACGAAAACTGCTCTGATTTCCCTAAGCCTTGTTTCAGCAGCCAGGAGGCTGTAACTCTCATATTGAAAGGTGAATACTTTCAAGGAAAATTTACACTATAGTGTAGTCCAATAATGGATGCAATTATGTTATGTAAATTCAACCAGAGGGACTCAGCAGAATAGTAATAGTAGAAGTAGTAGTAATAATAATAATAATAAATGGGAAAGAAAGTAAGTGCCAGGCAAGACTTCATCTGCCGTTCTCCTGGTACGAATCTGCACCCATCCTGCAGTCTCAGACCCAAGCACGAGTCCAGTGCTTAGATATCTGTTGTTTTCATATAATATGGCCTCTACAGGATGGCCCACTTCTTCATCTGGTGCTCAGCTAGACAATGGACAACCTTCTCCGACCCTGCAGAAAACCTGGCTGCGCCCAACTGACCGGGAGAAAGCACGACAGCCTCCCAGGTCATCTTCCCCAGTGTTTTCAGAGACATTAATGATTCCTGACCACGGCCCGTGTCCTCCTCAGGAGTCCTAACCATACAGCTGCAAAGCCACATCAGATGTGATGCCACTGAGTCCAAGTGGAATAGGACCTGGTTTTGTCCATATTGTCAAATGTTTTCTGAGAGCCAGCGCTGACCTTACAGCCGGGGTCAGCAGAGACCATCGAGGTGATAAGATTTGGAGAAAGCCAGCTAACACCACTCCACACCCCATTTCCCACTCTGTTCCTCCCTCTCTCCCCCCAAAAAAGCCTAGAGAAAACATTTTAAAATTGGACTGTGCTACCTGAATGGTAACTTGGATTCTCACCAGTTTAGTCAGGCTCAGTTTATTTTAGCTAATGGCTGCTAAAGGTCAGAGCGGGTGGGGGTTCAGAGGTTCAGCAGGGTGGAGGATACAGCACCCATTCTCACCTTCTCTCAACTTCATCCCGCGGCATAAAAACTCCCACTGCCCACAGAATGACATCCAAACTCCAGGACCTTTGTCTGCTGGACCAGCCCACCTCAGGAGCTGAGCCCCCCAAGGCAAGGTCTGCTTCCTATTCCTCTGCAAGTGTGCCCGGCACTGAGCGCAGATAAGCTGGAGGTCAACGAATGGCTGTCAAATGAGGGGGAAAGTAACCGGGATAAAACACAGGTTCCACATGTGCAAGTGTCAGCACAGTGTCATGTCAAAAAACAAACAAAAAAAATTTAACTGGAGAGCAATTTAAATCTGCCAAACTTCTCAAGGAATAGAAAGGGAATAAAAAGGCCCTACTTACAATGGAACACAAATCTTTTGAACTTGGCTATCTCACCTCCATGACAGCTAGCCCCCGAATCTCTCAAACGCCCCCAAACGCTCCTTCAGATCTAACTTTTCTCATCCCCCTCCCATATCCCTTTCCAAATACAGCTATTACTCTTTCCTACACGTACAGGGTAGCTGGTGGGCAGCACGACCGGGGTCATACCTGCTGGGTTCAAATTTACTCCTGTCACTCTAACCTGACGCCGTACCTGCCACATAGTAAGTGTTCAATAAATGAGACTTGTTGTTATGTAAATCCACTGGCTTCTCCAATATGTTTTCCTTCTTATGTGGCTCACTTTTCCATTAATGCAATAAAAAAATGTATATTCCTTTCCCAGGGCTGCCAAAACAAATTGCCACAAATTTGGTAGCTTGAAACAACAGGAATGTACTCTCTCAGTTCTGGAGGCCAGAAGTCCACAATCAAAGTGTCGGCAGGGCCGTGCTCCCCCCAGAGTCTCCAGGGGGCTCCTTTTCGTTGCCTCTTCCATTCCTGGTGGCTGTTAGCATTCCTAGGCTTGTGGCTGCACAACTCCAACCTGGGCCTCTGTCTTCATATGGTCTCTCCCATGTGTCTCATAAAAACATTTGTCATTGGATTTAAGACCCACCCACATAATCCAGGCTGATTCCATTTCAAGATATTTAACTTAATTACATCTGCAAAGACCCTTTTCCTAAATGAGGTCACAATCACAGGCTCCAGGGGTCAGATTATGAACATACCTTTTTTGGGGGGCAGTGGGGGGGCACCATTCAACCCACTACAAAATGATACTGGGTCCTTTCTATGGTGAGCGGTGGGTGGAGAGAGGGCGGCACACTCCTATAATTCTTTTTTGTTTTCTTTTATCTTTGTCATGACGAATAAATCGAGTCAACAGCCAGCATCATCATATACTTGGGAACGCAGAAGAAAGAGATGCAGGTGTTGGACAGACACTGTCAACGTCCCCTTTTCACTGACGTTCATCAACTCTTTAAATGATGCAAGTTTGCAGCCACAGAATACCTCACTGCAAGAGCCATCCTGGGGATTGGGTGGGGTATAAACAGCAGCAAGTTTCAGCCACAGCTCAGACCCTCAGGCAGACACATCCTGAGAGCATCTCAGCTTTCCCACTGACAGGGGTCAGCTGCACGCATCGCTGGCTGGGGGTGGTTCAGGGCAGTTATTTATTGATATCCTGTGTTAAGATTCCTGCCTCGCTACACTGAAGGGATTGTGGAGGCAGTGACTTCACTCGACTCAAATTGCAATCAGCCAGCCTCTTGGCTCTGTGTTTATCTACCCAGAACTATTTTGGGTGTGTGTTCATAGACAGCACACACCAAAGTATTTGGTATTTGAGATGCAAGTGTTAAGGAAGATTAAAGTTAGCTGCTAATGAGCATGCCTAGAATAGATACACTGTGTGTGCGTGCATGAGTGTGTGTGTGTGTGTGTGTGTGTGTGTGTGTGTGCTCCACTGGGTGTCTGCAAAGCAGACGTCTACAAAGCTGCCCTCAGGTGACCTTACCAATGTCCAGGATCAAATAAGACGTCCATGGACAGAAGATGGAAGTGGATGAAAATCGGCCTGTCTCAAAATACCACCTTACCAAACACCCCAAGTCCTCCATCTAGTTTTCCCATCCTTGGAAGCCATGCCCATCCCACCTTATCAAGGTGCCTCGTTTGACCACCCTGTGAACTCCTGGACCAGGGCTAGGAAATAGATTTCACCTCCAGCACCAATTTGGATCAAGGTGGCAGGGATCACCGGGAGCATCGCATTGAGGACGATGCTGAGAACCGACCTGGGCTGTGAACAGTGCTGTGTTTGTTTCCTAGGGAGCCTGAACAAAGCACCACAATCTACGTTGCAGAGATTTATTTTCTCACAGTTCTGGGGGCCACAAGTCCAGAATTAAGGTGTGGGCAGGACCACAAGTCCATGCTCCTTCTGAAAGCTCTAGGAAAGTGTCCTTCCTGCAGCTCCACGTCTGGGGGCCCCAGTGTCCCTTGGCTCGTGGCTGCATCACCTTAATCTCTGCCTCCATCCTCCCTTGGGTGTCTTCCCCCGTGTCTGTGTTTTCATGTGGCATTGTCCTCTCTGTGCATCTCTGTATCCAAATCTCCCTCTCTTTCTAAGGACACCAGTCATCAGACGAGAACCCACCCTAATGCCCGCATCTTAACTTGATTACACCTGTGAAGAGCACATTCACAGGTACCAGAGGTTAGGATTCAGCATACCTTTTCAGCATGCTATCCTAACAGATACCATGAGTAACTGGGGATGTTCTTCATGGGTGAGGGAAGGGAAAGAGCCACCAATTTGACAAATCTGCCTTACAGCACTTTCTCGTGGTATCATTTAGTTGGCAATGAGCACAGGCTGCCATGACTATTGATTATGTATGTATGTATGTATGTATGTATGTATCTATCTATCTATCTATCTATCTATCATGCATCCACCCCATTGTCCAATCTAGGATCTAGATAGAGAGTCACTTAATACATTCTTGGTCAGTAATTCATTTTCATTTTTTGGACTCTGAAATTAGGTTGGAAAAAGGTCTCTCTCTGAAGCACAATTCCCTCAGGGCTTCTGAGGGTAAACGTGGACGCGCCATAAAGGGTTGGATGCTTGGGCTGGCTGGTTTACCCTCTGTCTTCCCAGCCCTTCCCCACATTCCGCAGATCTTGTCTACCAAATCCTACACGTGTACTGGGGTGTCCCCTCTAATAGGATGGCCCTGTAACTGTTCACTCAGATAACAATGTCAGGCTCATCCATCAAGCCCTGCTCTAAGGATTTTGGTTTCCTAATGGCATGCAGTGTCCTAAAGAAGAAGGGAAGCATCATAATGTGAGGTTTTATGTAGGCCGGTTTCGAGCTGCGAGCTATGAACCTGAAATGATAGTGAAATCGATGGAGAGGCACTAAGCTATCGCCTCGGAATCTGGGCGTCTGTAAAACCCAATTACTGACAGCCCTGAGTGGATGTGTTGCAGGCCAGTTCTTCCAGCCTTGATTGGAGCTCTTTCTCTGTCTGGCAGTGGACAGGAGCAGCCAGGAGCAATGGAAACAGGATGGCTAGCTGCTTGTTTTCACAATCTGCATGACCAACCCTCCCCCCCACACACACCTCCTACAAGACTAGGTCAAGTGCTCGCCTCCACTCTGTGGACCTGGTGGGAATAAATTAGCTCTCGGTGGTATTCCCAATTACGGAGAAGAGCGATTCCTCCCTGGTCTGGCTTTAATGTTTCTGGCAGTGGACCAAGAGGCAGGAAGCCTGTCTTCTGCCCCAGCCTCTCACCGGCTCGAAGCGTGACCTTGGGAGGTGACCTAACCTCTCAGCTACTTGGTTGCCTCATCTGTAATGATCCACCTTTTATCATTTCTCTGTCATGCTCTGGGATAAAGGAGTCGAGGCTCTACATCTTTTAGTCCCCCAGCAAGACTAGAACCAGTAAATGCAAAGAATAGCCGTTTCGTTTGTTTTTTGTTTCATGTGTTACTAACCTGCAGGACTTTTGAAGAATGGCCAGAATGGATGGATTTATACAATTTTTTTTTCTTCCCGAGGAGCTTTAAGGCATCTCAGGGGTATTGTACTATGGCTCATCTCTTTATGGAGTGAATACTGTTGTGCCCATTTCTTACTCAGCAAACTGAGGGCAGCCGGCCCCAAAGCGAGCCACACAGATGGGCTGGAACGAATTCCTACTCCTCATCCAGTGTGGTGCTTCACAGCCAGTGCACAGATCCCTCGGGCACACTCAGGTACTGGCTCCAACACAATTACGAAGCCACATCCTAGCTGTTCTCCCGCCATCCATGCACTCCAGCTATGCCGGCTGCCTTTTACTTTTGTATAAGCACCAACTGCTTTCCAACCTCAAACTACGCACACCTGTTCTCCTCCGTGTAGGAGGCCCTTCCTGCACGTTTCCTCTGGCCAATCCCTACTCATCCCTCAGGCCTCAGCTTCAATGCCACCTTTGCAGGGAAGTCTTCCATGACCTCCAGGCTTTATCAAGTCCTCCCATTCTATGCTCGCACAGGCACTGCGTTTTTCCTTCACAGAGCTTTTCATGTTTGCACCTAAATAACTGGTAGTTGACTGTCTGTCTTCCCCACTAATGATGAGTTCCACGAGGGCAAAGATCTATTTGTCTTGTTTATTACTGTGACCCCAGCACTACACAGGCACCCCAAAAAACTGCAGAATGAGTGGATGGATGGATGCACAGATGAATGGATGGATGAAGGATAGATAGATGGATGGACAGATAATGGATGGATGGATGGATGGATGGATGGATGGATGGATGGAAGGATGGATGGAGTACGTATACCAGGCGTGCCAAAAAAATGTATACACATTTTGAGAGATGTTATCTTAACATGTGTATACATTTTTTGGGCACCCTCTGTATAAATGAGAATGATCCAAATTACCAGTATTCATCATAGAGAGAAAGTTCTAAGTCCCAAATGTTCAGAGAAGCTCATGCGTATACACGTAGGGTGTGTGTCAGCAGAACCAGACTCTCCCTGAGACTCCGGGTAAAACCGTTCTTTGCCTCTTCCTGGCTTCTGATGGTGGCTGCCAAGCCTTGGCGTGCCTTGGCATGCAGCGGCATCACACCAAGTCACACCAATCCTCGCCTGCCCCGTCACCCAGCATGCTCCCTATGTGTCTCTGTCGTCAGAGTGTTTTCCCACTTCTTATAAGAAACACCAGTCATAGTGGATCGAGGGGCCACTCTACTCCAACAGGACCTCATCTTAACTAAGTACACCTGCGACAACCTTGTTTCCAAACAAGGTCACATTCGGAGGTCCTGGGGGTTAGGAATTCAACCTATCTCTTGGGGAGACTCCATTCAACCCATATTGGACTCCACCCAAACAATAATCTGTGAACCAGCAACACCTCTCTCAGGTGTGTATCCTAGAAACACTCCTGTATAGGATGAGCAAGAGATAATTGTGAGGACACTGGTGGTGGCCAGGTTTGTCCCGGCACGGAGACGGAGAGGGCCTAGCTGCCCATGCTGGGGGAGATGGACAAGCTAAAGGTGACACATGCAGGTGATGGAAAAATAGCGAGCGAGCAGAAATAATACCCTGGATTTGCATATATCATCATGACTAGATCTTAAAAGTATAGTGTGAAATGAAAAAAGTGGAAACTAGAGTGAGATTTAGGATGCAGTATGATTGACAGAAATCTAAAATATACGCCCCAAGAACAACATTATATACGTTTCTTAAGCCTTGGAAAGTGGGTTGAAAGGACTGATTTTGAATGCACTGGAGCTGCTGCCTGTGGGAGGCAGTGAGAAGTGGTAACAGTGGATGAAGGCGAAAAACAAGATGAGAAGGCGCAAGAGGGCCTTTGAACAGACAAATGCTGAATGTGTGGCAGAAACTGAGAAGTGTGATTCTACGAATGTTTGCATCCGGGGTCCAAAGTTTACAAAGAGGGAAGAAATCCTGACACCCCGCAAGCATGCACAGAGGGAGACCTGCCCTGCTCTGGAGCTTCAGGGAAGACTGTGGTGAGAACAGCGCTTCCGCTAAGCCCTGGAGAAGCACTGGAGTTGTGCTGGGAAGAGCAGGACAGAAGGTTCCAGGCAGAAGGACCGCGTGTGAATAAGTCCGAGGAAAGCCCAGACCGGCTCAGGTGTATCAGCCTGGGAGAAGGACATAGTCCCCGGGCCATCTCTCTGCCCTCCCCGTCACTCCAAAGGAAAAAGAGAGGACAGAGCTGGCAATCGGTGTGTAACCCACTCAGACGCCAAAGGGACCAGGTGACAGAAATGAGTAAATGACCCAGGCGTGTGTGAAACTTTCACAGAGAATTGCGGCTCTTCCTATATTTCTAAAACACAGGACTCCCCAAGTCTCTTTCTTTTCCTCACGTTAGATGGAGACACAGGCGCTGGTTTGTTCTTTAGGAAAAAGAGCCCTGGAGTGTGAAGAGAAGTGGCAGCTGACTCAGAGCTGGGGAAACAACAGGGAGGGGTGGGGCCTGGGGAGGACAGGGAGAGGGCAGCCCAGCTGAAGGGGGGCAGCTGCCACTGAGCTGCAGACAATGCCTGCCTCCTCCCTACTGCGGTCCCAGTGTTGACAGACCTTTCCTTTTTCAGCAGAAGGCTCTTAATCTGAATTTTTATGGGAAATCTTTTCATTTTACCTGTTTGAACCATAATGAGATGCCGCTTTACACCCACTAAGATGGCTATGATAAAATAAGTAAAACGGAAAGTAACAAGTGTTGGGGAGGAAGTGGAGAAATCGGAACTCTGGCACATGGCTGGTGGGAATGTAAAATGGCTCAGCGGCTGTGGGAAAGTTTGACGGTTCCTTGAAAAGTTAACACAGAATTACCATATGACCCAGCCACTCCACTCCTAGGTAAGCGCAGGTGCTCAAACAAGGACATCCGCACGCACGTTCAAAACAGCATTATCCGCAAAGAGCCAAAAGGGGAAACACACCAAGCTAAATGGATAAACAAAATGTGGTCTATGCACGCAGTGGAGTATCATTCAGCCATAAACAGGAATGACGTACGGACACACACACAGCAGGCATGAACCTCAAAAACATGATGCTAAGAGAAAGGAGCCAGAGACAAAAGGTCACATATTGCAGGATTCCATTCATATGGCATGTCCACAGCAGGCAAATCCATAGTGATAGAAAGCAGACCAGCGGTCGTCAGAGGCCAGGGGAGTGAGGGAGAACGGAATGGGGACGAGTGAATAGTGAGTAGGGGGGCTTCCTTGTGGGGTGACGAGAATGTTTTGGAACTAGCTAGAGAAGGTGGTTGCACAAGATCGTGTATGTACTAAACGCCACTGAGTTGCTCACTTTAAAATGCCTATACACGTTTTATCCCATTCCACAGGTGAGAAGACAAAGGATCACAGGTTGTACGTTATTTGCCCAAGGTCTCAGCGCTAGTAACTGACAAAAAAGAGATCTGAGCCCAATCTGTTTTACTCTAAAACTGCTTCCTTTTGTCCCTCCTTTCACTATTTTGCTTTCCTATATGCGTGTCGGGCCTAAAGGAAATCAGCGTGCCAGAAAGTGGAGACTCTTCACAGACTCTCCCTACAGGAGGTAGCACTCACTGGGCATTCATCTGCCTGCTTCTTGGTTCTGGATGAGGCCACAGGTGAATTCAGATTCAAAAAGATACTTATGGAGCTGTGTGTTATTTAGGGCTCTTCTGATTGCAAGAGACAGACACATAACTCAGACGAACTTAACCCGAATGGTCAGGACACAGCCACCCCAGGTTTGTTTTCCTGTGTTGACTTCATTCTCAGACAGATTCCTCTCTCCTTTATAGAAAGAGAGCCACCAGCAGCAATCACACATAAAAATTGACCATGTAGAAACTCAGCATAAAGAAATTCACCATCTCAATAGTTTTATCAATATACTTGAAGTTGGCTCTGATGGTCCCATATTGGGTTCCATGCACATCCGGGAACTGTTCGCTACGGCCAGGGGCATGTGGGGCTCTCCATGGACAGGCCTGGGCTACCTGCTCACCCGCAGGGTTAAGAGAATAAGGTGATCCCCAAATCTTACAGAGAAAAGTAGGAGAAAAGAGGAGGCTGCTGTGGCCAGCAGGCCAGGGAACGGGCCTGGGCTGGTGGAAACAGTCACGCTATGCCACGATGGCACACCAAGAACTCGCAGAGATGTGTTCAGTCTATGTTGCCCTTTCATCTTCATGACACGCTTCTATCATTATTGCTGTTTCATTGGTAAGAAACTGAGGCTCAGAGAGGCTCAGCATCATGGCCAGCATATCACCTCCAGGTGAAGAAACAGCTCTCCACGCCCAGAAGCACCCGGCCCTTAGTCATACCCTAGGACTAGGACAGTGTGACTCGGAGCCCACAAGGGCCCTCACTGTCCCACAGGAACCCGCCCACACTGGCGAGCTGCAGAAAACCTCCGCAGTGCTCCGTTCTAGTCTCTTAACTTGCAAATCCAGTCAGCGAGTTCTTTATTTCCACAAACGGTGCCATTAAACTCAAGGCCCTGGGAACTACAGATTGGCCTTGGAGCAGTCACACATCTCAAGTCTTTCTTCGGAAGTTCTGGCTTCCAAAGAAAGACATTAGAAATTCTAGAAGCCGAGGCCCATGTGGAAACGTTTACTGGCCGCCATTTTGTTTCAGGAGGGCAAAAAGCCCCACACACCTTGAACTGGAGGCCCCTGTGCAACGTCTAATTGAGAGGTAAAGGCGACTGAGGCCAGTTATTTCCTAAAAAAGTCCCTTGCAAAGGGTGGTGGCAGACCTCATCAGGCAAAAAGCTGAGAGCCAGGGTTGAAATAGAGGCCACTCTCTGTTTGGTCAATAAGCAGCTGTGAAGGATGCGTAGGACGGAGCTAAATTTATTTGTTCCTTTTCTTTCTCGGAACAGCAGCAACGAGGCTCGGAACACAGCTGTCTCACTCTCCCGTGAGCCGTTTGCAGGCACCAGCGTGCACACAGGTTGGCTCTCCCGGACGTGGATTCCTTTCCGGTTTGTTCCCTTCTTGCTCCGGGCAGGCCTCCCAGTGCTTCTCTGTAGTTTAGGGCTAGAATCCTGTGCCAGTGGGTAGAAATTTGGAGCTGCCTCCCAGACCCAGGGTGAAATCATCACCTTTTAAAAACAGACAAGCTGCAGAACATAACTACCCAGGCCTGGTGAAGGCAACTTGTGGCCACACCCTGGAAAACCACAGAAGTCCCGACCGCCTCTGCTTTCACTGCTCAGACCTGTGGGAAACTGTGTATGGGGGAGGGTGGGGGCATCTCGGGAGGGGCCTCCAAGTCAGGCTAGGTTGGTCGAGTCCTTTCCAGAATCTGTCTGTTTTCGGAAAGGCTAGCTGAGGGCCACCTTTGGCCAAGCCTGGAGCATACTGGTAAAAGTGGTTTTTTAGAAGTGCTTTGTGAGACTTTCAAAAGGTACCCATGGGTGGGGAAGTGAAAGGAGGAGGGGCCCAAGGAAGAAACTGCTTCTTTATTTCTGGCCTCGCTTGAATGGCTTCTTGACGGTTACTGCTACAGTTTTGCTGAGTCAGAAGCATCCCCCAGCTGCTCACCGGAAACACAGCTGTTAGGCGAAAATAACCACAGAACCAAGCATCGTGCACCTTCCAGAAAAGAGGGCAGAAAACCTCAAAACAAAAGAGAGAAATACAAAACAAAGAGGCACTGTCAAAAACCCCCCGCAGCTTGTTCACTTATCCAAGCCCATGGCTCTCTCCTCATCGCCCACGGCTTGGAGATGGAGCAAAGTAGGGCTGTTTTGTCACTGGAGTGGGCTGAATAATAAACCCCTTTGCCCCCAACCCCACCCCCAAAAGAGATATGACCATGTCCTAAACGCCGGAACTTATAAATGTGACTTTATTTGGAAAAAACGGTCTTTGCAATTGTAATTAATCTAAGGATCTCAAAATGAGATCGTCCTGTATTACCTGGGCAGGTCCTAAAGCCAATGACAAGTGTCCTTACAAGAGGGGGGCACGAGATCAGACGCACAGAAGAGAGCACACAGAGACACACAGAGGGGAAGGCCAGGTGATGACCGAGGCAGAGATTAGAGTTACACAGTTACAAGCCAAGGAACACCAAGGAGTTGTCATGGCAGTCACCGGAAACTGACAGAGCCACCCACCCAAAGCTTCCATGTGCAGGCGTCTCTCCCCAGCCATCTCTTTCTCCTTGTCCAGGCTGGAAATTTTCATGGCATCTTGGTTGTAAGTTGTCTTACGTGGACATGGAGGGTCCCTTTTCTCTGAGCTTCCTAATTATCAGGAAGCAGGAGGGGGGTACCTTGAGGGACTAGTGAGGAGCTGGGTCTAGATGAGACTCTGCCACAGACCAGGTGTGTGACCTCATTAGCCAGCCACCATTTACTGAGGTAGCTGAGCATGGTACATTAGAAAACAGACTCTGGGTTTGAATGCTGGCTCTGCCACGCCACTCACTAGCTGTGTGGCCTGGGGTGAGGTATTTAACCTCTCTGGGCCTCAGTTTCCTCATCTGTACAATGGGGAGATGACCTGAAAACCATCCTGCTATGAAATACATAGAGATGTTGAGGAGCATAATTATTTTTACTGTGTAACAGAGTTTCTGAGGAAGTCAGGGCAATTCCCAAAGGCCAAAAACACAGATGGAAAGAAAGCCCTGAGCTGATGAGCTGACAGCGCAGTACTGGCAGTTCTCCTGTCGGAGCCCGGGGATCAGAGACACCACCTTGGGTCACACAAGGCAGGGAACTGGAAAACATCCTAAGGCTGGGTCTTCGATGAGCTTCCCCTCAATACAGTTTGTAAAGATTAAGTCAGTTAATACATGCAAAATTGTACTTGGACAATGCTGTACTTGATAGATCTTATTGTCTAGTACTTTAAAGAAGTGTCGGAGATGTCTATTGTTTTTGGCTGTTCAGCATCTGTGACGCCATCTTTTGATGACAGCATCCCAGTTTAACTTTAGGAAACCATCTCTCTTCCACCCTCTTGTTCCAGAGGAGGATATACAAGCCAGAATGGCCAATCAGAGTCAGGGATTAGTTCAGGGATGGGCATGGGATCCCAAGTGAGTTAATCAGGGTGAATGGTACACTGGGGACCCACTGGGAAAGAGGAATTTGCTTTCTCTTGGCTCCACTAGATACATAAGTAAGATATGAGCCTGGAGGTTCTCTCTGCCACTGCCTCAGGAGAGAGTGCCTGACGCTGCTGCCCAAACCAAGCAAAGCCGAGATGAGAGATTGAGAGAGATCCGTGATGACATTTGTTTGAGTTCCTGAATCTAGCAGTGCTTGAAATCATAAGTGCCTCCAAACTTCCCAGTTCTATGAGACAATAAATATTCTTCACGCTTAAGATAATTTGAGTTGGTCACTTAGGAACAAAGGCATGCTGACACCCACGACAGCTGATGTGATAATCTCAGCAATGCAAGGAGGTAGGCATCTTATTTATTCCCACATTATGAGAATAAATTGAGGAGGTTTAGAGATATTTAATCACTTGCTCAAAATCATACGGCCAGTAAGTGGCAGGGCTGTGATTTGAACCTGGGCGTGTGATCTGAACTACTTAGCCCCGGGAAGGCAAATGGTCATGTGGTTAGTACACCCGGGCTTTTGGGTCATGCCTTGGTCAGTCACATAAATCTATGGACCCTGTGTGGCTCATCAGCAAAATAAAAGAGTTGGTGTATTTTTAAGCCATATATATATATATATATATATATATATATATATATATATATATATATATATATATATATATATTTATACTTATATTTATGTATTTATATAGGTATATATATAGCTTAAATATATATATTTATTTATATATGAATACAAAGATTACTGTGACAATTAACTGTGTATTTTCAATTTTCAATCCATAACTAACAGTTGTTAGCATTTGTCATATTCACTTCAAAGACAAGATGATTCTGAAAAGCCACACATTTCCTGACTCTACATCTTGATTCTGGATTCTGAAATGCCAAGGCAGTCTGACTCTGGATAACTTGAATTAACAAACAAGAAGACAAAAGTCTTTTATATTGATTCACGTATTTACAATTTCTGGCATTCTTCATTCCTTGTTAGATCTGAATTCCCTGGTATCGTTTCTATTCAGCCTGAAAAAGAACTTCTTTTAACATTTCTTATCGTGCAAGTCTGCTGTTAACAAATTTTACCATCTTTTGTTTGTCTGAAAAACATTTTTAGTTCACCTTCATAGTTGAAGGATATTTTCACTGGGTATAGACTGTTGGTTAACAGTTTTTGTTTGTTTGTTTGTTTTTTGTTTGTTTTTTAATTCAACACATTAAAATTCCATTCCATTGTCTTATGGCTTCCATTGTTTTTAAGGGGAAATCAGTGATATTTCTTATCTTTGTTCATTATATGTAATAAGTCTTTTTATCTCGGCTACTTTTAAGATTTTCTCTTTATTGCTGGTTTTAAGTAATTTGATTATGATGTACCTCATGTTATTTTCTTTGTGTTTATCCTGCCTGGAATTTGTTGAGTTTCTTGGATCTGTAGCTTTATGATTTTTATCAGTTTTGGAACATCTTTAGCCATTATCATTTCAGGTATTTTTTCCTGCCCTTTCTCAGTGGGACTCTAATTACATGTAGGGTCAACCATCTAATACTGTTTCAGAGATCCCTGATGCTGTGATCATTTTCTTCTCCTAGTCTTTTTTCTTCTTGTGTTGCAGTTAGAATTGCTTCTATTATTATATCATTATGTTTATTAATTTTTGCTTCTGCAATCCTTATTATGCTGTTAAACCTATCCAGTGCAATTTTCATTTTTAGATATTATGTTTTTTCTCTCTAATAGTTTCATTTGGTTCTTTAAAAAAATATATATCTTCCACTTCTCATTATGCTCATGTTTTTCTTTAAATCTTTGTACATATTTGTAATAGTCGTTTTAAAGGTCTTGTCTATTAATTACATCATCTTTGTCATTTTGAGTCTGTTTTATATTGACTGATCTTTGCCCTTGTGATGGGTCACATTTCTCTGCTTCTTCAGGTGTCTAGTAATTTTTTTATTGGATGCTAGACATTGTTGATACTATGTGGCTGAATGTCTGGATTCTGTTGTTTTCCTCTGAAGTTTGTTTGATAGGCCGTCAAGTCACTTACTGCTCAGCTTGATTTTTTGAGGCTTTTAAAAAAGTTTTGTTGAGGTAGCTCTAGAAAAGCCTTTCCTCCAAGACCAGTTTAATCCTGCTACTAAGGGGTGACGTCACTGTGGCTGCTAATGAATGCCTTGGATGTTCAACAAGTCATTCCCTTTCTGGCCTACTGAAACCTGAATGTCCCCCAGTCCCATGGCAGCTCTGGAAATTATTCAGCTTATACCCCACCTCCCTGCCCCAGTCGTTGTTCTTTGCCATCCTGGTAGCATTTTACCCAATGGCTGAGCAAGTTAGTATTCAGTCAATGACTCAGCCAATAAACAGATTTCTGGCACTGTTTACTATGTAGCACCTTCTTTCCTAGAACTCTGTTTCACAGATTACAGTCTCTTCAACCTCAGCATACAATCATCTATGTCTTCTTAACTCAGAAAGGCCTCCATGCTCTGCTTGGGATTATCCTCTCTGTGCTACAATCTGAAAAGTACTTCCAGGCAGAAAG
Organism: Rhinolophus sinicus; assembly: GCF_036562045.2. NCBI lineage: Eukaryota > Metazoa > Chordata > Mammalia > Chiroptera > Rhinolophidae > Rhinolophus > Rhinolophus sinicus. The sequence continues at coordinate 29,225,304 of NC_133765.1, read as the reverse complement.
CCAACATGATTACAGGGCTCACTTCATTTGCCTCCCTTCTTTCAGGACTCACAGTTCTGCACGGCCTGTTGCCCAATGTCTGCAGACAGTTGTTTCATATATTTTGTCCAGCTTTCTTGTTGTGTACAGCTGGAAAACAAGTCTGGCACCAGTTGCTTCATTATAGCCAGAGGCAGACGTTGACTCTAACTAACTCAAGCCAAAAAAGAACACATTGGAAAGGCCTAGGGGTATTCACAGAATATAAGTAACAGCCAAAGAATAGTCCTCAGAAGGGAGAGCGACCAGAGCAGCTCTGGAGACCCAGGGGAACTAAGAGACAGTCTCTTCAGGGAACAGACACCTGGATGAATGAGTTCCGACCCTGTGGAGTCCTTCAAGACTCACATTTCTGGAGAAGATGTCTGGCCTAGCCACAATCGTGGGCTTCCCTGTTGACCGGAGAAGGGCAAGCCACTCTGATTCATGATACTACCAAGATTATATCCAATGGGGGAGGAGTGATTGCCAAAACAAAACTGGGTTGCTCTTTCCAGAAGAAAGAAAAATGGCTGGTAGGCAGGCAAAAACAACAGACAGATTACACAATGTTTACTGGAAAAGAAAATCTTCAAGTGGGGTTGGCTTTTAAACTCAGAACCATGCAATTTCTTTTTGCTATTTAACCTCTAGACTCCATAGCTGCCTTCTTCCCCCTGGTATCCCTGCCTTCCCTTGCAACACAGAAAGACTTTCCCAGTGACAATTTCACATCATGGGCAACAGGTAGACAATACAAACTTTGTATCAGGCTAGAAACACAAGTGTAGGCTCATTGGGAACAGATTCTCTGAGTCTGCCAATGTTCAAGGAAGACGTCCAGAGAATAAAACTCGCTTGGGGATGAAAGGCAAGCTTGAACCTGTGTCTTGGGAACAGAGCAAGAAACAAAACGTGTCCATTCCCCTTTTCTGCTCATAACCACCTGGGGTTGGAAGCTTTTGCCTGAAAGAGAATGTTTTGTGTTTCAAGAGTATGAGGTCGCTGCAGGCTAGTTTATCAAGCAGCTTAATTCAACCAAACATATACACAAATGCACCAACAGGTAAGAACCAGATGTTCTCGCTTAGATTATTCTGAGGAAATTCCACTGCCCCCACTCTGCCTGCAGGCTAATCAGATACCGTGTGTGTGTGTGTGTGTGTGTGTGTGTGTGTGTGTGAGAGAGAGAGAGAGAGAGAGAGAGAGAGAGAGAGAGAGAGAGAGAGAGAAACATCTATAAAAGTCATCACCTGATGTTCTTAAAACTTTCCACAAACATTACTTGTATAATCATACCCATTTCAGAGATGGAAAATCTAAGGTACAGTATGTGGAACTGTGAGTCAGTGATAAAACCAAGAATCAAGTTCATGACTGCAGGGTAAAGCTCTCCTGGTGTGCCTTGAGGACAATTCTGAAAGCAAGAGAGGGGTGGAGTGAAAGAAAGAATAGAAGACCAGTCTTCCAAGGTACCCGGGTTTTTGGAGACGTCGGGTGTTCAAAGATGCCGTCTGTACAGTCAAGATGTGAACTGAAATCAGAAGTTGAAGTAAAAGCACATCACATGACATGGTTAAGTTTTGTCCTGAGCTTTGTTTTTTAGCTACATCTATTCCCTGGTTCAACTTAAAAAGAAGTCTTTTCACTCTTTGTGGAATGCTTTCTTTTCCCAAGAAAGAAATCATGGTCCTTTCATGTTGATTGAGAAAAGGCCAAAATAACGTTATAAAATTACTTCCTGGGAGGGTTTTAGTGACTTGTGTCTTGTTGACTGCTCTATAAAAGGTAGGAAAAAAGGGTGGGGAGGAGGGGCTTCAGGGAGAGAAGACGGAACCTCAAATACTTAGAGGAAGAATGGTGGGCTTTGGAGCTCGTCTCCCAGGCCAATAGGAAAGAGGTTTGGGGGTTAGGATAACCTTCTGGGGAAGTGTCTAGAGCCTGTGAGGTCTGTGGGGACAAATGATCACATTCACTGCTGCATTTCTGATGCCAAGCACAGGTGTGATCCATAGTAGGTGCTCAATAAATTATTTGTTGAATGAAAGAATGATCAAATGAGTTAATGCGAATCTCCAGTCACTTCTTCCCTATATATTCACCAAAACAGATTCCAATGCTTCCATAGCTTCGCACATTTTTTCCATTCTTTGTTGTCCTGGCAATTGTCTATTCACCCTTTCAAGGAAATGGGTCTTAACCTTCTGTGGGTCATGACGCGAACACTTCTGAGAATCTGATGAGAGCTATGGACCCTCATCTCAAAGAATGCACTGACTCGCACACACTATTTTGCACATCCTTTCAAGTTGTGAACAAACACCCTGAACTTCACCCAGGGGCTCAGCCCGATAATCCCTTTTCCCACTCTTCCCCCAACCTTCCTCTCCCTCTGCCCCAAAGTTATTTGCTCCTTTACTGGGTCCCCACAGCACTTTCTTTTTTTCCTTTTTCCTTATTTATTTTTTTTGCTTTCTTTTCCTTTTTATTCAAAACAACAATATTTATTTTGTCCACTCATGTCATTTGAGTGGGGCTTAGAGGTATCTTCTCTGCTCTACTCAGTGTTAGCTTGGGGGTGGGTGGGGAGGGAGGGGTGTGAGGCCAGGGCTGGAATCTTCTGAAGGCCATTTCATTCACCTTTCTGGAAGCTGATGCTGGAAAGACCTGGACAGCTGGAACCAGAAATAGCTGGGGGTCCTTGGGTAGCTCTATCTCTGTGCAGTCTCTCTATGCCAGGGGTGTCCAAACTGCGGCCCGCGGGCCGCAGATCCATTGTTAATTGGCCCGCAGCAAATTCCAAAAATATATTTAGTTTACTTAAATAAACCAGGTGAGGCAATACGTACTTCACCTCGAGTGAGTGGCCGAGTGAGTGTTTGTGTATTTTCCCGCATATGGCCCTTGGTGAAAAACGATGAAAAAAGTTTGGACACCCCTGCTCTATGCAGTCTCTCTGGCATATCCAGAGTACTTTAAATATACTTTTCTTATTACTTAACATACAACAGTGTAGTGATTCTTTATGCCCATCGATTGTGGTAATTTACTTAGTCTGTTTCACCAGCAACACTAAGTCCTTCTGGGACAAGGAACACGACTTGTTCATCTCTGTTGCCCCAGGGCCCTAGCAGGTACCTTGCATACAGTAAGCATTTAATATATGCTAGTTGCAATATGTAGGTAGGCATGTATTTTATCATTATGGCCCACTACAGTAATAAAAAAGGATTAGAAGGTAGCTTATTTACATACATCAATACAACAAAATACAACCTTTAAAACAAGGAAATGGGACTACGGGAAAATAAAGGTAGGAAAATATGTTGAAATAAGCGATGAGATCGGTATCCAAAATACATACCACAGATTTCTGTACCATTATTGGTAGTGGCCCAGAAATCTAGTTTGAGTACCCTGGCGGTAATGGCAAAGAGAAAAGTATAATCACTTACAAAATTCATGGTGTCAGATATAAGCAAACCAATTGCTTAGGGAAACACAGCTTTTACTAATAACAGGCTGTATAAAATTACAACCTCCCTGCAATACAAACGACAGCCAGTTTATACAATGAGTTCTCTATAATGTCTCCCAACGCATGTTAAGGGAAGTTCCATACAAGCAAATCTACAAGTGGCCAAAACAAAAGGATTAAATTAAAGGTTGCAGGTCTCTGAGAGTCTGGTTTCATCTAAGGAAATCTGTAAGACTAACTGGTCCAACTTCTAAAGGGTATACAATGGAATAACCACCCTGCAGGCTCGGCTCACAAAGGGTTCTGTGGTCGAGGAGAGGTGGGAAACCTCCCCATGCTTCCTCTTGGAACTTCATGGTGAACACTAGCATTTTAAAGGCTCTGAGAAGTCCTGCAGTAAAGAAACCCAGCATGTCCCAAGCTCCTTTGACCACTGTTGTGCAAGAACCCAGGGAAAATCTCTGATCCTGCTGTGTAAAGACTTTCTGTCTCATAAGAACAGGTGGGATTGACAGACTGCTCTTCTTAAACGAGGTAGGCCAATTTCTCTTTCCTTTGTCCTTTCTTGAAAGGACCTAGGAAGCAAACAAAGTAGTATCTGCAAATCTCCCGCTTAAAGCACTTTTATTTAAAATGCTTTTTACTCGCTCATTCTTTATGACAAAAAACAAACAAACAAACAAACAAAAAAAAACCATTATGGAGAAATTTGTCCCTCCAAATTCCAAAAAGGCAGAAGAAAGGTGTGACTGAATGTCACTAAGAGCCCACAATCTGTGCCCCTGAGAAAATAAAGAGTCAGTACACCCCTTTTTCTTGCAGGTCACCTCTGCAGATGTCAGACAAGTCCCCTTGGTTATCCATGACCTTGACCGCTAGATGAAAGGGAAACTGCCATGGTTGAACTGGGTCCGATGGCTTAGCTTTCTAAGGGCCAAAGGGCAAAGGGGCAAAGGACCCCTTCACCTCTCTTTAGCAGCCCCTGAGACACCGTGAAAACCACTGGTGCTCCATGGAACGTAGTTTGAGAATAGTTCCTCAGAGCAGCCAGAAAACTAAAGAGCTGCACCTCAGCAGATGGCCCGACAGCAGCAAGGGCCATAACTGTCTGTTTCAGCATTGCTCATGAGAGGAAACACAGAGTGTGTATCACCCTCTGTCCAGTTCTTGTCTCTTGATACACTAGCATTTCCATGTCAAAAGAAAGTGTGATCTAGCTGGAAAAGAGAAAGTATGCCTCATTTTGGCAGGCCACAGAACAATCCCAGAGCTTTCTTCACAAAGCATTTGTGAATATCCTACTTAATATTCTATGGAACACATGTAGAAAACTGATTACATAATGAAGAGGCTGCAGAACCTTTGTCAGCGATTCTCAAACGAGGTTCCACGGAGCACCAGTGGTTCTCACAGCGTCTCAGGGGCTGCTTGACAGAGGTGAAGGGCCCTTGCTTGGCAAGCAGAGAGCTAAGCCGTCAGGTCCAATTCAACTATGGCAGTTTCTCTTTTACCTAAGAATGTATTTGGGGGGGGGGGGGAAAGTGGAGTGTGAGGTTGGGGGAGGGTTCCTGTTACTTAAAATTAGAAAATATTTGAGAACCACTGCTTTAAATAAAGCTCCACGTATACTATTTCTCACAGCTGAGATTCTGATAAGAATTGAAAAGCAAACAGTTTTAGTTATATTCTTAGCAAGATCCTGGGGGGACATACATTTAAATTTATTTTAATCAAAAGCAGAGCCATGACAAAACAGACAATAAACATAGAAAATACTTGCAGCCATATAATTAACAGAATTAATATTCCTAATTTATAAAACGATCCTACAAATTAATAAGAAAAAGACCAACAACCCAGTAGAAATATGGGCCAAGGCTACAGAATTCACAGAAGCAGAAATGCAAATGGCCAATAAACATATGAAAAGATGCTCAGGCTCGCTTGTCAGGGAAATGCAAATGAGAACAATGAGATACTATTTTTTACCCATCAGATTGGCAAAAATGGAAACTATGTGTAACATCCAGAGCTGGCAAGGGTGTAAGGAATCCACTTCTCTCAAACACCATCAGGGGAGGGCTGTAAATTATTATAATGTAGAAAATCAACTGTTGGTATTTTTGAAAATTTAAACTGTGGCCCAGCACTCCCACTTCTGGGAATATATCCACAAGAAATGAAAATGCCAATATATAAAGACATAAATATATGAAGAAATTTATTGTAGCATCATTTATAATAGTTTTTTAAAAATCTGGAAACAGTCTGAATGTACTTTAATAGGAAAATGGTTGAATAAATCATGATTTATATTACGGAACATAGTGCAGCTATTAAAAATTATAAAATAAAATTGTACATATTGACTGGCAGATATGCCTGCGACAACTTGTTAAAGAGAATAAGAGCAAGTGTGAGCCTATGTTTTATTTAAAAAAAAATAAAAAGACAAAAAAAAAAGTCACACCCTGTAAGTGGGTTTCTGTATGTGTTTATAAAGAAAGAAAGCAGTAGGGAAACATTTATACCGAATTGTTCACAGTGATTGGCTTGGGGAGTTGGATTGGAGAGAAGTGCAGAGACTATTAATGTTATTTTAGACACTTCTCTGCTGTTTGAATTGTTACAAAAGATATGTGTTACTTTTGTAATTCAAATGATGGGTAATTTTTAAAAGCAGAATGAGGAAAGAAAATACAAAGCAAATCAAATGACTTTGAGAGTCACCGGAAGACAAGGTGGGGCTGGCCTCCTGGTATGGAATCTTAGGCACTAAGCCCAACAGAGTGTACGGCTAACAGAAGACACCCCAACTTGTGCGTGGGGGTGAGCTGAAGGAGAGCCTTTCAATAGAGCCAACATTTTCCTTGAAAAACAGTCCTAACTCTTCTCTAATACATGCTGAAGCATTGAATGAGTCTCCAAAGTAATATGCTATACAACAGGAGTCAGCAAAATTTTTCTATATAAGGCTAGAAAGCACACGTTAGGGTTTGTGGGCCACCCAGTCTCTGACAACTATTCAACTGTCACTGTTGTGCATCAACAGCCCTGGACAATATGTAAATGAAGGGGTTGTATCTCGATAAAACTTTATTTATAAAACAGGTAGTGAGCCAGATTTGACCCAGGGGCTATAGTTTGCTGACATCTGCTACAGAACATTGGCATAATTATATTTTTAAAGTAAACTTTTTATTTTGTTGACGGTTTCTTTTATTGTGCAAAGAACTTTTTAGTTTAATGTAATCCCATTTGTTTTTGTTTGTTTGTTTCCCTTGCCTGAGGAGAGATATCCAAACCACTATTACTATGAGCAATACCAGAGAGTTTATTGCCTGAGTGTTCTTCTAGGAGTTTTATGGTTTCAGGTCTTACATTTAATTCTTTAATCCATTTTGAGTTTTTCTTGCAAATGGTGTAAGAAAGTGATCCAGTTTCATTCTTTTGCATGTATCTGTCCAGTTTTCTCAACACCATTTATTGACTACACTGTCTTTACCTTATGGTATATTCTTACTTCCTTTGTCATAGATTAACTGACCATATAGGTGTGAGTTTATTTCTGGGCTGTCTATTCTGTTCCATTGATCTAAGTGTCTGTTTTTATGCCAGTACCATGCTGTTTTGATTACTATAGCCTTGTAGTATGATTTGATGTCAGGTGGCATGATACCTCCAACTTTGTTCTTCTTTCTCAGGATTGCTATGGCTATTTGGAGTCTTTTATGGTTCCATATAAATTTTAGGATTATCTGTTCTAGTTCTGTGAAAAATACTCTTGGTATTTTGATAGGGATTGCATTGAATTGACAGATGTCTTTGGGTAGTACGGACATTTTAACAATGTTAATCTTTCCTATCCATGAATATGGTATATGCTTCCATTTAATTGTGTCTTCTTCAATTTCTTACTTCAATGTCTTATAATTTTCCACGTACAGGTGTTTTACCTCCATTGTTAAATTTATTCCTAAGTATTTTTTCAGACTTATCAGGGGAATCATTTTGTAAATTATATACACGTCTAACCACTATGCTGTACACCTGAAACTAATATAATATTGAATGTCAATTGTAACTGAAAAATAAATAATAGAAAAAGGTAAACTTTTAAATTGAAATACATATAATATGCATATGGTAAAAGTACACAAAACTGATTCAGTTTTACAAAATGAATGCATCTTCGTCACTGCCACCCAGATTAAAATGCAGAATATTATCAACACCCCACAAGTGTTTGTCGTGTGCCTCCCGGTCATCTCCATGCCCCACGACAAACATAACCACTAATTTGACTTCTATATTCATAGCTTGTTTTGCTTAGCTGTGAACCTTATGTAAATGCAATCACACAGCACTTTCTTTTGCTCGATCTGTGAGCATGATCCATCCATGTTACTGTGTGGGTGCGTCCAACTGCATTGCTATATAGTGTTCCACATGTAGTGCTACAATGATAACGTTGTAAGAATATGCCACACTTTATGTACCTGTTCTGCTGTTGATGATATTTAGGTGGTTTCCAATTTGAGGTTTACTGTAGACTGAATGTGTCCCTCTAAAATTCATGTTGAAACGTAATTCCCAGTGTGACAATATTAGGAGGTGGGGCCTTTGGGAGGTGACTAGGTCATGAGGGTGGAGCCATCATGAACGGGATTAGTGGCCTTCTAAAGGAGACCAGAGAACCCCCTCACTCTTCCAGAAAGTGGGCCCTCCCCAGACATGGAATCTGCCGGCACCTGGCACCTTGATTTTGGACTTCCCAGCCTCCAGGACTGAGAAATATATGTCTATTGTTTGTAAGCCACTCAGTCTGTGGTATTCTGTTACAGCAGCTGGAATGGACGGACGAAGGGCTATTACAAATAATGCCACCATGAACGTTCTCGACCCTCTTCTGGTGCATACACTCACACTTCATTACCGAGCAGATTCGGAGAGTAGAAGAGTATGTGCTGTAGTAAGCTTTAGTAAATGCGGCTAACTGACTTTCCAAAGTAGTTGTACTAATGTGTCCTCCTACCTTCCGTGTATGAGAGTTACAGCTGCTCCAAGCATTGCCAACATGGTATCATCAGGTTTCTTGTTTTCTGTAATTTTAGCCAATTTTGTATGTATATGTGTAAGATTTATGTACAGTAAAATGCAAAAATCTTGGGTGTCCAGCTAAAAGTTCTTGCATCTATAAAAATTCTCATTGTGCTTTTAATTGCATTTCCCTGATGACTCATGAGGTTGATTGACAGGTGTACTGGCCATTTGGATTTCTCTTGTGTGAAGAGCTTATTCATGTGCTTTGCCCATTAAAAAAAAATTTGGATTGTTTGTCTTTTCATTATTGATTTATAGGATTTCTTTAAATATTCTGAATATGAATCCTCTTTTGGATATCTTTATTCCAACTATCTTCTCTCACTCTGTGGTTTGCATTTTCTCTCTCTCTCTTTTTTTTTTTCCATTTTCATTCTTTTAATGGAGTCTTGATGAAAAGAAGTTCGTAATTTTAATAAAGTCCAATTGATCAATTGTTTTCTTTATGGTTAGTTGTGTGTGTGCACGTGTGCATATGTGTGTATCCTGCCTCAGAAATATTTGCTAAAGAAAAACTGTTTCTCCACTCATAACACTTTTGACACCAAATGTGTGGGATTTTTTCCCCCACACCAACCCATTTCCCAACTCTCGGGATACCAACTGGGTGTCCTACAATTAATTTGGACACTAATTACATGCAGTTTGCATCAGACTCCACAGGTCATAGGGTCAATATCACAAGACTGCCCCCACTCAGATGCCGACCCACCCCCTCCAGGTTCAGCAATTTGCTGCTGAAAGAGCTCACAAAATTCAGGGAAACATTTACTTATATTTACCGATCTATTATAAAGGATATAGATGAACCACCAGATGAAGAGGTACATAGGGTGAGGTCCGGAAGGGTCCCAAGCCTAGTTGCTTCTGCTCCATAGAGTGGATGCCTCTGGAACGTGGATACGTTCACCAACCCAGAAGCTCTTTGAACCCCATAGTTCAGGGCTTTTAATGGAGGCATCACCATGTAGGCATGATCTATCCTTAACTCAATCTCCAGCCCCTCTCCTCTCTCCAGAGAATAGGAGGTGGGGCTGAAAGTTCCAAGTTTCTAGTCATGGCTGGATCTTTCTGCAGATCAAGCCCCCACCCTGAAGCCATCCAGGAGACCACCGAAAGTCACCTCATTCAAACAAAGGATGCTCCTACCCCTCAGAAAATTCCAAGAGTAATTTAGGAGCTCTGTGTCAGGAACCAGAGGCAGACCAAAATAGATTTCTTATTGCGACACATTTGCCTATCCCAAAGTCATGAAGAAATTCTCCTATATTATCTCCAAGAAGCTTTATCGTTTTACTTTGCATATTTGAGTCTACAGCCATCACAATCATCTCAACCAGGAACGTGTCAGGGCAGGCATGACCCTCTGCAGTACCTTCAGTGCCTCATGGGCCTCCAGAACCTTGCAACTCGCCGTCAAGACGTGGAGTCTATTTCCTCGTTCCCTCAACCTCAGCTGGCCTTTGTGACTGCCGGGACCCACAGAATGTAGCAGAAATAATGGCATGACTTCCCAGAATGGGTCATGGAAAGTGATATGGCTTCCACCTGACGCACACGCTCTCTCTCAGGCCACCTGCTTTGGGTGTTTGACCACCATGAAGGGAGTCCTGTACCCCTGAAGCCGCTATGATGGAAAGACCTTGTGGAGAGGCCACACTGAGATATAATGTACAGCCAAGGAGCCCCGCTCTTCCTGACCTCAGCTGTACAAGTCTTCCCAATCCAGACGCTAGACATGAGCACGAAAACTTCTAAATAACCTCTACCCTAGCGACGTGAGCTAGCCCTAGCTGCCCAGCTGCACTGCTTCTGACTCCCTAGCCTACAGAAACCGAAATGCCTGTTGTTTTAAGTAACTGTGGTTGGAGCTTATTTGTTAGACAGCAATAGGTAACCAACACAGCAGGAAAGAAGGTGCGTACTTTGCAGGCCCTAGCCTAGCAGTAGGGTTAGGGTTAGGGTTAGGGTTTAGGAGTTTCCATAGCAGAACTAACCTGTGGGCTGGGGTAGGCTGGTCTCCACCCCTGCTGCTTATTTCAAGGGCGTGTTTTCAACCCCCAAAGGTAAAGGTAGTTTTGAGTTTTCCTTCTTCAAGATTCATCTTCATCTACTTAGTGTCTATGGAAGACTAGTGCAAATGGAAGAGCACAGTCATGAAATGGGAAAGAGTCTTAGAGATTCAACAGATGAGAAAGATGAGATAAGACAGAAAAGAAGTTCCCCTTGGAAATGCCTGATGGGAGAGATTACCTGGGGATCCCTTTATGAGCTTGGTCGGGGGATCCCTGACCCCATCTGAGAGAGGAATAACACCAATCTCACAGAGATTTTGCTCTGGAGTCACTCAGTTGCTGGCTCCAGCGATCAAGCAGCTCAGGTTCTAGAGAAAACTCCTTCCAACTGGGCCCACGGTCTAACCTGGCCTCTCTGATCCAGCCTGAGGGAAAGAACTGGTTCTACTTCCTGGAGGTTTCAGCGGAGCAGGGAGGTCAGAGGGGTTGATTAATTAACAGGACAGCACTTTTCACTTTATAAACACATGCTTGACATGCTAGTGATGGCAACAACTACCTGTATCTGCAATCATACTATTGACCTGTTCATGCTCTGTCCCCACCCCCACCCCACCATAGGAGCGAGCTCTAGGAGATGAACCCTAGAGCCCTGCCCAGTGGCTGGCAGGGCAGGGCTCTAGGGTTCTTTCCCGAGTGAAGGGATGGATGAATGAGTGATAAACGACAACAGCAACCCTTAACGCCTACTTGGGGGGAGGGGGGTTGTGCTGTTCACTGTTTCAAGTCCTCCTTGGACAAGGGGCCGTTCCCTTGGCTTTACAGAGGTTAGGAAATCTGCCCCAAATCCCAGAGTTACTAAGGGGCAGAATCTGATTTCAAAGCCAGCTGTTCAGTCTCATACACCCAGGCTCTTTAATACTAGGCACACACCTGGCCACTGAGGGGCCTGGGGGGAACCGCCCATCCGGTTTTCTTCCTGGGGACACGAGTGTTTTCACAGGGCCTTGGAGACCAGAGTCTGGAACGCTAAGCTGCTGGGAGCCTGGACCGCGCTCCGAGCCCTGCACAGAGCCTCTGGCTTAGGCCGGGGTTCCAGGCCCACTTCTGTGGCCTGGGAACTTGGGGAAAGGGCAATTAAATTAACAGGGTCACGGAAAGAGGAGGAGGGTGGGAAGCTGGTGGCCAAATCCAGAAAGGCCAGATTTCAATTTGCATAATAATTTTGTTAGCAACAATGGGCATCCCGGACATCTATTTAAAGGCTGTAATGTTAATTTAATGGGAAAAAAGCTAATACAATTCCCCCAGAATTTTTTCAATTAAATTAATGTGATGGGCTTTAATGGATAGCTTAAGTAGAGAGCGCGAATAGGAGAAATATTCCATAAATTATACATACACTTATACATATATATATGCTGCCTGTATATATAATCTCTCCGCTTTAAGGTTTTGACATGTGAGATGCTCTGTGCTTAAATCTGGCAAACAGTTATAACTCTATTTCAATTAAAGTGACCCTTTTATCATCTGAAGGCGGGGAGGGACCCTCCCTGTGGAAATTCTGACACCCCTTCCCTTCAACAACATAACAGAAGATTCAGGTCTTAAAGAAACAGAGGACGTGGTGAGCAAGAAGCCACGGTAACGCGCGTGCACAAAAAGTCAGTGACACGAGAAATCCAGCAATGCAACACCTTGTTCCTCAATCCTGCTCCCTAAAGACGGCTAATGGAACAGTAAATAAAACGGACTGCGTTTCAACAGCCACTTTATTTTCTCGAGCACATCTGTATTCATTCACGCGTCTCCTACAGCAGCAAGTAGTTTACTGAACAGTCACAAAATGCTGGCCCCTGTGGCGGGGCAGCCAGGAATACTGACACGAACCCTGCCTCACAGAACCTCCAGGAGACATGCAGGTGAGCTCTCCATGCTCCCCTTCGAGCACTTCTAAAATGAAGATAATGAGTGTGGTCCAAGATGGCCCCCCCAAAATCTCCCCACCTGGTGTTCACACCTTTGTGTAGGGCCCTCCCACACTGAATGGTGTAACCAGTAGGAGAGTGCAGAAATGGAGAAGGGTGACTGCTAAGGCAAGGTTATAAAAAGACATCGCAGACCCCCTCCTCTCTCTCTCTCTCTCTCTCTCTCTCTCTTCCTCCCTTCCTCCCAGCTCATCATTCTGAGGGAAGCCAGTCACCGCTGTAAGGACGCTCAAGTAGCCCTGTTGGGAGGAGGTCCGCGTGGTGAGCAATTGAGGCCTCCTGCCATTGGCCAGTATCATCTTGCCAAGAGCCAAGTTCAGTGAGTCACCAAGGAGCAGATCCTTGAGGCCCAGCCAAGCCTTCAGATGAGACTGCAGTGACAGCTGACATCTCACCTGCACCCTCAAGCTTCAAGAGAGGTTCAGAGTCAGAACCACCTGGCTAAGCCCTTCTCAGATTCCTGACCCACAGACACCATGTGAGATCATGAATGTTTACTGTTGCTTTAAGCTTCAATGTGTCAGAGTGAGCGGCAACGTGCCGATAACCAGGAGACACAATATTCTCCCTTTCCGCCGGCCCTAGGTCAAATCACGATGGAGGCAAAGTGGGCCGGTCACCTCTGCAGGGTCCACACCTGCCTCCTGCCTACCTTAGAGTATCCTATGCCCCTTTCCTAAGGCCTCACTCACTCTCTGCTCCTTTGCTTAAACTTTTAGCTCATGCAAAAGATGGCAACGTTTCCTATGACCACTCTCAGAGGTATTGTCATTTTAATTAAACTCTTTTAAAATAAAAAACGATTTCAGACCCAAAGAAAGGAAGGTCTCCAGATGAAATCTCTCAGTTGGGAGCGTTCAGGGATCCTCAAAGTACATCTCATAAGGGCCCGTGCTTTTTACTCAATTCCAGCAGCCAAAACAGAAAGGGCACACAAGCGCTAACACTGACTCATTTCCAGTTTTTAAACATCAATCTTTGTTTCCGTGGGCTATTTTTCTCACTTATAGGCTTTGATGGTTCACGAATTGCTGATAGAGAAAATAAAAAGCTAAGTAAGGTTTTCATTGATTAAACTCCAAAATGGACCAGCAGTGAGCATTGATGAGTCCCGGCCATGACCGACCACGGAAGCAGCTGAGAACGTGCAGGGAGATCAGGGTTTGAGCCTTGGCTCTGCCACTTACAGGCTGCGTGAACTCTCGATGCCTCTACTGACCTCTGTGAGCCTCATTTTCTCTTCTGTAAAATGGGAATATTAATAACTGTCTCATGGGGGTAGGAGGGAGCCTGGCACGTAGGAGGAGCTGAATGCACGCTCACTGGCAGCTTCTCTTGTAGGGCGCCCCATGGAGAGCATGGCAGAGGCAGCAGGAAAGAGCCTTTCTGCTCAGCATCCAGCAAGCGACCTAACTGAACCTCACATGAGCTGACGTCTAAGGCAGGTGAGTGGATCCGCAATGCTTGTGGGAATGCGCTCTGTCCGGCCAGTTCCTAATAACCCTGCTTCCCCAGCACAGGTGGTCCCTCTGGGCTGATTTCCCAAAAGGGTTTCCCTCTGAGCCTGACTGCTGAGTTGGCCCTTTTCCCAGGAGGCACAAAGGGCACAGCCAGGGGAGTAGGGAAAGCAAACTCCTTAGGGGTGAAGTGTGATGCTCTCCCGGGCGGGGGGGGGGGGGGGTCAACTCCCATCTGAAGTGGAGGCAGCCTAAGAGCTTATGAGTCTCCATGGGCGGCACAGTTAGGAAAATCACAGCACAAACCAGGAGAAGGTGCCAGCATCCGGCTGCCTCCAGAGCCGCACGCCCAGGACGGTTGGGCTCTTATGGTTTGTACAAGCCAGGGAAGGAGAGCTCCTTTCTCCACGGGGCCGGAAGGATGTGACTGAGGGTTACCCCAGCTGGGGATGAAGTCGGTCTGCAGGAAGGGACGGGGGCGCACAGATCCTGCTTCTTAACCGTTTCCTTCTCTTTCTGAGCAGACACCTGGGCTCTTGTCCTTTGCAGCACGGTTTGTTACTGTCCTCAATAATAAATAGCAGAATCAGAATGGAATTCACTAGGCAAAGAAGCATTAACTCCCCTGTATTGGAAAAGAAAGCGAGTAGGGTGTGTTACAGAAATCAGGGAGCCAGACGAGAGGATCAGTGAGCCGTTTGCCCTTGACAGGAGCTGTTCTTTGCACACGAGGTTGTGACTAAGTGATGATTATGGTAGCATCTGTCAACACCCCCTCCCTCCATGCATCCATACAACAGCTTGTCCACCCATCTATCCATCAACTCACGCATCTACCCATGCATCGACTCATCCATCCATCCCCCAATCTATCCATCCATCTATCCATCCATCTACCCTTCCATGCATCTATCCACCCACGTATCCATGCATGTATCCATCCATCAATGCACACATCCTTCCAACTATTCACTTATTCATTCAGCAAACTTTTATGAAGTATATACCACACCCTTGGTCCTATGAAGGATTCCCAATCCGATGAGAGTCTACTCTAGGCCTGCTGTGCTGGGTGCTGAGTTTGCAAAGGGAAACAAAGCAGGGTCTCTCAAGGAGTTTCGTCTGGTTGTGGGTCGGGGATAGAAAAGTAAACATATAGCGATTAAGGGAAGTACGAGAGAAACACAGAGGAGATGAAACAGTCCATGTTTCAAACTGGCCCGCCAGTCTCTTCACCCAGTCACCACTGCACATAACTGCTTATTTGGTGAAGAGCCAGTGAAGGAGGGGCAGAGCTAACTCACCGCACTGGACAGATGGGTTCTGTCTGCCTAACAGCCTTAGGGGGAACCACTGCCCTCCCTTTCAAAGTCAACGTGGTTCAGGTGGAGCTGACCCCATTCACCTGCTCCAGGTCTGGACAAGCAGAAAACCAAATACTCCCAGCTCTAGGAATGGGTCCTGGCATGCGGCCATCAAAGTCCTCCTCCGTACCTTGGAGGGAGCCTGGGGCAAGGGCAGACTCTCCTTGTGATTCCAATGAGCCCGGAGATGCTGGGACATATGCTTCCTACCACAAAGCGCGTGTGTCTGAGAATGATGTCAATACAAGGGACATGGGACCCTGAGGAGGAGAGAGGGACGACGGCCTTGTTGGAGGTTCTGGATCCAGCTGCGCCTTTCCTGATATGCGAACTAATAGATCCCTCTTTTAGCTTCAACCAGCCTGCAAGGTTCGGTGTCACATACACCCTAGAGTCCCCAGTCACACGTGGGAACATTCAGGAATAAGAGCCATGCGTGTAGGAGCAGGAATTGCTTCACCAAGTAACTGTGCTTGCACGTTGGGAGATGAAGTGCTGGAATGGCGGGTGGATGGACAGATGGCTGGATTCGCTGATGGATGCTATCTTGATCACCAGTGAGTCCCCGCCTCACATACAAAGAGAAGCTCCTATCAGAACAGACAGGGCTTCACTCCAGGAGAGAACTGACCTAGATTTGAGTTTCAGCCCTGCCGTTAATCTGATCTTGGGCTAGTGACTGGCCCTCTCTGGGCCACAGACGCCTCAATTGTAAAGTGAAGTAACTATGTGAGAGCCACATTTCTTGAAGCGTCATCAGTAAACAGTAATATTTTGAAATGCAATGGAAAAAAAGCAACTATTTACATAGGTGTGGGTCGGTAGGAGTTGTTAGGATTGAATTGTCTTAACTCCTCGTACCTCTGAATGTGTCCTCTTTTGGAACTAGGGTAATCATAATTAGTTAAAATGCGGTCATAATGGAGTAGGGTGGGCTCCGAATCCAACATGCCTGGTGTCTTTATCAGAAGAGGAGAGGACACACAGAGACACACAGAAAGACAGTCATGTAGAGATGGAGGCAAAGACTGGAGGGATGTAGCCATAAGCCAAGGAAAGCCACGACTGCCAGAGACTTCCAGAAGTTAGGAAGAGGCAATGAGGGTCCTTCCCGAGAGCCCTCAGAGGGAGCACGGCCCTGCTGACACCTTGATCTCAGACCTGTCGCCTCCCGGACTGTAAGACAATACGTTTCCGTTGTTGGAAGCCCCCCAGTTCACGGCAGTTTGTCATGGCAGCCCTAGGAAACTGATGGGGGAGTCAAGGACATTTGCTAATCCCATTTACTGTCTCCCTTTTGAGATCTATCACACACATGCTTGCATTAAAGGCTGTAAGAGATCCTCCAGTAAAGACCCATTTAAATGCATCTAATCCAGCATTTCCACAAGCTCTTGGATGACTCCTAAGATTTCATGACCTCTAAGATCGGTGCCAACTGTGACTTTGTGCTCTTAACCTAATCATCTCAAAGGGTACAGACGTGGGCAGCAAGGGGCCAGGCAGTGAGTGAGTATGACCAGGTCCGGTCCAACTTTCACACTTTTTGTATTTTCATTTTTTAAAGAATACATGTACGTGGTTTAAAAATAGTCCAACAGTAAAGAAGCTGTGCAGTTGGAATAAAGCTCTCTGCCAGACCTCTCCCTCAGGCCTTCACAAGACACGGTTTCCCACCCTCTGACTTCTTGTCCCAGAGGTAATTCTGTGTATACACAAGCACACAGGTAGATATGCTCCATGCTTTGCACGAAGAGTGGTCGACCACACTTGGTTTCCACAGTGCTTTCTTACCTGCCATAGCTGAGGTTTCTGTGTTAGCAAATACCGACCGGGGTTCCTCAATTGTGGCACTACTGATGTTTTGGGCTGCCTGACTCCTTGCTGTGCTCTGCCCTGGGGGACGTTTAATAGCATCCCTGGCCTCTCTCCACTAGATGCCATTAGCACTGCCTCCCTCCCCTCAGTTGTGACAACCCGAAAACGTCTCCCGGTACCGCCAAATGTCCTCTGGGTGGTAACGTTGCCCTTAGTGAGAACGACAGATACAGATCTAACTCATTTTTCTGAAGGGCTGTCCAGTCTCCCGTTGCATCGTTTATTCAACCAGTCCCTCCCTGGTGGCCATGTAAGTTGTTTCCAGTCTCTGGTGAGTACAAACAATGTGATGATGACTATTTTTGTACATGTATCTTTGGCACATAAACATAAGTTTGTCTGTAGGATAAATATGTTTATCCTACAGGACACTGTCTTCTTAACCAGTAAATACGAGTTAAGGAAACCGATGCATGACAGGAGAAGAATGTGAACGGGAAACTTCCAAATCCTATCTTTTCCACCAAGTGAGGGAAACTCTGCGTCTGGCTGGAGGAAACGAGGCCAAAGGAGAGCGAGAAACAGCACCAAGAAATGGAGCTCTCCTTTAAGCCCCTTGATCCAGTCGTGCTTGCAGCCCGCGACTTCTGGCTTTCCCCATTCTCTGAGCCAATGCATTCTCTTTATGGCGTAAGCCTGCTTGCGTTGGGGCTTTGTAACCTACAACTTAACAATTACCCTGGGTATCCACAGAAGCACGACTCCTCTGAGAAGCCTGTCCCGATCCAAGCTGCCTCTCTGGGCTCTCACAGACCCTGCGCTGTGTGTGCTCAGCTGAGCGCTTTCTCCGTGACAGTCAGGCCCCTCGTCATTGTCAGCCTCCCCGCCTCTGTGGCCACAGCACTTGGGCCAGACTGGGTGCTCCGAAGGACCTGTTGAATGAGTGAGTGTGAACCCTATACAGTTCACAGCATCCACACCTCTGCTAAGTGGGGGCTCGACAAATCCATGCAAAGAGCCTCTGGCAGCAGGAGAGGTCTCTTAACGTGATTCAGGAAGCTCTGCCAAGGGAGCAAAACAATACCCGCTCCAGGACCCAGGGCTGTGTGGGGAGGGAGGGGTGCCGAGCTGGGAGGGGCCGTCTTCCAGGAATCTCTGCTGTCCTGAGCCACCGCTAGACGTCACTGGGCAAATGGCCCAAGGGCCCCTGAGGTCTCTGCCTGAGCTTAAACTTTCCACTCACTTCCAGGACAGGTTTGGCTTCACTGGGAGCCATCTTGCTTCAGCAAACCGTGCCCCGTTGGCCACAAACAAAGCACACCATTTACGGCGTTCGTGTTTCTAAAGTGCCCTGAGTGTCATGGACGAGAGGCTCCACAAGAGTACACAGCTTTACAGGCCAGCAGAAGGGACAACAATCTCCCTGAATGGCTTCCAATCTGTACAATGGCCCGAATCCACACCAATTTACACAAGAGGATCCCGAAAGACCCAGGAAGGAGGAAGGCAACAAGTGTGCACACACATCAAAGTGCCAGGCACGTTCACATTTGTGCCATACCTTTAAATGAGCACCTACTATGCGCCAGGCCCTGTTCCAGGCACTAGGGGAATAACAGCTTTCATTCTAGTAAGGAGAGGCAGGCAAAGAAAAAAATGAGTCATTTCAAAGGCAAACAAGTGTTATAAAGAAAAGAGGACAATGAAGGTGGGGTAAAGAGGGACTTGGGAGAGGTGCCACTTGAGGGTGGCACCTAGTCAGTCCCCACAACCACCGGATGTCACTATCCTCCTTGGATGGAGGAGGAGGCTACCGGTAAGAGAGCACAGTGACCTGCCTCCATCACATAGACAGAAAAAGCAAACTGGTACCCAGGATTTGTTTTAATCAGATATGGGAAGACACTCAGACACGGAAATGACCACTGCCATGACCCTAGAAAAAGGAGGCACAGTCCGCCGTGCAGGGCCACGTGGGGAAGCACCGGGATGGATCAGAAGGCGGGGGAATGGGGGCGAGGGAAACATGGGTGATAGCGTTTACTGTGGTTTCCACAGGAAGGAATGGGCAAGGCAGGGCAAGCAGGCTTAGATGGGCTAGTTGGAATAATTTCAATGGGCTCCAGGTGTTGGGGCTGTCCCAAGTTGGGTGCCCTGGAGTGAGCAGGGCAGGTGGATGGTGGCCAGAGCGTGAGAGCCCATAAAGGAGGTGGTGGGTGGGTCACTAGCATTTGGAAGGTGTGCTTCCCAGGGAGTCATTTACTATCTGCAGGAACTGGTTAACCTTGGGAAGGGCAATCCCCACCAAGTAGCAACTTCCCAAGACCCCAAAGCATCAGAATACAGAAAAGACACGGTTAATTGTAGGTTCAGCCTGCAGCTCACGCTGCCCCCTTGGCTGCCCACAGTCAGTGCAGAGAGCAAGACCCTGGCTAAGGGGCTCGCCACCTGTGGTGAGGGTGAAACAAGTTGGCTTCAGCTACACATAGAAAGAGCAGCATTGCTTTTGTGTCACTTAAGACACTCTCTTCGCACGGGCTCATTAATCCTCGTAAGCCTGTGGACAGAAGGGTAAAATGAGGTATAGAGAGGCACTTAAACTGCGAAGCTGATGAGAAGGAAAATGAATTTGGGCCAGAATACCCAAGCATTATTTTATTTTCTTATAAATTCTGCCCTATTTCAATTCAGAGCTTGTTGTTGGGGGCAGGGGATGGCGGGTGGTGTCCTTGGTTAAAACAACACAAATACTGTTTTCAAAAATGTAGCTGGCTGGTGCCCATGTTGTTTTAATTTGCTGGGACCAGATTGTCCAGCCCTCGTGGATTTGATCCCAGACAGTCTCGTTTGACTTACTCAGAGAAGAACTCTGTTTTCAGCCACAAACTGTACCCCTCACCCTGGCCAGATGTGTTGCAATCCTTGCTAAAGGTCCCAACAGTCGTCCAGGAATCCGGAGCCCACCTTCTGGATCCCAGCTCCAGATGCTACTCTCATCTCCTCCACGTGCCCCTGGCCCAGGGAAGAGACCATAGAGCTGGTCAAGGCTTAGAACTTCAGAGTAAAATAAGACAAGGTCCAAGCACATGGTAGGCACTCCATAATTGTTAGCTAAATGGAGGAGGGAACAACTGGACAGAGTGACAGACAGACAAATGGATGGGTAGGTGGACAGATGGGTACGTGGATGGGTGGGTGTGTGGGTGTGTGGGTGTGTGGGTGGCTGGCTGGCTGGATGGGTGGGTAGATGGGTGGATGGAGTTCAAGTTCTACTCGGCTGGTAGAAAACGTTTTTTCTCTTCTCCATCCCCTTATTGGCTGGGACAGCTCTCGTCTTTTTAAAGGAGCCCTCTCCTTCCTCAAAAAGACTAAAAATAGAACTACCATGTGACCCAGCAATCCCACTTCTGGGTATCCAACCAAAGGAAATGCAATCAGGATCTAGAAGAGACGTGTACACCTCCACGATCCCTGAAGCACTATTCACAAGAGTCAAGATATGGAAAACCCTACTACGTGTCCACTGGCGGGCGAATGGCTAAAGAAAATGTGATCCATGCACACAATGTTGTATTGCTCAGCCCTAAAAAAAGAAGGAAATCCTGCTGTTTTCAACAGCCTGAACCCGGAGGGCACTGTGCCACGTGAAATAAGCCAGACACAGAAACACAAATACTGCGTGGTCTCACTTATATGTGGAATCTAAAAAAGTCGTCTTGCAGAAGCAGAGCGTAGAACGGGAGTAGCCAGGGACTGGGGGGTGGGGGAGGGGGTCTGAGAAACGGGGAGATGTTGGTCTAGGGCACAAACTTCCAGCTAGAAGATGAGCAAGTCCTGGGGTGCGAATGTCCAGAATGGGGACAATATTCGATAACAGTGCACTGTACACTTCAAATGCACTAAGGGCAGATGTAGATCTTCAGTGTTCTCACCACACACAAAAAAACTTGAAACGGTGACAAATAAAAGAGTCCACCTCTGTCTCTTTCGCTTGATTCTTTTCTCTTACTTTATGCCTCAAAACAAGCCTGGCAGCACAGAGAGCACAGGCAGATCGGGACGACAGCGTCTCCTTTACAAATGACCATGATCTCACTCCTCCTCCCACCCAGTGGAAACTGGGGCACGGCTCAAGGAGACCTGCTGTCACAGGATCCTGCTTACGGGCACAAAAGCCGGGAAATTTCAGAGCCAATCTGGGCCAGGGGAGGCTGGAGCTCGTGAACTGAGCTGAAATGATTCTTCCAGACTGCAGAGAGGACAGCGGCCTGCCCGCCGGCCAGCCTGCCCAGCGGCAAACAGGAAATCCCAGAATTTATAGATGACCCCGTTACAAGGCAAATGTTTTGGAACAAATTGTTCTTCTTTTAAATCCTTGTTTTCCACTAGTTTTTCTTTCTGGATTGCCCCCTCCTTTCCACCTTCCCACTGTCCTTGTTAAACCGGGGCCACAGCGCCACCTGCTGTCTGTCATGGGCAGCGGGACTCAGACGGGACGGCCCTGGGTCCCTTCCCTGCTTTACTACGAAGGGGTAGGAGAGTGGGTTTCTAGTCTCCTGTTTGGAGAATGTGTGCTTAGGATCAAGTACCAAGTTGCAAGGGAACTGCTCCTGTGGTTATTCTGTGCCCTGTCCTCTGGGACAGCCAGGACGGACAGAAAAAGCAAGTCAAGTGGCATCACCTTCCAAGGCCAGGTCTACACTCCCTGCAAACCAGCTATGCCAATTTTGGCCAACCATGTCAATCCATCAAGCCTCAATTTCTTCTGGACCCAACTACAGCTACTTTTCCCAGGGGTATGGAAAACGTGTTCACGGGCCAGGCCCACAGAAGATGCTTCATCAACACTTGCCTTTCTCTCCTAGTTGGAGAATCACTCGTTGAGGAAGAGCAGCTTGGAGAGTCACAGAGGCAAAGCCTGGACCTCAGGAAAATGGTACGTTTCTCTCCTCACAGGAGTGAGAGCTCCACGAGGGCAGACCACACCAGCGCCCACGGCAAGCCTGGGCAGAGCCCCACCTGGCGAGGGGAGAGATCTTGAGCGAGTTGCCTCTCCCTCTTCAGCCTGTTTCCTCACCTGTGTCTGGGGGGGCAGTAATAGTAACCACACCACAAAGCGCTGTTGTGAGGATGGAAATGAGGGCGCGTCGTAGGGAATGCAGTCGAGGGGTTTGCAGGTAGTAAAGTCCTCACCCTATGAGCCTACGATCGTTGCTATGAGAGAACATGGTGCCTGACGCATGACAGGCATTCACTCATTCACTCAACATCCCAGGAGCACATGTGAGAAGACTTTGATTAGTTACAGTCCAGCCACCAATGTGCCACAAGACACTAAACCCTATTGTGCCTGCTCTTCCTCATTCACAAAACTTTCTCTGCTCAGTACAGGGCCCTCTGCCCAGGACCTCAGTTTTCCCACCTGTTGGGCATGACACCCACCTTCCATATTGTTCAGACATACAAAGGGGATCTGTTGAGTGATATATGTGACACCACTCTGAGCAATTAAGAGTCAAGGAAGGAAGGAAGACTTTGTTTTCATTGAGGGTGGGTCCAAGTGCCTGGTGACTGTGCCCTCATCCTCCAAGCATTCCTGGGGCTCTCTGAGACAAATGGGGTCCCTCTTGATACAAGGTGGTAGCCATATCCCTTGCCCCAACTCACCGGGAGTATCAGGTAAGTTTTATGATACAAAGGCTGGTCTAATGAACTCTTTCACTACTGACACAAGTTGAATACACTCTAAGTGGGCCCCTCCTCTAAGAAAACTGTTTCTCTCACCCAAGGAGATAGAAGAATGCATGCTGGGTCTCCACTATGGCCACTAGTTGAAGTGACTCCTAGCAGGAGAGCAGTGGCTAGGATGACATTAGCAAGCAAGGCCGAGGCCACCTCGAAAGCCATGAGGAAGAGTTCCAACCTAGTTTGGCGGGTCCTGGGGGGCCACAGAGGATTCATGAGCAAGGGAGGGACGTGTCCAGAAAGAGAATTCAGGAAGCCACATGAGGGGTAAAGTACAGCAAAGACTACACAGTTCCTTCTATGCCATGTAAATTAAGTGACCAACCATTCTGGTTTGCCAGGGACAGAGAGAGTTCCTAGAACATAAGATTTTCAGTTTTACAAGTAGGGAAGTCCCGGGACAAACTGGCTACCCCAATCAGTGCAAACAGCACTTCCTGGAGCCGTGCAATAGTGGTTCTGACTATAAGGCACACTTTCCGGAACCTCCTCACCTGCTCGCAAAAACAACCTCTCTCCTGCCCCGTTCCCTCTCAGTTCTATTCTGCTGGGCAACAACTAGTTTAGCGGGTTAACACATTGGCATGGATGGCATGCTTATCCCTTCTAGGCAGTGTTTGTGCATTTAAACAAAGGTCTCCTGGAGACGTTGTTTTAATCCAATGCAGTGACTAATAGTAAAAATGTTTAGCCCAGGAGAGATGGGGAATATTCGGGGCGGAGGGGGGGGTGTAAGTGGGGGAACTGCCACATCACCCACATCACATCCTATCAGCAGCTATCTGTTTTACCTTGCACAGAGCTGGCTCTGTCTTCCTGGCTCTCGGCTCACCAGCCTGCCCTGCCGAGCAAGCCAGCAGGAGCTGGGGCTGCTTAAATATTCTGTAAATAATGCTGACTACAGAAGTTTATCGATAGACTCACAGAATCATAGCAACAGAATCACAGAATTTCAGAGTAGAAACAGATGCTAGACATCCTAGAGTTCAGGGTCAGAAAATACACTGCACTCATGCTGCCACTTCCCCATGCCGTGCCCATGGCAGACATCACTAATCAATCATGACACCGGCTAGCTGGGCTTGTTGGTCGCCTGATAAGCTTTCGAGGCATTCCATGAAACAACTACCAATGATCTCGGCTCTGCTAAGAATAGCTAAAGGTTTATTGAATACACTTCCTGTATTTCCTTTTCCAACACCCTTTTTCATTACCACTTGAATCACCAACTGTTTGCCTGGCCCTTTATGTCGAGGTTTCTCAACCTTGGCACCATTTGACATTTGGCCTGGATAATTCTTGGTTGTGAGGGGGCAGTGCTGTGCATTGTAGGGTGTTTAGCAGCATCTATGGCTTCTACTCACTAGATGCCAGCAGCACTGCCCTTGCCCCAAGTTGTGACAACCAAAAAATGTCTCCAGACATTGCCAAATGTGTGGGGGTGAGATGGGAGGCAAAGTCACTACCGGCTGGGAACTATTTATTTACATATTTTCTCTAATCTTCCATCACACGCCTCCAAAGCAGATGCTCTGGATTTTTCTTTTAGAGATGAAGAGACTGAGGCTAAGAAGGAGCCTGGGACAAGTGAGTGACAAAAGCAGGATGCAGGGCCGAAGTTCCCCTTCAAGGGCTCTTCCTCCTCCAGCTGGGAAATTCCAATTGGCTCATTGTCTTTGGCTGCAAACTCCGGAGGGGGGGGGGTGGAGGATTGGAACCTGTGAGGCTGAGAAAAACCAAATACCTAATCGATGCCCTCGCATTTGACAAGGGCACTGGCGGTGGATGGGCCGGTGCAGCCCAGCAAACATCGCAGGCTCCTCTCCATCCTGAAAATGGCTCTGGGTGTGGAGACAGCCCAGGGAAGAGGCCGTCGGGAACCATATGACACCTGCCAGTGGCAGGCAGGCTGTTTGAGAAGTGTAGCTCCTACTAATAATGCCCCCCTTCTCTCGAACACTGACAGGCTCCCCCCACTTCATGGGAAGCACGTGAAATCTGGCTGTGCCCCCAGAGATTTGGGATTGAAAACCTGACAGTTTGGACATACAGCCCGTGGGCAATGTTTCCTTTCTCCAGGGCTTGTGTCTGTGCCAAGAATTCCTAACAAAGGGGGGGAAATTAATTAATTTTAAGAAGCCATAAAAAATGCTCATGAAACTGACTGGTTAGAAACTGTCCATTTTTCTCCCTGGTAGCGATCAAAATGTCGTGAGTTTCTACACACATATTTTACAGACCTTCCATAAATCTTCCCGATGTGCCTCTTCCCTATAAGTGAGGTCCCCTGGGAAGTCATTGAGTTTCCTCACTACATGTATTCAAGAGAAAATTGGATGTAACACTTAGAGAAGGTGGCGGTCAGGGAGGGGGAGACACGGGGAGAGAGAAAGAGAGCAGGGCGTCTGAGAAGAAGCTAGAGGAAAGTTCAGTGTCAAGGACAGGGACGCCCCTTGTCTTGGAAATTCCTGAGAGTTCCAAACCGTCTTTTGCTTCCAGTGCACAAATAATCTCTTTGTGCTATCTTTTTATTCTTTTTATGTATTTCTTTCCGACCGCAGAAGTAATACTTTTTATTTATTTATTTTTTTGCACACAATCTGAAAGGGCAGAGGAAAGTAGAAAGAAACAAAACAGAACAACAAAAAAACCCCACCTCGGATCCCATGGTTTCTTGCTTTGTTTTGAAGATTTCCCTGAGCAGTTTGACGGCACTATTTCAGCAATGGGGGTCCAACGGCAGTGTGCACGGCGGTCACCCCAGAAGCTTGTGAAAACTGCAGAATCCCCAAGCCTGCACCCCTGAAAGTGGGAGCTTGTGGGTCGGGGGTGGGTCTCACGGACCTGCACCGTTAGTTTAAAAAAAACCCTTGGTGTGTCTGGTGTGGGCGGTCCCTGGAGCACATGTGGAAACATAATGAGTTTCAAGTTTTTCAGACCCTCGGCAAATCAATGATGTGAAAATCCAGATTTAAAACAAAAATTGGGGGGTAATGATTTGTTTTCTGGAAGGGCTCAGCTTAAATAGGCATTTCCCTTAGTGCTGTTAACATATGATTCTGTTCACACTCAGTGATTCGGCTCAGCAGCAGGGCTTCATCTGCAGCTCTCTGGGCCAACACGGCATACCGCCACCTTTTCACAGAGCAGCGCTGACACCATCTGCTCAAGTAAATTAACGTTTCCATCTCAAATAACTCATTTGGCTGGATCATCAAGGTTACACGCCAACTGGGGGGGAGGGGGTGATACAGGGATACAGGGGGTGGGGATGGGGAGGGGTAAGAGAGGCGTTTGCAATGTATAAGTCACAAGTAACACTGCTGCATTCTTGTAGCCAGAAGAGAGGGGTGGATGGCTGGGTGAACACAGCTGTACCGTAATTCACACGCACCTCTCACGATTCCTACCGAGGCCTTGGGGTGGGTCACAGCCGGAGCTCTATTAGCTGATGAGTGCAGCAGTCTCGGGCAATACTCTCGGTGTAAAGATGCCGTGTGGAGTTTGTGTGTGCATGTATGTGTTCACGTGTGTGTGAGTGCGTGGGTATGTGTGTTTGGGGGGGGCAGTAGTGAGAAGCGGGGATTATTCTGGACAATAAGATCAAGAGGTTCGGTGAAAGGTATAGAGAGTACATAATAGAAAGGGCACATAGTTTCTTTTTTTTTAACTTTTGAAATAATTTTAGAGTTATAGAAAAGGTGAGAAAATGGAGATTTCCTGTATACGCCCCATCCAGCTTTCTCTAATGTCAACATCTTACATAACTATTATACAATGATCAAAACCATGAAACTAACGTCGGTACATGACCGTTAACTAAACTAGAGATCCTCGTCCAAGTTCGCCAGTTTTTCCACTAGTGTCCTTTTTCTGGAGAACAGGTACTTTCAAGTCAGAGAGATTTGGGTATAAGTCCCAGCTCTGTCACAGTGCAACTGTCCACGCCATACCATCTCTCGGAGGTCTGATTTCTTCTCTGTACAATGGGAGATAATCTACCTAATGGGCTCCGTGTGACGAGCACATGCAAAAGTGTGTATCCAGAGCCTGGCATGCATGCAAGCAGGAGCTTGTTCCATCCTCAAGGACAAACAACATTTACGTCAATTCCTGTTGGATGAGTTTGATTTAATCTCAGCAGCTGAATCAAGTGGCTTGATTGGGGGTGGGGGGAAGAGACAGGAGACAATGAGATGAACCAGGAAACTATTACAACAATCCCAGTAAGCTAAATCTGCAGCGGGAGCAGCAGAGAGGTAAGGAGGGGAGAGGTTTCATAAACATTTCACATGCAGAATAACGAGGAGCTGATGATGGACAGATGCAGAGAGTGGAAATGGGAGGATCCAGCAATTAGCAGATTGTACTTCTGAATGACTGGGAATCCCTTTAACTGAGATGAGCAAGAGGGGGGAGGAGAGAGGCGAGACCTTACACTAACCAGGGACTGGGCTGAGCACTTCCCAAGCATGTCATCGCATTCACTTAATAACCCAAGAAAACTGACACAGACAAGTTAAGTCCTTTGCCCACACACTTTTTTTTGGAAGTCCTAAAATCCAAGGTACGCGCAGGCAGGATGGGCTACATAATTTGCAGGGCTCCCTGAAAAGTGAAAACGAGACCCTAATGTTCAAAATGTATTAAGAATTTTAAGAAGGTGACGGCGGAACATCAAACCAAGCACGGGGGGGATGGGGAGGGGTCCTTCTGAGCTCAGGGTCCTGGGGTCTCAGGCCCATGAAACAGCACTGCTGCAGGAAATCCACAGGAAGGCAGGCACGAAGAGAGACGCTGAGAGAAGGGGAGCAGTGGGGACAGGCCTACACTGAGGGCCACAACTCACTGCAGCCAGCAGAAGAAACCCACCGCAGTGAGAAGGGAGGAGAAGAAACAGGAAGCCGCAGTCAGCGCCCCCGAGAGGACAGGAGTCGCAGGAAAGAGGGTTAGGATGAAGGCGCCCCTCTGTTTGCCAAGGAGGACACTGGCTGCTGCCCTTGGGAGGCCGAAGCCAGACGCTAATTCACAGAGGACTTCAGGGAAGTGAGGGCACCGTACAGCAGCCCTGGCGTCCTTATCGCAGGAAGTTCTTCCATTGCTATGATCAGAGGGCAAGTTTGTGTCTCGACGAAAGTGATTTTTTAAAACCATCAAACCGCTTACAGACTGCTTCTCATTTGGGTCCCAGGGGCCTAAGAAACGCCTTCCTCCTTCTGCCTTTTCTCCTCCCACTTAGGCTCCCAAATGGTTGGCTGACTCTACCCTTAAATTGTGGCCGGCGGGGCTGGCGCTGAAAACCTTTTGAGGACTCTTGTGCAGCAACCACCAAAATCTCTTTCTGGAGACGCACATGCTTCCAAGGCTTCAGAGTGGTCAGCGGGGCTCGGATCCGGGAACGGGTTACTTCCCTTCGTTTGGACAATTGCAACCAGGAGGGACAAACCACCATGGGCTGGTTATTTATAGATATTGGCTGGGCTTCTGGTCTCATTCCGAATAAAGACACTAAAAGGAAAAGAGGCAGCCCGCGGCTCCGAGGGACCCAGCCTCACAAAAAAGGAACTTGCCCTGGATTTCAGTCTTCTGTTCTCAGTGTCATCCGCCTGAGCGGTTTTACTCCCTTTTCCTTTCTAAACCATAGGGTCCAAGAGCCCCCAAACGATTGGAAGCCCCCCGAACTACTGGCCTTAGATCCAAGTATGGAGATCACCACCCATGTTGGCACTGAGTACCCAGACTTTCCATGACTGGGGAATTCCTGAAGCTAATCATCTGAGTGCTCAGGAATTTTTAAGTTTCTAAAGTCATAGGAATGGTGCATACCACAGCAAAAGTTTAATTTAAAAGAAAACTAGACTTCGTTTTTCAGAGCAGTTTTAGGTTCACAGCAAAACAGAGTGTCCCCACAGACCCCCTGCTCCCACACTTGCACAGCCTCCCCCACTACCAACCACCTCACCAGAGCGGGACGTTTGTGACAATCAATGAACCTACACTGACACACCATTGTCACCCAACGTCCATAGCTTCCATTTGGGTTCACTCTTGGTGGTGTCCATTTTATGGGTTCAGACAACGGTATAACGACATGGACCCACCATTACAGTGTCACACGGAAGAGTTTCCCTGCCCTAAAGGGTCCTCTGTGCTCCGTCTACGCAGCCCTCCCCACCCCCAACCCAACACCTGGCAACCACGGATATTTGTACTGTCTCCACAGGTGTGCCTTTTCCAGACTGTCTATAGTTGGATTCATACAGTAGATAGCCTTTTCGGAGCAAAGTTTCATTGTTAGTAAACTTTCTATCTAAAAAAAAAAAAGAAAGAAGAAGGAAAAGAAGGAGCCCTGAAATCTCAGTCACTTCCACAAAAGCCTGATGTAGGAACACACCCTACCCCACCCCAGCCCCATCGCCCTGCACGCGGCTTTCAGTGTCACTGCAGCAAGGGAAGGGAGACAAGAGAAGGTGCCCACCTGCTTTTAAATGCCTCTGCCCAGCAGGGAGACAGAGACAGGCTCACTCTGATGGCCGGTCACTCAGCCCCCATCTAACCACGTGGAGGTGAGGAAACGGAAGTGAGCACAACTGTCTCTGCCACAAACTGCAGGTTCTCACCGTGGTGCCCTGATCCCACTCTGCAGAGGTGACTAACCCGTTAGGAGCAGGTCAGTGTCCCTTGAGACCGTCCTCCAGCCGATGCATATCTGAGCACATTACTCATAACCTGCTCTACTATCTACTAACCGGGAATGCACAAAACTCCTTCTTTTACAGAAATGGGACCGGGCTCTGGAGGCTCCCTTGCAATATGCTTTTTCACTTGACAGTCTATCCTGGACGTCCATTTCAACAGGGATGAGTGAAAATGTGATTTCACAACGAAACGGTGACATTCAACTGCATCTTCTTTGGGGCTCTCTGCTCTGGCTCCGCGCGCCTGAGCCACAGGGACAGCGCCTCGTCGTGGGCGCCCTTCATGGGACTTTCCCGCTCACCAGGCAAGTGGAAGTGACTTGCCCCCCTGCCAATAACGCGCTGAGGTCGACACCATTACTCTCTCTCCACAGTCTTCAGACTGTGTACCTGTAGCTCTGAGAGGTGAAGAAACGTACTGTCCAAGGTCACACAGCTGGTCAGTGGCAGGACGCGATCCACGGCTCTCCAACACCTACGTCTTCTCCTCCTTTTGTCCGTGATGCATTTTCAAACCCTCAGTGCCTCGCCCAGGCTCGGTGCGTGATAGATAGTAAGTAGCACTATTTACTGAATAAATGACTCAGAGGTGCCCTAAGACTGACTGGGACCCCCCCAAACTCCATGGAAATGGCTGTAAGCCTCTATAATGCTTACTGCCAACACCAGGGATCACACTCTGAATTATCACGGGATTTGCCTTCTGATGACACTGCAAGTTCCGAGCACCTAAACCATGTGCTTCCTGCTACTGTGTTTCCCCGAGAATAAGACCTAGCCGGACAATCAGCTCTAACGCGTCTTTTGGAGCAAAAATTAATATAAGACCTGGTATTATATGATATTATACTATAATTATATTGTATAAGACCCGATCTTATAGTAAAATAAGTTATATTAATTTTTGCTCCAAAAGACGCGTTAGAGCTGATTGTCTGGTTAGGTCTTATTTTCGAGGAAACACGGTGAGCACCTCTTACTACCAACAACACACAAAAACGAGGCAGAGTTTTAGACGCATGGTAATACACAGTATCTAGTTCTCTCATTCAGGCCTCCCCACATCTCCTGTCTCGATGAGGCCAGCAGCATCTCACCTGTTCTCCCGATCCCCTTTGCTTCCCATAGGCTGTTTGTTCTCCACACAGTGGCCAGAGGGACCCTTTGGAAGGATAACAGAGCATCTCACCAGGAAACAGAACCCCCAGGCTCCAGCGCACTTGAGCCAAAATCTCTGAGTGGTGTGTCCCACGTGCGCTTCCCCTGGCTTTTGCACCTGTCCCCTCTGCCACAGGCGTCCTTCACTTCCCCTAGGATTTCCGCTCAAATGTCCCCCTCCAGAGGCCTTTCTTGACCCCTACATTGACAAGCACACCTCTGTTTTCTCTGACCCCCGGGTCCTCAGCCCCAGCTCTGGTGACATTTGGGGCCGGACGACTCTATGTGGTGGGGCCTGTCCTGCGCACACCCCAGGCTCTTCCCCTCTGACGATGCATTTTTCTGTGCCCTTCTGCAAATGACCCAGCCCACCTACCAGGGCAGCTCTAGAAGGAACCTGGGCGTCATCTTCTGTTAAACAAAATCAGACCTTCTAAGCAAAGGTCTTCTGTGAAACAGACTTTCTGGGATGTAGAGGGGGAAGGCTCAGGTTTTCTCTTTGCTTCCTAACCAGCCACAGAAGGGGAAATGGAGAAGGGAAGCAGTGGTCATTTTTCACTGCAGCCTCTGAGAATTCCTGCCTGAAGTTCTTCCTCAGAAACCAGGTAGAGGCTGCTGACAGGAGCAGCTGGGCTGAGAGGCGGGAGCTTAAAACTCTTCCCGGGTCTACTCCAGAGTAAGTGGCGCTGATACGAAATTGTCTGTGTCTATATAATTAACCCAATACTGTGGTTAAGAACACAAGTTCAAGGAGCTTACAAATGAGAAATTCATGCTGCGAATGGTGGTAGTGGGGCCAAAAGCAATAAAATGCATTCATCTGGGACACCCTCTCCCTGAGGGTTCTGGCTTCCATGGGACAATCCAAATGTGTGCTTCAGACCTTGTCATTCTTCCACGGTTATGACCTCAAGGCAGGGCATGCCAGAAACCAACCAGGAATCTACTACATGAGTCCTTAGCTTGGGGGGGGGGAGGTGCTGCTCTGTGAAGTACATTCTGCACCCAGCAGGGAAATATGATAACTATTTTGCTTCTTGGAATGATTTTCAGATTTATTCATTAAAACAGTCTTCAAATGCTGCCTGGGCTCTTACAACAGTCCTGGTGGTATACAATTGAGTGGTTAAGGGTGGCACTGGCTCTGAAAACAGAGAGCTCACTTATGCCAGCTCTGCCATTTACAAGCTGTGTGATCTTGGGAAACTTACTTAACTTTTCTGAGCCTAAGTTTACTCACATGTAAAACAAAGATAAAAATACCTACCTCTGGGGCAGTGATGATTAAATGAGATAATGCATGTAAAATGCTTAGCAGAACAACATCAAATGGGAAGTAGATACTGGATTAGTATCATCATTATTCTTCCATATTCAGAAGAATTTAAATAGCTCTGTCATCCTTGGGCACAGAGTGCAAAGGGACAGTGGTGGACAAGACTGGCTGGTAGGCAGAACAGTATCATTTCTAAGAGAGCACACAGAAGCATACAATTTTAGAGCAGACAGGAGTGTTCATGATTCTTGGGCTCCAGGAGTAAAGCTGCAATGCGCCGATGTGGGGCGAAGTGACTTGTTCAAGGTCACAGAGAACGTCAGGGGCAGGCCTGGGCCAGAGCTCAGGCTTCCTGATGCCCAGAGGCTGCTTTCCCAAAGCCTCATCTATCACTGATGGGACGGAAGGGAAGGACCTCCTCCCTCCATGTAAACCAAGTCCATGGGCACTGACGGATGTTCCAAAACGCTGCTAGTGGAAAATTCAAGCTGATGTATAGCATTTTTAAGGAATGTTTCCATAGAGATGCACAAATAATTGGGAACAATCATCCTTTATGTAGACAGAAAAGAACCATTCATTCGAACAGGACGTGTAGAAGGCGTGGGAGTGACGGGCCTCTTCTTCGGGAGTGTGGACAGAGAGGCCAGGCTGAGATCCAGAAGGTCCGGGGTCAAAGCCATCCTTCTGGAAGGGGGCCCTGCGATCTCTGACAGCCCGGCCTGTGCAGCTTCATGGAACAGACGCGTCCTGGGCCCTTCTGTCAGCCAGGCCCTGGAAAGTGCCGACCGCACCACATCAGCCCTCTTTTGAAAAGCATTTCCGCCCGCATGAGTTTCCTCTTGCTGCTCTAACAAATGACCACAAACCCAGCGACTTAAAACAACACACGTTTATGATCTTGTCACTCTGGAGGCCAAAACTGTACAATCAGGGTGTTAGCAGGGCTGGTTCCTTTCTGGAGGCTTCAAGGGGAATATTGGTTTCCTGGCTTTTTCCTACTCCTGGAGGCTGCCTGCATTCCTTGGCTTGTGGCCCCTTCCTTACATCACTCTAACCTCTTGTTTCTGTCCTCACATCTCCTCCCACTGACTGCAGCACAGGGGCAGGCGTGTGCTAGCCCAGGGAGCACTGGAAAGGTATTTAACTTCTCGGAGCCCCCGTTTCTTCATCAGAAAGATAGAGGTGATGGGAGCGCATCAAACGAGATATGTGCAAATGCTGAGCCCCACACCTGGCACACAGTAGGGACTCAGGAAAGGCTGCCGTTTTTATAACAGCGATGGTCACTACGACCGCCACAGTCATCACCTGACACTCTCATCGCCATAGCAGAGCTTGGGGGACAAAGATGGAGAGGTGTGATGACGTCTGCCTGGGGTGTCAGGAAAGACTTTTCAGAAGAGGTGACCCTTGAGCTGGCCCTGATCAGATGACAGGAGGAGTCTGACCAACAGACAAGGAGAGATGGGGAGCTCTGGACAGAGGAACCTGCACGATGAAAGGCCTGGGTGTAGGAAAGTATAGGGGGCGTTTGTAGAACCAGGAAGGGTCAGTGCCAGGAGGCACGATGGATGGCAAAAGGCTCGAGTTCGGTCTTTGGAATCAGGTGGTCCTGGGTTCAAGTCCTAAGGCTCACTTAAGAGGTCTGTGACCTGGGGCACCTCACTTATCCTCTCTCATTCCGCCTTCATAGAAAGTGGATGGTAATACACTTACCTCCTAGGACTGCAGCCATTAAAGGCCATCATGACTTGTAAGAGGCTCAAGAGGCCCCTTGAAAGGGCACTGCAGCCCTAACTAAGGAGTGTGGATTCAGAAGCACTACTTTCTCTCTCCTTTTCTACCCTTTCCTCCATGCTCTCTATCCCTTTTCCTCAGCCAACAGGACGTCTGAGCACTGAGCTTCATAATCTTTTGTTTCTGTCACTGTCCTCCCGAATTTAAAAACAAGAGATTTTTCACAGGTGGAAAAGTTGTTACGAGACCTTTGCTTGTCCATAAAATGTGGGTAATGACAGCACCGGCCTCATATGGCTGCTCTAAGGATCTATACAGAGGATGCACAGAAGGTGTTTGCTATTATATTGTGGGAGGTTCATAGCTTAGGCTCCTCAGTTGGACAGACTGAGCCCAAATTCTGGCTGTGTCAGTTACGAGCTCTGTGATTGTGGGCAGGTGACTTAACCTCTCTGTCTTAATTCTTCATCTGCAAAATAAAAATTATACGGCCAATCATACAGGTCCTTTGGGGTGGGGGTACTAAGAGAATGCCTAGGGTATGCTCATTATTATTATTATAGTTATTATGGACTTTCCACTCGCAGATGAAAATAATTAGGCTCAGAGAAGGAAAGTGTCTTGCCCAAGGTCACACAGCAAGTTGGTGGCCATCCATCACACAGGCAGCTTTCTGTAGGATCAGGGGTCCAGGAAAATTCCTGGCATGAGTTCCAGGGGCTGGAACCTGAGAAGGTGCAAAGCACTCCCCCTTCATAGGCTGTTTTCCTGTGTGAAGGGCAAGGTGGCATCCTCCACCTGCAGCCTACAAACCTGCATTGGTGGCCCTGCCACCAAGGATTGTATAGCTCTGTCTGCTGAGGAATCAGATGGCACCAGCAGACGGTCTCTCCATGCTACTGGAGCCTGCATCGCTCCCATCATTTATTTTGGACAGGACACAAGATGGGATATCAAAGGAGTCAGCTGCTGGTCAGAGGAAACAGCTAAGGGGCCTCCAGGAGCAGAGTAAACACCCTGTGAGAATCGGCACTTGGCTCCCCCCTCATTTTAATCCAACTTTATTAACTGAAACTTAATCGATTCAAAGACATAAGAGGCAAACAATTTTCTTGGCACAAAGCTTTCTACTAAAAAAAAAAAAAAAAAAGGT
Organism: Rhinolophus sinicus; assembly: GCF_036562045.2. Classification (NCBI taxonomy): domain Eukaryota; kingdom Metazoa; phylum Chordata; class Mammalia; order Chiroptera; family Rhinolophidae; genus Rhinolophus; species Rhinolophus sinicus. Next base: position 29,190,290 of record NC_133765.1, on the reverse strand, counting down.
AGTTATATATACACTTAAAAAAAAACACTGGAGGTATTTATCGTGTTTCCCAAAAATAAGACATAGCCAGACAGTCAGCTCTAATGCGTCTTTTGGAGCAAAAATTAATGTAAGACCTGGACTTATTTTACTATAATATAATTTCTACTTATAATATTTTAATAGTTTAACTTATAATATAATTTTTACTATAATATTTGCTTATATTATAGTAAAATAAGACCGGGTCTTACATGATGTATGATATGATATGATATGATATATATGATACCGGGTCTTATATTAACTTTTGCTCCAGATGATTGTTCGGCTAGGTCTGATTTTCGGGGAAACACGGTATAGAATTAAAGTTAAGACTGGAGAATTTCAGGCAACAGCTGAGGCCAGTGAAAGGGAAGGGTCAGGACTCCTGGCTCCCCACATTCAGATGAGCCAAGGATGACCGTAGACATATCTACTCAGTGTTTTATTTTTCTATCATGCTCTGCTGCATAACTGAGCTTGTCAGACCTCTCTGGAACAGATGCCGGTATGAATAAACTTTCCTTTGCTCAAGGCACAACACAGACACCCTCTAATGCCCAGTCAGCGGGCCCACCAGATTCCAACTATTATTCAAACCAACAGACACTACTGCAGTTAAGAGATGATTGTTACCAACCTGCTTTAACAGCAAGACGCTTGCAGAGAAGGTTCTGGGGCCACAGACAGCAGTGTCAGCTGGCTTCCTTTCTAGGTGTGGGTGACCAAGGTCATGGATGGGTTGATACTGACATTTTCCTCGGCAGGTAGGGCACAGTGGACAGAACAACGACCTCAGGGTCAGAAGAACTGGGCTCAGATCCCAACTGCAGCCCAAGTCTACCCTCAGTTTCCCCACCTGTAAAATGGGAAGCTCCAGGAGCCTGCCCTCCAACTTTTTGTTTTTGTTTTTAATAGACTTTAATTTTTAGAGCAGTTTTAGGTTCATAGCAATATTGAGCAGAAAGGACAGGGATTTCCCACAGACCCCCTTCCCCTGCACGTGCATAGCGCCCCCCACTATCAATATTTCCCACCGGAGTGGTACTTTTGTCATAACTGATGAACTTACAATGACATATTATTATCACTCAAAGGCCACAGTTTACATTAGGGTTCACGCTGGGTGTTGTACGTGCTATGGGTTTTGACAAATGTGTATCTGACATGTACCTGTCATACAGAAGTTTCCCTGCCCTAAAAGTCCTGTGTGCTCTGCCTATTACACCCTCCCCCCAGCCAACCATTGATCTTGTTACTGTCTCCCTAGTTGTGCCTTTTCCAGAAGGTCACATAATTGGGATCATACAGCAGAGCCTGTGCAGGTTGGCACCTTTCACTTAGGACTACACATTTCCGGTTCCTCCTTGCCTTTTCATGGCTTGATAGCTCATTTCTTTTTAGCGCTGGATAATATTCCATTGTTTGGATGGACCATAGCTTATCATTTGCCTATTGAAGGACATTTTGGTTGTTTCCAAGTTTTGCCCATTATGAATAAAACTGCTATAAACAGCTATGTACAGGTTTTTGTGTGGACCTAAATTTTTAACTCTTCCAAATTTTCAAACCAAACCAGCTGTGTCTCAGACATAGGGGATCCTTTTAGCAGTTCGTACTGTGTACGAGTAGGTAAGCCTGACGGACTCTCTGGTTGTATAAGTCTCATGGGTCACTGGAGTCTGGAAACGCGTCGCTGAGAATATCAGAGAAGTGGCTGAAAGGGAGACCAGAGGGTATGAATTGTCTTTATACCTATGGGACATAGCAACCTTTTGTTCAACCAGTTTTTTTATAGCAAAATCAAAAGGTTATCAAGGAACTACCCCCCCATCAATTACTATTGTTAGGAAGAATAACAATGGAATTGCCCTCCGCTTCAACTTGTCTAGGATTCAAAAGTGCTTTTCGAATGTTAATCAATTCATCTTCGCAAGTCACCCTGGAAGCTTTCCATTAGGCAAAATCTGAATTATTTTTACCACTATAAAATATGTAGTGCCATTCTCTTAATGGAAAAAAAATATGATCTGAAAAGAATAACAGGGAGAAAATGCCCAGGATGGTCTGAGCTCACGTGGGCAGGGTGAATCACTCCCTGACCTCTGCCGTGGTGGGAAGTGTCGCTTGGGAAGGGTCGGGGCCGGGAACCAGCTTCTGACACCCCTGAGTACCACAGGGCCCTGGGAAGCTCTTAGGTTCACTGAGTTTGCGTCTCCTGAAATAATACTATGTATTATTCTTGGCTCTGCAGCTCACTTACCGTGCGAGGGAATCCTGCAACCTCTCCACTTTCCTCATTTGTAAATGGGTTCTTGATATTTGCTCACCTCTGAGAGGGGCTGTGTTGCCAAAACAATGAATGGAGGGACAGAAAGGCCCTTTTATCATTTGGGGGGCTCCTCAGAAATCTGAACTACATGCAGTGAAAGCCGAAAGGCCTTATGTGGATGCTTGCAGCCTGGAAGAGCAAACAACACCTGGTGATCGGCTCTGCCTTCAGCTAACCACCGTGTCTCCCCGAAAATAAGACCCAGCCGGACCATCAGCTATAACATGCGTCTTCTGGAGCAAAAATTAATATAAGACCCGACTGGGTATAATATAATATAATATAGTATAATATAATACAATATAATATAATATAATATAATGTATCGGGTCTTATATAAGACTAATATAAGACCGGGTCGTAATATAATATAATATAGTATAATATATCAGGTCTTATATAATATAAGACAATATAAGACCGGGTATAATATAATATAATATAATATAATATAATATAATACAATACAATATAATGTAATATAATATAATACCAGGTCTTATATTAATTTTTGCTCCAAAAGATGCGTTAGAGCTAATGGTCCGGCTAGGTCTTATTTTCGGGGAAACACAGTAATGCCCAGGCTGGGGAACCTGGGGCAGTGCAGCTCTGGGGTAAATGAGTCAGAAAGACCTGGGCTCAATTCCGAGTCTGCCACTTGCTGGCTGTGTGACCCTGGGTAGGTCACCTCACCTGTTTCCTGCTCCATGAACTGGGAAAGCCCAGTCTCTCAGGGCTGCTGTCAGGATTAAACGAAGCACATGGCGTCTAGCAGTTGCTTGATAAAGGGCAACTGTAATGAGGACCCGTCATTTTCCATCAGGTCTTAGGAATTTAAGGCCGTGTTTCCAAAATGTGCGGTACTTGTACCATTTACGGGAAACAAGGGCAGGATTTTAGGTGGTATGTGGAAATTCTTAGATGTGTGGAATTTGGAAGAAATAGAAAGGGCACATCAAACCTGTCCTTTTATAACTACTATTGATTAGAATGGGGCTAAGTTTTTAGAAAGTGAGTCAATTTAAAAATTATAGTAAATAAATAATTGTATAGTTGGACATAGACAGGGTGAAACAATTAAAAGGTGCTGTATGAAAAAGTTAAATCTCAAATGGCTGATGGCCCAAGAACAAAGGTGGTTTCCATCCCCACTCTGCTTTTCAGCACCCTGTTATTGAGCACCCTGCCTTTTATCACCCTTGAGCAAGTTATTTAGGGACTCTGGCCTTCAATTTCCTCAGCTGTGAAAAAGGGGTTAATAATAAAAAGTACAATTTGCAATTCAACTTAAATGGCTCTTCAACATATATACATATTCTCCATCCTGCTCATAAGAGACATACTAATTAAAAGCACGCTGAGTATAGATTTCTTTTTATCATCAAATCTGCAAAGATCAGTTTGATAAAGCTGTATAGGTAAGACGTGGGAAATGGGTTTGCCATCATATTGACAGGGAAAGGCAAACTGTTGCAATCTCTATGGGGGGGGCAATGCACAATGTATCAACAGTACGTTTGAGGGAGGCTGAATGCTAGGGTCCACATCCTAATCCCTGGAATGTGTGTCTGTTATATGACACGGCAAAAACAACGATACAGATGTGATTAAGGATCTTGACACGGGGAAGTTATTCTAGGTTAGCTGGGTGGGTCTGATGTAATCATGGGGGTCCTTAAAAGAGGGAGGCAGATCAGAGAGCAGAAGCCTACGTGTTGACAAAGCAGAAATTAGAGTCATGTCCTCTGAAAGTGGAGGAAGAGGCCACAAGCTAAGGAATACAGGGGACCACTAGAAGCTGAAAAAGGCAAGGAAACCGAGTCTTCTACAGCCTGCAGAAGGCACCTGACCTGCCATCGCCTTGATTTTAACCTCATGAAATTGATTTTGGACTTCTCATCTCCAGAACGGTGAGAGAATAAATTTCTGTTGTCTTAAACCACTAGTTTGGGGCTAAGCAGCCATAAGAAACTAATACACACCCTTCCATTCAGCAATTCCACTCTGAAAATGAACACAGGAAAAGTCATGTAAAATAAAGTGGGAAGGTCTGAAGGGGGCCAATCACACACTACCGATCAAGGTCAATTACACACCCCAACTGGAAGAAGCTCAATTACAGACCCCAATAGGAAGACTCATACCTTGCATTCCCAACAGGAAGGGTCTCTACTGCCCCAGGAGGAGGAAGGAAGATAATCTGCTCATCCAGCAACAAGCCCAGCCAATGGGAACCATCACAGCTCATTGGATACGAAGCCATCACCACCCTGAACTCTCCCTTTCCTCCCATGAACTTTTGTTCAAAGAGCAGCACCCCCGCCCCGCCCCCCCCAAGTTCCTCCTTTTTCTCTGCAAAGTACCATTCCTCTCCTCTGTGTGCTGGACTTGCCTATGGTTTTTTGCTACAGCAGGTTTGTCCCGAATTGCAATTCTCTGCTAGTCCCCAATAAACCCGTTGTGCTGGTCAAATAACTGGCTGTTTCATTTTTGAAGGTCAGCAACGTCTAGGACTTCATCCTACAGATACACCTGAATCGGTACAAAATGATTCTGGACGAGCTTCTTTGTTGATGTCTGCAGGTGAACTGTCCTGTCAGGGAACAGGTTCAGGCTGTGATCTCATGCTGTCTGCAGGGCTCGAGTCACTCCGAGGCATGCTTCATCTTTCCTCCCACACTGACACTGGCAAGGTGACGCCTCTCCAATGCGCCTTCCCTCCGCCAACCCCACATCCAGCATTTAAATGACAGGAAGATCACCGATGCTGCAGCAGGTTTCCAGCTGGCACCCAGGGTCAAGCACTAAGGAACTCCCTCATGAGCTAACCCTTTGAAAAGCCCCTGCACGAGCCCAAACGGAGCTCTTCTCTGTCAACAAACACAATACGCAGTCCTTTGTCTCCCGTGCAGAGCGAGTCTTTTTCCTGACATGTGGGAAATACTCCTGCGTGATGTATTAGAATTCCTCAAAGAGGGAGAAAGAGGAAGGTAAATGTATTTCCGTGACTTCAAGTACAAATCCCCGTGTGAGGCCTCGTGCAATCCTCAGAGCTGGGCTAGGGCTATTTTAAAACTAATGTTGTGCATGAGGCAAACCTACTCAACTGAAAAATCTTCTGTTACAGGATAGAGATGGGCAAGAAATCAGTGCTGGGGCTCTCGAGTGCTTGATTGTGGTTATAAACATTACTGGCTGCCTCAGCAGAGCCGCTCAGAGGCGACCATAAACCTTTCGCGGGGGACTCGGGAGGCAGGGCTGACACGGCAAGTTCAAACCCTGAGCCTGTTTTCGTCGGAGTCTTCCCAGGCTGCTAAAAATACCCACGGATCTGCCCGAAGCTGGGGCAAGCAAAAGAAACCTTTCTCCCCCCTGCCTCCATATCCCCTGAGAGGAAAGGGGCCAGATAAGAAGGCGGGATGGTGGGGCCGGAGGTGAATTCAACAAACGCAAGGGGCAGCAACTCTTGCCAGACCTGCCTGCCAGGGACGTGTTGCCTTACGCTGAAGGTGCTTAGACTGAGGTGAAGGCACGGCATGAACTTTGGAGCCAGAGAGACCTGGGTTCGAATTCCTGCTCTGACACTTGTACTAATTTGAATGGCTCTGTTTTCAAACCATGTGGCTTTATAAGCCTCAGTTTTCCCTTCTGTAAAATGGAGCTAATAATACCAACATGTGGAATGTAAGCTTTAGAGATAATGTATCGCAAGTACCTGGCATAGACGGGGCCCTTTACAAATGGTAGCTGTTATTATTGCTATAGCAGTCTAGCGGAGAAAGATCCTTAAATGCAATGGGAAATCAAACCAGGAGGACAATCACACACAATCCCAGACATGTACGGTTTGGACAACAAGTGTCAGAAAATTTCTCAAGAAGAGTCCATCCTGCTAAGATCATGCCCAAACTCTAGTCCATGGAAATCTCTCTCATGCTTCTGAAGCCAGATAAATGCTAGATTTCTTCTAGCCTGCCAGCTGTGCCAGGGGTTGGTCCCTCCTTTGCACCACTGCACTATTCGTCCACTTGGTATCTGGAGAATTGAACAGCAGCATTCCTTCTCTGACACCCAGGTAACTTGAAACTGGCAGGTGTGTAATAAATGACTAAATCAGAGGGTTTGGGTGGCTAGTGAGGAATTCCCTGGATAGAGAAAACAGGGAGGTGTTAGTGGACGTGGCATGTGTATCACTCGGAGGTCAATGAGAAAGGCTGGGCCACTGCATATACCGGCCCCTCCTTCAGATGCCAGCCACAAGTGGGGTCCCCAGGCCACCTGCACCTCTGACCAACTGGCTGCAAAACCAAGGGGGGGTTCCCATGACTCACTTAGGTTCAATAATTCACTAGGACAATTCGCAGAACTTAGGAAAGCCCTACACTGATGGTTCAGTTTTATCGTAAAGCATGTAGATCAGGGCCAGCCAAAGGAAGAGACACGTAGGCCAAGGCCTGAGCACTAAGCTTCTGTGCCCTGTCCCCGTGCAATCAGGGATGTCACACCCCACCCCACCCCACCCCACCCCCCGGCACATCCACGTGTCCACCAACCAGGAAACTCCACTGAGCTTCGGTGTGCAGAGTTTTTACTGGGATTTCATTCCACACGTGTGACTGATTGGTGTGACTGAACGCAACCTCCAGACCCTATTCCCTCCCCAAACGTCTGCCTGGCTCACAGTCCCAACACGCTCTCATCACACAGCGGGGCTTCCCGGTCTCATCCTGGTCAGATGACCCCATCCTGAGTCATCTCATCTCTCAGCAGAAACTCAGGTGGATTTAAGAGGCTCATGAATTAACAAAGACACTCCTATTACATGGACAATTCCAAGGATTTTGAGTCTTATTCCCAGGAACTAGAGATAAAGGCCCAATTCTTCACTGTACAACAGATGTAAAGTGCGGGAGGGCAGGAACATGCTGGAACACTATGAGGATGGACTGAAACCCATGACCATTCTCTGGTGTCAGTGTCCTGAGGAAGCTGGGCCCTTCGTCATGATCTGAACACAGACACCTGGCCTAGGAGCTGGTGTCGCTGCAGGAGGATACAGGACAAGGCAGAGCAATTGCAGGCCTGGCCGCTACCCCAAGCCAACAAGGTGAGAAAGCAGATAAGCTACATCTAATGTCAGGTGCCAAAAGGCTGCTTCTTCACTTCCACCCTCCAAATCTCCCACAGGGACCTCTCTTGTGGCCGCTCTCATCAGACATGGGGGAGGGAATTCTGGGAAATGCAGTTAGGCCCAACCAAGGCGATGCATGATAAAGCCACCAAATGTGTGTGGGAACAGTGAGAAGCCAACACCAAAGCAAGGCCAACCCTAATGGTAGTTGTGGAGGGGAGAGGACGTGGTACTAATCTCCATGGTATGTATTAAGGGGTGGTAGGAAAGGTGTTTCTAGAACAGCTGTGGAGCCCATAACTCTGGAAAAACACTGACCACACCTTTGGTCTTTTAAAGAATGCAGACACCCTGGGAGAAGTCATTGAGATATAAACCATAGTCTAGGGGGTTTCTGGCCCTTTCTCTGCATCTAACTTGTTTCCTCATCCTTGACTGACTCAAACCTCCAATGCAGCAAAGCAGACTTTGCCCATGGTCTGTAGAATCGAGTTACTTTATAGACTGTGTTTCTATGTAAGCCACAGGCAGACCCAGAAGCCCTTGCATTCATGGTTTGGCATCTCCCTCCCTGAATCCACTCACTGTCCCCACTCAGGGTGACATACAAAGGACTTAACAGGCACCACAGGCTGGGTGCAGCCCTTGAGCCTTGCGCTCCTCAGGCACCCAGGAATGCCCGGGGCCTGTCCAGCACCTCCCTCAGCCTGCCTCTCAGCCATTTCACAGCCTGTTTGCACTTCTGTCAGAGAGGAGCCAAAACTCAAAACAGTCCATTTTACCATCTGGAAGCCTGTGTAGAGAAAAGGACGGAGGGGAGACGGAAGAGCAGGAGCTAAAATGATGACTCGGGTTACCAGTTCCTTTCAGTTACTCATTCACAACGTTATCTGGGAATAATTAAGATGTTGAAGGAAAAGTAGATGCAGAAGAATATTGTGGATGAGTGACAAGCTACTGAGGAAAAGACAGATACATCCTAGATGTCCTTGGGGTCCCAGGAATTGTTTAATCCAAAACTCCACACCGTTACCGGGTGATACTGCTTTACTACTGCTTTAGAAAATGTGGTCAACATAGCTACAAGCCAGAAGCCAGCACCTCAGCAGTCACCTGGATTCTTCTCTCTCTTCCCCTGCGTCCAAGCCATTAACAAGCCCTCCAGGTGCCACCTCCAAAGCACATCTCAAACCCACTTGCTGCTCCACTCTGTACAGCGCTTGTCGGACCCCCATCACCTCTTGCCTGCTCTACCGGAATGCCTTCTCCACTGGCTCCCTGTGCCTTTTCTCTGTTGATGGGGACTCTTGTCATGTCCTTGGTATATGACATATTCTTGGCTTCCTTCTTGGAATAAAGAATTCCCACCATGGGAGTCCCACATCCTCAATGTTTCAGAAATCAGAACGCAAATTCCCAGGGCCACTTGTGGATATGTGACCTGGAACCCACACACTGGCTACTCTCCACGCAATGCGTCTCAAAGGTCCATTTTTGTTGATGTAGTTGGCAGTGGAGAGTCCTAACGGCCTGTGGCCAGAAGAGCAGCAGCAGTGGCCCAAAGGCTGCCAGGCCGAGAGGCTGGTGCTGGGGCAACAGCATGTGGAAGGCCGTGCCCCTGGCACTTGGTATTCGGCCATAGCAGCACAGAGAGGCCAGCACCAAGCCCCTCTGCAGGCACTGCTTTGGGGGCTGCTCTCGAAAGCTTAATGTCGAGTCAACCTGGTTCTCTCCAGTCCTTCCAGGAACTTTGTGAATGACCTCACATCCTTTAATAAATGAATCTCTTTTCTGTACAAACTAGACAGAGTGGATTCTGTGGTTTACTCTAAGAACTGACTGGCAAACCCCTCTCCAATCTGTTCTCCCGACAGCAGCCAAAATGGTCTTTTAAAAACTGAAATCGGATCGCACCATTTTCCTCCTTGACAGGCCCTGTGTGACGGGGTCCTGCTCAGCTCCCGACCCGCATCCAGTCCCTGCTGCCTCGATCGCCCACTTCCTCAATTGCCCACTGCCTGGGGCTCTCTCTGCTGCAACCACACAGCCGTGACACAAGTTCTCTCCCCACTCCAGAGTCTGTACCAGCTTGCCACCTGCCTGGTGAGTTTTCCCTTCAGCCCTTCCCAGGCTTGACCCTTGGATCACAGCTTCAATGTCACCTCTTCAAAAAGGCTTGCCTGGCCCACCCTGTTGCCAAAGAGCATGGCTCCTTCATTATTCTCCATCTCACCACAGTTTATTTCCTTCAGAGGATGTACTCCGATCTGTAATTGTCTCTCTTGTTGAATGTTGTGTTGCATTGTTGTTTATTGTATTATTACCTGTTGTACTGTTTATTGACTATTTCCTTCACTAGATGATAGACTCTAAGAGGGCAGAGATCATGTTTTCTCATTTATGCAGGGTCCCCAGACCTAGCACAATCCCTGCTCATTGTAATAACTAGATCAATCTTAGTGGAATGAATGAATGATGACAGTTAGCATTCACTGAGCACCTATGAGCTAAAACTATTTTAAGTACTATTTATCCATATTACCTCATTGAATCTTCACACTAACTCTAATGAGATAGGCTATATTCTCCCTATTCTTCAGATGAGAAAACTGAGCCCAGAGAGGTTAAGTAATTTGCCCAAAGGCACACAGGTAGTATCTGACAGAATGGAGTTTGTACCTAGATAGTCTAGCTTGAGATGGTTTTAAGTAGAGCTGCCGGATATAGAGGGAGGGAGGAAATAAAATAATGAATGAGCAAGTGAGTTAAAGGATTATATAAGTCCAGTATTTCCAGAAACGGGTGATCTCTAGAGATTCCTTTGAGTCCTAGGACTCTATTATTTAATTGGGTAGAAGCCGACTGGAGCTGCTGTACATAATGAGAATTGCACTCATGGAGCACTTGGGTATTTTACCAATCCCCCTGCCAGATACCAACAAATATTATTACATCCACATCTCACAAGGGAATTGCGGTTTCAAATGCAGAGTCACGGAGCTTTTTACTGTGTGCTGAATCACAGAACCTCCTGTGAAACTCAGAGATCCTCGGGGGGAAAAAAGTTCGAGCTTACCAATTTAAACCCTACGGGAGTTAACTGGGCTGGTCAACAGGTGTAGACTTGGGCCAAGGAGAGCCCGCCAGGACCATCTCCTGTCACTCAGTCAGATCCACCCAATCAGCTAATGGTTCTCTTAGCCCCGCCCCCACACTGTTTGGACTGAATTCTGAACAAGCCAGAGTGCTTTTTTCATCAGCAACAGAAAATACCAAAACCTCATCAGATTACGTTATGAATAGTAGAACCTCAGTGTTTGGGTCTCTTCTGAGTTTCTAGAATAATCATGATGCCGATATGAAGGTGATCTGAGTTACATTCTCCCCAGGCCATTGAAAGAGTGAATGAATGAAATACAACGTTGGCTGGAAGATCTGTGACGTCATTGGTTTCAAGATTAATGAAGGGGTCTGCACGAAAACATCGGCAGTGTTTCCCACAAGAGCTGAGATTCAAAGTGATCTCTGCTTTGCTCTTTGTATTTAGTCTCTGTTATAGTCTCTTTATATGTTTCTGCACTTTCTGAGTTGGTTGGTATTCCTGTTTGGTGAACATGTTCTAGTTGCTTTTATAGCAAGAAAAAAAATAGTAACTCTAGTTGCGAACAAGTCACCAAAGAAAGGGGTTTGAGAACTAATTCTGGACATCCATTGGGGTGGCGACCTTGCCATTCAGTAAGCTCTACAGCCGTGTGAAGCCAAAAGGTGGAAGGAGGGGGACACAGAGCACTGCTGAAGAGTGTTGAAGGGAGACTCAGGCAAAGGCCTGGGGACCAAAGGACCCAAGGAATGGAAGTAATCAATCTAGCGGGTTAGGGCCGAGGCAGGGCATGAGGCTCTCCTGTTTTCAGCACTGAAAACGCTGTACCCTGGGAAATGGGGACAGCCGGTCAGCCTATCGGGGCTTGAGGGCAGTGATGTAAAGAGACAGCAAACTTAGAAGGCAGCTGTGTCCACCCTATGACTTTGATCTGTCACCTTCATGAACATTCAGAATCCTTTAATAAAATGGCTCGAACAGAGGCCTGGTCTTTCTCATTCCCCAAGGGGCTCGCTTCATTTCCTGAGAGATGACTTTATTCTCCATTTGTTTTCACAGTGGTCTCTTTAAAGTCTCAGCTGTTCCGGGGAGAGTAAATAGGTTTTAAAATTAATTATCAATTAAAGGGAGGTTAATTGGCACCAGGCTAGTCATCTATTTTGTCTGTAACTGAGCCAGTCCATGCCTCCCCCTGCCCAGAACCCAAAGACCTACGCCAGGGCCAATAAACCCCAGCAGTAGAAGCTGTTCATGTGTGACCCATGGACTAATGAAAATAATTCTCGGTATTTACGTGGTTCCTTTCCCTTGTTGGAAGGTGAATTCTGGGGTCGTTCTGATTTTCCAGTTCATCAGTATGTAAGCCAGCCTTCTAGGTGGGCTTACCAAATTAAGAAAGAAAAAAAAAGTGGCTTGCAAATAGTTTTATTGGCATAAAGATTTTTCACTGGTCCCTACTGCACTTAGGGAAATTACCGTGATAGAGTAAATGCGAGTCATGAGGCCCTAAAGGAATAGCACATTTGTCACCGAGCATGTACTTTCCCGGATAATGAACATCTTGCATATCTTCTTCTACCCTGATTTCATTTAACTTCAGTCTGGTTTCGTCTAAGCTCTTGAAATGTGATCCTGTGCCTTCCTTTCTCCTACTGGAAGGCGCGGGATCCCTTCAGGAGGGGAGAAGGCTGTGGTTTGTGTTAACAGTGATCCTTTGCTGAATTTCACGGCTTTACCCGACCTCGTCATTAATGAATGTTTAGAGGAAGCCAACGGGGAGCATTTGCAAATTGAGTTCGGACCAGACAGGTGAGCGTTTGCCACCAAGATACTTATGTCACCTAGTGTTATGATGTGCGCACATATTGAAATATACCAAATGACAGAAGGGATCCAAGAGGACAGGGGCCAGCTCTTCTCTGCACGCTGTCACCAACCTAGAATGTCTTCCAATGCGGACAACAGGACTTGCAAAAGCCACGTGTCACTTGGGTGTTCTGGGACTATCAACTGATGATTTGAAACGCGGCAAGTCTCTTGGAAGCTCTTGGAAGCTCGTGTGGCGTGATAGTGTGAGTGTTAGGCGACAATGCATTTGGGAACGGCCCTACAAACACAGCCACGCTTTCTCCCCACGCTCTTGCCTCCCACCCTCTCAGGCTCAAAAGGGTAGGCCCTATGCACCCGTGCTGGGGTGACATGGGGGCCGTCACAGAACACATTCCATACTTGCCCCCTTATGAAGTCACTCTTAGATCTGATGTCAGCCCCACTCAGCAGAGGAAGACACTGGGGCAGAGGAGAAAAGGGACTCAGTGACTTGGGAAGGGGACGAAGCTCAAAGGAGAGCAGAAAAGACAAGTTCATCCCTGACTCCTGGGCTGTATTCTCTCCATGGCCCCCTATGGTGTGCACCTACTGCCATTTCTTTCTCTCTGTCCTCAATCCTCCCTGCTCCATGTCAAAGGCCATTTCCTTCCCTTCCTCTCTTCTTCCTCGCATCTCTTAAAGTGGGGTTTCTCAACCACGCCACCACTGACATGTAAGGGCAGGTAATTCTTTGTCATAAGGGGCTGTCCTGCGCACTGCAGCGTCCCTCATCTGTACCCTGACCCCAAACACGTTGTGATCACCACACCTATCTGCAGACGTGCCCCCTGAGAGGAGAAAGCTCCCAGCTGAGAGTCACTGTCTTAGGATGGCCAGTGACACTGAAAGCTGTGAGCTCAGCATAATGGGGACTCTCACGCCTAAGTCCCGTTCTTCATCCTCTGATCGCCCTCACATCCCGAAGGCTGTTGTTTCTGGATCCCACATCCTCCTCCAAAGTCTTTCCAGAATGTACCACTACCTGATTCTCAAGTTTTATCTTCCCCTCAGATGACCCCGGTTTACAACTTTCTTCATAACTGTGGTGACCATATAACTCTTGTCCAAATAGGATCCTCCTGAGAATGAAAACGTGTGGCATTAATAATGACCCTGGGACGACAGGTATAAACGGAGACAGCCCTGGGCAGCTGGGGACATGTGATCACCATAACATAAGCCTCTCCTTGGAAGGAAATGATGCACTTGTTAGCGTGTCTAAAGCCTGACAAAGGGACTTGCCGATGTCACATTCAATTTCCAAGTCCTTGGCGTTGCACACCTGGGTTGGGCTCCCTGATTATACTTCCGAGGAACAGCTCACTAACAGAGGTAAAGGAAATAGGGACTGGAATTTTAACAAAGGAACAAGAGTAACCCATGTTCAAAGCAGCACTATTCACAGGAGCCAAAATGTGGAGACAACCCACGTGTCCAGCGATGGATGAATGGATAAACAAAATGCACACAATGTATGTACATACAATGAAACCTTATTTAGCCATTAGAAAGGAAGGAAATTCAGACACATGCCACAACACAGACAAACCTTGAGGACACTATGCTAAGTGAAATACACCAGTCACAGACGGACAAACATTGTATGATTCCACTTATGTGAGGTCCCTAGAGTAGACGAATTCATAGAGACAGAAAGTAGCACGGGGGCTGCCAGGGGCTGGGGGGGAGGGGAGAGGGAGTGTTTCATGGATGTGGGATTTCAGTTTTACAAGATGAAAAGAGTTCTGTGCTTGGACGGTGGCAATGGTTGCACAACCGGGTGAATGTGTACTTAATACCCCTAAACCGTACACTTAAAAATGATGAAGATGGTAAATTGTATGCTTCCCATTTACCACAACTAAAAATAATAATAATAATAATAATAATAATAATAATAATGATTCAAAAAATGAATTTGGAAGAAGCCAGAGCTGTGTGCAACAGGGAGACAGATGCGAAGGACATGACAAAAGGGCTGGGGCTGGGCGCTGGGATTCCTGTCTGTGATTATTTCCGTCCCTGTCCAGCCCGGAGGGAGGAGCACGCGCTGCACTTGTCCTGAGAGAAGTCATGCTGTCCCAGGCTCGAGAAACCCCAGTGATCAGCGAGAGCCCTAGGGAGCATTCCCCATTTCTCAAATCCTACGCCCTCCTGCCGTTTTTAAAACTTCAGTCATGTCCTCACCCAAGCAGCTAACGGAAATAGCAACATCCTCCTTGGGTGTCTCTGTAGCGTCGCTGCAGTCTCTTGTTTGCATCGATTTTCTTGAGACACTATTTTTAAATCCCTGATTAGCAAAAAGAGAGCCTGCACCTTCCACCGCCGGCACCTTGTCCCTCCGCCCGGCCCTACCCATTGACTCTGTCCAACACGAAAAACCAAGAACAATTTGTTCTCATCTGCCACTGTGCGTTCTTTCTCAGAGGGACGCTCAGCTGTCACCTTCTCAATGGGCTTCATGCAAAGCACGCCCTCTGAGGCAGTGCAGACCAGTGGCCAGATCGGCTTGTCTAGGGCTCTGAGTGGCACTTGCCATCAGTGGGGTTCATCGGGACGATCCAGAAGATGAATGTCCAAGGCCTCATCAGAGCACGAGTGCAAGGTTGGAAAACCTCGCCGCTCCAGTCTGCCCAGAGTGAAGCTGGCCCCGCTCAGTGACCAGGGAGCTCTGACACACCAGGGAGGGGCAGAGTGTCATGGGTCATGAAGTGTGTACACGATGGAAGGGAATCAATTAATAGGTTGGAGAGAGGGTGAGTCATCCAGAGTGCTTTAGCCTACAGGACGAGGTGTGAAAGAACTGGACAGCAGAGGCTTCTGATGGGGACAAGTATTTGGTGTGCGTGTGCGTGTGCGTGTGTGTGTGTGTGTAAGGGCTTAGAGTCAACTTAAGATTTCAGGCAGAAGCCAGACGCCTGCTGCTGTATCTGCCGAGCCATGAACATCCGTCTCAAACAGCTGAAGGTCAGAGCTGGTGAGTCTGGGTAACAAATATTGGCATAGCTTTTATTTTGAGCAAAGTCAGGCTATTTCATCTTCCACCATGCTCCTTGGGAAAATATTTTCCAGGAGCCGAACTATTTCCAGACACACAACAAAACCTGTTCATCTCACTGGGAATTAAATATGGGGGGATACGGAGTTGAGCATGTTTCTGTAAATATTCATTAACGCAACAAAATGATCCTACCATGGGCAAGGCACGGTGCTAGATGGCTCTGTGGATCGCGAGATGGAGGGGTTTACATGACATATGCTTAAGTAAAAATACCTTGTGTTTCCCATTTAGGACAAAGAGCACCTAAAGGCCTAGTGTGCATGCGGGCATGTCACTTTCCATGGACGACAGGAACAGTTTTTTCGTTTGATGTTACTTCTGCCAACCACGTTTCTCAGAGTGAAGCTAAACATGAAGGCCAAGGGAGTTTCACAAATATTTGTTCTTTGGTTAATATTAATGTATGTTCGTGTTGACTCGAATTATCAAATATATGCTGACTTGGTACTAACATAAACGAGGACAGGTGCTAGGTTCTTTGTAACTATTTTCAGAGGCCTTAACTGGTGCCCTGGCTGTTCTTTTTCCTGTTTTTCATCTTTATTGCCAATATTAAGCCCCAATATTAAAGGGAGAAAGCAAGTGAACACTGACTAAACACTCCTATGTAAGTTGCTTTAAATTCATGTGCCATTTCACGACTTTATTTAGTCCTTGACTAGCCGAGAAAGAATTATCATTCCCATCATACAGAGATGAAGAAAGCAGCACAGAAATAAAATAATTTGCCAAAGGTCAAATGATTTGAGTCCCAGTCTGTCTGGCTCTAAAGCTCTCCATAACTATGCAAATAAATGAAGAGATATGCTTCCCTTTATGAAGCACAGAAACATGGCAAATAAATGAAATCAGAGTTAGTTTTCCCTAGTGAATGATATGAGTTGATTTTTCAGATCATTAATCACTTGAGATTAGGGAAGGGACGGGGAAACTGAGAACTCAAGTATCCAAAACCACCATCAGTTGAAGATGAAGCGTTGCTGAAATCGTAACTCTGATCAGTGGGAAGTTACAACTGAATCTGAAATGTTTGCTCTACAACCAACTTTTAATAAACCTGTTTATAGCGTAAATTAGAATAGATCGATGACAAGGGAAGAAAAGCAGGGGGTGTATTGGAAGAGGAGGGGCTTCCGAGTCAGATGATCCTGGATCCAAATGCTACGTATAAGCTGTGTGACCTTAGGCAAAATTCTTAACCTCTTTGAGCTTCACTGTCTTCATGTATGAACCAAAGGTAACACTTCAGCAGGGTGACTGTGAAGTTTAGACAGGATCCCCATTGAGGGTGATCAATAATCTCCTTCCCTTCTCGATTCACTAGATAGAAGATTGTTACTAAAGTGAGTGAGACTACGTCCAAGGCTAGATTGACAATGGTGTTAGTAGACGATGAAGGGATTAGGAAATAATCGCACTGGGAAATTTATTTGAGGGACAAAAATGATCTATCTTCATGACTCAAATATGTGTATCTATGACCTATGTATATGTACTTGTGACCCAACTGTGGAGATGCGTCCATTTCTGGATGGCTGCCAGAAGCAGAAGCATGCCGAGAGACATGGGCCTACTTCCTCGAGCCAAAGAATTCATTCAACACAATCCTTCCCAAAGTATGTTTCTTAAAGCGCTAATCTCATAAATGTTGCCTAAATGGGAATCTAAATGAGCCTTAAGTTTGGCACTGTATGTACCATCTCTCCGTAGGAAATTTTAATACACACTTTAATGGCAAACGTATCTGACCACAGAACTCTTTTCACTTAACACCTATGATTTATCTTATGAAACTAGTGTCCCAATAATACATGCTGGAAAATGCTGTTTGCAGACCAGTCAAAAACCTACTGCATTTCAACAGTATTCAAAGCAAGACATAGAAATTCCTAGTCACTTCTGACTTGCCCTCTGCCATGGGAACCAGCTACCACTGCCTTTCTCCTTCAAAGTCATTTCAGCTTTCACATGTGCTCACTTCAGTTTATTCCACGTAATACAACAAAGGGCAATTTATTCCTGTCTCAGGACTTGAAAGCTAGACTGTTATACAGGGAGGGAAGTGACGTTGCCAAGAATACGAAGTGTATTTCCTAAATCCAACGACCACCACAAGGAACAAACAGAAAGACTGTACTTGCGTCAACACGGGCAGAGACTCATTTTTTTGTGCTTAAAATTCCTTAAAAGGTCAACTGTCCGTATTTGGCACATCAAAGAGGATTTTATTGGGCACATCAGAAGGGTATTCCTTTCAAAAGAGCCACAGAATTAAACAGGACATAAAAGCGCAATTTATCACTTTGTCAAGGTTCAACAAGGTCCCAGACCACATGCTAAGAGCCTGACGCCAACGGGAGCTATCCATTCAATAATCAATGCCAAGAGTCGGTATAGACAATATCAATGAATTTGTAGACTATGTCATACTTGAAACAGCTGTCGGCCAATGTCAGCCATAAAGCTGGCCCTTCGTGCACAGCTGGTGGATGAAAACATTTTGAAGCTGTGGTCAGCACAAGTCCCCTTTTAGGGTTCGTGTCAAATGCCTGGAGCAGAGCACAATTCTGAGATGGTCCCTCAAGACTTCCAGCTCCTACTGTGCATACACCTTTTCCTAGTGCATCAATCAAACACAAATCCAGGGTCTGCTGAGAAGGGATTCTGCAGAAGGAATGAAGAGCCCACATCAATTGACCTGAAGAGACAGATTCTCCAAGTGAGCTTCACCTAGTCACATGAGCCCTGTAATGCTGGGTCTAAACATCAGAGACAGTAAAATCAGAGGTTCAAAGAATGAGGATTCGATACAGCATTGCTAACTTGAAGACGGAGCGGCCATGTGGCCAGTCTCAGCCTTGAGGAGTCGAGTGAGACTGGCCCCAGCAAGGACCTCCATTCTATAGCCACTAGAGAAACTGAGTTCCATCATCACCAAAGAGTATCTTGGAAACAGAATTTTCCCCAGAGGCTCCAGATGAGTACTCAGCTCAGATAACACCTGATTTCAGCTGAGCAGAGAACTCAGACCTGCCATGCTGGACCTCCAATCTCCAGAACCGTAAGCTAATAAGTGGGGTTTGTTTTAAGCCACTAAGCTTTTGGTAACATGTTACAGAGCAACAGAAATCTACTACAAGCCTCCACCAAGTCTGGGTAGTCTAGAGAGCACAGAAAGCAATTCTTAAGCAAGGGCAGCATGCAATAGCTTTCATGATCCCCTAACACTTTTCTAGGTCTGGTATCTCAGCTGATAGTTCGACATCAGGATTAAAATAAAAAACACAAGTGGCAGAAAAGTAATCAAAATCACAATGAGATATTACTTCACACTCAGTAAGATGGCTATATGAAAAAAGAAAAAAGACATAAAGAAATGTGGATGAGGCTGTGGGGAAATTGGAAACCTCATCCATTGCTGGTGAGAATGTAAAATGGTGCAGCCACTTTGGAAGACCGTCTGGCAGGTCCTCAAAAGCTTAAACATAGAGTGATCATATAACCCAGAAATTCCACTCCTAGATATACGTGCATATCCAAGAGAACTAAAAACATATGTCCTCACAAAAACAAACATGAGTGTCCACAGCAGCATTATTTATAATAGCCAAAAAGTAGAATCAACCCAAATATCCATCAGTGGATGAATGGGTACATAAAATGTTAAATAACCATAAAATGGAATATTATTCAGCCATAAAAAGATGTGACGTATTGACATCTACAATATGGATAAACCTTGAAAACTTTATGCTAGAAATCTGAAAGGAATCACTCATCAAAGGCCATCTATTGTATAAATCCATTTTCATGAAATTTCTAGAATAGACAAATCCGTTGAGACAGAAAGTAGATTAGTGGTTTCCAGGGGATGGGGAGGAAGAAATAGAGACTAATTGCTAATAGGTGTAGGGTTCCATTTTGGGGTGACGGAAATATTCTGGAATTAGATAGTGGTAATGTTTGACTGACATAGTGAATACACTAAAAACCACTGAAATGTATACTTTAAAAGAGTGAATTTTCTGTCATGTGAATTCTATTTCAATAAAAATTTAAAAGATAACAACAGAAGTGACAAAAAGCTCATATGTTAAGTGGTTGTTGTTTTTTTCAACTACATCTATCCTCTGTGTTTTATTCCAACCCCAGATTTTTATTGTGAAAAGTTTGAAACATATAGTAAAGTTGAAAGAATGAATTCCTGAATATATTCCACCCATAGGCAACATATTTGTTTTAGTGCCCTCTCACTTTCTTTCCATGCATACACACACACGGTTTGGGCTCTTTTCCTTAACTGGATCATGTGTGCTTGTTTTGACCTCACCCGAAGGGTAAGTTTTTTGAGGGTAAATAACTTCTTTGGCATTCTGCAAGCTATCTAAAAATAAACAATAATGAACAGACGTAGTACAATGCCTCACTCGTCTCCAGAAACACTCCTCTCCAGAACAGTGGTCTTCACTTGGTAAGCAACCGAACCCTTCCTTTGATTGACGTTATTCAGATGAGCTTCGTTTACCCAGAAAACTAACACTTGGGAGGATTAAATTTAGAGCACTTGGCACATAGTGAGTGATCAGTAGCTGGTATTGCTGGGTTGCAAATAAACCAGGTGTTACTAAAACAGTAAACAAGCAGCTTAAGCTTTGGTATGAACAACCAGTGAAAAAGTCTTGAGTTAAGTAAGTTAGTTAATGCAGTAAAATTTATGCCCTAGGCTTATTTAGTGCAGAGGCAATAGAGAGAGTTCACTGACTGGTAGGGGCTGCCTGGAGCACGGGGTTGCTGTGATTGATTGGTGATGTCTGCCTCGGCACCAGATGTGGTCTATCCTGAGTGGACATGTTTTCCACATGTAATCTAGATTTATAAATACAGCATGAATGCACAGTAGAGGCCTGTCCAGTCAAAAATCAATTTTGATAAAGATGTCTAGGTTCTTACTAAACGCTCTTCATCATGCCTGACTTTTTCTTCCTGGTGTCATTTTATTGCTTACCTATGCAACCTCCCACCCACTCTTCTCTCCCACCATCGTCTCTCTATTCTGTTACCCAGATGACAGAAACCACAGAAACTTAAGACAAAAACAACACACGATGTGACTGGAACCAAATTCTAACATCTGTGAGTGCCTAGAAGTATGAAGAGAAGAATGGTACAACATACCTTCCCTCCCCCTCTCAACTTAAAATAATTCAGCATCTCTTCCTCTCCTTCCTTGGGAAGTGGCTTCCAGCTATAGTTCCTCAAACAGGGAAGATTTTTCGATGTATCTACATCAGAACCTTATTCAGTATCTTAAGTGAAGACTCAGCACTGCAAGCCACGGTGATAGTTCCTATGAATACTTTGGCATTCAGAATGCTCAGTCAGGTCATCTCTTTTCTCTTATATGAAGACTTTCTTAGGAACCCACTCTATATAATAATCCATTGAACATAATATTTTTCAAAGAATTTTCACAAATATTGTCTAATTTCATCTGACCTAGATCAGGGAGAGTATATTATGGTTCTCACGCTACAGATGAAAACTCAGATACTGAAGTATCTGAGAAACTAAGTGAACTTCCTGAAATTACATAGGCTGGTATAGCATGATCCAGTATTGCTCCCATGAACTTTCTCTGGGGGCAGCAGAAAAAGCCTGGCCCACTGGCCAGCTGCATGGTAAATATAGGCAAGATAATAAACCTCTCTGAGCCTCAATTTCCTCATCTGTAAAACTGTGAAAGCTACCTTTTAGGCTTGGTGTGACAGGTAAAGACCTGTAAAGTGCTATGCCTTTGTCTGCTGAAAAATGGCTCTCCAAAGATACAGCCTGACTTCCTAATTCCTGGAACCTGTGAATATTACCTTATATTGTGATTACCTTGTGTGATTAAGTTAAGGGTCTTGAGATGGGAAGCTCATCCTGGATTATTCGAGCAGACCCTAAATACAATCATATGTATCTATAAAAGAGAGGAAGAGGGAGATTTGACACCCAGACACACAGAGGAAAGAAAGTGATGTGAAGACAGAAGAAGAGATTGAAGTGATGCAGCCACAAGCCAAGGAATGTGCTGCACCACACATGCAGCATACGTGTGATACACACACACACACACACAGACACGGGTAATGACATGCCTTTCTCATAGGGTCACTGGGAGAATTAAATGAGATGATGGTTATTCCAGGTCTGGCACAGTTCCTGACACATCATTACCACTAAGCAATTGTGAGGTACAATCACAATAGGAAAAGCCACTGTCTCAAAGTGAAACTCAAACTTAAGGTAGAAATCTGGATGAACCTCTTAGGGCTGCTGTAGCAAATTACCACTAAGTGGAGGGCTTAAAACAACACAGTTTTATTATCTCACAGCTCTGGAGGCCAGAAGTCTAAAAAGGGTCAGAAGAGCCACGTTCTTTCTAGAGGCTCTAGGGGAGAACCATTTCCCTGCCTTTTCCAGCTCCTAGAGGTCACTCCTGTTCCCTGGCTCGCGGCCTTGCGTCACTCCAACCTCCACTTCCATCATCACGTCTCTGACTGACCCTCCTGCCTCCGTCGTGTAAGTACTCTTGTAACCACACTGAACACACCTGATTACTCCAGGACACTGTCCCCATCTCAGGACCCTTAACTTAACCACATCTGCAAACTCCCTTTTGCCACATAGGGTGACATATTCACGGGGACTGAGGACGAGGGCATGGCCCGTGTAGGCGGCCATTATTCTGCCCACCACAGAAACCCTTCGTGCTGCTTCATCCATCAGAGGGGAGAAAAGTCTTCCCAATGGGACCTGGTTTTTCTCCAACTGAATATAGTGGGACAAGATTGAAATGTGCATTTAAATACAATGTTGAAGCCCAGCAGACACTTTTACATGCTCAGGAGCCGTTTAAATTAGGAGACTTAGAATCCAACAGGTGGTTCACTTACCTCATATACATAACAAAGGGGGACAGCCACGGGGACCTTAGATAATGGTCCTCGCTTTCTTTTTAAAATGGTCGGGAGGGGAATTATCACCCAGCAACATTTCTGCTGCTGCTGGTCAGCGGCTCATGTCATCAATGGGAATGTTCATCCCAACCACGTTCCTGACCATTTAATTTCCATGACATCATCGCTTCTTTTGATAGAAAAGAGCCCTGCGAACTGTCCCCGAGGAATACGTTTTGGCTCACTCCCTATTCACTCCTCTGCATCTTCTACTTTTCTTCTAAGACTCTTCTAAGCCATGCAGCCCCACTTCCATAGAGATCTGCTGCCTCTGCCTCACAGTGACTGTCCCGCCTTCCTTCCTCTCTCCGACACACCCTCCCGTCTCCCATCTTCTGCCCGGAAAAATCTTCTCACTAACATAGACGTTCAAACATGACATCCAGAAAGGAGTGGGGTGTCTAATGCTGACTCAGTCGAAAGGAGAGCAATGGCTGCCGAGGGCAGGGCGGGGTGGGGGACCACAATGGAAAGGGACTGCTAATGGGTCTGAGAGCCTTTTGGTGATGACTGCACAACATGGTGAACAGATTAAAAAGTACTGACCTGTACACTTTAAATGGGTAAATTATATCTCAATAAAGCTATTTTTTTTAAAAAAGAGTCTCATTGGCTCAATAAATATGAGCAGACCAGGTTCCTTGGGAAGTGTGTGTTTTCTTTAGTATAAATAAATCCTACTGATTTAATAAGTAACATTAATAAAAATTGTATTTCATTTCATACCTCCTAGAAATTTCATCCAGCCTCTTTGCTCACTGGGGTTCACCTTATCAGCGGGGATACAAAGGTGATCATACAGGCCCCCGTCACAGACTTCCGTGTCTACTTGAGGAGACAGTGAGAGTAACAGACTGTGACACAGTGACATGATAAGAGCTGCGACAGAGATAAGCAGAAAGAGCTTTAGGAACACCATAGGAACCAGGAGACCTGGAATGCGTTTAGCCTGTCCCCTTGAAGCCAGAAATCCACCCCTAGTAAAAGCATCCCTGACACCCCAATACCACTCACAATGTCCCCCGACCTCACCCCACCATGCCCTCCATCACCCTATCTGTCTACCAGTGCCTGGGCCCCGGGGTCCATTCCTGTTTCTGACTTGCTCCTCTACCTAAGCTAGCCTGGGGCTGAGGTGAAAGGCACGGCATGCAGTTTGAGGGAAAGCTTCCCAGCAAAGGTGCCACCTCCTCATAGTTTTGAAGGACACGATGAAGAAGGGACGATGGAAGAAAGCAGTCCAAGAGAAGGACACAGCCATCCAAAGACACAGGCTAGATGTATATTTAGTCTAAGCCCAGAAATTGCAAGCAGATCTGTGTGGCAAGGCCATAGGGGGTTACATGCCACGAACAGGGGAACAGAAGGGGCCTGGGGATGAGTGTCACACTGGGGCATTAGGACCTTACGCTGAGGGCTACAGACACTCTTCAAATGCCTGTGAGACACGCGAATGTTCACACAGCACTAGTCACAACAGTCAAAAGGTGGGAGCAACCCAAATGCCCATCAACAGAAGAATGGATAAACCAAATGTGGTGTCCTTACAATGAGATATTATCCAGTCATAAAGAGGAACGAAGTACTGATACCTGCTACAACATGGATGAACTTCGAAGACGTTACAGTAAGCCAGACACAATGAACACATATTGTACAATTCCACTTGTAGGAATTACCTTGAGTAGGCAAATCATAGAGACAGAAGTACCTTAGAGGGTCCCAGGAGCTAGGGTAGGAGGACAGGGAGCTATTGCTTACTGGGTGCCGGGTTTCCTGTGGGTGACGGAAAAGATTTGGAAGCAACACTGTGGATATACTTAGTGCCGCTGAATTATACAGTTTAAAATGGCCTATGTATACAGCGGGTGCCAAAAAAATGTATACACATTTTAAGAAAGCAAAAACCTGTATTAAAATTGGAATACAATGAATTATACTAGCATTCATTTGATGAACGCCATCTTTTGAGCGAATGTCACACTACACATTGCTACCGTAATTCAATTCAACTTCAAAAAGTATAGATAACATCTCTTAAAATGTGTGCATTTTTTTGGCACCCCTGGTATATATTTCACACTTAAACACATTTTTTTAAGTATGAGAAACATAAATGTTCATAGCAGTATTACTCATAATAGCTAGAATGTGGAAGCAGCCCACATGTCTATCGGCAGATGAATGGGGAAACACAATGTGGGCTGCACGTACAATGGAGTACTATTCAGCCATAAAAAAGGATATGAAGCACTGACACACACTACTGAACCTCCACAACATATGCTAAGTGTAAGAAGCCACACACAAAAAGTCACACATTATATGATTCCATTTACACGAAGTGTCCAGAACAGGCAACTCCATGGAGACACAACACAGACTGGTGAGTATCAGGGGCTGAAGGAGGAAGGAATGGGGAGTGACTGGGTACGGTGTTTCCTTCTGAGGTGATGAAAATATTCTGGAACTAGATACAGGTGATGGTTGCACAACATTTTGAATGTACTAAATACCACTGAACTACCTTCTTTAAAATGGTTAATTTTAAGTTATGTGAATTTTACCTCAACTTTTTTTTTTTAAAGTATGAGATGAATAGCTTTCTGGTTCTACAAATATCTGTCCCACAATTTGAGGGGTTTAACAGAGCAGACCCCAAAACCCAAGGCAGAGTCTTCACTCCAATGCAATATTCTTCCAGTTCTTGGCAACACCTGCTAGGCAATCAAAAGAGGCGGAGTTTGCACCCCTACAATGCTGCAGCTATCAAATGAAACCAAAGATAAGAGTTGTGTAAAACAGGCAGAGTCAAGGCCATTTCTAAACAGTAAGCCCTGCTTTACCCCTTGCTCCAGCCACAAGGCAGATTTGCACTTGAAAAGGGTGACATCTGGTCTGCCTGGGTATCAGTGGCTTGGCCTCTGAGTGGGGGCTGCCAGTGCCATGTTTGGAAACCACAGCAGGAAGTACCTCTGGTTCCAAAGAGCTAGAGCTCCGGAGAGTTCGGGGCAACCCCCTGAACCCTCTCCTTTCTCCAGGCCTCCCTTCCACATACTGCTTTTAAGTTTCCTCCAGATGATTTCCACCCCTGGGTTTTAGTCTTTCTTGTAAAACCACAATCTTATTCCTTCTAGTTCAATAAGTTCAGGAGAAACTCAGCAAGGGCTTTAGAAGTTCCTGGGGCGTCAAGAATGAAGTTAATGTGGCTCTGTGTGCTGGAGAACGGGCTTGGTTTCTCATGTTCCTCGAGTCCTTGAGTCTTTATAATAAATAGGAGCATTCATTTTTCCCTCTGCGTGAATGAGGCTGCCCACAGCTCCCAGATGTACACAGGCAGGAGCAAGGAAAACACCAGTCGTGCAATCTACTCACAATGCCAGTGGTCTCGGGGCAGAGCAACCTCATGAAACAGGATAATATTAAAAGGAAAGCAAAAGACAAAGAAATTTGGATGTTTTTTACAATTTTTACATCAAGATTTTCAACTGCCTTATAATATTCTACAGTGGCTCTCAACTGGGGGCGGTTCTGCCCCCCAGGGGACACTTGTCATTGTCTCAAGACATCTTTGGTGGTCACTGCCAGGGAAGGGGGGTGCTACTGGCACCTGTTAGATACAGGGGGGATGCACAAGACAGCGCCCTACAACAAAGAATTATCCGGCCCAGTGTATCAACAGTGCCAAGGTTGAGAAATTCAGTTACACCCTATTTACATAAAAGACTATTTTATATTTTATTTTGAATATATTTTAGTCAATCAAGAAGACATTTAGATAGATTCCCAAATGTTTATGCAAAGTATTTCCTGGTGATAAAATTCCTAAAATAGAAAATTCAGTAACACAGAGTCCCGAAAGCTTCCTCACCCTTTTCATTAGTCTATAAATCGGCCGACGAGGGATTGTTGGTATATATATGCCTGAAGTGACCACAGTGGGAACGGCCACTCCACAGGGGAAGTCTGCACGGGATTCTGGGACGCTGAGCTCTACTGCCAGATGAAGAGCGTGGTGTCTGCCCTCAGGTTGCACTCAATGTGACAGACTGTCTAACAGAAATGCAAACAGTAAGCCCTGCCTTCCCCCTTGCTCCAGCTACAAGGCAGATTTGCACTTTAAAAGGGTGACATCTGGTCTGCACCACCACCCCAAAAAGATGCCTTGAAGTCCTAATTTCCAGTACCTGAGAATGTAACCTTATTTGGAACTAGGGTCACTGCAGATGTAATTAGGTAAGATGAGGTCATACTGGAGTATGCGGGCCCTGAATCCAATATGACTGGTGCCTTTAAAAGAAGAGGAGAAGAAACACAGACACACACAGGGAGAACGCCATGTGAAGCTGGGAGGAGAAACTGAGGTATGTAGCTGCAAGCCAAGGAATGCCAAGGATGACTGAGAACTACCAGAAGCGGAAAGGACTCTTCCCTACGGGGGTCATGGGGAACATGGTTGGCCTTACCAACACTTTGATTTTAGACTTCTAGCCTCCAGAATTGTGAGAAAATACATTTTTGTTGTTTTATGCCCGTTTGTAGTACCTGTTACAGCAGTCCTAGGAAACAAATACAGTCATACAAGAGCTAAATAACATAAAATTCCTTCATTTTGAATGAACAATTGGATAATTGTTCCAATCAATGTGGTGGTAAGCAACAGAAGATTCAATATTGAAAAGATACCAGAGAACCTGTCACATCGTTGAAGGCTACATGGAGGATCTGTGATTGTGGGAGATGTGAAAAAGGAAGAAAGTGATAGAAGGAAGATGGTCTGATGAGGTGAAAATTATGCCAAGAAGAGCTGTAAATTCTCAGAGACGAGGCACGATGTAGAGTGGCATCAATGCCAATTCTTGACTAAACAATCAACTGGGATCTTTTCAAACCCTGGATATTAGTAATGTCAAAGGTAAGAAGATGTATTTAAGACTTTAAAGTCAGGTTACAATCCGGAAGAAAGAGATAACTGAAAAAGGAGAAAGAGGTAACGAACAATTGGAAGTAAATAAAGATACAATTCCATTTACAATATCAAAAAACATAAAGTAAATTTAAAGTGTGGACAAAACCTATCCCGTAAAAACTATAAAACATTACTGAAAGAAATTTTAAGAGACAAAAAAAAATAAAATGATATACTATGTTCATGGATGGGAAGAACCAAATATTTAAGATCTTGATTCTTCCCAAGCAGATTAATAGCTTCAACATGACTCTAACCAAAATGCCAGCAAAGTTTAATAGAAATTGACAAGCTGGTCCTAAAATTATGTGGAAATGTACTTACCTAGAATAGACAAAACAATTTTTAAAAAAGAAAAACAAAATTGAAGGACTTATTGACCATATGGTATTGACTGAAAAGACAAGACATATAAATCAATGGAACAGAACAGAGAGTTCAGAAATACATCCACAGATATGGCTAATCGGTTTTTGATAGAGGCATCAAGGTAATCTGATGAGAAAAGAAAAGTCACAGTGTCAGATATGGTCAATAAGGTGGATGAGGACAGACCATAATGTTTTATTTGACAGAAACTGCCGTATAGCAGAAGCGATGTGTGACACAGAGTGTTGTTATGATGGAGGATGATTTAAAACACACCTTCTCTCAACCATAGTTCACACCCGACTGACTGCACTGAACAAGTTGAAACTTGTCACACACTGTTCCTAAGGTTCGACGCTTTGCTTCCCATATTGAAGATCCTGCCTTTCCATTTGATGGCACTCAGCAGCAGTATTCACCATATTGTTTGATCACAACGGGAAGACTCCATGTCACACATCACTTCTGGTACAGAAATTTCTGTCAAATAAAAACATTATGGTGTGTCCTCATCCACCTTATTCACAGTATCTGGCACCTTGTCACTTCTGGCTCTTCCCCAAAGTCAAAATGATTCAGGACATCGAGGTAGCCATGACAGCGCAACAAATGACACTCAGAACACAGGACTCCCAGAACTGCTTCAGAAAGTGGCAAGAACAATGGGGTCAGTGTGGAGTGTTTGAAGCGAGGGGGAGTATTTTGAAGGGGATTAATGGCATGTGTCTTTTACTGTAATAAATTTTTTATTTAAGCATTTTTTAATTTAAACATATGTTTTGATCACACCTCATGAGACAAACAACCTCATTTTTTTAATGGGCAAAAGATTAGAAAAGACATTACTAAAAGAAGGTACATGTATGACCAATAAGCACACGGAAAAGTGCTCAACATATGTCATCAAGGAAATACAAATAACAACCACAATGAGATACCATCACACGCCTATTAGAATGGCTAAAACTAAAAGACAGACAATAACAAACGTTGGCTAGGATGTGAAGCACCAGGAACCCTCACACATTGTTGGTGGGGATGTAGAAATGGTACAGCTACTTTGGGAAAAGGTCTGGTAGTTTCTTAAAAAGTAAATATCTACTTGCCACACAACCCAGCTACTCTTAGGTATTAACCCAAGAAAAATGAAAACATATGTCCATACAAAGACTCGTACAAAAATGTTTATAACAGCTTCACTCAAAACATCCAAAACCTAGAAACAACCCAAATGTGCAACAAAAGGTGAACAGATAAACAAACATGGAAGTCTACCCGACGGTGAAAGGAAACAAACTACTGACATATGCAACGACATGGCTGAATCTCAAGAGTATATACTGTCTGATTCCATTATATGAAATGACATGAATTGTAAAACTAGAGTGACAGAGAGCAGATAGATTAGTGGTTGCCTGAGGCCAGAGGTAAAAGAGGGATTGACGTCAAAGAGACTTGAAGGAATTTTAGGGGGGAGTGATAGAAATCGTCTATATTTTAACTGAGATGATGGTTACTTGGGTGTATAGAGTTGTCCACACATCAACCTGTACACTTAAAATGGGTGCCATTTATCGTATGTAAACTATACCTCAATAAAACTGATTTAAAAAATAATGGAGGCAAAGATCTCCTTGATATTTTTGGAGTCTAAAGAGGTGTGGCTGGGTGTGGTTTCATTCGCCTGTGTCAGCAAGCCACGTTATTCGGGTGTTTTGATGACACGCAGCTAGAGACCAGGATTCTGAGTTTTTCTCTGCTGACTTATGTGTACGTCTTTCCAGCAGTCAGTAAATGATGACACTAAAAGGTTGGAGATCAATTCTCATCTGTGTGCTCTGCGGCAGGAAACTGATTGTGATTCGCGACGTTCTCTCTGTCATCCTCTCTTTGAAAACGCAGAGAGAATGAAAAACCTGTCATTTACCTGAAAGAGGCAGGCCAGTTTGGGGTCCGGATGACCAGGGAGGACCCAGCAGGGACTGGTTAATGAACTCAGGGGCTGGTCTACCCCGTGCTTCGGGCAGGGAGGCAGAGAGACACGCGAGGCAGTGTGGACACTGCCCTAGCCACCCAAGTGGCCTGTCCCCCTCCCTCCTCATCCCACTCCACTCAAGTCCTACCCAAGAATCAGATTGTCCTTAAAACGGACTGCATCAGTTCTCTTTTCCAAACCCTCCAATGGCCTCCCTTTGCATTTAGGGTAAAATCCAGAAAGCCTTACTGTGGACTGTGAAGCCCCGTATGTGAAGCAATCCCCTGGGGCGCTTGCTCACGAGGCCGATTCCAGGCTCCCTGTCCAGACATGCTGATCCCGGGAGTCTGAGATGGACCCAAACATCTGCATTTGCAACAAGCCCCTGTGAGAATCCTGGTGCATGGGACTCACGCACAAATCCCACTTTAGCAATTCTGTCCTCCAGATTGGGCCTCCCTGGCTCTCCTCTCATCCAGTACCACTCGTTGTCCCCTGGCCTATGATCTCCAAGTACACAAGTCCCCCCTCTTTCCTTTGAAGGCA
Source organism: Rhinolophus sinicus (assembly GCF_036562045.2). Taxonomy (NCBI): domain Eukaryota; kingdom Metazoa; phylum Chordata; class Mammalia; order Chiroptera; family Rhinolophidae; genus Rhinolophus; species Rhinolophus sinicus. Next base: position 29,159,916 of record NC_133765.1, on the reverse strand, counting down.
CCAAGTCATTTCCCAACGGCAGAGTCCAGGAGGGTATTGTATATGCTTTAGCCACTGGCCCCGGTCTCCATCAGCTAGCTCCTCCCGTGTGTGTTCTCTGATTTAGACAGCACTCAGTTCCTCGAAGTCCAGTAAAGTGCTATTTTAAACTTAGCTTCAAGACAAGTTATCAATATGTGTCTTTGAGACAGAAAACACCGGTTTCTTTCCTGTTTCAAGATGTTCGGATGGCCTGGATTTCTCTACTTAGAACATCAATTTCGGTCCAATCCCGCCCGGCCCGGCCTTTCAGTTAAACGTCTACGTCTTCCTACTAGACTGAAAGCCCTCCAAGGGCCAGGCCCTCTTCTTTCTTCTTCTGTGCTATACACCAAGAGCCAAGCATCCTGCTTGACACATAACTGATGCTCAGGAATATTTGTCGCACAAACATGAAAAAGCAAGTGGTTTCTGGATGACCTCTGAGCAAACAAAGTTAGTCCAAGATCCAGGAGGCCACCAAGGCAGAAGGGAAGAGACAGGTTAAGAGAAGTGAGCAGACGAACAGGTCCTAGGCCAGAGGGGAGCAGTGGCCTGCACCCCATGTTTCCTGCTGGGTGGCAGTGCAAAGGCTTCCCTGTGGGACTTGAGGGGGCGCGTGTACAGGCCCCGTGGTACAAGCAGCAGAGGAGGACTCAGTCATGACACCAATTAACACTTGCAAACGGCCCCACTGTCGATCTTTTAAATCCTGTGCCCGATGTCACAGCGCAGTTCTGATTCAGGAGGCGTGTGCAACAGTGGGACCCTGCACTCCCTTTGCTCACATCATGCCCCACGGGCAGCAGTGACATCACCGCGGGGTCCCAGGGACCTTCCCCACCCTCACCCTACCTGGGACCCCTTGGAGACCATATTTAACTTGCCTGGAAATCAAAGTTTCCTCATGTATCATTTTTTTGGCGGGGGGGAATCCTGAAGCAGATGCTCTAGTGAACTTATTTTCCTTCATTTAAGGGCAGGAAGAATCTGGGTCGTTTTAAAATAAGGATTCTTTCTCCACTTTACTAAAAGCTTTGTCTGTTTGTTTTCCCAGCAGGTACACTGTGATAACTAACTGGGACCCCTCGACCCCTCCTAGGAGGTGCATGGCTTTCGTAGGTCCTGAGGCCCCTGTGTATAGTCATGGTTTTTGATCCTATTGTAAAAGATTGAAAATCACTGGTCTCACAGAAGGAAGCAGCAGCATCTTTGTAATCAAAACACGTGTGTTCAAATCCCAGCTCTCCACCCGACAAACAAGTCACTCTGGGCAGACCATCTATGTCGTGTGCAAGTTCTGCAGAGGGCTGTTGAGGGGGTCGTACTAGATCGCCTACACAAAAGCCCCCCTGGCTACAATGGCCAGCATGCACGCGTGTTGTCTGAGAACCTCATCCAGGCACCCCGATCTCCTTTCACCCTCCTAATCATTGCACGTGATCTGTGCAGGTGGTTCCCATCCCACAGAGAAGGAAACTGAACCCAAGGCAGGTTCCCTGGGAAAAAGAAAAAAAAAGAAAAAGAAAAAAGAAAAAACCCAAATCATGCTTCTTTGTTCGCCTTCTGGAACTCAGACTCCCAACTCTCTGAAGCGAGCATTACGTCGAGTTCTGGAATGTTTTTCGAGACCAAGATAGCGTTCCCATTCTGTCATGTTTTTCGCTCTCCTCTGCTTCCCACCTGCTTGTTGCTGTCTGCTGGTGTCACACCTTCTGCACACTCGGAGCTCAGAGCAGAGTCGGGCTGAGTGAAACTGGGGCTCCATCTGCCCGCCTGCTTTCTGGGGGATGTCTGAAGGTAACTTTGTGCCGGCACCCTTTGCCAGGAGGCTAAGAAGCCTTCTGCAGTGCCACCCGGCTCCCATCCACTCTCGGCAGAATAAGCCAGTACCAAATCCAGCCTCTGGTGCCACGCAGCCAGATGGCAGGGGAAGCAAAACAAAAGTGACCTTGTTAGCAGAGTGTGTCTTCCCTGGGAGAAGCTATTTTTGTTGTGGTTGTGAACTGAAGTTGTCTAGGCTGAATTCGCCTTCCCTGAGAGGGCTGTGGAATGTTAATTTGTTCCAAAGTTCAGTATTTTGATTAGAACCAGGAGTGCCAGATTTTGTCAGAAACATTTTGGAATGGGGTAGGCTCGTGCGCTCACTCGTGCTCATGTGCGCTCTCTCTCCCTCTCGCGCGCTCTCTCTCTCTCACTCTCTTGGCCGCTGTACAAAGTAAATGTTGTTGCAGCAGCTGCTCTGAGGGAGCAGCCCATCACACATCGAAGCCGAGGGGTGAGCTGGCTCCTCCCTGCGTGCAGCCATGACCTCATCGCCACAGCCTGTGGAGCAGTACCGCTGGGACACACGCTGGCTTTGCGTGGGCACAGCAACGAGCCCGACACAGTGCCTGGAACGTAGGGGTCCTCAGTGAGTAAAGGTGTGCCAGATGAGAAAACGCGCTTCCCCAAGGCTCGAAGCCGTCTGAGTCTCTGCAGCCAAGGGGTCGTGTACAAAGGCAGTAATGGGTTCTGAGTGAGGACCCTCCATCTGCTTATCTTCTGCTCTCTTCCCCTGACCATCTTCACTTTCTCTCTCGCTTTTTTGTACTGAATTAGGAACCCGAGTACTATATTCTGTGTGCCTATATTCTGCCTCACAAAATAAACACCGAGAACACAAATGCACCCCAACCGCTCACCCCAATCCTCGCCCTGCAGACCTTCCTGGAGGACACTGGCTCAGACCCGTCACCACAGCTCTTCGCCACTTAATCATATCAAACCTACTAGTTGTCGTCAGTCTGTGAGTGAAAAATGGGTTTTGATTTTTAGCGTGGTACAGTGGTTAGAAGTGTGGACTCTGAATCCGGGCAGCCTACGATCTGCTCCTGGCCCAGTAGTAGCAGTGGCAGCTGTGTAGACGAGTTACTAAACCTGTCTGAGAGTCTGTTTCTTTGTGTGAGAGGATTCCAGTGGTTCGGTCACAGGTTGGGGAGGAGGGCTGCATGACCTGACACGTGTAGAGGGCACAGATCAGGCGGGCCTGTGTGAGTACTCCGGGCGGCTGGCTTTCATCATCACTGCTGATATCCCTGGTCATTTGCGGTGTTGGGCACACACACCCCAGCCCCTCACCTTCCCTTTCCAGTCAGTGTAGATGGTTCCCTGTATTTCTCAGGTTCTGCACTAAGGCTGGGGAAGAAGTGGTGAGCAGTGAATTCTGGGCTTCTATTCCAGCTGCCATACAGCCCTGGGCTTGTCACCGGCCTCTTCCAAGCGCAGCCCAAGAGGAAGAGAACTAACACTCAGGGTGACGTGCTTTCTGTTTCTTCCAGTGGGGACAACCAAGGGCAGAGGGCAGAGGGCGGTGGGACTCCTCTGGAGGCAGGGGACCAGCACCTACAAAGTAACTGTCCCTGTCCCTCTCCAGGGCCAACCCAAAGAGGCAAGTGGGAGCTTCCTGCAGAGCTGGGTTGGGGAGGACTCTGAAGTACAGCAGAGCTCGATGGGAGACAGATGCAGACAGGAAAGAGATGCTCTGGCCTGAGTACAGGAGGAGGGTGGGGGTGCCTGCCAGCCACCTGCCCCCCACCCTCACCTCCCACAGCCGCCATCCCCACCCACCACTGCTCTGCCTACCAGGAAATAATGCCTCCACTGAGTGTAAGGACCAGAACCTCTGCAACCCAGGTGACTAGGGCTGTGCTTCTGCACCTTGTTCTTCCTCCGCCTGCTCTTAAGGGCCTCACTTGGAGTTTGAAGGGCCGAGTAGCCTGTGAACGGTCTTGTCCAGCACTCCCTCATCCACTCGGCCAACAGAAGGCACGATGGGCCTCTCACAGGTATTCAGAAAGTGATAGCACAGCCCCGAGGCAACAATCGTTTAGGAGCGCTGGTAAACCTGCAGCTCGGCTGTCTCTCCAGGATAACTCCACACTCTCGGCCTGGGATTGATACTGGGGGGGGGGGGAGCAGCTGTGCCAACGAGGTGCAGAGGCCAACACTGCTGCGAGAGGCTGTGGCGGGAGGGGAGCCTGAGCGGCCTGCCCTGCCCTCTCCGTCCCCTGTGGGGCATGGGGCTGTGGACGGCTCTGCAGCAGCCTGCCATCTGCTGCTGCCAACATCTGTGCTTGCTGCCTTCCACACAGACAACTGTCTGTCCTTCCTCGCCCCTTCCCTCCAGCCGCTCCTGCTCCCCTCTCCCCCGAGAACGTCATTAAAATGGGTGTGCAGACGGCAGGCAGATGTTTGAGACACTTCCTGGCCTGTCCAGGCACAGGGCAGCCAGCATGCCCTCACCGGTACCTGGGCAGCCAGATCTGCAAGCCTCTAGATAGCTCACAGGTGTGCCCTGCTTTGAGCTAACCCAGCAGGAGCAAAGTCCGCATGTGCAAAGCAGACACCTGAGAGTAGTGTCTACACTGCACAGGGAGCATTCTAACTGATTTAACAATTTCTTTCCTCCACTGGTTCTAGGTTCTTAACCAGAAGAAGAGGGGCACAAGTACTGGGTGACCTGGGAGCTTTGTGAACACTCACCTGGCCAGTACCCACTCCTACGCAAATCAGATTCGGGGAGGGGAGTTACTAAAAGACGTCTGTAGGGCCCAGGTAACGCTAATAGACGCCCCCCACCACCACTACTACTTGCTATCCGTGTGCATTTCAGTTCTGATTTAAAAATCAGTCATTACCTACATAAGGGGGAAAGGACTATCTCTTCAACAAATGGCATTGGGAAAACTGGATATCCATATGACAAAGAATGACGTTGAACCCTTACTTTAGACCATATGTAAAAACTAACTCAAAATAAAGACCTAATCTAAGACCTTACACTACAGACCTCCTGAAAGAAAACATAGGGGAAAATTTCCAGGACATTGGACTTGACAATGATTTCATGGAGATGACACCAAAAGCATCGTCAACAAAAGCAAAAATAGACAAATGAGAGGACATCAAACTTAAAAACATCCGTGCATCGAGGGACTCAATCAACACAGTGAAACGGCAAGCTACAGAATGGGAGAAAATATTTGCAAGCCATATATCTAATGAGGACTTCATATCTACAATATGTAAGATATGACTGCTACAACTCAACAACAACAAAAAACTCAACAACAACAAAAAAAACCCAAATAACCTGCTTAAAAACTAGGCAAAGGACTTGGATAGACATTTCTCCAGCAATACACAAATGGCCGACAAGCACATGCAACAATGCTCAACGTCACGAGAAATGCAAATCAAAACCACAATGAGATATCACTTCACACACATGAAGATCAAAAGAACAGAAGAGAAGTGCTGGCAAGGACACAAAGAAGCTGGAGCCCTGTGGGCTGTCGGTGGGGATGTAAAATGTAGTAGCCGCTGTGGAAAACAATGTGGAGAGTCCTCCAAAGACTAGAACAGAGCTGCCATATGATCTGGTAATCCTACTTCTGGGCACGGATCCAAAAGCTTTCAAAGCCAAATCTCGAAGAGATACCTGCACCCCATGTTCACTGCAGCACATTCACAATAGCCACAAAGTGGATGCAACCCAAATACCTATGGACACACGAACGGATAAAGAAAATGCAGTATTTCCATGCAACGGACTATTATACAGCCTTACTAAAGATGGAAATCCTCTCACGTGCTACCACCACCTGGATGAACCTGGAGGACATTATGCTAAGTGAAATCAGACAGTCACAACAGGACAAATGGTATGTAAGTCCACGTACGTGATGTATCTAAAATCGTAAAAAATCATAGAAATAGAAAGTTGAAAGGCGGTTGCCAAGGCCTGGGAGCAGGGGACACGAGGAATAAGTGTTTAGTGGGTACAGAGTTTCAGTTTTACAAGATAAAAAAACTCTATAGAGATTTGTCTCACACAATGCCAATACTGAACTGTACACTTACAAACGGCTAAAATGGTAAATTTAATGTTAGTTGGTTTTTACCAAAGTAAAAAAAAAATTAGTAATTACCTATGATGGAGGAGAGTGGACTTTAAACTGAGCTGTTCTATACCAAAGTGACCTTTAGATCAATTAGAAATGAGTTTTAAACACCTAAGAATATGTCCAGTTAGTAAATAGGATTATAGTTTTCACATTTATTTATACAAATTAGATCCAGAACACAGTTTATGTGAAATGAGCATCTAAGGCATGCTCCTGCCTTCACAGAAATAATTTTATTTCCTAGAACGATCTATTTGTGAACAGGAAGGGATCTTTAGAGTCCAACAGTGTCCTTAAATAAGGATGAAGATTCTGGGAATTGACTTACTTCTCCCAATATGGTGGGAGGCAGAGTTCTCTCAGTTCATTTCTTTACATCCACGTGGAGAATATAAACCCCCTTCCGCTCAGGGACTGTCTGCTTTGCTCACTGTTATAGACCCAGTGGCCAGAACAGCGACTGGCCTACAATGGGCCCTCAGAAAACGTTTGTTCAGTGAATGAATGAGCACGTGAACGGATCAACCAGTGAACAGTGAGCGTGGCACCATGGGGATCTGTGAGAAGGCGTTCCCGTATCGGTGTCATTTTAGTATGTTCACTCCTGTGCATGTCTGCGTTACTAATGCACGTTTTTGTGGACTGACCATAAATTCTTAGAGATGACCTAAACAGACATTCAGGAGCTGCCAGCTAAGGTAATTCTACTGAGGCTCCAGGCATTGTGTTCTTATATTTTATAAATAAGGATACAAGGAGTACGCATTCACCTCTCACATCATGGAAGACTAGCTCTAGGAGATGCTCTGAGAATAAGAGTTCCATAGTCAAATGAGTTTGAGAAGTTTGGCGGGTAAACAGAGCTAAAGAGGTCTCTAAATGTGGGAGGTCTCAAAGTCTTTAAATGCCAAAGTACATGGTCATTCTAGACATGTGGAAAGAGGTCAGACAATTAAGTTTGCGAACTCATCCTAGACAAAGTGCTGCATACCTCATTGCTGAATATCACTACGGTCGCCTTCCAAGTACTCCCCTTGGGAAGCTCTGCACCGATGCCAGCACCTAGTCCACCCTTCAAAGCAATTTTGGAGCTCTTTTTCTGGAATGGCCGTCAGGGCTGTCATTGTATTACCCTTGATGTCCTGAATGTCATCCAAATGACTTCCTTTCAATATTTCCTTTATCTTCGGGTAAAGAAAGAAGTCATTGGGGGCCAGATCAGGTGAGTAGGGAGGGTTTTCCAATACTGTTATTTGTTTACTGGTTAAAAACTCCCTCACAGACAGTGCCGTGTGAGCTGGTGCATTGTCATGATGCAAGAGCCATGAATTGGCGAAAAGTTCAGGTCATTTTCATCTTTTTTCATGCAGCCCTTTCAGCACTTCCAAATAGGAAACTTGGTTAACTGTCCAGTTGGTACAAATTCATAATGAATAATCCCTCTGACATCAAAAAAGGTTAGCAACATCATTGCAACAAGTTCACGAACTTCATTGTCAGACCTTCGTATGTAGCATTCCTAAAACCCATTTGATATTGGGACCCTTCTGCATCCCCTCCTTGAGGAAGATTTTGCAGTAAATGAAGTTAAGTCTGATCTGCAGTAAATGCAGGTGCGTAAGTGCTGCACTTAGAACTCATCATGTCTGGGATTAGAGAGCTACAGGCAAGCAGAGGCATGCAGAGTGAAAGAGCTTCCTTCTCTCTCTCTCTCTCTCTCTCTCTCTCTCTCTCTCTCTCCCCTCTCTCGCTCTCTCTCTCTCTCAGCACACATTGTAAAATGTGCATTATGAGCCATACCTTGTGAAAGGTACTGAAAATAGGAAGATGGATGAGAAATGGGCTGCCTGCTTCCCCTTCACACAGTCCCGTAAAATCTGAATACCGGGGCTCCTTGTTGCAAATGCCAGAAGACCCACCAAACTGATTGAAGTGAAAAAGTGGAAGTTATGGGCCTAAATATTTGAAAAGTCCAGGGAATGGGTGGGAAGGTGAAATAAGAAATTACTACAAAGGCTCCAGAAACAGATGACGAGGGCTTGGGATGGTAGAGGGAAGGTGGGATCCAAGAAGTAGTTCACATGTGGAATCCGGGATTTGTCCAAGTAGCCGATACAAGACCTTAGATGCTGTTTTATTCCGGGCACTGCAGGGATACAGGAGAAATAAACACCAGACACGGTCCTGAGCCTACAGGAGTTTATAACTAGTTGATTCACTAACTGTCCACTGTCTTTTCAACAAGGCTCATCAACTTTGTCAGAAGCACACATATCCCAGGATTAAAGGGACAACAGTGAAAATGGCACTCGGACCCAGGCATACAGAACGCAGGATGTTGGAAAGGAAAAGACTGGCCAGCTCCTTCTGAGCCAGCGTCACAAGATGTGCCACCTCTGGGGACCCGGACAACCAGTGAGTGGCACATTGCAACGCTGAACCTTTTTTCTCCCACGATAACCGGAATAATTCCAGCGTAAGAGAGGAAGGAAACCGAACAAAACAAGAACAAGGGTGGGGCGGGAGTAAACAAGCTAAACACAGGACAAGTTATAAGGTGCAGGAACAGTTGCCAAGTTGCGCTGTGCCAGAAGAACCGGAACCAGGAGTCAGGTGTGACGGTGGACATTTGGAAGGATGAATGACTTCCGCAGTGTGCCTTGGGAGCTGTGGCTCCTGAAAAGGGCCTTTTGCCCACCTCCGATCACTTCCTCAGCAGCCAACAGTGATGTGAATCACCGCACAGGTTGGGGGGACATATACTTACAGAGGAAAGAGGTCGGAGTCAGGCGTGGAATTTAGGTTGATGTTTTATTAGTTTCTTCCTGGAATTTGTGGGTCTTAGAGTCACAAACACAGAACAAATGTTGTTCTGGGCTGTGTAATTATTATTTGCATCCGTGTGGGGGTTGGGGAGAGGAGGATGGCTGGCGAGAATGGGTCCTTTCATTTGCAAGCACTTGGAGGCTACTTCCAAGGAGCTTTGCAAACGCAGCCCCCATGGAATGTAACCTCTCATTAGGACAGGTTGTAAGGCAGAGCTGGGCATGGCTGCTTAATACACACACAAGATGAAAGGGTGAGAAGGGAGGCAGGGGAGGGTGGTGGGGAAAAGGGATGGCTGATGCCTCCATAAAGAAAAACAGGAAAGGAAATCACTGGATTTGGGTTTGGGTCCCAAGTGACTTTCCCACTGAGGAAACTCCCAAAGATCCTGAACCAACCGTGACTCCATTTCCCCCTCGTGCATTTCAGGATATCACCAGGTTTGCTATCAGACATGCTCATCTTTGGACCCCTCCTGGATCCAGCCTGAGGGCGGGTACCGATGCGGAAATGCATCCGTGACACTTAATATTCTGAAACGTGAATCACGATGGCTTTCACAGAGCCCACACCTCCCAACCTCACTCAATACCTATGTGGGGGGCTCCGAGTTTAGAGTTATTCCCATTTCACTGACAAGGAGCTGAAGGCAGAAGGAAAAGGTCCCTTGTCAACCAGACAACAGCGGACAACTCAAAGACCAAAGATCCCGACTTCCCTATTTCCTGAATCCCTCTAGGCCAGGGGTTCTCAAACTACAGCCCACAGGCCACACCAGGTCCAATGCCTGCAAGCTGAGAATGGTTTTTACGTATTGAAATGGTTGCGGTAATTAAATAACCAAAAGAAGAGGGCTATTTCATGATACGTGGAAATGACATGAAATTAAAATCTCTGTCCATGAAGAGTTTTACTGGCCAATGGCCACGCCAAGTCATTCCACAGCATCTACGGAGGCTTTCGGGCCTCAGTGGCGGAGTTCAGTAGTTGCAACAGAGATCACGTAGCCCAAAGAGCTGAAAGTATTTACTGCCTGGCCCTGTACAGAAAAAGGGCACTCCCCCACCCCCACCCCGCCAGTGGCTGCTGGAGGGTGAGACCCTCCATGGCAACTGCTCTCGGTCAAACAGAGCTGCAGCGACCTTCATCCAAAGAGGTGCAAAGGCCCGGCTCCTTGGCCTCCAGGTGGGATGTTTCTGAAAAGCCATCCCTGCACAAGGAGGCCCTGCGTCTGCTGACTTCCTTACAGATGTCGGTCCCAAGAACAAGCCCCCAGAAGGCTCCATGCACTCTCTGTCTCAGAATCTATTTCCTGAAGACCCAGTCTCAGGCGGGGGACATAATGAAGTGCAGGGAGAAACACTGTCTTTTCTCCTCTGCTAATCACAGACGAGCAGCCATGTCTCCGTGTCTTCTTAATGTGGGTATCGCTGATGCCTGATCAACTCCAGGCTGGTTCTCCTTCTGTCAATTCAATTTAATAGAGAGGCTCGGTGCTCCCTGGTTTGGTGGTCGCTTTTCCTGCTGATCCCTCCAGAAGTCTCTCAGTGCCCGTTTTTGAAATAGCGAAGATTTCTTGCTGCTCTGGGGGCAAGGTCCCAGTGACATTCATGGCCCACATGGTCCTGCTTTCTCTCTGGCTTCCCCCTGCCCATGCATCCCCTTGCTCTGTGAACTACACCTTCCTGACAGTCGCACTGTTAGTTCCCTCTACCAGGTGCTGCTGCCATCGCCTCAACCCCACTTCACACCTGGCGCACTGAATGAACTCCTGTGTAGTCTTCAGATCTCAACTCAGTTGTCTCTTCCTCTGGGCAGCCTTTTCCAGGGCTGATTTCTTCATTAGATACAGCAAGTATCTAATGAAACACAGTACCTGGGGCCCACAATACCTCCAGGGGCCCATGAAAAAAAAATGTTTCATTTCTTTGAAAGTCAGAAGAACAAAGAAACTGTAATAACAACTTTATAATGATGAATCCAGCCTGGATTTACACTAATGCAGTTGTAAATGTAATTTTTTTAACGTGAGAAGAGGACCCATTGAGTCATGAATAATGCAGCCCTGGGCTTTCCTGACCTCCCCCCAACCTCCCACCACGACGAGGTCAGGTACCCCCATTAAATGCTTTCATTGTGTCCTGAACTCTTCTCTCAAAGCACTTATCACAGTTGTCATTTTGCATTTGTCCCTTAAATTACATACTTGATGAGACAAGGGACCACGTCAGACCTATTCTCCACACATCATCGTGACTAACATGGCGTCTGGCTAATAGTATATGCTCAATAAATACTCGCTGCAGGCCTGACTAAGCAAAGGCAGTCCACCCGCACAAGGGACCCCACTTTTTAAGCAAGAACACTCACTCCATCTACTTTTAACTGCCCGCCTTGCCTGCAGGTCCGAGGGAGGGGACAGGATGGAAACCAAGAGGAAAGACTCACAATGGGAGAACTGACGGTGCCAAACTTCTCCCCTTGGGGAGCAGGGGCGAGGGGCGGCAGAGATTGAGCATAATAAACAAACATTTCCTTGTCTGGTAGGTCATTTTGTAATTATGTGCAGGTCAAGCGCTTTATAGACTCCCGGAAGTCAGACAATATCTGCTTCCAGAGGCCATTAGTGCCCAAGGGCCCCTGGAGAGAAGAGGGACTTTCATTAGAAGGTCTTGTCCTATGCAGGCAGGAAGCGTGCTAAGTGACGGTCCAGAGCGAAACAACGAAGCAAGCAGAAAGCAATAGGAAGGGGCACTGACCTCAGAGTTCAGAGAAGAGGAGGGGGAGCAAAAGCAATATATGAACCTGGGGAACTGGCCACGTGCAGCTTGAAGCCTTGAGCAAGGTGCGCTGGGGAAAAGGGGGTGAGAATGACTTTATGCTGCTCCAAGGAAGTTGGCAGGAGGAGTGGAGGGTGGTGCCTTTCTCCATCAGGCGTTTTGCACTACCATTGGCACTCTCCAAGGACGGAAAATGTGCCGAGCCAGTTAGAGAGAGGACAACAGGCGACCACCGAGGAAGCAGATGGAGCTGCTGCCAGATGTGGGGCTTGGTTCTTGCCACCTGGCTGCCCTCATTCATTTTCACTCCGCAGAGATGGTGGGGATTTTTCAGTTCACTCTCACCCCTAGGGTTGCTCCCCTCTGGGAGGGATGGGGTTGGAAGGTGACACGGGTAAAGGGGAGAACTGACTGGCAGCCAGAAAAAAAACACAAAAGCTTAAGCACAAAACCCCCAACTGGTAGCAAACAGGATGGACGGGTGGCCGTGTGCCAAGATCCTTTGGGTTCACATGTGACTTAGGCTCGGTGGCACAGTTGCTGGGGCTTCCCTTTGCCGGAACCGGGCAGATTATGGGAAGAGGCACCAGCATTCTTAAAATTCCCGTCCTCACAGACCTAAAATTAACACGACTGTTTATAGAGCTAGATATGGATTTGGACTATCATAGTCGTAAATAAGATAATAAAGATCCAATGACCCCGTATCTGAACTGCAGTTATTTTTGCCTATGGCTACCAATTGCTAATGCATTTAACAGGTCATAATTATCAGGAATTATGTCACTGTCCTTTGTATTCAAGGATGAAGATGACTGATATTGTGTTGGATGTGGCAAAGAGCATCAAAGAACGGACCATATAATCTTTTTTTTTTAAACAGCTTTTTGAGCTATTCACACACCATACAATTCAATGGTTTTTGGTATATTCACAGAATTGTGCAACGCTCACCACAACCTAATTTTAGAACATTTTTGTCTTCCCTAAAAGAAACCCTGTACCAACAGCAGTTAGTCCCAAGTTCCCCTTCCCTCCATCCCCTGGAAACCACTAATCTTTCTGTCTCTATGGCTTTGCTTATTTTACAGATTTCATACAAACAGAATCATACAACGTCTTTTGGGACTGGCTTCTTTCACTTAGTGTAATGTTTTCAAGGTTCATCCACATTGTAGCAGGTGTCAGTGTTTCATTCCTTTTTATGGCTGAATAATATTCCTTAGTAGGGATAGACTACATTTTGTTTATCTGTCAGTTGATGGGTATTTGGGTTGTTTCTTTTTGGCTGTTGTGAACATGCTGCTGTGCACATCCATTACCCGTTTTTGTGGGGACACCTGGAATATACCTAGGAGTAAAACTGCAAGGTCATATGGTAACTGTTTAACTTTTTGAGGAAATGTCAGATTTTCCTACAGCGGCTGCATCATTTTACATTCCCATCAACAATGCAGGAGTGTCCCAATGTCTTCACATTCTTGCCAACACTTGTATTGTCCATCTTTATTCCAGCCGTCCCAGTGGGCGTGTTCTCATTGTGGATTTCATTTCCCTCACGGTTAAAGATGTTGAACATCTTTTCATGTGCTTATCGGCCATTTGTATACTTCTTCTTTGGAAAATGTCTACTCAAATATTTCACGAAGTTTTCAATTGGGTTGTCTTTTGATGATTGAGTTGTAAACATTTTTTTATGTATTCGGGCTACAAATTCTTCATCAGATCTATGATTCACAAGTATTTTCTCCCATTCCATCCATGTGTTGCCCCTCCCTGTCTTAATGGCATCATTTGCAACACAAGGTTTTTCTTTTTATTTTCATGTAGGCCAATTTATGTTTTCTTTTGTCATTTGTACTTTCGGTATTGTATCGAAGAAACCATTGCCTAACTCAAGGTCACCAAGATTTATTCCTATATTTTCTTCTAAGTGTTTTTTACAGCTTTAGCTCTTACATTTCTATATTTGATCCATTCTGGGGTAATTTTTACACATGGTGTGAGGTAGGAGTCCAAACTCATTCTTTTGCATGTGGCTATCCAGTTGTCCCATCACCATTTGCTGAAAAGGCTATTTTGCTGATTGAACTGTTTTTGGCACAGTTGTCCAAAATCAACTGACATAAATTTCAGGGTGTATTTCTGGACTCTCCACTCACTCCACTGATCTACGTGTGTATCCCCATGCCAGGCCCACACTGTCGTCACTGCAGCTTTGTAGTAAGTTTCGAAATCAGGAGTCCTCCGATTTTGTTCTTTTGCAAGATTGTTTTGGCTAGCGGGGTCGCCAGCATTTCCATGTGCATTTTAGGGTTAGCTTGTTAATTTCTGCAAACAAAAAAAAATCCGGCTAGGATTTTTATGGAGATTAGTTGGACCCCCATGTCACTCTTTACACCGAAATAAATTCCAAGTAGACTAGTGTTCAATTTAAAAATTAAAACCATAAAAAGACTACGGAGAAAAAAAAGGTTATTAGAATATATATATATATATATAAAATTGCGGAGGAAAAACGTCACACACAAAACCCCAAAGCTGCAAGGAAAGATTAATACTCGCGTATACAACTACATAAAAATTAAAATCTTCTATCTGGTGAAAAAAATTACAAATGTAAACAATAAACTGGAAAAATATTTGTAACACATTTTTTTAGTATTCAGAGAGCTCTTATATATCTCTATGAAAAAGACGCAGCTGAAACAAAACATACAAAAGACACACACAAAAACAATTCTTAAAAGAAAAGTACATGGCCAATAAACAAAGGGAAACAATGCATTCATAATGCATGGGACTGAAAATGAGCCAATTTTTCAGCAGTCAGACTGGCAAAGACTGAACAGGTTGACCATGCCCAGGGGGGTAAGGAGGTGGGGCCAGCGCTTCCATACATTCTCGGGGAGGGTAATTTGGCGCGGCTGTTTTTAGAGTGCCATTTAGCAATATCTACTGAAATTTAAAGTATGCATACCCCATGATTAGCGAGTCTACTTCTAGGGATTTGTTCTACAGATAGGTTTGCTCATGTACTCCAAGATGTACACACATGGATGTTTCAACAGTGGCACTCTTTGGTAAGAGGGCATTAGACGCAACCCAAATATCTATCAATACCCAAACATGGCGTAACTAAAATGAAATAGCCAGCCATGTAAAAGCATGAAGAAGTCTTTATGTGCTGATTTGGAAAGATCTCTAAGAAAATGCTGTATGAAAGGAAAAAAAAAAAAAAAAGGCAAGATCTGAACATCATCAGAACAGCACTGATTAGCCGTGGCACCTCCTCTCCTGCCTGAGTTCAGTTCCAGCCCAAGGTCAGGGCTAACCTACTAACCGAATGACCCTGGGTAAGTCACTCCTCTCTTCGTGCCTCAGTTTCCTCCCTGGTGAATGGGGTCTACATGGAGCCCCCATCATAGGATTCAACGGGATAATGTCCAGAAACATTTAGAAGAGTATGTGGTACCTGGCAAGCACTAGCTAAATATTGGAGTTTTGAAAATTATTCTTACAAAGCAAAAGAGCAAGAAGTAGAACAGTACAGATAACATGCTATATAGTTTTTGTATTTAAAAGAAAAAGAGAAATAACGCATGGAAACATTAGTCTGCATATGAGTAAATTATTTCTGTACAAACACAACAAAATGGTGACATTGGAACAGAGAAGCTGCAACAGCAGTGGGACAGAGATTTTTCACTGTAAAACCATTTTGAATGTTGAAACATATGCATTATATTAACGAGTCAAAAATAGATAAAACTAAAAATTAATAAAGGTTATACATATATATCCTCAAATATGAAAATTTCTATACAAGAAATTAAACAGTGTAACGTTACATGTGGGAACTGACATGAGTTGCAAGGAGACTTTTACTTTCACTTCTCTTTTCATACTATTTAACTTTTTTTTAACTTACATGCTTATGTGAGCTTTATAGCAAAAATCAGAAAAGGATATCTACGCCAAAAAAATGATAAAGAAAAAGGCTCCCTTTGCATCTTGCTCGAGAGGCTCATCCTCCCCAATAGTCTGGTGCTTTCAGCCGAGCAGCCGGCCATACAGGGAGCTGGGCAAGAGCAGGGTGGTCAGCACTCGAATGATGGTTCCGGGCTGCAGTCAGACACAGAGTATTTCTCCCATCCATCTCCCATTGGTAACAGAATCAATATCCACTTAAAAACCTCTGCTGGCTTCCCACTGCCTACAGGAAAAAGTCCAAACTCCGTAACACAGCGTGAAAAGTCTTTTGCAATCTGTCCCCTACACCTCTCCAGCTCCATCTTCTGTGTTCCAGCCACACCACGCAGTGCAATGCTGGGGGAAAGCATGGGAAGG
Source organism: Rhinolophus sinicus (assembly GCF_036562045.2). NCBI lineage: Eukaryota > Metazoa > Chordata > Mammalia > Chiroptera > Rhinolophidae > Rhinolophus > Rhinolophus sinicus. The sequence continues at coordinate 29,143,994 of NC_133765.1, read as the reverse complement.
CAGGGGATGGCAGACCTGGGGGGAATCTCAGGTCTCCACTTGTTAGCCTTGACCTTGACCAAGCAAGGCAGTGTCTCCCAGCATCGTCTGAAACACAGGGGTAATACCCCCTACTCTTTGCAGCACGTCGGAGAATTCAGTGAGATGATACACCTTCAAGCAGGGAGCGCACTACGTGTCTGGTATATAGCGTGGCACATAATCATCAAATGGTGCCCTTTGATGGCTCTAGCACTTCTGTTGTTCCCTCTTGTGGTCTTTGTAGGAGCTCTTCCTTCTGCCCCTTAATCTCCTTCCTCCTTTTCTGATTGGCAAACTTCTCATGAAATTTGCCTGACTCCCCCTTCATATTCCCGTACTATTAATTCTCTTGCCCAGGGTGACTCTCACCACTCTGTATCATCTATTACAGGGCATGCTCCACGTCTTCGTTATCACTTAGTACAAATCCTGGCAGAGCAGGTGCTCGGTAAATGTTTTCTGAGCGCATACACTTGCTCAACCTACCCTCAGTGAACCTCTGGGTACCAACTTTATCATGTTCATCTCGAGAAGGGGATTTACTGATTGAAGAAAATATGCTTCCAATTCAAGGAAGCAGAAAAGAGCTGCAGTCGACTCCCCGTGACTGGTGTGTTGTCTGAAAGAGTCGCACAGACCTCTGCCGTTAGTTTCATAAGGCTTGGGAGAATTCCCTTTAACGCATACCTGTTTGCATACAATGTAACCCCTGGGCACAATAATGCTGCCTTCTCTTCCAAATGAAATGTTTATGACGACATGGAAAGGCAAAGCGGACCATTCTGCTTTCCAATTACAGATGCACTAAGGCACCAACACCTGAGAACTATCAACCTTGTTCTCTTCCTGTCTGCGACCCTGGCAAATGTCAGCACAGATGTTTCTAAATTGTGTATAAAAATAAACAAACCAACAATAAAGGCTCTCTGGCTGGCCCCACACGCCCAACGGCAGCCTGGAGTGTGCTTTAATGGCCACGGAAACCCTTGAAATGAGAGGTCCACACTGTCTGTTAACAGCCCACTGGGTGGGGCGGGAGGGGTCCCAGCGCCCTAAGCTCAGGGGCGGGCACTCGCCATAGCCTGCCTCGGAGGAAGGGAGGCACGGCAGGTTTGAGGTCTTTGCATGACTCTGGGATCTGGGTCCCTGCTGTCAAAATTAAGCACTTTGCAGCACAGATTATAGGTTGGTGAATGGAACGAACGAGTGAGATGCCTAGTGCTGTGCTGCTGACTTTTACACAAATCTCATTTCATCCCGTGTCCATTCTGCAAGATGGGTATTCCCATTTTGCAGCTAAGGAAACTGAGCCCAGAGAGATACACACAAAACAGCAGTCAGTGGCACAATCAGAATTGCCCCCAGTTCTACATGGCTCCAATACCTGCCCGTTTTACACTTCCCCCAGCAACAGACAGGGGCAGGACTTCACCCTCTCAGGGAGGAAGCACGCTCTCCCTTTGGGTGCCTGCGAGCTTCAGTTTAGGGTAAGCCAGCTGCTCCTGCTCTCGCCTCTGCCTAGGCAGGTAAGAGGAAAGCTGTTCCTAGAAAAGCCACGTCCTAAGGCAGGAGAGGAGGTGGTACCGCCCCCTAGTGTTGGACGGACCACACTCACCTCCACAGCTCACCAGACCCACACAGGAGTTACAGGGGGCACACGCTCTCTTGTGACAGCTCTTTCCCTTTAAGGCTGCCCTAGATGTCCATTTTAACCGGATTTCGACTTCAGAATGGAGACGCACTCTGTCAGTCACCCTGTCGTCCAACCAGAACTCTAGAGGTGGCCCTGGCCCAGCAGTCATTAGCTCAAAACAGGCCACGTGTGGAAGTGCCGCGTGAGGCCCTTGCACACCATAGGTAGTGGGAGTTGATGGAATTCGATTCCAGCGCAAGCTTTCCTTTCCAGGGCACGCCCATCAACTGGAGTATAGCAGAGGCTCCGATCCCAGGCACATCTGTTGAAACACGGTGTTCTGGGCAGGCAAATGCTCCCCCCACCCCATCTTTACAGACAGAATGACTCACCCACATAGGGCAGGGACTCCATGTCTGCTTGGAGGGCGGAGCAGGCGCTACCTCTGGTGGGGAAAAAGCCAAGTTCATGTATAATTGATGCAAGATGTCGGGGGTTTTTTGTTTTTTTGGGTTTTTTTTTTTTTTTGGATCAGATAAAAGATTCTCTGCTCTTTATCCCACTCAAGAGATTTTCTGTAAGTTTCTTTTTACAATATAAGTACTCAATCATCAGAAAAGACTACAAAGCCAGATAAGCCCATACTTTAAAACAATATCTTGGGCACACCCGCCCCTGCGCATCCCCTCCCCCCCCCACACACACACACAAGATGGATCAGTTTCAGAACACGCCTTTTGGCTCTGCAGTTTTCTGGAAATTTCCCTGACCCTTGCTTGCCTCAATTTCTCCTATCTAGAAAATGGAGCCATACTGGCTAGGATTCATGAAGAGATTCAAGGAAATGTAAGGCTCTTAAAGAAGCGTTCAAGTATTCTGAACTTGAGATTCTCATTCCAATAGCTCATTTCACCTTCAAAGCACTGCAGCATTAACCAGATCTGCCTAATTACAGTGCAGAGAAATGGCTTGCATGTGTTTCACCTGAATGTGACAGAAATTGGGGTGGTCATCTGTCAAAAATGTTCCTGTGCCCGAGAGAGAGATACATAAACTCTCAGTCTTATCTGATTATCAGTGAAGGTTCTGTGTGCTTTTTTGTGTTTTTCTTTAAGGTCTAAATACTGGGTACATGATAAAAGAACAGCTCCTTTCTGCAATATGCCAGCTGCCACGGGTTTCCAGGCAAGATATTATTTCTGATAAATAGATATGGACAATAGATAATGTCTATATTAATATCACTAAAACATGGTCCTCTCCTGCAGCTCACCCAAGACGGGGACGACAGTGTATAAAGAGGCAGATGCCAGACAAGAGACTTTCTTCTTGTGACAGTTTGAGCTCCCTGCTGCAATTAACTTTTTCTCCCCCTCCCTCTCCTCCTTCATCTCATGCAATGCGGTTCAGAGAAAGGGGGCCTGTATTTTCCTCCTGCTGATGGAAGTTGATTAGCAGTCAGGTGGAGTGACGCTCAGGGGACAACACAGCGGATTAATTAAATCACTTCTACTGGCTAAGTGGTGACACTTTGATTTATAGCAGAGCTCACTCAACCAGACAGCAGCTTTTCTTGCATGCCGAAGGAAGAAGGGCCAAACTGGCCACTGGTTGGAGGCCGAGGGCTCTGCAAACTTTAAAGACAAGCATCCTAGTCATTAAAGCAGAGGCCCCCGCTGGGCTCTTCTCTCCGGGGCAGGGGTCCTGCAGGCAAGGGAGAGAAACTAAAGAGAATGGAGCATGGCTGAGGCAGGCCAGCCATGGAACGAGAAGCCAGGGGATTCGTTCCAGAATGTGCAGAATCTCACCTCTGCTGATAAAGAAAAGCAGGCTTGAAACGGTTCGGTGCCGTTTTCTCCCTGTCTGTTTCTGCCGAACTGTGTGTCGGACTGGTACCTTGGCTTGCCCTAAAGCCCTAAAGACACAGCTCTGTGATGCTCCTGTCATACGGACTCACGGATTTGTGACTCTTTCCTGTTACAGCACGGCGTCTTCTCGACGAGGAGCCCTCAGACCAAAAGACACATGCTAGCTGTGCTTCTGGTGGTGTGTTTTATGTCAGGAGCTGGATGCATCTTGTGCTGACCCTGTGTCACTCTTGGCTCGGCTGCAAAGGAGCTCAGTGCTGAGCTTGCTGCCTAATCTGCTGGCCCTCAGGCACACTCCTGGATATGAATGCTCTTTATCCAGAGAACTTCCGTTTATCGCATCTGAAAATCTGAGAATGTTTTTTGGGAAGCTGCCTCCGATGCCCTTAGGAGTGAGGTCATACAGGATAGGAGTCAAAACCCTAGATTTTACAGCAAGCTCCGGTTCTGATTGCCTGTATCGGAGCAGGGTGCTTGTTAAGGTACAAATGCCTGGGCTCCACTCCAGACCTTTCTGAACCAGAATAGCTCAAGGCAGGGCCCAGGAATCTTCATTTTTAACAGGTTCCCCTAAGCAATCCTGGAATGTTTGAGAACTAGTTTTAGAGTCAGACAGCGCTAAAACCAAATCTCAGTTCCACCAAGGAATAGCAGGTTCCCTCAAGCAAGGTCCTCCACCTCTCCAGGCTCCCTTTCCTCAACTGTAAAATGGCATTGGTGAGGATTAGACGTCTATATGTAGGTAAACACATAACCTAACATGGCTGGCCGGAAACTGTAAGATTCAATAAATGGTAGACAATCCAACTGTCCATCGACACGTGAATGCATAAGCCAACGTGCTAGGTGCATACATGGAATATTACTCAGCGGTAAAAAGGAACTTCTGACACGTGCTACAACATGGAGGAACCTTGAGGACATTATGCCACGTGAAAGAAATCAGACACTAAGGAAGAAATATTGTTGGATTCCACTTAGATGAGGTCCCTACAGGAATCAAAGTCATAGAGACAGAAAGTAGAAGGGTTGCTGCCAAGGGCCAGGGGAAAAGGGAATGGTGAGTTAGTGTTTAATGGGGACCAAGTTTCAGTTGTGGAAAATGAAACGAGTTTTGTGAATGGATGGTGGTAATGACTGCACAACAATGTGAATGTCCTGAATGACACTGAACTGCCCACCTGAAAATGGCTAAAACGGTAAATTTTCTGTTTTGGATATTTTATAACAATAAAAAATATTTGATATTGTTACAACCACTCCCAACAAACCAAATTTAGTTTGGATCCTCCACATTTCCCACCTTGCCCCTCAAATCCTCTCCACTCAATTTAGCAACAAAACATCTGGTTGAGGTACCAGAGGAAGGGGGACGGATAAGGATGGGAAAGAAATGACAGTAGTCAGCCCTCTCGTTGTTTTTCCTTAACCTGGAGCCCGAAAGGTCCCTGACGAGCCACAGAATGCTTATCCCAACCGAGAAGGAAGCTGATGCAACATCAAATATTAAAAGGGTAGAGGAACCAGCACAGCTTTCCATATAAATGAATCGACTAACATATATGAAGATTGCTTTTAAAATTCAAATATAATTATTCTTTAAAAGGCGTCCTGTGAGCTCTGTCTCTCTCCCGACACTGACACTTTGGGGGCCGTTGTCACGCTCCAGTGAGGAGCCCGTTGGCAGTCAGCCCAAAGCACTTTGTAACATGCCCTCCAGATCCTAAGTGAAAACTGATCAAAGAACTGGCACTGGCAAAGACAAGACTGAAATCAGCCCTCAAAGGGGTGGGGCTGGGCTATTGTCCCTCTTTGTGGGAACAGCTGCTTGATGGGGAATGGGAGCTCCATGATTATAATATGCATACGGACTGCTCTGTTAACAGAAGCCGGCTTAACGTCCTCCAGGGGCCTCCACCTTGCGTTTTGGCAAAGGGCTGTGCGAGGATGCTGTGTCAAACCTTTTTTAAAATGTCTCCTTGACACGGAGGGTGAGTAAGGGCGCCTGTGACTCTCATGACAGCCCCATGCCTCCCTCTGCTGTTCTCCTGCTCCCTTGTCTTGGCTGCCCACTGACAGCTGCACAGAGGTCATCCTGCCCCCCGCCCCCCCCTCCCCGTTTTAATCAGGACAGAGGAACTGCAGGAAAGGAGTTGTGGAGTTGTGGTTACCTGATGGCCCCGGGAGCCCAGCGCCTGGGTCATATGGGGGGCGGGGATCTTTTGTCTGCAAGTCGGAAGCTGGCAAGCCTGCAGATTCCCCAGGGGGCCAGGGGAGTGAGTTTCTCCCAAGTTCTTATAAATGAGAACACACCACTGAGCAATTAGTCTTCATCTGCTCTGCACAGGATAGCACTTGAATGGAAAAGGAAACAGGCCATCCCGACACTGGGGGCCTTAAGGAGCCCCAGGACACACCTGACCTCTGGTTGCTGGGGCCAGGGGAGGAAAGTGAGCCAAAGCCTTCGAGAGAGACATGGTGCTGGGCTCTCCACATTCCTCATCAGACACGATTCTCCCGTGCGATCCAGCATACCTCTGTACCAGAGGAGGAAACAGCGCATCAGAAAGGCGAACGCAATTCCACCAAGGTCTCAATGCCAGAAACTGGCAAGGCTGGGACACACCTCCCGGTCTGTCTCACTCTAAGGCCTTTTGTTTTGTGGGTTAGTTTGTTTTTAATTATACCCACCCAAAGGAAACGGATAGGTTTCTTTTTCTGGGGGGGGGGGAGTTGGCTGTTCCCAAAGCCCTGCCCTGCCCTGCCCCAATTCAGACTGATTTCACTGCCTTCTCCACCTGCTGGCAGCTAAAAGGCCCTCGGGCCTCCAACTCTTCAGTGACTGCGGGTAGACTGGGGCTGGGGGGTGGTGTAGCGGGGTGGGAGCAGTTTGAAAATGAATATATGCATGTGTCTCTCCTGCTAATCACTGGAATGCATTTTCAGGAGAGGTGAGCACAGGGATTAGCTGCAGGACTCCCATTAATGTTAACTTTATTTCAGTAATGAGGTGCCAAGGCATAGAACAATCACAGTGGCTAATACGGTGTAATCACAGTGATGAGATACGCATGCTGGGAAGGGAGGGAGAGGGGGGATAGTCAGGAGGGGGAAGCTGCTTGCTGGTTGGGACAGATGACACGGAAGTGGCAGCAGGAGCAAAACTCTAGAGGAAAAGGCAGGAGGCAGGTGAATCTTGCCGCGGGGCACAGCAGGTTAAACGAGAGCCCCAATTTAGAGGAAATAATAATAGCAGCTCCTGAGTGAATAGTTACATTGGCCAGGCCAGCTGAGGAACACTGCTATAATCCTCACGATGCGATGGAGAGCTAGGTATTCTCCCCATTGTACAGATCAGCAAACTGAGCTTCAGCAAACTAATTTGCCCAAAGCCACACAGCTAGTGGAAGAACCTCAGTTTGAAGTCAGATTTCTCCTAATCACTACACTTTACAGTACTCCACCTAGGCTAGAAGAGAGGGTAGAGAAATAACATGCAAACACCAGGAGCTCAAACGGTAGCATGTAAAGGAGTAAGAAGCGGCTTTGCATGTGGGCCCACCCCACAATACCGGTGGACGGCTGTGTTTGTAAGGCTCATCACACTACACCACAGCTGTCCATTTGGATGTCTTAGAGATACTGGGAGAGAAGAATGAAGGAAAGGGAGAAAACCAGCCTCATCAGCCAAGTTCTAGGCACCATCTGTAGCCGGAAAGGAAATCCTCAGTGCACCCATGAACAAAGTTAGAATGTTCTCCGAATCTCAAGACTGCCTAAATTCTTCAGTTTGCAAATGCTTGCAGGCCGGGGACAGTGCACTCTTAACATCTGGGTGCCTGCAGAAAATGCAGCTTCCTGGGTTCTGCCCTAGACTGAGCCATAAGCACTTCCAGGGAGAGGCCCTGGAGCTGACCTTTAACAAGACCCCTAGCCTAAGTTTCCAGAAGATGTCGCTGTGCTTTACAGAACTTGCAGGAGTCCAAGACACAGCATTTCAATGTCCACAACCAGTAAAATACACCCTGCAAGCTGGTCCTATCCAAATGCCACGACACCATCACCCCACTGGTTGTTTAGACATATGAAGTTCATAATGGTCAACCCGCTTATGAGCACCTACTATGTACCCAGCTCTAGTCCATGCCCTGGAAATGCAGCAGGGGACAAATCTAAGACCCTGCTTTCATAAAGCTTGCATCCCAGGGAAGAACACAAACAGACAGACAGGACAATCTATTGGAGTACCGTGAGGAAACTGAGTCTCAGCCAGGGTGATGGTGCCACCCAGGGGACATTTTTGGTTGTCACAACTGGGTGGGAGGGAGCCAGTGTCATCTGGTGGGGAGGGGCTAGGGTGCTGCTCCACACCCTAAAATGCGCAGGACAGGCCCCACCACATAGAGTCGTCTGGCCCCAAATGTCACCAGTGCTGAGGCTGAGGACCCGGGGGTCAAAGAAAAACAGAGGTGTGCTCTTCAATGTAGGGGTCAGCAAAGGCCTCTGGAGGGGGACATTTGAGCGGAAATCCAAAGGGAAGTGAAGGACGCCTGTGGCAGAGGGGACAGGTGCAAAAGCCAGGGGAAGCGCACGAGGGACAAACCACCTGGAGCTGGGGATTTCAGTCTAAGAGCGCGGGAGCCGGGGGTTCCCAGCAGGGCGGGGAGATGCTCTCACTTATTCTCCCAAAGGGTCCCTCTGGCCACTGTCTAGAACAGCCTGTGAGGAGCTAAGGGACCAGGGGGTCTAGGTGGGAGGCTGCTGGCATCATCTAGACAGGAGATGTGTGGCTTGAACCAGAGCAGGAGACAGGGTGGCAAGAGGTGGTCTGGTTCAGAACGTACCGACGAGGCGAGCTGCTGGGATTGGCTAATGGCTTAGATGTGGGTGTGGGACAGAGAAGAGTCAAAAATGAAGCTTGGTCCCTTTTAGGGAGGCTCCAAGTGCCTCCCTAAAAAACGCTGATGCCTAGCCCCAACCCCGTGGTTCTCAACTAGGGGTGACTGTCTGTCTCCCCAGAGGACACTTGGCAATGTCTGGAGATATTGCTGGTTGTCACCCGTGGGGATGAGGGCTGCAACAGTCACCTAGTGGGGAGAGGCCGGGGATGTCCTCAACTCCCTACAACAGCCTTTCCCCCACCCATCATCCCCCCCACCCATCATCCCCCCACTCTCATCCCCCCAACCCTCATCCCCCACCCATCATCCCCCATCCCCCTCAACTCCTCATCCCAACCCCTCATCCCCCCACCCATCATCCCCCACCCCTCATCCCCCCACCCTCATCCCCCCCACCCATCATCCCCCAACCCTCATCCCCCACCCATCATCCCCACCCCTCATCCCCCAACCCTCATCCCCACCCCTAATCCCCCAACCCCTCATCCCCCAACCCTCATCCCCCACCCCTCATCCCCACCCCTAATCCCCCAACCCCTCATCCCCCACCCTCATCCCCACCCCTAATCCCCCAACCCCTCATCCCCACCCCTAATCCCCACCCCTAATCCCCCAACCCTCATCCCCCACCCCTCATCCCCACCCCTAATCCCCCAACCCCTCATCCCCAACCCTTCATCCCCACCCCTCATCCCCACCCCTAATCCCCCAACCCCTCATCCCCAACCCTTCATCCCCCACCCCTCATCCCCACCCCTAATCCCCCAACCCTCATCCCCACCCCTCATCCCCCACCCTCATCCCCACCCCTAATCCCCACCCCTCATCCCCCAACCCCTCATCCCCACCCCTAATCCCCACCCCTCATCCCCACCCCTCATCCCCACCCCTAATCCCCCAACCCCTCATCCCCACCCCTCATCCCCACCCCTAATCCCCCAACCCCTCATCCCCACCCCTAATCCCCCACCCCTAATCCCCAACCCTCATCCCCCACCCCTCATCCCCCAACCCTCATCCCCACCCCTCATCCCCAACCCTTCATCCCCATCCCCTCAACCCCTCATCCCAACCCCCCATCCCCCACCCTCATCCCCCCCTCCATCATCCCCCACCCCTCATCCCCCCACCCCCCACATCCCCCCCACCCCTCCACAACACACAGGACAGCCCCCACCACAAAGAATCGTCCAGCTCGCAAAGTCCACAGGGCCGAGGCGGAGGATCCCTGCCCTGCCCTTACTCTCTATTGCCTCCTCTCACCCAGCGCCTGGCCCGCCAGTGTAGCGGGGACTTCGTCAGAGTCTGGAGATTCTAAATCAATGCACGTCAGTGGCTAAGGGCCATATTAACTACATCTCACTTGCTTCTGCTGGTGACACAGATCAGATGCTGCTGCTGTCGCCACTGCCACCACATGAAACAAGAGCGTTAGAGAGCAAATTCATTATCCAGCTGTTAAGAGCAACAGAGCACGCACACCTCTCTCCCGGCCTGGATTACCTGAAAGCCAGCCCTGTTGGATGATTGAGTGGCTGTCAGCCTCCTCTTCTCAGTAACCTTGACACGCCTCCAGTTCACAAGCTAAAAATCCAAAAGGCAACGTCGGAGGCAACAAATGGATGGGTTAATTTGTTTCATGCCCCCATTGCCACCAGGCTCTCACAGGGAAAAAAAAACCCTCCATTTGCGGGGTTTAATATCCCAGCTGCTAGGAATCAGATTAGACAGAAGGAAGAAAATGTGACGTCGATGCAGAGATCCGTTCATATTCAGTTATGTTTGCTTAAAAATCGGTTTTTGATCTGCAGGTTATTCCTGCTGGCTTAGACCTCAAGCAACAGCATAGCATACTTCCAGGTGGTATCCTTAAGGAAAGCTAATTAGGATTCTTGGCACTTGTAGCACGAAACATTTTACAATTTTCTGCAAAGCAATTTGCCAACATTAGCTAATTAAAACACCCAGCCTTCCGTTGAGGGACAATGGGAAGAGGGTAGAATCTTCATTTCTCAGCATCTGCTGTAGGATTAAAACTCCAAATTCCTGTTGCTTCCACTTCGTTGAGGTCCTTCTCGGAAGGTGGCCTTTCAATTGTTTTTAGCAACATTCCCGGGAAAAGATTCCAGTTTTCTAGCACTCAGTCCCTAAAAGAAGGGGCAAGACTAAGCAGGGGGTTTGAGCAATTAAGGCTGGTCCACTGAACCAGAGGTTAGCAAATGATGGCTCACAGGCTGTATCCGGCCCTCGAACTGTTTCTGTAAATAAAGTTTTATTATAACACAGCCATGTCCATTTGCATACATACTGTCTATGGCTGCTCTTGAGCTGCAACAGCAGAGTCAGGCAGTTGCAGCCACTGATGTGCTTTCTGTCTGTACAGGTTTGCTTACTCTGCATCTGTCATTTACGGCATCATACAATATGTGGCTTTTTGTGTCCGTCTGCTTTAATTTAGCATCATGTTTTCAAAGTTCATCTATGTTGTAGCATGTCAGTACCTCATTCCTTTTTGTGGCCAAATAAATATTCCATTTTATGGACAGACCACATTTTGTTTAGCCATTCATCAGTTGATGGACATTTGGCATGTTTCCACTTTTTGGCTATTGTGAATAATGCTGCTGTGAACACTCTTGTACATGTTTTTCTGCATATTACTTTAAAATCACATATTAACTTCCTTTATTAAAGACTAAAAGAAAAGTTATAAACCCATGTTTTCTCATGGGAACAACATTACAAATATTTATTGGAATGACTAAGGCATTTAGGACGGTAGAAGCATGTGGGTGTGGAAAAAAGGAAAGTAGGTCAGGAGTCAGGACACAGAAGTCACTTATCTTTTTCATTCATTCTATAAATACTTATCAAAATAGGGTGTAAGACATTATACTAGGTACTAATGATTTCACACCCTGTTCTTTCATTCACTAAAAAAGAAAGAGTTGTTGCCCATGCTGTTCTAGAAAACAAACAAAGGTCAGTCATTCATCTTTCCAGGGCTGCATTCTAATCGGCACAATACATTCACCTGGGGCGGCTGGGAGACGCAGGTATAACGATATACCTGACAGTGTTCCGGAGTATGAGACCCAACAGTTACAATGATAATATTACCAATATGACACCAGAAATGACTTGTATCCATTTCCTTTCCTCCCATGAGGTAAAGTATTGCTTCCTACTCTGTGGTGAAATTTTTCACGTACCAGGAGTCGCCCATGGCACAAGAACCACACACACTTCCTTGCCTTGTAAAAAACAGATTCAATTTTAGTAAATGGTTTGATATTTAAACACAAGCTTCAAAGGGCAAAGACCATTCAAAGCGACAGGAATAAGTCAGAATGAAAGGAATTATCTGCTACTCGACAATCTGCCAGGAATCAGTGAAAAAAGGAAAAGGATGGCTGCAGAATCGTCAAGTCCTGGCATTGCACTTTCCCATTTCTGCCAGCAGATGGCGACAGGGACCTGTGAGGTTGCGTTAGCGCACGGATTGACAGTGAAAAGTCAAGGACAGAGGGCAACTGAGACTTGTGCACCTTGTCAATTGTTTTGCAAAGGTCTGAGCACTTCTAAGCACATGGTGGGAAAGAAAGAGAGGCATGTGGAACAATGACGTGTTTATAAAGGCTACAGGGATCTGACAAAATTGCAAATGGCTGGCGGTCTAACTCCAGCTGTCCCCAGGATAAAGCTAGCAGTGGTGGTGAGGAGGAAGATGTCAACAGCATTCGAAACAAAGAACTTCAAGCAAGTTACAATCACATGATTATCCCCTCAGATTACATCCATTGCAAGGAATAGTATAGTATCATTAAAAATCAAGGGGTATTAGATATGAAACCAAAAGCACAGTAACAAAAGAAAAATTAGGTCAACTGAACTTCGTCGAAATTAAACTTGTATGATTCAAAGAACCCCATCAAGAAAGTGAAATGACAACTCACGAGAAAACATTTGCAAATCATGTATCTGCTAAGGCGCTTGTATCCAAAATGTGTGAAGAACCACTTTAACAATTCAGCAATAAAAAGACCCCCCAATTTAAAAGTGGGCAAAGGATTAGGATAGACCTCTCTCCAAAGTAGACATACAAACGGCCCATAAGTACATGAAAAGATGTTCACCATCACTAGCCCTGGGGACATGCGAGTCAAAGCCACAGTGAGATACCATTCCATAACCACTAGGATGGCTGTCATCAAATCGACAGACAATGGCAAGTGTTGGTGACGATGTGGAGAAACTGGAATCCTCGTACATTGCTGATGGGAATGTAAAATAGTAGTCACTCAATAGACTCGATTTTAAATTCCAGAATGCCGTCTTGCAGTTCTTTATCTCCCTTGCGCACAGCACAGCTAGGCACCCAGTGAGTGCTAAGTAAAAACCTACTGAATGAACCACTAGGGCTGGTAATTCAGCGTCATCACCATGAGAGGTAACAACGTTCAACCCAGGGTTTCTCCACCTCCGCACCTGGGACATCTGGGGCCAGACGGTTCTTTGCATAAGGGGCTGGCTGCCCTGTGCACACAGGGTGTCAGACAGCAAGCCTGGCCCTCTCCCCACTAGATGCCAACAGTAACTCTACTTACACACTTGTGACAATCAAGAAAGTCTTCGGTGTTCCCTGGGGGCCACAATCGCCCTCAGGTTAAACGGCACTGATGTAAAACAACACTTTCCAGGTCCTGGGAGCCACCAACTAGAATCCCAGAATGCCTGTGCTGGAGGGCTCCTTAGGCATGATCCTGTCTACACACTTTCACAGGAGGGCAAATAGGCCCAGGAAAGACACACTGGAGCCAGAAAGGACTCCAGCCGTGCAACTTGCTGTTTCTCCGGCCCTGCACCGCTCTTTGGATTTGTGTATTAACTCAGCGCTCATTTCCTTTCAGGGCTGTATTAGTCACCCTGAGCTGCCGTAACAAAATACTACAGACTAGGGGGCTTAAACCACAGACATTTATTTTCTTGCCCTTCTGGAGGCTGAAAGTCCGAGATCGAGGTGTTGGCAGGTTTGGTTTCTCTTGAGGCGCCCCTCCTGGCTTACAGATGGCTGCCTTCTCGCAGCTCTGGTGTCTCTCCCTCTTCTCATAAGGACCAATCCTGCTGAACGAGAACCAGCCCTAACGGCCTCATTTTAACTTAATCATCTCTTTAAAGCCTTATCTCCAAATACAGTCACATTTGGAGGTATGGGGCGTTGGGACTTCAGCATATGAATTTTGGGGGTACACAATTGAGCCCTTCACAAGAACTCTGCTCAGTGGGTATTAAGATAGAGCCCTCTCACCAGGAAAGGCTAAGTGCGGAAAGGCTAAGTACCCCTTCCAATACGTTCTTCAAAACCCTTCTGAGCAGAGACCAGCAGCTAGAAGGTGAAACAGTTTGCTTAAATCAAGGATAATCCCAGCCCAAGGCCAAACATCAAACTTCAGAGACATGCGAACCTTCCTCTCCCTAGGGCCTTCCTCCTTAGCACTCAGAGCCAATGCAACCCTCCCTACATCACGGGGCCTGAAAGTCCAAGTTCAAGAGCAAGAAGGATCTGGGATCGATCAAAATCCTGGTCTAAACCACCAAGCCAGTGGGTCCCTATGCAAAGTACTTAATCTGAGTTATTTTCCTTCAAGTGAGAATAAAAAGACCTACCTACTCACTTCATAAGAGCGGTTGTTAGGATTCAAAAAGAAGCCTTTAGCTCAGCACCTGCCCACCGGAAACGACTAGAAGATGGTAGCTGTTACCACTATGTGCCAAGGCAACGTGCTGTCCGCTGGGCCTGCAAGTACCTTCGGCAGCTCTGACAAACGTTCGCATGTGGCTTCACCAGCTGATGGTGTAACTCGAGCAAAATCTAACCCGTGCATCAGAGCCTTCCTCCATAAAACGAAGACGAGAAAGCGCACCAGCCTCAGAAGATGGCGCAGATCCACGGCTGGCAGAGACGCAGAATGGTACGGTACATTGTAAGCACTTCACAGGGTTTTTCCTTGTCTGGATGAGAAAGGTCAAGTGACCTACTGTGCTTTGCATCTCAGTAAATGGGAGAGGAAGAAGGGGCAGCCATGGCACTGGGTTAAGCCTCGGGTCTTTGACAGAACTAGCAGCAGAAAGGCCACTTCCTGAGTCCCTGCGCACACATTGGCAGAACCCGGGAAAAGGTGCCCATTTGTCATCACTATCAGGTGGTTCCCCACCTACAGACACAACATCACTGTCTTAGGAAGAGGGAGTCCACGCACGCAGCGGTCCCACAATCTGTTGGCAAGGATTATGTTGAGGACAGAAAACCTATGGAACTGGTGCCACCAAGTGGCACAAAAAGCAATTGTTGGTGACTGTGCCACCAGCACCTCATTCTTCTCTCCTCTCCACCTCTCCATCCTCACTTCCCCTTCTTCCTTTGAAATGGGGCTCACAAGCATGTTTCACCGTTTAGCTATAGGCGGCTGTCCTTGGAGGTCTGAAAAGGCTGCAGTGAAAAGACAGCGCTTTAAGATGATATTTGACTCGACTCTGTAGTTCCTCCCTGCGCTAAATCAGGTCAATGAGCTTATTTGTGTCAAATAAATGAGCCCCGCTGACTGCGAAGCTGCTGCAAGACTATTTATCTCAGGCTCCCGAGTTGGCACTCAGCAGGCTGCAGACAAAGCCCAGGAAGGGGACGGAGGTCAGGGACCGAGTTCCCAGAGCAAGCCCTGCACTGCTGCCCAGGTGAAAACCTCCCAGGAGAAACTGAGTCAGCCTGTGGAAGGACTCCGGGCCGCCAAGCCTCTGGGGAAGAGCGAGCACGGTAGATTCCAGAGGGTTCCACGGAGCACTTAGGGACAGCTTCAAAAACCGAGGTCCCTGGTTCCCTCCAAAACCGTCATGTGGACCAGACCCTTGACAGAACAGAGTTGGCTTTGGGGGAAATCTGGGCTGGCTTGAGCTCAGATCATCTTTTCACTGAACCATCAAGATGGTCCATGTGCCCTTCCCCACCTTTTTATATTTTTTTATTTTTACAATTCCTGCATCTAGTGGCTCCCTAACATGAATGGCACGCTTTGATTTGGAGCGGGGTTTCCCCCATCTTTCCCTCAGCTCCCTCAAGAAAGGAGAAGCCTGCCATGACCAGCTTCGTCCTCACCGTGCTTCACGCACGTCTACTCTGGCTGAGGTGGAACGCCTCTCATTTATTCGTGAAGAACAGAAAGACTTTTTTCCCCACTGGGTAAAAATCAGACACTGAAGAGAGATGCAGAAATGCAAAGCCAAGACTGTGTGCACCTCTTAAAGGGCTTTCACTTCTAACCGGATTTATTTTAGGGGCTGGATGATACAAGTAAAATGTGCATTTTCCTGCTTTGTAAATTAAGTAGCTCTAATTGGGTTAAATAAATGTTAACGGGAACTGTTGATTGTAAAACACCATACAGCAGGGTTCTACCTTGATGTATGTACTGACAAAACACACGTTTATATACAAACCATGAACAAAACTTTATGTCGAAATTTCAACTAGTGGTTAATGTCACTTCTTCCAGTTTAAGGTGTCTGCCTTATAATCACAAAAGAAATGAAAGAAAAACCTTTTACTGGACAATGACTGCAGACGCCCTTACTAGAAATTCCGAGATGCTCTGGTAGCTCAGGTTAAGCACCTCAATAATTTAGCACTGTGTTAGGTACAGCTACTGAGTAGCTCTCTGCTCCCCTGCCAAAAGGCAGCTGTTTTTAGGATGGAAAACACAGCAGCTGTTTCCACAGGTGCAGAGCAACGATACAGGGTAAGTTGGTCCCAGCAGAAAAGAATATGGTGTCTATTTAAAATTTGAGGAGGAAGAGGCAGAAAAATGGCCAGCCCCAGTTGTAATCTTTGAGAGAGGGGGCGAAGGCCTGGTTTGAGGGAAATGGGCTCCAGGTGGCTGGTCTCCACTCACTCACCCTGTGAGAATCCCAAGCATGGTTCAGCTGCGGGGAGACACAGGCTCTGGTCTCTGGTGGTGGGATCTTTGGCTGGTCCCAGACATCAGAATTCTGTACCTGCAAGATACCTTAGCGATCACCCTCACAGGACAAATGAGGAAAACA
Source organism: Rhinolophus sinicus (assembly GCF_036562045.2). Lineage (NCBI taxonomy): Eukaryota > Metazoa > Chordata > Mammalia > Chiroptera > Rhinolophidae > Rhinolophus > Rhinolophus sinicus. The sequence continues at coordinate 29,127,477 of NC_133765.1, read as the reverse complement.
AAGCCAGAAGAGGTTCATTTCCACAAGGTCAATAGTGCCTGTGCTCTCGTCAATAAAATTAGGGTGCCACTCACAGACTTCACACACACACCCACCTTCCTCAGCCATAGTGAGGTGTGGCCTACACAGTCGGAAACCTTGAATTTCACTGAGAAGGGTGATTTCTCATTTAGTCAGTGTCACTTTTGAGTCTGTGATCATCTGGATGCAAGCTGACCAGAGCTTGTTTCCTCTCCACTGCACAAACGACAAATTAAAAAAGTCCAAAGACTGCAAACACTATTTACCCTATCAAAAACTCCGAAAGCACCCACTGATAAACAATGCATTTCTGGCAGCGCTATGGTTTGGTCCGTCTGGGTCCACACAACGAGCAGGCCTGAGAAACAATAAAACTGGACTCCTGGTCAAATATCTGCCTAATTAACTGCTTGACCCATTGGTTGTTAACTTTCTGTATTATTTGGCTGTTTTCTTTCTGTATTATAATATTAAAGACTGTATTTTCATTTTATAAAGTCTAGCAGTTTCGGCTTTCGTACCAGACATGAATCAAGGTGCACCCACAGAGGTAAGGGACGCGGTTCCTCTGGGACATGGAGTCACCGCACGAACGGGACCCCCCAGTTTTCTCCCACTCACGGCGCCCAGCCGTTGCCACCTGTTCCTCTTCGTGTCTGTGAAAGCAGACTGGACAAGGAACGTCGCAGACACGTGACTGAGCGGAAACGGGGACACTGGTACCCAAACTCGACTCACACCATGAAAACTAGGCAAGAAACATCCCCACCGGAGAGGGCCTGGGAGGCAATGCGCTGACATGCTGCGGAGTCAGGCAACTCACTTGTGGAGAGAGAAGTCTCACAATCCCACTGGCTTTTTGTTTTTGTTTTTTAAATTATTACTATTTACTTATGTACCTTTTTATAGTAGAATGACTCATTTTCCCAATGGAATCTATGGTGGCATTTCCCACCCCTCCACCCCCGAAGTCCTTGCACGCACAGAGCTGGGGAGAGCCAATCCGTTGTGGGGGGCAGGGCCCTGTGCAGAAAGCTCCAGGTCATCCTGCAGCTCAGAGGGTGTCTGCACTGGGGTTACGGGAGTGTGTGAAGGACACCACGCAGAGTAATAATGTCATTCCTGGAGGCAGCGCCGGGCTGGTAGAGACCTATGAGGAAGTCGCAGGTCCTGGGGGATTTCAGGGTAATTCAATCAACAGCACTTCAGCACCGAAGCCAGCAAAGGCAGCCACATAATAAAGTCAGCTCACAGCTCCTGGAGCCCTTCTGCTCCAAGGGGGAAATGTGACCCGAGAGTAGGGCCTCTTCGACCCAGCACGGCTGACGTGTGGAGCCGGATGAGTCTGTCCTGGGCACCGGAGGACGCTGAGCGGCATCCTGGGCCTCCACCCACTAGATGCACCACCTCCCCCAGCTGAGCGGAGAATGTCTCCAGGCATTGGCAAACGCCCCCTGGGGCACCACTGACCCCATTCGCTGCCCTATGTCACAACTGAAAAGTTAGTTTGTTAACATTTGAGCCATATGCTTCTGTATACACATAGGTAGGTATCCTACACAGAGGAGAAAAAAAGAAAAGGGAGTTAGGTTTCCTTCCTGTAAAAAGGCTCTGTAAGAACGCTGCCAACAGGCAGTTCACATCTGAATGATAAACGATAAACGGCAGACCAAAACATGGAAAAGGGTTCACCTCACCCAAATTAAATATAAATTAGAACATTGAGATCCATTAGCAAAGAATTAAAACATGGTAACAGAGGTGTGAAGGGTATGCCAGAGCCACTCCCGTCCATACACTGTAAGAGTAAAAATTGGTGAAAATAGTTATCAGACAAATACAGAACTGTGTATGTAAAACCATGTCATCAATGCATTATTTGTAGTAGCAAAAAAATGGTAGTAAGTTAATCGTCCTCAGCAGATTAATAACATTGTACATCCATGAAACTGACACAATAAGGTCATTAAATATTATTATATAGGCTTATATGTAACAAAAGGTTGTCCTTTATAGGATTGTTTTCAAGAGGAAAAAGTGCTCTCCTTTCTGCCTAAAAGTCATGAGGGAAGAGAAAAAAGACTGGGGCTTATCTCGAGGTTGTGTGACTTTAGATTACTTTTATCATATACCCGATCTGAAATTTTTTATCTTTAGCATGAGTTCTTTTAAAAATAGTAATCAAAACAATACCCAAAGCTCTGTAATTACCACCCTTCCACCCGAGGGGCCCACCTATCCCCACCCTGCTATCTGACATCACTCCCCTGTTGGGTGCTGACCAGACTTCCTGCGGAGCGCGGGGTCTCCCCAATACCGCCTAACCTTATGAGGGACAGATGTGATCCCATTTTACAGATGAAGGGCCTGAGTGCCCAAGGGCGTCCCATTAGTAAGGAATAGTTACTAACTATAAGGCAGAATTCTTTCCTGCCTGTGCCTGTATCAAATAAGCAACATCTCCGTATGTTTAAAATGTATCTATAAATCTCAACAATGGGAAATGCCTTGCATGATCCTTCCTTGGAGTTCCTTCCCAGCCCCACCACCTGCGGCCTTCCCTGAGACCCTCCAAGTCTGCTTTTGGGAGCAACAGGCAGAAAGCCACAGTCGCTGCTCTAAATTCCTATTTTCTGCTTTCCAAGACTGCTGAGCTCACCACCCTTCAATGCCAGCTCAGGCATGGCCAGGTCCCAGGCCACCCAGAGTCCCTGGCCTGGCAGAAGCAGGTCATTTCCTCCTTTGTATCTACCTGTCTCAGCACCCCTTCCCCACTTTACTGTATGCTTCTTTCCCTGTTAACGTAGCTTACCTTTATCGCTTCAGCAAAAAGCATAGCAATTAAGATTCATAATTGGGGAAAATGCTTTGAATTAGTCAATTACCTGTAACTCCAAACACTCAATATTTAATAATTCTTTTCTAAAGGTGTTTTGTCCCTTCTTTGATCTTTTCCTAAAATCGCAGTATGTATTAGATGCACTTTGCTAAGCTCTGGGCAAAAAAAACTAAGGCGAAGCCCATAATTCTAGAAACCCTCAGTCAGGGGAACCAGAAACAAACCAGGGATTGGAGAGCAGGAAGGGGTCCTGGGTTGGAAGGCTGGGGAGGACGACAGATCAGATCCTTGGGTGATCGGGTCGTTTCGTTATGTCATTTGCAGTGCTATGAGTTTCCAAGAGTGAACACGCCCCTAACTAAGTACAAAAAACATATTCCAGGGCCAAATGAAAATGACCTTTGGATTATCGACCCAATTTGGCTATTTATGCCACCTCTCCCCTCTTTTGGCCTGGACAACTGAAATCTATACGCTCTCAGGGGGGATGTTTACGGATGAATCAGTGTTGGAGCTGGCGAGAGGTGGAGGAAAGGACAGTGAACCCGGAGCCCAAGATGAAGTCCTTGTTTTGGTTCTGTCATTAAATCTCAGTGGGGAGTCTGGGAAGTCACTTCACCTCTTACCATTGCCTCATCTAGGAGGTACGAATACAAGCAAGCTTAATTCTCTATCACAAGACTGTAGATACTGCTTGTGAAAGCCCGGAAAATGCAGTGTGCTCGTCAATATTCAAGTACAAAGTAAACAGGCACAGGTTAACAACCGTTGATATAAACTGTTTTCACATCAAATCTCTGTTATATTGCTCAAGAGTTCAGATAAGCTCAAAGAGACTGATACCAGTGACAACCCACAGAAGACAGACTCAAATAGCAACTGAGTTACCAAAAAGGATGAGACGGTAAAACGTCCAGACGTGCACATTTCTTTCACATACAAAGTTTGATTTAGCACCCATGAATACAGAGAACCCGAAAAGTCCACTGCAAAGTGAATACATTTCTGGTGATCTAACATTTAAAAACAACTGCCAGACAGCTTACCCTCTAAGGAAACTTATTTAGGGGTACAAACTACTTTGGTAAGATTAGTGTTAAGAAGTAATAGGAGGAAGTTAAGGGAAATCACTATTACACACGGTAGAAATATACAGGAAGGCAAACATGGCCAAAAAAAAAGCTCCACTGGAAAAAAAAAGTGTTGAAAGCAAATTGTAACACTAGTGCCCTGCTCCAAGGTCAACAACGTGAACAACGAAAAAAATGGAAAAGACCTTGCTCAAGCCCGCGCTCAGTGAAGGACTGCAGGAGAGAGCTGTGCGTGAATGGAACTCCTGAGCAGGGTGGTGCTAGTATTCAAGGGGCATATCTTGAGCTGAGGACCCAACGCTCTTGGCCTTGACCCAGGGAGACTTAGTGTTGTCCTAGAAACGTGGGGAGCACCCAGAGTGTGTAGCCCAGCACCCTGCACATCCAGCGTCCATTCACGGGTCCCACTTAGGGTAGATGCGAGTTTCTTACAGCTCCTTGATAGATACGTGGGTTTCCTCCTCTTCTTCTTCTTTGCAAATTACAGGGATACTGAACACCTGCACCTGCTACATCTCCTGCAGCTGGGGCAGTAAAGGATGACTGCGTACAGCCAGTTGCTAGATGTGTCTCCATCGAGGACTTGCCCTAACACAGGGTTTCCATGACAGGAGAGGAGGAGGTCAATTTCCTGAGGCTCCCACAGGACCCGGCTGAGCAGACAAGTCATTTCATAGGAAACAAGAACGAAACCCTCCAGGATAATAACTCAGAACTTGTGGTTAAAATAGTGTTCACACATAGGTATCCAAGTATCCCAGATACCATGAGAAAAAAAGCTGAGAGCACATGGTGCCAGCTGCTAGAAGGCTGGCACCAGATTAGAGTAGAAGAGTGTCTTTGAGATTTCAGACAATTTTAGATGTCAGCATATGGTGTTCAGGGTCCACTCCTGAGGATGCTGTTAAAACAAAACCAAAAATAACGACCTTGAGAGAACATGCCCCTTTCTGAGAGGCCAAACATTTGATCTGGGTGAAGGCATGATTTAATTCATGAAACTCAAGAACACAAGACAAACAACAGTTTCCTGGAATATATTCAACTATCACGACAGGGCATTTTCCTAAACAGTATCATTTTCCCATGACTCCAAAGAAATCCAATAAATAACTTGACAGTGAAGGGCCCCGCTGAGAACTTGAGTGACCACAGGCCCTGAGCAGCTGCGATGGGGGAGGCGCCCCAAGTGCCAACCCCTCCACAAGGTCGCCCGCAGTTCTGTCTTTTTCGAACGTGACCCTCTAGTGTTTCCACGGTGCTTTACACAGCAGTCCCATCTGGTAAAGCCCGGCGGGGAGCGAAGCCACAGAGTACAACACGAGAAGTGGTCAAAGCCATGGTTTCCGCACGACGCCTCTCTCCTTCCCACGGACTATCGACCGTGGAAGCCTGGCTTCAGGCTGCACGTGCCTCAGCCGCGAGCACGGCAAGTCTTCTGCGCCCATCACGCGGGGAAGAGCTCGGGAGGGCTGTCTCCATAGCAGTACTTTGCTATAGGGTCCCTATAGGTGTTCTCATGCTGCACGCTCTGTTGGCAAAAGGGAAGACAAGAGCGCCGTGAGAGAGAGCAGAGTCGCACACATCTCCCTTTCCGAGCCGCGAACGTCAAAGCAGGACTGCTGTCAGACACTCCCTGCAGGAGCCTGGACAAGTCCATCTCCAAATGTCACTAAAAGGCTCCAAGGCACTTTCTGGAACAAGGCGAATGACAACGCAGAATGCCAATGAAGAACATGAAAATGGACATAACATCACTGTTTTTCTGTTTCTCTTTATGCATAGTAATGAGTTTTTGAACAACCTCGCTGTGACTTGGGCAACTCAAGACAACTATTTTTTCTCAAACCATTTTATGTTAGAGTAAGATCCAATGGGTGTTTTTTTGACCTGGCCCTGTGCTGCACAGAGAAATTCAGTCGCTGTCCTAAACTCTGCAGAGATGGAGGAGGTACACTTCAGATCACTTTCATAACGTTTCATGTACCTCAAGGTTTGGCACACGAACCAAATCCCACAATACCACACAAGCCTCATTCGACTTAGCAAATGGGAAGTGTGATTTCAAAAAATCATCCCGATGGTTAATTTTTCAGTAATTTGTTTTCCATACAGGCAACTTGAGTATTTGGCTAGTCTAGAGTTCAGTAATTAGTCCAAGACCAATGCTAAACATCTACCATTGTAAGTATTAATCCAATTTCTAGACATGCAGCCAAAAGCTTCTTTCTTGGGATACTGCTCTCAAAACAAATTGGCAACTGGGAAATCTTTTACAATAAAAAGACAAAGTCAGAAAGTTTAACATCTTCACTCACAAGTGAAATAACTCCCGGGTTTTATCAGTTAAGGAAAGAAAATATTTCGCCTTTTCTAGTGTTTCTCAGAATGAGAGAGAATCTGAATCAAAATGAATCATGTGTTCAGCCTTCCTCCACATTCCTTTAAAGCCCATTCAAGTGGAAAGCTCTTCCCACAAAACAAGCCCATCAGGAATTTCTTTATGCTTTCAAATGCTCATTATAATCCCTGAAACATTTATCCAATGATGCTGAATGCTCGAGGAGCAGACCAGAGACATAAAAAACGGCGTAAAATCAAAAGGTGGACACAGGAATCTGGCAAAGGGTACAAGAGTTCCAGAAAATGACAAATGAGTCAGTTATCTCGGACGAAGCCGCACAATCTTGGAGACACCATGAATAGAAGCCAGAAGTGCGCTTGTGCAATACACACGTCTGGTGGTTTCACAAAGACGGCTCGGAGCACTGCCCAACCACAAAAGCAGAGGCGAGGACACACAGGGATGGAAAGCAAAAGACTTGCAGACGCTTTCAGCGGCAGGTGCAACGTTTAGTGCCCACAGCAAAGCATTTGATGACAGTATAATAAATATTGAGAGCCTGACAACCTACACCTTTATTCATGTATTTTTAAACATCCACCTGTCCCATCCCCTCAAATCCTAAAATAAACCACAACTCTGTCCCAGAACAAATTACTACTTACTTTCAATGAGTGGTTGCTGGAAAGCCTTTGTCACATCTCAGCCAAAGACGGGAGAACTTCTTTCAGAAATTAGACTATTAGAATCCCAACCAGACTTAAAAATAATTTTAAGCTTCCACTTAAAGTGTAGATATGCCAATCAGTTAGGGGAGATGCCAGTTGATTAGACCTTGATTTAATACTATAAATATTTTACTTCCCTAACTGTATAAATCTCATGTTGACATTCTAAACATTATCATTCCACAAAACAAAGCTTCATTTGAGTCTCTTCTCCATTATCACCCACCCCCATTATCATCATCATGTCTCCACTGTCATTATTTTCAGTTTTCTTTTAGCCCCTGACTTCCACCCGCCCATCCCCCAGATAGAAATATCAGGGCTGCTGACCTGGGATGAGGTCCGGCATTTAGCCAAACACAATTCAAAGTGATCTTCCACGGCCATGAAGAGGTTCTGGAATGCCACAGCTGCCCGGTTGAGGAAGCGCTCCAGGAGAAGTTGCTATGGAAACAAAAGTTAGTACCTGTAATAAATTCCAGACTCAGCAGCACAAGGTAACCTTGGATATTTCTCCTAAACTAAGAGACTAATAATGGAGGGGGTGGGGTAGAGAAAGGGAGGCAGCCAGCTCAAAGGAGCTAGCAAGAGTGCTGGTATCTTATTCATTAGATATCTGATTAGCAATACAATGGCCCATTCTGCAAAAGAACCATTCAAGTAACTGGGAACCACTTCCTTTCCTTGCAGACAAAGGCTACTTCACAGCAGCAATTTCTGACACCTACAAAGTTCCCTTCAGAGTTCTGTCCTCACAAGAATCTCCGGGGAAGAGGCCAATGCTCATCATACAATAAAGGCAGAAAGACAAAAGCAGATGCAGAACAAGGAGCAGCTCTCCATACCTTGTTGGGCTGCAGGCAGCAGGAGACGCAGTGCTCGTAAGCGCTACAGCAGCCGTTGGACAAGCAGCCATCACAGCAGTACTGCTTGGTGCCCGGGACGTTGACGTTACAGCAGCCATTCACCAGCAAATCCTTCCTTTCACAAACATATCCTGCAAATCAGAGACTACCCTGAGTACAGAACCCGCAGCCCTCCCAGCTCCCCAGCAGGGCTGATCTGCAAGCAGCAATGAAAGGCACCGCATGCAAAGAACAGAGAGCGAGAACCCAGTCTGGAGTGTCCTAAGCACCAGAGAGGCAGGAATCAGACACTGTGATGAGGGCTTTGCTTTCCTCCTGCGGCCGTGAGCGGGAAACACGATGGACCCCGTATCATAAGTAGGCTCCACATCGTCTCTACCTAAAACGGCCTGTTGTTGGTCTGATGCCGTGTGTTTATTTGACTTAATCACCACGTCAAATCACACCAGTGTTTTCCTGTTCTAACCTACGCAAGCCATGCCTGAAGACAAGTCATTTTTTCAAACAAAAATCTGAAAATTGGAACGACCAAGGCACTCATTCCTGAAAGTGAGATGCTTTTATGTAAAAAAAATAATAATACTCCCACACTCTTTACAAATATCTTTTAAATGCTTGCCATTTATTTTGTAGCTTTATAAATTGATTTAGGCTGTTTGTAACTAACTATACATGCCAGGGATGCAATTACCCCTCAACATCAGGGAAAAGGTGTCCTCTAACACCCAAGGAAGAAAAATCCTATTCCCTCCACTCCTCATAAATCCCATTACCCATGTGTGTGCGAACGCGAGCACACACGCGCGCATTCACACTCACACACTCACACACACACACACACACACACACAAATCAATCAATCAATCTCTCACCGCCCCCAACCCAATCATTCCACGTCCAACTTTAAGAATCTCTTTGCAAAAGATAATTTACTGTTCGGAGCTCCTAAACAGACATTTCTCTACATCCTTCTGGGAGTGGGAAAGAAAAACGGGAGAGCACCAGCGCGAGGGCAACAGTGTGCCCTAGGGAAACTCCCAGGTGCACGTGTGGCTCCACCGGGGTATGGCCAGGCCCACAGGTGCAGAGCACCTGTTCCTAGATCATTCCATTCCAAATGCCCCAGCTTCTTAACCCTCAGAGAATGAGACCTAAAGTATAAGGTTGTTTTCAGAAACTACTCTGGAAAACAAAGACTGTGCAAAAGCAGGAGGCACCAGTAAAAAAACAATGGAAGAGACTAAAAGAGCCCTCCTTAACACTTGAAAACTTGAGGCTTACCTGGAAACTGGTGCTTTCTGCTGTTATTTTGAATATGCCATTCTGTCTTCCAAATTAAGAGGAAGATGCTAACGCTATCATAAACATTTCTGGGATTCTTCCTAGCTATTCTTACTCACTTTCTTCAAAGGAATTATGAAAATGTTTAAAATCCAAATAACCCTGCATGTTTCTCGAAATTCTGCCCCAAATTATAAATACACAGTAATCTTATCACTTGTGTCGGGAAGATGTAGAATATAATGTGACCTGAATTCCACTTGTTGAAATTATCTTTCTGCCCTTTTCTCACTTCCCCACTGTCAGCATCACCATCTCAGGCTTTCTTATTGTCCCCAGTGCTAACTGCCAGTAGCCTTGAAATCACAGGTCTTTCTAGTGCCTAGTGAAAGAAAGCTCATCGAGATTTCACCTTTCGCATCATAAATCTACTCATGCAAACATTTCCAACAAGGAGTCCTGTAAGATAGCAACCACAGGGTGTGTGTCACTGACTGAGAAATTAACTTCTAACCTTTGAAAAGCCTGCAGTTCTAATTGGTTGTCTTATTTAATAATGTGTTACCCTGGCAATATTCACGGTGGCATCTGCTTGCAAGAGAGCATACAGTCCTGCAAATTTGCTTTATTTAAACTGCTCTCCTCTCCCAAACTCATGGAGTTAAAATAAAACTGTGGCTCTTAAATTTTTTTGATTCTTGGAACATTTGATTTAAGAAGTCTGAGAGTCTCTGACTCACTTGAATTAATCAGAAGAAACGATTTCATGTTTTCTCACTGAGTGTCATACAAACAAAACAGTCTATAGAAAAAAAGCACTGAACTCCACGTTCAGTCCTAGTCCCAGGTCTGCCCGCTAACTAGCTGTGTCACTTTGTGGAAGTAAGGTACTGTCGCCAAATTTTACTCTATTTAAACCAAACAAACCAAAAACATGCAGGTGATTTGCAATCGTATTTGTTTTTCAACGTAATCCTAAAAACAGAGGTTGGCACTGGCAGCAATGCTGAGTAGTCAGTGCCTTTTCCTTGCAAAACTGTCCAGCTCTTCTACCCAAGATGGGTGGTTTTCCTCTGATTCTTCTTTCAATTACAAATAATCTCATCTGGTCTGAGATCCTTTCGGAAAAACTGGTTTTTTTTTATTTGATGGGAATGCAAACTTTAAAATAATAACAATAATAATGCACTGTAGTTTCCATGTGAGAGATAGCACGTCTTCGCTTTGTTCAGCTTCACCAAGTACAGATGAAGATTCTAATTCAAGGTCAGCTACATCAATTTCAGTAGTGTCATGTCCGTAACCATTTGCTCTGAAAGTCTTTGAAACAGAGTAAAATTTAATCTTGCAAACCAACCAACCAGATTACTTGCAAACCACCGTTGAAAGAAGAATCTGTAAAACACCCAGGGAACTCTAAACAGTTTGGATAGTAGACATCGAGGGAAAGTGTTACTTGTTTAAGGCAACAGCGGCATCCCATTTATGGTTTCCGAGAGTCCTTGCCACGTTGGGCAAGTTCCTTAGCCTCGTGGTACCTGTGTCTTCACCTACAAAGTGACAATACCTTTAGAGGTATGATAGCAATACCTACACTTCATAGGAGTGTTGCAAAAATCAAATGAGATATTCAAGGAGAGCTTTAGCTCAGTGCCCAGCACATAGTAAGAGCACAATTAATGCAGGCTAAGAATTAGTGGGAGTCTTTCTTCGGGAAGACTGAGCCCGTCATAAAGTGGTAAGAACTTTAGCAGTTGTCTAATCCAACTACCACACCGGCCCAGGAATCCCTTCTTCATGACTAAAAAAAAGTGAGCAGACTCTGGGAGAAAGCGCCAACACAGACAGATATTTTAACTGCAGGAGTAACATATTTTGAATGTGTTTGTAATTCTTTTGCTATTATCCAGTCAGTCAATCAGTAAACAAGTACATTTCCTAAGTGCCAACACTATGTGTGTGGGGTCTTCTTCAGGTCACCAAGGAGGAAAACTGAGCTCTTATAGAGTTCAACAAAATGAGAAGAAAAGATTAGCAAGATCTGAAAATACTGGGGCTGCGAAGAGATTGGCAGGAGTAGCCTAGGGGCTGACTCATGATAAAATCCTAAAACTGTAAGCTACAGGCACAAGGAACTTCGGTGTTAGAACTATCAAACCAAGCTTCTCTCATGTTGAGGGGAACCTCGAATGATGAGTGAGGTATGCAAGACAAAAGATGTGAGAAATGTTGAAAACGAGCAAGAAGGGAAAAGGCCTTGTATAAAATTGCTCCTAAAAACCCCTAGGAATGGTCACACTGGAGTGCATCCCCGAGTGCAGGAGAAGAAGGAAGCCAGCCGCCTTGCCTTACCTAGTTCGTCCGTGATGAGGTGCTTCCCTTGAATGGAGTTCCGGCACTGGTTGCTGGGCCGACTGCTATTGCCCAAGTTAAACTGCACTTTCCAGAGAATGGGCTGTTCACGCTCTTGAACCTGGAGGAGATTCCGATCTCTCACTGCCCTCTCCTCCTACAAAGAGACCATAAATGAGAAGGTTCAAGTATCATTTCTTGCTTTTCTACCAATTTTTCATAGAAACCACAGCAGCAGGACAGAAACAATGTAAAGGAACTTGCATCCTGGGAACCTGCAGTCCCTGGTAAAAGCAAAGGCTGAGCCCAAGTCACAAAATAAAATGCAGAACAAACCTGTAGGGAAAAGTAATAAAGTAGGGCTTTGCTTCAAAACCAGAGTACTTACACCAAGGCCCCTGGATTACATGGTGATAAAGGTGTATAAAAGTTTTAATTTTGTGAAAAAATTGTGGAGGAAAAAGGTTTTGAACTTTTTCTTTCTGATGACAAGTCATTTAAAATAGTTTTTGATATTAAAACAAATACATGGTGGAATAGAATGTAAAAGAGAAGAAACTTCAAAGAAATTTCACAATTGTCATTTCAGACAATACCCGGACGCGTCTAGAGCACAATACACTTTCATTTGCAGTTATGAGTACTTAAATGTACGGGAATCCAGAATTAGGAGGTTGATTTTGGGGGCAAGAAGCATGTCAACTTGCAAATTTCTTCTATAAAAAACACTGAGTATGTAATCCTTATAACATACCTTTCTTTACAAAAGACATCCTTGCCAGCCAGCCCTTTACCTAGACATGCAAAGGGAAGAGCTAGCTGCTCTAGAGGCAAGAGTTTGGACCTTTCCTGCTAGCCTCCAAGCTATGGGTGAGCCTTTAGAATTGCCTTTCCCGTATCTGCACTATTAAGTAAACGAAGGTGGAAGGGCCCAAGTGCCAGAAAACAAGCCAAGCATGAGACAGTCAGCCACCTTCTGAATTCTTCAACCTATTGTTGTTGTTGGAGGGGGGAATTACAAAAAACTCCCCCCAAAGACTTTTTATATACGTTAAACATTTCACCATTTTAATAGAATTCTGTGGCTTTCAACATTAAGAATCTTAGTAACCAATGATACCTCAATCAATTTAATTTAAACATTAATTTTAAAAATGATCTGTCATGTGTCACTGAGCAAAAGGGACTAACCTTGAAAGTTTGATGGCAAAGGTTGAATACTTTAAAGTAATGGAAAGGGTCTTTATAGTTACTAAAGTTTCTTTAGGAAAGAACTGGGAAGAGTTGTTATTATTTAAAATAAACATATCCACACATAATTTGGCCCAGCAAACACATTTTTGAGGCCCATCCGATAGAAAGTACCAATGGGAAAGGATCACCTGGGTTTATTTTAAATAGCACTGCTTATGTGGTAGGAAAACTGGAAACCCAACAATAGAGAAATGATTGCATAAACACTGGTATATCTGTGGCTATTATGATAACTATGGCTATTACCAAAAAATACCCCCAAAACCTGGTTATAACTGATAATGTATTTATAGTAGTTCTTAAACCTGACTTGCACATTAGGTTATGTAGGGAACCTTTAAACAAATTCTGATTCCTGAGCGCAATTCCAGACTGAGTAAAAATCTCTGTAGATGGGACCTGGGTATCAGTATTTTTAAAAGCACCCAGATGATTTTAATATAGACAGGGTTGTAGACAACTGGATGTCCATGGTACATTAAGTGAAATAGCAAGCTACCAAATAATGTGCACGCTATCACACTGTATTATGACAATTACAATGACATACACATACAGGTTTGTAAGTGGTGAGATAACGGCACAGAAAGCTGTATTACAGACTACTAACACGGAAGCGCCGGAAGCGATTATTAACAGCTTTTTAAAAAAATCGTATTTGGAATATTTTCATTTTTAATTTAAAATAGAATGATAAAAACATTGTTTAAAACATGATTACAATTATGTAACAATAGGAAACACTAAGTCAGGGACCTATGGGAACTCTGTACTCTCCTTGAAACTTTTCTGTAAATCTATAATTATTCCAAAATTAAAAATCAAAAAATTGATTACCAACGTTAGAGACAAAAATTGCCCACAATCCCATCACTTAAGTGAAGCTGTACCAATTTTTGCCTATTAACTTCTAGCCTTGGACCCTGGCATTTACACTTACAAGTGAGGATGCTTTGCATTCAGCACTTCTTGACAATAATTGGATGATAAACCATTCAAGTACCTACATCATCTTGAGAATCACATTTTCAGAGCCATATAATAATCCATCATGCTGGTGTGCCATAAATTAGTAAACATACCCTCTACAGATCAACATTTAGCCCGTCCCAGGTTTGTTTGATTTTTAATCATAGATAGCACTGCAATAAAAATATAGAATTTGTTTATTCTCTTGAATAATTTGTTGCAGTAATTATTAAAAGTAGTCAGTGCTAAACAGTGCCAAATAACTTCCCAAAGTTACACGTCCCATTTGTAATATTACCAGCATTTATATAACAGTGCTTACAATTTTACAACCACCACACCAGGACTGGATTTTGTTCTTTAATTACTAGTGCAAAGCAGTCCTTCAAGGTGGCTTTCATTTCTGTTCTGCTCCTTTTTTGTTTCTTTTAAAGGAAAGAACTGGCAGGAATAGGATGGGTTACACAAAAACAACATCTGTATTCCTCGGTTGGTGCAAGAAGAGCTAAGTGCAAAAGCCTTGGGAACATGGGGCAATCACTTTGGTGCATACTGCTTAACTACCTGCAAATTCATACTCCTCTGCTCTGCTGGGACCTATCAGTTACCTGCGTAATCAAGCCATGTGCAAACTAAACCAATCGTCAAATGCTACCCTAGGTAAATTAATGGCCATAAAGACTGTTAAGAGACTGGTCAAAGTGCAGTAAACTGAATCTCACAACAAGGTTAAAAGTGCTCTTAACATTACTCTGAACTATCTTGTTATTCTTCCTGGGGGAAAAAACCAAGAGTTCATGGGCAAGTGTATCCCAGAAGGACCTCTTCCACATAATCACATTCCTAGTAAACAGGAAGGCAATTCTCCCAGCACCAGGACTTGTTTTCAGACATGAATACTCAAGACTTTGCCAAAAGGACTGAATAAGTGTTGTACAATCAAAAGAAACTGTACAGGAGACTGTGTAAGTGGCAAATGTAACGAATTAGCACATGTTCACTTGTGTGCAGAGGGTGTGGTGGAAGGGGCACTGACAGGAGTCCTTCATTGCATGGGTGGTTTCAGACCTTTCCCAGGGTTCCACTTACCCTATTAAGTTGTCTCAATTTTAAGAATCTTCCTATATATGTACATATATATTTTTTTCATTCAAGATTCATTCATTCATTCAAAGACATCAAGATCTTACAAGGCATCAAAGAAAGAGAGACAAAGGTAGTCAGGGTCTCTATTCTCCAAGAACCTCCAGAGCAGTGGATAAAGCGGTACCAGCAATCAGTGCGGTCCTTTACTGCACATGTCCACCCAGGTTACGCTGGGGTCCAAAGAAAGGAACAGGAACAAAAGGAGCTCAAACAAACATGAGAACTTGCTTCATAAATTGTAAGGAGCTACAGAAATGTTTTATTACTAATGTATGTTAACCTCTGATTTTAAAAGGTATGTTAATAACTGTCCTATTTTTCAGGGGTTATCATAAGGACCAAATGAAATAAATGTCCCATTTAAGGAGTAAAGCACTTAAACAGAAGGCATTGTCATTAAAAGATTTGCTTATGGTTCTCCAAAAAAGAAGAAAAAAACAACAGGAAAAAAAGGGATAAAGGCCAGAGGGCATCCAACACGTCTAACATTGGGGGAATGGCTAAATGCAACCTGATCATGGAAAATTTTAGTTATAAAAATTTTACTTATAAAAATCTCTAAAAGATGGGGTAAATGTATATATAGATATAAACAAATAGATACAGATATAGATATATAGAGATACACACACACACACACATATATATACATATATAAATAAAGTGAAGAAATAGTATGCCCCAATTATATTTTTAAAACATGAAAAATGAAGGAAGAAAACATGCCCAAATATCATCAGTGAATCCCTCTGGTTGGTGAGATTATGGGTGATTGTTTTCCTCCTCTACTGTGTGTAGTACTTTACAAACTTTCTGAAAAATATATGTACCTTGGTGATCAGTGAAAAACAAAAAAACAGATTAGCAACTTTCTCTTATGATTTATTCCACTTTAAACAGTATCTAACTTGGCACCAATTTACGTACTTCATTACTTTAATGCTGAAGACGTTAATATATTTTCAAGGGGTTATGCAAATAGCCACGAGGCGGTCAGGAACTGCACACGTGAACATTTATTCACCTCTAAGGACTCTTCTGACTCCCAGACTGGGATTTCTGTAATCTCAGCTCATATGCCCCAGAGTTAGGCTCACCTGGCTGCTCTATCACGCCATCTTGTTTTGTTTTCTTCAAATATTCTAAATCATTAAATGAAGTAACTTTGCTTATTTGCCACTTCTGCCCCTTACCCTCCAGCAGAGTATAGGTGCTTGGAGAGGAAGGCCTCCTCTGCTTTGCCCCCCCATCTCCATCACCTAGCAGGCTGTGCCTACCACACAACTGGTGCTCACTAAACATTTATTAAAGAAATGTGCCCAAGTCACTTGGCACCTCTCACCGTTCCCAATACTCTCCGCCAATGGCATCCCCACCACTGTCACTAATTTCTCCTGCACTCCCATCTCTACAATTCCAACTATCCCCCAAAGCATTAATTAACATGAAAACCAAAAAAGCGGGGGAATTCAAAGCAGTAGAGGATAATCAACTATTCTCTAAGCAAAAATCCCAGCATCTGCTCCATGCGTTCTTGGCAGTGAAGCAGAGCTCGGGGTCACAGGGAGCGCGGAAGTTTTCCGCGGCCTCAAATAACCCGAATCCCCACCCCCACCCCCACGCGCCATACATTCTACAGATGCAGAACCCGAGGACAGGCAACATGGAGCAAACTCGCCTCAAGTCACCTGGCTCTTGAGTAGAGTCACCTGGCTGCTTTTGACCAAAGCAGCAAAGCCCAAGCAGCACACTCAAATGCCCGCGGGAGAGCATCAGCCAGAATGCATTCCAAGTTTTTGGTCCCAAGGAACTTTTATACTCTTAAAAATTATTGAGGACCCCAAAATGTGGGTTTATGAGAAGTATGGCTTTTGACATTTATCATATTGGAAATTAAGACATAAATTCTTAAAGTATTTGTTTTTGACAAATTATTCATTTAACAATAACAATGAACCTATTCAACAGTTTGTGTGTATGTGTGTGAAAATATTTTTCAAAACAAAAAAAAAAGAAATTTAATGAGAAGAGGCAATGTTTTCCCATTTCTGCAAATCTTTTAAATGTCTGGCTTCATGGAAGACAGCTGGATTCTCTTATCTCCCTCTGCAGTAGGTTGTTCGGGTTGAAGCACACGAAGAAAATCTACCTGACACAGATGTGTAGTTGGAAATGGGAATATTTTAAGGGTTTTTCCAGATAATTATGGATAATCTTCTTTGATACTACATCAAACTTAACAATTATAGCCTCTGAAAAGTTCACTGCAAATGGTATAACTACTTCAGAAAATAGTCTGGCAGTTCCTCAAAAAGTGAAAAAGAGTCACCATATGACCCATCAATTCCACTCCTAGGTCCAAACCCAAGAGAACTGAAAGCGTATTTCCAAACAAAACTTTGTACACCAATGTTCATGGTAGGTAGCATTCTTCATAATAGTCAAAAGGTGGAAACAACCCAGGTGTCCATCGACTGATGAATGGGAAAGCCAAATGTGGTAGATGCATACAATGGAATATTATTTGGACATAAAAATGAAGTACTAACACATACTATAACATGGATGGACCTTGAAAACATTGGTCTCGAACTGACAGAAGCCAGACACAGAAGACCACATAAAGTTCCACTCATATGAAATGTCCAAAATAGGCAAATCGACAGAGACAGAAGGTTGACTAGTGGTCGCTGACTGGTAGGGATAAGGAAGTTATAGCTAAAGAGTTTCTTAGTGTTTCTTAGGCCGTGGGGGAATTAGACCTGAAGAAATGTGCAAAACAAAACTTTTGCCAACAGTTTTAGGGAAATCACAATCATCACCTCCCACCCTCGGAAAAATACATCTCAATTAGGGTCATAAATCACAGGTATTTTAAAAAGACACAGTAATAAAAAAAATGAACAAGGTGCACTGAACACTGAAAAGGTGGTTGTAGACAAGGTCACAGAGAAGACAGCGTCTGATTCAAGACATGAAAAATTAGGAGCGTGCCAGACTAAGAAAGGAAAAGGTCATCCCAATGAAAAGACTCACGCATTTGTTCCAATATTTGAGTACCCATGAAGTGCCTGGCAGACTTCTAGGGGCTGGGATCCTATAAACAACACAATCTTCTGTTCTCAAGAAAATTACATTCTAGAAGGAGAGTGAGAGGAGACAGATAAACAAGTAAATGAACAAGAAACGTTCAGTTCCTACCACAAAGAAAATAAAGCAGGTCTCTGGGCAAGGCACTGAAATAATATAGATTGTGTCACCCAGTCTGGCCTGAGGCAGTAACAGCCAGCCTGACCTGAAGTGACATAAAAGATTCACCATAATCGTGGAACAGAGTCTGGGGTGTAACCCAGTGCAGTAAGAACCCAAAAAAGAATTATACACCGGGGAGCGCTGTGACGGACTTTTTAAAGAGCATCGCCCTACAGTGGGGTAGAGAATTGACTGCAGGACAAAGAAGAAAGCATAGACCTATTGGTGGGTACTGCAGTGGTCCAGGCAGGAGATGAAGACAGCTGGGCTGAGGGTGGCAGCAGTGACAACGAGGAGACAGGAACAGTTCCAGGATACACTGTGGAGGCAGCAGATAGAGCATTTGGGGTTTTCTGGACTGGTCTAGGCTGGAGTTATGAATTGGGATCCCAAGACCATACAGCTGGTATTTAAACCACGATGCCAGAGAACACCTGGATCAAGCTGGGAGCACTTACAACATTCACAAGTCCGCCAGACAGAGAAGGGACAAGTGCCCATGAGCAGTCGCCTGTGCGGTGGCAGAAAACACAAGTCCTGGAAGCACGGAGTTCACATGAACGTCAGCCACCCACCCGGTTAATAAAAGAAGCTTCCAACACTCAGCCTTCGCTGTCTTCCCTTTTCACAGCTGCCCTGCCAACCACTAAAACTGGGGTGACCGTGTAGTTTATTTTCTATTCAGTGATGTCGTTTCTGTACAAATCTGACCCTAGAGAGTGAAAAGGGGAGCCTTCAATAGCTACACAGGACAACAGCATACACCTGGGTTGTCCAAGGTACACCCTCTGGATGGTCTTCCTTCTAAAACCTCAAACGCTCAAGCGGGACGGTTCTACTGCGTTGGGGAACGTTTCCCACCAAACCACCCTGTCTTTTCTCTCGAGTTCTCACATAGAAGAAAAACTAAGGGGGTGAAAAGAAAATTCCAGCCACCCGAGTTACGCACAGAAAGGGCACTTCGTGGGTCCTGTGGAGTCTCTCGGGGGGACCACTGAGCCCCCGAATTAAGCCCAGGCCAGACGTTGGCCTCGCAGCGCGGTTGTTGACGGGCCCACCCACCTCGGCCTCTCGAGTCCCGCTTTCCCTGCTCTTACAAGGACGCCACCTCCCAAGACGGCAGCGAGCATGAGTGAGAAACACACGCCCCCTTAGCACGGGACCTGGCGGGCAGAAAGCAGGTAGGGGCCGCAGGGTAATAACCACCGCAGAGCAAGGGCCCACAGGCCTGGGTTCCACCCCAGCTCGGCCCCAGGCCCACGAGCGTCTTCGTCCCCAGGAACCAACGAAACGGGCAGGTCCCTCCGCCCGTCCTCAGTCCCAGGACACGAATGCCCACATCTCCGGACACAGGGGCAGCGCGGCTGCAGAGGCAACTCCTCCACCGCGGGGGGAAGCCGGGAGGCCGGGAGAGGTGCCCGACGCGCCCGGAGCAAACGCGGGAGGGCGGGCGGCCACTGACCTGCTTCAAGGTGCTGGTGAGGAAGTAGACGAGCGAGAGCCCGAAGACCAGGGCGAGCACCCACCTCTTCCGCAGAAGCCGGCGCCACACCATGGCCGCCAGGTTCACCATGCCGGCGCGGACGCGGGGCGCGGCGGCCGGGGCGCGGAGCGGGACGGGTCCGGGGTCCGGGCGGCATGGCCCCTACACAGCCGGCAGCCCCATCTCTCGCGCCGGGCGCCGGCCCCGCGGCCCTCAGCCGAGCCAGCTACCAAAAGCCAACCCACGCCGCCCCAGGTGACTACGCTCTACGTCCCGCCTCCACCCCCTTACGTCACCAGCCGACCTCGCTCGGCTTCATTACCATTGGTCCCTGCGAAGAGGCGGATTCCTATTGGCTGAAGCCCGGGAAAGGGGCGGGCAGTCATGTGAGTGCGGTGGGAGTAGCTATGTCCTGATCTTAGCAATGGTCGGGTCAGTGGGAGAAAGAATCCCAGCAGAGACCGGAAGCACTCGGTAGTCACGTGCTCCCCGGGTTGCGCGAGCGATTGGCTTGGATGGACGTGAATGATGCTGCTGTGATTGCTGAATTGTCCGGGCAAGTAAAAAGAACGCTATTTTTACCCCCCGGGATGGTCTGTTTAGTCTCCTACCCTTGCAGTCTCTAGGGTGTTTTGCGCTGAACGTTGGCTGCAGGAATTAAAAACGCTGGCGGCGTTTTATCCAAAGTGCACTTGTCTCCTTCCAATGCAAATGATGCAGGAGATGCTCCTTTGCATGCGTTTCGGTGCAGTCATGTAACGGCCCCGGGGCTCAACTTAAAACAAAGCATGCATTTTTCATAGGGATGTAGCACGATGCATGAAGCAGAGGGTTAAAAGGGGTTGCAGTCAGGCATTAAGATGCATCCCAGGTGCAGAAATTTATTCTAGAATTTAATATTGGAATAATTATTTACGGCCTGTTTCCAACAGAATATCTGGAGACCTTTTGAAAGCCAACCTCTGAAAGTAGAATCTTGGGCGTTTAAGACGTTGTGTCAAATTTGTGGATGGAAGCTTTGGGAGACTTTCATTTTCCCCAAGTATTTTCAGGTGATGGGGGATCGTTGGGAGAAAGACATTAAGCTGACATTCTTGAGGAATGTTTACATAATGAGCTTTCCTTCATATATAAAGATGGTGCTACTGACCCATTTCTTAGCTCATTTTACAAAAGAAAAAGGAGGCTTAGCTAGTGGGTTTTCTCCTTAATCAGTGGCCCTAGTAACACCAATGCTGACCCCTGAAGAAGGCTGGTCAGGATTAGGAAGTCACTCAATGGTCAATTACGGTGCCTTGAACTAAAAGAATCAGATAGCATATTTTGTCCCCATACAAAAAGACATTCAAGACTAAACCTATTCATGGAAAGTCTACAACCTTTATTTCTTCTTTAGGGTGAAAGGGCTGGGAGGGAGTGAGGGGTGTAGAAAAAGGTAACTGAGAGACCCATAGATGTAGTACTCATTGAGTAAATACTTGTTGAGTGCTGCTCTGTGCCCTTCAGTGTTCTAGATGCTGACGTACAGGGGCAAACCAGTCAGACAGGCTCCCTGCTTTTGTGGCACTTATCTTTTAGTGGGGGATGCATCATAAATAAGCAAACATGTAAATCAGTACGTGCTATGATAAAGGTAAAACACGGCAATGTTATGGTGGGTCAGGAGGGTGTCATGCAGGGCGGCCTGCGGGGTCTCTGCTCCTGCTCCCCACACAAGAATGCAGGACATGGTGAGGCCAAAAAGGAACACCCACGGAGCCATGGATAGGGGAGTCATACCACTATAGTCTTGCTGGTGGCTGGGTTGGAGACACAGGAAGCAGGAGCCACACAATCTGCAACCTGCTGTCCACTGCTAACTGTAATCCACCATGCTAACTGCAATCCGCCTTGCTAGCACAGCCACCATCTTCTTGCTAGCCCCCATTTTCTGCTAACGTAGCCACAGCAGTTATATTAGTGGCCAATGGCTCACTGGTTACAGCTGACGGTCAACTAACCACAGCCGATGGCCATCCAGTCACAGTTGATGGCCATTTACTACCTGAGCCAGCACCTTTCCACATGAGGCCGAGAGCCTGAAAACTGTACTCCTGGCTCTGTCCCCACAGAGGGTGAGAAGAGATCTCTGGGAGGAGGTGACATTTGACCTGAAGGAGCTAGCCAGAAGGACAAGCATTCCAGAGGGAAGGAACAGCAAGTTCAAAGGCCCTGAGGTAGGCACAGCTGGCATGTTTAAGGAACAGAAAGGTAGTGTGGCTGGAGGGGAATGCTTAAAGGGAGAGTGGAGGAAAATGAGGTGGGAAACAGGTGAGTTACATCAGATAGAACCTGTAGGCAGTGAACGGAGATTGGATTTTATTCTGATGGCAATGGAAAGCCACTGTGGTTCTAAAACATATGTTCTGTATTTCTCAATAGCGACTCATCAATTCCGTGTTTCCCAGAAAATAAGACCTAACCGGAAAATAAGCGCTAGCATGATTTTTCAGGATGACATCCCCTGAACATAAGCCCTAATGCATATTTTGGAGCACACCTTAATATAAGACCCGGTCTTATTTTGGGGGAAACACGGTAGTTTGACATTAGGACAAAATACATTGAGATCATGACCATCCTCAGGAGTCCTAAAAAGAGATCATTGAGAGGCTAACCAGACAGAATCATATGCTCACAGCTACCCATGATGCCCCAAGACTTATTCACTTATTCTCAGGTTCACGGTATCTCATGGACTGTTCATGTGAGTCTTCTGTTCCATCCAGGGTTTGGAGTCTCTCGTGAACTCTCCTGACCCGTGCATCCCTCTGCAGAGGAAGAGCAGGGGGAAGCAGCTTTTTCTGGAATCCAGTGGTCACATATCCATCAGGAGCCCTGAATGCCCACCTCCGGTGTCGTCAACATGGAGTTCTGAAGTCCATGTGGCTCCTCACAGTGAACAAGGTGAACGTGTCTCCATGAGAATTCACATCTTCATTACCACTTTATTCATTGTGGGGGCTGGAAAGAAGCTTTGGGTTTGGCCACTCCGCCCCCTCCCATTTAACAGATGAGGAATCTGAGGCAACAGAGAGGTTACTGATTTGTCCACAGTTGCACAGCAAGTTCAGGGTTACATCAGTCCAGAATCCGTGTCTCCTGCCGCCAGTCGCGGCTCACTTCACCTCATCCATCACCACTTTGCTGCACAGTTCACTGCTTTCTCCTCTCCCATGAGGACATCTTCCACCTCTGGGTCTCAAGATCTTCATCTGTGAAATGGGATGATAACACTTTCCTCAGTGGGATTGAATGTTGAATGGCATAATGGATGGACACAGGGTTTGGAAAAAGTCAGCTCTAGGGCTATGAGAAGTCCTTATTTATGGGTGCCGTGGTAATCTGATAGACAGAATGCTGGGAGACTCCGGCTCATGCCATGTGTTGGTTTTCAGGTCTTAAGGAAAATGCAGAGACGCCACAGCAGTAACACGGATAACATTCCACCTGAAAGGTAAGCATCTCCTGGTTTCCTTCCATCTGGGGCCTCTGGGCTTCAGGTGAGCAGGGGCCACCCAAAACTGGATTGAATACCTGCTTCTCAGGGTTAGTTGGTAGAGGAGCAAAGGAGATGCAATTGGAAACTGCTTTCCCCAGTGATGGCATATACTACTCCATACATAACAGCTGGCTATTGCTCTTATGGTAATTCTCAAAGCCTGTGTGACAGGTGATCCACTTGACTCATTGTCTCAATGATGGTACCCACAGGATTTTAATGTAGGGAGGTGACTAAGTAACACCATGGAGAGGCTAATGTCATTGAAAGAAGATCCTTATTACTTACATTTCCCGAGAGAAGGGGGCATGTCACACCACGTAGGGCCACATGGGGAAGTGCCAGGGTCCGTCAGGAGGCAGAAAGGAGGAGCAAAGTGAAAGCATAAGTCACCGTTTTTATTGTGTTTTCTGCACAAATCAAGGCAGAGCAGGGGAAACAGCTTAGCATTGTGTAGTTGGAGTAACATCAGCAGGCCCTGGGCTATAGGGTGGTCTCAGGTTGTCTGGTACCTGGTCCTGAGTAATTTGGGGCAGGAGAAATAATGTCTGGATGTGTGAGCGTTAGATCAAGGAAGTGGTTGGGGATATGGGCTCTGGATTGAAAGGGAGATATAAAACATCTTTGGCTATTAGTTTGGCCCTGTAATTAGTGGATGCCAAATAGACAAATAGAGAATCTAAGAAAACACAGTTAAAACACTGATGAGCTAGAATTTCTCTAGGTAAGCCCAAGAGAGAACACACCATGGGACACGTTCTCAGGCTGTGATGATCTCCCAGCCCCAGACCCTTCCCACCCTCCACGCCCCACCATGCTGGCAGCCAAGCTTTTCCTCCCTCACATCCCATTCCGGTTCCCCTGTAACTCTGAGATTGGCTGCAAAATCAGAGTCCCCACCAGTCCCACATTGGGACTGAGTTTTCAATCAAGCCTGCCTGTTCTGCAGGGAAGAGCTCTGGCCTTAAATCAGACAGCCCTTGGCCAAATCCCAGCTCAGCCACTTCCCACCTTTGGAAAGTGACTTCATGCCTAGTCCTCAGTTTCCCCATCCGTAAATGGTAGATACTGAAACTCAGGTTGCTTATGAAGGAGTGACTGAGTGTGAAAATGCACAAATACAGCATCCAAGTAATAAGCACACCGGTTAGAGCCTTTCTAGCCTCTGAAGACCGAATTGCTGTCTGCTTTCAAGTGAACCATGAGATCTTTGGGGACAGAAAAATAAAGGCCATCGTGTATTGTGTATTTACTCTCTGTCACTGATGAAGTGAGGACTATTTTTAACCACCATTTTTACAGATGAGGAAACTGAGGCTCAGAGAGGGGAAGTCAACTACTTAATGTCACACAGCCAGGAAGCAGCAGGGCTGAGATTCGGACCCCAGTCCATTTGCCCCCCAGAGTCTGTGCTTTGAGCCAATACATTTCGACAGCCTCCTATCTGGGCAGATCCACTCCTCTCCTGGGCTGCCTCCCTCTCTAGCCCTTAAGTGATTAAGTTGGAAGCACAATCTCTGCCTCCCCAAGGAATATTCTTTCCCACTTAGTCTGAAATCTCTGCTGGGTACTGGGGCCCAGGGAAGGGAGGCCAGCTATGAAAAGCCCCTTGGTGGGCCCCTCCCTGGTTGTACTGGAGGCCCCCTGAGCCCAGTGAACTCAGAGTGCTGGCCAGCTTACGGGGGCCAGGAAGGCTTTCCAGGGCCTCGTGGGGGCCACCATGGGCACCTGCCAGGACTCCTTTCTTAGCTCAGCTTCGTAAAGTGCAGGAAAAGCTCGAGGCCCCTTGGGGATCATAGCCATGGTGTCAGTTGTTGTTGTCATTATTAATATTATCTTTATTATTATCCCAAACCCAAGAGAGTAGGACCACACATTTCCTGGGATTTTAGAGGCAGCAGGGATGGGCCATGTGGTAGGAGAGTGGGGTAGCCATCTTCAACTTCCCTCCTTGCACCAGATTTATGATAACTTCAAGTTTGTGAAGCCAGAGTAACCAACCCAGAGATATTTCCAGACCAGTGTGTCCCTTGCTGGGTTTCACAGCATTAATAGGTTTTCCACAGCAAAAAAGAATTCCACGGTGAAATAAGTTTGGGAAACACTAGGTTTAAACAAAATTACTTTTTTCAGTTGCAGGCCTTCTCAGAGCCTTTAGTATGCTCATTCATTCATTCTTTCAAACAATATTTCTTGAACATGTGCTGTATGGCACATGCATTGTGCTGGGTTGGAGAGATATAATGGGGGCAAACAATCGTGGTCTTTGACTTCATGGCATAGGGCCCAATCTAAACTGCTGTCCTCAGTGCTGACTCTATATTAGAATCACCTGGGGCTCTAAAGACAGCGATGCCAGAGCTCACCCCCAAAGATTTTGATTTGCATGCTCGATACTGGGTCCCCGTCACCTATATTTTTCGAAAGTTCTCCTGATTCTAATGTGCAGCCAGGGCTGAGAGTCACAGGTAAGCAATAAAAGGATGACACGTGATCAATCCCCTGCAGGTGAGGTTAGCATGCAGTGAGAACTAGGAGCAAGGAGACTGTCACTGTCTGGGGGTAGGACAGGTGCCACCAAGCAAGAGAGATTTTAGTTGAAATCTGAGGGATGAGCATAGGTACCGAGTTGGGACAGGGTAGAGGTGACATCTGGAGAAGGGGACAGCCTGTGCAAAGGCACTACAGTAGGAAGCCCTTGGGTAGTTAGAGAGGGGCACACCTCTTTAAGTTTGGGGCCAGATAATCCAGGGTATCTGACAGGTTCGTCTCTCTGAGCCTCAATTTCTCTATCTGTAAAATGGGAATGCTATTACTCCCTATCTATAGGGTTTATCTGAAACTGTGGGAGGAAGTTTAGAATGGGAAGCCCTTTTAGTGAAATAATCGAATGTATGTTTCTTAAAATGCACCCTGGTCTCCGAATAGAGAATAAATCATACAGGGTCAAGTGTGAAAGCTATGTATAGTTCCCCTCCTGCTGTCACTTTGTGCCTGGATGAGAGCCAGCATACGTTTTATTAAGCACCTACTGTGTGCCCTGGGTTGTGGGGTCCAGAGGATGAGTGGAACTCAGCTCTGGCTTTCAGTAAGCTCATGATATATTTGGAGTGCCTTAGGGCTCTATGGAGGTGTCTTGGGGGCCCTGTTGCAGGGTGAGAGGCTCTTTGCTCCTCCCCCGACACATGCACGTAGAGCAAATCAGCTCCACTTGTATCTGTTGTGTAGACTGAGTTTCCACGTTCTGATTCCATTTGAAGACAGGACAAGTCCAAGAGAAGAGAGAGGGCATCCAGAACTCTGGGGCAGGGTGTTTGTGGGAAAGTGCACCTAGTTCTGGGCTTATCGCAGGGGTTACCCCTGGGCTCTCTGCTCCTTCTGGTAAAGGCCACGGAATCCTTTGCCTGATTCCCGTACAAGAGGTCCCCACTTGGAACTAGAAAAGGCAGTCGGCCCTGGAGCTCTTTCCATAGGGACTAGAGGTAATAGTTCCCAGTTATTGAACGCTGGTCCATTGAAAAGGGTATTCTGAATTTGATCCCACAGGAATTCTATGCACGAATGATGTTGAGGCCCATTTTTCAGGAGAGAAAACACAATGCAGGGTTGTTCAGGCCCCTAGGAAAGATAGCACTGGGGTTCAAATGTGGGCTTCTCTATTAAATCTTCCCATTACTGTCTGCTGCCCTCCACATGCCAGCTGTGACCAAGGCTGGACCTTTCTGGGGACTGGGAAATCGTTGAACTTGAACATTACTGAGCCAGGGGTTTCCTGGGTTCTGGAGGTTATTCTAGAGCCATAGAGCTCTGCTTCCTTTTCATTAAAGTACAGCAGTCAAAAAAGTGGGCTCTAGAGTTAGTCTGCCTGGGACTGTGTACCCCCAGCTCCATCCCTTACCAGCTGTGCAACTCTGGAGAAGTTGCTCTCTCTCGGTGTCTGTTTCTTCATCAGTCACATGGCGGTATTATTCGTACATCACAGGATTCATAGGAGGGTTTAATGAGTTAAAGGAAAGCACTTAGAAAACTGGTACATAGTAAATTTTCAATAAAGTTTATTACCCTGTTGCTGTTATCGTTTGTATGAGTTTGCTAGGCCTGCAGTGACAAGGTATCACAGACTTGGGGGGCTTAAACAACAGAAATGTATTTTCTCAGTTCTGGAGGCTGGAAGTCCAAGATCAAAGTGTCCGCAGGGTCGGTTTCTTCTGCAGCCTTTCTCCTTGGCTTGTAGATGGCCATCTCTCCCTGTGTCTTCAAATGGTCCTGTCTCTGTGTCTGTCTGTGTCCCAATTTCTTCTTATAACGACACCAGTCCTATTGGATGAGGGCTGCCCTAAGGACCTTATTTTAACTTAGTCACCTCTGCAAAGACCCTGACTCCAAATACAGTTATACTCTGAGGTCCTGGGAGTTAGAGCTTCAACCTAGGAGTTTGGGGGGTGGGAAACAAGTCAGCTTATAATACTGACACTGTTATTTGTCCCCCATCCTCCCCTGGATGACTGTCCTTCTCTCTGCTGACGTGGTGGGGCTTTCTCTTCCCTTCTGGCCCAGAAACCGCAGCCAAGCTCTCAGCTCCGAGGCGAGCGTGGATGAAGGGGGCGTCTTTGAGAGTCTGAAGGCAGAAGCGGCCTCCCCGCCAGCACTCTTCTCCAGCCTCTCCGGCCTCCCGACAGGCAGCCTTCCCACCCCCCCATTCCCATCCAGCTTGGTGCTGGGGGCCTCGGCCGGCAGCGGAGACGTGTTCATCCAGATGCCCGCGTCCAGGGAGGAAGGCGGGGGCCGGGGTGAGGGGGGCGCCTACCACCACCGCCCGCCCCACCACCACTTCCACCAC
Source organism: Rhinolophus sinicus (assembly GCF_036562045.2). Lineage (NCBI taxonomy): Eukaryota > Metazoa > Chordata > Mammalia > Chiroptera > Rhinolophidae > Rhinolophus > Rhinolophus sinicus. The sequence goes on along the minus strand of NC_133765.1, from coordinate 29,099,470 downwards.
AGCGGCCACCGGGGAAGTTCGCTGCTGCAGCACGTGGGCGGGGACCACCGTGCGCACTCAGACGAGGGGAGTGACGAACAGCCCGGCACTCCCGCCCCTGCCCTGTCCGAGCTGAAGGCTGTGGTCTGCTGGCTCCAGAAAGGTCTGCCCTTCATCCTGATCCTCCTGGCTAAACTGTGCTTCCAGCATAAGCTCGGTGAGTCCGGGAGACATGGGGGCTTCAACTGCAAGATAGGGGTGCTCTCCATCCCAAGTGCCAGGGGAAGGCAGCAGAGGCCCTCATAGTGCAAAGTGCTCAAGAGTATGGGATTCTGCGTCAGACCTGGGTTCAAATTCCTGTGGATTAGCTGTGTGACCTTGGGCAAGTACCCACCTTCTCTGAGCCTCGGTTTCCTCATCTGTCCAGGGCAGGTGGTGATAAAAGTTTCCTCAGCTGGTTGGTTGGTGTAGTGGAGTGTAATAACTAAGAGTTCCCACGACTTGGGTCTGAACCCAGGCTCAGCCCCTTCCTAGCTGTGTGATGCTGGGTACGTTATTTAACCTCTCTGTGCCTCAGGCCGTCACCCATAAAATGAGGGTTATAATAGGACATACTTCATGAGATTGCAGTGAGGTTAAATGAACTAATATGTGTAAAGCACTTAGGACAGTGCTACGCAAGTGTCGATTGTTTTCATTATATTCATTATAATACATGCAAAGTACTTACCATTGAACCAGGCACAGAGCAGGTGCTCAATAATACTACCTATTGTTAGTATTATTAGGAAGTAAGATAACAATTCATAAAGTGCTTGGCCTAGAACCTGACATACATTTAATGTTCAATAAATAGTCTCGGGGCCACTGTTAGGATTATTACTTACTGTTATTAGATCAAGATGTTGCTGTGCCCTGCAGAGTTTTAGGCTGTCGTTTTAGTCCTATAGGAGGAAGTATGGCAGGAATTATCTCATGGCCTATGACGTCCCTAAGACAATATCTAGAGGAGACGACGCCATCCTTCTTATCTTATTTGCCCCTTTCTGGTGAGCTCTAGCTGACTCACATCTCCCCACTTTCCTTGTTGGGGTGCTACCATGGCAGCCCCTCCTTTTCTATTCCTAGAAAGGGAAGCCGGCGTGTTCCCCCTTACCCTGAATTCCAGGAAACTCAACATTTTATTCTCAAGGATGGTCACTTTCTTTTTCAGTTGGCAGGTTTATTTGTTTTTCTTATCAAAGAGGAAAATAGGACAAAGGATGGTAGGGGGTTAACTAGATTTTATCTTACACATTTCCAATGAAGAAATGCATCTTTGACAAAGTAGATCCGAAGAAATAACTGGAGTACATGTGCTAGTAAAAACGTAAAGGTGAACTCCGAGCATGATGAGCTGTGCACATCATGTGAAAGCAGAGGTCTGCCCACAGGTTACGAAAGGTGGGATTTGAAAACCCCTAGCCAGGGAGAATTCCAAGATTGTAACTCGGCAAACAGGGCCAATGGGATGAATTGTGGGATGAAATTCAGTTCTGTTCCCCCTTCTGCCAGGGTCATGTTTTCCTGCCAGTAGGACTGTTTTCCCCCTCCGACATTAAACTTTCATTCTTTATGGATCTTCTGGTCTTTTTCTATGCATGCTTTTATTGCCAAGAAACACACCTCAAATTCTTTTTGAAAGCAGAAATAATAATAGGTGCCATTTACTAACTGCTAAGAGATTATGCTTTATAAGCATTATCTTTCCATGGCATAAGAACTGTTATTATTCTGTCCATTTTATAGATGAGGAAAATGGGGCTCAGAGAGGTGCGGTGACTAGCCTAAGCTCACACAGAGAGGAGGTGGCAGAGGCGGGATTTGAGCCCAGGTCTTACCAGACTGCACAGCCCATGCTTTTAACCTAGTTCTATAAAATACCCCACGATGGCCTCAGTTCCATCCCTACCTCAGAGGCCTATACTCAGAGTGGTTCAGGGATTCCCATGATTTACGTGGCAGCCCAAATCCCCCGAAATGAAATTTTCTCTCTCCTCTATGGTTAGCCTGTAAACTCCAAGGGGACCAGGGATGTGCCTTTTTAATGTTGCTCCCAGCCCCTGGTAAGCCAGGGCGGGGACCTGAGGAGTCTACCTGATGGAGCTGGGCCCTCCTATGTCCTGCAGGCATTGCCGTGTGCATCGGGATGGCCAGCACCTTTGCCTACGCCAACTCCACGCTCCGAGAACAGGTCTCACTGAAGGTGAGTCACCCGGCCAACTGGTCTCCTATGGCTACTGTAACAAATGACCACAAGCTTAGTGGCTTAAAACATCAATGTTTTATCTTGTAGACGGGTCTAACAGAAGACTGAAGTGGGTCTCTCTAGGCTAAGCTCAAGGTGTCAACAAGAACACGTTCCTTCTGGAGGGTTTAGAGGAGAATCTGTTTCCTCACCTTTTCCCAGTTCTAGAGGTCGCCCACATTCTTTGGCTTCTGGCCCTAGCCTTCTCTTTGAGTCAATACTGTTGCATCTCTGTAACCATTCTTCCAGAGTTACATCTCCCTCTGACTCTCCTCTTCTGCCTCCCTCTTCCCCTTTTTTTTTTCCAATTTTTATTAGGGAATATTGGGGAACATTGTGTTTTTCCAGGACCCATCAGCCCCATGTCAAGTCATTGTTTTCAATCTAGTTGTGGAGACTTGTTTTCAATCTAGTTGTGGAGGGCGCAGCTCACTGGCCCACGTGAGAATCAAACCGGCGACCTTGGTGTTATAAGCACTGTGCTCTAACCACTGGGCAAACTGGCCTCCCCCTTCCACTTTTAGGGACACTTGGGATGACATTGGGTCCACCTGGATAATCCATGAGTCTCTCCCCATCTCAAAGTCAGTTGAGAGCAGTAGTAATTCCCTTTGCCACGTGACCTAACATAGTCACAGGTTGCAGTGTTTAGGACAGGGACATCTTTGGGTGGCCGTTCTTACGTCTGCCACCCCTGGGCAGATCCCCAGATATACCGTCCTCTCCCAGGCCCTTCCACCAGCACTGTCTCCATCACAGGTCCCAGCCCAGTCCCTTTACCCTCCTGGCATTCAGCCAGTTAGCTCACTTCCAACCTACCCTCATGGTTCAGGCCATCCCCCTGAAACTGCTGGGTGCCTTCTAATATTAGCAGAGCACTAACCATGCCCAGCACAGCGCTGGGCCCATTTGCACAGTTCATCTTGCACGTTTGTCTCAGCAACCTGAGAGGGAGACGGAGTCATTCTTATCTCATTTTCCCAATAGGAAACAGCAGCTCAGAGACACTGAGTGTCTTGCCTGAGGTCACACAGCTGGTGCAAATGGTGGCATCAGGATATGAACCTAGGCATTGAGCCCACAGGCTGTACTCACCCCAAGTTCAAATCCCAGCTCGTCCACCCACCTACATCCCTTAGACAGGTTACCTCGGTGAGCCCAGCCTCAGGTGCCACCTCTAGAAAAGGAACGATTGACACCAACTTCATACACCCATAGAGAGGATTAAATGAGATAGTGCAGACAAGATATTTAGCACAGTGCCTGGCATGTACCGTGCTTCCCCGAAAATAAGACCTACCTGGACCGTCAGCTCTACTGTGTCTTTTGGAGCAAAAATTAATATAAAACCCGGTATTGTATTATATTAAAGCGGTATTATATTATATTGTATTATATTATATTATACCCAGTCTTATTTTAATATAAGACAGCCTTATATTAAAATAAGACCAGGTCTTATATTAATTTTTGCTCCAAAAGACACATTAGAGCTGATTGTCCGGCTAGGTCTTATTTTCGGGGAAACACGGTAGGAACATTTAATTGAGCTTATTTTAACAAGCCTGTATTTTGTGCTGTACATGTGGTCCCATAACAGCCACCATCCTATCCTCTCTGATCTTTCTTTAGCGTCATCTGCTTTCTCAAAAGCACCTGGGCCTGCATGAGGTATGGAGGACGACTCAGTCTCCACCTGACACGCGCGCCCATTGAGGTCCAGAGTTGGACATGGAGCCAGAGGTTCTTCCTGACCCTTAGTCTCATCTTCTTCATGCAAACCTCTTTCTTCTGCTATTAGAACAGCAAGTTGATTAAGACCTTAAAGGGAGGCTTCGGGGGCCGGCTGTCTCTCAAATGCAGTAACGTCCAAATGGTGCCTTGACTTGAATTTTAGGACTCCTGTATCTGTGGATAGGTTTCTACAGGTCCTGAACCTTATGAAGTGAAGACATGGGTAATGTTTTGCCTGTCTGCACTCATTTTCTGTGAAAGAAAGTCTGCATGACCCTCAGTAAGTTTAGGAATCTCAACTTACTACTAGGGAACTCCCCCTTTGTCCTCGAGGGTCTGGTTTCTGAGGGCATTGCTAAGTCCCTCTTTCTCTTCCACCTTTGCTTTGGGTCTACAGTGGATTAAACAGGAATCCATTATTTATTGGGGTAAAAAGAACTGCCGAGTGGGTTAATCACATTGATAAGAGCAGTTGGTTGGTTGGAGGTGGTTTCTCAGGTCGTTAACCTTGACCACTCCTGGAATAATGGCTGGATGGAGATGCATTTATTTTGTCTACTCTGCGAAAATACGCATCGTAAGGGTGTGTAGGGCACTGAGCTATGTCTGAAGACAGTGGAGCATTTACCGAAACCACAGGGAAGGTTACACTGGGAAAGTTATGACCTCATCCTATTCCAGCAATGCAGCCGCCCTGGTCCAGGAAGAGACAAGCTTTTGAAAATCAGCAGCTCCACTAGGGTCTGTGTACGTCTCCCAGGGCACATAGGCGGGGACGCGCCCTGCCCGGCGCCACCTCCAGAAATTTCCTGGGATTGTTCTCAGGCCGAGAAGCTGCTGGGAAACAACAAACCAAGAACGTTTTCCAGCTTGTCTTCCTGGGGACTAAACAGAAACGAGGCTGGAGAAAGAGAAATGGGGCCGGGTTGTGAAGGGTTTTGATGGCCAAGTGTACAAGTTTGGATTTGATCTTCTGGACCCGACCCACAATGAACGGTCGGGTCCAGAGCAGTAGGCCGGAGGACCATGCTAGAAAAAGTGAGAGCAGAAGTTTCTAGCTTGTGTAGATGTGAATCGTCTGCTGGGTTGTAAAGTCTGAATACTAGGTCCCACCATTTAGCAAGCACAAAATGTGAGCCTGCACCAGACCGAATGTTTATATTCATGAATTTTACTTCATGCTTAACAAAACCCCCATTTTTAAATGAGGGCACTGAGGCTTAAAACATGTGCCCTTGAGCAACAGTTGCTTAACTTCTCTCTGCTTCAGTTCCTAATAGTAAATGGGAACTAACATTTACTACGTGTCAGGCAATGTTCTGAGCATTTCATGCACCTTAATTCTCACAGCTTTATCAGAGAGATACACGGTATACCCATTTTACAGATGAGGAAAGGGAAATGAAAAAAAGTTTAAGTAACTTGCCCACCGTTGGACAGTCCCCAGGTAGCAGACCAAGGATTTGAACTCAGGCTTCCAGATCCAAAATCTGTGCTGCTAACGACTGTGGCTTGCCTGCCTTTCCAGGTAGTTCTCCAAGCGGGTTTCCACATTTCTGTCACCTTCTCTGTAACCACCCTTGGGTTCCAGTGGAATAGAAAGATGCCAACACCCCTTTCACCATTAGCCCTGCTCCCTCCAAACCTTTGAGAAAAGAAAAAGTTGCCACATGTCATAAAACATTCTGGAATATTCTGTTATGTGCACTTTTGACATTGTAGCAGCCTCACAGATCTCTTGCTTTATCTCCAGGAGAAGAGGTCGGTGCTGGTTATCTTATGGATCTTGGCCTTTCTGGCGGGGAACACCCTATATGTACTTTATACATTCAGTTCCCAGCAGCTGTACAACAGGTAAGCAGGGGAGTCTGACCCCCAGTGGGAAAGTGGTTGGGGAGGGGGCTTTGTTGGGCTTGGGACACACAACCCCTCCACTTGAGAACAATGCAGCCGCGTTACATCACATTGTAACTTTCAAGTTCCACCCCGTTGTTCTGTACACACATGCCTGGAGCAGAACTCTCCTGCTAGAAATAATAATACGAGCCACGTATTTCATTTTACATCTTCTAGTAGCCACATAGTGACTGGTCGGGGAGGGCTGGCCAGTGAGGGCCTCTAGGATGGGGTAGAAACTCAAGCCAAGCTTTCAGATCATGTACCTCTGTTTTAAACATGGACTGTGACAAATGAGCAGTTTCTCCACTTTCTGTGGCCGCCCTATAAGGGCAATTGGGAAGTTAGTGCCAAGATATCAACTCCCATCTCCTCACACACTGCATTAGTTGTCTGGCCCAGAATATCAAGGTCCTGGGGAAGGCTCTAGGAGGTGGAGTTTCCCAGAACCTTGGATAAATTTCCAGCTCATGTCATTCTCTGGCCATGATCACAGTGACAGGCTCAGCCTTCTGTGCCCCCATCAAACCAGGGCTGCGTCAAACTGGCAACACAGAAAGAGAGAAAGTGCTTTAGGGAGAAAAGCAATGGAGCTGAGCCCCCTTCCTAATGGATGTCAACTCAAGAGTGTGTTTGTGCTAGCAATAGCCATTATTTTATTTTGTCCTCTCAGTGACCCAGCATGGTGTTGCTGTCCCCATTTCACAGGTGAGGAAACTGAGGCTTACCAAAGCTCTTTCTAATAAGTCTTAGTCCCAGTAAGTAGCCCTTCACAGCCAACTGGAGTCTTCCTAGGATTTGAAGTCTGATGACCAACGTCAGGGAGTCTAAGTCCTGCCACTGACCAGCTTTGTGCCCTGTGGCAAATAATGGAACCCTTCAGAGGCCCCCCTCATTTCCTCATTTGTGAAATTGGGACCCAGTTAATTCTTGCCTTACCCACCTGAACAGGCTAATTATTAGGGAGGCCAAATGTTATAATACATGAAAAGTACAGGGTAAACCACGAAACATTTGACATATCTTCATCATATCATAATTAATATTGTTTTATGATGAATTACTATTCCTGTGGGTGGTGGTACCTAATAAGGAGCAAAACTGACAATAAAATAGATCAGTTGATTGAAGTTCACAGTGTACATTAGGCAGAAAAACACTTTTGCACTGCCCCTCCTCCAAATGCCCAGAAAAAAACACTAAGTACAAAACAGAAAAAACGCTAAGACAGTAAACTACAACCCAGATAGGTGAATTTAACACCGCCTCGCGTCTCTGAAAGAAAATGGGAAGTGGAAGGCAGATCTTCATTTTATTGCAATCCCAGAAGCACGATAGAGAAGCAGAGCGTGGAAGTCAGCCAGCCAGCCTGTGATACCCCCAGGCAAGGACAAGAGCAGAGGCAGAGAAGGGAACTGGGGGCTGCCAGCCTCTCCCCGTATTATAACATGAATGGCCACTCAAAGTGAGATGCGAAGAATTCTATAGAGAGAGGGCTAGGATGTAAGGAGCTGAGGGATTAGGAGACATTGCCCAAATCGATGGTTTTCGTTGATTTTGCCCTACTCTAGCTCTTTATAAAGGTATTTATTATGCATAGAAATAGGTTTTGAAAAATAAAAGTAAAAAAATAGACCAGTTCATTCCAAGGATCCTGTAATAAGGAGGCCTTGGTTTGCGCTGTGTTCCACCAGCCCAGCAGAGTATGTTGGAAGCATCCAGAAAGCATCCACTCTGGGTTGTGTGCACTGTTCCCCGCTTTAGAGAGGACAGATACCATAGGACTCAATCTGGCCTTTGCTCAGAGCCTCGAATCCAGTGGGAAAACAAGTGAGGGGAGCAGCACAGGGTGGGTGCTTGTTCCAATCCTAGCTCCACATTCTCGCTGATAATGCTGTGGACAGGCGACACCACCTCTTAGCACCTCTATTTCCCCAGCTCCAAATGGGATAATCATAGCACCTCCTTCATAGAATCTTTGGGAACACAAAATGAAGGAAAACAAAGTGTGTAGAGTAGGGCAAGTGTGATATAAAGAGCCAAGAGCCTTTAGCTACTATTTTTATTATTACAAACAACACCATCTGCCTCAGAGGTGGTGAGCAATGCCACTCAAAGTATGGTCCGTGGACAGGTGCCAGTTTGAGAACAGCATGTGTCTGTCTCCAGTGAGGTAAGTACAGAAATTAAGCGCGAGGTTAACTTACCTGGTTACAGTTGGGTAAAATGAGTTTACCCACTCCAAGTAGCACTGCTGTCGTGTAAGGACTGAGAGTAAGGATTAATATTTGCAGGACCTTGTGCGTGTTACTTTAACCTTTCTGTGCCTCAGTTTCCTCATCTGTAAAATGGAGTAGATAATAGTGCCTGCCTCATAGAGTTGCTGTTATCATTGTCATGGCTACCTGGCAGAGGCTGTAGTCTTATACAGGGATGTCAATCATCTCATCAAATCCCGCCAATGACACTATGAGGAAGGGAATGATTCCCATTTTATTAGTGAAAACACTGAGGCTTATAGAGAAAACATTATTTGCCCAGAGTCCAATAAATGGAGAAGCCTGGATTCAAGTTCAAGTCTGTCAAAATGCCCTTTATCTGTGACCTTGGGCTACTTAACCTCACCTCTCCAAGCATCAGTGCCTCTTATAAAGTGGGGAGAAGCAATGCTCATTGTGCAGGACAGTGAGATACAGTGAGTCAAGAGCTTAGCACGGTGGCACATCGGTTTTCCTCTTCTCTCCTCTCCCTCCCTCCTTCACAGTGTGACTGCTTTTCTTCCTTCTGCTTCCTCTTGTGAAAACTATTGTGGACCCATAAAACTGGAGAGGACTTTAACTAATGATACTCCAGGCCAGTCTCATCTGTTAATCCTCAGGGGAACTAAGGCTCAGAGAGGTTAAGATACCCACCTGAGGTCACACAGGAAATTTGCAGCTTTAGGAACAGGACACAGACATCTTTCTATAATTTACAAGGCTGCCAGAGTGAGTAGAAGTGATCCTAAGTGAGCATCCTGACTCTTAATCCTCCCCACAGCCTCATATTTCTAAAGCCCAACCTGGAGACTCTAGACTTCTTTGACCTGCTGTGGATTGTAGGGATCGCAGACTTTGTGCTGAAGTACATCACCATCGCCCTCAAGTGCCTCATCGTGGCCCTGCCCAAGATCATCCTGGCCGTCAAGTCCAAGGTAGGTGCTGCCTGTAGCCACCAAGTAACCTCAATCACGCTGATCATGCAGGGGATTCAGGGTGCCATGTGGAGGAGAAAAGGATGCATGTGGGCAGAGCTAATGTCATCATATCATATGAACAGCCTGAGCTAGTAGATCCTAGCACCCACCTCTTATAATTCCTTGAAGCTGAGCATGGTTCTTTGTTGTTACCACCTGCCTTCCACACCTCTACTCCAAGTGTATTTCCTGTTTCATTGTTCAAACTGCCTCGATGCAGCTTTCATCTAAATTTCACCTGAGAAGGGACAAAACATGTTGATATTCCCCGGGTCCTGCTTCTCCCAGGGAAGAATGGCTCTTATAGGTATTGACTCTTTGTGGCTTTGGAGCATGTTTTGTAAAGGGTACCGAGCCTCAGAAGGAAAGAGCTCTGTGATTGATTAGTGATGTCTGCTGTGGACACAGGAATGGGAGTGATGGCAATGGTAGTTTGCAGTGGGAAAGGCCTGCAGGTGGGTGTGGGGTTGAAGAGGTCTTGGCAGGGATAACCACTATAATTCAGAGGGCTGAGTAAGGCTGGGATAAAGCATCACCTTTAGGATATAATTGTTGCCAGTGCCCCTGCAAGAAGATGCAAAGCATCTTCTGGACAGAGGCAGATGGACAAAACAATCTCTGGAGACTCCTGCTTTCCATGCTGCAAAAACTGTCATCTTTTCAACTTCAGAAAGCTCAGAATTTGTTCCAGGCATTGGTTGTTAGAAGAGCAGGTTGGAATTGGCCGTCCATCTTGCGTGACAACTGACCAAACCCACTGGCCAGGCATATAGGAAAAACACACTCCTGTGTTTCTTCTTTACTCACACACTCAATACCTCTGACACCGGATATGTGGGTTTTCCATCCATCAAGCAATTCTCTGATACCAGTTCGGTGTCCTACAATTAAACTCGGTTCTGACACTATCTACCTAGAGATAGCGTCAGATCCCACAGATTAAGGGCTCCGTCCAGCCCCCTCCCCACCTCAGATGCCAATCACAAGTCCAGGTTGTCACCTGTACTTCTAACTGACCGGTTATAAATCAGGCCATGCCCCTGTCCATGGTTCAGTCATTTGACAGAATAGCTCACAGAACTCAGAAAAACACTTACATTTACCAGTTTGTTAATGACTGTTTTTCAATTATTCATTAAATATGTAATTATTTAATATATAATTTTTATTAAATATGTTTTTATTATATACTTCATGTTAGTGGCGTAAAGCAACATGAATTTATCTTACAGTTCTGGAGGTCAGTTCCTCCATCTTCATATAATAGTACTTCCTATAATTTATTGTACGTTTATTCAATAATATAACTATTATTATTAATAAAGGATGTGATAAAGGAGACAGATGAACAGCCAACTGAAGAGGTACATAGGGCAAGGTCTAGAAGGGTCCTGAGCACAAGAGCTTCTGTCCCCGTGGAGTTGGGGTGCACCATCCTCCCAGCATGGAGATGTGTTCACCAGCCCAGAAGGTCTCTGAACCCCGTCCTGTTGGGATTTTTATGGTGGCTTCATCATGTGGGCATGATCAGCTATCAAGTCCATTCTAGCCCCTCTCCCCTTTCAGGAATAAGGAAGGTGGGGCTGAAAAGTCCCGAGCTTCTATTTATGGCTTGGTCTTTCTGATGACCAGCCCCCACCCAGGAGTCCACCTGGGGTCACCTCATTTGAACAAAAGACACTCTGGGAAATTCCAAGACATTTAAGAGTTTGGTGTCAGATGCCCCCATCACTCAGGAAATTGCAAAGGTCTTAGGAGTTCTGTGTCAGGACCTGGGATCAAGGACTACATGGTAGAACGAAAGATTCTCCTAGCTCTTCTGATTCTCCTAGCTCTTCTTGAGCTCCATGTTAGGAACCCAAGTAGAAGGAGAGCAGAGACCAATCTGTATGTTTCTTAGTATTTCACACCAGGGTAATCTGAATCTGGTGTGATCCCCCCTATGCCTCACCATCACTCCTCCCCCCACCATGTCATCTATCTGATGGAGCCAAAATCCTAGGCTGTTGAAGTTGACTTAGATGAAGACACAGCTCTGGTGCTCAGACGCAGTGCCAGGAAATCTAAAATAGCATCAAGACAAAAAAGAGAGAGAGACACACAGAGAAGAGGGGCAAGAGGGGAAACCGGTCAAAAAAAGTCCTGAGAGGCCCCCCACTTGCCCCTCCCAAGACCATAATAACCATTACCATTTGAGCTCATGACACGTACCAGGTAGGCACTGGGGACTTGACCCTGGGGCCTGCAGCATTGGACATGTTGATATTCGGGTCCCAGCTCTACCCCTTCCTAGCAGTGTGAATTTGGGCAGATAACAAAACCTACCTGAACTCTTGGTTTCCTCATCTGTCAACTCAGGACGATAATAGCTTGTTCCTCCTAAGCATGAACCTCATAAGGACTGTTGCTGGTGAGAAATAGAAAGTGCTTTGCCCCTTGTCCAGCACATAGTAAGCACTCGGTGAATGATTTGCAGTACTTCTAAGTGTATTCATGACTACTAGTGCTTCCAACTAGCTATGTGACTTTGGATAAGTCACTTAGCCTCTCTGTGCCTCAGTCCCCTTACCTGTAAAATGGGGATGATAATTTTGCTGGATGCCTGCCTTCTGCCCCTCCAGATACACTCTCCACCTTTCTCAACCTGCTGTCAGTCCAAGAAGCTGACCTGGGTAAACTGTATCAACAGGCTCGAGTGGCCCCTGGCTTCCAAGTGGGTTTGGCCAATGGGAGGCCTGAAGGAGAGAGAGGCAGAGGTATTTATTTCCCTGATGTGTTAGTCTCCTGTGGCAGCTGTAACAAATTGCCATATTAAAACCACATTAGTGGCTTACAGCAACAGAAATTTATTCTTACAGCTCTGGAGGTCAGAATTCCAAAATGGGTTTCGCTGGGGTAAATTCTGGGCATCGGCAGGGGTCCCTGCCTCCATCCTCAGAGTCGGCAACAGCAGGTTGGGTCCCCCTCTCCTTTCTCTCCCTGACCTCTGCTTTCATCGCCACATCTCCTCTGACTCTCACCCACGTCTGACTTAGGGGGACCCTTGGGATTACACTGAACCCACCCAGAGAATCCAGGGGAATCTCCCCATTCTCCAGATCCTTGCTCACTTCTGCAAAGTCCCTTTTGCCGTGGAAGCTAACACGTTCACAGCTTTGGAGGATTCGAAGTGCACACCTTTGGGGGTACGGTTACTCTTCTAGCGGCCACACCTGGTTTCTTTCCTCCCTGTGGGTTACCACAGGTCATCATTATTCCAGGTGCTTTACGCACGTTTACTCATTGAATCCGCACAACCGTCCCACGCGGTAGGTACTATTATTACCACCATCTCCTTTCACGGGTGTGGGAAGTACCGTAAGTCTGAACACACAGTTCCCATCATGGGGAGCCTTCTGCAGACAGCCTTCTGTGAAGGTCCAGTAAGTACACCCTTCCATCACCTCTTCCGGGCTGAGGTGATAACAGCTCCCTTCCTTTTCTCAGGTAGGTACTGTTTCTGTCATTGAGGGGTGAGGAGATGGAACGTGGAGAGGGCAGGTGGCTTCTCAGAGTCACAGGGCTCTTACTCCATCCAGCCCAGGGCTTCACCTCAAAGTGGGTATGGGAGAAAGATAAGGGAATCAGGCAGGCAGTTTAATGCCTACTTATCACCTGGTACGTTCTGGTTCTTGCTAGGTGCTTTCCTATGTCCTGACTCACGTAAGGCTCGCAACACCACTGTGACACTGTGACAGAGAATTTATTATCCCCTCTTTCTAGATGAACTGCTGAGTATTCGTTCCCTGTGGCTACTGTAACAAATTTCCCCCATGCCTGATTTGTTCTCACACTTCTAGAGGCCAGAAGTCCAAAATCAGTGTCACTGGGCCGAAATTAAGGTGTCGGCAGGACAGCACTCCCTCTGGATATTAGGGGCGGAGCTGTCTTTTCCTATTCCAGCTCATGGTGGCTGCTCATGTCCCTTAGGTTGTGGCTCTGTCATTCCAACCTCTGCTTCTGTGGTCACATCGCCTTCTCTTCTGTGTGTGAATCTCCCCCCACCTGTCTTTTATAAGGACACGTGTTGCATTTATGGTCTACCTGCGTAATCCAGTATACTCTCCCCGCCAAGAGCCTTCACTTATCTTCAAAGACTCTTCTTCCAGATAACGTCACATTCACAGGTTCCAGGGATTAGGACCTGGTGCCTTTCGATGGCCATTATTTCGCTTATTATACTGAGGCTGAAAGAGGATGAAGATAATTTGTTCATGAAACACCCAACTAGTCAGTTACAGACTCAGAATCAGAGTACAAGTCTTCCAACTCCCAAGGCCATGGCCACTTGAGGAGCTCATCTGCCAGGCCCTGAATGGACCAGATGCTGAAGCTCCTGGGCCATTATGCACCCTGCCCCTTCCTAGCCACGGGGCCCTGGGAGAGTCACTTAACATCTCTGAACATGTTTCTTCCTGAGATGTTAACAAAACCCTGTTTGAGATGCTGCAAAGATAAAAAGACAATGTGTGTGGATGGAGGGAGGGGTTGGTCATTGCCTGGAGAGGAGGCAGGTGAGGCTCCACTGCTCTTCACCACTGGTCCCACCTACTGACCTGGCATCCTTCCTCATTCCACTCCCTTTCTTCCGCCTACCCCTTCACTCTGCTCTTCAGTCAGACGCTACTTCTTTTATTTCTTTATATGCTTTAATTAGTCCCAGTCGGACATGTGGTAGATGTTCTTATCCCATTTTCCAGATGAGAAAACCGAGGCACTGAGATACTGAGTAACTAACTCACACAGCGTCTGGAGTGGGCTGTGTGCTGCTCTGTCTCCTACCCTCAACACCTGCTGATCCTTCTGCCTTCGAGACCCTTTCCCTCACGTGTGGCTTAACTAACCCCTGCTGCTTCTGCAGATCACAGCCTCTTAACCTTGCCTGCCCCTTCCGGTTAGAGTTCGTGGCCCTCCTGAGGACTCACACCGCCCTGGACTCCCCCTGTTCCAGCACTCACCACGCTGACAGTAATTACTTGTTTAGTTGTCTGTCTTATCTGCTTGATTTTAACTTCTGTGGCAGCAGGAAATGAATGCATCTAGCTTGTTTGTTGATGGACCACCAGTAGCTGATATGTACTCAGAAGTGTTCACTGTATGTATATACATATTTTGGGGGGTGGAGGAGGGATAGGTGAATGGATATATAGGTAGATGGATGAATTGGGTGGCTAGATGGGAAGGTTGGTGGGTATGTAAATAGATGGGTCGGCAAGCGATTGTATGGATGGATGGATGGATGGATGGATCTTTGGATCTTTGGATGGATGGATGGATATTTGGATAGATGGATATTTGGATGGATGGGTGAGTGGATGTGTCGATAGTCTAGTCAGTTATACTAACTCTCACCACCTCCTCTTGTAGCAGCAGTGAGAGCTTAGATTTCATTCTCAGCTTAGCTCATACGTCTTGTATTTGGTAGGTGTTCAAATGCCTCTGTCATGAAGACACAAATCCACAGGCAAAGTAGTACTCACTTCTCTGTGCTAGAAAGGACCAGGTAGGGAGCCTCAAAGAGTTCTGGCAGCCAAACTAATAATCATACATATGGCTAAACATTACTGAGTAATTACCAGGATCCCAGCAGTGTGTTAAGCAATGCCATTTGCTCAAGAAATATTTGCTGAGCGCCAACTGCATGCCAGGCACTGTCCTGGGCACTGAAGATACATAAGTGAACAAGTAGACACAAATCCATGTACTCATGGAGTTTAATCTCCTGAAGACATCATCTTACTTAATCTTAACAGTCCTGAGAGGGTAGGTACATTGATGCCTCTTTCCGCAGAGCAGAGACTGGGTTAAATAACTTGCCAAAGATGGCAAACCTTATAGTAACAACACTGAAAGCATAAGAGCAGCTTCTGTAGAGTCAGCCCTTTGTATGAGCCAGAACTGCTCTAACTCATTTCCTTCTGCCCTGTGTCTTACAAGGCAAGTGCTACTGTTTTGTGGGGGGTTTTTATTGGGGTAAAATTCACATAAACTTCCCTAGTAATCAAATTGACCAGTGGTATCCAGTACATTGACAGTGTTGTGTAACCATCACCTCTGTCTAGTTCCAAGACATTTTCGTCACCCCAAAAGGAAACCCTGTACCCATTAGCAGTCACTCCCCCTGCCCCCAACTCCTGGGAACCACTCATCTGCTTTCTGTCTCTATGGATTTACCGATTCTGGACATTTCATATAAGTGGAGTCATACATTATGTGATCTTTTGTGTCCGACTTCCTTCCCTAGCATAATGTTTTCAGGGTTCATCCACATTGTAGCATGTGTCATCGCTCTCTGTGGCTGAATAATATTCCATTATGTGGCTAGACCACCATTTGTTTACCCATCCATCTCCTGATCGACGTGTGGGTGGTTTCCACGTTTTGGCTGTTGTGAATGCTACTGCTGTGACCGTTCGTGGACAAGTACCATGTTTCCCCGAAAATGAGACCTCACTGGACCATCAGCACTAAAAAAAATGCGTCTTTTGGAGCAAAAATGAATAGAAGACCCGGTCTTACATAATAGTAAAATAATACCGGGTCTTCTATTCATTTTTGCTCCAAAAGATGCATTTTTTTTAGCGCTGATGGTCCGGCTAGGTCTCATTTTCGGGGAAACATAGTATCTGTTTGAACAGAGTTTTTCTGGGTAAATACCTAAGGGTGGAATTGCTGGGTCGTATGGTCATTCTGTGTTGTACTTTTTGAGGAACCACCCAATTGCTTACCACGGCAGCTACACCATTTGACATTCCTGGCGGGTGCTGTTTTTAATCCCAAATGCGGTGAAAAGTTAGTGGCCCAAGGCCACCCAGCTTGTAAATGGCTGCGTGAGGATGTGAACACAAGCAGGCCAACTCCAGAAGCCCTGCGCTGAGTTAGTAGACCACACTCCCTCGCATCCAGCTTCCCTGGATTCATCTGGTCAAATCTGCCGAGTTGAGTGAGGAACAGGGTCCCCATACACCATCCATATAAAACTTCCCCAAGTTCAGGCTATAGCTACCTCACTTCCTTCTCCTTCAAATGGGCACTGCTGGTGGCAAGGGGGCGGGGATGGAACCCGGCACCCCTTCGCTGCCCCGCCAAGGTGTGGGCGACAGTTATTAATGTGTCCCTGGCAACTGTCCAGCTCCCTTTTTCTGATGATTATTATTTTATTCGGCGAGATTAATGTGCCAGGTCAGAGCATAATCCAGCCTGTAAAAAGGGATGTGAATAGTCTTCTCAAGATAAATTGCAGGCTTGGAAAAGGTTCACAGCCTTTCCTTGCCTGTCTGAGTGCTCTCCCGAATCCTCATCAATCCTTGTCTGGGCAGAAGAAAAGGACGGGTCTTCATTTGCAGCTGGGGGGTGAGGGGGAGAAGAGCACATCTGTCAGGGAGTCCTAATGGCTCACAGCACAGATGCCGCTTCCTGCGCCTCCATGCCATCCACTGAGAGGGTGGGTTGGTTTTTAATGTTATAATCATTATACTGGAAGGGCTTCTGGTATTTGGGTTTGCTTGATGGCCCCACGGTCCCTGATGTGTGAGGCTGAGCGAGCCACCAATTCCCACATGCCTTCCGACTCCAAAGGCCTGTCGGGAATCCTCTCACACCTGGGCCGCCCAGGAGAGCCAGGCCCATGGGCCGGCCAAGATGGAGATGAGATTTACGATCTCATGACCCCTGAGCTTCCACCTCAGTCCCAAACCATCACGCTGGCCGGTGTCTAGCGCGGCCACTTGTCATTATAAATCCTGATAACTTATATAACGCATACATCTTGGCGCTGCCTGATCTGGCTTCTACCCACTTCTCTGACCTCATCACCCATGACTCTGTCCCTTGCTCGTTCTGGACCCGCCGCTGGTGGCCTTGCGGTCCTCCCGGTGCATCCACCACCTTGCTTCTCAGGCCCTTTGCACTTACTGTTCCCTCTGTCTGGGGAAGTTTTCCCTACGTTCCCTTCCTGTCATTCCAAGTCTCACGCCAATGACACTTCTTCTGAGACCCTGTCACCTCCCTGTGGAAAGTGGTCGTGTCTAACCTGCATTACCATCACACTGCCATTTTCTTTCTTTCTGAGCATGTACCAGTATCTGAAATGATCAGATTGTTTTGTGTTTATTGTCTGTGTCCCACTACTAGAATGGGGACTCCTGAGAACAAGGACCACTAGGTCTGTCTTGACTCCCTGAAAACACACAATAGACATTATGGGCTGAAAAAAGAGCCCCGTGTTAATTATTGATTAAGGGGTTGAAACCAGGCCTGCCGCTGCCCCTCCATGTAGGGCTCTGCTTGGTCTCCTTTCTCTCACCAATCCCACTGACATTCGTTGGGACCGAGACCCTAAGGATATAAAAATGAGTAAGCTGCCATCCTAACCTTCATCCCCTCACGTTATCCTCTGCGAATGAAACTTGTTTTTAAATTAACCTAACCCAAGCCTAATTAAAAAAAGCAAATCTCTTGTCCCCAGAACATACATGTGCATTCCAATTCTTACTATAAATGGCAGTAATAATTAAAAATTGGATTTGTCCACATTGCTCCTTTGTTAAAATGAAATAAATACTCCTGGACCAGGGTTCTAAAGCTGCGCTGTAGCCACAAGCCACCTGGGGCTATTAAAATGTAAATTAGTAAAATTTAAAATTCAGCTCTTCTGTTACACTAGCCACGTTTCAATTGCTTGATAGCCACACATGGCTCGTGGCTACCGTGTGGGGCAGCACAGATATAGAACATTTCCATCATTGTGGAATGTTCTATTGGACAGCACCATTCTAGAACATTCTTAGGACAGGGTTGATTCACCCTCCCAGTAGTGTGGGTAGCAGGCAGCTGCCATTCTGCCCATTTCTCAGATGGGGAAACATACAGCAGGCACTTCTCTAAGAACTTTCTGGTGGGTCACTGGTGAATGGAGCCAGCCCTACAAGAACAGAAAGGACACCCCACTTGAGTCAGCAAAACTGGATTCAAATCCTGGCTCCTGAACTTATAACCTGTGTCACCTTGGAAAAGGGACCTCACTCTTTGGAGCCCTCCGCTTCCTCATCTCTAAACTGGCCATTGTTATCTTGTTATGGTTATCTGAAGACAGAAGGCCAGGCTGTATCCAAAACAAGGAAAGGCTTAGCCGAACTGTTTTCTCCAAAGAACACAGCATTTGACCATCCTTCTGTCTTTTCCATCAAAATCGGAGGGCAGAAGCCCTTCCCACGCCCGAAATCATAACGCACTCCTAGTTCAACCTGCATAGCCAAGCCCTGGACAAGAGGATTCAATACGTAGGGCAAGATTCCTTGAGCTCTCAGCCCCGGTGGTTTGTCTCTAAGTATAGGGTATGGTGTGGGGAGGGCAGAGAGAAGTAAGAAAGGTGGTTTTTCTCTGACATGCGAGCCGAGAGGATTCATGAGGCTTTTTGTGCCATTAAAATCCCTGTTTTCTGGGCCCAGAAACCAGCACTTGTGCTCTCATAGTGGTTTCCCGTTGATTGTGTCTTCTTCCCTCCCAGAGATAAGCATTCCCCTCTCTCCGCCAGCACTCCAGCACTCCCGATCAGACATCTCTCCACACCAGGGCAGGCCTGGGTTTCCTAGGTCTGAGCTGTGGTTCTTACAGCGCACACCATTCTGTGGATAAAGGCAGAACTTCTCAAAGAGCCAGCTGCACTTATCCCAACTCCCTGCACAGCAGGGCTAGAAGGGGTCGAAGCTGTGGTCCCAGCTAGAACATTTGGCAACTTCTGGAGACATTTTTGGTTGTCACAATTGGGAGGGGTTCCTATAGTGGTATTTAGTGCGTCAAAATCGGGGATGCTGCTAAACATCCTACCACACACAGGACAGCTCCCCGAAACCAAGAGTAATCCAGTCCCAAATATCAGTAGTGCCGAGGTTAAGAAAGCCTGCGTTCATTTCAGTGTTTGCTTTATGGTCCTGGGTCAGTTCTCCTATTGTTATAGGCCGAATTGTGTCCTGTCAAAATTCATATGTTGAAGTCCTAACTCCTATAACTTCAGAATGTGTCTGGTCTGTATTTGGAGAAAGATTCTATATAGAGGTTGTTAAGTGCAAATGAAGTCATTCAGGTGGACCCTAATCTAATACGACTGGCGTCCTTATGAAAAGAGGAAATGTGGACAGAGATACACACAGAGGGGAAGAAACAAAGAGAGAACGGCCATCTTCAGGGAGAGAGGCCTCCGAAGAAACCAACCCTGTCGACACCTCGATCTCAAGACTTCCAGCTTCCAGAGCTATAAGACAATAACTTTCTGTTGGGTAAGCCGCCCTGTTTGTGGTACTTTGTTAGGGCAGCGCTAGCAGACTAATATACCCATGGACCAATTCACCTGCAGTTCTGGGCTCCATTGAGAGTGTACTTTCATCCATTCAGATCTATCTCCTAACTTCTTATCATCACCTTATTTATTGAGGCTACTTCATTGTTTAAATAGGTTATACAGTCATAGGGTTCAGAAGTCAAAACACCAAAAACTATACGATGAAAAGTCTCCTCGCCTTTCCTGCCCCCAGGCTCCCATTGCCTCGCCTAGGAGATAATATCCTGTCTGCATCTTTTCATAGCCATTGTATACATATATAGTTGACCCTGAACAACACAGGTTTGAATTGTGTGTGGTCCACTAAGACATAGATTCTTTTTCGATACATATTGTGTATTTTCCGTATGATTTTCTTAATATTTTCTTTTCTCTTGTTTACTTTATTGCAAGAATACAGTATATAGTACATATAACATACAAAATATGCATTAATCAACTATGTTATCGGTAAGGCTTCTGGTCAATAGTAGGCTAGTAGTAGTTAAGTTTTTTTGGGGGGGGTCAAAAGTTATACTCAGATTTGCAACTGTGTGGGGGGTTCAGTGACCCTAACCCCCACATTGTTCAAAGGTCAACTATATTATACAAGCAAATTCATGTATATGTTCTTCCTACTCACTTATATATATTCACACAGCAATATTCTACACACAGCTCCTACTTTGCTATTTTTGCTTTTATTTTCACTTAACCATCTATGTTGGAGATTGTTCCAGACACATACCTATAGAAAGCAGCGTAATGGTTAAAAGTCAGACAGCCTGTGTTCAAATTCTGTTTGAGAAACCCTTTGCCATTTACCAGCTGTGTGACCCTGCGAGTTACTTCACCTCTGCTTGCTTTCATTTCCTCATCTACAAAATGAGATAATAACGGTGCCTGCCTGTATGTGTTTTCAGTGGCTGTCTAACAAATTACCACCAAGTTAGCTTAAAGAACTTAAAGAACACCCTATGATTAGTTCACAGTTCTGTAGGTCAGAAGCCAGGTGGGCTTGCCCTTGTTCTCTGTATAGGGTCTCACAAGGTCAAAGTCAAAGGGTTAGCCAGGCTGGGCTCCTATCTGGAGGTTCTGGAGGAGATTCTACTTCCAGGCTCATTCAGGCTGTTGGCAGAATCCAGTTCTGTGTGGCTGGAGGACCAAGGTCTCCCTTTACATGCTGGCTGTCGGCCGGGGTTCACACTCAGCTCCCAGAGACCATTCTCTGGCCTTTTTATGTGGCCTCTTCCATCATCAAACTAGAAACAGTGTGTGGGATCCCTGTTCTGCTTCACATCTCTCTCTGACTTCCCCTTCTGCTTTTAAAGGGCACAGGTGATTAGATTGCCCCCCCCATAATCTCCCTTCTGATGAACTCAGAGTCAACTGATTAGAACCCTTAATTACATCTGTAAAATCCTTTTCATAGTGTAACATCATCCAGGGGAGATATCTCATCCTACTCACAGTCCGGGTGATGGGAACGGAGGGAATTTGGGGGATGCCCATCACACGACCTCAAAGTGTGTTGTGAGGATTCGATTGCACATGTCATAGCAGGCACTATATTAGAGTTAGAGTTTTCTTAATACGTAGCCAGATTTTTGTATTGTGGAAACTGTGTAGATTTATTTTCGATTTTTAAAAAGAATGCCTCTAAGGACCCTTTGGATCGTTGTGAATCTGTTAGCCCCCTTTGAACCTTTGATGCTGTCGTTCTCCTGGTCTCAGTTTAGATGTCACTTCCCCCTGGTGCCCTTAAGGCAATGTTAGTTCCCTCATTTACTTTCCTGTGGCTCCCGCTGTCCCAGCACTTACTACCACTCTGCTCTGCCATCCTCTGGGTTATTTTCTCCTCCTCAGGACCATAAATTCCGAGGGGTGGACACATGTCTGTCTCATTCACCGATGCCTCCCACCTCTTAAAAAATCCTTATAGTGACCCTGTGAGGGGGGACGGCCAAGTTTTCCTAAACCCACTTTACAGATAAAACTGAGGCTCAGGGAGGCTAAACAGTCTGCCAGGGGTCACCCGGCTTGTCGGTGGCAGAGCCAAGACCCAAACCCAGCTCCTTTGACTTAAGATGTAACAATAAGAACAACAGCTAATATTTCTCAGGTCTTGTTCCTGTTTGTTTATGTCTCCTCTGTGCAAAGTACTTTATTTGCATCTTTTCATTTGGCCCTCTGAATCATACTATGAGATAGGTACCGCTGTTATTCCCATTTTACAGATAGGAAACTAAAGGTCAGAGTCACCCAGGAAAGTCACCCAGCTGGTGAGCAGCGAAGCCAAGATGTGAGCCCAGCAGGTGTTCTGTCTGCAGCTGTTTCTGAAGGTGTTGGTCCTTTTTTCATCAGTAGGTTTCACTGGAACAGAACAACCCGCAGCCAAGATACTAATCATTAGTAGTACTAGTATTATCTATTGATTAGTGTTTTTTATGCTTTAAAAACACTTACCTCCATATCTGTCGTTACCAAGAAGATTCTGGAGCGTGTAAGCAAGAAAGACAAGCGAGAAAGTATCTTTCTCTGGAGGCACTGTGGGGTCATGGAAAGAGCACAGACTCTGAAAGTAAACAGGTTCAAATTCCAGCTCCACCATCTTCTGCCTGTGGGACCCTGATTAACCTCTCTGAGCCTCAGTGTCCCCATCTTTAAAATGGAAATATCAGGATTTATAACCCTGTTGTGAGAATTAATGACAATAATACAGGTCAAGTGGTTAGTTAATTATTGTTATTCTAAAGAAGAAAGAGATCGTTAGCAGTTATCCATTTATAATTTAAAGCAAGCAAGAAAGTCAGACTCTAACCAAAATCAGATGGAACAAAATACCATTTACTAAACTATGATTCTGGGGACTTAGGGAGATTTTAATGGGCTTTTTATAAAAAGGCATTCTGTGGTGAGATAACTTTGGACAATGCTCTAAACATTATCCATCACTTGCACATTAACTTAGTAAAGGCTCTGAGAAGTCCTGCAGTCAGGAAACTCATTACACTTTGACATTTCCCCAACTTACCAACAATGGAACCCTTTTACTGAGGAGCACGCTGTGCTGCAGAATTTAATTCAGGGGTTGACAAACTACAACCTGTGGACCCAGTGCTTGTTTTGGTAAATAAAATTTTAGTGGAATGTAGCCACGTTCAGATATTTACATATTGTGTGGGCTGCTTTCGTGCTTTAATGGCAGAGTTCGGTAATGGCAACAGAATCTGTATGACCCACAAAACCTAAAATATTTAGTGTGTGGCCCTTTAAGAAAAAGTTTGCTAACCCTTATCTGGAATTTACATTCCTGATTCCTTCCAACTTGGCTTTTGCAGGAGGCTATGTTTAAGGGGAGCTCAGTACTCTGCACCAGATAGACACTTTAGGAAATATTATAGAAGACCCCGAGGAGTGAAATACGGCCAGGAGGCTCTGGAAACCAAAAGAACTGAGTTTGGCCAAATGTCACTTTTAAGAACTTGACTATTTGAAATAGCCAGGCCAATTTTTAGTTTTACCCTAAGGCAACAGGCAGCCTGCAAGATCTCTTATGATCACAGTTATCCCTAGGATATTTTCTTTCTTGTTCTGCTTCAAGTTTGTAGCCAGGTGCCTACTAACGCCTACAGAAGTGCTGAAGTCTGAAATGGCAAGCAGCCTAGGAGCCTCAGTTTAGCTGCCTGTGCTAGTGTCAGGCATCACTAATCTATCATGGCCCTGCTGTACCCAGATTTATCTCAATGCAGCAGTATCCAGACAGCCTCTATCAATCAATGTCAGAGTATAAGATGAAGCCTAAGCCTTAACTAAGTTCTTCCTTAAAAAGAAAATGGACCATTCTGGCATCTGCAGACTTCTGTGGCTCCGCAGCTTATTGGCTGAAACCTCCCCAGACTATCAAAGATAATCTCCTTTACTTAAAGTCAAGGATTATGGATGTTAATTACATTGACAAAATACCTTGGATGCAACACCTAGATTAGTGTTTGACTGCATAGCTGGATACTGTAGCCTAAATTGAAACATAAAAACTAACCATCACAATCCCCCACTAAACAAGATGCTCATTTGGGGACTGAGGCTGATGTTTTGTGTCAAGGAAATATCCATCTAATCCAATTTATTACAATTTTTCAAAGAAAAAAATGGTGGTTGAATTTGATCAAAAATCGTTCGATATTTTTCCCCCTTAGATCTGTTTGTATGAATAACTGCATGATTAGATTTCCTATTAAGCCTTGCATTCTTGGAACAAACCCATTTGATCATGACATATTATCCTTTGGATATGCCTCTGGATTCTGAGTGCTACTATTTTGCTAAGGATTTTTGCATCAGCAGTCATGAGTTGTTCTTCTCCCTTTGTAGGTGACTTTCCTGAAATCGCTCCCGTCACTTTCACTTACATCTCATTGGCCAGGACTTAGTCACAGTTGCTCCATGGGTAGCTGGGGAACACGTTCTTTTATAGCTGGGTGCCAGTAGACCTGGGCAAAAATCAGGATGCTTATTTTGGAGGAGGAAGGGGAGAATGGACTTTGGGAGGCACCAGCGGTCTCTGTCCCAGAATGATTATACCGGGTTTGTCAAAGAGGGACCCGAGGCCCAGCAAGGTGTGTTCACTTACCCAGGGTCACACAGGAAGTCTGTGGTGCAGAGCTATTACTTAAGGCTAGGTCTTCCAGGTGCCGAGGGACCCATAATAATAATGTTTTTTAAATTCTATGATAATATAATAGAATAATAACAAATAGCTAATGTGCCTAGTACTGTTCTAACTGCTTCATAGACCTGAACTAATTTCATTCTTACAACAGCCTCATGACATAGAGACTCTTATTTTCCCCAGTTTGCAGATGAGAAAACTGAGGCACAGAGAGGGTAAGTGACTTGCCAAGGACACACAGCTGGTAAGATGGCAGGACTAGGATTTGAACTCGGTCAGTCTGGTTCTAGAACCCCCATTCTGAACCGCTGCACAGTTCTCTCTGCCCATCTTTCCTCCCCGCCTGACTCCGTTACCCCACCTCAGAAGGCAGCAGCAAATTCTTTTTCCACAACTGAGGAACCGTCACAATCACTCCCCACCAATCCAGGCGCCACACGCCCTTATCAACCAGGCCCTCTGGTCCAGAATCTCCTGCCTTTGCTACCCTGCCCCCCTCTGTCTCAGGGGCCCACACATCATTTTTTGTTGTTGATCTTGTTTTGTTTTGTTTGTTTCCCTTCACGCCGTTCCCTGGGAGACTCTCAAAGGCTACATTCTATCACCAAGGGACCCAGAAGGGACAGGGCCTGAGCCAGCACCTGGGATTTCCCAAGCCTCAGCCTCCAGCTTCCGCCCAGTTGTTGGGGGAGCCTTTGCATTATTTATTTATTTACCTAGTCCTGCTCAGTTCCACACCCCCCAAGCTGTTGCTCCCCACTGGGGAAGATGAAAAACGGCTTCAGACAATGGAAGACAAGGCTTGCCACATGGCCTCCTCAGTTTAATTTCCTTTAATTCATTTTATATTGAACCAAATGATACTGTTTGTTTTTAATGGCAAACACTCAGCACGGAGGAGGGGCGGCCAAGCCTCCTCCTGGGGAAATTAGGAACACAGCTGCTGTTTAAACTCTCCTGCCACCCCCCTCACCCCAGCACTGGGCCTTTGCAAATCACTTTCCAGGTTGAAAGATGATACCTCTCGCCAGCTCAGATGGTCACTATGGAGCGAGCTGGCCCAGCTCTGCTCTGCTGCAGTCAAGCCGTCTTAGGGTGGTCACCCCATCCCATGACCCACCCTTCTCGGGGAATAACTGGATATGTAGGAACAGGAGCCTGGGCCATGGCTGTTCTCGGTGCCTCGACTCCCCTGCCCCTCACTGGTAATCTTGGGCAGGCACCTGGCCCAAGCAGGGTCCATCAGTGTCCTGTCCCAGGAACCGAGGAGCCCAGAGGGTGGAAGCTTTCATTCATTCAGCACCTGGGAGCAGCATCATGGCTCCGTCTGTGTTTTAACCAGATCATGTGCAAGTCAAGTTAGAGAAGCTCCGGTCAAGAGGAGAGGTCCTTCCACTTCAGCTGTGAGGTGGCCTGACCGTCCACCGTTCCTTTGAAGACTGAGATAAGCCAGCATCCTTTCAAAGTCCTTTTTGGCTTCGCAGGGGCTAGAGTCAGTTTCAGTTCCTTGCACTTGAGAACTTGAATGTATGCACCAGCTCCCTTGGCGGGGGCTGCAGGGATCCACAAGGCTTTGGCCTGGCCTTGGCAGGGGCCAAACCACAATGAATTCATGCCCTGTTTGGACATTCCAGAGGCACCCCCAATCCCTCAGAGGCAGGGCTACACCCCTGCCCTCTTATTCACATACTATTAGACCCAGAAAAACCTTCTTAGTCTACAGATGAGGAAATCAAGGCCCCCACGTTACTGGTTCCAGTTCCTATGATTTATCTGCTCATATATTCATTCTACGACTATCTGTCAGACATCAATAGAGTGCCAGGCATCCTGCTAGACACGGGGGTGACCCAGACCCAGGACTTCTCAAGCTCAAAGTTCATAGTCTGATGGGGCAGCAGGGAGGAAAGCAGTAACCCCAGGGCACTCTTGAAAAACCGAGACGCACCTAACCCAGCCCCCAGCAAAGTCTTCCTGGCTAGGGTGACCTCGGGACGGAGTTTGAAAGGATGGGTGGGAGTTAGCCGGGTAAAGTAAGGCCGAAAGTGCAGGCCAAGGAGCGGGGACGGCTGGAGCCCCAGAACAGAAGAGGGAAACAGTTTGGCGTGTGCCTTTCCAGAGCACCTTCAAGGATGTCGCCTGGCATGTTCAGGCTCAGGCACAGCGACACATATGTAGTAGGTATGCGGTGACTCTCAAATGAGCGAGCGCCGGTAAATGGTTGGTGTGAATTTGCATGTAGGGCAAGGCGGGGAGACCCGATCCCTGGCTCTCAGGCCCACCCTGCCCTACCTTTCCCAGCCACCTTGTAGGAAAGTGGTGGCAGCTCCTACTCTGGGGTGCTGCGGGGACTAATTAGCCAGCTAAGTGGTGATTATTTTGCTCTTCTCCAGCTGAATGATTACAGAGGCAGCCAGGCTCCCTGAGGTGGCCTTGGAGGTGTCCACTTCACCTCCTCCCTGCGGGTGGGAGCCTGAAGTTACGCTGGGGCAGCCGCTCTGCAGGTTTTCTGTCGTTGGCTCCCACTGCTGTGGGTGGGGCTGTCCTGTCTCATGTTTCCCCCAGATGTTCTTCCGTCCCTGGGGAGGGCAGGAAGGGACTTGGAACGGATATTTGGCCCAAGGGAACCCACCGCTTACATTTCTCAACTTTCAGCTTGTCCAAAAATGCTCCAGAGTTGATTAGCAAGAGCTTGAGCTCCAGAGGCAGGCGGATCCATCCCCGTTTGAACCCTACTTCTGCCATTTCCATCTGTATCACCTCTGGCTGGTCACCTCCCCACACTTTTCCTCAGTTTCCTCATCTGTAAAAGAGGTAATGCCATGTACCTCTCAGGGTTTTAGGGGAGATGTGAAGTGAACTAAATAAGTTGAGACAGTGCACGTGGTTGTGCTTTCAGCAATTTTTGACATATAGTAGATGCTCCGTGTGTGTGTGTGTGTGTGTGTGTGTGTGTGTGTACAGCCATCCCTCCTTATCCGCGGTTTCGGTTCCCACAGTTTCAGTTACCTGTAGTCAATTGTGGTCTGAAAATATTAAATGGAAAATTCCAGAAATACACAGGTTATGAGTTTTAAATCGTGCACCGTTCTGAGTAGCATAATGAAATCTCGCGCTGTCCAGCTCCATATCCCGGGATGTGAACCATCCCTGTGTCCATGGTTTCCACGCTGTGTATGCTCCCTGCCAACTAGTCACTTAGTAGCCATCTTGAGTATCAGAGAGAGACCACATTCACATAACTTTTATTACAGTCTATTGTTATGATTGTTCTATTTTATTGTTGCCGTCATTAATCTCTTATTGTGCCTAATTTATAAATTAAACTTTATCATAGGTGTATATGTATAGGAAAAAGCATAGCATGTATAGGATTTGGTACTATCCGTGGTTTCAGGCATCCGCCGGGGGTCTTGGCACGTGTCCTCCATGGGTAAGGGGGAACTACTGTATATGTTTTCCTTTTGGTGCGTTCTCCCTCGTGACTCTCACCAGGCAGGAGTCTGCAGGAGGTTCGAGATTGGGGGTTGGAGGTAAAACCCAGGCCTTGTTCAGCGGCTGAGAGCCCTCCAAGGCATGGCAGACCTCTGGCTCTTCTTTTTAAGGCCCAGAAGTGCCAAGGTCAGACGTGGAATGGGCCAAAGAAAGAAAGAAATGTTACACTTCCTAATTACCTGTATGTGTCCAGCCCTGGCCTGGGTCTAGGAGCAGTCTGAGTTTGAATCTGGCTTTGCCATTAGCTGTGCAGCCTCAGGTAAGTGAGTTCATATGTTCAAGCTTCATATAGGGGACTGACAGGTAGTATTACCTGCCGCAGGGAGGAGCCCAGTGAGGCGCAAATGAGGTAATGGATGTGAAAGGCTTAGCCCAGGGTCTTCAGTGCCTGCTAAATCTTCGCTCTGAGGATAAGACCTTTCCTGCCTTCAGGGGGCTGACAGAGAGATGGGAGAGAAAGACACCAGAGGACGGATAAGGACAGGACAGAGGGAAAGCACCCCCGGGACTCAGACTTCTTCCCTGCGATGTGCTTATTCTCGGCAGCCCTATATAAATACATGGTGAGTGATGGCAGCAGGGATGCCAGGGGCAGCAGGACAGAGGAGGGGTGTCCTCTGTTCCCTCATGGGCTTGGCGGGGTTGCTGCAGGCTCCTGGGGCCTGGTGTTACCGAGAGAGGCTTTTCCCCACACTAGGCGGGGTGCCTGCAGCCAGGCTTCTGTGTCTAGGGCTGTTTCTGTTGTAAGGGTTTCAGTGCATTGTTATAATCTTGAAGCCATTCAGAGGCAAGGGAGACTTGGAATGCTTGCCTGGGCCTCACCTGTCTTTCCAGCTTGACATCCCATCCGTCACTTGCCAGATATTTTTAACTTCTTTTGGTCTCCTGTCCCCCAATCATGCTCTTGCTCTGTCACCTCCAGGCCTTAGCAGCGGCTATTCCCTCTGCTGGGAACACTCCCTCCCTCACCCCCAGCCCCATCTGGCTGACCCCTAATTGCCCTCAGGTCTCTGTTTATACCTCACTTTCCCTGGGAAGGACCTGACCCTAGCCCCACCTGTGTGCTCCCAAGGTCCCTTGATTATGTCTGTTTTGCGTGCATCATGGGATGTTGCGATTGCTGGCTGGTCTCTCCCCCTAGGCTACATGCTTGGTTATGAGCAAAAACCAGGTCTCTCGTATGTTTCATTGTATCCCTAGCACAGTGCATAGCACATAGTAGGTTCTCAGAACACATAGTAGAACTAAGTAATTAGTTAAATGTGTTGCAAAGGCTTATGGTCTCTGAAGCAGGCCCTGTGCAGTCAGTTGGGAGGGTCTTACTAGACTTGGAGTCAGACGAGCAGGTTCCATCTCAGCTGTTCAACCTAATAGCCATGGGGCCTTGGGTGAGTCAGGAGACTTCTCTAAGCCTCAGTTTCGTCATCTGTAAAGTGGGGCTAGTAATCATACTGATGTGAAGTTTAAACAAGATCGTGCCTGTGAATGAAGCCTTTCAATCACTGCAGTTCAAGCAGTGGTAGCCACGATTTATTTATGTAGTGAAAAAACAAAAGCAGAGGAAAGGAGGCCCGGGAAGGTATGACATCACCCCTCACCCTCTGTCATTCCCTAGAAATCAAGACTGTAATGTTGTCATTGCAACATTGCAAAAGCCAATCACGGCACACATACCACACGCCAAGCACTGTCCTAGTCCCTTTACATCCACCCAACCCTTTTTTTTTTTTTTTGACCACCTACTCTGTGCCAGGTCGTGCTTTATGTCCCACGGATACAGCAGTGAATAAGACACAGTATCCACTTTCAAGGGACTTATGTAAACAGGATGCTGAAATAAATAAACAATATGTCAGGTGGAGAAAGATAAAATGAATGCCTTGGTGGGGGTTGCTCTTTTAAATAGTGTGGTCAGAGAAGTCCTCACTGAGAAGGTGGCATTTGTGCAAACACTTGAAAGCAGCAAGGAAGTGTGCCATGCAGATATCTGGGGAAGAGAGTTCCAGGCAAGGGAAACAGCATGTGCAAAGGCCCTGGTGGGGGAGCATGCTTGGGAAGTTCAAGAGCAAGTCAGTATGGCTGGAGCAGAATGGGGGGCAAGGCCAGCTTCGTGGGTGTGCACCCTGGGCAGAAGGGCCCCACGTTTGGCTTATGCTCTGCTGCTGCCGAGTTGGTATTCTTAACAATTTTTCCATAGTGACCGTGCATTTTCATTTTCCACTGGGCATCACAAATTATGTAGTCAGTCCTGGTGGTAGGAGGAACAGCCGGAGAGGTAGCAGGGGCCACAGCACCAGAGGCCACTCCCAGCCCCAGGCATTGGCCTTCTCTCATCCTGCCATAGAGCCAGCCCTTCAGGGGAAGACTTTAAACAAAGATCCTCTGACCAATAGATCCTGATACTGTCCTCCTGACAGTGGGAACTATTTCTTCCCTGTATTCATGTCCTATTACTACTATAACAAATGATGACAAACTTAGTGGCTTAAAACAACAAATGTGTCTAACAATTTGAGGTTAGAAGTCCCAAATCAGTCTCATGATGCTAAAGTCCACATGTCGGCAGGGCTGGGTTCCTTCTGGAGGCTACAGGGGAGAATCTGTTCCCTTGCCTTTTCCAGCTTCTAGGGGCTGCCTGCGTTCCTTGGCTTGTGGTCCCTTTGTCCATTTTCAAAGCACATCTCTCTTAAACTCTGCTTCCTTCACTCGGACCCTCCTACCTCTTTCTGACAAGGACCTTTGTGATTGTATCAGGCCCACTCAGATAATGCAGGGTAATCTTCCCATCTTGTAATCACACCTGCACATGCACAAAATTCCTTGTGCCATGTAACGTAACATATTCACAGGTTCCAGGGACTAGGACGTGAACAACTTTGGGAGGTCATTATTCAGCCTGCCACATCCCCCACTTTGCAGATGAGGAAACTGAGGCCCAGAGAAGTGATGTGACTTGGGCAAAATGGACAGACATGCAATCGGGACCCGTGTCTATCTAGTTCCAAGTCATGGGCTCTAGACTGCCAGGAAGGGAGGCACCTTCTGCCCATCTCTGCCTCCCTTGCACCTAAGCCCTAGTGCTTTAGGAGGCAGGCAGGCTTGGGCAGTTGCGGCCCAGAGCGTTTGTGCATAAGATTGTAGCTGACACGGGTACTAAGCACATCCATCCACCTGGGACTGGGACAGAGGGAAGAGGCCACCTTTCTGCAGGCAGCTCACAGGGTCCCAGGCCACTTCAGGCTTTATCATCAACACCTTATAATTAGGCCTCTCCTGGGTCCTGGGGAGCAGAGCCCTGTTTGCAAGGAAGCTCTCATGTGCAAGTTGCTGGGACACGTGGCCTGAGCCCTTTGTATTCATCAGCTGAGGCTCTTAAGTCAAGGGAACCACAGCCAATGAAATTGGGCACCCAACTGGCTGCTGTTGAGAGGCAGATTTCTCCTCACTGCCTAGTGACTCCTGTGGGGCCTCGGCTGGGCCCCAAAGGCTCTTTGCCAGGTGGCCCCTGGGGCCACAGCACCAGAGGCCGATCCCAGCCATTGGCATGCTTTCTGGTCTCCTCTTCATCCTAGGCATGGAAGCCAGAAGAGCAGAGACGGGATCTTTATCGGAAATTGGGGGTGAGAGGGAGAAGGTGGCAGGTTTTCTCACTGGCTCTGGTCTTTAATACTGAGTATCCGTTTATCAGGAGGCAGGACGTGGTGGTGGGTATGATCGTGCTGACATCAGACAGACCTGCATTCAAATCCCACCTCGGCCACTTATTAGCTCTGATCTTCGGCAAAATGACGAACTCATATATATATATATATATATATATATATATATATATATATATATATATATATGAGAGAGAGAGAGAGAGAGAGAGAGAGAGAACACATGTAAGGTATTAAAAAGTAATAAATACTCATATACCCAGCTTAAAACGTAGAAAATTAATGGTGCCTTAGAAGTTCCCAGTGCACGCCTCCTGGGTTCCATCCATCTCCTTCCCTCTCTCTGCCCATAAGAAACCACGGAATTTTTGCGGTTACCATTCCTTCATTTTCCTTGAGTCTGCTTTTTTGTCGTTTTTATGTCTCTTTCCTTGCTGAGTATTACTAAAGACCAGAGTGGGCATAAGCATTGTATTTCCTTCCTTCCACACCTAATTTTCTACCAAGTTCCTCCTCCTGCCCTCTCCTCTCTGTTACCAAGCAAGGATACTGCCGGTTGGGAAACCTGAACGTCAAGTTTATCAGAACTGTAGTAAACGGAGAATTATTATAATAGGCTCTGAGTGAGCACCAGAGGGATGTTACTCTGAGTGAGGTACATGTACCAAGAGGCTTCGACTTCCTAGCAAGTACGGAATAAGTCCAAGTGTTGTGCTCAGACAAACCTGGGTTTCACTAGCAGCCCTGCTCACCAGCCTGAGACACCAGTTCTTTGCATTGACTCCAGAATTATGTATTGAGTGTCGACTGTATGCCAGGCACTGCGTGGGTATAAGGATGCAGTGAGTGGTGAAGGAAACCAGGTCCCTGCTTTCATTTAGTTGGGGAGATCACCATTAAACAAATACAAACATGAAACTTCAAATTGCGATAAGTGCTAGGCAGAAAATAAATCAATTCATGAAGGATTCATTTAGGGAAATAGGAAGGGCTTTCTCTGTGGAAATGCTGTTTGAGCTGACATTTGGACTTCCTTGCCATCTGACTCTGGTTAAAATAAATTCAGGTTTCTCATCCACAAAATGAAGCTGGAAATTACCCCCTCACATCTTTGCCCTTGGTAATATGCCCTGACTCAGTGCCTGGCTCGTCACAGCCACTCAGTAAACGTTATTTCCCTTCCTCCCTATCGGCCCTGGCAGTGTATTTTGCTGGAGATCTGCTGAGGAGCGGTGTTAATGAGCAGTTAGTAAGTGATGGAGAACCTGCTGCTGGCAAGTGAGTTGGAAGCTCTCTAAGAGGGTCTCGCTGGCCTCTCTTTGACTGCATTTGATGGCTGACCCTGGGGGAGGGAGAGAGGAGACAGGGTATATTGTTCACTGTCAACAAGAAGCCTGTATCTTTTTCTGGAGAAGGTAAGAGTAATGGAAAGGCTGTGCTGTAGAATCATATCCCAGCTCTGCAAGTCATTTCACCTCTCTGAACCTTCCGTTCTCATCTGCAAACTAGTCCTTATAATACTTCTTCCGTGGGTTTGTCATACGGAACAGTGACTTTTAATATAAAGTGCCCAGGACATCGTGGGCGCTCAGCAAGCGTGGGCCATTATCACTGTTCCCATCAGAGCAGGGAGGAACTGGGAGAAAGGTGCAGAGAGGTGTTGGGTACAGCCCAGGGGGACGAAGAGGAGAGTCAAAGTGCTAACTCACAACATCTAGTTCCAGTCCTTGCCCCACTCTTTCCTGTCTGGGTAACCTGGTGCGGGTCCCTTATCCCCGAGCCTCAGTTTCCCAGCCTGTAAGACAGCTAAACATAGAATTTCCTTCACTGCGCGCTTGTGAAATCACGCACGCAAGTCACCTCGCACCGTTCCTGACCTCAAGTCCAAGGGAGCTGGTGCGGTCACTCCCTGCTGGACACATGGCCGTAAGGGGGAAAGGTTCAAATAAGAGGGCGAATGAAGACGGGTCAAAAGCATGGTAAAGGCGGCTTTGCCTATCACAAACAGCGACCTCCTTTGTCCGCAGAGGCCGAAGAGGCTTGGGGTTTGGGGCTTGGGCTTGGAACCCGCGAGGGGGTCTCCCGGAGGCCCCGACCCGGAGCTGGAGGGGAGCTGGAGGCGTGCAGACCCGAGCGGCCGGGGGCGCGGGGCTGTGACCTCATCGGCCGGCGCCGTCCCGCGGGGCCATGAGATCATGAGATGCCGGCGCTCGGCGAGGAGTCGATTTGTTGGGAGCGCGGGGACAGCCGGCCGCCCGCCACGGTGATCTCATCCGGCCCCGGGGAGGAGGAGGTAGGCAGGCCGCCCGGAGGGAGATTAATGGCTGCCGCCAGCCGGTGACGTCACCGGCAGCGCCCGTTGCCAGGTAACACGCAGCCACTGGCCTCTGGCCCCGCCCCCACGAGCCTCGCCCCCCGCCCCCCCACCTGCCCCACTCTCAGCCTCTTTCCTGGCTCGCTCTTCTTTTTTTGTTTTTCATTTTGAGATATAAATTACATACTGTACAGTGCTCTAATTATAAGTATACTAAGCTCGATGAGTTTTTACATATGTATGTCCATATGTTTCTAGATATCAGCGTTCTCCAATAGAAATATAATGCAAGCCACATAGGCAATTGAAAATGTTCTAGTAGCCATGTTAAGTAATTAGGAACAGGTGACATTAATCTAATAATATATTTTATTTATCCCAGTATGTCCAAAGTATTAATCATTTCAACATGAAATCAATATGAAAAAAATGTAGTGAGATATTTTACCTTCTTGTTTTTCTAAGACAAATTCCCTGTGTTTTTTATACTTTCAGTACATCCCAGTTCGGATTTAGCCATATTTCAAGTGTTCAATAGCCCCATGACGAGTGGCTATTGTATTGGGCAGCGCAGATGTAGAACACTTCTAGTACCTGGAAGTCTCTTTCATTCCTCTTTCTGGCCAGTACTCCTGCCAAGCGTACCCATTATTCTGACTTTTCCCATCCCGCGTTAGTTTTCTCCCACCACACACACCTTGTATCTTTTCTTCTCTTTCCTCACATCTCACTTTATCTCCTAGAGTCTCCCTTTCTCTGTTCCTCATGATGGCTCAAAGCAGGAGATTGGAAGTCAGACTGGATTTAAATCCTGGCTCTACCCCGTCTACAAACTTGGACCACCTGCCTGGCCTCTTTGAGCCTCTCTTTCCTGGCCTGTTATCTGGAGTTCCTAATATGGTCCATAACCTAGGGTGTCAGAGTTTGGGGGCAGCACGCAGGTACTGTATTTCACAGAGAAACTTTCATCACCAAACTGAGCCATCCCTAGTTCTCTTTTTCTGCTAGTTTCTGTTCTCGTCCATCTTACAACTCTTTCACTAGCTTAGTCTCCCATACTCTATTCCTCCCTCCCATGACTCTGTTGAGCTCTCCCATCTGAGAAATGGGAATAGATCACAACTGCCTCACCAGGGGAACATCTGATGTAGAATTTCTGGCCCATAGTGAGTGCTTAATAATAGATGTCTTTCTTCTCCTTTTCCTCTTCTCCCTGTCCCCCTTTGCATGGTCTCTCACTCTTGGGTGCCCTGTTTCTTCTGTTCTCTAACTCTGTCCTTTCTTTCCTCTCTTCTGCCCACCTTCCCTTTTTCCTCTCCTGTGTCTATCTCTTTCCCTCCTTCCCTGCATCCTTTTAGCCTTCCTTCTACTCCCAGTTCTCTCTACACGTCTTCCTCCTACCTCCACCACTCCTGGGCACACTGTTCTGAATTTGGTTATTAAGCTATTCCTTACCCCCAGCATCTGCAAAATGGAAAAGACCAAGATTGGGCCCGCCTGCCCCTCAGCCGCCTGCCCCTCAGCTGATGGTCGCCATTCCAGCTGTTTTGTTCTTAAGAGCTCTGTCAGCTGTGGTCCCCCGCGCAGCCTGTAATCATAACAGCCCCGCAGGCTGCCTTCCCAGAAAAACAAGTCTTTGTTTTCAGCCCCTTGCTCCTGACCAGCCCGCCCATTTCAGAGCAGGAAGTGTGGCCCCGTCCCCTGTGGGTGTGGGAGCTAACGAGCAGTCCTGGGCTAGAAAAGCAAATGAGGGAAAACCACCTGGGAGGTGGAGGGGCCCTTTGCACTTCCGAGGGGCCCCTGTGGCCCTGGAGGCTGGACGCAGTTCCTGCTTATCTATTCCCCCACCTCCATCCCCACCACCACCACCTCCCACATTAAAGCAGGGCTTTGCAATGATGTCTCTGTTTGACCCGGTGCTTTGGTTCAGGGAAACTTTCCGGCCTCCTTCTCGTGACAGCCCCTTTCTTTGGGGGAAACGCCTCGCCCTCTCCCTGGAGTTCTGGTGAGGCTGTCTGTCACGGCGTCCCGCCCACATCTGGCCATGTGACCAGGCCCAACCAATGATAGAACCCCATGGCCGAGCTTGGTTCCAACGGTGAAGAAGGCTTGACCCCAGTAGGACTATCCGACGTTTGCCATTCAGTTTGGTAAAACGGCCAAGGGAGAAACACGGTCTCTCTTTATGTTGGAGTTCAAGCCGTACGAGTAGTCTTGAGGCTACCAGTGGTCATCTTTCCTACCAGTTAAAGGTCGATGCAGCACTTTCTAGCTGTGTTACCAGGAGCAGGTTACCTGTCCTCTCTGCCTCAGTTTCCTCATTTGCAAAATGGGAGGATTAATAACACCAACCTCAAAGTGTTGTGCAGAGTGGTGCCTAGCACCTAGTAAGAGCTAAGTCCTCCTCCTCCTCCCCCTCCTCTCTCTTCCTTCTCCTCATGATTGCCGCCTGGAGAGACTGCCTGCCCTTGTCAGGAGAAAAGAAAGCTTAAACAGGAAGAGGAGGAGAGGTGGAAAGATAGAACTGTAGAAACATAGGGAGATCTTTGCATTGTTTGAGCTCCTAGATCTAGCTGTACTGGAAGCCAGAGCCACCCCTTGCTCCCCAGTTTTGTGACCCAGTGCATCTCATTCTTTGTGTAACCTACTTCAAGTTAGCTTTCTGTCACTTACAACCTAAAGAGACACTGTACTACAGACTCTTATACCAATAATTCTTGTAACAGTGTTTAGAGGCCCCGAATGTCACAGCTGGTTAACACTCCCATCACCAGAACAGCACACCGAGGCCCAGAGAGGGAGAGCCACTTGCCCGAGCCCACACAGCTAGGAAGGATGCACACCTAGCTATCTGACTTCAAACTCCTCACTTTTAACACTGTTTCACATTACGAATGCTTAATATAAAAATCAATTCTTTTCCATCCTGCCTGCTTAGTCCACTGCCATCCTACTTATTCAGGCCTAATTCATTTCCTCTGTAAGATGTTTTATACTTGCTAGACTGCTAGCAGGGGCAGCAGTGCTTTCCATGTGCCAGGCACTGAATGCAACACTTTACGTGCTTTAGCTCATTTATCTTCCCAGGAACCTTACGAGGTAGGGACTTGTATTAGCCCCATTTTACCAATGTGGAAACTGAGGCATAGAGGGATAAATTAACTTGCCCCAGTAAGAGACAGAGTCAGAATTCAAACCCAGGTCATCTGGCTCCAAAGTCCATGCTCTTCACTACTTGCTCAGACTCCAGGGACTTACCATCTTGGAAGAGGCAGAGCTGGGACCCACACCCAGTGCCACAATTCTTCCTGCTTCCTTCTGCACGGCATGTCCTTCCCATGATGCTCTGGTCCCCCACCCAGCAGTCACTGAACACACCCCCTTCCTCTCTCTTAACCTCATCATTTTATACACACTTGTTTATATGCACATCCTTGGTTCCTAGCACCTTTGGTATCAGGCTTCTCTGCGAGCCACACCTGTAGAATACCTCGCTGTTTGAGTCACAAGGTTGTTGAACTCCTCGTTCATTCATTCATTCAACAAACACTTGTTGATCACCTACTGGGTGCCAAACCCTTTGTATTAGTTAGAATAAGCTCGTAACAGCAAATAACCAAAAATAATAGTAGCTTAAATTTTTAAAGTTTATTTCTTTCCATATAAAGCCCAAAAGCACCTTCTGGTTTACTGCTTCTCCAGTCTTAGGGTGTGGGACTCTTCCTTATGGGCCAAGATGGTGGCCAGAGCACCAGCTATCACATCCAAGTCCCAGACAGCGGGCTGGAGATAGAAGGGAAGAATAAGGTAGAAGATTCTCTGAAGTTGCCACATGACGCTTATACTCTATCTTGGTGACTAAAATGGCATTTAGATGCAAGGGAAGCTGGGAGATATAATCTGTGTTCAAGACAGCTGTGCATCTAGCTAAAAAATGGAGGACTCTAGTACTAAGAAGAAGGGGGAGAAAGGATACGGGGTGACAGACAGCAGAGAGGGACATACCCTGACTCAGCATAGAGGAAAGATGGTGAACAGGATATGGTACTTTGTACTCAGTTCACAGCCTAGTCAAAGAAACAGTTTGCCACCATCATCATCATCCTCAAAGGTATTGAGCACTTACTCTGTGCCAGGTGCCTCTCGGGAGTTCTAAAACATTTTAGACTCAGGACCTCTTTCCACTTTTAAAAGATATTGAAGAAGACCCCTCAAAGAGCTTCGGTTTACATGGGTTATAGCTATCTATGACAGAATTAAAACAGAACTTTGTAGGATACTTACTAATTGATTTAGAACCCATTACAGGTTAACATAAATAACATTTTAATGAGACATAGCTATATTTTAGTTACCGAGAAGAGGGGATTTCTTTTAATGTTTTTATAGATTTCTTTAATGTTTGACTTAGTAGAAGATACTTGCATTCCCATATTTGTTGCCACATGCCGTGTAATGTAGTCTCAGGAAAAACTCCACGGTACACTGGTTCATAAAAATGTCAAATAATGTCTTAGAAATATTATGGAGTTAGTTTTGATTTTACAGACCCCCTGAAAGGGGTTTGGGACCCTTAGGTCCCAGATCACACTTTGAGAAACACTGATTTAGTTGGATGCCCCCAGTAATCCTGAATCATGGGCACTGTCAAGGTCCCAAGTTTTCCCCCAAAGCAGAATAGATTTGGGGGAGCTGATTCATGAAAGCTCAGTGACGGAGTGGCAAGCTGCGATGGGGGACGGAAAAGACCAGCTGTGCAGAGGTGAGCGGGAACATAGCACACGCATGGAGCTTCCAAGGTGCCATGTGGCTCCAGTGTAGATGGGGCCAGGTCAAGAGGGCATGGTAAGCCATTTAGCTTTTCTCCTGAGGGTGGTGGGGAGCCATGGAGGGTCATTAACAGGAATCCATAATGATCAGACTTGTGTTCTGCAAAGAACATTCTGGGCGGAGGCACAGGTATTGCTGCGCTCGTGGCAGTGTTGCTG
The DNA here is from genome assembly GCF_036562045.2 of Rhinolophus sinicus. Lineage (NCBI taxonomy): Eukaryota > Metazoa > Chordata > Mammalia > Chiroptera > Rhinolophidae > Rhinolophus > Rhinolophus sinicus. The sequence goes on along the minus strand of NC_133765.1, from coordinate 29,060,854 downwards.
GCTTTTTGGCACAAGGTTTTGGAATGCTAACCCACCAAGACAGGCTTAAGAAGCACTGGTAAACATCTCCAGCCATCTACACATCAGACCCCATGGGACAGTCAGCACCCAGGGTGACTGACTTATCTCTCTTAGTCCAAAATGAGCTGCTTTTTGCTGGCCACAAGTATTAGGTTGGTGCAAAAGTCATTGGGGTTTTTGCAGTTATTTTTAACCTTTTAAACCATAATTACTTTTGCACCAACCTAATAGTAATAATAATAATAATAGCCAATATGTAATATTGTGGTATGTCACACCCTGTGTTAAGCTCTTTACATGTGCTACTTATTTTTCTGACAAATAGAGCCAGCCTGCCTATATTCAAATTCTGTCTCTACCACCTGCGAGTTGTGTGACCTTGAGCAAGTGGCCTAACTTCTTTGTGCCTCAGTTTACTCTTCAAAATGGACACAATAGTAGCTCCTATCTCATAGGTTGTTGTGGGGATTAAATTAATTAATACAAAGTACTTAGAACAGCACCTGGCAAATAATAAGCCTTCGACGTATATATTTGCTGTTATTAACATCACAACCCTTCAAGGGACATATTATTATTATCTCTGGTTTATAGACAAGAACACTGAGGCCCCTAATTCATTCAGCAGACGTGTATTGAGGACCCTCTTTGGTGCCAAGCACTGATCTAGTTCTGTAGACAGAAATAGTAGTGCCAAAAAGACACAGAGTCCCTGCATTTCAGGAGCGTATATTCTCATGCAAAGAAATATGTTTGGCAGTGAATGCAATAAAGAAAAGAAACGCAGAATATGGGCTGGAGGGGGGAATGTCAAGGAGAAGTGGGGAGTCCAGGGGTGCTATTTTATGTACATTGTTCAGTGTTCTTTCCTGACAAGGTGACATTTGTGCTGAGAGCCAAGGGAAGTGAAGGAGCCAGCTGACAGGTATCAGGAGGAAAGGTGCTCCAGGGCGAGGGGAAAGCAAATGCAAAGGCCCTGGGGTTGGAATGTGCTTGAGTTTTTTTGAGAAACAGGCCCCATCAGACATGTGGGCTGGGGGCAGAGCTCTAGAATTGGAGGACATGGCAAGGGTTTCAGATGTCACGCCTAGTGAGACAGAAGACACTGGCAAGTTTGAGCCCAACCTAATGATTTGAGTTGCCTTGTATTTTGGAAAGCTCATTTTGGCTGCCGTGTGAAGAATAAACCAGAGGGGGACCAGGACAGAAGAAGGGGTCAGTGAAGGAGCTGTTGCCAACAGGGTTTGTAGACAGCCTCGATGCTGGTGATGAGAGAAGGGAGAATCAGGGATGACCACACGGGTTCCGGCACAGGGAGAGGAGGTACCTTGCCAAAAGTAAGCAGCTAGAAGGTGACAGCTGGGACTTGAACCCAGTCAAAAGATAAGAACAGAAGACCTCCATTCAAATCACAGGTGGCCTACTGGCCAGCTGCATTTGTCTGCTCAGGCTGCTATAACAAAATGCCACAGGCTGGGTGGCTTAAACGAGAGACATTTATTTCTCACAGTTCTGGGGGCTGGGAAGCCCAAGATCAAGGTGTCGGCCATTCTTGTATCTAGTGAGGACTCTCTTCCCTGCTTGCAGAATGGCTTTTTTTCTTGCTGTGTCCTCACATGGCAGAGAGGGAGGGGGAGGGGGAAGGAGAGGGGAGAGGGGAGAGGGGAGAGGGAAAGGAATCATGTTGCTTCTTACAAGGGCACTAATCCCATTCATGAGGGCTCCACCCTCCAAACCTAATTTCCTACCAAAGACCCTTCTGCAGATACCATCACATCGAACATTAAGGTTTCAATATATAAATTTTATAGGGACATAGTTTAATCCCTAGCACTCGCTAAGTAGCCTTAGATGAGTACTTCAGATTTTTTTCTTTCTTTCTTTTAAAGTAACAACCATTTTATTATTTCCCATGACTCCGGGGGTCAGAATTTCTGTCTGGGCACACTGGGGACAGCGGGTCTCCACATAATGTCTGCTGAGGCTGGACCATCCAAGATGGCTTCTTCACTCACGGGTCTGATGCCTCAGCATGACTTGCCCAGGGTCCTGTATCTGGGCTGCGTTGGCTTGCTTCTTTCTCATGTAGTCTCAGAGCCTGTCCCTCTCCACGTGGCCTCTTCACGTGATCTCTCCATGTTGCTTTTTCTTCTTACAACATGGCAGTTGGAGGAAGAACCGCAAGCCACAGGAAGTCAGTGAAAGCTGCCAGGTCTCCTAAGGCCTGGGCTTGGGAGTCCCAGATAGCACTTTTGCCTCACTCTAGTATTCCTTAGTTCTTTTGGACCTGAGGCTTCTCACTTCTAGTAGCAGGGAATTTCTTTTATTTTTTTCAAGGAGGGCACAGATCACAGTGGCTCATGTGGGGTTCAAACCGGCAACCTTGGTGCGACAAGCACCACACTCTAACTAACTGAGCTAACCGGCCACCCCAGTTTCTCACTTCTAAAAAATGACAGTCACCGTGCCCACATCCCTGGATTATTGTGAGGTTCATTACTAGCTCTTAATCACATACGGGGCCCTTCCTGGGGACCCATATTTTAGGTTCATTCACTCATTTAAACCTCACAGTCACACTGGTGTGTTACAGCCAGATTGCACGGGCTTGTGAGAGCGATAGTTAAATTTTCAGAAAATTTGCAAGCACTTGTTAAGCCCTTGGTAGTTTGAAATTGGCCTTGTGGGAGTATTTACACCATAGAAATTGGCAAACACACAAATCAGGCCTTTTCATCGTTGTTGTTTTCTAGAGAGCTGATTTGCTAGCATACTAATGTGTGCATATATGTATATATTTTTTCAACCCCATTTGCAGATGAGGAAACTGAGGCTCAGAGAGGTTAAGTTTTTGTCCAGATCAACCAAGTTGGTAGGTGGCAGATCTGACCTTGGAGCCCCAAATCCTATGTCCTTACCCACTATACTGTCCTGTGTCTGTAGATGAGAAAATGTGTATGAAAGAAATTCATGAACAGGCAAAGCTATGTAAATATTCATTATTATTCTTGATGCAGAAAAATATTTTGATCTCTATTCATTCTTTATACATTTACGCTGCTAACAACTATCTTATTGTGTCTCCTCTCCCTTCCTCTTCACCCCCATAATACTTCAAATCATCTTTCCCATGGCGGCGCATTCTCAAAAATCATATTCCTTCTGTGTTCATTTCTTGTGCTTCTCAGCATCCCACTCTTCTTCATTTCCCACCCCTTTCCAGAGTCAGCCCTCTGTTATTTCCTTGTTTCCCATTTCACTTTTGTCCAACCCCCCCCATTCTAGCAGTAAGGAAGTCGGAATAGAATCTGCCTCCCCGCCCCCTTGATCAGAATCTCAGTAGAGAACTCTCAGTACCCCAGTCTTGTAGCAGTTGCTACTGTTCTCCCTTCACGGGTGGCAGGGAGGCCAGAAGGCTCATAATCTGATCGCTTTCCTTGTTCCCTGACACCCCAGAGAAACCACACGTTCCATTTGGTGGTCGTCAGAAATAACATGCTTAAGAAACCTGGAATTATAAAACTGCTTAATTAGAGAGAGATGGCTTCACTGGTATATGCCCAGTTTTCCCCGGTGGTTTTATCTCCTCCAAGTGGCCCGCCCCCTGGCAGCTAATTGCTACCTTTAGCATGGTGCCATGCAGGCACTCACTCCCTTTATTTTATTTTCTGTGACACTGGTGCTTACTTATAAAGAGATATTTTCTCTTTGATGTTCCAACTCTTTTTCTTCATCAGCAAACTCTAGGAAGTTGACGTGAGTAATGAGGGTAGAATCTTTAGCTTCAGAGTTCCTCAGTTATTAAATGAACCCCTACTATGTGCTACATGCTGGGGATACAACCAAGAGCTAAATTATCTTTACGCTTATGGGGATCCCGATCCAGTGGGACAGACAGGTACCAAAATAGTGTTTTAAATATTGTGAGAAGTGCTCTGGAGGGTTGATTTAGAGGGTGTAACAGGAACACCTAATTTAATTAGGAGTTGGGGAAGGCTTCTCATAGGAGTTAACAGCTGAGCTCGAAAAGATGAACAGGTGTTAGTTCGGCAGAGGAGGGGACCAGTATTCCATCTGCAGGGGAAGAGCTTGGTCAATATAATGAAACAACTGAAAGAAGGGCTGAGAAACTGGTACCTGAGGCTGCTGTGAAATTCTGGGATGTGTTGGAGTTCCCATCATTAGTAACGGAAGGAAACGAGGGAGGGAGGGGGAAAAGGGGCCATCAATGAGTAGGAGGGAAAGCGAAGGAAAGGAAGGAAAGACGGATGGATGGATGTGGAGGAGGAAAGGAAGAAAGGAAAAAAGAGTTCTTTGGAGGTACACTTCAGAGGTTCAAAGAGTGACAAAAGCAAGTTAAGGTTGGAAGTTGAGAGAGACTGGCTGTTGGTCCAGAATAAGATGGAACATGCAGTAGTTGGGAGCAGTTGAGAGCAGTGAGGGAAGCATGGGGCAGCTGAGGTTGGGTGGTTCAGAAAAACAGAGCTCACAGCCTGGGTATTCAGCAGAGCTTGGGGCCTGCTGTCAGAATGTGGACAGAGTTGGGCAACCGTAGCCATCCACTGAGCTGCTGCACCCATCATGCCGTTGGCATGTGAAACAAACATGGTGGCCATCCCCCACACCTGTGCTCCCCACTGACTGCCCCCTTCCCACAGGCATATATATATACACCCGTGTACCCACCATCCCAATCACAAGATAAAATATTTCTATCACTCCCCCAAATTTTAATGCTCTCTTGCAGTGGCTCCTCCCCCCACATCCCAGGAACTACTGATCTGATTTCTGTCACTACATGTTAGTGTTATCTATCCTAGGACTTCATATAAATCAGAATTATACGATATATACTCTTATATTACTGTCTCCTTTGATGTAATATCTGTGAGTTTCATCCATGTGGTGTAGATCAGCTATTTGTTCATTTTTATTGCCGAGTACCGTGTTTCCCCGAAGATAAGACCTAGCTGGACCATCAGCTCTAATGCGTCTTTTGGAGCAAAAATTAATATAAGACCCAGTATTATATTATTATATTATACTTGGTCTTATGTTATATTAAAATAAGACTTTTTTGCTCCAAACGACGCACTAGAGCTGATGGTCCGGCTAGGTCTTACTTTCAGGGAAACATGGTCGTACCCTATTGTATAAATATACCACAATTTGTTTATCCACTCTTCCATTGGTGAACATGTGGGCTGTTTCCAGTTTAGGGATATTATGAATAAAGCTGCTTTGACCATTAGCATACAAGTGGACACACGTTTTCATTTATCTTGGGTACACACCTAGGAGTGGAATTGCTGGGTCGTAAGTAGGTGTATGTTTAACTTGATTCAACATGACAGGCTGGGGCCGTTTTCATCTTCATTTTATAACACAGGCCACAGAAAGCTTGAGAGACTTGTCCAAGGGCAAAGGGAGGTAGGGAAATAGAATTTGTTGAGCACAGTTCTGTGCCAAGTACAATACTGCGTGCTTTTCCTGTTTATCTCCTCGAACCCTCAGAGTAACCCCATAAGGTAGGAACTGTGACTTCCATTCTGTAGATGCAGAAACAGAGGCTCACGAACCTGTAGCAAGAGAGGATTCAAACCTGGCCCCGTCTAAGTCCCCAAGTCCTAAGTCCCCAAGTCCATGTTCTTTCACCAGGTATAATCCTGCCTTCTTGGTGACAGTCGATGAGGGAGCTGGGAACGAAAATGCATATCTTTCCCCTGTCCACCTCTCAGCCTGCCCTTACCTGCATCCTGGGGTCCGTCCTGCCCACGTCCCTGTGGGCGGTGGCTGTGATGCCTGGTCAGCCGCCTGGGGATGAGGGTGATCTGTGTGCCGTGCAGGGACTATGCCCTCACATTTGGCTTTGAGCCTCCAAGCCACAGCAGGCACCAGGGAGTGACCCACCCTCCAGCTCTCTGCCAAAGGTGTCCGGTTTCTCCCTCCCTGAAACACTATCCTCGGAGCTCTGATCTTCTGGGCTGGTGGGCAGCGGGTGAGGGCAACGGGCAGGGGCCACGTCTCCCCGGCCATATCTCAGGCCCATTAGGAGCAGGCCTGAGTGCTTTCCCAAGCTGATTAATGGCCTGCCTATGACCTGGAATGTCATTACTGCCCGGGCGGTGGGGCCCCCGGGCTGGGTCCTTTGGGTCTTTACTGCTAATAATAATTGATGCTTTCTGTGCGGTTGCAGGGAAAGTTCTATCTGGTCATCGAGGAGTTGAGCCAGCTGTTCCGATCGCTTGTCCCCATCCAGCTGTGGTACAAATACATCATGGGGGACGACACCTCCAACAGCTACTTTCTGGGGGGAGTCCTCATGATCCTCTACAGCCTCTGCAAGGTGAGGTGCAGGAGGGCTGGCCTGTGGAGGGTCCCATTCACTAGCTGGGCCTGGGGGACAAGTGGGGAACTTGGAATAGCACCCTAACCTCTCTTGTTTTCAATCGAGGTAAAATTCATGCAACACAAAACTCAGTGGCATTTAGCAGATTCGCAGCGCAGTGCCACTCTGTCTAGTTCCAAGACGTGTTTATCACCCCAAAAGGAAACCCTGTATCCCTTAAGCAGTTACTCCCCACTCCTCCAACCTCCCACCCCCAGCCCCTGGCAACAGCTATTCTTTCTGTCTCTATGGATTTGCCTATTCTGGACATTTCACATAAATGGAATCATAATAACGCGTGACCTTGTGTGTCTGGCTTCTTTCCCTTAGCATCATGTTTCCAAGGTTCCTCCACGTTGTAGCATGTATTGGTACTTTACTCCTTTTTATGGTGAAATCCGCCCTGATTTCTAGCCCATACATCTAACCATATGATATCCTTTCACATAGTCTTTTTCACAACAACCCTTCAAGATACCTACCATTATCACTCCCATTTTATTGGCAAGGAAACTGAGGCTCAGAGAGAAGTAACTTGCCCAGTGTCACTCAGCTAGGGATAACAGCAAGAACATCCAACCCAGGCAGCCTGCCTCCAAAGCCTGCAGCTCTTCACCCACGTGCAACATGGCCACTGAGCTTGTTTTCTTTTCCTCTTAAATTGCACACCCTCAACTCTTCACATCAGTATGGGTGCTTCTCTTTTCATCATTAGTACAAATCAGTTTTTCCCCCCTAACAATAAGTACATCCTCCTCTTTCTTTTTCTTTCTCTGTTTCTGGGGGAATCCTGGGGGAATGCATGTGTTCTTTCTCCCTCCAAGCTGGACTAGCCAGGCAATCCATGCGGTGTCAGCCACTGGGGCTTATCTTGCCTGCTGATCCTGATCGATTGGCAGTGGCTGACTGGAGTGTGGGGTGGAGGATTATCAGGCCCTGGCTGGGCTCAGAAGAAGAGTGCTGCGATCGATTAGCAATGCCTGCCTTGGGCAGGGGGAAGTGCATGTATTTGCTCTCCTGGCCCAGGTAGCATGGGACGCTGTTCACATAAGGCAGGAAGACCAAAGACAAGCAAAACTGATGGGAATGAGGAGTTTCAAATGGCAGGGAGTGCCCTAAACATGCTCAGAGGCAAAGACGAGGGTGTCCATGGGAGTTGTTCTGGAGTGGTGAGAGACATCCTGTACAATCCTTGGATATTTTTCAACTATCACCCTGCTCTCCTTTCAGTCCTTTGACATCTGTGGCCGTGTGGGTGGAGTTAGGAAAGCCTTGAAGCTTCTCTGCACCTCTCAGGTGAGTCTGCTTCATGTGGTCCTGGCCAAAGTCCCAGGAAGCAGGCGCCAGAAACAGATCTCATCATTCCTCTGAGATCACTCCAGCGAGGATCCACAGCTGTGTTTGTCTCTCTCCTTTTCCGCAAACAGAATTATGGCGTCCGGGCCACTGGGCAACAATGCACAGAAGCCGGCGATATCTGTGCCATCTGCCAGGCTGAGTTCCGGGAGCCTCTGATCCTTATGTGCCAGGTGAGCAGGGCTGGGCGGGGCCATCAGAGACTGAAGATGGGGGGTCAGCAGGCCCCACCCCATGCAAAAGTCTCAAGTTCCTTGATCAGACTTCAGGGCTGTGGGATGGGTCTTTAAGAACAGTGTGGTCAGGAATGGAGTCAGCCAGACCCAGGTTCAAATCTCCGCTCTGCCTGTTACTAGCTGGGTGGCCTTGGGCAGGTTACTTCACCTCTCTGAGCCTCAGTTTCACTGATAAAATGTCAACAATGAAAAGTCCTATATGGCATAGTGTCAGAATATCCTGATATAAATCTGGACCCTGGGAGGGTTGCTACATCTCCCTACATCTCCCTGATCCTTGGTTTCTCTCATTTATAAAATGGGTATCACAGTAATGCCTACTTCATAGAGCTATCATTATGCTTAAATGAGACCATCTATGGAAAGAACTAAATTTAAATTACTCAGCCATAAGAGTTGTCATTATAATTATTAGTATTGTTATAATTATTGTTGCCATTTGTTCTCATTATTAGTTGTGGGTCACCAACCTATCACAGTAAGTACTGCTCAGTCCTTTCTAGCTCCCTAATGTATCCCTCCTCCTTCTCCTCCTCCTCCTGACATCAGGGGCTGAGATGTCAATTCAGCAAATGTGTATGAGTCAAGCATCCTATCAGACACCAGGGAGGGGAGGCAGAGGGCACACAGACCCTGTCCCCTCCTGGAAGCCCACGATCTCCTTGGGGAGACAGACACATACATAAATAACCATGAAACAAGGCAGGCGGTGATAAGTGCTGTGTAAGAGAGATTCATGCAGCCTCCCAGGGGACCAGGATAGAGCGCAATGAGCTCCTGGTTGGAAAGGCTTTTTGGAGGCGGCCTAGCCTGCAGACTAGGAGGGATGGGCAAGCATATGGCTCACCCACCAGCACCACCTTCTAAGGGTGAGAAGACAGGAGGTGGGGGTCTTTTTTATCTTTTTGGCATCAGCAAAATCTTTTCTGTTTTTGCTGTTTGGGGATTTTAGGAGGTTTGTTTTTCATTGTATTTATTTATTTTAAAATCGAGAATATATTTGTATGAGTCAAAATTCAGACTAAGGAATTCATGAGTGAGGAGTCATGATGACTAAAAGCAATGTGGGATCTGGTCTGGATCCTGACACAGAGAAAGGGCATGACTAGGAAAACTAGTCTGATGAAATCCAAAGAAAGTCTGGAGTTTAATCAATAGGAATGTATCAGTGTGCCCAAAGTACCACGGTAATGCAAGATGATACCATTAGGGGTAACAAAAACTGGATGAGGGGTACATGAGGATTTTCGTTACCAACTGCAACTTTTGTAAAATCTAAAATTATTCCAAAATGAAAATTTATTTTAAAAAGTGTTTTAAAGCTATAAAAAGGAAAGTGGTGGCAGGCCTCCTACCCCCATCCCCAGCTCTCTAGACCCCTAACTACCCACAGAGGCCGCCATTGTTACCAGTTTCCTTTATGTCTTTCCAGAGATGCCTTTGTAGAATTTAAACACACACACGAACGTCTTTTGCAAGACGTAAGTTGCAGCATACATCTACCTAAGCTGCGTTCTGCGTCTTCCCTTTTTGACTTGGAACTCTGACTTAAGAAATTACTCTTTATTTGCGTATCATCCCATTTTATGGACAGACCATACTTGTTGAATCATTCTCCTCTCAGTGGGCATTTAGTGGCTCATCATCTTTTGTTATTACAGACATGGCTGTCATGAGAGGTCAGAAAGGGGGAGCTCTATAGCACCTACCTGGGCCCATCGTGTTGATTAAATGAGTTAATTCAAGCGAAGCATTTAGAACTATGCCTGGCACGTGGTCAGCGTTCAATAAATACTAGCTCTTGTTGGCACGCCTTCCATTTCACCCATGTGCGGGCTCTTGGTAGGATAGATTCCTAATGATAGAATTACTGGGTCAGAGGGTATACAGTTTTGACAGATATTGCTAAATTGCCCTCCATAAAGAGTGTATCCATTTACACTCCCAGTGCGAGTGCCACGCGACCCCTTGCTCCCCTCCCTCGCCAACATGCTGCCTCATCGAGCCTTTTTTGAGCTTTGCCAATCTGACAGGTGACACGCGCTATCTCAGTGCAGCTTTAATTTGCATTTCCCTAATTATGAGCTCAGTTGAGCATCTTTTCAGATGCTTCAGAGCCATCTGTATTTCCTTCTCAGTAGCAGTGCTTGTTTGAACATGATGTCAAGGTGGAAGTCTTCCTTCTTCCCTTCTGGCGATCTCTCCGAGCTTCAGTTTGTTTGTCTCTCTCCCAGTCTTCTCCTGGTGCCACGCCAACCTCCCAGAGCTGGATGAGAACTCGTGGGAGGGGGGGACACCATTGTCCGAGATCTAGGAGCAACAGCCACAGCCAGTGGTGATTAAAACGCCCACACCTGGCCAGGCAGAGCACACGTCTCAGTCCTGCTCTGCTGCTCTGGGCCTGGAATGGCCGCAGTGACGTCCACAGGGGAAAGGGCGTAGTTAATTCCAAAGTGCATTGAACAAATGAGTGAATGAGTCACATGTTTCCTCCGGACTAGTTGGTGCTCCCCGCTGTATTGTCTCATAGATCCCTTCATGGCTTTTATCCCAGTTGCCACCTAGATAGTTCATTAGGCACCTGGTTGTGTAAGGTCTGCCTCCTCTTTGCCAGATTATTAGCAACTTGAGAGTGGTGACCAGGTCTGTCTTGTTTAGCAGCAGAGTCACAGTGCTGAGTCAGTAAAAATTAAATGAATGGATGGGGGAGGGTGGATGGATGGATGGATGGATGAAATGTGATGGATGGATGGAATGTGATGGATGGATGGAATGTGATGGATGGATGAAATGTGATGGATGGATGGAATGGGATGGATGGAATGGGATGGATGGAATGGGATGGATGGATGGATGGATGGATGGATGGATGGATGGGATGGAGATGGACAGTGGCGAGGTAGAAGCAAGAGAGGGTGAGTGCAAAAGTGGGTAGATAGAGGTATAAGTGTGTGGGGACTGGGTAGATGGGCAATGGATGGACAGATGGGTGGGTGAATAAGTGAGAGATGGGTGGGTGAAACGGTAGGTAGATGGATGGATGGATCAGTGGATAGATGAACAGAAGAACAGATAGATGAAGAGCCCACTAGGCTAAAGGAACATGCTGTCTCTCCTTCACAGGGTCATCAAGTTACGATCAGTGTGTCACTCACACCCAGCCCCCACCCCCGTGTCCCCAGAGCCAGGGCCTGAGGAGCCGATTGTCCATTCAAGCTAGTCAGACAGACACTGCATGGGGCCAGGGGGTAGAGCACTCTGCTCAGACAGAACGCACTTGCCCCGTTACTCACTCCACAGTATTTGTGGCATGCCTCCTGCCAGGCCATAGGGGGTCAGAGAGTAGGCATTCTGAACACAAAGTCAGAAACTTGGCTTACTTAAAGGCTTCCCTGCCAAAGAGAAGAGCCAGAGTACGATTAGAAAACAAACTGCCCTCCAGTTCTTGGCTACTCTGAGTTTGTTGTTTTTGAGTGTTGATGATGTAAAGGAAAGGGGGCGAGAGAATGGGGACTCCGATTGATTTTGTGCTTCCAGGCGCCTCTCACTTGATGCTCTGTGATAGCCCTTATCTGTTTTCGTCCTTACAGACATCTTGATGAGGAAGTAGTAACTGTATTGTACAGAGGAGAAAATAGTGACTACTATAACTCAGAAAGCCTGCTCTGATTCCTTGAGCAAAACACAGGGAGTCTGGATGGAACGCTGGTGAGAGTGGGGTGACCCATCCAACCCCAGGGACACCTGACCCCACTTCATGCTCCAGGAGACACAGCCAGGGAACGGTTCACAGCTGAGCACCGCCTGCATCCCCCGCTGACCATAAACCCACCCCATCCTGTACTTCCCAGCCCAGAAGGCCCCTTCCTTCCCTTCCCTCTGTAGGGGCTCAGCCCTTTCTCCCGATGCTGGAGGCAGTCCAGGATCATGCATTCCTCTGAGTGCACTTACGTTCTCTGAATCTCTAACTGTCGCACCACATTCTGTCCTGTCTAATTCTCTGACGAGGAGACTGTGCACTCCTGGAGGGCAGGGACCAGATCTTATTCATCCCAGTATCTCCAGACGCTCTCATCTGCTCTGGTATTCATTTGTCAGCTACAGTTACAGAGTCCCTCCTCTGTGCAGGTTCATGCCTGGGCAGGGGGAATACAACAGCAACAGTCCCCGCCCTCAGTTGCTGGGCCTGCCGACCCCTGGGTCCTGCCCTTCAGACCATGGTGAGGATCCTGGCATGGCCTTCAAGCTCCACGAGGCCTGCTCACCTCCTCTCTCCCCCTCCCCTACGCCCACCTCACTATAGCCACAATAGCTGTCCTTGAGTGCTCGGATGCTTTCCCATCCCGAAGCTTTGCACACGTCTTCCCTTCAGCCTGGAATACTCTATCCCCACCCCCTCTCTTCACCCAGTTAACTCCTATATACCCTTCAATCCTACACACGTGTCCCCACCTCCAGGAAGCCTTCCTGGATGACCCCCCCCAAAAAAAAAATAAAACAGGTCCTCCTGTTACATACCCATATAGCACCATGAAGCTCCTTTAGAGCACGATCCACAATTAGGCACCTAACGTAAACCATGCTTCCAGTTTGGCTTAGAGAGACAGAAAATAGACAGAATATGATAACTATTACTGTGTAATAGCCAACACTTATAGAACACTTACTATTTGCCAGGCATTGTTCTAATTGCCTTCTTTCCTTATTTATTCTTTATTTTCAAAAAATATATTGCCTAGATTTTTATATCAACATTGTCCCCAAAGTTTTTATTTTGAAAAATTTCAAACCTACAGAAGAGTTGAAGGATAGTAAAATGAACACCCTTTTGCCCTTCGTGTAGATTCACTAACCATTAACGCTTTACCACATTTGCCTTTCTTGTAAATTTTTCCCCCTAACCCTGTTGCATATAAGCTGCTGACATTTTGATTGTTCATCCCTAAATATTTCAGCATACATCTCCCAAGAACCAGGGCGTTCTGTCCTATAACCACAATTCTATTCACACCCAGGAAATTTTAAATTGATATAAAATGCCAATATTCAAATTTCTCCAGTTGTCTTCAAACTGTCCTTAATAGCTAGGGTTTTGCCTCCCATCCGGGATCCAATCAAGAATTGTGTACTTCATTTGATTGTCAAGTCTGACTGCTTTTAACATTAGTTAATCTTCCTGTGAGGAGAGTACTATTATCCCTGTTTTACAGATGAGGAAACTGAGGCACAGGGAGGTTAAATCACTTGTCCAAGTTATAGCCAAAAAGTGGTGGAACCTGTGAATGTTTCCAGTCTCCCTGCATTTCTCTTGACCCCTGTGGTCTGTTCTCAACCCAGTTGCCAAAGGGATCTTTTACAAATGCAAATCATATCAAGTCACTCTTTTGCTCAGAGCCCTGCCATGGCCCCCTACTTCTCTCAGAATAAAAGCCACAGTCCACACCGTGGCCCACAAGGCCCTATACAATCTGCAACCCGCCGCCCTCACCAACTCTGACCTCATCTCCCCCTCCCACTCACCACTCCAGGCTCAGCCACACTCTCCTTACTGTTCCTCCAGCGCACCAGGCACACTCCTGCCTCAGGGCCTTTGCACATACTGTTCCCTCTGCCTGAAGCACTGTTTTCCCAGATATCATCAGGACTCACGCCTCACCCTCCTTCAGGTTTTACCCAAATGTCAATATCTCATTGAAGTCCTCCCAAGCCAGCCTGTTTCACATGGCAGCCCTCCCAAGCATGCCCCATCCCCTCTTCCCTGCTTTCCATCTTAGCACTTACAACTGACACACTCCACATTTTAGAGATTCACTTTGTCAGTTGTCTCCCCAACTCCAGTGCAAGCTCCATGAAGGCAGGAATTGTCTGTTTTGTTCGCTGCTGCTCCCCCAGCCCCTACGACCAAGGTGGACAGGTAGTGGACACTCGGTAAAGCAGCCCTGGTGGCACTCATTGCTGTTCCCACAGCACGTGTTCTGTGAGGAGTGCCTCTGCCTCTGGCTGGATCGTGAGCGCACCTGCCCACTCTGCCGCTCCGTTGCCGTGGACACCCTGCGCTGCTGGAAGGATGGGGCTACTTCGGCACACTTCCAGGTGTATTAGGGCTAAAGCTCCGGCACACCCAGGGAGATGGCGGAGGGCCAGTGTCGTTGGGTCCAGCTCTGGGGACTTCCTGGAAAACAGGCCGCAAGACGGACTGTCCTGCCTCTTGCTCTCTCCACCTCCTCCCCTAAAGCCAGGCCACTGTCCTTCCCACCTTCACCTTCCCCTCTTGTTCTGTGGTCTAGTGTGCGCATCCCTCCCCTACAAGGCGGAAACCTCCTACTTCAGATTCAGTCTCCTCCCAGGTAGGTCTCCCACCCCCTCCAAGTCAAGGAACCGGAAATAGTCAGGGCCCCACCTGTTGCAGCGTATTTTAACTGGAGGCGACCAAATATGTGATGCTGCAAACTGGGGCGGGGCCTAGAGATCACTGCCTCCCCCCAGCTGGCCCAGGTCTACAGATTAGGATCGCTGTGAAGTGCTTTTCAAACACAAATGCCGGGCCCCACCTTCTACCTACAATAACGTAGTGTATCAGACACTTAGAGTGAGCCAGGCACAGCACCTAGCGTCCTGCCTGAATGACGTCCTGTGATCCTCACCACAGCTCGGGGGTAGACATATTGTTTCCTCCATTGTACAGCTGAGGAAACTGAGGCACCGAGCTCGATGTGGTAGCTATGCCAGGGTCACCCAGCTGGCAATGGTGGACCGAGTTTCCAGCCCAGGCCTGTCTGGCTTCAGAGCCCACGCTCTTAACCACCATGCTGACCCGCTGCTCAGACACTGAAGGCACAGGGCCTGGCAGACATGGTTTTGTAAAAGCACAAGAGGTGATTTTGATGTCCACGGTGGCCCACGTACCCTGAGAATGCTCATGGGGAATGCTACCTCCTGAAATTGAACTGTGGCTGGGCCCACAGAAAGACTTGGTCCAAAAATGGCTATTTTCCCAGGCTCTGGGCTGGGATGCTTAGTGCTGTGTGGGTACCAAAACAGACCAGCTTTGGCCCAAAGGCAGATCCCACTGGGTCTCCACACCTATCTGTGTTTCTCTCCTCCTCTTGTTCATGTCCTCTCCCTCTCCTAAATCTCAGGCTTGTCAACAGCGCTTTTGGACATCACTTCTCCTGTGGTAGCCTTCAGAGCAAAAGGGACAATCCACATTACGGATTTGTCCACAAGCCCAGGTGTTGGCAGAGAGCCCAAAGCCATGAGTATTTCTGTAATCTCTGTAGCAGCTACTAATCTCTACGACAGAACAGCTTCCCTCCCTGCTTTGAATCTGGGAGGAGATGGCACAGGTGATCACATAGAAGCCACTGGAATCTTGCCGGCCCTGCCCCTCTCCCAACTCTCTTCTCTCATTGTCAACCTCAGCACAACAGGCTGGCACCCACAACATTACGGACAAAGCAATCTGGGTGGCTAGTGAGCGGATTAGTAAGAAAGCCCCAGAAGAAACAGTGGGAGCCTCCACCACCTTGCTCTTAGTCAGTATTAATATGCCCACCCCATCCCCAGTAGATTCAGGACATTTGCCCCTGTGTGCTATCAAGCCAGGACCTTTTTTTTCCCCTGACATCCTTGGCTCTCTTCTGGTACCCAGCAAGACATCCGTTCCAGGGCAGCGTGGCATCTTTCAAGCTCTGTTACTATGGCAATGGCCATGATGTTACAATCCCACTTGCCTGGATAATCAAGTCGGAAGGGGAAGTGGAGGGAAATAGGGCCTGGTGGATGTGGCTGCTTTGTGCCCCCCTTACACACACACACACACACACACACACACACACACAAAACGCACATGCACGCACACAAAACACACATGCACACACACACGCCTTGAGGAAGAACCAAAGGCAAGCAACAAGAGCTTCAGCAGCTGGTTTTTATCAGCAAGATCTCCCTGCCTGCAGATGCCGTCAAAGAGGCATGAGAAATTGGAGCTGGAGAAGACTTATTAAAGTGGCAGCGTGTGAAGGAGCAGATAGAGCATTCTTTTGGGAATCAGGCCTGGAATTCTGGATTCTAAACTCTGCACGACTTTGGGAAATCACTTCACCTCCCTGTGGCCATCGCCAGGGTGACAGAAAGCTAGTGTATTATCTACTGGAACCAGGGAAATTAACAGTGTCAGTTACTGGTGAATACACCAATGGTGTTTGTCAGTTACACTCATGCCATGCCAAAAAAACACACACAACAACAATCTGACATTCTGCAAATAACAAGCCATGCCTCTGACACTATAGTGTCCCATGTAGGGGACACTCTGGGGCAGGTGGGATGATTTAATTTAGGATTTTATTTATTTATCCCCTACCCTCTGGGGAAGAGTCCTGTTTGGAGGTTTTCTTTCAGGTCGATAGTAGGATTTAACTTCTGCTCTAGGGAGGAACAGTGGCCAGTGCAGGGTTTTCCAAACATCACCCCGTGTATATTCCCAACATGAGTGTCCAAGAGTCGCTATTGGAAAGGAAGAACAATGCCACTCTCCCTTACCTGTCTTGGCTCGGAATCTCATTTGTTATAAGCAGAATCCATCGAGTATCAGACCCGAGTTCCCTGCTCTTCATATTTTATGATTCACTGACTCAAGTTCCACGAAGTCCTTGGAAATGGCCTCCTTCGTGTAAAAGGTCTTGAGCATCATAAGTGCGAGGGAATAAAAAGGCCAGCCTTGCGCCTGGATGTGACAGGTTCATCCCCTTCCTAAGTGGAGAGTGGGAGAGGCATTGGAAGGACTCCAGGCTGCTGAGACTCTGGTTGGAAAGAGGAAACGTAAAGTGAGTCCTGGAATCGCTCAGTACTTTTTGCTCTGGGCCAAACAGCCGCCTTTGGTGTTTTTAATGTCCCCCTAAGTTCCATTCTGCCAATAAATATCACCTGTCGACGTTTTGTGGTCTTGCGTCTCCCGTCGCCCCTTGAGGCCAGGTTGTTTAGGAGACAATGCAAAGGAGCATTTCATGCCCTAGGTGGATAGCTGATGTTGGCTTTTGCCCAAAGCAGATCCCGCCGAGTGGCACGTGATTTTTAAGGAAGTGCTCCCAGGAGAAACCAGCAAGGGAATGAGTGGAACAGGAGAAGGAAGGGGGACGGGCTAAACAACAGGGCGCCTTTCTGAGAAATTGCAGCTCATCTGGGTCCCACGGGGGGCTCCGGAGCATCCGTTACACCTCAGAGTTTGTCCCACCCTGAGGTTTTTCTTCTCCACACTGTCTGTCCTTGGCTATGGGTTGATTGGTAGAGGGGAGCTCTCAGGCTCTCTGTTGATGAGGCCCCAGGCCTCTGACGGTGTCATGCCACAGAGCACACAGGGTGCTGCATGAAACACAGAACTGGTAAAAGGGATCTGAAGGGATCTGGGTGTGGCACCTACAGTGCCCACTACAGTGGTTCACTATAGGTTTTGTGGACCCAAATGTATAGGCTGATTTAAGAAGGGTTTTCCAGGCCTCAGAGATTATGATGGATATTTTAAATGTAAATTACAGTTGACCCTTGAACAACACAGAGGTGAAGGGGTGCCAACCCCCTGTGCAGTCGAAAATCCATATATAACTTGACTCCCCCCAAAACTTTACTACTACTACTAAATAGCCCACTATTGACCGGAAGCCTTACAGATAACATAAATAGTTGATTAACACATTTTGTATGTTATATGTATTATATACTATGTTCTTACATTAAGGTAAGCCAGAGGAAAGAAAATGTTGAGAAAAACCAAAAGGGAGAGAAAATACAGTTACCGTACTTACTGAAAATACATGCGTAGAAATGGACCCGTGCAGTTCAAACCTGTGTTGTTCAAAGGCCAACTGTAACAGCTCTCGGTGACATGTCCTGCCTCTCAGGGCAGTATTATGAAGCCATCACAAAAACATCATCAGGCACAACTTTCAAGTTGCAGTTACTTGAAAACCAACTCAATTATGGCTTAAATGAAAGAAGGACTTGATTTGGTTCATGTAACAGTATGGGTTTCAGGTACCACTGGATTCAGGGGCTCCAGTGATGATATTGGAATCATGGCTTTCCAGTACGATGGCCTCCAGTAGTTTCTCCTTATGTTCAACCATCTTCCCAAGCCCAGCAAAGAAAGGTTCTGCTTCCCCAAATCTCCAGCAGGAGTCCGAGGCTGACTAGTCACTTTAGCCTTTGGGACTTGGAACGCTGGCCAGGCCTGGGTCAGGTGTTGAGCCCAGGAGGTGGGGACAGAGGTGGGTGGGAGGATGGAGTCAGCTGCTCTCAGTCACGTGGACTGAGTGGGGGAGGGGAGGATCACCAAAGAAAAAGACAGGATCTAGTCTCTAGAAAAACAACCTGTCCTCAACCCACTATTCTTAGGAAGATTCTAGAACTTGGTCTTTTGGTACGTCTCAGACCAGGTAAATGCAGGTGAAAGTACCGCACCAGAGTGACCATCTGCCTATAGTTGGAGACATCAGTCTGTAGGCTCATTAGCTTCCCTACATGATGACATACCTAAGTGACGGTTTTGTGCACTGACCTTGAACTGTTTGGTAAGTTCCCCCAACATGTTGCCCAGTCCAAGGGTGCTATTTATGCCAACCCTCCCTTTGGGGGTGGTTCTCAGAAACATGAGACAAAGAAGGAAGGTGAGTTTGTGGCCTTCAGCCCCAGAGAAGGTTGAGGTGTACAGCTAGGTCCCCCTATAGTCTTTGGGGACCAACCTTCCACAAAAATGAAAACACAAAGGTCTTTGGCTGGAAGCGCACAACCAGTTTTTTAATAAAGTCATTACAAATATGTACAAAGCATCTCCAAGGTATGAAATTCCTCTTACAAAAGAGCAAACGAACCAGCAAGGTCAGAACCCAGAACGGAATGTCCCCAAGCTTATTGCCTCTCCAGCTGAGCCAGAGGCCTCACCGAGATTCCAAATACCCCACAACCATCCCCACCCCATACACACACAGGCTCCTGGGCGCTCATAGTGCAAAAGATCTTGGGGAGAACTTGAGGGTTCAGGTGGGAGAGGGGACAGGAAGGAGGTAAGAAAAGCTTCCCATGTCCTAGGAAGTCAGCAAATAGGCCCTGTTTGCAAATCAGATGCACCTCCCAGGGATCTTGTAGAAATCAGGAACACGAAGGGCTGGGGACAAATACATAAAACCCCAAGTAAACCATCTGGCCTGCCCTGCAGTGTCCCCAAACACAACACACAATAACCCTAAATCAGGCTGGGCCCCTGGCTTGGGCTTGCCCTTGAACCAGCTAGCAATGCCTTGGGACCAGCTCAAGAAGGAAGCCAGCCTAACAGGACAGTCAGCTCGTGGGCTTAGGGGATCATACAGACCTGAGTCCAAATCTTGGCTCAGCCACTTCACTCCTTGTGTGGCCTTAGGCTAAGCTGCATAACCTCTCTGAGCCTCAGCTTCCTCAACTGTAAAATGGGAATCAACAATACCATCTTCCAGAGTAGGGGTGAGGAATAACTGAGGGAAATGTACAAAACACTAGTGAAGTGCTTGGGAGCAGTGAGCAATCCATACACGGCAGCTCTCGTTACTGTGTGAAGCAGCCAGAACCAGTCTCTTCGTGCTGGAAATGAGTTGAGATTGTAGTCTCTTTAATTGCTTTCATGATAGTGTGGCGCTCGGGAAATATAAATACTATAGAACAATCTGCCAGCAAGGCTTGGGGTCACAGCAATGACCTGACAAATCTGTTAAAAACTGTGAACCAGACTGAGAAGGGACATGTAGCATCCTTTGTTCCAAGCAGGGCTGCCCTGTCACAATTAATAAGTAAGTCTCTTCCCAGATGGGATTCTACAACCTGGCACATTGTAGGTGCTCCATAAATAGGTGTTGAATGAACGGATTAAAATGTCAAAAATAAACGTTCTGTGTTATGCTTTAAAATGACACTTTAACATCAACTTCCTCTTTCGGTCAGCTCCCATGGGACTAGTGTCTAGCCTGCCCCCCTCTCCCCCCAACCCCCAAAGCTTCTGACCCTCTGATTGGCCCAGGTGGACTTAAGGGAACATTCAGAAGAGGAATTGGTATCAGCACAGGAGAAAACCCGTGTGCTGGTCACTGCAGCTAATCCAGGTGGACACTCAAAAAGTCCACAATGGCAAACCAGTGTCCCCAAAACATACTTGTGTAGGATCAGAGGACTCTCCCAATTTCCCAGCAAGGGGAAGTGATATTTTGTCACTGTCAGAAACATGATATAATAGAGCTAGGAGCACATGAGATCAGATACGTAAATTGTGAAATCGAAGTCACAGCTCCATTGTTCTGTGACAGTATTGTTTAAATCACCATTTGTCACCAACATAGAAAAGAATTTTTAAATGAGACCACTGGAAGAACTGAAAAGTCTCCAGGATCGCAATGAAAGCGGAAAAAATAGGGATCGCTTCTCAGAGACGCTCATGGCCCAGGACCATGGACAGCAGCCAAAGAGGTGAATAGACTCCCCCCAAGAAACCTGTTACTCAAGCTACATCTATGCCAAATGGAATATGACATGGAACCCCAAATATGAAAAGGAGAAAAGAGAACTTATTTCATTGTGGAAGATGGGGTAGAGGCGAGAAGCTTCCAAAAGGGAATGGAGCTACTTTGGAATGTGGACCTCCCAGGAGACTGCAATCCCAATGGCTCCTGGACCCCCACCCTCTGAGAAGCTCCAGCACTGGTCAGGAAGGAGGAGACCCTTCCATTTGCTCCTCACCTCATTATGCAGTAAGCTACCTAAACAATGATCTCAGAGGCCTCCCTCTGCTTTGCGCAGGCACACACACACACACACACACACACACACACACACACACACACACACTGTCTGCTGAAACCCGATATGAGGTCTTTTTTAAAATTTATTTCAAAGCCTCCCTCCCTCTCTTTCTCTCTCTTCACAGACGCTCTGCAGTGAAACTAATCAAAATCAATGACTCCTTGGCAGCCGGAGAAAAGGGATGGGGGGAGAGGGAGAACTGGTGCCAGCACTTTGCACACTGTGGAAATATTTTTAAAAGAAAACCACCACCCCACTATCTCATGCAATCCAAGTAATGCAACAGGAGAGACAGTGAAGGTAACATATACATATATATCATGCGTCAATTTCCTAATACAAATGTCCATCAAGAAGTCAAATCTCATATAAAAACAAGCATTAAAAACAACCCCGTGTCAAAAATCGGGGCAGTCGAGAAGTGCACTCAAATTAATGATGTGCAAGAAAAACCAGGATTAGATAAATACACGGTTTCTAATAATACAAGAGAATATGTACAAGGGACTTGGCTGCAAAGCTCCATGAGAAGGTCATGGGTGCCCAGTTCTCTCAGCAGTGTGGCTTCATTGAAATCAAAATTGCCCAAAACACCAACCCCAGCATTTGGAGTTTGGATCCTCCAGCGGAACTGTCGTGAGCTAATAGGCAAATCAGGGTTGAAAAAGGGATTCTCTGACCTTTCCGCTTACTTCTGTGTCTACGTGGTCAGCATGTCCCCACCTGTCTTGAAGGTGCAGCCTTAAAAGCAGCAAACAGCTGTGATTACATACAACGATAATAATGGAAAGCCCCTCCCCCAAATGGGGTGAGCTGGAAAGACTCTGGTGTCTAAGTAAAAGCAGAGAGTATCTTTCATATCATTCTAATTACTGTTGCCTTCTCTAAGTTCGCAGCTTGGTGGGGATGTCACCTGCTGCTCCCTGAAGACCTTGCCTACACACCCATTCCCTGTAAACATAACTGCAGGGAGGGCTCCAGCAATGAAATAAAACAAATTCTCCATAAACAAGCTTTCCTTTTCGCTTTGCTAAGTTCCAGGCTGTGTGGGGGTTGGGGGTGGGAGCTGCCCTCACCTTTAGCCATTTGGGTTGCATTTTTCTTTAAAGGGCTGTTTAGGAAAACATTGGGCACGGATTTTTTTTATTTTTTGTTTTTTAAAGAAAGACAGCTCCCAGCTTGCAGCAGCGCTGTGAAAGGTCCTGCATTCTAAAGGGCCTGGTCATTTTCAGCAAAGCCTATGGGGAATTATTCTCATGCAGCCCCATGTCGACCTTAACGGCTGCTCCCTCTGCCAACTTCTTAGAACTGGAAGGGTGTCTGCTAACCAGCCCAGTGGACACCGTGTCTATACGTACTGGGTGGTGACCTACAAATCCAGCCTTGTAGAATGACTGAAACTGCAGCCAGGCGCCTCACCATCTCAGCTTTGAAAACATCAGTGTGTGATACCCTGCACAGAGGAATAATACCTGTTTTTGTTGGACTTTTTAAAATGAAAGCAAAAAATAATCATTGTTCCCTGAAGAGTCTTTGCAGCCAAGTCTCGGTCCAGCACACATCTTTTTTTAGCCCTTCTAGAAACTTCTGAAAA
This sequence comes from Rhinolophus sinicus, assembly GCF_036562045.2. Classification (NCBI taxonomy): domain Eukaryota; kingdom Metazoa; phylum Chordata; class Mammalia; order Chiroptera; family Rhinolophidae; genus Rhinolophus; species Rhinolophus sinicus. The sequence goes on along the minus strand of NC_133765.1, from coordinate 29,038,437 downwards.
TAGGAGCTTATGGGGGGTGGGGGGGGGCAGCGGGAATCAGACCCTCTGTCAGTCAGGGAGATGCTGGTGCATTTCATTTAAATGACCCGCTCCCTCCCCCAACATCCCTTGCTTATAAATTACCCTTGACCAGAACGTAGCCATTTCTTGGCTCTTTAATCCATAAAACCTAAGCCCTGAAATCCCCTTGGGGAGTGAGGGAGGCTGTGGGCTGAACTCCCAGGATACTTTTTCTGGGGTGGAGGAGACAGCAAACAAGTCACATATGAGGTCAGCTTTCCACTTCGTAACCAGCATGCCACTCAATGCCAACCCCTTCCTTTCTCCCTCCCAGACCCCGAAGGCTTGCTCCAAAATGCCTCTGGATATTCATTCCCACAGAGAAAGAGAAGAGACTCTCAAGTGGCACTTTTCCCTCATCCCTTTAAAAAATGAATCTGAAACAGCAAAATATAAATCTCTCTTGTCCCCTGTCTGGCAACAGAATATCACGGCAGCACCCAGCAAGAACACATTTAGCACCAGCAAAATTTAAGGGAAGCACCGGAGACACCAGATTGGCAGGAAAAAAAAAATCCCATTTGTCTTGATGTGACAGTGGGACTAGCTATCTAGGTAGGTATAGAGAGGCTGGGACTTGTCAAGACTTGGAAATGGAGGTATCCCAGACGGCCCCTACCAACTGGCCTCGAATCCTCCCCACTTTTCTTTCTTATTTTGCCTTTTGCAATGTCACCTCTCACTCCACCAGCATCCCTCCCCAGGTGGTTGGTTGACTCAGGCTAATTCCCACCAGTCTTTGCAAATTTTCTCGGTACACAGTAGGCATCTCTCTTCCGGTGCCCCAGACATGAAAGAGTATCAGAGTTCACATGGGAAGGTGCAGAGAAGGGAGGGGACCACGTCCTCGACAGGCATGCACTGAATAGTAATATTCATATTTTCTTTTTTTATATATAGAGAGAGCTGTATGTAAATAGCATTGGGGTGTCTGTTTCTGCAGCTGGATATCCAAAGGGCGTCCCCAGTCCCATTCCGCGATGCTTCTAGTGCCCCAGGCACTGTCTTTATTCTCCACTTCCTTCTCGAAGTGCCAACGCGGCCTTTCAAGCTCTGGGCTCCCCCTCAGGAAAATGGGAACCAGCTTTCTCCAAGGACACAGGGTTTTCACCAACCTGCAGAAATAAAGATTTGTATTTCGGTCAGTAGGCACGTGCACACAGCCACTGGGGATGACGTCAGTGCCTTGGGCTTCTGCACAGCCAGCCTGTGTGTCGGGAGGTGGAGGGGGATGGGGAGAGCTGCTAGATACAAAGCTGAGGTTTTGGAGGAAACGTTCCCCCCAAAGCTAGTCTTTGTGCTCCCCGCAAAGCTCTGCCCGCATAGCAGCCTTCCCTAAACATACATCTGTGCGCACGCACACACCCCTCTCTGTTTTCAGACTTAGATGTTTACACAGGCAGCTTCTAAGATTCAAAAGGAGACTGCATTGCCACGCTACCTTTATGCTCTTCCAAATCAGGAACAGGGTCTTCACCTATTCATTTCATAGATCCATATTGAAGGCAGACTTGTAAGACAGTCTCTGCTCTTGTTCATTCATTCATTCATTCATTCATTCATCAATTCATCCATTGCCAAGCACCACACTAAGTGTTACAGATCCAAGGACATAGTTCTAGCCTTTGAGGGACTCAAGAAGCCAACAGGGAGAGATGGGAAGTCACCGAAATGACAGGGTCATGTGAAGGTCATACAATCTGGATAAACATGGGTCATTGGAGCCCAGAGGAGAGGGAGCTCATGAGGGAGAGGGAGAGTCAGAGAAAGCTCCTAAAGGAAAGAGGCAGACCCCTGCCGAGGACGCCAGGCTTGGTCAGGATAAGACGAGGGGCTCTAGGCAGGGCAGGGAAAAACGGTACATATCCTAGAGACTCAAAAACATACATCCACCCAAAAAAGTTGTACACAAATGTCCGAAGGAGCATTAGTCATTGTAGCCAAAAAGTGGAAACAACCTAAGTATCCATCCGCTGATAAATGGATAAATACAGTGAGGTATTTCCATGCAATGGAATATTATTCTGTCATGAAAAGGAAGGGAAGTACTGACACATGCTACAACACACATAAACCATGAAGACATCATGCTAAGAGGAAACCAGACATGAAAGGACAAATATTGTATGAGTCCACTTAAATGTCCGTAGGAGACAAATCTTTAGAGACAGAAAGTAGACCAGTGGTTGCCCAGGGCTGGGGAAATGGGAAGGACTGACTGCTAACAGGTACAGTTTCTGTCGGGGAAACAAAAATGTTCTAAAATTGATTGTGGAGATGGTTGTACGACTCTGTGAATATAATACAAACCATTGACTTGTTACACTTAAAGGGTGGGTTTTAGGGTAGGTGGATTACATCAGAAGAAGGTGGAGGAGGGGAGGGAGCCCAGGAGAAGGAAGAGGATGAGGAGGAGGAACAGGAGAAGAGGAAAGAAGAGGGAAGGGGGATGGGGGAGGAAGGGAGAACAAACAGGATGAGGAAAGGCAGGAGGCGTGAGACACCACTCCTAGGTCAGGGACCCAGTGGGAGCTTGGTGAGCCCTGGGGACAGATGAGTTAGAGAATTAGCAAGGGCTGCAAGTTAGCAGAGGAGATAAAAGCACTTCACACATCGCGCCAAAGCAGGTGGTGTAAGAACTGCCGTGTAAGTAAGGCAAGCCGAGTGGTGCACAAGAGAAAGTGGGAGAGGAATCCCTGTGTTTCCTCCACGTTGGAAAAAGTCCAGGATGTTGACGTGTAGGAGCTGCACCAACAGGCGACCGGGGTCTCTGGCTTCCTGCCAGCTCTCAACAGAAGGCCTTCATGGGACAGCAAGATAGGGGCCACAGACTGACCCCAGTGCCTGCCAGGCGGCTCTCTGCTTCAGCTCCCTGCCCCTCTCCAAGCTCCAGGTCTTATTCCCTCGTCTCAGCCCTGCAGGTCAGGGGTGTTGTCAGCCCCCTGGTACTGCATTGTCCCCCATTGGTTTCCTGAACCCTGCCCACACTTTGTCATCCAACCCTTACTGAATCTCTGATTACTCAGTTTGGGGGTGCTCTCTGCCTCACTTGGACCCTGAGCAATACGTGTGACTACGCGAAAGAGGTGAAGCATAAATGCGGGCCCCACTTTCTACATGAGCAACCCTGGACCCCATCATCTACTTTAGCTGATAGTTTCAAGGATCCTAGTCAGCGACGTCACACAGTAAGGTTGTGTCTGTCTGGGAGCTGAATGCAGATGATGAAAGGAAAATGACGGCATCAGGAGAGGTGAGAGAGACTGTATGTTTCAAGCTGTGACGGACTGCGTCCACAAAAGGAATGGCATTTTCTTGCAAAACTAGGTAGGTCCAGCAACTGATTGTCACTTTTCCTACCTGTAAATCACTGAGTCTATGACTCTTTCTAAGGGTTTCCCAGGGTTGCTAAATGGATGAATTCCCACGCCATGTTGTGTTGGTTACAGGTTGGTGTCTATAGTGAAACACGCACGTCAGAAGTACACCGTTGCACAGCACTGAGTGTGTGTGCCCCGTGCCCAGCCCCACACTAGAAAGTGGGCCTGTGCACACACTTGGGGGATCTTAAATAGGACACCCTAAGCTGGGGATCTAACCCACAGAAGTAGTGACATAAAAGTGCTCAAGGGTTTTCCTTCCACCTTTATTTATAACAGCAGCAAACATCAATTGGAGACTGGATTAACAGTTAAGCTACATGCATATTAGAAAGAGGTCAATCTAACCATGCTGAGACAGAAAGATGGCTATGATTCTTAATTGAAATGAGCAAATAGCTAAATAGCATGGTCCCAGATCATTTTCCCATTAATGAATACATGTGTGTATCTCCATATAAAAAGGTGTGGCAGAGAGGCTATAGTGTAATGGTTAATAGCAGACTTTGGAGCCTCACTCATGAGCTGGAATCTTGACTCAGACCCATAAGAGCTGTGTGACTTTGAGCTAGTTATTTAACCTCTCTGGGCCTCACTTTCCTTTTATGGAAAAGGGGAGAGAGTAACAGCAAATCTCATTGTGTTGATGTAAGGAGTAAAAGTATTAACGTATGTGACGCACTTAGAAGTCTGGCACATAGTAAGGTCTGCCTTTGTTGTTATTATTATTGTTATTGCTTTATATACTCCAGACTATAAGTTACCAAGGTAGTGGCTTTGGGGACAGAGGAAAAGGGCCCTTGCAATGCTTTACTTTATATACTTACTTCTGTATTGTTTATGTTTTGTTTTGGTTTTTGCAAGGAGCAAGTAGTAATTGTACCATTTAAAACATTGAGTCCACCCCGCCCCCGCCATGAGCCACTGTCCTGCCCCTGGATATTTTTTCCTCAAAGTTGGCTCCTATAGAACTTTCTCGAATGCTGACGCACAACCAAAGCTCACAACAGAAATGATTCATGAAACACCTTTAAAAAAAGTCCCTATTTCCACTTTTCACCACAACGTGGAGAGGGCAGGCGGGCCGAGGGGAAGAAGGTGAAACGTGGAGGTGCTTCCGCCCTGGGCTGCTGAAGGCAGAAAGCTGTGGCCTGTGAACTCCGTTGCCACATTAGATAAAGCAGGGGAGGCTCACGCCCTTTTCCCTCCATCTGAGAAGAGTGAGGACTTTTGGAGCCACACTAAGGGGCCACAATTTTTCATTGAAAAAAAAAAGTATGTGTTTTTGCTCTTGCTATTTCCACATGTGGTAAGTTACAAACTCAAACAGAAAAGGCTATAGAAGTAAAAGGAAAGCCCCCTTCACTCTGCCCTAAGCCTCCCAAAATATTTTCTGTGCATCTGCAGACACCACATCCCCCCCCCACCCTATCATTAAGTCCCTGGGGCCCAGCACAATGCCCGCACATAGTAGGTCTTCAATTCAACACGTTGAACAAGAGTGAACAAGTGAGTATGTGAAGAATGGTGGCAACTTCCCCACTCTTCCATCTTGGTTTCAATGGGTTGATTTTGCCCACGGAGTTCAGATGGTACCAGCGGTTGTTGAGCATACGTAGTACCTAGGACCCCTGCGGACAAAGCTCTCCACGAGAACCTTCCTAGAGAGAAGATTACTCTGGTCTGTGTCACGTCTTACATCTCCATCCGTGGAGCTCATGCTGCCCAGTAAGAAAGCTGGATCTGACAAGACTGGTGAGGGGGCTGAAAGAGCAGAAAGCTAAGTTTTGGGCGTGTGAAAAAGGAAGAGGCCATTTGGCAGCTCCTGGAAAAAGTATTTGCCCCCCTCTGCCCAGCCCCCTGCTACCTGAATAGTTATCAATGCTATCAGTAAGTAGTTATTAATTATGTAAAATCTGTGGAGAGAGACCAGACTCCTACCTCCCACCCACGATGAGGTTATGGCAAATGCCAAATGCCTTAAATGCCAAACTCACTTGACTTCCAGAAAGCTAAGCACTGAGAGATGGGAGGCATTAGCTCAGCACAGAATCTACACCAGATCAAATGGGCAAAAACTTCTTAAAGTAATCTTGCCATATGTACTATCACCAATGCCCATTCTTTGACCCAACAATTTCACCTCTAAAGAACGTCACTGCTTTTGCAAAGTTATCCAAACAAGAATGGTCACTACACCTCGTTTACACTATCAGAAAATGGGAAACAGCATAGATGTCCCTGGAGAGATGGACAAATAAGTAACTCGTGGTCCATCCAACAATGGAACACCTTGCAGCCATTAAAAAGAATGATGAAAACCTTTCTTTGTTGACATGGGAAGAGCTCAGCAACCTGTTTTTTATTGGGGGGAAAGCAGATTATCAAACAGCATGAATAGTATGATCTCATTTATTTAAAATAGGATACGTGTGTGGGTGTGCATCAAGGGATGTCTGGCAAGGGGTCCTCTAAATCAGGGGTCACAAATTTAAATGTATGGGGTCCAGTAAAGTGCTCCCAGGAGAGGACGGGGTCACTGGAGAGTTTGTGTCCCATCTAAAGGGGAGGCTCATCTCCAGCCTTTTGCTGCCATGTGGAAATACAGACTCGGTGTTCTCAGATGTTTCCATTTGCCCAAGAAAAACTAGAAATACGGGCTTCTACATAAAGAATTGGCACTGTGAAGGTGCCTGATGTTTAAATGTTGAGGGGGAAAAAACATGCAAGGTGAAAAAAATTCAACTGCAGGCCAGATTCAGCTGGGAGACCACCAGGTTTCCATTTTTGCCTACAAACTCAGAGTCAGCTGGCATGTAAGCCCACCTCATCTTAACCTTCAGTAGCTAACTCTGTGCCTCGGTTTCCCCATCTCTAAGGTAAGGGAGTTGAGTTAGGTAGTCTCTAAAGTCCTGTGCAGCTCTGATTGTGTTTCTAGAACAGTGACCTTTTGGGTCATAGGTCTTTTGAGAATCAGATGAAAGCCATGGTTTCTCTCTCAAGTGGGGGGAAGAAGAGGAGTGTGAAATCAGACAATTTTATGTGTAATTTCTAAGGGTTCCCAAATCCTGAAGCCTCCTGAAATTCATCCATCCATCCATTCATTCACTCAGTAATGAGTGAATGCCTGCTCTGTGCTGGTTACCAGGCCAAGTGCTGGGATACGGTGATGGGCCAAATAAACATGGCCAGCACCTTTTGGGACCTGGAGGCCAGTGTCACTCACTCAGGTTGGGAAGTCCTGTCCTGGAGGTTCTCCCAGCTCTGATTCAGTGGCTTAAGCAGGCTATTGGTGAGCCACCGAGTGGGAGAAGCAGAATTAGCAACTGACTTCTGCAAAAGGCTCAGAAAAGTCCCCTATGAGTTCCCACCATACTATGAATATGGGCCCATGGACTGAATTTTACACCAAATAAGAACAACACTCTCCTTCACTAATGTCTGAACATCAGGAACGTGCCGCATACAGCTCAGAAGGTAAAGGGACAGGCCTGAGGTCTCACAGCCAGGAAATGGCCGATGAAGACCTGATCTGAAAGTCAACCAGCCTCCAGAGTTCATGTCACTTTCTACCCAGCTGTCCCTGCCTCAGCATAAAATCTGGGTGAATAAAGTTACCAGTATTTAAATTTCCCGGATCAAGAATTAGGCCCAATGGTGTGCCAGCAGGCTACAACATTTTAAATCTGGGCTGTCTTTGCAAATGGTTCATCGTCTTGAATCCATCCCACTGCCCCTGAATCCATTCCCACTCTCTGAAGACCCCCCCATCCGAAGCCACTTTGTCTAAGTTTCATCAGTATGTTTGCGTCCTGTGGTCTTTATTAAGTACCATGTGATGGATCCAAGAATATCGGAAGAACATGGTACGTGGCTGTCCCATGGTGACAGGTACAGCCAGGCAGGCAGAGAAGCTCTCCAAACCCTCAGTGACGTGACTGTGACTTGGAGCCTTCCCCTGAAGCATGCAAGGAGTCACCTGCCCTCTTATGCACTCCAACAATGGCTAGAGGTGCCATCTACAAAGGACGTTCCACAAAAAGACAACGCAATTTAGCTGAGGAGAGGAACGGCCAACTCAAGAGCCAAGCCGATAACCACATTATGTATAGAGGCCAGTGATGTGAATGAGAAATGGGAACAGATGATAATGTTTGTCTAGAAAGCCCTTCTGGACCTTTAGGACAAGCTTTTATACTCTTTAGACAACCTTTATGATAAAAGAATGTTTTCCTATGCTTTGATACCAAAGTGCCACTTGTGGGCATTCTTAAGAAAATCATCTGTGATGTGCCCAGAGTTATATACAAGGAGAGTCTTCGTCAAAGTGGGAAGAATCTAGATGTCCAACGGGCGGACTGGGAAGGTAAATGATGGAGCAGTGAAATAATGAAAATACTAAGCAGCCTCTAAGAAGTGTGTCAGAGAAAATATTGTAAGGCGTGGAGAAGTGTCTGTGATAGAATGAAAAAGTCAGGGTACACAGAATATGTTTAAGTGATTCCACGTGTCAAAGAATCTACCGATGCATTTTTAGAATGGAAAGAAATCTATCAAAATGTTAACAATGGGTAGTGAGACAAAAACAATTGACTAAAATTTTCTTTGACCAGCATTTTCCAAATATTCGATAATAATGAACTTGCAATGTTTTTTTTTTGAAATCAAGAAAAAGGTGGGGTTTTTTTCCTTCTAAACAAAGGAACATTACATAGAGTTTCCCAAAGCAATTTAATTCCATCTTGCCCTAGTTTATGGCCTATGGAGCAAAGGTTCAATGATGGCAACAGTCGTGGGGCCGCCAGTTTTCTCTCCAGGAGGGTCAAGGAGCTTTCTCTTTTCCTGCGTATCCAGCAAAAATAAAAAGATGCATCTCACCAAAGTGGGCTAAAACAGAGATCTCCCACGCAATAGCGGGGTACCAGTTTAGGGCAGGAAAGAGAGAGAGGATGATACTGAGTTGAAATGTGAAATTGCCTAGGCGATGGAAATCCAGCCAGTACCCACAGCTTTCTGAGGGCACTGAGGGTCGGGCATCCATGAACTGGTTCATTTCCACTGAGAAGCTAGGGTCTCCCGTCCCAGAAGCTTCTGTCTAGGGGCGTCTGAAGCCAGGGGCTGGGACTGCTTCGCCTCTGCATCCCTGCATCCTGGTGCCTAGCTCTGAGCTGGTGCTCAATTCGTGTTTGCAAATGCATGATGATGGAATGTTATAGCCCCTTTACTGCATCACATTGAATTCTCTTGTAAAGGGTCTCTTCGTGCACTGTTGGCGCTTGTGAATCCCATTCCTTACAAAAGCCTCTCTGAGCTTGGTTTTCTCCCCAGCCCCTACTTCCCACTGTGCTTGGAACAAAACTCAGACTCCCGACGGTGGCCTGATCTAGCCCCTGCCCACCTCTCTGACGTCTTCTCCTCCAAGTTCATATGGAATTAGCCACACTGCTCATTTTTCTCGTCCTCAAACACACCGTGCAAAGTCTCACCTCCAGGCCACTGGGCGTGCTAGCCTCTCTTCCCAGCACCCCTTTCTTTCAGGTCTTCACATGGCGGGTTCCTTGTCATTCAGGACACTAGTCCCCTGGTTCCTGTTCAAAGTGGGCATTCCTAACCACTGCAGGTCGGGGGTCACTCAGGCTCTCTCTATTACAGCACCTTTGTGTATGACCTTCAGCGCCGTTGGCATCTTCTGAAATGATCTCCGCATTAGATTGCATAATCCCAAAATGGCCACCACAATATCTCCTGCACACATGTTATTCTAGGACCTTCCCACTCCCCCATTGGGCAGCATCTAGTTACACTCTCCTTGAATCTGGGCGCTTTTGTGACTTGCTTCTAACCAAAGTGACTTCTGAAGCTTGGTCAGAAAAAGCCAAGCAGCTCCCACCTAGCCCCCACCCCCTCCCCCAGGACATTTGATTTTGGAGCTCGGAGTGCCATTGTCAGAATCTAATAACCAAGCTGTGGGGAAGCCCAGGCCACGAGGAGGCTGAGTGTAGATTCCCAGCTGGCATCCAGCATCAACAGCCAGATCTGTAAACCACAATTCCCCCACAATTCCCCCACCATGATTCCAGTCCCCAGCCAGCCTGGAGCAGAGACGACTCACCCCGGCTCTGCCTGTCTGAATTCCTATGTATGAGTATATTCGAGTGGTTGTTTGAAGCCACTAAGTTTTGGAGTCGTTACACTGCAATAGTAACCAAAACAATCTTTATTGACTTCGTTGCTTGGCTCTTCCAACTAAAACGTCGGCTTCCTGAGAGCAGGGGCTCCTCTATCTTGGTGTTTCCTGTGTCCATAGTGCCCTGCGCACAGTAGGCGCTTGATAATTACTAGGTGAATAAGTGAAAGATGTTGAATTTGGGAAACAATAGTACCCGTCTTGCATAGATTCTGATTGATTCCTCCTGTATTCATTACATAGTTATTATACACTTACTATGGGACAAGCAAGTCGCCAGGCGCTAGGGACACCGTGGGGCAATCCTGTCACACATGGTGATGATCAGAGGGAAAACAGAAGCCCCCACTCCACTCCTCCCTACCCGACACAAGTCTGAAAAGCTAACTTTTCAAAAACTAGAGGTGCAGTTGCTAAATCACCCAGTCCACATTTGGGGTTGTATTTAACTATCCCGGGCGTGACTATTTTTACACCCACAGCTCAGTCACTTGTGCCCTGGCCTCTCACTGGGCACGCAGATGACTCCAGACAGGGACCATGTGGCAGGAAGGCTGCACATCTGGCCCCTTCCCGGGGGTTCCTCCCCAACAGCTGTCTCCTTCCGTTGTTCTGCTCTCTCCCTTGCCTGGCCTAGGCTTTCAAGCTCTAACAGTAATGCTGGCAGGGGTGCCGGCGGAAGGGAGGCCTGAGGGATGTGCCTCCAGGTTTAACCACTTCATCCCCAAAGTACCTGCCAAGAACCAGTGAGCGTGTCTGGCTGGTGGGCCAGGCTGTCATTAATTCATGAAAGCAGGCTCCTGCTGGCTCATTATCTTCCCTGCCCCTGACCATGTCGCCTCTTGGGCCTGCAGAGTCCCCTCTTCTCCCCTTCTTAGTCCCAAGGCAAGATTCTTCTCACCCCAGCCCCCTCTCAGGCAGATTCCTCGGCTCCATTCTCTCCCTCCCCGCCCCATCCCCAGGAATACTTCCTCCCTCCCTCTCAGGCCTCCCTCCACGAGCCAGCACTCACCATAAAACATCTTTTGTTCCCTCTCTCCCATATCTTAGAACAGTGACTGCTTAAATCGCACCCATCCTCCCCTTGGCGTCCCCGGCCTCCCAGTGAGGCCCTCTCAGAAGTGGAATCTCTCCAGTGTAGGAATTCCGGGCTCACTGCCCCCTCTGCTTGCTCCCCAGTATTTCTCATCCCCTGCACCTCCCAAGTCATCTGTCGGGGCTGTGTGCTGCAGGCCCTCAAAGACAGAAACTCCAATTCCATTTCTGACGTTGCCACTGATCCTTTGGGATGATTCAGGTGGACGCTCTCTGCCTCAGTCTCCCCTTTGAAACAATGAGAATGGCATTAACCATTTCATAACATCCTCTGTTGAGTGAACTACGTGCCAGGCACTGCACTGGGCACTTTAAATGGATGCTCCCCTATCATCCTTCCAACAACCCTGAGAGAAGTACTGCTTCAGTTTATACAAAAAGGCTCAGAGAGGTTGTGGTTCTTACCCAGGGTCACACAGCCAGCAAATTCCTGGGCTGGGACTTAAATCCATTTCCATCTGATCCCTAAACCCATGCTCTTAACTGGTTTACTATCCTGGCCCATCTAGCCCTAATTCCCAAAAGGGCAAGTAGGAATGGTGTGGAATTGCCAGCAAATGACAATGGCAAAATGTTGTCTACTTTGGGAAAGAAAGAAATGCACAGTCATAATCATGCTAGTTCATATTTTATCCACTTGAATGCTCCAGGCACTGTTCTAGAGCTTTCTGTGTATGAGTTTATTGTACCCTCTTGGCAACATCTATGCATTAAGTACTATTATTGTCCCCATTGTACATACGGGAAAACTGAGCCTCAGGTTTTGTTGTTTCTTTAATGATGACTTCTGAGAAAAGTATTGCTGGCTCACAGCAGAGGCTCAAAACAAGATTGCTGAAACTGTTGTCCTGCATACATCTAAGCTCCCCCTTAATGTTTCAGAGAAGACTTGTCTGTCCTATATGGCTGTCTCAGGGCTCTCTGAACCCCCTAAGGTATCCTATAAGCATTCCCATCTCTCCTCCAGTGTAGGAGCAGTGGGGAGGACCACACACAGAACTCAGCAAAGTCTTTCTCCCCATGGATTTCCTTTCACTTCCTCATAACTTACCGGGGCTGGAGAAAGACCGGTTTCCCCAATTAAGCCAAAAACACAAGAAAAGGCCTGCGCTGCAGGTAGCAGGCAGTGAGTTAGGGACCGAGGCTGGGTGAACCCCTGGATGGAGCACAGGAGGGGGTGGGGGTACACAATCCTACCGGTGTCCTAAGGGAATGAGGGGAGGCGCTGTTGGGAAGCTGAGAGGGACGTCCTGAGGTCAGGGCACCCCCGGCGGGAGAACCCCAGAGGGTGTGGCTGCTGGGGACGCCCTAGCAGACACAGAGGGCGGGTGGAGAACCCAGGGATGTGGTGAAGGGGTGGCCTGCAGTCAGGACGCAGTGCAGAGAACTCTGGCGCTGAAGCAGAGTGAGGAGGGGAAAACAAACTCTACGGCCACAATTATCTGCCGGCGCCGCACCAGCGAAACTCCTCTCCGTCCCCCTCACATGTCGCATGGCCGGCAGCCTCCTCCTTGGGGTCCCGGGAGCACCTCCAGCCATGACGCGCACACATAGTGGGGCTCTGGCCGGACGTTCCCGCCCCCTGGGTGGGGCGCCCAGCATCCCCGCCTTTTCCTGGGAAGAGAACGCGTTCCCAAACCTAACCTGCACCCCAAGACCAGAGGAAGCCGTGTCCTAAGCCCGCCTCCTCATTTCTTCTGGATTCTTCTAGCTGCCCATCGTTCCTTCTATCCCACTTTCCTAGTATCGTGCAACTTGTTCTCTAGGCTTTTTCTCCAGCTCCCGCGCGCGACCTTGCTTTCTTTCCCTGTCTCGCCACCGGTTTGGTTTTGTTTTTTTCCTTCTCTTTCCACCTTTTTTCCCCCCTCCTTTTCCCAAATTCCACCTTTTGGGCTTCGCATCTTTCTCTCGACTCCCTTTTTCTGCTCCCTGCGTCCGGTCCAAAATGTTGTTCCCTCCCCTGAAGATTTGGCAGCCCCAGGCTGGCCTCTACCGGTCGAAGAAGACCCTCTTTCCCTAGAGAGTACCGCATGGGACCTCCGGGAGCCGGGCAGGGAGCGCCCCGAAGCGCTCACCTCTTCGCCAGCGCCCGGGCTGCGCAGGCCCACGCGACATCTGTCGCCTGCGCTCCCGGCTCACACCCTGCGCACCCCCGCAGCTCCCGGGGCGCTGCCACCCCCCACGCTCCGGCTGCCGTCTCTCCCCGCGGGCGCAGACGCTCGGGCCTCGCCTCCGGGCGCCGCGCCAGCTTCCCAGGATGTCGGCGCTCGGCGGGGCTCAGACGCGACCTGAGCGCGGGGCATCATGGGCCGTGGCATCCTGGTGTCTCTGGCTTTCTCACCTTCGACCTTCACCTTCCCACCCTAGACCTGCCTGTGGTGGACTCAGCCTGATTCTCTCCACCCCCATGCTCTGCAGCTCTCCTCTCCATTCCAGGATCTGAAAAGACATTTCTTACGCGTTTGGTCCCTCAAAGTGCCTAACGCAGTGCCAGGCACACAGTTGGGGCTGAATAATTCCCCAACCCCAAGAGCCTAGAGCACAGTAGGTGCTCAGTACCTCACTCCCACTGGAGCGCCAAACACACTAGGCGCTCAATACTCACTCCCCACCCCCACCACCAAGCAATGCCTAGCATTCTGCAAGCTCTCAAACATTCCCTCGCTAAACAGGGCATAACGCTCAGAAGGAGCTCAATAAATGCCCTTTCATTAAGACTTCCCCATGGAATTTCCCTAAGAACTTCAGATCCCAGCCTACTAAGGGGGCATCTCCTCCAGCTCAGTTCCAACCGTCTGGTGAAGAGTGGGCCACGATCCTTAAACGGGACACCTCGCTGGAGAAAGAGCGAAGAAGTTGGCAGAGCGGAGGAAAACTGTAAAGTGCGCGGGCCTTTGGGAGAAAGAGAGCCAGCCAGAAACCTGGAGGGGGAGAAGTCGCGAGATGCGCTCGGGGCGCGGGAGAATAGGGAACAGAAACTGGAGAAGTGACACTTAGAACGGGGAGTGGCGATGATGGAGACGGTGGCGATTTAGGACCGCCAGGCGGCTTGGAAGAGGATGGGGGGGCTTGTCTTGAAACAGCGATAGATTATAATTATTTGGCGTGGCTTGTAACTATGTTGTCACAGCAAGCACACTTTTTACTTGTGCGTTTACTTGATTATGGAGGCTGAAGTCCTCCAAAAGCTACCCCTTTGGAGGGAATGGCAAGATGCGCTTAAGGAATCGGAGAGAAGGGGACAGAAACGGTGGGCTTGGCACTTGGAAGGAGAGATGGGGACTAGATAGGATGGGCACGGAGATCCTTGCGAGAGAAGGGAGTAGAGGAAGGAGATGGGAAGGGAAGAAAGCCAAACTTGCCGCTCTCCCGCTCCCTGGCCAGCCTGGCGTCTCCAGTCCCCAGCTGCCGCGCCCTGGCGCTCGCTGGCTGGCTAGCGTACCTGTTGCTCGCTCCGGCTGGGTCTCGGCTCCGGCCCCACCAAGAAGCCCCGCGTTCCTACAAGTTCCGCCTGCCGAGCAGCCAGGCCGCCAGCGCCGCCACCTGCGCGGCCGCGCACAGCCAGGGCCAGTAGGTGGGGAGCGCGCCGGGCGCCGGCGCCCTCCGGCTCCGCGCGCGGCGCCGCCACATGGTGCGTTGGTGCAGCTCGTCGCCGAGCGCCTTGAGCCGGGCGGCGGTGAGCTGCGCCGCGGAAGAGCGCAGACCCAGGCGGCCTGCGCTGCAGGCGCACACGGCTGGGGGGCCGCGGCCGCGGTGCAGGGGGCACGGGCACATGACCGCTCGCCTCGTTCCCTCCCCGCTCTCGGGCCGCCCCTCGCCTCCTTTGCCTCCGGCCTCTGCGCCTGCCTCCGCCGCGCTCCAGCCGCCGGGGACCTCCCCTGGACACCAAGTTTCTCCTTGTGTTGTGCGTTTGTTGTGCTGACGGCGCTATTATTAATTAAAGTGTCACATGGTGGAGGGGGGCGGGGAGGGCTGGGGAGGGGGGTTACATCATCCGGCCCCGGGAGGGGGGGGCTGCAGGCAGAAGAAACCGAGAGGTAACTTTTAACCCTAGCGGCGCCGGCAGCGAGGGGGCGCGCGGTTTGGGAGCAGAGGAGCGCGGCGTGCTGGGACGCGCGAGATAGGACGCCTCGCCGCGGAGGTCCCGGGCTAGGGCGGGGGATGTCGCAGGGGACCCCAGTGGAGGCATGGAACGCCAGGAAAGGTTTTTCTCCTTCCGTTTTTTCCTGAATTCAGCTCCAGTTCCAATTTGGCCAGAGAAGCAGGCTTGTTTGCCGTTTTGGATAAAGCTGATATCGAATTCGGCTGCATTATTCAAAAATAGTCCAAGGCCATTGTTTTGTTTTGGGGAGGTGGGTTGGTTCAAAATCTTACGAGAGGGCCAGATTCAACCCAACCTGCCTACTTTCAGGTCTGACTCGGCACCTGTAGGCTTCGGATTTGAGCACACTGGACACACGCCCCAACCCCCCCCCCCACACACACTGCTCTTCTCGGCCAGACAGCACCCGCCCCCAGCGCTGCTAGCAACCCTGATAGAGGCGCGGTGGGGGTTGCAGAGGTCGAGCCTCAGCCCTCGCCCGCATTCTCTGCGCACCGCACTCGCAGCGGAAAGACCCTCACCAGGGGCTTTCTACATGGAAACTTATTTTTGTCGGCTTCCTTTGTGAATATTATTTTGCTGCCGGGGTTACAGTTTCTAGTGGTGATCACGATTCGATGCGCAGTAGAGAACCTAAGGGGTCGACAGGGGTTGGGGGGTCCACGGGGACATGAGCTCCTCTCTTTCTAAACCGACTGCCCTAGATCCCTCCAGACTAGAAAGTGTGGAGTTGTCCCTGATAGTGAAGTTACAGATGGGGGAGGGGGCTCTCAGGATTCTTTGAGGGAAAATGAGACCTTCTCCGATCTTAAATCCATTGGGATTCAGATAACTTTTGAGATTCAGAAATGAGGAATCTTCGATTCTCTCGTTCCCACAGGCAGTGTTGCCAAGGCCTGGTAAGTCCTTTGGTCACTGGGAAAAGATTCTTCAAGACAATGCACTTAGTTTGGGTCTGGATTTAGTATGAGGAGAGATTTTCCCTTGTCTGCAGCATGTCAGGGCTCAGATGCCAGCTCTGCTATATGATCTTGGTGGCCCCTACTGTCACCCAGCCCCATTTTCTTACCCTTAATCATGCCAACACTTCCTCAGTGCCTTGTATGTAGGTTACTGGGCTATGGTCCCTGCCTGGCTGCCTAAAGTAAATCTCCAAACAGTTGCGGGGGTGGGGGGGGTTTGCTATTACTATCCTATTTTACAGATGAGTAGGTTGAGGCACAGGGAGGTGAGGCCACTTGCCCAAACTCACAGTTTGTGAAGAATGAACCTGGATCTAAACTAGAACAGTCTGTGGCAGGCTCTAAACTCTTAACCACGGTTTTATACTGCCCCCTGTAATCTGGGAATAATAACACCTCCTTCTCAGGATCAGGGCAGCAGAGATTAAACGAGAAAAATGTGTGCCAAGCACCTGGCATGCAGTGGGCCCCGGATAAACCTTGGTTCCCTTTGCTTCTGGCCAGAACCACTTGCCCATTCTCTTGGGACTCACCTCCTTAATCCCCCCTAGTCTTTGCAGAGGGGACCTGAGCCATTGCCGGGTGTAGTGTTCCAAGAATGAAGATACAGTGTCTATTTAAAAAGCCCTTTGGATTTAAATTGAACAGTTCCCTCCTCCCGCCCACCCCCCCCTTTTTAATCTGCACGCTTTTAACGGCTCACTTCATGGACATTAATTTTAATGGGACGATTATTACCCTGTTTGGAAGCCTGCCCCTCGAAATGCTGGGCTCGCAAGGTGGCGCTGGGTCGGGTCCCAGCCGCTTGGATGTTTTCTGTAGCAAAGAGAGTACAGCCTTGGCCGTGGGGACGTGTCATTCAGCAGAGGGAGAAGAGAAGAGGGTGATGGAAAAGTGGGGGGAAAGAGAAGGTCCCCACACCCCACACCCCACCCCACCACCACACTCGTCATCCGACAGTCCCTGATTGGCGCACACTGGAGTTCTGGCCAATTCCACTGTTCACTACTTGGGGAATGCGGCCTAGAGGTGTGGCTTTTTGGAGCCTCCCTTCCTTGACTGTAAAGTGGGAATAATAATAGTACCTACCTCACAAAGTGAAACAAAATCAGACTGGAATAAATCACCCTTAGCACGTTGCCTGCCATATCCGCGTTTAATAAAGGTCGGCGGCTGATAAGCTTTTTAAGTAGGTCGTGCCTAAACAGTGTGCTTTGAGGAATGTTGGAGGGCGCGCACGCTCAGAGAGTACATCCGGTTCCCCTACTGTGCATTGGTGATTCTTCTGCTGATGTTAAGTGTTGTCCAGAAAAGGCAAATACTTCGGCAGAGTAACAACAGAAGGCTGTCCTAACACTTTAGAAAAAAGGAGTGTTTTCTTTTAATGCTTAATTTAATAAATACTTATACAGAGCTGACTCTGCGCTAGGCACTGTTCTAAGTGCTCAGACCTATCAACTCAGGTAACCCTCCTAACAACCCCATCTCATGGGACAGGTACTGTTATTTATCCTACATTATGGATGACGAAACTGCGGTGGAGCATTGAAATCATTTCTCCAAGGTCATATAGCTGTCTGACCCCAGATGTTGGGCTGCTCCTTGGTATTATTTCACCATCAGGGATTTGGGAAGAGGGAGGGAGGCTGTTATGGGCTGAACAGTGTCCCCCCCCCAAGTTTTTCTGTGGAAGTCCTAAGCCCCAGTACCTCAAAATGTGACTGTATTCGGAGACTGTACCTCAAAATTGTGACTGGAATTAAGTGAGGTCATTAGAGTGGGGCCCTAATCCAACCTGATTGGTGTCCTTATTTTTAAAAAGGGAGGGCCACCAGGGGCCCAAGAAGGTGGCATCTGCAAGCCAAGGTGAGAGGCCTCGGAAGAAACCCACCCCGCCAACCCCTTGATTTGTGCCCACTGGCCTCCAGAACTGGGAGAAGATAACTTTCTGCTGTTGCAGCCCCTCAGTCTGTGGCACTTGGTTGTGACAACCTGAGCAAATGAATACAGAGCCAATGAGATGGGAGGACTCTCCTGAAAGGGATGTTAGAAGCAGATATTCACCCGACTTTGGCTGCTTTTACTGCCAGCATGTGCTTGCACAGCTTTGTGGGTTCTTGAGAAGGGTTGTGTTCTGGGGACTGTTGTCCTGTTCCCCCTCCTTCCTTTTTCATGCCCTGTTGGAGACTTTTACGGGAGGAATTGTTTCAGGGGGTTATTTTGAGAAATACTTCATGAAATACAGAGAAAACTTTCCCTACCAGTTGCAAGGATGCGCACCCTCTCTCTCATAGAGCAAAGAAATAAGACAGATTTTTCTAGTCCATGAAGGCTCCCTCTGGTACCCCAGTGCTTAAAATTGGGCAGAGCACATAGCAGGTGTTCAGCAAATATTTGTTAAAAGGAAGACTCAAGGAATGAATGAATGGATAAACAAGTGAATGAATGAATGGTAAGCATCCTGATTTGTCTTTCTTTCAGACATACACAGTGATGTACATAGAATTGTTATCATCAATAACACAAAAAATTTCTTGTCCCAAATCATTTCCTTACCTCCTACAGAAATCAATGCTCAAGTGTTTTGAGCAGGAAGGGGAGGAAGATTTCTTTTCTTTAATTAAAACAATAATTACCTATCCTGGTGTTTGAGACCAAGTGAGCCTTACCTTATGGTGTTTTAATTCGTGTGGCTTGGTGAAGTGGTAAATGAATGAACAGCTGTTGCTGCCTCCAAACAGCTGTGTTTCCTAATGCCATGTATTAATGCCAAGGCCAGATTTGATGCCAGGAGTTGGTGAACAACAGCGCTCTTGAATCAAAGAGTCATAGCGGAGTGGTTTCACACTCTGAGCCAGAGAGACCTGGGTTCGAACCCTAGCCCCACCAAGCAATAGCTAGGTACCTTTGGGCATATTTTTTTACCTTTCTGAGCCTCCACTTTTCCATCTGTAAAATGGGAATAATAACCATGGTACTCCATTGGGTTGTTGTGAGGATTAAAAGAGAGACCATATGAAGTGTTTAGCAAAATGCTTGGCACTCAATAAGTGTTAGTTATGGTCCTTGTTGACATATCAGGATTATTAAGTATCCACTTAAGAAACAGAATGGGGACCCTGACCCAAACCCACTGGGAAAACAAGAGGATTCAGGTTTCAGTGAGTTCAGTATTCAATTACATCACAAGTTATTCCCAGGAAAGTCCCTTCCATTCAATAGACCCAGAGCAGGACAGCTCTCATCTCTCACATTTATCCTCTTTCACTGTCTGATACCTGAAAAGATGGGGTAACCTCTCCTCCAGGGATCTCCTACTTATTCACTTGATACCTCTCCCTTAAGGATCTTTTTATTGTAAGTAAATGGGGAACAAGCAGAGGCATGTCCACAGCAGGGGAGAAAAAAATTAACCATCCCATAATTATAGTCTCATCAATACTTTAAGCATAAAGGGTAAACCTCACCAAATAAACCCTAATGCTTTGATTACTGGAGTCACAAGAGACAGGGTTGATTAAACCTGCACTCCTGCTGTGAAAATTCAGACATATTGTCCTTTGCTCAGGCGATAATCACTTTATTGAAGGCAACGGAGCTTAGTTTAAACAAGTGAATCACGAAACTTGAAATTATACTGATGAGAGGGTAAATGAGGATAAATGCTGAGGAACAGTCTGGCAGACCTGGAAAAAAAGAAAATGGACGTGGCCTGTGACCAGGTGATTGCATTTCTAGCTATCGACTCCAGATCCCTGGTTCTCAACTGGGGACAAATTTGTTCCCCAGGAGACATGTGGCAATATCTGGAGACATTTTTGGTTGTCAAAATTGAAGGGTGCTATTAGCCTCTAATGGGTAGAAAAGCGAGGGATGCCATTTAACGTCCTATAATGCACAGATGACAAAGAATTATTTGGCCCAAAATGTCAGTAGTACCAAGCGTGAGAAACCCTGCCCTAGATATATCAGCTAGTATGCATCTAGTACAAGTTACAGAAAGTCCAACTGGTAGAAACTTAAATCATAAGGATTTTTATTATATACTTAACAACAAGTCCAGAGCAGAGGGTAGGAAACTATGGGTGTGTGGACCAATCCAGTCCACTGCCTGTTTTTGTAATAATCTTTTTTTTTTTTAAGGAGGGCGCAGCTCACAGTGGCCCGTGTGGGGATCAAACCAGCAACCCTAGTGTTATTAGCACCACGTTCTAACCAACTGAGCTAACCGGCCACCCCCTGTAATAATCTTATTGGAACACAGTCAGGATCACACATTAATATATTATCTCTGGATGTTTTTGTGCTACAACAGCAGAGCTGAATAGTTGCAACCGAAACTGTATGACCTTTAATGCCTAAAATATTACTGTCTGGCCCTTTTCAGGGATAAATGCCCAGGAATGCAATTGTTGGGTCCTATGCTAGTTGCATGTTTCGTTTTCTAAGAATCTGCCAAACTGTCTTCCAGAGTGGCTGTACCATTTTACATTCCCACCAGCAATGGATGAGTGATCCCAGTTTTTCTACATCCTCTCCAGCATTTGGTGTTGTCACTTTTTAATTTTTTTATTTATTTTAGCCATACTGACAGGTGTGTAGTGATATCTTGTTGTGGTGTTAATTTGCTTTTGCCTAAAGGCTAATGATATTCAACATCTTTTTATGTGTTTATTTGCTATCTGTATATTTTCTTTGGTGAGCACATCTATTTTTGTAAATAAAGTTTTATTGGAACACACTCACCCCCGTACATTTATGCATTATCTATGTGTGCTTTTACACTGTAACAGCAGAATTGCACACTTGTGACAGAAACTGCAGGGTTGCAAGCCTAACTTATTTACTGTCTTGGCCTTTACAGAAACATTTTGCCAACCCCTGCCTTAGATGAATTATGACTTATTCCTTGAGATTGGGCGCAAAGCTATCCAAATGAAGTCAGGGTTTTCATGGCAAAGGAGGAGCAAACAACGGTATCTGCTGCTCTAGAGAAAGTCTTGCAATGGTGCTCAGAGATCTTCACTGCAGTATTGTTTGAAATCACCAAAATTAGGAAGCAACAAAAATACCCTCCAAGAGGAGAGTGGGTAGATAAAATGTGGTATATTTGTACTGTGGGATATTGTAAAGAATTATAAGGCATGAACTAGATTTACAGATAGATGTATTTCAAAAACATAGTGTTGAATAAAAACAGGCATTTGCACAATTATTTGTGCAGTTTGATACAGTTTGTATAAATTTGAAACGCACATGAAACAATCGTAGAAATTATCCACTGACATATGCACTTGAGTTTCTTTAAAAGGGGTGGAAGGACACACATGAAATTCACAATAGTGGTTTTGCCTTTGCCTCTGGGAGCTGGAGGTAGAAATAGCAATGGGGCAGTTGACAAAAGGGACTTTGGGAAGATGTACACGCACTTACTAGCAGTTGAACATATTTCAATTTCAGGAATTTGATGACAAGTTTTGAAATAATGAAGGTCAGCTTTCTGTGACATCTTTGCATTTTCCCATTTTACTTTGAGGAAAAGTACACAAATAAGGATTTCCCTGGTTATTACAGTGTCTTGTATCTTTTTCTGTATCACTTCTACCTGCCCAGTGTTCACCCTCTGCTTTCCGGGAATTTCTCGCCCTCCTTTGGTCCTGTGGTGCTGGTAGAGGCTGCCAGTCTTAGGACCCTCTGCACTACTAGGTCACAGAGGTTGGCAGCTCTGTGGGCCTTTCCACCCTGCTGGCCTCAGGAGATGGTTGGAGATGGATGTGTGGCCAGTTTCCCGCCTCCTACAGAAGCAAGGCCCTTTCTTAGGTGTGGTCTGGGACTGTTCCTGAGAGCCAAGCCTGGTGTCTATTTCTTCAGCCCTCTCACCAAACCTGTAAGCAACTTAACTCAGTGTGATCATTGCTTTTCTGTCCTCTATAGTTGAACACTGACTGATACACAATAGATTAGCAAATGAAAATCCAGGGCCTATGGGATATATGTTCCCAGAGCCCCTCCCAGGAGATAAAATAGTAAGGGACTCTGCAAAGTGGGGAGATGCATGGAAAAAAATAGGACAATTGATGAATAACTTTGGCACGCACTGTGATGCACTTCTCAGAACTCCTCAGCAGTGATTTTTCCATTTTTGCTGCACCTGGGGAGCTTTTTTAAATCCTGAGGCTCAGGACACACCCCAGACCTATTAAATCAGAATGTCTGGGGTGGGAGCCAGACAGCAGTAGCTTTTACAGATCCTAAGATAATTCCAACGTGCAGCCAAGTTGAGGACACACTTCCCTTTGGGAAGGAAGGATGTATTTCCAGGTGCTGTAAGTGTTGCTGGAAGACTGCCCCCAGCTGTTAGTCCCATGTGGGATGGATGGCTCCAGTTGTAGAAACTGCCTCACCCAAGATTGTGTTTCCTTCTAGGGTCTGTCTGTATCCACTGACTCATTAACATAGGAGTATAAATGCCTAGTCCCTTTGCCACAACTTGCGACAAATTTACGGTACAGCACTCCCTGTCACAAGCACCACATTGCAGATCAACTTTTCCCTGTGCCGAATCCTGCTCCTTTCTCCTCCTTTCCACAGGTGGCACTCCCAAGGCTGTCCCTAATAAATCTGTATGCCAGTCTCCAGCTTAGATGGGCTTCCTCGGAAACCCTACAATAACCATGACAATAAATATGTTCGATCTTCCACCTTTGTTCAAATGCACGTCCTGTCACCTAAGTCAAAAGACAGATGACTGAACAAACAACATGTGGTCTATCCTTACAATGGAAGAGTATTCAGCCTTAAAAAGGATGGTAATTCTGACACCATCTACAATGTGGATGAATCTTGAAAACACTATGCTAAGTGAAATAAACCAGACACAAAAGGACAAATACTGTATGATTTCACTTATATGAGGTACCTAGAGCTGTCAAATCCATAGACAGACAGTGAAATAGTGGGTGCCAGGGGCTGTGAGGAAGGGAGATGGGGAGTTAGTGCTTAATGGGAACAAAGTTTCAGTTTGGGAAGATGAAAAAGCTCTGGAGATGGATGGTGGTGATGGTTGCACAACGTGGTGGGTGTACTTAGTGCCCATGAATTCTACACTTAAAATTAGTTAAGATGGTAAATTTTATGTTATACATATTTCTGCACAATTAAAAAATTGCCAGTCCCCGACACATGACCATGATTCCAAATCTGAAAACCTAACCCTGTTATTAATCTTTTCCTTTACTTATTCCAACAACTTTTAGATCCATAGAATTTCAGATTTTGAAAAGTCCCCAGAAAATCATTTCAAGATGTGGGGTCCCTGGAACAGCAGCATCAGGAATGTGTGAGAATTTGTTTGAAGTGTAAATTCTTGGGCTGCACCCAGACCCGCTCAGTTATACACTCTGCGTGTGTGTGTGTGTGTGTGTGTGTGTGTGTGTAAGGGGGGGGGAGACTCGTTAGTCTAGATTGTCTTTTATATTTTGCCAATGAGGAAAGCAGGGGTAATAGAAGTCAAGTGACTTGCCCAAGATTACAGAGAGAGGGAGGCAGGGAGAGAAAAACACCAGCAAGAGAAGTCTGAAGCTTTGATCGAGAGCCTGAGTTTACTTCTATCCTTGCACTTCCCACAGCAAAAATAAATTCTTTTTAGCTAAAGTCGTTTTAAGTTGGATTTCTGTCTTTCAACCTAAGAATCTTCCAGGGTGATGTTGAAAAGAAGTGGTAAGAGGGAACCTCTTTGCCTTGTTTCGGGCCTTAGTAGAAAAGCTTCTAGTTTCTCACCGTCAGGTATGTTAGCTGGAGGTTTTTTGTAGATAGCCTTTATCTAGTGGAGGTAATTCCCCTCGAGTTCTAGTTTACTGAGAGTTTTCGTGAATGGGTGTTGGATTTCGTCACATTCTTTTCCTGCGTCTATTGATATGATCGAGTAATTTTTCTTTTTTAGCCTGTCAATGTGATGGATTACATTAATTGATTTTTGAATATTGAACCAACCTTGCTGACCTGGGATAAATCCCATCTGGTCATAGTGTATCATTTTTTATGTACGTTGTTGGATTTGACTTGCTAATATTTTGTTGAGAATTTTTGCATCTATGTTCATAAAAGATATTAGTTTATAGTTTTTTTTTCTGGTAAGGTCTTTGTGCAGTTTTAGTATTAGGGCAATGCTGCCCCGTAGAATGAGTTAGGAAGTGTTTCCTCTGCTTCTACCCTCTGAAAGAGATTGTAGAGAACTGGTATAATTTGTTCCTTAAATGTTTGGTAAAATTCACCAGTGAACCCGTCTGGGCCTGGTGCTTTCTATTTTGGAAGGTTATTAATGATTGATTCAATTTCTTTAATAGATATAAGCCTATCGAGATTGTCTATTTCCTCTTGATTTAGTTTTGGCAGATTTTATCTTTCAAGGAATTGGTCCATTTCATCTCGGTTATCAAATGTGTGGGCAGAGTTGTTTGTAGTATCCCTTTATTATCCTTTTAATGTCCATGGGATCTGTAGTGATAGCCCTTCTTTCATTTGTGATGTTAGTAATTTTACATCTCCTCTCTTGTTCGTAGTTAGCCTGACCAGAGGCTTATCGATTTTATTGATCTTTTCAAAGAAACAGCTTTTGATTTTGCTGCTTGTTTCTATTGAGTTCCTCTTTTCCATTTCATTGATTTCTGCTCCAATCCTTACTGTTTTTTTTCTTCTGCTTACATTGGATTTCACTTGCTCTTCTTTTTCTAGTTTCCTAAGGTGGAAACTTAGATTATTGATTTTAGATCTTTCTTCTTTTCAAGTATATGCATTTAATGCTATACATTTTCTTCTCAGCACTGTTTGCCCTGCATGCCACAAATTTTGACAAGTTGTGTTTTGTTTTTCATTTAGTTGAAAATGCTTTTAAATTTCTCTTGGGATGTCTTCTTCATGTGTTATTTAGACGTGTGTTGTTTAATCTCCATATATTTGGGGATTTTCCCCAAATTATCTTTCTGTTATTGATGTCTAATTTAATTCTGTTGTGGTTTAAAGGCAGACACTGTATTCTTTCTATTCTTTTAAATTTTTAAGCTGTGTTTTATGGCCCAGAGCGTGGTCTGTCTTGGTGAATGTTCTAAGTGAGCCTAAGAAGAATGTGTATTGTACTGTTGTTGGATGAAATGGTCTGTAGGTGTCCATTATGCACAGTTGATGGATGGTGGTGACAATGAAGGTATGTCCTTACTGATTTTCTTCCTGCTGGATCTGTCTATTTCTGATAGAAGGGTGTTCGAGTCTCCAACTATGAGAGTGGGTCCATCTGTTTCTCCTGGCTGTTCTACATCAGTTTTTGCTGCACACAATTTGATGCTTTGTTGTTAGGCACATCCAAGTTAAGGATTGTATGTCTTCTTGGAGACCTGATCCCATTATCATTATGTAATGCCCTCTGTATCCCTGATAACTTTCTTGCTATGAAGTCTGCTCTGTCTAAAAATAACATAGCTACCCCTGTTTTCTTTTGATTAATGTTAGCATGGTATATTTGTCTCCATCTATTTACTTTTACTCTATGCGTCTCTATATTTAAAGTGGATTTCTTATAAACAACATATATTGGGGCTTTGTTTTTTGATCCACTCTGACAATCTCTGTCTTTTCATTTGGTGCATTTAGACCATTGCTGTTCAAAATGGTTATTGGTATGGTTGGATTCATATCTAACCATATTTGGTTAATAGTAACCATATTTGTTACTATATTCTATTTGTTATTTGTTTTCCTTGTTCTTTGTTGCTGTTTTTGTCTTCCACTCTTTTTCTGCCTTTTGTGGTTTTAATTGATCATTTTATATGTTTCCATTTTGCCTCCTTTCCTAGTATATCAGTTATACTTCTTTTTTTTTTACTTTTTTTAGTAGTTGCCTTAGAATTTGCAATACACATTTATAACTAATCCAAGTCCACTTTCAAATATAGTATACAACTTCACAGGTAGTGTGAATACCTTATAATAACAAAATAATCCTAATTCCTCCCTCCCATCTCTTGTATCATTTCACTTATATATAAGCATTCTTAAGCGTATATGTGCATGCATAAAATGTATACATAAACATACATAATTGAATACATTGTAACTGTTATTTTTGAATAATTGATAGTAATTGGAACTGGTTCCTACAGTGGTTTCCCCTTGTGGGTTTCTGCTCCAGTAAGTCGGGACTCTCTGTGTTTACCTGTCTGTTCCTGCAGCCTTGGGAGCAGTGGTTTGTCCTGTGTCCTCGCTTCTCTTACAGATTCAAGAAGAGTTGTTGATTTGTCATTCTGTTTAGCTTTTTAATTCTTAGGATGGAGTGGAGACTTCAAGGATCCTTGCATGCAGGACCAGAAGTCCACCTAAGACTCTTAACCCAGTCTGGAGAAGGAGGAAGGTAGGGAAGGCTTCTTGGAGGAAGTGACCTCTAAAATAAAACCTGGTAGGGGTAGGCAGGTGCAAGCGAGAGAAGATGAGAGTTCCAAGGAAGAGAAAGCATAATGGGGTGGGAAGCTATAAGAGGTTGAGATGATTAGAGCTTAGAGGTGCGGAGGCAAAGTGTTGAGAGATCAGGCTACAGAGCAGGGCTAGAGTCAAACTTCAGAAAGTCTTATATGGCATTGACCTTGGAGAAATCTTGTGAACATGGATATTAAGATT
Organism: Rhinolophus sinicus; assembly: GCF_036562045.2. Taxonomy (NCBI): domain Eukaryota; kingdom Metazoa; phylum Chordata; class Mammalia; order Chiroptera; family Rhinolophidae; genus Rhinolophus; species Rhinolophus sinicus. The sequence goes on along the minus strand of NC_133765.1, from coordinate 29,011,986 downwards.
CACAACACTGACACGTCTCCAAAGAATGCAGGCACATAATAGACATCCCTGACTTCATCCTCGTGACGGCTCCTGTGATGTCTACCTGCAAAGTGCTTGAGATAATTCTGAGCGGCTTAGGGCACTTTGCTGCTATTAAGTGCCCAGATAAATCGCAACTTATTGGATCAAATGTTTGATTTCCTATTTTTCTTTCCATTTGTGTGTCACCTGCAATTAGAGTTCCAAAGTGCTCAGTGCACCAAAGTGCTCCGAGTGATTTTTCTATGAAAACAGAAAGCAGGAGACCAACAATGACATCCCTCACTTTTTTTTCCAACTGAGCTATGGCCACCCCCTCACTTCTTCCTTAAAGGAGTGAATTCATCTTTCTCTGTGCTACTGTGTGTGTGTGTGTGTGTGTGTGTGTGTGGTTGTGCATATCTTTATCACTTGCAGCCTCATCAGCAAGACAGCTGTTTATTGAGTATCTATTATGTGTGGACACAAACCTCAGAAATCCCTCTGCCCCCTCCTGGTTCCATCATTCATGGATTAATTCGTTCATTCATTCATTCATTCAACCAAGAATTATTGAGCACATCCTAGGAACCAGACTCTGTGTGAGAGGCTGAGAACCCAGGACGAACAAGAGAGATGTGGTTCCCACCCTCAGGGAGCCTACATTCTACTGGGGGAGACACACAAATAAATAATAAAGAAAACAATTTACCCATGAAGGGAAGGCTCAATTTCAGTGATATAGAAAATTGTGTGTGGACACATTACTTAGATGAGGTGCTCAAGGATGGCTTGTCTGAGGAGGTCACATTTCAGCTGAGAGTGGAAAGGTGAAGGAGGGCAGCCGCGTTGAGGAGTGATGTGGGAAGGGTATTTTAGGAAGAGGGAAGTGTGTACAAAGGCCCCTGAGGTGGAAAAGGGCGTAGCTTCTTCAGACCACAGATAAATTTGAATAGGAAGGTGTACACGCTGAATTCTCATACACTGCTCGTCGGGATATAAAACGGTACAGCTACTTTGAACAAACAGTGTAGCTGTTCCCCAAATGATTAAACATGATTAAAAGTGATTTAACCTAGCAATTCCGTTCCTAAGAATTCCTTGGAATTCTTTCGAATTCCATTCCGAAGAGAAATGAAAACCTGTACGTGAATGTTCATAGCAGTGTTATTCACAGTTGCCAAAAGGTGGAAACAACCCAAATGTCCATCAATGGATGAATGGATAAACAAATGTGGTCTATCCATACAGTGGAATATAATTCAGCCATAAAAAGGAATGATGTACTGATACATTATACAACGTGGATGAACCTAGAAACCACTTTGCCAAAGGACCACATATTACATGATTCCATTTAGTATATGAAATGTCCAGAACATATAAATCTATAAAGACAGAAAGTAGAACTGTGGTTGCCTCGGGGAAAATTAGGGATGAGGGCTAAAGGGAGTTGGGTTTATTTTTGGGGGTGGTGAAAATGTTCTAAAATGTGGTGATGGTTGCACATATCTGTGAATACTCTAAAAGCCATTGAATTGTACACTCTACATGAAAGAATTGAACAGAATGTCAATTATACCTGAATAAAGCTGTTTGTAAAGATGATTTTGTTTGTTCTTTCAGGAACAGTGGTGTATTAAAATAGAGGAGTGTCCTGATCTGATTCACTTTTGCAAAAGCTCTTTGGCAGCTGTGTGAATCATTGCCAGGAGCAAGAGTAGAGTCAGGGAGACCAGTAAGTAAGTATAGCAGAGTAAGTATAGTGACCCAGGTGCCATGATGGTGTTTTGGACTTGGGGCTGCCCAATACAGACAATAAAATACAGGACGCCTCGTTACATTGGAATTTTAGATAAGCAAAGAAGTTTTTTTTGGTATAAGTATGTCTCACATATTGCATAGGACATACTTATACTAAAAGTTATTCTTTACTTATCTGAAAGACAAATTTTGCATGGGCATACCAAAAAAAGTTGTCTATCAGAAATTCCGATTTAATGGGGCATCTGTACTTTTATCTGGTAACCCTACTTGGACTAGGATGGAGGCAGGGGAGATGGAGAGAAACGAACCGGTACAAGATAAATTGTGAAGGTAGACTCGTCAGGACTTGTTGATGTGAGAGGAAAGGGAGAGCGAGAACCTGATGCTTCCTGGTTGAAGCAGCAGGCTAGTGGTGTCCTTTGTTGAGACAGGAAAAATGTGGTCGGGGTTGCAAAAAAACAAGTGGGGAGGGATGGTTTGCAATAAATAAAATAACGTTGGGCTCCTTGTTTCATCAGAGTTAGGGGCAACGTCATGCTAACAACCAGAACATCTTTCCTTCATGTGAGCCCTGACTGGGACGGCGGCAGGAAAAAGTCATGCTTGTTTTGGTGCGTGGCTTCTGAGGTGAGGAAATTGCTTCTTGCAGCCTCAGAGTCTGAGCTGGAGTGAGAGCATCCATCCTGCAGACCCAGGGCTTCTTCCTTCTGTGACAGCGGGGGTTGAACAAAGCCTCTCTGATGAGCCTCAGACGGGAGCTGAATTTTCAAGACAAATAAAAGGGACCCAAAGACATAAGCTGTTTCTTCTCTGCTTTCAGAGGGAAGGGTCTTGGAACCAGGATGGAGCAGTGAAAGTGGGGAGGAGGGAGCTTCAATAAAAGCAGAAGGCGGGGCAGCTGGTTAGCTCAGTTGGTTAGAGCATGGTGCTCTTAACATCAAGGTTGCCAGTTCGATCCCCGCATGGGCCACTGTGAGCTGCGCCCTCCACAACTAGATTGACTTGGAAAAAGTCCTGGAAGTACACACTGCTCCCCAATAATTAAAAAAAAAAAAAAGTCCTGTTTCCCTTCCCCAATAAAATCTTAAAAAAAAAAAGAATAGAATTGACAGTGCAGTAGGGAAGAGAGATGTTAATAAACAATCGCAGAAACATAAAATTACAAATTGTGTTCTGTGCTATGGGGGGGGGGCGGCGTGCAGGGGAGGCAGGGGTTGGGAAATTATGTGAGGTATGAGCTGAGATGTGAAAGATAGAGGCGTTAACCACGTCCACGTGGGAAGGAAAATTCCCTGCGGAGAAAACGGCAGGTGCAAAGTATTTGGAAGCCGGAGTGGGACTGTATGCTGCGGTCTTTCCCATCTCATAGGCCTTGCACTTGCACTCGTAGTTCCCTCGGGAAATATCTCTTCTGAGATCCGATTTCCCACGGCTGGTTTCCTTCATTTAGCTCGTAGTTCGCTTGACATCTCAGATGGTCATTCTCTGTCCATCCTTCTAAAGTTAGCCCTCCCAGCCCCATCCCTTGCCTCGTTTTATTGTTTTACTTTGTTTTATTTTCGTCATAGCACCTACCACTAATTCAAACATTCATATTCACTTGTTTAACGTCCCCTGCCTCCCACCCCTAAGTGGATTTGGGGAGGGGGGCAGATTTCAAGGCTCAGTTCCTGGCGCCTGGAATACAAGAGTTGCTCCACGCATGTCCGTCGGATAAAGAAACGGCGCTTGGCGCAAAGTCTGCGTTTCCCGAAAGCCACAGGCAGGAAAGCAGACAGGATGGGCGCGGGTTCAGGGCACAGAACCTCTAGCGCCGGGGACAGCGTGAGGGGCACGCCGGGGGCGGGGCCGCCCACCGGAACCCAAGTATCGTGGCGGCTCCAGTTTCCGGCCGAGGGGGACACTTCCCGCGGAGGGACTGTCCCGTGGCACCCGGCAGGGCCGAGGAGGACGTGGAGGACCGGGAGCGGCGGCGATGAGCAACCACAGCCTGGACGAGTTCCGCCGGTGCTGGCAGGAGGAGCTGGCGCAGGCCCAGGCTGTGAGGAAGCGGCGGCGGCCGGAGGCTGCCGAGCGGCGGCCACGGAGGCCCGAAGTGGGCCCCGCACGCGGGGAGCAGGCCTCGGGGTACCTGGCGCTGGCCCAGGGCCTTCTGGAGGGTGCGGGGCGGCCCCCAGCGGCGCGGGTGACCCGGACCGAGAGGCAGGATGCGGCGAGCCGTTCGCGTTCCCCTCCGGCCCGTGAGGGCGCCGGGGGCGGGGAGCAGCTGGTGGACCAGCTCATCCGCGACCTGGTGAGTGACCGTCGCCTCCGCCTGAGGCCCGGGCCGGCCCCCTGTACAAATCTCCCAGTGAGCTGGACTGGCACACTGTGTGCCACCAAGAGGGGGAGAAAAACGAGTAGAGGTACACACACCTCTGGTTGTTGATGCGTAGAGTATCTCTGGAAGCAGTGGTTCCCAACTGGGGGCGACTTTTGTCCCTCGATTTGGCAGTGTTTGCAGACATGTGTGGCTGTCACGACTGGGAGGTGGGAAGTGCGCTGCTGCGAGCAGAAGCCCTGGATGCTCAGGCACATGCTACATTGAAGAAGTCTGACAGATGTTAAAAAAAAAAAAAAGTGCTTTGGAAAGGTGACTTAGCACCTGGTAAGGTGCCCAGGTCAGTCCAGATCTATGCAGGAGTTATTCCAATGGAAGGACATTTATTTGTAGGCTGAGGCAAGACCAGCCTGTGGGAGGAGACATAAACGGGAAAGATGATTAGGACAAAGGTACATTGGGGGCCTCACAGCTGAAATCGTCCCCACCGAACGTGACAGGGTCTTCAAGTTTCAGAACAATCCCGGGAGGTAGGCATTGTTAGTCGTCGTTTACAAGTGAAGGAAACTCAAAGAGGTTGTCTTAATTAGCCCCAGCATACCTACCCAGCTGATAAATTCTAAGACTTGAATTTGGATCCAGGTCTGTTGGGCTCTACATTTCACCAGGTAGGAGTTTCCCAAACTTGACTTGGTGTAAGAATCACCTTAGGCATTATTAAAATACAGGTTCTGGCCCCTCTCCAGACCTGCTGCCTCCATCTCTAGACGAGGGGCCCAAAAATCTGATGGCTGGGATGATCAGGCAAGTTGGAGACATTGTTCTCTGCTGTGTAGTTTCCTGTGGTTTGAGGTCCTGATTCCCAAGGCTTTCCAGCTGCTTACACTCCTGAGGCACTGATACCAAAAATAGTGGGGCCCTAAATGAAGTATTCTAAAAATGGCAGGGGCCTAGCCTGCTGGAGGATGCAAGGGGCGTATCAGAATCTAAGTTTCTATGTAGTTAGCGAAAGCCTGCACTGGAATGTGCATCTGCAGATCTCTGTCCCTTTCAGAATCTCCACATTAGGTACTGCGAGCAGCAGCCAACCTTTGGGGCACCGCTAATTTTACTTTTAGTATTTTGCAATCATCAGTAACACTGCTATAGATAATAATTCATTGTGTGCTTATAAGCTGTCTCCTTGGTCCTGTCTCAAAGCTTTAGAGACACTATCTTTAGTTCTCCCAACTGCCCTCTCGAATGGCCACTCTTAGCCCCATTTGGCAGATGAGCACTAGGAAGGCTCAGTCTACAATTGATTTTTTTAAAGGGCAGTAAACCTGCCCCCCTATCTTAAGTCTGAGAAATGATGGTAACCTTTCTGGAAAAGGCTTGGATTCATAATGCGTTGGTTGTAAGCCTCAACGCCCACAGAGGTCAGGCTGGTAATGCCAATGAGTGAAGTAGCCTAGGTTATTCGGTCCTTTTTCTCCTCATTCACCAGGTGTTTCGTTATGCATCTTTTCCAGATTTCAGCCATAGTTCTGTAGTGATTTGTTTTATAATGGCTATTGTGCTTTTTATCACATTAAATATTATAGTATAGAATTTGTCTTCATGCTATCCCTAAAGAAAAATACTCAATTATTTTTCTTAAACATAGCCCATAGGTCTTGTTTTTCCGCTTTTTAAAGTCTTTTTAAAAATCAAAGTTCTGTACTGAAGTGTATGAATGATAAATGTACAGCTTGATGAATTTTCAAGAGTGTACATAGCCATGTAAACAGCACCCAGATTACAGAACAGCATTAATAGCTTATCAGAACCCCCACATGTGCTCTTCTACCCATGGGTAACCACTCACCTGACTTCTAACACCTTATTTTAGTGATGTCTGTTTTTGAACTATGGAAGTAGAATCATACAGCATGTCCTCTTTTGTGCCTGGGTTCTTGCGCATAGCATTATGTGTGAGATTTATCCCTGTGAACATGTCATATTTTACTTATTCTACTGCTGATTGACATTATTGATAACTGGTTTGTTCATAGCCAGTTCGGAACTATTAGGGATAACGCTGCTGTGAGCGTTTTGTACATCTTTTGGAATGTGTACCTCGTTTTTCTTGGGGATGTGCCTAGTTGTGGAATTGCTGGGTCATGAACTATGCTTACGTTCAGCCTGAGTAGATATTGAGTTTTCCAAAGTGATTGGACTGGTTTTCTCACTTCTGATAGTAACTCAAGTATGTGGACTGTAGTATTCCAAGTTCTTCTTTGCCGTAAAAATAACAGCACCCAACTGAGATAGCGTAAGGCAACTGAACTTAACCCCACGTGGTCAGATGACAGTGACAAACTGGGAAATTCATGCTGCGGCTGGGCTAAAGGTGGTCGTCACTGCCCAGGTCAGCTGGTTGTTGCCCTGGAAGAATGTGGTCCCAGTGTTGCAGAGTCTTGAGATTTTCGTTTTTAAATTGGGAATGTGTATTTTCATGTGGACTGTCTGTTTTTGCTGCATAAAACACACCCCAAAACTTTGGCTTAAAACTACACGGTTTAGCTCATCATGTTGCAGGGTGGCAGGTTGAGCTGGGCATGGCTGGGCTCCCTCAAATGTCTGAGATTGGCTGCTGGTCAGCTAGGCAGCGCTGCTTCTGGGGGTTGTCTAGTTGTTGTTGTTGTTGTTGTTGGTGTGTGTGTGTGTGTGTGTGTGTGTGTGTGTGTGTGTCATGGGCGTCTCATCATCCAGCAGCGTAGCCCTGGGTCGGGGGCCTTCTCATAGTTAGGAGAGGAGGCTTTTGAAATCTCTGCCTAGGTCCTGTTTGTTATTGTCACGTTGGCCAAAGCAAGCCCTGTGGCCAAGGCCAGAGTCAGTGGAGTTACCCAAATGCCTGGAGATAGGGAGGCACAAATAGAGTAAGGGCGTTCATACGACAATCTACCACAAACCACTCGCATTTTTAATTGTTGATAACTAATTCAAAAAATAACATTTTAAGTGCTGACACTGCAGATTAAACAGAACCTGCTGGGTCTGCCTTGGGTCATGAGTTTGTGATATTTGCCTTATGTCTTCCGGAAAATCCTGGCTTGATCCATGAGTAACTCTTGAAAAGGAAGATTTCGTTTTATCTGGGATGCCCCAGAAACTCACAGGCTGATCCAGTTGACATGAATGGAAAATAAAAATCTGATACCTCCTTCTAACATAACCATCCCCCCCTTTTTCCTCCAAATTTGATACACTTCTGTACTAGTACATCCTATGGTATTTTTGTGCAGTGCGGTCTCTTTCACTTCAGGCTGCAGTATCACCACTAGAGTGAGAACAACTACTAAGTTAGCAGTCAAGGGTTAAGTTGCCTTTTGATGGGTAGGTGAACAGCACCACCTCAGAGTTTCATTTGGCCAGATACACGCCATACTTTTGATGGACAAGCACGGTTGAAATGAAAACTTAGAAAAGCGTCTCCATGAGCCTTGTCTTCTCTTGTGCAGCTTTTAATACTAGCACTTAGAAGCCACCTGTTTTTAGGTGGCGAGTTGGGAACACCTAAGTTATCGTCTTGGTATGTGGTTCAACTAGTGAAAGAAATGATACACCTCTGGACAGAATTTCAGAGGCAGCAAGTAGGCACTTTCTCTTTTGTCTTCTGTTTGTCTCTCTTCAAAAAGTCAGGCTTTCGGAAGGTCGTGGACCCACTTGAGTATAATTGTAAATACGCTGCTTTTCTTCTTCACTGTGGTGGCTGTGATATCCAATTGCTTGATTTCATTTTTATTCAGGTGATAGGTCCAGACTCTGGGCTGCAGGCCGCCAGCACCCCACTCAAACTGACTTAAAAAACCCAAACTGGAATCTGTTGGTTCATGTAACTGAAATTCCAGGTGGTAGTGCTTGTTCTGGGTGCGTAGATAATGTAATTAGAAATCTCTCCATCTCTTGGTCCTACTTTCCTTTTATTGGCTTGATTCACGGGCAGGCTCTTCCCTCTTTGGGATAAAATGGCTACCAGCAACTGCAGTCTTACATTCTATCAGGTTAGCGACCCGGGAAAGACAGCATCTGTTTTGTTTTCTGTAGCAAATCATGAACTTTAGTTCCCATCGGTCCAGATTGGGTCATGCGTCTGTCCGTGAGCCAATGACTGACTCAAATTGGCCAGGCCTGTATCCATTGCCCATTCCTAAAGATAAGAATGGGGTCAGCCCCATCTAAACTGTGTTGACCAAGAGTGAGAGTGGGGTGATTTCTTAAAAGAAGAGGGAATGGCTGCTGGGCAGCAAACAACAGAAACAAGACATGTCCACTTTAGGTGAGTAAGTGTTTGAAGCAGCACGAAACTATGGGAATGTATTAATATGTGTTTTCTATTCATCAGACAAATATGTGTTGATCAGCTGGGCGCTGGGGAATAGACAGTAAACGGAACGGATACTTCCTGACCTCAGGAGCCTACCGTCTTGCTTCTTTTAACTAAAAAGATGACATTAGTGGCAGCAGGCTGGTCCTGGTCAGGAGTCCAGGCTCTAGAGTCAGGCAGTCCCAGGTTCAAATTCAGTCTCTGCAACTGACTAGCTGTTTGACCTTTGTCCAGTTAACTTGCCAGCCTTCTCTGTCATGTGAGGATGATGCTCGTGTCTGTCTTGTGAAGAGGTAATGAATAAGACGTGGGACACTGTTAGCCCCCAGCCTGGCACACATACAGTAAGCAGCCAACATATGACGCTGTTGCTATGGTTATCATTAGTATTACGGAAGACTTCATTTCACTCCCACTTCCTCGTTGCTAACAGTTATCACTGCTAAGCCCCTCGCTTCCCCACGGCTCGGATGGGGAATCCCTGGAGGGCAGGGATACTTACTCTTGTACTTCTGCCTGTGGTACTTAGTGCCGGAGGGACCTGTCTGCATTTGTCGAGTTGAAATAATAGGGGCAGAATGGCTGTTTCCAAAGGTAACCTTATAAAGAGGCTCTATGGTTATTAGAACATTCAAAGCCTTTTTCAAGTTAGGATTTGGGTTTTCAGGCCTGATACGTTTTAATACTGCTGGCCAATATTTATTGCTCACTATGCCAATATTTAATGTGTCAGAGCTTACATCTGTGTTGTCAACAAGATAAATTGGATGGCTTCACTTCTGTTTTTAAGTTAGAAACAGGGAAACTTTCTAATATGAGATGAAAAGACAAATGGAATCAAATGTGAACTCATGAATTGTACCTGGAACAACTTCCCTTCCTCTCTGCTCTTCTTTGCCTTCCTCTTAACTAAAGCTCAGCTTGAATTCTCTCTCCTATGTTAATTCTTCCCTAATCCCTCCAGCCCAAAGTTCTCTTCCTTCTTCCTTTCCCCCAATAAAAAGTCCTGTTGTCAGTTCCATTCATTTTTCTCCTGTTATGAATGAGCAGGTCTCTATTTGGGCACATTTTGAAATAAGCTCTGTGTATCCTAGAAGAACTTGTAACTTAGGTCATCTCTTTGTTGGAAGGTTCTGCTGCTTGAAACAGTTTGGGCTTCATTCATTTCATTCCATAAATATTTACTAAGTGGCTTCTTAGAACCAGGCACTGTTCCAGGCACAGAGGAGACAGCAGTGAACAAGGCAGAAAAAAAAGAATTTACATGCTGGGGAAGGGGCTAGAAAATGAATAAATAATTGTAAGGAATGAAGTCGTCTGGAGAAAAATGAAGCAGGTGGAAGGGATAGCGTGTGAACGTGTTTGGGAAGAGCTGGCATTTTAGATATTGCTATCCAAGAGGGCCTTTTGGGGAAGATCTCCTTTCATGGAAGGAGCTGAGGGAGCAAGCATGCTGAGTTCTGGGGGCGGGGCTTCTAGGCAGAGACCAGTACATGCAAAGGTTCTGTGGTGGCCGGAGCCAGCTGGTCCCATGGCCTCTGACCTGTGTGGTCACATAGGGCCCCAGGCTTAGAAGGAAACTGTGCTCCGTTGAATACCGTATTGTTACCGTCTTGAAATTCTTAATCATTTTCAAACAAGGGACCCCACATTTTTGTTTTACAGTAGGCTCTACAACTTATATAGCTGATCCTGTTGGTAGAAATGTGCTTGGAGAGTTGGGGACCTTTGACATGAAACCCTTTATTTATTTACTCTTTGCACAAAGAAATCCATACCCACACTAGCCCTAAGCTTCTGACAAGGGAGTGCCTCCTCCCCCTGACTTCTCCTTTCAGGATCCAAAAGCTCTGATCCCAGCGTAGACTAAAAGGGGCTTTGAAAGCAGGGGTCGGCCTCTTCTGCCTGACACCAATGCTCTCCATGCAGCTTCCTGGGATTCCCCAGCACCTGGACCCCCAAGGCCTTTCCATTGGCATTTTCTGCCTCCGTCCCTTGTCAGAGTCAAGGAATCAGACCAGTAGGTGGTGAATGAGAACGGTTCTTGAAGTTGGAAGGCCCGTAGAAAAGTGGTAAATCAAATCCCAGGGATTTGCTCTTATAGCGAGGCCTGGGGATTAGGTTAAAAGTTAAGAGATAAATGGGCCTTTTGTGCACTGCTTGAGAGCTTAACCACTCTTTATAGCATTGTTTCCTTGGAGAAATGATTTCAAAGTTCTAAATAGCTGATTTGCTAATGAACTTCGGAATACCTTAGGGGGCTGTCTATACTGTCTTTTGTACTCTCCTGTTTTTATTCTCTTTTACATGGAGATGACTTATCTCTATAAAAGATTTTAGCTCTTTGAGTGTGGACGTCATTTCTTACACATTCGCTAGCAGTACTTCCTTCACCCCAGCAGCTGGCAGGGCCCTGAATTTAGATAGCGTTTTGAACATAAAACACCTTATTTTAAAAATGTATTTTTTTTTTTTTTGTCAATGAAAATATCACATCTTCATTGTAAAAAAATGGTTCGGAGAAGAATGCAGAGGAACAGAAAAGCAAATCTCTGTTAGTGTCATTTCTTAGAGGCTCCTGCTTTGTATCAATAAAAACCATTTTGAGACAAGATCGGGATTGTAAATAAATGAATGCCAATTTATCTTGATAGTGTCTCAGACTTTTTTTTCCCACCCATTTTTTTCCTTTAAAGAACACAGGTGAAACTGGGACCCATCCATTGCTTCTGAGTGAGACTGGGGGTCTACTTCACTCAACTCTTGCAGTATGTGGAAAGTTGAGATAAGTAAGTTCCTTTAGAAAACAGTCTCGCTTCAGTCACAGGTTTAGCAGAAATGTTATTGCGTGGCTATTGTGTGAACTCGAGATGCTTTTCTCAGTTTCTTAAAACACCACCTAGAGAGATTTAGTGTTCTGTTTGCCTTGGAGATAGATATTGAGAACAAAACTTAAGGCACTTTCTTCACTTTTTACTGATTTGGCTCTTAGTAATTATCCCTTCTTCTACTAAACAAGAGAAGACAGATTGGATTTCTAACAGAAAAGCACAAATCCAATCCATTTACAGAATTAGTCTTACATTAGCCCGTAGGAGTACAGGTCAGCCTCCCTGGGGATGGGTCTATTTGCAATTTCTCTTAGCATTTTTGGAGTAAGTCCAGTAGACTTTGGGAAAATCTAGTATTCACTGACTTTGAATTAACAAAGTAACATGACCCCTTTGTGGGTTTCTTTTCTTTTTCTTTTTTTCTTTTTGGCTTGATTGAGAAAGTATTGATTTTTATATCTGTATAATTTAGGGTTGTGGTTCTCAGCTTTTAGTGAGAATCCCTAAGGAAGAGATGCTTGAGCTCCACCTCTGGAAGTTTGGGGCAATAGATCTGAGACCCTGGGCATTTCGTCGTCGTCTTTTTTTTTTCTCTTAAACTCCAGAGATAATTTTTATATGTAATATAGGACAAGAGTCATCAGTAGTGGTAGAGAATCAATATATGAGCCATTAATTTAAAAAGCCAGGTTGTAATAAAAAAAGATGCTTTTCCTTAACTTTGAAGGAACGTTAATTTGAATTTATTGGTCTTCTGTATGGTCTTCTATAGCATAAATCTGACCCTTCTCACATTGCTTGGGCTATCAAGTTAATGCGAAATTATTCTCTAAACATTTTAGTCATGTTGACATTTTTATAGTGTGGCCAAGTTTCCCTATATTAACATTTCCAGGGGCTTTAATCTCTTCCTTCTTGGAATATCTTTATTTCTGAAATGCTAACTTGTTCATTCTCATGTTTTTAAGTCGGTAAGCTATAGAGTTGGTTAACGTGGCCCATAACTTTTTAGATGGCTCTGTGCTTCAAAATAGCCTCGGTGGAAATCTGATAGTACCCTTTAGATTACAAGGTATTTCTCTGCACACTTGTAGCAAATAGTACTTTTTACTTCTATTTATGAACTGTGGGAAGTACCAAATGAGAGTGCTTAAGACATTATGCTGCTGCTATTAGGGTTTGCGTGGTTATAGGGCTACAATCTCCTTTCAGGATGGCTCCCCATTCTTGTCAAATCGTGTACCTGCAAAAGAGTTGCGTTTTCAATCACAGGGTCGGTGCTCTCAATACTTTAGTAAGGTGTTTCCCAAGTGCTGCATTACTAATAATAGCAAGGTGAAGTTTATGAATGATTTACTTAACCTTGAAGCTATGCTAGTTTGTTTGTTTGTTTCTTGGTATAATAATGTCACTTACTCGTATTCCATTATGTCTCCTTGAGTAGAGGAGAGGGAAGTAGATTTTACCTGCTGTCTCCAGAGTTGTACATAAGAGTCCTTGGGAATATGTTGAACACGGAACTATCATGGATTGCATCTGTTGCTTTGGAAAAAGGGTGGATTATTCATGAAACAGGCTCTCAGATGGAGATTTGCATGCAGGTGCCTTAGTGGGTTGGCCTTTCTCAGAGGTCCCGAATTGAGGCAAGGGGCCAGGCCTTGACTAGTCATTGGATGCACACTGCCCTCCAGGAGAGGATGTAACCTTGGACGAGGCAGCTTGTTTGGCCAAGCGCGGTGCCTAACTCAGCTGTGAGCCAGCAGCAGGCAGCATTCTGGACAGAGTGGGGAATGAGTGACACGGGGGGAATCTGAGAGACCCACCGTAGCATCCACTGCAGAGCCATTGATAGAATATCTTGCCAAAGATTCCATGTGGGAAACAGGAAACTAGCATTTGGATCCCGACCTTGTGGGTCTACATATTCTTAAGATGTGGACCTTCCTTTAGTATTTTGGTTCCCTTTTTTCCCTGCCATTCCCCAACCAGTGGAAGGTTGGTTACATGAAAGTTTTGGGACTTGATCTCTTCTGGATTGACCATAATTTTGGAGTTTACATATAATTCTAAGAGCACAGTGATTTTTTTAAAAAAGTTTGGCTTTGTAATATTGGTATTTACCAATTTTAATTCAGTGCTCTGAAATAGCTGTTGCCCTCCAAAACTTATGAATAAGCAGGAACCATCACAACTGGTGCCTTGACTTCCAGACCAGCATGGCGTCTCTGATCATTTGTTGGTGCGGGAACCATAGCATCCCGGCTGGTCATTTGCACCCTGGTGGCTGTGTCCTTTCCATTCACTATCCACTAGAGGAAATCCTTCATTGATCATTACTGTGGTATTAACTTTTAAAAGAGATGATTCTTTTTTAAAAGTCTTCTCAGAAAAGGCCTGTTTTGTGATATATCCAACATTCAGACTCCTGAATAACTTAGCCTTCCCTCTCCCATCCCCTTGCCGCTGTCACCAGCTATCAGCTGCGTCTAGAATGACAAGGGGAGACAGCATTCTGTGTAAGCAACAAGGTGGAATGGGAGTGACGGGATGTGGACGTAATCAACAAATATTGATTGAAGGATAAAGGAATAGGAGTGGTACTCAAGGGACGAAAATAGCAAAATTAACAACCAATTAGTACACACTTAGCCCAGGTGGTTGTGCCAAACCCTTTCCATGCATAATACCGTGTTTCCCCGAAAAGAAGACCTCGCCGGACCATCAGCTCTAATGCGTCTTTTGGAGCAAAAATGAATATAAGACCCGGTCTTATTTTTGTATAATATAAGACCGTATATAATATAATATAAGATAAGACCGGGTCTTATATTCATTTTTGCTCCAAAAGATGCATTAGAGCTGATGGTCCGGCGAGGTCTTCTTTTCGGGGAAACGGTATTATTTCCTTTTATTCTTAGCAACATCCCTATTCATGGCATTTATCTGTTTTGCAGATGAGGAAGCTGAGTCTCAGCTGCATTTAGCCTGGTGTCGCGGTTAGTCAGGTGGCAGAACCAGGACTCTCAGTTTGAATCTGTGCTCTAGTCGTCCACTCTGTGCTGCATGCCAAGGCTCATGGGGGCTGGGGTCAAAGAGATGGTGGCAGGGGTGGGGTATGCTCAGGGAGAGCCATTGCCTTGGGGATGAGAATAGAGAATTGGCAAAAGAGGGAAGGCTCCTGCCACCACAAGTGTGACTTTTCCACACTGGAATAACGAAGAACAGAGGTGATTTCTCCTGCTTCTTCACGGTAGTGTCAAGTCCAGACACCCGTTTCTAGTTAGCCCTGAAGGGACTGACTGAAAACAACAGTGTTTGACATCTCTTAACAGTGAAAAGCTAAATATGGGTTCAGTTTGCATGAGCACAGGCTCTTCTTTGCCCTTATTCTGCTTGTGTGAGGATCAGGAACATTTTCTCTTGTTTCAGGAGTCGGTAAGGTAGACTTCTCCGCCTCGCCGTAGTCAAATCATCCAAAAGAGAAAGCAGGAGGAAGTTTAAGGTCGCAAATGATGGTCTCGTCTGTGGCTTTCCTCCACTGGCCGTCACTCCCTTCAGGGTTGTGTGGAGGAGTCTCAAGTCATATCTGGGCCGAGAGAGAAAGTGATGCCTCTTTTTCCTGCTGAGGGAAGCCAGGTAATTGTAGGAGGGGACCTAGCCTGACATTAAAGGATGGCTCTTCATTATTTTTTCAGGCGAGGACCCCTTTGTCTTTCAGTAACACTTGCAGATTGTTTCCTGTTCATTTTCCCCCCCACCCCAGAATAGCTAACATTTCTCTCCTGATGTAACATTCTATTCCTTCTTTGCCCACAGAGAACTGCCAATTCTTACTCTTTTTGGCCTCTAGTGACCCTTTTTGGCCCTCACACTTAGCCTTGCACTGTTTTTTTTTCAGTTGAATACATTTCCTTCTTATACCCTAGATTATCTTTTAGCCCTGAGAGTCCTAGATGAATGGAAAACACGATTCCAGAAAAATCTTTACCCTGCATCTTGGTAGGGTTTACATTGGTGCTCATACTCCCTTAAAAATGCTGAGACTGTTTTCAGTTTTGAGATGTCAGCCTTGCCATTTTTGACTGTTGTGTTTGCATGGTGAATTAATAATTTGCTTGCAACCAGTAAGTCACTGATGTCAGCCAAAGCTCATTAAAGATGAATTGTATTAAGCAGGTTCTGTTTGGATGGAGAGCACTGCTTTCCCTAGCTTTGCAGAAGCACACACCAAAGTGAGCTTTGGCAGGTGGATTTCAGAACAGGCAGAGCGGTACATATGCACACTTGGCTTTTTTTCTGTTTCACACTCATATTTCTTTGTGCTACCAGGATCGTCATGACAGCCTTATCTCTCAAATAAAGCCTGTTACCTCATCCCTAATTGCTTATCCAAAGGCAGGCGAGCTCTAATTTCTCTGCATGAACAAATGACACCGAAGAAGAACGGCTTTGTTTGCACTGGCTCACTCAGGTTAACCAGCGTAAGCCCCTGAGTGCATTAGGGAACCGTGTGCTTCTCCAGCGGCCAAGGGGAGATGGCGTTCGCCTCACTCAAGAGCAGCGCTTCATTTATTTACTTTTTGCTCATGTTCATGGCCCGAGTCCCCTTTTTCTGATGAAAACACGTTAGTGACCTAGGTCAGCATTTCTGCTACGGCTCGGGGTACTCACTCCCCTCCACGTTGGGGGGTGGGAGCAGTTGTCCTGGGGGCCTCCGTGATTTCAAGGCTTACTCTCTTGGCGGCCTGCTGCTCACCTTTCCTTAGAGGCCAGGAGGCTTTCACACACTTCTGCACAGGTACCTGTGGCATGCCTCAGGCTGCAGAGTAGCGCCCTTGCTTCTCCCTTTTGAAGGTGAATGGGAAATGGTCTTTTGGATTTCATAAGTGAACGTGAGGGTAGGCTTGTGGGGGTCAGAGAATTGGGAATGGCCGCCAGGTTCTGAATTAGTCCTGGGACTGTGCCCTGCTGAGTACCGAGGGCGCTTTGCTCCTCCTGGGAAATGCCAGCATCTTTCTTGTCGCCACCTAAGAACATCTCTGGTAATTTAAAGGGTGTAAGTATGAGCATTGTCAAATCCCAGCATTGTAAGCTCGTTTCCTTCTTTTTTCCTCCTCAGAATGAAATGGATGATGTGCCCTTCTTTGACATTCAGCTGCCTTACGAACTGGCAATCAATATATTTCAGTACCTGGACAGGCAAGACCTGGGAAGGTGTGCGCAGGTAAGCTGTCAGTAACCGATGCCCAAGATTCCCCGACATGTGTGACTGAAGTGTGGGAAGCTCCTTCGGAACAGAAACTGACTTAGCAGTGTTACCAGCTTTAAAGGATGAATGGATCGGGTAGCAATTTGACTTGAAGGAAAGCAGCCCTGAGCTTAAGGGGTTATGTTCCACATCCCCACTGGGTGTTTATCTTTTGGTGACCGTCTGCTCAAGAGCTGCGTTCTCCCTGCCGTCTGAGTGATGGCTGACCTGTGGCTGTGTGCTCAAGGCTCACGAGTCTGTGCTCAGACGAGCCAGACGGAGCTGTTAATGTCCTCACCGTTTTTAACGCAAAGATGTGAGATGCGAGCTCTTGGTTTAATCAAGCCAGTTGTTAGGTTGGGGGCCGAGGGTCAACCTGGGGACAAAACAGTGAAGTCATGTTTTAGGCATATAGTCCCAATTACCCTTTAAAGACCAGAATCCCACTCAGTGAGGTGCGAGGCACGTGAGACCGGAGACCCCCCAAGGGAATCGGAGGTCAGCGTCCCCCATCTCATGCTTACTCTGGGGCATGCGTTTGTGGAGTGGGGTGGTGGGAGATATCGTCTGGGCCAAACTCCATTGTCCGCACGAATCGCAGGGGATCTTGATAAAATGCAAATTTGGATTCAGGAGGTCCCGGGTGGGGCCCGGTCGTCTGCATTTCTACCCAGCTGATGCCAGTGTGGCTTTGCCATGCTTTGACAGACCATTGTGATTAGTCTCTTGTTCTTTTCTTTTTGGTGGAGAGTGTAATTGGCGAAGAGTATATCATTTCTCACATATTAAATGTGTATATGTTTGCTGACCGTTTAGCTTTTCATGGACAGCCGTGTTCCCCAGAAGACCCTGGAATATCCATTGTCCATAACTGCCAAAGAATTAGTTTGTTTAGTGGTTACCATTTCCCATCCCTGGATTCTATAATCCGTTTTACACAAGTGTCTATACCCTCAAGAGAAAGGGTTTGGTAAAATTGAGTGGTAGGAGAACTAGACACTAAAATCCGAGGTGCCACCAAGAATGTGAAGTTAAAAATATTAAGGACATTTTAGAGTGGTGAAAACTATATAGCCAGATTTAGATTCCAGAACTTGCCACCTCTATGGCAGCTTAATGAAATCACACATAATATAGGATAACTTAGAGACTTTCTGGTTTTACACTGTTTCTTTAGGAAGCATTTTGCTCCATCAAAATGATTTTTCTACTTAAATAGGAATTTGAAAAAGTTTTCAGTGTTTTTGATTGCCACAGTATTACTTCAGTGGAGGTGTTGGCAAGTCTTCTTCGATGCAGAAATCTTTGGGAAGTTATGGAAGAAATTATTCAAAGGCTAAAATTCACTAAATAAAATGTACTGAATTGTAAACCATGCTCAGAGCCTATCGATTACGTTAAGTAAGAGCCCCTACATTGTCTTCTACTTTCCCCTTGGAAATTGTATTTGTTATATTCTAACTTTACACATTGGCCCCGTTCCCAAGAGTTGAAAACAAGGGTGTAGCTAAGTGAGTCCAACTCCTGGATTTCAGCCTGACGCTGTTAAGCCAGAGTCTTGGACTAGGGTCTAATAGCGAGCTGCTTTCCACAAAGTCAGCATTAGATGATAAAATCTTCATTCTTGATAGCGAGCTGCTGTTTAAGGAATCTTTTCTTTTAACATTGCTTTTTGCTCTCTTGCTTTGTAGAGGGCCATGTGGCTTTCACATCTGCTGCTGGTTTTCTCATCCAAAGAGTTTATCAGCGAAAGATAGGATCTAGTGGAAGAAGAGATCCCCCTTTTGGTACAATGGGGCTGCATTTCAGGGTAGATTGGTTATGCTGGTGAGATTATGCTGCAGGTGTGAACAGTTTAATTTGCAACACAGTAGTCCAATTGTCCCTCAGAATTCTTCCCTCTTTGGCCAGTTGGATTTTTGTTGTTGTTTTTTTGAACCTCAATTTTAGAGCACATGTATAAGAATAGAAAATATTTTAAACAGAACCCCTAAAGTGGCTCGATCTGTGAAGCCAGACTTTTTTTTTCATTGAGCATTTGCACGAAGATGACAGTGGATGGCCAGTAGTTTGTAGAATTGGCTTTGTTTTTCAAGCATTAAAATAAAACCACAAAGTAATAAAAAATAAGTAGCGTTTTCATTTGTTTCTCATGGCGTTTTTATTTTTGAAACAGGGAAGAAGTCCTTCTGTTGAATGGGAGGCCCTGCTGCTTTATGATTTTTATTTTAGAGGGGGCTCATTCTCTCTGTCTCTCTTGTTCTCTCTTTCAATGTAGCCACCTAGGGATTTTAGTGAAATTGGGCCAGTTTCGTGGAATTGGCACCGTGAACTATCTGTGCGTCCTTGGAGAAAACCTGTATGCTTAGATCTTTATGCCAAATTGGTAACTGACTCATGGTAAGGAACCCTGAGCAGGGAGGACTTTTTGGGATTTAATTATGCCACAGACTATGCTGGAGAACTCATTTTGGTCTGCCGTTGTCTCCTTTCCTCATCCCCTCTCCCTTTATACTTTGGGAGGCTTTCTGCTTCCAAATCCAAAGGCCTGCTACATTAGTGGGTGATCCCTGTGTGCTTTTGATGCTGACTTCTCTAGCTCCATGCTATCAAGAGTTGTCCCTTGACGTTTAGTGTCTCCGTGGGAATGTATGAGGCTGAAATACCTCGTAAGTTATACATCGGGCGGTTCACCGAACAGTTTCATCATCTTGGTATTTATAATTTTATGTTCCTTTTGTTGTGTGTGCCCATAGGATTTCTGGCACTTTAAAGGATAGTAGTTTTAAATGACTAACAATTACAAAATTGTTGTTCAAAATTCCAAAATTGTTTGGTTTTTATGAGACGAGTAAATGTGCTGTTATATTACAGCATGAATAATTCTGAGGAGTGAAGGTTTTGAGGTATTTATCAACATTCATTTTTAAAAGCTTAATTATAAATTCACAGGAAGTTACAAAACAATAGTACAGAGCTGTCCCATGTACCTATTAACTGGTCCCCCATTGGTAATACCTTGCGTCATTAGAGGACAATATCAAACTCAGGACCACAGAGCTGGTTCACATCCCACCAGTTTTACCTGCACTAACTCGTGTCTGCAGTTTCATCACAGGTGTAGATTCGTGTGACCACAGCGAAGATGCACGACGTGCTGCCCTTTATGGCCATGGGTCACCTCTTCCCCTCCCATTTCTCACCTCTGGCAGCCTGGCCTCGATCTCTAGGAGTTTGTCTTTTGTAATTAGCATTTTTTAAAACATATACTTTAGTTGTATGTATTTCCTAATGTATAGTTTTAGAAGTTTAGCTGCATTGACAACAATGTCACAGTTTCAAGCAAAAGGTAGAAAAATGTGTATAAGGAGGCAAGACGCAGAGGTTAAAACACTTCAGATTTATGATAAAATTAGTGAGCAAGAAGTAGGTGTTACCAAAATAAATAAGTAATTCTGGGACTAAAACCAGTATATTAGATAATGATATTTCAAGTTTCAAGGAAAATGTGATGTTACGATTTTCCCAGATGTCCAAATAGGAGAAACTAAAACCTGAGGTTTTATAGTTAAAGATCTTAATGAAGTCTTTAAAAGTCGGGAATCCATAGCCAAGTGCAGCTAAATTGATTTCATAGCAGAAATGACTCTGAAGACCTGTCGTTGCTGGCAGGGTTCCCTTAGTTCTTAACTTTCACTTCTGCCACTAGAATTCTCTCTCCAGGAGATGCCTGCAGGCCCGAGACGCAAGCACCCTCAAGAGTTTCCTTTTAATTCACCAGGTTGCAGTTGCTGCCTCCTGTAAGTGGGGTTTAGGAAAAAGCAAAGAACTCTAGAAGTAAAGGTGGCTGGCTAGGTAACACAAGAATGGCGAAGTAGTATTGATAATTATTTCTACTGAGTGGTGGGGACTTAAGACTTCTTTGTAGTGTGCAGCTTACTTTTGTGTGTTTGAAATTTTCCATACTAAAAAGTTTAACAGAAAAACGAGCAGAAAGCAAGAGGTTGGATTTGAATAAGAAAGGCAGAGCCTCAGTTTGACTGAGGACAGCACATGCTAGAAGCTAACCTTTGAAAATACGTACAGTCCAGTTTTTTAAAGTGTTGAATTAAAAAAAAAAGTGGGACTTACTCTTCTCCTTCAGTTATTTACAGAGGGCCTAGTATGTGCCATGTACCTGTCATTCAGAAAGCTTGCCTCAGATGCAATAAATACATCACTACACATAGAGTCTATCCGATGGCGCTAAGTGCAATGGAGAAGGAGCAGACGGCAGAGGTGATGTGGGGTTCACTTTGTAGTGTGCAGGGGAGACTGCAGGGAAGGTGACCTTTGGGTGGAGACCTGAGGAGGGAAGAAGGCAGCCGGGAGGTCTCCGCAGGGGGGAATAGCACGTGCAGTCCCTTCAGGTGGGCACACCTCCCGTGTCTGAGGCACAGCAGGTGGGTCACAGTGCCTAGGCTGTCGGCCCCCCAGAGTTGTTCACCCAATCCTCAGAAGTGAGCCGTGAAGCTTACTGCTGTGTTCAAAGGAGCTCAGCGCGTGGATGCTCAGGATTTTGCTGTGGGATAATTATCCAGGTGGGTTCAATGCAATTACAAAGCTCCTTATCCGAGGGTGGCAGGCAGTCAAGAGGAGAGAAGATGCGATGGTACTGGCTTTGCAAATGGAAGGAAGGGGCCACAAGCCAAGGAATGCAGGGGGCCTCTAGACGCTGGAACGGCCGAGGAAACGGTTTTCTCTGAAGCCTCCAGAAGGAAGGCAGTCCAGCCGCCAATACCTTGATGTTTGACTTCTGGTCTCTAGAACTGTCAGAGAACAAACTTGTATTGTTTTAACCTCTAAGTTTGTGATACTTTGCTAGAGCATCAGTAGGAAACCAGTAGCGGGGTGTCGTGAGCAGACAGGGCTAAGAGAAGGCGAGATGGTCAGAATGTGAAAGGCACTCACCCATGAACAGAACTTGAACTTCTAGTCTGCGTGAGACGGGGCATCATTGAAGTGTTTTGAGCAGAGTGACCAGGTCTGACTTACATTTGAAAGGATCATTTTGGCTGCCGTGTGGAGATGAGGCTGTAGTGGGACAAGGATGGCAGCGGACCGGTTTGAAGCTGCCGAGGTAACTCAGATGAGAGAATGGTGGCTTGGAGCAGGACTGTACCAGGAGAAGTGGGCGGAGTCAGGGCCACTGATGGGCTGGGTTTGACGGGAGGAGGCGGAGTCAACACGAACTCCAAGGTGTTTGGCTTGAACGGCTGGATGGACAGCTGGCCTTTACTGACAAGGGGGAAACGGTGTGATGAGCAGGTTGGGGGAAAAGATCAGTAGTTGGATGTGAGTCCGGAGGTGAGTTTGGGTTCAACTCTGGGCCGAAGATCTAAATTTGGAAGCTGTTAGCAGCCTGATGGTGTTTAAAGCCAGGAAACTGGACAAGGTGGCCAGGGAGATGAGTGCAGGTAGAGGAAGGGATTCAGGGATGGTGCCCAGGGGCGCCAGCGTGGTTACAGGCTGAGGAGACCGAGGAAGAGACTGAGAAGGCAGCACTTTTTAGACAGGAAGAAAACCCAGAGTGGCTGGCGAGTTCCCTGGAGGCTAGGGATAAAAGTGTTCAAGCAGGTGTTAGCGCTGCCGTCAGTCAAGTGAGAGAGGACTGAGAAATGACATTTGGATTTAGCAGTTTGGAGGTCACTGGTGACCTTGACCAGAATCAGTGGCGTGGTGTGGGCAAAAGTGAGCAGATTGAAGAGCGAATGGAAATTGAGATAGCGAGTCTGTATACAGCTCTGTATATGGCGTGTCCTCCCAAGCAGACTTGGTATATGAATGTGTGACCAGAACAATGACACTTTTCCCCTGTTGTGGGCCTCCCTGGTAACCCTAATCCAGGCAGAGGCAATAAAGCTAATTTTTGAGCCACGGGGGCTTTTCTTTTTTCCTTTTTCTTTTTTTTTGTAGTGCTGCAATTCACAGTGGTGCTATAAAGCAAAATACTGGAGACACTTTTATTAGCAAATTCTTGCAGCTGAGGCTCACTCAGTGGGGCTTTTACTGGGCAGAGCCATTCCAATCCTGGTGTATTAAAAAAAGACCATTTGGCCGTTGGAAAATTTAGGCTTGTAAACTTGCTACATTTAATATAACTTAAGAAATCCAAACAATTAGATTTCATTTGGGTGAGACTCTTTAAAATTTACTTGTGAATGTTTAACTAGGTGGTTTTTTTTTCCTCCAGGATTAAAAGAAATTCTTAAAACCTGTCATTTTTGTCCTCCTTTAAAAGAAGGGAAAAAAAGGCACCCTCCTTTTATAGTTTGCGAAAGAAATTGTTGGCACATTTCTATGTTTAATACCTAATTGTAGGTGCAATCCTGATCCCTTTTTGGAAGTAATTCTCACCTCTAGCTTTTATAAATCCCTCACAGAGATTTATTGTTTGTTATCCGGGAATTAAACTTTATCCTGAATATCATTTTCTAGAAAATAAGCTCTATGATCTAGAGGTTAGTGGTGGGGATGGATGGTGCACCAAAACGTGCACTTTTTGTTCTCAGTTTTTCATACCATAACCCTGTTGTACAAATTTCAGATTGTTATTTAAAACGACCTGGTATTTTCTTTGAAGCTGATACTAAAAATCTCTTTTCAGCTTCCAAAGTTTTTAAGGTCTGATATATTTGAGACTTCTTGAACAATCTCTGCAAAGCTCCTCCATTTTAAAGCGGCTGACATTTGTATGGTGTAGTTCCCATGAAAAGTTATCCAGAATGTTTAATTTAATTGGGATCTCCTAGCTTGTAATCAACTAAGTACTGATTCGGATTCTCCTGAAATGCTGATGATTCAGTGGCTCCATCTAACAAAATACAGCCGTCTAGCTAATGGTTGGGCTACAGAATAATAAAGATTGCCCCTATTTGGGGCCAGTCTTGTGATCCAATCTGACTGAAAGGGCAGAGACCAGAGCATTTCCTTGTGGTCCATGGGGTGTCACCCACATGAGAAGGGTGTAGTTTGGCAGGTTGAGGTGGAAAGTGGTTGAGAATTGCTGGCCTTACTGCCCAGCATATGGTTAGCACCCAGCACGTCTTAATTCATTGACCAATAACCCATTTCAGTGTTTTCTAAAGTACCTTCTGCAGAGCCCTAAGCTTTGAGACAGCCCTTGTAAGAAGTGTTTAGGAACCAAATAAGTTTGGGGAATGCAGCTTCTTACATCTCCTTCTTAGAGATATGTAATACAGGTCAGTCTATTAAAAGCTCTGAGAAGTTCTGCAGCAAAGAATCCTTCCTAGTTTTGTGTAAACCCGTGTTGCCCAAACACATTGGACCAGGGAATCCTTTTTTTAAAAATAAATTTTATTGGGGAATATTGGGGGATAGTGTGTTTCTCCAGGGCCCATCAGCTTCAAGTTGTTGTCCTTTAATCTAGTTGTGGAGGGCGCAGCTCAGCTCAAGTCCAGTCACCGTTTCCAATCTTAGTTGCAGGGGACCCAGCCCACCATCCCATGTGGGAATTGAATCGGCAATTGAGAGCTCGCGCTCTACCCAACTGAGCCTTCCGGCCACCCCTGGAATCCTTTTTTGAAGTAACTTGTTAGTGCCCTGAGGAGCTGTTCTTTTGCTGTGCATGCTTTGGGAAGTACAGGTCTATGTAACAAAATCATGACTTACATATGATCGCTTAGCCGCTCTGAGTCTTGCAGCCATTACTTGTACATTTTATAATTTTTACCAAAAAAAAGGGCTTCTGTCAGCCAAGGATCAGAGTAAACTGCCCTGTGTTTAGGTTAGCACTGCCTGCCTTTGAGAGCGTTGGCCCTTATCTTATACCTGATTTAACCCTGAATCCTAGGGGCCTGGTTGCAGAAGCACTCTGCTCAGACCTATTTGAGTTGTGACCGGGCTCCATCATAGCTGATGTTGGTCTGCGTCTGTCTGTGCTTCACGATTGCCTTGTGCCGAGACTCACTCTGGCACAGACAGATGGACAGATACCACCAGTGTCATGGACAGGCTCAGCTGTGGACCAGGCATGCCAAAACTGAAACCATGGCGTTCTGTCTCGTCAGAACTGGAAGCCCAGTGTTAGTGAGTCATTACCCCATTTTTTATTGCCTGCTCACTTGTGATCGGATGAGGGTTGGTTTCCCGGACGCCATTATGGTGAAGATGGTGAAGTGGGATGGCAGTGAGTTTAGGTGGGTTTGTAACTGATGCCATGGCCGTGCCCGGTAGGGCTGCTTAATGGATCCCTGTCAGCGTGCGGGGGGCGCAGCAGTGGTTTGCCACAGGCTCTGTCCTCCGCCCCATCCTCGTTAATGTTTTTGTAAAATAATTAAGATGCAAAGGCCCACAGACTATATTTTGCAGGTGACTTACGTATGGGAGAAGTAGCTAATGCAAAGGATGACAGAGTTGAGATGCAAAGATGATATAAAATATGGGGTGGGAGGGGGGTGCAATGAGCTGGATTTAAAATGGATAGAACGTATATTAAGTTAACAATTTAGTTTTAAAAATAATCATACTGTGAAAGTAAGAAATGGGGACTTTTTTTTTCGTTAATTGCAATTCTTGTTTAAAAAAACTCATGAAGAGGGGTTTGCTCGGTGGTTAGAGTGCAGTGCTCATAACACCCAGGTCACCAGTTCGATTCCCACATGGGCCAGTGAGCTGTGCCCTCCACAACTAGATTGAAAATAATGACTTGACTTGGAGCTGATGGGTCCTGGAAAAACACGCTACTCCCCAATATTCCCCAGTTAAACAAACAAACAAAAAAACCAGGTCTTTTTAAAAAAAACAACACTAGAAAACAAACAAACAAACAAAACTCACGCAGAATGATAAACACCAACTTTGGGGGCATGAGGATGGGGACACTGACAGATGCATAGGAGTTTTAAGCTTATTAGTAGTACTTTATTTCTTAAGCGGGTTGGTGAGTCCCTGGCTGTTTGTAATATTCTTTATGCCTTGTCATTTGCCTTAAATAGTTAATTAAGTAAACAGACTCCAGAGGCTTTGGTGGACCGTTAGTTCAGTAGCCATGATGACATTATCTACCAGTGAAGTAGCAAGTTAGTGTCTGATAAAATCCTTCTGTTCATGGCACCTGACAGTCCATATTTGGGGTATTGTTTGGTCCTGAGCACCATATTTGAAGGACACTGTACATGCAGAAATATGAGGGTCCATTCAGAGATAACGGGTATGGGAACTCGTCCTGTGACAGTTAGTTGAAGGAAATGGGTAGTATTTAGACCAATGAAGAAATGGCTAAGGGGAAATGTGATGGCTATCTTCAGCCATTTGAAGAGCCGTTGGGGGAAGAGGGAATAGATTGTTTTTCAAGAGGGCAAAAATCAGGGCCATAGGTAGAATCCATCTTCTAACCGATGGAAGGAAGTGCTTTATAATAGAGTGTCTTGCAGTGAATCAGACTAACTCGGAAGGCCAGCTCCTCACCAGAAGCCTTCCATTGGCCAGGATGCCGTGCTGTGAGGACGCCTCCTGCAGTGGGGAAACGTGCCTGGTTGATCTCCAAGACCCCTCTTATTTTTCTAGTTTCTAAAGCATTGAAAATTTGAGCCAGCGTGACACCTTCTGCATTTCCGCGTGACACTTGGGTTCACAGAAGTGACAGAAGCCTTCCATTCCTTTACGCTACCTGGTCACAGTTGGGATGCTGTGCATTCCGTGCCACACGTCCATGCCTACAGAGCAGGTGACGTAGGTGATGCGACTGTCACTCCTAGAGCTTGCATGCCCTCATGTACAGCCAGAGCAGTACTCAGGAAGCCAGAACTTGAATGTGCCATCAGAATGTTCTGTCGGTCAGTATTGCTTTGACATACTTGTGGTTGAATAAGGTATTGTAATAATGATTGTTTTTAATGTAGTTTGCTTGCGATGGGAAATCAGAAATTTTGAGACTGAAATAAGCTGAGGTCTTGGATTCTAATGAATTTTTACTTGGTAAGTTTTAGCCTCTATCTGCTGCCATGAAGCAAGTAGGAACTCCTCAGAGATTCAATAAATGTTCTTTATTAAAAATACAAGGAAGCTAATGGCTTCCTTATTTAAAGTAATATTTGGAGCAACATAATTTCGTAATAAGGTATTTGTATATTCTGCAGTGCTATCAGTAGTGGTCTGTAGTAGTATGTGGCATGTGTGGAAAGAATTACATGTATTTTTCTGTGACCTCTTTGGCTGAGGTAGTACACAGCAGCTCTGTTGCTGGCGGGGTATGATTATTCACATTCTAAAGATGAGGAAATGAAGGCTGCAGGGTCGTAGAATTTAGTGTTGTAAAGGACATTTTAGGATTTGACCCCCACCCCCCAACCATTTCACAGCAGAGGAAAGAAGCGCAGAGAAGCTTAGTGACTTTCTCATAGTAACATAGCTAGTTAGTGAAAGACTTGGCACTACAGTCTGGGTTTCTTTTCCACAGTGTAACTGGTTTTCTGTTACATCATTCTGTTTCTTGAATAATGGAGGCAATCATAAAGACATGTTTCTGAAAATGTTACCAAACTATATATGTCCCTATTGCTTTAGGTGTCCTTGGGGAAGTTATTATGTAAAGGAACTTTGCCATGCCATGATTTTTTTTTTTTTTTTGGTAGAGTGTAGATTCATTTTGAATATAAAGAACTCTCTTACTGTTTTTTAAATTTTTACAGTTTTTTTAAAAAAATTATGAGAAATCCATGTGGCTTTTGTCCTTTATTGAAGTAATGTGATATATTACATTGATTTTTGTATGTTAAACCAACCTTGCATTCTGGCCTAGATTGCATTTGGTCATGGCACATAATCTTTTTCATATATTACTGGATTCAGTTTGCTAGTATTTTGTTGGAGATTTTTGTGTATATTCATAAGGGATATTGGTTTGTAGTTTTCTTTTCTTGTGATATCTTTGTCAGGTTTTGGTATTAGGGTAAAATTGGCCTCCTCAAATGAGTTGGGAAGTGTTCACTCTTCTATTTTTTGTAAGAATTTGTGAATGATTGTCATTTGTCAATTCTTTTTTAAACATTTGATAGAATTCACCAGTGACACCATCTAGGCCTGGACTTTTCTTTATGTGAAGCTTTAAAATTGTTAATTAAACTTCTTTACTTGTTATAGGTCTTTTTTCAGATTTTCTGTTTCTTCTTGAGTTGGTTTTAGTAGTTTGTGTCTTTCTAAGAATATATCCATTTCATCTCGTTTGTCTGATTAATTGGCATATAACTGTTCATAGTATTACCTTATAATACTTTTCATTTTAGTGATGAATAGTGATGGCTTCTCTTTCATTCTTGATTTTAGTAATTTGAATCTTCTCTTTTTTTCCTTGGTCAGTCTGGCTAAAGGTTTGTCAAGTTTGTTGATCTTTCAAAGAACCAATTTAATTTCCTTGAGTTTTCTCTATTTCATTTATTTCTATTGTAATCTGTATTATTTTCTTCATTCTGCTTGCTTTGGGTTTCGTTTTCTCTTTTTCTAGTTTTTTAAGGTGGAAGGCTAGGTTATTGATCTGAGATGTTTTTCAATATGGGAGTTTACAGCTATAAATTTTCCTCAAAGCACTGCATTCACTGTATCTCATAAGTTTTGTATGTTCCATTTTTGTTTTCACTCATCTCACAGTATTTTCTAGTCTCTCTTGCAATCGCTTATTTGACCTATTGGTTATTTAGGAATGTCGTGTTTAATTTCCCAAATTTACTTACTTCTGTTATTGATTTCTGATTTCATTGTATTGTGGCCAGAGAACATACTTTGTATGACTTCAGTCCTTTTAAGTTTATTGACATTTGTTTTATGGCTTAGCATATGGTCTGTCCTGAAGAATGTTCCATTGCACTTAAGAATAGGCACTCTGTTGCTGGGTAGAGTGTTCTATGAATGTCTCTTATGCCTAGTTGGTTTATACTGTTGTTCAATTCTTATATATCCTTGTGGATATTCCCCTTAGTTATTCTATCCATTATTGAAAGTGAAGTTATGAAAGTCTTCAAATATTATTGTTGAACTGTCCATTACTTCCTTCACTTTTATCAGTTTTTGATTCACATATTTCACAGCTCTGTTGTTAAGTTAATGTGTTGATAATTGTTATATCTTCGTGATGGATTGTCCCTCATTATAAAAAATATCCTTTTAATCTAGTAACAATTTTTGTCTTAAAGTTCATTTTATGTGGTATTAGTATATAAATTCCAGCTCTCTTTTGGGTATTTGCATGGTTTCTCTTTTTCCATCTTTTTACTTTCAACCTATTTGGGTGTTTGAATCTGAATTATATCTTTTGTAGATGGCATATAGTTAGGTTATGTTTATTTATTCTGCCAATTTGTCTTTTGATTGGAATACTTAGTCCATTTACATTTAATGTAATTACTTATAAAGGAGCATTTATGAGTGCCATTTACTATTTGTTTTCTGTATGTCTTACGTCTTTTTTGTTTCTCTTTTCCTGTATTACTGCCTTCTTTTGTTTTAAATAAACTTTTTTTTAGCATATCATTTGAATTCCTTCATTTCTTTTACCATATTTTTTGAAGTTTTTTTCTTAATGATTGCCCTAGATATTACAATTAACATCTTAAAACAATATAATTTGGATTAATACCAACTTAATTTCAATAGTATAACAAAACTGCTCCAATATAACTTTGTTCCCTTTCTTCTTTGTACTATTATTTCATGCAAATTATATCTTTATATATTATATGCCTGTCAACACAGTTTTTGCTTCAAGCAGTTGTCTTTTTAATTAGACAGAAAAAGAATGTGCAAGCAAAAATACATTTATGCTGTCTTTTATATTTACCTATGGTGACATTTACTAGTGTACTTTATTTCTTCTTGTGGATTGAGTTGCTATCTAGTAGTCTTTCATTTCGGCCTAAAGGATTTCCTTTAGTATTTCTTGCAGGGCAAATGTACTGATTAATTAGTTTTTGTTTATCTGGAAATAGCTTAATTTCTCCTTTATTTTTAAAAGATAGTTTTGCTGCATATACAGTTATTGGTTGACAATCTCTTCTTTTGGCAATTTGAATATGCTATCCCAATGCTTTCTGACCTCCATGATTTCTGATGAGAAGTATAGAATCCCTGTGCATAATAGGTCTTTTTCTCTTTTTTTCTTGTTGCTTTCAAGATTCTCTCTTTGGCTTTCAACAGTGTAACCATGTGTGTCTAGGTGTGGATCTCTTTGAATTTATCCTTCATGGAGTTTGTTGAGCTTCTTTGATGTGCAGATTAATGTTTTTCATTAAATTTAGGGTGTTTTTGACCATTATTTCTTTAGATATTCTTTCTACCCCTTTCTTTCCCTTGTTCCCTTCTGGAAACTCATAATTGCCTACGTTGGTCCACATAGATGGTGCGCCACAGGTCTCTGAGGCTTGGTTAATTTTGTTCATTTTTTGGTTTGTTTATTTATGTATTTATTTTTTCCTTCATTTTTTTTCTTACTCAGACTGAATAATCTTAATTGACCTTAAGCTTGTTGATTCTTCTGATAGCTCAAATCTGTTGTTGAGCCCCTCTAGTGAAGTTTTTGTTTTCATTATTGTACTTTTCAACTCTAAAATTTCTCCTTAAAAAAAAAAATTTATATCTCTTTATCAGTGTTCTCCAATTGGTGAGATATTTTGCTCATACCTTCCTTTATTGTTCAGACATACTTTCCTTTGGTATTTTTGAACATGTCTATAACAGTTAAAGTCTTTGTTTAGTAATTCTAACAGCTGGACTTCCTCAAGGACAGTTCTATTGACTGCTTTTTCTTTTTGTATATGGTCCTACTTTCTTATTTCTTTGTGTGTCTCCTAACTTTTTGTTAAAAACTGGCCTTTTAAAATAATGTGACAGGTCTGGAAATCAGATTCTCCCCCCTCTAGAGAGTTCATCTGTTATTATTTTTGTTATTACTGTTGTTTGTTTAGTGGCTTTTCTGGACTAATTCTCTGGTTTGTACTTCTTGTCATGTATGACCACTGAAGTCTGCTCATTTAGCTTAGTGGTTAGCTAGTGATTGGACAGAGATTTCCTTAAATACATTGAACCAATAGGTCTCTTGCTGAGGTACACTCTGTATGTTGGGGCATGCCTTCAGCATGCCAACAGTGTACAACTCTGCTTTAGCCTTTACTTCCTGCTCGTATGGGGCCTCAAGGTTTGCCAGAATTGAGAGATCAGGGCCTTCTCAGGTCTCTGCTGAGCACACACACTGTCTTACACATGCCCATGGCCTTCTCGATTTCCCAGAAATATATTGGAGCCTTTCAAAGCGCCCTAGGGACACCCCATTCCCCAGGTTTTCCTTGTAAGCCTTTTGGTCATTCTCTTTTTAGCCCCGATTGGTAATGCTCACTTGGGCAGCTGCAGTGTTCAACAGTTGTCCCTTAATTGTTTTTGACAAATGCCCTAGAGATAGGACAGATCCAAGCCCTGAGTCAGGTCAGATAAAGACAATCCTCTAGAACAGAGCTTCTCAGCAAGCTGCCAGATGGGTCAAATGGTGACAGTTCTCTGTGGATGGCACTTTTGGGGAGCTGTAAACCCATCTGGCCCCTCCAGTGGGTTTATAGCTGCTGGTTTTTACAGCTACCATAGTTGCAAGGCTGTTGATTTTCAAGGCTACCATGGAGCTGGAGGAGGAGGATGGGAATAGTGTAAGTTAAAACAAAAGTTGCACTTCTTACCAAGATTCTGCCGTTTTTCTTGAATAAATGCTCCTCAGAATGTTGCAAGCCTTTAATTTCGAGAGTTCTGAAAAAGTTGATTTTGGTAATTTTGGGCAGCATTCAAGTTGCTTTTCTGAAGGAGCAGATTTTCGGAGTTCTTTGCTCTGTGGTTCCAAAAGTTAACTTCCTGTCAGTTCTTTACCAAACAAGGCACTCGTGCAATGAGAATCTGCCATGCACATGCTGTGTGCTCTCTTCTTTTGTCTCATGGTCTCTCTCCTTTTGTGTGTATTTGATGTCTTGACGTGGCCCCAAGGGAGTGTTAAGAGCACAGGTTACTGTAAACCACTGGTCACAACTCGTACTTGATGAGAAGTGAGTCGGATGCATTGCAGACCCAAGAGCATGTGGGCCCGCTGGATCAGTTTCTCATCTTGCCATCAGAGTTCATCTTTTTCAGTCTGCCCCACTTTGTACGTTATCCTGTGAGGAAGTAAATCCATCATTCCCCTAAGTTAGGGTTGGAAGACAAAGCACTAATAGCTAAAACGGCCATTTCCTCCGGATACTGTTGGGATTTGAAATTCAGTCCAGACATAACATTAATTTCACCATATCAGATCTTACAGTCCTGGTTAACAGCTTGAGTTTTCTGGTAAAAATTTTTTAATCTACGCATTTAAAATCTTTTAAGTTTTCACACTTAATATAAGTTTGAATTTCTTATACAGCAGACGTTTTGAGTTATGGATATTTATTTTATTATAGTTCTTTATATCAGAGGCCATTGGTCGCCAACTCTTTAAGATGGAAATACAAGTGCCTGTTGGTAAAAAGTAAAGTGATTCTGTTCTGAAAAGCAATATATGATTGTATGTCTATTAATATGTTACAACGTATATTTTTTGCCTTTTATGTATTTGTGTATTTTTGTCTCTTATATGTTATATAATAATTTAACCAAATAGTCTAAAATGTAATGTGAGATGGTAATACAACAATTTTGAAATCTTGAAAGATAAAATTGGAAACATTTGCTTGTGTTTTTTTTTTTTCCACCTCCGAGTGTTTTGTTAATGAGGCATTTTATACTGCCATAAACCCAGGGCAATAATAAAGGTGTTGATTGATTTTTGGATGACAAGGGGCTTCTCTAATTGCAGACTTTGACATTTGTGTCACTTCTGCTGTTTTAGGTGAGCAAGACGTGGAAGGTGATTGCCGAAGATGAAGTGCTGTGGTACAGGCTGTGCCAGCAGGAAGGGCACCTTCCCGAGAGCAGCATCTCGGATTATTCCTGCTGGAAGCTCATCTTCCGAGAGTGCCGAGCCAGGGAACACATGTTAAGAACCAACTGGAAGGTAGGCCATGGCCTGTGTCACTCATTACCTGTAGAGGAGCAGCCTGCCAGGACAAGGGAATCCAAGCCTGGATTGAACCCCGGGTCCTTCCGGTTGCAGCCTGAGCGTAACTGCCAGAAGCAAAGAGAGATGAGTGTGGGGAACGTCCCTTCCGCTCTGGGTGACTTGCTGCCCATTGTGTTCGCCGTCTCCAATCACACCGTTGGGGACCATCCTGTCCTACAGGAGAGGAAGGGCGACCTGGAGATGCCAGGCCCCTGCCCTCGGATGCTTCGGGGCTTGGGTGTAGTCAGTGCAGCGCCCTTCCACTCGCGCCCTCTCCCTGGGTGGACCAGGAAAGCACAAGGGCCACCTGAATGCAAAAGAGGAGCTGAAGAGGCTGTTTCCAGTCAATGTAAGAGGGAGATTATTAAACGGCTCTGAGTTCTGTCTCCTCTTCCCTCACATAACCCACTGGCTGGCTTCCATCACATTTATCACTTCAAAATCTGTACGGAAATATTAGATCACAGCTAAGAATTTGCACAGTGAAGTGTTTCTGTAGGAAATAACTGTCAAGAACAGTGTTACATAAAGCTGCTCGAGGCAGGACGAGATAGCCGTGTGGCGGCCACCTTTCCTCCCACCTGGGTAGCGGGATGTTCAGTTATGGAGGGGACAGAGCCATACTCTGTCCTGTCCTGTCCAGGTCAGGGCTAATAGACTCTGAGATTAACAAGCTTTTGCTCATTATTGATGGTGGCATATTGCCTGTGTGCATGTCTGTCCCCAGTCACCTCATAACCTGATTAGTGGCCCATACTCTTGATCTGGGCAACCTCACACAGTTTCTAGCAAAGTTAATAAGAGCAGCGGTTCTCCAATTCGGGCTTTCTTAACCCCAGCACTAGTGACATGTGGGGCCGGACTATTCTTTTTGGCAGGGTCTGTCCTGTACTTTGCTGCAGGATGTTGAACAGCGAGCGTGCGTAGCCTCTTCCCAGTAGATACCAGCCGCATTCTCTTCCTGCCCCCCGCTGTCACAACCAAACACGTCTTCAGATATCTTCTGATGTCTCCTGGGGGGCAACCTTGCTCGTGGTTGAGAACCACCTTTCTAAGGAGAATTAGCATAGCTGTCCTTTCTCGGGCCCTTAAGATACCACCACTAAGTAAAAACCCCACTGGACTCCCATTTGCATCCCCACCAGGTAAGAAACTCGTGTAGGGGCCCCGGTAGCCCTCTGGCCTGTAGTGCTTGAGTAGGTCTGTGTGAGGGACATGAGTGGGAGGCAGGCATGAGGGACTGTCAAAGGGGCTTAGACAGGCGGGATCAGAAAGCGGAGGGTTGAACCCTGGTAGAAGGGGCTGTCATTTAAGGAAAGCCCGAGAGTTAGGCAGTAATGAGGACCTTTCTGTCTGGGAAGAAGGGATACTTTTGAGATTTGTGGGTATGAGAGCTGGAGGTCTTCCACGTGTCCTGGCTTGCATTCAGAATTGTCAGCCCCGGAGATAGAAAGCAGCAACTATGTCCTTTGTTTTCTCTTTGGTATCAGAGAAAGCGAGGGAGGGAGGCAGGTACATCTTCCTCATCTGGGCTGGAGATGACAGAAGTGAAGGGGTTTAAAGACCCACCTCAAAGCACCTGGCCCTTGATAGCAGTATACAGGTTACATGCTCTTTAACTGCACATCTATGTATTATTTTTCTCTAACAAGCACAAAGCCGTATGTTTGGTAAACGATCCATACATGGTTGTGGATTGAATCAACTGGAGTCAAACTGCGGGCGGGCTGTGAGGGAGGCTTCTCTTTGGAGTGTCTCGGGCCTGTCTCCTGACACTGTGACCAGTGAGGACTGCATTATGTGAAATACTAAATGACAGTGGACACTAATGGTGGGATTCTTGTTGTGATTCCAGAAAGCCCTATCTGAACACGAAAGGTTGCTTTACTTTTGTGTGCCTTTGTTTTCTCATCTGTGAAGTGGGCTCAGAGAAGCCCTGCTCATAGGGCTACGGGGAGGATGACTCAATGACACACCTGCTGCTCCTGCAGAGCAGGGCCCGCGGCCAGTGCTCAGTTAGCGCTGGCTGTGGACGCCTGCCGGCCTTTGCGTGCAGATACTGTGCTTCGGTGCTCTTCGTGCTTGACTTCAGCATGCCCTGGGCAGGTGATGCGGTCTGGGGACCCCGAGAAGGGGGTTGCTCTATAAATGCATGAACTTACGTGGACCTGCAATTCGGAGCCAATGTACAAACTAGTTGATGAGCTGGTTGTAGCGACGAGTATGGCTTTTCCTGGTGTTTGCATAAACTCTTTTCCCTCCGGCCTTCTAGTATTTCTCTAAGACCAGTGTAGGGTTGGAGCCCAGGTGGGTGGCGGGGTGGGGACCACATGACGGAACTTAGTAAATGCCATAAGCCACAGGCTTTCCTCTCAGGCCCTCTCCTTTTCTCTCAGTACCTCATCTCTCAGAAGAGCTTTGCTGTTCTCGTGATTTGGGCTGTGGCCTCCCAAAGATGACTCCCAAGTCCTTCCCTTCCATACCCTCCACCAGCAGGGCAGCTCCACTTGGCTGTGTCGCTCTGTCTCTCAGCCGTGGGCTTGGCCTTCGAATGAAGTGCGATCGTCGTGCAGGTTGTCTTGTACGGTGCCTAGAATGTAGCGGCTTAATAACTGTTGGTTTTAATGGAATGGATGTCAGTATCTGCCTGCTAGTAATGTAAACAATAATAACAGTAGCTGCCTTTTATTGAACACTTGCTATATGCTAAGAATTGCGCTTGGCACTTATACACACTATTCTAATCCTTG
Source organism: Rhinolophus sinicus (assembly GCF_036562045.2). Classification (NCBI taxonomy): domain Eukaryota; kingdom Metazoa; phylum Chordata; class Mammalia; order Chiroptera; family Rhinolophidae; genus Rhinolophus; species Rhinolophus sinicus. Next base: position 28,976,620 of record NC_133765.1, on the reverse strand, counting down.
GCCCCGTCCAGCAAAGCTGAAGTTAGGGATTCCTTGGTATTCTTGAATATCTTTATTCCTCATGCTTACTTTCGGCTTAACTATTCTCACTCTTCCTGACATCTCACATGTAAGTACTTTCTGTTCCTCCAGCTCCCCTTTATTTTTATTTTAACAATAAATGTTTTATGTATATATTTTGCATAGATCATAATTGTCATGGCACAAATAATTCGAAAGTCACAAAAGGGCATTTAGTGGAAGCTACATTTTCCTTTTGCCTCTTTCCACCTATCACCTGGTTCCCTTCTCAGGACCAACCAATGTTCTGGGTTTTAGGGTTCCTTTAAATACTGTTCCTGGGAACGGCTGACCTTCCAGTCAGAAATAACGTCTCCTCCATCCTTTTCCCCATCCTGATGTTTTCTCTTTGTGTATACTTTTTCATTTTATTCTGAGGGTTGTTTATAAGGGCTGTTAACAGGTCAAATGTCATTAAGTACTTTCTCTTCAGGTACTACCGGCCTTCTGTGGGTTGTAGTTTTTGTGTACCATGTTTCCTTTGTGTCCTGTAACCCCCTCGGGGACAGGGGCAGCATCCCACACATACCCGTGCCCTCTAGTTCAGTGCTGTTCATGTGTGTGGTAACTCGTAAACGTTCATAGCTTAACATTTTAGTTGTTGTCTTTGTCCTTTTGAATGTCCAGGTAAGTGGGAACACAGTACATGCTGTAAAAACTAGCTATGGCGTGTTGGTGGAAGGGAAATGCTGTGTGTCCCACCTACCCCAAGAATAGTATAACCCGCATCCCCTTTTTCTTACTCAGAATCGCAAGGGTGCCGTGAGTGAGCTGGAACACATTCCCGATGCAGTTTTATGTGACGTGCACTCTCACGACGGCGTTGTCATTGCTGGGTAAGCAAACACAATTTTTCGTTTCATGCCCTTGGTCGTGAGGTCATTCCGTTTTCACGTACCACCCCTCCGAATCCCCGTGGCCTTACCTTCCCGTGACAGTACGCACCTTCCATGTATTTCTGTGGCCCACGATGGAGAGGATTCTGTCCTTCCGTGCCTGAGAGCTCTGAAGTTAGTGGTGAGACGCGAATGTCGTTGAGCAGATGTGTAATCCATTTGTCTCAACCCGTCTGTCCTAGCTTTTAAATCACTCTCGTGGCGTGTTAGGTTAGATTTTCATTAAGGCAAAGAGTTTGTATTTTATGAAGACATAAAAAAGTCAAGCAAGAATAATAAGTGTTGGCACAAAGAGGTCCTGTTCTGGTTCTCTTGTGCTGAAGCTTTTATTATGAGGAAGGGCTTTGGCCACACACCGTCTTCCTTTCCCGTCACACAGTACGGATTCGCTGTTCAACTTGACCTGAAATGGGCTTTTTATTTGTCTCTGTGGCCAAGAAATTTAATTTGAGCTTCTGTAGATTCCCCTGGCTTCTGTTCCAAAAACCACTTTCATGAATTCTTCATACTTTACTACAGGGATGTGTTTATCTATTTCTTTAGAGTATAATAAGATAAATTTTCTTTTTGGATGAAGATGTCTTGAGCTAGAGTCTCAAGTTGTGTTCTTGCTTAATGGTGTAAAGTGGAGGCCAGGACACTGAAACTTCCAAGTCTGGATTGGCTTTGGAGTGAGCCACCCAGGAGAGGTCCTGCTTGGAGGAAAACAGAAATAAACCTTGGACTTAATTTAGTAGTAGGTGAGTTTTTTCTTTAGAGAAAACTCTTTCCTTAAGAAGCATTCCTTAAAGAGCACCATTTGAATTGAAATTCCAACCAGTCAGATTGGTCTGATATTTTGTGGTATACAGTGCCTACAAAAAGGTATTTTGACTTTAAACAAGGTATTCCCAGTAGGAACACTTTTCGTTAGCTTTTGTTTTGCTGGCCACAATTTAGAGGTTAATGTCCTTCTTGGGAGTGCTGTCGAGCTCTTATTTTAGAAAGATTAATGGACCAGAAGTCTGGAGTGCTGTCCATCCAGTTACCAGTACAGCTTTAGGCTCTGCCTTCCACTGCTCAAGTGTGAGCCTAAGAGCTCACCATGTGTAAGGTCCTTTTCTCCCACTAATTCTGAGAGTCCGTGTAAACTAAGCAAGGGACTCACATTATTCTAGCTTAAAAGGGTCTCCTAGTGTGGCAGGAGACCTTTGAGGACATTGGACTAAGAGTCATAAAAGAAATTAGAAAGAAAGGAGACTTTAATCTCGGAAGCCAATTATGAATTTCTTATCTGGACACGGACCCCACAAAAGGCAGGCTGGCCACGAGTGCAGATTCCAGATCTTTCTCCTGCCGCTGTGTTCCCTTGAAGTGTGCGCAACATTACAGGTTATGCCAGCACAAAGCAAAGCGATGGCAGAGTTTTGTGGGTCGATAAAATGAAACTTGATCTGTGGGTCAGCGAGGCTCCTCAAGCTCCGCTTTCTAAGAGAACCTTATGTTTATGGCCTAACATCAGATGCTTCATATCTTACTTGTATGTGGAGCATCTTGTGTTTATCATTAAAATTTTATCTGGTGGTTACGATGCTTGTTTTCTGGGTCAGATCTTGAATCCCTTTTCATTTGAGACAGCGGTGTTTGTGGTTACCTCATTCCCAATCAATGTTGTATTCACCAGGCTTTCTACGGTTATGTATCTCCAAGGAGCTTCTTAAAGAGACAGTGGCCACCTCATCACTTCTTTCTCTTCTGCTTATCTTGCGTTTCTTACTTGTCTCCTTCCCTTTGGTTCTCTCTCCATTTCTTTACACAAGTGGAATGAAGTTTTGTATAGCTAGAGCTAAATTATGTAACATTTTTGCATTTAAACCTATTACATATATTTCATATAATTGACAGAGAGTGAAGGCTCTTGGGAAATCTCTTGCTTCTTTCTATCGTTTTAATCCTTTGTGTAAATGTACCTGATGCAGAGTCATGTTTGTAAATGTTCCTGATGTAGAGTCATGTTGCTTAGGCCTAGACTAATTTTTACTACAGTTTGTCTTACAATTAACCCTGTTTTGGGTCTCCCTTGTTCTTCTTTTCACACAGACTCAGAGTAACCTTCAAATGCTCATTCACTCATAAACTCACCTGAGGCACTCTTCTGCCCGTCAGGTGCACAGGCCTGGCCCCTGCTTACCCGAGGCTGGTTTTTCCAGCAGAGGAAACACGGAATTCTCAAGTGTGAGCCTTCACACTTTGGTCCAGGAGTCTTTGCTTCCCTTACTATCCATGGATGATGATTTCCAGTTACCTTTTCCTGACATTCCGAGCCCTTTGGAATTTGTTTCCAACCTACCTTTCTCCTTACTACTCTCCTTGGTGTACCTTTCATTTTTCTCCACACTGTTCTACTTAGTTACCTCTGACCACGTCTTTCTTTAAGTTGAAATGTAATTTACATACCATCAAACGCACCCTTTTAAATTGTATGTCAGCGATTTGTAGTATATTCACAAGGTGGTGTGCTCATCCACCATTGTCTAATCCCAGAACGTTTTCATCACCCCCAAAAGAAACCCAGTCCCCGTTCTTTAAGGCGCAGCTTGAGTCTTGTCCCCTCCCGTAGGGGTATATAGCACTATGGCCTGTGAACCCCTATGACCCCACACCAATGTCCACCCTTCTCATAGCTCCTGCAGCTTATCGGGCAGCTAATCATGGGGGCCCACAACTTCACCCCAACATTTTTGGTTTATATTGTTATTTAACGTTGAGCGAATTTTTAACTTTACAGCCATATATTTTCTTTCTAGTTTGTAAGTATCTTTTAAAGCTGGAGGTGGTACGTAATAGTTCATTAAATGCCCATAGTGCTTATAGAGACTGCCCTTCCCCCCACCCGTACACTGCATTGTGGGGAAAACTAGAGAAGTGCCTACTTTCTCTTCTCTGTTCTCTGATTTCTGAGTTGTTTTTTTCCTACTTAGAATCATACAGTTTTAAACCCGGAAATAACTTTAGAGGTTATCTGTTCCAAAACACTAGTTTTGGGTGGGAAACTGAGGCGCAGAGAGGTCCGATGAGCCAGGACTGGCACTGGCCCGCTGGGCTCCGACAGTGTCCCCCATGCAGAGCTAGGCGCAGGGCTGCCCTCTCCAGCCCTCATTTGCCACTCTGACAGCTGCTCCCTTCCAGCGTCATTTTGGTTTTGCTTTTGTGGCATGCATCTGTCTGTTAAAACTAAAAGCAGCAGTAAAGCCATGTTGTTTTTGCAAAACTGTTAGAAAGTGGAGATGAGAAAGCCACCAAAATCCTCGCATGCCAGCCCATCCCTGTTACGGGTTTTGGTGGGTGTGGTTTATTTTTCAGTAGTTTTTTTTTTTAATGTTCACATAATGTAATCATAGCCTACATTATATTGTTGACCATTTTCTCCCCCTCACTAAACTGAGGAGATTTTTTTTTCATGTTATTACATGCTTTTCATTACTTCCTTTGATTTGTTGCAAAAGCTCCGAGGGTATAATTATATCCTAATTTTCCTATTCATTTCCCTAGTAATGGACATTAAAGTCATTTCCTGTGTTTTGTTATTACATAATGTGAATATTTTCTGTATAGAGGTTTTTTTCCCTTTTTTGTACTACAAATCTTTATTTAAAAATAATAAAACATATTTATTGTAGAAACTGTGAATTCCACATGCGTGCGTAGCATAGAGTTAAACTTCTTCCATTGTCCCGCCTTAGTCTAATTATTTTCCTAGGCTAGAGTCCTGTAAGTGGAATTACTGGATTTAGGGGAATGAATTTTTAGACTTTCCAGGTTAAGAGACTATTTTAAAGTGCCTTCATAACCTATAACTTCTTTCCAATTTAACTTTTTGATTTGAAGTCTTCAAACCGTCCCTCAAGCCTGCTCTTCTGGATACTCATTCTTTCTTCCTATTGAGCCCATAAATAACCAGACAGTACACTTCTCTATTTTATTATCCCCAACTTAACCTCCTGCCATCTGGCTGCCACCCCGGCCCTCTGAGCTACACTCTCAGGTCACACGTGTCACAGACCAGTGACCTTTTCTTGGCCCTTCCCCTTCAGCCTCTTGTCAGTACTTGATTTCCTCTTAAAATGTGGAGACTGTGTATTGAGCATCTTTGTGCGCTCGGAGCCTAACACCGGGAAACTCTGAGGGCAGGGTGTGTGGAAGGAAAGCCTGCACTGCGAGCGCTTCCTCACCGGAGCATCTTTGACTGGCCCACCTCCGACTCCAGCCCTTCGTCTGGCCTTCCTTGCTGTCATTTGGCCACTTAGCAGTGATAGGCAGCATCCCAGAAAGTACCTGAACCAGTTGTTTTCCTTGCTGGTTAGATACGTGGAAGTTCCTTCAACTGTAACTAAGTTATTCAAACACAACCTTTACTTTGATTTTCCAGCTAAAGTTTCCCGTTTCTCTAACTTGAGAAAACTTTGTGTTCCAACACCACCAATCTGTATACAACAAGCCACCTGTCTCTTTCCCTCGAGTTCAGCCTCTGGCTGTATTTTCTCTGTGAGCTCGTAGCCCTCCTGAAATGTAATGAGGCTTAGTGTGTGCTTTGCTTGTATTTAGAAGCAGAGACATTATCTAGAAAGTTTGTTGATAATAAGTGATTAGAAAGCGTGGTTTTGTTTCTTTGTTTTATTTTGCTTCTTTGGTGGTGACAGCTCTGAGCATTTTAGAACGTTTTTCAAATTTTGCGTTTAGCATTGAGGACAAAGACTAAACGTGAAGCCTCGTCTGTTCTCTCGTTCCCCGGTTGCGTTGTGGAAGTGGAGAGTGCTGAGAACAGATGACATCATGAGTTCAGAAAGGTCACATTATAAAACCTGAGATGTAGGTCTAGGTCTTATTTGCCAGAAGTATATTTTCTTTACTGCCACCCTAGTGAAGGAGAGCATCTCAGGTGAAACAGGGGAAAGTCAAGCCTGGGGCTCAGAGGAGGCCTTGTGCCAGCTCTGCTAACCATTAAGCTATTAGCTCACCAGAAGCTTTTATCAGATGCCCAGGAGTATGGTGGTGTTTTGCAATAGACTCGCTCCTCCTCACTGTTACTTAAGATTCATAAGTCTGCAGCGGTTCAGTTTGCATAAGAAAGCACACTTTTCCATTTACATTAGAGGACCACTTTCTTCCCCCAACTTTGGGTTTAAAAAGGTATCAAGCATCCTGTTTGTTAAGGTTTTTCTCAACACTCCTAAATGTTTTTCTCCCCAGTTTTCTACTGATGTGATCTCCCTTTTTGGGGTACAGTGCCCACCTTGCCTGGAAGCAACAGTGGCTGTACCCATGTTTCTCCTCTGCCATATGTGGTTGTTTAATGTTGCAAAATATTAGCTATCTTCTTTCACTCAAAATGTTGTTGTCCCCTTTGGTCTTGTGCATTTTCATCCATCTTCATTCCCTTTGAGGCGAGCGTGTCCAAATAGACACATAACTGTAGCACCTCTTTCTAGCAGCCCAGTGACCTGTGGCTGTCATTCTGGCTTTCATTTTGATTTGCTCTGTCTGTCCATACAGCCTGGGCAGCATAATTGAGAGGGTTTCCAGTCGTCTGTAGATGTGAATCAAAATTTTGAGCTTCTAGTTTATACAGAGGGTGCCAAAAAAAAAAAAATGTACACACATTTTAAGAAAGGAAAATACTGTATTAAAATTGTCATACTCAATATATACCAATACCAAAAGATGAATACAAGTCACGTTTGACTTCTGCAATTACAAGAGATGCTCAAAGTGGTTCCCATCAGCATCCAGACACTTCTGATGACGGCGAACTACTGCTTGAGCAACGTTGACCAAAGTGTCCACTTGTATACATTTTTTTCTCCACTTTTCCCAGTAATTAAAAATGTGCCTTTGTACTGACCATGTACCACGCGAAAATATGGCTTCGATCTGAAATACTGTATTATATATTTTCCCTGAATTTAAAAGTATTTTCTAGGCAGGAGCTGAGGGCCACAAGGACTGTGTTTTTAATACTCTGCTATTACCGTTTCATGTGAATGTATAAAAATGGATAGTATCGAGGATTACTTGGAGGCTCTTGAGATAACAGATGCTTTATAGATACAAATTGGTGATAAAAGTTATGTTAGACAAATATTACCCGCATTTATACTTACTAAGGACACGCTTTCTGTCTTTCTCCTTAAAAAAAAAACAAACACTTTCACAGTTTTCCTTTCAACCTTGGTTTAGATCGATTTTTGTGCTGCTGCCTTTTATGACATCGGGCTGCTTCCCATAAGGAATTTGATCATTACCCATTAGGGACCTCTTTTTAAAAATACTTTTAGATTTATTTATTTTCTGCTTTGAGGTATACATGCTCTTCTGGTAAATAAGTCTGAGGTAAGATATTGATAAGAGAGTAGAGGAGAGCATCACATTTATTAAATCCTTAATGAAGGAGCTCCAGAATATCCTTAAGAAATACTGGTGAACTCATGACTGCATTTATCTATCTCTGGTTCTCCAAGGAATAATGGGAAGGGCCACAGTTACAATAACTCTGCATAATCACCATTGACTCTGACGCTATTGATTGTGATTAACCAAGATGTATGGAAAACAGTTTTAAGTGTGTAGTGCATGTATCTCGTAAGGTCCATTAAGATGTTCATTATTTCTCAATTGATGTGTCTTAAGCTGCACTTGATGTTTGTAGTAGTGCATTTCACAAAAAGGCTGCACTGCGGGATTGAGTTCATTTTGTTAATTGCATAATACCACGCAGGCATGTTTCATAGAAAACAGTAAATACTCTTGATTTCATTGATTTGTAATCTTTGGTATTACTAAAGAAAGCATGGAGTACATGAATAGTTCTTAAAACCTCTACATGTTAAGGGCATAAATGTTTCTTGAAATGTGTGCGCTGCACTTTTAGGGGCCTCTGCCTAATAGCTTTGTAGGCTTTAAACCATTTCCATCTTCTAGTTTATAAGTCAGTAGATGTATTCAGTCCACATTTACAAGCACAGATGAATAGTGCAGACACATCCGTTGCTTGCACACAGACTGCCTGAGGGATACAGTTCTAGGCAGTTAGAGAACAGCATGGGAGACCTTAGAGTAGGGAAGAGCAGGGCACAGAAACACTGGGGAGAGGCACGTTGGACAGGCCCAGAGGCAGGCTGGGTTTCTCCTGCGAAGTGACTTCTCAGCTGAGTCTGGACCAATGACTAGGAGTTGGCCGGGCAGAGTTTAATACGGGGCACAGGTAAGGTGTACGTATGCTGCCACTCCTCATTCCCACACTGACGGTCATCAGGAATCTTTAGAGCATTTATTTTTTCGCTGGGCTGGATGGAATACAGCTTCAGAATCCTTCTCAACACAGGGCGGTAGGCAGCCACCACCCACGTATTGGATTTGACACAGTAATGAAACCATTTGCTGTTCCTGGTCTGAGCCCTCATAACAAAGCTCCTTTGCGCTGCTGTGAGTACCCGATCAGAATAGAACTGACTTCATTTGGGGCTGGCTGCGTGAGGATGGCCCCGTAGAGCGTGGAGTTTTACCATCCATTCCACAGGCCCTCCCACATCACCTGTGAAGCAGGTGTGGGAGGCACCATTGCATCTGCCCAGCCCCGCACTCCTTGCCGGCCTGCTGAGCTTTTTGTGTTGGCATCTTGCCTTCCACGTGAGACGATATAGAGGTAGGATTGACGAGTTAGGGTCCGGGGCTATGTCCTGCAAGCCTGAGTCACAATATTGAAAACAATAAATTCCTTATATTGCACTTAAATGGGGATGGTTCTTAAAAGCCATATTTGTTTAAAGATACTGTCATCTGAGGAGGCAGAGTGGCTCTTTGGTGAAGCAGCAGATTAAGAAAAGCGTGGGGAGTTTTGATCCCAGCTGTGCCACTGAAATGTTTCTTGTGACCGTGGGTAAGTCACTTAACCTTACTTCCAGCGTTCTTAATCAAAACGTTCCCCCCAGGTTATTATGAAAAGCCTTGAGAAAATTGTTTTTAGCAGAGAAGCTCTGGTAGCTGGAAGCACAGTGGAACCAAGGCCCTACCTCTCCCAGCCCTGCTGGACCTTCATACAAGAGGAAAGGGGAAAGGTTGTTCTTAGCTGCCGTTTCTTCCTTCTTTATCTTCAGGTCTTTTAGTCCAAATAAGTAGTCTGTTTATTGGAAACTTACTAGTTAATGAAAGCTCTTTGGTGGTAAATCATTTTAAATTGACAATTGCTCTGGCGTGCAGAGCTTGAGAGAGGCTCTATTCCCATTCTTTCAACAAAAAATCAGCTGTGGTCTCTGACCTATTTGTTTGGAGGTAAACTCAGCCTTGCCAAGCGTACAAAAAAGATCGAAAAAGCATCCAGTTTCACTGGCCCGTGCCATGGGCTGGGACAGCCTTACTCATTTGGGACAGGCTTCGTTCTTCTTCCGTTTTTCTTTAGTGTTCTTACCTCATCTAACATATTAGTTGCAGTTGTACTTTGCACAGACACTAATTAGAGAGCCATCAACATTGGAGTCTAAAGGCTTACTGACAAGGCAACTGTCATAGTGGTGTCTTAATTGGTTGAGTGTAATTGTCATTAGGCAGCGATAAAGACATCTGGAGCTCTGGAGAAAAATCAGCCTTTTTTCCTACCTCCCTTTGATATCTGTTCTTGCTTCTCCTGGCCAATGTTAAGCGCTTTTAGATCGCTCTTAGGGTTTGGTTCACGTCCCTCTGCCCCAACCAGTGTTTCACCCCCGTGAATATGTTTGTTTCTTTAGCACAAGTTCGTTAGCACTGAGTGATCTCCACTGCTGTGGTTGCTTTCCCTTGTGTTAGATTTTACAGCCTCCTGCTGAGTCATCACACAGTACCTGCTAAAATAGGATATTTATTCTTCGTTTCCATCATAAAGGAGACATAGAGTCTCTTATACTTTGCGTCCTGAGTCATTTTGCAGCAAAACATTTGTGCTGTTCTCATGCTCTTTGGCCATGAAGAATGGAGTTCATTTAAATGAATATTTATGGAAAATTTCATGTTTACTGAAATAATTTAGCTTAAATAATTAACCTGTGTCGTATAGAGATATACATAGAGATGTATTTCAATCAGTTTGGAAGTACATGCAGGAAGTCTAATGCATATCGATGTGTGCATTCTGGGCATCTCACTGATCATTAGTTCTGGAAGGTGGGCAGTGGAAATAAAAGGAGGTGTGTCATGCGGGGTCTCTGGTCCCGCTCCCCACCCCAGAATGCAGGATACGGTGAGGCCAAAAGGGAACACCCACGGAGCCATAGACAGGGGAGTCATATCCACTGTATTCTCGCTGGTGGCTGGGTTGGAGACACAGGAAGCAGGAGCCGCAATCTGCCGTCCGCTTCTCTGCCAACCAACCAACCAAGCAACCAACCCCCTTGCCAGTGTAGCCACGGCAGTTATATTAGTGGCTAATGGCTAACTGGTAACAGCTGATGGCCAACGAGTCACAGTTGATGGCCATCTACTACCTGAGCCAGCACCTTTCCATGTGAGGCCGAGAGCCTGGAAACTCCTCTCTGGGACTCTGTCCCCACAAGGTACCACTCACACCAGTCGGGTTGTTGCTTGTGGATATGCCCTTTCAGTCACCATTTATTTATTTTTAGCTATGTGTAAGGCTCTGTGATGGAGGCTATGGCACTGAGATGCCGTCTTTTCCAGCACTTTACAGTCTGCTTGAGGAGACGTGAATGTGGCATGAATGCCATTACTTCAGGTATAGTGTACGGTAGAGTCAGAGAAGGCTTCCGGGAGGAGGAGAGCCTTTGCCGCCATACCTTGTGAAGTTGGTAGGTTGGGCTAGGTTGGAAATTCTCAACCTTGTGTCTCATTGGAAACACTGATGCCTCGTTTCACCCCCAGAAAGTCAGATTTGATTGATCTGGGGTGTGCTTGGTTATCAGGAACTTTAAAAGCATCCCATGTAATTCTATAATGTGCAGTCAAGGTTGAGACCCACTGCGTTGGGTCGTGAGGAGGAAACGTCCTCCAAAAAGGTGGATGACATGAACTGAGATTCAGAGGTGTAGGGACGGAGTCCCAGAGAGCAATTTCCAGGCTCTCGGCCTCACGTGGAAAGGTGCTGGCTCGGGTAGTGATGGCCGTCACCTGTAACCAGTGAGCCATTAGTCACTAATATAACTGCCGTGGCTGAGCTAGCCAGCACAGATTGCAGTTAGCAAGTGGGGTTGGTTGACAGAGAAGCGGACAGCAGGTTGTGGATCATGTGGCTCCTGCTTCCTGTGTCTCCAACCCAGCCGCCAGCGAGAGTATAATGGTATGACTCCCCTACCTATGGCTCCGTTGGTGTTCCTTTTGGGCCTCACCATATCCTGCGGTCTTGTGCGGGGAGCAGGACCAGAGACCCCGCATTACAAGAGGCAAGAGTGTTTGGAAGCCAGTGAATAAGCAGGCTTATCTGGAGGCTGGTTCCTGCTATGGAAGAGCAGGAAATGAGGAGTGGAGGCTACTTTGTGGAGGGTTCTCAGTGCTGGGCTAGTAATTAAAAGTTCATTCAACAAGGTGTTAAGGCCTGAGTATATACTGAGGGCTTCCTCGGTGTCAAGTGCTATTCCAGTGTGACTGTTCAGTCGTTGGATCCACGAGCAAGACCCACCGCCTGAACTTAGAAGCATGTAGGTTCGTGGGGAGATGAGCAGTCACGTGATCACGTCACAATTGCCACGAGAGTAAGTCCAGGCTGCTGTCATGGTGTGGATCCTAGGGCACGTGGTCTAGTGTGGCGCGTAAGGGAGAGGGATTTGTGGCGTCAAGTGGTTTTGAGGTCTTGGCTTGTGCAGGGTTGAATGAAGTGAGAGGCTCAGATGTAGGGAGGCTGTCATGGCGCCTGTGTGAGGTGTTGAGAGACTTGGACTAGGGTGGCTTTCCCAGAAATGAGAACAGAAAGGGGGGGCAACTCGAACATGCATGGCAGTGTGGGTGGTGGGGAAAAAAAGAATCACTCACAAAAATAAGGAATTGGGCAGTCGGCTAGTGTAGTGATGAGCTGAAACTTTTTGAGGAGAGGATGCATTTAATTTTAGATGTGCGGTGTTGCCACGTGAGTGGGACAACTTCATGGAAGAAAAGGCTCATCAGAAGCCTTTTCGATTTTAAGAGTGTTCTTTTCTGTGCCATCTCTGGCCACCTCTCTCCTCTTCCCTCAAGTGATGAGAGAGAGCAACAAGTTGCATTTCATTGTTCAGTATTCTGTGTTCAGCAGTTTTTCAAGTTTTGGTTTGGTTGTTGCTTTACCTCGGATCTCTTTGTGTAAAAAGGGCTTGGGGTGGGGCTGGAGCTCAGGCCACTAAAATTCTCTCCTCTGTACCCTCCTGCTCCCCACTGCAGCCCCTCGGGGGCACCACAGAGGACCATGTGAAGACTACTGGCATGGTCTGATATACAGGCCATGAAAAACAGGCTGACCGAGAGTGATGGAAAGGTAGTCCATCTTCCTGGTTTGTGCACGTCTTCCTCTCCAAGTTCCAGTTCTCTGACCTACTAAATTCCCTTTCTTTGCCTTTCTTTCCCTTACCTTCTCTGTATTTCTGAAAGATGTTGCCATCTTTCTCACCTTTCTTTTCTGAATTGGCTAGTTCCTTTCATATAGAATTTATCCTTAAGAATCTAATTACACCCAGTCTAGAAATTCGAACATGTTCTTTCTGTTCAGTGTCTCTAGCTAGGCAAGTGGCCTTACTCCAGGAACGCCTGAGTCATTTTCAGGGTGTCAAGGTGAGGCAAGTAGTTTTGGGGCAGTGGGGTGTGCGTGCTTGTATAGGGTTCCTTGTTAAGAACGGTGATCTGGAAAGCTGCCTGGATGGCCTGGGAGCCAGCAGCCGTGCTTTGGCTGTGGTGCCATCAATATCCGCCCTTGCTTATGTGTCGCCAAGCTTAATGACACTCGTGGAGTGTGCGTTTTTATTTACTAGAGGATCAGCGGTCAGAGGCCTATCAGTCCAGTTTCCGAAAGCACGTGTCTCCTATTTGGCTCTTTATACGCACACCCTCTGGGCACTGTCTGTGGGGAGAGAACTGAATTCTCCAACCTAGAGAATTTGTGTCACAGCGTGACCTTTGAATTATAGTGTTGTATTCACTGTCAATTAATAATTTGAGGGAAATGCTGTTACGTTCAGTAAATGCTGCACACCTGAGTCAGAGTGCTCTTGGTTTCTTTATTAAGAAATCTCACATGAGAAATTGATTTGTAATTACTTCATCGATAAATCATGTCATACATTTCCGTGATTTAATCTCAGAGGTTACCTTGTTTGACTCTACACTTTTAACGTGGGATTAAAGAAACCTCTTCCTGAGGCTTGGGCCTCAGGCAGACTGTTAACCCCCTTAAATTATCTATCGCTGTGTTTGTGTGGGAACACCAGGAGACTCTTAAAACATTTCTAACACGCCTCCCCACAGTAGCTTGACGTGTAGAATTGAACCCTGTGCAGCAGGTGTAAGGAACTTAGCATCAGAGCCTCCATGACCAGCCATACGCCGTCTCATCATCTGGCCAGTCCGTTATCCAACGGGCTTGTGTCCGAGCTGGGTCTGGCCCGGCATTGGCTTTGATGGAGAGTCATTTGTTGGAGTAACACTGGTAATAGGAGAGAGTGAGGGCTCCTGTTTTCTAAGTGGGCAAAACCGGGAGAGGCATGTATTTCGGCAAGAGCTTTTCATGAGAAGGCAGCATTGTCTGGCTGCGAAAGGCAAGATTTAATTGTTTCAGCAAATCAATTAGTCTTTAGGGACTTTAACCAGTCAAATCTGATGCATGGATGAGGTATTAGAAAGCTTGTGCCTGTACGGCCATTAGTCCTTAGTATTTCTCTCCCTCTCTCTTGTGCTCTCTCTGCCTGTCTTTCGTGTGTGTATTTATGTAAATACTGTGGCATTTGCAAATTTCTGCTAATGCTCTCTTTACCAGAACTTAAGGTAGCAGATTAGTCATAATAGTGTAAAAGGAAAAAAGAAGCTCTCGACACCCAATTTTTTTATTAGTATAGTATATTCTCTTTTGAAATTGTCACCATTGTGCTGTGAGCACATGAAACGTGTTCCCAGGCTTTCTGTTATCCAGCGGACATTTTCTCCTGTCGGACGTACTCATCGAAAGAGTGTGGCAAGAGTTGTTCCCCGCAGACCCAGTCTTACTCCTCTGCCGTTCTAAACCTGTCCCCCATTTCTCCACTGTGGCCCTGCTCTTCGATGTGTGCTTGGAACCAAGTGTGTCCTTCTTTTCCAGATATACATCGGGGGACGTGAGGGTGTGGGACACCCGCACCTGGGACTACATCGCCCCCTTCCTGGACTCCGAGTACGACGAGGACGAGGACGAGCCTGGAATGCAGCCATACGTCTCCTTTGTGAGGATAAACAGCTCGCTGGCGGTAGCGGCTTATGAGGATGGTAAGTAACCACAGCCCTCTTCCCTATTAAGGAAAAAAAAAAAAGCTCTACAAAAATTAAGCAGCTGTGGCTGGCTCCCCCTGTAATCCGTCCATACATACACGTGGGCACACACACATGTTCACACACATGCACTCGCTCTTGCCTTTATGTGAAGAAGTTGGCCAATAACCCTCCATGCATTAGCAGGCCTTGGAGCACAGCACCCATTAAAACTGGGGTTTAATTCCTACTGGAACGGTCGGGTTGGGTTTGGTGCCAGACATGAGGCTGGCCAAGCCATCTTAAGCAAATAACTTGTTTGGTGTAAAATATTAAATATACTTGGCCTAGTTTTCCTTCAGTCTCTGCTCAGTCCAGAGGGAACAGTGCAAAGGGGGTAGACATAGGTAATCTATTGACAGATATGGAAGTAGAAAAATAAAAGTCCGTGCTTCCCTTTTCCTGGCACTTACATCCCATACAAGATAATTTATGGGAATGTGCTGTCTCTCTGGGACCGGTAGAATTCCTTTTGTGCATGAACAACTGTGCAGTTACAGAACTAGGTAAGAATGGTCTAAAACAGAAACACTTGACAGTGTGTAGCTAATAGTTTTCATGGCCATGGGTATCCTATACTCCTACCTCTTGTGCTGCGGACTTCCGTGATGGTAGAAGTTGGAATTTCCAAAAGCTTTGTTGCCCCCCTGCCTGAAAGGTGGACCACAGAATATTTCAGGATGCTGGTGGCACGGTTGCGGAATCTTCTTATCAGTGTGACATTATCGTTGTCTCAGTGGACAGAATTGCAGTTAAGTAGGTAACCGGGGATCTTATGTCCAGGTGCCATTTAAAAAATAAAAATTAGGGCTGAAATTTTGAAAATATTTTCATTTTATTATTTTAACAACATGAATTCTGTTCTTTTGGTTTGATATTAGTAGATACCATTGATGGATTTTTTTCTTTTAGTATCTAGAAATTCAGCTTTCTTGTGGGGGCGTATTTTGATATTTTATATCTGTTTATTGAGATCCTGGACAGATAACATATGAGCAGCTTGAGTGTGTTTGCTACTTTTCCAAATAATCGATGAGATTTTTTTAAACAACTACGCACAGGTTGCAGTACTTTCCAGTTAGAATCGTACAGTTTTAGAATTACCTAGTAGCTTCCCTGCCACAGACATGTGTGCACACACATACAGTTTTCTTCAAATGGGGGAAACTGAGGTTCAAAGCGACCAGCTAAGAGATTTGCTTGAGGCTGAGTCATTAGTCCATAGAGAGACCAGAGCTGAGGTTGTGTCCCCTGGGCCATGTGTGGTTGGAGTGCTGATTAGGTAATACTAAACACAGAGACACTTCTAGAAATGTGCACCTGACGTATTGCACCCCAGGTCTCGTATCTTGTGAGCTTGAAAATATAGCTTGAGGTGATGTGCAAGAGTGCTGCTGGTTTTATACTGTCAGTCGGAACTGTCTTTGTCACCCTCGTCCCTATTGTGGCACAAAAACATTGGGAAACCATGTAGATGGGATAGAGAAACCGCTTTCTTCTGTAAATACTTGGCAAATAATTTCCAAAATATGTTTTAAATACTTGGTTTTAAAACATTTTTCATAGATAAAATACAAACAGAGCAAAACTATATGAAATGGAAAAGAAAACATCTCCAAAAAGAAGTTGAAGCGTTCCTCCCTGTTACCCTACCTCCAGCTCACACGCACACGTTTACACCTACGTCCTACTCGAGATACTGTTCTGCACCTTGCTTTTTTCACCGAATGACACATCTTGATATCTCCGTTTTAGCACTTACAGGTCAACGTTACTCTTTTTCAGCCTGTGTAATATTGCATTATGTGGCTGTACTATCATTTATTTATTAGAGTCCTTCGTGATTAGGGCCCTCTGAATTGTTTATTTTTGTTATTAAAAACAGTTCTGCAAGCAGTATCTTTGAACAGATATCATGATAGACTTGTACACATATAGCCATGGGATAAATTACTGGGTCGCAGGCTACAGACACTTCAGGTTTTCATAAAGATTGCTAAATTGCCCTCCAAGAAGGTTCTACCAGTTTACAGTCCCACCAAAAGTATGTAAGAATGACTGCTTCCTCGTGCCTGTCTGATAGGTGGAAATGGCCTGTGACTTGTTTCGGTTTGCCTTTTTCTATAAGTACACATGAGCATCTTTTTATTGTGTTATTATTTGTTTGTATTTCTTTCTCTGTAAATTATGTGTTCCAATGTTTCACCATTTTTATTTGGGTTGTTATCTTTTCTGGTTGAATAGAAAAACCTAAAGAAATAACCCTTCTCATATCTATTTTAAATATTTATTCAATTTGTCATTTATTCTTCAATGGACTTTTGTTTATGGTTTATTCTTCTAGATGGTAGTGTGTGTGTGTGTATGTGTGTGTGTGTGTGTGTGTGTGTGAGATTTTAATTTTTTAATCCATAAATGAGCGGGTTATATTTGTAATTTAATATTTTTGACTAATACATTGTTAGGGACATAAGATCAAACTAATATAAACAGTTATGTGTTGAGAAATCTCGCTTCTATTCATTTTTGCCTAGTCCCATTCTAAAGCAATCATGTATTTCAGTTTCTTGTCAATCCTTCCAGTATTTCTGCATTGCAAATATAAGCAAATATGAATAGCTATTCTTATCTCCCTCCTCTTCTCACCAAAAGATGACATATTACCTTATACTATTACACACCTTGGCTTTTTTCACTTAATGACATATCTTTTTCTGGAATAATCTGATATATAACATTGTGTAAGTTTAAGGTGTACAGCATGTTACTTTGATACATTTATATGTTGTAACATGATTGTTATTATAGTGACATTTATTATATTACATAATTATAATACAATATTATTATCTATGTTCATTATCCTGTGCATTAGAAACCTATGGCTTATTTACTACTCATTTGAACCTTTAAACATCATCAATTTTATCCCCTGGTAACCTCCATTTTATTCTGCTTTTTAAATTTTTTTACAGGTTTGATTTCTTTAGATGCCACATAAAAATGATGTCATACAGTACTTGTCTTTCTCTTTCTGACTTAATCTCACTTAGCTTAATATGCTCAAGGTCCATCCATGTTGTTGCAAATGGCAAGATACCTTCCTTTCTTATGGCTGCATAGTATTCCATTGTGTGGTATAGGTACCACACCTTTTTTATCCATTCATTCGTTGGTAGACATTTGGGTTGTTTCCACATCTTGGCTGTTGTGAATAATGCTGCAGGAAACATGGGAGAGCATACGAATATAGCTCGTTAATGACACATCTTGAATGGTTGGCCATGTTAGTGTATAAAGAATGTACTTTTCGTACCTGCATAGTATTCCATCGTACAGGTACTATGGTTTATTCACACAGTCCCTTACTGAAGAACAGATGTGTTGTTTCTGATCTTTTGTTGTTACAGCACTACAGTGGAAAACCTTGTGCATACCACTTCTCACGTACGTGTGGGAGGATAGTTTCCTGTAAAAATGCAAATGGGGTTATATTATTTTGCACTCTTACCAGCAAGGCATGAAGGTGTGCTCACGTCCTCACAGTTTTATCTGCAAAGTGTGCTTCAAATTTTTAGGTATTTGTCACTTTGACAGATAAGAAATTATATATCCAAATGTAGTTTCAGTTTGCATTTCTCTTAATGTGAGAGAGGCTGAATTTTTTTCACATGTTTACCTGCTACTTGTAATTCTTTGTCTTCTATTTTTTATATTGAAATCTTGACCAGTGTGGAGTCCAGGCTATATTAGATAATGACTGCAAGTATGTCTTTTTTCCAGCATCTCTTACTAGAAAGCCCATTTCTGCCTCACTGGTTGGAGGTGCCGCCTTTACAAGTCTTTAGATAGGAGTTCTTTTGTTTCTGGGTCTTTTGTTCTGTTCTAGTTGGTCTGTGTCGTTGTTTACATTGATATCCTGTCTGTCAGTCTTGTCCTTTTGGGTTTCCCGTCATGCTCTGGGGGATTGTTCCCTATTCTAGGTAAAGTTGACAGTACTTCCATGGCTGCAGCATTTACGATGAAATCTTTGATTTGTTCCAAATTCCTTTTGGTGTTAGGATTATTTCCTTGGTAACAGCTCTTGTGTTTTCTTGCCTCTCTGTCACTCTGAGCTTGTTCTACCAGTCTGATCAGTGTTGTTACTATTTGTGAGATAAACACCAACTTCTTGCTTTCCCCCAGACCTCAGGAGGCATTGTCTTCAGTCTGACTTCAGTTTAACAGACTGACACTGCGATATTTATACCAACGATATTTATTCATGAGTAGCTACTTCTGGGCAAAGACAGAATGAAATCATCAAACGCACTTTTTTTTTTTTTTTTTATCTTGCTCCTTTCCAGTAGCAGCGGACCCGCACTTCTTCGGCCCAACATGGCAAAAAGGAAACTTACCTTGTGGGGTCTGCTTTATAAAATGTGTGACTGTGTCCCACAGAAGAGACGACTAAGATAATAAAATGAGTTAATGAACTTCAGCTCCCGGCTTGTGCCAAAGGGAAGCTCTGTAGCCATTGAGACACCCCTCACGCTGTGCACGCAGATTCTCCGCCGGCACCGTCAGGAGGGGAGACGGTCACTGTGTTGGGAGAAAGGGACTCGTCCCTTCCTCCTTTTTCGCCTCCTTCCCCTCCGAGAACGCTGTCCTCCCACCTGGGGGGTTGAGATTTGGCAAGGTGCTCCACAGTTGTGAGTTTTTGAATTCCAACCCACTGGCCTCATATTTCTTCTGCCTTGTTTCCGATTGTCAGCACTGGCCATCCTCCAGTTTGATTTTACCACTAATTGTGTTGCACGTTACCACACCGAAATGAATCAAATCAAAATGCTTTTCCTGGAGCATTAGATAAAGCAGGCGAAGGTTCTGAGTAATGAGCAGATGCTGCTAATGCAGGGGCAGCGCAGACCTTGCCAGGACTCCATCTGCTCCATGCCTGCCTGCCTCTGGCCTGGAGCCACCGCGTCAGGGCACGGCGGTGTGCTGGAAACCCTCTGCCTGCTTGCAGAGTTTGCCTTGAAAATGTGCTCGTTAGAGAGAAAGGAGATGGCACACTTCTTAGGGTCAAAGAAGTTCTTACGTGTTCCCCTACGTGGGGAGAGGAGAGACAAGACCCAGTGCATGTTAGCGTGTGGAAACCTAGATGGGACAGCCAACGGTCGTCTTTCTGTGGTGCCGTCAAGCAAGGCAAAGTGGCTCATCCACTTCTGCAGCACGCCCAGTACAATTGTCTGAACACACACATGCTCCATTGTCCGAGACTGCCTGCCCTGGGCTGAAGTGACTGATTTCTCATTTACTGACTTGCTAACAATGGATGCAAGTGGGTCTCTCCAAGCTTCCTTTCAGCGGTGAAGTGGAGGCCCATGTTTTAGTGAGACGACTGTGGAGACTTAGGCGCTTCTAAAGTTTTATGCATGATTTTCTGTTTAATAAAAAATCAGTTCTTTGATAGATTTGCTTATGTTTCTTGTTTGTATGTGGATGATGACATTTGAATGTAATGACGTAACCTTTAAATGCAACATTCAATCTCTTCCTCCTCCCCTGATCAAAATTGAAGTTTTAGAAGTGAATTATTAACCCACTGAAGTATTGCTTGGGAGATGGCTAGGACAACTGGCTGTGGATTATGGAGCATTTTGGTTTTTTAAGGTCTTTCTTTTCTGGTCATTTTTGTCTTAGAAGTTTCAATAACCAGTTCTTGCCTGAAACCTTTGCCTGTGGTGCTTAGTTTTAGGAGTCGTATTCAGACTCTCAGCAGACAAAACAAAATAGAACAACTTCAAGACAAAAACCAAACAATACCCGGGCTAGTCCTTTTAAAAGATAGGATACATTAATAAATTTAAACAATTTCTTAACAGTAGGAATGCTTACATTTTCAAGATAATTCAGAGCGGAATTAAAAATGGAAATGCAGAGTTCGAACTGAGGTCCTTCTTTCTGTGTTGAGGAAGTATTTCTTAGGGCATGGAACTTTAAAGTTGACTGCTGTGGTCTAAGATGGATTTTGTTTCACAGACAAGCCATAGACAGTATTTATGTGTTGGAGGAGGTTGCTGAATAAAAGTGCTTTTTTAAAAAGATTTTTCTATTTTCGGTGAGAAGAGATTGAAATTATAGTTTACACTTGTTTATGGATGCTTTGGACTGAATATGCACTGTCACTAAATAATAGAATAGTGTTCCTCAAAGGGGAGTCCACAGGTACAATCTTGGGTGGGAGTTGTGAAATCTTTAGGAGAATTTTTTAAATCAGTGTATTTTTATGGTAATCTAAAAAAAAAAAAAGAAAAAAAGAAATCTGGGTCTTTTGACTTTGTAACTGAGCCCTGCCTGCGGGGTCTTAGTGTTTGAATTTGCATTTTGTAGTCGCAGGCTGTTGGCACCAAGTTATCACCTACATGCCTTGGTAATGCTTTGTCTTTCACACTGAGGGGTGCATAGATGGATTCTAGAGGTCTGCGAGCTCTCACATTTAAAAAGCACTGGAGGGAGAAGTTCTCATGCTGTCGGGTGCACACTAGCGGGTGGTCAATTTCTGGATAACTGCGAAGTGTTGAAGTTACTGGTGAAAATAATTTGAAATAATTTTTCTCATGCAGAAAAAAAGTGGCACATTGAAGTTAGAATACAAGATTTGATGTTAATCCTTTGGCTTATTGGGTGGTTTTACTGAAAACTGATTTTTAATAAGACACAGTATGATGCATAAATTCAAAGTAGCTGTCCTGTCTTATTACAGTTGAGCTTAAAAATGGAAAGGAGCAGTAAACAGTACAGCTTTGGGGAGACGGGTGAGACTTGAGAGATAAATTATCCAAGTGCTTAAATGTACCCAATGAAAACCGAGGATGAATTATTTTTTGGAAGGAAATAAACTGAATTTCAAGTCAGAGAATTTAATTTCCTTTTCAGTACTTGCAATTTTGGTTGTAGCGTATATTCCATTCTAAACCCTAGGGCTCAATTAAAGCAGGAATAAATATAATTGTGGAATGTATTCTTGTTTGAAAGCAAAATGTGCCTGCCTTTTCAGTCAAAAAGCCATTAGGCAGGCCCCGTGGAGTAGGAAGGCAGCCCCGTGGGGCCAGGGCCAGGTGGAGCAGGTAGTCTGAGTGGAGCAGTGGCCCGCCGGGTTTAGGAGGCTGGCAGCACAGAGAGAGTGAGCAGGCACATGTATTGAGGACAATGGGAGCCAGTTTCCTTATTATTAGAGGAGGAAGGTACAGGTATGGAAAGGGGATCTTCAGAATGAACCCCTTGGGGCCAGATCGGAATAGGAGGTGTCAGTGTGGAATTCATGATTTTCACTGTAGATAGATAGATATGTAAATAGAGATGTTTATATGCATATATTTCATATGCCATGTTCCCCCAAAAATAAGACCTAGCCGGATAATCAGCTCTAATGTGTCTTTTGGAGCAAAAATTAATGTAAGACCCGGTCTTATTTTATTGTAAGATCGGGTATATAATAATATAATATAATATATAATATAAAATACTGGGTCTTATATAATATAATACCGGGTCTTATATTAATTTTTGCTCCAAAAATTAATATATTAGAGCTGATTGTCCGGCTAGGTCTTATTTTCGGGGAAACACGGTATGTCCTAGCTTTGTTTGCTGAGAAGGTGTAGAAACAGCAACTGCCCAGTAGGAATAAGCACACTTAGTGCTTGGATCTTGAAAATATCACTCTCCAGTAAAAGGAGCCAGGCGCCTTGCACAAATGGCTGACTGCAGGGCTGGTGCAGAGAAAATCTCCAAATATTTGGAAATTAAACAACATACTTCTAGATAACAAAATAAATTAGGAAATATTTTGAACTGAATGAAAATGAGAAACAATAAATCAGAATGGATGGGGTGTAGCTAAAACAGTGCTTAGAGGGAAATTTATAGCATTAAGTACTTCTATTAGAAAAAAGAAAGTCAAATCAACAATACAACATTTTACTTTAAGAAACTAGAAAAAGAAAATTAAAATAAGTGTAAGGGACAAAGTAATAAAGATAGAAGCAGAAATAAAAAAAATAGAAGAGAGAGAGAACAATACAGGAAAATCAGTGAAACAGAAAAGTGGCCCTTTAAAAAGAGCAATCAAGTTGACAAACCTTAGCCAGAGTGATCAGGAGAAAAAAAAAATTAATTACCAACAATAATGTAAGAGGGGACATCATTACAGATACTACAAATGGTAAAAGGACTATAAGGAAATATTTAGACAATTTTATGCCAATAAATTGAACCAGTTAGATGAAATGGATAAATTGATTTTTTTTGAAAGACACAAACTACCAAAAGTCACTTAAGAAGAAAGAGAAAACTTAGATAGCTCTATTTTCATTAAAGAAATTGAGTTTGTAATTTAGAAGTTCTACACAAAGAAAGCTGCAAGCCCAGTGACTTTACTGGTGAATTCTGTCAAACATTTAAGGAAGTAAAAATGCCAATTCTACACATTTGCCATAAAATAAACTACAAGGAACACTTCTCAACTCAACTTTAGGAGCATTACCCTGATACTAAAACCAGATAAAGAAGAAAAAGAATAACTAGTACATGAAAGCAAGTAAACTACAGATCGATATTTCTCATAAATATAGATGTAAAAATCCTCAACAAAATGTTGTAAGATTGTATCTTGCAACACATTAAAAGGATAATGCCTCATAATCAGCACTCATCCCAGGAATTCAAGGTTAGTTTAACATTTGAAAATCAATCAATATAATCATATTAACAGACTAAAGAAAATCCATACTCATACCTGCTTGGTTCAGCATCATTTGTTGAAAAGATGATCATGTCTTCATTGAATTACCTTGACACCTTTGTAAAAAAAATCAGTGGGTGGATCTTTTTTCTGGACTTCATTTTGTTCCATTTGATTCATAGATCCATTCTTATGCCAGTATCACACCGTTTTGATTACTGTGGTTTTATAGTAAATCTGAAGTCTGGTAGGGTAAGTCCTCCAGCTTTATGCTATGTTTTTAAAATTGTTCTTGGCTATTCTTGGCCCTATGCATTTTTTTGTTTGTTTGTTTTTTAAGATTTAAAATTTTAGAACCAGCTTATAAATTTCTACCCCAGAAAACTTGCAGGGATTTCGAATGGGATTGGATTAAATCTCTAGGTCAATTAGGGAAGAGATGACGTCTTAACAGCACTCAATCTTCCATGAACATGATAACTCTCTCCATTTATTTGGGCCTTCCTTAATTTTTCTCAGCAACATCTACAGTTTTCAGCACATAGGTCTTAAACATATTTTGCTGACTTAATCCTCAACCATCTTGTATTTCTGATGCAATATCAATTTCTAATTGTTTGTTGCTAATTTGAAGAGATATAATTGATCTCTGCATATTGATCTCATATTGATCTCATGCTAAAGATACTTATTAGTCTGGTAATGATTTTTATAGATTGGTTAGGATTTCATAGACAATTTATTCATTGACAGTTTTACTTCTTCCTTTCCTATCTGTATGCTTTTTATTTCTTTTTCTTATTGCACCAAGTAGGACCTCCGTACAATGTTGAATAATATTAGTGAAAATGGATATCCTTGCCTTTTTTCCAATTTCAAAGGGAAAGCATTGTCTTTTACCATTAAGTATATTGTTAGTTGTAGGTTTTTCATAGATGGTCTTAAGCAGATGGAGAAAGTTCCCTTCTATGACGATTAACTAAGAGTTTTTATCAGTAATACAAATTGGTTTTGTCAAACATTTTTTCTGTTTCTTTGAGATGATCATACGCGGTCTGACAATTAAGTTTGCAAACTTGTTGCAATGATGCTGCTAACCTTTTTGATATCAGAGGGATTATTCATTATGAATTTGTACCAACTGGATAAACAGTTAACCAAGTTGACTATTTGGAAGTGCTGAAAAGGCTGCGTGAAAAAGTTAGACGACCTGAACTTTTCACCAACAATTTATGGCTCTTGCATCACGACAATGCACCAGCTCACAGGGCACTGTCTGTGAGGGAGTTTTTAACCAGTAGACAAATAACTGTATTGGAACACTCTCCCTACTCACCTTATCTGGCCCCAGTGACTTCTTTCTTTACCCGAAGATAAAGGGAATATTGAAAGGAAGACATTTTGATGACATTCAGGACATCAAGGGTAATAGGATGACAGCTCTGACGGCCATTCCAGAAAAAGTTCCAAAATTGCATTAAAGGATGGACTAGGTGCTGCCATCCGTGCATAGCTTCCCAAGGGGAGTACTTGGAAGGTGACCATAGTGATCTTCAGCAATGAGGTATGGAGCACTTTTTCTAGGAAGAGTTCGCAAACTTAATTGTCAGACCTCTCCTTCCCCCATAGATAAGGGGGGGACTGTTATACTCTGAATTGTTTGTTCCTCTTTCCTTTTAATTCTGCTGCCAAACAGAACTTAAAAATCAGGATTTCAAAAAGAAGTTCCTGGATAAGCAGCTCGCTCCACCCCTCTGTTCCAAGGCCATGAAAGGCTTTCTGTATATTTTTAAGAGCTCGATTTATGGCCTTTGAGGTAAAGACCTGGACTTGCTCATTCTAATTCCTAAGAGTTATAAGAATATATTGTGCTACCCTAGTAATAACTGAGCACAGCTAGTGCCTAGATTTTGGTTTCTAAATATCATTAATTCTTCAATAAAAGGAACCAGGGCTAAGGCACGACAAGTTTGGACATGTCGCGAAGCCAGAAAGTAAAGATGTTTTTTAAAAAAATGCAGGAAGGGGCAGTTTTTATTTATAGGAAAAGGAACCAAACTAGAGCTCCCAACAGCCAAATCAGGGACAATTTGAACAACAAAGTTTGTTAGCAATGGATTATAACCTATAGAATAAAGTAAATATCCATGAGTCCGTACTGATGTAAATGAGGGCAGAGAAAGCTCTTCCTTATAGTAACATTTCAGTTAATACATGGAGAAAGGATAATGAAAATAGAAAACATTTGGCAAATCCTACAGTAATAATTGTTAGAGGCAAGAATCATCAGTGGAAGCTAAAATTAGTATGATGGGAAATGAGATATTTTCATATTCTCAAATTATCTCTCCACAAGAGAAAAATGGTAACTTTACAGTATAGAAACCTGAAGATAACACCGTAACCAATGATGAAACTTAACCATTTTCAGGAATGAGACATTGACATGTACCTCCCAATGTCGTATACCGAAAAGACACATCTGTGCTGTTTTTGCCAAAAAACGCCTAGCCTGATTTTAAACTCGAATAAACATGGGACGACTCAGAGATCTTCTACAAGATAAATGTTCAGTACTTTTCAAGTGTCAAGGTCGTGAAGGACAAAGAAAACCAAGAATTGTCCCAAATTGGAATAGATGAAAGAGACATGACAGTTAAATGTGATGTGGAATTCTGGATTGGATCCTGGACCAGAAAAAGGATGTTGGTGGGACAGTTGGTGAAATTCGAGTGAAGTCTATAGATTAAACATTATATCAACGTTAATTTCCTGGCTTTGCTCATACTATGGTTATATACTATGTTAACATTTGGGGAAGTTGGGTAAAGGGTATACTGTATCTCTTTGTATCATTTGTGCAACTTTATTGTAAGTCTGAAATATTTCAAAATAAAAAAAAGTCTTAGGTTATTAATTTCAAAATTTAAAAAAAGGATGTTAGATTATTAAACTAGATTCTTTTTCCTCATATCAATTTAATGCCATACTTTTATATGTTAATTGATTACTCAGAAAAGAATGTGCCTGTTCATTTTCTGTTGTCTGGCCAATCTAGGGACCTGAGATTAGAATCTGTTTTTGTGGTGATGGTTACTTAGGAATTCTCAACACAGGGATTCTCAACACACTTTTTGTTTTGGTATCTTATTTATCTTTAAGCTCGCCCTCCCTCCCCACCCACCTTTTAAAAAATGCATGATGATGAATATCTAATCTGTAGTATTTAGTTTCCAAAGAATGGTGTAGCTATTTTATTTTAAAATGGCAATGTTTAGAACTATGCTAGAGGTTACTTTTTTGCCACAACTTAAAACTTACGATGAGCAATTGTCAGTTTTATATGTAAAATGTGAAAGGGAGACCTAGTTCTTCAAAATTACTTTAGTCTGAAGACCACTGGCCTTAAGACAAGTGAATCCGTGGGTCTGGAGTTCAGGGGAGAAATCTGTGTTGGGCTGTTTGGATCCTTCGCACACAAGGGGAGATGGGAGAACTCCAAACCTGTAGGGTCCTCCGGACCCAGCTCAACTACACTGGGCAGGTTTGCATTTGAATCTGGATGCCTGCGTGAGAGGTTCGATTACCTGAGGCTTCCATTTTCTTCTTCTCACTTGGTTCCAGGTAACTCATAACGGACTGCCATTTTGCCGTAATCTAAATATATATGGATTTTTTTTCTTTTTATTTGAACCATTTAATACTGTTATTGAAAGGGAATTAATTGACAGTATGATCCAGATCTTTTGAGGATTTGGAATGGCATTTCTAAAAGCTGCAAAATGTCATCCCTGGAATTTGCATTGTAAATCTGTTCTGAGAAGTCATTGAGTTTCTAGTGCAGCTACCGGAAACATTTCTAAAACTTGAGTTAATATTTGTTACTTTTACAAGTTAATAGGTTTTACTTTTTTTTAACGATAGCCTTTCAAGTTATTATTCTTAAAAATCCTTTTATTGTGGTGCAGAGGAGTAGTGTGATGAACCCCCGTGCATCCATCACTCAGCTTCAATAGTTACCAGTGTCGTTCTTAAAGGATAGGTTTCTAAATATTATAGTTATGTCACTCAACATATGAGTGCAACTATGTTTGAAGATAGACATATTTTCCTCTTGGGAATAAGGAGAGAGAGAGAGAGAGAGAGAGAGAGAGAGAGAGAACTAGGAGGCTGAGACCTACTGAACGCCAGCCCAGGCCCTGCGCTGGTCTGATCTGGGGAAGTGGTGGGATGCTATAGTCTCCTTTAGAGTTTAATTCACCTTAACCCATTGATGGGTCAGAAGTAGAATTTGAGTCTTTAATTTTGTACATCCGAGTTAAATATTATAGAATAGAAGCAGATTATGACTGGAGTAAGTAATACAAATATCCCTTCACTAATCACTGAGGACGGAAAAAGAGCCACAGGTTAAACCTGACAAGGTCAGGAGACTGAAAATAACCACATAAGATGGTGTGAACATAAAAAATTTCATAACTAAGGTGGGCCATGGCGGGAAGTCACATCTTTAGCCTGAAGCTTCTTTCATGAAGTCAATCTTCACCTTAAGTGAGCCTGTCTATTGTCGTTTTGCACCTAAGATGACATCCTTGGAATGTCAGTAGTCCCTTTATCCAGACCTGAGCAGGAAAGTGCAGAATCCCTCATCATTATTCTTGTCCGTTGATTAACATCTCTATGAGAACTATTAACTCTCCTGCACCCACCTATGTGCAAGAAGTACTTGTCTCTCCAATTTACTGTTATCCAATCCCAGAGATTTCCCTGCCTTGTTTTCTCCCACCCCCTTAATCTACCTGCAGTGGGTTTCATGTAGCCCTCCCCCTTTGATGCTACATATAAAATAAGCTGCAAACCGCCGTTTTGTGGAGCATCTTCTCAACCTGTGGAGATTCTGCTTCCTGGCGATTGTCATCAGTTTGGCCCAAACAGACTCTTACAAGCTTTCTCTTAGGCTGGATATTTTTCGTCGACATCATATTACTGTCTATAAAGATGTGTAGAGAAGTTATAACACTTGTTTGATATAGTATTACATGCAGAAAAGCAAGTAGTACCAAAAGATACATAGTAAAAAGTGAGTGTTTTTTCTCCGGCAACAAACACTTGGTCCCCCCATTACCCAGTCCCCCGAGTCTCTTCTCTGGAAGCATCGATTACAATCAGTGTCTGATACACTCTTCCAAATATATTCCATATTACGTTTCTGTCCCTCAGTTACATTGTAAAGGCAGGGGCTGCAGGCACAGATGTCCCTTGCACATTTTCTGCTCTCTCAGCACTTCCCCTCGGAGAAGGGCTGGACCACATTCTCCCCATCGATCTGCTTTTCCTTTGACTTAGCTAACTGTAAATTTTTCTAGTATTTAATCGCAGTGTCATAGTCTTTTTTGTTTACGGGATCTCTTCATTTTTTTATCCTTTTAAAAATGTTCTTTCCTTCTGCTTTGAACTTGAAACTACTAAATATATTTAACTTTTGTTCCTACTTGACTCCCTTTCTGCTTTATCATCTCATGTCTGGTCCCTGCTTTGCTTGTGTCCTAACCAGTCATTTCATTGCTCCAAAACACCCATTCAGATTCTCTCACTTGTCAGTGTAAAATGCAGCTTCCAGAGTGCCTCATAGTTACTGTTTGTTTGTTTGTTGCCACAGGCAACAGAGTTCAGCTTTAGAGCTGTGTTCAGCGGGACGGTAGATGCAGCACCCAGGTGAAGACATGTCATTCAGCGTTCAAGACCCTCCATGATTTAGCCCTTTATGATTGTCGTTCGCACTGGGACTAATTTCCCATTGGCTGCGTCTTCCATGAAAGCAAAACTTCCTTGTCTCAGATTTCATGCCACCTTCACATCTCTGCTGTACATTTCATGGTGATGTCTGTACACTTGATGAATGAAGGGGTACGTGTTCAGTGAGTGCTATCAGTGTATTTAACATTTTTATTTAAAGGCCTTTTCTCTTGTTGCAGAATATCTTTTGACTCCTGCTCGGTTTCTGATCGGCAAATGTTTATTTACATTGTGGGAATCGAGATGGCCAGCTGTCTTTATAAGTAGTCAGCCTCACTCAGTGTCTCTGAACTGCAGTGAATTGATCCCGGCTACTTGGCTATTATGAAGCTGAGAACAAGCCTCAGGTGTGTATTGTGCAAACTCCATCGAACAGGAGCACATGGCTAAAATGAATTCTAATCGAGAAAGCACTAAAGAGCACGAGACAAACTCTGTAGTTCTAGAACTGACCAGTCTGACTTTCTTGTTTACCTGTTTTAAATTTTATGGTGCGTGAAAAAGATCAAAGGGAAGGGGCAATACCAATTGTGGTTTTTTTCCAAAACCAGTTCTGCAGTTATTTACCTTTCAAACAATTAACATAATTACCATTATGCTAAAAAGTAATTTTGGAAAGTTCTGCCCTGAGCTCTTACGACTCCACCGGGACAGTTTTAGTTGGGACTTATCTTTTTGATGGAAGCCTAATTGCAATTTTGGCTTTGTGCACACAAACAGAAGCAGCTAATTGTTTAGGCAAATAGCAGATTAATTTAAATATGCATCCCTAATAAAACAAAAATGGTACCCATTATGGTCCTTGTTCCCATGATGAGGAATATAAATATTCTGTGCAAGTACCATTAGGCGGAGGTCTTAAGGATTGTTGACATTATTTCACAGTGGTAGCACTTTCCTGATACCAAGTAATCTTTACAAAAGCTAGCATAAATCAGTTTAAACTCATTTAGATCCCATTTCCGCTATGTGCAGTTTCATTACCACACTCTGGCTGGCCTCCTTTGGGAGGTGGGAGGGGCATGCTGCAAACTGGCATGGGTGCCGGTCCACAGCTGCCAAGCGGGCTTTATGTCTCCTCAAAAGACTGGCCATCGTTAGTCATGTCATCATTAATGGCTGTTCCTAGTCTAAGGTGAACTCGCAGTTCCTTCAGCCCTGCTGCCCCTTGTCAAGGTGGAGGGTCCTGAGCCCAGAGAGCAGGGTCTGCCCAGCCCTACTCCTGTGTCCTTTACGGGGCCGATGGCCCTCCCTTATTGTGTGCTTGCAGATTTTTCCCTTTTCATTTTGTCTGCATCCTTTTCGTATTTCTCACGATTGAAACAGCGTCGTTGTGACCCCAGCACTAGCTCAGAGTTCAACATCTTCTGTCCCGCAGTTTTGTCAGGGAGGCAGAAAGACACCTGCTCTCCTTTCAGTGTTCCTGGTGTGGGGGAAATGGGCCGGAAGCTCCAGCTCTGAGGGATCATTCCTGGTTCCAGGAACGCCGGCAGTGACGGGCCTGTCAGGTCACTAGGAAGGAACTGCACAGAAGCCCCCTTTACGTTTGGTGAGACGTTTTCTCGTTTCACTTTGGCCTAGCAGGCAGAATAAATGTAGCAGACACCTGTCAGGGTGCCACCTTGCTCTGAGGTCCCTCGCCAGCCCCTCTAGAGGTGGGCCTGTTCATAGCACTTGAATTAGTGTTTTGGCTTCAGCTGGGTGGGCAAGGATGGGGACCCCTGGCCCTGAGGGCATTTGATTCCCGGACTGAGTCTGGGAATGAGTGCATTGGGCCTCAGACGGTCAGTCTCATTGTGTACGTGGAGTAGGAGACTTTGTGGTGTTGGGAGAGAGAAAGTTGGTTTGGGGGCGGGAGAGATAAACAGACAGACAGACAGAGAACAGATGTAGAGAGAAGCAGAGACTAGATATGTGGTGCACATGGAGCTGCCTTGGTTCCGAATGATTTCCTAGTTCTGGTTCTGACCCCCTATAATCTCCAGCTATACTTCCTGCCCTTGGGTTCCATGAAATCGCCCCCTTCCTTTCCATTCAGTTTCCTTTTGTATTTAAGCCAGTTTCAGTGGATTTCTGTTTCTTACAACCAGAGGTTCCCTTGCTAAAGCATGAGACAAGCAAGCATTCAGCAAACCTGTACTGCTGTTCAGCCACTCTCAGTGCTCTGAATTCACTTCCACAGGGTATATGGCGCGGGAAAAGGGCAACCCTTCCACCTCCCACGTCCAGCCGGTCTCAGGAGCCAAAGCCGTATTATCGCTGGGTCTGCAATATGAGAACACGTGGCCTGTCACATGAGTTTGCATCAGGTTTTACAGATTGTCACCTCCTTGAGAAGTGAACTGATTTGGCTCCGATAGGCATTGACTGCTTCTTCCTTAATGTCGTGTCGTGGACTGGACCTGGTTCTACTTGAACTGTTTGGAAAAGTTAGCTGCTCCTGTTAGGTCTTGAAATAGTATGACAACGTGGCAAAAAGTTCAGCTTGTCTGTGGCCTTATTGTACTTGGCATATATCTGTTCTATCATATTTTAATGCTTCTCTTCAGTGTAAGTTTTGTAAGACCAGAGATCATATCCTGTTGATACACCCCCACATTGAGGTGTTTGGTAGGTGCCGCTAGAATGTCAGCTCCAGGCAGGCGGCTTTTTTGCTTAATTTTGCCTTGTTCACTGTGGTTTCCTCAGTGGTGGGTGGCCCAAAGCAGGGGCTCAGTAAGTGCTTGGTGGCCTCATTGGTTTCTTTTTGGCTAAATGTCGGTTAACATGGATGATAATCTGCGAAAATATTATAAAACATTGTTATAATTCAAGTATTAACTGTTCTGAGTCTTTGCAATCTTGATGTTGTAAAAGTAGCCGTGATATAACTATATTAACTAATAAATTGGCCCTTCACAAAATTAGCTTTCACTCAAAACATCCCTCCCTGTTAGCTGCTGCTGTGTCTGTTCCTGCCCACCTCGACCATGTGTTTTTGGGTCAAATATCCAACAATACAGTTGCAAAGTGAAACTGTAAATCTTACCACGGCTGCTGGATTTAGTAATGTTTAAAGTGATGTTGCAAGAGTACTAGATATGGTCATTACATGGGTCAATATAAATGGCTTTTTTTCCTTATTTAAGTCTCTTTAAAAGATACTTGCCTGCTTATGCAAAAATAATAACAATGTACGTGGGGTTTATAACATGTAGACATGCAAAGTATGACCACAATAGCGCAGAGGCTGGGAGGGAGGAAATGGAAGTGTGCGGCCGTGATATTCCTCCGCTGTCTGAGAAGTGGTGTGATACCACTTGTAGGTAGACTGGTAGGTCACAGGTGTATGTTAAACTCCTAAAGCAACCACTGAAATAACGCAACACAGAGATGTGGTTAATAAGCCAACAAAGGAATGAAAATGAAATAAGCATTAAATATAAAGACACATGGAAAAGGGGGAGGGTGGGAACGTTAGTGCTCGTGCTAACAGTAGTCAGAGGGAGCTGGAGTGGCTCTAGCCATAGCAGACAAAGTAGATTGCGAAACAAAGAAGATAAGCAGGGAAAAAGCGTAAAGAGGGGACATTTCATCTCATGAAGGGTCAGTTCATCAAGAGGACATAACCCTAAATGTTGATGCGCTTAGAAGTCAGCTTGGAGGGCTGACCGTGCAAATGATAATGGCATCATTGACAAGTGAGGATCTGTCCGAGTTCTACACTGAACAGCTGAAGCGGGGAAAGTTGACATAAAGACGATGACACAACAGGCCTTCAGAAGAGAAGGCTGTGACCGTTACATTGATGGAACCCCAGAATGTATTTTCCAAAAAGACCCTTCTCAGGATAGCTTTGTGAAGCTCAACCTTGTGGTGAAGGGTATTTTATTGCATGCAATTCTGCTGGAAAATGATGCCAACAAAACCAATACTTGATTAATAATGAAAAATGTGTTTATAGATAAACTCCATGTGTGCTTAGAGTGAGCTGTGGTTGAATAACTTCCACACTTGGCAGAGCGCAGGGTGAGTTTACGTCAGTTACTCATCGATCTCATAGTTGTTTTATGCCCTCGTACATGCAGCTGCTCGTCCTGCACTTTTGTAGCTAAATCCCAGCCCAGCCTCATCATGTACCAAGTGGCCTTGGACAGTTGTTTAACTACGTGGAGCTTGTGTCTCTTCTCTTTTATAAAATGAGGATAAATAAGGATGGCTGCTCCTCCCAAGGTGGAAGTGAGCACCCGAGCGTACAGATGCAAGCATCTGAATGTTGGAAAGCTCTATGCAAATAGCGATTTTTTGTTTCTCTTTACTGTAGATTGTGATGTCTACAAGCAAAGGCAATGCGTCTTGGAATGCGCTTGTCTCCTGTTTAATGTGTAGAGCCACTGGCATTTTCTGCAGCATATCTGTTTCCCCTGAGTCAGAATGGAGAGAATTTGCCAAAATGTTTGCCGGGAAATGTGTTATAGAACGTTTTCTTTTGAGATCTGCTTATCCCCCAAGTTTATCATAATTCTTGATATTATGTACTTGAGATATCGAGTACTCTGTGTTTTACATCTGAAGCAGCATTTAACTTCAAGAGAGCTCTGCTTTTGTTTATAATCACCTACTTAGCCTCCTGACAGTTTAAAAGTCTTGCAAAGCAGCCCAAATGTATTCTTTTCTTCTGACTATATATTTATTTAGTGCTAAGGGATCCTTGACAGTAAGATCCTAAGTTCAAAGCATTTCTTGTTTCAAGGCAAAGTACAAGGCAAGAAAAAGGAAAGATGGGAAGATGGATTGCAAAGAGAAGAAAAATGAAAAAGCTTAGGTAATAGGAAGTTACAGAACTAGAACTGGATTTATGGATGAGCAGTTGGGAAGAAATTCATGCTATTAATAGATTAAATACACTTTATAACACAGCAGGAATGAAAGACTACGTACAACTATATGAGTGACCTGTCTCCAGCATTTTATATGGTTTATCTCCTTTAGTTTGTCCTGTGTGGTAGGTAATATTATCTTCAGTTTTACAGATGAGGAAACGGGCTCACTTTTAAGTAGCTTGCCCAAGGCCTTTGGCTAGCAAGCGGTGAAGCTGGATTTGAACTCAAACAAATAGCTGCAGACTATGTTAGCTCCACAAATTATTTCTCAGTGAATTTTGAAGAATAAAATGAGTTGGAATTGGAACAGAACATTATGCAGCACGTGCAGGAAGTAATTTTTTCTTGGGCAAATCTTTGAGGGAAAAGAAGTAGCTTAGTGGATAGGAATGATAAAAAAATTATTTGGTGAGACAAAAGGAATAAATGGCATTCCAGATACAGAAAAGTGTATCTAGCTGGTAGAAAAGTGTAAGTTCCTGTAGACTGCTGGTTCTTAACCTTGAGCATTTGCTCAGATTGAGCATTTGCGTTTCTCACCCGCTCCCCGGTGACGCTGATGCTGCTGGTTCTGGGACCTCACTCAGAGACACCTGCTCTAGACAATTCGAGAAGATGGAGACACAACCAGTGTGTGAGAGCAATTCATCTGGGTGGCAGCATTCAAGGTGCTGGGGAGAAGGTCGTATAGGAAAATCAGAGTTTTTGACAAGTGTGGGATAGCCAAGGTCACATTTACAGCAATGCATAAGAAAGCACCACTGCCAGCTGGGGCTGCAAGAGGGTGCTGGTGAGGAAGGATGTACAGTACTTACAAGAACCACTTGGAGGGTGCGTTAGGGCCGTTTTCACGTATTGCTAGCGTCTAGAAGAACAGTGCCAGGCCTAGAACAAATGCTCAGTGATTATTTGTTGCACGAATGAATGCACAGATAGAAGAATGAGTTAAGAACTCCATGTGTTAAAACTACTCAGCGACAAACATACGTACTCCCATTTTTGTTAGGTCTCTCTCATAAAAACATTTTTAAAAAATGTATCTTTTTGGTAAAGGTAATTTCTGGAAAACATGTCAGAATGTACAAGGAGCTGTATACAGTTAATTTCCCTCCTACTTGTTCCTATCTTATGATTTCTTTCCGTAGAGGCTAGTCACTATTGACAGTTTCTTGTGTATCCTTCCAGGAGATTCCATTTGTGTGTGTGTGTGTGTGTTTAAAATTTTAAAACACAAAAGTAGTGTAGCATACTATATACCACTATTTTGTCCTTTAGTTTTTCATTTAACAATATATTTTGGTGATCATTTCATACAGCTTGTTTATTGACTCTCTTTTCTAACTGCTCATTTTATTTAAATTCCAAACGTTCTAGGTAGCGTTATTTAAGCAGTTCTCTGTTGATGGACATTTAGGTAACTTCCAATCTTTTGACAAATTAAAAACATTACAGTGACTATCCTATATACATTTCTAATTTGCTAAATATTATCAAATTACCTTTAGAGTAGGGGAATTAGTTTACATTCCTACCAACAATTTAAAGAGAGAGAGTCTATTTCTCCATACTCTCAACAACGAAATATTTTATGAAATTTTTGTTTGTCAGTTTGATTAAAAAAATCGTATTGCATTATAATTTTTATTTGTAGTTTTCTAATTGTGAGTGAATTTTTACATTTTTTCTTTTGTTTATATGTCAGTTGTATGTCTTCTTCTGTGAACAGCATACTCATGTCCTTTGCTCACTTTTCAGTTGCTTTTTTTTCTTTATTGAATCTTAGAAGCCCTTTATATATTATGGAAATTAGCCTTTTGTTTTATGTGATGCAAATATTTTTTTAAACATTTTATCATTTATCTTTTAATTTTCGTTACATTGAACAGTTATTTTATAATTGTGCATATTGACGTGAATTTAAAATTGTTACCTGCATTGTATTTCCTACATAGGAGTTCTTAATATTTGGGATCTAAGGACTGGAAAGTATCCTATCCATCGCTTTGAGCATGATGCGAGAATACAGGCACTGGCCCTCAGCCGCGAAGGTGCAACTGTTGCCACAGCTTCTGCTTTTGATGTTGTAATGCTGCACCCCAACGAGAAGGGCTGTTTGCAGATAGCTGCAGAATTTGAAGTTCAGAAACTGGTGAGCTTTCAGTCTCGTCATTTTATTCTTCATTCTTAGCACCTCTGGGTCTAACATAAACAAGTAGGTGAATTAGTTTACATTCCTACCAACAATTAAAGAGAGAGCCTATTCCTCCATATTCCCAACAACAAAATATTGGCAGCTCCCATTTCGTCAGGGCTTCCTGTGGGCCTCACATCCCTAAATCTCACTACAGCCTCGCGAAAGAGGTACTGTCGTGTTCCCTGTTTACCAGTGGAAACTTATAGCAGTGAATGGGCCTGTCCCAGTCTCAGAGCTAAGGAGTGACTCAAACCCCAGGGCTGACTTCAGGGCTAGAGTTTCTCATCGCCGTGGGCCTCAGCCTCTTTCCCGTTAACGGAACATTCACCCCTGGAAACCCCAGGTCAGCTGACGTGAAAATGAGTTCAGGGGTATCATCCCGGTCCGTATGGGAAGGAAGGTTTCCATCCTCAACTTTCTTCATCCCAAGATTTTCTCACCTGGAATTAAGGGTAACTCCTGAGCGAAAGTAGATTAAGTCAGTGATAATTGGGTAGCCGTGTTCTAGGTTGTCACGTGTGAAGCTGACCTGACCTTAAGAGATCTTTACAGAGAGCCTCTTTCTGAATTCAGTTGTACGTGAGCATCTACATTTGTATGGGAAGAGACGATTTGGTGGTAAGAAGGAAGCGCTCAAATCTGTCTGTGCTGAATTTGAATTTAATTTAAACAAACTTGATTTTGGAGTGTGAACAGAAGAGCCAACATCGAATAATGAATTAATGGCCTGACTTTGGAACAAATGCTCTTCCTGTCCCTTTTCCTCCTGGTAGAAATCTTGTTAGAATTGAATACCTAAAAAGCCAGGGTGTCACTGCTTCACCTCCATAAGCTTCTTGTCCCTTTAATGATCAGATTTCTGCAGTTTGGGTTTAGTGTTCCTCCACAGCCGCCTGAGGCTATTAGCCCATCTTGGGTTTTATTAGAAAAATGTGAAAGTACCGTATTTGTTTGTTTTCAAAACTACCATAGTGCTTATTATCTGGTCTCCGACTAAAGAACACTGTAGACCAGCGGTAATTATATGAACTCAGGCAATTACTTAAGATGTGAGTCCTGCTATAAAATGTAAATCCTGCCTTGGCAATAAGGGGACATCCTGGCTCAGACTAGAAGCTTTTCGTTGTAGGTTTACAGCTCCCAGCAAATGGCACAGCCACTGTCAATCTGAGCCTCTCAGTCTGTCCAAATGCCAACATTAAGATGAAATTAATGGCTAGGCCGAGGATGTCGATTTTAGGAAAATAAGAAATGAGTTTTAGACTAGAGAGAGGAAGCAAGCAACCACTAGTGGAGGCATGTGTTATAACACTTTTTCTGTATTGTTTCTCCCCCTGGACAAGGGGTTACCACTGAATACACTGACACTGGAGCGGCGACCCCCACCCGGCCCCGAGAGCTGGCCCCTTGTCTTCTGCAGACAGGCTCCCTGAATCACAGTGGCAGTGTCCCGTGTTTGTCACATTAGCCTGGAACATCCATCCTTTCTGATGGGCCCTCGGCTGTGGATGTGGGTCCCCCACTCACACTGCTGGGCCCGAGGATGAGCAGCGTCACCCGGATGTTTGCTTTCGGAAGCTCCTCTGCACAGCACAGGCTTTGGGCTTTTGAACTCATTGGGCTTATTGTCAGGGCAGTGCTGTCCTGTGACACCGTAGATTTTCATAATCACACAGCGTGCTCAGAACTTACTCCAGGAGGTGAAAACCAGTTGTAAACTGTACTCGGGGGAAATGTGCCACTTATGGATCTAGAAAAGCAAATTGTTCTTGAACGGAACTCCTCGTATGCATGTGGTGTAGAGAAAGTGGTAACAATATTGCTGTCAGGAGTACTGCGTGGTATAAAAGTGCTATTGGTGGTGGCCTGCCGACTCTCCCCGACATTGAAACCAGGAGAGAGCAGAGAACTCAGATCCTTTGAACCTTTTGAAAACACGTTGGTATTTGCACAAATGTTAAAGTGTGAGTTTTGCTCGTTTGGAACTGAGTGAATTTTATGCAGTTTCTGGTAAAAAATATATATATATATATGTATATATTATTACACCCTCATGGTTCAAAATTTTAAAATCTCAGTTAGGTTTATGGTGAGAAATCTCACTTCTATCTCATCCCACGACTCCCTTCCCTCTTTGAAGGCAGCCATTGTTAGAAGATTGATGCACATACAAGCCACGTACATCACACACTTCCTCTGCCCACCTTTATACGCGTTAGCACAGTGTGGATCCCATTACCTTCCTTCCTTGCTTTTCCCTCTGTAGTTACCTTAGAGATAAGCCCATTTGTATCAGTTTGTAAAGAACGTCTTCATGCTTTTTACTGTGACTGCGAGGTATTCCAGTACATAGATGTACTGTAAGTTATTTAATCAGTCCCTTGGTAACTCACGTTTAGGTTTTTCCAGTTTTTAGCTATGACAAAATAGTGCTACAGCAAATAACCTTGCACATAGTCGTTTTGCATAAATGTGAGTTTATTTTCAGTTCCAAGAAGTGACTTGCTGAGTCAGAGTGTACGTGCATTGACATTGTGAAAAGTGTTGCCAGATTTCCCTTTATAGAAGTTGGGCCGATTACATCCCACCAACCATAGTGGGATCCACACATGTGGTTGTTCCCCATCACTTGCAGCCCAGTTATCTTACCAGACTATTTTCTCTTTACTGATAGGACAGGTGAGAATGGTATCTCGGTGAATTTTTACTTTATATTCCTCTTACTGCCATTGTATTGTGTTTCTTTTACGATGAGCATCTTTTCACTTGTGTAGGAGCTGTGTTTCACTTCCTGTGAACTGCCCCTTTGCCTGTCTTTTTCTGGGGCGTTGCTGGTCTTTTCACTGATGTGTAGGAGCAACTGTATATGTTTTGACCAAGTCAGGATGAGTTGCAGTTGGGGCCTGAAGGACTAAACAAGTCTTATCCTTTACCAGGTTGACTACCTTGAAATAGTTCCGGATACCGGAAGGTACCCTGTGGCAGTGGCCACTGCTGGAGATCTGGTATACCTGCTAAAAGCTGACGACTCTGCCAGAACCCTCCATTACGTGTACGGCCAGCCTGTCACCTGTCTG
The DNA here is from genome assembly GCF_036562045.2 of Rhinolophus sinicus. Taxonomy (NCBI): domain Eukaryota; kingdom Metazoa; phylum Chordata; class Mammalia; order Chiroptera; family Rhinolophidae; genus Rhinolophus; species Rhinolophus sinicus. The sequence continues at coordinate 28,937,528 of NC_133765.1, read as the reverse complement.
GATGTCTCAGCCAACCAGGCTGCTTTTGGAGTGAAGAGCCTGGGATGGGTGTACGAAGGAAACAAGGTACAAAAAAAGCGAGATGTGCAATTAACAAAAAAAAGAATATCAATTTTTATTTTTTAGAAGCCAATTAAAAACGTAAAGCTCTCTGATATATTTTTAAGACATATTCAGAAAATATATATTTAGCATGGTATAAAAATGCAAGCACTTCAAAAGGTATAAAATGAAAAAGTAATTGTTCCCTTTCTCCTTCTTTTCCCCAGCCCCACTCCACAGAAGAAACGGTTAATAGTTTTTAGGTCTCCATCTAGAAAAATTGAATGCATATATAGGTACATTTATACACTTAAAAACATACCTTTGTAGAAATGAGATAATAGTCTACATACTATTCTGTACCCAACATTTTTATTTAGTAATATGAGGTGTTATCAAACAATACGGTCAATGTTTAAATAAAAAAAATGTATTACAGTAAAAGACACATTGTCATTAATCCCTCTCACTTTGAACCCACTTATCCCATCATTGTTGCCACTGTCTGAAGCAGTTCTGGAAGTCCTCTTTCATGAATGTCTTTAGTTGTGCTGTCATGGCTGCCTCGATGTCCTGAATCGATTCAAAACGTTTACCTTTCATGGTCATTTTGACTTTGGGGAAGAGCCAGAGGTCACATGGTGCCAGATCCAGTGAATAAGGTGGATGAGGACACAGAATAATGTTTTTATTTGACAGAAATTGCTGTACCAGAAGCGATGTGTGACATGGAGTGTTGTCATGATTGAGGATGATTTATGGCACACTTTAAAACACACCTTCTCTCAACTATAGCTCACACCAACTTACTGCACTGAACAAGTTAAAACTTGTCATACACTGTTACTAAGGTTTGATGCACTGGTTCCTGTATTGAATATCCCTGCCTTTCCGTTGGATGGCACTTGGCAGCCGCAGTCACCGTATTTGTTGATCACAACGGAAAGTCTCGTGTCATTCATCACTTCTGGTATATGGCCATTTCTGTCAAATAAAAACATGATGTCTCCTCATCCACCTTATTCACCGTATCTGGCACCGTGCGACTTCTGACTCTTCCCCAAAGTCAAAATGATTCAGGACATTGAGGCAGCAATGACAGCGCAACTAAAGATACTCACAAAAGAGGACTTCCAGAACTGCTTCCGAAAGTGGCACGAAGGATGGGATAAGTGTGTTCGAAGGGAGGGGGATTAATGGCAATGTGTCTTTTACTGTAATAATTATTTTTTAATTTGAACATTCACTGTAATATTTGATCACACTTTGTGTACCTTGGAGATCAGTCCATGTTGGTGCGTACCAAGCTCCCTCTTCCTAGGATTCCAGCGTGCGCTTAGTGTTTAACCAATCCCCTCACTGGTGCGCACTTAGATTGCTTCCAGTGTTTGAGCTGTTATAGACAATGCTAAAATGAATGTTGCAACTTGCAAAATGTATCTCTGGGATCCATTCCTAGCAATTATGTTGCTTGGTCAGAGGGTATGTGCACTTAATATGTTGACGGACGTTGCCAAATTGCCCTCAAAAAAGGTCGTATCAAAATTAACGTTCTCACCAACATTGCATTAAAGTGCCTCTGATACTCTGAGCCAGAAGCAAGGAGACAAGGTTTTAATTGAAATTCTTTGCATGATAGCTAAATTTTATCACTACCTAGCATTTTACTAGCCAGACTGTCGGCCAGGTACATAGTATTAAATGTCTTAAAGCGGATTTATGGGACTCTCTGTTCCAGTGGAATCGGGCGAGGGAGGGATAAAGTTTTGTTTTGTTTTCCCTCCCATTTGCCTGCTCTTGACCCCGCTGACAGTGGTGTAATCCCTGGGAAGAAACTTCTCTGACCCGGTGGCTCCTAAGGGAGGAGGGCCTTCTCCACACAGCAGTAGTGTGAACTGGAGAGCAGCCAGGCTCTGGGCGCACACGTTCCACTCTCAGCCCTACCGCCTACCACTCCGTGTGACCTTAAGCAGGTTGCTGAACCTCTTCACACCTGTTTCCTCATTTGTAAAAGGAGGGGTCATAACAGTACCCACTTCACAGAATTGTAGGATTAAATGAAAATGTGCACGTAAAGCTTGAAGCAGAATGCCGGGCACGAATGTGCGAGTTAACCATCACTGTGTGGGTCCTGTTATCTCTGCCACTCGCAGCTCGATTCTGGCCTCTGGTTGTGATTTTTACATCGTGTTTTCCCTAATATATAGTCACCTGTCAGGTCAGATCTCATTTATGTCGGCGTTCACTGGTTTTACAACTTAGTAAGTAATCAAAGAGTTGAAGCATCCTGGATTCCAATGATGTACTCTTCAGCCAGGAAGATAGATAAAGCAGTAGAAAATCTGTGTGGCTCGCTGTAATGCTGTAATCTCCGTGTGAGAAGGGACACCCTTTGTGCTTGGTGGGCCTGTTTTGTTGGGGCCTTTTTAGCATATGTTAGCTGAAAGTCTGTGATGATATAACTCCTGTGTTTTGTCTCCCGGGGAAGTGGAGGAAGGGGACAGCAGTTGGTTTCCTAAGGCAGTTTCCTTTCTCGGGCTTTGAAAAACCTTTCTTTTCCAATCCCTGGTGAGCTCATTTGTTGAGAGAAGAAAGACTTTGTATTTGCTTTCTAATTTTTCATCCATTATGCTTTCAAGTTTGGGTTATCTCATTTATTTCTCAAGTTCTCAGTATAGGGAGGTGATAGATATATTTAATACTAGCCTGGTTTAAATTTTTCATATTTTCAATAAATTTTTTATCTGGCAGGTTCTAGTTCTCTTTGACTTATGTGAGTGGATTTATTTCTGTGCAATTGAATATTTTGATAAAATCGTAGTAGATACATTTGAGAAACCAGTTAAAGGGATAGTTCAGCACAAAATTAAACTGGGAGCATCCTTTAGATACTGATGTAAATAGGTACTTTTTTGGATGCCTCTGGAAATTTCCAATCTAATTAATTATAAGCATCAGCTGATTAATGCCTTAATTTTATGAAAATTCATTTTTAAAAGTTTATAGTTCCTCAAATAACTTGTTACCGATATTTTTCATTGGTATTTTAAAATTAAGGGTGGAAGTACCTTTACTACAAGAATGTGTTTAAGTATCCCTCTGAAATCGAGCATTTCGTCATCCCAATCCTTTGTGAGTATAAGCAAACCTCCAAACACTTGTTTTGGGTGGGTGGCTGGTTGCTGTTAGTAGCGCTGGTAATAACTTTGCATTGAGATGTTTCTTCAGCACAAAGCCACCCACTCGGACAGGAAGGAGGTCAGGCTTTACCGTGAAACTTTCCTTATTTGTGCAGAGGCATATGATTATGGGTAATGGATTTCCTGCTTCCTCGGAAAAACCTGGATTTTTAAGAAATGTAATTGTCAGGTAACATTTCTGTGTGAATTAAGCCATGTCATCCTGCTGTCCTGTAACGTCTTAATTCCCAGATAGTCTCATGTGTGGCGCTCAGTGTCACTTCGCTTATGAGTGCCTTATTTTGGTGCTGTCTGTGTTTGGGCCTGGCAGCACTCTTCCCAGCACATTTTATTAGGTTGGTGTGAGACTATTAGCGGTAGAGTTTGCCTGGAGCTGCGTACACATGGGGCTCTGTGTCTGTGCCTCTGGCCTGTATCACTCGGAATCAGATGAAGCTTTTATGAGAACAGAGAGTTTGGTTTATCTTCGTTTGTCCCTGATACAGAACTGGGGTTTAGCTGCAGTCCATTATGGATTCACTATGATAAAAGCAGACAGCGAAGTCCAAATGGTGATAAACAGAATAAATTTTGGTCAGGAACTGATATTTCTTTAACCTGTAGACGTATTCCAGAGGTGTTATTTTGTTTCGTTGGAGATATCTTTGCATCATATGATGATTGTGTTAGCATTTTATAAGTCCACAGCTGTTTGAGCATCAAATAATAGTGGTTCAGAGTCATCCATTCATATATCCAGCGAGCCAGCCCTCACGTGTTTATCGCAGAGAGTTACAGAGCACCAGTTGTGTTCCTGGCATTGCAGCATCAAACAGCAGTACACACAGATTTCAACAAACTGGTACTTGTCAAGGAACCTAACTCTGTTAATAAACAGTTTTCTAAGGAAATGAAATTAAGTGACAGTGAAAACGTATCCATTTAGCCTAAGAAAAAAGGCTTGTGAATACAGCTGGTTTAATCATTCCCAGCTCAGGTAGGAAGGATGAGAGAGAGTTAGGCTCTGGTACATCTGGTTTGCTTACGGCACAGGGGCTTTTGAATTTCAGAGGTCAGAATTAAGGGCACACTTGGATTTGCCAGCATTTTCTTTGGCCAACTAAAGTCATAGGGAAAAAATGGCTATGACCTATTTTCAGTCTTTGTTAAAAGATCAGCTCTTTAAACATCTTTTTAAATGAGTGTATTTTGACTAGGTAATGCGTTTACCTGATTCAGAAATATAAAGATACGAAAGGGAGGGTGTGCAGCAGGACCGCCCCTTTCAACCTGCCACCCAGTTTCTTTTCCTGCAGCCAAATCAATGTCCTCAGTTTTTTGTGGATCCTTCCAGACGTATTTTATGCATATGTAAGCAAATTAGCCATACATGCCCTCACGCCCCTCTTTTTAAAAAGTATAAATAGGGAAATACCCCATTATTGTGCTGTACCTTGCGTTTTCCTGCAACAATTGCTTGAAGATTATTTCACCATTTCTTATGATATAATAAAGAACTTTATAGTGTTTGGTTGTTGTTTTTGCTTTTTGGGTTTTTTGTTCTGCTTTTTGTGGCTTGATGATGTTGCACCTTCTGGAGGTACTGTCATTAATCCGGCCAGCCCCCTGGTGATGGGTGGTAGATGGCTTGCGGTCTTTTGCGCTTGTGCACGGCGTTCAGTCCACGTGAATGTATTTGTAGGGTTAGTTCCTCAGCGTGGACCTTCTGGGTCAAAGGAGTCTGTGCCTTGGTAATTCTGACAGCTGTCGCCCTCTGGAGACGGAACCCTCAGGAAGTGGCAGATGGCAGTGCACCCCACTCCCCTAGCAGTTCCTTCGCATCTTTTCTCTCGCCGGTTTTACAGAAAGAGCAGAACAGAATGAGGCCAGAAGGAACGTACAGAGATTTGTCTGGTCCTGCTCTTCATTAGATATTTTTGTAGCTCTGCTCTCTGCTTTCAGGATGGAAGACTATTCGTTTTGAATCACATGGCTTTACGTACAACCAGTCCAGTGGGGCTGATAGCCCTCTTAGGCCACTGTTAGGGAGGAAAGAGCTGCAACACACACTGATATGTGGCCTTTCTTGGCTTTTTTGGTACCATTTGAGGGAGCAGCGATGGTTCTAGTAAGACAGTAAGCTGACCTGCCTCTTTTCTGTAAAATGAGTTAGGACACGTGACCTTTGGGCTTCTGTCCATCATCCATGTTCCTGGAATTTTTGATGAAGGGCTTAGACGGTTTAAACGTTTACCTGTTGTGTTGAGCTGTTCCACCATGTGAGGCTCCCGGATGGGAGGCTGCTGGGTAGCTGAGGGCATCTCAAGTGGGTTGAGGAATCCATCGCTCTGCTGCTTCTTCTCTAAGGAAATCTCCTAAAGGCCATGCTTACTGCTGGCAGAAATGACTGCGCAGGAAATTGGTGCTGTGTCATCAGTTCCTGTGTCTTGCTGGGCAAGGGGTATGTGGTGAAAAGGGCCACTCAGAGGTCTTTTACTTTTAGATGAACGTGGATTCTTAAGTTTTGCTGCTGCCTTCCTGGGTTCTCAGATATCAGTGGCTTAAATGAGCTTAAAGGTAGGCATTGCTAAGTGGCATATGACTATAAAAGAAAACCAGTGTTCAGGCAATTTCTCTGGCCTTATCTCTTCACCATGTGCAGTACGAAAATCTGAGTCAATTCTGTTAATGTGTCCCTTTGTGCCCAAACATTCCTTTATTATTTGTTTCTATGTCTCATAATTCCTGAATCTGTCAAAAATACTTCCACCCATGAAAACATATTTATGATAATGTATCATCTTTATTAATTCTTTTGCTCCCTGAATTAAATTTTGCTCTCAGAGGGTGAGGAGACAGAATTGTCTCATTTAAGAGCATTATGTTGACGATGAGTCTCATGCCTCATAAAGGAAGAGAGACACCCATTTAGAGCTCTCAGCATCATCCTGTGTATATGGACACATTTCCTAATTTAGTTCTGAAGTGCTTGGCATCCAATGGCAGGTTGTAGTAAGCAGCACGCAGCCTGCATCCTAATCAGGGAGATGCAATGAAGTAACCCGAAGCCTGGATGGGTTTGACAAGGACGCTGGCCTGATGCTGCTGCCTCAGCTTACATCACGCTGGAAAGGAATGTCTCACGTCTCCTGTGATAAGCAGCCCTTCACACGGATGTGAAGAGACTCTGGATTGGCTGCGTGCGCTCATCACGAGTTTCATTACCTGTCTGGGAGAGCCTTAGGATTCAGAAACAGTGCTTGTGAATTCTGACCACGTGCCCCCATCCCTGCCCCAGAGTATGCAGTCCGGCTTTTCTTGTGTTCAAGCTTCCATTCCAGAGAAGGATTAAAAACTTAGTCTTTGTCAAGCAGGATGAGTACTTTGGAATTGGAAGTTCACAAAGTAAATGTCTCATTTCCTTTTCACTGTCATCATAAACCTTTAAAATGTTTTACCTTTACTTTCTCCTTGGAGTAGTTTAGGAAAAGAGTTCTTGGAGACCAAAGTTTTCCAGGATATTGAACAATGCTGACTCCCAGAGGATCCAGTTTTGTTGCTGAGGCTACTGTCATTGTTAGTGACCATTTATTGAACACGTACTATCCGCTAGTTCTGGTTGGCACGGGAAACAGAGAGGAATCAAACATGACCTCTGTCTCAGGGCTTACAGCCTTGCGGTCTTAAACGGCAACTTGCCGTATAAAAGGTTTTCTACACACTGAGATGGACGTGAAGTCATAGGGACACCCTCTCAGTGAGCCTGCTGAACTCTAGCGTGATGAGCAATTATATGGACAAGCAGATGAGGAGGGAAACGTTCAGATGCGTTCTGTACGTGTGTTCGTATTAAAATGGTGTCAGTAAGTGATAGAATTGCTAGTGTGATTTCATAATACATGAAATTCCCCTCACATGTTGGGAGTACCCTGAAGCACCCCCTGGGGCCCTCAGGGTTCTCAGAACACAGTGAGAAACCTCTGACCTGGGGCCCTTTGAGGACCCGACCACTTCTCTTCTGTACAACCATGATGGTGATTCTGTGGGAAGTAGTTCTTGAAACGCTGCTGCTGCTTGTGGAAGCTAAGAGTACTTTGGATTTCTAAGTGATTCCGAATCACTCCTGCGCAGGAGGCTGCACTTACAGAAAGTAAATACAGAGAAAAGTGTTTTCCACTCAGTCAGAGGAGCAGTATAACCACTGGAGACTGAGCAAGGGTTTTGGAGTCAGATAAACCTTCAGCAAGTTTACGTACATGCCTTGGTTTCCCTACTTGGACACAGGATCGTACCTGGGGAAGGTAGCTCCTGTGGTTTGTATGTTGCTGGTACTTGTTAAATACTGAGCACCAGTACCTCCCCATCCCCACCAGCTTTGGGGTCAAGTTGGAGTTCATCAGGGAAGCCTGGGCAAGAGGGCAGTCCAGGCAGCGGCAACAGGTCTGGAGGAGGGGTTTCCAGAGGGGCCAGGAAGCAGCATCGGGGTGACCCAGGCCTGCTGGAGCACAGGTACCGTGGGCTAACGTCATACTTGTAGTGATAGCAGTCTGCTTCTTCACCAGATTCATTTGCTAGAGAACTGCTTTGAAAGAATGCAATTAGAATAGAAAGGGATGGGTCACTTTAGCTTCTTGCGGAACGAATGCCATAAGTTAATGAGAATGCTGAGTCACTTTGTAGAAAGCCTTTGAGAGGCGAAGGCTTGTGGAGAGGGCACTGTGACTTAAGCATCTTTGGTCGTCACTCGCACTTGCATGGTTTTATGTACCAATGACATTTGTATTATTTTCTAATTTTCAAAAACATTGATCCGTGTTCTTGAAGCTCCGAGCAAGCTTACAGGAGCGTTACATTGAAATATATGCTGATCATTGCCGTTTTTCTTGTTTGTCTTCTGAATTAAGCTTAGAATTTTATTTACAGCCCAATTTTTCTAATGGCTTTCTTGATCATGTACATGGAATTTCCATTCCACACCTGTGGGAGACTGTGAACTTGGAGTCGGTCTTAGCGTTTATTTCACCTTGTGGTTTCTTCATGCCACATCAGCAAGTAGGTTTGTTACAAGGGTTGAAAATCAGTTTATTTTTCAGTTAATGAAGATCAAGAGGATGGCTGTTAGAAATGCTTGCCTTTGCTCTACAAGTAAAGACAGTAACACCGTAGGATAGGCTACAGGCTTTCCATACATACATATATATCGAGACACTTGAGACCTGTGTTGGTTTGGGGGAGGGCAGGAGAAAGGCACACAGAAAAGGGCCAGCGCGTGTTTGAATTTCAGAATACTGAAGATATTTTACTGTTTTGCAGTACAATAGCACCTTAAGCTAGACTCATGAAACATTACAAAGTAGAGAACTTTTGATTTTTATTCAACACATAAATGATTATGATTTATTAATTTACTCAGCACTGCAGTCTCCTGGAAGGCACTGTTTTAGACAGTGGGTTTATAATTAACTTATCAATTATTGAGTTGCAGCGGAATTCTAAGGGATGCAGAGTCACTCTCTTAAGCATTCTCTCAGTGTGGTGCTAATTTACACACCGGGAAATCCGGATTTGAAGATGGCGAAGGAAAACTCCAGCCCAGTCCGCCTTTGAATGTTCACATTCCACAGTAAGGGACTCGGGTGGAGGGATGAGGTTAAAGGGCGGCAGGATGGGGCCAGGGAGCGTCTGCCGTGTGCCGCACACAGAGAGCAGCTCTGCTGTGACCTGGGTTCCAGCCTCGGCTCACCTCCTGCTCCATCACGGTCCATTGATACTGGCTGAACCCGGACCGAATTCAGTACCCAGAAATCTTGGGATCTTTCTAGGTGAGGACCTCTGGCGCAGGCTCCACCTGCGCCCCTAGGTGTCTGTCTGCACTGTGGTGTTTCCTTGGGCTGTGAACTCTTACCTCACGTTCACAAGGAGTTTTAAAATATATATTGAGATTGAAATGGAAATAGTTCTTCTCCAGCCCCTTTCCCTCACTTACCGCTGCCCTTTCCCCGCCTTTGCTGTCTTACCACCCGCTGGAGCCCCTCCTCACGGTCCATGTCAGGTTTTGTCAGCGATGGCTGCATGCCAAGGGCTGTGGGTGAGGCCCTGGTGCCCACCTTCTACCTGGCCTTTAAGACCAGGAGTGTCAGGCCCCCATTCTGCAGTCCCACACGTCCAAAATGAACCCCTGCTTCCGGACTATGCCCCGTTTAGTCCTGATTAGCTGTAGTGTTCCTCTCCCCTCCTGTCTCTCCTTGTGCTTTCAGGAAGGGTCCATCCAGAGTCCCACTTATTGGAAGGAGCCTGCCCAGCTGTCCCGGCTCTCAGTGACCAGCCTCTTCCCCACTCCACAGCTCACGTTTTCATCCTCTTACTGCCCAACACTACTCTGGACCAGATTAGCATCAGTTGGGAGACAGGAAGTGAGCATTTAGAGCTGAGAAACACTTTTTTAAAGGCTGAAATTCAATTTTGGCTTGGGTGGCAGTGTAGGTGTACTGTAGGTGTTCTCAAACACCCGGCGGTGTCAGAAAAATACAGCTCCACGGGCCCAGCCCCAGGCTTCTGACTCAGGGACCCTGGGCGGGCCCGGGAATCTGCATGTGTGATGAGTGCTGTTGGTCCTGTTGGTCCAGGGGCCGCACTTCGAGAGCCCGGGGTAGGGGTTTAAAGAGCACGGGCTTGGAAGCCCACCCACCTGGGTTTGAATCCTGGTTCCAGAACTTCATGGTTGTGTAAGTGGTTTGACCTCTCTGCACCCCTGCGTCTTCATATGTAAAGCTAGTGAAATCATAGTACCCACTTTATGGAATTGTGGGGATCGGGTGAGAGAAGCGTGTGGCAGTGTTTGCACCAAAGAGAACACTGTAAACACTGGCCATTATTAATAACCATTTCTGCCAGGAATCAGGAATAAGCCTTGGTGGCAAACACTGACACGGGACTGAGAATAGCTGGGCTCTGCCGAGCGTGTCCTCAGCTCCTGTTGCTACCTGTGTAATTCGGGGCAAGGAACTTAAAATCACTGAAGCCCCAGTTTCTTTATGCATGAAGTGTAGACAGTAGTATTTGTCTGTCTTCCTCTTGGTGGTTGTCAGAATCCAATGGAATGATGTTCTGACAGGATTTGTGTGGGAGGCATATCACGATTGCTACCAAGAGCTAATCCTGAGTGTTCTCTACGTGCAGGGCACTGCTAAGCCTGCCCGTGCAGCGCGGTCCAGCACCTCCGTGCTGTTACAGGTCGTAATGCCCTCGGGGTGTGAAGGGGTGCCTGTGGGTGGACTCTTTGCCTTCCCCCCAAGGCCCTGTTGTTCACTGTGATTTCTTACTCTCCTCCATCAGCTGTCACTTGTTTCGGTCATTTGGTTTTAGCCACATCCTGCCTGTGTACCCACTTCACAGCCTTTGTCTAGTCGAACTTGGGGCCAGGCTAGCAGTTGCCGGGCTAGTCAGCAGAAAATGGATACCCAAGCCGGTGTGATAGGCTCACAGCTGTCTGTACCTTACGGTCATGTCATTTGTAATCCTCCTGTTTTTAAAATAATCCCAAATGCTTTTAATTTTAAAGAGTACATTTCCTAGTTTGCAGCCTCAGTCTTCCTCCCAATATAAAATAGATTTCATAATAACTTTTTGCTCATGGGGACTGTGATTAGTTACATGTCGTTGATATTTGTGAAGAACCTTGAAACTATCCATGCTCTTTATTATGATGAGGCCTGTTGGGAGCATAAAAAGGATTTTCAGCTTTCAGTCACACATTTGCATGATAATTATAATCTCTTCATTGGACTAAATGCTCCAACGGTAAACATTTCCTGTTCATTTTATGTACCCATGAACCATTTCTTTGTGGTCACGTCTTTGCCTTATTCTAGCGCTAGGACAGAGATTGTGTAAAGAGGTCGCCGAAGCAAAGCAGAGTGTGTATTCTGCTCACTGTGCCGAGCAGACCTGCCTTCCCTTATTAATTATTTCCAGCACCCATGGCTGTGGATGGGGAGAGAGGGAGATTTGGGTTGTGTCTGCCTGCGTTTTCACCGGAGCGTACTCCTGCTCTCTGGGTTCCTTTCAGGCTTAGGTCACAATAGGTGTTGGTTTGGCCTCGCTCTGGTCCTTTTGTAGACATCTGCCCACATCACAAAGCCCCGAGTTTGGCACAGTCTGCGGTGATTGGCAGTGCCTTCCCGGGCAGAGTCCAGTCCTGGAACAGTGGGGGTTGCAGGTGCACTGGCACGTGGTGGCGGGGCGCGCACGCGGGCCTTGCCTCCCCAGCGCCTGGCGACGCTCAGCAACACCGTCCCATCCCTGAAATATCTTGGCCTCGTGGGCTTGTCACTCCAATTAAAACTTAAACATGAAAGCAGCCCAGGCTGCTTCTCCCTTTGTGCTGCGTTTCAGTGTGGCCTGTGCCAGAAGCATGTCATGGAAACTGCTGAGGGGGTGCTCTGTTTCAGGGATCTGTGCTTGTCAGGGGTCCATTTCTTCAAGCTCTGCATCTTGCTGGTTGCTGCTGCTAAGTGCACCTGAGAGGCTAGTTTTTGTTTGCCAACAGAAAGTCACCTTTGGGATGGTGGTGAAAGTCATTTTCCACATGTTCACAGATACGCCTGTTAGCAAGCCTCATGCTCTGACTTATCTCTGGCAAGGACTTACAAAATAGTCTCTCTGGCTGATTGTCAAAAATTACATCATATCGGAGTAAACTGCTTTTAAATCAGACATCCATTATTCATGTATATTAACTGCTTTTTTATTTTTTTATTGGCTGTTTTGTGTATGATTTACTCTTTTCTCACTAGCTCCCCCTCCCTCCCCAATTGTCTGTCTTTCTCATTGTTTTTTTTTTAAAATCTTAGCTCATCTGTGAATTTATAGGGGCTATTCACTTAGCTTTGTATGTGACCATCTATATGCAGACCCTGCATTTTTCGTAATGAAATTTTTGACCACCTTTTTGTAGGTCATATTTATGTTGTGTCAGAAGAGCAACTTGCGTCGTTTACATGAGTAAATTCTACCCCAAGAATGGAGGTCTTTTTCTTTTGTATCTTTTTTTTTTTAATGAGCATCACTCGTCTTGTACTTCAAGATCTGTACCGAATGAAACTGTACCTCCCACTTCTGAGACAGCTAAATACATTGCCGTTGGTGGAAAGCACAATGACTTAATGTGTTCATTTGTATGCAAGGAGCATATCTTTACTGTAAGGCCGGTGTATCATCCGCCTGTAATAGATAGATACAGGCAGAGATGCATAGCATTGTTCATTGTTTCATCAAATGTATACTGAGTCCCTCCTATGTGCCAAACACGGTACAGGTATCCAAGGAAGCCTCTGTTCACTCCACACTAATGCCAGAGGGTCCCCTCTGCATCTGGCATCCTTGTGGCCATGGGACATCGATTGCCCCAAGTCGGGGCACGTGACTGTTTGGAATAATAAGGACTAATACAGTTGGCTCTATTTATTTAGCCCTAATACAGCATTGTTGTGGTAGATAGTCAGTATTTGTATACTTTTATGCACACTTACCTGAATCTTTGTTCATTATTCCTTTCAGCATCTCACATCTTTTTTTCTGTAATGGTTTTCCATCTTCCAAAAGTCTTGTAGAAGTTTCTTTAGTGAGGGTCTCTTAGCCACAAGTGTTCTCCATGTTTCTATCCCCCCAAACTCTTTATTTCACCCTCATTCTAAGGTAATTTGGCGAGTCCTTTGTAACTCTAGGTTGACAGTTACTTTCTCTCAGCCCTTTGCAGAGATTACTGGTTGTGACTTCGATGGATGCCACTGAGAAATTGGCTGTCAGTCTAATTGTCATTCCCTCCTAGGACCGTTTCTCTTCTTTCAGCTGCTTTTAAGGTCTTTTCCTTGTCTTCCATTTTCTGTGGTTTCACTCTGCCTCTAGGTGTGGATTTAGTTTTATTTTTCGCGTTTGGGATTTTTTTGTGTGCTTCCTTCCTTTAATTGTAGAAAATTCTCAGCCATTGTCAAAATTTTCCTGTCCCTCATTCTCTGTCTTCTTTCTGTCTGGACTAGTTGTGTGTTAGACCAGCTTGTTGTCTCTTTTGTGCTCTCTACTGCTCGTTCATATTTTCCTTCTCTTTCTCTGTTGCATTCTGAATAATTCCTTAAAATCTATCTTCCAGTTCACAGAATTCTCTCTTGGGCTCCGTCTAATTACTGGTTGAACTCATCCATTGACTTTTTAATGTCTAGAAATTCTGGTTTTGTGTTTCAGCGTGTTTTAGTTTTCTGTTTTTGACCCCTGTACTCTTTTGTTTGTATAAACATTGTCTTCATCTGATATCCTTGGAAGTCTAATTCGTCTGTTTGTTTTCTGCCTGTCACTTATGATGAGGTGTTTCTTTCTGTACTTGCAATTTTGTTTTTATCATGAGCTCATATTTGGCAGATGTCGGTTTGTCAGTCTCCTAAGGGGCCTGAGTTGAAAGGGTTTTCCTCCTGAGAAGATTCTGCCAGGTACCAGAGGGCATGTTACCAACCTGAAAATACTTGAGACTAATTACTGGGCATGGGGATTGTTGGCCTTGTAGGTAGTAGAAATTCAAACTCAACCTGTGTGAGGGCAGACATGCGATGACAGACCCCAGGGCAAACATTTTCCACCCTGAGCTGAACCGGAGGCAGACAAGCTTCTGGGTAGGCCCTGTTCGCTTAAGAACAGATTACACCCCCCCCCCATTTGCTTTTTCCTGAGAATACACAGCTGCACAAGACCCCAGCTTTATGCAGAGGTCCCCGTTCTGCTGTTCCACCTGGTGCTGGCTGGAATCTTTGCCTCCTGTTCCCAGTTCTCTAGGCTCCCGACACTGGTGATAACCTCAGAGTATCCCTGGCATGAGAGCTCACTTTCCTTTCTGGTTTTCATGCTCTCCATTTTTGGCTCCTCAGAATTTCTCTGATTTCTTAGAAGGTGAGCATAATGGTTGAAAGAATTTTTATTAACACACCAAATCTTACCTAGTGTTTCCGGCGTTTAGAAACAGGAGGGTTTTCCAGACATTCTTGTCTGCCGTATTGACAGAAGTGGATATAGTTTGGGAGTTCTAGAATCTGGATACCATGGAGAGAGATCTATGGAACCGCCTTCTATTTTGAGTAGGATGAAGTGGCTCCTTTGTACAAGCCAGCAGCAAGATTGGGCATCCAGTAATGGGGGCATGTGTTAAGCAAAACAAGGCATATCTGAGTACTGATTGTGTCCCAGACTGTGGCAAGCTCTAGGTTTACCTGATAGCGTGTCGGTCAGTCTACAGGGCCTTACTGAGCTCCTGGCACTTGCTGGGTCCTTAACTAAAGCTGCAAGAATGAACGATAGGGTTTCTTTCCCCAGGAACGTGTAGTCAAAGTCTAGGCCTGTGTCTTACACATGGGGCGTGAGCTTGGTAACAGCCTCAGCCGACCTGCTAGAATCAGCCTCCTCAGTGAATCTCCTCCCCTCCCATGTCTGAGAACCACGGTCTGGGAGAAAGTCAGAGGAAGACAACGCTTAAGTTGAAGATGGCACCGTGGGAATACCAGATGAAGGGTATAGATGGTGAACGCCTTCAGCACGGACAAGAGGGAACCAGCTCTGTGTGTGAAGGGCCAAACATAGCACAAAATCAGTGTGACAGCGATGGAAGAGGAGAGCATGTGGGTTATTTGCTTGACTCTCTAGAATTTGGCTTCTTATCATGATTTGCCCCCTTCAGAAGAGCAAAATATCTGTGGTCGCAATGGAGGTGGGTTATTAGGGCTCAGAAAAGAAAGTGGGTAGATTTGTCGTCTCCAAGAATTTGAATCAAAGCTGCTCCCCTGCCTTTGAGCTTTTGCTCTGCTCCAGTGCAGCCAGCATCTCCGGATCTTTTGCTCTGTCACTTCTCTTTTTTGAAAATGGTGGCAGACAAGTTAGCTTTCATTCACAAGCCTTGTTAAATGCTGTCGTCTTGTAAGGAAGCCTTCTGACCACTCCTCACCACTTTAGGAGGGCAGTGCTGGGGTTCTCGGGAGGTGAGCGGCTGGCCGGGTCGATTCTGTTGTTGGCAGACAGGAGTGTGAGGAAGACTCACTGTTTTCGTAAAGTCAGAGAAAACGCGATCGGGTTCCTTTCTTCATCAGTACATGACCGCTGTCGTGGACTGGGGCGGCATGTCTCTGATCTCTTCATAGTGATTTCTGTAGGCAAGTGGTTGCTATTTAATAACGAGGGTGGTAGCACTCCTAGATTTTAGGAAGTGTTTGCAGTGCCAAATCCAGTTCTGACTGGGTGAAGGAGGAAGTTGGCCTGCCTTAAGCCCACCCCACTGCAGTGACTGACAGATGCCACATCTCAGCTCTTTCCTTGATGGTCTGTTGGAAAGTCCGTTCCAGCACACTCGGTGGCCCAGGTCACACGTGGTCACACGCAGGGCCCGCCCGCACAGGGCAGTGGCTGATGCTTCCCGGGTGCTGGGCCTCTGGTGGCCACCTCTTTCCTCACTGCACTGCTGCCCCCGCTGCTGACAACACCAGCTGCTAGGACATGGCTGGAAGGTGGGTCTCCTCCGAGAGGCAAGTCCCACGTATGGAGGAGCAGGACAGCTGGCGGCCGTGCACCAGCTGGCGGAGAGGTGGATTGTTTCAGCTGGCAGCACGCTGAGGCTTCGGCACGTCATCCGCTGGCCCCGTTCATTCCAGTGCCCACTGCACAGAAGATGATTCATAAATACTGTTGACTGGCCGTTGAGCGAGTTACAGCATTCTTTATTTTGTCTGAAAAATGAGGAACAACCCAAACATCCATCAGTATGGAATTATATAGCCATAGAGAAATCCTATGCCACCATCATGAAGAACAAGATTTATCTGTAGGTACTGACAAGGAAAGAACTCTCACGTTATCTGGTAGGAAAAACAAATCTTAGAACAATAATGCCATTCAGAGAAAAGAATAATTTATACAGACATACGGGGGTGGGAGCAGACAGACACAAGACAAATGTGTATAGAAAAAGTCTAACCGTACGTACGCTAAGCTTTCAAGTGGTCATTTCTGAGAGACGGGTATACAAAAGATTACCACTTTTTGTTACATTATTATGTTAAATTAACTTTGACAAAGTTGAAAGGATTCTAAGGTTAGGAGTTCTAAAAATACTTGAAGATCTCTAAGCAGGAAAAAAGCAGACCTAAAGAAAACTTTCTGCCAAAGTTTTTTTTAAACAATACTTGTTTCCACCAGTGCCCTCAAGATTTACCTGGAAGCTAAAGAGAAGGGAAAACCACCCATAGTTATCTTTGCAAATACACACCAGTCTTAACGTGGCTTAGTCGTCTTAGGTAATTCTCAAAGAAACATCTAACTCCTATGAAGATTTGCTCAGTAATCACTATTTAAGCTCTTTGTAATATACACTTGCTACTTAAAAGAAAAAAATCTCCAGCAACGTCTATTGATTTGGCGGTCACATTAGGGCAGAATATTTTCTCCAAGATTTTCACTACGGGTAGTTTTTTTCCTTCTTTCCAGCATATCCATACGCCTCTGAGAGTGAGTCAAGTGCCATGGATGGAGATTCACCCAACTAGGGCAATAAAGAGAAAAATTAGTCTAATGCATGGTCTTAACAAGGGGGAGAGTGTGAGCATGAATAATTAATCTCACTAGTCTGTGGCAATCAGATAAAATGAAGTCCCATTTGCTCAACCTTATTAAAAGAGAGAGAGTGCGGGAGGGAGGGAGGGAGAAATGGTAAAGGTCGTTAAGGGACTTGTAACATGGAAAGACCTGCCTTGGAGATGGGTAATGTGTTTTCTAATCTCTGTGGTCTTTAACTAAACGTAATGGTGAAGGTACTCTTCAGATAGTTCTAATTCATTGAATTATTAAACATTTTAGAAAATACTTGACTCCTGACGACTAACTTAGATGTCTTTATGATGAATTTGCAGTCTTTTTCGAGAGGGATGAGATCTCACTCTATTACTCCGAAATGATCCATCCACTTGTCAAGAGCTTCTAGAAAAAGTAAAGGATAGGAACTGACTTAGTATCAGATTTTAATTTTTATATTTACCATAGACACTTTATATTTTAAAGGCCTACCTTCCTGCTATAAAACTTGAAGTATTTTAAAAACAAGAAGATACTGAGTCTGAGAACCCTATTGAAAGCCCTATAATGGTAATAAATGCAGAATATTAGTTTCATGACAGACCGAGGTTACTGGGTTTTTTTTTCCCCTCCCTCTAGGAGCTGATTTAATGCACTTTTTAGGTTTTCACTGTAGATAGATTTTATTATTTCTGTGTTCTTACCTGGAAGGATAATCTTATTTTGGGTATTTTAGAATTGTGGGAATTTTCTCAGAAACTTGTATTTTCAACTGCATGAAAAGAAAAATGAACTTTAGCTTGCTCTCTGGTCTTATGGATTAAGAAGCCATTGTAAATTTTGCAAGTGCACTCTTCCCTTTCAGATGCTGTTAGCAACAATTAGTTAACATTATAGTGTTGTTTGTACTATTAGGAATTTCCAAGGATTCCGTTGTTAGAAATGTGTGTTGACAGTGAGATCGCTGGTATTCACGTTGGAGACAGTTGATTAACTTCTCAGTACTAAAATAAGAACTGTATACTAATAGCTGATAAATGAATAGGTTAACAAGGGGAAAAAAACCCATTTTAGCATGTGTGCTAGGAGAGGAGACTCCCCCTACAAAACACTGATATTAAAACTTTGGAGTTCAGTGATTAATTTTAACCACATGGTCCACAGAATACAATGTATGCATGGGAGTGCGTGTGTGCGTGCGTGTGTGTGTGTGTATGAATGAGGAGGCCTCTGAACTGTGAATTTTGGGACAAGGACTGTGTCCCCAGTACTTACAACAGTGACTGGCTCATAGCAGGCATTTAATGTCAATCAAGTGGAATTGAATTACTAAGATTTTTTTTTTTAAGTAAAAGACTTAAATAATTTTCAGAAAGATTATTTATGAGTCATCCTTATTTTTTCTTTTTGCTGGAGAGAAGTCACTGGAAGTGTTCACATTCAATGAGTACATTGTCTAGAGACGAAGAATGTCTTATTTGCCTCATACGTTGTGGAACAGAGCTTCCTAAAATTGGCAAGTGGAGAGTGATCGAAGAGAGAAACATTTGGGACTCGGACTTTGTAGTTTAGTCTAAAGGAATCATCGAGTGGTTTACTACGCAAGCTTCATCTACCGGGGTACTTGTACAGGACTTTTGTTTTACCTCCAGTAGTATAAATAAAGAGAGGGGGAAAAGAGAACCCATGCCGGCTCTGCCACAGCTTTCTGGATCTGTTAACGTCCCCATTAATTCCCAACCAGAAGCAGCCAGTGACCTTAGTTTCCACGCCTCTTGTTCTGTGTTAGGAAACTGGGAAACCTAATTTCCTCGCTTGGTATTTTTCTTTGTGTCCTTTGAGTTTGTTTGCACCTGGGCCTGAGGAATGCTCTGGCTTTTCCTTTCTTCTCTTTTGCATGTCCTTCTGTCATTCTACCAGCCATCTCCCTGTCATATCGTTACCTGGAAAAGGTCAGGATACTTCGTGGCAGACTGTCTTTAATGGGAGCTGAGGTAATGACCCTGCCCTGGGCCACGCTGCAGTGACACGTGTTTGACGGGAGTCTGCGGGATTGTAATGGCCCATCGCATCTTCTTCCTCCCCAGATCCTGGTGTACAGCCTGGAAGCAGAACGCTGCCTCTCGAAGCTGGGCAATGCGCTGGGCGACTTCACGTGCGTCAACCTCAGGGACAGCCCTCCCAGTCTCATGGTCAGTGGCAACATGGACAGGAGGTACGTCTGAGTACCCCGCCGAGGCCTTGCGCCTGGCCTCCTCCACTGTGCTCGCCCATTTCCTCTGCGGTTCCCACTCCTCCATCCTCACTGCACACACAGCCTGGCCACCTGAGTTCAGCCCCGATCCCATAAATACTGTCTCTGTGAACTTGGAGAACAAAGTCTCGTATTAGGTAATAGTTGGACGGAGCCGTGTCTCTGCCTCATTTCTGAAACACCATGGGAAGGTTGTCTTTTAAGCCATTTGGTGGACGCAGTTGGTGGAAGGTCCAGTGAGACCACTTGGAATATCTTTTGTCTCCCTGCTGCAAAATTTGTTTGGCATTTAAAAGCTCACTTTCTAATATTAAAAACAATAACCTAAGGGATGAATCATGTTCAACAAAATAGGGTTGCCTGCCAAATGATGTCAAGAGTGTATTTCAGAACACTGTGGTGTCCCTCTGGTGATGGGGGAAAAAAGAGACTTTATGTGAACAGATTCCAGTTTCTATTTAGCTGATTAGCAGTCTTCTCTTTAACGCATTGGCTTAGGGACTCGGATTTTCCCGGTACAGAGTCCAGTGCCAGCCACGGACGCTCCAGGAACCATCAGCACGAAAGGATTAAAGTGTTTGAAAAGACTCTCTGAGTCCAAATTTTAGGTTTTTTCCCCTCCCTGTCTCCTCTCCCCCTTGTCTTTTCCTTTCTTTTTTTTTGGCTGGTTATCTGCCATGTCTGATCCACTGCCCTGAAGAGAGGTAGCCTGGCTGGAGGCCAGGGTCTGCCAGCACCCCCTCCCCCGGGCCCGGCCCCAGGCTGCAGGTGGCAGGCTGCTCGTGGGGGGATCAGATCGGGAGTGGGGTACGCCTTCGTGCCAAAGCCTAGATCTCTGTGGCTCCAGTGCAGCAGCTTGCACAAATAATTATTTTGTCAAATAATATTTTCAACTCCTGACCTTCACCCCTCTACCGCTCCCTTCCCTTAGAGCCAAAAGAAAATGCGAGTACCTTTGCTGAAAGAAAATACTGGATCATTTTTTTCCCAAGGCCTCCGAAAATGGCTATTTCCGAGGCTTGAGCACTGAACTCTTCCATGTGGGTCCAGTTTTTCTCTTCAAAAAGCTAGGCTTGATCAGTGGCCCCACATGTGGTACGGTAAATGAAACCCATCGCTTTGTAGTTTTACTGTCACGGTTTAGTTTCCAGACTGAGCTGTACAAAGGCTTATCTGAGAGGTCCCTCCCCACAGGGACCTAGTAGTGGCTCGCTTTCCAAGAGAGCAAATGCAGAGGGCTCTTTGGGGCATCCAGATGGAAGCGTTTGGGATTGTAGGTTGTGCTTCAGAGTTTGTTTACAGCATGGCCATTTAGGTGGTCAGCCACAGCTCGACTCCCAGGAAACCAAAATGGTGTTCCAGAGACGAGACCTCCGTTTCTGTATCATTCAGCTCACTTAGCTCTAGAACAACAGTCAGACCCAGGTGGTCATGACACTTAGGAGACTAGGAACGCTGACTTTTTCCTCTGAGGCTGGGCTGCCTGATTATGTGCCCATGGCCAGGAGAGGAGCTAAATGCTCAGTGTACGAGAGCTCGTGGTCATTTCGACGTCCACCTTTGACCACGTGAAGTCCATTTTATTAGTAAGCAATGTTCTTTTCTTTTTAAACCCCTCCGTCTCTGTGGATGAAAAGAACAGACTAGTGACTTGGAATTGGGGCGGGGGCTATCCAAAGTGGCGTTTCATCAGGGCAGTTCTAAATCTGTGTACCAGCTCTCTGACTACTGCTGGGACATCATGGGCTCACTGTCACCTGGAAGGTTGTTCTTTAGCCATCAGAATAGCAGTGTTAGCAATAGAATTTGAAACACAGGAGTTAAAAAATCATACATGTGGAAACAGGAAGGAATAAGGAATCTACACTTTTCAATGTAGTAGAGGGAGGTCTTGTGGGGTTTTTTCCCAAAGGCTTAAATAGCTATGAGTAGGATTTCCTGAGAGGCACGCCCAGGGTTGTACAGCTTATGTTTTATTTCACAAGTGGGTGAAAGGGGTCAAAGACTGTGAAAAGAATTACATCCTTGGCTGTTACTTAATGGCTGATGCAATTTTTAAAAACCTAGAATCTCCTTTTTTTATGTTAAAAAACTGAATTTCCAGTGCATTTTCTTCGTACTTTATAAATAACTTGAGGGTGAAATGGACTCTAAAGATACATAAAACTGTCCCAGCTTAAGACAAAAATAGTTTTCGTTCAAATAAGGAAATCAGCTTGATTTAGTTGGCAAGGGTCTAATTTTGCAAGTTTTGGGGGGGCGGGGCAGGAAATAGGCAGAAATGAAAATGGAAGAAAATAGCTCACGTAGCTTGTCACCCTTTCCAGAAATAAAACACAAACAGAGGATAAGTTAGTTGAGTCTGATGAAGATTAAGAGGCTGATTAGGGTGGAAACTGAGGTATCACTGGGCTGTGCTTTTCCCCGGCTGGTAGAGAAGGGCTGTGACGTGGGGAGGGGCTTGGGGTGGCTTTGCACAAGAGTTTTAATGCTATAGAGCAGTGAGTCTTCTTAATGCAAATTTTGTCTTCTAAACCAAGCGGAAAGAACGAGTAATGTTAGCCGCGTGGTGTCAATTAGGTATTAGGACTGGGTGCTTGAGTCTGTTCCGCTCACCACAGTGTCTTCCAGTGCTCAGTGGGTGTTTAACACGGTATGTTTTGTATTTATCCCGAGATGTGCTTTTCTCTTCCTTCTTGTATTTTCTTATCGGTGAAATCAGGAGGTATCTTTCACAATGGCGTCTTAAAATTAATTGGCCGAATTTTAAAACGTCACATAAAGTAACAGTGCTTCTTACTGTCAGTGGTGTTTTCAATGAAAGTATGTATTTGTTCAGTGAAGGCAAAAATGAAGTAATAGCTTAGGAACTGGAGCATTAGTGAGAAGCTTCAGTGGGTTACCAAGAGAAAGTCTGCAGGAAATAGACCACTTGGTTTTTGTTTTTTAATTAAGCTCTGTTTGGGGGTTCACTGGGCATTTAGAATCTGTACATTTATCTCTTCCACCAAATTTGGGGAGGTTTTGGCCATTTCTTCAAATATTTTTTTCCCCTGCACTAATCCCTTTCTCCTCTCCTTCTGGGGCTTCAATAATGTGAATGTGAGACCCTTCGCTATTGTCCTACAGGTCATTGAAGCTCTGTTCATTTTCTTTCCTAAACTTTACTTTTTAGTCTTCAGATTGCGTCATGTCTCTTAATTTAACTGTAGGCTCACTGACTGCGCTGTCATCTCCATCCTGCTATTGAGCCCGTCCAGTGCAGTTTGTACTTTAACGGTTTTATATTTTGTGATTCAAAATTTCCGTTCAGTTCTGTTTCATAGTTTCTACTTCTCTGCTCCAAATGTCATGCTTTCCTACCATTTTACCTTGACTCATGGAATATAGTTACAAGACCCACACGAAAGTCATTGATGATTCCCAAAATTGGGGTGACATTAGGATTGCCACCTGCTCGTCGTTTTTTCCTTTGAGAATGGGTCACATTTACCTGGGTTGTTTTTGTTTTGGGGGGGAGGGGTATGTAAGTAATTTTGGATTGTATCCTGGATATTTTGAATGTTGTGTTGTGTCCACTGTGGATCCTGTTACATAATCCTCTGGAGATTTTTCTTAAAACAGGTAATAACCCCGGTTAGGTTCAGACTACAAGTCCTGTCTTGCCCTCTGTGGGTGGTAATCTCAGTGTCAGTTGAATTTCCAAAGCCTTTGCCATGCTTCTGTGGCTCTGTCCACACATGAGCCATTCAGGTGGTGGTCAGATGGCAATTCAACCGCGTTGAGTTCTCAGAGCCTCTGCTGTGCTGCTTTGGGTCTGTCCTGCACAGCTCAGAGGTGAGCCTGGGATCTTGTGGGGTCCTACACAGTGGGCTCCCCTCCTCCCATTGCCTCTCTTCATCCCTACACTTTCCAGCCTTCAGGGACTCTTTCCCTGGGCCACTGACCAGCATATGGGGATTCTCCCAGAGTTTTACAGTCCTGTGACGAGGGGACTGTCTCTGGGGCAAAGCCACAAAGAAAAGAGGGGGAAAGAGTCCCCCCCCCCCCACACACACACACTCTTTGGATTGCAGAGGCCCCTTTCCTTGGCCTTCAGAAAGACTGAGTTTCTGTTGGAGTTTTAGCTCCTGCATCACCACACAGCTCTGCTACTGGAGCTCACACTCAGGGCAAGACAGAGAAAAGGGGAAAAAATGGGAAACCCTTTCCTCATGTGGCCACTTCCTCCACAATCCACCATCTTGACTTAACTCTCCAGAGTCCTCAGGAATTTGCTGTTTATGTTTTGTCCAGAGGTTTTGGTTGTAGTCGGCAGAAGACAGGCAGTTTGGGGCTTACTCCATCTTGGCCAGAATAGAACTCCCACTTTCTTTTCAGTGGTTTAAATAAACGCCATAGTTGGCAGTAGAGGGCTGTGGTAAACGAGGCCCCTTCCCATTCTGTAGCTCTCGGTCTTCTCATCTGTGATCTGCTCACGCTCTTCTGATGAATTCAGCAGTCTAGAATGGAGACGCTTATTAGGGGTCTGCTGGGAAGAATCAAAATAAGAATGGGGGGTAAGGGCGTATGTCAGCTTGTCAGTGGGTTGCCAAGTCAGCATTCACTGTACCAGAAAGTCCCGCTGCTTTTCCCCCCATAATATCAAGTTCATTTTTAACATTGTTAGCAGCTTTATTGAGATAAAATTCACATACCTACAATTCACCAATGTAAATTGTACAATTCAATGTAAAATTCATGAGGTTGTACAAGTTAATTTTAGAACATTTTCATCACTCCAAAGAGAAACCGTGTACCCATTAGTAGTGACTCTCCATTTCCTCCCAACCCTTCCAGCTCTAGGCAATCACTGATCTACTTTTAGTCTCTAGGGATCTGTCTGTTTGGGACATTTCATAGAAGCGGAATTGCCACCGTTTGTGACTGGCGTCTTCACTTAGCATAGTGTTTTTAAGATAAACCTGTATTGCAGTATGGATCACTACTCCATTCCTTTTTGTAGCCAAATAATATTCCATTGTATGAATATGCCCCATTTATTTATTCATCTGTTAATGAACATTTGGGTTGTTTACATTTATTTACTATTGTGAATACTGATCATTCAAGTACAAGTTTTATGTAGCTGCGTGTTTTCAGTTCTCTTGGAGATATATATATATATATATATATATATATATAGATAGATATAGATATAGATATAGATATAGATATAGATATAGATATAGATATATATAATGTATATACCTAGGAATAGAATTGCATGGTAACATTATTTGAGGACCTGCCAGACTCTTTTCTGAAGTGGCCTTGCCGTTTCACACTCCCACCAGCAGTGCATAAGGGTTCTAATCTCTCCACATCCTCACTAGTATCTGTTATCCTACTGTCTCTGACTTGAGCTGTCCTAATGGTTGTCCTAAGTGGTGCCTCCTTGTGGTTTGGTTTCCATTCCCCTGACGGCTAAGGGCGCTGAACGTCCTTTCATGTGCTTTTTGGACTCTTTGGAGAAATGTCTATTCAGATCCTTGGCCTATTTTTTAATTGGGTTGTCTTCTTATTTATTGAGTTGTAAGAGTGCTTTATATATTCCAGATACCAACCCCCAGATATGATTTATAAATACTTTCTCCCATTCTGTGGGTTGTCTTTTCACTCTTTTGATGGTATCCTTTGAGGCACAAAAGTTTTTACTTTTGATGAAGTTCAATTTATCTCTTTGTCACTTGTCCTGATGGTATCGTATTGAAGAAGCCATTTCCTAGCCCAGGGTCACAAAGATTTACCCCGATGTTTTCTTCTAAGAATTTTTAAGGTTTTGGCTGTTACAATGAGGTCACAATACATTTGGAGTTCATTTTTGTATATGGTGTGAGGTGGAAGTCCAGCCTCATTCTTTCGCATGTGGATATACCCCTGTCCTAGCGTCATCTGTTGAAAAAACTATTCTTTCCTCATTGAATTGTCTTGGTACCATTGTTGAAAATCAATTGGCCATAAAATCGAGGGGTTATTCTAGGTATACTCATCTGATTAAAATTTAAAAGGATATTAAAGTAAGCTAAATGTTTCCGTGTTTTCACTTTGGGATCATGTGCCTTATTAGCTTGGTGTTATATAAAGCCTCACACCCACACGTAGTGTCATGGGCTGGCTTGTTATGGACGCAGAATGTTCGATCGAGCAGAGCTGGCCCGTGAGGAAACAGGTCCAGGAAGGTTGAGTGATCAGTCTGAGGGCTTTATTACCCTTTATGGGCAATATACAGAGCACAGCCTCGTTGGATTGAGCTGGGCTGCTTTTCTAGTTGCTGTTTCAAATGAATCATTCGTTAAAGGCCATCATCAGTGCTATATAGATAAAGCTATTGATTTTGGCCTATAAGATTATATTTAAAATCCTCTTTAAAACCTAGGTCCGGTGAGACAAAACAGAATCTTGTATTGATTTCTTTAAAAAAAAAAATACTAGTTTTCTTGATTAATTTGGTCATTTTATTAAAAAGCCTATGTTTTAATGCCTTCTTGCTTGTTCCCTTTATTTTCTGGATAGAAATAGAGCTGAAGGTCAGGTCCCTCTTAATGAAACTGCCGGGCCAGAGTCGGAATAGGCTTCATCTTCACCACCAAGTGCAGTTTCCTGTTATTATATGGGACGATTTAATCCAAAGCAGTGGGAAGCGAGCCCTGAGTTGTGACCCCCAATCAAAGAGTCTTAGCACTTAGTTCTTGCCCTGACAAATATAAAGTTGTGGTGTGCTTCTGCTTCTGCTGCCTGCTGTTAGAGAGAGAGTGAGTGGGGCGTAAATGTTGTATCTGCTCCATCTGCAAGTGTTATAATAAGTTATTCAAAGCTCTTAGCACAGGACCAACCAGAGCGTGCCTCCCTCTCCGTTCCAGCACGTTTTCCTGCCCATCAGATGGATGCTCCTCTGTTGGAGTCTTTGGAAGGTTCTGGTGTCTTTTGTTTTAATTGGCGGGCTAGAGCCGACTCCTATGGTGCGATTTTCATTAGAGAGGGGCTGAAGAGAGGGAGTGTTGGAACAGCCCTCCAAACCCAACCATGAATATTAAACATAATACAATTACAGCTTTCGGACCAATTATTTTTCTTTTCAACGGGCGAAGTTGATGAAATACTCGCTACGATAGGGATTCACAGTACCTACCATTGGCGGCTTTTTGTCCCTGGAATCAGTTGTCTTGGCATACTTTGGGGCCCATTTGCTGTGCTACCTGTTTCCCAGTGCTGAGTATTTGATTTGCGTGCTGAGGATACAGGCCTTGCCAGGGTATGCTGCGGTTCAGGTTGGTGCCGCATGCTGTCAGACGTTCCAGGCAGACACAGGTCCGTAATGCGAATTCACACGCTCATGTGGGCTTCGCACACTGGTGTTTGCAGTTTCTGTCTATCGACCAGAAACCCGAGTGATGTCTCTCGAAGGAGATGCCATATACATGCTTTTCCTTTTTCCTATGGGGACAAGTTCGAGTCTGTTTTTGTCCCATTTTTGTTTTCCTTGGTTGTACAAAACACACAAATGCTGCATCTTTTGGTATATTTGTTTATTTTGTTTGGAGCCATCCATGCTGGTGTCTAAATACAATAGGAAAACAGATGGCAAACTTTGAACTTCTGGACCAAATTTGTGTTTGCCTTTGTCTCCTTAGCAGCCAAACTGTAAATTATAGAGTATAAATATTCAACAGAGGAGCTCTTTATGAAAATCACCACAGCAGAATAGACCCTTATTAACCAAATATGTGCTGAAAAGTACTTGGACTAAAATTTTCTTTTTCCCCGTCCGTTTCAAGTTCCCATCAGTCAGCAGTGCGGCCGTCATAGCTACAGGCAGAGTTGCTTTTACAGCATCGATACCTGCTCTCCCTTCTCTTTTCCTCAGATGCCGAAAGAGAAGTGTGTCTGCGCACTAACAGAAGACCTGGGTTTGCCAGGTTCTCTCTGCACCTCTCTAGTCCTCGCTCCCTCATGGGAAATGAGGGCTTGGACAGCATGTGATAGTAATAGAGCCCTTCCTTAATATGGTTCACCTGGCTGCTTACCTGGTCTCACTGGGAAGAATTCATGGATCTTTCCTTTGTGCTCTAAGATGACATATTTCTAAAATGCTGTTTTCTTTAACACAGAGCACATGTATGGGAGTGTCTGAGGTATGTGTACAGTTTAACAAGTAACAGAATACCTGTGCACGTACCGCCCAGCTTAGGAAAGAGCGTGGCCAGTGCCTCTGAAGCCCCCAGGTACCCCTCCCCATCAGGAGTGAGTTCTTGTTCCTTAAAAAACACGGCAGTGTCTAGAATAAAAGGTAAAAGCTGCCTTTATTCCCCTCATTCTTCAATTGCTATTCTTCCCCAAGGTAACTGCTGTTACCAAATCAAGTACGGTGTTTCCCCAAAAATAAGACCTAACCAGAAAACAAGCCCTAGCATGATTTTTCAGGTTGCCATCCCCTGAACATAAGCCCTAATGCATTTTTTGGAGCAAAAATTAATATAAGACCTGGTCTTGTTTTCGCGGAAACATGGTATGGCCTTCCAGAATTTTTTCTTCAATTTTTTTCAGTTTTACTTAAACAGGTAACCTACACATTGAAAACTGAATTCAAAAGCACAAAGACAGATATAGGGAGGAGCTGGACTTCTGGGACTTCTCTTCCCAAGAAGCCTTGTCACCTTCCTCCGCTGCAGTTGCTGGTTAGCGTCCTCCAGGGGTGTACGCCCCCACCTGTCACCGGCTGGCCCCTCGGGTCTGCTCTCAGAGCAGCGTCTTGGTGACGGCCGCCTGTCGTATGTGCAGATCTGCCTCATTCTCTAACGGCTGCTCGGGCTTCCACTGTGGGATGTAGCATAAGTGCTTTAACTAGCACTCGATTGATGGAACTAGTTAATTGTGCCATCCAGATGCATGACAACTTAAATGTTGTTTCTAATTTTTCCTGGCAGTCTAATTATTGTTCCTTCATAGGGAATGTCTTTTTTCTTTAGGTTGCTTTTAAGACTTCTTTTGACCTTTGCATTTTCCCACTTTATTACGATACGCTCAGGTACAGATTTCTATTTATTCTGATTAGTGGTCATTGAGTGTGAGTACGCATGTCTTTCATCAATGGTGGAAACAGTGAACTATTTGAATATTGCTTCTCTGCCATACTCTATTTTTTCCTTCTGGGACTTCTTTTGAACATATGCTGAACTGTCCCCTTCTTCCTATCTCTTAACCCCTCATTCACATTTTTCATGTCAATGAAAGGACCTGAGAGTTCTACCAAATGTATCTTTGCTGGGTAGACACGTGGCAAGTGTTGTATTGCATTGTAGTTTTATTTCGTAATTTCTCATTACCAGTGAACTTGAACATCTTACACATGTTTAAAAGCCCTTAGCATTTTTTTTTCTGTGAACTGTTTTTTCTTATCTTTACTCTCTTTTTAATATTGGATTCAGTCCTTACTATCGATTTCAATGAATTTTTTTTAAAAGAAATTAGCCAGTCCATTCTGTTGCCAACATTTTCTCCAGTTTATCATTTGCCTTATGATTTTTTTTCCCCCTGATGTGGGAAAAACTTAAACAGTTTTATATAGTTAGTTACCCATATTTTCCTTTTTGACTGCTGTGTTTTTTCGTTTTGTTTTTTTATGTTTAGAAAGGCCTTATCCCTAGTCTGAATATTTAGAGTTTAATTATGTTTAACTTTTTGTTTAACTCTTTGAGCTATCTATAATTTATTTTGATATAATGTACATGGTAGAACTCTAAGATGAGAAAGTTATTATACGGTATTTTGCCTTTAATTGCTATTACAAGTGGGGTCTTCGGTTACACTTTTAAAACTAGTGGTTGTTTGTACCTAAGACAGCAATTAATGTTGACATTAATTTACATTTGATTCTGAACTACCTTGGATTGTCATCTCTAGTGATAAATTTATCTACCTCTCATTTTCTTTCAGTTATATCTAATTTTTAAAAACAATGAAATAATAGTAGTAAAAATAGATCACTATTTTTTAAAGACTTTTCATGAGGAATAAGTGTTATACTTCATCAAATTTTCTTTCAGCATCCATGGAAGTTGCCATGTGTTTGTTACAATAATGTGAATTATACTGATACCCTAAATGGATTCCTCTTGTTTGCAGAGTATTGCTATGGATTCTATTAGTTAATGTTTTATTCAGGTCTTAGGCTTGATACAGATCTGTAACTGTCATTCATCGCGCTGTCATTATCAGTATCTTGGTACTAGAATGCTGGCTGTATGCAGAGTTTGGAAGTGTTGGCCCTTTCTGTGGAGCAGTGGCCACAGCCCTGGGGTGGCTGTTCCTTCCAGGCTGGGCCGGTTTCACTGGTTCTTTTTTTTGCAGGCACAGTTGTTGCTCGACAGCTTTCCAAGTTTGTGATTTTACCTATTTGGCTTTTCTGTCCCTAAGGGGGTCAGTTTTGGTAATTCTTATTTTCCTAGAAAGTCATTTATTCATCTATGAGTACATTTTCATATTTGGAGATTTAAAATACCTCAAGAAATAGAAAACCCGAGTAGATTATAATGACTAAAGAAACTGAGTTACTAAAAGCAGCGGGAGTGGGGCCGGGGGATGCTACCTGCGAAAAAGAAATTAGGTCCATGTAGGTTTTTTGTTTTTTCCTGGCAAGTTTGCCCAGTGAGTGAACTAGAGCCTTCATCATTGTAGAGTACTCTCATCGAGTGCTTTTTGCTCCGAAATCCCTTTCCCGGTATTAAAATGATCATCTCTCTTCCTTGTCACCGCAAACATGCCTTTTGTGTGTAGCATATAATGAGTTTTGCTTTGTGACCCATTGGAAGCACTTTTCGTTAATAGGTGGGTTTGTCCTGTGTGCATCTGTTGACCCAACACTCACGTTGGGTCTTCAGCCATCTGTTTCCTTGCACTACATTCAGCATTTGTTTTACACGTTCCTACTACACGGCCTGTGGGCTGGCGCCTCACAGGTCTTCGGGATTTTGCTATTTCACTTTCTTTCAGAGAGTATCCATGGGTAGTTCACTTTGAGTCCTTTTCTGTTAAAAGAAAACAAAAACAGACTCTTAATTATGCCTTCAAATTTGGTGAGCTAAGGTACAGAATTTTCGGTTTAAAGTAATTTTCTCTCTGAGCTCTGAAGAGTGGGTTTGTGGGTGCATGTATCTATAACTAAGAGGTTAGGGCAGGGAACATGGTTCAGCTAGTTCCTTCTCACCACATTTTTTTGTGTGAAGCACGTTTTTGGTCACATTTAACGCATTAGCATTGTGTGCCCAGCTCCCCAGCTAAATGGTGGGGGGCCTTTTCCTTTTTGACATATAGCACAGCGTCTGTTCACTTCCCCTGTACATAAATTTTGCCACATTCAATTTTAGCTCTTGTGGCTTATTTCAGCAACTAAGTATGTTAGTGTTTCTGGTGGATAAGAGATTGCTGTTACACTTAGTCAACTATAGGTGCTCACTTTCCAGATTTCAATAAGATGGTGATACCTTACAAAGCTGAGTTAAATACGTGAAAAGTGTCATTTTCCCAACCAGGTAAGGGTTTGGGCTGCAGACAGGAGTAGCTGGTTTACCTCTTGCTCTTACCAGAATATTATACCACCAGCAACATTTCCGTGCTGAGAGTTAAACTCGCCATGTGGACAGCCTTCACAGGCTGACGCCATGAGGGGCACAGTACCAGTCAGATGTCAGCGTCCCTCTCCGTGGATTTGTCCCCAGAACAGGTGTCTCCCCTGTTGAGCAGATAAAGTGAGCGACAGGGCAGCTAAGTGATTTGTCCTGAGTCTCTCTTCTGTGTGCTATTAAATCATTCTGATTCAACAGTCATGGATACTCTAAACTACAGTGGTACCTCGGTTTTCGAATGTCTCCATTGACGAACATTTTGGTTTATGAACGCCGTAAACCCGGAAATAAATGCTTCGGTTTTTTAACACAACTCAGAAATCGAACATGTCACATGGCTTCTGCTGAGTGCAAGATCCTGAGGCCTAGCTGTCGGCTGTTTTCCAACGTTTCAGAACTCATGGATTACGTTAGAAAACCGAGGTACCACTGTAGTTCGTTGCTATCGCCTCCTGGCTTCCTATGACAGTCTACTAAGAAGGAGATAACGTTTTACATCAGCATTTGGTTGTTTGCAACCGGAAGGGTTTCATATTCTTTGTTTTCATAGGCTTGTTGTGCACAGAGCAGCACAGCTGAGGAGGAAGCTGTCATCTCCGGCTTTACATCTAACCCCTGTGCTCGTTGGCCTTCCAGGGTGAGGATCCATGACCTGCGCACTGACAAAATCGCCTTGTCACTCTCTGCCCACCAACTTGGAGTCTCTGCAGTCCAGATGGACGACTGGAAGATCGTCAGTGGAGGCGAGGAGGGCCTGGTCTCCGTGTGGGATTACCGGATGAACCAGAAGCTGTGGGAGGTACATTCCAGGTAAGGCTGTTTCGCGGTGTTTTCAGTAATCACAGTATTGCTAATGCTGGTGAACCGCTGAGACGTGCTATCATCCATCCTCACCATAACCCCTCGAGCTGGCTGCTGGCATCTCCATTTTCCAGATGAGGAAACCGAGGCTCAGAAATGGAGCTGGTCATTAGAGAGACATTTCCTGTCTTACATTGTTCAAAGTGCTGTAATTCATACCCAGCTCAGGTACAGACCGTATGGGACTCCCCCATTGAGGTGCAGGTGTGCTGCAGGCCCCCCTCCCACAGGTGGCAGGCAGGGCTGGCCCAGGCCC
Source organism: Rhinolophus sinicus (assembly GCF_036562045.2). NCBI lineage: Eukaryota > Metazoa > Chordata > Mammalia > Chiroptera > Rhinolophidae > Rhinolophus > Rhinolophus sinicus. The sequence goes on along the minus strand of NC_133765.1, from coordinate 28,905,677 downwards.
ACCTTCTTCCACTTCAAAACGTCTTGACCTGCATGATGTGATTTTCTGCCCATTTCTTGGACTTTCCTTACACTGTTTAGAAGGGCACTTAGTACTCAAAGTGCTTAGGCTTGGATCAGCTGTAGCTGACCTCAGGTCACCCCCACCTTACCCATGTCACCTGACAGGCCTCCAGTGGGGAACCCTGCTCTTGAGGCAGGTGCCCCCCCTCCACTGTAACGATGTTCTGGGGCCAGCCAACTGTGAGCATAATAAAGGAGGGCATACCAAGGTGGCAGGGTCGGTAAGTGTGACCTGAGACGTATCCCCACTCAAACCATGCTAAAACAGACCTATGAGAAGACAGCACAGTCTCCATTTTAAGCGCAGGGTCAAGTACAAGAGGTGGCAAGGTTCAAAGAAGACTGTGGTTTCTTCCATGCAGGGCAGTGCTAGCGAGTGCCTCAGCCAGCCACGTTTATCCGTCCAGAGCCCTGGATGAAGTCTACACCACCAGGCCCCTTCCTGTCCCGTCCAGCCCTGCCCAGCACCCTGTCACCCTGTCTTACTTGGCCCACTGCGGCATACGCCCTTTTTCTGACCTCTGTGGTGATGCACAGCATTGCCACCAGGTGGCGCCAAATGGCAACTAAAACTCCCACACGGAGTCCCAGAAATGTTTGCCTTTAAGGAAACCCTTCTATTTAAAAAAGCTGGCTCAACCTGGCCCCTAGGACAGCTCCTGACCCGGGGACTGCCACCAGCCCCTCTCCCAGTTCCCATCAGCAGCGCGTTTAGTTCACTAGGCCTGCACTCCAGCAGATCTCGTTTTTCTCTCCCTGAAAAGCTGCATGCCTGTGGATGAGTCATTCAGGTGAAGCTAGGGTAAGTAAGGTCTTCCCAGAACTGTCGTCCTGTCCCAGCATTTGCCTCCCTAACTCATTTGTGAATGCACATCAGTTGTTACCACCAGTTAGTGGCTTGTCCCGCACGCGGGCACCGTTTCCACCAGAACAAGGCTGATGCTCCCTCTTCGGTCTCCTGCTCAGGATCCATGAGCTCTCTCAGGTTCTCGCCTGTCACTCCGCGGCTGTGACCCTCTTCTGAGCTCCAGGCCAGCTGTCACTTGGTCAGTTTCCTGTCCGGCCCCACTTTAGCCTCTTCTGCCAAACTCCAGGTCCTCCCACCCCTCCTCCAGCAGCTCTCACTTGTGTGCCCCTTCCTCTCCCTGGTTCCATCAGTCAGCCAGGTGCAAGCTGGGGACTGAGTCCTAGTCTTTCCCTTCTGTCTTCCTTGAGTCTTCTTCACACCTGCCCTTTGCTTTCCAGTCCTCCTGCCTCCCTGGGCTCCTTGCAAAGCCCCCCAACAACACTGTCCTCCAGCTGCTGCTGCAAACCCTGGACTGACAGTGCTCAGCTCCCCTTCACTCTCATTACTCTCTTGAGAGTCCTCTGCTCTGGCCACGAAGCCCGCGCCCGGCCGGCCCTGTCTGAACAGACTCTCCCCCCTCTGCCACCCTGTGGTCTCCTGTTCCTCCTCCCCAGTGCCAAATCCTGTGTCCCATCTTTGTGGCTTGTGACATCTCTCATGCTCTGGAAACATGGGCTGTGTTTTGTGGGAACATACCTTACTTTCTTTAACTAGTTGGGCAGTTCTCTGGTGGCAGCGTCTGCTTGCATTGGACATCTTCTTCATCCTGAGTCTCCTGGCTCCGTGCTGTGATCATAGTAGGCACTGGATACAAGTTTCTGGAATGAGCAAAAAACCTTCACTGCGTAGATTTCAAGCAACTTCATTCCAAGATTTTCTGAGTGTGCTTTTACAACCCAGCATGCATGTGTCACATGTAGCCCTGACTTTAGGTCTAGGGGACCTTCTGTGGATCACCACTAATTAGCCTGCGCGTGGGGACCTGGCTTGGAGAGCTAGAGTGACTTGTCCAAGGCCAGCGGGGCGGGTCAGGAAGGGAGCTGTTCTCTACGGCGTGCTGCCTGCCGAGTTTATCCTTTTATGTCCAAAACACACCACGTTGTTGGGACGGTTGGCCAGAATGCATAAGGGGTGTTTGGACTTGTTCAGAGTGGTGCCCAGAGTGTGGCCTGGCTCAAACGAGCTTTGGGAACCCAGGCAAGACAGCCCCTCTGGGGTCCCCGTTTCCTCCTCTGTAAACGAAATGCCTGGTGTAGAGGGTTTGGAGTCCCTTGCGGCCAATGCAGGAGGTGCTCGTTGCGGTGGGACTTCCCTTTACGAGCGTCCTCTCTCCCCTGTGTTCCAGACACCCCGTCCGTCACATCGCCTTCAGCAGCCACAGCCTCATCACGGCCAACGTGCCCTACGAAAAGGTGGTGCGCAACTCCGACCTGGACGGCTTCGCCACGCACAGGAGGTCAGTGGGCGGGGCTGGCCTGGTAGCTGTTCAGAAAATTCAGTTCAGTTTGATTTTAGTCATAGAACCCACCGTGCCCTTGTTCCCTATGGACATGCTCTCAGACACAGCGAAATACAGACGCAGTAGAGGGAGTGATGTAGCAAATCACACGTGCTGAGTGCCTGGGTCAGTGTTTGCCCCAGTAGCTCCCACTTCTGCAGGACGACTGCATGGGGTGGGGACACAGAAAGCGGGGCTGACCATATGTGCTGAGAGCCCGTCAGAGGGCTGAGGGACCTGGTGGTTAGAGTCCTCGTCACAGTGGTGGAGCCCTAGCCTCACTCACACTTGAGTCCCCAGTCTGCTGGGTGACTCAGGGTCCTTTTCTTATTAGACTCTTGGCCTGGCTTCTGAGCAGCCGCTTTGGGAGGTGCCTCGCCTCTCAGCACATAATTCCCTCCATCACACTTGTCTGCCTGCCTGTTTAGCTCTAGTCCCAGAATTTTGAGTATCAGATACACTGGGCCCAAAGGACACCTCTGTTACAGTGAGTCGCTCTCCTGTCTCACGGAGATGCCTGCTGCAAAGGCAGAAGCCCCAGGGGCAAGGCCGGCCCTGCCCACTGACCCTGTGGCCATCTCGCTGCTCTCCCCAGACACCGGGGGCTGATCCACGCCTACGAGTTCGCAGTGGACCAGCTGGCCTTTCAGAGTGCCCTTCCCGTCTGCCGTTCATCCTGTGACACCATGGCGGGCCACAACTACGACCTCGCGCTTGCTTTTCCCTACGACGGCATTTAGGGAGCAGCCTCATCTGGGAGCGGGGAGAAAATGGCAAGAACCAGCTCTACAGCCCTGAAAACAGAGGCGTGCTGCACCAGGTTTTAAACGTACCCCCACATTCCTGAACTGCCTTCGCTTTTCTCTCGAGGCCTGCGGGCAGCTGCAGTTTGTCAGGCCTCGCTCATGGCTCTGTGCCCCATCAGACACTGATGACTCAGAGAGATACCTCCTTCCCCCGCTACACACACATACACACACACACATACAGACACACGCCTCGCCCTGAATCCACCCCCTACCTGTCTCAGGTGACACCCCCAGCCATCCTTCTGGCTCCTCGGGCCCAGTGGGGCTCCCTTCTCTCCTGGATGCCTTGTGGGTCACCGACAGCACCATGTACACTACAGGGCAGGGCTGCAGCTCCACCTGAGGCCCAGCATTGTCACTGTGAATAGGCCCTTCTGGGCCCTGCCCGGCCTCCCGGCCACCTTTCCATTCTCCACACCTTTTCCTCTTTGGGGCCTTTGGATGTGCTGGTGTCTGAGTCTACAAGGCCCCAACGCCCACGCATTCTTTGGACCTGAGATCAAGTATTCACTCAGAGTGGTCTCTGACCCCCCCCGACCCCCCACCCCAGTGTAAACCTGCAGTAGCACTACCTTCTCCTCAGAGCTTCTACCACAGTTTATAATTATATATTTATACCATTATTTCATTCATGACTATTTTGCTTACTATGGTGTCTACAACGTGTGATCCAAAGTATATATTTTCTACATATTCATTGGCTAAACAGCCATCTTCTACAAGGAGTGAGTAGGGGAAGAGCTATCAGAGGAACCATCACGTTAAACCACTAAGAGAAAGCAGGACAACACTAGAGAACTGTTCAGTTTGATAAATAGCTTCCATTTCCAAAGGATTCAGAGGGCAAACCATTGCATTCCTCGAGATTTAGTGTTCCCAGCAGCAGCCACCTAATACACCTTTAGAATATCAAAGCAGAAACAGAACTACAAAGAGAAACAAAGTCCATGCTCATAGTGGGTAAGCAACAGATCAAATCAGTAAAAATATTTAAGCATCAGAAGGATTTACTTAATTTACAAGCTTGATCCAACAGCTGTATATAGAATTTTGTAACTTTTCAAATACCTGTAGACCATGCACAAAAGATGACCATGTATGAAGACCACCAAAAAAATCCCAGATTGCACAAAGTTTGATATGTACAGGCCAGATTCAGTGACCTCCCTGCCCCCCAGCCCTCAATGCACTAAAAGTAGAAATCAACAAAAAGCTAAATATGGAAACAAAAAACACCTACCTGCAAATGCCAAACACTCCTGAATTAAAGAGGGAAATCAAAATGGAAAATAGGCACTCTCTATCTCTAGACCAGGGTGACAGTGAAAGCACAAAACCCAGAACAGGACTGGGAGAAACAGTAAGCTGTCAGCTCAGAGAGCTTGGAAAGGTAACAGTGATCCCCAAGAAGGTAGAAGGAAGGAGTTAAAGGATAAAAAACACACGAGTGAAGTAGAAAACCAACCAACAGTCACGTTTCAGAAAGCCCCGCAGTTTTTTTCAAAAGACAAAATACACAATTCTTGCTCAAGTAGAAAAACAGTGGGCACAAAGGACCGCCAGGAACAGGAAAGGAGACAACTACAGACACAGAATAAGCATTTTCAGTGCGGAGACAGTGTGACTTTTCTACTGTACATGAGCATATAAAATTGGGACATGCGTGCCATCATTTGAGCCCTAGACCCCTGAGTCGTGACGGTTTTGGAAGGTTTTCCAGATTGCTTAAGATATCCAGTTGTTCAAAATCCACGTCCAGCTGGATAGGACAGAAGCGAGAGCTGCAGCACTTCTCAACCCAGGGAGCACTGCTTTCTCTCAGACTGCCCCTCTGGGGGCGGCCACACTGTCAGGGCGGCGTTCTGCTTCCTTTCAACCAAATTACTTCATACACGAAGCCAGTCTGCATTTAGCAAATGAAGTATTTAGTGTCATTGGCATATGGTGGCCTGACCCCCTGGTGACCTCGCTCTATAAGGTTTTCATCTCTCATAGTCTTAATGCAACTGGACCAAATTATTTTTCTTTTAAGAAGCAGTCCTTTCCAGTCAAATTTCATAGTTCATTTTGCTTTCCTAGCTTGGCAGCAATTTAAGATAATTGAAGAATTTAAAAGCCATCAGACCCAGAAAAATTTTACTAAAATTAAAAATAGTTTTAAACTATTCTTATTCACTGCCAGCAGCTGGTCCGGTGTAAAATGTTACAAGTGCAGGGTTCCCCCCACCCACCCAACCTGTTTATAACGTATGTCCCATTCATGAAAAATGCCTGGGTTTTGTGAAGCAGAGTTTATCGGACCCAAATCGTAATCTAAGCACACCACCCTCAGCCACTGTTTCCTGCTGTAAATTTTCCATCCTGGAAGAGAACGGCCTGATGCAGGAAGGATCAAAGTTCCTTTATTACATAAACCAACATTTACCCAGCAACAAAAAAAGTCTCGGCCCCATCTGCTCCTCCTGCCTTACCTGTCTTCCCGTTGGCTATTTTGAGAGAGCTTCTTCACAAGTTCTGAGTTGGTAGTGGATTTATCGTCTCCTTTTCTTCTTGTCGTCTTCTGCTTCTCAAATTTTTCCCCCCGATGTCTCCCCTACAGACAGAAGAGTCTCAGATACACTTTGGGGGGGGGGGGCGCATACCCCAGGCCCTACTGTCTTGTCGCAAAACATTGTATGACTTCTGCCTTCTGCTTTCTGCTTGATAATACGTCTGTGTGGGTTCTAATATTAAATTCTTAAAATTTATTTATTGCTCAAGTGATTTGTCACCTGGCACACACTTCCGCTCTCCCCCCACTCCTGCCAACGCAAACGTCACCCTGAATGGTGGCCTGGTTTTGAAGTCCACAACTGAGTAGTTTTTCCCAGAACCACCTGGGATCCCAGCCTAGGATCCCGGAAACCCACAACACTAAACATGTGAAATTGTGCATCAGGGCATTTTCTGAGAATTCCATCTCTGCCTCTCAATTGTGCTTTTCAATCCAAGCCATGCCTTGGTGCAGCCATTGCTCAGGCAAGAATTGATGTTTAAAAGATTCCAGGACGTATTACCTTCCTCTGTCAAGTAGAAACCTCAGCCTGGCTGACTGGGTTTCCACTGATCAGAGGAAATACTGAATTTCCCGAAGAGTAGAGTTTTGGTCCTTTCCGAAAGGGAAAGCTGACAATCCCCAAGATGAAGTCTTCTTCCCCCATATCCCCCTCGAGAACTAAAGGCCCCAAATTTAAGAGGCTAGTGCTTCCCACTCTATTTATGACAAACCCTGGCCACTACAAACCAACTTTGCCCAACATTATAGAGGAACGGCTTCCCCTGGTGAAGGCCCAGCCTTCTCGTGAGAGCCATCCGGTGGCGTGCCATTACGGGTGGCCCATGACTGGGCTTAGACAGGAGCCATCGCCTCCCTCCTGCCTTGGGGTCTTGGCTTTGGGGCGCAGCTGCGGCAGCCCTGCGCGTCTGGAGCTGGCCAGCCTGGGCCGCTGAGCTGAGAACCACGCTTGCCTCACCCCGCGCGACCAGGCCAGATGGTTACCTGGCGACGGCTGCAGGGGCCTGCGGTGATTTGGACAGGCTGCCTCTGATGTGCGATGGCAGATTCCCTCTCGCTGGGCTCCAGCGGGTGCCATGTGGGCGCCGACTTGCTCTCAGCCTCTGATGTGAAACGGGGGCTTCCAGCAGCAGGCTTCCAACAACACTAGGGACCTTTTCTTGCTCTAGGAAGGGAAGGGAGGGAGGGAACACTCCCCCCTCCCCGAGAGCTGAGCCTCTCATGCCCTGCCGTTTCTTCCCTTGCCCAGTGCTAGGACAAATGCTGCCTTGTCATTTCTGTAAGAGGCAGGTGACAGCAAACTGCTCCCGGACCTGCCGCTGCCCACGAAAGACCAGACCCCAGTCCCTTGCTGACTTGCCACGAGCGAGCTAGAGGGATGAGCAGCCACCATGTGACCATCAGTCTTCAGTCCTGCTGGGGCCTAAATCGTCCACCCACTGAACCCATTGGTGCTTGTTCACTGATTCTGGAAGATTCCCGAGACAAAGGCGGCCCTGGGAAACTGTGGTTAAGCCCTGGCTCCTCCCACTCAATTCTCCAAGGCCTTCCCAAGGTCACTGCGTGGGAGGACAGCTTGCAAAGCAGGTGTTTGCAGAACGCTTACCAAGGCAACTTGTAGTATTTTTAACTCTGCATCAGCCTACGTGTGTCACGGTGCTGTCTGCAGCCACTGTTTAGTTGCAGCCTTGTTAACTGCAGGCAGGTGGGACAGGTTCAACTGCTCAGTGACAAAGATCGGATCCATATGTGACCCGTCTCCCATTAGCAAAGCACAAAAAGAACTCTCCAGTCCCTTGGACCAGAAGATAATGGAATTGTTTTGTTAAAGTCTAGCACTAATTCGTTCCCTAAGAGGGTGCTTGTCCAAAATTGGAAGCTGTTGTAATCTTACTCTGTTCCCTTATCCATAATTCATGTTTAACGTGGCTGCAGAATGTTTCCCCTGAGCTTCTCATATTAGATTTCCATTACATAGCCCTTTTGTAAACCTACCAAATTGCTGTGTTTGTGTCAAATTGCCGCATTCATCCAAAACCTGAGTTCTGGTAACTCTGCCCCGTGGTAATATGGCAGAGTAGGACAGCATCCTGCTTCTGACCTGATTCTGGGGTAACGAGCTTATGCAGAGAGAAGGGAGCCCACCCACCCTCCATCCGGCAGGCTGAGACACCATCCCTGCCACCTTCTCAACCCACAGCCTGAGGTCCCCACTGCCCTGACTTATCAGCTGCCTTCAAATATTTGACTTTGCACTGATTTCTGCCTACTTCCCTTCAGTCCCTGGTGTAATTCCTGACAGAAGGAAGGCTGTTAACAAAGGTACATGTTTGACTTAATCACGTGCCTATTTTAGAACACATTTCAGAACAAACATCACCTGCTTGCATGAGGTGCCCCATCCAGGAACCAGGGGGTTTGCTGCAGCCAGAAGGCCGCTCCTGGGCACGCCCACGAGTCCAGGAGGTAATAGGAGCCTTTTCCAGGCCACCTGCCTCCATCCTCTGCACACACCGCACTACGCAGATGGCCATCCGAAACCTGTGCCCAGAGCAGCGACCCTCAGCCTTGTTAATCAAAGGCCAGCAGTCCCGCTAGGCTGTGGGGAATTAATCCTTTTCAGGAGCAGGTTTGCACTGACTAATCGCCAAGTGCGTCACTCCCCAAATGACAGAAGGAGCAGAAGCCCCATCTCATGGATGAACACAGTGCCCTGGAGTCGGGCACGAGAGCTCCAGGTGAGACCAGCAGCTCACACTATGGTGGAAATGAGCCCGAACCCTCGCTGCCAGTCAGAGGACACCCTCAGTGACTGAACAGATGAGCTTTCTTTTGAGCTGCATAGACTGGGCTGCTGGTGAATAAATCTCACTTTAATTAGCTGTTTAAGGTAAGCCATGGCCCAAAGCTTCACAGACATCAGGCTGGCCCCCTCTGTGGCCTGAACAAGTGAAATTGTTTGATGCGTGCCCACATCTCCCCAACTCCAACTCAGGGCACAGGTGCTGGCGGAAGATTTATTTATTATTTATAAAAACACTTTACATTAATGAACTGCCTTTGTCGAGAAAAACAAAATTAAAGCAAACTGGGAGAGTCCCAAAAAATCCAGGCCCCCTCGGGCCGGCCCCGCGATCCGGCTGCTCAGGGACACCTTTGGGTCCCTCACAGGACAGACGAGGTGTGTGGGGAGGGAGATACGGTGTCACTGGAGACGCTTGCTGGACCAGAGCTAACTAGTGCCACACTGGCCGCCCAGTGACTTGCTCGATTCCTCCTGCGAGCAGCCAGGAAACCCAAGGGTGTGAGCCAGTTGCTCCCTGCAGCGGGGGAAGGCAGGGGAGCCGGGAGGGAACTCAAGCCCCACTCCGCCAATCCCGGAAGCTGCCCGGCTATCTGCTTCCTACTTTTCAGGGTTTGTCCTCCCACTAGCTTGCAGCCCCTGGAGGGCAGGAAGCAGCGAGAGGCCTTGCCCCTGACCTGCTCTGAATGTCTACACGTTTGTGGAATTACGTGCTAGTCTAAGGAGCAGAGCTCTGAAAGTGACTTCAGACTGCCCTCTTCACTTACCCTGAGATTGGGCCGCGTGGCCTCTGCCTGCCCACGGGGCAGCATCAGGGAGAATGGAGGCCTCCGTCCGCCTGGAGAAGTCCACCTCGTGAGGCCGCAGTGCCACGGTCCAGGCTGGCGATCCTCAGTCATGGCTGGGTTCCGAGGCCCGGGACCCATCCTGCCACGAGCTTACCAATGAGAGGACGCAGGCAGGCAGCCTTCTCACCGGGGAGGCCAAGCCAAACTGCCACCCTTGGGACTTCTGCCACTCACTGTCCCCTGTAACTCACCTTGCTGCTGTTTTCCTTTTGAAATTTAAATACCGACATTAACCTCATCCTGAGCAACATATTTGCTTCTGTGTGCATGAAACAGCTCTGGGAAGATGTGGAAGAAAGGGGCTAATGTGATTTGCCTGGGGGAAGGGAGAACTGGGGGCCAGGCCAAGAACAGGATGTGCCCGTCTGTACCTTTTAAAGTACGAACCCCACTGTGTGGGTCCAACAAAAGTAGTACATAGCACGCTTAATATCAAAACTATGAAATAAAAACTCAAGAATGCAAATAGCAGCAGTTCCCAGTTCTCAGGAGAACTTTCTTAGAAGGCTAGAACGGTGCCTCCCAGGCAGTGTAAATAAAGGAACCGAGCATATGGTAAACGTGACAGCCAGGAGGAGGCCTGGAACAAACAGTGACGAGCCACCACAGCCATGGCAGCACTGCGCCCCAAGTACCAGCGAGGTAAGGTCGACATGTGCCAGCTCTCTGCTGACTCACAGGCCACAGCCACCACCTGAGACGGACCACCTTGGCTTCCTGCCCCCACCACAGCCACCACAGCCAGTCCCCAATCAGAAGCTGACAACAGGTGTGGGAGATGCTTACCTGGGGCAGCCACCTCCCTGCTGTGCTGTCTCCACGTCTGCCACTAACATGGGACTGGGAGTGCTGGGCCCTGCAGCTGCCCCCCTTTCCTGCCAGGAAGGGCCATGGCACACCCATCCTGAGCACCCAGAGTGCCCCCAGGGGGGGACATCCCGGGCTGTCACTGCCGCTGGCACAGGCTCTAAATACACGGTCCCAACACAGGAACCCCACCACCCAAGTCCCAGCCTCCACGGAGCGAGGACCTGCTTCTCATTACTGCCTCGGATCAAGAAGGCAGATGAATGAATTCCCAGCACTTCTGCAGGGAAAACAGCAGACGCTTTACCAAAATAAACCAAAACCAAAGAAAAAAAAATCCCTTCTTCCAAACCAGCCTTTGAGAACAAGTTAGATAGTTAAAATGGCCGTATTACCCAAAGCAATATACAGATTTAGTGCAATCCCCATCAAAAACCCATGGTGTTTTTTAAAGAAATAGAACAAAAAAACATCAGATTTGTTTGGAACCACAAAAGACCCTGAATAGCCAAAGCAATCCTAAGAAAAAAGAACAATGCTGGAGGTATCACACTCCCTGACTTTAGTTTGTACTACAGGGCAAAAATAATCAAAACAGCATGGTATTGGCAGAAAAACAGACACGTAGACCAATGGAATAGAACTGAGAACCCAGAAATAAACCCACCTAAATATGGACGGATAATTTTTGACAAAGAAGCAAAAAACATACAATGGAGAAAAGACAGCCTCTTCAATAAATGGTGCTGGCAGAACTGGAAAGCTACGTGCAAAAGAATGAAACTGGACTTTTATCTGTCACCATGTACCAAAGTTAATTCAAAATGGATCAAAGACCTGAAACAATAAACTGCATAGAAGAAAACATAGGTACTAAACTTATGGACCTTGGCTTCAAAGAGCATTTTATGAATGTGACTCCAAAGGCAAGGAAACTAAAAGCTAAAATAAGTGAATGGGACTAGATGAAACTTAAAAGCTTCTGCACAGCAAAAGAAACCATCAGCAAAATAAAGAGGCAACCAACTGAATGGGAGAAGATTTTTGCAAACAGTGCCTCCGATAAGGTGCTAATATCCAAAATATTCAAGGAACTCATACAACTCAACAACAAAGAAACAAACAACCCAATTGGAAAATGGGCAGAGGACCTGAAGAGAGATTTCTCCAAAGAGGACATACAAATGGCAAATAGACATATGAAAAAATGCTCAACATCACTAATCATCAGAGAAATGCAAATAAAAACCACAATGAGATATCACCTCACCACAGTAAGAATGGCTATCACCAACAAGACAAATAGTAACAAGTGTTGGAGAGGCTGTGGAGAAAAAGGAACCCTCATACACTGTTGGTGGGAATGCAGACTGGTGCAGCCGCTATGGAAGGCAGTGTAGATGTTCCTTAAAAAATGACAAATAGAATTACCACATGACCCAGCAATTCCTCTCCTGGGTACCTATCTACCCAAAAAATCTGAAAACATTTATCTATAAAGACAAGTGTGCTCCAATGTTCATTGCAGCTTTATTTACAGTGGCCAAGACATGGAAACACCCAAAATGTCCTTTGATAGATGAATGGATAAAGAAGTTGTGATATATATATATATATATATATATATAATATATATGATATATATATACACACACACACACACACAATGGAATACTATTTGGCGGTAAGAAAAGATGAAATAGGACCATTTGTGACAACATGGATGGATCTTGAGAGTGTAATGCTAAGCAAAATAAGTCAGACAGGAAAGGCAGAAAACCATATGATTTCACTGATATGTGGTATATAAACCAAAAACAACAAAAAGAACAAGACAAACAACTGAAAGAACAAAAACTCATAGACACAGACAATAGTTTAGGGGTCACCAGAGGGTAAGTGGGGAAGGAGGCTCTAGAAGAGGGTAAACGGGGTTTAATATATGGTGATGGAACGAGAACTGACTCTGGGTGGTGAACACACAATGTGAGATATAGATGATGTATTACAGAATTGTACACCTGAAATCTATGTAACTTTACTAACAACTGTCACCCCAATAAACTTTAAAGAATAAAAAGCAAAAAAGAAAACGAGTTAGCTGCTTGCTCCTCATATTCGGCTCCCACCAAATGGCCCGGCCACTTGAGTGGACGTGAGGAACACACATGAGCCACATTCTTTAACAAACCCTGTTCTTTTTATTAGAGATAAAAACAGCGAAGTCCCACATACCATCCCCTATGGGGAACGAGCTGGCGGAGGAGTGTTAACTGTTTGCAGGAGCTGCCGCAAAAGGCCCCTGAGGCCCGGGACCTCAAGCTCTGCCCCGTGGGGGGCTGCCTGGTGCACAGTGCAGTTTCTCCATGAGTGCGTCAGTGGCAGAGGGCGATGGTTTCCATGTTAAGGAAGCGGACATGCATCTTGGTCTCGATGTCTATGCCCTGCCAGATCTGGAACGGACGAGCAGCGTGAGAGGGCCTCGCACTGACCAGCCCAAGTCCTGGGCCGTCTCCCCAGCCTCCCTGTGCCGCCACCCACGGGAGATGTGCCCGTCGGGGAGAACCAGGGGGCGGGGAGCTAAGCGAGGACGAGGAACCTCCATTTGCCTTTGCACTGGTTCCTTTGGCTCTGACAGCTGGATTCTCTCTGAGATCGTCGCCACAAGGTATTAAGTACTGAATCCGAGCTCTGAGCTCCAGGTCGTCTGAATCCGACCCACCACTTAAGGCTCTGCGATATTCCTGCAAATTCCTTAACCCCCGTCACACCTCCTTTTCACCAGTAAACGCTGAGACCACCACCTGTGCTGCCCACACCACAGGACGTTGGGAGTGGGGGCTCAAATGCAGCCCTCCTTGGAAGTGTAAACGGTTAAGGGCTGTGCAACTGTGAGGCTTCATTAAGCCCTCAGCGTTCATTAACAGGTCACAACAGTTTGGGCTTTATAACCCCCCTGGGTATATGACGTCACCCATGCTCTATGCAGACAAGCTCACGCCCAGAAAAAGTATAATTTCCACCCAGAGACCATGTCCGTGGCCACATTCCTGGTGCTGGGGCTGTAGTCCCAATCCACCCTGGCCGCCGGGGCCCCAGCGGACACAGAGGCTACCAGACCCGACTGCTACCCTACAAAGCCCCACCACTCCCGGGACCGTGTGCTTGCCAGCAGCTCCTTGGCCACTCAGGGCCCAAGAGGGACACAGACGGAGAGATGGAAGGAAGGAAGCCAATTCAGGGAGGTGGTGGGCGGTGACTTCTCACGGTCTCCCTGCTTATGTAAGAACTTCAAACTCTCAAGCTGTCACCCACAGCATCTCCAGGGACAGCCACGAGGCTGGAAATGGGGAATTCAAAGCGGCAGGGAGGTTGTGGTGCAGTTCTTGCCACTGTCACACCCCACGGTCCCCAGGTGTTCCCACCTCCTGCACCTGTTCTGGGTGTGGTGGGAGGATGCAGAGGAAACATCTGGTCAGCGGCTCTGACTCTCTTTGGGTGGACGAGACATTCCCAGGGAAAGACACCTGGACACCTAGGATGGTTCCTGCTAAATGCCAGGTGGCAACGGGGCCGTCGAGGGCACTGGTGGAGCTCAGGAACGGGGGTGCTGGCTGGGCAGGAGGCCCCCAGGCACGGGTTTGGGGAGCACTAGAGGGGAGGCCAGCCTCCTGGGGAACAAGCTGGTTTCTCAGGCAAAGAAAGGAAATGTAGCCTGTCTTCTCCTTGATCAGCCCTGGGGAGATGTATCTGCAAAGGGCGAAGGAGACCTCCCACCTCCTTCCATCTTAGTGTCGCTGGGTCCATGCTGCCTGCCCCTCCCCCACCTGCTTCCCCTTGCACCTGCTGGTGACTGGCCAGCCAGGTCAGAGGTGTAGGCTGGGAGGGGAGTGCCCGGCTGCACTGACCCCTGGGCCACCAGAGTCCCCAGCCCCACTCCAGGCCAGTTCCCCTGACCTTTTTTGTCTTTCTGCCAAAGGGCCAGGCAGAGGGCAGGGTGGGTTGGTCTCCCTGCAACGGGGTATCTGCCTATCAGAGCAGCGGGGAGTCGCTGTCCCCAACCTGGAAGCAGGTTTGTAAAAGCAAAGGCCCGGCAAGGCCTAATGTCCACTAGTGGGGGCTGGAGAGTCCACAGGGTAGGCGGGAAGAGTGGGCAGCCATGTAAAAAGCTCCCTCTAGGAGGCACAGCAGGAGAAAAGGGGCGCCAGGGTGTGCTTCTGGGCAAAGCTGGTACTCATATAGGCAAAGAACATTCCAGAACCCTGGTTCCAGCTGTGAACAGGGATTGCTTCTGAGAATGCAGGCTAGGGCCTCATACTGGGAGAGAAATGGCGTTTTCACTGTCGGCCCTTTTATACCGCTTCCATTGTTTGACCAGGTGTGAATATTACTTTCTCAATACAAATAAGCAGAAACCAGTTTAAATTGTTTTAAAGGCCACGCCCAGGCGTGACCCCTTTCCACAGAGATGCCAGTCTCTTCCTGACCAGCTGGCTCCCCCGCAAGTCCCCACCGCGACCCCACCGTGCCACTCCCTCTGCTCCCAGACACCCACCTTGAGGAAGTCGTCGAAGGTGATACCCTCATACACCTGATCAGGCTCCTGGGGACAGAACACAGCGCAGGGTGAGTGGCTTCTGCCAGGAGACTTGGTACCTGCCCCCCACCCCCAGAACACAGATGGTTGGCCTGTTTAGGTAGAGTCACAAGAAGAAGGGATCATTCTGGATTGTTCCCATCCAGCCAGCCTGAACTCCAACGTCCCACCTTCACTGGCAGGGACAGGCTCACCAGGACCCCCCGTGTCTCCCCAGGGAGGACCGTGTGGATGAGGGTGGACAAGGGGTGGGCAGAGAGGCACAGGGCTCTCCTTCCCCACACAACCACCTGTCTGCGGTTCACAGCCACACAGCCACCAACAGACATGTCCTGCCGTTTCCTGGCCCTGCCCCCTCACAACAGCTGATAAGAATCAGTTCTAGGCTAATCTGCACTCACAGCCCACTAGGGAAAGGGGCCTGGGGGAGAAGGGCTGGCCTGTGTGCCCCGTGCATCACTGTGACAATGTCTGGCCGGGGGGCCTCGCACCCGCCAGTCACTGGCAGCACCAGTCTCCATCTGTGTCTTGCCTGCTCTGGGCACACAGGGGCCTCATGAGACGGTAGGTGGGTCTCCTGTCACTTTGCTGCTACTCTGAGGTTCTGGCATAACCAAGTCTCCAGAAACATTCCCCTGCAGCGCCCTTTGTGACAGTGAAAGACCAGCCGACATCCCCATGCCCATCAAGAGAACACCAGCTAAATAAACCTCGGTCGTCTCTGGTATTGCTCACCATGCAGCCATTAGGAAGGGGGGCGGGGAATCTATACACGCCGATCCAGAACACGTGCCAAGCTATGTACACAGTGGAAAACACCCACACAAACAAGGAGCAGAAAGATGTGTGCAGACCCCATGCGTGCCTGTAGATTTTTTCCTGCACCACTAACCAGACGCCCCCATCTGCTGCGTGGACATGGGGGGTGAGCTCGGAGAAGAGGAAAAGCCACGGCAGTTCAACTCCATTTCATGGAAATCAAAAATAAAAGACACGCAGGTATACACTGGTATATGTACATGTCTTTGAAAAACAATTTATCGGGGTCGGGGGAGGGAATACGCCATCAAGGGTGGTTCCCTTTAGGGAGCAGGACTGGGGCGGGTGGGGGAGGGGCAAAGAAAGACACCTCTCTCTGTACCTCCCTGGAAGTTGTCCCAACATGTCTTTAAGGAAGCAACAGCAGGCACTCTTGAGGCGTTTGCTGCGTGCCAGGCACTGTCCCCAGGGCCTCACAAATATTATTTTTTTTCCTCACAAATATTATTGACGTTACCACTGACTGATGGACCCCACAACAGCCTCCCGCCTGGGCCCTGTTCTTACACCTGGTTTACAGGGACGGCCAGTGAGGGCACAGAGACGAGGCTGCTTATCCAGCTGGAGTAGCAGAACTCCCACCAAGTGCATGACAGGATTCTCCACCCGCTGTGGTTTCCTTTTGCTACTTTTTTTTTTTAAATACAGAACACAAATCAATCAATATTTTTAAGTTTTATAAATGCAATCAGTTCTCAGACACCTGGGCCAGCCCTGTTCCTAAGGCTGCCGGCCCGTGAGTACCGGGAGAAGGGGAGGCCCTCTCCCTGCGGACAACCCCAGGTTCCCAGGGCAACAAGGAGAGATAATTACAGACAAAGCTCCACTGGCCCGAGCTCAGGCTGGAGGATGGGTGCCCGGTTTAAGGAAGGAAGGCAGAGGGGTTCAGGGAAGCACCCCAGGCTGATACCCCAGCCAAGCCGTCCCCACCTCAAGCCAAAGACCTTCCAGAGTACTCTAGAAAGAAATCATTGCCCCAATCGATAACTGGCTTTGGAAGTCCATTAAACGGGGGGAGGGGTGATGGATCCTTTGTCTGTGGGTGGCACGGGGAGAAATGTTTAGCGTCCTCAGAGGCCAGGTGGTATTGAACTGACGTGGCTGCCCCTCACCTCTCGCCTGTGTGTGCACAGAGATCATCTGTTTCTTGGGCCGAGGACAACACGAGAAAATATGTTAAGAGCACACAGAGGATCCATAAGTAAAGCCGCTCGGGACATCCAGCCGGGAAGCCGGCATCGGCTCTGAAATGCCTCCACTTCTGAGGCTGAGCAGAATTTATGCAGCTCAGCAGCTGCCAGCTGCCAACAATTTTACTACAGCAAATTAAGAAAACTGTGGCCAATTGAAACTGGAGTGGGACGGGGAGCAATTTAAAGAAGGCGAGTGTAATTAAATCAAATGGGAATTTGGCTCAACAACCGGCAGGGATCCCTGCGCTCCCCACCGAGGTCACCAGCCCTTTTCTGCAATAGTTAATTTGCTGAGTGGGGTGGTTTCACCAAAGCCAGCAACCTCCTCCTGGGCTCAAGAAGCACACAGATAAAATGCAGGCCAGAAAATGACCCCAGTCTCCACCCCTAGGGGCAGGCCCCGGCCTGCCATGACCCCTGGTGACAGGCTTGGGCCATAAATGGCAAGTTCCAGCAAAAAACCACCCCTCCACGCAGGCTGTGGTGAACCCAAAGGAATCGAGGTGTACTTTCGATACACAGGAGCAAAGAAGAGAGGACAGCCTCAGGGGGGTGCAGACTGGGCCTTATATATATTGTATTATATAAGACCTGGTCTTATATTATATATTAATTATATTATAAATTATATTACATTATATTATATTATTATACCCGGTGTTATATAATATTAAAATAAGACCAGGTCTTATATTAATTTTTGCTCCAAAAGACGCATTAGAGCTGAGGGTCTGGTTAGGTCTTATTTTCGGGGACACACGGTGGTATAGTGCGTGCACGATCACCCCACAAGAGGAGCAAGCACATGGGGACGCCTGGCCTGCCTGGAGCCTCCGGGGAGGACCCGCAGGTACCTCCACACGCCCGACAACAGCGAACACTGCTGGTGACTGACTGCTTAGGCCAGGGGTGTCCAAACTGCGGCCTGCGATCCATTGTTAATTGGCCCACAGCAAATTCCAAAAATTTATTTAGTTTACTTAAATAAACCAGGTGAGGCAATAGTACTTCACCTCGAGTGAGTGGCCCGGCTGTTTGTGTATTTTACCGCATATGGCCCTTGGTAAAAAAACGTTGAAAAAAGTTTGGACACCCCTGGCTTAGACGGTCAAAGTGCCAGTTACCACTTAGCATTTATTTCCGACCCTCTAGTTCAGCGGTTCTTCACTGGGGATGATTCTGCCCCTCCCCTCTGACGTCTGGAAACATTTTTGGTTGTTGCCACCTGGGAGGTGCGGCTGGCATCTAGTGGGGGAGGCCAGGGATGCCGCTCCACACCCTCCAGTGTCCAGGATGCACCCCCCCCCACCTGACAGCTCTCTGGCCCCACCTGTCAGTAGTGCCAGGTGGAGAAACCCCGCTCTAACGTGCCCAGGTTCATCACAGGCCGGGCCAGCCCAGCAGTTCTGAGATGACCGGCCGTTTCTACACCAGCGTGACCCTGACAAGCCTCACGATGTGTCCAGCACTTGTGCTCATGCCCAAGTGGTCCCACCTGCCTTTCTCCCCCATCCCAGCTCTACCCCTGCTCGGCCTGAGCAACAGTGGTCATCTTCCAAAGTGCCTCTTCTGGGGCAGCCGAGGAGTGAGGGGGGATCACCCCTCCACAGCCTGCAAGCTCTGACAGCTGAGCCCTTCTCCTCTGTTTCATCCACGTGCACCGCCCCACCTTACCTCCTCAGGACCCCAGACCAGGTAGCCCAAAGCAGAGCTCCCTGCCAACCCTGGCCTTGAGGTCACAAATCCCCTCCGAGTTACTCATTAATAAGTAAAGTGAGCCCGTGCCGTACGCTGACCAGGTCTGCCACAGTGCCAGGTGCTGCCCGTGGGCCCAGGAGGCTACACACCTGGTCTATAGGCCCCAAAGCCTGGCCTGCCCTGCCTGGCACCGTTCCCCAGGGGTTGGGATTTCCGGCAGTGTCTACGCAGGTCAGGAAAGCAGTGAGGGTGTCTGAGCAGTGCTCTGTGCCAGGCCCGGTGACAGTGGCGAGCAGGACAGCTGTGGTCTGTCCTGTCAGGCCTTCCAGAGACAGACTATGACCAAGTCAGCAGGGGAGGTAGATGGTAGGGTTCTGGGATCCCCCAGGAGGGCGCTCACCATCTGCCCCACGCAGACGCTGGCTGCCTCCATCATGGCCCCGTCGGCGATGGTGCGAGCCGACTCCTTCTCAATGTGTGGGTTTCCAGAGAGCAGCTCCTCCACCACCTGCCAGCGGGGCAGAGACAAGGTGATCGTGGGCCTCCATCTGGGCCGCAGGGCGGGGAGGCGCCAGGAGCCCTGGCCGGGCGAGGAGCATACTTTACATTTCGATATTCTTCCAGGGTGATGCGGCCATCGCTGTCCGAGTCATACATGTGGAACAGAACTGGGGGACGGCAATGGGGAGAGGGGCTCAGTCAGAGAGGTGGAAGGGGAGCCTGGGTCCCCCTGGCCCCCCAACCTTCCCCACACGGAAATCTATCTCAAACTGAGCAAAAGACCCCCAACAGTGAAACCTAAAAGCCAAAACCACAGGGGTCACAGGCAAAGGCCATGGGGCAGACAGACCACTTCCTGGTAGGTGACCTTGGGCCAATGACCTAACTTCTCTGAGCCTCAGTTTTACCATCTATAAAATGGGAATAACAACACGTCCTCTACACGGTACGGTATGGGATCCGCAAGTGACAGCTGGTGGGTAAGGGCCCAGAATGCCTGGCACACTGCAAACATGGATGATGTGACAGTATTGTTGCCATGACGCTAAGTCAGTGTTATTTCACAGTATTGTTACTGATGGACCCCACAGGGTGGCTGTCGTCTTGGCCCTGTGGCAGGTCCTGAGCCCCACTGCCTGTATCCTAGCACCCTGGCTGATCTAAGCTGTCCCTAACGGGCATGAGGGACGTTAGCACCTCCTCAGGTCATTCCACTCTTGGTGACATCCACTTTGTTCCTTTGTTGCCATCACCAGTACCTCACCGCCAGCAGAAGCATCCTGTCTGCCCCTCGGCTCGGCCTCAGGGAGCCTCAGGCTCACGAAGTCCCCTGCCCTGGATTTGTCCAGCACTGACCAGAGGCCCTGCACTGTGCAAAGTGCAGCAAACATCCTTTCCTCTCAGCCTCACACGACCCTGTGAGCCCATTTCTCAGACTAGGCTGTCAAAACTCGGAGAAGTTAAGGCGTTGCTCATAGCCACCTTGTTAAGGGAGAGGAAACCAGGGGTTTGGACCTGAGTCTGACTGATTCCACGGCTCCCACGACCCCAGACCTGGCCCTCCCTTGGTCTGGAGGCCTTGGGACACCCAGCTGGGGCAGTTCCCACCAGCCCTCACGTACCCAGTCCAGAGCTAAATGCAGCCCAGCCCTCCTGTTTCCATTCTCCTGCTGACCAGTCTGCCTCGGGGTGGGGTAGAGAGGGAAGTCAGCAGTCATGGGAAAGTCCAGGGTAAGGGAGATGGGATGCCGGCCACCCTGGCCGGCCTGGGTCTCAGCCAAGCGCACTCCACGGACCAGAGGCAGGAGGAGGCTCTACCGGGACAGGTCCCCCAGGGCCCCGCGGCAGCTCGTGGACGAAGGAAGAAACACGCTTTCAGGAAACACCTCCTGTGTGCCAAGGACTCTGCCTGTGTCATCTCATCGAGCCTGGGAGCCAGCCCTGGGTTCACAACCAGTCCCCTCACATTCCGGTTCAAGGTCGCACAGCTGCTTTGCCCAGAAGCCAGATGTATGAAGCCAGGGCCTTGTACTTTTCACATTGCCCACAGCCCCCTGCCATTCCCAGAAAACCACTAACTGCTAAGGGGTGTCCCTGAGGAGGCCCCCATGGGACGACACTGGAGGAGAGAGACGCCCACGGCGACCTGCGCAAGGGGTGTCACTGGGACTGACCTCCCAAGGGATGGGGCTGGTGTCCTCGGCCCTCCCCACCCTCCAGCTGCCAAACGGGCAGGGGAACGCACATCGCAGCTTCTCTCGGCGGCACAGCTGGACCTGCTCCTCGTCCATGGTGATGTCGATGGGCTGGAAGTAGGCCATGATGGTCAGGAAGTCCTCGAAGTTGATCTCGTCGGCCAGGCCGCTGGGCCCCTTGCGCAGGTTCCTTTGGGAGCAGAGAGGGGGTGTTGGAAATGTGTTACCTGGATCTCCTCCTTTCACTGCCAACAGCTCAGAGAACTCAGCCCTTCTGGACACACAATTTGCCCACAATGGCTGTGCTAGCCTTGGGTTCTGTTCCACAATGACCAGCTCTTGGGGACACCGGGGACCCCAGAAGTTCAGCCCAGCCCCTGGTCGCCCTCCCAGAGCTCACCGCCCCAGGGTTGGGGGGACACAGACCACTGCCCAGCCGTCGGTGAGGGCTGGGATGCAGGGCTGCCTGGGTGTGTGGGACGATGCACAGAGGTGGGCACTCATACATGGGGAAACTGAGGTACCACGCAATCTAGTAAATCACTGAGGTCCATCTCCTGACCCTTTTCTTTAGATTGGGGTCGGCAAACTGCAGCCCATGGGCCACACATATCCCGCCTGCCACCTATTTTTGTTTTTAAATGGTTGAAAAATATTTTGGGGGGGGGAAAACCCCAAAAGAATAACAGCATTTCATGATAAGTGCCAATTACATGAAATTCACATTTCAGAGTCCGTAATTAAAGTTTTATTGGCACACAGCCACGCCCACTCATTTACGTATCATCTGTGGCGGCTTTCCTGCTGCTACAAAGGCTGAGTCGAGCAGTTGTGACAGAGACCACGTGACCCGCATAGCCTAAAATATTTATTCTCTGGCCCTTTTACAGAAAAAGCTTGCCGACTCTTGCTCTCTACCAGCTGTTTGACACTCTAGTGCTGTGAACAGCAGCAAGCAGCTCTGAGTAATCTGTTTGTTTACGACCCAAGTGTGAAGTCCATCAATGATATCAGGTTTTTTATGTGTTTTGGTTTTTTTTTTCACCACATCAGGGCAGGTTTGAGGTTGTCCCTATCTGTGTGCTTTTCTGAAGGGGCAAGAAAGGGCTTGTGTTAACGCTGGGTCACACAGTGGGTGCTCAGCAAACGTGCAAGAGGAACACGCCTGGCGAGTCCTGGCACAGGATAGGTGTTGAGACAACAGCTTGGAGATGACCCCACCCCAACAAAGCCTCCTGACCCACTGCCGCCAAACCCTCATCACTGACTGGCTTCGAACACCTCAGTCTGATGGCAAAGGGCCGGGTTGCCATCAGGCTGACAGGCTGAGGGTGCCCCACCCTCACGCGTCCTTGCAAAGGGGCAGTTCTCCAGCTGGCCCGGGATGACTCATCGTTTAGGGTTAGCACTTAATATTTACTTGGGTCCCACCCAGGTCATGAATGTCCCTCTGTTTAAAAGACTATGCAGTTCTGTCTTTAGGGCGCATCTACTCTCTTTGATACCAACTACCCCCGAAGAGTGCACTTCACGCTTCACAGATCTCACTACTCCCAATATTCCATTCCAGGAGATTTTCCAGAAAGAGGTGGATTCTAAGCCTGGAATAGGGACGGTGGATCGTGAACCTACAAATCTGAGAGAGGACATGAGATCTTCCCCCCAGACTCAGGAAGCCCAGTCTTTGAGCCTTTTTCTAATTCTCCCCTTAAATCTTTTATCAAGCTTCCCACTGCTCCTCCCGATGGATTCTTAATAATCTCAGGGGTACAGAGCAAATGGACAGGGCATAAAAATAGCCCCTGGAATTATCGGGCCCCTTGCAGGCACTTATTGAGTGAGGTTGGCTCACTCATCCTTCCCAAGTGGCTAAAGCTGCAGGGCATAAGATTAGCTCCAGGGAAAACGGGGTTGGCCTGGGGCTGGCGGGCTGTGTGTCCTTCTCAGAGAAGGTCGAGACCCAGGCACCTTCACCATCAGGACCCGATTCTGGGGAGGGGGTCCCTTCCCCTCCTAGTGCCCCTGGGAGGTCCACACAGATGAACATCATAGTCTCTAAAGGCAACGAGAGTGCATAAGCTGAGGAAACCCAGACCCAGCACCTGCAGCCAGACCCACCTGCTCTCCACTCCTATTTCCTAAGTGGGGCACCCAAGGCCAGGGTCAGTGGATGGAAGAATGGGGGCTCCATTCAAATCTGCAACCCCACTCAAGAACAGGGCAGCTCTCAACTGTGTTTGCAAAGATGCCAACTTAGCACAATACTGTCTCGTCCTTAACTTTCCCATGATCCTGTGAGGAAGGCATGGAGCTCCTGGACATGGGGACAGACGCTGCTCAAATTGCCTCAGAGACAAGCTCCGGGGCTCCCTGTTCTGTTCCCGGAGGGGCTGGGGAAGCAAGGCTGAGACTGATATTTCTTGAAAGCCTCCAGCACCCCTCGGAGGGCCTCCCTTGCCTCCTTGTCAGAACTCCCAGGACCAGCTGTGAAGGGCATACAGGAGGTGCAGGCCCTTAGCTACAGCCCCCCAAGGTGTTCTGTGTCCAGACCATGGGGGGGGCTTTCCTTAATCCTCCCCTCCTCAGTGACTTCCAGGCTGCCTGCGAGTTAGCCCATGCCTCATTTTCTCCACACCCACTTTCTCTAAGTAGCAGCCAAGGCTGAGGTCCCAGGACCCCCAGACGGGGAGGCTCTCGCCACCCCCTACCTGGCCACTGCCCTCTGTGTCCTGCTCATCATCCCAATTCCTTCTAACAGCCACATGAGCTGCCCTTGCTACAGACTGGGGTCCCCTCGACTCCCTACCCCCCAGGACACCCCGTCTTCCTCCAATCTTCTCTGGGGATCTTCCTCTTCTCTCCTGGTCCCCAAAGTCATGCCTTCTTGACCTGCACCAGAGGCAGGTTTCAGCTCCAGCCCCTTTTCCCACGCCCTGTCCCGTTAGCAGAGGCAGCACTCGTGGAGAGCCACCTAGCAGACACCTGCACCCCCTCCTGAGAGCTGAAAACACGGTTCCCACAGGTGACAGCTGACAGCCAAGTGACCTAGGCCAGACTTTTTTTTCTTTTAAAGAAGTAATTACATATACTGAAAGGCACACATCTTGAGTTTGGACAGATGTGTGCGCCTGTGGCAGCCACCCCCAGTCAGGATACAGGACATTTCTCATCCATCCCAGGAGTTCCCTCATGCCTCTGTCCAGTCTAACCACACTCCCTCACAAGGAGTGTGAGGGCCCAAGAACCAGGCCTGCCAAGGCCTCTCTGCCCAGGAGGCTCCCACAGGCCCCGGGGAAGAGGGTTTGAGGGCCCGGGGGCCATCGTCCTCTCCTCAATTTACCTAGTACGGTGGGAGGCGCCCCACAGAAGGCTGGGACCCCGAGGCCTGGCCAATTTTACAAGTGACCATGTCTGCAAGGAGCCTTTTGGAAACACGCCATCCACACACAGACACACACATGCTTCTCACATCAGGCGCGTCCCAGGCTCTGGTCACTCTCGACCTTCTTCTTGTGATGCCTCCAACTCTTGTCCCCAACAGCCTATGTCAGCTCCACACCAAGGGCCGTGTCTCCCACCCTGGCACCTACCTTCTCTCCCCTCCTGCACTGGCTCACTGCCCACCAAAGAGGGTACCTCAGGAAGAACCAGGATTAAAAAGGAGGTAAGGGTGGGGGGGTGCGGAATTCTTCTCCCATCTTCACCACTGACTGTGTGACTTCATACCTTCTGCCTTTGGCGAACGTGACCATTTGCCAGGAAGATTGCTGGGGTACTGGCTCTCTCACCTCCCCAGGTGTCTCAAAGCCACCCACTGTTCTCCACCTCCACTCAGCAGCCCTGCCTCCAGCCTGGGGAACCGCAACACCCCCCACACCCCCCGGGCCTCTGTCCCCTACAACCGTCTGGCAGCCAGAGTGACGTCACACAAACCTGATTCACGCTCCACACCGTACCTTAAAACCCATCAGTGCCCCCACTGCTGCTGCCTGGTTGAAGTCAAGACCCCTCTTGCTGGCCTAGGGGTGGAGTGACGCAGCCCTGCCCTCCCCACACCTCTCACCATGCCCGGCCTCTCTGTGCTCCAGCCGGGCCTCCTCTCTGCCACTTATACTGGCTGTACCTCTGGGCCTTTGCACGTGCAGTTCTATTCTCTTGAGCACCTTCTCTCCCTGCTTTGCCTAGTTAACTCTTGGCCACTCTCTCCTCAGGTCTCCCCTACAGGCCCCGCAGGACTCTGCATCCTCTGGGTCAGCCTGGGGACTCCATGCCCATCCTATGAATAGTTGAGGGTCAGGAAGGCTCAGCGCCTCGCACCGGCCCCCCCATCCCTGGCACAACCATGGTCAAGTAGTGCAGGCTCACACAACTTGAAACGGGTCAGGGAAGTCCTCACCCATCTTATGGCCATCACGGTCCCACTCCCTTCCTTCCTCTTTCTGCCCGTTCTCCCTGTGTGTCAGCGATCTCTGCAGATATAGGGTGTCAGGCCTGGGGAGGGCGTACCTACCCCTGCCGCCTGACAGAACCTCAGACTCAGTGTCTCTTCCGGTCACATGAGTCTTTCAACTCCAATAACCCTGGACATCTGGTGGCATGAGCTCTAGTGTGAGCCTCAGCTCTGGGCACTGGCCAAAGTGCACCACCACTCTGTGCCTCAGTTTCCCTGTCTGTAAGCCAGGGAGATGAGCATAATGATAGCTAACCTAGTGCTTCCGTACGTATCATCTCAGTGTACCCTCACAGCCACCCCACGAGGCAGAGGCTGTTATTACCTCCATTGAGTAGATAAGGACACAGAAGCAGCCTCCAAGATGGCCCCCAAGGAACCCTGCCTCCTGGTCATCTCGCTTCTGCTCAGTCCCCTTTTCAAGAGTGGGGTGACCTAGTAGCTCACTTCTAATGAAGAGAACACAGCAGAAGTGATGGGATATCCCTCGTGAGAGTAGGTTACAAAAGACAGTGGCTTCCATTTTCACTGCCCAATCTCTCTTCCTCTCTCTCATTCAGACATCTCACCCTGAGGGAAGCCAGCAGCTGCCATGTGTGAGTAGCCCCATGGGGAGGTCCCTGAGATGCCATCTGCCAACAGCCACATGAGTGAGCTTGGAGGCACAGCTTCCCCTAGTCGAGCCTTCAGATGACTGCAGCCCCAGCTGACCCTGAGCCCGAGAACCCAAATAGTTTGCACCCAGATCCCTGATCCACAGAAACGGTGAGATAATAATCATTGTTTTAAACTGCAAAGTTTTGCGATCATTTGTTACGCAGCCACAGCTAACTGATACAAAGGCCTAGAGGGATTGAGTGAGCTGCCCAAAACACCCAGCTACGAAATCAGACCTGTCTGACCCAAATCTGTGCTCATAACTCCTACCCAGCACAACCCCCTCCTCTTCTCTGCATCAGCTCGAGGGGGTGTTCTGAGCACAAAGTGGTTGTGAGAAATTACAAGGGCAAAATGCTCCCAGAAGGACAAAGTCAACGGTCATCAGACGGCTCCAGGACAAGGACCCACCTGTTGTCGAAGAAGGCACGGATGATTTTGGATCGGATGGGATTGAGCTCCAGGTCCGGGACATTGTTGAAGTTCTCCTTGCTGGGTTCCAGGAAGAAGAAGCACCGGGAAAAGGGGGAGAAAAGAAAGCAGATGTCAGATGGCACCTTCACCACTTATCAGGCTGTATTCTTATTTTTGTATCCCTAGCAGGCCCCACGAGAAGAGTTCAGAGTTTAGAGACCCGACTGGAATCGGCTGCCTTGATCTGCCTACTCCTCTAACCTTTGGACTGGAAGGAGCAGGGAGGTTTGGAGGCTCAAAGATGCTTCGGGGAATCTGATAAATGTCCTGGAAATTCACCTGCAGGAAAATGCAAGGACACAACAATTGCAATCCCATTCCAAGGGGTCAAAGACCACTGAGGCCCATCGGAGCGCCCAGGTAGGAAAACCTTGCTTTGGCCATTGTAGAATCAGAGCAGCAGGTTGCTGGCTTGGAGATTTGGGAAACAGTCTGGCAGGTCTTCAACGGGTGAAATGTAGTTACCATGTGACTCGGCGACTCGACTCCTAGGTGAATACCCAAGAGAAATGAAAACGTATGTCTATATGAAAACGTGTGCGTGAACGTCCATAGCACCATTATTCATAACTGCCATAAAATGAAAACACCCCAGATGTCTGTCAACTGATAAACAGATAAATAAAATGGAGTCTACCCATACAATGGTATATGGTTCATCCATAAAAAGGAATGAAATATGGATAAATTCTGCAACACAGATGAAACTTGAAAACCTGATGCTACGTGAAAGAAGCCAGACACAAAAGGCTACATAGGATGATTTCATTTATGTGAAGTGTCCAGAATAGGGAAACCCATAGAGACTGAAAGTAGATTAGTGGTTACCGGGGGCTGGGAGGGTTGGGAGTGATGGGGAGTGATAGCTTAGGATATGGGTTTCTTTGGGGGATGATGAAAATGTCTACAAATTGCCTGGTGCTGGATGCTTAACTTTGTGGAAATACTAAACGCCACTGAATTATACATTTTAATGGGTGAGCTGAAGGCTGTGTGAATTTTATTTCAGCAAAGCTGTTAAAAATAATTGATAAAGGTGCTGACTTGGGACAGGAAAGCGTGAATCAAACTCTCTGGGCACAGGTGTTCATGGGGCCTTGAGGCTATGGATTTGCTGGCATAGAGGCAGGTAAGACTCTCACCTACCTGACCTTCCCGCATAAGGCCGTCCTTTGTTCTCAGAATCTGCTTCCTGCTTACTTTTTTCTTCTGCTCTGTGGACTTCTATGGGCAGTGGCCTTGGAAGAGACCCAGGGCACAGGCCGGTAATCGCGGGGAACATGGAGGCACGCCCAGGCAGGGAAGTAGAAGGATATCAGCTACTTTAAACAAGAATGTCCAGGGGTGGGATATGCCTCAGAGTCAGGACTCAGAACTAGAAGAAATCTATGCTGGGAGGGAGGAAGTGGCACATACACAGAGAATTCAGCCCTGTTGGAGTTGATGGGTTCCATAAACACAGGGCTGGCTGCTATCCTGCCTCCACCTTACAGAGAGGACCCAGCCCCAGGCCTGGACAACCTGTGTTCTCTGCCTCCTGTGTTTCTTCCGGGCTCTCTCTTACCCAGCACTCTCAGCTTGGCTTGCTTTCGGCCCTGGCAAAACTCAGGAGCCCGAGTCAGTGGACCCCCACATTTTAGATTCATGAGAGCCCAGTTCTGAAGAAGGGGGCACACTCAGAACAGTTGGCCTGAAGTGATCGAATATTACTCGGCCATAAAGAGGAACGCAGTACGGACACGTGCCACAGCACAGAGGCACTTGGAAAACATCAGGCTAACTGAAAGCAGGGCACCGAAAGTCACATATTCTATGAACACATATTCTATGACTCAGCTTATACGCAATGTCCACAGGGAACTTCATAGAGACAGAAAGCAGACTGGTGGTTGCCAGGGACTGGGGCTGATGGCTAATAAATAAAGCGTTTCTTTTAGGGGTGGTGACAAAAATGTTCTAGGATTGACTGTATCCTTTAAATGGGTGAATAGTATAATATGTGAATGACATCTCACTAAAGCTGTCAAAATAGTTCCCTAAAATCTTTGAAAAACAAAACAAAGAAAACCCCTGCATGATGACTCCATTTATGGGAAAAACAAAAACCGATGACATTTAACTGATGACAAAAACCGATGACACTCCAAAAGCTTAGAGTTGGGATAATGGCTAATTCTCCTAGGGGACGGGGACTAGGAGGGAGCGTGACGGGGTCTTGGGGTCCGAGAATGGTCTAGGTGTGGGGTCCTGGTGTGTTCAGTCTGTACAAGACCATCTCACTGTCACCTGTCACTTTTCTCTGGGCCTGGCTTTCTCCCCACTGCACTAGCCCGGCCCAGCCATCCCCCCGCTTTCTCCTCATAACACAGGAGGAAACAGAATGCCCGGGCGCCCTGGACGGGAACCAGTGAAGTTAAAGGCGCCAAGTGGAGCTTGAGAGGGAATGTTGGGAGAACAGAAAGGATGCGACTGGCTGCTACAGTTAGTGCATGTGCTTAGTTAGCGCATGAGACCTCAAGCCCTCTCTGGGTTTCTTTGGCCAAGGAGTCGTGGCTCCTGTTAACCCTTTCCCAGCCTCAGTTTCCTCCTCTGTGAATTAGGTGCAAAACTAGCACCTCTCATATCGAAAGGGATATGAAGTCAAGCACACTTGGGGCTGGTTAAGCTCTGCCCATGACCAGGCACTTGGGTGAGCCACAGCCTCGTCTCTGGATTTCTCACCTTCAAAATGGGGATAGTGGGAATACCCAGATAATATCACGGGGTTAATGGGATGATTCAATGAGATAAATGCCCGTAAAATACTTAGCATACTGCCTGACCGTGAACTCTCGATTTTAAAATAATAATAATAGCTGTAACCCTCTATGTATGCCCAAGCTGTCAGGTCCTGTTCTAAGAGCTTTACATTATTATCCTATAAGGTAGGAATTTATCTCCATCATAAAGATGGGGAAACCGAGGCAGGGAGGTGGAGAAATCTCCTACTGCTAAGAATGATACCAAGTGACTTAGGGGGCACGTGGAAACCGTGGCAACAGCATGAGCATCAGGACCGGCCGGCTGGTCATCAGGAACCCTCCTAATTATTTGCCAACCTCCCTTCCCAAAAAGTTGGGCTCAGGCCTTGCGTCCAGAGCCTGGGAAAGGATAGCCACAGTTCAACACTCCATAAAAGTTGGTTTCGGTCTTCTTTTCTTTCCTCCCCACCTGCCCCTCAGGTGCCACTGGGCTGGTTAGACCTGCTCAGCGGAAGGTATCTGAGCCATGGGAACAGGTGACTGCTGTCAGGCCAGAGCGGATGCTCGGTGGCCAGCAAGGGAGGTTCACCCACAAGGGCTCCAGAAGCACACAGCCTCCACGCCTCCCCCAGGGAGCTGGAGCCCTGGGGTTTCGCAGTTTCCCTCTCACACCCCAAGGGCTTTCTCTGTGCCCGGCTGTGCCAAGTGCCCTACCACATTTAATCGCCCACACGTGCCCACAATCCCCAGGGTACAGGCGAGAAAATGAGGTCCAGAGAGGTGTGGGGATGACGCCACAGTCACACAGCAGAGGAGTTTCGCATCCGGTTCTGACTGCCCCGGGCACTTCCTCATACTCGCTACTTCCTTCTGGTTGTAGTTTTAAAGAGCGAGAGCATGACAGCGATCTTCGTGGGGCATCTGCTCCCACCCAGCCCCCAGAGGCCCCATCCGGGACTCAGAAAGAGGGCTAGACAAGCATCCGGCCTGCAAGGGAAGGACAAGCCTAAAAAAAGCCACAGAGGGCAGGCCGGGCTCTTCCTCAAGCCTCACGGTGTGGGTTGGTTTCCAGCGGCTTCGAGGTTCAGCTCAACTGCAAAGTTCTCTCTTCGGGTTTTGGACTTGGGGCTGGCCCCCCTCCCCGCCACACACACACACACACACAGACCACCCCCACCAGGGACTCCTGACGCCCAAGTTGACACAGAGGCCACACATTCTCAGCCTAGAACTGCAGCCTCCCCGCTCTCCGCTGGCCCAGGGCTCCCTGCAGCACCGAGAAAGCCACTGGGGTCTTTGCAACACAGGCCGACACCCCTGCACTCATTGGTTCACTTTTAATATTTCCCACACGGGGTGGTGGGATATTAAACAGTGGGGACACGGGGGCCCCATAGGGGCTCATGAAGGAGGGACTGCATCTCATTCAGCATGTGTCTTCCCAGGCGACGGTGAGCTCCTCAAAGTGTGTTCCCTGGACCAACAGCATTACCTAGGTGAGAAATGCAGAGTCGTGGCCGGGCCCAGAACTGCTTCCTCTGAACCCACCTTTTAACACGATCCCCAGGGGATTTGTGCGCGCTCGTTAATGTTTGAGAAGCACTGGCTTCTTGGCTTCACCGTCCTAGGAACGCCCTCCCTCACCTCCCCAGACGGTTCTCCCACCCACACGCTTCTGCACAAAAGACGCTGGCAAGAGAGCCCGGCTCCCCCACCCCCCAGCAAATGTCTCTTTCAAAAGCTGGGGCAGCGTTCCTCCCTGCCACTCCTCTCCTCACACACGTTCTCCTCTCCTCGTAACTGCTCATGCCTGAGCCGGGAGCTCAATTATGACGGAGGCAGCGACAAGTATTCCAGCACCTTCCACATGCACGGCACTGCGCTGGTGCTGGCTCCAGCAGCGAACGGGACAGACATATCCTTCCTGGGGTCCTAGACATGGAGAACAGGTGTCTCAGGCAGCGGCAAGCACACTGCAGGCCAGCTGAGCAGGGACGGGACAAGGGACCGCAGGGAGCTGCTCAAAGTCTCCATGGGGTGGTCAGGAAAGACTTCGTGATGAAGGTGATCCGTGAGCAGAGTCCTCAACCCCGGGAGGACACTCGGTGATGTCGAGAGGCATTTTGAGTGGTTATACTGGGAGCGGGTGCCGCTGGCGTCTGGTGGGTGGAGGCCAGGGATGCTGCTGAACCCCACACACATACATGACTGCACCCCCCTGTCCCCCAGAAGTCTCCAGCCCCCAGTGCCAATGGAAACTTTGCTGCAGGGAAAAGCATTCTAGAAAGATGGAACAGTGTATGCTAGAGCTCTGAGGCGGGAACAAGAACATCCGCGTGGCTGGAGCAAAGGGCAGACGGTCAGAGGGGTAGTGGGCCCCTCACACAGGGACCTGTGGGCACACAGTGCTATCGGTGGCCCTGACTTTCTTTTTCTTGGCGAGGTAGAACGTTCTGAGCAGAGAAGTGCCATTGTAACAGGATCCCGGGACATTACCGTGTCAATACCATAGGAGGGGCGGTGGGCACAGAAGCAGGGGGCCCCGACACAGGCTCCTGCCAGAACCCCAGTAGGAGATGAAGTCCACCCTAATGGGACATCTGGGAGGACAATGAGCGGCTTACTTGGGGACACAGTAAGTGGCAGATGCCTTCTGGACATCAACTGGTTGGGCAGTTGCTACGAGTCCGGAGTTCAGAGGTGATGTCCTGGCCGAGGCAGGAGTTTGGGAATTAACATCCAGGTGGCATCTCTAACCATGAAGGAGTATTTTATCTCAAGTCCTTGTTACGGCCAAGACAACCCTCTGTGATCTGCCCCCGACTCTGCAGTGGTCCTGTCACCACTCTGGCCGACAAGGCTCGGTCCCTTCTCCCGCCTGTGCACTTGTGGTCCCCTCTGCCTCGAGCTCCCTTCCCTCCTCTCCACATCCCGGCTTCTTCTCTCCATTCTGCTCTCAGCCCAACGTGCCCACCTCAGAGGCATATTCACTGACCACCTAGTCCAAGGCCCTTCCCCCCACGGTGGTCCCTCACTGCCCGTTTCTTTATCATGATATATAATGAACTTGCTTCTCTGCTAGTTACCATTCTGGCTCCACACCCCACACACCCCAAAACACACACAACCCTAGAACAGAAGCCCCCCACAAGGGGTGGAGGGGAGCCGCACTTTCACTCACCACATCAGAGCTAGAACCTGCCGCGGAAGGCCCTTACTGCCTGCTTTTAAAAGCAACGACTGAGCCAGGCTTAATTCTGGGGAAAGAATCTTTGTAAAGAAATGGTATGTGTGTTCTTGCTAATAAATCTAAGACCATTGAAAAAGCGTCTTCCTGCTTCAGGGACATCTTAGCACCTTTTCACACCAAACTGACTTGCTGCCTCCTTGCCCACCTGCCCCCACACCCTCCTGAGCAGGTGTGACAGCCCTAACAGCGCACACACACCCACTGCTTCCTGGGCAGCTTTACAAGCGACTGTAGGTTTTTCTTCTTAAATAAATGTGCATCACTCGAGCCGAGGCTTTCACGGGAGGACTCGTTAACTCTTGGAACGCATTGAACACTGACAGTGAAACAGGCTGATGATCTAGGCAGGGCCTCAACTCTTCCCGTTGTGAGTCCTTCTAAAAACAGCCGCACGTTTCCAGCCATTTGACAGGTGAAAAGCAAAGCGGCTGGGTTAACAAGTGACTGGATTTGGAGAAAAAGGCGACTGGGGTCATGATCGCAGCAGGTTGGGGCTCCAGCTTGTCTGTCAGCCAGCTCTGCGGTGAGACCTTCATGTAAGTGGGGGAGTGGTGTGACCTTCAGAGGGGTCCTGAGAACCTCAAGACCACGCATTTAGCCCAGGGCCTGGCACATGTCAGCCCTCAGCTAGGGCTCCCATTATACTCAGGGCCATGAGCTAACCTCTGACTCCACAAAGCAATGGGAGGTGCTGAGGGACACAACACAGGCCTTGGGGGGATGACATTCTGCTGGGCACTGGGGGTGGCGTGTCTGAACTCTGCTCTGCCCTTTGGTGGCCATGAGCCACGAACACCACTTCTTTCTCCTTCCCAGGCACGCATGTCTGTGGTTGTGTTATCCCAGGAATCACTCCATACTGGGTGGCTTGATGAGCCTAAAAATGTTTCTGTAACACGTAGCCCTATCTAATCAGGCCTCCTCCCGGCCTGCATCTCTGTGTTTGAAGAATTCCACCGTCTAATTTTGGGCGTGGGTGAGCCTGCCAGAGCTCTATCAGGAAGTAAAACGTTCTTTTTAAGTCACCAGTTAAAGGGCCCAATGAAAGATAGAACAAGTGCAAGAAGCCATTCTTGCCTTTTCTTCACAGTTAGTATCTTTTCATGGGTTTGTGTACCGAGGGCCCCCCTTGCCAGAAGGAAAACCTTTGCGGACAGAAGTCTCTGCATAGTTAGGTGCACAGCAAATGTGTCAGATGGCCTTTGTCTATTCAAGCATTCCCCCAAGAGGCCTCAGAACTCAGCGCTTTGTGGTCAGGGTGGATTCAGGTTTTGGGGGCCCTGAAACATATATAATTTGGGGGGCCCTCTTAAAGAAAAAGAATGCAGCACTATGAAATTTTTTAAAAATCAGGTGCTGGGCCACAAGGAACCCATGCAGAGGGGACCCTGAGGCCCTGTCTTTAAAGACCTCAGGGGAAACCCATCGCTGATCACCCTTACAAGATTCTCAGAAAGAGAGGTCACCTGACGAAACAAGGGTGGGAAATAGCGGGTTGAAATGAAAATCAGTTTTGGCAGGTTTCACCCTGTGAGATTTTTTTTAAAGCTATTTTCAATTTATAAAAGTCACAAATTCCGAATCCCAATTCTGTGTTAAGCTTTTAAATGCAACTTACAAATCTTACTATGTACAAAGCCTGCGGCTCACTTTCAAGGGCCTTCTGCACTTGAGATATTAAAAAACTCCTAATATGCTCTCAGGCACCTTGCCCCTCTGAGAGGGAGGGTGCAAGGGAACTGATTCCCACATCCGCTCACAGACTGGGGTGCTGGGGGCCACTCTGGGGGACCCTAGTCAACACCTTTCTTATGGGACAAACGTCCCCACAACCCAGCCAGCTTCCACCAACAGTCTTCCAAACGCTAAAGAAATGAATCCATTTCCTGCTCTAAAACCCCAGCATGACATCCAGGCCCCATGGATGTGACCGGTGATCAGAGAGAGTGAAGGCCTGGCCTGGGGTCACTCAGGAAACCCCTGGCAGAGGGGGAACAGCACTGGGGACCAGAACACAGTCCACGGCTGCTCATTCCTTTTGCCCTGGGAGGATGGACAGGAAAGCCCAGGGCGCCCGAAAAGCTGCCCCATCTCCCTTCTCGAGGCCCCAGAGGGCGGGTTAGAATTAGGCAAACCAGTTCCGGGAGACAGGGAGGAGGCCCTTCCTGCAGGCCTGTTTGCATAAGACCTGTGGTCAGTCCACCTCCTTCCTACAGGCCTCAGCTGGAAGTCACAGTGTGCAGCTGACAGTAACCTCCCAGCAGGGGCTGCACTGATGGGAACTACACACCCCCTCCCCAGAGTCCTCAGATGGCAAAGCGGGGAGACTGAGGCTAACTGGCACATCAAGGCAATGGCCCCAGCTTCCTTACAGCAGGATCTCAGCACTGGTTCAAATCCCAACTCCTCCAACTCATGAGCTGTGACCCAGGCCAGCTGGGTGGCCTCTCTGAGCCTTTCCTGTCTGCAAAACGGGGAGAATAGGCGTTCCTACCACTACTTCCTGTGGGGTGTTATAAGACTGAAGTAACACGCTCCAGCCGGGCAGCACACAAAACATGCTCAAATAATAGCTTGCATTTGTGGACAGTTCCTACGTGCCGGGGGCCCCAGATAAATTCTTTTACTGGGAATGTGTAAACCCAATGAAGGAAATACTATTAGTAATGGGTCTCATCTACCCCATGCTTTTTGGATGATATAAAGGACTTTCTGGTCATTATACTCACTTGTTCCTCACTCCTTTGCTTCATTCATTCATTCACCCAAATATTCCCATAGTAGCTACTCAGTTTCAAGCCCCCGACTCAGTACTAGGGCCAGGGAAAAAGACCTAGCTCCTGCCCTGCCCCCAGGGGCCAACAGTCTGTTAGGGGAGGTGGCTGGAAGGGGGGCTGGGTAGATGTTGGGATGGGTACCCCCAGAGGAGGCTGTGGGAGTGCAGGGGGCAGGAGGTGTATCTTGGAAGAGGTGATGTCTACACTGAGATTTCAGCGAAGAGGTGAGCATCTGAAGAACTTGGTGGGTCCCAGCTAAGGAGCGTGGACACGACATTGAGGGCACTGGGGAGCCCCTGAGGACTGGGGAGCCCCTGAGGGCTGGGGAGCAGGAGCTGCTCACTGGGTCCAGACAGACACACTCAGGACTTGGAGAGGGCAGGTGTGGAAAGGGCGATACCTATGGTGGTCCCGGGTGGGGGTGGGGGTGTGCAGGAACGGGGCAGACAGAGTGCAGGGTGGGTGGGCAGAGCCAGCGGCTCCCATTCTCCAGCCCTGGCCTGGCCATGAGGAGGGGGAGGCAGGAGCCTGCAATGGGCCGCCGCACACCTGCGGGGGGGTGCAGCCCCCACCCACCCATGCCTGGAAGGCCTACTGGGCGTCCTTGGTGCTGGGTGAGGCCAACCTGACCAGAACCCACTCACACCAGTTAGGAATGCAGAGTGCCAAGGCCCACTCCAGACTGAATCAAAACCTGCATGTTAACAAGGTTCCCAGGTCACCCATGCACACGTTTGCATTCACTGTCCAGTCGGGGAGGCAGAAACAGATGTGTCAGGCACCCGATATGACGACACATGCTGTCACCGCGACAGAGGAAAAGGAAAGGGGCCTTGACATCCTGTCAGGGGTGCTGACCAGGTCTGGGGTGGGGGGTCAGGACAGACTTTCCTGCTGAGACCCAACCGATGTGTTGGATTTAGTCAAGACCGATGTGTGAAAAGGCAGGAGGCTATGGGTTTGAGGAAAGCAGACAGACAGATGGCTGAGGCCAGGGTGGCGTTCAGCCTGGCTGGTGGGGAACAGCTTCAACGAAGCAGCGTTTGCTGAGCTCTCACTACACTCCAGGCGCTGTGCCTTTTGACTCAGTGCAGTCAAGGAACTTGCAGCAGCTGTGACTGTTAGAAATGCAGAGTCTCAGACCCCACCCCAGACCCACTGAAGCCAAACCTGCATTTTAGCAAGATTCCCGGGTTATTCGTGCGCACACTACGAAAATTGGGAAGAATCCGTATGGAGCACACCATTTCAGTAAGTCTTTGCAAAGCCCCTGGGGGGCTGCTAGACAATTTGAGGTTCAGATGCTAGAACCTCAAAGTGGGAGGGGCCTCCAATGGCACCGCAGCCTCCTCTTCTCACAGCATGTGTGCTCCCCACCTCCTCTCCCACCCCAGCAATAATATACTTGGGCGTCTCAAGCTGGATCCTCACGGCCTCAGGAAAGGGTGGAATGACGACAGCCTGTCTGCCAAATGCCAGCAAACCCAGCTCAGGGCGGGATCGTCCTACACACACCCGCTTGTCTTTAATGCTCACTTGAGACACACTTGACAGATGAGACAAGCTCAGAGAAATGGAGCGACTAATCCACAGTCACACAGCCCGCGATACAGAAGATTCAAATACGACTTGTTTCCCAAGTCTGGGTTTTTGTTTCTGCTTCCCCCAAGTCTGAAAATTAAACACATGTGCAATTTGAACCTGAAGCCGCTTACCAGCCTAGACCCATAGACCATAGACCCATAAGAGCGGGAAGCCCAGGCGGCTTGTTACGGGGCTGGGGATGCAGCGTGCTAGAAAATTACCTTGAGAAAGTGGGCTCTGCCTTGGCACATCCCCCACTGTGAGCTGCATGGTGGTCAGGCCCACCAGAACAGGTACTGAGCACCTGGCACAGAGCAAGCACCCATGAACTTCTGCACGAATAATGTCCTTGACACTTCATGTTCCAAAATCCAGCATGCAAAGGTGTCACCTCTGGTTAGACATCAAGGTGCCCTGCTGAGGTGTTCCCACCCTGCACCCACTCCTTGGACCTCGGCCCCCGAAGGCCCGCCTTGCCCTGAGACACCACTCCACCCCCATCCTTGCTCTTGGCTCATGACCCAGCCCCAATCCCTCACAGCCCTGGGAAAAACAATTTGCATTTCTAGCCCATCATGGGGATTGGCTCAGACTCGGTCATGTGACCCCACCAGAGCCAATGAGAAGCCAGCTGACCTTTTGCTGGGCTCTGCTCTTTCTTTCAATGGGTTTAGTCAGTGAGATGAGCAGAATTAAAGGTGTTAAGTTCTGATTGTCTCAAATCTGCCTTGAGACTGGAGGCTGCAAGAATCTTGAGACCACCAGAACCTAAACTCTGGAAATGGATGCTTTGACAATAGAGTGCAATGGATTAACAACATGTCTTTGTTTGGAAAGACAGGAGAAAGGAGATATTTACATATCAGCTTCCATAAAACTTACTGAAATTTAAGTCTGTGTACTAAGGGAAAGGACTTTTGAAAGGTTTCTTTCCAAACTGCCAACACTGTAACCTTGGGACCTTGAATGTTTATTTTAGGAAACTACATCTGTTAGGAAGTTTCCAGTCGAACAGTATTCACTGTATATTGGAAACTCTGCTTGCTCTGGTTCACCTCAAAGCTTCCTCACCAACTTGGATCCACTCACTGAGTAGGGTCTCTCACTAACCTGATTCCAAAAAACTCAACCACCACCTAAGACTGAACTCATTCTCCTAGAAGAAGGAACAGAGGTCAAAGCATTCGTCCTCAAAAAAGTAACCTGCACACCTCCTGAAAGATGCACATGAAAAACGCAGTGTAGGAGGGTGAGTTTTCTTGACCGAAATCTGAGGTTGCCACCCACCGTCTTAACTAAGGTTGGAGCTAACAAGGCAGGGATAGCAGAGTCAAGAAGAGATGGGGACTCCTGACAACATCGGAGCCCCTGAACTGGGCTGCACCACAATTTATTCATCTTTGGATGCCCAGCAGTGGGCAAGATCCTGGCATTTAATAGGTCCTCAATATGTGTCTGGGATTCCAAGGCATGTTCCATTTGAGGAAGGCCAGGTAAGGCAAGAATGGCTGGCTAGCTGTTCACCCCTTCTCTTCACTCTAGTTATAAGTTTCTGCTTCCTGTACAAACAGTGTGGCTGTTTTTCTCCTAGTGGAGAACATCTTGTCTAGAAGTGACGAGAATAATTAAAACAACTACCAGTGTGCCTCAGAAAACGAGCAACCCAGGAGTTCTCCCAGAGTCGCTCTGCAGTCAAGGAAAGATACACAGAAGGAGAAATTCCCAAGAGCCATGGACCTGCCCAGCACCCAAACTCAGCTGACGATCTTACCGAATAGTAGGCTGGTCTCCACTCAGCTGCTTAAACCTCCGGTGCAGCTGCTCGATCTGGTCTGAGGAGACTGTGAAGTGAAAGGAAGAAACAAAATGAGAGAGGGAAAGACATCACTGACCGCTGAACTTGGAGCTACCAGCGGGGGCTGGAGCCACTCTTCTGCCTCACCCCCACCCTCCTTCCATTCATTCTCCTGCCATCTCCCACCTGGCAAACCCGAGCGCCGGATGGGGAAACCAAAAAGGGTTTCCCATTCATCCTGTGATGAAGCTCTGGGTCGTTAGTTCCGATCCCCTTAGCAATAATACAACTACTACTAATATTAACAGCTCGTGGGGCTGCACAATCATGAGCCAGGTTACTTTCTCCTCCCCAAACCCGCTAAAGAGATGTTGGCTTGTCCGACTGTCTCCTCTTCCACTCCTGAAGATGGCTTCTTTCCTAGTGGAGAAAGGGGCTTTGTGAAGTCACCTATTAAGAGACAGAGAAGTAGCAAACGGTCAAAAGTGGTTCAGGTTGGTGCTTGAAGTGACTTGGGAGCCCTGTGGTGAGAGATGTATGGGGAATCTGGTAGGACAGGGAAGTGGGGAAGGGAAAGAAACACAATTTTGATAACCGCTGCTGTGAACAATGTATTTAGACTCCCCCATAATCTAAAACTGAGAAAACCTAAGTACAAGAGGTTTTTTTTCTTTTTTTCTTTAGTTGAATATATATATATATATATATATATATATATATATATATATATATATATTAACTGGGGAAGAGGAACAGGACTTTATTGGGAAACAGCATGTACTTCCAGGCCTTTTTCCCAAGTCAAGTTGTTGTCCTTTCAGTCTTAGTTGTGGAGGGCACAGCTCAGCTCCAGGTCCAGTTGCCGTTGCTAGTTGCAGGGGGCACAGCCCACCATTCTTTGCGGGAGTCGAACTAGCAACCTTTGTGGTTGAGAGGATGCACTCCAACCAACTGAGCCATCCCGGAGCTCAGCGGCAGCTCAGCTCAAGGTGCCGTGTTCAATCTTAGTTGCAGGGGGCAGAGCCCACCATCCCTTGCGGGACTCGAGGAATTGAACCGGCAACCTTGTGGCTGAGAGCCGGCGCTCCAACCAACAACTGAGCCATGCGGGGAGGCAGCTCAGCTCAAGGTGCCGTGTTCAATCTCAGTTGCAGGGGGCAGAGCCCACCATCCCTTGCGGGACTCGAGGAATTGAACCGGCAACCTTGTGGGTGAGAGCCGGCGCTCCAACCAACAACTGAGCCATGCGGGAAGGCAGCTCAGCTCAAGGTGCCGTGTTCAATCTTAGTTGCAGGGGGCAGAGCCCACCATCCCTTGCGGGACTTGAGGAATTGAACCGGCAACCCTGTGGGTGAGAGCCGGCGCTCCAACCAACAACTGAGCCATGCGGGGAGGCAGCTCAGCTCAAGGTGCCGTGTTCAATCTTAGTTGCAGGGCGCAGAGCCCACCATCCCTTGCGGGACTCGAGGAATTGAACCGGCAACCTTGTGGGTGAGAGCCGGCGCTCCAACCAACAACTGAGCCATGCGGGGAGGAGGCTCAGCTAAAGGTGCCGTGTTCAATCTTAGTTGCAGGGCGCAGAGCCCACCATCTCTTGCGGGACTCGAGGAATTGAACCGGCAACCTTGTGGGTGAGAGCCGGCGCTCCAACCAACAACTGAGCCATGCGGGGAGGCAGCTCAGCTCAAGGTGCCGTGTTCAATCTTAGTTGCAGGGCGCAGAGCCCACCATCCCTTGCGGGACTCGAGGAATTGAACCGGCAACCTTGTGGGTGAGAGCCGGCGCTCCAACCAACAACTGAGCCATGCGGGGAGGCAGCTCAGCTCAAGGTGCCGTGTTCAATCTTAGTTGCAGGGGGCAGAGCCCACCATCCCTTGCGGGACTCGAGGAATTGAACCGGCAACCTTGTGGGTGAGAGCCTGCGCTCCAACCAACAACTGAGCCATGAGGGAGGCAGCTCAGCTCAAGGTGCCGTGTTCAATCTTAGTTGCAGGCGGCAGAGCCCACCATCCCTTGCGGGACTCGAGGAATTGAACCGGCAACCTTGTGGGTGAGAGCCTGCGCTCCAACCAACAACTGAGCCATGAGGGAGGCAGCTCAGCTCAAGGTGCCGTGTTCAATCTTAGTTGCAGGCGGCAGAGCCCACCATCCCTTGCGGGACTCGAGAATTGAACCGGCAACCTTGTGGGTGAGAGCCGGCGCTCCAACCAACAACTGAGCCATGCGGGGAGGCAGCTCAGCTCAAGGTGCCGTGTTCAATCTTAGTTGCAGGGGGCAGAGCCCACCATCCCTTGCGGGACTCGAGGAATTGAACCGGCAACCTTGTGGCTGAGAGCCTGCGCTCCAACCAACAACTGAGCCATCCGGGAAGGCAGCTCAGCTCAAGGTGCCGTGTTCAATCTTAGTTGCAGGGGGCAGAGCCCACCATCCCTTGCGGGACTCGAGGAATTGAACCGGCAACCCTGTGGGTGAGAGCCGGCGCTCCAACCAACAACTGAGCCATGCGGGGAGGCAGCTCAGCTCAAGGTGCCGTGTTCAATCTTAGTTGCAGGGGGCAGAGCCCACCATCCCTTGCGGGACTCGAGAATTGAACCGGCAACCTTGTGGGTGAGAGCCGGCGCTCCAACCAACAACTGAGCCATGCGGGGAGGCAGCTCAGCTCAAGGTGCCGTGTTCAATCTTAGTTGCAGGGGGCAGAGCCCACCATCCCTTGCGGGACTCGAGGAATTGAACCGGCAACCTTGTGGGTGAGAGCCGGCGCTCCAACCAACAACTGAGCCATGCGGGGAGGCAGCTCAGCTCAAGGTGCCGTGTTCAATCTTAGTTGCAGGGGGCAGAGCCCACCATCCCTTGCGGGACTCGAGGAATTGAACCGGCAACCTTGTGGGTGAGAGCCGGCGCTCCAACCAACAACTGAGCCATGCGGGGAGGCAGCTCAGCTCAAGGTGCCGTGTTCAATCTTAGTTGCAGGGGGCAGAGCCCACCATCCCTTGCGGGACTCGAGGAATTGAACCGGCAACCTTGTGGTTGAGAGCCTGCGCTCAACCAACAACTGAGCCATCCCGGAAGGCAGCTCAGCTCAAGGTGCCGTATTCAATCTTAGTTGCAGGGGGCAGAGCCCACCATCCCTTGCGGGACTCGGGGAATTGAACCGGCAACCTTGTGGGTGAGAGCCTGCGCTCCAACCAACAACTGAGCCATGCGGGAGGCAGCTCAGCTCAAGGTGCCGTGTTCAATCTTAGTTGCAGGGGGCAGAGCCCACCATCCCTTGCGGGACTCGAGGAATTGAACCGGCAACCCTGTGGGTGAGAGCCGGCGCTCCAACCAACAACTGAGCCATGCGGGGAGGCAGCTCAGCTCAAGGTGCCGTGTTCAATCTTAGTTGCAGGGGGCAGAGCCCACCATCCCTTGCGGGACTCGAGGAATTGAACCGGCAACCTTGTGGGTGAGAGCCGGCGCTCCAACCAACAACTGAGCCATGCGGGGAGGCAGCTCAGCTCAAGGTGCCGTGTTCAATCTTAGTTGCAGGGGGCAGAGCCCACCATCCCTTGCGGGACTCGAGGAATTGAACCGGCAACCTTGTGGGTGAGAGCCGGCGCTCCAACCAACAACTGAGCCATGCGGGGAGGCAGCTCAGCTCAAGGTGCCGTGTTCAATCTTAGTTGCAGGGGGCAGAGCCCACCATCCCTTGCGGGACTCGAGGAATTGAACCGGCAACCTTGTGGGTGAGAGCCGGCGCTCCAACCAACAACTGAGCCATGCGGGGAGGCAGCTCAGCTCAAGGTGCCGTGTTCAATCTCAGTTGCAGGGGGCAGAGCCCACCATCCCTTGCGGGACTCGAGGAATTGAACCGGCAACCTTGTGGTTGAGAGCCTGCGCTCAACCAACAACTGAGCCATCCGGGGGCAGCTCAGCTCAAGGTGCCGTGTTCAATCTCAGTTGCAGTGGGCAGAGCCCACCATCCCTTGCGGGACTCGAGGAATTGAACCGGCAACCTTGTGGTTGAGAGCCTGCGCTCAACCAACAACTGAGCCATCCGGGAAGGCAGCTCAGCTCAAGGTGCCGTGTTCAATCTTAGTTGCAGGGGGCAGAGCCCACCATCCCTTGCGGGACTCG
This sequence comes from Rhinolophus sinicus, assembly GCF_036562045.2. Taxonomy (NCBI): domain Eukaryota; kingdom Metazoa; phylum Chordata; class Mammalia; order Chiroptera; family Rhinolophidae; genus Rhinolophus; species Rhinolophus sinicus. The sequence goes on along the minus strand of NC_133765.1, from coordinate 28,863,103 downwards.
AGGAATTGAACCGGCAACCTTGTGGGTGAGAGCCGGCGCTCCAACCAACAACTGAGCCATGCGGGGAGGCAGCTCAGCTCAAGGTGCCGTGTTCAATCTTAGTTGCAGGGGGCAGAGCCCACCATCCCTTGCGGGACTCGAGGAATTGAACCGGCAACCTTGTGGCTGAGAGCCGGCGCTCCAACCAACAACTGAGCCATGCGGGGAGGCAGCTCAGCTCAAGGTGCCGTGTTCAATCTTAGTTGCAGGGGGCAGAGCCCACCATCCCTTGCGGGACTCGAGGAATTGAACCGGCAACCTTGTGGGTGAGAGCCGGCGCTCCAACCAACAACTGAGCCATGCGGGGAGGCAGCTCAGCTCAAGGTGCCGTGTTCAATCTTAGTTGCAGGGGGCAGAGCCCACCATCCCTTGCGGGACTCGGGGAATTGAACCGGCAACCTTGTGGGTGAGAGCCTGCGCTCCAACCAACAACTGAGCCATGCGGGAGGCAGCTCAGCTCAAGGTGCCGTGTTCAATCTTAGTTGCAGGGGGCAGAGCCCACCATCCCTTGCGGGACTCGAGGAATTGAACCGGCAACCCTGTGGGTGAGAGCCTGCGCTCCAACCAACAACTGAGCCATGCGGGGAGGCAGCTCAGCTCAAGGTGCCGTGTTCAATCTTAGTTGCAGGGGGCAGAGCCCACCATCCCTTGCGGGACTCGAGGAATTGAACCGGCAACCTTGTGGCTGAGAGCCTGCGCTCCAACCAACAACTGAGGCATCCGGGGGCAGCTCAGCTCAAGGTGCCGTGTTCAATCTTAGTTGCAGTGGGCAGAGCCCACCATCCCTTGCGGGACTCGAGGAATTGAACCGGCAACCTTGTGGCTGAGAGCCTGCGCTCCAACCAACAACTGAGCCATGCGGGGAGGCAGCTCAGCTCAAGGTGCCGTGTTCAATCTTAGTTGCAGGGTCAGAGCCCACCATCCCTTGCGGGACTCGAGGAATTGAACCGGCAACCTTGTGGGTGAGAGCCTGCGCTCCAACCAACAACTGAGCCATGCGGGGAGGCAGCTCAGCTCAAGGTGCCGTGTTCAATCTTAGTTGCAGGGGGCAGAGCCCACCATCCCTTGCGGGACTCGAGGAATTGACCGGCAACCTTGTGGCTGAGAGACTGCGCTCCAACCAACAACTGAGGCATCCGGGGGCAGCTCAGCTCAAGGTGCCGTGTTCAATCTCAGTTGCAGGGGGCAGAGCCCACCATCCCTTGCGGGACTCGAGGAATTGAACCGGCAACCTTGTGGTTGAGAGCCTGCGCTCAACCAACAACTGAGCCATCCGGGAAGGCAGCTCAGCTCAAGGTGCCGTGTTCAATCTTAGTTGCAGGGGGCAGAGCCCACCATCCCTTGCGGGACTCGAGGAATTGAACCGGCAACCTTGTGGCTGAGAGCCTGCGCTCCAACCAACAACTGAGCCATGCGGGGAGGCAGCTCAGCTCAAGGTGCCGTGTTCAATCTTAGTTGCAGGGGGCAGAGCCCACCATCCCTTGCGGGACTCGAGAATTGAACCGGCAACCTTGTGGGTGAGAGCCGGCGCTCCAACCAACAACTGAGCCATGCGGGGAGGCAGCTCAGCTCAAGGTGCCGTGTTCAATCTTAGTTGCAGGGGGCAGAGCCCACCATCCCTTGCGGGACTCGAGAATTGAACCGGCAACCTTGTGGTGAGAGCCTGCGCTCCAACCAACAACTGAGCCATGCGGGAGGCAGCTCAGCTCAAGGTGCCGTGTTCAATCTTAGTTGCAGGGGGCAGAGCCCACCATCCCTTGCGGGACTCGAGGAATTGAACCGGCAACCCTGTGGGTGAGAGCCGGCGCTCCAACCAACAACTGAGCCATGCGGGGAGGCAGCTCAGCTCCAGGTGCCGTGTTCAATCTTAGTTGCAGGGGACAGAGCCCACCATCCCTTGCGGGACTCGAGGAATTGAACCGGCAACCTTGTGGTTGAGAGCCTGCGCTCCAACCAACAACTGAGCCATCCCGGAAGGCAGCTCAGCTCAAGGTGCCGTGTTCAATCTTAGTTGCAGGGGGCAGAGCCCACCATCCCTTGCGGGACTCGAGGAATTGAACCGGCAACCTTGTGGCTGAGAGCCGGCGCTCCAACCAACAACTGAGCCATGCGGGAGGCAGCTCAGCTCAAGGTGCCGTGTTCAATCTTAGTTGCAGGGGGCAGAGCCCACCATCCCTTGCGGGACTCGGGGAATTGAACCGGCAACCTTGTGGGTGAGAGCCGGCGCTCCAACCAACAACTGAGCCATGCGGGGAGGCAGCTCAGCTCAAGGTGCCGTGTTCAATCTTAGTTGCAGGGGGCAGAGCCCACCATCCCTTGCGGGACTCGAGAATTGAACCGGCAACCTTGTGGGTGAGAGCCGGCGCTCCAACCAACAACTGAGCCATGCGGGGAGGCAGCTCAGCTCAAGGTGCCGTGTTCAATCTTAGTTGCAGGGGGCAGAGCCCACCATCCCTTGCGGGACTCGAGGAATTGAACCGGCAACCCTGTGGGTGAGAGCCGGCGCTCCAACCAACAACTGAGCCATGCGGGGAGGCAGCTCAGCTCCAGGTGCCGTGTTCAATCTTAGTTGCAGGGGACAGAGCCCACCATCCCTTGCGGGACTCGAGGAATTGAACCGGCAACCTTGTGGCTGAGAGCCTGCGCTCCAACCAACAACTGAGGCATCCGGGGGCAGCTCAGCTCAAGGTGCCGTGTTCAATCTCAGTTGCAGTGGGCAGAGCCCACCATCCCTTGCGGGACTCGAGGAATTGAACCGGCAACCTTGTGGTTGAGAGCCTGCGCTCAACCAACAACTGAGCCATCCGGGAAGGCAGCTCAGCTCAAGGTGCCGTGTTCAATCTTAGTTGCAGGGGGCAGAGCCCACCATCCCTTGCGGGACTCGAGGAATTGAACCGGCAACCTTGTGGGTGAGAGCCGGCGCTCCAACCAACAACTGAGCCATGCGGGGAGGCAGCTCAGCTCAAGGTGCCGTGTTCAATCTTAGTTGCAGGGGGCAGAGCCCACCATCCCTTGCGGGACTCGAGGAATTGACCGGCAACCTTGTGGGTGAGAGCCCACTGGCCCACGTGGGAATCGAACTGGCAGCCTTTGGAGTTAGGAGCACGGAGGTCTAACCTCCTGAGCCACCGGGCGGGCCCGGTTTTTTTTCTTTTTAATTACCATTTTTGGCTGGTGGGCCATGTTTCTTCCACAGCTCAGAGCAGACCTTGTGGGTTCCAGGTTTTATAAGGGTTCCTACACGCGAGTGCTTACTTTATGAAACACAATATTAAAAATGTATATGCACCTTCTCTCTTCATTCTCAAAACCTGAGTGAGTAGATACTTTTTTCTCTGTTTTATAATTTGCAAAGCAGAGTTCAGAGAGTGCTTATGGTCACACAATGAGTAAATGGCAGAGCTGGGACTCAATTCCAAGTCTGCCCTTAATCACTACATATTGCCTGTTTCCCAGAACATCCTGGAGTTCAAAGCCTTGAGGTCTGGGTCCTGGGGACTATATACAGTGTGGGTAAAGCTTCTCCAAATAGGAGCTGGACTGGGAAACTGCTATCTCCCGCCACCATCGTCATAGCATTTCCTGTCCCCTAAGTGCCTTCTCTTGTTCCAGAGGGAGCTCATTTCTGAGGCCAATTGCTCACCTTTCTTCGTGTTCAATTTTTTTTTTTTTTTTTTTTTTTGGCCTCAGGCTCAAGCTGTGATCTCTAAGAAGCTGTAGCTCAGAATTCTCAAGCCTCTCAAGAGGCTGTTGTTAGCTAGAAAATATTCATTATGACTGCTCACCGGTACTGCGAGCTCGCTATGTGCTCGGTGCTTATCTCTATGCGTTAAGCGTCTCTTCTTCTTGATATCCTGAGATGGGGTTATAGCCCCACGCTACAGATGTAGAAACTGACAGCAAAGTTAGGTAACCACCAGGAGCAATTATTGCCTTTCTGGAGTAAATATGGCCGTTTTATATCACATGTATGCCAGCAAGGGTATTTGGATACCCGATGGCCTAGCAATTCCACTCCTAGGTACGCATCACAACAGTGTACTTGGGATGTGTACAAGAATACCTGTGGCAGTAAGATTTGAATAGCCCGAAGCTGGAAACCACTCAAATGCACAGCGATGGCAGGATAAAGTGTAAAAGTGTGGTATAGTCAAATAATGGAATAGTATACAGCAACAAACATGAACAAACAATATGTGCAATAACTTGGGTGAGTTTTCAAAAACGTAATGCCAAGCAAAAAAAGCCAGACACGAAAGGGCACACACTTTAGGATTCCATTTACATGAAGTTCAAAAGCAGGCAAAACTCATCTACAGCGTTAGACGTCAGGATAGAAAGGCTCCATAGTGCATGATTCCAACTACGTGACATCCTGGAAAAGGCAAAACTATGGAGACAGTAACAAGGTCAGTGGTTGCCAGGTATTGAGGGGCGAGGGATAAGCAGGTGGGACACAGAAGATTTTTAGGGCTGTGACTACTCTGTATGGTACCATAATGATGGAACATGCCACATACATGTGTCCAAACCCACAGAAAGCCCAACACCAAGAGTGATGTACACTATGGACTTTGGGTGACAATGATGTCAGTGTAGGTTCATGGATTAGAACAAAACTCCGGTAGGGGATGTAGATAGTGAGGGAGGCTGCATGTGTGAGGGAAGGAGCTGTATGGGAAAGACTTGGGCCTTCCCCTGAATTTTGCTGGGAACCTAACACTGCCCCAATAATAATAAAAACAACAACAATAACAAAGTCTTAATTTTAAAAAACGTCAGAATAGTGGCTGTCCTTGATGGGGGGCAGTAATTTGAATGGGGTATGAGGGGACTTCTGGGTACTGGGAATATTGTGTTTCTTGATCCAAGTAAAGGTTATACTGATGTGTTCTCAGAAAGTTCATGGAACAGTAGTACACTTATGAGTGAGGCACTTTTTTCTATATGCATGTTATATCACAACAAAAAGTTTACTTGAAAAGCTCGGTAATTCGACCCAGCAGGAATTTATCCTGAAAAATAAATCCAACAGGTAAAACAACAATGAATACACACATGGGTTCACCTTTGAATTCTTTATAATAGCTTAAAAATGGGACTCAACCTAAATACCCGCACCGAAAGCAGATTGGTCAAATAGTTCATGGTATGTTTCACCAATTAAAAAAAAGTATGCTACCTTGAAAAGTGACAGTTGTACATGTGGTCAAGATGGCAGAGTAGGAATAAACTGTGCCTGCCTCCTTTCACGACCACATCAAAGCCACAGCTAAATTACAGAGCAATCACCCTCAAGAACCACCTGAAGTCTAGCCTAACAGAAATCCTATAACTGAGGATACACAGAAGAAGCCACAGGAAAACTGGCAGGAGGAGCAGAGATGCCAAATGAGCAGGTCCCACACACACGTGTGGTGGTTAAAAGTTGAGAGGGATATCTCAGCTGCAGAGGGTCCCCCTGAGGAACGAAGGGATCCCATCCCCACACAGCTCCTCAGCCCTGGGCATCAGTGCTGGAAAAAGGAGTCCCCGTAACATCTGGCTGTGAAAACCAGCAGAGATTGTGGAGATTGTGTCTGGAGGGCTGCTAGAGTCCCAGGCATTCCTCTTAAAGGGAATGTGCATGGACTTACTCTTGACAGACACAATCATTCTGAGTTCCAGTGCTGAGGCAGCAGCTCGAAAAGTGCCAGGGACATACGGAGAGGAACTGAATCAAATAGACTTGCTGGAGGGGCTGGGATTGGAGTTGCTCTCTCCAGGGATGGAAGCACTGGCAGGCACCATGGTTCCTTTGCTGAACCCTATCCCCACCCAGCCGGCAGGCTCAGGTGGGTGCCAAATCTCTGCTGTCCATCAACCTGGCTAACAATGTTCACCCTGCCCTGGGGATTCCCCAAGACCCCACCCCACCCAACTTGAGCGCTGAGATCCAACTTCTTCCAGCAGCTTTCCCACACAAGCAACCTACCTTGACTCATGCTGCAGACTTCCCTAAAATCTCTCAAAAGTCCACAAACCCCAGACAAGCAGTGGCTGACCTCAGCATGCCTTATATCTCTGCTAAGCAGCCCCAAGCCTGGCACAAGTGGTGACCAGTATCAACTTACATTGTCACTCCCATCAGGTGGCCCCAAGCCTGACATTAGCTGCAGCTAGTGTTGGCTTGGAACAAAGCTTCAACCAAGCAGTCAAAGCCCAGCACAAGTGGCAGCTGGCCTCAGCTCACATTGTGGCCCACCAAAGGGTCCCAAGCCTAGAACTAGTGGCCGCTGGCCTTGATTCACAGCATAGCCTCTCCCAAGTGCCACCAAGCTCAGCACAAGCAACAACCAACCACAAATCATTTTGTAGCATCCACCAGGCAGCCCCCAGCTGTCTGGTATTGGCCGGCACCCAAGCCCTTCCTAAGAGGCTCCAGAATCAACACACCCGGTGACAAACTTCAGACCACACCAGAATGCCACCCAACCAGTTCCACGAATGACACACCCGCAAGACGACTTGGTTGACACCAGAGACCTGCTAAAGCGACTTCAGCTCCATGGAATCAGCCCCTGCATAGCTTGTCCACTGTAGTCATGGTCAGCCCTCAGAGGTAGTAAGCATGAAAGTCAACCCCACCCACTGACATGCCAACAGCAAGCAAGGCTCAACTACGACAGGCTGCACACACAACCCACACAAGGGACAAGCCTGGAGCCACCAGTTCCAGTGAACAGGGAGACTGTGTCACTGGGCCTCACAGGATATCTACAACATAAGGCCACTCTGCCAAGACTGGGAGATGGAGCAGATCCGCCTAGTATATAGACACAAACACAGGGAGGCAGCCAAAATGAGGAGACAAAGAAACATGTCTGAAATGAAAAGACAGGACAAAACTCCAGAAAAAAGAACTAAATGATGTGGAGATAAGCAATCTACCAGATGCAGAGTTCAAAACACTGGTTATAAGATACACAATGAACTTAGGGGAAGAACAGATGAACTCAGTGAGAACTTCAACAAAGAAATAGAAACCATAAAAAAGAACTGGTCAGAAGAATACAATTCTCTTGCTTGGAAGAATAAATAACTGAAATGAAAATTACATTAGAGGGAATCAACAGCATATTAGAGGAAGCAGAGGATCAAATCAGCAATCTGGAAAACAAGGTAGCTGAAAACACCACCCAATCAGAATAGCAATAAAGGAAAAAATACTTTTAAAAAATGAGGATAGTTTAAGGGATCTCTGGGACAACATCACACATAACAACATTTGCATCACAGGGGTACCAGAAAAAGAGAGAGAGCACAGGATTGAAAACCTATTTGAAGAAATAATGACTGAAAACTTCCCTAACATGGTGAAAGAGATAGACCTATAAGTCAAGGAAGCACAGATAGTCCCAAATAAGATGAACCCCAAAAGAGTAAAAGGAAGGAAATAATAAAGATTAGAGTGGAAATAATGAAATGGAATGTAAAAAAAAGAAAAGAAAAGAAAAGAAAAGATCAATGAAACCAAGAGCTGGTTCTTTGAAAAGATAAAACAAAATTGACAAACCTTTAACAAGAGTCATCAAGAAAAAAGCAGGAGGGCCCAAATAAATACAATCAGAAATGAAATAGGATAAGTGACAACCAACACAGAATAATAAAGAGGATTATAAGGAAAAACTACAAAAAACTATATGCCAACAAAATGGATAACCTGGAAAAAATGGATAAATTCTTAGATACACACAATAACCCAAGACTGAATCAGGAAGAAACAGAAAATCTGAACAGATGGATTACTATTAACGAAATCAAATCAGTAATCAAAAAACTCCCAACAAACAAAATCCTGGACCAGATGGCTTCACAGGTGAATTTTACCAAATATTTAAAGACAGTCTCAAACTATTTTAAAAAACTGAAGCGGAGGGAAGGCTCCCAAGCTTATTTTACAAGGCCAGCATTACCCTGATTACAAACCAAACAAAGACAATACAAAAGAACAAAATTATAGGCCAATATCCTTGATGAACATAGATGTAAAAATCCTCAACAAAATATTAACAAACTGAATTCAGCAATACATTCAAAGGTCATATACCATGATCAGTGTGATTTATTCCTGGGATGCAAGGCTTGTTCAATATCTGCAAGTGAATTAACATGATACGCACACACCACATAAACAAAATGAAGGATAAAAATCATATGATCATATCAATAGATGCAGAAAAAGCATCTGACAAATTCCAACATTCATTTATGATAAAAACTCTCAGCAAAGTGGGGATAGAGGGAACATTCCTCAACATAATAAAGGACATATATGACAAACCCACAGCTAACATGATACTCAATGGTGAAAAGCTGAAAGCATTTTCTTTAAGATCAGGAATAAGACAATGATGTCCACTTTCACCACTTTTATTCAACATAGTATTCAATAAGGCTTAGCCACAGCAATCAGACAAGAAAATAAATAAAAAGCATCCAAATTGGAAAAGAGGACATAAAACTGTCATTTCATTTGCAGATGACATGATACTATATAGAGAGAACCCTAAAGATTCCACCAAAAAACTATTAGAACTCATAAATGAATTCAGTAAAGTAGCAGGATACAAAATTAATATTTGGAAATCAGTTGCATTTTTATACACCAATAACAAACTGTCAGAAAGAGAAATTAAGAAAACAATCCCATTTACAAGTGCATCAAAAAGAATAAAATACCTAGAAATAAATTTAACCAAGTAGGTAAAAGACCTGCATTTGGAAAGCTATAAGACACTGAAGAAATTGAAGAAGATACAAATAAATGGAAGGATATACCATGCTCATGGATAGGAAGAATTAACATCATTAAAATTTCCATACTACCCAAAGCAATCTATAGATTCAATGCAATACAGGAATTAATCAGTAAATAATCAAAATACCAATGGTATTTTTCACAGAACTAGAACAAATAATCCTAAAATTTGATATGGAACTAAAAAAGACCCTGAATAGCCAAAGCAACCTTGAGAAAAAAGAACAAAGTTGGAGATATCACACTACCTTATATCAAACTATACTACAAGGCTATAATAATCAAAACAGCATGGTACTGGGGGGGAAAAGACACAACAGAACAGAATAGAGCACCCAGAAATAAACCCATGCCTATATGGTCACTTAATCTATGACAAAGGAGGCAAGAATACATAGTGGGGTAAAAACAAACTCTTCAATAAATGATGTTGGGAAAACTGGACAGATACATGCAAAAGAATGAAATTGGATCACTTTCCTATATCATATATAAGAGTAAACTCAAAATGGAATAAAGACTTAAATATAAGACCTGAAACCATAAAACTCCTAAAAGAAAACATAGGCAGTTAACTCTCCGATGTTGCTCTTAGTAATATTTTTTCTGATATGTCTCCTCAGGCAAGGGAAACAAAGAGAAAACAAATAAGACTACATCAAACTAAGAAGTTTTTGCACAGTGAAGGAAACCATCAACAAACAAAAAGACAACCTACTGAATGGAAGAATATATTTGCCAATGATACATCTGATAAGGGGTTAATAACCAAAATATATAAGGAACTCATACAAACACCAAACAAACAACAACAATAAACAACCACAAACAATCTGATTTAAAAATGGGCAGAGGTCCTGAATAGACATTCCTCCAAAGAGCACATACAAATGGCCAATAGACATATGAAAAGATGTTCAACAACACTAATCATCAGAGAAATGCAAATTAAAACCACAATGAGATATCGCCTCACTCCTGTCAGAATGACCATCATCAATAAATCAACAAACAAGAGCTGGACAAGTATGTGGAGAAAAGGGAACATTGTGCACTACTGGTGGGATTGCAAACTGGTGCAGCCACTATACAAAACAGAACGGAAGTTCTGCAAAAAATTAAAAATAGAACTATCTTATGACCCAGCAATCCCACTTCTGAGTATTTACCCAAAAAAATCCAAAACACTAATCCAAAAAGATATGTGCACCCCTATGTTCACTGCAGCGCTATTTACAATGGCCAAAATACAGAAGCAACCTAAGTACCCATCAATGGATGCATGGATAAAGAAGATGTGGTACATATACACAATGGAATATTACTCATCCATAAAAAAGAATAAAATCTTGCCATTTGCGACAACATAGATGGACCGAGAGGGTACTGTGCTAAGTGAAATAAGTCAGACAGAGAAAGACAAATACCATGTGATTGCATTTATATGTGGAATCTAAAAAACAAAATAAACAAATAATCAAACAGAAACAAACTCATAGATGCAGAGAACAAACTGATGATTGCTAGAGGGGAGGGGAGTTGGGGGGCTGAATGAAAAAAGGTGAAGGGATTAAGAAGAACTAACTGGTAGTTACAAAATAGTCACGGGGATATAAAGCACAACATTGGGAATATAGTCAATAATATTGTAATAAGTATGTATGGTGGTAGGTGGGTACCAGACTTACCAGGGTGATCACTTAGTAATTTATATAAATGTCTAACCACTATGCTGCACACCTGAAACTAATATAATATTGTATGTCAACTGTAATTGAAAAATAAGGAAGTTAAAATAAATAATAATGACAGTTGTATATTTGACATGGAAATGCATTCCACGTATAATATCTAAAAATAGCTTGCTACAAAAACAGCACATTGGGGGAAATACACAAACATATATAAATGCATATACGTAATGAAAGAAAAATGTAGACTTGTTTTCCCAAACTAATAATAGCAATTATCTCTCAAAGCTGGGATTAAAGACTTTGTTTGTTTTGCCTTGATTCATCTATGTTTTCCAAATTTTTTCTAATATACAATGTATATTCATTACTCATGCAATGAATATTTTAAGCACACATTATGCTCCCATATGGGACAGCCAAAAGATCTCAAATACATTATTGATGAATCATCAGTCACTGGCTGCGTACCAGGTCCTGGGCACACATGTTTTTATTTAATCCTTTCCATGGCCCTACGACAGACAGACTGTTCTCATTTTACAGAAGAGCAAACTGAGGCTTGGAGGGAATGGGTCACTTGCTTGAGGTCACCAAACTTGAAAGAGGCAGATCCAGGCTTTGCACTCAATTTGTCTGGCAGAATAGGTGTGGTTTTGTTTTACATTTGTTCACGGACATACTGCCTCGCTTTGGGTGATCCCATTAGACTGGCAGATTAAGAAAACCTAGATCGAAGCTGCACATTAAAAAAGTACATTGATGAGAAATAATGATCAAAAATTGCAGCCAAACATGGGCTCCTGAACCACCTGTTTAAAGATGAGTTACCTTGAAAACATGATGCTAAGTGAAAGAGGCCTGACACAAAGGCCTGACACACTGTATGATTCCCTTTATATGAAACACTCAGAGACCCAAATCCATAGCGATGGAAAGTAGACCAGTGGTTGCCTGGGGCTGGGGAAGGGTAGGGGGAGTCACTGCTAATAGGCTGAGTTTCTTTGGCGTGGATGAAAATGTTCTAAAATTAGATTGTGCTGATGGTTGCACAACCCTGTGATTACACTACAAAACTACTGAGTACACGTGAAATGGGTGAAATATGTGGTATGTAAGATATATCTGAATAAAACCATTAAAAACATAAATTACATGTATAAGCATGACAATCACAACAGTCAATGGTAATTAAGCATTTAGTGTGTCCTGGGCTCTGTGCTCAGCTCTACCCTTGATAGGCTCACATAACCTTCTCGTCATTCCTATCAGGCAAGACAATTGGATCCCCATTCTAGAGATGGGAACACTGAGACCTGCCCAAGATCACACAGATAGGAAGAGGTATATAAGCTAGAAATCATCATAGACCGAGTTTCTCTAATGAAGACTTTCCAGCAAATGGCATCCATGTACATGAACTCTCACAGGTGTGCACACACCTTTCGTCCTGCCTGATTGAAAGCAGAGGCATTAGGAAGGCAATCTCCCACCTCCGGTACCCTTTTCAGCACCCAAATTCCCAGAGCCAAGAGCTTAGCCCTAGCTGAGCTCCATGTACCCTCAGCTCCAGCTGCCAGGGCTAACCCTGGGTCCCTACCTGTTATATGTGTGCCCGAGTCACACACCCAGGCCCTGTCTGTTCTATGGGAAGGAGGGTTCCTGGAAAGGAAACTTGTCCAGTTGCCCTGCTCCGTACTCAGCTCTTTCACCAGCCCCCCATGAGGTCACAGTTGCCATGGAGATGAGGGACAGAGACACTGCTGCTTCTGTGCCTGTCCTCGTTACCTTTGGTTTAGATTTCGACCTGAGATTGGAAGTGCACACTCTTCCACCAGGCTGGTAGAAGTTAAATCAGTCCAATCTTTAGTATCTGTGTGTGTGTGTGTGTGGGGGGGGAGGTGGCTTGTCACTTTGTATCAAAAGCTTAAACAAAAAAGTTATATGTCTGCCTGCACTGCCCCACAGGGAGCCACCAGCCACATGTGGCCACCAAGCCCTTGAAAGGTGACCAGTACAAGCTGAGATGTGTCAGAGTGTAAAATGCACACCAGCTTCCAAAGACTTAATACGAAAAGAATGGAAATTGTCTCAGTAATTTTTATATTGATTATATGTTGAATAATATTTTAGATATAATGTGTTAAATAAAATGCTATTAAAATTAATTTCACTTGTTTCTTTTTAAAGCACCTACTAGAACATTTAAAATTACCTTCCTTACATTACTCCTAGAAAGTTTAGAATGATTCCACCTCTCGTTATAGTTGTAGTGGACACTAGTGGTATATGTATGTGCTCTGACCCAGCAACTTACTCCCTGGAACGAATACTGAGGAATTGAGACAAAGGAAAACCGATAAGAGTCATGTTCATTGTCTGTTTAGAACAGTAAAAAGTTGGGGAAATGCTTAGCCACAGGACTGATTAAGTCCCGGTATATCCTGAAGACAGACTACTACACAGCTTTTAAAAATATTTTTTAAATACAGAGGGTGCCAAAAAAATGTATACACATTTTAAGAAAGGAAAAAAAATATATTAAAATTGTAATACTCAATATATACCAATAACAAAAGATGAGTACAAGTCACATTTGATGTCTGCAATGACAAGAGGTGCTCGAAGTGGTTCCCATCAGCGTCCAGACACTTCTGATGACAGCGAACTACAGCTTGAGCAACGCTGACCAAAGTGTCCACTTGTATACACTGTTTTGGCACCCCCCAGTGTTGTGGGAAACAGAAAATTGTTCATGGTCTATGATTACGTGGAAAATCAACGGGCTACAAGATCTCATTTATATGAAAGTTCATATTGATACACAAAAATATAGGAACGGGGGGAGTCAAAGCAGTAAACAGCCAAAGACACAGCTGGAAGGAGCAAGGGTGGCTGGGAACTTGCTCCCGCTCTCCCCGTGGGCTCCTGAGGGTCCTCTCCAGGATGTAGGCCCTGGGACACCAAGTGGTATCACTGGAAAGGACTCAGTGGCTTCCAGGGCCCCCAAGCCCTCCTACTTGCCATGTCCCCACAGAATGGCCAGGACTCATCCCAGACATCGGCCAAAGTCTCAGAACCCAGAGGTGAGCCAGGCCAGGCAGAAAGGTGAGCTAACATCGCTGCCGAGACCTGTGGGTTCCATCCCCAGCTTCACGTCCCAGGGCTGCTGCCTCCTCCGCCCTCATGAAGCTGCTCACCCGACAAAAAACAATCAAAGTCACACACACGGTGCAATCACCGAAAGCTGGGAACACCCAGATGTCCACCGACTGGTGAATGGATGAACAAAACGTGGTCCATCCATGCAATGGGATACGATGCCACCATCAAAAGGAACGAAGTCCTGACACACGCTACAACATGGATGGACACTGAAAACATGATGCTAAGGAAAAGAAGCCAGTCACAAAAGGCCACCATTGGATGCTTTCTGTATATGAGATGCCCAGAAGGAACACATCCATAGAGACAGAAAGTGGATTAGGGGTTGCCAGGGGCTGTGGATGTTGGCGTCAGAATGACTGCTAATGGGCATAATATTTCTTTTGGGGGTGATGATGTTCTGTAATTATTGGTGATATCTGCACAACAGTGCAAATGCACTTAATGCCACCGACATACACACTAAAATGGTTAAGATGGTACATTTTCTGTTCTGTGAATTTCGCCTCAATTAAAAAAAAAATCACACACGCACATGGCACTGAACCAGGCAGGAGGAGCATGATACACGGCAGTGATTATTAGGCCCCTAAAGCAATAATCTCCTGGTACCTGCTAGGCTCTTGGCTGGCTCCAGGCTCAGGAGGGAAAAGACAACTTGCTGTGTGCCGCCTGGAGCTACAGCCAAAGCAATGACTAATCATGGGCCTTGAGAGGGAGGGGAGGGATGGAGGGACCCACACTCGAAAGCCTGACACCGGAGCTGGATGCCCAGCTTCTCTCCTTCACCTGCCTCTCCGCTGGACGCCATGGGCCCAATGGGTACACATTCCAGACCACGCCTGGCTGCTGAGGTTATAAAATAAACCAAAGAAACACTTGGGTGCACTTGGCCTTGAGAAGGAAGTTACCAAACCCAATTCTATTTTCCTAAACAAAAACAGCAATGAGATGATTGATTGCTGGCTTTTACCCAGCACCTTCAAACCCTTTTCATGCTCCTGCCAGCATGGGGTCGGTATTTATTCTAACCTCAAGTACTGAGGGTATCTGTGGGTGTTTTCTATCCAGAATGAAACCCCCACATCTCAGGACTGGAGGGGATGCTGGGACAGAATGAAGTGACATGACTTAGAAAATATCCTCCTCTCGTGAGCAATGAGACAACTCGGAAAGCTGTCAGAGTGGGTGCACGTGACTCAGAGGTCACAAAGCCTGTGCTGTGCTCATCGACACTCACTTTCCAGCAGCTATGCTCTGTTCTTCGCCATTTGCCTTACAGCGGGAATAATAACTGCCATGTGTTAGCATTTACTCAGAGGCAGGAACTAAGCCAAATGCCTGGCAGACATCATCTTCTTCTGTCCTCAGAATAGCGTCTGCTTTTCAGGGTGGTTATCACGCCCATTTTACACATAGGAAACTGAGTCTCAGCGAGGTTAAGTCACTTGCTGAAGGTCACACAGCCAAGAGCGGCAGAACTGGGATTAGAACCCGGGTCTGTGACTCCAGAATCTGTTCTCATAACCACTTGCTATGCTATATGCCAAGATGGAGAAGTGACTGGGATAATGAATACATATCATTTATGGAACTAAAGGGACAAAAATGTCTCCATTTTAACAAAAAGACTAAAATGAGGGAGGGGGAAAAAAGCAACAGAGAATCAGTAGAGATTTGGAGAGTGGGCGTCTTTCAGAGCATCTAAGAAACTGGTTTTCACATCCTTCCAGAACTGTCTTCAGCTCCAGATTTATTCTGAGGCTAAACCAAGTGAAGACAGGCTTCCTGAAAGTACGAGGGCTTCTTATGGAAGGACATTTAGGTAAAGAACTCCAGTTTCTGCTACATGGAGCTAACACAGACTCTCTATTCCACCACAAACACATGAAACCCCGGATAAAATAAGAAAAATATTTAAATACTCCACTAAGCTTGAAAGGAAGGGAAACTCCTAGACGCCAGAAGCAAGGAGTGAACTCAGTCCCAGCAGTGTGAGAATGCCAGATGCTGCTGAGGTGGTCCTGGTGTATCAGAATGGTACAGGTTCTAGCAGCTAAGGGTGGGGCTTCCAACTCAGACTGACAGACGTGGCTTTGGAACTATATGAGTTAGAAGTGAGACTCTTAACAAAAGCTAGGGCACAACAAACTGCTTCTCCATGTAAGATGGGCTAGCAAAAATGTCCCCCACTGGCCCAGAGAGTCGTCAAGGAAGCTGCCTGTGCTGAGCAGGAGGCAGGGTGCAAAGGAGAGAGGTAAGCCTCTGTGAGGAATGAAAACTTCCAGCCTCTGCCACGTGCAGGTGGAAAATTCAAACCTTTGTAGCACAGGAAAGCCAAATTGAGAATTAATGCAGAAAGTTTTTCCAAACCAGTGAAAGGCCTAAGGCACCTAGCACAATTACTGCAAAGCACCCTGCAATGCACTTCTGTAACCCAGGGGAGGTACATTGGGTAAGCCCATCTCCACTTGGTTTGGCCTCAGTATAAATCTGGAGCTGAAGATCGTTCTGGAAGGATGTGAAAACCAGGAGGAGACAGCCCAGTTGAAGATGAGCTCATAATCAAAAGCCAAACCACACAAGCAAATGACCCACCATATGGGAGAATCAGCAGACACAATTAACAAAAGGAATGCCAACCCAAGAAGGTGAAACAGAAGAGACTATATAGCATAGTAAGCTTTAAATTATTTCAAATAGTGAAAGAGCAGTACCCTATGACAAAATAATGAATTTGAAAACCATATAGAAGTTACACAATGTTTTAAAAAGTCATCGGAATTAAAAATCTTAATAGTCAGGTTAAGGCATCAAAGTTGTAATAGTTAAAGAGAGAATTAGTGAACTGGAAGGCAGATCTAAGGAAATGACCCAGAACACAGTACAGAGTAATGAAAAGATAGAAAATGTGAAAGAAAGGTAAAGAGGCATTCAGGACAGAATGACATGGTCTACATATTTCTAATAAGAATCACTGAGGAAGAAGACAAAGAGAAAGGAGAAAGATAATATTTTCATGATGGAAGACATGAAAATATAACAATATAAGCCATTCCCAGGCAAGAAAAGTAAAATAAATCCACATCTAGACATAGTACAGTAAAAAACAACAAAAATTTAAAGGAGGCAAAAAAAAAAGAAAAAAGGCAGATTTCTACAAAGAAATACTAGACAAAAAGGCTGACTTCTCAAGAGCAACAAGAGACCATAACGTGCTGAGAGAAAATAATGCAGCAACCTCAAATTTTATAGCTGGCCAAATGATTGTTTGTGTATGCTGGCAAAATAAAGATATTTTCAAAGCTGACAACACTCAGAGACTCATCGAAAAACCTATGGAAAGGTATACTATGTAAGAAGAAAACTAAATCTATAAGGAAGAATGGTTGCAGTAAATTAATAGGGTCTGCACAAAACAATAATAAAACCAACACATACGTCTTAACAGTAAAGAAAAAATACTACAGAGGACAAAAAATAATGAATTTAGGCACGTGAAAGATGACAGATGTCAAAAACGGAATGCATTAGGGAAGCAAGTTCTAGAATGCCCTTAAAAAAGGAGAAATGTAGCCTGCTTCTGAAAGGTTTGTAATCAAAATGATTCATACCTGCCAAAAACTATTGAACACTGACGTGTCAAAAGCTTTACTTACATTCTCATTTGAGTCTAACAGCCCTGTGACAGATTCCCATTTTACAGATGAGGAAACAGACCTAGAGGCAAAGTTACTTTGCCTAGACAGGGAAAAGCCGTGCTACTAGGATTCAAACCCACGCCTACCTGCTAGGTAAGGCCTTGGCAATGGGAGGCCAGTGTGTGCCCATGTGCATCTCTGAGGTCTCAGGGATGCAGGTGAGGACAAGCCAAGAGAACCCCTTAGAACGACCAGGCAGGTGAGGCCTGCGAGGTGTGGGATGCTCACTTGGGGTTCTTTGATCACGGAGTCCCTCGCATGGGTGCTCAGGAGGAAGGAAGGGAACCCCCTTCTAACCTCAGTGCACAGGAAGTCATTCGCTGGAGTCACTTTCTCTTCCATCACTGTCCACGCCATGCCAACAGTGCTGATGCCACTTGCCCTCCTTCCAGGAGGTACTTGGGCCTTGAGACCTGACTGTTCCTTCTCATCTCCCAGGGAGCTGTGCCCAGAACGGAAGACCCACTTCTGACAGCCTGCCTATCCACAAAGGTCACACTGCTGGGACAACAAAGGGCCTTCTTGTCCTAGTGCTTCAAAGTGGCTGCCACCATCAACAGAAATCACCCACTCGACCTTCTGGCTTTATGAATTAATAATACAGTTGAATCAGGAGACAGGATGGCTGGCAGGACCAGGGTGCCGGGCTCTTCCCTGTCACCTTGCCCAGTGCCACCAGCAGAAGGAGGCCCTGCCTTATCTTCCCAGAGCAGTGAGTACTTATGAACACAAAATGCCTCATTCCCTCAGCTTGAGATAATAGCTACTAAAGGTCTCTGCAAAAGTAAAAGCATCTTATCAACACTCAAAGTATTCTGTCCTTATGATTGGGCCGTATGGTGTATCTGGGCGTTGATTAAATTTGTGCTGCATTCTGGGGGCCATTAACTCACAAAAAAATATCCTGCCAGCATAGGGGGTGGGAAAGGCAAGAAAGAAAGACGCATAAGGGATCTAATTACTACTAATCGTGGAGCTAGGAAGTCTTAGAGTGGATTGCCAATTGCTTCCACACTGAGAAAACACAAATTCTTCTTCTGAAACAGACATGAGCCTCTTCCTCCCATCGCCCCTCTCATGGCCCACCACTGAGCTTGCCCTCCTCAGGGAGAGCCCACAATTCCAGAACATTCCATACCATCCAGAAATAATCCCTTCTGCCCGGAGATCTAATTCTCCCCTTTCCAACTTAATAACCAAGTATGTGGAACACTGTTAATGAGGGCATGGAGCAGCAGTGTCGCTTCTCTCAGACGTACAGACTCGTAGACTCTTACAGTCTCAGTCTATACCGCATGGGGTTTATGTCAAGTTGGAGAGGCAGTTTCTCCTTGCACTTGAAAATCAGGCAATATTGAAAAAGAGGCAACCACTAATAGGCCTGGTCTTGAATTCAGGGTCCACACGCAGCATCTAAGCGACTTTGATCTGTCACTTCACATGTCTGAGTCTCAGTTTCCTCATCTGTAAAATGGCAACAACAATCCCCCCCTCCTTGGGCTGTACCGAGGATTGGAAGATGATTGACATGCAGTGTTCAAGAAAAATAGCTGCTGGCTTACTCATAGCTGGCCGGAGGGATCACAGACCATCTGGTCAATCACTACATTTTCAAACGGGGTGGAATGAACATATCAGAGGGTGGTGGCCTGGACCACGTGTCTCAGCAAGGCGGCTCAGGGCAAACCCAAGGCACATGGGCCTCCAGGCCCTGCTCCACAGCTACTGCTAACGGTGAGATGACCGGGCCCAGCTAACAGAACACAAAATACCAGCGTGAGCCCGAGAAGGGTGCTTTGCGGTGCCCAGGAATGAAATTCACTTGCTCCCCAGCCTTTTCCAAAGCGTCCCAAAGCAGCCTGCACATGTCCACTCTGTGAGCACCCAGGGAGGTGGGCAAGGGAAGTCTGGGTATTCCGACCTTACCAAGGTAGAGAGGACTCTGCAGGGCTGTGGCCACTGGGGACCCCCGCCTGTGATCTTGACCACTGTGCCCAGGACACTAGACCATCCCCCAACCCCGAGGGCCTGCCCCGAGCTCAGCTTGTGGGGACTGGTCCCCCGGGGGCCTCACACACATGATTGTTTTTTCCTACCAGGGAGCCATGATTTTTCATGTTTCTATTTAAAACAAAAATTAAGTGCTTTTATTACTACTTTCTTATTGATGTATGATGTGCACGCAGTGAAATACATTTTCACTGCTCTGAGGACCTGATGAGTGCCCTCATGGTCCTCGTGGTCCACTCCACCCCAGAGCCATACAGACACCATCCTGTACCCTAGTTCATGGGGTGTAGAGACTCCCCCAGGATCCCGAGTTGGAAGCCACTGTCCACCCGGGAGGAAATGGAAAGGGAGCCGGGTAGGTTTTGTTGGCCGTTTAGCTTACTGTGCCTCGGTGACTGGCCAGCCTGTCCTTACCCCTCGAGCCCCCGAGCATTTGGACGGTAGGGGAGGCACCTGCCCAATGGGGGGTCCAGTGCCTAGAGCACTGTGGACGTGTGGTACATGGTGAATGGGGTGCAGCGGTGGTCCGGGGCATGTGAAGACTATAACCCAGGAGTATTGCCCAGCGGTGAGAATCCGATGGAAAACGGGGTACCCGCACCACCCCGCCAGGCCCCACAGGCCACCCACAACTCTGCCTCCATCCGCAAATGATGAGGTCTGGGGAACAGACCAAAAAGAGACTCAGCCTATGGCCTTGGGCAGGTCGCATCGTCTCTTGTGCCTCAATGTCCTCCTCCATAAAGTAGAAATAAAGTGTTCCTGGGAGAGTCTGTAAGCGACTAGGCATAAAGTGTGTGGCTCAGCCCAGCACTTGGCAGAGGACAGGCACCTGGTAAACACTAGCTGTTACCATCACAAAGTCTGAACCCCAGATCTGGGAGATTGCTTTTCCTTCTTCCTTCTGGCAGCTTCTTGGCATCTACATAGACATGCTCGTGGAGATGTTTTGGAGCCTGAAGGAAAAAATAGACCCTCCACCTTTCCCAGAATCCTCCTTATTATTTCCTTTCCAAGTCCAGGAGCAGGCACGGATTAGGGGGGATGGGAAGTGGGGTCAGCTCAAGGTGGTGAAGGGGAACAGACTTGAGTGAGTGGTTCCTCAGGAGCCTGTCTTCCTGTCCAGGGACCATTTCACACCTCGGGGGGACACACCCTGGGCCTGACTCCATGTTCCTGCCAGGGAGGGAGTGTCAGAAAGGCCAGCTCCCCACTCAAACACACAAGCAGGATGGCTTCGCTTGGGTTTTTAACATGAATTTTGACAATTGAGGTAGTCAGCTTTCTTGGCTGAGGCGATGTTTGGGAATACTTGTTTATGTTTTAAATCAATCAATGAGGCTCTATCAGGCAAGGGAGGTGGGTGAGCTAGGACTCAGGCCTATTTTGGGTAGAGATGGCTCAGTGCTGAAGCCAATGGGATGCATGGCCTGAGGAGGCAACCAGAGAAGCCGGGAGGGACAGCGTGGCCAAGGCCGGCTAGTTGGGGGGCCACTAGATTTTCTACGGGACACATGTTCCTGGGCAATACTCCTTGGGTTATAAAGTCCCCAGGGTTGTCACCCCTTTAATATGAGTCTCGTGTGTTATCACTGAGGACCACACACTGTGCGCAAGGTGAAAAGACACATTCATCCCCATGTCTCAGGAAGCTCCTAGTTATGAGGGGGTGTCAGGTGACAAAGCCAACAATTACAACAGGGTGTGATGTGTGCTGTTATGGGAGGGAATGAGGAGGTTGTGGAATCCCGAAGACGGGCATTTCATCCACAAAGGAGGCATGGAGAGTAGGCAAGGATGGCTTTCTGGAAGGGGGTAACAGTAGCTCTGCTGAGTCCTGAAGGATAAAGGGCGTGAGCTTCGTAAAAATGCAGAGCTAAGATGAAATGTTTGCAACCTTCACCCGGGTGGTGGTTGCTGAGGCATTCCCGTATATAAACACTGAATTGTACATGCTAAAATGAAGAGAGTGCTTCAGGCAGAGGGTACGGTTTGTGCAAAGGCCTGCAGGCGAGAAAAATATATGGGCAGGCTTTTCCTACCCCTTCTGGGTTCCTAGAAATCTGACAGGCAACTAAACCCAGTGAAAGCACAGTGGTGTCAGGACCGCTGCCTCAGGGATCCTGTGATTCCCCAAACCTCTACTTATAAGCTGTGGGACTGCAGGCAAGTTGCTTTACCCCTCTGAGCCTCAGTTTCCTTATCTGTAAAACAACCATAGGGCCACTTTCCCTGGAGGGTTATCGTGAAGATTCCACCAGAGTGCGTGCAAAGTGCTCAGCACTTTCACCCTCAAGCAATGATGTCGACCACACCATCCTATGCTCACCCTTCTCATTTTTTCCAGATGGGTAAAGGGACCAGGTTGATTCTTCAAATCCAGGACCATCCTGGTGCTCAGAGAGGCTGGGGGAGCCTAGCAACCTAGGATCAGATGGGGACACTGATGCTGACAGAGGTAAAATGACGTGCTTAAGATCGTGCAGCTAGGAAGAACTGAGACCAAGATTTAACTCTCAGCTGTGGCTCAGAGTGACCGGGACATACAAATGTGTTTAAAGCATAGCTAATAAAACTAAACACTTGCCCAAAGCCACAAACCTAGAAAGACCCCTTAAATCAGGCTCCTGCCCAAACCTGAGTCCCGATTATGGCTGTGTCCTCATCTCATACAATTCTTGTTTATTGTTCTCAACTTCTTCCTGCCACAGGACCTTTGCATTTGCCGTTCCCTCTGCCCAAAATGGACCTTCCACTGATCTTTATGTGGCTGGCTCCTCCTTATTTGGGTTTCTGTCCCATTATCACCTCCTCAGAGAGGCCCTCCTGGCCTACCCTAAAGAAATGTTTCCCTGCCCCCCCTCCACCCCTCCAGACCTCACGTCCCTATTTTGTTCACAGAGTTTAATATCAATGGGTTGATTTGATTATATGTGTGTCTCCCCTCAGGAACATCAGCCTCTCTGGGTCAGCTCTAAATCCCCAGTCCCTGGTAGATAAATACTGGCTGAACAGATAAAAGTGCCTAAACTGTGCCTGCCCCTTTCAGAGGACTAGAGGGAACTTCCCACATATTTACAGTATGGAGAACTGAAGGGGTTCATCTTCCCCTCAGACCTCAGAACCCCTTCCTCCTTTGGGAAGTGAAATTTGAGTTCTGGCCAGCAAGAAAAGATACCATATCAGCCACATCTAGGAAAGCTTCAGAACAGGAACACAGCATGTCACCTCCTGTCAGGACCAAACCCAGGAAACTGACAAGATTCCCAGCATGCTCTGCGGCCCCATCACCTGTGAAACCCACCAGCAGGAATTCCCCCAGACTGCCTGCCTGCCCTTGGGGCAGCCTGAGAGATGGGGGCCAGTGGCCAACCCACCCTTGGCGATGGGGGGGGGGAAGATCCCAGCTATAGAGAACCTCTACCTGTCCAGATACAAGACAGCGAGAGGCAAAGAGGGGGCACTCGAGAAATAATAAAAACGGGGGAAACCCACGAAAGTCAGGGCAAGAAGAATCCTACCTCCTCTCTCACATTAGCCTGGGGTTTGAACTGGACCTTATAAAACTTTTTGAAGAAGTAAAATATTCACACATGATTCAAAATGAAAATATAACTAAGTTTACAGTGAAAAGTTCATTTCCCCTTCACCCCTTCTACCAAATCCCTGAGGATTCATTATTTTTACTGCGTTGTGGGTCCTTCCAGAGTCACTGATGCAAATAAAGCAATTACAAATACATATTCTTATTCCCCCTTTTTTAAACAAAAATATTTCACACTATATATAATGTACCACACCTTTTCCCCCTCCATTTACAGATAATTCTGTATTTGTACACAGGAAGACATACATATATGTATACGTGTATACACACACACACACACACACACACACACACACACACACACACACATTCCAGTTGTTAAGAGAGCTTTCTGTAATTTCCATCCAAGTCTCCCGGAAAGGGGTGTTCAGATTGGGGGTCAGGAGGAGTCATTTTGCAGCCCACGCACGAACAGCTGGTTTCTTACCAGGACCCACTACAGATGCTGATTGTCTGCACTAAGCTCAAAGAAGGTGTCAGGAGCCAGAGCCTTCTTAGAAGTAACATCTGCAGCTGCCGTTTTTTTAACATCTACCAGGTACTAGCAGAACTCCCATTCCAAAGAGAAGGAAACCGAGACTTAGAGAGGTAAAATGACTAGTCCAAGGTCACACAGCCAGGAAGGAAGTGATGCTCACACCCTGTCTGTCCATCTCCAAAGTCAATATCCCCTCACTTGGCCTTCCTCGGTCTTCAGCCCACACTCCTCTTCACAGCTGGTGGCAGAGCCCGGCCCCGGAGGTCAGGGCCCAGGGTCAAGTTCCCTGACTGGCTGGACTTGGGCCGACAGGCGCTTCCGCCAGACAAGTCCCTGCGGTCAGCCCTGCCTGGCTGTACAGTCTCCCCGCCTCCCCCGTGCGCCCCGCCTCTGCGGGTCCAGGGAGTCCCGGCGAGCTCGAGGAAGGTCGTCGGGCTCCTGCAAAGTGCTCTGCGGACGCTGCCTTGCTTAGACCTCCCAGCTACCCAGGGAGGTGGGTCCACCTCAACCCATTTTACAGATGGGAGGACGAAGCCAGAGCCCGGCTCCCACCCATCTTCCGCTGACTTCAAAACTTTCTGCCCCCTGCGCATCGTGAATCCAAACGGCTTTCAGATGCGGGGCGCGCACCAGCTGGGCGTCCCCGGCACTGGCTCTCCCCGGCGCTGACTCTCCCAGTCCCAGCGCGGGCCCTGGGGGAGCTCGGGCCCTGCTTGTTCCCGGGTCTGTAGTCCTCAGGTCTGGGGGTTCCCTGCCAATTCTGAGAGTGCCAATGCTGAGCAGCTGCGGCATTCCTCGCCACAGCCTGCAAAGTGGTCGACAGGCACCCATTTGAAGGACGGGGAGACTGAGGCGCAGAGAGGGCCAGCTACTAGCCCAAGGTCACACAGCACGGCGGAGCGAAGCCGGGCGGGCGGCGGTGGTTTGGGAGCCCCCACGCTAACCGGCGAGCGGTACCCATCCGTGTCCCCGCGTCCGTCCCCCGAGGAATACTCACAGCCGGTCTTGCCCATGAGCTCTCGCACCTCCTCGGACGCGGAGTGGGCAGCGCCCATGGTGCCCGCGGCGGGGGCTCCCGGGGGCGCGTCCCTCGCAGGCCCTGGGTTGGCGTCGGCTGCGTAACGGCCGGTTCTACCTCGGGTCCAACGCGAGTGTGACTCCGGGGACAGGTTTGAGTCGCGGATTCCGCGTGGGGCCGAAGCACGGCCTCTTATAGCACCGGAGGGCGGCGCGCCGCGGTCCTAGCGCGCACCGGCTTCCAGCACTGCGGGGAGTGGGGAGCGCCCCGCCCCGGGGCCGGAAACTGCGGGGTGGGGGTGGGGGGGCTCAAGAAGCGCACCTCCCAGGTCTCTCAGCAGCGGACGTGCACGTCGCGCCTTGCCCCCTCCGCACCCCTGTCGGCTCTGGAAAGACGCAGGTGTGAGCAGAGTTGGGGTGTGAACAGAGGAGGGATCAGACCTCAGGGAGGTTTCCGTGCCCACCCCACCCGGGTTCCATCACATATCCTCCCAGATCTCAGGAGGGACAGTCCCCTGCGACCATGAAGGAGGACAGCGAGCAATAACCAGCTCTATGGTGAACAACAATAAAGGTCATGTAACAATAGTAATCCACCTTGAAGGTGCACCAGGCGCTTTGTTTGGCTTATTGCATGGAACCCCCTCACCCCCCCTCCCCCTCCCAGCACCCTGGTGAGGTGGACACACCCACGTGCTGTCCCGCCCATCTGAGCCTCAGCGTTGGAGCTTGGGCGCAGGGGAGTTCTCAAACTTGAGAAGAGAACTCCACCACCCACGGATTCTGACTCAGGCAGGGCCCAGGAAGCTGCATTTCAGGCAAACTGTCAGATGTCATGCTGGTGGTCCCCAAGTCAGTGAGAGAAGTTCTGTGTTAACATGACTTAAGGGACAGGGTTCTGTAGCCAGGTTGGGTGCCTGGGGCCACCCCTGCCACCTGTCTTACCAGGATTCCTTCTCTTGAAAATGGGGATAACATAGTTAATGAGATGTCCCTCAGAAGGGCATGGCAGGGGACCCAGCACAAGGTGGTCTCTGTGGAATCATGTCCACTTTGCAAGTGAGGCACTGATTTTCAGAGAGGTCACACATTGAGAGCAGAAACTCAAAAGTCAAGACTTTCCAGTTCTCAAGGCCAGGTCATCGTGCTGCTTGGT
The DNA here is from genome assembly GCF_036562045.2 of Rhinolophus sinicus. Lineage (NCBI taxonomy): Eukaryota > Metazoa > Chordata > Mammalia > Chiroptera > Rhinolophidae > Rhinolophus > Rhinolophus sinicus. The sequence goes on along the minus strand of NC_133765.1, from coordinate 28,837,439 downwards.
GACACAGCCGTCAATGATTCCTATGTAGTCAGTGTCTGTGCCGGGCGTGAGCCTCGGCATAGGGCTCAGGGGGATCAAGGGTCCTTCAGTGCTCACAGAGACTTGAGTGGGCCCCCCTACATCAGCTGCACAAGGCACTGGGGAGGGGGTCCCATAGTGCAGACCACAGAACTCAACCAAAAGTCACAGCCCTTCCCAGAGCAGGGGTGCGTTTTAGAGCCACCAGGAGGCTCCAGAAACCTGCCAGCCTAGCAGAATCAGCCCCATTCTGGTTGAAAATCCAGCTGCCCATTCCACTCTGGTGGGCACTCAGAGAGCTGGGGCCGTGCCTGGAATCTGCATTTTAAAAACACCGTTGGGTGCTGCTAAGACCTAGCTGGGGAAATGTTGTCTGTCAGCTCCAGCTGGTCTGAGTGAACTGGAAAGCAGACCTAGAGACTGCACTTTGGGTCAGAAGGTATCTAGAAACCCAGACTGGCCTTGGGGTCAGAAAGGGGATCCCCAGACCCCTCGGGAATTACCCACAACTGCTGGGAACAATTTTATTCTGACTTAAAATAGCGGTTCCTGGGATTTTATTAAATAATTCAAGGATTCAATGATGGTGCTTTCTACTGGGGAGACAGAAAATGGAGTTCTTGCAACTGCATCGCCTCCCCTTGGCATGGTTGGGGATAAAGGCCTTGGGAAGGTGCTCCAGGACAGTGAGGGGTCACATGGCTTTGCTCCGCCCTTCAGGTGACCAGAGAGGCCCCCTAAGGTATGGGGTGAGGGCATCCCACCTTTACTCCATCACCTGCTATGCGGTCAACTTTATCTCGAGCCCCACTGGCCACTGTCATCTCCCAGACAAGCTGTTCCTTCTGCCTGGGGCTCCCTTCACCTCCCTCTTCCTATGGCCTGGGCTTTCTCTTCAGATCTCAATGTTAATGTCACCCAGAGGCCATCCCAGGGTCCCCATCGCTCTCCTGCATCTGCTGCCAAACAAGCCCCCTTCGCCAGTCAGCCAGTCAGCTGGGAGCTGGAAGAGAGGAAGGCTGGGTTGTGGTAACCTAACCCAGGGAGATTTACTCCTGATGGCAGGGCATGGAGAAACAATCTGGAGCTCCTTGTGGCAGCAGGAAGGTGGAGACTCCAAGGCACAATTTGTGGGTCCGTTCGTTCATTTATTTATTCCCTAAACATTTATGGAAAGCCTGCTGTGTTCAGAGTTCTGGCTGGGTCCTGGAGCCACATCCAGAAATAACCAGGAGCCACACTTTCACTCCTAAGGAACTCCTGGAGGAGTGGGGAGACCCACAAACAGGAGGTGACCATGCAGGGGGGTAAACAGGGCCACAGAGATCTGGAATGTTCAAGCCAGAATGGCCCCTGGGGACTCTATTATCCCTTAAGCTGAATTTTGGGGAGTCCATGATTGTCCCCCACCTGTGGTCCCAAAGGGACAGGCCAAAGGCAAATACTGGGTAGACAGATGTAGCCATGAATTTTGGCGGCCCTGCAGTGGCACCCACCCTCTGCCCGGGCTTTGTCCCCCTTCTCTGGCAATGATGCACACACGCGGTAGGGCTCTCTCCACACAAAGCCTGTTGCTGCCTGTTCTAGGACGTCACGGGTTTAATTCAATCCTACCCATAGCGCTGTTGGCGTCACCAAGGAAGCCTGGAGCTTTGCATGGGGTCTGGCTGGGCTGATTGGATCTGTTGTCTGGAGCTCTGGGCGAGGGGCACCCTGTGTGGTATCTTTATCCTCCCAGCACACAGCACACAGCGTGACTTTCTGAGGATAGGGAACACTTTAGTCACCAGGCAACTGCGTCTCTTCTCCCAGAAGAGCTGATTAAAAACAGCAGCCACGTTGAGAGTGGCTGGTACCTGTGAGGCCACGATGGGCAGCCGAGCCCAGAGACGGCGAGGATGGTCTTCCTTGGTCTCTCCCACATCCGTGTCAGGGAAGGCTACGAAACCACCCTTGGGCAGGTGACTTCACCTGCCTGGGCCTCAGTTTCCCCTGTAGAAAGGCAATAATAATGGTGGGTGTGAGGATTAAATGTGGATTCATAAATGTAAAGTGCTTAACACAATGGCTGACATGGTGAGTGCTCCCCATGGAGGACTGATAAACAGGCTCTGAAGAAGGGAAGGGAAGCCCTGATTTGTAGTGTTGGCCGATTCCTCTGGCATAAATACGCCCACTGTGGTCAGTTTTAAGCTACCAATAATTTAACAACTGGGGCTTGCAAAATTCCTGAATGTTTAACACTTTGCTCTTACAAGCAGGTCCGAGACAACTGCAGTTGACTGTTGTCATAATTCATATGTTCATTTGTTCATTCATTCATTCATTCATTCACTCACTCACTACTGGATGCCAGGAATTTGGACACTACAGTGAAGGAGTCAGTCCCTGATGTCAGGGATCCCAGAGTCTGGAAGCAAAGAGACATGAACAAACCATCACTAAAGGGCCCACCAATGGGTCCTGGCTGCTGCGGGAGCCTGGAGGTGAGGCACCCAACACATGCCCATTTTATGGATGGGAAGACCAAGGTGTTTCAGAACGGGTCGTAAACCAGAATCAGAGTGCAGATGTGAAGCGGGGTAAATGGCAGTTCCTAGCACTCACCTGGCTCACTCCCCTGTCCCTCTAATCACCAAGCTTGGGAGCACTCCTAAGGCTTGGCAACGTTCTGGGAGCAACAAGACTCCTTTAATCTTTAGGTCACTGACTCTTAAGAAATTTACGGGGACTCCAAGTGCCATCTTGCTTAGCCTCTCACTTAAAGAAGACCATAACTAAACCACTTCAAACAAGTGAGGATTAGCAATGCTCTCCTAAAATATGTCCAGGGAGGGAAACCCTGCGAGTGCTCTATGCCATGTCTCATTTAAAGAATCCTTTCTCACGCAAGTCACCCTAGTCTTTCAAGCTAACGTTGGGTTGTTGCTGGAGATAGATTCATCTGTATAATGGATCCACAATCCCATCTTTATAGAGAAGATTCAGCAAGAATGTAATGGTTGGCATAGAGCAGACCCTCCCTCCACAGCTGCTCATTCCCTCCCTGGGAGGATGGGGTCCAGGACTGTACAGCCAGCCCCTCTCTCCTCCTTCTGCGAGCTCACGCTTCCCCACAATACCTGGTGAGACAAATAAACAGAACTCACACTTGAATCTCGGCCCAGCCCCCACATCTTAGGAAATCATTTTTGGTCTTGGGAGAGTGATCCCTGCAAGGAGATTTTAAAATAATTGTGCCCCCTCCAGTCACAGCCACCAGCATCTACATCTCAACCCAGACCACAGAGGGAGAGGCAGGGCTTCGGACGGGAGGGCTGACCGCCTAAAAATAGGAGACGGGGGGCTCTTTGGGGAGGGAAGCTTGAGCATGTTTTCTATTATTTATATAAATACTGACCTCTTACTGGAACTTGCAGGGGGCAGATGGAAGTTTGTCCCTGGATGGGCTTCAAACTTTGCATTGTTGTCCGAGAAACAAACTCAACAGAGAAGCAGAAAGCAGTGGCAGGAGCCCAAAATCTATTTTAACTTCACCATCGCTCTACATGGAGCGGTGGGGCAGGCTTTGCAGAGGGCTCAGGGCTGTGGAAGTAGACAGTGATAATCAGTATTTAGAAGTATCTGCTAGAACCTCTTCTCAGACACAAAGGCAACAGCCCCAGTAGATGGGCTACTTTTATTTCCTCACTGCCTGAGACGTGGGGAGAGGCATCTTACACCATTAAGCAGCAGACTATACATGGTAAGAGAGAATTAAGGTTGCAAATCAGCTGACCTTGAGATGGGGTGGTAAATGTGGGTTATCTGGGTGGGACCAATGTAATCCAGGGGCTTTATACGTAAAAAGAGGAAGGCAGGAGGGTCAGAGGCAAGAGTGACATGACATGATGTGCGAAAGACCATTGCTCAAGCCATTGCTCACTCTGAATTGGAGGAAGGGCCACAAGCCAAGGAACGCAGGCAGCCTCTAGAAACTGGAAAAGGCAAGGGAACAGATTCTCCCGTGGAGCCTCCAGAAGGAACCCAGCCCTACTGACACCTTGATTTTAGCCCAGGGAGACCCACTCCAAACTTCTGACCCACCAGAACTGTGAGATAATGCATTTGTGTTGTTTGTAGCCACCAAGTTCGTGGTCATTTGTTACAGCAGCAGTAGGAAATGAATACAGGCTGGGTTGACACTTGCAAGACCCCAGTGCCAAGGAAACGGCACTGACCAGCCTGTCTTCTGGAGGGATGGTTCTTTACGCTCTGTGTGTATGCAGATCACCTGGAGTTTTAATTTAAAATCAGATTCCTGGGCCCTTCTCCAGAGGTTCTGACTCAGGAGGCCCAGGAACGCATCTGAAATGAGAACTCCAGGTGATTCCAATGGTCTTTTTTTTGGGTAATGGCTATATTGAGATACAATTCACATACCATGTGACTCCCCCGTCTGGAGTATACAAGTCAGCGGTCCTTAGTCTCTTCCCAGAGTTGTGCAGCCATCACTACCGTCAATTACAGACCATTTTCATCATCACAACAAGAAACCCTATACCCTTTACCCTCAATCCTCCACCTCCCCCCACTCATCTGCTTTCTGTCTCTGTGGATTTGCCTATTCTGGACATTCCCTATAAATGGAGTCGTAAAGTACATAACGGTTTGTGACTGGCTTTTTCCTTAGCATGATGTTTCAAGGTTCAACCACATGGTGGCATGTGTCAGCACTTCTTTTCTTTTTATGGCCAAATAATATTCCATTGTCTGGATACACCACTTTCTCTGTATCCATTCATCGGTCTGTGGACACGTGGGCTGTTGCTGCCTTTTGGCCATTGTGAATAATGCTACTATGACATTTGTGTACAAGATCTGTTGGAGTCCCTGGGAAGGCCGCATTTTGAGACCGGAGGACAGTGGCTGGGGTGTCATTCTCCCTTCTATACGTTTTGCTTCCAAAGTGGGGGTAGGGGCAGTGAGCACAGGGAACTACCAGAGGGGGGAATGGTGTCTATGTAACCACGTGGCTTTCCTTAAAGTGTATCATTGAACCATCACAGCCACAGGGTACGTGACTGGGCAATTTAGCATTCCCATTTTGTAGAGGTGGAAACTGAGGTTCACAGGGGCTCCAATCATACACTCGAGTTCACGAGGTTAGTAAGTGACAGAGCCCTGACCCACGACCAGCCATACCTCTTGCAGGAGTCTGTCTTCACTGTACATTACACGGCTGGCAAAAAATGGAAGGCAATGGAAAATCTGCTTCTTCCATCTGCGGAATCAGTTTACCACAATTTCGTTCTGCTACTAGGTAATAACCCAGGGGCTGCCTTTCACTGAGTGCTGAGCACTGTCTGTATTATGTCACCTCACAGTGTCCTAAGACCATACTGTGGGACATGCATTCTTCACACCCCTCCTTGTAAGCACCAGGAAATGAAGGCTCAGGGAAGTGATACCCGAGTCATAGCTCTGGGCTGCCACATGGATAATTCTCAAATGGTTTTGTGCCTCAGGATTCCTCATGTCAAAGTGGGGGCCTAGGAACATGCATTTGTAACAAGGGTCCCAGTTGTTTCTGAGGCAGGTCATCTATGGACCACACATGAAGAAACCTGCACCATCCTAACGTCTGGGGCAGAAGACGGGGGCTGGGTATGCTCACATGATATTTTTTGGCAACTCCCCCAAATCCTCTGATGAAAGGTGCTACAGGCTGGTGTCCAGGGCTGTGCCGGAGTGGGGTGGAGGGGGGTGCGGGGGGCGGGCCAGGGGCAAAGCTGGGATGGGCCGGGGGCAAAGCTGGGGCGGGGCTGGGGCAAAGCTGGGGCGGGGCGGGGGCAAAGCTGGGGCGGGGCTGGGGCAAAGTTGGGGCAGGGTGGGGGCAAAGCTGGGGCGGGGCTGGGGCAAAGCTGGGGCAGGGCTGGGGCAAAGCTGGGGCGGGGCTGGGGCTGGGGCAAAGTTGGGGCAGGGTGGGGGCAAAGTTGGGGCGGGGCTGGGGCAAAGTTGGGGCGGGGCTGGGGCAAAGTTGGGGCAGGGTGGGGGCAAAACTGGGGCGGGGCTGGGGCAAAGTTGGGGCAGGGTGGGGGCCAAACTGGGGCGGGGCTGGGGCAAAGTTGGGGCAGGGTGGGGGCAAAACTGGGGCGGGGCTGGGGCTGGGGCAAAGTTGGGGCAGGGTGGGGGCAAATCTGGGGCGGGGCTGGGGCTGGGGCAAAGTTGGGGCAGGGTGGGGGCAAAGCTGGGGCGGGCTGGGGCAAAGTTGGGGCAGGGTGGGGCAAAGTCAAAGCTGGGGCGGGGCTGGGGCTGGGGCAAAGTTGGGGCAGGGTGGGGGCAAAGTTGGGGCAGGGTGGGGGCAAAGCTGGGGCGGGGCTGGGGCAAAGTTGGGGCAGGGTGGGGGCAAAACTGGGGCGGGGCTGGGGCTGGGGCAAAGTTGGGGCAGGGTGGGGGCAAAACTGGGGCGGGGCTGGGGCTGGGGCAAAGTTGGGGCAGGGTGGGGGCAAAGCTGGGGCGGGGCTGGGGCAAAGTTGGGGCAGGGTGGGGGCAAAACTGGGGCGGGGCTGGGGCTGGGGCAAAGTTGGGGCAGGGTGGGGGCAAAACTGGGGCGGGGCTGGGGCTGGGGCAAAGTTGGGGCAGGGTGGGGGCAAAACTGGGGTGGGGCTGGGGCTGGGGCAAAGTTGGGGCAGGGTGGGGGCAAAACTGGGGCGGGGCTGGGGCTGGGGCAAAGTTGGGGCAGGGTGGGGGCCAAACTGGGGCGGGGCTGGGGCAAAGTTGGGGCAGGGTGGGGGCAAAACTGGGGCGGGGCTGGGGCTGGGGCAAAGTTGGGGCAGGGTGGGGGCAAAGCTGGGGCGGGGCTGGGGCAAAGTTGGGGCAGGGTGGGGGCAAAACTGGGGCGGGGCTGGGGCTGGGGCAAAGTTGGGGCAGGGTGGGGGCAAAACTGGGGCGGGGCTGGGGCTGGGGCAAAGTTGGGGCAGGGTGGGGGCAAAACTGGGGCGGGGCTGGGGCTGGGGCAAAGCTGGGGCAGGGTGGGGGCAAAGCTGGGGCGGGACGGGGCAGGGGAGGGGCAGTTAGAGGCCCTTTGGACTGAGCTGCTGGATTTTCATGGACTCACTGTCCCTAGGGACCTGTGGGAACAGACTCCACACTTGGGTGCAGGGAGGGACACCCCTTCCCTAGGGGCTACCTCTGTGGCCACCAATGGGCACAGACCACGAGGAAAACCAGGTTCTGGTACTTTCTCTGCTATTACGGTCCTCTTGGCTTCCTGGCCTGCAGCAAGCTCCCACCCCCAGTGTGTAGCAGGCAACAGGGCTGGGACTGGACCCTGAAACGGTTGCCTTGGGGACAATGGATGAGCTGAGAGCAGGGCGGTACCATCAGCACCTCCCCAGCCAGGGAGAGGGGGTAGGGGGACAGGCACATCCATGTGCCCCCTTTTTCTCTCCTCCCTCACTCCTGGGATGGCTGCAAGTACAAGCGAGACTCCGGCTGAGTGCCTGTGAGGCAGGATGATAAATACATGTTGGGGTTCAGAGCCGGTGGAGTCGGTAATTTGGGGCTTACCTGGGAGAGGAGGCAGCAGGCACCTACCATTTGGGCCAGCTCGGGCAGATGGCAGTGGAGGGCACGGGCAGGCCTGGGGCGCAGTGGAGGGAAGAGGCGGGGAGCCTGGCATCCCCAGGCCACGCTGACTCAGCAGAGCCCAGGGCCTGCTGACTACGCTCTTCCCAGAGGTCCACTCTCGGCTGCCTCTTACAGCTCTCCTGGGGGCTGGCTGCATGCGGAGAGCAGGATGGGAAGCAAGCCCTACCCTTCATGAGGGAAGGAGCTGGTGCGAAGGGAAGGCAGGCGGTTTCCCAACAGCTCTTTAAGCAGTGGGACCGGCCCCTCTGCCAGACACTCCAGGATAGTTGGTGGGAGGAGATGCTTGGGGGCTTCTGGGTCCCTGCTTATAGAAGCAGGTAAAAATCTGGGACAGGGATCATTGTTTGACCTGGTGGAGGAGCCTGCTGGTGGGAGAAACCCGGAGAAAAGGAGCCTTCCCCCGCTCCCCTCAGCACATGGGGTAGGAGAAAAGTTGGGGGGCTCGAGGCTCGCTGAAGAGCCCCTTGGACTTGGCTAGCTCAACCCTCTCATGTTCACAGGGGAGGAAGTTCAGAGGGGTCAAGGTCATGCAGCGAGGATGAGCATGGCTGGGCCTAGAACAGGTCCTAAGACTCAGGGCATGGGAGAGTAGGGGACGGGGCAAGGAGTCTCCAAGGCTGATCTCCTGCATTCTTGTATTAAAATGCAGGTTCCAGGGGCCTACAGAGATAGAATCACAGGGGTGTTTGTTATGTACCCCGATTTGAGAGTGTCCACTGTAGAGGTTGGGGGTGAAGTTGGGCTTAGGCAATGACTACCCCTGGAATCCTTGGTCTCCATCTGTAAAATGGGTACATGACACTTCATGTGAAGTGCCTGCATGGTGCTGACACATGGAGAGTACTGTGTCACCAGTGGCTAAGACTCTGGTCAACTGGTTAACTTAGGGACAGTTGTTGGTCCTGGTCATGTCTGGGTGGGAACTGGGTAGAGGGCAGTCTCCCTGCACCAGCTGGCAGACCTGGGTGAGAATCTCAGAGGGCAGCTGTGCTCAGCTTGTGATGAGAAGGACATTTGGTGCCTGCCCCTTGGCCTGTCAGAATATAGATAGGCCCAGCGGTCGTGCCTCAGGGATTTTGTGAAACCTGGGCCTCAAGCCCAGCCACCAGATGTCACCTGGTGAATATGTGTCAGTTTCTGAGGAGAGGGAGGGGGGTGCAGTCAGGAGTGGACTTGGTATTATAGGTGTCCCGTGGGCTTGTGGGTCAGCGCAAACAGGAGAGCGCATGCTGGGGAGGGTTCTTTCCAGGGGACCTCGGTCACCAGGGTGGCCAAGCCAGACTATCAGGGCACAAGTGAGACAGCCCTGGGGGTGCCCCAAAATGCCTAGGGGGGATTTGTGGGCTCAGATCCTGCAGCGTATCCATGGGACTGATAGGCTAGGGCCCTCCAAAGACGAGTGCTGAGGCCTGGGGTTGGATGACAGCACAGTTCCCTGTCCTCTGTCTCCAAAGCTGGGCAGAGGGGGAGAGCCTTCATGCCACTCACACTGAGCTTTCATTTCCTAGTGAGGATGGCACAGACAGACACATCCCTTTGGATTGACTTCTTGACGTTCAGAAGTCAAGAACAGCATTTTCTCGAGATGTATATACAGATGGTGTGTCCCAGGAGCATGGACTCAATCCCTGAGGGGGAGGGCCCAGGTGTTGGTGTTTTTGCAAAGGTGCCTCCAGGGCGGAGAATCATCACAAAACCCATCAGGGCGGTGGTGGGACTCCTCTGTGACCCCCTGGGTGTCCCTGTGCCTGGGCCAGTGTTTTCTTGGAGAGTCCTGGGATGACCTTGAGCTAAGACAGGCGCTTGGCAGCTGCGCTGAGAGACACAGCTCATTAACCCTGTATCCCAGAGACGGGCCGGCACATCAGCCTTAAGGGCCGTGTTGCCAACAGGGACAGCTCACAGGTGGCACCACAGAACTGCTTCTCCTTGGCTGCCAGTCGCAGCCAACGGAGCATCAGGGGTCACTCTTGTAGGGACAGGCCTGGTAAAGAGAACGTTAGGGTCTGGGTCATGTCAGTGTGATGTTGGGCAAATTCCTTCTGTTCTCTGGCTTTCACGTCCTTGGTCCTTTCTTGAAGACAAAGCACGTGGGTGAACGTAAGTCAGGTGTAATGAGTTTCTAAAAGATGACGTGTCAGTCTCCTACTAGATGTCAAGGCAAAACCACGCTTTTGAAAAGGGGAAACTGAGGCCTAGCGGGCTAAGTTTCCCAGAGCCAGGGTGCAAGGTCAAAATCACGTGCAGCCTCAGTTACCCTCAAACTCCTCTTAGTGACCATAAAGGTGGGAGCACCCAGCTTTATGCACACAACTCTGTGCGGTAAATACGTACAATACATAAATGCAAATGTCCAGTAACATGCTAGTGACACGCCACGCCTGAGAGCCTGCAGACGGGAAGATATCATTAAATACATCGTTTTAAATTAACCCGTTTAAACAGTTCCCGTTTCCTTTCCTCTCTCCTCTCCCCTCAGTCCCTCTAACACAGCCACTGAAAGCTCCCAGTTCCTGGCAGGAACCACAATTCAACCTCAGTTTGACTTAATCAGTACTGTCTCCCCAGAACTTATTTTCACTTCAGAAGGAGGCAGTGGTCACCTGCTGGGGCTTTGAGCAAATTCCTCGGGGAGTTCTCCTTCCCTGAGATGGGGAGCTCCCAAACTGGGGTGTGTTTGAGAATCCCCCTGTGTGGGGGGGTGGGCTGGGGTCCACACTTGTTAGAAGCCCCCCAGGTGAGTCTATGCCCTCTCTCTGCTGGGGGAAGGATGTAAGTCCCAAGACTGCTCAGGGGTCTGCCCCGCCCATCCCCAGTGACCTCTGCTCTTTGTCCCCATCCACTGGTCAGGTCAGGTGGCCAGCGTTCAGCGCACAGTGGGATGGTGGGGAAGAGGAGAAGTGACAAGTTAGAAACCTCCAGATTCCAGGTAAAGTCTGCCCGTTTAAGGCATCCCCTGGCCACTTCCTGCACCTTAGTCAAAGCTCATGCAGCCTCCCAGGAGGAACCAGGCAGCTGGTGCTTAGCTGAAGAAAACCCATGTCCCCCCCACCCCCACCCCAAGCTGCTGACTGTGAGGGAGGGTGCTGCCACTCTGATGTCACAAGAAGGCGTCTTCTGTCAGGCCTCAGCAGCTATTCTTAGTCTCAAGAACACACACCTCTGCCTGGTAGAAGTCTCTAGACTTCAGCAGGCTTTTCATAAATAAGTGAGAAACTTGTGTGCAGGCCGCTGGTTAAGTACTTATTTCTTTTATGCAAGATGTCCCAAGAGTCTCGGTGGTGGGCACCCCAGCCCCTCACCGGTGCACGTTGTAAACATTCTTATAACTTCCATCAATTGAACTTACCTGCCGCCCTGGAACGAGGCCCCGTCGTAATCACAGCGAGCAGGAGAGTGCATTCTGTGTTGAACCGCGTTCTCAGTCCTAAGCGCCGGCGGAGGTAGATCCAGCGGAGTAGTTCCAATGCAGCTGGATAACCTCGGTTCAAATCCTGCCTCTGCCGCTTACTGGTCATGTGACCTTGAGGCAGTCACGTTGGTTTCCCTTTACCTCTATGTCGACTTCAATGGAACCAGGGCAATGAAAGTAAAAGAACTGAACCAGAGTGCTCAGAGCAGCACAGTTGAGCCCTCTGAGGGTCTGTGTTGCCCCTGATGGAGAAGCACTCTGTGAGGAGGTACTGTTCTCCCAATCCACCCACAGGAAACGGAGACCTCGCCTCCAGGTTAAATGACTTAGCCACGCTCTTGCAGTAACAGAAACAGTTTCTGAATCAGTGGCTGTTCCACTGGGAAGCACACTGTCAATTATGGAGCTCTGCTGCCCCCTAGGGCAGGGGGCGGGAATCAGACACCACCAAGACCGGCGGGACCTCCCTATCTGTGAGCCTGTGACCGACCACCAGGAAACCAGTCCCATTCCTTCTCCCTGGGGGAGCCAGCCTCCTTCACCATCTGTTTCTTTTGTCTTGGGAACCTTGGGCAACTTGGTGTCCCCTCACTGAGCCTCAGTTCCCTCATCTATAAAATGGGTTTATAGTAATAGCATCCTCTCTGCAGAGTAGCATGAGGATTAAATGACATAGCTTTTTCAAGGCACCAACCTCACCAATAGGGGAGGCGCCATGATCTTCAGCCTCCAAGACCAACTGACTTCCAAGATATGCCAAGGCTGGAAAGTTCCCGTCTTCCTCCCGGTCTCCCTACAGACCTCCCTGGACTTCATCTTTGGCCTAGGTTCTCTGGGGACCTGCTTTGGTTGTGTGCAAATCTCTCTCTTAATGGACACTGAGGCTCTGCTGACGTTCTTGCCCAGAGCAGGTACCCAGGACAACTGGACGCTGCCTCTACCTGCTGTCCCCCAGGCATTCTGGAATAACTCACTGCCCGGTGACACACCATCTGGTGGTTTTATCCAGGTGTTTCCCATGTGTTTTCACATTGCGATGGAAAACACTTGGTTAAGTCACAGCAGGGCCAGAGCCTCTTGCCGGCTCCAGGAGGGGGTGACAGGACCCCCCCAGGGCCAGCCTCTCCCCAGCCCCCATTCAGTCTGGTGACTGTCAGTTACCAAGGGGCTGGTTACCCCATTTCTGGCCTTATCATCCCCTCGCTGGCCCCCACCAGATGATGGAAGAGGAGCTCAAATGCGATGCACTCAATAGCGTGCCCAGCTAATATTTTGTTTATCGGACTAGAATGAATTCCCCTCTGTCGTGCGGGGCGGCCTGCGGGGTCTCTGCTCCCACTCCCCACACAAGAACGCAGGATATGGTGAGGCCAACAAGGAACACCCACGGAGCCATAGGTAGGGGAGTCATATCACCATATTCTTGCTGGCGGCATCAGCCTCTCTGCAACCCGCTCTTGCTAGCTCAGCCACCATCTTCTTGCTAGCCCCCATTCTTTTTCTCTTCTCTTTCTGCTAGCGTAGCCACGGCAGTTATATTAGCGGCCAATGGCTCACTGGTTACAGCTGACGGCCAACTAACTGTAGCTGATGGCCATCCCATCACAGTTGATGGCCATTTACTACCTGAGCCAGCACCTGTCTATGTGAGGCCGAGAGCCTGGAAACTACTTTCTGGGGCTCTGTCCCCACACCCTCCTTTCACAAGTTTTCCTTCTCCTGTCGGCTCATCCTCCAAAGACCAGTTTTAAATTCTCCTTTCTGGAAAATCCATCTCGGCTGTCCTAGACTCACACCAGCCTCTTCCTTCACTGGAATGCCAGTAAGAGTAACAGGGGCAAGGGGTGCAGAGCCAGCGGGGTGCATTAAAAGTCCTCCAAAGCAGTCATGGCCCTGGCAGGTGGGCAGAGTTCAGTATGAGAGGAAGCCGTATGGGCAGGTAACACACTTCCGTAGTGCTGCTCTGAGGAAAAGGGTGGGGGAGGGGGACTGAAGATTCAAATTGGAGCAAATTAGGATATCTGTCACTGGAGGGAATCCAGGCTTTGAGGCCATTACCCCATGTGCAGGGTGAAGGGGACCTGGAATCTTCCATCAACATAGTGAGTATAATTAGGGTTCAGCTGAGGTCCCTGGAAAAATCAATTCTTCCTTCCTGGCTATAGAGCAATTTGCCGCATTCTGCACTAGGTGGGGAGCGCCAACTTGTCAGGAGGCATAGAGCTCCTTAGCTGGGTCTTTAATCCCCAGGAGAATTAGTGGTTAGCACAGAGTTGAAGAAGTAAAGCAAAGCCATCGTTTTTTTGTTTGTTTGTTTTGACTCTGTATTGTATTGGAAAGTAATCCATGTATATTTCATATTTTAAGTGTTTGAAATGTTCAAGAGGTTTTGGTATCGTCTAAATAGAAAGGCTTGTGATTCCAATTGTAAATGAATTGAGTGATCGATTACAGCCAGATCTTTTTTCTAATTGTGGTAAGACACATATGACATAAAACTGATCATCTTAAACATTTGTAAGCGTACAGTTCGGAAGTGTTAAAGACGTTCGCATTGTTGCATCTGGACAGATTTTTAGCTTGAAAGTTACAAGAGAATTTTTACTAAGTTTGCGAACAGTATGCGATGGTTTCAGAGAATTTAAGATTTGCCATGTTTAAAAGTTCAATGTATTAGATAGCAAAGAATTCAGGAAGTACTTGGGAAGGTTTTGAAAAGTGCTTAAGAAGAATCAAACATATTAAATTCATTACTTCCTTTCATGAATTTAAGGGAATTTAATGAAGTGGTTTAAAAAAAAACCCTTTAAAGTGATTGTAAAATATGGTCAACTTATAAGCAAAATAGTGAGGTTCATAAATTCAACACAGAATCTTAGGGAACAACTGTGTTTCGAATTTGTATTTGTAAAAAAATAGAATATTAATTGAAAAAACCATCAAAGAGGCCCCTGAAAAATATATTTCACAGAAGGCCGTTAGGACACTACGACCTCATGCTTACAAATAAGTGCTTTACAGGCTTTAAACCATTTGTGCATAAAACACTTCACTACTCCGTTGTTCCCAAACTTGACCTTGCATCAGAAGCCCTGGACAGTTGATTCAAGGATTGCGGGCTCTGGCCCAGAGTTCCTGATTCCGCAACTGTGGGGCCCAAGACTCTGCATTTCTAACAAGTTCCCAGGTGTGGCTGATGCTGCTGGTCTGGGGACCAGACTTTGAGGCCCACACGACAGTCACAGCGGCCAGGCATTCCCATGGCCAGCTGTGTGACCCTGGCTAGTTACTGCTCTTCTTTGGGCTCTAGCAGCAGAAGAACGTAACGGCACTTACACTGCAGGGTTGCTGTAAGGGTCAGGGAGCCCAGGCACACAGTGCGCTCCCGGTGTTTGGCGGAGATGACTGTATTATACTGAGGTCCAACATGTCCCATAGCCTGATGCCATGCACATAGTAGGTGCTCTTACCAAGAAGGGGGAGATGGTGGCGACTACATTTACTTCCCCTTGCTCACTAACTACGGCTGCTAGAAGCAATATTTATGTGTTACTCCAAGCAGCCTCACTAAAAGCACCTGGGTCTCAGGGTTTGCTTTCTCCATGAAGATGCTCAGTGGCAGAGGCCAGCGAGGCTTGTAGAAACACAAGCGATCCCTCTCTCGACTGTTCAGTGAACCGAGAGGCCACCGGGCGCTCAGTAGAGCGGAGCAGCGGGCCTGATGAAGAGCATAAGTCCCAGCTACGGGGTGGAGATAATCAGACCCACTGCACAGGGTGGTTGTGAGGAGTCAGTGAGACACACCACATATACCCAGTGACCAGCCCAGGTCTCCTGCCACGGAGACCACACTGCGAAGCAACGACCAGCTCCTCATCCAAGGGAAGAGTCCCTCTGAAGACAGACAGGCCTGGCTCCTTTTCAAATGTGGGCTGTCGGATTAGCGACTCCTGTTCCTGGGGTGTGGCTGTGTCACTCTTTGCGATACTTTGTTTTGCTAGTTCTTGCATTTAAAATGCAAAGGGAGTGCACAAGTTGGGCTTCTCTAAAACGGACATGAGGAGACAGATGGCTCTCCCCAGCTGGGGCTCCTCAGGCCTCTGGTTCCCTGGTACCTAGGTTTTCACCACAAAACTTTTCCTCAAGGAGTCTGCATATTTGATTGGAAAGTAACCAGGGAAATGATTCAAGAATGCGAAGTCTCACAGCAGGAGGAAATGCATTAAGCTGCCTTCTCTTTGTACCAATGAGCGTGTGTGTGTGTGTGTGTGTGTGTGTGTGTGTGTACATATATTATATATATCTTATTTGGTATCTGTTCAACTGTGAGTGACGAAAACGTGGTGGAAACATTACAGACTGGTTTTATCCCTCTTATCAAGAAGTTGGAGATGGGCATTTCTAGTGCTGGTACACAAGTTCAGCAAAGTTGGGGCTCTAGGCTGGTGTTTCTGAAATTCTTTGGGCCTTCCCCTCATGGCTGCAACGTGGCTGCAGTAGCACCAGGCATCACATCCTCTCTTGAAAGCATTCAAATCAGGAAGAAAGGAGGCAGAATGGAAAGGTGCTCTCCTTTCATCAGGGAGCAAAATCTTGCCAAGCTGTTTCTTCTGACTGAATGTATGTCACACACCCCCTAATCCCAGGCCAATCACTGGCAAACTGAGTTAACATGCTTGGCTTTACCCACTCACAGTTAGTTTGTATCCTGGAACTAGATACACTGCTACCAGAACAAAGTCTGGGTTCTGTTCATAAGAATGGAGGAGAAATGGCTACTGAATGGGCAACCAAAGTGAATGCTGCCCCTGGCGTCCAATTAGATACCTGGTTTCATGTGGTGTATTTTCAACCAACCACCAACTATTTCCTGAGTGCCTAGTACCCCCTTGACATTGTGCTAAGCACATGATGTGACCTAGGAAAAGAAGGTGGGACTAGAAAAAGACCACGTGACTGAATGTCTCACTGCAGCAGCTGACAAACTATGGCTGACCCCTGTTTTTATCAATAAAGTTTTATTGAAACACAGCCATACCTATTCATTTCTGTATTGTCTATGGCTGCTTTCACACTACAATAGCAGTGCTGAGTAGTTGCAACAGGGACCGTGTGCCCTGCAAAGCCTAAAATATTTACTATCTGGCCCTTTATAGAAGGAGTTTGTCAACCCCTGCCTTATTGTGATAAGCCACATATTTAAAAGACAGAGGAGCAGTTACCCTCAAGGTGACAATACATTGGCTGGGAAGATGACACGCCCAAAAAGCAAAGACAGTACACGTACCCCATCACGAGGGTCTATATGTCTGGGACCGTTTTGGGGCAATTCCGATGGCTACTTCCCTTTTCCTTCTAAAAGTATTTCTTCTATCTGATGCCAGCCTCATTCAAAACATCGTGAGGGCACTCTCCACTCAGCAAATGCTGGGCACCACGCTAAGTGCAGGAAATACAAATATAACGGGGACCCAGCCCCTGTGCCCGCCTTATGGAGCTCAAAGCATTTTGGGGCACCCAGGCCGGAAATGGAAATTCAGAGTGGCAAGTACTCCCATAGGATTCAGCACAGGACACTAAGGGCGTGCAGACATGTCCCACCCAGTGGGGTGGGGGGGGGTAATGTGGAGAGGAGTCAGGCAGAGAAAATGAGGTTGAAACTGCTTGGGAGGACCAGGGCTGGGCGGGGCGGGGGTGGGGGGGTGGGGGGGACCTGGCGGGGCGGGGTGGGGTGGTGGGGGCCTGGCGGGGCGGGGCGGGGTGGGGGGCCTGGCGGGGCCGGGCGGGGGTGGGGGGGCCAGGCAGGGCGGGGCAGGGGTGGTGGGGGCCTGGCGGGGCGGGGCGGGGGATGGGGGGCCTGGCGGGGCGGGGGGGGGGCCTGGGGGGCCGGGCAGGGGGTGGGGGGCCTGGCGGGGCGGGGTGGGGGTGGCCAGGCAGGGCGGGGCGGGGTGGGGGGGGGGGCGGGCGGGCAGGGGTGGGGGGGCCAGGCGGGCGGGGTGGGGGGGCCAGGCAGGGCGGGGCGGGGGGGGGGGCCAGGCAGGGGCGGGGCGGGGTGGGGGGGCCAGGCGGGCGGGGCGGGGTGATGGGGGCCTGGCGGGGCGGGGCGGGGGGGGTGGGGGGCCTGGCGGGGCGGGGCAGGGGTGGGGGTGGCCAGGCAGGGCAGGGGCAGGGGTGGGGGTGGCCAGGCAGGGCGGGGCAGGGGGATGGGGGCCTGGCAGGCGGGGCGGGGTGGGGGGCCTGGCAGGGCAGGGGTGTGGGGGCCTGGCGGGGCGGGGGTGGGGGGGTTGTGGTGTCTGGGGGGATGGTAGAGGTAGGGTGTTCCCGATAGAGAGAACAGCCTCTGCAGTGGCCAGAAGTAGGTGCGTGCAGGGAAGTCAGGGAGCCTGTAATTTCCAGCTAACACAGTCTGCTTGCTGGAGGAGGAGTTTGAACTTGATCTTTAGGGCAGCCAGGAAGCCACCAAGCACGGGAGTAGCTGGTGGACACACATATTTTAGAAAGATCGGGTCAGAGGCAGTTGAACTTCCAAGGCAGGAGGCAATGGGGTCCTGGACCAAGGTGGTGGCAGCAGGGAGGGACCCAGGTCCACGTGGTCCCCTCAGCAGGACCTAGTGGTGAACTGTAAGCAGTGGGATAAGGGGTAGTGAACCCTTTATTTCCATGGGAACAGAGGAGTTTCATCTGCCCTGGGGATTCAGCACAGCTCTGCGGAGAAGGAGGGGTCTGATTCCCCAAGTTGCACTTCCAAAAATGCAGGGGGTGAGGCCACATAACTGTTTTCCCTCCTAAGATGCCTCTGATTTACTCAGTGAGTCAACCACCTGCGCTTGCCTGAAACAGCCACCAGTGGGGACATGGCAAGTCATTCCCAACACTGAGATGGTTCTAGGCCTAAGCGAGAAATGGCCAGTGCTAGTCCATGGGGGATGGGAGGGGAAGAACTATGTCCTCTCTCTGTGAGTCACTTATTGGAGCCAAGGAAGTCCCCGTTTTGATCGATATCCCAAAGACAGTGTTTTGGAAGGCACAGCCTCTCTAGTGTGACTTTTCCCAGCCTGCTCTGTTCTGTGGATCTGGGGCACATTCCATAAGGTAGCAATGCGTGACCCAAACCTCACATCTGAGCCTCCTGGACACCACTTGTCCCTGGGCCACCAAGGGGCAGCGGCATTTTCATTTAAAATATAACGACAATAGAGAGCCAGCATCTCTAGGCAAACTGTGGGCCCCTGGCAGACGCAAGGCTTCTGAAGGTGGAGAGGGAAGCAGATCGTGAGAATAACTCATGATCAGGAGGGGGAGTGGGGGCCGACAAATCTCTCCCAGCCTTCACTCTGAGCGGCTCAGCAAGAGAAATGACAGAAGTAGTAAAACAAGCTGGGAACAGATTTTGCTTTCTTCTGAGTCACCCGGGGAAGGAGGATGGAAAATTACCACTCTCACTCTCTCTTGTTCCCAAATGGGAACATTGGTTCCTTGGAGGGGACGGCATAGCCTGGGGTGTGTGACCAGCTGGCAGGACACCTGGGCCATCTTGTGCAGCGGCTTGGCCCCCATCCTGGCCCCTGGTGCTCCCTGTTCAGCAGTCTCCTCTTGGCAGGTCACAAGAGTGCTAGAAGCTTAAAGAGCTTTTAAAGTTGGTGGTGCGGTTTGCTTTGGGCTGCTGTGCAATCTAGACAGGTGGGTGACACATGCTGAATGTACCTTGCTTAGATAGTGACACTTAGCAGAGTCTATCACTACCAGATGAAACTACAGAACATTTGCCCCAGATCTCATCACCCTCCCTCACCCGGGAGCCATCTGTTTGTCTCTATTACCACCGGCACAATGCTGCCCGGGGAATTCTGCCTCCCTCCTACAGGGCTCAGGTCGGGATTGCCGCTCCGCGTCTCACAAACCTGCTCGTCTCAGACCCCAAACCAGCCCTCTCTGTTCAGCAGGCGCTTGTCCACCCACAGATTCCAGTGGAGGGCAAAACCAAACAAAAGCGACTAACAAATGATAAATGGTGCTCAGACAATTTCAGCAAGGAAGGTGGAAGTTCTAACACACACAGAAGAAACCTCAACTGTTAATAAATAACATATACAGAGGATGCCAAAAAATGTATACACATTTTAAGAAAGGAAAATACTATATTAAAATTGTAACACTCAATATGTACCGATAACAAAAGAGGAATACAAGTCACGTTTGACTTCTGCAGTGACAAGAGGTGCTCAAAGTGGTTACCATCAGTGTAATTTTAATACAGTTTTTTTCCTTTCTTACACACACGCACCCCACTTAATCACCATCTTGAAAAACCAAGCAATCAATAGGTGGTCCTCTGAACATCTTTGATCTTTGGCTGGCAGCTTCTGATCTCTGGAAAGGAAAACTGACGATGTACACACAGGTCACACTTTGGCATAAGGTCACAAAGTGTGTGCCCTGAGTCCACCCTTCTGAGTCTCACTAATGCAACCAACCTGCACTCGCTGATCTTTGTCCCAAGTGAGATCAATGAAAAGTGTAGACATCTTTCTAAGGGAGGGTAGCCTTATTCTATTTTATCAGGAGAAGAAGGAGTTAAACTCCACCAGCAGAGTTATCATAGCCTGTTCAGGATGCTATAGCAAAAATACCATAGACGGTGTGATTTAAACAACACTCATTTATCACTCACAGTTCTGGAGTAATAAGGCGCCCGCAGCTTCAGCGTCTGGTGAGGCCCTGTTTCCTGGTTCATAGGTGGCTAGCTTCTTGCTGTGTCCTCACGTGGCGGAAGGGGTGAGGTTGCTCTCGGGGGTCCCTTTTATAAGAACACTAATCTCATTCCTGAGGGCTCCACCCTTACGCCCTAACCACCTCCGAAAGGCTCCACCTCCTAAATTCCATGGCCTTGAGGGTTAGGTTTCACCACACGCCTTTCGGTGGAGACAAACCTTCAGTCTATAGCAGTTCTAAAGAACAGCTCAGGTTCTGGAGTCAGGCAGAGCTGGGTTGGGATCTGGGCCCCGCTACTCAGTAGCTGTGTTATCTTGGGCAAGTTACTCAACATCTCTGAGCCTTAAGTCTGCTCCTGTGCCAAACAGGGATCATCCCAAGTGCACCCAGGGCTGGCACAGAACAAAGGCTCAGAAGCGTGTGAGTTTGGACAGTGTGGAATGTTTGTGTGTTTTGGCAAAGCGTGTTCTGTCACAGGAAGGTAAATGACTTCCTCTAACATTCTGGAAGTGTTCGCCTGCCTCTTACATGAACACAGATAGGAGCGAGTGTGCATATTGACCGCTGGAGCTCACACTTTACATTCCCACTGAGGTTTACAGGATGGAAAAGCAAGCCCCCTCCCCCAAGCAGAAGGAAATGCACAATACATACCCATGTTTCATTGAACATGGAATGAAAGATGCCAACCAAACTGGGATGGATGAGCCCCTCCTCCCCAGAGCCAGGTGGGGTCTCAACAGCCATGACACTACACCTGTGGGCACCTCAAGTGTAAATCCCACACACACGGAACCGGGTGATCCCAGACTCGAGGAGACTTCCATTCAGTTCTAAACCTCTGCTGACCGTGGTTTCCACATCATGAGGTCCAGGTCCCGACAGCAGAGGAACAGACTCGTAGCGCTTGGCCCAGCAACCCACGCCAAGCGCTAACAGACAACTGACCCAACTGGATTTAAACACACATGAGCAAAGCTGAAGGTTTTGGGGACGGAAACGGCTAAGAACAGACTTGGCTGAGCCCCAGCGCACAATATCTCCAGTCCTTATAAGACTTCCGGCTGGGCCTCTCAAGATGACTGCTTTGAAGTCTCTAAAAACTGAAAGCTGTTTGAGGAGAGTGGCATGTGTATAAGAACCTTCCTATTACACAGTGCTCAGAAAAACAAAAGCCCATACCACAGTCTGGAAGTGGACAGTTGTATTAAACAGCATTAAAGAAGAAAGATGTAACTGGCTGGCTTGCTTCTAAGAAGCAGCCGTTGGTACAGCCACCCCACTGGCTATGCATCCTGAGTGGGCCCAGAAGGGCAGACGTTTGAAGCAGAGGAGGGGTAAGAGGCGAGAGCATGACAGTTTTCAATGCATCAGGACGTCACTGGCTGATTCACGCAATGAGGCAGGTGCTGAAGAGAGGCCGTTACATCCTCTGCCTGTGCAAACAGAATGGCTGAGACCCACCCTGCCCCACCCAGAAATAAAACACAGCCCCAGACTGACCTTCAATGGGTGAGTCTTATTCCTCAGCCCAAATCACTGTTCTTGACCAATGCAGTCGATTGAATTGGGGCACTTAAAATGTTATTATGACGGTAGAACTCATCCTAAATGTTCTTACCACAAAAAAAAAAAAAAAAAAACACAAAAAACAAGAAACCCCAAAGAGACACAGGAAGCTTTTGGAGGTGATGGATGTTTAGTACCTGGATTGCGGTGATGGTGACACAGGCCCTAACTCGCCAAACTATATACATTCAATACATACAGTGTTTCGTACACCAATTATACCTCAATAACACTAGAAACCAAAAAGCAACTTCCTTTAAAACGTCTGTGTAGGTTTTGAAGAGGGGTTTCCTCCAATTTCAAGAGCACAGATTGCTGAGCTGGGGAGGGAAGCACTTGCTCCTTTTCCTTCCACAAAGTAAACGTGCGTGAAAGAAACGTGGTTGAAAGTGGCCTCAGCACAGTTGGTGACGGAGACATACAAGGTTCTGAATCTCAAATAAGGGAGGATAATATTAGCAAGACATTTCCTGTAGGGCGAGAAAACCCTACAGAGGGAACAACTAGGGGGCAGTAGAGACCCCATTTCGGTCAGGTCCCAAGGCCCGGGCTCCAATCCTCGCTCTGAGGCACGAGCCAGGCAAGTCACAACCTCCACGGGCTTCACTATTTCTATTTGTAAAACATCGGGAAGGAATGGTCTGGCAGCTGGTGGGTAAGGGGTCCCCTAGCTTTCAAATTCTCTAATCTCATGGAAGCAATTTAGGACAGTTTTGTAAAAGGTAGCCACAACTCGGAAAGGCTTATAATGTCACTTTCTTTTATCCCACTTTTACAAGAGGCAGTATCTCAAACAGGGTTGGGTTTTCCCTTCTCTCTCTCTCTGTCTCTCTCTGTCTCTCTCTGTCTCTCTCTCTCTCTCTCTCTCGCTCTCTCTTTCTTAGGGACAGACTGTATGAGATTCTGGAGTTAAGTGAAGCAAAGAAGATTACACAATACATATACTTGTACTAAAAGGTCTTTAGAATACACATTTTAACACTGCTAGGTGACAGAAATGTACTTCTCCTGTATTCACGACAGCTCCTGGTACAAAGGTGGGTGCATTAAAAGCCACCCAAGGACAGGACAGCCAGGGTCAACCAGTGAGATGGAACAGACAGTGGCTCTTCCCAACGCCACTTCCCAGCTGGCGTTCGAATTCTCACTGGGGTGATATTGCCCCCACAGGGCAAAACTGGTTCTTGTGGGGAGAGAAAAACAATTAGTCTTTTAATGTGTAATGCACAGATATACATACAATGCCTGCACAGATATACATACAATGCCTACACAGACATATAGTTATCGGTGGTATTAAAATTTCATGGGGTTCACAGTAGCTCTATTGAGAACAGCTAAAAGCTGGAAACAACCCGTGGTCATCAACAGCTGAGTGGGTGAACAAATTGTGGTCCATCCAGACACTGGAATATTATTCAGCTGCAAAAAGGAACGATGTACTGATACACGTTATAACATGGAGCAACCTTGAAAACCTGGTGTTAAGAAGCCAGACAACAAAAGGCCACATATTGTCTGATTTCACTTATATGAAATGTCTAGAATAGGCAAATCCATAGAGACAGAAAGTAGATTGGCGCTGAGGGAAGGAGAAATGGGGAGTGACTGCTTAACGGGCACGGGGGTTTTACTTTGGGGTAATGAAAAGGTTGTGGAACTCGACAGAAGTGATGGCTGCACACACTGTGAACATACTAAATGCCACTGAGTTAAAATGGTTCATTTTATATGAATTTCACCTCAATTTTTAAAAAAGTCAAAACAATTCCATGGGGGAAGGCAATTAGGAAAAACATGGTCTAAAATAAGTCTCCTGGAGGGGACAACAGTGGAAAAAAGGCTGAGAAAGACCAAGGTGGGGGATGGTAAGATATATTGTGGATATCACCATAATAAGTGGTTGATTATTAAAGAATTCCAGAACCTTGAAAGGAGAGTGCTTTGGAGAATAACAATTAACTCTCAAAGTGCTCTGTAATTTTCCCCAAATGCAATGACTTGAATATGAAAATTTCCATTAAGAATGCTGTCATTTTACGAGTAGATGGAACTTCTGACCACGCAAGGATTCCGTAATGCAGACTGTCCCACTGGTTCTCCTCCAAATGTCTTTCCTTTATTCTGTATAATTTCTTTTCCTAAGTTCACCAAACAACTTGCTTTAGTTCTTTCCACTCCCCCAGAAAAGCTGACATCCTCCTCAGATTTTCTGAACAGCCAAATAGGAAGTAGAACTTCCTATGGAAACACCTGCCCACTTTCAAACAACAAATAAACCCTTGAAAGGAGAACCACTGTGACAAAAACCTAAACTGGATGGTGTCAGCTTAGCAGTCAGGTGGCAGGGAGACACTCACAGCAGGCTGGGAGGTAGGAGAGCTGTGTTTGGGGGTTGTACTTGGTAAAATTGTCACTTACAACTTGCATGGTGGAGTCAGTCACTGGTGCTGTAGCTTGTCTAGGGGAAGTAGTCGAAGAGACAGAATGTGGCGTGCCGGTCGCTCTTTGCTGCTTGATAGCGAGGTATGGTGAGAAGAGCTCAGGCAAAAATGAACTGAAATGAAGAGTCAGAAATCCTGGCTTCTGAGGTTGAAAAAGGCAGCACGTGGGTGCTTCTGTACACCCCCAGCAAGGGATGAGGGTGAAAATCACCTGAGTGACACAGGCCGTTAAACCATGAGTCTCTGCTTTGGCTAGCATCAGATTAAGGTGGCCAACGTTAAGTCAGGGGGAAGAGGGGTATGAGACAGAAGAGGAAGGAAATATAGCAGACTGCAAAGTTCTGGAAAAGAACTTTGGGTATGAACGATTACTGGCACAGATACCGTTTCCCGAAGAATCAGACCCAGCCGGTCCATCAGCTCTAATGTGTCTTTTGGGGCAAAAATTAATATAAGACCCGGTCTTACAGTAAAATAAGACCGGGCCTTATAGTAAAATAAGACCAGGTCTTGTATTGATTTTTGCTCCAAAAGACGCATTAGAGCTGATGGTCCAGCTAGGTCTTATTTTGGGGGGAATACGGTAGGTTAGTAGCCTGCTAAATCTGAGGGAATCATTGCCAGAGGGATCTCAAGTTTGTTGTATAAATAAAGTCTAGGACTGGCACCCAAACTCGCACCAGGCAGGGATTGGGGCTGTGAAAGTTGCACAGATACCAGGGAGGAGGGACCCCAACACTCACGTGTGATGGCACCAGGGAGGGTTTGTCCAAAGGCAGGAACAGGTGTGAGGAACTGAGGAGGGGGTGCCGCCCAGAGAATACACCCTCCGCCCCCATTCCCACCACACAGGTCCTCACCATGCCCACCCAGCAGTATTTTGTCACAAGAACCCAGTGGCTTGTGTGTCTCCTTCTTTTCCCAAATGGGAGTTTTCATTGTAGTTGTCCTGTCCCTGCCTCACCAGAGAATGGGAATTGGAAGAGGGTTGGTCCCCAAGAAGCCACGTTGGACTGCTGGGCAGGATGCAGGAAATGGGCGCCAGGTGAAACGCACAGACAAGGCAGAGCCCCAACTTTTCGTTTCCCTTCTGGGCACACAGGAGGCCATTTCCCAGCTGCCTCTGGAGTTAGGCTGTGGGTCCCTGAGTTCTTGTCACTGCGGCAGAAGTGACAGATGCAGCTTGCCCAGTCAGGTCTCCTCTCCTTCCCTCCCACGCCATCTGTTGCGGAGACTGGATTTAAGATAGCAGTGCGACCTGTAAGGAATAACCCCCACTGCCTGGTAGTCATGCTGTGGCAGAAGCCAGCAATCCATTTCTGGACTGAACCAATGACAAGGGCAACGTTTGTCACCACAGCCAGCCGGACTTCACACAGTTGCTTCCCTGGGAAGTGGGGTGTGTTCCACCATGGGAAGAAGATATCCAGAGTGGACTGAGACTGTGGTCCGTAATTACTCCTGTTTCCTCACCATTCCTAGGAATCTGAGTGGAAGCGATAAGTGCCACTCCCGGCCTGGGCAACGGCCCAGACATGTCCCTCCAGGCTCCCTCCCTTTCAGGCTGGAAGGAACATGGCTGCAGGGTGCCCTTGGAAGCCTGTACACAAGGCAGACAGTAGTGGCTGGGTGACTCTGGGTGTCAATGATTGCCCGAGGGCCGCCCGCCCACCCATTCCCCCGCCCATTGCAGGTGGAGCAAGAAAGGTCTTTTGTGTTGAAGCCATCATATATTTTTGGGTCTATTTATTACAGAACTAGCATTCCCCTAACACAGTCATTGCTAAGTGGCCATAAGACATTTATGCTACAATTGCACATGATTTTAATCACCAAAGGAATGTCCCTTTTCTCCCAAGATTTTAAATTTCCAGAACCGAAACGTTACAAGTCAAAGTTGCTGCAAGGCAAAGGATAAAAACATAACGAGGTAGTTGCTAGAATCATCGGTAGTGTGGTTGTCAAACGGCAGGTTGCCCACCTATAAGCAGGGTGGTCTCGATTCCCCGTCTGTACAGTGGGGTGCCGGGCAGGTCTGTACATACCTCAGCCGGGATGAGCAAACCATGGCCCTCCCGCCACAACCAACCTGCGGCCTGGGCAGCCCTCGAGCTAAGAATGTTTTTTTACATTTTTAAAGACAAAGAATATGTGACAGAGACCATATGCAGCTTGCAAAAAATATCCACTACCTGGCCCTGCCTTGGAGGGTTGCCTTTAGGCAGTACCGGGCTCAACATAAGCACACAATACAAAGTAACAACATGCAAAACAGCTATTAATGTCTCCAAAAATAAACGCCACATAGCCAAGTTCCGCATTTCATGTTCCCTCCAAGAAACAAAAGACAAACATGAATCGCTACATCTGGGTTATTCTGGCCACAAGGTACTTTCAAAATAAAAAGCTACTGGCACTCCAATTTCACGTCCCTGGAATATGGACTGAGAGAAAGAAATATTTCCCCTTTATAGCAAAGGGACTCGATGGTAGCAGAAGAAAGTCTAGAACATGAGAGCAGGACTCAACTTAATACATTTAGGATGGAGACATTTGAAAATTAGAACAAGACGTTCAGTAGGTATTATAAAACGTTAAACCGATTTAGCAACAGTCTTTAATGCTGGTTTTCCCCGTGAAACAATCTGGCTGTGTAAATACACTGAGAACGGAGAACTGTGATGAAGTCCAGGCAGAGACAACGTAAGGGCGGCCGCCAAAACCTAATTAGCTGGATAATGTTTTCAAACGAGATGCCTGGCAAACCTGGGCTGATGAGAAGGCAGACTAGTTTTGGACATAACTGCTGTCTCCGAGACAGTGTTTCCCAAAGTAGGTCTGCAAACACTGGGCCACAGGTTTGCGGGGTGTATGTGTGTGTGTTGGGGGAGGTGAGTTCCAGGGTCTAAGAAGTCAGGAAGACAAGGCCGGCACGCCACACTGCCGTCTTGGGGAATTACAGTGCACACAGCACCTGACAGGCTCTGAGAAACACTGCAGTGAAGGAAACTGGTGACTGTTTGGCCCAGGACCTTTTCCTTCCACAGTACGCAGTGACATCACCAAGAATTGCAGGTCATTCTGGAATGTGGTGTGTCACCCAGCTCTCAGGTCAATGACACCCCAAGAACCGGGTTTTCCCCAAGGCATGTGCAGTGCTCGTTTTATAAACACGTACTTGAACATTATTTAAAAGCTGCAGTCTTTGCATTATAATCAGATACTCTCAAGATGACTAGCGAGCTTACAAAATTCACGCGTGGCAGGAAAATCATAGTGTAAAGGTACCCTGTTCATTTACCAATGATGAGAAAAATACAGCAGAGAAAATTTTTGCCTGTTTTGACCCAAAGAAAAGTGAGACACTTGCTAGTTGTGGCAGGGCTTTCTGTTCTGGAATGAAATCGGGCATGCCATTTGTGTGGTTTCTCTGGATAAGTTCCATTTATTAATCATTGTACAAAAAAAGAAAAAAAATTTTAAAAAAAATCAAAAAAATCTTGGCATTCATTCGAAGAGAAGTTAC
The DNA here is from genome assembly GCF_036562045.2 of Rhinolophus sinicus. NCBI lineage: Eukaryota > Metazoa > Chordata > Mammalia > Chiroptera > Rhinolophidae > Rhinolophus > Rhinolophus sinicus. Next base: position 28,810,126 of record NC_133765.1, on the reverse strand, counting down.
TATATCCAAATATTTAATATTTTAACATTGTGAAATTTCTACTTTTATAACAGGGCTGGAAACTTTTGGAAAAAATTTTTAAAAGAAACTTATGATTTATTAGAGTACAGGATCCAAAACACGGTTTTAGAAAAATATAAAGTGCCCAAATACCAACTTACACAGGTGAGACAGGCCTTCGGAAGCCAAATGAAGCATTCATGAAGAAACACATTTAAAAACCGTCTAGATACATATTTACATTGGGTCACTAAAGGTAAAACTATCTTTCTTGGCTTTGATGTTACTGTAAGAAAAAAAGGAAATCAAATCAGAAAACCAACAATTATAACTCTCAGCATGCGCCAGTTTCTTAGTAATGCATCTCGTTAATAGTTATTCCACATCTTCTAATTTTCACCTTTAGACGAGTAGTGTAAAACCCCCAGCCTCAGGCAGGCTGGGCATTGTGAGTGGTCACAATTTTGAATGCAAGTCCAAATCGTCTGCCTTTGGATTGGACGGACGAGGAACGTGGACACTGAACGATAGCGAATTCAGGCTTGGAAGGAGTCGGGTGGCCAAATCCCCATCTTTTGCTAATAACTGCTTAACAGCCGTCACTTGCTATTAAACGTCTCAGGTGGCTTCCCCAAACCTCAGTCATCCCAGGGTTTCCAAAGGATAAACAAGAGGCCGTCATCAAACATGGTGGGAAAATACTGCATGCAAATGGGACAGACAAGCAGCGAGGCGGGACTGGGTCCCCGCCCCCTAAAGCCTCGTTCACTACAAACTGGAGTCTTTTAAACTTAGAGAGTAAAGTAACTAGGTCCTAACTCCAGAGGTCAGCTTCTAATGGGGAACTACTAGATTAGCCCACGTGAGATCAGGCAGGTCGAAAATGGTGGGAGTCCCAGAGCTGCATACAGACTTGGTACCTTCATGCTCAGTTACTAAGAACATGGAAAAAAAGCCAGTGGGATCTGAGTAAGACATCAGACTCCCCCGTGGGACTTGACTACAGGCTTCATCCTTATGCTTTCATGGCCATGGTAACTCGAGAAAGCAGATTACACTCATGTTTCCCTTCCCACTGATCAAACACTCTTCAAATGAAAGATATTTATTTCTACCCTGCCACATTCAAAAAGGTCTTCAAGTGATTCTGAGAAATGACAGGGGGCATGAAACCTTTTTCATTCATTTTTAAGGTTCACTATTTCTTTTTTCTGGTTACAAAAGTGAAACCTCATTTTGTCTTCGGAGACCACAGACTATCATTTCTAAAAGCAAACATTTTAACATCAGATTGTACTTCCCACTATAAAGAGACCCCATCACTGATTTATGATCCACTCATGACACTGGAGTAGATTTTCAAAATTAAAAAAGAAAACAGAAAAAAAAGGTACTTCATTTTAAAGGGAGGAATAGTGGATGAACATGTTAGAAATCCATCCCCAAGGCCATTACTATGCATTTTCTCAAAGAATTTTATGTAATAAAGTAGAAAAGTAATGATTCAAAGAGATAAGAGCATAAATCCAAGAGGGGACTGTGGAAGGGAAAACTGTATTATCCCCCTAATTCAAATAAAGAACAAGATAAATGCCTGAAAACTCTGTTTCAATTAGAAAAGAACAAATGTAAATGATGAGTTTGCTAACGTCTCAATCTCCAAGATGCTGCCAAGATCACTGACAGCTTCACCTCTGAATAAGCAACTAAATTCAGGGTAAAAGACAAACAGTCCTGATTTAGGACTGCACGTGTCTCACAGAGAAATCAGAAAAGAAATGACTGCAAACGTGTAACCCCATCTGTCCAGCAAATAAGATGTTCTGAGACAAATGTTAAGAGACAAAATGGAAAGTGAAGAAAAAGAACGATGGTAAGAGTGTTGACGGTGAGACCTCATGAAGACAGAATGTCACACACGGTCACCACAGGACGAGCATACAAGCCATGCCACTGAACACAGTGCCTTTCAAATGAATTCACTAGTGTAGGCGGAGAGCGGCGTTGTGTTTGCAGCTGGAGGAGAGCGTATCTAAACTCAGAAGGAGGCGAGTGGCACTCCTGGGTGAGTGGCCTTCCTCGTCGGGTGACTCCAGAGGGGTCCGTGGAGGCTTCTTCCGGAATCCTGCTCTCCTGGAAGACGGCAGCGGCGGAGGTCCTGTGCTCTCGGGACTTACTGCACATGCTCTTTCTCTGCGCTGTAAATATTCTGCACGGCCTCGTACACAGAGCCCAGGTCCTCGGGGTAGCGGAGCTCCAGCTCTGCGTTGGGGATGTAGTGAGTGCCCGTGAACTCTGAGAAATAGCGTCCCACGTCGGGGTGCGAGATCTCCTGAGGCTCCACATTATATTCCAAGTTTTCTGTTGACAAAGAGGCACATTCTAGTTAACACACTTTTCTGCGGCGTCATTTATCCAGACCACCTCCTAGCAACCTTTTCTGAGTGGCACTTCTGAAGCAGAGGAAAGGAAAGACAGAAGGTGTTTACAGAATTTGGAGGAGCTGAGAGGAAAAAGGCAGCGGGTGGCAGTCGGGGGACGAAGGGAAGGAGGCATGGGGTCCCCAACAGCTCCTTAGCGAACAGAAGTACTTTCCTATTCTCTGAACAAGATGTCTGGCTTCAGCAAAGACCAGCAGTCTCCTGGGACTGGCACACCAGAGACTCACCCTGTTCCTCTCAGTGATTTAACACACAGTCAATCGGACAGGACAGGGCATCGCAGCCCGCCCCATGTCACCTGCGGCTAAGCTTCCGAAGCCTCCACATACACCATCTGGTGACAAGTCCTGTACCTGTCATCTTTCCTGTCTACTAATATGGCCCCTCCCACAGAGACCACACTGTTCCACCCCAGTTCCCTGCAGCAGTGGCTGTGTGCCTCGGAAGGCAAGTGCTTCACAGGGCAGCACGAGATCCAGGGGCATGAACAGACAAGGGGCTGCCAGCTCCAGACCGGACATGGAGGTGGGGTGTGACATTTGTGTAATCTAAAAAACCGTGCTATCTCCATACCCTGCTATTTTGCTACTAGAGAAATAAATAAAAAATAAGACTCCTTTAAAATGGATTAAAAAATAAAAGATGACAGTGCAGGCAAGGTATTTTAAAGGCTAAAATCTTTTCAGATGGCTTCTTCCCCCCAAGTATTTGGAAGAGGACTCCTCCAGGGGCCCAATGAAAGGACGGCCCCTGTGCACCCTTCCTTGCCCCTCCCCCCCACCCTCAGGAGAAGCCCAGCCTCACATCCCATGACCTGGCACCAGAAAGGAGCTCGCCAGGCAGCCTGTCCCCACTGTCCCTGCGTTCCAGGGCAGTGTTGGTTCCCACCAACACGAAGCCACACGTTGCACAGCCTATCACTGGAATTAACTCAAGTGAGTCTCTGCACACGCCTGGCCGTCAGACTGACTCACACCCACAGTGCAGTGCTTCATCCCCAAACATCCTGAAACACACTCAGGACACTCGGTTGCCTCCACCCAGAGGCCGTGTGCCCCGAGTGCACAGGACAAAAACGAGGAGGTTATCCCAGCATTACCTACGACAGTGAAAAAGTAAAAACAGTCTACACATCCAGGTACAGGTCACTATGTAAGTAAATGATGGCACGTGAACTCAGCAAAATAGTAAGTAAAATGCCTAGTAATCGGGAAAATGAGCCGTGTGTCGTCAAGACCCTATGGAGGAACGTAAGAACCTACGTGCTCCTTAGACGAGCCTGGAAGGCCACATATCCGGGTTGCTGCATTACGTGGCATGTCTACCTATTTTAAATGGATTCTTTTAAACTGGGCACTTACAAGGTGCCAGGCTCCAGCTCACAGAATGCTCACCAGACAAGGTGGTCTGACTCCCTTTTGCTAAACTGCAGCAGAGTGAAGGACCTGCCCACAGGCGGATTCAACCAGGCCTTAAATGTAAGACAGTCGGACCTGGGAAGGGCAGGGTGACTGCCACTCAGGATGGACCCGGGCGAGAGGGAGGGGCGGGGGCAGGCTGAGAGCAGGCTGCAGCTGACGGTTCTCTGCAGAAACCAGGGCCACCCACGCTTCTTCAGACAGGAGAGTGGGCAGTCTGCTAATTCAGACCCCTCTCTGCTGTGACTATACTCTGAGGTGACTTAGGTCCTTCTTTGTGTTCTACAGTTTCTAATGTTGTCATCGGAAAAATCAGTAAATGTAAAAACAACTTCCATGTTTCAAAATGCCACTGGCTGAGAAGATGCCCTTTCCTGCCCACCTCCCCCTGCCGCCCCTCCCCCAATGTGTGAAGTGTTGGCTGCATCTCCCTTGGGGAGGTGGGGGGGGGAGGGGGGTGTCACCACGGCCTGGTGCCTTAGCCAGGTCAGCTGCTGAGGTTTTCACAGCTGGATTTTCTTGCAGAGGTACACAGGCATATCAGAGGGAAGGAAAAGAATCGGGAATGCCACCAGGAGCTGTAAGTCCCCTTGCTCTAACGGGACCACTGTTACCTGTCATAGGATAGGCAGGATAGAGATATTTCAGGTAAAAAGAATTCAAGTGCGTAATTCAGAACTACTGCTTTGCCGCCAGTTTGTCAGGAGCAGTGGTTCTCAACCGGGGGCACTTTGCCTCTGACGGGGTATTTCTGGTTGTCCTGATGGGGGGCTGCTACCGGCATCGAGTGGGCAGAAGCCAAGAACGCTGCTAAGCAAATGGGGGGCCCCCAAACACAGAACTGTCTGGACCAAAATGGCGATAGCGCCTGCTGTGAAGAAAGTCAGACATACAAGAGGCATGACAGGTGAGACAGAGCGCCGGGGAAAGCACGTAAGGGGTGGGCGCCACTGCACGAGATGCTTGCTCACAGCCCGCCCCTGGCGTTTAGAGGGCCTTGGACGGACTCCAGTGCATGTAGCTGCCTGGGCTCCTAGCGTCACAGGAAAAAGGTATTAATTAAAAAAATTTTTTTGAAGGAAAAAACACTATGATGAGTTGGCAACGATGCATTATGAGGGGAAAATAAATCCCACTCCACTAAACAAGGTTTAAAAAAAAATCTACTAAAGAGGAATGAGAGAGAAATCTAAGGGATACAAAATTTAATTGAGCAAAATATTAAACAGGGACTACTTAAAAGTCCTGGAAAAATCTTGAGAAGTCTTTCCCATTCCCTTGAAATTTCCAGAGACATGTGCCTGCTTATTTTAAATTTTCAAGCTTCCCACAAATATATGAATGGAAACACCACCTACGAGTCCTGTGGGGGCAGGTGTCCCACCCTGGTCCCCTCCTCCCCCACCAAGAGGAAACCACCATCAGTGTGAGGGGATCTTTCTAGTAGCTAGTCCTTCTATGAACATACATATGTGTATCTACATATAACTACATGTACTTAGAGAAAATTCAGTATTATTTTATGTTTATTCATACAAAACACACAAGCATTCACCTGCAACTGGCTGATTTCATTGCAACTTAGTATGCCGTAGTTTAGATACAGCCCGATCTACCAGGCCAGCCCTTATGAATGACACTGACGTGTGATTATAACAAGGGGACCACAGGCCCGCTGGGTGAGGTGTTTCTCTAGTGGAGGGACCGAGGGGAGCAGAATGAGCACCTGAGATTTTGACAATTTAAAAGAAAGCGCCATACTGCCCTCTGAAATGGTTGAAAATGTACCCACCCCCTGGCCTGATGCGAGGGGATCCTCACACACATGCCAGCACGTGCAGACACCATGGGCTGTTTGCGTGTGGGTGTGTGAGTGGGGGTGTGTGCTAGAAACTTTCGGTCAGACGTGTAAGGCAAGTTACGGAACAGGGAACTAACATTTGGTGAGGGCGTACCACGTACCAAGCCTTCTCCAGGGTGCTCTCATTATATACAAAACACGCACAAGAAGGCGATGTTCACATCGCAGTTGAACAGTTGAATTCCTGATCCCCCCGTATGGGCAGCTGACTGAAATTCAGAGCATCTGTGACATTCATTCCCACATATCTAAGCACATCTAAGAAGTGCGTAGGGAAGTTGAGACCCGAGTCGCCCACCTGGGGCCGAGAAAGTATTACAGCACGCCCCCTGGTGGGGAAAATGATAAATATGCAAGATGCTGCATATCCCTCCACTAGGATTTAGGTGAAATCTCACATATTGACAGAAAAATTCCCTTAATTGTGCAGACTAAAACTATTCGAAGATGTCATGCATGCAGGTGGTCTATAATTCATTCTTCAACTCCCTGTGAAGAGCTATGAATCAGAAGAGCATTCATCAATGGGTTCTACCCAGGTTACTAGGATCACGGAGCCAAAGGCTGAAAATTTAGATGAAGTTTAAAAACAATATAATTGAAAGCAAATAAGTTAACCCAGAAATGTTAAATAATATATATTAAATAAGTGTTTTTAAAAATTTAGCCTCTCAAGGTCTCCCACTGGCTAAATATGGGCTAATTTGAGCATAAAATTGTTCCAAATGATTTTAACACATTGACTAAACAAAAATCCGGGAATCTATGGCAGGAGGGGGTAAGGAAAGATAGAGACAGAGGTGGAAGCGGAGAGGGAGGAAGGAGAGGAAGAGGAAGGAGAACAGGAGGAGGAGGGAGAAGGTGAGGGAGGAAGCTCTTGTTTACAGAAGTAGAGGGAATAACAGCAGTAGAAAAATCACCATTTTGCAATTCTCACATCATAACTTAGGGGAGGAAATTCAGTCGGTGCTAAGAACATAAGGAGAAAGGTTACTGGGGAAGAGGACACGCACAGGATGTCACAGTACGACTCCTTGGATTTCTCATTAACTGCACAGGGAACACTGTGCCTTAGAGTGAGTCGCTATCTCAGCCAAGCCACCAAAATCTGCCTCACGAACAGAGAGACATCAAACACCACAGGCCTCTGGATGAGACGCAATCGTGACGCACACGGCATCTGATAGAAGGATTCCAGCCAAAAATATCAACCTGATATCATCAAGCTTCAGACTTAACTTCTGGTTTACAGACAATGCACAGATAAGGCAACCGTAAGACAAATCTGGAATGGTAGGCCATTTATAAGACAACAGGCCTGCACTCGTCAAAGAGTCAGTCTTGTGAAAAAGTAAAGAAAGGAGTAGGAATGAGAAACTGTCCTTTATTAAAAAGAGACTCAAGAGACATAACGACCAAACGCAGTGCATAACTCCTGGCTGGATGGATCATGATTTAAAAATGAACACACACACATACAGACACATACATACCCTGTAAGAGTTGTTCTGTGACAATTGGGAAATTGGAATACTGACTGAATACTAGATAACGATAAAATAATTTTTATTTATTAGGTGTGATGATGTAACTGGTAATGCAGAGGAAGAAATGTCCTCATTCTTAGAATAGGCATGATTGAGTATTTAGGTCATGATGTCTGCAGGCTTCTTTCAAATGGTTCAGCAGAAAATTTGAATCTCTATCTGTAGTTCAAACAAACATGGTAAATGCTGTTGATTCTAGTGGAGCAAGTGTGGGGTCGGTATCACTGTGTTCTTTTAACTATTTCACACGTTTCAAATGCTCTTACTCCAAAGTTGGATTCAAAGAGAGTTAGCCTGTCAGTCACAGTTTGCACTCATCCCCTAGTTTGTACTTCGGCTGATGAACCTCTCTGACAGGGATTCCATCCCTCCAGCCGGACGCGAGCACTGACTAGGGGTCTGGAATGACAGGCGGTGCCAGGGCCTCATCAGAGAACAGGGCTGACTTGCTTGTGCACCCACAGGGCTCAGGATGGGGCGAAGGAACGGGATCCACAGGGGGGAAAGAGTGGAGGTGAAGGCGCGACGACTCAGAAGGGCGGGTGCTCAGGGCGTGCAGAGCAGGCACCCACGGCCCAATCTGAGGGCAGTGGGGGAAGGGCAGGGGTGCCATTAAACCTGAAGCAGGACCCAAAGCTGGGGGTGGGGGCAGGGCTGCTCATAAGGGACAGCCACCTGTGCAAGACCTGAGAGAATGACGACCTCAAGGAACAAACAGTTGGATCCGGCTGGAGCATGACAGGGTAGGAACAGAGATGGGGTTGTGAGGAGGGTCTAGATCACCTCTGGGCCACGCAAAGGAGTCTGGTCGGCCAATACTATACTTCTGATAAGACAGCTGAAACAAGTGGAAGGTCCTCTAGCTGCTGTTAAGGAAATGCCCTGTGGAGGGTGAGCCTGGAGGTGGGTGCCAGTTAGGAAGTTGGGGTAATTTAGGCAAGCAATGTTCGTGGCATTGAGAAGGGCAGGGCAACAGGAATGGAAATAAGTAGATGGAAATATGAGAGACAGACATTTAGGAGATGGAATCTGTGATTTGTTGACTAACTGGGTATGTGATGGGGGTGCGGGGGCAGAGAAGAGATGGTGCCCGGGTGGCACAGTTCCATGAGACGAGCAGGAGCAGGGGGTGGGGATGAGGAGTGACGATGAGTTAAGAATATCTGAGCCACCTGAAGAGCTCCTGAGTGCAGATGCCCAGGGGCTTGAGAGGTGGGCAAGGGCCCAGAAAAGAGCCCGGGATGGCAATAAGGCTTTGGGAGTGGCCACCACATGCACCAACAGTGAGAATGAAGGAGGTGACCCAGGGGAGCCCCACAGGGTGAGAAGAGCCCTGAGTGCCCTTCTGGGGGAACCTACAATGGGACGCCTCTGCATCACTTACCGCCAAACCCGGCACCCGGCTGGCACACAACAGACGTCCAGGAAACACACTTAAAATGTACTTTTAACAAAAGAGAGAGCCCCTACTTTGTAGACATACACAGTGAAAGAGCTACAGATGTGACATCTGGTATTTGCTTCCAGGGAGGAGGGGGTGGGGGGTGGAGAGGCAACAGTGAAGCCTGACCCTGTGATAAGCACTGAAGCTCCTACGGGAGCCTCACCTGGGTCCTTCCAGTCATATAGTGACAGAATCACTAGTGGAAAAAGATGGACAGTTACCGTAAGGCGAGACTGGTTGGTCAGCTCTAAAAATTTTCTAAAAGCCTCAGAATTTAAAATTTAAAAAGGTAATTTGCTAACATTACCCACAACCACTTAGTTCAATCTCAGTTTCAGGGAGTGTAAAACTGACAACCAGATATTTAACTTTCTTACAAAGTCACTACAATGATGACTCTACACCTTACATTGCATGTTTACTTAAGATACAATTCCTGAATCTTCAAACTGGACACCAAACAAATTCAGAATACCTAAAACCAAATATCGTTCTACCACCTCTAAACATGTTTAAGTTAACATAAATGTTTCTAGAAACTCAAATATCAAACACTGAAAGTGTTAAGATCAAACCTATGTAACGGGCAATGAATGCGAAAGGCGAAGCCGCAGACGCCGGGCAGCAGGGTTGACGACAGGCAATTCCCTTCATGCTTGTGACACACTCCACGATGCACAGTCTGAAACGCTTCCCACTGATTAGTGGGGGGAAGAAAGAGTCCGCAAATCATTCAACAATTTCCAAATCGTGCTGATTATTAGAAACTGGGAGTGTGCTCTTCTGTCACAGCTTCAAGTTAAATGAAATCACTGCGCGCGCCTCTGCCTCCCCCGGGGCACACACATCAAGCCCCTCCGACGACTGCCCCACAATACTGACCGAGGCTAAAGCGACCTGCGGTCTCTAAACAGAATTCCTCCTGTTGTATATGACCCTCTCTCACCTTCCGATGAATTAACAATAATTCCTATGAATGTTTTTATAGGCTTTTTGATACTTGAGATTTTTATACACATAGTGTTTCTATTAACGCACCGACCAGACCAGAACCTTGAGTTAGGTCAAGCCTGATGTTTTAGGCCAGGCACAAAAAGGTGTAGCTTGATGGTTATGGCTAAGGCTCCTTGCCACGCGGCCTAGGACTGGATTCCTACTTTCTCTATTTACACGCCTCGATGTGCTTCCGTTCCTCGTGTGTAAGAGCATGACGATGAGGAAGGAAAATGGCGAGTCCTCAAGTGGGGTCAGTACAGAAGTGCTGCCTGTCACGGAGCTGCACTGTCCTGGTATTTGCGTTCGTTTTTATCAATAAAATGAATGTCACGAACGCCTTGACAGGCAGGCATGCAGTAAATTCATCCCATTAAATGGAGGAACTAAGAACAGGGAGGCTCACAGGAAGGCACTTTTGCCTCTAACCTGCCTGCACGGGCTCCCTTTGCCTGTCTCAGGAGTGCCCTGGGCTGGCACCTGTCAGGCTGGCAGTGGCCCACCTACCAGCACACGTGCTGTTAGAGCCAGCGCTGTGGCTTACAGGTCTCACGTGGCCTCACTGGGGGAGCACAGTGGGCTGTCACTCTCAGGAGGCCAGAGGGTGCTAGGGTGGCTCCCCCAACAGTGTCCATTCAATGCCCTCCAGTTCAAGCAGGGGGTATGGGCAGAGCACAAGCCGACCCTCTTCACCTGGAGGGAGCCCACGGTAGTGCCTGGGAAGCAGGACTTTTGGGAATTTGATTGGCAGAAGCAATGACCAATCAGAAGAGAGGTCAGCAGCCACACTGGAATAGGGTCCTAGCTGTCTGTGGTGGTGATAGAGGGGAGACCCTGAGGACCGTGACTACGTCACCAGTAGTACAGCCGCATCAGGACATACCACCCAGGTTTAGCTGAATATTGGCCCTAGCGAGGTTAGCCATGGGACACTGCCATCTTGGAATAAACTGATGACCTGTGCTCACAGCATCGGAACACTCAAAGGTGTGCTTAAAATAAGCCCAGGTGTCACTAAAGGTACAGACAAGAACTAGCCACTTACCTTGGGCTGCGTATCTGCATGAACCATCCTCCACCAGGACATTGTAGAAAGGCTGATGATGGCCATGAGGCAGGCTGTGGACGTTCATGTTTCGAATCCATTCGTGTCCCATCATGCAGGTGGGGTCCCAGCCATAGATCACACAGTTATAGCCGTACCTGATGAACACAGGAGCAAGGGCCAATCAACTCCCTGCGACCCGGTCACAGCAACGGTGCAATGCAGAAATAGTGGCTTGGCTTCTCCCAAGCTCCCATTCTTACAAGTTTACCTGCTTGTATCCATGTTGAATCATTGTCCAGGATACCCTTGCCTCTCTTTATAAACCCCTCTCGCTATCAATATAGCACTTCAGTTAGGAAAGAATAAACTTTTTGACAAAGAGTGACGAGACAAGTGGTTATCAATGTGGAAAAAGGTATTGGACCCAGGCCTGACAACAATACACAAAATTGGTTGTCAGAAGAACAGACCTAGGGAAAATGCAGAACTTTTAAACTATCTTCGTGAATCGGGACAGCGAATGATTTCTTAAACAGGGTACTAAAAACACAACCCATAAAGCAAGAGATTGATCAATCTGACAGCTTTATTAAAGGACCCTTATTCAAACAGACTTTGTGTGTGTGTATACACACATATATGTACTATGTATGTATGTGTGTGTATAGACAGACAGACAATTGCGGAAACACGATCTGAATAGAATAGACATTTGATGAGGTTAAGGAATTGTTTATACTTTTTCTTAGCTAAAATACATTTACAAGATGGTAAATGTATTTTTTTTGTTTTTAGGTTTTTTGTGTAAATGTATTTTTAACAAAAGAGAGAGCCCTTACCTCGTAGACATACACAGTGAAAGAGCTACAGATGTGACATCTGGTATTTGCTTCCCAGAAGGAGGGCGTGGAGTGGAGAGGCAACAGTGAAGCCTGACCCTGTGATAAGCACTGAAGCTCCTACGGGAGCTTCACCTGGGTCCTTCCAGTCATTTTTCTGCTCTTATATATGTTTGAAATTTCCATAATAAATAAAACATAGAATTCAACAGAAGAATGAAAACACCAGCCAAAACCTGGGAAAAGATATCTGCAACTTCTGTGCACACAGAGACAAGTATACAAAAAAAAGAATGACTGAAAATCAGTAAAAAGACAAAGAATGCCATCGAAAAATACGCGAAATACTTGAAGAGGCACTTAATCAAAGGCAACGTGAACGCCCAGGAAACCTATGAAAAGAACCTCATCTGCATAGTAACCAGGGAAACGCAAAATTAAAACCACAATGAAATGCCATTTGCCATTTACTACAGAAGTGCCTTTTTAAAGGTCTGGCAATCAGCTCCCAGCCGGCTGGTAGGATGTAAATCAGTGCAATCACTTAGGATAGTTTAATTCTATGTAAATCCACCCTGCGCACACCCTACCCACTAGCAAATCCCTACCCACAACTCAGATTCAAGATGGAGACTGAAAGAAAGCTGCTTCCGTCTTCCCACAAACAAAAGGGTCAGACATGGAAAGGTCACAAAACCCCGAGAAGCCCTCCCAGTCAGGAAGGCCAGTCCTTAAAAACACAAAGGTGAAAGACACACTTCAGCTTCCGGTCCTCCTGGAGTGAGCGCTCAGTTGCTGCTTGGGAGTTGGGTCCCCTTCAGGCACGTCCATCCCTGCGGCGCTGCCCATGGGGCACTCACCTCTTGTGCTTCATAATGAGCCCGATGGAGTAGCAGACGTCTCTGTGCTTCTCGTGGGAACGCAGCTTCACCTCCACGCCCACATCCTCCTTCTTGCGCTCAATGTGCTCTAAGGTGTGCTGCACCAAATAGCCCACCGCCCCGTGCTGCCCGGGGTCTAGGGTTTGGATGTGCTGGAGTATGTCAAGCACCTTCAGGACGAGACAGAAAGACTAGGTGATAATATTTTTATTTAGGCCTTTTCTTTTCCACTGCACTACACCTACCTAACCTGACAAAGGACGGCAAGGCGGGGCCAAGGGGCTCTCCCAGTCAGTGCCCCCGCCCTAAGCCCGGGCTTGGTGCACTCACTTCTGAAACTGGGAACTGGCCCCAGACACCCAAGTTCAAGCAGCGTGAAGGTAAGGGATGGTCTGGTGACACAGAGGACAAGAATCAGCATGGGGCAAGGAGGCAAGGGCCTGCCATCTTCAGGCACATTTTGGACTAGGTGAACTCGCAAACGGTCTTGCTTTCTTGGTCAGTGTCGGTTCAGTTTTTTAGACACAAAAAGGAAACAATTTGAAGCTGCCACTCATGAGTGGGGAGGAAAAATAAATGCTAAGCCGCTTCAATCAAGATCAAGAGGATGTCTGACAGCGCTGCCTCAGTGCTGGGGAAGGTGGAAGAGGTCACAGACAAGCCACTGAAGGGACGCAAATTAGTTTAGTTTCTGATGTTAAACGTGCCTGAGTACCAGGGCTCTGAGATCCTACTGGTCACTTTCATTATTTTAACTGACAATGGCATTTTATATTCAAGTGGGCAGGGAGAAACCATATCTCTGTGGGATTTAAATGACTAGCTAGTGGAAGCAGAATTCAAGGTTATATTCTTCCTACTGTACCTGGTGTCTCTACAGAAAATCAAATTCTAGTAACGTGAATACACACATGGACATGCAAACACAGTTACATTACAGCCTTAGCAGAGGGCCTCTGACACGTCTGTCTTTTGGAAACAGGCTCTTTCCCTACTTACTGGGTCCTAAGACAGAGCCACCTGGATTCTAGTCCCAGATCTGTAAAACTCACTATTTTTCCCTTTGAATTCATTTATTTGCTTATAATGATGATTAATAACAGCCCTATTTCCTGATAGATTTGGAACCTGTCAAAGTGTGAAAACTACCGTTGTATGCAATGTAAGCTCTTATTCTAAAACCCAATCTTGCCTTCCAGGTTGAGACGTGCAGGGTCTCAGTCTTTACTGAACACTTGTTCTTCACTGGTTGCTGTGCCAAGCCCATCACTTTTTTGTTTCATTTAATCCTCCCAACTTGCAGGTCATCAATATACTATGTTTCATAATGAGCCCAATGGAGAAGCAGACATTAGGCTTAGCGAAGGGAAGTAACTTGCCCGAGGTCATGGGGTTCTGAAGCTGTGGGTGAGGATGGGCCCTGGGGCTAACTCCAAACCCTAGGTCTCACCACCATCACACAAAGCAAGAGTAGGGATACTTTAATGAACTGTTAAGAAAAGTTTCAGACACTTAAAAAATAGAATAGAATTGACACAAAGTACCTCAAACCCAGCTTCCACCACTGTCAGCTGAGAGACAATCCCCCATCCAGCTCCCCCCCCAATAGAGGTCTTTTAACTTGGGGACACTAACAACCTTTATCTTTTGTAGCTAAAAGCACTGGATTTAACAGTAAGCTTCTATTCACTGGGTTTGCGTAATGCATTCCTTGTGTTCCCCTATCAGTTCCAACCAGTGAGGACTAACTAGGCTTCTGCTACATTCCACAGACTCAGCTTCCCCTCCTTCCCTAGCAGCCCCTCCCACCAGCGCAGGGAAACAGGCTTAGCTTGGATTCTTCAAAGAGGTCCCAGTACCAGAGGAGGAGATGAGGCTCAGGGATAATCCTCCCCTCCCTCCCTTGATGTGTGGATGGCAGGGTGAAGGGAGGGGGCAGACACGGAGATGATGTGGTGATATGGACCTCCTGTGTTCCCGAAGGGCAGTGCTGACAGCTGGGGACCGTGATGTGTCCAAACCAATGTCTCGGCCTCGAATCCCGAGTCCATGACTTCTGGGGTACAGATCTCGGAAGAGGGAGCCTATCACTCATGATTGGCAAACCTTTTCGGTAAAGGGCCAGAGGCTAAATATTTTAGGTTTTGTGAGCCATATGGTCTCTGACTCAACTACTCCCCTTGGCTGTTGTAGCTGGAAAGCAGCCAGAGACAAGCAAGCAAATGGACGTAGCTGTGTGCAAATAAAACTTCTAAGACCAGGCTGTAGTTTGCAGGCCTTGCTCTGTACCCTTAACGGCAGGCTCCCCTGAGGCTCTCCCTGAAAGTGCGTGGCTCCATCCTCTGGATGCCCACCTGTCTGTGGGCTCCTCTCCTTTTGAGCCGATGCTGTGCCCCTGCCAAATGTTCTGGGACAGTGGCACCCAGTTCCAGGTCCCATTAAATTCAACATACCCCAAACTGAACACGTTCTCCCTCCCCAAAACAGGTCTGTTCTCCAAATACCCATTTTTCACGTGGCCAGACAGTTGTTGGGAAATCTGGATATCCTCTCAGAGCCTTTCCCCTTAAACACCTACTGTGTGGCAGGAACTATGCTGAGGGCAAGGGGACTAATTCCAGTAAAGAAAGAAACAGCGATGGTCCTCGTCCTTAAAAGGCACAGGCGAGTGGAGCAGGAGGGTCAAAAGGCAAGGGCAGCACAGGAGCAGCACGATGGGAGAAGGGGCCAGAGAGGGGGTGTCAGAGGCAGAAGGGAGCCAGCGATGGAGCTGAGGAACAGAAAAGGTGCCCCAGGCAGAGATGCAGCACGTGCAAAGGACTGACACAAAGGACAGGGACAAATGAAGGAGGAGGTGGTCGTGGCAGCAGAGAGTACAGAAAGAGCAACCATGGGATGAGAAAGTCCGGGCAAGGAGGGCCAGGCCACCCAGGACCTAGGAAGCCACACTAACAAAATGAGCCAGGCTCTCCTAGGAGCCACCACAGGATCCCACGCAGCGAGGGGACGTAACTGAGATGGGATTAAGATCACTGACAACCGTGTATAAAACAGGTTCAAAGGGTCTCAGCGTAGTGGACGGAGAGCACGCAGGAGGCCGACGCAATGACTCAGGAGACAGAGGCACGTGCGGATGTAGGGGCATCTGGACACGCTGCTCTGGAGCCCGGGGTCCAGGCAGGCCCTGAAGTCGCGGGAGAACAGGTGAGGTCAGCTGGGGGAAACGTGCAGAGTGAGAACAAGTCTAGAAACTTCCCTACGGTGTGCAGGTTTAAGGGCGAGTCAGAGGACCAGGAACCAGCAAGAGCCTGGGAACCAGGAAGCACAGAGTAGCGGGAACAGCGCGTCCTGAGTAGCAAGTGGCCCCCACTGAGGAGAAAAGATAAGGAAAGACATGCATCTGGCGGATTTGGCAGCAAAGACAATGGTTTATCAAAAAGGGGTCAGTGGCTTCCTTGGCAAGAGCCGCTGGCGAGAAGCAGGGGTGGCAATGTGTGCCCGTGTTCTGAGGAGTGCGTGGGAGGCGAGGCAGGTGGCCGTCCCACTCGCAGGCCGGCCAGCACGCCAGGATTTCAGCCCTGTGGGGGAAGAGCGATAAGAAGGCAGCCGCAAGGAAATGCCAGCGGCCCGTCATGGGAGTGCTTTTTGTTTTTTTCCCCAAAGATGAGAGAGATTCCGAGTATGTTTAATGCTGACAGTAGACAGTAGAAACAGGGAGTTGAAGATCTAAGAGAAGAAAGGAAAACAGCAATCCCTTCTGGAAGTTGGACCCAGACTTCCAGAAAGGCTGGAGAGTTGGACCCAGAGCACAGGTGGGCTTGCCTTGGAAAACAAGAGGGACATCTTTCCCACTGAAATGCAGAGGAAGATGAAGGGATAACCACAGATCAAAACAGGGACGCAGGTCTGGCAGCAGGAGAACGTCCCTGACTGCTGGCTTCTTACAGACAATCTTGCCTTAGCCCACTGACCCGTGGGGAGGGGGCAGGGAATGCAGCCTGTGGGTGGGCTTGGGTCCATCCATGCCTGTGTGGGAGACCTCGGCAAGTTACCCAACTTCTCAGTGCCTCAGTTTTGTAAAATGGCAGAAAATCAGTAGGGACCCCACAGGGTTGGAAGGAAGTGTTTGGTAAGTGTTATTTAAAAGTTGACCATCACATACTCTCTGCAGCCACAACAACCTCGGATTACTGAGCCCGTGACCAAGTGGACTTGTTTATTTTAGCTCTTTCTGATTTAATGCAACTGAAAACAAGCTTACCTTCTGGTCTTCCCAGCTCGGGAAGGTTTCCCATTTACCTAACCAGGTCAAGCAGATTCTAAGCCCTCCACACACAGATCTCATGCCCTGAAAACTATGTTCTCCCCTCACACACGTACACATTCAGAGACCCTTGTCAAGTGGCTCTCTGCTGCAAACACCGAGCTCACCACCTTTGTGCCGTGTGCTCGCTGTTCCTGCCCGTTGGAGGAACCTACTTTTCTGCCTTCTGAAGTGGTTTCCCATCCTTCCACGCCCACCTCAAACCCTTCTTCCAGAGAGGAGCCTTTTCTAATTACCTAGTACCCCTGGAACCCTCCTCATGGGGAGCCCCTCAGCTTTCCTTCACTGTCTCGGGTGTCGGTTCCCTGGCCAGGGTGTGTGTTGACGGAGGGGAGTCAGCTACACCTTGGGAATGAGCCACTGTCCATCCCTGATCTCTGAGTGGGGGGCGTATCTCTGCCAGGAATAAATGAATGGTTATCACGAGCACATATGTTCTGTGTGTAACACGTCTGGATCTTGTTTTAGTGACATTTGCTTGCCAGGAAGGCAGCCTTGGTCATTCTGTGGACCCCCTGGGGATCCCCAGCAAGCAGTCAGTGGTGGAAGGTAAGGACGCAGAGCTTCTGCAGACTTTCCCCCGCAAAGGAGATGTTAACCTCACCTCTCCTAAGCTGATGGGCCGCTTAAGCATGGAATTTACTTATAAAGAACCTTGCTTTGAAAGGATCTCTGCATTTTATAAGTTATGAAATTCCTGAATGAATCTAAAGTAAAAAGTGACAAGAATTAATTATGCACATCCTAGCATCAAAAATAAAAAAATAAAATTAAGCTGTTAAATCCTAGACCACAGCGTTCTGGGAAGAAGGTGGTAAGTTTGGTGGAGTCTAGATTTCCCCTAACTGTTTGACCAGGTCACATGCCTCTGCTCCCTGGGCCACAGATGTTATCTTTTCTTCAGAGAGGAGTTGAGAGATTTTCCTACTGATGTGTCCTTTCTTAGAATTATTTTAGATCTTCGAAGTTGTGAGTAAAGGAGACAATTTAGATCTAAGCAATGTCAAGTCATCCAGACGATTTACTTTCTCAAGAAAGAGATTCCATCACTCTCTAATAACACGAGCAGATGACTTATGGTGACGGCCCTGTGAGAGCTCAGAATTCACTTCTCTCACCAGGATGCTCTAAACATAATGGATTATTAACACATTCCCATGGAAAAGCAAGGGCGTGATGGAAGCGCCCAGCTGCTCCCGCACTGCAATACACGACTGGATGTAAACATCTGCTACACCCACAGCTCCCTGAGGAGCGCTTCTGACCCCCGACACCGTGACCTTCTGAAAGTGCTTGCTGCTGGCCAAAGGGGCCATTATAAAACTGAGAACTCCAAGTGGAACAGTATCAGATTCAACAGCTTCTCAAAGACATAACTAGTCCTTAATTGGCCCAGCAGCTGGACCCCAACATATCTAGAACTGAATGTTCCTGTGTCAAACAGGGCTGCTTGTGCCTGGTCAATTGAGTTGCTAACAGCACAGCTGGAGAATGAGCATTTCAGGTTCTGTGTTCCCTTGCTGAGTCAGGGTGATGTGGGGAAAACACATCTTTGGGGCACTAGTGGGTGAGTGGCAGGGCAGAACCTGTTGTTTTGGGTACTTACGGCCCTGACCACAAAGAGAATGGGCAACTCCTGGCACTATAACTAGGTTTTTATTAGAATAAAAGGAGACAAAAAAAAATATTTGATTTATGGGTCAAGACTGGGAGACTTTGAACAGATTTGTGTTTATCCCCCATGTTAGTGTAAGGATAAGCCTGGGAGAGCCGCCTTCCAAGCTAGGATTTCCCTCTCTAAGGCAAGTGCAAAGCATCAAAGTAAAATAATTACCTTCTCTGGCCAGATTCCCAGGTGGAAGTAGAGCCTGGCTTGAAGGAGAAGGAGCTGCACCTGGTCCGGGTACATTGCCAGGTACAGGTCCAACGAGTCTCGCAGGAGCTGGTACGACTGGTCGATGCCTTCCCTGGAGGGGAGAGAGAGCTTCGTCTTACCCCGTGGGCTTCTGAGCAAGACCCTCTTTTCCAAGGCTCGGGTTTGAGAAATAACGGACACAAATCCCGTATGTTGATTCTGATACTTCCTCTCTGGTCAGCAAATAGTTACAATGGTCTTAACACACACACACACACACACACACACACACACACACACACACACCAAACATAAATTTTGTACCCCACTTTGGTGATGGGCACTAAACTAAAATCATAAGCATTTTCATTACGTAGTCACCTCAATAACCCTGTACATAATTAAAAATGAATTCTGAATAGGCAGAGTTCAGAGGACCTTTAAAGCAGGGAAACTGTGCTGTGTGATACTGTAACAGTAGCCACAGTTCGCTGAAAGCAGTAGAACAGAACGTACAACACCAAGAGTGAGCGAACCCGAATGTATGACTGTGGGTGACTATGTGCCAATGTCGATTCATGGACCGTAACAAATGTTATCATTTTGGCACAGGACGTTGATTGCAGGGGAGGCTATGTGTGCTCAAAGGCAAGGGAGAGATAGGAAATCTCTGTACTTTCTGCTCAGTTTTGCTGTGAACCTAAAATTGCTCTAAAAAATAAAGCCTATTAAAAAACAAAAAGAATTCTCCCTAAGTGATGCAAAGGTATAAATGAAGCGATGACAAAGCACTTGGACAGGAGAACATCCTGCCCCCGAAAGAGCATCTTTGCACGTCCAGATCATTCCCGTTCCTCATAACGAGAGTCCGCTTATAAATACGGAATGCTTTCGGTATTTATAAAGGACTTGGGCTGTCTGCGTCCACTGCAGAGCTCTCAAGGAAAACTCACTCAGCACATCTTAAATCTGGAAGGCCTTATGTCACAGGAACCAGGTTTTCTCCAAGGTAGGTGACAGCTGTCGAGATCCCCACTGTGCTGCACAGCACACACGGCATTGCCATGTCACAGGGAGGTTCGTTAAATAAAATTCTCTGTAAGGTAACCCAAGCCTTCAAGGACACGCACTCCACACAGGTATCAGAAAACCAAGAAAACCTTACCGCTTGCCCAGGCTTAAAAGGTTTCCCACCATTCGCTGCAGCACCTTCTTTACGTTCACCACCCCATACAGCGCTGCAGTCACATGCTGGCCGATCAAGTATTCGCACTCTTTCACTGTCAGCTGCCTGCCTTTGCCAAAAGCATCGATGTAGATGTAGTCGAAGATGTCCAGGGTGGCCCTATGCAAGGAACAGGAGTCAGCCAGGTCTGATCAGAGCGCAACAAGTCGGTGTAGAAGCCCCCAAGGAGCAGCTCACATCAGAGACTGAGGAGAAACACAGTCGCATTTCTGCTGAAAACATCAAGGCCTTGTCCCAAGTTTAAAACCTGACCCTTTACACGTGCTCTGCTGTGTTAAGACCACCGCACACTGACGTGTAAGATTAAGAGTACTGACGTATGCCATCTAATGTCGTCTTTCGGGGAGACTGATCCTCAAACTCATTGCCTGGAGTATCTATTGGAAGTTCAGCTGATCCCACACACGAGCAGTAGTTAATGTCTGTGGGCCCTGGGACCCGGGCCCCTTGGGGCTACGATGAAAGTTATGGCACGTTGCACAGGTCTTCTGCCCTCAGTTCTGCATCCACGCTCAGGTGGTCACACACCTGCTGAGCCTACCCATGGCCTCAGGCTGGGCACCGGCTCCAGACCACAGGGAGCTGTGTCCCTGGACTCAAGCACACGGCTCCTCCCATGCTCTTGTACCGGGTGGGTGCGCTGAGCAGAGCAGTGAGAGGCAGGCACAGGGAGCCAGGCCTCACTGCATCAGCAAGTACACTCTAGGAGCACTCCTGAGGCACTTAGGTGGGTGTCTGGGCCACAAAGAGCTCTATTGTTTTCCTTGAGCAACTGTTTCACTTTGATCTTATGCCCATTGCAAATCACATGAGAGGTTTTCTGTTGAGCTGCTAAAAAGCCCAGATTTCTTCCTTGAGTCACATTAATAGCCTTCCTTTAGCGAGGCACATATATAAATGTCCCAAAAACAAGGAATGCTCTTCAACTCTTTTTATGAGTCTAGAACCACACATATACACGCACGAATTTATAGGCAAAAATCCTAAATAAAATATGAGCAAATCAAATACAGCAATGTATTTAAAAGAATCCATATGATCAAGTTAGATGCACCCCAAGAATGAAAGGGCAGATGAACATTAAAAAATCTATTTCAGCATAAAAGCACTAAAAAAAACAAACCATAGTAGACACGCAAAATAATTTTAGAAAAAAATAGCTACTGCCAAGTTATTAAAACAACTCTTCGCAAACTAGGAATTTAGAAGGCAATTTTGACAATCCCAATGAAAGTTACTGTCCCCAAACTTCATGCTTGAGGTGAAGTTTTAAAAGGAGTCCATTTACAGTCATATTCAAGGCAAGAGTGCCTGCTATCACTGTTTCTATTCAGCATTTGTACAAGACGACCTAGCCAGCAGAATAAGTAAAAGAAACAAAAACTTATTGAGGCTAGAGAGAAGAAACAACTGTCACGATTCACAACTGTCTATAGAGAAAAGCCAAAAAAGTTGACAAATTATTAACACTAATCACTTATTCAGCCAAGGTGCTGATTACCAGACCTGTATCTAAATTATCAACCATAACCCTGTACAATGTTAATACTTAGAAAACATAATTTTTAAAAATTACCATTTACAACAGCGACAAAAACTTAGGGTACATAGGAATAAATCTAACAAGATGTCAAAGAGCTTGATGAAGAAAACGATAAAATCTTTTTAATGATATTAAAGACTACTTAAATGTATGGGAGATGTGTGTAGACAGAAAGACTCAGAGGCAATATTCCTCACATTAATCGGTGCATACAATCCCAGTAGGCTCTGGTGCTAATCA
This sequence comes from Rhinolophus sinicus, assembly GCF_036562045.2. NCBI lineage: Eukaryota > Metazoa > Chordata > Mammalia > Chiroptera > Rhinolophidae > Rhinolophus > Rhinolophus sinicus. The sequence goes on along the minus strand of NC_133765.1, from coordinate 28,788,446 downwards.
ACATCCACCCAGGGTTTTGAAGGAAGCCGATGAACTGATTCTAAATCTAGATTAGAGCAAAAGGCTGAGAACAGCCAAGGCAATTTGAAGAACTTGATGGGGGTCTCTCACCTACCAGGTATTGGGACCAATGATAAAGGCAGTGAATAAACAATATGGTGTGGGTGCAGGCCCAGGAAGCCAGGAGGAGGCAGCCCAGCTCCTGGTAGCGAGCTGGCTCGCTACCCTCAGGCTCGTCCCTGCCTTTCCCTGAGGTACCAGCTCTTGATGGGTCTCAATCTCAATGTTTGTTTTTGCCTGGGGCCTGGGGTGCTAACAAATTATTTCATTGCTCATTTGCTCGGTAGGGTATGTTCACTGTAGCCTAAGAAGGAAAAATGATTCTGCTACCACATGCAAGTATACCCAGCAATAAGTTACTGTTCTAAATAATATGGTAATTGGTGTTTTAAATGCTTTATATTATGCAGAAATCCCTGGTGGATTGTTACATAAGCATTTAAGAATATATTTTAGAGATATTTGGGGAAATCGGTTGGGTTATTCAGGGAGAGGGAATGGGCCGAAAAAATCATTTTTTGCAATTAAAATTATGGAAAGTGGGTGCCTGCTATCCAAAAAAGAAATCATTGAATACATTTTTAGGAACAGATTACATTTGGAAAAAAGGGAAGCTTGTACCTATTATTTAAGGAAAAATACATATGTAAGAAACTATAAAAATTTGCATGGAAATAACAAATACTTTCAAACTAAACTGGTGGTTACCTCTGGAGAGGAGGGAGAAAGAGATAAGGAAGAATATCCCACAAGTTCCAACTGTATATACATTTTATTTCTTAAGCTAAGAGGTAGAAATACAGAGACCAGTTATACGTTTTTTCTTCGTACGCACCAGCAACTCTACCAGAAGCGTAAAGCAATGGATCATCTCATTTAATCCTCCAAACCACTTTATGAAAAACTTGAGCCCCATTTTACAGAAGAAGAAACTGAGGCGCAAAGGAAGCTACGGTTTGAACCCGGTTTGAATCCAGTCTGACGTCAAGGCTCAGATACTTTCTATTATATGCTCATCACTTCGCCAAAGGGTATCAGAGCTAGTCACTGGGAAGTAGTTTCAAAGAACAGGATGTAATTAAATAACCTAAATAATGGCACATTTAATGAGAAGATATAGCTACCTAGTTGATGAACTATTTCTTTCAGAACAGCTAGACTATAGCTGAAAAGGAGCTTTATGCCCAGGTTTTGTTTTTTTTAAAAAAAGAACAAAACAGAACTTCTTCACCTGGTCTACAAAACGCGCATCAATCACCAACCTTGCCTAATAGGAGTGAGAACGTGAATATTAGCTTTGCACATCAATAAAGAGCTTGGCTGCCCTGTTCTCTCTTCCCCTCTCTCCCGCCCACCCTCCCTCCCCTCCTCTGTCTCTTGTGTGGGGAAGGAGGGGGAGATTTTATGGAAGACTGGAAAGTACGAGTTTAACAACTCTTTGTTCTGATCTGCTTTGGAACAAAGAGACTTTGAGGCCCACACAAGCCCTTGAACTCCTAGTCTGATTCTTTAAAATTAAACTTCTTACTTGGAGATAACAGTAGAGTCGCAGGCAGTGGTGAGAAATACAGAGAGACCCAGAGTGCCCTTCTCCCCCGACCAGATGGTGGAGATGGATACAGTCAGGAAATGAACCGGCCCCGTCACCATGCCAGTTCTCTTTCTAACCTGTTTAGTTACACTTCCTCCCTCCCTCTCAGCACTGTGAGAATGAAGGCTCAGGACCGACCACATGTCATAGATGGCTTACCCTTCTGCACCTTGGCACCACCTTAGTAGGAAGTGACTTGGGAAGTTGACAGGTTCCAGGGGGACCCCCAACTTCCGGGCAATTGTCATGTAGAGAAGGGACATGCTGATTGGGATTCCTGTCCTGCGGATCAAAACCTAAAGGAGAATAAAATGCTTTAGTTACTAGACGTGAACCACCTGTTCTCATTCTTTCAATGCAAATTTCTATCAGGCACCGACTGTGTATCAGGCATGAGACTAGGCTTTGCGGCTTAAGTGGATGAGTATTTTATTTAGTTAGACCTGGGGTTGACACACTCCAGTCCATGGGCCACATCTGGCCCACCACCTGTTTTTGCACGGCCTGTGTAAGAAGAGTTTTAATGTTTAAAAAAAGTCAGAATAGTATTTCATGACACGTGACAGTCATATGAAATATCAATTTCCATGTCTACACATAAAGTTTTATTGGAACACAGCCACAATCATTTGTTTTGTTTTGTATTGTCTGTGCCTCCTTCCTGCTGCAATGGTGGAACTGAGCAGTTAGGACAGAGAGCACACGGCCCCCATCATTTATTGTCTGGCCCTTTACAGAAGAAGTTTACAGACCTGTGATTTAGGTACTCCTTCCAGAAAGAATTTAAGGCCATTTCAAGGAAAAAAAGTGTGTAAGATATGACAAAAGAAATTACAAGTAGCACATAGAGCAACAGAATTAGATATGAAAATGGAGCCAAATAGAAAGCCCATAAAAAATAAACATCAACGACGTAGCTGGTCACGGATTTACTCCAATCTTCCCATAGGCCGGTGCAAAAAAAAAAAAAATGGACTGGATTAGTTTCCTAGATCAGTGTTCATAAGATACAAACTGACCAAACTGGGTCAGAGAAATACCTGTTTCTAATCAGGAATTTGTCTCAAGGGTTTTAGACAGAGGACACTCATGATGAAATAGGCAACACCACAGCAGTATCTTTATACTAGAGGCAAAATGAGTTTCACTGGGTACTGAGAGATCAAAAAGATGTACTACTTGCCTTCAGAAACTGTGCAATTTATCGGAGATGAACTTACACACACACACACATATATATATATATATATATGTCTGTATATATACATACGTAATTATTTCTAATACACCCACAGTTACCTGGTGCACATACAGGTTGAGGGCATTGTAGTAATCCATTCGGTTCCCCTTGAACTTGAGTTGGTCATAAAGGACATAGTTCATAGCATCCAGCACCTGGCTCTGCAGTTCTATCTCCATTATCATGGAGGATTCGCCTGAAACAGAGATCTACTCTGAGGACACAAGCACAAACCAGGCTGCGACCAGTGTCCCCCACGACCCGTAACATGCAAACTGGCCACGCCCCCACAATATTCACCAGGTGTCACCAGTCCAGGATGGAGAAGACAATATGTACTTAAAGTCTTGTACATTATCCAGGGGAACACGGGCTGTGTCCTGAATGGCTTTTTTCTGACATAATGGGAACACACTGCAGAACGTCCTAATAACCAATCACTCTAGGTTTCCCTTTGCAAACACAGTGGGGTCCAAAGCGATTCCACACCTGCCTTGAAGGCCAAGCTGGGGTGACGACTGTTGATGCCACGCAGGGTTTTGCACACGAGCTCCACGATGCTATCAATCTGGACGTGGATGTCTTTGAGGCTGATTTCCGAGAGAGGATTGCAGTACTGGTCGATGTACACGGCCCCTGGACAGCAACAAAAATCAGGCCATCAACTCCTATTTCTACCCTTTTCTGACTAGTTTGTCATTTACCCCAGATGTGTGGGGCCACAGCTCTTTACAACATTCCACCATAAGCTGCGTATCTTGGATGTCAGGCCTGGCTGCTAAGACGCTGAAAAGGAGCAAAAAACATTCTCACAACGAGGGAATCTTACACATCACTAGGTTTTTAAATAAACCAAACCTCTCTCAGAGGTCACGGACTCAAAAACCGTACGTGGCATATTTCGATATTCTATTACAAAGACAAATAAATGCTACGAAGGAGATCTTTTCAAGCTTCTTTCTCCCTTTCTAATTCTTCTATAGTTTGAAACCCAACAACTCTGAAAATTTAAGACAGTTCTTCAACTTAAAAAAGAGTTGAAAGCACTCAACGAAAGATGTGCCATTTCAACAACAAATTATCTCTCTCAGAGGAGAGCCAACAAATGGCCTTTGAAGATAACTGTACTTTTAAATTACATTAACAGTTACATTCAAGGACCCTGCAGCTAAAACGCTGTACAAAGTACACTGGAGACATTGTCTCTTGAAAATCCCCTCTTCACTGCCTTAGGTAATTTTGTAACCAGAGACGGAAGGGCTAACTTCGTCATTTGGCTATAGGACATTTTCTCTTGGAGAATCATTTAAATTCAAGCAGTCTCAAACCAGCTCAGAATCCTGACCCCCTACCCACACCCCAAGGAGTTGAAAGCAGTTGAAAGGGTGTCAAAAGGCCTGGACCCCAGTCCCAGTTTTGCCAGTAGCCAGGGATGGGCTCCTGGGCCTCCTTGGGACGGAGCTTCTTCGCAGAAGGAATTTATGTCACACTTCAAAGTGGATTCCATCCTAATGCTATGATTCCCAGACTTGTCAATGGCATCAGAATATTTACGTCAGTCCCCAAGGATCCAAACCCTGGAGCCTACTTCCATTCACTCAACTACTGAAAAACCTTCAATGGTACCCAATACCGACAACACTGATTTGGAAGGTGACTCAAAAATGATAATATTACTTTATATTTGAAAGATGAAAATGAAGAGCCATTTTCATAAGCTAGGAAAATAAAGCTTGTCAAATCATTCTTGACCGTGGAATAACCAAGGTAGGATGGCTCTCAATTCCAGGATGCGTACGAGGAGATTCCGGGGTGGTGAGAATACTTTCATGAACCGCAACCGATTTTTAATTTTGTTTTGGATGACACTGTAAGACGCTCCCACAAAGGCATTGTGGAGTATATGGCGATCATACAGAAGGACAAGGAACACAAGAAAATCAGTGTCTAGTTGGAGAAACGACCTGTACACACATAAAATAGAAATGACGCAATACAGCTTAGCAGTCAACGCTACTATGAGTTCTGAGGCGAGGAAAATCTGGAAGTGCTGCAGCTGCCAGCGACTCCACGGAAGAGAAACCTGACTGAACTTGGGTGAGCAGGACTGAAGAGGAAATGCAAAGGAAAAGGGAGACCTTGAAGGAGGACGTGCAGCCACGTGTATTTGCAGGGCGCCACTGAGGACAACGGCTTGGAGTTGGGGGAGGACTGAGTTACGGACAGCACTGAAAAGCAGGTAGAAACGTAATGAAAAAAACAGGCACTCAGCTGGCTACAAGGCCTGGGGACAGGGCTGGTTTCATGCTGGACTGGCACTGGTATGTTGGGTGACACGAGGGCAGGAGGGGGTGACGCTCATGACAGCAAGTATTCCCTAGAAAGCTGCTGCTGGGAGAGGTGGCGAGAACGGAGACGTGACTGTGAGAAACACTGGAAAGGAAAAAATGAATCGGGTAAATCTCTGGGAGTAGGGAATGTATTTTATAACCACAACTTATGGGAGTGTTGGTGTAATATGCTAGGAACTTAAGATCGTTTTTTAAAAAATCAAGTCACATTTTGTTCTTGTTCATCTCAGGAGGAACAGCAAGTTATTCCCTTCATCGTGCCTGCCCACTTGACTTCCCTCTCCTCACTTCTCATTAGGGACAGGCACTCACTGATGCACAAGAACATTTCGTCCTCATTAAACTCTAACAGGAGGTTAAGGGATTTGCTCGAGGTCACATGGAGACAAAACTGGACAAATTTATTTCTGATTTGGAAATGATGCCGGAAAGCAAGGAATTAATCTCATTAGCCAAAATTTCAGCTTCAAGCTTTGAACCGATGGTGCATCTTTAGAAAACACTGTCTCTTCAGCTGACAGCTCAAGATTCTGACAGAATTTCAGCTCTGAATCTAATAGTTCTGCCACCTAAACGACCAGACCCTCCAGATGCCCATGTGGCATAGTTCACTTTTCCACTGCTTGTTCATCAGGGAGTTTCCACTCCTGCTCTTAAGGACAACTTAGCTGCCTATCGAAATACCATTACTTAAAGTCTCACCTTCAAGATATGATTCATAGTCATCAGAATGCTGAAGAAAAGCCTTAAGATTATTTAAAATTTTCTGCTGCCGTAGGTAGTAAAGAATTTTTTTTGCGTAGTACTTCCAGGTCAAAGCTTTTCTAGAAAACAAACAAATAAACAAGTCAATAAAAATTAAGATACTAAAACTTTCAGTGATCTATTTCTTACTTCACACTAATCATACCACGTGGAGAGTCTACTTAAACAAGACAAACGTCATTGGTTCACGATCATATAGAGTTTATTATCATGGAAGCAGACAACACAATTTAGGACTTTGCATTTGTAATTGAACAGTAAATCAGCCGTGCTGAAATTCAAGAAACGGTCACCTGTCTGGCTTCAGCTTTACTAAAAGGAAATGAAAGAGAAACCTGAAAAGTTAGGGGAACAGGGGGGAGTCTCAGGAGAAAAGGGTGAGGTGTCTGGCATCCTTTGCTGGCCCCTCCGCAGCTGGCTAAGGGAACTCAGGCCTTGGGCTGCAGCTTTTTTCCTATGCTCACTGCTACGGTGATGTCATCCAGCCTCACAGTTTCATATGTTATTCACACCGACAACCCCCGATGTGTTCTTCAGAACAAATTTCTCCTCTACACTCTAGACCTGTATATCCGACCGCTACGCCACATCCCCCCCTTGGGGATCTGGTGAGCACTGAATGTCCTTCCCCTCCTGGAGCCATCGTGAGGTCAGATAAAGGCAGCTCCATCATTCCAGTCAGGCCCCCAACCATGGAGTCACCTTGGACTCCTGGCTTTCTCTCAGAAGCCACGTCCCATCCACCCACCAGTGTGCTAGCCGGCATGTGAACACCTCTCACTAACTCATCTAAGCCACCATCGCCTTTTGTCTGTATCATAGCAAGACCCTCCTCAAGGAGTGAGCTTCCTGCTGCGAACCTTGCCCCTCATCGCCCATGCTCAGTACAGCAGCCAGTGCTCCAGTGAACATGTTAAATCATAGCACAGAAATTCTCTGCTGCCAATTCTTCAACGTTTCCCGCTGTGCTCAACGTCCTAATGATGACGTAAACGGTCCCTTCCACTCCCGCCCCCTAACCTCTCTGCCCTCAATTCCTACTATTCCCACCATCAGTCCAGTCACCAGTCACCGGGCGTCCCTGCTGTTCTTTCATGCCTGGCTGCTGCTCAGCTCACCTCAGGCCATGGCACTCTCCGTTCCTCCTGAGGAACGTTCCTTCCCCGGAGCTCTGCAATCTGTGTCCTTATCTCCTCTTAAGTTTATGATTCAAACGTCCCCTTGAGTCAGGTCTTCACCCACCACCCTATTTACCCCCCACCCCCTGCCCACCCAGCTTCTTCCCTGATTAGTATTTCTCTATAGCAGTTCTCATTTTCTAGTGTAATAAATACCTTAATTTGTTTAGTGCCTATCTCCCCCATGGAGTGTAAGCTCCGAGAAGGTAGGGTTTTTGTGTTGTTCACTGCCTAGAATAGTGTGTGGCAAGGAGACTCCCGATAAATACTTGCTGGGTAAATGAAATTCTTCACCAAATCTCCCAAACACACACAGGGATCACGGCAAGTAGGAAGGAGACAGTGTTGAACTATCTGCCTGATTTCACAAAGAAACAAAGGACTCTCAAGCTTCAGGGAGTAAATGAAAATTAGCAGAGCCAGGTTTTACCATCTTTCTAACCTTTGAGGTGCACAACATATCAATCCAGACAAATCACTTGAAACAAATGAGTAGCTTAATTATTGTAAGGCCAACACCCTGTCCTTCACTCAGGCCAAGAAACAACTCTGCAGACACCCCAGAAGCCCTGCGTGGCGGGGCCGTCACCTCCCATCTATAATAACCCCCGTCTATGCCTCCCGGTCATCACTACCTTGCTTTTCTCTAGTTTTCACCAAGTCTGCGTCCCTGAACACTCTAGACCTGTCTCTTTCAATGCTGTTGAAGTCTCTCAATCTACAGGATTCCCCCCCATCTTTCTCCCCCGGCCTTTTATTTGTTGAAGAAACCTGGCTGTTTGACTCGAAAGTGTCCTCGAGTCTGGATTCTAGGATAGTAGACGGCATCATGTAGTCTAACGTGGTCCTCCGTCTTCTGAATTTTCTATAAATTGGATGCAGAGGCTTGATCACATGCGGATGTCATTTACTTAGGGAGACTGCTTCCTAGGTGGCAGCGGGTTCTTCAATCAGGAGGCAATCTTGCCTTGTTTCTTTTTGTGATGTGAGCTGTCGCTGCTGCTCAGTGCCCAGGTCCATTAATTCATTAGCGGTTACAAAGGAATGATATTTTAATTCAACCAGCGCTTCTTCGTTTATTAGCTAGAATACTTCTATAAAGAATAATTTCTCCTTATCTACTACTTGGCCCCCCAATGGCATAATATATTAGAGAGGCCGGATAAATGCTCATTTCTTTCATTCATCGTTTTTAGAGTAAAACTTTAGGTTGTTATTTTCCTCCAAAGGTGACCAAGTAGCTGTTGTTAAATATTATTATGAACTCACGGAGCTAAACATATTTGATTATTTCTGTCCATTCTAGTTCTTATCCACAGTCATGCTCCCCTCGTCCCATTTTGGGCCAATCGAAGCCTCTTTAGTTGGCCCCGCGGACTTCTGACATGAAGTATTGCTACTTTCCTTGCTAGCCGGTTCCAGGCTTCCAAGATGCTCCAGGCTCATCTTTTACATCTCCTGTATCGGACCTAGAATCAGCCATTTCTCCAAACACTTTGGCTTCTCTCACGGGAAATGGCATGATCATTCCCATTTGCTTGGTTATTGTTTTAAGCCTTTCCAGTGGACAGAGATAGGAAGTATGGTGTATGTATGCGTGCACATAAAGACACACCCCCCTCTACATATGTTTAAATATAAGACAGCTCATGAGTTGATACTGAAATTTCCCATTCAAATTCAGAACTTAACAGTTTTTACTTTCTTCTATTTTATATCTGTATCTTTTTTTTCTTCCAGAAGCATCCTGCTTCTCCAGTTACATAATCAGTTGACCCTTGAACAACAAGGGGGTTAAGGGCACCAACCGCCGCAGCAGTCGAAAATCCACCTATAACTTAAGTTGGCCCTCCACAAACACGGCTTCCCAACTGCCTGTTGACCCTTGGACCACACGGGTTTGAACTGTGCAGCTCAAATGAACTGCAAAGGTCAACTGAAAACAATCTGTGTATCAAGTGGACCTGCACAGTTCAAACCCGAGTTGTTCAAGGGTCATCTGTACTCATCTGCTCTATTCCACTCACTCCCTCTCTCCAAACCACACCAGCCTCAGAATAACAAGACTAATATTCTTATCACCTTGATGATTACCAAAAAGTTAAATATGTCACTTGTGTTCTCCCCCATTCTCTGCTCGTTTTTTTCCCAACAACTTTATTACCTCTACATTGTCAGGGCTTATAGCCATTATATAAATACTTTCTACCCTACTAACTGTCATTTGGATTTAATTCTACAAGTAAACCAATATTTAATGCTCATCACTGGTTCTTATGTCAATGTCTCTGACTATTTGGTTGTTTAAAGCTCATTTTCTAGCAAATTTCTCAGGAAGGGCTCAAAAGTCCCCAAGTTCTTGCAAGCTGGTAAGTTTGTCTGAGGCCTTTATACTTGGAAGTCAGTTTGGCTGGATATAAAAATCTGTGGCTGACATTTTTGATCCTTATGTATCTTAAATATGTTACTCTTTGTTCCGTTGTCACAGAGCATTGCTATTGAAAAGTCTGATGATATTCAGATTTTCTTTCCCTCATGACTTTTTTTTTTGTTTTTTTTGCTTGGATGCCCAAGGGACTTTTCTGTCTTTAAAATCAGTAGTTTTATTGAAATATGTCTCAGTGTTGGTCATTCTGGGTCAATTTTATAAGGTACTATGTACCCTTTAATATGCTGTTTCACATCTTTATTGCGGAATGTACTCTCTTTCAAGATCACATAGAAAACACCACAAATGCATTGTTTTCAAACATCCAGGGACTGGTGCTTTATAGAAACTACCTTTCTTCCTTCCTAAGCTTTCCATATCCAAACAAGCACTTGCCAGGAATGAAGACAAATAGGGTCCTTCATGAAAACTGGCATCCAAAATATTTACAAATGTGAGAATACCCCTTGTTATTTAAAAACGACACTGTTTTAGGCTCAAAATATATATCAGGCCAAGGGGTAACATATCTATATTTCTAAAAAGACTGTAACAATATATGTTTTTACTGGCTGTGCATATTCAGTCTCTTTTGCCAATCTGGTAAGTAAAAGAGCAGTATTTCACAGTTTTAACATTTCTTTGAAGAGAGAATTTAAAGGTCTTTTTACATGATTACCAGCCATTTAGATTTGCTGTTTGGTGGATATCATCCTCCTATCCTTTGGACATTTTTCAATTTCCTCTTGGAAATTTTAAGACATTGTTTATGGTTTCTTTGGTCATACAGAAGTTTACTTTTTAATTGCAAAATCGTTTGTCCATATTCTTTTATTGCTTCTGCATTATTGGTCTTGGTTAAGGAAGTCTCCCTAGATTGTACACAAAATCTCCTATTGAGGGATTTTCATTGTGATAAAATTTAGGTTGTTTAGTCTTTTGGGATTTATTAGGTTGGTGCAAAAGTAATGCAGTTTAAAAGGTTAAAAATAACTGCAAAAACTGCAATTACTTTCACACCAACCTAATAGTTTTTATATATGATGCAAGCTTTATTTTCTTCCAGATGGATAATCAGTTATGTCTAATACCATCTATTAAATAGTCCATCTTTTTCCCTCTGAGTTTAAATATATTATCTTTTATGCTGGGACATGTTTCTGAATTATCCTTTGCCATGGATGTGGCTATTAATTTTCACTTCAACACTGTATTGTTTTCATTACAGGTAGCTTTACAATATGTTCTAATATGTAGTGATGCAAGTTTCCCATTGTGGTTATTTCAAAATTGTTTTTTTCTGGCTTTTCTTGTGATTTTCTTCTTCTAGACAATATTATCCAATTAAGACACACATAAAAAAACTCTCCTCTCCCAAAACTCCTGTTGGAGCCTAACTCAAATGGCCATAGGTTTATGTATTAATTTTGGAAGAACTGACGTTTTTATAATGGTCAGTCTTCCCATTCAAGACTCTTATTTTATGTTTTTTCAATAATATCTATAGTCTGACCTAGGAAGCCTATTCCCAGGAACTTTTTACTGAGAAAAGAAACCACCAAAACATCACCCTCCACAGTAACACAATAATGGAGAAGAAAACGGTTACTCAGCAATAGAGGGGTGGTTAAGTAACTTATGGTATATACTACAAAACAGTATTTTTTAATTAAACAATAAACTCAGTATGTTACACTTATGTATTTCAAAGTATGTGTATATATATGTAAAAAAGACAGGTCAGCTTTTATTTTTAAGGCTGCACAATACTGTTAGATCATACTCCAATTCATTTATAGATAAACCAAAATAGAAACAGAAAAATGACCTCTGCATCTGAATTCCTCCGAGGCCTAGAACAGTGACACATCCTACCTCTCCCCTACAGTTGTTCCACTGATAGATAAGTGTCATCCCTAAACTGCCTTAAAAACAAGAAAAATATCTTATGCCTTGTTTGTGAGGTATTTCCCAATAACCTCTCTTAAGGAAGACCCTAAACTAACATTCTTATCTTTCATCCCTTGCAAAGTTTCCAGAACTTTTAGAGCAGAAAATCTTTCTCACAGGTAAGTTAGGCTGGAAGCAAGTCATTTTTCAGGCAAACTGGAAATTAACCCCCACAGCAGAAAATAGGAGTCATAAAAATTTTAAAGCAACAACCAAGAGATAATGGATCCTTCTCGATCAGGAAAGATAAAAGAATGGCTCAACCAAATATCTCTAATGTTTGTGGCCAAAGTAAGATTATTTCTTCCCCAAATTCAGAAACTGTAACAAATTATCCATTAAATTAAGACATGCCCCAAGAATTTTTTTTTAAAATATTCAATGCATGATAGGCAAATCTGGTGGTGGTAGGCAGAGGGCATAATAAAGGAAGGATAATTTATGTTACCTAAATGACATAATAGACACAAGTGCCCAGAGCACCGTATTTGACCCACAATAGGACTAAATACATACGAGTAATTCTCTTTTCTTTCCAAAAGGATTTTTGCATGGTTTCTTTAAATGTCAATTGTCTCAGTACACAGAATTTTAAAATAAATATAACTGTAGCAACACATGAAATATTTGGAAATACATGTCCCATGGTTTGGCCACATACAAATTACAGCAATTAATTCTGGGGTTATTATTAAAACAAATGAACAAACCAAAAAAATCCCTGCTGTAACCATGGCTTACCTTCCTTCCATGTTTAGGATACACACCAGTTCATCCTCAAAAAATATCTCTGGTCCCTCAAGATTCTCAATGTCACTAAAACCATTACAAGGGACCTATGAAGAAGAAAGACATATACAAACAGGCCTCAATAACGAGTAATGATGTTGTCGTCACTGTCATACACAAATCTGAGTGGCAAAGAAAGATGGTCATTTCCATGGAAGTGGTTAACAGCTATCCTATATTATTTTGCACCACTTACCATGGGTGGAAAGTAACATGCAAAGTAACAATAATTTGTTTAAATCTTGTTGTTAGTTGTAAATTAATGATAGTTTCATATACTGAAATTTCTGAAACTGATAACTCAAGAATTCTAATGGGAAGAAAAATAGCTCTGAAACAAGAACTAGAAATTGTAACAGCTATATACGATGTCAGGGGGGCAGTAGATTGGGGGAGGGGAGTTATCACTTTGTTAGGGGTGCAAATGTCTATTACATTGTTTTGTACACCTGAAACTAAGAAAACAAACAAACAAAAAACCAAGAACTAGAAATATAAAATTTCCGAATTCCCAAGAACTACTTCCTGTAGGCTATGTTGTACTCAAGGAGGGAGGGGCCGGAGAGAGAAGTCTAGTGCGTTGGGCAACTCAACCCACCAAGCATGTTTTGTATGTTTTCTCCTCTATAAACCGAGGTGGTGGTACCAAATAAGCTTTAAGATCCCCTCAGTTTAAAATTCTACCACTTCTGCCACTTTTCTTTCTGAAGGTAGCCAGGGAATTTCATGTCAACCTGTGTGCACGCAGAGAACACAGGAATACAAGGGTCCTGAGCCAAAGTCGTCACCCACCCACAGATCAATCTTAAGTACACTCCTGCGTTGTTCAAAGTACTTGACATACTTCTAATTAAGCAGTAGTATCAGGAAAGAGGGAGCTAAGGAAGAAACATAACAATTCATTATTATTAGACAAAGGCACAGGCTGTTAAAAATGCAAACAAAACCAGCTGGACTAGAAGCAGAGGTTGCAAACTAGCAGCCCGTGACCAAGTGCATCAAACACATCCAGCATCCAAATATATGTGTGTGCAAACACGTTTAAACCAGTTATTTAACATCTGTGATTATGCATGCTTTCAGCTAGGGCATGGCTTTTCCAAGTAGAAAATAAACTTTTTCCATTCTAACATTAACATTTATTTATAGAGATGAATTGCACTAAGGAATACCTAATTTTATTCTCCACAGAAGAATATGTTCAAATTTGTCCAAAGTTCAAAATTTGAATGTTCCCTTTCAAAACTTGAAAAGCTTTGAAAATATTTCAAATGTATGAACTCAAGTAAAAGTAATTAAAATTAGAAAATAGGACTTAATCTTCAGTAAACCTGGAGAATAAAATAAGTAAGACTGGCTGTATTTCTAGACCCCCCAATCAGAAATAAATGTAAAATATTGGTGTGGACTATTTTCCAGAGTTACAAAAAGTTAAGAATCAGGACCTGTGAATGCTTTGTGTTAAGTAAAACAAAAACAAAACCATGCAGTTCAGCAATACTTAAAAAAAAACAAAAACAAAAAAACTTTTCAGGGATAATAAAAATAAGACAATTTAATTGAGGGAGCAATAATTTTGATTTACAGATAGCTTTTAATCTTGTTAGCTTAAATAATGCAGTTCACAACTGGTTAGAACCTGCAAAGCCAGAGAGATAGAACCATATTCATCTCGTCAAGCCTTCTGGGAAAACAACTGGGTGAGATTTGTAGTGTTCAATCATCAATGATCCCCCTAATCATGTGGAGGCTGCAAAAAAATATGGCTAACCCACTTGAAGAGAAATAACGCTGAAGAGAAAAAAAATCCCTCTACATTGTGCTGCGGGGCCCTCCCTCCTTTTCCACCCCCATTCTCTCTCTGGCTTTAGAAAAGTAAAGCTGGCAGGGACAAATGGCTTCATGTTGTTGGATGGGAGGGAAAGGACACAATGACTCTTGCAGCCATCTAAGTGAGTAAGGGATTGTGAGAGCACTGAAAAGGGAGATATCAAAAAAGAGCTGGATGAGCTAATGCCTACAAACCCAGACACACACACACCACGACCAGGCAAAAGCTTAGAGCCACATCAACAGATCCTTACATGCTCTGAAAAGAATCTCTTTGAGAACGAGGCTACAATCTTCCGGGCTTCTAACCCCGCTTTTTGCCGAACTTTATACTCCTCCAACCAATTGACGTAGTCGGTGGGGCTGTAGTGTTTCATAAGGGAAGGCCACCTACAAGGAGAAAAACACCCCCTCAGCTTAACAGAGATTCAAAGGCAGGCAGGCAGGAATCAAAGGCAGCCTTGGAAAACAGGGAAAGCAGTACGGTTTAGTGGTCAAGGGGCCCTGGTGATGGACCTAGTTCAAATCTCCACCCAACACACACGCACTCGCTCACGGAGTGACCTTGGCATTGCAATATGAATGCTTGTGTCTCCATTCCATCTATAAAATGGGGACAATTGTAGCGATAATATAATAATAGTGATGACAATGACAGTTAACATTTCCTGCGCGCCTCCTAAGAGCTGGGCCCTTTGGCAAACGCTCCCTACACATCTCATTTAATAAGCACAGTCAAAGGTAGGTCTAATTATCAGCAAAGTCGGTGAATGAGGCTCAAAAAAGGGAAGTCTACCCACAAGGTCATACGGCGAATATGCCAGGGCCAGATTTTACCCCGGGTCCACACCGAAATCTGTGCTTCTCAGCCACCAACCAGGGGATGCTGCGCCCGCTTCCTCTAAGGGCTGTTACGATCCCTGCATCACCAGATCCATGTAAACATTTTTGCACAGTGTCGGGCACAAAAGAAGCGCGCAGAATGGATTAGCTGTGATACTACCGTCGTCATCCGTTAGGGAGGGCCCGGCTGCTGGGCGCTTCGCGATGCGCAATTTGGGCACCGGAGGGTCCGCGCGGCACGGACCCCAGGGGCCGGCGGCCTGGAGGCCTTTGTCTGTCGGTCCACGGGAAGGGGTCTGGGGGTGACATCCGGGGTGGGGTTCGCGCGCGGGCCAGGAGGCGGCGGCTCAGGCCAGCCATGCCCGCGTCCCGAGGGCGCAGAACCAGGGCACGAGCGGGCGGCAGGCTCACCTCACCCGGAACTGCTCCTTCCACACCTTCCCGCTACTCTGGCACAGCTCGCGCAGCCGCCGGCAGGTGCTGGAGACGCGGCTGATGTCCGCCGCCGACAGGGAGCCGCTGCACAGTATGTACTCCAGCACCTCGCCGGGCAGATTGACGAGGCAGCTGAGGCCCGCCGTCTCCGGCGCGGCCTCCTCCGCCAGCGCCTGCACCACTTCCATCGCGCTGTCGACCGCTGCTGCCGCCATCTTGTCCGCGTACCTGGGGCCGCTGTGCGCGCGCGCCGGGGGAACCCCACTTCGCTCCGCCCACCTGCCCTGAGGGGCGGGCCCAAGGATTGCCCTGCCCACGCCGGGAGCTACACCCCCTCTGCCCAGGGTACTTGCGGGGACTGTGCCTTGGCGAAGGGAAAGAAACGCGTTTTGGAAAGTAACTGGGCTGTGGGCCTTGGAGCCGTGGACCAACAATGACAACATCCATCTTTCTTATAGTGCTTGGCGCTTCCTGTGCATGAGCTCGTCGAACCTTCCCAATAACCCTCTTAAACCATTATTGTCTCCAACCTACGGATAGAAACTGAGGTTCAGGGAGATAAACAGACTTGCTCAGAGCCCCTTGTTCTAGATGCTAATCCAGATCTGCTTGACCATACTAACATGCTGTAATCACAAACTTAATATTCTTGAGTAGATGCTGTGCCAACCACTTTACATGCCTTCCTCAAGGACTCCTCATTTGGGCCCTCTATGGTAGGTACCATGTTTGTACCCATTCTACAGATAAGGAAAACAAGGCTCAGAAAGTTGGGAGTCACTGGTTCAAAGTCGTAGAGACAAAAAGTGGTAGATTTGAATTCTCAAAGCAGAAGTTCCCACTCAGGTGTGAGTGGGTACTCTTTTCAGTGTCTGCCCTCGTAAAAGAAAACTCAGGTTCATTTAGTGCCAGGCACTGTGCTTTGTCCCCTGGGGATACAGAGGTGAGTAAGATGGTGTGCTTGCCTCTCAGGAGCTCCAAGTCCAATTAGGGCGGGAGGTAGCGGGGACACACAGGTACAGAACAATCTGTTGTCAGTACTGTTGTCCTGATTGAAGGGCTCACTAATGTCCTCCTCCTCAACCTGGAATCATCAGAATGCCCTGACACAGTTGAACTAATAACTGTTACTTTCCGTGGATGTTGTTTTGCCATCCATGACTCTCTCTTGCCCTTAGGGATCTGAAATCCCTAACATTGTTGCAAAGACACAGACCCCTATCTACCACTCCAAGCCTGTCTGAAGACATTCTTTCCTTCACTAACCCTATCCCAGCCAGGCTGATCTCTTTCCTCCCACTTCTGGCCTTCACATGTGTACTATTCC
Organism: Rhinolophus sinicus; assembly: GCF_036562045.2. NCBI lineage: Eukaryota > Metazoa > Chordata > Mammalia > Chiroptera > Rhinolophidae > Rhinolophus > Rhinolophus sinicus. Next base: position 28,771,659 of record NC_133765.1, on the reverse strand, counting down.
CACTGCCTGGAATGCGCTTTATGCCGGCACTCCCTCCTTCTGGCTGCTCTCCTCTTCCTCCCTTCTCTCATCCCAGCCCCAGAGCCAGACATGGCGCCTTTCCAGCATTTTGCAGTCATGTATTTATTTACTTAATTGATAACTGTTCAACCTGCATCTTTCCTACTAGATCAGAAGCAACTTCAGGATCAGGATTGTCTGGATGCCCAGTTACTTTTCACAGGCTCTGCTCACAGCAGATTCTCAATAATTATTTGCTGATTACAGTTATCTAACCAGTTGTTTACAGCGACTTACTTAGCCTTTCTGAGGCCCAGTTTCTCATCTGTAAAATGGGGATAATAATAATAATGTTGGCCTCCTGGGACTGTTGAGAGAATTAAATGAGTACGTTTATGTAAAGTGCATATGTACTGTGCCTGACACACAGAACACACTTGATAAAAGTGTGTTATGGGGGAATGGGAAGAAACTGCTTAATGGGCTCAGGTTTTTATTTTGGATTGATGAAAATATATTGGAACTAGACAGAGGTGATGGTTGCACAGCATTGTGAATGTACTAAAATGCCACTGAATCATTCACTTTAAAAAAATTGAGTTTCATGTTATGTGAATTTCATCTCAATAAATGTGTTTGAAACTGTGTTACTGCCTATATTCGTTTGCTAGAGCTGCCATTACAAAGTGGCACAGACTGAGTGGCTTAAACAAGACAAAGTTATTTTTTCACAGTTCTGGAGGCCCAGAAGTCTGAGATCAAGGTGTCGGCAGGGTTGTTTTTTTCTGAGGCCTCTCCTTGGTTTGTAGATGGCTATCTTCCCTCTGTGTATTCACGTGGTGTGTGTGGGTGTGCTTGTGGGGGTCCTAACTCTTGTTCTTATAAGGACACCAGTCCTATTGGATCAGGGGGCCACCCTAATGATCTCGTTTGACCTTAATTACTTCTTTAAAGACCCTGTCACCAAATACAGTCACATTCTGAGGTCCTGGGGTTAGGGCTTCAAAATAGGAATTTGGGGCTGGGGCGGGGGTACAGTGTTACTGCAGCTGCTGCTACTATGGTCATTAAAACAGAAAGATTTAGAGTAGCCCCTGGAGTCTGGCAGATCTGGGCTAGATCCTGGACCTTCATGCCTCTGAATTCAGTGGGCGTTTCCTGGCCTTGTTTTTGCCTTCCCCACAGCATCAGCAGACATTGTTTACCATGCTGTTTCTTCTCAAAAAGGCTGACTCACCTTGGCCTCTGTGGCCCTAACCTCTCTTTAGGGATGTTCCCTGTCAGTCTCCTTTGTGGTCTCACCCAGATGGTACATGTTAGGGTACCATGGGGCACAGCCACAGGCCCCTTCTTTCAGTTTCTCACCTCTGTCTACATCTAGAATGACAATCCAAGCTCAACTAAAATGTCCACATTTCTCTCTGGCCCAGCTCATTCCTCTGAGGTCCAGCCTTGCTTAGCCAACTGCTCATCTGACATTTCCTTTGGGCCCCTGAAACTGAACTTATCTGGGACTGAACTTACATTTCCCCCTCCCCACTTACCTTGTCTTCTCCCAGTGGTTCCTGCCTTAGGAAAGGGTGCCACTCCATCTATTACTGCAAAACCGGAATTCCTCGCCTTCTTTGGCACCTCACCATCCAAAGGGTCCCTAGCAGTTAATATCTTTGTGCTTTGGTTTTCTCACCTATAAAATGGGGATAACAATAGATCTTCCTATTAAATGAAAACATATATCAGTTACTGTTGCTGCCTTGCTCTCAACCACTGTAGATACTGTACTTACCTCTGTCCGATCCTGCAGGGCCTGGAAAGATGGTTAGGATTTTATCGTAAGTGTGCTGGGAAGCACTATCCATGTTCAAATGCCCAACAGAGGTTAAGTTCTCTGTGCCTCTGTTTCTGGAACAGAGAAGCCATTTTCTAAAAGATCTTAATATTTCTTAGATTTGTCTCGGCTGATACTGTCCCAGTACACGTCTGCACTGTGGTTCCCAACTGTTCTCATGGCGTCTGCCCTGGCCCTGAGAACACTCAGACATTGATAAACAGCTTGCAACCTGTTAGGTACAAGGCAGACCCCACAGCTGCACAAGTGATCGGTAAGCCATTCTTATGAAAGACTATTGCTTTCTTATCAATGATGTACTGGCCTTCATTCTTTCTTCCTGTCTTCTGACCAAAGATGCTGTCGGGAAAAAATTAAAATCTCCTGCCAATCTAGAAAATCCTTGCTGCCATTGTAGTAAAGGAAAACAGTTTTCTTTCTTCTTTTTTTTTTTTTTAATTGGGGAATATTGGGGAACAATGTGTTTCTCCAGGGCCCATCAGCTCCAAGTTATTGTCCTTCAATTTAGTTGTGGGGGATGCAGCTCAGCTCCAAGTCCAGTCACCGTTTTCAATCTTTAGTTGCAGGGGGCGCAGCCCACCATCCCATGCGGGAATTGAACTGGCAACCTTGTTAAGAGCTCGCGCTCTAACCCACTCAGCCATCCGGCCGCCCCAGGAGAACAGTTTTCTTATTGAACAAGCATTAAACCAGACTGTGATGTAATCACAGGTAATTTGCTGATGAGATTGCAAAGACAGAGAAATCCCACCCTTTTTATATACAACCAAGCCCTGCATTACATACCTACTCTCGAGATTCATGGTAACTTGTCCTCAAGTAAAGAGGACTTGACTATATATACCTTTGCTATAAACTCTTTTCTAGTTCATCCTAAGCTTACCTGGTCGTTGGGATACCCATGGTGCTACCTAATTGCTTTTGTCTCAAGGAATAAGAAAACGTCTCATCTTTATGACAAGCAGGTAATTACAGTGTAGAACAGGGTGCTGAGGCTAAACTTATATACAGGGAGATAGGGACACCACCTTCCTAGAACTTTCATTTCACAGAGGTGGTTCTCAGGCCCTTATGCAAAAACATTCCTGGGTTGAAATACCGGGAAGAGGATTATTTTGAAAAGATTTGCAAACTGCAGTATATTTGTACTACGGACCATTATTCAGCCGTATAAAGGAACGACACACTGATACGCATGACCATATGGACGAACATTAAAAACATTCTGCTAAATGAAATAAGCCAGACATGAAAGGACAAATATTGCATGATTCCATTTCTGTGAAATGTCTAGACTAGGAAAATTCCTAGAGACAGAATACAGATTAGAGAAAGTTCTGGAAAGAGACAGTGGTGATGGTTTCACAATATTGTGGATATCCTTAAGGCCACTACATTGTATACTTAAAAATAGTTAAGTGGTAAATTTTCTGTCGTATTTTACCATAATTAACAAAAAATAGTACACACAAAACAGATTTACATACATATGCAGGAGACAGGAAAGGCACGCGCACAATTTCTCAAGGAAATGCTCTAAGAGTGGAAGGAGGGAAGTGGCTCCCTTTCCCTTTTGGCAACAGGGGAAATTCTAAGTTTTAAAATCTAGCCCACACTACCCTCCTGATGAACAGGTCAGCCGAGAACTGGTCCTCAGGATACTACTTCCTGCTCAAATCACCCAGAACAAGCCCAAACCCTGGAGTAATTCCCCTCTTGGCGTCATTCTGCCTGGGCCCTCCGAGTTCTCCGGGGGCTCACTTTCTACTGCAGCAAGCTGACCAACCTATCTTGGTGGACTATCGGTGCAGCTCTGCTTATCTTTGGCTGGAAGATGTCTACATTCCTCTCCCATGAGATCTCCACAATCTAGCCAGAGACACCACTTCAACTCCCTTCAACACCCTCGATGGCTTTCCTTATTTTCAAAATGAATATCCACGTCTTTTCTCCTGTGGCCCATCTCCCCAGACTCTCCATCCCGCCTCAGGGCCTTTGTTAGCACAATTGCATTTCCCTGAAATGCCTGCTTCCCAGCTGCTTTTGATTGGAACTCAAGCACTTGTCTGCAGAAATATACATGTGCTGAGCACAGACTTCTTCGGTCTTGTGCCCTCACAGAACCTTCTTGTCATTCAGTACACGTCCCCAAATGGTCATAACATGAACATTGGGGAATTAATGGATTCACCCACCAGCATGGGCAGATCCAGGTTTCGTTGGGCCTGTGTGGAGGCCCTGGTTTGAAAAAGGAGTAGCCAGGGGTAAACTCATAAGTAAACAGGAGAGCATTTATGGAGGATGAGAAAAGAAGGGGCCTTGGATGGGGTCTTTCCAAGGGAGGGGCCCTGAAGTTCAGCTTCATTAACTCCACGATAAATGGTAACCTCCCTATAAAATAGTAACCTCCCTGACAGCAAGGCCTGTGTCCAGTTTTGCTCAAATGCTTATTGAACGTATGCAAAGGTAGGTGAGAGGGTCTCCCGCTAACCTATATGGATGCTCTTCAGATCAAATAACCTCCCGCCCCTTGAATGAGCCCATCTTGCTTCCTCCCTTCCCCAAGTCTTTCTCCTCAGTCACCTTATTGATGAGGCCCTCTCTGTCCACCCTATTTAAACTTTCTGTCACCCTGCGTTTCTCTCCAAAATGAATGATCACGATCTAACATACTCCTTCAAAACAAAAAAAGAACCAGTTGTTTCTCTCCTTTCAGTAGAATGTGAGGTCTCTTGGTAGATCTCCAGTGCCTACAAAACAGCCTGACAATAGCAGGTCCTCATTATATTTCTATTAAATGCGCGAATTAGTCCTATACGTGCAGTTCAATTGAGCTGAATGTATTTTGCATGTGGGGTGGACAGGAATTTTTGAGGGCCTGAGGACACCCTATAGTCAGCTGAATGATGGCCCCCAAACATGTTCACAGTCTAATTCCTGGAACCTGTGAATATATTACTATGATGGGTGTTTTCCGCCCCCACACCACCAAGCAACCCTCCCACACCAGCTGGGTGTCCTACAATTCAACTCAATTTGGACACTATCGACCGGGAGACAGACTTCACAGGTTAAGGGTTCAGTCCGACAAGACTGCCCTCCCCTCCCCCCACTTCAGAAGCCAATTGCAAGACCACATTGTCACCCGGGCTTCTGACAAACCAGCTACAGGTTGGAGGTTCCCACAATACCCTTCTGTGTTTGACTAATTTGCTACAGCAGCTCACAGAACTCCAAGCAACATTTTACTTACTAGATTACTAATGAGAGAGGAGGTATCTCAGGAATAGCCAGATGGAATTGATGCATAGGACATGGTATGGGGAAAGGGAGCAGAGCCTCTTCCATGCCCTCTCCAGGGGTGCCACCCTCCTAGCATCTCCACATGTCCACCAACCCGGCAGCTCTCTGAACCTTCTCCTCTCCTTTTGGGTTTTTATTGAGGCCTCATTACATTAGCATAGTTGATTAAATCGTGGGCCATTGAAGGATTCAATCTCCAGCCCCTTCCCTTCCGAGGTCAAGGGGTGGGACTGAAAATTTCAACCCTCTAATCACCTAGTTGGTTCCCCTGGCAACCAGCCCCCATCCTCTGGTGCTTTCCATAAATCACGCATTAACATAAACTCAGGTGTTGTTGAAAGGGGTTTTTAAGAATAACAAGATACCTTTATCGCTCTTACCACTTAGGAAATTCCAAGGATCTTAGGAGCGCTTTACCAGAATCAGGATGAAGACCAAACATGTACTTCTCATTATAAATCACAATGTCACAGTTAACCTTACATGGAAAAAGGGACTTTGCAGATGTAATTAAGTTAGGAATCTTGAGACGGGGAGATTATCCTGGACAGCGTCAGGGGCGGGGGGCCCAATATAATAATCATCAGGGTCCTTAGAAGCAGGACCCAGGAGGGGCAGAGTCAGAGAAGGTGTGATGATGAAAGCAGAGGTTGGAGTGATGCTGGGCCATAAGCCAAGACATGTGGGCAGCTTCTAGATGCTGGAAAATATAAGAAAATGGATTCTTCCCTGGAACATAGCCGTGAAAAACAAATACAGATTTAATACAGATTTTAGTTTTCTATTGTGTTGTGTTAACAAACTACTGCACCTTTAGTGGCTCAAAACCACACACACTTATTATCTTACTGTCGTGAATGTCAGACGTCTCCAGTGGGTCTTGCGGGGCTAAAATAAAGGTGTCGGCAGAGCTGTGTTCCTTCTGGAGACTCCAGGTGAAAATCAGTTGTTGTTTTTTAATGCGTGTAGAGGCTGCCTGCACGCCTTGGCTCCTCGTCACATGACTCTAACCTCTGCAGCGATAATGCAGCATACCAGGGAGATTTTGTGACTGTTTGTGACTCAGCATTATTGGGGCAATAGGTAACGTCTATCTCGAGGCCGATCTCTCTCTCTCTCTCACACACACAGTTTTGCAAAGCAAGACTGCCAATACGCCAAGTGACTGGTACAGACAAAAAGCACCATTGGAGGGTAAGGATAGAGCAGGGCTGCCCTGAAAAGGCAATGTTTGCATCAAATCCTCGGCAATAAAAGTGGGTTCTGCAGAGGTGATGGAGGAGGGTGGGCTTTCCGGGTAGGGGGAGTGGCAGAAACAAAGGCTAGGAAGAAGGAGAATAAAACCTGCACTTAGAGCTCTTGGGGCGAATCTGCAGAAGGGAAGGTCGGTGTGGAGTGGTGGAGGAGACAGAGGCAGTGAAGGCTGCTGGTGGCCAAGGCAGGCGCCAAACGTTGGCTGGAGGAGTTGGTTCTCTTCTGGTCCCTGGTGGCGCCAAATGCCATGGGGCAAAGCCATGACTGGATGAAAGAGATGTTTCTGGAAGGGCACTGTGGGGGCAGTGTGCGCTCTTCAAGGAAGGTGAGGCGTGGCATCTTGGAGGAAAAAAGAACAGGTGTCTCTCTCCCCACAGATTTTGCCGGCAGCTCTTCTGCTCCTACCTGCATCTTCGTTAGCGACTCTTTTTAAAGTCTTCACGAGCAAACCGATTCAATTAGTGCATGAGGTTTAATTAATGCCACAGATACTACACCTTGAGTTGACAGTATGTCTCAGAGGCTTTCTCACACTCAGTTTCTTTATTCGGTCACATCCCTGTGAGACCAGGAACTGGAGCAGAGAGGAGAGAGAACTCATTCCCCTTGTAGGTCTCAAAATACTTGGAAGCAGAAAAGACGGAAGAGAGAGTTGGGCTTTCAGTATCCACTTCCAACCTTAGTTCCAAGTTCTAGTGGAGAAAACAGATGCAGACAAGCCAGGAGACCCCAAGTCTAATAACACTAAATATTTGAGGGCTTTTTTTTTTTTTAATCACTTTACTAATTACTCTGGTTTTAATCTTTGGCTATTTAATTAACTTAATCTTATTTTCGTCCAGAGGCCCTTGCTAAAGTGATTTCCTTTTAGTGATGTGGGTAAACACTATATTGATCCACCTAATTGTAAATACTGTCTCTGCTTTTGTGATCGTGGCGATTTTGTCAAGGGGACAAAGGAAAAAATAAGAGACACATTTTTACTATTTAACTGGTGGGGAAGCCCATGTTCTATATTGATCTGCAGGGATTTAAACTTCTTTTCCTCCTTCCCCCACTTGTTTCCCACCCCCTTCTCCTTTCAATTTGTGGTTGGGAAGGTTCTGTTTTGGTGTAAACTTGGATTTTTCACCTGGTTGCCAGGCAACAGAAGCCACTCCAGTCAGGATGCATATACATGTTAAATTGTCCTCAGCCACCTCTGAGGCTGGGCCTGTCAAAACTCCCGTGTGTGCATGAATTATGTGGCGGAGATGGTTAAAAATGCAAGCGGGTATTAGACCCACTTGCATTGTTCCTAATGGGCAGGTGTGTGTGTGTGTGTGGGGGGTGGGGTGGTAAAGGCCAGGAATTGGCTTTTGAAACAAGTGGCCCCACTGATGGCAGGTGTTCTGAGGAGGCCTGAGAAACCCAGTGCCTAAATATCACATGGCAAATGACCTTAAGGTGGGGCTGTCTGAGCTTCAATGAGAGGAAAGGGCTGAGATAGGTGGAAGGAACCAGAGCATGGATCTTAGTTTATTTACTTGTGTATATGAAACCAGGAGTCCTCATGACTTTGATTAAATTTAGCTTTGAATCCTAGCTCTAGAAATCATCTCTCTCTCCCCCCCGTCCCCCTCTTCTAGAGATCTAGCCTTTGCCCCTGATAATCAGCAACCCCCCAGGCAGAAGGCAGTAGCCCCCATCTTATTAAAGATCACAAGGTCCGGACCTCGGGCAGCTAAAGATAACATCTTGACCTAAGTTATGTTTCAGCTCCTGAGCCCCAATGTGGGACAACCTCCTGGCTATTTTCCCATGAAACTAGACAGAGGGACGCCAGAACAGACCTCAGAACTGTCCTCAAGATCTGAAGAAATGATTTATTACCCTTTACCCCACCTCCGACCTGTCAGCTCCCAGCATGACCCTGAGCCCCTTAACCCACAGTGTCTTGTGATTTTGCCCTATAGACTCTGTAACCTACATGCTATTGGGGTGTTCTGGCTTTTGAGCATTAGCTTCCCCTTCTGCTGGGTGATGCCATTCATAATAAAATAGCCAGTCTTTCTCCACTGTAATTCTTGGTGTTTAGTGTTTGGCTCTGCTAGTGCCGGTGGATGACTCTTTGGGTAAAATATAGGGCTATTCTATTCTGTCCTATCCTAGCCTATCCTATCCTATGTGTGTTGCATGTATTAACCCATGTAATCCTGTCTCACTGCAGTGAATTTGAAACAATCATGGCCTGTTTTACAGTGAAGAAATGAAGGCACAGAGAGGTTGGGTAATTTGTCCGAAGTTGCACAGCTAGGAAATAGGAGATAGGATTTGAACTGTGGACAGTCTGGGTCTCTTAAGCAGCCGCACTGGGTGGAGGCTAAAAATGCAAATCTAGAGCTGATCAGTCTGGATTCAGACTCCACCTCTGACATTTACTCGCTGTGTTGACCTTGCTCAAGCCAGCCCATCACCTGGTGCCTCAGTTTCCCAAGTTCTAAACTGGGGAGAGCAACGAAAACAAGTCAAAGTGTTCTGGTGGAGACTGGCGCCTAATAATTGTTAGCCATTATTTTAATTAACTGACCAGCTTCTGTAGAGCAGGGCCGAGCCGGCACTGAGAAATGTCCTGATGGCTGCTCCCTCTCTGACCTGCAGCTCGCCCTGAAGGTCATCTTCAGCATTGCCTAGGACTTGGCCCAAGTTTCGGTTGCGACAATATTGCAGCTCAGGCTTTCCCTCTGACCAGTTGGAGAGTGTGCTCCCCTCCCCACTCTCCCCTTTCCCAAGACCACTTCCCAATCAGCTTCCTGCCCCCTCTATCTCAGTTTGGGCTTCCTGGGGGTGGGGAGGGAAGGGTGGTGCCCTGGTGTGTGACAGTGGGCAAAGGCGAGAGAAATTCCCACGTGAACTGAACAAATGACAGCAGTCAGCCAAGTTGAGTTCACTTTTTAATGTTTTAACCATAATGCAAACAGGCAGAAGTAGACTTTTGTTGAGTTCCATCTAATGAGAAGATGAGAACTATACAGAAGAGCATGCGGCAAACACAGCCTGGACAACCTCGCAAAGAGCGTGGGGTGGGTGTCGGTCCTTCAGGGGAGGTGCCGGGAGCACACGGGATACTTGGCGGAGAGCAGCAGCATCGAGAGCTCAGAGGTAGGGGGGAAGGCCAGGTTCCTGACAGTGTGTGCGTGTGGCGAGATGTGACACTGCTCTGCCCACCTCCCCAGCTCCCCAACCCCGGAATGGAACCCCCGGGTACAGTGGTGTGAGCAACTGAATGCGTGTGCTCTCTCTCTCAGCCTTCCAGAAAAACCACTGCTGAGCCCAGAGTGGGTCTTTACAATCACGGCGACAAGACAAGGAAAACAGGGTGGAGGTGGGAGGCCGGGCACAGGTGGGCATTGGGGCTCCATGGATCTTAACCAGAACGGACATTGAGGGTATCGCATGGTACTGAAATGGAGCTGCCAATGTTCTGTCTTGGGAGGGAGTTTGGGAAACCACACCTTTTAATTCCTCCATCACAATCCTTGGAGTCTCAGTTGGGCAGCTGATAATGGAAACAGCCGTTGGGCTGAGGAATGCTCTGCTTAGTCCAGAAGGCCTAGGGCAGCCAGGAGAGAGTCTATGCCCCCCCCCACCAGGGACATCTGGTGATGTCTGAAGATGTATTTGGTTATCACGCTTGGGGGGACTGCTACTGGCATCATCTAGTGGGATGGAGGGCAGGGACACCACTCAATGTCTTCCACTGCCAAGGTCAGCCCCCACCACAAAGAGTTCAGCCCCAAATGCCACTAGTGCAGAGGTGGACAGACCCTGGGCTAGAATCCCCTATAGCGGAGGAGTCAAGTTGGAACACTTGGATGCCCTGGAGTCATTTTCTAGAAGACTGTGGAAAGCAACGTCTGAAGGAAGATTGGTTCCTGCCCACCAGGGCCAGAGTGGGCTCTGTCCTGGGCTGCACAGTTATGCCCTTCTCATTCAGAACCACTCAGATAGTCCAGGACAAAACACACCCATACACATAACAAGTCTTATTTACGCCTGACCTCCCCCCTTGCACGTGGCTTTGACAAGAGCAGAGACCCCACGCAGATGTTCTTTCTAAAGGTATAAGTTCACCTCGGTCCTCAGGTCTGAGACACATCCGTGTTTGGGGAGAGGTGGCTGTGCCTATTGCCACCAGGCAGGGAATGGCAGTGGACTCAGGACAGGGTAGGTGTGAGAGAAAGAAGAGGCCAGGCAGGCATTAGCCCCCCGAAGGCCAAATTCAGGTCCATGGGGATCATGTGTGTTGAGTTCCTGGGAGGCAGACTGTCAGACCTGTGTTTCCTCCATCCCAGCTCCTGGCCTTTCATTCTTGAGCCTTTAATTTGGATGCAGGAGACATTGCAAGGGTTGGGAGAAGAGAGGCAGGGTGGCCAGGTCACATAGGAAGCTCAGATTAGTAGTAGTTCTTCCTTCTTGTCATTGCAGGCAGTCGCAGATTAATGTGACAATGCAGACAGAAGGCTTTGTGGGAAAGCGGGCCTAGTGACATGCTGGGATCAGGGCCATGGAGATAGAAATGCACAAGTCAACACGGCCTGCAAAAACCAAAATCTTACATCCACAGTTTTCCTCATAGCAGGGATTAAAAGGCCGCCCTGGGGGCTGGTGCTATGGGGGTGAAGGGGCCCAGACATCTGGCTTGACCATTCTGGCGGAAACCACTCTGAGTTAGAACAATCTCACTTGTTTTGGACTCAGGGCAAAACCTGACCTCCTTTTGGAGCCCAAAGCAGGTGGCTGCTGAGAGCAAATCTGGCAAGAAAATCCTGTGTACTGAGTCCAAGGTCTGCTGACCTGGGGTCAGTTCTCTTTCTGTGCTTCTAGGCCTGGCTGGACCTTGGAAGGATTGACCCTCTGGACTCAGGGAGAAGCTGGTTATCACGTCAGCATCTCAAACTCATCTTTCCCTTGAGCCTGTTTGTGTTTCACAAGGCCCCTTTCTCAACCGAGAGGCAAGAATCTTGACTTTCTAGTTTGTTTTCATCTTCCACAACAGATCGGTCCCAAGTCCTGTTGATTCAACCCTGGAATGTCTTTTATCACTATATCGGTTTCTTCCCTCATTCCAGCCTTGATTACTACAATCAAGTACTGATAGGTCAACCGGCTGGCCATCATGCTCTATGCTGCGGTCAGAACATTCTTTTCCAAGCATAATGCCAGTCGCTGTATTTCCCCCTTTCGTAAACACTTGAGGACTCCCTGTTGCCTACCAAATAAAGTCAAAATTCGTTAACACGCCACTCCCCTCTCCCCATCTTCTGGTTCCTGACCACCTTCCCAGCATGTCTCTCACCATTCTGACCCTCCTCAGCCTTCCAAAGCTGGGCTATGTCTGAGGCCAAGCCCCATTTACCCTACGTGCTCCCTGTCCATGCCTTTCTTTTCACTGTTTCTACTTCCTGGCAAACCTGTCTCCCCAAAGCCGATGGTGGAATCCCACCCATTTCTCAAACCCCATTCACATCAATTCTAAGGATTGTGTCCCTACATGCCAGACTCTGTCTAACCTGTAAGAAAAGAACTGTGTTTTGCTCTGTATGCTTCACCATGCCTTCCAATTACTGGAGAAGCAAGAAATGTTATAGACGAAATGAAAACATAGAATTTGATCGCTTACATGGACCAAGTATTGTAACTGGGCATCTTAGGGGCAGTCTCTCATTTAATCCACCTTGTTATACAGGTGGCTATGCAGGCTCAAAAGGTTAACAATTCACCAGCCTACAGCTGTCTGCAGAAGCAGGGGGAGCGTTAGCATTTGGACTCAGGTCGGCTTCCAAAATGCCATTTTAGTGGGTCTGAAGCATTCCCCTAAAAAAAAAGCTACCTGGCTGTCTCACTCTGTAGAAACCAAGAGAAAATCATCTCCTCTCAGGGAGTTTAACTACTTCTGCTTCTTTCCCAACACTAAGTACGGGAATTACAGTCATAGTAATGATAGAACATGACAGTTCCAGCTTTCTGGTCGCTGGGGTTGGATGACTCATTCTTCCCGGCCAATCTTACTTTTGTTAAGTGGGGTTGGAACTACTGCAGGCCAATTCAAGGGGGAGAGGTAAATAAAAAGTCTGTAACTTGGGTAACCCCCAAATGCCCAGTGAACCCTATTTTTGCTCACCTATTGTTATACCAAAATTTGGTATATTGTTATACCTATTTTTGGCTACTTGGACTGAACTAAAAACCGCCACAAGAGGGCAGCACTTACACACCCTGGATCAGAACTAAATCCTAAATCAGAACTCCATCCTCCACTTCTTACTGGCTAGCCAGGCTTTTGGTATCAGGGATTCTGACAAACGAGAGGAAACAGACCAGCCCAGTCTCCTGTCCTCTAGCCAGCTGTGAAGCAGCTGTGTTGGGGTTGAAAGGTATTTACTTAAAAAAAATAATTCTTCTTGGGAACAAAGATGTGTCCTGGTTATATAATAATTTCTTTGGCCTTCCCGATAAAACAAGAGTGTTATTTCCACCTGTCTGCCTATTGCCAGAGGAACAGAGATATATGAAGAAGGTGCCTGGCACAGAGTAAGTGCTCACACATATTTATTCGTTGATGGAAAAGCATTCGTGCATAAAGCTTAATTTAGAGAAGGAAGCACACTCCCTCTTTGAGGGAGGTTGAGCACAGCAGTTCAGTCCCTGGGGAGCTTTGTGAGATCTTAGCAGGTATCTCCAAAAGGCTCAAGGGGTTGGAAAGAAATCCCCTGGGAGGAAAGCTACTAGGAGCCAGAATTGTGTGGGGTTTACAATGGGCTTTGCTCCAGGGCCGAAAGGGTTGGGGAGCATGCTGAGTGTTTGATCTCTATGCCCATGGAAGCCTGCGCAGGAGCAAACAGGATTAAAGGCAGGCAGGGAGATTATAACTCTGTCCCAGGGATGGGACACCAGCGAGAGCTGCCAGGGTGGGTGGGGAAAGGTGAGATAGAGTTTGTCCTTGGACTTTAAGAGTCTTGGAAGTTGTCCCCCCCTTAACACATCTTTGGCACCCCCATTCTAAGGCCCTTCCAAAGAAGGCCAGGGCACTTTCTCTTTGGCAAACCCCCAAATTGAGCATCAAGAAAGAAATGCCCATTGTGCAGTATATAAAGGAAGTGCCATCTTTCTGTGTGACAAAACCAAACCAAACAGAAGGATGGGACTGGCTGAATGCTTCCCTTCCAATGCTGGGGGCCCAGGGTAGACCCCTGGAGGCAGTCCCTGTGTGTGGGGCCACTGGGATTTCTTGGCTCTCTCTGGACGCTGCCTGCAATTGATTTTTAGTACTTAAGTGTATAAAGGGACTCTTCCAGTGCATTTTCTTGGAGAGGGTAAACTCAGTAGGTTGCCTGCCAGGCAGAAATTTTACCTGCCCTGATTCCTGCTAAAGACTGCTGCCAATTTTTGATCTGAGTTAAGGATAATTTATTTGTCAAAATTATTTTATCAGGTTAAAAATTTGGGGGATCACTTTTAGAAAGCCAAAAGACCGAAGACCAGGTTCTTCCTACCACCCTGAGCTATGGTCCTGTAGAAGAAGCCACGCGGTGCTCCATTACGCTTCCCTCCCCCAAAACGGTTCCACTGTGACTGGCTTCCATTATTTTACCCCCGAGGGTGAAACAGCAAGCCCCATTTGGGAGACTAAAAAACAGAACGATGACATCCTTCCTTCATATTGTTTCCAGTCTTCACAGCTTTACAGGTTGATCCTTTTATACTTTTTAGCTTTATAACATTACAACGAGGGGAGACTGAGGGCAAGTGACTTGTCCATAGTCACCAGGTGGCAAAAACGAGAAGATTCTTATTTCCAGCACGCTCCCTTGGACAACACTACTTCTGGCCTCGAGGGTGGAATTGCCTCTGAGGGCCAAATCAGATGATTCCGGCTGGGGTGGGTGGGGTTGGAGAAGGTGTTGCCCCATCCACTAGATGGGTTAATTTTCCAACGAGGGCTCCGCTAACTGGCGCCAGAATCGAAATACATTGAATTCGTTGATTTCACCCTTAATCACCACATGCCCCTCTCCATGCCTGACCCTTTATAACCGGGACCATTAGAGCGCTTCCAAGTGTTAAAGGGACACTAGCACAGACCCTTAGTTATGGAGCCAGCAGAGGCTGGGGCGCGGTTCTTGGCACAGGGGGTCTGGAGGCAACACGCTTGCAACAGGCAAGAGGATGGTGGCGACCCAGGTCCACTGCGCATGCGCACACACGCGCACAACCAGAACATTATCATAAAAAAGGGTAAGGAGGGACTTCAGTGGCCGAGGGACTGGCTCAGAAAACTATTCTGTGTTGCCCCTGCAGCCTCTCCAGGGGGATCCCCAGAAAACCAGCCATGCCACGAGCAATGCCCATGTTCCAGTGCTTTCACGCACCGCTGATGTCTCCTTGTCAGGAAGGGTGGGGGGGGGACAGTTTTGTAAGAGCCACTGCGGATTATAAAGGCATTGCACTGCAGCAGGAAAACTCAAGGAGGAAACCCAAGAAGGGAACACTGAGAGGCGAGAACCCAGAAGAGGGAAACCAGGACACGCGGCGACAGGACGAGAGGCAGAGCGGGGGCCACGCGCGGTCCCGTAGGAAAGGTTCAGCAGTGTCCACGCTTACAAAACCTGCTGCCACCCCTGCCGGAGTGCATGGGGCGGCCCCCCTGCCATCCGTCTGGGCAAGAGGATCCGGTTAGGAGTTAAAAACTCTGTGGGAAGAAAAGTGGGCAGGGTGTTAGTGCCACCAGAGCAAGACTGTTCTGTTTGCTTAAAGACCCAGAGAGAACCACCTAAACTGGGGGCAGCGGCTTCCACTGTCGTTTCCTCTGTAGCCCCAGTGTCCTGGACGGGACCTGGCACCCAGTTGGGGCTTGTCTTGAATGAACGAACGAATGAATGAATGAATGAATGAATGAATGCTTCTCACTGACACAACAGCCCAGGAAGGGGGACATTTAAAGGAGCTTTGTGACAACCGCTGGAGTTATGATCTTAATGGCAATAACACGCGTCTACTGGACATAAAAGTATGTTTTTGAGGCTGCCATGTCGTTGGGGAAAAAAGGGAGGGTGCTGGAGAAATGGAGTGTGTGACCTATGCTCCCGAAAATGAGGCGGCTGAATTCCTACCTAATTTAATGTAAAGGACACTGGGGTCTGCAGGCAACACGCCTGCAGAGGCGAGAGGATGGTCGGTTTCCAGGCATTCTGTGGCAGGGAATGGGGGAAGTGAGATTACAGTCAAGGCTACTGTATCATGGCATTGAGGTCAGGCTTAAACAGTGAGATTCCATCCCAATATTGTGGTGCCCTGGACTGTTTCCAGCAATTTCTAGTGGAGGAGTGAAATTGGCAAAATAATGCCACTTGGGATTTGCATCAATGAAACGGTTCCCAGCAATTGGCCGCATGAGAGAGGTGCTGTCAACGCTGGAAATACATCGTTCCACTAGGGGGAGCCCCAGGCATAAACTGGCATCCAAAACGGGGGTTCCCACACTTGAAGGGGTCTCAGAATCTCCCAGAGGGCTCGTTGAAACACAAACTACTGTACCCTAACATACGAATTTCAGGTTCAGCTGGTCTGGGGTGGCCTATTTGCATTTTTAACACATTTTCAGGTGCCGCTGTCCCAGGGGAACCCGTCTGTGGGAAAGCCACGGTAATGAAATCAGACATCCCTGCCCATCAGGACCCAGAAGAGAGCACTCTGCCCACCCCTTGCCTGTGGGACGGGGCCAGCTTACTCGTCGGCGTCTTTTTTGCTCTCCTCAATGAAGGCAATGGATTCAGATCTAAGGCGGTTGGTCACTTCGTACGTTCTCAGGGTGACCCCGAAAATATCCTCATGGTAGCGATTATCATCCTAGGGGACAAAAAGAGTCAGGAAACAGCCCTCAAATGCCAGCCAAGGTCCCGGAGAGGGGGTAGACGTGCCGACATGCAGGAATGGACTATCCCTAAAGAAAATGGTTCCTAAAGAAAGGAGGCCTAACCCAGTGGCCCCTGGAGGTCCCTTGGTCTCCAAGGCTGTTTCAGCAAATCCCTTTGTCCTCCAAGGCATGGGACCCCTCTAGCCAAGATGGCAAAGAACACTTACACTCCTGTCCAGGAACAGCGCCGCTGCTTTGTCAATTCTGAGGTCATATGGAAACCTCACCTTTTCCCCCATTCCTCCCAACTCCTTACTCCTGCGTGTTCAGACCTGGGCACGGCTGGGTTTAGTGTGAAACACCACAGCCCTTAGAGACCAGCAGGGATGGGAGAGAAAAAAAAGTGCCCGCTTAGCACTCAGGGAACACCTTCCCTGTTGCCAAAGTGGTGATTTCTTGGGCACAGCGATGCACTGATTTAAGTTCAGAAGGTTTGAAAGAGAGTTGTTCATCTGTAGAATAGCTTCATTTTTTTTTTGTTGGGTTGGTTTTTCAACCTTATTCTGTAGAGTTCTCAGGAATCTATGAAAGTATCTCCTGAGGGTAATAGCAAAGAGACGGAGTGAAGGGGCCCTCTGCAGCTCTCCTTGGATCTCTGACATTTCTACCAAAAAGCTCTTCCTTTTTTTAATCTACTGGGGTTTAGCATCAGATTCAGAGCAAGCGCTTCTTCTGCAAAAAATGTTGATTATTGTTCATTTAGGAAGCAGGGAGAAAGATGGGATCGCCCCTGGAGCTTCGTGGAAGTCTAGATTCAGTTTTTTTTCTCTTTGGGGCAGTTGGTCACACAGTTAGGACTTTGCATGTGGGGTGGCTCCTAACCTTTGTACAAAATAGGAAAAGGCATGTCTCTGTCTGGGGTGGACCCAGTTCCATGCCAAGGTGAATGACTTGGAGAACTAAGCATGGGACAGCTTTCAGCTCCCCCTTGCCTCCCTTAGACCTTTTTGTGCAGTGCCCAACCTACACAACTGCACAAGAGAGTGCTACTGCTTGGTTCTGGGGGGCAGGAAAAGTTGGGTTAGGATGGTTTCTGTCTTGCTACCCAGTTAGTTCACCCACTTGTTATTTTCACACACCACAGCTCCAACCATATTTAATATACTTACCTGCACACCCTACCATCCTTCCTTCTCTCTCAACTATGGGGGTAAATCTTCTACCCCCAGCCATAAATGGAAGAATGGGAGTGGGGATGTCATCATGGCTCCCCTAATCATCGAGACAGCTGGGGTGAGGAAGAGGCGACAGGACACGGGATGCCGGGAAAGGGATCCAGGAATCCAGCCCATCACTCACCCTCAGCCGGCTGATGAAGACGCCGGCATCCTCCACTGAGAGTTTCCCCTGCTGGGTCATGATGCGCTGGATGGCTTTGAGGACATCAGCGGCCATGGTGACGTCCCCGCAGACGTAAATGTGGCCCCCTTGCTCCTTCAGGGCTCGGTACACGGGTTCCGCCAGCTGCTCTTGCAGGATATCCTGCACGTACTTCTGTGGGCAGCGTGAGGCCCAGTGAGCAGGAGCTGGGCTGTGTAACGCTCCTGCGTAGCTCACTCCACCACCGCCACCGGGAGCTTGTGGGCAGGTAGTACAGTTCTCCGGGTGACCCCAGGGGATTGGGGAGTGTGAAATCAGGGAGGAAGGAGAGCCAGCCTGAGGCTGTATGAATAAGCTGCTTTCCACTTCTGCTGACGACCCTCTAGGCAGCCATGTAGAACACACCCTAGAACCACCCGCTGGAGGAGCACCAGCGGGGGCGGGGCATTCTCTACCTGCTCCTCTCTGCAACAACCAGTGGTCCCCCATGGGGTGTGAATGCCTGTACACTTGTAGGAGCCGGGTTCTTACTGCAGGCGTCCTATGCGGGCGGGCCAGAGAAGCCCCAGGCGACAGCAAGAGATGGGGCCAGGTGAGGAGCTGTCAGGTTAGTCCTGCGCAAAGCCAGCTGCTGCAGCAAGAGCTGGTGTAAGCAGTGGGCTACGAGAATATCAAGCAGGCCCAAGGGTGTCCAATGGGATAAACAGCCTTCAGGGAATTTGTCTCAGTTGCTCCTGATGTCTTTAAGTTGTGTAGGAACCCCCCCTACACCCCCCTCCCCCACTGTCCCCACCAAGTGATGCTGACATTTAGCTAGTGAAGTCCTGGCAGGCCTATCCCGGCTGTTAAAATGTTGCTATGCGTCTATACCCGTCGTCAAATAGCCACTGCCCAGATCTCCAGAACGCTCCCTGCTCCAGTTGTCCTGGCCCCTTCCCTGGACCATCCCCCTGCCCACCAACCCAGACCTCCCCAAGTTCCAGTAGAAACAGGCTCCCATCCTGTGGCTTGTGTCCATTCTGACTGGTAGGGCTTCTTATGGGCTGTTAAATAGTTTTTTGTTTTTTTTTTTTTACATTCATATTAAAAAATTTCTCATTGTGATAAAATGTACATAAGATTTACCATTGAAGCATTCAAAAGTGTACAACTCATGGCATTAAGTGCAGCCATCACCTCTATCTAGTTCCAGAAACTTTTCATCACCCCCACTAAAGCCTTGTACCCAATGGCAGTCACTCTCTACCCTACCCCCCCCCCCCCCGCCCCTCAGTCCCTGGCAACCACAAATCTGCTTTCTGTCTCCATGGATTCGGCTGTTTTGGACATTTCATGTAAGTGGCATAATATAATATGGGCTGTTAAATATTCTAAATTGACATTTGTAGGCTCCCCGCTTCCTAAAGTACAGAGCAGTTTCATGGAGGAGCATGCAGAAAGGGTGAAGGGGTTTCTGGGAGGGGTGTGTGGGCTGTGTAGGGGGCCGAGGACAGGCCGGGGTTACCTTTGGTTTGTCTGGCTCCCGGGAGTAGGCCGTGTACAGTTCTCTGAAGACCCCCGTGCTCCTGGCCTGGAGGGTCTCCTCCCTGTAGATGTGATCTATCTTGGACTGCCGGCACCCAAAGACCAGGATCATAGGGCAGGGGCTCATTCCTGGGGGCCAGGAAGACCTCGTGTCACCAACAGCTCTGACATCTGCTTTGAGGTGGTGCTGGGGGGTGGGGTGCTGGAACCCTCAGTGCTGCAGGGGCCATGCAGCTAGAGGCCCATGAACACGGGGGCAGGCCAGTATATGCTCTCTCTCTCTCTCTCTCTCTCTCTCTCACAGGTAAAATGTGCTCAGTTTTGGCAGACTTCTCTTCTCTGGGTCTCAATCTTCCCTCCTGCCCCGTGTGGGAAGTGCTAAAAGCCCAGACGTTGGAGCTATACCGCCTGGGTTCCAATCCCAGCTCTGTGTGCCAATGAGCACCTTCCTTAATGCTCTCTGTCTCTGTCTCCCCATGTCCAACATGGAAATAATAATAGCAACTACCTCACAGGGTCACTGAGAGACATGAATACCAAACATCACCACGGTTCCTGGGACGGAGCAAATACTTTATAAATGTTAGCTCTTCCACTAGAATGACAGTTCCATAGGGGCATTTTGTGTTTTTAAAGGTGTTCCTGTCTTGTTCATTGCTATGCCTCCAGTGCCTGCAAAAGGGTTTGGCATTTATTAGATGCTCAAGAAATCCCTGTTTCATGCATGCCGCCACTGTGGGTTTCTTTTCCTCTCTCCTCCCAAAGCTGATCTGTGCGTCTGTCACACAGCAAAGCCTGCTGTTGAGTAAGAGCCTCTGAGAATCCTATAAACACGCATGGGATAAGGCTTCATGCTTACCCCTTCTAGGGCTGCTTGAATTTTAAGAAGGGGGTCCTATCTTAACAGTCAGAGAAATGTGGAATTTCAGGCCCTAGGATAAGCTGAGTGGGAGATTTGTTTGGACAGGTCTTTTTTTTTTCCCCCCAAGTCAAGCTGTTGCCCTTTCAGTCTTAGTTGTGGAGGGTGCAGCTGAGCTCCAGGTCGAGTTGCCATTGCTAGTTGCAGGGGGCACAGCCCACCATCCCTTGCGGGAGTCAAACCCGCAACCTTGTGGTTGAGAGGACGCTCTCCAACCAACTGAGCCATCCGGGAGCTCAGCGGCAGCTCAGCTCAAGGTGCCGTGTTCAATCTTAGTTGCAGGGGACGCTGCCCACCATCCATTGCAGAACTTGAGGAATTGAACTGGCAACCTTCTGGTTGAGAGCCCACTGGCCCATGTGGGAATTGAACCGGCAGCCTTCGGAGTTAAGAGCATGGAGCTCTAACCGCCTGAGCCACTGGGCCGGCCTGGACAGGTCTTTTGAATTACATCGTGGGTCAGGTCACTGCTATGCCCTCCCACCCGCCCCTCCCCCAGGCAGTGATGCATTGGAGAGAGAATGCCATTACGTCTCTGGGCTGCTGAGACATAGGTGGGCCTCCTCAGGTCCAGGGGTGGAAACCACGTGGCTACTGGACCATGACCCACCTTTGTGTTGGATATCAAATTGCCGCTGCTGCCAGAAGCTTCGGAAAGGGGCGATGCCGGTGCCCGGGCCCACCAGGACGCAGGGCACTTGGGGATTTCGGGGCAGGTGGAAGCTGGGCGCTCTGTTCAAGGAAGAGAAAGCCAGAAGGCTGGCTGAGTCGAATGTGATCAAGAACAGCTGGGTCTTGGGAAGACCCGGTGGCCGGCTTGGGTAAAAACACAGCAGAACTTGCAGCACTTCAGCCTGGGCCCGGTGCCCCTTAGGGTGGGACGTCCCACAGAGTTGGGGAATTCCCAAAACAGGAGGTCCTCAGAGTCTGGCTATCACTCCATTTCTCAATTATCCCCTTTGCTGAGCTGAGCCACCAACGGCAGTGGGATTGATTTAACTCAGGGTTTCCCTATCTCGGCACTGCCGACATTTGGGGCTGCATACTTCTCTGTGGTGGGGGCCTGTCCTGGGCATTGTGGGATACTGAGCAGCACTTGGGGGGCCTCCTCACCCACTAGATGCCAGGAACACCCTCCAGCTGTGACAACGAATACTGCCTCCAGACGTTGCCAATTTTGTCGCTGAGGGCACACAATTACCCCGGTTGAGAACCAGTGACTTAACCATCTGTGAACTCTCCTATAATCAGGGAGTCACAGACTTGCGTGTACAAAAGAATCACTGGAGGGTGTGAAACACGGGTGCAGATGTCTGGGCAATGCAGTTTAAGTCTGGACTCAGAACTCTGTATTTTTGAAGCTCCCCTGACGGTCTGTGCACCATTCCATGAATGTTCTACCCTCAACAGTTGAGAAAAATGGCTGGCCAAGGACACCATTCAGATAAAGACGTTACTGGCTGACAAAGCCGGCACCTAGAGTGGGCCTCAGCTCAGGCATATCCTTTATCTTCGTGTTTTTTTTTAAGTTATATTTTTCTTTTGGTTGGTTGACTGTGATAAGAACACTTAACATGAAATCTATCCTCGTAACAAAACTTTAAGCGTACAATACCGCATTGTTATTACCTCTAGGCAGGAATATCCTTTAAAACTGAGTTTGGGCGGAAAGGCTTTGATTGATGGGGTTAGGGGCAGGTGTTTGGATCTTCCCTGTCTCTAAGAATCTGGGGGTACCTGGGGTGTCCAGTAGAATGTGGATAGAATTCCCTCGTGTGCAAATTCCATGAAGGCTGAAACTGCATTTGCCTGGCTCTGTACTGTAGCCCCAGCATCTAACACAGTCCTTGTACTTGATACATATCTGTTGCATTGACTTGACCTTGAGTAGAGGACGTCCTTAGCTTGTCTCATGATCCTGTTTCCTTGACAACTCGGAAGGATGCAGAATGCTGACCTCCATCCCATCTGGCTCAGCCAACTCTCTAGAACCCTTCGGGCTGGTCCACCCACCCCAACTCAGGACATCAGTGTGCGGATTTGGGATGGCTGCTCCTTTCTCTTCCTCTGCCACTCACCCTCTCACGAAACAGGGGACCACTTCATCAGACTGTATCCGGTTGAGCCAGGAGGAGCACACGCCGTGGTGAATTGGTCCTTCTCCATCTGGCAGAATAATCAAGGTGGTTTGGCTCACTTACTGCCCCCAAGCTACTCCGCCATTGGCCTCCCCACTCCCCTCTGTCCAGAAGGCTCACAGCCCCATTGTCAAGTTTCTGTCTTGGAGCTCCTTCCTCTGAAGGGAAAGAGGAAACGGTATAGCTGGGGGGTGAGCGTGTGGTTGGGAAAGTGCCCAGGGTTCTGCTGGGTGGGGGTGGGTCGGATTCCAATCCTGCCCACCGAAAGGGCCTTGGTGAGTGTGCTCTTGGTGACCTGCCGGGATCCTAGTCTCGGAGCTCTCCCAGGCACCGTGCATTTGAATTGCTTTATCACGGAAGAAAAGCATGGGAGAAAAAAGTTGGGTGATCTGACTGACCTACAAGCAGTGGGAGATCCTGCAGCAGAGAGCTCCCTTCTCCAAGGAAATGGGTGATGGTGGCTTGTTCTAGCTCCTGCCTTGAGGGTGTAAAAAGGGGTCTCAGGTTTGGGGAGTGATACACATCTCACCTCCCTTCCTAATTCTGCACGGAGTTGGCTCTGCCTAAGGGGACAGTTTGCCTGCTCGGCCCCTTCCCTGTTTCCTGGTTTGGGGGTGGGTCTCTGCCCAGGGGTTTGGCAGACTTGCAGGGGGGGAGGGGAGGCGGGAATGCAGACTCAGAGCCTCTCCCAGCGCGTGTGCCCACCTCGGGTGCGGTAGGAGACGATGGCCACGGTGAGGTGCACCTCATCAGGGTACATGTCTGGGGAGGAGCTGATGGAATAGTAGCGAGGCTGCAACAGGTTCAGCTGGGTCAGGAGCAGGGTGGCTGGCATCTGGATGGACCGGAACTCCTCTAGCACCTCCACGATGGTGGGGTTCTTGCCCCATTTCCATTCCTCGTATTCCTGCAAGCCCTGTGCCAAGGAGAGGGACAGAGGAAAACTCGCACTCAGCTCCTGGTACAAATTTCCAATGAGGGCTTGGAGCAGGTCCAGGGAAAAAGGCCAATGCAAATAATACTAGTTCACACTTACATAGTAATTATTCTATGCCCGGTGTGCATTCTCGTTAGGACCTCATGAAATAAGTGTGATTGTTATCCCAATTTTATAGATAAGGAAACTGGGGGATATAGAGGTCCCCTGGCTACAAGGTGGTGATTCTGAGTTTTGAATCTAGGTCGGGGGTGGCAAGCTTTTGCCTGCAAGCCAAACCGGGCTCACCACCTGCTTAGATGTTTAAGTGGTTGGGTGGAAAGGGGGCGGGGGAATCAGAAGAAGAGTACTAGTCCATGACACAAGAATGTGATATAAAATTCAAATTTCAGTGTCCATAAATAAAGTTGGATGGGAACCCAGGCACACCCACTCACTTATGTATTATCTACACTATCGGTGCTACAATGGCAGAGATGAAGAGTGGGGCAGAGACCAAATGGACCGTGAGGCATTTACTACCTGGCTAAATATTTACTACCTGGCCCTTTACGGAGAAAGCATGCTGACCCGTCCTAGGCAGCCTGGCCCCAGAATCCTGACTCCTGACCATCACACTCTCCTGCCACATGTAAAGGTCAAGAGAGACACACTGTGGAGGAAGTCATGGCTTACAGGTATAGCATGCAGACCTGTGATTTGTGGGTTGGCAAGGCTGGCGTTGCATCTGTACTGAGCATGCTCAGACGGTAAAGGACAGCCCTGAAGTAACAGGTTAGGGTGTGGGGGGCCATGTTCGGGGGAGTATTGACAACAAAGCCCAGCTGTTACTAGGGAACAGAGACACTCCTTGGGGGCTCTGGAGTTATTTTTCCTACATCTCAGAAGCTGCCCTGGGCAGTCCTTGTTGCTTTTGAGAGGCTTAGATTTTGAGGCGGGATAAAACCCATTATAAGTGCATTATACAACAAAGACTTTTCCCACAGCCCTAAAGACCATCCTTGCTTTATTGATGGGGGATGGCATCCTTGAGGACGTGCCTCCCAGACCTCTAGCCTCATTGATCTCCCACTGCAGGGGCACCGGATTGGCCAGGAGCCCCAGCAGCTGCTCTCTGAAACTGACATCCACCTGAAACTGACATGGTCACTTGGGTGGTCCTTCTTTAGACTGCATAGGCAGCCCTGGACTCTCCCATTCAAACTTGCTTTCCTCTCCTTCACCTGGGATCAGACTTGTTTTGAGGTCTGATGGTTCTCCCAGCCTTATCTGACTCCCTTCCCATTTTCCTCACACAGGTGTTTCCCTTCATAATAGTCCTCGCTCGTTTAATCCCGTCTTGGAGTTGGTGTTCTTCAGAAGAAATGGACTAATCCATACGGTTATATCAAATTCTACTTTAAACAATCCCATGCAAACAGTGCAAGCTCTGGTTCCTCTTTACATTAGCCATCTCCCCTCATTAATTTAAAATTTTAAATCAAAGTTCCACATGTACAGTTTAAAAAGTTAAATAATTCTGCAAAGCTTATAATGAAAGATAATGCTCGCCTGTTCCACCTCTCCAATCTGTTTCCAACTCTCCGGAAGCAGCCATGTACAACTTTTTTAAGTGTTTCTTCTGCTGTTTCTTCTAAGCACTGGCTAATATGGAAGCTCAAGGGTTCCAAAAGAAGGAACTTTGAGAATCAATGATGTCACTCTTGTTCTGTCACGCCTTAGAAGCAGGGGAGATGATCAGGACGAGCCCAACTGCACTAGCCAATATGGTGACTTTCTGCAAACTGGAAAATGGCCATCCTTGCCCAAGACTGCCATCTGCTGGAAAACTGTTGTAATAACTCTACGTCTCTCCGAGGACTAGGAGGTGAAAGGCGCCCCCTAGAGGTGGTAGGAGGCCAGGGACCCACCTTGCTGAGAACCAGCAGATGCTGCCTCTCTTTCTCGCTGGTGGCCAGGGAGGCAAACTGCTGCAGCTGCAGTGGTGTCGGGGGCGTGGTGATGTCCAGGTAGTACTTGAAGGCCTGGAAGATGGTGCAGGGCGGGAGGCGGTGCTCATCCGTCCAGTTACTGATAACTCCTGTGGAGGCACAATGGAGGTTAGGGGAGCATGGGGGAAGGAGAGGGTCTGAGCTCTGAGGGCTTGGGCTCAGCTCAGCTCTCCATCTTCCATCTTCCACACCTACACCCAGGCTCCTGGGTACCACGTGGTTACCTCATGTGTGCAAGGAGCATATCCAAAATCAATTGAGCAAACTAGTCCAAAAATTTTAAAATAAACAAATATTAAAATAGCATGAGACAGTCCCCTGGCATTCTATGCAGTGAGCCACCAACTGCGTGTGAGCTGTGAGTCTATTTTGGCTCTGTCTGTCCTCTCACGGTGTCAGCCTCTCCCTCTTTTGAGTGGGATGCTAGTGTTTAAAATTACAAACATGGTTAACACTTACCTAGTACTTTCTCCACGGAAAGTACTATTCTCAGCACTTTATATCATTAACTCATATAGTCCTTCTCATCTCCCCAAACTCACAAAACCTAAGTGATAGGTGCTATTATTATCCCCATTTGCAATTGAGAAAAATGAAAGCATGGAAAAGTTAAGGAATTTGCCCAAAGTTGCACAGCACAGAAGCATGAAGTCAGGCAGTCTGGTTCCAGACCTTGTTCTAACTACTATACTATGCTGGCTCTGTGTACTTTTCATGTTATATAACCCCTACACACAAGCCTCTACTTTATCAACCCAAGATAAAAAAGCACAGTTCCAACACGGAGTAAGCAAGAACTGTCTGGGTTACACTGATTACGAGAAGATGTCTCTCCAAAGTGGTGCCTTCCTAAGGGATTGTTCAGGAGGCTTTGACTGCATACTGTTGTCACATTCTGACTTTACACCCTCGCACCTTTGAAAAGGTGATGGGTCACCGGCTGTCATGGACGACCACTGCCGTTCCTCATGTCTGAGCCCTGAGCTCACCTGCATCTATTGAGACAAAGCATTGAGAGCGATTTGCCTCTGAAAGTTCTTCAATGGGAATGTCAAGAATCATCACTGAGAAAGGTTGGAACTTGACGTAATGACGTCAGAAATGTGATTCAATTCCTAGCTGACCATCGAGCTTCACGTTGTACCTTTTGGTTCTCAGAGGAGGCAGGGTCAGATTCCGGTTGCTATTTACTTGTGGGGGCAGTGGAGCGGTGGTTACAAGGAAGGAGAAAGAGTGGGCACTGCTCAAGTCAGTTTTTAGCTGATAAAGGAAGGTAGAAGCCCCTTCGCCCACTGACGAACCATGGATGTCCTGGCCAGTGGGCCAAGGTCGTTCAGACAAGAGCAATGGGGCACCTTCCATTTCATAAACTGGAGGTAACAGAGACCCACTCTCCTACCTGGATTGGCAATTGGGAAGAAGAATGGCTCTCATCTTCCCCAGATACCAACTGCCTCTGGGACTTTCTGGAGAAGGGACGGGCCCTTGGGAGTGGCCAGGTGGGGTGCCCGGTGTGGCCGTAATTACCCAGAGCCGTGTTCCGCTCCTCCAGCAGCTCCACTTTCACCAGCTGGTTGACAGGGGGTGCATCCTCCAGCCGCTCAATCA
This sequence comes from Rhinolophus sinicus, assembly GCF_036562045.2. NCBI lineage: Eukaryota > Metazoa > Chordata > Mammalia > Chiroptera > Rhinolophidae > Rhinolophus > Rhinolophus sinicus. Next base: position 28,744,861 of record NC_133765.1, on the reverse strand, counting down.
GGGCATTCACGAGGTCCTCGTGATTGCCAGGGAAGACGCCCAGGTGGTCCCCAGGCTGGTACTGCAGTTCCTGATTCCCGTTGGTGTGGAGACGCACGAAGATGGTTGATCGGCTGGAGGGAAGGACAGGGGGATGATCAGATAAGGCCCACCAGCTACTGCCCCCTTTCTTTGCTCCTTTGTCTGTCCTGTGACTGCAGCTTCTCTCCCCCCATTCTCCTGAGGCCCTTGTGAACCAGACTTCTGTCCCCATTACCCACTCACGGCTTTTAGCAAGGTCACCCTGGTGCTCCCCACTGCAAATCCAACAGCCGGTTCCCAGGCTGTTGGTCATGACCATGGATGCAGCACTGGACACGGCTGCTCGTTTCCTCCTCGTCATGGATTCCAGCCCCCAGGCTCTCCTGACCTTCTCTGTGGCTGCCCTGCCTCACTCTCCTTTGTTGGTTCCTTCTCATCTCCCCAAACTCTGGGCATTGGAGGCCCCCAGGGTTCAGTCCACAGACCTCTTTGCTTTTCTATCTTCCTACCTCTGCTTTTCTTTTCTCCATAGTAGTTACATCATCTGGCCAATAGTAGAGTTTACATCATTAGCTGGTGTGTGGGTGTCCCCCCTGGCTGCCCCACCCTGGTCTCCAGGACAACATAAACCCTCGAAGGCAAAGAATTTGTCTGTTTCGTCCACTGTTCTATTCCTGGCACCTAGGACAGGGCACGGTACATAGGAGGTGCTCAGGAAACATTTGTTGATTGAAGGAACCTCAGTCTCCCGGCTGCTGAAACAGGCTCTGTTCTCAGTACCAATCAAGGTTCTCTTAGCAACCACCACCCCCATTGGTGCCAAGACAGTGATGTCCCCATTTTGCGAAATTCCATCTCTCTTAGGAATCCCAAGCTCCATACCCTTTTGCAACCAGGGTCTTCATATTGTCATGGAAGAAGGAAAAGAACTTGGCCTTAAGCTTGGATTCTTGTCATATACAAATACACCGATACTATAGAATTGAGAGATCTAAGGAGAAACCCAGAGAGAACCTCATTTATACCTGCTGGGTCATGCCCTTTCACATTGATTTTTGTATTTCAAGTGCAGGAGGCCTGGGTTAAGTGAATGGCTTCCAGAATGAATTCTCAGCTTATGATTATTCCGGTCTTTGATAGAAGTTTCAGTACAGATATTGAGTTTTTAGACAATACCTGAAAACTTTGGGATTGATTACGTTGGTAAATCAAATCCTTTGATCTGCCTTTTCTTCATTGCCAACTGGTTTTCAGCGGAGAGACACTTGATATTCAACATGAAATTTGTACATTCTCCGTGGTATGTAAATTAACACTTGAATAGACTAATGGGACTCGTTATTTAAAGGAATTTTTGGCACAACCAAGAGCCTTTTGTGCTGCAAATAGCCACCATTATTAAAAATAGCTGTGCTGGCACATTTGCTTTTTGGGGTGTCAAGTGTTTTCTTGAGGCAAGGAACCCCTTTCTTTAGTATGGTGGGGAACTTGGTGACTGAAATTGTGAATGGGGGTGTTAGAGTCTGGAATCCCATTCTCTTTCCCTAGATGGATTTTGCCCTCTCTGGGACCCTAATTTTTGTCAATTATATGAACTTGCCTGACTGATTCTGCTCTGAGCTCACACCAATCTTGGTTCCTGGAGAGCAAAGACTTCACCCCCTGCTAGCTCCAGGAAGGGAATTAGCAGAGGCCCACAGCCAGCAGGGGGCGCTGTGGGGTCGCTAATTTGGGAGCATCCTGAGACAACCACAGGAAGCCTTGGAAAGGCTCGCAAATCAATTCCCACTTTCTCCCAGATCATCACGATTCCTTTCAGAAGTATATTTGCCTCTGTTCTTTTGGCCAGTACAAAATAGAAATGCGGAGGACCCGAACTTGCTGAGCTGGCTCACGTTCCCAGACACTTCCCTCAAGTCCTCGTGAATGTGGCAGAACGTGGTCAGGCAGATAAGGGGCAGGAATGGGGATGAGGCTGGCAGGTTAGCAAGAAGGTGGGCCCAGGCTCTGTCTGTGCTGGGAATGTAACCAAGGGGACTTTGCAAGCCACTGACCAGGTATGGCTTGTTGAATGGCTGCAGGGTCCCAGGTCACCTGGATGAGCCGGCCCTTGAAGCTTTGCAAGAAGCTGCTCCCTGGATAGCACTAGCCTGGAGACAGACTGTCTTAAATCTCAGTTCTGTTGGGGGTTTCTAAGTACAGGACTTTCCAGGCCATTCATTCATTCATTCATTCATAAAGCTTGGGGCACGTATAGATCATTGAAAGTATTAGGGGAGGAAGAAAGGGTAGTATTGGGGAGTTAGCAGCCATCTGGGCCCTCTTCACTGCTCCCTCAGAGTAGCTCCTGCTTGTGATATATTTATATCCACATACAGAAGCATAACACACACACACACACACACACACACACACACACACGTGCGTGCACTTGGCAGTGGTTCAATGACAGTTTCTCAGATGAAAAGAATAGTTTGCTAATGTCCAGCGTTAAATGAAAAAAAACACGAAAGCTAATATTCATTCTTCAGTGAAAAGTGTAAACATTGTCCATCGTGAGCGGTTTGAGTTAATCAGGGTCATTCATTCAACAAATTTATATTAAGTATCACGCACTGTTCTAGGGTGAGAGACTGATGGATAAAGATAACAAAGTACCCTGTTTTCATTGAGAAGTAACTTGAAAGATCTCAGATGGGGTTGGTGACGTGGATGGGTGGGTGGTGATGGGTTGGGGGCAGTGGGCTAAGAGACTAGCAGATACGATGGTCAGAAAGGCCTCTATGGTGATTTGACATTTGAGCAGAGCCCTGGACGATGAGGAGCGTACATGCAAAGACCTGGGGGAAGAGTGTTCCTGAAAGGGGGAGTAGCATGTGCCAAGGCCCTGAGGTAGGAAATAGTGCGGCACGGTCAAGGAAGAGAAAGGAGGCTGGAGTGTTTGGAAAGTGATCAACGCAGGGGTGAGTGTTGGAACCAGGAGGTCAGAGAGCTGGGCGGAAGCCAGATCAGGAGGGCCTTATCATGACCCGTCATGGCAAGGAGTTTGGAAGTTTCTGACATCCAGCGGGAAGCCATTGGAGGGTGTGAAGCTGTGGAGGGAGAGGCTTCCATGTACGTTTTAAAAAGATTACTCTGGGTGCGATTTGGAAATTAGATCTTGGAGAGAAAAGCCAAGAAACAAGGAGATAGACTAGGTGTCTATTGCAGCCAATCAGATCCTAGGTGATCATGGCTTTGCTCAAGGTGGCAGCTGAGACTTGGATGAGCAGTGTGAGAGGTGAGGAGGACACTTGAGGTTTTTGGCTTAAGCCAACTGTTGATGTCCTCTGTTGAGATGGCGAAGGCTGGAGAGAGGCAATTTAGCTGAGGGGAGATGGGAATCAATTGTACACTCAAAAACTCTCCATTGTAAGGTCCTGCCACTCTCCAAGATAGCCCAGTGCTCCGGTCCCTTCTGCACTTTTGTTCCGGCCATTCTCTTCCTAGATGTCCCTTCTTCAATCTCTCTTGCTTATCTAAAACCTACCCTGCATTTTCCCTCCTCCTTCCGACTTCTAGGACTTACATCTGTACCCCACCAATTAGTGCTCCATTATACTCTCTTCTGTATTGTTTGCTAATTGTTGTTCATACATTAGAAAATTTATTTCTGGGCCAGGCAGTCACTGCGGTCACTTTTCTCTTTAGATTTGCAAGGACCACCCTTGCAAAAGGCTATTTACTTCCTCTTAAGCACTTTGCTTGCAATTAAGGGTCTCTAGTGTGGTGATTTGTGATATCCAGCCCAACTTTGGCCTTGGGCAGGGGAAAATGGGAAAAAATGTCATGCTTTTTCACTCAATTATTCCTTAAAAAAGATAAAACACACCACAAACCTTAAAAAGCTGGAAATGGTAGTAAGCCTGAAAATAGGTAGTGCTACAGAGCATGCTTTTAAAGAGAAAAACACCTGGACACAATTTGATTCTTTTTGTGCTAATCCTGTCTTCCACTTTCTAACCTTATTGAAATAATTTCTTGTAAATCACTCAGCATAGAGTCAGTTACCCTTTCCAGAGGTAGGAGAGGGGTTTATTCTGGGACTTTGGTCCAACTTAGCATTAAAACTTTTGCAAATTAACTTGCTTTTTAAATCCTATGGTTTAGGGAGTCATTTTGGAGATTGGGTCTTTTACAGTTTGTTGCTGAAAGAAATTTCCGGGAGATTCTCAGTCCCTTCTCTTACAACACTACTTAAGTCATACACCTTTCCATGGGACAGAAATGGAAAGTAAGATGTGTAGTATTTCACATGCACAGTCCTTCTCTATATCGGAGGTTGTTAGACTCTGAATACTGCATTTAACTAGTTCTTCAGAGGGATCCATTTCCCAACCCGTTTCTTTAATGTTTGAGAACATAGGAGACGACACGGGAGCCCTGGGATTTCATCTTGTTGATCACTTGATCAACGTCTTTCAGTCCACGTAAGAGAGCACGCACACCCAGTTTGCAGGTTCCATGAAGCTTGGATAGATAAGGAATAGCAATGGGAACACATGATACACGGTTGCTTCAGAGCAGCCTTGCCACGCTGTGGAGACCATACATCTAGGCACTCAGCATATTGACTTTGGAGTCAGAGAAACGATGTCTGTGTGACCTTGAAAAAGCCACAGACTTGCCTTTTCTAATTGTCATGACTCATACTTAAAATGTGGATGGTATTGGCCCCTACTTCCTGGGCTGGTCAGAATTATGGGAGATCCTGCACAGAAGGGACTCAAAATGGTGCATGGAACACAGAAAGTGTTCGACAAACATCAGCCACCTTTATAGCCACTATTTTCATGCTAGGTAAGGAGCAGGGGCTCAGAGGACCCAAGGAACTTGCCCAAGGTCACACAGCTGTCGCATGGCAGAGCTGGGGTCAGGACTCAGGGCTGTCCCGCTCGACAGCCCACTCTTTGTCCTGTGCTTTGCAAAGGATCAAGATTTCAAAAGATTTTCATGGGCTGTAACTGCAAAGTGAAAAAGATTCCTTTCCATGGGGATCAATGCCAAGATGTTCATTAGTGCTACAAAAATTACTTATCCAAGGGGGAGGACGGACAGTCTTGGCTGGATCATTCTGAAAAGACGTGATAGCTAAGAGTAGCAAAAATATAAGCTTCACGGGAGATCGGCACGGCTGATAGAACAAGGCCCGCAATCTCGGGTAGTATCAGTGCGTCATGTTCAGATCAGGGATGGTAATAAATAGCCTGAGCACACTTGGCAGAGATCAGAGGATCTCCACTGCCCTGTGACCAGGTCTGAAAATGACATTCCCAGCAGGACAGAGTGCCCTGGGAAACAGGTCTTAGGAAGAATGACGGGAAGAAATCAGGACCCAGGAGAGATTGGTCAAGGTCCTTGGCTCCTTGGAGGTCTCTTATCTGCAAGACCCGAATTGGTTTTAGTTGTCCCTGGGGAGTGTAACTGGGATCAAGGTGAAGTACTAGTTAGACAGACTTTGGAGCTAAAGCATAGGAAGATAATTACTAACAAGGACGTCAAAACACAGAATGGGCTGTTTTGGGCAGTAACGAGCCTCTTGTTTTTCCAAAGGAATTTAAGCAGAGTCTGGGTAGCCATGTTTTCAGGACTCCAGAGAAGACTCATTCACCAGGAGCAAGTGCCTGGACTGAGCGATTTCTGACTAAGATGCAATTAGCAGCTCTACAAGGGTGTGGCCTATATTAAAAATTCACCATAAAACCATTCTCTTTCCTCTTCCCACCATCTCCGTTTCTGTCACTCCAGGTTGGAGCTTGGCCAAGGCAAAGCAGGAAAGCAAGATGCTACAAAGCAACAAAGGGGTCTCCATGGCACTTGGGTTGGTAACAGGAAGAGGTCCTTAAGAGTCAACAAGGACTCCTCCCTTCTTGTGGGGGCATCTGGAGCAGAGGTGGGTAACCTGAGTGAACAAGGTGCCCCTACCTGGATTTAGGACTCTGAAGGTTTTGACGGCTGAGGAGACGAGCGGCCGCCACCCGCTTTTTGTGGACATTGGATAGACCTGTGGGAAGAGCAACAACAGTCTGAGATCGCTTACACCGTTGTCAATCAAAAGTCTGCAGCTTCTACTGACACTCTACTCTCGCTTCCACTTGTTCTGGAGTCAAGGGAAGAGACGAAAGAGAAGAGGTCAGAGAGGCATTGGGTGGGGTGGGTGGCGTGGCTGTGGATAATGCAGAACACAAAGCAAATCTGGTTGAATTAGTTGAGAAGAGGATGGTTCAGGGTAACATGCCATTCTGCTGGAGAGAGAACCTTCCATGCCTAGGTGTTGCTGAGCCTGGGGCAGTAGCAGTGTTTTCATCTTCGGAGGACTGCACTAAATGGAGACCAAAGCAATTAAACCCACTTTCTCTAAGGACCTGTTGGAGGTGTCTCTAAGGACCTTTCCTTCCCCCCCACGGTCATGAATGCCTCCCCAGGAGGGGGGCGAGAGGTACCTTGTGTAAGTTCCGGAGCTTCGGCCACATAGGTGAGGCGGAACTTGTTCCTCTTCCAGCTGCGGTCATTGCTGATGAGGGAGTTGTTTGCTTTCTCAATGTTGACATCATCTCCCACGCAGAACACATCACAGGCTGCCTGTGGCGCACACAGGGCTTTCAGAGACCTCTTTCAGCCAAGGCCCTCCATCCACCCATCTATCTATCCATCCACCTATCCCTTCCTTTTTCCTTCCCTCCCTCTACTCCCTCACCCACCCATCCACCCACCCATCCTTCCATCCATCCACCCACCCATCCATTTATCCATCCATCCATCCATCCATCCATCCATCCATCCATCCATCCACCCACCCATCCATCCACCCACCCATCAATTTATCCATCCATCCATCCATCCATCCACCCACCCACCCACCCACCCATCCACCCATCCATCCACCCATCCATTTATCCATCCATCCATTCATCCATCCATCCATCCATCCATCCATCCATCCATCCATCCATCCATCCATCCACCCATCCATCCACCCATCCATCTATCCATCCAACCATCCACCCACCCATCAATTTATCCATCCATCCACCCACCCACCCATCCATCCACCCACCCATCAATTTATCCATCCATCCACCCACCCACCCACCCACCCATCCATCCACCCATCCGTTCATCCATCCATCCATCCACCTACTACCTACATATCCATCAATCTATCCACTAATCCATCATATATTTTTTGAATGCCTCCAATGTGCTGGACATATCACACTATTGACTTTAGGACCTAACCTCTATTTAATATATAACTCTATGTCACTTCATGAAGTGTGGATGACCCTTGAAAACATGATGCTAAGTGAAAAGAGCCAGTTCCAAAAGACCACAAAGTATATGATTCCAATCATATGAAATATCCCGAAGAGGCACTTCTACAGAGACAGAAAGCAGAGTAGTGGTTACCAGGACTGGGAGTGGGGTAGGAGCATGGGGGAGGGGTGGCACTAAAGGACATGGTGCCTTGTAACAGGCCCCGCTGCTGGGATGCTCCAAGTTGGCTGGTTGAAATCAAGAACCATACAGTTGTCTCAAGGTGTGAAAACAGCCAAGTTATCTCTATTCTCCCTGTCTAGGAAGAAATGCAGGAACAGGCTCCCCACACAGATATCGTGAGAGCTCAGGGGCCTCAGTTTCCCCTCTTGCTCTCTACGATCAAAAGTGTCAATTCAATGACAGAAGACTGCATAGTTCCCTTTCTGCTGGGGCTGCCGATGAGAGTGTATTCCAGGCCCCAGGAAGGAGCAGGTAAAGGTGGGTGCACAGTCATTGCTGTTTTGTTTTTTCCCAGGGTGGACAATTGAATCATGTCCCACATGTAGATGGAAAGCCGTTATTCATTTATTCTCCTGTGACCTCATGCCTAGAATAGTTCTGTTCAACAGGATGTTTTATTATGATGGAAATGTTCTGTCCTGTCTGATGTGGTAACCACTCACCACTTGTGGCTACTGAGCACATGAAGTGTGGCTAGCGCGGCTGAGAAATGGAATTTTAAATCCAATTTAGTATACATATATATAAACAAATACAGAATAATAATTATAATATATTAAATTAATATAGAATTAATATATAATATATAAATTAACTCTACTTGATATATAGTTAACATATTATATATACATATACATATATATATATATAGCAAGAAGAGATAATTCCTATAACATAAAATTCACCGTTTAAAAGCGTACAATTCAGTGGTTTTTAGCATCCTTGCAACCACTACCACTATCTACTTTCAGAACATTTTCATGACCCCAGACAAACCTTGTACCCATTAGCAGTAACTGTCATTTCCATCCCCCCAAAACCTTGGCAACCACTAATCTATTTTCTGTCGCTATAGGTTGATCTATTCTGGACATTTCACATACATGGAATAATACAATACATGGTCTTTTGTGACTGGCTTCTTTCAAGTAGCCTCATGTTTTCAAAGCTCATCCATCTTGTAGCAGGTGGCAGGACTTCAGTCCTTTGGATGGCTCAGTAGTGTTCCATTGTGTGAACAGACTACATTTTATTTATCCATTCATCATATTTCAATGTGAGGTACTTTAACTTTACATTTAAAGAGCCACATGTGGCTAGTCGCTGCCATATTGGTCAGTGAATAGCTAGTATAAGAATAAGGTTGTCAAAGGAGACAAATTGGTGAGATCTGAGTTTCAGGTTGAGGCATGGCCCCTGGTTTGGTTAACCAACTCTGTGTGTTTCGTCTGCTTGGCTACCAAATGTGAGTGAGGGATGGATCCCTTCCAGCCCTGAAATTCCAAGACTCCATAATATTTTTTATAGCCCAACTCCTTAGTCATAATGCACGAGGTTGGATTCAGGGTGGAGAATGTGTGTCTTAAGACCACCTACACGCATGTGAGTTGGTCAAAGGTGTCTCCTGGCTGGATACATGGGGGAAGTACCAGTGCTCCTTTCAAGTCTCTTCTATTTCTGATGGTTTAGATACTCTGTCTTTGTGGGTCGTGGAGGGCATGACTTCTCCCCCAGGGTCTCTGAGATCTGGGCAGGTAGTTACCTTGAAGACCTTCTTGGCCCAGGTCCTGAAAGCCTCTTCCTGCCCACAGAGCTCATCCCCCTCCCTCATCTTCAGGATTCTCTCTCCTCCCAGCTCTTCCAGGAGGGTGTCCACGGCGTGTCCAAAGGCGCAGAAGTGAGGGTATGCCCGTGAGCCCAGGCCAAACACCGAGAACCTGCCAGGAAGACAACAGAAAGTCTATGCTAGGAGACTATGGGGGTATTTGGGAAGGGGGTGCGTGGTGATACAGACAGAACTATGTACCCTCCCAAATTCATGTGTTGAAGCCATAACCCAGCACGACTGTATTTAGAGATGAAATCTTTAAGATGGTAACTGAGGTTAGGGTCCTGATTAAATAGGACTGGTGTCCTTATAAGAAAAGGGAGAGACACCAGAGTCTGACTCTCTCTCTGTCTCCCTCTCTCCTTCTCCCTCTCTGCATGTGCCTAAAGGAAAGGCCACGTGAGGACACAGCGAGAAGGTGCTGTCTACAAGCTGCGAGGAGAGGCCTCACCAGAAATTGTCCCACTGGCACCTTGACCTTGGACTTTCAGCCTCCAGAACTGTGAGAAAATAAATTTGTTGTTGAAGCCACCCAGTCTGTGGTATTTGGTTATGGCCACCTGAGCCGGCTAATACTTCTGCTATCTTAAGAAGGACTGTGTTGAAACTCATAGACACAGACAATAGTTTAGTGGTTGCCAGAGGGTAACGGGGGCGGGGGGTGGGGGGTGGGAGATGAGGGTAAGGGGGATCGAATATATGGTGATGGAAGGAGAACTGACTCTGGGTGGTGAACACACAATGGGATTTATAGATGATGTAATACAGAATTGTACACCTGAAATCTATGTAATTTTACTAACAATTGTCGCCCCAATAAATTTAATAAAAAAGAAAAAAAAAAGAAAAAAAAAAGAAGGACTGTGTTTAGGTCAGACAACCCCAAGCATATCTGGGGAAGGCCAACTTAAAATCTGGGAGCCCTGTGGCTTCTTCTCCCTTCCTCTGGTCTCTGCTGGGTAATACTATCCTCAGAAGAAGATTCTCCATTGGTTCTAAGGCAGACGGGTTGGGGTTCACGATGACCCAGAATCATTGGCTGGTTTCTTGTGTATCCATTTCTAAGCTGGAATAATTGGGGGGAAATTAGTCTACATTATTGGAAGAAAGCTTGAATTCTACAGGTTTTGTAATTCTACAAAACTAGATCCGTTTTAAGTACCAAGATAATGAAAACTATAACATTGAGGTGTTCGGGGACCTGTATTAATGAGATCGGGAGGACTGTTAAAACACGTCAAATGATGGTGTGTAAACAGGTTTTTCTAAAAGGGCATGAAAGATTTATAAATATGCTGGCTCCACCCCTTGCACTGCCTGTCAAATGAATTTGCCTCGCAAACCATCTTTGCATATATACCTCCAAGAAAATGTCAGTGTCTGCATCAATGGGGGTCAAGTTAATAAGAGTTTTCTCTATGTTGAGGTGGGGTTGTGGTGAAGCATGGAAAGTGGAGGGTTGTGACGGAGACGGCCCCTCTTGCTAGTTCACTGTGTCCTACAGACACTATGTCAGACTTCCAGGGCTTGATTCTGGCTGTAGTTCTCAACCTCATTGGGCGACAGATTCTCAGGTGGGACGAGAACCCCCACCCTGCTTGTTTCCCAGGTCAGAGTGTTGTGCTGTGGATGTCATCTCAGACAGGCCAAGGAGTGGAGCTGTTTAAGCTATTCCATGTAGGATCTGCCTCTGCCCCCTGAATCTCTTTTTTAGGATGAGGGGGCCAAGATGGTGAAAGATGGAGATGGGAACTGAAGGAAGGAGGTGAGAAAGCTGGGAAAGGACTCTCTGTCATTGGAGAATGAACCTGAGATAGGTCCAGGTGTCCTACAGATCAAATGAAGGTTAACAAAGGTTAACATCCACTCCTTTCAAATCCACATTCATGCATTCTCATCTCACTCTCCTCTTCTTTGCTGCCCTCTTTCCCCAGCCCCTGGAATTCCAGAGCTTTTCCAATGAAAGTGTGGGGGATTAGGCAGTATTTCCCCCCATCACTCCTTCATCTATGCTCTTCCTGGACCTGGATTCCTCACCTTTTCCTCAAAGGACAATAGCTTGATGGGTAGAGAGAGCTGGTGACCAGGAATGGAATGGGTTGAGGGGTGCCCTTAGTCTAAGCAGATTTGGAAATACCTAGCATTTGTCATGCCATGTGGTTAGGGGATGGCTCTCCCAACCTTGCAATTTTTATGTTCACTCCATCCGCCATACTTGACTACCACCCATAGCATTAGTTACTTATCACGCTGTTTAACTTGCTTTTCATTTGTGCTCACCAGCTCATCAAGCCCACCTGTGTTCACTAACAGATGGTTCAGGTGATTAAGTCATTAATACGTTTCCTGAGGCACCTGCAGACCTGCTTCCCACTCACGACCTAGACTCGCGTTTCCATCACAATCTTCACCTCATGCTTTCAAAATTCTTATTTTAAGCCTCTAAACCAGGAGTTGACAAACTTATTATATTTGGGGCCAGATAGTACATATTTTGGCTTATAGGCAAAGAAAAAAATGTCAAAGCTATTATATGGACACTTACATAACAAGAAAGAAAAATTCCTGCACATTTTTTATTGACAAAGTTAAACGTATAATAATAATTATAGTGGAGTACAATTGTTTGAGTAATACAGTTCTACCAACGAGAATGTAATTCTTTTTTGCGGGGGTAACATTTTGCTTAATTGGGGCTCAAAGGCCGTGCGTTTTTAATCATCAAATGAATTGCAAAGTTGATCTATAAAACCCACTCTTGGCTCATGGGATGTATACAAATTATACAATGGCCAGGCTGGATTTGGCCTGCAGGCTGCAGCTTGTCACCACTGCTTTAAGCCACGGTAGATTTAACAAGGGAAAAATGGGTCTGTCACACCACAAATGTGAAGTGTCAAGCTAAAAAAATGTACTGATGTCCAACCTATAGAATGTACAATACCAGGGGTGAACCCTCATGTAAACTACAGACTGTGCGTGTCTATGTAGATTCATCAGTTTTACAAATATACCACTGTGGTGTGAGATGTTCACAGTAGAGGAAGCCGTGTGTGTGTGTGTGTGTGTGTGTGCGTGTGCGTGTGCGCGTGTGTGTGGGGTGGGGGGGTGGGGGGCGGCAGGGGGTACATGGGAAATCTCTGTACCTTCCCCTCAATTTTGCTATGAACCTAAAACTGCTTTAAAACATTAAGTCCATTAAAAAGTGTACTGATGGACATAATACCTCAACATCTGGGAATCCCGTGCTCTGTATTGCCTACTAAGCATTGCCCTAAGCAGGTGTGGAGAAGGTTCAGTTAGTGAAAGTGAGAGCTTGGTGGCCAGGCCTGGACACTCTGCTTTTATATCAGCCTCATCTTGACTGATATCTGTGAAACTAAAGGTTTGACATCCAATTTTATTTCCTTCCAAATACCCACTAAACTGAATACACAAAATACACAAAATGTTTGTCCAATTACCGCTTGAAATTATCTCACGGTTTGAGACTGTGCTTTGGAGGACATGGGTTTAGGCCAGTATTTTTCAAATCTGACTGTAGAGTTCCTTGGGGATTAAAAAAAAAAAAAAGCAATGCTTGGGCCCAATTCTAAACGAGTTACACCAGAATCTCTGGAAGTGGGGTTTGGTTCTGAGTAGACAGAAAACATCTCCAGGTGACACGGATGTGCATGCAGGGTTGAGAATCACTGGGTCATGGATGGGTGTCTCCAGAAGTTTCTATTAAGTGTAAAACATATCACTTGGGAAGGGCAGCTTCTTGAGTAATTTCTAGGGGTCAACATTCTTCAGCACAAACGATGTGCTGAGAATGGGGTGAAATTTGTGTGATGGTGAAACATGGGTGATGGGGTTGTGTGGATAGGAAACAGAGTCAGGGGCAACCCGGTTGCTGCTGGTTGGCTGAGGGATGAATGGTGTGGAAGGGCGAACCCTCCCCCCCCCGCCAACAAAAAGCCCACTTAGCAATGAAGTCCAGTTCCTCAAGAGCCTCCATCGCCCCCAGTGCCCTAGCCCCTTGCTCACCTCACATTCGCCAGGGGACCAGTGCTCTCGAAGTTGTCTCTGAGGTCTGGCCCTTCACCCGATGATTTGCGGGCATCGGAATATGAGGAAACACTATTGAACCTGACCTTGTAGCTCCTGTCAAAATGAAAGAGAGTCATGAGCTCTAGCGTGGAGGCCTCCTTCCTCCTGAGAATAACACCGCAATGGATCTTCAAATGACCAGTCCTGGTTCCAGGACCTTCTCTTGCATGCTGAGTGAGACCATAACACTTCTATGGCCTCTTCTAGAATGTCTCAACTTACCCTCGCCCACCACAAAGATAGGTAGCCACCTGCATTGGACGCTACCTATATTTAAAAGGTTTGTGACCACACTCAACTCAGGAAACTTGAGATCTCAACAGTTAACATGATTTGATTGGCAGGAAGTCAGGAATAGAACAGACTACGCCTTAACCATTAGACCATGCTATCTTGCTTCGCAAATTTCTAGGTGCCTAAGAAACAGCCCCGGGATCTGGTTAAAAAGCAGATCCTGATTTAGTAGATCAGAGACAGGGCCTGAGATTCTTCTCCCAGGAGATGCTGATGCTACTGGTCCTTGGACCTCGCGTTGAGTAGCAGGAGCTACACCTGCGTTGTCTACTGTGGTAGCTATTGGCTACGTGGGTCTATGTAAATTTGCATTAATTTAAATTAACTACAGTTAAAAGTTCTGTTCCTCACGTGCACTAATCATTCATCAAGTGCTCAACAGTCACACGTGGCTAGTGGCAGCCATATCGGGGGGCACAGATATAGAACATTTCCATCATCCTAGAAAGTTTTATTAGATGGTGCTGGACCACCCCTTCAATACTCGCTTTCATAAAGTTATGGTCCTTAGACATTTCAAGGGTCTGTCACATTCCACATTTCAAGTCAATATGAAATATGTTCAGCACTGACATGCGGCATGAAAGTAGATTGGATTTCTTATTAAATTGCTTCAAAGGGGAAGGAAGATGTCAGTGGGTCTCAGACCTCAGCGCTAGAGGCTCAGGAGCCTTGAGATTTAAAAAGAAACAAACCAACCCCAGTTTTCCTCTAAACGTGGTACGTTTTGTCCTCAGACAAGGCAAAAACAAAGCAAAACAAAATGAAACAAAACTTAAGACCAACCCCCCCAAACAAACAAACAAAACACCAAACCCCAAAACAAAACACAAACACAATACACAAATCCGAGTGCAAAAGACAAAAAAAGCAATCACGCATTCTGGCAGCAGGGTTTCTAAGCTGGATGTTCCTCAAAGTTTTTGCTCCAACATCAGGAAAGGTCTAAATATATGTAAGTGTATTTTCTGCCCTAAAATAGTCTCACGTTGAGTCACTTCTGTAAATAAGTCATGCAACATATCAGGGGGTGGCTGTGTTGTTAGTGTGGGAGGGATGGTTGATGCTTGTGGGGTAAGAATAACAGCACGTGTATTTGTATGAGGTTTGAGGCTTTTCCCAAATGCTTTCCTCTTTGTTGTTATCCTTTGATCCTCACGACAGCTCCCAGAGGTGGTCAGGGCAGAAAGAGTTTCTCCCCATTTGGCAGATGAGAAAGACTGAGGCCCAGACACATCAAAGAACTTGCTCAAGGTTGCTTAGTGAGTTAGTGGCATAGCCTGGGTTAGAGCTCAGATCTCTTTGAGACCCGGATGTAGCCTTGGCTGTTCTGGCATTGGGCATGCATGCACACACATGTACATACACATCTCCATGCACACACACATGTGCACACACACACACACATGCACACACACACGCTCTACCTGTGCTGGCTGTCACGGGCTGTAGCCAGATTTCGGACTTCTGTGTTACCTCGGGGGTGGGGAGACCCTTTACGGGGAAAGAAACGCAAGGGTTCCGGGTACCTAGAGGGGAGAATGGTTGGTGCCCTATCTCTCCCTGAAGGAGGGGTGAGGGGAACCTACTGGAGGCCACTGAAGGGGGGGAAGGAGAGGGGCAGGGAGAGTGAGTGGGGGAGTTGACCACAGAACGAGGGCTGACCATGAAGGACTCAGCCATCCCCAGACACGAAATGTATATGAGTTTGGAAACATGCGCTTGGCTAAAAGAAAACCAAGAGGGATTTTCTGCATCACACAGCCTCTAACCACCAGCCAGCTACGTCAGACACTGATGCTCAAAGGGAGAAGACACAGGGCTTTGCTCCATTGCAGAGGAAGTGCTGTGCTGGCCTCATTGAAAGGCAGCTCGGCAGGCACGTGCCATATGCTCTCTACTTTATGGGGGATTTAAGGGCTTTCCAAGGGTAATTTTGATTACAGGTGTGTTTCATCTTGCGAAACACTTTTAGAACCCAATCCTATGTCAGATGCAATTTCACCATAAATATCTTTTGACTACAGCCATTTTTTTTTGCCTTCTTTTGAATGCAACTTCCACAATAGCTGCAACTCCATCGCGAGCATCAGATGGAAAAAGTTCCAGGGAAAGCAGCTCCTTTCACTGATTCTGGATGTAGGTTCCCAAAGGCGGGAGAATAGAACCAATACTTCAGTGCTCCTCGCTTTTCCCAGGACACGGACATCTATTTTCTAACTTCATTCTTACAAGTGAGAAGGTTCAAGCAGGTATAATAAACTCTATTTGATGGAAAAAGAAACTGAGGCACAGGACTGTGATTTGACCAAGCCAAAACCTTCTAGTCAGGGACCAAAAGATCAAGTCCAGTGGGGCACAGACACCCACCCACTAAAGTCAGTCACCACCATCCATCTAGAACTCAAATGTGAACCCCAGGTGCCAAAAAGACAATTTTCAGTTATTTCCCCTCCTCCCCTGCCCCACAGTATCATGTGACACAGGAGGATGATTCACTTACTTCCTTTCCTCCTGCACAGAGTTGGGGTGCCTCATTTCCATCAAAGCACAGCCGAATTTCTGGAGGTCAAAAGAGATGAATGCAACGTGAAGCGTGTATGATTAACAGTGGAATAGGGTTGAGTACTGAAGGTCTGGGGTCCTGGCCGGTGACAGAGGAGCCAATGCGTGGGGACCAGGGAGTCACAGAGGGTCAGGGGCTCGGGCTGGGCAGCCATGCTGGAGCTGCCGCTGCCCAGGGAAGGGCCAGCTGTTGAAAGGACTGCAGGTGTGGACTCCCTCACCCCAGCACACAAATCCCCTTTGTGGCTTTCTCTCTATGAAACTATTTGTCCTCATTTCTGTCATCTAGAACAGGGGACACCAAGCGTTTGGTTGGAGCATCTATTCTAAAGAAGTGGCTCACTCAGGTGACATGTTCACTAGGGACCTGGAATTGTCCCTCGTCAGTGGACACCAAGAGGTGGCGGACCTGGAATTGTCCAACCTTTGCAGAACTTGGATCCAAATTGAAGTCACTGGCTTTGAGGCTCTGGGAGGATTTGCTACGGAATAGCCGGTAACTGCTGCCCCTCCTCCTTCCCACTGATGGAAACACGCGCCAGCACAGGGGAACACCGATCTCACCTCCCCGTTCTCAGGGGGATCTCCGTTGCCAAAGGTGCTGGTGACCACGAGGACCAGAGTTTCATGCTCCAGGTGCACGATGTCGTACTCCTCCATGGACATCACCTGGGTGGGAGAATGGTGGAGTGGGGAGGAAGGAGGAAGGTGATGAGGAGAGACAGGAGGTGGACGAGAACAGTCATGATGGGGGAAGGAGAAGGAGAGAGAGAGAGAGAGGAAAACGATGAGTCATCTTGAGCCCTCTCCTTTGGTGGGGGAACCAAGAGTTCTGGGTGTCACCATTTCAATGGGCTCAAGTGGGCTGAACTGAAAGCTTTTTGGTAGTGTGGGACCTTTCTGTGGTCACTGTGGCCTGAGGGAACATCGAGAATCTGGGGTCAGGGTGCAAGGGACAGGCTGCCAGTAAAGACAGATTCTGTGTGTGACTCTTGAGCTTCTTATAACCAACTGATCCTGGAATCTTCTTGACCACATCTAGGCTGGGAATGACCGGGCTGGCTGGATCTGACCAACTCCTCAGCCCCCTTTCTAATCCTCCTTCCAGAGGTGAGGAGGACCTGGACCAAATAAGTCTGAGATACCTGCTTTAGGGAAAGATTGCTGCCCTATATCTCAGCATCACTTGAGCAATATTTCTCAAAGGAGGTTCTACGGAAGCCCATTGTCCTGAGATGCACCTTGAAAATAAGTGAGCCATAAACAAACATGCTTGGGAAACGTTTATATTCACTCGCCTCCTCTTTTGGAGATTATAACACATACTTGCAGATTAAAGGCTCTGAGAAGTCCTGCAGCAAAGAAACCTACTGAACTGTATTTAACGTAGACCTTCTCAAACTGACTCCAGAATTGATTTTCATTAAACCCTCTAACACTCTGCTCTAGAGATGGGGGTTTCTTTTTGTGATTCCTGGGCTCCTGGCGGATTCACAGAGAGAAGGGGCATCACCGTGCCCTGAAATCTATGCAAATGTGCGTGTGTGAGCTGAAGGGCAACTTGGGGTGTGCTTTCATCCATTCTGAAAGGGTTCTTCTCTGTGGACTTCCCTCTCTCCCCTCCCAACTTTATTTACCACGAGGCGCTGGAGACCTGGCACTGCCCCCCTACCCACCTTGGCATCAAAGGCGTGTTTGAAGATCTCACACAGGGTTTTGGCGTAGGCCTGCGATTTGCCTGTCTCTGTAGCATAAAGGATGGTGGCCTTGACCCTTTTGGCCATTGCCTGCCCCATTAGCTTGGCCGAGAACTTGACGGCTCTGGGAGAAAGAGGATAGAAAGGAAAATGGGAATCGCTAGGTTGGGACTATTGGGCACGATCCACGATCCATGAAATATAATAGGAGAGAACTTACTCTCCTGATCTGTCATGACTCAGGGACACGCGGAGGCTGAGTTTAGGCGCCATATTGAAAGACACCCCTTTACTCTTTATTAAATCCCTCCAGAGAAACTAGTCATGAGCTAAAATGGTTGGTTAGTTTTATTTGGTTGTTACTTGATCGATCCCAGTCTTGAGAACCTTGCTTTGCCCAGTATTGTCCCCAAAAGATGATGATTCATTCACTTGCTCATTCATTCATTCATCAAATGTGTGTTGAGTGCCAGACATTGTTATAGGAACTGAAAAACATAGAGAATGTTGCTATGAACAAGCAGATGTCATGGGGGGGAGAGGGAGAGAAAGCGAGAGCGAGAAACGAATCATTAATAAGCCACCAGGTATTGAGGTCAAAGGGATTTTAGAGGTTTATTGATCCACAAATGAAAAAAGAGGTCTGGTTTAGTCAGCCATGCATATCCAGGGCCTTGCATAGAGCCTGGTACCTAATAGGTACTAAATACACACAAAAGGAAGAATGAATTTGAAAGATGCTGCCTTGGGGAATTTAAATGTCAAGTCCAGGCTCTTTCTAGCGAAACTGAGCGTTCAGAACCTACCAGTGTTTCTTCCTTCCCATCCATGAGGGCATGGGGGTGGCCGACAGGTCAGGGGCTCAGGAATGCCTGTGCTCACCTTCTGAACAAACATCCCTGTTCTGACCAGGAATCTCACTGTAGACAAATGGCTAATTACTCCCACCTGGGGATTATCGGTAGTTTAAATTCATCCTTTTTTAGAATCAGGGGAACCACCCAAGCTACAGGAACACTCTGGCTAAGGGGGAGAAACTGAAGACTAAAAGGTGCCTGCAGGGTTCCCTTTGAATGATTGGAGAATAGCAAAGCAGCTATAATTAACTCCCATTGTTTCTACCCCAAACTTAATAGTGCAATTAATGTTTTAGATTTCTCCCTCCCTTCTTCCCTCAGTGACAGATGAACTGAACAAAGCCAAAGGCTGCCCCCCTAGAGAATATTTGTAATTCTCTCCTTAGTGAAAGAATGGCTGCTGATGTGTCCTTGCTGCACTGGAAAATGAGGGTAGGTGGAAGGAGAGGGAGGAAGAGAGATGCTCGGGCCATATTAATGGAGGCAGGACCTAGGTTTGATTTCCTAGAAGACCTACCATGTCTTGCTTCTGGGGTCAGTGGCGCGGATGGCACCTTTTACACAACTGGGTACCATACAGAGAATTCTGCACCAAGGGCACTGAAGGAAAAGAATTAGAAACTCAGTGCATACCTACCCTGTTTCTCTGAAAATAAAACCTAACTGGACAATCAGCTCTAATGTATCTTTTGGAGCAAAAATTAATATAAGACTGGGTCTTATTTAACTATAAGACCCGATATAATATAATATAATATAATATAATATAATATAATATAATATAATATAATATAATATAATATAATATATAATATATAATATAATATAATATAATATAATATAATATAATATAATATAATATAAAATACCAGGTCTTATATTAATTTTTGCTCCAAAAGATGCATTAGAGCTGATTGTCCGGCTAGGTCTTATTTTCGGGGGAACACGGTAGCTCCTCTGAAAAAACGTTACCTCCAAACAGGGGAGTCTCAGAGTGGATATGTAGAGCTCTTTCTTTAGGAGAAGGCTGGCTTCCACATTCAATCGTCTCAGTTGGCTCCACCCCACTTGTCAGCTGGTCCCTTGGCTGACCTTGCAATATTCAGGACACTTAACTCTTCTGTTAACTCTTCAGCTTTGGCGCATAAACCTCCTTCCCTCCCTTATTTTCTCAGTTGTCTTATTAATCTTATTCTTCAGCTCAATTGTCATCTCTTGCAGGAAGCCCTCTCTCACCTCCCAAACTCGGTTAAATCTGCTTTATGGCACCATGAATCGTTCCTCAAAGGCACTCGCAGTGTTTACTATAATGTGTGATTCTTTGACAGATGAATGGCTGTGAGCTTCATGAGGGCAGGGGCCATATTTATCTGGCTCATGATGGCATTCCTGGAGAGTAGCACAGTGCCTGGCACTCAGCATTCATTTGTTGGATAAATGAATGAATGAATGAATGAAGGAGTGAAATTAGAGTTCAGTCCTGGACAAGAGCACTCTCTAGGCAGTGGTGTGTTGGAGCCAGTTCATACCAGCTCCTCTCTACTATGGGTTCAGTAACTTCCTGTTGGTAGCTTGAAATTGGCCACAGTGGGAGTATTTACACCATAGAAATTGGCAAATGTTACAATTATTATTACTACTCTTAACAGTCTTATTATTAGGAAAGCTGGTTTACTGACACACCACTGCCTCCAGGATAAGAACTTATGAAACTGGGTGAGGAAAGTAAAATTGGGAAGAAGTGTTGTCGTGACATTCACATCTCACACTCTGAGGCAAAAAAGGCGTGAGGAAGTTGGAGAAAACAGAGAAATCCTATCACAGAAGAGGTCAGAGGCACGACCATCAGCCCGGCCTCCTTTTCTGGGGCTCTGTGAGTTTTGGTGGCACATGCATCCCTCCACCTACATCAGGAGACTTACTCTGCCAGCTTCTTGAAGCCGATGGCTCTCCTCTTTGTGGGGGTCCCGTTGGTTCCTTTCCAGACATGGGTGTTCCAAGGGTCAGGCTGGGAAGAGAGGACCGTGGTCATTGCAGTGAGGAAATCTGGCTCCTTTTGGGAGATGCTCAGGGCACCTGCACACTTGTGGCTGCCCAGCCATGCCCACCCCTCAGCCCTTGAAGGGAGTGATTCTGCTGGTGGTGACCACAGGGGTCCTTGCACAGAGTGGCTGGTCCAGCCTCCCTGCACTGTCCTGTTAGACCTTCCCACTCAGCCATCGGTCCAACACTTTCCTTGGGACCCCAGACTACTCATTTCATCTCCATTCATCTTTCTTCTAGGGTTGTGCTGTCCAGTACGGTAGCCACGAGCCAAGCATGGCGATTGAGCCCTTGAATGTCCCAAGGGCTCATCTGAATGGAGACATGCTCAAAGCATAACACAGGCAGGTATTGAAGACTTAGTGCAAAGGCAGGCAGGGAGGGGGCAGGACCTGGTATTCGAAGGAAGGGGTGAGTCGGTAGTTGAGCATCTCCTGATGGAAAACCGGGGTGATGCTGCCAGACATGGGGGGCACAATCCACACCCAGTCGGCAGGGCAGCCCCCCCGGCAGCGGTACTCATTCTCCATGTGCTTAATGAAAGACTCGGTGGCAGAGTGGTGGTCAACAATGGTCACTTTGTCACTCTGTGGGTGGAGAGGGGACAAGAAGTCAGAAGGGAAGAGACGCTGGGGTATTTCAGGACTCCCTCCCCCACAGAGCAGCGTTTCCCAAAGGGCGGTCCTGGAGATGATTTTAGTCAGTGTCAAAAGCTTCTCTGCATTTCTCTTTCCATCCTTGCGAGTATATCCAGGAGAAAGTCTCCGTTTGGTGCTGATGTATCTTTAACGCTTCTCTTGCCCATGTCCCTCTCCCCCTCCCCTCTCTTTAGTTTAACAAGAAAGAGGAACCTCTCTCATCTAGTGAGAATTTAACAATGTTGTTTTGTTATTCTGTGTGTTTGTTTGTTTATTTAAATCTATAATTCTCTTCTGTTTATGGCAACTGATATTGGCTCTCCATTTATGGCGGTGATACGGAATCCTCTTAAAAGCACATTTTTAAGTAATAAAGGTTTAAAAATTAAAACAAGTAAGTCACAGCAGAGGTGAGTGGGCTGACTGTCCCCATCACCCAGCTGGTTTGAAGTCAGATGTTACCCGAGCGGCACTTTCCCGCTCTGCCCCCAAACCCTTGCCTCCTTCCTGCACTTTTCTTTTCCAATCACTCATCTCACTCTCACCCCTGCTGGTGTGGCTCCTCAGTCTTCATACCAGTCAACCAAACCACGTTCCATCATTTTCAACAACTGAAACCTCATTCCTCCATGACTGAGAGGGAAGTGGGGGCGGGGACGGGGAGGGGGGGAGTTCTTTCCCCAGACCCCACCTCAACTTGTCTTTTCCCTGGGATATTCCTCAGTGTACCCATTCTCCCTACTCCTGACGTGGAGACCTATGGTTTATTTTCACATCTGCCCATGACTGGATATGTTCGTTCTACTGTCTGTGTGTGGCTTCCACGTCCATGGGTGAGGATCCAGCTTCTCAGACGGGCAGCCCCCAGAGGACAGAGTGGGTCTCAATCACAGAGCACGAGTTCTATTCTGTGGGTCTCCTGGTTTGCCCAGGAGAATCCTGGCTTCTGCCCATTGTCCCAACACAATTATGAGTGGTGTCCCTCTTTTGCTCTCAATGATACATTTTATAGCTATCCTACTAGAATACCATTCACCACGGGGACATGTACATTGGGTGCTCATATGCGTCTGATAATGACCACGAGGATTTGTCTGTTAAGCAGTAGCCTGAGTCCCTGAGAGGGGGCAAGACACAGGATACCTGCCATCTTAATTCCAAAACATCATAAGCGGCAAGTCACCCCTCCCCCCATCTATTCATCTCTTCCTCAAACGGTCCCCACCCAAGATCCACAATGGAGAGGAAAGCATGCATAACTGGACGTAGACCTCACTGGTGGACACATCCCCCCACAGGCAGTTCCTGGCAGTTAGGAATCTCGACCTTCGGCTTCAAGGCTCTGAAAGGTTTAGTTTCCCTCTGAGGCTGGACAGCCTGGATCCTGGTGCTACCTGGAAGCTGTAGAGAACTGCAATGTTGATCTCCACCAGTGCCTGGTCCTTCCACAGGGAGGATGTCTTCCTCATGTCCAAGTTCATCTTCTTGGCCACTTCCTGAAAGGGGGAGGAAACAGACTCACAGGCGGGAGCACCTCAAACTAAAGAGAGGCAGGGCTAGCTAGTGTCATCAGTGAATTTCTCAGTGCATCAGTGAATCAACTCATTGGCGGACTGATGAACTCAGTCACTCTGCAGATATTTTGATGGATTTTTCCTACTGGTCGCAGGAAACTAGAGAGACTTGGTCAGCCCTTTTATTATCGTGTGTACCTTCCAGTGGGGAAGAGAGTTAATATTGGGATCAGTGCTAATTCCTAGGAAGAAAATAAGACAAGGAAATGAGATGAGGAGGGATACAAGGGCAGGGATAATTGAACCAGGATAGTCCGGGAAGGCCCACTGGAGAGGTGGCACACTAATGAGACGGACATGAGGAGGAGAAGCAAGACATTTGCAGATGGAGGGAGGGTAGGTTCTAGGCAGAGAGACAGCCTTGAAAGCCCCTGACTGGGAGTTGGGGCTTGCACCATCTGAGATACACCAAGGCCAGTGTATATAGAGGGTGGTGAGCCATGGGGAGTTGGTGAGAGCGAAGAGCAGGAGTGGATCATGCAGGACCAGGAAGGATGTGCCCAAGAGCCAGGATTTTATTTATTCCAAGTGTGACAAGAAGTGTCTTTGTGGGGTTTTAAGCAGAAGTGTGAATCTGGGAGTGACATCATCTGCTTTCTAGTATGAAAAACTCCCCTCCCAACCTGCTCCACCCCTGCAGGGGCTGCTACTTGCAATCTAGACCATGGATGTTTTGAGCTCATGGGGACACCTGCCTGACTCCATCTGACAGAGGAAGAAACGGAGACTCAGCGGGGTGACTGGATTTGCTCAAAGTCCATACAGCCAGTTGACCTGGGAGCTGGAGCCCAGGAAGATGCATACGCCCAAGACCTGGGAGCTGCTCTCCAACCAGCTGACTCCTTTGGTGAAATTATTAATACTTGGGAAAAACAAACCCTGACATTTATGTTACAGCTCAAGCTGAAGTAGGAGCTGATGTCAGGCGTGGGGAAGACCTAATAGCAAATTCACTAATTGGAGCCTTGCTTTTTCACTCACTCTGTCAATTCTAGTCACTTGTGGGAACCCAGGTCTCATTATGGGGCTAGAATGTGACAATTTCTCAGCTTTGGGCAAATCGCTTCCAACCCCCAGCTGTCAACATTTGTACATAATGGCAGCTGGAATTGGAGGGCCCTGGTGGGAGACAGTCTCATTTAAGTTACCCAGTGACTCTTTGCAATCGGAGTGGAAGCAGAGACCAGGAAAGCAGACTTATTATTAAACTCACTTTTTGAGGCTAAGGCATTAAGTTCTGCCTGGGGTCTTCACAGTGACACAAATGCAGCAAGTGAGACATTTGCTGCTTTACATAAATACATATAAAACTTGAGTTATTTTATAAAAGAGGAGAGTGTGGATAGCCCATCATGTTACAATTGTTACGTCTACAGCATTACTTTGGTTAAAAGAATAGAAATTAGTTGCAGGAAAAATCCAAAAACCTTGTAGGGCTTAAAAATAATCCCCAAATGTGACTATAGCCGCATCTATAAAAATTGCCTGAAATGTCTTTTCCTTTCCTGCCAGAAGGTTGGACAGCTCAGTGGTTGCTGAGAGGAATCTTCTAGGGAGCTTGGGAGAATGCTGAAGCCTAGGCCCACCCTGCAGTGGTTACATCTGAATCCTGGGGAGTGGGACGTGGGCATCACAAAGCTCCCTAGGCAATTCCAGTGTATCGCAAGGCTGGACCTTGGCTTCTGTTTTCCAGGCTAACACCTATGGAATTTTTTAGAAATTGAGATATAATTGACATATAACATTGTGTAAGTTCCAGGTGTACAAGTGTAAGGTGTTGGTTTGCTACATTTCCATAATGCAATACGATTGCCACTGTAGCATTAGTTAACCCTTCTGTCACCTCACATAACACTGATTTCTTTTTTGTGGTGAGAACAATCAAGGTGTCGTCTCTTAGCAGCTCTGAAGTTCTCACACAGTATTGTTGATTACAGTTACGGTGCTGTGTATTAGACCTCCAGAACTTACTTATCTGCGGGACTTAAACAACGTCCCCCAGTTCCCCTCCACCCCTCCCCCCACCCCGCAGCCCCTGGTGGTGACCACCATTCCCTTCTGTTTTGACGAGTTCGGCTCTTTTAGAGTCTACATATGAGTGAGATCATACAGTACTTGTCCTTCTGTGTCTGACTTAGCTCACTTAGCATAACGCCCTCGAGGTCCATCCATGTGCATATCCATGGATTTTCACAACATAAACCCAACGCTTGGTTCGCAGTCCTAATCTTGACTCTGTGCCTTATTTACTGTGTGACGTCGGCCCAGCGCTCAATGTCTCTGTTTCTCTGTGCCCTATTTTGAAACAAGGCCAACTACTGCAGACCGTTATTAGGAACAACATTTGCTGATAAAACCAGAGCAATCCCGATGCTTTCATCCAAGTTGAGTTCCAGGAAGCACTTAGCCCCAGCACTTTTTAGTAGATAAGGATGACGCAGCCCAGGAGGAAAACAGACCCTCCACGGAGAAATGGACATGGTGGGGAACCACTGCGAACTCTCCTCCCTTGGTATTCAGAAAGCAGACAAAAACTGTCCCAAGTTCATGGGCCATTGTCAAACCCTTCTAACAGAGTTTGACACTGAGAGGCAGTGTAGCAGAATGGTTATGAAATAGGACCATAAAGCCAGAATGGGTTTGCATCACAGCTCTGCCATTTGCTTGCTAGTGGTGTGACCTTGAACTTGTCATTTCATCCTTCCAAAAGGCTCCGGTTTCCTTATCTGTGAAAGGGGGATTTTCATATCTGGAAGTTGTGGTGAGGATTAAACGAGCATGTTAACACATGCAGAGTGCTTTGAACAGTGCCTCACCCACAGTATATTAACTATGAGGGCCAAGGATGTCTCTGGAATTGCCAGGGGTTTCACTGGAATGGCAGGTTCTGTTTTAACCCCAAAGCTCGGTTGTGGGAAAGGACTGCTGAGCCCACTTCCTCTGCCCTGTACTTTCCTATCATGGTGACTAAGGAAGGACCTCACCTCTAGGATGTTGTACCGAGAGTTGTCACAGTAGTCGCGGACACCAATCTCTGTGCCCATGTACCAGCCACTGAAAGGACAGGCGCTGAACTCCAGGCCGCCAATCTCCAAAAGCATGTTGGCCACAGCGGGGAGGCCATACCACTTTAGCCCCAGGTCCTTGAACCACTCGAACCTGTGAAGAGCAACATAGCCCAGCTCACTGTGGGGCAGAAGTCTCACAGGTGGCACACACATGGGTGAGATAGTCTTAGTCTGGGGATGCTGAAATGCCAGCGACTGACTATATCAGAACCCAATTCCTGGGCTCTGCTTCAGACCTGTAGAATCACAGGTTCCAGAGCTGGGACCTGAGAAGAAGCATTCTTCACATGTTTCCCAGGTGATGTGGGTGGATGTCCAGGTCTGGGAACCACTGCCTTGGGCTCCTGTTTATCTCCCAAACCCACTCTGAAAGTTAGTCCAGGAGAAAGTGAGGTCCTTCCTACCTCAGCACCTTTGCACGGCAGTTCCTTCCTCCTGGGAGCTTCTCTCTTTCTTCTGTGTCTTTTCAGGTCTTACCTACAGTTTAATTCTCGGCTAAAATGGTGTTGAGTCTGGGAAGTCTTCCCTGATGACCTGTCTGGGTTGGGTCAGGTGACTTCGTGCCTCTAAGCACCATAAAATTTCTATTGCACCACTTTATTGGAATTAAGTGGTTATTTGGGTAATATTAAAACTTTAAAGAAAGACAAGATCCCACCTTGTACTTGCATGACAAGGGGGATTGCATGACTCACCTGGCTTGCCTCATTCTAATCTCAGCCCTGATCTGGATCCTGCCTTTATTTAAAATTGTGATATATGGTGCATCATAGATTTTTTTTAAAATTATTTTTCATTTTTTCAAAAAATATTGCATTAAAATATTATTTAATCTCGATTACTGTGTTTTTTGGCACCTGCTTCAATTTTGCCCTCCAGGCCGGGGCCTCATTGTGGATTTCTTTCATTCTTACAGTGCAAATTCTGCTTGTGTGGCCGGCCCCAATCCTTACAGCTCCTTCCTGGCTCCAAATTCCTTTAGGACTTGACCCAAATCAGGTTATGTAAAAATGTGTGTGCACAACAAGACAGTAGGTGCTTCTGCTTATCCAACCCTTAGGGCTGGAAAACAAGCAGGTCCTGGTTAAATGCTTAGGAAGGGATTGAGGTAGGAGATTATAATACAAAAAAGATGGCAGTCCCCCGGCTCGTCAAGAAGGAGTTATTGATTCTTGGGGGGCCCAGTCTGCCCAGATGCCATGGTGGGGATTGGAACCGAGACCCCCTTTCTGCCTATGTCGAGGCTAGAAAGAGAGCCAGGGGAATATTGGGACGGGCAGAGTGGGTACTGGCAAATCCATTCAGCCTCACCCACCCCATGCTAGTCCCGCTTACTTGGGGTGCCTAATGGGCACTTCCAACACCAGCTCTGGAGGAATCTGGAAGAGCTCAGGGTCATTGCCGTTGGCCTGGAGCAGCAGTGGCAGGACATCAAAGCGGCTTCTCGGTGGTTTCCAACCTTGCTGTATGCAGATCTGCAACCAGACCCGGCCAGGTCAGGCCACCAGGCCCTCCAAACACAATGGTGATGGGGAGCAGCAAAGACCCCAGGTCAGGCCAGCCGGCAACCCCTTCTTCCAGAGGCTCTGGGCCAAGCGGCCTCCTTTATCAAGTTCTCCCTGATATCACCACGTAACTAGTATCACACCTCTCGTGGTTCCACAGGACAGAGGGCAAACCTGTCCCCCAGCACCGCACCTACTTTTGGTTTCTGGGTCTTCCCTGCCCACTGGGAAGCCCTGAAGGGCAAGGGGTGCATCTGCCTGTTGCCTCATTGGCAGCACCTTCACACACAGGACCTGGCACACAGTAGGTGCTCACCTGGCAGCGTTTGCATTGGGTGCCCTGAGATATGAAGAAAATCTACTGAATTTGATGAGGGCGGATCTATTAGAATTAGTGAATAAAATGCATCTGTTAGAGCAACTGTCCAATCGAAATATAAAGTGAACCACACAAATAATTTAAAATTTTCTAGTGGCCACATTTTAAAAAGTTTTAAAAAGACCAAACAGATGAAAGTAATGTTAATCATATATTCATTTAAAAATATATATTTTAATTTCAATAATATGGAATTATTAAATTAGTAGTCATCATACTTACATTAATTATAGTGATATTAATATTAATTTATCAATACTGTATTAACTATTAATATCAACACATTTTGATATATTTGAAATTAAAATTAAATATGTAATATACTTATTAATCTAATAAATACATAAAATATATAAAATGTCATTAAATGTATTAAATATCACCATTAACTTATTAATGATAAATTATTCAATGTTATTAATATTAATATATTTAACATAAAATTAAATATATTTATCAATCCAATATATTAATTTATTGATAAATATAATAGATTTGCCCAATATTATCCACAATATTATTCTTTCAATATGTAATTAAAATAAACTATTAGTGAGATATTTTCCACTCTTTTTTTTTTGTTCTCTGTCTGGGAGATCGGGTATGTATTTTACACTTACCCTTGTCTCAATTTGGACTCACCACATTTCAAGTGCTCGCTAGCCACATGTGGCCAGTGGCTGCCATACTGGCTAGAGCAGAGTGAGAGAGTTTCAAAAGATACAGTTATATGGTTATGTCGGGTGATTCTTTCTGCTGTTAGTAGAAAGAGGAAGCATGAACTTATGGGCTTAGGAGAACATGTCCTGTCAGTGAGGCTTCTGGGGACAGAAGGAGGGGAAGAAGCTGGGGCTTTTATGTTCTGGTGGCCATGAGGACAAGGTCAGCCAAGTATACAGTTAGCGCTCAGCCAAGTGGAACAGAGAGTCTGGCTGAGTCTAAAATAGCACAGGTGTGACTCCTGGTTGCCCTGGTGATAGCCCCCTCCTCAGGATAACAACATTTCAATAAGAAAAAGCACATGCAAATAGTCAGCAGCGACTGAGGGAATGGAATAGCCCTTGCCATGCCAGCTCCATCCTGGGGGACCTACGGGGGTAAAGTTAGAGGGGGGTTTGAGGAAGGGACAAAAATGATATCCAACCGTAGCTGAGTGGACGATCAACAAAAGGGGGAACCAGGTCTGTGTGCCTGAGATCGCTGCAGGCAGGGGGTCTGCCTGTGTTGTTTCTCACGGGCATAAATGCTGTGAGCTGCCGTGCTTAGCCGTGCTACCTGTCTGCACCACCTGGAAGGAAACTTGGGTGGTGCTGCTCATGTTCCTTGTGGCTTTTAGGAATTAACTGGGGCTGCCAGCAATTGTGGCGGTGCTGATACCACAGGGAGTCCAGCCCACCCAAAGCTGGGTTGCTGGGTAGAAGGGTTGTATGAACAAATGAATGAATGAATAAATGAATAAATGATATGAGTCTGACATATTAACCAACTCAGAAAAGGTGGATGTCAGACATAGCTTCTACATGTCAGCTCCTCTCCTCCAGGTGAGAGGCAGTAGGTCTGTACTTCCAGCTTTCCCTCTGTTCCTGTATAGCCTTGGATAACTCATTTGGCCTTGGTGAGACTCAGTCTACCCATTTGTGAAATGGAGCAATGGTTCCCATCATGAAGGTCGGACAAGGTAATGGCATGAAAATGACCAAATGACCAGCTGTAAAAGAACCAGCTAGACTGGGGGCAGCCAAAAGGAAAAGGAGACCTGGGGAAGAATAAAATGCATCCCATTTGTTGCTTTCCCTTAGTTTAATGATACCATTAAACTAAGAAAAGTCTGTAAATAAAGACAGTTTGGAGGGATGAGAGCCCGGGGGGTGGGGGGGCAGGGTAGGGGCACGTACCTCTGTCAACTCCACACTGGCTGGATCCCCCAGGATGGAGCCGTCGGGCTGCTTGTAGCCAGCATAGCGAATGAGCTGGGAGTTCCAGACTCGGAAATCATGCCTGCTGTCGATCCTCTGGGGAAATATGGTGATGGCAGACCTGTGGTAGAGAGAGGACACGTGGTGTCAGGGCAGGTCTTGCACTTTGGGGACACACTGGGAAAGGTGTTGCCCAAGCCAATGATGGCAAGAGGCTCAGGGTGGGATTACAGCTGAGCCAAGGTCCCCAGGGCCATGGGGCAGGTGTTGGATGAGAGGGACCTTGCCCTGTGTCTCCATGGGACCACTGGTCTGAGGAAGGGTGAAGGACGGGAGGCCCCAGGTCAGCTTGCTGAAGGAAGGAGAGTGCTTCTCCGATGGGACTTTTAAACCATCTTGACTTGGGCCAGTTTTCCAGGGAGTTCTTTGGCAACAGGTCATCTCCAGGGAGAGAACATCGGAGCTGCTTCCCTTTAAGGATGCACCATCAATTTGTAGTTCTGGTCTTTCTCCTAACATCATGACCACCATCTTTAATTCTTGCCCGATTTGCACCCCCTCCCCCGCCGCTGCTCCCCATACGACACCAAAGTCTATATAGACTTACAACTAAAAAGAAATCAACTTCCATATGTACTCATATTTATTTCCTTTAAAACTATAGAGCCCCACTGGCCTCGCCTACCTAAGTAGGCCACTATGAGACCACACACCGTTATTAAGTTGTAGAAAGACGTTGCCTGAGGGAGGCACCTAGCTGGCGCCCTGCTCTCTTTTTGTTCAAAGGAGATCAGCAGTGTTAGAAAAGCGTTAATGATGGTTAAGCACCAAACGGAGACTTTCTCCTTGGCATCATCATCAGGATTCCAAAGAACTGAAAGGAGAACGGCTTTTTCATGATGTGGTTCAATGTTAGCTCATTCCGGGAGCTCCTGCCACATGGACTCACCAATCCCAGCAGTGGACGGAATCCCCGGCTATGAGAGACACGATCCGAGCTTGTGTCAGCATGGTCACATTTGGGTCCAGCCCGTTGCTCATAGATCTTCTCCCATACACATCCTGCCCCTGGAACTTTGCCTTGCTGCCCCCTTGGCTGAAATCCCCCTCTGCGGTCATGCATCCACATGCAAGGCCTGACTTGAATCCACTTTCCCCACAGAGCACCCCCTGTCTCCTCATCTAGTTCTCAAGGTCTTTTTCTCTGAGCACATTTAGGTCTTACAGTCCACCCAGGACAATACTGCACTTAATAGTTCAGGGGTGAGTCTAGAATGGGGCTCAAGGTGAAAGTCACACAGAACACAGGTGCTCTTAAAAATCTTAGCAATGTCTCCATATTGAGGATGGACACAGAATGAGTCAAACCATTGGTTTTCCCTCCAGCAGTAGAACACATTGCTGTTTCTTTGGTTGGGCACCAGATAAAGAGTGTTTGTGTAATACATATATTTTAAAAGTATGTTTAGAAACACCAGAATCACACATAGTGGGGTGGGACGCTTCCTATGTGTGTAGGAACCGAAACCAACGGCAGAAATATAACACATTTATGCCTCTCTCGTCTCCTGCGTGCATCTCCTACGCATAATCTCATTGAATGGCAGGTGGAATGCCCTGCCCTGTTTAAATTCTCTCTCTCTCTCTCTCCCCTCTCTTGCCTGCCTTCCTCTTCTCTGTTTAGATTATTTCTATACACAGTATATATTCTCTCATGGCTTCTCACAGTGTCTGGTGTGTGTTTTAAAACATTTTAAAAAAAGAATCTCCTCACTCTTTTATTTAATAGAAGATCTTATCTTCATAGTCCCCAATGGGTAACTGATAAAAGTGGAGGTTCATTGCCCGTGAGCCTCCTCCCCACCCCAATATCACCTGGTCACAGCAACATTTGAAAACGACCAGAATGGCCCAAAGAATCCTTGAGGGCAACACCTTGACCCGGCCCTCCTGTCCTCCTCAAGGTATGCAGGATGTTTTCTGAGGGGTGAGGTCTTTTAGGACAAAGATATACAGTTAAGCCTTGAAGGATGCAGGGTTTGGGATACTGACCCCTGGTGCAGGTGAAAATCCACGTCTAACTTGTGACTCCTCCAAAACTTAACTACTGATAGCCTACTTGACTGGAAGCTTTTCCAATAATATAAACAGTCAATCAACATGTTTTGTATGTTATATGTATTATATGCTGTATTCTTGCAATAAAGTAAACTAGAGAAGAGAAAGCATTATTAAGAAGATCACAAGGAAGAGAAAACACATCTACTGCGTTTCTTGGGGAAAAAAAATCTGCCTATAAGTGGGTCCTGGGCGGTTGAATCCAGTGTTGTTTAAGGTTCGCTGTAGTGATTCCCCGTGTAGGCCCGGAGCTTTGGTTCCAGACACTTTCCTTACTGGTAGGCTCAGCTGGCAAACACTGTCGCCTCCTCAAGGAAGAGAAGCATGCAAGAAAACCCATGCGAAATGCTAACAAGCATTTGGGGATGAGCTCAGTGCAGCCTGGAGACGGGGCTGGTCCTTGGGAGCTGGGCACAGATGCCAGCACAGGGCTGAGTGAGCAGGATGAAGGACTGCAGCCGCCTGTCTGTGGGGGGGCCCCAGCTGTTCCTTTGCCGCTGCTCCTCTCAGCTGCGGCCTGCCAGTGTGGAAAGCCACCAGCTCACACCGGTGCCATCCTGCCTTGGCTTTGCAGCTGGGTGGCTTTGTTCTTTGGAGGGGACCAAAGGAATCCAAAGTGTGGCCTGGCTTGGTGGAACCTGAAGGAACGGTCCCCACAGCAACGGGAAGAGAAACTGCCTTTTACACAGAGCGGGGATTCAGAGGTGGCTCCAGGCAGCAGAGCAGGAGCTGGTAAAAGCAGGTCACTGCTGGCAATGGGATTTCTCTGATTCCTGGGAATGAGAAACCCCTTCCTGCCCCCTCCATGGGTGATAATGAACTGTGGGTTGAATGCGATTTTGGTGGTTGTAGCTTTGCAACCCACACAGGAGTGTTTCTCCCAGAAGAGATGGAACACCGAGGGTGGAACAAGGATGCCAGGCCATCTCTCCCAGCTTGGCGCATCTCCCGGAGAGAAGAAGGGGTGCATTTTCAGACCCAAGGGTCGGCGCTGGGGTGACATGAGACTCCCCTCCCCCAAGCGGTCAGCTCACCTGAGGTTCCCCTTGTTGGTAGCATACTTGATGTGGTTGCAAATATAGTTGAACATGCCGTGGGCCGTAGTGCAGTCTCGGGCATCGAACACCTGGAAGAGGTGCATTGTGGGATTGGGGGCCTCCTCCGTCCCTTCTTCGCTCCCCCAGGGCCGCTTCCCACTGAAGAGAGGCCAGAGCTCACGCCAGCGGCTGCCCCACTGTAGTAGTGAGATGCTCACTATTCCATCAAACCAGGAGAAATCCCCCTCCAAGTAGGCATGGGGTGTAAGTGAGGTGGGAAAGGGGTGGTGGGTAAAGGAGAGACTTTCCGTAGGCTGGTTAGAGTTCCTGTTGGGCTATTAGGGATTAAAAAAACTAAAGCAAAAGTCAAACAAATGAGCTTGGTAACTAATCTACTCCCAACTTGAAACGATTCCCCACAGAAGGAAGTCATGCCAGGGGCCACAGAATCTGATGTTTTCAGGGAGTAGGCAGATAATACAAAGAAGCAAAGAGAGTAGGTGTACAACAAAAGGGGAGTGGTAGGGTCTGCAATAAACTGGAACGTATAAGCCCTACCAAGAGACATGCAAATTCATTAAAAAAAAGAAAGAAAAAGAAAAAAACCAAAACACTGTTGGCTGAATGAGACACAACTATTAGGTTGGTGCAACAGTAATTGCAGTTCAAAAGGTTAAAAATAATTGCAAAAACCGCAATTACTATTGCACCAACCTAATATAAACCAGATTTGCTCATAATCTGAGAATTTGGGACCCCATGACCACCATCTGGTAGTTCATCATGGACTCCAGGTGCTCTTGGTAGAAGCTGAGCCTTTTTAAAGCTCACCCCTCCTCTCATCACCCTCTCCACCAAAGGGATTGTCCAAGTATCTGAGCCTCACCACCTACCTGCAGCTTGGACCACTGGATCCTGCCAACACAGCGGGAGGCATTCCGCCAGGCGTGCTTGGCTCCATAGATGAGCTCCGTGTCTTTGAGCTGGTAGGTGCTGGTGGTTTCAATCTCTTTGTTCACCTCTTCTAGCCTCTCCATGTGGGCTTTGGAGCCAAATCTGAGTGAGGAGGGAAGGGACACGGGAATGTCACCTTCTCTCCAAAATTAGAGGTTGGTGGAAAGTGCGAGCTGCTGTTCCAGGAGGCCAGAAGCCATAGAAAGCCCAAGCTGATTTCTGGACACAGTAGTTCAAGCATAAAGCAGAGACTGCAAATTCAAATGCCCACCAAGGCCGAGCCGTAACTGAACGGGGACTGCAGCAAACAGGTGAGCCCATGCCTGGTCCAAAGGGGACAAGTCACAACTCGGCTTCAGCCAGTTGTCACCTGACAGGCATGGGGGCCCAGTGCTGCCAGATCTTCTTTCAAAAGAAATTGGAAATCTGATTTTTAAAGAAAATGCTTCTAATTTTATTTATTTATTTTATTTTTATTTTTTAAATTTATTGGGGTGACAATTGTTAGTAAAATTACATAGATTTCAGGTGCACAATTCTGTATTACATCATCTAGAAATCCCATTGGCTTCTAATTTTAAATGATGGCAATGAATTTAATTTTAGAAAGTTAAAAATAATATTATGAAAAATTTCAGGCTTTCAAAATGGTATAGAGAATAATATAATATAATGAACACCGGAGCCTAAGAAATAATAAATAACTAAGAAATAATATTATAGTTCCCTGGGGACGACTTTCCCATCATAGCCTACTTTCTTTCCAGAAGTGATTGCTATTTTGAATATGACATTTACCATTCTCATGCTTTTACTTATACTTTTGCCACATGGGTATATATCCCCTAAATCATGGACAGTATTATGTTGCATGCTTAAAACTTTTATATAAATGGTGATGTCCTCAATGTATCCTTTTACAACTTGTCCTTTCTTTCTTCCGCTCAAAGTTATTTTTCAGCTTCATTCCCATGAACATGCAGAATTCGAACCCATTCATTTTTCACAGCTGTATAATATTCCAGGGCAGAAAATACCACATCTTATTTACAGATTCTCCTGTCAATGGAGTTGTGGTGGTTTCCAGTTTGTTCTTTAATTTAAATTTTTTTCCTATTATAACAATGTTTCAATGAACATTCTTTTAAATTAAATTTATTGGGGTGACAATGGTTAGTAAAATTACATAGGTTTCAAGTGTATAATCTATAAAAATCATCTATGTATCACATTGTGTGCTTACCACCCAGAGTCAGTTTTCCTTCCATCCCCATATATTTGATCCCCTTTACCCTCTCTTACCAGCACCCCTCCCTCTTACCCTCTGGTTCAGTGAATATTTTTATGCATGCCTTTTGTGAACCAGGGTGAGAGTTTCTTTAGGGTACATACCTAGGCGTGGAGTTACATGAAATGTTTCCAATTTAAACAACACTTTGAAGGCCAAATAAAAACATCGTGGGTGGCCAGATTTGGCCCTTGGGCCACCAGTTTTCAACCTTTATATATGGTAGGCAGAGGAATTATGCTTACGCCTTGGTTCAATTGTCTGCAAAACTTGAGCAGACGTCTTTGTCCCCAGTACTTAGTAACTTACCCCGAGTCAATAAAAACTTGCCTTTTAATTGACGAGTAGTACTGATCAATAAACTCTTTGGCAAGAGGGAAGAGCTGTTCTTTTGTGCGGACGTCTTCAGGCCTTCGCACTTGCTGCGAAGCGTGCATGATGGAGCCCATACAGATATGCTCGCTGCATCCCGTTTCCTGGAGGGAAAACAGATATTTGGGGTATCACTTGGTTCTACCCAAGTGTGGCAGGTTTTGGGTTGCAGACCTGGATCTGATGTTCATGGTTTACAGGGGCTTTGCCCTAAAGGGGATTGCTCAATACCAGCTTCAAATCATTGTTGGAGGTGGCCATTAGCCAAAGTAAGGGATGCAAAGCAGCATTTAGAGGTTCTGGAAGTGTTTGCTTGACTCAGCTGGGGGAAGAGCGGCTTTCTGACTGAACCACTGGCACTGTGTGCCAAAATATGGTCTCAGCCCACGTTGATCAAGAAGGATTTAGAAGAGCGGCTACAGTAGCTCGTTTGAACACATCTATGGTACTTTGATCACAAACAATAGCCCCAATTCTTCCCCTCCCTGTATTCACACCTTTTGCAAGTTGACTTTACAGCAACTCTCCATCATGAGGTGGCATTTATTCCCTCACCCCTTGAATCTCGGATGGTTTGGCCAGTAGAATGTGGTAGGGGTCACACTTTGCTGACTTAGAGCTTAGCCCTCAAGAGATCTCGTATGCTTCTGCTCATTCTCTTAGAATCCTGCAAACACCACGTGAACAAGGTCAAGCTGGCTTGCCGCAGGATGGGGAACCATATGGAACAGAGTTGAGGTATCCCAGCCAGGGCCATCCTTAGCTGACTGCTAACAGCCTACCTTAGCTGACTCCTCAGATCACTGCAGATACATGAGGTCAACTGAGATCGGCCGGACCACCCAGCCAATCCATTGACTTTTGAAAAAGAGTAAGTGGTTGCTGTTTGAAGCCATTAAATTTGGGGGCAATTTGTTACACTACAATAGCTAACTGATATAGCGTGCCTCCATGAGGCCCATTTTTAACAAAAATTTAAAGCAATACATTGTTGACTGTTAAAAATATGATACAAAAATTTAGAGGACACACTGTGAAAGGAAGGAAGAGTTTGCTCAATACTCCATCAGTGGTCAGACTGTGAGAGACAATGTATTCAGAACCAGCAACACCCCTTAGATTCTTTTTGGTTCAAGGTACACAAATAAAAGTATTTACACGAGTGACTAAGTGTCCAACAGTAGTTGTCAAACCGGGAGGTGAATTTCCCACCCAGGGGACAGCTGGCAATATCTGGAGACATTTGTGGTTTTCACAACGTCAGGTGGGCTACTGACATGTGGTGGGTACA
Organism: Rhinolophus sinicus; assembly: GCF_036562045.2. Lineage (NCBI taxonomy): Eukaryota > Metazoa > Chordata > Mammalia > Chiroptera > Rhinolophidae > Rhinolophus > Rhinolophus sinicus. Next base: position 28,708,004 of record NC_133765.1, on the reverse strand, counting down.
AGCCAGGGATGATGCTAAACATCCTATAACGCACAGGACAGTCTCCCCAACAAAGAATTATTTGGCTCCAAACATGGATAGTGCTGAGATGGAGAAATCCTGGTCTACACCCTCCTGAGACACTCACCAACGTGCTCTTCAGGTGGAGAGTGTCCGTGAGAACTACGTCAGTCTCCCAGTTCTTGACCTTGAGGAAGCGGGGGCACTTGGAGGGGCTGCCATTCTTTGGGGGCGACTGTTTTCCTGAGGCAGGGGGCTGGAGGAGGGAATGAAGATGGGACGTTAGGCTGGGTCTGGAGGACACTGGAAAATCGTCGCTAGTGGGGCGGGCAGAGGCGCTGGTCTTCCTGGAATCTGCTCCGAGTTCCCAACTGTGTTCACAGAGAGAAGGATCTGATGCTCCCTGGTTGACATGTGCAAGGTGGCTGGGAATCTGATTCCTCCACCTGTGCAGGAGGAGGCGCCGTGGAAGAGCCTTTCGGGTTCTGTTCTGGGAGTGGTGTCAGGGACTCTGGGCGGGAGTGTGTCTCAGCTGCCTACCACAGGGTCTGGCACATAGTAGGGACTCCATGAATGTTTATGGAATGAATACATGACTAATACATGACTAAAGGACACCATTAGCCTCTCTGAATAGCAACAGCTCCCAGGACTGAGGAATCAAACCTGAGGTTGATGGGTCAAGTTACTTGGAATCTGGCCCTCCCTGCTACAGCTCAAACTCACCATTTCTAGCAAGTACTGACAAAACAGAAGGTTACATTACTATAATAGAAAGGTTGGAAGCATAGAACATTTTCCTGAAATTTCAGGTTTCTGTCTCTCAAAACTGCCAGGTGTGTCCCTGCCTCAGGGCCTTTGCATGTTCTGTTCCCTCGGTCTTGAACACCTTCCGTCCTCCACTTCTCATCACCTTTACTTCACCTCTGTAGTAAAATTCCCAGTCGGTGAGGGAATTATCCTGACCAATGCTGGCTCCTCCATTGCAGACTCATGGATAAATATCACATTGGGTCTTGGGTGTTCCTGAGTACTTGTCTACCTGCCTGGGCATAGGTGTGCCCATGCATCAGACAAGAAGCCTCAGTCACTTAGCAACTGTAAGGGAGAGGTAGCCCACATGCCCTGATGTGACTGCTGAGCAAGGGAGGGGAGAACAGCCGATGTTTAGTGACACTCTGCTGAAGAATAGAGCAATGGGCAATGACCTTGAGGCAGGGCGTTCATACATTCAACTAGCATTTATTGGACCCCTACTATGTGCTAGGTGTCGTTTGGCATTGGGGACTATGGTGAACAAGATAGATGGGGTCCTTGCCCAGAGCATTATTGTGGGAGAACTAGAAATAGTAAGTAAATGAATACAGGAACATATAATTTAAGGTGGTGATAAGAGTATCATCAGAGGGAGGTGATGGTGGAGGGGAGAAAGGCAAGTACAAAGGTCCTGAGGTAGGAATGGGCTTGTTAAGTTCAATGGACCAGCAAAGAGGCCAGTGTGGCTGGAGCATAAGAGTCAGGGCATGTGCAAGGAGATGCATTCAGAAAGGAGGCACGGTCCACATCTCACCAGCTTGGAGGAATTTAGGTGGGTGAGGGAGCTGTGAATTACCATTAAATGGGGCAGCAATCACAGCGAACTCTGAAAGACTACTACCGAAAACTAGCATTCAATGAGCACTTACTTACTGTGTGCTATGTACCAACCTTATCATCCCCATTTCACAGATGAGGAAAACTGAGGCACAGAGAGGTTAGCTAAGTCATCCAAGATCACAGAGCTAGTAAGCTGGAGCCACGAGTCAAATCCTGGCAGTCTGGCTCTCAAACCAGGCCCTTAACTGTTTGATAATCCTGCCTCTTGGCCTTTGTGCGTAATTTACTCATTTGTTCATGCACTCACTCACTTATTGAGTATCTCCTATGTGCCAGGCAAGGCATCAAGGGCCAAGGCTACAGTAACAAACTAGACGGATGTGACCTCTGCCCTCACGGAGTTCACAGTCCAATGGATGGTGGTGGAGGGGACCACAACTGAATGACTCATAATTGAGAGCGATGGGTTCCAAACATGGGACTTGATGGTGTGTAGGGGACTGTGGAAGCACACAGAAGAGGCACTTGACCCAGAGCGTTCGACTTCTACGTCAAGATCTGAAGGACAAGTCGATGTTAATAAAGCAAAGAAGGGGGAGCAGGGTCTTGCAGGCAGAGCGAACAGCTTGTGCAAAGGTCCTGAGGTGAGAGGCATACCATAGCTGTCTTTCTACCTCTGTGCTAAAGCAGCCATGCTGCCATGCTGGAATTGAAAAATCAGAAGGCAGGCGAACAGCACTTTATTAAAGATAACTCCAGAACAGCGCAGGGAGCGATGGCAGAGAACAAATGGAGGGTGCTATGACTCACGATGTCCAACTCCTCCATGCCCTGGCCAGATCCGGTCATCCCTTGTGGGTCCCATCTCACTGCTGGGTGCCACCATCCATCCACCTCTGCACGCCACAGGTGGGAGGTGACCTGTACCTCCTCTTCCGTATCTGCCCTACCAAATCCATCTCTCACTTCCATCCACTTGAGCTTTCTAAATAGCTCTAGAATCCATCCACTCCTCTGTCCAAGCCACCATCATCTCTCACTCGGATGACAGCAATCATCTCTTCAGTGTTAGCCGTTACTTATTACAATTGGTGTTATTATTCTGCCAGCACTAGTACAACTTCTAGTATTACAACTACGACTCTTGTTGTAGGTATTAGTACTACACTACTACGACACTGGGAGCAGGAGCAAAGGGATTTGCATGAGTTCTTCCCCTCGATCCACGTTTGCACTTTCTATCCTGCCAAACTCTTAAATTATTTTATCCGTGTCCCCAGGTGAAGCCATGTACCAACAGCCCCACTTCCTTTGAAGGCCTGGAAAGTCATGCTAAATACTTCTTCAGGCTTCTGTCTCCACTGCCTCTCCCGGCAGACATGCAGGTGATGGAAGTCACATCTGGGCAGGCCTTGGTTATGACAAATTCCTCTGATGGGGCTGACAGCCTGTACCCATGAGCAAAACCAGTCCTACCTCGCCCATGTGGGGAGGCACCCAGCCACCCTCCCTAAATACTAGGCATCACTCAGCCAGTGTAGAAACTCTCTGGACCATCAACATTAATGTCCTGGAGGCTGAGAGGCAGCCGGAATGGGGTGGGGAGGATAACAGAGGTGATGGTGGCCCAAGACCTACGGAGAGGGTGGGAGGGCAGACATGGGTGGGGAGCACAGGGAAGAGGGAGGAAGAGGTGTGGGGTGTGGCCAGTGGGCGGTCAGCAGGCAGCTTTGATTGGCAGTGAGCAGAGGGAGTGAGCGAACAGGTCTAATCAAAAAGGCCATCTGTTGAGGTTCCAGATGTGTGAGGGGTGGTCATTACAAGCCAAGTAATTAGGGGCCTGAGTGCCAGCCGTGCCACTCTCCACTCTGGGCTGGGCTGAACTGCACACTTGAAACCCAGCATTAGGAGGCCTCTGGCAGGGCTGTTGTACTTGGGGCTTTGATGTTTTAATTAGCCAGCAGTAATATTAGATGACTCAGGAGGGGACAAATGGGAGATTAATATAGCAGTCAGGGGCCCTGCACGGGGGATGCAAATGACTTTTCAGAGTGGAGACTGAAGTGCTTGGGTTCAAAATGCAGATTAGTGGCACTTGTGAGTTATTATGCTGGGGACAGAGCACACGTGGGCTTTGGGCTGTGGCTACATGTGTCCTTTTCTGGATGTGTGTCCACGGTGGGTCATGGAAGCTTTTCTGGCGGCAGGAGACGCTGACTTGATGTAGTTGGTTTTGTGGGAAGGTGTTCTAGGCTGCCTGCTCCTAGATTTGGAAAGAAGGCTCTGAGTTTATGGCATTTCAAAGGCTGTGTCAACACCTCTTTGCTTCAGAGCCTGCCAAGGCCATGAGGAAATGAAAGGACATTTCCTTGACAGCCAAGGTGAGGGCATGTCAACCTGGGGGCTCTGAGCCAGGAATTCACGTTTGTAGTATTTCTGATACCCTGATTTATTCTCCCCTCTCCTTCCCTCTCTTCTTTCTCTTCTTCAACAAATACATAGGGAGCACCTACTATGTGCAAGGGACTGTGTTCTAGGCCCTACAGTGGTCCCCACTCTCCTCCCATAACTAGGAGAAGTACCTTACAGCTGTTGCTCTAAAGCAGGGGTCTGCAAACTGCAGCCTGCAGGCCAAATCTGGTCAGACTCCTGTTTTGGTACAGACTATGCGCTAAGCATGGTTTTTCCAAGCTTGTTAAGTTAAAAAAAAAAAAAAAAATCAAAAGAAGAATGTTTCATGACACATGCAAGTTATATGAAGTTCAAATTTCAGTGTCCATAAATAAAGTTTTATTGACACACAGCCACGCTCATTTGTTTCTATTTTGTCTGTGGCTGCTTTTGCGATATGACAAGGCAGGTCGTTGTGATGGAGACCAAAACTGTGTGGCCCATGGAGCCAAAAATATTTCCTATCTTACCCTTTTAGGAAAAGTTTGCAGACTCATGATCTAAAGGATTGAATTCCAGTGGTTGAACTCTAAATTATTTTCCATTCTCCATCTGCTGAAATGTTGCTGTATTAGAGAGCTTTCCTGATCATTTGTGAAAACAACAACGCCCTGTTACTCTGCTTCCTCACCACCCTTACTATGCTTTATTTTCCTTCATAGCACTTATCACTGCTTGCAGTTGTTGTGAGAGTATATGTATTTGCATATATATATCTATATCTCTATAGCTTATGGATTTGTATATGTAGCTATGGATATTCAGATACATCCCTCTGCCTACCCACTGTTCACTTTGCTGTATCTTCTGCTCCTACACCAGTGCCTAACATGTGGTACATGTTCAACTAACATTTGAGGTTTGCTGTGGACTGGACTGGATCCCTCCCAAATTCATATGTTGAAGCCCTAATCCCCAACATGACTATATTTGGAGACAGGGCCTTTAGGAGGTAATTAAGATTAAATGAAGTGATAAGGGTAGGGCCCTAACCGGATAGGATTGGTGGCCTTCTAAGAGGAGGAAGACACATCTCTCTCTCTCCTTCTTTCTCCATGCACACACAGAAGAAAGGCCAGGTAAGGACACAGCAAAGGTAGCCGTCTGCAAGCCAGGAAGGGAGCCCTCATCAACTGTGACCATGCTGGCACTGTGACCTCAGACTTCTACCCTCCAGAACTGTGAGAAATAACTTTCTGTTGTTTACGCAGCCCAGTCTGTGGAATTTTGTCATGGCAGCTGGAGCTGACTAATATAAGGTCTAAACGCATTTCAAAATCGTGGAGTCTGTTACATAGTAAGCCAGAGACTTTGGTCTTGATTTAGTAGAGAATGGAGAACCCCTGAAGCTGCCTGACTGAGGGGGTGATCTTATCAAAGCTGACTTTTGGGAAATAGGTGACGGCAAGACTGCAGTGTGTGGGGCCGGAGAGGGTGAAGGCAGAGAGCCCTGGGGGGGTCCTGCAACAAGGTAGGTGAGAGGCCACGAGGGTGGAAAATACAGCTGTCGTAGCAAAGGGCAGGGAGGGAGGAGAGGGAGATCGTGCTGCAGGAAGCAGGACGAGCGCTTTGCGGTGTGAGAGAACGGGAAGGAAAAGGATAAAGTTGACACTGACGCAGAAGCCTCCAGTCTGAGTAGGTGGGAGCCTGTCGCAGACGTTGGGAAAAATAAGGAGCAGGAGGGAGGGGAAGGTGGAGGGAGGGAGGATTTTAAGGCAGGAAGACCGACACCATCCTTCAGCATCTGGGAGATCTAAAAAGAGAAGCCAAGCACCCTGCCCGTCCCCAGGTAGAGGCTGTCACCACCAGGAGCCTCGCAGAAACCGGGGCAAGAGCATGACAGCAGGGAGGGGGGCACCTGTGAGACAGAACATCTCAGGAACTGTCATGGGTTGAAGTGTGTCCCTCCCAAATTCCCATGTTGACGTCCTAATCCCCAGTACCTCAGGTATGACCTTAGTTGGAGTGTTTTTAAGGTCATTAAGTTAAAGTGAGGTCATTAGGGTGGGCCGTCATCCAACAGCATTGGTGACTCATAAAAAGGGGAAATTTGGAGACAGACATGCATCTAGTGAGAATGCCATGTGAGCATGAAACTAGCCATCTATGAGTAAAAGCCAATCAGAGGGGCCTGGAGCAGACCCTTCCCTCATGGCCCTCAGAAGGCACCAACCCTGCCGACACCTTCATCCCAGACATCTGGCCTCCAAAACTGGGAGACAATCAATGTCTGTTCTTTAAGCCCCCCAGTTTGTGGTGCTTTAGGAAATGAATCCAGGAGCTAAGGCCCATACTTGTACAAAGCAAGTAGTTTCTTATTCTTTCACGGCTGGCACCAACCACAGCTCCTCCATTAGAAGCTTGCAGCCACCTGCCCCGCTTGGCTTGTCCTAAAAGGAGGGCAGTGCACTGAGGCGGAGCCGGGCAGCAGGTCATTCATACCGGGGGCCAGATGCCACACACCGTGCCCTTAGCTGCCGTTCCCGGCAGCACTGTTCCAACCTGTGGGCACCACCTCTTCAGGGCAGCAAGTTCAACCCTGGACCAGGACCACAGACCTGCAAACCAGCAGGTACGCACCCATCCGTGCAATGAAAAAATTGCTCCTTATAAAACTTAATCAACTGTGTTTAGTACCTCGGAGTATAATTTCCTTGTAGTGTATTCAAAGCGGTGTTTCTAAAGTGATTCATTCTTTATAATAACTCCAGGGAAGCTTGAAATCGCTTATTCTCTCTCTCTCTCTCTCTCTCTCTCTCCCTCTTCTCCCTCCCTTTTTCCACTGATTCAGTCAGTAGAGGAAGATTAAGAGAAGGGGTGCTCAGAAGTTAGCTCCATCACAGTTTGGGTCCACAGATGAAGTTAGATTGATGTTGTCTCCAAAGGAGCTTAAGCTTACAGTCGCAATGATGTCTCAAGAGAACCAGACATTATTAGACAACTTGAAACCTGGTCCCACTCCCAGCCCAGACTGTGTATGTGCGCTAGGAATTAGTTTTAGAATAAATCCTGTAATAATCTTATGGTCTGCCCCCATTATATTGCATTGAACTGTGTGTGTGTGTTTATTAAAAGCATTAACTTGCTAAACGTAAATATTTAAAATGCACAAGATTTGTGATTATGTTTTAGCCTATTTGCCTTTTAAAATATCCTACGACCGTCAGAAAATGGAAGTGGGTTGGGTCTCTATTGACCTCTGAGAATCTCTGTTGGAGGGGGCTTTGGTCACTGATATTGGTTTGCAAAGAGAAGAGGAAAACAATGACTTTGACCCAACTTGGCCCATCTGGGAAAAGAACTTGAATGTGGTTTGAGGCAATGAATGAACATGCAGAGTGATGTCACTGAATCCTGACCCAGAATGTCATTGTGCCATTCGGACAACAGTTGGGCCAGCTTGCATTGAATATATTCACTAGCAAAATAAACAGTGAGCAAAATAAGTGGAAATTCCCGCAGGGCTGAACCCAAACACCTGATAATCCAGGCTCCATTTCTTGGCTCCGCCCTGGCTCTGACCACCTAGGACAACAGGATACAGAAGACCAATCTCATGGTGACGTCACCTGTAAAGACCCAGGTAATGGCTTGGGTGGAGGGAAGTGGAATGTCACCAAGATTTGGATTCTGCTGCCCCTGGGGCCCGAGGGAGACTCTGTTCAATATAAATTCCTGGAGAACAGCTTTGTTGAGGGTCCTTTGTCCCCTGGTTGAGGGCCCCCAGGAATACTGAATGTCTGAGAAAGGGGAGGGGACTACAGATGCTTTGGGGAACACCCAACCTGGTTGTTTAACTCTAGTCATCAAGATAAGGGGGGCAAAAATGAGTTTAATAGCAATTTGTAGCTTGGGATTGGGGAGAGCTTCCCACCGAGAGAAATGAATCTCAAAACACAGGTTTCTCAAGTGCTTCTAAGAGGCTGAGGGGAGGGTGTTATCAACAGGCACTCCAAGATGTCAACCTGAACGGAGCCAACGGAATGTGCTAGAGCCAGCCAGGTGGGGAATGTCTGTGCATGATTCTGCAAAACCCCAGCTATCGCGTTGTGATAACTGCTGTGTGTGTGTCTTTGTTTGTCTCTTGGCTTGGAAGTTTCTGGAGGTCAAGGCAAATATTTAATGAAAAGATGCTGCTTTGGCTGTGAATGCCCCAAGGGCAGGGATCACATTCAATTTCATTTCATTTTGAGTAACGTTTAGTAAATGCCTACTTTGTGCCTGACCTGGGCTAGGTCTGTGCATGTCCACTGGTTCACTGAATCCTCACGGTAACCCATTTTTCGGATGTGGAAACAGAGGCTCTCAGAGGTGAAGTCACCAAGTTAACAGGCACCAGGGCTGGGCATGGAATCTAGGACCTCAAAGTTCCTACCTTTCCACTCCAGGCCTTACTGCTTTCCCCTCTGTGTATCGCTAGAGCCTGGCCTCCGGGAGGCACACATAGCACATGGCACATTGATTTGAGTGAGCAGCAAGGATGATGATGTGGTCATAAAGGAACAGAGTGCAGGTCTGTCACCGAGATTCAGGGGGTGCTCACTTCCCTTTCTGGGCCACAAGGGTACCATCTGTAAAATAGGAATAGGGCTTCTTGCCCGATCTGCCTCACATTAGCAATATAATAATTGATAATATGGCCATATCTAAATCAGCAATGTACTACCTAAATTAGCAATATAATAATAGCCAAATGATAACAACCACCATCACAACAATAATAAAAAATACACATTTGCGGAGCACTTGTTCTGTGCCAGGCTCTGTAGAGTGGGCTCTGGGGCTGCAGTTCAAGTCCCATCTCCCCCACTAACAAGTCATGTGACCTTCATGAAGCTACTAAACCCTCTGTGCCTCAGTTTATTCCTCTGTAAAATGGGGACAGGAATAGTACTTCATTGGGTTGGGCTCGGGATTCAATGAGACCGAGGACCTCGAGTGCTTAGCGCTGTGCCTGACATGGCTCAAGGAACATTAGCGACGATTGTGACAGGGGATGCTATCATCGCATACATTACCTCATTTCATCCTCCCCACACCTCCACGAGCCTATTTCATCCCTGTTAGGAAGGGAAGGCACAGCAGAGATCCTAATTAGCCATCTGACCAAAGTCACCAGTGGGAAGAGGCTGGAACGTGGGCTGACCTCAGAGCTGAGTGCTTGGCCCAGGGCTGTGGGTGAGTGAGTCAGAGGGTTAGAATGGCCACATCCCCGTTATCAGTGTTACCGTTGTTTATCCGGACATCATTACTTCTCAGGAAGTCTGAGTTCACTTAGGTTTCCCTGTGGCATGCTGGGTTCTCCCTGAGAGCCAGGGCTGGATACAGCGCGGCTCAGTCTGGTCGCCCCCTTTTTGGTTTTCAGCAAAGCCAGTACCAGCTTGGGGTGTGTGCTCACATTGAGAGGGGCCCTGGTGGCCTCTGATCCTCTGAAGATTGGGGACCCACAAGCATTCTCGACTTGCCTCATAATTTGGAGCTCTCCAGAGAGGCTGGGGTGAGGCTGACACTTACCTGGAAGGAGAGAAAAGCTTCTCAATAGATTTTGACATTTGGAAAGCAGCCAGAAGCCCTATGTCCCCAGGGGTGAGGAAGTGCCAGGCTCCTGATGAGGTGGTGGGGGTGGGGAGGGGGATTTCAATAGAAGTCATCTCTCTGACTACCTGATAGCCTTTGTCAGCAAGAGGCTGGAGAGGGGCAGCAGGCTGAATAAGAGGGGAGAACCCCAAATGGAAATCTCACCTTCCCCAGGCCTGAGACCCCTTCCCATCCACTACGGATTAGAATGATGCTTAATTAGCATCTGAAAACAGACAAGCAGAGCACAGTTCCACTCCTTACCCCTCAGGAAAGCACATCAGGCAGGCAAGGGAAACATGCTTAATAAGAAGGGAAGGTGAGAGGGCTTGATTCAAATCCTCAAGTTTTACAGGGAGAATGGACAAAGAGGAGTTTCTCGTGGCATTTATTCAGGGTGGCATTTTCACTTCAGAGGATTATTATGAATGATGTCAAAACTCAGTATGTCTCTCAGATGGTATTAGTACTCAAGACAACTTCAGGGATCTAATAATGATCCTTAGCAAGAAAAAAAATGCAGTTTATCAGCCACAGCTGTCCCTTTTGTTATAACGCCATTTCCTACTTTCTTCCAGGCAAACTCCTACATAATCTTCAAAACCCAAGCCAAATGTCACCTCCTTGGGTAAACCTTTCCTGATACCTGCTGAGGTATTTATGTTCCCATAGCATGTTAGGTCCCTCTCTATGTTAGGATTAATTACACTGTATCCATGTCTGTTTCCCACATTCATCTGTGAAGTTCTCAAGAGCAGGGAGGACAATGTTTGAGCTATGCACATGGCAGGTATTGGGTGAATGGTGACGGGCAAACTGATTCATTCTATGTACCAGCCCAGGCCAGATACAGTTTGCAAGGGGATGTTAAAGATGAATGTCACAGTCACTCACACACTCTGTTCTAGTGACCAGGGACTTGAGTTTCACCAGCCCTACCCACTGCTGACCCAGACTATTTGGCAAGAGAAATGACCACTAGATAAAGATTAACATATCAGCCTTCTGAGATTTATTTACCTCGATGGTTGATTTTCCTTGGATTTGGACTAACGAGAGCATCTAGGAGGGTGGGACAGACCTCACCATTCCTTCAAAGAGCTTATAGTCAGTCTCCAGAGTCAGGAAGTTCCTTCTTATGTCTAGCCTGCATCTGCCCTGCTTCACTTGGGCTCTGTTGCCTTTTGCCCAGTCTTTGAAGAAAATGCAGATTCTGCTGCTTGTCTGGCCCCTCCTGTCTTCCTGACTCAGGAAAGCAGGTAGTAGCTGGGTCTCTCTTTGTGTTATTAACAATGCTACCCACTCCCCTCCCAATGGATGCTTTAAAAAAGCAGCAAATGTGGGTTACAACTGGGAGGAAGGAAGCTGATTCCAGGAGCTCCAGGTAAAAGTGGCTCTGAGCAGGTAGAGGGGAGGCAAGCATAGGAGCTGGTCTTTCAGGTCGGAAAGAACACTGTGTTGTTATTTTGTTTAATTGAAACATTTCTGACCCCCATGTCCATGGAGATATCTTAGCAGAAGGTAAACCGGGCTGCATCATCAGCTCTGGGACACAAATACAACTGAGTGCTTGGGGCTCTGCTCCTTTCAGCTCTATCTGGAGGGGCATTTGGGAAGCTGCATCTCAGACAACGTACCCAGTGTGACCTCTCAGGCCAGTGGTTTTGCACTTTCTTTGGCTTGGGACTACACTGAGAATTTGACGATGATAAAGGGGTGAACGTAAATGCCAAGCACTGCTGGCCTATGTGTCTTGCTTCCAGGAGCGCCAAGTCTAAAGCGATGTGGCAGTCTTAACCTTAGAAAGTCTCAGGCTTTCCCCCTTTCTCCAGAACCCTTCCTCCTACTCCAAGGACATGGAACCGTCATTTTAGAGAAGGCCCCAAGACAAGTTCTTACCACCTCTCCCTGATTGCTACAGAATGAAGGTTTGTCTCCCCCCAAAATTCATATGTTGGAACCTAATCCCCAATGCGATGGTGTTAGGAGGTGAGGCCTTTGGGAGGTGGTTAGGCCATGAAGGAGGAGCCCTCATGAATGGGATTCGTGACCTTACAAGAAGAGACCCCAGAGAGCCCCGTCTCCCCTTCTGCCACGTGAGAACACAGCGAGAAGACCACTGTCTATGAACCAGGAAGCAGGCTGCTCCAGACATTAGATCTGCTGGCACCTTGATCTTGGACTTCCCAGCTTCCAGAACTGTGAGAAACACAGTTATGTTGTTTATAAGCCACCCAGTCAATGGTACTGTTACAACAGCAGCCAGCTCAGACACAGATCACTTCACCATGATATCCTGCAACGGCGCCAGGGATCCTATTCTCACGCCTGCCCTGTTCCCACTATTGAGCCCCACTCCTCACGCTTGAAGTTCAAGGTCATGTTTTTCAAGCTGTCACTGTCTAACAGAGGCGGACAGCGTGAAAGAAATAACCACAGTCCTGGTATTGCTCAGATTTCAGCAGAATGCTTGGGGTCTTTCTGGTGGGGTCAAGGCCGCCTCTGCTTCCCTATACCCCACATCTCAGGGGTTACTCCAGACCAGCAATTACAAACTCTGACACCTAGTGGGGGCAGGTCGGGAAGGTAAATCGGCAAAGCAGGCTGGGTAATTTCAAGACAGAACAGTTGGCTGCATATTGAACACAGAAGACTATTCTTCATTTTCACAAAACATGAAATCATTTTCTTCTTTCCTAAAATATACAAACCTCTCGGTCGACCGCTACCCGCCATTTACAATAAAGACATGGATACATACAGATTTAACTCGCACCCTAACTTAATGAGAAGGACACAATAGGAAGTGGAGGGGATAATGGCAAACTAGAGAGCCCATGTCCTGTCTAGAGGGGGCAGCTTCTACCCAGTCCAAGAGATTATCACCCCATAAGAATATAAGCTCAATGTGGTCAGATTTGTCCACATTTTTGAAGTTGTCAATATGATATTTATATAAAATGTTTGAAATATTGGCAATAAATTCAAAGCACAAATATAAATTGTCTCTTAAGACGAGACAGTGCAGACGTAACAAATCATGTTTACAGCCTGGATCTGGCCTGAGGCTGCCTCTTTCTGTTCTTTGTCTTGGGAGGATTTGCATTATGGCAACACCTTTTTATTTTCCACTGAGAAAGAAAATATTTGCTTTTATTTGTTCACTTAATCATTAAGGGATAATGGTCCCGTCATGTTCACAGTGCGAACTTGATTTTTGAGAAAGCATAATAGGAACCTCCAAACATTCCCAGATGTCACTGCGAGAGGTAGAGTCCTTAGTTAGGGGGAGCATGGGTCTGACCTATTGCAGAATCTCTCATGTTCTTATCTTTCTGGCTAGCCATCAACAGCTAAGGAAAGCACTCCCCACTGAGGCTTTGCAATGTCTCACTGTCCCCTGGGAAGCTATGGAAAGAGTCTTTGAGTCATTGTTTAGATGAGCTGGTGGTGAAAGGCGCCATAGATTATGCACCACAAGAAAAAGCTTGGCACCCTGGCCTATGCCATCCAGGGCTTGGGGCAGGGAGAGGGAAGGAAGAAGATGACCTGCTGAGTGACCTGGACCATCTCCCTGCTGGGACCTCCCACTGGTCAGTCCACCAGTACCTCATTGCAACACAGAGGAGGGGTGGGAAATTCACATGCTTCACTAGGGTCATTTTGGCTTCGTCCATTGGCTCCCTGGGCAGGTGAGAAAAAGGCACTGCTATTCTCTAGCCAAATCTAGCCACTCTTAGGAACGATATCTGCTCAGCTGCCAAAATACATCGTGGCAAATGGGCAAAGGCTGAAAAGTGTGACAACACATGGAGCTGGAGAAATAATCAGGTGCCTACTGAGCCGGTAGGATTGGTACAGTCTTTATGCTGAGCAATTTTTCAATTTCAGCCCAAATCACAAGTGAATATGACCTTTGATCCAACGATTCCACTTTGAGGAATTTCTTCTATGGATAAGCCTGCCCATGTGTCAAATTAGGTATTTATACAACGTCATTCATTGTAGCGATGTCATAGCAAAACAGTGGCAATGACCTAAGCATCCATTGTGGAGGACCAGCTCAATGAATGTGGCAGAGCCATGCCATGGAAAAGGACGCAACTGTAAAAAAGAACCAGGACTCTTTTTACCTACTAATCAGGACTAATCTCCAAGATATGTTGATAAGTGACAAAGCAAGGTGCAAAACAATATGTATAATGTGCTCTCATTTGTGCAAAAATAACGTGTGTGTGTGTATTTGCCTATGCATAAAGGATTGCTGAAAGTACGACCAAAACCATGGAGAGGGAGACTGTGTGCCTGGGATAAGGGGAGAGAAATAAATTTTCATCATGTATATTTTATATCTTTTAAATTCAGAGCCATGTGAGTGACTTTAACGCAGAAACAGAATTAAAATTTGAAAAACGGCAGGCTCACAGAGCAAATAAAAGAAACCAAAGCCAAAATCCATATCCCAGGATAGACGTTCGTGGCCTCAGCTCCCCACCCCATCCCCCCAGGTGGCACCACCCACTTACCTGCTCCTTCTCTGAATATGGGTTGTTGAGTACCACGGGCATGTTGCCCTTCCCCCACAGGTCATTGAAGACGCGGTCATTCTCCACGCCGAGGGGCAGAGGTTTGTGTGACTTGCCATCCAGCTCTCTGAAAGGTAAGGCGAGGGGAGGTGAGGATAGTGTGGCATCAGGAGGGACCAGCTGGTGGCCCTCGTCTGGAAATCCTGAGTCAGTTCACAACCTCCACCACTCACCCACACGATTCTACGTGGAGCCAGTGAGCTTTGGATGCCCAGCCTGCTGCTTCGGAGGGTCGTCAGCAACAGGTGGGAAGGTAGGCCCATTGTCAAACACAAAGGTGGGCTCATCCAAGCTGGCACTGAGGGCTGGCCCACACCCGTCACTGTGGACATCGTTTCAGGATGGCCACGACATGCATTTTCATAGATCTAGGGACACAGGAGGCCCCTCTCCTAGCAAAACCCATGGACAAGGTAATGGCCATCAGACTTCATGGTGTAAGAAGTAGGAGGCAGGAGGGATGGGGAAGGAAACCAGTCCTGTGAGCCAGGGTGTAAGTCATTCCAACGCTGGCTAAGTAAGGCGTTGATAACAAAGACTAATGACACTAGCCCAGGATAAACAGGAACGAGTCTGAAAATAATGGGAACATGGCAACAAAAACAATACTATTAAGAAAGATAGCTAGCATTGCTTAAGCACGTGCTATGTTGTTAAACACTTGACATACGTTTTAGTTCATTTAATCTTTGTGATAACCCTAGGAGGTATGACTATTAAACACCATTTGACGGATGGCAGAAGCGAGGTTGCTCAGAGTCACATATTCCAGCCTACGCGTCACACGCATTCCGCAGTGGAGGCTCTCGTGATCATTGCCACGGCCATCACCACCATCATTCTCATGGTCCTCACCATTATCACCGTCATAGGAAACACCATCCAACTTCCCTTCCTCAGCACAACCATCAGCATCCCCACTGCCACCATCACTGTCATCATCGTCGTCACCATCATCGTCACCAGTACCACCATCCTCCTCCATCATCACCATCAGCAGCAGCAGCATTTCCACTGTCACCATCCTCCCAACCATCACCAGATGAGGAAACTGAGGCTCAGAGGGTTCAATCACTAGCCTAAGACATATCACTGGTGATGGTGGAGCTCGGTTCAAACCCAGGCTTGTTCCTGACTGTAGCGCCTGACTTCTTAACCACGAAGCGTCCCTCGCTTCCAGCGTTTGAACTCGAATAGGTTCAGGAGGGGGCTATCTCAGCGTCATTCCACAGCCTGGCCATCCTCTCTCTGAGAGGGAGAGAAGTCATGGCTGAGGTGGGACTGACTTTGCATTAAAATCCAGATCTCTTGCTCAGCCCTGCCTCACCTCTGTTCTCCTGCCCTCTGAGAGCTGCCCTCCTGCTTCCTGACCCCCTGCCTCTTTTTAACCCTCCTACCCAGGTTTGCTCTGACGATGGCATCTGTCTGTTCCCCAACTTTGGGCACTGCGGCTTGTGCTGTGGCCCATTTTGGCTTTGGTGCCAGGCATCCAGGCTGGCCCTTGTCTAGCCCTCTGTTCTATGTTCCCAGCTTTGGGGACTCCTGGTCCTGGCTCGAGAATTTCCCCTGACCCCCAACCTGGTGCTGACAGTCATTGGGGAAGAATCAGAAGCCAGGGACCAAATGAGTGCCCGGCCCTGAGTGGCCACTTCAGTTGCTCACTCGGGTCCAGCCATCCCCCTCCTTGCTGTGTTTCACATACTCCTGGTGGCTCACGTCACTTTTGCTCTTCTGCTTGGGGAGGTCTGCAATTGTCAGAGGAGACCTACTGCTTTACTCTCTTTAAAATGTCACCAAAATATACCGGGAGTGGATCCCAAGTCAATGGTTCACCTCCATGGTGAGAAACAGAGGAATTGTCTATTGAGAGGCCTGCTCTAAATGTCACGCAGCTCCCTGTCAGCTCTGAAACCCCCGATTCTATATCCCATGACCATAAATGGGGATTCAGCAGAGAAGGGAAGAGGTTAACATTGAGCATCTGTAACATACCAGGCACTTGCACAGACATTATGTCATTTCATCTCAATGGAGACATTAAAAGCCCAATTGTACAGATGCAAAAACTGAGCCCAGAGAGGTTATGTAAGTTTCCCAAGGTCCCACAGTAAGTACATGGTGGGGCTGGGGTTTGAAACTAGGTCTGATGGATGCTCAGCTCAGATCCTTCTTTTTTTCAAACAGAAAAGCGAGTCAGGATGCTCACACTAAACCAGAGGCTAAAGAGCAAGTAATCCAACATCTCTCACCCAAATGAGGCCAGTTTACAAAAATTACAGGGTACAATTACCTAGGCAACTCTGAAATGACTCACACGGCTTGTCTTGTGGGAATCTGCAGGGAGAGCTTGCTTTTATCATTATCCTTTTTTTTAAAAGCCTTTAATAACTTTGTTTAAATAATGCATTTGAAGTGTTTTGTCAACACAACCTTATTTAAGAGTCCTGTGTGATGAGCAGGGAAGAATATTTTTTAATATGGCACCACAGGGAACGTTGCAGGGTGGGCTGTTTTGTTTCCATTCACCCCGGGGCATAATTAGAAGTCGATTTAGGTGGATTCGCAACCCCCAGTCTGTCAGTGGTAAGCAGGTCTGAGGGAAATATCTGGCTTATTGCCACGAATTTGCTCATCCTGGGACCTGCTTGATGGACTTGTATGGACAGTGCAACCTGCTGGTTAAAAACATGGGCTATGGATTGGGTGAAATTGGGTTCAAAGCCAAACTTGGCTTCACCAGTTATAAGCTGTGAAACTTTGGATATTCTGGATACTTAACCATTCTAAATCTCAGTTTATTCAGCTCTAAAATAGGGTTAATAATGAAATACGTAGTTCACAGGGTGTGCTGCAATGGTTAAATGAAATGACATAGCACTTAGTGGTGTGGTACCTGCTGTCAGCATTACTACTAAGTTGCTTATGGGATGAACAGACAGAAACAGAGGGGGGGAAATGCTCGGTCTGCGCAAAACCATCAAGATTCCTTTAATCCAGTGTGGTCTGGCAGAACTTCCTGGCACGGTGGAAACATTCTACCTCTGCGCTGTGCAGTGTTATAACCACTAGGCCCATGTGGCAATTGAGTACTTGAAATGTGGTTCCTGTCGGTGAGGAACTGAATGTTTAATTTTGTTTAACTGTAATTCAATTTAAATAGTGGCTATAGTACTGGACAGTGGCGTTTTAAGTCTTAATATCTCTGAAGACTGGGACATGAAGCGATAGATGGCTCCTAGCTGAGAAAGGGGCATCTTTCCTGTGGCTTTAGGTCACAGGCAGAGATGTCTGCACCCAGACCCTTTCTGAGCTGTCACGTCTTGTTCATGGAGCCCCAAGATTTGGGAATTCTCTGCTTCCCTTCCAAACTGCCACCTCCCATTATTCTCAGCCCTCATATCCACTCTCCCCTCTTCCTGAGGAACTCACTGTGTCCACTCCTACATTTAGATTTGCCCTTTCATCTTCTGTCTGCTGAGAGCTAACTCCTACTCATCCTTCAAAACCCACTCCATGCCCCACCTCTCCTGGGGATTAAATGAGGTCATGCACAGAAAAGGCCTAGCACAAAGCCCACACTAATTAAACATGCATTATGGTTACCATCATTGACAGGTAAGGAAGTTGAAGCTCAGCGAGATTAGATAACTTGTCAAAGGTCACGCAGCCAGTGAGCAGTGGAGGAAGCTTGAAAGTCAGGTGTCTCCGTCTTGCTGTTCTCCTGGCTGAGAATCACTGAGAACCGGGCTTATTGGGTGGGCAGGGGAGGGGAGAGCCATTTGCTTGGACCTCACACTTGTGAAGAATTTCAAATTTAGATACTGGATGCTTTCTCCAAATGAGGTAGAGGATGTGGAATGCATTTCTTGGTTAAAAAGCAATGTTGGTAACTCTGATGTATTGTTTTTCCATTTAAATAAGTATATGGGGAGCTCGTAGATGGAAGTGGGTGGGGTCTGTCTTGATTTCTGAGAAGCCTGGATGGTAACTCTCCTTGACCGGCACTCTTGAGCCCTGGTCTCACGTAGCCGCCTGGAGTTTTCTCAGTTTAGATCTGTTTCTCAGCCTGGAACTATCGCTATTGGGGGCTGGACAGTTCTTTCTAGTGGACACAGCCCTGTGTATTGTGGGATATTTAGCAGCATCCCTTGTCTCTACTCACTAGATGCCAATAACATCCACCTTTCCATCCCTCACCAGCTGTGCCAACCAAAAACGTCTCCAGGTGTTACCCAATGTCCACTTGGGAAGGAGGCAAAATGTCCTCCTCCCTATAGAGAAACATGACTTAGAAGTGGCTGAGGCCCCTGACCTCATGCTTCCTAGCTCCTCCCATCCTTGCTCTGTCCCACCCAAGGACCTAGGAGGATTTGTTTCCTAGTTGTCCCTTGTTCCCAGATGGGATCAAGGAACCTGCCTTCACTAAGTGGCTCCCACCTCCTCTAAGGTGTCCTTACCCCCCACCCCCAGAAAGGCCGTCCTCTAGTGGACTTGGCATTCTGGGTGGCCCAGTGTCCCCAGAGCCATGATGTTGACACAGTTGGTGATTCTCAAACTTTAGGGTACATCTGATTCAACTGAGGGGCTTGTTAAAATTTGCCTGAGCTACCCCTGGAGAGTCTAAAGTAGTGGGTGTCAGTGGGGACCTGGAATCTGCATGGTCAGCAGCTGTCCACATGGTACACTGACACCCTGGAAGACCCATCTCCCCAGGAGTGCTCTGGGCCCCAACGGGCTTCCTCCTGGTTAGAAATGTCACCCTCCCTATCTCCCTTCGTCCCTCCAGCCCATTCCTATCAGTTCCCGCTCTGCTCTCCCCCCATTAGACCAGGTGTGGGTTGCTGTCTCCCACTTGGTGAGCCTTTTCTATGCTTTCTGGCAAGGACTAAACTTTTCCTTCCACTTTGCCAGCTGGGCGATCACACCCAAGCCAAGAGCTGGTCTAGCATCTCTAAACCTTCTGAGAACCCTTGCCACATCCTTCCTGGGAGCCTGGACCCTCTGACCTCTCCTGCAGGGAGGACTGGGGTCCTGGGCCTGACTCCACAGAAAGTTTGTGGAAGTATTGGTCACCCCAGTGCTGACGACTGACCAACCTGAGGAGCCAGGGAGAGGAGCAGCTGGGCCAGGCCTGTGTGCGGGGCACAGCCGGTAGGTGGGGGCCGCCTGCTCAGGCCCAACCAGGCAAGGAGGCCGCTGAGGAGCAGCTGGTCCTGGCAGGAAGCCCATCCCACATCTCTCGGCAGATAACACACTCTCTCCAACACCCCCTTCATGCCCTCCACACTCCAATAGCCTTTGGTTTCTGCCTCCACCTGGTCGCTGATGCCGGCCGGGAGCTGAGTGAAAGCAAGAAGAGACTTGGGGACCGTGGAAACCGAGACTCGGGTCTCTGCAGATATTTCTCTTAGAAAAGCGCTCTGGGGGGAGAAAGGTATGCTCTGGAGAGTCAGAATCTATGGGGAATGCTGTAGCTTAGGATTCCTGCGCTTAGGAACAGTCATGACTAATGAGTCACATCACAAAAAACTGGGCAGGATGCTAAACCTCCAGTGTCTGCGGGGCTGGGGGTGGGTGGACCGGTCTCAGTTTGGACCCTGGGGAACTGGACCGCCCCCGAGAACCCCCGCCCCATTCCCAAGACTGGTTGTCTCACCAGGATGTGGACCTCATGCTAACAGCTCTTCGGATATTTTCTTTGAAGAGGCTGGCACGCAGTTTTAATGTGAGATCTCTTGATTTTTCTATGTTGCCACAAATGTTTCAGAAAAGTCTGCAGGCCAAGTAAACCTTCTGGGGGAGCTGGGCTGTGTGACCTTCAGCTCCCGGTGTGTGACCTCTGACCCACTTCAGTCCCTCCTCCTGGGGTGATGCTCTGGAAAGGTCGAATGGAGAAGGAAATCTTCCAGGTGTGGCTTGATGGGAGGGGTACTGCTCAGTTGCCCTGAATGGTTGTTCTGAAAAGAATGTTCATTGGTCCACATCCTACTAGTTTTACAGATGGGGAAACTAAGGCCCAGAGACGTCAAGGGGGTTTCCTAAAATATGTCCCTGGTGAGTGGCAAAGGGTGGGGACTAGAAGCAAGGTCACTGAACCCAGTCCAGGAAGACCTCATGGTGATGGTGGCGGGAACTGCTGTTGGTCAGCCCAGGGCCTGGCCACACGACTGCTCAATGGGGCTGGTTGGATGAATGTGGTAGGCTGAGTAATGGCCCGAAGACATCAGGTCCTAACCCTGAAATCCATATATGTGACCTTACATGGAAAAGGGGTCTTTGGGGGGTGTGATTAAGTTAAGAATCATGAAAATGGTGAGATTATCCTGGATTATCTGGATGGGCCCTATCTACCATCACAAGTGTCCTCATAAGAAGGAAACAGGGAGATTTGGTGACAAAAGACGCAGGCCACGTGACGGTAGAAGCAAGATGCTACACTGATGGCTTTGAAGATGGACGAAGGGGCCACAAGCCAACAAAGGCAAGGGATGAGGCTCTAGAAGCTGGAAAAGGCAAGGGAACAAATTATTCTCTAAAGCCTCCAGACTTAAGACCTACAGAAATGTGAGAGAATAAATGTGTGTTTTAAGCCACCAAGCTTGTGATAATTTGCTACAGAAGCCATAGGAAAATGATACAAGGAGCAGATGGTGGCAGGGACAGGGAGAGAGCATGGTGGCAGGAGGGTTGATGACCCCTGTCACATGCCCTAACGCACGGACGACTACTGTCCCTCTACTCACTACACTCAAAGCCCACAGGCCTGCTTGCAGTTCCTTGAACAGCCCAAACTCCTTCCTGCCCCAGGGCTTTTGTTCCTGCTGCACCCTCCGCCAGGCATACCCTTCTCTGGATTTCACATGGTTCGTACCTTCCGGCCTCAGTATAAACGTTGCGTCTTCGGAGAGGCATTCCATGACCCTCTAATCTAATGTTCTAGTCCGCCCTAAGCCACTTCTCTCCAAATCACTGTCCTATTTCCTTCCTAGCATGTATCATTAAAAGGACTGCTTGTGTCTTTTTGTTTAGTATTCATTTCTTGCCTATCATCTGACTGCATCATGGCAGAGGTTCATCAGTGGGTCCCCAGTTCTGAGGACGGTCTCTGAGGCAGAAGAGATGCTCCATAAATATTTGTTGAGTGAAAGACGGTGAGGAGCCCTGCCGGGTTACACACAATTTGGGGTGGGTGTGGGGGCTTATTCCATAGTTCTTCCCCAGAATAAGGAGCTGGGTGTCCACGTGATAAGATGGCAGGGACTCTGATGGAAAGAGGGTGTAATACAAGAGTCATAACTCTAGAAATAGGACCTGTCTCCCCTACCCAGGGAAAGTGGGAGCGAGGAAGTCACTTGCATTCCAATGGTCAAGGTGAGCAGGAACAGTTGCACTGAGAGGCGGTGTGAAGGCAACACGGTTGGATGCAATTTCTTAGCGGAAAATCACCGCCAGAGTGATTCAAAGCTATGAGGCATGTCCAATGCATCAAAGAGGAGACCCTCTAAGGCAGCAGACCTGGAATCAATGCTGTCATTGGCCGGTCTAGGTCAGTTCTGCAGGGGATGGTACCTCAGGACCTCAGTTTCCCTTTTGGACTCTGAGAAAATATTCTGATGTTCTCAAGACATTTGATGGCTTGTGGCCAAGTGCACTGTGGCCAACAGTGCCATCTACATAGTCAGTAGAGCATGGGCTCGGAGTCAAGTCCCGGCTTTGTTGCTTGCTAGCTGTGTGAGCTGGGCTGAGTAACTGCACCTCTGTGAGCCTCGGTTTCCTTATCGGGAAAACAGGGTGCTATGAGGAGGAACGAAGGAATTGCTTGATGTAGAGACCTCAGCCTGGGGCCAGGCCCACCCGGAGTGCTCCCTAGAGGTTGAGCACAACGATGATAAAACTCAGGCCACTTGTGGCGACATAGATGGACCTTGAGGGTATGATGCTAAGTGAAATAAGTCAGATGAAGAAAGACAAATACCGTATGATTTCACTTACATGTGAAATCTAAAACAACAAACAAAAGAAATACAAACTCATAGACCCAGAGAACAGATTTGGTGGTATCAGAGGGGAAGGGGGTCGAGGGGGAAGGGCGAAATGGCTCAAGGGGGTCAATTGTCTGGTGAGGGGTGGTAACTAGTCTTACAGCGGTGAACACTGTACGTGTATACAATTAGCGAATTATAACGTACGCCTGAAATATAGATAATCTTGTATACCAATTTTACCACAAAAAATCCCCAAAACAAAACTCAGACTTGTCACAGAAGGAGGCCTCCTCCCCCCAGGTAAGCTGATTCTCTAGGGGTTGAAATTGACTTCTGCTCCCCCAGCCACATTCTCTTGCCTGGCTTCTCTTTAACTCTGGACACGCATTGTGAGATTTCTAGGTAGAACCACAATAGTGCTGTGTGACATAGGGCAAGTTGCTTCACCTCTCTGAGCTTCAAGTCCCTCATCTATAAAAGGGGTTAAAACCACATGTCCTACTTAGGGACCCGGATTCACGCCAGGAGGTAATCTGTAAGTAACCGAGTGCCCTGTAAGTGGAGAAGTTATCAGAGCGCAGGGCGAGGGTGACCGGCTGGTCCAGATGGATGCTGGACCAGGGACCTTGGCCTCTTTAGAACCCTCCTTCAGGGCAGCAAGCTGACAATCTGGATATCCTCTGACATGCAGCATTTTAAAGAGACTGCTCCCAAGTACAGAAGGTCCCGGATGCCCCTGGATTTCACTCCCTTGCACTCCCTTCACATGCCCCACCACCTGCCAGGGCCACCTCCCCCCTGGGATGAAGGGATGAGGCTGTGTCTAAACTAAACATCACTTCTCCTCCCAGATAAGGCCAGCACCCCCAAGCAACAGGGCCAGGGATGCCCCACGAGGGAAAGGGACTAGGTGGAACAGGAATATAAGTCTGTGTCCAGGAGGAAGGAGGACAAGAAGAGAATGAGGCCGAGAGAGCAGGATGTCAGGAGCACTGCTGAGAACCAGTGATGGCGCCAGCCTCTGCTCGGACCCCAGAAGTCACAGCCTAGTGAGTGTGACCTGGATGTGGGGCTCTGCCTCACTGTCGCCTGCTCATCCAGCCTCCAGGATACCGGTTCTGACCCCCCACCCCAAAAAGCAGCCTGGATGAAGAGGCCCCTGGGGGGATGAGTGATTTCCAGGCAGCCATGTGCTCCGAGGGGCCTGAAACATTCAAGGCCTGCCAGCCCCAAGAGGGACCCCCAAAACATTCTGTCTCTGGGCTTCCTCTTCCTGATTTGGGACACTTATTCTTAAGGAGGCACTTGTGTCAGCCACTAGGGAGGCAGTTTGACAATTTGGGGGAGGCACTTTTGGTTGTTATGACGATGGCAAGCATGCTCCTAGCATCCCAGTGGGAGGGCGGTGGCACCTGAGGTGGTGGACATCCTGCAACCCCAGGGACAAACCCAAACAAGGAAGAAGGGTCCCGACAGCCACGCAACCTTTGGACATCCACACATTAAACAACAACAACAAAAAAAAAACAACCCAAAAATAACCACCACGCTTAAATTCTTAAGCCATAGATTCCCAATTTGGTCTTCGGTATAACTGAAGCGTTAAAATATACTGAATTTTCCATGCATACCACTATTGCCACTGAATCTAAGAAAGATAGGGCATGGTTCTATCGGGAGCTGTTCACCATTTCGGAAAATCACATCACCAAGGTGACGCTGCTGGTAGCATTTAAGTTGCCAAAACAACACACCTGTGACCATCTGCAGTGGACGCTGCAGTGTTTGCAGCAGTTGTGTGTGTAGGTGTAAACATCTGACTGTTCCAGTGAGGTCATGCTCATGCACTGATGCATACATTACAGGCTCGTTTATCATAAATTACTTTTCTGCTCTCCTATATTTTATAGTTAAGACATTATATGGATTTTTAAAAAGGCACAGTGTGGTTACATGATCCATGAATTCGCTTCTGGTTAGTAAAAGGGGCATTTAAAAAATATTTGGTAAAAAATGGCAGGGGAGAGGCCGTGTCTTTGAGTCCAGCATGGGTGTGAGCCATTAAGCTTGGGGAACATGTGCTATTTTGAAATATTCCTCATCCTGAGAACCATTTACCTTAGTGGGTTTCATGGAGCCCTGGGTCACTTCGTCCCAAATCTTACTTCCTCCGAGTTTTTTTTCTGCTGCTTTGGTCAAACAATTTACCCCATGCAAGGATGACACAAGATCATCAGAGGGAGACCGTGATGGATGAGGGCGGGCTGAGAGCTCAGGTGTGGCCTCCCAAGTTGGAAAAACAGGTCCGACTACACATCAGACGGACGTGCCCCTCCCTCATCTTCAGGGCACAGAGGAGGCTTTGCTGAGATGGTGGTTGGAAGGAGGCTAAGGCCTGGCTGATACAAGGGCCCCCGTTAAAGTCCTTCATGTTTGACACCGCGTGCAAGCCTGATGTCCTGCCCGGCTTTGGTGTCCTGCGCTGCTGGCTGGGAGAGAGGGTCACATGGGCTCCTTGGAGGGAGGACCCAGCTCCCAATAGTGGGAGGGACTTCTCCACGCCACACACAAGATTCAGAGTCTTGGGGCATTCTGATGCTTATGACCTCCTGCCCACACCGTGCCCCGCTCACAATCAGAACCAAGGGAATAGAGCAGTAGGTACAGGCGGGGTTCCGCTGGCATGCACGGTAAGACAGCCCCCACTCAGTGTCTCACTGCTCCTCGTGGGAGAGGCAGTGTGGAGGATGAGGGAGGCACGTGCAAGATGGGAGGCGTGGGCTGGAGGGCAGAGCATCAAAGGGCAGCCAATGACCCTTAGAGCCCCTCTGCCCAGGGGCTTCTGACAGAGCGTCATCTTCCTCTTTGGGGAGCTCTGGGGTCTTGCTGGAACGGGCTCAGTTTTTGCCCAGGTGTGGGGAGGTGGGAAAACCCAGGATGCCACAGGTGGGCTGCCACAGACAGAGGGGCCCCCCAAAGGGCTATTTTGAGGCTGCCCTATCAGGAAGGAGGACTAAATCCCATGCAGTTCCCCAAACAAGCAGACACCCTCGCACCTCACGACCTTGGCACCTGCCGTTCCCTCTGCCTGGAATGTTCCTGCTCTGTAAAGTCACCGGGCTCCTGAACCCCTCGCCCAGGGTCTTCTAGTGTCGTCTTCCTTCTGAGACCCGCCCAGCCATTCTCTCTAAAATCCCACCTGCCCAATACTCCCTAACCCCCTCCCAGCTCTGTTATCTCCTTAGCAGGGATCACTAAGGAGACTGCATATTTCACATTTTTATCTTGTTTATTCTTCATCTTCCCTGCCACGCTGTAAGCTCCCCATGGTCAGGGGTTTGTCTAAATCATTTCACTCAGAAGTCAGAGGACTTGTCTATTCCATTCATTGCTCTACCTCTAGTGCCGAGAACAGCGGCTGGCATGTAGTAGGCCTTCAATGAATGTTTGTTAAACAAATCAATGCAGGTGCCTGGAGAGAGTCTTTAATCTAGGCCCCTGAGGGACTTCTTGGTGACCTCTAAATCCTCTTGGGACACACAGGGGATCCTGGGGAGGCGCTGGGAAATTTTGGCCTAGATTTCTGGGGGCCCTGAGACCTGAGCCTTCCTCCATACATGGGGGTAGATAAGAAACCCACTGGGGGCCAGAGTGTCAGTGCTGGACCGAAGGTGAGAGTGGCAGGGGGCAGAGTGAAATTTCTCTCCTATCTCTTGATCCGCTATCCTCTGACCACCTGACTCAGCTGCCAATTTCTCCCCAGAGAAGGAGCTACCATCACCCACTGTTGCCAGCTTTGCTCCCCACAGAATCAGAAAATGCCAGCCTGGCAAACACAGAGGGTCTGCCACTGAATTCTTCAAGTTCTAGCCTTGGCGCTCACATAATCTGAGCAGAGGGCTGTTTTGGGGAATTGGGGCTCATTCTCTACCTGGGTTCCACTCCCCTCTTTTGGAACTTTCCTTGCTCTTGACTGGCTGTCACAAGGAGAGAACAGGTTTAAGCTGAGGGATGCCCGGTACTCAGCTTTCCCTCTCTCTTTCCGGGACCGTGACACCCAGCCCACGCTCGAATCTGCCATGCACACGTGCCTCTCACTCACTGGGCGACCTTAGGAAAGGCCCGTCCCTTCTGAGCCTCAGTTTTCTCACCCGTGAAATGTGGATCGCAGCAGTGCCCACTCTATGGGGTTGCTGGACGATTACGTGGGATAAAGATTGGAAGACATGATGCTAGCTACCAGGATGAATAGCTCTGGGATGCACGGGAAGATATACATATTAGAAGTTATGCCCATTCTGCTCTTGGCAGTTGCAATTTTAAGGGAAAGAGGCAAAGTGGGGGGGTGAGTGGATGTGCTGGTGTAGATATCAGAGACAGCTCAGGTTGGCTTCTGGGCTGCGATGTTAAGCTGCAGGACATGTTACATGCAAGATACACGTGCGCACATGTGCGTGCACACCTGTGGAGCTTACCTGTCCACCTGGACTTCTGCATCTTTTGTCTCTGCCTTGGTGGGTCCACCTCCATTGATGCCTCTGTCACCACTGGCGAGAAGGCTCAGCACAGGTTCTATCTCTTTGAGTAGTTCATTACGCTCCTCACTGCCTGGGATGGCGACCCCGGGACTTTTCTTGGCAGGGTCCTGGCTCGGGGGCCTGGGAGCCAGGCCGTTGGTATGAGACAGCAAGCCAGGTTCCTGCCCATTGTTGTGGGCATGCTGTGGCCCATTGCCAGGACCTGTGGCCCCGTCCACTGCCAGTGGCTGCTCTTTGCAGGTTGACGACTGGTGTGACAGATCGACGGCTGTGGTGGGGGGACCCAGGGGTCGTGTCACCCGGATGGTCTTGGGGGTCCCGTCCCCAGTGAAGGTGGTCTCCAGGTGCGTGGTGAAGCCCTCGGGGCCCCTCAGGATGAGGACCACGTGGGTCTCGGAGGCAATGCCCCTGAGCACCTCTAGGGCACTGGCATAACTCAGGTCCACCAAGGGCTGGCCGTTGACCGCAAGAATGATGTCTCCAGCCTGGATGAGGCCGCTCTGCTCCGCGGCACCCCCTCGAATCAGGTCGGAGATGATCACGGGGGGCTTGCTCACCCGCTCCTTCACCAGGAATCCCAAGCCCCCCACTTTGCGCTTGAAAAGGCGGACCGAAATCACGTTGGGCTGGATTTGCTGAACACTGAACATGTGATTCTCCATGATGTCTAGTGTCCAAGGGTCTGAAGAAGATCTCAGGCTATGTCCAGCCAAGACGACTTTACCAAGAGATGCTCAGCTGCAGGCGGCGCCGAGAAGGAGCTGGGGGCTGGCACTGCAGGGGTTGTGGGGAGTCTCGAGGGTGAGCTGCTCTGGGGCTTGATCTTGTCGGTCTTTGACGTCAACTTGGTGTCACCCACTCATTGCCGTTTGGCTGTCGGTGGCATGATTTCCTGCGTCTGCTTCCTTCCTTGTTCTCTAAGGACGCGATGGTTGATCGGGCAGACGTCAGAAGAAGCGGTGGGACGCGTCCCTAAGCAACAGGTCAGACGGACTGGGAGGAGAAGTGTCTGGTGGATGTGTCTAGAGGTGACGCATGCTCTTGTGGACTATTCTTTGGGCATTGGCAGCCCGTGAGATGCAGATTAGATCTGGGGCTTCCTGAGCTAAAGAAAAGGAACAAGGGAAGGGATGACGATAATTAAAAACGAGAGATTGGTGTGGTGTGCCCAACGCCACCTTCAAAACTAAGATGGGAAATGCAGCCAAAGGAGAAGTCTAGCTATCAGATGATCTGAGTTGGGAAGACGACCTAGAAACAAAATCTTTCTTCCAGGAGGGGGATCTCTTCCCAGGTAGCTGCAAATTGCCTGGGTTCATCTCCATGATCAAAGCCCTGGGGAAACCACGGACAGTCCCAGAAATCAGAAAGCAAGAATGATAAGGTCGCTCTTATTTCTTTCCCACTGCAAGAAGTCACCCCTCCAACTTGTCACATGGCCTTTGTCTCCCCGTGTTTCACAAACACGCATCCATCCACAGGTCAGGAGCTCCGCCAGCACGGATCTCTGGGCTCTCCATTCTGGCCACTCTCAGAGCCCCCATAACAAGCCCCCTGGAAGGGGAATGACGCCGCCATCCATGGAACTGCCTACAAAAGATGTCCATTGGCCGTTAGGACCACTTTTGTAATTATTAGCTTGTTCCAGGTTCAAAAGGATGGACTTGGCCACATTAAAAACCATTAAAACCAATCTGGGTATAATAAATACCAAAGACATGGGTCCACATGAAACTGTGGAAGACATATGTACTCCGCAGACCGTCTGAAACCCTAATGGAGAAACATTAGGAAAAGTGGACTGTGTACCCGGAGGTGAACATAAGCAGGTAGCAGGTGTTCAATGAGGATTTGTTGAATGAAGAAGAAAAAAATCCCCAAAGACTAAACATAGTGGATGCTTACTGAGCACGGACCCCCTCCTTTGATACGCACCATAACTCTTTAAAACATGAGAAGACCAAAGCTTGGGAAGGGTCAGTGACTTGTCCAAGGTCATGTACAGAATGAGGGCAGAGAGAGGATTTGAACTTAGTTTGGCCCCACTCTTGAGCCTGAGCTTCTAAACGTATACTCTAGTTTTTAAAAATGTATATTCTAGCTATTTTTGTAACTCCCACCAGCTCCCCCAGGCTCGGGGAAATGAGGTGTGGTTGGGGTACTAAAGGCCAACAGGGGGCCCAGCTGGATGCTGTGCCCCAGGTGACATGTGTGCAACTGTGATACATACACAGCAGGCAGTAATGTGTGTCTTCTGTGTCTGAGTTAGGGCAGGTGATCTGTAATTGTAGGTGGGGTGGGGGGCACATGGGCGTAGCAGAGAACCCCTCCATCTCTTTCCTTATCCCCAGTTCCATCTCTATCTCTGCACCCCCTTCCACAGGCATCTTCACCAGCACAGTGAGGGAGCTCCCATCTGCCACTACTAACGAAGTGACACTCCCTCGTTTCCCTTTTAGTGGCTTCCCAGGGTCACCCCAGGGCTGAGGCAGCTGACAAGCTCCCGATGTCTCTGAGATCAGGAGATGGGTGCAGACACCCCCCATGAGAAGGAGGTGCCCCTTCCTGGATCCCCGGGGGGGGTGGTTAGCAAGTTCAGCCTCCCCTTTTTGCAGCTTGCCTTACGTAACTCTGCCAGTCCCGTGTGGGTGAGGGAATAATGACTACCCAGGCCCAGCCTGGGCTGCGTTCTCCATCTGGTGTTGCTGTGTGTGTGCGTGTGTGTTTCTCTCTGTGTATTCATGCAACGCCCTTGTGCTGTGTCATTTCTCTGCTGTGTGCGTGAGCGTGTGCGGCCCATGTGTCGACCGAGTATCTGTCAGCGTCTTTATGCTGGGGTTCTGGTTTGCAGAGAAAACCATCCAGAACCACTGTGCCCTTCCTCCCTGGGGAGAAGATTGGTCCACCCTGCTCCCCTGGCTTCCTTGACTCTCCCCAAACCCCATCTCTTCCTGGTACCAAACCCAGGCTGTTCATTGTTTAGTTGGAGACAGAGACAGCTGGGACCTGCAGATCACTCTTGAGTGTCCAAGTTTGGCACTGAGCTGTGGTCTCTTTAATTAAAGAAGGGACTTGAAGGTGAGCTCTTGAAGAGATGAGGCCCCCAAGCTTTCTCCTTCCACACATTGGCTTGGGCCAGACCTTACCACATGACAGAGGCTGGGCTTGGTTTAAGAAAAAAGAAGTAAAAGAATCCACAAACCTGCCCAGCCACTCTCAGCCTTGACTCTTTCTCAGCTGCTTTCGAAATTAGAGGGGGCTCTTAGCTGATGCTTAGGAAACTGGGGTGCTGTTTCTCAGACTTTGGTCTAGAAAGGCAACTTGATCTTTGGAAGGAATTGGAATGAGGCTGGGCTTGGGAGAGGCAGGGATAGTCAGTGTCTGGAGAGAGAGAGAGGGAGGGAGAGAGAGAGAGAGAATATGCAAGCCCTGGGTCTGAGCGACTGGCTTCTGAGCACTCACCATGGTCAATCCTAACCCTGATAATAACCCTACAACACTAGGCCTCCCTCCTTTTCCTCCCCAAAGCACAACCTCCTCAGCTGCCATACTTTTATTCTCACCCTGATCAGTGTCAGGTTTGATTATCCCCATTTCACAGATGAATAAGTTGTGCTGCTATAGGGCGAGCCACTTATCCCAGCTTGCAAATGTCTGGTGTCCAGCAGGCCCCTCAGTCCTGGGCCAAACAGGACAGCTGGCCACCATCTGCCACAGGGAAGAGTTTTAAGGCCCTTTCCATGTGTTTCTAGGTGAACTCTTTATTTCCTCTGAACCTCAGTTTTCTCATCTGTAAAATGGGGTCATTAAGTAATTACCACCTCCCTGGGTAACTGGGATATTAAATAAAACAATGAATGCAAGGTGCTCAGCAATGTCACAGGGCAAATGCTCAGAAAAAAAATGATTTCCTGTTATTGTTATATAACATGTAATGATCCGTGTTTCCTGGCTTTTAATTCAGTGCACATTCTACTCCATCACAGGCCAAAGGTACTTCATGTGCGACCTAGAAGGGGGCCCTTTGCTTGAAACCACACCAAGGAATCTCTTGCTAGTCCCCATACAGGGCATTGACTATAACCCAGCCTCCGCCCTTTGGAGATGCAATTTTAAATAAATCACATGTGCATACACGCTAGATTACATACCATGGAAATAATACTTGGATACGGGCCTCATTCGAGTAGTTCCATGGTTTCACTGTATTTATTTCAGTTACCTTGCTGCGAGGAAATCAGTGGCTGACTTTCGGGGCTGACTGCCAGCGAGAAGGAGGGAGGCAAAATAGGGCAGCGTCTGCTACTACCATCTCGCAGTGTGACCTTGGGCTGCATTTCTACAACCCGAGCATTGGTAGCAGCAGCAGTTTGTGAGCGATTGAGAGTTTACTGTGTGCTAACCATGGTGCTGAGCCCTCTGCATGGGTGTCAGATGAAGGAAGAGCTGTTTTTATCCCCACTTAACAGACAGACAAGGTGACTAGAGTTCAGAGAATATGCCGAGGAGGCAGCCTTGTGTCTGAGTGATTCTGCGTACTCACCAGGGTCGAGCCTAATAATAATCCCAGAAAACCACGCCTCCTTCCTTTTCCTCCTCTGCTGCCATATTCTTCATCCTCACCCTGACCAAGGTCACGTTCCATTGCCCCCATTTTACAGATGTGGAAATTAAGCTGCAGCAGCGAGACCTGCTTTTTCTGGTTTGACCATGGCTTTCCATTTTTAGCACTGAAGACCAGAGGACGTTAGGCATCAGAGACAGTTTTGGGGGGGAGTCTACAGCTAGGCTGTCGAATAGGGCAGCCACTGCCACATATGGCCATTGGACTCCTGAGCTGTGGCTGGTTGCATTGAGATGTGTTGTATGAGTAAAATGCACATTGGGCTTCAAAGACTAGTAGGAAAAACAGAAAATAAAATAGCTCAATCATCTTCCACGTGTTGAACTGAGAATATTTCAGATATATTGGGTTAAGCACAATCATTATGAAAATTCATTTTACCTGTTGCTTTTTACTATTTGAATGCAACCACTATACAGCTAAAGGTCACATGGGTGGCTTACATTGTATTGCCACTGGGCAGTGCAGGTCTGGAGTCTGACTCTAGAGTCAGCTTTTGGACCAAGGCTCTTTCCTGTATCCCACTGTCCCTTAGGTCCCTTCAAGAAGCTACTGATAACTTAGCTAGGCAAAAGTCACTTCTTTCTAAAGAAACCAGAAAAATGACCTAGAGGGTGAGCAAACATCTCACAATTTTTGGAGGTTTGAGGTTGACCGTTTGGAATAAGCCTGATGGGAGTAGAATGGTGGAGTAAATCCACCTAGGACCCTGTGAAGAGAGCTAATAGTAGGGTGTCACCTGGGCTAACAGTCCAGTAACAGACATCTTGCTGTCAGAGCGTCATTTGAAATCTAAACCATCTGTGCAATGAATGTTTCCTTAAAAAGAATAAGGCAGATCCCTATTTACAAGTAGGAAATGCTATACCTTTAGGTGAAAAAAGAAAGGCGCAAACATGTAAATCCTGCATGCATAAATGCAGAGAACCTTCTGGAAGAATGAATATTGCTGGTTGTATCTTACGAGGAATACTGGATATCAGAAGTAGGAGGAAGCACTATCTTTTTTTCCTATTTGAATACCATTTGAATTATTTTTAGCACATGTGTCTTACCTTTTAAAAGAACAATATTAGAAAACAACACCCAGCCTGCGAACACCCAAGTGTTTTCAGTTCACGAACCCACAAAATCTCGGATGGAGTTACAGCCCTGGCTCCTATCTCCCTTCAATCTCACTTAAAAACAAATTCAAGCCCTCCATGTCTAAAAAAATCAAAACAAAATACTGCCACCCCTGATGCAAACAAAAGACCAAAACCAGAACCCAAATGCACTTTAAAAAAAAGCAAAACACACACAACAAAACAATGAACTTTCTTACATCTCCTGAACAGCTAATTTGTAGTCTTTTCCCCAGAGAGAACACCACTGGGAATCAAGCTGACGTGCTTTCTCCCACGCCAGCAAAGCATAGCTACAAACCTGCCAACCTCTGCAAAGCAGGGGTTAAGTTGGCATTCTGTGTCTTGGGGATCCCAGAGACAAGAGCACCCTGGCTCCGTGGGGTCTCCCCAGCCACGTCATTCCCCATTTCGTGGCTACATTTTGCCTGTGATGACTCTGATCTTCCCAGATCTGACATCCATACCTCACGGCAGGAACGGGCATCGAGTTAGGGGCGTGAGGATTAACGATTAAAGCTTGACAGTATATCCTGTCGCTGAGGGTTTGGGAAACCCACGTTCTCTTACATTGCCACTTTGTACCATCTCTTTGGAGGTTTGACAATATCTACCCCCAAATTTAAAATACACAGATCTTTGGCCTGGCCATTCAACTTTTAGGACTTTCTCCTGCAGATAAACTGGAAGGAACACCCTTAAACATATACGAGTACACACAACTCTTCCTTGCAGTGTTGCTCAGAAAATCAAGAGATTGGGAAAATCTGAGTATCTATCATCGTAGGGGAGTACCACATCCATACAATGGAATCCTAAGCGGATATTAAGTAAGCGGGGGATTAGATCTCAAAGGATCAATGGGGAATGATCTTCTAGACACATTACTGAATTTAAAAAGCAAGGTGAAGAACACTGAGAGAGAAATATATTTCTATATTCACCCTCTGTAACTTATCCATACTTCCACAGAAGCGTGGAGATGCTTTGAACATCTCTGGGAAAACATTCCAAGATACTGGTACCGGGGTTGCTTCTGGGAAAGGGGACTGGGAGGCTAGGGGTTGGATGGGAGGAAGGCGTCCTTTTTATTGTATATTCTTTTTGTGTATTGTATATTTGGAACACCAAAAGAGCAGAATTTGGTATGTTGGAGCATGGAATTCAAGAGAGGCAGCCACAAACGCAAGACCAAAAACTTGGTGGTGAGTCAACACCCCTGGGGTAGGGTAGGGGGGTTCATGGGTCAGAGCTACAGGGCCAGCTTCTCTATGTTGGATCTGGGGAATTATGGAGACTTCATTTCATCTTCATTTTGCAAAGCTCATTTTTATGAGCTAGTTCAGCCGGCTGTAGAGCATGATATCCACTATATAGACAGAAAATTCCAGGGTTTGGAACTAAGATTCTTACATTTTTTCCATCTACAGACCCCTCAGTGGCAAAAATATAAGACTGGGTATTACATTAATTTTTGCTCCAAAAGATGCATGAGAGCTGATTGTCTGACGAGGTCTTATTTTCAGGGAAAGGTGGCATGAGGAATCCACTTAGAAGGCTGCTGGCCAGAGACGAGAGATGATGCTGGTGAGGGTGAGGGTACTGAAAGGGAGAAAGGAGGGAAGTTGGTAGATGGAAGCGATATTTAGGAGGTGGAGTCAACAAGAGTTGGTGACTGATTGGATGGAGAGGGTAAGGGAGGGGGGGCTGTCCACAGTGGCTTTCCAGCTTCTGGCTTCCACAAAGAGACAAACTGTGAGGGTGGGTAAAAATGGGGTGAAAGAAAAGATAAGAAGAAATGAAACTCATCTGATAGAATTATCTTTCCTAATTAATTTAACTGTGGTCTAACATATTGCAAGCGTCAACATTTCTTTATGTCACTATTTCTTTCTACAATTTCGAGAATTAAGAGGGGATCATGGAAAATACCCTTGATTTGACTTATTTCCCAGCTGTGCCACATACTGGTCATTTGATCTTGGGAAAGTCATTTAACATTTTGAATCTCAATTTCCTTCTGTGAAACTGAAAAAGTAAAAACAACTACTTCCCAGGGTTTCTGTGAACATTATGTAAGATGGATGCTGTGAAGAATACTTCTTTGTAAACTGTAAATGTCAACTGTCGTGGTAATGTTCAGTCTTTATTTTTAGGAGGACATCAAGAACAGCACCTTCCAAATTACAGCTTTGTATTAAATTGAGACTCAACCAAGTTTCTCCTCTCACGTCTGGCATCCTTGGGTGCCCCCAGTGCAGGGAAGCTGGGTCAAGAGGGTGGCAAAAGGTGCTCATGGAACGAAAAAGAAGAATGGTGATTGTAAAGGAGCAGTGATAATATCTGTTCCCTTAACTTGCAAATTCCCTGTAAACAGATCACAGAATCCACATAGGCCTGACTCAGTTGCCAATGAATATCAGAAAAGGGAGAACATATTACATAGAAAACGCAAGCGACAATGGCAGGAATAACTCCACATATGTCAGATATATCAGTAATAACAATAAATATAAGTGGTTAAACTTGAGTGAACAATCAAGATTCTGAGTTTGGATAAATGCATTTGCAGTTGCCATATGTCAGCATATGTTAGCACCTAGTAAGTACAAAATAAATATTTACTGAGTAAATGATCAGCTACCCACAGCGATATCTTTTATTGAATTGTATTGGCTTGAACGTTGTGACATCAGCAGTTAGGCAGAGGATCAAACTCACCTGTCTCCGACAGTTCAACCTAATATTTTGAGCATTTTTATATGTAAGTGCATTAGTAAATTATCTAATTTCATTCTTACAACCACCAGATGACAGACACGATCTTACTATTCCCACTTAATAGAGGTTGAAACGGAGGCTCAAAGAGGTTAATTAAGTCGTCGATATTTATCCAGCGAGAGTCACTGATGGGGATTCAAACCAAGTTTGTCGGAACTCAAACCTTTGCTTTTATTAAACACCTTCCTAAACGGTACATTTAGCAATAGTTTTCTCTCTCAGATTTTTGAGTAGATAATCATATAACCCATCAATAATGACAGCTCCAAGTCTTTGCTTTTATCCCTTCAAAGTACCGCTGTGAGTTTTTATTTCAGTTGGCCTCATCACCACCTACGATTTTTGTCACTGGAAGTTGAAAGAGATCATAGGGGTTTTCTATTCCAATGGTTCATAATATGGCATCTATGGACCCCCAACAGGGCTCAGGGGTGCCTGAAAATCCTGGAATTGGGCACCAGAAGTACCCATGGAGAGACAAACCATAGCATTAATATGGTTTTCCACGCACTTCATGACCCAGGAAGCAAGAGTGGAAGTTACTCGGTCAACTCTACGTTTTACAGATAAGGCGTTTGAGGCTCATAGATGGGGAAGGATTTGCTGAAGGTTCTCAGAGACGGAGTCAGAACTAGGATTCCGGTCTCTTGCATGATTTCTTCTCAAACTCAGTTACATGCTCATGTTTCATTGGCTCCCCCATGAAATTAGGATATTTACTCAGGGTCCTACATTCAACAGTAATGCTACACTCAGGATGTGAGCTGTAGCTTTTTCAGTAGGTGCCCTTTCTATCTAGTTATACTGTTTCTTGATTATTCAAAATAAGCCCAAGGCGTCAAGTTACCTCCTCAGTCCTTCCTTCCTGGTGAACCACCCCCAATTATTATCTGTCTCTCTAGGATTGACAACAGAGGGTCTGAGAATACTATGACAGGTGGAGGAAGGGGGCAAAGTGTCACAAAGTTGTGCACACAATTCCAGGATTTTCCAGTATCTGTAGGGATCCACAGACCCCATACTAGTTGCTTATCAGGATAAAGGTTTAAAAGATCAATTTCATAATTAGGATAAAACGCTGAGTACGTTTACCTAGGGTTGCTGAAGGAAGCCATAAGTGATAATGTCATTTTTAAAATTAAAAAATCAAAGAAGGATCATAGTATGAGAGATCCCTGCCACAACGCCTTCATTTATTCAGCTTTTGAGCAACTACTTTGTTCCAAAAGCGGGTCATCCTAACGAACTATGAGGCTATACGCTCCTTGATGACAAAGACCATGGTTCCTTGGTTTGCGGTTGTACCCTCAGTACAGCAAAGTGCTAGGCACACAGTAGGTGCTCAATAAATCAGAGTCTCAATCGCCAAGTCTACAGCTATTGAATGATGCCCCAGTTAGAGCACCATCCCAGTGGGTGGCGCCATGCAGGAAGGCAGGGCTTGTATCAGTTCCCTTCCTGCCAAGCGGTGGCAGTGAAGTGATAACATGTCCCATTACAGATGAAATAATGAATGACGGAGTCTTCACACACTTGGGTAACAACAACTTGGATTCAGAAAAAAGAGAGCAAAAGAGGGTGTCGCAACGGAATTTGTAAAATGACCCGTGATGGACATGGTCTAATGCCTTGTTCTAATGCCCCTGAGAGTTGCTTAGAAATGCAGTCTTAGGCCCCACTCCAGACCTATGCATCAGACTCTGCATTTTGTGAAGATCCCCAGGTGATTGGTGTGTGTATCATAGTTCGAGAAACCAGTCTGCCTCGCATGCCTGCGTTACTTTTTTGCAGTCCCACGATCCTTCAAGCAGAACACTTCAGTCTAGGGAGTGTAATAATATTTAGGTTGCATCGTGCAAAATTGCAGATATTCAACTATTTTGTGACTTAACAAAATGGCAATTTCAAATGAAATTTCAGTTTCAACCCAAACTATAAACTGTTCTGCCCAAAAGTGCTTCAGACCCAAGTTATCGCTTGTTTCCCAAAGGCTCTGGTCAGATTCTGCAAACAACACCCATAGGCATACAGATGACTTTCATTTGGTTAACACAGTTAAAAACTAGAAGTGTCACATGAAATACAAGTTTCTGGGGTTCTGGAACATTGGAAGGTGTTGGGTCTGCCTTCCTGAATGTCAGGGCCCCATATGATAGGGCATGAGCTCGCCCACTCCCCCGGGGCCCCCAGGGGAACCCTCTCACTCATCTGTTTCTTGCCAGGACCCTGTGGGTATTTATCTGATTGTGGGGCCCCTGCTGGATAGTGAGTTTTAAAGGGAAGCAAGGATGGTCATCCTTAGAAGATATTCAATAAAGGGACAGATGTGCTCAGTGATTTGGGTCCTGTCATACGAAGGTCAGACAATTAAGTTCGCGAACTTGTTGCAACGCTGTTGCTCACCTTTTTTGATATCAGAGGGATTATTCATTATGAATTTGTACCAACTGGACAAACAGTGAACCAAGTTTACTATTTGGTGGTGCTAAAAAGGCTGCGTGAAAAAGTTAGACAACCTGAACTTTTCGCCAACAATTCATGGCTCTTGCATCACGACAATGCACCAGCTCACACGGCACTGTCTGTGAGGGAGTTTTTAGCCAGTGAACAAATAACTGTATTGGAAAACCCTCCCTACTCACCTGATCTGGCCCCCAATGACTTCTTTCTTTACTCGAAGATAAAGGAAATATTGATGACATTCAGGACATCAAGGATAATACAACAGTTCTGATGGCCATTCCAGAAAGAGTTCCAAAATTGCTTTGAAGGGTGGACTAGGTGCTGGTGTCAGTGCATAGCTTCCCAAGGGGAGTACTTGGAAGGTGACCGTAGTGATATTCAGCAATGACATATGTAGCACTTTTTCTAGGATGAGTTCTGAACTTAACTGTCTGACCTCATAGGTGCCCCGGGTTAATCCAGGTCCCCACCTTCCTGAGAGCTCCCTGCATCTGTCCTAGCTTGTGTCCTGGGGCTCATGCTCATCCTGCCCTCATTTCCCCTGGGTAAATCTGCTGAGAAGGGTGCAGCCTTTCACACCTTAGTCATCCTTCACTCTATATCAGCTTCTTCTCTCACCTCAGTGTGTTTACAGAAACCCTTCCTGGAGTGACACCTTTCTCTCTAAACAGAGCTTTTTCTTTTGATATCAAACCAGTCTGCACCTACTCATTCCAACAATAGCTGAATGGAAACCAGCCTCCTCCCTCCCTCCAGAGGGAGCACACAGTCCCACGTCCCACCTGTTGTGCTTAGTGCCTGTGCCTTGGGGTTATTACCCAACCTGGCTGGGCCTTTCATTCCTGGCTCATCAGCATTCCTGGTATGCATCTAGGAGACGGCCCTTCTCCCACCCGATTCAGCCTTACCTAACAGAGCTCTGCAAATTGCCCCCGAAATAACATCACAGAGGTGGGAAGGAAGGCTTCTGAGGGAATGTCATGGTTAAGATGGTAGGTCCCGGGTTCAAATCCTGACTCTGCCATTTACCGACTGTGTGGCTTTGGCTTCTGTTCCCTCATCTGTAAAATTGTTAATAATCACAGTATCCACTTTGCAGGGCTCTTGTGAGGATTACATGAAATAATGTCATATTTCCCCCACTGGTTTTACTACCTTTGTATCTTTGTGTCATATCTGTGTCTCTCTGGTGCAATTATTTATTTACAATTTCCCCTTCAAGTCGACTCACTTCATACCTTGAATACTTACTACAACCTCACTGTAAGGAATGATAATATCTATGAAATCATAGTATGAAGGTGCCATAGTACGAAGGTTCTATTATCTATCAAAACAAATGTTTAATGAGTAAATTTTAACCAACTCATTGCAATCACGAGTAAACATTTAACAAACTCAAATTGAGGGACATTCTACGAAACAACCAACTAGTAATCTTGGAAAGTGTCAGACCCCTGAGAGGCAAGGAGAGATTCACAAACTGTCAGAGATTGGAGGAGACTAAGGAGAAATAAGCACTGAAAGTGGTGTGGGATCCCGGCGAAGACCCTGGAACAGAAAGTTCATTAGCGGAAAGAGTGATGAAATTCAAATAAGGTCTGTAGTTTAGTTAATAATACGTAGTATGTCACTGTCAATCTCCTGTTATTGGTAATTGTACTATGGCTAGGAATTATGCTTACATTAGGGGATGCGGAAAAAGGGGTATAAAAAAAAAAAAAAAAAAAAGAAACTTGCTGCACTGTTTTGCAACTTTTCTCTCAGTCTGAAATTATTGCAAAATAAAACGTTTTTTAAATGGGTACCAATTAAGCATTCTTTCGCTGTTGCCCCGTCCCTTCAGCACCTGGCAAGCGCTCATTAGCTTTTGTTTCTCTGGATTTGCCTGTTCCAGGTATTTCATACAAGCGGAACCCTACACAACATGGCCTTTTGCGTCTGGTTTCTTTCACACAGCACAATGTCTTCCAGGCTCATCCATGTTGTGGCGTGGCTCAGAACTGCATTCCTTTTTCTGGCGGAATACTATTCCATTGTCTGGATGGCCCACATTTTGTTTATCCATCCATCTGGTGATGGACATTTGGGTTGTTTCCACCTTTCGACTATAGTGGATAGTACTGTTGGGAACACGCATGGACAAGTTTTTGTTTAAACACGTGTGTTCAATTCTTAATGGGTAGGGAGTTTCCTATTAGGGTGATGGAAATGTTTTGGAACTAGATAGAGATGATGGTTGTAAAACATTGTGGGTGTACTAAATGAATGCTACGCTTTAAAATAATAAATTTTATGTTATGCGAATTTGACCTCAATAAAAGAAAATGGGTGTCACCCGTGGAGGGTCTACCACATTTTGGGAAACCTGTGCTTATGTAAGCCCAGCACTTAACACTGTACCAGGCTCTTAGCAAGTGCAAAAAGGATGTTGGCTTGTGTCATTATCATTGCTGGAGCCACACGTGACTCTCAGCTCCCACTCCCGTGTTCTTTCCACAACATCAAGCTGCTTTCACCAAGCAAGTTCCTCCCAGTTTAATCTACTAGTGTCCTTGAAGGTCAGCAATACAAGTCCAGGGTCCCTGGGAAACCACCACTAGGATGCCTTGCTTTGGCATCCAAGAACTTCTCCTTTCACAAGACATGTGCCCACCAAGCATGACACAGCTGGCTATTGCCCCGAGATCTGTGCTCAGAACAATACAGAGTGGACATTCAAAATAGACACTATACTGGTTACTTGTTGACAGAACACCAACTCTATTTCAGCAGCTTATTCAAGAAGCCTTACCCGCTCAATAGACTGAGCGCTTTATTTATCCTACAATTTGCTGGTTAAGTCGCAATGCCTCGGCAACAGTTTATTTTATGTTATAATGCCCCGTCCCATTTCCTCAGAGTACCTGGGGGATGAATTTCAGTGTTTGAAATGAAAGAAAATGCCTGATTTGTGCTGAGGCTTCCATGAGGATCCTACAGAAAACTGGAGACACTCCAGCACATCCCAGATCGGGGAAGTGTCTTTCCGCTCAGAGCTGATGAATTGGGTTTGGTTTTATTGAGGATTATTAGAGAGCACTTCTTCTTTTCCCCCAACTGTGCTGTTGGTTCTCCATCCTCTTCGCCCAGATCCATGCTCCACCCTTCTCCAAATTTATCTGCGCCCCAGGAGGAGGCTGAGCTTTACGGATATCAATGGTTTCCTTGCCCTCTGGCTTCTGACTGGGTGTGGCCAATGGGAGGCACCCAGGAGATGGAAGCGGGGAGGAGAGGCTGCTCCTCCTTCCTCAGCTCCCTCCTGCCTTCCTGCTGTGCTCTGGAGAGGTCTGCATTCCTCTCTGAGCATAGCTTCTGCTGGAAGGTTCCAGCCGCCCAGCCATTCCTTGGCCCAAAGGCCTTCAGCCTTACTATTCCCTCCCAGGCTTTAGCAGGCCCCGGGTGGTCCTGACTCCCCCTCTTGCTAATTCCTGGATATGTCACCCTCCCTTGCTGCTGCCTTAAACTGTGTCCTTAAGTAATTCTTTCATTAAATTATAATATCTTGGACATCCCAGCGGCAGGGGCCTTCTGTTTCCTAGTTGGACCTTGACTGACAAGTCATCCCCGGTGCACCTGGGGTCTAGAGATGAAGACAGTCAGAAGCAGCCCTAATGGTCAAGGGTGTAGAGCGTGTTTAAGTGGGGTTATTCGAATAGTCCTCTTCATCGGAGCACCTGACATGCAGCAGAACTTTATGGTCCCAATAACCCAGTGAAGTGGCATCATCCCCATGTTTACAGAAGAGGAGGTTTAAAGTGATGATTCAGTAACTCGCCCCAGGTTACAGGGCTGAATAAGTGGCAGTGGCTGAATTTGAACCCAGCTTAGATGGGCTCCAGAATCCTGCCTCCTCCCCACCGCCTCCCATCTAGAGGGGTTTAATACGTACAAGAGCCAATGTCCTGGCAAGGCAGTCCCCTGTGTCCGGGAGAAAAGCTTGCCGACCCCAAAAAGAATGTCAAAGCCGCAGCTCTGAATCACTCTTTGGAGCTCAAATGCATTCAGGCATGCCAAGGCGGTACAGCCAGCAGCGGGAAAGGCAACCTGGGATGATATTCCAGGGATGAACCTCAGCTCATTTCTCAACTCCTCCAGAGACCCAGAGCTTGTTCTGCCACTGACAGACGGAACTGTCGCCTGCTCGTTGCTCAGTGCCCCTGATGTAATGCACCACGGAAGAGGGCTCAATTGGGATGCTAAATAGCCGTAAATGACATTGTCACCAGCCTTCATAAAGCACCGTGACTCACAGCTCTAATTAAAATGCTGAGGGAAAAATGTAAAGAAAGGCTGCCATGGAAAACAGTGACACTCTGCAGAACTGCAAGATTATTTCTTCCAGGAAAAGAGGTGCTTGTGAGTGTGTGTGTGTGTGTGTGTGTGTGTGTGTGTGTGTGTGGAGAGGGGGGATAGAGATGAGAAGGCTGAATATTATTCTCCTAAGAAACGTGAGAAAATTTGACACAGAGGAAAGTCTAACTAAAGCTATTCCTGACACCCAACTTTTTATTATGAAATATTTAAACAGAGAAAATCTGAAAGACTAGTACAACACCCATAAACTTTCAAGTAGATTTAATGACTATTAGCATTTGCCATATTTGCCTTGTGTCTGTTGTATCTATCGATTGATTAATCCATCCTTCCATCATCCATTGATCCATCATCCAACTTGAAAATAAGATGCTTCAGCCCTAAATTCTTAAGCATGCATATAGCCTAAGAATAAAGACAGTCTCCCATAAAACCCACAGTATCATTATTGCACCGAAGAAAATGAACTATACTTGCAAAATTTCACCAAATATCCAGTTAAGGCTTTTTTTTTTTTTTTTTTTTTTTTTAAACAATGGTAACCTTAGTAGTAAATCTAATCCCCACCGCCTAGAAGAGAGAAGTCAGTCTACTACCCAGAAATTGGCTATCAAGGGGCTCTTGAGCAGGAAGACTTTTGGCTTTATGGGAGCTGGTTCCTATCAACAGAGTCTAAGATGAAGTGGACAGGGTATACGGCTTCACTTAGACACCAGTCTGGGACCAGACAAGAAATCCAGTCTGATCACACCATGTTGTTTTGAAAAAG
Source organism: Rhinolophus sinicus (assembly GCF_036562045.2). Lineage (NCBI taxonomy): Eukaryota > Metazoa > Chordata > Mammalia > Chiroptera > Rhinolophidae > Rhinolophus > Rhinolophus sinicus. The sequence goes on along the minus strand of NC_133765.1, from coordinate 28,665,154 downwards.
ACCCCTCCCCCAAACTCAACCTCCACGTGATTTCGTGCAATGTCATCACCCTTTTTAACCACAAAATGTGGCTCCTGATGATGACATCTTGCTGTTTCTGAAATGCACATACACCCTGAAAAGCCCCCAAACGGTATCACCAGTAGGGAGATGCAGAAAGAAATATCATACTTTCTGAAGACAAGTCTTGAAGGAGGTACCCCCAAGAAATCCTGGGCACAGAGGGCAGCAGTTCAGGAAACATTTATCTACACGTAGGGGTTTTGCATGTTTGCTAAGAAATAATCAAAAACAATAAAAATATCAAGGCAAAAAAAAAAAAAAAAGCCATCCGGTTTCATTATTTTACCCCATGCATTGTGACAAATAATGGAATTTCCTTTCAGTGACTACCACATTAGGAGAGAAATGACAAGTGAAGGTCTTTCCAGCTAAGACTTATCTTAAGAAACGAGCGCATAGATATTATTGACTCTTTTCATTACCTGAATTCTGGTACACGAATGTAATTGGTTTTCATTTTCCTTATTGAATATTTTGGAGCTGAGAGACTCCTTCAAAAATCAAAGGGAAAAATATGCCCAAAATATGTCAGTTGCTATCGAGTATTATTCTGATTTATCCCTGTCGGTTATATCTTTATGCTTAAAATTCCTGGAATGAAATACAGCACAATGTGAGCTACATAGCTCTCCTCACAGCCGAAGAGAATGGACTGATCAGCTCCCCTGCCCCACTGCAGTGCCGTTACTGGCAAGTTGACCACTTTCTCAGATACCAGGAGTCCTTGAGGGCAGGGATGGTATCTCCCATTTCTCTATGCTCCAAGACTGTGGCACAGAGCTGGGAGTCAGGGCTTGTTGTTAGATGAAAAAGAGGCTTTCCTGACTCTTGCTGATGACATGAAATCCTCTAGCTGAGAAGCACTGGCTGCTCACCTATATTATCTGAGGTTGGGCAAGCTTTTTGAGTTTACAAGCTCCCTTCTTCGTTTCTACCTTGGAAACAGGTTCCAGAAAGGCCCACCGTTTTAATCCCCATGGTAGCAATTTCACAGTCAGGTTTTGCATAAAGAAGAGATTCCTGAGTATTATCTAATGCTGGTGGGCAAAGTTTCCAGCAGAAGCTGGGACACTTTTCAGCACACCCCTGGAAATCTGAGGAATTGCTTTCGGGTGCCTTTAGTTCAAGGCTCCCAAAGCCTCTCTCACATGGCCAAAAAGCAGGCCTGTGTTGCCTGGGGAATACCAACGGAGAAGAGGTGATCTTATGATGCCAGGTGACAGAATATGCAAATCAGAGGTGAGGAAAGCCCAGAATGGACATGGGAACTCTGCTCCCGCAAAGGGCTCTAACGGAGCAGCCTTTCTTTCAGGAACTGTCAGCAGAAATCACAAATTCAACTGATGGACAAGAATTGGGCAAATGTTCATCTTGGGTGAGACAAACAATGTTATGGTTAACCAAGTCTTTGAGGGAAAACAGTCTTGGGGTGGTAAACTGAACTATCTTGACACGTTAGGCAAGTGACAGAAACAATATTTAATGAAAAGGCCTGTGACCTAAAGGCAACAACAACCCAAACGACCAAACCAAACCAAACTAAAACACAAAACCTGTACCACTGAAAGAGAACATACCTGCAGATTTCCGAATGGAGATGCCCTTGAATTCCAACTCCTTCACTTCACAGAAGAGAAGATTGGGGCTGGGTGAGTGGAAGGGGCACGACCCACATGGGCTGGCTCACTAAAGGGGTCTCTCCTTTTTGCATTTCTTTTGTTCTGATCATCGAGACAGGCCTGATGCTCTCCCCTCCCCAGAGATACACATATATGCTCTTGCAGGATCCTCCTAACAATCCCACGCAGTAGTTACAATCCCCATTTTATGGACGACATGCCTGAGATACAGCGAGGTTAACACACATTCCGAATCACAGATTCCACAAGTGCTTAGAGCCAGATGCTTTCCCAGATGACGTCCTCTTTTTGATTCTTACTGTGATGCTCTGCCTTTCAACCGGGCTGCACTTGACCCAGTTTGGCACGGGAGACCCTATCCCTAAGAGGGTGCTACAATTCAGAAGGCTCTGATCAGGAAGCTCAGAGGCCGTTTCCTCTGAGAAGTCTTCCCTGATACCCCCAGGCACCCATCCTAAGTGTTGCAGCAGCATTTCACCTCTACTTCTCTTGCAGAACCTTCCCGCCTGATACAGGGCTTGTTTGGTGCCCACTGCCTGACCAGACAGCAGGCTTTGTCAGAACAGGGCTCACACCACCTTAATCCGGGCACCTGGCCTTGGGGCCCAGCCCTGGGCCTTCCATCTAACACTCATCATTACACATTTGACAAATGTGCTGACGCCTGCCACAGAACCACACATAACTGCTGCTCAGCTTTGGCTTATCACTAAATACGGTTATGCCACGATCCGCTGCCCGCTGTACCCTGTTAGCTAGGCTTTTATTGGGGACTTAGGGGCATTTTCTGTTGACAGATCATTTTCATTTAATAGAGTCAAGTGGACTCAATTTTCCAGCCTTGCAGGATGCTGCTCATAATTCTCCTTTCCTAGGAACAGGCATGGGAATGACACAAACAAACGCAGGACTTGCAAAGGTTGGGTGGGGGACTGACTCAGCTGTCGAAATGACTTTAATCCAATGGCTTTGGTGAAACCAGTAGTAGTTAGACAGGGTTTATTAGCTCCTAGGATCACCTGGTTCCCAAAGTTGTACCAGATAAGTCATTTTTAAAGGGGATTGTCTCTCTGAAAGGACTGATGGGTCAACCAGTGGTGGTGGGGGGGACTCCGAGCTGATGTGCTCAAGGTCAGGGTAGGAGAAATAAGGCTCCGTCTCTCTGAACAGTTTGTTTAATCTATGACAACAACTGGGAAAGAGACAGAATTAATTGTCCTTTAAGTTCAGAATCTATAGGGCTTCTCAATACTGAATCCAACATGACGTTATCATATATGAGCACTGGGCAAAGACACTGAGGTTCTATCCCAACTTGCTGTGTGAATTTCAGCAAGTCACATACCTTTTCTGGGCCTCGGTTTCTCCATCTGTAAAATGAGGGTGATGGACAAGATCTTAGGGCATTAGTATGTCCTGGAGAAGTCTCATGAAAACTACAGAACTTCAATCTCCATTGGGGACACTGATTTGTTAGATCTGAGGTGGGATCTCTCTGTTTCTAAGCAGTACCTTGGGGGAGTCTGATGCTGACGGTCTACTGGGTTGACGTTTGGCACTTCCTAGATTAGACGATGTCTCAATGCTGCGTATATTAGAATGAGGAAAACGGTCATGTCTGCCATCATTGCAGCCTTTGTATGGTTAACCACACAAACCCACACAAACTGACTCACGGTGGGGAGTATGTCCCTTTGTTCACACAAGCCATATGAAAATTGGTCCTGGAATACGAAATTCACTTCTGTGCAATCCGGGTTCGAATAGGAAAACGCCCCAGTTCTAACAGGTACAGACAGTTGCCTGTTGCTCTCAACCATGTTGCAAGGCTCACCAAACTGCACACGGACCCACAGACACCGAGTGACAGGCAACGTGCCAAGTCTTGTCATAAGGCACCCCAAAACATACACCCAAGAAGGCAGCACCGCCAAACCTGTGTGTAATCATAATACGCAAGTGAACTGACCCCCAAATCTTCCTGCATCCTTAGAAATCGGCACCCCCAGAGCAGGGAAGTTTTTGGACAACTGTCTGAATGGTACCTTGGACAGCTCCTGGAAGCTCTGCTCCAGAGACCCTGGAAAAGCAGACCACTCCCAGCCTCTGTGAGATATCCTTCCTGGTGTGGTTCTTCCCCATGGAAGACTGACACTGGGATGGAGGGGTGGCTTTGGCCATTTGGGGAAAGTGAATAAGAGGAAGGAAGAGCAAGGGACAGGCTAGTCTGGAAACCACATCCACGCTTATTGGCCCCAAATGGTTGCTACAGAAGACTTCCTTCTGGAGTTCTCTTTCTTGTACAATCACCAATCTTGGCACAAAACCATTGTTTCCAGAACAAGTTCCACGTACATTATCACAAAACAACCCCTTGTGGGAGTCACTCTTCTCATTTTGCAAATAATGGAACAGAAGCTCAGAGAGGTTAAGTGCTAACCAGAGGTCACACAGCCATAGAATGAACTAACCTTAGCCTCAAGCAGAGATCCTTACCAGATCTCTACTGTGTTGCTTGCTCTTTCCCTACATGGTCTGAGACTTTGGGGAAATCACAATTTCTGGAGGCACAGTCATGCTTCTGAGTCTTGGGGTAGCCTCTGGCTGAAGAGATATATCAGGAAATGAGGCTGTGGTGCTATGGCAAGAGCACATGTCAGACTGCTTATGTGCACAGAGATGTGCAACCGCCCCCCCTTCCCACCCTTACACACACACACACACACACACACACACACACACACACACACACAAATTAAGGAGCCAAAAACCAGGACCGGTGAGTCTCCAGTTACTAGCTAGGTGACCATGGGCAAGTTGCTTGGCTTGCCCTGCCTCAGTTTCCGCATCTGCAAAATGGGGTTTGGATCATTGTACTGGTGACCTGGAGGAGTTTGGGGGAGTATTCCTGGGATAGTCCAGGAATACCTTGTGTGTGACAGTGCCTTGGAGATGGCACAACGCTGTGCGCCCTTCTGGGCTTCCAGAGTCTGGGCTGGTGGAAAGAACAGGGGTGGTGGTGGTGGTGGTGGTGGTGGGCATGGCGGGTCAGAATGTCTCCCTTCGGAGGCCTGCCAAGGCTTCTGAAGTCTGTGTGCAGAGACATTTGAGGGCAGAGGAGAATGGATGCCACCCCTGTGGGATGGAGCACGAGGTTCCGTCCCTGTTTTAGCTTAAGTTCAAAATAACAATGGGGAGAATCAACGCTCCCTTGTGTCTTTGTGAACCCGCAGTGTTTGCCCAACCCCGATTAGAGAAATGAGGAAGAAAAGGGGAGGGGGGGTTCCTTCATTCCCCTGAGGGTCTGAGTGGCCAGCCCCTCCCTCCCTTATCCCAAGGTCCTAGGCCACCAGAGGAAGAGGTCAGATGATGCCCCCTGCACATGCTGGCCAGCACTCCCCCTCTGCGAAGGGACACGGGGGGGGGGGAGGGGAGGGGCCCTTCTTCCTACCCCTTGTGCGTTCTTCTGGGGCCTGAGCTCCTGGTTTGAGCTGGGCTATAAGGGTCTCATTTGCCGGGGGAAAACATATGCGTCTTCCTCCCAGGGAACTTGGGTCCCACTGGAGGTGAGCGCCTGGGGACCCTCAGAGGCGGCCCCCCAGTTCCCATGGGCAGGAACCCCAGAACCATCAATCTCCCAGGTCTGGTCCCACAGCATTAAAATAATAAAATACCAGCAACGTTTCCTGCGAATGGCGCGCTTGCCCTAGGCTTTACATTCACATTCCTGATTTTTTAAGGTCCTCACTACAGTACCGCGAGAAAGGTACGCATTGTGTTCCTCATTTTCCAGACAAGAGAACGCTTGGCTTAGAGAGGTAAAGGGATTTGCCTAAGGCCATACAGTAAGTAAAGGGTAAATCTAGGACTAGAACCTAGGGTTATCACTTGAAAGTTTCCTGCTTCTACCGCTTTCTCAGCGCACACCTCTCCTCTGAGTGTCCGCCTCAGACAGCGCGGTCCGAGCACTCGGAGCCGCGAGCGCACCGGTCACAGTGCCCTGGGGGTGGGGGCAAGCGTTGTGGTCTCTAGGGCGTAGTCCGGAGAGCCTTATCCGCCCCCTCAGGCCCAAAGGGCCCCTTGGGTGGCCCTGGAAGTTGGATCTCACGGGGACCTTGCTCCAACCCTTGGCCACCTGGGAGCAAACATACCGCGCTCAGTGGTGCACTGTCTGGCTCCGAATCCCCGTGAAGCGCGCCCCTCACCCGTCAGGAAGACGCGCTGGGAGCCCTAGAGCCTATTTCTAGCGGAAGGCACAACTTTCCTAGGTTCTGGAAACCAGCGCTCTTGCACAGCAATGCCATCCGGACAGATGAAGAGGTGCAGGCGGCCCTGCTGTCACCACCGGAGCGCAGTGAGGATCCTCGCAAAGTTGGAAGTGGGCATAAGCAACGTTCCCAGGAGCAGAGCCCGCCCAGTCTCGGGCCCCCCGCCGAGGATGGCTAGCAATGCCAAAGAATCCACCATTCACGCGGGCTCACAGGTGCCAGACCTCGGGAGAGCTGGGCACGGAGGAGAGCTTAAAGTTGAGGTTGGGCAGGCGCACCGATTCCCCAGGGACCAGTGTCCCCCAGCCTCGGGCTGTCCGCTGGGGGTAGCAAGCGGTGCCAAAAGGTTCCGCCATTACCGCCAGCGCGCGGCTCGGCGCTGTGTCGTGGCTGGAGGGGGACGCGGGTTCCTGCAAAGTTGGAGTGGGGTGGGCGTGACGACCCCCAGGGCCGGAACCCCGGGCCTGGGGCCGCCCGCGGGGAGGAGAACGAGGCAGCCCGAACCAAGTTGGGACGCGGCAAACCCCGCGCCTCTCGCGCGCCCTGGGGGCTGGCACCGGAGCGGAGAGCACCAAGGGACAGGGAGGGGACGCGGGACGCTTGGGCCGAGAACTCACCTGTCACCGAGCTGGGCAGACCCGAGGCTGCCTCTTCGCGTTGCGCACCCGCCCGCCCGCTAGTCCGCTCGCCTGCCCGCCTCTTCCTCCTCTTTCTCCTCCTCCTCCTCCTCCCCCTGGTTCCGAATCCTCTGGGTCCTCCGACCCGCGCGGCTGGAGGGCGGCAGTCGCACCCGCTCACCGCCGGGTAGGAGCGGCGCAAGTCCTTCCCCCTTCCCCTCGGCTTTGTGCCTCTCTGATCCCTCCCCACCCCCTCACGCCTAGCCCCCACCCTCCCCTGTCCCCTCCCCTCCCTCCGCCCCAGCGAACCCAAGTTCGGGATGGAGGCTGCGGGCTTCCCCAGCGCAATGCCGGGTGCCCTGCGCGCGCCCCTGGCTCACCCCGTCCACCCGGAGCTTGCCGGCCGACAGGCTGCCCCTCGGAGGAGCCGCGGCGCTAAGTACCTCCTCGCCCAGCGGCTGGAAACGCGGCATAAATATGTAGGGACTGAGCCGTGAGCTCAGCGAGGGTCGTGAGGGGGAATTTATTTCTTAATGTCCCTCCTTATCCTATCATCGCTGAAACGAATTAGTGGTGACGTCCAACCCGGCTGGTTTATGGGTGTGGGGAGGGAGACGTCGCAACCCTCATTAAAAGAGCCGCTCTGGGCTCCAAAGCATACATCTTTTATATAACCTAATTTCCATTTTTTCCCCTATGAGGAAACACACACACACACACACACACACACACACACACACACGCACACACACCCATGGCAGTTTCTGGGAGCCTGGAGGGTGCTGAATGTAGTAACCACAGGGCAGATTTCTTAGGCAGAGAGGGCCCCATGGGAGGCAGGGATGGTTATTTCTGTCTCCACATCACTGTTGGGATAACATTCCTTAATGGGACAGTGGGGTGCACAGCCTCCCACACTGGGCAGGGCTGGGAGTCCCCAAGAGCCCCAGGAGCTTGTGCCTGAACTCCGGCCCTGGCTCTTGGGTGGGCAGACCCAGAGACTGGCAGCCAGTCCTGCAAATGTTGCCTTGCTCTGGTCTTCCCTGGGGTCAGCGCTTAGGCCGGACAGATGGGGAGCTTGGATCAGGGAAGGGATGCGCTCACCTGTGGCCTGGTAGACCTGCGGGCAGGGAGATGCCAAGGGCTGGGCTGGGGGAGGGGAAGAGGCAGAGAATCAAGCTCTCCTTCCTTTCTTAGGGGCCCTAACATATGGGTAACCATATAAACCCGTCTGAAAAGCTGTCTTTTCCTGGGCAGATTGCAAAGGATTTTGCATTTGCTGCTGCTCACACACTCTTGGGGGAATGGGGAAAATCAAGGAAAGGAGAATTCAGTCTCTCAGTCTCTCTCTCTCTCTCTCTCTCTCTCTCTCTCTCTCTCTCTCTCTCTCACACACACACACACACACACACACTCAGCACCGGCTCTGAGTGGCTTCATCGTCCCCCTTCCCAGCCTCACCAAGGGGAGCAAGCCCACTCAGGCTGGAGCTATGCAGAGAAGAGGCAAAGAGGAAACCACCGGCCCCCTTGTTACTAATAAATGCTTTTCAGACTGTGGTGCACATCCAGCATGAGAGAAGGGGGTGTGCGTTTGGGGGCAGGAAGAGGGGTGTAGGGGGTGAGGAGGGAGGAAGGATTAAAGCGTAAGCTGGTGGGGTGCATGGAGGTCTGTGTTGTCTTCAACGTGCCTGAAGGAAGACTTGAGAAATTCCTTCTCGGCTGTGGACTCTGCCACTTCCCCACTGTGCTACATGGGGCAAGTTCCAGAGCCTCAGTTTCCCCAGTGGTGAACCGTGCCTGGCGTCGTTGTGAAGATGCATACAATCAGATGATACTGGTGAAGCTCTTGGCATAGTGCCTGGCACATAGTAAATGCTTAGTAAACAGGAGCCAGAAATAATAGTAACGATGGTGAGAATAAGAACAGTGACATAAAGGCTGGGTGGGGCATCCCAGGGCAGCAGGGCTGGCGCTGAGTCCTTCCCCGCCTAGGCCGCGCTTCCCCTGCCTGAACCATTTCAAAGTTGAGCGCTGGGCTTCAGTGGTGTCAGACTCAGAACCCTGCTCCCCTCAATTACCATGGCAACTGGGGAAAATCAGGAAGCCCGCGGGGGAAGGGAAGCTGCTCTTCCACTGGGCTGACGGTTCACCTGCTCAAAGCGGACGATGTCTGCCCCTGTGCAGCTCAGGCCAGAAGAGGCCCAAAGTGAGGCACCTCTTCTCCTGGAGCACCAGCTGTTTTGAAATTGGGGAGACGGGTGGTTGGTAGGGAAAAGGGCAGCCGTGAGATGGTGGGGGCCGGGCCAAGACTGGGCTGTACCTGCAGAAGGCAGAGTTGGCCTGGGTTCAGGGAGAGGGCGAGAGAAACCCCACTCCTCCAATTGTGTTCTCACCACCAGGTGTCCTGGTGCAACTGAGAGCAAAGCAGTGCAGGTGACATAACTCTTGAGGTAGAGATTTGGGAAGATAGGACCTCTGAGCCCAGGGTAGGAGCTGGTCAACACAAAGGGTCCTGTGTGTAGGTATGAGAGAAAAAGATGGGCAGAAAGAACGAGAGGGTAGGAGTGGGGGTGATGGAGACAGGCTCTTTTTCCTTTCTCTGGTTGTTTCCATAGGGGTCTATAGCGGGCTAGTAGCAATACCAATTGTAGTAGTAGACAGAATAATAGCAATCTTATACTGAGCACTTAACATTTTGCCAGCCTGGAACCAAGCATTTTATAGGAACATCTCAATGAATCATCATAAAAATGGCAAGAGATGATTCTTTTTCTCATTCCCATTTTACAGAGGGGAAAGCAGAGGCTCTGAGAGGCAAAGTGACTTGCTCCAGGTCACCCAGTTAATCGGTCGTAAAGCAGCGATTAGAACTCCGGTTCTAAATGAACCCAAATCAGGGCTCTTCCTGCCTCCCCACCACTGCCTTGTGGAGAAAGAGGGGAAGTAACGATTCAGAGCAGTCTTTCAGTGTGGCAGGGGAGTGTCTGGCTTTGGGAGACCCCCTGCGCTTGTGCTGGGCTGTGACCCCAGAGGGCTTCCACAGCTGGCGCTGAAAGGCCAGAGATTCATAGTCACTTGGACTATGCAGAGTGATGGTACCCCAAAAGCTCCTGGGCACGCTGCTTCATGAATTCTTTCCTCCTTCGAGGCTGCCGAGGCATTCACTCTAACCTGATTCCACCAGGAACCCCTTGGTATTCAGGGGGAGATGTTGATAACGCCACTCTTCTCTGGGATTCAAGCAGAACAGACACATCCAGGGGTCAGCAGAGCAAGCTCTCCATAAATGGGCACCGCGATAACAATTATTCTTGGATCTTCCCGCGGGTCCTCACCCTCCATCCCTGTGTGGATGACAGGTGGATAAAAGGCCTCTCCCAACCGAATAAAGGCTTCCCCCTCTCCCCACTCCTTGCCTCCTGGACCCTAACCAGCCTCCACAAAGCAGCAGAGAGATGGCCTCTTGGGGTGCGGGGGTGGGAGGTGTGTGTCCTGACAGAACCAAAGGGAAGACAGGGAAGAAGGAGGTTCACCGATGTGGCTGCCACCAAGGGGGTAATACATTATCCAGGGCTAATGAAAACATAATTATCTTCTTTTGGCTGCAGAGAGGGGCTAATTTAATAGGCTGCGATCGAAAGGCATCTGCTGAATTCACCCAGCAGTGAAAACACTTGAAGGGCTTGGGCAGCAGAGGGTGGAGGGAGCGGGCAGAGTGCAGCTGGCCAGGCCCTGCAGCTGTGTCAATGTGGCAGCTCCCCCAGGGTAGGGGGACATTGGGGTGCAGGAAGAAACGGCAGAGGGGGTACAGCAGCTGACAGGTGTCCTATGAACAGACAGACTGGGCAACTATCATGCTAGATGATCTTGGGCCAGTTCTTTACTTCTCCGAGCCTTAGCTTCCTCATCTGTAAAATGGGGTTAATCCTGCCTCCCTCCCATTGTCTGGGAGGAATAGATGAGCACTGGTGAGAGGGGTCCTGGCACATTCCCAGCACGTGTTTAACAAATCTTTCCCCTTTCCACTGCTTTGCTGGGCTAGTTCTATCTAAAGGTCTTAGCATAGACACCCCCTCTTTGGAGACACCCCTGCTCTGAGCTCCCACAATGCCCTGCACCTCCCCTTTTGTAACACAACACACTTTAAAATATATACTCCTTTAGTGCTGGACTGAGAAGAGCTCCAAAAGGGCAAGGAGGATCTGTCTCATTTGTGCCTTGAAGGCAGTGCTGCTCAAAGCATGTTTCCTGGTCAAGAGGCATCAGCATCCCCTGGGAACTTACTAGAAATGCCAGTTCTTGGGCCCTGCCCCAGACCTGCTGAACCAGACACTTACGTTGGGGCCCAGTGATCTGTGTTTTACATAAGCTCTCCAGGAGAGCCCGATACATGCTCAGGTTTTGGAACCTCTGCTCCAACCAAAAACTGAATTGATATTTGTTGAATAAATGAAGAGCTTACCGAGGGTCCAGATGTAATAACAATAACTCTCTCTTGTTAGCCAACCACTGTATATCAAACCCTGTTACTATGTCACTAGACCCTCCCTTCTCCGTCTCTCAGCATCCCTCACACTCCTCCAGCCCCAACAATGCCCTTTGGTCTGCCTCTCTGTCCTGAGTTGAAGACCCACAGCGGGTGTTGAAAGACCCAGGGGGTGCCTCCCACCCACTCAGGGCCTCTGAGTCTGGAAAAGCATCCAGCTTTCGACCCTGACCCCTAGTGCTTGGCTGAGGAAGTCACTCAGACGTGTTTATGAAAGATCATGCCCATGGGTCAGTCTTGCACAGTTGGAGTGAGAGGGGCAGCACCGTGGAAGGGCCTATGGAGGTGGCTGTCCCCAGCCAGGCATTTTACACATGGGCAGGCCAAGGACCAGAGAGGCTCGGAGATTTGTCCAAGGGCAACAGCCTTTAGGTGGCTGATCAGACACCTGTCCTGGCTCCCAGATCAGGAGGCTGGTTCTGGGGCCCCTAAGTGGTGGTGGTGGGGTCACCACAGTGGCCCCCCAAGGATAACTCTGGAGGAAGAAGGCAAGGTAGCAGGAAGCAGAGTTGTCTGTGAACCTAGAACCTTCAGGAGGGTTGGGGGTGCTGCAGTCCCTGGGATGGCTGCTGACTGGGCAACGCCCTCAACCCCATGGACATTCACAGGACTCTGGCAGGGAAGAAAGATGGAGGAGCCCTTTAAGGCTTAAAGAAGCAGCCCGGGCATAAGAAAGAGCATTAGATTTGAAGCTAGAACATTTGGCTTCCAGACCTGGCTCTGCCACTCATGGGCTGTGTGAGCTTGGGAAAAGCCCTAAGATCATCTCTGTGTCGAAGAAGGTGATCTTAACCGGAGGATGGCCAACTCCCTGGAATTACATGCAAAATCAAGTACAAATGTGTTTTTCTGGGGGTAGAGGGTATATAGTGTTCAGTGGCTTATTAAAAAGGTCTGAGCTCTTGAGGAGGTTAAGAGCTAGATAGTCTCTCCAGGTGCCTTACTGGTCAAAAAAGGAGGCAACTCCTTGCCTGAGAAACCCCCGCTGGCTTGTTTGCAGGTGCCGTTTGCTCTCCGCCGCCCGGTCGGCAGAGATGCAGTTTCCGAAATGACCGACAGATGGCGCTAAGCCTTCACTGTAGCCTTTCCGTTTTCATGAGACCGGCCAGGTAGGTCTGAGCTTCTGTTTACTCAGCTTTGGCGACTTCCAGGCGTGGGTCTCCACTCTGCTAAACTGACTTGAGTGGGACGAGAGTGCTGGGCCACCCCGGGGACTGTCTGTATCTCCTGGTTGTCACTGTGTCTTACAGCGTCTGTCCACAGAGGAGGCATCAACAAGAAACTGAGGGTTGGGGCATGAGGGTGTGGGTGAGAGGAGGGGTGGGAGTCTGGACACCCCAGGGGACAAACTGAAAAATAGGAAGGAGCCCTAAGTTTGCGGTTCATACCCCCAGTTTACTCTTTTCATTCTCCTCGGCACCCCCCATTACAGGGCTCCCTACCTGTGCTCCCCCATCTCAACTCGTGGCCCCGTATCTCAGAATCCTCTAAACCTGAAGTGTCTGATGGTCTGTCACGCCGGGGTCTGAGGGCCAATCAGAGTATTTGCATTTTGAAGGCGATGGCAGGGAGAAGCCAGTGCTTGCAGGGAAGAGATGGCTTGTACCAGGTCTGAGATATCAGGGAGCGGGAGGGCCTGTGGCTTCCCAGAGGGTATGTCTCTCCTGGTGTAAGTCACATCCATGTTTTCAAAGCAACGCTCCCCCCAAACCAAACCACTTCGGCCACTGGTGTGAGAACGCTGACCAAGAAAATGGATTTCAGCGCCTGTGAGTAGAGGTGTTTGAGTTCAAGAAAGGTCTTAATCAGAACGCAAAGCAGTGGCCCTTTGCCATAAGAATTGCCTGAGAAGGAGAATAGCTTCCTGGGGGCTGCTTCCAAAGAGTCTCAGTCTGTAGGTCTCAAGTGGGACCCCAGAGGTTGTATTTTCAGTAAGCTACTCAGGGTAAACGGAAGCAGGTGGCCTTCTGGTCCCAAGTCAGCTACTCTGTGCCAGTGAGGCCCCCCTCCGGTGAGTTGGCTGGGTCCTCATCCTCAGCTTGCTGAGGCTTGGAGTTCAATGATGCAGCATCTCAGCAATAATGACATCCAACCTCCCTCATCAAAGCAGAGACCTCTTATGATTCAGCCCACAACCCCATCGTACCACAGACATGCACAGAAAAGATAACACAGATGAGCTTATTTCTGAGAATTAAGAAAGTTCTGAGACTCGTCCCTGGGAGAGGGTAATAAGGAGAAGAACAGATAAAAATTCCAGCTCAGTATTCTGGAAAGCTACCAAAATCAGGGTCAAGGTACGACAATGGATGGAGACTTCTCATCCTGCATCCATCCTGTTCTCCATCTACTCTGTGATACTGGCCAGGCCCCTTTCCTCTCTGGGTCTCTGTTTCCCCAAATATAAAAGTAAGGGGGATTGGACTAGAGTATAACTTCCTCTTCTGTTCTAGAAGCCCCTTGGGTTCTGCATCAGTGTCTTGGTGGCCGTGGGTTGTGTAGGTGGAGAGGCACGGCTGGGGAAGGCCAGGGACGGGTACTGTGCCCTCCCCTAGTCTCCCCCTCCATTCAGAGTTGACCTGTTTTTCATCCATGTACCTGGCTTCCTCATTTAGCTTTCATTTGAAAAAGCAACTGGTCTGGGAGTTCTCCGTGGCGTCTTCTATCATCCATTTCATCATTTACTGCCACCCCCCTTTTTGGTGGGCCATGTGCCAGGCACGGTGCCAGGGGCTGGGGTTACTAGGACCCCCAGGAGGATTTCTGCATCCTGAATCAATCAGTCTGATGGGGAAGCCACACAAGCTCACAGTCCCTGAGCAGTGACAAGCCCGCCTGCCAGTGCGCTGATTCTCTGCAGTCTATACTACGGCCCTGAGTCCCCGAAAGGGATCCCGCTGGCCTCACCCTCACTTGTAAAGCCTTAATGAGAGAACCCACATCCTTCTCTCCAGCTGACAGCCCAGAGCTCTGTTAGCTTCATATGCTTTGGCATTTGATGTATTCAACCTGACACTCGAGCAAACTGTCTCATACTCTTCTCTAATTGTGTGGAAGAGGGGAGCGTACAAGAATACGGTGTGACTTAAAAGCTTTGGAGTCAGTCTTCAGTGTTGCCACTTCTAGCTGTGTGACCTTAGGCAGGATAATTACCCTTTCTGAACCTCCGCATCCTCATCTGTCAAAATTGGGGATGTTGACAGCCCCTACCTCATAGGATTGTGATGATTCCATGAGGTAACACCTGTGAAGCCCTCCCACAGTCCTTGGCACAATGATGGCTCCTCCTCTTTTTGTTATTAATTTGTGTGGGGTTCTTGTCTCTGTTTGGAGATTAGAAGCTCTTTGAGGGGTACGAGCCATGTTTGAATGCATTTTTTTACGGTCTCCAACACGCCTAGCAGTTTGCCAGCACACCCCATTCACTCAATAACTGAATTCAATTGCAGGGAGGAATCAGAATAGTGCTTCTCAAAGTATAGTCCCCAGAGCAGCAGCAGCAGCCCCACTTGGGAACCACGGAGAAATGCAAAGTTTCTGGACCTACTCCAGACTGTATATGAACTCTCACCCATTCGGTAAGTGGCAGAGCCAGGATTTGAACCAAGAAGGACAGGTTTCGGGGTCTATGCAATTAAACACTACACGATGCTTGCTGATGTTGGGAGGAAGCGGGTAGAGGAAGCACTTTGGGGCACAGAAAGGTGGGGTAACAACTGACTAAATAAGCTACGCATCACTTCTTCAAGGTCACCATGGTTACCATTTCTTGAGCACTTACTATGGGCCATGCTACCCCACCTTATCTTCACAACCACCTGGTGAGTTGGGTAAAGAGGAGGGGTGACCCCAGTCAAAATGGCGTCATCAATAAATCAACAAACAACAAGTGCTGGCGCGGATGTGGAGAAAAGGGAACCCTTGTGCACTGTTGGTGGGATTGCAGATTGGTGCAGCCACTATGGAAAACAGTATGGAAGTATCTCAAAAATCTGAAAATGGAACTACCTTATGATCCAGCAATCCGACTCCTAGGTATCTATCCGGAGAAATCCAAAACTCCAATTCAAAAATCTTTAGGCACTCCTATGTTTATTGCAGCACTATACACAATAACCAAGACATGGAAACAACAGAAATGCCCATCGGTAGATGACTGGATTAAGAAACTGTGGTACATTTATACAATGGAGTATTACGCAGCCATAAAGAAGAAAGAAATCTTACCATTTGCAACAACATGGATGGACCTAGAGAACATTATGTTAAGTGAAATAAGTCAGACAGAGAAAGACAAATACCATATGATCTCACTTATATGTGGAATCTGAAGAAAAGAATAAGTGAATGAACTAATCAGAAACAGTTTTGGAGACATAGAGGAAAAACTGAGGGTTGCTAGATGGGGGTGGGGGTGGGGATAAGGGGGAAGGTGAGGGGATTAGAAAACAGTCGGTAACCACAAGATGGCCATGGGGTTTTGAAAATTAATTTGGGGAACGTAATCAAGAATGTTGTAAAGATTTTGTAGGGTATCTGATGGACACTTGTCCCATTTGGGAGACCACCTCAGGGATGATGTAGATGCCTGATCTCTGCACTATACACCTGAAGCTGAACGATAATGAATGCCAACTATAATTTTATATATATACATATATATATATATATATGTATATATATACTTACAAGAAGCAGAGTACAGCATTAGGAATAGAGGCAGTGGAAATGTAATGGCTGTGTGCGATGTCAGAGGGATAGTGGATGGGGGAGGGGGTTCACACAGTGTGAGGGATATAAATGATAAATGTCTAAGTATTACTTTGTCTTGTGCACCTGAAACTAATAAAAAAAAAAAAAGAGGAGGGGTGACAAAAGTGGGGGCCCTTCCTGAGCTTTCCAGCTCGGGGTATCCATATCGCTGTTGTTCTCCAGCAGCTGACACTATAAAAGAGGGAGACCGAGTGGGTACTGAAGCCCGCTAAGACAGCCAAATCCAGGCTCTGCCTCTTGCTTGCTGTGTGACCTTGGACAAGCTATCTAACCTGTCTGAGCCCCACTATCAACCTGCCTTTCAAAAGCTTTGAAAATCACAGTAACAAACAGCTACAAGACTCCTGGTATGTAGTCAGCATTCAACAATGTCCATTCATACATTTATTGATTCATTCAATAAATATTTACTGTAGTACCTTCTGGCAGTGCCCCACCCATATCCCCTTGGCACTTACCATTCCTATACATGCGAATCCAACTTCCAGCTGCCAGCACATGCAACTCTTTTGCAGAAGAAATGTCAGTGCATTAGAATAGCCCCCTACAAGTGCCCTCAACCAATGACTAGTGGGAGTTGGGATATAAGGACCCTGGAATGGGATAACTCTGAAAGGTGTGGTCTATACTGACTCCCAGGGCTGCCCCACAGGATTTGGCTCCGGTTGCCAACAGTGGTAACTTGCCTGATAACACACCTTTTCCTGGCCCCTTCCCTTCCCTGTCTCACCTCCCCACTCTCCTCCTGGTGTTTTCTGGGATCACCTCCCAAAGAAATTCCTTGCACACCAACCCTTGTCTCAGAGTCTGCTTCTGGAAGATTGAAACAAAAGCTAAACTAAGACGTTCACTAAACGCCTACTATGTGCCACACACCGGACTCCATCCTGTGCCGAGATTAATGACTAACTGGACAGGCACGTTCCCTGCTGGTAGCATACGCTCCATCATCAGGCGATCAGAGGAAACGGACAGAAAACAAAGTAGCCCTAAAAGAAGTAACTGCAGTCAGTATATGAGGCCCTTTCTCCTTCTCTCTCTCCCCGTGCCCTCGGAGAAAGGAAGACCCCTCTCTTACAACACACCCAATTCTTTCCAGAGTTATCATTACTTTTCCTTGACCACCCAACAAATAAGCATTTTAAGGCCAGAATCTACATCTTACTGTGTGTGTGTATATATATATTTTTTTCTCTGCAAAATGCCTGGTCCAGCGCTTTGCATTCATTCATCTGCTAACTAGTCAATGAGCATCCAGTGTACGTTCTAGGTTGTAGGGATACAGGAGTGAGCAAAACAGACCTAGTCCTGGCCCACACGGAGCTGACATTCTCACTGGAGAGGCTGACCGCCAAACAATAAATACATTAATAATATAAACATTAATAATACAAAAATAATATTTTAAAAACAAATAAGTAATATAATGTCAAAGTGTGATCAATCTTATAACAACAATAACAAAGCAAGGCAGCAGAGAGGGGGCGGGGCTGGGGGTAATTTTAGATACCGTGGCCGAGAAGGCCTCTTGGAGGGTGTATATACAGTTGGGGCTCAATAAAGGGTTTTGAATACGGGAAGGGAAATCTGTAGGTATCTAGCCAATGACTAATGCCACAGGTGAGGACAACACCTTCAGTATAAAAAAGAAGAGTTTTCTAAGCACTTCAGGGACCCCTGACCCCTCTCAGAGTTGGTGCCGTGGGAAAGGTATCAATGACTCCATTCAGCAACCTATTAGGTCCCCAGCATACAGCTCTTAAGCCAATTAAGACCCCCGAGAGGAAAGCGGCCTTGATATTTGATCAATGCTAGTAGGAGAGCTGCCAGAATCAATGAAGGGCTGTTTGAGGTCTTAGGAAATCACATAGCACTGGAAAAACAAGGGCTATAGCAGTTCTGCAGTAAATCTCAGGACCCAGAAATGGTTACGGCCAGTCGCTGCTGAGACCTACTGCCTGCTTATCCACTCCAGGCACCATGTTAGGTGCATTACAAGGGCCACCCTGTTTAAGGCTCACAAAAGACCCTGTTAGGTGGCCAGTATTATAACCCCATTTTTCTGAGGCGGAAACAGAGGCTCAGAGAAGGTTAAGTGACTCGCTCAAGGTCATGCAATGACAGTGCAGTGTGTTAAGGGTAATGATGGGAGGTGGTGGTGGGTGCACAGAGAAAGCATGCCTTCCCTTCTTGTGGCAAAGGAGCTCCTACCCCATGGGAGTTCAGCTTCCAAGCTGAGGTCTGGAGAAGTTTGGAGTTGGCCCAGGGAAGGTGGGCAGGGAGGAGAGAGAGATCATTCCAGAAATATGCAAAGACATGGGAGTGATGGCACATTCCGGAACATCTGGGGGGGTTGTGTTTTGCTGAAGGTGGAATTAACCCCTTGCCTCATTTTGTGTGTCTCAGAGTGTAGCTGGATGAAATTCACATTTCTGGAGCCATGGTTTAATTCTGGGCTGCCCCACACTCCCCAGAAATGCTGTGTGGAGGGTGGGGGAATATTCTGGGTGATCCTGGGTGATCAACAGCTACGGTGGGTTAGGGGTGACTGCAGCATCTGACAAGTTTGCCAGCACATGCTGCTGGCATCAAGAGCATCTCATCCCCTCACCCAGGGCTGTAGTCCCCACCCAGGCCCACCCGCGGGGCTCTAAGCTGTATTTAACAGCTTGCTTAACTTTCATATGTCTATAGTCTCAAAGGTTCTGACTGTGCCCTCAGTTCCCAAATTGCTTGACGTCACCCTGTCTTTCCTTCTCTATGACTCTTCTCCAGTCTGTGCCACTGTCTTCCTCACCTGGAACACTCCATCAGCCCCAACAGGCTTCTTTGCCCCCTGCAATCTGGCCTCCCCTCCCAACTCAGAGGTACCTTTCCAAAATGCAAATCTGGCCATGACACCTCCCGAGCTTGAAGCACTTCAAAGTCTTCAGTGCCCTCTGGATGATGCCCACATTCTTTAGCATTCCTTGCTCCATTTATTCTTCCAACCCACAAATGTTGATGGAGCGCCAATGGATGATTCTTTCAAGGTATGATGAGGCATTAGCTTTCCAACTGACTCCGTTTTATTTTCTTCTCGGTAGGAGTGAGTCTTGTGAGAACATCTCTCATTTTTGTGGACCCAGCACTCACATCCCTTCTCTGGTAACTACGCTTCAATTTTCAGTGGGAGCTCCCCTCCTCTTTCGCATGCAGTCCTGGGGCTCTAGTTCCTGCCCCTGAGGCTCAGTTGTTCAGTTTGTCCTTCAAATCTTAGAGCTACCCTGAATCCTTCCAATACGTTCTTCATTTGGATGAGAGTCAATTTATGGCACTTGCAGCCAAAGAAACCCCGATGGATGGGGCCACCCACCTCTTATCTTTCAGCCTGAAAGGTTG
The DNA here is from genome assembly GCF_036562045.2 of Rhinolophus sinicus. Lineage (NCBI taxonomy): Eukaryota > Metazoa > Chordata > Mammalia > Chiroptera > Rhinolophidae > Rhinolophus > Rhinolophus sinicus. The sequence continues at coordinate 28,645,864 of NC_133765.1, read as the reverse complement.
GTAGGCTGGTTATTGTCTGTGACCCTTCATGTCCACTCACCCCTGCTTCTGTACCTCGTTTGGTGCCCTTGGAGGCTGACCCAATCTGCAGAGTCCCTTGCTTTTGCTTTCTGATTGGCTTCAGCCAATGGAAAGCACCCACAGGACAAACAGGGTGGGGTGGGAGGAAAGTGAGGTGGGGTTCGTTGCCTTTTCGGTCCCTCCCTACGTTCCTCTTTTATTGGCAGCCCTTTTCACACAGCTCACTCCCAGGTTCTGCTGGCTGCTCCCTCCTCTGCGCTTCATTGATCTCTCCACCATTACACAGTTTGAGGGTACATCCCTTCTTGTCAGGACCCTGACTGGTACAGGGAGGTGTCACCGTGATCTGTGCCTGTTCAGGACTGAGAGGAGGTGGGAGGTCGTGGTGAGTCTCACAGGGTCCTGGGAGGTAGGAGGGGGATAGATGATCTGGGGGAAGACAAAGAGAAATCTCCCGAAGTATCCCCACAATAGGAGCGCAAAGAAGAGACCCAGCTAGAAAGAGCTCTGAGCGGTAGGTCCACCATTTCCTTGCTATGGGACCTTGGGGAAAAAAAACACACCACTTCCGGTCACTGATCCTTGACTTCTTACCCATAAAATGGGAATAATAGAATCTACCGCATTGAGTTGTGCTGGGGAGTCTATGACAGCATGTCATGTCATTCATTCATTCATTGATTCAACAAATAGGTACTGAGCCCCTACTATGTGTCTGGCAATGTGCCAGGTGCTGGGGACACCACAGTAAAGAGCTCTTACCCTCCAGGACCTTACAGCCTATGTGAGGAAAGGGACCAAACGAGGAGCCACACAAATAAATATCCAATTGTTGACTGTGGGAAGCCCTCCTATGAGGGGCTGTATGTGGATTGAAAAGTCCCCTCTGAGGAAATGGCTGATGTTTGTGCTGAGTCTTGGAGAAAGTGGCAGGTCAACCAGGTAAGAAAGGTGATCCAAGTGCAGATAATGGAGGACGTCAAGGACAGAGGTGGTTGTCGGGGAAAGTAGAAGACAAAGTGGGAGAGGTAGCAGAGACCAGGCTAATCAGAGCTTTGCAGGCCTCAGTGAGGTGGTTTGTACTTTATTTTGAATGTGAGGAGTGACATGGATGGTCTTATTTACAGTTTGAAAGATCACTCTGGCTACTGTGCGAAGAACAGACTATGGCAGGGTCAGGAATGGAGTCAGGGAGACCAGCAGGGGACTGTTGCAATCATTTGAGTGAGACATGATGGTGGAAAAGTGGCAGTGAGGATGTCCACCAAAGCTCCGCTTTCACAGTGTATAGTTGTGGCTGGGAAGCAGCTGCCCAGCCAGAGACCACATTTCCCAGTGCCCTTTGCATCAGAATGAGGTCATATGACTGGTTCTCATCAATGAAATGGGAGAAGTGATGGCATCGTTTTGGAGCTGAAGTGGTTAACCACCGTGTGTCTTCCCTGCCTTCTCTTTTCCTGCCCATTGGTTGGAAGTAAAGTCCCTAGGGAATGGGGGAGTCATAAGATGGGAGCTCCCTGGATCCCTGAGTCACCACCTGGATCCTTCATTAGACTTTATTTGACCTAAGAATCCCTTTCTATTCTATTGAGTCACTGAGATTGTAGGGTCTACCTGTTACAGCAGCTAGAATGACCTTAACTAACCAATGGGCAGATCCGTTAGGAGAAAGAACCAACGGGACTTGGTGATGGCTTGGCTGTTGTGGATAAGGGAGAAGGAAGTCAAGAATAACTCAAGTTTTAGCTTGAGCAACTGTGGAGATGAAGTTGCTGTTTCCTGAGCTGGGGAAGATGTGAGAGAGTCAGGTCATGTTTCTTTTTTTGTGGGAGTAAAGATTTGAGTTTAGAACATAATGTTTGCAATGTCTGGGAGACATTTGAATGGAGATGTCAGGTAGAAAGTTAAATATAATGATTCGGAAGCGGTCCGAGCTATTGACATAGTTTAGGAATGTGTTGTCTTGCAGATGACATTTGAAGTGCACAGTAGGCAATCAGTGCTCTCTGAATCAGAATGTGAATTATGGCTTCCTTACTTCTACTCAGCATTTGGAAATTGATGGGTACGAATTGTCCAAAAGTGAGTAAAGAGCCGTCACCCCTTCTAACCTGACAGCAAACTAAAGAAACTCCTATTTCTTGTTCCGCTCTCGTATGCCCATTGAAGAGGTTCTCTGAGCTCACACAAGCCTGAAGAATCAAGCTATTCAAAGGTTGAATGAAGATAATTCTGACGATACTCAAAACTACCTCCTTTCATGATGGGTAAAATACTCACTCATCTTTGATGCAACGAAAACCACTTGAATTTCTGCCTTTTATTTCTTAAAGAAACTTCACCTAATAGGCTGGGGTTTGCAAACAGAGTGCGAAATAGGCAAGGTTGGGCTTCACCTGCCTCTGCATGAGGCCACTTTCTTTCTCCCTAGGCTACAGACCTTTTATTCTATGGGGGTTTTGGAGAGGCTGCTGCAGAAGGAAGAGTTTCTGGGCAGGCTGGAGAGGCAGCTAGGATGGGAAGAGACCCTGAGAAAGCTGAGATTTTCACCCAATAGCCTCTAATCCCAGGGTAGCAAACACAAATGCCTGCAGGAGCCAGCCAGTTAATGACTCAGAAAAATGGGTCACATGGGGGATCCTGGAGACTTGGAGAGCACAGGTCCTGTTAGAGGGGTGGACGCAACATGGCTCCAGCCAGCTGCTGCCATATGGAATGCAAGCCCAGTATCACTGGGTCTTTTGGCTTCTCAACAGAATCCTCAAATTCAGGTTATATATGAAACCTGAGTTTTAAATGATGGGCACTAATTACATTTCAACAGTGCTCTGTGGGCCAAAGAGCATGTGATGGTGCCTGTGAGGCCTGAGCTTAAACCCAGCTTGAAACCCTCAGGGAGTTATGCAATGGACATGTACCCCCTTCTTAAGAAATTGCCTGAGGCGGGAAATACGTAATCATTTTGGAATTGTTAATAAACCAACACAAGTTCACTGACTCAGCTACATAAATCACGAACCATTATTCATGGTTCTTTTTATCCCCCCTTTGGTGAGATAAACATTTTAAGTTTTTCCACAGGTGAGAAGAAAAAATGTAAAAAGGAATTGTGACTGAGAGTGAGCTAGGCTTTGAGTGTGAGGGCTGTGTGTGTCTTGTTCACTGCTGAATCCTCAGGCCTGAATAGGTATCCCAGACATATTGTTGAATAAAGTAATGAATGAAAAATAATGGGCAAATCAGAGAAGTAACAACCCCAGAACCAAGTTTCCGTGTTTCAGGGTGTGGTAACCCGTAGTAACCCAGTCATTGCCCAAGTCCCACATTTCAGTTCTGCTACATTTAAATTATTCTCTAAAGAGGACATCTGTAGGATGCTGGTGCAATGTATGATGGTCCCCACCGAGGCACATGAACTTGGCATGGACAAGATCCATGCAGCTGGCCTCTGATTCTCTTTTCACTTCTCTCCCTACTGGAATCCTCTCAAGACTTTAAGCTGTAGCTCCAGACTTCTCTACAAAGCTGTCACTGACCCACAGATAATAGTACCAATAACATTCCCATTTAATGAGCACCTACCACATGCCAAACACTGTCTTAGGTGTGTGTAATCGGTTTTACTAACGTTTTAGTCATCTTACCTCTGATAATATAGCCTACTCCCCAGGCCATAGCCATGAGTACAAGACTAAGGCCTGGCCAAGCATAGTATCTCATACCTTTCCCTCAAAATGATTGGTCTGAAGAGTGAGCATGTGACTCAAGCAATACCAATCAGGGCCTGGAACTGATATACTGTTACTGGGTGAGGGAAGCTCTCTCTCTGCCAAGGCTGCTAAGCTGAGGCTGTGGGCAGCACTGTCCATGTCATGTGGAAAAGGCTCATCTGTAGGAGGAGAGACTGGGGTTTCCAACGCAGAAGAAGAGACAAGCAGAGAACGGAAGGAACTGGGGATGCAATGCATTCCTTTTTCTGCCTGGAATTGTGTTTCTGTCACTTAACCAAAAGAATCCTGACTGATATAGCCCTTTATATACTGTCTCACCTAACTCTCTCAATAACTCTGTGAAGCTGGTATTAATAACCTCCATTTTATAGATGAGGAAAGTGAGGCTCAGAGAGGTAAGGTGACTTGCCCAAAGCCACACAGCCAGCAGGAGGCAGTTCTGATGATTCCAGACCTGCATTATTTCCACTGTGCTATTGTGCCTGTCCTGAGGAACCAGCATTCTGAGTTGGAGCTTATATAGTATTTTGTATTATTAACGTAAGCTCCTGTAGGGTAGAAATGTCTTCTACTAAGAAATCCATCATGTCAGGACTTAAAAGGCACTTCAGAGGTCAGCTGGATCTCCCTGGAAAGAGCAGGGCACTTGGAGTCAGAAGGCTCCCAGGGTGAGTTCTGTCTCTTACTAGCTGGAGACGTCACTTCACTGCTGTGCATTTGAATTTCCTCATCTGTGAAAAGGAGATAATGCTCAGGGTAATGCTCAAGATACAGGGTTGTTATGACAATTAAGGGAGATAAAGAATATGAAACTGTCTTAGAAATGTGAAGTCCTATACGAGAGTAAGGTAAGAATCCTGTGGTTCACTCGTATGATACTTAATCATGTCAGTCTGTGCTTCAATACCCGCCAACATGGAACAATCATCCCCTCTTAAGGCAGTTCTTTCCATTTTCATCTTTGGACCATTCTGATTATTAAAAATTTCACATTCCTAGTTGGAAGAGTTCCTTCTTGAATTTGTGTCCATCCATTCATCCATTTCTTTCCTTCCTTCCTTCCTTCCTTCCCTCCCTCCCTCCCTCTCTCCTCTCTCCCTCCCACCTGTCTATAGCTCTGTGTTGCTTCACCACGGGGATACATTCTGAGACATGCATCGTTAGGCAATTTCATCATGGCGTGAAGATGGCAGAGTGCACTGACTCAAAGCTGCCTAGTCTGGCCGACTGTCACCTGCGCTGTATGGTACAGCCTGTGGCTTCTGGGCGACAAGCCTGTTCAGCATGTTACTGGACTGAATACAGTAGGCAACCGTGACACAATGGCCAGTATTTGTGTATCTAAACATATCGAAATATAAAAAATGTACAGTGAAAAAAATACGGTATAAAAGATAAAAAATGGTCCACCTGGAAGTTGCTGTGGGTGAGTGAGTGGATGTGAAAGCCTGGGTCATGAGTGGACATGACTGTAGACTTCATACACACTGGACACTAAGGCAACACGAAGTTCATAAAACAACAGGAGCTTAAATCAAGCCCTAGAGAAAATAATGCCATCAACAGAGGCGGTGAACATGAGGCCGCTGCCAGCATAACATGGCTTACTGTTAAGCAGTACACTTTTTTAATAAATAGAAAGCGTACACTCTAAAATAACCATAAAAAGTATAGTACAGTATGGTAAATACATAAACCCACCGCACAGTCATTTATTCTTATTATCAAGTATTATGTACTACAAATTATTGATCATGTGATATGTTTATGCAGCTGGCAGTGCAGCTTTGGTTACACCAGCACCACCACACACACGGGAGAAATATGTTGTGCTACAAAGTTTTGATGGCTATGACGTCACTAGGTGATAGGAATTTTTCAGCTCTGTTACAGTCTTATAGCACCACTGATGTGTATGCATTTGAAACATTGTTATGCAGCCTATGTCTGTTCTAAGTACTGAAGATAATGAGAGACTCAAGAAGACACAGTCCTGCGTCCACGATAGTTTCACCCCATCCATTTGATCCATCCTCCTCACAGCGGTGAGAGTAATATTATTCTAAATACTTCAAGCTCATCAATGGTCTTCCATTGCCCTCAAGATATTAATAGAATGAGCTACAGACCCCTATCTGATCTGGTCCCTGCCCAACTCTTCAGCCTCAACTCTCTCCTTTCTCACCAAGTCCAGCTGCAAACAACCACTTACAGTTGGTAGCCTGAGCCATTGTCTGCCACCCCTGGGCCTTTGCACAAGCTTTTCTTTATGCCTGGAACCCATTTCCGCCCCTCTTTACCTGGTTTATCCCCACTTATCCTTCAGATCTTAACTGAGATGTCACCTTCCCCAGGAGGCCTCTCTTACCTCCTGAGACTGGGTCAAGTGTCCCGCTCTGTGTTTCCTGAGTACCTGGGCTGCTAGTTCCATGGGCTGCTTCTCTGACACCAGAAGTACCTCGTACCCTGCACAGATCACATTGCTCTTGGTTCCCTGGTTGCTTGTCTGTCTCTGTCTCTGTGTCCTGTTCGTGACTGGCTGGCTCTACAGGGCCTAACAGAGTTGCAATAGTTTTGAATGAATACCATGTCTCATTTCACTTCTGCCTCCTGTCCCCTTCTACGACCCCTTAGGACCCTGGGAATTACAAAGAGAGTTCCTGGTCCTCCACATGGTAGGGAGTGAGGGGCTTGGAGAGGCCCCCTGTCTACCATAGCTCTCACATACCTCAGTGCCAGAAATGCCACCATGAGCAACTCATTATTGAAGGTAAGCATTGCTCCCTGTGGGGGCTCCTCAGGTAGAGACCCCACAGTCGGCCTGTGACACTTCTGGTGTCAGAGAAGCAGCCCATGGAACAAAAGATCCAGAAAGGTGTGTGCACGTGTGTTCCACACAGCAATACTTTGCAAGTCTCCCCACCTCAGACTTGCCAACGGCAAGGCCACCAGGGTCTGGGTAAGAGGCTACGCCTACGAGGCCATGTGGTACAAAGGTTACCTTCGCTTCCTATGGTGTCCAGCATCCTAGATTGAAATCCTGACTCACTGTGTCCCAGCTGGGTGCCCTTGGCCAAGTCACTTAACTTACATATGCCTCGGTTTCCCCCTCTATAAAATTATCTTGACACGAAAACCACTAACTTTGGGGGTCAGGATAGACATTCGGTGCTATGATGGCAGCGCCGTGTTCAGTGCAGGGCTGGGGTGTAGGAAGAGTTTGAGAAACCACACTTATCATCATTATTGTCCTTTAAATGAAACCTGAACTAATCTTGCTCATCCGGTCCCAGCACTGCTGCTGACTCGCTGGGTGGCCCTGAGGACATCGCTTTCCTTCTCTGGGCCTCCCCAGCTGTTCTCCGATTCTCCCGCCCGGGTTGGGAGCTTTTGCCAAACAGCTGGGAAACAGCTGTTGGACTGGCTGGCCTCTGTCTGCCCTCTCAGAGGAGAGGTTAGAAGGATGCTGTGTGGGAAGTGGGTCTCAGTCACCCTGGGGCTGATCTGCCTACAGAAGCCCTGGATGGCAATGGGTAAAGAGCCAGCAAACTGAGGAGCCACGGGTAGGGTGACCACCTGTGATGGTTTTCCTAGGACCGTCCTGGTTTTAGCACTGAAAGGTCCGTGTCCTGGGAATCCCCTCTGTCCTGGGCAACCAGGACCATTGGTTACTCTAGCATAGCCAATGTCCTCCGAGCAGTATCATAACATTTAAGGGGACACCGAGGCTGAGGAGGATGCTGATGTGGCTATTGGAGGCCCTGGAGGGGCTGCCCCACCCACCTGGCACTGCTGCCCTCGGATGCAGGCGAAGGCAGAGGGGAGGCTGCTGCTGTTTCTCTTTCTGCACCTTCTCCCCCTAAAATAGGGCCGCCCCTGTGAAACGCAAGCGGAGACTTTTCCAGTCACCTTGATCAGGTTGTCCTTTCTCCTTGGACCTCCCTTCCTCCTTCCTTTCCTTGAAAGAAATCTTACTAATGGCTCATGTTCAAGTTCAAAGTCAGGCCCCTGGCAGCGTGGGGCTCCAGGCACCCTGTGAACAGCCCTCCAGCATGTTGCTGGGGCACTCAGGCAAGTTACCCAACTCCCTCCCTCCTCTTGTCTGTGCAACAGCAATAACCAGAGGCGCCACCTCTCAGGGTTTCAAGTTCTCAGAATACAGCCTGGAGCAGAGTGAGTGGTCAGTAAATGTTACTGAGCGTAATAGAGCCTGAGAAGCAACAGAAAATCATCAGTGATGGTGATAATCAGGGTGATCGGTTTGCATTTCTGCTGTCCCCCCTTCCCCCACCCCGTCTCCCCTGGTCCCTTTCTCTTCTACCTATTCAAGAACTGGGCCCACACAGGTACCCATTCCAGGCTGGCCTGCAACTCTGCATACGTGTTTGATATAATATATGAATGATTTCAAAACCAACCGCCTTTCAAAGGACTCGAAAGGTCTTTGGCAAGACAACAACGATAAGAACAGCTGACATTTGTCCTGCATTTACCACATGCCCGGTACTGTTCTAAGCGCTCTGCCGTCCCATTGCCACTTTCAACTCGGTAGCTGGTCCCGGGTGGCCTGTACCTATCAAGGGTCCCTGCATGCCGGCATGACACAAAACACTCCGCACCAGTGATTCTCAGCGGGGGCAATACTGGCCCCCAGGGAACACGTGGCAATGTCTGGAGACAGTTTTTGGTTGTCACAGATAGGAGTAGGGTGCCACTGGCGTCTAGTAGGTGGAGGTCAAGGGTGGTGCTAAACCCCCTACAAAGCCGAGGGCAGCCCCCGAAGGTGGAGAGATGCTGCTCTACATGTGTTGTCTCCTATTTCGTCCTCCCGATGGCCGCAGGGTGCAGGGAGCAGAGAGGAGGAAACAGAGGCTCAGACAGGTCATCCAGCAAATATCAAGTGGAGCCAGGACGTGCTCTCTGCTGGATCTCGTGCCAGACTCTGTGCTCTTTGCGCCTCTGCTCTCGGGAGCAGACTCAGAGGGGAGAGCAAGGCCAGACGCTCTCGGCTGGAGGGGAGGACCCTCCTGATTAGTCGGAGCACAGCCGTGTCTGAGGGTCACTGGAGGGTCGTGTCAGGGCAGAGAGACTTGTCCAGAGCCCAGAGCTGGCCCATGGGGAATTCTTCTGGCCAGCCAGAGCAGCCACCAGATGCGAGGCTGAGTAGAATTTAATATCTGACCATCTGTAGCCAGCAGCCCCCAAACTCGGCAGGCAGCCCTCCCTGCAGAAGGGAAGGCTCTTCCGGCAACCCTGCAAACCTGTGTGCTCAACTGATTCGCTGCTGGTCCTGGAAAACCTGACTGACTATAGCCTGTCTCACATACCGCCCCCCGGCCCCCCACCCACACGTACACAGCCTCTGTCCCCTGGTACCAGGACCGCTGGTGGACACTGAAACCATCCATCTCTCTGTCAGATGCCTACGCGTCTCTCAGCGTCCCTGCTGAAGAAACCTGGGGCTACTGAGCTATGCTGGAGGGTCCCTTTGTCCCCTGTGTCAAGCTGAGGGGAAAAACACCAAGATTTCTGTGAGTGGAGGCAAGATGCATCCAGGGAGGACATTTAGAGGTGGCAAGGGGGAGAGTCTCCCTCACCTGCACCCAGCCCACCCTAAGCTTTCAGAAATACCCAGTCCCCTCACCCTTAGTGAACTGCCAGTAAAGCCGGTGCCTGCTCTTCCCTGATCTGCTTCTAAAGGAAAACAACCAACGTCACTCCTTGGGACCCGAGGGGGTCCTCAGGTGTGGAATTATCCTAAAGAAGCACATCTCTTACTAGCAATGGGAGCTTCCAGTAATTGAGGGTTTATATCAGGCACCAGGCACTGTGATTCATGTGTCACCCTCAAGTCCTTAGGACAGCTCTGTGGGTGCTGATATAAACCCCATTCTCTGAAGCTCAGAGAGGTTCAGTCTTTCTCCCAAGGTCAGAGAGCAAGTACACCATTTCAGGGTTTTCTAATAAGTCGAGAATTGCCACAGGTCAGCAGAAGGGTCCGGCATAGAGCTGGCATACAGCAGGCACCCCAGATTAATCCTTGTCCCTGTGGGGTCCTCGGCAAGCCCTCTTCAATGAGAGACAAGTGCTGCTTCTACCCAGTCGCGCCTGGCTGCCTCTCAGGTTTTGGGGGCACACTATTCTTTGGAGGTGGTTGAAACACATCCGATTACCAGGCAGGGTGTTAGCATCATCGACCAGTTTGGCCAAAGCTTTCTTTCGAAATAGGGCTGCGACCCACTTCACATCGACTCCACATGTGAGAATGGTTCCAACTCCTGAATTTGCATCTTGCAAGCCCTCAGCCTGTTCAGAAGATACATTCTCCCTTGCTTCTCAAATTGATTAGCCAAATGTGACTAAGGGCCAAGTGTGTGCCACACACGAGGAAGACAGCATGATGGTGGCATATCTCTGCCTGGCATATGTCCCAACACACTGAGAATAGCCACTGTTGGCTCAGCAGCTACTCTGTACAGGGTGCTTTGCGCACCTTATGTTTTCTCACCTTCACGGTGGTCCTGCAAGGTTGGATTACCATCGCTTCCCTTTGGAAAGTCTGGAAACCAAGGGTTAGGGGGGTTTGTGGCTTGCTCAGGGCCCTACAATCAGATAGTGGCACAGGTGGGGTAGGGAGCCAGGCCCAGCTGAGGTGTAAGTTCCCATCCCTTCTGGGTATGAGCTCTGCCCTCATCAGGAAGGCTGCTCTGCCTTGGGCTTGTTGGGGTCAGGGACAGACCCACTCCCTTTGCCTCCTGGGTTTTGCCACTTGCTCGGCCCCCTTTGGGGATTCAAGGTAACGATTTCAAGGAATCAACTCTGCTCTCCTGACTTTAACCTGAGCAGACAATGCAGGCTGGCTACAATTCTCCAGGAACTTGCAAGTTTCCAATGATTGACCAAGCCAGACAGGCTTAGAAGTTTGCCCTGGGCAGGGAAATCGCATTACCGAATTACTGTTCGTTTGCAAGGTTTCCCTGAGCAGCCAGGAGCTGGCTTCCTGACCCCATTAATCAGATATTCAACTTCCCAAGTTCAGGGCAGTCCAGACAGTCTGTGGCTGGATCCCAAAAGACAGTGGCCTGACCTTTGTGGAATTGGATGCCATCGATGAAAACACCGTTTGAATTCCAGCAGCTCCTCCTGATTTCTGGGCAAGGGACCTACCTTCTCTGAGCCTCAACTTCTCACCTATAAAATAGGGATAATAATAAAGTTCTGCAAACATTTTTTTTGCCTTTTAGGACCCCTTTTCCTTTCCTACCAGCACCCCCATTTTTTAAGGAGGAAATTTGCCTCTTCTCATAATCATTTGTTCTGTTTGTCTCCAGCCAAGGGGTGGGTAATACCCACAGGGCCATAGTGGGGATTAAATAGGGTGATGCCAGCTAAGCATTGAACCCAATGCCTGTCACTCAGTAAGGACCCAAACTGTCCTTTTGGGCCAGGCAGCCCCCCCCCCAGCGTCCCCAATGACCCCTGCCACCTGGTAGTCACACGTGCATCCCTTGGAACCCTCCCACTTTGAGGGGGGCTGGGACCTAGTAACTTGCTTCTAACGAGTAGAATACAGCTGAAGCGATAGGATGTCACTTCTGAGATTAGGTTCCTAAAAGACAGAGGCTTCTGTCTTCTTGCTTACCCTTGCCCTTGCCTTAGTGAGGATCAAATAAGATGATGAAAAGTGTTTAGCCCAGTGTCTCGGAGCCCTCGGTCTGGGGAAAGCTGGGGAGGAAGCTGGGAGCGGCCCAAGGAGGAGGCCCATGTGGTGAGGAGTTGAGCTGATGGCAGCAGCCAGCAGGTCCCCAAATCCTGCCAAGAGCCACGTGAGGGAACTGGGAAGTGGATCCTCCCCCAGGAGAGCCGAGATGACGGCTGGTCTACTTCCTTTCCTGGCCTTTAGGGGGATCCGTGGGAACTGAGGTGTTAAAGAATCCTGTACACTCTGAAGCCCTCTAAGGTGCCGTAGCCCCTCTTCATCTGAGGGGGATACGTTCCAAGACCCCCAGTGGATGCCTGAAACCACGTATAATACTGAATTCTACATACACTATGTTTTTCCTAGACATACATATCTATGATAAAGTGTAACTTATAAATTAGGCATACTAAGAGACTAACAACAGCAACTAATAATAAAATAGATCAATTATAACAATATATTGTAATAAAAGTTATGTGAATGTGGTCTTTCATTTTCTTATTTATTGTACTCATCTTTTCACATAAAAGAAGCACTCTACGGCTTCTCTCTGCCACATCCGAATGGCCAACGGCCACCACTTTTGTGCTTTGGGGCCCTTAGTAAGTAAAACATGGGTGACTTGAACACACGTACTGTGATACCTTGACAGTCGGTCTGATAACCGAGGTGGCTACTAAGTGACTAATGCGCAGGGAGCGTACACAGCCTGGAGACGCAGGACAAAGGGAGCAGTCCCATCCTGGGCGGGTTGAAGCGAAACAGCGCGAGATTTCATTACGTTGCTCAGAACGGCGCCCAATTTAAAATGTACGCATTGTTTATTTCTGGAATTTTCTATTTAATATTTTCAGACTGTGGTTGACTGCAGGGAACTCAAGCTGAGGAAAGCGAAAGTGTGGATAAGGGGAGACTGCTGTATTTGCTATTTTTGTGAAGTATGACTCGGGCAACTGCCAACAGTAATCCCCACTGACCAATGGACTCTTTATGCACTGTGTTAAGTCCATTTACTTACTTGTTTGTTTTTAATTCCCATTTTACAGAGGTGAAAACTGAGGCTTGGAGAGGTTAAGCGGTGTGTACATGGTCACACAGTCAAACCAGAGTCAGCCTGGCCACTAAGCATTTGCTCAGGTTGGGCCTTCTGGAAAAAGTGCCCCAAGGAACCCTTTGCTCTCTCCAGCAAGTACCTTTAGCCTGTGCCAGGGTCAGTGAATGTCATCAGTGTGGTCTTGTCCCAAGGGTCACCTCAAACTGAGACTAGTCCCAAGAGACACAGATAACTGGGTTTGCAGCATCTTCCTCTCCGTTGAGGAAAGTGCTGGGGCAGACTTGGTGGAGACAGAGGGAAGGCTGAGGTGACCTGTCCAAGCTCTGGCTGACACGGGTTCCTCCCACACCCTCTTGGACCTGAGCTCAGAGGCCCTGGCCTTGGGCTTCTGGCTGCGGGTCCCTGTGTGACTGATGAATGAAGGACGCCCGCTGTCAGCCCCTTTCCCGGGGAATGTCATCTAAGGCAGCGGATTAGGGTTGCCATGACCTCATCCCCGCTTGCCTGCCCGGAATTTATGTTCATGTCCACATTAACTGATGTTGCAGAGGCCGTGAACTGGGCTAATTGTTTGCAAATAGCGAATTGTGAGGTTTTTTGGCTGATTATGGGGCATTAGCAGGGGAAACGGCAAGGTTCTGCTGTATGATAATTAATGAAGGACTTGGGGGATGCCATCTGCCCGGATGGGATTCAGAAGCCTCCGCACGGCTTGGTCACCCAGCAGTCTCAGACGCCCTGCAACCCCAGAGCACAGGAAGGGCACAGCTCCTCAATGGAGCAGGAGGAACTCTCCTCCGTGGAAATTCCTTTAACATCTCCCATTTTCCTTTGGGAGACAATTCTCCTCTTAACTCTCATTACGATGACACTGGTTGAGGAACAAGTACTTCAGGCCACAGCAGTCAGAGGCACCGCATATCCACTGCGTTCTCTCCCCTGTACCTCTTGCCCGTTAGTCTTCAACCCTCTCTCAGCTATAATTGTTTTGTTTTGGAGAGTTTATTGTCGTGACTTGTATATTGTGTGTCTCCCCCACTAGAACATAAGCTCCAAGAGGGCAAGAACTCTGCCCATTTTCTGAGGACTCCTTGGTTCTTAGAACAGTGCCTGGAACATAGTACGAGGTTCTCAAGAAAGACTTAACCGGGGAATAAACGGTGACTTGATTTTAGTTGTGTGATTAGAAGAGAGCCTCTTTTTCCACTGGAGTTGCTAAACTGGTAGAACAAAATTCTGCCTTGAGGAGGGTCTGCCTGAGGATGGAAGCAGCACGAAGTGAACAGAGAAAGATTCCTGATGGCAACAATCAAGTGATGCCGAAAGCAAGCCTGGAACCATTGCGTTAGATCACTGTTTTCTCATTTACTCTACTAAGTATAATTAATTATGTTAGGTGCTGGATAATATGTTGGTAAATAAGACTTTCATGGTCCCTGCCTTCATAGTCCAGAGGAGGAACTAGACAGCATACAAGCGAGCAAATGAACAAAAGCTAGAATTTCAAGCCATGATAAGGGCTATGAAGAAATGCCATAGGGTGCAGTGAGAAAGAATAACTGGGGAGACTTACTTTTGCAACATTTACTTTGTCTTGAAGCTTAACTTTGAAAGCCAAGCGTGAGTCCCCCTGCCCTTCATATGATGATGGATTATTCTTGACAGAGAAAAGAGCATGTGCAAAGGCCCTGAGGTTGAAACAAGCTCAGTATGCCTGAGGATGCCAGAATCCTGATGTGTATAGGCTCTGGGCCCACATGGTTAGAGGTGAGGCTGGACAGGCAGACAGTAACTCATCCCTTGGACCAGAAGTTGGAGATCAAAGTGAAACATTGAGGCATCTTCTCTGATATGTACTGAGAAGCAACAGAAGGATTTGGAACAAGGAAATGACAGTTGCCTTGTCCCTAGACAGATTCCTCTGGCTCATGAGACAAATGGATTGGGAGAAAGGGGGAAGAGAGGAAAACAGGGCAGCAGCTAGGTTGTGATTTCAGGGCTCCAGGGGAGAGAAGACATGGTGCAGCTGGACGTTGCAAGAAGTGGGCAGATTTGAGATCAGGGGTCTGGTCTGGCTGCATTGTCTGAGGTCCTCTCATGTGCACCAATTCTTTACACTCATTCTCGTAGATCTGCTCTGAGACCCCCCCACCCCACCCCGCAGCCTGGCCCCGAGACACATTCGTCATTTCGAGTCACAGCCTCCAGGATCATCCCCGTACCGGCTTTTCTCTGTGTATTTTTAAGGTCTTCATTACTTCCTAATTGTCCTGTTTCAGTTCTTTCTTGTTCTTGTCAAACACCAATTTAAAAAATGAGTCATCATTAACTTCACGTCACTCCTCATTTATAATTAGGCCCATTTCCCCTGCTCTTCCTCTCTCTCTCTTTTTCCTGCCTGCTTCAAAACACTGGGGGCGAGGGGGGGAGATATTATCCTTTCTGACAGCCTTTATTATTATTATTTTTTATCTCTTTGGTAGCACAAATGCTATTGACTGCTCCACTCTCTCATGGGTCCCTTCCACAGCCTAACTGAGCAGCCGTGTACTTCTGGCTGGTTGAAATACCCCATAAGAATCACAGCTGGGGACACTGAAAGGTTCCAGGATGCCTCAGGAGAGGCAGTGTGGTTGATGGTGGTCTTTGATGGCTCTTGGGGGCATTGGTCACTGAGGCCAACCTCCAGGCTTCAGGCCTCAACCTCTAAAACTGGCCAGCTCAGGTGTGAAGCAAGCTGAGGCTGCCCACTGGGGACATGAATTGACTGCTAATCTCATGAGCAAAGCTGGCCTGGCTTTGAGTCACCCCTGGGAAGTAATCCTAGGTGCTTGCAGTGTAGCAATTCCAAAGACCAGCAAGACAGCTGCTTTGAGGACGTTCACCTCATTCATTCAGTCAACAAACATTAATGGCAGATTGCAAGCCTCCACTGGGAGGGAGGCAGAATTGCCCAGTGGTTAAGGGTAGGCTCTGGATTAAACCTGCCTGAGACTGCTGCTTATAGGCTGTGGGATCTGAAGCAAATGTCTTTACCTCTCCAAACCTCAGTTTTCTCATCTGTAAAATGGCAGGAATACGAACACCCTCCTTACAGGGCTGTTTTGAGAACTGAAACAGAAGATGCAGAAATCCTTGTCTGGCCGAGGGCAATGAGAAGTCAGAGGGCCTTGAGGAAAATGCACCTCACACAGAGAAAGAGGTACAGGGAACAGCAAATGTCGCTGGATACAGTCACTCAGACTTTCTGGACTGTTTTTAGAGGGAGAAATAAAAAATAAACTAGCCACATATCAGGAAGGGGCCTCAGGCACGGAGAGAATATGCCACGTGATTCCATCTTTTGAAATTCAAGAGGAAGGCTGCTGGTTGGTGGTAGCAGAAGTCAAAATAGTGGTGACCTCTAGGGGGTGGGTTATTAATTAGGGGGGTGCATGAAGGAGATTGCAAGGTGTGATGGAAACGTCCTGCATCTTGATCCAGGTGGAGCACACGGGTGTATGTTCGTGTAAAAATCCACTATGTGTGTGCACTTTACCGGGAGTCCATCATAACTCTATTAAAAAGACACCATTAAAAACTTGGGGGTATGGGGGACTTTGCAGAAAAGGCTGGGTGAGGGAAGAGCGGAGGAATGTAAACTCAGGGACCAGGCTGAGTACCTTGAACCCCAGCCATGCTAATGTTCCATTTTCTTAAGAAAGGAACCCCTCTGTAATGCAGCTCCCAGAGTGGTGTTGGTAGACCAGCTTCATGGGTGTCAAGTGGGAACTTGTTAGAAATGCCAATTCCCAGGTCCCACCCTAGATGTGACTATGGGTCTGGGGGAAGATCAGGACATGTAGGTTTTTTTTTTTGTTTTTTTTTTAAGATTTTTTTATTGGGGAAGGGGAATAGGACTTTACTGGGGAACAGTGTGTACTTCCAAGCATTTTTTCCAAGTCAAGTTGTTGTCCTTTCAATCTTAGTTGTGGAGGGTGCCATTCAGCTTCAAGTTGTTGTCCTTTCAGCCTTAGTTGTGGAGGGTGCAGCTCAGCTCCAGGTCCAGTTGCCGTTTTCTAGTTGCAGGGGTCACAGCCCACCATCACTTGTGGGAGTTGAACCGGCAACCTTGTGGTTGAGAGGTGGAGCTCAGCAGCAGCTCAGCTCAAGGTGTCGTGTTCAATCTTAGTTGCAGGGGGGAGCTGCCCACCATCACTTGCGGGACTCGAGGAATTGAACCGGCAACCTTATGGTTGAGAGCCCACTGGCCTATGTGGGAATCGAACCGGCAGCCTTCGGAGTTAGGAGCATGGAGTTCTAACTGCCTGAGCCACCCGGCCGGCCCCGGTGTAGCTTCTGAAGTACCTTGTAGATAACCCAACTGGAGAGGTCACTGAAGATGTATTACAGGAGTGAGGGATGGACGAGGAAAGGAGGGCATGAATGGTGAGGCCACGGAATAAGCAGAGTGACCTGGCTGCTGGTTGATGGGCCGCAGAGGCCCTGAGAGAAGATGCACTGAGCTAAGCTGGCTCAGAGAGCGTGAAGCCCGCTCTGCTATAACGCCAACGCTTCACCTACTGGGGATCATGGACTCCTCTGAGGATCTGAAGGGAACCACAGAATTTCTCCCCAGGAAATGTCCCTGACATACAATTTCACTTACAATTTCAGGGGGCTCATGACACTGGAATCTCACCCAGGGGCCCCTGGTAGAGAACCCTGACCTGGAGGATATAATGTGAGTTCAGGGATCTGAGTCTCATCCTTGTTTCCTCCATTCAACTTCCTGCAATATTGAGGAAGTTGAGCCCATTCTCAGGGATTTTTCACAGTTGTGAAAAGCAAAACGGGTGGTGAAGTGAAATCCACAGGTCAAGAAGGGGGCGAAGTGAAATCCAGAGAAGATGTTAAGCCTAAGACCAGTCCTTCCTGTAAGAAAATGCCACGTCTGCCCATTTTGCCCAGTTCTTTCTTTCTTTCGTTTTCTTTCTTTCTTTCTTTCTTTCTTTCTTTCTTTCTTTCTTTCTTTCTTTCTTTCTTTCTTTCTTTCTTTCTTTCTTTCTTTCATCATTTTTCAATCCATCTATCCATCCTTCCATCCACCATTCATTCATTCACCTATCCATCCACCTATCCTTTCCTTCCTTGTTTCCTTCCTTCCTTCCTTCCTTCCTTCCATCCACTTATCCATCAGTTCATCCACTCATCCATCCATCCATCCATCCATCCATCCATCCATCCATCCATCCATCCATCCATCGTTCATTCAGAAACTAGTCATAATCCCCTACAAAGTGCCAGGCACTGAGCCAATGATGAAAATCACCATTCCTACCCTTTCTCAGCTCACAGTGTGGGAGACAGAACCCAACTCCACATTTACTGTGCACTGCAAAAAGTGCTAGAGCAGGGGAAAAACAGAGCGCTGTACTTATACCTAGGGAGTCCACGGGCGGTGATGGCTGGGATGAAATGTGAAGGGTGAGTCGGTGTTTGCTAAGATGAGAAAGAGGGGTGGCAGTCCAGGTGGGCATGCCTGGAGGCATGAAGCAGCAATTCAAGTTCTGGGACCCGCACATTTGGCCTGGCCAGTGTATGAGGAGTGTGGGTGGAAGACTTCCGGGTTTTGAAGGCCATGTTTGGAGGAGCCTGTGTGGGAGCCCATGGCCCTGGCAGCATTAACTTCATAGCACTCAGGAAAGGAGGAAACTACTTCTGAGGCAGGGGCCCGCCCTACACCTCCTCTCCATTATAAATAATAGCCCTTCCTAGACTGCAGGGACTTCAGTATAACTGCTCTTCCCTTTTCTCAAAACCTGGAAGTGCCTCCGTTCTGGCAGTAAAACAGGCCCTGGGCCATGATTAAACATCTACGATCTGCTTAGCTATGTGCGCAGTTTAGATTTAATAAGAGGGTTCCTGAATTGCGTAATAAAATACAAGGAGCACGTTATCAGGTGAGGTCTGATCTGTATTTAATTAGATGCCAACTTCACATGGCTTCAGGGAAGGGCCAAAGGACTTCTGGGCTAGATGGTGGCTTTTGCAGCAGGGTCTATGTTCCCTTCCAGGATATCTGCTAAAATTACCAATGGGATGTAAAACCAGAGAAAAGCCTAAGCCTTTATCGGTGTTGGAAACTAGGAAGCTTGCATCCATATTGCCCCAGTGTAGATGGGATTAGACTGGAGAAAGTTCTGAATAGATCCATGAAAGATTGTGTGTGAAAGAATAAATCCTTCTTGTCAGTGGAAAAGACCCCAGAGCACACCACTGTCAGGAATGGGGAGTAACAAACAAGTTCATTTAAATCCAGCAGTGCCTCTGGAAGGGGTACAGTATGGGCTGCCGTGTTGTAAGGAATCCCAAGTGGACACAGATAACCTGGGGGCATGGCCATGGCTGCTGCCCCTGAGGGGAGCAAAGCTTGGTAAGGAGTTCAGGGCATTGCCTTAGCTAGTCCCCTGATGCCACAGTTATCAGAGAAAAGACACTATTTGACCCAAAACTGAGCTTCCTGATGAGCTTGCCTAGGGGACAAGTCTCTACCCTGCTCTCCCAGGTGGCTGGAATCTCTAATCAGAAACATCCCATGGCACCAACCTCAACTTGCTCCTTCTCACTGCCACTGGGCCCGAATCAATCAACAGCATGCATAGTCTTAGAAAAGCCGAACGCAATTCCTTATATTGTATCAGCAGAGAGCTCCCTTGGGAAGAATGAACACACAGAGGAAAACTATTAAACATAAGAAATGATGACACATCCGAGAGAATGGGATAATGAATCCTTATGGGACGGAGGGATTAAAAGCAATCAGAGAAAACTTTGTCAAATTTCTAATTAATATTTCTGAGACAATTCCAAGGGATGCTACGTCTAAGAAACTGTAGGAAGCGTTGATGAAAGAGGCAGATTTGGGCTTAGGGAAAGCTGTGGGAGATAAAAACAAAATTACTGAATTAAATACTGCAATGGAAGCATGGAACAGAAAACTAAGTATTGTCGAAAAATAAACCAGAGAATTAAAGAAAAGCTTGAGGAATCACTTAGAACTCAGAAGAAAAGTTAAGGAGACTGTCCATGTAAGAAACACCCAAACCTGTAGAGAATTTTTATGTTTATTTGAGCCAAACGGACAATTGCCAGGAAGCAAAATCAACAGATTGAAAAAATGGCCCAGAGAATGGCAGTTTTGCCGCTTTGTTTATACATTAGAATCAAAGGAGGGGATGTAAGGAGGGTTACGTACAAGCCATGAGTGGTATATTAAGGGGATAGAAGAAAGCAAAGTGGGGAAATCTCTGGGATTGGATAAAGAATAAAAGGGAGAGATACATACTTCTTTTACATTGATGAATACATGATAGTTAATAAATAACATTCACAGCACAAGGAGATGGTATTCAAGGAACAAGATAACAGTGAGGGGTTCTGTGGTCTCATGCTCTGGTGTGGTGGGCTGTACCTGAGGGATCTGGAAAAAGGGATATTCCAAGAATGTTATCTTAGATGCAAAGAGGACAATAAGGAGTCTCACTTAAGGTAAAGATTGATTTCCATCAAGGAAACTACAGGCCAAGGAGGTGACTACCTGCCATGACCTGCTTTTACTTGGGACTTTTAATGTTCAGACCATCCTATGTGGTTACTTTCAGTCTCTGAGCTTATAAGGCCCACCCTGCTGGCTCCCCCTGAGCTTGTCAGGTTTAGTATGTGGCCCCTTTTCTACCCACAAGATTAATACAATGAAAGAAAGATACATGGCAGACCAATCTGGAATCACAGAGAGGGCACAGAAAAAGTAGAGAAACATAATAAAAGAAATAATAATGGAAAACTGTCTTGGGCTTTCAGTCTGGGCTATCAGACGAATCTGACAGATATCAATGTTAGGAAATTTCAGAGATAAGAAAAACTACAAATATTTAAGAAAAAATAAAGCAAAACTAAACAAAAAGCCCTAAATAACAAAAACAACCCAGATTATCTTTAAAAAGAAATAAAATCAGGCTTGCCTCAGATTTTTAACTCTCAATAGCAAAAGTCAAAGGAGTCAATGGACAAAAAGAGTTGTACGAGCATTTCACAAGGAAGGTTTCCAAACACTCAATAAGCACATGAGAAGGTGTTCAACACTAGTCATTAGAGAAATGCAAATTAAAACCCCAATGAGATCCCCTCTACATTCATCATAATGGCTAAGACAAACAAAACGTCAACAAAACAACAATTTAAAAACACCCTGGCAATTTCAAGTGTTAATGATGGGGAACGAGTGTAAAATGGTCCAACCACTGGAAAACTATGTGACAGGTTCTTACAAAGGTAAACTCTCACCATCTCTGTGCTCTAGCAATTCCCCTCCTACATATGAAGTCTGACAATTAAGTTCAGAAACTCATCCTGGAGAAAGTGCTACATACCTCATTGCTGAATATCACTACGGTCACCTTCCAAGTACTCCCCTTGGGAAGCTATGCACCAATGCGAGTGCCTAGTCCACCCTTCAAAGCAATTTTGGACTCTTTTTCTGGAATGGCCATCAGAGCTGTTATATTGAACTTGATGTCCTGAATGTCATCAAAATGTCTTCCTTTCAATATTTCCTTTATCTTTGGGTAAAGAAAGAAGTCATTGGGGGCCAGATCAGGTGAGTAGGGAGGGTGTTCCAGTACAGTTATTTGTTTACTGGCTAAAAACTCCCTCACAGACAGTGCCATGTGAGCTGGTGCATTGTCGTGATGCAAGAGCCATGAATTGTTGGCGAAAAGTTCAGGTTGTTTTCGTCTAACTTTTTCATGCAGCCTTTTCAGCACTTCCAAACAGTAAACTTGGTTAACTGTGTGTCCAGTTGGTATAAGTTCATGACTAATCCCTCTGATATCAAAAAAAGGTTAGCAACATCATTGCAACAAGTTCGCGAACTTAATTGCAAGACGTCTTTACATACCCAAGGGAAATGAATGCAACGCCCACAAAAGAACCAGAATGAGAGCAGCAGTCCCAAACTGGAAAACACCCAAATGTCTCCCACAGTGGAATGGATAAGCCAAGCGTGTGGTATGTTCATTCAATGGAGTACTACTCAAATTAAAAAAAAATTAACGAGTGATACACACACCAACATGATGAATTTCAAAAACACTATGTTGAGTGAACTAAGCCAGACATAAGGGTCCATACCTTATGGGTATGGATTCCATTTATATGAAGTTCAAGGACAAACAAAACTAATCTATGTTTGTATCAGAATATATCATCTGGTGAGTGGAAGAATGACTGAAAAAAGGGGCACAAAGGAACATGTGGTGGTGGCAATATTTTATATCTTGATCTGGTTGATGGTTACATGGGTAAATAATTTGTCAAAATTTTATTGAGTTGTAAAGATTTATGCATTTTACTGTATGTTCATGATAGTTTAATACAGTACTTACACGTGCATGCATATCCACACCCCTACCCCACACACCCACACACAATCCTGGGTAATGTATTGTGGTCCAAGAATTATACACCCTTCAAATTGCCTTTCATGTGCTCAGGTACCAGAAATACATTCTCAGATACGCAAATACTTAGAAAATTTGCCACTATGTGTCAAAAAAAAAAAAAAAGGTACTGAAATACAAGGCCAGTTGACCAAACGATAAATCAAAATAATACAAGAATGATTTTTAAACACTGATATTGAGTGATGAAACCAAGAAAACAAACAAACCATATGGATGAACTTCAGAGCCAGACAGACCCAGTCTGAGTCTTGACGCTGCCACCTCCCAGCTGTGTGACTTGGACAAATCTTTTCCCCTTTCTAGGCTCCAGTTTTTTCACCTGGAAAATGGGGGTGGTAATAATGGTACATGCGTGGGTGGGTTGTTGGAGAAAAGTCCACCGCACCCTTCACCTCCCAGACTGGGCCCATGCCAGGCATGGGGCTGTAAGAGTGAATGGGACAGGAAGGGCCCCCAGCCTTGACCAGATGACACCATCACAAGTCATCATTCAATAACTGGGATCCAATCAGTCATAATAATTAAATGACAATGTTTGTTCTCTTTCTTCTGCCCCAAACAACCCAAAGACCCATTACCCCAGTTGGGATAATCCTGCTCTTTATGCCTCTGGCCTCAGTTCCCTCAGGCTTGTGGAATACTTGCTGGCTACTCTCTGGGGTCTCTGGCAAGAGGGCCACCATGCACTGAACCACAGACGTGGCCCCGCCCGGGAGGACGCAGCTCTTTCCTGCTCTCTCAGAACCTGTGGCTTCTGAGACGTCTCAGAGCACAGAGGCTGTTTCTAGCAAATAAAAGAGAGGCTTTGCTGATGAGAGCAATTAACTGAGACCAATTCAGGCCAAGGAATCTCAAAGTTTGCTTTTAGAGAAATAAACAAAACAAAACATAAAAAGGAGCTCGTAGCCAATGCTTAATATTTGAACTTGAGTGAAAAAGGTCCTGAGAATTTCTGGCAAAATGCTTGGGTTTTCCCAGGGAAAACAGACAGGAGGATTGATGGAGAATTACCGGAGGCTTGTCAGGCTTTGCTACTGATGAATTACAGGGGACTTGGCTCAGGGGGAGAGAGGCATGTGCCCAGTGTAAGCAGCAGGGCCTCCTTCTGTTTCAAGGACAGATAATAGAATAATAGCCCCTTCTTCCTCCACTATCTTATTGGAGCTTTATAACAACCTGCGAGGCAGGCAGGATGGGTATATTTTGCCTGTAATATAAATGAGGAAACTGAGGCCCAGAGAAATTAAATAACTGCCCAAGGCCATATAGCTAAGTAACTGACAGTTTCTAGAGCCAGATAAGAGCTGGTGCCACCAACCATGAAGCCTCTACATGAATAGCTGTCCTCATCCTAGATGCCATTGTAGTAGACTGCAAAAACGGGAATAATACTTTGGGTGGAATCTATTTTCCCACCCCTAGGATCTGGGCTGGTCATGCAACTTGCTTTGGCCAACAGAATTCAGCAGAAGTGACATTTCCCAGCTCCCAATGTAGGCTTCAAGAGTCCTTACAGCTCCTCTCATGTACTTAAAATCCTGCCACTGCCTCATGTACAAGCCTGTGGACTAGCTTGCTAGAGGATGAGAGAGACCAGCTGGAGAAGAGATGAGTCATCCCAGCTAAAGGCCTTCCAGATAAGCCAGCCCCCAGCAGACCTGGTAGCTGAACACAGATCCAAACTGCCAACTTACAGAATTATGAACTTAAATAGTGACTTAAAATAACAAGCATTTACCTTTTGGGGTGATTTGTTACACAGCAAAAGCTGACTGATACATCATAAAGACAGACAGTTTCAAAGGCGATCATTGATCTGACATCTGTCAGACTTGGAGGATCCATAAGGATAGGACCTTACCCCTTCATGAAGACAGAGCCCCGAATTCATGCTGTCTCATGGTCAGTCCTCTAAGGGACTTATCCAACCTGCTTCCAAAATCGGGACCACAGATGGCTCTTGAACAATGAATGAACAGATGTATTTGCATCCTCCCATCAGAAGTCACCATTTTATAAGCTGCTAGTTAGTTGAGTAAATCTAACATAGTGTTTAAGAGTATGGGCTTTGGAGATAGATGGACAGGTCCAGGCACAACTGTGATACTCAGCGGTCACTTTACCACTGCAAGCCTCAGTTTCTTCACCTACAAAATGGGAGTATTAAGAATTCCCACCTCATAGGATTTCTGTGAGGCTGAAGTGACCTAATAATATAGACTGCATTGTACAGGCCTAGTGTAGAGAAAATGACATGTGTTAGGTGTTGTCACTTCTGGGCCTCTCTTTTATAGTAAGCTCCAAAGAGCAGGCCACATAGCATTTTGACTACTCTGCTTGTATTTACAAGAGGAGAATGTGACATCTTCATACTGCAATGAAAGGTTAGGAATGCAGAAACACATAGCCCAGGGTTCTCAACCTCAGCACTATTGATGTTTGGGACCAGATAATTCTTTGTGGTGGTGGTGAGGGGGCCTGTCCTGTGCATTGTAGGATGTTTAGCAGTGTTCCTGGTCTCTACCCACTAGATGCCTTTGGCACCTTCCTCCCCAGTTGTGACAGCAGGTCTCCAGGCATTGCCCAATGTCCCTTGGGGGGACAAAGTTGTCTCCAGTGAAAATCACTGACATACCCACCCTCTGATGCCCAAGAAACAGGGCAGAATGGTCTGCGCCATGGAGGACAGCCGAAGGTGGAGAGAGACTGCTAAAAATAACGGCTACCTAATCAAGGATCATAAATCACTGCAAAGGGAGCTCTCTCACCCAGATGATGCCATCTGCTTCCAAGATGGGGAGGGGAGACAGAGCAGGGAGGAGAGAAGGCAAGAGCAAGGAAGAAATGGAACCAGGTGGGGAGGGAGGGGAGTTTGGAAGGCTGAGATGAGAAAAGCGAGTGTCTTTGGTTCGGTTCCCCAGAAGCAGACCCTGAGATTGGGGTTTGTGTGTTGGCGATTTACTGGAAAATGTCTCCAGAAGAAATCGTGGGGTAGCCAGGGAAGGGAAGTTGACCAAGAGAGGACGGGATCTTAGTAAAGTGCCCAAACACTCAGTCCCGTAGGGAAGCACTGCAGACAGTGTAGGCAGCACCCCAGAGTTGTCCCCATTAGGACATGAGGAGCTGTACCCCCTTAATTCCTGGTAAGGGGTCATCCCCAGGAGGATATAAATTCCCAGGCAAAGTGGGTTCTGGCTATTGAGAGTGAATGCACATGGAGGGCTGGTGTGCTCAAACATGGGGAAGCATCTTATGGGTGGGTATGCAAAAGGCACTAACTGTGTCTGCTGCAGCCGCTCAGAGAAAGACCTAGATTGATGAAACGGTAATACACCGCAAGTGCCAGGTACTATGCTCACCACCTAATGATATGATCCCATCTCACCCCCCACAGTAACCCCACGAGGTGGGTGTCATTCCTGTTCCTGCTAAAGAAGAAGTGACTGTCCAAGTCACACTGCCTCTCAAACATCGAAGCAGAATTTGAACTCAGCTCTCCTGGCACCAAATTCTGAGTTGTGACAACTAATGTCATGGATGTGGCAACAAGGGATGCTGGGCCTTTCCTTTCCACCTCCCCCCTTCTCCTTTCCTTGCTGTCCTCTGTCTGACCAAATTAGAACTGCCTTGAACCTCTCTCATCCAGCCTGACCCATGGAGCAGCCCCCGTCAGCCCTCGAGGTGTGGGGGCTGGAAGGGGTGGCTGAGGGGTTAGCACCCTCCATACGACTGCCTTGGATGCCTGTTTACAACAAGGGGATGCTGGACAAGGAAAAAAGGTGGCTTGTGGGGTATGTCAGAACCCTGACATGGAGGGTACCAAGGCAGAGACCCCAGCCCCCAGTGCCTCCCAGAGCCAGGCCGGGTGTATATGACTGAGGAAGTGGGCTGAGGGTGGGGAGCTGCGTTGAGCCCATTGCCCCATCTACTGGAGCACCCGTCGCTGGCTCTCAGGTCTGGCTGATTGTTCCAGGTGGGGACGTGGAGGCTCCAGCATGGCCAGATTATCTGATCTTTCACACGAAGCTAGAAATCTGGAGCATTTTTTTAAATGTAAAAATCTCCTGAATTTTAAATCTGGCAACCAACTTCAAAAAGCAAACCCAACAAAATATAACACTGCAGTCTAAATGGAACATGCCTACCTGTGTGTCACACTTTTACATAATACATATCGGATCTCTCATAGACACAGTCCTGAGGCCCGGCACCCAGCCATGTGGCAGCCATTCTTTTTAACATTAAAATTTGGGGTGGGAAGGAGAAAGCCACAAGCTGCCCATGCATTTCCCAGCCCCTGTGCACTTTTCCGCTCTCCTGATGACACACACACTTGATCCTTTTGCTTTTCTGCATTTTCCAATTTGTCTACAAAGAACATAGATGCATGCAATTTTTAAAAACCACATGGACAATATCGACAAGAAAAGAAAGTCTGGCTGAATTGACTTCAGGTATTCAAGTTCCTGAATACACCTGCGTGGCCTTCCGTCTCGGCATTTGCCTCCCCACCTCTCCATCCTCTGTTCTCATACCAAGGGCTCCAGTTTCTGGCCATTTCTTGCTATTTCTTTCTCCTGGAACCCTCTTCTTGTCCTTCCTTACCTGGCTCACGCTTACTCATCCTTTGGGTCCCAGGTTAGAGCTGCCTCCTCCAGGGAGTCCCCCTGGCTTCCCCAGGTCAATGAGATGCTTCCTCCATGTTCCCAGGGAACTCTTCCTCATCCAACCACATGCCCCAGGTCCCCCCACCAGCAGTCCCGTGTGTCTCCCTGACGACTTGCTCACAGGCCTTGCTCTGCAGGGAGAAGGAGCCTCAAACCAAGACACCCGATGTTATGCTCATTCATATGGTCACCAAGATACAGAGAGAGCCTCTCAAGCAGATGCCATTCGTTAAACAACTTTTAGCTTCTGTCCCTGCCCTAGGCTATGCCACCTGTGATGCACTGTGAATCAGTATTTAAAACACATCCTGTCATTTTCTTATGACCAGCATACTTGTACTGCCTTGTTGTGGGTGGGTGCTAAGTGCAGTCTGATTCGTTTATTGCAAGAATTGAAATACAGCAGTCCGTGTTTTAAACTCCGTTTTGAAATTTCCTCATTGTTCCGTGAGCCTCAGGAAATGAGGGTGGTCTGGAGCTCTGTCAAATCTGAGACGCCCTGTTCTTGGCTCCTACTGTTGCTGCCACTAAGACCTTTCCAATCCTTGCTGCCCATTCAAACCTACCCTGCCCCCTCCAGTGCCCACAATGGGCGATTTCCTAAAGGAATCTGGACTTTGCCCAGGACTGTGAGGGTGGGTGGTACCAGGGCGGGGCCTCACTGAGGGCTGTGCAGTCTTGGCAGAAGGACCTTCCTACTGGGCAGAATGGCTAGGCTCCTTCCCGCCCAGGCCTCCTACCTGCTGAGGCGGCTGAGACCCTTCTAGGCTCTTCCTTCTCTTCTTCTTCTTCCTCCAGAGCCCAGCGGATCCACAAGGCACCTCTCTCCTTGCTTTCCCAGAGGCCTGCCCTCCTTGGGTTCCTGGAAGCCTGGCACTGAGCTGGTCTGATCCCGGCCTCAGGGAGCCCTCCCCCAGGGCTATAGGCCATGAGAATCAGCCCAGGTGTGTCCCCAGGGCCCTGTCACCTAGGTCCAGCTGTCCCCAGGGTCCTGGAGCTGCACATGAGGCTTCAGAGTTGCAGCTGAGGGTGCGGGGAGAACGTGGAGCTGAGGCACAGCCCACTCTCCCCTCAGCAGCCCCAGCCAGCTTCTTGGCTATCAGAACGGGGAGCTTGTTAAACACTCAGGTTCCAGGTCCCACACGTGTATCTCCAGGAGGGTTCTAGACGTGTGTGTCTTTAACAAGTACAATACTTCAGCGATTCTCATGGTGGGGAAAGTTGGGACAAAAGGAAGGAAAGTTCTGGGAGGGCGTCTATGGTGAAGTGGGACCCATGGGGCTGGCCCAGGCTGTTAGCAGGACACACTGAGAAATGCAAGAAGAGGTAGGAAGGACCAGTGGATGGATGGCTAGAAGGATGGTCAGACAGCCTGGTTGTCTCTCTGAGTCTTTGCCCAACTTGATGATATGTATTTGTCTGTTTACTTGTATTGTTGTGTACGCCATTGGAATGTCAGCCTCAGACGGAGGGCAGCAACTGTGTCTGCCCTGTTCACGGCAATGTCCCAGGCCTAGCACAGTACCTGGCACATAGTAGGTGCCCAATAAGTATTTGTGGAATAAATGAATGAAACGGATGCATGAGAGGAGGCATAGGCAAAGCAGCAGATAGAAAGACGGGTGGGTGGGTGGGTGGAAGGGTGGGTGGCTGGGTGGGTGGGTGGGTGGAATATTCCATTGTCTGGCTGGACCGTAGTTTAGTTATCCATTCACCTATGAAAGGACATCTTGGTTGCTTCTGAATTTTGGTAATTATAAATAAAGCTGCTGTAAACATCTGTCCGCAGGTTTCTGTGTGGACAGCAGTATTCAACTCATTTGAGTCAACTCCAGCAGTGAAATCGCTGGATCATGTGGTAAGAGTATGTTAAACATACAATATATGTTTATGCATGTATCTCTTTTAAATGACAGTGTTCATATATGAATACACTGTCCCTCTGAAACATAGTTAACATTTATTGAGCACTTACCGTATGCCAGGAGGTGTTTCTGTGCTTCTCCCCCTTCATTTCAATGTTTTTTATACAAATGATCTCATGTCATCCTCACATGAGATGACTACTGCTACTAATGACATAGGTGTTATTAGCTCCATATTACAGAGAAGGAAACTGAGAGTGGGAGAAATTAAGTAACTTGACTAGTGACACAGCCTTGGGGTCAGGAGTTGAACCCCGGCAGTCTGACTTCAGAGCCCATGCTCTTAGCCACCAGGCTGGGAAAAATTAGACTATTCTAGGTAAAGCTAAATCCTCTTTGACTCCCCAGCCCTGACCCTGGCCCCTACCAGTCTTCCCTAATAATGGGAAACCAAAGGTGTGGCTGAGGAGGTGGCCCACCCTGAAAGCAGGCAGGAATGAGCTGTCTGTAGGAAAGTCTATAATGTAATAAAACTGAGTAAAGTCGGTCTCCATTTTATTATCACCGTGCACTCTCTATTCTAACCAATGCCTGTAATCAAACATTCTTCCCTGAGAAAGTATTTTCTTTGTGTAGGTTCTAAAACTACTGTTGCATTACTGTTAAGTTTTAATAATAAGCTTCAAATTAGCCTATTTTTAATGTTTATTCTTTAATGAACATAATATACTACCTGGAAGCAAATTCAGAGAGAGAACCCCCAGTTATACACTGGCCCCCGACACAGGTGCCCTCAGCTTCCTGTGGTTGTTTTGAGCGTTCAAAAGTGCATCAAGATTTGTTCAAAGTCACTGGGCTCAGTTTATCTCTCCATCCTCTGGGACAATACAGATCCCCATGTTTAAACAGTAGATTCAGAATAAATAGTGACTATAGACAGGAAGAAACAGCACCTGGGTTACTTCTGTCGTTCTTTGCCACAACTTGGAGTGGCGTTTAAAATTTATTTATATTTACAAGTGTGAAATGGAGCACTAATCATTAGGACAATGTTTTTGGGGGGTTTTTTTGTGAAGCACAGATGTTTAGTTAATTTATGACCTATTTTTACTGAATTTGAATAGGTCTTTAAAACGGAAATTTATTCTTTCAAAATTATTGGCTTAAAACTAAAGAACCAACATGAAAATAATACTTATCATTACAGAATTCTTACTGCAAATAATTTTGTCATATAGAGGAAGGGAATGTTAAAAAGTGATCTGTTGTAGGTATCAAACATCCAGTAACTTTACTGCTTCTCAGAGGTACTCCAAGCTCTGAGTTTCCTGTGTATCTTTTCAGCCTTGCTTTAGTTTATATTGATACATACAAATATATGTATCGATGAAGTACATATAGTGCTCTTTTGTATATGTGCAAATATTTATATACATGAATGTTACCTTCTATACCTTATAACTTTTTCTCATTCCATGGGATGTGTTTGAGACCTTGTCACGTGACTAGTTCTTTGTTTTAAATCACCGTATCCATTAAAGAGATTGCATTTCACTTATGCACTCCTGTCCTAATGGGTATTTAGTCTGTTTCCAGTTTTTTTCTATTATAAACACTGTATCCTGGGGCTGGAGTCTCTCTAGATGTGGCCAAGCCAGAGGCAGGCAGAGTTTTCAGTTTAATAGGTCCGTCATGTGTCCTCCTGAAAGCCATCCCAGCCTGCAGCTTCTACCACCAGTCCAGGGTTATTTTCACCCTTGCCCTTTCGCCGGATAGCCCAGGGCCACGCGAGGCCTGGATGCCTTTCTCATCTCAGGTGGCACCTCCCGCGTGGGTCGCGTGACCCTGTGGCCATCACAAACCAGGCATCATGAGCCTTGTGACCTGAGCTATTTAGGCAACCTCCCCTCCCCTACCTAACACTCACACTCACTCACTTACTCCTAGACCTTGGTTGCTCCATGCCAAGGAGAGCTTTCCACGGCCGATTATATTACTCTGCTCCGTGTTCCTGGGCTGGCAGCTGGGGCTGGGGATCCCGGGGCAATTCTCATTGTCTATACGTGTAGCTTTGCCCTCTCTCATCAAACATTCCCCTGGCCATTGTCTAACCCTGCAAGGACCACCAGGCATGGTTGACTCCATTCTTCCCTTTACATATGCATCTGCTTCCCCAACTAGCCTGTGACATCCTTAAGGGTAGGGACAGCATCTTGCTTACTGGGTCCCCAGAATGTGGCACAAAGAAGGTGTTGGGTCATTGAAGAATGAACAATTAATAAATGAAATAATGACAGCTACTCTGTGTTGTGTCCTTTCTCTGTTGGGCACCATTCATTATGTGCATTTTTTTTCCCATTTAATACTCACACGGCCACATGAGTACACACTGTTATTTTTCCTGCGAGGTAGCTAATTATCCTTATTTTATAGGTGGGGAAGCCAAGGCTCAGAGAGCTTCAGCGTGTTGCCCACGGCCACACAGCAAGTTCCTCCATGGCCAGATTTGAACTGGGGTGTGCCTGACCTCCGCTGGCGATATCCTCCAGCCCATGCCATCTGACTAGGTCAAGTCTGGCAGTTCAGGGGTGAGATAGGCACCATTTTTATCCTCAGTTCTTTAGCTGTGTGAGAAAGCCTTAGACGACCACCATCTCTCGCCAGGATTGCTGTGCATGCCTACCTCGTCTCTGGCCCGCTCCTCGACCCAGCCAGCACGATGTTTCTCAAGTACAAACCTGAATTCATCTCCCATCTCCCTTTGCTGAAAGCCATTCCTTAAGTCCTTATTGCCCAGACCTCTTAAGGTGTCTGCCAGACCCTCCTGGACCCACACCTGCCTTTGTCTCTAGGCTCATCTTGCTCTACCATCCACGCCACCCACCGTCCAGTCCCTGGTGGATCAGATTTATACTGAAGTTTAAAAGCTGTAGCTGTAGGGAACGTAACGGGGATGGGTGGGTGGTGGGTGGTGTAGTTTCTGAACCCTCTCATTTTAAAAAGGAAAATACATCGAGGACCATTTCTTTTCTATATCACTTGTCCCTGACCACTAAATTCCCTTGTCTGTAGGGTGTCTTCCTTCACATAAAGGAAACATCCTCAAAATGCCCAACTACCCCCTTCTCCACTTATTTGAAGGAAGAGAAGAGGAGGAGGAGGGGAAAAGTACAACTGAGTTCTGCCTCGTGGGCTTCACACTCTGAGTCTGAACACTCGTTCATAACCACATTCTCTCTCCCTTCTCCTGTCTCCTTGTCTACTTATCTGTCTGTTGGCCACATATAGAAGCTATGACAGATTCTAAGCCATTCTGACACTTCCCTACGAAGTCCCTTCTTGCTGTGGGTTGAATTACGCTCCCTCCTGCCCTACCTCCAATTCACGTACAGAAGCCCTGGCCCCAGGACCTCAGAATGGGACTTGATTTGGAAATAGGGTAGCAGATGTAATTAGCTAAGATGAGGTCATACAGGAATGTGTCAGGGGGAACTTGATATGATGGTGTCCTTATAAAAAGAACACCATGTGAAGAGACAGACACGTACAGAGGGAAGATGATGTGAAGACCGGGAGAATGCCACTGGTACATCAAGGAAGCCCGGAGGCAACCAGAGCTGAGAGAGTCACACACCAGAGTCTCTCCCACGGGCCTGAGAAGGAACCACCTCTGCTGACAACTTGATCTGGGACTTCCAGCCTCTAGAACTGGGAGACGATAAGTTTCCACGGTGTAAGCCTCCCAGGCTGTGGGAGTTGCTGAGGCAGCCCCGACCAAACGAACACATCTCTTACTCACTATTGTTAATAGCCCACAGCCCAGCCACAAAGAGGATTCTTACTGTGGCTTGAATTTCAGAAGTGGGGTTATTGTGCCCAAAGAGTTCAATAATGTGCCTGGTCTCCCCAGAACTTCCGGGCCTGAGAAAGGGTTAGACTTGGAACACTTCCAGGCTGCCTCTCCCCTCCTTTCTGCTCTGATGCATCTCCCACATTCCGTGGGTGGAGATGACAGAGGGAGACAAAATGTCCATTGGCAGGGGCTCTAATTGGCATGAGCTGGTCATTCAGGCGAACCCCCCATGAATGGCGGCCAAGCCCCCGGGAGGGGCCAGGGAGTGCAGCCACCCACTTCAGTGGGTCTTCTGGCCCCGTGTGTGGGAGGACATCGCCATCAGGTTGTCAGCCTGGTGCTTCTCTGCCTGTCAAATTCACGGTGGGGAAAAACCCACCACCGCATCCCTTCTGGGAGACAAAGCCGTGGGGCAACCAATTTCTGATGACGTCAAGGCCCATTGCTTTCTCCTATAATTAGACAATCTCAGAACTCTAGGGAAGGGACCGACCATCCAATTAAAGGACACGCCTGTGCTGTCATTAACGGGTTGTCCCGCTGTTCTCTGCCACTGTGAGGAGAGCAACCCACATATTGCCAGCCAGGACCAGGAGAATGCTGCCTTGGAGGGCTTCGGGGGGTGACAGGCACAGAGAGGCTCAGCTCAGCACGCAGCCCGTACAGTGGGAACAGAGCACACCTGTGGCTCAGGCATTGAGGGGGGGTTTCCACTGCATCCACTCTGCTTCCAATCTCGGCCTGTGAGCTCTGGTCCAGCGAAGACACCATCTTACTACATTTGGCTCTGGGGTGTGAGCAACAACTGGCTCTAAGTCAAAAGAATCCTCTTACGTTAGGAACACAACTGTTAGAAGTGAATAGACCCACATTCACATCCTGGCTCTGCCACTGACTGAATGGTCCTAAGCAAGTCTCTTCCCCTCTCTGAGCCTCAGTGTTTTCCTCTGTAAAAGGGGGATTACAGGTGGCACTGCTTTATTTGTTCAAAAACGCTAATGCACATGAGAGGCTTCGTGCAGTGCTCAGAACACGGGAAAGGTCCAAATAACGGTGGTGCTTGTTGCTTTTATCAATTCATAGATGCTTGAGAGCATGTTCTTGCTTGACCATACAGAGACTGTGAAACGTGAGCATCTGTGGTCCCTCTGGTTCCCAAAATCCTGACCCCTAAAATGCTAATGTGAGCAACTGCATGCCTGACGCCTTGGCCCTGAGACCAGGAGGGCTGAGCCTGGGCCCACAGTGGTGTGTGCAGCTACTGAGACAATGAAGTCACCCCCATGGCCCAGGTTTTGATGTCGCCATCAACACTGGAGTTTTAGGATGAAAGAAATGTGAAGTGTGTTCCCTGTGGTATTTCTCATTATTTACACCTTCACCAGGGACCACGGGTTATCTACCATCCATCTTTCCAGCCACTAACCTTTTAACTCACCCTTGTATCCATCCCATTCTTTCATTTATTTATCTATTCATCTAGCTATCCATCTGCCCATCCAAATATCTATCCAATCATTTGTCTCTCTGTCCATCTATTCATCCATCCATTCATCCATCATCATCCATCTCCATCCATCCATCCATCCATCCATCCATCCATCCATCCATCCATCCATCCATTCAAATATCCATCCAAACATCCATCCATCCATCCATCCATCCATCCATCCATCCATCCATCCATCCATCCATCCATTCAAATATCCATCCAAACATCCATCCATCCATCCATCCATCCATCCATCCATCCATCCATTCAAATATCCATCCAAACATCCATCCATCCATCCATCCATCCATCCATCCATCCATCCATCCATCCACCCACCCATCCATCCAAATATCCATCCAAACATCCATCCAAACATCCATCTACCTGTCCATCCCTCTGCCCATTTATCCATCCATTCAATCCATCCAACCTCCCACCCACCCACTACGCCCATCTATCCACCCATACGCCCATCATGAACATATTGATTGAACACTTGCTAGCCTCCAGGCACTGTGCCGAGCATTGTTATGACCTAACATTGAATAACAAACATATGGATCCCACCTGCAAGGAATTCACACTCTTGAGGGGGACACAAACACATTGATAATCTTGATTCAGTATCATGTGGGTTACGATACGATGAGCCAAAGAGGCTGTGGGAGGAGAGAAGACCTAGGAAGGCCAGGCGGGACTTTCTGGCAGAGGTGATATCAAAGCGGAAGCAGGAAGGACCACTAGGGGGTGCTACATGTGAAGCAGGGCCTTCCAGGTAGAAGGAACACAGCATATTCAAAGGAAAGAGAAAGAATGCGGAGGTGGGGGAACCTTAAGGGGGTCTGTCTGGCTGGGTTATGGGAAGTGAAGCTGGAAGGAAGGAGAGAGTTGGCTAGATTCCAGGGCCTCGGGTTGAGTTTGAGTTTGCACTTTGTGCTAAGAGACTGGAAAGACTTAGATGGATATTAAAGATTCTTGAGGAGCAGGCTTTGGAAAGATGTTTCTTGCAGGAGATCTCTCTCACAAAAGATGGATTCCTGGGGCAGCTGGATGGCTCAGTTGGTTTGACCATGAGGTCTGAACAGCAGGTTCAATTCCCGCATGGGATGGTGCGCTGCGCCCCCTGCAACTGAAGATTGAAAACGGCAACTGGACTTAAAGCTGAGTTGCGCCCTCCACCATTAGATTGAAGGACAACGACTTGGAGCTGATGGGCCCTGGAGAAACACACTGTTCCCCAATATTCCCTAATAAAATTAAAAAAAAAAAAGATTCCTTTTTTGAATAGGAACAGCCCATGGGAGGAATTCATCGAACTCGGATATGATACGAAAAAGCCTCCTCCTCCAAAAATTTGGTCTCGCCGTCTCCTTTCCCAGAACCATTTCATGCCTGGCTGAAAAATCGAGTGATGATGGAGGGAGGGGAGCTAATGATTCAGACAGTCATTAATATTTTCCCTGAAGAAGCTTCCTTGAAGTTCTAATGGGAAACTCAGACCCAAGACCAGGAGAGAATTCCTGTGGTGCAAAATTATGGGCAATGATGTCCTTTGGCTGACACGTAAGTAGGGATAGATGTCACTGCCTCAGTTCTAATCCCTCTTCTGGTCATGGTGGTGGTGGCTGGGGGCTCCTTGCTCAGACAGGCAGCCAGGGGAGGGGGTACATATTATAACTAACCAAGAGGCAGAGCACAGGATGTAGACTTACTGCTACTATGTGCCGAGAACTGTGCTGGGATACAAGGAAAACCCAACCAGATCGCTGCTTTCCAGACGCTTATAATTATAGTAGGTATACGACCTCACATAAAAAGAGTGCATTATCAACGCTGAAAATTCAGGGAAAGGGGGAGAGGAAAGGAAAGTGGGGGCCCAATATCTCATCTGAAATAGTGTGGAGTCCAAAGATACTGCCTGTAGTGGATGGCATAAGAAATAAAAGAGTAAAGGCATTTCTGAAAGTTGCCAAGGTAACCAAAGTGGAACTAAAAATAGTGGTAGACCTATACTGAGAGGACGGGGCAGGAAATGTCAATAGATAAGCTCTGCAAATCAATAAGTATCAAATATAAGCATGGATGTTAGAGATTTAGACATAACCGCAGAGGAAACAGTTAGAAAACATAAGAACAGTAGCCCTTGGGAAACAGCCAAGGGTAGGAAGGGGTGGGACGGACAACTGCTTAGCAAATGTAAGGCTTTCTGTCTTGATTATTTTTCAACCATGTATATATTCTTAGATAAAAGATTTTGAACATTCAGAGATAAACCTTAGCTTAACAGAGTCAGTGATGAAAAAGGCAAATGCATGGCACAGGCAACTAATGTGATCAGATTTGGAGCAAGGGGCCTGGATACAATTCAGAGGGGCCATGAATTTGGATGGGAAAAATAATTACATCTTGATTTTACTAACCTCTCACTGAAATGGAGCATTTGTTTATATTACGAAATAGACAAAAAGCCCTGTTGGTGTTCTCAGACCTGTGATTTTACCACGGATAGAGGTCATAGGTATTTTTATGTCACCTTACAATGGTTGCAAATATCTCGAAATATTTATGCTCCCCACTACCTCAAAAATACGGTTTCTGTGAGACTCCTCACTACTCTGGGTAGTTAATCCATGAATAAAGAAACACACATATTCCCATACCACGTTTGTTTCTTTAAAATACAATTTTGGTAACTACATTTCAATAGAATTGGTTCCTTTGCAAATCCTGGGCGTTACTTTTTATGCATGGAAACACATATAGTGTGTGGCAGGAACCCGGATGAGAACCAGCTTTAGAGAAAGGAGAGCCGCTGCGGGCTGGGGCATTTGGTCAAGGCCTCACAGGGAGCAGAGGCCGGCCACAGGTGGAGGGAGCTAGGAGCCAGACTGATGGAGCAGGAGACAGAGGATTTTGGGGAAGGAATGCTGCCGGTGGGACAGTGGTACCATTGCAGCAGCTACAGCAGCAGTCGCTGTAAGTTCCTGAGCTCACAAGGTTCCAGACGCTGCCCCAAGCCCTTTGCACACACTACTGCATTTGACCTTGACGATAACCGTAGCAAGGTACAAATGCTCTTTCCCCTTGACAGCCTAGGAAACACAGTCCCAGACGTGTTTAGGGGCTAGTCGGGGGTCCTGTAGCTGCAAGAGCCACAATGCACACTAGGGTCTGCTGGACGCCCCAGCTCGCACCCTTGCTCATTCGCCATTGTCAAGTGTGGTGGGAGGTCTTACTCTCATGCAACTGATAAAGAAACCAAGGCTCAGACAAATCAACTGAAGTCAAGGTCAAGATCCCAGACTGCGTGGCAGAACCCGGCTGAGGTTTGCTCCTTGCCCAGCTGCCTGTGGATTCCTTCCTCATCCCCTATGTTACCCAGGACTCTGGGAAGCTCAAGGAACCCTGCGCTAGTTGCCTGGGCATCACCATCAAGGCTCAAATCCTGCCTAATCTTCCTGAATGCTGACGAGCACAGCATTCAGCTTTTCCTTCCCACTTTTTGCCTTTGGGCATCAAACCTTAAGGTCACCATTACCTCCTAATGGAGCTCCCAACTTTAAGGCATGTTGTCCACTCCTGCTAGACAGACGCACATGAACTTGAGTTCCTGACATTGGGGTTCCCTGGGGGTTCATAAAAACATCATGAGCGTGCTGTGTTATCATTGTGTTTTTCCTTGGAGGACATTATCGTCAGCCTCCCCTGGGTTTGCCGATAACTATCTTATCACCAAGAAGGGCCGCATGATTCCAGTGAGTGTTCCCTTATGATGGCAACTGGGCTGAGCTGTCCTGCTCTAATTACAGCGCCAGAACGAGACAAGGCCGTGGATATAATACAGAAATAAGCCTCCCGAGGCCTGGGGAAGGCCAAAGGCTGGGACGTCACGCTGTCTGCAGAGGATTCACAGCAGCGTGAGGAGGGGACAGTGATGGAAAATCAAGTCGTCACAGAAACCCCTGGGTCTGTGAGTGTGAGCGTGGCCTACACTCACCTTGTGAGCAAAACATCCCTCTGCCCATTGCCGACATGTTTTGAATTTGAATTTGATGTGCTTTGCCATTGTGATTGGAGTTCACTGGCGGATGTGTTTTGGCTTTATAGTGAGGTAAGTGCGAAGAACGCATACCTGCAGCTTTGCCACATGTACGTGGCATCATCTTAAAGGTATTTCCCGGCAATGTTGACAGAGAACTGTCTGTGAAAATATGTGCCCTTGAAAAGCAGTCCATGTTTGAAAGACATAGAGCCACATACCATTTTGCAGGCCACGCTCATGGCTCAAAAATTGTTGCCCATTTGGAGTTCATCTCCCAAAGGCTTAGCCCGGCCCCTGTAGCCTGCTGGTCTCCATAGTTTTCAACTAGTTTGTGCCAGTTTCCAGCAATGCTAGGTCAGGGTGGGGTGTGCCCATTCCTCAAACCGGCACCTACAACACTGACCACTGACTGATAAGTGGTAACCACGACTAATACTGCCGGTGGGACAGTGAGAGGGGCAGGGTCCTGGAACTGACCAAGAGGGGGCAGGCCTCCCAGCCTCTCCCCACACCTCAGTCCTAAAGCCCAGAGCCCTGGTTGAGCAGACCATCTCCTTCTCCAGCCTTCACTCACTCATTCATTCATTCATCCATTCATTCATTCATTCATTCTTTCAACAAATATTTCTTGGACACCAGTTATGCACCAGGCTCAGAGGATGCATTTGTGAATGAGAGAAAAAGGACCTCTGTACTCATGGAGCTCAAAGTTCATAGAGGGGCCATCACACACCAAGGACAGGTCACAAAAAGAGGGACATCACCGAGGGGTCAGGAAGATGAAAGCATTGAGCTGTTTCTGGGCGTCGCAGGCACAGAGGCCTGGTGGCAGGGTGGTGAGGATATGGACTCCACTGGGGGGTGGACAGAGCGTGCACTCTGCTTCCAACTGGAGTCCAGCTGGGAAGGGGAGGAGGGCACAGGTCTCCGGAGTGACCGTCTCATTTGAAGGATATAGTGTATGTGTGAGGAAGTGTACACAGGGCTGTGTATGGAGGATTGTGGTGGGGGTGGATATGTGGACGTGAGGGGATGTATAATGGATGTTGGGTGGACATGGGTGAGGGTGTGGGGTGTATATGTATGAAAGGGTTGTGAGCGTCTGTGTGTGAGGGCGTATGGGGAGCTATGTGCAGGAACGTGTGTGGGAGAAGATGTGTTGGCGGGTTGTGCAAGGGGGTGTGTGCAAATGCATGCGTTGAGGGTATGTGTGAGGGTGCATGTGTAAGACAGTTTGTATGTGTGCAAGGATGTATTTAAGCGTGTGTATATGAGGAAGTGTCGAGTGTGTATGAGCATGTTTATGTGAGGTGACGTCTCTGAGGGCGTGTGTGTGTGTGTGTGTGAAGTGGTGTGGGCTATATGTGTGAGATGCACGTATGTAATGGTGCATATGTGGGTGTGGAGGGTGGGTATGAATGAGCTTGTACACAGTGTGGTGTATATATGGGTACGTGAGAGGGAGTGTGAAGAATTGTGTGAGGGAGATGTGTATATACCTAATTGTGCGAGAGAGTCTGCATCCTACCTGTCGTCGTGTGTGTGTGTGTGTGTGTGTGTGTGTGTGTGTGTGAGATGTAGTTTCCCCTCAAATTCTGGATTCTTAGTCCTAGAGAGTGTCTTGAAGCTCATTCAGTCCATCCTTCTTGCCCCTCCCCGCTGCCCCAACAACCCCATTTCACATATGCACAGCACCCTACAGTTTGCCCTTTCCCATTCATTATTCTTGGGGGCCCTCACAGCAGCCCTGTGAAGATGGCTTCATCCCATTCTACAGATGTGGAAGCTGAGGCCCAGGGCCCACAGGGAGATGGTAAGAGTGCCATCATCCTATGGTAAGAGGATTAGTCTTTGGCCAGATACGGGCTCTGACTACTCATTTCTGAATCTCTTCTAACTCAAGTGCTTACGCGTGTCACAAGATGCCGATTCCAAGCCCACACACATTCATTATATTATTTCTTTTGTCCTTTGATTCTATTACTTTCTTTTTTTATTCTATTTCTCCCCTGGGTTCCACTTCCCTTCCACTTCATTAGGAATAAATGAGACTATAACTTGAACACATCCCTCAGCCCCCTCTGCCAAATGTCTTTTAAAAATCACTTTTCAATTAAGAGGGAAATTCTTATAAAAAAAATGTTTAAATCAAAGTAGAGTTCATTATTCAAGAAAACACGGTTAGGAAAAAAAGATCAGTTTGCTATGCTCACCATGATTCCCCCGGAACAATGCATTGTGAAGAGATTTAATGCTTACAAAGAAAAACGAACAATCTCAAATAAAGACCAAATATTTTCACAGAGTCGGACCCCAAAGCAGAGGAAACAAATTCAGACTCAAGGAAGTTGGCAGAGCTGTTGGCCAGCACGTCCCACAGATTCAGAGGACAAAATGCTTTCTTCTGCCCACTTGGTCCTGCATACTGAGCTGACCCCCCCAAACAACCTTCCTGTTCATCACGGGCTTGTGGGTACGTACCTAGGCCCTCCACATGCCTACATGAATATTGGAGAAGTGGGGACTCTTACATTGTGAAAGTCAACGCTGAGTGACAGCCCCCCACTGAGCCCTGTGTGGTCTGCTCCGAGCCCAGCCCGGCCCTGGGCATCCCCTGCTCTGAGCAGCCAGTGCCGAGCTCCTTCCACCCACCCATGTTCCTCCTCTTCCAACCATGACCTTTCCAGCATTCCAGCTGGGACCTCAGCTGCCAGCAAGGAGCTGAATCCAGTTAAGGGAAGGAGCAGGGAGGGAAATCTTTTGGGGACTGTGCCTGAGGTAGCTCTGGGAAGGGGACAGAAAATAAAGGCGGTACTCTCCTCGTTTTCTCTGTCTCTGCCTTTTCCTCCCTTCCTGGCTCTCTGAGCATCTCTCTGGCTCTGCCTCATCACTGTTATGTGAGCGATAACAATGGCAGTCCTTCATGGTCTTCCCACCTGCTCCGTGAAGTGGGGAAGGCTGAAATGATCCTTTGTCCTATTTAATATATTAGGAGCCAGAGGCTCAGAGAGGTTAGGTAGCTTCTCCAAGGTCACACAGAGCTGGTCACTCAAGACTGTGTTTTCCAGTCCAAAATGTTCTTTCCCACGGCATCACAGAAGCTCCCCCATCTCCTTCCCTGGTGTTTCTCCACTTGGGCTGACATCTTGACCCCAATTTCCCTTCTGTTCTCTTGACCAGGAGGAGGTAAGATTTGGACACAGGAACATCAGGAGAGGATGTTTTTGAAACCATTGGACATCTAAGCCCCAGGCCCTTCCTGAGCCAGCTCTGCCCAATCCACACACAGCCCATCTTTGCCCCCTCCTGAAGGACCCAAAAGACTGATAATATTTGGGTCCTGCCACTGGCAGCCATTTCTGGTTCACCTCCTGGGGCCACCCAAGTCCCTCTGGAGTTTGTTGGAAAGGACGTGGCCTGCTTCAGCACACAGGCACTTTATAATCTGACCCAGCCTCCGTATACAACACTGCCACGGGCATCATCCCGGTAGTAACCATGTGCCAGGAACGATGCTACATGATTTGCCCACAAATCCTACCAACCATTCTAGAAGGGAGGCCCAAGTAACATCTGCATCCTAGAGCTGAGCAAACAGAAGCTCTCGGGGAGAAGGAATTACCTCAAAGTCAACAGCTGGCAAGTAGCAGCGCTAGGATTTGAACCCAGGACACAAGCTAAGTAATTCCATGTTTCCCATGCTGGGTCTGGCACCCTCTCCCGGGCTCCCTCAGCCCTGTGCTTCTCCACTGGGACAATTCATTCTCTATGTTATCTTCACCTGCCCAATGCTTAGCCTCTCCACTCCACCCCCCACCCCCACCCCCGCCAATGCACCTTGAGCTGGGAACTACTCAGGGGCAGTGTGGGCAATGATTTTGGTGACTTGCTCATGTCCGTTTTTCCAGGCCAATGCACCCATTCTCCAGCTGCTGATTTTTTATCTGGAGAACTGCCTATGTAAGGAAGCTGGCTTGCCAGGAAAATTATGACATTCCTCGCCCCAACTGGGGACAACCTGTGACTGGCTGACATGAAAGTACCAAAGACCTGCCCTCTTGTGTGAGGTGGGATCAATTCTGTAATGCAACTCACGTTCTAGAGCTCCCAGTGCAATCAGGCTGAGCCTCCAGGCTTGCTAAGCCCCTTCACCTGCCCTTTTCTAGAAAGCACTCCCTC
This sequence comes from Rhinolophus sinicus, assembly GCF_036562045.2. Classification (NCBI taxonomy): domain Eukaryota; kingdom Metazoa; phylum Chordata; class Mammalia; order Chiroptera; family Rhinolophidae; genus Rhinolophus; species Rhinolophus sinicus. The sequence goes on along the minus strand of NC_133765.1, from coordinate 28,603,752 downwards.
CAGACACCATGTCCACAGAATGTCATGTCTCAGGCTCTCCTTCTAGAGAATCTGACCTCAACCTGGTCATCGTTGTGACTCAGGCCAAGTGGCCACTAGGAACTTCACATACATTTATTGAATGACTAGCCATTTCTCCTGTCCTCCATCAGAGCCTCTGCTCCAATCCCATGGGACTCCTCGGTCAGGCTGTGCAGAGAATCGGTTCTCAGCCAAGGGAAGGAGCTTGGTTTTCTGTAGTCACCACTTTATCCTAGACCAATGCCCAACACATAGTAGGAGCTTAGTGAATCTTTGTCGAGTGAATGAATGACGGACTCATCTTCCCCCTAGTCAGATGTCTGCCCTTCTCAATTCCTATCCAGTTCCTCCAAATCTTCAAGGCCACCTCAGCTATCACCTGCCAGGGAACCTCACATGCCACATTCACCCTGGCTGGCTTTGGCTTCATACCAGAGTGTTTTGCCAGCTGCCCATGCACCTCAGGGGTTCACTGAGGGACCTCAGGGGTCTCCCAGGGGCAGGGGGTCAGAAGGAGCCTGCGATGGGCTAGAAAAGACCTCCATCCTAGTTTCACCCAGAACCTTTGATCTAGTCCTCCGAGGTTTTGTTTGGACAAAAGTGCTCTGTGGCTACAAAGACTCAGCCACCCTATGCCATGTTACCTTTTCTATCTTCACCCCCACCCCAAGATGTGGGACACATCTTCCCTCACGTTGCCCCGTCCAAATTGTGTGTGTAGATGTCCTGCATGTGTCCCCATCTGATCGGGAAGTCCTTTAGGGCTCTAGCCTAGAGGTTAAAAGCACAGACTTTTGTATCCGAAAGACCTTGAGCAAGTTACTTAACCCCTCTTAGCCTCAGTTTCTGTAGCTGTACAATGGGAAAGCAACAGAGGTTCCATCTGAGAGTTGGGCAAGATTTCAATAAGATGAATCATGTAACGTGCTAAAGCACAGTGCCTGGCTCCTGGCAAATAATAAATGGTACCTTCTAGTATTTATTAATTACCCAGCAAGTGCTTTGGACATACTTGATAATTAATCATGAAAGTTATCATACTTTCCTTTGGAAAAAGAAGTTAAACCATGGATGTGTGTAAAACTCATCTTACGCTGGTGTGACTATTTCCCAGAGACTTAAGAAGGTATAGATCACCGGCCTCTAGCAAAAGCCACTCATTTCAGGCAGCTGCATGACTAAATAAGGTCTTTATCCCTTGCTGCAAAGGGACCAGAGACAGGACCCCAATGTCCCTCTGCTTCTTGAACATCTGGCTTTCTTCCAGATCCAAGCTCACTGTGTATAGACGGTAGGGAAAGTTGGAAGAGAAAGTTGGTTCTCATTTCCCAGGTTTGCTGGTGTACCTCAGCCTGCACAGAGCTGGGTGCATAGAGGATACTTGATAGTGTGAAGGAAGGAAGAAATAGAGCTATAAATGGATTTGAGATCCACCACGAAACTTCAGCACCTCGTATGGGTGTCTCTCCATAAACGTTTTCGAGTGAGTGAATGAACTCTAGGTTCGCTATCACATGCCCAGTTCTGAGCCCATGTCCTTGCCCGGGGGAGGCGTGCGATGAACATTTATGGAGGAAAGGAACTATATCCAGTATTTCCCAGAAAGCAGCTGAGCTTCAGCTGTGGTTGCCCTGCATCTCCCACTCATCCCAGACTCACAGACATGGGTCCCAGGGACCAAGCCCTTGCGTCCAGCCACCAGCCTGCCCTGGCCTCGGCCAGGTGGGGACGGGTTCTAGGAAACAGAGCAAGCTCCCCGTGGTGTACAATCGGGAGACTGTGTGATTGGCCCACCAGGGAGCTCATGGGTGCTGCCCTCGGGAAACACTCATCCCCCCCAAATGGACTGCACTTGAAAAAGCAGACGGCAGTGGCCCAGGGAGGATGCCAAGGAGTGGCACTGGCATCCATACCACCACACACGCACGTACACACATAACACAGATGGGGTCACATGGCTGTGCCCTGTGGGGCACGAGGCTCTCTGCCCGTGACCCATCCTTCCTCCCCAGTCTGCATGTAAGAGCCACTCTCCGAACAGGCGCCAGAGGCCCACACAGGTGGTCCTGCTTATCTCCCAGATACACCCCAGGTGGCACAACTCTGTGCACACGCACCCAGCATTACTCCACCTCCCCAGGCCTCACAATCCCCTCCCAAACACACCTTGCCTTCACCCCAGCAGGCCGTGGCCACAGACCACCCCGTGGTACCGCCAAGAGATGACACCATCTGTCACCAGGGACTTTCATGGATAACGGAACTCCTTGTAGCCAGGAGCTTGAGGCTCAGAGTTCATAGTGCAAGCCCAGAGACAAGTCACACGTCCCCTCCGTGCGGGGAGGTACTAGAGCTCTCTCTGACCCCCTCAGTCTGTGCCATGGGCAGGCAGAGGGCCCCTCCTTTGCCACTGCTGGGACTCAGTCCCCACTGAGAACCAGGAGGTGGCTCAGGCTCTGCAGAGCTGCCCGGCCTGCAGGCTGGACCGGTGCCCCCAGAAGTCTCTGTGGGTCCTCAGCGCATGGCCATGCTCCAGGACATGTGGCACTCTGAAGCCAGAGACCTCTTCCTGAGCTCCAGCCTTCAGTGCAGCAGCGACCCCATGCCTGCTTCCTGCAGGGGTCTCATGCCTGTCAGCCAAATGGGCCACCTCACAGCACAAGCTGGCAGGTGGGAGGAATGTGGCCTTGGATGCCCAGACAGGCCGACAAAGAACCAGCTCCATTAGGGGCGACAAGGAGGGAGCTGAGACCCTAAACAGGCAGACTGGTCCTTCATTCATTCATCAGGTCCCCTTCGGCCATGGTCTGGAGGGCCCCTGCAGCTGTACAACATGGGGAGAGCGACACTGGACTGGCATATAGTCCCCTTGGGTATCGTTCAAGTAAGGCCGAGGCAAAGGGAGTCAGAGATGCTAGGAGGCCCCATAACACCCCAGGAGAGCAAACCACCCAATAAGCCCCCTCCCCATGATGCCCAGGCTGGGCTTGCCAGGCCCCCCTGCCTGGGGAGCACAGCCCCCATGTGGTACTCACTGGCTCCGGCGAGACCTCACCCTGGTGTGGTGGCAGCCGCCCCCTCAGGCCCTGCTCCCCATCTGGAGAGGCCAGCGGCACTAATCAGCTGTCTGGTGTGGTGCGGGCCTCGTGGCTGGGGTTTAATTGACACCAGGTGGCCCCTCCCCAGGGGCAGGCTGGGAGGCGGCTCTGCTGGGCTGGGAGGCCAAGCCCTGGGCGCACCCAGGCCTGGCTGGTTCAGGCCTCCTCTGGAGAGATGAGGGCGGTCAGGCAGCAGCCGGCCATCCCCCTCTTCCCCTCCTGCTGCCACCTCCATCGTACACCCAGCCCTGCTTCCCCAGGCTCTGACCTTTCTTTCATTTCAGAGGCAACAGTGGCAGCGAAAGCGTCTGCCCAGGAGGAGGGTGGCTCAGGTTTCCCCCCAGCTGGCTGGGGGCATCCAGGAGTGCATGCACTGGGTCTGCAGTGGCCAGCCTGGGCCTGCTGGATCCTGAGAAGGGTCACCCCCTACAGTCACAAAGGATCCCCGAACCATCTTTTATTGAACACTTACTACATGTCAGGCCCTGCACAGTGCCCACACTGTCTCCGATTAAACCTCTTGTGCCCCAAGAGGTGGGTGTTTATTAACCCCACTTTGCAGATGAAGAAACTGAGGCTCAGAGAAGCTAATTTTCATCTCTAAGATCACACAGCAGGAGAGACACCAAGTCAGGGATTTTAACCACCACCTGCAAAGTAGGCCATTATTTTTTATGTATGGAAACTGAGGCTCAGAGAGAGGAAGCCAGTTCATAAGGCCACACAGCAAAGTGTGGCATTTGGATTTGCCATCAGATGTGTTGGGCCAGGCTGCCCAGAAAAACAAAGTTGACTGTTGAAACATCCGCCTTCTCTCTTGACCCACATGCATCCCTGCTTATCTGAGGGCTCCGAGTTTGAGGCATAGCTGAGCTTGGGGGAAAAAACATTGGATGTGCAATCAGAAGGCCTGTGCTGAACTTGCTGTGTGACCTTGAGCAAGTTACTCTATCTCTCTGGGCTTTGCTGCGGCTGCAGTGAACATCAGATGGGATGCCATGTTGAAAGGGTTTTGTGACTAGGACTCACTGGGCAGGAGTGGAGTGCCAAAGTGGTCCGAATTCTGCTCCAGTAGCCCTTCCCAGAGGCCCCCATCCCTGCCCTCTCCCCTCACTGCTAGAGGCAGCAGGATCCAGCAGTTAAGAGGGTAAGGGGGGTGGGGGGTGGGAGATGAGGGTAAGGGGGATCGAATATATGGTGATGGAAGGAGAACTGACTCTGGGTGATGAACACACAATGGGATTTATAGATGATGTAATACAGAATTGTACACCTGAAATACATGTAATTTTACTAACAATTGTCACCCCAATAAATTTAATAAAATAAAATTAAAAGAAAAAAACAAGAGCACACACAGGCTCTGCACAAACAGACCTGGGTTCAAATCCTGCCTCTGTGCCTCACCAACTCCATGACGTTCAGAGGTCACTTCACTTCTCCAGGTCGCAATTTCTCACCTCCAAAACATGCTAAAGAGCACTGCCTCTCTGCCTGGGCTGTGCAAGGGTAAAAGAGAAAATGCCCAGCACCCACCTCTTTACTCAACATTTGTTGAGCACGTACTATGTGTGGGTCACTATGCTGGGGAATAATGGTGGACAAAGTACTCAGTCTGTGCCTGGGTGGTGGAGAGACAATAAATGAAAACACACACATATAAATATGGAATATCTTAGAATAAGTCCTTGACAAGTAGAAGTAGCTATTGCTGTTTGTGCAGTTACCAAACAAAAGAACTCATTAAGCACCCACTATGTGCCAGGGACTATTAAGCACCCACTGTGTGCCAGGCACTGGGCATATAGCAGTGAACAGTGCCGACAGGGCCCCCTGTGCACAGGAAGCTGGCATGTTCCAATAATTAACCACGATAATAATATGGAGCAATAATGATTATATTACCATTCTCAGGCAGGACAGGTCCCCACACACATTGCGTGCCTCCGTTTTCTCTCTGATAGAATAACAGGCCTGTCTGCTGGGTCTGCCCCTCAGGGATCTCCAAGGAGGAGTGTGGGATTCCAGAATGTTCTTAGGTCTAATCCTCAGTGAGGCTCGTGGTCTCCTTTTGGTCTGACTTATGGCCATCCTGGCAGGAAGCTCATCCACCTGGCCCAGACCCAGACCCCACGTGGGTTAGGAGAAGCCGAGTCCGTGACTCAGCCAGCCTGGCTTGTCAAGCTAAGAAGGGAGCAGGCAGCTGGCTGGGCTGTCTGCCATCGGGTCCTTCTCAGTTAGACGTGGGACAGGTGACTAGACTAGGGTACAGAGCGGGGCTTCAGGATGACAAGGGAAGGGTTCTGAGCTCAGGTGACTGCAGCCCGGCCCCTGAAGGTGAGTGTCACTAGCAAAGAGAATATTCTAGGAAGAAGCAGTGCAAAATCACAGAGGGTGCTGCCTTGTCAGCGAATGAGCTTCCCGTCAGTCAAAGGGTTCCATGTAGGATGCTGTAAAGGGGACTCCAGAAATTGGGAGAGCTCCAGAAAAGCTAGTTGATATCTACTCCTCCTCTAGGCCTAATTTGGGATAGTACCTTCTCTTGGAAGCTGTTTCTGAGCCCATCTCCCCCCGTCCCAGGCGGATGTTTGCCCTGAGCTTACTCCTGTCCCAGCAGTGAGCTCACTGCACCAGAATTCCCTGTTCTCTTACCCACTTTACCCATAAGACGGAGCTCCACTTTCTCTATCTCGTGCACACCATTATACCCCAGTGCCAAGGCACAGATCGGATGCTCAAAGTCACATACCAGGTACTCAGCAAATGTTTCTCGTACTAATGAATGTGCAGACTGGGACCATCATCTCCTTTCTAACTTTGAATGTTTGAGACTTGAACAAGGAGCCCTGCCATTTTTTTCATTCATCTCCACTCAACAAATATTTCCTGAGCATTTACTATGTACCAGGCACTGTTCTAGGCCCTGGGATTGTAGCAGTGACCAAGACTGACAAACATCCCGGCCTTCACGGAGTCCACCATCTCGTGACTGTACTTTTAACTAGGTAATTTCCAGAGGTGCTAATATCCTGTTTCCCCCCCAAAAAAGACCTAGCCAGACAATCAACTTTAATGCGTCTTTTGGAGCAAAAATTAATATAAGACCCGTTTGTCAGGCAGGGTGTCAGGCGAGGTCTCTGGTCCCACTCCCCACATAAGAATGCAGGACAAGGTGAGGCCAAAAAGGAACACCCACGGAGCCATAGATGGGGAGTCACACCACTATAGTCCTACTGGAGCTGGGTCCGAGACACAGGAAGCAGGAGCCACACTATCTGCAACCTGCCGTCCACTTCTCTGCAATCCGCAACCCGCACTCTGTCGTGCTAGCTGCAATCCGCGCTTGCCAGCCACCATCTTCTTGCTAACCCCCATTTTCTGCTAGCGTAGCCACGGCAGTTATATTAGTGGCCAATGGCTCACTGGTTACAGCTGATGGCCATCCAATCACAGTTGATGGCTATTTACTACCTGAGCCAGCACCTTTCCACATGAGGCCGAGAGCCTGGAAACTGCACTCCTGGCTCTGTCCCCACACTGGTATGATGATATGATATGATATGATATGATATGATATGATATGATATGATATGATATATGATATGATGTTATATTATAAAGACCTGGTCTTGTATTATAGTAAAGTAAGACTGGGTCTTATATTAATTTTTGCTCCAAAAGACGCATTAGAGCTGATTGTCCAGTTAGGTCTTATCTTCGGGGAAACACAGTACTAATAACAATAGCAGCCATTGCCGTACATCAGGGTTTCCCAACCTCAACTATTGGATAATTCTTTGTGGTGGGGACTGTTGTAGGATGTTGATTAGCATCTCTGGTCTTCCCCCATTAAATGCCAGTAGCAACCTCCCCTCTCTCGTTGGGACATCCCAAATGTTTCCAGATACTGCCAAACACCCCGGCAGAGCAACACCACCCCTGGTTGAAAACCACGATCATTATTAAGCACCTACTGTGGGACAGGCACTTTGTATTCATGCATTTACTTAATTTAACCTCCAAAATAACCCCAGGAGGCAGGGAGAATGATTTCCATTTCACAGGTGAGGAAACAGAGAAGATTAGTCACTTGCTTAAGGCTCCAGGTCTGTGCACCTAGTTCTCTGAAGCGCAGCTTCCCCGCACGCCTGCGCAGAAGGGAGGGCTGCGGGATGCTCGGAGTCCGAGTGCCAGCTGCAGAGATCAATCTCAGAGGAGCGTGTCCCTTGTTCGGGCTGTCACAGCCAGCTACCATCATCTGGGAGCTAAACTCTCTCCTGGTTCTACTCCGTGGCCTCTTGTAGAATGCAGGGACTGACACACAGTAGGCCCTGTCGAGCAGCACCAACCAGTAGAAATACCCTGTGCGCCGCAGACCTAATTGTAAACTTTCCAGTGGCCACATTAAAAAGGTAAAACGAGACAAGTGAAATTAATTATAGTAATGTACTTGCACCCAATATCGTCGAAAATGATCATGTCAATACGTAATCATTATACAAGATTATTAATTAGATGGCTTACATTCTTTTTTTTTTTTTTTAACATCTTAGAAATCCAGTGTGTATTTCAGTTACATCTCAATTCAGCTCGTCACATTTCCAGGGCTCAATAGTCACACGGAACCTATGGCTTCTGTATTGGGCAATGCAGTTCTGGAAAGTTTCATTGATCGAAGGAAGGGACACAAGAGGTAGGATTTTCTCAGCTCAGTGGCTAAGGTGTCCCTAAGCCCACAGATTCTGGGGGTTGCCACGCGGTACTGTCATTTTTCAATTACTCATCACTCTGTCCTCCAAGTTCATCGCTCTTTCTGTCCTTGGAGCCCAGCCCACTGCTGGGCATCTGGGGAAGTGTGGTCTGGTGGTTTGGAAAAAGTGGCCTGGGCACCAATCCTGGCTTGACCACACAGCTACATGACTCTGACCAGACTCAGTTTCCTATCTGTAACGTGGGGGTGATGACAGTTTCATTGGAGGCAGAACTGCCCAGTAGAATTTTCTGTCATGATGGACATGTGGACCTAAGCTGGTATCTCTACTCATGTGTGGCTACCAAGCACTTGAAATGTAGCTGGTATGATGGATGAATTGATTTTCAAATTGTATTCAGTTTTAATTAATTAAATTTAAATTTAAATAACCACGTGTGGCTAGTGGCTACCCTGTCAGACAGCCCAGCTTTCGAGAACAGTGATTGGAGGATGAAGTTTAAAGCCCCTGCCACACAGGGGGCCTTCACCATCACCAGGCTGGAGGGTCTATAACATCCTTTGTGGAGGGCCCTCTTGAACAATCATCAGATACTGGTAGTGAGTGTGAGGACATTGCCCAAGTCTCGGGAAGGAAGCTTCTGAGGGGATAAGGGTCTGGCCGCTTGAAATGCCCCGTCCTGATAAAATGTACTGGGATGAGGTGGGAACTAGAAGCCTCAACTCTCAGAAAAGACTGATCTTTCAGAGGTGCTGGGAGGCTGTATGCTCATTCCAGCAAAAGCCTGGAATCTTGAAAGTCCACCTTTGATGGGAAGATGAGAAGGAAAGTGAAAGATGGCTAAAACCAGGCAACCCACAGGCTTGGGGTGGGGGGAGGTAGAGGCCATGGGATTGTTTAAACTGTGAGAAATGGGGATGGAGCGGTGCTTCCTACTTTGAAATAGCATTGACCTTTCTCTAGGTGACCTATCATAAAACTGCTAACTGTAGCTATCAGTTATTGAGGACTTACAATGTGCCTGGCACTGTGTTAAATGATTTACATGTATTATATCATTTAATACTTATAATAACTCCTATAGCATAGAGACTAGTATATCACCATTATAAGAATGGTGAAACTGAGGCTCAGAGAGGTTAAGCAACTTACCCAAGGTCACACAGCGACAGAGCTGGAATTTGAATGCAACTCTGGTCGACTGTGAAGCCATTACTCTTTTCTGATACTGTTCCCTTGTACAACCCCCCTTTACATTTCTATAGCTTCTTAGGAATTTTCTATCAATCTTGAAATAGTGCTATAAAGTCATGTCATATCCCCATTTGGCAATGATGAAAAAACTGGGCCACCAATAGGTTCAACAACTTATCTAATATAATATTAGTTTAAGGACATCGTTAATTAAATTGACTCTGAAATTGGTTTGTATGGTGTTTTCATATTTAAAAATAAAACCTCAGTCATCTTTTGTTTTGCTCAGATCTTTCTAATTTGTTTAGAGGGTTGCTATCTTCATCTTTTTGGCTCTGGATGTTCTGTAATGCCCCCTTGTGAAAAGAAATGACATTAGGACCTGTCTTGGCATCACATGAATGATGAGCAGAGACCTGGGCTAGAGATCAGTAGGTCATTCAGCTTGTTTTCCTTGCAGGTGACAAAAACAATTCTAACTGAGCTTTGAGGGGAAAAGAAGAGGAAGGGGGAGGATGGATTGGAACACAGAGCATTTGGAGAATCCAAGGAATCTGAGGAAATGCTGAAACCGAGTCTGCTCTGGGGATTCTTGGACCTTCTTTGAGCCACAGATTTAGCTCCTAATACAACCCAATCCTTCCATGCAAACCCCAGTTCAGAATTCTAAATTCTCAGGGAAGGAAATCTGATTGGTCCAGCCTGGGTCAGGTTTCCACCTCTAAGCCAATCAGCTCTCGTGGGTGGGCAGAAATAATGAAGTCATGGAATAGAAAGAGCTGCTGGGGATATGAACATCCAAATGGAGGGAGACGGTGGAAAGCCAGGCTGGTTGGAGAGCAAAAGAGGAACCCTTACATCTTGGAAAGAACCTTCTCCCCAAACCCAATCCATTGTGACGTGATGTCCTCTCACTGTCCCATCCTGCACAGCCCTCCTTCTTTAGAGAGTGCTGACAATTCTGTAATGCAGGGGTCGGCAAACAATTTCTGTAAAGGGCAAGATAACAAATACTTTTGGTTTCACAGACCATACCACGAGTATGGCTATGTTCCAATAAAACATTGTTGATGGATCCTGAAATATGATTTCATCACTTCAAATATTTTGTAAGTGAAAACTGAATCAGCCTTAAGAGGACTTAATATGTAATAAAGCAACTGCAAATCTGGGCATGAGTGAGTGGTACCAGTCAGTCTGCCTCTTCTTCCGATTCAGTGTCCAGGGGACATCAGTCAGCTACGTTTCACATCTGCCTCCTGGTCAAGGGGCTGTTAGCCACGTCTTGTTTCTTCTAGGACTTCTAGCTGTTGTTGAAGTGGGATCTGATTTTTCTTTTTTCTTTCTTCTTCTTCTTTTTTTTTTTTAATTTCATTGGGATTAGAAAATGTCACATAGAACAAAAAACCAGGATGGCACTGGACTAGAATATAGCAGAACTGCTATCCACCCACACCCTCCTGAGCCTAACCCCACCGTCAGGCTGCTGGTATCGAATCACATGTTAATAAAAAAAAGAGAAAATCAAATAAATTGAAATCCTCAGAGGTTTTGTTGAAGGCATCCGAGGCTCTGTTCTTACTTAATGGAAAGGCAGATGGGGGTGGACTTGATGCCAGAGCTTCCAGTTCCAGCCTTTGTCTTGGGAGTAAGTCCAGTTACTGCGGGAAGTGGGGGGGCAGGGGAGATGTTGGGTCTACAGCTTCCAGGTGAGGTGATGACAAGTGTGCCATGACTCCATGGCCAGTCTTACTTGTATGAAACCTATCCCTTGCATTTGTGAGCTGGGGAGGGCTGCGACAAACCCCAAAGACACACAAGATGCGGTAACAACCTAACCACAAAGGCTAACATCAGCCTTTCTCGAATTATGAGCGAGGCTCCATGCTAAATGGTTTACATACATCATCTCCCTGAAGTCTTCACTTCCAGCTAAGAAGGTGGATGCGATCGATTATTATCCCTTTATGACACCCGAGGAAATTGAGGCTCAGAGAATTGCGCGAAGTAACTGTCTTAGGTTGGATTCTCCCAGAAGCAGACCCTGAGATGAGGAGTCATGTTTACGACATTTATTAAGGAAGAAGGGATGATGGGTAAAGGAGAGGGGAAGAAGGCAGGCAAGGAGCGATATCAGGCAAGGTCCCAGCCCTTTGGAGGGCTCTGGAGTGGGAGGTCCACCTCAGAGGCCATTCTTCTTCAAGGTGAGAGGTGCGGGGTTTGGTAGTTCTATACCAGACATTCATGGCTAAGGGCAGCCCTAGGGGAGTGCAGACACAGGGCTAGCAGACCTCTTAGCCTTCCTAAGAGATCACAGGAGCAGCTGTTAGAAGCCAATGTGCATAGAAGAGGGGGAGGGGCACCCAGAATGGCAACTACTCAGGGCACAGGGTCAATGAATAGAAGAGCTGGGATTCAAAGCCCTGGCATCAAACTCCAGAACCTGGCACTTGCACCCTAAGCTGGTGGCCCCCAAACACTTGTGTATGGACTCACCCAGGTTCTTGTCAGAGTATTGCTGGTCTTTGCAGAAATGAGAAAATTGTAAGGGTATTTTATTTTTTATTCCTCAAATTCTGGGTGCTCTCATTTTTTTGGTGAGTAGCTAGCCTTTCTTTTATAAAACAAGATGACAGTCAGTTGGAGAGCTCTTGTTTGGGTTTTGCTTTGTTTTTTGATGTCTTGGCAAAATAAAAAGCGGAGACGATATAACCAGTTTCCTTAAGGTTTTTTTTTTTTTTTAATTCCCTTGCCTTTAATGGTCATCAGCCTACATGGCCTGTAAAGGGTCCAAGAATATATTTTGAGTTTCTCCAATGGCTGAGAGCAGTATTTCTCAAAGAGTTCCATGAAACATGAATCCTCTAAGATACAGTGAACAAAGGGGCCAAAAAGTTGGGGAACTAGAACCCTAGCCCCTTCTGGGAGAGTTTATGAGGTACGTAAGCACATTACAGGCTCTGACAAGTCCCGCAGCAAAGAAACACACTTAACTTAGTTTCGTCCAGTGTCCTTCTTCTTTTTGACCACACTCCTTAGTCTGCCATGAATACACGTACATTTCAGGAAAATTCTGGGTACTGGCTGAAGCCACTGTTCTCAGGGCCTAAACGTGTGTTTTCCCTTATTTGGCTTGTTAGTGGCTGAGACGTGATTTCACATGTGCGTAAACCCCCAGGAGAGCTTCCTGCCGCTATAAATGGTGCAGGGGAAACAATGACCCAATTGTCAAACCCTGTGGTAATTTAGAGCCCTTGGAAGGGCAGGGACTCACATTTACGCTATTAGGTAGGGCTGGAGTCCCAGCTTGTCGCCTGCTGCCCTAGAACTAGCCACCCACCCCCAGGAGCAGTAGTCCTGGATTGTTCAGACAAACAGCGACCGTAGGGCATATTTTAGAAGCAGAAATGCAAATATCAAGTAAGGACTGCAGGTGCCAGGCACCACCCAGAGGGAAGGGGAGGGCTGAGGGTGTAGGGTGAGTGGGAGTGTGGAGACTAGGGTGAGTGTAAGTGCGTGGGGTGAGCAGTGGGAATTTGAGCATCTTGAAAGTGGGCGAGTATGAATGTGTGTGTGTGTGTGTGTGTAGGTGACAGAGTATGTATCTGTGTGTGTGTGTATATGCGTGTGTGTGTACACACGTGAGGACGGAAGGTCTGCTCCTGGAAGGTAAGGTGGGGCTTGAGGGGTAGGACCATCTCTGGGACAGGTAAGCCTATGAGAAGAGGGGCTGAGCCAGAGGCCAGTGTCCCCCCTATTCCCAACCCCACCCCTACCTGGAGCTCAAGCCACCTGCACAGGCCATACCTGCTTCACCCCCAGCACGGCCTGGCCTGGGCCTCCCAGAGCCTCTTTCAAGATGTAGGAAAAGCCTAAGGGGCAGGTTCATCCCAGGGCTCATTTGAGGGGGAGAAACACACCGCAATGTGGGATGCACATGTCTGACCACTTCACATCCACGGACAGGCGATCCCTGGACCCCCACCACCTGTCAGACCAAGCCTGCAAACCTTATCCTGGCATCCAAGGCCTTCAACAAATATCCCCCATTCAAATCCCAACCGTGTTTGCCGGATGCCCCAAACTAAAACACGTACAGATAGCTTCCTCTGTGCGAAACACGTTAGTTTAAGTATTTTATGTCATGTCACTTGAGTAGTCACCACTTTCACGAAAAAGGTACCATTATGATCTCTGTTTTGAAGGCTCCAAGAGGCAAAGTGACTTACCCAAGGTCACCTAGCAGCTTGGCGGTTTATGGCCAGGACTCGGACTCGGATCAGAGGGTTACCCACCTGCCTATGTGTTCAGGGTGCTCCTGGCTGAGGCAGAACTGGGTGGGGGTAGCCGACTCCCCGAGGTTAGTATCTCGAGTTTGTTGTCCTCCAAGTGTGGCCCAGCAAATGACAGGAGGACCAGCTGCCAATCGCAGTGGCGCCCCTTCTAGCTGTGCAACTTCGAGCACCCATCACCTCTCTGAGCCTCAGCTTCTGCAACTACAAACTGAGGCGAACAATTCCCACCTCCACAGGCTGACGCTTTAAGCAAGGCAATTCGTGATTGAACGATTGCAAAGTGTACGAATCGGTGGCGTCACTGGCACCACACCTGCCACGTAGGTGATTAGCAACTGTAATTGAGTCTGAGTCCAGCCCTTTGAAGCTTGCATAATTTCTCTTGCCACGTCTATAAAATGAACGAGGATAAACGGCTTGCTTCTTCCAGGAAAGCTTTCCTGATTGGTCCCTCTGTCAGTACTTGTACTTCGCAACTTTTACCGCCGGGTTTCTCAACCTCGGCACTGCTGACATTTGGGCTAATTCTTTCTTGTGGGGGGAGGGGGAATCTATCCTGTGCATTGTGGGATGTCGAGCAGCATTCCTGGCCTCTAGTCATTAGATGCCAACAGCATCCTCCAGTGGGACATTGCCAAATGTCCCCAGAGGGAACACCGCCCCTGGTGGAGAACCATTGGTTTGTTGCCCTCACTTGAATTCATTGCGATCTGTCAGGGCTGGAGACTGTCCAGCATTGCAGTTCAGAGCACGGGTCCCAGACTCTAATGGGCTGGGTTTGGATCCTGCCTCCACACTTAGCACTGTGTAACTTTGGGCAAGTCACTCACCCTCTCTGAGCCTCAGTTGCTTCATCTGTATAAGGGGTACAATGGAGTATTTGCTTTCACAGGACTGTTGTGAGGATTAAATGAGATGACAAATGTTATGTACTTAGCGTGGTGCCTGGGAACAGGCTGATGGGAGACAAGGGTGGGTCTGGAGGGTCTCAATGTGGGCAAAGGTGAGCAGGAGGCAGGGGCCAGAAGGGTCTGAGAAGCTGTGTCCCTGCCACCTGCAGCTGGGTGGCCTCATCCATGCCTTGTTTCTGGCTCCCGGACACTTCCCCTGCAACCGGTGCACGGAGGTTCATGAGCTGTTCAGTTCCGATGATTTGCAAGGCCTCCCTCTCTAGGCCCAACACCTGCTGTGCTTGATTGATGGTGGCCCGTGGCCACAGAGGACCACAAGCCAGAACCGGGGCAATCCATTAGTTCCAGGCCCCAGGGAAAACTGCCACCCTCTCTTCTGCTTGAAACATGAGAAATGGGGATGGGAGGTTCTGGCCTTGTCTCACACCTCCTCCTCACATCAACATCATCTCAGAGCTAAATGTTTACCTCTGAGCTTGATATATATGAGCTTGAAATACTTAATGTTTATTGGTTTTTTTAGCCAGGAATTATGCTAAGTTTACCTGCTTCTAATCCTGACTATAGCTCTCTAAAGTGAAAGCAATTATTATGCCCATTTCACAGTTAAGGAAACTGAGGCTCTGAGAGTTGACGTCACTGCCCGGCCAGGTCACATAGCTGGTCTAACTGGTATAGCCCGGGACGGAAATTCAGACACCGCAAGACACTTTCACTTCTTGGAACCTCAGTTTCCCCATCTGCTGAATGGGGCAACTCATACCATCTACCCTATTTGATGGTGGTGAGTGGGAAGAAATCATGCTCGTGAAAGGAGTCGACAAGCTGAGAGTGTTAGATACCAGTTGCTACTCTCAGAGAGTGATTGGAGGCCAGCTGGGGCCTGGGTCAACTCTCAGCCGAGATGGAGCATTGTGGGGTACAGAAACTCAGGGTGAACTTTGCTCTTTAGTTACACCACAGTCATGCTAGTAATAAATATTAACACTAGCAATTAACATCTGAAGAGTGCTTCCCCGAAGGGGTGGGGGTGGGGCCAGCACTGCCCCAACTACTTATGTTAATTCATGTAAGCCTCACAACACTGGGAAGTAGGTGCTACAGATACAGTCATTAGACCTATTTTACAGGTGAGGAAATAAATGGAGGCTCAGAGAAGCTGAGCGACTTGCCTGAGACCACACAGCTTGCACAAGGTAGAGCTAGAATTCGACTCCAGGTCTGTCAATGTGCTCTTGCTCCTGGAGTGTGTGCAGGGAAGAACTTACTGGAACAGATGACACCAGATCTTCTACCCCCTGCAGCATGGTCCCCGGGGAGGGCGCTGGGAGTTTGAGGCAGTTACCCTACAGCTTCTTTCCCCAGGTCTCAGTTCCTTCTGCTTTGAATGAGTTGAGGAGTCCCTCCCTCACAGGCTGATTTTCCAGATCAGAAAAGATTTTGTGGCATAAAAGCACTTTGTAAAGGGAACTTCAGAAATTCAAGGTACTTACGAGCTTGTTGTGCCATGTGTGGACCCAAAAGAGCAAGAGGTTTGGGTTATTGTCTTGGGGTTGGGCCCCTTCATCGGTCTGCACTGGCTTCCTCATCTGTCAAATGGAATTGGGTGGTTCTTGGGATTAATGAGAAAACGCTGAGTACTGAGTCAGGCACACAGCAGGTACTCAATATGCAGAATAATATTTACATGTATGTGTATTTATATTCACACCATAGCCATCCCTAGGGAAAGAACTCATCTGTGGCTGGCCAGATGGAAGAATACTTAGCTAGGCTATGATAATTTGCATTGCTGTTCAGCAAACATTCACTTTCCTCCTCTTCTCACACTGAGTGGAGTTTACAGCCTCTTCCCATTGAAAGGCTGGGTCATGTGACTTACTTTGGCCATTGGAAAGTTACTGGTTATGATGTGAGAAGATACCTTCAATGTGTTTGCATAGTTTGGCTTGGCTCTTCTGTTCTGGTCATCTGCCATAGGAAGAGCATGCCCCATGGAGCCTGTCTTTCAGCCTGAGTCCTGAAATAGGGAGACATGGGGAGCAGACTGGAACCCACGTGAAGTCTAAAGAGGAGACCCCGTTAAGCCTAACCCAGACCTACAGACCCAGGAGCATGAGAATAAATGCTAGTTGTTGTAAGCCATGGAGTTTGGGGAGGTTTGTTACACAGTATTATTGTGGCAATAGCTGACTGATACACTGGCCAATGTCACATCTCAAGATTCCCTCTGCACAGCAGACAACAACAGAATTCAAACCTGTTTGGGTGACACTGTGATGCAGTAATTTTCAAATTCTTTATTGGCATAAATAATTCAGACATTGGATTCTCACTAAACATTGCACTAACCACAAGAAACAACAGGCTTGCTGGCACAGAGGCTCACTACCTGCCCAACAGCCCAAGTTAGAAATACTTTTTTGAGAAGTGTAGAAAACTTTATAAATGATTCTGTACAAATATACACAATGGACCCTCCATCCATCTGGCCATCCTTTCTCAGATGGCATCTGAAACGATTGTTCTTTCCCAGCAATGAGACGTTGGCAATGAGTGAGAGAGAGACAGAGATAGACAGATTGAAAGGGAAAGAAGTGGCCCCAAAAGAAAAACATGAAACCAACTTCTTACATGAACTCATTCTGTGACAGTCGATGCAATCGTGGAGAAATCAATATGGGCCATTGGTCCATGTTGGTCTGTACAAGTAATAGTCTTTATATATATATATAATATATATGTATAGTATTTATAGGTATATATACTTTGTGTATAGAAAAGGTAACAGCATAATTTACATATAGAGAAAGCCTTTTTACAGTTACAAGTTTTCTTAAGCTCATAACTTTGAGATAAATCAACCGACCGAACCATGCGGTAAGTGTGTGGAGTGAACTCCAGTACAAGACCAAAGCTCAGGGAGAGAGAAACGAGAGGCTTAGGGTGGGACTAGACTGCTCAAGTTTGGGATGTTCTCAGCCTGGCCCAGCCATGGGCAAGGGCACTCAGCCGGTGTGATCAGGTCATCTGGCCCCAGTGAATTCCCTTGGCCTCCATCTTGGGGCCTTGGAGGGGACTGGTCTGGCCAGAGACTTCCCAGCTCCCTGAGATTGAGACTGTCCTATGGATGCTGACCCCTATATTAGCTGAGGGGTGTCTATGAGACTCGGGCACCCACGCCCATGTCCACCAGGGCACAAGTATCTAAGAAAATGGGTAACACCCACCATCTCTCTATTGTAGTCTCCTATTTTTTTTTCCCAGGAAGATACCCCTAGAGGTGGAATTCCTGGGGACATTTCACTTGATCTATTGGAAGAGAAACCACACTCACTGAGTATCTACTGTGTGCCAGGTATTGTGGGATGCTATGGACATTTATAATTTCATTTATTCCCTCCGACAACGGACGGATAGGGATATACTAAGTGCTATGAGCAGCACAAAGCCAAGAAAATTCAAGGTCTGCTTTGGGGGAACTGCTGGCACTGAGAAATTGATTGTGAGGTCATTATCCATGATAGAGAGTGGCTCAAGAAATGCACGTTGAGTTGAGTGGAAGCAGGTAGACAAGCCCTGCTAATTTACAGCAAATACACACACATACCCTGAGGGTCCTATGGTCAGCAAAGATACCATTTCCTATCTTTCACGCCCTGACATATATTTATAGGGACAGTGGGACACACCATCCCACCAAGATGGTTGATACATTCTCTCGTACACTTTAGGCTGTATTGCAGACTTGGCTTGTGGCCCACTATGATGCCTAGGTCTTCTTCGGCCACTCTGGAACAAACTAGTATTTTGCCCATCACACTTGTATTATTTAGTTGAAGACTCTTAAGAGTAAGGTCTTAAATTTCCCATCAATAAATTTCCATGTTCATGCACGTCTTCGATCTCCAGGAAAGAGACCATGGCGAGACAACTGAGGGTGGCAAGACAGATCTTTGTGCCTCAGAGAGCGCAGAGACACGGGTCTCAGAGGAGGTAGAAGGAAAGTGAAGCAGAATCAAAGAGAAGGAAGAAATGCTTCAGGAAGAAGGGCAGATGGCCAATCCATCCATAGCGGTGACGCCCACTGACTGAAGAACTCGATGGATGAGGACTAAAGAACAGAGATGCTGTGAGAAGGCAGGCAGTGACAGATAGGGACGCCGACAGGGCCAAAGGGAGTCTGAGGCAGCCTGAGTCCTGACTGGCCTGCCTCCAGCAAGCACAAAACCCTCCCAGGACATCTTCTTCCTCAGGACACCATGGCCAATAGCACAGATCAGGGCATGCTGGGGGGAGGGGCGGTGAGAAGTCAAGGTCTCCATGTCTGAGCCAGGGCACCTTTGGTTCAGGGATGGAGTCTCCCAGGGCTTGGCATCAAGCTTGGAGGAAAATAGGGAGGGAAGGTCAAGTGTCCAGGGGCAGGCTTTTAATAAATTATGATCTTGCCTCTGAGCCTGCACGTGGGCTGTTCCTTCTACCTGGCACACTGTTCCCTACCTCCTACTCCAATTCTCAAATCTCAAGTCAAAGTTCAGAAGTCCCCTCCTCTGAGAAGCCTTCTTGGAGAACCCTTGTTGGGGTTAGGTCTCCTCTGTGGCCTCAGGACCCCGTCAGAACTTCTCTATGTCCTCTGCTGAATTCAGGTTCCCTGGAGGGAGGGGCTGCTATTTTCCTCTCTTTTTTCAGAAGCACAGCAGGCACTTTCTAAATATTCACTGAATGAGTATATGAAGTCTTGGGGAATGCAGGGATAGGGTTGCTTGATGCTGGGTTCAACTGAGGGTGTTGCAAGAGTGGCTGGGAACATGAGCTTTCAAAATATGGGGACATTTTTTTAAAAGAACCCTCCAGCTGTTTAACGGGAGGCATTTAAAACCCACCATGGGCCAAAAAGAAGGAGCTATGGTGGTACTGGAGGACCATGGGCGGAAGCCGTGCCTTGTGGGATGGATCCAGGAGCTCGTGGGGAGCAAAGGCTTCCAACTGGAGGACAGCTCGGAAGTGGAGGGTCCGAGAAGCTGGGTGACATCGTGCCTGACTTCACCATTTGGGCTCCCAGCCGTGGAGCTTTCTGAGGAGGTATTCCCAACAGCAGGGTCCGGATGTGTATGGAGGGAGGGGGGAGAGGAATAACAATTTACAGCATTCCCTGGGGGTGGGGAGCACAGGGGCCTCAGCAAAGATTGCTGAAAAGGAGGAAGAAAGCAGCCCACACTCACCGTGCCTCCTCCCTAACGCCCCTGTCTAGCCAGGCACTGCCCAGCTGGCTGCCCAGAGTATGCAGGGGGTTGCACAGCACTCCGTAGGAGGCTGATTGGGAGGGCACGTGGGCCCGGGTGGGGGGACTTGGTGTGGTAGGACAAGTACATTAGGTAGCCTGGTGTCTACACTGTAGCTACATAGCAGTTACTTGAACTTACATGAGTTCATATGTACCCATTTTAAATTATTATTAATATTATAATTGTATTAGCAACACAGATAGAAAAATAAACAGGGAAATGGCTGCATTCTTGGAGGACCAATGCATTGCATTAATTGTCCAGGACACACTCAAGCTGCCACGGCCCCAACCCCCGAGCCGGGCTGAGGTGGACAGAGGTTGACCCACCAGGGAGCAGGGCCCCAGGCGACTCAGCATCCTTCTTGGAAGGTGCTTGGCTGAGTGACCCCACTTCCCAAAACAACTTTCCCAGCCCTAGTCCTTTGCGATGCTGGATTGCTCTGCTCCCCAATCCTGGGGCTGCTGGAGCCCTGGAATCTGATTCTGGGAACTACAGAGCTTGGCTACACCCACCACAGCCTCCATCCCCAAATTAGCCGAGTGGGACAGGATGCAAAGGCCACCTCTTGGCCATACCACCCACGTTATTGCTCATTTCCACCAGAGACAGCCGTTACAATTCTCTTCTCCACAATTAACTAGAGATTGGAGGAAGGGTGTGGAGGTCCCAGCTATCTGGGGACTCTCCTCCCTGGGGAAGACAGAAAGGATGGCCCTGAGTAGTCCCCGAGAGCAGCGCTAGGAACTGCCTAATGCCAGTCTTAAGATTTCAGTTCAAAAGGAGGCTTTCTTTCCAAGAAAGACCGTGAGATGATGGAGTGGGCTACTGTGGAAGGAATGAGGGCGACTGTAGCAGGGAAAGCGAGGCCTTGGATGGGTGGCCTGTGGGTCACTTCCTACCCCGTGAGCTGGAGTTTCAGACCTTGTCTTGTCCATGTAAATAATAAAGAACCAGTCAACATTCTCCTCCCCTAGGCGGCCTTCAAACCATTGGAGATGCTAAATACTGCTTTTCAAACCCATCTGCATGCCATAGTTACTCCAGGAGCCCCCTCCTTGAGTTTTCCCTGCCATCTCCTTCTCTGAGATTTCCTTTTTTCTCTGATGAAAAGCTACAGAAGGCGGGAGGCTGGGCTTGGATCCCAGTGAGGTGACCAGGAGACAGCGTGCTCAAGGCCTCATGCTTTGGCTCAAACCAGTGACAATCAGATGGGGACACTGTGCTCCTTAAAACCTCCCAGTACTTTCCCACTGTTCTCAGAAGACCTTCGAGACCCTCCTCAGCCTGGACGCTCCTCTTCCTGCAGCCCCCAGCCCCCAGCCCCCAGCCCAGGTCATCCACTGTCCGCTCTGCTCATCTACTCGGCCCCCAAGCTGTCCTCGTCCTGCTTCCTTGACCTAGAATGATGGTTCTCAACTGGGGGATAGGGGGGTATTCTACCCGCCAGGGAACATTGGGCAATGTCTGGAGACATCTTTGGTTGTAACAACTCAGAGGGGTCGGAAAGGGATCTAGTGGTAGAGGCCAGGGGTGCTGTTCAACACCCCACAATTCACAGGACAGTCCCCCACAACAAGAATTAGCTGCTCCCAAACATCAACAGTGCTGAGGCTGAGACCTTGCTAGAATGATTGTCCCTTCTTCCAGATCTCAACTGAAAGATCACCTCCTTGGGAAGCCCTTTGCCCACGGCTCCCTCCACTGTAGGGCCCCCCCATCTCATGTTACTGGCCCTCCCACTGGTTTTCCATCCATAGGCCTACGTGAGTTGTCATTTATATACTGTTGGCTGTCTTCCTGCCTATCTCCTCCACTGGGCTCTAAGCTTCACAATGAGGGAGACTCTGGTTCACTCATCACTGAAAGCCGAGGGTCTCAGATATAGTAGATGCTCAATAAAGAACCCATCGCATACATGACTGGTTAGGAAATCAGCCCACAGAATTCCAAACCGACCCAGACTTCAGCATCTGTGTGAGGAGTCAAGGACCTCTCTCCCACCTTGAACAGCCCACTCACCTCTCCACGAAGGCTTTTCTGCCTACTGTGGGCTTGTGTTTCTTCCTGCTATCCTGGCACCAGTCTTTCCAAAATTCTCACTCTGGCACTGGAGGTCAGGGTATTTTTAAACTAAAAGAACTAGCCTAGCTGGTATCTAGATTTTTTTTTTTTAATGTGGTGGAAAAGAAAAACTAAGATTTGGTTTTAATCATTAGACTTTCAGATCTAAGAAGGCATGATGAAAATAGCACTTTGGCATAAACAATTGCTGCCTGCTCAATGGAGGGAGGGAGCCGTTCTTCTGAGCTAATTTAAGCTAAATACATGGCAGCTATTTTTCATCTCTACTATTGTGTAACTTTCTCCTCAGCTCACGGTCCGGGGAGATGTTATCTGGCAGGAGGTGGTGGTAGTGGAGAATAAGGGGAGAAAGGAAACGAACAGGCAGCAGACGGAAAGTACCCTCAGCCACCAGGCTGGTTATTAGAGGTGTTTCAAGAACTCAGGAGTAGAGCTGGTGGTCCAGTAGGACCCCAGGGTATTTTACCTGGGTGAAAACTTGATTTTGAGCCTTCCATGCATGGCAGGAAGACACTAAAAAGCAACTTGGAGTCAGGTTCCTGTCCTCCCCTCTCTGTGCAACATTCCCTAACTTCACAGATGTCCAGAGGGAACAACAGAAACTTTTATAAACCACTTCAAGTAAAGAAGGCCCTCGCTGCTCCCCCACCCAGTACCCCACTTATATACCCTCTCCTTAAAGTCCCGAGGGCCTTCCAGCTCCATTGTCACGGGGCTGGGGGAGAGCATTCAGGCCGCGAGGGAAAGCTGTTCCCTCCAGGATATACGATCTCTCTCCAAGCAGGCAGATTACCAAATGGGATCATAGGAAGGGTCTTACGGACAAGGTCTTCCTGCAATTTCCAAGTTCCCTGATTGAACATAAACCTTTGGAAGGCCGTCAGAGACTGTCCACCAGCTACAGCCGAAACTTCAAATGACTGGACTTCTGGAACTTTCTGAGGCCTTTGTTCTAAACCCACCTCTGCCTCTAAGAAGGGTCCTCACTTGGGAGAGTTTACCCTCCCTCGCTGGGCCTGAGTTCCTTCTTCTGGGAAAAGAGGGAAGGCATGAGGTCAGAGATGGTCACTCAAGTGCGTCGCAAGTGGCAACTTGGATGACCTTCGGCTGCATCTGTGGTCATAGGAAGGCGTGCTGTGATTGATTAGCAATGTCTGCCAAGAGTACAGGAGGGGGCAGCGGGGGCAGAAATGTCACATATTTCCCCTTCTTGGACAACATCATCCTTCTAGATCTTCATCCCAATAACTTGGTTGAAGATACAAATTCAGGTGAAGACCTAGCTGACCCCTCAAGGGCATGACATCTTCTATTATTTCCACTCGGGTCTCCAAGCCATGGTATGGTGGGGAAGTCACCTGCACACAGCAAATTTGACCCCTCCATTGGAAGATAGGATCAGCTAGAGTTTTCCTTTGTGGCATCCTTGTTCACTGCCCACATGCATGGAACTGGGGTCTACCATCATCAGGCCTGGGCAAGGAATGGGAGGTGGCAAGGGGCAAGGCTCAAGCTTTCTGGGGCTCAGCTTTTCCTCAGCCTCAAATGGAAAAGCAAGAGCAGCTGGTGACCATGGGCCACCCCCGGCTCATCTCTCTGCCCAGATGCATCTCGATTAGCTTCCAGGTCCCTCATTCACAGTTCCAGCATCTGGGGGACTTTGGGCTAGATGGGGCCAATCAACCTTTTCCAGCTCCTAGAAGGTGACCTGGAAATGCTGTTCTTTTCTGTGGGCTAGTACATTCAGTGGGCCTTTGCTCTCAGGATACCATGCAGGCTATCAAGGTGAATTCACAGAGGTCGATCTTACTGGGGATTCTGAAACAGCCTGGGAAAGCTTGGGAAGAGTAGCCGGCTGACAGCCTTTTAGAGGTTTTACCACACAACAGTGTCTTAAAAGCTCTGATAAGTCCTGCGACCAAGAAGTTTAATCTTGTTTTGCCTAAGCATTTCCAATGCACATTTGTCCCAGAACCCTTCCAATAATACACGTTCATAGAGTCTGCTGTGGCATTTAAAGGTCTATGGAACATGTTTGTTAAACTGGGTGTTACCTGGATCATGCAAACTCCAGGCAAAGCCTATTTCCTCCAGCTCAGTCCTCAAGAGAGGAACAGCAACCATTTCAACCCCATTGAGAGGAATCCTTCATATTCGTAAGAGTTACGGGGCTGAGTCCAATGAGCAGGGAGGGAGGACCACTCACTGGCGAGCCTCTTGGGACACAAGACCACAGTGAAATATCCAGTGTGAGAGAGGATGAGTGAGAGAGAAGGAGAGAGCCAGGCTGATGGAGCAGGCTGCTTGGAGAAGGGGTGCTGGAGGAAGCCAGGAGCAGCTCTGCCAACACACATGCATGTTTCCTGGAAGCCCGGCAGCTGCTGGCAGCCTGTCAGTCTGGGAGTACAAGTGGGAGCTTCCGTGCAAACTCCCACGCAGGTCCCCACCTCCACTGCACCTTCCTTCAATGACTTCCTGTTTTTCCTCCCTCTCTCCTGGTTACTAGCAGCAGATAATGCCAGAGTCTGGAGCTTTAACAGAGGCTGGGCAGCCGGGCATAAACCACTCAAAATGGTGGTGGGTTCCTGGGAACAGATGAGTCCAAAGACTCATATGTAAAATGTTGCCTCTCCTAGTTAATAGGCTGTTGACATCTATTTGTCATAGTTTCTTGGCCTGTGAAATGGGAATAATGGTACCTACCTCCCAGGACCATCCCGTCACAGGGATTCAGTTGGCCTGGCATGTAAGTGCTCAGTGAACGGTGGCTGTTAAGAGATGAATCATTACTCTGCCTCCCAGGGCCCAGATGCCTGGGGACACCTGACCAATGGGTCTCTTTATAAGTCATATCCATTAAACCTGGCAAATTCCCTTGAGATCGACAACCCAGGGCCTGGCTATGGGAATCCCACTACTGCCTGGTCCTGCGAGTGGAGCCCCTTTGGCTGCAGGGAAGGGTGTCTGACCCCTTGGGCCAGCACCTCGCTCTTACCCAGCAACCCTTGCTCTCTGCATTCTGTAAACATTTACTGAGCACCTACTATGTGCCAGGCACTATGCTAGATGCTAGCACATAGATAAGGTGAAGAGGTCACGGGGACTGACGTGTTCACCAATTCTCTGGCCCAGCTGGCTAGAGAATGGGCATGGGCTGCAGGGTCTCAAGACAGGAGTCGGGAATTTGGGTTAAGAATCAGGAACGAGGCCCCCTGTGGCATGATGCAGAGAGAGTCAGGAGGAATGAGGACCTTTGAGACACCGGGGGCCTGTCTTCTGGGGCTCAGACTGACATCTGCTGGAGCTCATTCCCTGACAGGTGTCTGCAGGTGAGGGCCGGGGTGAGGGATGAGGTGAGGTGGGGGCTGGGGACAGTGCCCACCTGAGGCTGCTCAGACACCTCCTCACTTCACAGACAAAGCCGAAAAAGACACAGCAAGCACACAGCTCACAGGTCTGTTCCTCTGCCACTGAGTGAGAGTAGAACTAAAAACAAACGTCGTGTCACCAACCACTTCAGACTGCGCTGAGCACATGCATTCAATGGTCATGTGACAGTCAAACTACAGATAGGCCGTCCACCATCATCCACGAAGCCCAGAGCTGTTGGCTACCAGTGATGGAGGTGTCAGTCAGGGGCAGATTTAATTAAAAGCAACAGCAATGCCCTGACCCTTGTGGCCCAGGGGTTCTGGGGACCGAGCTCCCAGGGGGGTCTGCCATGGATGGAAGGTGACCCATCAAGGCACAAAAGAAAGCTCCTTAGAGGGTGTTATGGGTTGACTTGTCCCCCCTAAAAATGACAGGTTAAGTCTTAACCCCCAGTACTGCAGAATGTGACCCTATTTGGAAATAAGGTCATCACAATGTAATTTGTTAAGATGAAATCAAACTTGAGGAAGGTGGGTGTCCTTATAAGAGCCAATAGTCCTGCTGTCCTTATAAGAAGAAGGAAGTTCAGACGCAGAGACAGAAACCCATACGGAGCAGGTCATGGGACCATGGAGGCAGAGTTTGGTGGGATGCAGCGACAAGCCAAGGAATGCCAAACACTGCCAGCAAACCACCACAGGTTAAGAAGAGGAGGCAAGGAAGGGTTCCCTGACAGAGGGAATCAGAAGAGGTATGGCCCTGACCACACCTTGATTTTAGACTTCCAGTCTTCAGATAGCATAAAACCTTCTTCTTCTGGTTTTCCCCCCATTAGAGTATGTAAAAACCAGCTGGTGCGCTGGACGTGGCCCACAGGCCATAATTTGCTAGTCCCAGCTTTAGATCTCTCAAGGTGGTGATTGGGCCTGGGCTAAGTGTTACCATTTCCTTCGTGCTCTTAGGTGACCAGCCGCAGGTGGGGACAAGAATGGCGGGAGGTGAGGGAATCTGGGTTTGTGTGGAGGTTGGGGGTGGGATGTGTGCACATGGGATGGGAGGTGTGAAAGTGGCAGAACCAG
This sequence comes from Rhinolophus sinicus, assembly GCF_036562045.2. Lineage (NCBI taxonomy): Eukaryota > Metazoa > Chordata > Mammalia > Chiroptera > Rhinolophidae > Rhinolophus > Rhinolophus sinicus. The sequence goes on along the minus strand of NC_133765.1, from coordinate 28,577,700 downwards.
GTTTCCTGAATACAGGAGTCTAGTCCCCAGAGATCCATCCAGGGACAAAGAATCCCAGATAGAAGTGGAGAGAAAGAAGGGGGGCTCCATGGCAAGGCGAGATGTTTCTCTTTTTCTCTTTGACCCGTAAAAGGAAAACCAGGACAAAAGGGGATTAACTGGAGACTGGGAGTCTCCGCTTCTCTCTGGGGATGATGACATGTGGGGACATCCCCACAGAAGACCAAGGGAATGTTTCCCCTGCAAAAGAGTCCCTGTTTGGTGAAACCCCTGTGTCCTGGAAGAGTTGGGTGGAATCCACTATGCAAACCCACATGCCTTTCAAAGAAGGCAAGGTAAGGCTTCCTGGTGAATCTTCACTCTGTGGACTGGTGCACTCGGAAGCCTGTATGTGTGGGTTTGCTGAAAGAGAGGCACAGACAGAAACAACATGCTGCTGGGTGCTGGGTACCTGCTCGCGGCTGTGATGAGACAAGTGAGCGCGTTTACGTGCGCGTGCGCACACACCCACACCCACACCCACACACACACCTTTGTTTCTATAGGAGTCACAGGCAAGGATGGCAAACTGTGATGTAAAAATACAAACACCCCCTTTTCCTTTCTTTGCAAAAGACTGATGAATGTGACCTCCTCCCAACACTTCACTAGTGAATAAAGGGTGCGGCCACCCAGAAAGCAGTGGCTTGGTTTTTTCTGGTTTGAAATGTCTGAACAGCAAAGCTGGCCTCTAAACAATTCAGGGTGGTATAGCCAGGAGGGTGGCAGGGAGGGGCTAGAAGCGGGTGTAGGCTGGCTGCCACAGCTGGGGACAAAGTAAGGACGTAGCAAAGAGTGAGGTCAAGAGCAAGTGATGTGGGACCCAGGGATGGGCCCAAGGAAACCGTGTCAGCAACGCAGAGAAGCTTCAAAGGCACAGAGAAGGTTAGGGCTTCTCCCTGGGTCCCTCAGGCCCTGTCCGCAACCTCAAGCTGGTGCTACTCGATGGATGGAGAAGGCAGCCATTGGAGACCCTCCAAGGCTCTGCGTGACCATGGTAGTTAATGCTGGAAATAAGAGGCTAGAGGGAGCGGGTCACAGCTCTGGGGAGCATTTCAGCTTCAGAGAAGCTGCACCCTGCCTGGTTCTCCCTTTCTCGTTTCCTCTCCCAGCACAAAGGTCCATGACAAAGACTGGAATCCAAGGACCTGAGTCTGGGTTGGATTTCAGGCCCTCAGGGGACCGCTGGGAAGAGGTCAGGCCCAGGCCTGGGGTTGGTCCTCTGGTTGGCTGTTGGACAGGGAGGCAGCTGCTGCCAAGAGCTGCCCCCAGCAACACCAGAATGGCTGGGGCTTGTGCAAATGTGTGTAAAATGTCTCCAAGACACACAAATGAATTCAGAGCCATGGAGTTCTCAGTTCCCCCGAAGAGAAACACTGACTTAGGAGAAGCCCACATGGGGGCTTTCAGTCTCTGGTCCCATACAGGTGGGAACACAGGGAAGGCATTCGGGAAAGTTCTTTGCGAGGCACAGGGGATTCCCTTGCCCAGGGTCTTGGGAAGCCTAACTAGTCTCATCAATTTCCCAGTCAGGAAGCAGGGTTGGCCCCCAGAACATGAAGACCCCCTCTCCTGTCACCTGGTTGGATGTTGAGTCTGAGCTCAGGTAGGGTTTTTGAAGTCTTAGTTCCCCTCTCTGGGAGGCAGATGTCTGGATAAGGTAGCAACCAGAAAAAAAAAATCAAGCCTGGGCAGTGCCTAGGAAGTAAAGAGAGGCCGTGGGCCGCCCCTGGGCATGCTGCCTGCCGCCCTGTTATTGCCCTAGTGGGGAGACAGACTTCCTTTTGGTGCCAAAGCAGATGAATGGGGACCAGGGCTTTGGGAATGTAAGACCTACACTTATTAGGTATGGAACATCAGCAACGTAAGACAGAGGCTCCCGGCATCACTCTGCACGCCCGACCTGCTTCCAGCATCCTTTCTGTGGAACACCTGATCCCAAGGAGGTGGGGAAGAGCCGCCAGCCCAGATGGGGGGTGAGGGCGAGGGGCGGAAGGCAGGGGCACTGACCAGACATAACAGACCTCTAATGGGGAAGCCTCTCTGGGCCTCAGCACCAGGCTGGAGTTGAGAATGCAGAACCTCTACCAACAGCCTTCCTCTTTGCCTTCCCAACAGGACATTTTAAGGGCGAAGGGGAGGGGGGAATCCTTTGCAAACAGGATGCTGTGTGTACACCATATAACCCAACATACACGTATCCCAGGAACCCGCATTTGTCATTGTGGTGGACAGTCTTAGCTGGTGTAAGTGCCGAAGCAGAGGGAGGGGAAAAGAATGTCCTAGAATCCCCTCCCCAGAGCCCCAGTTCTCAGGGCCCAGACTTCAGGGGCTGTCATGGGTGCAGGTGAGCTGTAAGGAGCCCCCAGAAGTCATCCTGGCTAGAGAGCCACTGTGCTTTCCAAACGGCAGGGGTGGGGTGGGGCCAAAAGGGGCAACGCTGTCCCAGAACAGGAGAAGAAGGCAGCAGTAGGGAGCTGGAGCCCGGAGAAACCCAGAACTCAGGACATGCAAGACTGTGTTGCTGCACTTCAGATCTATACAGGCAGCTGACACAAACTGTGACAGGCTGGGGTTGGGCCTCTGGGAACAGATGTTTACAACGAAACAGCTTAGTCCCCCTGCCCAGATCTTCGCCCCACAGCTTCCCCTGAGTTGGTGCTCAGCTCTGCATCCCATCCCATCTCCCCAGAGAGCACAGCTGGAACCACTACACAGATACCAGACAGCCGAGGAAACTCTCTGGAGCTGGGGCAGCCTGGCTCTTGCTGGTCAAAGCGTACTAAGAGCAGACGCATCACGCACCTAGACACACATGGACACACAGTCTGGTCCCGCGAATCTGCCCAGGTCGGCCTCCTGCCCTCACCTCCAGGGCCCAGGGGCTCCACATTCAGCCTACACTGCCCCGTGCCTCCCTGATCAATTCCGTGTCTCTCTGGCTGGTCCCGCTAAGTCCCAGCTCAGGGGTCCCCAGCCCTGCCTGAGCAAAACGACATAGGTTTGGGGTACAGGGAAGCCATTGAGCTCAGTTGTGCAGTGCTCCCGGGTCAGCTGGGGTCGGTACCCTCTGATGGTGAACCTCTGGCCTCCTAAGCTGGCAGAAGACAGAGCAGGGGACAGGTGGCTTGGGAGCTGAGGCAGCTGGGCGCCGTCCCTTTGTCCAACAGTCACAGCCTGGAGTGGGGAGAGAAGGGAGAGAGTGGCAAGAGGTCACATGGATATGACAATGCCGTCTTTTGTGAACTAGCACGCTCTCTGAGAGCTAGGTGGTTTGAGGCGAGTGGTTCCCAGCCTCTACAACAAAAGGTGGAAAGGACCACTCTTTACTGAGGTCCTACTATGTGCCAGGCTCTGTGCCAAGTGCTGCACATACCTGATCTCATTGAAATCTGACAATAGCCTGCAAGATAGGTATATTATACCCTTTTAATAGATGAGAAAACTGAGGCTCAGAGAGGTTAAGTGTTTTGCCCAAAGGTGCACAGCCAGGAAACAGCAAGGACAAGATTTGAACCTAGAACTCTTCCCACTGGAGCATGCAGCCTCTGGACTAAGGATGGTCACCCAGTGTGTGGGTTGGGTTGAGGCCATGTGGTGCTGAAACACCAGCGTCCATGCCGTGTGGAGTCACGGAGTATGTTTGGTAAGGGCTGGAGGTACAGGAAGAGGGGGTGAGACCGAGGTGCTCACCACAGACTCCTGCTATGAGTAGCTTTGCTGACTACTGTTGAGACAAGATCTGGGTGATCAGGGGCAGAAGTTTGTGCCTAATCTCCCAGGATGGTTCTGGAAAGAGACCCAGAAGGTAAAAAGGTAATTTTTGCCTAGGAGGTGGCAGAGTGGAAGGATCAAGATCATGGACTTAGGGTCTAGACCAACCAGGGTTCCAATACTTGCTCTGCTCCTGGCTAGCTGTGTGATCTTTGGGGAGGCACTTAACCTCTCTGTGCCTTGGTTTTCTTATACGCAAAACAGTGACGATAATAGTGCCTACCTCCTAGGAGGCCTCTTAGGGTTTAGTGATATGGTGCAGACAGAATGCTTGACACAGCACCTGTCACTCATGTGTTTAGTCAGTGATACCCAGATGACAGATACTGTGCTGGTGGTCATGGTAATGATGTAGACAAGTGCCATGCAATGGACATACAATGCAACTCAAAAGAATTGGAAGCAAGAACTCGAACAGATACTTATACCCCAATAAGCACTGCAGCATCATTCAAAAATAGGCAAAAGGTGCAAAAAAAAAGGTGCAAAAAAGCCAAGTGTCCATCGACCCATGAATGGACAAACAAGATGTGGTTTATACACAGTGGAATATTACTCAGCCATAAAAAGAATCGCAGTCTAATACATGCTACAATGTGGACAGATCTTGAAAACATTATGCTAAGTAACAGAAACCAGACACAAAAGCATACGAATATTGCATGCTTCCACTTATACGAAATACCTAGAATACAACAATTCATAGAGACAGAATACAGATGAGCAGTGGCTAAGGGCTGGGGAGAAGGGATTGGGGAGTTATCGTTTAATGGTTTCTTTCTGGGGTGACAAAAATGTTTTGGAAAAGTGGTGATGATTGCACAACATTGTGAATGTAACTCATGCCACTGAATTGTACACAAAAAGGGCTGAAAGGGCCAATTTTATGTCATATATATTCTACCACAATTAAAAAATTAATAATGGAATAGATCCAAACTGACTTGCACATTTTAAATGGATGATTGATATATGTGAACTCCACCTCAACAAAGCTGTTAATAAAAAGGATACCAGGCAAGTCATCTGTTGTAAATGTTCTAGTCAAATTTTAAAAAGTTAAAAAAGTGAAATTAGTCTTAAGAGTATATTTTATTTAACCCAATATATCCCAAACATTGTAATTTCAACATGGAACCAACACTGTATATGTAATACAACAAATTATACTACATTATTTTCTTTCTACAATTTCTGAAATTTCCTGTGGATTTTACACTTATAGCCCATCTCCACTTAGATTCGCCACATTGCGAGTGTTCAGTAGCCACACGTGGCAAGTGGCTGTCATTGGTCAGCACAGCCCTAGACCCTCAAAATACAAAGAGTGGTGTGTGGACCAGCGGCCGTCGCATGACCCTGGAGTTTGTTGGAAATGCAAGCTCTTGGGCCCCACCCTAGCCCTACACAATGAGAATCTGCATTTTAACAAATTCCCGAGATGATCTGAATGCATATTAAATTTTGAGGTGCACTGCTCTGGAATGCAGGCTTGCCCCGGCCTCACCTCTAATTTGCCATGTGCTAAGACACACTGGGATTCCAGAAACCACAGCTCCTCAGAGGTGACCCCTAGGAGAGGCAAACCCGAGACCCCAGAGGTGAGTTTTGAGTTAACTGCCCACATCCTTGAGACATGCCAGCTGCAGCTGAGGCCTCTTGGTGGGTCCCCTCTGCAGATTTCAAAGCCCTAGACAGGACCCACCTCCTGGGCCTACTTTAGCCAAGTGCTCCCCCAAACCACTGCTGGCCCACTCAGCTTTGGGAAGGACTCCAGCATTGACCACCACTACCAAGTGACCAGCTCGTGACAGAGGAAACTATAGGAGCTGATGTGGTGGGAAAAGCAAACTCCAGACTAGGGAGTTGAAATCTGACTTGTGTTCCCAACTCTGTCACTGACACCCCATGTGGATGTGGTTGAATCTCCAGGCCATAGTTCTTCCATATGTAAAAGAAGGAGGTTGGATAAATCTGGAATGGCCAGGGAAGGCATCCCATGCACTGATTCTGAGTAACTGCTGGTGGCTACCAGGAGGGCTGAGTGCAGACAAATGTGCTGTGATAGATTAGCCATGTATCCATGAGTGCAGGAATAGAGCACAGACCACACACACTTGTCATCAATGAAATAGGTAATCCCCAGGACTTTTCTACTTTGACATTGAGAAGCAAAGATGACTTCTGTCTCTGTGAGGCTTTCATTCATAGCATCGTTTCATACTTCCTCTCTGAGGTAGGGGTTATGATGTGGAAAAGAAAACAGCTCCAGGCAATAAACTGAGGGCCCAAAGTGGGAAGGGACAGAGGTTGGAGTTGCCCTGAGATCTCTGGATGCCAAAACCAACCCCAGTGGCTAGACAAAGGAAAAGTCCTCCACAGGCCTAGTGTCCCCCCACCTTTACCTGGTGGGTGACTCTGGGGGAGGCAGGTGTGGGACCATGCAGCCCTTTGGGGGCCTTCTGGTTTGGGGGAAGCTTCTGAAAAGGTTGGTCATCCTTTGCATTAACCTCAATTCCTACCATGCTGACCCGGCCTCTGACCGTACCTGGGACCTCACCTTCTATTTCTCTCTCTCCTGCCCACCATGATCTGGTCCTTCCCACTTCCTACCAGTCTTCCCACCTCCACGTGCTCACTCCCACCTGGAGGGCTCTCATTTGTGATGTGGGGGCCTGGTGTCTTCCCCAAGGCTTTGTTTTAAGTTATCTCCTCAGAGGGGTCTCCCCTGACCCCGTCCCTCCATCTAAAGCCCCCCTCCATCACTATTACACACTGGTTTTACTGTTTTTTCAACACTATCTGAAATGACCCTTTGAAAACATGTTTACCTGCTTATTGTGCCCGCTGTAGAACGCAAGCCCTCTGAGGTTAAGGACTTTATTTTGTTCACCTCTGCACTCTCACTCATAGAACAGTGTCTGGCACAGTGTAGGTATTTCATACACACAGACTGAGTGAAAAAACTGAATGAATGAATGAATGCATGAATGAATGACTGACCCGAAAGTCCCATCACGCCAGACCATAGGTTTCTTGTCCTCTGTTTTCGCAGTCCAACTCCACAGTCAACTATAGAAAGGAAGGCCCTTTGGCTCCCCCTCCAACAACTAAGCTTTATGCCCCTCTGTTCATTTGAACTCCTAGGAGGGCAGAGTCCACGGGGTGATGGCCCCAATGATATGTGAGTTTTGTACCTCCAGGCACTCCTGGGACCTGCCCAGAGCTCTGACACTAAATCTCCAACTTGGCCAGGAGGGAGGTCCTCAGAGAGATGACACAGGTATCTCAGATGGAGCCACTACTGATCTCCAGGCAGGAATAGGGGGAAGGGAGGGGCATGTAGCCTCTTACTGAGGAAGCCAGAGAGACACTCATGACAGGGAGTAGCTGGGAACCTTCCCCATCCTTGTCTCTGTGCACCAGAGAATGCTGGAAGCTGACAGCTTCCGTGATGGGAGCAGGCTGCTGGCCCCGGGAGAAGATTTCCTGACACCCAGGCCTCATGGAAGGGTACGCTGAACACCTGACGTGTGGGGCTTGGTGGGTTCAGGGCACCACCTCACCACAGGATGCTCTGACTCATTGGGCATCCACTTGCATCAGAAGAATCAGGTAATGAGGTAGCCATGGTAACCACAAGGACCAAGGCCCCGCACAGCAGACTCTAGTTCCCGAACCCCGGAGCAGACGCCCCTGCACAGAAACCTGGTAGGCAAAGGTGGTGGCTGGGGAAGGGAGGTGGGTATATGGAAAGGAGAACATTGACAGAGGAGTTGGGGAGGCGAGCAGAAAGGTGACAAAGGCCAGTGGACAAGTGCAGTGGGGACAGAGGTTAAGGTAGAAGACCTACTCTGCAGACTTCCAGAAATGTCCAGGGTGAGACAGACGGCGGTTTCGCTTTGGCAGTTTCTCTAGCATGTCCATGAGCTTGGTGAAGGTAGGTCTCTCTTCTTGTTCAAAGGCCCAGCAGAAGAGAAGAATGTCCTAAAAGAAACCAAAAGGGGGTGATTTAACATAAATGGTGACTTCTTAATTACTCCTTGGTACCTTGGCTCTGTCCCTTTGTCTACCCATTTTGCCCACGTCCATATTCCTCCATCACCCATCTATCCATCATGTATCCATCTATCTCTATACATCTCAATTCATGCATTCACCATCCATCCATCCATCCATCCCCTTTCTGAGCCCATACAGTGTACCCTCCATGAGCCCACACAGGTGAGCCCTATTCTACAAGGCCTGGGATACACTCTCAAAGAGTTTCTGGCATTTTTCTCCACACGGAGGGAAAAGAGGGAATCCTGAGGTCTCCATCCACATTCCGACACTATAAGTGCCCTTCAAAGTCACAGAGGGGAAAATTAGTTTTAGTCATCTCCTCACCTGAGAAAGGAAACCTAGAGGCAGGTAATACTTAAAAACATACCAGAAAATTACTCCCTCCCTGACTCATCTGTCTTCAGATGAAAAGAGGGGATGGGATTGTTCCTGCTGTGTTTTAGTGGATGATTATTAATTTATACTCAGGCTTTTGTTTCTGTGCATTTTGTTCTGAGTTGGATGATGCCTTGGAATTTTTTATGTAAATGCAAATAAAATTAGAATTATGAATACAGGTGATATTAATGCATACCTTTTTAAACTAACAGAAAAAGAGGGATTCACTGGGTCTCCCAGCAATCCATTGCTAGGAAAAACCTTGCCAGGTGCTACTGCACCCTGATGGCAGGAACCTGAATTGCAAGCATAGTTCAGAGGTTTTGCCTTCCACGCTCCAAATCATTATAGCACAAGGCTGTGGGCATGCTTTTCTGTCACCCTTTGGGAAGGCATCTGTAACCTTGACACACAGGAAAAAGAAGGTGCAGAGCAGTGTCTGCTTCTCCCCTTGTCCCCCAGACCTGGCACTATCCCGGACTTACCGAGATTTCTTTTCCCATGCCGATCTGGCTGAGGTTTGGTTTCATGCCTGTGCCCATTTGCCAGATTATTGCCTCTGCTGGTTGAGTCTTGAAAGGCCACTCCCTGGCATGGAGTTCATACCAGATTGTTCTGTCGGGAGACATTGTTAAAGCGCTAGTGGTGAGATATGTCACTCATATCCCCTTACCAACATACAACCACTCAGCCAACAGCGTTGGTGTTTTCCTACCTGGGATGTACTTATAGTTTTTTTTCAATGTCTCAGAAGTCATGTTTATCCTAGGATACCTTCTCTGCTGCCTGAATTAAAATGAATCAAAAGCTAGAACATAAATAACTCAATAGAATGTAGCTAGGACCCTCTACTTGTAATTTTAGGAAAACGCTGTAAGGGAATAATTAGGGATGCAACAATCATTTACAAGGATGTTCTCTGCAGCTATATATATATATATATATATATATATATATATATATATATATATATATAAAATAGTGAAAAAAGTAGAAACAATGCAATTGTCAATAAAAGGAACAGGTTGCATGTATTACAGTAAGTCCATAAAACGAAATGCAATACTATACTATTATTAAAACTTTTCAAAGAAATGTTGCTGACATGACCAAAGTTCTCAATATAGAATTTTAAATGCAAAAAGCAGGGCACAAGATTGTATACAAAGGCATATGAAAGTCTTTTAGAAAACCATTACATATATATGGACAGGAGAATAAAGAGAAATATAGCAAAATGCTAACCATGTTAGCTAATTTGAGGGGATAGGATTTATTTTTTCTTTTGTATTTGTGTTTTCTAAGTATGAGCCATCCCACCGAGGAGTGGAGAGGGGAAAAAAGAAAGATCTGAGTCAGACTGCCTTGGGTTCAAGTGCTAATTCTATTCTATACTGGTAGTATGACGCTGGGCATGTCACGTTACTTCTCTGAGTCTGGATTTCCTTACCTGCCAAATTACAATGATGATAAAATTGCATGGAAGAATGTTTATCTGGGATGCTGAGTGCCAGAACAATTCGATGCCAGATTTATTCTAGAAGGATTGATCGTATTACCATTTGTTTCATAAATCATGCCATTGTAATGGCCGAAGAAAGGACTGTGCAGTGAGTAGCATGTGGAGATGGATGGGGCAATGGGCTGGGCAGGGTTTTAAGGGATGCCGGGAGGTATGAGTGGCAGTGAGGACCATCACATGCTCAGAGGACGCAGGGTGGTTGCTGAGCTGCACCAAGAGGAGAGGTCTCAGCTCACTGAGAACAAGATTCCTCAACTCACGGACCACCTAAAATCACCGTAGGAACTTATCTTTCCACTAATCTAATGTATGTAAATTTGCTTTAAAGAACAGGCAGCACCTCTTTACCCATCAGAGAACTGCCTCCAACCAGCTATTTCCAGGGTTCCATTTCTTAGCGTCTCCTCTCCCCTGCCAACCTCATCCTTCTGGGGTAGGGAAGGGTGGTGATGTTCAGATGTTGGGATGTTGAATAAGATGGTTAGGAAGTTCTCAAGTTAAGGTGCTAGGTGATTACTGTTATCCTAATAAACAATAACACTTACTGAGTTTTCACTCCTGCAGTATGATATGCCCCCTCCTTTTGGGGACTGTGAATAACAAACTATCTTTTCAACAGCCCTCATTTCCCAATCCACTGGACTTATCGTGCCTAAATAATAACAAAACCTCTACTTTAAAACGGGAGGCACTCTCATTATCCCTATTTTACAGATGAAGAAACTGAGACTCAGAAATGCTATGTATCTTACCCAGGGTCACACAGCAAATAAGAGGTTGAATCCAGTTCACCTGACTACAGAATTGCATGACTGGCCATGACGCTATACCGGAAAACCTACACTCCATCCTAGTCAAGAGTCCTTATTAACTGGGGCAGGAACTATTTGGGGAGGTAACCCTGTAGTTGATGGTTGAAGCCTGGTGAAGGAGGCACAGATAGGCTGCAGGCACTGCTCATGGGAAAGGGGGAAGGGAGGTTCTCGGGAGCCTGGTGCTGTGCTGGGTGCCTCATAGGTGTTTTCTCACTCAATCCTTAGCACACCTCAGTGGGTTTTATTATCTTTAATTTAGGGTTACGGGAAGTAGGGCTTTGAGTGGTGAAATGACTCTCAAGTGTCTGTGGTTAAAAGCGCCAACTCTGGATTTAGGATGTCCCCAAGTTTGACCTCCATCTCCACCACTGATTCCTATCAGACAAGGCACTGAGTCACTGGAAGACTCAGTTTCCTCACATGTCATTTGGGAGCAACAATACCTGCTTCGAAGGGTGTTTGTGAAGATGCCACGAGACAGCACCATGGAAACCTCAACATGGTGCTCCCCTAGCTTTTAAAAGTCCATTTTGTTCTAAGTCGTGCCTGAGTGAGACATTCCCAAGCAACAAGGTGCACCTAATTGGCAGGAAACCGGAACACTAGGTCCCTCGGTATTCAACAGTGTCAGGAATAAAAGCCTCATTAAAACTTCCTTCCAAACCCAACTTTCAAGAGCAACTCACTTGAAGAAAAGGAAATTGCTAAAGACCAAAACGCCAGTGCAAACCTAATTACTTACTTTGGTACATTTTGTTAATTACATTCTTTTTTCTTCTGCTCCGTTTATATGAAAATATAGCAACTTAATTATTGCAATGTGGTTTCAGATAACAATATCCAACTAGATAAAGATTAGGACATAAACTAATCACGGCAAATGACAGCCTCTAATGGGATTCAAGGGACAGACTCCATGCCCATTGGCACTGATTCAGTGGAGAACATCAGCACCTCTGCCTGCATCGGGCATCCAGCTTCAATCTTGTCCGTCTCTTTCCCATTCTCCATGCAGTAGAGTGATTGTTCTAAAACTCAAAATATGACTATGTCACTCCCCCTGCTTCATAACCATCAATGGCTCCCTAGTGCCGAGAAGGTGAAGGGAAAACTCCTTAACTCAGCCTCTACATCTCTGCAGGGTTGACTCTATTTCCCTCTCTAGTCACTCATCTCATGACCCCAGCCTCATTTTCTCCTGATTCTCTATCCCTCAGCTCCCTTTCCTCGCCCCTACTCCTCCCCATATGTTCTCCCATTGTTGGCAATTTGTTTCCTTCTACCTGGAATACCTCATACTACCCTCACCTGGCATACCTGTGGTTAACCTGTAACTTAGGCTCAGGAGTCACCTCCTCCAGGAAGCCCTCTCTGGTCTCCCAGGCTGGATTTGGTTTTTCCTTTAGTCCCATAGTCCTGGTGTTTATCCTCAGCATAGCACTTAGCATACTTTGTTAAAACCGACTGCTTTGTCTGTCTTCCATTAGACAAGATAGAGTAGGGACCTGTGGTAGTTTTAAAATATGTCCACAAATGCTTTCATACTCCTTCCTGCAAAAAATAGACCCAAATTCCCCTTCCCTTGACTGGATTTAGAGATTTGATTCTAACAAATAGAATACGACAGGAGTGATGATATGTAATTTATGAAACGAGGTCATAAAGGCAGTGTGGCTTCTAGCTGCCATGTTGCGAGGTCACTCAAGCAGCCTATGGAGAGGCCGACGTGCTGAGGAACTGAGACCTCCTGCCAACAGCCAGGTGACTGGGCCGCTTTGGAAGTGGATCCTCAGCCGGTCAAACCTTCAGTGACACTGCAGCCCTGGCCAGCATCTTGACTGCAACCTCCTGAGACATGGCGAACCAGCTCAGAACCATGCCCACTCAGCTAAGCCATGCTCAAATTCCCGACCACAGAAACTTGAGATAATAAATGTTGTTTTAAGGCACTCCATTTCGGATAATGTGTTCATAGGAGGCATCCGTACATAATTATTGCATGAATGAGTGATGGGTGAATGAATGAAATGAATGAGTGAGTTCGGTAACTTGCCATAGTCACATAGCCAGTTAGAAGCCAGGCACGAAGGCTGGCGAGGGTCGCTTTCTATGATACCCCGCTCAAATGGCCGCAATCTCACCCTGGAATTCAGCCACCTTTGCCCCCACAGACAGGTGCCCTAGGTCTGAAGGAATGCTTGGGAAGTGCCCCTCTGCCCAGGCTGGGGCTCTCAAAGGCCAGTGTGGGCCACCTACCCGAGTGCAAAGACATCTGAGTGCTTGGAGAAAGGGAGCTTGTCTTCCTCTGTGTCAGGAGACAGCTGGCGGATAATCTCCGGTGCCAGGTGGCACAGCCAGCCATTCTGGATGCGTAGCTTGTCCTCCCTCCTGGAGAAGTAAAGCATAGAGTGAGCCCCACATCACAGCCCAGGGAGGACCAGTCCCCCAGCACTGACCCAAGTCCCTGGACCACCTGTGCTGGCTTTCCTGTATCCCCTGTTGGGCACTGCCTGACCTTGTACTGGAGGCTGAGACACAGGGGGAGGTGGTCTAGAGAGAGACACGCAATACCCAAACCATCATCGGGTGCCTTCGCCTCTGAGGCACCCCTTTCTCCATCTCTACTCCACAAAAACAGCCGATTCTTGTTATCCATGGGAGTCACGTTCTAGAAAGTCTCCGCAAACACTGTATTAGCAAATACGGAGTTGTTGCTCCTAGGGGAAATACATATACACACGTGAGCACACACGCATGCACACCTCAGGCACAGATCATCTTCTTAAATCCTAAAAACAACTCATTCTAGTCCCTTTTATTTTCTTTATTCTACACAAGAGAAACCAAGGCTCAGAAGTGTTCAGTGGCGTGCCCGAGGCTGCCCCATGACCAGGTGCCAGAGCTGCAAAACCCCGTCCCACGGGCCTCAGAGCTGAAGCATCTTGCACTGCTTCCCATGGCACTGCCCTCTCCTGTCTCCATCCCCCCCAGTCAACTCTGTATGACTGAAACAAGAAGAAAGACGGACCCCTTGTTCATCCTCAGCTGGGAACATGTGCGCCAGGCGACTCACATTTCCCCCCACCCTGTGCATGCTCGTGAATGACTGTGAATGTACCCCGAGTATGGATGTTGGGGTTGCAAATAAATTCGAGAAGGCGAATCCGCCAATATGCAATCTGTGAATGATGAAGATTAACCGTATTTACAGAGCCCCTGCTTATGCCTAGGCTCTGTTCTTGCACCAGGAGCACAGCAGAGAATAAGACCAAGAAGAGGGTCCCTGCCCTCCTGGAGCCTGACCTTTGGTGGGGAAGGTGATGACAAATGAATGAAATAAATAGGAAAACATACAGACAGCGATAAGTGTGATGCAGAACATTTAAAAGGGGCTGTGTCAAAGCTAAGAGGGAGTTTGCTTGAGATACCATGTGAGCTAAGATTTACCTGACATAAAGGATCCAGCCACAAGAGAAGGCTCTTCTAAGCAGAAGGGAAAATTAGGACAAAAGCCCACGGCAGGCCCTGTCTGGCGTGTTCTAGAATCCTAAAGAACATCAGTGTAATTGGCATACATGATGCCATCCCATGTATCTATGAAAACGTATATATCCAACCCCTTGATGACGGGTCTTAAGTGCCTCTCCTTTCATTACTATACATAATGCTGCCATGAACATCTCTGGGTAGGTACCACGAATATATCCCACCACCCACATCTGATTATTCTTTACGGTAAATTCTTAGAAGAGACGGGAAGCTGGCTCCCTTCACACTTAAGTCTTTAGCAAGTACAGAACTTTCCATTGGGGACTGAAATCTGACCTCCTATGAGGCTTCCCCTGATTCAAGACTCCCAGGAAAGGGCTCCTTAATACGGGGAGAGTAGGAAGGAGGGGGAGAGGGAGAGATAGATACCTCGAAACATCAAGAGTGAGCCTGTGAAAGACAAGAGCCTCCAGTATGTGGGGACCTGAGGCTGACTGAGTCGTATGGTTCTTCTGAGCTTTGTAAGGTGTGATGGATGCACTGTCTCCTTAACTGCGTGCGTTCATATCCCATAATGATTCTAACCATATCTGAACACCTTCTAGAGCGGTGCTGTCAAACATAACTTTCCATAATGGTGGAAATGTTCTCTATGTCTCCTGTCCAACATGGTGGCCACTGGCCATCGTGGCTTACGGAGCAATTGAAATCCAGCTACTGCAACTGAAGAAGTGAACTTTTAATTTTATCGATTTTAATTAAAGTCAAAATAGCCATACGTGGCTAGCGGCTACCATACTGGACAGACTATTATTTACTACAAATGGCTTTTTGACTTCGCTATTTAATAGGTTACTTTTTAATGGGACCATAAGTGGAAACTAGCACTTTTTAAGTACACGTTAGAGTTAATATGGAAAATGTTTGTTCACATCTTCCCTAAAGGCATCTTGCAGACGATGATGGGGGGAGGAAAGAAGCCTGATGAGCGAGGCTCCAGGAGTTTGGAGTTCTTGCTTTGGTCTAGATGATTCTTTGGGTGGAGGCTGTTCTGGGTATTGTACCCACTGGAAGCCAATAGCATCTCTTCTCCCCTGTTGGGACAACTAAAAATGTCTCCAGACATCACAAATGTCCCTGGGGAATGGGAGAGCCCAGTTGAGAATCACTGTTCTAATTGATACATAAAAATAAGAAAATGGTCCAAACTTCAGTCTTTCAGCATTAGTGACACGTAACCTGCTCCTATGCTCTATGCAGCAGACCTGACAGAATACATCCTCTGCTAGAAAACAGGACTCGAATCCATTAGCCAGCCCTTGACTTGGCAGGACAATGAGTCCCTGCTTCTAGAATTGGGGACACTTGCAGGGTTCTGAGGATCCATCTGTTGTTTACTAGCTCTGTGACCTTGAGCAGACACAAGTCTCCATTTTCCCATCTGCAAAATGGGTACATTAATTTCACATGGTGGGTGTAAGGATGAAAAGGAGTCAATGCAGGGTACAGGGCTGTGTCTGCTGCTGGTGCCACACATTTAGTGGATATCATTATTACCTACGGATTTTTTTTTTTTTTTTGTATCTTGACTCAGAAATGAAGTTGAGACTAGAGCCAAAAATAAGAACATCATCCAAAAGAGGGGCCAAGGCATGGCCAGTTGACATTCTCTGACATGATCAGGCCATTGGGGGTCGGGTGGGGTGGAGTAGGATATTGCTGCTGAGACAGCAAGCTTCCCAGTTCCCATCTCTTTCCAACCACCCTTGTTGCCTTTTCCTGACTCGAGGGGTCAGTGGAGGTTTGGAATTGCAGGGTGGGGCCAGGAAGAGGAGTGGTGGCCACTTGATAACCATGAGCCTGGGGCAGGCATGGGCACATGCCTGGGAGGGGGCCAGGAGCCAGGCCTAGCAGACACCCTGGGGTGTTCTGTTCCCATGGCGAGGGGCCCAACGGTGACAAACCCAAATCATCTTCATTATGGTTATTATTATGGTTAATAGCAGCCTGCAGCAGCTGGCACAGTAATGCTGGCATCTAAGGGACACCTTTTTTTGAGGATGGCAGAACAGCTGCACGCTGGCAATGCTGGGATATGCTTGGGGAAGCCCTGGGGTATGTTTGCATGTTCAGGATATGCTCACTTCACTGGGTCACCCCCACCCCCACCCCAGGCCAGATCTCCCTGAGCTGGGTACCCAGAGCTGTGACCAGCCCAAACTCTACCTGAGGGGAGGGCAGGAAGGCAATTAACTCCTGCGGAGTGCCTACGGTACGGCAGGTTGTTCAACCCACTTCATCCTCATAAACCCACAATCGGATGGATTGTGGATCGCTGTTCTACGGATTGGACTGGATCAGATCCCTGTTGCACGGATGAGGAAACGCGTACGTGACCTGCCCAAAGTCACGGAGTTTGTAAAACGTGACAGAGCTAAGATCGACTTGACTGCAAGTCTTTAAAACCCCAGAGAGTAGACTCTTCGCCACAATTCTGCACTAATTCCCGGAGAAACAGCACCATGAGGGAGCAGAATTCTAAACTAAGCCCCATGCGTCACTGCAACAGGGATCAAAGCACAGGAAGCCATTGATGGCTACTCGTCAGTAACCAAGAAATGTGGATTTCTTACTGGGAGTTGACGCTGAGAGTTCCCTGGCCCCTCCGGACACAACCAGGTTTGTGTTGACAACCAGGCTGGGGCAGAGCGGGGAGGAGGCGTTGTCTGGGTAACACAGCCAGAAGCCACCTTGCCCTTGAGGTGAACTCCCTTCCTGGTTGACACTGGGCCTCCATGAATGAGCTACAGGGAAGGATGCCGAGGTCAGTCCATTTCCTTTCTTCCTCCACTTCCTTTGGCTTCAGAAAACCAAGAATCTGAAAGGAGGAAAATCAGAAGCCCCATCCCCCTTTCCTAGAGGATGGACATGGCACTAGGAGAAAGGAACTCGATCTTTAAAAGAGCCTGACCCCGGCTAAAGAAAACACCTGCTGGGTCTCTTGTCTGGATACAAACGTTGGGTTCACAGTGATATCACCAACTGCTTCCTCTGCCCTTCGCCTGCAGTGATGCCAACAGAGGAGTGTGCTGGTGCCCTCACAGCAAACCTCACACACAAGTGGTGCTGGGGAGGCAGAGGGAAGAAAGAATCCTGCACGATCCAGCCCTCCTGGCTTCTGGCTTCTGACTTGAGGTCTCTGTCCACCTAACTATTTATTGCTCTATTTCTTCATTTTTCTGCCTATTTATTTTCTTATCAAGTGCTGTAGATAGTGTTGGAGACTGCGGTGAATTTGGGGGGGAGGTCAGTGGAGTAAAACCTGAAAAAGAATTTCAAGCTTCTGTTTGTTACTACATCGTATAGAAATAGATCTAGTTTCACCAAATTTTGGACGGTCTGACTTAGATGCAAGGTATTATAGAGCGTGAACAAAATTCACTCTGCCTGTGTGTGGGTGTGTGTGTGTGTGGGGGGGGGGTAGGGCGAGGGTGTACCTTAAATAGATCAGGGGTTCTCAAAGCAGCTGAAATTGACATACAATGACAGAAAGTGTGAAGCTGCCTTTCTGAAGAGGCATGCCATTTATTATAAGAGGCATGATTAGAGAAAACACGTGGGGTTTAAAGCTTGAGTGTGTGTGTGTGTATGTGTGTACGGGCACACACACACTCTCCAAATTAAAAGTCACAAAGGGGAGACTTCCTGAATTATGGGTTGTTTGGGATCAAGCTGTTTTTCACAGGGTCAACTCAAGGCAGCTTGCTCTAGGGTGAGAGGCGCCTGAGAGTTAATTACTTAACGATGGTTAATGATTCTCCTGTGTGATACTGGGGAGGTATATGCAAATTAATACTAATTACAACAACTCGGCAGCAGCTACCATCTGTACTGCTTCCTGGGCTCCAGGCACTGTGCTGGATGCTTGAGGGATGTTATCTGATTTTTATCCGTGAGGATCCTGGAGGCAGGCATCGTCCTACCCATCACTTTTCTCGCAGATGCAGAAACGAAGTTCAGAGAAGTCCCACGACTGGACTAAAGTCAGTTAATAAGTGGCAGAGCCAAGCTGGGCCCCAGGTTGGGTCTGACGTTACGTCCCTTGTTTCTTAACGATACTCTACTAGAATTAATGAATTCATAAGAGAACTTTGAGCAGAGCTGTTGGGTGATTCTCACTTCCAGGTAAATCCTTGGGGTAAGGGAAGAGTCCTCCAGAGAAAATTCAAGGGCAAATGGTTTGCAGACTTGGGGATGCTCTGTGCCCACTCAAAGGCGCCATTTGCAAGTCAGGCCCCAGGGGACTCAGAGCACGACCTGAGTATCAGATCTTCATCATCACACAACACCCTGGCCGCTCAGCTAAGTGACCTCAGGCCCAACACGGAGTCTAGGTCACTAAAGCCATTTGAGATGACGTCCTACGGCCCCCACCTCCACCAATGTCTGTCGAGAACCCTTCTGAGCCCTTCCACCACCTCTCACCTGCCAGCCTGCAGCACCCCGGAAATGCTGAAGAGCCCAAAGTCTGTGATCACCACTTTGCCATTGTCGTAGAAGACGTTCTTGGACTTGAGGTCCTTGTGAAGGATTCCCTTGGCGTGGAGATAGCCCATGCCCTGCAAAGAGCAAGGAAACGGGGACTTGCCAGAGGAAACCTCAGTGCTCACTGCCATCCTGGCTTGGGGTCATGGGTCCCACTCCTTGCCTTGCCAATGAGACCACACTGAACAGCTGTAGAGCTGGGGCCCACATGCAAAGGCTTGCAGGTGGGGTGGAAGAAGGCACGGCAGCTGGGACCAGGGAGGGTCCCCAAGACACAAATCTGCCACCACCCTCAGACCACTGCAAAACCATCTCCATCTAGCTCTTCTGCTTCCTGAATTAGAAACAAAGGAAAATGTCTCTAGAGGGAAAAGGGGCAGGGACAAACCTGAGCTGAGGTCTCTAGAGAAAGGAATTCCATCAACCGTCTCCCCTCATGTGCTCTTTGAAAAATACCTCTTCTGCAGGGGCCTTGGTCCTTCTGTCTAGTTAACCCATGCCACTGCCAAATACACCGTGTCCCTCCAGAGACTGAGCATGACACGATAATCAAAAACACAAAGAACCTAGCGGTGGTCTAGCTGAAGGGTGAAGGTCTCGGATTTTTTTGTCTTTTTCTTTTTTGTCTTTATGAGCAGTCACATTCTTATTTCTTCTCACAACTCAGTTCTGCCACTTCCAGTAGAAATAAAAGACTGACTACAACTGACTCATGAGGCACCTGCCAGAAAACGCAGGATGTTCTGGCAGTTTTCTTCCAAACTGCCACCCACCAATTTGATGTTTTCCCAGCAGCTGTGGAGAGGGATGGCTGACATAGGAATTCATGGATCTGAGGGGTGAGGGATTCTCATAACGAGAATTTCTTCCCTCTGGTCCCTACACCCATCTAATGATCATGGTGATAAGGCACCAGAGTGACACCAAATGCTGGTAGACCATCCCTAACGGTCGTTATCTTGGCAAAATTCTTCCATACACACGGCCTGGTATTTTCAAGTCAAGTTTAATTCCTTTTAAGCCCAGGCGATTGGTGTGTAGGCAGACCTTGAGTCTCGGGGTGGGGGCAGGGGACGTGCACCGTCTTTCGGAGGTTCAGGGAGGAAGCCCCAGACCCTACGGTACCTTCACAATCTCTTGGGCAATCTGCCTGGTTTTGTTGACATCCAAGACAATCTTGGCATCCCTCACCACCGAATAGAGTGTGCGTCCCTTACAAAGGCTGAAAAGCAAAAGGACAAGAGAAGTTGTTAGCAGTTGTTACGATAAGGGTGACCCACAATGATTAGACGTGACACATGATAGAATGGAGTCGTGGACAAGGCTCTGTTATTCCTACGAGGTGATAAGCTTGGGACTAGACCTCAGATCTGGTTCTGGAGTGTGGGTCTGGGAGCAAGTTCTTCTGGGTTCTTCAGGATCTTTCTTCTCGCCCTCCCCGCCCTCCGCTCCACCCCGCCAGCATCCAAGGACACCTACAGAATCTAGCCACGGTCCACCTATCCCAGGGTCTCACAGACGGGAAGCTGCACGTAAACTGACAACTTCTGGGATCCTCAGACACCACTCAGACGACACTCTGCTGGCCACTCATCCCAGCTGCTCCCACTTGCCGGGAGGCGCTGCTGCGTGGGGACAGTGATCAAAGACCAGCAAAGCAGTGGCCAAGTACCATCCGCAAATGACGCATTCAAGCCTGAAGACAGGGGTATGTAAACACCAATAATACTCCCCCAAACCAGACGCCTGTATAGATAGAGGGTTTTTCAAACTATTTTCAGCCTCATTGAGTTCATTTCCAGGACCAGATGAATGACAAGATGAAAAGGGACATTATGCAGTGACAGGAGCACCTCATTTACTTGCCAGCCTGCTCATCCATCCTTTTCCTCCAATGTGAGCCCAATTCCTGGCACATACATAGCAGAAATTCAATAAACAGTCACCGAATGAATGAATAAAGAAATGAATGAATGAATGAGTTCTAGATTCACCAGAACATCCCCAGCCCCTAACACCATGTCTAGCTCATAATATCCAACGTTGGCAGAAAGAAGGAATGACATTAGCAAAGTTCGTTTCCCATCTACATCAAAATAAGGGCTTGAATTTTTCTTTTAATCTATGACCTTATTGCTGAAATACTCTACACATTTTATTCATTGTTTCGGTATTTAAACTTAGCTGATCACGTGGTTGAATTTAGAACTCTGGTATCAGAAAGTCTCAGTTTGAATCCCAGTCTGTTCCTTACTGTGTGTCTTTGGATGGGTTACTTAACCTCTCTGGGCCTCGGTTTCCTCACCTATCAAAGGAAACTAATGATATCTACCTCATAGAGTCAGCATGAGGGCAACATGAGAAAAGGAGCTTGGTACCATGCCTGGCACCTGGTGGGAAGTGTAGCACAGCGCTTAGTTAGGAGAACAGAGGCCCAGAGTCAGACGCTATGGGTTAGAATCCTGGCTTGTCGGCTAGTGGCTGTGTGACCCTTGACAGATGAGTTAAGCTCTTTGAGCCTCAGTTTCATTATTAGTAAAATGGGGCCAACAGTTCCTGCTTTCTAGGGTTGTTAGGAGAATCACATGAAATCGGGCACGTCAAAGTATAAGCATCTCTCATGCGTGACACAGAATACGTACTCAGGAAATGCTGGCTATTGTGAGAGGTAGTAAATGATCAACATACATATACACTTATGTAAATATATAAATTATACCTTTATACACACATCACATAAGTCTGTTATTTATCCATCCATTTACCCACTCACCCAAAATGCTACCTATAACCACCCATGATCTTTGACTAAGATTCACTTCACCTGCTTAAGGTGAGATTCCCAGGGTAGCTGACTCATCGGGCGTCTGATTCACCTGTCCCAGGTTGCCCAGTAAGTCAGCAGGAGGCAGCTATGATGATTCAAGGCTGTCCCCAGTTGGCGGCCCACCCAGGTGTTTAACGGGGGCTGAGTTGGAGAGCAGGGCGAGGGCTGAGCTCTCAGCAGGAGCAGGCGTTAGGCAGGTGTCCAGGGTGGCTGAGGCTTGGCTCATCCAACTAAGTTAGTCCAAGTGTCCACAGCAACTGCTCTGAGCTTGGGATTTCTGTAACTAACATGGGTGCCCTAAAAGCCACGTGCAGGTGCGCAGTGGGGAAGAGAGGGGAGGACAGGATGAAGGCTTACTGAGTACGTGTGTGGGACCTATCTCACCTCCACAAATCCTCTCAGCACTCCCACAGGGTCCCCATTTTCACCCCTGTCATATAGGTAAGGATATAGAGACCCAGAGGGGTGGAGGACCTGCTCACAGACACACAACCATGATGTCAGCCTGTTCCTGACGTTTTTCTCCTCCTCGGTGTGAGTGCCCAGTTATTGGACATGATTTTCGAGCCATTAAAGAGACATGCAGGTAAGTGAGCCCACATCCAGACTCTACCAGTTACTGCTTTATGGGTGATTCCAGAAAGTGACTTCGACCTCAGTTTCCTCATCTGTAAAATGGGGATAATAGTGACAATACCATCTAACGTATACACGCCCTTTCTATATGTCAGACCCTAACCTAAGCACAGGAGCCCCACAAGGTGGGTATTGCCACTGTATTTCATTGATTCTAAGATGCAGATTTCCCTGCATTTTAAAATCTCTGAAATCAGAACGTGTCTTGTATTCACTTTGACAGGTCAGGTTCACGGGCACTGATTTCTTTCTTTGTAGTAGATAAAATAAATGGTGCATATTCTAATTGATGGCATCTTAGATTCAATGAAGTCTGGGATCGGCCCCATTTTACAGATGAGGAAACTGAGGCCCAGAAAAGTTAAATGGAGCTGGTATTTGAATCCAGGCAGCCTGGCTCCAGAGCTTGGGCTCCTCACCCCCATCTTTTGCTTCTTAACAACTTTCTCTGAGACTCTGGCACGCCCTCAGCAAATGGTAGCTGTAATGTTGCTATGATCAACACATATGGCAATGAAAATTAATGAGGCCTGCTGACCTTGGTGGCAGAGTCAGTCTGGAGGTCGGGAGAAGGTGTTTTAGTGACTCAAGGATATATTTAGTACCTCTCAAGCTTCTGGAGCGGTAGTCACACATGCACGCGTGCACACACACACACACACACACACACACACACTCCCTCCTTCTCTCTCAGTACCTCTCTCTGCAACAAAGATCATGTTTTTCCAAGAAGACGAGCAAGGACCTGGAATTTCTCATCTAATCTGCAGGCCACCATCTCTCCCAGCCCTGGCCCCAGGCAGCTCATATAAGCTGGCTTTCTACCTCACATCCCAGGTGACACAGAGAGCCTTTTGGCCAAGATGGCACAGAAAGTATAAGATGTTTGTTGTAAATCTGCCTAAAAGAGGCTGTCAGAAACAATGAAATAAAACCATCTAGAAGGTTTATCTCCAAGGGCTTCTGTCCAATCTGACATCCTGCCAAAGCAGTGGCTGAGACAGAAATCGGGACGCTCCTGGCAGTCCCTTCCTTTCCCTCCTCCAAACTCCTTACCAAGCCCAGGACCCAGGCTGGTAGGAAGGGTGGGGGTATGTGTGTAGGGGGTGGGCAACCACCTCGGAAGATGGTTCGGCTCTCAGTTCAGCGCTGCCACCTCTGCGTTCACTTGGCCTTGGAGACTCACTGTAACGGTACTTATAATCTCCACATTTGTAACTGTGGGTGACCCCAATAATGACCCCCAAAGGTAGTCATGTCCTAACCCTCAGAACCAGTGAATACGTAACCTTGCCTGGCAAAAGGGATCTTGTAGCTCTGCCTGCCTGGAGCTCTTCAGGCAGTCGGTTTCGAAGTCAGCCGTCATGCTGAAAACACTGGGTTCTGTCAGAAAGGATTCACAACCCCTTGTCTCTTGCTCACTTCTAAGCATTCCCCACCTCTCAAAACTCAAAACCCATTTAATTGCCCTCTGCTCTTTCCCCCCCTCCCTTGAGCAAATAAATCCCATTCCAAGGGACAAGTTACATGCTCCATCAAATTCCAGCCACCGGCAATCTCCAGTTTCCAAGTCGTTCATGAATCTAGCACTGGAAGTATTAAACCTTGGGACTCGGGGGCTTTGTAATAAAAAACGCCAGGTTAGCTTCCTATAAAAATGGGAAGTGCCAGAAAGCAAGTGAGCAATGCCAGCCATTTGCCACCTGCTTAACCTGAGTGTGCGTCCAGGAAATGAAGAGTTATAGAGTCCCATTAAGTAAAGGGGTTGGCTGGGGAGGGTACACATCCCAGTCCAATGAGAAAGATGACAGTGCGCGCCAGGCATTAAAAGATGCAAAGCAGGAGCCTCGCTGCCCAGGAGAGCAGGGCATAGTTTTTGCTAAGGCACGTCCCCTTGTCCTCCAGCCTTTCATATTCTTGCAAAGCTCCGAGAAGCTGAGAAGCGGGGAGGAGAAAGGAAGCTTAGACTCTCAGTGGTGCTGGATTCGTCACTCCAGAGCCGGATCTGACTTTGCCAAATCCAGAGACCAAGGACTGATGGACTGTTCCGAGCCCTTCAAGGACTGAGATGGGGGTTCAGCCCATGAGGGGGGCACTCCTGCCCCTGACTGTGACCCATGCTTCTGGGTACCTGGTGACATTCTGCCCTCTCTGGTCTGGGCTTGACAAGGTGGGGGATGTTCCAAGGGCACAGGCAGCGAGGCGGGGGAGGTGTCAGCCTCCAGCTCACAGCAGGAAGAACTTCCAGGAAATGGTAGCTTGGCTGGTCCTCTGCCTCTTGTCACATTGCCACCATCCAAGACCTGCTCTTCTTGACTTCGTCCAGAGACACCTTGGGATATGCTCCACCCTAACTCTGCAGCACATGTTCTCAGCATCCCCTGAGGGTCGGCCTCGGCATCTCACTCGGTACCCCTCAGATTGCAATCATTCCGGAACCACCTTGAGATTTTTGCCAGATCAGCCAATTTGTATTATTTATCACGTACTAATAGTTTTCTTTAGATGCACCGCCTTTGAAAAATAAGTGGATTAAAAAAAATAACAACTTTCTATCATTATCGTTTATTGTTACCAGATGGAAAACCAGAATCCCTAGCCCCAAATAAATGTCAAAATAAATACAATGAAAACAAACACATTGAAAAACAAAATTAAATCGAAGCTTGGCATTGTGGCCTGCCAAATGGTCTGAGCTTGAGGCCTTGCTTTTTGTTAAAACAAAACAAAACAAAAAAAACAACCAAGTTTAGAAAATAAGGCTTAGGAAAGTGTTAAATAGCCCTGCATAGAGACTTTCTCCTTAATATCAACAGGACGATGGAGAGAATTGAAGAAGAAAATCATTGTCTCACTATGTGATTCTGTTATTCGGGGCTGGTTGTACCTGACCTACCTTCTGGAAGACCCTGACTCATTTAATCCCCATACCTGCAAACCCTCCCTTCCGGCCAATTACTATTAACAGGTACTACAGGTCAGGTGAATGCAATGACAGAAGGGCCATTTCTTTGCTCTGACGGAGCTGACATTCTCGTAGAGGAGATGGACAATAGCACATAGAATCATTTCAAGTTACAATCAGTACAATGGAGAAACAAACGTGAGGTCAGGTGAAGAATAAGAAGACAGAGATGGGTGTCTCTATTAAAAGGACTCAGCATCTCCGGAGAGACCCCCTCCCACTACATCATATTGTTTCAGAGCAAACACGCTGGGCTGATTTCGGGCAACTTCTAACCAAAATGCTCTGAAGAGCAGGCATTGTCTTGTTTAGGATAATGACCATCTCCCGAAAGCCTACCAGGGGACCAGGACAGAGGCAAAAGGTGTCCAGGCATTGTTTTGTTTCATGCTTCTAGTAACTCTCTAAATGGGTGTGGTTATTCTCATCGTACCAACGAGGAAACGGAGGCAACAAGTCAGCCTGGATAGGAGCAGACACTTTAGAATCAGACCCACCTGAGATAAAATTCTGCCCCGTCCTTGCTATGTGATCTTGGGCAAGTTACCTGAAATTGTCGGCACTCACAGTGCTTGGTGAACTGTGAGGTGGGGTGATCAGGTAAGGGGGCTGGTTATAGGTACGAGTATGTGTGTGATCTCTGTGTCCAGTTTTAATACCCACTGCTTAGCACTGCTTGGCGATGACGCGAGGTAAGACGGTAGCCTCTGTTTACGGTGCTCTCTCCCCCAGGCACTGAACTGAGAACTACTATGTAAGGCCAGCTTTCCTAGGAGGGGAGACACTGTGTACAAATAAGGAAATTCATGTGCAGGAAGGTTAGGTAACCTACCCAGGGGCCCACAGTCGGTAGGTGACAGGGTCAGAATTTGAGTCCAGGTCTCAAAGCATCACATCTTTCCAGGATTGCTTAAGATTCTTTGGGAGAAAATGATTTCGCTAAGGAGAAAGTGGCCGAGCCCAACTCAGAAGGCCGAACCTCCGGAAACCCATGTTTGTCCATCGAGCTCAACTGAGACACCCCTCTCCCCCAATTCTAGGCCTTTCTTTCCACCCTCCAAATTCAGGACCAGCCCATGTTGGTCTCATTGTCTGTTTGCTGCTTCTGTTTGGGAATTCCTAGCTGCCACCTGGAGAGAAACAAGAGAGGTTGAAGAGGGCTAGACCATCTGAGAGGGTCTGCATGCCTCCTCACAGGTCCAGTGGGTGGCACACGGCTGGCCAGGCCCAGGGAGGTGCTCAGGAACGAGTGAATGAATGAAGGAATGAATGAGTCCTACCCCCTTCCTTCTTCCCTTTGCCCATTATAGCTGGGAGAGCTGGGTTTAATGCCAAGGCAGGTTTCTCCCCACTGGCTTAGCACACAAAAAAGACCATGAGCCATACCAGATCAAGGTAGCAATGAATTCTAGACTCCCCTGCGCCCAGCACCACGTGGCACCAAAAGACCAAACAGGCCACTGCCCTGCCCTCCAGGGCTGGATATCAAAACACATCAACTCTTGTTGCTCCCTGACCAGAACCACATTTTTGTTTTGTTTTTTAAGCTGAACAGTAGACTGAATTACTGTTTTAAAAATGTATACACATACCACTTAATTTATATGCATTAAAAATCCACAGAGAGGTTTGATTCTGAGGGTATTAGCAGAACTATTTCCGGGTAGTGGGATTCGAAACTTTGCAAGTTTTTTTTTTTTTTTTCTTGCTGCTTATCTCTCTTTTCTAATTCCCCCCCCCCCCATAAACATGTGTTACTTTTGTAACATGAAAAAGAAAAATGCGCCCCTAGGTCAAGACTGAAATGAAACCAGACACACATGTTTATGCTCTAGATGGTTTGGAAAATATTGAACCAGCGACAAATTGAAATGAGAAAGTATAATCTGAACCGAATTCATACTCCAAGCAGTTCAGACTTGCTCAAAAAGGTCTCTGGCTATGACTCGAGGGCAGGGTTTAACGTGATCTGGGCACACGGTGAGTGGCTAGTGCTACTTGAAAGCGCCAAGAGCATCCTCCCACTGGAAAAATTCAATGTCTATTGTGGATGACAGTTTATTATTGAGTTTTAAAAAGAACTGTGTGGCTGGTAAGAGGCGAAGGGGCAGACAGATTAGCGGTGGACACAACCTCAAAAATGGCTGTGTGTTTTCCACTCATGGGAGATGGTGAGGTGGGGAGGGGAAACGCAGGAGGGAAAGTGATGGGAGAGAGGAGAGTCCTACCTTCCTACAGGGTGATGGGCATGTGTCTGAGTGTGGAACCTACCTGGTCACGGTATAAGAGAACATGTACAGAAATTTCTAGAATTCAGGTTGTAGACTAGTGTTAGAGATCATTGGGTCCACATACTTCATAGAAGATACGGGGAAACCAAAACGCAGAAGGATGATGGAATTTCCCTAGGTCATACTTCAAGGGGCACAGGCTGGTTTGAACCCAGACCTGTCTGAGGCTCAATCTTGTGTGTGCAGCCTTGGAACCACGCTGCCTCCTAAGAATAACAAATACCGTTTGGCGAACTTTCCCATGAACACTCTGTTAAGGGTTTTATACGAATAATTTCCTTTAGTTGTACTACTAACCTCGACCCCATTAGGGAGGTGTTATTCCTACTTCACAGATGGGGAGACGAGATGCCGAGAGGTGAGGCCATTTGCTAATAAGCTCACGCGAGGCTACGAAGTAGAGCTGGCATTCTACCATGAGTCTCTTTGACACCAGCATCTTGTTCCTAACCACCCGGCAACATGGCCTCTTTGGGAAGTGGAAAGAACAGGGATGGAGGGATGAGGAAACCAACAATTTCTAAGTTCCTGAGAGCTCTGGGCCCATTTCACCCACACCAGAGCCCTGTGGGGGAACTTTTCATCCACCCATTTTTCCGAAGAGGAAGCAAAGGCTTGAGGGAATAAATAACTCGCCCAGGATCCTTCTGGGCCAGGATGTGGAGGCAGGCTCTGAGTCCAGTTTGCCCAAAGCGCCTGGCCTTTCCACTGCCTCCCATTAATTTAGAGAAGGCCTCTGGTGCTGGGACACTCCAGCACACACCCAACTGGCCCACCGTCCACATTGCTTTGCAGGGTATTTGGAAGAGTGTGGATACACGAGCCGATTGGAGCCAGGATTCTAGGACGGGCGGCAAACTATGGCCCACAGGCCAAATTTTTATGCACATCTATCTATGCCTGTTTCTGTATAGCCCATGAGCTAAGACAAGTTTTTACACCTTTAGATAAAGGTTAAACGCATTCAAGAAGCATGATATTTTGTGACACGTGAAAATTGTATGAAATTCAACTTTCTACGTCCATAAGTAATGTTTTATTGGCATACCGCCATACCCTTTGTTTGTGTATTGTCTATGGATGCTTTCATGCTACAAATGCAGACTTGCATAGTTGTGACAGAGACCGTACGGCAAAGCCCAAAATGTTTACTGTCTGGCCCTTTACAGAAAATGTTTGTTGACCTCTGCTCTAAGAAATTGGGGAGGGTCAACAAATTGGTCTGCGAGAACTAGAAAGGGTTGGACAACTTTGAACCATTCTCCTCTGCATTGGAAACTGGGTGTAGTCAAGGTCAAATGAATTTTTCCATTTGTTCATTCATTCATTCATTCATTCATTCATTCATTCATTCATTCATTCATTCAAGCATGCATTGAGCCAGCACTCCCAGAGCCCCTACCCTACCAGGCACTGTGCTAAATGTGGGGCTACTGACCCTGGTGGGTGAGGCAGACAGTACACATGACAGTGCCAGTGTCCCAGGTGCAGGGCCAGATCTCTGCTCGGGACTGAATTGGGCTGACGAGGGAGAAGGCTGAGCCGCCTGCTGCCACCCCAGACAGGAGGAGAGAGGGTCCAGTGAAGGATACACCCAAGCCAGATACATTGTACCTCAAACATAGAAGCACTGTCCCGTCCATGTCATACATCTTACACATTTCTAAGTCTCCTGTCTCTTCTTCTTCACAATTCTGCGCCTAAATTCCTATACACGCCCTAACACAGCCTTCCCAGGCAGCCCCTAGTCACTAAATTAGCTGGAAAAATTGTTCATCCAAGTGATATAAATCCCAAATTGCTTTAGAATGCTTTCCTGACAGACCACTGGCTTGGACAGGGCCCCCAGGGGAGAAGTTTCCTGGTGTGCTGCCACCACAAAAAAGGGTTACTGTAGCTGGATCAAAAACCACAGGCATGACACACGTCTGGACATATGGATATATACGTGTGCATTGTTTCTATGGGTGCAAGTGCCTCTCTGTGTACATATGTTTATGTGCATGTGAACAGGTGTATATACATGTGAGTGAATTTGTGTGCATATATGTGTGCATGGGTACAGTACATGTGTGCATGCATGTTTATGTATGTACCTCTGTGTGTGTGCAGGTGCCTGTGCATTTTTATGCACATCTATGTCTATCTATGGGTATGTTTTTGGTAACTGGAGCTGGGGACAGAAACGCAGGCGTGGTCATGCCAACTGCAGACCTGGCCACAGCCGCTCTCACCCCTCAGAGAGAACTCTGCATTTCCCCTGACCTTTGAAATGCTCCAATAAAAACATTGAGTCTTTGTCTGAAACCTGGAAGCTCAGGTTGCCAGGGCTGAGGGGAGATGGGGAGGTGGGTTGGGCAGGGACTGTTACACAGGGTTTCTTTTGGAGGAGCTAAAACATTCTAAAATTATACTACATTTGGTGATAACGGCACAACTTTGTAAATATACCCAAAACCACTGAACTGTATGTACATTTTAAATGAGTGGACTTAGTGATATGTATTTGTTTAAAAAACAAACAAACACAAAAACCCTGGAAGTTCACAAAAATCCCCACTCACTTCTTCCTGTTGCATTTACAGAGGAGCCCTGGGCTGGGAAATAGGAAAAACCCCTGACTTCATAGCCTTGTCAACCAGAGAAGGAATTTCCCCCGGTTTCTACAACCCATGCCTCTGCCAGCCTAATGGCAAAGAACAGTGTCATTTGCACTTGCAAGCTTCCTAGATAAGGCAAGAACACCTAGGGGATTTAAGACAGGCTGGATAGGCAGAAGTGCTGGGATGAACATTGGGAGGGAAAGGAACTTGAACTAACATTTCATCACCCCAAGAGAAATGGAGAAAACCTCGAGACAGAGGAATGGGCTGGGAGGAATCGTTCCTTTGAGAAGCAGAAAGAGAGAAAGAGAGTGGAAAGGAGAGAGAACTCATGGGGAGGGGAGTGGCATCGGGCGGTGAAGAGCGCAGAATCTGGACTTGGACAGAACTGGGTTCCAGATCCAGCCCTAATGCTCTTTAGCGATGAGCTTTTGGACAAGTTTTTTAAAACAAATGCAGGTGGACAAAACAGAGTCTACCTCACAGGCGTAGGGAGGGTTAAATTAGAAAACTCTTGGGTGAAAGAAACAAAGCCACGTTGTTCACCAAATTCTGCTGCATAGCACTCCCTCCCAGGCTCATGGGAGATCTTACTTCCCAGCCTCTGTGTAGTTATGCAGCACCACATGACTGGGTCTGGCCAATGAAAAGTGACCCCTGTCACTTCCTGGTGAGGGTACTGAGAAGCCCAGTGTAGAATCTGGAGTCTTCCTTCTTTTGTGCCACTGTGACCGTGGAGGCACCATGATAATACGGCGGAGCCACAAGATTGGAATATCCTGGATCCCTGAGTAACTGCATGGAAGACAGCTGCTGTTGGAGCATTGCCCAACCTATAGCAAACTTTATGTGAGCAATAAACTCTGAGGCAAAGCCACACAGTTTCTAGGGTTGTCACTGCAGCATAAGCCTATCCTATCTTGACTAATGGAATATGTAAAAAGGTTAGCACCCGAAAATATAGAAAGCACTCCATAAATAATAGCTACTATGGTTAATGGGTGGACCTCCAAGTACAAAGTGAGTAAGGTTATAAGAAGAGAATGGAGAGAGAAAAGGGACAGTAGCAAAATAAACAAAAATAAGGTACTGTGGCTAGGGTCAAACTTACTGTAAGCATCACCAAGGAAACCAAAGTCTCTGGAATGGGAACTGTGTTTCTCTTGCTGCTGAAGAAGCCTGGTTCTTTTCCGAGGGCTCACAGACACCTCCATTAGCAAGTAACTGGGCAGCACCAGGATTTTAAAGAACCAGAGGAGAAGGGGAACCTGTGCTCGGTGAGATTCAATTTCATGTTTTCGTTAATAGCTTTCTCCCGCTTCTCACAGATAGAAAAGCAAGTCACCCTGGGGATTGACCTCACCTCTCAATCATTTAAAACCAGAAGATAAATGTCCAGAGAGATGAAAAACACAGGTGCGATGCCCCAAAAGGTTGTCATGTGACAATGTTGCATCTTCATGGGGAAGATGAAAACTGCATGGAACCCTATTACAAATATTTCCATCAGTGGCCAAGTCTCCCTTTGGTAATCTGTTTCAACTGAAAGTCCCGTCATTCTCCAAAACCCAATTCAGAAGGGGCAGGAACAAAATATAAGCTTGTGCCAATTTCTCAGAGATGGACAAACATCGTCACTCAAGTTCATTTGGGGTTCTTTTGTCCTTTATGCTTTTAAATCCTGGGCACCAAGAGGATTCCTTCTTCCTCTTTGCCTGGGGAATCTTGCCCTCCCAGGTCTCCTTAAATCCTAGGTACTCTTGCTTCTATCTACAAAGCTTCAAGGGCAAAGCTGTAGAGACCTTACTAAGCAAAGGCCCAGACACCTCGATATCCAAGGTTCATGTGTTTGGGGATGTTCTGGTGAGGTGGGTGGGAGGGGGTGCCCAGACCTGGGGAGTTAGGACCAACCAGGCCACTGGCTCTACAAGGCTCAGAACCAGGGTCCCGACCTCATGTCAGACCCTTTACTATCCTCTCCACCAGTGTGGAAGCTGTCACATCATTTCAGCCACACTGTGGGTAAGTAGGTACGGTTGACCTCGTTGTACATCAAGGAAATGTAGGTTCAAGGTTTAACCCAAACCCAGGAGCCAGCACACGGTATGCTGACCCTTCTGCTAAGACCAGAACCCAGACATTCTGCTTCCATTTTTTGCGTTTTTTTCATCAGAGCACCCCAGCCTCCTGTTCAGCCTGAGTTGCACTTGTGTTGCTTACACTCAGGGAACACTGGACAAGTAACAAAACTTCTTGGAGACTGTCGTAGATGGAATGTGTGTGTCCCCTGCAAGTTTATATGTTGAAACTTAATCCACAGTGTGATGGTATTAGGGGGTGGGGCCTTTGGGAAGTGATTAGGTCATGAGAATAAAGCCCCCATGGAGGGGATTAGTGCCCTTATACAAGGGACCCTTGCCTCTTCCATCATGTGAGATGACAGTGATACAACAGCTGTGTATGAACCAAGAAAATGGGCTCTCACCAGACACTGAAACTGCCAGAACCTTAATCTTGGACTTCCCTTCCTATCCTCCAGAACTGTGAGAAATAAACGTCAGCTGTTTATAAGCTACGCAGTCTATGGCATTTTGTTATAGCAGCCTGAATGGAGTAAGACAGAGCCTGATCTGTGAAATGGGGACACATAATTGTAGTCACCTCTCAGAGTGGCTGTGATCTTTAATAATATGCTCGTCACTGTGCCTGGCCCACAGTCAGACTCAATAACCATCTGCTCTTATTACAATTTCTCATCCCAGAAGGTCAAGGGACCTCATACTTTGGTGCCCTGTACACCCCCCAGTTGGCACCATTTGTTCCAACTCAGCTGAACTATTAGTATTTTTCTGAATGCGATGTCTTCTTTCTCCCACCTTCTTCCCTTTGCCTATACGGCCTCTCCTGCAAGAATACCCTTCCTCCATTCCCCATTTCTTTCAAAATGTCTTATTCTGCAAGAAACAGCCCACCCTACTTCTGAGTTCTAGTCACACCCTTCACACACCTCTCTTTCAACCCTTTCTGCTTGGTACAATGATGGCTGAGTTTCTTGGGTGTTAGTTGGGTGGACAAGCAAATAAGTGGATACGTGAATTATTAACGAAGCCATTTTTGATAATTTCGATGGGGGACACACGTCTTGAGCATCAATGACTGGGAAAGAACCTTCAAAACTGATACATCTGCCACCACATTGGGCCAATGAAACATCATGTCTATTGAAACTAGAAGCTAAATAAATGGCAAGGCTCTCAGATGCAGTTTCATAAATGATTTCAACTAAGTAGGCCAGAAGAATTAGATGATGGATGTTATTGGTTCTCCATGTTGTATGTTAACGCTCTTTTTGGCAGTCTGAAAATGACATTTCTGTCCCCACCCAGTTGTCACCTCTTTTCCCATGTAGCAAACATTGATACATATTTTTTTCAGACTTGTCTATTTCAGGTGGTAAATTCTATCCCTGTTTGGTGCATGCACGTGAGGGTCTGTTCACTTCAGAGATTCAGAAATACCAACTTTTTGGTGTCAGAACAGCCCTGTGTTGTCCACAAGCCCGACTGTTGCCTCCCAGTGCAACTTCAAAACCAACACTGGAGATGGGAGAAGGAGCCAGGTGTGGGGTCCTTTCCAGGAGAAAAGTAGAGAAACAGACCTTGGATTTTCTCCTGCAAAGGTGGAACCTGGACAGAGGCCCAGAAGAGAGAGCGCAAGAGCTTCAGAGTAAAACAGGCTCGGGCACTTCCTAGCCGAGTCACCGAGACACATTATTTATTTTCTCTGTGCCTCAGTTTCCTTATCTGCAAAACGAGGGTGATACTATCATCCTCAGGAGGAGGCAAAGAAATGCCCAGATGTGAATCCTGCCTCAATTACTATATGTTGCTTTATCTTGCTGAGACTCATGTTTTTTATCCATAAGCTGGTTTTCATGAACCTGCCTCACTGTTCTGAAAATTAAATAATCCATCCAAAGTGCTCACAGTTGTGCCTGGCTCACAGAGGGTGCTAAAGAAAATGCAGCTATTCATTCTAAGGATAACAACAATACTAACACATTCATTGCCTTCTTCCCTGTAAGTAACCACCAAAGGCATGAATTAACACAGCAGACTGGATGATTGTCTCCGGGGTCCCAGGCTGAGTGCTAGGCTCTGGGAGTCACATAGTTCAACGAGACAGCCCAGGACCTCCTGGAACTTCCAGTCCAGTGGAGGAGGCAGATGTGTAAGCACCCACATCCAACTTAGGGCACCAGTGTGAAGAAAGGCACAGAGGAGGGAGTGGCCCCTGCTGCTTGGGGGAGGGGCAGCTGTGGAGGAGGGCTTCCAGCAGAGGTGCAGAGAAGGCAAAGGGAAAGCATCAGCCAGGGACACATTTAAACACCGTCTCAACATCACCAGGTCATTGGGGGCTCAAGGAAGACCTCCCACTGCTGTCAGGAAGTTAAGACCCCAATGCCTCCTAGTGGTCTTCCCATTGTCCGCTTCCCTCCCTCCAATTTGCTCTCCCTCCACCCAGCAGGGGAATGAACTTTGTGACTCCACAGGGTATCAAGTTACCGCCCATCCAACACCCCAATAAATATCCTTCAAGAGTTTTCCATGGCAGAATGATGAAATCCTTGGTCCCGTTTATCCGGCCCCTGCCTACTGCCACTCTGGCCTCTTAGTATGACCCTCGTCCCTCATGTCCGGTAGGAGATGAGCCTGAGAGTGCTGCTGAGGGCAATGAGGCAGTTATTCCTCTTGGGAACCTCTGGGGCCCATGCAGACGTGCCAAGGAGTTTACAGGCTTCATAGAGGTAATCATCTGACTGACACACAAGTGATGCTCAGGGCAGTGCCCAAATCCAGGGAAAAGCAACAGCCAGATTTCACATCTGGGCAACGTGTGGGGATTCTGATAAGTGGCACCGCTTCTAAAGGAGAGAGTAAAACCACTGTGTCTTGAGACAGACAGACAGACAAGGTGGGCAAAGTCTAGGCAAGGCTGAGTTCACAAGTCCTGTCACAGCACACGGAAGCCGACATGGGCTAAGGTGGAACAGCCAAACTGCCGCGTGCACTAAGAGATTATGTGGGCCACCTGGAAGCTTATAAGCTCATTCCCTTATTCATTCACTCATTCAAGTATTTACTGTGATGCCAGGTGCAGTTCCAGGTAACAGAGAGGTAAACAAAGCTTCTGCATTCATGCCCCTTACATTTTATAGAGGGAGAAAATCAAAAGAAACAAATGAATTAGGAATATATTAATGACAACAACAGCTAATGTTTAGATGTGCCCTATGCTATTCTAAGCATCTGCATATTTCACATTATTTAATCCTCCATCACAGCTCCATGAGGTCCTTGTTGTACAGGTGAGGAAAGCAGGGGTACAGAGAGGGTAAGTAACTTGCCCAAGGATGCACAGCTAAGTGGTGGAGACAACCCTCGTGCCTGTGCAAGCCTCCATGAAAAATACCATGGCTAAGATAATCACCACCTTGCACTAGCATGTCTCAATTTCTTTTCCAGCATTATCACCGCTTTCCTCCACGTAACCCTGAGATGTAGGTATTCGCATCATCCCCATGTTACGGGGAGACAACTGAGGCTCAGGGAAGGGAAGTGACTTCCTGAGCACGCTCGGGCACTACGTTGGGGAGTCCAGCCTAGAATCCAGGTCTAGCTTCTCTTGAGAAGAAAGGGGTGAGGATGGTCTCCTGTTTCTTTTTTTTTTTTTTAATTTAAATTTATTGGGGTGACAATTGTTAGTAAAATTACATAGATTTCAGGTATACAATTCTGTATTACATCATCTATAAATCCCATTGTGTGTTCACCACCCAGAGTCAGTTCTCCTTCCATCACCATATATTTGATGGTGTCGTGTTTCAACAGTACCTAAAAGATTCCAGGCACGTGCCTGACCATCCAGGGGGAAACCACCATGGTCATTACCTGCCTCCCCGCAACTCACAGCACAGAGGTCCTGGAGTCTGGCTGCTGCGCTTAAATC
Source organism: Rhinolophus sinicus (assembly GCF_036562045.2). Taxonomy (NCBI): domain Eukaryota; kingdom Metazoa; phylum Chordata; class Mammalia; order Chiroptera; family Rhinolophidae; genus Rhinolophus; species Rhinolophus sinicus. The sequence continues at coordinate 28,541,742 of NC_133765.1, read as the reverse complement.
TCAGCTTCCCTGCCTCCTCCCTGGATGCCTCGGAAAGTCACTTACCCCGGGCCCTTCATCTGTAAAATGGGAATGAGTCATACGCACCCTAGGAAGATAGCTGTACGATGACCCAAAACCATTAAAATAAAGGGTTTTGCCCTAGTAAGTACTCAATAGATATTAACAATCATTACGATTATTACTCCCACTTTTCCAGTAAGAATTATTCCTATTACCACAGCTTCAGCATCTGCTATTCTTTGGAAACTGAATTTTTGTCCCTCAGTTTTGTCCCAGGGAAGCCCAAAAGCCACTTGTACCTGAGATACCTAATGAGTAACAACAGTGACATAAACTACCAATTGTTGATTTCAAACTGTATCTTAGACATCAAAGAAGGGCACTATACCTGCGTTATTACATTTCCTCGCCTCAATAACCCTGCTAATGAAGACATATCTACACCTTTTAGAGAATGACGAAAGCAGCCAAGCAGTCACGGAGGCCGGTTGCACCAGAGTCTGTAAGATTCCAAGGTCTCTGTCAAGATGCTCTTCTGAGTCTGACATGGCTCTTTCTGGGCACTATACAGTGGTCCCTAATCCTGGGTCTGTGACAGAATTACTGAGAGAGCCTAAACAAAATGACACCCGAACCCCTTGACTCAAAGTCCTTTGGGGGTGGAGGGTAGAGTCCAGGCATCACTCATGATTAAAAAGCTGCCTAGGTAATCCTGATGTTAAGCCAAGGTTCAGAACTACTGGAAAAGCTGAAACCACTCATTTTGACTCAATAAAATAAAAATCAAAATCTCATTTTCATTGAAATCCAGCGGAAAACTATCTACCCCCTCAAGTTTGTTTTGAATCTTTTTGTTTACAAAACACTTTCATCTTCCTGGTTTAATCTACTGCTTGAAACAATTCTGTGGTGTAAGGATCAGTATGCCCATTCTACAGATGAGGAAGCTGAGGACCACTGAGCCCAAAAGACTCGCCTGAGGCCATCCTGCACCAAGATGGGAAACCAGGTCTCCCAAGTCCAAGTCCAAGAGGCTTTCCTCAAACAAAAGTAACCAGAGATTTAAACAAATCTTAAGATATTTAAAGAAAGCCAGGGCCATTAATCTCACACAAGGGAAGGAGTTCAAGGGACCTGGTTTTGACACCTGACCCCAAAAGATATTCTTACTAGGGCTGACTAATGGCTTTTACTGTGATAACAAATGGTAACATAGAGCCATTGTCAGATTTGGATTAAATGGGTAAGGGGACGGGGTAAGATGTGTTTCTTAGAGAAAGACCATTTTAAGATAAAGTGAAGATTTTGGGAGTTGTGAGCCAGAAACCATTCGGGCTGCTGTGTGTCCTGTCACCTGCAGCTCCATCTGCCTGCAGACAGTGAATGTGCTGAGACTCATACTCTGGTTGGTTTTCTTGAGTGGGTTAAACTTACCCCCCTCGATCTTGTTTGAACTACTGATTTGCTTAGCAAACACTTTCTTTATAAATAATGAGTAAGTAACCTCCAGCCTGCCGCTGATAAATTATGATGAGTTGAGAGTTAATGGGGTATAAAGTAGGCAGTGAATCGCCCTGCCTTTTGGTCTGCAGCTCCCACCCCACTGCCAACCTCTGGAAAAATGTGCTAAGCTACCTCAGAGCCTGATAAATTGGTACCCTCTTCCCCCACCTCACTACCTGAGAATACTCTCCCATCACCCTCTCCTCAATGTATTACCAGGGTCTCAGCTTCCACACTCATCAGCATAGAGTTCCATACAAATTAGAACCAAGGAAAGGAAACATGAAGGCAAAGATGATTCTGATTCTTTTAGCCCCGCTGCCTGGCTTTCCATTTGGGTGGTCTGTTTTCATGTCTGGGAATGTGCCTCGCAGTTCATTTCCATAAGAGTGCAGTCTGCTGAAATTCCCAGCTATGGATGCTTCCACAGACGTATTTGTTGTGGGTTCTAACCCAGTGATACCAGAATGACACTGACCATAGCCTCCCCACTCAACCCTGCCATCTTGCCTTGCTTCACGGAGCTGACTTTAATTATGACCCACTGTCTGCCTATATCTGTCCCTTTGTATTCTGTCCCAGAATAAAAGCCCCAAATAGTGATTCCCAGCAACTAGCAGTACCCAACGGAGAGCAAGCTCTCAACAACTATTTGCTGAATGGCTAGAGGGCAAGATTAATGATGAGTGGGGGTGGGTGCATGAATGGCTGGGTGGAAGGGTGGGAGAATGAACTGAGGAATGGATGGAGGAGGAGTTGAGTGGTTGAATGTTGAATAGATGGATGGATGGGAAGAAGAGATAGGTGGGTGAGTGGATAGATGGGTGGGTAGATGGGTCTGTGAAAGGGGATGGGGGCAGAAGATGGATGAATGAATTGATGAGAAGACGGATGGATGGATGGATGGATGGATGGATGGATGGATGGATGGATGGGTGGATGGATGGATGGATGGATGGATGGATGGATGGATGGATGGATGGGTGGATGGGTGGTCTTTCACTCTTAAAGCTTCAGCTTAGGTACCCAGTTCCAGAGAAGGAGGTAAATGACCCAGCTAAGGATGAAGCATGTTACAATCATTTCACAAACAAGAGAACTGAGAGCTAGAAAAGTTAAAGGCTTGTCTGAGGTCACAACGCAGTAGAAAAGCTTGAACTCTAGGCTCCTTCCTGCCTCCCTGCCCTTTCCTTGCTGCCTTTAGCACCTGATGGCGGTCCAGCCCTCTGGATGCCGTGTAAACAGCACCTGTGTTTCATCTCTAACTCTGGAGCTGCGTAATAAAATAAGCCCCAGGGATGTGTCAGCAGCAAGGCTGGAAGCAGGAGGGAAGAAGGAGAGCAGGGAGGCCAGGGAGAGCAGAGTTGCTGCAGAAGGAAAGGCAACACGGCCAGCTGAGGAAGAGTGGTTTATTGACAGGACAGAATACTAACGCACTGGGCTGTAGCACAGCGTCTCAGTTCTGAGAAACTGTCAGAGGCAGCCTTTGTTCCTCGGAGAGGAAGCAGACCCAGGTGACTGAGAAGCATTGACAGTCCTCACTGGTCTGCAAACTCTTCTAAACAAGCCCGCTGAGAATCCCTGATCTGTGCCCCAAAGTCCCAAAAGACTGTGCTAATAACTGCATCAGACTGGACGCAGCTGGGAAATTCTGATTACGGTTGTGACCCCTTCCTTGCCTTTGAAGATACTTGATTTGCTCTCTGCTTGGCGCTCCTTTGGGGCTTTCGAACATCTGGAAGAAAGGAGGTCCTCCTTAGAAGAGGACTTGGAGATGCACCTTTTGATTAAAAGCAAGAGCAACTTCTCAGCGATGAGACCCGGTTTCTGTCAAAGGGAGAAGACAAGAGGCCTGGGGAGAGGGGGCCCTCCCTCTCATCAGTCTCTCACAGCACGAGGACAGTCACCTCCCCCGAGACCACCAAACGGCTTGAGCCGCAAGAATGGGGAACTGATTGCAGGGCCTCTGAGTTGCAGTGCCAACTTTAAACTTGGGTCACTGCCACCTGCCAATTCAACCAGACAATTCTCTTCAATAAAGTGCTTGCTTTGTAGTCAATAAATACCTGCTTTGACAGCAGCAGACATGAGTTCAAATCTCAGCTCCACCATTACAAAAGTACCAGCCTCACCTGGTAGTTGGGGAAAGTCAAAGTGCTTAGAACAGTACTAGACAGGAAGTCAATACTTCATAAACTCCTCCTCCTCCTCCTATTATTATTGTTACATGAATTTTAAATTATCCCACACTATTCTAACCCTGGTCACTGTATGAAGGATTCAGTTTTTCCATTTTATTTGCTCCTCCTAGCCATCCAGGGAAATACCCACTGCTATCCCCATTTTACAGATGAGAACACTGAGGCTCAGAGAGGTGAAGTGATTTGTCCAAGGTCACACAGCCAGCAAATGACAAGGTCAGACCATTCATCCAAGACTCCTCACTCCATATCCAATGTTCTCGTTATTACAGCATAGGACAAGAGTTGTATTTATGTCACCTCCATTGGGTACCCATGGTGGGGGGCTAGTAGTAACAGTAACCACAACAACAAATGCCAATACTTCTATGGCACTTGATCTGTGCCAGACTCTGTTCTCAGTGCCTTATATACGTATGAACTCAATCCTTACAACAATCCCACAAGCTAAGGATTATTATGACCTCCATTGTACAGATGCAGAAACTGAGGCTCAGAAAGGCTACATGACTATCAGTACAAAAGAAGAACTTCTGCTGGCAAATCTGCACCAACATCTAAGTACTCATATCCAGACAACTGGTAAACCAAACTTTTCCCCACAGGCTATTTTGGTGACCACCAGGTTGCATTTCCTGATGAGCCACAAGGCCAGGCACTGGAGGACACACAGAAGCCTGAGTAGGACGTGCAAGACCTTTTTATTTCCAGTTTAAAATGTCTACATGGGGGGAAATGCCCATAAATTTTACTCTATACACAAGGGTTAAAAAAATGGCTAGACCATGACAGGGAGCTATGAAACTCATGTAGGGGGCCTTGGAGAATGGCCCAAAAGAATATTCAAACAAAGAGTTAATTCAATCTTTAAGATGACACAGTACAGTCTGATGGATTCAGGCTTAAGCTCTGGGATCAGAGAGGTCAAAGTTACAGCCCAGCTCAGGCTCACACCAGCTGTATGTCTTTGGACGAGCTATGATCACCTCCCAAAGTCCCAGGCTCCCCCTGTATAAAATGGGGACAGCAATTAAATGAAGGAATATCTCTAAAGTCCTTAGCATGGAACCCAGTGTGTAATAGATGCTCAACTAACACGTTCCCCTTAAGAAAGATTCAGAGTGCCATCTCACAATGGAGCTCTCTTTCATATGAAAAATGATTCAACCACGCAACCACCTTCCGTTCCTTATTTTTAAAGGATAGTGAAGGCTAAATACCAATGGCTGGTTTTGAAAACAACACTGCATAGTGTCCAGAGAAAACATCTCCCAAGAGTAGATTCATTTCCAGCCTCAGCAACTCCACACAGCCATTCTGATGAATTTCAGCTCTTTCCGATGAATTTCCTGCTGGGAACTGTTCCTGGGACTGGACCTTCCAGCTGTGCCTTAGTCCCCTCTGATGACTGTCTCTAGCATCATCCTTCCGGTTTGAAGGGCACAGAACTCCATTCCCACCTGAACCTTAGCCCTAACCTAGAAATGCACATGGAAGGCAGCTGGGATTACAGGTGGGGTTGTCAAACGTCACTGGGCAGGGAAAATAAATAGGAAAGTCTGCAAATAGGTGTAAACCACAGCCAACAAACAGTTAAGGCTGGAAGAGCTCCTAGGGGATGCTTTTCCATTTGCATCTCGCCTGTCCTTTCAATACTAGCTTCTGAGACTGCTGATCACACCCCCTTGCTGAAACACTGTCTGCCCCAGGCTCCCATGACAACAGTCTCTACTGGTTGTCCTCAAGTCCCTGGCCCCAACATATAGCCTTCCTTGCAGGAACACTCTGCCTTCTTCTCGCTTTGTTGTGTTGCTCCAGGGCCACTAGCTCTCAGGGGTTCCCATACCTGCACCATCACCTGGGAACATGTTAAAAATGCAATTGCTCAGGTCTCAGTTCAAGAGCTACTGAATCAGAAACTCTGGGTGTGTGTGTGTGTGTGTGTGTGTGTAACCCAGCAATCTGTGGTTTGCACAAAGCCTTCAGGGGATTCTGACGCATGGTCGGTGGAGTGTGAGAAGCACTGCCCCAGGCTGTCTCCCCAGGCCCATGAGTCCTAATAGCTCCCAACACAAATGGCTCCCAGTTTTCTATGCCCAAAACTCATCTCTGAATGAATGACAGGTATCTACATGCCTATTTAACATCACTTCTTGAGAGACTCAGTGGCACCCCTTCCACTCAACATGCCATTCAAACGCTTGAACCAGGCGTAGTTCTCCAATCTCTTTCTTGGTGAGTGCTACCAGCACCTAAGCAGCCTGGTCTTCCCTCCCCTCCCCGCACCCTCCCCTCTCTGTATCCTTCCCCCTGGAAGGCCAAACATTAACAGACCAACGCAGTCCAGGGGCAGAGGGTATTTCTGGGCACGCAGGCACCCAGAGAATGGAAAAAGGAAACACCAAATACAGTTTCTCTTGAAAGTAAACCTCTCCTTGGATTTCTGCAGTTCACCAAAACACGATGAGCCCCTACGGAGTTCGCGGTCCCATGTTTGGGTCTAAGGAGACCCAAGCTAGTCTCTCTCTGTCGGTTCTCCCCTCCTCTCTTGTTCCCCTCTGCTTCCAAAACAAACTCTCATTTCACATTCGAAGACACAGGCTCCCAATGCATATATTAATGTACCCATTGATTTTCCTGTTGCCAGTCATTATCAAGATTTATTAATCCCCCTGGCTCCCCATTGATTGAGGAAAGCAGGATTCCCAGTGACCAATCAATCCTGATAGACTCCATGACAAAGAGTCAATATCTATTTATTATTTGATTTATGGGCTTAATTATCTTAAAGATGATCAGGCAGGGACAAAGCAGACGCTGAGCGGGGCCCCAGCAAACTGCAATCGGGTTGGGAATACCTCAAACCAAACCCCAGGGCCGGCGGACTCCCAGAGAGCAGTGACCACGCACTGACCCAGAACTTCTCCCCTGCCCATTCGTGGATCCTGGCGTCTGCCACAAGGAGAGGGAGGCAAAGGACAACTGCCAGAGTTTCACCTGGCACCTGTTGCCAGCTCAACAGGTCACAAGCAGGCAAGTTTGGTGGTTCAAACAATGAAATGGACTTGGAAGTAGGCAGACCTTTGTCCTTACCAGGGTTGGGGACCCAGCAGTGGAGGGTTCTCAGGCATTAAAAAGACTGATGGACGTGGGTACAGGTAGGGCGAGAAAGACCACCAGAGGATGGGTGGATGCTAGGCTTTGGTCTGAATCAAACAGTCTTAGGTTCAAATCCCGCCCCTTCCTACGTAGCTTTATGACCTTAGGCCCAGTCTCTGCCTGTTTGCTTACCTAGAAAGGGGGAGATGACTTGTGCTTACTTATAGGCAGAGGGCTGTTAAAATGATTCAAAATGCAGAAAAACCTGTATTTCCGCACAAGTGTATCAGATTGCAGGGAACCAGCTTTTGATGACACTTTCGCCTCTCTCCGTGAAGCCATCGGCGCATGTTCCTGAATCTCTGTTTAACCACCGCCTGCCAACAACGCTGAGGAAACCGTCCCCCCAGTTGCTGGAATGCACAGTAGGGCCCTGATGCTACCCACACATGCCTTCCAAACATGGGAGTGCAGCTGACTCCTTTCAGCTTGGATAAGTAGTGAAAGCTGTTTGCAAACGTCTTCCTTTCCAAAGGACGGCCAGCTTGCCGCTGGCGGCTGCTTTCTCCTGAGGGAGTCTTTTAGAACTCAGGGCATTCAAACCTGTATTTGTTCCCCGGATGTCTTATTAGGATCACCAGTACCTGTAAGGACCATTCTTGGGGGAGGGAAACACAGCAGCCATCCAGCTATAAGTTCTTCTAAAACAAGGGTTTGCCCCAAAGTGGGCCTTCTAAAATGCAAACCGGATGGTATTGACTCCTCTGATTACATCGCTCAGTGGCTCCCCCAGTCTTTAGGAGAAAAATTCACATTCCTCAGCAGGGCTGACCAGGTCCTTTAAGGTCATCTCCAGCCCCCTAGCTCTCGCTGTTCCCCCACGTGGTCCTATACTCCAGCTCACGACTCTCCCACCATCCCAAAGTCTTGACCCCTTCCACCTCTAGCCCTTTGCACATGCTGTGCCCGTTAGGAATGCCACTATTTTCCTGTCAATCCGGCCAATTCCTCGGTTGGATGAGGGGTTGGCTCTGGTCCCCACAGCCCTCTAGGACACTGTTTGAAAATCATCCCGTTACTGTTCTGTCTCTGAGCTCCACGGGAGCAGAGGCCAACCCTTCCGCTTTCCATTCCCAGCATCACACCCAGGACCTTACACAGGATGAGTGTCTGAGGCAAAAACCCCCAAGCCACTCAGCCTCTCTATTGTATTATTATAATTTACATGGCATGATTGGCACCTTCTTTCTTTTCATCACCGCTGATTCTCCCCCGCCCTACAGCCACCCCCTAATCGGTTTGTACTATGCTTCACTTAGGTCCCACTCATTGCTCACTGATTCTAAGTAAACAGTACCATTCATTGTTGGCGGTTACATTTGCCTAGAGGAGCAGGTTGTGATAATGTGTGTGACTCTGTTTTTGGAAACTGGTATTCATACACTCAACGAGTATTTCAGGAGGACCTAATATTTTAGGGGTTGGGGATACAGAGGTGAGTCACTAGCTGAGGTCCTGCTTTCCTGGGGCTTCTGTTCCACGGTGGAGGAGGGGCTGCAGGGAAGAGCAATAGGAAGCAAACAAACAAATTGAGGAACCAAAGAATTGTCATCTGGCGAGAAGTATCCCAATGAAAATAAAGCACAGAGATGCAAGGGGAGCGACTGTTGGGTGGTGGGAGCCACCGTGGGTTGGCTTCATGACTCCATGCTCTTCTGGTTGCCTCTACTGACTTCACTGCATCTTCTCAGTCCCCTGTGTAGGGTGACCCTTCCCCACCAGGCCACCCAATGTTGGAGGTGCTCCAGGCTCCATCCTCAGGCGACCCCTTTCTCTTCCCCAGATAACCTCAGCTTCCATTGGAGCCCACAGTGTCAACCACCAGTGCTACGCAGATGACACACACAGTTATTTCCAGCTCCAACCGTTCATCTGAGCTTGAGACCAGTATACCCATCTGCCTACTCAACATTTCCTCCTGGATGGCTCGAAGCTTGAAGAGGTTAAGAAACTTGGCCAAGGTCCAAGCCAGGAGCTGGGACACAAATCCAAGTAGTCAAACCACAGCCATTGCCTTGTATCATTTGATATTCTAATAAACATAAAACACCTGCTGTTTGTAGTGCCAAAGGCACCAGAGAGTAAATATACTACCGTACTTCTCCTAATTACTGCCATTGTGATCATTACTGCCGTCATCGTTATTGTTAGAATATCTTTATTACTATAGCAACTGGGAGATATAAGGTATAGAGCAACTCCAATTTCAGGAGGCATTAAACTATAGACTTTCCATATAAGATCTCTAATTCATATCATTACCTTGCACGAGAGATGTTATCCCCATTTCATAGATGAGGAAACTGAGGCAAACAGGAGTGAAGAAATTTGCAGTAGACTCAAATGAAAATAAAGGGGAGTGTTCATACATATAGTGTCTAGTGAAAATAGTGAGTCATGTAACAGGGTTGCCGGATGAGTCCACCCTCAACGGGATATGAGATCTGTCCATAAATGTTTGAGTGACAGAGGTGCTGGCTCTTCACCAAAACACACATCATTCTCCTCCTGGGGATACAGTGAGTTATTTCTCAGCTTCTCTTGTGGTTAGGTGGTCAAGGGATGGCGCCAGCCCACGACACAGGAATGGAATGACATGCACCATTTCTAAGCATGGTTTACGGATACCTCCCACGAGTCCTGCCATGGTCTTTCCTGTTTCTGCGGTCTTTCCCTGGCTAGAAGCAGAGGACTCTGAGCCCTAGGGGTGGCTCTGAAAGATGGAATTGGTCTTGGATCCCTCCACACATGAAGAAAAGCCACCTACCATCCAGAAACACCCATCTTGGACTATTATGTGAGTCAGCAATGGACTTCTTTTGTGTTAGGACACTTAATGTTTTAAGGTTTATTTGTTACAGCAGCTACGATAACCCTGACAAATACAAACTGAGTTTGCATATACGGAATGCCCTCGCTTAACGTCATCGATAGGTTCTTTGACTTTAAGTGTAACGACATATACTGAAACCAATTTTACTACAGGCTGATTGATATAAACAAGAGTTAAGTTCCCAAGGCATGTTGTCAACATTGTATTGCAACGACCTTGCATGAAAAGATGTTATTTGAGGACCTGCCGTATACTGAGAAAACGTCCCGGGAGTATACCCACCAAAATGTGAATGTAATTCTCTCTGGCTGGAGACATTATGGGTGAATTTCATTTTCTTTTTTGCTGATCTGCATTTCCAGTAACAAATGACTTATCACGTGTGTGGTAAGACACAAAAGTTCTGTTTTAAGTGATGACAGATGTCACACATGCTAGTTCTTCAGAATCTTTGAGAGTCAAGGAAAGTGGCGGCCAACGGAAAAGTCTTCACCCATGCACGTCCTCTGCTGGTCATATGATCATTTACCAACAGGCATATGCAATGTACATGAAATGATGCTAATAATAATAATTAATGTTGCAGTACATTTATAGAGCTTCCTTCACAAAAGTCCCAGGCGCTTACATTCCAGCACAATTAAACGCAGCCACAGACAAAAAATCTTTTTCAGCTGTGCTTTATAAAGGGAACGCAATTCAGCTCTTTGAACATAAAAGGAAGCCGATTCCACTAGATGACGGGGGATGGAATCTTCGTGGGCTCAGGCCCCCCAACTCTTGTATGTTATATTTAGGACAATCAAACTGGCCTGAAGGAAGAAATAACCAGAAAGCCCACAAGTACAGAGTTACAGAAAAAGCAAGTCGAGACCTCATTCGGGCTTCAAGTTACCATCTTGGCACAAGGCAGGGTCCTCCATTTGTCAGTTTGTCAAAGATAGCAGCTTGGTGCTATTATATTTGAAAGCCTAAAAAACAGGAACTGATTTGGAGTTGGAAATAAATAATCTAATAAACAGCTCCTGAAATTTACCAGATTTACATGCTGTGCAAATGAGGTCCTGTGGGATTATATTACTACTTTGTCCCCGGGAGACGGGTGGGGGCTGGATGTCTCGTGGTGCACGCAGGCAACTCACCCGATTGCAAAATTGACAGCCGGGAAATCCTGTTCTTCCTTCATTCTCTTTCCTAGGGTGCACAGCCCAAGTCCCTGGCTCATAACAAGACATTTATGTAACTGCGTAGATCCTGCTCCCTCCTACTCTGGATGCTGGGAAAGCATATTTTTTTAAAAAGTTTATTGGGGTGACAAGTGTTAGTCAAGTTACATAGATTTCAGGTGTACAACTCTGTATTACATCATCTATAAATCCCATTGTGTGCTCACCACCCAGAGGCAGTTCTCCTTCCATCACCATATATTCGATCCCCCTTACCCTCACCTCCCCCCACTTACCCTCTGGCAACCACTAAACTATTGTCAGTGTCTATGAGTTTTTGTTTCTCATTTGTTTGTCTTGTTCTTTTGTTGTTTTGGGTTCATATACCACATATCAGTGAAATCATATGGTTCTCTGCTTTTTCTGTCTGACTTATTTCGCTTAGCATTATACGCTCAAGATCCATTCATGTTGTCACAAATGTTCCTATATCATCTTTTCTTACCGCCGAATAGTATTCCATTGTGTATATATACCACAACTTCTTTATCCATTCATCTATCGAAGGACATTTTGGTTGTTTCCATGTCTTGGCCACAGTAAATAAAGCTACAATGAACATTGGAGCACACTTGTCTTTATGTATAAATATTTTCAGATTTTTTGGGTAGATACCCAGGAGAGGGATTGCTGGGTCATATGGTAATTCTATTCGTCATTTTTTGAGGAACCTCCACACTGCCTTCCACAGCGGCTGTACCAGTCTGCATTGCTGGGAAAGCATCTTGATGGAGTTCACTATGTTTCCAAATGCAGAGGAAGCATTCAGGCGTCTTGTCTGAAGCCACACACAGGTGGAAAGGACACAGTGACAGCCAGGACAGCCCAGAGCCCCAATCCTCTGCTGTGCCCTTTAGTGCTGGGTCTCACTGATGCCATCGCTGCTCTCAAACACAAGAGTGTTGACATACTGAGCCAACTAGCTGAGTGTAAGCGTAGGCAGCAGGCGGGCTATCAGGACACTTCTGGAGTGGTGTGAGCAGCTCCCATGTAAAATCTCTTACTAGCTTCCTACTGCGTTAGGATAGCTCCCATGCCTTTATCTTCTTTTGAGGCCCTGCATCCCCTTTCTTGGTGTCACCCCATTGCTTTCTTCTAGTCTTCAAATGTGCCCATTTCTTTCCCACCCCAGGGCCTTTGCACCTGCTGTCCTCCTGCCTGGACTGCTCTTCCCCTTTGCACAGCTGGCTCCTCCTCATCATTAGATCTCAGCTCAAATGTCACCTGCCCAAGGACACCTCTTCTGTCTGAGCCCCTGCCCAAAGTAGCCCTCCTGTCCTCCTGTTGCTCTGACGCCCCTCCCCCCCCGACCCTATCCCCTCACCTCGCATTTGTGGCCTTCATGGCACTTAATGCAATGCTTTATCTGACTTAATTGTCTGCTTAACTCGTTACTGTCTGTCTCCTCTACTGGAATGTAAAGCCCTGTATAAACCATAGGAACTATGTTCTGAGCGGCTAACCTGCGGCCTGGCACTGAGCCAGGGTCCGATACGTGTCTGCAGAAAGCATGTTAGTGAGCTTGTGTTAGCACTGAAGCTAAGTGGCAGCTCTCAGGAGCTGCTGGCTATCATATTGGGATGCTCCAGACCTTCGCTCATTTTGGACTCTGCTCGGTGAGGGAGCAAAGAGGCTTCCAAGGGATGCAAGATGCTCTTGGCAGGAGAATGGTAGGGAGTAGGAACAGGTTTCTTCAAAGTAATGTGTCTGAGCTTGTGTGTGCATCAGAATGAACCAGAGGGATTCTTAAGGCAGAGAGCTGGGCCCACCCCCAGACATTTGACTGGGGGGAAGGAGTAAGAATTTGTATTTCTAACAAGTTCACAGGTGATGCTGGCTAGGGGTCCATACTATGAAGCATGGATTTAAATAATTGGGGGACCCCCAGAAAGTATTTGGGGGTGGAGTGAAGTGGGGTGGGGGTTTCTGGGCTATGGAAACTATGGAATCTGTTGATTTTTTGGTTTATTGTGGGGGTTCTGTATTTATCAACCTTAAATAAATGTGAGTTGCTAATATTAATGAAAGGAGTCTTCTGCAGGGGAAGTGAGAGTGAGTAGGAATGTGTTTATGAGAGGAGTGAGGGAAGGAGAAGAAGAGAGAAAGAAGAGACAGTTGGTATATAATTTAGAGGGGCGTGTGTGTGTGTGTGTGTGTGCACGCATGCACGCACTGGCCCCACAGGAATGTACAGGGCATTTCAGAAGTACATCAACAGCAGAGAATCAAAGCTACAAAATTAAACTCAGTTAAATAAGCCAGTGGTTCTCAAACTGTGGTGTACTGAATCCTCTGGAACATAATGAAAAAGGGGCCTTGGCTTGTAGGAGTGAGACGGGGCATAGACCTTGTCTGGTTACCAAGTCCCGCAGATGATTCTGACATGATCAAAGGCAGAAAACTCTTGTGACATGCTATTGCTCATGAGTTGGGCCCATTCCCCTCAAGCTGGCCAAGGCAGTTGTGACAAAGAAGGAACACACTTATTCAGATGTGCATTTGCTCAAATCCAAATTCTGCCAGTTATTTGTTCTAGGACCTGGGCAAGGGCTCCCTTTGCCTCTCTGATCTCAGTTTTCCCATCTGTAAAATGGGCACCATGATATAATGGGAGGACATCACTGTCCGGCCTGAAACAAAGGACTTGCTGAAGGCAGGTGGAACCTGTTGATCTTTTGGGTTATTTTGGGGGCTCTGTATTTATCAACATTATGTAAATGTCCATCAAGCAGGGGAATAGTTTCATCAGTGAAGATCAGCGGTGCCTCTTCAGCATCAAGAAAAGGAACCACGTGATGGAACCACAGTCTGTGCAGGGCCCAAACCTCTCCTTGTCTTTCTTTCCCAAGGGAGGATTGGAGCAGAAGCTAAGGAAGGCATTGGGACATTGTGATAAACCTTTCTGGGAAGAATGGGGCAGCTTCTCCCATCCCGCCACCCCCACGCCCCACCCTCGTTTTTTAAAAGCGAGCTGACTTTTATCATCTGTTTTCTAGGGACAGACACAACTAAAGTGACAATATGAGGACTCCTGAAAAATGTGTAACTGTAGCTGTTTTGGACAAAAACAGAAGAGTAGTCACACAGAAAAGGTTAAAAGCTTTTTAAGGGAGGGAATTGATGGATAGAAAGGTAAGTATGTCAGAATGGGTGGAAATGTGAAGCAGAAAATGATGGGCTAAGGCTGAAAAAGTGAAGGGAATTGAAGCTGTATCTTCGTCCACCGGCGAAACTGAAGTCAGACTGAAAGTTTACCAATGGGAACCTCTTCAAACCTCCAGCAACGGGAGGATGGCTACACAAATTGTGCTGCATTCATACCATGGACTGCTATTCAGCAACAGACAGCAATGACTGCTGACACACACAACACGGGATGAATCTCAACATGCTGATGCTTTCAAAAAAGCCAGACACAAAGGAATGTAGGCAGTAGGATTCCATTTACATAGAGTTAAAGAACAGGCAAAAATAACTGGTGGTGACATAATTCGAAACAGTGGGTGTGAGGGGATTTGGATTGACGGGAAGGAGGTACAAGAAGACTTTTGGGGGTGATCTGGGTAATCATCACAGGTGTGAATTTGAAAAGGAAACTCCCATTGGGCCCGCACCCTTTATTGTGGAAGTCTGCCAATATTTGCCCTCAAAAGTGCCAGGTCCTGCCCCTGTTACAACCCTCCAGTGGCTACCGGCTGCCATGAGCATCAAATCCAGACCTCTCACCAGGCTTTTAGGTCCCACAACGGAGGGTCTCAGGGGGTCTCCTGACTGCCTGACAGAGTCACATGGGGAGTACTGAGGCTAGAGCCCCATCGGACTAATTCAGCTAGAGACTCTGGGGCAGTGGCTCTCCACTGGGGTGACTTTGCTCCCAGGGGACATTGGCGATATCTGAAGACATTTTTGGTTATCACGACGAATGATTTGGTACGACTGGTACCTAGAGGGTAGGGGGCAGGGATGTTGCTCCACATCCTACAAGGCACAGGACAGGCACCCATAAGTGAAGATTTGGCCCGAGGTGTCGTAGTGCTGATGTGGAGAGACGGCTGTAGGCATCGTATTATTTTCAAAGTCCCTCCCACCCCCAGCCAGGCTGGAGAACCTCTCCTCTCCCCAAACCGGCTCCTGCCAACTTCTGTAGCCTCACCTTCTACACCTTTGAGTCCTCACTCACTGTGTGCTGCCACGACAGTCTTCTTTCTGGTCCTCAAACACTTCCTGCTCATTCCTACCCCAGGGCCTTTGAATTTGCTGTTCCCTCTGCTGGGTGTGCCTAGCCCCACATCTGCCCAGTGGGCTTCAGGCAATGAGGTCCCTACCCAAATATTACCTCAGAGAGACTGCCTGGATCCCCACCCTCCAACACACACACACATGCGCGCGCACACACACACACACACCCCTAAAATGACCCCAATACTCAAGTCCTCCGTAGCACCTCTCTCTGGTTTGTTTCCTTCAGCATACTGGGACCTACTCACATGATATCATTGCTACTTTAATACTAGTCTGTCTCCTCCACTAGACTGATAGCACTCTGAGAACAGGGTCCATGTCTGTCTTGCTCATCACTGTCTCCTAGCATCCAGCAAAGTGCCTCAAACTTAGTGTTTACTAAATATCCATCGAGTGAATGAATGAACGAATGAATGAATGAGTGAATGAATAAGTATAGGAGGAGGATGGGGTTTCAGAGGTGTATCAGTGGAGACCTCTGCCCTTAAACTGGCCCCACTTTCCTCTCCTGGTCTCAGTGTCCACATCTGTCAGATGGCTAGATTGGTTCAGTGGGATCCAGGCTGCCCCTGATGAGGTCCTCTCAGAGACATTGATTTCTGTGTTTTGCTTTCTCTTTGTCTCCATGGCACCAAGCTAAGGTAGCTTGGCCCATGTCCCTGTCACCAGATAAATTAACAAATTACCTCCCGCTGAGATCCTAATAATTTTGTAATTCTGCCTGGTCTCTTTTCCTCGGGAAACTTCCCTGTTCCCATTTCCTTTTGTACTCACTGGACACATCTGGCGTCAGTGTTGGGCACGTGATAGGTACTCCTTGGGGGAAACTGAGGCCCAGGAAACTCCACAGCAAGGTGCAAGGATGAGAGAGAGAGAGATAGAATTCATTCAATTCTATCCTTATTGGCTTTCAAATTCCATTTGGAGTTTTTAAAATGAGCTATTGTGCAGACTGTCAATAGCTTCCCCATCTCATAATGACCCAATCGTGAAATGATTTAGCAATCCTGCTAATTGCATTTGGGGATATAGCAGTTGGGTAACTAGTTGGTGATTACTCATTCCCCAAGAGCCATACACATTGCATTACAAGGAAGCTAATCTTAGAAATACTTGTTAACTTCGATGATAATTACTAAGTAATTGGCTAGAACATGCCACTGTGAATTTATCTAGAATATGCCAGGTAATTATCTGGTCTCATGTTCCCTGTAAAATAAATCCAGGGTCCAAAAATTGTTCCAGTTGGTTGGCTATCATCCAACCATCGACCTCTGCCAGCCAATTGTGTGAATGCAAGTGATTAATCAAATTACTCAAATATTTGGTTTCAAACTGAACATTGAGATAAGAAACCTGGACGGCCAACAAGTGGACAGTACAGAATGGGAGAGAGGGGTGTACAGAGCCTTTCCCCCCAAATAAATATATAATGACACAATGATATGGAATAAATGCTACCTCTTTGGGGCTCATCTGGCTTCTTCATACAAAATACTAAAACACTTCAGAGACCAATTATATGTCCCAAAGCTGCAGAGCCTTTATCGCGGTGCCAGGAAAAGGCTGTGCTATTTGTGAAATCTGCAGGCAGTTATGGTGCTTGGGGAGGGGGCTCAGAATTTTGTACATAATAGACAAGGGGCCGCAAAAGCAGCTGGCTTGCAAGATGAGCAACACATTTTCATAATGGCCACTCATTTTTTAAGGATGGCCGCTAACTAAATCCATCCACTTCCAATTAGCCAGCACTTGGAAAAGGGGTGAGAGACACTTGGGTAACTGGATTCGACCGATAACACTGAAAAAGTCAGAGGGCAGGAGGCAGAAGGTCCTTAGGAAGGCCAGACAAAGAAGAGATGATGGACTTCAAGTTTTTAATGTGGGGATGTAAAAAAAGAGGCCAGAAGGTGAGGAGCTGACCAGAAAGAAAATTGGAGAACAGACTAGTGGGAGCAGTGGGCATAAGGCCAGTGGTGGGGAAAAGACCACCTTCCAACCAGACTTTGCACCCCAAGTAAAGGGCTACTGACTGCCTGCTGATGACAATGGTACGTACTGGAGGAGATGGGGAGGAGGAAAAGGAACCAAGGGACTTGTGGTGGTAGGTTGGAGTAAAAATGGCCACAGATTGTCCCTCTCCTTCCATCCATGCCCTTGAATGTGACACTGCAAATCTCCCATCCAGAGGAAGACTCTGTCTCTCCATGCCTTCAACGGAGGTTAACCATGTGACTTGCTTTGGCCAATGGACATTAGCCAACACAACACAGAGCTCTGAAAGGTACCTATCCATTAGGGTTTGATCTCCTGCTGCACTTGGAACACTGAGATCGCCACGGGAATGAGCCCCAACTAGCTTCTTGCGTGATGAGAAGCCATGGGGAAGAAAACTGAGGCACCCTAGCTGATAGCCTGCCAACCCAGAGGGAGGGACTCCACGACTCATCAGCCCCCGGAATGACCTGTCAGCTGACCGCAGACACATCCAAGAGCCCAGCTACTGAGCCTGGCTCAGCGCAGAATTGACCACAGAATAGAGAGAAACCATGAAGTACTAGGGTAGTTTGTTGCTCAGCAAAAGCTTACCGACACACTCACCTAATCAGAACAGCTCAGCCCTTGACTATTACCTGGGCTGAATATTACCTGAGAGCCCCTTCTGTCCTGTGCAAAGTTGAGAACCACCATTTTTACCCTGGTTTAAAGAGAGTTGAAGGGCCATGCCTAGATCTCCAGTCCTTTGCAAGCATTCACCATTTGACATGTGGGTGCCAGGTGACCCACCATCTGCATAATCAGTAGTGACAGACAATCACACACCTTCCACCAGTCACCAACATCTTATCAATGGACTCAGAGGTTCTGTATCACAAGGGAGCAGATCACAGACACATCAGCCCTTTGCTGAGCCCACAGCCTCTGCCATGGCACCTGCCAAGCTGTGTTTTGCGGATCTTATTGCTTGAGTTGAGTATAGGAAGGAGAAGGCTCCTAACTGACCCTTGGCCTCACCGACTATACCCAGAACGCTACTGCTGTGGCCAGTTCTAATGCAACAAGGGAGCAAATGCCCGAGTTTAAAAATCCTGCAAAGGATTGTCCCACAACTGTTCAACTAAAACCAAAACATTTTTTTTTTCAATGCCTCATGTCACTGGGGCAAGGTTTGAGAGAGCAAGTCTAAGCAACTTCCTAACATCTGACATTTTCTTAATGTCAGTTCTCTGCTAACGAGCCTTTCTGCACACCTCTAGACTACAGATTCGGGACATTTAAAACAACGGTAAGGCCCTGCAATGGTGCTCCGCTGCTTTAATGAAAGATAGAATAACAGTCATCAGAATCCTAGTCCAGGGGTTGGCAAAGTAGGCTCCGTGGGCTAAATCCAGCCCATGGCCTGGTTTTGCAAATAAAGTTTTATTGGCACACAGCTGCGTACATCCACTGACATCTTGCCTGCCGCTGCGTTCACACTACAGTGGCAGAGTTGAGTAGTTGCTACAGCAACTGTATGGCCCGCAAAGCTGGAAATATGTACTAAAAAGTTTGCAGACCCCTGATTTAGTCTAATCCACTCAATTGACAGATGAAGACAAGAAGTCTCAGAGATGTGGTTTCACAAATACTTGAAGCACAGCGCTATCGAGAGCCCGTTTTCTGACTCAGCAAGTACATAGTGCTCGCTCCATGGCGTTGCTCTGTCAAAGGGTTTTAGCATTAAGGGAACTTTCTGCCATCACAAATCTTAAAGCCACACAAACTGTGAATGGTAGAGCTAGAGACGCCCTAGTCACCAACATGTTGAGGTCACCAGAACCCCCATTTCTCAACTCTGCCGAAGCAGAGCTCTGGGAATCCACGCATGGGGCGGGGGCCCAGGCAGCACTGACCTGGTGATGATGGCCAGGTGGGGCGGGCTCATGCAGGCGCCCATAAACAGCACCACGTTCTCGTGCCGCGTCTGCCGGTAGGCCATCACCTCCCGCTTGAAGGCCTTGAGCTGTTCCTCATTATCCCTCTCGATGTCGATCAGCCGGATGGCCACCTCCCCGTGCCAGCGGCCGTGGTACACCTGCCCGAAGCGGCCCTTTCCGATGAGCTCGCCGATCTCCAGCTGCTCAAAGGGGATGTCCCACTCCTGCAGGAAGATGCTGGTCTGGCTGGCCTTGCGTGGGAAGCTCCGGGCCGAGAGGAGGGACAAGTTCATCTCCTCAAAGTCGTCCTCTGACTCCTCGGCCTCATCGTGGCCCTCTTCATTCTGTGGCGGGAGCGGGAGAGAGGTCAGAGTTGTTCCTGTGTGGCCCCACATTCCCACGAGGCCCTGTGGTGCGTAAGCGGGCCTGGCCACGTCTCTATGCGCATTTTCGGTGGGCATGTACCTATATCTTCAGCTGTGCCCACAGATAGCTCTCTATTTGTCCCGAATCCTACGCGATTGAAGGAGCTGAAAGGGAGATCATGATACTCCAACTGTCTTGTGCTAGGGGGGAAACTGAGGCTCAGAGAGGAGAAATTGTAGGCGGACCAGCCATTCCGGTTTGCTGCGACTTTCCTGGTTTTGGCACCAGAAGTCCCTCGCCTCGGGGAACCCCTCAGTCCTGGCAAACGGGGATGGCTGGTCACCTGGGAAGTGTCTAGTCTATGTCACTAGACAGAGCTAGGACGAAGGGTCAGGGGTTGTGGCTCCTAACAGCTGACGTCCTCCTGCGCTACCATGATGTTTTCACTTGCCTGACTATGCGAGTGTAATAAAGATGATAGGCTAAAATCTGGGTACATTAAGCAACTGCATATAACGTGTGACAACCCTCCACATGGAGTGCCTTTTGCTTCCCCCAGGAAATGCTGACTTGATAAATCTGGAGCTGGGAGAGGTCAGAGCTACCCTGTACGGGCCCAGAGGCCTGAGGTTCCTGTGCAGCCAGAGGGCAGGAGATGAGAGAGTGAGAGGCTGATACACTGGGCTTAAGCATCAGACCAAATGAGCTAGAAATCTGGCCGCGGTGTGACCTTGGGCAAGGCATTTCGCTTGTCTGAGCCCTCCTTTCCTCATCACAAAGAGGGGCTAATAAAATCTGTCCCTGAGGGTGGTGTGAGGTTTTCAACGAGATACAGGCTTGTTAAGTTGTTTGCACAGACCTGATCACCTATATGAAACACGCTGAAATGCCTGCGACATTGCCGATTCCTGGGCTCCACCCAGAGCTACTGAATCTGAATACAAGCAGGCCAGGGCCAGGAATCTGCATTCTTATCCAGCATACCCACAAGACTCAGGTACACTTAGGCATGACCACCACAAGAGTTAAATGTTCCAGGTCTAGGAACCTGCCTTTTCAGCATAGCTTCTGGGGGTGCCTGGGGCTCGGGGGTGCCCTGTTCCTGAAATTCGTTTGCTGGAATGTAGAAGTGGTCGATGCCTGAGACAGTGTGGGGATTTCCAGGGGCTTGGAGTCTGACGAGACAGCCTGAGAAGGTGGCCCCTTGGGTGGCCTGGGTACAGGTCTTCCTGACCCCAAACCTCAGCAAGCTGTCCCCAGTGGCACACTCAGGAAACACCAGCTTCTCCAAGAATCATATTTCACCTACTGCAGTCGTTCCAGAAAAGGACATGATTTTCTCTGTCAACTCTGACTCTATTCCCTTCAGCTCCATCAGGATGCCACGGTGCTCATTCAGGACACCACAGGCATTCCTCCAGCAGCTCTGGTAGGTGGGAAGAAGCTCCAGAACATTCTTAACACCCGGCCAAGCCCAGTGTCCCTGAGGCCCCCGCCTCCTCCCGTGTATTCTCAGGAGGCAGTGGGCACACACCCCTGGGGGTTTATCCAGCCCTGAGCTGGTTTTTCAACTAAGAATGCAAATCATTTGCCAATTTCCGCACATCTAGCTTTTCCAGGATGCACGCCATATAACGGACCATTAGGTTCACTGCCGGGAGGGGCCTCCACTTGTTAATTGTCCCAGACTTAGAACATCCATCACTCAGGGCCCCTGCACCCCCCTGGCCGCCCCAAGCCCTCTGCGTCATCAAAGACATCACTTGGCTTTGTTGGAAAAAGTTGCTTCGCCACTCTTCAGTTCTCACCTCTGAGGTTGGCTCCACTTCAATTTGAAGTAATGGATTTCCTTCCAAGCTTTGAAGAAAGAAAGAAAAATAAACGTGACCCTTGGGTGCAAAGGTGGGTCCATGTACTGAGTTTATCCCTCTATGAAGAGTCCCCAAATGAGAAGTCCTTGCCACCAAACCTTTATCTCCAATTTCACTTCAATGCGTGTGTCTGAAATAATCCATAACCTTGCCACAAAGAAGCAGTGTGCAAGGACACTGTTTTAAATAGATTTTTGGGGGGTTGCTCAGGGCTCATTTTTCTTTATTGCTCTGGTTTCTACTAATCTAGCAGCTTCCTTATAAACTGGCCTAAATGCCTTAAGTGGAAGAATCCTCAGAGCTCTACGTGTTCCCTAGGAAAGAATTCATCAGATCTTTACAGTTCACTCAAAATCAGGATCTTTTAGAAGGATCCTAGCATTCATTTGTTTGTTTGCTCACTCATTTGTTCATTCATTCATTCATTCATTCAGTTTGTAGTACTAAGTATATATATCAAGTACTGGGGGTGTATTATGGGATGGTCTCTGTGCAGGAGTTGTTCTGTGCATGTGAGTTGGGTGTACATACTGGGGATACGGGGGACATGACATACGTTGATGGTGTCATGGGGTATGTAATGGGGATGAGAGGGGAATGTTGGGGTACATGGTATGTGATGGGGATGTGGGGCACAGTGTGTGTTACAGGATTTTTTTCAGGGGTATGCTTTAGAGTCGATGACGTGTATGTGTTTATGGGGTGATCTGGAACTGGTGGGAGGAAGCAATCACAATGGATACTATGCCCCTTTACTATTTTCCGAACTTAGCAGATTCCCCCTACCTCCTCTTATAGGGGGGCCTTCCCTATCCTGAGCCTCAGACCCCAGGAAGCTGCTGACCCTGCAGACAGAGTCAATCTGCTTGCTGGAGGGGCTCCTGGTGAGAGGGAGTCTGAAAGAATGTAAGAACTAAAAGAAGGAGAAAGAAGGGATGGTCACAAAGTGGCATTTGCCATTAGATTCACCAATTATTTATAGTATAGGCTGGGAAGGAGGAATGAAACCACACAGTGACAGCTGATACGCTGGGAACTTGACACCCTGGGGGAGACTGGGGTGGAACAATGCAGCTGGAGGCTCTCCTCACACACCTACAAAGTAGGAACCTTCCTCAGCTTGTATCAAGGCGTGATTACAGCAGCCGGGGCTATTAAATTATTTCCCTTCTGCAAAGAGTTAGTTCCCATCACTCCACGCACATTTAAGCAGATCGCAGGCAGTTATTAGCTCTGTTTTTCGCCGGCGCTCCCTGACTGCCAGTTAATAACCTGGAGTTCGTCTTACACAAATTGTGGAATTGGTTTATGCGCAGCCGAGAAACGATCCAGAGCTACATGTCAGCACAATACCCTCTGGCAAATTGCTGCTTTTTTTGATTTCAGAGATGTACCATTTGGGTCTTTAACAAAGTCCCTAAAGCAGGTCAGAAAGCACTCAGCAGCTAAGCAGTCAGGGAAAAACCGACTAGGCAAAAGCATTGAGTTGGGAAAACAGTTAAATCTAAATTAACTCCTCCCTTGCATGCCTCACACTTCGGTCGCAAGCAAAGAAGTTAAGGAAGGTGATTTCACTTGGGCAATCAGACCACCTGGAAAGAGGCAGCCTACGGACGCTAAAGACGCCACACTCAGAGTTGTCCCTCGAGGTGTTGTTTACAACAGCGAAACAAGGGAAGATGTAAGTGCCAGCAACCGGGAAATGATTAAGGGAATTATTCCACATTGATATGCTATTTTTACAGCCATTAAAAACAATGTGTATAAAGAGTCTGGAATAATATGGAAAATGCAACGTTATAGCATTAACGGATAAAAAGGAGGGATGGAAACGGTGCATAATTGTGGGTCACAAGTAAGTTAACTATGACTAGAAAGAGGACAAATCTAAGAGCGGTGTGATTATACGTGATGATTATTTTTCCTTTCTCTTTTTACAGGACAGTCCAAATTTTCCCAAATTAGCTTATATTATTTTTACAATGGTATAAACCAGAGGTCAGCAAACTTGTTCTGTAAAGGGCCAGATAGTAAGTATTGTAGACATTGTGGGCCATATGGTGTCTGTTACAATTGTTCAACTCTGCTGTTGGAGTCTGAAAACCACCATAGACAGTATGTTGTAAACAAATGGGCGTGGCTGTGTTCCAATAAAACTTTATTTATAAAAGCATGTGGCAAGTTGGATTTGTCCCATAGGCTGTAATTTGCTGACCCCTGGTATAAACTTACATTATACTTTTTAAAAGGGGGACAATGACATAGAATAACTACCCTCCTATTAAGCTCTAGCTGTTGCCTGGGACAAGTTGCCTTTCTGGTCATAGGAGGGTCTGGGGGTCCTAAGGAAATGGTCTGGCCCCTGGAAATCACACGTGACAGGCAGGGACAGCTACGTAAGGCAGAGCTGACTCCTGGGGGCCTGCATTGCCTCTGTGGGCCCGGGCTGTCACACTCTCCCTCTCTTTGCCTAAGTCATGACCTATGTTTCTCTGTCCCCCTATGGATCCCCCTGTCTCCCAACCCATCCGTTCCAGGAAGAGGAAGAAAGAAGACAGAGACCGTGAGCAGCCTGAAGGGCTAGGGCAGGGGAAGGAGGTCTCTGTTCCAACTTACATTGGATTCGAGGTCACTGGATGCAGGATGACCTGGGGCGCTTGGGTCGGCGTCTCTGGCACTGGCACCACATCTGAAAGCCACAGAGTAGACAGTCAGTAAACAAACATGGGGTCCACAACCACCCCCGAAGGCCCGACTTCTGGAAGATGCTAGCAGCTAGTAACTTCTTGCCAGATCATACATCGCTGGGGCTGGCCAATCCCCTCTCTCTCTTCCTCAACTACTTGAAGTTCACCCACTTAGATGCACCCGTGTTCTAGATGACATCCTGACTAAAATCCCCTATTGTCACCTAGGGGGCTGCCAGAACCCCCATGCCTCTGGCCTGAAGCACCCACTGGTCATCTCCGAATCCTCCTCACTCCTGAATTCCCTTTGGAAGGATGAGGCCATTTGGTTTCACGTCTCCTAGTGCCCAACTCAAGCCCCTCTGACCATCTGCCACGTGGCTCTGGGCCGCTCCTACCCTTGCCCATCCTTCTCTGCAGACCACCCTCTCAGGCCTTTCTGCTGTGCCTTGGGACCGCCCACGTTTTCCTTTGCCATGTCCAGCCACGATCCTACAGTGTGGTGATTCCCACCGTCCTCTTTGAGCTTGTCTGCCCCAGTATTTGCCCCGTCCATTCCAGCCACTCCTGCACATCAGCGGGGCTGAGTTCACACAAGACTCACCTGGGAAGATAAACTGCTGCTTGTATTTGTAGTAGTGGGATGCTGGTGAGAGAAAGAAAGCACCAGAGTGAGTGCCACCGTGGGGCTGCCCCTTCGGGTACCCAACTGGGCTCCCACAGCCACCATATGGGTTCTCTGCTCACTCTCGAGGGTTTTCAGACTTCTGCAGACACCCCACATTCCAAAGGACTGAGAATATGTGTGAAGAAGCCAGAGATCTAAATAGCTAAGTCAACCCTCCCATTTGATGCTCCTGAAAACAGAGCACCCCAACTCAGAGAGTCACCCTGAGCACAATTCCATTTCTGGTAAATGAACAGGAACACACATGCAGAAAAATATCTATAGAGCCATAATCTCAAATATTAAATTTTTTCCCCTTTTGGCAGTGATTACCGTGGCTTTAAGCAAAAACAAAAAAAACCTTGATGAGTTTCCTGCGTTTTGCTGCACTGAGCATTGTATTAGTTTTCTTGTTGCTGCTGTAACACATGACCATACCCATGGTAGCTTAAAACAACACAAATTTATTCTCTTACAGTTCTGGAGGGCAGAGGTCTGAAATAAATCCTAACGGCTAAATATCAGATTGTCAGCAGGGCCGGTTCTTTCTGGAAACTCTAACGGAGAATCCGTTCCTTGCCTTTTCTGGCTGTTAGAGCTGCCCGAATTTCTTGGCTCATAGCCCCATCACTCCAATCTCTGCTTCTGTCCTGACATTGCCTCCCTTTTATAAGGACCCTTGTGATCACATTTAGAGTCGCCCCGATAATCCAGGATAATCTCCCATCTCAAGATCCTTAATTTAGTCCCAGCTGCAAAATTCCTTTTGCCACATAAAGTAACATATTCACAGATCCCAAGATTAGAACGCGGTCATCTTTCAGGGACTGTGATTCTGCCTGCCACAAGTATGGATTAAGCTCCACATTTAGGGGAAAAATTATCTGAAGGGAATTTCTTCAGTTTCACTGCTGATTCTCCTACAATTCATTTTACTTCCACTCCAGTCCCCAGAGGCCAGCTCTTGCAGACCACCCTCAGGTTTCTAATGTTATCACTTACTCTAGTGGGGTAGAAGGTCTGGAGCAGGGAGGGACACGGGGTGCCAGGGGCAATGGACAGGTCACACAGAGCTTTATGTCCCCCAGTAAAGGAAGTGAGAAAGGATGGGGTCAGATGTGAGTCTGAATTGACAAATATACATCCAGAAACAATTTTATTCATTTAGGGACATGTCACAACTTGTCCAATTCTCAGACAAGTCACCAAGAATTTAGCATAGCGTTTCTGAGCCTTGGGGTCTAGAAACTAATCCGGGTTGAATCTTTTTTCTTCCTTTGGCTGCTTGTAAAAGCTTAGCCATCTCTCTGCAAGTCTCTGTTTCCACATGTGTGCAATAGGGATGGATAATAATAGTCTCTCCCTTACAGGGCTGAGCTCATCATGACATAAGAGTGCCTGGTAGGTGTGGAATATGTATTCTAAGCTCCCTTAACTAATAGACAAGAATAAGTTTTAATTAAGAGACCATCGGATAGTCTCAAAGAGCTAAGAAGCCGTTAGCTGCCCCTGAGGTTGGAATTGATTTGTAACTTCCCCCAGGATAGAGGGCAAGTCCTGGTATCTCAGGATCCCAAACCCCTCGTTTGGTGCCTTCTACCCGTGGATTCACGACTCCTGTTGAACGAAATCAACTCTCTTTTAGCGCAGCAATTCCCAAACAGCCTGGACAGTTGGCATCCAGACGGATGCATTTTTGATTCTGGATAACGAGGTGCCCAGGATGAGCAGCGACTCATTCAAGGTCACACAGCAAAGCTTTGAAAGAAAACCCACCTCCATGATTTTCTGGGACTTTTCTTCTGTTAGGTAACCTAGGCTTTTTTGTTGTTTTTTTGTTTTCTTTTTTTTTATTGCACGCAGACATTTCGCTGTCAACAAGGGGCTAAAATTAAAAGAAGAAAAACTAGCCAGTGTTCTCAGGAGGCTTAGCTGATCTCATCCCTCCCCAACTGGAATGGGGGATTCAGTGTCTGCAGAAAAGGGTTGCTGGCAGTTATAGTCTTCTGAAGAGGAGGGGCTGGGCAGTGGAGAAGAAGTCCTGCTCTGAGAAGGGACAGGTGTCAGGCAATGGGACACCCGGCAAATGCCAGCACGCACAGAGTCAGCTACTCATCGACCCCACGAACCCTCTGCGTGTGGGAGAACAGCTGTTCCTGATGATGAGAGGGAGGGAGGGGCCAGAGAGATGTATCCCTATGAGCCCTGTTCTCACCGATGACAGACACCAACGAGAAGTGGCTCCAAGGGGCAGCGAATGAACCCAAGTGGCCTGCTCAGGAGAGCTGGTGGCTCCTTGGTCTCTGGCATCAAGAGGACTTGGACACTGGGAGCCTTCAGATGACCAGAAGTCAGAGAGACCAGGAGGCCACTTTGAAGCCGCTTCCACTCTGCAGTCCCCGCTCTCTCCCTACGGCCTCCCCAGAGAGCACCCTGAGCGGTCCTCGGAAAGGAAGAATCTAGAAGGAAGAAGGACCACCTCATCCCCCTGCCTCAACCTTTCCATCGCCTCCCATTTTGTCTTAAATACAATCTAAATTCCTGCCACAGCCTACAAAGCCCTGCCAAGCCTCACCCCTGCAGCTCTGAGTCATACTTGGTGCCAATTCCCCTTGTTCATGGCACTTAGGCTCTTGGGACAGTTTTTCAGTTCTTTTCTGTGGCCGGGCTTTTGCACGCGCTCCCCTCTCTCTGCCTGGACAACTCCGCCGCCTCTGCGACTCAGCTGCCTTTGCTCTTTCAACTTGTGCTTGTTCGCGTCTTGAATTTGCTCATAGCACTGCTGTCTCCCTGCATAGCACTTGGGCCGGTTTATAATTCCATTTTCATGTGTATGTTTGCTTGGTTCACACCTGTGTCTCCCACTAAGCTACAAACTCCATGAGAAGAGAGGCCGTGACAGGCAGAATAAGGCTTCCCCCACCAAGGCCCACGTCCCAAGCCCTGGAAACTAGACTACATTACTTTACATGGCAAAAGGGACTTTCAGATGTGACTAAGTTAAGGATCTTGAGATGGGGAGATTATTCTGGATTCTCTGGGTGGGTCCTACATGCAATCACAAGAGTCCTTATAAGAGGGAGGCGGGAGGATCAAAGGCAGAGAGAGAGAGTCAGAAAAGGAGATGTGACAATGGAAGCAGAAGTTGGAGTGATATGGGGCCTCAAGCCAAGGAATGCAGGTACTCGCTAGAAGCTGAGAAAAGACAAGGAAGTGGATTCTTCCCTAGATTCTCCGAAAGAAAGTAGTCCTGATGACACCTTGATTTTTCGCCCAGTGAAACAGATTTTGGACTTGTACGCTCCATAAGTATAAGATAATACATTGGCGCTGCTTTGGGCCACTAAGCTTGTAGTCATTTGTTACAGCAGCCACAGGAAGCTCCTCCAGGGCACGTCTGGTTTGCGCTCTGCTCTGTTGTACACAGTGCCTGGTTCACAGTAGATGCTCAGTAAACATGTGTCAAGGAAATGAATGGAGGAACGCAGTCTGACAGCCAGGAGACCATTTGCAGAGGGAAAAACTGTAGCCCTGGTATGTGCATGAACCTCAGTGGAGAATTCGTGAGCTGGGAGAACCTTTGGGGTCCTGTCACCCACCTATGTCAGACGTGAGAAAGCTGAAGAAAGCAGAGGTTCCAAGGCAGGGACATGACAGAGCTGGATACTGAATCCAGAACTCCAACCCGCTCATTCAGAGCCCTGGCCTGACATCCAGAGTGACTCGGAATGCAGCACTGCCCAGGCGCGTGGCCCCTGAGGTCCCGGGCACAGGATCCTGCTGCCAATTTTGAGGGATTTAGCTCTTAAGACAACTGCCAACTCCAGGGCAGAAGGTGCCCCATGACTTAGACTTAGGTGGAGACACTGAGTTGTTGCTTACTGAACAATAGCGTCTCTGAGAGTCCCTCTACCTCTCAGAGCCTCAGTTTCCTCATCTGTAAAATGGAGCTGATACCAGTTACCTCCTGGCTACTCTGAAGATCAAGTAAGGTAATATGTGGCAAGTGCTCTACACATGGTAAGACTCAAGCCACATGCCTTTAACCCATTGCCTTCAAGCATAGACAGGCCCCCAAATGACGCTGGCGTGAACCCAACAAACCCCTTGACTCCCCAAGCACGGAGGTACCTGGCAGGTTGAAGTTCTTCTGCTGCCTTGTGCACTGTGGGGATGGGTGCAGGGGAGAAGGTGGCGTGGCGCTGGGAGGCAGGGGGGGTGCCGGTGAGGAGGGCGTGGAGGACGTCGTGGACGAGGGATTGCTGCTTGAGTCTGGCTGGTAAGGGACAGGGATATGGTCCTGCAGGAAGAAAACAGGGCAGGGGACAGGCAAGGAACAGAGACACAGCAGTGAGAGTGAGCTGAGCAGGGCAAGACCCCACCCCAGCATCCTCGGCCCTCCTTTCCCTAACCCCAGAGCTGGCCAAAGCCCTGCCTGCTTCGTCATCCCCACCAGGTTGCGTCCAGCTGTGGAAGGAGCAGGTTCTGGAGTCAGATTCCCATCCACTGTCTGGACCCCAGAGCGAAAGGTTACCGCGTAATGAAAGCCAAGGAGGTGACAGCCACGCTCCCTTTGCTTCTTTGATTTTGAAAAGTCCCACGCTGAGGTGGCCAGAGTGCTCCAACCCCCCAACACCTCTCCTCCTGAGTGTTTATTAAAGAATCAACAGCCCAACAGCTCACGAGAGAGCGCGTAAGACAAGCCTCCAGCATACTCCCTTGCATCTCAGTTGGAACCAGCTCTGCCTCTCCTCACCCCGGAACCTGCTGTAAAGCAAAGATGACGACAGGATCCATATGTGCCCCCCACCCCCCAGAACGGCGCTGGTGGGGGTGAGGTCAGGAGCCAGGAAGTGGGTTAAACAGCGTCCCCCAAAAGACATGTCCCCCTGGAACCTCAGAATGTGACTTTATTTGGAAGAAGGTCTTCGCAGATGTAATTAAGGTAAGGATCTCGAGAGGAGATCATCCTGGATTAGGGAGGGCCCTAAATCCAAGGTCAAGGGTCCTTAGAAGAAACAGAAAAGGAGAGACACACATGGAGGAAAATGTCAGGTGAAGACGGAGGTAGACATCGGACTGATGCTTCTACAAGCCAAGGATTGCTAGAGGTGCCAAAGGTGAGAGAGAGGCATGGAATGGATTCTCCCTCAGAGCCTCCAGAAGGAACCCGCCCTGCCAACACCAACACCTTGGCTTCCGACTTCTGGGCTCCAGAACTGTGAGGAAATAAATGTCTGATGTTTTAGCTACCCAGGTGGTGGTCACTTGTTACAGCAGCTCCAGGAGACAAACATAAGCAGGATCCAGAGTAACGATGTGCCAGGCACAGACAGTGTGGTCTTTCCATAAATGCGTGCTAGACAAAGGAAAAATGAAATAAAGAAATGAAGGGAGGAGGGGTGGAAAGAAGGAGAGGAGGAGGAAGGCAGAAGAGCCATCTCCTCCCACTAGACTGTCTTACTCATCTTGGAATCTGCAGAACTTGGCACAGAAACAAAATATAAGAGGTGGCTAATAAATGTTGAAAGGAAGGAAGGGAGGGAGGGAGGGAGGGAGGGAGGGAGGGAGGGAGGGAGGAGAGAGAGAGAGAGAGAGAGAGAGAGAGAGAGAGAGAGAGAGAGAGAGAGAAGGAAGGAGAGAGGAGCAATTGTCTTTATGGAGAAAGGAATCATGTCTACCTTCTTGAGGGTAGGAATCAGGTCATTCTCACCTGTGTCGTTCAGGGCTGATGTGAACAAATAGAGTCATTAAAAGAGACAGCTGTATATGGTGCCCACTTTCCCTGGAAGAACTGCTACGACAGGAGCGGAAATTCCCTCATCAGGTCAGACCCAGACCTGTGTCCCAGTGGGACCAGCCGCTGAAGGTTGCGTTCCGTCGGAGGGAAACTCAAACTCTACCAGGTCATGTAGGGCATGGCTAATGCATAATTTCTCTTCCTGAGCACTGCTAAGATAGGGGAACACCCTTCAGAGACCATCCAGTCCAACCCCTTCATTCTGCAGATGGGGACACAGACTCAGAGTGGGGGTGACTTGTTGGAGTCATACAGTCAGTGAGTGGCCCAGGTCCCAGCCCCCAGTCCAGAAGCAGAAACATAAGGTTGTACCAAGTAACACGAAACTCACATGTGACCCTGGAAATCAAACAGAAGCACGTTCACGTCCCAGAATCGCCCTTCCCACAGCTGTGCACTGAGCTGGACGTGGTGGTGATCGTAACTGGCTCTCCGGTGGCCTTTTCCCAAGGAAATCGTCTCCACCCTCTGACCCACTAGACTGGTAAATGGACAGCCACACATGTTTTGTGACCTCCATAGCCCACTCCCAACACAGAACCCTGGGACAGGACATAATGGCAGCTGGTCAGTGACCTATGAAATGGGTTGAAAAGATGAGCGGGGCCAATAGGAAGAATAGCAGAAAGCATCAGGACGAAAGGTGGAGAGGAGAGGAGGTTTAAAGAGAACCGAGGAGACACAATAAGCCAGAAAACAAATAAGCTGAGGGTCTGAGGAGGAGGACCCATATGGTGGCAGACGCAATGACATAGAGAAAAAATGAGAGTAGAGGATGAGGACGTCAGACAATGGTAATGGACCGAGCAGCCGGGTCACAGTCATGACGGAGGACCAGTGACTCATGGTCTCGCTTCAGGTCCGGGGAGTTGGCCCGAGCGCAAGACTGTCCTCCATGTCTAGTTTCATGAGGCCCAGCTCCTAAGCTGTGATTTCCCTTCCTCTTATTGCCCCATGCCTATCCTTGTAATAGACAATTCTATTTGCTGAGCTAGTCTAGGTGGGTCTCTGTTCCTTACAACCAACTGAAAAGAGCAAGCCAGCATGCAGCCACTTCAGTAGCCACTGCAGCAGGCCGACCGTCAGCGTGGGCACCACTGCACGTGGGGTTCTGATGCCTTGATGTGGAAGCACAGTGTGGAGACATCTCCTGAGGAGCTGGAAGAGGCTGCTGCTTCATCATCAACCTCGTTGTGTTTCTCCTCCATTCCTTCCATCCTCCTCCTCCTCCTGCATCTCCTCCTCCTGCATCTTCTTTCTCCTCTTCCTTCTTCTTTCTTCTCTTTCTCCCTCCTCCACCCTCTTCTTCCTTCCTCTTTCCTCTTGTTAATCCTCTTTCTGTTCCCCTTCCTCTTCCTTATTCTCTGTCTTCCTCATCATCTAGTTATTTCCATGCCCTGAGTACCCAGTGTTGGACTAAAGTCTTTACACATATCACTGCATACAATCCTCTCCACAATCCCAACAATAACTCCTATTATTCTGCCCATGTTACAGAGGGGAAACCAAGGCAGAGCGATCTTGCTCTGATCACATAAAAACGTGAAGGAACCGAGTTTCAAGCCTTCTGACTCCAAAATACACACTTTAACCATTACGCTGGGTGAAAGAGCTGGGCCTCTGTGAACCTGGATTGACTGACCTAGACAGGAGAGGAGACAGACAGCAATGAAAAGGAAATCTTCAGGCCAAATTGGCTCAGAAATCTATTGCACTAACCACATCACTGCCTGACAAAAAGAATCTGCGTGAAGCGGTGAGAAGAGAAAGAGGGAAAAAAACAACCCAGCCCTAAGATAGATCACGTCCACCTCCGTGTCAAAGCTGCTCTCTAAATAGAGGTTAATTTATTTCTCTTATCAAATTCCCCTGCTGGCAGACAAGCAGAACAATGTCACAGCCATTGATCTATCTGACCCGTATTCCTGTCCCATCTGACACCAAAAGGCTCACTGTGCATATAAAGCCAGAGCGAGAGAGAACTTTTAAGATGGCTCTGAGCACCTTGTCCCCCAAAGATGTCACAAAGGAAAGGATGGGTTACAGGCCTGCACAGTTACTTCCCAGGAGCCTCCCCATTCAAGCCCTTCAGCCCTTTCAGAGGTGGAGATCCCCTCTCCTAGAGACCTGCATACATGTAATTTGGACCCAGCCTCAGATTTTCATTGGAAGCCCCAAGATTTAAGCTGATGGCTAACAGCTAGAATGTACCTGACACTTACCATGTGCCAAGGAATGGCACTAAGTGCTTTTAATGTTGATTTCATTTTGTTCTCACAACAACCCTATGAGGCTGGTGTTTTTATTACCCACCACAGACATTTCTAAACACGGCCGCAAATTCCCTTGGACTCTTCCCACCAATGGGATGGGAATCTACGCCTCCTCCCCATGAACTGGAGTGGGCTGGGACTGCTTTCATCAGTAGAATACAACAGACCTGACACTGCCAACGCTTGGCGAGTGGCAAGCCAAGACAATGCGTGGGCTTTTACTGCTAGGTTATAAAAGCCTATGTAGCACCCACCTTGTTTGAGAAAACAGTCCTTCTTTAAGCCCTGAGCTGCCATGTAAAAAGCCCGACTATGCTGAAGCAGCCATATTGGGAGGAAGCACAAGCCACAAGGCACGTCCACCTGGTCAGCACTCCCGTTGAGTATCCACTGAGCCTAGTCTTTGACTCATGCCAGCCCAGGCACCAGACATGTAAGTGAAGGAGCCTCTAGATCAGGGGTTTGCAATCTTTGCCTTGAAATGGCCAGATGGTAAATACATCAGGCTTTGTGAGCCGTGTGATCTCAGCTGGAGCTACTCAACTCTGCCACTGTAGCTGGAAAACAGCCATAGACAATATGGGTGTGGCTTGTTCCATCACAACTTGACTCATAGAAACAGGTGAGAAACTGGATTTGGCCTATAAGGCACAGTTTGCCAATGCCTGTTCTAGATGATTCAGCCTCTGGGGATGTGAGTTTTCCCAGTGGAGTCTCTGGACATCATGGAGCAGACACCATCTCCACTGTAGCCCTTCCTCATCCCTGGTCCACAGACTCCGCAAGCATAATTAAAGGGTTGTTGCTGTACACCACTAAATTTGAGGGGTTTGTCTGTGAGGCCGTAGATAACTGGAACATACCCATTTTACATAAAGGAAAACTGAGGCACAGAGAGATTAAGTTACTTGCCCAGAGTCTCAGCTGGTGGTAACTAGAGGAAGCCAAGGCTGGCTGCCAGGTTTGTCTAACTTCAGAGACCAAGTTCTCAACTGCTAGAATGATGCCACAGGAGCCAGACGGTGAATGACTGAAACCTTGTAGCAAAAATGGTGGGTGACAACACGAGAGAGAAAGAACATATGAGCTTTGGCAGGGAGGCATGGAAAGGGAAGTCAGAGACAGAGAGAGGGACCAAATTATGCATGGCCTTGCAGGCTGCAGTAGGAGTTTGATTAGTTTTCTAAATGCACTAGAAAACCACTGGATGGTTTTTAAGCAGAGGGTGACGTGCTTCAAATTATAGTCATTAAGAATCACTCTGGCTGCTGTGTGGAGAATGGATTGGGGAGGGGGACCATGCCCTCTCTAGTCAGAGAAGGGAGACTGTGCCTTGCCAGTGAGAAGTCACATGGCCATCACGAAGCTCACCCAGGTCCTAAACACAGGCTGGTGACCTGCCACGCAGTTGGGTTGCTCCACACTTTACCCACCTTCAACACCATGCATGAAAACCTTGTGGGGCTTGAGAAATCACCTGCTGGCATGTGTAACTTTTGGCTCCTACCCTGGGGCTGGAAGCATCCCTGGGATAGCTTTGCTGCAGTCTGTCCAACGGACCCAACAAAGGATGTGGAAATTACACTGGAAATTTCCAGGCCAGATTGGAAAGAAAGATCCACTGCTGACCAGCATCTGAGGACCAGCTGGAAGTCAAACAAACTGGCTACATGGCTCAGCACTCAGGGCCCCCGCACATATCCGTCCACCCAGTCTCCAGCAGGAGCTCAGAAATAGATCCCTGTCCCTCGGTGGTTTCATTCAACAGATGTGTCAGAAAGCCCAGAACCATCTGCAAAGCTCATCCCGGCAGATGGTGAAACATCTCACAGAGCAAAGAGTGCGGCGTCTGGACCACCATGGAGCCCCTCTCAGGCTCTCCTGCTATCCCTACTGCGCCTCCTGGACACATGTATTCATTCCCATTTCCGTGTGCCCGCTCCCTACATCACACAGATTCCTGGCATCCTCACTTTCCACCGATGGCTGGATGCCCCTCAAGCTTGACTCAACACCAACCACACAGCATTCGGAGAGCCCAGCTGGACTGGGAGGTGAGAACAATGCTCCCAGATCAACCCAGCAAGTCTGCTCCAGAACCTTCCTCTCTCCTGCAGCAGCAGCCCCAGCATGCCCCGACCCAGCCTCACCTTGTTGATTTTGTTGGTTTTGGGGAGCGTCTGGCTGATGTGCAGGTCCGAGTACCGGGGTGGCTTTCGCAGAGGGTTGTTGATGTCACATGGGACCGACTCTGTCCGGACCAACCTTGCTGGATCCGTAGGGATAAAAACAGCGAGGTGGGAGTTTAAGTATCACTTTGGCTTTATACTGGAATATCAGGAGAGCACAGCTCAGACCCCACCTCCAAGGCCCACCCCCAAGACTGGAAAGGAATTCGCTCAAAATCAGAGTTGTGCCACAGGAGTGGCGTTGGGTGCTCTCGGTGGAGTTCTATTTTTTTTTTTTTTCATTGTCAATCTGTGACTTAACAATAACAAATTACAATAGTAAAACAAGCGATCAGTTTGTTTGTTCTCAATGCCATAATTGCTGCTTCACATTGGTGCTCATTTCAGAATTGAACCTCCTTCACAATCTAAGAAGTTCCCGATTTCTCAGGGCCCATAATTAGTGGACCCTGAGTATAGCCACCTATCCCTGTCTCCATCTAACCTTTGCATTAGGATCATGGTTCGTTCCTGGTGGGATTCCTCAGGCTTGCCCCGTCGCACGTGAAAACACATTTGTCCTAACCAAAGCCACCTCAGGTCCCCGAAGGAGAGGCTTGGCTCTCCCAGCCTTCCCTTCTGCATCTTCCTAAAGCCACACAAAAATCTGGGCATATGGCAGATGCCACATCAGTGCTTTCTGGTCCAAACCACACCATCCAAGCCCCTTTTCCTGTTACCCGTTTGTTATTTCTACTACTTATAGGGACCACAGGGAGAGACAAAAGTGAGAAGCTCTAATTCAAATGGGATGTTTGGCAATGTTACTCATTAGCTGTTTTTTTATTGTAGGGCTGGGGTGGGGGTGTTGGTGGAAAGGTTAAAGCTTTGGACTGACCCAGGGATTTAATCTCTCAGCTTAGCCTGAGTCACCAATACCATAGAAGCCGACTATATTTCCAAACTTCCCACTAACGATGTGGGGGCGGGCGGGGGCAGGCTGAGCAGCAAGGAACTGGTGGACTTCTGGAAAGTTCCATTTGTTTCCCATGTACCAATGGGGCACGGGCATGAAGCTGGGTGGGAGGGAGCCCTTCATCGACCTCTGAGAGCGGGTCGCTCTCCAGCAGGTTGCTTTGGGTCTCCACATGGGAAGTGGGCCCCAGAGGAACCCACGAGGGAGAGGAATTGGGTGGCAGGCGATTTCCCCAGGGAAGGCGATCCATGACAGTGGCTCGAGAGCAGGGAGAATTCAGGTTGTAAATAGACTCACTGAGTGCATGCAGTTGTTCAAGGAACAGATGGTTCTTAATGAAGGGTGTATGTGGGGGGAAAGGGTTTGAGAAGAGAGCTGAAGACTTTACTTTCTCTCCACTTGCAATTTGCTCTCCTCGTGGAGATAAGCAAAGCAAAGATCATCGAAAACCAGTGGCCCGTTGGTTTTGGAGCACATCCCAGCACTTTCGGCAGCAATATGCTTCCTTCTTTAGGTTTCCCTTGGGTTCATTCTAAAACCGGGCAGATTCCCCTGAGTGTGCACCGACCAAGGCGGGGGGAAGGGGTTGGGGGGGGGGGCTGGCAGGGGTGTAGTGGGAGGATGAGGAGGGACTCGGTCTCCTGATTAGTAAGTTGCTGTACCCAAAGTTGGAGCCTTAGCTTCAGTCAACCCATAGATGGGGGGTGGCAAGAATTCTTAAACTTTTAATAAAGCTGCTAACATTTAAAAATAAGCATATGGCACATAAAACTATTGGGACTTTTGTTGCTGGCGTGGCTGTCCTCTCCAGACGCCGCCAGGACTCTCTCTCTCCACTTTGCACAGCCCCATCTGGCCAGCTTCTCTCGTTTAGGGGACTTGCTTGGCCCTGGAAGCCACCTGAGTCTGCAACTTCTACTCTAGAGCAGGACGTCTCAACTTCCATGTGCATAGGAGTCCCCCGCATATCCCATTAACGATGCAGTTTCTGATTCAGTAGGTCAGGGATGGGTCCAGAAGCTTTACATCTCTAACAAGCTTCCCAGTGGTTACGGAGCTGCTGGCCCTTGGACCACACTTTGAATAGCAAAGGTCAGGACCAGTGAGGCCCAGTAGAACTTTCCACGATGATGAAAGTGTTCGTTATCTGTACTATGCAATATGGTAGCCACACGTGGCTACTGAGCCCTTGAAATGCGGCTGATGTGACTGAGTAATTTTATTTTAATTTCAGTTAATTAATTTAAATTGAAAGAGATGTAGCTAGTAGCTACTGTATTGAACAGCACAGCCCTAGAGAGTTCCCCCGTGGATGAACTTCAATGTGGATCATGGAGTCTGGGGATAACACCCCACAGGACAAAAATCAGGGCAACTATTTTGAAAGTTGGACTGCAAGGCTTCCCACGGACGTGTCTCCTATTGAGCTTTGGCAGACAGGGAAAAGCCTTGCTTTCTGGTCTTTCCTTCCCTCTAACTTGGTCTTGCTTTTTTATGGTAGACAGCTGGTAATGGCTCTCCCAAAGGTAGCTGTGACCTCCCCGCCTGGACAGTTTGGCCCAGACACTCCCAGGGCTCCAGGGAACAGAGCACATATGGCCCAAACCAACAGGTCCAAGCCAGACCCCTCCCCAGGCCCACTTCTGCAGGGTCAATTGATTGAATCTAAAGAGCACGTAATGGAAAAACACTCAGCCAGCACTCTTTTTAAGTGGGAAGGAAAAGCAGTGGTATTCGGGGAAAGAGGGGAGAGTGGAAACTGGGAGAGGAGACAAGAATGAGAGAAAAAGACTTAGGAAGGAGGAAATGAATCTGGGAGCTAAAGTATCAGAGAGACCAGTTATAAGGGCAAGAAATAGGGAGAGCAGAGATTGCAGACAAGGGGGGTTGGATTAAGGCGACAGATGTCAGGGAGAAGAGTATCAGAGGGAAAGAAAGGAGACAGGCAAGACTCAGGGGATCGGGAGGTATCCAGAACTGGCCTGGATGGGACAGCTATCTCAGGTGGCCTGCAGGAGCCCCCACTCCATTCCTACCCCCAGGGCAGCAAGTGTTAAATACTTACCTCCTCGGTGGATGATGAGGAGATGACAAGGTGGGGCTTCTTTGGTGCATTTGTTGTGGCACTTTAACCTGAGAGAGAGAAAGAGAGAGAGGGATGGATGGATGGATGGATGGATGGATGGATGGATGGATGCATGGATGGATGGATGGATGGATGGATGGATGGATGGAATGCCCCAGTGGTTCAGAAAGCTCTGACTACTGTGGATACCAAGATGTGAAATAACACGGGGCAGCTACTTATAAGGCATATCCTTGGCACCCAGGAAATTAACTCTGGAGAGAGTTTGCTGCCATCCCACTCTTACAGGTCAGCCTTGTGTGGCCCAAGAGTGGGTGGCAACTGTTCCCTAACAGTGCCCACGTCACGGTTTCATCATTATCATACAATCCTAATCATCATCTACCATTTACTTGCAGATGCTTTGCCAGCCACTGTATTAAACATTTTACATATACTATGCCACTGGATCTTTATAACAACCTTATGAAAAGGGTATTATTATCATTCCCATTTTACAGATGGTAAAACTAAGATTAACCGACTTGTGCTAGCAGAAAACCTGCGTCAGTGGTACCAAAATGTGGCCTCTCATTTTTCTTAAAGGCTCTAGCTATGGGAGACAGTCGACCAAGGCTTTCAATTAGGATGAGATTAGTAACAGGCATGACTGTTTTAGAGGTATTAAGTTTAAGAATTTTGAGTCAAAATGTCTTCCTTTGAGACCAGCCTACGAGTAAAATGTCATCTTGGTCTTCTTCATTCTATTGCCTGACTTTAAAAGGATAACAAACAAATGAGAAACAGAAACTCATAGACACAGACAGTGGTTTGGTGGTTGCCAGAGGGTAAGGGGGGTGGGGGGTGGGGGGTGGGAGATGAGGGTAAGGGGGATCGAATATATGGTGATGGAAGGAGAACTGACTCTGGGTGATGAACACACAATGGGATTTATAGATGATGTAATACAGAATTGTACACCTGAAATCTATGTAATTTTACTAACAATTGTCACCTCAATAAATTAAAAAAAAAAAAAAAAGGATAATAAAAATCCCAAGTTACTATGCCTGGTTTTGACTTTTTCTTTTAGAGTTTTATGTTAATAGGATGGATACACTATGGCAGTTGCTATTCATGCCCCATCCCATACTCTTTTGGATTCCCTTACCATTTTTGTGCATAGTAGCCTAACCCAACAGCCAACATCTTTGCCAGAGGTTGCCCTGAGGCTGCTCAGAGGTTTAATATTAAAATATTCTATACAGAGAAGTAGAAACTTTAGATTTGCCCTCCACCCTTCCCCTCTAGGGATTTGATAGTTCTCTTTAACAGAAGGGTTCCAACGCCAAAGACTTCACATTGATTCTCCCCGTTAGTCTAGGGCAGTGGTTCTCAAAAGTAGAGTTTTCAGACCAGCGGCATCAGCACCATTTGGGGAACTTTTCAGAAATGCAACTTCTGGGCCCCAGAGTTGATGAATCAGAGACTCTGGGGTCGAGATGCAGCAATCTGTTTTAACAAGCTCTCCAGGTGAGTCTGATGCACTCAAGTGTGAGAACCACTGGTCTAGCTGATGGTTTCGGAATGTCGGTGCACATTTCCTCCATTTTTCTTGTGTTCCATCTTTTAGGGACCTAAAGGGCTCGGAATTCCTCTCTGATACGGAAAAGTTAGACCCAGGGCCCCTGGAAGTGCAGAGGGGAGCAAGGAGGGATGATGGCAGCGTGGAAAAGGCCAAATCACGTCATGAGAACGTTAGTCCACCTCCAGTTCCTCTTCACTCTGATTACATCAGAGAGAGGGGTTCTTGTGCTAACACATATTTGCATCTCTCTACCACGTGCTAAGTCCAGTCCCAGACTTGGACTGGCAACAGTACCCACAGAAAATTTAATGCACTTATTTTTCTCATTTGAACGTCAACTTTTTCTGGTTCCCTTAGATTAATGGCAAGTGATGCTGATTTTCCATTCATGAAAATAAGATATATTTTCATCATTAAACATTATTTACATTGAAAAGACCATAAATAGTAAATAAACACCTGCATGGCTGCTACTTAAATATGACAAAATCATAATAAGATGGTGAGCAAATGGCTGAGTTAGACTCGGAGAAGTTGGCTTAGACAATTTGGGGTCTTCAAAGAGAGGTGGCAGCTGTTGGCACCCAAAACTCTACGATAGTTGAAAACAAAAGATTGCCTCTGGGCCTTATGGCCAAGTTCAAGTGTAGTAAGATGGTTGAAAAACATTAGGAGGTCCCATTGGTCATGAACGCCATGAAGACTGCATGACTCTGAAAGAAACAAGAGCTGACATTTCTGCAGTGCTTACGAGGTACCAGGCGATGCTCTCACTGCTTTACACAACTTATTCCATCCTCGTCACAACTATAAACAGTAGGAACAGTTGTTATCCCCATTTTACAGAGTGAGAACCTGAGGCTCAGCAAATTTAGATAACCCTCCCAAGGTCAAATAGCCTGTAAGAGACAAAGTTCCCCAGTCCAGCCCTAACCACTGTGAAGACGCCTCCAAAGCCTCCATCTTTCTTGCTTTGTATCTTAGGGGTGGGGTGGGGACAGTTAACAAAGAGGAAAGTTCCCGGGGTCTATATCCAGCAGAGTCAAAATGTCCTTGGGACAAGCCTATGACATCACCTTGCTCTTCCCACTACAGGTGCCTGACTTCACAAGTAAAATAAAAATCCCACATTACTGCAGACTGCCTTTGTCTTTTTCTTCTCTAAGGCCCCCAGACTCTCAGACCTGTAACAAAGGCCCAGCTCCCCAAGAGATAACCTGTGTGACATCAAAACCCTGATGCGAAGCTCTACTGAATTCAAAAGGAGCCTTTCATTTGTTCAACAAACACTTACCTGGGCCTACTGTGCCCCAGGTCCTGGGAGACGCAGTGAATAAAGTAGCTGGAGCCACTAGGTGTATGGAGGGCGGATAATAAATGGGTAAGCAGATATCAGGTAAATTGCAGGTGTGCAAAGATCACAAAAAAATAATAAAAATACAGGGAAATAGGAAGGCGAGTGATGGGCGCGGGAGAAGGGATTCCAGCAGCACAAGGTTTGGGGACAAAATCAAGCCTGGTGGGTTCAGGGTCAGGAGTCAAAGGTCAATGAGGTTGACATGAAGAGAACAACACGAGTAACGAAGACATAAGCCCCGGTGGCCCCAGCAAGGAGCCTGTATTTGATTCTACAGCACTGGGAAGCCCCTGGAGGCTCGGGACAACTGTGACACAGTCGGAAGGACGTGTGGAAAGCCCTGAGTTGGGAAAACCACTGACTGTCGAACCAAGAAGTTTCTACACTCTGTCCCGTTTGAAGTAGCTCGGCTCCACCCTGGAAGCCTCCAGAAAGACACTGTTCCTTTCTGCCACCTCTACCGATGAATCTTCTCGAACAAGCCCAGCTGGAAGGATGACGTTCAATTGTGAAGAAGTCCGTCTGCAATCCTGGCAGCACCACAAGCAGGGACCAGCCGTTTAATGTAACCTTTGGGCCACGTCCGAATCAGGACCATACAGGTGGAACCACCAGTGTGCCCTCGGCCCATGTCCTGTCTCCCCCTGGCATTTTCCTCTCCAGGGTCCGTTGTTGTTTACTCTTGCAGGCGTGGAAAAGCCCTCCTTCGCCTCTAGCTGCAGGATGGGAGATGAAGCTTCAGAGGGCCGTGCTAGGAGCGGGAACACAACCATGGCTCACACAGAACACCTGAGAGAACGGGCTCCGATGCCCAGACACTTCACCTTGCATGAAGGTTCCATTGTCAAGAACGAGAGCCCACACTCCAGGATGTGCTCATTGAGTCGGCAGAATTAGACTAGTGCTGACATCGCACAGACCCTGGAGGGGTGGGGGTAGGGGACCAAGGCCAGACTTGTACACAATGCACACACACTATGACCCACTTACGAAAAATCATTTTTCCTGCGGGAAATGTATACGATTCCACCCAAATTAGACTTTTCCTCTTCGCTGCCCATGGAAGAAAGAGCTATTAGCATACGAGTACATTTTATCGGCAGACCACCTGCTTCAGAATCAGATCCCCAAGGCTCATGCTCCAAGGTTCTGATTCAGTAAGTGAATGTAAATTTCCAGCAAGTGTATTCCAGAGCTTGTGAACCACTGTACAAGAGGCATACATTCTCCTTCCTAGATGAGAGATGTCTGGGAGCCCAAATCTTGCAGAATATAGTGTTCTGCCCCCCCCTCCCTCCTTGAAAAGGGCGGGCGGGAATGAGATCAGGATAGCATACAGAACAAACCTAGGTTCCAGTCCTGACATCACCACTTCCTGACTGTGGCAACTTGGACAAGTGGCTGATCTGCTCTGAGCCTCAGTTTCCTCATCTGTAAATTGGGACAATCACAGCAGCTGCCTCACAGGGCTGCAGTGAGGACTGATGACATGTCACAAGGGAGGTGCCTAGGACAGATACTTGAAGTAGCAGGCACTTATCCTTTTTATTATGGTCATTACCGTTATTACCACTAGTTCGTACAGCAAGCCCCTAAGACCCTCTGCGGGACGACTTTCTCTGGCTGCAAACGTGGGCTGGTTGGAGTGCCTAGAGCCTAGAAACAACAGGGTGGGAATTGGGTGATGACTATCCCAGTCCCCTGTCTTTTGGGTGGGCCAAGTCAGGGGTGTGTCAATGTGGGATTGCACCCCAGTGACCCGCCCCCGTAACTGCTCTTTGAGGCCCCGTGCTGGTGGCCTTTCCTTCCCCTGTCACACTCCTCTACTCCCCCGCTGGTGTGGCCTGCGATGGTCTCTCCAGTAAACCAACCATTTGCCCTTGAATCCTTGTCCAAAGTTCTGTAGAAACAGGGGGGGAGGACACCTGAGACACCGTGATTGTTCCCAGAGGTTCAGAAAACCAACGTGGTCTGTCTGGAAGCTCTCACACCAAAACCAAGCCCTTTGCTTACTGTCCCATGTGTGTCTCTTTGGCCCACAGTCCTTAACGAAATTGGCTCTGCAGGTGCTCTGTTCCACAAGGAAGAAAAGGGGAGGGCACAGCTGACGACCTGGGACAAACCTCCACCCCAGATGTGGCCCCGTGATTTAGGATGGCAGTTCCCACGCACAAGGAAAGACTGTACGTGGTTTCAGAAGTGGGGAAAAGCTTGGGCTTCAGAATCAAGCCGACCTGAGATTGAATCACGATTCCACCCTTTT
Source organism: Rhinolophus sinicus (assembly GCF_036562045.2). NCBI lineage: Eukaryota > Metazoa > Chordata > Mammalia > Chiroptera > Rhinolophidae > Rhinolophus > Rhinolophus sinicus. Next base: position 28,498,577 of record NC_133765.1, on the reverse strand, counting down.
CAGACCAAGAGACATCCGTCTGCCTTGCTGAGGTCCAGGTTGCTCATCTGCCAAACTGCGGCAGGTGTCAAAAGAGAAAATGACCAAGGCGCACCCCTGTGGGCAGCCAACAGGCCAAGGTTTCTGCCAACAAGGCTGAGACACACTGAGTGCACACAGGGCATACCAGGCGGGCCACACATGGCCTGCAAACTTATTTAAAACTTTCATTGAACTTACTTAAAACTTTCACTGAACATGGCTCCTGTTTTTTTCCTTTAAACTTGCAAGGCTAATAGGATAAGCTTCAGTTACCAAGAGAAGTTGCTTACGCGGAATGTCGTCTATTCCTCAGAGGAGCTGCTGGCTAAATGAGACATCTTTTCCGTCTGAAAATTAAATATGTGAATTTATCTGGAGGGCAGGATCTGGGTCTTCTTCCTCTTTGCAGCTCCCTTTCCTGCCCCCCTTTCAGTGTCTGCCCTGGGGGCTGGTGCATCACTTGCTGAATAAATGTTAGAGAGCAGGGAGGGAGAGGATAAAGAAAGGACCAGGAGAAGGGAAAACCTGTCACACGCTACTGATGTAGGAGCATGAATAGTCACTATCGGAGATGAGGGTAAGGGGGATCGAATATATGGTGATGGAAGGAGAACTGACTCTGGGTGGTGAGCACACAATGGGATTTATAGATGATGTATTACAGAATTGTACACCTGAAATCTATGTAATTTTACTAACAATTGTCACCCCAATAAATTTAATTTAAAAAAAAATCTTTTTTTGGAAAAATGACTTGTATTTCTGATAAATTGCATCCCTTGATGTTTGTGAAATGGAAATATGTCCCTCTCTTCATTCCCTTCTCTCTGCCTTCCCTCACGTGGCGGGGTACAGGGATTTGACTAGGAGCAGACTAGACTTCCACGGATCTTGCCTGGGAACTATGGGGACCAAGGGCCTCTTTCTGAGCCGCTCTGCTGTTTCCTTAATGGAGTGGTCGTGCCCCCAACAGCCCTGTGGAGCTGACACAGCCCAGATCAGAACTAGCCTTCCTGGAGGAGGGACAAGCCAGACCCTTGCTGGTGAAGACAAGCACATCCATTACAAATGGTTCACTGGGCGATTCAAAGCCACGTATCGAAGGTTTGCTCTGAGCAGCCCACATCCCGGATTTCTCCTACTTTCTCTCGTCTCTCTTTCCAGCTCGCTTTGCAATCTATCTGAGCAGGACATGGCCTTTTCTTACAGAGTGCAAATGGACCATTTTAAAAACCTGGCCCCTCATATCCAATCGAGGAAACGTGAAGCAAACGCCAATTTAGGGCCAGGCGCTCTTAATAACCTGTCTACTCGGAACAACAATGCTGTGAGTGATCGATACTGTTGCACCCATTTCAAAGTCAAGAAGACTGAGGCTCAGTCAGCAGCCCAATCATACAGACAGTAAAGGGAAGAGTAAGGATAATTCACTCATTAATGCTCACAGAAAACAGTATTGTCTTCCCACTCTGTGCCAGGTGCTATGCAAAGCACTGGGGGCCAGGGGGCGTGTGTAATAAAATAGGGGGAGAATTTCTTTTTAAATCATCCTTCTTACAGCTACCTAGCAAGAGTTTACCATTGAGGTATATAAACCCATCTCTTATCATTTCAGGCATGAAAATCCTTCCACTCATCCCATTGCCTCAAAAGTGCCTCCTAGAAATGATCCATCTGGAGGGGACCCAGGCTTACGGAGCCTTGGGTTGGCGAGAACCACTTTCCCTCCAGAAGCTCCTTTTGAGATCTACTCCACCAACAAATATTTATAGAGCACTTGCTAAGGGCCAAGCACTGTGCTAGCCCCGGAGGTGCAAACAAGGAACAACCCAGAAACAGCCTTACCCTCCAACAGATAAAAGTCCGGTCAGGGCCACAGGCAGGTAAGTAGACAAATACCACGTAGTGTGTTCTATGGAATGACAGGGAAGGGTAGGGTGGGGCACTTGGGTTTTGAGGGGAGTCAGGGAGGGCTTCTTGGAGGACGTGATGACTGAGCTGAGCCTGAAAAATAAATAAGAGCTAGCAGAGGTGTGCCAGAAAGGTCCAGGCTGACGCAGAAGGATGCAAAGATGTGTCAGTGCGTGGTACAGGCTCTGCTGCAGAGGCTGAAGGCTCAATGAAGCTGCATCTCTGGGCATGAAGAAGGGAGTCGTGAGAGGGGAGGAAGGCGAGGTAAGCAAGGGACAGTGCAGTCTCATCAGGAGACCGGATTTTTATTCTGAGAGCAAGGGGGAACCAATGAAGGATTTTTAAACATGGAGGTGAAGGCTAGATAAACATTTGGGGAAGACCCCCTCCCCCCACCCCCGGCAGCACAGATATTTACCATTCAAGGGCATGAAGTTCGGTTCTCTATCTGTCATAGTCCCTGCCTCTGCTTTCCTTTTCCCAGGTCACTGCATGAAGTGCCCCTTCTTGCAGACTTCTTGCAAAATCACTAAACCAAATCATTACCCCCTTTGCTGTGGGGCTTGTTTCGTTGAATGGCCCATCCCAGCAGTTCTGTCTCGTTTTGGTTCCCCTGTGGTCTCTTATTTGTGCCAAATGCTTCTAGAAATATCTCCGTATGTTCTCAGTGAAGGATATCAAAACACCCCTTCCCTCACTGCTGACAACTCAGTGGGGTTGAACTCTTTGGCCTACAACTCGTATGGGAAAAAAACCCAATAACATAAATGAGTTGGGGAGTATGAACATATAAATCAGACTGCAGGCGCCAGCGGCATAATGAAAAATAATCAGGAAATCCCCAGCATCGTTCCCTCCATATGCCACTGTAGAGAAGCTGGAGATTTATTAGTGGTTGGGGATGCCCCCCACCCCCTAACATCCCCCCAAAAAGAGACAGTGACCAGTGTCGTCTTGGAGCCCAGGACCTGCAGCTGTTTAACAGAACACAAAGACCCATTTGCCATCTTTTCATTCAAGAAAGGAAGATGGGACAGGGTAGCAGGTGGGAGGAGGGATGCGGAAGATACTAACAGCTCTGGTCCAGGGTCAGGTTGAGATCAGACTCTCACCTTCCGTTCTGCTTGTTTAGTTCAAGGCGAAGCAGAGTGGGGACGGGTATTTGCTGCCACCTTACTGTGTAGACGGCCCTTTGCCCAGGTAATGTGGTTAAGAGTTTGGGGGACTCTTGAATCAGAGGGAACAGGGAGTTTGAGGGGCAGAGCCACCCACCATGAGAGTTTGGGTCAGCTCTCTACTCCTGAAGGCCTCTGTTGCCTCATCTATAAAATGGGGGATAGTAACATACTCTACCTTCCATGGTTGTTGCAAGGATTAAATGAGATCATGAGTGTAAAGTGTGTAGCAAAATGTCTGGCATTTCCTAAGCCCTCAATACCTGATATCATCATCACCATCATCATGTCCAACCCCCCACCTCAGCCCCCAGTAGAATTATACATCATCCCTCACACACAACTATAATTAGATCCATATGTTTGCTTATCGTAGGTAAAAAAAGCATATAAGGGACCATTAATCCCCATTATGATTATTGTAAAAACTGAAGTGCTTCTATTAGTGGAAAAGTAAGTTCAGGCTTCAAGCGGGTGATCACTGAAACGCATGCTCATAATTATATCCTGCCAATATCCTGCCCGTTGTGAAAATTCCTGAAGCTCCCAGGAACGTGGCAGCAGCTGCAACATCAGTGTTCATCATTTCCCCCAGTTTTTCAAGAGCTGGGAAAACGCGTGTGCCCAGTGGCTCAAACCAACCATGGCTTACCGTATTTCCCCGAAAGTAAGACCTAACCGGAAAATAAGCCCTCGCATGATTTTTTAGGATGCTCGTAATATAAAATAAGCCCAAATGTGTCTTGCGGAGCAAAAATTAATATAAGACCCTGTCTTATTTTCGGGGGAATATGGTAGGGCTTATTTTATATTACAAGCATCCTGAAATATCAAGCGAGGGCTTATTTTCCGGTTAGGTCTTACTTTTGGGGAAACACGGTACTTCACACTCTTATCGCCTCATCACCTGTACCTGGAGCCATTTTGCAAAACCAGGAAATTTTCAGATAAAACGTTGTATTTGCTCGAAGAACACAGGCTAGGAGGACATACAGAGCAAATAGGGAACCAAAGGGTGCATGAAATGCAAGTGAAAAGATCCATTAACAGAGCAAAACTGGATAAAGGAATATATGGCTCATTTCAACACAAATTAGTACAGCGACAGCTAATGTGGAAAGAAAGAAATGTAAGCATGTCCAGCCAGGCGACTGCAGGCAAGAGGAGACGGAGCTTGTACAAAGTGCATTAAAACACCACTGGAGTTAACTGGCAATCTGGTGCAGCTTAACTCAGGTTTCCAAACACCATCCTTTACCTTTCTAGGGAAATGCTTCTGTGTCTCAATCCTACAAAAGTGGGCAGTGACCTTAAGTGGACACAAAATGTTTCTACTAGCACACATCTGCCTCGACCAGCCTGAGTCACCTGGCACATGGGACCTCACAGTGTTCAACCCAGGAGAGCCCAGGCAAACCAAGATGTTTGATGGCTCTATAATCTGTTGAATAGCTTAGTAATAGCAGTCTAACGCTGACATTTTAAACTGAATAATGCGTACCATTGTCCCATGAGTATAAACCAGTGGTTCTCTCACCAAGGGCAATTTTGCCCTCCATCCTCACCCCAGGAACATTTAGCAGTGTCTGGAGACCTTTCTGGTTGTCACAGCCCAGGGTGGAATGCGGGGACTACTGGCATCTAGTGGGTGATAGGCCAGTGATGATGCTAAACCTCCTACAATGCACAGGACGGCCCCCACACAATTATCTGTCCCCAAATACCAATAGGGCTGAGGTTGATAAACCCTGATACACAAACCCTTTAACATGTCTCCCAAGAAGTTGGCTGGTTCAGAAAATCTCAAAAGAGAGAAGGAGAACAAGAACCATAGAAAAGTAGGAAATATGCTCAATTTTCCAGACCTTTGATCTTTCTTCACCCCACTGAGGTGTTAGGGTGAGTATTTATTAATAGGAAATCCATGTCTACAATGAAAGAAATGCTGAACAACTTAGTTAAAGATTCCAAATTGAAGGACTCCCCAAGTCATTAACATGATGGGGGAACTCACATGTCGTATCACATCAAATGAATATATTAGCCTCATTTTCCATCAGAGAGGTTTAGGAGCTTTCCCAGAGTCACACAGCTGGGAAGTGGCAGAGCCAGGACCTGAACTCAACTAACTCTCTCTGGCTCCAGAGTCTGGATCCTGCTCCTGTTTTACTGTCCCGAGTTGAATTCCCTAGAAGCAGACCCTGAGTTGGGTATTCTTGCAAGTAACTTAAGAGGCAGCTCTGCAAGAGAAACTTATTCCATTGTGGGGGAAGCAGGAGAGGAAATGGCGGAGAAGCTCAGCAAGGATGTGGCTTCAGGTGACTTCTAGTCTCAGCCGGCTCTGGCTTAAGGCTCTGGAGCGTGAACTGCACCACAGTCTGTCTGTCTTGAGGCAAGCGGCCTGGTGTTTTCCACACCTACACCAGTTAGGCTGGGCTCTGAGCCACCTCGGGGAGGGGGAGGCTTAGTCCCTGACACCTCGAGGTGAGGCAGTCACCCAGGGACAAGCCTCCTGAGAGGGTCTCGGGTGCGAGCTGTGAGCAGCAGCGCCCGTAGCAGCTGCTAAGTGAAGTGAGCGGGAATGTGAGCAGGACACCCAGGCAGACGTCAGTGAGGCAAGGCTGTGCTCAGCGGGCACTATCAGCCTACCTTCCAAGCAGAGGAGTGGGTACTTGCTGGTCCTAGAGATAAATGAGTCTTAGCGTCTGCAGGGTATTCAGATGGCCATACCCTTCCCATCTCAGGCCCTGAGCGCAGGTGACTCAGAGAACATCAGAACTTCTGGCTTCTGCCCCCCGACTCCACCACCCAGAGGAAGGGCCATCCCAACCCCAGCATTCTCCTCCCTGGTGCCGTGTGTTCCGAAAGTGACCCATTCCAGCTCCAGAGTCCACGATTGCTTTCCCAGGAGGGGGGCTGGATGGGCAGTGAACAGTCCCCCACCCTGGCGTGAAGCTTCAGGAAGCAGCATGAGTCATAGCAGCAGGCTCCTCTGACCCCAGGCCCTGCCTGGTACAAACAATGGAAAAATATGCTCCAGCCGTTTTCTGTCCTAATCCCAGACTTTGCCCCCGCTGTTTCCTCAGCCTGGAACACCCTCACCTGACCAACTCCCCCTCTTGCCTGAAGACTTCCAATTCCAATAGGACAGCGTCCCCTGAAGTACATGACAGACACCCCCCCACCCTGGTGTAGCCCTGGGCTCTTCCCCCTATGACAGTACTGTTGACCCTTGAACAATACGCGTTCAACTGTGCGGGTTCACTTATACGCAGATTTGTTTCAATAACTACGTACAGTACTGTAAATGTATTTTCTCTTATGATTTGGTTAATAACATCTTCTCTCTAGCTTACTTTATTGTAATAATACAGTCTTTAGTACATATAGAAAACACGTGTTAATCAACTATTCATATTAGCAGTACGGCTTCCGGTGAACAGTAGGTTATTAGTAATTAAGTTCTGAGGGAGCTGAAAGTTATATACAGATATCTGACTGTGCAGGAGTCATCACCGCTCACCCCTGCATCGTTCAAGAGTCAACTGGAATTAGCTACCCTGCTTATCCTATTCCTCCCTCTAGAACCATGTTCTTTAGTCATAGCTCAGTATAATATGAGTAAGCCACATGGCAGACTTATTAAAAATGGGGGTTGCTAGGCCCTGTCCCCAGGGTCTGGGCCAGGAAGTCTAGATAGAGGCTCAAACATTACAGTTTTAAGCTTCCAACATGATTCTGGACTTAACACCTAACTTAATTATCGTTTCAGATGGGACCAGGGCACACCTTGAGAACTGGTGGTGATTGTGGGCAACTGGAGGGCAGCCACCGTTTCTTTTTCACCCTCGTGCCCCGGATGGAAGCACAGAATCCCTCACACAGCAGAAACTCAGCTGGGGCTGCTGACCGAACCAGAATAACCAGAACCAGAGCACAGTCTGTAAAAGGAGACCATGGGGGTGGCTAAAACACCCGTAAGAGACAGTTAAAATGCTACTTCTCCACTGGTGGTTTTAGAAGACGACCCCCTCCCTTCCACACTGAAGCCCATGCAAGAAAAAAAAGCAACTTGGTTCAAACTCTTGTTTTCTAGAGCAAACGCCACCCAAACCACCATTGCAGGCTTTCCTGCGAGCATGGATAGGGGCAGAGAGGTTCCAAGGACCCGGACCTCAGAAACTTGTGGAAGGATCCCAAGAGAGAGGAAGGATGTAGATGACATATGACTGAGGACCGGGAAACCCATCAGTATCTTTCTACACAAGCAAACTTCAGCCAGCTGAATCCACAGTTATCAGACAATACTTGGATTGTGCTGACATCCAACCACTTAGAATGAAACTCCATTCCACGCGCGTGAACCTATTAGATGAAAACGCCTCAATTTAGATAACGGCAAATTGCTTTCGGAGCATAATTTCCCATTAGTTCATTAATCTCTCTATTCAGAATGCCAACAAGACAGCTAATGATAATTCCGGAGGAAGTGGGTATTAGATCTACGCAAAAGAAAAGAGGGTTAGACATTCGGTAATATCCTGGCTTCCTGGGTGGAGGGGTACCCCAAAATGAATCTGTCAAGTTAGTAACACTTTTCCTTTTGTTTATTAAGGTACTTATAATGGGCCAAGTACGAGGCTGAACATTTCACCTTATTTATCTCACTGAATTTGTTTGTTTTTAAACAATCTAGTGAGGTAAATATTATTTTCCTCTTTCTGCAGAGAAAGAAACTAGGGCCCAGCAGTGGTTTCACAGCAGTTAGGGGCAGGGGCAGGATTCAAATACAGGTGTGTGTATCTGACCTACAGCTGGGGTTCCTAGTCATTCCTTATCTTTCTGACTCATCCCCCCAATATTCACTGAATGGCTTTACTGCAGAGACAATGATAAAACAAGACTCAATTTTACAGAGTAAGTCCAAGGGATGTAACAGCAAAAGAGTCTGAAAAGTAATCAGTGAAGAATGCTCATCCTGTAAAAAAAAAAAAAAAAAAAAAAAAGAAAATCTCACACGCTGAAATGCCAGGCTGGGGAAATAAAGTTTCATTTTTGTCAAACTGCTATTTTTATATAGAATCGTTGTTCTCAAGGGTGGTCTCAGGACCAGTAGCATTATCACCGCCTGGGAACCTGTTAGAAATGCAAATTCTTGGGCCCCACACAAGATCTGCTCAATCAGAGACTGAGGAGGTGGAGAGGGTGGGGAGGGGGTGAACCCATGCTCACGTTTGAGACCCATACTCCAGAGAAAAAAAAATCAGCTTTGAAAGGGCATTTGGAGCCATGCTTCTCAAACTTTAACATGTACAAAAATCACCAGGACAATCTTAAAATTCAGATTCTGACTCAACAGGTCTGGCGCAGGGTCTGAGACTCTGCATTTCTAACCAGCTCCCAGGTGGTGATGCTGGTCCAAGGACCACACGTGGCGTAGCATGGGTCTAATCCAATCCTTGTCACTCAGGGAGCTTCTGGCAGTCACAGAACCAGGATCATCGTAGGATACATAAATATTCATCATTGCCTTCAGGGCAGATTCGAATTCAAGCCTCTGGAAATGCTTTAGGAAAACAGGAAGTGACCTGTCCCACACACTACTATTTTCCCAAAGTTCCCACTCAAGTGTGAGACCTTCCCTGAGCACCTTAATTAAAACTGCAGCCTCTTCTCCGACCTTTTCTGTCTCCCTTCTCTGTTGTATTCTTCTCCTTAGCACTTAAGGGTCATCTGAACAGATGCTCCATTGCACTGATTTCCTTGGTTGACTGTCTGTGTCCACCCCCATTCCACCAACATGCAAGTTCTGTGAGGGCAGAGATTTTGTCTGTTTCATCCACTGTTATTTGCCCTGTGCCTAGGACAGTGCCTGGTGGATAGTAGGTGCTCAATAAACATTGGTTGAGCGAATGAACAAATGGCTCCGCCCATTTTTTTCTAAGAAGCTGTCCTTGCCGTCTTGCTGCCACCTCTCTGAAATTCTACCCGTCACTGTCCTTTATCATGCACTTCCGTTTCACTGAAAGTCATTACTCTGTACGTGTGTCTTCCTCAAACTCTGACACTGGAGTCTTCACATTACCTATTTCTGTCCTTCCAACCCTTCCATCTGCCCACAAGTGTGCCCCAAATGTTACCAATCTTTAAAAACACATATACATGACTAGCCATCCTCACTATCATTAATGCAATAGCTGCAAGATTTTGTTCATAGAAGAATACGTTCAAACTTCAACTGGTGATAATCAGTAATGCGCGCTCATCATTACATCCCAGAGATAGCTCGAAACTCGGTCGTAGTTACGCAGCTACGATGTCAAAATTCCTGAAGCATGCTGAAACTCTATGGCAGCTACAGGACTGCTTTCACCATTTTGGCAGTTTTTCTAAGGGCTGAAGCAAATTGGTATGAACCCTGGTGCAGTCCAACCATGGCTTGAATTCTGCCCCTTTCAAAAACCAGGAGCCACTTTTGCACAAGGTGGAATGAGGAGGAACGTTCTAGGAGAAAATACTGTAATCTGGGGGAAAAACATTTCATTGACTCCTTCCCAGTCCGGTGGTGGGTGCTAATATCACACCCACTTTGCAGATCAGGAACCTGAGCTCCCAGATGACAAGTGTCTTGCTCAAGCTCACAAAGGGCGTTCAGCAGTGGAGCTGGGACTCAAACTCAGTGCTGGCTGCTTCCAAAGCCCGTGCTCCTTGCAGCCACCCCTTTCCCCCAGGTCCCCAGCCCTCCTCCAGCCCTTGGCAGGGTCTGAGCCTTTGCTCATTACTTCTAGAACAGAGGGCAGGAGCAAAGGCCACCTCAGAGTTCTGCCTCTAGTGCTGAAAATTAAAATGGCCCAGGAAGTATTCAGCCTTGCTGACTCCTGGCTGTGTCCCTGTCATCTAATTACCTGACTTCAAAGCTTCCACTCTGCAGGTGTGAGGATGTAAAGGCTGGCATTCCCCCCGCAGAACAGGGTGTGACTACACACAGATGAGACAGGTCCCCGAAGCAGCTGGTGTATGGGGGGAATCAGACAGCTGTCCAGTCAAATCCAAGGGCCTGGCCTTGTACCTCTCAGAGTCAGAAAGACCAGGGGCCCCCGTCCTGGGGGCTCACCTGAGAGCCTGGGTCCATGGAGGCCCAAGGTGAGGATACAGGCCTCTAAACATGAATGCTTGGTAATTACTGCTCCCTCCCTCCCTTATGCCACGGAGCCTTAGGCTCCATAGGGGTTGGAATTAATTAATCCTTCCCACAACTCCAGGAGGGAAGGGATCCCTTAGCCTTACCTTCTTTAATCAGGTAAGACCTGGGGGGTGGGGGAGTGAATATTCGACCCTGCAGCTATGCCACCTCCATCACGGGGCAGGGATGTGGGGACGCCTAAAGGAGCCCAAATGAGAATTCCCAGTCTGGGATGGAGAGACAAGGAGGAGAGAAGGTTTCCTACAATCTTTTAAACTAAGTGGCTCCTATAAGCAAACATATGCACAGTCATTTGTAACTCTTGGATACAGTTGAATGTCAATGACTATTTTACAGTAACTGGACCAGAGCGGGTGTTTAATATACATTTATGGAAGGAAAAAGGAAGGCTAGGCATTTGTGACCTTTGACAGAGGACAGAACTCTTAGCCTGGCACTGAGCTATGTGCTTTAGTGTGGATTTCTTGAATGCTCACTGCCACAAAAGGCAGGTATGATGATTATTCCTTTCATGTAGAGGAAAATACTAGGAACAGAAATGTGAGGTAACTTGCCCAAGGTCACACAGCTAGAAAGTAAGAGCCAGAATTTGAATCCATCTTCGTCTGATTCCAGAACCCACCATGGGCACCACAATTTTTCTTCTGCCTCCCTACTATTGCCAGACTCAACCTGGAATGGGTATGGGGGTGGGGTGGGGAAGGGGAGGGTGAGACCTCAAGGCCAACATGACACCACAGAAAGAACAGGGGTTACGGGGCCAGGATTCAAGCCCTAATTGCCACTTCCTAGCTGTGTGACCTCAGGCAGGTGATTTATCCTTGCCAAGACTCAGTTTTCACATCTGTAAAATGGGGAGAATCATAATACCTCCCCCATTCCCGAGAGGAGAAAAAATAAAGGAGAAAAGGACTTCACAAACTCTAATCCAGGGATCAGCAAACTACAGATAAGGGACCCAAGCCAGCCCTCAACATACTTATGCAAATGACTTATTGGAATAAATAAATTTGCCACGCCCATTTGTTTGTGTATTGTCTCTGGCTGCGTTTGAGCTACATGGCAGAGCTGAGTAACAAAGATGCTATACCCACAAATCCTAGCATTTACTGTCTGGTCAGCTCAAGAAAAAGTTTGCCAACCCTGATCTTAGATGCTGTGAAAATGCCAGGTGCCACCACACCTCAGCAGACAGCTTTGTGCATTGCAAATGTTGCCTCTTAGCTCAGAAAGGCTCTCCTTGAGCCATTACCCAAAGGTACAGGTTCATTTAAGATCTATTTCTGAAAAACGGAATAAGCAACTCTCCTGAGAGCCAAAAAAACCAAACTCCCATAAGCTATATCAGGGTCCAGTATGGCTCTGACATCAGACACCACGAAAAGACATGCCAGGTACAGCCACTTACTTGCAATTTTTACACTTGAGGCCAAAAAGCATCCCTTTCCCACAGACTGTGCACGTCTGAGACATCCAGTACTTGGTGGAAAACCTGGGGAAAAGAGACAGAAAATGTTCAAAGGCAAAGTGATGGCCACTGACCTGTCTCTAGAAGGATGAACCACTTAATGGGTAATCCACACATGCCCTGGATTCCAGTCCTCCTTCCTCCAAGACATGTGACTGAATCAAGTGGCTTTAACCACTGGAGCCTCCGCCTTCTCATCTGTAAAGTGGGGATAATACCAATATCGACCTCACAGGTTGTTGGGAAGATTAAACAAAGCCAGCATGTCAGGGGCTTCACACAATGCCTGGCACATAGTAAGCACTCAACGAATTAGCTTGTGGCTATATTATTACTCTATCATTCTTAACAGTCATTCATTCATTCATTCAACAAACATTGCCTGGTAGCCTACTATGTGCCAAGTTCAATTCCAGGACAGAGCAATGGATGGGGCTGGAACTGTCCTTGGAGAACCACAAAGCAAGGTGGGGCTTCCTAGGAGTCCAGCTAAGCCATTCCCCATCACTGCTAATCATGTCACCTGGGAAGCTTCGAGAGGGGGCCTCCCCCCAAAAGCTGAGACTCCAAACGTCGTAGCAGAGTCCACTAAAGTAAAAAGCCTTTTCAGATCATCAGCTCACCACCCTCCCCGACCATCAATACTTGCTGCAATCAAGGCAGTTTGGAGGCCTCCAATATGTAGCTATGAACCAGCAGGAAGAGAGGTACATTAGATTAACTTCCTGAGCCCCCACGGCTGCCAGGGTACTTTCTTCTCCAAGAGATACCAGGCAGTGGCAGGGCTGGGCTCGAGAAAAGTATTGAAGGTTGCTAGGTCAGAGTTAATTTTCATTTTCAATTTCTGTCACCTTCAGCAGGAGTTGTATCTAATCTCTACTGCCTCAGAGTGTCAAAATGAAAATCGGAAGTGATTATGTAACTTGGTGCTTGAGAATTCTGAGGGCAAGTTTGCATGCCTCTGCTGTACCATCCTGCTTCATCTGGGTCAGTCACTCTCCAAACAGAATAAGCCGCAGCCCAAACCCTCCATATCTAAGCAAATTGCAATATTCTGAACGGAGAGATTCTTGTGGCCAACAGAACTCCCTCTCCAGTTTTGCCCTGGGGGTTGGGTTAGCCCCTTTCAGCCTCTCGGGAGGGCCGACAAGTTTGGTAGGGTCTATTTTGTAGGATTTGGCAGCTATGGGGGATGGTGTTTCACCCACACGCCAGCAGGATGGAAATCAATGGCAGGCAGTATGAGAGGTAGGTGGGACTTCCCTCTGCTTTCCAGCCCTCTCCCACCCCTGGGATCAGCTCTCCCTCTTCCCAAGCTCCAGCTGAGGTGATTCTGAGGACAGTGGATAGGATGGGATTTTAACTTCATTTTTTCACCAAGGCTCGTGTGAATCCAGGTCTCTCCCTTGTGGCCCAGGAAGAAACACAGGGCAAGACTGAAGAGTCCCAGCTCCTCTAAGAAGATGGTCCTGATGTCCAAGATCATCCATTAGGTCATTTTCCCCCTCTAGCCATTAGCTTTTGAATCTGAGGTACCACCAGATGCTAGATCCTGGGGGTGGGGCTGAGCCAGGGGTGTGGCCAATCCAGAGGTGGGGCCAACCCAGGGGCGGGGCTGACCAGGGGGTGGAGCTGAGCCAAGGGCATGGCCAATCCAGAGGTAGAGCTGTGCCAGCGGGCAGTGCAGAAGAAACAAACAAAAAGGTCCTCCTTTTTGATGCCTTTCTCTCTGCATCTTACTGCCTGACCATGTGGTGTCTATCACATATTTCTCACTACTTCCTCCACCATTTTCTTGTTTGAGACTTAACAACTATGCTGTCAAATATTTCTTTCAAGAGTTGTTGAATAGATGCTTCTCGGGCAGAGTGTGCTCACTGCCGCCTCACCCCAGCTATATCATGTATCTGCCCCTGGTATTGCCCCCTGCCCTCCCAAAGCCCTGATCTCGCCGTACTGTCATGGTCCGTTAACCGTCTCACCCTCCAGTACACCGTGAGCTCCCCGAGGGCACAGGCCTTACCTCTCGCTCAGTGGTGCAGCCCTGGCATAGAAATTCTGTACAAACACAAGTGGAAAGAATCCATGCATGACTGAGCCAGTCCCTCAGCTAGTTCATGGAGGCCTCGGTGCAAAGAAAACTCTCAGCGGTGGTGTTCAAAGAACACAAAAGGCTGAGGTCAATTAGCATGGAGACTCATCACTTAATCGTCCAGGGCCTCAGTTTTCCTGTCTGTTAAATGGCTGTAACCACACTTGCACTGCTATTCAACTGTGAGGAGTTGTGAGGAGATTATGAGGATCATGAAAAGAATGTGGAAAGTTAAAGAATTTCTCATAAGGGAGGACTAGTCGATGTAAATCTCCCTCCTGAAAAGGGCTGCTGTACCCATGGAGACATTGTCCCATGCACCCAACAGGGCTGGCGCTCTGGACTGATTTACACCTCAGTCGGGAGCGAGCATCTCTGAGTTCAGCCTGCAATCTTGTGCCTTCTAGGTGGAGAAACCCACAATGAGGACATAAAGCATTTGTCTTGACAATAATACCATGTATTGAGTGGTTATTACATGCCACGGCCTTTGCTTAGTATTTTAATATATTATCTCATTTAATCCTCCCTATGGGTGGGCAGCATTATCGGATGAGAAAATTGAGTCTGAGAGGTTAAGTAACTATCTATCTCAAGGTTGCAAAGCTCTCCTCTGGGTGATGAACACACAACGGGATTTATAGATGATGTAATACAGAATTGTATACCTGAAATCTATGTAATTTTACTAACAATTGTCACCCCAATAAATTTAATAAAATAAAATTAAAAAAAAAAAAAAAAAAAGGTTGCAAAGCTTTACCAGCTGGGATGGAAATACAAGTCAGTTTGACTCCAGAACTCTGGCTTTTAACCATTATGTATTAATTTTATGAGGGCCCTCTGAGTGAGAAGCAGACATCTCCGTCCCTAGCTGCCACACTGAGGTTTAGCCTGGCACAAATGAGAGGGGCATGGGGACACAGGAGCTGGGGTAACACCTCTGTCCAGTCTGGCACCAGCCCTCACCATGCTGGGAGGGAGGCAGGCATCAGTGCACACAGGAATCCAGCCTACCTGTGCTTGATGGAGTTGCCAAGGTCTCTGCGAGGGATCTGAGGGGACCAGCGTGGCACTGACAGTGTGTCTGCAGGGAGAGAAGAGAGAAGGAGATGACCTGTTACACAGAGGGTCGGAGACGGGGGTGGGATCTAGTCAAACCCTAGAAGGAAGAGGGAGGCTCACTGGCCTCAGAAGCACAGACCCATCACTTGTTGAACCAGAGCCAAGCGGAACACTGGTTTAGCTCGTGTTATCTTAACCCATGCAAGGTGCCCTGGGCAGGGCAGCCAGAGAAGGCCTGGAACGAAGCCAGCTGTGCAAAGAATGAAACTGAGCATCACTGCCATTTACAGAGTGCTTAGTGTATGCCAGGCATGTGCTAAGCGACGAACACGCCTTAGCTTGCTACCTCATCAAAACGACCCCAAGGATAGGGATTGTTAGCATCCCCACCTTCCAGATAAGGAATCTGAGGCTTGGAGAGAGGGTCATTTGCTCAAGGTCATACCTCAGAGGCTGCATAGCAGCTGTGAATCCAGGCTTGAGGGACTCCAGAGCATGGGCCCTTGCATGCAAAGTTCTAATGAGGTAGATTCCAAATGCCAGTAATGAAAGGACCACTTTCCTAATTTTTGTTATACCCCTGTACGACCCATAAACTTATTTACTTACTATTTGAAGTTGACTCTTGTTTGTTTAAATAAATTTATTTAAAAGCAAACTCTATATGGAAAACTAGTATCACTCTCTGTATATTATAGGTAACTATTTAAAATATGTCCAATCATGTACCATGTAAACTCATGCTAGAATAAGGGGATGGAGTGATGAGTGGATGTATGAGTGGGTGATGGATGTATAGATGAATAGGTAGATAGATTGGTAGGTGGGTGGGTGGGTGGATAGATGGACGGACGGACAGACCGACGGACGGGCAGACGGACGGATGGACGGACGGATGGATGGATGACCGTTTGGACAGGTAGATAAATGAATGATTGGATAGGTGGGTGGCTGGACAGATGAGTGGATGGATGGACAGATAGGTAGGTGGGTCGATGAATTGCTAGGTAGCTGGGTGGGTGGGTGGGTAGGTGGATGGATAGTTGGATGGAGGGATGGATAGATGGATAGATTGAGGGATGAATGGACAAAAGGAAGAAACAATAAATCACATAGACATCAGACTGAATGCCTGTTCCCATCTGGGATTTTCTTGCATGCTTAGGCTAAATCCCAGCCACCTCCACCATCACTCTACCACTGTCTGAGTTCTGGGACTTCTTCCTCCCTGGGTACCAGCCCCCACCTTCACTCCACTCGCCAGCTGCCAGCACCACCCTCCTCACAGACCTCGAAGTCCCCGAGAGGTGTGAAACAACACAGAAATGAACTAGCGCTGCCTGTGAAATCTCCACCAGCTAGGGAGAGAAGAGGCCAGGGGCTGACCCACATGCCAGCTCCCATTTCTCAGGCCAGATGGATGGAGACAGCTCCCTGTTTCCAAGCTGAAAAGGCATGCCTCGTTTTTCACAGCAATTGTTATGGAGTGACGTGCTCATAAGGGAGCCTGGCTTGTCTGAACCGATCAGGAAGCATTTAACCCCCAACCCATTCAACTCCTCTCTTCTGTCTACTGACACTGTACGCAGCCATCTGAAAGCTGTTTCCAGAAACCCCGATTCTGCCCTGGTAAAGCTGGGACTCTTTTTGGGAGAGCTAATGATTTTCCAAGACCCAAAGGGCAGAGAAAACCCAAGAGGGAGGCAGCATAATATATCAGAATCATAGCCAGCGGAATTTCCTCTAGTTTAACTAAAAACTAAATGTCATCCAATCCAAGCCCATCTTAATACTTTTTTCAGTTTCTGAGAGAAACAAAAAAGACAAGAAAGAAAAACCATTTTAAAAAGATTGAGTGTTCTTTCTATTCCCATCTGCCCTTTGGGGACTGAAGTCAGATTTGGGAGGAAGAGCTCTGCCTGCTAACTCCTTAAACTGCTTTCTCCAGGAAGGAGGGAGGAGGTGTGACGGCTGCGCGAGTTTCACCTCATGGGACATTAGTAGTGGCTGTCTAGAAAGGTGTGTTGAGAAGGATTCTGAGGCTTGATAGGAAAGCCCTGAGATTGATTAGCAATGTCTGCCAGGGGTGAAGAATAAGGTCATATGTACAAGTCTGCATATACAGTATTTGCATCTCTGGCAAGGAGGGTCCACATCCTCACTGCCTCATAATATAGTGCCTGGGACAAAGTAAGTACTTAATACACGTTTGCTGAATCCGCAATATTTGTACTATAAACACTGAGTTTACTGATCACTCAATAGGTGTTAGGCGTTATGCTGTGAAGTGTATACCCGGAAGCTCCATGCACTCGGTGTCCTCATTATTCCCACTGGACAAAGGAAGACACAGGAGCTCAGACAGGTGCAGTGATTCACTAAAGGTACAGAACCTCAAGGTGTAACTCTGCAATTGTTCACAAGTCCTCCAAAAGCCCCTGCACCGGTATTTCCAACCAGGAGCACTTCTGGCCCCCAGGGGACATGTGGCAATGTCTGGAGATATTTCTGGTTGTCATGCTAGGGCGTGTGTGTTTGTGTGGGGGGTGCTACTGGTATCTAATGGTGGAGGCCAGGCATGCTGCTCAACATCCCACAATACACAGGAGACGCCCCACATCAAAGAATGAACCAGCCCCAAACGTCAACAGTGCCAAGGATGAGCATCCTGGATTCAGGTGGTTTTCACTTCTCTAGCCATCTACCTACCCCCATCACCTCCAAAAAGACCAGGATGGTACTTCTGAAGCTCGAGTCAGCAGAGAGCAAATCCTCTTTTAACATAAGCACCTCTCCCTGTTAGATTCATATTCTTGTTCTTCTCAATTACAGCACCTTCTCAAGAAAGTCGAAGTAATTAAGTTTAGTAGTTTGGTTTCATTTCCCCATATCTGGTTGATGAAGTAAATTCTGTCAATTACGTTAAGCGGCTGCAGTATCATTAGTCTCAAGCAATAATAAGCTCCACACGGCTTCGAACGTGGGTGTGAGGAGCTGAACTTGGAGAGCCTCTCTTACTTTCTTCGTTTGGATTTCATTAAACTTGCCGATGCCCGCCGTAAAGCAAAGGAAAACTGTTTCAAGGGAAGGGAGGGAAAATCTATGAAAATCCAGGCCTTATCATAACAGAAAAGGCAAACAGCATTTACAGCAATTAAACTGATATAGAAACTTCTGCTTGACAGTCAAAGCACCTATTAAGATGTCTCCATAGCTGAACAAAAGATTCTTTTCTACTCTAATTTTCTGATAACAAGTCAGGCAGACACTGAGGCAGAACTGTGCACAACTCTGGTGCTTTCTGTCCCAGGGGGGAGAATCACAGACACTTCTTAGATATTTTCATTTCTAGTGCCTGGAAAGGGAAAGTAAGTTATGCCATTTGCCCAAAGTTACACAGCAGGTAAAGGCCAAGACTGGGGTTTTTAATTCATGTCACATACCCAGGACTTAATAAAGGACAGCCAAATTCATCCCCATTTCACAGATGGGAACACTGAGGCTTAGAAGCAATAAGCAACAGCTTATAGCTAATAAGTGACTGAGTGGGGATTTGAATCACAGACAGGAACAAAATAGGTGCTTCTAGTCCAGACTATCCTCCAGATCCATGGAGTTCAGCCCACCCTGTCCTGTCCATGCCTCCTACCTCTGTCTGGCAAAAGCAAAGGAAACGATGAGTATTGACCTTTTTAAGCTCAGGGAAGGGCCTCAGCGGTCTGGAAGGTGATGCAAGAGTATATTGTTCATTTCTTCTATCACTCATGCAGTTATTCAAGAAATATTTTGTTGAGCAAAATTATGCCCTCTGCCCTGAAATGTCCAATGTCTACCTCCTTATCCCCGGAGCCTGTAAGTATGTTACCTAACAGACAAAAAGAGATTTTGCAGATGTGATTACATTAAGGATCTTGAGATGGGGGAGATTACCCTGGATTACCCAGGTGGGCCCAGTGTAATAATAAGTGAAAGAGGGAGGCAGGAGGGTCAGAGTTAGAGAGGATGTGACAATTGCCATCTTTGAGGACAGAAAGAGGCCAAGAGCCAAAGAAGGCAGCAGCCTCCAGAAGCTAGAAAAGACATGAAAAAGGATTCTCCCCTAAAACCTCCAGAAGGGACCAGCTCTGCCAACACCTTGATTGCAGGCTTCTGGCCTCCAGAACTGTAAGATAATAAATTTGTGTTGTCTTAAGCCACTGAGCTTTGGTAATTTGTCACAGCAGCCATAAGAAACTGATACAGTACCTATTTTGTGCCAGGTATGGTTTTAGGAGCTGCGGGTATGGTGAACAGAATAATCAAGTTTTTTTTGGAGCTTACAATCTATAGGAAGAGTAAGAAAGTGACACATTCCACGAGGGAAGTAAAACAGCATGGACTTCGGGGTTTAAGTCAATGGGAACCTTGAAATACACTAGAACAGAGGCAAAAGGATGCAAGGATGCTGGAGAGACCCGGCAGGGCGGAGCTCTTAAATCACAAATTTAAGAGCTCCCCCTGGCGGCCCTGGAAAGAATAGCCCGCCAGGCTGTGACAAAAACAAGATGAGCCCACCCACCCTTCCACTTCCAACTCCCTACCCCCATGAGATCTAAAGCATCAGCCCTGACCCTTACAAGACCTTTCGTCTCCCAGCCCAGGCCTTTCCCCCTCCAGCTGTCATGATTTCACCTGCAGCGTCCAATAAAAAATCCACACCCCACAGTAATTAGTCCACTGCCTGGCACAGGAGCAATGCTCAGTCTTATTTATTATACGAGGTCTGACAATTAAGTCTGAGACCTTGTTGCAACGATGTTGCTAACCTTTTTTTCATACCAGAGGGATTATTCATTATGAATTTGTACCAACTGGACAGTTCACCAAGTTGACTATTTGAAAGTACTGAAAAGGCTGCGTGAAAAACTTACACGACCTGAACTTTTTGCCAACAACCCATGGCTCTTGCATCACGACAATGCACCAGCTCACACGGCACTGTCTGGGAGGGAGTTTTTAGCCAGTAAACAAATAACTGTATTGGAACACCCTCCCTACTCACCTGATGTGGCCCCCAGTGACTTCTTTCTTTACCCAAAGATAAAGGAAATATTGAAAGGAAGACATTTTGATGACATTCAGGACATCAAGGGTAATACGACGACAGCTCTGATGGCCATTCCAGAAAAAGAGTTCCAGAATTGCTTTGAAGGGTGGACTAGGCACTGGCATCGGTGCATAGCTTCCCAAGGGGAGAACTTCGAAGGTGACCGTAGTGATACCCAGCAATGAGGTAGGCAGCACTTTTTCTAGGATGAGTTCACGAACTTAATTGTCCGACCTCATACACATCCCAACTGGGGATATGCCTCTTGGGGCTGTTTCCCCCCCCGCCCCATTTAATTCAAGCAACCCTATGAGGTTGTATCTCCAGTTTACAGATAAGGAAACTGAGGATAACCGAGTTGTTCAAAGTCCTCCAGTTAGTATTTGGTGGACTTTAGAGTTGAACCCAGATTCCGATAAAACTAAAGCCTTCTTATCCTCCCTACATCATTCTACCTTCCTATACGATGTCTTCTTCGGAGACAAGTAGAAGGGTGTTCTTTAAATCATGCAGTCTTAGAGTTGGAAAGGACCGCAAGAAACTGCCAGCTGCAGTCTCTGAGTCTCTATACCCTCTTGAATGGAAGAGGAGCTACCCTCTCCTTATATGTTTCCATGGAGAGAAAGGCCACTGAGCACATAATACTATTCATAATAACAGCTAACATTTAGTGAACACTTACAGTATGGCAGGACTCAGATTAAGTGCTTTAGACGTAGCATTTAATTTAATCTCCGAAACTTCATTTCAGGCAGTAGAGCTGGGGTTTGAGCTAGGAGAGTCAAACCCCAGAGCTCATCCTCAGAAACACCACAAATAAAATGGAAGTTCCAAGCTGCCCTTAAGCTCCCAGCTCAGAGACATGACAGACTGAGTGACAACTTAACAAGGGTGCTGCATTAAAATCAACTAGCAAAGTCTTTGGCCTGGAAGATACCTGAAACGAATACAACTTAGACCATTAAACTCTTCTTTTAGGGCCACAGGCCAGGCACCAGCTAAAATCCTGCTGATTTATCCAAGGTGCCACGCAATCCTTGACTAAAGCGGTTCATGATGTTATTCACATAGCTGGGAATAACTATTTGCTTTAGCATCCAATCCAAATAGATCAGATCTACTCGTAAAAGGACTTTAATTACATGTCGTCTCTAAAGGTTACAGCTCCATGATTCTTCAAGGCCAAATTGAGTCTCTTTGTGTATATGGACATATTTTTTCTCCCTAAGACAATTACCACCCACTTCCCCAGATCCAAATCTCATCATCTGGGGTCTGTGACAGCTCGGGAGGCATCCAGGGAATGACGTAGCACTGGTGAGTGTGTAGATAAGGGTGGGCCCGGGTGCCATGTCGTGGAGGAAGAAAGAAGGCAGAGGGGAATGACAGGGATAAGAGATGTTACTAGGGCTGAGCGAGGATTGTGCTGCTCACTCATGATGGAAGAGCCCATTCCCGGGAGATTCTTAGGGATCCCCTGGCACTGAGGCAAAACAAAGAGCAATCGTGAAACTACCTGCCTAGAAATAGAAACATTGCAGGAATGGAGGTCTCGGGGTCAAACCAATCTGCATCTATGTGGGGGTTTAAACTGGAGACAAAATCTTGAGTGTAGACCTCCTTCGGAGTCAGATCAGCATATTTCATTTCTGAACAGGAAAGACCTCCACCCAGGTCATCAAGTTGCCCAGTGGAGTACGGAGGGCGAGACCGTAGGACGTTGAAATGAGCAGACCTAGGTCCACGCATCAGCTCTGCCACTTACTGGCTATGAGACCTTGGGCACTTGGTTCTCTCCGAGTCTCAGCTTTGTTTCCTATAAAAAGGGGGTCAGAATAGCTCCCTCATAGGATTGTTAGGAGGATGAAGAGGGGGTAATTCACTGGAACAGGGCTCAGCTGAGTGCCTGACCTACTATTGTTATTATTATTTTTGTTACCACCATCATCACTCTGCCTCTAAAATTAACAACATGCCAGTGAGAACATGACAAAACTCTCCTTGGACTATGCTTTAGAGAGGCTGGCAAGTTATGACCTCCCCAGGCCAAATCCAGCCCATCACCTGCTTTTGTTAATAAAATTTGATTGGCACAGAGCCACACCCACTCCTTTACATATTGTCTGTGACTGCCTCTGCATGAGGACAGCAGAGTTGAGCAACTGTGACACAGACAATCTGGCCCACAACACCAAAAATAATTATTACCTGGCCCTTTAGAGAAAAAGTGTGTCAACCCCTGATTTAGAGCTCTGTAACTCATTTCCTTGGCAGATTAGCCAGGATTTCTTTCCTTTTCATTTTTTCCCCCAGCTTTATTGAGGCATAATTGGCAAATAAAGTTGTAAGATATTTAAAGTGGACAACATGATGATTTGATATATGTATACATTATAAAAGATTGTTTTCTCTGACGCCAGAAGACTTGGGTTGAAGACCCGATTCTGCTAATTACATGGCAGGAATCCTTGGACAAAAGACCTGTATTCTCCACGCCCAAAGGTACGGGACCATTTGGTGTCACCCCTCTGCTCACCTCATCCTAGCACCTTGTGGGGTGTGTTGCTTCCATGCTCATCTTACAGGAGAGAGGAGCCAGGCACAGTAGGACCTCCAAGCGACCCAGCCAAGATTCTAATGCATACCAGTCTTGCCCCCACCCTGTGTTCTTTTTAGCCCTCACTATCTCCTGCAATGTCTCTGATTGCATGCCACTGCTGAAATCCCTGTCAGCGTGTGAAGGCAGAGGGAAAGGAAAATTAACTCTCTCTTCTCGCTGCTTCAGTCTGGGCTCATTAATACAATTATCCACTTGTCACTTTAACAAAGCAGAGAGAAGACCTTGAGGACGTGTAAGTTACAACGGGAGGGGTGGTAGTGCTGGTCACGAGGGAGATAGATAGAGAAAGTGCCCTCCTGGCAGTGTCTCCAGGTAGAAGCCTACCTTGGTGAGATGGTGAGCAGTGACATTGAGCAAATGGTAGCACAGCAGACAGAGGGCTGATATATGGCGCAAGAGGCAGGAAAGTATGGAGGCTGTGAGGGGAAGACATTGCAAAATCGCCATCAAAGTTCTCCATCCCCCAATCCTTCTGGCCCCAGACCTGGTTAAAAATGTTTTTAAATCGCGAAGCTAAACTGGAAGCATCTTCAAGTTCTAATGGGAAAATGAGAACATATTTATTCCAATATCTCTCTCCAGAAGCATTCTCCCCTTTTTAAAAGATCATCACCTCATGTCTGAGTCCTGGCAGGTAACTGCTGAGCTGGGATCCCCTAAATCCCCCATAAATCAAATGTGTGGACGGTGATAACATCATGCGAATCCTGGAATCATCACCTGAGAGCTATTTGGACCCCCTCAGATGGCCTCAATTAAATTTCACTGCCGGTGAAGAAAGAGAAGATAGCTGAGGCATTTAATTACATTTTATAATGTGCTCACTGCTGAATTTATTGAAGTGTATCAAGGATTTTTAACCTCATAACCAAACAATGGGAGACCTGGATGCCACACGAGTAATTATATTCCTTGTGGGGATGATAGATGGAGAATCCAATATGTTAACAGTAGGTCAGGTATGCATGCCGTGGGGGGGCGGGGAGGGGAGGGATGTGGGGACAATGGGGGTTGATGTGGGTGTGTGACAAGGAAAACGAGGCAATCGGTCTCTAATTCCATGAGACACCACCCTGCAGATTACAGGGGGGGAGTGGCATTAATTATCAATCTTCTCTCGATTCTAAAAATGAGATATTAGGGCCTCTTTCTTCCCACTCCCTGAATCCCTACCCCAAACCTTCCCCTTGACATAATTTTATTGCTAAGGTCTGGAAAAAGGAAGGGGTCATCTTGAAATGTCAAAATCAGTTTCTGTAATAAGTTGATAAAGTTAAAATATAAAAAAGGAAATGAAATCTTAACATCTAGAAAATCCAGAAGAATCTCACTAGGATAACTGATCCACCTTGGTTTGGTTGGGAAGTGCTCGGGAAATAAATAATGAGGAAATGAGTGTGGTGCTTCTGGAGTTGGGTGTTTCAGTTAAACACAATCCTAAGGGTGGGTTTGATGTATCCAAAACCATTGTCTCAAGGACCTCCGTTATATACTCAGGTGACCAAGAAAGGTCAGATGGGGAGGAAGAACGTGCTGATCCCAGGCCTAAAAGGAAGACAGGCCCCTGAGAAAATAGGAGGACAGCACTAAGGACCCGTCTTGGGCTTAAACTCACCAATGGCCCCATTACTGTCCCCGGCCCCTGCCCGGCTCCCCCTGAGTCATATTCACTCCATGGATCTGCTGTTTTGCATCTCCCACTCTCAATGAAGCTGTTCTCTCTGTCTAGAATATTCTCCTGCACCGCCCCCCAACCCCTGGCCACACACACACTTCTCTTAGCCTGACTCATGCCAACTCTTCTTCCAAGATGCAGCTCAGCACAGCTCCTCCAGGAAGCCCTCCCTGAATGCACAGGGGCAGACACCCCTGCCAGGCCCCTCCCATAGTATCCTGTGCTTCCCTCTGCAGGTCACTTGCCTCATTACACAGAGTCTCTGCTTACGTATTTGTTCTCCCCACCACCCTTGACTGTGAGCTCCTGGAGAATGTATGTTGCCAATTACCCATCTTGACGTGCTCACTGTCTCAAGCAGAGTTTGGTTTAGAGCAGAGAGGTGAAGGGTATTTCTTGCTAACTCCAACAAAAATAAGCCAGAAGCCCAACGCTCTGAAGGGAGGCTTCACTTCTTCATGCCCTGCAAAGCCTGGGTCAGTCAGGGGACCCAGGAAACCTGAAACCCCACTCTACCCTGACCACCCACCCACACCTCCAGCGCCAGCTCCCAGACCTCAGCTGAGGCGGCTGACCAAATGGAGCCCGTCTAGTCAAAGATGGAACCCTCCACTCTTCTCCCATCCCTCTCCACACTTGCCTATCTGTCCGGGGCCCCACAGTTTTCCAAGCCACCTGGTCAGGACCCCTGAAATGTCTTCAACTCCTCCTGAATGGGTGCCATTGACATGGTCCCTCCTGAGTGCAGGCTTGCAATTTATATCAATTTTCACCCTCAGTCCTCTCCGCAACCCTGTCAGGGAAGCCAATATTGATCCCACTTTACAGATGGAGAAACTGAGGCTCTGTAAGCTTAAACACAGAGAAGGAGAGTGATCAAATGAATGGGATTTGGAGTTGGAAAGATCAGGGTTTTTGTCCTGGTTCTGCCCCTAACTGGGCAAGTTACTTAACTTTTCCGACCTGCAGCAGAGTAATAATGATAATAGCTAACAAGGGCCAGGCACTGCCCAGTCAGGGGTTCCCAGAATCATCAGGGGTTCCCAGAAGTCATCTGATGCGTGCATCCCTCCCTCACATTGTGCTTTAATTCCGGGGTCAGCAAACTGCAGCCCACAGTCCAAATCTGGCCCACAGCCTGTTTTTGTAAATAAAGTTTTATTGGCATACAGTCACGCCCATTGTCCATGGCTGCTTTTGCACTGTAAGGGCAGAGTTCAGTGGCCATAAAAGAGACCATATGGCCTGCAAAGCCTAAAATATTTACTGTCTGGATCTCTCATAAAAAGTTTGCTGACCCTTGATTTAATTGAGCTGCGGCCTGGCTTTGAAAAATTTTAAAGGTCTCCAGGTAATACTAATCTACAGACAAGTTTGGGGTCTGCTGGCCTAAGTGTTTTACCTGCATGAGCTCCTTGACTCTTTGTAACAACCATGTCTGTTTCATTCCCTCCTGTGTTCTCAGCAGCTAGCTCAGTGATGGGCACAGACTGCCATCTCCACAAGTATTGAATGAATGAATCAAAGAAGGAATGAATGAGTGAAAACCCACCCCGTAAAGTAGGTACTAATGACCCATTTTCCAAATGAGAAAACTGAGGCTCAGAGGTCAGCTAAGGAAAACGTCCTTCTGGGATTGGAAGCTAGAGCTCCCTGACTGTGAAGCCCCATTTGTGAGCACAGTGGTCTCTCTTCTGAGATTCAGAAAGGAGGAGAGACCACCAGCAGAGTTGGCAAGGGGGTCTTCTTGCGCAACCTTCCTAGGAAAAAAGACCTGAGCATGAGAAGAGGTAGGCTGGAGACCCAGAGAAACTCGGGGGCCCAGCCAGCCATGCAGAGCCATCTCAGGCCACACAGATACAAAGCCTGTCTCCCTGACCCAAAGAAAAGTGCTAATTGGAAGAGACTGGCTTATTGCACCCCGGCTCAGGCTTAAATGAGGACAAAACAAGAGATGACAGATAGAAGCCCCATGCTACCATCACCATAAATGTCCCTGTGAAGGGAGAAAAACAGCCAGCCCTGTGCTCCATCAATTTCAATTGTAAATGGTCTCATGTTGAAATGAACCAACAGCAGTACCAGTGACAAGCATTGGGTGGGGAGTGGTGGGGGACATGCCCCCTACAAGCTGGGATTTGCAAGTTGGGCTTGACATCTCGACCCAGAAACAGGTGAAAGGAGGTGTTCGTGGACTGCATGGTCCACAATCCAGGCAACCCAGGGGCTCAAACCCCTCCTTTTGCTAAGAAGTGGGAGGCAAAGATAGAATTAATTTACAGCTGCAGACCCGCGTCCCAATCCTGATTCTGTCCTTGTGCTCTCGTGTCTTCCTCTCTTTGGACTTCCTCCTCTGTAAAATGGGAGTGATAACCCACATGCACAGTTTCCCTAAGAATCAAGCAACTGACATATGAAGCAAGTGCCTGGCACACAGTAGGTGTGCAATAAAAGACAGCTTTCCCCTTGAGCAACCCAGGTACTTGTTTGCAGATTTCCTTCACGTCTCCTTTCCCTGGCCTGAGAAGACAAAACCTGGGGAAAAGGCTCTTTTGGGAACGAAGCCACAGGTCTATGGAAAAACAGCAGTGAGTTATGGGGAGGGCAGAGCTGTCTAGGTCCCTCTGGCCATTTATTCCCCTCCTATCATCCTGATGTACACAGCCCTTGCTTGCCCGGATGTGATGGATGGGTCTTAAGTTCCTCACACACTACATCATCAATTACTTTCATATTTATTGCCTTGAACTGAGTTTATGGATCTTAAATCAGAGCCTTTCGGAGTTGCCTGAGCTGAAATTCTCCCCCAATGGAAATGTGGCATTTTTAAAAATTATGCAGCCACCCTGTACTTAATGTTCGGTGGGAGTTAATTGTTCATAGAACAAAGGGCTGCTGAGAAGTTCCCCACACAGAGTCATTCCATAGAATTTATTGCCTAAGTGGGCTCAGTGGGAACAGACCAGGCAAGGTTGCTGTGAGAAACCCCGGTTCAACTTTAAGAAACCCCAGACACCAGCCATCCTCGAGTCTGAACTTCAGGAAATAGATTTTCTCCCTCTCTCAGTTTACTAACACGCAATGTGCCATCCGAGAGGTGTCACACTGTCTGTAGTTTGCAGACATTGGTGGAGACAGCCTTGTGATCGTATTTCAAGGTCAAGATGGGGTGTCTATATTCCAAAGCATTCCTAAGTGGGGCTGAGGTGACAGAGATGTGACAGGGCCTGGGCCTGATGTGGCAGCCACAAAGGTAAGGCCACTGAAGACAGGGGACTTCTGCTGCAACAGGGCCATGGTTTATCAGTGAGAACTGTTATCAGCATTGGGGGTATAAAGGAGCCTTACCCCCAAGAACTTGGAGATAAGGAAGGAAGTTGATCCTCTAAGAGTGCAACTAGCCCAACCCTAATGAATCAGAAAAACAATGTTAATCTAAAGCAGTTGTTCTCAATAGTGGGCTATGGTGCCCCCAGGGGACATCTAACAATATCTGGAGACATTTGGGGTGGGGGGTGGTAAGGGCAGGGGGTAGGTGCTACTGGAATCTAGTGAATGAACGGAGGCCAGGGATGCTGTTAAACGTCCTAAAATGCACAGGACAGCCCCCAGCACAAATAATTATTTAGCTGCAAATGGCAATCGTTTTATAGTTGAAAATTCCTGCCCAAAGAGCCAGAAAGGGACCTACTAAATTCAGAGCCTGATACAATCAGATTAAATATATAGACAGATGGAAAGAAGGGTTCTGTCGACCATGAAGAGAGACAAAGAGAGTCACAGGGGTGGGAGGTGGTTTGACCTTCCCAGCCTTCCAGGAGACAGGCGTCTTTGGCACTGGGGCCCATTCCTTCTCCTTCTAGTAGAACAGCCTGGGTTTCCACGGGGAAATTACCCTTCTGACATCTCAGTCCTAGAAGTCCAGGGTAGGCTGAGCCTTCCTTCCAATCCTGACCCAGGCATGGTAAGTCCAAAGCGTTCCAACTCCTCAACCACTGTGATTGGTTCAGGGATAGGCACGTGACCCAACATAGGCCAATCAGAGTCCATGAAATACCCTGAGACTTTTTCTGTTGTTAAAGATACCCTCTATCCTCTCCGGACTAGCTAAGCTGGTGGGTACACACCTGAGAACCTAGGTGCCAGCTGTAGGAACAATCTGCCTGAGAAGGTAGCTGATACACTATAAAAGCTGGAACCAAGGGCTGATACATCATTTGAGCCCCTGGAGCTTCTCCAGTTATGATTAAATTCTCATTTTTAAACATTAAAAGCAGTTGTTACACTTACAAGCAGAAGAGCATTGGCCTATACAAGGTCATGGAGACAGACACAGCCAGCGGACTTCCAATATCTCCAGTCCGTAATGCAACCCCAACCCAACCACGAGATGGCTAATCATCACAAAGGTGGTGGTATCCACAATTTGTGGGTCACATAGTAGGCACTCGTACTAAATACTTTACAGGTATTATCTCATTTATCTGGCACAACAATCCTATGACATCTTCACTATTATTATTAGTAGTAGTATTAGTTATTATTTATCTCAAAATCACAGAGAAGGAAAGTGTAGTTCAGAGAGGTTGAACAACTTGCTCTAGGTCACACAGCTAGCAAGTGGTATCCAGGTTCTCTACCTGGGCAGTTTTCCCATACTCTCAGTTACCCTGCCCAGAGAAAGCAACTTGCCCCATCCTGAGGCCTTCAAACATTCATTCAACAAACTTCCCTTCTTCCTAATTCCACCTTCATCAGGAAACCTCTCAAAGAAAATCTGGCTTTCAGTGTGGGCTGACTGTGGAGAGGAAATGGCTAATTACCTGGGCCTTGAGAACTGCAGAACCTATGACAGCAAGTTCCCATTGTACATTAATAAACAGACATTCTGGCTTTAGACGTCAGCCTCCAAAGGCTGGTTAATATGAATCTGGCTCTAAGAGAATCTGTACTCTGCACTGGCAAAGCAAGACCCTGATTTTTGGATTCTCATGAGGTCTCTGCAGCAGTGGTTCTCCTGCTTGAGCCTTCCTAGCAGCATGATTTATAAAAGCCCCACAGTGGAAACAACCCAAATGTCTACCAAGTGGCGAATGGATGAACAAATGTGCTATAGCCACACAATGGAATATTATTCGGCCATAAAAAGGAATAAAGCACTGATTCATTGATGAGTCTTGAACACATGAGGCTAAGTGAAAGAAGCCAGACATAAAGGGCTACATACTGTATGATTCCATTTATATGAAATGTAGGTAAATCCAGAGACAGAAAGTAGATTAGGGGCTTAAGGGAGGGGCAATAAGGTGTGACAGCTAATGGGTGTGGGGTTTCTTTTTGGGGTGATGAAAATGCTCTGGAATTAGACAGCGGTGATGGTTGGATAACTCTGTGAATGTACTGAAAACCACGGAAGTGTTTTTTTCTTTTTTATTAAATGTATTGGGGTGACAATTGTTAGTAAAATTACATAGATTTCAGGGTAAACTTTGCAGCCTGTGAACAATCACCAGGTGACTCTAGTACATGCTCAAGTTTTTAAAAATGTTTATTTTTCACTTTATTTTCAAAAACTTGAGCATGCAGCAGAATCACCCAGAGCTTGTTACACTACAGGTTGCTGGGTTCTGCTGCCAGGGAATCTGATTCAGTTCAATGTGGAACATGACCTGAGAATCTGCATTTTAACAAGTTGACGTGATGCCAGTGACGTGATGCTGCTGGTCCAGGCAACTCACTCTGAGCACCACTAGGTGGCGCTTTGCCGTCCTTACCGGCCATAAACGGAGGAACAGCCTGAGGAACAACAGGACCCAGACCCCCTGTGACCACACCTAGTGGTATGGCCTTTGCACTACTGGGTCACCCACAAAAAAGCTCATTTATAGAGCTGCCAATGGCTTTAGTCACTGTGTGTTATGGGCTGAATGTTTGCGCCCTGCCCCCAAATTCACATGCTGAAATCCTAACGCCCAATGTGATAGCACTAGGAGGTGGGGCCTTTGGGGTGAATTGGCCATGAGGGTGGAGCCCTCATGCATAGGATTAGTTCCCTTATAAAACAGACCGCAGAGAGCAGCCTTGCCCCTTCTGCCATGTGAGGACACAGCAAGAAGACAGCCATTTATGAACCAGGAAACAGACTCTCACCAGACACTAAATCTGCTAACACCTTGATCTTGGATTTCCCAGCCTCCAGAAATAAATGTCTGTGGTCTCAGCCTCCTACTCTGAACGTATTAAGACACTACGGTAGTCTGAACAATGCTCCCCGAAAGAGATCCACATCCCAACGCCTGGACCTAGTAAATGTGACTTTTGGCAGCAAAAGGGACTTTGCAGAGGGATCTTGAGATGGGAGACTATCCTGGGTTACCTGGGTGGACGCTACATGTAATCGCAAGGGTCCTTATAAAAGGGAGTCAAGAAAGTCAGAGGGAGAAGGCGCTATGACCATGATGGGACCTAGCAGAGAGAAAGGGATGAGATGCAGGCCACGGGCAGCCTCTAAAAGCTGGAAAAGGCAAGACACAGATTCTCCCCTGGTGCCTCCGGAAGGAACCTGCCCTGCTGATACCTTGATTTTAGCTTCATTAGATTCATTTTGGACGTCTGACCTCCAGAACCATAAGAGAAGACGTTTGCGTGATTTTGAGCCACTAAATGTATGGTAATTTGTTACAGCAGCAGCAGGGAAATAATACAGCCGTGTGCGTCCCAACTCTTCTTTCAAAGAAAAAGTGTAAATGGACATTTATTCAGCTTCTACTCGGTGCTGGGCATTTCATGTACGAGATCCTCACAGCAACCAGGGAGATGGGGACTATATCTCATTTCACAGAAGAGAAAATTACAGATCAAAGTTCAATCATTGGCCCAACACAGCTCCTCCATGGAGGAGGGCGGATTTCTTGCTACTTCCTTTATCAGGCATTTCCCACCGGGAAAAAGGAATCTGTTTATCCACCTAGCAACCTGAAGCAATGGGGCTGGCACAGTAATAACTATGAATTAGTCTCAACATTCCCTAACAGTCCAAAGCCCACCCTTCTGGAAATCACACAATTTAATCTACCAGGCCCCTGAGAGCAGGCACCATCCAGAAAAATCCAAGGCGTGCTCTCACCTCCAAGAGTCCTTTTGCAGTGTTTTAATTGACCTTGAAAATTATTTGACACTAGGCTGACATTAGGCACTGATGTGGAGCCTGAGCTATTTCTAATCTGACACAACTTCGAATGGGACCGAGAGGCCAGAGTGACAGACGTCATGGGCTCCGAAGTCACAATACCATCTCTGCCATGTAAAGAGCCCTGGCGCGTGACCTTTATAACACCCATTGCTCTAGGTCAGTGGGTCTCAAACTTCATGCATCACAGCCACCTGGAGGGCTTGGTGAAATATTGATTTCTGGACCTTAGAGTTGCTGATTCAGTGAGTTGGGGGAGGGAACCAAGAAATGTGTACTTCTAGCAAATCCCAGGGGATACTGACGCTTCTGTACATTTGGGGACCACACTTTAAGAACGACTGCTCTAGATGAAGGTTTCTTGACCTCAGCACGAATGATACTTGGGGCCAGATAATTCTCTGTGGTGGGGATGTCCTGTGCCCTGCAGGAGATTGAGTAGCATCCCAGACCTCCACCACCCCCCCACCCCCGATGTCAGCATCACACTACTCCCAAACAACGATGTCTCCAAACATTGCCAAGTGTCCCCGGGGAGTGGGGCCACTTTGTCCCTGGTTGAGAACCACTGCTGTAGATCAAAATTACCAAGAATGCACGAGAAGGGGCCAGTCCAGTGGCTCAGGTGGTTGGAGCTCCGTGCTCCTAACGCCAAAGGCTGCTGGTTCGATTCCCACATGGGCCAGTGGGCTCTCAACCACAAGGTTGCCAGTTCAACTCCCATAAGGGATGGTGGGCTACGCTCCCTGCAACTAGCAATGGCAACTGGACCTGGAACTGAGCTGTGCCCTCCACAACTAAGATTGAAAGGACAACAACTTGACTTGGAAAAAAGTCCTGGAAGTACACACTGTTCCCCAATAAAGTCCTGTTCCCTTTCCCCAATTAAGTCCTGTTCCTCCTCCCCAATAAAGTCTTTAAAAAAAAAAAAAAAAAAAAAAGAATGCATGAGAGGAAGGGAACTACATGGAATGCCACCTACAAACATCTTGGGGCTCTTGCCCATGGTCCCAACTATTTATCAAGTGCTGAGTGGTGAGTGTGGGGGGACAGGTTGCCTAAACCTGTCACTAGGGCATGCATCGTGAGGTCAAACAACCACAGGTTTTACAGCCAAATGGTTCACTGTCTTCTCAAAGTTTCCCCAAGTTCTCAGGAAAGCCCCCCCCCCCCCAGCTGTAGTGACAGCCCAGTCAGGTACAGATAGAACAGCCAACCCTGCCTAATCACTGAGGAATGAGTCTGAGCCAGCAAAGGCCAATGCTCAAAGACGGTCTGATTGCAAATATCAAGGAGGAAACATAAATTCACAAAGCGGCCCCAGGTTCCCAATTCTCAAGCTCAGCAAACCAAATCCGAAGCTGCAATCTTCTCAGGGTTTTCAAAAGCCAGGTGACTGATAGTCAGTGGGGAAAGGAAGGAGAGCCAAACGCAGGCCTGATGGATGGTTGTGGATGCAATCAAACGCATTTTCAGAGCCTCTTTGCTCCGACACCTGTCCCCTTTCTCCAGGGAGTTTGGCTCTGAATGGGCCCCTGGACCACACCCTCCATCGCCTCTACCTGGTGCTCCTGTTTTGTAGACAGGAACACAACCTAATGATGGATGGGTTCAATGTGATCATTCTTGCCTATGCACAAAACAAAGGCAGGATTGATGAGCTCCCAGGGAGCACATTCACCAGCCTGATCTATGCCTTTT
The DNA here is from genome assembly GCF_036562045.2 of Rhinolophus sinicus. Classification (NCBI taxonomy): domain Eukaryota; kingdom Metazoa; phylum Chordata; class Mammalia; order Chiroptera; family Rhinolophidae; genus Rhinolophus; species Rhinolophus sinicus. Next base: position 28,465,370 of record NC_133765.1, on the reverse strand, counting down.
ACCTTGGAGCAGGCTGTAAGGCCTCCAAGAGCATGCAGGCAACGTCTCTGCATTTGTCAATAGGACCTTGATTCTCTAAAGACTGAAAGGGGTTTTCGTGGGTGAATGCTTGAAGCCAGCTCAGGGTTTTTGGAGCCCCATTCAAAGCCTCCAGGTGACTCTTTTTGCATCTGCTAGCTTCTTTCATCCCTAGATAGTACCCTCGAGTGAGGGCAGGCAACAGAAGAAACAGGGATGTTAAATGCATGAGGGTTCGGGGGGCATGTGCTGGGAAGGGCGAGGTCCTGCTTCCTGAGTTCACAACTCAGTTTTGCCCCCTGGCAGAGTCTTTTACCCTCTCTGAGATGGTTTACTTACTTACCTGCAATATGAGAATTTAAACAGCACCCCTGCAAGGTGGCTGTTGGATTCAATAAGGCTCTCGAGACCTGCTGCCTGGGTGGGCACTCTGACTCTGCTACTTGTCAGCTCTAAAACTTCAGGCAAGTTCTTGCTTAATCTCTTTGTACCTCACAAGCTCCTCAGAGGATCAGCCAAATGCTACAATGGCGCCTAACACTTAGAAGGTGCTTAATTGATGTTTAATTTCACATGTAATTAACATCCCTCTCCACTTGCACTCAGCCTCAGAGTGCATCAGTTACGGCGTGGATAGTCTGTGCTCTCTCATTCAGAATCAAAGATCTTGGGGGTGCCTAATGGGCTGGGTTAAATAGGGTCCTCCCCCAATTCATATCTACCCAGAACTTCAGAATATGACCTTATTTGGAAATGGGGTACTGGCAGATGTAATCAAACTGAGATCATAATGGGTTAGTGCGGGTCGTAATCTCATGGCTTACAAGAAGAGGGGGAAATGGACATAGAGACGCACAGAGGGAAGGGGTGTGACATCTCCCGCAGGGACGACACAACAATGACAGAGGCAGAGGTTGGTGTGGTGCATCTACAAGCCAAGGCATGCTAAGGACAGCTGGCACCCACCAGGAGCCAAGAAGAGGCAAAGAAGGATCCTCTGCTGGAGTCGTCAGAGACAGCGTGTCCCTGCTGTTTTGATCTCAGACTTCGAGCTCCAGGATTAGGAGACAATAAATGTCTGTGGTTTTAAGCCACCCAGTTTGTGGTACTTTGCTAGAGCAGCCCTGGGAAACTAACACCTAATATCAAGGGAAGCCTATTTCTCCCCTCCTCTGCCTCCAGGAGAATGCCCACTAACCACTCCAGTCTCTCAATTCTTGCATCTGACTTCCATCCCCTGGTCAAGAGGGAACTAGAACAGGGGTCAGCAAACGTTTTCAGTGAAGTGCCACCAGTAAATATTGTAGGCTTGCTGGGTCACACAGTCTGTCACAACTACAAGACTCTGTCATTGTCACTCAAAGGCAGCCACAGACAAGATGTAAATGAATGGGCACGGCTGTTTTCCAATAAAACTGCATTTATGGACACTAAAATTAATTTCACATAATGTTCACACATTATTCAATAATCTTCTGTTGATTTTTTTTCCACTTATTTAAAAATGTAAAAAGTGCTCGCTTCGGCAGCACATGTACTAAAAATGCAAAAACACATTCTTAGCTTCTGGGCCATACAAAAACAGGCAGTGGGCCAGATTTTTTTCTTAATTGAGATGAAATGCACATAACATAAAATTAACCATTTTCACGTGTACGACTGAGTGGCATTTAATATATTCACAGTGTTGTGCAAACAGCACCTCTGTCTAGTTCCAAATCATATTCATAACCTCCAAAGGAGACTTATTAACCAGCCACTCCCTGTTTTTACCCCCACCGAGCCCCTGGCAACTATCAATCTGCTTTCTGACTCTATGGATTTACCTGTTCTGGATACTTCCTATAAATGGAATCAAACACTATGCTGCATTTTTGCATCTGGCTTCTTCCACTTGACATAATGTTTTTGAAGTTCATCTACCGTGTTTCCCTGGAAATAAGACCCAGCCAGATAATCAGCCCTAATGCGTCTTTTGGAGCAAAAATTAATATAAGACCCAGCATTATATTATATTATATTATATTAGACCTGGTCTTATATTATAGTAAAATAAGACCAGGTCTTATACTAATTTTTGCTCCAAAAGACGCATTAGAGCTGAGTATCCGGCTAGGTCTTTTTTTTTAGATCTCTAAAAACCATGTGTTTATTTACAAACTATTTATAAATCAGCACTGTCCAGTAGAATTTTTAAAAAATATGGTAAAACACATAACATTAAAATTTTCATCTTAATCATTTTTAAGGTACACTTGCATAGTGTCAAATATAGTTACACTTCTGTGCAACAGGTATCTAGAACTTCATCTTGCAACATTAAATCTCTAACGCTATTAAACACTAATTCCGCTCCCCTTGCCCCCTGCTCTTGGTCACTACCTTTCCACTTTCTGTTTGTATGATTTTGACTATATATTTTATGCGAGTAGAATCATACAATTTTTTGCCATTTTGTGACTGGTTTATTTTTCCTAGCATAATATCCTTAAGGTTCATTCATGTTGTAGCATCTGAAAGGATTTCCTTGTCTTTAAGAATGTGTAATGTTCCATGCAGGTGTATACCCCACTTTCTTTAGTCATTAATCTGTTGATGGACATTTGGGTTGCTTCCACTTTCTGACTCTTGTGAATAAATGCTCCGGCTAGGTCTTATTTTTGGGGAAATGCGGTATGTTGAAGCATGTGTCAGTACTTCGTTCCCTTTTATGGTTGAATAATATTCCATTGTGTGGAGAGACCACATTGGGTGTATCCATTCGTCAACTGATGGGTGTTTTGGTGGTTTCCACCTTCTGAGTACTATGAATAGTGCTTCTACGAACATTTGTGTACAAGTATTTGTCTGAAACCCTGTTTTCAATATTTTGGGGTGTATACCTAGGAGAAGAATTACTGGGGTTTGTGGTCATTCTATGTTTAACTTTTAGAGGAATTGCCAACCTGTTGTCCACAATGACTGCACCACTTTGCTTTCTGTGCCAGATTGGACTGGCAAGCCACAGTTTGCCAGTCCTTGATCTAGAGCAAGGCTATGAAATCTCAATGCCTATGAATCAGGCAAATGAAATAGACAAGTTTGACAATGCAAAAGACAAGTTAAGAGAAATGAAACATGCGGTCCTCTCAATCTATCCACAGTTTACCCAATTTTTATAGCGACACTGATAAGGAAATCGTTCATGAACATTAACACAACCAATACATGTATATATAAACAAGCACGTGTAGTGCTATTCTGCCTCGTTCATGGAGGGACAACAGGAGTGGTTGGTGGGGCTGGTGGCGAGTTGGAGACCATGTACCGATCTATAGGGGGTGGCCACCACTCAGCTCTAGTCTTTTGTGGCCAAGCCAGAATGTGCTGCTGGATTGTTTGATTCTTCCAAGAGAAACCAGAAATTCACATTTTCATATGAAAGAAAGAAGGAAGGAAGGAAGGAAGAAGGGAAGGAAGGAGGGAAGGAAGGAAGGAAGGAAGGAAGGAAGGAAGGAAGGAAAGAAAGAAAGAAAGAAAGAAAGAAAGAAAGAAAGAAAGAAAGAAAGAAAGAAAGAAAGAAAGCCAGCCAAAAGTCAAGAAGGTTCACCCATAAGAAGACCCTTCTCAAATGTTACAACGGTGAGTCAGGAAATCTGCAAGGAAGTTTGCCTGCTGCCAAGCAACGCAGAGCTGGGAATCAGGCTGGGGTTTAGGGGATGCTCTGCTAGTCCCTAGGTGTAGCCGTGGGGCCAGTCACTTCACTTCTTGGTACCTCAGTTTCTTCATCCGTTAAATGGAGGCCATGGTAAGCTTTCTTCCCGCTTCTCTGACTTGCAAGTTCAAAGTGTTATGGGTGAGAAGACATAATTCAGCTCGTCCCTGTACTTAGTATCTATTCCACACTGACCCTATGAGATGATCCATGAGAAAAAGACGATCCCACTAAGCTTTGAAGAGTCACCGTGGACGTTAAGATTATTACAAGTTTGAAAAGTCCTGGAGGAAGAGAGATCTCATTTAACTTGTGATAACCCAGACGTTACCAATTTGTTGGACTGTGGAATTCTTTTCCCCACCATAATGCCTATTAACATCCCACATAACTGGTGCTCAACAGACACACGACAATTGCTCAAAATGATCACTCCTTGTTTCTGGCTGGTCCATGGAAGGCTGATGAAGTTGACTGACCGCAAGAGGCCGAGAGCCTGCAACCCCTCAAAGCTTCTAAACAGCTTCCTCTCTGCCCCAGGCTGGCTTCAGGCTTCCACCGCCAGCTCCTGGCTCCCCTCTCCAGCCATGAGCCTCACTCCAGAAGAGGAGGGAAGGATTCCAGAGGCTCCCACTAAGGAAGAGCAGGATGGGAAAAGGCCCCCAGCTCTACCCATTATGAAGGGTGACCTCAAGAGATCAAATCTTGGCTCAGTCACTTCCTAGTCGGACACTCTGGGCAAGTTACTTCTCTCTGTTCTTCTGTTTCCTTGTGGTAAATCAGTAATGTCTACACCACAGTGGCGTGGTATTGGCGGATGTAAAATGCTCTGATGAGATAATGTATGCAAAGCATTCAGGACACAGCCTAGTGCACGGGAGGGCTGCACAGATGGAAGTAAACAGTTAAAAAAAGGTTTAAATAAAGCAGCAAGGCCTGTATCCAAACAAAACACAGACAGTCTCTGCTATGGACTGAATGTTTGTGCCCTGCCCCCAAATTCACATGTTGAACTCCTAACCAGCAAAGTGACGGCATTAGGAGGCAGGGCCTTTGGAAGGTGATTAGGTTCTAAGGGTGCAGCCCTCGTGAATGGGATTAGTGCCCTTATAAAAAGATACGAGACAGCTTGTGTCCTCTCTACTTTCTGCCATGAGAGAATACAACGAGAACGCAGCCATCCGCAAACTAGGAAGCGGGCCTCACCAGACACTGGATCTGCTGGCACCTTGGTCTTGGACTTCCCAGCCTCCAGAACCGTGAGAAATACAATTCTGTTTTTTCAGCCCCCCCCCCCCCCCAGTCTATGCTATTTTTGTTATAGCAACTCAAACAGGCCAAGATTGTCTTCTTGGTGATTCCTGCTGACTTTCAAACTGCTTACTTCCCTCCTACCCTCCCTCCTTCTGCCAGTGAGCACTTGCTAACTGCTCTCTCTGGCTCACACACTGGGCTTGGCTCTGGAAATATGGAAATAGGGATGAGATGAGGTCTCTTTCCTTAAGAGGCAAACAGCCTCTTCAGGACTTGTTCCTTGAAGAGTAGAAAATAAGGAAGAAAATGACGAATGCTGTAAAGACAGGTTCACACAAATAAACACAGGAGTGGTGACAGAGGAAGACAGGGTGCTCTGATAGCTTCTCTCTGCCTGCTCGGCTTCTCTGCTTGCCTCCCCAGACTTCTGACCGCCCTGGAATCCACGGCTAGTTCTGTAGGTGATGGGGCCCCATGCAGTCAGGGCTGATCCTAGGTGGCACTTGCAGGAGGATTTGTGCTGGCTCACTGCTCAGTGACAGTGAACTCCTCAAGAATGAGGGGCGTGTCTGGTTCATCTCAGTCTCCCCTGCGGTGGCCCAGGACCCCTGTCACTCAGAGTGGTCCCTCCTGAAGATCTAGTTGCATGAAACTAAGATAGGGCTGGACCACTTTGCACACAGAGGAAATCCCTCCCATTTTCATTAATGGCAGTAACTGATATGCCTTCATTGGGCTAAGAGCTAGGATGTATGACTTCATTCTGTCTTCCCAATGACTGTGAGGAAAGAGGCGTACATCTTCCCTTTCGCAGGTAAGGAAACTGAGCTCAGAGAGAGGCACAGCTGGTCGGTGGTACAGCCAACACTGAGCTCAGGGTGAGCAGCCTCGGAACGCTCCAAAGATCTGGTCTGCACCATCCTCCAGGGGTTTATGCCCCCTCCTGGCTGGGAACTCTGGCCTCAGCTCACCTCCCTGAGGCCCCCCATCCTCTCCCCCAATAGGGAAATCTCCAAATGGAAGGCAGGCATAGCTCAAAGCTGCCCGGGCTGATGCTCTGCCACCCCCTGGCAACTGCAGACCTCCCCAGAGAAAAACAGGGGCAGGTTTGATGGGCAGGGGGTGACAGTGTCAGGCATTCAGTAGACAGGAGATTAACCTGGGGGCTCTGCAGATCTGAGACCGACGGACAGGTATGACAGAAAGGTACAGGGTTTCTGACACCACTGGTGCCCTTCTGGAGAGAGCATGGCAGAGTCTGGGCACAGTTGCTGTCACATATGACACTGGGCTGTCCCTGAGGTCACTGAAGTGTGAGTGATGGCTCCTCAGCCATAGATGCCCAGCCCACAGGAACCACTGCCACATGGGCCAGCTCGACTCTGCAAGGGGGACACCTCCTCCATGCTTTCCAAACGGTCGGGGAGGCAGCAAGGAGTTGGAGTGAAAAACATCAGGGTTTGAATCCCTGGTCCACTGCTTACAAACAGAAAACATTATTTAACCTCGCTAAACCTCAGTTTCTTCACCTGGACAGTGGAGCAGAAAACAGTACCTACTTCCTAGGTTTGTGAAATGACAAACTGCCTATCCAGTGGCTGGTGTTTTACTAAAAGCTTGCCCAGACCACACGTTCCTTGAAGACATGTCTGTCTTACGCAGTGCCTGGAGAGGTATCGGGCTGATAGTAGCTGCTCAATTAAGAAAAAAAATATCCGCCAAATAAGGGAAAGAGCAAACGAATGAATGAAACCTCAGATCATTTTATTGTCGCCTCCTGATTCAGATTTATAAGGCATCATTGTGACTTTTAAAACGAGATCACAGTGGAGAGAATAAAGAATTTTGTTCCAGAATGCAGAGCCTTGCAGTTATGACTTGATTCCAGAACTGGGGGGTTGTGTGTGTGTGTGGGGGAACATGAGAGCAGCTACTCTGCTTGGAGACGGAAGTACAGGGGACCATGATTCTCATGGGGCCGATGGAAACTCTTTCACTGCCATTTATTTTTGAATTGGAAAAATAATGAATAAATAATAAGGAATCCAGCATGCATTAGAGTTCTCTTGATGCCAAAGGATCCACAAAATATAACTGTTAATTTTTTTTAACGGAGGAAGGGGGGCTCATGAAGGCAGTAGCGCCTCGTTCCCACACTGGACAGTATGGACCTCTGTAGAAACAACACGGAGCTGTGACTTCAGGTTAATGGACGCAGCTAAGCCCTGTGAGGCCTGAGATGGACATGGGTGGGGAGTTATAGCTCGAACTGCGGGTGAATAGGGAACCCTAGGAGGCCACCCACAGCCGGGGAGGCTCCTCTCCACCTTCTGTCAACAGGAAGCCATGTTTTCTCTCAACCTTCTTCCCTCCGCATGCCCCATTTCTGCATGACCCCCTCCACCCCTGTCTATCCCTCCCTTTATCTCCACTTCTCACCTTGGTCCTCATCCCAGGCAAACACATCAAGGCTCAGAGAAGAGGCACGTAGGTTGTGGAGCCAGGGGGCCTGTTAATTTCATGTCCTGGCTCCAGAAGGGGCCACGCCGGGGTTCAAATCCCAGCTCTGCCGCTTTGTAACTAAAAGATCTCAGACAAGTGACTTTGTCTGTCTTGGCTTCAAGTTTCTCATCTTTAAAATGGGGATAAGAAGTGATCCCCCCGATCAATCTAGTACTCACCCGGCACTCTACATAGTTAGCACAATATTACTGACTATAGTCCCTATGCTGTGCTTTACATCCCTGTGACGATTTTGTAACTACCAATTTGAACTATGATTGAAAAAGAAAAAAAAAGAAGAAGAATGATCCTAGTCTACAAATAAATAAATAAATAAAGTGGGAATAAGAACCTTCCACAGAGTTGATGCTGGAGTAAACAAGATAACAATCCATATACAGTGCCTGGCATACAATAAATGCTCAGTAAGTAATAGCTGTTGCGTCCACCTAAAGGAATCCCATACAGTATAGTTTAACGAACCCAGAGGTTAGCTGGCTTGAAGGCCAAATCCAGCCCATCATCCGTTTGTGTACGGCCTCAGTCTAAGGATGCTTTTAAAATGATTTTAGACATTTTTTTAAATTTAATTTTTTAAAAAAGAAAACCATATTTTTTTTAATATTTGATGACACGTGAAACTTACTATGAAATTCAGGTTTCAGGGGCCATACGTACAGGGTTAGTGGAACACAGTCCCACCTGTTCACTTCTGTGTTTTCTGTGGCTGCTTTTGTACTATAGCGACAGAATTGAGTAGTTGTGACAGCGATTATATGGCAGCATTTCTCAGCTGCAGCCCAGTTGACATATGGGGCTGGATAAATCTTTGTAGTGGGGGCTATTCTGTGTATTATGGGATGTTGAGCAGACTCCCTGGTCTCTACTCACTGGATGCCTGAGGCACACCTTCCCCATGTGTGACAACCAAAGATGTCTCCAGACGCTGGGAGTGGAAAATCACCCCCAGTTGAAAACTACTGCCATATGGCCCACAAGAGCTAAAATATTTTCTATCTGGCCCTTTACGGAAAAGGTTTGCCAACTCCGAGCTAACCCAACTTCCTTGCTGCACAGATGAAGAAAGAGTCACGGAAAGGAGAGGGCTGTGATATGCTCAGATATACCCAGAGGGATAGTGGAAGAGCAGGTACTGCTTGAATGGGTTTCTTATTTTTATATTTTTTCTCAGCATTCTTTGTACTATATTACCTAGCCTCCAGAGGAGGAGGGTTTTTAGCTTTTAGGGAGTATAAATCAGTACCATTTTTATAGGGTAATTTGGCAATATAATTCAATAGCTTTATAAATATGCACACTCCATGACACAGAGATTATTCTTCTAAAATTGCCACCTAAGGAAATAATCATGGAGGCACACAGAGCTTGGTAGTTATGTAAACTGTTGTGCAATTGGAGAATTACTCACAATGCCCCCAGATTAGAAAACAACCCAAATAAAACACAGGACATAGGGTGATAAGACACTAGGCAGCCATTAAAATTGATCCCAGTTAGAACAAACACATACTCCAAATTTTACAGAGAAACTTACATTTCAAAATATTAGTAAGAACTCTAAGTAGTGAAATTACTTCTGCAATAGGCCATTATTAGTATTGTATAAAAAGTAAGTATTGTTAATTCAATTTTGAAAACAACCTGAAAATCACCTCTCCTCCTTTCTCTCCTGTTACCTTCAGCACCAAGTGTGCGCTTGGAGAGGCGATATGATAAAAACCTGGAGGAAGTATGAACCCTTTGTGAGGGTGGTGGTCGCAGAAGGAAAGCTGAGCAACTCTGGCTTAGCTCTGATTTACAAAAGAAAGCTTAGAAAATCTCACAGGGTGTGGCAAAGCCAGGGTTAGCATATGGCTTCTGTTCAAGTTTCCATACTGGTCAAATCAAGGTGTGCCTCTGAGCTTGACAGAAATTTGTCAATACTTGAATAAACACACACACAGAAGTGTGTATTCATTGCAAGCAGGGTGACAAGTGGTTGGGTCACGGCATAGGTAGGGACCAACAAAGCTTATGTTTCTGGGGAAGTGGACGGGGAAAGTGAGTGGACACTTGGGGACCCGGGAACCATGATTCATGATTTGGCCAAGACCAAGTCCTGTGTAGAAATGATGGCTGAACCCAGTGCTCGAAGAGCCAACTTGGAGCCTCTTCTAATACTCGCTTCCAAAACCCCTGGTCCTTAAAAAGGAAGGAACTCTTGGTAAAGACATAGTATCCAGGGTTGGTGAAAGTACAGGAAATGACTCTCTCTTTAGGTGGGACTGTAAACCAGTGTGACCTTATTGGAAAGCAATGTGTTAAAATCCATTAAAATTCTACATGCGCACACCCTTTCACCTAACAATTCTACTTCTAGTAATATATCTCATAGAACTAATAGTTTATCAGATGCATCTCATTGGCCTCCCCAAATTCTCCAAGCCTCCTTCCCTCAGTGGCTCACTCTGCCTCAGCAGCCACCCTGCAGGCTGATTCTATGCGGCCTGTGTGGTTTAGCCACATGAAGATGGCATATCCAGACTCTCTGGACACCCCCACCCCCCAACACACACACACACACACACACACACACACACACACACTGTTCTCAGATGAGATGCCCAGCCACAAGGCATGAGATCCAGCCTCTATGAGCAGCTGCCAAACGGGCTGGATGACACGACCTAGAGGTATTGGAGGGTTAATGCATTGTGGCGTGAACTGTGACCACCGCAGACAGTGAGAAGCAGCTGGGCAGACCCACTGTCTCTCCCTCCCTCACTTCAGTGGACTGTTCCCGAAGCACCATTTCTCTGCACAGACTGTCCTAGGCAGATACCCCATGTGGAAGAGCAGATGCACCTGCTGATGGATGGCTGTCTCTCTAAGGCTCACAGCGAACCAGTGATCAGGTAGTAACGCATCACCTTGCATTGCTTCTTCTTCCCTGCTTAACTTCCCTTATCCCTCACTCTCGGTGCCCTGGGATTACACGTCCCACAATAAGCATCAGTACTTAACCCTTGCCTCAAGCTCCACTGTCTGAGGTAGGCTAAAACAACTAGCATTGTGCTCAGAGACCTACATACAAGACATAGTGGAACTAACACAGTGAAAAGTTCAATAAAATACGGGAGTGAATGAATAAATGATAGTGCATCCAAAGTATGAAATATATTATTAATGCCACAAACGTATAGGTACTGAAATGATACCCTTAATATATTTTTAAGTGAACACAGGTAAGGTATAGAAAAACATATTTCATTAAATTTAAAAGTAGAGCAGACTAGATGTATAGAAAAATATTCAGGAAGGTTATACCCAGATTGGATTAAATGGACATATTCCGGGGTGATGGGAGTTACCCTTTTTACTTGATATACTTTTTTATTGTTTAAATGTATTGCAATAAGCATAAATTGCTTTTTGATTAAAAAACTAAGTGGTAAAAATCTAGAGAACACTTGTTCTAAAGATAAGACACAGAAGAAAGTGCACAAATGGGTAACTGAGAAGTGACTGGGCTTATTCCGGCTAGATTTAAAAAAATAAAAAACGCTCTTAAACTCTCGAGAATACCTCTCTCTGGGCATGGGAGCTGCTCAGAAACCCAGTTCATTACACGATAAAATGTAACTTTAATATCATTATTAGGAGTAAGTAATTGAGCCTGTTGAAAAGGAACCTAACATAAGATAAAAGGGAAGGCTGCTGACATCTCCATGTGAAGAAAGGTCTCTTAATATCTTCTTGTCATACTTTTGTGCGTTCAACTGTGGCAACTTGGGGAGAAGAAAATGAATCAACAACACAGGGCTGACTTTTAATTTACACCCGTGAAATAATTTTGACGGTCGTTCATAAGTGTTTAATGTTTATTCTGGAAATGTCACCACTGCCTCTGAAATTTACTTTGATATTCTCCAAATGTGATCTCTCTATTTAATATGAGTATGGAAGGACTTGTTCCCTGTTTCCTATCCTGACATCTTTTTTGATGTGTTAGACTTGGCCTGAATTTGATACTAGATGTTGCAGTTAAGGTGAAATTTATTTTCAAAGAAAATCTCTTTAGTTCTTTTCTCCTCCCACCCCAACATACACGCTGGGGATACCCATGGTACCCTTAGCCTCTGGGGTACTCCCCACTCCGGTCTACCCACTAAGGGTAGAAGAATCTTGGGGTAACAGCGGAGGTGACCACCTACTACCTCTTCTCCTGGTGAGACACACTCAGAGTGCTGAGAAAGTATGGTCCTTTATCTCCAGTTACACACACTCACATGGGCATCATATTTCATTTTTGTCTAGAACTTGTTGTGTTTTCAAGATATTGCAGCAGCTCAGGCTCGGGGGTTCAATCCTACACGATGACCCAGGGCATCAGGAAGAGTGAGATCTGCTCACCAATGTGACATGCCTTGCTGTTCCTTGCTACCCCTTCTCCCTAGCCCCCACTACCTGTTCATCCCCAAGTCTTCAGTCTTCAGTAAAACACCAGCTTACGACTATGTCCACCTTGGAACAAAGCAGACTAGAAAGACCAATGCAATGTGAGCAGACAGTGACTAGTTCCTGTGAAACTAGGGGAGCCGTGTCATGAGGACATGAAAGCCCCATAGAAAGATTCATGTGGGGAGGAATGGAGGCCTCCTGCCAAAAGCCAGCACCAACTTGCCAGCAAGGTGAGTGCACTATCTTGGAAGCGGATTTTTCGGCCTCTGCTATGGTCTGAATGTGTCCCCCCAAAATTCATATGTTGACATGCTAATCTCCTACAGGTGACGATATGAGTAAGTGGAGCCTTTGAGAGGTACTAAGTAGCACTCTCATGAGTAGGATTAACCCCTTATAGAAAGAGCTGCAGAGAGATTCCTAGCTCCTTCCACCATGAGAGGACACAGCAAGAAGGTACTGGCTATGAACCAAGAAGGTGGCCCTCATATGACCATGCTGGCAGCATAATCCTGGACTTGCAGTTTCCAGAACAGTGATAAATAGATATCTGCTGTTTATGAACTACCTAGTCTATGGTGTTTTCTTATAGCAGCCCCAGTGGACTAAGATTGCCTCATTGGTCAAGCCTTGAGATGAGACTGCCCCCGCACAAAAAAAAAAAAAAAAAAATCTTGAATGCATTGTCATGAGAGACTCTTATCCAAAACTGCCCAGCTAAGCTACTTCAAAATTACTTACAAAACTGTGAGATAGTAAACTTACGAGGGGTGATCAAAAAATACGGTGACTGCTTCAATTTTAGAAATTATCACAGTAAAAGACACATTGTCATTATTCCCCCTCAAAACACTCCCCCTCACTTTGAACACACTTATCCCATCGTTCTTGCCACTTCCTGAAGCAATCCTGGAAGTCACTTTTCTTTCGTGAGTGTCTTTACTTCATCCTCCATCATGACAATACTCAGTGTCACACATTGCTCCTGGTATACGGCAATCTCTGTCAAATAAAAACATTACGGTGTGTCCTCATCCATCTTATTCACCGGATCTGGCACCATGTGACTTCTGGCTCTTCCCCAAAGTCAAGATGACCATGAAAGGTAAACGTTCTGAATCAATTCAGGACATGGAGGCAGCTATGACAGCACAACTAAAGACACTTACGGAAGAAGACTTCCAGAACTGCTTCAGAAAGTGGCAAGAACGATGGGATAAGTGTGTTTGAAGGGAGGGGGAGTATTCTCAGGGGGATTAATGGTAGTGTGTCTTTTACTGTAACATTTTTTTAAATTTAAACATTCACTGTATTTTTTGATCACACCTCATGTGTTGTTTTAGAGCCCTCCATGAAATAGAAATTGATTATGTGACCACTGGACTTAGCAGTTCTACTAAGATGAGCTTAGGTGTGGTTTTCTTTGTATTCGTTCTTTTTGGGATTCAAGGCAGTTCTTGAAGGTATCGCTTGATTTTTTTGGTCAGTTTTGGAAAATTCTGTCATTATCTTTTCAAATGTAGTGTTTGTCCCCTTATCTCCCCCTGCTCTGAAGTCACAATTGCAAATATATTAGATCACCATGTCAACATACCCCATGTGTCTCACACAAATTCTTTTCAGTGTTTTCTATCTTTATCTTTCCTTTGTGCCTCAGTCTGGATATTTTCTTCTGACCCAACATTCAGTTCACTAATTCTCTCTTCAAATGTGTCTAATTGGATGCTAAATGGAATTATTAATGTCAGTGACTGTATTTTAAATTCTATAATGTCCATTTGATTTTTCTGTAGTTTCCAGATCTCTGCTGAAATGATCCATTTTGCTGTCTAATTTCTTATAGACCTTATCATAGTTATTTAAGTCCATGACTTACAATGAAATATAAGTAATAAAAAAAACAAACCACTGATAACTACAACAACACAGATACATTTCACAAACATGATGCTGAGTGAAAGAAGCCAAACACACAAGAGTACATACTGTATGAATTAATTTATTGGAAACTCTAGAAAATATAAAAATCTATAGTGACAAAGGGACAATAAGTGGTGGATAGGACTGGAGGATAGAGGGACTAACTGCAAAGGAATAAGAGAGAACTTTTGGGGTGATGAAATGCTCTCTATCTTCATTGTGGTGGCAGTTACACAGGTATATACACTTGTCAAAACCCACCCAACAGTCAATTTAAATGGGTGCCATTTATTATACTTCCATAGTATTGTTTATTTAAAAAAAACAAAAAACTAAATTAGACCTAGACCAGTTGGGGAGACAGTCCCTATTTCTGGCAAAGCCCAAAGCCCATGAATTAAGAAATTAAATAATGACAAAATAAAAGATGAAGTGCATGTCTCATAACCCACATGTGTGGATCGCCTCTGGGTCTGTCTTTTTCTTCTGGTTTTAAGTTATGTGGTTTTGTTTCCTAAAATGCCTGGTAATTGCTTTATTGAATTTCCAAAATTGTGTATGAAAATTGAGATAATTTGAGTTTCTGGTTGATGTTATCTTTCTCCAGAAAGGGTTGAAATTCTGCTTTTGGCAGGCAGATAACAGAGGGGCAAATCACATTAATCCAATCAGGAATTGAGCAGATTTGAAGCTGGACTTCATTTTATAAGCACTGGTCTATTTCTAGTTTACCTTTACTTTTAGAATGTAGACCCTCGGGTCCCCATTGGATACACTGGTATTTACCAGGGTCCCCCTCTGTTTGTCTTGAGCTCCAATTTTTGTTCCTCAGCTCCACAAGGTGCAGGAAGTTCTCAGCTTCTCAATCTCTCAGCTGCCATTTTGGAATTTTCCAATACCTTGAGGGGAAAAGTGGCATTGAACTTCGGACTAACTTCTCTGTGTCTCCTTTCTTTCTGGGATCCTTACTACCTGAGTATCTTGCTTATGGCTTTAAACATATTTTCAAAAATATCTTGTGCAGCATTTCTGATTCTTCCTGGCAGGAGGATTGGTCCACAAAAGAATAGCCCAGCATTGCTGGAAGCGGGAATTTCTGAAGGACCCTGTAGAGACACAGACCTAAGGCCAGTCTCTCCCTTTAAGAAACTTACAATGTTCACTGAATTACTACAATGATGAGACTTCCAGGATATCAAGCTGGGGCAACTGCTCTCCCCCAGCAATACTCCCTGTGTGCAGTTGGTCTCAGAGAACAGTCAACTTCCAATGTTGAAAAGTCTAATGATAATGCACATGTGTACAGCATGTCAGAATATTCTAAGTGATACCAATTCATCATCTCTCTTGAGCCTCACAATCGATTTAAAAAAGACAAACAGCTTTATTGAGTTGTAACTTACATATTGTAAAATTCACTCATTTTAAGTTCAGTGACTTTTTTAGTTAATGTACAGAGATGTGATCATTGTCACAATCCAATTTTAGAACATTTCTATCACCTCAGAAGATACCTTTTGCCCATGTGTAGTCACTCCCTTTCCCGTCCACAGCCCCAGGCACCCACTAATCGACCCTCTGTCTCTCTATATTTGCCTTTTCCGGACATTTCCTACAAATGAAATTGCATGGTATGTAATCTTTTACATCTGTCTCCTTTCGTTTATCACAGTTGATCTTTAATGAAGGTATTATTATTCTTACTTTACAGATGAGAAAATTGAGGGTTGGAGAGGTTAAGAGACTTGCCCAAAGTTGGTCAGCTGGTTAATGACAAGGGCACTGGGATTTGAACCCATGTCAAAAGCCCTTTCCTTCTACAAAACTGCCACCATCATATTCAAGCTTCCTGATAGTCAGAGCTAGACTTACGGGTCCCTAGATCCTGAGTGGTGAGCACAGTGTCTGGCCCATCCATCATGGATGTCCAGTAATTATTTGTTGAACTGAAGTCAATTTATCTTTTTCAGTCCCTGCCCCCACCCCATTCACTATCCCCAGGTACCATTTTGAGTGACCTCATATTGCCTGCCATTAGCTGATAGTTACCTAGGGACCGTACATTTTTGTTAAGGCTGACAAAAGGGAAACAAAGAAAAAGTAAAGAAATTAGGTAAGTACAACCAGCACAAATAGTTTGCGGATTAACTTCTGCTGAAGCTTATGCACGCCAGAGCTCCCAGTGAGCAGATATCTGTGCCTTGGTAGAAATAAATTAGGTCTGCCCCTAGCTCCAGTATGGGCAGCAACAGGTAGTTCTCGTGACTTAGACTTATCAGCAAGTTCTGGGCAAGTAGGGAGAGAAAAAGATCCAGTCTAGTCACACTCCATCGTCCCTAACTATGTATTCAGAACAAAACCTAAATATGCACTAAGCCCCTACCACCTGTAAATCACTGCAGTTAGAGTAGGAAGACATATGAATCTAAGTCTCTATAGTATGAAATTTTATTGCTAAATTGGGAGGTAGTATCTAAAAGAGGTCAAGACACAGGCTCTGGAGTCAGATTCCAGATTTGCATCACAACTCCACCATATACTCTCTTAGGCAGGTCCTTTAACCTCTCTGTGCTTTAGTCTCCTCATCTGTAAAATGGGAATAATGATTATCCCCTACCACCATCAGCTACACCTCCATGCTTTAGCTTCCACCACACAAATCTGCAAAGGAAGAGAGATGAAGGGACCACAGATAGTCCGTGGTCATTTTGTGGCTACATCTGTGTATCTATTCTATAAATTTAGAGAGCTAAGGGATGATCTCATTCAGCTGATGAAAATCACATAACTGTGTGGGCCTCACAAGCAAGATGGCGCCAGTTGCAGACTCAAGCCCATTTTTATGGAAGAATCTGAGACCATTTCCAGCCATGACTTCCAATGCCATCTTAGACATGTCACCATACCTCTCTGCACTTCTGATTTAAAAACAAAATAAGTGGGGGAGAGGGTGGGAAAAGTTCCTGATCCTCTGGGAATCAAGGGTTTGGGATGTGATTTGCTCAAGATTAAATCGTCCTTTCTTGCATCTTATTTCACATGTGTAATTCAAGAGCTCAGAGAGTCAACATGGTTAAGATGTACAATCAGCCTTCAGAGACTCTGAACCCAAAACATCTACAAAGCAAAAGGAAGATTCTCTCACAGGGAACCTCCTTGGTTAGACAACAAAAATTATTTTATTCACCTGGCATCTCTCAATGAACCTATTTGTGCAATTTGAGTGTTGTGCAATTTAGTTATCCAGATTCTTTTTTCCCTATCCCCAGCAGACAAGGTCAAACAGGGTTAAACACATAACACCTTCCATTGCCTTAAACAAAGGTAACACCATGTCTAACACATACTGCTTGGGAAGTTTCTCTTACATCTACAGAAAACTTCCAGGTCCATTATATAGTAAAAATCTTCAATTAAATAGAATTTTAAGAATCTTGAGTTGTTTAAAATTGTTCTTTATGCCACTTTTAGGAATAAAAGGAAATTGTTCCCCACACCCAGCCCAAACTGATACCCACTCAACAAATATCTACTGAACGTCTTCTATACCCCAAACATGGTGCCAAATGCCAGGAATACAAGAGCCAAGCCAAGGGCATGGCCCTCCTAGAACACACAGGTACCAGAGAAAGACAAATGGCCAGATAGTTACAATGCGCTGAGGTAGGCAAGTGCTCCAATGGAGGAAGTTTGAAGTAGCTCTCCGAAGCACAGGTTTTAAAAAAAAATAGAGCTGACATTAAGACTAGAGTCTGCCACTTGCTGATCTACAATTCTGGGCAAGCTACCCAACCTCTTTGAGCCTCACTTTCTATTTCTTTAAATGTCATCATGCAAAATTTGATAAATTAGACTAGTGCCTGGCATATGGTTATATCCCATGGACCCTCAGGGGTAAACAATGGTTGGATTACATAATGATACCTCATATTTACACATTTATTTATTTATGCCTTCCTTTATTCCGGAAAGGATTTAAAGCTGTTTCCATTCATATAGAAGAAAAAAGGGTTTTTGAAGGCGTTAATAAAAACAGCTGGGCAAGAAGGAATGCAAGTAGGCAATAATGTGAAGCTAAGAAGGAAAACAGACATAACACCTATGCCGACGATTGTGAGAACATGGCCAAAGATTTGATTTTGAGCTTCCTGGTGGTCAGAGCAAAGAGGACATCACAATTAGTCACCTGACTCAGTCGCTGGTCCCATAATATAAAAAACAAGAGTGTGTGAGAAATAACAACTCTTGCTGTTTCTGACATCAGAAATCAATTACCCCAGAGGTCCTTGACAGGACACTGGTTCCTGCAGCCATCAACGTCCTCAACAAAACCCTCTGGGGACTATCCTAAAATGCCCCTCAATTCACGATGAAGAAGTATAAGCACCAAAATGTAGGTCAGTAGGAGTAACTCTATGGGAAGTCAAAGTGATGCACTTGGTACCATCACAGAGACTTACTTGGCATTTCAAGAAGAACTGCATATATCTTCCATAATCCCTACTATCTTCAGTCAAACTTTCTGCAAAGTAAGAAACATCAGTGAGTCCCCTGCCAAGTGGACTATCCGGAGCTTTGCTGAATGTGCCACCATTTGCTTTATTTTTCAGCCCACTGGGCCTCCACAGAAGTGGGTCATGGGAATGGCTCATGAACAGGCCAAGGAGATCCCTCTCAGTAGTTGTGGGTTCTCCCAACACACAGAGGAAGAAGCAAGGAAGACCCGACAGTTGCAAGGAAGTGGTGCTACACATGCCTAATGTACTCTCATGAGTAATGTCTCTCAGTATCCCCTTGCGGAAACTAATCTACTGCAGACTGTCGGGTGACACGTGTTATGGGTACTCAAATGTGTTCCAGACTGAGAGAATAGCATGTGCGAAAGTCCTAGGGTTGGAGAGAATGTGGTGATATGAGGGACCGAAAAATCAGTATAGCTGGAAGAGGGAGAGTGGAGGTAAAGGAGAGAGAGAGAGAGGGAAGGAGGGGACGGGAGAGGGAGAAGGAGAGAGAGAGAGCGAGGTGTAAGGGGGAGAAGTTGGTACCACAAAGCTAGAGAGATAGGGGCCAGAGCACACACAGCCTGGTGGCCACGTTAAGGCATTTTGTCTTTGACTGAAGAGCAACGGGAGTCATGGAAGGGTGATAAGCAGGAATAACTGGACAGATTTGCCTTCTGACAGATCCTGTTGTCTGTGCTATGGGGAGTTGGAGCCATAAGGTTTTGTGGGAGTTGTGGTCATTGCATGGATGCAGGCGAATGGTACTGATGGGCATATGAAGGGGTGTTATTGACAACTAGAGAAAGTGCTGGTGGGAACTATGCCTTCTGCAAACAAGCAGGAACCCTGCAGATAAAGGACATGGTACTCTTTCCTGTTGGTATTGACTCACCAAAGATTTGCTGGGGATTTGCTGGGGATCTGCTGGGGATTTGCAACCCAGCAGATGGGATTCATGAGAAATGAAATTGCTGCCCAGGCTGGTAAGAGATGGTAGAATAAGAATCTCAGTACATATGTGCTAAAAGAACGAACTGATATCTGAGTCAGGAGCTGCCAGGGAGATGCCATTTTAAAACTACAAGCCTATATGATGGCCTGACCCACTATAACTATTTCTGTGTTTGAAAAGATTTTAGACTCTTATTTTATCATCAAAAAATAACTTCATAATGCTTCTTCACGATTATCATGAATCTAGGTCTTCATAAGAAACAAATCTTGATTTTTATCTACATTTCTCATGCCTAATTATTTTTCTTCATCTATATTCCAATATGCTAAATATTATGATAATAAATCTAGATAATCTTTAGTCGGTTTCTTTCCTAAGCATACTAAGTGTTAATTAACACCCAGAACCCAATGAAACCTTAATATTTTCTATGTATTCACAAATAAGATGAATCAAGTTACTGGAGAGTAGGATGGGATAATTATCATTATTCATCAAATGAGATAATACGCAAAAAGTACTTTCAGCCCAAAAATCACTGTACAAAATGTGAGCTCTTGTTATCATTTGTTAAACAAAATTCCAAAGTTTCAAAAAAAAAAAAATCCCTCAGAAAACATTTATTTTTGAGCAGCAATATAGCTTCCTGGTACACCCACAAAGCATAAGCTGGTTGTAACACATCCCCAGACAGCTGGATGGATTAATCCAGTATAAAAGATTATTAACTGAAATCAGTTATATAACACAGGTCATCTGCCAAAATTATGACTAAGTTTTTCATAACTGTCTAGCAGCCCTTGATTTGGGCTAGAATTAGACCGAGGGGCTAGTTGCCTATGAAGACCATTCTCAATTCACAGCGTTACAATTGTGTTATTCAACTACTTCATGTCACCAATATTTGAGCCCTATTATACGCTAGGTACCAGAATGCTTGTTGTTCTACTCTTAGTTGCAAGACAGCTGCCATCTAACTACTTCCTCTAAGAGTGACAAAGTATCCAGGTACAATTTTTCAAAGGCTGGTGTACACCCCTCAGTGACTGGATCTATCAAAAGACCTCTCTCATCAACTCCTGCTTTCATGGTGGTCTTTAAGTTACCTTCGTGCCACCTTCCTCCAGGGACAGGGGTTTCCCTTCACTCCTTTACGCGAAGCTCTTTCCTGCCTCAATTCCCCTGAAGTTCCTTCTTTCTCTGCGTAAAACATTCCTCACCCAGTTCTTCCCACCCGTGGATCCCCCTTTGCCCTCAGGTCTCAGCTCGAATGTCGCCTTCGCATCAGAGCCCTCGGAACAGCTGTGCAGTGAAGCCCTGCCCGAGGACTCCTGGATGAGGGGTATATTTGGGTACCAGGGCTGCTGTAACAAGTACTACAAACTAGGTGCCTTAAAACAGAAACTTACTGTCTCACAGTCCTGGAGGCTAACAGTCAGAAATCAAAGTGTCAGCAGCATTGGTTCCTTCTAGAGGTTCTGAAGAAGGATCTGTCCCCTGCCTCTCTCCTAGCTCCTGGGGGTTGCTGGCACTCCTTGGCTTGTGGCAGCATCACTCTAATCTCCACCTCTGTCTTCACATGGCCTCTTCCCTGTGTGTCTCTCCACATCCACACCATCATTGGCTTTAGGGCTCACCCCATCCTGTAGGACCTCATCTTAACTAATTATATCAGTAAAGACTCTATTTCCAAATAAAGTCACAATCTGAGGTTCTGGGTAGACATGAGGTTTGGGGGGATGCTATTCAACCCAGTACAGGGGACAAGTTGTGGTTGGTGTCCCACCTGTGCTCTGCTCCCAAGGCTATACCCCAGTGTGGGGTGATACTGCCCGGAAGGTTCCTTTTCTAATTCACACAAATATGGTACTACACAGACCAAAGGCAGCCGTGCCCAACTCTGTTCCACACAACCGGGAATTACCCAGATGACTTGTTGTCCTGTTTCCTGTCCAACTATCACTCCGTGAGGGCAGCAGCTGTGTCTGTCTTATCTATGGCAAGTGAATGATGGCTCGGGTTTTACCCCAGCGTCAATACCAAAGAGTCTGCCTTGACCTCTGACAGTGTATCCCATAACGAATTTCTGTCCACAAAAGCTGGAAAGAAAGAAAGGTCACTTCTGATCAGGTAGGACGAGGGAAGGATCCTCATTTAGAGGGATGCTCTGTGCACTGACCTGGCTTGAAGTGACCAGTGCTCCGATGAAAGAAGAAAGGCAGGATGTACAAGATGGCCCTCACACAGCTCAGAACCCCATGGAGTATGAAAGCCCGAGTCCCCAGGCTGTCCTCAGCCAGCAAACTTGCACAGGCCAACCATGAGTGCAGACAGCTCGCAGGTCAGGATTACAATGAGGAGAAAATCCACTCCAAGCAGAAGGGGGCTGGGGCAAGAGGCCCCCAGGATGAAGTCTTACAGGAGTCCTCTCTCCCTGAGGAGAGAGGCTGCTGTTCAAATACACACACTAGCAAGGAGGAATTTTCACTTTAAGTCACACTTCCCTTGCCATGCCCCCGGGAAGGCAGGAAATCAGGGCTGGGTCCCTTTAGACCAGCTACATCCAATCCTCAGAGCCCCAGAGGTGATCTGCCTGCGCTGAGAACCCTGGAATCATCTAGGTTACCTCTGAGGAGATGGGCTTTTTCTTGGCAAGGAGAATGCAAGTGTTGAGACAAATCATATCCACCTTTCTGGAAAACCTGAGTTAGACCCTAAAGCAGATGCACTGGCCATCCTGAAGCTGGGGGAGGTAAGAGCAGTGGGCCCAAACGCATCCAACAGAGATGACGGAGGCCCAATGCAATGGCTCCAGACACCGGACCATGACTTTTAAGGAGGTAACATCACACACAAGACCTGCCCAAGGTGTTCTGGATGCTGCTATTCCAGCAAATCAAACACACCATCTACACACAGAGAACTGCAGCCTGCAGGGGTTACCCCACGGCCAGTCTCCTAGGGTAGAAGCCTTCTGGAAAAGCCAGAATCTGCTGCTAAAACTCAGGGGCAGAAGGAAGCAGGCGTCCTGTCTCCTCCTGTCACGATGTCTTGTTCCTTACTGTCTCCCATGACCAAGCTTTTCTGCTGTTATAAACACAACCCGAAAAAAAGAGAAATATATTCAGGAAGAAGCAGAGGAGGGAAGCATCATATAGTTTAAATAATGAAGGGAGAGTAGATGATTATGAAGAGATTAAATAAAGCTGAGAGCAAACTAAAAGAGATGAAACATCTAACAGTTAAAAATGAGTTAGAATTCCAATAAATAGAAGACATTAAGAATGTTACCTTAAACAATGAGATACAAGAAATGAGATTTAAAATAAAAATAAAAAGGACTGCCAGTCAGTGAAGCAAAAATTTAAACAATGGAGGGCAAAAGAGATAAAACATTAAGACAAATAGTTTAAATCGAAGAGATGATAAATTAAAAATGTAAAAGTGATGGGTTTAAGGATTAAGAGAAAGAGTTAATAACAGAAAAGGCCAAAAAAAAAGAATTTAAGAAATGAGGGAAATTTTTAAATCAACTCTTTATTTTGGAATACTTTTCAATTTCCAGAAAAATTACAAAGATAGTACAGAGTACCCATATACTTTTCACCCAGCTTCCCCTCATGTCAGCATCTTATATAAACTAAGAAACCAATGTTGGTAAATTGTTATTACGTAAACAACAGACTTTATTAGGATTTCACTAGCTTTCACTAATGTCCTTTCTTCTGTTCCGGGATTCCACACTGCATTTAAGAGGGAAATATTTTTTTCAATAAAATAAAAGCAGAAATTTAAAAGTTATCCAGATACGTACATATGAAAAAGGAAAACTGAGGATAGAAATAAGTGACAACCAGTGGAAAAGAATAAAACACACAGGAACAATCCTGAGTGAATGTGGATATCTGAGCAATGACACAATGACATGGCAGATCAGTGGGGGGAAAGAAAGGCTATTTGATAAATGGGTGATTGGTTGTCCATTTGGGGAAAAAATAGGACCCTGCCTTATATCATACACCAAAATCAATTCCAGATGAATCAAGAACTTAAATGTCAAAGGTAAAACTTCACAACTTTTAGAAGAATATATAGGACAATATGTTTATGACCTCAGGGCAGAAAGAATTCATTAAATAAGATTTTTTCGAAAAGCCAAAAACCGTAAAGGAAAGAAATGATGCATTTGGCTACATTAATGTTAAAAAAACTTCTATTTATCAAAAGAGACAATAAAGGAGACGCCACGCCACAAATCAGTAGATGATATTTGCCACATATATAACAAAGAATTAGAACTGGGAATAATGTTTTTTAGTTCATGAAAGTCAATAAGAAAAAGAGACGCAATTCAACAGAAAACAAAATGAGCAAGAGACAGACATTTCACAGAGGATGAAACACAAGAGGCCAATCCACTCATGAAAAGGCCCTCAAACCTCATCAGCCAGCAGGGAAATGCAAGCTGAAAGTAAGCTGAGACACCATTTGGTTCTCACCAGATTGGCAAAATAGTTAAACAATCTGACCATATGGAGGTTGGCAAGAGTATGGAGCAAAACGAACACCCATCAGCAGTGCTGGTGAACATAGAAATCGGAGCCACCATTCTGGCAACCAATTATCCGCCATCTAATCCAGGGGTTCTCGGCCAGGGCTAATTCTTCCCCCCAGAGGGCACCTGGCAATATCTGGAGACATACTGGTTTCTTCAATGTGTTTGTTGGTGGGTGGGGAGATCCTGCTGGCATCTCACAGGTAGAGGCCAGGGATGCTGCCCCACACGCAGCCTACAACGCACACAACAGTCTCCCCCATAAAGAATTATTCGTGCCCAAATGTCGCTAGTGAAGTTGAGAAAATCTGATCTCATCACGTTGGCAACTCTTGAGCAGAGTCTCAGACCCAGCAGATCTACTCCCAGGAATATTTCCTTGATCACTCTTTCCAACACTTTCCTGATAGAAATTAAGAAGGACACTTATATTCAGGACTAAACCCCAGGCTTCTCCCTGGAGAAGCTGATTCAAAAGGTGCAGGGTTCAACCCAGCAATCAAGATTTTCAAACAAATGCCCCAGGGACTGGTACCACCAGAGAAATGTGGGAGACTTGTTTTAGATGCTCAAGTATACCAGGACATTGTCCAAGAATGCTTCAAAGTAAACAACCAGGAAAGAACCCAGGTGTCCCTCAACAAAGGAATGTGTGCAATAACTGCAGTCTACTCACACAATGGAATATTACCATAGTTCACGGACTTACGACGTCATTGAGTGTAAGGTCATTAATTTATGAACCACTGAGAGAGAAAGAGGCAGTCAATTAATCTATGACACTGTGCTTTCTTACACTTAACATTTTACATCTAGTGTAATTTTAAAATCTCTTCTAGATTTATTTAGACATATTTTATCAGACATCACGCTGCTCTGTCCTCAGGCCTTTCTATATAGACAATACACAATTGACAGTCTTTTGGTTTCAAGGCCAAGCCATGGTGTAATAGTTTTGAAGACCTTTTAAACTCTAATTAAACTCAGCTCATGTAAGATCAACAACGTATAATGCCTCAGAAGTGAAGACAGAGAAGGGCTGTGTCTGTGTGTACTGGACAGGCAGGCAAGGACATTACTGTGTTTCTCCGACAATAAGACCTAGCCAGACAATCAGCTCTAATGTATCTTGTGGAGCAAAAATTAATATGAGATCTGGTCTTATATTATATTATATAATACCCAGGCTTATATTATAGTAAAATAAGACCGGGTCTTACATTAATTTTTGCTTCAAAAGACGCATGACAGCTGATGGCCCAGCCAGGTCTTATTTTCAGGGAAACGTGGTATAGCCCGACCCTGCCAGGCAGACAGCAACAGTGAAGTGTCACGGGTTGCCAGGCACAGCCCAATCCCAGAGGTGTGAAAATGTGCAGAGACATGTGTGTCTCAGAATTGGTGAAACACAGCATGTGACAGCCAAAAAAACGAATAAACTACGATTCACATGAATTTCAAAATCAGACTATTCAATTTAAAAAAGCAAAATACAGGAAGTAGGATCCCATTTTTATGAAGTTCAAAACCAGGCAAAACTAAACTAGATGTTTAGGGACATGTACATGCGAGGTATTCCACAAAGAAAAGCAAGACATGGTCAAACAAATTCAGGATGGTGCCATCTCTGGAGGATAAAAAGGGGATGCACCCAGGAGTTGCACATAATGGACTTCCAGGAGCTTGTGATGTTCTATTTCTCAAGTTCAAGTTCCGTTTCTGAGTATTTTTATCAGAGCCGGGACCGGGGGGGGGGGGGCAAGCATGGGAGACACTAGCCTCCAGCACAAAATTTAAGGGGGAGGCCAAAACACTCAGGTGCAAATGTAAAAATATTCTAATGCCATATTTTTTAAAGTGAATCCAAAAAAAATCCAGGATGAACAAAATATCAAACTTTTATATGAGAATAGGAAGTGACCCTGCACTTCCATGACCTTGCTTTGCCTGCCATTCTGTCACCCTGGCCCTGGTTCAAATAAAACTTTATTAATAAAAACAGGCACCCAGCCCAAAGGCCATAGTTTGCCCATCTGATTTTTTAAAATACTGCATTAAAATTTTATTATTCTTTAAAATGTATATAGATTACAAACACACATATCACCGTGCACACACACGTATATACGCAAATACACTATTTTTAAAAAATAGTTTACAGAAAACCAGTGAGACGAACACCCGTAACATTGGGCTGGGAGAGAACTGCTGCAGCAGCCACATTGCTGGTGGAAGAAACATGCTGCTCAGCCTTACTAGTCATTACCAGTAAGATCAAAGGATGCATCCTACTGAAAACTCCGAACAGAGGGGTGGAGGCTCCACTCAAGCCTCTGCAACCTGGCCTGGGTCCTTCCCAATCAGCTTTCCCCAGTGGAACAGCACTCTTCAGTTTAGAAACCGCTTTGTCACCCATTCTAGAATGTAACCTTTATCATACTGTTGTGAGACAAGGAGAAGAATCCTCACCTTCCAGATGGGGAAACTGAGTCTCGGAGAGGGTGACTAACCCCCACCCCCACCTCCACCCCCCACACTGCAGTGAGGGATGGCCGAACCGGGGTTTCAAATCCATTCAACACCCATTGCATTATATGCAAGTAACCAGTGGCCTTTGTGAATGAAGAAGTGCCTTTTACCTTGTTTACTATGAAATCAGAAAGTGGGGTGACAACAGTAAGCAAAGGGGGTCCTGATGAAGCTCTTTCGGCTGGGAAAATGGTTTCATCATAGGAGCCTGGTCCCACAGTGTTGCCGGCAGTATAGACCCGTGTGCCTGAGGGTGGGTGGGAACAGCTGTATTTCACTGGCTCCCACCCCATGCTCTGCCAAGGGCCCCTGTGGGCTGTGTGTTCAGATTCTCTTCCTGGCAAAAAGCCGTCCAGGGAGCCGGGGGCCATTTTGGGAAGTGGCACTTAACTCTTTATGGTCACTGGGAGGCCATCTGCGAGGCGATCACTCGAACACATTGATGGATGAGCAATTTCACAGCTGAGAAGAGCTCATGTCATTTTCCCAAAAAGCACCCAGTTTACTCCCAGACTGATTATGCAGTCACCGGGGGATGAACGCATCTGCATGGGACTCGCATACTTCAGCGCTGCAGATGGACCCCTTCCAGACACTTGTTAGTGTCCTAGGGCCGCCGTAATGAAGCAGCCCAAACTGGGTGGCTTAAAACAGCAAAAATGTGTCCTTTCACAGTTCTGGAGGCCAGAAATCAAGGTGTGAGCAGCGCCAGGCTCCACGTGAGACTCTGCGTAGAATCCTTCCTTGCTTCTTCCAGTTTCCGGTGGTGGCCGCAGTCCTTGGTGCTCCTTGGCTCACAGCTGTATCCCTCCATCTCTGCCTCCATGGTCACATGACCTTCTCTTTGTATGTTTCTGTCTCTGTGTCTGAATTTCCCTCCTCTTAGAAGGACACCAGTCCTATTAGATTAAGGTCCCAAACTACTCCAGTATGACCTCATCGTAACTTGATCAATCACATTTGCAATGGTCCCATTTCCAAATAAGGTCATGTTCTGAGGTACTGGGGGCTAGGCCTTCAACATATCTTTTTGGGGAACTCAATTCAACCCATAGCAGACCCACCTGTTCAAAAGCAGACGTTGCCATTGAAGGGAAGTGTGAAAACAGCACAGGTGAGTCAGTACCTGAGTCCGAGGCTTAAAAGCTTCCCTCGGCACTGAGCTGAAACCCCAGGTACTCCTGGATCTGTTCGTCTCTCCAGTCTCACCTCCATCTCTCTCCCCTGATTCATGTCCACAGCCACCCATGCTCCCAAAACTGTCCAACTCTTTCGGCACAGGCTGTTCCTTCTGCCTTAAATGCACGTCCATCCCTGTGTCCTCTGGCTAGCCCTACTTAGCCATCGAGTCTCGGCATAACCGACCCTTGCTCGTGGAAGCCTTCCCTGAGCCTCTAGTTAGATCAGGTGTCCCTGCTCCTCCCTGCCCCATCATCGCTTCCCTGTCTTCCTTTCTGCGGCATCCCAGACATCCACTTTGTAGCTCGCGTTGCCACTATAACGGGCTCTGTTAGATCTGTCTCCCCAGCAGCCTGGAGGTTCCACGAGGAATCAAGATCTTGCATATCTATTCATCCCCATATCCCTGGTACGCACACAGGAAGGAGACACTCAAATATATTTTTGGTCAGATGGACAGATGGAGGAATGACTCTTGAAGGGATCAACTCAACAGTTACACTATAGGAAAAGCCATAGGTCCCCCAGCACTCCAGAGCTGGCTTTGTTGCGTAAGAAAAGTGGGAAAGAGCTCTGAACCACAAGGTACACCGGGTCCTGGGTCTTCCTCCCTCTTGGTCAGGAAGAGGTTTAGGAAAACGGTTTCATCTGAAGAACCTGTTCCCACAGGCTGAGACCCTGAGAAAGCCACAGTACGTCCTCCCTGGACTATGGTTCTCCTCTTTTTCAATGTGAGAAAATCAGACCCCGCCTCCTGGGGTTGTTACAATGAAGACCCCTCCCCCTGACACCGACCAGGCGCGAAATCCTTACTGGGGTTGGTGGGAGGGGTCTTTTTAATTCATCAATGATATGTCAGCCTCAGGATGACTGAACCCAATTCGGAATCGTAAGTTTGGAAGAATACTCTCCCTCTTAGGGCCTCAGGTTTCCCATCCTTAACATTTAAAGAAATTTCTAGGATAGCAGTTTCCAAATTGAGTTTCAAAGAAGCGTCTCAGGGGCCACCACTGTCAGGGGACAGGAGAAAGGAGAGACCCAGGGGATGGGACACGTAGCCGCTGTTGCACATAAACCAGAACAACTCCACTTTTATCTGCTTATTCAGATACTGGGGGTGTATATAAGATTCATTTTGAAGAAGACTTGTTACTAAATAATATTAATAATCAGCCTTTAAAACTCCAAACTAGGAAAAGGGTCTCTGACTTGAATTTTATGGGCCCATAAATTTAATAAATAAGGGACCACCTAGAGATGGCAATGTTTGTGTCCAAGTAAAGGCACTCATAGAATACAATCCCCATCTATAATCACAAATCATTTCACTTTAAAAAGGGCATTTGACACCAAAAAGATTTGAAGGACATTATCTCAAACTAAAGGGCTTTTTGTTAAGTTCACTAACATACTTCATAGAAACAGTGTATGTTTCTTATCCTTTTGGGGGCTTTTTGTTTGCTTTTTTTAATCTGGTTGGCAGCTGGTTAAAAACATCACTGGGTCCCATCCTGGTCTGGGCACTGGGTCTCTGAGTCGTAATTCCTTGGGGAGCTTGTTAAATAGCCAGATTCTGGGCCCCGCCTGAGAGAATACGATGAAAAAGAGATTCTGATGCTGCTGGTCCACGGCACATACGAACTGCCAGGGCCTCCTCCTGTTCTCAATCTTCTATACGGGGTCGACAATTTTATTCTGACACTACCGCACAGAGCCTGGTTTTCCAGGTCCTCCATAAGCACCTGGTGAATGAATGAATGATCCTTGGGTAGGTGATGTTTTAGGCCCCTCTGGACAGCTGTCAAAGTCTCCTCATTGCAGACTGTCCCCATTGCCTGATTTGTCATCGGCCCCAGGAGCCACGGCTGTCTATATTTCACACCTGCCCGCCCACCCACTTCCTCCACACCTGCAACTGTGCATTCAGGGGCCTGAGCAGATGCCTCAGTGCCGGCTGACGATGCAGCCAGGGGAGCAGGTAACCTGACAGTCACCAGAGTGTTTGTAAGCAGGAAAAGTGCTGCTAAATTGTGGTCCCAGCGGGGCTTCCGCACCTTTACATCACACGGGACTACATCTCAGTCCTAAATCTGTCTTCTGTTTATTTTGGGGGTTTAAGATGAGAGGAGGAAGTTCGCAGCACCTCCACTGAAGTCATAAAAGTTCAGAAAATCCTACAAGACCTTAGTTTTACCCACGACAGCTTCCAAATATGCTGGCGACTCCAGCTGGCTCAGTGGTTCTTGAACTTGGCTGCACATTGCAATCACCCAGGGAGCTTTAAAAAGTACTGATGCCTGGACCTCATCCTCCAAGGACTCTGAAGTCACTGGACGAGGGTGATGCCTAGGAATCAGAATTTTTAAAAGTCCCCTCCCACCACCACCGCCACCAGGTGATTGCAATGTACAACCAAGGTTGCGAACCACCAGGCCAGAAGCTGTTCCTTCTTGCTTCATGAACAGCTGAAAGCGGATGGTGAAGGGGGGAAAAAAGAGATTCCCGACACTCTCTGAAAGTGGGAATCTCAAGTAAGCAGAGAGCGGAATACTTATCAAATTGGTTTATGTTCCTCTTCTGAATTAATAATCATTCTAGTTCTTCCTGGCTACTCAATGAGGAGAGAAGCAAGTGAGAACAGGAACCAACCCATGGACCAGTGGATTTTTATAGGGGGCAGTTGTTGCTTTTGTCTGCTCAGTATCCTCATTCTGGGAGTGGCATCACCCAGGCGTTCCTTCCTTCGAGATCCATTCCCCTTGATCACAACCCAATTTGTTCAGTGGGGTTGGCTCCATCCCACAGCTTTAGGAGTGGGTCACTGACTCAGGCCACATTGCGTA
Source organism: Rhinolophus sinicus (assembly GCF_036562045.2). Classification (NCBI taxonomy): domain Eukaryota; kingdom Metazoa; phylum Chordata; class Mammalia; order Chiroptera; family Rhinolophidae; genus Rhinolophus; species Rhinolophus sinicus. The sequence goes on along the minus strand of NC_133765.1, from coordinate 28,434,958 downwards.
TTCCACCTAACTGACTAGAGTTCAGGAGAGACATATATGTGCCGCATCAGACCAATCAGAGCTAATACTAGGACACTTTTTTTTCTGATGCACTTCGATCTGTTACAGTGGAAGCCTGGAGTGAGAGAAAAAGAACATGTCCTGGCAACACGGAACTCCTAGATCCAGCCATTCCTGAAGCCCTTGTTTATATCTAAAGTTTTTCTTTTCAGTACATGAACCAGCAAGTTCCCCTTTGTTTGCTGAAGCCTGTGTGTGGTGGGTCTCTGTTGCCTGCTTCAGAAAGAGCCCTGACAAATGCAGTCTTGGAGGTCTCTAAGCCAGGCACCCCTTTTACAAATAACCCCCACCCCTCTGTCCAGGTTTTGTGGAATTTCTAAAAGGCAGAAAAGCTGGGTAAGGACGGCCTCCTCTCTCTAGACCACTGGGTCCCCCACACCATATATCTGCTCTCAGAATTAAGTTTACATATGTGCAAAGGCCATGGGCAAACCTCAGTTTCACAGTCTCCCTCCCCACCCATTGTCCCAGGAAACAGAATCCGAGACTGTTTGGAAGGGGTCTGATGGAGCAGCCACCTCAGTGCGGATGAACTGAGCTGTAGAGGAAACAGGCCCTTGGCTTCTCCTGAGGGCTGACTGTGAAGTGGCCTCATTAAATAAGGTGGGTGGAAAAGCCTCACTGAAAACCACACAGCTTTGGTTCTTGCACAGAACACAACTGCAGCTCCTGGAAGGAATATACGTGTGTGTAGGAATACACACACACACACACACACACACACACACACACACGTAACATTATGTAAATAACAGTGACTAGTGTCTATTACCTACTCACCACGTGCCCGACACTGCTAGACGTTTACATGCATCCTCTCATTTAATCTTACAACCACACTATGAGGGAGACCTGACTCTTTTCCTAACTTTGCAGATGAGAAACTGAGGTTCGGGGACCTCTCTTACCCAAGGCATCACAGCCTTCAGGAGACAGAACTGGGATTTGAAACCAAGTCTTGTTTAGCTCTGAAGTCAGAGCCAAATCGGGCCCACTGCCTGTTTCTGTAAATAAAGCTTTATTGGAAGACAGCCCTGCCTGTTTGATTACACAAGGCTGCATTCATGCTACTACAGAAGAGGTGAGTAGCTGTGACAAGGACTGCTGACCTGTGAAACCGAAAAAACACTTGTGCTCTGGTCCGTTAGGGAAAAGTAGCTGACCCCTGGCTTAAACATTCTTACGGCAGTTTACAGCCCGTAACAGCTCATGTGTCTCATTGGCTCATTTGATTCTCATTGTGGATCTGCAAGGTCAGAGACTTACGTGAGCACTAGCCCATTTTACAGACGGGAAAACAGAGAGGTTCACTGGTGGCCTGAGGCACAGCCCCTGGGCATTCTACTACATTATGCTGCCTCCAACCCCACAGGGTCCTCACATGTCCCTAATGGGGTTAGTGGCCTCCCAGCAGTCTTGAGGTGCTGGTGCTACTCACAGTGGCTCCTGGGGTTTCCAGGGAACGTGGAGGCCCAAGGCCATCAGAGAGGCTTGACAGAAAATAATGACGCCAGCGGAGGCAGGCTGGGGCCACACCAATGAACACTACAGGACCTAGACTGCAGGTCTGTCGTGATGGGGTCAGCAGTGGGGTCCCCCTGGAAGAGGCACAGCAGCCCCTGCCCCAGACAGGGCACCTCTGCCACCTGTCCCTCCCTCCCTCTCCTCAGTGCTTAGCACCAGGTCCTGGGCCTTTCTCCCAAAAGACAGGTGCTTGGGAGGGAGGCGGTCAGTCTTCCCTCCCGCCAGCCCTCCACCCACCTTCTCCAGACCATCTCTATCCAGGAACACAGTACAGAGTGGCTGGCACAGCTCAGGACGCTGGAAGATGGGCAACTGGAGACAGGAGGGAGGGGAGAGAGAGAAAGGGACGATGAGAGGCAAAGGGTGGGGGGCAGACTGAGAACAGGAAGGTGACATGGAGGCAGAAAAGGGGTGGGCGACCGTGTCCTACGGGGACACCAACAGAAAACAAAAGTGGCTCATTCAGAGGGACAGATGGACATTAGGACAGACAGATAGGACAGGGAGGAGCAAGGGCGCATCAACAGAGAAGGGAGGAGGAGGAGGAGGAGGAGATGGATGTGGGCACTAAGCGCCCCCCTCCCCCCACCATGCCTGCCTGGTGATGCCCTGACTTTCAGCAGCGGGGACAACTGCTTTAACAGGGGCCTCAGACAGAGCAGCATGGGGTGCGGCGAATCACAACCCCCATTTTCTAAGCCCAAAGGGAAAGATCACAACCCAGGCCGAAGCCAATAAGTTAGCATTCCATTTCCCTGACACTACCCGTTGGTGTACGGGTTAGCATATAGCCACGCTGGTTGAATCAGTGAATCTCAGACCTAAACCATCTCACTTCCCTACTATGGGCCAGAACAGGGAAGGGGCTGGGACTTCAGGGGCCATCTTGCCACCACAGAGAGCCTAAAAGTGCAGCTATCCTGGAGAAAAGCTGTGCTGGGAGCTATAGACAGAGACCTGACGTGAACTGAGGCCCCAGACACAACCATGCCTGAAGCCTACACAACCCCAGGACTTTTCAGTTACATGTGCCAATAAGAGACCTTCATACTGAAAAAGAAAAAAAAGCAAAAAAAAAACCATCTCAAGGGTGGTTATCGACTGCTTATAACCATGAGTCTTAAACTACATGTTGGATCCCTTGTGCAGTGAGAAAGTCCTGCTTATTTTCCAATCAACAAAACGATTTTTGGGGCCATTTTGCTTGGATGCCTGTTTCTCTGGTCAATAAAGGCAGGAGAACCATCCATATGTTCCCACAGATTGTACCAAAGTCCAGCAACTTCAAACCAGCGAGCTCTGCAGCTCTGGAGGGCAACACGCAGAATCCTTTCTCCATTTGCCCTCTAGATCCTGAGTAGCTGAAGATTCAGGGTGCTGGCTACAAAATGCTCGAAAATACTACTGTCCATTCAAAAATATCTATGTGTGCCAGCTCCAGGCAAAGCACTGCACATCCAGGAATGAGCAACAGCAAGATGGTCCTTACCCTCGTGGAACTGATGGTGGGAGCACAGGCCATTAAACAGATGGCTGCAAATTGTAATAAGGTGCTCCTGAAGAAAAGAATGAGGGATGAGAGAAGGTACAACTGATCCACCTTGGGGAGCTAGGAAAGGCTTTCACCAGGAAGTGGTGCTTGAGATGAAGTAACAACAATGAGGGTTTGAGGCAAGAGAGAACATAGTTCACTTAAGGAATTAAAACAAAAACAAGGCCAGTGGGGCAGAGAGGGCAAGAAGAGACGAGAGAGGGGACAGCAGCCAGCTCACCCAGGGCACTGAGGACCAGGTCAAGGATCTGGGCTGTCACACCTGTGAACGATAGGAGATCATGGTAGAATTTTAACCTGGTTTGGGTGGGGGGGGCCACATTCTCACTCGGAGATCACTTCGGTTGATTGGATTTGGGGCCGAAGTGGATATGGAAAGACCCATTTGGAGACTCTTTCATAGTTTGGACCAGGGTGGTGGTGACAGAAAAGGATATGGCAACAAGTAGAAGAACAGAGGTCGAAATTTACGTCCTGCCAGCCAAATCTGGCCCCTTGCCGGTTTTTATAAATAAAACTTTATTGGAACACAACCACACACCCACTTGTTTTGGTATTGCTGATGGCTGCTTCATGCTACAACGGCAGAATTGGGTAGTTGTGACGGAGACCATATAGCTGGCAAAACTGAAAATACTGACTATCTGGTTCTGTACAGAAAAAGTTTCCCGACCCCTGATTTAGAAGGGTAATTCAACAAAACTTGGAAATGGGCGTTATGGAAAGGAAGGAACAAAGATCACACCTAGATAAATACAGACTTGCCAACACCCAGTAGATATGTAAGATGGGGCCACTCGGGAAGAACCAGTTTTGTTGCAGTGGGGGGCATATTTGATTAAAATAATCCACTGTGCCCCCACTCACGGTCTCAAGGAAATTAGGTCAGGTCACGTTATACGCAAAGAACTCATGTGATCTGTAGTCTAAAGGTGTTATGGTTTCTATTCTTGGCTCTGATGCACCATGTAACCTCTAACCATGGATTTCTCCTTGTGGAATCAGTTTCCTCATCTGCAGAATGGGGGTGTAGGAGCATGGACAAGAAATAGGAATGCCTGGTGTACACGGTATAGTTACACTTGTTACACTAGTTACTTCTTTTCTTGTTGCTATGAAATCAGCTTGAATCAGAGAATTACTCCCTGGGAGGGTATTACTGGGACAAAGGCACAATCAGACACAGGTCCTGATGACAGGGAATAGGACTGCCCACGTTGACACTGTGTATCCAGCCAAGAACTCACTTCAGTAGATGCAAATGCCCCCCCGCCCCCCGCCACCCGCTCCGGGCGCCTAACACCAACCAATTTTTGTTGCCGCCTTTCCTGGTGGGAGCAACCATAACAAAAGGTCCAAGGTTGTCTGTTGCATGCTGAGCCCAAAATGTTTGTGCTAAGGCAGGAGTGACAAAATGTACAAGCAGATCAAAGGAGAGTGGATGGTAAAAACTCAGAAGCGGCCTCACATTCAACATACACACACACATCCCTAGCCCTCCAGACACACAAAATGCACGACCTTTTAAACAAAAAATGCTGTTTCCTTCCTCTGGAGCATTTTCAGCGGCAGAGGCGATCGTTTTGCAACTCTCTTGGTGTAATGGAGAGAGCCGTTAGCTGCGCACAGAAGGCCTGGCTTCAAACCCCAGCTCTGGAACCCTGAGCAAGTCCCTTCTACTCTCTGATCTCAGCTTCCCCCTCTGTAAAATGAGGGGTTGGACTCAATGATTTCTGAGGCCCCTACCAGTTCTAACCTCTATGCTGCTGGAACAGAGGTTAAAAACAGGGAGCCCCGAGACCAAACACAACCCACACACACCTATGGGGTTATTTAGTACTGCTTCACATAGTGTTCAAAGGTTTTTCATTAGATGCTAACATTTTTAAATTGGGTGATTTATCGTAAAAGTCACAGTCTATGCCTTCTTTCGAAAAATTCAAAGATCTGGCAGCCCTGGTCCCTCAAAGATGGAGTAGTGCTTAAGTAGAAGTCCTGCCCAAGACCGTACAGCCCGAGTCTAACCATGGGGAAATATCAGACAAACCCAAAGTGAGGGACATTCAGTAAAGTAGCTGCTCCCTACTTGTCAGAGATATCCAAGTGACAAACAATCAAGGTTAAGGAACACAAGCTTGACACAACCGCCAAATGCAATATGTGATCCTACATTAGATGCTATATCACAAAAAAAATGCTATAAAGGACACTATTGGGACAAGTGCTGAAATAATTGGAATACAGTTAATGAAAGTCTTAATTCAATGTCGAGTTTACTGAATCTGGTAACTGTGTGTGGTTACGTCAGAGTATGCAACCTAACCTTGAATGGTTCATAAAAATAAGAGAGACAGAAAGAGGGTGGGGGTAGGGTATTAGAGAGAGGAAACAAAGGTAAGGAACTGTTAAAATCTGCAGAGTCCGAGTAAAGGGGGTACAGGTGTCCTTTGTATTGTTCTTGCAACTTTTCTGTAAGTTTGAAATGCTTTCAAAATAAAAAGCTAAAAAACAAAAACAAAAACAATCATCATAGAACCAAGTGACTCTCAAATGTTAGCTTTCAGAATCCCCTGGAGAAATCCCCAGAATCCACTGATGAAAACGCAGCCGGCCGGACCCCGCCCCCCACCCCACCCCCCCACCCCCCGAGCTTCTGGTTCAGCAGGTCTGGAGGAGGAAAGGAAGACGTTGCATTTCCAGCAAGCGTCCCGGTAATGCTGACCCTGCTGGTCTGGGACGCACCTTGAGAAGCCCTCCTACGACCTAGTTAAAATTGTGGAAGTGGTCACCAGAAGAATGAGACATAGAAAGTGTTTTTTATGAGGGTAAGGGGGATCAAATATATGGTGATGGAAGGAGAACTGACTCTGGGTGGTGAACACATAATGGGATTTATAGATGATGTAATACAGAATTGTACACCTGAAATCTATGTAATTTTACTAACAATTGTCACCCCCCAATAAATTTAATTAAAAAAAATATTTAAAAAAAAATAAGTAAATAAAAATAAATAAAATAAAAATCAGAATCAGAAGAGGGAATGCTTTTCATAATGAACCTTCCTGTAACCTTTTATTTGTTTCCAGATATTCCTCTTTTAATGCCTACAAAGCACATAGATGAGCGCCTGCCTGGCAAGTAGCAGATGGTCCGGCCAGTACATGTTAGGGACCAGCTGGGACCTGGGTGTCTAAACTACAGCACAGGTGCAGGGCAACACAAGTGCTTTCTGCATCTGCTGGGGTGAGAGGTAGCTGCGGAGGGCTGGGAAGCGGCACCTCCGCTTGCTCCTTCTTGAGGAGAAAAATTCTGTGGGTGACTGCAGCGATGGGTATGGAATTGCCATCACCAAGTCAGGTCAGACCCGAACTTCTCAAAAATCGCTCCCGATTCTGAGATGAGAACATGGTTCAGGCCGCAAACCTCTGTCAACACGCGCTCTCCTCCCCGTCTTCCAGGGTGGGTAATGAACCTGGGCCTCAAGCCTCATTAAGCCCCATTATATAATCACCCCCATCCTGAGTCTCCTTATAACCCTTCCAGTGGCTGGTTTCTTGGGTGTACGCAGTTCGGTGTCATCAGTCTTTATTGCTACCTGCTGCTAGTTCCCCCTTCAACCAACCAGGCTTCTGACTCAGCCTCAGGCACACGAGTCCAGGCCTTCAGCTGAGGGTCAACGACCTGTCACCTTGTCCAGAGACCTAAGAACAAGGAGCTGCTTGGAGAAGAGATGAGGGGAGGGCAGGGTCAGATGGAACAGGGTGAGAGCGTGCCAGCTTTTAAGACACCTCATGAAGGACAGTATTTCATAAAACCGGGGCCTCGTATAAAACTCATTAGGACCAAACGGGGAAGTCCAGGAATCATCAGTCACTAGTTCCCTGGGGTAGCTGCTGCCCTGACATGCTCGACCCCCACAGGCAGCTAATAAAGCATCACCCAGAAAACTGCAGGTGGCAAAAGCACCCGTCATTCCCTATCTTCTGCCAGAGAGGCTGTGGGGACACAGCCAGGAGTGCAGTTTCCAGGCTCTCGGCCTCACGTGGAAAGGTGCTGGCTCAGGTAGTAAATGACCATCAACTGTGAATGGATGGCCATCAGCTGTGGCTAGTTGGCTGTCAGCTATAACCAGTAAGCCACTGGCCACTAATATAACTGCTGTGGCTACGCTACCTGCAAATGGGGGCTAGCAAGAAGATGGTGGCTGAGCTGGCAAGCAGCGGAGTGAGGATTGCGGATCATGTGGCTCCTGCTTCCTGTGTCTCCAACCCAGCCGCCAGCGAGACTATAGTGGTATGACTCCCCTATCCATGACTCCGTCGGTGCTCCTTTTTGGCCTAGCCATATCCTGTGTTCTTATGTGGGGAGTGGGACCAGAGACACCGCATGCCACCTCACATGACAGAGGCCCAGAGAGGATGAATGAGATGCAGGAGCTGGCACTGTGTGCCAGGTCTTCTGGCCTCTTTCTGCAGTTGCCTGGTCCCCACAGGGAGGGCCACCACCTGGGACAATGGATACCCTGCATATCAACCCTGGAGTCCTGTGGGGTAACGACTGGTGAGCCAGCATGGGTGCTGCTCTCTGAGGAAGCACAGCACACTGGTGAACAAGAGGCAGCCCTCAAGCGAGGCGGTGCCCACAGCACAATCTCCTAACCAGGCGAGGGTGCCAGAGACAGACTTTAAACCAGCTAAGGTTCCTACTTATGAGTTAAACAGATTTCAGAGAGGGCAGCATTGCGATTTCATTCTACCCGGTGGATTCAGATGAGTGCAAACCCCACCTCCTTCCTGACTTTGTGACTGTGGGCCAATTACTTAAACTTTCTCAGCCCCGGTTTCTTCATCTGTAAAATGGGGATAATAATAGTACCTGTCTTAATGGAGGGCTGTGACGCTGAAGTGAAATAATAGAAGTAAATTGCTTTGTCTGGATTGACGATGCTTGGAACATCGTCAACACACGATAAATGGTAGCTGCTATTATTATCACCATTTCCATCATTGTTACAAGCTAGTCCATCACATAACACACAGCAGTAGCTCCCAAAGCTACCCTTTGTTGAGACTCGGTGTTCTAAGCACCGGCCCTGTGCTAGGAAATTTACAGTATTCCTCATTTTGTCTTCCCTACATCCTTGCAGGATAGAAAAAGATTCAAGTTCGGTGACTTGCTCAATGATACGTCAGCAACCACTTAGTTGGTATAAACACAAAATCACATCTGCCAGCCAGTAATGAATGATTACATTCCACGTAGGTGGCACTTCTTCATTCTGAAGAAGCCTCTTCATAGGGATCGTAAACACTGCCTGACCTGAGTCAGGGGGGGAATCAACGATAACCTACAAGGACCCACAGGCACACAGCTTACTGAACCAAAAATGGTCCATGGGTGGAGGGCATCCAATCAGACACCCCCAGGGTAATATGGTGTTCCCAAATGCCACACAGAATAAATACAGCAAGGATGGAGAGTTAAGTCCACCGTTCTCTCCTGACTCTCCTGAGTCAGTACCTTCCACCTTCCACAGTAGAATCTGCTATCTTGTGTTTTGTCCATGGCTAGCCTTAGAAACAGATTCCTCCATAGCTGGGACTCTTACCACTCCCCTCTTCCCTCCCCTGCTCGTCACCCCCAGACCAGGGAAGTAGGGAAGCCCCAAGGAGGTGAAGTCCTTTTCACAGCCCATCCAAGGTGGCTGGGCATCTGAGGGTGCAAGGCTCAGCCACTCTTCGGCCAAATCTGCCTAATGCTGTCTCCAGGCTTTACAGTCAGGGGAAACAAGATGGTGTATCACCACCCTTCACAGGGAAGCCACAGCCAGAACTGACAGTGACAAACGGGCAGACAGGCTCAGCCTGGCAGGGAACAGCCCCAGGTCTCCCTTGGCTGGGTCAGCAGGAGGAAGGCTGGCATTGGGGCCCAGAGGCAGAAAGTTCTCTTCTGAAACTCAGAGTGGCAAGAGAACGGGCCTATTACAAGCAAGGGGGAGCCAGTGCCTGGCAACTGTGTTCTCCCAACAGCCCCAACCAGCGTCTCTAATTATTGGCATTTTAAGTGAGTCAGAAGATGTGCCTTGAAAAAAGCTCACTGGGTAAGCATTAGAACCACAGAGTTTCTAAACTCTGAAATGGACTCATGGAGTCTCTTACTCTACACTTGGGGAAACTGAGACCCAGATAGAGAAAGGAACTCGCTGTATTGAAGAGACAGAATACAAGCTACAGTCAGATTTGGGTTCAAAACCTACAATATGGGCAAATCATTCACCTCCTGAGCCTCAGTTTCCTTATCTGTAAAATGGAAACAATAATGCCCGCCTCAAAGATTGTGGTGAGCCTTAACTGTGACAAGGCAGGCAATTGGTGGCAGCACCAAGACTCCAACAGACAGTTTCCTACTCCCCCATCTGGAGCCTGGGCCACCAGACTGTCTCCATTTCTGTTATTTCTTAGGATCAGTGGAAATGGGACTGGTCCATGGGATTCCAGCTACTATTTGGGTCACACACTCATTCTCCCAGTGAGATTCAAATGCTATCTGGGAGATCAAAGGGTGGCCTCTTTGCATACAAAGACCAGGACTGTCCAAAGAGGCAACTGTGCTTCTAAGGGCCTCTTAGTGCCAGGGGCCACTTTTAATTAGGGACTTCGTTCCCACCTGCAGGGAAACGGAGAAGCTGCCCCTCACAGATGGGGACCAGAGCAAGCGTGAGAGCTGGGAGCCCTGGTGAGTCCTCACAACACTCTTTGGCATCTAAAATGTGCAAGTTTGCGGGTTTTTAAAGCCAGCTCCAGATGTTTCTACTCTGGGCAGAACTAAAGGGCAGGGCTGCGGCCAGACCCTTCGAGGTGGCCGAGCTGACATTCGCTCACAGGATAGCGATGGCCAAAGGCAGATGGCGGCTGGAGACGGCCACCCAGCATCATGCCAAGGTCAATTCCAAGGGCTCTTAGGGTCATGGGGAAGTAGAGCATCAACTGAAAGGCATTTAGTCACAGCCCAAGTTAATCATGGAGCCCGAGAATGGAAATGCTACCAGGGAAAAGGAGCTAATAATCACCATAACACCCACTACCATTTATTAAGCACTTACTGTGTGCCAGGCACTGTGCAGACAGTTTGACGCATAGATGAGCTGATAATCCTCACAACTTTCTATGAGATGGACCTACTGTTATCCCCATTTTACAGACGAGGAAACTGAGGCTCACCGAGGCTCTTAACTGGCTCAAGGTCAGGCTCACTGCTCAACAGTAACAGAGCTGAGATTAGAGCCCTGGCATCTCCGTCAGGCCATGACATCCTTCCTCACCCCTCTGCTGTTACACACTTGATTATGTCATCACCCCTCTTCCTCGCCCAGGCTCACCAAGCCACCCTCTGACTGCCACGTAGGCCCACTGTCATGGAGCATTTCTGGTCTCACTGACAGTGATTTCTCTTGACAAATTGATAAATTGGCCTTCCAGTGTTGACATGGGTTGCAAGTGCTATTTTGGTTTGCTTGATTCCAGGCCTGCACCCCCCAGGCACTAAAACAAGCCAGGCTCTGGAACTTCTGACATCACATGGGTCTATTCCAGGTCCAAGCCCTCAGCTGGGTGCATGACCCACATTTGTGGACCGTAAACTGAATTCACTGTTCCACCCCAGGCCAACCGTCCAGATGGGCGAAGGCTCAGCTTTTGAACCCAACAGTCTTGACACTGAACGCAAAAGTTGCATGTTTGTTACATGTGCAATTTTCCAGGGAGAGAATAAGTAGATTTCATCAAATTCTAATAGGGTCCGTGGGCTCCCTAAGAAAAGTTTTAAAATCCTATGTAAAGGTAAAGAATGGAAGCCCACATTTGGAGAAAGGCAGCCTGTTGCATATCTGAAGGGTCTTGGTTACCAAATCATGCATGATGGCTAAGCTCATATACTCTGGAGTTAGAAAGAACCAGATTCAAATCCGAGCTCAACTATTCGATAGCAGTGTGACCTTGGGCAAGTTCTTTGACGTCCCTGAGCCTCAGTTTCCTCATCTATACAATGGGAATAATCCATCTGGACTATGGGTCGTTCCAAGAACTAAATGAGATCATGCAGGTGAGTAATTAGCAAGTGCTGATGCTCAGTAAACATTACTCAACACTGGTCAGAGCAGCAACACAACATGGGCATCCTGTGGCTTATTAAGGGCCTGGGTTTGTGTCCTCCACGCTCCAGCAGCCCCACTCCTCCTGAGCTCCCAGTCAATAAAAGTTCTCGTCTTGGCTGGAAGACTGGTTGGGCCTTTTGCAGTGGCCCCCCTCTAACCACGTCTCTGCCTGTTCAGCAAAACAGGCCACTGGGCAGAGAAGATTAAATGCTGTCTAAGACCTCAGCCCTTGATCACTAGAGAGCTCCATTTCCACTCTCAGTAATAACCACTTTGTCTGCAGCAGAATTCATGGGAGCAGTATGTAACCACCCCAGGCCACACTCAGCCCTGTTTGAACCCAAATACATCTTTGAGATATAAAGGTTATACATGTTGACCTGCATGGGGGGAAAAATTACCAAATGCAATCATAACAGCCTCTTCCACCACAGAAACAGGAAAAAGCCTGTGACGGGGCAGCTGAGAAACAGAAGCAAGAAAAAGCAGATGTTTCTTTCCTTAACGCCTTGCAGGCTTGCTTCCCTCTGTCATCCTTTCATACCTGCAGGCAAAAGGAGTAGGGATGCAGTAGGGACGTGGGACCAATGACAACCGCCAGTCAACCTCCAGGGCGCCAATTTCACCTCTTTCCCTTCAAAACCATCCAAAGGGGCGTGCGTGGCATGGGCGGGGGGGTGGCAGGCACGCAGATGAGGATGGCTATGAGGCAGTTCAGTGAACATTTCACGAGCGTTTTCACCAAAGATAAATCAAAGGGAGCATGCACCTGGCACAGACGACAGCTGTGAGCAGGTGCCTGGTGACTTACTTGAGGAGAAGTTGGCCTCGGTGTGGACCGGAGGGGTGGAGGGCAGGAAAGGCCCATGTCCCACAAAGAAGGAGCGGAGGGAGCGCTCGGACAGGAGTGGGGAGCGCTGCTGTGAAGGGATGTTCTCACAGCTGCCCACGCTGCTGTGAATCTTAAGGTTCAAGGGTTTGCTTTTCTTCTTGGCTCTAAAAGGGAGAGAGAAAAAGTGGAGAGAAATATATCCATATGCATACAAAATGAAAGCAGGGAGCCCCAATTTCCTTAGCATGGCACCCAATACCCACTCCCCCCCTTGATCTGGCCTGGCGGCCCTCTCCATTCCCCTCTCACTGAGCTCCAGCCACGTTTCTGTGCTGTTTCTCACCTCCAACCCTTTGCTTATGCTAGCCCTACCACCTGGAATACCCTCTTCTTCTTTAGCTGGTTAATTACTAACTGTCTTTTATGATTTAGCTCCAGTGTCCTCTCCTCCAGGAAGCCTTCTCCAATACCCCAATCCTTCCCAGCTAGAGTTGAGTGTTCTTCCTCCAGGAAGCCTTCCCTGATATTCCCAAGACCCATGTAGAGACATGAAAAGAGCCCACAAGCTTTCTGGCACTGAAAGGTCGAGAGAAAGGGGCTTGGCCAAATGGATTCACCTTTGCCCTGTAAAAAGCCCATTCTACCATGGGGTACAAGCAAATAGATGAACAATTATTTTTCACCTGGGTCCTTAGAGACGCTCTGGAGAGTCAGGGTCAAGTTCAACTCCAGGCTCCAACCTAGTGTCTGCCTGCACATCTTGAGTTCCCCGAATCCCCCCTGCCCATTGGCCAACTGGCCTTTGCCCTTTGGCCATTAGAGGAAGACAGCAAATCCAGGCTGACCTCAGGGAGTCCAGGGGATCTGTGTCAAGGTGGCATCCATCCCTATATGTTTTTATTCTTCAGATTCACAGCCTTCCATCCACGTAGACACAATACACCCATTTCTGTGCTGGGCCCCGTGCCAAGCACTTATTCATGTCAGTATAAGTTAAGCCTGAGATGACTTTCAAGAGCTCCAAGGAGAGAGACTAAGTCTTAGGCAGGACCCCAGCACCCCTTTAATCAGGACTCCTGGCCCCAGGTCCCTTCTGCAGAGCCCACCCACGAACCTGGTGGTTCTACCAGGAGCCCCAGAGGGTGCTGCCTTAAGGGTACAGAAGGAAGGTGCTCCCCCAAACCATAGGCTGGATCATATGGGGGCATCTCAGGGGATCTGCAAGGGATGTGGGGGAGTTATATAGCGAAAAGGCTCTGGGAGCCCACCCCCCTCCACCCCTGCTCCCACCACAGCACTGTTGCTTGGTAGTGGTGGAGGGTGAGGGGGGCTTGCAGCCTGTGTGCCCCAATTCCAGCAAGGATAACCTAGCATCTTCCATCTTGGGGGAATTTTAAAGGAATGTGACCCAGTTTCGATGTGCGAGTTAGGAGGGCTGGTTCAGCAGATCTTCTCTGTTGATTTTCAACTATGGGCTCCTTGTGGCACAGACACACCTGATTTCTCTGGCCAGCCCCTGGCCACACTCCGCCTCGGTCTTTCGCAGGCTCTGCACTCAAAGGCTCTTGACCGACACTCATTTGCCAGCCCACCTCTCAGGGCCCACAAGAAGACAAAGAACACTGAAGGAAGTCCCAAGTGGTGTTTAGTCTCTGCACCAGTCCCTATTCCAAAGGTTTGCTGGGCTTTGAGTTAAGCAGAGCCCAGGGGCTCACACTGCCTTGTTTTTTTTTTTTTTAAGTTTCAGGTGTATAAAACAATGTAATAACAATTTACACCCCTCACAAAGTGATAACCCCCCTCCCTCCCAATCTACTGCCCCTTTGACATCATGTATAGCTACTACAGCTCCATTGACTCTATTCCCTATGTTGTACTCCACATCCTGTGACTATATATATGTATTAAATCATAGCTGACATTCAATATTATTCAGCTTCAGCTTCAGGTGTACAGTGCGGTGATCAGGCCCCTACACCGTCCATGAGGTGGTCTCCCTAATAAGACAAGTGCCCATCTGACGCCCTACAAAATTGTACAACATTATTGATTATATTCCCCAAACTGTCTTTCGTATCCCCGTGGCAATATGGTGGCTACCAATTTGTGCTACCCCCTCCCCTTCTCATTCCCACCTCCCTCCTGGCTGTCATCAGTAAATCAACAAACAACAAGTGCTGGTGAGGATATGGAGAAAAGGGAAACGCTCACGCACTGCTGGTGGGATTGCAGATTGGTGCAGCTGCTATGGAAGACAGTATGGCGGTATCTCCAACAACTGGAAATGGAGCCATCTGATGACCCAGCAATTCCACTGTCAGGTATCTACCCCGAGAAATCCAAGACGCTGATTCACAGTTCCTCTTTACCCGCAGCTTCCTTGCGTGTAGGGTTGTGACCCCTTGAACTCAAAAGGCTTCACAGGCCAAATCCCTTAGCGCCTCATTAATGGCGTCTGGAGCATCTGGCCCAACCAACTGGGAGGAAATGACAGGGCTGGGAAGAGACAAGCGCATCACAGGCGTGGCTGGAGGGCAGGCATGAGCCCACATTCTTGCACACCACCCTGTGTAGCAAAGCACTAATCCAGTAACCATTTCCCAAAACAGGAAAAAGTGCCTGTTTTTTCCACATGGGGCTGAGTGAGCTGTCCCTCCCTCACAAACAGGGCCCAAATCCTTTACAGCTGGCCTGATCTGATTACCTAAGAGGAGGCCTCCATAAAGACCCTCTTCAAAACCAAAGAACAGCACCAATTCTTGGGTGAAAAGGGAGGGGCAGGGGTACTACGGCCCCTCTACTCAGCTGCTCAGATTCCAGGGAAGGGGGAGGTTTAGAAAAATAAGGGCCTGTTAAGTCTAACACTGGGAGGGTGTTTAGTGAGAAGCCACTCTGCTCCTTGGCCAGAGGTGACAGCCCTCATTTCTGGGTTGAGCACACCCCAAGCACGGCATTAATCACCCAGGGCCCTGGCAAGGAAGGGGCACAGATGACTCAGTCAAACAGCATTAAGCATAAGCTTACAGCATAAGCTGCCTTTCCCCTAGGTCTAGAGGAGTGTGCCGTGCTTTCCCATGAGACATGAATAACACTGCTGCATTTTAATTGTTAAAATTAGAAAAGTACACTTTCGCATCAACTCCGTAACTTCATAGCAATTATTTCCCGGTATACAGCTTTATGTAAAATATACTAAGAAGGAAAAGAAGAATAGGAAGGAAAAAAAAAAAAGGAAAAGGAGGAGGTGAGAAAGAAGAAAGAAGAAAATGTTGGTTGAAAAAAAGGTTAAGTAAATTCGAGTATAGGTCTCACCAGAATGGCTAAAATAGAACTGACAGCCCCAAATGTGGATGAGGATATAGAGTAATCAGAATTTAAATTCTAGAGATTGTTCACTGGTACAACCATTGTGAGAAACTATCTGACAGTACCTATTAAAGCTGATCATACCCTCTGGCCCAACAATTCACCCCTGGGTATGTCCCCAAACAAAATGAGTGTCCATGTCCACAAAACGACCTGTGTAGGAATGGTAAGGAATGACAATGTTACTCAGATGGCCAAACACTGGGAATACTCTCAATGTCCATCAATAGGAGGATGGATAAATAAATCACAGAATACTCACACAGTTGACTACTGGATTGCAACAAAACAGGAAATTATTGCTTTACTACAACATGGCTGAGTCTCAAAGACATAGTGTTGGGCAAAAGAAGCCAGTCCTCCCAAGAGCATAAATTGTATGATTTCATTTACATGAAGTTCAAGAACAGGCAAAACTAATTTATGGGAAGAGAGGCCAAAAGAGTCCTTTTCGTTGGGCAGGTTATTGACTGGAAGGGGACCCAAGAATCCTTCTGGGGTGGGGCTGGATAAGTCTTCTGTCTTGATTGGGTGGTGGTTACCTGGGTATATTGATGTATAAACATTAATCAAACTGTATGCAAAAATGTGTGTACTTTACTTCTGAAAGAAAGTTATGCCTTGCAAAATGTCTTTTTAAAACAATAAAAAAGACACACAACCCAATTAAAAAGTGGGTAAAGGACTTGACTCAACATTTCTCCAAAGAAGATATACAAATGGGCAATAAGCACATGAGAAGATGCTCAAGGTCATGAGTCATTAGGGAAATGCAAATCAAAACCACAATGAGGTAGCACTTACACACCACTAGGATGGTTACCATCAAGAAATCAGAAAATAACAAGTGTCGGTGAGGAGGTGCAGAATCGGAACCCGTGTATATTGCTGGTGGGACTGCAAAATGGTGGAGGCACTGAGGCAGACCGGCTGGTGGGACTTCAACAAGTTAGACATGGAATTACTGTACAACCTGGCAATTCCACTCCTAGGCATATACCCAAAAGAACTGAAAACAGGTGTTCAAACAGAAACTGTAGCAGCACCGTTCATAATAGTCAAAAGATGAAAACAACCCAAATGTTTAGCCATTCAAATGTATATTATTCAACCATAAAAAGAAATGAGTTACGGACACATGCTACGAGGTTAGATAATAAAGTTCGCGAACTCATCCTAGAAAAAGTGCTACATGCTTCATTGCTGAATATCACTACGGTCACCTTCCAAGTACTCCCCTTGGGAAGCTATGCACTGACGCCAGCACCTAGTCCACCCTTCAAAGCAATTCTGGAACTCTTTTTCTGGAATGGCCATCAGAGCTGTCGTCGTATTACCCTGATGTCCTGAATATCATCAAAATGTCTTCCTTTCAATATTTCCTTTATCTTCAGGTAAAGAAAGAAGTCACTGGGGGCCAGATCGGGTGAGTAGGGAGGGTGCTCCAATACAGTTATGTGTTTACTGGGTAAAAACTCCCTCACAGACAGTGCCGTGTGAGCTGGTGCATTGTCGTGATGCAAGAGCCATGAATTGTTGGCAAAAATTTCAGGTCGTCTATCTTTTTCACGCAGCCTTTTCAGCACTTCCAAAGAGTAAACTTGACTCACTGTTTGTCCAGCTGGTACAAATTCATAATGAATAATCCCTCTAATATCAAAAAAGGTGAGCAACATCATTGCAACAAGTTCACACACTTAATCGTCAGACCTCATACAACATGGAAGAACCTCAAAAACATGATGCTAAGTGAAAGAAGCCAGTCACAAAAGCCCACATAGTATGACTCCATGTTATGAACTGTCTCAAAGAGGTAAATCCATAGCGACAGAAAGCAGATTAGCTATCAGGTTGTCCGGCCGGGGGAGGGGTCGGGGTGAGGATGAAAGATGGACAGTGACAGCTTCATGGGGACAAACTTCCCATTTGGGGTGATGAAAAAGTTCTAGGACTGGACAGGAGCCATAGTTGCACAAGACTATGAATGTACTTAGCGCCACTGAATTGTACACTTAAAAAAATGGTTAAAGTGGTAATGTTCATGTTATGTGTATTTGACTCCAGTTAGAAAAAACCATGATACAGGAACTGTATGTCTCCCCATTACTAGCTGTGTTAACCTCTCTGAGCCTCAATGGCCCCCACCTGGAAAAAGGCCTAACGCTGCCTCATTTCACAGGAGTGTATGAAGACCCAATGACATACTGTGTTTCAAGTGCCTAGCAAAGTATCTGGCTCCTAGCGGGTGCCCTGTAGATACTGTTCTTACACTGGTCCCTTGCCAAGACATTTCATTTCCTCTAGACGCAGACTGAGGTACGTTACATACAACGTCCCTCCTGTGTGGAAGCAGGTCAAGACTCAACCTGAAGAGAAGAGGGACAAGTACCCATGACGGACCAAAGAGTTCCTCTTGGCCCTGGACCTCTTGTCTCGGGAGAAACACATGCAAGTCTGAGGACCCCAGTGACGGGGAAGAAGGCTGCCTGTCCCCAGCATGGGGAGATGATGCCAGGCTGGGGAGACCTGAAGCCTTCCGGGAAGAAGAGAGGTTACAACAGCATTTTCAATGGCATCCAGAGAAAAGGCTCGGCAAGGAATGCTTTGCTCAAAGTGCCCCTTCCCCCCACTGTGTTCTTCCTGGGACATTCTCAAGGGTCTCACCATCAGTGCCTAGAGCCTAAGGAAATCCCTTGGTACCACTCAGAATAATCTTAGCACTAAAACAAACAAACAAAATACCCCCTATCTCTGATAGGGTCATCATCGGGCCGCACGAGGGACAGGTCACCTTACATGAAACCCTTAATCTCGTGGCGCATTAATGTACTCACTTGCTCTCTATCTGCTGCAACTAGAAGATGAGCTCCACCTCATTGCTGTTCACCAATGTTGTCTCCAGGACCCAGAAACATGCCTGATACACATAGTATCCTCCACAATTATACTTTGGATGGATGCACAAGTAAGTATGATCACCAAGCCTAGCCTCACAGACAGTTCCATCTTACAGTGAACACCGGGGTTCAAACTCAATTTGTCCCAATCCAGAGCCCAGACCCCCACAGATACATGCGACACCAGCCCAGTCCAGCACCAGGGAGGCAAATGTTCCCCAAACTCTGGATCCTGGTTGCAAATCTGGTACATGCCAACCAAGCACACGCTAAACACAATGCATGGTGTTGGGTACTGTGGGGCACAGCCCCCACCCCCATCAGCAGCCCCACCTTGAGTATCATCTCTGCACAGAGCTGGCCACAAAGCAGGAATCTGCATGATAGCTGCTATATGGCTGTGGATGTCTCAACAAAGCACCGCAGGAAGCTCAAATTCAGGTGTGTGACCCCATCAGAAATTGTCATTCACCAGAAGTAGGTCATTCATACTGTCTCATTCCCCATCTAGGTGTGCAAAATTCCCCTGGGTTGTGGCGAGGGCACTGTTCTCACTTTGTTCTCTGGGAGTTTGCCTACTGGCTTGAACTGGGCAGATTCTTCCGGTCCAGGAGTTGACAAACTATGGGCCAACCTTGGCCAAATCTAGCCCTCAGCCTATTCTTGTAAATAAAGTTTTATTGGAACACAGCCATGCCCAGGCATTTACACATTATCTATGACATTTGCTCGACAACAGCAGAGTTGCAACACAGATGGCATGACCTGCAAAGGTGAAAATATTTACTCTCTTGTCCTTTACCAAAAAAGTTTACCAAATCCTGTTCTAGACACCCCGTCCTCAGATGTTAGTCAAGAAAAAACCCTGAGAAGAATCAGAGTCTGCTTGTAATTTATGTTCCCTCTATGACAGCTTCTCGCTTGACCTTCTGTGCCTAAATAATGAACACTCTGCCGTCCTATTCCCTTCCCTCCCATAGCCCAGTCACAAGGGCCTGAATTGTTCAGGGCTGGGCATCGGTAATGCCCTTCAGTGGTAACTAAAAGTCCTTTGCCTAAATCTAGGCTGTCCTATACAGTAGCCATAGCCACACGTGGCTACTAACATGTAATTTAAGGAAGGTGACATTTTAAATCCTGCTTATCAGTCACCATAGCCATCATTTAAATGCTCAAAAGTCACTTGTGGCTCATGATTAATAGATTGGCCATGACAGATAGTCAAACATTTCCATCAATGCTGAAACGTCTTTGGGACATCGCTGTTCCAAACCAACCCCGATCCCAGCGTTGCAAGGTGAGGTGATGCCCTGTTCTGCTCCATCCCATCCGTTCGCTCCTCTCCAAGTCTGACTCTCACCTCCTTCTCCCAAGAGTAAAACGAACTTTGCTTCGCGAAAGACTGGAAACAGTCAAAACAGGCTCGCTAGGGGGCTGGACGATTAAGTTATGGTACTTCCATTTAATGGGACTATGGAGATGTTTCAAAGAATCGGGATGGAGAGACGACCAACGCTTACTATTAAGTGAAAGAAGAGGAAAAAACAATGTGTACAGTATGAGCTCATGTGTGTCTTTAAAAGATATATATTGATTCAAAAACGTAATCTAATAAATATCACTAGGACAATAAGGTGACTGGACTCGAGCAATGGAGGGGACAGACAAGAGCCATGCCCTCCCTGGGCTGGTGTCCTGGTGGGGGATATAGACAAACAGATGAAACGACAAGGAGACACAGGTCAGCAATAAGAGACCCACGGAGAATTAGAATCAGGTGATGTGGTAGTGAGTGGGTGGTCAGGCCTCTCTGGGGACCTGGCATTTAGGCTGAGACCAAGCAGAATGTCAAGAAAAAGCCAGATTTGCACAGAGCTGCAGGGAGCGGGGACCAGGCAGTGAGGCAAGGTCAACGGTGGGGTGTCAAAGGCCAGGACAGGTCAACTCACAGTCAGTGAAGGTCAATGTGAACCTGTTGTTGCCCCTGTAAGGAGAAGGGGTTTGATTTTGACAGCAGTGGGAACCGGCTGGAAGGTTTTAAGAAGGAAAACGACAAAATCTGATTCTATTCTATTAAAAGAGCACTCTGCCCGGTATGTAGAGAGCTGACTGTGGTGGGAACAAAAATGGAATTAGGGGATCAGGAGAGGAGGCTGTTGGAGTCACCCAGACCAAAGCTGCTGGTGGCTTCAACCAAGGTCTGGGCAACGGAGCGAGGAGGAAAGCATGGTATCTGGAACACAGTTCTCCCAGGACTTGCTCCCCAATTCTATGTGGTGGAGGTGAGAGGGAGAGACATCGGATGTGTCCATAATTGGTGCGTCATATAGATATACCCAGTCTTAGATGGACACACTCACATGGATAAATATTTTCCAGAAGGATACACGCGAGGCAGTTGACAGGCAGGGGATGGGGCTGTGGATTTCAGGAACAGGAACCTTGTTACTTTTGGACTTTTCTTTGCCATTTGAACTTAGGAACAGGAGCATTCTTTCATAACAATATAACAATTTTTAAACTGCACGTGGTATTTTTTGCTTAGATTTTTTTTCCCTCTTTATTAAAATGAAATATAAAACCCTCTAGAAAACAGATGCAGACATGGAATAATGTGGTCAATCGTTATTTACTATTTCAATGACATTATTTTTTTCAAGAACTTTTCAACTGAAAATCAAATGTGAGATGGACTTTGTTTCCCAAATGGCTTCTCTCAGTTAGTTGCTAACCGGTATCTTAGATTTACTTGACAGATATAAAAATAGGGTTGGTTACAGATTCCTAGAGATTAAACATATATATGTTTAATTATATGTAATACTATATATTTAGATATAAATTTATAAATTACATGTTTATATACTACATATAATTAAGCATGTATGTCTATCTAAATATGTCATATACAAACATGTACTTGAGAAACATAAAATGTCTTGAGAACAGATATACAGGATTTATTTTTTTTAAAAAGGTTAAACTTTGCTCAGTAACAGATCAGCTCTCTACATCAAACAGACCTTCTACCAAGACTTGATTTGTGGGAAGAATAAATTGTCCCATATATATTATATATATATATCACATACACACATATTGTACACATACACACACACACACACACACACACACACTCCTCTTGTCCACGAAGACACTGCTTCAGACCCAGGGTGAGTACAAGAGATGAAAAAGGAGCAGGACAGGAAAGGAAAAATGTTCCAGTGCAGAAGTCAGCAAATTTTTTTCTGGAAAAAGCCCGACAGTAAATATCTTTGCTTTTGCCAGTCGTCCACTCTGTCTTAACTATTCAACTCGGCCATGGTAGCACAAAATCAGTCACAGGCAGCGTGTGCATGAATGAGTGTAGCCACGCTCCAATAAAATTGTCCTCAAAAACAGGCCGTGGGTCAAAAGGGGCCGTCAGGCTGCAGCTTGCCACCCCCTGTCCTGGTGGGGTCTGGACTTACCTGAAAGTAGGAAAATTCAAACAAACCAATGTAACCCCCAAACCCCACTTCCCATCACCTGATTCACCCCACGAGCTGCCACCCCTGCCACCTGGTGTCTTTCCCCATCATGACTCCACCCCTCCTAAGGTAGGTTGGGTCTTGTCGTAGCACCTATAGGTTCTCCAAGCTCTGGCCACAGTTTTGTTGTACACACGTTTTTCTGATTATCTGATGAGCATGGGCCCTCTCCCACCCGTTAAGAAGCAGCAGGAGGGCAGGGATTGTGTGTGACTTATTCTTTGTGTGCTGGGGAGGGGGCGGCCCTCCAGTGCATCTACTTTGACTCAGTGCTTTGGGAAGGGGCCAGGCCGGCACCCCACCCTGTATGTTTATGTCTAACAGGAGGCATTTGCTGCATAGAGTAGCTGGAGGTGGTGGGTAATGAACCTGCAAGACAGGTGAGGGCCTGTACTAGCCCACCTGCAGGTGTGAATGTGAATTCCTCCGAGGACTGCTGATGTCAGCCCTGAGATCCATCTGGCTGAGATGCCGGGGGTCAGGCGCTGTGGCCGGGATATATTAATAGTATCTCATCTGGGGAAGGGACAATGATGACCCTCATGTTGTCATTACGGTACCTGGGGTTCTCAACAGTTAATGCACCCAGGTCACAAGTCAATAAAGGCCTAGGGTGTGGCCACAGATTTCACCGACTTCAAAGCCTGTTCTTATCGTTCTAATTCCACTGACAGTGCTCATCCCCTGTGTTCCCATTTTATAGACATGCCTGCACCGGCCTGGAGCTGTCCAGGCCGTTGATTTCAGGGTTGGCTAGGCAGAACCAATTCTTCACTTGCAAACTGGGCATCTGGCCAGAAGGCGGGTCTCAGCCAGTCCGTGACCTGGACTTGGACAATGCTGCCTCTGCCCCATGGAATAATCCAGAACCCACAGCCCCCTCTCCAGGCGAACACCACTGCACCGCCCAGCCCAGCCTCCCCCCTGCCCATCTGAGCTCACCCAGACAGCCAACCTTGATTCTGCCTCCCAGGCCTGATGTGAGCCGTTATCCAGGCCCGCTGATTTTCCTGCAGCCCACTGATTAGCTACTAATCTTATTTTTTTGTTCCCCAATCCATAAATCAGTTACAGACCAAATATTTACACAGGCCATCACTTCCGACTGAACCAGGGCTCATGACAGCCCTCATTATTAAAAAGGATGATTGATTTTGGGCAGAGATTTCATGGGCATGTGGCTGGATGTTTTCTTTTAGGTTTCCTTCCCCCTCCCGTTGCCCAAAGAAAAGGATCATTTCCAAGATAAAGTGGCACAGAGGTCTGCTCTCGCTGTCCCCCTGGGCCAGTGGGACACAGCAGGCTTCCATCAGCCCAATACGTGATGGCCCCGTGCTGGCTTCTTTCCCCTTCTCTTGACTGCCCCCTGAGCGGGGAGTTGACTCACAAACATCCCCTAAAATAAAAAACCCTAAGGAAGACAGAGGGAGAAGGGCTGGAAAGACAGATACCCTCAGCCTATGACACCCACCCCACTGGGGATGGTTTGGCCTGACCAGGGTGACCCCAAGGGAGGCCATGTGTTGAGTTGATAAGATCACCAGGTGGGGAAGCAGGAGGCTGAATTGCTGACCTGGCTCTGTGATTACTTAGAAAGTCACCTTGGGCTGCGGCTGGTTTGCCCTCCTGTCAAAATGCAAGGGTTTCCTAAGTGGCATCTGTCACTTTCTGCTCCAAGTATCTTGGTTCTAACTGTGACCATGGCCGTTCATTGAGCACTTACTATGTGCCTGGCCTTGTGCTAAGCATTTTATAGGCATTAACTCATTTTACTCTTTAAAACGGGGATCGTCATCTCCAGATGAAAAAACAGAAGGTCAGAGAAGTTAAGCGACTTACCAAGATCACACAGCATACAAGAGGCAGAGCCATGATTTGAACTTGGTGCTGTCTGACCCTGCTGTACTTAGACCTAAAACATATTGCAGCCTCCCTAGGACCTGGGTCTGCGTGGCATACTTTGGTAACGAAGCACGCTATCATCTGAATTGTCATCACCCCCGACCTCTCCACATGAATGCATCCAGGTTTGGCATCCTAAGCAAATGCAGAAGTGAGAATTGCTTGGGTCCTGAGCCATCCAAGGGCCTTCTCTATGCAAGTGAGAAGTCAACTGGGAATACTTATCCAGGGGATACTATTCCACCTATGGAATACTTCACAGAAGCTTCCTTTACCCTGGGAAAAAATGAACCGAGGGTAAATCCTTACAGACATGCATAGAAAGGCACATATTTCAATCTGGAGTTCTACAAGAGCCACACTGAAACAGGTCCATCACAGCCTGTGAGACAGACATCTACCAGCTGCGGAGAGCTTGGGAAGGATGCTCAGACGATACCGGGGCTGGCTGGGTGCCCCGGGGCCAGCCGCTGAGTCTCGGTTGCCTCTCAGCTTCCTCACTTGTAAAATGAGGGCTTAGAGCAGGTCATCCTTAAAAGCTCATCCATCCTCACTGTGACGCTGCCCCCTTTCCTCCAGACTTATCGGCATGACCTTGGGCAGGTCAGGAACTGCAAGATTTCACGTGTTCTTATTTATGCCACGGGCTAACCTCTCCAGACCCTCCACCTGCCCCTGGCGTGTGTGGGGGCAAATGAGTCAGCATGAGCTGAGCAGAGAGCACAGTGAACTTCAACGAGTGTGATCCCAGCAGTGTGGAATTTCCAATAAGTCATTCGTGGCTGTCCTACAGTGACTCCAAGAAGAGAGTCTGAAACTCTTTTTTTTCCATGTGCATTTAGAGAATTGTGGCCTGAAATCGGCGTTGTTGTGTTTTCAAACCAAAGGCCTTTGACCTTCTTTCAACTTTTGCTTCCAGCAGTAACTTGTTATGATACAAAGTTTGTTCATTTGGGATCAAAGAACGTAAAGGGCGGCCTGACTGGGAATTATAACTCAACACACTCGTTCACGTATTTATTCTTGCTCATCAGGACTCATGTATTTAAATATCTCAGCCAGTGACCTGTATCATTGTTTTGCAATGGACATTTCTTTGTAACCATCCATCACTCACCCATTCCCCCACCCCCACACACACACACCCTTTGGAGAAATCTCTCTCCTTCTCTGTGCAGTCTTATTGGGGGTGTCAACCAGGGGACACACCCTGTGCTTCCGAAGTCACCAGGTGCCAAGTCAGACCAATTAGGATATCTCTAGAAAACATGAATCTTAGTAGAGTGACGCATGATGGAAAAATCTTTGAAGCTCAGTTTACCTACTGCTGGCTCCCCCCAAAATCTGTCAGGTCATTCCTGCTACTGACAGGCCCAAGATACCCTGGATCCTGCTCCTTTCCAAGATTTCCCATCAATCCTGAAAATTATTCCAGAATCTTCCACGTAGGCTCATTGTCTGCTTTAGCCAGCTGAAGTTGGCTTCTGCTGTTTGCAACCAGAGACCCCCAATGCATCCTTAAGGTCACTAAAGCTGAATTTCCCTTTTTTAAAATAAAAAGTCTACAGCTCAATTTTTCTCTAAGTCAGACTAATACCCTCAACTCCACACTGTCTCAAGTCCTTTGGGGTTGGGCCCAGACATGTACATGTTAACAAGCTCTTCAAAAATGCCTCCACACTCCTGAGAGCCACAGCTCTGCCTGGTAATTCTGTATCAGTGACACCTGCCTGTACTGTTACCTGCAGGTTTGGCCCAGGCAGATGCTCTGGAAGAAAATACCAGTCACATCACTAGCATGTTCTCAGGTTCCCCCATGGACCAGACAGAGAGTGGAGGCCAGACCAGGGTTGGAGCCTGTCTGGAGAAAAGAGGAGATGTACCACCAAAGGACACTCTGGGATGATCACAGGGACACAAGTGCATATACCACAGAGTCCATCAGTACTGACAGCGTTCAAGGCTCAGGGGCCTCCCCCCTCCCCCTGAACAGTCCACAGTGTTTATGTCAAAACCAAGTCACCCCAGAGACAGCCCCATTTGGTGGGTCCGCTCTGCAGCATGTAGAGAGAATAGAGCAGGGAGCATCTTAATAAGGAAGTGATGCAGCCACACTTTAGAATGATATGCAGTCGTTAACAAGCATCAGATGGCTCCATAGCCAGGGTCAACCAATTTTCCCGTAAAGGGTGAGACAGTAAATAGTAGAGTTTGCAGTCTCCATCACAACTGCTCCACTCTGCTATTGAAGCACAAAAGCCGCCCTAGGCAATACATAAACATATGGGCATGACTGTGGCCCAATAAAACTTTATTTACAAACACAACGAGTGGACCACTTTGGAGGGTCGGGGAGGAAGCCGTGGTTGGCTGACTCCTGCTCTCCACAAGCAAATGTGTAAAACTCCAAGACACATTGATTTGGGAAGAAAACTAACTGCCAACCAACATGTACGTATAGTATGATTTCATCTATACAAATAGAAATATAAATAGGTATAAATACATGTACACAATGTTTGAATATATTTACTATACCTTCCTGTGATGTATTTAAGGTGACAGAAAAAGAACTGGAAAAATTTCCACTGAGAGAAACAGTGGGAGTTGGAGGAACGTCTACATTTGACTATTGGTGTGAATCTTTTACAGTGACAATATCCACCATGGATGTAATGCATGTGTAATTTGTAAGGAAGGAGTGGGAGAAAGGAAGGAAAGAAGATGGAAGAGAGGAAGAGAAGGAGGGAAGAATGAACGGAGAGAAGCAGACAGGAAAAAAGTCAGGAAAGAAGGAGGGCGGGAGGGAAGGAAAAAAAGAGGCTGTGTTTCAATAAAACTTTATTTACAAAAACAGGCCGTGGGCTACATTTGGCCCACGGGCCAGGTTTCTGACCATTGGTTTAGAATATTAACTCCAGGAGGGTGGGGACATTTTGTTAACTAGTATGTCCCTTGTGTCTAGAACACACCCTGGCGCACAGGAGAAGCTCAAGAAATAGTTGTGGGAAGAATGAATAAAAACCAGCCTCTCTCTATTAACCTGGAAAACTAACAATTCAACTATTATCCTACGCCCTTGGCTCCAGCATGTATAAAGGGAATTTGGCTGTGTTACTCAATTAAATGTCTTGAACTAATTGCTGCCAGCACACAGGTTAATTAAATGGCAGTGATCTTAAAAAAAAAATAAAAAATTCAGTTCTCCTTCTCACATTATCACATCAAAGGGGTCTCGCTCTGTGGCACTTTCCCGGCTTAGAAAAAAGAGAAACAAACAGGGCTGATGGCTTCAGCTCTGCATCTAGAGAGCTGTTTTCCAATCCCCGCCAGGCACAGAAGCTGGTATGTGGTCATGCAGTTCCCAGATCTGCAGGCAGATGTTTCCATCTCCAAGGAAACCGCATCTGTAAATGCTACACGGTCTTTTCCAACCACAGGCAAACGGATTCTGAGTTGGAGGGAAATCTCCAACCCTCTCCAAAATAGGGACAGGGCTTCAGGGGGCACCTGACATGGGTGGGTCACGCAGCCAAGGGGACCTTCCAAAGAATCAGGGCTATATTTCTGAGGGGATGGGAGGAGAGGTGGGAAACCGTGCACGTGGTTTTTAAAGCAGGAAGAACATGGCTGCACCTTTGAACACTTTTGTTCCACGATGCCCTGGAATCAAGGGCAGTTGGCATCTCAACTGGCAGACTGGCGGGGTAATGTCAAGTGCAAATCTTTCAGTCTTTGGGAAATGACAGAACCTGGTGTCTTACTGCTGCAAAGAAAGACGGCAGCAGTGGACACTGAGTCACTGGCCTTCAGCTTGCTCCACCAGTACCTGGGACACCGGATAAGAGGCTCCCTCTTCCTCTTGAATCTGCAAACACACCTGCCCTTCGGGTTCTGCTGCCTTCAGTGTAACTTCAGCATCAAGATGGGTTATGTATCAGGTGTGGCAGAGGCAGACGGCTGCCCACCAAAGGACGTGCTGGGTGCAACCAGCGCCATCACATCAAGATGTTCCAAAAAGCCCCCTCATGCCCCTGTTCTCCTTGGCACAGAATCCCTATGCTGTGTGGCTGTCTCCATCACTGTCGGCAGCGTCCATCCAGATCTCTGATGGGTGTAAAAGCACCTAGGAGGTAGTATAGGTCACAGGCCCAGCCATGAGCTGCAAATTAAATGGAGCAGCAGGAGTAAAAATCAAGCACTTTTCTGTCCGTTGGGGGTCTCCCCGCGCTGGGCATTGGGATAAACACTTCTGATACATTCCCTCCAATCTTCAGAGCCCACGTGGGAGGTAGAGGATCATGTCCCCATTGTACAGAAGAGGAAACGGAGGCACAGAGAGTGGAAGCTGCGTGCTCCAGGGCCCACAGAGGTGGCATTCCACCCAGACCTGGCGAGTTACAAATCTGTGCCCCCTCACCTCTGTAGGTTGGCACTGCTGCAATCAGGCTGGTTGGGCTCAAGAGCAGGAGAGACTAGGAATGTGGATCAAAAGAGAGCATGGAATAAAAAGACAACCAAACCAATGGAAAAAAAAAAAAACGGAGAAAAGACTTGCATAGACATCTCTCCAAAGAAGATACACAAACGGCAGCCAACAAGCACATGAAAAGATGCTCAGCCTCATTAGCCATTGAGGAAATGAAAATTAAAACCACAAGGGAATACCACCTCACAGGATAGCTATAACAAAGAAAAAATGGAAAATAACACGTGTTGATGAGGACGTGGAGAAATAGGAACCCTTGCACATTGCTGGTGGAAATGTACAATGGTACAACTGCTGTGGAAAAGATTCGTGGTTCTTCAGAAAGTTCAACAGAATTACCATGTGACACAGCAACTCCACTCCCAGATCTATACCTCAAAGAATTAAAAAGAGGTACTCAAATACATGTGCATGAATGTTCAGAGAAGCATTATTCATGAAAGCTGAAAAGGTAGAAATAGCCCAAATGTCCATCAATGGATGGATGAATAAACAAACTGGGGCCTATACATACAATGCAATATTATTCAACCTTAAAAGATAGAAAATTCGGACACATGCTACAACATGAACGGACTTGAAGCTGTTATGTTGAGTGAAATAACCAAGTCACAAAAGGACAAATCTTGTAGGATTCCACTTACATGAGGTACTCAGAGTAGTCAGAGTCATAAAGAAAGAAAGCAGAATGGCCGCTTCCAGGGGCTGGGGGAGGGGACATTGGGGGGTTCCTGTTTCATGGAAACAGAGTTTCCGGTTGGGAGGATGGAAAAAGTTCTGGAGATGGACAGTAGTGACAGCCACAGAATAATGTTAATGTACTCCACGGCTGTGCTGCATTGTACACGTAAAACTGGGTAACATGACAAACTTGATGTTACGTATATATTTTACCACAGTTTAAAAACTGTGTTAGCAAGTGGATAGTGTACCCTCTGATAATGGAGAGGTGAACCGGGGAAGAGGGTCCTGTGGGGAGAGAGAGAGAAAGAGAGACACTTGGAGAGGTTGCTGCTTTTCTCCGAGAAGACTAAAAAGGCAGGGCCGGGTTGCCACTCCCTTGGAAAAGGACCACGAGCTTGTGGGAGTCAGAGCTGACAGCCAGCACAGTGCCAGAAGCCACCAGCCCGCTGCGGCTGGTTCCCTTCCACCTTCCCCACTGCTGTTACATCTCTTCTCCAGCTGTGTGCTCTCCACCTGTTCAGATACGATTTAATTAGAGGTTCAGGGCTCCCCAAGTACCAAAGCAAATGCCAAGTTTATGACCATCAGCAAAGGAACTGTAAAACCCAGACCCGCTGAAGTACAGCACCATGCCAACTGCCACCTGCCACCCTGGGGAGACTGCCAGCCTCCAGCTTGGGTTTCTTTGGGGTCCCACTCCACTCATCATCGACACATTATCTGGATCGTAAGAAAACCAGTGGACGGTGAACCCCAAATGAGAGTGGATGGCTCAGAAGCGCAACTTGTTCAAACTTTCAGAAGCCATCATCGTCCTGGAATAACCTGAGTTGTCCTTATAGCTACATTTCGCAGTGAACACCAAGGAAAACACAGCTCGGAGTAGACAAACCTGGAATTTGCTTTTCTGAACCCTGGATTTCTCTTCTGTAAGAAGGGGTGAGTTAACATCCCAGCGTTGTTGGAGGTAGTATCTTGAAGTCATTTTGGGTACGGTCTCAGGAGTGGCAGTGAAATTCAGAACCCAGCTCAGCAGCTGACCTGCCATTTCAGGAGGTTGCCTAATCTCTCTTGTAAAGGATTGGGATAGATAGTGATATTCCCAAAAGGACCCTTCTCACTCCAGTCCTCCCTGGTACTAGCTGGTATGTCAACCAATGAGTGACGGCAGACATCCAAAGACAGCCATGCCCTCCCCTTATCATGACCAGGTGATGTCAAGAAAACCCTGCAGACACTAGCCTTGGGAAGTCACCTCACAGAGCCTCAGCCTCCACACCTGTAAAACGGGACCAACCATAGCACCTGCCTCCCTGGGGTGTTGGGAGGGTTTCCTGAGGTGGCACATGTCACGCTGGGCTTCTCAATCTTTTCTACCTCGTGGCACACACAGAAAGTGACACACCTTGTCTACCAGAATAGACCTGCCCCTGGCACCCAGGGGCATCTTTTACCATTTTGCAGGTCACAGGTGGGAAAACTCCACTGAAAAGCACCCAACAGAGAAAGCGAATGACACGGTTCCCCTTTCCCCATGGTGGAGGGAACGATGTCAGCTCTTTCTCCTTGGGTGCCCATAGGCTGGAGCTCTTTGTTTTTAAGTTCAATTTGGCTTTATTGTAAAAGTAAGTTCACACAGTTTTGAAGTGTGAAAACAGCCTAGAAAGGTACATAAGGAAAAATAAAAGGCCCCCTCTGGAGGGCTTCTGCAGAGCTGATAATGTTCTGATTCTTTTTTCTTTAATTTTTTTATTGGGGAATATTGGGGAACAGTACGTTTTTCCAGGGCCCATCAGCTCCAAGTCAAGTCGTTGTCCTTGAGTCTAGTTGTGGAGGGCGCAGCTCTCTGGCCCATGTGGGAATCGAACCAGCAACCCTGTTAAGAGCTCGCGCTCTAACCAACTGAGCCATCCGGTCGCCCCAATGTTCTGATTCTTGCCCTGGGTGCTGCTTACACAGGTATGTTTATTTAATGAAAATTCAAGGTGCTAAACCTTTAACCAGTGTGGATTTTTTAATGTACATATGTTAGACTTCAATAAAAAGACATTTTAAGTTCCCCTGTTACGGGTTGAATCGTGTTGAATTCTTAACCCTCAATACCTCAGAATATGACCATATTTGGAAATAGGGTCATTGTAAATGTATTTAGTTAAATTTAGATGAGGTCCTACTGTTGTCTAGCTCCTCCACCAACAGGAGGCCAGGGCCCTGGGATATTCTGCTCTGCGTTCAGCTCAGCACCTACGACCGTGCATGGCATGTGCTGGGCAGTCAGCAAATAACCTGCGAATGAGTCCCTGGCACAGCTTTTACGTTACATATCACTGGTGATTACCACTGCCCTCTTGCTGAGAACTGTCAGTGCGTCATCTCACTGAATTCGTCCAACAGCACCATAAAGGTGGTATTCTAATTCCTCCATTTTACAGATGGGGCACGGAGTGGCGAAGTGACCTACCCAAGGCCATACAGCCACCGGTGGTGGAGACAGGATTTTGCTGCAGGATGTCAGATGCAGAGCCCAGGGACTGGATCATCTGCTTTGCTCCCTTCTGCTCATCCCCTCCTCAGCGTTCTGGGCGACAGTGACCGCCGCGGTCTACCTACCACGTTGCCTCCCCAGCCGTGATCTGACCTCAGCATCATAACAGCGTGGGGTCCTTAACGAAATGCGAATTTAATGAAACCCACAGGAAGCACCAAATTGCCTTTCTTATTTGTTTTTCCTGCACAGGACTGGCCTGGTTGTTATACAAAAATCAATAAATAATAAGTCAGTGACAAATAGTGATGCTGGCCTGATGCTATGGAGATAGACGGAGATAGATAAACCCTGCCTGTGCTTTAAGTGGCTTCCTGCCACTGCGTGTACTTAACCAGGGGAGGATACTGCACTGAAGAAAACCTTTATTTACCAGAAGGCCACACAACGAGGGGATCGTCAGGATGGGAGCAAATGTCAGCGTCTCTCAGATAAGGGAGGAAGGCTCCTTCAAACTGTGGAAACGTCCTCTTATCAGGTTTTTGTACAACGCACAACGCTGGGAGCGTCGTGCAGGATACATGATTCTAGATGATAAAAAGGAACTTCCCGTTTATTTCCATTCACACCTTTCCCCCCCGCCACTCCAGGACAAGCCACCATCATCTCTCGCCAGGTGACTAAGGAAAAAACCTCTTAGCTGCAGGTGCCCACCGGGCCTCTTGTTGCACCACAGAAGTGAAACCTTCTGAAAAGTGGAATTCTGGTCGTGCCTGGTGGTGGTTTCTCAAGGCTCATAAAATAAATATCAAATTCTTGACTACCACCTCTGTAGTAGGTTGAATGGTACCGCTCCCCAAAAGCTATATCCACTGAGACTTGTGAATGTTGCCTTATTTGGGGAAAACAAAGGTACTTATAGATACAAGTAAGTGATGAATCTTGGATGAAATAGTCCTGTATTACCCAGCTGGGCCCTAAATCCAATGGCAAGTGTCCTTATAAGAGAAAGGCAGAGGGAGATTTGACATAAGAGGAGAAGACGCAGCCGGGTAGGCCACGTGAAGATGGAAGTAGAGATTGGAGTGATGTTGCCACAAGCCAAGGAACACTTGAAGCCACCAGACTCTGGGAGAGGCAGGAAGGACTCCCTTAGAGCCTTTGGAGGGGGCACGGCTCTGATGACACCTTGTTCCAACTTCTGGTCTCCAGAGCTAGGAGAGAATAAATTTCTATTGTTTTAAGCCACCCCGTTTGGGGTAGTTTGTTACGCAGCCCCAGGAAATAGAGCCTCCAAAGTCTCCATGTGATCTGGCCCCTCTCGCTTGCTCTGTCTCTTCCACCAGATTGCCCTTCTTCATTTGCTCAAATGCAACATGCTTCCTGCCCACCCCAGGGCCTTTGCACATGCTGTTGCCTCTGTCTGTCCCAAGTTAATTTCTTCCAAATTTTCATATAGAAATTCAAACATAACTCTCCTCAGGAAGCCTTTTCTGATATCCATGGCCAGACATGATTCTCCATTATAGACCCTCCCAAGACCAAGCACCTCTCCTTAGTAGCCCCTGTCAGTTACCATTGCAAAGGTGCGGGATTCAATCAACTCCCTCATCAAAATCTGCTGCTTCTCTCCAATCCCCAGAGCTATGCACAGAGTGCCTGCTATACAACAGACACCCAAATACTTCATCAAATGTTGAAGGAGAGGAGTAATTTATGGAATCTCAAAAACAGGTTCTGCAACCAGACATCAACTAGACCCATCAAACTAAAGTGGGGGAGGGGAGTCTCCAGGTGAGCAGACTCATCTTCCCAAAACCACATCAAAGTTTCCAGAAACAACTTCCAGAACCCGTGGATAGTGTCAAACCAGGACTTCTTGTCTTCCAGACTCCCCATTGCTGGCAGAACTAATTTCCTCATTAAGGATCATTTTTATCCATGCATCCACCAACCTGGAACATTCCCACAGATCAAGTCATACGCTCTGATCATTTGAAAAAAGAGAAATTCAGTGAAACTCCTAGAGCTAGTGGCTGGCACCCTGTGGCCCTTTTTAAAGCTCCTCTCTGGCTAGTGAAATGTTTAGCTCAGAATGAGGTCTTCCAGAGTTACATTATTATACGTTCCAGGTCATTTTTCTCTGTTCACTTCTGGACAATTGACTGCAGGGGAAACCAGCTAGTTCCCCGGGAGACGCAGGCAGAAGGACAGGTTTCCAGCAATGGACGTTTTTTCCTTCTCCTTCTCTCTGAACTCCAACTAACCAACCCCCTAGCAGAAACCAATCCAAAAATGAAGGGGAAGGGAAGAAAGCCAGGAGGAAGTGGGGTCAGGGAGAGAAAGCGGTAGATGGCTCTGGAGTCAGGCCTGGCTTCGAATCACAAAATCAGGATTTGCCAGGTGCCAAGTCTTGGGCGTGTTATTTAACCTCTTTTAGTCTCATTTCCTCACTTGAGAGCAGGAGTTAATTTTTCTGTTCAACAACTATTTATGGAATGCCAACCATGCAGGGGGGTGAGGGGGGCAGGACTAGGGTGAGACGAGGAGGTGGCTCGGCACAGAATTCAAGGCAGCACTGAATCTTAGGCACTTTCCCAACCAAGAGTGAACACCTCCTTCCAGGCCACTCCCTGCACCCCTCACTCGCCTGCCCCTGGCCCTGGTGCCAGGTGCGGGGGTCCACTGACCATCACCATCAAGGCCGCTGCACTGCCGTGAAGTTTACGAGCTGACGGGGGAAAAAACTGGACTACACTTCCTGACGCTGATCCCCTGGCCACAACGAAAAACAGCAAAGAAATTGCACCTTGAAGTTCTTAAAAGGCAATTGCACCTCCAGCTGAAAAACCACTTGGATGTCCCGGGCTGAGTTGAATTTGTCAAATACACACAGCTACTTAGCAATCTTCCCAGAGAGCAGGATTAGAGGCCAAAGGAAATGAATGCCAAACGGACCCCGTAAGTACCAGTGTCTTCCAGACCTGCTGTGCTGGGGTGCCCAGCCTCCCCATCGGAACACTGGGTGCTCCAAGGGGGTCTCAATTTGTGAGCGCAGAAATTACTCTGCTCCATGTGGTGGACAGAAAGCAGGGTGAAGTCAGCGAGTCTCTCTGCAAAGCAACTGTGGAGAAAAAGGGCAAAACAGCGCCTTCCTACGACCGGGATGCAGTAACATAACCAGAAGGCATTTGGGGCAATTTCTGTGTAAAAGCTGAGTCTCATTTCAGGGCATTGTTTGATCTCTGCGCTGTTTCCTACGGGGGTTCCGATAAGAGACCTATAATCTCCCAGATGATCTACATTCGAGGGGGACATTTCACATTCACAGATGGAGGGAATTCATGCTCATGCTTTTGTGGTGAATGGTTCCTGAGCTGCAGGTGCCCCTGAAAGATCTTTCACATCAATCGGTTTCAGTGAGGGAAACACAGCTTTCCAAACAACTATAGTCCCAAGGACTGTATTCTACCCACCGCCGGCTCCAGCCGAGTGGGGCAAGTAGAGAACCACATGGAAGGGGAAAATGGTGCTGCATAAAGCAGAAAGAATCCAATTGCCACTGATCTCAGAGCACTGATCTCATGGGGCCGTAGTAAAGATCACACGAGCTAATGCACAGAAAGCCCTCGGCCCCTCTAAATGCACTACCCATGTTAGCTGTTAGTATTTCTGAGCAAGGCGGATATTCTGACTACCTGCATTCATCGGTTCGGGCAGCTGAACCAATGAATGGGTGGCTTCAAACTACAGAAATCTGTTCGTCTTCTAGAGGCTGGAACTCTAAAATCAAGGTATTCGCAGAGCCACAATCCCTCTGAAGGCCCTAGGGAAGAATCGTTCCTGTGTGTTCCAGCTGCTGGCGTGCCTGGCAATGCATGGATCTCTTAGCTTGTCGCTGCTCAGTCCAATCTCTGTCTCAGTCCTCACAGGGCCTTCTCTGTCTCTGTGATTCTGAATGTCATCTCCTCTTCTTATAAGGACACCAGTCATTTAATCCAGAATGACATTATTTTAATTTAATTACATCTGCAAAGACTCTTCTTTCCTGGCCCTACTTACTTCTGGGTACAACTCCAGCCCTCAGATTCCCTGAGGTACCCTTATCATTCCAACAAATCTCACCTTTGTGTGTGTGTATGTCTGAATTTTCTTGAGACGGGGGGATTTCTGCTCCTTGCATTCTTTAGAGCCCTGAGACACAACCCTTTCTAAGTCATTACTCCCTCGGGGTCAAGAATTCTTTATTTCCAACCGAAGCCTAACTTGGGTCTGTTTCACTTGTTCTGGCCTCTACAATGGAAGTCATTGCAGAGGGTCTGCTGTGTTGAACACACACACACACACACACACACACACACACACACACACACAGAACAAAAACAACCCCTTTCGAAATCTACATACATGAGCTCCATCACCAGGCTTTACAAGGTCACATCTTCCAAGTTTTGTCTGCGGTCCTCTACACCCGAGGTCAGCAAACTGTGGCCCTCTGGCCAAATCTGGCCTACAACCACCTGCTTTTCTAAATAGAGTTCCATTGGAACACAGCCAGATCCACTCACTGACGTCATCTATGACTGTTTTTGCATGGTAAGTGTACAGTTAGTTGCAATAGAGACTACATGGCCCACGAAGCCTAAAATATTTACTGTCTGGCCCTTTACGGAAAAAGCTTGCTGACCTCTGCATTTACACAATGGAAACGGAGCTTAAGCTGGGATGATTTTAATTAGAAGCTACTAAGTCTACATTTAAAGAGTAGGGTAAAGTCAGAAGGGCTCCTGTGTCTGGCCTTTTATTTAGTCACCTGTCCCCCATATATTCCTTAAGAGCCTACTACCGTGTTTCACCGAAAGTAAGACCTAACCGGAAAACAAGCCCTAGCATGATTTTTCAGGATGACATCCCCTGAACATAAGCCCTAATGTGTCTTTTGGAGCGAAAATTAATAGAAGACCCGGTCTTATTTTCGGGGAAACATGGCATGTGCCAGGCCCTAGGCTAGATGCTGTGAATTGGACCAGCTGGACACTGCCTCCAAGGGGGCTCAGCGTTCGTTCCATAAAAGATGGCTTAATGACAGCTATGGGAAGTGCTAATGGGCAGTGCTATCGAAGGGCAGTGCTGGGTGCTCTGAGAGCTGATCAGAAGCACGTAGCCACACAGCCCAAGAAGGTTCCCTGAGGAATCTCAGACCAGATGGGCAAGCGGGGACTGGTGAGGCAAAGGACAGTCCCAGAGTGAGGGATGGACGAGCCGTTCGTTTCTCAACCTACACTGAAAACTGTCAGCTTTGTCCACTCACCCCAACAGTATCCCAGTTATGTGAGAGGCCCACTTATGTACTAAGGAACTATTCGGTGTTTGGAGACAGGGACACAGGACAATGTGTTTCAGGGGCACCCTTTCCTAGCTCACTAAGCACAGTGTCAGGTGCTCTGCTGGCGCCCCAGGGGACACCAGGCAGAGGTCCCTAACCCAGTCGTTATCCTGTTAACTTCAGGTCCTGCAGCCCCAGCCTTACGACCGGCCTGGGTTTGATGGCAAACAGCTGCCTTTTGCTGCTGAGTGAGAGTTTCCATCTGCTTCATTACCATCATTACCCAGAAACCACATTTGCAGCTAAGTACTCGCAGCCCTAATTGGTTCCTGATAGATTGGGCCATAACAAAGCACTTAGAACCTGCCAGGCAAGAGTGGGACCAGGGCTTGCCCTCCTCTTTGGAAATCTGGGCAACTGGTGAGGTGAGAGGGCCGAGGCTCTGGAGCCCACCGGTCTGAAATTCATTCCCAGCACCTCCACCCATTGCTCTGAGCCTCAGCATAGTCATCTGTAAAATGGGGATGACAACACATGGCTCACACAGCTGTTAGGACAAAGTGAGATGGTGTCCGTAGTGTCCAAAATGTACTCACTCTCAACCATGAAAAGACCACTAAGCCAGTGTTCCGAAGGCATTCACTGGTTACAACCTCCGATCCTATAAACCACCTGCAGTGATCAACCCCATTTCACAGACAGGGAAACTGAGGCTGAAAGAGATGACATCACTTGCCCAAGCCACCTGTCCCCTGACCACATTCTCATAATGGATAGACACTGAGACAGTATAACCTCTTTTCTCCCAGCATTAGTCATACTTCTTGGAAAACAGACTTAAAAGTTGCCCAGTGGCATAACATAGAGAGCTTGGTGGGTGCCTGGAGCTGGAGTAGAAACGGGGATGAACCGCAAACAGCCACAAACGATCATTTTGGGGTGATGGACATGTTCAAACACGGCATATAGTGAACGCTACACAATTCTGTGAAATTCATAAAATGCATTGACTTGTACTTCAAATGGGTGAAATTTATAGATGTCAATTTAAAAATATATGATTTTGCTTCAAAAAATGTGACTTGGTCCGTGTAATGGCTATAAATACGAAATGTACACGGTAATAAATAGGAGGGTGAAAATAGTTATGAAAACACATGTCCACGCAAAAACTGGCCCGTGAATGTTCACAGCAGCGCCATCCCATCACGACAGCCTTCATCACCGCTGCCAAGTCCCTTTTGCCACGTAACATAATATGTTCACAAGTTCCGGGGACGTGGATTTCTTTAGGGGGCCATTAGTCTGCCTGCCACACCCATCTTGCTTTCCTCCTTCTCTCCCCTGGGGGTGGATCCTATACTTGCTAATACAGGCCCTGTACCCTGTGCACCATCTCAGAAGCTGCTTCTCAAGGAGCCTTACCTGCACAGCTAAAGGTCCCTGGGCTACGAACTTCTTTCTATTTACTTCAGTGACCCAGTGGGGAGAACACCATTTTCCCTTCCACTCCGACGGGTCATGTATGTAGTCACCAGGCTAGTTGGTAGCAAGGTGGCTTGACCTCAAGTGTCTGTAGTGGGTTGAATTGTGTCCCTGAGAAAGACATGTCTGTATTACCTGCAAATGGGATCTTATTTGAAAATAAAGTCTTTGCAGCTGTAATGACGTACAGGATCTCAAGCTGAGGTCATGCTGGATTTAGGATGGGCCCTCCATCCAATGACTAGTGTCTTGGAGAAAGTAGAGGGAGCTCTGAGACCCAGAGATGCACAGAGGGGCAGGCCATGTAAAGACGGAGGCAAAGACCTGAGTGACGTGCTTCTAAGCCAAGGAACGTCAAGGATTGCTGGCAACCACCAGAAGCTCGGAGAGAGGCATGGAATGGATTCCCATTCAGAGCCTCCGGAAGCAACCAACCCTGAAAGACATCTTGATTTTGAACTTCCAGCCTCCTGTACCGTGGGAGAATAAGTTTCTGTTATGTAAGCCACGCATTTTGTGGTCATTTGTTATACCAGGCCTGGGAAACGAATACAACTTCCAGCTCCAGAAATGTCAGCTCCAAATCTCTCTGTGATTTTTTTTTTTCCCCTGAGAGAGAATTTTTAAGGGATGGTGGTCAGCTGACATGGGAAGCAGGGTCTGGAGGTGGTAGGTTACAATATAGATGGGACAACTGGGAGGAAGGAGCTGCACCTCTCCACAACTTGATGGATTTCACATAGTGATGGAGTATTGTGATTGGATAAGCAGAGAGAGTGATGGGGCTTAGAGAGGAACACCACCAGCCTGGGGGAGCTGAGGAAGGCTTCCTGGAGGAGGTGACACCTGAGCTGAGTGTTCAAGAATAAATGGGAGTTAGCCAGGGGAAGAAAAGAAGGAAGGGCATGAAGAAAGGAACAAGTAAAGGAACCACACGTGGTTGGGGGTTGTTGCTGGAGACGAACGTGTAAGGATGGGAGATGCAGATGGAGAAGCAGATGGGGCCACCCCCAAACTCCCAACTGAGAGCAGCCAAATGAGATCATTCATTCAGCCAACATTTACTGGGTCTTTACAGAGTCTCGGGCAACAGGGGACCCGACAGTGAACATGACAGCTTCCCACAGGAATCACAGTCTAACTGAGGGTCTCTCAGCCTTGGCACTGCTGGCATTTGGGGCCAGATAATTCTTTGTTGTGAGGGGCGGTCCTGTGTGTTGTAGGATATCAAGCAGCATCTCTGGTCTCTACCCACTAGATGCCAGTAGCACCCTCCTTCCCAACTGTGACAACCAAAACTAACTCCAGGCATTGCCCGCTGTCCCCTATGGTGAAAAATCACCCAGATTGAGGACCACTGGCCCATGGGAGAGACAGATATTAAATGCACTTGATTGTAAGGAGTATGAATTCAAACCCAGTTCTCATCCTGAGACAGAAGGTCACAGAGCAAGTTTGCTTCCACTTTTCCAGGGGGTTGATCTGGACAGGACCTTGGTATTTGAGAGGTATTTGAAAAATCATCTGCAAGGAAGTTGTAACACTGAACCCAAGCCCTGAATCTAGGGAGAGAGATGAGTGAATAAAACATAGGGAGGCCCGACAGGTAATGATGCCATTTGAATATGGCCTCTTGCTCCGAACCATCAAACCATCGCTTCTGTTTTGTTTTAAGGGGAAAAAAATGACCGACAGAAAAATTGGCAGGTGACATCCAAAGCCTTGAGGGCATGTGGATTTTATTATCCACCTCTCATCTTTTATTTAACAAGGAAATGAGAAAGTTTCTGAGCATTCTGGAGGGAAGGAAATGCATTACCAAGAAAAGCACAAATTAGGGCTGAGCAGAAAACTGGGTCCTGGGGTAGATTATGGGGGAGGCTGGGGTGCTTCCAGCTCTCCAGCCCAAGGTGGCCTTGGGCTCTGGGACAGAGGAACCTGATTTTGAAACACAGTGCAGACAGAAGCAAGTGTTTTATGGTGTTTAAAAGCTTGGGAGTCCCTGAGTTCAAATCTTGAGTCCGCCCCTGGAGGTTATAGGGTTGGGGCTGTGGGAATGTCACTTAGCCTTTGGGAGACTCAGTTTCTTCATCCAAACCCTGAGAACAATCATACCCAGGGTTGTAAGAATTAAAGGAGCTATATAAACCTTTTAGCTCACGGCCTAACACACAGTAGCATAGAATAAACCGTGTACCATTATGCCGATTTTTAACACATCCAATCTCCGTCCCCTGCCCACCCCATCCCCCAGCACCATGTCACATCTTCTCACTCACCATGCTTCATCCATGCCAACCTTCTTCTCATGAACATATTCATACCGTCCCTGCCTCAAGACCTTTGCACATGCTGTCCCTTCTGGGTAGAACAGTCTTCACTCCATTCTCCACTTGGCTAACATCTACATACCCTTTAGAGCTTGTCTTAAACGTCACTGAATCAGAGACACTTTCTCCAACTGTCTAGCCTCATCCCTCACTATGCCTTTGAGTTGCCTTTCTATCCCTTATCTCCGTTTTGTGATCTGTATAACTCCTTGGGCAATTATCTGTTTAAGGAGTATTGCTGCCTCTAAGTTCCAAGGAGGCGGGAACATGAGTTGGCTAACAAGCATGCAATTGAATAAACAAAATCATTTCACAGCGTCCCAAGTGCTATGAAAGAAACACACAGGGGGCTGAGCCTGAGGATGACGAGGTAGTGAGGAAGGCCTGTCGGAGCAGCTGCAGCCAAGACTGGAAGGATGAGAAGGAATCAGGCATGCCAAGCGCAGGAGTGGAGATGAAGAAGGCATTCCAGAAAGAGAGAAAGCATGTGCAAAGGCCCCGAGGCGGGAATTGCTTACATGCTCCATGAACTCATGGAAGACCAGTGTGGATGGAGCTCTCTGGGAATGGCTTGGAGAAGAGCAACCGTGTCTGGGAGGCAGACACAGTCAGCCAATGGCGATGCCAGTGGGAATAGTCACATGGAGGGTGGAGGGAGTCAGACAGATTTGGGAGGTGGGATTGACAGGCCTTGCTGATGACTATTGTGTTGTGACGTTTCCTATGAAGAGAGAAGTCTGGGGATCATACAGATCGGAAACTCTGGGGACTTTGGCGAGACCTCTTGCCTTTCTTTTTCTTGGCAGGATCTTCCTGAAATTCTCCATGGTTCTCTCTATTCATCATCTTAAGCAGAGATGTCCTTCGCTACCTCCCATAATAGACACACCAGAGGGCAGTCCTGTGCTCAGGAACGTGTGAGGACCCTCTTGTGGTTGGGTGTGTGCCGTGACTTGGCCCAGGGGCATCAGGTTCAAGGTGACACAAGTGACCCACGTCCTTTCTCCGTTCCTCCTACAACCATCCCTGCACGGGGGAGCCAGAGGTGAACTCAGGGCCAGGATTCATCTCCATGCAGGCCACGTGTGAGGCCAGCCAGGGTGGGAGGCACCTAAGATCCAGGTTTGAATTACCCACATCAACTCTTCCAGGCCCAGGAAGGCGCTCCCAGTGGGTTCCCGAAGGTGTCATCCCCATGTTGACCATGACAAGAACTTTTGATCCTCATGCTCTAGCAAGAGGTAACAGGTCAGGGAGAAGCCTGAGGCACCTTCCTTATTTCCCCGGCAGCAAAAGCTCATCTCCACTAACAACAAGACGCTCCCAAACTCCTTTCCAGGAGACCCCTCAGCCTTGGGAGGTGACGGCAACTCTTCCCAAGAAAGGATGAAGTCTGGGGACAGCATCTCAGAGCGGGGCTGGGGAGGGGAGAAAAGAGGAGGAGCCATGAGGGCCACACCCAGGAACAGGGCTGGCGGTGAGCAGCAAGACCCTCAGAAATGCCACTGGCTGGAGGCAGATGAAGGGGCTGCTCCTCCCTGCCCAGCAACATAAACACTGTCACCGGCTCCTACCTGGGCCTCATTCCCTCCGCCTGTGAAATGGGGCCATGAGCTTGGTCTCTACCTCCCAGAGTGCTTATTGGAGTAAATGACAAAATGCTGTTAAAGGGCCTAACAGAGCACATGTCACATGGGAAGGAATTCTGCCTCCAGGCTGCCTCCGGACTCAACGTTACAACATCAGCTCCTGCCGCAATTTCCCACCTGCTGGCCTGCCTTGAAGATTTTGTACTTGACACCCCCCCCCCCAACAAGTGCAAGAGTCAATTCCTTAATATCAAGACAGATAGAGATACAGATGATATGTACATACAGATATAAAGATACAGGTATACACAGATATAGATAAAGATACAGACACGCACTTCCTGTTCGCCCTGTTTCTCTGGAGGACCTGACTAATCCAGATTTGGGCATGTTAGCTACTTTTCTCCAAAAGGATGCATAGGAAAGGGTGAAGAGCAGTTACTGGGGGCCTGAAATTGGGGCTGGAGGGAAGGGGGGCCTTTCGTTGTTTCACTCTAAGTACTTTAGCATAATTTGTATTTGTTACACCAGCCGAGATTATACCTCCATCATTTGAAAGAGGGGTCCAGAAAGAGGAAAGGAAGGGAGGACAGGCCAAGGGAAATACGTCCAGCTTTCACGGCCATCGCCTCTGCGCTCTCATCCTTCCCACTCTCTGTACGCCCTGATGAGCAGGGGCCAGTGAAAGTATGTGAGAGTGAGAGGTGAGGTCGGGCTGCTCCCCGGGGGGGATGAGGCGCAAACACACATCACTCCCAAGGCTGACTCCATTTCAACCCGCAATCCACTGCTTCTAAGTCAGAATTACACGCGTTCAGCAGAGCCTTACTTGCGATGTTTGGGGGCTGGGAGGGCACACCAGTCCCCAATATTTTACTTTCTCTTTTTGGTGTTCATCTAAGAGGTCAGACAGATGAAGAGAAAGATTCCTTCCTAATTTGGGGGCAGGAGCAGAAGTGCAGCAGCTCTTCGTTATCAAAGCCAGCTCGTTAAATATTCATCCAAACACCGGTTACTGGAGGTGCAGGGGGAGGAGCGGATTTCAGGTGCGAATCTCACTGATCTATTATTCTTTTTGGAGCCGCAGGTGGAACTCTTTCATGCGGCAGCAAATTATACACCCGCACCATTCTTTGAAGGGAACTTGAAGTAATCACGCGCAACTTTTTTCTCCACCCCAACACGTGCCTCTCCTGTGCTACATCGCCTAAAGAAAGGCAAGAGAAGGAGCAGGAGGCAAGCTGGGGGGCAGCCTGCGCCCATTTTCCCCTAGGAATCAGCTGGGGAGAGGGGGTAGATTCTCAGAGCCTGGGGAGGGTGAGAAAGAGGGGAGAAGATCAGGGGGGTTGCAGGGAGAAAGAGAAATCAACACACAGAGAGACTCTACTTTGTGCCTACACCTCACTGACACCATCCCACTTCATCTCTGCAACCACCTTTGAAATGGCAATTATGCTCCGAGAGGTTAAGTGACTTGCTCAAGGTCACACAGCTAGCAGAACGCACCCCGGGGATTTGAATCCAGTTGGTCTGACCTCTAAGCCCTGTGTCCTGCAGCAGCTGCCTCCTGCCTCACACAGACGTGGACATCTGATGGGTCCCTCTATCACCAGTGCTCAGCCCGGGATAGTTTTGCCCTCCAGGGGACATTAGGCGATGTCAGGAGACATCTTTTGTTGTTTACAACTGGGAGGGGAGGGCTAAGAGACCAGGGATGCTGCTGAACACCCTCCAGTACACAGGACAGCCCCCCACCACGAAGAACCACGTGGCCCCAAATGTCAACCGTGTCAAGGTTGGGAGGACAGTATGAGGAAGGCATTCTCAATCACCCCCATATATCCGGGCTTCTGGCTTTCACCCTGGGAATCTAGACATTCCACCCAGTGCTCTTATATTTTGCCAAATGCCCGGGACAAAACTCGTCTGGTAGTGAACAGGTACTGGGGGAATTCTTGCCTGTCTGCGTTGCCCCTGGATACATAAATTCTCATCTAAATTCACGCTCACGCTCACAATTTCACGGTGCCAAGAGCAGCACAACTTTCTCATTAAGGGGCCCAATCTAAGTTTCTCTCCTCTGAGAGCAGGAAGAATTGGTGCTCCCTTGAAATGAAGCGCGGCCGTAATTAATGTTAATGAAACCCTAAGTCGGCCCCCTCGCTAGTGCACAGGGAGCACTGATGCAGGGTCTGTGAGCTACGAACCACCCAATCTTATGCCCACCCCTATGTACATAAAAGGCAACATCCGGGAAGAACTATGGGATCCAAAGAGGGAACTCAGTCCCCCATTTCAACTGCCAGGGAACATGGAAAGGCCACAGCAGCGCTGGACACAGAGCTCAACGAAGGA
Organism: Rhinolophus sinicus; assembly: GCF_036562045.2. NCBI lineage: Eukaryota > Metazoa > Chordata > Mammalia > Chiroptera > Rhinolophidae > Rhinolophus > Rhinolophus sinicus. The sequence continues at coordinate 28,390,397 of NC_133765.1, read as the reverse complement.
CTTGGGGAAATACAGAGGAGAACATTTATCCCTGAGGCCAACTGCCGGGGCAGCCAAGGGACAGCATCCTCTCACTTATCCCCACAACTGTTGGAAGAAATTAATATTATTGTTGTCCCCATTTTACAGATCAGAGGTCAGCAAAGTATTTTCAGTAAAGAGCCAGATAGTAAATATTTCAGGCTTTGTAGGCTGCAACTATTCACCTCTGCCATTTTAGCACAAAAGCAGCCATAGATGAGACATAAGGAATGCATCCTTCCTTCCTTCATTCCTTCCTTCCTTCCTTCCTTCCGTCCATCCATCCATGACATCAAGGCAAATGAGTCTCCTCCAAGTCACTCTCCAGATAGCTCCAGCTTAAAAGTTCCTGGAACATGCTGCTGTGCTCCTGCCTCAGGGCCTTTGCATGTCTTCTTTCCCCCTAAAACACCCTTCTCCTCCACCAGCCTCAACTCTCTGCATGGCTATTTGTGATCTCAGCTTCAGATGCCCTGAGAGTCTGTCCTGACCACACGATGAGTCTCAAGCTCAGTATCCTGTGTGTTTCTTTATAGAACCTGGGATACTGAAAATGATTTTATTTATTTCATTGTAAATTAATTTTGTCAGCCTCCCCCACCCATTAGAATATGAATTCCATGAAGGTAGGGATCAATTCTTTGTCATTTGCCGTTAAATCCTCAGCATCTGGCACATAACAGATGCTCAATAAACAGTTACTGAGAAAGAATCAAGACAGACAGAGTCCCTTCAACATTGTTTCAGCACTTCCATCTAACTACACCTGAAGTTAGTCATCTCTCTGAACTTCGCAGTCACAAAAGCCAGCAAATACATTTTGTGGGAAAAGCCAGTTTGAGATTTAATCATTTGCCACCAAAAGAATCCTGTCTAATGCAAGGAGAGATCGAGTACAGCGCATTTTAACAGACATTTACTTTTGTGACTTTTAATGCAGTAACTCCATCTGGGTTAAGATTATTGTCTAAAGGTGCTGCTAAGAATCTTTGATAACCAGATTGTGAATTAAATATAAACAGGCTCATCTAAAGTCACTGGGAATGCACAGACATCCATGAGACTGGCACCTTTTCTGGGACCATTTTACTCACACCCGATTGTTCGCTGTCTGTGGAAGGAAAGATACTGCTCAGCAAAACTAAACTTCAGACAAGTCCCTTCCGTTGAAATAATTCAGAATTGGATTAATGGGGCTTTGAAATCATGTGGGCTTCTTGTTTTATTCTTGTTATTTAAAAGATACCTCTTTTCAGAATGCCACCACCTTCAATGTCAGGAAACCTCCACCTCACCCGGAAAGTCTGGCCCCAGATCACCTTGTCAGCCAGCCCACAAGGTGAGTGAGTGAGTGGCTAATGAGCAGATGAGGAAACTGAGTCACAGGTACCCAGCCAGAATTCAGTGTATGAATTACGACAACCAGCTTTGCCGTCCAAGCCAGGCTCCCTGCCATGATGACTAATGAGGTGACAATCGTCAAAGGCCTGGAGGGGGTTAAAACAAAACAGCCACCCAAATACCTGAGACTATTTTTAGCCTCTTCTGTACGGAGCTTGAAGACATATGCCGACAGCAGCCCTGGCAAAGCATGGCATAGTGTCACCATCTCCCGAAAAGAGAAGACTTCCAACCTCCTGACCAAATGCCCTGCAGTGGACCCAGTGGGCTTTCTATTTTGGTGGACTTCAAAGAAAAAATTTATTACATGGGTTTGCAGGGTTTAAATTTAGTATGAAAGTGGTGACCTGTAGAGTAACATCTGGACAGCAGACAGATGTTATCTGGCTCATATGAAGCTTAAACTTGGACTGAGAAATTTCACATTAAAAATTCCATACCTCTGGGCTTCTCTTGATAAATTGCCGTTGCATTCTGCATGGCAATAGTCAGCTGGAGGCGAGGAATGGCTGCCCTCTGTAGATGGGACGTGGGCTGGCCTGTTTGCCCCACTCTCCACCCTGCCCTATTGTGACTCCTTGAGCCTAAAGCAGAATGTCAATAGCCATTCATCATCTTACACCTGGCCCTCTTTGTCCATCGGAGTTTCCTACCTGGCCCTATTAAGTACTGGAGTTTGCAAGTTCTACAAAATACACACAAATTAATTGCACAGTAAATCGTCTAGGTGAAAATCAAACAAGCAAAGAGGTGATATAAGATGATGCATCTAAGGTCCCTTCTAACTTTGGCCTTATATGATTATATGAACAGGCAGGGTCAGAGAACTGAGAAGTGGAAAGAAAAGATGTGTGTACACAATGCAGGTGAAATGTAGAGGTGTTGATTGGTAACTTTAAGTACCATTCAGCTATCAGATCTGCAATGACTGCTGGGGGGGAGGGGACCAATTTAAGCTCTGACAAAGAGTTAAGAGGTTTGTAAATTCAGTCCCACTTCACACTTCGGGGGAAATGACTCCAAAGGAAAGAAATCATCAAAAGCAAGGAGTCAGTTATATATGCAGCAAGATGCTCGCAGCAGTGCCATCTGTAACATCAAAGACACGGAAATAATGGAAAATCTCCAACTAAAAGAGGAATCTAAAGAACTGCGGGCATTAACACAATGCAATAGTATGTGCCGATTAAACATGGAAATTCTAGTCCAAGTAGAGATTTGGGAACATGCTCACAATAAATAAACATATACACGAATGTAGACAAGAAATGGAAGGGTGTCTATGTCCATACCTGTAGGTAAGTCTAGAAGGTTATAGGGTCAGAATGAGACTATTAACAGCGTAAAAAGATATCAAGTAGGATTTTTCTCCGATTATCCCAGCATTCTGGTTAAAGCCCAAAGCTAAACGAAGCACACAACTCCACTTTCTAAAGAGAGCCGCTCATGAGCCAGAGTCAGGACCAGACTCTTTCCCAGAAGGATAACAAAGAGGGGGCAGAGCCAGCCTCACCCCCCAACAATCACTGCCACTTCCTTCCCAGTCTATGGAAGAAGGAGGGTATGAGTTGGGTTTTGGTCTTCGACCTTGTGCGGATAGAGGAGTCACAAAGAGAGTGCGTTCCTGTGTCCCTGCAAGAAAGGAGACTGGCACCTCATTTCCCAGCTAGATGCCTGCTTGTAATATAGATGCTACAGTCATACTCTGCTGCCACCATCCAAGCAGGGAGAAGTTGGGACAGTTCTTGGAAGAGATGAACACGGGTGCCGTAAGACGGAGGACCAGCAATTGTCCAAAAGAACGTTCTGGGACAATGGAAATGTTCTAGATCTGTGCTGTGCAATATGGCAGCCACCAACCGCATATGGTGATTGAGGTTTTGAACTGTGGTGGGTGCAAACCGAGGAACTGAAAGGTTAATTATAGTTCATTTCAGTTAAACTTAATTTAATAATTGCCACCTGTGGCTAGTGACCACCGTACTGGACAGTACAGATCTAGAAATGTCCATAGGTGGGAGATCACTATCATATCTGAACAGCTTGAGGGGATGATGACGTGGGGAGACTGGGAAGGAAATGGGGATATTGCCCATTCGATCCCAGATCGTGACGCTCTCAAAGACAGTGACAAAGGACCCCAGTGTTTCCATGGCTCCAGGGGAAGGAGCATGGAGGTTAGGGGATGGGTGGCATCTATCTATGTCTAGGTGGTCACCAGAGAAGGGACCAAGGGCAATGCCTCTGAAAGGTCAGTAGGGTCCTTGGGGTCCTCTAAGAAGGGTTGTTCTCAGTGCCAGAGGAGGCTGTCAGACGAACCTGAAAACAAGCCAGTGAAAACCAGGCTCACTGTTTACATGGAAACCACTGACAACAGAAGAATCAAACCAAACAAGCCTAGTCTGGTTTTAGTTTTACCAACGAAAAGTGAATGAATCTGGCCAAGTTGTCAGTAAGGATGGGAAAGGAGACGTTCAAAGTATCTCCATCACAGGAAAAACGAACTGTTTCCTTCCTGTTTATACTCCAATGAGGTTAGCTTTGCAACAAACCTGTTACAACAGTTCTCACACATTCTATGCTTCCATAAGTCATTTCAGCCTCACAATAACCCTCTAAGGCACCTCTTAGCACTCCTGTTTTATGGAGGAAGAAACTAAGGCACAGAAAGTTTAAGTGAATCACCCACAATTCCACAGACAAGCAGTAAAGCTGGAATTTGTACCACCTCCTTACTCCAAAATTTTCTTTAATTTTGTTCAGTAATCTTTTGGACAATGAGATTATTTTTAAAAAGAAGCTCAAAAGAAAAAAGAATGCATGGAAAACTGGTGAAATCCACATAAGAGTATTGTTCTGTACCTGTGTCAAGAGTATTGTTCCAAAGTCAATCTCCTGGTTTTGATATAACCTTAGATAACCTGTACCATGGTTACGCAAGATACTATCATAGGGGAGGGGGTTTGGGGGAGGGGTACACACAGATTTCTGCTCTACAACTTGTTGGGAGACCTAAACTATTTTATAATGAAAAGTTATTTTTTTAAAAAAGCTAAGATGATTTTAGCTTTTTAAATTTAAAAAAAAAAATCTTTTTTTTTTTTGAAGTTGTGGAAAATGATGTTTATTATATATTTCTGACACAGAAGTACTAGTATCTGCTTTAGGTAAGGAAATCATTTAAAGATACCAAGAAAATCCTGACTTTTTACCATGTTTCCCCGAAAATAAGACCTAGATAGACAATCGGCTCTAATGCGTCTTTTGGAGCAAAAATTAACATAAGACCCGGTGTAATATAATATAATATAATATAATACCGGGTCTTACATTAATTTTTGCTCCAGAAGATGCATTAGAACTGATTGTCCGGCTAGGTCTTATTTTTGAGAAAACACGGCATTATAGAAGTATTTCAGACTCCAACTGTCTATAAAGCCTGCTCCTACTATTTAATTTTATCTTTAAAATATGTTTGTAGAATTTAATGTATAACTTTTAAACTCCACTTAGAAATGAGCAGCAGCCCTCTAACACCGTGGAATCAGTACAGGCTCTGCTCTTTCATTTGCAAATACAAACACTGAAGGTCTCCTAAATAGTGATGCAATGGGCAATATCATTTTTCCATTTAGTCCTGAAGAGACATGAGACTTTAAGTGGCTTTGCTGCTGGTAGCTACACAGCAAGCATCATCTCTCTGGATCATTAGCAAAAAAAAAAAAAAAAAAATTGTCTCTCCTCCCCCCTTCTATGCAGTTCTGGGCTGCTAGGTGTTCCATGATCCACATCGAGCAGGCAGGGGGTCTGCGGTGCCAGGACATAACCAACGGCATCAACCGAGATGCCCAAGAACGTGCCAAGAATAAATGGGAGAATCACCAGAGATAAGAAACATCGTCGATCCCTTGTAGGGATGGCTGTCTGTGAGAGTTCAGCCCTGGTTTGATGAGTCACAGGTTAGAAAAGAAAAAAACATGACCTTTTCTACTGATTCCAGGAAGACTTGGGGGGGAGGATTTCAAGAAGTCATCAGACTAAGGCCTGGCCAATCTGTTTAGCTGGAATGTTCTTGGGGCAAGTGAGAAAGAACAAAGGTGCATGAGTGAGAACAAGAAAACTGGTTAACTGCTGGGTGCAGTCTGCTGATGTTTTCTACTCCTGGCTAAATCAGTTTTCACACACACACACACACACACACACACACACACACACACATGAAGGCAAAGGAGATACTCTGCAAAGAGACATCAATGAAGAAAAAGAAAAAATCAGCTTTGTTTTTCTCTCCCAAATGCCCTCATCCCAAGCCCAGTAAAAGAGGGGAAGTTGAGAGAGGAAAAAAACAGAAGAGATGGGTAAGGAGAGAGGAGGCCAGGGAGCCTGCTGCAATCAAGACAGTGTGGTACTGGCATAAGAATAGAACAGAATAGAGAGTCCTGAAATAGACCCACATTGACTCGTACATGGCCGAATTATAGTCTACAAAGATGCCACATAATTCAATGGAGAATAGGTGGTCTTTTCGGCAAACGGTGCTGGAACAACCGGATATTCATGTGGAAAATAATGAGCCTTGACCCTTTATACCATATGCAAAAAATCATGTGAGATGGATAATAAACTTATCATAAAAGCTAAAACTGTAAAGCTTCTAGAAGAAAACAAGAGAATATCTTGGCATCTGGGATTCGTAAAGATTTCTTAGGCTATAAAAAGCACCAAGCATAAAAGAAAAAATGTGATAAATTGAACTCCATTAAAACTGAGAACATCAGCTCTTTGAAAGACAACCATAGCAAGTGATAAGGGATGCTACAGATTGAAAGACAATATCCACAATACATAATCTGACACGGTAATAACAAGATAACCAAATTAAAAACTTGGCAAAAGACTTGAACAGATGATTCACATAAAGAAAGAGAGCGAAATGGCCGGTAAGTCCACAAAGAGACATTTAACACCTTTAGTCATCAGGCAAATGCAAAGTAATTAATTAATTAATGCAAATTAAAACACAATAAGATATCACTTCATACCTATTAGACAAAATAAAATTAGAAGCCTGACAATATCAACAGTGACAACAGAGCCTGGTATCTCAACCTCGGCACTACTGATATTTTGAGTTGGATAATTCTTTTCTTGGAGAGTGAAGGGGGAGCTATTTTGTGCATTGTAGGATGTTTATCAGCATCTTTGGTCTGTACCCAGGTGATAAATGCTAGCAGCGCTCTCCCCTAAAAAAAATTATAACAACCAAAAATGTCTCCAGACAACGTCAAATGTCCCCTGGGGGACAAAACTGATCTATGCTGAGAACCACTGATACAGAGCCACTGACTTCTCACACATTGCTGGTGGGGGTGTAAAACGTACAACCCCTATGGAAAACAGTTTGGCATTTTCTTATAAAGTTAAACAAATACGTACACTGTGACCTAGGAATTCTACTGGTAGGTATTTATCCAAGAGAAATGTAAACATTTGTAGACAAAAAAATAAAACTTGTCTGGAATGTCCATAGCAGATTTATTCTCAGTAGCCCCAAATTAGAAACACTCCAAATACCCTTCAATGGGAGTGTAGTGGGCTAAATTGTGTCCTCAGAATATTTTGAGTCTTAACCCCTGGTACCTGTGAATGTGACTTTATTTAGAAATAGGATCTCTGCAGAAGTAATCAAGTTAAGATGAGGTCATCTTGGATTAGAGTGGCCCAACATCTAATGACTGGTGTCCTTATAAGAAGAGAGAACATACAGAAGGAAGAAGGCCGTGTGTAGCGAGAGGCAGAGCCTGGAGTGACGCATCTACAAGCCCAAAAAAAAAAAAAAACACCAATTGCCGTGAGTCCCCAGAAGCTGGAAAAGGCAAGGAAGAATTCTTCTCTAGATCATTCAGAGACAGCAATACCCAATCAACACCTTGATTTTGGACTTCTAGCCTCCAGAACTGTGAGATAATAAAGTTCTGCTGTTTTAAGCCACCAAGTCTGTGGTATTTTGTTACAGCAGCACTCAGAAACTAATACAGTGAGAATGGAATAAACTGTGGTGTAGTCACACAATGAAAATTATAATATACAGCAACAAAGGAATACAAAAGAATGAACTATTGATACACACAACCACACAGATTACTCTCTAAAAACACCACGTTGAGTGAAAGAAGCCAGACACAAAAGAGTACTGAATGTATGATTCCATTTATATGAGGTTCTATGAGAGACTCGAGCCACATGATAAAAATCACAACGGTGGTTGCCTTCAAGGTGGGGAAGATAACTGGAAAGACAGCATGAGGGAACTTTTCCAGAGCGGATGAGAAATGTCCTATATGTTGATTGAGGTGGTGGGTATCTGGGGATATACGTTTCTAAAAACTCAGCGAACATAAAAGCTGTATTTTTATTGTATGTAAATGAATACTCCACCTTCAAAACTGCAAATAATGAGGCTAAAGAGAAGAGAAAGGAAAACTGGGAAGCATGTGACCCTTTCACAATAAGAGGCAGGTAAAAAGAAGAAGAAGATGGTGAAGGCCAGGAATCATATGAGAAAAAGACCAACTTTGAACACACGGGCAACTCTGTCCCCACCTCCAGCAAGTTTTGTCATTTGGTTACACCTGCAATCGCCATGGGTAAGTAAACTCATAAATTCTTCACTGGAGGTCAAGTTTGCAGAGCTGCTCACATTAGCTTGGCCCAGGCAGACATGCCAGCTGCTGTCCATTATAACCTGGAATGGGACATTAACTTCTGAGAGGTCCCTCTGGCTCCCAGCGAGCCCGTAGCTTCCCACACTTCAGGAATAGTCTTGAAAACGGAAATGGACAACTGAGAGAAACTCGGAACACAGTGAGCCCCCCTGAGGTCCCTCAGCGCCATGAAACGCTCGGAGCGTGGAGGGCTCTGCAGCCCTCACCGCCCAGACACCGAGCTCTCATTACATGCAATTCTGGGGACTTGGCCTGAGGGAGCGGCAGACACCTGAGGGCTCAGGAAAGAAGTAGCAGCCTGAGGCCAAAGTCATCTATGTTGCCCCCAAACCATGGCGGGGGCGGGGCAGTCACTGCAAACGTGGGGAGAGGCCAAAATCATTACCTTTGCACTGGACAGTCCAGAGTTCAAGTGCTGGGACTGCTTCTAACCCGAACTGTTTACACCATCATCTCCTCGTCTGGGAAATGGAGAAAATGCTAAAGGGGCTGAGAGAGGCGTGCATGGGAGGGTGTGCAGCTCCACAAATGCTGGCTTCCTTTTGGGAAACGCGGTAAGCAGCACCCTTGACGTTAGGTGCTAAACGCCACATGAATCATATTCCTCACTGACCAAGAAGGTCCCTGCTGGAGACTTCATTTTCTGTCACCTTGGCATTTGACAAACACTTCTGTGCAATGTCGATGAGTTTGGCCTTGTGACAGCCCTTTAAAGAGCACGAGGCTGCTGCTCTGCCTCTCCCTGAAATTCCCACGGACTGAGCAAACGAGCACCCCACTCCTGCAGACCTACTGCAGCAGCTGAGAAGGGGCCCCAGGGAATTCACATGCAGGACTACGCTTGCCCTGGGGGTCGGTAAACGTTGCTTGAATATCATACTGTGTTAGTGACATTCAGAATGTGAATTTCGGGCAAGGACAACTCTAAGAGATTGGTCCAAAAGAACAGTGCAGGATGGTTCTCTAGCACTGGCCGGGTCCTTCCACATCACTCTGCCTAGAAACTCGAGGCAGGTGTCTTCAGCAGGGACAGTGTCGCTCACCTCCATCCCTGCCTTCAAGGAACATAACGACATGGGCCCTCTTTGTGCAACTTCTCTCACATTCACTATGTAATAGGGAGAGAACAAGACTGAAAATTGGGAGGGATGATTGCCAGTGCTGGGGAAATCATTCATCTATCTATCCATCCAGCCATCATTTATTCTTCCAGCAAACATTCACTGAACCTTTGTGTACCCAGTGCTGTGTTAAGCACAGAAGTGACAGAGATGAATAAGACAGAGGCCCTACTCTCAAAGAACTCATGGTCCAGGAGGTCTGAAAAACAATAGGGACTCAAAACCTGTTGGATACACAAGTGACAGGCATGACCGTGGCAACTACAGAGACAGCCTAGAGTATGGATGATGGTGATTCCAGTCTCTGGGTCAGATTTGTATCACATTTGCCACTAATCAGCTAAGAATAGGATTCTGTAAGCATTTTCTAAAAGGGCCAGATAGCAAATACTTTCAACTTTGCAGGGCATACAGCCTCCGTCATAACTACTCAAGTCTACAATAGTAGTATGAAAGCGGCCATAGACAATATGTCAATGAACAACTGTATTCCAATAAAACTTTATTTACAAGAACAAGTGGTGGGCCAGATTTGGCCCTCAAGCGGTAGTTGGTCAATCCCCAGGTAGGAAGATGTGATCTTAGGGGAGTTATATAATAATCTCCTGATATCTCAGTTTCCTTCACTACCACAGAGAGATGGAGATAATAGCTACCTCGTGAAGGGGTAGAAGCTGACACTACACGTAAAACACTTAGCACCCTGCCCATAACATGGTAAGGACCCAATAAGTGTTAGCTGTTTCTATGATTATTATTCCCTGCACGATAATAAAAGTCTGCAGGCAGAGTCGGAAAGGAGTGGAGGTCAGTTTGGTGTGAGGAAAACCACAGCCAATTTTATCTGTGAGAGCCTCTCTAAATAAACCTGTCAGAACAAGGACACAGCCCACCTAACTTCCCCATAAGGCTGAGAGCCCTCTGAAGACTAGAAAATTCTCTGGTCCTCACCAAGACTTTCTACAAAACAAAGCATGTAACAAAATGAATCTGTATGTTCCCTGAGCAAAAAACATGTTTCTTAGATATTCCTCCTCGAAGTCACTGAAAAGAAAATGTTTTCAGTCTCCACGTCTTGGAAAGTGTAACCAAAGCGGGTGCCAACCTCAGGTTCCATGAGGTAATATCCTGCCACACCTCCATCTCCACCCCCAGAAGCATCCGGCCCTGACTCAGGGGTTCGGACCCAGGTTGGTTGGGGACATAGCCGATTCCACTGTACCTCACTCAGCTGACAGTCATGGAAAGGCCATCTCTCTAATTAATGTACAAATGACGATCTTGAAACATAACCAGGGCTGGAAGGAAGGGGTCGGTGACTGCTTCCTGAAAATCATGAAGCACCACTCTAGAAAATTAACCTCGCCTACTCCCCTCGCAGCTTCTGGGACCCTGGTCTTGGTGGAACGGGGCCCCAGCTGGAGGCCTAGAGAGTTGTTAATATTTTTATTCTTCCTCTATTAATTCAAGTTAATAATACCTCCAGCCTGAGGGGAGCAGGAGGAGGGGGTGGAGAGCTCATTGCTAGAGACCAGACAGCCGCTGGCCACGTTCATTTTTAATTCCAGAGTCCCAACAGGGTCCAGCGGGAGCTATGAGGTCAGGAGGCCATCGGAGGTGATGCACGCGGGGAACTGAGCAGCACTAGAAGGTGCTGTCAGCCACCATGAGCAGATGGCATGACCTCCCATTGACTTCTATTCGGCTGTGTCACCAGAGCCACACTCTCCTGTGTCCTGGAAGGCACACGGAATACTTAGAAGAATTAATTAATGGAAAACAGGACTAAAAGGGCTCAGAGCAACTGGACTGAGGTCTGGAGGCCAAAATGTGCCTCAGGGAAAATGACTCATGACAACTCATGCCCCTCCACGCTGAGAGCCCTTCCACAGGCTCCCTACTGACTACGTTCAGGATCGACTCCAAATTGCTCAACAGCTCCACTTACTCCTCCCTTCTCACCCACCCCATACCACACACAGGCTAACGTCCAGCCCCGCAGCTATTTTTAGTTCCCCAACCTGTTATTCTCCTGCCTGTACACTATTCCCTCTCTCTTCACCTAACTAACTCCCACTCACTCTTCAGGTCTCATCTTAGGCGAACTACAGCCTGAAGGCCAAATCCGGCCCACCACTTGTTTTTGTAAATAAAGATTTATTGAAACACCATCATGGACATTCATTTGCATATCATCTATGGCTGCTTTCACTTATAAACGCAGCATTGGGTGGATGCAAGAGAGACCATAGGGCAGCAGAGCCTGATGTATTTGTTACCTGGCCTCTTACAGGAAAAGTGTTCCAACTCCTGTCTTAGAAGATGGTTTCTCTAGGAAGCTGTCCCTGGCTCCCTCGAGTGTTTCAGGTGACCCTCTATGCCACAGCTTTCTGCCACTGAGCTATAAATTAATATTTTCAGTCTGTCTCCCCTAAACCCTGAGCTCCTTGAAAGGAAGACCATTTTTTTTGTGTGTGTGCAATTCTGCATCCCAGGGCTCTCACACAGACCCTGCGTATTACGAGCACCAAATAATACGTTTACAGAATGAAAGAATGAACAAATGAGTGAGTGTTTTGATGCTGTGCTGGAGAGCCCGATAATACCACTGAACAGAGTACAACTCCTCATTCAGGCTGTTGACCACTCGGCCAGGAGTCTGTCTGTACAGTGGCACTATTTCTCTGGGATGAACAGAGAGAAGAGGGCCGGCCCAAGCATTAGCCTGTCCAATGAACTAGGTGGCCCCAACATATGTCCTGGGGAACTGCTCCCAGACCAAACACAGGGGAGAAGAGACGCAAGTTTCACCAACAGTTGGGTCCAGACTATTCCAAGGTGAAACCAGTATTCTAAACCCTATTGTTTCTTCCAAGGTAGCTCCCCCACCCCCCCATGGACCACTTTATCCTGCTCAGCACACGTTGCTGTCTTAGTCTGCTGAAGTATCATTCTTTTCAACTATAAGATCAATTGTAAGCTTCTGGAAAGCTGGGGCATTTGCTCACCAGAGATTCCCTATAGCACTTGGCACCATATAGGCAAAAAATGTATGATGAATGAATGACTGCATGAATGAATGGAACTCAACCATCAAATCCTTCCATCAAGCATACAATGGTACAGGTGGGACCAGATTTCACTCTGGGTGGGCCCAGGACTGGCCCGTGACCCAGTAGGAAACCTAGAAGTGCCCTGTTTAAGGATGGTCATTACTGTTTCATGACGACCTGACGACTGGCACGCTAAGGCCACACAGTTGGCTTTAAGTAGCTTCTTCATCATGACCTCCAGTTTCTGGAAGCATTTCTGGGGTCTTGGCTGTGCCCAGCCTTGTTCCTAACCTCTGTGTTGGCTTTCAAAGGCGTCACTGATTGCCCACTTTCATGCGACTGCTCCACTTCATGCTGATGTCACGCCCTCATCCTGGTCCCCATTATCTTAAATCAAACTGCTGGGCGGCTGCCCTCTGTCACTCAGGCTGCCATCCCGGAGCCAGTGCACCGTGGAGAAGTTGGCCTTGGAAGGAATGTTTATATCTCCCCATCTATCACACTAAAAGGTTCCTTTCAAATTCTATCCAATAAGTCAAAAAATCAAGACAGAGAACAGGGCCTTCTCTTTATCTTTTCCAGAAATGGCTGGCTACCCTCTGGAGTGAACAGATTTCAGGCATTTAATTTGGCAACCGAGTGACATGCCCTCCCAGAAGGCTGGCGCCTGCCAGTGGCAGAGCAACGAGAGGGGAAAAGAAGCTACAACTCACAACAAGATTACCACAAAGAGAGATAAAGAGGAACCATAAATTCTCCTCAAAGAATGCAGTCCCTCAGGAAACCCTGCCGTGTCCTGAACACCAGACGAGCTTTTATTCACAGGCACCTCAATCCTGAGTCTAATTCTAATGCTCTTCCTTTTATTATGGTAATAACAATAACTATAATTATGTATTTGAGATACCAGTGCCCCGAAAAATGTATCATTCCACTTGGAGCTAAGCCGCTCTTGGTTGGTATAAACAACAGGCCTGTCAGATGACACTTCTGGATGATTTGGGGAAAATGCAGCTAGAAAATCATCAGAACACCGTAAAACCATAGGATGCCCTATAACAGTAGCTAAGAAATATGTTTAACAGCTTAAGGATGACACGCTCTCCCCCCCAGCTTTGTCTGACCTACCTTTGTTTCATATTCTAAGTCACAGCCCCACCAACAGAAGAATCATTGGCTCTAATCAATGGAATGAAGGGCTTTGAAAAGGGATGGAAATCAAATTAACCGAACATTCCAGTTTTGACTGACAGATAATGACTGTCCCAGAGTGTCGTGTTGGGAAGGATTCTGAGGTCATACCTGAGTCCATGAAAACTGCCTGCCTGTGGAAGTGAAGGAGGAATGGACAGCCTTGTACTATGTACCACACATAGCTGAATCGGGTCAAAAAGAGATTTCTCCTCATCATCTGTGCCCAGCCAATTCAAACAGACCCCTCAAGGTCCCATGAAAATGTCACCCAAAGTCACTTATTCACTTCTGCTTTCCTTGACACCGTTCCCTTCTGCTCAGGGAAAATATGCACTCCTTTGTCTGGTCAAAAATGTAAAGTGACCAAAGCTGTAAACTCTCCATCTTTCTCTACTCTAGCACTTTTGACACTGACTAGGGGAATTTGCCTCCACACTCAGGGCTATAACCCAGTGCCAGATCCAGGGAAAGGCCCAGTAAATATTTGTTGAATTTGTGTTCCATTCAGGCCACCTGGCTTCAGAGCCCGTGCCATCCCTCAATGCCACCATGGACTTTGGGTGAGAAGGCACCCCATCTCTGATACTTTGCAAGTCTGGATGAGTTTGGACAAGTCACGTTCTCTCTTAAAGCCAATTTCCTTGCCTGTAAAGTGGCATGTCAGAGGATTAAATACAATCAACCACTTAAAGTACCAGCATACAACAAGTAATATAATACAGTAACAGCTACCATTCATATGATTATAACAATCATTCAATCAATAAACCTTTTCATTTAGTGAAAATATGTTCCACACAGCTATGTATAGAGCATAACACAATTACCTTTATTCCTTAGTCTTAGTTTAGGTTCCCCCAAAATCAGACCCTGAGGGAAGTTTTGGGGTGCAAGTAGTATATTTGGGAGGCGGTCCCAGGAAACACGACAAAGTGGAGAGGGGAGGCAGGGAAGGAAGGAAAGCCCATAATGGATGTGTTGTGGGGCATCTGTACCATCGTGGGCAACTGGGGCTCAGCTCGGAGGGGCTCGAGAAAGTATGTGGAACACATCAGAATGACCCTATTGAGGGCATATTTAGGCACTAATTCTTGTCGCACTGTTGGAAGCTTTCTCCTACAGGCATGAACTCCCTGGTATTTCCAGCCTGCTCTACACTCAGACCAAATATGCTCCACTGGCCAAAAATGGCCCCTAGGAAGAGACACAGGAGGACCCTGGGGTGAACGGGATCTGTCTACCAAAGCTATAGGTGGCATCCAGCGTTGGCCTAGGGAGATAGGCGGGCCCTCGCCAGCCTTCGGCAACACAGTTTCCTCTCTATGGAAGCCACAATTCTACGTGACTTGTTTCTAAGTCACAAGGTTACTTAGCAGCAACTGTGGGACTCACCTTGGCTCCTAGGAAACTCACCACTCCTTCAAAAGAGATAACAAGAGACAGAGGCAGGCACTGGGTGAACAAAGAGATACAACTGAACAAATCTCACCAGAATAATATCTTCAGTTATTCCTTGTAAATAAGAAGTCACCGCCAAGGAAATGCCCTGCTACCTAACTCACAGCACACCTCACCACAATAATTCATAATAAAAGAAGCAGTTTGTTGAGCTAATTTTCCACTAGGGAACTTCAGAGCTGCTATGTCAGTAGGCCTAGGACAACAAATGATTCATCAGAGCTGTTATTGCAAGACTCTGGGGCAGATACAATGAGGTGGTCCCTGTGATAGTTAGAAAGCCAAACTTATTTTACGTGAGCCTAACTCAACTCATCGCAGGACTGAAGGATTCAGCAGCGTGAGGGGAAGGGTGAGGTCTCAATAAGGGGAAGGGCCTATCCTTGCCCCACCCCTAGGAAAGAGGTCCTGGAATCCAGCTAGGATAGGAAACGCAAGGTCAATGCCGAAAGGAGCTGTGAACAGAACGTTCCTATGCAAAGTAATGACAGCATTTCATTTCAAACCTGATACGCATGAATCTTACTTAGAAAGAATTATAAATTATGTTATGTAAAATGTACATTATATATTTATGCATATTATAAAAAAATAACACCTCACTAAATCAAAATAAGAAGACATGCGGTGTGAACTGGCGCAAAGTCCACATTACAAGATTTTTAGAGAGAAAGCTGTGGAAAAGGGTGAACACACCCATTTCACCTTCTGCAAATAGGAACTGGACCTTGGGTTGACTTTCTGGCTCCGATCCTCTGAACTCTGCTAAATGTCAACTGTGTTAGGAGACCACACAGCTTACGGCAGAATTGCCTCTGGAGGGTAGATTGCCTATGGCCGGGGAGTTCTCAGTATGACCTTGAAATACAATCCAACAGCCTTGGGGATCCTTGAACCATGACGGTCATACCTGAACACGTCCCCTGGGGGGACCTGGGCGCTAACACTGATGGAGCTGTGACAAGAGCTACTGTCCCCTAAGCCAGGACAGTTCCCACCTGCTGAATATGGAGCTCATCACCTTGTACCTGAACTGCCACTTGGAGATGGAGGCAAGAAAGAGGAGCCCCTGAAGACCCGCAGAAGAGACGCCTGATCCTGCCTTGTATCCTCCTAGGTCAATCTGACGTCAAGTGTGGCCTGTGTTAATCTCATGTGTCTGAATGCTCAGCTAAACCTAAAAGGACCCCGTCTGAGCACCGCCAAAGCCCTTCTATGGTAATGAACACATTACTACAGACGTCCTAATCACTCCACTCTTGCCCTTACAAACACACGATTGAGTGCGTTGTCATAATTAGCAGATGATCTGTAGATGTGTGTCAGGGAGTTGCAGTTGCTTGCATATAATTAGTTTTCTAAAATAAACAAAGTCTTATTTACATAATGAATCCACTGAGCAAAGGCTGTTCTCCTTCAAGCTACAAACGATACAGATTTCAGATACAGAAATCTGAATTCGTTGGAACTGAGAGAATGTGAGAGGATCGAGTGTGGGTCTCACCCAGCCTGGTTCTCTTTGCTCCCAGGCTAGCGGAGGGTTTTCACACACTCCCTCAGAAGGGCAGAGGTGAAATGTGTTTATACATAAACAATACAGAGGTCTGAAAGCAGAGACACGCACAAAGGAACATTCTAAATGTGCTTTGGGGAAAATAGAAGAGTTTCTAAAAGGGGTAACAGGTGAGAGGTCAGAAATGGAATATTCATATTTAGGCAGGACGAACAAAGGCAAGTCACATTAGTAAATGCATAGAGTGTGGTTCCTACCATATTTCCCCCAAAATAAGACCAGGTCTTATATTAATTTTTGCTCCAAAAGACGCATTAGGGCTTATTTTATATTACGAGCGTCCTGAAAAACCATGGTAGGGCTTCTTTTCTGCTTAGGTCTTATTTCCAGTGAGGTCTTAAACACGGTATTAAGAAGAAAGGGCACTAGATATACAGAAAGTGCTAAAAAAAAATGTATACACATTTTAAGAAAGGAAAAAACTGTATTAAAATTATAATCATATATACCGATAATGAAAGACGAACACAAGTCCCATGTATATATTTTTTGGCACCCCCGTTATTATTTATGTACATACAAACACTATATATGTAGACAGGATTCTGACTGAAGTATTAAGAGCAGTTTTAGTTGTTCTCTATAGCAAAGGGAAAAACTTGGATCTTGCATGGCTTACATTTTCTACTGCTTGTCCTTCCAAAATAAAGATGAAGCTAGGAATTATTTCTGTAATGAAAACAAAATTGTAATTGAAAACTACCTTTAAAAAGTATTTGCCTACAGCATAAGGAATATAGTCACTCACTTTGTGATAATAGCATAGTACAGAGTCAGATGGTTGCTGGACTTATCGTGGCGATCACTTCTTTAAGTAGATAAATGTAGAATAACCACGGTGTACCCCTGAAACTAATAGACTGTATGTTAGCTTTATTTTTAACAAAAATGCTTTTTTAAGTATTTGCAAAAAAGTGTGTGTGGGGGGGATTTACAACAGAATTCCCTTTTAATACCAAGCTTCTCCGACGCATTTAAAATGTGATCAGTTTTCAGAAATCCAGTTTACCCTTTCAGAGGCTCTGACCGGAGAAAGTCATTTGTATCACGGGCAGACAAATGGAGGAATCTACAGACAGACAACTCATTGCACACAGAAGAATTATTACATTTTTCTTTTTCTAACACCGTGGCCGTGGGGTCCTGGGACTATAAAGGTCAAGATGGCCAGAATCCCTGAGATCTCTCTCCCTCTTAATTTTCCAAATGGCTGACTGTACGGAATTGGTGCCAATTTACCCACATAAGTGTGGCCACACAGCCAGAGGGAGAAAACTGACAAGAATGTTTATATCTAACTGTATCTATAGGATTATATCCATAGAGACATGTCCGTGTTTCTCAACCATTTTATTTTTCGTTATGACCCATCAAGGAAACTTTTTAGATGTTTTTTTCCTAATCATCACCCCCCAACTCCCAGTGAAATATTAACACCACAGATATATATGTTTATGTAGATGGCTCTTTGGAAGGTCACAAACTATTGCAATATCAAGAAGTTGTTTGTTTGGTTTTTCTTGTCTCCCTCCCCCAAGACCCAATTTTTGCACCACTGGGGGTGATTTCATCCCTGTTGAGAATACACTGTTGAGAATATAGTGTGTGTGTGTGTAAAACAAAGGACCAGTATATACTTTCCACTTTCTTCATCATATTTCCTGTGTTGTCTCAATTTCCAAAGAAATCAAGTATTACTTTTAACTTTCACCTTGGAAAACAACAATACAGTTCTCTCCCCTTATCCGTGGGGGATACGTTCCAAAGCCCCCAGTGGATGCCTAAAACTGCAAATAGTACTGAACCCTATATACACTGTTTCCCCTATATACATAGCTATGATAAAGGTTAATTTATAAGTTAGGTACAGTTAGAGATTAGCAACAATAAATAATAAAATAGAATTACAACAACAGACTGTAAACAAAAGTTACGTGAGTGTGGTCTGTCTGATAACCTATCTGATAACCGAGACAGCTACTAACTAACAGGTGAGGAACGTACACAGTATGGAAATGCTGGACAAAGGGATGGATGGTTTGCATCCTGGGTGGGACAGAGTGGGATGGAGCAAGATTTCATCACGCTACTCAGAACAGTGCATAATTTACAACACATGAAATGTTTATTTCTGGGATTTTCCATTGAATATTTCGCACCACAGTTGACTGCATGTAACTGAAATCATGGAAAGCAAAACTGTGGGTACGGGGGGACGACTGGAATCTTTTTTCCCTTTACGTGTATGTGTGTGTGTATGCATGTGTTTAGTAAAGACATAGGAGTAAAATTACGTGCTTAAGCTCAAATGTCAGAAAGAAAGAAAGAGAGCAAGAGAGAAAGAAAGGACAGAGGGAGGGAGGAAAGAAGGGAGGAGGAGGTAGGGAAGGAGGGAAGGAAGGAAGGGAGAGAGAGAGGAAGGGAGGGAGGGAAAAGGAAAGCAGGATAAATGTTTTTGACTAAGAACAAGCCCAGCTGTTCTGGTAGATTCCAACACACCTAGACTGCAAGGCTCCCAATGAGGTGAGAAACATGCTATAGCTATTATAATATTTTCTTGTTTTCTTGCCATAGTCTTTCTAAAAATGCCCATGAGATATCATCGAGGACAGGAATGAAACCCAAATAGACCATCTGATAAACACCACCTGAACCATCCTTGTCATTTCACGTTTTCAGTGCTGGTCACAGCCCACGAAAATGATGTCGCCGTTCACTAATGAGTCATGACCATAGATTTTAAAACATCAATATATTCCAACCTCTTTGGTTCACAGAAAAGAGAGCCAAGGCTCAGAGAGGTTAAATCCACGGTCACAAGGCTACTTCCTGGCAGTACCAGGAAGAGCTCAGACCAAGGTAAATGTTGGCCAATGTTACCCATCTACCTATTAGCACGCAAGGTCTTCTCTCCATAAACTCTTCATTAATCTTCCTGCTCAGAATTCATCTCTACCCCGTTCCCCCTGGCCACACAAGTCCAGGCAGGGTATCATTCTCTCTAACTTGGATCTTTTTTAATGCTCAAAGTTCAAGTGTCCTAAAGGTCCCTGATGATCTGGGGGCACGGTCTCAGGCCAAGTGGTCACATGGCATCGTCCACATCACCAAACTGACCACTCTGCAGCTCTCCTCAGCTGGCTTCTTGCAATGAAGCTCCAGCATGAGGTGAACCAGGGAATACCTTCTGTGGGGAACTGTTGAGCTTGCAAAACTGGGCAGAAGAAGCCTGATGAGCAAAGCTGAACTTCGCCTGAATCCTGATATACAATTTCAAAAAACACTGAAGCCTGGCCCAATTCATTTGGAAGACCTTGAGAAAGTGGGCAATTCAGCCCTATCGTGACAAAACCAATCCCATAGGGGTCTCGGGAAAGGCTCATATTGAAAGAGTGGTATTGGCATAAAAACAGAAACGAAGGCCAACGGAACTGAATCAAGGGCCTGTAAATAAACCATAACAATATTTGACAAGGGAGTCATGAATACTCAATAAGAAAAGCATAATCACTTCAATAAATGGTGTTGGGAAAACTAGATAGTTACATGCAAAAGAATGAACTTGGACCCCTACCTTACACCATTCAAAAAAAAAATTACCTCAAAATGGATTAAAGATTTACATGTAAGACCTAAAACTGTAAACTCCTAGAAGAAAAAATAGGGAAAATAGCTCCCTGACATTGGTCTTGGCAACAATTATTTTTGATTTGACCCCCAAAGTACAAGCAACCAAAAGTAAAATTCAGCAAGTGGGACATCAAACTAAAAGGCTTCTGCACAGCAAAGAAAACAACATAAATAAATAAATAGGCAACCTACAGAATGGGAGAAAATATGTATCTGGTAAGGGATGAATATTCAAAATAGATAAGAAACTCCTAAACTCAACAGCACACACACAAAAACACACACAAATAATCTGATTAAAACATGGGCAAAAAGCCTGAATAGGCATTTTTCCAAAGAAGAGATATAAATGGCCACCAAGGACATGAAAAGGTTCTCAACATCACTCTTCATTAGGAAACACTAGTCAAAACCATAGTGAAGCATCACCTCACACGGTCAGAATGGCGAGTATAAAAATAACAAGAGACAACAAATGCTGGCGAGAGGATGTGGAGGAAAGGAAACCCTGTGCACTGTTGGTGGGAATGTAAATTCATGCAGCCACTGTGGAAAACAGTATGGCGGTTCTGTCAAAGCACTAAAAATGGAGCTCCGGTTATTTGATTAACATCAGTTCTCACGAGGCCCAAGACTTGTCTTTTGTATCTTTCCATGATACCCCACCAACTCGTCCAGAGCCTAGAACATACCACATTTCATCACTTCGAAGACGCACATATTTTTACATTTGCGGCAGGATGCATCTCACAATGTCTTAGATTCAGCCACACAGGGCAGGAGAGTTCAGGAAACACTGGCTGAATTGGGGGAGACCCTCACAGGAGGGTGCTACTCTGAACCCCCTGAAGGGCGACGGCTGACACGGGTAATAGGAGAGGTTGGGTGTGTGTCCCAGAGAGTCCTGGGACCCTCACCAGCGCTCATGCAGCACTGTGTCACACAATTAACATGTCACGGGAACGTGGGTTCTCTACTGCTCGAGGCGGGAGGACAGCAGCAAAGGAGGGAGCCTGAGATTGGGGCAGACCCTGAGCACCTCTGTGTCACTGCCCCCACACATTGCCCCCTTTCCTACTCTTTTCTTGGTGTCATTGGTTCAGCATAATGGTCACTTTTGCCCCAAGAATGGAGGCTACACAGCTCCCTGGAGGGAACAGGACTTGCTGCCTGCACAGGGAGGGGGTACAAAAGAGGAACTACCACAAGATGCCCCCAGGCCCACTGACCACTGACTAAGGCCATGGGCACTGCCCACAGCCATCACTGCCCTCCCCTCAATGGCGCTAGGTATTCTACCTACACCTGGAGAATACCTAGCCAATTCTGGATAAATGCCCAAGTCAAAGGTGAGTGCGCACAGATGTGGGGTAGGGGAAATCCCTGAGAGTCTTTGCAATGTCACAAGAAGCCAGAGTGAAGGCCAGGTTCAGCCAGGGCCTCTGCACTTCACGTTCCCTACAAAAGGCTGGGCCAGCCCTGCCTGCCTTTGGTTCATGCCAGAGTGCCCTGTGGGGTCTCTGGCCGGCCTCAGCCCTCGATGGGCCCTCACACACAGGAATTGCAATGTCATGCGCCCCACTGTTCCCCTACATCATAGCTGCAGGACTTCCAGAGCGTGGGTCTGGGCTTTTCACACACAACGAATTTAGACTCGTTACCATATCTCCTAATAAGACTATGCATAATCATTTCATCTTCTGTGCCTTAACTGCAATCTTGTTAAATGTAAATATTTGAAACTTGCTACCCACGTTTGTAACCCTGTTTAGCATGTCTTCCCATCTTTAAAAACACTGAGAACCTCAAAAGAATGCACAGGACCGAGGCCACAGTTAGCCTCTGAGGGGCACTACAGAGACCCGCCCGACTCTCCCCATGTAGCCAGCATTAGCCACAGATACCGTGTCACCCTCTGCTGGCAGCAAGAGCCCCCACACCAGAGCCAGGCACACACTGTACCCGCTTTCATGACTTTCTCCCCTGGGTGCCTACGACCCAACCCTAAACTTGTGTATGCCACACTTTGCTCTGACAGTCCATAACTCCACTCCCTGAGCCACCCCCACCCCAAGCAGACCTGGACATGCCTCTTAGTTATAATCCCTGAGCATGTCGCATGCACAGGGTCAGTCTAGCGCCATCCAGGACGGTAGCCATTGGCCCATGTAGCCATCCCACTTGGAACGCAGTCAGTCCATATGGAGATGAACCGTGGGTGTAAAATACACACTGGATTTTGAAGACTTAGGAGGAAAAAAAGAATGCAAACTATCTCAGTAATACTATTTTACACGAATTCTATGTTGAAGTGATAGTATTTTGATATATTGAGTTAAATGACACATATTATGAAAATTACTGTCACTTGTTCTTTTTGCTCTTTTGCTCTTTTTCTCTTTTGTTCTTTTTGCTCTTTTGCTCTTTTTCTCTATTGTTCTTTTTGCTCTTTTGCTCTTTTTCATGTGGCCACTAGGAAATGCAGGGTTGCCTCTGCAGCTCACATCCTATTTCTAAGAGGAGCACTAGAACAGACCCTGCAGGGGTTGGCACACAACGCTGTCAAGGGCGGGATGGTAAATATTCCTGGCTTTGTGGGTGGCACTCAACCCCCCCCCCATCGCAGCAGGAAAGCAGCCACAGATACAACCCACAGGAATGAACTTGGCTGTGTCGCAATGAATTCAGATTTGGCCCCTAGATGACAGTGTGCCCACCCCTACTGTAGACTGTTATTAGTGCTAAGAAGGGTCCTTTTTGGAAAATTCCATTCTATTCCTTTTCTCACAGGCCCTCAGTCAAAAACAAACAAAAACAACACTTTTCATTCACCTGGAGGAGGGACACACAAGTCGACGGGAGGCTTCCGTGACTTGGGGCCACCAGCCCCTGGCAGCCCCAGGCTCAGCTATCCCAGGGCTCCCAGCAGGCACTTACTTGGGCGTGTGGGCCTCATCTACGCGGTGAGCCAGCTGGAATTCGTGGGACTTGCTCCGATGCAGGGCCGTGAAACCCGGGAGCAAGTGGATCAGCTTTCGGGAGGAAGGTGGCGGGGTCCCCGGGGGCTTCAGCTTGTTTTTCCTCCTCATGGGCGGCGGTGTGCCAGGCGGCGTTGCGGTGGTGACGATATTGGGGGTGCGCGGCGGGGTGCGGACCGCGTGCCGCTGCCGGGGCGATGGGGGCAGGGAACGGTGGCCCGACTCCAGGGGCGGTGGCGGGCACAGGCCCGGGTAGGCGTCCACAGTGAGCCTGTCCACGTGGGTGTACACGGGGGTCCCGGGGGTGGGGCCAGCGTGACAGTGCTGGACACACTTGGACTGGACCCTGGGGCTCTGGGAGAGGTGAGTGCGGATCCACGGGGTTGGCTCCGAGGGGCACACAGGGCTGTTCTCCTTCCCCGTCTCCGTGGCGGGCCACTGGATGGTCCAGTCTTGTTTAGAAAGGTTGCCCCCTAGTTGGAACAAAGGAACAGAGAGACATGGGTCAGGCCCGAGAAAGCCAGGTGAGTTACACCATCTGCACGGACGGATGCACGGTACATCGTACAGACACTCGGCAGGTTAGAACATCGGCCGGCTACACTGTGTGCACATTTACATAAACTCGACCACACCACGTGGCCCCTCCCAAAAGAGAATGAAATGCCTTTGTCGGCCCTCTCATCATAAACCCCCCTTCAACAGCCTTGCCCTCCACTGTCCCAGGTGGAGAAGCCCACATCTGAAATGTCCTGAGAAGCGAAGAGTTACTTCTTGCCTTTTAAGTTTCCAACGGTCTTAGTTCCAACGGTCCCAAGGCGATTTAAAGGATTTTCAAGGATAATCTTTCCCTTCCATAGCAATTGTAATACCTAACCCCCAGGTGAGATGCATGAATTCTGCAGAAGTCAAGTTCACCCCCGGTCCTTCCCTGGCCACCCTTCTGCCACTGCACGCTTCCCGATCTATGCCTCACGTGTTCTCCATGAATTCATCCAACCAGCACTTTCTGAATGTGCCAGGTGCTGTGCTTGGAAAGGGCACAAGAAACCACACCCAGGCCGGGCCCTGGTCCCTAGCCTTCCATTCTGCTGACATGACACACACGAGAACACACTCATGAAAGGATTGTAGCTGATGTCAGCGCTGGGAGGGAAGCCAACAGAATGACATGATCAGAAGCGTCCTGGCAATGGTGAATGGTTAACCAAACCGTGGTGCATACAAGCCATAGAACCACTTGGCCACAAAGAGGAATGAACTATTGAGGGACTCAGCAACGTGGGGACGCTGCAGACTATGCTGAGCGACCAAAGCCAGCCCCCAAAGCTTGACTCCACTGACGTATCATTTTTGAAATGACAATATTTAGAAATGGAGGATAGATTGGTGGGTGTCAGGGGTTAGGCATGATGGACACAGGAAGGACACAGGAAGGACACAGGAAGGACACAGGATGGGTGTGGCTATAAAAGGACAACACAAGAGACACTTTGTAGTGTTGGAACTGTCCAGGGTCTCCCCAGGGGAGGTGGATGCGTGAACCCACCCAGGTGATAAAATTGCACAGAACTAAGTACATACACACACACGAGAACAAATAAAACTAGGGAAATAACAAGATCAGTGGGTTGTATGAATATCAATATTCTAGCTGTGGTATCATACAGTAGTTTTGCAAAAGGTTACCATTGGGAGAAACTGAGCAGACTGTACAAGGGAGCTGTTACGGGCTGAATGTCTGTCTCGCCAAAATTCATACATTGAAATCCTACCCCCCCAATGTGATGGTATGTGGCAGTGGGGCTTTGGAGTTAATTAGATTGAATGTGGTCTCATGATGGGAATAGCACTCTTATAAGGAGATGAGGGGACAAAAGCTCCAACTAAAGGCCACCTGAGGCATGAAGGTGGCTGGTTACAAGCCAGGAAGTGGGTCCTCAACAAGAACCAAATCTGCCGGCACCTTGATCTTGCACGCCCAGCTTCCGGAACTGTGAGAAATAAATGTCTTTTGTGTAAGCCACACCGTCTACGGTATTTGTTACAGCAGCCCAAGCTGACTAGGTACCTCTCTATTATTTCTCATCATTGCATGTGACTCTTCAATTAGGCCAATAAAAATTTCAAATGAAAAACTTAAGAATAACAGAGTGCGGGCGGAGGAGGGCTCACTTTAGGAAGAGTGATCAGCCTCCTCTAAGGGAGTGACATTTAAGCTGATGACAAGAAGGAGACGGTCATGCTACGAGCCAAGGAGAGAGCATGGCAGGGGTGGGGGGCAGGGAAGACGACGAGAAGGGCAAAAGCATAGAGAGGGGAAGGGGCTTGTGTTTTTAAGTCTTGTAACAGTTCATTAGAAAAAAATGGAGACATTAAACAAAAAATCCCCACTGTCATGAATAAAACTTTGGTTTTCAAGCCTGACATAAGCTAAGTCAAGAAATAAAATAAATCTAATCATGCACTAACATTTCTTCGCTCCCTGGCTGTATCGAGAGGGCAAATACAAACCTGGGGTACATGTTCAGACTCTCAAGCTACAAAGGGCAGCCGTTCTTCATCCTCCTTGCTGAGAGGTGGAAAAGCGTAAGAGTCAAACACTACCAAACGTACAGGTTCCAATCCATACCATCTAAGTTAGGGCAGGCACTTTCCTAGGTCCCTTTTCTGGGTACCTTCTCGACGGCAGTGTGCCCAAGGTGTAGTGACAGTGGGCTGAGTGGCTCAAGGAGAGGCTGAAAGGACAGGTCACCTCCATCCAGTCGCCTTCAGCTGCCTCACGCTGGGCTCCCCGGCACCCTTGACCTGTCTAGTCCTTTCTCCGTATGTCTTTCCACAACATTCCTCTGCTCGTGTGCCCCACCTACATCCAGTGGGCCCCTTTGAGCAACAAGAACGGATGCCCACTCACCAGTGCACCAGCGTCTCTGGGACCCATTTAATCACAAAGGGACAGAAGGAGCAGCAGGTGTATACATTCTGGGCCAGCACCTTGGGCTCCAGCAGGACTCCATGGTAAACGGATCCCATCCACTGGGGCTATGTGGTTTCCAAGCCACATCATCAGGAAGCACCAGCCCCTCCCCTGGTGTGATTGGGGGCTGGATTATAACAGTGATATTATGGGCAGAGCCTGACCTCCAGTCCCAAACCTAGTTCTCAGCATTTACCCATTGGGAGGGTCAGCCCTTCCCTTGGCATGAACAGGGGTTTGGGGCCCGAGACTTGGGGATTCAGCAGTATAGCCAGGCAGGAACTTAGCTTCCATCCCATTTTCATTCCTAGTTGGGGGAATGCCAGTCCCTCCCTTGGCATGACCACAGGGCAGGGGTCCAAGCCTCGCACTCACAGCTGCATGATGTGGGGAACCAGCGCCCCCACCTGGCCTGTGACCGGGCTTGACAGTTGTGAACCCTTGGCTGCTATGGTTTCCAGCAGCTCTGTAGGAGGCCAGTCTCGGAACCAGTCGTGTCGAGCCCTACCTCTCAGCATCCATCCCCTTCCACTCAGGAAAGCCAATCCCTGGATGGTCCTCCACTGCTCTTGTTTCCAGCCTCCAGGCTTGAGTTTCTGCCTCCCTCAAAACACGTCCAGCCATACTGAACTATTATTATAGTTGCATTCTCCCGACTTGCCACGTTCTGTCATCTCCTGGCTTTCTCTGACATTGGATTCCGCTTCATACGGGGAGCACGTATTTATTTGAGGTAAACCTCATGGAACACCCAATGCATCATTTTAAAGCCAACAATTCCATTGCATCTGGTACGTTCACTGTGTTGTGCAGCCACCACCTCTTTCGAAGAACCAAAGCATTTTTCTCTCTGCAAAAGGAAACCCTGCACCCATTAAACAGTTTCTCCCAGTCCCTCCTCCTTGCCCCAGCCCCTGGCCACCACGAGTCTGCTTTCTGTCTCTATGGATTTGCCCATTCTGGACATTTCATGTAAATGGAACCATATACATACATAGTGTATGATTCGTGCCTGGCTTCTTCCACTCAGCATAATGTTTTCGAGGTTCATCTAAATTGTAGCATGTGTCAGTTCCTTTTATGGATGAATACTATTCCATTGTATGGACATACCACATGTGTTTATCCATTAGTCAATCAATGGACATTTTGGTTGCTTCCATCTTTTGGCTATTGTGACTAGTGCCACTGTGGTCATCCACACACAAACATTTAAGTGCCTGCTTTCCATTCCTTTGGGTCTATGCCTGGGAGTGGAATTACAGTGGACACTGATTTCATCACCGCTCTTCCCACCAGACATCGTATGTTAAAGGTAGGGAAATGAATGACAGACACCCACCCCGGGGTCTGGCACGGTGAATGCCTGGGGAGGAAACGGGATGAGTTCCAGGCATCCAGAATAGATGATTCAGTCACCCTTAATCACCTGCCCATGTGTCTGCATCGGCGTGGTGGTCCAGGCTCTGTGCTGACGGCTTCACTCAATTTATCTCATTAACTCACTCCTCACGTCACCCTGATAGCGGCTCACATGTCCCGTCACCTCCTCACCCTTCTCTAACTGACGTCACCCCCAGCACTGTTTTTTATACCAGAGCCCTGCTTTATTCCCCCTCCATAGCACTTGTTATCACACTGACATATCATAGATAATATATTGTATGTGACCTATTACAGGTAATGTATATGTTATGTATTTGTTCATCCCCTTCTCTTCTCTATTTCCCCACAAAGAATGTGAGCTCTGTGAGATGCTCGGTCAAGGGTAGCAGCAGCAGCTCAGTCTGAGAAGCTGAGGACCTGGGGTAGGGCTGTGGTGGCAGAAATGGAGACAAGTGGATTGACTGGTATAAGAGGAGGAGAAAAAAATAGCTAACCTGTGTTGAGAACTTACTGCATTCCTAACACTGCTGCTCCAAGTGATTTACTTGTATCGAATTATAGAGCCACACAACAATCCTACCGAGTAGACAAAAATTATTCTATTTTATAGATGAGGGAACTGAGGCATAGAGCAGTTTAAGGACTCACTCAAGACCAGACACCCGGGAAGGACAGCTGGGCTTTGGGTCCACACCCTTAACCATGAGCCTAAGCCAAGGCTGACATCCTGGTGTCCAGCCTGGGTCCCACGGTGGCTGGCAGCACCGATCACAGTGACAGGAAACACAGGAGAAGGAAACGGAGCGTAGAAGAGATGGTGCGCTCAGGGCCAGACAAAGCGAGTCGGGAGGTCCTGCAGGACAGGCAGGAGGAGACGACGAGGTGCAGGAGAATTTCACCTGCTCCTTCTTCTCCCTGGACTCCTGGGATCACTCCTCGGGAAGAAGTTATTTTTCTAGCCTGAGAAAATTGTTCTTAAGAGTCTAATACCGCCCGAGACTATCCCAGAGAGTGTCAGGCTTATCTCAGATTTTTTTTTTTTTTAACAAAGCAAGACATGGCTTAATCACGTTCACCTGTCTCCTCTCCCATCTGATCCCTGAGTCACCAGCGCAGACATCCCATGACCCTGAATGACAGGTCAGGGAGAGGAGGTCTGAGCACCTCACCCACTGCCTGGCTCCCTCAGCAGAAGAGAAATCTCCGCGTGTACACTTGCTTTCTGAAGCACAAAATAACAAGAATTGTAAGTAAACATTAAGCAAGTAACTAACAGTTTGTATATGCACAGCACCCCCGGAACGTTGCACATGATGCTTAGAAATTAACTTGCCCCAATATTTCCTTCCTGTGACTCAGTTTCTTCATCTGTAAAATGGGGATAACACCTAGCATTTCCCCTAGGATTGTGCTGAGGATTAAATAAAACCATTCAAGTAGAGCATTGCGTGTCATCTCAGGCACATAGTCGAGGTTGCGTGAATGTTTATGTAAAAGGGGAGTAAAACCATCTATTTCCCATAATGCTGGTGAGGATTAAATGAGATAAGCATATAAAATGCTTTGCATTCAGTGCC
Organism: Rhinolophus sinicus; assembly: GCF_036562045.2. NCBI lineage: Eukaryota > Metazoa > Chordata > Mammalia > Chiroptera > Rhinolophidae > Rhinolophus > Rhinolophus sinicus. Next base: position 28,361,303 of record NC_133765.1, on the reverse strand, counting down.
TGTGTCCTTGAGGTGGCCCTACAGAAAGCAAACCCATGAAGCAAAAGCCACTGAGCCTTTACTGTAGTTGAATTGTATCCCCTCAAAAGACATGTTGAAGTCTTAACCCTCCGGACCTGTGAAGGTGAACTTATTTGAAAATAGGGTCTTTGCTGATGTAATCAAGTTAAGATGAGGTCATCCTGGATTAGAAAGCGCCCTACATCCAATGACTGGTGTCCTTAAAAGAAAAGGAGAGGACACAGAGAGGAGAAGGCTATGTGACAACAGAGGCAGAGACTGGAGGACACAGCTACAAGTCAAGGAAAGCCCAGGATTGCCAGCAATCACCAGAAGCTGGGAGAAAGGTATGGAACAGACAGTCCCCCAGGGGTCTTCTGAGGGAGGGTGGCCCAGCGACACCTTGATTTTAAACTTCAAGTCCCCATAAGTGTAAGAAAATATGTTTCTGCTCTTCTGTACCACCTATTTTGTGGTGGCTTTGTTACAGCAGCCCTAGGAAACTAATACAGCCCTCAACCAGGAATCAACGCCATTTACGGAATACAGACTGGGGGGTTATGGTATAAAATTTAGGTACCTGCCAGACCCGGTTAGGGGATTCAGTGCTTCTCTTGCCTTCCCTGTGAGGCTGGTGCTATTGATCTATTTTATAAATGAGTTCTGGATGAGTGACAGGACTTGGCTAAAGTGCCACAGTTGGTATAATAGTAACCTACACTCTCACCCTTCCCCACTCCCCGATCACACGGCATCCTGCAGTTGAGCTGGGACCCACTACCTCCCTAAGTCTACAGTTCTTTCACACACACACACACACACACACACACACACACACACACACACACACCCCTAACTCTATGGGTTCAAGGAAGCACTGAGTTTCCCCCAAAGAATCCCTGTCCTAAAGTTGTTTCAAAGTCTGAGAGATGAAGAGAGAGAAAGAAAAAGCGTTATCCCTTTGCCAAATTCCAATCTCTATCAAATTCTCTTCTCTCCACCCCTACATCTCAAAATCAGAAGTTTGGGGGTGAAGAAGCAAAGCCTCATGTCATCAACCAAATTTCCAGCTGCTCAATTGACAGGGATTCAAATTCTCTGCCGAGGCTTCAGAGAAGTGTTTCACTGATGGGCTATGTTATATCAACTCTTCCCCTCTCTCTTTTGATCCTCTTTTTAATAAAGTCTGAGGGAAAAAAGGTAATTTTTCATTTTAAATAGGGAAGGTGTGTACCAAGGTGCTCGGAAGGGTTATTAATCGTAACCCTTGTTATCTTGTCATCCATTTTTGGAGAACCATTTTATTTCAAGTCTTGAAATGGGCGGGGAGAAAGGAATGGGTTTTAAGAAATGAAAGGTCTGAGGATTGATTAAAGACATTTCAAGGTGCAGGGGTTTTTCTTTTGACATTCTCTGATAAGGGACTTAGAGAAATAAAAGGCATTCTCAAGAGAGAAAATGATTTCAGAAAGTCTAGGCAGGTTTCTAACGTCTTTGTCCCTTCCCATTAATATTTTATAAACAAGTAAACGAGTGGCTTGGCATTCGTCTCAATTTCAGAGCCAGCATCAAATGTGTATAGGCTTTAGCCCGTCACCAGCACGACTGGCAAAGAGTCTACTACTCCAGAATCACCACTGCTTCTGTGACTATTTCAAAGCACTTGTTGGTTTAATCCTCAAAAGTTTTTACTTTAATCCTCATAATTTTGCAGCAAGAAACAGAACCTTTAGATGCTGGTGGAAAATGTTTGGCGTCATTGGTAACGCAAAAACATAGTAGCAAGGATAAATATTATTAGCACTAATAACAGTTACTGTTTATTGAGCATTTACTATATGCCAGATAGTATTCTAAGTAATTTATATGCATCACCTCACACTAGCCTCACAAGACCCCAGTGAAGAAAAGTCTGCTATTGTTTCCATTTTACAGTGGAGGGAATGGAGGATTCGCTAAGAGACCGAGTAGCCCAAGGCCACACAGCTAGCAAGTGGTAGAGTTCGGCTTCTAATCCAGGTGTGTAGCCCTCACCACTACAGCTCTCCCAGGAGCCTCCCAACTCCCTCAGGAAACGAGAGACCCATCCAGAAAGCCCTTGAAGGCTGAACCATTTCACACAGACCTTTTGAATCAGCCCCAGGAGCCACACCTTCTGACCCTTCAAATAATGACACTCGACACTCGTTTTAGCCACAATCCCTGAAAGGGTGAAATCTGAAATCCAGGAAGATTTTTCCAAGTTTCTAGTTTGCAGGACTTGCAAAAAGAAGCGAACAGGGACAAATGAAAACCATACAGTTGCCAAAGCAATTCAACATTGGCAAGAATCTTAATCTAAGGCCTCATTAATGAGCTTGGCATCGGGCCAAACCGTGGGTCCCACTGGGCATTGTCCCTACCCCAGGATGGTCCCAAGTAGAACCAAACAAATGCACTGACCCGAGTCTGCGCAGGTCGGACAGCTGGGAGACTGGCCAAGGTAGGGAGCTTGGGTTCTGACCCAGTAATGCTTCCCAGGTCCTGCTCTAGAAGGCATTTGTGATTTTATTACCTAGCAGGAGATCTGGCTGGATTAACCTTCAGTCACTAACTTTAGGACAGCTTTCCTGTTTTAACAAAGCTTTTCTTTTCTAATTTATTTTTCGCTGATGTGAAATTCACATTAACCATTTTAAAGGGTAGAATTCAGTGGCATTTAGTACATTCACAATGTCGCCTCTACCAATTTCCAAAAATTTTTCATCACCCCAAAAGAAAATCCTATACCCATTAAACAGTCACTCCCCATCCCTCTTTCTCCTGGCCTCTGGCAACCACTAATCTGTTGTCCATCTCTATGGATCTACCCAGTCTGGATAGTTCATGTAAGTGGAATCCTACAATATGTGGTCTTCTTTCACTTCGCATAATGTTTTCAAGGTTCATCCACATTGTAGCAGGTATCAGAATCTATTCTGTTTCATGGCTGAATAATATCCCATTGTCTGGGCAGACCGACCACCTCTTGTTTATCCATTCACACTTAGGGTGTTTGTACCTTTTGGCTATTATGAATAGTGCTATGAACATTCGCATACAAGTAATTTGTTTGAACAACTGTTTTCGGTCCTTTTGAGTGTATACCTAGGAGTGGAATTGCTGGGTCACATGGTCACTCTATGTTTAACCTTCTGAAGAACGGCCAACTGTGTTCCACAGCAGCTGCACCCTGTTACGTTCCCCCCAGCAAGGCACGAGCGTTCTGATTTCTACACATCCTAGCCAACTCGTTATTGCTCTTTGTATTGTTACCATCCTGCGAGCATTTAACAAAGCACTTTTAACGATGGCCATAGCTGACGTTCATTGAGTGCTTACTGCCAGCCACGTTTCTAACACCAGCTCCCTCCTCTTCATGCCTTATTTCATTTAATTCTCACAACAATCCTTTTAGATTTGGTGAGCAAATTAGGGCTTTGGAAAAGCTGAAATGCTTGCCAAAAGCCAAGGTCCAAACCACAGAGCATGTCCTCTTGGCTGCCACACGACATACGGCATATCTGAACGTATCCTTACGGTCACCCAAGGGGAGACACAGTATCAGCCCCATTTTTCAGATGGAGAAACTGAGCCTCAGACAGGAGTATGGACTTTCCCACAGACAGGTCCACCCATCTAGAAAATTCTATGTCCATCCGACTCGACACCTGACTGTGTAAATATTCTTTTTTTCTTTTTTTTTTGTAAATATTCTTTTATATGATTCAGCGTTTTAATTGTCAAGTACAATTAAAATCATGACTAGGCTACATCCAACCTCCAGAATGAAGACAGCAAATGCCACCATCTCTTGGACATTTTAAACTGGGGGGGGGGGGGAAAGAAGAAGAAAAAAAGCCCTTCCTGGTTAATAACACAGAATCTCCATCAGGAGTATTGCACTAATACGCCGTCCAGAGAATCTTATGGTCTGATCGTGCAGCAAGCTTTGGAAGGATTGACTGAAGCCCCACATCGCATGAGGCCAGATCTGGAGGCCATGCTCAGGATTCCGTCTTCCACGCCATCATGTTACTGGTGGTAACGGGGTCCGACACTGTCCGCAGCAGCAGTCAATCCTTGGAGACATGAACCCCTGTGACTACATGTGGCCTTGGGCACAGCCCTGAATGCTCGTCATCATTCTGTAGTCACCATCTCCCCCTTCTGCTCGCTCTCTCCTCTCCTCCCATTTCGTTTTCCTCATCACCCGACCCCTCGGCGGAACTATTTTGTTATACGCGTCTCTCCATAAAGCTGGGGAAAAAATTGAACGAATATATTTTTGTCACGATGCTTACATTGTCTGTTGCTTCAAGAAATATTTCTGGAATGAATCCATTCTTGAACTCTCCTCCATTCTAACTGCCGTAATATTGATAATATGATTTGCACCATCCTGCATTCAGGCAAGAAATGAGGTGGGAAATGCCTCGCCGTAGCCAAAATTCCATTCACTCCCAGGGCTGCCCCGGATGGATAAAGTCTTGAGGAATAAAGACCCGGTAACCAGAGTAAGGTGATAGGAAGACATCCTTATCTTGATCCTGCCTCCTTCAGGGTCTACGTCCTCTGAGAAGCAGCTGTGTCTCTGTCCCCTCCAGCCCCTTACAGAAGGATGAGTTGCCCCATGGGCCTCTGAGGGAGAAGAAGGAGGTGAGATGCCGGGGAGGCCCATCTAGCTCGGACCAGCTCCCGGGGATGGGGCAGAAGAGAGTCCATGTCTGGAGGAGCCACGTCAGAGAAGGATGGCCTCTGACACTCTTCTAATTCCAGAACTCTCTGTTTCTCCAACACTCGGCCTCTTTTTGAGTGACAGGCATATATGAGTTTTACAACCTCTTGTGCTGGCAAATTTAAGAAAGCTGGAAGCAGTACTAGGTGACCTTAGGTGCTGCTATGCACCCTATTTTTATGTCCAAACACCTGGCTTGGAGAGCAGGTTTTCCCAATCCTTCTGTGTTTTCCCTTGCTGTGCGGATTCAGTGGGGCCGGCATCTGCTCTGATTTCTCTCCCAATTTCCCATGTGAAGACTTTGGAATCTGGTGTGGCAGGAGGTAAATTTGTTCAGGTTATCCACATAGCCTTGACCCAGGGGCAGAGAGAGAAATGTGGATGCATCCAGGAAAAAGGTGCTGGGTAAACTTTTCTTGTCTTTCTTCACCAAGACATCTGGGTTTAGCGTCTCCTCAGATAACTCCTGGCCACAAGATGGCAGAACCCAGTGGGGTTTGCATCCCAGCTCCACCTGGGACAGACCTGGAACAAATTGCTTAACCTCTCTGAACTGCAGTTTGTGCATATAAATGGGAATAATAAAAGTACCCACATCATAGGGTTATTCTGAGAATTCATGAAAATAAACAGTTGCCTGCCGTGGTTACGACGACTGCTGGTATTGTCACTTGGTAGTAATTCTGTTCCCTTCCCCAGGCAGCTAGATCCATGCATCTTTTGATTAGACACCCACTATTGCACAGGGTCGTTAGATCCACAAGATGGATGGCTTCTCCATCCACATAGAATGTACACCCTACATACCAGATTATGAAGATGTAGCATGATAAACAAGCTTAAAAGCTCATCAATAATTTTTATATTGAGTACATGTTGAAACAGTAATTTTTTGGGAAATACTGGGTCAAGTAAAATATACTGTAAAATGTAATGTCATTCCTCAAAAGGTTAAACATAGAATGACCATGTGATCCGGGAATTCCACTCCTAGGTACACACCCAAAATAACTGAAAGCAGGGACTCAAGCAGATACCTGTACATGGACGTCACAGCAACACTAGTCACAACAACCGAAAGGTAGAAACAACCCAAGTGTCCGTCAACGGATGAATGGATAAACAAAATGGAGAACGTCCATGCAATGGAATATTATTCGGCCATAAAAATGGATGAAATTCTGACACATGCCACAACATGGATGAATCTTGAAAATATTACGCTAAGAAGCCAGACACAAAAGGACAAATATCATTATGTTTCCACTTATATGAGATACCTAGAGAAGCCAACTTCATAGAGACACAAAGTAGAAGGGTGGTTGGCAGGGGCTGGGGTTGCTTAATGGTTGCAGAGTTTCCATTTAGGATGATAAAAAAACAATCCGTCTAGGGAACGGCAGCGGTGATCATTAGTCAACAGTGAATGTACTTACTACCACTGAACTGTACACATAAAATGTTAAGATGGGAAATTTTATGGTAGGTACATTTTACCATAATAATAATGTCACCTGTTTCTTTTCATATTTTTTAATGTGGCAACTAGAAAGTTTTTAATTACATACATAGCTTGCATTATGTTTTCTTCATACATATAATATCCAGCTAGACCCAGAACAGGAGGCCGGCCTTAAACACAGAATCCCACTTTAATTACTTAGCTACAGCAGAATAGAGGGAGCTGAGGGCTGGGAAGAGGCTTCTTTGAGGAGTAACCTTTGAGCTGTGGCCTGGAGGATGAGGCGTAGTTAATGAAGCAAAGAAAGAGGGACGAGTGTCCCGACCAGAACCAGCAAGTCCAAGGATGGAACCCCCTGGATGAATGCAAAGGGCCAGTGGGGCCAGAGTACAGATGATGGAGGGGTGGGGGCGGGGGGAGGAGGACTGAGGCAGGGGGAGGTGGGCAGGGACCTGCAGGCCAAGATGGGGAGCTGAGGACTTATCCAGAGGACAGTGCCATCTGTGATGTCACGGCACAAATGACGACCCCTTAGGAACCAAACGTATGGCACCTGAGTTGTGGACATTCCATGTCTGCAGTTAGACCATGAATCCTGGCACTTTCCATCTCCTCATACCATCTCGGCCCCTGGCACAACATTGACACCAGTAAATATTTGATCTGATGGAGGCCAACACAAGTGGGTCCGTTCCCCTAGAAGCAAACCTTCCCTGGCACCCAGCCTGCCACTGGAGCCCAGACATCATGCGAACGATGCCTCCGCAGGATATTTCTGAAAGGAGATGAGGCCCAGCCAGAGATAAAGAACAAAGGCAAAACTGAAAATAGCCCTCCTTCCAGGTCTGGACAGTAATTAAAGCTTTGAAACTGATAAAAAAAAATCTTAGACTCAGGGAAAACTAAGCGTGTCCAGAGATATTAGCCACGCTCATCGTTAACGTCACTCCATCCTGAGTCATTGACCCCATAGGACAATCTGATGCCGGCAGGGGAGGCACCAAGTCTGAGCTGCTCAGTAGCTTATGCGTCCTGCAAATGTTTATTGAGCACTTGCTATGACGTGCGTACTGGGGAGGGGCTGGGTGCCTCAGTTAGCTTCGTGCCAGCTGTAGTTGGCTCCTGACACCTGTCTTATATCTGGCATGACTCCTCGGACACTGCAGTAGGAACTTGCGGATATTGTACTCTCAAGGGTTAATAAGGAAACTCACATTTTTAAAGGACTTGCTATATACCGGGAACTATGCGAGACCTGGTGCCTAGATTATCTCATTTTAATTCTCACAGCCACACCGTGAGGTAAAAACCAGTATCCACAAGGTACAGATGGGACTGCGTGTTCCTGGTTCCGCAGCGACACAAATACTAAGCGAAAAAGTCAAAATGTCAACCCACGGTTCCTCCTTATTCCTCTCGTGGTGGAGGAGGAGAAGGGAGAAGCGGGAGAAGTTCGACAGAGCTAAAGAAGAAGAAAACTGGGATGGGGTAGAGATGGGAACAGGATACCCAGGCTCCCTCCAGGCCTCTACGGGCTGTCTCAGTACATAGCGGGAGGAGGTAAAAGGAGTGATGGTAACACATGCTAACACATTTCTGAAAGAGAAACGACACACTACAACCCACTGTGTTCAAGGATACAATGGTTTCACAATGACTGAACTCGATAAACATGTACTGAACCTTACTGCACGTTCGGCTCTGTGCTGCTCAGTGTTCAATATACAAAGAAAAAATAATTATGACAGTGATCGCCGTTACACTTCCTTACGTGCTGACTATGTGCCAGGCATGATTCTAAATACTCCACTTACACTACCTAATGCCATCCTTACAACGGTGCTACAAAGTAGATACTAATATTGTCCCCATTTTATAGATGAAAGCCAAGGGGGATGTGGCCTCTGACCTCTAGGGTCCCCTAGTGAAGGAAGGGAGATGAGGTGCCCAGATACGTGGCTTCAATACCATGTAGATACATTAGGCAAGACACCAGGTAGCAGGATGATCGCGCTCAGGTGAGGGTTTAGATCCTGACTTCACCTCTCTGAGACTCAGTTTCCTCATCTGTAAAATGGGGTAATATCACCTACCTCATAGGGTTGTTTTGAGAGTCTAGCAAGTTCACATTTATAAAATACCCACTCATCCCAGCTCTGGGTCTGGCCATGATGGAGCAAGCTCATCTTAGGAACCTATCTCTCCCACTGATTACAGCCAAAAACTCTGGGGGAAATACAAATGGAAACTAACTACCTGAGGATTCAAACAAGTAGCTAACAGCAGCGGAGGGGAGTAAAAACTGTGAAGAATGACCAATATGGCAGTGGTGAGTTTCCTTCATCTCCCACCTTTGCCTCGAAGGTGGGCAGAATCTAGTAAGTAAGCCCTGGTCATGGGGAATAAAGATCCCAGAGTAGCCAATCCTTCTAGCCAAGCCAAAGGATGGGAAAATGTGGCCCTGCGAGCAGAAGAATATGGGGAAAATTCTCTTTTTTTTTTCCTTTTTCCTCTCCCAGCCCTGCCCCCAACCCAGCCATAAAGCTGCACTCATATGACACAGAAACAACACAGGACCCTGGGACCCAAGAGAAAACCCATCCCTTTGGACAGAGGAATTGGAAATAGGAGCCAATGTTACGTGGATCCTGTAAGCAGGGAATCCATGGGTATTTTCCTCTCTCTTTCCTCTCGCCACTTCACTCCAAGGACAGGATCACTCATTCAGACTGTGCAACTGGGCAGGAGGCTAAAATTCCAATTGAACCTGCATCTTTTTGGCCAGAAGAACAGGAGGAAGGAAGCCGTGGGAAGCAGAGAATGTGGAAAACATCCTCTAAAGGAAAGAGCTAGAGAAGGGGATCCCTAGTTCTGTGTGTGACACGCTGCACATGCTCTGAACAAACCCAAACAGCAAAAACTTTCGGAGAAACAATCTGGCATTGGACCACCACCCACAGAAGGCAAGACAGAACGTGCAGCCTGTACCAAACCAGATGGACTGCTTAAGAAAATCAAAACAAAAGAAACAAACAAACAAAAATCAATATTCTCCAAAGGAGACCCAGAATCTCACAACAAATATTCCAAATGTCCAGGAGGTACTCCAAAACTACTCTAGTGTTTATTGATGTAACGCATATGACAACAATAACATGGAGAGTGAAAACCCAGATCAAAGTAGACTTAATAAATGACAACATTATACTTGCTCTACTCGGATATTTAAAAATGAAAGAAAGAGAGGAAGGAAGGAAGGAAGGAAGGAAGGAAGGAAGGAAGGAAGGAAGGAAGGAAGGAAGGAAGGCTTGTGGATTGGCTTCCCACAGGGAGAGAATTATTCCAACCCCTCATGAGACCTCCAGGTCTTCCTAACATCAACCACAGTGCCTGTCTTTATACTAAGCACAGTATGAAAACCTCGTCCCACCCTCTGGGTCCTTATAATCTAAGGGTAATTGTAATGATATAAACACTCAAATGGGATTAAAACCAAAAAGGATGTCATAAAAACAATAGCGTGAGGTGAGCCTCTTGAAATCTCTCCTGGAACTTACAACAAACAACTATAACTCCACAAAGGACTCCCTGAGCAGCAGACAGGCAAGACTAAGAGGCCCACTACTGCAATCACCTAAAGGTGGGCAAATTGCGCGAGTGAGGAAGGAGGGAGGGGAGAAGTGTGGAGACGGGGCCGGGTGGGCACAGGATGCAGACCTAGCTCAGTGCTCCCAGCTCACTGCATCCCGGAACTACCGCAGCTGTGGGAGAGGGAAGAACTCGGACTGCTAGGGCTCCGTTTATGGCCCACAGGGTTAACGGGGCAGCATATAACATGGCTGAACCCAACGCTCATTGCAGAGACCTCGGAGAAAAGACTGAGGGAAGAAGGCTGAAAACGGTGGTTTAAGCCCTCACTGCCACAGAGAACGGAAGCCTTAGGCACTGAGACTAGCTGCCCCCTCCCCACCCTCCCAGAGCTCACCCTGCCCCCACCTGCCAGTGCCAGAAGCAGAACAATCACAGTATCAGATCAAAAGAACAGAATATTTGCAGTTCTGGGAACTGTGGTCCACAGACACAGATTTGCAGCCCAACTAATTCCGGCAAAGGGGAGGGAGCTGTGGAAGCAGGACTGGCTGTGGTGGTGGTCGCTGCCATTGCTCTAGGGCACCTCTCACAATCCACCCCACCCCTGTCCCCACCTATCTGGGCGGATCCCTGCAGGAGTAAACAGAGCTGCTAAAACACATGGGCTCTGAATCTGGTGCAGGAAGAGCTTTGGAATTTCAGAAGCTCTCCACATCACCCCATGGAGGCAGTGCCTTGTGACCCAGGCTACCTGTTCACAGAGGAGAAGCTCGCCTTCCAGGGAATCCCCCATTATGTGAGAAGCCAGAATAGTGCAGAGAAAATATAACACTACAGTGTGAGAGAGAATAAAAGGCTGCAGTCGGAGAGAAAATAAAGCAGTCTACCAACAACTACTGGAAAACAAAAGAAAGACCTCTTCCTATCAACCTGTTGCAGAAGCCACTCCTGTAGATGTCTAGGAAGAGAAATAATAAATCATTAATTGCCATGAATAACCATGGTAACAAGCCAACTCAGGATGAAAATGAAAAGTCTCCAGAAAATGAACTTAAAGACATGGAAATATGTGACTTAAAGGACAGAGAATTCAAGATTGCAGTTCTTAAAAAACTCAGCGAGATGCAAGAAAATACAGAAAGGCAATTTAATGAACTCAGAAACACAATCAAAGAACAAAATGAACATGTTACCAAAGAGATTGAAATTTTTAAAAAGAACCAAATAGAATTTCTGGAGATTAAGAACTCAATAAAAGAAATGAAGATGAAATAGCTAGCTTAGGTAGGAGAGTTGACCAGATGGAGGAAAGAATCAGTGACATCAAAGATAGAAATCTGGAAATGGCACGGATGGAAGAAGAAAGAGACTTGAGACTTAAAAGAAATGAAACAACTCTACAAGAACTTTCTGACTCCATCAGAAAGAGCAATATAAGAATAATGGGCAAAGCAGAAGGAGAAGAAAGAGAGAAGGGAACAGACAATATATTCAAACAGATTGTTGATGAGAACTTCCCAAACTTGTGGACAGAACTGGATCCTCGAATCCAAGAAGCAAATAGAACACCTAATTACCTCAACCCCAACAGGCCTTCTCCAAGGCACATTGTATTGAAGCTGTCAAAAATTAACGACAAAAGAAAGAATCTTCAAGGCAGCCAGGGAAAAGAAGACGGTAATCTACAAAGGAAAGCCCATTAGATTATCATCAGATTTTTCAGCAGAAACTCTACAAGCCAGGAGGGAGTGGAATCAAATATTCAAACTATTTTGAGAGAAATATTGAGCCAAGAATAATATTTCCAGCAAAAATATCCTTTAGACATGAAGGAGGAATAAAGACCTTTCCAGACATACAGAAGCTGAGGGAATTTTCTAACACACGACCTGCACTACAAGAAATGCTGAAGGAAGCTATTCGACCAGCACAAATAGGGATAATTTGTGACAACCAAAACATAAAAGGAGGAAGAGTAAAGGCCTGAACCGAAATATGGGAATGGAGAAAGTAAGCATGCTGAAGAAAATGGAATACTCTAAATATGAAACTTTCTTTTACATAAACTTAATGGTAACCACTCAAAAAAAAATCCAGAACTGAAATATATAACATAATAAAAGAATAAACAGAGGGGAAATTCATAGAATACCACCGCATAGAAATAATAGACAACAACAAAAAGACAAAGAAACAATGGAGACAGTCTTACCAGAAAACCAAAGATAGAATGACAGGAAATCCTCACATATCAATAACCACCCTAAATGTAAATGGACTGAACTCATGAATAAAAAGGCACAGAGCAGCAGATTGGATCAAAAAACTAAACCCAACCATATGCTGCCTCCAAGAGACAAATCTCAGCTACAATGACAAACATAGACTCAAAGTGAAAGGGTGGAAATTGACACTCCAAGCAAATGGTATCCAGAGAAAATCAGGTGTAGCCATAATGATATCAGATGAAACACACTTCAGGATAAAAAAAGTAACGAGACAAAGATGGACATTTCATAATGGTAAAGGGGACTATACAACAAGAAGACATAGCAGTCATCAACATTTATGCCCCCAATCAGGGAGCACCAAAATATACCAAGCAACTACTAACAGAACAAAAGGGAGAAATTGACCAAAACAGAATTATACTAGGGGACCTAAATACATCATTAACAGCTATGGATAGATCATCCAAACAGAAAATAAATAAAGAAATAGCAGCCCTAAATGACACATTTATTAGATGAAATGGACATAATTGACATTTATAGAGCACTTAATCCTAGAGCATCAGACTATACATTCTTTTCTAGTGTACATGGAACATTCTCAAGGATACACCATATATTGGGACATAAAACTAGCCTCAGCAAATTTAAGAAGACTGAAATCATACCATGCATATTCTCTGATCACAAGGCTTTGAAATTGGAGGTCAACTGCAAAAAGAAAGCAGGAAAAAATCACAAATATGTGGAGATTAAACAACAAACTTTTAAAGAACTGAGTCAAAGAAGAAATAAGAGGAGAGGTCAAAAGATACATAGAAACAAATACAATGAAAATACATCCTATAAAAATTTTTGGGATGCAGCAAAAGCAGTTCTAAGAGGTAAATTTATATCATTACAGGCCTATCTCAAGAAACAAGAAAAATCCCAAATACCTCATGTTACACCTTAAAGAACTAGAAAAAGAAGAACAAATGAAACCGAAGGTAAGCAGAAGAAAGGAAATAATGGGGTGGGGGGTGGGAGATGAGGGTAAGGGGGATCGAATATATGGTGATGGAAGGAGAACTGACTCTGGGTGATGAACACACAATGGGATTTATAGATGATGTAATACAGAATTGTACACCTGAAATCTATGTAAATTTACTAACAATTGTCACCCCAATAAATTTAATAAAATAAAATTTAAAAAAAAGAAAAACCACAATGAGATATCACCTCACCCAGTGGAATGGCTACCATCAACAAGACAAATAGTAACAAGTGCTGGAGAGGCTGTGGAGAAAAAGGAACCCTCATACACTGTTGGTGGGAATGCAGACTGGTGCAACCACTATGGAAGGCAGTGTGGAGGGTCCTCAAAAAATTACGAATGGAATTATCACATGACCCAGCAATCCCTCTCCTGGGTATCTACCCAAAAAATCTGAAAACATTTATCCATAAACACACATGTGCTCCAATGTTCATTGCAGCTTTATTTACGGTGGCCAAGACATGGACACACCCAAAATGTCCTTCAATAGATGAATGGATAAAGAAGTTGTGGTTTATATACACAATGGAATACTATTCGGTGGTAAGAAAAGATGAAATAATACCATTTGTGACAACATGGATGGATCTTGAGATTATAATGCTAAGTGAAATAAGTCAGACAGAAAAAGCAGAGAACCATATGATTTCACTGATATGTGGTATACAAAACTGAAAACAACAAAAGAACAAGACAAACAAATGAAGAAACAAAAACTCATAGACACAGACAATAGTTTAGGGGTCACCAGAGGGTAAGTGGGGAAGGAGGCTCTAGAAGAGGGTAAACGGGGTCTAATATATGGTGATGGAAAGAGAACTGACTCTGGGTGGTGAACACACAATGTGAGATATAGATAATGTATTACAGAATTGTACACCTGAAATCTATGTAACTTTACTAATAATTGTCACCCCAATAAACTTTAATTTAAAACAAAAAATAAAAATGAATGGGTTCTGATTATGGACATCAGCTCTCAGCTCAAACATCAAGCACCCTTCCCTGACCACCTTATTTGGGTTGGTTTCCACTGCTTCTAATTTTCCATCACTGCCTTTCCACGTAGCACTGATGTATTTTTTATCATTGCTCTCCTCCCTATAAGCTGTAAGGTCTGTGTGGACCACACTGGTCTCGTTTGGCCTGAGCTCTGTAGCACCACATAGACACCTGGCACGATGATGGAATGAATGAATGAATGAACAAATGAAAGGAAGGAAGTCAACTGATAGTTCACTGGTCAAAGTAAAGTGCAAATACAGTTTAGGTGAGGCATAGAAGGAGCTTTCAGATGAGCAAAACTGCTAGACTTCACCAAAACAGACTAATGAAGAAGACTGTGGTCTCCCCAGATCTTTATTAATAGGTTGGACAATTATCTGTCTCAGATAAATGGAATAGGGATAAACGACAACAGAAGATGCTTGAAATACCTGTCAGCTCAATGACAAACGTGTGTCCTTTGTAATCGCCTCTATGAAAGAAGCCATTTTAAAGAAGCCGTTTCCCAGTGCTTCACCGACTACAGAAGTCAGACCGTAACTCTGGGATGGGAACTGGAAAAAAGAAGTCTGGGAAGAAATTATGAGTGGACAGTTATCTTTCTGCTGCTGTCAGGCAGAAGAGGAATTAGATTTGTGCTAGGTGTTTACAGGGCTCAGAGCTAAAATCAATGGGAGAAAATTAAACGAAAACAGATTTGGCTTAGTATAAGTGAAACGCTAATAGTTACCAATAACTCCCTGTCTGAAAAAGCTTTGGAGAAAAAGGCTGAATAACCAGAAATTTATAGACAGACAGACTGGACTGGATCTCTGTTTCCTAAACTGTGTGCCATGGAATATGAGTCCTGAAAGCAAATTTGAGAAAGACTGCCTGCTAAACCTCCTCTCCCCACATTGGAGATTCACAAAGTACATTGGAGCCTAAAGGCTCTGGCAAGTCCTGCAGAGCAGGACTTGAGTTCTACAAAACTCAGCATTGCTCAAACCTATTTGATCACAGAACCCAAATGACCTAACTTCCACCACTAATGCTCAGCTAAGACATAATCTAGTGCTCAGTGATGTTCTACAGAACACATTTCAAATAACCTGGACTAAAAGATAATGCTGGTCTTCTCCACTTGAACTTTCTGGTTCTCTCTCCATTGAAGGGAAAGAAGTAACAGAGGCTGGATGTTACTAGACCAGGGGATCTCAAAGTTGAGCATGGCTCTAAAGTTTCTACAGGGCTTGTTAAAACACTGATTGCCGGGTCTACCTTCAAGACTCTGATGCCTTGGGTCTGGGGTAGGGTCCCAGATTTTGCATCTCCAACAAATCCCGACAGGGTGCTAATGCTGCTGGTCCAGGGATCTCACTGTGAAAACCACTGGTTCCGACTTTGATATGAAGACCTTCCGGTGTTTCAACCAACCTGGAGCCGGAAAGTGTCACACATCTCACTGTGAGTTCATCTCGGAGCCGTTATAATCCTGACTTTTTCTTCTCATTCCAGGATTGGGAGAGTGACAGGCAAGACAAAAGAAGAATCTGATCCTTGATGATACAGATACGGGCTGCAAGGCCCGCCCTGCCAGTCACTGTGACCAGAGGAAACCCAGGGGACATTATTAGAAGAGGCTGATTCCAGCCAGCCCTGCTCGGACCCCCAGACATCGTGTAGAGATTTCCACTCACGTGGTCTCATTTACACAGCACAGCAACCCTGCGAGGCAATGACCGTGATTCCCTTTTTACTGATAGCAAAATTGAGGCTCAAAAAGATAGAATGGGTTGGCCAAGGTCACACAGCAGGAAGAAGCAGAGCTGGGGTGTGAACTCAGATCATTTGAGCCCATGCTTGGAATTCTTCCTACTATCTGACTCTCTTCCTGCCAACTGGCAGGCCCTCTGCTTTCCTAGCCTCCAATCCCTATCTTTTGATAGGGAAGATATTCTTGAAGGAAGCCCCGCCCCTCCACTGATTCCTCCCGAAATCAATTCTGTTCAGTTCCACAAAGAGCTACTAAGTGTCAGGTACCTGGAGCCGCCACAGCCGTGAACAAGACAGACAAGGTCCCCATCCCTGCTGAGGTCACAGTAAAGTCACCTGACAGACAGTTGTCATCAAATGTGCAATGCCTGTCCACACACCAACGCATGGCACGTCGGGCAGTTTAGACAGGGTTTCTGGGAGGAGATGATATCTTAGCTGAATCTCAGAGGGGAAGTCAAGTTAGCTGAAGGACGGTACATTCTTCAAGCAGAGCCCTGGGTAGACTCCTCTACTGTCACCCCTGAGCCCCCATCACTCACCCACGACTTCCCACCTCCACACACGACACTGCCATCCACTCACCTGCTTGGGGCCAAAACCTAGGATTCCTCCTTGATGCAGCTCCTTCCCCACCCCCCCACACGATGTACCCACGCTACACCTGTACACACCTCTAATCCGCCTCCTCTCGCCATCACCACGGCCATGGTCCGACCCAAGGCAACATTTCATGCCCGGACAACTGCAGCAGCCTCCCGGCTGGTCTCCTTGCCTCCCCTCTAGCTCCTCTACACCCATTCTCCAAAGACAGCTGATTTGGTACAATCATATAACAGACCTTCACTCCGCTCCTGCAACCCTCAATGGCCCCCTATTACTCTCAAAATCCAAATTCCTTCCTGGGCCCTAATCGGACCACAGCCCACGTCCCTCCCTCTCGCCCACGTCCCTCTCATCTCCTGCCACACTGGCCTTCCTTCTCTCCTGCAAACACACCAACTCACCTCACGGCCTTTGCACTTGCTCTTCCCTATTTAGAAAGCTCTTCCCTCAGACCCTTCCAGAGCTGGCTCCCCGTCCCACAGGCCATTCGCTTACATGTCACCTTCTCGGGGAGGCCTCCCCTCCTTGCCCAGTCACACCCTATTATATCCAAGTTGTATTTTCTTCACAGCCATGAAGTTATTCTCTGGCATTTTCTGGTTTATTCGTTTACTGTCTGTCTCTCCCCATGAGGAAATAAGTTCCCTTAAAGCAGAACTTTGTGTACTTTGTTTACTTGCCTCCCACCTAGAACTAGGCTAGGCACATAATAGGCCCTCAAATATTTACTGAGTGAGTGAGTGGCAGAAAAACAAACACAAACAAACAAACACAGCTCAGTGTGACGAGAACATACAGTTTGTGGAAACGAGGCTGAATGGCTTTCCAGGCACAGTAACATCATCAGAGGTACTTTCTAGAAAGATCACTCTGGCTGTTGGTGGAAGGGGGTGGGTGGGCAGGCTTGACAGCAGAAAAGTCATGTGGATTGACATGGAAATCCAGCAGAGACACGAGGGCAGCAAGACTAGCTGTGGCCGTGAGGGAGAGTGACATATGTTAACTCAAGGGCCCTTTAGACAGGACACGTGACTGGTGACATGTGGAGAAGGCTGCAGAAAGGAGGCCGCCGCCATCAAAGGTCCCATTGCAGATCGTCCCACTGTGTCTGCAGATATCAACATTTTGCCTCCCTAATGAAACTATTCTGCGTATGGATGAACTGGAAACACCTTTTCCATCTCTCTCTCGATGCTGCTCTCCACCCCAAAAAGATGCCTTGTACAGCTCGGCGTCCACAGTAAGTGACCATGTTATAAACACATGGAGCTTATACACGCGGAAGGACCTGACTTTCCCTCAAGAAGACGCAAGGAAAATAAGATCGTCCAGACAGAGCTGGTGACACTCCGTGCAGCCCCTTGCGAGGCTGCTTCACTTCTGTGCCCGTGTCTGTACCTGCAAAAAGAGAGAAAACAGGAGCCCCTCTCTCGGAAGATCCTGGCACACAGAGTAAACGGGGCCCGACACGTAACGTTCTTGTGAGGAATCCCGGCCACTTAAATCAGAGCAGCAGCCTGTTGTGGCCCCTCAGCCTCGGGTCCTCTGGCTTTGTCCCCGTGTCTGACTCACTTTTCTCCCTTTCCATGTCTCGACTGCTGGTTGGCCACTACTTCTCCAGAGCTGGAATATGTCGTCATGTGACTGATACGCCTCATCGTAACAATAACCGGTTATTTTGATGGCGGGTACATCATCTCTAAAAATAACCGGGTGTCTTGGAAGTGAAGGCGCCACAGCAAACGCTGGCTAGCATCAGACGCATGTACACACACACGCACGCACGCATGCACACACACACACACACTGGCCACTTTAAATGGGATGGGAAAACACACCCACTTTAACGAAGAGGGGGAAAAGTCAGCTCCTCCTTTATCATTTTCACTGCCAGGTGATGATGGTGACATTTTATTAGAGGGCTCTTGTCAGGAGGCAGCCTGGACAGGGTCGGAATGAGGCAGCCTAACTGCAGTGTCAGAGAACGCTGCTGGCTGATAGGCTGCCCCGAGCTGCAGCAGTCACTGAATTCCAGCTCCACCACCCTCCCAGACTTCATTTTCTATGACAGCGTCCCTCATTCTAAGCTGGTGTCATGCTTCCTTCCTTTAGCAGAGAAATGGCCCCCAGACATATCATCACCTTGACTTGCATCACAAAGGGACACAGACTCATCCTTCTTCGGTGCCTGGAAATGCATCCGTTTGCTTCTCCCCTGTACATTCCAGGGAAGAGGCGGATAAGGTTTAAAAACCTCTACTCTTTTCAGAAAAGAGATGAAGCCCAACTTGTCAGCGGCATCGTCGTTCCAGCGATGTCACCCTCCCTTGCCTCCTTGTGACACCTATTCTGGAAAACAATGCCATGTTTCAAATGCCAAGAGGAACAGGCTAGAACACCGGGAGAGCATGACAAGGTCTATATTTTCGGCAATGGTGACTCGCTGGGAGCAATCCAGAATCTTCACAGGTGCCCCTGGAGCCCAGCGAGTAGCATTTGCCTCCCAGAGGCAGGAAAGAGGTTATGCCAGCTTGACGGCAGGAGGACGTGGGGTTAGGATGTATGGAGCTGGGGTAGGAAGTCTGCGTCTGAGGACCAGCTCTGCCACTTACTCGACAAGCATTTGTGAGCAAGGGACTGTGTGAGCCTCAGCTTATCTGTCTGCAAATTGGGGAGAATGATATCTGTCTGGGAAGTTGGTGGGTGAGAACTGAGCTGATGTAAGGAAATCACTCAGCACCATGCCAGGCATATACCATGCTTCCCCGAAAATAAGACTTAGCCAGACAATCAGCTCTAATGCATCTTTTAGAGCAAAAATTAATATAAGACCCGGTCTTATAGTAAAATAAGACCGGGTCTTATATAAGATCGGGTATAATATAATGTAATGTAATGTAATATAATATAATACTGGGTATACTATAATATAATACTGGGTCTTATATTAATTTTTGCTCCAAAAGACACAGTAGAGCTGATGGTCCATCTAGGTCTTATTTTCGGGGAAACACGGTAGGTGTGAGGATAAACACGGAGTTTCTCCCATCACGTGCCAGGAACATGGTAAGGGCTCACACGATGAGAGCTCCCTGTTTCCCCTTAACAAAGTGGCTTAAGGAAGATGAGAAACATTGTGCCTCAACTGGACCTCCCTGCAGATCTCCCGTCTGGCCCATGTGCCGACAGACCTGCTGCTCAGCCCCCAAAGTGTCCAGGAATCACCCTGCACAGGGACATCAGCCTAAGGTCACTTGATTCACTGCTCGCTCCTTTAACAAGTATTTGCTAAGCACCTACTGTGTGTCACATTCAGAACCAGAGGCTGGGCACGCTACGGAGAGCAGAACCAAGGCAGCCCCTGCTGTCCGAGGGCATACGGTGACACAGTGAAAGAAATCATCACACAAAGACTGGATTACAGTTCCTCAAAAAGTTACACACAGAAATACCACACGATTCAGCAATTTCACTCCTACGTATACACGCCCAAAACTGAAAACAGGTGCTCAGACGACTCCCCGTACACAAATGTTCACAGCAGCATTATTCACAGTAGCCAAATGGTGCAAAGAACTCAAATGTCCATCAACAGAAAACTGGATCAATAAAATGTGGTCGATATGGACAACGGAATATGATGAAGCCATGAAAAGAAATGGAGTGCCAACACCTGCTACAAGGTAGAGAAACCTCAAAACAAAAAATGTTGCTAAATGAAAGAAACCAGTCACAAAAGGAAAATACTGAATGACTCCACTTATAGGAAATAGGTAAATCCATTGAGTCAGTGGTGATTGCCAGGGGCTGGGGGAGGGGAGGAAATGGGGATATGAGGTTTAATTTGAGGGGATGAAAACGTTTTGGAACTAGATAGAGGTGATGGTCGCACAACAGTGTGCATGGAATACATGCCACTGAACTGTTCTTTAAAATGGTTCATTTCATGTTATATGAATTCGACCTCGATCATAATAGTTTTTAAAGACTGAATTAGATCTAATAGGGGTAAGTGCTTTGAAGTACCAGGTGCAATATGCCCTATTCATTGTGGCTTTATTCACAACAGCCAAAAAGGGGAAACAATAGCTCAATGGATAAACAAAATGGGGTCCATCCATACAATGGAATAATTATTCAGCCACAAAAAGGAATGAACTGCGGACACCTGTGACAATGTGGCTAAGCCTGGAAAACACTATGCTAAGTGAAAGAAACCAGTCACAAAGGGACGAATGCTGTGTGATTCCACTTACATGAGATACCTAGGACAGGCCAATTTACAGAGACAGGAAACAGAATAGATTAGCCAGGGTTGGGAGAGAAAGGGGAACGGGACGTGGGTACAGAGTTCCTGTTGGGGTGATGGAAAAGTTTGGGAAACAGTGGTGATGATTGCACAACACTGTGAATGTATTCAATATCACTGAATTGTATACTTTAAAACTGGTCAAAATGGTAATTTTATGTTATGTATATTTTACCACAATAAACAAATGTAAAAAAAAGCCTAGATGATGAGCAGTTGTTGGCCTTATTCTCCCTGAAAGAAAAATTCAGAGGATTGGTACCAGGAAGCAAGCAGATCGGTATGTGACACTCAGCACAGCCACCTCCCAGCTGTGTGACCTTGGCCAAGGCGCTTGACATCTCTGAGCCTGTTTTCTAATCTCTAATGGTACCTAGTGCTGAGGGCTGTTGTGAACAAGGGTACAAACCACAATGCCTGGTTCTTAGTGTCAAATACATAGTGATGATTGTTAAGAATCTAAGGTACCCAAGAGGCACCAAATCTCTACCCCACCTCCCAGAGCTGTACCTTGTTGAGAGTAAAGACAGGCAGAAGGGGTGTGCGTTGGGGGTGGGGTGAGTAATCTGCCTTCAGGTACCTGCAGGATGACAGTGGAGGTGATAATTCAATGACAGTGGCTCTGCCTGGAGACTTAGGAGAAATATCCCAAGGACATCTTCCCAGCCATGGGCATCAGCCTTTCTAAAAAGCCTCAGGCACTCCCATGCCCCTAGGCCCACCTGTGATTGGGAGGCCTACAGCTCACCTCTGGGCAAAGTCAGGAATAAAAGCGGAAGGCAGAAGCCCCAGAGGCCTGCTGGACACCATTTCAGATGGTCACAGGAACTGGGAACCAAGGTTGATGGGATGGTGGCACTAACTGGGCCCTCACCACTGGGCCCTCGCCACGTGCCCGGCCCTGGGGAGCTCGGAGGACGGAGTTCCTATTTGTGTTTCCTCATCTGCTATTCCTGTTTACAAAGCATAAAACCCCCGCGAGTTACAGAGGCCTGGGTCCATGTTTGCTAGCGAGGTGAGGAGGCCAAGCCCCACTGATCACTCCGCGGGAGAAAAGCAGATTCCAACCTGATGGAGAAGGGGGTGGGAAGGGGCAGGGAGCGGGAAGTGCTTGTGGCTGAGTAAAGGCCATCAGGCAGCTGGCCTGGGATTCCTGAGTGGCCCCAGGGCTGAAGACTTTGACATGACCCCACTTTCTAACCATAGAAACTTGTCCCCAGGAAAAGGGCAGCTGAGAAGGTAACAGAAGGGTGTGGAATACGCTTGCAAAGGGGTGTTGAGCAGAGCCACTCACCAGCTACATAACCTCAGCCAAGTGTTGTTTGTTCCCGATTGCTGCTGTTACAAATTGCCACAAACTTTGTGGCTCCATGCAACACACATTTCGTATTTTAAGGGTTCTGGATATCAGAAGTCCAAAATGGGTCTTACTGGGCTAAAATCAAGGTGTGACCAGAGCAGAGGCCGTAAGGGAAAAAATCGGTCTCCTTGCCTTTTCCAGCTTCTGGATGCCTCCCACCTTCCTTGGCTCCTGGTCCCTTCCTCCACCTCCAAAGCCAGCTGCATAGCATCTTCAAATCACACTCTCTCTCTGCCTCTGACCCTCCTGCCTTCCTTTTTCTTATTAGAACCTCTGTGGTGACACTGGGCCCAATGGATAATCCGGGATAATCTCCCCAGCTCAAGACCCTTAACTAAATCATATCTACAAAGTCCCTTGTGTCCTGTAAGGTAACATATTCACAGGTTCCAGGAATTAGGGCAAGGACATCTCAGAGAGGGGAGGGCATTACCAAGCAAGTCCCTTTTCCCTCTGAACCTCAGTTTTCTCACCTATAAAATGGAGATGAAAATTAATAATAATAATAATTAATAATAATAATAACAGCACCGATGTCCTAAGTTTGTATGAGGGTGACAGAAGGAATAGAATGATCTCTTAGCATGGGACAGAGCAGGTGGGGAAACAGGAGTCAGTAAGAGTCCAACCCCTTCCCTTTCAGGTAAAGATCCCACTCTTTACCAGAAATGCCCCCGCCCCAGAAAGCCCACTGCACCCTTGGAATCAGGGTTTGCCAAACTCCTTGTCCAAGTTTGAGGCTCAGGAGAAAGTTACATCCTGACTCCTAGCCCCAAGTCTGACAAGAGGGTATCATTCTTCATATAAAAGTGAAAAATGGATCTTCACGCCCCCCAATCTGGGAGAAATGGGATTCTCAGGCAGCCTTCATTATTGCGTCTCGGTGCCATCTGACTGATCATTGCATTCAGAAGCCAGAATTGATAAATTGTCCAGGCATTGTCATTACGGGATGTTTACCTGATCTATTTGATGAATATTAATTCACAAAGAAATATTTCCATTCCTGAAGCAATTCCGGGCAAAATGATGCCTTTCTCCCTCCCCCCTTCCACCAGCAACTGCCAAAACAATGTACAGCGTTAAGTAATAACAGCCCCTGTCAGAGTGATTTATTGGGTGTGAAAACAAAGAGAAGGACGTCGGCCTCCCCTTCGTTAAGGAACACCTGGGGGGCAGGAACACCGTGTTCCTTTCCAGAGCTGGGAGCACACCGGAGAGTGGAGTTTGCAGGCCATCGAGAAAGCAGTTTGCACAACATACCTCACCGTTTTGCCACAGTGTCTGAAAGAGGTACCAGGACGCTTCCTGCGTCCTCCCGCCCCACGCTGGGGAGCTTCCACGAAAGAGAACATTTACTGAGCACTGGCTCCATTTAATCCTCACAACAAATCTGGGAGGTAAGATCCATCATTGCCCCCATTTACAGATGAGCACACTGGGGCTCAGCGAGGTCAAAGGTGCATGTGCCCAAGGTCACACTGCTCGAAAGTGGCAGAGCTGGGCCTGGAACCTAACTCTGACTCCCAAAGACCATTCTCGTTCCACCGCCCCGGGGGTCGGCCAACAGCAGCCCAAGGGCCAGCTATCTACTTCTGTAAGTTTGATTTTATTGGCACACTGCCACATTCGTTCATGTACGGATTGTTGTATGGCTGATTTCACCGTACAACAGTAGAGTTGAGTAGTAGCAACAGAGACTATTTGGCCTTCAGACGCCTAAAATATTGACTGTCTGGCCCTTTAAGAAAAAGTCAGCTGAGCCTGCTACCATAGCATTTGTCAGCGTGTTTACAGTCCGCTTGGAGACCCTGGGCTACATACCGTGTTTCCCCGAAGATAAGACTTAGCCAGACAATCAGCTCTAGCGCGTCTTTTGGAGCAAAAATTAATATAAGACCTGGTATGACATTATATTATATATTATATTATATTATATTATATTACATGTATTATATTACATTATATTATATTACATTATATGTATTATATTACATTATATTATATGTAGTATATGCTATATTATATTATATTATATTATAATGTTATATTATATTATAAAACCCAGTCTTATTTTACTGTAAGACCAGGTCTTATATTAATTTTTGCTCCAAAAGACGCATTAGAGCTGATTGTCCAGCTAGGTCTTATTTTGGGGAAAACACGGTACACGCTTAGTAAATGGTAGCGAAAATCATCATCATCATTATTATTGCAGATGTGGTTTTATTATTGCTGCGATTACTATGACACTTTTACCATCTTTACCGCCTCGAGAAAAGACAAAGAAATCTTTCCAACTACCCCATCAAGGAACCAGCCTTCAAGATAATACGTGTGGTGTTTCCTGAAGTAAATCGTGAGATCCTTCAACTAGTTAATAATAGTTTAAGTACTTCCACGTCTCCAGGTTCTTAACCATTTTAATGTATACAATTCAGTGGTATTTGCATTCACAATGTCTGGCAACCACCACCTCTATCCAGGTCCAAAGCACTCATATCACCCTCAAAGGAGACCCTGTACCCAGGAAGCAGTCACTCCCCTTTTCCTCCTCTCCCAGCGCCCAGCATCCGCCCATCTGCGTTCTGCCTCTATGGGTTGATCGGTCCTGGACATTCATAGAAATGGAATGATATGATATGTGGCCTTTCGTGACTGGCTCTTCTCAAGGTTCATCCATGTTGTAACATGTATCAGAACTTCAGTCCTTTTAAGTCACATTCAGACTCAAGTGTTCTATGACTCAAAGCTCAAATTAATCCCTGTAGCGGCTTAGAGACATTGGCTGGACCTCGAGAACAGACCTTTTGCTTCCCCCACACCTGTCACCCGCCTTCCCCAGCACCCGGTCCCCTGTCAGGATCCATTACAAAGGGACGCGGGGAAAGAGGGCACGTCACAGCAACCTGTTCCGCTCAGCCCCACTCACTCAGCGAGAGCAGCCATGACACTTCCTTTTCATGGGAGGGAATCTGCGGCGCCACCAGGCAGCTGAAAGGCCCTGATGAAACCTGACAGGGATGGGAGCTGACTGGAGAAGACAGTGTCATCTCACCTAACTCCCTGCTCCAGAACCGACGCAAGGAGAACATGAAGCAGATGATTCCTGGGCCTCTGGGGAAACTGAGGCTACACTGTATTTTAGAAACCCACCTCTGAATTCCACCTGACCACTGGGGTGTCCCCCCGCCACCTAAAACCCACAGAGAGAGGGCTTGAGTGTGGCATATGAGAGAGAGAGGAGAAGAGAAAAGAGAAGAGGAAACACAAAAACCATTATAACTTCAGAACATTCTCCAAACTGGGATCCACCAAACAATACTGCCCCACAATGCATTAACAGGTGCTGTGGAAAACAGAGACCTGGTGCTCTAATAAATTTGGGTATCACTGACTATCAGCTCCCCCTTTTGGAGATTCACCAAGCCAGTTTCCAATTAAAGGCTCTGACACGTCCTGCAAGAAAGAAAATTATACTCATGTAACTCAATGCATCTGATCAAGGAAACATTTCTGGGGGTGGGGGGGAATCCCCCCCCAGAATATATTTTAGAAGTCCCTACACATATTGAATTCTTTGTTCAACAAATGTTTATTGATAACCTACTATGTGCCAGGCAGGATTTGAGGGGCTGAGGATGTGATCGTGGAAAAGATAGTTGTGATCTCTGCATCCAAAGACCTTTCATTGTAACAGATGGAGACAGGTAATAAATGAGTAAATAAACAACAAGAATAACAACACTTGAAATCCACTCTTTCGGTGCCTGCCTCAAAGATGTCTTCATTCAAACCTTCGCAGCCCCCTCCAATCAGGGGTGACGTCTCCCTTTTTGAGCTCCCACAATAGTTACGGTCTGTGCCATTTAGGAGGTAATTAATTGTGCTCTGCCTGCAGCAGCTCCCAAATAATTATGTTCAGCTTTCATAATCTCTTGGGTTGCTATCATTCCCTGTATTGTGTCTTGTTTTCTCGGCCACATTGTAAACGTCTGGGAGACAGGAAGGGAGTCTATGTTTATCCCCTCCCGACCCCCATCACATGAAGCCCAAAGAAGGCATCCTGAGGCCCCTCTGGGTGGAGAACAGTGAGTCTACGTTACATTCATGGCACAGACCTATCAATGCAGAACCACAGAAGTGAGGTCCAGCCATCTGTTTCAGCAAGCCTTCCAGATGATTCTGAGGCACTCTCAAGTTTGAGGACCTAGGGTCTCCATCACTGCTTGTGGGGACCGGGGATTAAATCCCAGATCCAAACTTTATTAGTTGTGTGACCATGGGCAAGTGATTTAACCCAAGCCTCCGTTTCCTCATCTCTGAAATGGGGATAAAAGTGACTACCTCAGAGACTTGGTGTGAGGGTTAGGTAACGATTGAAAGAGGCTTAGCCCAGGGCCCAATCCCTGCTAAATCTCACTGGCAAGTATTCCTAAGAAAATAGAGCATCTCAACCTGAGGGCCCCGCCCACCTCTCGAACTCAAACCCTATACTCTCCTCTCTCCCACCCATTCCAGTTCTGGTGATCTCCTTGCTGAACCTCCAACAAACCCTGGCTGACTGAACACAAAAAGCCCCTCTTTTCCTACTGGGCCCACACCTACACAACATTTCCCAGCCTCCTTTGCAGTTAGAGGTCTGGCCAGTGGAATGTGGATGGAAGCAAGGTGGACCACTTGGAGGCCTGGTCCATCAAAACCTCCCGTGCAACATTCCACTCCCACCCCCGCCCCCAATATACCCTCTGGGTGTCAATATCCAGGATGATGTGGCAGCTCCATGTTGCAGATGGTGGAGCCTGGGTCCTGGGTTCCAACATGGAGCAAAGCCCCCCCGCCCCACCTCTCATCAAAAGCTTCTGCCTTGGACCTCACTGGGGTAGAAATGAACTTCCCCTCTTTTAGCTGCCGAGACTGGGAGGTTTACCTTCTACAGTAACCAGCATTACCGTCACTAATACATCGCTGTAGGGGTTTACACTTGTTCCCTCTCCCTGGAAATTTCTTCCCTGAGATCTCTACACCTCTTGTCTCTCCCTCTTGTTTCTACCTCTACACCAGGGTCTCTGAACCTTGGCACTGCTGGCATTTTGAGCTGGAGAAAGCTTTGCCGTGGGGGGCCGTCCTGTGCATTGCAGGACATTGAGCAGCACCCCAGGCCTCTCCCTGCCCCTCGGTTCTGACAACCAGAAATGCTTCCAGAGTTTGCTAAATGGTCCACTGGGGGCAGGGTGGCAAAATCACCCCCAGGGGAGTCACCATCACCTTCTCAAAAAGCACTTCCCTGGCCCCCCCCCATGTAAAATGATTCCCCACCTCACCCCATCACTCGCTATCCCTTCCTGGCTGTTGCACCCCCTGCTGGGATGCCTTATTAACCCCTTCACGTGCTTGCTGGCTGCCTCCCTGCTCTAATTTAGGTCTCCCGTGAGCAGGGCTCTGCCCATCTTTGCTCTGCCTTATCCCTCACACCTAGCCCAGCACCCAGCACCTCGTAGGGTCCCATAAACATTTGCTGAAGGAGTGAGAGGTGAATGGGATACCAGCGATGGGAGATGGACTGAGAGGGGAGGACTAGAACTCAGGAGGAAGATAGGATGGTGTGACGCCAATTAGTGACGCTGGAAGCGCAAGGTGATACAAAGGGATTGGGAAGAAAGGGGAAAATTCCATTTTGTAGGCTGTGGGGCCTTTGTGACGTTCAGTTACTGCAGCTCTGCCAACAGCAGTTCCCAGCTGGAAGGAAGTAGAGTCCAGACTGAGTCGTCACCGAAGCCACGACCCCTCAAGGACTGACCACTGGTGAGCTGCTGGCCAGGGGAACTTAGCGACCAGATCTGGTTTGTTGCCTCACTGCGGCTGGCCAAACGAGTCCATGCAATTCACAAGCTATGATTCCATTAATCCTGACCCTGAAGTATCTCTGACAAACGCCGGTTTAATATTAAATGCATCCTCTCTCGATGTTAAAGATGATACCTGACCGGCAATTGAACCATCACATGGTCGCCCTCACCTTAACAATCCCAGATAACACGCAGAAGAACTGAGAGACAGCTACTGCAGTATGCTGATGACTAAACACGGTTTAACCATCTCAGGCCTTTGGCTAGTCTGCTTTCTGTTTGTTTTGCTTGGGGGATATTTTTGGATGCTTTTAGAAGAGGGAAAATAGAAATAAAATTTAAAAAAACGTGTAAAGTTAATGAGCTTATAAACACAAAGCTAAACACATGAATACATGAGAATGTTATGAAACAAAATAAAATTTAATCAAAATTAAAATGTGCTGTGATGTTTTAAAAGGATATCAAACTTGATAAATTGATGAGTCTTCATGGATTCCACCAATAAAGAGGGATTTTTTTCCCTCCTGCTCTCCAACTAAAGTCAGGTGTCAGCTCCCACCCTCTCAGCAATGGGTGTTTCAGAAGTCCCTTACATGGAGGGCATGCCTGGCTAATAGAAAGTTCTTCTAAATCCGATCAAGGTGACTTCTGCCCCCCTGGCCCTGCTCTGCCCTCTACAGCACACAGCACAGCCCCCTCTGCCCTGTGACAGCCCTTCTCATATGTGTCAACTGGGTGTGACTAGGTCCCTCCCCGCTTCTGCTTCAGGATAAGTACCTTTAGTTCCTTTAACCATTCTGTAAGGGAAGCAACTTGAGGGAAGCAAACTGTGCCCCACCCCACCCCGCCAGACCAAAAGCAGCAGTATCACCTGGGAACATGTTAAAAATGCAAATTCCCAGGCCTACAGAGGCTGAAATTCTGAGAGTGGAGCCCAGCAATCTGTGTTTTCACAAGGGGGCTTCTAAAAGCTTGAACACTGGTTAAATTGGAAAACTCCTGCTTCCCATTAAGACAGATCTTAGCAAGTTACTTAATTTCTCTCTGCCTCGGTTTTCCCCTCTATAAAATGGGAATATTAGAAGTATCTACACCACATGGTAGTTGTCTGGAATCAGTGAGATAAGTAAGGTACGTGACAGGGCTAACACAGTGCCCAACGTCTGGTAAGGGGGATCAGTAAAAGATAGTTCTAGGTACTAGTGTCGTCACTGCCTGTTTGCTAAGGTTTGACAGTTACACACAGGGTGGGACCTAAATTTGGTTGAGATCTTCTTAGATTTGCCTACTCAGAAAGGGAGATGTTTTGGAGACTCTACAGGGACCTAAAGCTTCTCCTGAGAAGTTTCATAGCCCTGCTTGGAACTCAGGAAAGGGCACGATGATTCTCGTCGCCTTCAGCAGGCCAGCTAAGAATGCCAAGCGGCAGTTTCTGCTGGGGGTCAGACCACTGAGCTCAGGGTTAGGGACCAGACAGACAGAATTCTGTTTGGAATGGGTTCAAGTCCCCAGTGTGGTAAGTTTCTTGGTCACGTCCACAAACGACCCACCTTGGAGATTTCTAGGACTGCCATGTGCACTGTTCGTGGGCATGTAAATTGTTACAGCCGCTATGGAACATAGCATGGAAGTTCCTCTAAAAATTAAAAATAGAACTACCATGTGATCCAGCAATCCCACTTCCGGGTATATATCTAAAAGAGATGAAATCACCATCTCAAAGAGATACCCGCACCCCCATATTCATAGCAGCATTAGTCACAATAGCCAAGACTTGGAAACAACCTAAGTAAGTGTTCGTCAGTGAACAGATAAAGAAAATGTTATATGTAGTATCTATAAAAAAAAGAAGGAATTCCTGCCATTTGCAACAATAGGGATGGACCTTGAGGACATTATGCTAAGTGCAATAAGTCAGGCAGAGAAAGACAAATACAGTATAAATCTAACTTACATGTGGAATGGAAAAACACCAAACAGAGTAGAATGGTGGTTGCCAGGGACTGGGGGTGAGGAAAAAGGAAAGATGTTGGCCAAAGGGTACCAACTTTCAGCACTAAAATAAGTTCCAGGTATATACAGCATGGTGACTAAAGTTAACAATATACTGTACTGTCAACTGAAAAGTTGCTGTGAGAGTAAAGCTGTGATGTTCTCGCCATAGCAATGAAACAACAAAATGGTAATTACGGGAGGTGGAGGAGGTGCTAACGAACCTTACGGCGGCCATCATTTTACGATATACATATATGTCAAATCATCACATTGTATACTTGAACTGACACAAGGTTATATGTCAATCGTAACCCAATAAAGCTGGAAATAAATTAATGTTCCCCGTTTCTTTTTTCTCTTTTTAATGTGGCTACGACTAGAAAACTTAAAGTTGCGTTGGTGGCTTGCTGTGAGGAAGCCCAAGCAACCACACGGCAAGGCCACGTCTAAGAGTTCCGCTGAGGACCCCAGCTGAGGTTTCCGGCAAAAGCTAGCATCAACCTCCAGACACATAAGTGTGAGTCAGCTTGTAGATGGTGCCAGGTCCCAGCCAGCATGGTGGAGCAGGGACAAGCCATCCACACGTTACCCCACCCTGGTTCCTGACCCTCAGAATCCACTAGCACAATAAAATGATTTAACACCAAGTTCGGAGTCATTTGTTATACAACAGTAACTGGGACAGTAACATTTCATAAGCGTCAGTGAGCTGGCTTTGTCATAGTCATCATGGAACTTTCGTTAGGTCATGAAGGTTAAGGGAGTGAGGCCTGGACCGTAGCAGGTATAATTCTACATTCTGTCTATTAGTGTACGTACCTGTCTCCTCCAGCAACCTATGTGTTCCTTAAAAGTTAGGTCTGTGTCGTAGTCATTCTGTATCCTCATGCCCATCGCAGAAACTGGCCTGATGGGACAGCTGCCTCCCCTGAGCTGAGGGCTCGAGATGTACCGTTTTAGTTCATTTGCACAACCGCCCTGTGACCCAGAGATGACCACCATTTTGCACAGGAGGCGACAAGGCTTAGAGAAATGAGTTTGCCTCTGGTTCATCAGCTTGTAAGTGGCAGAGCAGAAATTCCACCCCAGAGCTGTTCAGGTGGGTCCCCCAGCCTGCACCCTGAGCCGTTATACAACGCAGCACAAAGAAGCCTCAGGAAAAACAAATGGCCAGATGGATACCTTTCTCTCTGCAATGGCTGGGCCACAGGACACAATACCCTTTGGCTAAATGTTGCCAGGAATCCAGAGCTCAGCTTTGAACCAAGTTCAACTCTTATTTGTGAAATTTTTGATAAGCCATTTAAGGACTTTCAGGGCCTCTCCGTGAAAGTCTCTTCCTCTGGAGGAGAAATCGGCTGACAGAAGTCCCTTAACACCCGCTGTCTGTTCACGTCTGAATTTCTAAGCCATTCCAGCAAAACTTCATTAGACTCTGAGTGTGGCATAAGAGACAGTGATCTGAGGTCTCCCTCCCTCAGCCACCCTCCCCACATTCCCAAACAGAAACGCCATGGGAAATTAGATGGTTCTGGTAATAACTCAATAAATAGAGAAAAGGTTGGCACGACACTTGGATAGCAGTGAGTTACCTTCTCACAGTGGGCTCACCACTCTTGAAAGAAAGGGCACGCGCCTTCCAGATCTGAGCTACAGCGCTCATTGTCCCTGGTCCTCGCCATATTTATGCAGCAACACTGATGCTACTTCCCAAGACTTGGAATAGACTCCAGGGGGCTATGACAATGGATAAAGAAAGAGCCCTTCACCCTGAAGGAGCTGGGACCTTACCCACCCAACCTCTTCTCCTCAAGATGTTCCTCCATAGAGGAGGGAGGACAGAAGAGGGATTACGGGTGACCTCTGGCATCGCGCTGCTGGGGTCAAATCCCAATGTCACTATTTGCCCTTGGGGAGATTCCCTACCCTGCCAAACCTTCATTTCCTCACCTGAAACAAGAACCCTAGAAGAGGTGGTATCGTGCTTGGTGGCTCCAGCCCCTGACTCAGGGTTTGAACCTGGCTCTGTGGCCTGGGGCAAGTTGCTTAACCTCTCTGTGCCTCAACTTCCTCATCTGTAAAGTGGGAATGTACGTACCTCATCAGGTTGCTATGAGTACTAAGTGAGCGAAGATGCATAAGCCACTCACGGCAGCGCCTTCACACAATCCGTGCTGTAACAGATCGGCTCTTATTGGTGAGCTTATACTGTCGCCGGGAGAAACGAGTGAATGTGTGCGTGGGACGGGCTCAGCACAGCACCTGCCACCTGAAAAGCATCTGGTAAATGTTCGTGGGTGCTGTTGTTCCATTGTGGTTATTGCAGCGTCTCAGCCAGCCTTTGATCCTGCTGCAAATTTCCTACTACTGGAGGAGGTGACATTAACAGTCACTGGCTGCATGATTAGGCAAATCGTGTCCTCAGAGACAGGGCACTCAGTGTTCTCTGGTCACAGGACGCAAGGATAACAAAGACCAGGTGGCACTGAAAGGTCTGAAAGTCCTGCCCAATGAGAAACAGCCAAAGGAACTGATAATGTTTGGTCCGGAAAAGACAAAGCTGAAAAGCAGCATAAGATGTTATCTTCCAATCATCAAAAGCCACACTAAATGTCACTTTCCATGGAGGTCTCCTCTGACAATTGCATTGTCCCCCAAAAAAGGTCAGCTCCCTAATATAAGTTCTCACAGCTCCTACACCCCTCTCCTTCAGAGAGTCACTCGCCCTGGGGTGAGTCGCTATTTACATATTGCATTGCTGAACCTCCCCCACCAAACCATGAGCTCTGTGGGGTCTGGGACTGGGCGTGTCCCATTCACCCCTGTGGTCAAAATATTTAGCATCAGGCCCAGCGGAATGATGGGCCGGTAAAGGGGCAGTGGTCAGGAAGGAGCGGGGGAAAGAAGTCTGGAGGGCAGAATGAAAGCCAGAGAGTGAAAGCGGTGCTCAGGGGCCAGTTTGAGATTGTTCACGGGTGGAACACGCAGAACAAGCCAGCCGTGGAAGGGACTGACTTATTGGGGAGTGAGCGCCATGTCACTGAGGGCGCCCAAGGCAGGTAGGTACACCGGACAAGAGTCTAAGCCGCAGTCTTTCATCGGCAAACATCTACTAAGGCATCGTCTATGTGCAGGGCATGGGGTGTGTCCCCAGCATCACGAGGGGATCCAGAGCCGCTGAGCACATCCTAGGTCTCATGAGGTCACCTTACAGTGCAATGAGAACAAAGGCACTCGAGGACAGTTTGGGGGTGACAGGTTCCCGGTCTTGAATCGTGATGTTGGTTTCCTGTGTGTATACATACGTCAAAACGCATCAAACTGTATACTTTGTGCAGCTTATTATATGTTGTTTATATCTCAGTGAAGCTCTTAAAAATAAATACCGTCTTTGAAAGAAGTGGAATGAGAGTAAATGATACAAAGACCAGATGATATGAAGATGGTCAAGGTAGGAGTGTTAATAACAGCAAAAATCCAAAGCACGAGATAACCAAAAATCTATGATTATGCAAATTCACCATATTCACAGGAAGAAATGGGGCGTAGCTATTGAAGGTGATATTTGCAAAAGCTAATTAATGACAGAGCCAAAAAAAAAAAATTTGAGTGAAGGGAAAAGAATATAAGAGAATCTATATAATTTGATACTGTTTCTATTTCGTTAAAAATGCACAGGGGAAAAAAAAAGCCTGGGAATTATCACAATTAAAATGTAATCCTGCGTCACTCAGGTAATTTCCAAAGCATTTTTAAATATTGAAAAGACTCACTGTAAAATGTAAATATGGGCAAGATTATGGGCGATTTTGGTTTTCTTTTTTTTTATATACTTTTTTTATTTTCCAGAATGTTTACAAATGAAAATGATTTCAGTATCAAAAAGAGAACTAAATATTACTTTAAAATAATAAATAAAAGGTCTTCTCCCGGGCCGGCCCAGTGGCCCAAGCTGTTGGAGCTCCGTGCTCCTAACTCCAAAGGCTGCCGGTTCGATTCCCACATGGGCCAGTGGGCTCTCAACCACAAGGCTGCCAGTTCGATTCCTCGAGTCCCACAAGGGATGGGGGGCTGCACCCCCTGCAACTAGAAAACGGCAACTGGACCTGGAGCTGAGCTATGCCCTCCACAACTAAGACTGAAAGGACAACAACTTGAATCTGAACAGCACCCTCCACAACTAAGATTGAAAGGACAACAACTTGACTTGGAAAAAAGTCCTGGAAGTACACACTGTTCCCCAATAAAGTCCTGTTCCCCCTCCCCTATAAAATCTTTTTTTTTAAAAAAAAAAAGGTCTTCTCCCCACACCAGTTATGTGGGAAGGGAAAACCCAGAGGAGCATTAAAATCGAGGCGACCTTGACCCCTAAAGACCGACCCCTGCGACCCCTTCTAACCTCCTGACAAAAGTTTGGGGGGCACTGAGGTTGTGGCTGGAGGTGGGGTTGTGCTGCCTCATGCAGATGTTGATTGGATTAGTGTCTGGTTCTGTTTTCCTCTAAGTAGATTACGCTTTTCTTGAACTTGCTCCAGTGGGTCCCGGAAATTCAGCCCAGGATAGTTCTGCGGTTCGTTTTCAGAGCTCACTGGAATATGTTTAAGCATGTAATAAATACATTTAAGCCTAATCAGATAAATCACCAAATCAGATCGTTATCTTGCAATTTGAAAACCAGGCTCTGCCTCCAGATCCTGAGGGAAGAAGGAATAGGAAGACATAGAAAGGCTTCGGGCAGACGGCAAGGTCATGTTCCTACCCAAGGCCACCCAACACCAAAGGCAAAGAAGTGCGCCCCGCCCGCCCCACCCCCCAAACCCAGAGGCGCATCAGCTGCTGACCAGCCTCAAATTTGCAACAAAACTTGGCAGCAGTCAAAGCAAGTGTGAAAAAACATCGAGGTGCTACCTACAATTTAGGACCTTTCAAAGAACACCAGTGCTAGAGTCCCAGGTGTGGTTCATCTGCTCTATCTTCCTCCCTCAAAGGGAAAGAACTTCAAGTTCTCAGCCAAGACCACCAGAAGAGCCAGTATCACCCTTTTTCAAGTCTGGAAATATGTCATTGAGCTTTCGTTATGTCAGAGCCCTGTGGAGTTGAGTCTAAGGGACAAGAACTTGAGAATCAGACAGATCGGGGTCCAAATCCCAGCTCTGCCCTTAAGTGTGTGTGAGACCTTGGACAAGTGACTGAGCCGCTCTGTGCCTCAGTCTCTTCATCTGTCAAATGGGGATAGTAATAGCACCTACCTCACAGTGCTGTTGGGACGATTAAATGAGATGAGATGGTACATACAAAGTGCTTAGTACAATGCCTGGCACAGAGTAATCAATCCATGTTAGATACTTTCATTGTCTGAATTATTTTTATAGAACTTCCCACTTAGTATTTTCTTTTTGTGGACGTACAATATCCCTGTCAGATAGAAGCTCCCTGAGAACATTTTCATTTTATGTTAATAAATATTAACAGCGAGCCAGGCTCTGGGAGAGGTGGTGGGGACACAATAGTGAACAAAAGAGATCGTCTTTGGCATCAAAGAGTCCTAGTGTATTACGAAACAGACGTTAAACAAGCAAGCATACAAATACATATATAATTAAAGACTGGGATCCACACTACAAAAAGGACAAGGTGTCCCAACAGAAAATAGAGGGGTGCTGTTTTGAGCTGGGAGAGGGGCTCAGAAAGACTCTCCAGAGGAAAAACTTTTAAGCCAGAATATGAAAGTTCATAGGGGTCACCTAGGGAAAAAGAAGGAGAGAATGCTCCAGACAGAGGGTAGAGCATATGCAAAGGTCCTGGGGTAAGAAAAGCATGTAAGGAACTGAAAAACAGGTGAGCGTGACTGGATGGTATTGAGTAAGAAGAAAACAGAATGAGATGAGGCCACTGAGGCAGGCAGGCAGACGTGAACCCTGCCTTGTAGATGAAGGGTGTTGAGCAGGGGAGCCACGTGATTTGATTAGGGATTGAAAGAGATTAATCCGACTCCACGACGAGAAAGCACCGGAGGGGAGCAAGTATGAAAGCAAGGAAACCAGATAGGAGGCTGCTGCAATCATCCAGGCAAGACTACGGTACTAGTGCTGAGAAGTGGGCAGATTTGACATACATTTGGAGACAGAATTCACAGGGCCTGAGGACATACAGAATGTGAGGAGTAAGAATAGGTATCAGATAGTAGATGGGGGGACGAGGGTTATCACTGTGTGAGGGATATAAATGATAAATGTTTAACTATTATATTGTTTTGTACACCTGAAACTAATTTTTAAAATGTTAAAAAATAAATTAATTAACTTAAAAAAAAAAAAAAGAAGGATTCCCAGCTTAATCAACTAGAAACAGTGCTGCCATTTACTAAGAAGAGGAAAAAATCTAGTAGAAAGGCAATTCGGGGGGAAGACGAGTAAATGCAGTTTTAGGCGTGCAGGGACCAGAAAGGTAAGAATAACACCAGGAGAGTGCGCTTTCACTGTAGCCATGAGAAGAGAATGCTCCCAAAAGGAGGAAGTGGTCAGTGATCACATATGCTGCTAAGAGACCAAGTTAAGAGAAGACAGATGTGCCTGACATGATAAATCAATGTCTGTTGTATGCACAGATGGATGGATGGATACATGGGAGGACAGATGGACACATGGATGGGTGCAGAGGTGCCTGGATGGGCACATGGGTGTATGGATGGATATGTGTATAAATAAATGGATGGGTATATGGATGTATGTGTAGGTGCAGGATGGATATGCACAGGTGCAGGATGGATGGGTACAGAGATGGATACATACATGGATGGATGCAGGGATAAATGGGTATCCGGAGGGGGGCATGGATGTAGTGGCCCCAGCCACAGAGAATTCTGGTTATTTCCTCAGCAAGGAACTCCTTCTCGCCTTCCTACAGCCATTCCCTCTGTCTGGAGAACTTTCTAGGCCACTTCCTCTCCCCGACACATTCTTCAGATCTCAGTTCAAATGTCACTTCCTCAGAGAGACCGTCTGACTACTCTAGCTAACATGCCTCTCTCGCTACTTTCTTCACGATGTAATTCTCAACTCATCTCAATTCTGTGTTTAAAGGTCTCTCTCCCTCATTAGATGGTTCAGTCCACAAAAGCAGGGCCTTGTTTATCATTTCTAAATCTTCAGCACTCAGCATAGAAGGGTCTCGGTACCTTTAAAATGGATGGATGGATGGATGGATGGATGGATGGATGGATGGATGGATGGATAAGTAGACAAACAAAGGGATGTTTGGATGGGTAGGTGGATGAATGGATGGGTAGGTGGGTGGATAGATGAATGAGTGGATGAGTCAATGGATGGAAGGAAGGAAGGAAAGAAGGACGAGAGGGAGGAGCAAAGGAAAAAATAGAAAGGGAAGAGGTTGAAAGGGAGGAAGAAAGAATCGATGAATGAATGAATGAATGAATGCACCCCACTCCCTTCTAAACTATAATCATGACAAATGCCCCCTTGACCTAGTCTCACTCCACCTCTTCTCGGCCAGCAGCTGACAAAGCCCACGGTGCTTACAGAGAAGATGCCCAACCCTCCGAGGCACTAAGGACTTCAGTTCTCTCTTTGCCATGACAATTCTGCTGTGCAGCCTCAGTCAGAGCTGCGACAACAGCCGTTAGCTTGTTCCTGTTTCCCTGTCTTAGATAAGCGAGGCAGGGTCAGGCTGCCGGGAACCAGGAAGGAGGACAAAGGGAGATTTTAAAAGAAAAAGAGGAGGAAAAAAACACTCTCACAGGCAAACAAACAACAAACAAGCACTGTTAAAATACACTGCTTCTCGGGAGAGGGTCAAGTACCCTACTGGAAATATTCAGAAGATGACAAGCGGGAGACACATGAAGTCTGAAACGTGACCTCGATGCAGCTCTGCCTGACATCAGCAGAGACAGGTCTCAGCAGTGGGCAAGAGCTTTTTAAAAATATACACGCACACAGAAAACTGATTTCCGTGTTAGGGCTCCCATTTTCCTATACTTTCTGTTTAACCCTTGAGGAAAGAAGCTGTCTCTTTTACAGATCTGTTCTCAGGAGCCCTGAATTCAACTTCTGCCTTCACACAGTCATGATACAAGCTAGAAAGCCAGGAGGAAAGAGAACCCAATCTGCCTTTTTGAAAGGGAAAAAGGAGAAGGAAGAGCTGTTCCCGAAAGTCTGAAGACTGGACTTGGATATCTTGGAAATGCCAACCCTCATAACACAGTTGGCCCCCTGAGCAGCTCCTGGGCTCTCCTCTCCGTATGCAGCTATAAGCTGGACCTCTGCCTGGTAGACACATCCTGCCACCAAAATAACCTCATCTACACAGGGATGGCACAGGCCACACAGGGATGGTACTTTGGATCTCAGGCACAGGAGTCTACGAACTGGCCTGAACACTTACTAGTTGTGTACCTTTGGCAGTGGCTTAGCTATTAGCCTCAGTTTTCTCACCTGTTAAATGGAGATAATAATAATAATGACCAAGTCATTCTGAGGAATAAGTTAGACAATCCATGCCAAGGGCCTGGCACAGTGTAATAGTTGATCAATGTTGGCTGTTATTATTATTGTTGTTGTTGATTATTCTTTTATTTACTACTTAGAAAGCACTTTGTATATGTAAATGCCTTGTAACTCATTAAACATTCATAACAACCCTATGAGGTTATTATGAGTATTTAATGAGTTAGTAGTGCTCTCCTCATTTTGTAGAAGAGGACCCAGAGTGGTTAAGTAACTTGCACAAGGTCACACAGCTACTAGGTGGCAGAGCTGGTTCTCCAACCTCAGCTGACCGATTCCAGAGTCTATGGTCCTACTAGGTCCTGCATTATGCTGAAGCATGACCCTTCCACAATTCAGTTATTGTAACTCCTGCCCAAGCCAGTATCTCATATTATCTTTCCAACCTCCTGGTGAGGTAAATACAGCCAGAACTCATATTGTTCCCATTTTACACACTCTAACACTGAGGAGCAGAGTACTTGAAGACTCTCCTGTTAACTCTAAGAGCTATCATCGAAGTCCATGAGGCCAGGTCTCTGTGCTTGTTCACTCCTGTGTCCCCAGAGCCTAGCATGGTCCTGGCACAGAGGAAGTCCTCAGTGGGTATCACTCCAATATCAGCTCTTCCTTTAAACAGCATTTCCCAAAGCCTGCTTCCTGAGACACTGTCTCAACACACGCTCAGTGAAAAGAGAAACCACAGCCAAGTTCGGGCGGAATCATGAGGTTATAAGTAAAATCACAGTGCATAGCAAGTTACTAATTACAGTGGTCCTTGGTTTTCGAACGTCTCCATTGACGAACATTTAGGTCTAGGAACGCCGTAAACCCGGAAGTAAATGCTTGGGTTTTCGAACACGACTCAGAAGTCAAACATGTCACATGACTTCCGCTGAGTGCAAGATCTTGAGTCCTAGCTGTCGGCTGTTTTCGAACGTTTCAGAACTTGTGGATTACGTTCGAAAACCGAGGTACCACTGTATACCAAGAAAGCACTACAGGAAAAAAAACCTGTTTGATATTTTTTTTTTTTTGTAAATACAACCCTTCAACATCCTTTAGAAAATTTTGCCCTGGATAGTAATTTAATTACTAAGCCATTTTGTTGAGTGCTTACTGTATACCGGGCACTTTCTTTATACTGGGGGTGCCAAAAAAATGTATATACATTTTAAGAGATGTTATCTCTTAAGCAGTCGTTTGCCATAATCAGAAGTGTCTGGACTTCTTTGAGCACCTCTTGTAATTGCAGAAGTCAAACGCGACTTGTATTCACCTTTAATTATTGGTATATATTATTACAATTAATACAGTTTTTTTCCTTTCTTAAGGTGTGTATACATTTTTTTGGCACTCTCTGTATATTGTAACTCATTAAATTCTTAAAATCCTCCTAGAATTGAGTTTTATAATTATCCCCATTTCACAGATAAGGAAGCACAGATCTCTAAACTTCTTTATCAAAGCAAATGTAAAAACCTTGGACCTGCCCTTGTGGCGAAGCTGTCCTCAGTTACAAAGGCAGCCAGTATCCAAGGTCAACTGGTCCCTCTGGGGACCTCTGGGATCTCTCATCCCTGACCTCAGGCCCTCAAAGGGCATCCAGTAGCCAGGTGATATGGCTGTCCAGTGGTACTTGCCCAGATACTCTATGCAATGCACCAGAGGCAGGTCCTTCTTCTCTGGCCAGTCAATGCACCAGCCATCTGTTGTCCTCTGTGAAAACAGGAACTGTGCCCTGGATAAATATTCTAGTGCTAACATTCCCATTGGCCTCAGAAGGTAGGGAGTCGATTCCAAAAGGATGTAGTTCTGGAGGGTCTGGGAGACAGTTGAGGTGGGTATAAAAATGGAAAGGGTCCAAATAACCCAGCTCCAAAGCTACCGGCGGGTGGGGTGACCTTGTGATACCATTCAGTCTGATGAATCCAGTCAACCACCCACTGCCATTAAGCCATGGCTTGAAACTAATCACCATAGAATAAAGACACAGACATCACCGTTCCTGTCCTTAGGGTTCTACTCACCTGGCCCCTTGCCTCTCTCGCTAACTAACGTCATTTCCTTCTAAAATCTAACCAAGCTATGAGTGACAGCCTCTCTAAAGAGACCGATGTGACTTCAGCCACAAACTTAAGATAACAGAGGGTATGGTGCTGTTTGGTTTTTTATATGCATATATATATATATATATATATATATATATATACACAATTTTTCTGTTATTATTATTAATACTGTCATTTCCATTGACAAATTCTGCCTGTCTTGGGAAAGAAAGAAAGCAGAAAACTCACTCAGGAAAAACCAGACTCAAAGGAAATTTAATTAAATAAACAGATTTCTTGACTGTAAAAGAGATGTGACATGTCCCCAAATCTAACTTCCTCCCATGCCCCTGTCTCCTGGGGAACTGGCAGAGCATGAAAAATCCAAATACTTCCCCCAGCACAAGAAACTCTCTAATGTTATTATTAAATCATGTCCACTCAGGCAGAACTTGTTTCATTTTGTTCTTTCTTTCCCCTTCCCAATAAATGCATTTGAAAAGAACGTTTGGGTTATTGCTTAGCTTTCTTCTTCCATCCTACTTTTTGACTGATGATGTCTCTCTACCGGCATTCAGTGATTTCTTGCCTTAGCTGGGAAGTTTTGTGTAAGCATCACAGTGGCAGAAATCTCCAACCTGGCCCATCTCACCAGAGGCGAGGGAGGGGCAGCCCAGGACATCTCTTCTCGGTCTCTCCGAGATCTGGACCTTGTGGCTTTGGTGCCTGTACTTCTTTCTGTGTCTATAAATTGGGGCCACAAATGCCAGGCCCTTAAGTCACACAAAAAGACAGCGTGGGAAAATGAGGTGGCATTGCAAGAGAAGTATAATAATCGTGGAGGAGAGCTGGAAGCATTAAAAGAGACAGGATAAATGAAGAGTAAAATAATCCTGCAGGAAAGCTGGAAGCATTGAAAGAGATCAGATAGGTGAAGAAATCCAACAATAATAATAATTACCCAATAATAACGATAGCAAGGTACCAGGTATCAGGAGCCAGGGGGAACTCCATGCCAGGCCCTGCACTTTGCATATTTTAGCTCACTTAAACCTCACCACAAGCCAAGAAGTAGGGACAATTATGATCCGAATATTCAGGCCAGGAAATGATGGTTCAGACAGATGAAATGACTCACCCAAGGCCACAAAGCTGGTACCTCTCATACAATGCTGGGAACAAGGTAGGTATTTAATTACTGCTGGTTAAAGCTGAATGTACAAGTGAATTACACACTAAAGTAGCATCATCTTTTGATTGCCACAACCTCTGTAGACAGCTAACCTGGCTCTATTTTCAAAGGCATGTCATTAAAGGTACTTGATTGTGTTTGTATAAAGTTTGTATCAGGTTTGCATACCCGTGTTTTGGGGTAGGACGGCAGGGCTCCAGGGAATTTATTTTAAAAAAAAATGATCCTGCCTCTTCTTTGCTAAGGGCCCCAAATAAAGCTGGTGCTTCAGACCCAGTCGTCATCAATAAAAGTAACGGCCCCTCCCAATTCTAGGTACATGACAGCTGGCAAAGCACTTTTTAGACCTCACCCTGTTCCATCCTCATCAAGGAAGGCTCCAGCAGGTAAGGAGAACAAGCCTTCCAATTTTCTTTCTTAAAGGGAGAAACTGAGGCTCGAGTGATGTGACTTCCTTCGGTAACCGGGAAATAGGCGAGAGCGATTCACAGCAGATCGCGGATCCAAATCCAGGGTTCCCTGCTCTGAGCTGTTTTTCCACCAAGAGGGACTATGCCACCACCTACATCTGGGGGGAGGTGATGGGTCCAAGAGAGAAGCAGCTGGTGGCTGTGAAATCCAGGGATGTTCTGTGGCCTGAGAAGCCATCAAACCAGCAATGCAGGCACAAAATGCGGAGCAGATGGTCAGCAGTATCGATGTTGAACCTTGTCCCTGCTCATGCTGATATTCTGACACCCCAGCTTCCCCTGCCGGCTCCTCGGGATTTCCTCCAGCTTGCTAACAATCAGGTGCTCCGGCTCACACAACCCTTTCACCTCCACAGCCTCATCCACAAGGCCCAACCTCGTCCCCACTGTGCAGATGGGAACACTGAGGCCCAGAGAAGTAAACTGACCTCCCAAGGTGACAAGCAGGTAAGTTGCAGGAGCCCAGAATTTAAAACCAGGGCCGTGTGACAGCACAGCCAGTGCTCAGTGGCATGAGGCCATTTTGTGGAAAAGTCCCCCACGCTTCCTTCCTTTTCCTCTCCTGCTCAGTGGGCCCCACTCTCAGCACGTACCAGAGATCACCTCTGGTTGCTGGGACTGAGGAACAAAGCCCTTCAGACCTCAAAAATGGTTAAAAATGTAACTCAGCCGACTGGGAAAAGAGAATGTCGAGATCAAATAGACAACCATGATTCCCTCCGACTGTATCGACGCCCAGGTCTTCCCTTCCCCTGACTGCATTTAAAGAAAGTTTCCCAGGCAGCCACCACTCTTACCTGACCCTGGGAAAGCTCTGTTTGAGCCAGACTATGAGACATGATATAGTGCAAGTAGCATTACCACTTATTACCAAGCTTTTATATGCATCTCTTCCCAGCATCCTCAACCCCGCCTTTTAAGCACGATACAGGTCCTATTGTAGTGTTCCTGTACAAGCGGTCCAAAGAGGTCAGGCCAGCAACTGCCTGAAACCACAGAGCAGGACTCCCCTTCAGACTCCAGGCCTTGTCCCCACCCGCTGCTAGCGTCACCTCACCTCTCCCTCCCTCTCACCTTCCTCCAGGCCCAACCCATGTGCAACCTGCTCAGTGGCTCTGGTCCAATCTCCTCCTAGGATACCAAACCACCCACTACCTGGGCATGGGCCACCCAATGGGTTCAAGTTCCTCAAAAATCGTGTACAAGTTCACAAAGCACACAGGCTTTCAGCAGACCTGACTGAGTGCAGCTCAGTGACCTTGGCCAAGCAACTTCCGTAGAGCCCTTGAGCTCTCAATAAATGCCACTCCCTTTCTTTCTATCCTGCAGAGTCTGGGGCGTGGTATGAAGCAGTGGTTACACACCAATCTCCTGAGTATAATGCTGCTTTGTGACTTGCCTAAGCTGTGCAGCCTTGGCCAAATTCATCGACCTCTCTGAACCTCACCTCCTCCCTTTCAATAAGGATAAAGGAGGCTATATCCATGGAAAGTCTTTGCACACAGTATGTCTAGCACATCGTACCCATGGAGCAATGCCTGTACACAGCAGGGAACAATAACCATCTGTGCAGAGACACATGGGGTGCCACATTCATCGACACCGTGAATATTTGGAAACTCCCACTGGACACGAAGCCCTTCCTTCATAAGGAATCCTCCAATCTCCTCCATCCCAACCTTTTCTGGCCCTGCCCGTATGCCCTAACTCCCCTTTGCCGAAATCCCAGTGTCTCAGCAGAGAACTGGCATCACCAGGGACCTGACTGCCTTGTTGAATGAAGCCCATGAGCAGGGGTTACAAGGAATTCCACTTAAATTCCTCTTCCACCTGCCAGTCATGGGTGCAAGGCTCA
Organism: Rhinolophus sinicus; assembly: GCF_036562045.2. NCBI lineage: Eukaryota > Metazoa > Chordata > Mammalia > Chiroptera > Rhinolophidae > Rhinolophus > Rhinolophus sinicus. Next base: position 28,317,267 of record NC_133765.1, on the reverse strand, counting down.
AAGAAAAAGAGACGTAGTTGGGTAAGGTTCCAGCATTTTCCCTATGGACTACGTCCTTCTTTCCGGGGGAAAAAAAATCCACTTTTCCACTGACTTCAGCACTGAACATCTACCGGCAGCTTTTACAACACAAAATGATCCAAAAAGATATTGAAAAAAAAAGGCCCCAAATATATTGCAAAAAAAGAAAAAAATTTTTTTGAGCTATGATGATTTGAAAGGGAAAAAAAAAAAAAACCACCCCGAGCAGATTTGAGATTTTGGCATTTGATGGCAATAAAACAAAATAATCAACCCAAGAAGAAAGGGAAGAAGCCCAATCACAGACTATCATCCTTGAAACTCAGGGTAGCCATTCCTTCCTCTACAAAGCGTCCCCTGGCCTCACGGGCTGGGCTGGGCTGGGCCCCTCCCCTGGGTCCTCCCAGTCCCCCCACCTTCCCCCTGGTCTATGAAGAGTAACGATGACACTAACGCCATGAATGAGCACTTCCTACAGCTTCCGAGCTGAGGCCGGATAACAAGAAGGAGCCAGCCCATGAAAGAGTGTTGCTGGCAGAAGAAACTTCAAGCGCAAAGGTGGGAACTACTTATGTTCAAAGCATCCAAGAAAGGTGCCACTGAGTTGATACGGGGTTCAATACAACAATAACAACAGTCGGAAGACAGGATGTGACCTGTAGAGCTGTCCATGACAGTGGGGACCTGATGACTGCTGTCAGCTCACTGACCCTGCATGAAGGTCAAACCTGAGACATGGAATCATGGGGGAAGGGCTTACAGACCACCCTTCCTGTCCCCAGGCATTTGACAGACCTGGACACGAGACTCAGCCAGGCCATGTGGCTAGTCCAGGCTCCCACCGCCAGACGAGTCAGGGGAGGGCAGAACCCAAGCGTCCGGCCTCCATCCCTGACCTCTCTTCACTACTGTCCCCTTTGGTGAGACGTTTCTAGGGAAAGGGTGATTGGGAGCTGCTGACCCGCACAACTGAAGTTTTAACAAGTGTGTGTGTGTGTGTGTGTGTGTGTGTGTGTGTGTACGTGCGAGCACACACTGTTGGGAGGGTGGCAAGGTTCCTCCTAGCTTTCCTCTGGTTCCTGTAAATTTGACTAAGGACCCCTGGGAAAACCATGCTCTGGGCCTGAGAAGCTCAAGTCCAACTCAATTACAGTTTTCTGTGCTTTTACACAACCTCCGTCTTCACAAAATTTCCTGGCTTTCATCTGGCCTCAGAATTACTTAAGCTGTCACCACCGTCGTCATCCAAGCCAGAGCTCATCAGCTAAGCGACGCCTGGAGCAGTTCGGAGAAGTTAAGGCAGCAGTTCTCAACCGGGAACACTTGACATCTGGAGGCATTTTTGATTTCACGGCCGGGGTGGGGTGGGGTCAGGGGTCGGATGCTACGGGCATCTAGCAAGTAGAAGCCAGGGATGCTGCTTAAACGCTACAGTGCACAAGACGGCCCCCACCACAAAGAAATATCCATCACCAAGCACCTACAGTCCCAAAGTTGAGAAACTCTCCGCTAGTTCTTTACATTCTATCACTGGAGACCCCCAAGGAAATCTCCTACCTGGGGCCTGAGAGCTGGTGAGCTTGGCATCCGATGGCACGAACGATGATCACTATTCTTAAGCGTCCCCCAGCCCACAGTCTGCAGGGAGGAAGGCCCAATGTCACCCTGCAAATCTCCTGCCTGGAAGCCCCTTCGTGTAAAAGCTTGCTCACTGTGGAGGTATACACATAGGCCCACGGTTCTATAAAAGACGGGGGACTTTTCCAACCTCTCACAGATGTCAAAGGAAGACTGTGATTGATTATTACCTTTTTTCTGCTTCAAAATGCCTGTTTCAAAGACTGGGGCTCTGATGGGGTAAGGGCTAGACCAAGTTCACTACAGCTCCGTGGGCCAGAAAGGACTCACAGGCCAGGCTCAGAACTCACATGCTTTCCTGACTGTGCCACAAACTGACCAGGCCGCCTGATCAAAGATCCAGGAGCCCAACCCCTTGCCAACTGCGGCCCATATCTTCTTGTATCAATGTGCCCCAGGGCTTGGCATGTGGCAAAAGCTAAGACGTTGATTTCAGTTGAACCAAATCCTGCTTCTCTTCATAGCTTTTCTGTTAACAAGCTCCGGGACGGCTCCCACACAACTGGAGTCGCCCCACTGGCCCCAAGTTCTTTCCAGATGTCTTCGGAGGGAAGGAAGCGATAGTCTCTTCGGAGCTCTCTTTGCATCTCCAAGAGTTATTATTTGGAGACTTCTCTGCAAGGTTTCCTCTTTACAGCTCACTTCCTTCTCTTAATTGGTCTTCAGTGTGGCAGGAAGGCCAGCGCGCGAGCTTCAGTGACATGAACGCTGCAGGAAGGTTAGGGGCAGCAAAACCCCGTCGGAGCCAACTGGAGGCGGGCGGGAACCAGGAGCCTGCCCCGACGCGGTGCAGTGCAGCTCACCCAAAGCCAGCCAGGAAAAGAGGCCAAAGGTGCCCCCCTCCAAGTTTTCAGCCTGCCCAGGATGCTCAGAATTGAGCCCACACTTGTTCCCTGCCGTAACTGAGTTAAACCTCTCTCTTCTCTGGGACTCAGTTTTTCCTTAGTTGAATGAGGAGAGGCTCTTTCTGGTTTGCACGTCCATGTAGGTCTTTTTATGTGGCACGAGCAAAGTCTTTGGCGCCTCGACTGAGGGGAGATTATCAGGCAACGTCCTCTGGCGACCATCACGAATCATGAGGAGGAAGCCGGCTGGATGGCGTCCAAAACAATAAATGCAGGCAGGAAAAAGCATCCAAGTGTTTGCAGCCAAACAGCTGTTTTTTTCCTAACTTTTTCAACCAAGGAGCCTAGGGCTTAAAGCAAAAATACCTGCCACTCAGCTCCTCTGCCCTCCGTGACGAGGAGAAAGTCTTTCGAAGTCAGAGGTTGAAAACCAATCTGTCAGCCCGTCACCCAGGGCGCCCTGGTATCCAGTTACAAAGCCTGTCCACCTCATTTCTCCTCCAAAAAGTACCCAACAGAGAAAGGAACAACAAAAGTGCTACAGAAAGAAAAGAATCAGATGAAGAGCTAACCTGAGCTCGGTTCCCAAGGGGAGAGCGGACGTGGGGTTGGGAAGTATCAACAGGTCTCTGTGTGACTGGGGGGAGGGAGGCCGTGTCGGGTTTCCTTTTCCAAGTGAGGCGTGAGGTCAGTAAGGAGATCTGCTGGACTGTGAGGCACCCCATATTCAGAATCTCATTGGGATGGCGGGGGGACACGTTCACCCAAACAGAACCACGGACCCCTAAATGAGAGTGACCCTCCAGGGCCATTAACCAGATGTCACTCCAGAGATGAGTTCAGTCTGGTGGGGAACAGACAAGAAAAGGTGGCACGGAAGACACTGCATAATGAAGCATGTGTTTGGGGTGAAACTGGAGTGAGTTCGAGCACAGGCTCTACACAGTAGTAGCTGTGTGACCCCAGGCAAGTTACTTAACCTTTCTGGGCATATCCATCCTTCTAGGCCTTTCTCCCTTCCGCTGAGCACTTAGTATAGTAAGTGCTCATAAATGGAAGCTCCACATAAATGCTGTACCACTGTACAAACAGTAATTCACCCTCACCACAGAGTTCACGGATAATGCCTCCCTACCTCTTCATTCATATACTTATACCCTCCTCCCAAAGGAAGTTATTCATTATATGAGACTGAGATCTCTCCTAATTTAGAGCATGTGTATATAGATTTCAGCTAAATCTTACCATTTCTTGCTTGGTCTTTTACAAGAGTTAGCACATATTTTAAAGCCAGATAGTACATATTTTAGGCTTTCTGGATCATTCAGTCTCTGGCACACGACTCCATTCTGCCATTGTAGTGTGAAACCAGCCACAGACAACATGTAAGCAAATGGGCAGGGTGGCGTTCCAATAACACTTTATTTACAAAAGCAAGCAGAGGGCCGAATGTGGCCAGAGGGCTGTAGTCGGCTGACCCTTATTTTAGAGAATTACCTTTCACTATACATTCGTAAAAGGTCTATACGCCTATAATAAATTCTTTTTCCCATTCCCCCGTGCTGGTTCTGCTCCCCAATGAACTTCTCACTGATACAGCTACAGCAGAAGCAACACCGTCCCTGTTCCAGGACTAGCTTTAAGAGAACTGGCAGCTCCAATGTCCTCCCTCTTGGAACGCTCACTCCCACTGTCCGAAGCCCAAGCCTCACAGAAAGGAACCACATGGGCACTCCAGCAGACAGTCCAGGTTGAATTCTCACCCAACAACCAATGCCAACTGCCACCCATGCATGTGTGCCATCTTGAATGTTCCAGGCCAGTCAAGCCCAAACACAGGGAACCAAAGACCTCCCAAGCAGAGCTCCACCAACTCAGGATATCATGAGAGGTAACCACGCTAAGCCACGATGTTTTGGGATGGATTCTTACACAGCAACAAGTCTCCAGAACACTTCCCATGGTTCAGCCACACGGGCCTTCTTTCTGCTTCTTAAAAGTGCTTGAGAGACTTGCAGGACCCATTTCCTCGCTCAGAATGTTCTTCTCCTCGATCTCCTCATATCCGGTTCCTTCTTGTCACTCAAGCCTTAGTTTACTGTCATCTCCCCCACACAAGCCCACTGGGATGGTCCCTTCAGTGTGTCAACCTGGCTATGCGAGAGTCCCCCGTTAGTCAATCACATATTATCTATTAATCTAGGTATTTTATAGACGTGATTTAAAGTCTATAATCCACTGATTTTTATGAGTGAGTAAGGGAGATCATCCTCGATCATTGGGATGGGCCTGATTCAATCCGTCGAAAAGCGTTAAGAGAAAAAAATGGAGGCTTCCCTGAAGAAAAAGAAATTTCACCCACAGACAGCAACTTCAGTTCATGCCCAGGAGTCCAGCCAGCCCTTCCTGACAGCGTCTGGGTCTCAGACGTACGCAGCCAGCCTCCACCGTCGCATAAGCCCACTCCTTGCACTAAATTTTATTACATTTATCCTACTGCTTCTGCTTCTCTGGTAGCACGCGGACTGACACCACCCACGGTGACCATCCCGTCAAAGCTGGCCACCTAGTCCCCATTAGATCACTCCATGTTAATTTCCCTCATAGAACTGATCACCATGTGATATTTTTCCTAGCATTTCCCTCAATATATTCTAGAGTGGCTCTGGCCAATAGCACTTCCTGTGATGATGGGCACATCCTAGAACGGCGCCTATTTCCAATAGGGTAGCCACGTGGCCACGTGGCTATGGATCCCTTGAAATGTGCTCGTGTGACTGAAGAGGTGAATTTTTCATTGGATTTCATTTTAATGAATACAAGGTTAACTTCCGCATGCGTCTCGAGGCCACCCCGTTGGACAGCTCAGGTCTAGAACACAAGGGCCATGACAGCAGGAAGCTGGTGAGCCTCAGCCACCGGGACGTCCCTCATTCCTGACCCCGACCAACACAGAGGAAGACCAATCAATATTTACAGTGAACAAATGAGCCATTAGCGGGTGAGTGTGGTTGCCTTAGGTTTCTGTCACTCGCACTGGAGAATACTAACGTGGTCCTGCATCTGTGTAAGGGATTCCTGAGAACCCACAGAGCAGGACGGCTGGGGAACATAGTGAGGAGAGAGGACGGACGTCGGTGCCGGAACACTCCAGACTCTGCTGGCTTTGGGAGGGGTGGCTCTTCCGCAGCTGCCCAGCCCTCCCAAAGTTAAAAGCAACTGGAACAATAAGACAATCAAGACTGCGCCTACCCTTTGTTCTCGTCAAAGGCAGGCAGGTTCTGGTGGGTTTCATTCACTGCCCACGCTGGGAGGCGGCAAGCAAGCATCTGAGGCTATTTTGGGGCCACTTTGCATCCTGTTTCCTCCTGGCTGCCAGGTCTCCTCCTGGACACTCAGGAGAGGAGGAACTAGAGGGGGCCCAACAGTAAGCTCTTGGGAGGCTTTTAGGGTGTGGGGGTACCTCTCTGCCAGCGGCACCCTGGCCTTCTCTCTCTCCCGCTGCATGGCTCCCTGAGCTTCTTCTCAGACCTACCAGCACCTTGCTCTAAGTCACCCACCTACTCTGCAGCCAGTGTCTGTTTCAAAACTGGACAAGTGATCCAGATATCTTCTACTCAAAGCTCTGCAATGCAAGCTCCGTGCCATGGTCTGCCATGGGGTGCCCATCTGTCTGATCTCAGCTCCCACCATTCTCCCCAGCATTCCCAGTGGGCCCACCACACTGGTCTCTCTGGTACAGGCCCGCTCCTGCCACAAGAGCCACAAAGCACTTCCACATGTTATTAGGTGAACTCTTCCTTTCTTAGATCTCAGCTCCATCTTGAAGCCCCAAGAGAGTCCCCAAGCCCTGGAACCCAGCACAGTGCCAGATGCATAGCAAGTGCTTGATAAATATGTATGGGAGAGAGGAAGGGAAGGAGGAAAACAAGGTCTTTCATTATGTGCTACCTGGGTTTTTCCTTGAGAAAGTGAAAATGCAAATGACCACACATTATTATTAGGCTGAAAACAATCAAAGGGCTATGCTCTTCCAGCAGCCAAATCAATTTCACCTTAGGACCTAAGCTCCGTAGTGACCGTTGGGGAGGGGGGCTGAGGGCCACGGAAAAATTGCTTGGGGTTCTGATTTTTTTTTTTTTTTGGCCAGGGAAAGGTGGGCCACCTCTAGAGAACCATCAAGCCATACAGAGCGGGGAAATAGTTTCTAAAGATGCAGCAATGTTGACAGAGACAGTGGTTCAGAGAGAAGGGAAATCAAAGAAAAACAAAGAATTAGCAGAATTCGTAAAGCTGAAGCCCAAGGGCCCTTTGGAGAAAAAGAGAGAGGAGGATGGAAAGAAAGTAGAGGAAAGTGAGATGGAGTCAGAGAAAGGCTACAGGACCCTGGCGATGATGGTGGTGGTGATGGTAGTGATGGTGGTGATGGTGACAATGGTGGTGACGGTGGTAACAGTGGTGGTAGTGATGGAAATTGATGGTGGTTGTAGAATGGGGCTGGGGACGGTGCTAAGGATGAAGATGACAGTAACAGTGAGGGTTATCATGCACCTGATTCAGGCAGCCCCTGTGCTTTGCCTGCATCATCTCAGGTAATTCTCCCAACAACCAATAGGGTAGAAATGATCATTTCCATCCTACGATTTAGGAAACTCATCTCAGAATCACTGAAATACTGTACTCAAAGTCACATAGCTAATAAGTAGGAGACCCAGAATTTGGCAGTTACACCCAAGTTTGACTCCAGCTTCCATATTCTTGGCAAACGATTGAGGACTGAGAAGGAGAAAGTAGAGTGGAAAACTGAAGCGGATGGAGGTCTTCCCTGACCACTTTATTAATCCACCCTGTCCCCCCATTCCCAGAGGTCACTACTGACCTCCCTTAGCCTGCTCCACTTTTCCTTTTCTCCGCAGCACTTATTCTAACAGGCTTTATAATGTACATGCTTATTACGGTTATAATTTATCATGTCTCTCCCCACTAGAATGTCAATTCCATGAGGTCAGATAGCTAAGCATGCACTTTCAGAGGTTATCATACTCTGGCATCCAGCAGACATTCAATAAATTTTGCCGATATGATAAGGAAAGGTTAAGATATCCTGGCTTTGGGGTGCCTTGAGCTCGTTCAAGGATTGAGGAAGTATTCTTTGGTTTCAGGCTAAGGAGGATCTAATAAGCTAAGAGAAGAAAATAAAGGGTTAAGTTCTCCTACCTTTGGGGCTTCGTGGACACTGGGAAATAAAGATATCCCCAAAACTCAAGGAGAAAACTAAGATTACAGTCACAGCTCTAAAACAAAAGCCACCCCTGTCCTCTAAAGGGGGACGGGGCAGAGATTACACATATTCTTGGTCAGATATAAAGCTTCTTTCTCTCCATAAGACTTTCTCAATACAACTTGTGTTCCTCAGTCATTTAACAAACATGCATTGAGTCCCCACTACACACCTAATTTTAAAATATCTGCTTTCATCACTGTAGACTCCAGCCGAGAGCCGGGGATACCAAGGTGAATATGGTATGACCCTCAGAAAGCAAGAGTCTAGTGGGAAAGACACTAGTTTGTCCCCTAGTTTGGGATTACATTACTGGTTAAGGTGAAGGGCAGCAAATGATGGAACCATCTAAAGTTAAGAAGCTTTAAGGAACCAATGATAATGTTTGAGGGAAGAAGAGAATTCAAAACAAGGCTCACTAGAGGATGGCTCACTGCTTCCCCCTGGTGGAGATCAGCAGCAAGCACGCCACACGGCGTTCGCGGTACTTCCTTCAACAAATGCAACCTGGCAAGGTGCTGGGAACAGAGGGGTGAATAGCAGCCCACTGCGCATGTGCTCAGGGAGGTCGTAGGCAGATGAGGGAGTGAGATGAGGAAATTGACCATCACTGTAAGGCATGAACAGTTGGTGATATAAGCATTCATTCATTCATTCATTCATTCATTCAACAAAGTGTGGAGGCCTTGAGGTAGGGCCTGAGGATAAGCACGATTCACAGAGAGGACAAAGGGAATTCTAGGCCCTGGGGGGAGTACCAAGATGTGAAATCCATGCCTGATGTAGGAAACCCTACAAAACTAGATTTATCTGACATTTAGGGCTTGAGGAGGAAATGTAAACAGTGGGGGTCCAAACAGAAGGCAAATCCTGAAGTGCTTTGCAATCGGTGGGCAAAGCTGTGTATGTGAAGCCCATGGTGAGTTTTCCTGGGCTACACGCACGAGGAGGAAAGTGTATTGATTCAGAAATATTTATTGAGTCCCTACAATGTGCTGGGACGACCCCTCCCCTCTTGCAGCTTACACTCTAGTGGGAGAGACATCCACTCTTTTTAAAAGACCACGCCCCAAAAAAGGTGACAACTAAAATGTGGCAAGTGGCACTGCTACATACAGGAAGGGCAGAGGTAAAGTATGACATTAAGGAAACTCAGAGTGGAGCGGACAAGCCTTTGCTGAGGTGAGCTTCTCTCCATGCAGACCTTGGTGACAAATGCTACAGGAACTGGGCTAAAATACAGCACTTGGCACTGCTTTCAAGGACCCAGTGGCTCGAAAGCAGGCATCGGAGGCAGGACATGGTAGAGGGAAGAAAGCTCAGTTGCCTGGGAGGGAGGAGGGTCAATGACATCAGTGTTTTTCAACCTGTAAGTGAGGTGTGAAAATAAAGTGGGGGTCGTTACCAGCATTTGGTAAATGATATAGGATAAAATAGAAGAGAATGTAAGATATTATGCATATTGAGTATTGTCTCATGAAACTTGTTTCAGTTGTACACGTGTACATACGTGTGTGTGCGTGCGTGCACACGTATGGGGATGCAATATAAATCATATTTGTTTCTGTGAGTCTTGATCAAAAAAGTTTGAGAAACCCCAGATGGGAGGCCCCTCAAGGTCTCACCCAGCCCAGGATGTTAAAAATGACAATGACAGCCCACAGGGGGCTGACATACACGCCTCTCTCAGGCAGAACTGGAGCCCAGCTGCAGTTATAAGGACTTTGCCAAACGCAGTAGCCCAACGCTGATGAGAAGATAGGAACTCTGAAAAGCAGTGAAGAACCTAACCTCAAAAGCTTGCCCTCATGCATTATGGGTGGCAGGAGTCAGGGAGGAGAAGAGGCATAAATAGGTGCAAACCTTTTGGAAAGCAACGTGGCAATGTTCACCAGAAGTCTTAAAACATGTAAACTCTTTGCTGCAGGAACCATACGCCTATGAATTCACACTAAAGGAATCGCCACGAATGCACTCAAAGATAACATTCAAAGCTGTTCACTGCCACCTTACATATAATATGGCTATAACCTAAATTTGTATTTATTTATTTATTTGTTTTAAGATTTTATTGGGGAAGGGGGGAAGTGGTACAGGACTTTATTGGGGAACAGTGTGTACTTCCAGGCCTTTTTTCCAAGTCATGTTGTTGTCCTTTCAGTCTTAGTTGTGGAGGGCGCAGCTCAGCTCCAGGTCCAGTTGCCGCTGCTAGTTGCAGGGGGCGCAGCCCACCGTCCCTTGCGGGACTCAAACCATCAACCTTGTGGTTGAAAGGACGCACTCCAACCAACTGAGCCATCCAGGAGCTCAGCGGAAGCTCAGCTCAAGGTGCCGTGTTCAATCTTAGTTGCAGGGGGCACTGCCCACCATCCCTTGAGGGAGTCCAGGAGTTGAACAGGCAACCTTGCGGTTGAGAGCCCACTGGCCCATGTGGGAATCGAACCAGCAGCCTTTGGAGTTAGGAGCATGGGGCTCCAACCGCCTGAGCCACCGGGCCAGCCCCCAACCTAAATTTTTAAAAATAGGAGGCCAGTTGAACAAATGGTGGCAGTGTTCCGGCCTTAAAAATGAGGAGGGAATACATTTATTGACAAAGATGTTTATGATATAACATTGTAATTCAGTGCCATTGTTTAAAGGAGAGAAAATTGCCAGCTGCTTCTTACTGTAGGTGGAGAAACGTCCCCGTGAAGCAGGTTTTGCCTGTATTGCCTGATTGAGTGGCCCCCCTTAGCCATGCAAATGTTAGGTGAGTCAACAACATTGGACTAGAATAAGGAATAACATAACCTTTATAGCAAGTCAACTGGGGCAATTTTGTTGTGCCACGTTGTCATGCGGGGTCTCTGGTCCCACTCCCCACATAAGAACGCAGGCTATGGCAAGGCCAAAGAGGAACACCGGAGCCATACATAGGGGAGTCATGCCACTAGACTCTCGCTGGGGGCTGTGACACAGGGGCCACATAATCTGCAATCTGCTGTCCACTTCTCTGCCAACCAACAACCTCTTGTTAACTGCTATCCACGCTTGCTAGCTCAGCCATGGCAGTGATATCAGTGGCTAACAGCTAATTGGTTACAGCTGATGGCCAACTAGTCACAGCTGATGGCCATCCACTACCCGAGCCAGCAGCTTTCCAGGTGAGGCCGAGAGCCTGGAAACAGCTCTCCTGGCTCTGTCTCCACACACGTCCGTCCCCCCCCACTCCGCCCCAAACATATAAAAATATCCAGAGACATTTCTGTTTGTCGAGACTTGGATTGGTGGGTGTGGGTGGGGGTTACTGGTATCTAGTGAGTAGAGACCAGGGGTGCTACTAAACATCCTTCAATGACAGGACAGATCCCAACTCATGGTCTCTTTTGAGGCTGATTATAACACTGACCAAGATCTGCCAGCAAGAAAGAGTACAAAGCAGGGGAGGAGGGGGCACGCAATGGGTGATCTGGGCCAATGACCTGTTTCAAATATGTCCTGTTTTGTTCACTGCGGTAGCCTCAGCACAGCCGCCACAAAGCAGCCACTCCATAAATTCTTACTGGATGTTGCCTGTTGAATCCAGCAGGGGCATCTATGATAAGCATTCACCTGACTGTGCCAGACTCATGTACAACAGTGACACCTGGTGGCGGGAACTGAAATAACTGCACAGGCGGACCCATAACACTTGACTTTGGCAGAACTAATCCCTTTACACCGAAAAGTCCCAGGAATTTGTGGGAAAATCATGAGGCTAGAAAGAAGCAGGGAGCCTGTTTCTTTGATATTCTGCTAAGAAAGGCAAACGGGGTTTGAGCAATTCACGGAACAGATCGAAGAAAAACGACAATATACCCTGCTTCCCCGAAAATAAGACCTAGCCAGACCATCAGCTCTAATGCGTCTTTTGGAGCAAAAATTAATAAAAGACCTGGTATTATTATATTATATTATATTATATTATATTATATTATATTATATTATATTATATTATATTATACCAGGTCTTATAGTAAAATAAGACAGGGTCTTATATTAATTTTTGCTCCAAAAGACACATTAGAGCTGACGGTCCGGCTAGGTCTTATTTCTGGGGAAATACATATTTGGACCCCAAACTGATAAAAATAAGTCACAGAGGTTATTATGTTAGATGAATTTTAAAACAACCACATTTCAAAATAATATGTATGGATAATCCTGTCTCTATATTTTCTAAAGAAAGTATATACAAACCCACTGGCTTGGAAGAATTATACCAAAAATTATACCAAAATGACAACGGTAGGTCCCTAGAGGGTAGAGCTTGCGGCAGTTATTTAATTTTTGTTTATCTATTTTCTGATTTATTTTACAATGAATGTATATTATTTATGCAAAAAAAAAAAGATAAATTAGATGTCAACCCAAAACAAGGCATTTCAGAATGTCTGAGGCAAAACAATTCTGTGAAAAAGGTGAAGGGATTAAGAAGCACAAATTGACAGTTACAAAACAGTCATGGGGATGTAAAGTACAGCATAAGAAATATAGTCAATAATATGGTAATAACTATGTATCATGTCAGATGGGTACTAGGCTTATCAGGATGATCACTTCGTAAGTTATATATAAATGTCTAATCATTATGTTGTACCCCTGCAACTAATATAATATTGTAGGTCAACTGTAATTGAAAACTTAAAAAGTTATTTAAAAAAAATAAATTGTGGAGATTAAAAAATAACAAAAAATAAAACGATTCTAGTCTCCTACACACACTCAATATTTCCGTATCTGGACCCTAGTTATCCAGAACCAAACAGCCTATAACTTGAGAAGGTCTCCCCTGGGCCAAAGTTCCTGAGAGCTGCCCTGACCACTCTGGCTTCCGAATCCAGGCCCCTCTCTCCTCCGCTCGTGAGCGGTATTTACCCCCCGGAGTGGACTCTGTCTCGTCCTAGCCCGCAGCTACAGGCACAGGAACCTGGCAGATCTGCCCACCCCCTGGGCCGGCTCACCTGACATGTGGACGTTACGGAGGCAGGAGAGGGAGGCATTGAGGCGGGCACACTCCTCCCGGTTGGCTCCATATTTCTCCACGGTCTCACACACCTGCTCATCCGTCATCTCCAAGAGGTCCTCCAGACTCAGCTGGCCCGGAGTGATTTCCTAGGGAGAGAAGAAGGTGGTAAATAGACGTGAAGTGCCTAGAGGGGAGGAACGCCGTCTGAGCCTCCACGCTGCCCTCTAGTGGTACCTAGAGGAACACCGGCACTGTATAGACAGCTGCTGGGCATTAATAGTTGGGTCTATGATTCTGCGGTCAGAGAGGCCTGAGTTTGATCTCAGCTTTGCCACTCATTAGCTAGATGACCTCGAGCAAATCGTTTAACCTGTCTGAGCCTCACTTTACTCACCTGTAAAATGGGAATCTTAAGCACACATGCTTTGTAAGGAAGCACGTATGCTTAGCACGTGGTGCTCCATAAATGGTGGTAATTAATTTTTTTTTAAATAAGTGGTTTTTATTTTTTATTTTTTATTTTTTTTAAGATTTTATTGGGGAAGAGGAACAGGACTTTATTGGGGAATAGTGTGTACTTTCAGGCCTTTTTTCCAAGTCAAGTTGTCCTTTCAATCTTAGTTGTGGAGGGCGCAGCTCAGCTCCAGGTCCAGTTTAATCATGTCTCCCCATGGGGCTTCTGAACTCGTCATGCGCAAGGCTCCAATTTACTCGTCTTTGAAGGGCACTCCGTGCCTCCTGCTCAGCTTGGGCTGCAGTTGTCTCAAATTCAGGGTGAACCCAGAGCAGAGCAAACTGGACAGCCCAAGTCTCTTGATGGCTGTCCTCCACTCTCTGCTAAATGTTTTGAGCAGGTGTCTTTTCACTGCCACCAGCAACCAACTTCCCAAAACGATGTGTCTCTAGCACCATAATATGAATACACCTTGAAATTTGTCAAACTTCTGTATTTATGCACGAACAAAACAGAGCCTTCACTTTATAGCACTTGATAGTATCCAATGTTTTTACATTTATTATTACTCCTATTATTTGATTCTTATTTAAATAAGAGTTTCAGATAACTAAGGACGGAGATTCTATGGCAATATGTGGAATACTTGTGCCCTCTTGTGGCCAAATCTGTGTACTACAACAAAATCAGACCCACCCCCCATTTAAACTGGCAGCCAGAAAGAGGAAAACTGTATCAGCACACAAATTCTATCCAAAAAAAAAGAGGCAGAGCAAAAGCCACGAAGCCCAAGCCGTACCTTTCTAACTGGTGCCTTTCCAACTCAGTAGGGCAGAGGCAGAGAGAAAACAATAATTGGGTCAGTTACAGGTTTTTTCAAATAGGAACACCTTGCAAGTAAGCCCTACTTTTAAGAAAGGCGATGGACCAGGATCTAAAAGTACAAAATGAATCAAATTTAGAAGGGATGTTTCCCAACATAAAAGAATTCGCCTCTTTGCTGCAGGATTCATTTGTGCATTTTATCCTACAATTTACCCTTCCCCCAAAAAATACTCAATTTACATGGATGTTCAGAGTCACCAAAAAAAAAACAACCACAAGTAATAATGACATCAAAAATGGAGAAAGCCTTAAATGAACCTGGGCCAAAATAGCAGATGCATTTCTGTTTGATGAAATAATAACAATAAATGAAATGGATGGAGTACTGTTTTAAGTGCCTTTGATGGATTTTCTTTTAATGCCACAAAGATCACATAACATAAGTGCATTTATCATTAGTCTGTAACTAGGACACTAAAATTCAGAGAGGTTAAGACACTTGCCCAAAGTCACACAGTAAGTTTGAACCCAGGAAGTCTAGCTTCCTAGCTTTCTCCACACTGCTAGTTCCTCCACAGAAAGGAGACCTCTGGTGGACGCCCACGTGAGCTGCAGACAGACAGCTGGAACTCGAGCTCTGTCCCCACCTTCTGGCTGGTAGCCTGGGCTCAAGATTCTTACCTACTAAGGTAAGAAGAGCCAGAGCTCAGGTATCTGCAGGGCAGGTAAGTGTAAATGAGCAAAGCTATGAACTTGGGAGTCTGCAGGATCCAAAAGGACAGCAGAATTCAGTTCATTGCCACCAGACAGGAATTCAGTTCAGTGAGCTCAGCGATCCCATTTTTCAGGAGAAGCCAAAGATCTGGGGTTTTATGCAAATTCTTTCCACTTTTAAATATTGGCTCAAAAAAATGTTTTTTCTTGGAAATGCTATCAGCCAAACAAAAAATTGTCTGTGCATCACATACAGCCTGAGGGCCACCAGATTTCAACTCCTGGTCGAGAAGATTTGTCTGCCTTATTCGCCCCACTTGATAAATAAATGGTCCCAAAAGTTTCTGAAATGCACACAGGGCCATGCAAGTAAATTGTACTGTCTGTACTTATAGAGGGCCTTCCATTTTAAGGACATTCACATGAAACTGCCATCGGGAATGAAATAAGGGAATATACAATCATACACAATCTGGTGTGCATGTGCAAGATGGGTGGGGTGTAGAGGATGGAGGGATGGGGGGCGTCCAGCTCAGGACTGTGAGATCTGGTGGGTTCAGGTGAGATCACTTTGGGACAAGGTCTAAAAAAAGACAAAAGGTGGAAGAGGATCTTCCAGTCGTCTTCAAGGAGGAAGCAAGGAGCAGGGAGCACCTTGAGAAAGGGTACTTGGCTCTGCAGGTAGGGGAGCACCCCATCTTCTCCCCAGCAATAGGAAAACGAGGGGAGAACGCAATGCTGTCCACCTTAGGCTCCGGAGTCCATCCGAGCTGGTTCTCCTGCCAGCCCTGCCCACTCACTAGCAAGGCTAATCACTTCTCTGAGCCTCAGTTTCCTGCTCTGTACAATGGGGACAATAGTGGCATCTAAGTCAAAAGGTCACTGTGAGGGTCTAAACAGTCTCAGCAGTTGAAAGCTTGCATGAGAAGCCCTTAGCATGACTCCTGGCATCAAAGATTCAATAAATGTGAGCTGCTTGTTAGGAAGGGCTTAGCCCAGTCACTGGAAACAGTGGGGACCTGGGAGCCGAGAGGGTAAGAAAATCCCACTATCCTAGAGACCTTAAGGATACAATCCACTCCTTGAGGGTGGACACAAGACAGCATGTGTTCTTGTTTCGTTTTGCCGCTGAAGAATCTTCTATTTCTAAAGTTTTTAACAATAGCAACAATAATAAGTTGACATTTACTGAGTGCTATTAGGTGCCCGAGTACGAGCTGAACATTTCCCATGGACCATTGCATTTTACGTGCCAGCCACTTAAGAAGAGGAGACAATCATTACCCCATTCAACAGATGAGAAAACTAACGTCCTAAGACTGCAGTATCCAATATGGTGGCTGGCCCCTGTCCAGGATTAAGTAACATTAAACACAATTGAAAATTCAGCTCCTCAGTCACACGCATGAACCGTAATTCAAATGCTCAATAGCTACAGGTGGCTGGTGGCTACCGCATTGGACAGCACAGATATAAAATATTTCTATCATTGCAGAAAGCTCTGCTGGACAGCGCCGGTCTCAGAGGTAAAGTCATCTGGCCAAAGTGACTGAGTTAGTAAGTGGCAGAGATGAACAAAGTTCTGACTCTAGAGCCACACTCTTAATAACCATTCAGACAGCATTAGGGATCCTCTGTGTCTTCATCCAATACATATTAATTGAGGGCCTGCTATTAGTATGTGCCCGGCAAGGCCAAAACCATGCCACTGCCCAAGGGGCTGAGTACTGGCCGATAGGGGGCAGGGGACATGGGGCAGCCTTGGTCACCTCCAGGACTTCCTGGCGTACGTCCACGATCCGGAACCAGTGCCGAAGCTGGGGGAAGCCATCCAGCTCAGCGTTGCGTTCCTGCAGGGCCACCTTCTTTTTGCAGGACAGCTGCCGGCTGAAGTACTTCACCAGCTTGCTCTGCGGAGATACAGATGAGGACATGTCTCTTAGAGGCACTGCCACAAGGCGGAGAGGCAAGTATCTCCCCACCATACTCTCCCCGCACAAACCCCTAACCAACCCCGTATTCTAAAGACCAGTTCAACTACAGTGAACAGGGGACCTGCGTTGGTACCGCTTCAGTGGGAGGCCTTTGGAGCTGCATCCATCTCGGCTTCCACTGCACATAGCCTTGGACCCAACCATGCTAATTCTAGGGACTCATCCTCTAGACACCGCACCCTGTGCAAAATGACTGTGTGGAAGGGTTTCTTACAGATCTGTCTGCCATAGCAAGAGACTGCAAACACCCTGAGGGTCTGTCAGTAGGAGACATAAATGAGGGTTCATGCACACACAGGAACTCTGTGCAGCTATAAAATAAAATGAGGAAATGTGCTGTGTACCAATACAGACCGGTCTCCAACACATGTGGATGAAGAAACACACTCTCCCATTCACATGGGAAATTTCTAGATCTTCGTAAATGCACACACTTTTGGGAAGGAGTCTTAACCCTCTAGGGAAGGGGAAAGAGAGCATGGGGAACAGAAGTGGGAGAAATCTTTTGTTGAACTCCTTTGTTACCATTTGAATCTTAAGTTGTGTACAGGTACTCACAAATTAACGGATAGTTTTTAAATGAGGTGGACCTGAACCCATGTTTCTGGAGGAAGGCCATGACATGAGAAAGGAAAGTGTTTTATTGCTAGTTATGTAAAAACTAGCGATGTTAACAAAAGAAAGGCAATGTGTGTGTGTGTGTGTGTGTGTGTGTGTGTGTGTGTGTGTGCAGAGAAGAAAGTGTGGAATACACACCCAGGCTTCTGACTGGGACAGGAAGATTCTATAAACGGGGCGAGAAAAAACTGTTTAAGTGTTTCTTTATATATATATTGCTTTGTTTCAATAGTTACCCAAAGCATATAATCATCTTTGTAATTTAAAACATATTGCATAAGATAATTTAATGAAACAAAAATAAAGCCGTTAGGTACGTAAGCGCTTTTAGTATTGCAAAGCACTGTCGACCATTTACCGAGAAGACAGTCCTAGAATTCCAGGATCACAAAACTCGGAGCAGGGGATTACCGCTGCAGGTACCCGTTGCTTGTGTCCAGCTGGTCTCTAGTCCCCCTTTGCTAAAGAGAATATATTCAACTGCCTTTTGGGGAGTAGTCCATATGGTTCATGGTCTCACCCAGCCCACTCTGCAGGTGGGCATGTGACCCAGGCCAGGCCACAGCATTTGGAACAAGTGAACCAGATTGGGCTACCGAGAACCCTTCCCAGCAACTCTTCCCAGGCCCTCAGAGGCCAGCCCTCACTTCCCACTAGGGGGTTGCCAGAGAAGCCAAGAGCTGCCCAGTCCGGCCCTGCTGCCAACTGGGAGAGCCTACCTGAGACTGAAACCCATGACAACCAATCAGAAAACGGGTTTTTAGTTTCCCATTAATTTGATGCACCTTACTAATGAAATGAAAGTTGCCATTCTTGATAAGCCTACGTTCCATTGCAATAGTGGCACGATTTTCATGTTATACTCATGCACCGGGGAACACTTTCCACTTGAAATCTCAGTTTAGAATTTAGGATAGAAAATGTCAAAAAGAAGATGGCTTTTTTATAACTGATTTCTGAATGAATAGGGTCTGACCTATTGAGATTTCTGAGTGAGGTTCTCGACTAAGCTGTCTGTAGAACTCTCGTGTCTGTCTTTTCCTTTATTTTCCAACTGGTTTTAACCATTTTCTTTACCCAGGTACAGAAAAAAAAACACACAAAAGAAACCGACTTTGACATGACCCCATCATTCTTTGAGCAATTCCTTACTTTCCAGGCTCACCTTGTTCTTTCTATGCCCCCACTCTGAAATCAGTCTTTCCTCCAAGGAACGCTGGTTCCACTGAGTGGAAAATGGTATTTAGAAGCCAAGATTTGGGTGCTCAGTGTGCTGACTGATATTGAGGTGTCATTGGTTCCAGCCCCCTCGGTGAACAGCCTGGGCATTAGATGTATGTTGTATACGAGTATACGGTGTTGTGCTTGTTTGTTATGCAGCATTACTGGGACTCAGGGCTAACCAATACACCTCCCCCTCAACTCACGGAAATCTGACTTTTTCTCCAAAGTCCACCTCAAATGTTACCTTCTCCAGCAAGTCTTTATCAATTCTTCCTTGGCATTTTATTTGTACATACTCTATTATAAAATTGATCACAGGTTTTCTTGCATCATAGTTGGCTGGTAATAAAGACACTTGATATCTTAAAAGGTTAAGGAGCCCTTTCCAGATTTGGAGGAGTAAATGAAATAAGTGCAACAATAACAATAAAAGTATCATCACTGAGGGGCGGCCGGATGGCTCAGTTGGTTAAAGCGCGAGCTCTGAGCAACAGAGTTGCCGGCTCAATTCCCCCCCCCCCCCCCCCGCATGGGATGGTGGGCTGCGTGCCCTGCAACTAAAGATTAAAAATGGCAACTGGACTTGGAGCTGAGCTGCTCCCCCTACAGCTAGATTGAAGGACAATACCCTAGAGAAACACACTGTCCCCCAATATTCAACAAAAAAATTTATTAAAAAGAAAAAAAAAAGTACCATCACTGAGCACTTCCATATGCCACGCCCAAACTGAAGGTCAATATATCCTCGCATCCCCAGGAGCTAGATGCTATTAACACCTACATCTTACAGATGAAGGCCTTAGGTACAAAGAAGTCAAGTCATTTACTAACAATCACACAGCTAATAAGCAGAGAGCTAACACTGCAACCCAAGTCTGATTCCAAAGCCCCAATATTGCAGAAAGGATAACTTTATTTAATAAACACAAACACACATATATATTTTCCTTGTAAAAAATGTTAGAATATCTCAGGTAAGGCCAAAGCTCCCTTTGATCATCCCCTCTAATGCTGGTCTCTCCTCCCTGCAGGGAATAAAGGCACCTACTGACATTAGGCTATATCTTTCCAGACCTTTTCCTATGCACTTTCACACACATGTACATATGTGTTAGAAACTGCAGTGTTGTTTGATGTGTAGGGTTGGGTTGTTTTTTTTCCCACATCAATTGTATCATGCAGTATGCCTTTTTCTGCTAGCTCACTTTTTTTCATTCAGTAGTAAGCTTCAGGGATCTTTCGTATACAGATCTGCCTCTTTCTGTTTAATCTTCTGCATGAGGGATTCCTTTGATACGAGGGTCAAAAGCCTATGAGGCAAGCAGCCCTATGATGTCTGCTGGGGGCATTTTTGTCAGCTACGATAAAGAATTTTGGGGAATAATACCCATGACAGCAGCCACCATTTACTAGATGCTTACAGTGTGCCTGGCACCATGGGATAAGGGCTCGGGATGTGTTTGTTCATTTTGAATCCATGCAACGATGCCAGCTGTGAGGCTGGTAGTCTGAGCGCCTTCTGTGAACAAGAGGTCACATCTCCTGACGTGAACATCCAGAGGTTAAATCACTTGTCCAGATCCACACAACTATTTAAGTCGGGGAGCCAGGGCAGGACCCCAAAGCTCTGTCTTTACCAGGGTGCTGCCCTATGAGCTGTTCACGGGTCCTCCACACTGAACTGGAAATCCAAAAGTTGGGCATCGAACCCTCAAGAACAGAGAGGGGGGTCTCACTCATCTCGGGGAGCCTTCTGGGTATTGTGGAAGAAGTAAGTGTCTGAATTCCAGTTCTGAGGTGTAGGCAAGTTACATCAGCTACTTGAGCCTCCAATTTCCCATCTGTAAAATGGGCATATACCATCTTTCCTCACGGGTCTACTGAGGCATCACACAAGATAATGTCTGTGCAGAAGACAGGCTGCGTCCTCCCACACAGACACAAACACCATTTCCTAACTAGTTGTAGAAGGAATGCTTGGATGCTGGGGAGATGTTTCCATGATCACCCTCAGACTGGACCTCGTATACCTGCCCAGAAGCAAGAATCGCCACTATGATGCATTAGCAATGGGAGAGAGAGAGAGATGGGTTTAGGATGCACATGGAATGTGAAGACAGGTGGGGAGGGGAGTCACAGGTCCAGCTCGTCCCCTTGAAGTGAAGGAAACCAAGAATCACCTTTCAGGAAAAGAACACAGCTAGTCCTAGCAGAGAAAAACCCGCTGGGCAGAAAGCTGCCCAGAGTGTAAAACAGGTCTGGGCAGAGATTGAATAAATGGAGACCCTGAGAGTCAGCAGTTGTTCTCACCAGTTCCCCAAGACTGGCAGCATAGAACAGTTGTGGTTGTCAGCTAACAGGGGTTCACTCTGAGCCAAAAGCTGTGATAAACACTTTTTATGAATTATCTATTTAATCTGCAAAGCAACCCTGAGATGTAGGACCAATTATTGCTCCATTTTACAAGTGAGAAAATCAAGGCCCAGAAAGGTTAAATAACTTGCCCAAGGTCATCGAGTGACTAAGTAGATGAATAAGGATTTGATCCCACGTCTAACCAATTCTTATTTATTGACACACAAAGAAAGCTACGATCTACTGTCAAGTGAGAAAACAGCAGCCAAAACAATAGATACAGCAGAATCCTATTTTCTGAATATAAAATGAATGTGTGTATGGGCATGTATATATATAAAATAATATATATTAAGCATATTGTATAATATATGTGTAATATGAACATATACATACATACATACATGCATAAATACAATATACATTTAATATATATTATATAATATGTACACATACACATATATGATACATATTTAATATTTTATGTATACTTTATATTGTGTATATATAAAATATGTAGCATATGTATATATACATAATATACATTTAGTGAGAAACACATAATGTATATTATGTATGTATGCGCGCACACATACACACAGAGACTAGAAGAAAATGTTCCAAAATGTTAGCAACTGCATCTCTGGGTTATTAGAGGTGACATTTATTTGCTTACTTCTGTGCATGCCTATCTTATAATTTTTCTATAAGCTAGAATTATCTACATGATAATTAGTTTAAAATCTCATGAAAATCATTTGCCAAAGATGTGTGGGACATCCACAGTGTTAACCATTTCATTAAATGTACTTTAAATATATATAAGACATAAATAATATGACAGGTTTCCTGCGAAGCACTTCATATACGAAGTCGGACAATTAAGTTTGTGAACTTGTTGCAATGATGTTGCTAACCTTTTTTGATATCAGCGGGATTATTCATTATGAATTTGTACCAACTGGACAAACAGTTAGCCAAGTTTACTATTTGGAAGTGCTTAAAAGGCTGCGTGAAAAAGTTCGACAACCTGAACTTTTCCCTAACAATTCATGGCTCTTGCATCACGACAATGCACCAGCTCACAGGGCACTGTCTGTGAGGGAGTTTTTGGCCAGTAAACAAATAACTGTATTGGAACACCCTCCCTACTCACCTGATCTGGCCCCCAATGACTTCTTTCTTTACGCAAAGATAAAGGAAATATTGAAAGGAAGACATTTGGATGACATTCAGGACATCAAGGGTAATACGACGACAGCTCTGATGGCCATTCCAGAAAAAGAGTTCCAAAATTGCTTTGAAGGGTGGACTAGGCGCTGGCATTGGTGCACAGCTTCCCAAGGGGAGCACTTGGAAGGTGACCGTAGTGATATTCAGCAATGACGTATGTAACACTTTTTCTAGGATGAGTTCGCGAACTTAATTGTCTGACCTCGTACATTATTTTACTTAATCTTCACAATAACCACAGTAATATCCACATTTTACAGATGAGCAAACTGAGGGCCGAGGAGCTTAAGCAACTCTCCCATGGTACTAGATAATTTTACGTGTTTGTTCCCTCTTTCCCCGGTGTTCTGACCATCAGAATCATCTGCAGGTGTTTGTCAAATATCAACCTTCCAGTCCCATCTCCTAGAAATTGTGATTCAGTAAATCTGGAGAAGGGCCAGGAATCTGTAAAAACACAGCACCCCGATGATTCTGAGGGTCAGGCCAGCATGAGCAACTTCCATCTACTGTCTGAATTATGTAATGAAAGCAGTTCGTTTCTCAGACGCGCGTTAGCATCTGGATCCTTGAGCCATAAAACCAGGACAGAAACCCCATTCTGGAGGCCAGGCTGCAGCCCTCGCCGTGGGCTGAGGTACGCAGCAGGCTGTCCTGGGCAGCTCCAAAGGACGAGACCTTGTTCAGAGCCCTGTGAATTCAAAGAGCAGTCTGCACCAGTCCAGGCCAGGGGAGGGGCTCCCAGTGGGGCAGATGAGACAGATGTACAAACACCAACCAGGAGGCCGAAGGACAGGCGCCAGAACAAAAGGGCAGCCAGGGTTCGGTGTGGGCACCAAGGATGCAAAATCAAGAGAACAGCCTCCTAGGGAGCAATGTTCCAGGGTCCCAGGATGATAATGATGGGAGTTCCATGTTCATTCTAAGAGAAGCTCTCATTCATTCAAGTTCTTTTTAGGTGCTTTCTAAATACAAAGAACTAGGGATACACAATTAATTACACCCCTTCCCTGCCCTGAGGCAGGGTTATACCAGGTGCAGCCTGAAGACACCTGCGCTGAAAGCCAGCCCCTTGGGTTAGGTACGGAAACCGAGACACATTAATAGCTGTTTGACAAATGATGTCTGTTGCATCTAATATTTTCAAAGTGAGGCTTGTATTTTGTGCTTGGGTTTTTTTGTTTTGTTTTTGTTTTTTGGTGCCTTTCATTTTTCTAGTAAATCACTTTGTATTGGCTACAAAATACCAGGAAAGAAAAACGTGATTCTTCACCACAAAAGGTGTGAGTTGGCACTGACCTCCACACTCAGGAAATTTCAGGTATTGAGCTTAGTGGCCCTACATCACTCAGTGATTTTCCAAAATGGTCCCAACGATACTGTCTTCTAAATCATGACAATGCTGAAGTGGGTGTTAGGTTGCTATTAATATTCTATAATGGGGAAACTAAGGCTCAGGGGAGTTGGAATGAGGCCTGGGGACATACAACTAAAGCAGTTCCAGGATTTGAACTCAGGATCTGATTCCCAGTCCTGTGTCCTCTTCGTAAAAACTCTCTGCTGAAGCATAAGGTCTAAACAGCCTAGAGGTCAAGGTGAGGAAGCACAATTAGAAAAGAGCCTTTCTAGTGCCTCACCCTGCCTGGTGTCCTACTTTATTTTCAGGTCACCCTCAATTCAAGTCCATGCACAGCTGGACTGCGAAAAGTCCAAAGGTGCCATCTTCAAGTGAAGAAACACAGGGCTTCTGGAAATAGCACACTCACGTTGAGCCCACTCCCTGCTCCTGGATTTTTCCGGTGCAAAATAAAGTCTTCTGGGCCTGGGGTCAGAAAGATGGATCCCAGGCCTCTGAGAGCAGGAACCCAGAGGTGTAGTTCTCCCTCTCCACACCAGGGGGCAGCCTGGCACTTTCCACTGCAGATGGAAAATTTTTCAGCATCCTTAGTGCCTTATTATTGTACTCCGTACTAATATGATGGCAAATTTAGCAGCATACACAAACAAACAAAAAAAGTTTAAAGTCAAGACATGTGACGGAGCTATAAATAATCATGTCTGAAATCTCTAATGTGAAACGGGGAACTTTTCAACTCATAATCTAAACCAAGATAAACCCAGACATCGAAGGGCAAACCCCTGGGGTTTGGTGTGCTGGAGCCTAAAACCATCACCGCTTCGGCGCTTATTTTTTTAAACAACTAAAGCAGAGTCCGTGAAAGCTGGAAGGGAGTGAAGTACAGATGGAGAACGTTCGCGTGATCTTGCATGTAAACCTCATGACCATGCCAAGAGGAGGGGTCTCATCTCCCATCCATTTTACACGAGGAAACCAAGGCTCAGGAATGTGACATAATTGACCTTAAAATCACGCGGATGAAGAGCAGGCCCCAGAACCGTCTGTACCCCTCAGGCCTGCCTGTCAGCCAGCACCCCATCACTGCTGCGTTCTCTTCAGCAGGCACAGGCCAGCATAGCAGCACACAGTTCAAAGCCATGAACCCACAGAATCCGGCCTCTGCACTTCTTCCTGCTGCCCAGAGCTCCCTCCCGCTGGCTTTGAACATAAATGACACTTTCCTATCCTTCAGGTGGGTGTCATCCTTTCCCAAGCACCCCCAACGTCACCATCACAGAACCCTGCTTTTTTTCCCTTGGTAACACTTCATCGTTACCCCACAAATTATCCTGTTTATTGGTTTCCATGGTTAAGCTCCCCCTTCATCCCCATCACACACCCCCATCAGAATGTCAGCTCAAAAGAGCACAAGCTTTGCCTGTCTCCCCACCACCACCATACTCCCCCAACCCTTCCTGTACCCCCCCAACTCCCCAACACCCCCCACCTCCCCCCGCGCGTTCAGAGCAGTGTCTGGCATACAGTCGGTGCTCAAGACATTTTTCTTGGTGTTCGATACACCAACATCATTGGGGGGGGGGGCAGGCCTCTACCCATAAACCCCAACTCCTTTCCCAGAGGGCGCTGATGCACGTTCAGACCCAGAGGCCCTGGCTCTGCGGTCAAGGCTCTCGGGTTCTCTGAGCCGGCGGGAGAGGGTAAGGAAATCGCAGCAGCCGCAGCCAGCGGCCCCAAGCCTTCCCGCGGTTGCCAGGGAGACCATTGTCATAACATCCCCAGCGCACGGTGGGGCCAGCTGACAGAAGAGAGAATTATTTGACTCACTAACGTCTCAAGTAACCTGCCGATTTGCATCCGCAGGCAAATTTCCCGCTGAGGGCTGGAGGCCTGAGTGACGCGCCCTTCCTCTCTCCCCACCCTGGATCCCAGTTAGAGCCAGAGCCCTCTGGCCATGGCAGACAGGACCCACCGATCTGGGGCTGGCCCCCAGGGATGCAGGAATGCAGGCGGGCTCTCTCTGCCCACTGCTTTGAGTGAAAGCCCTCAATGCTGCTGGTGGCTTTTCCTTTTCTTTACATTATGACTGCTAATGAATACTGCAAACAACAATGCAATAAAAAGAGCTGAGATTGAATGAGCCACTTACTGGATGCAAGGCCCACTGGTAGCTTCCTCAAATAATCATTATTCTAACATTAATATTTATGTTATAACAATATGCTATAACAATACATTATGCTATAACATATTTACAGTGTATCTATATACTGTATAATACAAATTCATAGATACAGGTAAGAGTTCACAGACAATTTTATATAGCATTATTATATATTTACAATAACAAAACTGATATTTCTTGACACTTTTTATATGCCTGTGCCTATTGCTTTAGGTATGTTCATAATGATGTTATTATCAATAAACTATTAAATAATAATAGACTCATAATCATAGCTAAGTTTTACTGAGCACTTACTATGTGCCAGGCTCTGTGCTAAGTGCTATATTACTATTATTTGGTTGTCACATGCACCCTAAGGCCTAAGAATTCTATTATTCCCATTTTGGAGATGAGACAATGGAGGCACAGAGTAATAATGTAACAGTCACAAAGATAGCAAGCAGGGACTGAGGTGGCCACCACCAAGCCTCCTGTTCCTTATTTGCACACCACCCTTAAAAGCTGTTGAACTTTAGCTGGCAGCAGAAACCCCCTCAAGTACCTTGTTAAGAGTACAATGCTGGGCCCCTGCTTCCCCCAACCCACACAGGGGACTCAACACTCTTGGGGACAAGGGGTTTTTCTTCTCATTTCTTTTAAATAAGGAACCCAGATAGTCCTCACAAAGGCAAAGAGTCCAGAACCACTGCCTTAGGGTTCTTCATCAGTAGTTAGCACAGGAATGATTCTTCAGGGGCTGAACTCAGCAGAAAGGGCAGAGGAATGCATGTAGGACCTATAATCCTGAAAAAAAAGAGGGAAATGGGGGGGGGGGCGAGAGCTGCGATAAAATTGCAGGGTCCCCTCAGGCAAACTTAGCTGTGTGCCCCCAGTTTTAACCACTCCCAACCTTTCTGGAGCAAGGGGTGGAGGTGCTGCCTGAAGATTAATAAATAATACACTCTTTTGCCCAGGGCTGGCCTTAGGGAAGCAAAGGTCATTCTAAATTACCTCCCACTGCCCATCTCCCTGCCCCCCTCTTAATCATTCACTAAGGACCAAGCTGTACAGAGAAATATAGGCTTGTAAGGGCGAAGGCCCACCCTTTGCGCCTATATTTTGAACCCTGAGACCTCCTGGCAAACGACAAGGAGTTGTTAAAAAAAAAGGGGGGGGGGTCTGTGGGCAGGCACTGCATTGAAAGAGGAGTGGCTAGAGAGGAGAGAGGCAGAAGTTCTGGGAAGCCAGGCCTTTGGTCCCTGGGCAGCGACCAAGAATGAGATCTAAACCCAAGTAGCAGCTAAAACATCTCTGGAGGGTCTGCCCTGAGCAATATGTTGCCTTTTTATCCACTGTCTGAACTAGAGGCAAAGAAGAGCAAAGATCTCAGAAGTCCAGGAAGACGACCTGAATCAAGGCAAAAACACATAAGCACTAAAAGCAGGTCTCATTTGGGCAACTACTTCGCTTCACAGTTTAATTGTTTGAAGATGTTCAATTCACTAAGGTTGTCAATGGAAGCAAATATTATACAAAATCCCCTTCTATGCAACTGCTAAAATTGACCACGGAAGCCTGTTCCATCCAGAGCTACACTGCCCAACAGAGCACCCACTCAGCACATGTAGCTATGTACTGGTAAATTTAAATTAGTTAAAATTACATAAATAATCAACATAGTGGATAAACAGTTTGAGCGTCTTACGGGTACCACTGATAAGAATCCAGAAAACATCCCTACTGGTCATTATGTGATCTCAGGCCATCAGAGAATTCAACCCCCCGAAACACTTCATTACAATTTAAGCTTAGAATTGTGAGATAAACTAGTTTCCTTAACGGGTTAACATCTTTAAGTTCTGGGAAAATCTAGAATGAATAATGGACATATTTCAGATAATTAAAACTCATAATGTTAATATTTGAACTAAAGAGTTTATACATTTGGAGTATTTTATATTCTCTTCATGTTTTTAAAGAATTTGGCCACTTAGAATAAGATTGTATCTTTTTAACTCTAATTTGAAATATGTGATTCACGAGCTGATTTAGAGATACATTTTAAGTCGAAATTGTATTCAATTTACATACAATATTAGGAAGTGGCTTAAGGCTCAACATTTTTATAAGTTTAATTTTCAGATTTCTATGTACTATATATGCCAGGAAGGACAATTAAGTTAGCGAACTTTCCACCGTGCGCTTACATGGTAAAAAGTTCGCGAACTTAATTGTCCAACCTTTTGTAAGTAGTTGGGAAGGCTTGTCTGTCAACAATTAGCGTATTTTAAAACACATTCCTGTATATCAAATTTACAAATACTAAAAGTTTAATTGTTTGAAGATGCTTAATTCACTAAGGTTGTCAAATTGATGCATACATTATACAATATCCCCTTAATATGGGATTGCTAAATTTGCTAGACTTACATGAATAGAAGAATACGGTACGTAAGCTGAATTAAAAGCATAAGGAGACTAAAGGTCTTGGGGGATTTTCTTTGCTTTAATAAACTGCATATTAATTTCTAAAACTAAAAAGTAATTCCATACAAGGGAAAATTCAGTTCCTCAGTCACACTGACCGTATTTCAAGCGCTGAGTAGCCACAAGCGGCCAGTGGCTGCTGTACTGGATAAAGATAGACCATGTTCATTATTTCCTAGGATCCTTCCTCTAAATCACATGTCCAATTTTTAGCACGCTTCTTTGGAAATGAATACCCCAGAACTTTTTTCCCCATATAGACAACATTACTCTTTCTAAGACTTTCAGGATTGTCCCAATGGAAAATGCAGGCTCCTGAAGGAAATAACCTGGGGTGAGAGAGGCGAGGAAGAGTGCAGGCGAGTGCTGGCCGTGAAATTTACCCAAAAATGAGGAGACTCCATAAAAACCTGCAGGAGGAAGCACAGAGGCTATAAATGCATTCACTAACCCCTCTCCATTTTATTTAATGATGGATTTTTGCCAAATTCTTAGTATTACTGTCAGCTTGACACTCACTTAGTACTGAGCAGCTTTGGATGGGAAATCAGGGAGTGGTTTAATCGATTCCGATATTTTTTTTTTCCATTTGGTAAATTTCACACACAAGCTAAAGGATTCTGACCCAAAAACACAGTTGGAAAATTTCAATTTAGCCAGAAAATGGTCCAACTAACACGAACCATATAATAGCATCATGCCCTTTGAAGGTACTGATGAAGAAAGACGAAAATTAAAGTCAGGAGCCCAGCATTCAACACCCTGCCCTGCAATTATGAAGCTGTGAGACCTCGAGGAGGCCACATAACCTGGCGTGGACTTGTTTTCCTATCTGGTAAATGAGAGGCTGGAAAAATAGATACCCTCCCGAGTGACTCCAAGTTCAAAAATTCCAGGATTATTCTTAGAGGTGACCCTGTTGGGGAAAGGCAAAAACCTCCTCCATAAGACAACACACTAGTCTTGGCTTTGCTGAGCCAGGGAAACCATTTTTTTGTGTCTCCTTGTGTTGCATCTGGGATGTTGGCAAAAGGGTCTGTGTTCAGAAGAGAACGCTAGCCAGGCAGGTGGTGCTCAGGGTTGGGCATGAACCTCCTGGTTTTGTGTGCAAGCGAGAAAAGCCACAAGCTGGGAGACCCCAGCACATACGGCTACATTGATCGGCAAAGTGAAGTCATGAAGCAAAAAGTTCCAGGCTGGGAATTGTTCAGGAGACCAGGTTCCCGTCTGACTCTCTCAAACAAGCTGATAGAACCTCGCCCAGCAGATCTCTTAAGCCGGCGCTGTCCAACAGAACTTTCTATGATGAGAGCAGTGTTCTGTATCTGTACTGTCCAAGACGGTAGCCACTAGTGACAGGTGGCTATTACGTTTTTAAAATGTGGCTACTGTTTGTCACTGAGGAGTTAGAGTCAAGTGTCATTTCTTAGTAATTAATGTAGCTTTAAACAGCCACGTGCAAGCGATGGTTCCCGTCTTGGACAATACAGATGTAACACATTCTCCGTGGTGTTTCTTCTCCTCATTTTCCTCCTCCTCAGCAAAAAGCCATACCTGCTCTTCCCCACCTTCCAGGTATGTTTAGGGGTTGAACAAAGGGATGACTATGGAGAGTGAAGGGTTTGCTGAGAGAAGGTCCCTTCAGAGGTGTGAGGTGGCACTGTCCAGCTGAGCGTGGGGCAATCTCCTAGTCAGATATTGCTGTGGCCATCGATGAAGTCCCAAGGTCTTGAGACTGTCAGGCAACACCTTCCTTTCCTGTGGCCTAAACCCTGCCCACTTCGTCCCCAGATGTGCATTTGCTAGGTTCCCCATACATGCTGAGTACCATTCAAATGCCTTCCTCTGGCCTGCAGAGCCCAGCCCACTTCTCCCTGCATCACGAACCCCACAATGCATTACTCCAAGTCCACAAGAAGGTTCTTCTACTCCTTAAATGAGCCAAACTTGCTCCTACCCCAGGGCCTTTGCGTATGCTGGGCCCTTCATCAGGAACCCTCCCCCCACACATCTGGCCAGCTCCTTCTCATCCTGCCAAGCTCCACATGTCACGTCCATTCCAAACAAGTCAAATGAGACCCTGCTCCATTAGTCTCTCCCACATCACCATGTTCTTGTCTTTCATAGCACCTATCCCAGCTTCCAATCATATTTCCCTGGTGTCTATTTGCTTACCCGCCTTCTTCCCTGCTCGACTATAAGCACCATGAGGGCAGGCACCAGTCTTTTGCGCCATCCCCTGCATCTCTAGCACCGAGCACAGTGCCTACACACGCAAGTGGTTTGATGAATATTTGTTGGATGATGAGGTGAGTGAATGATCCCTTATACTTTCCTCCTCTGTCCTTTTGTCTTCACCAGGGGTTCTCAAAGTGGGATCCCCAGACCAAGCCATCAACATCAGCTGGGAACCTGTTAGACATACACCTTCTTGGAGCCCCAGACCCACTGCATGCAACTTCGGGAGTGACACATCAATGTGTTTTCACAAGATGAGTCTGATGTTCAAGTTTGAGAGCTCCTGCTCTAGACCCGTCTGTGCTTCTGAAATGACCTCCCTGCCTCTTGACCTTTTGTTCATCGTTCCCACCCAGGAGAATAATCCGCCACCCCCAACTCCAAAACTATAATGCTTATGCTTGACACCTAAAATGTGCTCTCTTGTACTACTGTGTTTCCCCGAAAATCAGACCTAGCCAGTCAATCAGCTCTAATGTGTCTTTGGGAGCAAAAATTAATAAAGACCCGGTTATATTATATTATATTATATATTACATTATATTATATTATTTTATATTACATTATACTATACTATATCATATTACCCAGTAAGACCGGGTCTTATATTAATTTTTGCTCCCAAAGACACATTAGAGCTGATTGTCCGTCTAGGTCTTATTTCCTGGGAAACACGATAGAGTTGTTTGTAGACACATCTTCTTAATTCCTTCTCTCTCCCCGCCCCCCCCCACCCCGATTTTAAGTATCTTAAGAACAAGGGGCCTAGTCTTTGTCATCTTTGCATTCTCTCAAAAATGGACCCAGTGATTTCCCCCTAGGAAGTAATTAAAACCGTAGACTGCAAATGAGTGACGTGCAAAAATGAAATAAATACCTTCTCCATGCACAAAACCCACAACTGCTTAATGGGTCCTGGGTTCAGATTTCCTGTCTGAACTGTGGGTTATTTTTTGTGTCGTTTTGTTTGTTTTGATTTGTTTTGGGGTGTGGAGGGGGTTTGGTGACTAAGAGATACCAACACACCAGACTGGCAGCTCCAACCATCTGCTGCTAACCTAGAGATGAGGTTGGCAGCAGAGGGAAGTGGAAAAGCTCTTCTTTCCAAAGAGAAAGAGAGAAGACAGATCCTTTTACTCATATGACCCTCTGTAGTATGGTAACTGTCCCACCATCACTGTCCGACAGCCCCTGCTGTGTCATTTCTCCCAACAGTCTCAGCAGCTAACACATGGCAGCAGCGGTTTCCATTTTTCAGGCTCTTTATGTGTATTTTCGCAAATCCTTATTCCAAACCTGAAAGTTTGGCCTCATTGTCCCCATTTTACAAATGAGCACAACAGTAGATCCCTTGACTTGCCTGGCCCAAGTCTAGCTGGACAGCTGACCCCAGGGCTGTCTGGCTCCAAAGCTGCAGCCCTTCCACAAGCCATGGCGGCCAGTTGAGTTGGTAAGAGACAGAGCCAGAGGCCAGTGCTGTGGCTTTCTGTCCAGCAGGGTCTAGTCCAGTTAGCGATTATGCATCTTAGAACAATTAATATGATTCAAAGTCATGAAAACAGAGAGAGACAGAAGACAGAATGGCTAAGGGCCTCCCACCCCAGATCCACAATCCTAGTCAAAGCTCCTCTAAGGGGATGCTGGGGTGTTCTGGATAGTTCTATAGAGGAGGTACATTTCCCTGAAATCCCAGAAGCTACAGGCTTCAACAGGGAAACCCCATGGCAGCTATAAAATGCCAAACCACCTCAAGAGGAAAGCACCTCATCGCTCCCAACGAGGCCCCACAATCAAGGAGTTCATAGTCAAGTGCAGTGGACAGAGCCTTCAACTGATTGTATGGGGCAAGGGACACGTGCTCCACGGACAGAAGCCACGTGCTCCATGGACAGAAGCCAAGGACTTCTGAGAAAACTCCCTGGAGGAGGTGGCATCCAAGCCAGGTCTTAACAGACACTCATACAAGTATAATTTCCTGGGTTCCAAATCACCATTAACGGTCCCTACACACAGAAACACACCCACACCAGCTTTCAGTAGAGCAGAGGGGAGTCACATGTGGAAGGGGATTGAACTGGATGAATATTGAGGTTCCTTTCAACCCTGGAATCCTATGATTGCAGAGATCTAGAATCTAATCATTCTTCTATCCATCCAAGCAACTCTCCATCCAAACAACCATCCATCCATCCATCCATCCATCCATCCATCCATCCAAACCATCCTTTGTTCCATCTATCCACCTATCCATCCATCCATCCATCTAACCATCCAATGTATAAGCATTTCATTCATGGTGCCTGCCTACCACCATGTCAGGAAAACACATGGACGCCAGGACCGACGCCTGTCTTGAAAGCCAATAACCTCACACTGGGCATATCAGGATGTGGATACTGTTAAATCCAAAGTGATATGAGCTTCTCTTACTAGTCTTAATAATAAAATTAGTTTATAACCAACTGCATAGTAGAATACGGTAAGATCATGTTTTACAAGTGCGTCTTCTAGTACCTGTCATGTAAGAGACAAGAAACAGTTGACTTCCTGCAAATGCCAACTTTGCCAAGCCCTGGGATGAAATGGTGACCATGAAAGACTTGACTGCTGCCCTCACTTCTATTTTTGTGGGAAGGAGAAACACAGGAGATAACCACAGATTGTGACAAATGCTAATGGTTGCCACAGATCACTTGAAGTCCATAACGGAAAAGGATGGTTTGTTACCTGGACCAGCCAAAGGCAGCCAAGCACAGCATGTGCAAAAGCCCTGAGGCGGGAAAGTCCCTGGCATGTTTCCGGAACTGAGAGTTAGAACATCATGGGCAAAGGGAAAAGAAGATGAAGTCAAAGACGCAGGCAGGAGTGGGCCTAGCTGACGGGAGTTACTGTTCACTGGGTACAGAGTTTCTGCTTGTCATTATGAAAAAGTTCTAGAGATGGATCACGGTGATGGTTGTACAACAATGTGAAAGTACTGCTACAAAATACTGATACGAGTTTCCCTTACTAGTCTTAATAATGAAATTAGTTTATAACCAACTGCATAGTAGAATACGATAAGATCATGTTTTACAAGTGAATACATTTAAAATGGTTACAACAGTAACTTCTATATGACATATATTTTATCGCAATTTGGGGGGAAAAAATGTGTCCCCACAGAAGCCCCAGGTAGTATAGATTCCATGTTACAGATGTAGAAACAAGTGCAATCGGGCCCTCAGGTGACTGTCCCTGACGTCTCCTGTGCCAATTAGCAGTAGAGGCAGAATTAGAGCCAGGCCATCCAACATCCATGGCACCACATGGGGACGACACCCCGCTTCCAGCCTCAGATGCCCCTTCAAACTCAGGTCACACATAGAAGGAAAATCCAGGCACAAGAGACAGTGCACCAGAAAGGAAAACAGATCTCATCTGGTGTTATTAGCAGCTGGGTGTGGAGGGCACCAGCTGCATGGGTCCCACGGGAGAGGAGCCCCAGGTGAAGTGAGGGAACCGCGTACCCGCACATCTGAGCAGCAAACTCTGCGCTCGTGGCCGTGGCCTGAAATTTTCCACCAAAATCCCCACGTGCAGCTACTTAGCTCTTGGGGGAGAATAAACGTGGGTCTCTGGGGCTCAGAGTTTCCACGTTTAGCTTCCACCCAAAGGAAAATTTTGTTAGAAAGTTTAAAGGGTGTGACAAGTTTTAAATAATGAGACATCGGGGGCCACATGTCAGCACCCTCCCAAAAGTGAGAAAGCCTTGCATCGCGCCTCTTTCTTCTTTTTTTCCTATTACAATTCAAATGACTCAACTGCAGAAGAAAGTAAAGAAGGTTAATCATTAAAAAGCTTGACATAGGCCAGGAACTTGCTTTATCTTAAACTAGTGGTTCTCAGCTAGGGGCGATTTGGGCCCCCAGGGGACGTTTGGCAGTGTCTGGAGCCATTTTTGGTTGTCCCTGCTTGCGGGGGAGGGATTGCTACTGGTATCTAATGGGCAGAGGCCAGGGGAGCTGCTCCACACCCTATAATGCACACCTTGCCCCACCCCACAAAGAATTATCCTGCCCCAAATATCAACAGAGCAGAGGTTGAGAAACCCTCTCCTAGGCCAATGGTTCTTAAACTTGAGTGTGGATTCACATTCCCTGGAGGGCTTGTTAAAACATAGATTGCTGGGCTCCACCCCCAGAGCTGTGATTCAGTTGTCTGCAGAGGGGCCCAACTTTGCATTTCTGACAAGCTCCCTGGTGATGCTGAAGATGCTGGTCCAGAGGTGACAACGTATGGAGCCCCGTCTTGGGTCACCCTTAAAACAGTCTTGAGGCACCTGCACTGTTCTTCTGATCCTATAGGTGCAAGACCTAAGGTTCTGAAGGGGGACAAGCATGGCGCCAAGTCCCTCGAGCTTCTAAGTGACAGCACCAGTATTCAAGCCCGTATCCACACACTCTCCAGCCTCGATGGGTGCCCGCAGGCTTTTGTGCTCAGCCAAGTGTTCTAGGAGCCCGAGAAGGTACCTCGGGTATGCATTTTCTCCATCTTTGATCCCCCTCCAGCAAAGACTCAGACTAAGGGGACCAAGCCCAGAATTCCACACTGATGTCCTCCTGGCAACACTGCTTATAAATCTAGTGATTTTAAATAAGATCACTGTTTAAAGGTCCTCTCTGTGTTCAAATCTTTTGGAGGTTCTAGAAACATATTATAGAAGAAGCATTTCATCCATGGTTTCATGCCCGATTTACTTTATGGGGGACCCCTCCGTCCTCCTCCGTTCATACCCATTTTATTGCATTTGAAGTTGTTTATATATCCATAAACCAGTTGTTGTTGTTTTTTCTTCCTACTTGGATTCACCCTGGGACATCTTTCTGCCAAACCTTGCATCACACTTGAATGGTGTAATGGAAATAATGCTGGTCTGGGAGCCAGGAGACTTGGGTTCCAACAGATGGGAAAAGGAGGTCTCAAAATGGAATATTGCAACAGCCCATCTTCTGCCTCAAAGGGCTACTGGATTGCCTTGTTGACAAGGAATTACTGGGTCACTTTGCTACGTGGTTAAGTACCATCATCCCTCAATTCAGAAAAATCAAATCATTCAGTGGTCACATGAGACATGACCATGTCTATGGTTCCATGTCTATGAAATGTCCAGAACAGACAAATCCGTAGAGACAGAAAACAGACTAGTGGTTTCCAGGAGCCGAGGAGAAGAGGGTTTGGGGGGTGACTGCTAATGGGCGTGGGGTTTCTTTCAGGGAGATAAAAATGCTCTGGAGGTGGATAGTGGTGATGGTTGCACAATCTTGTAAATATGCTAAAAGCAACTGAAGGTACCCTTTGAAAGGGAGGATTTTGTGGTATGTGAATTATAACTCTTTTTTTTTTTAAAGCCTCCCACGTGAAGCTAACACTCAGCCAAGGAACTCAGTCTCCATCTTTATAAAATGGGTATGCTGGTATGACCTCTGCCTCAGCAAGGTCAAGGTTCCTCTAGTGTTGAGATTGGGAGAGCTTGAAAGGGCAGGTGCTGTGTCAACCAACGCTGTGACACTTCCTCCGCTAACCAGGAGGTGTTAGAGGGAAGTGGGTTTTTCCCCTCTGCTCTGTTCATCTTTGCCCAAGTCAACAGAGACAGGTAGTCAGTTTGCGGGGAGAGCAGCATTATCCTGATAATTCGTTATCAGAAATTATTCCCTCATTAGCATCCATCTTCCAAGCTGTGGCAGATGCCAGTTTCAAGCCACATTCTGCACAGCAAAACTGATCTGGAGGGGGGTAAAAATACCAAGGCATGGGAGCCAAGGAAATACACACAAACTAAGAATAGCTTTGGTGATCAGCCCGCTGTGCAGAAAGGTGAGACGGTTGCTTTCTCTGACCCAGCAAGTCTGAGATCTCGGCTTCTTTTAAGAGAAAAAGAAAGCACTCTCGTCCGCCCAGCAGCCTCCATTATCGGGCAGCGGGAAGGGTTGACTAGGAAACCACATCAGCTTTGCAGTGTCCAAAAATACAATCCAAGCTTAGCTGGCGTCTCCTGTGATTGCCATGCAAGGGGCCGTATTCTGGCTGCTTTCTGTCATCATGCTGTCCTCATTACC
This sequence comes from Rhinolophus sinicus, assembly GCF_036562045.2. Lineage (NCBI taxonomy): Eukaryota > Metazoa > Chordata > Mammalia > Chiroptera > Rhinolophidae > Rhinolophus > Rhinolophus sinicus. The sequence goes on along the minus strand of NC_133765.1, from coordinate 28,280,731 downwards.
TGGCTGAACAGACATGCCTTTGAGGTAGCAAGGGCCTTTGGAGGGGAGGAAAATTCTCCCCCCGTGGAAATCCCCTTTGGTACAAAAATAAGCACTGGTTGGTAATTTTCCTACATATACTTTTTTTTTTTTTTTTAATGTGAGCTAGCTGACTTGGGTGCTAGCTTTTTGCAGTACAAAGAAACGTGGTGATGCCAGATCATTAACACAGCAGAAACCACCAAGCAGATGCCCCACAAATAGAATGGGCTCAAGTCCCCAAATTGTTGGGAATATTGTTTTATTTTGAAGTCTCCTATGAAAACACCCCCGCAGAAGTTTCAGTTGGCTTGAGAATATGGCCGCCCACACGAATGGGTTGGCAGTTCACTGCGCACACCTGTGTGTGTGTGTGTGTGTGTGTGTGTGTGTGTGTGTGTGTGTGTACACTCTCGCATGCAAACAGCCATGTATTACATTCCACTCAGCAACTTAGCACCTCTCCCAGGTGGCTTCCTGCAGACTCCTGCCTTCTGCACATCAAGCTCCTGCAAACTAGTTCCCCCTGTGAAGGGTTGGGAGAGTCAAACTCACTTCAAAAGGGTGATGGGATTGTGAATACACACACTGACAGTCAAACTCCCCTCCTCAACAACTGTCTTAGTACAGAGCCAAGTGCAATCACACTTCAAAAGTCCTCCAGCTTGAGAAGAGGTTAGTGAAGCTTTTCTCTTCCCACTTTAAGAAAACAGTAGGAGGGTTTTATGGGGCTCTTTTGTCTCCTGGTTTGTTTTGCTTGGGTGAGGTAAAGACCATCTAGAGTAAAACCCTGCTTGGAGGCAGGAAGCAGGATCTGATCACCTCAGGTTCTTCCTCATGAGTAACTGTTGTTAAAAGCCCCTCCCTCTCACAAAGCCTTGATAACTATGGATCCAACATCTTATAAGCACAGATTACTTCAGCACATAGTTATACAAATTTGATTGGCTTAGCATGGACACTTAGGGTGTGATAAAAACATAGGAATCTCTACTTATCCCAAACACCACACTTCCAGCAACTGCCCCCCAACACACACACGCGCACACACTTGGGCACACAACCATGCAATAAACTGTAGATAAAGTCCTGTGAGAAGCTGAACACTAACCACTAAGAGTTTTCTTCAAAGAGGCTGTGGTAGGCAGAATTCTCAGATGGCCCCATCATCTGTTACTCCCTGGCACGACCCTCATCCTGGAGTGTGGGCAGAACACGTGACTTCCTTCTAGCCAACAGAATATGACAAAGGTGATGGGATGTCATTCCCATAATTAGGACTCATTATAGAAAACTCAGCAGAATGGAAAGACTTTTCCCGGCTGGTCTTCAAGAAGCAAACAGCCATGCTGTAAACTGCCTACAGAGATAGCTATAGTTAGGGAACTATGGGTGATTTCTAGGCCCTAAGGGTGGCCTCTAGGGCAACAGTCAGCAGGAACTATGGGGGCCTCTGTCAAAAAGCTGCAAGGAACGAAAGTTTGCTGACAATCCTAATGAGCGTAGAAGCAGATGCTTCTCCAGTCAAGCCTTCAGATGAGAAAGCAGCCCAGCCAATACCCCGATTTCAGCCCTGTGAGACTCGGAGTACAGGACCCCGTTAAGCTATGCCTGGACTTATGGCCCATAGAAACTGTGAGATGACAAACGCATATTGTTTTAAGCTGCTAAGTTTGTGATAATTTGTATGCAGCAGTGTAAGACTAACCCAGAAGCCCTTAACTACTTACTCAGAGGTTTACTGGCTCTTACCCGATAGTCAACCCAGAGGGTTACCAACGCTTACTCAATACATAAATTCAGGCACGTATTCTTCTGGAACATAGCTAATAAGATACATACTAATACTAGAAATACATAACCATCAGGAACAGACCCTCTACGGAAGAGACTCTTTGACAGCAGCCCAAGGTACTATAGTCAGTCTTTTAGCACACAGTGGGTACTCAAAGAACATGTAATGGATGCATCAAGAGAAAGGAGAGCAAAACAGAAAACAGACAGAAAATTCTAAATCATAACGACTACCATGTATTGAAAAGCCAGCATGTGCCAGGCATCGTATTAGGGATTTTATATATGTTTCATCTTCACAGCAGGCGTAACGAGCTGGCTATTACTAATTGGGTTTCTGAGACGTTTCAGAGACGCAAACCCAAGTTACAGCTTGTAGCCCACTGCTTTGTATTATCTTTCCTATCATAAGCACATCAGCATCATGCTCAAAACCCATATTGAAGAAGGCACCCAACACTAATAGGGTGTTGAGTCAACTGGCATGAGACCATTCTACCAGCTGTGAAGAACACATGCGCTGGGCCAGCGTGTAAGGTGGATAAGCTCGGCGTTGCACGGATGTTTGATCTGACACAGTAAATTCACATGCCTCCAAACCAATAGCAATTTAGGTAACGGCATCATTTCTATTCAAAATGCTTAGACCAGCACAGCAAGATGTCAGATCATTAAGACCAAAAGGTGGTTGCATCTTTCCCAGCAGAGAATCTGTCAAAATAAACTGAGAAACATTAAGGGCTCTTCCGAAAAAGTCAACTTGACATCAGTGAAGTGACTACCTTGTGACAAATGCTCAAGAACGGACCAGCTCGCGAGGAAGTCACTGACGTGGAGGGACCAGCTAGAGTGAGGCAAGCAAGGCGCTCATCTGGGGTACGAAGTTTAAGGGGTGCCAAGAAACTCAGGCATATAATAAATGAATATACATAAAACACACAATACAAATATATAAAATATAAACAAAATATACACTATTTTAATGTAATATTTTTAAAAATCAAAATCAATGCAAAAAGACTCGTCATGAATAAAAGAGTCAAATTTTTTAAAAGGACAGGGTATGGCCAATTATGCATTTTAAGACCCTGCGTTTCTGTGCAACAGGAATTGTCACTTCCACGCAGCCCACTGCTGCTAGAGCCACGAGGTCACTGCGTTCCCCCACCAGGTGGGTTTCTAAGGGTTGACAATGGCATGCAAACAGATTGGACAATGCACAGCTTCACGTAGAGTCATGTTTTTTGATTGCAGAGGTGCTACTAACCTTCCCACTTGGCTCAGAATATGGGATGATCTTTCGATAAAGGTTCATAGGGGCACACATTTCTCCCTCCCCTCTTGCCCCAGTATGGCTCTGCTCGGCCCTAGAAGAAACTGTCAAAACTCCCTTTCTCTAGCCAGCGTTCAGCAGTCAAAGACTTCCGTCTTCATAAACACGAAATGGCAAATGAACACAATGAACATCATTTTGAATTCAGTTTGAAAATTTGAAAATTCTCCATGCAACAAAGTATGTCTGTCTATGCTTGCTAAAGGTGAATTAGCAGGAAAAGAAAGGGAACCTTCAGTACAAATGTCACCAGATTCCTATTTTAAGATGTCTTTGCCAAGGCAACCATGATAGAAAAATTCCTCCAAAAGGTCCACATGTTTCATTTATGGATTCATCACAAACATACACTGGACCATGCAGAGAGGTCAACAACAGCCTCTGGAGTCAGTTTGCTTAGATTCAAATCCTGACTCGACTGCCTATGAGCTGTGTGACCTTGGGCAAGTCCCTTAATCTCTCTGAGTTGAAAAATGGAGGATAAACATTGCATGCCCACATATTGCAGGCACTACACTGACACTAAAAAAATGACCCACTGTTTATCTGAAATTCAAATTTAATTGTGCATCCTCTACTTGACCTGGCAACCCTACCTAGGAGCAGACAGTTCAAATATCCCAGTCTAACCCCTCCAAGACCTCTGCCAGAGAATGTGTATAATCCAAAATGATGACCATGATAATAACTAAAGGTCACGTTTTGCTTAGTCTTTTCTACTTAAGGAAGCAACATTACTTTTTAAATAGGGACATTAAAAAAACAACACCTTTGAAAGGCTTTTGTCAAAAATGGTCTACATGCTAGCCCCTGAAGGAGCATATGTCACATGTCAGGGGAAATCACTTACAAGGAATACAACAGTGTCCCAGATGCTACACAAGAAGGAAGAGCTGTCATCAGCAGGCCCTTTAAACAGGACATTTCCTGGTGTAGGCAAGGTCACAGAACTGGTACATGGCAGAGCCTGAACTCCAACCCAGCTGTGTTTAACCCCAAGATGATGTTCTCGGCCAGTGTTGCCCAAACGTGTCACCTGCATCCCATCTTTCTGATCTTTGCCACAACCACTGCTGTTTATGTAAAATCGCAATTGTTATTTCTTTAAAATCTGTATTCAAGTTAAAGCAGACCTACTTTCACTCTTCATTTTAGCCTTGTGCTACACAATAATATCTGTACGCCATACGTTTGAGATGCTAGTTATATATTTTCTGATGCAAAATAAAACATGTAGCTATTAAAATGCAAAATGCTTTGCCCACGTGCCAGACTCCAGCCCCAAATCACCATGTGTACTCCTGGTGGTCAAGGCACCACACTCTAGGAGGCTCGAAACTCTAAAACTGGTGAGAGCAATGAAGGGGGGCAGGCATTGAGAGAAGGAAAGAAACAAGCGAATGTACCGTGCAGGCTACACACCACAGCTGTGGTATATAAGCAATGAAAAATTATGCGGTACCAAGAGCTGCTGTGAATGTATTCTCTCCCCAATAAGAACAGCACCTTACAACAGAGAAAACATTTTGTTGAGAAGCACAGCTGGGGTGCTTCTCAACGGTTGGAATCACAGCTCTGCCTTATGCCTGGGGACAAGACACTGAGAAAAATAAAATAACCAGAAAACAGGAATCATATATCCGTATCTTTCTGAAGAGATTTGGACTAAATCACACCAAGTTCTCGTTTCTCTGATCTGATTCCATGACTCAAAAAGTAGGAAGACAGTATGTCACAATTAGCAATAAAAATGATAATTGGGTGATCACGATAACAGTTAACATTCATTCATTCATTCATTCCACAAATACTTATTGAGTACCCATTAGGGGCCACGCACTGTTCCACGTGTTGGGGACACATAGATGATATAAAATCACTTGTCTTCTAGGGAGGTGTAAGGTTTTGAGTTGTCCACGATTCTCTCCCTGACTCCTTCCAACAGTGAGGCTCATCCAGTTCCCTGGAGAGCTTGTTACAACACAGATTGCCGGGCCCTACTCTCAGAGTTGCTGATTCAGTCCGTCTGGGGTGGAATCTGAAAATCGGTCATTCTAACAAGGTTCCAGGTGAGGCTAATTCATGCTGAAGGTCAAGGACCCCCCCCTTCGAGAACCACTGCCTTTCGACCATTCTATGAACTAGATACTTGTATTTCCCTCACTGGACAGATGGAGAAACTGAGGCTCGGAGAGGTTAAATACCTCGCTCAGATTAACACAGGAAGTAACAACACCAAGGGCACGCCTGATCCTTTCTAACTCCCACCTACGAGATCAGCCCTTGCAGCAAACAGTCTTTGTTCAGGACGGGGAGCCCTGCCATGCTGATTCAGCAGAGACTGAACAGGTGCACTTTCTTTCAGCCAGAATTTATAAAACTTAAAGAAACAAGTCCTCCGTCCCATGAACCTGGATGTGCCAGGTCTGGGAGCTCACGATGACGCTCGCCAGGTATCTCAGGTGAGATCTGGTCTCCAGGTGAAGGCACAACAGCTGCACCCCTCTCCCATCACCCTCTGCTAACTAATCTGCAATGCTGGACTGACGTCAGCCACAGTGAAAACTGCTCTCCGCCCTGACCTGTTTAGAGATTAAGAGAGCACAGAGGAGAGAGAAAGAGAGAGAGAGAAAGAGAGAGAGAGAGAATCAAAAAAAGTGAATGGAAAAATCTGCAAGCAAACCAACCACCTGTAAGAGTACAAGGTTAAAGTAAATTAACCTCACCTTGTTTAGTCATGAAATGTAAATGAAGAGAAATTAATGTGCTAGCTTTCCAGAAATATCTGGAGGGGAAACTGGAGCCATGTCTTTAATATTTAGATAATTCTCCTTTTTTCTTCCTATAAAACTACATGATACTGGCTTCATCATAACCCTTTCACCACCTTCTTTGGGATCTGCTAACTGACCGAAAAGGTATTCAATATAATCACACTATTTGTCTTCTAGAGAGAAAAATATCCAGTGGAAGCTCCTAGTGAGAGCTGGAAGGTACTGGAAGATTCAGGTTGGGTCTGAAGTGAAGGGATAATTAGCTCCCAAGAAAGAAGAATGCAGTAAGAAAAAGAAACATTTGGAGTGGGTATTTGCAAGAGGGAGTAGCTGACAATTTACAGTGTGGGATCGATATCTTGCATTTGTATTTCATGTTGAAATGAAAATGATTCGTATATGGAAAAGCAAAGCACAGACTATATTTAAATGAACCTGTCACGTACCCATTTACAGACATTTCCAAATAAATATCAGGAAAAAATAACTAGACAATTCATCTTTGGCTTCGTTTATGCTTTTTTTTGCAAGACTAATTATTTACTGAGTTTAGCTTTCTTCTGGATTACACTGGCATGTTTACTGAGCAAGACTGCTTTGTGAGAAAAACAAGGCTTCTGAAATCCGAACAAATGTGGAAATGCACACCCACCTTCACCTTTAAGGGCTTTCATCAAGGCAAAATATTCCTAAGCAACCAGCCTTAGAAAGAGAACAAGTAAACCTGCCCTTTCCCCTGCTTAGAGGATATCTACTGGGTAACAATTTAAGTATCTATGACACAAATACATAAAGACAATGCTCAGTCTTTGGGATCTACATAGAGAATCCACAGAGGTCAATGGGTCAAAGACACTTCAAGGTGCTGTGACTCTTCAAGAATGGAGGTGCATAGCATATGACATCATATATGACTGCACACACACATTCTAACCCCATACAGAGAAGTCATGTACTTCAAATAAGTGACGCTTGAGTTTCCAAAGCAAGTTGCAGGATATTCTTCTGAATTGGTCAGGCAATAAGACAGTTGGGCAATGAACTGTCCCATTCAATCCCAGTATTTAATTCACTGCACACTATCACTATATAAAATAATGGAACCCAAATAGAGCTTCAGAGGACCTCTCATCCAACCCATTTTGGGACGGAAAGGAAGACACAGAGAGGTGGCATGGACGTGCAAAGCCAGGAAGGAAATTGGTTCAAGAACCATGACGGCGACTTGTTCTGACTCCCAAGACCAATATACATGGCCTTACACCAGTGGTTTTCAACCTGGGTTTCATGGAACCTCAGGGGTCCTGTGCTGGAATTTAGCAGGCGAATTCCAACACCGCCCACTACTTGACCTAGTAGCTTTCCTCTTACCTACTTTTTATACTGATGTCTCCAGTAAAATTTCACTTGCAAAAAGGGGCTCCACAGCCTGAACAAACTTTTGACACCACTTCACGAGCTCCATTGTTGTCTCCTCTAAAACAAATTCACTCTGACGCTCGTTCCCTCCCTACCAGGTCTAAGTCGCCTGACACCGTTTACCAAAAGGACAGTGTAAGGGGAGAGACAATGCTTCTCTGCATCTCCAGCTTTCCTTCCACTGCCCCCCACCCCAGCTCCTATGTTTTCAACTGGCTTTGCCCTCCAGCACCCTTCCCTAAGACACTACTTACCAAAGTGTGTGGTATGTGTCCACCTGTTAATATCCAAAAATATTTCAGATGGTGTTTGCCCATGGAATTAAAGCCTGAATCACACGGTATGAAAGTTATTCCCTTTTTCCATTTCTTCTCCAACTACATCAGGAGTGTGCCAGTAAGGTCTCAGGCGAGTGCTACTACACCCGTAACAATTCCCGATGCTGGCTAATCTTTTAACCAAGAAAGAGCCTCTGTTTCCTCACTTTGAATAAGAATACCTGCCTCAGAGGGTGGCTGTGAGGTTCAAATTAGATGCCACATGAAAAGTGCTCCGCTCAATGCCTGGCATCAGAAAGGGTTCAGGCTGGTTAGTGGGCTCTTGCTTCGTACCTGCTCCTGTATAAGGCTCAGAAAAGCAGGGTTGAATGACGGCCCTGCCCTCCAAAGCATTACTTTTTCTATTTTAGCACAATTTAAACTTACTTTTCTTTTTAAAAAGCTTCAAGATTTCACAAAATCCCCTGGCAACAACTAGAGACATGCCCTGAGTAGCACAGGCAGGGAGGACGAGAGCCTCACCTCTATCCTCTTATAACGGTGCAACCATGTTTCCCCGAAAATAAGCCCCAGTTAAGACCGTCAGCCAGACGGACGCATTTAGTACGTTATGACGATGTTCCAGAAGAAGATGACATAACTGTATTTGAATAAATGTAGATTGTTGTACATGAAAAAAATGAGACATCCCCTGAAAATACGCCCTAATGTGTCTTTTGGATCAAAAATTAATATAAGACCCAGTCTTATTTTCAGGGAAATACGGTATAAGACCTGCTCTTATTTTCGGGGAAACACAGTAGTGTTAGACACCACTGTGGGATTCTTGAAAAGAGGTTCTGCAGTGTGTTGCTTTGGGAACTCTCGGATCAAACGTCAGCTTAGAAGGCAGGCATGCGTCTAGCATGAAGCGTACCCTTGTGTGGTCATGTGTGCTCACCTGTGGATGCTGCTTTGCCACTAGCAAAGGGAAGAATGTTGTTCCCAAAGACCAGAGGGCTGGTCATGTTTGAAATTCACTACCAAATGCTCCTGCCATAAAGGCCACATGGAACCCGCCAGAGCAAGTGGTCATAGCACTCACTACTTTGCCTTTAAGATAACATAGGTTTCAATGCCTCCACACATCAGTTATGACTGATGAACTATGCATCCTTCAAAATCCAATTCAAAGGTTATTTCCTATGTTAAATCTTCTCTATGGTAGATTGTATTATTGATCTGCAAATATTCTCTCTCTCTCTCTCTCTCTCTGTCTCTCTGTTGCTCTCGCTCTCACACACACATACACACACGAAAGGGAAGTAATTCTCCCCCACCCCCACTTGGTCAGGTGACTTGCTTTGGCCAATGGAATGTGAGTTGAAAGGATGTTTGGCCTCCTGCACGCCTATGACCTGTCACAAGAAGAGGAAGTCCAGGCAGCGGCTGTTCCTACAGGCTGGGTTCCAGAATGAGCGTCCCATGGAACAGACGCAAACCCAAGCCACAGCCTCCAACGGAGCTGCTACAGTGACTCACAGACTAATGAGCAAGAAATAGAGTGCTCACTGTTGTACATCAAACCGAAGTTAGGGATTATTTGTTACTGCAGCAAAAGCTGACTAATACATTCTCCAAACAACACCTCCCCCCTCTGCTGTGGCAGTACTTGAACATGTCTCTCTCCAAGGACTTCTTATCATAGTCCAAATTTTTTTCTTTAGAAGTCCATGTCCTTATGAGACAGTTCTTTAAAGGCAGAAACTATTTCTCTCCCAGTTTCTTATCTGGCAGGCATTCAATACACTGGCTGAATAAATTATAGTGTTAACTAGACAACTCATGATGGTCACAAGCTCACGATCATTACAGACATAAACAGCACACACAAGAATTTTTTTAAACATTCCAACACACTGCTTTGCAAGAAGTCAAGGCTTATGCTTCTTGGGCCAGGAGGGCCACTTGTCCTGAGCCTCTAATCCAGAAAGGACTTCAAATTCAGACATCTGATGCCACTCCAAAGGCCACGGATCATTATATCATGTGCATTATACACATGTTGGTTTCCTAAATGGAAACACGTAAAGCATATCACCAACTTGCATAATTCTTTTTTGGCCTTTCCTTGTTTTCTTCATTTCCAATATACCAGGAAATGGAAAGAATGAAAGTGGCCTCGATCTCTCTCAATCCCTAGGAGGTGTTGCAATAAACAAGAGTCTTGGATTTTCAATGCCATGATGTACTAACTATGAAGATTAAGTTCTCCCAAGATCACATTGAGCAGCCAAGTTGAGTGGGAAAGGCTGTTTCTCTGGTATTTAGCTCTTTGGATCTGTAGCCCAGATTAATGCTGTATCTTGCCTTCCTTGTTAAAATAAAAGTGGAGATTAATATTACTCAAATGATAGTATGTAATATTCTTCTGGAAAACACGTAACATATACACCTGTGACCTGAAGACCCTGTGGAACCCTGGAAACTTAGAGCAAAACCTTGCCACTATAGAGAATTATGTTATTTCGAACATGTTTTAGTAAATGCTTTTGGGTGATGGGATTATGGAACTGGTTTATACTTCTCCACACTGTTGCATGCTGTCCAAATGTTCAACAGGGAGCCAGATTTAAACATATAAAGTAGAGGGAAAACACAGATTACAAGGAAGAGTGATTTGAGCTTAACTCTTTAGAGGATAGCGTTTTCTCGGATGGTGTATTTCAGGAAACCGGCAAGCGGGGATCTGTAAAGACAGTGAAATGCCAGCTAGGGAGGCTTACCTAGTTTAAAAAAAAAAAAAACCATTGGCAATCAGTCCCCTCAGGGCAGACACTGTTTCCAGCAGTTCTGAAAACAGTTTGTTCCTAATTAACCTTTTGGTGAGAGTCTCCAGCCAGCCCAGAGGTGAGAGGCCTGACCCTGGGCAGGTGGGGCCAAAAATGGAGATGGGGTGACTGCGACATATTCACCTAGAAAATGGATGACATATCTTCTACCCACAACAGGTTGGCTTCAGAAGCAGAGTGCTCGATCCCTAGGTGACCCACAAGGAACAATATCTTGGGAATTTGTACAGTGAGTTTCTAGACCAGGACACGGGGACCTGGTTTCTTAGGGCTGTGAGCTGCTCACATGGCAGGAGACTGGGGGAGCTTTGAACGTCCCCCCTGAGGGAGCAGTCACCACTTCCAAGTGCCACGGAGCAGTAACGATACCCAGCCTTGCCTGCCCCTGCCTCCCCCGCATGCCTCTCACTCTCCCCCCTGTAAAGTTGTCCATCCTTCTGGACTGGACTGAATAGTGTCTCCCCACAACTCAAGTCCCCCAGGAACCTCAGAATGTGACCTTATTTGGAAATAGGGTCTTTGGAGACGTAATGAAGGCAAAAACTGAGAGCACATCATCCTAAATTGGGTTGGGCCCGAAAGCCAATGAGAATGTCCTTCTAAGAAACAGAAACAGGACACACAGAGAGACCCAGAGAGGAGAAGGCCATGTGAGGACAGAAGCAGATGGAGTGACGCTGCCACAAGCCAAAGGATGCCTGGAGCCACCAGAAGCCAGAAGGGGCAAGGCAAGATTCTCCTTGCCTTTCGGGGGGAGCACAGCCCTGCTGACAACTTGATCTTGGACTTCTGGCCTCCAGAACTGGGAGAGGATAAATTTCTGTTGCATTTGTGGAATTTTGTTTCAGCAGGCCCAGGACCCTAACACACCTACCTCCCCCCAAGTTTTCCAACGTGGCCTCCTGAACCCAGCTTCTACACACCACTCTCTCCCGTGGCTTTTCTTCTCTGGTCCTCCCTTCACTCTAAATGGGGCAACTGGCTCCAAAAGGGTTCAAGGGGGTCCTGCCACTTACTGGCTATGTGACACTAGATACAGACTACATCAAACTCTTGGTTCATCAGATTGACTTCCCACCTGAAAACTAGGGAGAATAATATTCTGGGTATACACTGTTATTATAGGATCAAACAAGTAATTATGTAAAGCACTTCAGCGCAGCATCTAACATGGAGGAAACCCTCAACTAACTTTATGTCATAATCAGTAATGCTTTTACTCAGCTGCATAAGCTCCTTTTGTGGGCACTGTCTTGTAAATTGATCTGCATAGACTTGGATAAAAGTGGAGCTAAGAGAATACTGAAGGATTCTGGGGTTCCTGCAACTACGCAGAAAAACGAGCGGGTGCGAAATAACAAAAATGTTAGCCCTTTACAATTTGTAAACTACTTCTTCCACTTTGTGACTGGTTCTCACAATAACTTTGCAAAGTACAAGTTCTTATCCCTATTGTAAAGAAAACACAGAAGCTCAGAGAGTTGAATTCAAATTCAACTCACAGTTACTGGGCATCGACCTCCAATTTCTCACAAATCAGATTTGTAAGATTACAGAGCTGATGAAATCTCTGATTTCTTTCCCTTTGCATCCCGAGGTCTATCTCAGTGCCGGACGATATAAAGTGCTCGACACAAATATATGGTGATGGAAGGAGAACTGACTCTGGGTGGTGAACACACAATGGGATTTATAGATGATGTAATACAGAATTGTACACCTGAAATCTATGTAATTTTACTAACAATTGTCACCCCAATAAATTTCAAAAATAAATTAAAAAAAAAAGTGCTCGACGATCCTTGAATGAAAGTGTCAAGTGATACATTTTCATAGGCATTTGCTAAATACAGTGTGAATTTAGGGATCTCGAACTGTCAGCATCTTGCAGAGACAAGCCCAATAGACACATTCAAGTACCCAGGATTTCAGCTGTGTACTGAAGGTCCAGCGACAACAGATGTCAGCTGGGCCACAAGGTCACCCAGAGCCATTACTGTACCAGCAACCGTGTGTGTGTCTGCGGTGACTATTTTTCCTACCCCAAAAATTGAGATGCAAGCTCTGATAAGCCCCAGGGCACTTAGGAAGACAATGGGGCAAAGCACTTTCAGCCAAGATGACCGTGCTTTCACTCTTTTACCCGACATTCAACTACATCCTATACATCCTAGGATATGGGGAAAGAGTCCTGAGCGGCACTGACGTGGCCTCTGCCATCAGGCTGATCACAGACTAAACTCGTCCTGCAAAATCCAAGGAGACCCGTCATACCTGTGTGTCTTCGTGGATCCTGATAAATTTAGAAGCTTTGGGATATATCCTAAAAAGTTTTCCTCCTTTTTTCAAGACGTGATTCAAGTATCTCCTCCTTGAAACCTTCTCTAAGACTCGAGGAAGACTAAAGATCTCTCACCTGCACACGCAGAAATTCCGCCCCCCACACCCAGAATTACCAAAACCTTCTCTACTGTCAAGCTGTCCTCCAAGGTTAAGCCCAAGTCACTTTTCCCTTTAATCTGTGTTTTCCCTCTACGTTATATGTTTAAATCTGTCTCCCTATAAATCTTCTCTTATAAATATTTTCTGGTCCTTCAAACCAGACTTGGAGGAAATTGCCAATTTATCATTTTGCCAACTGAAAGATTAGCAAATAATTCCACTTCTGTTTCGCGCTTTTCCCCCAATCCATCACATTCTGATAGCGTCACATTAGTGTTCCTCAAACTAGGATACATGAAACCCCAAGATGCCTCAGATGAATTCTTGCGGGGGTCTATGTGGACCAGACAAGAATGCTGACATTTTGAGTTTTCACTTCAAAGGTCATTTTCTTAATGGTACATGCTGTATACACCTGTTGGTGCACATGGATGCCCACTGTGTAAACCAGTCCCACCTGGCCATTTCAGCACCTGTTATTTGTGAGCTTTGTGGTGCCAAGTTGCTCTGCTTTAATTATCATATACTAATGAGCACAGATCTGAGGCAGATGTAATACACAAGATAACGGGTCCCCCCCAGTGAAGGTCAAATGAAGTCACTCCTGCCATTCTTCCTTCCTCACACTACAGGAAAACTAAGCCACCAAAGGCACACACACCTGAGGCTCACCAAACACAAAACAACCTGGGCAAGAGGAGGTGGAGTCCCGTGCAAGTTTCAATGAGCAATTGACCTTCCTGAAAATATCACTGGCCACACTGATGCTATCCAGTGGGTTTGCAAAATAGTTTGTGTTTGATTTTTGCAAGTTTGTTTTGTCTTCATAATTCTCTAACACCTGTAGGCATAAGATGTTTACACCTAGGATTGTGCAGGGGTTCTCCACCTGGGCACTGCTGATATTTTCAGCCAGACAGTTCTTCGCTGTGGGGGACTGTCCTATGCATTACAGGATGTTGGTCAGTATCCTGGCCTGTACCCACTAGACGCTAGGAGCATACCACCCTCCCCAAGTCATGACAACCGAAATGTCTCCAGACATTGCCAAATGACCCCTGGGAGGAAGCAAAACCACCCCGGTGAAGAACTAGTCTTTTGTTGGTAGAGATTTCAGTCACATTAAAATAAGTCTATATAACATATCTAAAAGACATTTTCCTTTATAAAAGGAACATTCTTTATGTTTGAAAAGCCCCAACGGAAATACGACCAGCACCCATGGATGGATATATCGGTAGATATACGGGAATATAATCAATACTCTGAATCCTTACTGTGTCTGGCCTCTCCGTGCTCCATTCTCTCCTCGGTACCAGAGGATACAAACAGGCAACTCACAGGCTGCCAGATCCCGCCCACAAAAGTGTCCTTCCAATTGTGCGCTAGTTGCCAACCTTTGAAATTAGTTGAAATCATGTAAAAGCTGAACGTCTGGCTTCTCTTGAAAAATACACAGAAGCTCCGGCAATTCAGAGCCCACATTCCTGCATGGAAACCTCAGCTGGAACACAATAGTGACCGTCCCCACTTTCCAATCTGCCGCATCTCCTCCCCACCCCTGAGTCCTTCTTACCTCACACCCAGGCGATGGCAAGTCCATTAGGATGGCTTTCTGACTGAAAGAGGAGGCTGACCATTGACCTGAGCTGCCCTAACCCAGCAAGCAGGCTGCTGTTATTTCGACTGTTTTTTCCAAGGGACACTGCCTCGTTCATTACGATGGCCTCTCTGGCACCTCTAAGTATTTGAGTCTGCAAACCTAAGCCCTCCATGGGGCTTTGTGTGGCATCCTAAAGCACACCTCTGATCCTGCCACTAGCCTGCCTGTGAACTTCCACTGGCTCCACTGCCCATCAGACAATGTTCAAAGCTCCTGCCCATATGGCCTCAGTCTCGATGGCCAACTTCCACACACTCCAGTGACAGACTCTGCCCTTCCCTGCCCTCACTAATTCCTAGTTCATTTTTCACAAAAGACTACACTTCCCATATCTTTTAAAGTAAGGCAGGGCCATCTGACCTACTCTAGCCAATGAAGCATGAGCAGCAGTGACATGTGTCATGACACCCAAATGGAAGCCTTCAAGAGCCAGTGTGGACATCTCCATGGTCCCCTTTTTCTGCCTCAGTGATTGTGGGATTGAAGCTTCTATCAGCCTGGGCCCAGGAGCGACTCTAATTAGTACAGATCCTTGCTGAGCTGCACTGTACGTGCAGCATGAAAGAAAGACAAACTTTTGTTGTGTGAAGCTACTGAAATTTGAGGGTTGTTACTGCAGCATAGCCTAGCCCATGCTGACTCAGTTTCCTCCTTCTACAGTATATAATGCACCACTCCGAAAGGCGAGACTAACAACTATAACCAATACGCACCTAACAACAAAGCCCCAAAATACATGCCATAAAAACTCACAGAATTGATGGGAGAAATAAACTTAATAATAATAGTTGGAGACACTAATACTCCACTCTCCATAAATGATAGACTAGACAAAAATCAGCAAGAACAGAGAAGACTTGAAAAAGAAGGAACTAATAATTGGACCTATTACTAAATGAAGAAAGAAAATTATAGAATGATGTGCATAATAAAGGTATAAAATATATACTTATATACAAATAAAACAATGGTACCAATTTCCTACAAGCACATACATGTGTATGCACATAGAAAACAGTCCATAAGGATATTCCGTGAACTGATGACACTGGCGAGCAGGGAACAGGTCCCAGCATTGGAGGTGTGCTCAAGGGCACTTTAGTGCTATCTCTAATATTCTAATTTTTTTACCAGGAGAATGCATCATGCATTATATGAATAATTTTTTAACAACTTAATGAAAGAAAAATAAAGTAGGTCCTATTATGGTGGCTATGACCTGAAATACAGGAAGAATAAGACCATTGCCTAGACTAGAATAAAACATGAATAAGAGTTATACACTGATACCATTAATTGAGCACTTACTATACGCCAAGCCCTAAACCAGCTACTTACTCTGGATGCACTAACTTGAAACCTCACAAGAGCCCCATGGGAGAGATAGTTAGGATATCTGGCAACTCAGGGAGGTGAATGGCCTTTCCTAAGATTATATTCTATAATGCTGTCTCTTAACTTCTATAAGTAAATTCAATGCTCAGGATAGAGAAGGCAGGTTCCAAGCGTAGGTGCCCACACTACAAAACAGGGTGCAGGTAAGGGAGGATTAAAGAACAAAGAAGTCAAGTTTCTGAATCTGGGACCCACCTGGCCTCAAGACGGGTTTGCAGCCAACAGATGGTAAACTCCTGGGAAGTGGACAAACTTATGAAAATGTGGATTCACTGTAGGTGGAAAAACAACAACGCTCTTCACTCTAAGTCACAGCTATTTGTGTCCTGTTCTTACCCCCATACTGGTGTTTGATCTTTGAGAGCCTGTCACAGTGTGGTGGTCCGGCTCAGGGACTCTGGTGCTTGGATATGAATCCTGGCTCTGTTTAGTCACTGTGTAACTTTGATTATTTCACCTCTCTCGGCCTCGGTTTCCCCATCGGTAAAACAAGGGTAATAATAAGATTTCCCCAAATGGTAATTATCATAATTACACGAGCCAATATGTGTAAAATCCTCAGAATGGCATTGGGCACATTAAATACTATGGAAGTGCTGGCTGCTACTGTTATTCTGAATTCCACAAATGCCAACTGTGGTGTCGGGCATATGCTAGATGATCAGTAAATACTAAGCAAGTTGAATAAAGCCGTCTTTCAGCCACACAGTGAGATCTTATCATAAGGAGGCTTTTTGAGACACTTCTAACAGACGTGATTAACACACAATCTTTGGAGTCAGGCTGACCTAGACACTGCCGCAAACAGGCTGTGTGTCTCTGGGTAGGTTGCTTCACCTCTCTGAGCCTCAGCTTCCTCAACTGTAAAATCAGTGTTGATATTACACTATCCCCTCAGAACTGCTGTAAGAGCTAAATGCAATCAATATAGAGCACTCAACACCACGCCTGGCACATAATAAATGCTTATTAAGTGACAGTAATTATTATCACAACTAAGTCACTGCATTGGGCTCACTTAATCCCACTCCTTTTCCACCGCAAATAATGTTATAACGGCATCCACAAGAGGATGCACAGCTAGTACGTGGCTTGAACCTTTCAAAATAAAAAGGAATAATCGGTAAATAGTAGATGCTCTTCTCTTCCTACAGACATAAATGCAAATCCCTAAGGAGTTTAGCAAATGTATGTTTCTGTGACAGCTCTTTATGGAGGCTGCATACTTTTATTTGCTGAGAATTTGATGCACTAAATGTAAACAAAGAATGATGAAGACTCTAATAGCAATCCCCAGACAGAAGCCAGGGCTCCTTCCCAAGCTCCCTGGAAGCAGGCATGTTGATGCGGTATATTTAGGTACTGATCACACCCAGAAACGTTCCCACCTATCCGAAGACAGGGCAAACCCAGTGAGTCTCAAATTAGCAACATCCTACAAAGTCTCATCAGGCAATCTAATGCAAATGACTTAACTTCTCCTTGGAGACATCCTGTGAGAAATTCTCCCTAACAGGCTAAAGTTCATGGTTTAAGATCAGCTATCAGGACACCGTAAGGAGCCTCTCGGAGCCTCTCGCGGTCAGAGCCTGCGTGGCTGAAAGAGTGTATGTCAAGCAACCTGGGGTAAATGAAAGCAGTTTGCACATCTTAGCCGAGTTCTCTATTTAAAGAAAATCTGGGAAGATCATTTGGTAGGGTGAACAACGGTCACAAATAAAACACTTGGGAAATGTTACATGAGTTTGACTTCATGAAAGACGTTATTTTTGAAGACCCAGAACCAACAGAGTTGACAGATTCTGATGGCTGATGTGCTGGACCCGTGCCTTCTTGACAAAGAACTACTATTTCAGAAGAATGGAAACCCAGCTACACGAAATTAAACACACGTATTTAGAGCTATCAGACCCAAAGTAGAAAATATCCACTCTCACTTAGGGATTCATTCACCCATCATTATTACGCTTCTGCCATGTACAAGACACGGACGAGCATGGACTCTCTCCTCATGGAGCTTACAACTGAGTGGAGAGTGAAGGGGAAAGAAGATATAGAGAAGCAGATGAAATACAGTCTATCCTCATTATTCACAGATTTGCCTACTTGCTAACATGTACTTGTAACTCCAAAATCGATACTCGTGGTGTTTTTACAGTCATTTGGGAACATATGCAGAGCAGTGAAAACTCTGAGTTGCCCGCTGTATGTTGCTGGCGGAGGTGGAAACAAGTGATAACTCTGGTTCCTTGTTTCAGCTTCCTTCCATAAACAAGGTCTTTTCCATGGTCTATTTACAGCCACATTCTCATGCCAGACAGCCATTTTTTATTATTTTTTTTTTGTGTGTGATTCCACTGTTAAAATGGCCCCCAAGGTTAGTGTCGAAGGGCTGTTTGGTGATTCTAAGCTCGAGGAGCCTGGGATCTAATACGTGTATTTTTGATGAAGAAAATACACGTATTAGCTAAGCTTTCAGGAACAAGCTATGGTAGTATTGGTGGGGAGTTCAATGCCATGAGAGAGGTAACTAAGGTATCTTTAAACAGAAACTCACATAAAACAAGGTTATACTATATTGATCAGTTGGTGAAAACGTGACCAGAGGTCCATAGCCTATACTTCCCCTGGAGCAGTGGCTCAGCATTCATTGATTCAGTGATGACTTTACAGAACTACTATGAATAATGAGAATCGATTGTACCTCAAATCTATACGTGCAATGAGCAAACAACTAAGCTGAAACAGAACTCAACAGAGTGCCCTACTTTAGGTTATTAGGATACATAGTGCATCCAATATCTTACCTTTTGTGTAAGAAACAAGGTAATATTAATTAGTATATTTGTTCACATATATTGGTTATATAAGTACATATATGTATACATACATACATGCTTGCTTTTTTAATGGAGGTTAAAGCTAAAATAGAATTTTTAAACTGAAACAAATGAACTTATCTGTATGTCAAGTTGGTGACATAACTATACAGAGAAAAAATGTGACTCTAAAACGTAGCATTTTGACTATATCTAGTAGGATACATCCTAATGACAAAAAAAATAGTACTGCAAAAAAATATTAATTATATTCAGTATTCTTATTTAATAGTAGCAGTACAAATGTCATTATTTTGAAACATGTAATAAATATTTAGGTCAATGTACTTAGAAACCAAGATTCTTAGCTTAGGAGAAAAGAGGTGCAAATAGAAAATCAAAAGTTAAGTAAAATCGTAGAATCTTATATTTAAGTTGGAAATATCATTATGAATTCATTGTCCTCACTATAAAAAATATTTATTTTCTAACACTGTCTACTGAAGTATAACCCAGCATCAATGATCACCTCTAGTGCCCAACTCTGGTTTCTAGACACCATTCTCTCTAAAAGGTATTAGGGCTTCTTTAAGAAATGGCCAATTCCAGGTCTGGGGAACCAAGTAATCCTGGGAAAACCTGTTGTGCCAGAAGCCAAAGCCATTCAAGACAACTGAGACTGAAGAACTTGGGCGGTAACTTAAAATGTCTCCCACTGGTGAAAGGAGGGACATTTTGGGCGGCCGGTGGCTCATTGGTTAGAGCAGAAGCTCTTGGCAATGGGGCCGCTGGTTCGATTCCCATGTGGGCCTGTCAGCTGTGCCCTCCACAACTAGATTGAAGACAACAAACTGTCGCTGATCTGCTGGAGAGGTAGCCGGATGGCTCAGTTGGTTGGAGCGCGAGCTCTTGGCAGCAAGGTTGCCAATTCAATTCCCGCATGGGATGGTGGGCTGCACTCCCCTCAACTTGATTGAAAATGGCGACTGGACTTGGAGCTGAGCTGCACCCTCCACAACTGGATTGAAGGACAATGATTTGACTTGGAGCTGTTGGGCCCTGGAAAAACACACTGTTTCCCATTATTCCCCTACAAAAATTTTTTCTTTTAAAGAGGTGGGAAGTTTGGAGCTTCAAAAAGAGTAATGGCTACAATGGATTGAAACACACCAAATAAATTATTTTAAATCCATGAGTTCATAATATTCTTAAAACCCACTGGCCATTTTTGGGTGTTGCTAGAGTTCCAACTCTGTATTTGAAAAACTGGTAAGTAGAGGGAAAGAATCAGCATTTACGCTGCCTTTCTATATAAACTGGATTTCAGGGTCACCATAGAGGTAATAAGCAAATGTTATGTCCAAAATATTTCTAGCTTAAGATGCAAAAGGATCAAAGGCCTAAACATAAACTGCATAGAAGAAAACATAGGTACTAAACTTATGGGCCTTGGGTTCAAAGAGCATTTTATGAATTTGACTCCAAAGGCAAGGGAAGTGAAAGCTAAAATAAATGAATGGGATTATATCAAACTGAAAAGCTTCTGCACAGCAAAAGAAACCATTGTCAAGATAAAGAGGCAGCCAACTGAATGGGAGAAGATTTTTGCAAACAACGCCTCTGATAAGGGGCTAATATCCAAAATATATAAGGAACACATACAACTCAACAACAACAAAACAAAAAATCCAATTAAAAAATGGGCAGAGGACCTGAAGAGATATTTCTCCAAAGAGGACATACAAATGGCCAATAGACATATGAAAAAAATGCTCAACATCACTAATCATCAGAGAAATGCAAATAAAGACTACAATGAGATATCACCTCACACCAGTTAGAATGGCTATCATCAACAAGACAAATAGTAACAAGTGTTGGAGAGGCTGTGGAGAAAAAGGAACCCTTATACACTGTTGGTGGGAATGCAGACTGGTGCAACCGCTGTGGAAGGCAGTGTGGAGGTTCCTCAAAAAATTAAGAATAGAATTACTATATGACCCAGCAATCACTCTCCTGGGTCAAAAAATCTGAAAACATTTATCCATAAAGACATATGTGCTCCAAAGTTCACTGCAGCTTTATTTACGGTGGCCAAGACATGGAAACAACCAAAGTGTCCTTCGATAGATGAATGGATAAAGAAGTTGTAGTGTATATACACAATGGAATATTATTCTGCCATAAAAAAGATGAAATGGATGGATCTTGAGAGTATAATGCTAAACGAAATAAGTCAGACAGAAAAAGCAGAGAACCATATGATTTCACTGATATGTGGTATACAAAACTGAAAACAACAAAAGAACAAGACAAACAAATGAAGAAACAAAAACTCATAGACACAGACAATAGTTTAGTGGTTACCAGAGAGGAAGGGGGAAAGGGGGTGACAGATGAGGGTAAGGGGGATCAAATATATGGTGATAGAAAGAGAACTGACTCTGGGTGGTGAACACACAATGTGATTTATAGATGATGTAATACAGAATTGTACACCTGAAATCTACGTAACTTTACTAACAATTGTCACCCCAATAAACTTTAATTTAAAAAAAAGATGCAAAAGGAATGATAGAATTAGGAAAGCATGATATTGTAACCCATCATGGAATAAGGGATCTAGACAGAGTCATCAGCAGATGGCAGTCATTAAGTAAAAGATTATTAGAACACATTATAATGGGTACATCAGGCTGTCAGCACCCAATCCCGTTTGATCAACGTTAGCACCATGGAAAGTGCAATACCCAAATATTGTGTGCTTTCTGGTGCGATCATTACAAAATACATAGCAGCACCTATGAAGTATTATTGCAAAAGAAAATAAATTAATAAACTGGAACATCAAACATCTCTAGATTTAGTGATCACTTGATAGGAAATGTGGGGGTAAAGGAACAAGTAAAACCATACCCCCTCTCCAAGAAAGCATGAAAATTCTACAGGACAAATGACTGTTTCTTTTACCAAGTAAGCAATATTTTTAAAAGGGAACAGGAACTCTGGAGATAAAGAACTTAAGAGACCTATAAACGAAATGCAATGTGAGACTCCTGAATGACTCCTGACTCAAACAAATCAACTCCACACACACACAAAAAAAAATTTTTAAAAACATCTGGAGAATGTGAACATAGACTGTGTATGAAATTATATTAAGAAATTAGTTTTTATTTTATAAGCTGGGGTAACAGCTTTGTGGTTACAGTATTTTAAAAGGCCTTACATGTTTGAGATGCATAGTGAAGTATTTACAGGTAAAAATTTACAATCTTTGGGATTTGCTTTAAAATATACCTGCACACACACACACACACACACACACACACACACACACACACAGGAATGGAGGCAAATGAAACAAGATTGCAATATTTTGATTATTGGTGAATCTGGGTGATAAGTGCATGGAAGCTCATTCTATTTTTTATTTTATGTTAAAATTTTCCATTAAGAAATATTTTTAAAATAATAAATTGCCTCCTGTGGACCTTACTTCTTGGAGGGCAAGATAGTTACTAATGACAATTTTAACACCTGGTGGTATTTTACATGATAATTACATAGTAATGACAGCAGCAGTAGCTGTTAATATTACTTCCTGCACGCATGATACAAGGCTAAGCATTTTACATGTATCATCTCATTAAATCCTAACCCTGAGAAGTAGGTCCTATTATTATCTGTATTTTACAGATGGAAAAACTGAGACTCAGACGTGCTCAAAGACGCACAGCTAATCAACAGCAACACAAGCTTTGAACCCAGGGCTGATTCCAGAGTGTGGGTGTGTTTATCTATTATGGGACACTGCCCAACATCGCCTTTACGGAACCAAAATAATGGCTTCCTAGCAATCTTTCTCATGTAGATCCGGAATCAAACAACAGAGAAAAAAAAGTAGAAAAACCAGCTCTCTCCCCATCCCACCTAGGTTTCCTTCTTAAGAGAACCATGCCAAGCTTCACTAGCCCTTTTTATTTTCTGCTACAAAAACAGGATCTTGTTGCCAGAGATGCTTTGAGTACCGAACATCATGTGCAAAGCACCCCCAAGGATGATGAACAAACGCTCCAGAATTCCTAATTAGCATCCCTCAATTAGGAAACTGGAAACCACTGCTCTGGAGGTAAATTACAAGTTGGATTTGCATATGTTGGAGGAAACTGGTAGGTCTCTCCCAGGAGGGGCTCAGGTGCCATTTCTAAGGGCTCTTTCTGACACTGAGGAAGTGTCCCTCAACATCCATTCTCCTGGTCACATGTTTATACCCACCCAGAGGAGGAAAATCACACGGCATCCACAGGCAGTAAAAGCCATGGATGAATGACCCTGCAACATCGAGGCACAATTAAGATCTGAGGGTGCCCTTGGTGGACTGTCACCTTTGGGTAGGCATCCTGGGAGGAGTACGGCATGGCCTGCAGCACAGCAGATCCTGAGGCTTCAAATCCTGCCTCCACCAATTACTATCGTGTTTCCCCGAAAATAAGACCTAGCTGGACAATCAGCTCTAATGCGTCATTTGGAGCAAACATTAATATAAGACCCGGTCTTATTTTAGTATACTATAAAACTGGGTCTTATAATACAATATAATGTAATATAATATAATATAATACCGGGTCTTATATTAATTTTTGCTCCAAAAGACACATTAGAACTGATTGTCTGGATAGGTCTTATTTTGGGGGAAACACAGTAGCTACGTGTCCCTGGGAAAGTTATTTGATCTCTCAGTTTTGTCAGGTATCAAATGTGATGGCACCGACCTCCCTGGGTTGTTGTGTGGACGAATATAGGATGATATATGAAAAGTGACTCACCCAGTCTTTAGGACACTGTCAGCACCCAATAACAACACTGATCATTTATAAAAAATGATTTTATCATCATTATCGTGTTATTTTTAAAAAAGACTGGGACTTTCCCAGATACCAAACACTGGTATGTGAAAGCAAGATAACCAACACATTCTGGTATAAAATTAGCACCTGGAATAGTCATTTCTCCTTTTCTTTTCCTCCTTATTTTTCATATTGTAGTAAAATATACATAACCTAAAATACAGCATGTCAACCATTTTTCAAGGGTACTGTTTAGCCCATCCATATTGCTGTGTAATATCACCACCGCCCGTCTCCAGAATCTTTTCATCTTTCCAAACTGAAACTCTGCACCCATGAAACAATAGCTCCCCCGTCCCCTCCCCCAGCCCCTGACAACCACAGTTCTACTTTCCATCTCTATGAATTTGACCATGCCCAGTGTCTCATATAAGTGGAATCATTCAGTATTTGTCCTTATATGTCTGACTTATTTAACCTAGCATCATGTTTTCAAGGGTCTTCCATGGCGTAGTGTGTGTCAGCACTCCATTCCTTATGATGGCTGAATAATATTCCATTGTACGGACATGCCACATGTTGTTTATCCATTCACCCATCGATAAATATTTGGAATGGGCAAATGCATAGAGATAGAAAGTAGAATGTTGTAGATTACCAGGGACTGAGGGAGACAGGAGGGGGAAGTTATTGTTTAATGGGTACAGAGTTTTGTTGGGGATGAAAAAGTTTTGGGTATAGCTAGTGGCAATGATTATAGCACACTGTGAATGTACATAACGTCACGGGATCATCCACTTACGTAGGGTTAAAATGCTACATCTTGGGCATATTTTAGTACAATAAAATGTTTTTAATGGAATAATAGTAGTGGGGTGGTTCTAAGGACTAAACTGGTGCTTCTCAAACTTTACAGCACACAAATCACCAGATTATATCAAAATGCAATTCAGAGTCTAGGCCAGGGCCTGAGACTCTGCATTTCTGAACAACTCCCAGGTGGCACCAATGCCACCGGTCCATGGACCACACCTTGGGGAGCCCTGTACATGAAACTCAGGTGAGAGCCTAGGATACAATAAGCACCAGGTAAATGCTAGCTACAGCTACAAGATTGACACTGAAGCTGATACTTTTCACACAACTTTGTCTTTCACTGGTGAAATGCTCATTTCAAGAAGAAAGCAGCACATGTGATCTGCCTCTGAAATTCCATAACCCCGAGCACACTCTTTTTACAGATGCTACGAGAGTCTTGCAGAACAGACTTCAGCAGCTGTGAGAGTATCTCCCACAGCCGTCTAAAAACCTTTCTCTCCAAGCAGCATATGGATAAAAACCTCAAGCTTGAAAAACATTTCCATTTTCAATGATCTCAAGCTAAAAGAAGCATGCATAACACACAGGGTGAAGGTGAACCTTGGTCTACCCTGTCCACACCCTGAAATACTTTGGATGACGCAGGAGTTTTTTGTTTTTACCTCTCCCTGGCATGTGCTCAGGGCCTGCAGGTGAAGAATAGATAGAAATAGTTTGGGACCAGGGCTGCAGAGAGGACTCCAACAGGGGCACATCTCCATGGCTTAGATTCAAGTGGGGCTCCTATGTCCTTACCCCTTGATAAACAGGGCATGCCTGCTTAGATTTGGGGCCAAATCTAGAGTCAAGACTGCCAAAATCATGCCTACCAAACCTAGGAACCACCCAATCCAAATCGCTGTTAGAAATTCTCCCTCCCCGTCCTTTCCTCTCCCTCCAATTTGGAGCTGAAAGCTGCCCATATGTGTCAAGTTCAAGAGTACACCCTGTTACTCTGCTTCCAGGGTTTGATCTACTAGGCGTGAACTCAAACCATAGGAACAATTCAACAAGAAAATGTCCAAATAGAGCGGAGACGTTAATTTGGAAAACCAAACATAGAGTATCCTAGACCAGCCAGATTCATTTCTATAGATTTACTATAACTGCAGCAGCTAACATTTATCGAGCGCTCGTCATGTGCCAGACGCAGAGCTACACATTTTGAATGCATTATCTAACCCTCACAGCAACGCTATGAGGTATGTGCTATCATTTTCTTATTTTTACAGCTGGGGAAACTGAGACACAGAGATTAAACCTAAGGTTTAATCATAACTAGAAGAGCCAACACTGTTACGCAAAACTGAAGCCTATCTTAAAATGAGAATTTTTAAAATGTGGTATCACAGGATTGACACAAGTATACCACCAAATTCAAGAATTCAAACCTCGCCATAAACCCATAGTCAAAAAAGAGAAAAAGTTCATTCGTGTCCAATCTGAAAACACTAGTGATGTCTGCCGTTTGGAGATTGTTCCTGGTACTGACACGCAGTGGTTATCAGGGTCTGCAGTGAGTGATAAGTGATAACAACACATTTCCTTGTTATGATCACCCACTGCTGCCAGATTTAGCAAATAAATGGATATTCAATTAAATTTGAAAATCAGATCAATGCAAATACTTTTTCAGTACAAGTATGGTCCATGTAATATTTGGACATACTTATACTGGAAAGGTATTCATGGTTGATCTGAAATTCAAGTTTAACTGAGTATCCTGTGTTTTATCTGGTGACCCTATGACCAGCAAATAGAATGCATGCCTTAACCAGGAGCAGGACAGCCAGGCCCTGCCGTGTGGGTCCAGTTTCCCGAGCACTTCGATTCTCCCAGTATCCTTTGCAGCGCAGTAAAGTTCTGTAACTTGCCCAAGTCAGATAGTGGCACGAGGGTGGCAGAGCTGGGACCCAGACACTGTGTTCCAGTTCTCCATCCACTCACGGTCCCAAGAGACACATGGCCTGTCTTGAAGGGGAGGGAGGCCAGACATGAGAACACACTAGAAGCAAAGATGTATTGGTCCTGGAACAGACTGGCCGAGTAAGGCTACTGTGTAAATCCAGCTGACTTTGTGAACATTGAGTTAAAGGGTCTCTGATGAAATAGCCCACTCTGAACGTCCAGATGCTCCCAATAATGTGCTTTGCCCTTTTGATTTTTATACTCTGCTTAGAATGTTCTGTATTTGCTGGAATGCTGGACTAAGAATTCCAGCTAGGTTGGGACAACAGATTGTTCCCTCCAGCCAAGCTGACTATCTTTTGGAAACAGCATCCAGCTTTCATTTGGAGAACCTCCCTGTTTGGTCCATGGATCTTGGAAACAGCTGAACCTCCCTCCCTGGTTCCAGAATTGACCTATTAGAAAGCTGTGCCCTCCTGACCCCGGAAGTAGAGAAATGAACCAAGCCTGACTGGTGAAAACGACACTCCACCCATTCATGGGAGTGACTGGGAAATAATCCGGCTCTTCCTTCATAGTAGCTGCACGACAAAAGGTGAATGTGGAGCCTCCAGTAACCGCCCTGCCACCGTTAAGTAAAGCAACATGTGACAGGAGTTTGGAAGAATACAACCAGTCACCACCATCATTTTTTTACATTGGTCAACAGGCATGGGCAAAAATATCTATAAATCCTGTTTGTTGTAATTTCTGAATATATCCAAAATCCAACCACAGCTCAACAGGGTTGGGGGGGGTCACCCCCGTCTCTCACCTGTGACAGTCTTCTAACTCATCTACTTGCTCCTACTCATGTCCCTTACAGTCTATTCCCAACCGTCAGCGAGAAGAATGCTATTAAAACCCCAGTCAGATCAGGAACTCCTCTGCTCAAAACCCTCAAATGCACTTTATTGTACAGAGTAAGAATCTTCATACTGTTCTCAAAGACCCTGCCGATCTCATCCCATTTTGCTGCCCGGACCTGATCCTCAACCCTCCAGCCCAATTACACAAGTGTCCTGGCTGTTCCTCCGAGACCTCAGGGCCTTTGCACAAGCTGTTGCCTCCCTCTAAGTGCTCTTCCCCCTGCCCAAGCTATCCTCCTGGATTGATCACTCCCTCACTTCCTTAAGTCTTGGCTCAAATGTCACCTTTCCTTGAAGCCTGCTCTACCTTCTCTTTTTCATAATTACCACCTTCTATCATGCTTTTAGGTTCCTTACTCTTTGTCGGGTTTTTGTTTTGTTTTGTTTTATTTTGTTTTGTTTTGTTTTAAAGAGGGTGCAGCTCACAGTGGCCCGTGCGGGGATCGAACCAGCAACCTTGGTGTTAATAGCAACACACTCTAACCAACTGAGCTAACCAGCCGCCCTTTTATATTTATTTGTTTATTGTCAGTCTCCCCTGACTAGACTGTGAGGTGCCTGAAGGCAGGGCTCTTTGCCTGTTTTACTCCCGGTGTATCCCCAGCACCTAGAACACTGCACGGCACACAGTAGGTGCTCACCACTGGGAAATCATGAGCTGGGATGAAGCAGGCCCAGAAAGAAGGAAATGGGTCTGAAAACTAGAAGGACAATATCAGGGACCCTAGACAAAAGCTGGAGGGCCACAGTGTGTCCAGGGACTCTTCCTCCATGGGGCCCCGGTGTCGAGGTGGCATCTGGGCTCAGCCCACCCTCTGCCCGCCTGGTCCTACCTTTGCAAAGACTCTAGTTCCCATCTTAGCAGACAACTACGGGCGACTGGCTGTGAGGAAATGTGATTATACATGTATGACTGAGTAGTAGTGGGGGAGAGTCCTCCTCTTAATCTGAGTTAATATAAGACTGCTCTCATTATCGCTAATCTGATCAAAGAATGGCCAGCTCTCAGACCTGTAGCACGCTAGTAATGAATTTTTCATAACTCTGTAGAGACATTTTCTGCACAGCTGTTAATAATAAGCCACAAAGCATAAGATTTAAAATGCATTTCCATTTCACCACCTCTTTTCTCCTGGCTTTATTTTCCCTCCCTCCACCCCACCCTTCTCAAGGTCTTGCCCATCTATTCATATTATGGGATGGCCTGTGTTTGTTGTGGTGTCAAAGAACCTCCCTCCACCGTCGGGGACCAATCAATTCTTGTTATGCTTTCAAATCGTATTTGACAAGTGGAGATCATAGATTAGAGAGTTATATTCAATCTGGCAATGAGACTGCCTCGTTTTCCTAGAATGAGGAGGAGGTGAGGCAGGAAAAAAATGCAAAGGAACCCAGTTTAGAGAAAGGAAAAAGTGCTATCCCACCCCCTTGCCTTCAAATGGGCCTGAAACACTCTACATCCCAGTCATGGTGGATTTCATGTGGCTCCTCCAATGCTGTGTCCTATCTCTAGGCTTTTGCACATACTGTTCCTCTGCCTGGGACAGCCTTTCCTCGTGTCTAGTTAACTCCATTGTCTTTTGGGTCTTAGTTTTAACATCACATCACTAGATCCATGAGCAATATATTCTGCATCCCAGAACCTAGCACATTGCCCGATGTGCTACATTCCCGGGGGTGCCAAAAAACTGTAGACAAGTGGACACTTTGGTCAACGTTGCTCAAGCAGTAGTTTGCCGTCATCAGAAGTGTCTGGATGCTGACGGGAACCACTTTGAGCACCTCTTGTCATTGCAGAAGTCACACGTGACTTGTAGTCATCGTTTGTTATCGGTATATATTGAGTATTACCATTTTAATACAGTTTTGCTTTCTTAAAATGTGTGTGCACTTTTTTGGCACCCTCTGCGTATTTGTACGCTATAAGCACCATATGGGCAAGACTTCGTTCCAGCCTAATGCATTTAACACAAAGTGCAATGAATGAGTGAATGAAGGCATGCTGTAACACTAATCAACCAGGTCCCCTTTCAGCGTAGACGTCGGAAATGGCTGACGACTCATCCGAACACCAAAGCTCTGGCTGCTGTTCTCTTTGTTCGTTCCAGACACCGTGCCTAGAACATTGTCAAGATCATCCTCAACGGCAACACATCTTGTTCGTTGAGAGTGGACATGACGATACGTTTTAAAGGGACAAAAGTCACTGGCCATCATCAAACGGCCATCATGAAGGCTACCATTTAGGGTCAAGGAAAAATAAAAGAGACTTGTTTTCTTATAAAGTCACTCTGAAGACAGTTTTCAAGAATGTTTTAAGTAATGCCAACAGAGCTAGGGCAAGACTGTTTGATTTGTTGTTTAGGTAAATGTCTGACTAAGGAACTCTTGGTATGATAATAGTAATCTGGTTATGGTTTTTAAAACGGAGTACTTAGTGTTTGTTAGAAATACATATTGAAATATTTGAGGATTAAATGTTATCATGGTTTTAGGAAATGTTTCAAAATCCTCCAGAGAGCATGGGGAAGAGGGTTATTGGCCATAATCTGATCATTGTTGACTTTGTGTGATGGGTACGTAACGGTCCATTATGTTAGTCTCCTTATTTTTGTATAGATTTGAAGAGTTTGTGTGTGTCGTGTGTTTGTGTGTGCACGCGTGCTTGTCTGGTCCCAGTAACATCTCTTCAAAGGAAATTGAGAATAGCCTCCCAATAAGCAAACATTATAAAATCAACAAGTAACTGGTTACCCATCTTCTTCAGGCTAAACAATGTAACTAACCTTAATTTTTTCAACCCAGGGCTGAGTAGGATTGGGGAAAAAACTCTGAAGCAGCAATCATCAAACCATCGGTGTTCACAAGGTATATCAGTAGTGTTGATTACCTGTGCCTTCCTTTTCCTCGCACAACACTGTTTACACATATACACACACATCTGAATTAAAGGGGGAAATGGTGACGCTTTTGATCAGATTATAATGAGGCCATGTCTGCTTTTTATTTAAAGTTTTGATTTCTGGGTTCCAATGGAAAGTGGAAATATCAGACAATATTAGGCCCAAATCCTATCCATTGGCGACTCTAACATCTATAGATGTGAAATATGGCCTCTAGTTCACCACGGCCCCTATGACACCTCCCAAATGTCCTACTTCTGGCCTATTTTCCTTCTGTGGGTTTCCTGCCTGGTCCCAGAAAACAATGGACTGCGTGATCCCTGAAAATCAGACAGCTTCATCTGTGAAACTCATATCCATTTCTGATGTCATTTCCAAAAAATGTCATCTTAAATTAGACTTCCATGTCATTAACATGATTCTAACTCTGTATTTATTTCAACTGAAATGTACATTTTTTAAAAACCATGCTTGCCTCAAGTTTCTTAGCTCATCACAAGTTGATTCACACATGCAGTAAAGTGCCTTTATACATTTTTTTAAGTCACAGAATTATTGGAAACATTTACCTCTCACAGTTATCATTCCTGAAGATGCAAACCCACAAACTATTCCTGTAAACTCTGAAAGGATTATAAATGAGCACACTCTTTCTAAAGGACCATCGCAGACGAGAAAAAGCCTTACAAGCATGCAGTAATTCTACTTCTAAGTATATTTGTTAAGGAAACAAATAAGAAAGCTTTACAAAGATTTCATTTCAAGAAGAGTCATTAAGTTGTGTTTATGAGACCAAAAGAAATCAGAAATAATCTAACTCACCCAAGGAGTTGAGTCAACTCAATTATGCTATATCTTTATGTTGGAATGTTAGTAGTCATTAAATGCTATTAAAAAAATAGTTTTGGCAGGAAAAGACATTCATATCTTAAATCAACTTTTAAGAGGAAAAGTAGAGAGTCTGAAATATATAAAATATAGTTACTCTTAAAAGTCACATAAAAATACATATTGGGCGGGAAAGCCCGTAAGACTCTATAACAAGGTGTTAGCAATGTTGATTTGTGGGTGGTAGGATTATAAGTGTGTTCATTTTTATTTTTGATTAAGCACATTCCATTTTTTCTATAGTGACTGCACCTTTCTTTAATGTCTAGAAATGTCTTTAAAATTGCTGTCTTCTTTAATGACTTCCATTTCTGAAATCAGTGTGAATGATTCACAATCTGGCATACAGAACCAGACCAGCCAACCAAGCAACTGCAAGAGCTCCAGGGAACTGTCATGTAGACCATCACGAACAACCACAAAAGGTATGGAAGGAATTTCTGATTCTCAAGTTCTTGACTGGGTACCAGCCTGAACCGGGGGATGTTTCTTTGGTTTTTGGCAGAGGAACAACAGTTTCCCAAAGGGTTCCCATCCTCCTAGCAAACAAATGTTCACGGCAGCACTATTCCCAATAGCCACAGGTGGAAACAACCCAAACATCCACTGTGGGATGGATAAACAAAATGGGTCTCTCCATACAAAGGAATTTTATTTGGCCATAAAAGGGAATGAAGTACTGACACAAGCTGCAACACGAATGAACCTTGAAGACATGATGCTAAGTGAAAAGGACCCGACATGAAAGGCCACGTATTGTATGATTTCATTTATATGAAATATCCAGAACAGGTAAAACCATAGCAACAGAAAATAGATTAGTGGTTGCCAGGGGATGGAGGGCAGGGAAATGGGATTGACTGCCAACAGATACAAGGTTTGTGTGTGTGTGTGTGTGTGTGTGTGTGTGTGTGTGAGTGTGTGTGTGTGTTTTGAAGGAAATATTCTGGAATTAGATGGGGCAATGGTTGCACAACAATGAACATCTACTAAAAACCATTTAATAATCATAGTCTTTAAAATAGTTAAAATGGTGAATTCTATGTCATGTGAATTGTGTCTCAGTTTTTAAAAACCTAAAAAAAGAGACGCTGGGGGTGGCTATATTAACATCAGAGCAAAGAAAATGACCAGGGATAAACAGTAACTTGACATAATGATAAAGGGTCAGCTCACTGAGAACAACCATCTCAAATGCGTATACGCTTAAGAAAACAGCTCAAAATAAAGTAAAAACGGATGGAACTACAAGGAGAAATGGACAAATCCACAATTATAAGATAAGCTAGCAACACTTCCTTCTGTGTAATCAATAAAACAACCTGAGAGAAAATCAGTAAGGATATAGAAAATCTAAACAATAACCAATTGTGTGTCCTAAGGAAAAAAAAACACACAATAAAATTCAAAACAGAAAAACAATAGAGAATAAAGAAAGCCAAAAACTGGTTCCTTTAAAAGATAAATAGGGGCCGGCCAGGTGGCTTAGGCGGTTGGAGCTCCAGGCTCCTAACTCCGACCGAAGGCTGCCGGTTCGATTCCCACATGGGCCAGTAGGCTCTCAACCACAAGGCTGCCAGTTCAACTACTTGAGTCCCGCAAGGGATGGTGGGCAGCACCCCCTGCAACTAAGATTGAACAGGGCACCTTGAGCTGAGCTGCCACTGAGCTGCTGGATGGCTCAGTTGGTTGGAGCACGTCCTTTCAACCACAAGGTTGCCGGTTCGACTCCCGCAAGGGATGGTGGGCTGCGCCCCCTGCAACTAGAAAACGGCAACTGGACCTGGAGCTGAGCTGCGCCCTCCACAACTAAGACTGTAAAGGACAACAACTTGAAGCTGAACAGCACCCTCCACAACTAAGATTGAAAGGACAACAACTTGACTTGGAAAAAAGGCCTGGAAGTACACACTGTTCCCCAATAAAGTCCTGTTCCCCTTCCCCAATAAAATCTTTAAAAAAAAAAAAAAAAAATGATAAATAAAACTGATAAACCTCTAGCCAGACTGACAAACCATAAAAGGCAAAAACACACGTGACCAGCCTTAGGAATGAAAGAGGGAAAATCACTGTAAATCCCACAGACACTAAAAGGATAATAAGGGAATACGACGAGGAACTCCATGCATGTAAATTCAACAACTTAGATCAGATGTACCAATTCTTTGAAAGCCACAAACTATCAAAATTCACCCAGTTATAAATTTTAAAAATTGAATTTGTATGTAAAAATCTTATGGGGGGAAAAAAGAAAGCAACCCTCTAGGTCCAGGTGGTTTCACTGGTGAATTCTACCAGCACTTAACACATGTGAAGATGAAATCACACCAGTTCTACACAATCTCTTTCAGAAAACAGAAGCAGAAGAAACACTTCCCAACTCATTTTATGAGGCCAGTATTAGTCTGATACTGAAACTAAACAAAGACGGTACAAAAAAGGAAACCACCGACCAATACCCCTCATGAACATAGACATGAAAATCCTCAACAAAATAGTAATCAATCAAATCCAGCAACATATTAAAAGAATGCAGCTACATGTTAAAGGAATAATATTGCCTTGGGGGCTTATCACAAAGCACTGTTTCTCAAGGAAACGAAGACAAAAAGTGGCATCTAAACTTGCTCTGCCTTCTAACTAATAAACACCAAGCCCCTGCATTTCCCCTTGAGGGGTTGTTTTTATACCTGTCTATTTGCCTCATTGCTGGAGTCCAGGCCACCCAGCTCTGCCCACACTATCCCAGGGCCATTACGGTTGGGCACACAGAGAAACACTCGCTTCTGACTGTCATGATACTTCGGGGAGGGGAGGTGCACAGGCAAAGGGAAATTCCCCACTGCCAACAACCCCAGATTCCAGCATTCCGTAAGAATGGAACCCACACAGGAGAGAGCAGGGAGATAGTGGTGGCAAAGGTTGGGTCAAAGACTTGTCGGGAGTCTGTGCACATGGCTATCCCTTCTCTCTACCTGGCAGGTTCCAGATCTAGATGCAAACTCCTCTGAGACTATTTCCTCAACCAAGAGGAAGGGCTGTCCTCATTCTGTCTTCTCCAGAGAGCAGAACCAAAGGATAGAAGTCATCAAGAAGCAGATCCACCTCAACAGAAGGATGGAGTCTAACCATTATAACTCACGAAAGCAAAAGGTTGCCTTGTGAAAGGCCTTGAATAGACATTTACCCAAAGAAGATATACAAACGGCCAATAAGCACATGAACAGATGCTTAATAGAATTAGTCATTAAGGAAACCAAAGCCCCATGATGCCAATAAAAATAACGACAACAAAATGTAAAATAACAAGTGTTGGCAAGGATGTGGAGAAACTGGAACCCTGGTGCATTGTCGATAGAAATGTAAAATGGTGTAGCTGCTACGGAAAACAGTACGGTGGTTCCTCAAAAAATTAAAAATAGAAGTACCCTATGACCCAGCAATTCCACTCCTAGGTAAATGCCCCAAAGAACTAAAAGTAGGGACTCAAACAAATATCTGTACATTAATATTCATGGCAGCATTTTTCACAATAGCCAAAAGATGGAAACAAGCCAAGTGTCCATCAACAGATAAATGAATAAACAAAATACGGTTTCTCCCCACAATGGAATATTATTCAGCCATAAAAAGGAATGAAGGGCTGATACATTCTACGACATGGATGAATATTAGAAATAGTATGCTAAGTGAAATAAGCCAGACACAAAAAGACAATTATTATATGATTCCATTTATATGAGATACCCAGACTAGTCAAATTCGTAGACAGAAAATAGAAGAGAGGTTACCATGCTGCTGGGGGCAGGGGGATGGGGACGTATTGTTTAATGGGTACAGAATTTCTGTTTGGGATAATGAAAAAGTCCCGGAGGTGGAGAAGGTAACAGCTGCACAACATTGTGAAATGTACTCAATGTCGCTGAATTTTACATTTAAAAAATAGTGACAAGGTAAATTTTATGTTATGTATATTCTACCACAATAAAAAGTGAATTTAAAAAGAAATTCTGCCTTAGTGCTCACTCCAAATCACCAAGCCAAAGCAGGACGCTAGACACGAGATGGGCCTAGATGCCTCTTAAGGCTCCTGCTACCTTGAGAGGACACGCCTTTCAAGTACTTGGATATCACAGCTGCTGCCTCTTCTCTTCACCACATAAAACTTAAGACAAGCTCTGGCATTATAAGGCCCAAGCCCGTAACTGGGACCATCATGCCCCACATTGTGACTCTTAGGTCAATGACCGATGGCATATGCCGAGGTGGTCCCATCAGATTGTCATGGAGCAGAGAAATTCCTGTCATCTCGCCATGTCATAGCCAGAGTAATGTCGTAAAGCAACACATTACTCATGTGTTTGTGATGACGATGGTGTAAACAGACCTACTGCGCTGCCAGTCGTATAAAAGTTTAACACATACAATTCTGTCCAGCACATAACCCTGGGTAATGATCATAAACAGCTATGTTACTGGTGGATGTAGTTACTGTGCTATGCTTTTGATCATGATTTTCATTTTTCTGCTTATAAAAAAAGTGTGCTGCAAAACAGTGTGCCGTGTTATGCCGGCCGCAGCCTCAGGCATCTCGTGTTTACCGCGTCTGTTGATGGCATCATTTGCTCTAGGGCTTGACTTAGTCTCGTGTTGTTTTATGAACTTCGTGTCGTCTAAGTGTCCAGTGTGTATAAAGTCTACAGTCGTGTCCACTCGTGGCCCAGGCTTTCACATCCACTCCCCACTCACTCACGGACTCACCCATAGCAACGTCCAGTCCTACAAGCTCCACTCATGCAAGTACCCTTATACAGGTGTGCCGTTTTTTATCCTTTAGACTGTATTTTTACTGTACCTTTTCTGTTTAGATATGTTTCGATATACAAATACCACTGTGTTGTAATTGCCTGCTGTATTCAGTCCAGTAACATGCTGAACAGGCTTGTAGCCCAGGAGCCAGGGGCTGTACCATACAGCCTCGGTGAGCAGTCGGCTACACCGTTTAGGTTTGCGAGAGTGCACTCAATGATGACATCACCTGACGACACATTTGTCAGAATGGATCCCTGTCCTCAAGCAGCACATGACTGTACTTTGTTCTCCAACTTAGAGGTGTGACGAGTACACGGTTTAAAGACTAAAGCCTGCCAGGCACTGATGGGGAGTGAGTCATCTGTGGGTGAATTCAAAGATTCAGACCTGATATGAGAATCTTGTTCACTTATGTCACCTGCAGCCCAGCAGGTGTGCCATTATCCCATAGAAGGCTTCTATGGGTTCTTCTTCTCACGCCTTGCTATGTTAGTTCCCTGCCTCTCATCGGGGACTCAGTTAACATTCATTGAGTAAATGAAAGATACACTCAAGGATGGCATCTTCTGGAATAGCTAAAATACACCAGCTACCACATAGAGCTGAAATAGCCTAACCTCCCCACGCCGATCGACAGGAGGGATAAGGGTCAAAAATTCCAAAGGTAACAAGCATTTCCCATGTGCCCAGCACTCTGCTCAATTCCTTAATGCATGATTCCATTAATCAGCATGACAACCCTACATAAAATTACCCCAATTTTATAAGCAAGGAAACCGAGGCTCAGAAAGGAGAACTCATTTGTCCAAGGGTTACTTAGCTAGCAAATCCTGCACTCAGACTGGAACCCAAGCAGTCTTACTGCAGAGCCCAAGCCCTCCTAACCACTTGGCTATAGTGCTTCCAGCACCCACTCAAAATTTCCCGGGACTCCAAATCAAGTATGTTTTCTGAGTCTTCATCGCACTTTTCTACTGGTCCAGGAAAACTGGAGGCATCCATCTTTGAAATATAGCCATAGCTTTAATCAATGGCTGCCTGGTAACTCCAGGGGGCCCAGTTTTCTGGTCTTTATCAAAACAAGACTTCTCCTACAGCAAAACAGAGAAATCACCTCCATGCTCAAAAAGCCGCGCAGTCCAGTTGAAATATACAGTGAGCTACTTATGTAATTTAACATTTTCTAGTAGCCTCAGGGAAAAAGGTAATAAGATACAGATGACATTAATTTTAACATAGTTTATTTAACCCAATATATGTAAAAGAGTATCATTTCAACATGCTAATATGAAAAATTGTAAACGAGATATTTTAGATGCTTTTCCTCATCCTAATTGTTCAGGAAGTGGTATGCATTTTACATTCACAGCACATTTTAATGGTCAATAGCCAGTGTGGCAAGTGGCTGCCATACTGGACCTCTTGGGTCTAAAATTTTACCTCTCCTTTTTCTCCTCTTTCTTGTCGCTGTGGGTACCCTATGTTGTCTCCATCAGTCCCACATTTCTCTTCACTGGGTGTCGTCTACACCGGTGACCAATGAAAGCATGTGAGCAAGAGTATGCCGTCGTTATGTTTCGCATTGATCCTACAGCTGAAACCTCTAATCACGTTACCAGTATCGTCTGCCCTTCCCTTCACCGCTATTTGCCCTCACCTTCCTTTCTTCTCTTCCAGGCTATTACACCTTTGGGGAATCCACAGTAGAGCAGTACACCGCCTCCTTTAGCTGTGGCTGCCTTCATTTGCAGTTTGGGTCAAATCAGTGACTCTAACCCTCAGTAAACTAACTCACTTGTAAGACAGGAACAACCACAGTTGCGGTCACTACCCACTGGAGGGACGTCCCAAGGGTAATAAACCCTGCGGAAGAAAATCATTCTACACTTCGACTTTCTTAGCCTATGTTCGTCCCTCCTCCCTCCCCATCCCTCAGATGGTCTATCTTCCTTCCTTCCTCAGGCCGTGTGTCCCTCCTCTTCCTCAGCCTAACACGTCCCCAGCCCTCCGACGACAGCAGCACACTGGGGGCAAGCGGGAAGGCCAGGTCCCCACAGTTGGGGCCTGGTGGGTGGGGGCCCAGAAAACTACCGATTCTCTGGGGGAGAAAGAATCCCGTTTTCTGCCCATTGGAGGAAGAAGGGTAACAAGTTCCCCAGTAGAACCCACCACAAAAACCCAAAGGGGTAGTAAACCCTTCAGAAATAACTCTTGCCACCGCTTCAGGCTTGTGACACTACCTCCCACCCATATCTTTCTGAGAACAGGGCAGAAGGAAGAGGCTAGGTCTTCACAGGCTGGCCACTTTGTGCGAAACAACCGGTACTCTTCCTGTCACTGCAGGTTTCCAGATCCTTCCCAACTCGGGACAAGAGAGATGACAGTCTAATCTGACACAACCGCCGCCTTAACCTTGCGCTCTCAGTCATCGGAATACAAGCAATCAAAAAATAAAAGGAAACATAAACCCATGCTGAGAACATGGGAAAATGGGCCCTTTCCCACAGCGTTGGTGAAGGGCAATTTGGCAAAACCTATCAAAAGTCCTGAATCTTTGCTTGTGCTTGGATCCAGCAATTCCACTTCTAGGAACTGAAGGCAAGGATTACGACAAGCCACAAGGATGTCTACTATAGTGTTATTTATAATAATGGAAAATCATAGACAAGCATCTGACCAGAGAATTTTAGTTAAATAATACTACATCCATGTAATTCCATGCAGCTATTAAAAATGTTTCATAACATGAAAAGCTGTTCCTGACGTATTAAGTGAACTTCGTATCTCCAGCCGTCTTCAGAGTTCCAGGCTCGCAGACCCAACTGTCTACTTGACAAAGGTAACATGTCAAACAGGACCTGACCCTCAAGTTCAACCGACTCTACCCCCAGTCTTCACATTTCAAATAATGGCACCACCATGCATTCCCTCAGTTCTTAGGCCAAACACCTAGGAATAATCCTCAATTCTCTCTTTTCCTTCACCCCCCATATCTAATTCATGAGCCCGTCCTGCACACTTGACCTTCTGAATCCAGCCACTTGGCCCACACCCCCAGCCATCAGACTAGCCCAAGGCACAGTCATTCCTGGATCTGACGGCCCCACTAACCTCCCAACTTGTCTCCCTGCTTCCATTCTTCCCCGCTACAGTCTATGTTTCCTGCAGCAATCAGAAGAATCTTTTAAAAACACAAATCTGTCACTCCCATGTTCACAGAGCAAATTCCCAGGATCTTAGGCAAGCCCTCTGTGGCCAGGGACCTGCTTCTGTGTCCCTCTGTGTCCCTCAGCCCTCCCCGTTCACTCACTCCACTCCAACCACAATGGACTCCTTGCTGTTCTAATAACACACTGAGCACATTCGCCCCCACCCCCCCAAGAAACTTGCACCTGTTGTTGCCTCTGCCTGGTGCATTCCCAGGTTTGCTTCCTCAGGTCAGCACAACCTCCCCAAGGAGGCCTGGTGGATTATCCCATGCCCCTCCCTCTCTTTTCCATGCTCTTTTGGCTTTATTTTGGTTTTTTAAACAGCAGTGCTACTTGGTTACGTTATCCGGTTCTTTGGCTCCCAGTGAACGACGCCTGCTGGAATCGAACCCTTAGATAGTAACTTCTACATTGACTCTGGGCTTATCCCTGTAACTCGCTTTGGCCAACAGGACATCAGCAAAGGTTATGGAAGCAGAGGCTTAAGAGGGGCTGTGCGCTGGGGCTTGCCCTCTTGGAACACCGCTGTGGCCACCACGTAAGAAATCTGGGCTGTCCTGCTGGAGAAGCTACGTGGAGGAGAACCGAGGTGCCCCAGCCAGCCACCAGCGATATGAACAAGGCCATCTTGGACCATCCAGCCCCAGACACGCCACCAGGTGACTCCAATCACATAAGGGACCCAGGCAAGACTGGCAGAACTGGCCAGCTGGGTCCAGCCCGAATTGCAGACTCATGAGCAAATAAACGATTGTTGTTTTAAGCCACTACATCTTGGGGTGGCTAGTTGGGTAGCAATAGGTAACTGTTATAATAGCTTATCGTTACCTGTGGTAGAGACTCCTAGCTATTCAGCAAACTGTTTTCTCTTCTTCCTGGGCCCACCTCCTCGTCTTCCTGGCAGTGAATAAATTCTAGCCAATGGAACGTAGCCAGAACTTACAAGGGCAACTTCCAGGATGAGGCTCTTAAGGGGTTTGCCTTCTCTACACTGTCTCCCCTTTCTGGATGAAAACAACAACAATATTGCAGCAGGGAAGGGGCCTGGAGTATGAGAGAACGGCTCACCCACCAAGACCACTCATTTCGAACCATTTTGTGAGCAAGAAAAAGACTTCTGCTACATCAGAGCCATTACACATGTCGGGACGCGCTCTTGCCTGTCCTGGTGAGTACACTGGCTGACATGCTCTGTCCACTTGTCTGTTGTCTGTCCGCTTCTGCCCCACCTTGATAGTCACACACCAATGGCAAGCTACAGACAGCCTGTGGGCCAAATCTGACCAGCATCTGTTTTTGTAAAACCCTAAACCTAGGAATGTTTAAATGTCAAGAAAAAAAAATCAATAGAAAAATATTTTGCAACCGCTTGTCTTGTTCACCACTGTGTTTCCAGGGCCTAAAACAGTGCATGATCACTACATATTTACACCTGTTGCAAATTACCTATGGCCACAAATGCTCTGCAGCTCCTCCCACCAAGAGGTCAAGTTGATGTCCCCATCGTGAAATCCAGGCTGGCCAGGTGACACGCATCGACTCATAAAATGCAATGGAAGCGACACTGTGCGACTACCAAATCTTCAGATACTTTGCAACTTTCCCTCTTGCCCTCTTGGATCACTAAGGACATGTAAGAAACCCAGGGTATCATCTCACTGGAGAGGCCACATGGAGAGAAAGGCTCAGCTGTCTCAGCCACCAGCCCATCTGCCAGTTGAATGGGGTCACATGCGGGAGCCCAGGCAAACCCAGCCGAACCACCCAGCCAACCCCAAAGCACAGAATCATGGGAAATAACAAGTTGTCTGAAGTCCAAAGTTTCCCAAACATAATTAAGTCTAGGGATGGTTTGTTACATCACAATCAATAACTGAGATGGAACATATGAAGAACAAATAATGGATCTGAGTGTGGCTACAGGATGGCTGTATGAGGAGATTCTGTACTTATCCGCGCTCCCCCCAACCCAATCCCTGATATTTCTCTCCCCTCCTAATTTAACCAAAATAGAGCCCAGCTCAAAACCATCTGCACCTTTCAGGTGATCTCTGTGCCTCCGGGGTCTTTCCTGTCCCATCCATACCTTTGACCAGGATCGGCCAGCTACAGACAGCCTGTGGGCCAAATCTGACCAGCATCTGTTTTTGTAAAATCCTACACCTAGGAATTTTTAAATGTCAAGAAAAAAATCAACAGAAAAATATTTTGCAACATGTGAAAATTACATTATTTTCCATTTCAGGATTCATAAATAAAGTTTTATTGGAAAATGTTCACTTATATATTGTCCACGGCTGCTGCATGCCCCA
Source organism: Rhinolophus sinicus (assembly GCF_036562045.2). NCBI lineage: Eukaryota > Metazoa > Chordata > Mammalia > Chiroptera > Rhinolophidae > Rhinolophus > Rhinolophus sinicus. The sequence goes on along the minus strand of NC_133765.1, from coordinate 28,239,317 downwards.
AAAGCAGACTTGAGGGGTTGTGATGGAAACCATATGGTCCACAACGCCGAAACTATTTACTGTCTGTCCCGTTACAGAAAAAGTTTGACGGCCCCTGCTGCAGGCTGCAGGCAGCCACCAGACGAACCTTTAAACATCTTTATTGAATCGCTCCCAAACCTTTGAGGGAGAAGTCTCCTCCCTCAAATGGAGGAAACTTTGTTGATATGATCCCCATCCTAAGTCAGAGCCCAGGCATTAGCGACCTAAATTCATTTCTTATGACACTGTATCAGGTACTGCCATTTTGGGCCAACTGGTCTCTGAGCCGCACCATGAAGGCATTTTCATGCCTTCATCTGGTTTGATGGTCTTATCCAGCAAGCCACCTGCTGCAATCAAAACCCTCCCCATTCTTCACTCCACTCAGAGTCCCCAGGTCCCCAACCAGGACCACTTCCCTAACTGCTTTGCCATATATTTCCCCACATGTATTCTATAGAACATCAATCCCAAGAGATATCCCTGAAAAAAAGGAGACTGCAGACTCTATCCTCTCTTGGAAAGTCACAACATACATCTATAGGGCATAGTAAAGGCTCTGAGAAGTCCTGTAGTAAAGACACCTGTTTCCCTTTGCTTAACGCAGCTGTTTCCAAACATATTAACCATGGAATTCATTTCATCTACAGAACACTTGTTGACCACCAGCATCTAACACAGTGCGCGGATTTTAGCATTTGTCGAAAGAATGAAAAACACTAACCTTCCACAGAATTAGGGATCCACAGAACACACTTTGGAAAGGCTGCTCTAGTCCTTTCTTCTCTCCCTCTGATCTGAGCTGTTCCCTTCAATGTCATGGACTCCACACCATGTAATATTAATCATGCCATCACAGTAGCTGTCATTTATTTAGCACCTGCAGGAATGGTGCTAGATATAGCACTAGACCCCTGAAAATGTCACCTCTTTTCATCCTCACAACCACCTCTGAGGTACGTAATATTACTCTATCTTGCCATTTTGCCAGAAATGAAACCATGGGTCAGAAAAATTAAACCACTAGCTCAAGGTAAAGTAGAAAAGCTAGAATTCCAAACTGCATTAGTCTAACTCCAAAATTCATGGTCTTTCGTCTCCACCAAAGCATCTCCCTAAAACATACTGTGCCGATGTGCTAGCTATCCACCCAACATCCCTTCACGCCTTCGTCCATGCCAGCAGCACCCTGATTTTGTATGCAATGGCAACAGGTCAACCGAGGCAATGGATCATGACCCATCATACTAATCATAAGTGTTCCCACTTCTCCACTTCCCAGCCTTGCAGCTAGGACTAGCCAGTTGACCCAGTTCTGGTCAAGAAGATATAATTACACATCATCTGTGGGGTAGGGAGGTGGAGGTGTCCTGGGGGAACCAAACAACGATATGCACCCATTATACCTTCACACTCACCCAGTTCCCTCCCTTTGTACCTTGAACTTTGGTGTAACGGCTGAAGCTTCAGGGGCCATCTTGCAACCATGAGAATTTGCAAAGACTTCAGCCCTGATATTATTAACTTACCGAGCCAACTCAAGCAGCTGGATACCACCAGACTTCTTGTTACATGAGCAAAAGAAACCACTATTTGCTTACCCACTGTGGTTTGATTTTCCATTTCATGCAGCTGAACACATTCCTAGTGGACCGACATGCTTTTCCCTATATTTTTACCTGTTTGGACTTCATCATTATTTCACATATATATTATCAGCCTTGCCTCTCTAACCATGAAGTATGCTTCCTGAAAGCTAAATCCATGTTGTATATTTTTGTTTCTACAGGGGTATATGCATTTTAGTAAATTTTGCTTATTACCCAGGTTTTCAGGGATGGACTGTTCGATTTAATATTTTATTTAGTGTTTGGGAGCCTGAAGTTGTTACCATTAAATAGCTGAGAAATGACATCGATCTCCCAATAGATTACTATTTCTCAAAGTGTCAATATGAAAACATGCATCATAAACAGCTGCACTGTTCATTAATGCAGATTCCTGGGCCCCATCCAATCCCAACTGAATTAGCATCTCTGGGGTTAAGCCTAAGCATGTGCATTTTTAAGCAGCTCCCCGGGCAGCTTTAACATACAAATTTTGACAACTGTTGGGATGAAAAAAACAAAACAACAACCCTATGGGTTCAAAGCCTAAGTGAAGTCTGGCAACACCTGGCTGGACCCCGAGTCACCAGTCCATCTTCAGTGACCCCACTCTAGCCCTAGAAATCTGGGAAGCCTAAACTGGCAAAACTGTTCGAGACCCTTCCTTGGGCAATATGGATGGAGTGGTTGTTGGCACGCTCTGAGGGACACCGGGACGGGGAAACTAACACACAGATGCAGTCCCAATAGCTGTAACCTCCCGCCACACATACCAATGTCTCCAGCCCCCCCACCTACCCATTTAAAAGTAAAACCACCTGCAGAAAAGCAGCCACCAGATCCAGGGTCCACTGCGACCATCCCCATTGTCCAGGGGGTTGTCAGAGGGTGGAGCATATTGAACAGAGGAAAAGCAAACTGGAGAAATTTACACAACAATCCACAAACTAGCATGTGGGACTCCCGACTCAGAGGAAGAGGAGAGGCCACAGGTGGCCCTTTGGGTTATTTATTTATTTAGGGCATGCCATTCTGAACAGAATTGGATCTTGGGCACTGCTGAGACAGACAGAAGGCCGGCGCAGGGCATCCCATACTTTTTCTCCCAGCAGCAGAGTCCTCGCCTACACTGCTCTCCCACAGCTCCCAGGAAGAAACGACGTGTGCCTCCCAACAGAATGTCCAGTCCTCCGACACCCCTTGACATTCATCTTATTTCATTTCTGAGGATTATTTTCCCAGGTGACAGGTACACAGAGACATGTACTCTAGGGTAGCAAACAGCATACTCAACACGCACACACACACACACACACACACATACACACACACACACATACACGGCACTAACTCTATTTTCCAACTGATGACCTTCCTGCCTCTAACATCCAGCCAAATTTAAAACCATGGAGGGAGAAGATTTGCCCGTGAATCAGAAGGTCAGAAGGAGGTGCTCACCCAGGCTAGCACGGGGGCAGGAGGGCGAAAGGACTCAGTAAGGACTGATGAGTTCAGACCTGGGAAAGCCATGGGCTGCCAACAGTGAAGCTGCCAGCACTGCACATGCCCACTCCACCACAGGAAGAGTCTCTTTCCTTTGCTCCCAGCCCTACTGTCACCACCCTCTGCAACTGCCAGCTAATGGGAGTTCCCAAATTTAATCAAGCCATGTGTACAGCTGGGCCAGTTCAAGGGAGGGAAGTGAGTGGGGCCCTTCAGATGTTCCAAACAACGTGGGTGCCCAACGATTGGGTGGACCCCAGGCATCTTCTAAGGCTCTTGCAACCATCCTCCTTTGACCAAATGGCCTTCGGAAGAAACAATTTCTGCCATCTTCTCTCTGAGTAACGTTGCATCTACCCCACCCCCCACCCACCCCACAAAACTGCTTCAAACTCCCCCTCAAGTTCTGTTGGAGAGAATGTTACAACAGCCAAAGATAACTCCTCCCCCGACCCCTTTCCTCCCTCCTCCTCCCTGAGTGCACAGACAGCATCGCATCACCTGGTTTGCTATCCCACGGAGATTCAAGAGTATTTTCCCACACCACTTGTGTGTGCTGAACCAAGCTTTTTCGTTTTTTGTTTTTTTAACATCTTTCTACACATTTTAGGCCTGCAACAGCTCCCTGCATCAAAATGATTGGACTGGACATGGGTAGCTCAATGAGGATTTTTTTAAAGGCATCTTGCCTCCTGACATGTATTATCACTGAAAAAAAAAAAGCAAACAAACAAGAAAACACAAAACAACGAAATCCAGGGAGCAAACAGGGGCTGGGAAAGAGGCCGGGAGAGGAGGTCTATATTTATAGGCAACCCCATTCCGGGAGCAAAAACCACCTTTTGACCACCTGCAGAATGCGGAAGATCACGTGGGTTCTCTGCAGCGCCCTAATGTCTTACCCAGCACACAAACCCCCGTGGCATATAAACAAATCCACAAGCGGAAAAGAGCGAGAACTCACTCCTCAGAGAGGAAGCGAATGATAACAACAGCCGCAAGAATAATAATAAAGAATAACAATTACTACTACTCCACCACCCAGCCAAGCGTAGACGACAGCAGTACAGCAAAGGGACATCCAGGGCAGGCTTTGCAAGAAGATAAATCACAGAAAACCACATCGTGCCCCCCTTGCTCCCCTCCCACCCCCAACCCCCCAACAAACGGAATCAAAGGAGAGGGGACGGTGGGGAGAAAGGGGAGGGAAGGAAGGGCTGCTTTCCCCCATCCAGCCCCCCCACCCCCCCATCCCTAAGCAACACCTACCTCCAGGGTCCGGATTTCTTTCTGTGTGAGGTCGTTGGAGGTAGCACATTTGGTCCTAAGCCCTTCCAGGTTGGAGATACTCAAGTCTATCATGTTTTGGACCAGCTCGCACTGCTGTAAGGCTTTTTGCAAACTCAGAGGCTGCTGCTCCTCGCTTTTCGTCATGTTTTCCTCATCCATCGCTTGCTCTGCAAGCCCCCCTTCCCCTCCTCCTTCTCTCAGAGAGAAAAAAGGGGGGCGGGGGGGGGGAGTAGAGGTAGTCTACCCCCTACGCCTCTCCAGCCACTGCGATTTCTCAACAATGTCTCATGAAGAAGGAACCCAACATCTCACACAGGGTTGAGGGGGGTGGGGTGGGAGGAGGGGACAAGAGCCAAAATTTATTATTTTATTTTGGGGTATCAAGCCGACTCCATTAGAACGTCTCCTCTCTGAGTCTCTGGTCCCTGAAAAGGAGAGATGCTGTTTCTCAGAAGCAAACCAGGTGATGTGATGCTGTCCGTACACTTCGGGAGGGGGAGGAGGAAAAAGAGGAGGGGGGAGGAAAGGACGGGGGGAGAGGCGGAGAAGAAGGAAAATAGCGCTCACTCTTTACACACCGGCTCCGTGAAGGGCAAAATTATATATTTTTGGCTGGTTGGCTTTATGTCAAAAAAAATCTGGTTTGCCCCTCTCCCAGTTGCAGGGACACGGCATTGTCCACTGTTTGGGGTGCTTTAGCGCGTTCTCAGGATGCTGTCTGCATTGCTCCCGCGGCTGCGACGGCGACTGCGGCTGGCTGCTGTCTCCTCGCGCTGCTGCTGCTGTAGCTGCCGCCGCCGGGCGCCGGGGGTGACGGCTGCTGCATTCGCTCCTGCCTCGCTCCACACCGACATCTTGCCTGTCAATCAAAGGGCGGGGGAAGCGAGGGAGCGCCGGCAAGGGATGGAGAGCGAGCGAGGGACCTGCAGGGGAGCGGGTTGGTGGAGAGGCGCCGTGCGCGCATCCGCCCCGGCCGGCCCCGGCCCCGGCGCGCCAGGGACCCGCCGGAGGAGGCGGAGGAGGAGCGCGCAAGCTCGCGCACCTGGCCGGGGAAGGGACGGCTCCCCGGGGGCAGCGGGGGGGCGGGATTTCTAGGGGATGCGGAGCTCGCGTGGCAAAGTGAAATTACTACCCGGCGTGCGTGCGAGTGAGCGGCGGGCGGGGCGCGGGGGAAGCGCGCGCGGCGGGGCAACGCGGCTCCCGGGGGCGGTGGCGATGGCAGAGTGTGTGCCAGAGCGCGGAGGCTGGGCAAGGGGGCGGGGAGAGGGCTTTGGTGGTGGGGTGGGGGTGGGGGCCACTATTACAGCCCCGCTCTCGCGAGACGAGGACGCAGTGCTGCTCAGCAGGTGCGCGCTGCCTGGGAGCAGGTGTGCGCCCAACTTTAAAACCCTAAGTGCGTGCTGGAGAAGCGTCAGCGTGAACCTGGGCACGTCCTCTCTGGCTTTCTGGCTCCGTGTGTGTGCGCGTCCCTGTCTTTTTGTTCGTTTGTCCTTTCTTGTGACTGGGGGGAAAAATAAAAGAAACCTATGCCCTTCCACGAGCTGTAGGAAGCTGCCCTCCCAGAACTGGTACCCCGATCCCCTGACGGGTGGCTTTCCAAGGGGAAAGGGAAAGGGGCTTTACCTTAACCTGATTGTCACCATGTCCCATGTGTCCTGCATAATCTGGTCCCAGTCTACCTAACCAACCTTATAGCAGCATACTATGGCCCCAGAGCTAAGAATGGATTTTATACTTTAAAATGGGGGGGGGAACAAAAGAATATTTTGACACGTGAAAATTATAAGAAATTCTCATTTCAGTGTCCATAAGTAAAGTTTTATTAGAGCACTGCCACTTTTGTTTATTGTCTGTGTCTACTTTTGCATTATAACAGCAGAATTGAATAGTTGCCACAGATACTGTTAAGACTTGCAAGGCCTAAAATATTTGCTATCTGGACCTTTACAGAAAAGCTGGTAGACTCGAATGAAATCACCAAACATATTCTTGCCTCCGAGTGCTTTGCCCTCTACGTCCCTTCTGTCTGGACCACATTTCCCTCTAATCCTCTCCTGGTTGGCTCCTTATCACTCAGTGTCATCAACTCAAATGTCATCTCAGAGAGGTTTTATCTCCCTGACCATCTTACTCCCAACACACATTGCCCAAAGAATGTATTTAGGATAATTCGCAAAATGCATCTCTTTCTCCAGGTGAACACCGTTCCATGCCAGGGAACGGCTTCTGGGCCAGAGTAGACTCAGAACATACAGTACAATATGTGTCCCTTAAAGGAAGTCACTTGAGAAGTAGAGAGAATGACAGCCAGTCATGGCAAACTTTTTTATAGATTGTGGGCCGTAGGGTTTTATAGCTCATACGGAGCTAAAGCAGCATTTTCAAAATCCCTCTGTTGCTGAGAAGCTCAAGTGAGTTCTATGTGTTCTCAATATTTTAGACTATGAAGTTTATGAATTCCAATTCGCTGATAAAATTCTCTTTTCACCTATTTTTCCCATTTTTTTTTTTGGGGGGGTGCTTTGTTTTTCTTGAACATATTAAAGTTAAAACACTTGTGTAATTCCAATACCTCGGTCACCTGTGGGGTCTGTTTCTATTGACTATTTTTCTCTTTGTCTTCAGTAATTTAGTCCTGTCTCTTAGCAAGCCTTGTAATGTTTGTTGAATGCCATACAAGCTGTGCATGAAAAAAAAATATGTTGAGTCTCCAGGTGAAGCTGTCTAATTCTAGCGAAGGCTCACCCTTTCTCTGCAAGACAGATGGCATGGGGACTGACCATCTTAATCTAATCAAAGGCTGAGCTGGGAGGAGGCTGGGTTGCAGTTTTAATAAGACAGCACCTAACTTTGGTCCCTACCTCTATGGCTTTGCCTTTCAGGGATTCCAACTGAGAATTTTAGGTGTTCATGGCGGCCCCTACCCTCCCAGTCCTGAGCTCTAATCCTTATCTCCATAATATGGCAAGACTGAACACTGCCCTCTTTTTCAGGGACTTTCTGCTTGGCTTCTTAGCCTCTTGGCCAGCACTGTTTCAGAATTTGCCAAATGTCTTCAGAGGAAACCACCAACAATCAAGCTCACTTTTCTGCCCCTCCTTTCTCCCTAGGATATTAGCCTCTCAAATCCCCAGTTTTATCTCTCCAGCCCTTTGAGACTGCCAAAGGTTCTGCTGGTGTCTCTGTCCCCCACCAGCAGGAAAAAGTGGCTGCAGAATGTCAGCTCATCTCACCACAATTCCTCTCTCTTCCAGAATCTTGGCCCCTCTAGTCCTGGTTGTTTCCCAGCTCTCTGAGTGCCTTTAAATAGATGATGATGATGATTTGGTCTGGCTTTTCTAGTTGTTTTCAGAGGAAGTTTAAGCAATGAAAGCAACCCATAGGTCAGAAGTCCTCAACAGGCAGTGCTGTAACCACCGCCACCACCACCCCCATTTTTGGCAATTGATTGCTATCGAGGACATTTGTTATGCTTTGCACCCAGCCAGCCCCCTTTGAATATCCTTTTTATGTTTGGAAAATGAGTCCCACCTCGCCATACGTAAAATCAAAGCACTTTTCCAGAAACTTCCTTGCAAGGAGGTTTCATGGGATCTAGGTTCTGTCCTACTGCAGTGGGAGCAACAAAGAGGAGGAATCTACCTGGCAGTGAACATGGCAGTCAATGTACCTGCATCCAGGTGTCCTGCCCCTCGGTAAGCTGGGCATTTGTGCTGAGAGGCCTGGCGTGGTGTTTACAGGGGCAGCCCCATGGTGTGGTTTGGGCATCATTTGGGCTGCACAGTCGAAGCCTGGCTCTCCTCCCCGCCTAGAGATTCTATCGGTTTTTCTAACCACCTGTCTTTGTCTGTTCAGGTTGCCATAACAAAATACCACAGATTGAACAGCTTAACCAACAGAAATTTTTCTCCCAGGGCTGAAGATTGGAAATCTGAGATCTGGGTACCAGCATGGCTGGGATCTGGTGAGAGTTCTCTTCCTGGATTGCAGACGGTACCTGCATGTTGTGTCCTCACGTGGCAGACATGGCTCATATGGCTTCCTCTACTTATAAGGCCATGGCCCTATTGGATTAGGGCTTCACCCTTTTGACTTCATCTAACCTGAATTGCCTCCTAAAAACTGTAAAGATACATTGGGGGCGAGGACTTCCACATATGAATTTGGGGGATGCAATTCAGTCCAGGGTACTGCCCGATTAAAGCACTTCTGCTTAGACTACCTGGAGTAGATTGTATCATTTGCAACAAGGAACCCTGGCTAATATTCTTGACAATAATTCCAAAATCAGGAGATGCAACAAAAAAATGGAGATTTCTGGCCTTTCCGGGAAAATGGGAACATCTGGCCACAGTCGGGAAGAATTGACTAGATGTGAGAGAAAGCTATCCCTTTCAGGTGGGGCACAGGCTCTCCAGTTCACCAGGGGCCGACTCAGCCCCCATCGTTCATTATTTTTATTTCCTGCATTTGCTGCCCCTGGTATGGCTTATGGTGGTTTGCACCTCAGATCAATAAGAACCTCACCAATTTCAAGCTTGGAAAACTGGAGCTAACTGATGAGAACTGTGTTGTTAGTGTATGGCATCCCAGAAACTGTGTACTACCTCTGAATGACACATGTCTCAGAATGGCTTTATCAATAGTGGGAATAAATTATTGTTACTGGGCTACCACATGAGCTGAACTTGGCAATGTCTCCTTAGATCCCATAGCTTTTAGTTTCAACTGTAAGAACAGTCTCGTATTCGGGTATTAGAAGTCCAGTCTAGTCCAATCAAACCTTCTTTCTCATATCTAGTTTGTTACCTTCTTCCCTGCCCCTTCTGGCCTGACCCACAAATGGCTCAGCAATCTGCAGTGGAGACTAGGGCAGGTGTGTCCTTTCCTGCCTCCTCTGTAGCTCACCTTGCTACAGGAGCAGAGGAATGAGTGGAAAAGGGACCCTATGCTAAGAACAGGTGAGTACAGGTGTAGTTCTTCCTTGAGTGCCAGATGTTCCACCCCCTCCACCCCCAGTGTCCTGGCAAGCCCTCACGTGCTGGCTCTTTTACATGGGATGCCTCTTTGGAAACTCCCTGAGGGCCTTATAGGGACTCAGTGGACATGCTAGGTGACCGCTTGCACACCCCTTTTACATTCAAAACCCAGGAAGTACTCCCACATCCTCTTTCAGAGTTTCCCTTGCCTAGCAGTCTGTCCTCTTGTGTGAGTCTTTTCAGGGTGACTCAAGCGTAAGCACATACGCTCTGGCCCACGGGAAACAGGATGCATTTTGTCCTGCTGCCCTCATCCTCACCCTGTCATCATGGGCAGCCCCAGGCAGGCAGCCTTCAGCCGGCGATGAGATGCCAGACACACCCACACTCACCCCTCTACCTTAATGTGCCCAGTCTCTTCTTTTCACCTTCCTCTCTTGGCTTGGAGATTGGGAGGGGAGAAGAAACCCCTGCTACAAAGGGGTTTCCTGTCAGAGAAACCTCCTCTGGATAAAATCTTGACTTTGTCTTATATAGGCTGGAGGTGGATGGTTATTGACAGTCAAAGGACCAGTCTGGCCACCTCTTAACAGCAGAGGGAAGTACTGTTACCCACTGCCGTCACCTTTGAAGTTCTAGCTGAAGTTCTGGGTCATCAGGAAAAGTCTCAGTCCATATTTCCACGTCCTTTACATTAGCAATGAGCTGGCCCCAGTGTTTTCTAAGTTGCATTGTAACTAGGCACCCAAATTAGGCAATGGCAGTTTAGAGGAGTGGCCAGTGTGCCTGGAACTGAACAAAACTGAGGCCAACTTCTTGAAGGGCTCAACATACCGCTTTCCCAAAGCATTTCTGTTTCCTTTTTCTACTAATTCTTTAAGGAGAAAAAAAAGGCCTATGAATACTAGTCCCTGGGTAACAACCAAATCTTCCTAGCTGCGAGAGGATTGTTATTGTTCTGGTCTAACTCTAAACATAAATGGCTTTTAAAACTACCTTTGATGAGTGCAGGCAGGACGTTCCTATCTTTAACCTTGTGAAGTTTTTCCGACATCAGAAAACTGACTTTGTCTAGAGTTCTCCTTTTGGCCTTTTGCCTCTTTGTCTCTTAATTTTCCAGTGTGAGCAAAACAACCAGATCACTCTCTTGATGACAAGATAATTCGAGCGCGCGGTAATGGACAATTTAGTCCGGTGATTTATGCTGGCTTTACAAATTAAGCACGGAAAGATGCCCTGTGAGTTTTCAGATATAGCACCCTCAGGATGGGAGAGGATGCCTTCTGGGGCACTCTTCGAGTACTTAGAGATGCACCGCGAAGGAGTATCGTTGCAAATTGCAGTACAGTGACGCCATCCACCAAGCTTTCTTACTTTACACCATCTTGTCGAGGAAGTTCTGCATTCACCAAAATGGTGTCTTTGTGTGAATCAGAAGAAGGCATCTGCTCTGCGAAGGTACCAGAGGGTCACAATGCAGGGGGTGGGGCAGAGTGCAGTTTGGGTCTCAGACTTGCCCCCCCCCCCCCCAGTTTGGGCGCCTTATGAAGGAAACAACCAGCACGGCATCTGTCTGCAGCAGCCCTAATGGAGTTCCCCATTCTTTTGTTTTGTTCTTTTTGTGGTGAAATATACATACCATAAAATGTTACCCCCAGTGACACTTAGTATATTCACAGTGTTGAGTAACCACCACCACTGTCAGTTCCAGAATGTTTTCATCACCCCAAAAGAAAATCCTGCACACATTTAGCAGTCACTCCACATTCCCCCCTTCTCTCAGCCTCTGACAACCCCTAATCTGCTTTCTGGTCTCTATGGATTTGCCTATTCTGGGTATTCCATATAAGTGGAATTATACAATATCTGCCTTTTTGTGTCTATCTTATTTCATTTAGCATAATGTTTTTAAGGTTCATCCACATTATAGCATGTGTCAGTACTTCGTTCGTTTTTATGGCTGCATAATATTCCACTGCATGGATATACCACAGTGTATTTATCCATTCATCTGTTGGTGGATTTTTGGGTTAGTATCCACATTTTGGCTATTGTGAATAGTGCTGCTGTGAACATCTGTGTACAAGGTGTTGTTTTTTTTTTGAACTCCTGTTTTCAGTTCTTTTGGGTATATACGCAGAAGTGGAATTGCCAGGTCATATGGTCATTGTGTTTAACTGTTTGAGACACTGTCAAACTGTTTTCCATAGTGGTTGCACCAATTTACATTCTCACCAGCAGTGCGTGAAGCCTCCAACTTCTTTACAGCCTCTCCTCCTGATTCTTCTCGCATTGATATTGTTTCATTACTAAAACAAAAACTTAGTAATGGTATACCTAGGACAGTGTGTGTTTATACATACATTTCTTGAGTGCCTACAATGTGCTAGGGAGTGACATTTGCATGGGATTTAAATATAGATAAAGGACAGTATATTCTGTAGTTTTCTTCTAAGTGCAATGGACAAAACCCCCAAAACACAAAACAAGTTTAGGCCAAAAAGTGACTCCGGAAGTGAAAGGGAAGAGTCTCACTCTGGCCTGGCACGACCTTTTCTCTCCCTGTCACTCAGCTCTGCTTTCTTCCATCTTGGCTTCCTTTTTAGATGGCTTTTCCCCCAGGAAGTGACAAAAATGGGCACAGACAGCTTACAACCCCATCAGAAATAGAGTCGCTTTTTCCTTAGTTCCAGTTAGCACCAACATAAGTTGTAGGGCTGATTGCTAACCAGGTATAGGCCACCTACCCCTGAGCCAGTCACATCGGCCAAGGGCATGGAATGGGCAGATGGGCCAGGCCTGGGTTGTGGGGTCACCCTGGAGCCTGGGAAGTGGCATTGACTCTACACAAACCATGTGGTATGAGATTAAAGGAGGACTGGTCCCCCAAAGGAAAAGGACCATGCCGGGGCCGGCCCGGTGGCTCAGGCGGTTAGAGCTCCGTGCTCCTAACTCCAAAGGCTGCCGGTTCGATTCCCACATGGGCCAGTGGGCTCTCAACCACAAAGTTGCCGGTTCAACTCCTCGAGTCCCACAGGGGAGGGTGGGCTCTGCTCCCTGCAACTAAGATTGAACACGGCACCTTGAGCTGAGCTGCCACTGAGCTCCTGGATGGCTCAGTTGGTAGGAGCACATCCTCTCAGCCACAAGGTTGCCGGTTCGACTCCTGCAAGGGATGGTGGGCTGCGCCCCCTGCAACTAGCAACGGCAACTGGACCTGGAGCTGAGCTGCGCCCTCCACAACTAAGACTGAAAGGACAACAACTTGACTTGGAAAAAAGGCCTGGAAGTGCACACTGTTCCCCAATAAAGTCCTGTTCCCCTCCCCCAATAAAATCTTTAAAAAAAAAAAAAGAAAGAAAGAAAGAAAAGGACCACGCCGTTACCAGAAAAAGAGGGTACTGATGCTGAGCAAACAAAATCATCAGCAATATTCCACAATCCTTGAGGGAGTCATGCTCGTGCAGACAAATCCTGTAATTATAATATGCTCTGGGAATAAAGGAGAGGAGTCTTTCAACCATGGGCAAGGGAAAAGGGAGGGGCTCTGGGAAGGCTCTGGGAGGAGGTGATTCTGAAGCTGAGACGAAAGAAGGGGGTGGGGCGGCTGGTTAGCTCAGTTGGTTAGAGCGTGGTGCTTTTAACAAGGTCGCCTGTTCTATCCCCACATGAGCCACTGTGCGCTGCACCCTCCACAGCTAGATTGAAACAACTATTTGACTTGGCACTGATGGGTCCTGGAAAAACACATTTAAATAAGTAATAGTTAAAAAAAAAAAAAAAGCAGTGGGACTCCTCCAAGAATACCAGAAAAACTTACGTGTGCCGAAGCAGAGTCCTGAAATCACTGGTGATTGCAGACAACTGCAAGGAACATATATTTGTCGCAATAATTTTTAAAGTCACAAGTTTTAAAGTCACAGTCGGCCTTGCCTTGAGAAGGCTTCTGCTGGTGAACGGTACGTGGTACCATCCAACCTCCATCTGCTGATTAGCTTACGCAGCCTCTGTAGGGCGACCAACCTGGTTTACCCGGGACTGAGGGAGTTCCTGAGATGTGGGGTCCTCAAGGCTAAAAGCGGGACCATCCAAGGCAAACGGTGGTTACGTCCCCAACTCCTGAGCTTAGTGTGCTTAGCTCACCAAGTGCTATAGGAGCAAACCATGTTTCTCCGAAAATAAGACCGAACCGGAAAATAAGCCCTAGCATGATTTTTAATAATACATCCTCTGAACATAAGCCCTAATGCGTCTTTTGGAGCAAAACTGAATATAAGACGTGGTCTTATTTTCAGGGAAACACGGTATGTTGTTATGTAAGAAGGGTCTCTGTGTTGAAATAAAATTTGCACACGAATGCTCAGAGGAACACTATTCACAGCAGCCAGAGGGTGGAAACAACCCAACTACCCATCACCATCTCATGCGTGGATAAACAAAATGGGGTCCAGCCATACCACGGAATATTATTCAGCCATCAAAAGAAATGAAGCACTGACACATGCTACAAAGGATGAACTTGGAAACGTTATGCTACATATCAGGAGGGCTACTCTACTTTGGGACCAAGGCTTTTCTGTCCCCTCCGGACCCCTTGACCCCACCTTCACCTCGGATCCTTCCCTCATCTGCTGTACCCACCTGGTCCCCAAAAGCACGAAAGTGTAGGATTTTCAATATGCACAAAACAATTAGAAGACAGGCAGTTAAAGAAAGTATGGAAATCAAACTATATGGTGACTTCCATTTTCACTCCTTTGTAATGACATGTCAGCAGGCTACCATTTCCCCCAAAATGTTCTGTGACTTTTGAAAAGTAAGGAAATTTCCCCTTACAGCAGTGGTTCATAACCTTAGCTGTACAAGGGAATTACCTGGGGCAATTTTTCAAATACTGATGCCTGGGTCCCAACCCCAGAGATTCTGATTTATTTGTCTGGGGTGTAACCTGGGCATTGGGATTTTTAAAAGCTCTCCAGGTAATTCTAACGTGTCGCCAAAGTTGAACACTGCTGTTCTCCAGCTTCCTTTTAGAGAGTCGCCCTTTTCTGGCCTCAGATGTCACAGGTCAAACTGTATACAAGTTGAGAATCTTTATCGTTTCTACTAAAATATCTTTTGTTGTTCTCGATATGTACCCCTATAAACATACACGATCTTTAGCTGCCCAACCATCACCTTGACAGATATAAGGAACATAGGACGAAATCATCTTTTTTTTTGGAGGGGAGTCCATTGCTTCATTATCAAAAGCAGCATCTAAAGCCCCTCCTAACCCCTCAAAGTTAAGCCCATGTTTGTTGAATGGGTGGGAGAGGCTCTTGTCTGTGCTAGAGTCGAAAGAAGCAATCTGATAAAGGACACAGGCTGTTTACCCAGGCTGGAGTCTTAAGGGTTTGTCATGGGAATGCGTGTGTATCATTCGAAGTGATCACCCCCTTCCAAAGTGCAACTATGACGCAATTGCTGACAACCTGGCCATGCATTTTCCATGCGCTGCTTACGAGCTTTCTTCCACCAGAGCTCTTCAACAGTACAAAAAAGCATCTGCTGGCGGAAAAAAAAAAAAAAAAAAAAAAGACCTGTTCTGCAGTCTGGACATATTCAAGGCAAGCTACCTACCCGGATACAGACCTTTGCCGCAGTCAGCCGTGCCCGGGGCAGAGAAGAAGCCCCCACTTGCCTTCCAGCTCACACGTGGGCCATCTGTCTGGTCAGTAGAAGCGGAATGTGCCTCCTCTTCACACCCCACCACAGCTGTCTGCAGTTCACTTTGTACCACTGGGTTGGCTCGGCTTCTAGCACCTACCTGTGACTAGGGGGAAAAAGAAAAGAAAAAGAAAAAAAAATGCATGTAGTAAGCGAACGAAATTGTCCACATTGATCCTGGATGAGGCTCAGATCACCCGAAATGTGGTTGCCCTCGGAAACGCACCGATCCTGAGTTTATTGAGCTGCCTCTTGGACTTGAGTCTGAAAACTGGAACTAAAGGTCCTTGACAAGTCTGCGATTTTTGGACTTTCCTTTGATGAAATGGGGGGAGGAAATTAGAAGTCCGGAGTGGGACAGATCACAGGTTTTCCCCCTGTCTTATATGTTTTTGTGCACCAAATCAGATAAATCAGTGTATTTTTCCTGGTAGATTTAGAACATTTATTATTTTTGCCATTAGAAGTACAAGCGTTGGCTTTTGAAAAGACAGACGTAGTCCACGGTTTCGATTGAGCTAGAAAGTTAGTAGGACTCCACCCTGGGATGGAGTCTGACTTCCTGATAGGATGACAAGAAGCTGTAGCAGTGGAGGGTGATGAGCCTTCATCACCACAAAGAGAGCAGAAGACAGTCAGCTGACCTTCTATCACAGGTAAGAACGTTGACTCTGAGTCAGATGGCCAGGTTTTAAATCCCAGCTCTGCCACCTCCTGGCCCTGTGACCGACCTCAGGCGAGTGATTTCGCCTCTCTCCGTCTGGGTTTCCTCACCTGTAAAATGAGGGTAATAATAATATCTGCCCCCCTAGGACTGTACTGAGGAGTAAATGACTCCACATGTGTAAAGCGCTTATAAGGCTGCCTGAGAATTAGCTGCAACTGCTGCTGCTCCTGGAAACAGAACCTGCTCTAGTAACACAACGGCAAAAGTACTTCTGTGGCAGGGTGGGTTTACATACGTGGAGCATTCCCACCGATCTGTTCTTTTAAAAATTGGTATTGAGTTAAAATGGGAAGACGCAGTCCAGAATTTCTGCAAGTGCCATATGCTGACCAGTTGTGTCAGAACCTCCTGGGTTGTTTATCAAAATTGCAAAACCCCAGGTCCTGTCTCAAACCCACTGGGGCTCTCTGGGGTTAAAGTTCTGGGAATCTGCATTTTAACAAGCCTCCTGTGTGATTATGATGTGCCCTAAAGTTAGAAAAGTAGGAATAGAGCTAACAACTAGTGACACTGGTGAAGCCCAGATACTGCTCTGCATCCAGTAAACCTGTCTCCAAAACGTCATTCAAGTATTACCTTTAGTAACAGTTTTGCCCAATTATTTAATAATCTATAACAGCATATGCTTACAATTTTCTCTAAAGTGACTTACTATTTTTACAATTATTTTAAAAGGGACATTTATTTCATGAGTGCAAATAAAAGATAGCCATCTTGCCGTAATTAGATGGTAACTGTAAAAGTGAATATAATTTTTAAAAATAATGTTATTAAATTCTACCTAGACACTGTCACCTATTGAAGCTCTGGATTGCAGCAGCATCTTTGTTTAAAAGAAAAGAAAAGAAAAGGAAACATCAGCAAGTGTTAGGTGTTGCAGACTTGCTAGCGCCACATGGAGACTTTCCCCTTGATGAAATGATTGGGAGGGAAATGAAAGGGGAGTAACTTCCTCACCAGGTGATTAGTGCCACTCACTGTTGTGTCTAAGCCCCACCTGAAAGCACCACCACCTTTTACTAGTGAGTCATGGCGCACACTCTGTGCAGAACTCCAATAAAGCCCTCCTCTGAAAGTTTGCTGACTCTGGCTTTGCAAAACAGAACAAAAACAAAAAGCCCCAGGATATTCGAGACATTGGTAGGAGTGGTTCATGCCATGAGTCTCCGGGACCTCCCTTCAGAAGTCACCTTCAAAGGCTGAGGGTGTCAGGATCCAACTATCCACTCACTTCCTGTGCTTGCTGACCTTGGGCAAGTCTCCAGAAACCTGTCTTTCTACAACATAAAATGAGATGATACTTGTTCAAGCCAAGATGAAATAAAATGATGTATAAAAAGCCCTAACAGGATGATGCATGGTTATGTGCAGTAAATGGTAGCTTTTAAAAATTACCGAGACTTCATATTTTTAACTACTTTTGATAGAACTCTTTGTAAAACACCATTCTACTTCCTAAATACAGTGTAACTACTTGATGACTCAGGGTTATCATTTGGAATGTCTCTGTAGTCATTTTATGGTCACTGGATGCATTTCAAACAGCTTCCCATATTCATCCTCCTGTTTGGCCATTTCACAAACGCAGTGAGCTGATAACCAAGCTAAACGTCTACCAATCAAGAACTCATTAAACCATAGAAAAAGTACACTGGTAGCCAATTAAAAATGCAAAAAGATACTCCAACAGTAATTAGAAAAATACAAATTTACGCAATGACATATTTTTTGTCCATCAGTATAGCAAATATTTAAAAATGCAATATGATCTAAGGTTGGTGAGAATATGGCAATTTGGCACTTTCATACGTTCATGGTGGGAATGTAAATTGGAGGGCGTATACCCTTTGACCCAGCAATTCCATTTCTAAAAAGCTGTGCAACAGAATCTCTTCTACATGGGCTCCAGATTGTGTGTGCAAAACCACCAGTCGTGGTGAGAATGTGGAGAAGTTGGAGCCCTTGTGCATTGCTGGTGGGAATGCAAACAAGTACAGCTTCTGTGGAAAACAGCGTGGAGGCTCCTCAAAAAATTAAACCTAGAATTACCATATGATCCAGAAATTCCACTTTGGGGTATAAACCCAAAAGAATTGAAAGAAAGGACTTGAACTGATATCTACATGAATGTGCACAGCATTATTCGTAATAGCGAAGAGGTGGAAACAACTCAAGTTCCCATGAGCGGATGAACAGACGAATAAAGTCCTTCCTTGAGTGGGGTCTGGCCAGCCACCTCCATGAGTAAGTATGAGTCTCCTATGGCTGCTGTAACAAGTCAGCACTAACATAGTGGCTGAAAACAACACCAATTTATTATCTTACAATTCTGGAGGTTGGAAATTCAAAATCATCCTACTGGGCTAAAGTCAAGGTGTTGGCTCTAGGGGAAAATGCATTTCTTTGCCTTTTTCATCTTCTGAAGGCTGCCCACAGTTCTTGACTCGTGGCCCCTAGACAGCAATCGTTTATCACTCTGCTTCCATTGTCATATGTTTGTCTGACTCTTCCACCTCCTTCTTTCATTTACAAGGATCCTTGTGAGGACACTGGGCCCACTGGATAATCCAGGATCATTTCCCCAGCTCAAGATCCTTAATCATATCTGCAAAGTCCCTTGTGTCATATAAGGTAACATATTCACGGGTTTCAGGGATTAGGATGTGGACATTTTGGGGGGGCCAAGGGCATTTATCTGCCTTCCAAAGTTACCAAAGTGATATTCTAGAGTCACTGGTTAAGAGTGGCACCAACAAGATACACTGAATTTGAGCCCTACGTTTGTCTACAATAAGATCTCATGTGAATCGAGGGCTTACTCTGGCCCAAGCACTGTGCTTGGCGTGAATATCTGTCTCACTTATTTCCCTCAACAATTCTCTGAGGTAGCTACGATTATCATCATGCTTATTTTGCAGATGAAGAATTTGAAACCCAAAGAGGTTAAGCTATTTGCCTTTGGTCAATGGCCAGTAAGTGGAAGAATCCTAATTCAAACCCTGGTCTGCCTGACTCCAGAGCTCGTACCCTTGACCATCTCTCTCTAATCCTGCTTTACTTGTTGCTAAGGTTAGGGCTTTAGGCTGCTAAACACAACCACTTCCCCTCACCTTACATGCCAGCTCAGGGTGGCACACCACAAAGGCTCAATAAATATTTGTTGAATTTTACTCTCGAAAAAGTAATCTCTTGCCAGTTTCCCCACAACCCTCGGGGCATTTCCAAATTCCCATATTCTTATTCTCAAATCTAATAAACTTTTATTGGGCATTTATGTGCCAGGCACTGGAAAATTTCAAAGATGAATAATACATGTGGTTTACTTTCAGGGAGCTCACTTTCCAGTGAGGGGGTCACGATCATGACCTTGGAGTAATTTAAAATTTTTCTTTTTTATTCCTTTAGATAATCAGCAATGGATTTGAAAACATGAAGTATCACTGTTATTGTTTTGCCCACTATCCACAATAGGAACCTGAAGATAAGGAGGATGGAAGCTTTCAGACTTATTATATGAATATATATTTTTATTATGCGCACACACGCCCACACACCTATAGGGGTGATTTTAGGTTTTATTTCTAGCTTTTAAATATGGGAGCATGTTCTACATATTATTCGTACGGTTGTTTTTCCATTTAGGAATGCACCATGGATATACTTCCAGCTTACTTCCTCTTAACAGTTTTATTCTCCTATTGATTCTCATCAAAATTGTTTCGAGCGTTTTCTACCAAGACGTGAAGGAGAGGAACTTCTTTTCACAGCTCAAATCCTGTTTACCCAGAGGAATGACAGGTCTACCTTTTACTGAACTGTCTGGCACCTCCTCCCCAGAATGCTCTTTCCAGAGTATACGTTGGATGATCTCTCCTCTCCCAAATTGTCCCAACACCTGCAGGATAAATCCAAATCCAAATGCTAGGCCAACGTATGTACAAGGGTTGTCAGAATCTGGCCCCTGGAGCTATTCAGCCTTGTGTTGTGACCTCCTACACACACATCCCACACCCCCACTGGCTTTCTTCATTCTGCCTTAGTGGTCTGCCTGCAGGCTCTCAAATGCACCTGCCTGTCTGGAATCCAGGTCTTCCAACATGCTGTCTTCTCTGCCTGGACAGCTTTCTCTACTCCTTCGTCATCAGGGTAAATTCTACTCATTCTTCGGGTCTCTGCTGAAACTTCTTTAGGGTCCTCCTCGGTCGGCCCCTCCCAGACGGGTCTTCCTTTACTTCCCTTCACCCTGGGTACGTGTATCACACTTGTAATTAACTCACTCAATGTCTGTTTCAACTGCAATTGTCTCTGCCCCACTGGAGGGTCTGTCTCCTTTACCTGCCATACCCCCAGGGCATAACACAGTCAGTGGCACTTTACCTTATCAATAAATGTATGCTGAATGAGTGATGATGAATGACTCATGGGGAAATTTTACTGCTTCTAGTTAACACACAAATGCGTAGGTGCAATCTCATGTTGACTGTTTCATTCCACCGACAATGATAAGATTGAATACCAAAATAAAGGCGTCCCAGTTACTCTTCCAAAAGTACCTTATCTATTGTAAAAGTCATTCTTTTCTTGCATTTTTTTATTTATTTATGACTTTAATCACTGTGATCCAATTTGTTTTAAACGCGTCTTGAATAATCCAATTATCTGGAGCAACTGGGATCCGGGCTTGTTGTTCATTGTTTCTGTCCTCTCTTGCTCATGGTAGATGGTTTCCTCGTGTGCTTTGTCATTTCAAAGGAGCAGATCTTTGTGGGAATCCTGTACATATAGGCTGAAGGATTGTCCTTCCAGAGTTTGTATTTAACGAGTTTCTTGGCTTGGGGGTGCCCCATAGTATAAATTTGAACCCCACACCTATGTGAGTTTAGTCTTATTGTGACAAATTCAGTGGGGGCATTTCTTTCTCCCCCAGAGCCTAGAATAAGACAGGTAAGAGTCCTTGTTATCTCCCTATGCTGGCTGGACAGATTTTTCTTGCCACCCCTTTTCCCTAAGGATGGAGTTCTTTGAGGTCCTTGTTTGTGTGGAGGCCAAAGCCCCATTTCCCCCAAAGCTTTGTTCCCTGTCCTTTGGGACCATTACAACTCAAACCCCTCCCCACTCTGTACCCTCCTCACTACTATGGTTTTCCCACCTTTTTCTGACTCCTGAGGATTGTCCCTATTTTCTGTCATTTAAAAGGATGTTTGTATGTTTTACCCAGCATATCTAGATGACTATTACATGTGGGAAAGTTTTTAGATTACCTAGTCCAAAATATTGCCAAAATTAGAAACCCAATACTCTAATTTTTAGATCTTTCTCTCATTCTCTGTGCATGAGTCTGTTTTTCTAAAGGCCACTTTGGGGGTGGCTGGTTAGCTCAGTTGGTTAGAGCACAATGCTTGTAACACCAGGGTTGCCAGTTCAATCCCCAAATGGGCCAGTGTGAGCTGCGCCCTCCACAACTAGATTGTAACAACTACTTGACTTGGAGCTGATGGGTCCTGGAAAAACACACTTAAAATAAATAAATGTTTGGGGGGTAAAAAGTCGCTTTGTTCTTCCCTTATTTTCTGTATATTTACTGCCTTTCTCCTATCCTCTTAGTTTAAATAGTTACATTATAAAACAAAATGCTTCATGTTAATAATTTTTCATGTTTATATTCTTTTTTCCCCTTAGTATTTGGCTCATTTTACTTTTTTTCATCTCCTTTCCTAACTATTCTTTTATAAAAATTTCTAGTGAACAGGCAGCAAGTATTAGCTAGCATTTGATCTACATGTCACCTGCTAATTTAACTGCTCTCCTTTAAACAAGAAATCTATCCCAATCTTGCAGATTAAAAAAAAAAAAGAAGAAGAAAAAACAAAAGAAGCTTAAGGTCAACAAAACTTCTAGCAATGTTTCCACACTTCCCATTGTCAAAATGAAGGCAAACTTGGAAACACTGGGTAGCTAAGGTTTTTAAAATTCAGTACTAGCATTATAAGTCATATTTATAACTCAAATGAAAATTCTAACGTGCTTAAAACTTTTTTTAGGCATAGATCAATTATTTTGGTCTTAGATTTAGGTACACATGCATATAAATATTTCTATTGCTGTACAAGGATATCAGCATACTTTATAAAGATATAATTTACAGCCTAGTAATGCTATAGCAGAGGGTCCAGTTTATAATACTATCCATCCATATGCATAGCTTACTTGGAATTTCTCATTTACATAATATCAAGTGAAAATTAGGTAAGTATTAAAGTGACTGCTTTTGTCACTGCTCTAATCAAGGTTATACATTAACTAACTTATAAATAAATCACTCTCCCTGACAGAAACATCAGCAATTGAAATAGTTTATAAATACAGCCACGAAGCTTTTTCAAAAGAACTTCTTGTTAATTGCCTTAGTTATGTCAGCTTTAGTTAATGAATATTCCACCTGGCTTTTCTCCTCAACCTCCAAAAAGTTTTAAGAGTTTGTATTTGCAAATCACAATCTTACGGATTTAGATAATCATCACTGTGTTATCTATTGCTACACAACAGACCACACCTAAATGTAATGGTGTAAAATGACCATCATTTTATTTGCTCATGAGTCTATGGGCCAGGAACTCCAACGTGACTCAGGGGCAGTTTATCTGTGTTTCACCTGGTGTCAGCTGGGGTGGCTTTATGTGGCGCTGGAGGATCCAAGATGGCCTCACTCACAGGGCTGGCACTTCAGCCAGAATGGCTCAAACACCTGGGGACTGCGTAGGACAGCTGGGCCTCCTTTCTTAGGTGTTGGCTGGACTCCCTTATGTATCTGGGGCCTCCTTTCCAGCTGTCAGCCAGGTTCCTGGAGTCCCCTCTTTTTGGCCTCTTTCTTTAGCAGGATAGCCTGGACTTCTTGACATAGCAGATAGCATCCCTTCTTAGCTAAATACTTGTAGATCTCCCAGAACAGCATTTCCACTGTATTCTATTTGTCAAAGCAAGTTCAAGCCCAGCCTAAATTCAAGGAGTGAGGAAATAGACCACCTCTTTAGGGGAGGAGCTGCATGTACCCATAGGGATGGGAGGCATTGTTGGTGGCCATCCTTGCAGACAATCTACCAGTCACTTTATTCAAATAAATAACACCCATTCCCTTTATTAAGTTGCTACAAATCAAAGGGGAAGCATGTTAACTATAGTTTAGTACTAGGATTAGGATAAATTATAGTACTTAGACTAAATATGTCAAGGTACTTTCCCAATATAAACCTATTTAGGGCAGTGTTTGAATGTCACCGTTATTTTTCAACACTTACAACTTCAAGAGAGAAGGCTCAGTCTCCCTTGATTAATATTAAAGCTTAAGCTAAATTCACCTAGTCCTTAGGACCCGAGGGATTACTTTTAGTTCGTTACTTCTGTGTGTCTTCTCCCTGGTGGTCACTTAGGAATATGGGGAGACATGAATAAATTATCTTGTTTTCTTGTTCTGATAATACCATATTGCAGTCTTGGAATAACTTTCTAATCCCACTAATTGTTTTTAAAGAAATAACACAATTTTGATTTTGCAAATTTTATCACACCAAGTTCTCCACAATCGGGTACACCAAGATCTTACCACTGAAACCACTCGTTGTGTTAAGCAGATGCTAATTTTGAAATATGTATGGATGGAATTAAGTTCCGTTACTATCCAAATATGCCAACCACTTCCATGGCATTTGGAATTATGCAATGGAAAACATTTCCAGTGATGCCCTTTTATGTGTTAATTTTGCAAAATTTATTCTCAATTATAATTTCAAATCACCTGAGAAACAGAAGAAAATTAGAAGTTATATAAAAACCAAGAAGTTATTTAAATTTAGCATTAAAAAAACATTTTTAATTAATTGGCACAAACTGACGATATTCTATATTTAATAAGCCAGTTCTGGTTGACATTTGCCAAACTATGACATATTGAATATATTGTTTTTGTCCAATACCCCTTTAAATTAAGAAAAAAATTTAAAGCAAAGGGTATAAAATAATTTACTCCCATGAGACTCAGGAAACTTTAATTAGATACCCCTTAAAGGAAGAAATTTGCTCTTGCTAATTTTTTTTTTTTAAATCTGTACTTTAAATGACCTTTAAATTTCAAGATTTTTTTCAAGACACAATTGTCCAGTCTTCATATTAATGAACGTGGCAGATATTTTAATTTCCTGCACATCTGCCAAGTCTCTTCTGTTTGGAACAAGATTTAATTGTAAGGTGATTCCTTTTAAAAAAGAAATACACTTTCTCATAAGTTGAAAGAATTTTTAAAATATATTTTGGCCATCTACATCTTTGAAACACTGCAAATAACTTCAAGTTTAAAAATTCTCCTCTATATTAACTTGGGGCAGCTTTGGCTCTTCAATTTTTCAGTACTACTCTCTTGCTTTCCTTTTCAGCGTTGCATTTATTTAAAATATACATTTTTAAATCACATTGCCATTGAACGTGGGCCAAATGCTTTGAAAGAGTAAGTGTAGAGATTGGAGGAACGGGATGAAATGTCTATAAATAGCAATTCTTTGTGCAGCATCTACCGTAGAAAAACATGTTGTGTAACTCTGCCATGCAACGTAAATAATGACAGTAATTTGCATTTTCTGATTATTGTGCATTCTCGAATTGAATCTGTAGTCTTTTGCCAATATTAAGATCTATTTCCCACTTCATTATATCTCCCAGGGTCCCTAGTATGATGAGAGAGGGAGATAAACAGTACCCTTGTTCTGCATACACATTGTATTATACGACAGGTACACATCTCTGCATGTTCAGCATCACAAACCTAAAGGCAGTGTGTGGTCCACGGCTGGACCTACACCAAACACAGCCAGGGTAATACACTACACTTCCATCACCTCTTTATTGACCCCTTTTTCTCTTTTGTAACCATGATAACCCCAGAGATCCCAGCCCGGGGCAATTATGCCAGACTCAAAGCAGAGAGAATCAGGAAAGTTTCCAGAAGAAGAAATATTTTTAAAATTTTACCAGCCTGGAGGACCTATTATAGAATAATTGGGATTGAGTGATTGACCGGACTTATTTTCTACTGTAGACTCATCACAAAGACTAAGCAGGATTTTTTTTTCCCCCAAGCAATTAAGCCTCAGAGTCCTGGGGTGTTGGGTTTGCCTAGCTCAGGAGAGCTTGGATGCCCAGGAACTTTGGGACTTGGAGTTGAATTATCAAAATGCTTCGCCCTTAGAGGAAAGGAGGTGGGTGTGTTGTGTGAGACGGGAATAGTGCGATTCCCCGAAGAATTCCACACAAGGGATGCAGAAGAGCAGTGAGGAGCAGGATGGTGGGGTAAGAGATACATCGTGTGGTACCCAGGGCTTATCAATTGAAATGTGCACACGATTTGCCTGGAGTTTTGATTCAGAAGGTCTAGAGTGGGTCCAGAGGCTGCATTTCTACCACGCTCCCAAGGAGTGTCGATACTATTGGTCCTAGGACCCCACTTTGAGTAGGAGGTGAGGAGGCGCAGCTGGATCTCAAAGGAGGGGCAGAGGAAAGTCTAAACTTCAAACCCTGCGCCCCCGGAAACAATGGCAAACGTTCTGAGTTGTACACTGAGGGAAAGGAGACGATTATCAACAGAGCTGCTCACCTTCAAAGGGAGCATTTCAGTCTGTACACAGAGCATTTATTCCAACAGACTCCAGAAAGAATTGAAGACTAAAAGCCCTTCTCCTAAATGTCTGGCCTATTTCCCCACAACCTCTTAGGCTTTTTAAATGACCCTGGGGAAAGGAAGGAACCCAACTCCCATAGACTGAATTTCCAAAATACCTTGGCTTGAGGGAGGAACAGTAGAGGACCTAAGCCAAATATATTTAATTTGGAAAAATTAAGAAATGTGAATTTTGGGGGGGCCCAAATATCATGGAACAAATTCCTATGAGTTACCCTTTCAATCTCAAACTTCAAAAGGAATAGATTCAGGAATCAATAAATAACCATCCATCAGTTATTCAACAAATGTTAGGGGATGATGAATAATTTCCCTAAGCCCTGATGTGGGGCATTTTGGGGCTTCTGACAAGACAAAGTAGTTGGAAGGAGCAAGTGTACCAAAAGATCTGAGGATTTAAGTCCTTATCAGTCAGTAATTTTTGTCGTCGTCACCAAAGAAGATGGCCCTTCCCCTTATACACACTCTTCAAATTGCTCTTTGAGACTTTGTTTCCTCCTTCACGTCCTTGCTCTTCATTTAAACATAATTTCACCAGTATAAACACATTCAGGAAAAAGCCCCGGTTTGATTTTCTTCTGCCAGCATCTTCCAAAGACAGCCTTGCATCCCATTCTCTCATAAAAACACATCTTAAAAATAAACAAAGGCAGTAAGTGCTGTGTCCAAAGCCAAGTTTGTTCCAAAGTTGAGAGTAATAAAATCCAGGGCTCCCTTCCCTAATTCAATTTCAAGAGCAAATGCCTTTCATTGGTAATGTTGTTTGTAACCTCTGATATGGCCGTCTCCAGAACCTGATGTTTTATTAAAGCATTTCCAAATCTGGTTCTGATTATGTAAGAAAAGTTTGTGCCTATGCTCATCAGTGTCACAATCGTATGCAGATACCAATCTGACTCGTCCTGATCCTCCAAAATGTCTAAAATCGAGGCAGAAGGTAAGAAAGAATTACTACATCTTTTGCGGGGTCATCTGTCCATGAGAAGTCAAAAAATCACAAAGTGATCCTACAGTATTTCTGCTTGGCTCGCAGTTTTGTTTTGTTTGTTTGTTTGTTTGTTTTAATTAGATGCCAACATTTAACACACAGGAATTTCACATACAAATCCAAATTTTTAAAAAAAATCCAAATTTCCGGTTTCTCTTGAAAAATCAAGTCTGGCAACATTTGGTTGCTGTCCTGAATACTGGGGTGGTGGACATTTAGTGATCCTTTGGCCGCAGCATCTGAACCCCTCTCCTATGTTCAGGGATTGTTCCCAGCTCACAAGGCTTGGTGGGAAGCAGAAGTCTTTCCCACCATTCAAGCTATATGCCAAGCACTCACTAGCATGCTACCCAGGCTTGGCCATTTGACATGTCTCCCAGGCTTTTAAGCGGGGCGCTAGTTTTTAGAAGAATCCAGTACAGGTGAGAACTGATTAGTGGTTCTGATAAAAATGATGAAAGAAGATTCTAGGAACTATGGGGGCAGTAGCATCCAAAGGTCAGCAGCTGCAAGTTTCCTTACTGGATTAGTTCTGTGGAGTAATTCTGACCATGGTTTCAGTTCCATGGCCGGTCTGTGTCCTATTTTCCAATGAGCCTGCCTGCTCATTGTGAGCTATTTAATATGTCGTGGCTAAATTCCTTTTCTGCTTAAACCTTCGATCTACAAACTCGGCCTCCTTGAGGCATAGTTTCCACACAACCCTCTTCCTTTATATATGAACTTCCAAGCTACTTATACACACGTGAGCTTGTCTTCATCTCTCTTTCTCTTTAAAGTGATAGCATACAGTGGTACCTTGGTTTTCTAACATAATCCATTCCGGAAGACCGTTTGAGTTCTGAAACATTAAAAAACTGAGGTGCGGTTTCCCCACAGAAAGTAAATGCAAAGTGGATTAATCCATTCCAGACCTTTAAAATCAACTCCTAAAACTACAAATTTAGCATGAATTTTACTATCTAATGATACCATAGATCCACAAAATTTACGGCATTCGTAAACCGAAATGTTCATTAACAGAGATGTTCGAAAACCAAGGTACCACCGTATTGGCATTGGAAGAGAGGCTAAAGATCCTGTAACGCAAGGATAAGCAAAGTAATGAGAAGCTTCCCAGAGGAGCTGCTCCCATTTCCCCTTGCATCTCATTGGGCAATACTGGGTCACATGCTCACCCTGTAAGCCAATCAGAGGATGAGGGGTTGCTGTGACTGGCAACCCTGGGGCAGTAGTTCAACTTTGGCTGAATATTAAAATCATCTGGGGAGCTTTTTAAAATGCCAATGCTGGGTCCCTACCCCCAGAGGCCCAATTTAATTGGTCTGGCTGGACTTCTGGCACTGGAATTTTTTTTTAAATCCTCAGGTGCTTTTAACCTCTCTCTAGTTCAACCTCCCACCCCTCTCCATTTTATAGGTCCTAATACTGAGGTCCAAAGAGATACTAAGTAACTTGCCCAAAGAATTATACCTTCAAGTAAGAGCAAAAACAAACACAAACAAAACCACACACACACACACACACACACACACACACACACAAATGACATTTACTAAGACACATTTGTTTTTCTGTAATATGCATGTGAGCACACATTCTTTTTCTTAGAAAGTGAAGTCATGGAGAGCTCAAGGACTGAGAAGCAGTAGGTAGGGCAGTGGTTCTCAAACTCGATTGCATCAGAATCCCCCGGAGTCCACACAGGTGGCTGGGCCCACCCCCAGAGTTTCAGATTCAATAAGTTTGGGGGAAAGAATAATGAACACTTCTAACAAGTTCCCAGGGGATGCTACTGCTGCTGGTCTGAGGACCACACTCGTATAGTGGCTAAGAGCGGAGGCTATAGAATCGTAGTATCTTGGGAAGACCTGGTTCTGCCCGACACCTTGTCAGAACATGGGCAAGTTACTTAGCATGTCTATGAAACAGGGCCAATGATAGTAGCTTGGGCTTATCACAACAATCGAGTGAGTATAATAAACATATGGCACGTAGAACACTGCCTGACCTATAGTAACTGTCTAATGAATATTAGCTATTAGCATTCATTCATTCACTGAACAATTCCTTTGAGCCAGGCACTGTTCCTGGCACCAGGAGTCCAGTGGTGAATAAGTCAAAGCTTAGCCTCTCAATGAGCTTACAATCCACTGGGGAGGCAGACAATAGATAACCTTGTAAATACCTAATATCATGTCACACAGAAGAATTCTGTATTCCAAGGAAACTGACGAGCAGGTACACACAGAGTTTTATGAGAACTTGGTCCAGTCCTGTTTGCATCTACCAGCTCGAGGACTGGTGGCATCATGCTTCTAACACAAAGGTCCCAGAACAAGATGGCTTTTACTATGGCGGTTGAAGGAAGCCCAGGTTATGGCATTTTAGTCATGGTTCTCCACAGAAATAGAGCCAATAAAAAAATGTGTGTGTGTGTGTGTGTGTGTGTGTGTGTGTGTGTGGTTTATATTTACACTTAGATTTATGTACATTTTAAAACATACAAGTATTTCTATATTCTACATTCTACATTAAATATATATTATTAGTATATAACACGTGTAACATATAACATATTGTACATTAATAATATAGTTATATAACTATTTTATATTTTTAATATTTTATATATTCACATTTATATTATATATACCATAGGAATTGGCTAAAGCAAATATGGAGGCCAAGAAATCCCACAATCTGCTGTCTGCAAGCTAAAGACCCAGGAAAGCTGGGGATTTAATTTAGTCTGAGTCCAAAGACCTGAGAATCAAGAGCACACATGTTGGAGGGCAAAAGAGGGGTGTCCCGGCTCAAAAAGAAAGCAAGTTCACCCTTCCTCCGCCTTTTTGTTCTTTCCAGGCCCTCAGCAGATTGGACGACGCCCACCCACATTAGTGCAGGTAGTCTTTATTTAGTCCGCGGATTCAAATGCCAATCTCTTGCAAAAACACCCTTAGAGACAACCCCAAAAATAATATTTTACCAACTCCCTTAGCTCAGTCAAGTTGACACATAAAAATAACCCTCACAGGCATAGTCACACCAGCCAATTCTTTAAGTTTTGTTTGAGAGGAAACATTTGAAACAAGATGTCATGCAGGGACTCAGCCCTCATTCCCGAACAAGAATGCAAGATATGGTGAGGCCGAAAAGAAACAACAACAGAGCCATAGATAGAGGAGTCATACCACCACATTCTCGATGGCGACTGGTCAAGACACAGGAAGTAAGATCAACACGATCTGCAATCCACAATCCGCTTGCTAACCGCAATGACTAGCTTGCTAACGGTAATTGCTAGCCGTAATCCGCCATCTGCTTCTCTGCCAACCAACTAACCAACCCCCTAGCGTAGCCATGGCAGTTATAGTAGTGGCTAATGGCTAACTGGTTACAGCTGATGGCCATCTACTACTCAAGCCAGCACCTTTCCACGTGAGGCTGAGAGCCTGGAAACGGCTATCTGGGACTCTGTCCCCACACAAGAACAGATGGGTGGCCAGCTAGTGTTATTAGGTTGGTGCAAAAGTAATTGCGGTTTAAAAGGTTAAAAACAATTGCACCAATAGAAGGGAAGTTATTTCATTGAATCCTCACAATCATTTGGGGGTAGATATTATTGGAGAAGGAGAGAAGCAACTTGCCCTAAGCTAAGTGGAAAAAGTGGCGTGTTAATGATCTGAACAACTAGTATTAGAGTTGGCCTGGGAGGAAGCAGAGGGTAGAGGCACTGTCATACCACAAGCCACATCTGACCCCCTGCTTCTGAATCCCCAGGCAGGCGCTAGGGTGAAGCCATACTGCCATCATGTATTTGCTCACTGTCCCTCTACTCTGCTCCTAACACAGGTGACAGTGATACAATAAAATGCAAGGAGCAGCTACTTCTGAATCAGAACACCCTGACTCCAGGCCAGCCTCATCTCCTCTCAGTATTGGCTTTCTCAACGTGTAAAAAACAAACAAACAAAAACTTTATTATGGATGTAACAGACACTCTTTCCTGGGAAATACCAGCAACATAGAAGAAAAGTAGTTCATTCTCCCTTCACCTCCAGAAAAACACTAAAAATTTGATACCAATTCTCAGTATTTTCAGTTCACAGGGACCCTGTCTTCTATGCCTGTTGACTAGCCCTTTCCAGTTACACATATTAACCTAATTGGAAGTTTATTTTTTTGTTTTCACTCTGGACTTGTTTCTGGAGGTTGGCTCTCTAAATATTGTTGGGTGAGGGACATGGATTTGGGAGACAGATTGGAGCTGTGTTTGTTTGGAGTTGTTTTTCAATTCAAAGTACTCACCTCCCTGTTTTGGGGCCAAAAGGTTTTTCAAGCCTCTTTTCGTTTGGTACTTACATTTAAGAGCTGGCGTGTCATTTGGGGTTATTTTTTAGGCCTGGCAGCTTTCTGATCCTTTGAAGGGCGAGTGTTTGAACTTTGGTGATGGCAAAATTGGTTTTGGCCATGACACTTTAATTTGTAATGATGACTGGCGATTGCAGGGGTGGCCTCACCTCCCCTACCCGCATCTCACTGGGCTCAGGAAGCCTCTTGGCACGGAAGAGAGGGCAGCGCGGGCTAGAAGCGGGGAGCGGGAGGGAAGCCAGAGGCCGGCGCTTCACGGTAACCAGGCAACCGGCGCCTTAGCAACAGAAAGGGGCGGGACCGAGAGAGGAAGTCGGAAGGCTGCGACTAAACCTCGCGATAGTTGCTTTTGCGCGCGAACTCTAAGAGCCGGGGTCCCCGGGTTACATTGGGGCTTTTCGCCGTGCAGGCTCCTGGGGGACGCGACGACCCCCGCGGATCCGGACACCTTCATCACCCCACCATGGAAGCCTCGGCGCACAAGCAGCAGGAGCAGCCCGCGGCGACCAAGATCAGGAACCTGCCCTGGTAGGAGGAGGCCTGGCTGCCGCGGAGAAGGGGCCGGCCGCTCGGGAAGGCGATGGTCGGGGTGCGCAAGGGGCCGGGCCGCCCCCGACCTGCGGTGGGAGGGAGCCGCAGAGGTTCGCCTCCACGCCTCCCAACCCCCCAATTCCCCTCCGTTCTATTTATGACGTTTGCCAGATCTCCCTGCTCCCCTCCGTCCCACTCCTTTTAGGGAAGAAGAAAGCGGCTTTCGCACCTGGGTGACAGCACCGGGGTTTGATCCCGCGTCTCTGACATTGCATTGGCCACCGTGCCAGAATGGCCTCTTCTCTCTTGCCACAATCTTCGATGTGATTGGTCAAATTCTAAAACACAATAACAATACTCCCTAGTTGACTTTTACTTAAATGGCTTCCTATTAGATTATCAGGCACTCTAGATGTTTGATCTTTACAAAGACCCTAGGAGGTAGGTATTCTTCACTATTCCAGTTCTACAGTTGGAATACAACCAAAAGGGTAAATGACTAGCCTCAGGGCCAGAGCTGGAAGATACATTTGGATTTGAATCCAAGTGGTCTGAATTCAGAGCCTGCATTTATTTACTTCCACAGCTATGTCCTAATGATATTTTAAAGGCTGATGGCAGTTCGCTTGATTTCAGAAATCTTGTTCTTGTCTAACAACGGGTTCCATTTGTTTTTATTATGTTAAAAATGCATGCAATTTACACTTGTAACCATTTTAAAGTGTACGGTTCCGTGGCATTAAGTGCGTTCAGAACGTTGTGCAACCATGCCACTATCTAGTTCCAAAATTTTCATCACCCCTAATGGAAATCCCATACCCATTGGCAGTCACTCCCCTCCCTACCCGCAGCCCCTGGCA
Source organism: Rhinolophus sinicus (assembly GCF_036562045.2). Taxonomy (NCBI): domain Eukaryota; kingdom Metazoa; phylum Chordata; class Mammalia; order Chiroptera; family Rhinolophidae; genus Rhinolophus; species Rhinolophus sinicus. The sequence continues at coordinate 28,207,004 of NC_133765.1, read as the reverse complement.
ACCACTAATCTGCTTTCTGTCTCTATGAATTTGCCTATTCTGGATATTTCATATACATACAGTCAATATCTGGCTTTTTGTGACTGGCTTGTTTTCACTTACCATGTTTTCATGGTTCATCCATGTTGTAGCATGTATCACACTCCATTTCTTTTTATGGCTGAATAATATTCCATTGTATGGCTATACCATCATTTATCCATTCATATGTTGATGTATACTTGGGTAGGAATTCAGTTTTGAATTCACACTGAAATAATAGGCACCCATCCAGGTTGAGGTTACAGGCAGACAGCTGGAAAGGTGAAAGTGGAGTGGAGTTTATCAACCTCAGCATTATGGACATTTTGGGCCAGCTCTGTGGGGTGGGGGGTAGGGGGGCCTGTCCTGTGCAGTGTAGGATGTTTAGCCACATCCCTGGTGCCTGCCCACTAGATGCCAGTAGCACCCTCCACCCAACTGTGACAACTGAAAATGTCTCCAGATAGCACCAAATGTTCCTTAGGGGACAAAACCACCCCTGGGTGCGAACCCCAGGTCTGTATTCAAATTTAAAGGGTTTTGTGTCTCTTCCTCTTTGAGTTAGGATATGAAAGGCTTCTTGGGCATATAACAAAACGTTCTTGCATTTATAATTGTTGTAATCCATGCTGAATTGTATTTCAGGGTTGAAAAATACCGGCCACAGGCACTGAGTGACCTCATTTCTCATCAGGACATTTTGAGTACCAGTAAGCATCCATGTGTCGTTTGCTGTTATCCTAGTTGAAGGACCTGTATACATTTCTTGGTGCTCTTGTCTCTGCTAAGTAATAACTTGGAAGACTCTGATTGAGCTTCGTGGAATGTAGCTGTAAGAGTTGCATCCTTCAGATGTTTTGATGCCTGCATCTGCCTCTGATTTGCACATAGGGTTGAAGTGCATTTAGCCCAACTCACGTGCCCACAGTGAATGAAGCAACTCTCAGCAACTGATGGGGTCTCTCTTTCTTCCTGATCCTCAGTTCAAAAATTCATCAGTGAAGACCGACTGCCACACCTGCTTCTCTATGGTCCTCCGGGAACAGGAAAGACGTCCACCATCCTGGCCTGTGCTAAACAGCTATACAAAGACAAAGAATTCGGCTCCATGGTCCTGGAGGTAAACAGGAGGGTTATTCTTACTCGACAAGGGACTCAAGTCTCTTAGTTGTGCTAGTTTCGTTTCACTTTACAAGTAAGTTGTCCACCTGGTGGTTGGGAAAGAAGCAGATGTAAAATAAGAATATTTCAACTCACTTTTTACTATAATTGGAATTTTGGTCTGGATGGGCATTAGCTAGAGGGCAGTTGTAGGGCTAAGTGTTTTTCTGTGCTGTTGACAGCTTATACCCACACACTCCGTGGTCGCTCGGTGAGTGACCGCTCGGTTGCTGGGTATGTCCCATGTGCTCCGTCAGATTGACTACAAGCTCTTTTGCCCTTGAGCTCCTGGTTAGGTTTGGCCAATAGGGGCCCTGGGAGTCTGGGGAAAGGAGAATGATGCCTGGTCCTGCTCTGGGGGCCGCCACAGGCTGACAGCGTCCCGTCCTGCAGGACACATAACACTGCCTTCTCCAGGTGCCAACACCATGCCCATTAACCCCATAAGACTTGGGGGTGGTAGTGGGCCCCAGTAGTCCCTGAGGTATTGCATAGCTCTCATGGTTCCCACACCCCATGAACACCTTTAAAAATAACTCTTCATGTAATTCTCTTCAAATTGCTGAATCTGAGCATGCCATCTATTTACTGCTGGAACTCAACTGACACACTTAGATTATAAAATTCTAAATATTGTCTATTGCACGAAAGAAATGTTTAACTTATTTATTTTGTTATATGTCTTAGAACCTTGCTGCCACTAATGTTCTTATCTCAATGTATTAAGAACTTGGCAACTTGTGGGTTGCTCTAGGTTTGGTAGCTAAAATGAGCGTCCTTCTACTCATGCCAGAGGTGCTGTTTACTTGACTGGTCCAATTGATTATTCCTCCAGAATATGTCAGTGATTGTCCTTGAAAGGGGGGAGAAAAATGAGACATTTACCTTTCAGAATGTAATGTCATGATCTAATGAGTTGTGAGTTTTAAATGCAATTGTGATCTTGTTTTTTTTTATACTGATTATCTCTTAGCTGTCATTAGACATGGAGATGTAGCTTGCTGGGCTGGATTGATGAAAAAGAGACATTAATTCATAGATAGCACGCCAACATGTTTTTCATTTGTTCTGGCTTCTCTCTTCCACCTTTAGCTGAATGCTTCAGACGACCGAGGAATAGATATCGTTCGGGGACCAATCCTGAGCTTTGCTAGCACCAGGACAATATTCAAGTAAGAAATATTTGCATAATTTCTCTCCCTAGGTATTTTGATCAGTGAGATGAGCTTAATTTTTTTAACCTTCCCCTTTGCCAGTTTCTAAAGGTTTAAAAATAAAAATGACAAAAACAGCCATGAAAAAGAGATAAAGTGCAGGGACGGTGGTAAATGTTAAAATGCAAATGTTAAAAGATTATCTAAGTCTGTATTAGCAAGATCTTTGGGGAAGCACTAGCTTCATTTTATTAGTCAGCCGAGGACTGATTACATGAGCTAGTTTGAATTTAAACAAAAACGAATTGAGATCAGATGGATAACTAGGATGGTGGTAAAAAAAAAAAGAAAAAGATGAAAAGATAGGCATGAGTGAAGGTGGTGGAAAAAGCAGCACTAGAGTAATTGGATACCATGGGGAAGAAGAGTTAAAGGAGTGACGGGGCATTTCCTCTGTGTGACCACAGATGTCTGCTTTGGTCGGAGTTCTAGGAGAAAGGGACTCTGAAACAGGGCCCCATGGCACAAATGGGAAGATAGAGGTTGGGGCCTGGAGGTTGAAGTGAGATTGAAGAACTCGTTAGATGGTACCAATTGTCTTCTAGGAAAGGCTTCAAGCTAGTGATCCTGGATGAAGCTGATGCTATGACTCAGGACGCCCAGAATGCCTTGAGGAGAGGTAAGAGCTGCGAAGTACAGGGCGTTGGCTGACGAGCACATCAGGAGAACTGGCAGCTGGAGACATAAGGGAGGACATGGCTTCTTTTCCATTTTCGTTCACCTTCTGACCCAGAGAAATCTCTGTATCCCTTTCCCTGTGTCTCCCATCTGATGATCTAGACAAAAATGTCTCCATATCGGGGGTTTCCCCTTTGAGCAGCTTGAAGACGTAAGCCTTGTTGGGACTTGTAAGTATGACCAGACACTGATGTTTCATCCTCCTTTTCAGCTGGGTTCAACTTCAGGGTTGGGAATTTGTATCATTTGATGGAAGGTTCTGGAAAGTCTTTTCATTCCTCAACTGCATGGATAGATCGTTCTGCTGTTGGTGCCCTTCGATACAAAATAGCCAGGAAAATAATGCTGGCACTTTAGTCACACTCAGAAAGCTGACATTACTTCAGTACTTGCCAAGTGCGTGATTTGGCAGGGAAGGGAGAGTGTCCTGTGACATGTCTGTCTTAAGGGGCCTGGGGCAGTTCATTTCTGGAAAGGACATTCATGATCTCTCTCATTAAGTTGCTGAGGTCATGAGCTAGGAGAGAAGGATGACCTTCCAGAGATCTGGGTAGGAGGAGTGGATCGTAGCCAATGTTTAAGACGAGGAGGACAGACTATCTTCTGGTCCTCGAAGCTTTGGCCGTCTTTCCTTGGCATCTCGTTCTGAAGAGTGACTGTCAATCTGGGCAGATCCCTGTGCAAAAACATTGGGTGCTTACCAAATGGAACTGTGTCCTAAGCAGTCTGATTTGGGGTTGTTGCTGTCTTGAATGCTCTAAGACTTTGAGGCAAAGCTACCCCTTCCCACCTAATAGCAGGTGGAGCATTGTCAACCTGCCAAATAGAATTGCATGCAAAAGGGCATGGATACTGGATTTTATATCTTCATGGAATGGGATGGCAAGAGCATCAGAGTCATAGCGAGTCATAAAAAAGGAAGCGTTTTATAAAATTCTGTGGTGACACGTTTGTCATCTTTTGGAGAATGGCTGATTCCAGGCCGAACCCCCCCTCAGCGGCACCCTCGCATTACAGTAGCATCCCCACTTGTCTGCATTCTTGAATTTTTGTTGCATACTTGTTTCTTGTACCCTTCATGTGACCATAGAAAAGTTCAGGACTTCTGGGTCCTGTGAAGAATGAGAATGGATATGAGGAGGCTTTCTTTTCTTTTGCCAGTGATTGAGAAATTTACTGAAAATACCAGATTTTGCCTCATCTGTAACTATCTGTCAAAGATCATCCCGGCCTTGCAGTCCCGTTGTACAAGGTTCCGATTCGGTCCCCTGACTCCTGAACTCATGGTTCCCCGCCTGGAACATGTCATAGGAGAAGAGAAGTAAGTATGTGGAAAAGCAGGAAAGGTGAGGGTCTTGGGGACTGAGCGCAGTGGTTCTGGGATGACTGGCTGGTTTACAGTGAAAGGTGATGTTTGTCAACGACTCAGCCAAGTGCCTGGTGCAGGGTAGGCATCAGGGGCTGTTCGCTGCTGTCATTGTCTCTGGTATGTGACAGATATTCTTCATAAAAGTCATTTGGTTCTTCCCTTGTTTGCATTCTCCTCCCCTGGAAGCTGTCCGAGTTTCCTCCTCCTCTTTTGTCATTGGAAACTGCGTGCTGCCAATTCCCTTCTGCTAAGATGCCTCCAGCCTTTTTTGACTAGAAGAGAAGGTACTGAGATAGTACATTCTGTGTCATCAGATGCCAAGCAAGTAGCCAACTTGAGCTGCTGCTTATTTGAAAGGAGGTGCTTTGGCTCTGGTCACACATCTCACCAGTGCTCTTTCCTCTCCAGATAACATAATTCAAAGCCAGGTGCTCAACATAGCAAGGCCTGGTTCTAAATAAGGGTCTTTGTAGACTTTTGAGTGGGCTGTGACAACTAATGTGAAACTGTCATCCCTAAAAACCAGAGTAAGTTCTTGATTCTCTAGATCAGGAAATTACTGTTAACTCCATCCTTCCCTTTTTTTTCCTCATTGTTTCAAAACCTGAGTCATTCCAGGCCATCTAATTGTCTTGGTGAATGCTTGTACTCTTAAGGGCGTCTCAATCTCTTCTGCCTGTTTCCTTTCAGAGTTGATATAAGTGAAGACGGGATGAAAGCACTTGTGACTCTTTCCAGTGGAGATATGCGAAGAGCTTTGAACATTTTGCAGGTATGATGCTACTCATGGCAAATCGCAGGTCGTTGCTTTGGAACAATTGTTCCAGAAAGACATAAGCAACAGCATAACCAGTCTGTAAATTCAGAAATCTAGAGCTGGTCAGACCTCCATCTCCTAATGTGCCAGTCATCTCCTTCTTTCAATTATGTTTTGATTCATTGCAAGAATAATTTGTTGCAAAAAAGGGGACGATAGGGAAGGAGTCTGCAACAAGCAGCAGCCTCCTCTGATGAGGCCAACTCTTCCCAGTGTAAAAACTACAGGGTTTGAGTTCCCCTGTGCCCTTGTAACATTGCTGCCTCAGCAGTTTCCTCCTGACCTGTTTGCAAACTTGGCAGCTGCTGTGACAGCCACCGTGATTCTCTCCCTGTCTGCACAGAGCACCAATATGGCCTTTGGGAAGGTGACAGAGGAGACTGTCTACACCTGCACAGGGCACCCGCTCAAGTCAGACATTGCCAACATTTTGGACTGGATGTTGAATCAAGACTTCACCACGGCCTACAGAAGTATCCTTTCTCGATCACGCCAACGGCACATTATGTGCCCAAGGCCTGACCTTGGCGCCAGGCTAGTCAGCACCTACACCTTACGGGCAGCTGGTTTGGGGAGCAAGATGGTTGTGGGTGGAGTGAGTACTTGTCTTCAGTGCCCCCAAGTTCTTTCTGAGGGTCTCTGACCTGGGTACAGCTTGAAGCCACTTCACTCACAGATGGAAGACACAGTTAGACCTTGGAATGGAAGATGCAGTGTTTTTCAACTGGTCTGTTACTCTTCTTTTGTCGTGAAATTAAAAGCTAGGTGTAGTGATACAGAGCCTTTCGGGGCATTTGGAAGTCATGCATTTGGCTCTGTTCTCTAGTTGACAGAGATACAACTGTATCTTTTTTATATGTATTTAGGAGCCCTGAATCTGTGATATAAAATCTGATGTTATTGAGAAACACTTTTTCTTTTTAATTGAAGAATATTGGGGAACTGTGTTTCTCCAGGGCCCATCAGCTCCAAGACATTGTCTATCAATCTAGTTGTGGAGAGCGCAGCTCAGCTCCAAGTCCAGTTGCCATTTTCAATCTTTAGTTGCAGGAGGGCACAGCCCACCATCCCATGCGGGAATTGAACCAGCAACATTGTTGTTCAGAGCTTGCGCTCTAACCAGCTGAGCCATCTGGCTGCCATCTGGCTGCCCCTCCGGCAGCTAGTTGTGGAGGATGCAGCTCACTGGCCCATATGGGAATCAAACTGGCAACCCTGTTCAGAGCTCACACTCTAACCAACTGAGCCATCCGGCCGCCCCACAACTGCTATCTTTCAGAAAGACCTTATTGAAGATGAAAACATGGTAATAAGAATGGGAGTTCACCATATGCAGTTTCAGATTGAAAGAGACAACAAAAAAAGCCCCCATTTTGAAAGTCCCTCACCAGGGTTTGGATTCAAAATTCTCTGCAGCGGCGTTGTTCTGGAACTTGTTCCCTTTGCCTTAACTGCTCCTCTAGATATTATGGACTTGAAAACTCTGAAGGGGTTGGCACTACATGATATCCTGACAGAGATACACTTGTTTGTGCATAGAGGTAACTTGCATTATCCCCTAGTTTAGAAGCTGTAGAGGTGGCATGCTTTGTGGCTAAGAGTGGTTAGACGGAACATGAGGCTTCTTCATTTTTGAAGCAAAAAAACAGGAATGAAGTATAAACCTGAGCCCTCATTGTTATTTAAAACTTTGTTCCACAAGTACTCTGAACCTCAAGGACTGCTGGGGAGAGAGTGGAAACTAACTTTATTTCTTTGAAGGGTTGGTATTTTACAGCTCTAAGTCGTGTATTTTATTTCACATTTCTAAAAGAGTATTTTCCCCAAAAGGAGATCTATCTTCTTGTAAACCAAAGCTGTCTTAACTAAACTATCTTAAATTCCACACTTGGTTGTATCTTCTATAGAGAATTGGTTCTCAACCTTGCCAGCATGTAGGAGTCACCCCTCGTACCCACCATGACCAACCGGTTGGCCTTTTGGGGGTATCCGAGCATCAGTGTTTTTTCAAGCTCTCCAGGTGATTTGTTGTGCAGCCTTTTGGAGCTCTTTCCTCCACAACAGCCAACGGCACAGACAGTTGGGTCCGTGAATGTTGGTTCTGCTGGTACCTTTACAGGCATTTTCCTAGCTGGCTGGAGGGCGTTAGCCTCTGCACTCGATTGTGGAAGCTAAGCGGAAGCTGACTTTTAAAAATCAATGGTTTATGTTGAAGAATTGGGACAGCAAGCGAGAACTCAGCTTTTACAGAGCTACTCAGTTGCTAAAAGGGCCGTGTTGATGACGCTTCTGTGCTCTTGTGATCACTTTGGAATCTGCTAATTTTTTCTTTTTGGTTTTATTCTGAAGACTCACAAAATGGGTTGGATAAAAACTGAAAACCTATACAATTTTTATATCCTTAGTGATCTGAGGCCCTTCAAGAAAAGTTTAGGGGTACCCATCTGATGTGTTAGCCACCTCAGACTTGTCTGCTGGGACTTTTTTAAAATAGTAGGGAGTGACAGACCGCACTCATTTGATTTTGTTTTTTCCCCCAGTTGACTTTCCATCTTCAGTTCGAATACATTTATTGACTAAAATGGCAGACATTGAGTGAGTATTTCCCAATTTTAATTCTTTTCCTTTTTCCCCGTGGGTTTGTTCCTACTTTCCTAGTTTCACCTTTTTTGTCTAAATCATTTTGTCTAAATCATTGTCCAATCATTTTTGTCTAAATCATGGCACAGCCTAGCTTTTGGTGGGATTGACTAAAACGTGGGGAAGGGTATGAGTTGCTTATTTAAAGACCATGAATAAACACAAGGACAGGTATAGCTCAAGTCCATATTTGAGATAAAGACATCAAAGGCTTGGTCCACATTGGTTCTGGAAATGCCCTTGTTACTCTAGAAGCCTGCTTCAGTTCAGACCTCTATGTGTGGGAACAATCAGCTGTCCAGCTTTAAGGCATTTTGGCATAAACCATATTGGGGGGAAAACATAAACTCAATTTTCCACTTTGCCTGGTTTGGTAAAGTTATTAGCACCCAGTGAAGATGGCAGCTGTCTTTTAAGTAGACAAAAGCACTGGGTTTCAAAATAAGCCCTCAACATAGGCCAACTCCATTTTGCCATCATTAGCTTTTAGATGTACAAATTAGGTGACTTCTTATCACTGCATTGTGAATACTGACTTTGCTTTCAATGGCTTAGTCACTTCAAAGGTGACAAGATGAAGTGCCACTGTCCTGCTTTACTGATTACATCACAGACCACAGATATGTCAGCCAAACTTCCCACTGAATTAAGAGGAAGAAAATCTTAATTATACTTCTTCTCAATGTATTTTGTGGGTGAAGAAATAATCCTTAATTATATAAATTCTGCATGTCTACATACAGGTAGGACCAAGTTAAGTTGAGAAAAATGCAACTGATAATTAACAATTTTTTAAATTTAATTTTTTCTCACCAATTTGAATCAAATTTATGAGTGTTTATGGCAGAGAAGAAAATGTTAGGGGATACATACAAGATTAATATCCAGGATCAATTTTTATTATCTCCTATCCTCTTTCAGCAGATTTTCCCTCTTTGATCTCTTTCGTGGTCTTGTCAAGGGTAGCTGTCTGACATTCTCTATTCTTCTTACCTTTTGTTTGGTTTCTTTTAGGTACAGACTTTCTGTTGGCACCAATGAGAAGATTCAGCTGAGTTCCCTCATTGCCGCTTTTCAAGTCACCAGAGACCTGATTGTCACAGAGGCCTAGACGCTGAGGACCTTGTACTGCAGTTCCCAGGCTCAGCAGTGACGAGAACAGGGGACTCCTTAGGGGATGAGCTGCTGCCTGGGGCCGCTGGATGACGCCACAATCACCCCCGGTCTTGGAAACTCTATTCCAGGCATGGGTGGTGGGCAGACGTATGAAAAGTTACCTTATTTGTGGCTGTCTGGAGCAGAGACGTACAAAACAATTTTAATGTACAGCTGTCTTATGGCACTGCCCACTTTTATTTTATGGGGGGCAGGGGAAGGAGCAAACAACCTTTATTTCAGCCTTAAGGCTTTTACCCTTTAGCTGCTTGGATGACAGGAAATTGGCCTGCCCTATTTTGTTTCAGAATGTAAGGCTTTCACATCTAACGTGGCCCACATGTCTTCCAAATCAAGATAAACGAACATCTCCAAAATCGAGTATAAATATAATCTGTGGCACTGTTTAGAGTAAGTGTTAATGGAATTCTGGCCAAAACTGTTACACTCATGAAATGGACTCAATTCTCTTAAAAACGGGGCTTTCTCTTTGTTCTCTTGAAGTGGAGTTACTAGCAGATTCCTAATTGTGGTGTGGACAGGAGAGAAAATTTTCACTTTAAATTATGCCATTAACGGTCAGAGGTACAACACTCATTTAATGCAGGGAGGCACATGAGATTGAGCCTCACTCTAAGCCTGCAACTGCCGAAAGGCTTAGGACCTGTAAACAAATGTAACAATTTATTTTACAGCAGTTATGCTGCATTTAGATCGTTCTTCACAATAAAAATAAAGCAGCTTTGTTGTGGGTTGTGCTAACAAGTGACTCTTCTTTCCTTAGCCAGTTATAAAGACACTGACTTAATTCCACTTGCATCTATATGAAAACCTTTTCCCCCTGATAGCATGGAATAAACTCTGGAGACCATTCTTTATAAAGGTGTCAAATTCTTGTACTACCAGAAGGGAGAAGTTGGTTAATTCCATCATTCATGTAGGACTCGCCCCCCAAGGACACCAGCGAAGTTTGTACCTAATGGTCAAGTGGGGCCTCCGAGTACACTGTATGTGATTTTTCAAGATAACCACAAAGTTAAAAATTTGCCCAATCCATTCCCAGCTGTCCTGTTGTACGTTTTAAAGGTGATTTTTTTTTCCTTAATGGAAAAAACGAAACGGAGTGCCAAAAGCTTTTAACTTTCTCCTTCAATGAAAGCCTCCTGTCTTGAAATGTTTTTCTTCAAGCAACAAAGGTGGCAGAGGAGAGACTCCTACTTTTTCAACACGCTTTATGTTACACTGGCCTCCATAAAGCACCTATTATGAAAGCGAAAGGATAAGATGTTGCATTTCTTTAAAATAATTTAAAATATATTAAATTTTCCAAAGGCAGATTTTGTTTGAGGTGTCTTGATTAGATAAATATATACCACTGAAGGAGAACAGTTAGTACTTTTCAGGAGCTATATTTGTTGAGGGGTAGAGCTAAAACTGGCTCATTAGTCCAATGAGGTGAAGCAGCAAAGTCAGACCTCGTACATAAGGATATCGGCTGAAGTGATGACAACACCAATTCTTAACAATTAAGGAGACATCTTCACAACTGTTCCACTTAAGTACTATGGTTTTTAACATACCATCAAGAAAAACACAGTTGTACCTTAATATCTGTTGAGAAAACACAAATAAATATGCTAATGAATGGCAAACAACTGATAACCAGCCATTTGAACAGTCATGCAATTTAGGACTAAATCCTTGTGTAACCTGACAGAGGAATTTGTCATCTTCACATGCACACCATTGTTTAAAAAAAAAAACAGCCAATTATAGTGTCTATCGGTCAGGAGCATAGCCTCTGAGTCACCTGTAATTAGTTAAGCTAAGTTAATACCTCCTACCAGAGACAGCTCCATGAAAACTTTGTCCTACTGATCAGAGGGGGGCTAGAGGAAGGAAAGACTTGCCAACATCAAAGCAACTCTGACACAACAGGAGAGAAATTGAAACAACGCCACCACTGCCTCTGAAAGACATGATAAGGACTAGGCAGAAGCCACACTTCCCAGGAGGGGGAGTTTAAACCTGTTTGCCACTGCAGGGAGGCTCGCAAGGCCTCGTTACTTATCCAAACATCAGTAACTGCACTTTGAATCAAAACTACTAGAAAGAGTTCAAAATTGTTTATAAGTGGACTGAAGATTTAAGGGAAGGCTCTGCAGCCACAGAAGTGGAATCCCCTCCCCTATGACTGACTCTCACATGTCATGAGGAAAAAGATCCATTACTAGTTCACTGTAATCTGTTTTTGCTACATTCTATTCACAGTCTCAAAGGGAAATTCTATTTCAATCGAAGACCAGATGTTTGGCCTATTATTCCAGCTACTCCTTTGCCAGGAAGATTTATCCTGCTACAAAGAAAACAGTAAGACTGTAGCATTGCTTAAAAAGTCCTGTATGTGAGGAACTCTTTCATTTTCTTGGGGATTGGCAGTGCTAGCACTTGGTAGGTTGTTAGAAAACTTCGAAGGGCTTTCCGGCATAAGTGCTTCAGTGATGATAGGACCCTAGGAGCTGTCCAGAACTGGACGTGACCGTCCCTTGTCCTGAAACAAAACAGAAAGCAATGCGTTCAGGCAGACCCAGGAAATCTGTTTTCACTGTGATGGATATTACTGTTTCTCCTCTGACTTGCACTAACGGAAGGCTGGCGAGTGAAATGTAACCCTGACTGATGAAAGGGTGTCAAAGCTGTGGTGCTGAATAATTCAGGCTGCTGTGAGGATTATAAGAACGCCAGACACCTTTAATACCAAAGTGCTAACTCTGCTGCACAGACCTTTCTAAATCATACTATGAGTGCAAATGTAACAGGGAGAGTGCCATCTGCTGAATTATAGATGGTCCCTGTCAGGTGGTCTCTGCCCTAGATGGTTTCCCATATAAATTCTGCATCATTTGAACTTATGCTTCCTTGCAGGCTTGGTCCATTAGTTGTCAAGAATTGTAACTCTTTAATTACATTTAGATTAAATATTAAGAGTAATGATAACCTATATTGGCAGAATATTAGGATTTTACATAATCTTGGATTTTCCTTAAAGCCTTCCTCATAGGCGTGAAAATTCTAGATGCTTTCTTTCCTTACAAAGCTACATGGTATACTCAGCAGAAATTGTTGCCCTTCTGTTCAGCTAACAGATACATACCCTGTGGCAATAACTCCACCATGTGGAAAAAATGTGCAGCAAAGACCATTGGTCATAGGAGCAAATGCAATTGGAGTTTTCAGTTCCAGGGCCCAGATCCTGAGGAGTCTGGACGAAAGAGACAAGTATGTTAGCACATCAGCAGACCTGGGGCCAGACCCGTAGGTAATGCTACAATTACTTGCAAACACTAGCTCTGAGCTGTGTAAAGAGATTTCTTTCGTTACCTGTCATCCGCCACGGTGGCCAGGTACAAGCCTTCCGGAGAGAAGCACACCGATCTCAGGGAGCTGATGTGGACATCGCTGTCATCCATGGGGGGCTCAAGCTGGGAGTGGCTGCGGAGAAAAAACAGGGCAGGAAGCCTGAGTGATGGTCCCCTCCACTGTTTATCTTCATCCCCAGGCAGGAGACCAAACTGCCCTGACTATGAAAAGGTTTAAGACGCATCTTGTACCCCGTATGGAAACCTTAGGATTTGCAGACTAGAAAAGAAGATTGGAAAAACAGTGCATTTCCTACGTCTCCAAGTATCTTGTGAAGGGGGCAGAAGGGTTCCTAACACTCCCTGTACTAGTTTCTTTATGCAAAGTAGGTCAGCCCTCACTTGAATGCCACAGAGCAAACTGAAAGTCTTTTTTAGGCTAAGATACATAATTATAGGACTATCTATTATTTGCTTCATAAAACAACAGAGAAAGGGGAAAAAGTAGACCAAATTTGAGAGAACATGAAAATTCATTTTGGAAATAACAGTTTCGGTAGGAGGATCATTCTGAACTTGTTAGTACAGTTATTAGTAAATGGAAAGAAAGAGTCACTGAGGTTTCTTAAAGCTGAATCCAAAGAAGTGCAGCAGCCTCATCTATCAGGAGATGTGAAAGCACTTGGTTCTCAGCTGAGAGCTTAACTGACAAGGAAACACCACTGTCCATCAGCCTTACAATAAGCATCGATTGACTCCACTGTGTCTTTTACCCAGGTTGCCCGGTCCCCTGCCCAGACTCTAAAAGGGACATGTCTAATCCAAGGCAGGTTTCTCACTGGTCACCATACAGGGAAGTCGGAAGCAGAGATCCAGTGCTTACTGGAGTGACCTCAGCCTCTCGCCAGTGTAGGGGTCCCACATGATCACGTCAGTATCGTAAGAAGCCGTGACAAGCAAGGCAGAGTCAGGGGAGAAGTCACAGGAGACAACACTGCTTTGGTGGCCTTCTAGCTTCCGGATCAATGTGTAGGACCGCATGCTCCAGAGAAACACCTGTGGAGAGTAACAGGTGCATGGTGAGGGCTGGAAACAGTGCTTAGGACGTGCACAGTGAGCGCAAGGCACAGCAACGTCCTTCAGGCCCCGTGGCCAAGTGCGTACTCCACTCCCCTGTCCACGGCTCTTCCAGAACACCTCATAGATAGGCTTAAATAAAGTAACAGGTCTGAATTTCTGCGGGGCCTAACCAATGCACATGCTCAAGGAGCTCATTTTCAGGATAAATGGGCCAAACTCAGGAAGACTGCCAGCGGACACGTGTCAGCAAAGGCTTCGGAGCCCTGTGTGCAAACAAGCAGTATGTGCTGACGAAGGCCTAAGCCAAGGGCTATCTTGTCCTTTTCCTTACATCAAACGTAGGGGTCAGGCGTGAACTTCAGAGCTATCGACACGCGGTGGCACCCTGCCAGGCCCTTTTACATCCCCAATGTAGTCAAAGGACCATGGAAATCTGCCCCATGACTACGTCTGACACAGCTCATCACTTGGAACCTTTTTGAGAATCATTCAAAGTAGGATTTTCTTTTCTTTAAGAAAACTCCCTTTCACATAGTCGCAAACCTCCAGTAAATGATTAACCACCTAGGCTGTACCAAATAGTGAATTCTTAACTTGCCCACCTCAGTCACAGCAAACAGTTCCATGCAGATACAAAATTCAAACTGTTCCCAAATTGTTATTGGCTTTGTATTACATTGGTGCAAAAGTAATTGCGGTTTTTGCAATTATTTTTAAACTTTTAAACCGCAATTACTTTTGCACCAACCTAATAATACTTTTTAAAATAACAGACAGGATTTCAGGACAAAATTCAACAAGTAACTGTACATTACATGATTTGTAATGAAAATCCTAATTAGATAGATTCAAATTAGATGGTTCAAAGGAAATTTGGATCCATATGTGGGTGGTTTAACTCCAAGGGGAAAAGAAATGTAAAAATCACCCCTTTCCCATTTGTAAAGACAAACAGCTCTCCCACCATGGCAGTCATCTACTCAAACACCTCCTCTTGCTTCACATCAAAGTGCAAATCAAAAGGGAGGTGTGCAAGAGGTCACACCCACCAGCATGCCGTCTGCTGGGGCTGAGGGGCAGGCGGAAGTTAAGAAGGACACTTGGCTTGTTTACCCTCTCACACAACAAGGCCAGTTCAGACCACCACGTCTTGCTGAACTAAAGCCATAGAGGAAATGGCACCCACTGTGTGAGACTTACGGACTTCTCTCCAGCCGCAGAGCACAGCATGCTGCAGTCGGGGGAGATGGAGCAGCAGTAAACCCACTGCAGATGGCCCGAGAGCACTTGAATCTGTTTACCTGGCAGGGAAAAGGAGCAGACGGTGAGCCGACTCAAAACGACCAAGCAGGAAGACTGAGGAACTGTAGGGATGGCCCGCCCACCCAGTATATCCATCCAGTTCTTTATCAATTGAGTCCCAACACCCACTTTTTAATGTAGAAAAATAAATATGACAGAATTTGTCATTTAAATGCCTGAAATCTATGAATAGAATAGTCTAACACCCAAAGGAAATCACCTACTGTGTCACCAAAATCCCCAAGATCATTGGAATAAAGGGTGTACATAGATCAGGTTCTATAGATCCCTTCCTTTGATAGCAAAGAACATTCTTTCCAGGTCCCCCAACTGCCTCAATTATTTTGAAGCACTGTTCTAAATGTGAGACAGTGTTTATCTTCAGTTTTCTCTCTAATGGTTTTTCCCCCTCGTCATACGAATCCCACTCTACACTCTCACCACCCTGCTCCCCTTCTCACCACCAGGGTGTCTGGATGGGCAGTGGTGCAGAGTGATTAGGGCCACATGCTCTGGAGGCAGGCAAACTTGGGTTTGAACCCTGGCTCCACTGTTTACTTGGCGCATAACCCTAGGTCACTCATGTAATCTCTCCAGGACTCAGTTTTTGGAAATAACGAAATGCTCGTCCATAGGGAAATGAGTGAATAAAGGGTGGTATATCCACCCTGTCAATACAGCTGAAATTAAGGATGTAGAATAAATTAAGGATGTAGAATAAATTAAGGCAAGTTGTGCAGGGCAGGGCCTAGCTCCTGGGCACATTACTTTATTCCCCTCCTTGCCTTGAAAAGCCACAATAACTGGCCTAGTGCATTCCGCCCCCTCTCAGTTACCCTCAGCTAGTCCTCCCTTCCCAACCCCCAAGTGATTTTCAAAGCCACCTCAGGGACCTTCAAGCTGCCTCTGGACACACATTACAAATGGCGTTGCCTCTGAGAAGCCTTTCTGGTCAGCAGGCCTATCTTAGGTTGTGTGATTACAAGTTCCGTGGTAACGGGCAGAAACTACCTCGAGTTTTCTTAATGATTAGATGCCTTCAGATGAGGATAATACAAGCACCTCCTTAGTTGTTTGGACAAATTATCAGGCTCGTTTCTAAGAGGGTAAGAGACAGGTCCCCTGTCATAATTTGGGGAACAATCGTGGCTCAAGCACGAGTACCGGTGCCTGTGCATTATCAGTGATGAGTGTGCCCCCTCAGGAACTATTCACATCACCATTTCTTCCTGCCACTTCCCTCTTGCCCCTGCATCCCAGCCCACATGGGGAAGAAAACGACCAAGCAATGAATTCCGTCTCTGTCACCAGAGATATGTGGAATTCTTTACTGGGCCGCTCCTATGTATAATTCTGCTCAAGGGAGTATTCTGTAAAAGCTGACCCCCTCTAGCCTGGGAGAATTCTTTTGACCTAGATTCTACTGCACAAAGAAACTTTATTTCTAACAGGAAGTACCCACCATGGATGACTTCCTCTACGTCAGTGGTTCTCAACCTGGGGACACTATGCCCTCCACGTGGACATGGGCAATGTCTGGAGACATTTTGGTTGTCACAACTGTAGAGTGCTACAGGCCAGGGATGGTGCTCAACATTCTAAAATGCAGAGGACAACCCACAACAAAGAATTATCCAGCCCAAAACGTCAATAGCGCCATGGCTGAGAAAACGTCTTCTCCATCACATATTTTCAATAGAAGTGAAATCAAGAGTGGTGGAAACTGGTTCTTGATGGCCAAAATAATCCTATCTTTCTTACGTACAAAGCATAAATATGCATTCAGTACATAAATAGATATATACAGCACATCTTTGGTATTAAAATCTTCCAGGGTTAGGGGGGTGATTGGGAAAAGTATGTCTAAAAGGCTCCTTAGGGGACAGTAATAGAAACAGGTTGAGAAACACTATTCTGGGTAAAAGTGACATTGGTAGAGAAAGGGACAAATAACAGCATTTTGCGAGTTGCCGAGGAGGCCATCACCTTCATACCATGTTTATTCAGGTCCCAGATGCGAAGAGTCTTATCACGAGATGCCGAGACCAAAATCAAACTACCACTGGGTGTGAAGCTCAGATCTCTTACGACATCTTGGTGGCCAGAAAGATTCAAAAGCAGGAGCCCTGGAGTGGAAGGAGGAGCACTCAGTCAGTGGGAGAAGTGGCACCGGGTCTGCCAGGCACAGCTACAGCCCTCAGCCAACTGGGAGGTTGGCGGCCCCTCTGGCTCCTGCTCAGAACGTGAACATAAGCCTCCGGAGCCTTGTGCCAGCCAGAAATGACCTACCTGTCTGTACCTCCCAAATCTTGATCTGTCCATCATTGAGTCCTGTAGCGAGGATCAGGCAAGAGACATCTGGCACTTGGGGATGGTGGCGTGCCCAGGGCTTCCTGCTGGGTGGAGAAGGCCACGGGCTGAAGGCCAAACCCCAGACGATCTGCCCACAGTCCAGGGTCTTCTCCTTTGGGCTGCCGCGCCCTTTTGTATCATTTTTGCTGCTTCGGCTTTTGGCTTCGAACTCTTTAGGGATGCTGGGGGAAGTAGAGAGGTCTTAATGAGTCTGACGTTGTCACCAAGTCAACCGTCTTTTCATCGTGGGTATCAAAGACTTTAAAACCCTGGAAACAAACTGGCTTTCGCTGAATTCTGGTCTGACTTCTTTTTCTTTTTAGGATTTGTGTAACAGAGGCTTCCCTGGCCTGGGCTCATTCCACTTGTGACTGCCCTGACATGGGTGACCTGCTCTGTGGGATAGCTAGCTCACAGATGCTCCTGGGCGCCATATGCTTCCTCAGAAAGCGCTCTCGAGTTTTGTTATGTGGAAACAAAGATGCACTCGGTTTCCCCCATAAGAAAGCGTGCTAGGGGTTTGGAACGAGGACAGAACTTAGAATCTGAACACCCACCTGTTTGTTGGCTCTCCTGACTGATGAGCCCCCCATCTTGAGCTTAGAACTAATTCCCAAGAAGCAGGAAAACAAACCCCTTTCTGGCCAACAGTTGGCTTGGTACATGCTGATTTCTGCCTTCTCTCACTATGTTCCAATCAATTAATGTGGCTCATTCCTTTACTTCCCTGGTGGTACATCCAGCACAGGAACCAACCAACGGGATAGTCAACAGAGAGAAAGAACCCACAGAACTATTCAGGGGTGCACTGACCTGAAAGACCTCATAGCTTGACCCTCAACACAGGCGCAGATAAGCTGAGTGAGACTCAGTCCCTAAGATACAGGGTCCTTCCAGCACCCTGCCCAGCAGACAGTATCTCAAAGGTATGAGCAATCAGACTGCCGGAGGTTCAGTCCGAAAACCTGAAAGTTCCCTGTCTGGGGTTCGCCGTATCAGTGCAAGCGCTGAGTCCTACTTTTCTATGTGACCCTGACCACACACTCTGGGGTGTACTGACCTAGGGGAAATAGACATGCTAAAGCTGGAACTCAGTCCCATAAGAAAGCCTATCCTCACATATATGTAATTAGACCTCTTCATGTATTACATTTGTTCCCCAAATGTTAATTAAATCACATTTTTGTCCGTTGTGTGCTTGAAATCTATTTAAAAATTTTAACCAAGCTCACCTATAAAATTAGGAGGAACTGAAGTGTAGCCGCCTTCAGCTCTAAAACTCTGCTAGTCTAAATCAGAGCTTGGCCAACTATGGCTAGGCCAGCAGTCTGTTTTTATAAATAAAGTTTTAATGGAACACCATGCTCATTTTTTCACCTATTGTCTATGGGTGCTTTGATGCTGAGTAACAGCAGAGGTAAGTAGTCTCAATAGAGACTATACGACCCACAAAGCCAAAAGTATTTACTCTCTGGGCCTTTATAGAAAAAGTTTGCTGACCCCTGGTCTAAATGGCCAAATATAGTCTGAAATGTTGTTATTCCGACGAAACGTTTGGATGTGATCATGAATGTCTTTTTGATTGGGCCTGGTCAAGCCACACGGGACCCCAGCCTGCCTAGCCGCACACACGGTGCAGAGCTGCCTGGCCGGGCCCCAGGGCCTGGCTTTCCCACCCAGAGAAGCAGCACAGCACAGGCTACAGGAAGAACTTTGCCGGACAGCTTGGAATCTCCAAAGTTACATTTGTTTCATTTTTTATAAAATCCTACTTTCAGTATTTGAATCAAGGGATACTTCTGTAGCTACTTTCTTCAAAAGAAATTAAGGCATATTTACATATTAATTCATTTTAATATTATAGGTGTAATTTCTCTAGAAAGAGACACTAACAGCTCCATTTTAGGGGTAGAGTTGACTTTCCAGGGGTAACAAAATCAGGAGGAGAACTGGAACGAGAAAGTAAGTCCTGGGTATCCCAGCCCTGTGCTCGGTAGAGCCCCTGGACTTCCGAGCCTGTCAATGAATCAAGGGATGAGTTATGGGGTGGGGTGGGGGGTAATTAAGGGGAAGGCAGATTTGTTGGGAGAGCTTAACTTCACTGAAATTAAGGTTTCTCAAAATTTTTATTTCTAAAAGTAGTACAATTATCTGGTTAATATCAATTATCTGCTCAATAGCAAAGGTACACATGATTTTTAAAAATGTGTGACAATCCTAACAAGAATATAAATGCCTCTTAAAGGACTGTTTAAAAAAACAACAATTATTTTAAATTATAAAAACAATAAAGAATGTCAATTATAATTGAAAACTAAATAAAGAAAACAATAGAAAATTTGGAAATGAGACAAATAATAACTAATATGGGCAAACTATACTTACACATAATAATGCATATATTTAAGTACAAGGGTGATTTTCAGGAAAACAACAGATTTTCCATTTTATGCTTTAAAAATAACTTTTTCAGACTATAAATTTATATCAGACAAGTCTAGATACGAAGTCGCTTGTATTTAAAGTGGGGGGAACAATAAACAATGCATGATCTTGGCATTATCATTAAATTGACCATAAAAGGAACTGAAAATCATGATTTAAAAAACACACAACCATCTCTGACAGCTGCAAAAATATAAGGAAATGACACCATGTCCTCAACCATTTTCTCATCACTAGATTTGAAGCAATTTCTGATTTTTAACTACTATATAATTAATTTCATGATGAAAATAGGTGTACGTAAATAGATGACCCCTTTCTGAGATTCCGAATCACCAGCAGAACATTTTTAAGGTCCTTAATGCCCATCGCCAGTCTTCCTTCCAGAAAATGCACAATTTATGCCTCCGGACCCCAGCAGTGCGCAGAGTACACATCTCCGTGAACTCTCATCAGCGTTATCTACTATCAAGGCAACAAGTTGCAGACTAAACTTATTAAAAACTTAAATCTAATATGCATTTTATAGAACTGCCCAAAGCAAAACAAATGAGACCCTCAAGGGCAGGGGCCATGTTTCATTTATTCCAGGATTCTCAGCCCTTATTTCAGCTTCAGGCAAAGATTTGCAACAAATGATGGCTGAATAAATAAATGAAGACAAAGAGTTGCCCTGGGACAAATGAAAAAAATGCAGATGCTGGGCCCTCTGACTGGAGGCTCACAGCATTCAGATGCTGGCACCTGCCCAGCCCAAAGAAAGAAAAACTAGTTAATATCGGAAACTAATCGTGGTAGATAATAAAAAGACAAATATCCAATTTAAAAATGGGCAAGGATGGGGGCCGGCCCGGTGGCTCAGGCGGTTAGAGCTCCGTGCTCCTAACTCCGAAGGCTGCCGGTTCGATTCCCACATGGGCCAGTGGGCTCTCAACCACAAGGCTGCCAGTTCAATTCCTCAAGTCCCGCAAGGGATGGTGGGCTCTGCCCCCTGCAACTAAGATTGAACACGGCACCTTGAGCTGAGCTGCCTCCTGGATGGCTCAGTTGTTGGTTGGAGCGCGGGCTCTCAACCACAAGGTTGCCAGTTCAATTCCTCGACTCCCGCAAGGGATGGTGGGCTGTGCCCCCTGCAACTAGCGACGGCATCTGGACCTGGAGCTGAGCTGCACCCTCCACAACTAAGCCTGAAAGAACAACAACTTGAAGCTGAACAGAACCCTCCACAACTAAGATTGAAAGGACAACAACTTGACTTGGAGAAAAGTCCTGGAAGTGCACACTGTTCCCCAATAAAGTCCTGTTCCCCTTCCCCAATAAAAATCTTAAAAAAAAAAAAAAAATAGGCAAGGATCTGAAGACAATTCTCCAAAGAAGGTATACAACGGCCAAGAAACACATGAAAACATGCTCAATGTCAGTGGCCGTGAAGGAAATGAAACTCAAAACCACGAGATGCCACCTCACACCAACTAGGATGGCTATGCTGTAATAAAAAAGACAGACAATAACAAGTATTGGTGAGGATGTGGGGAATTTGGAAAACTCACACATTGCTGGTGGGATTGTACAATGGTCCAGCCACTTTGGACAAGTCTGATAGTTCCTCAGTTAAACATAGAAAACATATGAAATCATATGTCCACACAAAAACTTGTACATAACTGTTCATAGAGCATTAATCGTAATAGCCAAAGCTGAAAACAACTCAATTGTCCACCAATTAACACATATATAAACAAAATGTGGTATTTCCATATAATGAAATATTTGGCAATAAAAGGAAATAAGGGGCGGCCGGATGGCTCAGTTGGTTTGAACGCGAGCTCTGAACAGCAGGGTTGCTGGTTCGATTCCCACATGGGCCAGTGAGCTGCGCCCTCCACAACTAGATTGAAGACAATGAGCTGCCGCTGAGATTCCAGAGGGGCGGCCGGATGGCTCAGTTGGTTAGAGCGCCAGCTCTCCACAACAAGGTTGCCGGTTCAATTCCCACATGGGATGGTGGGCTGCGCGCCCTGCAAGTAAAGGCTGAAAATGGCAACTGGACTTGGAGCTGAGCTGCGCCCTCCACAACTAGATTGAAGGAAAATGACTTGGAGCTGATGGGCCCTGGAGAAACACACTGTTCCCCAAAATTCCCCAATAAAATTAAAAAAAAAAAAAAAGGAAATACTGATAACAAGCCATTAAGATGGGTGTGTAAATTATATCTCAATAAAGCTGTTTAAAAACACTTGGGGCTAACATAATATTGATAGAATTCATTTTCACATGTACAGAATGCGGGGCTCTGGAAACCTCAATGATCAATTCCGAACCTTTCAGCCAGTTTCCCTCCCCTGTTCTTGGCCAGGGAAACCCAAGAGTAGCGAGTACTGTACTTTGCTGTGTGTAATACGCTCCTGTGTATAATGAACATCCATGGTTTTGGCCCAAACTTTCAGGGGGGAAAAAAAATCTTTCGTTTTAATTTTTTCATTCAAATTTTTATTTGTTTACCTTTAGGTACTTGGTTTTTGTATTATTAAAGGAATTTTAGCATTTATTTTTTAACATATAATGGTACAAGAAATTTTATGTATCGGTAACAAATTTATGGTATTTACGCATCATAGAAGGCCAAGAACTCTTCAGTTGTTGCAAGTTCTTCTAAGTTCAACAAAACCGATGATCGTATTCCAGGGTATTATAATATTTTGCATAAGGATATCGTTATGGATTTCTAGAGTTACCCTTTTAATTCATAACCATAAATAAAAGGATTAAAAACATTTATATAGATACTGAATTCGTACGACACATGTATAATGCGCATTCTTTTTTTCCCCTCACAATTTTGGGCAGAGAAGTGGCAAAATACCGTAATTTGGGAAAGGGCTCATGTCCCCAGCATGAGGACTGTTTTGGGTGCCAGAGTACTTACAACTGCTCCTCCAACGGCCAGGGGATCAGCTTGACAATGCAGTGTCCTTGAGACCAAGCAAACCAGGCTCCATCTGGGGAGAAGGCCACACTCCAGGTTTCACAGCTTGACTTCCAATCAAACTGGTGGGGGCGTCCGGGCTTCAGTTCAGCCAGCAGCAGTGGTTCCTCTGAGACAGGAGACAGCATGCTTCCAACAAGCACCCTCACCACGCTCCCTGACCACCAACTACCTCACTGACTCACACACAGGAAAGCCAATGTCTCTTTATAGCAAAGGGTGACACTGTGGATCTGGTAGGGAGTGGTCCTTTAAGTGACCTGGGGCAGTCACAGTAGCCACAGGCCACATTCCACCCCGGTTACAAAGTCCTGGCACTCCCTCCTGCTGGTTACCCATGACTCCCAGTAACCTTTGGGTGGGTAAACCCAGTGAATGGAGGACTAATTTTCCTACGAATGCCTGAAGAGAAAGGAAGGAGAGACCAGACAAGGCAAGGATCCTGTCAGATGGCAGATTAGGAGGCTTTCAAATGTATTTAAATTCTCCTCAAAAGAACCTGCTATGGGCAAACAGTATCTGAACCTGCTATGGGCAAACAGTATCTGAAATTCAAAGGCTCCCGTCTCACTCACCTGCCTCCTCCCCTTTACCAAGGCTAAAATAAAATGCTCTGGGCTTGCTTCCTCTCGCTCAGACCTCTTGATATGGCCCCCCACTTCTATCTCCTCTCTGTTCTCATTTAAGACGTTATCCCATCTTGCCCAGGTCTTTTACAAGACTCTCCGGATTTATTTTCGTGCCCCTAGCGACCCGGCCAAAGCTGAAAGACATCACATTCCGCCATTTCTTTCACATACATTCCACCTGCCTACACCATAAAGGCAGCTAAGCCTGGGCTCCCCCCCCCACCCATGCCATGAGCTCCGGCATCCTTTGAGTTACATCTCCCCGAACACCACAATCCGGCCTCACCAGAGTCGTGCCTGAGGAGCTCCTTCGCATTCACAACTGGACTCGTTTTCTGAATGTGAGAATCCTACCTAGATTAGCAACTGAGAAGTGTACCCGGATCTCACACTATGAGAGGGAAATAAGTCCCACTCGACTTAATGCAGTAACTAACTTCCCTCTGCCCTCCCCGCACCCCTAGAATGTAAGCACCCTTGCTCCAAAATACCAAGACGGTTTCATCCGGCCTAGCACAGCACCTCGTGAAGGGTAGGTGTCGGGCTGGTGCTTTTTCATCCGCCTGAAGGGCAATTCAAGTCTCTACTCCAATGGAAAGTTTTCAATGGCTGACGAAGACGCTGGTAAGTTAAAGGCCTTCAGAAGTGACTTTTGGACCACAATGATTGTGACATATACTACTATAAAAAACGCCTCCATCCTCACTGAGGTCACTTCCTGGTGTATATGTTCCACTTTAACAGCTTCGAGACGTTCACCCTTTTATAGATACTAATTTAAACAGCCCACATGTCATATGTCTTAGGACACATCTTTATGTATCTTCTCACAGTTTGATTTAGTTGAAATCAGGATGTATCCTACAAGCAATGACTTTTCATAGGTCAATACAGTATTTTTTCAGTGTACATAATGGCAATATGATCCACAATATCTTGGATTCAATGAAACAGATGGTAAAGATGAATGCATATGTATGTACATAATATTTATGTATCTACATATATTTTCTGGTATATGCATTATAGAAAAATACATGGGTCTATCTTGTTTTATAAAGCAAGTGTGTTGCTGAAAATTCTGTCTTTAAATAGAATTTTAATAAATCATATCAAGACTTTGGTGGCTTTGCTATTTAAAGCAAATTTAAGGAAATTTCCTTTATATTCACTCCCTGAGGTTTTATGTGTAAATCTAAAATATTAGGTCTAAATTGGAGTTTGTATAGGCCCAAACATTATAATTCCTCCTAGAAATGTGTATGTGTTTGCACATGTGATGCTTTTATTTAAACCATTACTTGTCTGTAGAAGCACACTCTTTTGGATGCATTTGCAAGGTAAGAACATTTTACTTTATATTTTAAAGCCAAAGCAGGTCTCCTAATGTTACACAGCAATCCTGCAACAGTTTCTTCATTCTCATTACTTGTAGGTTATTTTCTCATGGTGACACGGCCCTCATTTTCTGCATGTAGTCCAGCGGTTCTCAACTGGAGGTCATTTTGCTCCCTGGGGATATGTGGCAATGTCTGGAGACATTTTGGGTGTCATAACTAGAGGTGGAGCTGCTGGTATCTAAAGGGTGGAGGCCATGGGTGCCGCTAAACATCCTACAATGCACAGGACAGCCCCCCCACGAAGAATTATCTGGCCCAAAATGTTAGTAGTGCTGAGGCTGACACACCGGATGTAGTCAAATATTAATGGCACCGACTGATCTCAGGTCCATTTTCATCAGTTGACCTGGATGAAAATTTCTTGATTCCTTCCTGACAATATTTACACTTGGCTTACTTCCTCCGTAACATGCATGGTATCCACCCTTTAGACACCATGGAGGCTCTACACATTATAAACAGGGGTCATCCTTGATTTCTCTCTTTTCTTAACCTCCCAATCCAAATCCACTAGCAAGTTCTATCAAATCTGTTTCCAAAAGACTTGGCAAACCTACCTTCATCTCCATGGCTACTATTCTAATCTATGCATCATCATCTCTCACTAAGCAGCCTTCCAACTGCGCTCCCAGCTCCTGCTCTGGCCCCTACCACCCATTCTCCTCACCTCCCAAAGTAATCAGTTTCCATCACTTTTAGAATAAAATCCAAAAACGCCTCACCCTCCCCTCAAAGTCCTGCAGAAGCTGGCCCCTGCCTTTGTCTCCCACCTGGGCCTCCATCTCTCCTCTGCCTGTCCCTGGCTCTAGCACACTAGCTTTGTGTCACCCCCTGACTATGATCAATTAGTTCCAACCTCAGGGCCTTTGCACCAGCTATTCTCCTCCTCCCCTGGAATGCCCCTCCACGGCTGGCACCTTCGCTTCACTCAGGTCTCAGCTCAAATGACAGCTCCTTAGAGAACCCTTCTCTGACCCCAAGTCAATCTCCTTCACAACTCATTTTATTTTCTTTACAGCACAATCACTAATACTATTATCTGTCTTCCCCAACTAAGACATCAACTCCACGGGAGCAAGGAGCTTGTATGTTTATCCCCAGTACCTAGCAGAGCTCCTGGCAGAGAGCAGGCAGTCAGTGAATATTTGTTGAATAACATACACATGATATACCTCTTAAATTATAAATTAAATGAAGCTCCTTAAACTATTATGATGCCGACGTGAAACATTTCACATGACATGCTTCTTAAACATGAGCCAGATCCAGATTTCACATACTATTTCTGTGATTTGGGGATTTAATCTCTTGCTATTTCAGGCTCAGGAATCCAGGAGCTAAAAGAAGAAAGAACCCAGTAACTTCTGTCTGTTGGTTTTTAGAACTAAGGAAATTCTGAAGGGGAGTTTGGGCCCCAACTAAACCTGGCTGCTGGAAAAGCAAGCCATAATTAGTGCTGAACGTAAAAATAAAAGCAGAGAGAACCCAGCTTCATCTGGGATTGTACCTGCTGTAGCCCTTCTTGGTGAAAAAGATGAGGGTTTTCTAATTAAACATTGGGATGTGTATGGACACACATGCTGAATGGAAAGATATTGATTATAGGTCTCTTCTGTGAAAGGAGATTCGCCTTAACACAGAAATAATAGCTATGCCTCTAGCTGGCAAGAAGCAAGATAATTTGTCTTGCCTCGGGATCTTTACATTAGATGTCCCGTTAGCCTGGAAAACTCTGCCTGGCTGGCCCTAGATCTTTGCCTGGCTGCTCCATATTACAGTTCAGGGCTGCGTGCTGATGTCACCTTCTCAGAACCCTTCCTGGCCTCATTACCTGAAGTGGCCCAGTCACTTTCCTTTCACTCTATTTAATTTTCTTTATAACCATCACTCACCCATCTTTTCTTGATTGCTTGTTGTTTTTATGTATTGTCTCTCTTCCCCATCCCCACCCCAAACTTGCCTATCTGTTGGCTGCTACTGGGCTGCGCTGTCCAATAGAATAACTATTAGCCACATGTGGTCACTGACTATTTGAAATGTGGTGAGTCCAGATTAAGATGGGCTGTTATGTATATAATACACACCGTATCTTGAAGACTTAATCCAAAAAAAAATCTAAAATATATCAATAATTAATCATGATTACATGTTGAAATAATATTTTAGATATGTTGGACAAAGATACAGTTTTAAAATTAATTTCACCTGTTTCTTTTTTTAATGCAACTACTAGAACACTTGAAGTTACTTACGTGGCTCACATTATATTTCTATTGGCCAGTGCTGGTGTAGAGAGTGCTTGCTGAGTGCCTGGCACATAGCAGACACTCAATAAACATTTGTTAAATGAATACACGAATTCTAACCACCCTCTGAAGATATCTACTGCTGTCCATTGTAATCCCATTACAATAGGCTTTATTCAGTTTCAAAAGAATGTAAAACTCTCAGGCTTTTTTTTTTTTTTTTTTACCAGTAGCTTGGCAGTTCTCAACAGCTCTGCCCACACCCCAAAACACAGTCGTTAATCATTAGGAAAAACCCAGAACTGGAAACAGATTCCTGCTAAAAAGGGAGGTTAGTACAGATCACTTTCAGATTTAACTATAAGGCGTCAATGAAAATGACAGCGGAAGCTATAAAAAGATTCACATAAGATTCAGACAAACAGTAGGGGCCATTTATAAAGAGTTCTATGGGTAACACAGTCACTGAAAAGAAAGCCCTTATCTAGATGGGAAGGCAGAGAGAGCTGCCTCTACACCTTTTACTGAATGCCTGACTCCAGCAAACAAAGAAATGTCATTTCCCAAATTAAAAAGTTACACTACCCCAGGGAATACCCTGATTTCAACCTACCCACCCACAATCCCTGCTCCATCAAAGGAGCCAGGGAAACAAACGTCAACAATCAGAATTCTCCAGGCCAGGATGAAGCTTTAACTTCACTGGAAGAATACAAAGAGGTTCTGAGCCCGAGGCCTTGACCCCTTCTGAGGATTTTCCCTAAGGAAACTGCCTGTGAGCGTGGGGGTATACTCAAGAGTTGGGACTCCCAGAAAAAAATCCCAAACCCACACCAAGTTTTTATATAGGTGAGGTTTAGGGGTACGGTGTCTGAAAGGGAGAACGAGGGACGTCTGGAGGTTTTGCCTCTGCATGACGAGCACACCATTCCCACTGAGATTGAAAGATCATTTGGGCTGGTTCTGAAATACACCCAATATTCTCCCACTTCCACCTGGTCTCCTGATGACAGCTGTTAACAAGGACAGAGGCAAGTGTGTACCTCACCCATGGGTGTACCCTAAACTTGTCCTCTCATATGTCACCAGGGATCCGCAAACCCCCTCCACTAGAATCAATCTCCACTGGGAAAGGCTCAGAATATAAATATATATATATACATATATATACATATATATATATATATATATATATACATACATACACATAAATATGTATATATGCATAAAATTTACCCCAGGCCCCATTTTTACGAATAAGCAAATTTAGGAAGCTCCGAAGGACCACTGAGGCAGGTATTATTTTCCCATTTTTGCAGATACAGAACTGACACTTAGGGGGACGGGGGTGGTTAAGTGGCTTGTCCTCGACCGCACAGCTTGTAAGGGGCAGAGCCCGACTCTCACCCAGACCTGCGAGTGCGTCACCGGGTACCTGGGCAGCCACTCCCTTGGGTGTCAGCCCTTTAGGGCTTGGTGCACCCCGGGTCCCACCCCGGCGGAGGTGTCGGGCCCCGGGCGCCCCCCACTGTTGGGAGAGGGTGGCGATCCCCGCCTCGCAGAGGCCCGTTCTCTCCAGGTCCTCCCGGCGGCGAAGGCGGTGGCGACCGCTGACAGCGAAAGTGAAACAAAGCTGGGCGCCGGGCGCGCTCCCCGCCGCCTGCTCGCGCGGACGGCCCAGGCCGGGCGCCGCGGCCGCGTCCTCCTCCCACGGCCGAGCCCCCCCACCCCACCCCGGGAGGACAGGCCTGGTCCCGCCGGGCAGGCACGGGTGCGCCCCGGCCCCACTCACCTCCGGCCTCCATGGAGGACGCGCGCAGCCCCGCGGCAGGCGGCGGGCGCATCAGCCCCCCGGGCCGCCGGCCCTCATGCCGCCCCCGCGCCGGCCCCCGCCCCGGTCCCGGCCCCGCCGAGCCCGCAGCCTCCGGGAGAGGCCATCAGCTGCTTCCCGTCACATGGCGGCGAGCGCGGGCGGGGACGCGCGGGGGGCGGGGCGCAGACAGGATAGAACCGGGTAGGGGCGACGGGGCTGAGGGAAAACGGGGCGCTGGGGAGCGGGGCTGAGGGGGAAACGGGGCGGGGAGCGGAGCTGAGGGGAAACGGGGAAGGGGCAGGTGAACGCGCACAGGATAGAAACCCGCGAAGGGGAAAGGGGGGGACGCAGAAAGGGGGGCAGGTGAACGCCGACCCGGTAAAAGCGAGGGTGTGAGAGGGGTGCAAACCGGAGGGGGCAGGGTAAGGAGCGGAGGGGACGCGGGCCCGGTAATAACGCGGCGGAGGCGGGGCACGAGAGAGATGGGGGGTTAAAAAATAAAAATGGGGGTGCGGCGGGGCTGAGGGGAGAACGAGGGAGGGGGATACGAAACGGCACCGGTAATAGGAGGGGAGAAGCGGGGAGCTGAGGAGAAAACGGGGGGAGATGGGGCACGATGAAATTGGGGGTGCGATGGGGGGAGCCCAGGTGAAAACGGAGGCGGGAACAAGTAGGAAGGGAACTAATAAAAATGAGGACCTGAAGAAGCAGGGGGTCAGGGGAATTGGGGAGACAAAAATTGAAGACTGAGAAAATAGAGTGATAGGGGTCCCGGGAACAACCAAGCCTTGTTAAAAGGGGGAGGGAAAGGAATGAGGATGGAGAATCAAATCTGGGACCTGAGGAAGCCGGGACCCGAGGCAGAGACCAACACAGGGGCTGGGGGTAAAGTAGGGGGTGAGGAAGGAGTCAGCAGGGCCGTTTGAAAAGAAATGGGAACCAGAAAAGGAAAAGCCCCGTGGAAAATGGAGGGCGAACCTTGCATGCCAAGGTTAAAATGGGCGGTGAAAAGGGGGCATCGAAAAAGAGTAGGGGTCCCAAAAATGGGCAAGCTGGGTAAACATGGGTGTGACCTAGGAGGACTGAGGCAAAAGGGCCCCCAGAAAGAGGTCTTCGTGGACTGGTGGGGACAAGAGAAAATAGGCAGAGGTAAATTTTAGGGGGCTCAGAAAACAGGTTTGGGTTAAACACACACACACACTAAAATGGAGGGACTGGGTTTAAAAGGACATGGGAAACAGGTTCAGGTAGGAAACGGGTTTAGTTATAAAGGAAGTACGCATAAAATGGGACAGCTTTGCTAAAGAGTTGGGTGACTCGGAGTGCAGTAAAGAAAGGGGGAGAAAGGAATGACCTAAGAGGAAAGGCCTAGAAAAGGAAAAGGGAATTGAGTAACCTCAAGTGGGAGGTGAGGTGAGACATTGTGGGGACTACAATTAGCTGGGCCCAGTGAAAATCTCCAAAGCTACCAACAATTACAGGGACCAGACTGCTGATGTCAATTGTCTTTTCAGTCCTCAGTTCTGTGTTCTCCATGATGACTGCTACCCTAGCCCTTTAATGTTAGAGAGCCTGCAGTCTGACCCAAAAGGGGCATATGTAGGGAGGAAAAAACACGGGAGAATGTGTCTCAGTAGTTGTAAGAGGGTGAGTAGTGTCTATAAATCATGGAAAAGAATAAAAAGGCAAGGAGGACAATAGTGTCACCAATATTGGGAAAGCTAGTAAAAAAACAGAGGTAAACCCATTTTCCCAAATCTTTCAGTTTACTAATCAAGTCTAAATCAAGCTCACTAAAGCATGTATTTAAAAATAACTTTATTCCATAATCTTAAAAAAACAAACACCCATATTATAATCTCAGATGAATTTCTCCCAGCTCACCTCCCCAACACCAAATAATAAAATGTAAATAATGCAAAGGGATCTGCTTATTTTGCTTTGCAGCCATTCCTGCCAGTCCTATGGTGAGAAATACCAGTTGGCACTTAATCACATCATAATAAATTGTACCCAGCAAGGATGATTTTCCAGGTGTCAGTGCATGGGTTATGGAAATTTTCCATCATGTGTTTTCCTGCTGCAGTAATAGGGCCTGTATGTGCTTGTGAGAAACTGGAGCTAATATCAAGGCCACAGGATTGCGGGAGCCCCTTCCCCAATGTGTCCATCAGGTATCGAGAAAAAGAAATGTCCATTGCGATAGCCCTGAAGTATTTATCTTCCTGGTTCTGATGAGATCTCCTGGTCTCTGAGTTCATAATACGTTCAGGTTAAGATTTTTTAAAAGCACAATGTAATAAGTTGGACTTTGCCACACAAAGTCTGTAACCCACTGTCAACATGCTTGTGGATTGTAGGATGGGTCATCTTAAAAGATAAAAAGCCCTAATTCTTTAAAAATCCTTAAAACTTGAAGACCCCCCAGTACCTGAACTCTTAACTGTCCCACCCATGTTAATGTGTACACAGGGCTCAGATACAAGTGACAGCAGTCACAGCTCAGCTAGTCAAGGGTTTAGAATGTTTGGCATCAAGACCCTGAAACTCCCATTTGCTAGCGGAAAAACCCTGCCTTGAAGATGTCCTATCAGCTGTGTGTGCAAGAGAAGAGGAAGTTGGCAGAAAGCATCTCAGTGAACTTGCAACTCATTCTCTGCGTTCTCAGCTGGGAATTATTTTCCCCTCCAGTTTCTTTTTTAAAACTATGGTTGCCTCTGTATAGTGGATGCTCAGATTCAGGAATGTAATAATCATCGAAGACTCTAAAGGCGATATTAGCGCAGTGTGCAGTTATTTTAGAAGCAACCTGTCTTAAGTATCCTGTTCTGAAGTGACACTTAGACGGGTTAGAGTGGTTAAGCACATGAAGTACCACACAGCAAAAGACCCAGGAGAACTGCAGTTCACAACTGTTCCTAGGGGTACAAAATTGCAGCCAGCTCCTGAGCTCCCTAGTGTTCTGAGATGGGGACAGGGCTCACTTCTAGTGACTTGCTCAGTTTGGTCCCTTCATTCAAGAAAATTAACCAACCCAAAACACACCTGCAGGGTAACCACGAAGACAACCAGCTTCATACCTTAGGAGTCCCTATTACCGGAGAAGGGAAGTTCTTTAAGCCCTAAGTCTTGCCCACCAGAGTAGGATATGCAATATTAAAGAACGCAAATTCAAGTCAGATTTTTATGCTTAGCACACACCTTTTGCACCCTTATAAGGCCCCTGACATTTAAAAGAGATGTGAAATTGGGCAAAAAAAAATCTCTAAACTGTACAGGGTTTTACTGGAAGCCATCAGCAGCTTAAACTCATCACAGGTTATTTTTCATTTGAAACTTAGCATTAGTGATCAGTGTATCTTCATAATATCCTTGAGGAAGAGGAAGGAAACAAGTTTCCCCAATCCCATTTCTGAGATTGAGAAACAGGCCAGGTGAACTGGTCTGCCCAAGGAGTACTTATCACCAGATCCTCCCTTACGAAACATTTCTCCTGTTTTCTTTCAAAGCCACAGGAGAAAGGAAGAAGGGGAAAAGCTGAAAGCTAATAGTGTTTCACCTAAGAGGATTTTGTATAAATATGAGGCTCTGCAAAATGTGAGGTTCTAATGAGAGGCACTTCCTCTTATGGGCCACTACCTCTTTTGAAAAGAATTGTATCTCCAGGGAAGCGAACGTAGTCAGAAGAGCTCTGATAATACTCTCATCTGAAACCATCTGCAAAGGAAGACTGAAAGGCTCAGGCAACAGCTTGCAACTTAGAGTTGACATTTTTTCTTCCACTAGGGAAGGCAAAGGAAGAGAGAAAGAATATCATCTATTGAGCACCTGTTAGGCACTTTCACGTCCAAAAGCACCTCATTTAGTTCTCACCGTCACCCTGTAAGGTAGATGTGATTTCACCTATTTTGGAGAAAAGGCAGTTGAGGCCCAGGGGGAGAGGTAAAGCCACAGCCCACGCCCATGAAACAAGCAACAAGACCCAGATTCAAGCCCAGACGTTTCCAACTCCCAAACCTAACCCTAACTGCCACCCTCTGCCTAGCATCAGTAGCTAACACCTCCTCACCTTTTCCAGTGAGCTGACATTTTTACCTGTTTCCTCAGCTTACCTGGGCAGTGATAAAGGAAGTGCCCCAATCACCCCACACTATCCCCTGGTGTGCTGAGGTAAGCTGGTTACAGACCTTTCACAGTGACAAGGGACAGTGAGGCCCAGGGCCTCCTCCCACTCTGGCTCCCCCCAAATCAGCATCAGTCAACCTGGATAAAGCCAGGAGTCAGAGTGAAAAGGGCACTTCAGATGCCAAACGCAGCTTTCCCCGACACACTGCCCATTCCCAAAGTTTTTTAACACTGAGAAATGTTAGAGCATATCAAACCAATTTTTTAAAAAACGGAAGGAAAGGTGTGTAGGTGTGTGTGTGTGTGTGTGTGTGTGTGTGTGTGTGTGTGTTGCTGAGAGCCCCAAACCATTTTAAGCCCTCAGGCAGGGGTGCAAGTTAAATCAAAGCAAAAGGAAAAGCTCATCTTCACTGTAGCTTTCCAAGCTTTTAAGACAGGATAATGAAGGACAGTGGTCTTCTTTAAACTGGCCTGTCTTCTTCTTGAATGACGTCACTCTGCTGCTCACTGCTGTCATCTATACAGGAGGGAAAAGTAGATCTGACGAAGTGATCTCAATAGAGGTGACCCTGTTTCCACCACCAGTCTTCAATCATCTCAATTTCTAGTCCTTGACTGGTGAGCCTCGGAATCAAATTTCATGGAGGAGCAGGTGGGGCAGGGTGTGTGTTGACCTTTCACCTGTTCTTTCCACTCCAAATCTTCTAGACATGCTTGACACTGTCCTCCCTTCATACCCTTGGTCCATGCCATTCCCCTCACCTGGAAAGCCCTCTCTCCTTTGTGCTCATTCAAACTCAACTGTCCTGAAAGACTTGCCTCATTCTCCTGAGGTCCTGTAATTTTTAAACATATCATCCATTGGGCAATTAATCAAATTCCTCCTTGCTTACGCTTCTCTACTGCTTTCTCAAGGTGTTGGTTAAATTTTGCCTCTGTTTTAATTTTCCCCGCATTTTAGTCTGTTCACCCTACCTCGTCTCCTAATGCACCCTATATGCAGATTTTATTGGTCTTTCTTTTCTAGTCTCCAGCAGTGTCTTTCCCAGAGCAGGCCCTTGGTCAATGTTTGTCAATTTAATCATTGTGTTGGAAGTTGACAGTAGACTCTCAGGTTCCAGATTAAACTTGAACTACCTTCTCCAGCCTTTCAAAACTCAAACTCACATCTTAGAGCTTGCCTACTGAGAAGCTCACCACAAACCTTAGTGCTTCTAAGGAAAAAGCTCACCTTGCAGAGCCTGAAGTCCATTGCCCATCCAATCTACATTCCCATTCACCAGTGCGGTCACTCTATGAATGTGGCCATGCTTGGGTATTTCTTTCGGCAACTCCTCCCTCTCACTTGCTTCCTCTTCCACCTCTTGCTCCTCTTCTGCAGCATCTTCTTCCACCTCCATCTCTTCTTCCGATTCCACCAAAACCATGACATCACCCATGTCTTGCCCCCTAATTTCCAAAGGGGGAGAAATAAACAAGAAGATGCCCTGTTTTATTTTTTCCAACATCAGCCCTTGATGAATAGAAAACATTAGATTCTTTGCAACCCCTTTGGTGACATGGAAAATTCTTTCTGTATGCAATTTGGTTAAGTCATGAGGTGACAGATTGGAATCTCTCAAAGAGATACTGCCATAGAATGCTACAGATAATCTTATCTTGTTCTGGGTGAGTTTTATCCCCCCACCCCACCCCCCGCCACTGCAACTTGGGAAGGTGACCTCAGGGCCCCAGGCACCTACCATTTCATTATGGTTTCCCTCACAGCACGTACACAAATGCTCTGTTTCTTTGCTGAAATGCCCCTATTTCTGCTCCACTAACTGAAATTTCTCCTGGTCATTATTTAAGGCCCAGGTAAAGTCCTCTCCTGAACCCCTGAAGCCCTGAACTACCAATGCATTTGGAGTCCATGCCCAGCGGTTTAGCATTTAATTGCTCTTAGTTTATTGCAGGGTTGGCCTCTCCAGCCAGACAGTTCATTTCTTAAAGAAAGAAGAACACATGCCATGGGCCAGTCACACTCCTGGGAACACTACATTCTCATTTAATCCTCACAGTCTCCCTCTGGGAAATAGATGAGAAGACAACGGCTCAGAGAAGGTTCAGGGATTTCCTTCCCAAAAGCACAGGGCTTGGGAATGGTACAGCTACTATTTGAATCCAGGTCCACAAATTCCAGAACCTTTTCTCACTAGGCCTCACTGCTACCTCCTATGAGAAATAAGCCTGGGGAATGACAGACTTACTGGGAGAATGGCCCTCAAATACATGGCAGTAAAGGTAATACTTTTCCCATGGAAGATGGTCCCAGAACAACAATATCCCCTCATTATGAATGACGGTCCCAAAACAATAATGTCCCATCTTTATTAACGGGAAAAGAGGAACAAAGAGAAGAGTTCTTTGCTCCCACTCACACTCTCCTTAGAAAATGAAATACACAAGTTCCAGTTAGTTACTTTGCCAGTACTGAGGTTTCCTATGGGAGGGTCTTTGAGGTATGCTCAGACTAGTGTTTCCAAACATGCTGTCAGACTATTAGGCTGTTTTTAGAAAATTAGGTAAAATAAATGCATAACTGACTGGTTCAATACATACAAATTGTCTTTATGCCTCAATAACAGCCCAACAATGTACCCCACCCTGAGGTCTGGCATTGTAAAAAGAGCACAGACTTTGGAATTAGTCAGACCTAGGTCTGAATGCAAGCACTGCCATTTACTTCCTGGATGAGTTTGCAGAAATTATTTCACTGAGCCTCCATTGCCTTGTCTTGAAAATGGAGATGCCACCTCCACCCTGAAGAGTTTATATGCAAGGATTTATAATGAGGCCTAATGAAGCCCCCAGGGCAGTGTTGGCACATGGTGGGTCCTCAACAGTAGTTGCTATTATTGTTCTCACAAAAGGAAACAAAAGAGCAGTGAACAAAGATCATGGAAATGGGTTTTTGACTTGAGTCTTGGGAACACTCACCTGAAAGTGTTTCCTACTAAAGAGAGAAAGGAAAAAAAAAAAATTAACATCAAATAACATCCACTTCGGCCTCACAAAAGTTTTTAATCAATCTAACATTTACAAAAGAATGGTCAATGAGAAAATTGACCCAACGTGAGAGGTGACAGAATGTTCTGGAATGGTACTTAGGGGCTTCATTATTACACATTTGGACCCAATGAAGCCTATAGAATGGGGCTTCAGGTGGGAGCATAGCCAGGGCCTCCTTCCCCCACCCACACCTTTGTAAAAAGCCTGAAAGAGAAGCAGAGGGACCCAAGGAGTCCTTACATTTCCAGCAGAACGCAGGACTATAATACAACATAAGCCCTGAGATAATGGCCAGTCCCAGAAGAAGGAGGCTCACGATGGTTCCCACAATTCCCACGATGTTTAAAGGTTCTGGAAAGACAAATCACACTGTTGACTCTTTTACCTGACACGCGTGCAACTGGGAGAGCTAGACTTCCCCCCCATTCCCCCATCCCCCCCACCCCCCATTTGCCTGAGTTCTAGTCTTATCTTGGTTTCATGATGTTGGGCAAGGCATATGACCTTTCTTTAAAGCAAGATAAATATCTCATCTCCCTACTTCAGACAGTGGGATCAAATGAAGCGTGTGATGCAAAAGAACATTGGAAAGTTAAAATCGCTATGTATCTACCATACATCAAGACTATAAGGCCACAGTAATGAAGAGTAATTACTATTAAGAGTAATTAAGAGTTATTGGTGCCACAATAAACAGTGATCAATGGAACAGAATAGAGAATCCAAGAACAGTCCGACACATAAAAGGAAATTGGATATATGACAGATTAGTGAGTAAAAAAGGAGCTAGTCAGGAAATGATGCTGGAACAAATGGCTATCCAATTTGGGGGAAAGGGGGGAAAATTTGATCCACACCATTCACAAAAATCAATTCTAGATGGATTAAAGATTTAACTGTGAAAAGCAAAATGTTAAAACAGGTAGAAGAAAATATGGGAGAATATCTGACTGTGGGACAGATAAGAACTTTAAGACATAAAAATTGCTAATGATATAAGAAGAGATTCGTAAATCAACTACATTAAAGGAAAAATGCTAATCAAAGGATACCATAAAGTGAAAAAGACAAAAGGAACTTAGCAAAGATATTTGTAACACATAAAACTAACAAGGAATTGGTATGTGGAATTTCTAAAGACTATATATCTATAAGGGGTAAATATCAAAAGATGCCAATAGGTATGAATTTCACAAAGAAATACAAATAGCAAATAAACATGAAATAAAGCTCAACCTTCTTAGTAATCAGAGAAATTCAAATTAGAACCACAGTGAGATTCCATTTTATACCTATTTGATGGATAAAAATCACAAAGCCTGTAGGTGAAAATGTGGAAAAACTCGACACTCTTATCTACTGCTATTACCAATGGAAATTGATACAATCACTTTGGAAAATAATTTGGTTATCTCATAAAGAGAAAAATGCACATAACCTGCAGCCCTTCATTTCTACTCTTTGAACAATCCTGGAGAAATATTTGCCTGGGGGACCCGGCATGTATATACACACAGGAGTTGGGGTAAAATATTTTCATAGCAACACTGTTCATCACAGAAAATAAAAAAAAATCAGAAATAATACAAACATCCATGAGCAGGAAAATCAGTAACTTAGTTGTGTAACAGTGACACAATGGAAAATTATATGGTGGTAAAGAGGTACAAAGTATAATTACACACGTGGGCATGAATAAATCCTAGAAACAAAATGTGAAGTGAAAAAAGCAAGTCACAAAAGACTATATTTGTATGCTAACAACCATTTTTTAAACTCAAAAACAAGTAAAAGTAACATGTTATTTAGGTATGTATACATATGTAGTAAAATTAAACAAAACAAAAAACATGCAATTCAGGATAGTGGTTATCTTTTTTAGGAGGCCCAGGATGAGACTAAAAAGGGACCTACGGGTAGATAAAATATCGGATTCTCACTTAAATTTGGTTTTCATATAAACAACAAATAAATTTTTAGAATAAGCATTCCTTGTACAATATTTGGGAATACTTATACTAAAAAAAATTATTTTTTTTCTGAAATGCAAATCTAAGTGGGTATCCTATTTTTTTACTTTTGATGTTGTTACCTAAATCTGGCCACAAAACCAACCAGTAACTTTAGAAACATCAGCACTGTTCTGTTTCTAAGTGGGATGATAGTTTCTTGGGTGTTCATTCTGCTACTATGCCTTACAATTTACATTTTTATTTTAAAGTATACTTCATATTTATATATTTTTCATAGATAGATATTCTTTGGGATATTATAGATAATAAGTAATTTTTTTATCCGTCTGCAAATAGTAGGGGCACTGAACATTAATTTTTGCCATCCAGTGTCAAACCACAGGCAAGCCGATGTGCCTGCTCCCAGATGGCAGTGACCCACAAGTAGGGAAGCACCAAGCTGTCCTCATGCTGGTGCTAGGTCCTCTGAGGCTCTCAACCTACCTCCTTTGGGGCTACTGCTATCACTGACCTTTCACATTCAGCCAGATGTCCACTTCCCTCACCCCCACTGGGTTCTCAGCCCGGCAGACATAGTAGCCCTCATCCAGGTCCTGGGAGCAGTTCCGGATGGTGAGGGTGGAGCTCTGGCCAGTCACGGAGATGAGATGGCGGCTATTGGGCTGGATGATCGTGTCAGGCTGCGTGAGGTTCCTCAGCCACAGGATCTTGGCGTGGGGGTAGGCTCCAGTCACTTGGCAGCTGAGCGTCACATTGCCCCCCACGAGGCAAGTCTTTATGGGCTCAGAGAGAATGGAGGGACTCTCTGGTGATCATAAGAAGGTGAAGAAAGACAAATCCTTAAGGAGATTTAAGCCGTGGCCTGAGAGTTTCAAGAATAGTATTTCTTTCCTAATGAAGCAACTGCGGGTATTTCCGTACCACACCTGATCCTACAGAATAATAAAAGCTAACACTTATTGAGCATTTACTAAGGGGTAGTCACGGGTACATGTTTTAACCCAATTAGTTCTCACAGTCACCCTGTCATTTCCATTTTGCAGATGAGGAAACTGAAGCACAAAGAAAGTTAAGTAACTTGCTCAAAGTCACACAACTAAATAAATGATGCAGCTAAGATTTAGGGACCCAACTATCCTGGTTCGCCCAAGACTGAGGGAGTTCCTGGAACATAGAGCTTTCAGTGCTAAAACTGTGAAAGTATTGGGCAAACTAGGGTGAGTTGGTTAATCTATGTAAGATTGGAACTCAGTGTCGGGCTTCTGTAGTCCACGTTCTTTACTTCTATGCTATAGGCTTGTACGTATAATAACACTGATTATATTAAAAAATGGGCATACAGGGGCAGCCAGTTAGCTCAGCTGGTTAGAGCGCTGTGCTCTTAAAAACAAGGTTGCCAGTTCAATCCTCGCATGGGCCACTGTGAGCTGCTCCCTCCACGACTAGATTAAAGCAACTACTTGACTTGGAGTTGATGGGTCCTGGAAAAACACACTTAAAAAAAAAAGGATGAAAAAAAAACACAAAATGGCGTACAGCCTGACAAGGGTGTTCAAGGGGACAATAAGGTAGCAGTAGTGATTTCCTGTTGCTGCTGTAACCAATTGCTACAGACGTAGTGGCTTAAAACAACACAGAGTTATCCTTTTACAGTTCTGGAGGCCAGAAGTTCAAAATGATCTTATGGGGCTACAATCAAGGTGTTGGCAGAGCTGGTTCCTTCTGGAAGCTCTAGGGGAAAATCCATTTTCTTGTTTTTTCAGCTTCCTGAAGCCACTTGCATTCTGTGGCTTGTGGCCCCTTCTTTGCATCACTCCAACCTTTTGCATCTGTTGTCATATCTCCTACCACTGAGTCTGACCCTTCTGCCTCCCTTTAATAAGGATTCTGGTGACTATCCCCACCTGGATAATCCAGCATAATCTTCCCATCTCAAAATCCTTAACTTAATCATATCTGCAAAGTCCCTTTTGCTGTGGACGGTGACATAGTCACATGTTGTGCGGATTGGGACACAGACATCTTTGGGGAGCCATTATTCTCTCTACCACAGGTCTGTCCTAGAAATGCATATGGTGTCCCAGTGGTCTTGGGGTCTGGGCAGGACATAAGGAGCTGTACAGTTACCATAGCGATCCCCTTGTTTTCCCAAAATGCACACCCATCTTGGGGGATTTATTAAGTCCATATTTTCAGCAGCTGAAGGGTACAGAGTGGCATGTTGGGTTCCCGCCCGGGAGAGTGAAACTACACACTTCTCCTTGGCAGTTGTTCCAAGAGAGAATCTAGGGTTTCACTGCTGGCATCCTGGGAAGAGGGAAGGGGTAAGGGGGTGGGGAGTGGAACAGCCCAAAAGCCTCTGTCTTTAGGTCAGGTCAACAAAAGATCCCCCAAACCGAAGTTTGTTCAGGGCACTCACACATTGTACCCCTTCTTGGATCAACTGTCAGGTTCCCCTCCTATGTTGCTACATTGCACCTTCTCCTGTCTGGTTAACCCAAATTTCCTTTGGGGTCACAAAGCCAGCAGGTGACAAACCTCAGTATGTTTCTATTTTGGAGCCTCTAAACCAAAGTTTGAGAAATGCCCCCCAGATCCTTTATTAAAAGCAAAACAATTTGGCCAATCTTCCCCCAGACTCTAAACAAAGATCATGTACATAAATACACTTTTGCTAAACACAGCATTCACCCCTCAAAAAGCCGAGTCACTCATCCAGCTGGTGTGGCACCTATAAATTCAGAGTTTCGCTTAAGAGGATGCTGTGTGCAAAGGTGGGGTCAGAGGTTGGGGGGGGTGGGGGGGTGTCATGCAGGGTCCCTCAGAGATATGCAAGAGATGGGTGACATACTGGGGCCTTCACATACTGGGCTGGCTAATGCTGCAGCTTATCATGAATTGAGTTGGTTTCTGCAGTTTAGGGGCTTACATGCCATTTAAAGAGAGCTCTGGCCAACAGGAATCCCCAAAAGTATCAGTTTTCATCATTTTGGGGGCTACGCTGTTCTGCCTCCCTAAGGTGGGTATTCACATTGCCTGTCAATGACTCACTAGTCCTCCCAAGTGAAATAACCCAGAGGCACCCTCTCTCCCAAGGGCCTTGCTACTCAAAGTGTGGTCTGTGGGCCAGTAGCTCCGGTACTTCCTGGGAACTGATTAGAAATGCAGAGTCTTGGGCCCACCCCAAACCTAGAGACTCAGAATGTGCGTTTTAATCAGACTCCTAGGCAACTTGTATGCACATCAAGGCTTGAGAAGTGCTGGGCTTGAGTGCACCTGAGGGAAGGGAGGAGAACTGGACAATGTCAGAGTCAAGAGGGTTCCAGGCTCTTGTACCTGCTTCCTATGCTCCTGGGATTGGGAAAACTTCCTGTCAGCATCCTTCTCTAGAAACATTCCTTCTTAATCCTGAGCACATATTTAGATTCAAATTATTGGCCGATGCTTAGGGGCCACAGGAATGATGATTTAGGCATGAGCTGCAAATAAAATTGGGAGGGTTGGGGGGACAAAACCTGTCAGCTGCCGCTGCCATTTTCACCCCATCTCAGCATCAGGCCATCATATATTCACTTTCTGGGACTTACTGTCTGTACCACACTTCAGGAGTCCTCATTATATACCACTCTGAGTGTGTGTACGGCTTTCCAGTTGCACGAATCAGGGCAAGTCCGTTGCCTCTGTTTTTCATTC
Organism: Rhinolophus sinicus; assembly: GCF_036562045.2. NCBI lineage: Eukaryota > Metazoa > Chordata > Mammalia > Chiroptera > Rhinolophidae > Rhinolophus > Rhinolophus sinicus. Next base: position 28,165,495 of record NC_133765.1, on the reverse strand, counting down.
ATAAAATGGAGCGTAGCAGGTTGAATAGCATCCTTCCCCAAATTCATGTCCACCTGGAACCCCAGAATGTGACCTTAATTGGAAACAGGGTCTTTGCAGATGTAATCAGTTAAGAATCTCAAGATGAAATCATCCTGGATTTGGGGTGGACCCTAAATCCAACGACTGGTGTATTATAAGAAGAGAGGACACAGAGAGACACACACACAGAGGAGAAGACCACACGAAGATACAGGCAGCGACTGACCGGAGCGGTGCAGCCACAAGCCAAGGGATGCACGGAGCCACCAGACGCAGCAAAAAGCAGGAAGGTTTCTCCCCTGGAGCCTTTGATAGCAGTGTGGCCCTGCTGACACCTTGATTTCACACCTCTGGCCTCCAGAAATGGGAGAAAATAAATTTCTGTTGTTTCAGCCACCAAATTTGTGGTACTTTGTTACGGCAGCCGCAGGAAACTAATTCCCACAATAATATGAGCACTCGGTTTATAGGGTGACTGAGGACTAAACAAGGTATGTGTGGAGAACACTTAGCACAGCACCTTACACACAGTTTGTACACAGTACACGTTCCTGTCACTAATACTGTAACATTTCACGTTTACCAGTCTTCTCTCTCCATTTTAAGGCAAGGATTCTGTATTCCTCTACAGTACCCAGCACTGTGCTGAGTGCCCGACACCTACACAAAAAGATTTGCTGGATTAGGTGCGAAAAGAAGTCCCAGAGGAGACAGCAATCCCAAGGAAGGCAAGGGCTCTACTGTCAGACCAACCTGGGCTAAGTGAGGGCTCAGTCACTTACAAGCTGGGTGGTCTCGGGTAAGTTCACAGAATGTCATCATTTGCAATTTACCTGTCATCCTGGCTCATTTGCAGGCTATTATGAGGGTTATACATAACATGTTAATAACCAGGAAACAGGAAAAGAACTTCTGAGCACAGAAACCTAAAAGAACAAGACGGATGGAGGTGACCCCTTCAAAATCAGAAACTGCTTATTACTAGCAGAAATGCCATACATGTAGTTTAGGAGCAAAATAGGCCAGAAAAAAAATACCTATAACGTATGACAGTTCTATGAAATTAACTGACAAGGTTAGTATAAAATACTCTTATGGAGTAACAAGAAAAGATGAACAAACAACCCAATAGAAAAATGGACAAAATGGGAACAGATAATTCGATGATATATAGGGAGGCACTAAGCATATGAAAATTATCAACCCTGCTGGTGGTCAAAGAAACCCAAATTAAATCAATTATGCCCTGTCTTCACTAGCAAATAGAAAAAGTTTAAAAACTGTATGAGAACACTCAGCATCAGGAGAAATGCTGGGAAATGAGAACCCTCACACAGACTTTCTACACTGAGTAACTGCCGTGGGTACAGAGCTTTTGTGGGGGGTTGACAGAAATGTGCTGGAATTAGACAGTGGTGACAGTATACACCATTGTAAATATATGAAGAACTACTGAATCATACCCTTTAAAATAGTGAAGTTTAGGTTACGTGGATTATATCCCATTTTTTTAAATTTGCAAAACAACAGTTGGGCTGGATTTGGCCCGTGGAACATGGTTTGCTAATCCCTGTTCTAGAGTAAAAAGCGAGTCTCGGTCCCTTCCATTGCCCGAAGCCAGGTACAGTACCTACACAGAGGGGACCCGAGGGGCATGTTTGCTGAATGAGTCAGAGGGAAGGGTCAACCATCTGAAAGTCCCTTGCCCGGGAAAACACGCACCTCCTGCTATAGCCAGGCTGACGCCTCAGCATGTCAGCTCTGCACACTGTACCTCAGAGGATAATCCTGATAAACTGTGAGGAAAATCTCACCGCAGCCGATAAAACCCAACATGCTCCGGTCCCCGCTTAACCGTTGTATATATTGATTTCCTGGGCTGCTGTAACGAAGTTCCACAAACTGGGTGGCTTAAAACAACAGAAACTTATTCTCTCACAGTTCAGAAAGTCAGAAGTCCAGAATTAAGGTGTCCATAGGCTTGATTCCCTCTGAGGCTCTGAGGGAGAAACCATCCCATGCCATTCTCTTAGCTTCTAGTGGTTGTCAGCAATCCTTGGCATTCTTTGGCTTGTAGATGCATCACTCCAGTATCTGCCTCTATCACCACAGGGCATTCTCCCTGTGCGTCTGTGTCCAAATCTCCCTCTTCTCATAAGGATACCAGTCACTGGAATAGGGCCCACCCTAATCTAGCACGACCTCATCTTACCCTAATCATATCTGCAAAGACCCTTATTCCAAATATGGTCATATCCACAGGTACCCAAGGGTTAGGACTTGAACATATCTTTTTGGGGGACACAGTTCAACCCACACTAGCCTTATGGTACCTCAAGCAGAATACTCTGGCTACAATGGCCTTCTCTCAGTTCCTCAAATACCAAGTATGTTTCTGCCTCAGGATCTTTGCTGTTACTTCTGTCACGAATACTTGGTCCACAGATCCTTACCTGGTCAGCTCCTTCTCGTCCTTTAGGTCTCAGCTCAAAACATTACTGCCACACTGCTACCCTTCCTGTAAGAGCCTCTCTTTTACACATACATTTTATTCTCCTCATAATTATTATCCCTATCGGAACCTATCTTGTTTTTGTATTTTCTGTCTTCTCCTCTCCGCTCCACCCAGAAGAATTTAAGTTCTGTGAGAGAGGAATAGTAATGGTTTTAAAAATATGTCCAGAAATTTTTGGACACTCTTCCCTACAATACGTGGTGCCTTAAAAAAAAAAAAAAAATGGTGCCTAATTCTCCCCACTGTCCTTGAAAGTGGATCCAGACTGAGTGAGTCACTGTGAATGAACAGAAGGTGGTGGGAGGGATGCCAAGTGACTTCGGAGGCTAGGTCATAAAAAAGATAGCACCTGCCTGTCTCACTTCCTTTTGCATCACTTGCTCTGGGGGAAGCCAGCTGCCATGTTGTGAGGACCCTCAAGTAGCCCTGACAGGCCCACCTGGAAAGGAAGCAACTTCCAGGTGTGGGACTGAGCACCTTAAAAGTGGATGATTTCAGCCCTCCCAGCCGAGTCTTACAGCTGAGACCCCAGGCATTGTAGAACCATCCCCACTCGGCCCTGTCTGAATTTCTGGCCCACAGAAATTGTGAGATAATCAATGATTTGTTGTTATAAGCCATTATGGTCGGGGGTAATTTGTTACATCACGGAGATAACTAAAAAACAAAAGAACTTTTCTTGTCTTGCTTACTACTCCATCTCTAGCACCTCGAAACTGTGCCTGGCACATAGCAGGTGCTTACTTAGTATTTGTCAAGTGAAAAAACAGCTTGGACTAGGACCAAGAAGCTTGGTTAAGCATCTTTAAAGTTTCAAAGGGAGGAACATAAAGCAAAAGAAAGGAAGAAAGGAAAGGAATTCAGTTTTAACTCTGACAGCCTTAGATTTCTTTCCCAGACCTTCTTTCACATGGTTCTCCCAGAAGGTGGGTAGACCCCAACCCCAGGACAAGGCAAGCCAGACTCACTGATTTGTACCACGCAGCTGGCTCCCGACTCGGGCCCCACGATGTGTCTCCCAACACATTTGAACTTCCTGCCATCTGACAGCTGGGACCGGTTCAGCATCTCCACTCCCAAATTTGACGTCCCCACCATCACACCGCCTGGCTCTTCTGTCCACAAGAAGTTAGGGTCTGGGTAGCCGCCATCCCAGAGACAGGTGAGCTGCAGCAGGAACGATCCTGGTGGTATCTCTGCCCAGCACTGAAGGGCTGATGGAGGGGGAGCTGCAAAACACCGGAGGAAAAGGTGGGCTTAATCACAGACTAAGATGGGCCACTGGGCTGGCGCTAAGGACTATGGAACCAGGGCATCAGAGAAACATCGACTCCAGTAGTTACCTTGAAACAGCTCCTCGCACACATTAGTGTCTGACAACAGTCAGGTTTCCTCTGCCGAGTGTTAAATCTCTGAGGACATGGGCCTCATTTATCTTTGCATTTCTCACTAACAGCGTGTGACTATGGAAGTTTAAATTAATAAAATAAAATAACAAATTTAGTTCTTCCATCACACTACCCACGTTTCAAGTGCTCGGTAACCACATATGGTGGGTGGCTACTGTATTAGACTGCACAGAACAGAACATTTCCATCATCACAGAAAGTTCTACTGGACAGTTTTGGTCCTTAGGCGGAGGGAATTACAAGTGGCATGTACCCCCAACATAACTTTCTTTGTACTATGCACATGTATTACTAAAAAAACACAAATATTTAACAAGTTACAAACCTATAAATCCAATATAACCCATGAGCTGATAAATATAAATATATATATGCATATATGTGTATTATGTATATATTACATGTGTATATTTTTATATAATACACATAAACAGAAATAAATTTGGATCTTATATTGATGGGCAGATAGGTAGCATCTACGAGAAAAATTATTGAAAATATCAAAATGATTGGCATACAAATGATTATCTTCTTTATACTCATCTGTTTCCCACAAGAAGCATGTATGACTTCATATACAATACATGTCATTTATGATAGAGAAAGCACAAGAGACTTATACAGGCTCTGAATAAGGCAAGAATTAGTAAAAGGTCATTATCCTGACCACCAATTTGTTGTGCTCATGCTCCCCTTCTGTAGCATGGATTATGAGTGCCTTCTGCATGTGTGCAGTTGTTCTTGTCCGAGACATCTGTATGTAGGTACACTTGGTTGTTGTTTTCATGAACTACTGGTTCCTAACAGAACTAGAGGGCCCAGGGTTCATGAAGAGAGTGTATGAAAATACATGAACGAAACAACAAAGTGTGGAATATTACTCAGCCATAAAAAGGAACGAAATGCTACAACATGCAAACCTGATGCTACGTGAAAGAAGCCGGACACAAAAGGCCACATATTGTGTGATTCCATTTATATGAAATATCCAGGACAGGCAAATGCATAGAGATAGAAGGCAGAGTGGAGGCTGCCAGGGGCTGGGGAGGAAAAGGGAATGGGAGGGACTGCTTAATGGATATGAGATTTCCATTTGGGGTGATGAAAACGTTTTGGAACTACATAGAGGTGATGGTTGCATAACACTGTGAATGTACTAAGTGCCACTCAGTTGTACTTTTTATTATGGTTAATGTTATGTACTTTCACCTCAATTTAAAAAAAGAAAGAAAACATCAATCTGGGCATTCATTTCCCTCTGTGGCTCAGAGGGACTCTCCCGTACCCTTACTTTGCAACAACCTTCTAGAAGAGGTGACTCCCTTCCTGACATGCAGCCCTGGGTGTGTACGTGAGTGTCGAGGGAGCTGCAGAAGCGTGTTAGAACCCATGCAGTGGCAAGCCTTTCTAGACAAAAGAGGCACAAACATGCAGTTCACAAAGGGTCAACGTGAGGGGACGGGAGTGCTTCTTACGCACAGTAGACCAGGAGCTCGGTGGTCACCTTTCGATGTCTCCTACTCAGGCTGTTCGTGGCCACACAGGTGTAGTTCCCTTGGAGGTTTTGCGACATCAGTAGCAGGGTGAAGTTGCTGACCGTCAGGTTGTTTCCGAAGGGCTCAGCCCTGGAGCCTGGGGCCTGGAACCACCACTCCACCATGGGCGGAGGCCGGGAGCTGCTGCTGCAGGTGAAGTCCACCTGGGAGCCCTTGGCCACGTACAGGGTGCCATTGGGGAGCATGCCGGTGGTGGAGATGTTGACTTCCACCTGGTCGGGGCCGCCTGGGCATGACAGAGGGAAAAGCGGGAGCGTTCATTTGCGCCCCTTACCAGTTTTAACAATCACATACGTGATCAGGAAGCAGTCAGTAAGGATGACAATCTCTATCGCATACTGACTACGCCATGACAAATGCTATGCTAAGTGCCCTTACACATACTTTCATTTAGCCCTGAGCGATCATGTGTCATTTGTCAGGGGGATCAATACTTATGGAAAAGGGAAAATGTAAATCGCTCCTCTTCCAAACCACTGGTGAGGAGGAAGGATATCTGTGAATGAAAGAGTTAACAGAGCAGGCCTGGGTTTGCAGTCCTTAGAAAGGTCCGCTTGTGAGGATGGCCTTGTCTGGTGACTGCGAACTTGGATTACAGGAGGGTCCCCACAATTCCCAGAACAGTTAAGAGTGGGGCTCACTGTGCCTAAACTGTTTACAGAAAGCGCGATTTATGCTGAACATCTGCTTTCCTTCTGAGAGCTTAGACTTTTGGTATGTGCTAGGCAGAAAGGATGCCTACATGACCAGCCCCCAATAAAAACCCAGGGTGCTGAGTCTCTCATGACTCCTGGAAGACAGCATTTTACACCTGTCGCCACAACTTGTTGCTAAAGGAAGTAAATGTGTCCATGTGACTCCACTGGGAACAGATTCTAGGAAGCTTGCTCCTTCTTTTCCCCAGACTTAACCCCACATGCCTTTTCCCTTTGCTGATTTTGCTTTGTGTTCTTTTGCTGTAATAAATCCTAATACATGCTGAGTTCTGTGGGTTCTAGAGAAAACTCTCACAGAACCCCCAGCACCATCTCACAATGAAAGACAAGAAACATTGGTTTCACTCCCAACTCTGGACTCCGTTTACTAGCTGTGTAACTTTGGGCAGATGACTTAACCTCTCTTAGCCTCCATTTCCTCATCTCTGAAATGAGGGTGATGCTACAACCTACTTCCTGGGGTTGTGGTGATGATTAAATGACTTAGGATAGTATAGCCCTCAGAACAATGCCTCGCATGTTGAAAGCACTTGATAAACGTGAGGTCTTATCTTGGTTCCCTAACTCTGTGAACTTCTTTCTTGTCCCCAGAAATGCCCTCCTACTGTTGGTACCCAGTATACCCAAGATGCTACATCCCTTTGATGAAAAGACTGTAGGTACAGTCTTAAATAGGTGTAGATACACCTATTTATACTAAAGTTGTTTAGTGTGTTACCTCTCCCAGGGACTTCCTCTTAAGAAGAATCTAGGAAGAGCAATGCTAGGTTAAAGGAATAAATCTGGCTGTAGAATTTTGAACACAAATAGGCCAGTGGGAAAAATTATTGGGGCGATGGAGAGAAGGCTTTCCCAGAAATCCTGAAAGTACAGCATCTATCTCACCTATGTCTGAAACCATTGTATAACTCTAGACATTGGGGGTTTCTGAGGACAATATTTTTGATAATATGCTTGTCGAGTTGGGGCTGGTTCCTAACAGTCCGCCATCTGCTGGAATCATGTCACCTCCCACAGAGGATCTGGGGGGAAAATTATACTGTGGTTTAGGAGGTGCTTAACTGTCCCATTCACTGTGTTGGTTAGTCGGTTAGGTATGTGGAGCAGCAGGTCCGAGGGTGTGCCCAGTTGGCAGGCACCCAGTGAAACACAGGGTGCTTCTGCGGTACTGGTAACCAGAAAAGGTAACCAGAAAAGGTAATAGTTAGATTGGACAGCCTGGGTCTTCCAAGCTGTGGTCTGGAGGGCCACAGCGGCCTGGTATGGGCAGTGGACCCCCAGAAACTGGCTGGGAGGGGCGTTTGACCAGCACAATTCTCAGCAAGAAATGGGGTTGAATACAGGAAATGGATGAGAAGGAAGCAGGTAGAAGGGTTAAAAAAAAAAAAATCAAATGAGAGAACTTGAAGGGCTTCCCTCCTGAATTAAGTGTTCAAAGGTTACAGCTCATGTATAAACCCCTTGGGTTTAGTCTGCTTCTTAATTAAAGCTGACACCATCTTGAGTCCCCGGAGTTCTCCCCTACTCTGACTTATTACAGATAAAGAGGTACCCATTTATTTCCCTCTCACCTCTCCCTCCACTCTCTTGAAATTCCTTAACAGAAACTACCACCCTTTTTGCTTGCAGGGTGATGGTCACAATCACTCAGAGAGACCGGGAAGGAAACAAAAATAAAACAGCATATAAAAATGGAGAGTGGTTACAAAGATCCAGCATCTTATTGAGGCCTTGGTTATTGTCAGTTTCAGCTCTTAACTCTTTATTAGCTGGTTGCTTTAGCCTAGTGGTTACAAGCTTGTACTCTGAATTCAGACAGACCTGGGTGTAAATCCTACTGCTGCTTATAGATGGATAACCTCGAGCAATTACCTGTCCCTCTCACTCTCACTTTCTTTTCCTCCTTTGAAATGAAAAGAACAGTAATAACTTCTATCACTGGGTTATAGAAGGATCTAACGACATAAACAGAACACTTAGCCTGGCACTTGACTTGTGGTCAATGTTCTATAAATGTTATCTGATATTACAATCAGAGGTACACTTCTAGATTGATTCTGGAACTGGCACCGGCAAACTGTTTTTGTATGGCTCACAGACTAAGAATGGTTTTTACAGACGCACATTCTCAATTTGATGAGAGAGAACACTAACTTTGAACCCCAAGTAAGTGAAATGTGATCCCCCCAAAAAGAATTCTATTCTTCTCATCAGTAGGCCTGCACTACAAAAACAAACAAAAACCCTCTATTATTATATTTTGAATTTTGTCAATAAGAAATATGTGGCAATTGGTTTTCTTTTTTGTTATATAAGTACTTATATAATTCCCTCAATTTTATTCATTGGGCCATAAAGTCTAAAACACAGAGGGTGCCAAAAAAATGTATACACATTTTAAGAAAGGCAAAGACTATGAAAATTGTAATACACAATAAATACCGATAACAAAAGATGAATACAAGTCCCGTTTGACTTCTGCAATTACAAGAGGTGTTCAAAGTGGTTACCATCAGCCTAATTTTAATACAGTTTTTTCCTTTCTTAAAACGTGTATACATTTTTTTGGTACCCTCTGTATTTACCATCTGGCTCTCTACAGAAAAAGTCTGATACCTGGTGTAGAACAACCTACCACTGCTACTGCCTTCTTCTCTGCTGTCATTCTTGATATAGGAATTCACTACTTTCCTTCCCTCATAACTATAGGTTGGCCAGTCAAGGGTCTCAAAGGGTTAATTTATAGCTCAGAGACTCACAAAAAGGGAGATCCCCCTCTCAGTGTCTTGGGTTCCTCATCAATGTCTTTAGACATTTACTCTCGCCAGCATTTTGATTTTAAAATGACCTAAGAATACTCCAGGTAGTCTCCGCTCTTCAGTGGGCCTATTTAGTTCTACAGGAGGATACGATCCTTATAGAGACTTGTTTTGATACCACGTTTAGAGGCTGAACATAGAGGCAAATGCGAGAACCCCATTGCCTTCCAATCTCCCTCATGACAACCGGTCCTGTATAAAAAGTGGGAACCCAGAGGGCTTCAGCCTGTTGTAAGTACTTATCTCTGCTTCAGAGGAGTTCGGCAAGATTCAAATTAATCAATCTCTGGGCAAGGATCATCCCTCTTTTGATGGGGGCCAACAATCTTTCTTCAGGGTTCCCAACTGTCCCTTTCCTTAGGACCTTATGTTGTGAGGAGGCAGTGTCACCACCAACAGAGAATAAGTGTAAATCGTATGGGCCCAGTTAGTCAGGGGCCATGGGACCGGCCTGAGATTCCCTGGAAGTCACATCACTGGCTAGACAGGACCAGCCCCATCCTTCAAACCCCAACTGAATCTGAAGGGGCTCTCAGAGGTTGACGCTAAGCAGCTTCCTCACTGACCATATGCCAGCCGGTTCCAGGGTTCCCTCAAAACTTGCTGGGCCTGAGAAAAATAGACCCAGGGAGTCTGGCATCGTGCACCATGAAATCTGACTGCGGTCTTTCATGGGCTAATCTCTAGAGAGATCACTCAGCTCCCCAGTGCATAAGAGATAGAATCATGAAAGAAGTACAAAGTCTACTGGAATGTGTTAAGATGTATGCTACCTTCCCCATCCCCTCCAGCCTTTCTGCAGGTCAACACATAGCTGTTCTAACCTTATGACCCCCCTGCCCCCCCAATTTGGAGGCAGGAGAGGATGGCTAAGTCCGTGAAATAAACAGCCACAGCAGCCCTGAACTGCTCTAGACTAAGGGATTTCTGTACTCTCAGGAACAGCAGTCCCAGTCCTGATGACAAGACTCTTCAATGGCACCATTAAATTCACAAGTATCGGGGCAGAGTCTTTTTGTCCTGAGAAGAATAACAAAATCACATTGCGCTGCCCATGTGATTGAATCACCCCAGGTTGAGTCACCCCAGGCCTATAGAAAACCGGACTCCCTACAAGGCAGAGGCACCAAATGCCTACTGATCAATAAGTAGAGATCCAAGCGGGAAGGAGGGAGAAGTTACCCGGCATCATACAGCCAGCTTTGTGTTTCTACAGCATCTCTGTCCAGTCACACATTCAAAATCACTTACAGACAACTTGTCACATCTTAAACTATTTTTTCCTCACTTCACAACAAATTGTCACATCTTAAACTATTTTTTCCTCACTTCCAAGGCCATGTTAGAATGTTTCCAAACTGTTCTCTTAAAGAGACTAAGTTATCAACCACATCAGGGTAAAGACAGGAAAAGCAAGATCTGGGCACACAGAGTCCCTGACCCACAAAAATCCTATTTCAAAAGCCCAGATGTTAACTGATTGCTGGGAACTTGAGATAAATTTTTCCTACAGGAATCACGTAGCCTGCTTAACTATTTGATCAAAGTAAAAATGCATACTATGTGGCTAGCTCTGTCCTGAGGGCCAAACAGACTTATCTCATGAGTATGTGCAGTGAATACATGCCTAGGTTCCATCATTACCTCTGGTTTCACAGATAATAAAAAATTAAGGTTGAAAGAGTTCAAGTGACTTCCCCAAGGTCACAATGACAACAGCCAACAGGACCTGGATTTGAACCCGGCAGCTGGACCTCAGAGTATATGCTCTCAACCACTTTGCAATACCACCGCTCTCCCAGAAACAGTGGTTGGATCAACCCTAATCCATATTCCCAACCCTTCTGTGCAGAAATGAAGGCTGAGTTCCAATCTCAGATGCCAAGGCCTCCCCTTCAGTCACTGTCTGAGGAGCAGGAAGGGGCTGCCTGATGCCCTGAAAGGGTCTGGTGTCTGTCCGGGGTTCTCCTGGAATGGGATAAAGGCCTGAGATTCCAGATGGTTCTTGTGAATGTGAAACAGAGGACATCTGTGCTAGGGACTGAATGTCTCCCCCACAAAATTCCTATGTTGGAACCTAATTCCCAATGTGATGGTATTTGGAGATAGGGGCCTTTGGGAGGTGATTAGGTCATGAGGGGTGAAGCCCTCATGAATGGGATTAGTGCCTCTTATAAGAAGAGACCCCAGAGAGCTTTCCTCCTCTCTCTTTGAGCTTTACCACGTGAGGGTACAATGCAAACCAGACACTGGATTGTCTGGGACCTTGATCTTGGACTTCCCAGCCTCTAGAACTGTGAGAAATAAATTTGTTATTGAAGCCCCCTAGTCTATGCTATTTTTGTTATAGCAAGTCAAACTGACTAAGACAGTCTGCGCCCTACGTTCCCAAAAAAGCCCTACACCAGTCAGGGACCCCCTATGCTTCCAAATGAAGAAGTTTCCATAATACGAATCATACCACAGTAACTCAGGGAGCCCAAAGTGCCATTAGAGTTTAGTGATATTTTTTTAAATGTAAGTTCATTTCCATCATAAAAAGGCCTTGCATTTCTCTTCATACAGGGCAATAATGAAACTAATCTATGCCCTAATAAATTTAGCCAATGATTAATAAAATCAGTGTCAGATAAAGTCATCATAAACTGGAGAGAGTAATGATAAAAAAAAAAAAAAAGTTGCAATGCCAGCTTAGTCTTTCGTGGTCAAAAGAGAAGGTATTTATTGACAAGACTGACATGAAGTAATTATGAATGACGGCTCAGCAGCTGGAGTGAGGAAGGCCTGCCAGCACTTGCCCATGGGCCCCTAGTGGGAACTCAAACAGAGCTGTGCCAAGATGGGTGACATTTTTTGATATGCCCACATTCATTCCTGGCCACTCAGCAATTCATCTATGGCACCTCCAGACACACAAATTCCCTGAGTGCTCACAAATTCCCTAAGCCTTGAGAGTTGGTGAAAACCTTAGAGACCGTCCAGAAATCTAGACATGTCCTTGAAGCCTCTTTCTTTCATCCTATACTTCCAATCAACCAGTAAGTCTTTCTGGTCTACCTCCAAAATATTTTCTGAACTTGTACATTTTCACCAACGCCCCTGCTGCCACCCTGTATCTGGCTACCAGCATCTTGTACCTCTAATTGGCTTCCTTGTGTTTATTTTTTTTATCAGTCCTTCTCAAGACCGCACACATACATTTTCCATGTGTAATCCAAATAACACTACACCCTGCTTAGTTAAAACTCCAGAAGTCTCTCCTGCACCTAGAATAATATACAAATTCCTTACCAGGTGTATTCATTTCCTGGGCTGCCTTAACAAAGTACCATAAACTAGATGGCTTAAAACAACAGAAATCGATTCTCTCACACTTCTGGAGGCCAGAAGTCCAAAATCAAGGCGTCAGGACGGCCATACTCCCTCAGAAGATTCTAAAAGAGAATCTTTCCTTGCCTCTTCCCTAGCTTCTGGTATTGGGCGTCAATCCTTGGCATTCCTTTGCTTGAAGCTGTATCACTCCAATCTCTGCCTCTGTCATTAGATGACATTCTCCCTCTGTGTCTCTGCCTTCTCATGCACTTTTCTCTTCTTACAAGGATGCCAGTCAATTTTAATTAGGGCCCACTCTAACGACCTCATCTTAACTTGATTACATCTACAAAGACCCTATTTCCAAATAAGATTACATTCATACGTACCAGGGGTTAGGACTTTAACATATCTTTCTGGGGGACATAGTTCAACCCACATCACCAGTTCTACCCAGCTCCACGTGGTCTGGCCCTGCCCCCCATATCTTGCAGCCTGCCCTCTCACACACTGGGATCCCACCATTCCAGCCTTCTCCTCATCTGAGCAGGCATCATGCTCAACCCATCACACTAGTTGAATTTCTGCCTGGATCACATTCTTTCTTATCTTTGTATGACTGGCTCCTCCTTATCATTCTGCTTAAATGTCAATCCCTCCAAAAACTCCCCTCTGACCTCCTAATTTAAAGGGTTTCGGAAGATCACATCATCCCATCTCAATTCTCTGCATAGCAGCTATCACTCTGATACTGCCTGATGCGTTTGTTTATTTGCTTCTTGTCTGTCATCTCCCACAAGGATATCAGCTCCACGAGGGTGGGGCCCTTGTCTGTGCTGTTCCCGCCTGTAGCCCCGTGCCCAGAACCATGCCTGGCATTAGGTTCTCAATAAATATACGTTGAATAAAGGAATGAGTAAATTCTTTATTTTATAGAGGAGGAAACTAAGGGGCAGCAAAGTGATCACATGAGTATTTCTACTAAACCACACATCCTGGATATAGAACGTGGATGTCCCTCTACACCAGTTGACTAGCAAACATTTTGTAAAGGGACAGAGACTAAATACTTTAGGCTTTGCGGGCTATACAATACATGTCATAACCACTCACCTCTGCCATTGTAGCACCAAAGGCGATCAGAGATAATATGTAAATGGACAAGTATGGCCGTGTTGCAATAAAACCTTATTTATGGACACTGAAATTTGAATTTCTGATAATTTTCATATGTCACAAATATTTTTCTTCTTTTGATTTTTTTCAACAATTTAAAAATGTTAAAAAAAAATTTTGTCACATGCAGGCCATACAAAAATAGCAGACTGGATATGGTCTGAGAGCTATAGTTTTCCATATAAATTCATGTATATGGAAAGATACACTAGACTTTTTGGAACGCACAGTAGTAATTGTAACTCATGCCAAGCCCTGTACTCAGCACTATGGCATGACAGCACATACCTGGTAAGGTATCAATGTATTATCCCCATTCAAGAAATAAGAAAAACTGAAGCTCAGAGATATTAAATGACTTACTCAAGATGACACAGAACTAAGTGACAGCCTTAGAATTGAAACTTAGGCAGTCTGACTCGATTAAGTTATACTCTGACTTTGTTGCATAATAAATTATATTAACACCAAATGATATTAACAGCAAGCTAAAAGTAATAGCTAACTATTATGCCAGGAGCCATTTAGGGCAGTTTACATAGATACGTTAGTATACATTCCTCACAGCAAGTCTATGAGGCAAGAATTTTTTTAATCCCCATTTTACAGATGAGGAAATACAGGTGCGAGAGGTCACTCAGCTTGCAGGTGGCAGAGCCCAGAATGAAACCCAGGCCATCAACAACAAAGCGTCCCTCCGGTCCAAGGCTCTGAGTACCTCACCAGCCAGCCCTCCCCCCACCCCTCTTACTGCCCACTTACTGGCCACCTGCAGCCACACTCGGAACCACCGAGTCTTATTCAAGACCTCCCAGCAGGTGTAGTTCCCCTCATCCTGCAGGCTCAGTGCCTCGATGTGCAGGGAGCTGGCATTCTCCAGGGAGAAGCGCGGCGCGGCTGGCGGGAGGCTGGCATTGGAGGACAGGAGGAAGACAGGCTTCGAGTCATTCCGGTACCAGGTCACTAGACCCCTCTGTCCCGAGATGTTGCCACAGTGCAGAGTAATGTCCTCGTGCACTTCTCCAATGACGACAGCCTCCAATCCTGTACAAGGAAAAGTCAGGCTGTTACTACCTTTCTTGATCTCTGAACAATCTCCCTTTTGCACAGTCCCTCCAAATTAGGATTAAAAAAAAATCAGATGTATGTTTTTAAGATGCAATAACACACAGAGCCCCCCACCCTCGACGACTGGCCAGTACTTGACATTAATCACAGACAAACCCACAATAAGATACCTGCCAATTCACACCTACTAGAATGGCTAAAATCAAGGAAAATAACACATGTTGGCAAAGAGGTAGAGAAAGTAGAACCCTTACACATGGTTGGTAGGATTTTCAAATGGTGCAGCTACTTTGGAAAACAGTCTGGCATTTTCTCGCAAGGTTAAATGTACCATATGACTCAGTAATTCTACTCTCAGATGTACCCAAGAGAAATGAAAACATATTACACAAAAACTTGTACGTGCATACTCATAGCAGCATTATTCATAACAGCCAAGAGGTAGAAACAACCCAAATGCGCATCAACTGATGGATGGATAAATAAAATGTGGAATGTCCATACAATGGAAGTATTACTTGGCCATAAAAAGGAATGAACTACTTGCTACAACATGGATGAGTCTTGAAAGCATTCTAAGTGAAAGGCAGTCATAAAAGACCATATATTATGTGATTCCATTTATCTGAATGTCCAATACAGACAAATCTATGGAAATAGAAAGTAATTAGCAGTTGTCTAGGTCTGGAGGAAGTGGAGTAGTGGGAGGGAAGGGAGTAGTGGGGAGTGACTGCTAATGAGAACAGGGCTTCTTTTTGGGGTGACGAAAGTGTTCTGGAATTAGTTAATGCTGATGGTTGCACAATCTTATGAATATACTAAAAACTACTGCGTTGTACACTTTTAAAGGGTGAATTTTATGGTATGTGAATTATATCTCAAAAGAGTTATTTAAAAAAAACCTGCCACCCCTCTCTGGGAATCCTTCCCATTTATGAAATGAAGAGTCAGAGTAATCTGTATTTAGCCTTTTATCTGGTTAGAAGAGGCTCCATCTGAAAGATGTGAAGCCAACCTGGAGTCCCAGGATGTTCCTATTGTCTCCCCATTTTGGCTATACCATACCCAAAAGCCAGGACACGATGGGGAAAAAAATCTAAGCCACTTTCTGGAAGGCAGAGAATGTCATCTAATGTTAAAGATTCCAAAAAACAGCAAGAAATGCTTCTGAACAATCACTTTAAAAAAAACAGGTGGGCCAGCCCGGTGGCTCTGGTGGTTAGAGCACCATGCTCCTAACGCCAAGGTCTCCGGTTCAATTCCCACATGGGCCAGGGAGCTGCGCCCTCTTACAGCTAAGATTGTGAACAACACTCTTCCTGGAGCTGGGCTGCTGTGAACAGCCCGAGGTTGGCGTGAACTGCTGTGGGCTATACCGTGCGCTATACCGTGTGCTGCCAGGAGCGGCTGGTGGCCGGCAGCCATGTGAGCGGCCAGAAGCCAGCGAGAGCTGCCGGGAACTGTTGTGAGCGGCCGACCCACTGCCTCAGCTGGGGGTAGCGCAAGGCTCATCATACCAGCATGGGGTAGGGAGCTGTGTCCTACACAACTAGACTGAGAAACAATGGCTTGAACCGGAGTGGGGAGGTGGGGAGGCAGAAGAAGGGGGAAGAAAAAGAGAGAGAGAGGAAAAAAAAACAGGTGAGAATTATTTTTAAACAACATGTCTGGGAACCCAAGTTCTCAGTGGCAATCCCCACTGAGGAGAGAAGATGAACTGTACAATTACAAATGCAGCGTGTGTCCATGAGACCTGCAGAACTGCCCCTTCCCTGGCTCCTTGGCAAAGCAATAAATGAACTTGGAAAAGCCCTGGTGAAACTTTAGTCTTGGAACTTGAGCTAACATTGCCTTCGCCTCCATGGAATAGAATGACATAATCAGAGATGAAACCATTTGAAGGCACTTCACTTCTCGTCCTGGCTTTACTCACTCCATTCTTTTAAACTAATGAAGCTGAAGGTGACCTTGGAGATCATTTAGCTGTGGCAGCCCTGTGGTCCGGGTTAAAGATGAGGCAGGCTGAGTCCTGGCTCAGTGCGAGGACTACAGTCACTGATGAGTGATGTCTGTGACTCCGACACAGAAAGGATAGTTCCTGAGGGTGCCCCGGTTCCATGCCTGGTGGTCCTATAACCCCTCCTTTCACAGTTGAGAAAATTGATGTTCGGAAAACTTAAGTAATTTACTACGGTCCCATGTGAGTCACTGGGGGGCTGGGATGACCATTCAGGTTTTCAATACTCTAGGTCACAGAGATTGACTCTGGTCTCCCAACCAGACAGGGTGAGACAATAAAACATAGTAGTAGTTTGTGTTACTAAAAGCCACCCACATGGTGGCCAGAGGGTTCCCTGATGTCCCCCAACCTTAAATTCAGAATGTGGAACAAAGGAGGAAGCAATATAAATGACCATTTTCTAAGGCTGCCCTCACATTATCATTTACAGAGTTGGGATTGTACCCAAACATTTGTTTTTGCATCCTAGCAACTTTTCCCCAAGAATGACCCAGGGTTTACAATCGGAGGTGACAGTGGGGGCATAAACATTGTATGGAGTTAAGCAACAGGAAAAAGACAGCATTTTTTTTTTTTTTACAAGACAACTCCCAACTTGAAAAATGAACAACAAAAATACATCAAGCTAGGGAAGCCCCCTGGCACGGTACCTGAAGGTGAACTTGGCCTGGACATCAAAATAACTGGGCATGTGTCAGTGGAGAAAGTGTTAATGTGTGGCGAGCTGCAGCCAGCCTGAAAGCTGGTTCATTCCAGTAGGATGATTTCAACCCAGGGCCTGATGTCCCCGGGCCCCTGGTGTCCACAGCGCAGTAAACACTGCCAATAGTTGGGGAGAAGGGAACTTCCAGAGACAGCCAAGTGGAGACTGTCCGTCCTCTCCTCCTCCCCCCAGCCCAGTGACCAATAACTCAAAGAGAGCCAGGGGTAAGTACTACTACAGGGAGACGTGGGATGAATTTGGGGTAACATGCCCTAGATTAAAGGGGTGATCACTGCTCAGTTCCAGGTGGGAAAGCAGACCCTGTGCTGCCAGATCTTCAGATGTTTCCAGATAAACTGGAAACCTAGATGATGGGAAATTTTACTGTTTTTTAAATGATTGCTC
The DNA here is from genome assembly GCF_036562045.2 of Rhinolophus sinicus. Classification (NCBI taxonomy): domain Eukaryota; kingdom Metazoa; phylum Chordata; class Mammalia; order Chiroptera; family Rhinolophidae; genus Rhinolophus; species Rhinolophus sinicus. The sequence continues at coordinate 28,147,775 of NC_133765.1, read as the reverse complement.
AAAACAAAACAAAATAAAAATGTGTGAGCGCCAAAAAGTTAGGAACTTGTGACACTTGCTGCTAGGAAGCTCAGGGAGCAATTGCTGCAGGAACCTACAGGACGAAATCAGCTGGGCGTGCTGGACTGGGCCACACAGAAAACAGCCTTCCTCAAGTATCCTGGCAAACTACATCGTCACATGGCTCCATCTCCTTTCCCTCCACCTGAATCCTCTCACCGCTTGTCACACTGCCCTGTGCACACCAGACATGCATTCGCTAGAGAATTAAATTTAAAAAAATGTTTTTCAATCTTTTTATATTCTGCATACTTTGGTAACCAACCCTCTTTATTGTTACAAGGCAGGGCACAGATGAAGCATTTACGATCTTTTGCCCGACATCTCAAGTGTAAGAGGTCATGTCAAGTGTAGGGGAAGTTTTAAGTAGGTCTTAAATTATTTCACACACACAAAAAAATTAAGTGACATAAGAAGGCACAGCTTTGAATGTGCTAGTGCACATAGGTCCGCTTGCAGGGGTGTGCAGGGAAATCCACAGGTTACAGGTGCAAGGCTGAGCTCAACCTCAGGCAGAGGGAGGAAAATAAAGGAGCCTTGAGTTTGAGTACCAGTGCAGCAGGTAAAACCAGAAGGGGAATTGACATCCGACATTCTAAAAAATAAAACACTTTCCCCCCTACACCTGCCTCTTCTATTTTCCCAGTTTCAAAATTCCCATCTTCAATGTACCCAATTTTCCCGTTCCCTCTCCGCAGGCCCCTGCAGTCTCACGGGCTGCCCACTCCAACAGAGTGGAGATAACTTGCCCTCCCGAGTGCCCGGGAAAATTCCTTTCAGCAAAGAGAGCCGAGCTGCGAGCAGGAAACTCAAGACCCACTTGGGGTGGCTTCGCGGCCGCGGCCACAACTGGACCTGGCGGAGTCGTTGGGAATTTGGTCCCTGGCTCACCCTTCACCACTGTTGCCTGGCAAAACTCAACTTTTCCCTCCAGATCGTGGCCCTTACCTGCGGCGACCCAGCGGGCCAGCAGCGCCCCGAGGCAGACGAGGACCCAAGTCTCGGACACCCGTGCGGCCATCTCGCCCCAGATGCGGGCAGGGGCTCCTCAGGAAACACAGAGTCTAGCTGGGCTGGGTGTGCGACCCCCAGAGATCCGGCCCCTAGGGTACCAAGTGCTCCTCCAAGGTCCTCGGAACGACAGAAAAGCTCTACTTTCCGCAGCCCCCAGGAAGGATGCTTGGGGTGAGTCCGACGTTGGGGTTGGGAGCTGTGCGCTGGGTTCCCGGCTCGATTCTCTCTCGGGAGAGCCCGTACCGGGGTAGGAGGGCGCACCCCGCCCCCTGTGCCCGCCACCCACTGCCGCTCAAGGAAAACAACAGGAACGGGACTCCCTTCCGCCTCCCATCCAGGCGGGAGCCCAACTTCCTCTACCTTGGCCCGGGAGGAGGGCTTTATGCAAAGGGCGCGCGCCCCGAGCCGACTCTGGCCCCCGCGGGGGAGGAGCGCGGAGGCTGGGCCCTCCCCGAGCCCATTCCTCCCGGGGAGGCAGCCGGGAGTCTCGGGGACAGCTGGGCCCGGCAGAGCTCTGCAGCTGCCGCAGGGCGATACCCCTGCCCCTGCCCGCCGGCTGCTCCCTCTGGAGCGCTCCGGGTGTAGCACCCGCAGGAGCGTCGCGAGCCGGAGGGACCGGCTGCCAAGCTGCAGAATTCAGGGTCCCCTCGGTGTCCCAGCTTAGCTACTCTAGGGATTCCCATTTGTTTTCCTATGTTCCGGGCGGACACCAGGGCCGCCATCGCTGCCTTTTTCTACCCTTAGCAGAACGAAGGCAAGTCTAGAGCAGGAGAAAGATGATCCCTTAGACTTCCGAGCCAAAAGCAGCCACGAGACTCCTGTCCTATTAACTGGCTGAGACCGCCCTGTCAGAGTGAGGGCCCAGGGGCCCGCGGAACTCGGTTCTCGGGAGCTTTTTCTGTTTTCCCTTTTTAGTTCCACCACCCCCATCCATTGTGATTCCCAGAAAACTGGGGCTAACCTGCCTCTCTGCTCTGCCACGCCCGCATCACATCTTTCTGTCCTAGGGAACCCAGTTATGAGATCCTCAGGAAGAACTGACACTTGAAACGGCCCTACCAGATATTTCCTCTTTAAACAAAATTGCAATTAATACAGTAAAACAGTAATTGTATGCTCTAGGAGGTGGAGATAAGGGTGTTTGCATTCTTTCAACTTTTCTGTTTTTGAAAATCTTCCCATCACCTCATCATGAAATGTTGGGGTGGGGCGATAAAAACTGCTAATAAGAAAATCATTCGTCCTGTTGCTCAAAGGCTCCTTATTGAAATGCTTCTTCCATCATGAAATCCTCTTGAAACCAATTAAAAAGCGTGTTTCGTCTGATAGAGCCATAAAGTGGCACCGTTCCTTTTTTCCCCCGCTTTTGCTCAATGATTTTCTCTCTAAAGCCAGCTCCTGAATTTTCCTGCTTTCCCTCCCCCTTTAGTTTTGTTTTTCATCTTTTACCTTGCGATGGAAAGTAAGGTCTATTCCTGTATTCCCAGAGCCTGGCACCTTGTTGTCGCCCAATATATATTTGTTAAATAAACAAATGAACGCTCATTGGTTTTGATATTGTAGCTCCTCAAGCTTTTCTGACAAACACCTCATGTCATCACTGCAGTTAACAAGGTATCAGTAAATTCCATAATTGGCAAGTTTTCAGCTGAGGGTACGGGAATTTTCTGTGACTCTGGTAGTGCCTTGCCTGGGGAATTGCACAGAGCAGACCCTCCTGATGTATTTGCTGAGTCAAATGCATGGTTCTTCCAACCAGTTCTCTACCCCCAGGAGGATCAATTTCCTTTAGGGTGTTTTACAATGCTGACAATAGCACCTCACATTTGCATAGCTGGGGCCTTTTTCCAAAGCCACTTTAGAAACTTGATCTCACTAGGCCCTCCCTAAAACCCTTGTACCTAAGGAATCTATCAACCCCCCGTTTTAAGTGTGAGAAACTGACAGTTCTAGGAAGTTAAGCTTCAGCTCACAAAGCCAGTTGGTGGGAAAGCCAGGAATGGAACCCATGTCTGACTCCAAGTCCTGCCAAACGACGCTCTCTAATCTTGTCACTCACACAAAGGCTGCCATGGTCTGGATGCTTTGGGTATCACCAGGACAGCAGACATGGGCATTGCCCTGAGCGGGGCTTGAAGGAAGCCTTGAGACCATTCTGTCTGGGACAGAGCTGGCTCAGGAAACACCCACCCTCTCTAACCCTGAGACAGGAGCTGTTAGGAATCGCCCTGCTCTAACATCCGGTCATACGTATTTCAGGCCACTCTGAACAGTAGAAAGTGCCCTGCCTAGAGCAGTGACCAGTGAGTTGGGGGTTCACCATGGGGTCCCTAGCAAGATAGGGGCCTTTCAAAGCTCTGGTTTCATTATGTGCACCTGATAGCAAACATCCACCTCATGGGATGGTTTTGAAGGTAAAGAAGCTGACTTGTATGAAGAGACTCAACAAAGGTCTTAAAGACATCACTTTGGGGCCTATCTTTTGAGATGAACCCGGACAAAGCCTGTCAGGGGTCTTAAATCCCACAATCACATTAAACATGGGGCTCAAATACCTGCTCAAGCTGCTACACGAGGCTATTTTTGTTCTGTTTCGTTTACACCTCCCAGCAATTGAAAAAATTACTCTAGGCTAAGTGCTTTACGTACATTAATTCATTGAATCCTCAGCACAAACCTGAGAGGTAGGCATTATCGTTCCCAATTTATAGATGGCTCAGAGAGGCCAACTTAGATTGCAAATACATGGGAGAGCCCCGGTTTGAACCCAGGTGTGAGGCTGTGTCACCTGGATCAATCTTGGAAGGAAGAATAGAATGGGTTTCCTGCCCGATTCCATAGCCAGTGCTCCTGCAGCCTGGGTCTTTGAAGCCATCAAACAACCTATTATTTTTACCCCACTATTCCTCTTGTCATATGCCCTCCCTAGAGGTAATGCTGAAAGGTTTCTCAGCAACACCACGCTTCTCCTGGAGATATTCTCCTGGGGGCTTCAGAAAGGGCGGGATAGCCAGAAACAGCTGGGGGTAGCAGCCTGGCCCCTCAGGTCCAGCTCTGGACCCCTCACTTCAAGAAATACTGTGAGGAAAATGACACAATCCTACCTGTGCCTCTTTGGACGGACCTAGGACCCACAGGCTGGCACCTCAAGGAACAGGGACAACAAAATCAACCTGGCGTGTCCTCTGGAGAAGAAAGCCCACTAAACCTTCCAGAAACACCACTTTGTCTCACCTCCCCTCTGCCTTCTGCCCAGAAGAATTGGAATACAGATGCTATAACAAGAAAGTTCCAAAAAGAAGCTGGCAGGATGAGATGGAAAAATAGAAAATGGACACGTGTCAAATGAGTCTACTATTTTTGACCAAAGCCTAGCCTCTCCTTTCTGGACTCGAGACCAGGACGGTGAAATTTGGTGTCTCAAGTAGCAAAGAACTACAGGACTTGGAAGGCAGATCCACCCCCATGAGGCAAAATGCCACTTGCAGAGGGATCAGGAACGTGACCATCCAGTTCCCTGAGAAATGGGCAGCCACAGACTGAAGAGAGAAGGATGGCTCACCCACCCTCACAGATGAAAGCAGCCCAGAGGTGTGCTGGTAAATGTTTAACCACTGACTCTCTGCCTGGTGGCAGTGGGGTGATTTGTAGCATTCAACATTTCCCATGGTATAAATGCTTTTATGATAGCCAATTTCAAGCTATGACTCTGAGGTTACTGAACTCTAGGCACAAGCAGCTGTCCCTAGCCAATACCAGTGGAACAGTCCCAGTCCCCACTGTCCCCCAATGAGAAAACTCTGAGGTGGAAAACTTTTGACAGGATTACCCAGGAAGAGACCTGCTGGGAGCCAAACAGATAACTCAGGTAGAGAACACTCTTGTCACTCTCCTGTTCTTTCATCTCCCACTCACCTATTGAATGCATTTGTTGGCCAAGATAAGTGTTATTTTCCCAACTCCAATGGGACATAGGGATTGAGAACCGTAAGTGTGTTCAATTTATGGGGATAGAGGAATTTAGTAAACTCAGAGTAGCCAGAGTAGCACTTTTTTGAAGGTGACATACCTTTTTTTAAAAATAGCATTTGCTTTTTATCCTGATTATAAACATAACATGCTCATTCTAGAATGAAAACAAAACAAAACAGAAAAATAGAAAATAAAATGTAACCATAACCCATCTAGAAATAATCACTATCATCTCTAGAAACTTCTCGTCATTTCTGCCGCATTCCAATGTGTGTGGTTTTTTTTTTTTTTTTTACAAAGTTGTAATGATATTTACACAAAGTTTTGATTCCTGCTAGACGTATACATTGTGATTTTCTGCCAAGTAATTAGTCTTTTTAACGGGAAAAGTAATAAAATACTAATGTAAAAACAAAAAAAAAGATCCAAATGAACCTTGCAGACATTATTCTAAGTAAAATAAGCTATTCACCAAAGAACAAATACTATGTGATTCAACTTATTGGAGGTACCTAGTGCAGTACCTTCAACTTATTGGAGGTACCAAATCCCTAAAGACAGAAAGTAGAAGGTTGGTTGCCAGGGACTGGGGGGGTGAGGGGGAGGCCGGGGAGAGAAACGGGAGTGTTTTAAAGTGTATGCTGTTTCAGTTTTGCAAGATGAAAGCAGTTCTGGAGATGGGTGGTGATTATGGCTGCACAACAACGTGAATGTACTTAATACCACTGAACTGTACCCTTAAACAGGTTAAGATAGTAAATTTTATGTCATGTGCATTTTACCACAATTACAATCTTTTTTAATGCAGAAGAAAATGGGGAAAATAGGAGAACAATGAGGAAACATATGATATGACACATATGGGACAGAGGACTTTTGTTGGTGTTTATGAATTAAAAAAACATAAATCAAACAAAAAAAAATCCAAGCAATTTTACAGTGAAATTATATCTTGAAAGTAAGCCTTCTGCCCACCTCCTCCCAATCCCCAGTCCTCTTCCTTGGGGACAGCCAGTCTCACCAACTTCTGCAGACTCCAGTTTTTGCTGGTGACCTAACGTGCACCTGTTGGAATATCATACAGCCAGGAACTCTTGTGTTTTCCAAGTGTATGTGACGAGAGAGGATCCACCTATTGTGACTACCCAGATGTGTGAAGTTCAATGAGAGTTTTTTCCAGCAGCCTTATTGAGGGATATTCCACATACCATATATTCACCCATTTAAAGTGGACAATTCAGTGGACTTTAGTACAGTCACAGCATTGTCCAACCATCACCACAATCTAGATTTTTGGCATCCCCCAAAGAAACGCCTTTCCCTTCATCTGTCACCACCAATTCTCCCCACCCTCAGCCCCTGGCAACCACTAATCAACTTTCTGTCTCTATGGATTTGCCTATTCTAGACATTTCATATAAGTGGAATCAAACAATATAATAATGTTGTGACTGGCTGCTTTCACTCAGCATAATGTTTTCAAGGTTCATCCATGTTGTAGCATCTATCAGTACTTCATTCCTTTTTATGGCCAAATTACATTCCACCGTACAGAGATAACCGCATTTTTGCTTATCCATTTATCAGTTAATGGACATTCCATATATATTTTAACCACTAAGTGACTCAGATGACCTGGGGCACATCTTCCCTAGTTTTCCTCCCTGCCTTACCCACCATCTCACTATGACTTCTGGAAATAAAGTATGCTTTCTTCCCTTGCTGCTCTACTGTAAGCAGAGCGGCATTTTACAAAAGCCCGCCTCTCTTTACTTACTGTAGTTTGGGCTCTTTGTAGACCAAGGCACCTGACTGGAATTTCGTCAAGTAGTACTTGATGCCATTATTTTTCCTTTTCTCAAAGAGTTCAGTAAAACTCCTTTGGGTGTATAGCCAGGAATTCCCACTTTCTGAGGGTGCCTGCATCTGAGCATGCTTGCTTCTGTTCTTTTTCCCACCCTTGCAAAAGTTCCACCCCGTTTCTCAAAGACAAGTATACTGAACTTAATTCAACTCTAAGATTTTTGTATGTCCAGAGAACTTGGTTTTGCTTAACTGGTAGAGACATGATAACTGCTTGCACACGGGCTTTCCTAGCTGATGGCTGACTTCCTGTACACTTTTGATGACATTCCCACATGATATATATTATCTGCTCTTGCCAGGCACACCTTCTACAGAATGTCTCCTTCCATTCTTTGAGCAAACCTCTGAAGAAGGTACCGTTCTTATCTCCGTTTCACAAGCCATGAAGCTGAGGCTCAGAGAGGTGAAGTAACTTTCCAAATAATGTCACAGCCCCAAGCCCATACTTATAAAATGAATCACTTCTGCTCTGGGCCTCACATTTAGAGTCATAAAAACTTGGACTGTGGGGAGGGAGGACTAAAAACCTTGTGATGAAAGCTTCGTACCCTCTTCCCAAGAAAATGCACATATTTGCAACATGATAAAAGCAATTTCAAGGAGTTAGGGGTAAAAATAACAACAACAACAACAACAACAAAAAACACCAAAAACCGAAACACAAAAAACCAATCCTGCAGGTCTCAACTGGAATTGTAAACTGGGTTGGTTGGGCCCAGGAAATGAAAAAAAATCTTACAAAGTTGAATCACCAGGTGATGCTCTCAAGCCTGTACGGCTGGACTCAGGGTTCTGAGCCAAGGCCTTCTAAGAGATAAGAGCTGGTCCTTGCTGCAGGGAACTCCACAAATTTCAGAGATTATTGGTTCAAATAATAACTCTCACCGTCCAGAGGAGGGGAGGAGGGCCAGAATTGTTAAGCAGCTTGCTCAAGGTCACAGCTCTTGGACAAAGCCAGGACTCACCCACGTATCCAAGTTCTGATATTTCTGAAATGTGCAACATGGTTCCCTTACTCTGAACACTGCACAATAGACATAGTACAGTATGTTCTCATGATGACTGAGTTTTTGTGTGAATACTGTGAAATTGGTTCCTGCGCAGCGCTCTCTGGGAACTAGAGGGCTTGTCCCCCACACAAAGGCTGCTGTTTCTTTTTTAATTCCTCCTGTGGGTAAAGCACTGAGCACAGGTTTTGGTCCGCCTATCTGTCAGGTTTGCTATGTGTCCTTAGGAAAGTTATTTCCCCCTCTTTGAACCTCAGTTTCTGTGGGTTATTGAGTAGATTTCATGAGTAAAGTGCCCAGCAGGCAGAAGCCCAGTAATGAGTAACTATTAATACAACTGCACTTCTTGCCCTGTCAAGGAGCTATTTACCACTTGAATTTGCTGCTTTATATATATATGCTCTATCTTAGAACCCAGGTGATTAAATGTATTAGAACTTGGTGTAAAATAATACATAGGCACTGAATGAGGATACTGCCCATTTCTTCATGGACTTTGGGACTTCTTTTAAAATAGTGTTTTAAATATGTTTCAGCACTCTTGTGACTTACACCATTAAATCATTTTTCCTTTTTTAAAAAAAAATAAATAGGGTCCACATTTCGCTATGACATTTGTTTTGTGGCTTGCCCGTTCTCAGCAGGATTCTGGAGAGGCAGGGGTGTCAGCTGGGTGCCCTGCACAGGATATGGGGTGTTTGTGGTAACAGAGGGAGGAGGAAGGTCAGACTTCTGGAAAAGGAAGTTGCTCCTAGATCTCCTCTATCTTTTCAACATGTGTATCTGACCATTCCAACATAAAAAAAAAAAAGTGAAACAATATTTTTACAACTATGAGACCTCCAAAAGGCAAACCCCAAGGAATGTGAAATTGTCAGCAGATTTGGTCATTGCCAACGTTCTTTGAGAGATGTACACACCCTCAGTCACTCACACATTCCATGTCTGGAGTCCCTCTCCTGCCCTCTGGTCCCACTTTCTGTACTAGAATTCTGACGTTTACTGTATACCAGGCGCTGTGCTGGACAGCGGGGCTGCCCTCCGGGAGCTCACACTCACCCACTGAGTTCCAGCCACATCTGACAATGGCTGTTTCCACTAAGCCACGTTCTTTCCACACCTCACTATCCCCTGCCCATGGTCTTGCTCTTTTTACTACCAGGGATCTCCTTTACTCACTCCTTCACCTGACTGATTCCCAGAAATTCTTCCAGCTCCGTGGTCACCTCTTCCAGGAAGTCTTCCAAGCAGGGACAGTGCAGTTGTGCTGGAAGAAAGCAATGAGCTGTCAGGTGTCTGAGTAGCTGAATAAAGCAGCAAGCCAAAAATGAATCAATTGAGCCTTTAATTACTTACTGCAAAGGTATAAGTTAAGAGGCTACACCCAGAGAAAGCACCTATCCTCCCTGTTTCATTTTTCCCCATGAAATTGTGCATGGGTTAAGAGTGAGCAGGATCAGTGCAGACGTGGGGGGTCACTCACTGTGGAGGGAGCTCCCAATGAAAGGCTCCGGCACTTTTATAGACACTGGGGCTTGGGAGTGGGGAGGGCTACAGAGGACAATGGAGAAAGTCTTGGAGTGGAGAAGTACTGGGTACTGAGTCAGAGCGGGGAAAAGTGTCTTCAAGTGTTTCCCCTCCTCCCCACGTAAGGAAGCCTTGGCAGCGGCGCCTGGAGAGACCTCTGCCCAAGGCCTCAGATACACAGACCCAGGAATGAAGGAACCAGGGCCAGGAATGCAAACATGCAACAGAGCAGCACTGGTCAGAGGGGCTGAGTCCTTGAGTGCAACTTCCTCAGAGACCACCATGCCCCGGTGAGGGGAGGGCAGCTCTCCCGGGAGGCCTCCCAGGTGAAGCTTTTGTCATCGCCTACGGTCAGGCCTGAGAAATCACACACAGGTTTTTAACCAGGAGCCGAACACCTCACTCACCTGAAGGCTTGACTGGGGATCCGCTTCCAACCTCCCTGGGTGGTGGTTGGCAGGTTTCAGTTCCTTGTGGAATACTGGACCAAGGACCTCAGATCCTCACTGGCCGTTGGCCAGAGGCCACCCTCTGTTCCTTGCCACCTGGGCCTCTCCACAGGGCAGCTTCCCTCCTGAAAGCCTGCAAGCTAAGAAAGCAGTAGAGAGTATGTGCCAACAAGACACAATTCACAATCGTATGCGAACTAATCACAGCAGTGACGGCCGTTACCATTGCGTTATGTTATTGGTTAGAAGTGTTTACTCCAGGGAAAGGGATGCACCAGGCCATGAATACCAGGGCGTGGGCATCCCTAGGGCCTCCTTAGAAGCTGCTGAGCACAATGGCTATCTGGCAACATAAGGGGATTGAAACCAGTCTAGAAGCAAACAAAGCTGAGAAACAAGAGGGAGAGAGATACACTGCTTACCCCCCTGGAACCAGACACTCCTGAAGCCAACATCCCAAGACCCAAAGTATAATTTTCTTCTCTAGAGATTCCAGTTTGCATTGGTTTTAGTCACTTGTAACTGAAAGTCCTGATTAACGTTAAATTAAAAAAAAAAAAAAAGGCTAGATTCTTTGGGTTTCAGGGGACCAAGGTGTACTGAGGTCCCCTTAAGAACAAGATGCTTGCTGAAAGGATGCCGGTGGCCTGGCACCCACCTGGAGCCCTGCTGCGGAGCGTGTCAGAGGCTCTGTCTCTCCAGGTACCTGTTTCTCTCTGTGGATCTGCTCTGTTTTCCCACTGCTAATGGGCCATTTCTCCTCCGTACTATATATCCTTTTACCCATATTCTTTGCCGTCTCTGATTTCCAGCCTGCATGAGACTCTTAATGGTCCCTCTGCCTCTCCTTTCTGCATTAGCTCCTACCACTTACACCTGCCTTTTATAAATTAGTGCAGTTTCAAGAGGTCGAATCTGATTGGTCCCAGGCATCCTGTTGATGTAGGTCATTCAATAGGTGGTTTGACAAACTTGTGGACTGGCTGGCAGGTGGATCGGGGCTAGACTCATGAGGGCTTCCTAGGGGCTGTGGGCATGGCAGGCATTCTGCATCTTGTCTTGTCTAAGACACAAGGCAAGCCGTAAAGATGGTAAACACTCACTAATTTGATAGCAGTGATGTCTGAATGAATGAGGCTTCACTGAGTCTTAGCGCATGGTTTGGGAGACCTGATTTCTATTTCTAGTTCCTTTTTAATAAGCAGGTCACCTGTATGAACCAAGGACTCTTTCTGTCACAAGTGAAGAACATCCAACTTAAACAGGCACAGGTCCAACATGGAATTTGCTGGCTCAGGTATGTGAGAAGTCCAGGGCTAAAGCTTGCTTCATGCTTGGCTCCATCCAGAGGTCAAGTAGTGTCGATGGCATCATGTCATAAAGCCTCTTTCTCTCGCTTTCTCTCAGAGCTACTTCTCTCTGTTGGCTCCACTCTCAGGCAGCCTCTTCTGTTCTGGTGCCAAGATGCTTACCAGCAGCTCTAGGCTGACATCCTTTCTCCACGGCAACACTGGCTGGAAGTGAGATTGTCTCTTCCTGGTGGTTCCAACCAAGGTCCCAGAACTGACTCTCATTGGCCTGGCTTGGCTCAGCTGTGCATCCCTGAACCAATGGCTCGGCCAGAGGGAGGCAATGCTTTGATTGGCCAGCCTTGGCTCACGTGATCATCCCTGGAGTCCCTACCTAAACAACATGAACTGAGTGACAGATGGTGGTTCCCCAAAGAAAAAGTGGGGAGCTATTTATTGAAGAAAGAGAAATGGATGCTGGCAAGCAACGGCAGTGTCTACCACCCATTAATCGGTCCATTTCTGTTTCCCAGTCTCCAAAAAGAATAATCCTGCAAATAACCTCGGAGCCTACACATACGTCTGCCAGTGACTTCTAGAATTTGCTTTTTTAAAAATTGAAGTGAGATTCACATCACGTAAAATTAACCATTTTAAAGGGAAGAGCCAACCATTTTAAAGTGAACAGTTCACGAGCAGCACTTAGTACACTCACAGGGTTGTGCAACCACCATCTCAGTCTCGTTCCAGAGTATCTTCATCACCTCAAAAGAAAACCCCGTGCCCGTTAAGCAGTTGCTCCTCGTTCCTTCCTCCTTTCGCTTCTGGTGATTACCAATCTGCATTCTGTACGATTTACTTACTCTGGACATTTCATAGATATGGAGTCATAAAATATATGGCCTTTTGTGTCTGGCTTCTTTCACTCAGCATAATGTTTTCAAGGTTCATCTATGATGTCGCAGGTGTCACCACTTCATTCCTTTTGACGGGCTGAATAATATTCCATTGTGTGGCTATACTAGAATATGCTTGGTGGGTTTTTTTTTATGTTTAGTTGTGGTAGAACATACATAACACCACACTTAACCATCTTAACCATTTTTAAGTGTATAGAGCTATGGCAATAAGTACATTCATATTGTACGACCTTCAGATCATTTTCATCTTGCAAAACTGAAACCCTAGACCCATTAAACAACAATTCCCCATTCTTTCCTTTTCCCAGCCCCTGGCAACCACCATTCTACTTTCGGTCTTTAGAAATTGGACTACTTTAGATACCTCATCTATAAGTGGAATCAGATGGTGTTTGTTTTTTGATGACTGACATATTCATGACCATAATGTCCTCAACGTTCATCCATGTTACAGCATGTGACAGGATTTCCTTCTTTTTAAAGGCTGAATAATGAATGCTCCATTATATGGATTTACCAGATGTTGTTTATTCATTCATCTGCCTTCATCCTTTGATGGACATTTGGGTTGTGTTCATCTCTTGGCTGTTGTGAATATGCTGCTGTGACATGCAAACATCTCTTCAAGACTCAGTGTTAAATTCTTCTGGAGAGAAGTGGGATTGCTGGATCCTATTGCAACTTCTATTTTAAATTTTTGAGAAACTAGAATTTGCTTGGTTTGATACTTAGTTTTCTAACTTTTTCCTAAAAATAGTGGATGCAAGACACCGATGAGATTGTAAAGGGTGTTTTCAAATGCTTTGAAATTCTCATAGAGGAAAAGCAAAAATCTCAAAGTGAAAAACTTAACAGTTGGAATCCTGGAGACCAGTTGGAGGTCCATCTCCAGAACTATGTCTCAGTTCCACCCTTGGCCAACGGTAAGCACCTGTGTCACCTGGAGGCACAATGACAAGTCACTGGCCTGGCCTCGACAACCATCTCTGAACTGTGACCACAGAACGGAGCTTTATTTCTGTCCAGCCCTCCCCTATGAAACACTTTCTCTAGTAGAAGCACAAAGAGTAAAAGTGGAATGAAGCCATTCCAGCGAATAACCACATCAGTGAATTTCCTCCCCTCAACAAACAAAAACATCCTGTGGTTTTACAGGCTCATTCATTCGTATCTACCCACCGCAGCACCTACAGAAGCTCCCCGCCTAGACGCACACATAAATTACATTCCAGAAGGGCAACTATTTAGTGGATGTGTATCAACAAATACAACATTTCTTTCTTTTTAAAAATTGCTTTCCCACCTCCTTTAATACATGAGCGATGTTCTGAGGAATCAGTGAGCATTTGCTATATATGCCAGGAGCTCCCTACGCTCCCCCCAGGGCTGGTTCTTTACCTGGATTTTTAGGGCACTTCTCGGTTTCTGGATAAAAATGAGGCTTTCTGTAGACATTTGGAGGAGTGTCTGGCTCCTCCGCTGTGGCTGGCAGAAGATCTCTCTCAGGCGCCCTGCCTCTGCCCAGACCTGCTCCCGACTCTGCAGAGAGCTCTCACCACAGACCAAACAGGTTCACTTCTCAGCTGGATGTTGGCCTTCTGGCAGGTAGGTCCCTAAGGCTTCTCTGAACTTCAGTTTCCTCGACTGTCAAATGAGAGGGTAAACGAGAAACAGTCTCAACTCTAACATCAAAGGCACGATTAAATAATTCATGATGCCATCGTATTGGGCAGTCATTTTAAAAAACCATTTTTTGGAACTGCATGTAATACCAGAAAATGTTCAAAATGGAATATTAAATGAGAGGTAATACAAAAGTATATATGTATTTTTGTGTGGCTCACATATTCTGTATCTATTGTCAGAAACATGAAAATAAAACTTTGTGGAGATGGAAATGTTTGAAAACAATTGAGAGGGGAAACCTGGTTGATCACTAGGTTCCCTTTTGGCTTAAAAATTGAGCAGCACAGAGGCCCCACCCAATGTGGAACTTGGTACCCCAACCTTGAAATGCGAATGTTCTGCCACCCAGTAACATCACCTATAGGATTCTATCCTAAGGAGAAAACAACCAACCAAGTGAGTGTATGAAGCTACATGAAAAAAGATATATATTACAGAGATATTTCTAGAGCATAATAGTGAAAACACCTTAAAAACACCTTAAATGTTCCCAAAAGGGGGATTGTGTTTATAAACAAGTGACAATCCGTACACCAGAATCCTGTGACGCCATTAAGAATGTTTCTGTAGTAATTTATAGATATGACAGGAGGAAGTGAAGAAAGGCAAATTACACAACAGCAAGAAAAGACAATTTGACCCAATTTATATTGAAAACACACTTTCATATACGCATATTCACATTTACATGCATAGAAGGAAGTCTGGAAGGAAATACAGCAAGATGTTCATTGCTTATGGGTGGTAGGATTATTAAAAGTTTTTACTTAGTTAATTTGATATTCGTTTGCTTATTTATGAGTTTTTATATAGTGAACATATAATAACAGTAATAGCTCCCACTTGGGGCTGCCAGGCTGTGTATGAAGCACATCATATGTGCTTCCCAATGATCATCTCAGGGGTGTGGGTAAACCCATTTTAGAGAGGATGAAACTGAGGCTGAGGATAAGTCATGTGCTTTAATAAATTACCACGAACGTAGTTGCCTAAAACAACACAAATTTATTATCTTACAGTTCTGGAGGCCAAAAGTCTGAAGTAGGTCTCACTGGGCTAAAATTAAGGTGTCAGAAGGCTTGTGAAAGCATGGCCTTGGCCTAAAAGCAGAGTACAGCAGCTGGGGCCCTGGCCAATTGCTCTACCACGAGTCAGACCTGAAAGGCACATTCTCAGGGTTACTATGTGGGATTTTCCTAGTGACTAACCATAGGGGAAAGCTTTCTGGAGGGCAGAGACCATGCCTGCCTCACCTCTATTCCAAGCACTCCTGCTGGGGTGTGCTTAAGGACTTTACATCTGGCCTTTGGAGCCAGCTGGGCTTTCATCCTGCTTTGCCACTTATACTTTTCCGAGCCTCAGTTTATTTATCTATAAAATGGGGATGATACATAGCAGTACCTCCCACATTGGGTTGGTATGAGGATGAAATGAAACGCTGTGTCAAGGCCTTTGGTCAGGGCTTGGCACACGGCAGTGGTAATGGTCAGTAAACGCCAGCCTTCCTCATTGGAACACTCTGACCCGCACATAATAGGTGCTCAGTATATGGTAATTGTTCTCATTGGAACATATCTAGAATAGGCGCTTGGTAGATGGTATGGTCTTTATTGGAATGCACAGAGCTGCATAGAGCACGCACTGGTAAATGGTAGTGGTTGTTATTGGAGTACTCTGGCCCGCACACAGTAGGCACCCAGTAAATATGGTTTGGTTGGTTCCAACCATTGTTTTAGTGGAAGTGGATCCAGTTTTCTCTCCTCAGTGAAGACAGCAACTCATGGCTAATAGAGAGAGAGAAAGGTGGGGGAGATCCAGGTGGTCCCTCCCAATTACTCTGAGTCTCTATTACCTTGTCTATAAAGCAAAATTACTACCATCTTCCTGGGACAGTTGAAGGAACTAAATAAAGCACATTAAGCACTTTGTATCCAATAGGCTCTGCATAAAGTCATTCTACCTCTTAAACATCCAATGAGCTTCTGAGCTTAGTCCCAGAGAATAGCTTAAAGCAAGTTCTAAAAATCTCTTCTTGAGCATTTTCTATAAAGGTCCAACCATCTCTTCAGACCAAATAGTTGTTTTCTTTTTTAACACATGGCTTGTGGGATGGCATCTATTATCTCACGAGCATTTAATGAGAGCTGTTTAATATAAACAATGAGAGGAAAGGTACTCTGCTTTCTCCAACTGCTGCTAATGCCAGGTACTGTTGATGTCAGAATTATAGGTGCAATGGCCTGTCTTTCCTGAATGTGATATTTTATCAGAAAGCGAAAATTTAGTGATCTGAACCTAAAACCAACCAAATGGTTTTTAAAAAATTCACTGATTTTCTTACAATAATAATGACTATCACGTACCAAGTGTGTCAGGTATTACTATATAAGTGCTGGGGATAAGACCAGTAAACAAGAGAGATAATCCTCATGGTGTTTATATTCAAGTGGGTGGTGGTGTGGTTCAGAGGATAAACTTGTAATCCTACACGCTCCAAATATTAGGAAAGAGAAAATATAGAATAGACGTGGGCACAGAGAGCGGAGCATTTTCCCAGACTTGGTGAATGGGAGAACAAGGAAGTGATCTTTGAGATGAGTAAAAGTGAGCTGGGATGATTACAATGAGGGTTGGGGGCAGGGGGCAGTGTCCCAGGAAAAGGGAACAACATGTGCAAAGGCCCGGAGGTAGAAAGGCAAGTTGGAACTGAAACAAATTAAGAGCGTTTGGAGAGAATGCAAGGGAGGTGGGAGAAGTCTACAAGGCCCTATTAAGGGTCTGGATTTCATCCTGAGGCAATGGGAAACCATAGAAGGCTTTAGGGAAAGTGGAGAGGTGAGCTATGGATTGCCCTGATTGACATCTGAGAAAGATGAATGGGCTAGAAGGGAACCCAGTGGTCAAGGAGAGCAGCACCAAAGTTGTCACTGGGAAAGGGGGGTGGCATGGAGAAGTGGACCCATTGGAGTGGCATTTAAGTAGAATGTATAGGCTGGATGATCGTTTGCTTGTTGGGGTAGGGAAGGGGCAAGAATGGAAGCCAGGAGCAGAAATATCTAGAATTTCTTTCCACCTTGCCCAAGAGGTTTGGCATCCATCACCTATCTTCACACAGCATCGTCCTTGCCCTGAGCCTGAGGGTGACTCCTGAGGTCACATGGGCCTGTCTTCTCTCCCCAGCACTTACCTCAGCTTGTAATTTTACTTTCACTAAATGTCATTTGATTAATGTCTCTCTCTACTGCTAGAATATATACTCCCACGAGGGTAGGGTTTGTTTATGCTTTTGCTCATGAGATTCTCAAAATGTGTTTATAGAATGAACGATGGAAAGAACCAATAATCATACCAGTGCTTTGTCTTGAAGGGGTTGCTTCCTATCGGTAAACTAGCTGTGATTCATCCCTATAAAGTACATATCCTTTAACCTAGCTAGTCCCATCTAATAAAATTTTCCTAAACCTATCTACCAGACGTTTAAATGTCTATGTATAAGGATGTTCATTTCAGTGATATTTGTAAAAGGAAAAATAACAGCACAGCATAAATGTCCAAATCAAGAAGTTTGTTGAATAAATTGTGGTGCATCCAGAGTAGAATAAGCCATTGAAATAATGAAAATCTATTTTTAATTTCAGTTTTGTGGAGATATAATTGACATATAAAATTGTAACATTTAAAGTGTGCATCGGTAATTTAATATTACGTATACATTGTGAAAGGATTCTACCCATTTTTATATTCTAAAATGGTAGAGTATAATGCAATTATTTTTGTGCATAAACAGAACAAAATTATCTTTACTTATAGTTTCATAATTGGAAATATATACCTCAAATTGTTACTGATGTTTATATCCAAGTAGTGGAATACAAATGATTTTTATTTACTTCTTTGGGCTTTTTCTCTGAATTTTCTACAATGAACTTGTATTACTTCCTAATAAGAAATGAAAACAACAGACAACTTTTTAATCCCTGGAGGTAGTTATCAATGTCAAAGGCTGTCCTAGGATCAAATCAGATAAGAATTCTTAAATAGTACTCTTTATATTTAGCAAAAAGAAGGCATTTTGTGGCCATAGTTTTAGTAGAGGCAGAGCCTCGTGTCAGCAAAATAGGAATAATTATGGTTTAAAAAAAAATCATTCCTCAGGAATCTTGTTTGGACCAAGTGGGTATTAGCGGGATCAATTATAGGTGCAAATATTTTTATCCGTTGACAAAAATGCTCAAAAGTTCGCCCATGCCCTCTCACTGGGCAATTGCCAAAACAAGGGAGCATGCGCGAAATTACAGAGAGGCGGGGTTAATTGGGCTTGTTTTAGGAAGAGCAATAGAAAAGTGAGGCCTTACCATTTCTGAGTTTATAAAGTGGAGGTAAGAATCATGCAAAAAGGTTTTAAAAATCAAGGGTAGCTCAATTGCATTTCTTTAAACAACGGTTCTGCAAGCCGGGCCAGAACTCCGGGGAACTCGGCGACACGGATAGCAGATTCCCTCGGTGCAAAAAAGAAAGGCAAAGCCAGCTGCAATGACCCGGGAGCGCGAGGCTCCGCGCGCTACCCGGTTTGACCAATCAGTGAGCAGAGGGGCCCGGGCGGTGGCTCCTGCGCGTGCGTTGCTCCTGCTGGTGGGTTTGTGTTGCCTTGGGCCTGTTTGCGGACTGCTTGCGGTCTGTGCTGCTGACCTGGGCCTGGTCACCCCGGCTCTCCCTGCTGTCCTGCCGCTTGGCCCCGCGAAGCCGATGGACCTCAGCAAGTGGTCTGGGCCCTTGAGCCTGCAGGAAGTGGACGAGCAGCCGCAGCACCCGCTGCAGGTCAAATACGCCGGGGCGGAGATCGACGAACTGGGCAAAGTGCTGACACCCACCCAGGTACCCGAGGACTGCGGGGATGCAGCTGCTCGAGGCGGGAGGCCTGCAGGCTGGAGGCCTGGGGGAGGTGGGGAGGACGTTGCGGCTTGTCTGCGCCCGACCCACCAATAGTAGGGGGTCGCGGTACCCACGCTGCAGGCCTGCGGTTACCACGGGGCACCCAGAATCCACCTGACGGTGAGCCGCGGCCTGCGGGAGAAATTAAGCCACTTTTCCGAGACTTCAAGGCACAGGCAGGGGTCTAGGCCCGGAGATAGCTCGGACCGCCCGGGGCAGGGCAGGGGAGGGGAGGGGGCGGTGCCCAGGATTGAGTGGCCTTGGCCGGATCAGAGTCTCCCTACCCCCTACCCCGGGTCTCGGATTTTAGGCCTCATTTTGGGGAGCAAGAGCCTCACCCGAGGACATATGACGCATTATGTAACCGGTGATCAGCAGTGCCCAGCAAGGCCTCCTTTGTTTTAGCGGTCAAGAGCGTGGTGTAGTGACTTCTGCAGCTGGAAGGCTGTAGGGCAAGCCTTGCTTTACCGTTGGGCCTTAGACACCCTTGATGGAGGCAGGACCAGGTCCTGGCTGCTGAAAATGGAGAAACTAGAGTGCCCAACACTGTTGCGAGTTGTTGGTCTCGAAGTTCCAGGGCAGTGGTGTGAATAAACTGCTCTGACGAGTTTTTGGTTTTGGATGTTTAAATGTGAGGTGCCTGTCTTGCAGCCTCCCTTTTCCGAGATTCATTGTCCACGTCTGGCCACCTCGGCATTCTCATTTTCTGTGCACTTGTAAATGTCCAGTTAATTTAGATTTCAATTTAGCGGGCCCTAGGTAACTGGTCACCAAATCGAGAGACCCTGTCGTTCCAGACAATGGTAAGGTTGTAGTTAAGAGGACTCAGTCAGCACCAGGGTTGAAATCCTGACGCCACCTCTTTTTGTTAATAACATGCTCTGATACCAGTGTCGTTGGGACTAAAATAAATAGAGTATATAAAACTTCAGCTTCTGGCTTTTGGTAGAGTCAATACACTTTAGTTTTAATTAATAATCTGTTTTGCCTTTGAGGAACCTAAGGTCAATGAGTATTGGTTTCTTGAGCATTTCTGACATTTTAACTCTGACTTTTGAATTCTAAACTCTAAACTGGTTCCTTCCTTCAGGTTAAGAACCGGCCCACCAGTATTACATGGGATGGCCTTGATGCAGGTAAACTCTACACCTTGGTCTTGACAGACCCGGATGCTCCCAGCAGGAAAGACCCCAAATATAGGCAAGTTGGGGAGAGCTGGGGAACAGCAAGTCATCCAAATATGAGCTGGTGCTTCTTGCACTGTGTGAAGTCCCCCACTGAACATGCTCTGCTACTGGACTAGTTTGAAATGTTCACCTACATGGTTAAGCCAGAGTGTGCTTTTCTGGCCTCTTTACTCCCTAGACCAGGAGACTAGAAACTGCAGCTGAGAGCCAGATTTACCTGGGGCCTGTTTTTTTGCAGGCCCAGGAGCTAAGAATGGTTTTTTACATTTCTAAATAATTGGGGGAAAATTGGAAGACGAATAATAATTATTTTTTGACATCTGAAAATAACATGATATTCAAATCTCAGTGTCCATAAAGTTTTATTTGGACACAGCCATGATAACTTATTTAAATGCTGTCTATGGCTGCTTTCATGCTACAGCCAGAAAGTTGCATTATTGTGACAGAGGGGGTATGAACTTCAACGCCTAAAACATCAACTGTCTGGCTCCTTACAAAACGTTTGCTGCCCATTGCTCTAGACAATCTCGGAGGGAGGTACAGAGTCCTCTCTTCTGCAGACACATGACGTTTGCAGTGGCCAAGAAAGCAGGCCTACTTCATTGCCGCATCCTGGCACGGAACAGCTACTTCATGCTTGTTTGTTGAGTGTGTACTAATTTCCAGTAGTGGTGATGGTGTATTCTTTGTAGGGAATGGCATCATTTCCTGGTGGTCAATATGAAGGGCAGCGACATCAGCAGTGGCACCGTCCTCTCCGATTACGTGGGCTCTGGGCCTCCCAAGGGCACAGGTTAGTAAAGGCTGCTGTTAGGGGGATGTGGAGGGGAGCCTGGGTGGACAATAGGATTGGTCTAAAATGCTGCAAATTTTAGTTTGGTTCTTAGAGCTTGCTTCTTTTATATATGAGAGCCCTTACCCTCGTGGAGATTTCAGGCAGTGTAGTTCACCTCCAAGGCAGCAGTCGGGACCAGCACCTTGGGTTCTGGTTAGGCGAACTTCTGTTAGCGTTAGGCCTTAGCTGCTAGGCCTTTAGTAAGCCGGAAATTGGTGAGAAGATATTATACCAGGAAGCAATGTTTCAGAATGCTTGGAATGGCTTCTTGCACGGCTGTATTCAGCTTTTGCTCTGTGTGATCTCTGAGCTCCTAGTTCCCATAAAAGCTCTCAGAAATGACCATAGTTTCCAAATTAATTATTAGAAATTAGGTTCTTTATCACTTTATAGCTTCCCTTTTCTCTCGAAAATCAAGTGTGGTATGTTGAAAAGATTTGGAAGACTGGGAACTAAATTGAAGATACATAACGCACACATATTGTATTAACATTTTATATATATACATATATATATGAGAGAGAGAGAGAATGCGGTATCGAAACCCCACGTTGGTAAGTGCTGCCTGAGCTAATGGTGGGAGATGCACTGTTACTGCTGGTTGTGCACTGAGGGATGTTTCCATTTTCTGCAACAAGGAAGTAGTGGTGGGTGGAGCCTGGCAACATACGAGCTTTGTACACACTGTCCAGACGTGAGTTAGTCTGAAGAGGTACAAGAACCTTTGGCTATAGATTCATATGTTTTATCTGTAGATGCAGAAGTTTCAGATGGCTTCAGCCCTCTCACACATCCATAAAAGGAAGGTAAAGATACATCTTTCCCCGGAATCTATTAAGTTCTCTAGGGCAGTTATAAAATTAGGCAGTTTAATTACGAGAAGTACACACATGAGAATAAAGCAATTCTCTCAAGTAGGAGCTGTGTTCTCAACAACAAAAGCCTCAGTAGCTCACTTCTTAAAATATTTTTTTTTAGTAAGGTGTAACTTACAAAATGCACGGATTGTAGGGGTTCAGTGAATGAATATTTACCGAGCACACATCCTTTAAGTAAAATTTTCCGGAGTTAACCATTTTCTGACACCTGTCTTCATAGATTACTTTTGCATTCATGCATATGATATGCAGTATGCATTTGTTTTTGGTGATTGGTCTCTTTCAGCCAAGATAATGTCTGAGATTCATCCATGTTATTGTTTATATCAGTAATTCATTCCTTTTTATTGCCCAGTAGTATTCCATTGTATGAATATACCACAGTTCATGAAGGCATTCTCCTGGTCATGGACATTTGGGTTTTTTCCAGTGTTTGGATATTATGCATAAAGCTACTATACACATTTCTCTCATTTGGGGGCATATTTTCTGTCATTTCGGGGGCATTTTTCTTGGGTAAATACCTAGGAGTAGGATTGTTGGGTCAGAAATTGCCCAAGACGTCTCCAAAATGGTTGAAAATGTTTACACTCTGGTCAGCAGTATATGAAAGTTTCATTAGATCCAGGTAAAGCACCCTTGTATGTAGGAGCACCCTACTAGTTGCTAGATGAGATGCTGCCGAATTCATGAATAGCTTAATAATAAAGCCAATTAGATCTTCAAATTAAAATGAAAAAAATCCATGTAGATTCATAGCAAAATTCATCCTTATAGCAAGCGACAGCATTTCCTTCTTTTTTAATACTGAATAATATATTTAATGCTGAATAATAGTATTAGACACAAACACACACCACAGTTTGTTTATCCATTTGTCAATGGATATTAGGGTTGCTTCCACCTCTTGGCTATTACAAATAATGCTGCAATGAACGTGGGTGTGCAAATATTTAAATAACTTTCCTTTAAATAACCTAAAAAAGACTCATGGCATCCATTTGTATCCAGTACTTAATTGCAACTTGTAGAAAGCTTGCTGGCACGTGTTAAACATTCTTTGCTACTGCTTAGTTGGTTAAAATGAGTTGGGGTCATTTCTTTCCAAGCAGGTCTCTTCTAAGGAAGTAAGTGTTGGAGGTAGAAAGATAATGTTCTTCTTTAGTCTGTGTAGGCTTGATTGTGGTATGATGAGTATCTGGTCAGTGATTTGCCGTGTCCTTCATCCACTTCTCATATTTTTAGCACTTCCTATGTGCCAGGCACTAAGGTAGGTTCTAGAGTGATAATGGTCAACAAGACAAAAGCCATGGCTTTATGGATCTCTCTAGCAGGGAGATTAAATTGAAAAGTAAGAGTTTTAGATAGCAGCGTGACTGTGACAGCAGTAAAATGGGCATTCTGATGGGAGTGGTGGGAAGTGACTGGAGAGGGGCAGGTCCTGTAGTGGGGTGAATGAGGAACAGAGCCGTAGGAGGGGTGAGCAGGCCAGATCCACAGGTCCTGAGAGGCAGTAATGCAGGGCGAGGATTTTATACCGTGTTTCCCCCAAAATAAGACCAGGTCTTACATGAATTTTTGCTCCAAAAGACTCATTAGGGCTTATGTTCAGGGGATGTCATCCTGAAAAATCATGCTAGGGCTTATTTTCCAGTTAAGTCTGATTTTTGGGGAAACACGGTACCAGTTACAGTGGAGAGACATTGGGTGATTTTCAGCAGGTGAGTGACCTGAGTCATTCCACCTCTCTGGGTTCTTAGTGTCCTCCTCGGAAAAATGGGTGGTCTGGGTCCCTCCGTGTTGGCAAAGCCTATGAAAATGGGTGATGTCTCCATCAGACGCCCAGCTCTGTATACATCTTCCCTCCTGTCTCTCCCTCCAGGCCTTCACCGCTATGTCTGGCTGGTTTATGAGCAGGACAAGCCGCTGAAGTGTGATGAGCCCATTCTCAGCAACCGATCTGGAGACCACCGTGGCAAATTCAAGGTGGCAGCTTTCCGCAAGAAGTACGCGCTTGGGACCCCCGTGGCCGGCACGTGTTACCAGGCGGAATGGGATGACTATGTGCCCAAACTCTATGAGCAGCTGTCTGGGAAGTAGAGGAACACCAGGAGACAGAAGTCGCCCTGGAGGCCCCAAGCAGTGTTGTCAAGTTCAGTGATGCATGTAGATTTCTCTTCTACCCCGTTTCCATTCTCAGGCAAGACCTGAGCCGATAGTGGTTTAGGGTGACTTTTCCTTCTGCCTGTCCTTTATAATTGTACAGGATCACAGACCCTGGTTTATGTTTTGGTCAAATTTGAACTCCATTTTGGGGGATATTTTGGTACTATGATGGGGTCATCAGTTTGTTAATGTAAGATTAGCAACCCAGAATTTAAAGAAGAAAAAATTTAGGTAAGAAGAACGGTTTATAATAATAGAGCAAAGCATCGAAAAATCTTTAAGGGAGGTTATTAAAAAAAAAGATTGCCTCTCTTTGTGACCCTGAGAATTGTGCCTGATGGCATCTTCTGAGATGTGTTTTCCCAGTCCTGTTTCTCACTAGACAACCAGAGGCTGACATGTCTGCTAACCCCCAATATGGTTCGTCTTGGATTGGTTACTAGGTGTCGGTATCCTACTTTGGGTCCTTTAAAGAGCAGTACTGGAAAAAGCAATGGGGACAGTTGCTTTCCTGTTGAGGCACGGCTGTCTAGCCAAGCTGCAGGGCTGGGTGAGGTAATCAGAAATCTGTAAGTCTGTGCTTATTAAATTGATCCTTCACTGGTGTAAGAAAAAGCCGGTCTGGAGTTGCTAAATGTTGTGTTAGTTCTGCTATTTGCTTAAAGTTGAATAAAATTAAAAACCTTGTGTGGACAGACTGGGCCTCCAGATATTTTGTGCTTTTGTGTATGGGGTTTCATAAATGTGGGAAGTCAAGAGACAACCTCTAAGGGTGAATACCCCTTTCCCTGACCAGCAGTAATGATTGGGACTTGATTCAGGGAGCATATAGAGGGTCCACACTTACACACATGCCATTCAACTCGACAGGAGCAACTATTAATTTAAACTTGAGGTTTTTTTTTAAAACATCACAAAGCCTTAGCCAAGTCTTGCCCCAAAAGCACCTTTGCTTTTTGTAAGTAATCCCTATGGTGTAGTTGTGTGCAGACACCATAGCAACGGCTCAGAAATAGCCTACACCTCTCCTTGTTCTCACTTACAATCCATATCGAATCAGTAGCAAAGGGTGGGGGTGGGGACAGATCACTCACAGCACTTGAACCAAAAGAAAGGAAAGGAGGTGCTTGAAGGTCTGAATCACTGACCTGGTCTGTGATGCAGACAGGATCCTGAATTAGGCCTGGCAGGTGCTATGCAAGGCTGGGCCTTTCCTCCACCTTTCACTGCTCCCCTTCTCTGAAAAGCTGCTGGAAATGTTGCCTCATGTCATCTCTGGGGGCAGATAAGGTAGAGTAATTTTAACTTTAGAGTTTTAAGATTCATTTAAATATAAAACAAAGTTGTAAAGAAAACAACCACCCTGTTGACCTTAAAAATAAATGAAAATTAATACATGCACATGGTCAGGGCAAACAGTACAGGAAGGAGATGTCTTTAACCATCCCATCTCAACGTATCAGTGTGTATCTACATATTTATCCTTAAGAAATTATAGTCTTGTTACACACACTGGTATATATTGTTCTGCTCTCTTTTTCCCTACTTAATATACCTTCGTACACTATTATCTTGGGTTACCAGGTCACCATAATTCACGTCAATATTTTGAACAAATGTTCTCTTATGCATATTCCATAATTTAACCAGTCTAATTCCCTACTGCGATAAGATTATTTCTGGTTATTTGCTATAATAAACAGTGCTTCATGAAACTATATGTATAAAATGCTTTTGCAAGTAATTTAGTGGAATAAATTTCTAGGATTGAAATAATCAGTTGATACATACATTTTCCATGCTGATACTGACAAACCACCCTCCAAAAAGATCACACTGATTATATTCATGTCAGTGGGATATGAAAGTAACTTTTTCCATACCCTTCCCAGTTTTCTCAGACTTTTAAAATATTTGACCATTTGTTATTTATATTTAAAATCATTTACTCTTTCTAAACTGTTCTTTGAGACTTTTATCTTGCTAACCATGGTACTTTTTAAATCAACTCTGAAGATTTATAAGGAATCATAGTAATCTGTTTCCTTGTTTAAAACAGGTGTAGACTCAAAAATCATTCCAAAAAAGGTCAAAATAACCCAACCCAAAAAACTATGCACGAGTTCACAAAAGAACAATACATAAGAAAAAATAGTAACCTTAAAAACAATGGGATACCATGTTTCACCTATTAAATTGGAAGGTGAAGTGATCTTGTCCAGGGGCACTGCATTAGGTAGTGGGGACTCCAGGTTCTGAACCCAGCTCTGGCCTCAGCCCACTTCGTCACCACCATGCCATTGACACACAGATTCCCTTCCCTTAGAGGCTCAGCCTCGTCCCATGAAAAATGGGTGGGGGAATCATTAGTCTGCATTTTACCTCACAGGGTTGTTGGAGAACAAAATTATTTTTTGTTGAGATTAAGTGAATTCATATATGTAAATGATTCACTTGATCTGATTGATATAGGAACAAAGTCTACAAACAGCCACTTTCATCAAGGCAGTTTCCTGCCTGGCTACATGGTTACCAAAAGTGTGTTTTTAAAAAGGTTTAGAGTGAAGAGACACAGGAGTCTGTACTCAACCACGGTACAGCTTTAGCAGCCCTTCCAGAGCACAGTATTTCTAACACGACCCTGGAATGTTGGGAACCTGCTCAGCATTCTGATTTCATGGGGGATTTCTCTGGAACCCCAAAATTAAACCCTGACTTAGAGACAGGACCTCATCTCAGAAACAGGGTTGGTAGCTCTCTAATACTTTTCGCATCATAATACATGGCCTAAATCCTCTTCTCGATCAGGGAGCCAGGGACTTCCGTCCTTAAATTGTCTACTTAAAGCTCTTCAGCAGTTTGCAGTTGCTCTGGGATACAGACCTGATCCTGAACATGGCCTGTCAGACTCTGTGTGATCTGACCCCCATTTGCCTCTCTAGCTTCCCACCATTTGTCTTACTGAACTTCACCTTTTTTGCCTGCCTCTCAGTTTCTTGAACATACCAGGCTACAACCCTGTTTCCCCGAAAATAAGACCTAGCCGGACCATCAGCTCTAATGCATCTTTTGGAGCAACAATTAATATAAGACCCGGTATTATATTATATATTATAAAGACCAGGTCTTATATTAATTTTTGCTCCAAAAGATGCATTAGAGCTGATGGTCCGGCTAGGTCTTATTTTCGGGGAAACACGGTAACAGATTTGGTCCT
The DNA here is from genome assembly GCF_036562045.2 of Rhinolophus sinicus. Lineage (NCBI taxonomy): Eukaryota > Metazoa > Chordata > Mammalia > Chiroptera > Rhinolophidae > Rhinolophus > Rhinolophus sinicus. The sequence continues at coordinate 28,120,767 of NC_133765.1, read as the reverse complement.
TTACTGATGCTGCCTGGAATCTTCTTCCCCTCGCACTTTCTTTGACAAGATCCCATTCACCCTTTAAGTCTCTTAACTGACCAGGGAATCCTTCCCTAACTGGGCTAGTATCCTGTACTATGCTATTGCAACATTACAATTGTCATTTAAAGATAGGTATATGTAATTGTTGATGTTTATCTCCTCTATTAGACTGGACCCTTCATGAAGTCAAGGTCAACCAATCTCTGCCTTTTAACTGGACTGTTGAGAGACTTAATATTTAATGTAATTATTGATTGGTGGAATTTAGGTCTACCATTTTATATGTTTTCTGTTTGCCCCTCTGTTCTCTCTTTCCTGCCTTCTTTGGGATTATTTGAATATTTTGATCTGTTGGCTTTTTAAGCTATTACCTCTTTGGGTTTTCTTTTTTGTTTTTTAAGTAGTTGCTCTAAGAGTTACAATATACATAACTAATTTTTTTAGTCTGCTTAGAATAAAAATCGTACCACTTGGCATGGCAACCAATAGGTCCTTTAACCCCCAACCTCTATGTTATAGTTATATGGATTACATTTTACATATATTGAAACCCTCACAAGACAATGTTATAATTTTTGCTTTCAACAACAAAAATATATACATGTCTTTCAAAATAGTTCAAGACTATGAGGGAGAAGTCTTTTCTATTTATCTAGATTTTTACCATTTGTTGCTCTTCCTTCATTCTTAGAGACCCAAGTTTCCTTCTGGTGTCCCTTCAGTATGAGCAATTCCCTTCTCATTTCTGGTAGAGTAAGCCTACTGACCATGAATTCTCAATTTTTCTTCATCTGAGAATGGTTTTATTTTGCCTTCATTCCTCGGTCTAGGTTGCTTTTCCACAATCCATCTGCTTTTATTTTCCAGTGTCCTCTGATAGTTGCTTTTGCATTTTGTCTAGTTTTTCATTGTAATCAGCAGGAAAGATTTACACCGCTCTGCCAAACTGGGACAATAAAAATGTATTTTTTGTAGCTTACCATTTCTAGGGCAAAATATATTACTAAATTAAAATCAGAGCGGTGTATGGAGTTCTTACATAAGCATGCTTCCAGTTGCCAGTTGCCTTCTTGAATAGATATTTAAACAAATAATGACAGATGATGGTAAATTCAAGAAATGCTTTAACTCAGACATCACTGGCACCCTGTGATTCTGACACCCTGTGACTCTCATCGTTGGCTGTTCCTTCAAACTCCTGGTAGCACCCAGTTCTTGCACTGTCATGGCTCGTCTTAGCCCACTGTTGGTTAACCTAGTCTACTGCTGATTTACTTTTCAGTGGGGATTTAAACCATGTGGAGCTCCTGCAGAGTACTGACTCCATCCGATTTACTGTTACCCCCCCAAGCACACAGTAGGTGCTCAATAAATCCTTCTTGAATGAGTGAATGTATGCTGATCCTGGCACTTCTGATCCCCCTTCCCTACTCTTCCCTTGATCTATAGCACTTACTACCATGTAAGATAATTTAATTTTTGTATTATCAGTTTCCTCCCACCCCTAGTGTACACTCCATTAGAGCAAGGATCTTTACCTGTTTTGAGATACACTGATGTATCTCGAGCATCTGACATGTAAGTTACTCAGTCAATATTCACTGAGGGAATAATTGCAAATCAGAGGTAACAGCCCTTACTAATATGTATAACAAACCTGGAATAATTCTTTTTAACTCAGGGGCATTGAGTGTATGCTGGAATACAGGACACTGGCTCTCTGCTGCTGTCCCAGCACTTCTTTCCAGCTGTTCTCTTGCTGCCATTCTGGTCCTTGGCTATATTCTCACTGCCTCCTCGTGAAGGAATTAGGAGTTGGAAGTCTCAGTGTCTACCAGGTGTTAGAAGCAGGGACCCGCATTCCTTCTGGTCTTCCTTCTGGGAACACGTCACTGACAAACTTGTGGAGAAGGACATTTCATAAAGATTGGCACCTATAATCTCACAGACATAAGGCTTTTTCACAAGCTAGCTAGACATTTTTCACTACGGAGAAATGGATGTAACAGACCACACAAAGTTTTTCTGCCTTACTGATTTAATGTTCTGATTGGCAGTATGACCTATGCAGTATGAAATCAGATAGGTCTCGATACAGTCTCCACCACCACCACTTACCCTGGTCTGAGCTTATTTCCTTATCTGAAAATGGCATGGAGTCCCATCACATGGTAAGCGTAAGCATGAAATACAGGTTACCTATTGTTTGGGGGGTAAATATGAGTCTTCTTTCCAATGATTTTCTGATGTACCTAACAGAGAAACGTCAATGAATTAAGGTGCTTAGGAAACCCGGTGATAATTATTAAAGGCTTTAAGGTTGGGGTTAACTCATGTTGATAATTATAATTTTTTGAGTATACCGCTCTGCTTTAGTTGATCATAGTGATCACGATTGGTCACATTTGTCTGTGATGACTGAATGTCCTGTAGGATATAGGAGTGACCTTCAGGTCATCATGCTAAAGATTCAGGACTTAGAACTCTAAGAACATGAGATCTTACTGAGATGTCTTCACCCCAAAGCCATCTCCTACAAGTTATATATTTTGCCACTTCATTCTCATGCACATAAAATTATTCTCATACAAGCAGACCATGGGGGGTGGGGATCTATGACAGTGGGATCATTTCAAATATTTGGCTATAATGTCTTCTTCATAGCCTGCCTTTCTTTAAAGGTGCCCAAATTCTCTCCTCAGCAATACATACTCCTACACACGACTGGTACACTGAGAGTCTGTGTGTGTGGGTGTAGGCACACGGTCCTTTTCTTAAGGGCAAAAAGGTGCAGTTGACCACTTCAGACAGTGTAACACTATCTTCAATCCTGTGGAACTTGCAAGACACAGCTTTACCTGAAAATCCTGAATGGCTCTTCTTGGAGCAACCAGGGCTCCGGAGAATGGTTTCTGGAGGGTGGTGGCTCTCCTCCCTCTGAATTATGAACTGGTAAACCTAGAAGGGAAACTTCCTGCTACAATAACACAGCAAGGCGATGTGATGAACACTTTTATTTACAAATATAATTAAAAGCTCTGACAGTTATCATGCTCTTCCTTGGAACCTGAAAAATGTTTTGTTTTGTTGTTTTTTAAAGTGCATGCAAAAGAAGTAAAGCCTTTTTTTTTTCATCATTTTTTATTGTAAGAAAATACACAGTTTGAAAGTGTGAATAATGCAATATTTATGACCAAGATATGGGACTTAGGGAGGGGAAGGGGACTAAAGAAAAAGATCAAGATGATCTGATTGAGAGACAGCGTTGAACTCCAAATACTGAATTGGAAGGAGGCAGGTGGGGAGGAATAGGAGGAGGAAGTAAAAAAATTTGATCAGAGAAACAGTTAAAATACAATATGAAAATAAGTAATACCTCTCCTTAAATTCCTTCTATACACAAAATACACGATTTGCCAAAGCCCAATTTGTGCTACTGGGATTCTGTGAGCTCCTTAAGTGTATTCACATTCTCTGCAACAGCAGAAAATGATTATGATACAATCAGAATATGCTGAAGACAAGTTAAACTCTTGCCAGCAGGTTCTTAAAAATCACAAGATCTCTTCACCCCACCCACCCACCCCATCCCCAAAAAAGTAATAATATGTCACCACTGATATGTACATCACAATTAGTTTCTGTAAAATGTATCAAATTTTCAATCTTTAATAAAACTTTGTTTTTTTTTTTAATTCCTGATGAATAAATACCAAAAAAATAAAATAAAATAAAATAATGCAGCAGCTAGTTAAGGTGTAAGGCTGCGGATATTGTGTCTCTCTCCCCCTTGGCATTTATTATTATTATTTTTTTTTGCTTTACTTTCACAGATTGGTGGTAATGAGTGATTGCTTAAAGCAATATACATCCACTTTTTTGTTGTTGATTTATTGGTTTTGTTAAAACTGTCTCCAAAGTTTTCACTGAAACATTTTGAATCACATCAATACTGTGACGTGTACTATGAATAGAAGAGATGGCCAGGTTTCGGCCAGTACTGAAAGTTGACACGGGGGGAGGAAGGGGGCCCCTGATGGAGTAAGAATAAACAGGCACTAGTCCGACACGATGTCAGTAAGAGTAAGAGAGAGAGAGAGTGAGAGCAACGCCCGTTAAAATGGGGAATGTGGTTTTGCGGGGTCTGAATTTTTTTCTGTTTTCTTTTTTTTTGTAAATGGCAAAAAAATTTAATCTCATCTATAGTCCTCCTTAGGAAAATCTAATGTAACCAAATTCCCAAATCCCATTCTGAGGCTCTCCATGTCAAAAGTTTCAATCTCTCGCTCTTGCCTTTCCAATAGATACTTGATTCTCTCGCTGCGTTCCTTCTGAAGGGCAGCCAGCTCTTCTTCAATCTGAAATAAGCACAATGAGCACTTGTTAATGAAAGGACCTCCCAACAGGCACGCACAAATGACACACAGGAAGTGAGAGGAAACTAGATTGGGGGGGGGGGGGCCTGGGAGAGTCCTGTGATAAATGTCTTGTATCCAATCCATTATATTTAAAACTTGCTCACAAGAATAAAAATGTTTGGGGCCCACCTGGGGTTAGCGCTACCATTCTAGCAAGCCAAGCAGCTGGGCTGATCTAGGTCAGTGTCCTGTCTCAGCAAGAGATGGCTCAAGAGAAGCTAAAAGACACTCAAGCACAATTAGATTGTGCCACTATCCCATAGAGAGCCAAACGCCCCCTGGGTCATTAGCAATTTAGCTCTAGAACAGGAGCTGGGAAAACAGTCTTCTACGTTGGTCTCAGGGAACTACCAGAAAGAAGCACAAATTACTGGTTAAGCAAATAAATGCTTAACAGCTTTGAGATGCTTTATGAAATCTTTTCTACTTCATATTCCTCAGCAATACCTAAAGCAATGAATATTTCAATTCAGAGACCATTTATTATGCGTGGCAATACCAGCCTCTCTTCATTTTAATTTTTTAAAAGAGCCCTGCTGGTGATTTCTTTTCATTTAGAAATAGCTGAAAATAAAAGCCAATACTGCATGTGGCTTCCTCGTGCCACTCAGCAGCCATACTATCAGCTCATCGTACTGTCCATGTCCTATCAACTACCCAGGAACCCATGTATTCCTCTGGCTGTGAAGGTGGAGGGTTTCCTAGCAGGGTGATAGAACGAGTTTAGGCTGTGGGATCAGATTTATGCAAGGAATGGAACCGTGTTGAGCCTTAGGACCCTGCCTGTGGAATGAGATTACGCCCACCTCTAGGAGTATAAAGGCAGATAATAAGTGAGCGGTGCCTGCTTGAACACCCCCCCCCCCCCCACACACACACACACAGGCAGGGCTCGGTTAGCGGCAGTTCCCCAGGCTGTGCCCCTCCCCCACCCAGTTGTGCGGCTTGTGGGAACACTGCCTTACCTTCTGCTCAAGATGTGCTCTGCGCAGAGACACCCTCTGCTCTAGCTTCTGGAGCTCACGTTCATGTTGTGCCTCTGTTTGCATCTTGATCTTGCTCTGGTAGGCGTTGAGGAGCTCCATTTCCTGCTGGAGCTGTAGCCTCAAGGCCTGGCATTCTGCTTCTTGCGCCTCATCTAGCCGTAACTGCGGGCACAGAAGACACACACTGTAATTCCCTCCTGGCTTACGGCACTTGGGGACGACTGGAGGCTGTTCTGTTGTTTGGAGTGAAACAGGTCCCCACAGAAAAACAGACAGACGCCCTGGGTACATCCAGAGTTAGGAATCAAAAATAGTACACTCTGCCCAGTGGGCTACAAACGTCTCAAAACACATTCTCTTCTGAAAACATTCCTTAAGAAAACAAAAACATTCTTAAGGAAACCACACTTAGCAGGAGTCAGGAACGCTACACACTCCAGTGACTGAACCTGTGTCTCTTGGGGGCAGACTCCTAAGCTTGAATTCAAGCTCCACCATCCACTTAGGGGTGTCACCTGGCAAGTTACTTAACCTCTCCCAGTCGCATGTATTTTTCTTGTTTTAATTTCAGGAAAACAACAAGTTCCTACTGTCTAAGACCGGTGTGAGGATTAAATAAAAGAATTCATATAAAATCCTAGGCACAGTTCTTGATATATACCAAGTGTTCAATAAATAGTAGCTGTTAACATTATTTTGGGTCTGACGAACCATTTCCATAGTTAGATATCTCTTACCCCCACACCATCATACATCTAGATATCCTTAGCTCTATATAAAAACAAACAAACAAACAAATGAGTCCAATCTCCATAACACTTGAGGAATATACCACAATACTGTTGCTCTCCTAGCAGGTTGGTCCCTGCTGTTGGCTACAGAAGTTATCCTGCTGCCAGCCAATCTATAACTGACGCGGCTCAAAACCTCTCCCCCGCAGAAGGTAAGCTTGATAGTCGTAACGGGCATATTGTGGTTTGAAGCACAGAAGCCCGGGTTATAAGCCGGCCTGAGACTGCCTCTTGCTCCCTGCAGGACCGAACTGGGCCAAGCCAGCCAGCAGAAGAGCCAACCTTGAAAGTGAGCAGAGTTGAAGATTTGGGGCCACAGGCGGGAAAAGGACGTTTAAGGGATGATGACCCTTCTGCCTCAGGCTTGGTTTTGTCTAGATTTAGGAGGCCCTCGATTTGGCTGGGAACATCAGAACCCTCAAACTAGACAGTTCTGTTTACCTTGAGTTTATGTGAGTGTTTCCATACAGACCTTTTTGTCAAGGTATTTATCCTCGGCCTATCTGTACAATTTGTGACAACTAACAATACATCTCAATATCTTGATTGAGAAATGACTTTTTGAAATGTCGTTGGAATAGTTTTAAAAGTTATTTACATAGTGTCTTCTTTAGTACTTTTGGAGATATATACTATATCAAATGAATACAAAACAATGTAATCATAGTATTTCCAAGGTATTTTCCAATAATTAATCTTAACCAGCTTTCACTGAAACCCATTAAAGAGGACGTCTCTGTTTTCATTCCCTCAATGAGTTATGAAGGGAGAAGAAATAGTAGACACAATCAACAGTCAATCTGCAGCAGGAACAGCCTAACAGATAAATACCAAAGTGTTTACTGGCTCCCAATGAGATTGTTATCGATTCCCTCTTGATATGGGAGGTTTCTTACCAAGAAAGGGAATGAAAATCTGTTCTTTTCTACGCATCTGCATTAATTGCTGTAAGCCCTGGCCAAGTGGGTGAGTGGCTGAACCTATGGGCAGCTTAGACCACTCAAACACCCCCATCTCCTCTTATTTCTGGCATTTTATTATTAATGTCAGTAACTATGTTGTTCTGTACCAGCTCTGACTCTACAACAAAGTGCCAGGTTAGAAATCAGCGGATATTCCAGTATTGGGTATTCATCATCCCAAAACTGAACATATGAAATCCATTAGAAACTTTTATAAAAGTAAACATCATGTCTGTTTTCTCAAATGGATGAAACTGAAGAAGAGGACGTGACAGAAGCAGCCTAATGCAGGAGTGGCCAAGCATACAGGCTTATAGGCTCCCCTGAAAACAGGTTCGAATCCTAGCTCCACCACTAATTAGCCAGGTGACACCCTAAGTCAGGAGTTGGCACAAATCTGGCCTGCTGCCTATTTTTGTAAATTACATTTCACTGGAGCACAGACATGCTCGTTCATTTATGTATTGCCTATGGCTGCTTTTGTACTCCAACGGCAGAGCTGAGCAGTTGTGAGAGACCCCGTGGTCCACATGGCCTGAACTATGTACTACTATCTGCCCCTTTACAGAAAAAGCTTGCCAACTCCTGCCCAAAGCAAGTGGCTTTACTGCAATAAATCTTAGTTTCCTCGCAGGTAAATTAGGGTTAAAACAGTAACTACTTCATTTCACAGAAATGAAATGACATGAAATACTTAGAACAGTGCCAGGCACATGGTGAGCAGTCAATTGAGGACAGCTGAAATTATCACACACACTTTTATCTCCTCCCTGCCTCAGAGCAAAGGGTGTTTGACTTCTTTTATTTGAGGGCAGTCATGAGCCTATATTCCTGACCAGCTCTCTCCCATCTACAAGCATTACTGAGCACTTGCTGTACGCCAGTCATGGATGCAGATGCTGAGAATAGAAAGATGAACGAGACAGAAATCCTATCACCCATCATGTCCCTATCAACTCTCCCGCCCCTTCTCCTCACTTCCACCCCATCCTGCATCATGGTGATCCTACCCCTCTACTCACTGGCTCACATCGAGGGCACTGAGGCCGCCCAGAAGGGGTCAGCATCTCACCTGACCTCCCAAGCAGCACTGGAGATTATGGATTGCCCCTTCCTTCCTGGAATCTTTCTCCTGTTTTCTGAAATATCACACACTCTCTTGGTGTTTCCCCGAAAATAAGACCAGGTCTTATATTAATTTTAGCTCCAAAAACGCATTAGGGCTTATGTTCAGGGGACGTCATCCTGAAAAACCATGCTAGGGCATATTTTCCGGTTAGGTCTTATTTTCAGGGAAACATGGTACTCTCTACCTCACTGGGCCATTAAACGTGGGTGTTCCTCAGGGCTTTGTCCTCAGGGCTTTGTGGTGGGCAATCTCCTTCCTCTAATCCCTCTTCCAATGGCTTTCCAAAGGCCTTAATGACCACCTCTATGCAAATAACACCCCCACATCTACACCTCTACATCAGATTGCTCTTCTGAGGGCCAGGAGAGCTTATCCAGTCTACTGGAGACCTCTGCACCTGGAAGTTTCCCAGGCCCTCAAGCTGAATATGACTAATATGAACTAATATCTATATCTATATAGTACATATGTATAACCAATCATCTTTCCCATCTCACTTCCTCAATCGGCTACTTCCTTTCTTACCAGGTAGGGATATGGCTCCATCACCTGTTATTGTGTTCAAACTAGAGACTGGAAGTCCTCCTTACACCTCACTCTCCACATTCAAGTTGTTACTAAATGCTTTCGATTCCACCTCCTGCCTATGTCTCCAATTCAGTCACTTTTCCGTCATCTCGACTGCCCCTGCTCCCTCATGGCCAAGTAAAAGCAGCAACTTTCTAAATGACCTCCTTATATCTGTTCTTGCCATCTCTCAGGAGATTCTCCACATGCCACCAGATTGCTCAAAAAGGCGAATCTGATGTCGGTCCCCTCTTTCATAATACTCTTCAATAGCTTCCCATTGCTTTTAGGATAAAGATCAAAATTCTTAAGAAAGTATACGAGCCTCTGCATGATCTAGAGCCTGTTTACCCTCCAGTCTTATTCTCATGTCAGTCTCCTCCTCGTTTTCTCTATTCCAAACATAATGGACTTCCACTGTCTTTCCCATCTTTCCAAATGCAGTTCCTTTTGCCTAGGACGTACTCCCCACACCTCAGCGTCAATACTCAGGGTGTCTGAGTGGCCTTTCCCGACCCTCCCGACCAGCCTGGCCCTCCTGGTTTACACTCTGTTTACACCGCACTTGCTCTGCCATTACACTGGGTAGACATTTGCAATGTCTGTTTCTTCCATTCTGTAAGTTCCATGCAGACATGACTGATGACTGTCGTAGGCACCACAGGATCCCAGGATGCCTGGGACACAGTACAGACACTCAATAAATACGTACTTGGTGGACGAACAAATGAACGAACTCTGGCTCCTATCCTCAGCCCGGGGCCAGGTTTAAGGCTTTCCCAATTAACAGAAGTCCTCCTTTAACTGTCCCTGTCTCTAGCTATAGTTCTCTTTCTTCCTTCACTGAGGAGGATCTGGAAGAAGCAATCTCACTTAATGATCACCTTGTCTGCACTACCATGCCTTCCATTCCCACCGCTCCACTGATTGTCTGGGACACTCAAGGGGCAAATCTACTGCTCGGTCCAGTTGGTCTCTGCCACATTTGAAGTCATCCACTAGAACGTTAGTTCTGGCTTCTGAGATGTGCTCTCTGGTCCCCCCTCTCCCCTGTATTGCTGATTATTCTTTGGTCCTACTTCTGCTCAGCCCTCTCACATTGGTGTCCACGAATCTGGCCTTGTCCTCTCCCTCTGTAATGCTAGCTCCTGTCCCTAGAGGATCTCAGGTATTCCCAACAGCTTCAAGTGTTGCCATATAACAATGATGCCTAACATTTTGTCTTTAATCTTGACTCCCTCTTGAACCACAGATTTCCATTTCTGTACCTCTGTACTTGGATACGCACATGGCTCGAATAACACGTCCACAACTTAGCCAATTATCTTCCAGGCGTCCAAACTCACCCTTCCTTCTATTTTTCTGTCTTGGGAAAATGATGAGTCATTCCACTCTTATCAAGCCTACCTCTCACATGGGTCACTAAGTTCTATCTATTCTACCTCCTAAATATTTCTCCCTCTTCGCCATTCCATTAGCATGTTCTCTCTTCGTTCAGGTCCTCATTCCCTTTTTTCTCAGACTATTACAATAGCTTCCTAACAGGTCTCTTTACCTAGATTTGCCACATTCCTGCCAGCATCTTTCTATAACTCAAATCTGATGCTGTCACTTTCCTTCTTAAAATAGGCAGCAGCAGCTCTCCATTGTTTATACAATAATGTCGAAACTCCTGGCTTCTGAGGATCTGACCCCTGACTATCTGCCGGCTTCCTTCTGTTTACACTCCTGCTACATCTACTCATTGTTTCTCAGATGTGCCATCCTCTTTCAGGGTTTTGAGTCTTTGCAAAGCAGTATCCTCTGCCAGGAGTAACTTTTCCTCTTCTGTTTGTTTGGAACTATTGTCCTTTAAGACTCATCGTTTGAAACCTTCGCTGAATTACCCGGTGAGCGCCCATCCCTGGCTTCCCAAAACCTTTATGACCTCTCCCTGCTGGGCTCCCACAGTGCTCCTCCTTGACCTTTGGGCTCAAGAACCAAAGTTCTTTCAGTCCCCAAATGCACACTTTCTATCATTTGGACCTTTGCCTATGTAGGTCCCTTTCTATAGAACCTGTTTACTTCCATCAATTCCTTCAAGCTTCTCGGCTTTTGCTGGGAAGCTTTCCCTAGACCAGCTTAGTTGTTCCTACTTATCCTCCCACAGCCGGATACCTCCCACTTCAAAGCATTTATTATGCTTTATTCTTATTGCTTAATTATCTGACCTCCTTACTTGACGGACATGTGTGAGAACAGGGACCCACTGCTGTCTCTCTAGCTCATCTGTCTATCTCTGAGCCCAGCAGAGTGCTGGGCACAGATACTCGGTAAAGGTTTACTGAATGAATGTGTCTGTGTGTCTTATTTATGCCTGACATTAGTTGAGCATCTCTGATGAATAAAAGTGGTATTACATGCGGTATCTATTGTGTCTTGCCCTCAAAGTCCCTATGTGCCACAGGTCTGATGTAGCATGTTATGACTTGAGTTCCAACTTATAAGATACACTCCAGCAAGTATCCGCATTGGCTTGGCTTTGAGCGTCGTCCTTTCCTCATTTCCTCAGTTCTTTGGGCAGAAAAACACCAATATCCTAAATTTGTGCAAGAATCATCTTGGGAACAAAAGGCTGGATCTTGAGTTTTCTTGATTCCCAAAGCTCTTGAAGCCGTGGCACCAAACCTAACCACTTACCGCTTGAGAGGCCATCATTTCATTTATACTCTGTTCATACTGCTCTGCCAAAATGGCAAGTTTTCTCGTCTGCTCATCTTTCAGTGTCTTTAAGATTGTTTTGTGCTCATTCTTTGGAGTAACTTCCAACTGGTGATTCTTGAGTGCTTTATACTGTTTGGTCTGTACTTTGCAAGTGTCCTGAAACTGTTTTTTAATTTGCATTTCCATGGCCTGTGTGGGAAAGTGATAAAAGGAAAATAAAAACACATCAGTAAATGCAGAAAGTCTTCCATTCTAATGATACAATACAAGTGCTGGGACCATCTGTCTTTTGCTGCAGTGACCCACACAACTAGTCAGTAATAATGAAAATACTACATATGGCACAGACAAGAGGCAACTCTACCAATACTTTTGGTTTTTATATTAAATAAATAGAAGTAATTTTGAATTTGTGAGTGAATTGAAAAAATGAATTGTTACAAGGGGATCACAACTCTAAGCAGATTGTGGAAAACTATGAAGCTTAGTTTGTTAAAGGTTTGTTCATTATTGTAATTGTTTCCTAATCAAAATCTTCAGTGTCTTCTATTGTTAGTTGTTTATCCCCATTTTTTATCACCCCGCCCTGCCCTCCAGTTCCAAGTGAGAAAGGGGATGACAATGTACAAACCAGCTCTCACTGCTCTGTGCTTCCTTGACAATTCCACTAAATTTCAGCATAAATAAAAGTGATTTTAGTTATTTTCCCCCATTAAGAGGTGACACGTGCATGTAGCAATAGCAAGTATGCATTTTGGCAAGGAGAAGGTGGGTGTTCTATAAGTCTGAAAGGCATTCCTTTATCTTGCCTCACGTGTGCATGTCACAAACACCGCGAGGGGCTGTGATTACAGGACCACTATTTAGACAGGTGAGGATTTGGCTAGAGAGGAGCATGGCCAGAGGGGTCGAGGTCGGACTCATACCTGTATCAACACCGACACTGTCTCCCTTGACATATGGCAATCGCTTAGCCCATAAAACGTGTCAATTAGCTACAATTCTCTGAGGCAGGGAGGGCCAAAGGAGTTCCATATCTCTAGTGCAGGAGTAAAAAGTGCCTGGCACATGGAGATTCCCTCCTGAGTCCCATGCCATGACAGGTATCACTAATACATCCTACTCTCTCCTAAAAGCTCAGATGTGGCTTTAGAGTCTTTCTCAGCACTGCAGCACTGAAGGCAGTGACTGCTCCCACCAATGATGTGACTGGCATGAGGGATGCGATTTATCTGCCCTGTACCTGCCAGGTAACATTCTCATTTCCTGGTTTTAGAATCATGAGCTGCTGCGAGTCCATACGTTACAATTTTTAAAAGGGCAGATCCTGAAGGGGTCAGAGAAATTACAGAACGGATACAAAGAAAAAGGGAGACATCATCCAGCATAATGGTTTCCAAACCGGCGTGCCCGGCGGCATCTCTTCAGGGGGTTGTTATATGCAGATTCTCGTGCTTCCCATTGGAGATTCTGATTCAGTAGGTGCGGGACCCAGAAATTTGTAATTTGGAAAAGTTGCCCAGGTGACTCTGACAATCATCCAGGTTGTAGGAACCACTGATCCAGTCCAACTCTGTCCTGGAGCCCAAACGGGGAAATGCTGCAGTTTCCTCTCACCTTTAAGTTTTTTGGCTGTTGCCGAAGTTCCATGACATGCTTTCTGTGCAGTTCCCTTTCCCGCCTCTTATTGTACTCCAGCTGGTTTTCCAGTTCAGTCTGGTGCTGTAGCCGGATCAGATCCATGCGTAGCTTCTGTAACGTGTGCAGCTGCCTGTACTCTAGCTCTCGGGTGGACTCGTCGTGCCGGATTAGCATGGCATGCTCCATCTCCTTCTGGGTCCTCTTTTTATTTAGTTCCTGCATTCAAGAGCAAAAGATAAATGGAGAGAGGTGAATGGAGATGAACTGGAAGGGATGCAAGTAAGTGAGGGATGGCAAGGAAGGCACTAGCCTCTTAATTAAACCCACTAGTGTTTGGCGGCACAACCTAATGAGATTCGATTAGCAATCCCTGGAGATTTAGGTTCTGGATGTGGGTCCACCATTTACAAGTTGGGCAACTTCGCAGCCATCACAACTACACTATTTGTAAAATGGGATTAATTCTGTTTGAGCCCTTTTTACCTCACAGACCTGCTGAAACCCTTAATTAGGTAATGTTTATGCACAGGTCTAAATAAATGTTTCTTCAGCTAAACCAGTGGTTCTCAACCGTGGCTGCTCATTAAAATCATGGGAGGAAGCTTTTAAAACATAAGAAGCCTTAATCCCACAACCTGAAATTCTGATAATTGTTTGGGGTGGGGTTATGACATCAAAATTTTTAAGAGTTCTGCAAGTGATTCTAATATGCAGACAATCACTGAATTAAACTGATAATGTCTACAATGTTCTTATGGGAAAGTACCCTTTTTTTGCATATATCAGAAGTATGCCAATTACCTATTTTTTTTTAAATCTCATGCATGCTGGGGAAAAGCAGAAATCTCTCCCCTTTCATCTTTTCCATTATAGTCTGTTTGATCATTTCTAGTTCTAATCATTTTGTTCTTTCCAGTTCTACTCATGTCTTTCTTTTTTGTTGAAGGGGGCAAGAAAGGAAACTAGAGAAACAGTGGGGAGGGAGAAGTTGAGTGAAATTTTTTCATTCACCAGTTCAAGAATATTTCTGGAATGGCACTATGTCACAGATTTACACCTTGTGCTCTTGGTACATAAAAATGTTTACTAGGCTGCGATTCTGTGTCCTCAACGTGCTGACACTCTAATAGGAAGCTGTAATAGATATGCACTGAAGTGTAAGCTCAGCGTCCAGCTGACTGAATCAATCTGTTTTTCCTCTGGGAAAACTGGATTTGGAGTTCAGAGACAGTTAATCTTTACGTGTGGCTAGAATTGAGGGGCATTTAAAACTACATATGTGGTAGCCACCTGCTGCTATGAGTGCTGAGGATTAGAGAAAGCTGGGCTCCAGAGCGAGAAGAATGAAAAAGAGAGAAGAAAGAAGGCTAGGGAATATATGCCCAAGCTCCTGACTGCTTCTAAGCTGTCCTGTGGGTCCAGCTGTATTATTGCTATTGGGTTTTATGAAACACTCCTATATTTATGTAGTAACTTTGCTGCTTTGGGCTTAAGCTACATCAAATAAATTTCAACAACATGCAAAGAAAGAAGCTTAATTAATACAGGGAAATGAGTTTTTTATTCCCTTCCCCGCCCCCGCCCCCCCCAACTCCAAGTCAAGCCATTGTTCTCAGTCTAGTTGTGAAGGACGCAGCTCAACTGGCCCATGTTTTTTATGTATAAATTTTAAAAAGAGAGAGAGCAAGGTTGGAAGTGATTAGTATTATAAAAGAAGTAAAGATTTAATGCTTTAAGATTTCTGAAAAGGGTGACGACTAGTTTAAAAGGCCAAAGAAAGGGGAAAGCTTTGGAGCTGGACTTTAAATTAGAACAACAGGGTGCCTCTTCTCTAATGGCATCCACCATAGAAGAAAATTTTGTTTTCATAGAATGATCAATAACATTTATATTTTGGTGTGGATGACAATATCCTGCAAACCTGGGACTTCTGTCTATTGGAAGACAAGTCCTTTATACAGCACAGCATCTATTACTGGAGCAAAGTCGCTAATCATTCATTCATTTATTCAACGAGTATTTATTGAGCACTCACTCTGTCCCAGGCACTGTTGGGAGCCAGTAGGGACAGCAGTGAACAAGTACAACCTCCTTATGGAGTTTATTTTCTAGTGGGGAAGTATCAGGCGTGCAACTTACATTTGCTTTAAGGAATAAAAGATACTATCCCAGGGCATCTCCCCCCATCTCCTCTTGCATTTTTCTTTTCCTTGTTTTATTTTTCTTCTTTACCTGGGCCATCAAATGTCTTCTTTTAAAAATGACTTAACTCGCCCCTAGGTGGCACTAGCGGACAGTGAGCCCTTTCTAGAGACTAAAGCTGTTCTAGTCCAGTGACCAAGAGAAAGCCAAGGAAAGACCTTGCAGTGGGTAAATATCCTGTTCCTAGGTCACTAAATCATTTTAAACCTTTGAGTACCAGGATTCCCAATATTGGGCATTTCCACATTTTACCAATCGGAGAAGTCCAAACTGAGTCTGAGCTGCCCAGAGCCCTGAAACTTGGGGAAAAAAAGAGGACACAAAGCAAGCAAAACAACACTTTCAGAAGAAATCAAATGCTTCATTTTATGTTTAATGGAATGCTTCAGGATGTTGTCCACAGAATACCTGCACTGGAATTACCTGGGTTACAAGCCATCGGTCTTCAGAACAAACCACCCAGCTAATTCTGATATATACTTAAGTTTGAGAATCAATGGAAAAGTATTCAGGGTGTGCGTCAGTTTCAGCAATTCCACTGACTCATTATGTATGGCTTTGGGCATGTCTCTTCCTCTGTTTTAGTTTCCACAGGTGTAAAGTGAGGATAACTTTTCCACCATGAACTATCATTCTTGTGAAGATGAAAGACCGGAAGAAAACACTTCAGAATAGATAAACACATCATTGTTATTTTTCTGTATTCAGAAATGAGTATCTTAAAACTAGTTTTTATAAACTATTAGAAAGGTGAGAGAAACATGATACTGAAATGGCTTTTCTATTACAATTGCAAGTTGTTCCCTTTCCCTTAAATTCATATATCTGAATTGCTTGGATGTAAATTAGTAAACTGCCCATAATATTTTAAACCATGGGGGGGGGGACATTATTCAGCTTATTATGAGCCCACTGTTGTGCCTACATAATAATGTATAATGTGCTTTCAAGTTTTAAAAATGATTTCATATATTTTAACCCTAATTGCAACCCTCTGAGGTGGTAAGATTGTAAGGATTTATCCCTTTTATATATGACAGTAAGAAATTTGGGGATTGAGAGACTAATGTAAGATCATACTGCTGCTATAAAGCAGAACTGAGACTAAAACTTGGGTCTTTTGATTTTCGACCTTTTCCATTAAAAGATTTCCCAATGAAGGCTTATATTTCCCTGTTTTATGCCTTTTCAGTCTGTGATACAATACTCTGAAGAATTCCTCTGCTCTATCTGGACAATGCGATGGTCGCGTCATCTGTACAAATGATACAATGTACAGTAGAGCCTCATCATGTACACCTGTAGCTTATACAAATTCAACAAAACGAGTTGAGCAAAAGTACAAAACGAATGCAATGGTATAGGTGGTTCTGCCTGCCAGTGCACTCAGCGTACATGTGCCCCGAAGGCATGTGAGATCCGACGTATGCAGCTCCCTCTGCCTCCCTCATATCACATACTGTGAGCATCTTGCCACGCTGAGTGTGAGCTGAGTACAGAAACACAGGTACTGACTGTTCATAGACCATGATGGCCCCCGCGCTCATCACCAAACTTGGTGTGAACCTACCTCCTGCATAAGATGTGGATCCAGGGCGTGTCCCCCTAATAAGCCCATCCCAACGGTGACCCAACCATTCTATTTAAGTTTCAAAGGAAGTGCTGTTGACTTCGTTAGAAGCAGCTGATCTCACTCAAGTCAAAATTTTTTGTGCTCATGCCCACTGAGGTTGAGTAAGAACTAGAATTCAAACTTTTCAATAGAGATGTTGTTAGCCTAAGACATTTAATGCCTTTGTAGTTTCAGTTCTTACTTTTAAAAATCTGCTTAGAGAACAGTGAGCATCTGTGCAGTGATGATTGTTGAAGAGGCTCAACCTAGTCTGTGGTGATCTTTTAAAATGTTTTCATTAATTAAAAGGATTGCTAACACTCAGTTTTGGCAAAAATGTAGGAAAACAGGTACTCTTTGTTGGTGAGTATATAAACCCTTTTAGAAGGCAATTTGGCAATATCTATTAAAAATTTAGATGTATACACTCTGACCCAGAAATTTCATTTGTGAGAATATATCCTACGAAATACTTGTATATGTGTAAAGAGATCTACGTACAAAGATGTCCTCTGTAGTATTGTTAGTGATATTGTAAAACTTCAACAAAATCTCCACTAAGAAGTACCTCGTTAAATATGTAATCTTATAGCCATACCGAAAAATAAAAAATAAAAATAATAACAACATTATTATTAATGGTTAAAACAAGGCAGAGCTATATGTCCTAGATAGTAAATGAAAAAGAAAAAGAGTTACAAAACAGTACAGTGGACATCTGGGGGTTTTTGTAGGTCCAGTATCCATTTCCCCTTCTTTTATGAACAGGCTCTTTTTTTTGCTTAAGAAACTACTCCACCCTATCTGGAATCAGAGAGTAAGGGAGTAAGCACATTACCCAATCAAGTGCTGAATCTCCTAGGAATTTGAATCTTAAGCAGCGGGGAAACAAAAATTAAATGTGGTTGGAGGAGATAGGTTCAAATGCTGGTGCCTTGAGGAATAGCCATTATTAGCTCTTGCTGTCTAGGTCATGGAAGTTGCTTTTCCAGCTTGATTCTTCATCTTTTCCAGAATGATTCTTCAGCTCTGTCATCTACTCCGTATCCTTCCAATAAATTCCTTTCCATGCTAAGTCAGCCAGAGTTTGTTTCTATTGCTTGCAAATCAAACAAACCCACTGATACTAATGTAATCTTTTTCTAAAGTAAAAGTTATGTACAATATATAAACTGTATGTAGGTATACAAATGTACAGAAAAAAATATCTGGAAATTATGTGCCAAATTAATGATGACTGTCTCAGGGTAGAGATTGGGTGGAATGGGAATATCAAGAACTTTCCCTATTCAGCGTTGTATTTTTCTATATTTGTCTCCTTTCAATGTTCTTTGATTACTTTTGTAAACAGAAAGAAAAACTTTGAACATTTTCATGAAGAAGGTTCTGGAATAAGACTAAACAAAAGAAAATCTAGACTCATAAAAAAAATACCCTCATGGGGCTATTCTTTACTCAGTTGGTTAGAACCTGATACTAACGAAGTCACAAATACAGTTTCTATCATTTTGGGGGGTTATTGTCTTCTATATCTCAGACTTCTAATTGTCCCCTTAATCTCAGACTTCTTTGAAATATGTGCGATTAGAATAATAATAATAATTGCCAGATGAAAACAGTCCTAAATATGTTATTTGCAATTGACTATTGGACTTTTTTGACTTCTAATAAATGCAACATGTCTAGAATGAATCAATCAGTTTCTTACTAGCACCCCCCTCTAAGCTTCTATTTCCGTCCAAATGCATTTCCCCAAGTCTTAAACCCTAGAAATAGCTTTGATCCTACCTTCATCTTTTCTCTCATATCCCACTGTATGCAAGTCTTGTTTATTTTATAGTTCAATCTGTTTCAAACTCACCTCTCTTTTGACAGCTACCGCCACCATCTTTGTCTGCACCCCATTTCCCACCACCTATCTCTTTGCTTGTAGTTTCTTCCACCTAATCCATTGTTTCTCAACCTTTGTTTTTTTCATTATTGTCCCCAGGGGGAGCTCTTTTAGACTCTGCCCCACCCCCAACCATCCCCACTCCTGAAATGTTAATACCACAGATATACTGTATATCTATTAATGTACAGTGTCCCTTCAGAGGGCCACAAGCCACTGCAATAGCTAAGGCCCCAACCCCACAGGAACCTACTCCTCTGGGGGCAACATCACCCCCAAAGAGAATGCGTGCTCTAATCAATCTGCGTGTTGCCACCAAACTGGGCTGATCTCTCCAAAGTATAATTCGAGCCACATCACTCATTGCCTGGCTCAAAAATGTTCAGCATTTTCTCCCTCTTCCAATAAGATGAGATAACGGAAAAAGAGCCTGAGCCTGGCCCATAATTATATGTGGCTTGAGGCTACAGTCGAACCGCAGTGGCTTAACAAACAAGGCCTTCCATGTTCTGCCTCCAGCTACTCTTGTTCTGACACTCCATCCACTCCACACCCCGGGCACTCACGTCTCATCAATCACTGCATCCTCCAAGTCCTTTCATGACTATATGTCCATGATACTTATTTATGTGTCTATTAATGTACCTAACATGTTATATTGTAATTAGTCTGTTACGCATCTGTTTCTCCTCTTAGAGTTGGAACTACTTGAAGGCAAGTAGTATAGCTTCTCAGAAGTCCTGGCGTTGCGAACCCAGAGCCTGGCACAAAGGAGGCACTCGGTAAGTGCTGGATGACTGACTGAATGAACTTAATTTGAGAGCATCATGCTGTTATTTAAGTGTTTCATGTAGAGTCTCAGAAACACAAGTCTATGACAACAGCTGAGAGCAAAAATTCTCTATTCTGTTTCTTTTGATTCTCCACTGCACGATATGGCTTCTCATAGGTGTTCAATACAATTCCATTACATTTATTTGGGAAAAGTCGATTTCTTGTTCTGTAAATGGGCTTTCTCTCCTCTGTGGTAAATTCACTCCCTGACTTTTTGTATACCTACTTTGTCTCAGGCAGTGCGCTAAAGACTATAAAGGCTAAGGATATAGGAATGGACAGAACTGTCAGGATCCTCACCAAGTTCAATGTCTCATAAGTTAGTGACAATAGTTAGGAACATAATCCATACCTCCCGAATGTTCTGTTGCTCCACCTCGTGCCGCTTGATCATTATTTTCCGCTTGAAGAAGCGACAGTTTTTGTCGTAGTACAGTCTCTGCTGAGTGAGAAGGTGGGCTTCCTCTTCGGCCTGTGTGTGCTGCAAATTCTCTTTATGCTTGGATATCCGCTCTTGCTTTTCTTTCTTGGGTGTGCTATGGTCCTCATTCATCTCCTTCACACAAAAAGGAAAAAAACAAAACACAACCATGCCGGTCTCGTCAGCCAAAGGAACTATAATCGTTTATTGCAACGGTAGATTAAAACATTTGGAAAGCAAATGAAAATGTTTGGGGTTGCACACACTCCTCAACAATTCTTTTCTTTTTTTTGAATTGATTAATTGAATATTAAGTGAGAGGGAGACTTATTAGTTTCCATGTAGCTTCTTTCTCTGGCTTCTCGCTCTCAGAAATGATTCGTTCACTCATTTATCCCATACACATTTACTGAGTTCCTATCATGTGACAGGCATTGTGCAAGACACGGATACAACAGTGAACAAAAGAACAGGATATTTCCCATCATGGGGGTTTACAGTCTAGAATAAAGAATTAATCAAAGAATCGCAGAACTGAACTGAAAATTACTGTGATAACTGCTGTGAAGGTGAGAACTTGGATGTTTAATAGAAAATATTGGACTTTGGTAACAACTAAGCTGAAATTTGAAAAATTGTAGGCATTAACCAGTCAAAAAGGAGAGGGGAAGAATACTCTGGGGAGAGGAAAGGGCCTGTGCAAAACCCTTAGGATGGGTAAAATAGGACATGGAATGGTCAAGGGGCTAAAACCAGAGTGTGGTGCAGTGTCACATGAGATGAGGCCGGACAGACAGACAGGACCCTCTGTGGCCTTCTAGGCCAAGTTCAGGACACTGATCTTTAGGCAAAATGGATTTTATATGGGGGGGGGAGGCGGTTAAAACAAGATGCATTTCAAAAAGATGACTCTGGCTTCCATGGGAAGAACAGAATGAAGAAGGCAAGAGTTTGTCCATGGAGACAACTAGGCTAGTGCAAAGGTTCAGGTGAGAGAAGGCAGTAGCTTAGACGAAGGAGGTGGTGAAAAGGTTTCAAAGGTAGGAAGTAACTCTGCAAATGTTACTCATTTGAATTTCAGGAAAAAAGATTCTTCAATTGGGATTGGAGGATAAACAAATCACCTAGATTTTCAAAAGGACAAAACTCATAATTATTCTAGCCCATATGGGTAAAGGGAAGACAGCAGTGCATCAGAACAGTTAAGAAGATGTTAGCCTACAGGGAAAGTAAGGTGACCCCTGTTAGAGAAAGGACAGGATACTCTTCTTCATACTGTTGCCACGGACAAGCTTGACCTATCATGTTTGGTTAACTAATCATGCGGTTGAAATCTCCGTTAATCGCTAACGCCTACTTTATTTAATGTTTTGTGATGCAGCCATCACACACCATTTAGATTATTTTTGCACTTAGTTAAGAAGTCCTTGTAAATCAAATTTCAACTTTCTTGTTCCAGTGAAGCCTTAAGTGAAATATTGGAATCTACAAGAGCAAGAGCTGCTTCCAGCCTGGTGTAAGCTGGGATCGCACCAGGAAGGCTGGGTGACTCATTTCTTGATGCTATGACTTCACTACTAGGTTTGACATTAACCACTACATTGCACACCCACGTTCAAATAGGATCACACAAATTCACTCCAAAATGAAGACTAAATCATTTCTGGGCCATCCAGCATTCAGTATTACCCACACCCCTGTTGTTTATCAACAGTGGGGATGATGGAGACTGTTCTGTCATCCCAAGGACAACACCTTCAGGGATACCAGTATCTAAATATACAGGCCACTTGAAACCGTCTGAACTAAGCTTTACTTCAGTAATAAAGAGTAATATTAGCTCTGCAAGGAAAGACTTACTGAGGCTATCTCAAATTGGGTTTAGGCTTGTTTTCCTCATGAGCATATTGAAAGGTTAGGCCTGTGGTCTCTTGGACTCATAAATCTGAGTATGGTGAACCCAAAATGGCCTTACGCCTGAAGGCTGAGTGGGGACTCTTGGATGCTGTTCTGCGGTAGAATTTTCTAAAGGTGGAGTTCGTGCAATCTCCAGTACCTTAGCTCAAAATGGTGGCTGCAGTCATAAAGTATGGCCTCCAGAGCATGAGTAAGCACATGGAGTGAGAAATAAGAATGTATCTGCAGCTGAGAAAATTTCAGAATTTCTTATGGTAAGAGGAAAGGTATCTCTGTGATCTAGCAACACCTTTCTATTGCAATATAACAATTAGGCTCAAGCAATAACTAAGAGAAAATGGAGAGAATGTGAACCTTCTTGGTTGGGCCATTGCTCTATACAGCCTGGTTTTCTAGATCTTATGGTGTTAGAGATTCTTCCCCTTCAGACAGTGTGGATCAAATACAAATGTCTGCTAGGCCCAGCAATGACCGGTGGCTCTTCCGGGCAGGGCAAAAGATCCCACGGCCCACCCCAAACCACTTGCTTTCACTTCCTAATGAAAAAAAGAATTGGAGCGGAATCTTGCTAAGTCTCATATTATTAACTTAGAATATGGACTCAAATGAATGATTTTATATACTAGAACAATGCTCCATATTAAATTTTATTAAACCTTAATAAACTAGTAGTCTTATGGGAAGGAAATGCTATGGAAATGTAGGCAATTCACGTGGAAGGACTGGTAAAAGGAGAACTGAAGAAATCTGAGCTTTCAGATCAAATTGCAGTTCTGCAGGAGGACTTTCCAAGGCCACTAGTGGTCTTCAACCAAACATTCAAAAATCGATCATTCATTTATCAAATATTCGCATGTACCAGATACAAGGAATACACTCAGGGGCAAAAAAAAAAAAAGAAATAATAATGGTTTCTACTTATGTCACTTACTTGGTAGTAGGGAAAGTAGCTCAAAGAATCCCTAGAGGATGTAAAATTGAAAAGTAGTGTTATGAAACCAGAGGCTCCTGCCTTGGTTGAGGCAGTCAGGAAAGGCTTCCCTGGGGAAGTGACATTTAAGATAAAGTACTGATAAACAATCCTAAGTCTTACAAGGAGGAGGAGAAGGAATTAACAGCAGAATTGTGGCAGGGGAGGGGTTGGGGGAAGGGTGGGGAGAGCGTCCTGGAGGAAGAATCCCTATGAGCAAAGACCCTGGAGAAGGGCAGAGCTTGATAAATTTGAGGAACCAAAAGGTGACCATTGTGGCAGGAGCAGCAAAGAGTTGGGGGTGACGGGTGGGGGGTAAGCAGGTGAGCGGAACAGTGGTATGAGGTGAGGCTGGTAGCAGACCATGTAGAGACTTCTACTCTGTTTCCCCGAAAATAAGACCTAACCAGACAATCAACTCTCATGCATCTTTTGGAGCAAAATTAATATAAGACCCGGTCTTATATTATGTAAGACCCGGTCTTATATTAATTTTTGCTCTAAAAGATGCATGAGAGTTGACTGTCTGGCTAGGTCTTATTTTGGGGGAAATATGGTGGTATCTATCTTAAAAGCCACGGGAAGTCAATAAATGTTAAAAACATGAGGTGATAATATCAGACTTATAGTTTGAAAAGATCGCTCTGGCTGAAGTGGGGAATAAACCAGAAATAGGCTAGAATGGTTTAGAATGTGACCAAATGGCTCCTGAGTGGTACCTGGACCAGCAGCATCAGCATCACCTGGGATCTTGTTAGAAAAGCGTATTTCAAACTCCACCCCAGACCCATTGAATCAGAAAAGCTAGGGCTGGGTTAGCAATCTGTTTCACTAAGCATTTCAGGTGATTGTAATGTAAAGTTTGAGAGTCAATGGGTTACACTATGAATAGATTACTATGTAAGATGAATCAGTTTCAAGTTCCAACCATTCTAATGGCAACTTGGTGGCTACAAATATTGGTGCTCTTACCTCTTTTATCTTTTCCTTACAAATCTTATACTGCTTCTTCTGACTTTCTAAGAAAGTTGTCAAATCTTTCTTCTGCTGGGCCAAGATCTGTTGTTGAAACTTCTTCTCATCTGCTGCAGCTACCTTTGCCTTGTAAAATAACAAATATGATCTTGGATGAATTGTGCGTCACACAGAATTCAGCTATTTATATTCTCCATTGCATTAGAAAAATACATACATGCTGAATAATGTAATTTTTTGAACAAGTAATTAATTAAAAACAAAATAAGGAAATGCTTGCTCTGATTTTCCTGTATCTTAAACAAACAAATTAACAAACTTACTATTGAAAAACATATTCCCAATTGTAGGAAAAATATGAAGATAAACCATAAACATGTTTTATTGAACACACACACACACAAATACATGGGATGAAAGGTAAACTGAGGATTATAATAAAGTATTTTTTATCATATTATTAGCAGCCCAAGGATTATATTATAAAAACGGATAAACATAATTGGTCAGTTTTGTTCCAAGAATCTAACTCTAATCCATTAATTATTCCAACTATCAGATTTCCTAGAGGGGTCATCTCTAGTATAATAGGCAAAGCTAATGACGGTTGATTTCTTAGTACCTGCTACAATCCACAACAGTCAGACACCAAGACATTTTGGGGGCTCCTAAGTGGATAGAACACAGACCAAATAAAAGATAACCTAATAAATATTGGCTCCTGAAAGTGACCCAATCTAAGTTTCAGGGAACCATTAGATGAAGTCCATATGTAAGATGAGGTGCTTAGGGGATAGAGAGGGAATTACGCTTCATGGGTCTTTTTATATATCTTTTCACCTTTAGCTTCCATTGTCAACAATTCTGCTCATTATGAACAATTCTCTCCACATATTTACCATGTCAAATCCCCAAGAAAGAATCTGACTGGTTTATTTAATCAACGTCATCCCTGTTTGGGCAGAGGTTTTCATGCCACACTGCCTCATAGATTGATGGCTGTTGGGGGAATGCTTCTTCTACAACTGAGGTTTTTTTCCATGTGGAGAGAGAGCTTAATTACTGAAACACCCCTGGCACCCTGGCACTAGTCACTCCATCCCCAGGGTGCACATGTTCACCCTGGCTTTTTCATGCTATGAAAGTCTTATCGGGCGAGGGGGTGGCAGGAAAGGCGACTGGTTTAGCACTACTAGTGCCTGGGTAGGCGGGTCTGTTTAATTTTGTTCAATATTATTAGGCCCATTTTCCTTCAGACATAAATCACTTCTCCCATCTAACATTTATCAGTAATAAAGGTGATATTTTGACTCTGTATCTTACCCTCTTATCTGTTTTTAAATTAGTTTAGAACCTGGGTGGGGAAGAGAGATGTTCCCTGGAAGACTCAAGGAATAGCCAGATGAATTCCTTGCAGCCATGGGTCAGGAGGCCATCCCTAGGTCAATGAGCTGTAGGCAGGGATTATCACCACTAACAGGGACTGTGTGTGGAGCAGTTTTCCTTTGAGGAGGACTGTGGGTGTGGCAGGTACAGGAACAGACCTGAACTGTGCACGTTTCCACAGGACAGAGGCATCTTGTTTCTTTTTATTTTACCCAGACCCCCACCAAGGGACCGATGCTCAGACTACATCTGAATGGACAAGAATGTGATATATACCTTTAGTTACTATTTTAACTTTTAACGACAATTTTAAGTAGCCCCATAGCCCCCACCCCCATCAAAGCAACACTATTCCTTTATCGCCCCCAATCACAGCCCTCCTGCGCCCTGCTAACAGGAGACCACTGATGGGCCCGGCCTGGCGTGGCTGTGGCACGAAGGCAGGTGTGCACGTACTGACCTCCTTTTCTATGATAGCCACTTGCTTCTTGGCCAGCTTCTCCAGCTCGATGGACGAGTTGTTGGCATGTGTCTCCACCTCCTTCTGGAGCTTGAGGCGGTGCTCGTCCATCTCAGCCTTCAGCTTGTTCTCCAGGGCGATCAGCTGCTTCTGGTGCTGGCGCCGCATCCGCTTATAACCTGACATCTGTTCCCGCAACTCGTTCTCCTGCTCATGCTCATGGATCTGCCGTGTAACCTGATTGGGATTGGGGAACAGAACTCAGGTAACCAGGTTCACGGAAGACAAACTTTCTGGTAAAGTGGGAGAACCCTCTGGCACCATTTTATTTGTCATTGTCACCATCACTTCACCTACTATGAGATCTGACAATTAAGTTCGCAAACTTGTTGCAACGATCTTGCTAACTTTTTTTTATATCAGAGGGATGATTCATTATAAATTTGTACCAACTGGACAAACAGTTAACCAAGGTTACTATTCGGCAGTGCTGGAAAGGCTGCATGAAAAAGTTAGATGACCTGAACTTTTCACCAACAATTCACGGCTCTTGCATCACGACAATGCACCAGCTCACACGGCACTGTCTGTGAGAGAGTTTGCAGCCAGTAAACAAATAACTGTATTGGAACACCCTCCCTACTCACCTGATCTGGCCCCCAGTGACTTCTTTCTTGACCCGAAGGTAAAGGAAATATTGAAAGGAAGACATTTTGATGACATTCAGGACATTGAGGGTAATATGACTACAGCTCTGACGGCCATTCCAGAAAAAGAGTTCCAAAATTGCTTTGAAGGGTGGACTAGGTGCTGGTGTCGGTGCATAGCTTCCCAAGGGGAGTACTTCGAAGGTGACCATAGTGACATTCAGCCATGAGATGTGTAGCACTTTTTCTAGGATGAGTTTGCGAACTTAACTGTCTGATCTCGTATTTCCTGAACACTCACCTGTACCAGGCACTGTGCTGGGTGCTCTTTATATACTTTATCTCTAACCCTAAAAAATCCTATCTCATTCAGTCATTCATTTATTCATTCATGAAGCAGGCGTTACCATTCCTATTTTATAGATGTAGAAATTGAGACTCGAGGAAATTAACTTATTAATTCAGCCAAAATGTATTTACATATTTTTGATATATCATTATATATATATGCTCAAGGTCACGTAGCCAACAAGGGGTGGAGAAAGGATTCAAACCCATTTCTATCTGATTCCAGAGCCATGCTATTCCCACTATACCAGGGTTTCTCAACCTTGGCTCTATGACAATGAACCGGATCATTCTCTGTTTTGAAGGGCTGTGCTGTGCATTGTAGGATATTTGGCACCATCCCTGACCTACCCACTAGATGCCAGTAGCACCTCCCAAGTCAAAACAATAAAAAATGTCTCCAGACATTGCCAAATGTCCCCTGGGGGGCACAATCCCTCTGAGAACCACTGTGCTATATCATATTGCTTGTTTGTGTGTTAAGGATCATTTTCTGTCACAGGAATTTTGAGTATCCTTTCAAAATAGTTTGAACAAGATTTATTTCCTATTCTTAATATGAATCGAGAGAAAGAAATTTCTCCTTTTAAATCATCTGTCTCTTCCTCCCCTCCTCTGCCAAAGAGATGTTAACAAATTATAATACATTTATTTCCTCTCCTAAAGAGGAGAAAGCATTTCTATGATTTTTGGACAGCCACTTTTCTTAGTCATTTTTCTTTAACCCATTCTCAAGTGAGTAACCAACAACCTGAAGACAGCAAATGTAAATTATGCTATCTCGTTTCTACCTTTTCTGATTTTTCAGTGCTTCCTTCAATTTATCACCCCTCTTTATTTTCCTGTCAGGTTCTCTGGTCACTTCCTTTTCATCCTTCCTATCTTAGGAAAAAAAAAATTTAACTACAAAATTATAACTTTGGTTTTGTTTTAAATAATTTAGTCACTCCTATAAGCCACTTCTCCTCAATCTAAACCTCAAACAAGTTTTACTCGAAATCTTCATGCTGCTATTCATTCTCTCTACTATTTTCAGTTCATGGGTCAAAGTGCATTTTGTACAAAGAACTGTTTGTTTCTCTACTCTTTTTAGAAGGTGTCCCTGAATATTAGATTGAGTCCTTACTATCAAGAGAGTGCTGTTCTGTAACTGGATAGTATTATCAAAGTACACCATTAAACATTAGCCGAACTTTGAAACCTTTCCAGCTGAAACTAACGCTGGGTTTCATATTCATTTCTCTTTTCTAAAGGACAATCCTCCTTAAAGTATGAGGAATAAGAGCGGACAATATTTCAAGACCAAAAAAGGGATATCGCCACCAAAGAGGCACCTAACATTCTAAAGAAAATAATCTATTTTGCCATCACAATAAATATATTTTAATGGACTTATTTCACGATAAAAAGAAGGAAAGAAAGAAGTAGCTTGAAGTATATGTGTATATTTCACTTCTTCATGCTTGTGCCTTCCTGAAGTTCAACTGTAGGGAAAAAAACCATTCCAATCAACAGAAAGGATACCATTTATTCCTTTCTGAACTCACATGTTTTTCAGAGAAATATGGGAGTGAAGTAGCTGTTCGAGTGTGATGTTTGTGGTATGTTTTATCGATGTACTTATTTTTTCTTATTTTACCATTCCTTCTTTAATCAGATTTCCAAAGCTGAAGCATGGAATACTCTAAAGCTATCATGATACGTTTAAAACTTGCCAGCAGAATGTTTGACTGATTTGTGGTCAATAAAATAAAGTACGGCTATGTCCCTAAACCAGGCAGCCTAAGGATAAAACAGAACCGAATTGTGCTGGGAACATTTTCTATCCTAATTGGTGAGTGAGTCCCTGTGAAAAGGGTGATCCTGCTGCATCCAGATCATACAAGAATGTGGCAAAAACAAATGACAAAGCTCAACATGCTATCATTGTAACAAATCAATTCCAGGAAAGACACTTTGCTTTTAAATGCTTCCCATAATTTGGATAATCACCTTCTTAAATTCCTAATATCAACTTCCATTTATACAGCTAAACGTTCTAAGTCTGAAAGTAATTGTCTTTTTAGATATATATTGTGATAGTGAGTTTTTAAATTCCATGCTCAAGCTAGATAGATGAATTTAAATAAAAGTATAACCAGATGTTTCATTTGGAAGTTCAACATGAAACTTATAAAAAATATGTTACCTACAGTTATGTATGCCTATTTTAAGTTTAAACTTTGTGTCTTATGAATACACTATATGGTCAATAAAATTTAAAAAAATAGCTCATAATTTTATTATGTTTTATGGTTTACATTATACTTTCACATGTAATTTACCTCTTTAATTTTTATAAAGCCTGGGATTTGAACTAAGGTCCTATGGTTCTTGAATTGTCTGAGGAAATTCATATCACTAAGGCAGAAAAGAATGAAACTTTCTGTTAAGAAGTAATGGAGGAGGGGTTCAACACCCAAACAGCCAAAGCTGCAGAGAATGTTAAGTCTAAGTTACACACTGAGTAAGTCTAAAAATCAGAGAAAGTTATAGAAATGTAGGGACTGTAGCTTTCACAATGGTAGTCTCAGAAATGTGATCAACTCAAAGTGAGCAGTTTTATCCTGCTACAACCAGAAGGTTGCTTGCAGACATATCTCATTCCATCCCTGACCATATAACTGACCTTGGGCAAATTACTGAACCTCATGAAGTCTCTCCGCTTTCTTCATATGTAGAAAGGAAGCACCGCTAGGATGAGATTGCTGATAAGATAACACTTGTGCCTCCCAAGGTGTCTGACACATAAGAAATGTTCAATAATGTTGGTTTCCTTCCTTTTCTGCCAGGCTCTGAGTAATATGTCTCTTTTTCCTTCCACTAAGCATTTCTGGTGATAGGGACATAGATCAGAAGAAGTGGATCTAAGAGAAAGGTCAAGTTTAACAACAAAACTGTACTTGTATCCAGGTTGTAGATTATCAGTATGTATAATTTCTGAATTTGAATTATTAACTATTTCATATACCTGGAATAATATATGTATATAAAAATAAAGAACCATAAAGGAAGACTGAGCTTTTTTCAGGAAGTTTTTGTAGACATTCCATTCTACTGGATTTAATTCCAGCAAAATTTGGCCCTAAAACACATCACTTCACCCAAAGTGTACTATTTGCCTATCAAGAACAGAACACTGAGCTAGAAGACTAATAAGCAACTTACTGAATATAAAAGAGAAGCAAGGTGGCTGATAATGTTACCCTCTTACAAGATCAAAGCCAACTTACAAGATTAATTATATGTAAGAATCAAAATAATGCTTATGATAAAACTGGCCCCCCTCAGCACTTAGAACAAGTGAAATTTATAGCAAGTTCTTAAAAAGAATACAGTGACTCACACTTTGGCATTAGAAATTTGACGTTCCACTCTTTAGAACACATAGGGAAAAACTGTTTTAAGTTTGTACTAAAAGTAATAACTGATAACAGGCAATTCTGCTTTATACAGAAAAACTGACATGAAGAGCTTTGAAATACGTACTTATAAATCCAAATTCTCATTTGGTACCAGGGCTGAAATAGACGTCATTCATTCATTTGTTCATTCATTCAACACACATTTATTGAGTTTGGTCATGTGGGTTGGGCATATAGATTGGCAACACAAGTGAAAAACAGTATCAGCAGTGCTCTTAGTGAGAATAAGAGGTCAACAAAAAGGAAAGAGGAGATATGCAATATTTTGATAAGCATCCTCTGATAACACCATCCAGGAAGAGAACACATTTTCAAGCATTTAGAAACAGAACAGTGGGGCTCCTGAGTGGCGAAACAGTAGCATTTACTGCTGAATCTCTAATATTTTTATGCCTGTCTATCAAACTCACTCAGGTACACAATTTCACAATTAGCTGAATAATTAACTTGCATTTTTTAAAAATCCAAATGAAGATTTCATTTTCTATAAGCTTTTCTACTGAATCTGTAAAATCAAAGTAAAAGAATCTATGTTTGCATAGATAGGACAATAATCATTTTCTCCTACATCCTTTCCTGGAGAGTTTTATGCCCCTCTCCCTAATGCATATTCTAATATACATTCACCTAGGTCGGAAGACCACTGTATTCCAGTGAGAATTCCTTCATAAGAGCCCAAAGTAAATTATCTAATAGATAGGGTCTTGGTCTTTATATCAACTACTATGGGCAAATTACTTAATCTCCTGAAGTCTCTCAATTTTCTTTATACGTGACCCCAGACATTATGAAAATTTGAGAAGAAATGACATCAGATGTAACATCAGCTGAAAACACTCTCGTGGGTCATTAATCTAACTAAAATATTAGTATCTCCATTCACCAACAATAAGACACATCTCAAAGGCCCAAGAAATCAGATGAGCAATTCTGAAAAACATATAAACAACTTTTTTCCAGGTGACAAATCAGCCCAATGTGAACTTTTCTTACAGAAAAAGAAAAAGAAAGGATAAAATTAAAAAGGTTCCATGAAATTCCCTTTTCCTAATTTTTCAAAATAAGGTCAGTAATCTTGCCCTTAAATGATTACAATTTTAAAAATATATAATTCTAAAGTTTCCTCAGGGCTTCCTCTGGTATCACGGTTCGTTCGCAGTCCATGCTTTTCCTTTGTTACAAATGCATGGTGGGGCGATGCATAATAACCTAAAAATATGAGTTTTAAGGTGCCACAACAATAAAAACACCTAGCAGTAAAAGCCTGTGGCCCATGGGCTTCATATACTTGTCAATAACCCCATTCAAAAGTATAACCTAGAAAGAAATGCTAAGGGGAAAAGCCACAGAACTAGGCCTACTCTTTTAGGCTGTGTAGAAGAGATAGGCTGATAAAGCAAAAATGAGAAACCGTTATATATACATTTTTTCAGTTTGCAAGTCTATTTAAAACATATACTTGTCACTTATTTATCTAGTAATTGAAAAACTATTTCTAAATTCCTCTTTTTCTTTTTGTTGTTCACTTTCGGATCACTCTGTGGCTTTGACGAGAAGATTATAGAGAAAGAGTAAAACCAAAATAAATAAATCAATATCGTGTTGCTACCAACTATGAGAAGTGAAGAGAGGTTTCACCATGGATTTGATTATTTGTTATACTGGACCTTCATTTTGCCATGATCTTGCTCTTACTTTTGTGTCATTTAAGTAATTTTACTCCTTTTTCATTTGAGTTGGGATCCATGAAAAACAATAAGATTCATGATATATTTTTAAAAATTAGATACTTCTTTTTGATATCCCAGTGTCCTGACTTAAATATTCCTATTGAAACTAGCCTTTAAAATAATATAATAGGTAGTAGAACTGTAATACTTGGTAATATACATTAAAACATCCATACCAATAGTTAGACTGTCCAAAATGGGATGTGGAATCCTAAGACATCATACCACTTTTCCCTTCTATTATTTTTTTTTCTCCCTAAAACCACTAGATACAAATACTACGGATCTCTGATAACTTCCATCAACCCCACCATGATTCCCAAAGCATTTTGTTTGGAGAGGGTTTTCAAAAAAAAAAAAACCCAACTGATTTTGTGGCTACAGCAACAGCCTATCAGCTACTCTGTATTTAACTTACTAGAGAGTCAGGGGCCTTTTAGCAAATAAAGAGTCCATCAGAGAGACCGATCCCCTCTGGGCACTATAAAGACTTAGGATTCAGAGGGGTTCCTGAGGACTTTGCCCAGAGCCCTGAGGGGGCCCAGTGGGGAAGCGGCTTTCATTATCCACAGAGAAGATGGTGATGGGTGATGTGCACACAGAGGAGCTCTGGGTGAGTCCCCAAATATGAGCGTGAGATCACTCTGGCATGGCAGTAATATTATTATCTTACTGGGAGGAGGTTATGAATATATGATATGGGAATGAGGGTGTGGCAAGTGAGAAAAGAGGAGAACCTGTCCCAGAGGGAAAAACCCACTGGGTATAATGTCTGCTTCACAGGCAAAACCTGCTTATGGTGCTCTGATTCTCAGTTGGTTGTTCATCATTTCTCCTCTCGTTTCAACATGAACAGGTCTGGATAAAGGTTACAAGTCTCACAAGAGTCGGTGGTGAGTAGTAATATTCCATAAATACCATACTTCTTCTTTTGTCAGATATCATGGAATGAAGATAGTTATTATTTAATATTTCATGCTTTATTTAGACTCAAAGCCATGTTTTTTATAGGTGCCTAACAATCACTACCAAATACATAGTGGACATTTTAAGATCTCCATTACACAGCATTGTATTTATTTAAAATGAAAAAATTGTCTATGAACGAGATGACAAGAAACTTCTATACAAAGGAACTTAAAGGCAGGCTTATTATTTATAAGCAGTCTACGTTAAATTGCTTGCTTTTAGACAGTAGCAGGCATAGAAATATGGAGGTGCTTTAACTTCCATTTTCCCTATATTTGGGTTTTTAAAGATTATACTCCATCATCAATTCCAAAGATAATTGAAGGCGTTAAAAGACCTGAGAAATAAAAGTGGAAATCAGGTTTAAAAAATAGGACAAGAAAAAAAGAATCATTTCTGGGTCGGCCTTGGATGATGTCATCACAGGTTCTAAATGGAATAGCCAAGCAGCGTACACTAACTCTTCCTGCACATGTAACCTCTAACATCAATTTGGGCAAAACAACTGATATTTCAATCATTTTCTGGCTGAGAAGTGAGATTGAGACGCAAAAGATTAAAGAGAGTTTAGAGTGCCAAGGATGAAACGATACGAGTGAGTGTGTGTGAGTGAGTGTGTGAGTGAGTGTGTGAGTGTGTGAGCACGCACGCGCACGCGCTGGGGACCAAGGGGAGGAGGCATGAAAACTAACTCTTCCAGCACACACCCCTTTTGCTACTACAAGGGCATCCAGCAATCACATTTGCAATAGTAAAAATGCTGAAGGATCCTACAGTATCTTTTCTTCCACGACCATCCCTATCCTCTCCTACAAAGCCCTCCTTGCTTTACTGGTGCCAGGAAATTCTTCAGGGGTTAAACGGGGAAGTGCAGCCACTACCATTGTTGCAATAAATAAATGAATGAACCAGAACGAACCAGCAATCCATCGCTGGGAAGCAAGTATTCTTATTTTCTACAATTATATACAGTAGCCAGCAACCACATATTTTTTAAAAATTGTTTTATCTTTTGATGTGTGTGTATACATTATAGACACACATGAATCTATACAAAAAGAAGCATAGTGCCCTGCATACACACACAGCAAATACCTTTAAAATATTTTTAGCATTATTATTTTAATGAAAAGACAAACAGCTTTTTAAAAACTGAACATGCTAGCAACTTCATTTTAAAGCCCTTTTTATCTTGCATATACAGCATATATAAATACACACCACACACACACACACACACACACACACACACACACACAAAGGCTTTTTTTTTTTTTACATGCCGTAGACAATGCTAAAATATCTGAGATCAGGTTGCTATGCCAACAGATTTTTTTCTAAAATGAATAAAATTATTAGGAGGGAGAAAACATTCTTGACTCCTTTCCTCCCATCCATGAAGCCGAGAGAGGCTCAGGGAGGTCGAGAGGCTGCCAGATGGGGAGGAGGGGAAGGAAGGGAAGGTGAGTAGAGGGGTGTTTGCTTACCAAAGATGCTGATTTGATCGTGGCAAAGCGCTCTCTGTTCCGGTAGTGGAGGGCCTGGCTCTGAACTGACTGGGTAGGCCGCGGCTCAGGCCTGGGATCGCCGTGGCCCGCCTCATCCCTTATGAATACATGATCCTGCAGAAATGGATAAAAACAAGGAGAAAGTCCAGCTGTGCTCTTTCCTCGCCGGCTGCCTCTCTCTCACCCCTCTTTCTGCACAAGCACTGCTGTTTGAAATGCATAGTTTAGCTCTCTGCTAGTCCCCGCAGCTCCCACGGTACAAAATGAATAAGCAACACATTGCAGCCTTCAGTTAGGAATGTCAGCTGATCGCTAGTGGGATGCCTTCTGAATCCCTGGCAGGCTTTTTCTTTACCTCCAGAATTACATATATGCAAAAGAAAAAAGGAATAGAAAAAACAATGCAATGTACAGACTCCTTAGAACAGTTTGTTTAAAACGCTGCAACCAAATAATTCCTTTAAAAATGTCATGTCCATGTCTAGCAAGGAGGATGCTGGTTGCTTTTAACATAAAAGCGAGCCTCCGCCTCATTCCCTTGAAAGATCTGCTTTCTCAATTTAATTTTATTTGCGATCTGTTCGGTAGGATCATCGTTCTGCCTAGAATCAGTGTAGGCTTGTGCTGAACTGCCTCTCTATCTTGTGCTGGGAAGATTCGGCAGTCACTGAGGGATCCTGCTTTCCAGTCATGATCGTACACAGTTCTAGCACCTTCTCTCTACAGCTTCTGAAAGGATTTTTTTTTTTTTTAGATTTAAAGAGACAGGCATACAATTTTAACCAAATGATACTTTCACAAATTCTTCCTCAACTCAGTCTCGGTATGGTCACCAGTGTGAGTAAAGCTGGAATTTAATGCCCTTGACTGATTTAATCAAGTCTTATGCTTCTTGATAGGCAAAGATGATTAATCTTATTGCAACGCCCAGTGAAAAATAACATTCCCTGGAAGGTAGTAATGGATGTTTCTTAAAAGCAACTGAAATGACTTTTAAAGGGGAAAATGCTTTCAAAGGGTGATGCATCTCTCTATAAAAGATGAAGTGGTCAGTCAGTAAGTAGTTCTAACCCATTAGAAAAGATACTGTAATAATTAATAGCTCAAAAACATGTACAACCATGGGGGATTTTTAAATAGTACATGTTCAGGACAGTGAAGGAGAAATTAATTCTCTTACTGCCCTAGGGTTTTAGGAGAAACCATTTGTGAGAAGTCAGTTTTGTATTTTGTCCATGACTATTCGAAATTTTTAAATAATATCCTTCATCAGCCAACAAAATTAAAGGTTTAGAAAACACAAAATTTTATTATATAGAATAAAATTTTGAAAAGTCAAAACACCTATCTGCCTGGAGGGATATTAAATTTTACATCCAGGTTTTTACGTAAAAGCCAAGAGCAAAAATAAAATTTATCATCGGGCTGATTTTCTTTCTTCTTTCATAAATTTCGAATGCTTCAGAATGTTGGGAAGATATCTTACCATTACATCTATCTTTAGAGATTTTCCCCCCCAATATATTGTATTGTGGTCTATTTTGTTTTCAAATAATGAAGGGACTTTAAATGCCATTGAGGGCACATATATCAAATTTAAGGGATGTTCTACCACCACACTATCCAATAAGATAGCCACTAGTCACATAGATATTTAAATTAAATAAAATGTAAAATTCAATTCTTAAGTCCCATCAGCTATGTTTCAAGGTAGACACTAATTATGGCTACCTTACTGAACAGTGTAGATATAGATAATTTCCATCACTGCAGAAAGTTCTATTTGAAAGTGCCACAGGTTAAAAATGTACCTCAACCCATATTTTTGAAATTTATTTAAAAAAAAAGTACTTGATAGGTCAATTAAAATTTTCTACACTATTTTCTGGGAAATCTAAACTCTTATTTCACACGGCAGAAAAAGATTAGGTGTGGGGCTGAGATTTATGTACTAGGTTTAGGTTCTAGAGAGAAAGGCACTGGGATCTGCTACCATTCACATTGCTGAATATTTGTTAATAAATTACATTTATCTCCAAATTTGATCTTACTTAATATTACAGTCCCTGGAAATCAAGCAGCTTTTAAATGCCAGCAACCAGAACAGAAGACTAGGTAGAGGCCTGTGGTTTTACAGGAGGCCTTGCTAAGTCACAGTTTTGGTGAGGGTTAATTAGCTAACATTAAGTGCGTTGACTGAGAAGGAGACCTGAAATGATGGCAGCGCTAAGCTTCAAATTGTTATAATTTGATTTACAAATATGACCCGAGACCCTAGAATCCACATTGTTCACATAACAGAATAAAACAAAATATGTGCAAATATGCCTAATTTTAATATTCTTTTGTTTTCCGTCAGATAAAAATGAACACTTTTGGGTTAGGATCCTGATTACCAAATTAAAAGTCACATTATATTAGCTAAGTTTTTTAACTCGAGGATACTGCAGTACACTGGAAAAGTTGAAACTTGAAATTATAGTGATTTTAGTTGACACATAGCTAATAACCCAGTAAGGTTTATATGAAAAATAATGCTATATTAGTAGTCTAAAGAATAGGTCCAAAATTTTAATCTTCTTTAAGTATAATATAATGCTAACAGTATAATCTTTGCTTTATACGCTAAAGATATTTTTCCTTTTAGAAAAGAATTCTTGTTTTCCACAGCATCTCCATAACAGAGATCACCAATAAACACTGAGTGTCTTCAAATATTATGCAAGAGACCACCAAATGGGGCAAAATTTTAGGCGAACAGTCGATATACATTTCAAGTACATAGGAAAATGATTTTTAAAACATTCAGCTCCTTTGCATCAAACAAATTCAAAACTCTGAAGACAACTTAAATAATGAAGCCATTTTAAAATGGGATGTGACTTGAGAAGCAAGTACAAAAAAATTAAACTATCTACTTTACTGGATATATTGTCTGTTGGTTATATTGCCCCTTCAAGTAGCAGTACCTTTGAAAATGATTAAACCTGGCTCCCGAAGTTTCTGATCTGAATGCATTTTAAAATTAAGAGTTGAAAAGGTCAAATTGATATTTTATGCAGTTAGGGACCAATGCAGATTATTTACAAATGATGATAAGAGGGCCAACATCTTCTTTGATGTTGAAGAATGATTTTAGAATATTAAGAACAATTATGTGTTCTACTTTACCAAGACAAAGTATACCACTTGGTTATAATTTATCTTTAAAACATTATTACCCAAGAATAAACAAACTAGTTTTTGCAATACCAATATGATCGGGACCAGTTTTAAGTAAATTTATGTTAACCTGGTAAATTTATTTTTAACACTTTCATCATAAAAAATAAAACTTCTGCAGATTAAAAAAAAAAGCTGTCACAACGTTTGTTCAAAATCTTTAGTAAGAATTGAAATTTTAAAAACTATAGTGAAATATGTGAAGTACGAGGCACAAACTTTACTTTTATACATTGGACAATGTATAATTATTTAGAAGTTTTTCCTTAAGTGTCTGAATAGTTATGCTTCTAAAATGAAGACTTACGGTGTAGTCACTTGTTCGGAGTTTCTAGCTTAACTTGAAATTAACCGTGGAAATCATTCATCTAGGTTTTGTCAAGTTTTGGATATATCTTTATCACATTAATCATACTTGCCTGTCTGTGCATGAGATTATAGGCTTTTGGAAGGCAGAGTAAATGTGGTTTGAAAAATCTCAGTCACTCCAGCACCTAGCATAGTGCTTGATACTTAGTAGGCAGTCAGTAAATGTTTGCTAAATAAATAAGCTCAAGAATATAGGTCTGACATGCTGGGGAAATGACATTTTCCCTTATATTATTTATCAGAATTCAAATCTGTATTTCACAAACACCTGCCACTCCGTACTCTAAGGAAGTTGTAAAATAGTGACACACATACACACACACAGGAGCACACCTTGACATTGGGGTAAGGGTGGTGGGGAGAAGGGAATCTAAAAATGGTTTTTATCTGGTGATGAAAAATCTTTTAATAGATTCCAATACTACTCATGCTGTGGAGAAAGGATCAGCAAACCCATCGTCTCTCTTTTGTTTTGTTTATTTCGGAATTACTAAATTATTGCCCACGCAGGTGTAGCTAGCAAAAGCGAGGGCTACAGGAAGGGGAGAAGACGGAAAAGGATACCTTAACCTGGAAGGATAGCTGTTAGGGAGGAAAAGTGACTAGCAGGATCCTGAGGATAAAGATGTTACTACAGAGAGGTGGTTTATAAGGCTGCTCTGGTTAAGAAACATTACCTTCATATGTTCACTTACTTTTACTTTGCCAAATGTGAGTTGAAGAGTCAAAACACCGGCCCTGCTCTTCAGCAAAAATAATCGGAATGGCCACTGAAGCAAGTGAAAATTAAACTAGAACTTCCTGTCCCCTCAAGGACGTCTTTTTTTTTCTCCCACGGAAATGGTGAGAGCTGTTCTTTTTTAAAAGAAGAAAAGAAATTGACAAAGAGGAAGGGCCAAGTAAAGCTTTAGGAGTTAGGACAGAATGATTTTTTAAAAATAATCTCTAAAAGGGGGCCACGATGACTAGAGTTCTTTAGGGATACGTAACAAATTAATGGACTAATACTTTTAATATATTGAAGTCTAAGGATCTATATTAATAGAAGGCAGCAGCAGGCAAAGATAACGAATTTTATCCTTTAACAAAATAAATATACCTTTTAGTTGACAAATTAAGAAAACAGACTGTTGTTAGGAGGACATTAAGATCTGTTTGTACTGCTATCTAGCCAATAATGTTAAAAGAGGAGGGTGGAGGCGCAGAAGCAGGCTTGGTGACAGCCAAAAACTAATCTGGGTTAAAAGTTTGCATTGGAATCATTTGTGAATAAATAATCAACAATAGGGGTGCAGCGTTGTTTCCTATAAAAGTTCACAAAACATTTATTGAGTGCTTCCTACGTGAC
The DNA here is from genome assembly GCF_036562045.2 of Rhinolophus sinicus. Taxonomy (NCBI): domain Eukaryota; kingdom Metazoa; phylum Chordata; class Mammalia; order Chiroptera; family Rhinolophidae; genus Rhinolophus; species Rhinolophus sinicus. The sequence goes on along the minus strand of NC_133765.1, from coordinate 28,081,273 downwards.
TGACTCTGTGCTCGGTGGTAGGTGAAGAGAGAGGTCCTCGAGGAACCACCAGTCCAGAGAGATGGTGAGATTCTTGTTATTGGAAAAAGCAGTGTGGCAACACTAGCAAGGGGGAAATAAATAAGTGCTTAAAGTTTATTTTTGTCAGAATATACTTTTAGACTTAGTAAAGCATTCTTGTTTAAAAGGAAGATTAGATTACGATCCCTTCCGGGCCCAGCAAAGACCAGAGTCGAGGCAAAGACTGGAGAGATAAAAGTAACCTGAAATTCTGATGTCAAAGGACATTTGTCAGTGGCCCACTTTATATTTTGGGGGCTTGATTGGTGATTGATCTGTTCTGCTAAAATCAGGGCATCTTTATCCTGGATGCAGAGCAGTTCATTGCAAGTCACGCTCTTACTAGTTACACGTGGCCTTTAAAATTAAGTTTACTTCCTATATAAAATGGTAATGTTTCATATGCATGATTTGACTATTTCAGGGGATGTCTGCTTGATTCTAACAATCTACGGGACAAAAAAATTCCCCTCCCTTATTCTTACATGTTGATATTTATTAAGAATGTTTTTTATTGTTTAGAGGGTTATTATTGGAGGAAAGCTTCACTGAAGTCTTTCCAACCATAAAGATGATACCTAAAATTATTTAACCCTTTTAATCCACTATGTTCAATGAATCAACATGGCATGATGTTTAATATCTGGTAATTAATTCATTCCCCGTGTTTTGTCATGTTGTTGTTGTTGTTCATTCATTCATTCCATGATTATTTCCTGAGTGTGCCACGCCAGGCACATTACAGGCGTTGAGATACAGTGCAGAACAAGGCGGCCATAGTCTTTGCCCTAACGAAATATACATTCTACTCGTAAAATAATAAACAAGTTAATACATAATGTACTTTTAGATAGTGACAAGTATAAAAAAGAAAATAAAATAGGATAATGAGATAATGGGTAGAACATTGTTTAGAATATGACAATTTAGTGATATACAGGCTTTTCTAAGATTCTGGACCTGAATCCATGCAAAACTGGTAAATGTTTTGTATAACTGTATTGATTGGTTTCTTTCAAAAATAATCTTTGTGGTTACAAATGACGACAGACTCAGAAAGGCACCCAGCTCCCCCTTTTAAGGAAGGACATGCTGCTGGCAGTCTTTGGCTGTCAGCTCTTGCAGGGTCTGCCTCAGCTGCAGATGGCAGCCTGGCCCTTGCCCAAGTTCATACCCATCCCAGGTTGCTCGCATTCAGTGACTGATCTGGGTGGGGGTATCAAGGCCTGGCCATTCTGGCCCAACTCTAAAGGGCCAGTTTAGCTCCATAGCTCCCTGGGGTTTGGTTGAGGCTGCCACTGGGCCTACATCTCAGTTCAGCTTTGCCCTCTGACCAATGCTGTTTCCTTCTCTTCTCTTCCATGGTATTCATCTCAAAGGAAACTCCTTAAACAAACAAACAAACAAACAAAACACTGCCATGCTAAACAATGTCAGCTCTGCTTCCTGGAAAATCCAACCTGCAATATAAATGTTACTTGTACCTACATGTAATATATTGTACTTACTGTCCCATCTGCACAGAGAAGAAGGGACTGATCAGGGTAGTGGCTTTTAGGGGATAAAGTCCCCAAAACAAACCCTTTTGCAAGTGAAATTTTAAGTGGAATCCAAATACATAATGTAAGAGAGAAGAGCAGACCCTGTCCTGGGTGAGGTGTGGATGAAGCCTGCTCCTGAATTTATCAAATGGCTTGATTTGCTTCTTTAAAGATTACAGGAATAGAAGCACAGAATTTTAGAGTTGGAAAGCATCTCTGAAATCATACAGAATAACTCCTAATTTTACAGACGGAGTAACTAAGGCTCGGAGAGGTTTGTGACTTGTCCAAAGTAAAATAAAACTAAGAGCGGCAGACAGAACCATGAACTAGTATCCTCATTCCTAGAGTCCATTATAAAAAATTTTCTATTGAGAGTTTGAGATCCTATTTTATTCACGTTCTCAAGTGAATAAGACTTTTAGGAATTCAAGAAAATCAACAAATATGAACTACCTGAATAAAGATGATATATTTTTAAATGCAGGTATATCATATTTAACATTACATTTTCATATATAATATATTCTATTTTTATAGCCTGCTTATATTTTTTTCTTTTTTTATTGTGGTAAAATACATATAAATTTACCATATTAACCATTTTATTTTTTAATTTTTTTTATTTTTTACTTTGTTTTTTTATTCTTTCAGCAAGTACATCTTTTCCACAATGTTTTGAAATTTCATGATAATATTCCTCGGGATAAATATATTTTTAGTCACATAGTATTGGCACTTTAAAGGAATTTTCACATATTAACCATTTTTTAGTGTACAGTTCAGTGCTATTAAATATATTTATAATGTTGTGCAACCATTACCACCATCCAGCTCATAACTCTTTTCATCTTGTAAAACCGAAACTCTACACCCATTAAACAACTCTCCATTTCTACCACCATTCTACTTCCTGTCTATATGATTCTGACTACTCTAAGTACTTTATATAATGTAATCATACAGTACTTATCATTTTGTGACTAGAATATTTCATTTAGCAAAATGTCCTCATGGTTTACCCATGCTGTAGCATATGTCAGAATTCCCTTCCCTTTTAAAGCTAAATAATATTCCATTGTATGTATATACATTTTGCTTATCCATTCATCCATTGATGGACACTTGGGTTGCTTCCACATTTTAGTTACTGTGAATAATGCTATAATGAAGATGGGTGTACAAGTATTTCTTTGAGATCCTGTTTTTAATTCTTTTGGGTGTACGAGTATACCCAGAAATGGAATTGCTGGATCATATGGTAATTCTATTTTTAATTTTTTTAGGAACTGCCGTACTGTTTTTTCACAGCAGCTGTATCATTTTACATTCCTACCAACAATGCACAAGGGTTCTAATTTTCCCACATCCTTGTCAGCACTTATTGTTTTCTGTGTTTTGTTGTTTTGTTTGATAGTACACATCCTACTGGGTGTGAGGTGGTATCTCACTTCATGTTTTGATTTGCATTTCCCCAATGATTAATGATGTTGAGCATCTTTTCATGTGCTTATTGGTTATTTGTATATCTTCTTTGGAGAAACGTCTAATCAAGTCCTTTGCTCATATTTGATTTGGGTTGTTTGTTTTTTGGTTGTTGAGTTTTAGGAGTTATCTATATAATGTAGATATTAATCCCTTATTAGATATGCAAATATTACATATGCAAAATATTAGTGGTACAAATATGATTTACAAATATTTTCTCCCATTCTGTGGGTTGCCTTTTCATTTGATAGTGTCTTTTGATTAGCCTGCTTATATTTTAAAGTTAACTCATTCAAAGTTTTATTTGAAAAAATTTTTCAATTTTCTCCCATCACATATCCTCTATATATCTCGTAATAAAAAAGAAATACATTATGTAACTTAAATTCTTCCTGGCAAACATTTCTTGTGGACCAAATACAACTACCTTCTATTTCAAAATATAAATTAACACCTATTCTTCTTAAGTGATTACACCAGGGAGAAAAAAATATTGAAAGTCACATATTACCACAAGAAAGTTCTATTCCAGCACACAAAAATTAAAATTAAACCTCACAATGAGTGTGAGACCAGGATCTTCTTTCTTGTTGATTATACGAGTAGTATCTTTCTTCTAATTCTGGGTGCCCATTTAAGAGGTACTGGAGTAAAAAGATCCAACAGAATTTCTCGTTTTGCTCTCTATACCCATCGAGCCCCAAAGGGATTAGAAAGGAAAGAGCCAGGTGTCAGATCCATGATAGCAACTTCTAAAAAGAGAACCTAGCAAAACCTTCTTTTCTACCCTTCAAATATATATTCACTAGCCTGTGTTCAAAGAAGACCAGCTGGCAATGCTGAACTCTTAGCAGATTTCTGCATCTGTCTGGTATCACTCCTTTCCTCAAAATGCTTCCATGGCTTTCTGATAACCTGGGTCCTTGCTGTCTCTCTGGTCTCAATTGACTCTCCACATGGCTCACCATGCTCTGACCTCTGACCTTTCCCCTCTTCTTTAAACATACAAAGTTTGTCTCAGGTACTTTGCACTTGTTGCTTTCTGACTCACCCCCATCTCTCACCCCAAGTTAGCTAACTTCCACTTGTCTTTAAAGTTTTAGTTTAAATGTCACTTCATTGGGTAGGCTTTGCACTTCTCCCTGCTAGATTAAATCCTCCTTTTACCTGGAACAAGTTTCATAATTATATGATACAGTTACTAGTATGATTACTTGCCTAATCTCCCCTACAGATAATAAGTTCCAAGAAAGCACCATGTCTGTTTTATATCCTTTGTACCCACAGTTCCTGGCACACAGTAGAGGTCTCCACCAATATTAGTTGAATAAATGAGTAAGTTAACCAGTTCAGAAAAATAAATGTGTATCCCTCCACTACTCACAACCAGGGACCAATATATTTTCTCCTGCCCTTCATCCTTACCTGTTCAATTTTCTTTTCCTCCCAAGAAAAATGCACAACCAATAGAAGTCTAAGTGAAAATAATTCTTAAACATGCTCTCTCACTGGAATTAGAATGTGATCGCTACCATTTATTAAAATAAGTATATACACACCTCAGATATACCTAATAAGGAAAAAAAATTATAAGGGATTTTTTTCTATAATTCCATACTATGGATTTCTTACCGAAGGTCAGTCAAAACACTTGGGAATTCCTCCAAAGAATTATTGATAATTCTGTGAAACACTCACCTTAAAGAAATTGCTTTGAAAGAAGCTTAAAATTTTTTTCCTATAAAGTATTTTAACTTATTAACCATGATAGGCTTGTATAAAATGAGGATCTTCAATTGGAAAAGTAAAGTAAAAATAAATAAAAAAACAGAATCATTCATTCAAAAGTCAGAATATTTAAGCTGAGAGATCTAGTCTTAGAAGAACTATAAACAATAAATCCAAGAAACAACAGAAAAGAGTAGAAAGTGTTTCTAAAACAAATAGTACGTTAGGAATATACATTAAGAAACATAACTCTGAAAGAGCACACTTCTAAGAGGGCACACCCAAGAGGTTTGACTCAGGAAGCTTTTAAGGTCTACAGTCTTTTTTTTTTTTTAAGTCCAGATGCTCACTTAACATTAATCATGTGCATTTTCACAAACTGCTAAATGTACTTTGAACACTTGCCTTTTAATGTTTGCAGAGTCCCAAATCTTAGTTAACTGATCCTCTCTTATTGGGTATTTAAATTACTTCCATTAAAAAAAAATATTTTATTTCATTTTATTTATTTGTTTTTCCAGGATCCATCAGCTCCAAGTCAAGTAGTTGTTTCCATCTAGTTGTGGAGGGAACAGCTCACTCTGGCCCATGCAGGGATCGAACTGGCAACCCTGGTGTTATGAGCATTGTGCTCTAACCAACTGAGCTAACTGGCCGCCCCAAGGTCTACAGTCTTAATGTTATTGGTTTAGAGAGGGACTTATTGGTTTCTTTGACTTGGAAATTTATGGATTTAAAATATTTTATTTACTGACGGTCGTAGACATCAGAATAACAAGAGAGGAAGATGAAGAAATAGGCACAGATATAGCTTGCACAGTCCTTCATTACCTTTTTGCCGTAAGAGAACTATTTAGTGCTGGGTTTAGTCCCACGTTTCTGTTGTAAAAGGTAACGCCTCTATCTGGATGCTAAGTGACCCAAGCTGGCTTCACTACGATGGAGAAACTAGGGCTCTGCAGGGGACCGTGAAACCTACCTTCTTGTGTACAACAGAGGAAGTGGGATTTACTGTGCTTTCGTCATCATGCATCATGACAAGTTCGGAGCTGCTCTCGTCCATGACCTCCTGCATGCTATTCACACTGCTGCTCTGGCTGCCTGTGCTCACAGACACGCTGGGGATGGAATGGTTGCTGCCCAGGCTGTCCATTTCCCTACTCAGGTTGGTTCCATGTTCACTGTCCTATAAAAATGGGGCACTCAGGTTAAAAAAAAAAAATGACTGGAGATAAAGCGCCAATCCATTGACTAAGCTATTAAACACACTCAATTTTACAGGGCCAAGTTGCTTTTCTGCCAAATCTGCAAAGATAAACTTTTTATGTAGTGGCTCCGCTACTCCCCCATCATTTTCAGACAACTCAAATTTACTTCTGTGTCTTCCCCAGGGGCCATTCTGGACATGAGTCATAAGGCTCCAAATGCTTCTATCCCAGGGCTTTCCCCTGTCATATGCAACTATCATATTGTGCTGCTATTCAGTAAGCAGAATGAGGCCAGCTTTGTAAGACACCTTCAGGAACACTGAGGAGCTAGAGGAAGACTGCAGGCAACTAGGTAGGTGACCTCTAGGATATTTGCAAATACGGCAGTGGTCACTTGAAACTAAAACAGAGTGAAAGAGTTTTCAGAGATTTGACAAGCAATATGCAATCGTTATTGAGTAACTTCATATCTAAGCAGGGATATTAATTTTACTGTCCTGGATAGGTAATTAAATTCTGCCTCCCTCAAGCAATTCTATCATGCTTACCTCTGTAATCTTATTAAGTGTATCTGTTAAATAATACTGGTATTCATCACTACTAGTCTAAAGACTACTATTTGAGAAGTGGTAAAATAATCAGAATATATAATTTATCCATCACGGTGGGATATCTTCTGATGTAAGATTAAACAATACAATAATACAATTAAAGCAACTTAGTTGCAAATAAACCCTATTTTCAAAGAAGCATATGTACATACATAACTTTAAAGAACTGTTACTTAGCAATATAAGGAATCACTGGCATAGGTAATTGCGGTAATTTAAAATGGTGGATAATACTATTTATTCATTCATTCATTCATTCATTCATTCATTCATTCATTCATTTATTTATTTTAAGGAGAGCGCAGCTCACAGTGGCCCATGCGGGGATCGAACTGGCAACCCTGGTGTTATTAGCACCAGGCTCTAACCAACTGAGCTAACTGGCCACCCCAATACATTATATTTTTAATAGATTTATTTTCCCAATTAACGGGGATCATTTATATATATGCAACCGAGATTTTACAGTTCAATTCAGCTTTCTGAATTTCACTTTTATAATTATTGATAAAATAATTTTCTTTTATATTAAAAAGCTAAAATAAAATTCATCATTCCTTTCCTCCTTTTTATCTCGTTTAGATAAGCTAAGCCATGCTCTAATACTCTTGCTCTGTCCCATGCACTTCCTAAGATCCTACTTCTTTAACCTCTGTCTTCAGTACTTGTGTCCTGGCCCCTTTCCCTCTGCATATCAATATGAAGAGGCCTGCCCCATTTTTATACACCTCTCTACATACTGCCCTTTGCCACCTTTCCTTCTTAGCCAGATTTATGAATCTTAAAATAACCAACTTTTGCTGTCTCTATTTTGTCACTTCCCATTTATTTTACAACCCACAGTAATCTTACTATTCATCCTAACTATTGCTGTAAAACTGCATTTACTAAGGTCATTGAGAATGCCCTACTTGTAAAACCCAGTTAACATTTTCTTCTGGCCCTTGTCTAACTTGACCTCTCTGTGGCATCTGATGGAACTGGCTGCTCCTTCCTTGGGGGCAGTGCCTTTATTTCCCTTTTCTTACATGGCACGGGCCCTCTTTTCATTCTACATTCAACTCTTTGTTTCACGATCATTTAAGTGCTCTTAACTCCCAACTAACTACCCTTTACTCAGACCTCTTTCCTATGTTCTGGAATTTTTTTCCCAACCAGCTGCTAGCCATCACTGTTCAGGTATCCCGATTGCCATTACGCTTACATCAACCAATCCTTCCTAAGGCATTTGAATGAAAAACCAGGAAGTCATCTCTCCTTGGAAAACTCCATCTGTAATACTATGTCTGTAGCATAAGATGCCAGGACCTCAAACTCCATAGGCACCAAACTGAAATCATCCTAAACTTACTCTTTCTCTCCTTGGTTCTTTCTCTGTTCTTAGCACTGACAGACTCTAGTTACTCAGGCTCAAATGTTTAGTCACCTTAAAGTCTTCCTCCTCTGTCATTGTCACTTTCAATGAGAAGCATTGTAATATCAAGTCTGCCTCTACAGTGTTTCTCAAAAGTGTTCTGTTTTCCTGTGTTCCCATTGAAACTGCCCTTCTTATCTCTTTCATGGACTATCATCCAGAACTTCGCCCATTTGAATCCACCTTACATTCTGTTGCTAGGCTAAACATTCTAAAGTACAGCACTTTCCTGAGTCTAAAATGCCCTAAGCCCTCCTGCCAAAAGTCATACACATCATGACCGCCAGACAACCTTCACTAATCCCCACCAGCAGACACATCTTCTCCCCACCATGGGCCCCTGCATAGTGATGTCACTTTATAGCTTTTCTCATATTTTGTTTTACAAAAATTATTTTATGAATGTTTCTCTGGCAATTCTGTGCGTCTCTTAAGGCACAGAGCATCAATTACATTTTTATCCCCAAAAGTGTCTTTTATAGTGCCCAGTCCAGAACTTTTTCACATAGTAGGCACTCTCTAAGTGCCGGCTAAAATAAATTGCACCTACTTCTTCGTCCTCCTGTGACTCATTCAGGGGTCCATTTCGCGTCTCTTGGAAAAGGATTTTTTTCATTTTTCGGTACTGTAGGTTATCTAGTTCCCGAACAGCATCTTTTGTCCTCTGGATGAGGTCAATTAGGACACGTAGTGGCCGGTCTCGTCGAACAAAGTCATGCTAATTGAGGCAAGAGAAAATAACAAAAACTGATCATGAGAAAACATATTTTTAGGTGCAAGATGTAGATATAGGAGTAAATGGACATAAAACAGTTCTATGGATTTTGTAGAAATAACAAGATATGATTTTCATTTCATGTAGCCTCTGCTATTATATGAAACTCATAACAAGATAACTATATGCTTTTCTCTTTTTTCAAGCCCCATTTTTGTGGACTGTCCTAGCGTTTACATGAGAATTCTTGAGTTTTACTTTATCATACAAGTAATAACAATGACTAGAACTTTGAAGAGTAGCTGAGTGGCTTATAACTTTCAAATATGAAATTATATAACAAGCAAAAGCCATGCAGAAGTATAGCATATTCTTGTTATAACCTGTCTCAATCCGCCTCCCCACCCTATTCTACCCTTTTAAAAACAGACTTGCGTATGTTTTGTTTTCTGTTTCTGTGGTCATATGAGTATATAGTGTATGCTTGAAAATATGACAGCTGTTCAGCTTCTTCAGAATTTGGCAACTTCATCCTCTCTTTACAGACTTGTACCACCAGAAATAAGGAAAAAGGGCCTCGGAGGGGTGAAAAGAACTGCCCCTGAATCCATAAACTTTTCTTGGTATAAATGACCCCTGCTTTCAATATGATCAATGATCTTTAACTCATATTCCAGTTTCCTGGTTTTCAGCCTATAGCAGGTTCAAAAGAGGGCATAAAAGTGGGAGAAAAAGGATTAAGAACTATTAGAGGTAGGGTTATTTGTTGTAAAAAGAAGTACACTTTGAAAGTTCTCTGACGGCCTGACAGAAGAAAAAGAAATTCCATGATGAACACACAGACCAACCAACCAAATAAAAATGAACAAACGTTTGTTGGCTATTTTGTAAAGGGGCAAGCGCCCCTCATATATTCCTTTTATACTCCAAGAGTTCACTAAACACTACTGTTTCTGAGCTATTAAGAAGTGAAATTATGTTCGTTGTACTTTCTTTAGAAGGCAGGGGAAGCACATCACATATTTTGACAAGATCACCACAGAAAATGATCCAAAGTAGGAGGATAAAGTTTTGGTTTTTTTTTAAATGAAAAGGTTCAATTATGTGGAAAATTCACTTAAGTGAAATTATAATTTGAAGATATTGGGAAAATGAGATATAATGCGGTAAGCCTTAGATGATGGAATGGATTTAATTTCTTTGTTAAGTAAAACAGATATAAAGAGGAACAGAACCATTGTGAGAAAAAGAAAAAAAAATCTACATGTCTTGTGGTTCTTCACCCTGACTTTGCCGTCAGGGATGTTGTGGGTTTTGCTCCTGCTTTTATAAAATATCTCTTCCTCTGCAGAGTCCTTTCTGAAGATGCAGCACCATTCCCGGAAATAAGTGTAGCCTGCATATTTCAAGATGAGCACGAAAGGGAGAAGGGAAATTATTTTGCTACTCTAGTGCTTGCAATTATACAAGAACAAATCGGTTTTTAGTAAACTTCAAGCTATAATTTTAGGATTCCTGAATTTTAGAGCAGGAATCACTCTTACAAATTCTTTTATTTTCAAGGTGAGGAACTTAGGCTCAGAGAGGTGAAGTGAATTACACAGCTAAATAGTGGAAGAGTTAGGGCTACAACCCAGGTTTCTTTATTTTGGGGTTTGTTTTCTGGTAGCCCATTATCTTTCTAAAACATAGATTTGAGCATGTCATTCATTGTGACAGATACTGTGTCTCATCTCCCCCCCATTCCAACCTCTTTTCCTTGCTTTCCTTAATGTAAGCATGAGAAAATAAAAGGGTTGAACTCCAGCCTTCTTTGCAGTTACAGATAACAATGTGACTGAGGTCTGGCCAATGAGCTATAGGCAGAAGTCCCTGGGGAAGGCTTTGTTTTCTAGAACAAAAAGGTGAGGCATAGGAAGAGAGGGCAGTTTGCCTTTTGCCCTTCCTCCTTTTTCCTGCCTGGAATGAAGACTTGAGTCCTGGAGATGCAGGAGCCATTTTGTGACCAAGATTAAAGCAACATGCTAAGCATGGTAAAGCAGGAAGACAGAAGGAGCTTGAATCAGTGACCACACTTAGAGCTGCTTATAGCTCCGGACTGCTTATAACACCTCCTTTCCCAGTGTACCGGACTTCTAACTGCATGAAATAATCAAACCCTTACCTGTTTTAGCCTTTTAAAACTGATATACTCAGTATCTTAAAACCATCTCACTGTTACCAGGTCTTCTACAGCCTGTACAGATTCCTGCCTGTATTGCTAGGCTCAAATCTAGTCATGCTTACTCCTCCTTCCCAACCGATGCATAGTGTATTCTAGATAATTCTTGCCTCATGCCATGTGTTTCACTAACACATAAAATAGGCATAAAATAAAATCACCCAAAAGATGTAAATATTAAATTATGGAATATCATAATTTATACTAACATACTTTGTTAGTATAAATTGGTACAACGTCTTTGGAGGACAATTTGGCAATATCTGTTTAAATTTAAAATCCACATACTCTGATTACCAGTTCTACCTCTAGGAATCTATTCTTTAGATATCTGTATACAGGTTCAAAATTGAGCATGCTTTTGCTCATGTTCTCTCTGCCTACAACCCCATCTTCTGTTCTCTGAACTCCTACAATAAAAGGTTCTCCGATCCTTTTAAAAGAATGATTTGACTGTTCTTGGAAATAGGTTTACTTTAAACATCCAAATAATACAGAAAAAGGCATAAAATAAAATCACCCAAAAGATGTAAATATCATTAAATTATGGAATATCATTGCAGACATTCTCTTTCTCTCAGAATGATGAATATCTAGAAATAATTTTACATGAGAATCTTATTAGACATGCTAATTTTAACATTAATCTATTAAATTAAGGTATACTTAAATTTAACAGAATTAGAAGAGACTGAAGTTATAAAATAATCGCTTAACTGTAGTTATAATTTCTTCACCAAGAATTAGTAGTTCCTAAAAGATTCTCTAAAGTAAAGGGGGTAAAAAAAAGATTATGTAAAGCTTTAAGAGACTGGAGTTATTTTTGTGTTTTAAAAAAACAATGTATTTTACGAACTATTACTAACCATCTACTCTGAAAAATAAGAAAATTAGCACACTTATATTTCTTTCCTATCTCTAGTTTTTTCTAGTCACATTGTTGTTTTTACATGGTCAATGTTTATAACATTTACATTCTGCTCTTTAACCATATCAGTGATTTTACCTTAGTTCTATATTTAATGGATTCAATGCGAAGGTGACATTTTAACGTCAGGAAGAAAATGTGAAGAAAAAAACAGATTATTTAAAAATATTTAGGAACAACTAGATAGCTAACGGGGGAAAGAAAAAAATTGAATTCCTTATGCTAAATTTCTGCATAACCTTCCCAAAAAATCCAGAATAAAGAATGTCCACAGAGAAATATGAATAAAAAAAAATATTTGCAAGATCTACTACAATTAATAAGGAAAGAAACCCAGCAACCCAACAGACAAATGAGCAAAGATCATAGCGTGTTCACAGAAAAGGAAATAGAAATGGCTTTTCAACATATGAAAGATGCTCAGCCTCACAATAAGAAACACAAATTAAAACTACCGTGAAAAAAAGTTTCTCACTCATCTGACTAGCAAAGTTTGGTACTCATACTTTGTTAGTATAAATTGGTACAACGTCTTTGGAGGACAATTTGGCAATATCTGTTTAAATTTAAAATCCACATACTCTGATTACCAATTCTACCTCTAGGAATCTATTCTGTAGATATCTGTATACAGGTTCAAAATGACACATGGATATGGATATTTACTGCAGCGCAGTTTGTAATAGCAAAAGATTACAAACACCATAAATGAGTTGGTTAAAAAGGTTATTGTCATTCTGAGAATATTATGGAGCCATTAAAAAGAATGAGGTAGATCCATATGTAGTATACAGAACAATACCCAAAACACACTATAAAGTTAAAAAATCAAGGTAAAGGTGTTTATAGTTTTTATCACTGGTGCAAAAACTAAAAAGAAATTACTTCCACATGCAAAACTTATCTCTAGAAGGACATGCACAAAATTGGTGACAGTGGTTGCTAACTCTAGAGAGGGACCTAGAATGATAAAGGAGTTTTACTTCTCACACTCTACCTTCCACTGTATTTTCACCATCTGAAATTTGTATTACTTATTCAAAATGAAGAATGTAGTCTCTTTACCCATGCAAAATAAATAATAAAAAAATTTGTTTTTTGCCAATCTGACTTCAGTATTCACCACCAGTCCTTTTACCAGCTTCTCTTCTAACTCATTCTTTCTTCCTTCTTCCCTCCCTCTCTCTTTCTCTTTTTCTTTCTCTTTTTTGTTTCATCTCTAGATTGGATTTTGCTACTGAGTGATTTTTTTTTTCCCTTTTAAGAAAATAAAGTTGCCTAAAGTTGTGAGGCTTGAAAATGTCATCCGTCTTTATAACTGAAGGGCATCTTAGCTGGGTCACAAATCATTGGCTTACATTTTTGTTTCCTGAGAACTCTGTAAACATTGTTCTATTGCTTTCTGGCTTTGAGTGTTCCTGAAGTGCTAAATCTGAAGCCAATTGGTTTTTTCACACCAAAATATTTTTTTCAGTCTATTTGTATGAAACTTCCTTTATTCTTAGAATTCAGAAATTCATCAAAATATGATTTGTTGATTACTGAAGATCAGTTTTATGGTCTCTCTCCCCAGGGCTCTGCTTAAATGTCACCTTCCTAGAAAGGCCTTCCCTAACTCCTCATCTAAAACAGTAGCTCCTGTCACTTTTTAACTGTGTGTGTAGCTGTGCTTGATTTTTCTGTAAAGAATTTACCATCACCTGAAATATTATCAGGTATTTTATTTGTTTGTTTTTATACTCCTTCATTAGAATGTAGGTTCCATGAGTTCAGGAACTATCCTTTTTGTGTGTACTATTATATTACTTTTAGTGCTTAAAACAGTGCTCAGCACACAAGCAGACATTCAGTAGATATTTGTTGAATAAATGGTGGGATCATTTGATTTGGCCCACCCAATTAAATAAAGCCTAAATCAAATCAAATCAAATCAAATTCCAAATGTTTATTTCCAAAAAGTTTTCTTCAGGTATATCTTTAAATATTCCTGTTCTGTGTGTTTTGCATTCATCTTCAGAAACAATAGGTTGGCATATATCGCTCCTTTGTTTTTCATATATATCATCTTCTCTATAATCATCTTTAGAATTTTTTATTTTGCATTTAATTTTGTTTTATTTCCCTAAGTCTATCTACCATTGGAAATACCCTAGAAGGACTGGTTTGTTATATTCGTTTGTTACTTTTGATTTTAATCATTCATGTTTTGATTTTTCTCTTTTATGTCTTTCTTTATTTCTGCCCACTTGCTTTTTATATCATTCTGTTGTCTACTGCCCTAAAAGTCATCTTTCAATCCTTGTAGTATCTTGAAGTCGTCCCCCTCCCTTAATTTTAATACAGCCCAAATTTATCTTTTTCCCTTTATGGTAATGTTTTTTGTGTCCTTTAAAAAAAATGTTTGCCTACTTCAAAGTAATAAAGATGTTACTTTACCTTGTATTACCTGGTGTTTGTTCTGGTTGCCACGTTTCCCTCTAGAAATGTGGAGCTGTTTGCTAAGCCATATAGAATAGTGACCGAGCCAAAGTACTCTTTAATTATAAAGATAGCTGGTATTTTTAAGCTTCACAAATTTAGTCAATGCAATCCTTCTGAGTTTTTCTTAAATTAAACAAAGAGTTGAAAAATATACATAGAGAAAAAGGTTGAAGAAATCTGGACTATTTTGTGCCCAAGAAAAGATATTTATATTGTAAGAGATTCCCACATATTTGACTGATATGGATGGAACACGTCGGCTATATATAAAGTCTACAATAAGTTGTTACATGAAAAGAGATGCTCAAAAATGAGATGTTTAAGTCAAATGAATGCCGTAACATGACACTCTTAACACCAATATGTGTGATGTAATGCTGTGTAAATGTCTGCTTTATATAGTTATCATATATCCTCATTGCCTGATGATTTGGCAACAACCTAAGTGAAAATCTCAGAGCTGTCATTTGAACCATTGGCAGGCTCTGTCCTGAAAACACTGTATTAAATTTCATGCAGATATTAGCCATTGGGACATCACAATGATGATCAGAGCAAGGAGAAATAGTCTTTGTCCTAAGTCAAAAACAGGGGTGGGGCAAAAAAACAAGAAAAAAGCAGAGAAAAAAATGATCCACAAGGAATATATAGCATATACATTGCTATAATCTTGCTATTTCTATGCCTAGCTACTATCTTGGATAAATGACCTCGCAGCACGTTCTAATCCAGTTTGTCATGATTAGCTGCCACAGGAATGATTTACTATATTCCACTACAACATGACTTTAAACCCCCCTCCTCAAATATAAATTTGAAAAATTACCCGTAATAGTTCCGCTGACGTTGGCCTTTCCTGAGGTATTTTCTGCAAGCAGTAATCAACAAATCTCCTAAAAGAGTCTGTCCTGTATGTACAAATACATCAAAAGAAAATAAAATCAGGGTCTGTAGAACACAGGAATTACATAAAATAATTTTCATTCAAGGGAAAATTTTACAGTTTTGGAGATTTTTATTAAAATATTTTTGGACTATCAGGAGAGCTGGACGATTTTCAAATTTATGGTATCTAAAATTAATTTGTTTGGCTAATGAATGTGGACACTTCAAGTTAGTCAACACATAAACATATCATATATAAGCAACGTCAAATTGTAATACACATCACAAAGTGAAAATACTATATTTACAAATAATAGTTTTGTATACATTTTTCTCTCCAAAGACAATAACTCTCATGCCTATATTCTTCATGACGCGTGGGTGACTCTTCCATCAACCACAACCTATAACCGGTACTAAAATTTGAAGCATAAAAGTCAGAGAACCTAGGAATATGCTTCCTGGATAAAAATACTTCCTGTCTCGAAAATTCCATTTTGTCCACTTTCTTTAACATTGCCCCTTTTCTATAACTGTTGTGGCCCAAATAGTTATCAAAATATCATAATGTTCAGCAAGGAACATTACATCTTTTGAATAGATAGTACATGTTCTGTCTCAAAACATTTAAATAGAAACAGAGTAAAAAAAAAAAAAACACATTGATACCTGCAAAAATAATGACATCAACGAGGGTTGATGTCTTCTCTGCTTAGATGTGGTAAGAGCTGAGATGATCAACACAAGACTGTCATGACTTTAGAGACCAGAGTTGTTAGGAAGGTAGCAGAGCGTGTTCCCTGTAGAATTTCAGTTACTACACACATGAAGAACACAGTACAAGCCATAGAGAGGGCAGAAATCAAAATGTGTGTGTGTGTGTGTGTGTGTGTGTGTGTGTGTGGCCATTAATGCCAACATCACCTTTCATAACCCACAATGAAGAAATAAATGCTTTCCAGGTCAGATATTTAAAACGAAATTTAATGCAAGTCCAAATACATACGGCGATTTACTTAAGAGATTTGAAATGATAGCAGAGTCTTACCATTCATTAGACTGTAACGTTGGAGAGTCATTCTGGGCAATGTGATATAAGGCACTCATTGCATTCATGTTGAAAAGGGGTGGCTTCCGTTCCGCTGAAAGAAGAAGAAACACAATAAAGCAGTTCTTGAAAGAAATCAGCAGTTAAATAAGGAACTATATGCAAAGCTTTGCTGCTAACTCAACAGCTCGTTACTGTCATGCCACATAATCCACGTATTTTAACCTCTAAGGTTGGCCCAGGATAGCCATTCAGAAGAAGCTGCTGGTCACCTTACTATACACTGACAAAGCTCCTAACAGACCCATTTCAAGAGAGTAAAAGAAAAATTTCTCATCTTTTTCATATGTCTTCAAAAGGCTAGCCTTTGTCTATCTTCTCACAATAGGTAGGAACATTGTGAACGAAAAAGGGGCTATGCAGAAAACCTGACACGCTCATCGGGGGATACCTGGCAGGCCTGAAAAGCTCACTGACCAAAACTAACCACACGTGATGCTCTGATCATAAATTCCTAAGCGGGCAGGTCATGGTGGGTAGTCACGCCCCAGGCCTTAGCGTCTTTTTTCTTTGCTTTAAGTCAGCCCTGTCCATTGTGCTTGTGCACCTAGGTTAACATATCTTTGAAATGCCAGAGGAATCTTCTTTTCCAGACCCCTTGGAGGCTTAACTACCCTCACAGGAGCAGGTTCACCAAAATTTGTCATTGTTATCTGTTGTCCCCATGCCATCTTTATTTACTGTAAATGTTAAATGCTAATCATCCTGTATCCACGAATGTAAAAGAAGTATGTGTCTCTCCATTTTGCTTTTTATCCAATTCCAGAGATTTCCCTGCTTTGCCTTCTCTCGCCTCCTTAATCTAGCACCAGTAGATTTCATGTAACCATCCTTATGTTTTCTTCTTTGATTCTAAATGTATAAAAAGAAATGCCAAACTGCCATTCTTCGGACCTTTTTCTCAGTCCATTCAGATCTTGCTCCAAGCATGTCCTCTGTTTGGCTCAAATAAACACTTAAAAAATTTTTCTTTAGGTTTGGATCATCTTATGTTGACATCTTGGTGTATATGTGTTTTAATTTAAAAATGTGTATTCATTGGAATAATTCAGAAAGCACAGAAAAGTGGAATGAAAAAGCTTGTTATGGAATGGAACATCTTAAACATCACTAACAGAGTACGGGAGACAAAATAATTTACTTTAATAAACACTGAAGGCTCATCCAAGCTAGAGAACTGGTATGGGTGGAGGTAGAGGGAAAATGGGAGGGAGGATAAATAATAAAAAGGATTGGTCCATCCCATTCTAAAGAGAAACTCAGTGTATCAAGTATTTCTTAATTGACTCCATCCCAGTCTACCATGATCTCTTCTTTGGAATTTGTAAAGCTCTCTTTTACTTTACTGCTCATTTAGCATGTCCTTACACCTACTGCATTTACATGAATATATAAATCTGTCCTTTCAAAGAAAGTCATAAGCTCTAAGAGCAAGATCTTATAACCCAAATACTCTTATTCTTTTATCTATTCCAGAGAATGTGTAACAAGATGTTATTCACATATTAGGTGCTCCACTTGTTGACCAAAGGAAAGAAACAACGTTCTAGTTCTGAATACAGTTAATTTTATGCTATTTATTAGTTGTGTATCATAGGCGATAAATCACTATCTCATTCTCATCCTAATGGATTCTTCATATAGTCCCAGTTTGTAATTCATAATCTGACCTCTGGTTTCACCAGAGCATCTCAATTTTTAAGTAAAGATTCTTCTATTAACCACTTTGAAAATGGTGAATTTTATTCTATGCAATTCTAAGAAACAGAATAAATACTAAGGACAGAAGTGATGGGGGAGACATTTTTACTCATGGGAGGAAGAACTTCTGAAAAGCTAGAGTGGTCCAAATCAACACCCACTGCCCTAACCCCAATGAACAATGTTGAGAGCAGTGAACTTTAAATCACTGGCAGCACTCAGGCAGAAGGCAACTACACTTACTCATCTGTGATACGTTAGCGGAGCCTCTTCTAGGCTTGACTAAATGATCTCTGATACCTTTGAACTGTGTCTACAATTCTGCAAATATTTATTAATCTCTCACCAGCCTACTTTATACTCACCAAATAGCTACCAGTATTATGGGGACATAAACAGCTAACAAGTGGAAGTCTGAAAGTTGCAGTTCGGACAAATCGATTTGTATCTGTTTCTAATGTAGAAGAGAAATAAGTGGTTCAGGTTGGTTTTATTTTTCAGGAAGTAGACTCTAGAAAGTTTCTAGAGCTGGGCCTTCTGACAATTTCAAAGCCATGGGGAACTAGAAACGCATTGTGTAACCATCAAGGGCTTCCCATCCTTCTTAGGACAAAGTCCAGATCCTCAAACGCAGCAGCCTACTGGCCTTTCCCAACCTAACCCTGGCCTGCTCCAGCACCTCAGTCCGAGAAGCAACCTCCTCCCCTTGACCCTTTTCGTGTCATCTTCTGCTTCACTGAAAGAACCAAGCTCAGAGCCTTTCACACATGCTGCTTTCTCTGTCTGGACTCCCCTCTCACTTTTGTTCCCTCAACTTTATCTGGTGAATTCTTGCCAACCTCTCAGGTTTTATCTTAAATATAATTTCATTTCTACACTAATTTAATAAATACTTACTCAAGGCTTATTATGCTTATAACCACTTCCTCAGACTAGGTCCCCCACTAGATTTTTGTCATCGCAAATTACATTTTTCCTTTCTACCACCTATGACGACCAAAATTAATTATTTGTGTAATCCTTTATTTAATGTGTGTCCTCTTTGCTAGACTTCCTGAGGGCAGGGGCCATGGCTATTGTATTCATCTTTGTATTTCCAGTGCTGTGCGCAGCAGCTGGTATTTCTTTTTAGTGGCCAAAATAACCTATAAAAATAAATAAATGAAAGTAAAGCAAACGAAGGCAAAAAGAAACTTTGTCAGCCAAGAATCTTTGTGCAGCATGAAGTCACAAAGTGACTGAGACGAGACGAGGTCATGGGGCTTATGTCAGATACTACGTGATGGCTTCATTCACTAGCAGAAAGATAGGAACCCTTTCACTCACTGGCAAAAAGTATAAAATTCAAGCTGCTCAGAAGAACACTGAATTGTTCCAGAGAAACAGCAGGGAAGGGGGACTAAAGAAAGAAGAAAATCGAAGTTTAGAAAGAGGAGGATGAAAGAACAAAAACAACAAAACCCAGCTCAACAGGGACAAGACAGGCGGTCGCTCAGATCTCAAGCAGGAATGGGGAGCGCAACCAAGCTGTGGGCACCCTGTCTGTGAACAAGACAAGATAGCCGGTCACGCAATGGTAGAAGAGCTCTAGTATAGGGAAGCACGTGACTAAAGGTATTCCAAACACAGCACAGCTCTATGGTCTGGGAAGCTTTCGCTAAATATTACTTTCAGATGGTCTCACACGTGTTCAAGTTCTTTGCCAGATGCAGTACATAAATCCTCTGAGTCATGGTGACAGGGCTCACAGCTAATCCAGAATATACTATAGAGCAAGGTTTGGCAAACAGTGGGCCAAACTCAGCCAGCAGCCCGTTTCAGTAAAGTTTTATTGGAACACAGCCACACCCAGCCGTTAAGGTAGTGTCTGTGGCTGCTTTAGTGCCCCAGTTGCAGAGTTGAGTCGTTCTGACAGAGAATGTGTGGCCTACAAAGCCTAAAGAACTGATCTGGTCCTTTACAGAAAGTCTGTCAACCTTTACTATATAATACTAATATAAAATGCGGATAAGCTTTTACATAGGCTAGCACTGAGAGTGGTTTTGCAGTCACCCTGTGATAGGTAAGCCACATTTTTCAACAGAAAGAAAAAGGGTGGAAGCATAAAAAGCTGAATTAAGTAAATTTTTAAAAAAATTGTGATTGCTACTTAATTTAAAGACAACAATCAAGTTTTTGTGTTTTAGAGGTCAAGTTCAGGAAGGTCAGTTCCATGAAGCTTCGGGGCACTGCTCTGTTTGGCAAAGCTCACATTACACCGGAGCCCCTAGATTGAGCTTTCTTTTAATGAGGAAGGTCAAAGAGTGCCCTGTCTTTAGATAAATACTTCATGAAAAGGCAGCAGATTTCTTATGAGCCAATGTCATTGACAACCATAATAATTAATGCTAACAATAACTGATAATTAATGCTAATAATAATAACCATTTGTTGGGTTCCTATTACATGTTCGGCATTCACTTTAGGTAGGTTACATATTTTATTCATAATTCTCACAATCACTTGGCAATAGAAGCATTGTTATTCAAATTTCCCAACTGAAGAAACATTGGGTCAGCTAGCCTGAGTAATGAAACCAACTCATGCAGTAAGTAAGTAGCCAAACTGGGAGTTCCACCCAGTCTTGGAAGACTCCAAGGCCCATGTTTTCTTCACGAGGCCTCAGTGCCTCTTCAGTAACCCTGTGCATTTTATAACGGATAGTTCTAGTATTTCAAAATGAAAAAAAAAAAAAAATTAGAAGGCGCTTTAAACGACTGAATAACACAACAGCCATCACAACATTCATTTAGGAACAGATAAACAATGAGTGGCTAACATGGTAGAAGGAAATTCTTGGCAAAGAAACGAGGTAACAACATTTACATTTTTGTGCTTTTTTTCTTCCCCTGGAGACTTCATTTCTGAACCCAGTCAGTCCCTATCAGTGCTGATGGACCCTTTGCCAGCTTCTACCATGATTTTTGCTAGTGAACTAAGTGTAAACAGAAGAGCATCGTATTGACTTCTGAAATAATCTTGAAAAATAAAATATCTGGTGACTGGACGGTTTCATTGTCCAAGAGTTTTCCAAGGATTCATGTATTTAAGTAGTTCTTTCAGTGGAAGATCAATTTAGCAAAAAATAATTTGTAAAACAGGCTTAACCACTTAGAAACACTAGGGCTTGCTCCAGAGAGACAGTGCCAGAAACATTTTCCTGCTTTATGACGTTACCTCAGCAATTCAACTTACAGATGAGGGGCTTTTTAAAAATATACACTATTATAGAAGAGATATTATAATGAAAAGGGATAACACATTATTCAGGCACTATCCACAACTTTCAATGTAATTTCAACATTAAAAGTATAATTTAAAATATACCGTTTGTACCTGGAATTTCATTAAACCTCAAACATACAGAAAATGTAGAAAAATCATTGCTTAGGGTTATACATGCAACAGTTTAATATTCTTTCATATAAAAACACCCTTCTTTTAAATGCCAAGGAGACAGCGATATATGGTAAAGTTGTTAAAAAGGTACTTATATATTACCAATATAATAAGTTTTGAATAATTGCTGAGAAGTCAAATGTCCTTGGTAACAATTTTGTTTTATGAATATTAACTGAGCACGTACTATCTCTCATCTTCCTCTGAATATAAGATGTCATTGACTGTAAGATGTGCCACTATTTTATGTGTAACTTAGGGAAAAAAAATGACAAAAACAGGAATTAATCCTGTGTGTCAGTGCAATCAGCTACAATTGAACATTTGCTGTGTGTACTACATTAAACACTTTCCATACGTTATCTTATTGAAGTCTGACAATACTTAGGATATATGTGCTGTTATTTTTGCTTAGGTAAGAAAACTGAGGCTTAGGGAAATTAAGAAAATTGTCCAAGGTCTCATAGTCTGAACCAGCTTGTTATACAACTCCAGGATGTGTCATTCAAGTCCTAAACTATGTGAATGGTCCCACCAGCTAAGTGTTGGTAAAACCAAGATTCAAATCCAGGGTACCTAATTCTAAAACTTACTCTATACTGCTAATTCTGCTACACAGAGAGTAGTGTCTTTGTGGTTTGTTTTTTTTAAATCAAAAGAATATACATTTATTTCTAATTTTTAAAAAGTTTAATTATTCGATATTTCAAATACATAAAAATTTGCATAATATTAAAACAGGCACCTACCACTTAGATTTATCATTATTTTGTCATATTTCTTTCAGATCTCTTTTTTTCTAAAAAAAATAAGAAAGCTAATATAACTTTATTCATCTTCCTCCCTCCAGAGAATTTACTATTCTGAAATTTTATCTTTTACATTTATGTTCTTATGTTTTATTAGTGTATAAATAAATAAAGCTGTTTATAAAATTTTCATAATTGGCATAATAATGTATTTATACTTGTGCAACTTTCTTTGTTCACTAAATACTCAATGTTATGGGTTCTGAGATTTACCCATGATGATAAATGTAGACCCAGGTTATCCCTAACCCCAATGTAGTATGCCATAATGAATTTATCCATTCTTCCTTGGTAAGGATTTAGCTTGTTTCTACCTTTTCTGGCTTCTACAAACAAGGCTGCAGCTTTTCCAGTACACATGCATAAAGAAGTGAAATGTTGGGTCACTGACACTGCTCTTCGTCAGCTTTACTCAAAGTTGCCAATTTGCACTCCAAAGTAGTTACACCAATTACATTCCTGCCAATACTGTGTAAGAGTCCCTGTTTCCTTAGCAGCTTCCCCAAATCTATTATCCTCAGACATTAAAACCTTGCCAATCTGATAAGTGTGAAATGGTTTTAACTTGCATTTCCCTGATTACTAACAGGCTGAGTATCTTTTGTTGTCTATTAAGGTTTCCTTTTCAATGAACTGCTTGATCGTATACTTTGCTCATTTTTCTGCTGGCTGTTTGTTTTTTTCTTTTTGATAAAGAAATTTAATTAAAAAATTGTAAAAGTTCTTTATAAATTCTGGACCAACACTGTTGGTTAGCTATTTTTCAACTACTTTCTATTAGTCAATGGCTTGTCTTTTATTTTTTGTGTTTTGCACAGCTTTATATTTTAAAGTAGTAAAAATTACCATATTTGTCATTACGTTTTAAATATTATTTAGAAAAATTCCTCCTTATATCCATAAAGGTATATTCATAGAATAATAATAACAATAATTATACTTACATAGTGCTTATTATGTGCCAGGCCATATTTTAAGTGCTCTATTAATTCATTAATGTTCATAATAACCCCATGAAGTAGGTACTATTATTACCTCTATTTTACAGATGAGGAAAAGGAAGCATAAGGGGGCTTCTCCTAAAAAGTTTTAAAGTTTTACTTTTTGTTTTTGGATAGTTAACCAATCTGAAACCTGTTTTTGTGTATAGAATAAACTAGGAATCTAATTTTAAGTTTTTATCCTACATTAACAAATCATCTGTAATGTCTTTTTTGTTTTATACCCAAATCCGACTTTTACTTCAGCCCGTTTCTAGGTTTTCTAGTCTGTTCTATTGGATGTTAGTCTTTCCCTGCACCAATACCATACTGGTTTAATTATTATGGTATGGATTTTGGTACAGTGATTCTTCCATCCAAATTTTATTTTCTTCAAAATTGTCTTGGCTAGTTTGGGCACTTTTAATTTTAGAAAAACCTTGTTAAGTTCTACATAGTATTGCTGGAAGTTCATTATAAGTCATTATTAAAGTTTTCAAATATTTCTGCTGAGTGCCACCAGAAAACCAGTGTGGAGAAATGAGATGAATTTCCTTTGCAGTAAAAGAGAGAATAATACAATATTAGAACCTAAAAAAAAGGAAAAGTAACACCTCAATATCTATTAATAGAGGGTCATTTAAATAAATTATAGTATAGCCATATAATGGAATAACAAGATACCATTTAAAAAAAACGAAAAAGATGTCCAAGTTACTAATATACAACAGATCTCCAAGATGTTGCTAAGTAAAAAAATCAAAGTACAGAACCACTTGTACATGTTAGCTTGGATGTGAATACGAATATAATAAGTGTATATTCATCTTTGTTTGTATAGTCATGAAGAAAGTCTAGAAAGATACACAAGAAATTAGTAACAGTGGTTCCCTATGTGTGTTGGCAGAGGTGGGGTAGGCATTAGTTCAATAGGGCCAGGGGTGGAAGAAGTCCTTTCACTGCATGTCTTTTTATATTTTTGACTTATAATGTAAATGTTACTTAGTGAAAAAAATCAGTAAATATTCTAACTTTCCTCCCTGAATTGTTTTGTTTTCATTGACATATACTTTAATGTATAAAAAGAAGACAAACTATAATATCTTTACCATATGTTTCTTTGTTGGAAGGGGTCAATGAAGCAATTGGAAATGCAGTACAAAGTATCCCAGTTGTCTTTGTAGGGAGAGGAAACATTGTAGGGAAAGAGAAAACCACAGTCTGAGAACCAAACTGGATCTCAGAAATTCTTACAGGATCAATTTGGACACCAGGATAGAAGAAATTAAACAAAAAATTAAAATCTAAATTAAAAAAAAAAAAAACTGGACAAAAAATGTTTTTAAACTGATTTTTAAAAAATAAATATTTTTTATTTAAAATTTATACAAATATCTAGATAAAGACAGTGTTGTGCTGGAGCCAGCTCACTGGCTTTGGAAGGTCAACTATGCATACCCTTCCCCAACTCTACATTTAGAAACTCAAACTGGTAGACTGAAATTGGCTATGGTGGGAATATTTACATTGTGTAAATTGGCAAATGCTACAAATTTGGGCTTTTTGTATACCCCACCACCACCACCAACAGAGTCATTGGTTAAATTTACCAGTATACCACTGGATAAAAGATAACTTTAAGATATATTGAAGTTCAAAATATGCAACCAGAGAATAGAGACTCCTTGGTGTTTTAGATAGCAGCAACAATACTTGGGGAACAACTTGAAAGCTGGGGGTATCTTCTTATATGAAGTGTTCTTTGGGGTTGCTCTCTATATGGGTCAAATACAGGTTTTAGTGTCAGGTCTTTGATAAGCCTGCTATTACTTTTTCAAATTTCCCTTAAACAAGTTGGAATGTAAATTAAGTAACAAACAGTACATGAAGGAAGGACACACATTACTACTCACAGTATGGAGAACGGCTATTTTTCAAATAGTAATACTTACTATCGTGTATTCCCACATTTGTTAACTACCGTATCTGCTTAAACTTTTACTTAAATTAACAACATGACAATGTGCCAGAGAGAAAGCAATCTTCTGATGTTGTATAAGAGGACGGAAGAAAAATAATAAATTCATATTACCTGGCACACTTATACCGGTAACTCATTAAGTAATGGCTGGATGAATTAATTAACAATCATGAGAAGAAGTGATTCTCAACAGTACAATGAAAACAACCTCTTTACTCACCCAATTCGATACAGGTGATCCCAAGCGACCAAATATCAACTTTCCCATCATACTGTCCTTCGTCCATAGCTAAGATCACCTCTGGAGCCATCCTGCCAAACATAATGTGCAAAACTCAGGTTGTAAACTGAAAACTAAATTCACCTAATATACTGACTCAATGAAATAGCTGTTTTTGAGGGTATTCTAAAAATCTTATTTGATGAAAATATTATTTTCTTATATAAATCATTCGGAAAACACTATTTAAAATGCAAATAATGTACTTAGTGATTTACATGAACAATACATTATTTTCAATAAATTCTGGTTCCACCATTTCCTATCAGTTTGATCTTAGGTAAGTTACTTAACCTTTCTGTGTATCAGTTTCTTCATCTGTAAAATGGAGAATTCTAGTAGCTACTTCCAAGAGATTTATAAAGGATTAATATGTATGAAACACTTATCCAAATAAATTACTTTAAGCAACACAAAAAACACTATGAAATTATGTAAAGCAATATAATCAGATATTTCAAGGATATTACAACTTAAAAATAAACAAAAAAACATGCTATGGTAATGGATGTTACTTTGTCCATAATGGATTTTCATTAGGAGGGCAGGAGCCATATCAGTTTAATATGCTTTGTTCTCTATTAGTGTGTGTAAGTAGTTGCTTAGTAAACGCTATTTGATGATGATGGGAAAAAAATTCAGATAGCTGATTTTTTTAGTAGGTAAGTAATTTTCCAGGGATATGAGTCATTCTCCAAGGTACAATGAAATTCCAATGTATCTATGAAAGCAAGGAAAGGAATCTTGAATAGAATAGGGTGAAACTAAGACAAAATTACAAGCTAAAGTATCAGAGAACCCAACAAAGACAAAAACCTGGATTTTTTTCATTGAAAGGTAATATTTAAGCTCAATGGCTAGAAAAGGTTAAAGAAGCTACTGTCCTTGCCTGGAGACTCTGCCTCAAGAGAAAAGTTCAAAAGCGACTTTCAATGAAATCTAAAACTTGAACTTGGATGGTGAGTTGATAATCCTGCTCAGTTTACACACAGTGACATCAACCTTATTTGAACAATTTGAAGTCATTGGAAATTTTATACCTAGTCAAGAGTGTTTCTTTTTGCTAGTGAGTTTTCTATCCTTCTCTAATGAAATCTCATTTTGAGACACTGACAAAAAACTAAACCAAACCAAACCAATGCTATGAGTCCATCTTATTTGTTATATGCATAGTCTTAAAACTATGTCATGTTCTCTAATTCTACATACCAGTAAGGTGTGCCCACAAAGGAGTTGGCAGGAGAAGCCATGGAGGCAGATCCAAAATCAGCTAGTTTCACCTGACCTGGCTCTGTCAGGAGAATATTTCCTGCTTTAATATCCCTGTAGGAAAAAAAGTAAGACGGTTAGAAAATTACTTTTCAGTTTTGATTATGGAATAAGGTCAGAGCATGCAATTAATAAGACAAAAAGTTTATTTTAAAAAACCTTGCTCAGATAGCCAGAAGGGGATTTAGTAATTACTGCATGTTGTAAGGGGGCCCAGATTCCTGGATGTACTTGTAGGTAGGTCATAGTAATTACACCAAATGGTAGAGTTTTCTTCAGAGGGAGGGAATGCAGTGAGAAAAAAGGCAGACATAGCGGGCAACGAAACCTATTCAGTGCCTACACTTACAAAACCATATTCTTAGATGCTAAATCCAGTCACCAACAGTATTCCTTGTGCTGGGAAAATTGGTGCTGTTTGTAACTGCCTTTTTTTTTCCTTTTCCAAATTATACGACATCTTTGGGGCCTCAACAAACCTTCAACGACTCTGTATTGACTACCTATCAATAAACCTCCACTACACACATACCTTTTCTTTCTTGCCTGTGACCCTTTCTCTCTGCCTTTAATTGTAACTGCAACTCTAAGGCATTTGAGGGTACATGTTATATAGAAGGTGTTATTTTAAAAATAACACGGTAAATAACACGGTACAGTAAAAAGAAGACCCTGAAAGATCAAAACAAACAAGGATTAGGGGTTAGGAAATTGCATTTCTATCGTATTACTGCAAAGAATCGCAAGTGGTTACTACAAAAGCCATTAGATATTTTATGCAGCAAAAATATTTTAAAATATGATTTAAAAAATCCTCAGTATTATAATTTAGAATGAGAAAATGTGGATGTACTCCTTATTCTCTTTAAAAAATGGCATGAGGTATAATGGGAACTTAGAAGTTGATGGGCAGTGAAAAGATAAAGCAGAGTGAATGAAGTAAACTTAATGTCAAATTGAAAATGATAACGTTCATATACTTCCAAAATAACGTTTCCAAAAATCTTCACTTGAAAACTCAGTTTCCTTCCTCATGATGACATTAGAGAGAACTAAAAAAAAGCATTATTTATTTCTCTTAAAACAGAAAAATATCTTTTCTCTATTATCTTCAATTACAACACTGACTTGCCTCTTAAATCAAAATAATAAAATCGGAGACATAGTATTTATTATTAAACAAAGAGCATTCTTTAAAAGATTTTTTTTGTCTTTTCAACTTCTTTTACATATTAAAGTATAATATAGAATAAAACATTAATGTGCAGATTAAGATAACAAAGACATAAAAAACTGAACTGTGGCTTTAACAGGAGTAGGCAAAATCATGACAAACAAGTTGGTATTCAGTAATGATATCTTGGTACAAAAAGATATACACACATATTTTTAAAAGGTGTCAAATTCATAAAAATTATAGTTACATTTATTTCATCAATATTAGACAGGGTTAGGTTCATTCATTCTTAGTGCTTGTAAATAAGCCAAATTCATGGCAGGAATTTTGGTCTGCCTGTCTTGAGGAAGTTCTGCTTTTTTAGTACCAGTAACTTGTGATGGCTCCTCTAATGTGATTAAAACAGAAGTAAAAGGGGAACCTATGACCTAATAGTTTCATTTCTTCTTAGCTAAGGCCTAAGTGTTTTCTTTTGTTGTTGTGCCATCTCAGATCCTTTCTACCTAACTCATAATCCACTACTTCTACCACTGTTCATTAAAGTAACTGTACTAGAAGTTCTTTACTGAGAAAGGGAAAGATGGGAAACATCTTTGTTTAGAAGTTAGTGGTGGGAAGCAGGTTGGAGGGAGATGAGTGGGGTTGTGGTAGAGAAAACATAAGGTAGAGGGAAGCCTTGGATTAGGAGTTAGGAAATTTGTGTTTTAATCTTAATGTATAAATGCTGTGAAACTATGGGCAAGTTATTTAATTCTTTCTGAGTCCCAGTTTCTTTATCTGCCAAAATAAAGACAATAATACCTTCCTAAATACCTATATGAATTACAGAAACAAAATATTTTAAAGTGATAAAACAGCATATATGTATATAAGATTAACTTGTTATTTGCAATAGGATAGGGAGAAGGAACTCAGGTAAGAAATAAATATATGAAAGGAAGGCTAATTTTCTTTCCCTTTCTTCTTGACACAATATCGAAAGGTTGCTGGACCCTTCTTCAAATTTCCCAGCAACACCCTGTCTGGAAAATAGTTACCTACACAATGGAGATAACGTAAGTCTTTGTGGATATATGGGAGAGACCAAGAGATAGGAACTAAATTCTGGCAGCTTTACTCCTTACATCCAGAAGCAGCAGCAGTCTATTTGCTTCCCGTAAATCCTTAGGCATCCTACACATTGGAGCATGCACTAATTTTCAAGGTTCCTTGAATAGACAGCCCTGTAGCTGAAATGAAAATATAACAGGTGTCTAATCTTACCTGTGAATCAATGCATGAGAATGCAGGTACGCCAGCCCCTGCAAGGCGCCGTGAGTAATGGCAGCAATCTCCACTTCCTGAAGTGGCTTCTTGTGAACTACGGAAGGAAAAAAAATTTAGGAGTATATGATCAGTTTCATTCCTCTTTTTGCCTTATACAGCTATATCAGACTGAATTATAGACTTTCTCAAACGACAATTTGGGAATACATTCATCTAAATATACAGGACATATATTTTCTATAGAATAGCAATAAATAATCAGATAATAGAAAACCCAAGTATAAAACAAACAAACCCCTCTAAGCAAAATAAAACAAAGCCTGATATTCATTGTAATGAATATTAATTTACTTGTCAGTTGCAAGTCAATTGACCGGGCCCAAATTTACCAGTCCCTTCTGACATTTTAAATGCCTAGAGTGTTTTAGGTTATATTATTCTCCTCTGCCACAAAGCCATCTATAATTACCCCTCTAACTACAGGTTTTCATTATTTGTGAAAGCAGCTAATAAGCAATTTCTATTCAGAGATCAAGAATGATGTAAGAAAGTTTCTTTTAATGTAAAATTTTAACCCAGTCTCAGGTTATAACAGTGTCTGCAGAGAGAACTGGGTCAGTCAAGATATTTGAAAAGGTTCAGTATCAATATAATTTGATGCCATCTACCTCTCTTTCATATATACACATACATTTGATGTTTTGGGCTACACATACTACATCATATTAGTCCAACATTTTAGTAGTACCTGATCAGGATGGGCCACGAACTAAAACGAAACAGCAGGAAGGCTGCTAATCATTACTCAGATACTTTTAGGGAACTACGGAGATCAAGTGTGCATGGCTTATCCACACAACCCTTAAGCCTAAATCATCATGCATTTACTTGGCCTAAACTTCACTTGAATATAGGAGTAGATAACATTCTGGTCAGGGTAAAACAGAAAGGAGGGGACAGTGCTGTGATTCTTACCTTCTAACAAATCTGAAGCTGAGCCTAAGCAATACTCCATCACCAACTGTAATAACCAGAACAATGAAGGTTAATGAGAAACTGCTAAAACCAACCAACTAAGGAACTAAGGAACTAAGATTAGTAGACGAATAAATATTCTGACCTACCTGAACCTGGATTACATTTTGATCAACTGGCACTAGTTGATTTTTGTAATTTTGATCATTTGTTTTTGTTATCTCCTACTTGGAAATGGAATTGGTTTAAGACCATGAATATGGAAATATTCACTGCAAATGGTCAAGCTGAGATTGCCAAATAATTTATTTACTACTAATTTCCACACCGTCTTGTTTCAAAAGGATATAAGGTAGCTTAGGTTGAGCTACAACTTGTAAAATGGCAACCAAATACATGAGCCAGTAAAATCTATACTGGGAAATACAAGTTAAATAAAATAAACCAGTAAATAGTAAATTCCTTATTTTCACATTTAAAAAGTCCTAAACAAGAAAATACTGTTTAGAACTCAATCTAAAGATGCAGCGTGCTATGTCTCATTATGTTAGCTTGAATCCCTGAAAAATATTGGACATTTAAATTTTAGCTTAAAATAATTCTACAATAAAATACTATACAATACTATTTATTGGGTTTGCAAGCTTGGGAGGTTTTTTTAAAAGGAAAAATGAAAAAATTTTTTCTTTACTTTCATCTTAGATTTTTTAGGTATCCTGGACTACTGATTTGTAGCCAAGGTCAGATCCATAGTGCTCAGTGACCAGTCTCCACATACACACACACACACACATTCCTACAAATTATTTTGTTATTCTAAAAAACACCATATCCTCATATATCCTCATTATAAAATACAAATTTCCTATAATCACAGAGACATAATTAGTATTAATACATTGATCGCTTTCATTAAAAAATTAATATGAAAATATATTTATGTATTATATGCCATGCATTACCAGAATAATTTTAGAGAATTATGATATATAATATTAATATCTTGCACAATTATATATAACATAATTGTGCATTCAACATTAATACAATAAATATCATATAGCATATATAATCACATGATGTGTAATTATATATAACATTATTATATATTCAACTTATCTCATGTTCTTCTAAATTATTCCAGCAATAATGTTATGTATGGTGTATAATACATATGATAATATATACCATATATAATACACTGCATAATAATCAAGGTATATATTTACATATCTAAATTATTAAATATATTTACATATAATATTAAATATATAAAAATTATTCTATTACTGGAATAATTTAGAACAATATGAGAAGCTTCAATATTTAAAGTTTAGAAACTTTACTATAGTTTTCTGCTTAACATTAAAAGTAAGCAGATCTATAAACATTAATCTTATTTCTTATTGTGAAATGAAAAATTCTAAATAAGTAATTATTATAATGAACAGTAGCCTTTTATGTGCACTATGTTTTCAGCTTTATTGAGATATAATCGACAAATAAATACTTTTTTCTTTAATCAATTTTGAAGGAAACATTTCTCAATTGTATCACATACTTTTCTAATTTCTTAAGCTGCGTAACTGAACATACATACATAAATTCCTTACACCAAGTACGAGTATATGGAATATGAACACAGAACTTTAAAATCAAGTGGCGTGAAAGTTGTTATAGTTATGTTTATATTTTTTTAATTGTACATTAACTCCTGATTTTTGTCACAAATATGCTTTCCCCTATTATTCCATACCACAAGGGTACCTGAGCTGTGGCTGGTTGTTTGCTCTGGACTAAAATAGCTCTAGTTGCTCTGCTTTTAAATTGTTAGGTCTGCCTTCTAGCTTCCTCAGCTTCTTCCTTATGGTTAAATTACTCTTGTGGCTGTTTGTATGCATGTCTCCAGCAGCTCAGTTCCTAGAAGCTTCTTATAATAATTAGCCTATCAAATCTGTTGTAGACAGAGACCAAGTGACCAAACTTATTAGCACTCTATGTAGTCTAAGAGTAAACAGGCTTCAAGTAAGAGCTCAGAGGATTTTCTGAAGACTTGAAACACATGAGATTGAGCACTTGGTTTTGTAACATTTATTCTGCCTGTTCAAAATTCCTTGTTTGACTCTTTCAAGACAGCTGAGATTGCCAGATAACTGATTTCCACATAATGAGATAATTTCTCCTTAGAACAGAAACAATGGCTCTAGATATCTTACAAGTTGCTTGAACAGAAATGTTTATGTTTAAGTATACTGTCTTATAGTCTATTTGGGAACAAAACTTCCATTCCCTAATTGGAGATCATGTACAGGAAAGGACTTGGTATGTGGTAAACACTCAATAAATGACAGTTTAATTGGACTTTAAGTTGGAATGTGCAATCTGATAAAGTACAAAGTATAACATTTTCATGTCCTAAACAGTGCCAAATGTGCCAACCTAAAAACAGAAACGCAATCATGTAAAAATATACTAAGAAGATAGAGTGGAACAAAAGACTGTTTCATTTTAATTATTGCTGGGCACTGTTTGGTGAAACTTGGACAGGGATGGAACTACCAAGCACGATTCCAAACTGTGGGGGAACTGGAGTGGGGAAGGAAAAACATCAAAGATAAAAATGCTAGGATGAGAAGACCCTGCCCTTTACTTTTATAAATAAATCATTATAAAATGATGTTAACTTTTCCATATTTATTCACTGAATGTTTACAGAATGGAATTTCCCATACGCTAGATATATCATTCTTATGGAATGTATACTGTATGGCAACTCTGAGGTATTAACAAACGTTAAATACTGACAACAAAAGTCAAATGGACAGAAATGGGACTGATAATTTTATAGATCAAAGGGATAATAGAAAAAGCAAAAAATATAATAGAAAAAAATAATTGACTTACCCAAGCAGTGTGCTCTTTCAAGTAACAACCTTTGTACTCGATGGTATTAGGATGCTTTAACTGTCGTAAAAATTTGACTTCCTTAAGAATATCTTGCCATTTCTATTGAGGTCAGAAAGAAATGTTATTTTTAAACTGAAAATAGTATTTTATTTTATTATCAAGGACACATACATAATGTTTTCATTTTTTAAATGACAAAGTAAATGTTTAATGAAGAAACTACTTAATCTTGTATTATTTCTTTGAGTATATATAAATGTGAATCTATCACGAAACATATTATAATAAATCCATGATATTAACCCAATGTTTTAGTTCACAAAATAGTTGATTGAGATAGAATCTTAGGAATGTTTATTGTATGCTCCACAAGAAGGAAAAAAAAAAAGAATTGTGATAAAGAAATGTTTAAAGAACTTTGTTTCTCTTGTCAATTTCATATTCACTTGCTTGTCAGTTTAAGTATACAATTGTCTTTAACTTACCTCATGTGTCTGCTTCCCACTATAGGACATTTTCTTAACTGCCACCACCTCATTGGTGTGAGCATTTGTGGCCTGTGTTAAGACAGTAGGAAAAAAAGAATTAAAAAGAATGAATGAATGTTTCAGCCAGTATAACTTAAATATTTGACCAGAGACTTTAAATAACATTCTCACACTTCATTATTACAATTTAAAGATATTTCAACTTTTGATAGGCTCAAAAGACATTTCCACGCCACGTTAAGGAACAGCTTCTCTTTATCCCTTTCTATATACTTGCAAAGATTGTACTATTAAAGAAAAATAGTGTTTGGGGCGGCCGGATAGCTCAGTTGGTTAGAGCGTGGTGCTCTTAACAACAAGGTTGCCAGTTTGATCCCCACGTGGGCCAGTGTGAGCTGCGCCCTCCACAAATAGACTGAAGCAACTACTCGACTTGGAGCTGATGGGTCCTGGAAAAACACACTTATATAAATAAATAAAAAGTTAAAAAAAAATAGTGTTTAACAAAATACATCCAATCAAACAAAAACAAGTCATGCTTCTAAGATACCCAAACTGGCTTCACCATGTAGAATGTCCATCAATAGAAAACCAATTAAATAAATATGGTACAGTCATATAATGAAATAACTATTAAAAGAATGAGGTAATCTATATATATTAATATATATAGTAATATGGAAAGATGTCAAAAATATCATGACAAAAAACAAGCAGTCTGGTATGATCTTATTTTTGCAAAATAATAATGTGAGTAAGAGTACATGTATAGAAAGATATACATTTAAAGATATTTCAGAATATATGAAATAATTTATTCCAGAATATATGTCAGTGATAATCCCAAGAGCAGTGCTGTCTGATTGAACTTTCTGTGATGATGGAAATGTTCTGTATCTATGTCATATTTGGTAGCATGTGAAATGTGGCTCATGTGACTGAGGAAATGAATTTTAAATTTTATTTAATTTTAATTAACTTAAATTTAAATAGTGGCTACTGTATGGAACAGTGCAGCAAAAGTCAAGATTAATCTTAAGGACTTTCACTTTCAAAGTTACTTATATGTTATAAGAATGTATTACATATATATACACACACACACTTGTATGTATGTGTGTAGTCATCTATAATATATGCCTTGTTTCGTAATTATCTCTATGTATTTTCTCCAAACCCAAAATATAACAGTCCATGGAAAGACACTTGAAAACCATAAATAACTCAAGTAATATTCATTTCTCCCAAATTATTTAAGATATTTAAAACTAGATAATTTTCTAAAATTTTTCAGAAAAATACATATAAGATGTTATAAGATGATCTAATTCTGGCTTTCTTTTAATAATGGGGCTCTGCATCATACCCCTGATGTAAGTAAGTTATTTCGGTTCCAGAACATTATTATTATTGTGGACCAATGAAGCTATCGCAGTGATTCTGAGGTAAAAGACTGGGTGCTCACCGATAAAATCAGGTCACCAATGTTACAGAAAGATATGTAATCATTTCCTTAAATACATCGCATTAAAGAAGCTCCTCAGATATAACAATAGTTTCTTTTTTATTTAAAAATTGTAAATTCAGATAATAAATAATAACTTACTAATGTAAAGTGAATTCAACTCCAGATTCCTACTGAATGCGAAAATGCAGAGAAAATGAACACATACTAAAAAAATATTCATTTTTACATGCACTTAGACAAAAGTACCTATTATAAAAATAAGGTATCCACTAGTTATAGTTTTCAAATAAGCAGGGTGGACTCCACAAAGGCATTTTTTAGATATTTTACTCATTTAGAAGGTATAGACTGACTTGTGAAAACAATCTCTCACATTTTGCTGGCTTTTAAAATTTAGCATTAAGACTGCGCTATATGACCAATTTACATCAACAAAGGAAAGCTGATGTAAATTCAGTTGCACAATAAAGGTCAGAAGGACTCTATTTAAAAAGTGGATATTTTGGGCATGAATCTATGTACTGTGCAGTTTAAGGAGACTGGGAAAGGTTTAGGAAATGCTCAAACAATGAAGAATTTTAACTTATAGTTGGGTTTTTTAAAAAAACAAACCCTTAATCTTTATATATATATAAAAGGGCCACACAAATGGAAATCAGATGGCATTATCTAATTGCTTCTTAGGTTTACTTATAATCAGTGCCACTTGGAACCAAAGAGAGAAAAAAAGAACCATCTTCAAATTAAAAGATATTTCTTTACATTTACAGAGTAATCATTACTTAGAACTTGCTAAGTGTAGTTGCTTAAAGAGCCTATCTACTGAAGTAGAGAATTGAAATTTGAAAAATATTTCCATGTTGATTTTTTTTCAGATGTGAAATTTTTAATGCAATTTTATAGCAGTTAAAATTCAGAACTGAAACTGAAACTTAAAAAAAAAAAAAAAATCAATGTTTTAGTACAGAGAAAAGAAACTGTGACTGGGGTCTGAGCTTCCCGGTGCTTCATACTCTATTATGAATTATTGTAACCTCTAAACATTTCAAGTTTTATTCTTAAAACTTAAATTCATACTTAATACTTCTAATAGTCTTAATGGTCTCATTAACTTTAAGCAAGATTATTGATTAGAAAAATATTTATTGAGAACTTACAATGTGTTCTGATATTTATTAACTACCATGTTTCCCCCAAAATAAGACCTAGCTGGACAATCAGCTCTAATGCACCTTTTGGAGCAAAAATTAACATAAGACTGGTCTTATTTTACTATAAGACTGGGTTAATTTAATGTAATATAATATAACATAACATAACACTGGGTCTTATATTGAGTTTTGCTCCAAAAGACGCATTAGAGCTGATTGTCTGGGTAGGTCTTATTTTCAGGGAAACAGGGTATTTCCAGCTACTACATTTAGATTACTATCAACTTTTTGCTACTTTATAAAGACATGTAGCAATTAAACATAAGGTTTTCTTTTTCCCCTAGTTATTAAGCCTCAATTAAAACTAAAAGGTAATTATATCAGAAGAACAGAACTAAATTATTTGCTTTAGGTGGATTATAGATTATATGCTGAGTTCAACCAGGCAACACTGGACTCCTAGAAACATTATAGTTGTGTTAAAGTTACTACAAAAATAAACATGCTCAGCTCGTTTTTATTTTTCTTTAACATAGTGTTTCTTACTATCTCATTTGTTAATGATCCTAATTTCTGAATTACTTATATAAATCCAAACACAGATACTTCAACAAGTTAGTAGTTTCAATTTTGTCTGTATATAATATATACTCTCAGTAGATTGATTCTACAAGACTGTGCAGTCTTACAACTCACTTTAAACATATTTTCTGGCATCATTTGGTATAAAAGCTATAAACTGCAAAGAGGCTAACAGAATTATAGTGTTTAGGTATAAAAATGTGGGTTGGTAGACTTTGGTCTTCACAGCTTGCTAGCATGACTATGACTCATGAAAAGTACTAATCAACAGACCAAGTTCTCTGAGTTCTTCATAATTGATTCATTCAACAAATATTTATTAGGTGTTCAAAATTTGTCAGGTATTTGGCTAAGTGCTAAGGACAGAATTGTGAGTAAGTATGACCAGTACCTATCTCTCTTCTAGTAGGACAGTAACAAAAATAAAATCATAACAAACTAATGTAAAACTACAACTGTGCTCTAAAGAAGGGTATGTGTTGCTTTGAAAAGTCAAAAAATGGGAGGATGTGATTCAGGCAGGTCAGGTGAGGCTGCCCTGATGAAATGAGGCTTCGGCTGAGAGCTAACGGATGAATAGGAGTTCAGAAGGTGAAGATGGAAGGGGAAAACATTCCCAAGAGAACAGTTTATACACAGATCCTATGAGAGATGATCCAGAGAAAGCTGTTCTATTATAGCAAGAGCCATGAGAATGGGAGGGAGTATAGTTCAGGCATAGCTAGGGACCACATCATGAAGGAAGGACCTTTTAAGCTGGCGGCAGGAAAGATTTTGATCTTAGCCTAAGAACAGAGAAGAAGGAGAGCCCCTCAAGGCTTTGTAGTGATACTGGATGTGATCACATTTACTTTCCTGCCCCCAAGCTCACTGTGGTATGGACAATAGACTGGAGAGAGACCAGGGTGGATGCATGGAGATCCGTTAGAAAGGAGGCTATTGGCAGTTATCCAGGTAAGAGATGATAGTCTTCTTAGTTATAACAGTATGAGTAACAAGAGGAAGAATCTATTAGCAGTGAGGGATAAGCGACATAAATATTACTGTGGTCAGTGAGAAAAACCCATTTTTAAGGTACTACTTATCTGACTCTATAGATAAAAGGTTAAAGCTTTTTGTAAGTTTTATAGTAAATTAGTCAGTTAATTCACCTTAATCTGTTTTTTATTGCCTTTGGGATCATGTGGCCCTATCCTACTCACTTTTTTATACAGGCAACACATAGTTAATGATTACATTTCAATTTCAAAGACACTCAGGTCTATCTTTTTTATTTCTCCAGTCTATCATTATCCACAAATAACATATATTTAGTGCCTACTGTAAACAGGGCATTGTACTAGCCTTTTGTGTTGTAAAGAAATATTAAAAATAGTCCTCATTTTCAAAAGGAATACACTAGTTAAATAGACAGGCCAGGCCTTAACCACAAAAACAAATAAATCATTAGGTCTTCTGCAGCCTACTACAAAGTAGGTCTCATTTTGCCCCTAGTACAAATGGTTTGCTATGTTAGTAAGTTTCCAAGCATGCCTGGTTTATTGTATTCATTCAAAAGAAAACGTTGAGAGGGGCCTGCCTGCTTTTTAAAATAGAAGAGTCAAATAGGGATTGGAACTACCCTCCAACTCGGGCTAGGAGAGATTGAGAGGATGAATTAGTGATAAATAGAAGGGAAGTAAGAAGAGATGATTGAAAAATATACGTATCCCTGAGCAAAACAAACAGGTCACAATCAAATATATACAGAATGTTTCCATTTTAAATAAGTTCAAAACTAGGCAAAACCAAATTATATTGTTAGGGATGCAGAAGTAAGTGGGTTACATATAAAGAAAAATAAGACAATAATCGCCATAAAATTCAGGAGAGTGGATTCTCCTAACATAAGAGGGGATTCGGGGTGCTGGCAACATTCTATTTCTTGGCCTGGCTAGTGGTTATAAAGGGATTTACCTTTTAATTATTATTTAAATTATATATTGAAATATGTGTGCGTATGAATTAGGCATACTTCTGTATGTATATTTATAATTTAAAAATCCTTCTTAAAAAAAGTATCTCTGGGAGCAGCTGGATGGCTCAGTTGGTCAGAGCGCGAGCTCTTTAACAACTAGGTTGCCGATTCAATTCCCGCATGGGATGGTGGGCTGGGCCCCACTGCAACTAAAGATTGAATATGGCAACTGGACTTAGAGCTGAGCTTCGCCCTCCAAAACTAGATTGAAGGACAACTTGATTTAGAGCTGATGGGCCCTAGAAAAACACACTGTTCCCCAACAGTCCCCAAAAACAACAACAAAAAGTATCTCTGGGGGTGGTCAGTTAGCTCAGTTTGTTAGAGCGTGGGCTAATAATACCAAGGTTGCCAGTTCGATCCCCCATGGGCCACTGTGAGCTGCGCCCTCCTTAAAAAAAAAAAAAAGAAGAAGTATCTCTGTGAAACGAAAGACAGGACTTCGATTGGGCCTTAAGTACTAGTCCAAGCCCAAACTAATATGGGAGTGTTAAATAGAAAACTAGCACCCTCTTCAGCCATGGAAGGTCACTTAATGATAAAATGTACGTGAGTGGGAGCCAAGTATTAGATGGGGACCAGGGAGGCATGGCAGTAGTGCTGAGCATAGACATGAAGGGATGAGAAAGACTTGAGAGAAACCCCAGGCTGAAGTCTTGGCTAGAAACAAAAGGATGAGCTAAAGATGCAATTAGTAAAATCTCATTTGGAAGGACAATTAAGATAAGCCCTACCCAGATGGCCGAACATAAAGGATCACTTAAAAGGAAAAGTCAAATATTGTTTAAGAAAAAAAAATTATTTGATAACAGGTTTGGAGGAGAAATAGGTAATAATTAGTACTTAAGTATTACTTGCTTTAATGGAGTCTTAAGGAAGTGTTACTTTGATAAAGCAAACTTTGAAGGTTATCTAAATAATTTTAAAAACTATATTTTATGTAATGAATTTCAGGTGAATGAGCTATGTTAATATTTCAGTCATTTCTCATTCTTCTTACCAGAAGATAATCACATACTTGGAATTCAAACTAACTCTAGATGGCTAAGCCTTGTACCCCTTAACCAAAAATAATGACTTGATGTGATTGTTACTAAAAATCTTTGTCAGTCCATCTGTCTGAGTAGCCATCCATTTGTCCATCCATCCACGTATCTGCCTATCCATCCATCATTTATTGAGTTCCTACTATTGTCAGACATTGTACTAGTTACGGAGGATACAGCAATTAACACAGACATAACCCCTGTCCTTATGGAGCTTTAGTATTTAGGGGGAGGGATATAGATGAATCAAAAAATCTCACATATAATTAGTTAATTACAACCGTGATAAATGCAACAAAATACAAACACAGGGTGTTATGAGATCAGAAACTCTTAATTTAGTGCTGGAGGGTTGAACACAAATGGCTATCTTGTGGATGTAACACTTAAGCTGAAATCCAGAGGATAAACAAGAATTGGACAGGGAGGGGGATGTGATGTGCAGAGTTTTCTAGGTAGGAGGAATAGCAATATACAAAGGGTGCCAAAAAAATGTACACACATTTTAAGAAAGGAAAACTGTATTAAAATTGTAATACTCAATATATACCAATAACAAAAGATGAATACAAGTCACGTTTGACTTCTGCAATTACAAGAGATGCTCAAAGTGGTACCATCAACGTCCAGATACTTCTGATTACGGCGAACAACTGCTTGAGCAACGTTGACCAAAGCGTCCAGTTGCATATACTTTTTTGGCACCCCTGGTATAAAGGCTGTGAGGCAGGAAAAAACTTGGCATACAGTGGAAGTGCATAGGGCTCAATGTCAAGTTTGTAACTTTTTTGTAATTATTTTGATAGCAGAGTCAGTTGATGTAGATACCATTACCTGAATAATGCCTAGAATCCTGCCTTTTCAGCAATGACTATTTGCCTCTACTGTAGGTATCATGTAATTTGTAGAATAAGCATGAAAGCCAAGTA
Source organism: Rhinolophus sinicus (assembly GCF_036562045.2). Classification (NCBI taxonomy): domain Eukaryota; kingdom Metazoa; phylum Chordata; class Mammalia; order Chiroptera; family Rhinolophidae; genus Rhinolophus; species Rhinolophus sinicus. The sequence continues at coordinate 28,040,421 of NC_133765.1, read as the reverse complement.
TATTGTACAGTAATAGAATGTGTAGAAGTTAAGCTTTCTTAATCTGATCTATCCAAACGATTCTTTTCAATTACTTACAAAATAAACTGCTCCAAAACTTCCATGTCCAATTTCATGCAAACCAATAAAAAGTTCTTCAGGGTCATCTTTATAGAACAGATCAGCAACCTCTGGGTCCTTTGGCACCCCTTTAGGCATGGTGACCGACCAGTGTTTGCAAAGGGTTTGCTTTTGATATCCCAGTCAGCTTTCTCTCTCATTGACAAAGTTTTCTTTTGCGGTAGATTTTTAGTATCTGTAGAAAAATCAGATTTGACATTAATTTATTTCTGACACATTTTGTTTGGTGGCAATATAAAGTGTTATTAAAAAGCATCTTGGTCTTACAACTCCGTAACAAAAAGACAAATGACCCAAAAGAAAAATGGGCAAAGGATTTGAATAGACATTTCTTCAAAGATAAGCAAGTGGCCATTATCACATGAAAAAATGCTCCACATTATTAGTCGTTAGAGAAATAAAATTAAAACCACAATGAGATACCATTTCATACCCACTAGGATGGCTATTATCAAAAAGTCAGACAATAGTATTGGTAAGGATGTGGAGAAATCAAAACTCACCAATACTGATAATGGGAATGTAAAATAGTGCAGCCATTTTGGGAAACAGATTGGCAGTTCATCAAAAACTTAAACACAAAGTTACCATTTGATCTACAAATTCCACTCCTTGGAGAAATAAATACCAAGAGAAATAAAAGCATATGTTCACACAAAAACTTGTGCATGGATATTGATAGCAACATTGTTCATTATAGCTAGAAGACAGAAACACCCAAATGTCCATTTGGTGAATGAATAGACAAAATGTGGTCCATCCATGCAATGGAGTATTATTCAGCCACAAAAACAAATGAAGTACTGATACATGCTATAACATGGATGAACCCTGTAAACATTATGCTAAGTGAAAAATGCCAGTCACAAAAGACTACATATTGTATGATTCCATTTATAAAATACATCCAGAATAAGTAAATCTATAGAGACAGAAAGTAAATTATTAGTTGCCTAGGGCTGGAGGGCAGGAAGTTTGTGGGTGACAGCTAAATGGTATGGGCTTTCTTTATAGGGTGATGAAAATGTTTTAAAATTGATTGTGGTGATGGTAGCACAACTGTTAATGTAATGAAAACCACTGAATTGTACAATTTAAATAGGTAAATTGTATGGTATGAAAATTATATCTCAATAAACATGTTTTTTAAGAGTATTTTGGTCTGATTAATAACAGCTAACATTTACTACTCACTACTATGTGTCAAGTAACACTAAATACTATACATATAATATTTGGTATATGATATATGATATATATATATATATATGTATATATATGTATATATATGTATATGTATATATTCTCCTTTAATTCCCACAACAGATCATAATGTATGATTTTATTATTTTGATTTTACAGCGGAAACTAAGACGGAGAGGCAAAACTGCGTCCCCATGGTTAGGAAGCAAGTAATTGTCAGAACTGGAACTCAACCCAGAATTAACTGCAAAGCCCATGCTCTTAATTAATATGCAATATATACATATGGTGAAATAAGTAATTAAATAGCTCTTTATGAAACACTGGAAGAAAGTGCTATAATTTAGAGACTATGCTAAATGTTTACTTAAAGAGGCATGTTATTTTGCTGGTATCTAAAATATTCTGAGTTCAAAGTTTCTATTTAAAAGGGCATAATTTTGACATGTTTATGACATGATTGTCAAGTTATATTTATTTAGTATAGACGCTTTTGTCTTTAGTTTTTGAAAATATTGACATTTTAACTTTTATCTATATTTAAAAATATAGAAATTTATAGTTTAAAAATTATAAAATTATAATTTTATGATAATTTTAATTATAAAATTAAAAATATAAAAATTATAAATTCCAACCCCCATTCCTGAGAATCATTCATTCCAATATTTGAACTTATCACAGGATAGTTTGTGTTTCTTCCTCGACCAACCAAATAACTGCTAGAAATTTGGTTATTGACCAATAAAACTGTATTTTTTAAAACATGAGCCAATGGACATCACTCAATGAGAAGAGAAAAAGAGGGTCATTAATTAAAGAAGTAAAACTGTACTAAGAGGTATTTTTCTCTTGTGACATGACAGCCGTAGGTGACAATGTACATTACTTCACATGATTAGTCTAGTTAAACCTTTAGCATATGTAGGTCATCAATCTAACTATCTATCCACTCAACTCTTTCCTTGATTCACCAAATATTTATTGTGTGCCTAGTATTTGCCAGGCATTGTACTGGGTGTTAGAGATAGAATGAGATGTGGTCCCAGTCCTTGAAGGGCTTAGAGTCAAATGGGATGATAGGCATTAAACATATAATGACACAAATGACAAAATAGTAATAATGTAATAGTTATAATTGTTGTTATGTGGAACACAATGTAACAATAATAGGGTGACTCAGTCTGTTTCACTTGGATATGAAAAAGCATGCCCTTTAGGGAAAAGTAAAGTGGTTTATTCACTATGAATGTATGGAGAGTTGGAAAGAGAAAATATAAAGCTGGTGTTAAGCCAAAGGAAATCACAATAGGACTTTTAGACCATATTAAGAAATTTAGACTTTATCTAGGGTAATGGGAAGCACTGAAGGTTTTAAAAAGGAAAAAGGATTCCCTTTGCAACACTGCACAGCTGTAATCCTGGGCAGTCGTCCTGTCTAGCCAAGAATGCCAATAATCAAGCATAAAGTCAATCTCTCAATGCAATTGAAAAAGTAAATTAAATCTAGTTGCTGATCAGGTAACTGAGAGTACACAAGTTCAGAAAGTGCTATTGCCTCCATTGTTTGCGAACTGAAAAGAGAAACAATGGATTAAATCAAAGACATACCTTTTGGAGACTATGCCAAAAAAGAAAGGGGAAAAAAAACCCAAAAAACAAAAAAAAACTACGAGACTTCCTTTAGGAAAAACAGAAAGATCTGTGACCTAAGTTTATGAGAACTAAAATCTTTTCAATGACTAAAATGTATTTTAAACTTTTGAATATTTTGGCTTCAATGTGAATAAAGCTACTGGTTACCCAAAAATAAGACCAAGCCCGGATAATCAGCTCTAATGCATCTTTTGGATGAAAAATTAATATAAGACCTGGTATTATATTATATTATATCATATAAGACCCGGCCTTATATTATGTAAGACTAGATCTTATATAATATATAATATAATATAAAATTTTTTATATTATATTATATTATATATTTTATTATATTATATAGCACCCGGTCTTATATTATAGTAAAACAAGACCGGGTTTTACATTAACTTTGCTCCAAAAGACGCATTAGAGCAGATTGTCCAGCTAGGTCTTATTTTGGGGGAAACACGGTAAGTACTATGAATAACCATTTAAGAAAAACACACTGATCACTACTCGGATGTCATACTATATAGACTAAAATAATTTTCAAAAGAAATGAATATTTAAATGTAAAAATTGCATTAAAACTTCTAGAATAAATTGCAGGTAAATATTTAATTACTAAGCAAGATACCAAGGCAAAAGCCATAAACCAAATTCAATAAGCTTGACTACATACAATTAATAACTTCTTAATCTTAAAATACATAATAAATGGACTTCTGCTTCCAGCCAAGATGGAGTAACAGAGACTGGATTTATTATCTGCCACCAGAAACAACTAAAACACTGATAAAAACATGTGAAATGATGGTATTTCAAGACAATGGATAACAGGCAGAGAAGGACAGTGATGCCTGACAGAAGAGCAGCAAATAAAGTGAGTCATAACTGCCCAGCCTAATGCCCTGGCAGAATTTCCAGGTGACAGCACAGAGAGGGGGAAACCTCGTTAGAGTCTGGTGAACTTCCTGGGTTGACAACAGAGATCAGAGCCTAGGATGACCAAAGTGACTAGAGTTCTCTGTGCCTAGTACTGAATAGAAGAGAGCAGCGTAGAAAGAAGATATGGAGATCCGCAGAGGGTTCCCTCAAGTCTTCAGCTGAGTATAGTGCATGCATGTGAGAAAACTACCCCAGGCCAGGAAAAGAACTATCTGAAAAATTTGTACCTAGAGCTCACAAAGGGCTATAAATAGTGCCTGTTCCCACTAGCCAGACTAGGAAATCTCAGAATTCATGGGGCACATTTAGAGTACTCAGAAGAGTCTTGCTTAGTAGTAGAGAATAATTCACCTTAGACTAAGTGCTGCTCCATGATACCTAACAGATTTTAAAAGCAAGATCTATAAGGATTAAATTATTTCCAAGTAGCTTAACTGTGTCCCAGAAAAAAGCTCACAAATACTTAGAAGAATACAAAAATATTCAGTATCCAAAAAAATAGCGTTCAGATTGTCTAACATCCAATAAAATGTTACCAAGCATCCAAAGAATCAGGAAAATATAACACACAATGGGGAGAAAAAATCAACTGAAACCAATCTAGGACTGACATAAATGACAATGCTAAAATTAATGGACAAGGACATTAAAGCATTTATTATAACTGTATTCCATACATTGAAAAAGTTAGGAAATATTGAATATATAAAATAGAGACAGGAAAAATATAGAAACCTAAACCGAACTTCTCAAGGTGAAAGCTACAACGTCTGAGATGAAAACTATACTGCATGGGACGAATAGCAGATGAAACTCCAAGAAAAAAAGTACAGTGAACTTGAAGACATAGCAATAGAAACTATCCAAAATGAAGTACACAGAGAATAAAGACTAACAAAAACAAAAACAAAACCAACCGAAAAGGGGGGCACCAGAGAGCTGTGCAATTTCATGTGGCCTAGTATATGTCTAACTGAAGTTCCTGAAGAGATGAAAATGACAAACCCACAGGTCCAAGAAGGTCTATGGATCTCAAGATAAAGAAATACAAAGAAAATTACACTGAGGCACATCATAATAAATTGCTTAAAACTGTGTTAAAGAGAAAATCATGCAAACAGTCAAAGAAAGACGACATGCTATGTGTAAAGGAACGAGGACAACAATGACAGCAGATTCTCCATTGGAACTAATACAAGTGACAAAATAGTAGATAATCATTTTTAAAATGCTAAAAGAAAAAAATCCTATCAAACTAGAATTCTGTACCTAGTAAAAATATATTTGAAAAATGAAGGCATAATAAAGGCTTTTAGACATAAAAAAATAAACACTGAAAGAATTCATGACCTGACCACCTGCAGTACAGGTAATGCTAAATACTTTAGACATAAGGAAAAATCATATCAGGTGGAAATATAGATCACACAAAACAATGACAAGCACCGAAAGTGGAAACTATTTGGTTAAATATGTAAGATTTTTTTTCCCCATTATTTAAATTTCTTTAAAATAGAATTGATTGTTCAAACAAAAATAACAACATAGTATGAGGTTTAAAACATATGTAGAAGTAAAATGTATGACAACATAAAGTCTGGGAGGAGAGAAATTGAAGCACAGTGTGGTAAAGTTGTTATGCTATAAGTGAAGTGGTATAATATCACTTGAACATGAACTGTATATAATACATAAATATATATGCATACATAAATATAGATGGGTGTATATAAAGACAAATAAATTAATAAGTAAGTTAAAAAGATGGAAAAGGACATAACATTAATCAAAAGAAAGCTGGGCTGGCTATATTAATATCAGATAATGTAGATTTCAAAGCAAAGAATAATTTCATAATGATAAAGGGACTGATCTATTCAAGAGAACAAAACAATCCTAAATGTTTATGCACCTAGTAACAGAGCTTCAAAATAATAATTAAAAACTGATTTAACTTCAAGGAGAAATAGACAAATCCACAAATACAGCTGGGAGTTTCACTATTCTTTTCTCAATAACTGATAGAACAAATAGATGAAAATCAGTAAGGATACAGAAGATTTGAACAACATTACCAACCTACTTGATTACTGACAGTTACCAAACACTCTACCCTAAAACCTCATAATACATATTCTTTTCTAGTACATACAGACCAACAGACTATATTTGGGGCCAAAAAACAAAATTCAAGAAACAAAAAGGATTTAAGTTATACTAAGTATATTCTCTGAGCACAAAGGAATTAAATTAAAGGCATTGAGATGCTGGAGACAGACACATTCAAACTGTACTGTTTCCAGACAGACAGGGATCAAGTCTGTGGTGCTGGCAGATCCTAGGCAAGCTGGAATAAACAAATTCTCTTCTCTGAATGATTTATGAGATGTCCTCAGACTTTGCCCTCAAGAATCCATTCTACTCTCTGGAAATGCTCATCAGGTGTGAACTGTTTGACCAGAACCTGAAGTTAGCCCTGGAAGCGGCAAACAAGGCTGGAACTTTTCGACCTGGGTCATAGACTGAACCTGCAATGGAATCCCCAAATTCTGAGAGATCCTGAAACAGGGGCCCTACTGTTTCTACTCTGATGGAGATCCCATCATCCTCGTTAGTGTACTTGAAAATGGTAGGATTCTGAACCATATGACACGTACTGATCCATGAGCCTTAATACCATGCTCTCTTCCCTTCTATATCTATCATGGTCCTACTTTCCAACTCAATAGAGATTTATTTATGGAAAAGATAGGCCCATAATTGCTGTAATGCACATTCGTTTGATTTCCTATGTGTCAACAGCAGACAGATATCTGAAAAATCCCCAAATATATGGAAACTAAATAACATACTTTTAAATTAATCCATGTATCACAAAATAAATTAAGCAGAAACTAGAACATACTTTTATCTTAATTAAAATGAAACACAACACATCAAAATGTATGGGATGCTGCTAAAGCACTACTCACAGAGAATCTATACCATTAAAATCCTGTTTTAGGAAAGAAGAAAGATTTCAAACCAATGACCTCAGCTTCTACTATTAAAAAACTAGAAAAAAAAAGGAGTAAATTAAGCCCAAAGTAAGCAGAGAAAGGAAATAATACAGAGTAAGGCAGAAATCAATGAAACAGAAAACAGAAAAACAAAAGAAAAAAAATCAATGAAAACAAAGCTGATTTCATTGAAACATAATCAAATTTATAAACCTCTTATCAGAACAATCAGGGAAAAAAAGCCAGAAGACAATTACCAATAGCAGGAATGAGAGAGATGACATTAATGCAGATTTTATAGATATCAGATGGATAATCAGGGATTATTATGAACAACATTACGGAAATAAATTCAACAACTTAGATCAAATAGACAAATTCTTTGAAAGCCGCAAACCACCAAAGTTTACTCCAGAAGAAACAGATAACTGAAATACCTCTATATATCTATTAAAATAATCAAATATGAAAGTTAAAATCTTCCTACAAAGAAAATTGCAGGCTCAAACGGTTTCACTGGTAAATTCTACCAAATATCTAAGCAAGATACAATACTAATTATACACATGTCTTCCAGAAAATGGAAAAGGAGAAAGATTTCCTGAGACTCATTCTATAAGGCCTGCATTACCCTGATATCAAAGTCATACAAAAATATTACAAGAAAGAAAACAGACCAAAATACTTCATGAGTATCGATGCAAAAATTTATTACAAAATTTTAGCAAATAAAACATAATGCTATATAAATGGATAATGTATCATGACTAAGTGGGGTTTATCCCAGGAATGCAAGGTTGCTTTAACACTCAAATATCAATCTATGTAATTCACCATATCAGCTATCCAAACAAAAGCCAAACAATCATCTTTAAAGATGCAGAAAAAGCATTTGACACAATCCAAAATTCATTCCTGATAAAAACTGTGGGCCAACTAGGAATAGAAGGTAACATCCCCAACCTGATAAAGGGGATGCATGAAACATCTACAGCTAATATCAAATGTAACAGTGAAAGACAAAATGCTTCCTTCCTAAGATCAAGAATAAGGTAAGGATGTCTGCTCTCAACACTTCTATTCAACATTCTACTGGATGTTCTATAAGTGCAATAAGGCAAGAAAAAAGAAATAAAATGCATCAAGAATAGAAAAAAGAAGTAAAATTTATTGAGAAATAACAATCACCCACCGTGTTTCCCCGAAAATAAGACCTAACTGGAAAATAAGCTCTAGCATGATTTTTCAGGATAACATCCCCTGAACATAAGCCCTAATGCATCTTTTGGAGCAAATATTAATATAGGACCCAGTCTTTTTTTTGGGAAAACCGGTAGGTAGAAAATTCAATGGAATCCATAAAAAGCTACTAGAATTACTAAGTGAGTTATCAAAATTGCAGAACACAAGATCAATATATAAAATTCAATTATATATCTATATAAGAACAAATGGAAACCAAAAAAATTTAAATACAACAACATAAAAATATGAAATACCAGGGGTGCCAAAAAAATGTATACATACTTTAAGAGATGTTATCTATGTACTACTTTTCAAAGTTGAATTGAATTACAGTAGCAATGTGTAGTAAGGCGTTCATTCAAAAAATGGCATTAATCAAATGAATGCTAACATTACCATGCAACAGGCAGGACAAATAAAATGACAGAAGCACGATTGTCGTTAAGGAGTGCAAGACCATTTTGAAGTTGTATTTGAAATTTGAGAATGTTCTTCTGAGTTAACACCCCCTGACTTCTACTTATGGGGGACCTTAAAGAATGTGGTGTAGCGTAGAAAACCGGCTACACTGGTGGTACTTCGGCAAGAAATTGAGAAACGGCCTGTGCGGCGATACAAGTGGACACTTTGGTCAGCGTTGCTCAAGCAGTAGTTCGCCGTAATCAGAAGTGTCTGGATGCTGATGGGAACCACTGTGAGCACCTCTTGTCATTGCAGAAGTTAAATGTGACTTGTATTCATCTTTTGTTATTGGTGTATATTATTAGAATTTTGATAGTTTTTTCCTTTCTTAACATGTGTACACATTTTTTGGCACCCTCTGTATTTAGGGATAAATGTGATAAAGGATATGAAAGACCTGTCCAATTAAAGCTAATGGTAAATAATGGTAAAAAAGAAAAAATTAAAGACATAATGAAGACATATACTATAGTTATAGGTCAGAAGAGTCAATAATGAGTTCTCTTTGGAAATAGAAATTGAGAAGCTGATTCTAAAATTCATACAAAAATGCAAAGGACCTAGAATAACCAAAACAACTTTGCAAAAGGAAAACAAATTTGGACGGCTAACATAACCTAATTGCAAGATTTATCACGGCTTTAGCTATTAGGGCAGTGTGATACTGCTGCACACAGAGATAAATGCGACACAATTGGAAGTCCAGAAACAGAGCCACACATTTATGGACAAATGAATTTTGATAGAGTGCAAACACAATTTAGTAGAGAAAGCGTTCAACAAATGGTGCTGGAACAATTGCATATACATATGCAAAAAAAAAAAAGTTATTTGATCTATACTGACACCAACACAAAAATGAGTTCCAAATGGATTACAGAACTAAATGTGAAACCTACTACTGAAAAAATTCTTGAAGAAAAAAACAGGAGAAAAATCTTTGTGAACTTGGGTTAGGCAAAGAGTTCTTAGATATAAAAACAAAAGCACAATCCACAAAAGAAAAAATTGATACATTAGACTTCATCAAGTTTAAAAACATATACTTTCTGAAAGACTATTAAGAGAATAAAAAACAAGCCACAGATTAAGAGAAAATCTTTACAAAATATACCTCATAATGGACTTATATCCAGAAAACACAAACAATCTTCAAAACTGAATCAAATGAACAACCCAGTTTTAAAAATGGGGAAAAGATTAGACCAGACACTTCATGGAGGAAGATAATATGAATGGCAAATAAAGAAAAGAAAAAATGCATCGTAATGTCACTGTTCATCAGGACGACACAAATTAGAACCCCAATGAGACACTATTATATACATATTAGAACAGCTAACATTAAAAAGACTGACCACACCAGGTGTTGGCAAGGATGTGAAGGAACTGGGTTTCTCCTACATTGCTGGAGGGAATGTAAAAATGGTACCAACACTTTGGAAAACAGTTTAGCAGTTTCTTAAATAAACATATATCTACTATATGATGTAGCCATTCCACTCCTATGTCTTTACCCAAGAAAAATGAAAGTGTAAGTCCAAACGAGACCCTGTACACAAATGTACATAGCAGCTTTATTTTAAATAGCCCAAACTGGAAACAACCCAAATGTCCATCAACAGACAAATGGACGAACAATCTGTGGTAAATGCAGACCATGGAATGCAACTCATTAATAAAATGAACTATTGATACATGCTGCAACAAGGATGAGCCTCAAAATAATTATGCTGAGTGAAAGAAGCCAGACCAAAAACAAAAAAAAGTTACATACTTTTTTATTTCATTTATATAAAATTCTAGAAAATGCAAGTTAATCTAACATGGCAAAAAGCACATCAGTGGTTGCCTGGGGATAGGGTTGGGGTAAGAAAAGAAAGGAGAGAGGGAGGGATTAAAAAGGGGCATGAGAAAGCTTTTGCGAGTGATGGATATGTTTACTATCTTCATCATGATGATGGCTCTGTGTGTGTGTGTGTGTGAAAACACTAAGGTCTTTAAATATGTTTTGATTATCATATGTCAATTATACATCAATGAGGTTGTTTTAAAAAAATGCAATTTGAAAAAATGAAAGGCAAATAAGTGGAGATGGTTCTTGCAAAATATTTGCCAGTTATTCTTAATATCAGGGAGATGAACACATACATATACATACACCCACCCACACATTCAAAGGACATAAACAGGAAATTTAAAAAAGAAATCGCAGTGGCCATTAATGATATGAAACATATAATTTCACTAGTAATGAAAGAAGTAAAAACAAATAGTAACACATTTAATTTCACCCACCAAATTGACAAAGTAATAGAGAAAAGATACATTTTTTTGGTGAGGGCATAAGGATACCTAGCTGGAAGAACAGAAAGGGTACACTCTAACTCAGTAATAGCCTTCTAGGAATTTACACAAGGCAGTTTCTGTTTTGTTTTGTTTTAGTAAAAGAGGTGGCGTGTAAGGTAGAGCATAGGACAGATGCCACAGTGATGTGGAAAACAGGGCTCCTTTCACCTGCAAGTTTGCATTTCTTTGCAGGCTTGTGTTTTATCTAAGGTCGGTGTTGGAATTTCTGGTAAATTTTTAACTTCCTTCTTTTTGCTTATCTGCATTACCACAACAAAAATGGCAATACATATTTCCAGAAAATAATTTGATAATAGGAATCAAGAAACATTAGCTCATTTCTTTTAACCGAGTAATTCTCTATATTGTAAGCTACAACTGAGAATAAAAAAATCTATAAGGAATAATCTGAAACTAAAAAATTTTATAAAAGAATATTTTATCCCAATTTTACAAATATTTTTACTTTCCTTTTTAATGTTTCTTACAAATATAACAAAAATTAATCATAGAAAAACCAGAACTACAAATTTGTTCTAATTTTATAGGAGAAAGCTAAGTCATGGATCTATTGACAATACCTTTTTGTGTATGGCACAAAATATACAGTGTTTCTCAAATTCATTTTAGCAGCAATCTTTTTCCTCTTTTGGAACTTCGATCTTTTGTATTTATGGTGCACCTATGGAAAGATAAGAATAAAATATATAATTATAGGGATAAAATTAAAGAAGCAATAATTGATAACATCATCGTTTTAAATATTTACAAATGTATTATTACAAAGCTAAAATTTGATCTTCATCTGTTTGTGGAAGGCAAATGTAAAAGGGAAAATTTTTCACAGTAGAGACACAGGCTACTTTATACCAAGCAATACCAGGGAAACAAATGTGTCTTTAGATTTCAGAATCTATATTGAGGATTCCATTGGTTTGCTTGAGTCCCAGGAAACTCAATAGAGGCTCCCAGTCAACAGGGCTAATCTGACAACACACTGTGATGCTACTGATTGCCTGTCAGTAAGACTTATATTTTGAATCGCTTTTCCAATAGTCACGATGACTTACATTGACTCATCTATCTTTCCTTTCCCAGGCTCTACTATAACCAATCTCCCACATTTTGAGAGTAATGATTATTCTTTATTATCTATTAAAGAAGTACATGCCCAATGTAGAAAATCTGGGAAATATATACTACTATGAAAAAAACTCCATTATCCTACCCAGGACAAACTCCATTAATAATGTAATGTACTTTTCACCATGCACATATTTTTTTCTTCATGCCCGTATTTATTTTGTTATACAGCTGAGATCACATTTATACATATAATTTCATAGTCCATCTCTTTTAGCTAACTTTATATTACAAGCATTTCGCCATGTCATCCAACACTATTCACAAAGATCATTTAATGACTATTCAATGTGCATCTTATGGAAGAGGCACAATTCATTCATAACCGTTCCTCCACAATTTGAAAGCAAGACTGTACTCAACCCTTTGTTGAACTATTAAAAATTATTTTGTTTTAAAGAACGTGTGTATTATCCATCTACGATTTAGGGCTTTCTTTAGAAGGTACTTCTAGAAGGAGAGTTGTTGGATCAAAGGATATAACAATTAAATACTTATGAATATTGAAATAATTGTTAGAAAACCTAATTGCATAGGAAATGAAGCCTTGGAAGTGAAGGCCTTACAGAGGCAGAGGAGGGACCTAGAAAAAAGTATCAACCTCCATTTCACATTTTTTCTGCTGAGGATATCCCAATCTCCATTCATATCTACACTTAAAAACTAATCTTCTTCATTACTTTTGTTATTCCCTCTGATTCTATGGCTGTGAAATGCTTTAATTGGTACCTAAAACTTGCCTGAATTCAGCATCACATTTTACTGAATCACCAAATAATCAGTAAGTGTAATAATGTTTGCATGTCTACCCTGCTAATCTAATCTAACTAGAGCTTCAATTAACTAAAATATTCCTCATGATATAATATGAACGCTAGCTGTGCTAAGACTGTAGTTTTACATTAGGCATTTACTAACATTCTGATTTCCTGACTTACTTCAAATGTGGGAGACGTTCGCTCCTAGAAAATATTCTCATGCTATGAACGTGCATGCTTAGTATTTGGCTTTTCTCAAAATGCCTGTTTTTATATCATTTTCTTAAAATATGTACTATCTCAATCTTCAGTTGCATGGCTCTATAAATGTTCTAAACCTCTTTAAGACTTCTAGGCATTAAACTTTCTCAGCTTTACCATTTTTTTCCTGTTAGAATACTGCACATGCTACTGAAGCTGAAAACTATACTCTGAAGTTTATCCATTACACCTAGAGATGTTCTCAGTTTCCTTCCATTTCACAACCTCCCTTCTTTATAAATGTCTCTTGGGTCCATGCAACTGTCTTTTCTTGTTTTTTCAAATTATTCCTCCTATAGTTCTTCTTTTCTCTGATTTCTAAATAAATGTGTTCCTCTAAATATTTGCCTGAAGCCCTCTGCGTGACTGCAAGCTGCTATCCTTATTTCAGTCCATTTAATGGTTTCATGTAACACTTATGTCACCAGACAGTGTTAACCTCCATTCTAAGCCCCAACCCTACATTTTCAAATGTCTGTTTGGCTTCTCCCCTAAATGGCTCACATACACCTCACATTCACATTGACTCTTCCCTTCCCCTTGTTCCAATTAATTCACAATTCTGCTTCAAGTATTTCTTTTTATGTGTTCTTCACTTTCCATTTCTGTTAGCACTCATTATATGTTTCTTCTGTTTCTGCTCTTTTAGCCTCTCGTCTGTCTTTTCTGGAATTCATCTTAAAAACACTATTACCATAATCATCTTCCCAAAACACAGTTCAGATAACATCGTATCTCTGCTCAAAACCCTTCCATGTCTCCCTGTTGCCTATTTTACCTAACTAACATTCAAAGCTGGCTGCAAACCACTACTATTACCTAAATTCTAAACTCTATAATCAGCACAAAATGAATTACCTATTATACAGTTACATTTCCATACCTTTGTTTTTGCTTATGTGTTGCCTCTGCCTAGAATATCCACTTCCCAACTAACTACCTTCATAGTCCAGCTAAACGTCACCTCTTCTATAAGACCTCCCATTTTGTCCCTTGGCTTCAGTTTTTAATACACATAGATTAGAACTCTAACTGGATGACAAGTGCTTCTTCAGAGTAGGATACACGTCTAAACCTGTTTTGATTAATCATCATAAATATCCCCATGGCATGTTTCTTAAAAACCAGTTTTTATTGAGATATAATTCACATACCATACAATTCACCCGTGTAAAGTATACAATTCAATGAATGGTTTTTAGTATATTCACAGATATGTGCAACCATCACCGTAGCCAATTTTAGAATATTTTCATCACCACAAAAAGAAGTCCCATACTCTTTAGCTGTCACCTCACCTCTTTACCTCCATTCCTAAGCAACCACTCGTCTACTCTCTGTCTCTATAGATTCCTCTGTTCTGGAAAGTTCATGTGAATGGGCTTACATAATAATGCTGTTATCACTTGTGTACAAGGTTTTGTGTGACCATACATTTTCATACTTACAAATAGAACTGCCAGGACCTGTGCCATCTTTAAATAGCTGATCCTCTATAAAAATCTGCTGGGAAATTCTTCTGTCTTCTATCCCAATTTTACACTAAAACTTATCTTTAAATTTATCCTTCCCTCAAAAACATGAACATGGACATTTTTCCTTCCAAGGGGATAGCATTTTAAGAATTAACTGAAGATGAAATAATATGCATGAAATTATGTTTTTCCCTTTCTTGACCTCCTGCAAACTCAGATATTGCATTTATAGTGAGAACTTAGAACTGTGCCAAGAATGTAGTATTTCAGGTCGTAGGCCCTTGGGCAAATTGAACAATCCAGCTAGCTTAGGGTAGATTTCATCAGGGATGCGCATCTGAGATAATTTTCTTCCTTCTTTATTCTAAGAAAGGGAACTCTTCCAACAATGATAATCAAGTAAATTATTTTTCACAGACATTCTGACTTAATAAAAGAAAGAACACCTGATAGAGTAGAAATATAAATATTTTTTAGAATTTCCTTTTGCCCAGAATCTTTCAAGAAAAATGATTCATGGAATCTCTTAGTTGCCTTAAAATGTTGTAATCACACTTCAACAATAAACCTGGAGCCAACTAGTTTGAAAAACCCACGATATTTCAGCATTAGGGAATAAAAATCCGTGTGTTTCATATGGGAAAGAATGTTAAAGATCACAAATTTCAACTCTTTCTTTAAAAAAAAACCTAAAACTGAATCTCAGAAAAGTTAAGTGTCAAATCACACCTATGTAGTAGCATTACTCCAAACTGAAATCCAGGTCTTCTGATTTCCCACGCCAGAAAACTTTCTTCTGAATCAAGATGCATAAGTCAGACTTCAAAACAGTAAAAAATTGTCCTATTTTGCTATATTTTGGAGGGTAATCAAGAAAAGTTTAATATAAGATTGGACTTCTGTGTCATTATTTCTCTGAAGGAGCTCATGAATATAGTCATAGATTCAATTCTTATGGGGACTGAAGAGTAAACAAATTTGGGGATCTCTCAAGAAAAAAATGTTTACAAAATTCCCACACAAAAATAGGTAGAGGGCCTTAGAAGGGGCTGGTGTAACTAAGGGGCTCTCAAGCTTAAGCTTCGCAGTAAATTAGCCTGTGTAAATTCCTGTTATTTCATTCATTCCTTTGTTCCCCGAAGTCAGACACAGGCAGGTAAAAATCTTCATTTTACAGCAGTGAAAAATAAAGTACAAATAGGTGATAGGACTCTTTCAAAGTCAAGAGTAGTCCCATGTCTTCTCTCCCCTAATCCTACAACACAACCTCCCAGAAACAGAGAACTGTTTTGGTTAGTTGTTGCTACTGTCTGCCACTAATATTTACCAGTTATTCTGAGCTAAGAAATCTTGCTTATGGTACTTTCACTTTGAAAATGAAACTGGAAGACAGTTGCTTTTTATGCCACTCTGATCATATTGCCCATTGTGATCCTCTCTCCCAGCATGTGAGGACTGGAAAGGGATTTGAACGATCATCTACTTAGCAAAGAATACAGAAGTGGCTGGGGTCTACTGATTATCACAGTAATAATGACCTTCAGACCACGCCTGGGTCAACTGACATTAAATATTATAAAAAGACTATTCCAAGCACCTTTTTAAGACTATGCATGCTTAAAAGTAAAAATATCGATTCTTTTGGTTTCTTAAAGAGATTTATTTCCTCCCTCCTTTAAAAACAAAACAAAACTTTTATTTATTTTAAGTGTGTTTTTCCAGGACCCATCAGCTCCAAGTCATGTAGTGGTTTCAATCTAGTTGTGGAGGGCGCAGCTCACAGTGGCCCATGTGGGGATCGAATAGACAACCTTGCTAAGAGCACCATGCTCCAACCAACTGAGCTAACTGGCTGCCCCTTCTTCCCTCCTTAACAACAACAACAACAACAAAAAAGTGGAGAGGATGTTTAGGTTGAGAGACAGAAGGGAAAGGAAAAGCTCCTTTGGATTTCTTAACTTTAACACTGAAAGCTTTTGTGCTTTCTGATACTCTGATGTGAGGCAAGCAATTTGGTATCAATTATGCATCAATTTGGGAAAAAAGGTACCTCTCATGAGTAAAAAACAGTACAAAAATGGTTCTGATTTGTCTATGTAAATTCCAAACTATTCTAATAGATTTGACCAAGCTTTTGAAATCTTCACTTTTCGTTGTAACTTAGTCATATGTATATATGAAAACTTTAAGTAACTATAATACATAATGGTGATTTACTCTTTAAAACAGGGTTTCTTAAACTTGATTAATATTCAAATCCCTTACAAAAAATACTCACAGATCCCTAATTTTTTCTTAAATTTTGTAGTCACTCAGTTTATTTATTCATCCATATCATATATTCATCCATTCACCAAATATTTATTAAGCGCCTAATATGTGCCTAGTCCTAAACAAGGCTTTAGATTCTTCCCTACTCTCATAGGAATTATTTTCTAATAATACTGATATGTCAGATACCAATAAATATTACAAAGAAAAAGAACATAAAGCAGGGTGGGTGGTCACGATACATCTCTGAGAAGTTAACAGTGGAGCACCGACCTGAAGGCTAAAGGAAGTGAAGGCAAAGCCCTGAAAATACCCAGCAAGAAAGAGTGGTCCAGGCAGAAGAAGGAGCAAGTGTGGTGGATTTCAGGAAGAGCCAGGCCAGGCCAGTGTGGCTAGAACAGAGTGAGCAAGGAGGAGTGCAGCTGGAGAGGAGACAGGGCCTTCCAGAGCACCATTAAGACTCCGGATTTTATTGTAAGTGAGCCGGGATGCTACTGAAGCATTTTGGGAGAGAAGTGACTTATGTATTTTTAAAAAAAGGAAAGAAAAGAAAACCCCTCTGACTACACTGTGGAAAACAGATTGTACGGACATTAAAAATAGGGAGACCTGGAAGAAAGCCATCCCAAAAGATCAGGTAAGAAAGGATGGCAGCCAGTGCCAAGTGATGGTGGAGGTAGCGAGAAGTGGTTAAACTCTGGAACAGCGGAAAAGGAATAGCCCATGGGCTTTGCTGCTTTGCCTGAATATGACAGGAAGAGAGAAGTCAAGAATGGCTCGAAAGTTTGTGAGCTGAGCTACTAAAAGATGAAATTGCTCCTTCATAAAACTATAATCAACTTCTGATAGCTTTTACTTATATACAACTTAGATAAGACAGATTCACAACCCCTCCTCAAATCAAAGTTAACAACACTGATTTAATATAACAGATGTTATTATTTTGTTGATACAATCACTCCCCAAACAAACATGGCCCCATTCACCATGTGTCGGGTTTTGTAGTCCGGTGTGCTTACTCGGCATGTGACGGCTTAATTCTCCCACTTTACTCTGCCCACATTCCTGGGGAAACGTCATTTATACAGCCTGATGTGACATCATCTGGACTTCACAAAGTGAGAGTCCAACAGCTATGTATTAATTCCACTTCCATAATTTCCTTATTACTTTGAGACAATTACAGTGGTACCACTTGGCATTGGGCTACGGCAAACACAAACTCTGGCCCTGCAGTAACAGCAAACTACAGCACTGCTTGGTAACAAGGTGGTCATCCAGAGAATCCACTATGTATTATTCTGTTAGGAGACAATCAGCAAAATGAGAACACAGCATTAAAAAAATCTCACCCAGCATGTTTAGACCTATTTTCATATTCCCAGGAGTCTGTGGATCTACTTGAAAACACTCTTAACTGGAGTAATACCTTACGCAATGTGGGTGGGTTACAAAGATTGACACTTAAGGCTGAACCTGCATACAGTTCAAATTATCATTGAAAATCCCAGTCAGTATGCATAGTTTTGTTCATAAAACCCTTTAAAGTAATTCTCATATACAGTTCCGGTTGGGAACCACTGAGTTAGTCTAAAGGAAAAAAGAGTCACTCCATAAAAAGAATTCTTAACCTTATTTTTGTAGCACTGACCTCTTTGGCAGTGTGGTGAAACCTGTGGACACCTTCTCAGAATAATGTTTGAAATGAAAAAAGTTAATCACTTAAAATTACAAAAGACACCAATTATATGGAACTAAAGTTATCAAAATAGTAAACAAATTTGTGATACAGCAGCATATGTGCTTCTTTATTAATTCCTTTAGTAACGAGAGCTAGTAGGGAGTCTGATTAAACACAACAATTTCAAAGAGCAATGAACATAAACAGTATTTTGCGATTCCTATAACTGTAATATGTTATAAAATATCTGTGATTATTGAAAAAGTCTCAGGTATTGCTAATACTTGTGTGGTTTGTTGTCAATGTTTATAAATTATAGAAAATGCTGAATTTCAGTTAGAGGTTAATAAACAAAACCAATAGTTTCTAACATATTCCTTGATCTACAGAAATATGGGCATTTATACCACTCTCTCCTCTAGACAACCAGTATAAATGGGTAAGGAATTCTAAAGAGTTCCTTCCTATATGCAGAGTTTACCCCATTCTGTTTTCTCTCAAGCCTTTATTACCTCTCTTAATAGAAATAGAAATGTTGTGAGGATTAAATGAGATAATATATGGCACGTATGTAGCAAGTACAGAACAACGGTTTGGTAGATGTGGTTCTAATGCTTATTTGATCACATCCATATAATATGCATTATTATTTGAAAAACTGTAGAGAATAACTTGGCATTTCCCACTGTGGTTCCACTGCACAGCTTTTACTCCTGTGCCTTTTGGCATTGGTGGTCTCCTTACCGTAGAATTTTACCTGACATGATGGGAGTTTTTTGAAATGCATGATGCTGCTCCATCATAAGTACGAAGGAGAACAGTCACTGTCAAGTTTTTGTGTTTATTTGTTTGATTTGTGGCAAATAATAGAAAATAACTCTGGCTAACTTAGATGACTTTTAATAAGAAAATATACCTATTTGGTCTTCATTCTGGTTCTGGTACAGAGCTCCTAAACCTCTCAGAATTTCCTAAGTGATAAGAGCAATAAAGGTGAAAAGAGAGTCTTTTGTTATTCATAACAAACCCTTTTCAATCACACCTGAGTTTATGTTAATGAGGTGACTTCAGCAAAGCCTCTAAAAAGGGGAGGCTGGTTGCCAGGGGGAACCAACCCAGATTAGAAGGTTGGGATTTTCAGGCCTATCCCCTGACCTCTGGGTAGGAAAGAGGATCTAGAGATAGAGTTCAATCACCAATGGCCAGTGATTTAATCAATCACGCCTATGTAGTGAAGCCTCCATAAAAAACCCAAAAGGAGAGGGTTCAGAGAGCTTCCAGCTTGGTGAACATCCACGTGCGGGAGGGTGGTGCACTCCAATTCCATGGGGACAGATGCTCCTGTGCTCAGGACACTTCTGGAGGTCACGCTATACACTCTCCAGCTGTCTGTTCATCTGTATCCTTTATTCAGTATCCTTTAAAATTGGTAAACATAAGTAAATGTTTCTCTGAGTTCTGTGATCTGCTCCAGCAAATTAATCAAACCCGAGGAGGGGGTTTTGGGAGCCTCCGATCTATATAGCTGGTAAGTCAGAAGCATAGGGAACAGCTTGGACTTGCCACTGGTGTCTAAGAAGGGGGCGTGGAGCACAGTCCTGTGGGACTGAGCCTTTAGCCTGTGGGAGCTGATGCCATCTCCAGGAAGGCAATGTCAGAGTCAGGTTAACTGTTTGGTGGTGTTAGGAAACACACCTCAGTAGGCTATCTCACAGAATGGCCCAGGAAGTTCAGAAATGAGGAGGCCCCTAGAAGGGCAAAGGTACAATCAAGATCTTGCCACAGTAACTGTCTACTGATGAGGTTGCCATTTGTTTCTGCTCTGCCAGACTCTTAGCACCTTCACAACTGCCACAAACCATCTCTGTTGTGTCCTGAGCTCTCCAGATTCAAAGTCCCGGAGGGAAGCATCTGATTGACCAAAGTCACAGGCCAACTGCCAGGCAACTGAGAAAGAAACACCGACCTACACTTCTTCGTGCCCATCGCAGGTGGAGGAAGATGGGCACCCTCCTCTCCAAAGCAGGATGACCCACACTGTTGGTATCTGCTCATTAACGATCCAGACCCACATCTCAGAACAGAAGATAAGGGCAAACTTGGATTTGGAGTGTCCTGGTTTCTAATTCTATCTCCTTAATCTATGACCCTGCAACCTGAGTAAGTGTTATTTGTTTAAGTTTCTTCAATATATACAAAATCTTACCTTTCTCGTGAGTTTAGTAAGAGGTATAGTGAGTGACCCTGAAGCAGGGTCATCTCTTCATTCAACATTTACTGGGTCCCCGCCCTGCTTAAGACATCATGCTAAATGCTGGACAAATGACATGTGTCCACCAGAAACGTGTCATCTAGAATCAGTGAGTGTTGCCAAGTACTATACAAGTTCAAAAGAGGGAGAACTTCTAATTCTCCAAGGAGTGGGGGATAAGAATGGACAGGTGATTGGTGGATCACGGAAGGGATGGCATTTGGATGGCTCCATACAGAACATGCTGAATTTTTATAGGAAAGGGTGGGAGCGAACGATCAGAGGTTGCAGCATGTGTGGAAATGGCAAGTGACTTAAGTGGTTCTGCAGAGAAGGGACAGGATCCTTTTGAAACAAAACAGGAAGAGCGTATTGGGTCCAGATTGTCAAAGAGCTTGAATATCATGCACAGGAGTTAAAGCTTTTTTTCTATAAATGATGAGATAGATTAAATTAGAATCAGGCTTCAAGAATAATACTCTAACCAAGAATAATACTCTAACCACAATGAGGTATCACCTCACACCTGTTCCAATGGCTATTATCAAAGAGACAGGAAACCAGTGTTGGCGAGGATGTGGAGAAAGGGAACCCTGGTGAACTACTGACAGAAATGTAAATTGGTGCAGCAGCTATGGAAAACAGTATGGAGGTTCCTCGGAAAATAACAAATTAAAAACAGAACTACCATATGATCCAGCAACTCCACTTCTGGGGATTTATCTGAAGGAAATGAAAACACAAACTCGAAAAGATATCTGCACCCCCATGTTCAGTGCAGCATTATTTACAATGGCCAAGACATGAAAGCAGCCTAAGTGTCCATCACTGGATGAATGAATCAAGAAAATGTGGTCTATGTGTATACAATGAAATATTTTTCAGCTATAAAAAGGAAGGAAATCTTGCCATTTGCAACAACATGGATGGACCTGAGGGCATTATTACGCTAAGTAAGTCAGAAAGAGAAAGACAAATACCTATGATCTCACTCAGAAGTGGAATCTAAGACAAAACAAAACAAAGAAACAAAAACCCCTCCAAACTCATATATACAGAAAATAGATTAGTGATTGCCAGATGCAGGGATAGGGGTGGAGGGGTGGGGGTGGGGGGTAGCGTGAAGGTGGTCAAAAGGTACAAACTCCCAGTTATATAATAAGTAAGTCATGGGGATTATGTAATGTACAGCAGGGTGACTATAGGTAACACTGTATTATATATTATGTACATAAGTTGCTAAGAGAGTAAATCTTAAAAGTCATCATAAGAAAAAAATTTGTAACTATGTGTGGTGATGGACATTAATTACTTATTGTGATTATCTTTTAGTAACATATACAAATATTGAATTATTATGTTGAACACCTGAAACTAATATAATGTTATATGTTAATTATATCTCAACAACGACAACAACAAAGGAATAACACTCTAGCTGTCTAGCAGTAATACACAGGCTTGGCTGGAAACATTTTGCTTCAAAACGTTGTATACACATCATAGAAAAAGAATTAGAAGAATACAGACCAAAGTGTGAAAAGTGATTATCTTTGGGTATTGGGAATATTGTCATTTCCTGTTTTCTTTTTATCTTTCTGTATTTTCTGTATATTCTGAACATACATAACCTTGTAATGAAAAAAGTAAGTTAAAATATTTTTAAAAGATTGAATTGGAATAGAAGGCAACTAGAGCCGGGAGGTCAGGTTAGGGATACCGAACAAAAATGGCAGTCTTATTCTAGAATGTCGGCAATGAAGTTGAAAGCAGAAGGCAGGTGCCATGCCGTGGCTTCCTGAATCTGGATGCAAGAACAACACTGTAATTGTGAGGCACAGAGCCAGCAATTAACTAGCTGTATTGCCTGGAAAAGACACGGGAGTCAAAGCTGGCTCTGAGGCTCTAAGAACAAGTGACACGGAAGACAATTATTCTGTGAACAAAAATAGGGAATTTAGTGGAAGGAATCAGTTCAGTGGGAGAAAGATGATGAATGCTTTTCTAGCCAAATTAACTTTTAACTGTTAGATGGGCATCCAGGTAGAGATGTACAGCAAGTAGAAAGAAATGGAGGTTAGAATTCAGGGAAAATGACAGAACTAGAAATTTAGATCTATAATTATTTGTAAAGGTAGATAAGAAACTCAGGAAGGAAGGAACTATGGTAACTCAGGCAAAGAATGCAAGGAGAAAAAGTTGAGGATAAGACCTTGGGGAAATATTCCAAAGTTGAATTCTTAGTGAATGTCAGCACTACGTACAATATAATATTTCTAGAATTAAGCATTCACTTCATTTTATATATCATCAAAAGATTAAAATGACTTCCCTAACAAATTGAGATGAATAGTCAGAAGAATATTATCAGAAATAAAATTCGTATTTTTATATGACTCTGGCTTTTTGCTTCATGTCAATTATTAAACAAGAAAAATCCCTTGTCTCTCTGTCTTTGGAAATGTATTTTCAAAAATTATGTGCACTACAGTAATAAAATGAACCAACTGACTTTTTTTTCCTGGTCATGGGGCTAGTAAAGACAATTTCTAAGTTCCATTTCTATCCTAAAAGTCTATGATTTTAGCATGTTGGTCAGCTTTAAAATATTTTATTTAGATTCACACACACAAAAACACGCTGAGTTCAATATAACTAAAATTCCCAGCAATTTTCACTTTAATTGTCCCAAAGTCAAGTAAAAGAAAAACCCAAGATATAAACACCTTTAGCCTCTGCAAATTTGACCTGCCACTGATAACCAAATACATGAAGGTACTGTGAAAGCCCTATATTTTACAACTTTTAATACCCTGCTACAGGATTACAATATCAGGCACTGCCATTAATAGAACATACAGAAATCAGAGCTTTGAAAATAAACCTTCTTATAGCTAATGAAGGATAATCTGGCATGCATTGTTTTCCTAAAATGTCACAGCTGTTAGTAAGTTCTTTTTTTGTTGTTGTTTCTTTGGGACTATTTCTCTCTGGTCTCCACTTTGTTGCCCTAAAAATAAAAATTTTCATGAAGCACAATCAGATTTAGGAACCTCAAATCTTCCAAATTAAATTGCACACACTTAAATTTATATTTACTTCTTTGGGAAAAGGTCCTCTTTACCTCTGCTGTGATCTGATTGTGTCTCTCTAAAATTCAGATTTTGACAGTTTAACCCCCCAATGTGACTGTATATGGAGATAGGGGAACTAATTAAGGTTAAATGAGGTCATTAAGAGTGGAGCTCTAATTCAATAGGATTAGTGACTTGACAAGAAGAGAAAAAAAGAAAAGATCTCTCTCTGTCTTCCTCACCTGACACATGGAAGGAGGAAAGGCTGTGAGAGCACCCCTCCAGAAGACAGCCATTCTGCAAGCCAGGAAGAGATCTCACCAGAAATCTAACAGGGTGGTATCTTGATCTTGGATTTCCCACACTACAGAACTGTGAGAAAATACATTTCTGTGCTTAAACCACCCAGTCTATGGTATTTTGCTATACTAGACTAAAGAGACTAAGATAGCCTCCTTAAGAAATGTTTGGATTGAGGTTCGGACTATTTTCAAATGGTTACAAATTAGTAGCCAAAATGAATTCTTTTTCAGGTAGCTAGCAAAGCTGATTCTTTTCTTTGAAAAATATATCGTGATGATTCAAAGAACTGGGTAGAAATAGAATTCCATGAAATAGAAGAGAAAGGTTATAATTATTTCATTAATCTCCATCCAATAACTTAAAAAAAAAATCACAAATAAGGTAGCTAGAGTACACATACTTAAGTGTAAAATCTTGACCTAAAAATCTGTTTCCAAAGACTCTACACTTATTTGATCTTTCAACAATACTGCCTCTGAATATGAACCTGAAATGTATAAATTCCACAAGATATAAGTGATTACAAGTACTTTCTTGTTTAGGTATTTAAAGCAATTTCTTCATCCTGGAGTAGTTTACTTTAAACTTGGAAGCTGAATAAACGCTATCAGCTCTCTATAATACTACCAGATTTTAAAAACTCTTTAAAATTGTTCACGAATGGAATCCAGCCGCTATACTACTGCCAGCATTATCAACCTAAAAGTACAGTCTGACCATGGCCATTGTCCAGCTGAAAGCCCTTTAATCCCATCAGGTACAGGATGTAACATCCAAACTTCTTGTAGCTAGCTAGCAAAGGAAACCCTCTGTGATCTGCTTCTTGCCTGTTCTTAAACCCTGTCCTTAGGAACTATCAGGCCTCACACGGGGGACCCGGCGACCTCAAACTACTTCCCTGGGACATCACGAAGCACCTGGTGGCAACCCCTTTCTTCTCCTTCCTAGATTAACTAGAATTTGTTCAAGAATCTGCTTACATAAGGACCACTTCAGGGGAACTTAACTGACTCTTAAGCTCTTAAGCTGGGTAGGTATTTTCCTTTATGTCCCACAGAAGGATGCTGTCAAAAGTTGTTGTTTTTTTCTTTTTAGTTGGAAACATGCATCTTGTAATTAGAGTGTCATTCATGGGGTATAAACATTTCTTATGTGCACTGTACAAGCACAAGCTTTAGGTTGCTTTGGTAAATGTCTCCCTGTCAGGACCACGTGCTGCTAGAGGACCGGGGTCATATTTATATCACTGGTGCCTAACACACCGGCTGCACACTCCATGTGGCCAAGAAATGCTGTTGAATTAAACTAATTCAGATATCAAATGTATTAAGACATTTATAATTTAGGGAACGCCATGGTAAGTATTTTTGTTAAGCAAAACACTCCGTGCTTTTTTCCTACAGGTTGCTTTACTTAGAATGGATTTGACCGTTATTTTAGAAATGTACTATTTTATTGAACAATATGGTACTCAAATGTCAATAACTTCAGAATTACCAGCACTCCCAACTTACTTAAGAACCTATTTCTTTTAAGGAATGTCTTAAAGAAGTGGCATTTGACATCATCCCTTATTTAAATGTCTAGAAACCCCTTTGGAGTCTGAGTCGACCTGTATTGGTTTATAAAAATTGAAATAAAAGCTATATAACATATTCAACAAAAATTTAATCCCGGTTATACAATACTTTTTCCATGTGGGTAGTCATAATACATGGTATCCTTGCATTAAGTAGCTTAGAATCCATTACCTGGGCCTGCCTTCAGTCAGTAAGTCTAAAATATCACTTATTTGGTTTATAGGAGTTCATGCAGTCTTCGATTAGGATATTTTGAATATTCATTCATTGTTGCCTTTGACAAATGAAGTCATCTTAAAACAAACATAACAGAAAAGAGAAAATCAAGAAGCATTTATTCTACACTATTATAGACACTGAAGGTAGCAAGAACGAAGAATAACCTTCATTAGTAGGACCCAGTTTAATGCAATCAAAACCATCACATACTAACATTTATTCAATGTGCACTATGTGCCAGGTACTGTGTATTATTTCATTTAACCCTTAACACGACACTGTGAAAGAGTAAGTATTATTGATTTCATTTTACAGGTAAAAATCTGAGGCCCAAATTCACAGAGCTCATGCAGAGTAGAGCTGGGATTCAAATCCAGACTGTCTAACCTCAAGCCCAGTCTCTTAACCACCACAGTATAGTTTTCAGTTAAATCACTGTATGTAAGATATCAGAAATTAATGACTTGATAAATTATAAAGGATTCCATCTAACCTACAACATTCCTGAATACTAACCATTTAATCATTTGGATTTGCTTTACCCAAGGCCAAACCAGAAGGTCAAGCTTCTCCCATGTAACTTTCTTTTTACTTTGTGATTAAAAAAAAAAAAAGGCAATATCATCACTGAGACTTTCTGATCAGTGAAAAGTAGTGTGTCAATTTAAGACATGGGAAGCCTAAGTATTCCAAAATCTGAGGTTATCCTGTCCTGGGATTTTCAGATATAACTTCATACCCCAGAAAGGTAGTATTTAAAATTTGAAACTCTTGCCTAATTTCTAATGTTGAAAGGATAACTCAGCATTCTTAGTTACCTTTAATTTTGCCTTGCCACTGGCAGATAAGGCAAGCATCCATACATGTGGATAGAATACATGTTAGAGCAGTTTATTCCCGTTCAAAGTTGCCTAATACTCTTTCAGCAATTCTCCCATAGGGACAGCCTTTTACAAAAGTATATGAATCTATATTCTAGCTAATACACAAATAAACACAAGAAATCAATATTAAACTGCTTTAAAAAAGTAAACAGTCCTATAACAACCGACTTGGGATATTTCAAAATTCTTAAATTAACTTTGGGGGTAGAGAAAGTGTAAAAGAAACTGAACTTAATTAGTATCCAGAAGGCTGTTAGCAATACATAGTAAAGCTTTATCCTTAAGGTGTTTAAAATGTAGAGGGAGAGATGACCTACATAAGCCAATAATGATACCTATAGTAAATTCAATCACCTCCTAAATCTTGCTTCCAACCTCTCCCATACTTGGCCCAAATTGTCATTTGGTACTTTATTTGTACTCTTATTACAACATACGAGTATACTGCATATATTCTTTTGGTATCCGGCTTTTTGTCACTCTATATTATAATTTTGAGATTCATCCACATTGTTGAATGACAGATACTCGATTTGCTGATGGATTGGATTGAGGATAAAAGAGAAAAACAGTAATTGAGGATGATTTCAAGCTTTTTGACAGAGCAAACTGGAAAAATGGAGGTGCCATTAACTGAGAAGGAAAGTGGTCAGGAAGAAAAGGCTAGAGAAAGATGATCAGGAGTTAGGCTTTTCACATCTTGATCACCCAAGTAGAGATATGAGTCATATTCTGTATGTAGATCTGGAGTTCAGACGTGAGGTATGAAACGGAGATTTAAATTTGGGACTTGTCAGCATATTGGTAAAGGTATTAAAGCCATAGTACTAGATGGGATCACCAAGGATACGAGATGGATAAAAAGGAAAGGCGCCCGCGGTCCAAGCTCTGGGACATCCCAACTTTAAGAGACTGGGGAGAAAAGGAAGAACCAACAAAGGAAACTGAGAAGGAACGTCCAGGAAGACAAAAGGAAAAGGAAGAGTGTGGTACCCTAAAAGTCAAATGGAAAGTTTCAAAATGGCAGGAGAGATAACTGTGTCAAAAGCTGCTGAACAATCAAATAAGAGATTAAAATTGGCCATCAGACAACTCTTGGGGAGTTTCCCTGAGAAGGGGAGCAAAGAAACGGAGAGGATGCTGGGAGGCAAAGTGAAATGAAGAGTTTTTTTGTCTGTGTGTCTTTAAGACGGGAGAAATAAGAACATGTATATGTAGGTTGATGGTAATGAGCCAGGACGAGGAAAAACTGGTGTTGGTGGAGAGAAGGGCGAATTGCTGAAGTTTATCCTTGAGTGGACCAGGGAAGGTGAGATCTAATATATCAGTACAGAAATCAGCTTTAGATAGGAGCCTGGAGAGTAATCTATGTGGCAATTTACTTGCTTTGTAACTTTCGGCAAGTTACTTAATCCTTTTAATCTTCAGTTTCCTTATCTGACCATAAAGACAAAAGATCACAGAGAGTCTGGACTTAAGATGGTTCTATTTAGGATTTTTCAATGCAAATGATTTGCATTTAGTAGAAACCATATTTCAAATTCTGAATTTTGATCTTTTCCCAGGCTTGCAGTACGTGGTAAGACACTCTCTCATGATGCTGGGCACTGGCACTGGCAGCGAGCCCCAGCTCCCATGTGCCAATCACCTGGCAGCCCAGTCAGCCACGTGATTATGAGGGACCACCACCACGACACTAGTGTATTCATTCTGTCTGACGGTTTTTGTCCAATGGTAGGCTAATGTAAGTGTTCTGAGCACATTTAAGGCTAAGCTGTCAGACTCAGTAGATGAGGCGTATTCAATACATTTTCAACTTACAGTATTTCCAATTTAGGATGGGTTTATCAGGACGTAACCCCATAGTAAGTCAAGGTGCCTCTGTATCTGTTTTAGAGTTGTCCTGAGGGTTAAATAAGAAAGCATATGTCTGGCCCTTGGTAAATAGTATAATACATGTGAGCTATGTCCTCTTCCCTCTCTTTATTTATAACTTAAAAAAACAAACAAAAACTAACCACATTTTATCTTGTGTAATAATTTTTAAAGCAGTATATTTTTCTTCCCTTTTCAATAATAAACTTCTTGAAGGCGGGAATGGTCTTTTGGCTTTGTACGCCCGAGCACAAAGGTCTTAACTGAAACAGCTTCTCAGTAAATATTCTCTGACTTTTATTTCAACAATGTAGGAAGCAAATTCTATGGCATATACAAGTTGCCAACAATGTAAGTAAATCTGTTTAGTCCTCTAATTTTCAGTCTGGTTAGTCAATTGTTTAAAAAAATCTTTGCCCTCTTTTGATGAACATACATATCTCATGTTCTTTTTTTAAAGGATTTAAAATTTCAAAGTATCACCTGCACCCAATCTAAGGACCACACTGCATCTCCAGAGTCACTTTCTAGTGTAAAAATGGGAGGAATGAGCATAATGTGATTAGAGTAGGCAGCAGCTAACACATAATCTTCATATTCCAATTGATTCAGGTTCCCTAGAATGCCCTGGTGTAATATACTCGTATGACATACTGGCAAATGACCAGGTCACATACGTGTGTGTATGGATGTTAGATGCTGCAGAGGAATGAGAAAGAGAAAAATGACAAAGCAAAACATGGCAAAAGCTTAAAATTTGGTGAATCTAGGTAAAAAGTATATGGGTCTTTTTGAATTCTTGTAACTTTTCTGTATGTTTGAGGGAAAAAAAAGACATGAGATGGGAAGAACAGCAATTACCTCTCTTTAATTAAATAGCAATTTGATTTTGACTTTGACAATATAACATCTAGGCCAGCATTTAACCTCTATACCTCAGTTTATTTTCCTGTAGAATGGGTGACAATTTTCCTGTCTTCACAGTTAAAGAATACGTTTAATTGTTCTATATGCATTTTAAAACTTTTGAAAATGCCAAAGTCCACCCCACCACCCCATTTTGCTTTCTTCTGCCTTCTTAAGCTGCCACCAATGGATTTCATGTAAACTCCCTTACATTTTTCTCCTTTGATTCTAAATGTAAAAAAGGAATGCCAACTAGAGCGTCTATAGGTTTAGATGCTCTTTAGTCAACAACACCTAAACATTTGAAAAGAATGAATATTTTAAACCACATTTAGCACACTACATCTAGAGTAGCTATTATAAACTTAATGTAGATAGACAGGCAGAACTGGGTCATTATATATGAATATGGATTTTTAAACAACTGTAATACAGGAAGCAGGTTTGACCAATGAATAAAGCCACTGTTCTTTGGCTAGTAAACTGTCTCAGAAAATAGACAAAAACCACCTATTTGACTACTTTTAGCGAGCACATGCACTGCTTCCTACACCACAGTTTTTCCGACTTCTGTGTGTGTTACACATTTATCTTATCTCTCTGGTCTCGATTTTGCTACCCCTGTAAAGATTTGTCTTTCCTGTGATTTGTGAGAATTTTTTAAATGGTTGATATTGGCCTCAGTTGTGGCAGAAGCGAACAAGGTAAAAAGTTGCCCTGAGAACTGGAATGGAAGGTGAAGGGCTTCAAAGCATGAGTTTTTAAAACCTCAGATACCAGTCACTAGCTAAATAAGGAGAAGCTATACTATTGTAACTATTCCTCAGGTGTCATGATGCTAAACCCTGTGATCTGGCCCTTCCTTAATTTCCTCACTGCGTTCCGTATCCTTCTCTGCTGCCTTTTCGCCATACTTCAGACACCCTGGCTTTCTTTTCATTCCTCAGAGCTTCATAGGGCTGGCTCCTTCTTGATTTTGTGATCTTTGCGCCAATGTCACCACCTAGGGAGACCCTCCCAAGCCGCCGCTATTAAAGTACTTTTTCTCTCTCTCAGTGACTATCATCACTCTGTTTACTTTACATCATAGAACTTGACCTGATCTGAAATTATTTCATTGTATTTGTATTTTATTGTTTGTTTGTATTTTTATTGTTTGTTTCCTATCTGTCCTGTTCACTGCTAGTATTCTCTCAGCAAATATTTGTTAAAAGAATAAAAGGAGGGCCGACTACGTGGCTCAGGTGGTTAGAGCTCCATGCTCCTAACTCCGAAGGCTGCGGGTTCAATTCCCACATGGGCCAGTGGGCTCTCAACCACAAGGTTGGCAGTTCAACTCCTCGAGTCCCTCAAGGGATGGTGGGCTCCGCCCCCTGCAACTAAAATTAAACGTGGAAACTTGAGCTGAGCTCCAGGATGGCTCAGTTGGTTGGAGCATGTCCTCTCAATCACAAAGTTGCTGGTTCGACTCCTGCAAGGGATGGTGGGCTGCGCCCCTACAACTAGCAACGGAAACTGGACGTGGAGCTGAGCTGCGCCCTCCACAACTAAGACTGAAAGGACAACAACTTGACTTGGAAGAAAGTCCTGGAAGTACACACTGTTCCCCAATAAAGTCCTGTTCCCCTTCTCCAATAAAATCTTAAAAAAAAAAAAAAAAAGAATAAAAGGAGATACCCAAATTATGTTCTTATACTGGAATCAATCACACGGTAAAAAGTGATCTGCAAAATCCTACTAAGAACCCAAAAGAATGTCATAATAGTCAGGAATGTAGATAACACAGTTGGTAATGTCAGATTAGATGACCATATATAAGGTGCTTTTTATTTTAACCTAAACTATTTCTCAGAAATAGTTCACTCCGTATCTCAAACCTTCCTAACAAAGTCTCTCAAATTCCAAGGTGTTCTCACAATTTCTTTTGAATAATAGATTATTAATTGGTGAAGACATATTAGTCTGAAATGACCCCCATTACTGCTACTTTGGATGCTTACAGAGGTCACTAAAAATAAAAGGGAAGTTTAACAACTATTCTTGAATGTATCATCTCCACATTTTTAAGTACTACATTGGGAATTCTCAAACTTTGATGTGCATCCATCACCTGAGTATCTTGGAGATGCTGAGTGTCAGAAGGTCTGGGAACTGAGATCCTGTATTTCTAATAAGCTCCCAGGTCACTGTTAATGGTCCATGGACTGTTAGGGCGAGCAGGCAGGCACACGATGAAGTGTTGTAAACAAGGCTCTGTTGCCACTATATTTTTATGATTTTAAAATGTACATTTACATACATAGGAAAGAAGAAGAGCACGCTGGGCAGCTGAAAGCTCAAAGGAGTTGGGAGCTTTTCATAAAGCTATTGCTACTAATTTACCCTTGTCCCCCATAAATTCAAGTCTGTTTATAAAACCAGGGTTTTTTCAAGGCAGCACCTTTAATCAGAATTAACTATTATACTTAAATAAAAAAAGGAAAAGCAAATTAATTTAAAACTCCATTCTCTATCTCCCAATGCTCCAAATAATTTCATTTTAATCAGTATACATAGAAGTGTTAAAGTTAGAAAGGGTGCACTAGTTTTGGCAGTAAAATTTGGGTGATTTTGCTAGTTAAAATGTTTTATCATCTTCTAAAATCTTGTCAGTTCTCCGTAGGTCATTAACTTATACTACAATTTTTAAATAGATAGGCTATACTAGTCCTAGTTTTCTTAAGACCAAGTAGTTAAGACCAAAGATTACATAAGATTAAATTGAAAGGATAATTATACAAAAGAAGTTAAAGTAAACCAAAAATAGGATCCCTCAAGTATGTAAAACATTAAAATCTTCCCAAAACTCTGAAAAAATTCACTTGTTTCAGCATTTTTTACTCCCTTCATATAGGTAAACTCCTTAATACAAAACATAGACTCAAAACCTTTTACATTTTACAGCTATACTGAGATGAGAATATAGTACCATTTAATAAAAAGATAATAGCTCATAATGGCAAATCAAAACAAGTTCAAAATATGTTCTGAGATGCCTTTTTATAGGTCTAAGGTAATTAAGGTTTCTCACAGTTTTGTGAACTATTATTAACAGAGGTCTATTTGTGTCTAGTTTAAATTAGTAAAGGTTATTTTTTTATTTTAAGTGTTTATTCTTTGTGCCTGATAACTAGAAAAAACAAACAAACGAAAACAAAACAGTTACAATATAAATGTATTCCTGCGGTCTCCGTTGAGGGAGTCAAGCTGTTTTGATAGAGCTCAATTTGGGGGCAGTGGGTATTTCTGCTTTCTTTTCCACCCACCCTTAACCCTGTAATTAAAGCCTAATAAGTACAAATCAAGCAGTATTACTGGGCAAGAGCCATTTCATGGGGGTATGAATTGCTTCAGTGCTAGTTCTAGAATATCAGCTGAGAAACATCATCAAAGGAAATCAAGGCGATTCCTTAGCTGATAATAAAATTGTAAAGAAACAGCAAGCTCAGTAATGCAAATGCCCCTGTGTCCATCGGAAGGACAATCTCCCCATTGACTATTTAGCAAAGACTGAAAGAGCAGGACCAAAGGCTCTAAAGATGGAAGGTGTAAGAGAAAGTCTCTCTTCTGCTCAGCACGATCCTGAATTTGCATCTGTCCGAGTGGTAACTTCCAAAACTCCGGGGAAGCAAATGTGAGCTGAATATCAAGCGATAAAAGAGATAATCCTGAGAGACTGTGAGCTTGTGTGTGTGAGGGTGGGGGTGGAGCACCAAAGAGGCGAGGATTAAGCACAGTGAACAAAAAACTCACAAACCGAAGGCTCGCCTAAGTAAAGATGAATTCAGAGCAAGGTTTCTAAACAATCTCACCACGTCAAATATACACCCACTGAAAAACCTTTAGTATATTGAAGGATGTTTTGCAAGTTGTTCTTTTGTTCCTGAATTGTGCTATTTCTGTTCCTCAGCAATTATATGTGTCTGTGGTCTAATCATTTCCTCATTCTCTGCTCATCTTTGTCCTTTTTTAGGACCCTCCCTTCCTCTTTTTTTTACCTCCCTGGTACAGCCAGAACCGACCAAAGCCAGGTCTCCTTCACGTACTGATGTTTTAGTCCGGTTTACATTTTGTTGCCCTCTCTCCTACTACAACACCTGGGTTTCCTCGGTGCTTGATAAATGTTAGATACTATAATGCAACAAGTAGCTGCAAATGTCACCATCAGGAAGGCTTGATTACAGTGGCAAAGAGGTGGAAACATCAAAGCAAAACAGCTGATGGAAGCAAAAAAAAAATCCTAGCTCTTAGCAGAGTCCCTGGTACAAAGAAAACTCAATAATGAAAGTTTGCTTAAGTGTTTTGTTGAAATTTTAAGGACCTTTGTCACTACAAGCAACCTACAGTGTTTCTCTGAAAATACGATCTAACCAGAAAATAAGCCCTAGCATGATTTTTCAGGATGACATCCCCTAAACATAAGCCCTAATGTGTCTTTTGGAGCAAAAATTAATATAAGACCCGGTCTTATTTCCGGGGAAACATGGTAGTACTTTGTAGCTAGACTCCTCCTCAAAGCTAGGAGAATTCATGAATGGTGATTCAGCAAAGACACTTTTCTTTTTTTTTTCCACTTAAATTTGCATTTATTAAAGCCTGAAGTTGTGGTCAGAGTACGTCAGAGTTCAAAGCATAACAAGAATGAGTGCATTGAAAGAAAGGCTGGAGGTGAGCCTATTTGTTTCTTCTCAGACTATACCCCTTTAACTTACACATTCCTTATGAAGAAAATGTAAATTAAAAGTGCCTCATTTAGAATATTTGTGTGCTCTCAGATATTTTTCTGGTAGCTGTCTTTGTCATACTTCTTCCCTACTCACTCATCTCTAAGTGGGGAAAATAAAACAAAGCATGCCTTTTTGCGCAGATCAAGGAAGGAAATTAGAGTGACCTGTGCTGTCCTCAATGTACTGATCATAACCACACTCCGTTGGAGGGGACAGGAGGCAGGGGGAAAAGGTTAGCCAAGAGAAAAAAATAGTTCGCGCGCCCCAGGTCTCATAAAGAATGATGGTGCAGCTTTTGTCACTCTTTCTCTCTATTGCCAACTGCAGAAGGCAGTTTAAGCATGCTGGTTACAAACATTAACTCTGAAACAAGATTACCTGTATTTAATGGTGCTTCTACCTCTGACTCACAGTATTGGCCCAGAAACGGAACTTCTCCATGCCTCCATTTTCCCATTGGGTAAATAGGGAGACGACAAATGCCCACACTTCATAGGCAGGTGTAAGAATTACATGAGATATTTTAAATAGAAGGCTCACTGTCCCATGTTAAATCACATTTAAGAAACTTGTTAGCTATTATTGCTAATACAAATCAATGGCAGTTCCTGTTTTCTCTGTCTACTGATACTCCTATAAATGGCATGTTCTTAAAGAAACAGGGATAATACCTTTCTACATCCTCAAAGTAGCTTACATTAAACATTCCATATGTTGTAGCCCATTCTTGAAGAACACAGTCACAATATTTACTTTCAGATGGCTTGCTAAGCTGCAGATGTTTTCCCTTGGATAAATCCAAAATGAAGAAAGAATACGGTAGCAGACCCTGCCTCTTGGTTACCTACCTACCTACCTACACACCCACCCAACAGTCGTTTCTTCCCATTACTCTGCCGACAGAACCATTTTCTGCCCTGTGATACAGGAAGAGCCTTACCTGGTATAAGTTAGTTACGGTCATCTGAATTGTCATTGCCGGTGACTGACCTAGGGGTAAGCGTGTGACACAGTTCTGCCCAAAGGAACGGGAGGGGCTATCAGCTGGGGGCTTCTGAATAAGTACCTAGCAAAAACAAAATCGTCCCTGTAAACTCTTCCCTATCTGTAGGAAGAATTGGTAAGTTAGCAGTACTTGTTCTTTATCCAGTATGTAAGATTCTGGAAAATAGTTTCAAGGAAGTAACAATGACACTTCCCAGACTGACTTTTCCACCTGTGGCGGACACGTGTAAGGATGAGTCATGTAGCTGTGTATCCCCTGGGAGTAATACTGTATCAGTTGACGTGAGGTAGGATAAGGACATGGAGAAGAGAAAGAAGTGAAAGATGGTTTGAAGTCGGAGTGATGGGGAGGACAGACTGCCACTGGCTAAAGCACTAAAAGGGAGCACAGTCTGAGGCCATCCTGATGAGGTCTGTTTGATGCGGGTTGAGGGCAACATGACAGCAAGACAGCCAGAGCAGGCAGTTGGAGAAATGGGATACAGTGTCGATTTTTAAAGGCGTTGATTTCAATGCCGCTAGCATACAACTGCCAACTGAAATCAGGAGAATGGACGGACTCTAACAAGGGAGAGAAGTGTGCAAAGAAAGAGCAGAGAGTGAATATCTGAGTCTTCTAGAACAATCTCAGTCAGAGTGGCTTCACCACCTACTCGTGTGAGCTTGATAAATCACTTAAGAGTTCTAAGTCTCATTTGCCTCCTCTGTAAAAGACAAATAAGAATAACTACCATATCAACTGGTTGTGAGAAATAAATGATATAATGAATATAAAGCCGTTAGCACAAGGACTAATATATAAGTTCTTAAGCATCTATTTGAGGTTAGAAAGAGGAAGAGCCATGAAAGGACACCGGGAAGTGACAGGTACATGCATTTATTCACACATGGAACAAATCAAAGTACACTAAGCATGCATTCAGCTGGAATAGAAACAACAGAGTACAAAGTCATGTTCAGTTCAAATTCAGCCAGTGCTTTCTTGGGTCAGGCATTATAATATGCTTCCATTTATCTCCTTAAGGGATATAATGCAAGGTGGGAGATTGTCCAAAAAGATGGAGTGGGCAAGTTAAATAAAGATTTTAAAAAGACCATTAAAATTGGCAAAATGGAAACAATGTGATCTTTGAGAAAAATGTTTTAGTTTGCAGGAATGGGGTTGGGTTGGGAAAGGGGAACGATATGAAAGCATGGGGAAAGTTTTATACCCGTCTGCACACCAGAGTAAAACAAAAAAGAGTAGCAGGGTCAAGTACAGGTTTTTGTAGATAAACAGAGGTCTGTGCTTGCCTGAAGGAAAGAGGGGAGGCGTCAGTGGAAGGCAAGAGACCAGGACAGCTAATACTTAGTCATTCTTTTTAAACTGTGCCAAAGCAAGACATACTTAAGATACACATGAAAAAGAAAACATTGTTTACACATATTGGTCACTCAACGGATGAACAACTATTCAATGCCAATACCTTAATAGATTTGGTTTTATAAAGAGACATGGGAACAGAAAAACATTTTTTTTAACTATGATGACTTCTCAAGATTTTATGAGGCCAGAGCAAAATATTTTCTATACGTGAAAATCCCATTATCACAAATACCATTTCATAAAAGTATTCTTCACAACTGCATCCAGTCCGTGCTGAGATCTCGGGAAGATTAAGTGGAACTGTGCTCCACTATCAGTGATAGTATCTTCAATACCCCATTTTATCTCAAGAGCCCAATGACCCTACCAGCAAGACCACCATACTTCTAAAACACCTACCCAAACCAATAAAACATCCAGGACTAAGAAAGAGATAAACAAAGGACCTGACACCCTGTTCATTCCTTTACTGAATTCCTTTCACTTATTCCTTCATTAGAGAAAAGAGCTTGACCTTGTTTCAACTTCAGGTTCTACACACTAACAGGATTTTTTTTTTTTTTTTAAATGTATTATAAACTCTACCCACCCTTCTTAAAATTGCAACCTCCAGCCACTCCCTGTCCAGCCTCTATGCTTTTTTACTCCATACTATGTATCACCTTCTAATACACTGTGTACTCTAAATTTGTGTATTTTGTCTTCCCTTTCTAGAATGTAAACTCTATATAAGGGCAAATTTTTAGTGTTCACTGTTGCATCTCCAATGTCTGAAACAATGTTTCACAGACAGAACCCAGGCAAAAAATAGTTGATGAAAGACTGCATAAACCAATTCCAGTACAGCAAAAAATGTAACAAAAAAAGTTTTGTTTGCATTGACTTTTTAATCTATGTACCATTTTTCCTGTGTTAATGTTACTTTGCAAATCTCATATTATTTCATATGAATTGGCTTGTCTTGATTAGATTGTAACTTTCCGGAAGATGGCTTCAAATATTATTTAATTATTTCCTTATTGCTCTCATATTTTACATGTTAGTTAATAAATAAAGTACAGTTAACTCTTCTGGATGATCCTGGCCCCGCCCTTCCCTTTTGCTTCCTCATACCAACTCCACTTTGCTGAAGAGAGTTTGGCATCGTTTCAGCAAAGTCATTCTCCACACTAGTTTGTTATGAAGCGATTCAATAGCTATGGCTTTAAGTTGTTGAAATGGCAAGCAGTGTTTTTTAAATGAAATTCTTTCATGATTTCCAATGCAATAAAATAGTTCAGTGATTCAACTGGCTGAACTACATTTCATTCACTTAGAGGGAAATTCCACTAAAAAAATCTTCTATTTTTTCTCTCCAGAAATTTCACATTTGGTGATATTCTCATACTGAGCACTAACCCTCAAAGGTCTCAGGCAACAAACATAGGTTGTCTGGACGAAGCTAACTGCAAAATATATTAACCAAGAAGAGGCCTTCACTAGTTGGCCTTGAATTAATTCCCTCTTCCTAGACTTCTCGTATGATATTTGATTATTTCTTCATAAACCAGTTTAGGAAAATTACCGTAATTTATATTCCCAAGTAAGGAACTCCCTCAAAATTGTTTAACAAGTTTGCATGGTTGCAATGTTTTCTAAAATTGAATGTAATTTGAAATTAAGACAATGTTAAAATAATCCTCTGATAAATATCATCTCCAGGGGGTGGCTGGTTAGCTCAGCTGATTAGAGCGTGGTGCGAATAACACCAAGGTTGCAGGTTCCATCCCCACATGGGCCACTGTGAGCTGCGCCCTCCTTGAATTAAAAAAAAAAAAAAAATCATCTCCATTGCTTTCAGGCTTTTGAGTTTTGAAAGTCATATGAATACAACCTGTATTTCAGTTTGTTTTAATTCGTGGTGTTTTAAACAACTGGTTCAGACAATGTTCTCAAATCTTGATGTGTAATAAATTTAGGAAAACTGTGCATACACGGATTTTAAGAATGTCCATGAAATATTATGTTATAGCAATTTCTTCATTTTCAGTAGATTGAGAGGCATATGGCAAACCAGAAAGAACATGACACCTGGAGTTAGAAAAGCACATGTTTAAATGCAGTTTTGCTATTTACTAGTATTGTTTTCAGCCAACTACTTGGAAAGGCAACCAGTTAAGAGCATGGGGTTTTGATTAAAGCAGAACTGTGTTCCAACCCCAGGTATAGTTATGTGATCATGGTCAAGTTTCTTGTTTTTACAATGAACATAATAAACATACCCAACTCAAAGGAGGGTTTATTGTGAGGATTTAAGATAGTGCATGTAAAGTGCTAAACAAGGTGGCTGGCACAGAATAAGCATTCGATAAACTTCATTACTACTAATAAATAAAGTAAATGTGATAGTCTGTGTAGAGCATATATATAAAGCATGAAGTATTTAACTGTTAAATTTTTACTTTTCTGTATGTCAAAAAATGGGCTCAATTTCCCATAATCAAATTATCCCCCGCCCCCCCCCATGCTCTGGATACAGGAATAACATTCATTACTGTGTTAGAACTAAGGATCAGATCAGTCTTTGACGGATGTTTAAATTTTGTTATAAGAATTACTTTTAAGTGATTTTTATCCTTTTTGTTCAAGAGGACATCACGTTTTCAAAAAATAATAAAGAATGTATAAAGGATCCTGTGTCATTGTTTAAATTATGTTTTTCATGTTCTATCCTTTATCAATATCTTTAACTATATCATTATTTTGTTAAATTTTGTTTATTTTAACTTACTTTATCATTAAGGATTATGAATGGAGTAAAAGTTTTCAGTTAAGAAAAATCCATAAATATTTTCCTCAAGTCTTTGAGTCTAAAATTAACATGAAACTGCCCTTTTATTTAGTGGACACTAATGTTCATTTTAGAAATATTATTATTTATGCCTAGAATAACCAAGCTATCATGGTAGGTTCCATCTTTAAAAGGTAATTTTAAATACTGTACCTTAATCATTTGATTGTAAACTAGATATACTTAAATTAAACTTTTTACTCTCAGAGTTTGTTCTAGATCAGTGATTTCAAAAAGAAAGCTTCGTGATGATGGAAATAGTCTGTATTTGCACTGTCCCATGTAATAGCCACTAACCACATGTGGCTATTTAGCACTTGAAATGTGGTTGGTGTGAGTGAGGAACTGAATTTCCAATTCTGTTAAATTTTCATTGAAATAGCTACATAGCTAGCAGCTACTAGTATGTTGGATAGCACAGTTCTAGCTAGTCCAAAAAACATTAGGAATTGTGTTGAAAATGAATATTAATGATTCTCATAACTTAACTATAAGGGTTGTATCACTGCCTCAGGACCTGCTGACACAACTCCTGACTAACTGTGAAAGAATATTGAGGTTTTCAGCACTGTTTTACCACTTTATGAATCAACCTTCCACCAGCCTCCCTCTACCCCAGCAGTGGTGGCCTCATACTCTCTTTGAAATCATTTATAAAACAAAAAGCTAAGATCTGAAAATCTAACTAGTAGTCTAACTCTGACCTGAGGCTCCTATGGGAATTCAGTTGTTTTTGTTGGCCTAACCTGTGAGGGAGGAAGGTACTGACACCAGTGTCAGTCATCTCTCTCTCTCATACCTTCTTAGACTAGTCATATTTAGTTAGCTCCTTGACCAGCGTTCTTTGTTTTCAAAAGGAATGAAAGAGAACCACCAATCGGAAACAGGAACTGCTGCATTTAGTTATCACAAAGCAATGGGAAGGATGAGAGTGTGTGTGGTTAATGTGTGTTTTGACAGGGCCTAGGGGAGAGTTACAGCTACCCCTTCCTGTCTCCTACTATTAAGACAAATTTCCAAGCACTCAATTGGAGTCCCAACACTAGTTAGAGGTGATGGTTTTCTTCCTGAACTGTTAATGAAGTTCAGGGAGTTCTTTCCTTAAATAATTTCTAAATGCTGAACTCTCTACCCAAGGGAATGGTATCTTATTACTCAGACACTACAAATGTCAGGCTGCATACCACTCCAATGACTGGTTTTACGATGCATTACCATCTTCACCAGACCTGGTGAAAAAGGGTGTGGCACTCAAGTACATGGCGGTACTTGTTCTCAATAACTGCTTAAAAGAGGCTGCTGGAATCAAGTCTGGTCTCCTTTTATTAGGTTGGTCAAAAGCAATTGCAGTTTAGAGGTTAAAAATAATTGCAAAAACCACAATTACTTTTGCATCAACCTAATACATTTTAACAAATGACAATATTAAAGCTTACATTTGTATATAGTGCTTTCACATACCGACTCACATTAAATTATTTTAACGTGCTGGTAAGAGAGGAAGATCAGTTATTATTCTGACTTTTTATGCGTGGCATCTGGTTTCCAGTTTCTCACATTTTCCAATTGAGCGATACTTTTTACATGACAAAGGGTGCTACCCCAAAATGACTCTGGGAAAAAGTGGACACTGTAGAAAAAGTCAATAATCCACCTCTTTATGATATTTGGATGTTCTTGACTGAGCTCTCAAATTTAGTCCCTGAAACTTTGTCTTTTCCTTCTTTGTATTATATTGTTTTAAAATGGAAATATAAAAATTATCTATAGTTGTCCTTGGGCAGATTTCTATCATTTGTCTATTTAATATACAATATCCATAAGACATGTGAAAAGTTTGTAACAGGGCTTCCACTTACTGTTACTAGTCATACAATTAGGTTTACCACATTTGCTTGGTGATCTTCGCAGTTCTTACTTCCTATTGTAGGACAGAGTACGAAGAAAAGATTTAAAGTAAAAGACAGAATGGAGCCAAAAATGTGTAAAGCATATAGTGAAGATAACCTTAATATGTTGATTTTGGAGTTTTAGGGCAGTAGGAAAACTAATCACATTCATAGGACATTTACAACTACATTATTTCCTCAGTCCATCTATAAATAATAGCTACTGGCTATATCTACAAAATTTATAGATATTCACAATTTGGCTATAGCCCTACTTTTTCTTATATTTTTCGTAGATATTCATGCAGGAACTTTTGCTGTTGTTGTTGTTTATTCTGTTCTCTAGATTCCACATATAAGTGAGATCATATGGTATTTGTCTTTCTCAGTCTGCTTTTTTCTGCCCCCCCCCTTCGTCTTCTGCCTTCCCTCCCCCCCCCCCACTCTGGTTCAAGCCATTGTTTCTCAGTCTAGTTATGTAGGACACAGCTCCTGGCCACTCACTGCGGCACATGATAGCCCGTGGCAGCACTCAGCAGCTCATGCCAACCTCCGGCTGCTCACAGCAGCCCAGCTCCAGGGAGAGCTGTTGTTCACAATCTTAGCTGTAGAGGGTGCAGCTTACTGGCACATGTGGGGATCGAACCGGTGACCTCGGCGTTAGGAGAACAGTGCTCCAACCACTTGAGCCACCGGGCTGGCCCCAGGAACTTTTTAACTACAATTAATTGTGTCCAGAAAAGCTTTGTATTGGCCTTTCCTTCGAAATTAATCCAATAAAAATGAAATCCGTTGTCTCAGTAAAAGTAAAGGGTAAAAGAACTCCAGAAAAAAATTTGTTATAGGGATCTTCATCATTAAGTAGGGAAAACTCTTTTTAGCTTAAAATATAGCCTTGGACCCTTCCCCCATAGGAATCCACAAGACCAAGGAAAATTCATCTCATTTAGAGATGAGTAATTATAAAAAAAGGAAACAGCATCAGAGCTATGTAAAGGCATTGTAAAAACAAAGAAACAGGGAGAGGAAATAGCAGGTGAAGTTGTCAGAACATATTGCCAGTGAATTAAAAAAAAAAAAGAACTCAATGAAGTTTGGTCTTACCACTTTATGAATAACCTCCCGCCAACCTACCCCACCCTCTGCCCCCAGGCCAGCAATGGTGGTCTCATACTGTCTTTGAAATCATTTATGGGGCGACCGGATGGCTCAGTTGGTTAGAGCACGAGCTCTCAGCAACAGGGTTGCCGGTTCGATCCCACATGGGCCAGTGAGCTGCACCCTTCACACTAGATTGAAGGACAAGGACTTAGAGCTGATGGGCCCTAGAAAATCACTCTGTCCCCCAATAAAATTAAAAAAAGAAAGAAATCATTTATAAAACAAAAAGCTAAGATCTGAAAATCTAACTAGTAGTCTAACTCTGTCCTTACTCTTCTGTGGGTGGGAATTCAATAGTTTTTGTTGGCCTAACCTGCGAAGGAGGAAGGTAGTGACACCAGTGTCATTCATCTCTCTCTCTCTCTAATATCTTCTTCTCAGGCTAGTCACATTTAGTTAGCTTCTTAACTAGCTCTCTTTGTTTTAAACAGGAATGAAAGAGAAATACATAGGAAACAGGAACTGTTGCATTTAGTTATCACATAGCAATGGGAAGATAAGAAAGCAATTAATTAATTGCAATATAACACAGGAGTTCATAGAAGGGATAAAAGAGTGAATGGAAGATAAGGTGAGCCAAAAAGGGAATAAAACATGAGTTGGAAGAAGTCAAGAGAGATGTGGGAAAGAAATGAAACCACTACCGAATTGAAGCCTGCAGTGGAAACAGGACAAAGAAAAATCTGTAATGTTGAAGAAAGCAGGAGAAGGGATACGGCGTGTACAAATGAGAAAAGTAACAAAAGTAAAAGCCCCGAACAAAGTTAAAAAAAAAAAAAAAAGAGAAAATTATAGATATGAAAGATGAACATATTTATAATCAGTACCCTTGAAGAATGGAAATATAAGACAAAAATTTTAATTAATGTAATTTTAAAAACTTTCTAGGATTTAGACAAGACTTGAAGCTACCGATTGAAAGGGGACATAGTATCCCAGGGAAAATGGTAAGACAATAATTAAACACTGAAACATGTCCTAATTAAGCTACAAAATTTCAAAGAATAAAAAACAAATTCTTCAGACATTCAGGAAAAAAAGCCTCAAGAACAAGTCTGAGAATTTTGCAACCTAAAAACTACCATAAATCCAATTATTCTTATACTTGAATTACTGGTTTAAAAATTAATATTCATCATCAAAATAGTTTTTCATGTATGTATTACTTATTTCATATAAGAAAAATTAGACAAAAATTATAGCTATAGATAATTAAAACAGGTGAATTGAATAAAACGGTAACACTTAAGTGATTCTCCAGTATTAAGGATTAAAAATTTTAAGAAAACCTCGTACCTTAATTTATAATTTAACATTTATTAATACTTCTTAAAAGTCCATAGAAGAAATAGTTAAATTACATAAGCAGTTGTGATTTTTAAAATAAGTAATGATGCCATAATTATGGATAATAGTTACCCATGTTTCCGTAATCTACAACTAGTCTTGCCTTGAACAATTACAATGAAGTAAGATATTTTTCTTGGGGTAGGCAAGTGAAGAGTAGTGAGGGAAAAACTCCTTAAAATAATTTATTTATGAAAGATTTACTACTAATATCCAACTCAACAGGCATCACAACTTACAAATGGTTTATAATCCAATTATTCACAAAATCCACACGACAGCTTCTGTAAGCTTCATTTTACAAATGAAGAAATGAAAGCAAAGCTAAAGGAAACCAATTGCCCAAAGTTGCATATTGAATCAACAGAAAAAGAAGAGTATCACTTCTACTATGAATTTTTTGTTTGGCTCTCAATAGCTTTTGTCATAACTTTGCACTCTTACAGTATTTTTGGCCACTGAGTAACACTGATCTTAACCAAAGACCTGTAGTATCATGATCTAGCATAACGAAATCATAATGAGAGTGTTGAAAGATTGTGCAGGAAAAAAT
Organism: Rhinolophus sinicus; assembly: GCF_036562045.2. NCBI lineage: Eukaryota > Metazoa > Chordata > Mammalia > Chiroptera > Rhinolophidae > Rhinolophus > Rhinolophus sinicus. The sequence goes on along the minus strand of NC_133765.1, from coordinate 27,995,856 downwards.
ACATTTGGGGAAACACAACAGATGTGAATTCCATCAATCAAAAGTGCTTATCTGCTGAGGCTCTATTTTGCTGAGCCTTGTGTCAAAAATGAGTGAAAATGAAACTGACAAAAAAAATCCCTATCATTAAAGAGGGGGGAAAATGCAGAAAAGAGGCTAAACAGCTATTAAAAAGAGTTAAAAGCAAACAAAATGAAATCTTAAAAAAAAAGACATTTAAAAACTCATTTAAAGATAGCCAACCCACGAGGGGTAACGCTGGATCCCAGTAGAAGCATTACAGAAGGAAGGTGTTTTCAGCTGTACTACAAAGAAAGAGAGGTCGTCTCTTATAACTTTACCTAAGACTGGGACACTGAAACATTTTAAAAGTTATTGGCAATAGTAACCCCATTATAAGGTTGTATCAGATACTTCATAGTAAATTTTTACACAATAGAAATGACTAAACTGTCCAGTAATCTAAGTCCAAAAATTTAGAGAAGTGAAACCAAGCCTTTTGCATTAAAGGAAAACTAGGACAACTTCTCACGAAGAACTCAAACTGGAATAAGTTATTATGGCTCTATCTTATTTGGTGACTCAGGTAAAGAAGTTATTTACCATCATTACCCTTGAAGTTGTCTTTGCCCTTTTGTAAAGTATTTGTTAAAACTTCCTCCTCGCCATGCCTTTAGTCTTGCCTGCCTTTCTCCAGAAGCAGTAAAATGAATGACACTGTTAGTGGAGAAAACAAAGCCTAAGAAGGAAGTTCTAGGCCTTTCCAAGCCCACAAAAATGCAAATCTTTTAGCAGTGACATTTTAATTTCCACCACAGTACACACCATCTATATATCTTGTAGAGTAGTAACTGTAGATTTGCTTAGGATTTCCTGAAATTAACGTTACAGGAAGTCTCCAACTTGCAAAAGGGTTGGGTTCCAAATGTTCACTTCCAAGTTAGGTGTCTGTAACTAAATATGTTTTTATCCACCAATCAATATTTCATATGGAATTTAGGTTTTTAGGTGAGTCCACAGCTTAGTAACCATAATGCAAATCTAATACCTTATTTTACATTTTAAAATATCTTTTAAAAGTACTGTTGAAAAACAACTAATTATGCAAATCAGAAAACATTTCATTGAGAAATAATTTTAACACTACATCTTGAATTAAGGTAAAGTGCATAAAAATGAAATAGTAAACGGAGACTTGAGGACTTTAGGGACTGCTGACATTAGTTCTTTATTAAATCTAGTTTCCTTTAAAAATGTATGGCTCTTCTGTCTCTTACCATACAATATATCATTGGCACTAAAACCACAGAACACCAAGGTTGGAAAAGACTTCCGAGGTCATATTCAGATCATATTCAATGTGACCTTAATTTGGAGATGGAGAAACTGAGACTCAGAGAGATGCAGTCACTTAATACAAGTTGTCCACTTATTTCAGGAGCTGAAAGCCAATCCTAATTTTTATCGAGTGTGGTTTCCATTACGACAATGTCTCCAGTTATGATCAACACCATATTTTTTCTCAGAAATAAATTAACAAGGAAACATTGCTACTATAACCATTTCGTCTGTGTAATTTAACAATATCTAGTCAAGTTGAGGATGTTCACTCCCCATGACTGCCTTATGGTAACACAAATATTCATTAGGGCATCCTTTGTAACTGTAAAACATGAGAAGCAACTTAAACTTCCATCAATAAGGAAAAGGATAATTGTGGTATAATCATCCGATGTAAAAGCCATACCATAGTTTAAATCAATGAACTTGATCTAAATTTATCAATATAGGTAAATTCCAAAAACATAGTGAAGGAAAAACCAACTTGAAGAATCATATGTGGAATATATGTAATTTTATGCAAATGTTAACACAAAAAAACTATGTATCATTTGTAGAAGCACACATTTAATGAGATACACACCAACTTCAGAATAGTAGATGGATCTGGGATGGATGGAAAGGAATGGGATTGGGAAGAGGTACAAAGACGACTTCAATTATATAATGTATTTCTCTTAAAAATTAATTCTGAGAGATAGGCTCATAGATGTTAGTTACATTCTGCACATTTAAAATACTTTAACTTTTTTAAAAAAGAAAATAATCTTTCTCCCCAAAAGAGCAGGATCTAAAAAGAGAAGAGACTAGATTGAATAATTATTTGAGATAACATAAATAAGGGTCTATATGCACATGTGAGAAAAATTTTGGGGGGATATAATTAACTACCTTGTAAGTGTAAATGACAAAGGAAAATTGATGGAAGAAATAGTAAATAAAGGAGAGTGTGAATTTTGGGTTGGGTAGTTTTCCACGCTCACCAGGAGCTGGTGGTATTGATGAAGACTGTTTGGTTGCTGCTGGGATATTTTTAGAATGGTGCGAGGAGGAGGGGCGTTATTATCAGGTACTGATGCTAAGAAGGGCACTGGCAGACTGCAAGGGGGATAGGATGGGATGTTACATACACGTGACTTAGAGGTTGCTTCTATTTCATTTCTCTCTTCAGTTTATTCCTAATGCTAATGGGTAACTGCCTTCCCCTCACCCCACCCCCTGCCCAGCTTTATTGAGAGATAATTGACATATAACATTGTATAAGCTTAAGATGTACAATGTGATGATGTGATGCTATACATGTTGCAAAATGATTACCAAAATAAGGTTAACACACGTCCATCACCTCACTTAATTACAATTTTTGTGTGTGTGTGATGAGAATGTTTAAGATTTACTTTCTTAGAAACTTTCAAGTATACAATACTGTAAACTATAGTTACCGTGTTGAATATTCGATTCCCAGAACTTATTTATCCTATAACTAGAAGATAGTAAGTACCCTTTGACCAACATCTCCCCATTTCCCTCACCCCCAACCCCTGGTAACCACCATTCTACTCTGTTTCTATGATTTTGGCTTTTTTTTAGATTCCACATATAAGTAAGATCCCATGTGTACAGTATTTGTCTTTCTCTGAGTTATTTCACTACGTAAGCATAATACCCTCAGTGTCCATCCATGTTCCTGCAAATGACATGATTTCCTTTTTTATGGCTGAATAATATTCCATTGCACACGTGTCACATTTTCTTTATCCATTACCCAACAATGAACACTTAGGCTGTTTCCAAGTCTTGGCTACTGTGAATAATGCTGCAAAAAACATGGGGGTGCAGATGACTCTGCCTTCTTAATACATTTGCAGACATTGTCAGGTTTTAAAGTATTCAATTAAAGGAATCTCAAAAAAGGCATACTGATCATAGATTTGTTCATGTAAATCTTAACTTTTAACTGCTCTTTTAATCTTCCCTTTAACTACAGCATACCCACTATTCAAGAGTCTTGTTAAATGCACAAGTAGTTTACTTGTCATTCAGAAATTTTATTAATTACAATAAATTGAAAATAGAAAAAAAGTGGTTTCACATCCAAAACACAAACCTGAAAAAGCTCCTACTCATTTAGCATAAATTATGTTCTTTGGTCTTATTCAGAAAATATATGATGGTAGAAAAAATATTCTGCCTTGATAACATGATCTTTTATCTAGAAAACCCTAAAGAATTCATTAAAAATACTTTAGATCTAATAAAAAGACGCAAAGTTGCAGGATACAAAAAAATCAACACACAAAACCAGCTGCATTTATACATACTAGCAATGAATAATATGAACATGTGTGTAAGAAAGGTATATTCTCATCATTTATCTAAAATGGAAATATTGAAATGGCAGTATAAATATGTTCTTTAGAAATACGAAGGAAAAATTCAGAGAAAACATCTATAAAATTTTAAAGTAGTTGCTTCTTGGAAGCAAAAACTGGGAGTGGGAGTGGCAATGTAAGGCATGAGACAACTGTTTTTCATTATAAGCTTTGAAAACAACTTTTAAAACTATATAAACGTATAGTTTTGATAAAAATAAAATCACAAAAACTAATGCTTCTTTCGCACAAAACACTATTAAATGAGAAGGCAAACAAATGGGGGAAATATTTGTTTCATGTACTACAAAGATAACCTTATCTGAAGTACATAAAAAGCAACTACAAATCAAAAAGGAAAAGTTAAAAAAAGGTATAAAAAGAGACATAAGGAAATAAACAGCCTATTTATAGAATCATAAATAGCTAATGAACATGTGAAAAGGTTTTTCAACCACAGTAACAATCAAAGAAATATAAATGCGATGTTATCAACGTCTTCATACCAGAGCAGCAAAGTGTTAACAGGTACTGTATCAGACCTTGTGGGTGGGTGGTGTACAAGTCACCATAATAATAGAACTTCATTGGTGGGCAAGCTGGCGATGTCTATCCAATTTTAGAATAGATATACCTTGTCATATACTAGCAATTGGACTTCTAGGCATTTGTTCTATTGAAATGCACAAGTGGAACAGGAAAGTTTAATGTAGCAAGCTAATGCAAACTACTTTAGCTTTTCTCAATAACAATGATCAGATAAATTGTGGTACAACAGGTTGATGGTTAAAATGAACACGTATTTATGTATTGATCTTACGTAAATATTGTAAGAGAAAAAAGCATGTTGTAGAACAGTTCATATAAAATCCCATTTTTATTTAGGAAATATATGTATATGTGTATATATATATATATATGTATGTGTGTGTGTGTATATATATATATATATGTATATATATTTGCATGTAGTTTATGCATGCCCATAGGAAACATTCCAGAAAACTATACACCAAATCACTAGCCATAAACTCCAGTGATGGTGTTACCACAGAGGAATTTCACTTTTAACTTTTCTGTGTTGTTTGCATTTTTTACAGAAAAGAAATGCCTCTGAACTAAAACTATCAACGATACATCTTTAAGGTATCGAGCACTGTGTCAGGCATTTTGCATTAACTAACTGTAGTTTTTAATAGCAACTTCTGTATATCATTTCATTTTTAAATCTTAGATGTAATTGTGCTAAAGTAATGAGTTATAATAGAAAATAACTTACTCTGAGATTTTACCAGTTCTTTAGGCAGTTCATTAGTTCTGCTGACAATCTTCACTCTATCAATTGCAGCCAAAACATTCAATGGTCCTTATTTTTTTTATCATAAAAGTAATACAAGCTCAACATTCTAGCAGTACAAAGGGGGGGAGAGAGAAAAGGTTTCCCTCTCCACTTGGCTCCCCCATTCTCACTCTTCAAAGGCTAATTAATGCTAAGAAATTATTGTGAATGCTTCCAACATTTTTCCATAAATATGTATAATGATCGTCCCTCTTTTATTACACAAATGGAGTCATACTATAATACTGACCTGCAACTTGCTGACTTAAGTCTTCGCACATCAGCCTAAACAGATTACTAGCCGATTACTGAGAAATATTCCTTATGGTGCTTCTTATTTAAAAAACACACCTGGGCATTAGCCATAGGGACCATAACTATCAAAAACAAACAAGCAAGCAACACACCTAATTCAATCCCTGAATCCGGCTTTAGTAATAAAAACTATTGATTCCACCTTATCATCCTCTATCTACGACATACTACTCACTCTGTGCTGGAGGTTTTAGGTATATATGTTATGTTAATTAATTCCCACAAGAATCCTACGAGGTAGGCACTACTATCTTAATTTTACAGATGAGGAAGCTGAGGTTCTGAAAAGGTTAAGAACAAGGGCTAGGGAAAGTTCATTTTAACTTAATAATCAGGGCATTAAAGCTAAAGTTTAAACAAGTTTGAACCACTTGTTTATATAATGTTAACATATATTACTTTGAAGGAAAAGCACTTACATATACTGAGAAATAATAATAGTGAAGGAAAATGTTCCAAACATTCATAGAAATGCTATGTCTAAGCTATTTGATCTTGTGCCAAGAATAATGAAATCAATCTGTGTTAGACAAAGAGTTAAGTTCATTCAATATCAACCCCTTGGAGACTCTTTCTCAAACTCAAGTTTCCTTTCTGGCAGAAGAGGAACTTTGACAAAAATCCTAAAATAAAATGTTCACAAATATGCCTCAGGATTACTGGCATTTAGAGTTTCCATCTTATGTCTTCCTGAATAAAGCTTTACTGAGAGGACACAAATACCACCCTTCTCAATTTCCATTGCTAGATAAAATTTGAAAAGTTTTTTTGCTCTTTATGGGTTAATTTTAGACCCACTTTGCCTGAAAGAGTGATATTATTATATAAAACCAAAGTTGTGATTTTTCCTAATCCCAATAGGACCTTTTTGCTTATTTCAGAAAGTGTATTGTATTTAGATAGTAACTTCTACTTTTCAAATTGGACATATATGCATTCTACAACACAGAGTTCCCACAAAACACTTAAGATCTCCTCTGTAATACATTCATGAATGTATACAACAAATTCTTACTGAGTTCCTGAAACGACCAGCCTGTGCTAGGTACCAGACAAATAGGACAGACACAAACACTACTTTCATGGAGCTTGCAGTCTACAAAAGAAGCATTTAATAAATTTAATGCACCACCCCTCACTTATATGGGGATGGAGAACCTGACCCTACTCCCCATTCAAGTTCAGAGCTGTACACTAGAATACAGCAAAAACTCTGTAGCTTGCTATTAAAAACAAACAAGCAAACAAACAAAAAACCCAAAGAACACAGCTATTTCAGACACAGCTATTTCAGAAACTCTCATTAATGGGTAACCTGTTATACTAATTATTTCCTCTGGTGGGAATACAGGTGAGATACATTTTTTTTCTTTGAGGGAAACTGGCGATCTCTTACTAAAAAATCAATTTCTCCAGTTCCCAATTTAAAACGTAACAACATAATTGAAACCTTCCACTTGTATAAAGAAATGTAGTGTGACCCAAGATAACAAATATCTTGGTATAGGGGATTTATAATGGCTTTTCAATTTGACAGAAATATGAAATGAAGTAATTACTTTCCTGTAATTTTATTCATTTATCCAGCCATTACTTAATATCTATTATGTGTCAGGCTTCACGCCAGGTAGTAAAGATCGAATCAGGAACATATTAAGGTCCTTGTCCTCATGTAGATTATATTTAACAAAAAAGCAAGCCCGAGGCACAGACAAAACATGACAGTGCAGCACACACTAAGAGTATAACCCAGTCTCTCGCGGAAAAGGGGTAAGGGAGTCCCAAAGCAACCAAACCATGAGACGGGATAGTTAACAAAAAGGCCTGGAGGCAAAAGAGCATACGTAACAGAGCTCATCACTAATAAACACAACCAACAGACTGGATAACAGAATATAGCTATTTGGACTTTGAAACGAGGGACAAGAAAAACCAATTCTAAGATGTTCTAAATTCAATGACGGCAGGCCGGAGAGTGCGAGGAAGACAGAGCAGTTAGACTGTTAGTAGCTGGAGGCCAGCTAACGAGACCGCCCACATTCCTGCTGTGTTGGAACTTTGAATTAACTTCCAGGTGGCTATTTCCGCGATTATCTGAAAGAGAGAGTAGCCAGGTGCCATGGAACCCCAGGAAGCTCCGCTGCTTGTTTACACACGAACTTTCCGGACTGTGGCCCCCAGCCAATGCAAAGGAGCAGACACTTCTCCCCTAGGGACTCTGCGCCTCGCCCAGCTACAGATTCACCTTCTCTCTCTCCCCCCCCCCGCCCCCCTTTATCTACAGCCAATGTAAATTCTTTCAAAACAACCTACATCTTTCTCCCCACTGCTTGATGTATTGAAAAAAAAAAAAAAAAAGCTCGCCAACTCCAGGATGGCAAACAGGGTGCTTTTTCCACCTGGCACTGCTGCTGCTAATTTAGACTTCATCCAACAGGGCGGGGTCTTTGTTTTCTTGCTAGCAATGGCCCAATAAACCCTCAAAAAAAAAAAAAAAAAAAAAGACTTTCAACCATTAAAGTAAAAATTTTTGTTTAACACTTGCTTTAAACATTACGTGATGTTTCCTGAAAGAAATAGTGTGGTAGCCCCTTCTACTAGGAATGGTAATTTGGTTCCTGGAATTTGGATTATTTTCTCTGAATTAACATGGGAACACACCAGGATTCTGAGCTGCTGAAAGACTTAAATTCCAAAGCAATTCAAACTAATTCTTCACCTCTTCAAACCAAGCAAAATATAAAAAAATACTATGTCATTTCTTTCAGAGTCTAATTAGAAAAAGTAACACAGAGAAAAGGAAGATAATGTATTAAGAGTAATGTTAAACATTTGCCAGAACTATAAATAGCAAAATAACTATATTCTACCATGAGTCATTTTGTATCCATTCCATGCTTATAGGGGTTTGGAGGAGCACGCATTGTATATGAAGACATAAACCTAGCTATATTCTATGACTTTTGCTTACACAAGGGAGGTCATTCTCTCTGCCTTTTTAAATAGGAGTAGCATTCAGTTAACTACCGAGGAGCTAAATAAAAACCAAAGGACGTGGAAACACAAATATCTCCTCAATTCTGACATTTCCCATATGATCCGAGATTGACTTCTCTGGCATGATTGGTCAAAACTTAATTAGGATTTGCATAAAGAGGCTATATAAAGCCACTTCTGCTATCAATTAAAAATGGAACTCTGGTATGTGGCTGACCAGAAACGTAAGGCTGAGCAATAGGTTATGTGCCTTTGAATTCTCATAAATAATGACAATACACTATCTGTTTTTGCTGATAAACTATAAATCTGTGTCAACAGTCTAACACAATAATATTTGGATATCTTCAATATTAAAGGAGGAAAATACATTAGGCATTCACTGATATGTGCTTTCTAGAAAATGACAGAAGTCCTAAAATAAAATCGGAATGCTCATTTCCTACGTTTCCCCCCCCCCAATTATTTCTATCTAGAGATGTCAGGATGGAAAACAAAATAAAACAAAACCCGCACTATAAAGAGTCAAAATGAAAGTTGAGACAAATGCAAAGATTGTATTCAAGTCTATGAATGAAATTGTTTATGGTTTGTTTAAGTTATATTAGAATAGTGAGATCTGGTAAGTCTTTATCCACTTTTGTCTGCAAAGAATAGCTGTCTGTATTTCTGTATATGCCAATATAAATCTATCTATTGGTGGTAGAAAGAAAAAGAGTCCCATTTCTAAATGAATTTTAAAATATGCCAAAGCAACTTTGTGTACTTTTAGGCAGTGTTCAGATTGTTGACCCAAACTCCATTATCACTGCTCAGGCCTCAGGCACTGTCCAGATAGTGAAGGTACCACATCTGTGGATACTATCCTGTCCAGATTGATAGCAGGGCAAAGGGGAAACTTATCACGAAGAGGAAGTACACGACATTGCAGCTCCTTTGGATTACAAAACAAGGCAGTCGTTAATTAAACTTTGTTAGCTCATAATTAGAAAGAAAAAAAAAGAAGAAAAAGGGAAAGAGGAAAGGAAAATAGAAAAAGGAAAAAGAAAAAAAGGAAAGAAGGGAAATGGGAGGAAGAAAGAACCAGATATGGGTAGAAAAGTGCAGAAGGCAATCTTGGTAAACAACGATCCTTTGGTTTGACAGTACTCACTTATCTTTATGAGGCTCATAAGTCTGACACTGCCATAAACCTTGTGAAAATGTGAGACATCTGTTTCCTTTGGTGTGAAGAACAAGAATATGGAATTTATCTCATCTATGCCTAACTGTCATCTATGAAAAAAAATCAAAAGACAAACGAGCAATTCAAAACTCTGGATACGATACACACAGGTCTGTAGTCTCACCTTATAGTGGGGGGCAGGATTTCTTAAAACATATATGTGTATATAATTAGTATGTTTTAAGAGAGAGTAATTACTAGAGAATATAAATGTAAGTTTGAATTCAATTCGATTTCCTTTACAAAGGAGTCTATAAGGTTTTAGCCTTTCATTACTAAATTGATGTAGCGAGGGAATGAATATGAGATAGACAACATGGAATCCTAGAAAATGATTCTACCATGCTAAATTAGAAACCAAAGAGCTCTCTTTCGTTCACAAAATTTGAAACTTAGAATGAATGGATTAATTTCTAAAAAAAACCACAAACCACCAAAAATCCACCAAAATTAAACAGATAACTAAAATAGTTCTATCACCATGGGAAAAAATGAACTTGTAATGTAAAGGCTCCAGAAAAATTAATTTCTAGGCCTAGATGGCTTCATTGGAAAATTTTACCAAATATTTAAAGAAGAATTAATACTGGTTTTACATAATCTCTTCCAGAAAATAGAAGAGGGAATATTTCCCAACTCATTTTATGAGGTCAGTATCACCATGACACCAAAATCAGACAAAGGCAGTACAAAAAAATAAAACTCTCTCTCATGAACTTAGACACAAAAATCTCCACAAAATATTAGCAAATTGAGTCTAACAATGTATAAAAAGCACTATACACCATGACCCAGAAGGATTTATTTAAAGAATGCAAGGGTGGTTTAACATTTGAATATAATCTACCTCATCGACAGGGTAAAGAAGAAAAATCATATGATCATACAATCATATCAATTGATGCAGAAAAAGTTTCTGACAAAATCCAACATTGATTTATGACAGAAACTCTTAGCAAGCTAGGAATAGAGGAGAACTACCTTATTTGATAAAGAGCATCTACAATAAAAACAAACAAACACACAAAAAACCAGCAAACATCACAGTTAAAAGTGAAAGACTGCATATTTTCTCCCTAAGATCAGAAACAAGAAAAGGATATCCGTCTGTCCTTGCTAGTTCTATTCAGCATTGTACTGAAGGTTCAACCAGGGCAATTAGGTAAGAAAAAGAAAGAAGAGGCAGCTAGATTAAAAAGAAAAAAACCAAACTGTCACTATTTGCAGAAAAATTGTCTATAAAGAAAATCCCAAGGACTCTACAAAAACACTAGAACTAATAAGTGAGTTGAACAACATCACAAAAATATGAGATCAGTCCATAAAAATCAATTTCATTTCTAAATACTAACAAGCATGTAGAAACTGACATTAAAAACAGTATCATTTACAATCAAAGAAAATCAAATGCTGAAGTATAAATTTAACAAAACACACACATAATATGCATGTTGATAATTACAAAATGTTGATGAATGAAATCAAAGATTTAAGTAAATGAAGAGACTTACCATGTTCAAGGATTAGAGGACTCACCATAGAAAAGTTGTCAATTCTCTCCAAATTGATATACTGATATAGTTTTAATGTAATTCCTCTCTCAAAAATCTCAAAAAGATTTTTTGTAGACAGAGGCAAACTTATTCTAAAATTTATACAGAAAGGCAAAAGGACTAGAATAGCTAAACAATCTTAAAAAGGAGTAAATATCAGCAATCACTTTACCTCATATTAAGGCTTAGTATATAGCTATATAAATCAAGATAGTTTAGTAGTGGTAGAGAGATAGACACATCAATCAATTGAACAGAATAGAGAACCCAGAAATAGACACACACAAACATGCCCAACTGATTTTTGACAAAGTTGCAAAAGTAATTCAATGGAGGAAGGACACTTTTTCAAAAAATGATGTTGGAGCACTTGGACATCCATAGGCTAAAAAACAAACCTTGGCCCAAACCTCATACCTTATAAAAAAATTAACTCAAAATGGATTACAGATTTAAATGTAAAATAAAACTATAAAATGTTTAGGAAGAAAGTGTGGGAGGAATCCTTCAGGATCTAGTGATGGGCAAAGAGGTCTTAGACTTGACTCCAAAAGCATAACTCATAAAAGGAAGAATTGATAAACTTCACCTAACCAAAATTTAAAGCCTTTGCTCTGCCAAAGTCTCCATTAAAAGGATGAAAAGACAAGCTACAGACTGAGAGAAAATATTTGCGAACCATATACCCAACAAAAGAGTAAGTAGTATGCAGAATATATCAAGAACTCTCAAAATTCAACAGTAAAAAAAAAATTCAATTAGAAATTGGGCAAAAGACAAACAGAGGATATACAAATGAAAGATAAGCACATGAAAAGATGTTTGACTTAATGCAAATTAAAACCACAATGAGATAATCACTATGCATCTATCAGAATGGCTAGAATAAAAAAGTGACATAACCAAATGCTGGTGAGGATAGAAGAAACTGGATCTCTCCTACATTGCTCTTTTATATATAAAACAGTACAACTTTCTGAAAAATAGTGTGGCACTTTCTTATAAAACATAACACACTGGGTGGGGCCGCCTGGTGGCTCAGGTGGTTGGAGCACCATGCTCCTAATGCCGAGGTCACAGGTTCAATTCCCACATGGGCCAGTGAGCTGCGCCCTCTACAGCTAAGATTATGAACAACAGCTCTCCCTGGAGCTGGGCTGCCATGGGCTGCCATGTGTTGGCAGGAGCGGCCGACAGCCATCGAGAGGGGCCAGCAGCCGGCCGACCACCGCGACTGACTTCCTCAGCCCAGTGGGAGCGCAAGGCTCATAATACCAGCATGGGCCAGGGAGCTGTGTCCTACACGACTAGACTGAGAAACAACGGCTCAAACTGGATTGGGGGGGCAGGGAGGGAGGCGGAAGAAGGGGAAAAAAACAAAAAACTAAACACGCAATTACTATACAACCAAGCAACTGCATTCCTGGGCATTTATCCCAGAAAAATGAAAATTTATGTTCACATAAAAACCTTTACATGAATGTTCATAGCAGCATTATTCCTAATAGCCCCAAACTGGAAACCACCCAGATGTCCTCCAAAAGAAAAATGATTAAACCAACTATAAAACATACGTACTATGGAATACTATTTAGCAATAAAAAGGAATGAATTATCGACATATGCAACAACTTAGAAGAATCCCCAGAGAATTTATACTGAGTGAAAAAAAGCCAGTCCCCAAAGTTTACATACTGTATGATTCCATTTGTATGACTTTCCTGATATGACAAAATTACAGAAAATCGGAACAGGTTAGTGGTTGCCAGGGGTTAAGGACAGAGACTGGGGAGAAGGGGATGGAGTAGGTGTGGTGATAGAACTGTTTTTTCATCTTGACTGTAGTGGTAGATATACAAACCTACACATGAGAAAATTTGCATACATCTACACACACACACACACACACACACACACACACACACACACACACACACACACACACCAGCACTAGTAAAACCAACTGGGGGAAATCTGAACAATATCAATATTATAGTTGTGATATTGTACTATAGTTCTGTAAGATGTTATCATTGGGGTAAACAAGGTGAAGGGTATGTGAGGTATCTCTATATTATGTCTTACCACTGTGTGTGAACCTAAAAAATCACAAAAAGCAAACTTTAATTTAAAAAAGCCATGGAACTCATGTTTAGTTATATATTTATCATTTACTTCTTTAAGCACTTACTGAGTTGCTCCTAGGTGTAAGGCATTTGTTTATGTGCTGGTGGGGTGGAGGTGGGAAGATACAGAGTGGGCAATTTAGAAAGGGGTACTGAATAGAGATCCTACCTTCACCGATGTCACAAATGTAATTATATAGATGTCTTTGTGATTTTAAAAAAATGTACATATCCTCCACTAGCAGAGGGCAGAGACTGACTTTTAATTACCACTCTATCTCCAGTGCCGAAACAGTATCTGGAACACACTAACTTTTCAATTAATAACTGATTAATGGATAAATGACTGAATGAATGAAATAATTAATCAATAGAAAGGGTGATAAACACCACCAAATAGAATACAGTACAAAAAATAGTGACATAATGAAAAGTACGTATGAAAACAGAGAAGAGATTAACTAGTGTTGTCTGGGGGGATTGGGGAAAGGCTTCAAAGATGTGACCTTTCAGCTGGGTCTTACAAGATGAGATGGGGGAAGAGGAGAAAAACCATTCCAAGCAGAGGGAATAGAGCATGCAAAAGCACAGCAGTGTAAGATGGCATAGGATTCCCCGGGACCAGCAAAGAGTTTGTTGCACTTCAGCCTATGATTCTCTATAGAACTACAATTCTCTACAGAGAGGCAAAAAAAAAAAAAAGAAGAAGGCTAAAGCTAGGAGTCTGACTATGGATGATGCTACGCTAAGACAATTTGGGCTTCGCATCAACAATGTGGTAACACCAGAGTATTTGAAGCCAGTGAATGATGATCAGATTTACTTTTTAGAAAGTTGACTCTGATGGCAGTGAGGAGGGTGAACAGCAGGGAGGAGAAAGAGAAGGTGAGAAACCGAGAGAAGGGCTTAAAGTGAATGAAAGTTCTCAGTTCTTCATACGATTCAATTTACCAGAAAACTCAATTCCCAAATGTACTGAATTCGTGGAAGTTACGTCTTCATAACCAATGGTTTAAATGGTTCAAAACACTGTTATCTTTAAATCTGTGTGATGAATCATATCAGAGGGCTGTGAAGCAGAGACATTTATTGATTTCATTGCTCTTTTCTGCAGATTCTTCCAAAGCAAGCATGCTCTTTTAAATCAGTTTTAAATTTGAAATTCTTCTTTTCCCAATTTTTAAAATTTTGAAATAATAACTATTCTTTATACTTCACAAAACCTTGCATGTTGCGGTCAATTTATTAATATTTTGACCATCCAAAATGATCATTTCCACATGCTATTTATGCTATTCAGAAATTATACACATTTCTCTTAAAACACAAAATGAATATTTTAGCAACAAGTTAGAGCTTCCATACCTAAAATATCGATTTTTGGAGAGACTAAATTATAAATCTGAATTATGGAGAATAACTATAAGTACTTTCCATACATTTCTGTGCACATATACATGTATTTGGTTGTGATAAACTGTCAATACAATTGAATGGTATCTCTCTAATATAATGTTAATTTGGCTAAATCTCGCCCCCTCTGCTCTCCCTAAAAAAGAGAAAATTCTCCGCCAGGCTGGAGAGGGAAGAAGAGCAAAGGACTTAAATATAACTCCTTCTGGGAACAATGAAGTGACTTTCCTCCCCTTGTTTTCTTTTTCCACCAGGTGAGGATTTTAACAGCTCTTTTCTAACACCAAAAAGTGGGTCAGGAATCTGCATTATGAGAAGAGAGTGACAAGGTGTGGAAGTTATTGCAGGTAATGATTTTCTTTCATTTTTCAAGGAATAAACACATTTAAAGTTTTCTATATGAAACCTCATAGATGGGTATTAAGTGTACTTTTCTGAAAGTTTTTTTAATGAAACATGTCAAACATAAAGAAAAATTGATGGAAGAATATAATAAACTGCCTTTATAATTTAAATGCCCAGCTTTAAATTATCAACTCCTGGTCCACCCCCTTCCCCATTCCACTCTCCATGATTTTGAAACAAATCCTAGATAGACCATTTTATCCATAAATGTTTCAGACTGTATGTCTAAAAAAATTATTTTAAAAAACAATAACTATACCATAAGTATACCTAAAATGTAACAAAAAACTTAATGCCATCAAATATGAGGTCAAATTTTCAAGTATCACAGACTGTCTCATAAATTCTTTTTTTTTCTTTTTTGATTCTATATGAGTCCAAGTTGGGTCCAAATATTGTGGTTAGTTGATCTGTCTAAATTTTATTCTAATGGCAATAAGTCAATACATTTAAAACTTAAAGTTCTGATGAATTTAAATAATTAAATATAATATAAAAGGAGTGAATAACCAGATTAAGTTATTAAGCAGGGTGATGGTACTATGTATACTACAAATGTATAGGGACATGGTCAAATTAAGTAAACTTAGGAAAAAAACTGGGGGAGAAGGGTTGATTTCATTTTTGTCTGTTTTCAAAACACTTCCTTCTTTGCTCAGTTTTAACTACAAAACTGCCCATAGTCATGGTTTTATACTAAGATTTTTATCAAGGAAGTCCACCAAGTCATGCTAACAAAACTCATCTGTAATCTCTCACTTGCTTGTTTTAACATTTTCACTGTTCTACTTTGGCCAAATACTTCCTCCTTCATTTGAAATGAGTTTGAAATCATAGGATTTCAGAATTAGGAGGGATCATGCGGCTGCCTCATCTCAAAGAGTAGGCAGATTTGCTATTATAAAATGGGTGTTTCCAGTAAGAAAGCAAGCATGAGGAACCTGCTGACAGTTACAGACTATGTTCTAATTTGTTAACTACTATGTAAATATGATCAGTAAAATTTTCATTAGCGCAACATAAAATAACTTTGAATATTATCCTTTTATAAAGCTCAGTAAAGTTAATATTTTCTCTAATGTGTTGAAAAGATCTTGTAAGAAGCACAAGACTTGAAATAATAACAAAGGTTAGAAATTTATCATGCACAGAAGCCTGCAGAAATCAACACAGCAATTGCCAGACTCTTTAATCAGATATTACAACAAAGAGTTATAAACTTAGGTACTATCAATAAATAAAATATGCAATATAAAATATCTGATGGTACTCTGTTGTAAGACATTGTAAGCCCTCATTAGAAATTATTAGGTATTCTGAAATTTGCACATTAAATTCTAATAGCATTTTTTAGGAGATATATACATATATATGTGTATATATATGTGTATATACACATATATATGTGTATATATATGTGTATATATACATATATATGCATATCCCTTCCACAGCCATTATAGTAAAGTCTAGATAGCACTTCACTGTGGAGCAAATTCATTAATCAAAAGCAAAAATTAGTTATGGAAATTCAGGACTCTCAGTGCCCTCCATATATGTGACATTTTACATTAACCTAGGACTTAGAATCCCCAATAGAATAATTACAAATACTTATTAAGGTTTGATATGTTCAGGGAACTGCATTAGCTAACAGTAGAATAAAGTGTCGGAACACCAAATTAAACCATTAATACATTTAACGTAAAAGAAGTACTTAAAGACACTAATTTAGAGATGGGAATTTTTGAGATTTAATGATTTCTTTTAAACTCAGTGTCTTATATAAAAATTCCCTAGAACTTAATTGTTCCAAGTTCTACATAAGAAACCCTGTATGGACTTTTCAAATTTAGAACATTGACAATGGACTTACACTCTAATCCTGTTTATTTTTATTGTTTATATTTACTTCACTCACTTCCCCTCAGAATCCCTAATGTACCTATTGCCCTTTATCCTGTGTACATTCCAAATTTTTTTCCTGATTTACCAAAATACAAAAATTCAAGCTCTTGATTCTTTTAAAACAAAGTAAAAGCAGGTGTCATAGTAAATATAACCCACTAGACTCAGGTAAGGCAATTATAGAGTTGATTTGTTCAGTTAGTAGATAAAAGTACAAGTGTAAATCTCTGTTAATATACAGAAGAGACAGAATACCTCATTCTAGCACAACCATCTGTCTTACCTGGCTCACGAGGGAGAAGTGGTGTTCACATCAACAATACCTATTCATATTTTGACAATGATGGAAATCCCAGCTAAGAAATGTGGTATCAGCAGTATCACTTCACAAAATCTTCAATAACACGAAAGATATGTGGCAATTCGAACTTTTTGATCTTACAGGCCTTTTTTTGTTTTGTTTTAATCACTTGCGTATGTCTCTCCTCCTCTCTCAATACATATCAGAAATTAATGGAAAGAATTTAGCTAAAAAAATAAAAATAAGGCTCCTTTTAACTGCAAAATGAACTATGATCAACTGATATTATGATTAATACTATTAATAGTATTATAGCTTTTAAAATGATAATAGTTCACGTTCCCATTTCTCTTTCTGTCATGCTTTTTTCAAGTCTGGAACCCCCTCTTATATTTACTTTTTTTTTTTCTTTTAGTTCTTCAATGAATCACTCAGTATATGTGCCCTAGCCAACTTCCTCTTGTTAATACCCATGCACCCCTTCACCTTGTCAAGGATACTGAGAATTTTAACCCTCATACACTGTTGGTGGGAATGCAGACTGGTGCAGCCGTTATGGAAGGCAGTGTGGAGGTTCCTGACAAAATGACGAATAGAATTGCCATATGACCCAGCAATCCCTCTCCTGGGTATCTACCCAAAAAATCTGAAAACATTTATCCATAAAGACACGTGTGCTCCAATGTTCACTGCAGCTTTGTTTAGGGTGGCCAAGACATGGAAACAACCAAAATGTCCTTCGATAGATGAATGGATAAAGAAGTTGTGGTATATGTACACAATGGAATACTATTTGGCGGTAAGAAAAGATGATATAGGAACATTTGTGGCAACATGGATGGATCTTGAGAGCATAATGCTAAGCGAAATAAGTCAGACTGAAAAAGCAGAGAACCATATGATTTCACTTATTTGTGGTATATGAACCAAAAACAACAAAAGAACAAGACAAACAAATGAGAAAAAAAACTCATAGACACAGACAATAGTTTAGTGGTTACCAGAGGGTAAGGGGGGTGGGGGGTGGGAGATGAGGGTAAGGGGGATCAAATATATGGTGATGGAAGGAGAACTGCCTCTGGGTGGTGAACACACAATGGGATTTATAGATGATGTAATACAGAATTGTACACCTGAAATCTACGTAATTTTACTAACAATTGTCACCCCAATAAATTAAAAAAATAAAAATAAATAAATAAATAAAAGGATAATGAGAATTTTAATTTGTTGTTCAAAGATGCTAGCCAGTTAAGGATTACTTAGCAAATTTTGTAAGCTTAGCTTACTTAATCACCTAGTCATTAAATAAAATGTTAAAAACCAAGCTGACTGAACCCTACTTTTTGAAAGCAGCTTCTAAACTTGTATTCATATTTACTATAGGCATAAATTTGAAGTTAAATTTTTAGTAAGAAGAGAATGAAAATATGTATTTTTTAGGGTCAGATCAGGATAAATTTTTTTAAAATAATACAAAATAGAAAAAATGAATTCAGTTAGTTAAAGGAGTCCAAAATATAGCCTTTACAATTATGGATAATCAATATTCATTACTTGATTGCAGTAATTGGTCACCTTGGACAACTCCAAAGTCCCTCCGGTCTTAAAGACGATCTTAAAGGGTTCATCACCAAGAAGTTGAAATGCAGAGCTTGAACCAAAAACATTCTGAATAGATAGGAATATAAGAGGAAGGAAGGCTGGTGATGGTCTCAGGGCAGAAGGGGAGCTAGAGTTGCTCCGCAACAGATGAAGGCCAAGGAAAAGAGCCATGTGTTTAGGGAGATAAGGATGCATCCTTTTTAGCACTTGTTGGTGGGGAGAATTGTCAGACATTACTAGCCTGTGTTTCTGGTTGATGGGGAACAAGGGAATATAGTCGTAAGCAATGGAAGCCTTTGTTGGGACATACAGTATAATAAAGCTATTCACCTACCCTATAAAAAAATCATTAAACCATGTTCTTGGAAACCAAGTTCTTATGGTCTATCTGCTATAGAATCTCCTATGACTGGAAAGAAACCTAGAGAAAGAGAGAATAAATAAGGAGGTATTTAGAATAATTTCTAAGAATAAAAACTAAGAGTAACAATGCCTTGAGTAACAATGCTGGCTTGAAAACAATGCGGTATATGTAGACATAGAAATATGAATATTTGCTAATATGGTATCAAATGATACATTGTTAAAGTTAAAAAATGCATTATAAAACAACACATTCAATATAACCTTCCTATACTATTTTTTAAAAATATCTTTAAAAAGTCTGGAGGTTATATGTCAGAATACATTGCTTACAGAAGATAGCTTATTTTCTTCTAATTACTCAAATGTATTTTCTATTTATTAAAACAAAAACCATGTATTGCGTATGCAGTTGTTAAAATTGTGTAAGAAGAGCTATCTTAGATCAAGGACTTCCTACCAGTTTGTGGGGGAGAGGAGAAAACTTTAAAAGGAATGAAGAGAGATCTTAGCTTCCATAACTACTCATTTACTAACACGTCTTTTTGCTAGGAACTCACAACTTCAGGATTAATAAAGAACTGATTTTGCAACATCTTCTAACAGGGAATTTAATTTCAAAGTCACATTATTTTAACTAAATAAATATTGTGCAGATTAAAATGTCTCCACAGTGCCTGCCATACTACAAAACGGATCACTACCAAATTTCTGTTCTATAGAAAACACAACAATATTAGTTTTGGGTATCTTTTAGATAGAATAAAACATTTATATAAAAAAAATCAAACTGAGGATTATAAGTTAATTTTTAAACAAAATACTGTACTGGAGTTTCCACTGTTATTAGCACTCAAAATAACACAGCTTGAATAATTAGCAGAAAAATGGACTCAAAAGGCCTAACTGGTAGACTATATATCGCATCATGTAGCTACGCTTTGAGGAGGAAAATACACTTAAAAGCATAGGCAAAGATATGCCCAGTACACAGCTAAAAGAATGACATTTATATAGGATAGAAAGGTAGAACTCAATCTTTCTATATACGCCTGAAATAATTCGAGGTATTTTCTACTTCTAACTAGTCCATCTGTAGTTCTACTAATAAACAACAATACTATAAATCCTACATTGAGGTCATTCAATGTAAGCTTCCTCCATTTTTTTCTCCAGTCCACCTTCAAATTTCTCTGTATACTCAATTGTCTCCCTCCTTCAGTCTCCCTTTGTTAAGTTAACCACCTCCCCCAACACCACCAAAAAAAATGGCCTCTAATTCTGTGTCCTACTGCTTTCTCATCTCGTTAATTCACTTCTCAATATCAAATTGAGATATTTGTTATATAAAGCACATACTGCAATATCTGGTACCTAGCAAGCACTCAATAATCAGTAATTACTATTTCCATCCTGCGGAGTAGCAAGTTTAAATAACCGGTCTAAGTTTACAAGATAAATCTGAAGCATAACCAAGAATAAAGGACAGGTATTTTGTATACTAGTTTAGGTAATTAGAATAGGGGATGATTCAGCAACCTTCCGGTGTGCTTTTCTAGCATCATATGGATCTGTAGGGCACTGCATTTGCCAAATAGCTTAACTTGCTGCTTATTAGTTTAAATAAGACATAGTCCTATTCAGCACTAGTACAAGGCCTGACACAAGTAGATACTCAGTAAATATCTATTGAATAAATAAATGAATAAAGGATCTGGTACTACTGGCTGCACATATAACCAGCATCAACACAAAATCCAAAGCATTAACGAGACATTTCCAAATATCCATACTTTTACATATATAAAAATTTTGCATTTTAAAAGTTTGCATTTGGGTGTCCTATATGCTCTTTGGCATCAATACAAAGGAAGGCATGTACAAAAAAGGGTGGGGGATGTAAATTGGTGTAGGCACTACGGAAATCAGCATGGAGGCTCCTTAAAAATTAAAAATAGAACTACCATATGATCCAGCAATTCCATGTCTGGGTATATGTCCAAAGGAAACGAAATCACTGTATTGAAAAGATATCTGCACTCCCATGTTCATTGCAGAATTTTTTATAATAGCCAAGACACGGCAACAATCTAAGTGTCTACCAGCGGATGAATGGATAAAGAAAATACCATTTATGGATATATATATATGGATATATATATATGGATATATATATATATATATATATATATATATATATACATTCCTTCTTTTTTATGGATATATGTGTATGTATACATACATATATATATATATATGAAGGAAATCCTGCCATTTGCAACAATTTGGATGGACCCTGAGAGCATTATGCTAAGTGAAATAAATCACAGAAAGACAAATAATGTATGATATCACTTATATGTGGAATCTAAAGAAACTGAACTCATACATACAGAGAACAGATTGGTGGTTGCCAGAGGCAGGCAGTGGGTGAAGATGGTCAAAGGTAAAAACTTACAGTTATAAAATAAATAAGTTCTGCGGATTATTACAAAAAAAAAAAGTCTGTAATAACATATGGTGATGGATGTTAACTAAATTTATTATGGTAATCATGTCACAATATATACATATATCAAATCATGTTGTACACCTTGGACTAATACAATGTTTTATGTCAATTATACTTCAGTAAAACTGGAAATAAAATAAAGAAGGGGGAAACATAAAAAAAGTTTTCATTTGGGTGGCACAAATACAAAGGAAGGCATGTATTATTTCAAAAGACAAGAGACTGACTGAGAATTAAAGCAATAGACACCTAAGTGAAGTATCAAGTATTCTTACATTTAAGCTTCTGAGTACATACTTTGCCTTCCCTAACAGAATTCCTAACAGTTTTTTGTGGACAGGAATCATATATAATTAATTTCAGTATCCTCTCACAGAGTCTAACCTTATACATAGTAGGAACTTAATTACACTTAAACTACTTAAATAATTGGGTAAGAAGACTTCTTGGTTATATAAAATGTATTGATCACATTTGATGTAACAGTGATAGGATAGAAAGTTGTTAATATCAAACTAAACCTCTCTAAGTGAAGTTGGCTATATAATTTTAAGAAAGGAAATAAAATCATATGTAGCTTTTGACATACAACATATAAATACACACACACATAGTTTCTCATAAAGCAATCATATTTAATCTATAACCAGTTACAAAATTGTCATTTGCCTCCTGAGACGACAGACCTCACCCAAATTGGAAAAATACTCAGATCCCTTCAATATTACTGGGGTGATTGACTTTATTTTTTATAGGTATAATGAAATATTTACTTTCTTTTCTTTTCCTTCACATCAAAGTCTGGTACCTCAGCATTATGCTAAGAACTGTGAAAAATTTAATCGTAAGATATGCTCTTTGTATTGAAAATTTTTCCATCATTAGTGAAGATAAAACAGTAAATAATGTAAGATACAATGCACACTGCTTTGCTAAGTTCAAAGTCACCTGGGAGTTTGCAGCAAAACAGTAACTGAAATAGTTAGGAAAAGTTGCAGACAGGAAGTCAACTTTACACAGGATCTTGAAAAAAAGGTAAAATCTGAGCAGGCAGACAGAAGTGAGGAGGGTTTTTTGAGTGAAGTAAATAACACTACCAGAGGCGCCGACTTGAATGAATGTGGTGTATTTGAGAGACAGACTGACTTCAATAGCGCAGAAAGAATGGGCCAAAAAACATAGGAAATGAAGCTAGATAAGTCGTGTGGGACAGCTTAGACTGGGCAGGGAAAGTCAAGCAGAAGAGGTTAGATTTAGCATGGTGGATAACAGGGAACCAACGAAGCTTTCTGAAAGGGGAGTGACAGGCTGCAAGCAGTAGCCTTTAAAGAAAGTTAATCGGATGAGTTGGACAAAACAGGCGAAAACAAAGGAAGGCAACTGTGGTAACCCAGGAATGGGGTGATAAGGGGCTGAGTAGGATAGGTGCAGAGACACTATGTATTTCGGAGGTAACGTGATGCGCCTTGAGACTGTGAAATTAGGGGCTCCCAGAAACAAGGACGAGACATAGACTAATCCAGAGGCTGCCTACAAGGTAAAGAGGTTGTACTATAGATTAATAAGACTTGGAAATTTCAAACACTAGACATATATTCACGGAACCCAAATGTTTTTCAAGTACGCTTTAAGTAGTTTCATTGTTTTGTTTAGTAAATTTAATGCAGGTGCCCCCAAATTTCACATCTGTTTTGCTAACACAGCCCATGAAAATATGCTTACGTAAAAATTAGTTGTTTTTCAATACATAAACAAAGTGAACTGACCCATTACAGGATATGAACCCTCATTGAGTAAGGTAGTGAAAACAGAAAAATCTTCTTTATACTCAAATGTATATTCTTTATTGTCTGGTTCCACAAACAAACAAAAAACAACTTTTTTTCTAGCTTATCTAAAATCTTGAGACGTAGTCCTGACTATATCTGATGGTGATCCAGTCAGAAGAAAACAAAAAATTCTATGGAGAAAATGAACTAAGAAATAAATCAGCACTTTGCCATGCTGCTTTCCTGAGATGTGCTATCAAATTGGGAGGCAATTCTCTGAAGTGAAAAACAAACAGAAAATGTTACTAAAGCTACATTTGGCAGATTAATTTTTTGTAGTAAAAATTATTTAAATCTATAGTCAACTTTTCCGCTGCTTCCCCTCTCCCTTTAGAATGGATAGTAGGTAATGTGGAAAGGGGAGTGCTCCTGTGGTACTTTCTAAATAATTCTATTATTGTAACACTAATTCTATTATCTACACATGATTGCATGTATTGTTTTGTATCTCTTCCTATGGTCATTTTCTGGTGGAGCTGTTAATAAGAATTGAAATGTCCAAAAATAGGAAAAATAAACCTATCTACTATTACTCACAGAGCTCTTCCTTTACAATGTGTGGCCAAACTTGTGCTTTTCATACCTGATCTCATTTAGTCCTCATAACAACCTGTGAGGTAGGTAGGTACTAAGATTATGCCCATTTTACAGCTGAAGAATCCGAGGCTATAGAGGTTAAGGGACTTGTACAAGGTCACAAAGCCAGTAAGCTAGCAAGTGCAGACATATTCATCTGACATGCTCTTATTAATCATTAGATTATACTGCCAACCCCAAACATATGTGACCAAAATAAAAAGAGATATAAGGGACCTGGACATGCTACTAATTGTGTAAAAAAATTAGGTGGGAGCATCAATTCTAAGAACTTTGTCAGTAATACAAAAGGATAGATTCCTTGACTCACTTCTAACCTTCCCTTATAGTACCGAAAACACTGCACTCTATTCCTGAAGAGTGGGACACTGCCATGAAATGAGAGTTAATTGCCCCCTTATACATCTGGACATTACGATTTGATGGTTTTGACAGGATCTCAATTTGGTCACATTTTTTACAATGCTCCTACTTAGATCAGCCAGGTCAAGACAAACTTGGCTGGCTGGTGACACCAAAAAGCTTTAAAAAGTATTTTGTTAGTAGAATATCCGTGCAACCTATGTAACTCTTACCAGTGACCCTGAAATGGAAACCAACCTTTTAAAGCTATTTCTCAGTACATAAAATACATTCATAAGACACTTCTAAAAATAACTCTCCACTGTAATTCCATCCTTATGCATCTGGACAGAGATGTCATATTTCCTCCACAAAGCTTCCTTTTATGTTGCAACAGTAAGAATCTCAATTTCAAAATGAACCAGAACAATCGAGAACTACAAACTCCTTCACAAGACATGATTATTTTTATTAGTATTTTATATAAATTGTCTAAATGGGACATGTTACATTCTAATTCTGCAAGCAATACTTTTAACTAGAAAGTAAACCATTACAGTTTCAAGTTCTTTCTCCCCTCACCCCTCTTTTTTCTGCTAACACATGGTCTTCTACAAAAGGGTCAGTGTGATCTTTGCAGACTACTGATAAGGACTACGACCATGGTAAACTAAAGACTAGAACATTAAGCACATGTCAAGTAATACAGAAGTTTAAAATCTGTCATCTGTGTATGAAACCAGCAAACAGTGGGTTACAACTGGTTGTAACTGTCTTAGTTATAACTGTTTAAACAAACGTGTACAAATTCATAGGATGCAGTTGGTAACTTCCACTTTTCCCTCCAACTAGTGGTGTTTTGGAAGGCAGCCATTTAATCTGCAATAATCTGTCATTACTGTGAAGCCCGACCCACTTCCTCTGCCCCACCCCCAGTCAAAATATGACTGGAATACATCTGGAGTGCTAATATAACATTCACACATAGAAATCCTCCCTATCTATAAAGACTAAAATTTGCTAATTTGTACTTTAAGTATTTAACATTCATAAATTTTAAGAAAACACACATTCTATGACATCACATTTCAAAGATTACTTGAAAGTTTTAATTTTCTTTTTTATATGTTAGAAAGAATAGAGGCCCCAAATCAGTAATATCAACTGCAATGCTTCTTGAATGAAAATGCATCCTATGTACAATTATGTGACTTTAATTTACACATCTAACATGTACAGTATTAGGGGTTTGGAAGTCAGGGTTATACACATTTCATTTAAACTTTGTTCCAAGAGCCTAGTGAACTTGGTAAAGAAACTATTAAGGTAGTTTTCCTGGTTTATAAAATATTTTGCATAACATACAAACTATGAGATGTTAAATAAAAAATGACCTACTTTCCTATTTCATCTAATTCCATTTTATGGACGAGTGTAATCCCATAAATTATTACCCAATGGTTAAGATATTTTATTTTTATACTTTAATAAGTAACTAACTTTATGTATTAAAAAATTATAAAACTAAATAAATGTTATCAAATCTTCTGACTTTTGTGTCTCTAAATTTGGTATTACATTCAAGAAATTACTCTGCTTCCTATCCTATTTTCCCCTTCTGTAAAAGAAGAGAAATAGGATGTGGCCTTTTAATTTTTTTAAGATTTCTAGGATGAATAGTATGCCATTTTGAGTAGCTTAATTTTGAAGTACTGTTTTACAGTAATAATATCATCATTAGCATAAACTGCATCAATTAATTTATATGGCCTTTAGTATATTTAAATTTTTTATTTAAAGGACTCTTCTGACAAGATTTTGATATTTTATTTGCAGCTCGGTATTTACCTTCCCCAGGAGAAAGGAAAATATTCAAAAAATTTTGAAAAAAATTTCCCACTAATATTTATTTGTAGAATATCAAACTGCAAATTAAAATAAATAGAGTATATGAATCCAGTGACTTTTGAGGTTGATTACTCTCATCTGGACTTTGAGCTAAGGCAATACATATTCACATGAATTTCAAGAGTTTATTAGAAATGTTTAGACACAAACAATGTTTATAATAAAACACTAAATATGAAAGAAAACACCAACCTTACTCACCGGATATCTTCTCAAATGCATTTCCTACATTTCCAATCCAATATAGTAAAGACTTTAAAAGTTCTTTATTTAGCTACAGCAGTAAGATTGCCTCAGAAATGGCTTTCTTTAAAAAGCTGCCTCTTCATCACTTAGGAAAGATAAAACTGAACTCAACTTAAGTTGTAAGAACACCACCGTGCTATCAGCTCCTTCATCTCCAGAAAGGAAGTTATTATAGACAGTTTTATAAATGAGGCTGAAAGAGAGTACTTCCTGGTCAGACACTTAACGTCAACAGCATTTTTCATACAGCTTTACATTTCTACATTTTGAAAAGCCCTTCCTAAAAATTTTCCTGAATTTTTCTGCAGTCCCAACAAAAGAGGAAAAACTTGCTCAAGGTAATCAATCATATGTAAAAATCTACAAAATTCTATCAATGCCTTCCTACCGTTATGGTATCATCTAAATATCAGAACTGGTTATTATTATTGATAAGAATATCTGCTTAAGCTTTCATTTTACATTTATGCACGCTCCATGTCCCCCCACCCTGTATGCTAGCATGAGGTTTCCTGAGATACATTAGAAGGTAAAGAAAGAACTTAAAGACAACTCACCAGTTCCTTGACAATGAAGAAGCAAATAACCATTCACGTTTTAATTTTCAAATTTAAAGTTAATTCTCTTTTACATATATATAGTTAAATATATATATATTCCTGATATATACATATATTCCTGATATATATATATATATAGAAACTTTGTAGAATCCTAATAAGGAACTGCAGATAAAAACAGCGTGACCCTGGCGCTGCACGTTACTATCGGTATTGCAAGCTTAAGTGTTTCCTGTCACAACGCCCATTGGTTCCCACAGGTGCAAGGGCTTATGGGTGTTGCCAATTTACCCTTCCTTTTGTAAGTGAATCACTAAAGGAGACTTCAGGTTGGCATAATCAATGCTAAGAACTATTAAAGCAGAATTACCTTGGGCTAATACCAAGAGCCTCCCAAACTAGGTTGATTGTGAATTGATGATTACCTAATTCAATAGGGCTGGAGAAAATTTATTTTGATCGACTTTCATTACTTTTCTAAAATGCATTATTACTAAGAATATGTGACTTCATTCACCAAATAGTATTAGTTGCTTTCTCTGTACAAAGCACTGTTCTAAGCACCAGGAATATAGTAATGGACAAAACAAAGTCCCTATACTCATATACTAATTATCTAGCAGACTTTTGATGATTTCATATGTAATGAGAAAACTTCCAGAAAGGCAGAGAATAAAGGAATTTGTATGGAAATTTGGAAAGTCAACTGTAGTGCTCACTACTAAAAAGCATTCTAATTAAGGCTACCACCAGAACCTACCACATAAGAGAACTTTTCCAGAACCTAGTACATAAAAAGGGGAGTCTTTATGTTTTTAGTGTTTCAAACACGCCATGTTGGAGGCAATGGCATATGTTCCAGCAGGGAAAAGGAAAAACTTCTCACCATGAGTCACCAGTGACTAAGTTCTTTTAATTCAGGCTTAAAACTGATTTCAAACCCAATTACTTGTACATGCAGAAAACTGATAACCCCAAATTAACATCAGAAGCTTGATCTGACCAATTTTCAGGGTTAATATCAACATCTAAGAAAAACAAGTGAAGTACTTTTAACAAGATAACACTCCTGTACTAAGTTTTATTATAATTTTGGTTTTATTAGTCTTTAAGGCCTAAGGGTCATGTCAGCAAGCTTTCATTAAATTTTGTTACAATGAACAGTTTTCTTAGATTTTAGCCTAAGTGAGACACAATCATTCTTGGATATGTGGTGCGGCAGTAGGAATGGCTTTTATTTGCACTCAATAAAACAAATATATAGTAAATCTAAGGCTGCTCAAAGAAAAATATGAAATCCACAGAGTAAAATGTACAGATAAAGTCTATTCTTCCAAGCTATACTTTACTTCTTAAGATTTTACTTCCTTATGTTTAAAATAACAAAACCTTCTTTTGAGCCAACAAATTACAGAAATTCCAAAAGCCAAATTTATCTCTTTAGTCATTCAACAAATAATTATTGAGCACCTACTACATGTTAGGCATTGTTCTATGAGTTGGGGATACAGCAAAGAATAAAATAAAAATCTCTGCTTTCATAGAGCCTACATTCTAGTGTAGAGCTATAAGACAAACAAATAAGTGAAATATTTGGTATGTCAGAAGGTAGTAAGCACTACGGAGAATACAATATGAAAGGTAGGGATAACAGTTTGTGTATTTGTTCACAGTTGCAAGTTGCTTATATCACAAAGTAAGAAAGACCAGTGTATTAGAGCTCTCCCAGACTCTACCTCCGACTCAAGGCAACAACCCACCTTCTGTTGCAAATGAAACAGAATCTTATTTCATTTGTTGCTAATACCTGGAGATAGGAGAACAAACTGAAAAGACTTGAAGTTAGAACCCACTCCTTACTGATAAAACCATCATATAAGGAAACAAAACTAATCCCAAACATTCAGAGTCAACGGTCACTTTAGGAAATATTACCATGCTGAATATGAGCATACAAGTTTCCATATCCTTGCTACCACTGGCATCGAATTTACCAACTGTCAAGTTCAGAAGTGAATTCTTCACTTTAGAATTATACCTTATTGTCTGCACTACCAGCAATAATTATATTGAAATATTATCTTTGAACTTAAAATAAGTATTTCAATTTAATACGATTCAATAAATATTTATTGAGCAGAAACGAGTTGCAAAACACTTGGTTAGATATGTAAGACACTGTCCTTTTAAAATCAAGAAGATGGACATCTAGGAAGGCTAAGACAAGTACAAAGCCTATAATGTAATACCAGAGAGAACACTAGTGTAATAAGAAAACATACAAAGCAAGTACTTAGGGAATTCAAAGGAGAAAGTTTAAGGAGGATGATCAGAGAAGGCCTCTTGAAAGATGGCATTGGAGGTAGGTCTGAAAAATGAGGAACAGAAGGCGTTCTAGGGAAAAGAAATGGCAGGAACAAAGATATAGGTGGCAAATCAGGAAGTGCTTAGTAGTAAGCAGGCCAGTCTGGTTGGGCACAGGAAATACATACATACATACATACATACATACATACATACATACATGAATTGTGGGGCAATAGGAACCAGGTTGATAAAGCTACTGAATTAAGTAGGCCATGGAGAATTTATTAAAGGTTTTGAACATGTGAATGAGAAACTCAGAGCCATACTTTAGGGAGAATAAGAGAGCAGCCACATATGTACGAAAAACGAAAAAGAAAAGGAGATTGGAAAATTGTCACAGTGCTTCCTCATTAGCTCCTCTTGGACCATTGAGAGATAAAAAGTGGAAAGTATACTGAATTGAAAAACTGGATCTAAATCACAGTGGTCGTCTGTGGATTGTCTGCATGACCTTGGGAAGTCACTTACTCTCACCCAATCTCAATTTCCCTAGGTGTGAACCTATTAATTATTGTTTTGGAGTCAGGAGCCATGAATTTCAGCAAGTGATTAGATACTGAGAGTAGAGCAAAAACTGCAATAAAAAAAATTGTTTCAAGTGATTAAAATAATAAGCAGCTACTATTTATTATAAACACTTCCTATGAGTTTGTCACTGTGCTTGGCACTTTACATAAATGGCTTCATTTATTCCTTAGAAGAATCTCATAAGGTATGTATTCTTATTTACAGATGAGAGAATTGAGAACTTTAAAACTTAAGTAACTTACCCAGGACCAGCCAGCTGGCATAGTAACAAAGCCAAAATAGGTGCCTATGTGTCTTTGAGGCTTAGGCCCTTTCTCCTTCCAATATATCATGCTGTTTTTTTTATGGTAAATAATGCTAACATTTGTTCTTGTGTTCCAAATGAATCAGTCTCTTTTACCACCCTTTTGATATACTAAAAGGTCTAAAAGAGGATGAGAAACAAAGTATGGACATAAATATAACCTACTTATTTGCTGATTATTAATTCATTCATTCCAATTCACACTTATCGAACATCCTTCATACTTTGTGCCTGGTCCTATAGTTGGCATAGAGGATGCAAAGATAAATGAGACCCATCTCTGCCCTCAAAGTGTTCACAAGCTAGTAAAAGACAAACATATAAACAAGGAACTGGTACCCAACGACAGAAGAGGATTTTGCACAAGAGACAATGGAAGCATAAAGGTACATGAAACAAAATATTGTAATTTTGTATCTCAGCTATTACATCTTGACCTAGATCATTTAAAAACTATATTCATGTGATTGTTGGAAATAATTGTGTATTTACACATACATCCTTCAAAAAGTAAAGGCTAATGTTTCCAACAGAAGGAAAATTAGCCATGAACTGTGATTCTGTTTTGTGTATCTACTGCCAAGATTAATTAAGTGGTTAATTTGTTTAAGAACGCATTCTGGGGCTGGCCCAGTGGCTCAGGAGGTTAGAGCTCCATGCTCCTAACTCCGAAGGCTGCTGGTTCGATTCCCACATGGGCCAATGGGCTCTCAACCACAAGGTTGCCAGTTCGATTCCTCGAGTCCCGCAAGGGATGGTGGGCAGCGCCCCCTGCAACTAAAATTGAACACGGCACCTTGAGCTGAGCTGCCGCTGAGCTCCTGGACAGCTCAGTTGGTTGGAGAGCGTCCTCTCAACCACAAGGTTGCTGGTTCGACTCCCGCAAGGGATGGTGGGCTGTGCCCCCTGCAACTAGCAATGGCAACTAGACCTGGAGCTGAGCTGCGCCCTCTACAACTAAGACTGAAAGGACAACAACTTGAAGCTGAATGGCACCCTCCACAACTAAGATTTAAAGGACAACAACTTGACTTGGAAAAAAGTCACTGGAAGTGCACACTGTTCCCCAATAAAGTCCTGTTCCCCTTCCCCAATAAAAAAAAAAAAAAGAATGCATTCTGCCTTGATTAGTGCCATCTATTGTAATGGATAAATAAAATGTATTTGAACTGTCATAAGCCTTGATTACTACAGACATAAGCCAGTCTCATTAGATAGAAAGTAAAACAAAAAAATATACACCGCACGAGTCCTGATTTGATCTGGAAATAAAACGTTATCCCATCGTCTATCAAAAATAGTGGAAGAAAATAAAATTGAACTCTTTTAATGAGTACTTTGATAACTGACTAATTAAATATTAAGCATAATAAAACATATAAAGTGGGGTTGATTTTGCTACACATCACGTCACTGAAGCTAGAGGTGAAGTGAAAGGGCTCAAACTAGACTCCAGCATGTCAATTCCCTGTTTGGAGCTAAAGCAACACGAGTCACACCTCTGTGTTTAATGGGAGTAGGTTTTCCTGAGTATAAAACTTTTATTCCGAGGCATCTTCATTTTCTCACTTACTCTGGGGATGAAAAACGTGTATTTGAGAGATAGCTGACAAATGGTTAGGAGACTGTTCAGTGTTAACAAATCAAGAAACTGACCCTTAAGTCATTCTGTTGTACTATAAAAATAATTTAGAAAGACTTTAAATGTACTTCAATGTCTCTACCAAATCTTGTCAGAAAAAATACATTAGGTTGATGTATAAAGTATTTAGGTAACTTTAACAATATATACCTGGAATAATAAAATGTATCAATTTAATTCCTCCTGGTTATCACAAAAAATTCTAAATAATTGTTTTTACTTTGGTGCCCATAGCTTAACAATGACTGAGATCACATTTTGGCCCATAAATAAACATATCTAATCTATAATTATAGTTAGGTAGATATCATTTAGTATTATTTTTACTAAGCTGAGTCTAAATTTAAGAAACAGTACCAAAATTTTAATATATCCTTGCAAATAACAAAGCAACTAGTTAAATAGATAAGTGTAAGTAATTATAAACTAAACTCCCTATGGTGAAATGTAACTAATTGTACAATATCCCACAACTCAAAACTACTAATTCGAAACTATTCTCTCTGAGCGACAGGAATCTCTCATTGAAGAATCAAAAAAATCTGAAAATGTCTTAGGAGAGTCTCAAAACACTTTTAGATGGAAACTTTCTGCCTGTCTGTTTTCTTTTGGAGGGGAGGGAAGAAACAAAGACTGGAGGAAAAGATTATAAAGGAAAGAGGCTTTTCAACAAAGACTCTAAAATAAAAGTACCAATAGTTAGTTTTCATTCATTCTCCTATACTACTGAAACCAACAAATCTGAACACTGGCAAGCAATGAGAACTTTTATTCAAGTTGGGTTAAACATTAAACCAAATTAGATATCAAGGTAGACTCTGAGATTACAATGGTTTGACTGTATAGGACTAAAGAGGTAAAGAAAGTGTAAAATGGGTTATTGTATTTACTGGGCAGTACTTACATCCTGCTAAACTAAGACTAAGAAGTTTAAGAACTACAAACCAAAACGAACTTGCAGTCTGTTTTATGCTATAACCATTCATACGGAAGTGTAAGGTTCCTTCTTAATCTCTACTGTCGGTTATATTTTTTAATGGAAAAGAAACAGTTTAAAGGAGCATAGGTATAATAACTGCACATATTTATGGTTCTAGTGTTTTGTTTTGTGAAACAAATGAAAATAAATTCTCACAGAATTACTATCCCCCCCAATAAACAGTTATTGTAGGCCCTTCCTATCACTGAAAATTCTATTCATCTCTGGATCAATATCATAACGTAACATGGTTGTTAGTAATCAATCACTCAGGGGAGTATCAGAACACTTTCTTTTCTTATACGGAAATATACTTAATGTTTTATTTTAAGAAACTACCATTTGTATCAGTCAGAAATGAGGTAACAAGGATGATGAAAGAGCTTATCTGCTCAGTTTTATTACTTTGTGGAATTATTGGTACTGAGATTCCCAATCCTTCTAACACACCATTTCATGTTACATGCACTACAGTGAATATACTTGTAAGCCCCTTGTAAATAACCTCCTCAGTTAACTGACCCTGTTTTTACCTGAATTCTACCTAGGGTTCTGGAAAAATAAATTTAATGGAAAAAAATTATACTTAATACATCTTAAATTAATTACAAAGTCTCATAATCAAAATTTGTATTTGCTATTGTATTTCCTCTTATCTCCATAACTTCTATTTCTTACGGGAGGACTTCTGGTTGGTAGAATTTTCATAACCACATCAAGTTCCAGTCTCTGAAGCCAAATAAGAAATGTTCTGTATCAGGTAACACCAAATAAAATCCCCAAATGACACATGTCCTCTACTTGTTATCATCCTGATGAAGACGACTTCGGTAATTTTTGTCTTGGATTTAAACAAGCAGTTCTATGTAAGCCTTCCACATTATGTCTCTGAGAAATAAGGCAGTATTTCTCTCTTCCTCTTAGTTGAAGCTACTCATTACTAAACACGGGCAAAGGCTTCTAATAAGACATATTCTAAACCCGAAACAATGAAGATATGTAAATAACTGTGAAATGATATAGTTAGTACATTCACCATTATTTCCCCAATACCATCATTTTCCAAGTCTGCTTCTATAAAAAAGAAACGAGTCACAAAGAGGAGTTAGGAGAAGCAACACACAGAGAAAAAGAGGTTAAAAATTTCCCATGCAAAACTACAACCTGTAACAAAGCATGTGCATTCAAGAGAACATTTGAAAGGTAGTCAGGGCAGTATTAACATATGCTAAGAACTGTGAAAAACTAGCCTGGTTGTTGGTTTACTTTTCACATCCCTCAAAGTAGGAGGCTGCCCCCCCAATTCCCACTCTCTATTGCTTTTTTTATTTGTTTCAGAATTTTAATACATATACACTTGCCTCCCACCAGGGCATACACACAGTGTCTGTCTGGTTTAAACAGGCTTCTCTCTCTCCTTTGCTTGTCCTGGAATTATGCCTAAAGCTTGGTCCTGGTAGCTTCTAGGATGAGAAATCTACTTGGAAAGTGCTGTTAATTTAGCGACTCCAGTATCTCTTCTCAAAATTTAGTTTGCCCTTCCAACTGTCGCCAACATATCAAAGTTCAACAGTCAAACTTAGTATGTATTTCTTTAAATCTGCCTTGTAAACATTGATACTGATGTGCTGCCAAATCTGAACAAGTTTCTTAGCTGCTTGTTGACCTAAAATGAAAAATATAGTCTATCAAAATAAACATCCTCAGTAAGCCAAAACATGGGTCTCTAAAAGGATTCCTTTCCCTTCCAACGTCTTTGTGATGGGTTGAAGAAGAAGCCCTCTCCAACTTTTCATGTTCTCATTAAGCTATTAGGCCAGGAAGCCCCTCACTTTCAAGCCATCCACGCCAAACTCTAAGAAACGAATGGGAAACCCTGACGGTCCGGCCGTCTACCTCTCTTGATCTCTCAAGATCTCGGTGCTTTTGCCAGACCCTCCAGTTCGTGCGTTCTACTTAGGAGACGTTTCATTACATAATCCCTGGTCCACAGAGTAACCCCACGGAGTCACGGGGGCTCAGAATGTCCCCCGCCTCACACGCTACCCTCAGGAAGATCGGCTGACGGCAGACCCTGCGAGCAGCACGGTCCCCTCTTCTCTGCGCCGCGGGCTGTCCTAACTCGCCCCGCGCAGCGACCGGGACCCAGGCTCCCTGTCCTCTCTCACGCAGGGCCGGGCACGATCAGAAGCCCCTTTCGCCGGCCCCGCGTTGTCCCGGCCCCTGTCGGGGACCTCCCCCGCAAGATCTGCTGTCCCAGCCCCTCTCGAGGTCCCCTTCCCCTTCAGACCCGCTGTCCCAACCCCATCAGACCTGCCGTCCCAGCCGCTCTCGGGGACCCCCACCCTCAGACCTGCTTTCCAGGCCCCTCTCGGGGACGCCCCTCAAACTCGCTGTCCCAGTTCCTCTCGGGGAACCACCCCTCCTCAGACCTGTTGTCCCGGCCCCTCTGGCGAACTCCCTCAGACCGGCTGTCCTGGCCCCTCCTGGGGTCCCCTCTCCTCAGACCCGCTGTCCCGGCCCCTCCTGGGGTCCCCTCTCTCCAGACCCGCTGTCCCGGCCTCTCTCAGGGTCCCGCTTCAGACTCACTTTCCCCTGCCCCTCTCGGGGTTCCCCCGCAGACCCTCTACCCCAGCCCCTCTCGGGGTTTTCCTCTCGATCGTCCGGACTGTCAAACCCGTTCCTGTAACTCCCCTCACGCGGGTCCTCGCCGACCTCATTCCGCCCGTGATCTCCTCTCCTGGGCTCACGCTGTCACCGCCCCGCGCCCCGGTGCTCTCACCTCAGAACTGCTGTCACCACCGGGGCCCGGAGTCGCCGCCGCCGCTTCCTCTCCCACACTTGTTCCCGAGTCCCTCTTCTGCCGCTTGTCCCCTGGCAGATCCCTTGGTCCGGTCGCTGAGTGCTGGGTCTGGCCTCGCGGAGCCTCCGCCCGCAGTCTCTGCGTCGCGTCCCACTCTCTCACGCAGAACCCCGCCGCCGCCGCCGGGCGCCACACGGACCCTCCCGCGGCCGCCGCCGCTGCTGCTGTCCGAGGTGCGGCTCTTGCCAGGGGTGGCCAATCGCACCCGACTGCGCCGAGCGCGCTCCGCCCCACGGTCTCAGACTGCCCGCCCTCGGCCCCCGACCCCGCCCCCATCTCGTCTCCGATAGGCTCTCTACTGACCTTCCTTGATCGTCGGGCACGGCCTGGGGCCGCATATAGGTACTTGATTGAAGGTGCCTGGGAAGCCGAGCGGTCGATGACTCCTGAGGATTGGCGGAGTTGACGGTGGGCGGGATGGGGCGGGGCGGGGTTTTTTCGGAGACGGAAGACCTTGCAACTTCAGTTACCCACTGGCCGGTCTGGGGTGCGGTCACCGTTGTTTGTACTGCGCTGGGTCAAAGTTCAGGCACTCCTCCCTGAACCTTTACTTTTCTTGGGAGACTCCCAGAGGTTAAGACCTTCTGGGACTCTGTGGACCACCATGTTAGTCTTTGAGGAGGTCCCCATTCTTCTGCAAGACTTTGCACAGCTTCCTAAGTAATTCTGCCAAAAATTAATATAACATTTATTCACCGAGGACTTGTAAATATTTCCTGGATTTAAACTCTTTTATATCTTTGTCAAGGGAGTTTCACTTCCTTTATTGCGTTCAGCAGACGTCAGTTTAGTGCTCTTGGAAAAAGAAACCTAGATGCATACTCTGCACAACTAAACATTCAACACTAATGGGGCACATTTTGATAAGTACAAGGACAAAGCTTGAGAAATAATCAGTTTGTGGGTTTTGATAATCATGACAGGCGGAACAAGAACTGTGTGGTAGTTTTAGCAATGTTTTAGCAAGCCTATACAACATTTTTCTGTGCAAACTAATGGGCAAAGTAAAATGAACTTTGAAGTGTACACCCTTTGATAACCAGAGACCCATCTTGATCCAAGTTGAAAGATGGGGGCTTCTAGGGGTGAAAGTGCATCATGTTACTCAGAACCATTCTTTATATTTTTGTGAAACTGGATATGTTGATTAAATAATATCAGAAACTGAAAACAGCTACCCTCACCCCTAAACCCCAAAGTTTATGGAGTTGACAATTTAGCGTTTTATGAAGAAATTGGTTCATTTCAAGGACACAATTTGATCTTAAGCCCTGTCAGATGCATATAGGACTTAATTCTCAGAAAACTCCGTCATTAACTCTTTTTTGTGTTAACTCCCACTGACAAAATTTGTGTTCTAAACATTATACATATTTTCCTTAGTGTTTTAAAATCCTACCCCATTCTAATTAAGATACTCCTCTTTGAGTGTTAGGGTATGCAAAAAGGGCCTAGGAAAACGGGGCTGGCAGGACTTGAAGACTAGTTTTGAAGTAGATGTGGCCTGAGCAGTGTGCTGAATGCCATTTTGGGAAGGGATGCAGAGAGATTTCAAAGTGGTAAAACTTAGTTTTGAGGGAACTTGATTTTTACAGGCCTAGAGAGGCTGTCCAAAACCATTATATTAAAACAACTATCAAGGTTGGGTAAGAGAATTTTTTTTGACTATGTCCTTCTCTAAAGAGTATTTATTAATTAAAAGCTCATTCTACCAATTCTAAAGTTGGCAATATGGAAAAGAAGAAATGGGGTAAGTTCTCACTACTCAAGTGTTCAACTGTGTCTATTCATATAAAAAAGAAATGCATGACCACTAACAGATGCTATTCTCAATTTAAAAAAAAAGAAATAAAACGTAAGACAAAAATCCCAGTGTCTTGAAACCAATTAGTAACGAAATCAACTTTCAAGAAACTCATTATATCAATGAACTCTAATTTCTAAAATGTTGGTGCTTTCTCTGATCTATGATTATTGCTACTAACAGGAACTCAAGTTGCTCAATATAGTTGATTACAAATAATTTTGATGTGATCTAAGAGCATAAAAAAAAGAAAATGATGTCATCCTTTGGACAAGAGACAGTTCTCTAATCCTAGTTTATATATATAGACAGTAGACCTACAGTGAGCTCTGAGAATGAGTCTTATTTAGAAGGAGCTTCAGAAAAATCTCTGAAGTCCTGGAAAAACATCAGAGCATTCTATTCTGGAAATTCTTGAGTTCTGTTGGGAGGAAAAAATCCCTCACAAATAGAGCCAAGATTTTAATTGACAAGGTAGAAAATAAGAGATGTTAAAATAAATGGGATGAGAATAGGTTTTTTTTCACTTTGAGAAGACTCTATGGGGACCTATTCAGAGATAAACATGGTCACAAAGGATCTGAGAATCGTAATATTGGATTCCACCCCGTCTTTTACACCGTGATCAACTTTACTACTTGTTACTTTTTCTATGGAGACTTGGTGCAACATAAATAGTAGTGTTACTTTGGACAATCCATTAAATATC
Source organism: Rhinolophus sinicus (assembly GCF_036562045.2). Taxonomy (NCBI): domain Eukaryota; kingdom Metazoa; phylum Chordata; class Mammalia; order Chiroptera; family Rhinolophidae; genus Rhinolophus; species Rhinolophus sinicus. The sequence goes on along the minus strand of NC_133765.1, from coordinate 27,957,403 downwards.
TCTGGGCCCTTTTCCTTATCTTTTCTTGCTACACACAACTAGACAAGGGACATCCTAAATTTGTTCATTAAGCAAAGCTTGTAACACTGTGTCCCCTTCTACTGAGAGGGAATCACATAAATTAATTCATGCAGATATTCAGCTAAGTTTCCACATAACACCTTCCTTAAACTAGCTTAATTAGTAGCTTCTGGTAGGCTAATGTGCCATTTGAACAGTTGAGAGTTGGTTAGCAAGTTACTGAATTGGGGAAAACCACCTTAAAAAAACTAATATTCTAAGAAATATGAGGCAGCTGTATTATAGAGGGCCTGGCTCTGAGAGTCTAAACAAGGCAGGCTGGATGCTACCATTTTTTTTTTTTTTTTTTTTTTTTTTAGGCAAATGACAGCTCTTTTCTCATCTGTAAAATCGAGAGAACATCATATTCAGTAAACCTATGCAAACAGAAATGACTCCCACGGACTGGGGAAATACCATTTTGCTGACCGCAGGATGGAATATCAGCATCCTTGTCTTTATTTCAGTTCTGAATAAAGCTTCATTTAGTCAGGGGAGGAGCCAGGCTCCTTTTCTTCGGGACGATCACGCACACTCTAGGCGTCTAGGTTTCCCAATCTATAAAGGCATTCATTAATGTCGTTCACCTGCTTAGAGACCACCTCCAACCGCCAAGAGCCCTTCAAACCTTCTACCTCTCAGGTCGCTAACGATTCTCGCTTTAGCACTGGTCCCAGGCGCCTCCTGGCGGCTGTTTCCGGAAGTAGCCTGTGAGTTTCGGGGTCCTGGCCGGCGCCAGGTCTGCCTAAGGATTTACCTAAATCTAGAGATCCCGTTTCCGCCCTTTCCCACTACCCGTTGAGGATTTGAAGACGGCGATGAAGGGGCTGGGGTTAATGCGAAGGAGGCGTCTGGCGGCCTCTCCACTCCCTGAAGGATGGCGGAGTCAGGCGGTCCTCGGGCAGCTCCCGACCCGGAAGTCGCCGCCGGCGCGAGGCCCCCGTTGCCGAGCGCGGGCGCGAGGGGCGGAGCTTGGCGGAGACTGGGAAGGGGGTCGCCGCGGCTCCCGCTCCTCAAGTTGGCGGCTCCCTGAGGCGCTGCTAGGCGGGCGTCGAGTCTGCAGGGCGGGTGGCCGCGGTCCCCGGGTGGCGCTCTCAGCTGTTGTCAGAAGCGACATGAGTGCCGCCGGGCTGTTGGCTCCGGCTCCGGCCCCGGCTGGAGCGCCGCCGGCTCCGGAGTATTATCCGGAGGAGGATGAAGAGCTGGAGAGCGCCGAGGACGACGAGCGCAGCTGCCGGGGCCGCGAGTCTGACGAAGGCGCGTCCTTTAGCTCTCTAGGCAGCGGGGAGTGGGGTTGGGACCGCTGCGGGAGGGGATGAGGCTTTGCATGGAAGAGGGGCGGGGCGCCTGCGGGACTCGGGGTAGCCTGGAGGGACAGCTGGTCGGAGCGGGGCTCCAGCATGTTACCCCTGCCTGTACGGGGGAAGGGGAAGCTCTGGGTACGTTGTACCCTACAGCGATGGGAAGAAGGCACTTAGGAAGCCGTTGTCACAGCTGCCCCTCTACTCCCCGCCGGCTCTGCTTGTACCTCAGGTCTTCACTGGTTGGAATGAGAAAGCCTTCCGTGGAGTAGCCCTGCCTTTTTGGTTCCTGGGAGGATTAGAGCAAAGCCCACTTTGGCTTCTCGGTTCCCCCGTTGCTCCCCCGTCTCCGCTCCCCCACCCTCTACCCCGGGGAAATGCTTCAGTCAGTCAGCCCTCCTTTGGGCAGGGCAGTACAGGTTGGTTACAAGAATGGGACCTGGAATCGGGTTTAGGTCTAAATTTGGCTCACTTAACCCAGGTTTTGACTGTAGACAACTTACTTAAGCTTAGGAAGCCTCAGTTTTCCCAGCTGTAATGGGGCTTCCGAGCGTAGGAATGAGAACTAAGTGAGATGTGCACGTAAAGTATTGTACTGGTACTTTAAAGCCTGGTACTCAGTACCTAACTCAGTAGATGTTTTCACTGCGGAAATAGGCACAACGGAAGGTGGGGATTTGCTTACTGGTGCCCACGTGTTATTTTAAGTTGCATGCTCTTTGCATTATCATCACTGCCTCTCAGATCCTTGCTTTTCAAACTGGGCTTTAGTTTGGCAGGTGTGAGGAAGACTTTTGGAGGGATTGAGGAAGGAGCTGGCTGGAGGAGGAGAAAGGTGAAGAAACATAAAGAACAAGGGAGAAGAAAGGGGAGCTAGAGACCAGTATATGGGTGGCATGTTCTGGCACAAAATAGGGCTGTGGAACAAAAGCCTAGACCCGCTAGGCTGTAATGTGGAGTATGTTTTATTCATCTCAGTTCTAAGTGCCAAGTACTGTGGCTGGCACATGACAGGAACTCAGTGAAGGGCTCTTGACTGAAGGAGGGGAGATGGGTTTGTGGAGAATTGGACCTTTAACAGCCATTAGAAAGGAATCTGCATATGCAGATATAAAGTTGAAGGAACTAATTGCATTTGTTTAAAGTACATTTGAAGACAAGGCTTAGCCAGATATTTTGAATGTGAATGACTTGTCACTTGTACTGTTTCTAATGCCCACAAGGGGGAGCGATGAAGCCAAAATGGATTTTTTCCCCCCTCTTAAGGAGGGCTGTTGAAATTATGTAGACACTCTAGCCGTTTGCTTATTCTAAGAACAATGTTTAAAGTGTTCTGAAACAGTTTCCGTTTGATCATCTTGTCTCCTTTTAGTTGTAACTTTGAAAATATTTCAGTTCTTAAAAGTACAGTTCATTGATTCAGATTCTCCTTTGCTTATAGTTGATGTAAAATCTCTTAAGGATTCAAACTGGGCATCTGCCAGAAGAGAATATACATATTAGGTTATTTTGGAGTAGTGATCGAGGCTTGCCTGCCTGTAGTTCTCCTCTCTTATATCTCTTTTTCCTGAACTGCCTGTTCTGCAGAAGTAACAGCCTTGACCATGACTGCCTGTGTCTGATGCACCGTTTTCTGGCTATACTTCAGATAAGGGCAAGCTCTTTGCATAAAGCTGGTTGTGTATAAGTTGGAAATGGTATTTTCTTTCCTGAAGTAACTGTATGTAACACTTTTCGATGACGTCTTCCCACAGGCCTGCCTTGAGTAGAAATTCATTTTACAGAAGACTATTAAGTGTCACTGTGTCAGGTGATACCAACTCTATGAATTATGATTTTAACAAACCCTTCTTCCCTGATTTTATTTAGATACTGAGGATGCTAGCGAAACTGACCTGGCAAAGCATGATGAAGAAGACTATGTAGAAATGAAGGAACAGTGAGTATGAGTTTCAGATTTCTTTTTTTGGAATACAGAATTGACCAGGAAATCTTTATGATTTCCTTGTGTGTATGGCTTTGACCATAGTGCTTCTAAAGACCATGTATTGGTATATAATTTCCCCCTTTTAAATTTGTCACATTTTAGTCAGTCTTCCTGTTATAAGAATCTTTTGAGGGTAAGCTAGAAAGGACCTTGAAATGATGTCAGGGGAATAAGGCCATATAACAGGAGAGAACCATTTCCCACTTTACGAGGTATAATAAAAAAATACAATGCATGTTTAAATTAAACACACCTTATTACAGTAGAACACACATTGCCATTAATCCCCCTCAAAATACCCCCCTCTCTTCGAACACACTTATCCCATCGTTCTTGCCACTTTCTGAAGCAGTTCTGGAAGTCCTCTTTCGTGAGTGTCTTTAGTTGCGCTGTCATGGCTGCCTCGATGTCCTGAATCATTTTGACTTTGGGGAAGAGCCAGAAGTCACATGGTGCCAGATCCGGTGAATAAGTTGGATGAGGACACACTGTAATGTTTTTATTTGACAGAAATTGCCATATACCAGAAGCGATGTGTGACACGGAGTGTTGTCATGATGAAGGATAATTTACTGCACATTTTAAAACATACCTTCTCTCAACTGTAGCTCACGCTTAACTGACTGCACCGAATAAGTTGAAAGTTGTCACACACTGTTTCTAAGGTTCGATGTGCTGCTTTCTGTATTGAAGATCCCTGTGTTTTGGTTAGATGGCACGCAGCAGCAGCATTCACTGTATTTTTTTTTTTTTTTTTAATCACGCCTTGTGTGTTTTAGATATGAAAACCATTGGCCAGAGAGGGTAAATGGTGTTTCACAGCTACTTGGTTCTCAAATGGGTGTGACCCTACCGAGTGCTGACTACTTGCTAAATGGTGAGCTAGATTCCTAGAAAGCTCAAAGAGACCAGGGTGGAGAACAGGACTCCTGCTCCAGTGCCCTTTCCACTTATCCCACATCCGTACCCACGCCTTCTCATTGTCTTCAACTACATATGCCCAGAGAAACTAAAACCACTCACTTTTATCGTAAACACAGATGCAAGACAATTTAAAAATATATATATCCGCTAAGTATTTGTTGAATGTATTTTGAGGATCTTGATTTGACTTTTAAAATTCTATAAACTAGGCAGTCCACATTCCTTTCCTTATAGGTCTTATTTGCAAATGTTTTGTGACCATCTTCTGGATTCTTTCATCCTTTTCAAGCTTTGGAACCCAAAGGGGTAATTCAGCTAAATATGACCAGTGCTGAATAAAGAAGGATTACTTAATAATTCATGTAATTTTTCTCATCCTTGAAACAGTGCTTGCTTTTTAAAAAAAATAATTTATTTCTCTTAAAGCTTTTTACTGGTTTATCTTAACCCATTTGAAATGTATTTTCACATACCTAGTCTTTTCCTGAATCTGAATTTTTTGTTGTTATTTACTTCTTCAACCTGTTAATATTCCCTTTTAAAACAGACTCAGAATTCAAAGGCATTGTCTGGTACACTCAATGTGGTAGAAGATTTAATACACTGGGTTCTAAATACTGACTTCTTGTGTGCAGTTTACACCCCGTTCGTTCTTATACTTGAGATATTTAAGCATTCTTTAGGGACAGTCTTCCAATTGAATATGCCTGTTAATATTTGATGATATAGAAAATAATTTTGATTAAAATTGAATGCCTTTTGTGATTCAAGGTGAGCATTGAGAGTACATCAGAATTTTCCTTAAAAGAACCAGACCTGAGTAATTATCAGATTCTGCCTACTTCTTCCTCAACCTATAGATAGTTGGGTTGTATTTGTAGCCTTTATTTGACCAATCAAAAGGCTATTGTGCCTGTTATCTGTTAGACAATGGTTTTATTTAAGGTTGCAATTCTTGTTTTTATCTCTGTGAAATTGGGGGTGTTTTTCAGATAGAAGCAAAAATATTGCTGAAATATGATTTACGTGTGGAATCTACCATTCAAACAGACTTACCAGAGCGTATAATTGTCTATAATCCATTTGTTGTGAGGGAGAAAAAAAATAACATGCCAGGTTCTTTCGCTTTGTTTGTGCTGTGTGTTCTTATCCAGCTGTAGCTACAAATAAATCAGGTATTTTAACGTTTGTTACTGAATTATTATTATTTCTCTGATCCTAAAAGAGTAGTGTTTTAAAAATGACGTGAAGGTTTATTAGTGCTTACACAGCTATGCTCTCTATATAGAAAAAAATGCGCTGAATGTATAATCTTACTTCTTTGGAATTTATAATCTAATCATAGAGTTGATATAAGCTGTGTTTAATGCCTTTTCTATGTTTGTGTGTGTTACTTATGCTTCTAAATTCAGAAGAAAATAGCATCACACTTTCAATTTTTCTTTGTATGTTCTTGCCTAAGTGTTTATCATTGTCACTTATTTATTAAAATCTGTGTGTCCTCATATTCGTAGATTTTAGACTGAATCTCTAAAGGTGGGATAACACAGGAGAAGCTACAAAATTGTGATATGATTCAAGAGCACAGAATCCCTGTCCCTTTTTGATCCCTTTAGCTGTTACTACATTTTAAATGACCTGGCCAACTTCAGTTTTCTCTCTCTCCTAAAGGACATGGCTGCCATTCCCATAACAACCTGGGTACTTTCTGTGTGTAGATATTTTTGGAATTGAGTGTTGAATAAAATCTTTGAGTGTGTCTTTACTTTTTTTATAGGATGTATCAGGATAAACTGGCTTCTCTCAAGAGACAGTTGCAACAGCTGCAGGAAGGTTGGTGTATGATTTAATCCATCGTTTCTAAATATACTTCTTAATATTACAAACCTTTGAAATCTGTGTATTTCACTTCTCTGCGAGAGTGATTTAAAATTTGATGGGGCTGATTTTAGCTGTCCTAGTATACATTTTGCTATCTTCTGCTATCAGTAAAGTGGTGATTTTCAAACTGTTTTGAAACTCAGGGCCTTCTGTAGAGCGTGAACTGAAAACCACTCTGCCTAAAGCTAGACATTTTTAGAAGAGATGTTACCAAAAACCAAATAAAATTGTACTATTCCTTCTAAACTAAATGTTAATGAACCGTGGATTATCCTTACTGTATTTTCTCTTTTTAGCTTGGTAAATTAAAAGTGAATTGTATCTTGTCGGATGCTGTTTTGCGCTAATTGCAGTTCAGCATGGGGGTTAAGAGCACAGACTCTCAAGTTCCATCATGGGTTACAGCTCAACTTCACTACTTTCTAGAAGTTTGACGTTGGGCACATCACATTCTCTTGCTTAATTTGTTTTCTGATCTGTGAAATGAAGAAAAGGAAAGTAGATGAGATTATGCACAAGCAGTGACTAGCACTGTTGGGCACACTGAGAACGCAGGGACAGTTGGCTGCTGCCATTAGTTCTTCAGCTTCATTTTTGCGGAGTCCCTCAGCAGTGAAACTGCTTTTCCACCAGGTACTTTTACTGCTTGGACTAGCCCATCCTGTATTGATTTCTGCTTAATAGTGAAAAAATGTTTCCATGAGTTGCAGTCACACACCTTTGTTTTGTTTTCATTTTTTCTTTCCACGATAATCGAAGTATTGCCAGAGAAAGAAATACATTCCACTCTAGCAAGTGTATAAAGCATGACTGAGAGGGATTTTGAAAAGATGCCATTAATTTATCCTACTAAAGCAGGATCAGGAAACACTTTCCACACTAACTGGGACCCTCAGAATTAGCAGTTTTGGGGAAGAGCAATGAAATTAGAGATTTGGTAAGAACCTGAGATGTCCAGTATTGTCAGTATTTAAATTTAATTAAATAAAATTAATAATTCAGTTTCTCTTTTTTTTAAATACATATATATATTTTTATTTTTCAACTACATTTGACGTACAATATTATATTAGTTGCAGGTGTACAAGCTAGTGATTAGACATTACTGTAACTTACAAAGTGATCACCCCAATAAATCTAGTACACTTCTGACACCATAGTTACAATATTATGTACTGTACTTCTTATACTATACTTTACATCCACCAGCCACATTGCAAGTGCCCAGGAACCACATATGACTGGTGGCTACCACAGTGGAAGGTGCACTATAGAGCATTTCCAGCAGTGCAGAGAAAGTTCTGTTGGAGAGCATTGATCTAGACCTTACTGAAGGAGAATGAGGTTTTTCTAGGAAAGGGAAGCCCGTTCCCTCAAACTGTAGCAGCAAGTGGTCAGAATCACTTAAGGATGCCTGCACCTTTTACTCCCCCTCACTTGCTAGAGAGTTTCAGCCCACTAGGTTGGGGTAATTTCTGCTGTGTGTCTTGGTTGAGAACTGTGCTCCAGTCAGCTCTGTTTGTGTGTGCCTTTCTTTGGTTCATGTTTCATCTTGATGTTCTAAGACATTCCAAGACAGTCACTGTTGGTGCTAGAAAGTCATTTTAGAAACCAAAATGGAGAGCGGATCTTCAAAGTAACTTTTTATTTTGTAAATCTCAAAATCAGGTACATTACAAGAATATCAGAAGAGGATGAAAAAACTAGATCAGCAGTATAAAGAGAGGATACGAAATGCAGGTAAGGCTGTATCTTAAATGGAAATAAATCATCCTCAGATTTTCTTCCTTTTGCTGATCATCAATGTTATGTGGCCATAAGAGCTATTCTCCAAAATGTACTAGTATCTCGACTACCCCACGGTGGGGAGAGTGTTAGGAAAGAGATGCCTCGAAGGTGCAGTTATGTAAAACTGGCTCATCTTTTCTCCAGTGGCCAATGAACATTCAGTAGTCAAGGCTTAGTGGTGGCTCTTTGCAGTTGGGTTGTCCTGCCAGTTGCCCAAGGGTCGTCTTGCATATCCTGTCTTATGTCTGCAAGGCTGGCTTCATGGACGATCCGAGGAGCTGACATGGAAAAGGGTTGCAGGTGGTTTTGCTCCTGTTTTGAGTTTGCTGCTTCTGGTATTCTGTGCTCTGGGAAGAAGGGGTTTCCTCCTGTTTTTCCCTTCAAGTGTTGTGTTACACGCATTTAGAGAAAAAGAGTATGCTTTTTGGTCTGTTGTGCACAGTAAATCTACTCACTTAACAAAAATTTGTTGAGCACCTTCTACCTCTAAGCTCTGAGCAGCACAGAGTGGTGTGACACCTCGTCCTTGATGTAAGGGAACTTGCTGCTTCATTGACAAAACACACCCAAATGTGTAAATGAGGGGATGTTATGAGTAAAATAAAGAATCATGCAAAAAGTAAGATGGGATGACTGTTTAACGTGTGTAAACACAGATGCCGGTGCTTACTGGAAATCTTTTGTAAGTGTTAAATTTTGAAGCTCCTTGTCAGCCAGCACTTCGCATACCAGCCAGCATGGTGTTTGTTCCTACGGTGGTAAAAGTAATGTTGGGGTTTAAAATGAGGTCTGGGTGCCCCTCCTCAGGCTGCTGTCCTCTTGCTTTCTGATCCATTGACTTGCCAACTTTCTGTCGATGGAACATTTCCTTCTCTCCCCAGTGAGTAGATGTCCAGTGTATATGAGTACCAACAGATAGAAAAGGAGCTGAAGGATGTAAGCGATGCTGGGAAAATGGAAATGTAGGCATTAGCCTTCTGGCCATCCACATCCCTGCCTGCCCCTGTGGTTACCCCCCCACTTCCCTTTGAGTTCCTGGTGCATCTCCTTGGGACATCTTTAAAATCCTCATCCCTCTTCTTGGGGAAAGTGGTAGAAGATGAGATCCTAGGTCTAGGTCTTGTATCACTTTAGGTCTTACGCCTTTAAGCAGGAATTTGCTCTTAGAGCCTCAGTTTCCCCATCTGTAGTGGGGAACTGACCTCACAGAATTGGTTTAAGATGTAAGGAAAGAAAATTGATGCAAGCCATTTTTCTTAAAACTAGAACTGCAAAGTGAGCATTGTTTTTCTTAATTCTGCTCTCAGTCCTGTCCCGGTGGGATCTTTCATAAACAGCTGACCCCACTAACGATGCAGAAGAGTTCCTAAATCAGTCATTGTCTTGAGTTTTAAAAAGGAAGTTCCATGCAGAGATAATCCACTTGCTTTAGTTGTGTCTTTTGTGTGAACCACCACCACCGACTCTAAATGCTTATTGCCAGTTTGACTTGTTGGTGCAGGTGTGATTTCTCAGAGTGGCACAAACGTCAGGTGTCCGGCCATTCGTGCAAGGTGCAAGTCTGAAGCAATCATAGCCATGAGCGTGTTGGGGCGGGTGTGCCTGCGCTTAAGGGCCCAGAAATTCCCAGTGCTACACTTAGAAAATAGAGTATCTTGTCCCTTTTCTCAATTAGTTTTCTCATGCAACAACTGGTATTTGACATGGATTCTTAATCTGGAGTCCCTGAAACTTGGAATCTTACAAAGTATGTGTGAATGTGCGTATGTGCTTTTTTATGGGGCAAGGGATCCATAGGTTCCATCAGGTTTGCAAAGGAGACCATGGTGAAAGGTGAACAGCACTCCCTGGAGTTGTTGGCCCACCCGCAATCTTTGCAGACTGTCTGCAGCAGTCCCATGGTCACCAGGAAAGATCAGAAGCCTCAGACCTATTTTGTTCCATGTCTTAGGTTTGCAGAGAGGGTTGCAATCCAGTGGTGGGGGAAGCTGATGGGTAAACAGCTGCTAATCACCTGGCATATAGTGGGTGCTCAATAAGCTGTCGAATACTGTGGGGTGGATACTTCTAGGTTTCTGAGATGGGCTTGGGCAGTGAAGGGTCCACAGGAAAGGCCTTGCAGAGGAGGCTGCATTAGATCTGAAACCTGTGAGTGCATTCAGAGAGACCAGAGGGTATTGCTGGTGGAGACACATGAGCAGAGGCTGGGGGCCAGCAGGAAAGCCCAGGAGGGCTCGGAACCTCTGCTGTCTAAATTTTCAGGGAGCGTGTCCTTCCTCACCATGCAGAGCCCTTCACATAACGTTTTAAAGACATCAGTGTTGACTCTGCTTCTTGAGTTAGAGCACTGTTACTTCCTGACCCATCCTGCCCTGCAGAACTGGTGGAGGGTATGTACTGAGTGAAAGAAGGGATGACGTTTGTCAAGGTAGTTTGGTTCCTGCTGCTTGTTTTTGCCGTTGGGTAGAACTGCCAGAGCCGATTATGTTCAGGGTCAACTTTTAACTAGACATGAGTGCTTCTTGTATCCTTCCCCTTCGTGTATATCAGCATTTCCCTGATGAAAACGTTTGCTCTGGGTAACCGTGCTTTCAGAAAGCAATTACTGCTTCTAAATGAATCCTAACATACTGTTGAGAAAGGTGACACAGCCTAGCGAATCTAATTGCACGTTTTATCTCTTTCAGAACTCTTCCTCCAGCTAGAAGTAAGTACCATGGATCTTCTGGGTTTGCAGGCTCTTTCTGAAACTGGAATCTCGCTTTCACAATCGGTGGCCTTTCTTTCTATCACCAAACAGTTAGTTGGGAAACCCCCAGCTGGAAGCCTTCCATCACTGTTCTGTTTGACTAAAGGACTTTGGTCTCAGTTCAGAAATTCCATCTATTCACTTGTTTGTCGGGCAGCCTCTGCTTATCACAGGGTGTTAGGGGACACTCACCCCTCACTGCTTTCTTGTTGGCTTTGATCTCACATTATTGCCATTTGGGAATATGTCTGAATTATTATGGCCTAATAATTTGTTATATTGGTCCTCGGAGCAGCCCAATTTCTGAATTGGCTCAATAATTTACAGCTGAAACTCTCTGGGTCAGTAGGAAAGATGGATTAAAAATTTCTCCTTTCGTTTGGCAGACATCTGAATGCTGGTTCTGTGTGAGGCATAGTGCTTTGGTACAGCAATGAGGGCCTGGATCTTGAATGATATACTACTGCTCCTGGGGTGCTCAGGGTGTGTGTGTGTGTGTGTGGGTGGATGTGTGGCTGGGGACGGGGGGTGAGTTTCTCAGAGCCACACAGCAATGTGAGAACATCACAGCCAGAGCTCACCATAAGCCCCCTGCGTATTCACTTCATGCCATGGTGAGATTTAGAAAATGGGTGCTTATGCAATTTTTATTTAATATAATTTCAGTGTTTGAGTACTTTGGGGTTCAGATACCTAAAAAAATGGTCTTCTACTCTTTATTTTATTGTAAGTATCAAAAAATACAGTAACTCATACCATCGTGACTCAGTGTCTTGTGGTTAATTTTGAATATAGCTATTTCATCTGGAACAGACTACTTTCCTGCAAAATTGTGTCTTTAAGAAAGAGTTTATTTACTGTCTCTGAGAAACTTATGTTCTATTTTAACATACAAGCCATAAAGTATAAGATGTGGAAGAGAGAAAATAACCTGAGTAGCCAGTGAGGTACACTCAGAAATATAAGCAGGAGCTGTGTGGTGTGATTTTATGCGTTCATTGGAAAACTGGCTCCCAGATACCCTGTTACTGCAAGTGTGAGTGCAGCTATTTCTCATATTTCTAGTAAAGGTATTTTCTTTGTTCTTGAGTGCTGAGCCAGACTTCAGGTTGGAGCCCTGGCTGCCAGGGCCATGTACCCTTAGCCTGTGTTTCTCTTTTGCTCAGACTGAACAAGTGGAAAGAAATTACATTAAAGAAAAGAAGGCAGCAGTGAAGGAGTTTGAGGACAAGAAGGTTGAGCTGAAGGAAAACCTGATTGCTGAGTTGGAAGAAAAGAAGAAAATGATTGAAAATGAAAAGCTAACTATGGAACTGACTGGAGGTATGAAAGACCAGCAGGGTTTTGGGAGCCCTGAGGGGGACTTGGTGGGGGGCCATTCCAATTCCTCCTTCTGTCTTACTTCTGGGTTCCTCATCAGAGCAAAGCAAGCTGAAAGGAGAGTGGGCTTTGACATGACAGGTCAGAGTTCTAGTTCTGTCTTGTATTGGCTGTGTGACTTTAGTCAAGCTGCTTAACCTCTCTGAGGCTGTTTCCCCCTCAAAAAAATGAGGCTGATCATAGGATTGTGGTTAGAAATATGAGTGCCTAGTACAGTGCCCTACACATGACAGGTATTCAATAAATGGTAGACCTTGAATAATAACTGCAACCTTTGGCTTATGCTTTATTTAATTCTTGGGTCAGCTGCCATTCGTGTCTTAGTTATGTTCACAAATTACTTACCTATGTCCTTCTGCTTTGTTTTTTCCCATGTGCCTTCATTACAGAACAGACCTTGTCTTCCTCTTGCCTAGATGTGAGAACAAAGGCTTTTGGCTGAATCGTTTATTAGATCCCTTCTCCCAGGTGTTACTGTGAACATTTCAGAAGGAGTTGATACGATTTTAGCAGGGGTAGCTAAACTGAACTCTTTTCCTGTAAAGGTAGTAAAGTTACATTTACTTAGAGCCTGTCCCTGCCTTGCCTTCTAGAATTTAGTAATATGCATATGGGAACTCAGCAGGTTGGAGGCAGGTTTAGGGGAGAAGCAATATGGGGTGATTCTTCTGTTGCCATATGTAGGCTGATAGCCCGAGAAGGATGCAGGGCGGGAATTGGCTTGAACCAGCTAGTTTGGAATTTGGCAAAATTTCCATCAGCAAAAACTGCAGAGAAAATCAGTGGTGAGTTGGTCACTTGGATTTGTAAGGGGCATTCCTTCAGTACACCCCAAAATTTAACTTACATTTTGAAGGTACTGGCGCTCTGGCAGGCCTGATTTTAGTAGGGGTCCAGAGCAAATGCATTGTTTTTATGTTAAGTCTTTGGGGTCGACTTTGAAACTAAAAATAACAAGAACTGTATTTCCCCATCTGTATTTTTGGTGCTGTGAACAAATGTGGCCTTCCAGGTGACATAACTTGAGCTCCGATCCCCCTGATACACTGATGAGAATGTGGTTGTGTCTAAAAAGTAGGAGTCTGACTCTTGAAAAATCTGATATCTTCCTCATTGAGAGACTTGGCAAAAGGAATTCATTCTTTGAAGACCTCTGAAAGCAGCTCAGAAATGTTTTTTGGGTGAGAATGGATGTTAAAAGAGCATCTTCAGACATCATCATCTTGTTCTTGTTGCCAAGCGTTTTTAATTAGGCCGTGAGCACTGCAAGTACCTGTTCGGTACTAGTCTGCCTGCCTGTTTTCCGACCTGCATACCGTTTTCTCTGACGGTGACTGTGGCTGGCACTGCTGTCTCATCGCTCTCTGCTGGAGTGACCAGATGTTCGGGAGCCTTCATTAGGCTTGTGGGAAATATTGTCCGTTTATAGCTGCTCCCTTTCCATCTGCAGGGAAGGATATCACCACCTTACCTGTGATTTGGCATCCTAACTCCTGACAAGTGGTAGACGTTGTTTGGCCAGCAGTTTTACAGCCAGAATTTTAAATGGGACAGGAGGCATCCTCAGTGACTTGAGGGCGAGCCTGCCAGGGTAGAAAAGACAAATAAATACGGGGAATCGTTTATAACACAGTAAACTAGATTTCAGAAGTGCTCAAAGCTAGCCAGGGGCATTAAAGGTACTGATGTCCTTCCTCAAGCCATTTGGTCCCATGGTGTGGAGAGCGCTGCCAAGGTAATGATGGAGTGTCGAAAGAAAAGGCACTGGAGCTAGAAGGATAATTAGCAATTCCACAGATGGTGCTGCTATGGTGTTGGAGTAAAGGCCCGATTTCATTCCTTTCACCGAGGGACGTATTTCACCTTTGTGGATTGATGCCCAACATCAGTGTTGCCCAGGTCTGCCTAGACAAGAGATTTCTTAAAATCTCCCTTTCTGGTTCAACATGAAGATCTCTTGAAAACAAAGTGGAATAAGAGACTGATGAGAAGCTTACTCCAAATAACCCATTGGAAATGGGGGTATTCGGTGACCTGCTCTGTCCGAACAGGACTTAGAGTGTTTACAGACCTCCGTGGGATGTGGTGGGAGGTTCTCTTCACTGCCCAAACCTCGTGTGGAGAACTGAGGACACCTGGGCTGTGGAGGCGGAAAGGTGTACTGTCAGTGAAAACCTAGGCTGAGTTCTGGGTGAGCACTCCCCCAACTGGAGTGTGTGTGAGTCACCTGGAGGTCTTGGTAAAATGCAGATTCTGCTTCAGGGCATCTGGAGTGCAGCTCAATAGCCTGCATCTCTAAGCACCTCCCAGGGGCTGCTGGTCGGACCACATTTTGAGCAGGGAGGTTATAGGTAGAATTATCTGAGAGGGAGTTTTCTCTGCAGTGGAGGTCAAGATTATAAGAAACTCAAATAATTAATGAGAATTTAATGAGCTTTAAAATGTGGGGAGCTTTATCATTTTTAATTCATTTTTCCTCTTCCTATCTTTAGGACAGCTGCCTTTTCTCCTTTCTTCCAGCAGCCCACTAACTGCCACTTCATTTTCTTTTGTAAGTTCTTGCCTCACCAGGGGCATCATCCAACCCTCAGTCCACTGTTGAAGCTAGTCATGATATCAGCAAAACCTGTGAGTTTCCTTTAGAATATGCTAGATTCATAGCTGGAGCCATTGAATAATTACATCAAAATAGGAACTCCGATTCCTGAGTACTTACATTGAGCCAGGTAGTACGTGAACATATTAGAGCTGCCTCTACATGCTGACAGACGGGAATGAATCCTGGTCCTGTCATGAACTTGGTTGGTGGGGTTTTCTCACTTGGCAAGGAGATGGTGGAACCTACCCTGGAGGGTTGGTGTAAAGATTAGATGAGATAATGCCTCGGAGGTGCTTTCAAGAGTGGCTGGAGTACGGAGTAAGCACTTAGGGATTGGGAGGTTGTAACATAATTCAGTTCCTGCAGCTCCTTGTGACTTGCCTTGGCAAAGCAGGCTCAGAGAAACAGCTATTTACTCAAAGGGCCTCCAATGAGATAGTGATTAAGCTAGAGCTTATCTGACTGTAAACCTGCCGCGTTTCCCCGAAAATAAGACCTAGCCGGACAATCAGCTCTAATGCGTCTTTTGGAGCAAAAATTAATATAAGACTCGGTCTTATTTTACTGTAATATGAGATTGGGTCTTATATAATATAATATAATGTAATATAATACCCGGCCTTATTTTACTATAAGACTGGGTGTAATATAATACAATATGTGACATGATATATGATATGATATAATATTGGGTCTTATATTAAGTTTTGCTCCCAAAGACGCATTAGAGCTGATTGTCCAGCGAGGTCTTATTTTCAGGGAAACACGGTGTTTTCTTAACTACCTCATTAAACAGACTCCCTATATACCGTGAATTCAGGGGGTACTAAGTGACTCACAAAATGAGGCTAATACCGAAGGTTTGTGTCCTCAAGGAGCATGTGTTCTGATAATTATGAGACTGACAGTTTCCATGTCTTCCCTAACGTACAGCAAATGAAGGTGAAGATTTGACAGGCAGTTTGTACTGATTGTAAAACCTTTAAGGTAGATGTGGTTGTATTGCTGTAGGAGTGATAAGTTTCAGCCAATATGGAACAGATACCAGTGAGCAGGGAACCTTAGACGTCAAGTTCAGAAGAGGTCCCACACAAATACCTGGGAAGGGAGAATGGAGGAGAGGACTTGGATTTTGGGTGGAGTGGGCTTGTCCCCAGGATGTTCTTTCCTGATACTGCCATGTGGAATCCAGGCTGTTTTGTTTAGTGTCGCTGAGGGTGCAGAGGAGGGCTTGATCGGTTTACTCTTTAAATGGCATCCCTGAATTATGGGTAACTTTGGCCTAATGGAGATTGGTCCCTTCTCACCTGGTTTGGCCTCCAAACACCTGGCCTTGATGGCGTCGCCCGCCACCTACCCACCTCCTACAGGACCACCCATTTGTGGTCCCCACTGTAGTATTGATTGTGATGGTGGTGAGCCTGCCAGCCCACTAGAGAGGGGCATGGGTGGTTGGGGTTTGCTCTGGGCCTCTGGTCTAGCCCCATGTAGCACTGCCCCTTGTTGGGCATAATTGCCTATCTGCTACTGTGTTTATTCTGTGGTAGCTTTTCTTCTACTTTCATCCTTTTTCTTAAGGCTGTTCCTTTGAGTACAGCAACAAATTTTTTAAAATAGCGAAACAGGTATGAATTTAATGGTTGAAGTATGTTAGAATGAAGCTTTTACTACAGTGGTTGGTACACTGTAGGCATGTGAGCTTTTGGAGTGAATGAATTGGCCTAGAGAAGTGCAAAACAAAAGGCCAGCCAGTAAATGGTAATTGTATGTGAATTGCTGGTAATTGTTATTAAGAGGGTCTCTCCCTGGGGACTAGCTGTAAAGTCTCTCTCGTACTGACTCACCCTGAGCTGCCATTCCTCAGCTGGCATCCCCATGCTTCCTTGGGGTGCTTGTGTCTGTCCGGTTTGGCCATTCACACACTCCTGGTGAGGAGAGCATTAGGATTATACTGTTAAAGATCGTATATGCGAGATGGTCTGGAGGGGAGCTGTGCACCCAGTCTAGTTGCTTATTGGGTGTTTTCTGTCACGTATACTCCCTGGTTTAATTGTTTGATGTTCAGTTAGATTCTGCAAATGTGTCCCCATTGAAGTAAACCTACGAGGAGTCCCCTGGATCAGGGAGGCCTTCTGATTTAAGCCAGTTAAGAGATGTTTTGTGTCGATGCACCATGTGTGAAAGGAAGACTGATTTTCTTCTCAAGTGCCTTCTTCAGGGTTGCCACACTCCCAAGGTCTGCGTTTCAGTTCTGGAAGTTTGATGTTTTTGGGGCGGAGGGGTGGGAGAAGTTTGATTTTTTTTTTTTTTTTTTAACTTTTATTTATTTAAGTGTGTTTTTCCAGGACCCTTCAGCTCCAAGGCATGTAGTTGTTTCAGTCTAATTGGTGGAGGGCACAGCTCACAGTGGCCCATGTGGGGATCGAACTGGCAACCTTGTTGTTAAGAGCACCACGCTCTAACCAACTGAGCTAACTGACCGTCCCCGGAAGTTTGATTTTTGTCAGTGCACCCAGATTGAGCCTTTAGGACTCTTACTGGCCAAATTCACAGGATACTGACGTCATGAATACCAGCTTGTTGCTTCCAGTGAATAAGAAGAATGTCCGGCAGACTCAGACCCAGGCCTTAGAAGTCAACTAGGCAAACCTGGGATTGTACAGTGCATTAAGTAGATCATCTTACCATGTAGTTTGAGGGCTGTGATACTTACATGTTGATTTTCCCCTCAAAATTATATCTTCCACCTGGACCACTGGCTGGGACTGCTGCCTGCTTGACCCTCTGTCCTGGATGGTGGTGGGGACATACATGCTAATACATTTTAGAGGCTTCTTCCTTCTGCTGAAGTAGTCTTTCGTATATAATTGATTAGGTTATTCCTGTGACTAGACTAATAAAATGGATTGATTTTCATCATTGCATAAGAATTTAGTTATATTTTTGGATTTGTGACTGATTCATTGATGATCTTCTGAGTTTATTGGCCACGATCAGACTGCGTTATTACCAGATCTTCAACTGTACCTTTGCTTCGCTTACTTTTATCGTGTATTGCCCACCCACCCCGGCCCCCAAACTTGGCAGCCCAAAGGGTAGGTGTCATGCAGGGGCTCAGCTCCCTCTCTCTGCACAAGAACGCAGGATATGGTGAGGCCAAAAAGGAACATCCACGGAGCTATGGATAGGTTCATACCACTATATTCTCACTGGCGGTTGGGTTGGAGACACAGGAAGCAGGAGCCACACGATCCGCAATCTGCTGTCCACTTCTCTGCCAACCAACCCACCCCACTTGCTAGCTGCAATTCGCCATCCGCTTCTCTGCTAACCAACCAATCCCCTAGCGTAGCCACGCCAGTTATATTAGTGGCTAATGGCTAACTGGTAACAGCTGATGGCCACCCACCCACAGCACATGGCCATCTGATTATAGCTGATGGCCATCTAATAACCGAGCCAGCACCTTTCCACGTGAGGCCGAGAGCCTGGAAACTGCTCTCCTGGCTCTGTCCCCACAGTAGGGCACACCCAGCCACTGTCTTTGGTGGAGAGAACATTCTGTGATAGTCATGTGCTAGATGCTTTTTCTTTGGTGCTCCCTAGGGAGGGTGAGCTCCCTTCACACTGTTTCTCACATCAGGTCTGTATGTTGCAAAGCCTCACAGTTGGCATCAGTTGTCTTCAATATGTAACTTCTATTTCAGCTGTTTGCACCTTGACTTTTTAAAAAGATCTTTGTACTTTTTAAAAAAGGTTTTTCCTGGCTGAAAATATGATAGTAAGAACTAGCATTGATTGAACTCTTGTTATGGCAGGTACTGTGCTGAGGGCTTTATATTTACTAGCTCGTGTAATCCGCACAACACCGTGAGGCAAGAATTACTGATATTTCCATTTCATAGATGAGCAAACCTAAGACACAGAGTATTTGTGTAGCCTGCCTTAGGTCACACAGCCGCTGCAGGGAGTCAGACCCACTGGCCAGTAAGTAGCTGGAGAAGGCTGGCATCTCAGCATAGGGTGAGAGGTTTCTTTTAGGAAGAAGGCTCCCCTCACCCGACCTTATCCCCAAAAGTGTATGTGTGCTTATCCTTCCTTTTACCCCCACTTGCAAGTACCCTTACGAATATTCATTAGGTCTATGGTTCTTACCGCTTTACCTCTATGCCTTTGTAGGGGGGAAAAAGTCTGTATTGCCCATTTCTGTTCTTAAGAGCAACATGCACACCGTCTTGACTTTGTACGCATGTGTATTGTCCGCATGTGTATTGTGTGCTGTTGTGTCCCGCAGGTTGCCATAGCAGAAGGTCTATGTTTGCATCCTGTGAGGCTGTCCTGTCAGCTGTGCTGACAGGAGGCCTGATCGCAAGCTGACTGTTTCAGCATCAGGCCGGACTCATCTAGTCGTTCTGCTGGAAACCGTGCTGCCCCTACTGTGGGCCAGAAGCATTGCTAGTGCTGGGTGGGGGCCGACTCCATGCAGGGCTGGAATCCCAGCGTCTGCTGGGGGAAATGTCCCCTACTGTGTGGCGCGTGGCAGGAGAGGTTTGTACAAATGCTCTGGTCCCTGTCTTTGGAAGCCTTCGCAGAAGGGGGAGTGTTAAGCTGGCTCTCACAGGATGTTGTGTAGGAGTTTGTGGGGCCAGAAAGAGGAGGCTAGGCAGAGAGGACAGTGCAAAGGCTTGAGGCATAACAAGTACGGTGCTTTTGGGCAGTAGAGTCGCTAAAAGCCCACACATGGTACATGTGGATGAAGGAGAAGTGAGGAACCGGAAATGTGGCTTGGTCTTTATTCTGTAGGGAGTGGCGAGCCATTGAAATACTTGAGCCATGTGCAGAATGATCTGGTTTGTGTCTTGGGAAGATCATTTGAGGGAGGTGAGATTATGATGAGGGGTAGTTAAAAGGCAACACTGCCATTATCTGGGTGAAGGAAGACAAGGCACAGGTGACAGATTGTATTCTAGCTCAGAAGGATGGATAGATGTGATGCCCCTGGACACTGGAGAGGAGGCAGCTCTGGGAGGTGAGACGAGAAATGACTTTGCTTGGAACCTGAAGAGTGTATGGTGTCGTACGCTGTTGGTTGTCATTCAGAATGGAGGGTGGAGCTGGAGTTGATGATCAGAGATTCACTGGGATACAGGCTGAGACTGACTGGGCTCCAGAGATGACTAGTTTTTAAGGGGCGGGGCAGCAGAAAGGACCCCACGGAGGCGAATCAGAAAAGAAGGAGAAATTTGTTGCAGTGGCTGGGGGAGGAGAGATTTTAAGGTGAGGAGAGTCAGCAGCCAGTGTCAGATTGCAGTGAGAAGTCAAGAAGAATGAAAAGAGGCCTTTATCATGAACCTTCATGGTAGCATTCTTGGTAGTCAAGTAGCTACAAAAGGTTATTCAATAAACAGTTTGCGTTTGTAAATGAAGATCTCATATCAAAATGTTGGCACTGAGGCCACTGGCCTTTAAAAGAGCCTTTATGCCAGGAGGCTCCAGTTCACTGCCCCCTGTGGGAACAGCAGGAATTAGTCAACTGAGATGACCCAAAAGTTCCTTCCAATCCCAAGAGCCTATGACTCTGTAGCCTCTTTAAATTTGAGAGAAAAGGAAGAAAATCCCAGGTTTGAAGGGCTAGAGAGATGCCTGCCGCAGTTAGAATGGAAGATGGCAGGGCTGGGCTGCGTTTCTGAGACGGATGCGCTTAGTCAGCCGGTCCGAATCTTCTCACCACAGGCCCTCTCTCTACAGTTTGATCTCGGTGTCTGGCTCGGGCCAACCGTTCTGATTGGGTAGCTGTGGGGCAGGTATTCTGACACTCGAGGAATTCTCACTGAGTTCCATGGGGGTTCGATAGATTTACTCATTCTCATTCCATTCTTGCCACAGATTCCATGGAAGTGAAGCCCATCATGACCAGAAAGCTGCGGAGGCGACCAAACGATCCTGTCCCCATTCCCGACAAGAGGAGAAAGCCTGCTCCTGATATCCCTTTGCGCCAAGCCTTGGTCACTTTTTCTTCCTTAAGACGATTGAATCCTTTGCTGATCCATTTGGTACAATACACGTGGTTCTTGTCCTATGGAAAATCATCCTATTTGATTGGAATTCAGGGGTCAGCCATTTTATTATTGGAGTCCTCAGTTGCTACTGCTTTTAGTGGGGGGGGGTTATAGAGAGCAGTTATTTGGGAAGGTACTTTGTGTTGGAAGTTCAACCTGGTCTTACTACTCACTTGCAGATTCAGGGGCGACTGAAAATTTCATGTGCCTTAATTTTTTCACCTGTAAAATGAGAGTAATAGCTGCTTTTTGTACTTTGGTTATGTATGCCCCTAAATCTGGATTGCACACTGTTGTTAAATGAAAACAAATGAGATTTCAGTCAGATATAAAGAAGCCCCTCATAAAAATGGTAATGGGAAGAGGACATCTGAGGAAGTATTGTTTCTATCCTCTTGAGGAGGTAATAAATAGCCATTTGCACAAAATGGTTCAGTTATTTGTCTGCCACCAAGAGAGGGCATAACTTCAGCTCCCTTTATCTTCACAACTGAGAATTTAAGTTGCTAGGGAAGATTAAGTCCATGGTATGTATGTGGAAGTATTCAGATCTTTGGAACAAAAGCACTTCATCAATTCAGGATGAAGTTCTTTTATTATGTGCTGTGCTCTGTCTATTTTAGTTTCCCAGTGAATCTCCTTCCGCCTTCCCATAGAAGTCTGTAAGATGGGGGTGTGAATTCTCTTGTGTGCCTGGCACCACATGACACTTAGGAGAGTCAAAAACTTCCACAGGGCAAACTATTACAAAAGTTGCATGTAGCATAACCATACATTGCAAATTCTGAAATAGTCGTGCCATTTTGCTGATCTCTGCTTGGAAGCCATGCTTGTCAGACACATTCCTTTAACTCTCAGCACCCCAGCTAAACTACTTGTTAACAGACGAACAGATCATGGAGGATCTAAGAACCTTAAATAAGGTACAGTTTGATTTCTTTGGTTTATTTGAAAGCTTAGGCTTGCTGTGGTTTTCTGCTTTAGTTTGTTCACATGGTACTTATTAAATCATTTTGATACCTTTGACACCTTACCTTGTGTCTGAAATGATTTTCTCTAAGGTTTTTTGTTCTTCTTCTTACAGCTTAAGTCACCCAAGAGACCAGGTAAGTGAAGGACGTTATTGGCATTTGTGCAATCTTTTATCATGTCATCGGAGAAGCATGCAAATACCTGATGGAGGATTGTTAACCGTTTCCACAAATAAAATGTCCATCATTTGCCTGAGAGTAGTCTTCATGAAAGCGGAAGGGAACCTGAAGTGTACCCTCGCCTGGTTTTTTTTTTTTTTTTTAACCCTCCTATGTTCAAGTTATTTTTGTCTTTTCCTTAGGATTTATTGTAAAAGAGACATTTGATTGCTTGGCTGGTAAAGCTTTCCTTCTGTGTTGACAGCCATAAGATTTAAGTACACATCCATTTCTGAAAATAAAACCAGAAGGATTTTTCTGTATTACTCGCCTTGTGGAGTGTAGTACTAGGCACTGCTGTTCCAGCCAGGCTTTTCATGGCCTGGCTCTGGTAAGGGACTCGCAGGCTGCTAGCAGTCCCAGCTTACAGAAGTGTTGGCCTCATGTTCATGGTGGTTCCTTCTAGAACAACACTCAATAGCACTCAAATGCTAGGCGGTAAGATCGAGTTCTGAACTGGCAAGGCATTTTTGTTTTGTTTTAAGCACTGTGATTACTCACATATCCCTCTACTCACTGGGTTTTAGAGAAGAAAACAAAATTCCTTAAATAATTTCGTCCTGAGGGCCGCTGTGGTCCACAGAGTGGTCCTGGGTTTCTGACGGCATGCTGGGGAAAGGGATATTTGAGTGTGTGAATTTAGGTCATTCGAACCCACTGTAGTTCTTAGCACTGTATTAGCTTGACTCTGTGCGTACCCAAATAGCCTGCTCAGTCTAGTAATAAATGTTTCTAGAAATGATTTCATGTTTTATAAATTTAAAGAGACTTACCTAATTCTTGTCCTTTGGGCTTCTGATGGTTACTGGGATTTTAGTCCTACTCTAAGTGACCTTGGGCAAATGCCGTCGTCTGCCTGAGCCTCAGGTTTCTCCTCTGTGCAGGTGTGCTTTGAGGGTCAAGTTAGATGTAATATCCAAGAATTTTATTGGAATCCCATTGATTACAACTGTAAGGACTTGATGATCGTGATTATTACCACCTTTTAATATCATTTCAAAGCATGTTAGCTGGTGGACCCACATGTTTGTTACATGCTTAGTCATCGAAAGAACTCTCTGGTTCCTCCAGCATCCCCGTCCTCTCCCGAACACTTGCCTGCCACACCTGCAGAGTCTCCAGCCCAGAGATTTGAAGCCCGGATAGAAGATGGAAAGTTGTACTATGATAAAAGATGGTATGTTATGGAAAAACACAGGTTACTCGTAAGAGTCTCTAAAAAAACCACTGAGGGCTGGGTCTGTCTAGCGTTGTTATTTCAGGGCATGGCTACTGCTTAACTTAGATAGTATCAAAAGTCGAATAACCTTTAAAATGTATCGGGAGTCATATGATTGATACTACTTGTTAGGTTTCTGAAGGCAGTGTTTCCCAAAAATATGTTCTTTGGATGGTGGCCCCCTTTCTCTCTCCTTGCTGCTGCTACCAAGAATTTGCAGGCTTATATTTATTGTGGTTCCCCTGTAGACTGGGGCCAGCGTTTATGTCTACCTCCGCCTCCTCTTAAGTCTGCCCCTATGTGCTAAAATTGATAGGTATTCTGTGGAAAAAAGGATTTTGTAGTCAAATGAGTTTGGGGGATGACCACCATAGTAAGATAAATGGGGTTGTTCTTTGTAGCACTCTGTGGGTCCTCTGATATGCTAATATGCACTGTGAATTTCTAAGATGTTATTATAAGGTGTTACTTATTTGCTGAGGTATCCTTTTCACATGGGTCATCCTGCTGCATGAGTGTTCCAGGAAACATACTTGGGGGAATTATATCCTAAAACACACTAGTTAAAATTGAAGACAAATTGAAACCTTCAGACCACCAGTGTTTTCACTGGGAAGGACATGGCAAAACAATATGGAAGAACCTTAAAAGCTCATACATTTACTCGTATTCATTCAACAAACATTTACTATCTGCCCTGTAACTAGGCATTCTGCTAGGTATTAAGTTATCCCGGGTCCTGCCACCTTTCCACAGCTCTTTTAATTCTGATATAGTCCTTTATTTATTGTCCATTTGCAGGCCTACTCTTACTCAGTTTAAGTCATGGTAGACACATGGGGGTTCTGCCTTTCCACTTGGTCATATGCAGAAGGTTTTTCTGGGTAATTGTGTGGTCTCTCTAATTATTTATATGGCTATGTAATGGTCTTTTGAGTGTCAATGTATTTAACCCTAAGTTCCAAAATTAGGGTAATGGTTATTGTGAATTTTTTGAGCTTTGTTAAAGAAAAACTCAAACATTGAGTTAGTTGGTTGCCTTATAATATTGTACTCCTGAAGTTGGCAAAATTGCTTAGATCTAGTCATGCCTGAGATAAATTAGTTCCACCTAGTAGGTTCCAGTGAGTTGATTACCTAGTGGCTGATGAAGGCTTGCTCTATCTGTAAGTCTGATCTTGGTGACTTCATTTGGCTATTCTTTGGCATTCTTCAAAAAAGCCGGTCATACTGTATCTTAAAATTGCTTATCAGACATATCACCAGGAGATGGCAGGCTCTAACAGCTCAACACACCGAGGGGCAAAATAAGATGAAAAATGTTTCAAATAATGAAAACCAAATAACCTTTAAAGATCAAGCCCACACATAAGAACCGTCTTCAACAATGATGAGATTTATCACTAACATTTTTACAGATCTGTGAGGCCTAAAGCCATGTGATATTTCAAATAATGTTTATTTTGTAATTGCGTTGCTTTGGATCTTCCTCTTTCTAAGGCTTAGTCCTTAGACTTTATGAGACGTGCCTTGTGGGTGAAAATGCTATAAAATAAAATTTTTATTTTTCTAAAGAAAGAATCCATAGTGACTTGTGTTTCATAATGTAAAGAAAATGATCAGGTTGACCTCTTAAGCATTTTGAAGGAATTTTCACTGTCTTTCTCACAATGGCAGCAGAAATTTTAAAAATAAGGTCTCTGGGAGCATTTTCCTTTTTCAGTGAATTTGAAGTTGCTTTTATTCTATTGTTAATATTGAGACTGTTGTTTTCTTCTGTGTTCTGTGTGTTTCTCTCCTTTGGCCTTGGCAGTCAGATTTCATGACACATTTGTTGAAAGGTAGGTCCCTCCCTCCCTGCTGTATTTGGAAGGTGTTCATGGGAGTCCTGGCGGGTAGGTTTACCAGTGCAGCACCAGCCTCTCACGTCTCACCAGGCTCTGATATTTGCCTTTTGTGTCCTTGTCAGTTTGGAGGCTGTCATTTTTCCTTCTTTTTTAGTATTCATGGCCTGTGGCTGAGAGATCAACTGAATGGCTTTATGTTCTTTTCAGTGGTGTGGAGTATTTTGGTGAAACAATATTTCTGGCAAAACATGTTTCATTGAGTTCTAAATGGCTTCAGCAAAATGAGTGTGATTCAGGCTTCCCATCTTGGCATGAACACTTAGCAAGCTACATTTCATTTTGAAAGATAAGCATCTTCTCTTTGCCTTGGTCTTATACTGCTTTGAAGGCATTTTATATCCTGCTGTAAGTTTTCCTCACATTCCGATTTGGACTAATGACCCTTCTTAGAAAGTACTGTGAAGGTAGCTGATCCTTTAAAATAACTAACTGGTGGTGGTGATAGACTGTTTTTTTTCTCCTCACATTAAATCTGGGGCTGCAAATGTGAATCAGAAAAGAAGTCACCCACTTGCTTGAGTGGATTTAACCCTCTAGCCTTCAACTGACAAAAAAGACTGTTAACTCAAAACGGTGAATATTTGCAACTAGAATTGGGACTCCTTTGAGGTACTATAGCTGTGACATGGTCTTCCTTTTTTTGGGGGGGGTGGACAGGTGCAGAATGAAACAGTATCTGGATTCCCATAGGATACACAATTAAATTCTGCCCCTTCTCTGTCCCACTTTTTGACTTACCTTCTAAAGAAATTGCTTTCTTCCATAATGGTGGTTCTAGTGCATTGGGTTTAATAGTAGAGGCAAAGCTTTGAGAGCTTAATTGTAGGATTCCCAGGTCAGAATTTCCATTACTAATAAGGTAAGCTTGACATTTGGGGCTTGTCCCCTGAGGCTGTTTAAAGTATTTTTTTCAGCAGAGATGAGTTGTATCTTATAAAATGGGTTAGTTCGCAAAAAAGTGATAATGTACATTTTTTTTTTACTAATCTAGGTCTATTGATGTTGCTTTGTAACATTTTTTATGTCTAAATGCATTTTGGATTGTTTCCTGTTCTATTTTTAGTCTTTAGAAATTGGAAAGTAAATTTGTATGTTAAGGTTGTCATGTACTTTTTGGTTTCAGCTTGAAAACCTCCCTTATATGAGCACTTTTAATTTCTGAGGACTTATTTTTTTTCACAGAATTCAGATAATTTAATAGATTTGCTATCCAAGGATAATGGTTCCCCAAGACCATTGTGTGGTGCATGAGAATCTCCTGAGAGCCCAGAGATGGCTTCACGAGGACCTGGGAATTAGTTGGGTTGGAAGTGGGCTGCTTTGGGAAACATGCTGGTCAGCTCTCCTTTCGAGCAAATGGTGACCAATGGTGGACATTCAAGCCACCACCTTTTGGTGATTCCAGAGCAGACAGACTGGGGAGGTGGCCAGATTCTTAAGTCCCAAACCACTTCTCAGGGGTAATAGACCAGATTGCATTGTTTACTCCTGATGTTCACTTTTAAGCCAGTCAGGTGTGTTGGGGTTTAGGCTCTGAGCACATGTGAAAAAAAATGCAGCACATCTTATGAGAATTGTTTGAGTAGTCCCAGAGTTAACTGTTTGTCTTTAACAGACATTAAGACATTAATTTGTGACATTAAGTTTTCTTTTTATCCCATCTTTGTTATTTAGGTATTTTCTAGAAAACATTTACTTTCTATTAGGTTGGTGCAAAAGTAATTGCAGTTTTTGTAATTTTAACCTTTTAAGCTGCAATTACTTTTGCACCAACCTAATTATATAAGTAATACCTGTTTATTGTGGGAAAAAGAAAGCTGTGCAATAGAAGGAATACCACTGTTAATTTACATTTTATATTTTTATAAAATTTTAATATACATTTTAATATATAAATTTACCCATTTTGTGTGTGTGTGTGTATGATACACCTAACATGCATATGTCTTATTACAAACACGGGAATATAGTGGACATAGTTGTTTTTCTCTATTTAGTATATTGAGCATGTTTCCGCCCAGTAATATATTTCTACACCATCTCTGTGACCTTCCTTTATTAAAGTATTTAGAAAGTAGTGTCAGAATGACTTGAGGCTAGTTGCCTTTTGTTTTGTTTTTTTATCTCTTTAATAAATCACAGTCCCCATAGAATAACTGTGAATGTTCTCCCCTCTATATTTTTATTTTAACCATTACTCAAGATATTAGTATTAGATGTGGGAGGGAAACTCTAG
The DNA here is from genome assembly GCF_036562045.2 of Rhinolophus sinicus. Taxonomy (NCBI): domain Eukaryota; kingdom Metazoa; phylum Chordata; class Mammalia; order Chiroptera; family Rhinolophidae; genus Rhinolophus; species Rhinolophus sinicus. Next base: position 27,930,123 of record NC_133765.1, on the reverse strand, counting down.
TTTGAGTTTTGCTGTGAACTAATTCAGCCTTCATGCATTGTGCATTTCAAATCTTGTGATATTACATATTTAGCATAATGAAGGTCCCCTAACCCAGTTTACCAACTAATCTCTGGCCAAAAGCAACTTTGAAGCTGGAACTAAACCAATCTCGCTATTCTAATTGCATTTATGATTCGATTTCTTTTAACGGTGTTTTCAGGAAGTAAATTGACTTGGAAAGCTGAATTGTTAGCTCCTAAGTAGCAGGTTAAAGAGTGCTTAGGACCCAGATTGGAAAAAGCTCATTGTGCGAGGGAAGTACATTCTTTACTGTGATATCTTGGCAGTAGATTATTTCATTATATCAGCAAAATGAAGTCTGCTTTCTTCCCCCACAGAAATAATGGTAAGATTCAGTGCTTTGCTGGGAGATCCATTTTGGTTGCGGTGGAATTTACGAGTTAGTGGGTCTGTTTAGCCAGATCTGTGCAGCCAGAATGAAGCAAAGGTTATGTTCTTGACTGAATAGAGGCTGGCCCAGGCTGGGGCTGCCAGCAGAAGCTCAGCTGGTTTCCAACTCTTATAATTGAGCAGCTGCTCCGTCATCCTGTGGCAGCTGTTGTGCCATTAGGGCTTTGGCCCTGGCTTCCGCACTTTCATCCTTGGCCTTGTCCCTGAACTTGAAGACATGAAGGTGGTCCTGCACTACAGGCCAAGGGAATCGATGCAGGGCTGAAAGGGGAGTGTCTGTCTTGTCTATTCCTTCTAAGCGGCTCTCCTGACTGACCAGGCCACACTGGATATTCTGGTGCATGTCACAACACTCAGAACTTCCCCTAGTTAGTGGTTGCCAGGTGTGATTATTTAATCTCCTTCACTGCAACTGTTGGAAGTTCCTTGACAGCAGGGGCCCTATGGCCTTGCTCACTGTCTGCCTCCAACCTGCAGTGTAGTCAGTGGTACACAGTAAGTGATTAATGAGTGTTTGTTTGTTGAATGAGTGAACAAAGTAAGGGCTGAATTTGGCCTTCCCTCTTGTTGATGACTCATTTGGACAAATAGAAAATAAAAACTAGTAGGACAGTTGTTTAAACCCATCTATTCGTTTTGTCTCCCCAACCTTCTTCAGTGTTTTGGGGTGAAAACAGAGGTTTTACTTGAAAAATTATAATTTACTTTTTGAGCTGGATCATACAGTCCAAATAAAGTAAATAGAGAGTTAATTTCCTAGCCCTATCTTTGACTTCCTTTTTCCCCTCTGCAGAGGGACCAAGAAATATGTTTTAGATTTAGAAGAAGATTAGGAGGTCATCTAATCTAATCTAAGGATGGAAGACTTTAAATTAAACCTGAAATTCAGACTTTTCCTCAAATATAAATTAAGACTCTTTTAATTACATTTTTTTTGTTGTGGTGATGATTTCTTTTTTTCTTCCTTCTTTCCTCCCTTCTTAAAAAAACCTGTGTTTAACAGTATTGTGTTGTGTACTTAAAATTTGTTAAGAGGATAGAAGTGGTTAAGAAAATAAACTTGTGACCTGTTTTTGGCAGGTACCACAAGAGCCAAGCCATCTATTTGGAGTCCAAGGACAACCAGAAACTGAGCTGTGTGATCAGCTCTGTTGGAGCCAATGAGGTAGGGAAAGCAAAATGTGACAAACCTGTAGTGTGAATGTCACCACGAAAGTATGGTGTTACATGTGGGTTAGAGTCTAAAGTCAGTGCTTTCAGGCAGCAATTGCGCATAGGCAAAACACCCTTGAAAATCTTTTTCGTTGTTGACTACAATATACGTGGATTTGTGTTTTCCTTGTGGTATCTGTGAACTCCGTGTACAGTGATTGACTTGGGAACCACCAGCTGGACAACGGGAAAGAACAAAAGGCAAGTCTGTGTGATACCTGCACTCAGATCCTATTGCATTCAGATCCTATTAAATGGAACCTGCCTGGGAAGCATACTCCATCTACGTTTTGTTATTTCTCTAGAACTTTCATGTGTACTACTAGATTGTGCTGTGAGGAGGTAAGGAGCCCCCGGCACAGGGTCTGGCAGTAAGTGGTTAATAAACGGGTGCTGGCCTGATCTGATCCGCATACTACTCCTTGCTGCTGTCTTTCCAATTTGACACGTCCTGTTGTGCCTCTGAACAAGCAGCTGCCAGGCTCATGCCATGAGGTGTTGGTCTCCTCTAGTCACTGATACAGGAAGGGGACTGGTTCTGAAGTCAGCTCAGAGGGTCATGCTTACTGATGATGTGACTGACCTGTGAGTTCGCTGACCCTTCATTAGCGGGTGGCAGCAATGTGTAACTTGTATTGTTAGTAGTTAGAAAAGTTTAAACCTTGAATAGCTGGGATTGGCTGGATCTCCTATCAGTCCACAAATGTCTCAAAGAAGTTGATTTTTGTGTGTCTACGCTCTGTAACTTATTTGTGCCAGTGCACCGCATATCTAATGAAACTGGATTCTGAAATAACTTAAGCCTCTTCTGTTCCCCTAGCTTCCTGAATTGAAAGTGCCCGCAAATGTGACTGGTTTGCAAAATGATTTTTTACTTAGAAATTAGGGAGAGCCTTCCAGATAAATGTACCCATTCTTCTTTGGGCTCAGGATGTGTGTGTCACCTCAAGCCAAGTCAGAACCAGAACAGGGGATGTAATAGACCTGCTGTTCTTCAGCAAGAGGCCTTATGATTTCACAGCAGAGCTCTTGCGCCTGGCTGCGTCGTCTGCTGTACGAAGCATGTGTAACCTCCTAGTTCCTAAACTGAAATAGTGCAGTGTGCTCCTCTGTGACACCTCAAGATTTTTCAGGACAATAGAAATGCAAATTAGATTTTTTTTCTGTCTATGCTGAAGATTGTCACCCTTTGGCATAATAGAGTGTCAGTGAGGTCTGACAAGGAAACAGTGACACTGACATGTCTCCTCAGTGAGACAGAAGCATGCAACTCCAGTAATAGGAAAACATTTCTCACTTGGAAGTATTCCAGCTCATTTTTCAGGTCACATCCTAAATGACACTGGAGCTACTTGGCCTTAGCATAACTTGACTCTGGGCAGATTTTGTGGGTGTGCCTGAGCATATTGGGGACTCCCCAGTTCAGCCCTCCTTGGGGTCTGTTTTCAGTTTAAAATGGTTCTGCAAGGTCCTTTAGAGGTTCAGCTTCATGTGAGATCTGTAATTTTATTTTTAAACCTGTGTGTTTGACTTTAAAGTCTCTCTGTTGCTAAATAATCACAATGAAGAAATTGAGATGAAACTGAGAGTAAGCTTTTTTAAAATCTGAAAACTGAGTGGGGAGACCGAAGATATATCCGTAAACTCATACTTGCATGTATGAGTGTGATGCAGATTTTTTTAAAAAAATTATGCTTTTGGCTCCATCTACTAGCATGTTAATTAAACATGTGAGAGAAGTGGTAAGAAGAGTCAGGGGCTGGGCTGGTGGAGAAGAGCCAGGGGCTTTGATTTCAGGTACCAGGATTCACACGCAGCATGCACCTCAGCCTTGCTCTTCTATATAAGGGGGGCAGTGGCAGTACTTACTTTACTTCTTGGGGGCAGTTGTGATGGTGAGAAGGCTCAGGCTGGTCAGCAGTGTCTGGCACACAGTGAGTGCTCAGCAGCCCCTCGCACAGGTGTGCCAGCTGTCCTTCCCATCCCTGGCTCCACGGATGCCACTTATTGAGAGCACTTGTCAGCTCTGGCAGTCCCCTGCTGCCAGAATTCTTTCTCAATTCTACAGAAGAATGCGTCTGCCTGTAAAATGTAAGACATTTGATACCCTCTGTGGGAGAATGATATGGTCAGGACGGAAGGACTGTCTTAAGCTAATTTAACCTCCTCTTGATCCTAAGTGGGCCTTAGCTCACTCATGGGCATCTTTAAAAATGTTTTTCCTTCTTTTCCTTTCACAACCATTAGCCTTAATTACCAGGAAACCAGAGTATTGAAAGGCTATAATGTGAAAGTTCCTTGGGGTAAGGAAAATATTTCCAAATTTGATTGAAAGTTTAAGTTCATGAATATATGTATCTTGAATGTTGATAGTGCTGTAATCAAACCAAATCAAAAAGAGTCCTTAAGCTCAAGGCCAGAGGGAACCCAATGCCATTGTGCTTTCCATTTTCTTAATCAAAGTTGTGAGAGAGGTGGCTGGGAGAGATGAGTCCAAGGGCTGATGCCAGCTCGCTCCGGCCACCAGAGGCTCCCTGTAGGAAGGCCAGCGGTCCAGAGGCGCTTGGGAAGACCTCCCAAGTAGACAGGAGGAGGATGTCAGTTTCTGCCCACACCGACTGCATGCAAGTGTTTCCATGCTCTGGAAGTTTTACTCCTCAGTTTTAACCTCTCTCCTCCTGTTTCCTTTCCTTCTCCCCTGCAGATCTGGGTGAGGAAGACCAGTGACAGCACCAAGATGAGGATTTACCTGGGCCAGCTTCAGCGTGGGCTCTTTGTGATCCGGCGGAGGTCAGCGGCTTGACTTTCTCCAGTACTCTACTTCCCCTGACCCATTTTCAGGAGTGGTATTTTGTTTCGTTTTCTTCTTACTAGAAAGTGTTTAACTTGGGAATTGCTCCTTGACCTTGGAAAATGGAGAACACGGTGGTGGATTCTGCAAGGCACTTTTGTGGCCAGCCACTTCCATCTTTGTTTTATTCTTTCCTGCCTCGACTTCTTCCAGCCATCAGTCGCCGTGAGACTATACAGGAGTATTGGGAGTTTGATTGACTTATTTCTTTATTTTTTGCCTTGTGTGTGTGCTTTTTAAAGCCTTGTTTGAGTTCAAAGGGACTTCTCTTTTTATTAATTATCTTAAGTTCTTTCTACCGTGAAGAGGAACAGAAAGGGATACACTCTGTGATGCGTTTCATGTTTTAAATCAGATAGTGGAGCACATCACTACTTCTCTTGTTGAGCCCAATTCACTGTTCCCCCAGAAGCTTGGGGCAGAGGGCCTAGAAGAAGGAGATGGATTCTCCTGGCTCGCAGCCTTCTCAGAGAAATAAATACCTTGTGTAACATCTGGCACATGCCATCCATTCCACTGGCTGAACAGACAGAAAAATTTGCCCGGAGGAACTACGTGCACCGAAGTAATTGGGGCTGGGGGAGGGGACGTTTCATATTCATCATGTGCTGAAGATACAGTATTTTAAATTATTTAATGCAAGTGGTTTATTCAAACACATTTGTTCTAGCTCAAGCTGGAACAAGAAGTGGTCATTTCAGACATTTTCATTTGTAATTCACTTCTCTCCCCTGTTCCCAAGTAGGTGAAGTGGTACCTGCTACAGGCTGATTATCTGGGTTGTCTGTTGAAGATGGGGAGGTGAGATTGGTGGTACAATAATCAGTGGTCTACAGACTCTCACTCATAATTCAAATTGCACTCTAGTCACCAATGCCATTATTGCACATTGGCCGTTCCAAACCCATGGAATCTTGTTGTTGGGCCTCCTAGCCTCCCAGGAGGTCTGGCCCAGGTCGAAGACAAAGAAAGCTCTGCTGTGGCTGCCACTAAACCTACACTCTTCTAATGAATCCTTGTGAAACAGCCTCCTCCGCACTCCCCGCTCCCTCCCCCTCATTCCTATAATGAGAAAAATGATTCATTGGGTGGTGGGGTTTTTAATATTGTAGTTGCCACCTGATGATGTTTATAAAGTATTTGGGGTTAGAGCCAGTGTTAGCATCTCTGTGGGCAACCAGTAGACTTTCCGCATCCTAGGAAATCTCTGTAAGTAATTTCTTTGGTCTCCAGGATTCCCGTCGTTGTGTCTCTTGATGAACACACCCCAAAGCAAGTCAGGGGCTGTGATGACAAATAAATCACCTTCTCCAAAGTCCTGACTTCAACAGAGACCAAACCTTACTCAGAGTAAAGACTTGTACAGATAGATTTTTGTTTTAATTTATAATCTATTTTTTTCTCTCATTTTATTTTTTTCCTGGTGTTGGAATCTCACTTAGAAAACAGGATAAAGGATGCTGTTTATCAAAAGTTGCCTGGGCCTTTTGTGTTTTTTCTCTGCCCCGAGTCCCCCATTATTAGGATGTTTACTCCAGGGAACCAAGTCCACAGTAAACGGGACTTCACCTTTTGTTTCTTCTTGGCGGCCTTGGCTGTAAGGGAGACTCTCTTTTGCTTGAATCGTCACTGTGGTGTGTGAAACATCCCATAATATCAGGTAGCTCTTGGTTATCTTCCAGTGCCCGGTGATGGAAATTATCGCGATTTATTTAGTGTGTGTTTCCATCGAAGGTTTTTGCTTTTGTTTTCATGTTTGTCTTAACTTGTCTTCCTAACAATACACCAAAGTTTGTTTTTTTCTGTAAAGGATTGTATTGATAACTGTTGGGGGTTCAGCATCGAAGCAGCAACAAGTTGCCTTTTTCCCTCACATTGTCTGGTGGCACCTTTGTGCTTTTGTGAAGTAAACTATTTGAAGACCAAGGATGGGGCACTTTGGCCTTTTCTGTAAATTTGAGGGTGTTTGAGGCCATGCTTAGGCCTGGTCTCGCCCCGTCACTGCGTCCTGCACCTCAGAAATCTCACAACCCTTAAAATCGTGATCTGGTGAAAATGGAGGAAAAGGCGAAATGGACTTGAGAACACAGCACAGTAAATTATATTCTTGATGCCAGATTTAATTTTTTATTTAGTGACTCTAGAGATGAAAAATCAGCATTTCAACACTCAGGTGTTGACCAGGGTGGAAGGGTCCCCCTTGTTAGGAGGTAGAGGAGCTTTGTGATGGGCAAAGCTAACTATAGGCGAAAAACAGCCTTTGTGATTTGGGATTAAGAGGGGGCTGGCTTTTAGCCCACATGGCCATTCTTATTCCAAAAGGTCTTCGAGCCTCACTAGACCCCAGGGCACCAGATGAATTCCCAGATTCAAACTATTCCCTGCAAGTGATACTTCCAATAAAGCTTGGTCCCGACAGTTCCGATCAAGAACCTGTACATGTGTGATTCTGAGCAAGAACCTCTTACGCGAGGCATTTGCCTCAAGGATTATACACAGTGTTTGCTGAGGATGTGTCCCAATATTTATTTTACCTCCTCTTGGGAGTTTTGTGTGTCTCCTCCTCCCTCCTCCCTCTGTCCCTAAGCCAGTGTCCTCTTGAACAATTTCCCTATTTCTGTAGTCATACCAAAGCCAGGATGTTTGTATTCGTTTGGATACCAGTATTGATGGATGTTCACTACCTAACATAGCTTAATTTTTTTTAGAAAAACTTCTAACTGGGGCCAGTGTAAGATGCCAGAGGCAGATCTACAAATCAAACTACTTGTATTTGTGTGCGAGACCCTGTGTGCAGGATTGGGTGACTTTTCTAAGAGAAATATTGGGGGGGGGTTGGGGGCTGGTTGCATTTTTTTAACCTAACTTGGGGGAAAATCCTATTTTTTACAGTGTTCTCATTTTTTGTTTTTCTATTAGCATTTCCTTTTAGCCTTGAATTTTTACTAAATTTCCTCCTGGTTTAAAAATCTTGTTTCTAATCTGGGAATTTGAAATCTCGGTATTTAATGTTACCCCAATTTTTTCCAAAGAGTTCATACCACTTTAATACCAGAACATGGTGAAAAATGTGCAGCCATTTCAAGCAACTGGTGGGCCTTTTATACAATAACATCATTAACTGGTACCATTAAATGTCCTGAAAGGTGAATGTAAAATGTAAAAAGTATAGGGGTCTTTTTTTTTTTTTTTTTTAAGTAACAATAAACTTTCAGAGAGAAAACCAATACGGATTCTGTGTTATATTCATTGACTTGATAAATGATTGAAATTTAGGTTTTCCCTCCAGTGAATGTGGGGGGAGGAAGCTGGGGAGGCGGAAGGGGTGGCCTAGACATTTGCTCGTTATAAAGAGTAAGATGCGGAATGATGTCAAAGACTAGCTTTCAGTTTTGTAAAGAGCAGTGTAAGGGTGTTGACCCGTAAATGAAGTGGACTGTCTTCTTGTTGGAGAGGATAAAACAGTCCGATTAAAAATTGAGTAAATAAAATTAACCTTAGATAGGGAACCTTGTATTCCTGATTATTCACGTATGGATGCAAAAGCTGGTCAGTGAAGACAGCTGATAGGAATCAAACGGATTCGTTTGACATACGGTGTTGGAGGAAAGCTCTACAGATACCTGGACCGCCAGAAAGACGAACCAGTGGATCCTAGAGCGTTTAGCCTGAAACATCGATGGAGGTAAAAATGACAAAATTGAAGCTGTCCTACTTGGTGCACCTCATGCGAAGGCAGGTTCTGTGGGAAAGACAGCAATGCTGGGAACCATAGAAGGCAGCAGGAAAACAGGAAGCCCAAATAGGAGATGGGCTGAATCCATCCAAGAAGCCACAGGCGCGAATCTGCGGGAGCTGAGCCCGGCTGTTGAGGACAGGACGGTGTGGACGCCACTCATTCAGGGGGTCTCCAGGAGGCGGAGCCAACGGCACAGAGCACAAGAAGAACCTTAAGGTAAAGCTGTGCGATTGAGGAGGGTATTGTTTGTTTGGTACTCTCGAGCAGTACCTCCCATCTTACCCCCAAAATCTTAGCATTTCCACGACTCCCATGGGGTAAATGGATGAGGCTCCGTGCTGCCACAGGTGACTGGCCTGCTGCGCTTATAACCCTTCCTAGGAGGCATTTTCTCACTTAATCTTTGCAATAATCTGTGAAGGTACTAACACTCCGAAGTTTAAGGCTGACTCATTGATATAATCAAACAAGACTTGCTTCTATGAAACCCAGAGCCCAGCACTGTGCCTAGTCATGGTGAGTGCTCTAAATAGTAGGCGGCAAATAGTGTTACTGTAAAATGATGGGCAAAAAAAGGCAGACTGGTTAATAATAATAGCGCCTGTTCCAAGTGCTGGGCTCCTCTCTTGCATTATCTCCTTTAAGCCTCATAAGAACCCTGGAGACAATACACTGTTGTTATTACCCGTTTTCAGAGAAAGCAACAGACTCCTTTAGACACCGAAGGTGGTTCAGTAACTTCGAGGTCAGACACTAAATGGCTGAGTCCAGGTCTTTCAGATTCTAAGCCAGGTTTCCTAACCACTACCCTCTCTAGTCCTTTCCCCTAAACCTTTTTGTTCAAATTACACTCAACATTTTCATCGTTCTCCTTCAGTGCTTCCCTGGGAATTTGTTTTTATCTGCTCTCACCTTGTATACACACATACAGAGCAAATTTTAGAGGTGAAAACACTATTATTTTCTAGGACCCTTTCCCCTGCCGGATAACTCGGGGTTTCTCCCTTGGCAGTAGTGGTGAGAGAGTCACAGTTACAGGCCAAGAAGAGATTGCTTTCCTTTGAAAAGGCATGAGTACAACAGTTCTAAAAAGAAAGGAACCGTTTAGAATACAAAGAGTAATTGGTTTTGATGAAACCTACTTTATCTAATAAGCACATGAGAGCCTTCAGGAGGGAAACACATTATCTGTTATTTTCCAGATCACTTTCTTCTTTCTTACCAGCTGTGAAGTAAGGAGGAAATGTAGGCGCCATTGAACTGGTTTCTAAAAATGTAATTGGAGAGCTGGACATCCTACCTCTTTCTGCTGTCTGGATGTTGGTGGACCTTTTCAGGTCGTGCCTTACTGTGAAGTCACTGGAAGAACACACCAATTCTGTGTCACCTGTTTCCAGCTGCCTGCTCAGCTCCCGCCTGTGTCTAGTTTCCGGGCAGAGGCAGGAATGGAATCAATTTCTGGTCTCTTCCACTAGTGTTAGAGACACCCAAGCCCCATCTTTGGTAAAGCTATTATAAGCACCTTTCCTGCTTTTTAAAAGAAGGCACTAGATGGAATGAGCTAGAAACATGGTCACCGGCTCACTCTCTGTGGACATAATAGCATGATGAGAAGTATATTAGCTTTAGGAACTTACGTGTTAACCAGAAGAGATATTTTAACTGATAACTGATTATTAAGCCAAAAGATACATAGGGTATGTGTAGGAGGGTCCCTAAGGAAGGAAGGTAGATAAGATAGAGCCTAGATACCTACATGCTTACTGCCTCCCCCCATTTTCTCTAATCTGTGTTTGCTCAATTCCCTAAAAGATACAGATCTAGAAAATAACGAAATTTACTTTACCGATAGGGGAAGACCAATAATCAGAATCTTAACGGTTTCTCCCGTTTCTCAGAAGTGGAGACTCAGCAGTGTGTCCTGGTTTTCTGTAGGCTGATGCCCAAATCTGTTGCCGTCACTTCTCTATATGCTAAGGGTGGGGATGGGCAAGGGGTTAAAGTAGGTGACATTGCAGAGCCAGCTAGGATAGCAGTGCCAGTAGGGAATAGGCAGGTACCAAAGGTAACAGCGGCCCTGGCTTGGCAAGCTCCTGCAGATAATCAAGAATCACTGTTATTTCACCATCGATTCTTCTATTCAGCATTTGAGTGTTTGCTGAGATGCACTGTGGCAAAGCAAAGGCTTTGGAATTAGTATGTGAATCTAGCTTTGCTGCTTAAGTAGCTGTGTGACTGTGGGCAATGTGATTTCTGAACCTCAGTTTCTTCATCTGTTAAATAATAGTGTCTACCTCAGAGGGTGGTTTTGAGGGTTGTAATATTAGCACATATAGCAGGTAGGAGTTCTACACGTATTAACTCACTGTATCCTTGTAGTAACCCTATGACATAGGTACTATTCTCGTTTTGTAGTTAAGGAGATTGAGAAGCAGAGGTCAGGTAACTTGTCCAAGGTCACACCGCTAGTACATGGTGAGCCAGGATTCTGAGTCGAGGTGGTCTTCAGAGCCCCTGCTCTCATTCACCATGCTGTCCTGTGAAGTATCCATAGCACAAGACCGGACCATATGCAGTCTGTAGAGACTGTCCCTTCCACTGCTGCTGCCATCTGTTTCCTGTCTTTGGATGTTAGTCTGAGTGCCAAATCTGGAGACCAGAACAATTTCAGGAAGATAGTTTAGTGCCAGCAGACTATGAAGGTAAAGCTACTGGCTTTAGAGCTCATGCTAAGCATCACCTCCTACAAATGGGTTGTGAATACCCAGTGTGCTGGGTTAAGAAGGATTCTGAGGCCCAATTTCAGATAAAGTGGGAAGGAGTGGCTTAATCAATCACTTCTATCTCCCATGGACAAGGAAACCCCCCCCCCCTTTTTTTTTAAAGTTTTACCCCTTCATTTTGAAGATGAAAATATCTGAGGCCCAGAGATGTTAAATGACTTTCCTAAGGTCATGCTGTTAGTAACAGGCGAGCATGTCTAGAACATGTGACAATCATTTGAGTACTGACTTGTGTCAGACTGTGCTGGAAAGCGTGGTAGACAGCCCGCTTTATGACCTGGCTAATTCGTCATCTCAGTGGGTTCATCTTTGCCTCTCTGTGCCTGCAGTAGAGGTGATGGGTGTCCTGAGTTCATAATCCTGGTTCAGCCACTCATGAACCTTGGGACATTTACTTCATATCTGCTTGCTTCAGTGTTAGAGGGCACTCATTTCAGTGTGCCTGGGACTTCTCTGGTTTGGGCATTGAAAGTCTCCTTTTCCAGGAACCCCTTTCAGACTCAGGCAAACTTGGTCAGCCTACTCAGTTTCTTCCTCTGTAACATGGGGATGAGAATTGCCCCTTTTCCAAGGAATTGCTTTGAGGATTTAACTGATTTATTGTGGGGAAAGCACTGAGAAGTAGTGTTTGGGGCATAGTGAGTCCTCAATGCATGTTAGTTGTTTATTGTCCTTATTTTCATTATTACTGGAGCAAAAGAGTCCCTACCACAGAATGGTTTCCCGGAGAGCTTCACTCTCATCCCTAACCAGACAGGGAACCTTCCCGTGATCATCTGGTCACCTGTAGCCAATTGTTGGGGATGTTTTTTTCTTCTACTTGAAATCGCCAATAATTATGAGCTTGAGAATGTGATAGTCACTGCATTTGATTCAAATGACATTTATTGAACATCTGTTGCATGTTAGGTAGTGTTCTAGGCTCTTTTCAGGGATTCAGAGATAAATAAAAGCATGGTTCCTTCCCTCTGGGACAGTAGGGGTGGGCAGTCGTGGTTGTCAGTAGTTCTAGTCAGTGTGATAGGAGCTCCACCCCAGGCCTGGAGAAAGTGGACCTGGGATGCCGGCGAGAGAGACAGTAAGAGCAGCAAGCATTGCATGTGTCTTACCTCATTTATTATTGATTGTAACCCCGGAGGTGGTTATTTCGTATCTGGTGACCTAAGGGTTAGAGAAGTTAAGAAACTTGCCTCAAGTTCAGCCAACTTGATTCCAAAGCAGGTCTTGCAGACCCAAAGTCCACATTCTTATTAACCAGGAATGCTTTACTGGTTCTTCTGAAAGAAAATAAAATTCAGGCTTGGCCTGGAAGCTGGGCAGGCCTTGCCCAGTGTCCATAGCTGGGAATGAGAATTTCACACAGAGGAAATGGCTTGAGCTGAAATAAAGGACAGAGGTGGGAGAGTGGAGGGCATGTTTAAAAAGTCAAATAAAGGTGTGTGTTCAACCATAAAACTGGACGAATGAGATCTGAGCTTTAAAAGCAGCGTGTTCCCCAGCCCACTGTCTTTTGTTCTTCCACACCTTGGGCTCACCTTCCTTTCCTTTCTGTCTTCCTCCTCTCTTCTCCCTTTCCCCTGGCCCACTCTGTTCCCTCCGTCTCCCCCTTTTATAGCGCCAGTGCAGTGGCTCGTGGCAGTCCTGCAGTGACGCTTTTCAATTTCACACTTACATGCTCCTGAAAGTATTCGTAAACTAACTCGTATGTAAAACCAATAAAGGGCAACAACACACATTTCTGTTAGATAGTAATTTTGTTGGATTCCTTTCTGCTGTGATCATTCTTCCTGCAAACTTGGTGCTCTGACCTTACCAGGGATCCCGGCATGATGGGGCCCTGTGGACATCTCAGGAATGAGTCAGGGCTCCCATTTGTTGAGTACTTATTGTGTACCTGGGCGAGTGCTAACTACTTCTTATACATTATTTAAGACACTCAACAACCATATGATGTGCGTCTTAATGATTCCCATTTTACAGATGAGGAAATTGAGGCTCAGAGGAGGTAAGAGTGTTCACCTCTGACCACATTACACGCTTCTGTTTGCCATTGGCTTCCACCATCCTGACATAGACGGCCAGAGTATAAAGGGTGCTTAGTTGTCATCTGAGCCAACCCCCTCCATTTTTCACATATGAAACAGACACTGAGAAGGGAAGGGACGTCCACATCTGTTTAATGGTAGAGCAGGAGCTAGCATCCAGGTCTTGGCAACTCTGAATCCAGTGATTGAGAAGAATTCCAGCTGAAGGACATGGGTTTGAAGTTCAATCCTGCAGCTTCCAAGCTGTGTGACCTTAGGCAGGTCACATAGCCTCTCTGGGCTCTAGTTTCCTCATGTAGAAACAGGATAATGATAGTAGCTACCTTAGAGGTTTATTGTGAGGATTAAATGAGGTAATGCAAGCAAAGCAGCCAGAATGATGACCCTCCTGCTTGAAACAGGCCTTAGGTCTAGTTCTTTCCCCACATTGCCGGCTGCGCTTGTTAGAGGCCATTGTTATTTCAGGAGTTGTCTGCCCCACCTGCTCAGGTCCCATCTTGCCTTGAGGCTATACCCATAGCAACCTTCCAAGGGTACCCAGGCCCAAGGGCAAGCCAACTGAAGCCACTAGCCACACACCTTGAAACCAAGGACAGGCACCTGTACAGGCTCTGTCTTTATTGATACCGCACTAGAGAAGAGTTTCAATTGCTGCCCCCTGGCAGTGCTGAGAAAGCTACTGGACTGAGCTGGGGAGGGCAGGGACTGGATCTATCCCCCCCCCCCAAATTCCTCAAATCCCCAGGGATTAGTAATACTGTAGGCACACATTAAATGCCTATCGAATGAATAAATGGGTGGCTATTGCTTCATCATTGCTCATTGTAGCAGCAAAATCTCTTTCTAAGATCAAAGTAATACATGTGCAGTTTAGAAAGTCAAAGGATTCTACAAAGTTGGGTACAAAATACAGTAGTTCTCTGCTTTCTCTCTCATTTCCCCTCCCAGAAACAACTATTTCATCTCTTTTAGCTGATTATTTTGATATTTAACTTCTGTCTATAATATAGATATTTATGCTAATGCTAGATATTCCAGTTGTGGGCATTGTCTGTTAAATTCCCACTGTGGAAATCACCCCCTACTCCCCCAATATAGTTATTTCCTAATTTTGATTACATCAGTATTCAGTGTTTACATTATTAAGACTATGATAAACGCTAGTCACAGCTGGGGCACATTGTAAACTATGATTGCATTTCTTTTCCTTGACAGGGTTCCCCCCAGGAATTAATAACTGTCGTGTTGTTTTTTCTCATTTTTGTTGTTTGCTTGGTTTTCTATGTACTTGCTAGGAATTCGACCTCACACCCTTCACCAAGTGACTAAATTCACCCCCAAGACATTCAGATACACCAGGCATTCCATTGATGTCAACAGTCTGAGAAAGCCTCCTTCCTGGGGATCCCTGACTTGCTCCACTCTGGACTGGTTTGCCCTCTCCATCCCGGCCTGGCACACAGCTGTCCCTCTGGGGTCTCCCTTCACCACCATATTGGAGCTCTTCTTTACCCCTCTGTAGGTTTTTTGTTTTTTTTTTAAAATTTATTTTATTAAATTTATTGGGTTTGATCCCCCAGTTTTTGTTTCTCTTGTCTTTGTGTTTCTCCCCCATTTTGGTAAAACACATTTTGCAGTAATTTACCAAGCAGGATTGAAAATACTTTTATACCATTCCCTTCGTTGATAGTTTGGCTGATAAAACCATATTTTTAATTCCCAGAATTTAGGCCCAGGCGTTTCCAGAATTGAAAAGGCTCACTTAGCAGACTGCATTTCAACCAGCCTCTCCCTCCCTTCACCTCCACATCCAGAGTTTCCTCATCCTGCTCCTTCATTATTCTCAGCTTTCTCCACTGTCAGTTTTAAGATTCAGGTTTTTAAAAAATTTTACTTTCCGGCTTCTAAAATTTGGTTGTTTCCTCCTCCAATGGTCTGTTCCTTGTGATGGGTTTAATTCTAGCTTGGAAATAATTTTCCCTCAAGATTTTGAAGGCATCGTCTATTGCTTTCTAGCTTCCAACACTGCCCTTGAGAAGTCTGAAGCCATTCTGATGCAATCTTTAATCTGACTTAATAATTCTTTAATCTGACTTAAAAACAATTTCCCCTGCTTTGTTGAGATATAATTGACAGGTAATATTGTGTAAGTTTCAGTGTACAGCATGTTGGATGTGTGTATATATTGTGATGCGATTACGATAATAAGGTTAGTTAACATCCATTGCCTCAATAGATACCGTTTTGTGTGTGTGTGGTGAGAACTTTTAAGATCTACTCTTTAGCAACTTTCTAGTATACACGACTGTATTGTTAACTCGAGTCACCCTGCTGCCCATTACATCCCCAGCATTTATTTATCTTACAACTGGAAGTTTGTACTCGCTGACCATCTTTCCCCATTTCCCTCTTTTCTCTGCCCCAACAACCACTAATCTCTTTGTTTCTATGAGTTCATTTTTTTCAGATTCCACATATAAGTGAGAAGATCATATAGTATTTGTCTTTCTCTGACTTATGTCACTTAGCCTAATGCCCTCAAGGTTCATTAATATTGTTGCAAATAGTGGGATCGTATGCTTTTTATGACTGAATAATATTCCATTGTGTATATAGGTACTGCATTTTCTTTATCCATTAATCCGTCAACAGATGCTAAGGTTTTTTTTTTCCATGTCTTGGCTATTGAATAATGCTGCTATGAACATGGGGTGCAGATATCGCTTCGAGATGGTGATTTCATCTCCTTTGGATATATACCCAGAACTGGGAATGCTAGGTTATATGGTAGTTCTATTTTTGTTTTTTTGAGGAACCTCCATACTGTTTTCCATAGCAGCTATACCAATTTGTTTTCTCACCAACAGTGCACAAGGGTTCCCCTTTCTTCACATTCTCTCCAACGCTTGTTGTATCTTGTATTTTTGATAATAGCCATTCTAACAGGTGTGAGGTGATTATCTCATTGTGGTTTTGGCTTTCCTGATAATTAGTGATCTTGAAAACCTTTTCATGTACTTGTCGGCCAGTTGTACATCTTCTTTGGTGATCTGACTTTAACATCTCTGCATTCCTGGTATTCTGAAAGTTAATGGTGATAGACCTTGGTGTGGGCCCATTGTGCTAAGCATTTAGTGGGCCTTTTCAGTTCTGGAAACGTATGTCCTTACATTCTGAAAATTACAACACACACATGCACATACACGTATGCTACATGGATGTGGTGGCTGGCCTCCAAGATGGCCCCAGTGATCCTGGCCTCCTGACGGTCATACCCTTATGCAGTCTGCTTTCAAACTTGGACCAGGGTTGGGCTCTGACCAGTAGCATATGGGATCTGACAGTTAAGTTCACAAACTTGTTGCAACGATGTTGCTAACTGTTTTTAGTATCAGAGGGATTACTCATGAATTTGTACCAACTGGACAAACAGTTAACCAAGTTTACTATTTGGAAGTGCTGAAAAGGCTGCGTGAAAAAGTTAGACAACTTGAACTTTTTGCCAACAATTCATGTCTTTCACATCACGACAATGCACCAGCTCACACGGCACTGTCTGGGAGGGAGTTTTCAGCCAGTAAACAAATAACTGTATTGGAGCATCCTCCCTACTCACCTGATCTGGCCCCCCAGGACTTCTTTCTTTACCCAAAGATAAAGGAAATATTGAAAGGAAGACATTTGGATGACATTCAGGGCAACAAGGGTAATACGATGACAGCTCTGATGGCCATTCCAGAAAAAGAGTTCCAGAATTGCTTGGAAGGGTGGACTAGGCTCTGGTGTCAGTGCATAGCTTCCCAAGGGCAGTACATCAAAGGTGAGCAGAGTGATATTCAGCAATGAGGTATGTAGCACTTTTTCTAGGATGGGTTTGCGAACTTAATTGTTAGACCTTGTGCAATAAAAGTCATAGTAAATTTGCTTCTGAGATTGGGTATAAAAGACATAGTGGCTTCTGTTTTGGTCTCTCTCTCTTTCTCTTGGATCACTTGCTTTGGGGGAAGCCAGCTACCGTGTGAAGGAGTCCTGTGGGGAGGCCCTTGTGGCAAGGAACTGAGACCTGCCAGCAGCTGGCAAGGAACTGAGGCTTCTGCTGATAAACATGAAGAAAATCCTCCAGCCCAGTTTAGCCTTCAGATGAGACTGTAGCCCTGCTGACAGCTTAACTGCAACCTCGTGGAATACCCTGTACCAGAACTGCCCCCCTAAGCTGCTCCCAGATTGCTGACCCTCAGAAACTGGGGAAGAGAATAAATGTTTGTAATTACTCATGCAAACTGCTGAGTAAGTGTGACAATTGGTTATGTAGTAATAGGTAACTAACGTAATAGATGATCTTCTCCCCTCCATTTTCTCTGTTCTTTCAGTCGGGGATCTTTGTTACTTGGATAGTAGACTTTAACAGTCTTCAAATTTTCTTTGATGTCCTATTTTCGATTTCTATCTTTTTACTTTGTTTAGGAAGATTTCCTTACGTTTATTTTCTGAAGTTTCTCTTGAGTTTCACTTTTGCTCTTTCATTTTGAAAAATTTGTTTTTCTAAGAGCTATGTTCATGTTTTAAGTTTTCATCCCCTCTTAAAAAAGTGGTATCCTATTCTGGAGGCCTTTAGTACAGAGACCTCCTGTGTTACCTTCTCTGGAGAAGACATCTCCAGTCTTTTGCCAGGTTGGGATCGGGGCACTCTTGCTGCCTGAAGTAGGGAAGCAGATCTGGGGAACTGACAGCTGCTTAAACTGAATTTCAGCCGGTCCCACTGCATTCCCCTTCTTTTCTAGAGCCACCTTTATTATGTGCTGCTAATTTATGATTCTCAGCTTGGCTTAAGATTTTGTTGTTTTTTTCAATCTACATTCAGCTTCTACAATTTGGTTTTTCCTCACCTGGTCTCTCCATTTTGCTAGGTTTAAGTCATATAATAATAATAAAAAGAAACCCAGATACTTTTATAGTTGCTTTAGTGGGATTTCACGGAACAGAGTAAAACAGGTGTGTCCATTTTACCTCAACCCTTTATGCTTCACCTGCCCCCACCTCTCTCTGGGACTTTCTGTGACTCCATCCAGTCTCTTGCTCATTGAGACACTGAAGGGGAGATTGGCTTTCTCACAGTCACTGTGGGTCCGAGGTCGCCGTCTGTGAGTAACTGTAGTGGGAACATGAGTAGATCATTGCCAAATAGTCATCCCGTCCTTACTTATTGCGAAGCTACCGGTTTGTGCCTGAAGACATGCCAGTGGCCTCAATTTAACTGCAGACTTGGGCTTCAGAGCTGAGTGTCAAGATGGAAGACAAGGAATTTCCATACATGCTCCTGGAGGGGCCCAATATGTGTATGACACAGTACCTGTGGGTTCACGTGCATATATGTGCACATAACTCACATCTTCAAGATGAACCTTCTTGCCAAACAAAACCCACCTTTGGACTGGGGGTGAATTGAGAACCATGAAAAATGTTTACCCTCAAGTATGTTAAATATTCATGTCTTCAAAGCAAAGCTGTTGGGAAGACTAAGCCACCTGGAACACAGCTGTGGTGGTACCGTGAGGCATCTTGAAAAATCAGACTCTCATGCAGGGCTGGGAAGAAAACTCAGAGGTGACCTAGCCCAGCCCCCTGCTGCCCACCGTATGTAATAAATGTCAGTTCCATTATTAGCAAGATCAGATTAATATTTAGAGAGGGTAGTACTATCTTACCAGCTCGAAGATAATTATATTTTGGGCTATACAACTTTTTTTGAGGTAACACATTCCATGTATTTACTATCTATCCATCTTCATGAGATAGGGTTTTAGAAATGGCGATCATGTGGCACATTCATCACTCCTCTCCCCGCTTGTACCTGTGGCAGACATTACTAATCAATCATGGCCCTCATTTTCTCTAGGTTCACATGTGAGATCTCAGAATCCTTTTCCATACAGTGCTCCTTGCAGCCACTAGCAATTGGTAGGTTGGGGTGGCAGACACACCAGATGAAACATATAAGCCGTTTCTGGTTGGATCATTTATCACCAATCTTAGTTGAACATGGTCCAGTTCCCATTAATTGACCCAGAAATGACCTAAGCATGGTCCATCCAGAGCAGACCATGGTAGAATTTTGGCTTTTGTAGCCTAAAATCACTAGTGATTTTATTTTTCTGTGTCACCTCCCATGATTTTCCTGAGTTTTGTTTTAAATTCCAAGGGTTTAAGTGCTTATGCAGTTGGTTTCTTCAACTGAATAGCACACTGTATCCCATCGCATTTCATCATCTTTTCATTCTAAACTAGGGGTCAGCAAACCATGTACCACAGGCCAAATCCAGGCTGCCACCTGTTTTTACAAATAAAATTTTACTGGAACACAGCTACACCCATAAGTATATTGTCCATGACTGTTGTCACACTAAAAGGGCAGAGTTGAGTGGTTGCAACAGAGACTGGCCCAAAAAGCTGAAAATATTTACTATTCGCCCTTTAGAGAGAAAGTTTCCTGACCTGGTTCTGAATGATCATTCAAGCCTCTTTTGGCTCTGAGCTATTATCCAATATTTATCTCCATGGTATATTCAACTCTTTTACTAACCCACTTAGTTATACTTTTCTCCAGCCCACATTTCTCCATTATACTCAGGGTTCTCCTGAGCAAAAGTGACCCGTTGCCATTCAGATGTGTTGATAATAACACTCCCTACTATTTGTTGAGCACTTACTATAGTCCAGGCAGTGCTAAACCCTCTACGTAAATTACGTGAATAAAAGTAAGCAAATGGCTTGGCTTAGTGCCTGGCATAGGGTACGTTCCCTATTATTTTTAATTTTTACAATAGCCCTGTGAAGGAGTAGGTATTATTAAAGAGTTTAACTTATTCAGGGTAGCCAAGCTGGTAAGTGGTAGAACTAGATTGCAACTCAGGACTGAATCTAAAACTTGTGATCTTTCCATTAAACTTTGTTATCTGTTTCTACTAAATTTTCCTGATTTACTAGTCTAGTAATTTGTCATGTAATTAGAATAATGGAATACACACACACATATACATAAATACACATGTAGAGCTATACGATATATATATACATACATGTATTTTAAATGTGTATACGCTTGTATGTGTGTGATGTAATGTATTATCTCAGATCCTCCTAATAAATATAAGTTAGATATTGTTCCCATTTTACAAATGAAGAAACTAAGGCTGAGAGTACAGATAGTAAGCTGTTTGTTGGCACACTTCTAAGTTGGTATGATTCAAAAAACTTTATGCTGCAACGCTACGATACACAACCATGCTATGTGGGTGAGCTGATTCACCAGTTTCTACAATACACATTTGTGGAGCACCCACGCTGTACAGGGTACTATGCTCAATCCGTGATATATTTTTTTCTGTGGTGAATTCCTTTTCTAAGTGCTCACAAACTGTCAAGTTGTCTAATGTTTGCTTTTAATTTAAGGTACTTGGTAACAGATATTTGGGGTTGCATGCTCAACTCTTCCAAAAAAAAAATCTAAGATGTTGTTTTGTACCTCAATTTCCACATCTATGAAATGGGAAAGAAAATGTCTGTGTGTACGTCTTCCAATTTTCTATGCTTATGAGACTTCAAACGGAGTTTACATTGAATGGAGGCTGCAAGGTGGAAGTCTGTGGGTAGGACGCAATGCACAGATGTTCTCTTTGGCTTACACAGTGAATTGTAAGAAATTGAATAAATTAAGATATTTTAAAATTGAGAGATTTTTGAGCTTCTCCTGAGTTATCAGATAACTTTGCAAGACTGACTTTGTTGTCCTACGTGGACAGAAGGGCTGCAGTACAAGCTTCTCCCTTTAGACAGAGCACATGCTTTCCTGGTAATCAGTCCCCATCATATACCTAGTATCTCCCCAGCACTGAAGCCTTGTCAGTTGCTGTTTAAAATGTCCCATTGTAGTCATTTACTTTGCCCTCTGATTTGCAGCTTCCACATTCAAGCAGGAGAGATTTCAGCTGGGTATAAGAACAAACACCATCTACGAGGTGAATTGTGCTTTGTGACCATTTGAACTGAATTGGTAGAAAACCTTAGCTCTCTTATTCTATGTATTTTAAAGGAACTCATCTTTAAATCAGAACAGGACATGTAAAATAAGAATAAATGAAAGAAAACCTATTTTTAATACATGCATATGTAATAATAGACTGTGATACCCACCTACTTATTGAGGGCAAAGTGTTACCTCTGTAAAGTTATGGGGGAATCATAATTATGTTCAAAGCCCAGCTTAGGCTCACTGAGAAGCAAACTGGTACCTTAGACAGCACCATGTCTTTGGCGTGGGTTTGTTCTGCAGCGGAAATACTGTATTTAGTGCACTCTTACATTCAAACTCACTCTGGACTCATTTTTTAAATGGATGTCACTCCTATAAAGGGGAACAGTAAATAAGGGAATGGGTAGCTACCAAAACGTTTATTCTTCAGGACATTTTAATTATTTCCTTTATGTGCTTTTTTGGGTTTATTTACTGCTTATTTTAAAGGACTGGATGGTGGCTGTGGGTTATTTCTTCTTCCTGAAAGCTACAAAACATTTGTTCTTTGCTTTCTGCACTGCTGTTTCAATAATGCCTGTTACCTAGTGAGTGGTCAGTAATGCTCATAGAATGAATGCTTGCCCCTCCTGTGGTGACATTTACAGTTGCTCATCTCAGTCACAAAAAGCATGGTCCTAATGGGAAAGGGGTAGAGCGTTTGATCCTTTTCTGGAAAGTGTTTTGTTTGGGCTTTCTGAAATAGGCTGCGTTACCTCCCCCTGCCAGCTTTGTTCACAAGGGGAAATGAGTGACATAAGAGAACCAGATCTACCATTGTGCCTCACTCCTGACACACACACACCCCACAATGCAATAATGCAATTCAAAGTGTACGCCCCACAAAATACACAGCACATATCATCAGCACCAAAATCATGCCTTGAGTCCAGGTCTTTGCTCAGACTTCACATTTCACAAGCCCTTCTTTGGCAGCAAATTGGACAGCAATTAGGTCTCAGGGGGCCGAGCCGAAACCTCCATCCTCGACCACACCGCTCTATGTTAATATCATTTCTCCTTCAGGCTCTTAGCACTTACTCTCTGTACTACTCACTTGGCAAGTAATCAGCCACTTCTCTCGTTCTGTTATTTAAAGCTGGTATTTACACTTGCCTGTGTTGGTTTCTTTCTCTCTCCAGTGGATCATATGCAAATTGAGCATTAAGCAATAAGGAAAGGTCGTTATTAGCATGGTTCCCTGGACAGTGAGTCTTAGTTTACCCCCAAAGCTTGCTGTGAGGCGAGATTTGGGTCTAGTTAGTTTATTTGGGAGGTGATTCCATGGAACTCAGTGAGGGAGTAGGAAAGTGAGACAGCAAAGGAAGAGAGAAAAAGATGTGACAGACAGTGGGTTACCACTGTGGGCAAAGGGGCACACACCTGCTGGGGACCTTTTAAGATACTGTGGTCAACAGACATGTCATACAAGCCACATGTGTAATTTACAGTTTTCTGGTAGCCACGTGAAAGAAGCAAAGAGAAACAGATGCAATTCATACTGTATTTCATTTAACTCAGTAGATCCAAAATAGCATTTCAGTATATAATCAATATAAAAATTATGTGTTAGTTGATTGAAGATCTCTGGGTTCCTGCCATGACAGCCTTTTCACCTGAGTTTTGGTCTGAGCATTAAGGACTGCTGTATGTGGTTGTACAGATCGAGCATGTCAATCTAGAGGGCACCACGTCCCTAAGCTTTCATAGACTGTAATAGGTGTGACATCCCTAAAGTTGTGCAGTGCCCAACCTGCACAACTCCTCCTGGAACAGCTGTCAGCCTCCTACTTCTTGATTATTACTATGCTCATCCCTTTGGTGAAGGAATAAAGGAGTGTTAGAGCAGACATATTTGCTTGGGCTTACGTAGCTACAACATTCTATCCTTTAAGGGTCACTAAACATTCTGAGCACCTGACGCCATTTCCTCGGAGGCCAGCATCATGAGTAATCAGGCAAAGCCAGCACCTCCAGGGCCCTGCAATCACTCTGAAGGAGTCAGCTTCACGCTCGCTGCTAATTTTACCTTGCAATCTGCAGAGAGTACCAGTGAGTTTTTGCCAAGCACCCTTGCGGACATGACTTACAAGGGGCTCGCCCAGGTTGGGGCTGGGAGCTGGGAAAGAGCCATGTCTGTGGCCCAGAGCTTCGTCCCCAGGGATAGGCTTCCCGCTCCCCCTTACCTAGGCCCTTCTTTCTCCACTGGTCTTCCTCACCTCGGTCACCCACAAGGTATGTGTCTGACTGCAGGAGTCAGTGAACTCCAGATGCCGAAATTCAGTTGCTCAGTCTGCATTATTTCATTCCTTTTCCATTTGTTCCTCTGTGGTGGGCAACTAACCATGCAAGTAGAATCAAATTGGTCTGATTGGTAGCCTCTAGAAAAAAATAATCACAGCAGTTTGCAGGAAGGAAGTCACGGAAAGAATTGAATACAGAATTGGAAAGCAACTCAGCAATCAAGCGCTCCTGCCATTTCCTGTTACAGATGGTGAGAGGAGCATCTGAGAGGTTGAGGAGCTCATTCAGGGTCACACAGCACATTAGCGGCAGAGGATTTCGCTTCCTTCGTGGAAGAAACTCTTATCTACGTCCTCCGCTGCATTGTGTCTGCACACAGTTTGCATTCAGCAAATGTTTGTGGAATGAACTGAGGCATTTTTATAATGTCCACATTACCGCGAGGCCAAAAATACATATTTTTCATGTATCCGTGTAGTGCGCCTTTGTTGATTTTGTGAACCCAGCATCCATTACCCTTCCCGCTTAGAGCACATCCCTCCCCCAGGATGGGGAAGCCTTGTGATCCATGGATGGCTCATCAGAGCATTCCATTCTCCTAGCCACAGTGATTGCTTCAACAACTGACATGTGACCCAAGCCAGACCAATCATGAGAACTCAGCTTCGGGCCTTTCTTTTGGCCATGACCTCACCAACAGGAGAAGGAAGTCAATAAAGAGGAAAGCAGAACTGAGAGCAGGAGAAGGCAAGGCCAAGTTCTGGTGATGGCATTTGACCACCAATATCTGTGTATATCTAAAGCCAGTGCCCCTGGGATTTTTTTAATTATGTGAGGTAATAATCCATTCTTAAAAAAATACAGTTAGATTTTTATCATTTGCATCTGAAACCAAATGACAAGTAAATTCACTTTGAAGCACCGGTCAACAACCTGTAGATTGGTTTGTACCCTCAGCATCTCCTATTGTCTGGATGTTCACCCTCCCATGAGCTCATGGAAGGTGGTTCCTCTCCAGCCTTAGGGGGTAAACTTGAACCATCCTAGACTTAGTGATTTTATTGTCTGTGCCAGTGATTGCTGTCAGCATGAACAGGTGATGGATGCGACCCTGATGAATGAGACTCCTAGGGAAGTTTGCTGCCTGGATTCTGGAATAGGTTTTCCTCTTGGCTACAGAGAGATCAGCTGCCCTTTCCTGCCTTTGTACATGGCTGTGTGAGGATGTGATGACCAGATCTGCAGCAATCAGCTTAAGACCACGAGGAGACAAGTCTGAGGATAGGAGCCAGCGTGCCAAGGGTGGTAAAGCAGAGAGATGGAAAAAGCCCGGCACGTGCCCTGTGCCATTGAATTCTAGACCTCATTATTCCCAGACTTTTAAAAATTGGAGATGTCATGATTTCTTTAAGCCACTGTTCATTTGGCATCCTGTTATTTGCAGCCCAAAGCATCTTGATTAAAATAACTACTTTTTAAAAAATGTGAAATACAACTTTATTCTGATTCCAAACGAAAAGGAATGGGAATGTTTTTAAAATAACTATGTTTAAAAAAATGTTTTCAGCACAGAAGAGAAGTGAGAACTTTGAATGAAATATTACAGGGAAGACCAATTTGTAAAATAATTAAATGAGGGGTTGCCTTAGCAGAAGGGGGATGTGCTAAAACCTTGCCCCTTGTGCTAAAATATTGGACCCCGATATTTTCCCCTGTGACAGGCCCCAAGTTTCCTCTGCAATCCTGTGACTCTCCAGAACCTAGTCTGAAGACTGGCCCATAGGCTTACTTTTTCACTAGAACAAGGCTTCGCAGTCTTGGCATTATTGATATGTGGGGACATAATTTTCTGTGTGGGGACCGTCCTGTGCATATAGGAGGCTGAGCAGCATCGCTGGCCTCTGCCCACTAGAGGCCAGTAGCAGCCTGTCTCCAGTCATGACAACTGAAAATGTTTCCAGACACTGTCAAATGTTGCTTAGATGGGTAAAATCATCTCTAGTTGAGAACCACTAAATCAGAATTACTCACTTCTCAACTATTTCAGAGCCATAAGTTTGCGACATTGTTGGGACGGTGTCGAGATATCACTGAAAACAAATGAGTGACAGAAAAATGAGATGGAGAGGATGTGGAGAAATTGGAATTCTTGTACATTGCTGCTGGGCATGTAAAATGGTACAGCCTCTGTGGAAAGCAATTTGATGTTTCTTTAAAAAGTTAATCATGGAATTACCATGTAATCCAGCAATTCTATTCCTCGGTATGTGCCCCAAAGAATGGAAAGCCGGGCCTCCAAACAGATATTTGCCCATTAATGTTCATAGCAGCCTTACTCACAATAACCAAAAGGCGGAAACAACGCATGTGTCTGTCCGTTGACAGATGAATGGATAAGTAAAATGTCATCTCTGCATATGTACCATGGAATGAGCTTCAGCTATAAAAAGGAACAGAGTCCCAATACATGCTACCATTTGGATGGACCTTGAAAACATGATGCTAAATGAACTAAGCCAGACACAAAAGGACAAATACTATATGATTCCACTTACATGAGGGACCTAGAAAAGGAAAATTCCCAGAGGCAGGAAACAGCGTAGAGGTGATCACGGCCTGGGAGAAGGGAGAACTGGGAATCACTGTTTAATGCATACAGAGTTTCAAAATGGGGTGATGGAAAATTTTGGAACCAGATAGGGGTTATGGTTGCACAACATTGTGATTCTAATTAATGCCATCAAATTGTATGCTTAAATCTGGTTAAAATAGCAAATGTTATGGGTTTTTTTTTTTTTTTTACCACATTAAAAGGTAAAAACCTCTAAATGAGTTAATGTCAGAAACTTTTGCCAAGGCCGGCAGCGTTTGATATGATGCATTACCATGATGCTGGAGCATATGATAGAACATCTGAAGGAGTAGCTGGACTTGCAGACTCTGTTCTGGTCACTGAGATTCGAGTCTGCAGAGCTCTAAGACATCCGTTATAGGTTCCGTCAAGTACTTGCCACGTACCAGGCTCTCTCTGTACAAAGGTCTTTGCAGAAATCATCTCATTTAACTCTCACAACCAGCCTACAAAGTGGGTTCTCAGATCGCCGCATAATATATGTGAATAAACTGAGACTCAGAGAAAGGGGTAGAGCCAGTATTCAACCAAACCCAGGGAGCCAGATTCCATATGGAGCCCATGCTTTTAACAATTTTGCTAAGGTTTGGAGCCAAAATGCTTCAGTTTGGATTAAAAAAACCCATTTTGAGTATTTACTTAAACAGTAATAAAGGAGAAATGAAGTAGTTCGTGGCTACCAAGCAGCTATGGTCTTTCTTACCACACAGTAAAAGAAAACAAAACAAACCTCAGCTTCTACAGAGGATGTGTTTTTCTCTGAACGATGTCAAAATAGATCAGAGGAGCCCTTTTCCTAGGAGGAAGGCTTAAGCACCTGGGCTTTTCAGTGGGTCAGGGTGCTCCTGAGATGTGAATTTTGTTTCCTGCTCCGCTTAGATGACTATATTCAAATTTTCTTGTCTCTCCTTCTGCCTTATGGGGAGGTGGATTGTGGCACTTGATGGTTTAATCTGTGCAATCTCTAGACAAAACATGTCTCTACTTTGCTGCCAGGAAAATGTTAATTTATTCTGCTTCTGGATCGAGAGAGGTAAATGAAGTGATTGGCAATGCTGTGTGTGTGTGTGTGTGTGTGTGTGTGTGTGTGTGTGCATACGCGCATGCACATGTGTCAACTCACAGGGATCTGTGTGAAGAGATGCAAATGGACCTCCAATTTAGGGATTTTAGGGAAGTGGAAGGTTCTTGAGTCTTCTTTAAGGGATTGCGACTCCCCCTCCCAGAAATTGTATGCAAAACTTGTGTCTAGGGCATGATTATTTTTTTGGAGGGAACACGAAAAAGTGTTCATCAGCATCTCAAAGGGGTTTTAGAGAATGTCAGTCTGTGTGATGCCTGTCTCCTGGCACGCCTTTCTCTTAGAAGAGCCACACTCGTCTTAGGTAGGAGAGGTCCTTGGTATTTAAGAAGCACCTTTATGTAGGGAGGGGACTGGGCACAGAGAGCAACCATGGGAATTGTTATTGTTTCGAGCTTGTTAAGTTTGAAGCTTGAGGAAAACCCAGCCAGATTGAATAAGCTTTGGCAAAAGGAGTCTGAACGTGTCAGTCTGCTCCTTCAACCGTCTCCCTCTCCTTCCAGTTCCTTCCCCTCCTTCTGTTCTGCTCTTTCAGCCCCTGCCCACCTTCTGTGCTGTGGGCCTGGAACCAGCTTGGGGACAATAAAGACCAGAAACTTGCACTTTATTTAACTTGCGCCTGGCACATAGTAGGAGTCAATAAATGGTAGCTTAAAAAAAGCACACCCACCCAGCCCTCTGGGAAATGGTAATTTGTACCAGACATAGAATAAAGGGGAGATTCCGGTTTTTCTCTTGTAATCTACGTAGAACGCATAGACAAGTCAGAGATTACATATTCATGGCAAAAAAAAAAAAATTACATATTCATGGAAAACTCACGTGAGTGTCTTAAAAAACAAACAAGTTTCACTTGCTGGGTATTCACCAGGCCTTGCTTTTTCTGTGATCCTCAACGTGTATTGTCTCCATCAGTCATCATAGCAACTGGAGAGGTTGACACGCTCGGGCCCATGGTAGAGACGACGAAACGGTTTCCACGATGCGATACCTTTCACGTGACCCTCGCGTTTTCTCATTTGATCAGAAAAGACTTCCTGTGTGGGTGAGAAGGACCATGAACTGAATGTTAACAAGTGGTGTGGGATGTTCAGTGGACGTGTCTGTCTGTAATTCACTTGGAGTTGAGCAGTTCTTGTCAAAATTTACGGTGTATGCAAATCACCTGGGAATCTTATTAAAATGCAGATTCTGATTCAGGAGGTGGAAGAGCCTAGAGTGGAGCCTGAGATCCAAACTTCTACCCAGCTCCCAGGTGCTCCTGCTGCTGATCTGTGGACATTCTGAGTGGCCGGGGTACAGTGTCAAGGTGATAAAGGACTTGCACGTATGTGGTCTCAGTTACTCTTCACTCAAGTCCTGTGAGTTATCCGTTACTATTTCTACCTTAGCGATGGTGACATCGAGAGCCTAATTAGAAACAGCTGCCATTCTCAAGTGCCAGGCATTTCTAGGGGACACAATAGTAAACAAGACAGATATAAATTTTTATTTTTTTATTTTTATTTTTTAAAGGAGGGCACAGCGCACAGTGGCCTATGAGGGGCTCAAACCGGCAACCTTGGTGTTAGTAGCACCACACTCTAACCCACTGACCTAACTGGCCGCCCCCAACAGATGTGATTTTTATTTAAAGAAACTGACAATCCAGGAAGGAAGACTGAATAATTAAATTTGAAAAGTTCTGAGTGCCTCAACGAATGTTTGTAAAATGGATGAGTGGCTTGGGCTCTGGGTGTTGCCCTTCATCATAGGAGGAAGAGAAACAGGCTTGGGGCAGAGGAAGACAATGTATTCAGCCTCGGACATGGTGGTGGCATCCTGGTGTAGCTGTCCGGTTGGCAGGTGTGAGACTGGAGTTTGGGAGAGAGAACTCCAGCGGGATGAGAGTTGAGCGTTTCAGAGCTTTCAGTGCAAAGGTGGGAATTGAAGTTACAGAAGATTCGATTCAGGATCCAGAACATGGAGGTGCCTAGGAGAGTTTAAAGTGTGAAGAGCCGAGGATAGGCTCCTAGAATAGGAACCTGCCTAGCCAGCCATTGTGAGCTGCTAGAGGAAGAGAAGCCCATGAAAAGGACCAGAGAACACCTGCCAGGGAGGTAGGAGGAAAGCCACAGAAGCCAAGGGAAGAGAGACCTTCAAGGGAGGAGTGGTTCGTCGGTGACGGCGGGAGCAGTCGGTATCAGATGCCTGCCGGTGCCGTGCACGGAGGAGGACACCACATCTCTTCTGTGATATTCCTGCCAAAATATGCATATTTAGACTCTAATCATGAGAAAACATCAGACAAATCCAAATCGAGGGATATTCTACAGAACAGCGGGGCTGTACTTTTCAAAAATATTTACATCTTGAAAGACGAAGGAAGTGTTTCAGATCCAAGGAGACTAAAGAGACATGACAACTAAATGCAATGTGTGGTGCTAGATTTGATCTTAGATCAGAAAAAAATTGCTATAAGAGACATTATAGGAACAATGTACAAAATTTTTAAACGGTTATCTATTAGGTAAGGGTTGCTATAGACTGAATATTGGTGTCCTGTCCACCCCCCCTCCCCCCCGCCAGAGTCACATGTTAAAGCCTAATACCTAAGGTGACGATATTTGGAGGTGGGGCCTTTGGGAGGTGCTTAGGTCATGAGGGTGGAGCCCTCATGAATGGGATGAGTGCCCTACAAGAAGAGACCCCAGAGAGCTTCCTTGCCTCTTCCATCATGTGAGGAAAGAGCAAGAAGAAGGTGAACCAGGAAGGGGCTTCTCATCAGATACTGAATTTGTGCCTTGACCTTGGACTTCCCAGCCTCCAGAACTGGGAGGAATACATTTCTGTTTATTAGCCATCCAGTCTATGGTATTCTGTTCCAGCAGCCCTAGCAGACTAAGATGATAGTGGTGCATTAATGTTATTTTTCTGGAATTCGATAATTGTGCTGTGATGATATAATAGAAAGATCTTTGTTCTTAGGAAACATGCTGAAGTATTTAGGAGTAAAGGGTTGTGATGGCTGCAGCTGACCCTCCCATGGTCCAGGAAAAAAAAAAGGCTGAACGCATAAGGCAAAAAAATATTAAGTGGTGAATCTGGGTGAAGAAGTACTCACTGTACTATTCTTAAAACTAGTTTTCTATAGAAATATTTCCAAGTAAAATGTTAGAGAGAGAGAGAGGTTGAGAGAGAGAAAGGAGCAGTATACACAGTATCAGATTCTGTGGAGAGGTCAGGAAAGAGAAAGGTCAAAAGTGTCCATTGGATTTCGCCTTGACTTCACGGCACTTAAATTCTAGAAGGAAACCCATAAATGAATGTATAATTACAAACTGGGATAAGGATTGGAGAAAAAGAACAGGGTGCTACATGAGCGAGTAACATGGATGTGGGTAATTAGTCCTTTGGTCAGACCAGGTCTAGTGACGTGGAGGAGGCCAAAGCCAGACTGCAGTGCAGTGAGCAGGGAAGAGGGGACGTGGAAAGGCTTAGGGAAAGAGCAGGGAGCTGTAAGGAACAGCCTCTCCAGGGAGAGAGGGGGTGCAGGTGGAAACGGGGGAGCCAGGGAAGATTTGGAAGAGGTTACACAGGATATGGAATATCCTTTGCACAGGGTATGGAATGACGGGCAGGGTAGAATATGCATGTTCTGTACAGGGGCTGGGGAGGGGGCGGAGGGCAAGGATGGCTCTGAGAAATCTGGGGTGCCTAGAACATGGACTGTGCAAGTGTGGGTGATGAGAAGGCAGGTCAGGGGAGATTGAGAAGAACCTGTTTTCCAGGCTGATCACCTTGACTTTTGCCTGAAGAAGTTACACCTCTCGTCTGATGGCTCAGCCAGAGGATGTCTTCCAAAACTCCCCTCACACAGGAAAATGTGTTATGAAGTGCTCCCCGGTACTCAAGCCGGAAGCCATTGTGCCATCCTGGCCAACCCCCTCTCCTTCAGCCCCCACACCTACAGGTCAGTGAAGCCTGTTGGTTCTACCTCCTAAATACGCGTCTGTTTACGGTTTTCTACCTCTGCTGGTCCAAACACTATCTTTGCTCTCCTAATGGATCCCCCTGCTACAAACCCGTCTCCGCTCACCAGACAACATGACATTTACCCTTGTAAATTGGACCATGTCACCCCACCCCCTTCTCCTTCAAAGTTACTCAACGACTTTATAATTCAGGAGAAAATGGCCTGTCATTAACATGGCCTGTCAGCTTCTACACGTTCGGGCTTCTGCCTCTCTCCCCACTGGTACCTCGTCCCTGTGTTCCCCTGTACTCAGCTGCAAACACGTACGTTTATTGAGTTTTCAATTCTCTGGTGGGGTAAAGCTCTTTTCTGAATCTGGGTCTTTGCTCCTCTTGCTCTTCCCTCTGCCTGGACCTCTCTCACCCATCCTTCACCTGGTAACACCTGTATCAGTTTGCTAATGCTGCTATAACGAAGTACCACAGATTGGCTTAAGCAACAGAAACTAGTTTTCTTACAGTGCTGGAGGCCGAAAGCCTGAGTGTTAACAGATTGGTTTCTTCTAAGGCCTCGTTCCTTGACTTCTCTGTGGCCATCTTCTCCGTGCGCTCACATGGTTTTCCCTGTGTGTGTCTGTGTCTACATTTCCTCTTATTAGGACACCACTCATATTGGATTATGACCCACCCACATGACCTCATTTGAACCTAATTCCCTCTTTAAAGACCTTATCTCCAAACACAGTCAATTCTAAGCTCCTGGGGGTTAGGGCTTCAACAAGTGAATTCTGGAAGTGCATAATGCAGCCCATAACTTCTCTTTCCAATGCTTAGGTTGTAGCCCACATGTCACTTCCTTAGGAAGGCGTTCTCTTACTCCGCTCAGCCCAGTCCAGCTTAGATATACTGTTATTCTTGTGTATAGCACCCTGTTTCCCCCCTTTCTAATCCCGATTCCATTTTGTAATTGAGTATTCATTTATAGGTCTCACCTAGAATTTAAGCGCCATAAATTCAAGGACCCTATCTTTTTCTGGTCACTGCTGTCTCCCCAGGCTCTAGCACAGTTAATGAAAACTCCAGAGACTGCACAGTATCTAGCAGGTTTGCATCTAGTTAAACTGGGACCAAAACCATCGAAAGGAGAGATGATTCTTACCTCTGTTTAAAGATCTACAGCACAAGTGATTTCACACTAACCCCTCAGACCCCCGCTGCAGCCTTTTGGCATGAAATGTGCAAACTGTGACTGGAAATCGATTCAAGCTCAGAGGTAGGCAGCTGGGGAGAACAACACATTTATAAAATTATTGCTGATGTGTGCTGTGACATAGCCCAGTGTGACACCACAGGCCAGTATGTGACCAAAACTAATGACATTGGGCTTTTTGCTTAAAAGATAAGAAAATTTAACGTTAAGCGGGGACTCAGAACAAATTTCATTCTTGTTCAATTGTTTCAGATGTTTGAATTTAGACTTGATTTGAACTGGTTTGTTAGGCGGATCCATTTTCAAAATTTAATATTTGGGTTTGGGGAAGGTTTAGTGCTAATGTGCTCATGTGCTGTTTTACTCTAACTTCTGGTTCACAGTCAGTCTCCGGAAGACCACTGTGAGCTTCAGCCATTCTCAGGCAAGATCAGAAAGTCCAAGAATCCTCTTGCTACAAGGTTCTGGTGAGTTTTGTTGTCCAGTCCTCTGCCTACAAAAGCGTCTTTTGATTTGTCCAGGGCAGATTATTCATATAGTTTTACTTATTTAGCAAACACATATTGAGTGTTTCCTCTCTACCAAGCACCATGGGGCAACAACGAAGAGGAGAGATCCACTCTCCAAGTTGCTCCTGGAGGGCAAAGGGCCAAATCTTGGTCTTGTTGGTTCTTCTACAGTGCCTGGCCCAATTGCTCTGGCAGGAACAACTGCGTGGTGACATTTGCCAATGTTTGGTGCCTAATGTCAGAATTTCCATCCTATCTTTAGAAATTCCCATTATATGAGTCTTGAGGGGATTCAGGGCCTTCCTCCCCACCATAGGAGCTCCAAAGAGGAGGTAATCGCCTTTCCATGGTCTTTTGCAGTTCAGCTTTCCAAGGTCTTTTGCAGTGATCATGTGACCTAGACTTGGCCAATCAGATGCACATCTGTGAGACTTTGAAATGGGAGTGGTGTTACGGAGAAATAGGGGCAGTGGAGGATCTAGTTTGGAGGTGGCAGAAGCAGCAGTCGCTTTCTAGAGGCCATTGATGGTGCCGGTGGCAGCACTCAGTGCCCAGGGCCTGCAGGGGCTGAGGTCGGAGCTGTAGTACCCTGGGTTCAGTGGCTGCTGTAGTCCTGCCCTCTCTGAACTGCCCTTGTCACCTCCGTTAGTCAGTGGTTGTGGCTGCTGGCCAGCCTCCCTCTGTGCCTGTTCACTTGCCAGGCCCAGCCTTCCAGCCTTCCTGGTGATTCTGTGAGCGCCCCACCATCCCGGAATGCTTACAGGAGCCAGAGTCGGTTTCTGTTGCTTACCACTCAGAAACCTGACTTGTGTAAACTCTTGGCTCACTAATTCAGGAATAAGAGGAACTTTCTCTCTTTTCCATAATCCAATTTAATTTTTTATTCTGAACTCCCATTTTGTTGGGTGGTTGATACTTAATCTCAGTCAATTCAGAGATCTCTTCTTCCCGCCCATCTTTTTTTTAAGATAATATCTAAACGTAATTTTTAATAGTGTAAAAGCCCAGAAGGATGCATAATAGAGGGAAACGCTATAGAGGATCCCACCATTCAAATTCAACAACTACTTGCACCTTCTTCATCTTTTTCATGTGTGAGTTTTTACAAATTTATGAATATATTTAATGTAAACCATTCTTTATGCTTCTTAAAACATTTAAAATTAGTATTATTGGATCCACATTTTTCTTTGTGACTTTTATAAATTTTATTATTAAAATTTTAAAAGTTTATATTATTAAAAAAAATAAAATCTATAGACGAGTTGAAACAATAGCACAGTGAACACCCATTTACCACCCTCTAGATCAGTCGTGATCTTTTTTGCTGAATTTGCTTTCTCTCTCTCTTAGGTACCTATATGTTTTTCCCTCTGAATTATTTGAAAATAAGTTGCAGAAATTATGGCATTTTACCTCTTAATAGTTCAGACTGCATTTTCCTCAGTAAAAGGACTTTCTCCTACATAATTGCAATTCCATTATCACAGTTAAGAATAACAATATTATTTAAAATCTAGTCCATATTCAAAATTCCCCAGTTGTCCCAAGAATTCTCTCTTACGGGTGGGTTCTGAGGTTCTGAGAGCGGGACTCTTTCTTTAAGTTCCAGGAGGCTTAAACGATATTAGTGCTGGGGGTGGGGGATGGGTGAGGCATGCAGTCCTGGGGCGGGGCGGGGAGGAATCTGTAAGACTGCTGCATGTGCCTGGACCCTAGATGTTTCCCCTTTTGGGTTCTTGTCAGCTTCTTGGGTGAACCACTCAGAGCACAGACCCCCGGTACTCAGATTCCCAACTGGGGTTTCTGTTGATAGCGCCCCCTCCTGGGGTGGGGGTGGGGCAGGTACGCCCCAATGCCAAGCTCTCCCCTCTTCCCCTCCTCTTTTGTCTCATCTTGAAAGCAAAAAACCTGAGTCTGCCTCTTTGTGTTTATTTTCTTCTGGCTCAAGTCCCTTCAAGGTTCAAGCTTTTGAAACTTAAAAGTCTTTTTTCTGCTTTCATGGTCTGAACATGGTCTGACCCCTTAAATGGAGAATGGTCATGGGAGAACAGGTCATCAGTTAGTCTTTCAAAATATTATCCTGGCTTATTTGCTCTGTGCAGACATTAGCACATGTATTTAACTGTTAGGCCCCAGGACGGCCATACTGGTTGTTAAAACATTAAAATACTTCTGAACTAGACCACTAATCCTGTTATCCTAAAAGACAACTTTTGCTGGTATATCTTTTCTTCATCTTTCATAAATATATGATATTTATGAGTATAGTTAATGCAGTGGCAAATTAATACTATGCAGTGATAAAAAGCCACTGTCCTGGGCCTCCCGTCACTCAGATAGCACCAGCCTCTTCCCTGGGACCCTTCATACCTCCAGCAGCCCATGGGGAACCGCCTGGAAGAGGACGGTGGCTCCAAGACTCTGTAAATCCATTTTGGTGGGGCAGTGCCAAGGCTTCCAGCTTGTTAAGGGTTTTGAATATTCCTATGGAGCAAATGTAAATTGGATCATATCACCTTCCTGCTTACAACCCTTCACTGGCTGCCCATTTCACTCAGAATTAAGTTCCAACTGTTTTAGACATACTACGGTTTGGCTCAGCATATGGCTGGAATTAGGAACAAGGGAGAGAGAGGAGGTAAAAAAGGATGGTAAGATCCAAGATGGGGATTATGTCGTTGGTGAATATGGGCGGAAAATACAGTAACTGAGACAAATTAAAAATGTGCTTTTTAGAATAAAAGCAATGTAGCGTGATTTTTGAACATGATGGAGTAAAATTCTCTAATCCCAATCACCGGAAGTAACCCACTTTTATCTATGGTATAAAAATAAGTGTTTTACAAAAACTCTGTGTGTGTGTTAATCTTGGATTACATTGTTGTGCAGCTTTTCTCCACAATATGTGATGTGTATTTTTCCAAACCGATTTATGCATATTTACAACATTATTATTAATAGCTGCACAATATTTCGCTATACGGATGTATTAAGATTCATTTAGCCAGTTAACTATTGTTGGGAATTTGGGTTATTTCCAGTTTTGTGGTTTTTTTTGTTGTTATTACCAACAAAGCAATTTTGGGGTCTCTTTGGATTTTTGTACCAGTCAATTTAAAGGATAAATTTTTCAGGGTAGAATTGCTGGGCCAAAGGTTAAGCACATTTACAATTTTGATAAATTATTCTAAATTGCTAGAAAGCCGAGTTTTTAGGAGAGGTTAATGACTTCTGCTTTGGTCAAGTTAAGGTCAAGGTGCCGAAGGTCACTTACGAATACCCCAAAATCAATTAGTAACACAGGTTAGGACTGTGAAGAAAAGTGACAGCTAGAGATGTGCTTTAAGCAGAGCTGTGAGTATTCTGATATTCTGAGCCTTCATAATGATTTCAAATAATCAACTATGCTTCGAATCTAAATAAAGACACACTAGACACATTAATTATAAAAGATTCTCAATGTACTGTGAAAGTGTATATACAGCACATAAAAGCACAATTCCATCTTAAACTTACCATAAAACTAATACATTAGCTATGATAAATATTAATTAAACATCCAAATAATAATCTTCCTTGCCTCTTTAAATTTAGAGTGCTTTTGGAGGATGGTTTGGATTCCTTGGATCTTTTATTCTATTTTATTTATTTTTATT
Source organism: Rhinolophus sinicus (assembly GCF_036562045.2). NCBI lineage: Eukaryota > Metazoa > Chordata > Mammalia > Chiroptera > Rhinolophidae > Rhinolophus > Rhinolophus sinicus. The sequence goes on along the minus strand of NC_133765.1, from coordinate 27,893,683 downwards.
TTTTTAAGGAGGGCACAGCTCACAGTGGCCCATGTGGGATCAAACTGGCAACCTTGGTGTTAGTAGCAGCTCACTCTAACCAACTGAGCTAACCGGCCACCTCTGGAATCCTCAGATCTTTTAAAAGCTTTTACCAAGTATCTGTGCTCTTCAGCTAAAGACCACCAGGAACACACTTGCTGTTGAACAAGTTGGAATTGTTATTCATTGCAGTGAGAGGGGAAACACAGCAGGAACTGTGGGACAGCTTAATAAGAGGGTGTTAGAAAGGACTTAGCATAGGGTTTGGAGTTAGAGTCGGTGACTTGGGGGAGGGTGTAAGGAACTGGGGCTTTGCTCTGGGTTGGATACCCTGGCAGGAAGGGGGAGCACCTCTATGACTGGGCATCTTCATCAATCTTACCTGACAAGAGAAAAGACGAGAGTGAGGCTCAAGCTGCAGTTGGTGAAGAAGCAGCAGCCACTCATATTGGACAGGGCACAGGAGTTTGGGTCATTTTTGTTGTTTGGACACTGTTCGTGATTTGTCTGCGTTCAGACAATGCTTGCTTTTGTCTTGCTCCATTAAGGGCTCAGAGTCGTCCGTCTGATGTGGTTGTTCCGTGCAGTTGTTTCTTTTCAGCAGCTGAGCACCAAGCCCGAGGTGTGAGTGCCAGCGGATCAGCTCGTGGCAATGCCAAGGCCAAGCTGATCCTAAGTACCAGGCCAACTCATGGATGTCAGGGCAGCTTCTAGTCTTTCTCAGAAGGAAGTTTACACTGTCTTTGCCTAGTAATCCCTACTGATCCTTCAGATCTCAGCTTAAACGTCATTTCCTAAGGATAGTCTTTCCTAATTCACTTCCCCCAAATAAATGGATCAGGTGTTTCTATTATATAGTTCTTAACAACTTCTGCTACTCCTTTGCTGTGCTGTCACAACTGGCATTGCTTAATTGTGCCCTGAGTTAAATAATATGTGTCTTAACAGCTCACCTGTACATTGCCCGAGGGCAGGGACCATGTCATCTCAGTATCCTCGGGAGTCACACAGCCATGAACACTCAGTAAATGCTCAAAATTAGTATTTGGTGAGTGACTATTGAAGGAACATGAGACAGTGAGCTTTTTGAGTATGTGGGTAGTGCCTCACTCCTGTCTGTATTCCAGGGCCTATACCACTGCTTGGCACATAGTATGTCCTCGAGAAATATTTGCGTAATGGGTTAGGATGGTTAATTTTATGTGTCAACTTGACTGGACTGTGGGATGCTGGTGAAATAGTATTTCTGGGTGTGTCTGAGGGTGTTTTGGGAAGAGATTGGCACTTGCATTGGTGAGCAGAGCAAAGCAGGTCACCCTCAGCAATGTGGGCAGGTATTTATTATCCAAGGTGTTGAGGGCCTGAATAGAATACAAAGTTGGAGGAAGGCTGAATGAGCTCTCTGACCATTTGAGCTGGGTCATTGATCTCCTCCTGCCCTTGACAGTCCTAGTTTTGAGGCCTCAGGACCTGGACTAGACTCTATTATATATCATCAGCTCTTGGCTCTGGGGCCTCTGAATACACCACTGGCTCTCCTGGGTCTCCACCTGGCAGATGACAGATGATGGGACTTCTCAGCCTCCATGCTCATGTGAGCCAATACCTATAATAAATCTATCTATCTAGCTGGCTATATCCTATTGGTTCTATTTGTCTGGAGAACCCTGACTAACCCATGAGTCAATGGCCTAATTCTTTTCCATTCGTTTTATTCTGTCCAAGGAATCATTCCAGTAGCTTCAGAGTTATCCCACATAGTTGAGTATGTTCAATGCAAATGGAGCTGGTGGCTCAAATGTGCAGAGTGGTTAGCTGAAAACCAGTTTGAAAGTATTTGACCCAGATTTTCTCCTTTTTGCCTCACACACCTTTTTTAAATCTATCAGAAGCTCTGCACAGTCTCAGATCAAATAAAGGCCCTCAAGAAACCACTGATGGCTATCAGCGCTCTGCACACTTCATTGGAAAGCCATAAACACAATTACTAGATCATTAAGGACTGTAAAACAGAAGCTTTGAAGCAACACACACAGAATTGCCTAGTTGGGCGTGAACAGGGTCTTGCACGTAGTACCAATACCTCCCTGTTGGAAGCCACCTAGGAAAAAACAAAGGATTGTGAACTGAAATGTCTTAGAGGCAGGTAGGAGGAAATCTGATTAAAAAAGACCCATGTTCCACTCACAGCTCTGATGCCTGTTGAGCAATACATTAACTGGACTCCAGGAGCCTCAGTTTCCCCACTGTAGAGTAAGGTATTGAGGGTTGATTGCATTAATGCTTAATTCTTTAGCCCTTGTAGTAGTTTGCTGTGGTTGCCTTAACAGTATCATAAACGACATAGCTTAAACAACAAAAATGTATTAGTCTTACCGTTGTGGAGGCCGAAATTCCAAGATGAAGGTGTCTGCAGAGTTGGTTCCTTCTGAGGGCTGTGAGGGAGAAACTGTTCCATGCCCCTGTCTCCCTGGCTTATATATTGCAATCTTTTCCCTGTGTCTTCACACAACTGTCCTCTGTGCATGTCTGTCTAAATGGCCCCTTCTATCAGGACACTAGTCATACTGGATTAGGACCCACCCCAATGACCTCGTTTTAACTTCATTACCTCTCTAAAGACTTATCTCCAAATAAGGTCACATTCGGAGATACTAAGGGTTAGGATTTCAACGTATGGATTTTGAGGAGACACAGTTCCACTCATAACACCCCTCCTGGACCCACAGCCTTTGCAGTTCCTCTTGTAAAAGAGAGGGGGCGGTTTTACCCATCCTATGACTCGATGCTGGCCTTGGGACTTGCTTTGGCCAAGTTGATACTAGCGGAGGTGATGCACGCTAAGGTCTGCAAAAGTGTTTGTGCATTTCTACTCTCACTCTAATTTCGCGGTAGTTGCCATGGGAAAGTTCCCAGGCTGGCCTGCGGGAGGATGAGAGGCCCCTGTTTTAGAGCTACGTCATCCCAGGAATCCCAGCCAACAGCCAGCCAAATCGCAGACGTGTGAGTGAGTCTAGCCACGATCAGCAGAACTGCCTAGATAACCTGCAGTTAACTGGGGATGTGTGAGTAAGGTGGCAAAATCAGACGGGCCTAGTCCAGTCAGTGGAACCCCACCTACATATTTATTGCAATATGTCCTGGGGTTTTTGTGGTAATTCGTTCCACAGCATTGTGGGGGGACTATATGACTGATACAGGTTAGTAATATCCACTCCCTGAATTGTGAGGACCTATGAGAGAGTGCATACGTATTCAATGAATTGTAGCCCTGGTAGTACAATGTTTTACAAACTCTTGAGTATTATATAGAAGTAAAGAGTCATCAATATACAATAACATGCTATGTCATAATAATGATAAGAAGAGATTGGACTGAGCAAAACTAATAAATTGGGCACTGGCTATATTGTATCAATACGAACCTACACTCATGCACATAAACCACTTGTAGTATTATATCTGCTCTGTGTGGATTCTTAGGGACGACTTATGAGAAAAATGAGGCTCAGGGAATCAAATTGATTTATTCTGGGTCATAGAGCTAGAAAGTGGCAGAACTTCCACCAGAATTTGAGATATGTATGATTTGTCTAACATAGGAAACATGGTATTTTCAAAACTCCTCCTAAGGAAGCTATTGACTTTGAAAGATGAACAGAGGTATCACTTCATTTCTGGAAATCTTCTATCTTGACTTGATGTTTGAAATGGGGGCAGAAAAGGAGATTAGGCATCCCTCCCTCCCTCCCTCCCTCCCTCCCTCCCTCCATCCATATATTCATTCACTTCATCCACATATTCCTTCATCCACTCATTCAACAAAAAATGATTGAGGGCCTACTATGCCCCAGGCATTGCACAAGGCATTCTGCTTCTATCTGCTTTCCTTTCTCCTGTTATCGCATTCCTTTTCTCATCAAACCCTCTTTCATTTTGCTCTGTAAATGTTGACAAGATGGGTAAAAAACCCCTTACTTATCAGGGCAGGTCTGTGTAAAATTGATGCTGATGGTTTTAGTCCATTCAGAATGTTAACTGCTGTGAACACAACTCGACACACTTCAGTTTTGTTTTGTTTGCATTTTTGAAAAACCATACAGTATAGTGGTTGAGAGCATGCTGATAAGCATAAATACTCCCTTGCAGCTTTCCAGATGCCCCAATTTGAAGCTGAAAATTACATTTCCAAAGTTCACAGTTATTTCCAATCATTGTCCATCCATTCGTCTATTCTGTAGGTCACTTTTTATCATCCTGTGTGGGTCAGGCTCTGTGTGACCACTGAACCTATGGGTGGACACCAACTATTCTCTCAATAATAATGATAATAGCACCCAATTAGATAGAACTTATTATATGCCAACACTGTCCTAAATGCTTTATACATATTAATTCATTTAGTCTTCACAATAACTCTGTGAGGTAGGTACTAGTATTGCCCTCCTTTTACAGATGAGGAAACGAAAGCAAGGGGAGTTAAGAAATTGACCCAAAGTCACATGGACGCATAACTGGTGACACAGAGCTGGGATTTGAACTCTGGCATCTGGATCCAGAATTTGTCTTCCATACTGCCTGGCTAAACCCCCTGCTGGCATCACCATTGCAGGCCATAGCCTCCTCTGGACCACTGTTGGGTGAGTCTGCACTGGCACCACTCCTGAGCGTGCTAAGTGGTGGCACTGATGGCGATGTGGCAGAAGGTGCTTTCTTCAGAGTAAAACGACCTACATATCCCTACATATCCCAGCCTAGAATTTAATCCAGATCCCCTCCCACTCATTGGCTTACCTGTCAATCACACAACCTTTCCAGTCTCACCTTTCTTCTGAAGCTGACGCTGTACAGAACAGCAATTATTGCCCATCGTCAGATTAGAAGACAGCAGGGAGAGGAGAAAAGACACCCAGAGATATCTCATTCAAGCCTGTCTCCTGATCTGTGAAATGGGAATACGGTAAACAAATAGTGCAACGTTAGGTGCTGACTTTTGTGGAGCACTTTGTGTGTCCAAGCAGTGTGTTAAATTCTCATTTAATCCTTAAGGCAACATTATGAGTAAGGCAGGCTCAGAGCAGTTCAGTAACTGTCTAAAGTCACACAGCTAAGTAGGAGGCAGAGCCTGGAGTCAAAGTCAGGCTGTAGAACATCAAAGATTCACTCTAATACAACACCAGTGGTTTTCACAGGGTCATTTCTTCCCCCTAGGGTGCCTTCCAGAAATTCGTGGGGACAATTTTGGTAGTTATACTGATGGGGAGTTACAAAATCATGACCTTGGCAAGGTTTCCTTTAGGGGACTAGGTGAGCTCAATGCTCAGAAATGTGTGGGGAAGAACTGTCCTGTGTCCTGCTTGACTTTCCATGGTCCTGCCAGACTTTCAGGTGGAAAACCCATTTATTATCATCTGAGCCTGTTTTACATATAAACAGGGTACATTTTACATGGTTTTAGCATCCTCTGATTTTTCTAGGAGTGCAACTTGCATGGGGCATCAAGGGATGGTTGGGGGTGGCTGGTTAGCTCAGTTGGTTAGAGCGTGGTGCTGATAACACCAAAGTTGCCAGTTCGATCCCTGCATGGGCCACTGTGAGCTGTGCCCTTCTTAAAAAAAAAGGGGGGGATAGTTATAGTTTATTTTGCTCAAAATCTTATCTGTACTTGCACACCATTTCAGAAAAATCATATCACCAGTGGCACTATTGTTCAAGGTATACGAAGGCCAACACCTCACCCCGGAATCAGCTTCATTTGCAGCTGTTATGAACACAGTGGTTCTTTGTTTATGTGCCAGCATCCAACTACCTCACTATGTCTTCTAGCATTTACATATGAAATGGCTTTTTGAAAATTATATATGTTTGTGGGTTACATTATTTCTGAATTTCATTTCAGGATAGTAAAGGGCACGTTACAACATATTTATTATTCAGGGATGGGTAGAATGGATCATTGCTCCCAATTTTTCATTCTCCCCCTTAATAGAATTACACTCCTTTCGTCATGTGACTTTGCAGTCCCTCCCACTAGAGTGGGTGGAGAATATTTCTATACCTCATTGGTTTGGGGCGTGGCTATGAGACTTGTTTTGGCCAATGAAATGTCAACAGAAGTGGAAATGTGCCAGTTCTGAACCTGGCCCTCAGAAGGCTGTGTTCTCACTAGTCCTCTCGTGCTTCTGCCATTTGCAATGACAAAAATATGCCTCAGGTGGCTGTCTGAGGAGGATAGTGAGACTGTTGGAACAGATCTGCACTCAGGCTGAAGCCCAGAGCCAAGTGAATGGCGTCCCAGATGAGCTCAGCAGAACCACAGCCATCAGCACTCATGAGTTAAAAAAAAAAATTATTTTTTCTTGTAAATCATTGGGATTTTTGAGATTGTTTGTTATGCACCAGAAACTGACTGATACAAGGAGGTGTTGGGTTTGATAAGCACTGCATTCTACTGTTCCTCCTGTAAACAAAGCAATGCTTTTTAAATAGGGCTTCTATTAGCATTGAAGAATGGCTAAGTGCTATTCTGATACCATGTTAAAGGGGATGATAGATAAACAGGTTTCAATTCCTTAGGTTTAGGGAGCTCTGCCATTACTATTGAACTCTCCCACCACCAGGGTAAGTGCTGGTACTTTGGGAGGGTGGAAATTGACAGAGCAAGCAGGTCGAAGATAATTGATGAGTTTTCTTCTTTAAAAGGGGATCTGGCACCATGGAAACAACAAGCATGATCAGATTTGTGACTGTGGATTATAATTACTGGGTTATTAACTGGAGCGTTATGTGAAAGATTGATGGTTCTTGCTCAATGTAATGTGTCCTTTAAATGCTAAATAATTAGTTAAATGCAAGGAATACATAAGTTCAAGGGCTTATTTATGGAGTAATTATGGGATATTTTCAGCCCATAAACTAGAGCATCTGTAGCAACCCAATGCTGTGGAGAAGAGCGAGCCCTGAATTAGAAATCGGGAGACCTGGATCCTCTGCTACCTGCCAGCTAGTGACCTTGAACAGCTTAGGTCATTGCTCTGCAGCCCAGTTTCTTCATTTGGAAAATGGGAGGGTGGGAGGGGGGCATAAATATACCCATCTCAGAGTGTTTGAGAGGAGTCAGTGTCAATGACACGTTATGTAAAGTGCTGAGCACAGTACCTGACACATAATAAGTGGTTACAAAATGTTAGCTATCATTATACCATCATATTTGAAATACGAGATTTGGCCCTTCTAGGAAGAGATGTCCTACTTTATATTTTTAATTAATAAGTTTAATTCTTCACTGCTTAAAAAATAATTAGAAACTTGGGTAAATACAGGTAAGAATAAGGAAGAAAATAAAAATCACCCATCTAACCCACCATCTAAATACAACCACTGTTAAAAAAAAAAAAAGAAAAATAAATAAATAAATACAACCACTGTTAACATTTTAATGTAAACTCCCAGTCTTTTTTTTTTTTTTTTACCCTGTATAGAATTTCTTTTTTAAAATCTGAAATTGGAATGATGCTGTACATGCTGATTTGCCACCTGCTCTTGAGATGTTTCCAATATCATTAAATATTCTTCTAAAACACACTTTTTAATGGCTGCAGAGTAGGGCTTTCTTGAGGAATATTGTCTAAGTGGAAGAGTTATTCACGGAAGCCTACTTAGCCCATTCACTTAAATTATACTTTCAGACTTTCTGAAACCTTCATTTCAAATTGGTCTTAAATGGGCCGGGGCTTGGCTTTAAGATTCCTCTGCACTTCCTCCTTCCTCTCCCAGCTGCCCCCAGGTTCTCTGTCAAGTAGTTAATGATTGTACTAGGCACTTATTCTGTAGGGGAGTTCTCAGTTTAAAGAGTCTCCGGGGTGAGCCATTTTGTCAAGGAGAAGAATGTCATTCAAATAATCACCCTCTAATTTCTCTGCTGGCCGAGGTTTTTTTCAATTGGGTTCTCTCTTAAAGTAAGGTCCATCTCCAGGTAAAAACTTCCCTGTTAGCCTTCTTAAACTCTCTTACTTGAGGCCACCTCGCACTTCTACTCCGAATAACAAGGAGAAATGCTTTCTCTGTCCCCGTGCCACCCAGTCCCGGCCTATTGTCTCCTACTGGTAGTATTTGAGTTGCGTTTCAGTGTTTTGTACAGAAATAGTTAAAAAGTAATAGTTATATACTTATTCTAATGTGGTTAGAAATATATATAGGACATGATACATAATATGTATGATATGTAATCTCTGTGATGTATTTATTATTTATCTAACAAATCAACCTCAAGATTTCCTGGATGTTATTGTGTAGGGTGATGCAGAATTTATTTAAGTACAAAATCCATTTAGGTGAAAAACATGGCAACAAGTCAGAGATGGAACGGAAATTGCAGTAAATTTGGTGATTGGCATTTTGGAACTGATATTTGGTAGCTGACGTTAGATAAACGTCATGGTTCAAGTTACTGTCATCTGCCTGGACTTCTAAAGCCCCCTTCTAACAGATCTCTGCTTTCACTCGTGTCTTCCTCCAACCCCGTTCTCTATACAACAGCCAAAGAGATTTTTTCAAAACAAATTGAAGAACTCTCCCCATTAATGCCTGTCAGGAGCTTCCCATTGTTCTTAGAAATCAAAATTCTTAACATTTGATTCTCACAAGAAGGCTGTGCGATGGGTGTTAATATCCTTTTGATGGTTCAGAAAGAGTGAGTGACTAGCTCAAGGTTACATAGCTAATAAGTAGTAGAGGAATGAGTCAAAACCCAGGTTGGTTTGTTTTTCCCCCCTTGTTCCGCGCCCAAACCCCCACCCACTCCGCTTCAAGCCATTGATTCTCAGTCAAGTTGTGTAGGACACAGGTCCCTGACCCATGCTCGTATATTATGAGCTGTGCGTTCCCTCCAGCTGAGGCATTCAATGGCTGCTCACACTGGCTGCCTGCCGGCCATACTGGCCACTGGCTGCTCATGGCAGTAGCCCAGCTCCAGGGAGAACTGTTTTTCACAATCTTAGCTGTAGAGGGCGCAGCTCACTGGCCCATGTGGGAATCGAACCAGCGACCTCAGCATTAGGAGCACGACGCTCCAACCACCTGAGCCACCCGGCCGGCCCCAAACCCAGGTTTTTGATTCAAGGTTTTGTTTAAGTCATCTCCCAATGCACATGACTGCAAGCTGTCCTTTGTTCTTACAAATAGAAAAAGCCAGATATGCCAATTGGTAGTATGTCAGAGAAAAAACACAACTCAAACTGCCTTAAGCAAAGAAGGGACTTTACTGGCATATGTAACTGAAAAGTCCAGTGGCACTGGGTTCAGGCATGGCTGGATCCAGGAGCCTAAATGATATCATCTGGGTGCATCATACCTCCCATTCCACCGCTGTGTTCTGCTTTCTTTGAGATGATCACATTCACAAACAAGTTTTCTCTTTATGGTCTTAAAATGACCGCCGGCAGTCCCCAGGTATCCATCTTTTTAGGTCCATACACAACAGGAACAGGAGGACAGGCTTTGTCCCAGCATTCCCAGTGAAAGTCTCATTGCATTTCACAGGCTCTCATTGGCTCACATGATTATCCCTGAACCAATTATATTGACCAGAGAGATTTCATGTTTAATGTGCTGGTTGGATTGATCCTGGGTCAGATGTTCTGATCTGGGCTGGAGCCCCACCTGTAGCACATTGGATGAGACTGGAAAGATGGTATTCCCCAGAGATAATTCAGGCTACTTTGCCAGGAGAAGAGTGAATGGATGAAGGTTGGCAAAACTACAGCTGTCCAACAGCTTCGTCTTACCTAAGGACGTGATCCTGACTGAGCATTCGTGTAGAAAGGTCACGGACTAGTGTAGAAAAAAGGAGAACTAGGAAAGAAAAGGAGAGAAGAAGTGAGTGGGTTGTGATTTTTGGAGGATGGCCACATGGGGTGATGGTGGTTTGGTCTGGGGCAGAAGCAAAACTTAGCTCTCCATCTTGGTCTCTGTTTCCTGTAAGGCTCCTGTAGTGGTCACGTCTCGTGTGTGCATGCTCAGGTTAAGTGCAAATAACAGTTCAGATTCAGGGGAGTGGTAGGAAGCTGTATTCTATTTCATTTCCAGAGATTCTTTTTTATTCCCTTAAAAAATGAACATTTATAGTTCTTCTCTAATTACACAAATAAAACACGTTCATAAAGGGGAAATATAGAAAATACTTGGTAGGTACACAATAATTATGAGGTGACTGAAGGCATACAAATTTAAATTACCCATAATTTTGTGAGTCAGAGGTAATCATTTTAACATTTTTTCTGACCTTTTTCTATGCACGTGTATACAATGCACATGCATACACACAAGTATTTTAAACAAAATTTGGATCTTATATATCACATTCTTTGGAATTTGTTTTTTTCACTTAGCAATATATCATAGACATTTTCTTATTCATTAAATGGTTTTGGAAAATATGAGTTATTTTTAAAAGATTTTATTGGGACAGGGGAACAGGACTTTATTGGGGAACAGTGTGTACTTCTAGGACTTTTTTCCAAGTCAAGTTGTTGTCCTTTCAGCCTTAGTTGTGGAGGGCGTAGCTCAGCTCCAGACCCAGTTGCCATTGCTAGTTGCAGGGGGCACAGCCCACCATCCCTTGTGGGAGTCAAACTGTCAACCTTGTGGTTGAGAGCCCACTGGCCCATGTGGGAATCGAACTGGCAGCCTTCGGAGTTAGGAGAATGGAGCTCCAACCGCCTGAGCCACCGGGCTAGCCCCGGAAAATATGAGTTTTAATGACTCCATAGTATTCCAATATATGTATGTTGTATAATTAATTTAACCAGTGCCCTATTATCAGACATATTGGTAGCTTGAAAATTTCCCATATTATAAATAACATTGAGACAAACATCCATATGCATGAATAGCTCTATTATTTTGTCTCAATCACAGTTTTAAAATTACTAATACATATCACCAATTTGCTTGAGGGCTTTTATTTTAAAATGTATTTTTATTATAAAGTCCTTATATACTCTTTAAAATATCTAAAATTACAAAATGGTATTAAAGTAAATAGTGACAGATCCTAGCCTCTTCCCTGTTGACTCCCTAAAGGCACTTGCATTAGTAATCTTAACATATTCTTGCAGACTTTTTTTACCATGTGCACCCACATCAAGCATGTACCCATGTTCGTTAATTTCTTTTCCCTGTCCGCTCCCTCCCCCACTTCCACAAATATTTCCCCAGTGCCAGTCTTGCGCTGACTGTTTCTAGGAATTTTCAGTAGACAGAACTAGTAAGTATGTACTAAAAAAACAAACACACAAAAAAACAACAGAAAACACATGATAAATTCATATTGATACTTCATTCAAGTCATGGCTATAGGTTTTTTTTTAATTTTTAAATTAGTTTTTTTCAGTTACAGTTGACATTCAATATTATTTTTTGTCAGTTTCGGGTGTACAGCGTAGTGCTCAGACATTTACATAATTTATGTAGTGATCCCCCAAATTAGTCTAGTACCCACCTGGTACTACACATAATTGTTGCAACATTATTTACTGTATTGTCTATGCTGTACTTTACACCCCCGTTATAGGTTTTATTTTTAATATTTTTAGAGTAGTTTTAGGTTTATAACAAAATTGAGAGGAAATTCAGTTTTGTAAGTAATAGGGTTTTCATTTAACCTCAGCACTCTGCATCCGTATTTCCTTTCCCCAATGCAGAGAATCTTGGTTCCCAAAGATACCAATACACCTATTCTTTTGCTTCATTTCACAATATCCCACAATACACACGCAACAGTCTGGAAATAGCAATATTATCACTTACACCATCAATATGATTAATGAAAATAGTTTACGGTTTTTTTCTTTATTGAAGTGAAATTCACATAACATAAAAATCACCTTTTTAACCATTTTAAAGTGTATAATTCAGCGGACTTAAGTACATTCGTAATGTTGTGCAACCACCACCACTGTTCCGAAACATTTTTATCACCCCAAGAAAAAATTCAGTACCCATTAAGCAGTGCCTCCCTGTTTTCTTCCCCTCCCCCTTACTCCTGACCACCACTAATCTACTTTCTGTCTCTATGGAGTTGCCTGTTCTGGACATTTCATGTAAATGGAATCATACAATGCATGACCTTTTTCCCTTAGCATAATGTTTTCAAGTTCATCTGTGTTGTAGCACGTATCAGTACTTCATTCCTTTTTATGGTTGAATAATATCCATTTTATGGATAGACCACATTTTGTTTATCCATTCATCTGTCGGTGGACACAGGTTGTTTCCACATTTTAGTCGTTATGAATCATGCTGCTATGAACATTCATGTACACATTTAGTTGAACATTTTGTTTTCAATTCTTGTGGGTATATATTTTTTTCTGTGTTGTTTTTTTTTCAGTCCTTTTTTATTCTCGGGGTATATCCCTGAGGTGAAGCTAGTCAAATTTTGTATTTTAAAGTTACTTGGAAGAAGTCTTTTCTGTGTAATTATAATAGTAATTGAGTACATATTTAGATTATTTTATTTTACTTTGAATTTTTAGGAAATTATTTTAAAATTGAATTTTGTTTGAAACTCAGTGTAGGATAGAAATTCTTGGCCTACATTTTCTTTCCTTGAGAATCTTAAGTATTATTCTTCATTTCTTCTAGCATAAAGTGGTGCTGTTGAAAAGCTTAATGACAATCTGATTTTATTTGCCTTATAAGTGACGTGATCTTTTTGGCCTGTTGCCCAAAGTATACTTTTTTCCCCCCTTTTAAGTCCAGTAATTTTTTTGGGACATGTTCAGTGTTGGTCATTTTGTGTTAATTTTCTTGAATTATGGTTCTTAATATTTTTTCTATTTTATTGCTTCAGATTTCTTTTTTTGGGACTTATATGAATATTCTGTAGCTATAACTTTCTTAATTTCTTTTAGACTATTTGTAATATTAAATTGTATATTTTTGTATTTTCTTCCATTTTGGTGGGCATATATTTCTGGCATGCTTTCACTGTGAATTCTGTGTTTTCTTGTAATTTTGAAAAGGACTTGACAATGATACATTTTTGTTACCTGCTTTTGAAGTGAAATGAATTTTCTTATGTTTTTATGTGGAAAAATCAGGCGAGGATAGCTTTTCAAGCTTCCTGTTTCTAGCAACTCATCTTTAGTTGTTTCTTACTATGTGATAAAAATAATATGGCCTCATACTTTTAAAATACAGTGACATAGAGAAGAAGTATCAGAATCTTGAGATAAAATCAAGTTGAGGAAATGTGAGTGGAGGCTGATGACTCCTGCTCATTATGAAGCTGCTAAAATTTCCTCTGGAATTTAAACCACAGAGTCAAACAGATACTTGTACACCAGTGTTTTTAGTAGCATTATTCACAGAAGCCAAAAGGTACCCAAGTACTCATCAACAGATGAATGACTAAACAAATGTGGTATAGTCATACAGTGGAATATTATTCAGCCTTAAAAATGAATGATATTATGATACATGCTGCAACATGGGGCCATAGCAAAGTGACCCAGTACTGCCAGGCATGCTGTGACATTCCATTTTCTCCCTGGGATGTCACAGAACAACACCCACCCCACTGAACAACAGTGCCCCTCCCTCAAATTGAGATGTGGATGTTGGACAGGATGCTTCCTTGGATTTCTTAATGTCCCTGGGTGTTATGGGCTGAATTATGTCCAACCCCACCCCCAATTCATATGTCGAAGTTGTCACCCCCAGTACCTCATTATGTAACCATATTTGGAATAAGGTCTTTAAGGAGGTAATTGAAGTTAAACGAGGTCATTGGTGTGGGCTCTAATCCAATATGACTGATGTCTTTATAAGAAGAAATTAGGACACAGACAGGTACAAAGGGAAGACCTTGCTTTTGGCCTTCCAGCCTCCAGAACTGGGAGAAAACACATTTCTGTTGTTTCAGCATCCCAGTCTTTGTTATGGCAGCCCTAGCCAACTCATGCACTGGGTAATTTGAATAATTACAGGCGAGGAAAAGTTCCTGTAGGGACTTATCGACTCCAGCTAGTCCAGCCTGTGGAATTCTTGTGTGTTGTTTCAAAAGAGATCACCAGATCACAGGAGGGCAATGCTTATCACAAAAGAATGTCTTGCTCGTGGGGGAATTTCAAGGAAAGATTGGGAAGGTGCTATTTTGGGGTGGGGCTTTTCCCTTAAATTATATTAATATATTTCATGTACTCTAGCCCTGAACATAACTGTGTGTGTGTGTGTGTGTGTGTGTGTGTGTGTGTGTGTGTTCAAGACACAGAGAAAGGGTGGGAAGGAGGGGCTGAAGAAAAAGAAAGAACAGATCAAACTCCCTTCTGTCTATGTGTTGCGTTTAATAAGGAAGAGTGACCCTCTTGGGATTTCTTCTGACTGGATGTCTGTTGGAACTTGACTGAACAGGAGTCACCCTTCAAAGCCATTCTGAGTTGCCTTTAACGCTCTCCCTGGAATAGCAGCAGCATCGGCAGGAGCTTTTGCAGGTCAGACCAACTGTTTCCCTGACAATAAGTTCATCCTAGCTGGACCCAGGTACTGCTTAACCAACTTAGGTATAGAATCATTTAAAGGCTCAGTGCTCTGAATTTGGACATGAGTTGAAGGCCTGACAGGTAAGGGCTGATTTATGCCTTATTTGTCTTGCAGAGGTAAGGGAAAGAATAATTGAGCCCATGAGTCTTGGACAAAATTGGTATGAAGACATATTGGAGAGGATTGTCATATTCCCTGAATCTCATACAAACTCTGCCCTCATCCTCTGGACAATATTTTGATATCCATTCTGGTTACTGTTAGTAAAAATGTTTATTCTATGTATAAAATGCCTCATGCAAGGGCATCAGGGGCCTCTGAAGATCTGTTCATTCCCCCCTCCAGAACCAAGCCATCCATGTATCCATCCACCCGTCACTCACAAATGCACTCATCCACCTACCCATCCGCCCACCTGCTCACCCACCTTCATCTCTCTCTGATCTGGTAACTTCTCTCTCATCCCCAAGGGAAGAAAACCCTTTGCTCGTTTTCTTCCTTGCATGTCAGCAGTAACCCTTCATTGGTCTTCTTGCCTCCAGCCCTTCCCATCTTGCATCTTTTGTCCACATGGCAGCCTGACTGGTCTTTCTACGCTTCAGTTTCCTCGCTTGCAAAATCAAGTTAATATGTGTTTCTCTGGACTGTTGTAAATGGGATCATCATTTATTCATCCAACAATGGTGCACTGAGCTCCTACTTTATGTGTCAGTCTCCAGTGGGGATACAGCAGCAAACAAGACAGACAGGTTCCTGCCCTTGTGAAGCTTTTGTTCTAGTGGGAGGGCTAGGCAGTAACTGCCTAATTCAATAAATATGTGAGGCAGTTTCAGGTGGTGACAAATGCTTAGAAGTGAAAGAGTGATGTATGTGAAGTGTATAGATGCACTTCATTAATTAAACATAGATGTTTGATTAATGGTAGTTGTCCTATTAACAGCAATTAGTAGTATAATATCAGTGTCTAAAACTTTTCAATAGTAATCATAATTATTGAGCACTTACTATGCACCAACCATTATGCTAAGCACTTTAATCTCAGAAACAAACCTACGAGCTAGATATGATTATTTCCCATTTGAGTTGTAGAAACTGAGGCACAATCTGTCATTGTCTTCAGGGAAATGTCCGAGCTCTTTACTCGGGTACTCCAGGCCTTTTGTGATCTGGCCCTGCCTACTCCTCCAGCCTCATGTGCTGCTGAGGTTCTGTCTCCTTCCTGCCTTTTACTCTCATTCTTCAAGACTCAGTTGAGGCATCAATTGCTCTAGGAAGTTTTCTTTCACCACTACCCTCTCCATTCCCTGGCAGGGTCCTGTGCTTTGCCCCCGGGTCCCCACAGTTTCCCTAGCCTGGGTCTCCTCACACACGGGACCATAATTGTCCTCTCTCTGTCTGCTGCCTTTGAGAGAATGTGAGTTCTCTGAACATGGGGAGCTTGGCTTTTTTGTCTTTAACCCCAGCCTCTGGGCACAAAATAGGTGCTCAATAAATGAATGCCTGAACATGTTCTGTTTTCATCCTTTATCTCTCTGGGGAAAAGGCCCCTTCTCTGCATAGATCAGAGAGGAATTTCCTTGGGACCAGTGTGGATTAGGGGTTCTAATTCTGACCTGTCTTGGGCTGTGTGCTGCTTCTAGATGGGACAAAGAGATACAAGGTTGGTAGGGAAGTAGGGAAGTATTTTGCAGACAAACAAGGGCCAAACAGAGAGCCAGCTTGTAACACTGATAAAAGCATATTTGGTTAGGTCTGAAATAAATGTCCTGGTTTGACATATTTGCCACAGAAAAAACCCCCACATTTTTCAGAATCTGAATTTAGAAGCCAGAAAAAGATAAAAAGATGAACGTAAAGAGGGGTTTTGCTTTGAAAGGGACCCACCTACCTGACCTTTCTAAATAACAACGTCTTTACAACAATCAAGTGTGCCAAGAGCGTAGACTCTGCAGGGAATCATTTGGGTTAAACTTCCCTTATGCCACTTGCCAGTGTGAGACCCTGAGCGCAGTTTTAACGCCTCTGGTCCTCAGTGTTGCCATCTGTAAAAGGAGGAAATGAAAGCTTTTGGTTCATATGCTTCTTGTGAGGATTACACTAGAAAAGAATGTATTTGAAGTGCTTGGTGGTACCTGTTTCTCTGTACTTACTTGAATGCAGCTACCAGAAACGTTCAAATTACAAATGTGGCTTGTGGTACGTTGATACTGGACAGCGTTGTTCAAGCCTGGCTTCTTTGGGGGTGTGGCCTGTACTTCCCTCATCTCCATCTGCAGAATCCAGCTCTTAGTCAGGGTGCGTACCCTGACTATGCTTACATGAAGTGCTTGGCTTCCCGGTAACCTTGCTGAGAAGAAACCAGCAGAATCATCATTCGATTGATTTTGCCTTGGTTGTGTTTCCAATGGAGGGGCCCCATTTCCAAAGCCTCAGTCTGAGGAGGGTGGGTTGGAAACAGGGAGGCAAAAAGCTCAGCACCACCGTCCTCCACCCCATAAGGGCTTCCCGGAAACCCAGATGGTGGCCCCCAGAGGGACAGCTGCAAGGACAGATTTGCCTCCAGGAGCCAAATGGTTCTGGCTTCAGAACAGAGAATCTAGTCCAGAGGAAGTAAGAGCGTAGGTTTTGTTCCAGGGGGGAAGTGTTGCCCCAGGTGCTCCCAGAAAAAACTGGAGAAGCAGCAGATGGGGAATGAATGTTGGCCAGGGTATGATGGTTCTCATTATATTAAAATATCAAATAGGGAAGTAATAGGAACAGGGCATTTAGTGGTGGGTGGGCTTCTGATAAAGACCAGGTTGTGTGAACGGGAAGATCAAAGCAACATTATTATCACATGGTTGTTGTGTTTTTCCACTTAAAAAAGGTACTTTCCCTTATTAGTCCTTTTTAAGAGTTGATACTGACTTATGTGGCCATTTATAGTTGCTATAAAAGAAACCTTTAAAATAGCTATGAAAAGTCAGGTACCATTTTCCCTCCTGGGTTTCTTAATTTTTAAGGCTAATGCCTCTGAGCTTGCCCTAATTCCTGCCAAGTGGGTCAGGAATCTCTGGGTGACTAGGATTGAAGGGGAGAGGAGAAGCCAGTCAGCCCCTTAGGCAAATATTTACTCTGCTCCTGAGGCAATGAGGGAAAGTTCTGGAAAGGGTGTCCAGTGAGTGACTCAGGGGGTTCTCATCTTTTTCAGGAAGGTTTTGGTTCCAAGGACCAGAAACCCTCTTCAACTTGTTGAGGGAAAATGACTTATGGAACAGACCATTGTGAAATTTCATAGGACTCCAGGCGTTATGGGTCAGGCAGCCATTTCTTCTGGAGGTGCTCTGTCATGAGTCCCACGATTCTCTCTGATGAGTAGCATACTCTCCTAGGAGTACTCTAAAAACACCCCTGTATTTTCCTCTCCCTTGATTTCAGTGTGGCTTCGGCCTGCTACAGAACCCACACCTGGCCTGACTCTGAGATCTTGTGGGCTTAGAACTCACATCTCTGCGATGGTCATTTCTGCCTCTTTGTGGTAGGAACTGAATGGGGAAAATCTTGATTTTTTTTTTTCTTTGGTGGTGGTGTGTTGGATGCTTCATACCTCCCACCAACTTAAAAATTATGTGAGGTCTAAGTCTCTAGTTTTCGTACTAAGTCCTTTAGGTGGAAGTAAATTTTCACCAGGAACGCCCCTACTGAGAGCTATGCCCTATAGTGTGACCTCCAGAAATAGACTTATGTTAGTAGTGGTTACTGTTTATTACTTCCCACCATCAATTTTACTCCTCCTTCCTAACAGAACCTTAAATTTGTTTATATATTCTCCCATCCCCAGCTTTAAGGGTAGATTTAGATTAGGAATCAGCAAGCTTTTTTCACTAAAAGGACAGAGTAAATATTTTAAGTGTTAAGGGGCGTATGGTCTCTGTCACAACTAGCCATGTGACAGCTCTCTGTTGTAGCAGGAAAGCAGCCATACACATATGTCAATAAATGAATGAGGCTGTGTTTCCAGTAAAACTTTATAAACTCAGGCAGTGGGTTAAATCTAGCCCATGAGTTGTAGTTTGCCAACCCTAATCTAGATTAATCTAAGTCAGGGTTTCTTGATCTCAGCACTATTGACATTTTGGACCAGGTAATTCTGTGTTGTAGGGGTTGTCTATGCCTTATAATATGTTTATCAGCATCCTTAGCCTCTACCCACTAGATGCCAGTAGCATCCCATCCCAGTGTGACAACTGAAAATGTTTCCAGACATTGCCAAATGTCCCGGGGGGGCGGGGTGTGTGCATTTCTCTGGTGACTGTTATTGGTCCTGTGGCTTGAGCTGGTCCAAATAGACTAACGGGAGCACTTATCGTCCATGATTTGAGAGAAGTTCTGTCTCTCTCCTCTTAAATTTAAGCAAGAAAACATTAATCCCAAGTGCCACCCACAGCCATCTTACAACCATGACAGGAACCAGACTTGGGAGAAAATCTGCACCGTGAATGGCAGAGCAAAGGGCCAGCAAGGATGTGGGACCTTGGTGATTAGCCGAATCAACCAGACCTGCAGCCCTCCTTACATATGGGCTTCCACTTGCATGAGATGACACCTTTCCTTACTGTTTTAGAGGGCGTTTCTCAGGGGCATTCAGGGAGATCATTTATCACAGTGCACAGAAGGATTTCAACATTTTAACCTCCATCCTGCCTATTTGTGTGTAAGTGGCTGAATCTCATGAGGCAAACTGGGCAGCCGGGGCTGTGATTGGGGGCAGATTCTTTTAGCCAGGGTGCGGGTAAGGAAGGCGGTATTTCAGTACCTGTATATTTCCACTGGCTCCACAAAGGCCTTTGTGAATTTATCTTATTTCCTGATCCCTGGCAAATGTGGTGGTTTATGGTGCTTTTCTGGCTGTATTGGGGTTGGAGTCCTCCGTGAACACTTTCGGTGATATGGGTCTTTTAGAGGAGCTTAAATTGTCTGATGGGTTACAGAGAATTTTTTAATGGTGTCTTCCGGGGAAGGAGATTTGATCAGAAAACAGTGGCAGTGTTTGTCCTAATAATGTGGGCATCAGGTCCCGACCCTCGAACGTAGTGGCTACAAAGATAACAGGAAGCAAATTTCTACTCAATTCCAATCACAGTTGCTCTTAGGATCATGCCCTTGTTGTTTTCAAGCCTCCCCTGTTCCCCCTCTTACAGGCCCCCCCTCCAGTTCTTGGCTGATGCTGAGTTGGTAAAAATACATAGAGAACAAAATCGATAAAAAACAAACTTCTAAGGTTTTTCCCAGCAAGCCACTGAGTGGTGTTGGAAAAGCTACTGGCCTGAGGTCGGCTGGGGTCAGCTTGTGAAGGTCCTTATGAGCTGTTGTGGAAGATTAGAGACTCTATCCTTCGGGGAGCCACTGTCGGATCTTAAGCTGAAGTGAGACAATCAGACCTGCAAGGTAGAAAGATGGCTCTGGTCACGGGAAGAGAGTGAACTGTCGTGGCCAGAGGGCAAAGCTAGAGAGAATGTGGGAGGCAGTCGCAGCTCTCCAGGCAAGAGATGATAGTGGTTTAGAGCATGTGGGGTGAGGGTGGAGAGCAAGCTGCAGAAGGTTTAAGAGACAGCACGGATCGGATTTAGTGAGAGTCTGCTCTGCGTCTGTGGAAGGTGGCAGCCCTTTTCTGTAATGTCTTCCTTATGCTAAATTAGACACAGGTGTCTCTGAGCCTTGGCAAGTGGGGCTGTCATTTTCCCATGCCTCCCCCACCACCCGCCACCCCTTACCTGATAAAGCTCTGTCATCTGCTGTGGTCTCACTGCCCACTTTTCACAGTACTTTCCAGGCTGCTGGGACCAGCATAAAATAAATTGCCCCTACTTCCCACCTTGCCAGCTTTCCTTCTGCCTTGCCCACCCTGCTGTGCCTAGCAAGGGCTGGCTCCAGTGCCAGCTTCTGAACCAGCATTATTGTCAAGGAATGTGGAGGCAGCCGGGCCAGGGAGCGCGGGGCGGGGATGAACATTCCATTTGCCATCTGCAGCTCAAGCGAGAGCTGTGCTCACAAGAGCCAGCTCTGCGTGATCTGGAGAAACGTGTTTCAGCTGAGCTGGCAATGGGACGTCATCTGTAGGCTCCTTTGGGGGTCCTGTGGGCTCAGTGTCTTCTCTGAATGTGGGATGGAGGGCCAAGTCTTGGGATGAGGTCTAGTGATGGGGAATATAGAGGCCTATTTTACCCCCAAACCAAACGCCTCTGCCGGGCAGGCCGTGTAGGACCCAGAATGTTGTCATGCTGTGCTTGCAGCTCAAGGATGGTGCCAGCCCTTGGCCAAACCTATCGATGTTGTTAAAAATTACCCTATTCGCCGTTTTAACCCATAACACTTTATCCAACGTTTAGAGCTGAAGATTTCCAACATTTAAAGGGCTCTTAAGGCTCATTCATTTAACAAATATTTATTTCTGGAAAGTTCCTCCTTTCTTCTAAGTAAAGCCTAGTCTCACCCCCAATTCAGTGCTCTAATCACAAGGCCACTAAGATTGCTGTTGTTACTACGAGACTCACTTTGGCCTTAGATGATTGCTTGGTCCAGGTATGCACTCCAGACCCACGCTGGGCCCATGAGAATGCTTTCTGGGGACCTTGGCAACCGCGAATCTACTTTCTGCAGCTGCCGATTTGCCTACTCTGGACATTTCATATAAATGGAATCATATATGTACTATGTGGCCTTTTGGGTCTGGCTTCTTCTCACTTAGCATCATGCACTCAAATTTCATCCATGATGTAGCGTGTGTCCATACTTTCTTGCTTTTTATGGCCAAATCATATTCCACTGAATGGATAGACCACATTTTGTTTATCCATTCATCGGCTGATAGATGTCTGGGTTGTTTCCACTTTGTGATTATGGTGGCGCGTACTGCTGAGGGCATTTACAATAGAAGAGCCAAGCATGTCACTCCTGCGCTCACATTCTCCCATGGCTTCCAAGCTCAGGATAAGATCACAAGCTCTTGCCACGGCCCAGGGAGCCCTGTCCGACCTGGCACCTGCCTGCCCCTCTCGGACTCCCCTCTTCTCCTTGTTCTTCTTTGGACACACCAAGCTTGGAATGTTCTTTCTCCAGGTATTCCCAGGCCTCCCTCCCTTTTACTTCAATTAACATCTCTGAGCAAACGTCACTTTCTCAGCAACGCTTCCTCCCTCATTACTGCCGACTCTGCTGTAGGCTTGTTCTTCATAAGATTTTTCCATAAATGATGGAAAATAAATGGTGGGTATTACTTATATGTTTGTCCTTTTGCTTTTCCTCCTAGAAGGTGAATTCTGTGATAGGTGGGACATTTCCACGGATGTATCCCTTTGTGCCTGGCACGTATTAGAAACTCGACACGTATTTGTTGCATGAATGAATGAATTAATGAATGAATGAATGAATGAATGAATGAAAAAACAGGACTTTGTAGATCATCATGTCAATTCCTTTATATGATAGATGAGAAAATGAGACCCAGGGAGGGAAGGGGCCTGCTCAACATGGCTAATTAGACCTCCCAATTCCGGTCCTGTGTTTGGGTGCTGGGTAGCTTATATTAATTCTCATCACCCTTACTTGAGACTACTTCCTGCTAAACCAACAAGCAAATCAAAATCTCATGTAACTTCAGATTGAGCACCTCTCATATTTTTCTTACCTTTCCAGCCACCTCTCCCATCATTTCCCAGCAAACCCTCCTTTCCACCCTCCTGAAGGACGACTCGCAGTTCTTTGAGCTCTGGATGTTCCCTCGTGCCCCTGTACCTTTGCCCATGCTGTTCCCTCTGTGTGAAACACTCTTCCCATAACCACTTTCTACAGATGGTCAACATGGACTCATTTTCATGACGCGGGCGGCCTTCTCTTCCTTTGGGCATCCTTCCTTGCCATGCCCTTCCATCCAGACTAAGTGAGATGCCTCCCCATTGTGTTCTCAAAGCCCCTTTTATAATCACATCAGTCTATTGGGATTGACTGAGTCTCCTCTAGATTGTAGACTCCCGGAGGCTACAGTGACAGGGCCATGCCTGTCACGCTCAAAGCTGTCTCTCCAGCCTCTCTGCACGGTGTCTGCCATAGGTAAGGTACTCGACAACTAGGGGCTTGTGGGAGTTTCTTTGCTTTGATTGAAGGAGATAAAGTAGGTGCAGCAGACACCCACAGCCTCCCCACCTTTCACTGTG
Source organism: Rhinolophus sinicus (assembly GCF_036562045.2). Taxonomy (NCBI): domain Eukaryota; kingdom Metazoa; phylum Chordata; class Mammalia; order Chiroptera; family Rhinolophidae; genus Rhinolophus; species Rhinolophus sinicus. The sequence goes on along the minus strand of NC_133765.1, from coordinate 27,870,926 downwards.
CTCGGGCCATCTTCCAATTGCCAGTATCTGTGTCTGTGACAGAACTGCCAGCATTCAAACCGCCCATGAGTGGCAGGCCAGAGTATCAAGGAATCAACACTCCCGCCTGCAGGAGCCCTTGGCGAATGACGCCAGGGAGCAGATGTATAAATAAATACTCCAGCTTCTTGCTCCGTGGGTGAGTTATGTCAGCTGAGACCTAAGGGGAGGAAGAAGTGTGTTTCGTACCTTTCCCCAGAGTTTCCTCCTGGGAGTAAGCCCTTATTGCCCTCTGTGGTAGCTTGCTGAATAGCACACCCGTTACTTGCTGTATCTTCCTCGCTTTCATGCTGGTGTTTCCTCCACTCCTTAAATATACCACTTTCTCTCGGTTCCTTGTCTAATCCAGTGGAAGTGTCAGGATACCAACACTCCAGCCAATGGCCTCAGCCAGCATGGGTTCCTTTATTCTTCAAGACTATGACGACACCAGCCTGACTGTGTCAGCCCACCAAACACACTCATAAATGCCACTGAGTTATATTGATGAGCAATGTTTATAGGTTCCTGCAGATCAATTCATAAATATTATAAATTGCAACAATTTCTAAATAATGCCCTGTGACTAATGGCTTTGGTTGTAGTGGATTTTATCACTTTGTTGAGTACCTAATTGTCCTCAGACTCACTGGGTGTTTCTGTGGCCTGTAACAACATGACAATGACTCAGAGCCAAGCAGCTTCAAGGTCAAAGAACCCGCATTTCTAGCTGGGTGACAGGGATGCTGGGATTTCACTTTTGGAACTAACTAATGGCCCAGTAGTGGGCCATTGCTTTTTTGGTAGTGGAGAGCTGTCCTTTTCCACTGACTTAGGAAATATCATGCATTCTGACTTCTACCTGTTGTTTCAGAGGCACATCCATCCATCCATCCATCCATCCAACAAATATTTATGGAGCGCTTTCTATGTGCCCAACACTATGTGAATGGTGGCAATAGAGTGGTGTATTGGTCAGAATAGGCTTGGTTGTGCTGCAGTAACAAGTTAACTTTGAAATCCCAGACACTTAACACAGCGAAGGTTTTTTTTGTCATCCATTCTGTACACCCAGGGTGGATCAACAGAGGTCACTCTTCCGTATAGTCACTCAGGGACCAGGCTGGTGGAACAACCAATCACTGCAGTAAGGGAATTAAACTGGAGAATTACTGTGCCAGCTTTTCTATGCTTCAGCCCAGAGTGACATATATCACTTCTGTACGTCAGCCCATGAGTGAGAATTAGTCGCAAGGCCCCAGTTAACTTCAGAGGAGGCTGAGAAATGTGGAAGGAGCACATGGAATATTTAGTGTGTTTAACTGTCCTTAGAGAGCTTGTATTGTAGCTGGCATGGTAGAACATAGGGTTCAAACAAATTATTGCATAAATAATTGTTTAACTATATGGCATGAAAGCTGCAAAAGAGACTTCAGGAAGCTGTGAGGATGTAAAACAGGAGAGCTTCTAGGTGGTCTGGGATGGCTTCCCTAGGGAAGGGTTATTTTAGATGCGTCCTGAGGAGTGAATATGAGCTGGGAAGAGAGGGAGTGAGGCACCCAGCTGTCTCTCAAAGACAGATCTCCTCAGGATCCACTCTTAAAGAACTTACAGTGTAGCTTAACAGATAAGAAATTGATAGAAATCATGGTAATACCAGTTAGCCAACAATGACAGCCTACATGGTAGAGCGTGTGCTTTGTTTAGTGCTTTCTGTCCATTATCTCACTTACTCCAATCTAGCAACAGGTTTAGAAATGCACTGCCCAGCCAGTGTCTGGGCAAGACTAGAACTCTGAAGTTCATGTTCTTTCCACCTATGTCCTAATTCCCTCTGGGGGTAACTGCTCAGTGACTGACTAGTTTAGCTCAGAGCTCAGTGACTGCCAGGGTGTAAGAGAAAGAGCTCTCACTTCTAGGCCGACCTTCCCCTGCCTCCCCGATGAGTCCATGAATATCCCAGGACCTCACTTCATCATTCAATCACGAGCATTTGGCTAGATCGGAGCTTTCTAGAAGTGTTTTAATGCAGCGGAATATTTTTTAAAATGCAATCCAGTGAGAGAATGAGAATATGAATGAGAATCCAATGGTTCTTGACCAGGAGAAGGGATTGGCTTTCTTTGGGTCATGTGTCCAGGTCTGGTCCAATTAGCTGTGACTATGGAAGGCAGGGTCACTTGAATCAAATATGGCTGCCTAGACCTGCCCTTACAAATTATCTTTCTCAGATGAGGGATGTGTGGCAAGAGAGGAGCCCTAAAACCTGCCTGCTACTCCTGACCCTTAGGTGGTTAAGCATAGTTAGTGAACATCAGTAGAGACAACAGAGGGCCAAGAAGAGGCAAAGTGGGGATCTGGGATCGACTAGAGAGAGTCTTAGAACCATTCTTTAGTCAGGAGTGTCCCACTGGGAAGAAACCTTAGCAATTACTCAGGCCAACCCACTTCCTGGTGGGGAAATAGACCCAGTCAAGAGATCGTTTGGTGACAGATCTTGGAGTAGAAAGCAGGAGCCCCTGGCTGTTGATTTACCACGTATTACTCTCTCTTTTTTAGTTCAGGCTGCCCTTGCTGACTCCTTTAATAAAAAGTGGGCCCTTGAAGAAATTCCCCTGAGGTTACCTTCTGCTTTTTGGGACTCCAGGAAGATTCGGGCCATTTTCCGTAGGGTACTTTGTGATGCCAGGTTCAAACCACGTTGCTTCTTTATCATCTTCCTCTTCTGCCTTCCCTTCTTTCCCTTCCTCCCCTTCGTCTTCCTTCCCTTCCTTCCAATGGAAGCATACTCTACCCACTGACTTTTTTATTGAAGAATACATTAGTTATGCCAACAAATATAATTGTATATTATAATATTATTTGAGATGATTATATTCCCTGGCATGTTAGAGCATGATTTATATAACAAATCCCCTTCAGGTAGAGAACTTAGGTTGTTTCCAGTCCTTCACCATTATTTTAAAACAGTACTTTCATGAACATCCTTGTAGCTAATTCATCCTCAGGATACATTTTTAGAATAGGAATTGCTGGTCAAGAGGTGAATGCTTATGCACAGGCATACGAGGTCAGACAATTAAATTCGAGAACTCATCCTAGAAAAAGCGCTACATACCTCACTGCTGAATGTCAGTATTGTCACCTTCGAAGTACTCCCCTTAGGAAGCTATGCACTGATGCCAGCGCCTAGTCCACCCTTCAAAGCAGTTTTGGAACTCTTTTTCTGGGACGGGCATCAGAGCTGTCGTCGTATTACCCTTGATGTCCTGAATGTCATCAAAATGCCTTCCTTTCAATATTTCCTTTATCTTCAGATAAAGAAAGAAGTCATTGGGGGCCAGATCAGGTGAGTTGGGAGGATGCTCCAATACAGTTATTTGTTCACTGGCTAAAAACTCCCTCCCAGACAGTGCCGTGGGAGCTGGTGCATTGTCGTGATGCAAGAGCCATGAATTGTTGGCAAAAATCTCAGGTCGTCTAACTTTTTCACGCAGCCTTTCCAGCACTTCCAAATAGTAAACTTGGTGAACTGTTTGTCCAGTTGGTACAAATTCATAATGAACAATTCCTCTGATATCAAAAAAGTTTAGCTACATCGTTGCAACAAGTTCACACACTTAATTGTCAGACCTTGTACTTTCTAAAAGAAGACACTCAACGTCATGACTTCATTGCCCAGAGCCAGGACATTCTTTAGGATTTGGACATAGCTGTTGGCTGCTGACCCCACTATGGATGACCTGCTGCGGCCTTATCCCAGGCAGATGTTGCAAAGGTCAGGCAGGGACTGGTGGAGCCAAATCCTTCTCAACAGGCAGGAACCAAAATAGAGTCAGTTCCTAACCTTGGACAATTAATCATATACAGAGAGACGGAGGTCCAGGGAAAACGGTTTATTTACCGCTCAAGACTTCTTTTGGCCTCAGGTGCATTTCGTTATCGCCTTTCATCTTCTGGGCCCACACCTGAACTCTGCTAAATACCGTCTGAATCATGAGAGGAGGTCAAGTGCAATACAAATTTTATTTCTCCTGGCTTGAGATGCTCACAGATGAGGTTGGCTTCTGCTTTTGTAGCCTTGAGTTTGTGGCTGGAAGGAAGGTAAAAAGCTCGTGAAAGGTGAACTGGGAAATACTTTCTCCACACCCAGGCCACTGGGAGCAACTGTTCAGCAGCGATGTGCCCAGTCCTTCCACATGGCGGCGAGCTACTGCTAACAGGGGGACGGGGACATGGCCCCACGTCACTGCTAGCTTCCATAGAGAGCTCCCCTACCTCCTAATTCATGAATTAATAAAAAAGTAATTAATGCAAGAAGTACATATTGAGTGTGTATGAGGCAGGCAGTGTCTAGGCACCGAGAACGCAGTGGTCTGGAAATGCTGCAGAGAAATTTCCCTGGTAAACTGACTCAGGCCGAGCGGACCATGCAGCGGTTGACTCAGGGGTGCTCCGGGATCACTATCTGTTGGGGGAAGGGACTGAGGCAGAAATGGGCAGAGGGGGAGTTGAGCTCTGCCGCAGTCTAAATGGAGGCTTCAGCTGTTCCACGGGGGAGCTCTGAAACGGGGTGATCCTTGCAGGCTGTCCCAGGTTGGGGGGGGGAGGACCATCAGTCATTAGATGGGGGCCGTCCTGCGAAGTGACCTAAAGGAAACAGCTCTTTTTAGCCGAGGCATTCCCTGTGACCCAGCGGTTGGGGGTGTCAGTCTGTTCGTCCTGAGGACCTGGGTGGGGTAACAAATCAACACAGCCCCCATGGAGCTCACGGTGTAGGGAACGGTGAGCGTCTTGGTTGGGGTTCATGGCAAAGCAGGGCCTGAGACAAGGGCGTGGGTGCCGGCAGTTCATTCAGGAGCTGACCTCAGGAAGCAAGAAGGAGAGGATGATACAGAGAAGGACAAAGAAATTCCGAAGGGTGCACTTCTGAGCAGGTGAACCTTGCAGGCCACGCCCTGCGGGACCGTGGAGAATGCTTCAGAGCTGTCCTCCTGCAGGACAGGGCACTAACTTCTGCCCTCCAGTGCCCGCCGGCCCAGCGTTGCCCCTGGAGGCGTGCATCCCTGTGTGTTTCTACAGTGGACCTGCGATGGCTGTCCCTGTGGTTTTGAGGCAGAAAACCAGAGAGTCAAGACGGCGTTTGATGTGTGATGTTGCCCATGGATATGGGCTTGTCCCTAACACGAGCAGCTGAGCTCTGAGGTGGGTCAAGGGCATGGGGCCCAGGCCTGCATTTCTTGAGAAAAGATAGAGTCTGCAACAGACCTAATGCAGAAACTAATCTGCATGTGGTAAGAGCTCTTGAAAGGGCATCTAATCCGACCCCCTCGCTCTAGAACGCTTTCATGAAGACACTCACTTTAGAAAATTACATCGTCTCCTTTTAAAACTAACTAACTAAACTAACTAACTAACTAACTAATTAACTAACTAACTAACTAAATATGTATTAAGCTCTACCTTATGCCACTATTGGACTAAGGCCTATCAAAGTTCTTCTAATCCTTCTTCCTCTCTTTTCCTACTTTCTTCCAGCCCCTAAATCCCATCTTCTGTCTTCTAATCTTGCTTCTCAGGTCCCAGCAGGCCACCTCAGCTTCCTTTATGCTTCAGAGATTGGGGCCATCACAGCTGAACTTCTGCAGGTGACCTCTCCACCTTTAAGTATGTTCTCACCACCATTTTCTGTCCGTCTAGCCATGGAGGTAGGAGAATTCTTTCTTTCTTTCTTTTTTTTTCTACAAGCAGATGCTCCCCAGTTCTTCATCACTTCTCTGGGCACTGCCTTTCAAGTTCTCACCTCAAGAATTTTTCCGTTTCTCTAGCACCTTTGATCTCTGCCTCTTCATAGATTCTTTCCTTGTCTACAATCTCGTTTGTATATATACACACACATATATGTATGTGTATGTATATACTTGTATATACGCTGTTTAACAAATAAAAGAGAGGAAATAGAAAGAAGGAAGGAAAAAGGGAAGGAAGGAAGGAAAAGAAAGTAAGGAGAGAAAGAGAAAGAAAGATCCTTTCCTTGAACTTGCTCTCCTGTTTGGTTACCTTATTCCCATTCTTCTTCTTAAAAATATTTGCAGCCTCCACTTCACCGCCCATGCAAATCAACCCCCTTCAAGTTTGCTTCCACCTGCAGACTCTCTTGAATCTGAACTTTCAAAGGCCACCAAAGATCTTGTCAATACAAATCTACATTGTCCTTCTCCTCGCTTCTCAGTTTTCTTCACTCTTCTTCCATCTTCTCCTTTTTAAAATCTGTCCTTTCCCCGTTCTCATGACACTGTTCTGTTATTTCCATAACCACTCTTTATTCATCTTTTTCTTTCAAAACTCACTTCTTCTTCTCTTCCAAGAGCAACTGCTCTTCAAGCTTTAAAGCTTCTCACTCTCTTCTTGCTGGTTACCGCAGTGGTTCTCAAGCCTGGCCATACCTTAGAATTACCTGGGAGTTAAAAAAAAAAAATACTGATGTCCACAGAGGAGTTTTAGGGCAGAAAAACTATTCTGGATGAAACTGACGGTGGATACGTGTCATTATACATTTGTCAAACCCCATAGAATGGACAACACCAAGAGTGAACCCTAATGTAAACTGTGGACTCTGGGTGATAAGGGGGTGTCAATGTAGGTTCATCATCTGTAACCAACGTCCACTCTGGGGGCCTATGGACGGTGCAGAAGGCTGTAGGGAGGGGCTACAGGGGAACCTTGTACTTTTTGCTCAATTTTGCTGTGAACCTCAAACTGCTCTTAAAAATAAAATCTATTAATTAAAAAACAAACAAACAAACTGATGTCCAGGCCCCATGAATAGAAATTCTGACTTATTTGGCACAATTGATTCTAAAGTGCAACAGGGCTGAGAAATACTGGGCAAGACTCTCTTCCTGCGGATCTTTCTCTCTGTCAAGCTTCACTGATCGCTTTGAAGGCAGAAATCCCCAAATTTCTTTCCAACTTTGCTCTTTTCCACGATTCCCGGGTTTACAGCTTCCCCTTGTGTGGATGTGCGTGAGAGCATATTAAACTCCCCATCTTTTTCATTTTCCAGATTCCTCTTCTGTCGTCCCAGTTTTTGATCCGGGCACCCATCATTGGCTTGGCTGTTCAGTGTTTATAAACTTCCGAATCCCAGTCTCAGGGATTCTTTGAGTTCATATCTCTGACCTCACCCCGAAGCTGGACACCCCATTCCCTGCCTCGGCTTGAACCTTTCGAGTCGTGGAAGCTCAGTCCTTGGCAAGGATCATCTCCTTTTCAAACACACCTTTATTTTTTCTTATCGCACAGCTGGGACATGTGAATTGTACGGAAAAAAATAAACATCGGAAAGCACACATGAGAAAACAAAACCCACCCATAACACTATGACCCACCAGCTTCTATTAATGTGTAGGTATAGAAAAACAAATATAAAGAAAAAAGGTTTCATTGTGAAGCGCTTTTGTGTGTCACTTTTCCCTTTGCAGATCTCATGAATAGTCCCCCTATTATACATAGACTTTCAAACCATTTAAAATATTTTTTATATTATTTTGTCTGCAAAAGTAGAACACATTCATTGTTCAAAAGTAAAACAGCAGAGAAATCTGTGGAACAGAACATATCTCCCCATTCTCTCCTGCTGGAGTATACAGAGCAGACTAAGGTGGGGGCCCCACCCCTCCCATTTTCTTGTTAGGACAAAGAATTTGATATTTCAAAGAATTTGTTGGTATTCCTTATGCTTACTTTCTGGATTAAAAAAAAAAGTATTATATAATCTTCTCAGAGCCTGCTCTTTGGGACTGTTCCACTCCGCTCCACCACCACCTCCCTGGAGCTAAGCACACTTCATAATTTCAACGTGCTTTTTAATGGCTAAGGCAATCTTTCTTTTTAAGGGCAGTTCTGATGGGTGGGAGGCTTTTCTGTATGTTGTGTGGAAAACTGCTTCTTTGACTCTTGGCCCCAGACTTTCTTTATGGAGCTAGTAAAAACGAAACAATAAAAATAAAATAAACAAACAATAAAGCAAAGCAGAACGAACACAAACACAGCCCCAGAAAACCCTCATGCCTTTCTGACTTTCATCCTTGCCTTCCTCTCCACTGAGGATGGATCTTTGGCTCCCTTTGGAGTCAGGGTAAAGTTAAGAGAAGGGCTGTGGAGCCAGACCCCCTGGGTTCCTTGGACACGTTTCTTAATTCTCTGTAAGCCTCAGTAGCCTCCTCTGTGAAATGGGTTTAGTCACAGTACCCACCTTATCTGGTTGCTGTGGGCGTTATGTGTGGAGTAATGAGGAATATGTCTGAAGCCTTTAGACCAGGCCTGGTAGGTGATGTCATCGGCTCTCCACAGGGTCTCCACAGAGAAGAGGAAGGTGGCAAGATGGTCAGGCTCTGAGACTCTCTGGGCAACTCGCTTGGGTGCAAGGACCCTGTTTTTGTTTATGTCTTTGACTCAGAACTCATTTCGATGATTAGCGTTGCATGTCTGCCTGTGGCTGCAGGGCCTAGAAACTGAAATCACGAGAAGGGTGTTAAGAACACAGGGACAGACAGAGGACCAGGGAGGGGAAGGCATGCCGCCAGGGTGTGGAACACGGCGAGCCGGTGACAGAAGCAAGTGATGTCTGACCTGACAGCTGCTGGCCCCAATACTCAGTAGCTGGGTGAACTTGGACAAGCTGTTTAAGCTTCAATTCCCTCATCTGCAAAACAAGTTCAAAAAGAGCTGAGATTATTCAGTTCTTCCTCAGTGCTAGCTACCTTCACTCTTTAATTCTCATACAAACCCCATGAAGCTGATATTAACACCCGATTGTACAGATGAGGGCCCTGAGGCACCAAGAGGTGAGTGGCTCTCTCACATCCATGTACTTAGGACGTGGCAGGGCCGGGATTGGCATCCAGGCAGGCTCCAGTGCCTGGGCTCTTAGCCACCTCCATGCTGATTAAATGAATAACAATTAGCCTACCCCTCATGGAGCTTCCTGTTCTGTGATGCCTTCTCTCCTGTAATCCTCATAATAGCCTTGGTTAAATCACTGGCTCCCAAAAGGCACCCAGTAGGTGTGCAAGGACTCTCTCCCTTGGGTGGAGCCTGCCTTGTTGCAGAACAGGGGTCCTCAGCCTTGCCTGCACATTAGGTTCCTGTGGGGAACTCACACTGCCAGGCCCCACATCACAGCTTCTGATTCCACTAGGCCTGGGACGGGCGGCGGGGGCTGCATGGGGAGTTTTAAGAAGCACCCTGGGCGATTCCAGTCTGTAGACAGGATGGGCAGTGGAGGTGTACAGGGGTTTTACCCCCCCGACACCCGCCCCAGGCATGGTTCTCAGCCTGGGCTGCAAGTTAGAATCCTACGGGAGCATCTAGATTCTGAGCTCATTGTGTTGGGCATTTTCCATCCCGAGAACACCCTCAGGTCACATATGGATAAACTGGGTTAGTTCATCACCCTATTTAACCCTCCCCTAACCTTGTTTCCTACTGACCTCATTCACTTATTTCACAGCAAATCTCTGAGGAAGGTTCTATTGGTAAACCCATGCCACAGATGAAGAAACTGAGGTACCCTATTCAGTTCTCTTCCAAATGAAGACTGATTCTTCCCACCATTCTCATCATTTCAGTTTCTAGGGCCTGCCGCCACAGGCAGCGTATTGGTTACGCAGTAAACAGTGGTAACCCAATACTGCCACAACCATGATTTCACTTCCTCTCAGGGCCCCCAGTAAAATTGTGTGGGCGATGAAGATTGTCCCCTTGAAGAGGCTTGAGGTGCATTGGCTCTGACACTGTATCCTTCAGCAGATCTTGGACCTCCTAGCGTCGCCTCCGGCAGGAGCTGAGAGTCTCACTGTGGACTCCTTTTCTTGGGGGCTGTGGGGGCTGTGAATTAGAAAAGAGCAAGGATGACCAGCTGTCCAGGGCTGTGCCTTTAGGACATCTGCCCTCGGAACCCCGAGGCCAGCTCCATCAGAGGACATGCACCTGTGCCAAGCACTGCCAGACTCTGAAAACAGCCTCATGCCCTCTAGAGAGGGATCTGGAGAGGGCTGGTCAGGCAGCTGAAATGTCACCTGAGGGCTGGAGCAATGGGGACATGCAGGCAAAGGCAAGTGTGTACAAAGGATTCGTTTAGTAGACTCTGGTATTTTGGGGAGCGGTGGGGAGAGAAGTGTGAGATAGGGGTGGCCTGGTTTCTCAACTCAGTGCTCTGGAGCCGGTCAGCAGCCTGTTTTGCTGGAAGATTTGCGTATTTGCAACATCAGTGCAGGGATGCTCATAGTACATGAGCTGATTTTAAGAGGTACAAGGACACACTTAAAAATGTTATGTAGTTATATTAATATAGTTAGAAAAACTGTACTATAACTAACTAAAATGGACGTTCACGAGTGCAGGGACTTTTGTTGGTTTTGTTCATGGCTGTGATCTCAGCACCGAGGACAGCTCCTGGCACATACTAGGTGCCCCACGAATGAAGGAATCTCCCAGCACATGTGTGGTTTTTCCAGAAAATGGAATTTGAACTTAGGTTTGTAGGATAGATAGGATTTAATTAGAAAGAAATAAGTGAGATTGTGGGGAGGGGATGAACCATAAGTGAAAGTGAAGAGGTCGGATAAACAGGGCCCACAGCTATATAAGTTCACAGCTATTGCAAGCTTACTGTACGCCAGGCACTCTGTGAAGCGCTTTCATGTATTAACTAATTAAATCCTCATAACAACTCTCGTAATATCACCACTTTAAAGGTGGGGAAACTGAGGCTGAGAACAGTGAAGTATCTTGCCCAAGGGAAGGCTGTGGTACCCCTGGCTGGGCTGATGCAGGAGTCCTGTAAGGTCGCGGGGTCTCAGGCCCACGTGGAGGTCTGTGGCAGGTGGAGCATGTGGCCCAGTCCACACGAGGCCTGAGGCTGCCTCAGCTCGGGTGGCAAAGGCCTGGCATCCTTTCTGCTCTCTGGCCAGCGGGAGCCCACTCGCACACACCAGGCCTGCTCCCTTTTTAACCCAGCTGCTGTTTTCACAGGTTTCCATTTTTAGCTCCCCGGACTGGAGTGCAGTGTTCAATGCACTGTAAACGTCAGTGTCAGTTTGATTATAAGAGAGGCGTGTGTGGGCTGCTGCTCCCTCATTTCCATGTCTAATAATAACCCTCTGGATTCTCTCGCCCCTTTTCTTCTGAGGCCCTCAAAGCATTTCATGTGCAATGTCCCATTTAAGCCTCCAGTTCCCAGAGAGGCAGCTGGTGGCTGTCATGTGAAAAGGCTTCAGCAACTATTCAGCTCTCTTCAAATGGAAAGGCTTACAGCATCTGTCTTAAATGTGGGGGAACTGAGTCACGGGAGAGTAAAGAGAACTGCTAAAGGGACCTGGTGTTTAATGAATGCCTGCTATGTGCATCTTATCTTATCCACCCTGGGAGGGGCATCTGTAAATTTTCCTTTTTCATGGATGAGAAAAATGGATCAGAGAAGTCAAGTCATTTTTTTCAAGGTCACACAGCCAACAACTAGTAGACTATGTATTTGACCCTCAATTTACCTCCAACTCCTTTGATTTCTCCACTATATCATTAAATGGAATGTTGTAGAAATAAGGGCACAGTCAGATCTTAGTTCACTTGGCTCCCAGACCAAGCTAGCTCTCTGTCCCTTTCCTTAGAACTTCATGTGAAGAAACTATAGATTGGAAGGATTATTTCTCATCAGTCATGACCATCTCTCACCTTCTAAAAAAATATTGAAAGTAGGAAACTCCTTGTTTGCTTTTCCTTCCATCCCCGTCATTCATTCACTCACTCATTCATTCACTCATTCATTCATTCATTCACTCATTCATTCATTCACTCATTCGTTCATGTTTGCATCAGCAAGCATTTACTACTCTCTTTCCACTGATCATGAATGGGATGAAAACACAGTCCCGTTGAGTCTCTTTGCTCCAGGTCTTGATTTCGGCTAAATCTCTGTGTGATCTGGGATAAGTGACGTCACCTCCCTAAGTTCAGTGTGCTCATCTGAAGAATAGATAATAGTGGTTCCTATTTCATAGGGGTGATGTGGGGAGCAAAAAACATTTGAGAGTCAAGGGGTGGCTCAACCTCTAGGCCAGAAGTGTGGGCCCTGTGAGGAGTGTTTGGGGAGATGTGTTGGGGCAGAAGGACATGCCTTGATCAGTGTGCTCGCATGCTTCTATGAGGATGGCAGACTTCACTCTTAGTCTTAAACCTTACTGTATTCATGTCCCACATGTAGGCTGTTTTGGGGAGGTTGGAAAGTTGAGTTACTTAACTCAAAAACTGTTGATAGAACACTTACTTGGTAGGGAGGCTGTGGGGAGCTGGATTCAAGTCTCAGCTTTGCAACATGCCAGCTGTGTGACTTTGGGACAGTTGATGCACCTCTCTGGACCTCAGTTTTCACTTCTGTAAATGGGAAGTGATAATGTTTGCAGTGTTCTTGTGATGATTAAAAGAGATGTGTAGAAAGTACTTAGCACAGTGTCTGATATCTTTTGGTGCCAGCAAATGGAAGTTATTACTAATTCAGACAGGCACTGATTGAGATTCTACAGCATCAGAAAACTTAACTTAAAATTCATGGCTTAGATCTTCAGGTACAGCTGGATCCAGGTGCCCTTATGGTGTCACGACCTGCTCCCTTTTCATACTCCACTCAGCTCTGCTTTCATTCGTGTTGGCTTTGCTCCCAGGAAGGCCCTCTCCTGCTGGTGGCAAGATTGTCCCCAGTAGCTCAAGACATATACTACCCACAAACCCAGTGGAACAAGATCTTTTTCCCTGTAGTTATGGCAAAATCCATGGCCTTGAGTCCCATTGGACCAACATGGGTCATGTCTGATCCTTGAACCAATCACTGATTGTCCCGGTCTGGGGCATGTCCCTCCCTCATGCTGGAGGGAGGGAACATCAGCTTTAAACAAACCACGGGGACTAAGAGTGCAAGAGAGCAGTTTCTCCAAAGGAAAATCTCGGTTTTACTAGAAGAAGGGCAATAGGTGCTGGGCAGGTGTGTTTAGTCTGGGTTCTCCAAGGAGCAGACAAGAAATAAGGATTTGTGTGCAGGTAACTTATTAGAAAATGCTTATGGGAGAAACTGGTAAGGGAGTGGGGAAAACAGGATAAGGAAAGGGGAGCAAGCCAAGTAAGTGTGTGATTTCAGGGGAAGCCCCGCCTTAGCCTGCTCCTGTGGGGAGCTCCAGAGTGTAAATTACACCTCAGAGGATGTCCTACCTCCAGGCATGGGAACCGGGCGTTTGTACCCATGAACCAGTCGTTGGCAGTGGCCTTCCCTGGGTGTATGAATTCCTAGGGCCTCTGGGTCTCCAGGTGGGACATGGCCAAGAGGCTCAAGGACAGTGCCCTGAGAAGATCACGGGGGTGAGGTCCTGGCAGCAAAGCACACAGAAGCTCACTGGTGTCAACGCGATGCAAGGTTATGCGGTGCCCACCATTTGGGGGGAAATCACAGCTTTCTGGAACAAAAGGAGATGAAGGAGGCGTGGAGGAGAGGAGGCAGGGAAAGGGAAAGAGTGGGCACGAGTGAGAAGATGGGACAGATGAGATGGTCAGGTTAGGAGGAGAAGCCAAGAAGCAGCCTCTCTTTTTCTGCCATCCTCACCACCACTGACAATAGCCATTGTCACAGTGTCCTTTAGTGTCCTAGCAACATGCTGAGACCTCACTGTGCAGAGAAGCGTGGAGGTGATCGGCAAAGGGCACGGGCAGCACAGAAACCCTCCACTAGATGAATGAGACTGGCATGAGGTCGCTGGGCCCAGGGAGCCCTGAGTACTTGCCCAAACCAGGGCTGACTCTCTAGCAGCCGGAGGTCTGGAGATTCAGAACTCCCTTGAGCTCATTTAGTCTCTAATTGCCTCCTCCCTTCCCACCTCTCACCCCTCCAATGGCCCCTCTATCCGTCAGGAGCACCTACCACCTTCGCCGCACCAGCTTTCCATCTGTCACCATCTTCCCCACGCCATCTGGCGTTGGAGCTTTTTCTGCAGAGGGAGCTGAGAGGCAGTGAAGGAGAAGTAAGTGAATGTGCCAGGCCAAGTCTGCAACTCTGTCCACAGGGCCGTGGCTGCTGCTCTGTTAATTATTTTGAGGGTGATGAGGTGGTTCAGGCCAGAGATGATAAAATAACGAGTCATTTATTGAGCACTTGTTATGTGCCAGGTTCAGTGCTAAGTGTGTCCCACATGCACTGTCTCATGTCATCACGTCCGACAGTCATAGGAACTGGCATACTGGGACTTTTTTGGTTACAAGTAATAGAAACCCAAGCCAAAGTGGCTCGAGGAGAAAAGGACTTTTAGACCCATGAGATGGCAAAGTCCTGGAGCGTGAAGGCACAGCTGGATCTAGGAGTTTAAATAATGTCACCAGTCTCTTTCCATCTTTCTGCCCTGCTTTCTTTTGTGTTGGCTTCCCTCTCAGGCAGCTTCTGTATTCCCCTGCCTTCCATTGATGGTAAGTTGGCCTGTGGCAATTAAAGGGGTGCCAGTAACCAGCTCAGCAAACCCATTGGGAAAAGAACTTCTCTTTCCCAGTGGTTCATACTATAATGATGTTTCATTGGACCATCTTGCATCTTAGGTTAATTTCTGAACCAGCCACTGTGGCCAGGGGTCGAATACTCTGATTGGCCAGGCCTTGGTCATGTGCCCACATTTGGAGCTGGGGGTGTGGTTAGCTTCCTCTGAAATACATGGCATGAGAGTGAAAGGAATGGGGCTTCTTTAAAGGAAAAATCTGCATATTCTTACCAGAAGAGGGGGGCTGAATCCTGGGAAGGAGAGATAAAAGATGAGAGGTCCACTTGGGGCTTGTGTTATTATTATCCTCACTTACAGTGTAGGTGTAAAAAAAACTGACTTCAGACGATAAAGTGTTATCCCAAGACCATTCATCTAGTAAGTGACAGGGGGGTGACTGGAAACCAGTCTGATTCCAAGGTCTGAGCCCTTGACCACCATCTCAGGGTGCTGCTTTGATGGGAGAAGGCTCCATTCTTGGAATCTCTAAAGGGCTGTGGCATTGCCTGTATCAATAAATATTGATTAACTTATTAGGAACATGCCTTGGATGAGAAGTCAGGAAGCTTGAGGTCTATTTCCAGGCTGCCAGTTGTTGGATATGTGACCTTGGGCCAGAATTGTAGCTCTGAACCTCGGTTTCCTCATCTGAGCAGAGCAGAATGGCATACCCTCTGCCTATTTCATTGGGTAGATCATTGGATGTGAAAATACCTCTGTGTCTGGTGTTCCTTTTGCTTACTGGGATTTTTCCTTCAGGCTGTTAGGTGCCCCCTCCTCTGTGCTACTGCAATGATATAGTTATGAGTCCATTTTCTGCTAGGGCATGGACAGACTTCCTTCCTTCTTTCCTCCTTCCCTCCCTTTCCTTCCTTCCTTCCTTGTTTCAATAAGGATTTTTGAATCCCTACTATGTGCTAGACATTGTGTTACATACTGGTTTATTCATCTGGCGCCTGGCCCGTAGTAGGTCCTGGCTAAATTTCGGTTAACCTGACCTTTCTGTCATCCTCCCACTGGAGCAGCAAGTGACACTTGCAGTGACCTCCAGCCTCTACTCCTGGTTACTGTTAACCAAGCCACTAGGAATGTGTCCCAACCTTCACAGTACAACTGAAAAAAGTCACTGTGTGGATTTGGGGGAAAATGTATTAAAAACCTCAGCAATGAGAGACAAGAGAATCAAAGCCATCAATAAAAGATCGCTTGGGCAGGAAGGTAATCTCACTGAAGGGCATCCTGTGGGACTTGCAGCCTCGGGCAGCTTTCTGGGAGCCCCAGTGGAGCCCATGATCCTGGTTGGGCACGTCCCCGGGAGTTGGACTGAACCCTCAACAAGGTACTGGCAACATATGACATCTGACAATTAAGCTCGTGAACTCATCCTAGAAAAAGTGCTACATACCTCATTGCTGAATATCACTATGGTCACTTTCGAAGTACTCCCCTTGGGAAGCTATGCACTGATGCCAGTGCTTAGTCCACCCTTCAAAGCAATTTTGGAACTCTTCTTCTGGAATGGCCATCAGAGCTGTCGTATTACCCTTGATGTCCTAAATGTCATCGAAATGTCTTCCTTTCAATATTTCCTTTATCTTCGGGTAAAGAAAGAAGTCATTGGGGCCAGATCAGGTGAGTAGGGAGGGTTTTCCAATACTGTTATTTGTTTACTGGCTAAAAACTCCCTTACAGACAGTGCTGTGTGAGCTGGTGCATTGCCGTGATGCAAGAGCCATGAATTGTTGGTAAAAAGTTCAGGTGCTCTTAACTTTTTCATGCAGCCTTTTCAGCACTTCCAAATAGTCAACTTGGTGAACTGTTTGTCCTGTTGGTACAAATTCATAATGAATAATCCCTCTGATATCAAAAAAAGGTTAGCAACAGCGTTGCAACAAGTTCTCGAACTTAATTGTCATACCTCCGTGTGCCCAACGGGGTTTCAGAATTGCAATGAACCATTGGGTGCCTCCCACTTGCCTGCTTTTTAATGGGATGTCAGTAACAGCATGCTTGCCTCACCGCTGTACGTGGGGTCTGTTGAGGGAAGGTAGCTGTCTCTTCAGTCCTCAGGTCTTTAGATCTCGTGAAACTGTGCTCATGGAGCTGTACTTCTGGAATTTCATTTGACAAGCGTGACCCACATTTAGACGTGATTTAGACAACGGGATCCGGAGCTGAGCTTGATGCTTCTAGAGCAGATTTTCCTCGGGAGGAGGGAAATCTTTCCTCAGGAGGGAGTAAGTGTGTGCTGTCTGTGTAATCTGTGCCATGAGGCAGACTGTAGTGGTTTTAAAACATGTCCACACATTCTTTGACACGCCTTCAATCAAGAGGTGGAGTCTGTGTTTTCTTCAATCTGGATGGGCCTTTGTGGCCACCTGGCTGAGTAGAGTGCAGTGCAGGTGACACTGTGTGACTTCCAAGGCTAGGTTAGCAGAGAAAGGCATGCAGCCTCTGCTCGTTCCTCTTGGGACACTCCCTCTGGGAGCCTTCAGCCACCGTGTAAAAGTATAGTTGCCCTGCAGACCACATAAAGAAGAGGAGATGTCCAAAGAGCCCCAGCTGCCCGAGTCTTCCCACCCCGAGTGCCAGACATGTGAGCGAAGAAAGCTTTGGGGTGACCCAGGCCCCAGCCACAGTGATTGCAAGACCCCAAGTGAAAGCGGCCTGGCTGAGCCCAGCCAGCCCACAGATTCGGGAGCAAAATGAACGACTGCTGTTGTTGTAAGCACTGTTTCGGTAGCTTTGTTATGCAGCAGTAAATAACCAGACCCCACTCTCAAGAACAATGGTGATGCAGTGTTTCTTAGTTGAGCCCCTCCCCACCCCCGCACCATGGATGCCAGGGTTTTCATCAGGCCTCTGACACCCATTCTGCAAGTTTTAATGCTGATATTTTCTTGATCTTAGTGGAAGATTCTCCAACGACAACGAGGACGCGTGGTCCTTGCTCGTGTGGTCCTATTATAACTTGCTGACTGCAGTATAGAGAAGGAGCAGTTGTCTGCTCTGGCCGGGAATGAAGACAGTCAACCAAGGTCGCCCATCTGCAGGGGCTGTCCATCAGAAATCACATCACAACTGCCATCTGCTCACAGGGCAATGAGATGCCATTGGTTCCAGGACCCACTCCCATTTCATCAGTGTGACGATGTGCATCTTGGAATGATGACCTCAGCCATCACATGGGGATAATTGCGTCTGTCTGGGGTGGGGGGAGAGTCCCCACACAGCTCCAGGCCCATGGTTCACTCTCAGTAAGTGGTGGCTGTCCGTGCAGAGGTATATATTACAGCAACTCAGCCTATGAAGTGAGTGCAGGTACTGAAACCCCAGGAAAAGGAGGTACAGACCAGATCAGAGAGGGGAGGCCTGAGGAAATGGCTCAGTTGATGCAGTGCCAGGACCTCATGAAAAGCAATGCGTCAGGAACGCTTTGGTTACTCGAGTGAAAAAATCAAATTAAACTTTGCATCTGGGATTTGGGCTGCTCTAGCCAGGAAACAACGTCAGCTTCTCTGAAAAGGGCGGTGGCATTCCCTTTAGCCCCGGGAAAGCCAGGAACTGCTGGGGGAGGCCTGTTATGTTCTCTTGGGGCTGGTCTCTCTCCAGGATGTGGTATTTAAACCTCCCAGGTGGTTCCATGTAATAGCAGCTGTCTTTCTCTCTATCTCTGGGTGAAGCCCTGCTCTCCCAGAAGGGGGCCTTGTTTGTGGCATGTTTCCCTCATGCCTCAGAGGCGGGATGGAGAATGAGGAAGCTGCAGGAAAGCAACAAAGAAGAACTGAATTTGTAGCTACAGAGTGCTTTGATCAAATGAAATCTTAACATGGAAAGCAGATCTTTAAAGGAGTTTCTTGGTATAAACGCTTTGGGTGGCATTTTTGCAATATCTGGTAAAGCTTAGTAAACATTCTGTGACCCAGCAATTCCACTTGTTGGTATCCCTCAGTGAACCACTTCTCAAACTTCAGTGGGCAGATGAACCTGGGGATCTTCTTAAAATGCAGATTCTGGCTCAGTAGATCCTGAATGGAGCCTGAGATTTTGTATTTCTGGCCAGCTCCCAGGTTCTGATGCTCAGACCACAGGCCCGAGGGAACTGTTTTCTAAGCTTTCTTTTGGCTCTGACTGCCAGGAAGAAATACATTCTAGATTGAAACCCAGTGTACACTTATCTATAATTGAAACAAAAGTTTTATGAAGCAATACTTACCCTGGCGATATGATGCACTCTAATAGTTTCTCTTCTCTTTTGGGGAAAAAAAGAAAAAGAAAGAAGAAAAGGAGTGTTGACCACAAAGCCACTGAAATGATTTCATTATTCACCAGTGGGTCTCAAGCCACGCTTTGAGAAACAGAACCCCAGAGAAATTCTTATACACGCAGACCAGGAAACAGGAAGGCTCACTGATGTATTGTTTGTAATAACAAAAAAAATTGGAAAAAAGAAAAATTAAAGAAACAACAACAACAACCCAAAAGGTCTATCCACAGGAGACTGTATCAGTACATTTGTGAGCGTGCACACTGTGGAACAGTGACAATAAATGAATTTGAACCACGTGACTCAGCACATGTCTGAAAAACAACATTAAAAATACAAGTTGAGGAAAGATACATGTTATAGGATACCATTTGTGTACAGTTTAGAAACAGGCAAAAAAATTCTATTTTTTTATTCAGGAATTCATATACACAAAATAAAGATACAAAAGCTCACGAGGGAATGATTAACATCAAATTTATGGGCGTGATTGCCTCTTGGAGGAGAGAGTAGCCTGGCATCGGGGTGGCTTTGGGGCTTCATTACTTTATGTAAAGCTTCATTTCCCAAGACGGGTGATGAGTCCTTGGTGCTCGTTATGTTAGTCTCTGTCCTTTCTTTATAGGCTTGAGGCACTTTGTAATAACTACAATTTTAAAAAGAAAGAAAGAAAAAGAAAAAAGGAGTTTCTTGGGTCAAAATTTGTCAGGGGTTGTGTCAATTTCCTAGGGATGCCATAGCAAGTTACCAAAAACTTGGTGGCTTACAAACCACAGAAATTTATCCTTGCCCCGTTCTGAAGGCCGCAAGTCTGAAATCAAGGTGTCATAGGATTTGTTCTCTCTGGAGGCTCTCAGGGAGAATCTGTTCCCTGCCTCTCGCCTAGCTTCTGATGACTGCTAGCCACCATTGACCTTTCTTTGGTGTGGTGCTTCATCACTCCAATCTCTGCCTCTGTCTTCACACAGCCTTCTCTCTGTGTCTCACATCTCCTTTCCCTTCTCGTATAAGGACACCAGTCGTTGGACTTAGGGCCCACCCTAAACCCAGGAGGATCTCATCTGGAGATACTTAACTTGATTCCTTCTGCAAAGACCCTATTTCCAAATAAATTAACATTCACAGGGATGGGGCTGCGGACTTGGACATATCTTTTGGGGGGTCAAAATTCAACCCACTATCGGGGTGTAAAACCCTGCCCATTAAACCCTTCCCCCTTACTATTATTAGGATTGTATTGCTTATTTCTCAACCTCAGCACCATTCATGTCTGTGGTTAGATAATTCTTTGTCATGGGATCCTTTCCTATGCCTTGAAGGGTGTTTAATAGCATCCCTGGCCTCTGACCACTAGATGCTGATAGCACCCCCACCAGTTGTAGCAACCAAAAATGTCTCCAAGCATTACCAAATGTCTCCTAGGGACAGGGTTGCAAGACAAAACATAGGACCCCCCTTAAATATGAATTTCAACTAACTTTTTTTCAGTATAAGTATGTCTCAAATATTGCACGGGATATACATATATTAAAACATTCTTTGTTTATACTAGGCATCCTAGTCCCTTCTCCCCCCACCAAATCTGGCAGTCCTACATAGCGGGCAAAATTACTCCTGGTTTAGGACAACTAGTTGAGAACCATCATTACAAATTCAGATTCATCAAGTGCTGACTCTGCACTTACCACCGTTCAAAGCCCTGTTCATGATTTATTGCATGTACTCCTTGAAACAACCCTGAGAAATAGGTGCTATAATCGCCTCAAACCCAGGTCCATGTTTCCATAGATACTATGAGTTGGGGGGTGGGGTGGCTACTCAGCAGATTGTGAACATCTGATGTGCTTTGGGGAAAAATCACCATCATGGTGAGAAGTGGATTAGAGAGAATGAGAACTGCAGGAGGGGGATTGCTAGAGGAGAAAGTAGGAGAGTCTAAGAGGAGCTGCTTGTTGAAGATGGGATATTATGGGACCATTTGCCAAGGAAAGAAGCAGGTGAGTTGTGAGCTGTGGTGGGGATCGCAGTACTTAGCAGACCTGGGTTTGAATGTTGGTTTCACCACCTGGCCCCGCCTTGGAGAGATGGCGTAGTGACGATATCTGACATTGATTGTGCACTTGGTGTGTGCTGAGTACCGCCCTGAGTGCCAACCCCACGTGATCTCATTTAATCCTCAAATGACCTTCTCAGGGTGGGTCATTGTGCAGATGAGGACGCGGTGGCCTAACAGAGGTTGAGAAACTCACCCCATGTCAGGAGCCTCGCGAGGGGCAGAGCTGGGACTCCCACCAGGCACTGCCGGACTCCAGAGTCCACGTTTGGAAATCCCTGTTCCCAGTGTCTTCTGTCAATACCTCTGTAAGTCTCAGTTTTCTCCCTCCCATGGGAATAACATTCCCAGCCCTTTAGGGTTATTCTTAGGATTAAATGAGTTAATGTGCCTAAAACACTCAGCAGAGGGGCTGGCACAGATTATCTCGCAGTTATTATGACTAAGAAAAGGGAGTGGGGCTGCCCACGTGTCCCTCCCGCTCTCCTCCCAGGCTGTGTGTGTTTGGGAGGGATTGTGTCTCACTATGTTCATTTCCCTGTTAAATCACTGTGTGGTGGGCACTTCCCATGTGCGACGCGCTGATCTGGGCCCTAAACGTGCATCTAGGACTAAGACATTCAGTCTCCGTCCACAAAGCCTAGCATTTCCCCACCAAGCCCAGAGCCCGTCGCTGGCCCTCCAGAAATGCCTGCTGAAGGAACGACTACACAAATAAATGAATACGGAGAGCAAGCGAGGCCTGCCTCCCCAGCAAAGATGTCGGCTCATCTGTGCGAATTGCCAAGGCTGATCCTGGAATAATGGATTAGCATTGTCTTCCAATAAGGGTGGTTTCATCCATCTGAAGGATGGAGATAATAATATATTCCGTGCAAAGCTGTTGGGTGACTTAATTAACTAATATTTATAAAGTGCCTCCAAAGCCACAGATGAAAAGCAAGGTAAAAACAGCTCATGCTATTGGTATTAATTTACTGCTCCCCTGCATCAGGGCCTTGCAGATGTGTTTCTTGAAACAGGAAGAGGTAGCACCTAGATTTAAGATAATTAAATTCTAAATAAAGATCATCTGGTCTTTGATTAGGAGCCAAACAAGCCCTTTTTCCTCTTTGCCGAATCGCTCCGTTTTCTTCACACCCAGGTGAGTTGCTTTGTTTGGGGGACATCTGTTGAGACAGTAGCTTTCTCTCTTTGTATCTATCATTTAAGGCAGGTATTTCCATTCACGTCTTCCCGGGGCCTTACCTGGGCTTATAAAATCATTAGGAGGGCCGCAAGATCATTTGCATAGCCAACTGTTGATTTGCATATAATTTGCACAACCCACCATGGTCTGTACAGTTAGATCTTATTTGATTCCCAAAAGCTTTGTCATTTCTGTTTCTATATCTATAAAAGTGGCAAAGATCTCATGTCATACAAGGGGCTCATTCTCCCAGAGTCTTTTGAGGGGTAGGAAGAGGAGATATTTGTTGAACACCTACTATGTGCTTGCAGATGTGATTTCACTTAGTCTACTGGAATCGCCTAGGGAGCTGAAAAATACTGATGCCTGGTGCCCACCCTCAGAGATTATGATATAATTGGGAGGAACTGGCAGGGAGCCTTAGTGTCAGGAGCTTAAAAACCACCCAAGTTCTAAGATGCAACAAAGATTGAGAACTACTTATTTAATCCTCATAAAAAAAAAGCACCAAAACCCATGAACAACCCCTCCCCCTACCTGAGGCTAAAGATGTGGAAACTGAGGCGTGGGGAGTGAGGGGAAGGATGTTCATAATAATATCCTTAAGTTCATAGCTGCTCATTCTTATGTGCCAGGCTCTGTGCTAAGGACGTTGATGTGTGAATGTGCCTTTAGTTCTTACAATGACCCTTTGCGGCAGGGATTCCTATCCCCCTTTTATGGATGAACAAACTGAGGCTAACAATGTATGTAATTTGCCTAAGACCCCCAAACTAGCAAGAGATATCTACCGGGGAGAGATGACTGTGCTTGCACGAAGATTAGACTGTGCTGAGATTTGAATTTTGGTTCGAACCTCTGGTTTATGCAGGATCCAACCTGTATGTTCGTTGAGGACCTTATGTTTGTCTTCTCCAGTTTCCTCTGGGCTTAGCATATGCTGGGATCTTAAAAGATACCTGGAAAATACTGAGGGTTGGCACTGGAGCCATTAGGGCCAAGGATTGGGCTTCCCAGGCAATAAGGACCAAGACTTTTGACCTGGTGGATCGGTTTTTCCTCCCTTCCTCCCTCTCTCAAATATCTATTGTGCTCTGTGTCAAAGACACAAGACAGACAAGGGCTATGATATAGCATCTACCACTTATCAGCCAGTATTGGAGCTTTGAATTAACCTGCAGAAATGGGGCTGTGCTTTTTCTCTGCCTGTAAAATGAACTGAAGCTGATGTGAGGAAGTCGTTTCAGCACACCAGAGGGAAGAATGGTGACTGGTTTTTATTTATTTGGAGGGTTTTATTTTCTTCTCATCTGGGAAGTGGCGAGAGGAAAGGAATTTTATCACATTCATCCAGCCAAATGTGCTCCTCAATAGTGAGTCATTTGGTGCCATGCTATTCAAATATAAATTCGCTCATTCACTCAGTACTTTTTGAGCTCCTGCCACGTGCCTGGCACTATTTGAGATGATGGGGACACATTAAAAAATGAGGCCAACTTCCTCTATCCACGGCGACCTAAATGATGAGAAGAAGCAAGTCGTGTATAGATCTGGAAGAATAGTATTCCGAGCACAGGGGACAGCAAGCGCAGAACCCTGAGATGGCCGTGAGCTTGGTGGGCTGTGAACAGCAGGATGGGCTGTGGCTTCCAGGGGATGAAGGGGGGAGAGGGTCAGCAAGGTGGGCCGGGGCCAGGTCCCTCAATGCCCGTAGCCGTGATAAGACCTTTGAATGTTACTCTGGATGAGACAGAAAGCCACTGGATGGTTTTAAGCAGGAAAGTGACACAACCCAACTTACATTTCCAATGGATCACTCTGGCTGCTCTTGGGAGAATAGACTGTTGGGAGGCAGAAGTGGGAGCTTGGTGCTGAACTAGGGGCTGTTGGAACAATCCAGATGAGAGGTGATGGTGGTGGGGACCAGAGGGTAGCAATAGACCTGGTTAGAAGGGGTTGCATTTGGCACCTAGATTGAAAGTGGAGCCTGCAGGGCTTGCTGATTAATTCACTATGTTGGGTGAGGAAAAGAGAAGGATTTTTGGCCTCAGTGAATTAAGGCCCTGGCTCCTGCTATGGGAGATACCAAAGGACCAGCTGTCCACATTCACCGACTGAAAATGAAAACATCACTGACTGTATTTTCTTTTTAGCAAATTCTCAGTAGCACATTACAGGGTCTGAGATGACCTGTAATAAAGCCATCTCCTTAACTTCGGTTAATCTTGCATTTCCCAAACTTATTTGATCAAGTAATTTTGTCAGCTTTTGCCCCACAGAACATGTGGTGAGATTCTTCAGACTTTTCTTGAATAACACCAGTGTTAGAGAGTCTCTCTCTCTGTCTCTCTGTCTCTCTCTCTCTCTCTCTCTCTCTCTTGTCTGCCCAGAAGTGACTTGTAACTGTGCCGTGTTCTAAATTCTGAGGCATGTGCTATGTGCGTCTATTCTTTCCACCTTCAGATACTTGACCACCATCCTCTTCCATCTACCTAGTATTCCTGCCTCCAGTCTGACCGAAGCATATCTGCACACAAAATCAGAGAGAGCTTTTTGGAAAATCTGGGCCACTCCTTGCCTCAAACCTTCGCTGGCTCCCTGCTTCCTTCAGGATGAATATTACCTGCCTCACCATGGCTTTGCCCTGTGCTTCGCAGTATGACTTTCTGCCACCTTCCCAGATATCTTCTCACTCTGTTCCAGCGAAACTGAACCTTTCCCATTTTACGTATGAGGAGGGTTAGTGAAGTTCAATCCCTTGAGTGCCGTCACAGAGCGAGACAGTGGCGGAGCCACTGGGTTTGTGTGACGCGACAGCCTGAGCTTCGAGCCACTTGGCCACACTGCTTCCCTGAAAAACCAGTTCTGGGCCGACTTCCCAGGAGGGGTATGGTTGATGGTTATTAGTGTGGATATTCACGCACCTTCCCACCGCTGAGGAAGACGAGGGAGTGTGCTGGCTGCAAACGGGGTGCTTGGAGGGGACAGCGTCTTCGCGAGTCTGGTTTGTAGGAAAGTGTGGCATTTTTACTGGCTTGTAAAACAAGCCCCCTGCCTGGCCTCCTTCTGGAAGCCACTCCCCTTCTGTGAACAAAGGATGGTATGGGGGCCGCTGGTTATGCACAAGATGACTTTACATAACGCTGAACATCACCTACAGTTGACTCCTAGTTATTCTCCTTTCAAATGCCTTGCCTGCTTAGCCTGGCAGGGAGAAAGTGTGCGTGTGGTGGGAATAGGAGTCTAACACCTCTCCCATGTTGGCAAACCGACCTCTGAACAAAACAAGAAAGCAGGTCACACATAGCCTGAGAGTCCCCAGTGGGCAACACAACCTCTAGAGAATTTAGGGCCATCGAGTACGTTGTCATTTTTTTTTGTGTGTGTGTAGTTGTCTGTAAATAATGGTAAGGAATAGTGGTTTTCCATTTCTATGGTATATGCTGGACTATGCTAGAATTTTCCTAAGTAAAAAGTTGTGAGTCGACTTAAAGAAATACATACTAGTTCCCCTGGTTTTTGGTAAAAACCGTTAAGGCGGTGAGAGGACTGGAGTCTGTGAAGCAATGGTTGGATCAACCTGAGGCAACCACCGGTCAAGATGCCTTTCCTTGTTCCAGGCCTGTTGATGCATCTCAGCCCAGAGGGCAGTCAGCATAGTAGCTGCTCAATAAATATTTGTTGAATGAGTGAATAAGTCCTTTAAGAAGTCTTCTCAGCCCCCTCCATCTACGGGGATGCCTCCTATCTGGAAAAGTCACAGCATGGATTGGGCGACGACTCGTTCAATAAGCATTTTTGACACCTATGGTGTGTCCGATACCAAAAATGCAGGAGCCAGATATCAGGCAATGAAATGAGTCCATCATGTGACAATGCTTATGTTTTTATGATAACATTTACATGGTGACATATCCTTTTTCATGTGCAGCTCTATTTTCCATATTAATTCTAACCTGAAAGCCAGGGTCCAAGCGACGCACTGAGAACATTAGAGAAAATAGAATGAAACAGAAAACACAAACGAGGTGGTGACATCAGCTCGACCTGCACTGCCCGCTGTGGTAGCCACCCGGTCACAGGGGACTATTGAGCATTTGAGTCTGAAATGAGCTGTGCCTCAAGTGGAAATTACACACTGGGTTTCCACGACTTAGGACAAAGAAAAGAATGTGGAATATCTCATTTGTAATTCAAATTATATTGGGGATATATTGGGGTAAATGACACATATCGTTACAGTGAATCCCAGCGATTTCTTTTTCCTTCTTTGATGTGGCCAGTAGAAAATGCAGAATTACAGGATGTGGCTCACATTCTCTTTCCACTGGACAGTGCCAGTAGCTACACCGCAGGGTCTGGGAGGATACACACCTCGCCTTCTCGCTTCCCCGCTGTACTTCCGGCATCTAGCACAATCCCCGCACATAGCCAGTGCTCAGTATAACTTTTCCTTAAACCACATTGGACGGGTGAGTAACACAAAGGCTTATGGGCGTCTTCACCAATTACTGCGGTATCCAATACAATAGTACCTCGGTTTTCGAACGTCTCCGTGGACGAACATTTTGGTTTACAAACGCCGTAAACCCGGAAGTAAATGCTTTGGTTTTTGAACACGCCTCGGAAGTTGAACATGTCCCGGGGCTTCCGCTGAGTGCAAGCTCCTGAGGCCTCGCTGTCGGCTGTTTGCCAACGTTTTGGAACTCAAATGGTCTTCCTGAACGGATTACGTTCAAAAACTAAGGTACCACTGTGTCATTGCTATTTCTTGGACTTTGCTCATTTTTTCTGCAAATCTCTGAGAACTCTACTTTTTTTTTCTTTTAAGTACCTCAGATAATGATTTAATTTAGATGTAACAAGCCAGTTATTGCAGGTCAATGAAGTGCCACTTTATGATTTAAAGCCTATTTATTCAGATTAACAGCCATTAAATGGGTTTATCACACCTTTTTTTTGGATTAATATTATTTAAAACTATTTTTTACTTGTCTAAAATGTCACTTTATATCCACAGACACTTAACATAAATTTTTCAGAGTCAAGATGATCTGTTTTTAAAAAAATCTCTTTGGTCATTTGCAAACTGATTTATTGTGGAAGAACAAACAGATATAATTTACTAAGAAGCAAAATAACCAAAATATAGACAATTACTATAAGGTGATGGAGCAAGTTGACCAAGTTGGCTGAGCAGTTAGCTCATAGTTAAGTATTTTTTTAAAATAACAGCTTTATTGAAATATAATTCACATATGGTAATGTTCACTCTTTTAAAGCATGCAGTTCAGTGGTTTTTAGTATATTTACAGAGTTGTGCAGCCATCACCATTGTCTATTCCAGAACATTTCTATCACTCAAGGAAGGAAATCCCATGCCTGTTAGCAATCAGTCCCAATTCCCATCTCACCCCACCCCCTGGCAACCACTAATCCACTTTCAGTGTATAGATTTGCCTGTTTTGGACATTTCATGTAAGTGGAATCACATCATGTGTGACCTTTGTGACTGGCTTCTTTCCCTGAACACAATGTTTTTAAGGTTCACCCATGTGTTTGTTTATCCATGTTACTGATGATGGACATTTGGGTTGTTTCCAGCTTGGGGCTATTTTGAGGAATGGAATTGTTGGGTTATAGGATGTGTGTGTGTGTGTGTGTGTGTGTGTGTGTGTTTGACTATAGTAGACGATGCCAAACACTTTTCCACAGTGAGTATATCAATTTTCATTGCACTAGCCATGTATGGGAGTTCCAGTTGCTCTAAGTCTGTATACAACACTTGGTATTGTCATTTTCAAAGAAGTAGCGATTTTGGCCTGTGAGCAATGGTGTCTCCTGAAAAGAGGAGGGTGTGGGCCACAGCTGGCCTGTAGGAGTGGCCTACCAGTGGGTGGCCTACCAGTGGGTGGAGAAGAATTGGCCAGAGGGCAGAGACTGACCCGCTGGTCTGAAGGACTTCTGATGTGGTGAGTCGATGTGGGGATGATAGATATTCTTAACTCCTTCCCAAACTCAGAGAGAACATTTTCAATATTTTGCCATTATGGCTGATGTTGGCTCTAGTTTTTTTTGTTTTTTGTTTTTGGTAATCTACCCTTTACCCGAACAATCTTAGCTTGCTAAAATTAGACCATAAATGGGTATTTGACTTTTTCAAATGCTTTTCTGAATCTAGTCAAATGATTCTGTGCTTTTTTGGGGGGGTCCTTTATTCCACTAATGTGGAGAGTTACATTGCTTTCTGTTCAAATGTGAAACCAACTTTGTACTCTTGGAATAAACCAAACTTGGTCATGACATAATATCCTTTTTATGTATTACTGCATTTCTTTTGATAATATTTTGTTTAGGAGTTTTGCATCCGAGTCTTTGAGCGAGATGAGGCGAAACTTTTCTTTTCCTGTAATTCCTTTGTCAGTTTTTGGTATTTGGATGTTTGTATCAAGGTTATACTGACCTCAAAAAATGAATTGAGAAGTGTTTCATCTTTTTATATTTCCTAGTAGAGGTTGTGTAAGCTTAGTATTGCCTCTTTTTTAAATGCTTGGGAGAGTTCACCAGTGAAGATGTCTGGGCCTGGAGATTTCTTTGTGGGGATGTTAATTACAGATTCAGTTTCTTTAGTAGATATGAAAGTATTCAGTTGTTTTATTTCTTCTTGTTTCAATTTTGGCAAAGTACATTTTTCTAGTTTGTATACTTCTAGTTTGTATACTTTATCTAAATCATCAAATTCTATTGGCATAAAATTGTTTATAATATTATATTAGTGTCTTTTCAATGCCCATAGGATCTTACTTGGCAGTTAACAATTTTATTAGCCTTTTCGAAGAACTAATTTTGGGCTTTGTTTATTTTCTCTATTGTAAATTTGCTTTCTGTTTCATTGATTTTGCTTTTATCTTTATTATTTTGTTCCTTCTACTTCTTTGAGTTTGATTTGTTGTTCTTTTTCTAACCTCTTAAAATGGATATTTATAGCATTGATTTCCATCCTCTTTTTTACTAATAGATCCATTATAAGCTGTAAGTTTATGTCTAACCAGAGCTTTAGCTACTTCCTACACTTTTTGATGTCTCTTATTTTTATTATCAGTCAGTTCAAAATAGTCCAACTTTCCTTTGTGATTTCTTCATAATTTCCAAGCAGGTTTTAAAGGATTTTTTTAGTTATCATTATTGGTTTCTAGCATAATTGCATTGTAGTCAGAATGTATATACTAAATAACATTAATTCTTGAAATTTGTTTAAATTTGTTTTATGACTTAGTGTTTCATCAGTTTAGGGAAATGCTCCATGTGCACTTGAAAGCATATATGTATTGTGCAATCCTTGGGTGCAATGGATGTTTCCTACTGACTTATCTCCTGTTTTACTAATCCTTTTTTTTTTAAACCTGTGTCCAATCTATTGCTAAACATTCTAATGTCAAACAAGTCAAAATCATTGTGTTCTATAGATCATTATTCTCCTACCGCTTTTTTGTCTGCTTATTTTTTTAGCTACTGAAAGAGGTTGTTAAAATATTCTATTGTTATGGATTTGTCTACTTTTCTTCTTAGTTTTTTGATTTGTGTGTTTTGAAAATATGCTGTTATATGCGTATGAATGTAAAATTGTTATTTGCTGGTGGATTAACATTTCTATTGTAATTGTCCTCTTTATATCTAGTTATGCATCTTGCCTTCAAGTTTATTGGGCTTGATATTAATGTAACTATACTGCCTTTGTTCTCGTTAGTGGTTTCTTTTTCATACTTTTACTTTCACTGTTTTGTGTCTTCGGGTGTATCGCATATAAGCAGCATATAACTGTTTTATTCTGATGTAGTCTGACAAGCTTGGTCTATTAAATTAGTGTTTTAGTCAATTTACATGTAATATAATTACTGATGTATTTGTTTTTATATCTACAGTATTACTAGTTTTTTCTATTTGCCCCGTTTTTCCCTCCTTTTTTGCCTTAATTTGAGCTAATCAATTAAAAAAATTAACTTAGGCTTTTTTTTTTTATTAACTTGTTAGTTTTACCTTCTTTTAGTAATTACCCTGGACATGAAGACATGCTTCCTTTGTTTATTTGAGTCTGATATATAACAGTATTTTCACCCCTTTCTAGACAATCTAGGGCCTATTACACTATAATTTATCTTTCTTCTGCCTTTTGTGTTTTTAATATCATTAATTTAAATTTACGTATGTTTAAAACCCTATAAAATTACTGCTATTTATTCCGATACTCATTTAAATTTACTTATATACTTTTTTTGGTTGTTTTTCAATCTTTCCTGCATTTCTGTCTGGGATTATTTTCTTTTTGCCTAAAGAACCCCCTTTAGTTTTAGTTGGATCTGCTGGTGGCGACAAATTATCTCAGTTTTAATTTGTTTGAAAATATCTTTATTTTGCTTTTATCTTTGAAGGAGATTTTCAGTACATTATAGAATTCTAACTTGGACATCATTTCCTTCATTGCCTTTTTGCTTCCATCACGTCTGCGGGGAAATCAAGTCTCATAGAGCTGCTTTTTGGAAGTTAATGTTGTTGTTTTTTTCTCTGTGTGCTTTTAAAAGTTTTTCTATTTCTTTTTTTTAATTAAAAATATTGAAAATCGTTATTGTGCATGGTAAAAATAAAAGACATAGTTCCTTAAAAGCTTTTTTATTTCATTTGTTTTCAGGTTTCATTATATTGTGATGTGCTTAGCTGTGGTTTTCTTTGTTTTTATCCTAGGGGTTTTCCGAACTTCTTGAATGTCTATCTTGCTGTTTTTACACAGTTTTTGAAATTTCTTGGCTGTGATTTCTCTAAATAGTGCCTTTTCTACATTCTCTCTATTCTTTAATTCGGGGGCTCCAATTATACATATATTATAACTTTTTACTGTATCTCTCATGCTTCTAATTTTCTTTTCTGATTTTCCATGTCATTTATTCTCTAGCTTCAGTCTGACTTACCTGTTGTTTTACATATATTTTTTTTTAAACTATGTCTGATCTACTATTAAACATTCTACTAAATCCTTAATTTCAGTTTTAATGTTTCAGGTTCTAGGATTTCTATTTGGTTCTGTTTTTGTAGATTTAAGTTCTCTGGTGAAATTCTTTACCTTGTGATCTATTTTCTTGATTATAGTAACTGTGGTTATTTTTTTTATTAGCTAGTTTTTTCCTTTGGGCTGAGTATTTTTGTATACCTGGTCAGTTTTGATGGCATGTCAAACATTGTGTATAAAAATTATAAAGGTTCTAGATGTTCTTCCTGTTCTCTGGCAGACAGCTAGTGTAAGGGCAGCTCACCTGTACCTACTCAGGAACTAAGGTGACTAAGGGTTGGATGGTGACCTTTGTAATGCTCTGCCTGCCTCTAATTCATCCCTTGTCCTCTGGATTCAGAGTTCCCAGATGAGAACCATCTCCAGGAATTGGTGGCCCTGAGCTCCAGTTTTGTGCCCCAGTATTAGGAGAATGCCAACAACTTCACTCAACTTTTCAGCTGTTTTTTTTTGCTTTGATTCTAAACTACGTACCTTACTCATATACAACATAAATAAGAGGAAAATTGACGCAGTGTTTTTGGATCACTTCTCATGACCTCCAGTTTTTTGGAGGGGATATTTTGGACCCTTACCTCCTAGCTGTTTTGACATCGTAAAATGCTACGTCTCGTCTCTCACCCTCATGAGGCTTCCTATCCCTCTGAAGGCTTCCCTGCCTCTTAGTACCTGACTGACCTGTGCTCTGCTTCTGAGCGTCTCACCCCATGGTGCTCAGGAGTCATCTGGGCCTCAAGAGAAAAAGTGTTGTGTGCAACATTGGGCTGCCCTAAATGAACTCTTCTTTCTAGGATTGTTGTACCTCAAGTTTTGACTACACCCTGATGCTTTCAGATAGAATCGTGTGTGTGTGTTTGTGTTTTATCCAGTGTTTCTAGTTCTACGTGGCGGCCACATGAGTCGCCTCAATGACTACATCACAGCTGCACTTGGAAGGTCCATAATTTAGTGTTTTTCTTCTGAATGCTTTCCCTTACCCACTTGGTATTTTATTTATGCTTCTGGTCCCTTGTGGTTTCTGTTTTCTACATACTGCTACCGAGGCAGCTGGTCCTGCAACATGGGCCGTGTATTCAGCGCAATCAGGGTTTCCCGCGGTTGTGCAGCGTTTGGCCCTGTAGTTCACCTACATGGTCTGGCTCAGCATGATCTTGCCCCTGGCTTGCTCTTTCTGTCCTCTCAGCATTGAGAAATATGCTTCCAACCCAGAATGGGCAAGAGGAGGTCTTCTTAGTACCTTCGCCAGGTCCTCTTAGCAAACTCTCATTGACAGCCTCCGTTTCTCCCCAGCACTTCTCCCAAGCGTACTTTTCCACTGATTTGTGCAGGTGGCTGAGTCATTCATCTGTTCCCTCCCAGGTGTGGACAGGATTGTGAAGACAGTGATCTTGTCAGTCTTGTTTACGTGATATCACCAGTGTCCCTACGGTGCCCAGTACACTTTTACTGAGTTCATTTCACCCTAATAATGATGGCAGATGAAAAGGAGGGAATGAGAGCTTGCATTCGTTAACATGTTACAATAGGTCATCTTATTTAGTTCTCACCTGAGGTCTTTGAGGCAGAGGGTGCTGCCATTTTGCAGAGAGTAAACCGTAGCTCAGAGAAATTGTTATTTTTTTCAAAGTCACACCGTTGCTAAGAGTCCAATCAACTTAATCCCGGCCTAACTGGTTCAAAAGTAACCCCAAATCTATAGATTGTTAAATACTCCTTATTCTTCTATGCTTTTTGTATCTTCCTTTTTTCTTCATTGACTTTTCAGTCTTTATCTGATACTCATAGAATGCTAGGTTACATTAATGGCTTTTCCTAAAAAAGGAAAAACTAAAGAAGAGAAGCTGACAATTTCTTTCTGTTACTTCAAAAACAAAATGATAATGCCTTTTCTTTTTGGGTAGACGTATTATATTATGGGGTCAACCTAGATTGGTGTGTAAACTCCTTTTTCCCTTCAAATGGCCCAGTTGCGGAGGAAACATTAATTTGTTTAATGAACATTTGTTAACTTCAATTAAAAAAAGAGGTACATAAAGTCACAGCAATAGCTCTTACTCATTGAGCACCTACTATGTGCCAGGCACTAAGCTAGGCACTTTACATACCTTCTCTTCAGTCATTAAAACACCCCTAGAAAATAGATATTATTTCTGTTGTACAGATTTGGAAATTGAGACTCAGAGAAGCAAAGAAAGTTGCCCTAGAAAGTTTCAGATCCGGAATTTGAACTCCTTTATGGTCTTCTACAGACACTGCTTATTTCTGTCTACATTGCTCAAGACATCAAGCCTGCAACACAGAGGAGCTTAATAAATGTTATTTCTTTTTTCAGAGTAGTAATAATACGTTGAGCTTCCCAGGAAAGAGTCACAAAGTAATACAATGAGGCTTCTTTGTGTCTCACCAGGTAATGCGAACACTCGCTCCAAATTGACTCCGTTGGAAAATTCCAAAAGTCCCGAGTCACAGCGGCTTCCACGTGTCAGGTAAGGATCACGTCAGTCTGAACTGCAGGCTCTATTCTGCTGTTTACTCCAAATATTTTCCGATTGCAAATGTTACTGATCTGACAGTTTATTTCCCGAGACACATTAGTTTCAAACTGCTGTGATTTGAAAGTCTCATCCTAAGGAAATTGGCCTTGTGAACGGTTATCCCCTGGGACAAGCAGGCTGCTCTTACGACTTTACTAATATGACGAAGGAGCTGCAGATACAATTAGCGGGCCCGGTTGGAGATTTTCCAGTAATGATATTTGGGGCATATTATTGGTTTAGCTGTAATTGTGCTTAAGATGATCTGGAAATATCTAAACTGGTGAGAAAGTCATTCACAGCTTTGGCTCCAGTGTGGATGTTTGTGGACGAGGTGGACCGATGACTCTTGGACGTGCTGAGAGTGGGGGATATGTTCTTGGACAGCTGTGGCTTGTGTGTCATATTCTGTTGCGTTTGACTCGGTCACTGGTTAAGTGTGAATTCTTCGTAATCTTTCTTCTACCCTCTCCCAAATCCCACCCTGTCCTTATCACTTGGAATTTGCTGTGTATTGGCTAGCTCCCTTATTTTTCGTACAAGTATACGTTGTTTGATGTGTGTTAAAATCATCTTTGTTAGTGAGGATAGTTAATGCCAGCCGCCACGATAGACAAGACCGGAAGTCTCAGTGGTGGAGCGTCACCCATGTTTATTTCTGGTGCACATCAAGTCTCATGTGGGTCAGAAAAGGCTCTCCTCCATCTGGTGACTGGAAGGGATTCAGATTCCTTCCAGCCTGTGGTATCCTCATCTCAACACATGTCTGTGGGGAGACAGTGCTCCCTGGGTTTCTTGGGTTATGGTTTGGTCAAGAGCCTTCTCAGGAAAGGGTACCAACAAGTTTTGTTCAGGAATAATAGCAAACTGATGGAGAACCTCTCTCCCTGGAGGCTATTTGCCTACGTTCTAGGGCAGTAAAACTAGAGACACCTTCCGCCATGTGCCAGAGACATTTACTTACTTTGCAGAGTAAGAGGTAAGGAGAGGGAGGATGGACAGGTTACCAGCAGCCTGACAGAAACGCTCCTTCTTCTCCAGTGGTGCAGTCATCCAAGTAGAGAAAGGCCAGACTCTTCTCACTCTGTGCTGTTATCCAGTGTCACAAACACACATTCTTTGCTTTTCCCATCCAAACCTTTTCATAAGGAGCTGTAATGGGTCCCAAGCAAAGCGGCCCCAGATTGTACCAGAGAATGATAATACAACTTACAGGTAAAGAAAGGGCCAGTTAGAGGTCAGCTAATGGTGAGGGGACACACTTGAAAGTGTCCCCTCTGAGTTATTAGACCTCATTAAAATGAATATTCGGCTACTGTATGATTATCAATGTAATTCTTCAACAATGAATGTACTGGGAATTTGCAAATATAATACTGCGGAGAATTCATTATTTTAAGGATGGCTGTGTTGAACCATAAACTTAGTAAGTCCATTCAAGTTCACAGATATTTCTTGAGTGCCTGTTTCATGCTGGGAACTAGGGGCACACTGCATCTGAACAAGGCACTGGAGCTGCCCCCGAGAAGCCCATTTACTGCTGAACTCCTTGCCTTACCTGCTACAGAGTCAAATTGTCTTATATTGGGCTAGCTTAACGGACTACTGTTCCCAAATCCACCCTGATTCCTGTATTCTGTGCTCATTAGAGGACCCACCTAATCTGTTTCGTAAACATTCCCTCCACTTCCCATCCTTTCCTTTTCTTTCTACATCCCTAGGATCTGCAAACTCCTTAATAATTAAGTAGGGGCTGTAGTAGTCAAGACTCCTTTGGTTGCAAGTGAAAGAAACCCAAGTAAAACTGGCTCAAGCCACCAAAGTGGATGTTTAGTGGATCAATTATAGGAGCGGGCTGTCAATGTGGGCTTCAGGCTCAGCTAGATCCAGGGGCTCAGATGTCAAGATGATGACATGAGGACTCAGTCTCTCCCTGTCCATCTCTCTGTTAGGTTTTCTTCTGCATTGGCCTTTTCCACATGTTGACCCCAGAAGCTCCATTCTACATTATCATTGCAACACACAATCTTGCAGATGAAGAAATTCTATGTACTTAAGTTAAAAAAAAAAAGTGTCTAGGATTGAATCAACCACTCTGACTAAGGGGAAGGGACTATTTTGTCCAGATATGGGTCGTAAGTTATTATGGATTAAATTGAGTCTTCCTCAAATTCATATGTTGAAGTCTTAACCCCCTGTACCTCAGAATGTGATCGTGTTTGGAGATAGCTTCTTTGAAGAGGTAATTGAGATTAAATGGGGTCATTAGGGCAGGCCCTAACCCACTGTGATGTGTCCTCATAAGGAGAGGAAATTAGGACACAGACACACACAGCGGAGACCTTGTGAAGACACAGGGAGAAGACGGACATCTGTAAGCCAAGGAGCGAGGCCTCAGAAGAAATCAATCCTGCCAGCTCCTTCATCTCGGACTTCCAGCCTCCAGAGCTATGAGAAAATTTCTGTGGGTTAAGCCCCCCAGTCTGTGCAGCCCTAGCAAACTAACATGGAGGGTCAGCCTTGGAATTGGGGTCAATCTGTTTATTACCCTTTGACTCACCCTATGAGTAGTGGCGTGGTGACTGAAAGGAAACCCAAAGGGCTGTTACCACAAGGAACAATAATGGCCTGGTAGGGGGAAAAAAAAGACAAATCATCTACCACTGGGTCAGATTCATAGTTATTGGATATTCATTATGCGTTAGGTCTTGAAAGCAGCTTGTCGTTAATGCAGCTGCCCTATGAAGTAGATACTATCATTTGCCTCATTCTACAGATGAGAAAACTGAGGCACACACAGATTGACTTACCCAACATCCCACAGTCAGAGCCAAGTAGCAGAGCCAAGATTTACAGCCACACCTGTCTGGGTCAGAACCCCAGTTTTTCACCACTATACTCTTTCGAGAGCTTAGTGACTGTTAGTTTTCAATGCTCTTGCTTTTCTATTCCCAAGATTGAATAAAAGCTCTGACTGGAGGCTTGCGAGGGATGTATGTTAATATGTTAATTAAGGAAATTCACAGTCTGTAGAATTCGCAAGTTCCTTTTCAGAACTGTGTCTGATCTGGGCAAGCCTTTGACCAATTCGAGTTAATTAGCATTGCAGAATAGGAAGTAATTGCTGTCGTTCCTCAGAAGTGGGGGTGAGGAGATACCCAGTGACCTGTAACTACAGCAGCCCTGACTCCTAAGTCTGAGGATTGAACTCCAAAGCCTCAGCAAAGAAGACAAGATGGAGAAATTCATCAATTTGCCTGCGTCTTCCCCTCTGGTGTCGCTACTGGCCCATGATTAGCAAGGCACGCTTCACATTTATCTGAATCAGGGGGGTGACATCTACAGCTGGGGAGGGGACCTGTCCTGAATTTATAAACAGGATTTCTAGTTTGAACCATCCAGGTGCTAGGTGAATGTTTTAAGTTGGGAAACAAATTCAGGAAATATTAGACCCAGACATGGTTGTCGTAGTTTTTTCCAAGCAGGTCTGATATTTCTGTTGAAGTCATCTGGTGACCCTACCCGGAAATCCTGCTTGTCTTTGGCAAGACTCATTGGTTGCACGAAAGGGCAATACGTGCCACTCGATCACAAACAAAATTCTGGAGGTCCTTGTTACTGAGTATTTATCATGACTCCTTGAGGTGATGAAGTTGCAAGCAGAAGCCAAAGTCTTCGTAAAATGTTTTCAACAATTATACAACGTCAGTTATCAACAATTTTAATGATTAAGTGATCCTCCCTGTTGAACACCAGCATGAATCCTTTTTTTTTACCATGTCAATTTGCTTGTGACCCCATCTCTCAAAAGGACACCCTGAATTTTGAATGCTCATCACATATGCTTGAATGGACCAATGAGTCCTGCAAAAAGAATCAGTCGCTCACCAAATGTCTGACCCTGGTGCATATATAATACAATCCAACTGCAAATGTTTGATTGAAAATCTTGCCCAAGATGCAGAATTCCATGAAGGTGATGAAAGTGGTGTCGAAACATGCTTAACGAACAGAAAAATCACAGATGACCCATGAGAATCTGGTGGTCTCAGCACAGTCAGGATTGCTAGTCACTTGAATCTGTAGGTTCAGGCACACTAGCTGTTGTGGTGACTGTTCTGAATGGTTGATGCTTGTATCATATTGGTTAGTAAACATTTTGAATATCATCCTCAAAAGAGTTAACAGTCGAAGGGAAAAAATGACAAAGGAAGTGACACAGTGAGCAGCACTTCAAAAGAGAAAGATTTAAATATCAAAAGATTCAAGAGGGCCTTAGGAAAAATTGGTGGAGCCCTTCAATGTTTTTTTAATGACCTTTTTTTGCTATCATGCTAGGAAAGCCAAGCCTGAAGTGAAGGATTTTGTCAAAAAAATTAGACCCCCAAAATGTACTACTTAATTCGTTTTCATTCTTCCTGGGAATTCATGCATAGCTGGAATGGTCACCTAAATTTTGTTATGTTGATAAGCTTTAGTTTCATTTCTCAAGGTGACGTTCCAAATCAAACTTCTTTTCTCCTCATTGATTTGCTATGAAAACTGGGCTCCGTATTAAGTCATTTACTTTAAATGTCCTTCACCAGGATTGATTTACCTCTCAGGGACGGAAATAAGAAAGCCAGGGAGGGAAGTCCCTCCCTCCTTTTCTCATGGAGCTGTGCGTCATCCCCTTCTTCTTATTGCCATGATCGCTCCGTTTCCCCGCTTCTCTCACCACACCTGTGTTTTCTGCTCACTCGGGGTGTCCCTCCCAAGATATCCGTGTTTTATACCATGTGTCTCCCCTCCCCAGCCATGGGTTATTGAGCCAGGAGTTATTGGGTCAGGGGTGGCCGATGACCCAAAGGCAGCTATTCCCTAGGCTGGCCGAGGACCTAGACTTTATAAAACGGACATGAGTTGGACCAATCAGATTCACTCTCAGGAATCTCTAAGGAATATGCTGACGTGGTAGATCAACACAACATAGAGATCATGATGGGCCAAATGCAAGTTTCAGGAGCGAGAGCGAGTGAGCCAGCAGGACCAAGACAGTATCTAAGGGTCCAGAGTCCTCACCCAGTGTTCTCCTGCCAGGTCACAGTGGGCAGCTATTCTCCCTTCTCTTGGGGACAATACCCCGGGTTTTCTCAATCCATGTAATTTGGGTGGGATTGAGCCTATCCTAGGATCTAAGGTCATCATGTGTCCCAGGCCTGCTCAGTCAGCTCATTATGTCCCCTTGGGCATAAGGATTGGTTAAGGGATGGGCATATATTGCCCAGCTTGGGCCAGTAAGAGTCACGAGAAGGCCTTTTGTTTAAAGAGTTAAGGAGAGAGAATCATCGAGATGTGCGTCTGAAGCTGTTTGCAGCTGTTCTGCTGAGACATGAAGCAACCTGGAGGAGACCAGGACCGAGAGGGGAGAGGAAACAGGTCTTGCTGCTGATGCTGGGGTTGTGGGGTCCGCCCACGCCCGAAATGGCAGACTCCCTTAGACTTCGGCCAGCATTTCTCCCTTTTTGCTTAAACTGGTTTGAATTGGGTTTTATGTCTCTTGTTACCAGAAGAGCCCCAGCAGACACAATATGCTTATTTGAGTATGATAATAGTAATCCCTCTTAACCGTCCCAAGATGCCTTTCCTGCTGGGATCCCATCGGATTCTCTCAGCAACCCTGTGGTGCACACAGGGCAAGGATTATCATCTTGATGAACATTGCTGCCAGATCCGAGGGGCTACGGTAATGTTTTCTCAAGCACTTGGAAAGCACAGGGAGTGGGGGTTGCCTTCTGAGAGTTAAACCATGCAGTCAATATATTATAGATCAAAACAGAGCAACGCGAGCCACCTGACAGAGACAGGACGGCTCGTAGGCCTGCAAGACTCGTCTGTCAAGGGACTGGATATATTAATATTTAAGGAAAGAGTGTGTCCGTCACCATCTGACTCAGGAGCCCAGAGGACAGAGTTGCAAATGCCCATCTTGGCAGTGCAGCCACTGCACTTGTCCCAGTGGAGGCGGAGTCTTGATCTGTGACTATTTCTTGTTCCGAGCTGGATTTAGAGAAAGGCTTTCAGCTGTAAGCCGTATGAAAGCAGATTGATAATTGAGGTCACTCAAAGGTGGCTGAAGTGTCCTTGTCACTCCCCTTAAGAGGCAGCGTCTCTTTCCCTTCCCCTTGAATCCGGGGTCAATGTGTGACATGCTTTGAAAAACAGAGTGGTTCATCAAATATATGGTGATGGAAGGAGAACTGACTCTGGGTGGTGAACGCACAATGGGATTTATAGATGATGTAATACAGAATTGTACACCTGAAATCTATGTAATTTCACTAACAATTGTGACCCCAATAAATTTAAAAAAAAAATAAATAAAAGAAATTTATCAGGAAAAAAAAAAAAAGAAAAACAGAGTGGCATGGAAGTGATGCTGTGTAATTTCCGAGGCTGGGTTGCAAAAGATCCGCAACTTCTCCTTTGCCAATTGACTTGTGATGGTTATGATCCCTTCCGAACCATCTTTTTCAGGAGATGCTTGCACCCAGCCATTTCAGTCTGCCACCACTAAACAGGAAATGAATACATCCGCCTCTCCTTGTCCCAACTTTATTCATCAAGAAACCAGATTATTCTTTATTATGTTTCCCCAGGCTGGTCTTCTTACCAGGAGAGAAAGTACTGGTTGTGTGCACTTCCTGAACGAAATCCCTGCAATAGTAATATCTCTTTACAAATGAATAAATTATCTTCTGGTTTATACATCAGTCTCCAAGTGTGGCTAATGTGAGTCTAACCCTGAGAGTTAATGCTGCTCTAGGTGTGTTGAGAAGGCAAGGTCTCCATGTTTGTAGCAATCTGGACACAATCACCCAACCTTCACGTTGTCACATAAATCTCTTTGGGAGACATCTTGCTGGTTCTTTCTTCTGGTGGAGACGCAACTGATGGCTGAGAGGAGACATTTGGAATTGCCACCCTGATGAGAATGAAGGGGGCTGAGTGGCTGTTTGTCCTACCACCGCCCTCCTGTATACACACAAACCCTAGTGACTTCAGGCTTATGTAGATGTTTGACCTCAGGTCCCAGATTTGATGATACCATCCTGATTTAAAACAATCTGTCACATTTACATCAAAAAGTCAGTGTTATGGTTGAGAACGTGAAATCTAGCTTGTCGCTCAGCGCTGCCACACCTTGACTGTGGGACCTTGAGCAAATGTTTCCCCCTCTCTGGGCTTCGGTTTCCTCATCTTTAAAATGGAGACAACATTCACACTTCTACCCTGCTAGGCTGCCATGAGAATTGATAGGTGTGATGCACGCAAAGTGCTTAGCATAGTATCTGGCTGGAGCCAGTGCTTACTAAGCATTAGCTATTTTTATTGTTACAGGTCTGTGTCCCAACTGGAGGTTAGAAAGCTCGGTCACCCACCGCCATGCTGTTTTCTTCTGTAAAGGACCTATTCCTATATTCAGTAATTATTCAGTGAGTGCCAGCAGGGCACAAAACACCACACTTGCATCGCAGGGGGTAAAGAAAAGGAATGGAAGGAAGGCATGCTCCCTGGGCTCAGAGAAGTTATAACCTGGTTGGAGAGGCGATATATAAAAACATGAAATGGTTAAGTGACCGTGCATGACATGTCAAGATGATGGAGTGGCTATTCAAGTACAATGAAGGCTGCTCTGTACTGCTTGTCCTGTCCTGCTGTAGTGGAAATGGCAGTGGACTTGGAGTCAGGCAGCCTTCCCTGGACACTCCCCACCCCAGGCTGGGTTAGAGACCATGCATTGCCCCTGGGATGGTTGAGGGTGTTGATCATGCTAAAATGTAATTGTCTCCCTTAGTACGTTGAGAGCAGTGGAGGAACCTCACTCATTTATTCACTCATTGAGCAAATTAAAAAAAAAATTATGTTTATTGGGATAACATTAGTTAATAATTTTATATAAGTTTCAGGTGTACAAGTCCATAATACATTATCTGTGTATTGTATTGTGTGCTCACTGCCCATTGTCAAGTGTCCTTATGTCGGACCCCCTTTTCCTTCCTCATCCTTCCCCTGCCTCCCTTCCCTTCTGGTAACCGCCATTCTGTTATCTGTATCTATGAGTTTGTCTGTTTTGCTTGCGTGTTTCTTGCTTCCTGTTCTGTATCCTACATATGAATTATGGATGGATCTTGACAGTATCACGCTAAGTGAAATAAGTTAGACGGAAAAGGTCATCGAGCAAAGTTGTGCCAAACACTGTTCTAGGTAATGAGAACAAGACAGTCACTGCCTATGTTCTAGAAAACCTCACAGCCTACCTGCCTGGAAAGACAATAAACAATACATGGATATGTAGCATGCTGGGTAGTTGGGAAGCCCTGGGAAGAAACTGAAAGCAGGATTAGGAGTATTGTAGACACGGAGGCGTGCCATGCCACGCACGTCAAGGAAGGACTGGTGTTTGGCTGTGGAGAGTGTGGGCAGCAGACAGCCCCACTGTTGGCCCCGTCAGGGTCTGTCTGAGCTGCAGAGAGCCACCTGGCCCAAGCTCACACCTTTCCCAGGGCCACCTGCATCCAGTGACTACGTGAGGGTGAGAGGGTACAAAGGCCCGGCCATTTCAGCCTGACTCGGGACAGTACTCGAGCAATACTTGCTTGCAGAGCTCCCCACCGGGTTGGGGGAGGCTTTGTTGAACTCACGTCACGGTTCATCTTCGCCCTTTTGCTCAGTCCTGCTCCCACCCTCCATCACGGTGTTTGCTTCAGGAGAACCCACCATGTGGAAAGGTGATGGAGGCCCATGGCATGGAAGGGGCTTCCCGGTTGGACACGGTGGTTAGGGAAGGCCTCTCTGAGAAGGTGACATTTGAGCTGACACCAGGAGGTGAGGGAGTCAACTATGCAAGAGGAACAGTGTTCTAGGCGGAAAGAACCGCAGACACACGAGCCCTGCGATGAGGATGTACTTGGCACCTGTGAGCATCGTGAGCAGGGCAGCCTGCGGGGTGAAGGCCATGGCAGGAGAGGCCACAAGAAGTCACATGTGCAGGAACCTGTCTACTGTGTGTCCCTAATGCTGACACATAGAAATGTCCGTGGAACCTAACTGGGTTGTCCTTCCAGCCCCTCCCCGCTCTCCCCATGTCGCCTTGGACAAGTAGTTAGTTTATCATTCAGTGCCTCAGTTTCCCCAACCTGTAATCAGTGGCAAAGGCGGGACTCTTGAGCTCTGGCTTACAGCTCCTGCTACTCTACCGTTTTCTTTCCTTGCAGCTCTTTCTTCCTACTCCTCTCTCCCTCCAGGCATGGAGCT
This sequence comes from Rhinolophus sinicus, assembly GCF_036562045.2. NCBI lineage: Eukaryota > Metazoa > Chordata > Mammalia > Chiroptera > Rhinolophidae > Rhinolophus > Rhinolophus sinicus. The sequence continues at coordinate 27,827,937 of NC_133765.1, read as the reverse complement.
CACCTGGTCCCTCCCCCAGCTTCGCAGCGGATGGTTCCCACCAGGAAGGTGGTCCCTCTTGGCAGCTCATCCCTGTATCCTGCAGGCCCTGATCTGAGAGGCAGCCACACCGGGGTGGTGGGTGGAGGAGGTGGCAGAGCAGAGCGAGGAGGGAGAGTGAGAGTGCTCTCCTCTGATAATCAGTAAACCCCTCCGGCATCCCCACATCCGCAGGGCAGGTGCTCCCGTGCTGGGTCTTACTGCTTTGATAAAAATGGCAACCTCTGAAAATTGTCCTGGGCGCCCGAGAACTCCTCTTTTATGTCTTGCACGTGCCCAGGATAAGCAGCTTTTGCGGCCTTAGTAGTTATGATTCAGGTCCTTGCGGGTGCTGGTGGGATGCATCCTGCTCTCCAGTAATGAGGTGTCATTTGGGGGAAGCACCCCTGGTTCCTGCCCGTCCTGCTGGCACTGCAGCACATGCTGGATTCGCCTTGAGAAGGAGGAACCAGTTTGGGCGCCTCAGTGTTCCTGGGAAGCAGGCCTGGCTGGAGTCAGGGCCTCCTGCCCGGAGGAGGCTTCCTCCAGGGCTGTCATTAGCTGAGCTTTGCAGGCATGATTTCAAGCTTTCTCACTGCTACTTGGGGGTGGAGGGTACTCACAACTCCATTGAAGGGATGGGTGAGTTTCAAAGAAGTTATGTGACTTGCTCAAGGTCACCTGCCCAAGCAGGGAAGGGATTTTCCTGTCGGATGGGTCAGACTTCACTTTGCTCCTGCACCCCTGAGACTTCCTCTGTGGCACCCACCTGTGAGGTCCAGGTGATGTATTCCCCCGTGTTACAGATGGGGACAGACCAGGTTTAGGCTCTAGAAACTGAATGAATGCCTGGGGATTTAATGTAGGTCCACATTCATTCATTCCTGTATGCTTTCATTCACCTCTCGTACCTCAGTTTCCTCACTTGTCAACTGGGGATTACATCGGTACCTACCTGGTGGGGTTGTTGTGAGGGTTAAGGGAGGGATTAGAAAAATGAGGTAACACACATAAAGTACGTGGAAGTGTCTGGTGCACAGAACAGTGAGCAGTACATTTTCGCTGCAATAATCATTTTATCCGTCCCTCACTTATTCTTTCATGCCACCAATGTGTTTAAGTAGCCGACTGTGTGCCAGGAGCTCTCCATTCTCACCACTACCCTCGTCTCACAGATGGGAAAGCAGCTCAGGGAGATGCAGTAACTTGACAGCGGGCCCCCAGGTTACAGGTGCGCGAGTCCCATTTTCCAAAGCAGGTCAGCATTCATTCATTCCTTTGATATATTTTCACTAAGAACGTATTCTGTGTGGGCTACGTGCTGAATGGTGACTGAATACACGAATGAATATAGGGTGGATAATACGTTGGCTCCTGTGTCCTCAGGACCCTTGTGATCTGTTGTGTGGGATATAAGCCGGCAGAAAGGAAATGGCCCTATTTCACGAATTCTAAGATGCACATTTTTTTCCCCACATTAATCTCTCTGAACTCGGGATGCATCTTATAATCATGGTGTCACGGCACCTTTGACCCACAGCTGTGAGGACGAGATTAGCCTTTTCTAGAGATGACCATGAAGCATCTTTTAAGAACTCTTGTATCTCTTATACTCAATGGCACAGAGGGCATCATCTTCTAGGAAAACATGCTCACTGGTAACTGCGTTTTGAAAAATGAGTCAGAAGACCTGGACGTCGTATTGAAGACATTTTGGGGATAGCTTATCTAATATGTTTTGCTTCTATTTCTTGAAAGTATGAGCCAGAGTGATATATGATAAAAAAAATCCATGTTTAAGCCTAAAAGTGCTATTTAAATAAATAGAAATAAGCATTCTAACTGATAAGAAAGCATTGTGACTCATATAAATGAAATGAAAACATGTCTGCATAAAAACATGTACACAAATGTTAATAGCAGCATTATTCACAACAGGCAAAAGACACAAACAACCCAAATGTCCATCAGCTGATGAATGGACAGACATAATGTGGTCTCTCCCTACAATGGAATATGATTCTACCATAAAAAGGAATGAAGTACTGATAACGTGCTACAGTGTGGATGACCCTTGGAAACATGCTGAACGGAAAGGAGCCAACCACAAACGTCCACATTGTATAGGATTCCATTCATATAAAAATCCAGAATAGACGAATCTATACAGACAGAAAAAGAATAGTGGTTGCTTGTGAGTGGGTAGGGGTGGGAGTTGGGGCTGAGGAGGGGATAACAAATGGGTACAGGTTTCTTTTTGAGGTGATACAAATATTTTAAAATCAACTGTCGCAATGGTTGCACATATCTGTGAAGATACTAACACCCATTGAACTGTACACTTTCAATGGGTGAATTGTATGGTATATGAATTACATTTCCACAAAGCTGTTAAAGAAAGGAAAGTATTATGTGAGAGTCTTTCTTAGGGTTACACAAAAGAATGCTGCTGCTTGGATTTGATGAAATTCCGTAGAAAGTAATGTGGTCAGTGTTACATTGGGGGTAAAGATGGGGCTTTGGAGGTGCTGAGAAGGCATCCAGGCCCACCTGGGGGCACAGGGAACGAGGCTGCAGGAGGAGATGGTCGCGGACATGTCAGAGCTGAAGCTGTGAGGCTAAGCAGCAGTGAGAGAGATCCAGGCAGAGGCAACAGGGGTGGGAGTTGGGCAAAGGCTGGGGAGCAGGCGGGGGGAAGCGGTCCTTCACTTTAAGGACAGGACCTTATCCCAGTGCAAATGCCTGCCCTCACCCCCTGGGGCTTGGAGGGACAGAAAGATGAGTAAGTTGTGGTCTCCTCTTTCCGGGAGCTTGTGTTCTAGCAGCGAGGAGAAAACACGTGCAGGTGCAGGGATCCCCGCTTCAAAAGTTCACGGTACACCACTTCGTTTTTACGAAAGACCTACACTAGTACCTGTTTTTGCTAACCAAAGGCAATCTGAAGAGGATTTTTCCTTTTACACAAAAGGGCGAAAATCTAAAATAGCGTTCAGCTTTTGCTGTGCAGTGAGCCACTTATAGAGGTAGCGTGCAGCCTGTGCTGGGAGAGTGGCCCTATTTTACTCTCTGGTGGTCTTATGTTAGGTTTTCTGGGTTATTTGGTTTCACAACATCATGGGGGTCTGGGAATGCCCCCCAAATTTCCGTAAAACTTACTGGTGATTGCATCTTTGCTTCAGGCCCTTTGGCTTATTAAAGGTTTCATAGAAATGCTCTACTTTGGGATAGCGGGGGACACCTGTGCACCCCTCCTGCTAGGTCAGCTTCAACAAATGGCACATCAGCGTGTGCAAGGAGAGAAAGGAGAGAGGGAGGGTGGGGAGTCACTCTTGGCTTCGGGTTTTAGAAGCAGGAGGGGTTGTGAAGGCAGGTGGTTACTGCGCTGCTAGTAAATGACGCAGGAGAGGAAATGACACAGGTCATTTAACAAGGGGCTTACCCTTCCGCCAGCTGTGCCACCACTGGGCATTTATTCTAAGGGCGTAGTCATGCCGACCCCCGGCTGTCTGTTCATAGGATGCTCTTCAGCTCATCTGTGTAACGAATGGCAAACACGGACTCAGTCTGGACACACGAGGAAGGGCCCTCCATCACGTGGGATCCAGGGGCAGGCTTGTGTGGGGGGCAAGGGCAGATGTCAGACGTGCCTACAGTCAAGACGGAGCCGTGTCCTGATTTGGGGAAAACTTTTGGAGAGCCTCGTTTTCCTGGTGTGTAAAATGGGGGTGACAACAATGGAATTTACCTCATAGGCTTTGAAGTGAGGGTTAAAGGTGTGAAGACACGAGAAGTGCTTGGAACAGCGTGCCGCAAATGCATTCCAGCTTTACCGATTATTGTTTTATTATGGAACTAATAAAACAGGTGCACTTGAAGTCTGTGAAATGGAACTGGAAGATACTCAAGATCAGTTATGAAGTGAAAAAAGGCAGTTGAGAAAAGACCCCACTTTTGAGTGTGTGTGTACACACATATACATATATATGTAAATATATGTGTGTGTGTGTATATATATATATATATATATAAAATTTTTCTTCTTGATGCTTTAAAAATTTTTCCTAAAAAAATGTTTTTTTTAAAGAGACGTGGAAGACACACATCTCAGTGCAAGAACTTAAGCAGCTTCCGGTCTATCTTCCCTTGGCTCGTGGGGACCCTTTCTGGAGGCTTCCCCTGAGCAGCAAGGCTCCAGTCCGTAGGCATTTTGGTGCAACATGGAACGCGGTGCAGGCTGCTCTGTCTAAAAATGGGCAGAAGGAGTCACATCTGCAGCTGCTTCAGTTCTCCCCGTTCTCTCGTGGCTCTGTGGGGGACGGATCGGCTCCCTTGGATGGAGTTGGGGTTGTTTGCCCTCCACAACCCAAGCCTCCGTGGCTCAGCTGGCAGGGATGGGCGAGCCAGAGTCAGCATTCTGGACCCCCTGCCCGAGGTTTCCCGTACTCTTGGAGAATCCTGTCTCTTGGGACTATGTGTGACATAGAGTCATCCCTGGTTTGAGTGACAGCCTCCGCTATGACAGAGCACGGCTCACAAGTCATGGGCAGAGCTGTGAGCAGTCCCGAAGGCTGATTTCTCTTCCAAACTACCAAGGGAGCGACTAGACCTATTGAATCCATTCTCTTCTCTCTGTTTCTGCTGCTGCCAGCCCGACCCACTCTATCATCATTTAAAGATGTTTAAATGTTTCCTTTTTCTTAAAGTTGAGGTGTAACACGTATAAGGAGCACAGATCTGAAGTGCACAGCTTGATGAATTTTACGTACCAAAGCACTCGTATTGCCACCCTATAGATCAAGACAGAAGCATTTCTCAGAGCCCAGCTGGCTTGCTCATGCTTCCTCCCGGTCAGTATTACCCCAAGGGTAACCACTCTCCAACCTCCATCACCACAGCTGAATTCTGTCTATCTTGACATCCTACAAATGGAATCACACAGAATGTGCTGTCTTGTGTCTGGCTTCTCAACATTACATTTGGGGGAAATCCATCCACGTTCTCGCAGGAAGCAGTAGTTTTTCCTTTTTCATCGTCGTGTAGTATTCCACTATGTGAATATCCTGCAATTTGTTTATATATTCCTCTGTTGATCGGCATGTAGCTTGTGTCGAATTTGTGGCTATTAGGATAAAGCCGTTACGGACATTTCTGTACGTGCCTTTTGACGGACATTAGCCTTTATTTCTACCATCATTCCTTGTACCAGCAGCTGCAATAGTCTCATCACTGAGATCCCAGCTTCTATTCTTCCCTGCTTGAATCTATTCACTCCATAGCTGTCCGAGTTCTCTTAATAAGAGTTTGTAACTCAGTTGCTTAAGCCTCCAAAGGCTTCCTAATGAACAAACCCAAAACTCTCTACTCTGGCCTGTAAAAACTCGACACGATCTGGCTCCTACCAGCCATTCCTAGTTTTCCTTGAACCACTGTCCCTCTCACTGTGCCCCAGGCCACCCCAGCCCTCTCTCTGTCCCTTGAATATGCCAAGCCTGTTCCCTGCGTGGACCTTGGCACTAACTGCTCCCCCTTTCTGAAATTCCTTCCGGAAACCTGCCCCTAAGATTAACACCTTCTGGTCACTCACGTCTCGTCTTCAGAGAGGTCTTTCCTGATGGTCAGAAAGAGCCCCCACATCTGTGTTCTTTGTAGCATTTTCTACCCTCTTTCACCCTTGCCTTCCTCTCTCCTTGAGAGCAGGGTACTTGCCCAACTTACTGACACCTGCATCCCCAGGGACTAGCCTGATGCCTGGCACACAGTCGATGCTCGTGAATGTTTGTTGGGGGATGAATGAAGGCAGTAGCCATAGATGTCTTCATAGCCATACCCAGGTCTGTTTTTAAGGGGAGGCAGCGTAGCTCAGTGTGGACCACCTTGGAGCTTGGCTATCATCCCACCTCCACGTGCCTCAGTTTCCCCATCTGTACAGTGGGGATAATAGATTGTTGCAGGGACCTGGGATGGACTATTGCTGTTTCACAGGGCAGCTGTGCTATCCCTATTTTGCAGACAGAGGAAAACTTTTTGAGCACAGAAAACGAGGTCCAGAGACTGCTGAGATCACACAGGTATGAAACGGCAGCACTGGGCCTTGAACCCAGGTCTGGCTCCGCTCCAGAGCCCACGCAGATGCCTGTGGGAAGCACCTACTGTAGGGCCCTTGCTCTGGTCAGGGTGGGTGGCCCCCAAAGTGTTTATATAATCCTGGGATTCCACTATCATGTCAGTAGCTCTAAGAGGTTTAGAAAATAGTTCCACTTGGTTAATTCACTTGGTTTTCACAGGAGACCTGAGAGATAGGCAGGACCGGGAGGCATTGCTTTATTTCACAGTGAGTGACCTGGGCTCTGGCACTTTCCCTGAGTGGCTCCTTAGCCCCCCAGGCCCACAGTTAGCACTGCCGCCAGTTACCCCCTGACCTCTGGCTGTGCTTTGCAGAGGTTTAAGCATTTCCACGTCTATTACCTAGTGGTCCGCTGAACTTTGGGCTTTTGCACGCCACCTTTAAATGAATGGTTAAGGGCTTTACGTGCATGGTTTGTACTTTATAAATGGTAGTGAGGGTTTGACCTTGCTGCGGTTGCTGTCTCGTCCGGGGACAGATGTTTCCTGCATCACCACTGATGCCATGTCCCAGTGAGCTCCAAATCCTTCATATTTGAAAACCATACCACTGCTACTAGTCATATGATGATTGATAACAGTAATATATCGTCTCTGAGCCCAGCACAGGGCAATTCACAAGAGGGTGAGTGCATCCACATTTAGCAATACCTCGTTGCCAGGCTTTTGTAAATAACCAGTGTTAATTTCATCCTCATAACAACCCAAAGAGAGATGAGGAGTGATTGTTCTTCTCCTGTTGCCGTGAAGAAAATTGAGAATCAGAGAAGTTAAGCAACTTGCATAAGGTCACACAGCTAGGGAGTAGAAAGACCTTAGCTTCAAACTTGGTTCTATTCAACTTCAAAGCAAGCCAGACCCCACTGCACCTGGAAGGTACACCTTGCTGGGCATCAGAATCACCAGGAGAGCTTTTAAACAATAATGATGCCTGGACCCTACTCCAGACCAGTCAACCAAAATCTGCGGGAGTGGGATTGAAGCGTCTAAAACAAAAACAAAAAACTCCCCCAGGTGACCCCAATGTATAGGGAAAGATGAGAAAAATGGCTCTAGACCAGTGCTTCTCAAACTTTTCAGATGCACATGAATTCCCCTGGGGATCACGTTAAAATGCAGGTTCTGGTTCAGCCGGTCTGGGGTGGGGCCTGAGACTCTGCATTGCTAACAAGTTCCCTGTAGCGCTGCTGCTGGTGCACAGACCACACCTTGAGCAACAAGAAATGAACCTACTGCGTGTCCTCTCTTCTTAACCATACCTACCAAATGTACCTCAGGAGTTTCCTAGAGGAAGAGGTAACCTGAATTTCTTCTCCAAGGAATAACAATAACAGTAACAATACCACTTATTGAATATCTACTATATGGCAAACACTGGGCTGAATAGGCTTTAAATATATCATCTCATTGAAACTTCAGAATAACCCTGTGTGGTAGGTATTTCTATTATTATCCCCATTTTACAGGTGATGAAACAGACGCACAGAAAAATTAAATGGCTCATTCAACACCAATACAGTTAACACGGTAGTCAAAATTCATACCTGAGTCTCTCTTGGGACTCTCGATCACTTGTTATCCTGCCTACCTTAATTCAAAGCCATTCTCCACCTATGCTGTGTAACCTTAGGAAGTCACTTGACCTCTCTGAACTTCATTATTTCCCAATTGAAATCTGAGCACAAAGATCATCCCTGGATACCTCACATCGGAAGAATACATTCTGATGTCAAATAAGACCCCATCCCTGGAAGGGGCATTCATTCTTCAAAGACACAGCATGTTACTAATATGCATTCTGAGACTAGAGGGGTCCTGTTTTATTTTTAATCTTGAGCAAGGGAGTGGGATTTTGGCCCCTGGGACAAAACGGTGTAAGGGGCTGGGGAGCAGATAGGCACATCTGCAGAAGAAGATAAGGTTTTCGCCATCACCAGTGACTGGAAGCTTATTAAGGAGGGATGGCTGGAGAGATGCTATCTCCATAGCTGAAATATCAGCCAGTTTATCTCTGGCAATGACTCAGGCTGGGCAGGGGAGCCAAGGCAACAGGGCAATCAATTACAGTGCTTCCTGCTCTCCAAGGATGCTGAGAGATGCTGCTAGCGAACCCTGGTAGTGGGGTGTGGATGAGCAGCCCCTCAGGGAAATTAGATGAGTTGCAGCTTCAAATTCTTTTTCAGGATAGAATCTGTATCCCATTTGGAAAATGATAGAGGCAAGAGATGGAGCCAGAGGGCCGCATTCCAGCCCCTTCTCGCTGTATGAGTGGGCAGGTCGTGGCTCCTCTCAGAGCCTCTGTTTCTTCCTCAGTAAAGACGAGGCAGTCTCACCTGCTTCTCAGTGAACACAGAAAGCCTTGGGGTTTGAAGGTTTTCCAAATGGCAGTATGTATTTTGCATGGACCTGATGGTATAGGGCAAATCTAGATGGTACATGAGTGGACATTTTATATCGGTCACTGCACTAAACGCTTTATAAAAGAATATTAACATTTAAAGTTATACACATACTTAATTTAGATCAGTGCTTCTCACAGGGGTGAGGAGGTGATTTTGCCCCCGAAGGAGCCTTTTTTGATTGTCAGCGCTGGGGTGAGCCGGGCTTATTTGGCAGGGATGCTGCTAAGCCTCCTACAGGCACAGAGCATCTCCCAACACAAAGAATCATCTGGTCCCAAATGTGAATGGTGAGACATACTGGTTGAGATTCAGTAGTTGTGCAAAGCGGATTGTACAAATAAACTTTCTCCCCTGCCCTCCCGGAAGCAACCACTTTTGCCCTTTCGGTGGGGTATTTCATTCACCTACACGTCTCTAAAGAGCCCGCTTGGATTGTGACTTCTTGAGGACTGCCTTCTAGACTTTATCCCTTGGCTTCTCACTGTGGCAGGTGAGGAGCTGGCTCTCCTCTTTCTGCCCCACCTGTGCCTGGCTTCACACAGGACACCGTCCCCCCAGGTGTGTTGGAATTTCTGTCGGATCAATTCTCAGTGTTTGTATTACCCTACCTGTAAATGGTGTGTGCTGCTGAAAGCGCAGTCAACTCAGATGACGCCCCCTCCTGCAACACCTGTGGTTCTCTCTGAAGTCAATAATTGCCTTGTTTTCCCCTTGGCTTTGTTATCTATGTACTTTCCACTAACTCAGGCCTCCACTCTTTGCCAGTTGTCTAAATCTCCTTTCAAGATATGCAGACCCATCAGGGAGGAAATCTGTCAAGTATGTCTCTCCTAGAACAGACACAGAGTTTCTGTAGGAATTGTTTTATGTAAGACTTACAACAGCCCTGAGAAGTAGGTACTGTTCTCATCATCATCTTCTGACAGCTCAGAGAGGCCTTCCGCATGCCCAAGGTCACACAGCAGTCTGTGGAGGAGTTAGAACTGGACCGCAGGACGGTGGGACCCCATGGCTCTGGGAAGGATGCTCTGGGAAGAAGCCCATTGAAATACCTCCTGTAACTAGACTATAACCTGCCTCAATGAAACGCAGTAGCCTATTCATTTCTGTATTTGCACCGCTGATCTCAAGGCCAGGCATGGAGCAGGACTCTGAGTATTGTTTGTTGAGTGAATAAGTGAAGAATTTCGAGAGGCGGTGGGAGGAGGGCCCAGTAAGAGTTGGGGCTTCGTTGGGTAACTGTGAGTGAGTAGCTTAACCTCTGGCCTCAGCCTCCTCATCGGTAAAATGGAGCTGAGAATACCTGCTTCACAGGGCTCTTTGTGAGCAGCCAGCAGAAGCTGGTAAACTGCAGGTGCTCAGGAACCTATAAAACCCTGCACAGGAGATGCACAGGCCCATCACTCACTACGTACCTAGGAGCCCATTTCTGCAAAGCCCCTCCCTCCGCCTCTCCTCCCCCCTCCCTTCCTCCATCCCTCTCTCCCTTCCTTCCATCCTTCCTTCTAAGTGAAACATGGCATAATTAATTTAGAAAAGACAAAGAAATGCCTTACAGTTGAGAAAAAGATATATTATAGCCCAAGCTAGTTCTAATATGATAAAATATTTATATTAATGTGTCATAAAAATTGATTTGCCCTTCTCTTGCCTGGTATCATTAATGGGTAGCTATGTAACATCTTATTTTTTTACCTTCCTTTTTTCTATCTCTCTTCTAGAAAGGTAGAGTTTCAAATGACTATGATGAAATCATTTTTCAGAAATAATAATAGATAATATTTATTTAGTGTTTACTATGTGCCAGTCACTACTGTAAGCCTTTTACATTTTAACTCATTTAATTCTCACACAACCCTAGGAGGTAGGTACTATGGTTATTCCCATTTGACGGATGAGTAGACTGAGGCACACTTTGGTCACTGGTTCAAACCTGCCCGTTCTGACTCTAAAGCACTAGCTCCTGGCCCTTCCTTCTGCCACCTCTCTGTGCTGTGTTACTCCAGCCTTGCTGCTCTCAAGTAGAGGCCAGCGTCCCACAGCTTTTTCCTGGGGAAAAGCACCTGATATTCAAAGCCTTTTCAGTTTGCAGTTAATAGATGTACCAAGAACTCTGAATTTCTACAGCTCAAATTTGGGGTGATGATGTAGGTTTTCCAGCCAGGAGTGGAGGAAACCAAGAATTCCACTCCTGGTAAGGTTTCAGGTCCTGGCAAAGCACTGCTGGTTCTCGACAATATTGGAGAGAGGAGCCCTGGAGGAGAGCCTGGGACAACCCGTCCCTCCAAGCCAGTCTGGCATCTTAGGAACGTGACTCTTTAGTTCCGAGGCCTTCACTCTCTGGCATCTTCCTTCGCTGCCTTGCAACTTCAATGTCCAGTCTTTCTAACCATGATGCACACTGTCCCCTGGAGCTTTTCAGAGTCGGACTCTGGTAGAGAAGAGGCTGCCTTGGCTCCCAGCCCACAGCTGCTCCAAGGGCCCACAGACACAGAGACACACGATCACAGACACGCATAAATCACAGGCACACACACGGAGTCACACACACTCAGGAACAGACAGACACAGAGAGAGAGTCCCGTAGACACACACAGGTACATACACAGACACATGTAGAGACATTTACAGACTCACATGTACACACATACAGACATATACCAGCACAGAGACACACAAACACACATACAGACACATACACAGACACACATAGAGACATACAATCACAGAAATGCATATATATACTGACATATATATACTGACACAGAGACATACATACACAGACATACAGAAACACACACAGATGCATCCACACAGATACCCAGACACACAGACATACACACGTACACACACGTACACACACACACTCCTCTGCCTGTTTGTCCCATTCACTGTTTCTTTATTACAAAACCGCAGCCCTGAGTTTCGGGTCCTGCACTCAGTAGGTATCCAACAAATGCCTGTTGGATGAATAATTGCACACATGGTTCAGGTATTCTTTCCCTGCGCTGTCCCCGAATGTTCTGGTATTTGTTGTTTGACTTGCCTGCAGACAGTTGGAAACGAGAACTAGAGGGATTCCTGTATTCGTTTTGGATAGAAGCCACTCTCCTGAGCGCAGCTTGCAAGGTCCTTCATGATCTGGCTCCTGCCAGCTCCTTCTGCCTCATTTCCCCACCACCCTCTGCTGTGTTCTTCTCCACTTGCAGGGGTTTTCAGTTTTTCCCACGTCCCAGGATTCTTTGGGAATCTGATGGAAGCTACAGACCCTCTTCTCTAATATATTGACATATACGCATTCAAACAAGTCCCGTTCATGGATCTCCAAGGTGAACATCTACATGGTAGGGCTTGGGAGACCCAGAAAGGGGAAGTGCCTTGTGTGGGCTCATGGATGACGGAATTGGAACGGAGACCCAGGTCTCTGGAGCTCAAGTTCAGGATTTGCTCCCATTCAGCATCCTGTGTTGATGAATGAACGCCATGTAATTAGTTGATACAATGAACAATTAAATCAGACACTCTTCTCAGCCTTCTCCATCCATCAAAACCTCAGCGCTGGCAGCTCTGTCAGATGCTCAAATACCAATGGTTTCTGGAGTACAGCGTTTTTCCTTGTAGCCTGGTATTTTCCTGATGATTATAAATGGAAGTGATTATAGCAGGGTCCTGTTGACAGTTACTTGGAATGTCTGCCACGTAACTGAGAAAGCTCATCGTCAAGCTTGCAAACTGGAACCAGGACAGCGCCCCAAATAAAAGCTGTTTGTCTCGATTGTTGTAACCTGCCATGTTCAGATTTCTTCGGGTACGGAGATGCTTCATCAGTGCTCCGTATCTCATCTCATCGCTCTGCCATTTCCCCAATTGCCTAAGCCAGAAACAAGGGCTTCCCCGGGCGTGTCCCTCTTCTCATCCTCCCAGTCTCATCTGTCACTAAGACCTGTCTCTTTTCACTGCATATCCAATCTGTCCACGTCTGTCATCTTTGAGGCCACCCCTGTCCCAAAACTGGGCCACTGTTGTTTGTAGCCTAGAGAATGGTCACAGCCTCCCCTGGATGGATGCTCTGCTGAGATATTAGCTAGTGAGTGCTTTTTCTTTTCACTTTCACCATCCGCTGTTTGGGCCAGAAACATGGTAGGTGAGTCAGGATAGGCTGTGCTGTGCTGCTGTAACAGACAACCAGCGGCTTCAAAACAAAAGCTTGTGTTGCTCATGCAGAGTCTGCTCGTCTTGGTGGTATTCCGGGGCAGCTGTGCTCTGTGAAGATTACGTCAGCTGTCCAAGCTGCTTTGATCTTGCAACTCTTCCATGTCAGGGGAAGCCAGCGTGCTTCCGTGATTGCTGCAGGAGGGGAAGAGAGAGAGAATTGTTCAGCGTTTCCAACCAGAAGTGACACGTGTTGTTCCCGCTCCCATGTTTATTGGCCAGAGCAAGTTGTATGACCATTGTCTAATTCAAAAGAGCAGAGGAGCAATTGGAAGAAGGAGAATTGGAAATATTGGTGAGCAGCACTAATCACTTTCCCCAGGGAACAGGTGGCAGAATAGGTGCTGATAATCAGGGAGCTGATAATAAGGCTTCTTAATTCAAAATATGGATCTGGCTGTGAGACAGAAAGATTCCGGAAATCAACATCAGCCAGACCCAGTTCCCTTCCTCCCACCTCTGATTAGGGGCCAGGTTGGGGGAGAGTTTGAAAAGGAAGGGGGCAGGGAATGAATATGAATTTACATAAATGTGGGGGCACCACTTGAAGTACAGAGATCCAAGGGGTCATGGTGTCGCTGTGTCTTGTTGGCCCCCTCTGATACTCTGATAATCGGAAGCCTTTCCGTCTTCAATGACAAGAGAGCTAACGGTCGGAGGTGGCGGTGAGGGGTGTTGAGCAGAGGGAAAGCTGGCCGAAAGCACAGGGGTTGTGTGTGGCCCCGGAGGGGGATGGGAAAGGAGCCAGAGGGAGGGAGGACCCGAGGGAAGGCTGGTCCCAGGATGAGGGGACTTGTGCAGCGGAGGAGGCACTGATGAGTGGGACAGGTGAGGACCAAAAGAGAATGCAGCTCCATGTCCGCGGCAGTCGGTGCAGGACAGAAGCTGAGCTCAAGGACCAGAAGGGACAAGTTACATCTAGGGCAGGAACTAGCCTGGTGAGGAGGTAGCTAGAGAGTGAACGGAGCAGCCCTTCACCCACCAAAATCATCAGGCAGCTTTGTGCGTGAGCTCCCTGGGGTGTGGCAGGCAGGGGGAGGCGAGCAGGGAGATGGAGGAGAATAAACACCTGCACGGATGTGGGTGGGAGCCTGCAGCTTCATCTGAAAGGGCACAGAGGAGTTTCCTGCATCAGGCTAAACAGAGGCCCGGTGTCTGAAACTCAACGAGGTTCTAGAAAATAAAGTTGTTTTCTCTTCGGACACCTGAGTCTGTCTTGGGTGCCACACACACCAGTGCTTCTTAACCTGTCATCTACTCACTAGTGACAGCCAGCAAACTGTTACCTGGTTCACAACGAGGAAGGAAAAAAAACAGGAGTGTTTTTAAACTTTTATAGCAATTTGACATCCAAGCGAATTTTTGTCATGTTTTCCCAAAGCAGAGGTCTGTAATGGATTGGAGGGAAAATGGTCCTTCCCTATAGATAGTCTGGAAAGTACTCTTCTGGGTTCCTAAGTGGCTTTTCTTATTCCACACAAGTCCCCTCCTAATGTTTTCCTTAGTGGTCTTCCTAGAATGCAAGTAGGGTCTCGACATACCTCTGTCTACAACCCCCCGGTGATTTTTCTCAAGCCCTTTTGGGTAGAGACCAACTTCCTTACTGTCCCTTCTCACCTCCCCAGCCCCTCCGCTCCCCTCTCTCCCCCACCCATCTCTGCTTCCTGGCCACACTTCCTCTTACAGATAGAGTCTCACAAACACCATGTCCCTGCTGACCCCAGGGCCTTTGCCTGTGCTATGGCCGCCACCTGGCACGCTTTTCCCTCCATCTTGGTAGAGTCGACTCCTGTTCTGCCTTGGGATCACAGCTCAAGAATCACCTCCTCAGAGAGGCCTTCTCTGCCCCCTGGGCTAGTTGAGGCCCTTCCTCTTGCCTTGATCACACAACTTGCTTCCTTGAATGCACCTGTAAATCACTTGTTCTATGTCCGCCTTCCTCCAGGTCTGTGACCTCTAAGAGGGCACAGACCTCACCTCTTTTGCTCACCACCATATCCCCTGGGCCTGGCTCAGCTCTAGCCCTCCGTAAATATTTGTTGAATGAATGAATGCAACACCCAGAGCTTGAGGGAAAGGCATTTGAGATTATGAAGTGTATACTTTGGGGGCCAGGCCTTTATTTCATAAAAAAGTTCCCACGTCTCCTTCCTCTGCCCAGAACATGGCAACCCGTCCCGAGCTCCTGCTGATAAATCATTTTCTTGCCACAGCTGAACAGGAAAGGACAGCATGAGAAATGGGAGTCGGTCACCGAGTCGCGGACAAAGGCCCGAGTTGACATGGTAACAACAGGGAGACCGATGTGGCCTGGGCAGCCGTCTGGCCCCTGGACACATCTAAGAACAGGCCCTGAGTCATTTTTCCTCTGTGCGGGGGAGTCCCCAAAGGCCAGGGAGGAGGCTGGTGGAGGCCTGCGGCTCTCTGCCGCAGGATGGGCTGCAAGCAGCTTTAGCCATAGAGGTCGTGCTCTCCGGGGGCCGGGGGGAGTTAGGATGCCTTTTATATATATACGTTTGATATATAACATATATATATAATGAATTAAAATATTATTTTAGCTTTTATGTTGCACCCTGTTTTTAAGTTACCAAGGTAATTCAGTACCTTCCACATGAGTCATAATGGGCGTATGCAGTGGTTAGACACGGGGGCTTAGGAACCTGGCTGCCTGGGTTCAAATCTGGTTCCACCCCTTCTCAGTTTTGGGAACAGGGACGAGCCACTTGGTCTCTGTGTGCTTTCGTTTATCCAGAGGCACCCTCGGGATAAAGAGAGACCCTACTTAGTAGGGTGCTAAGAAGGTTCCAAGAGCTGATGCACGTCAGGCACTTCTAGACGCGAATAAAGGACAGTCTCTATCCCCACGCTCGTTTTCCAGATGTCAGACAGATATCAGAAGCTCCACAGCTGGAGGTCTGGGGAGGTGAGACCGGTATCTGGCAATTCTAGGCGTGATGAGAGACCACGAGGCTGAGTGGCGGTTTCAGCACCCTTACCGAGCGAGGGGCACAGGGATGGGAACTCAGGGCCTGCGGAGGGGAGGACGCCTGGCTGAGCCCTCCTTTCTCTTGGTTGGAATCCTGAGGTGCTGCTCCCTGGGGGTCAAGGGGACACAGAAGCAGACAGGCTCTGGCTGGGGCTTCAGCTCAGCACTGACTCATCTCAATCAGCAAACAAAACAGCCTCGAGTTTCTGTCTTCGTGGCCTTTACGTTGCCATGGGATGAGACAGTAATAAATACCAGAAACAAAATGTTCAGAACCTCCGATGATTATAAGTTCTACAGGGAAGAGCGAGCAGGGAAGGGGCGGGTACAGGGAGGGATGCAGTTTTGTCTTTCTGAGAAGATAACACTTGGGCACCAATGGAAGGAAGTGAAAGGGGCAAGGCGGGTGACGTCTGGGGGAAGATCACGGCTCCTACCTTTTGTTCTAGTCTAAGTATATAGTTTAATTAAGTATCACAAATCACAGATGAAATGCAAGAGTTAAAAGAGAGGCGTTATTCCCATGCACACTAAGTTAAATGCTTTCAAAAAACTTGAAAAGGTGAATTACAAAGAAATGCCATCAAATTAGGGGATAAAGACTAAGAGATTGGCCAAAAAAAAAGAAAAAGAAAAATCACACAAGTCCAGAAGAGTGGGGCAGTCAGGTTGTTTCGCATGTTCCTCCTTTAAAGTGCACTTCTCTAAAGAAACTGGAATTGGATATCAAAGGTAATATATCATCGTTGTGCTTTATGCAAGAAAGAGAAAAGGGAATTCCATTAGGGCTGCCGTGCTCCGTGACAAGACCTTCTGCCTGCCTGAAAAGAGTGGCGAACAAATGGCATCGCTTTGTTTTAGGCTGAACTGAAACATAGAAAGGTATGGATGCATCACATTTTCTGATTCTTCACTTTGGCTTCCTTAAATAACCCACCCTCTGTTAGATCTGACATCGGAAGCAGGCAAGTTTGCTGAGCCTCAATGAGTGGAAAGCTGTTTTTCTGGGAAATGCGTCCGCCTGGCGTCCCTCCTCTCTGCCTCAGTGCACCCCGTTCTGTCTTGGAGATCACTGCAGAGAACAGGCAGGAGAGGGAGGAAAGTGATGAGGAAACAGGAGGTGGTGGGAAGCAGACGTGCCGAATGAGAGACCTCGTCCAGGTTCAGATGGTAACTTACTGGGAGAACTCGGGCAAGTTGTTTTATCCTCACTTCATCTGTGACGTGGGCACATAGAGTTCTTGCCAGGATTAAATGAGATGGTGCATTTCAGGTGCCTAGACACTGCCTGCCATATTGGAAGTGCTAAGGAGTGAGGTGACTCTAATTGTTTTACTATTGATATCATTGTGGATGGAAAAGGGGCCACATGTGAAACCTGACAAGCTCAGGAGGCTGAAAATAACCACATAGGATGGTGTGAAAAATTCCTTACTAAGGTGGGCCGTGGCGGGAAGTCACATCTTTGGCCTGTAGCTTCCTTGACAAAGGTCAATCTTTACCTTAAGTGAGCCTGTCTGTTGTCGTTTTGCATCTAAGATAACATACGCCTTCGAATGTCAGAGTAATCCCTTTTTCTGGACACCCCTCCCCCCCCACAGGGGGTACAACCCACCAAACCAGAGCGGGAAACTACAACATTCCTCACTGTTATCTTGTTCCCCAAATACCATCTCTCTGTGCTGTAAAATGCTATCAGCTATCCTGTACCCACCAATGTAAAAGAAGTGTGTGTCTCTCCATTTTGATTTTTACCCAATTCCAGAGATTTCCCCACTTTGCTTTCTTCCACCCTCTTAATCTACAACCAACGGGTTTCATGTAACTCTCCTCTTTTGATTCTAATGTATAAAATACGTTGCAAAACGGCCATTTTCCAGAGCATTTTCTCAATCCATTGAGACTTTGCTTCCCAGCAATTGTCGTCAGTTTGGTTCAAAGAAACTCTTATAAGTTTTCTCTTCGGCTGGATGTTTTTTCGTTGACATCATTGAAATTCAAAAAGCTGTAACTGCACTTGGTGGCAGGTCGTCTCTCATGGAGCCTGGACTAGATACGCTGGAGTAGACCCAAAGGGGCACTCGACCCGTGGGTACAGCATCATTGCCAGCAGGAGACCTGGAAGCCTGGACCTCGGTGGGCAGAATGGCAGTCTGTGGGGTCTGACAGTTCCACATGGTGTTCAGCCCACAGAGCCTCATTTCGAACAGAGAAAGGTCAGCCCCCAACTCTGTACGTCCTGGCTGGGATTGGAACGTGGTGAACAGAAGGCCCAGACACCAGGCCTTTGCAGATGGACCCAGGAAGTTGGCACCACCTTCAGATGTACCACTTTGGATTCTGAGAGATGGGTAGAGAGACCACATTCTCCTGGGTTCACTCCCCCTGGGTCCTTTTCGTCTTTATCAGCACAGGATGGCCTCTTCATGGGATGTCCTCTTGCTTACCATGTCCCACCCTTGGTTCTTCAGTGCCCCTTGAGATGCTAATGGATATTTTGTGTTAAAGGGTCCCCTCGCCATATAAATCTGGGAAATACAGCATACTATGGTAGCGAAAATAATGGCTAAGTTTTTTGGAAAGGAGGTGACCACTGTGTGCCAGGAGCCCAACTAAGTATTTTCCAGAGTTTTCCCCACTTACTTCTATTAATGTCCCAATGAGGTAGGTACTCTTATTATTCCCAGTTCACATGTGAGGAAATGGAACATCAAGAAATAGCACTCAGAGAGATTAGTTAACTTACCCAGTAACTGTAAGTGGAAGAATAAGGATTTGAACCCAGGTCTTTTGACCCCAGAGCTTCTGTTCTTAATTTGAATTAAGAGGTGTTTTATTGTTTTGTTTTGGTTTGGTTTGTTTTCCTTCAAATCCTTGATTTACAATGAGGTGATCAGGGAATGTATCCAATATCTCATCTAGGAATATTTTGAGTAGAGCTGTAGCCTTTGTTTTTCAAATGCAGAAGAATATGTAAATGCAAAACAAGCTTACTCCCTGTAGGTGTCTTACATCCTTTTGAAAGGATAGCAGCTGTTGCTGTCCGCAGTCGTCCTGTGCCCTCTCTTCAATATTCTATCCAGAATTAGCATCAAAACTTCCTAACATCCTGCAAGAAAGAAATCTCTTTAACTTTCTTTAACCCAGTTTGCCCCATCTTAATTTATCTCCAGAATCTCTTTTTGCTTCCCATTTTATTTCAGAACAGTTATTAACATCCACAGGAAGAATATTCCATAAAACACAGTTTGAGGAAATCCCCTTGTAGGGGAGGCATTTATCGCTGTAATTTATTTCCCAAATGGGGGAGGGGACCCATTTCATCACGTATTCAGGCAGGTAGTGATTAGGGCAAGAATTCTTTCTTTACATAAAGGGCAACATAAACTAAACCCAGACATACCCCATACTATCTTCTAGAAGATATTGTTCTAGGGATTAGCTACTTGGAATTTGCGACAAAATGGTTGGATCTTGAGATTATTATGCGAAGTGAAATTAGTCACACAGAAAAAGTCGAGAACCATGTGATTTCTCTGTACTGTGTCTTCAAAGTTTAATTTATTGCCAACTTGAGAGATTGCATGTAAAAAGCCACCTTTACTGCTTCCGTTGAAAAATTAGAAGGTCTGGCCACTCTGGGCTTGATTCTAGCATGGCAGGTGTTGGCTGGAGTTGAATAGCAGTGCTCTCCTGCAGGACATGTGCCTTCCAGTTCACCCCATCAGGCCCACTCTTGCCCTCATTTATTTTGCCAGCCTGTCCCTTGAGTTCGCAACCTCCCCACTCTTAGCCCTTAGTTTACTCATTCAATCATTCATTCCTTCAACAGATATTTAGATGTTGGTGAAGATGGGGTTCCAAGAAAATATTACCCATGCTTCCTGATCTCAATGTGTTTATAGGGTGGTTGAGTAATAAGAAACATAAATGTATCGTCAACCCTTAAAAAACATTAATTAATTGACAACAGTGTAATTGTAGTGAGTTAGTGTCCTCCCAGATTTATATACACTCAGAACCTCAGGATGTGACCTTATTGAGAAATAAGGTCTTCATAGATGTAATTAGTAATTTTCACATGCTTTATCTCTGAGAGTCGTAATAGCTTTATGAAGTAGGTAGGTTCATCCTCATTTTATTAAATAGGAGGCTGATGTTCCGAGGGGTTAACCATCTTGTCCGAGGTCAATCTTTTGCCTCCAAATCTGTTACTCTTTCCACCAGATGGAGTATCTGTTTGTTCACAGCTGTATGTTCAACTGTAGTGCCTGGCACAGAGTAGGTGCTCAATTAATCCTTCTTGAACAGAGTGAAACAAAAGACCAGGAAGCAAGCTCTTGAAGGAGTGGGACAGAATAGGGGGAGAGGCTTCCCTAATGGAGGGAGTCTGGGATTGCCCCCAGCACAGTGCCTAGGATATGGTAGGCACTCAGTAAATACTTGTTAAAGGGTGAATGAATCAATAGGACTTTGGAGGTGAGCCTTCCTGGGCTTCCATGACCTGTGAGCATTGGGGTTTTTGATGTGGGGAGTCCCAGGAAGGTAACTGCTAAACATATACTTTGTCTGCTTCCCAGGGCACCCTGCCTTTTCGACTCTACCACTCCCCAGATCAGGGAATGTGCTTAAATCAAATAGTGCTAACTTCATCCCTGCCTGCTTTTCTGCCCAGTACCTGACCCCCGTGCTATGTTAAAAATAGATGTTGGTTTGCAGATGTTAAACAGCTGGATCTGTGAGGCTGGCAGCTGGTGGCTAACAGGACTGAGGTCTGATTTGGACCCCTGTGGAGACTCCTCTCTGTGTCTCTGATTGGGGAGCTCTGAGTCATGCAGTGCTCCATTAGATGCAATTTCCCCAGCAACACGAAAGAGTGGTGAAGGGACTGGTGTCAACCTCATTTTATTATTCATTTTCAGCCCCACAACGGGCTTTTCTGCAGTAACGTACATCAGGAGGCCTTCTCAGCGTACTGCTTGGGTGGCACTTCCTATTTTGTTGAGCAGACACTCCCTTGGTATCAGTAGCCTTTCTGCCCAATTAATGACATCTCCTTCAACCTGACTCTGTGCCTTTCATGTCTCCCTGGGTCCCCCGCGGAGCTAAGCTGCCTGGCTGGCTTCTCACCACAATGGCAGCTGACACAGAGCAGACGTCATTGCAAATTTCAAGGTCACTCCCTCTTTGTTATCCTCACTCCCCGCCCCCCACACATACACCACGGAGACTGGTTCAGTTTGAAGCAGCCTCGAGGCATAGCGTGCTGGCTGAAAAGCTCAAAGACCTCTCCAGAGAAAATCTACACACCAGCTCCGAAAGGTACCCAAATCTTCCGAGACAACTGGCGTTGGCTTTAAGCGCATGGTCAGGCATGAGAGGGGGATGGACTGGATTCCCAGGCAGTAGAGTGGAACGAGGAAGAGCGTGGAGTCGCACATGGCTTGGGTTTGCCCTTCCAAATGGGGATAATAGTACCAAGTCATGAAGTGACGTGCGAAGGTCAATGAGATGACGCCTATGGAGTGCGTTGCATATAGTAACTGCTCAGGAAATATTAGTTCTATTATTGGCACGAAAAGAATAATGAAGCCCTTTCCCCCAAACATTAGAGCAGGGGAGGCAAGCTGTTATGAGTCAGGGTTCAAGTCAGAAAAACAGAAACCTTCTGAGGTTTTATTACAAAAGGAATTCAAGGCCTGGCCTAGGTTATACAGGTGAGCAAAGAATGGAGAAGCCAAACTGAAATGGGTGAGTCGTCTCAGAGATTGGCAAGAGCAGGAAGCTACTGCTATTTCTAGGCCAGAGGAACAGAGAGAGGAGGTGGTGAGCTCAGGAGCTGGGTCAGCCTCTGGAAGCTGGAACCACAGAGAACCTTCAGGCAGGAGCTGGACTGCCCCAGGGGGCATGGCCACTGCTAGAAATGCTGCCTGAAGAAGAAAAGGAGAGAGAGAAAGACTGATTTCTCTCTCACTGTGATCCGCCACTCTCCTTCCTGTGCCTCTCACTGGCCAAGCCATGGGACCTGGAGTCCATAGAGGTCAGACCCGGTGATACAGAGGGGAGCAGAAGGCAGGACATGGAGCAGAGAGCAGACAGGCCCAGGTTTTGCGCAGCAGTAGCGGTGTGGCTGCCAGACAAAATACAGGGTTCTTAGTTAAATCTGAGTGTCAGATAAACAATGACTTTTTTCAGTTTCAGTATGTCCGAGTGAAATTATTCTTTCAAAATTGTTATTCATTTTGACATACTAATACTAAAAAAATTCTATTGCCTATGTGAAATTCAAATTTAACTGGGTTTCCTGTGTTGTAGTTGCCACATTTGGCTACCCTAGGTTGGAGGCAATTTTAGAACCAGGGGGAGAGTCCCAATTCTCAGCCCAAATTAGGCGGGTGACAGGTGAGGAAGAGGAAGGCAAGAGGAATGGAGAGATCAAGCAGCCCTGAAGTTTGCTATAAGGATTAATGCTACTACTGTTTGTTTTAAAGGGGTCCATTCATTTATTCATTCAGTCGTCTACCTCCCCATCCATCCGACATCCCTCCTTCTACTCACTCATTCCTTCCCTGCTTATTGAACACCTGCTCTGTGCCTGGCCCTGTGTTGGACATCGAGAGTATATCAGTGAGGAGACAGACAGTTCCTTCCCTGGGGCAGTTTTTATGCCAGACAAGAACACAGATATTAAACCACAAAGTACATAACGAGCTATCTACTACACTGTTAAACAGGTCTGTGAATGGTTGCACAGAAAGCCTTGGCAGTCAAGGAAGGCTTTCTGGAGGAAGTGTCCTTCCAACTGAGACCTGGATTGGTAGGAGTAACTTAAGTGAAGGGAGAATTGAAGGTCAATGTGCCTGAAACCAACGGCACAGACAAAGTTGGGAAGGAGTTTGTTATGTTTGGGGAACCGGGAGAAGATCCATGTGGGTCCAAGGTGGGGAAGGTGGGGGAACCCGGAGAAGGAAGCAGGGGCAGGGCTGCTGTCTGTGGTCAGGTGGGTTGTATGGCGCTCAACTCCACAGCGTGATGGTCAGGGCATAGTCTAGAGAATGGCGTGCCCTAGAGTCATTCAGGATACACCAGCATGGCCATAGATGGCATTTCTCAGCCAGAAAACGCACCAACTTATGAGCCATGGTAAAGCGTTTGGATGTTAGAGCCCTGGGATGGCACGACTAGATGACTATTTTTAGAAAGATTCTTACACTTCTAGGTGGAAAATGGATGGCCGTGGACCTCGAAGAGATAGGATCGACCTATAAGGAGATTTTTGTAGTCATCCAAGTGAGCGACGATGGTAATTTGAACTGGGGTATTTGGGATGAAGCAGGAGAGGGGTGGGTAGATAGGACGTGAGGTGAGAGGAGGGCTGCCATTTAGACACGGCTTGGCTATGGTCATGAGTGAACGAGAAGTCGCCTAGGTTTGTGGTGTGGGAAGCCAGAGGACAGATGGTGGTGGTGGTGGCCCTTGTGACGGGGAGCACAGCGCCTGGGAAATCATTAAAGAAATCAAATAAAGCATCAAAGCATTTTCTTAGTTATTTAAACAAATTCAGCCAAATCCACCTCATACTTTGTTTAAACTAAAATAAGCTTTCTCAAATATTTTGGCCCAAACATTCTCTCTCTCTTTTTTTAATGAAAATTTACTGGGGTGACGATGGTTAGTAAAGTTACATAGATTTCAGGAGTACAATTCTGTAATACATCATCTATATATCATATTGTGTGTTCACCACCCAGAGTCAGTTCTCCTTCCATCACCATAGATTTGATCCCTTTACCCTCATCTACCACCCCCCCACACCCCCTTTACCCTCTGGTAACACTAAACTATTGTCTGTGTCTATGAGTTCTTGTTTATTTGCCAAACATTCTCTTGATACACTGGATCGTTCATCTCTGGTTGCTTATTTTTTCCCCGCCCTTTCTTAGGGAAGTATAGTCTTACCACGTGACCATCTCCCGCTGTGCACTAAGGCAAACCAAATACATTACAATATGACTGCATCTGCGTGAGGGCCTGAGCTCTCAGACCACCTTCCTCACTCGGTTTTCTCAGCCTGCGACGGAGGAAGACGGATGAAGTCCCCACGTGTGGACACCGTGTGGTCGCTGGCTGGGGCTGAGGTGCTGCCGCTGCCACTGTGGGTCTCCCTCCCCAAACCCAGGACTGAAGTGTGGAATTCCAGCAGCTGATGTGAAAACAACGGAAACTGTCTTGGAATCAGAGTTCTTCTCTAGAATTATTCGTTGGAGAAATTCAACCCTTGGTGGACATCCATGGCAGGTCTCCCTAAACTTAGGCGAGCACCCTTTCTGTGGAGGAAGCCTGATGCGGTAAGATCTAGTGGTGAAAGAAGCACCCCACCTGGTTAGCCTCCATGAGAGACAAATCAAGAGTCTGGCTGCAACTTTTGGGGAGCACAGCCTCTTTCAGAAGGATAAGCAAGAGCAGAATACTCCTGTCTCAAAAGTTATTCTCATTCTCCATCCTGCACACAACGGGCATGGCTACATGAGTTCTGACATTGCACTGCTGTGTCTAAAACACAAAGTCAAGTCTGAAAGACTCTATGAAGACCCATCTATGTTAGGAACTGTTGTTCAGCAAATCTGTCTTCCCCACAGAGATGATAAATGTGAAGAAGAGAGTCTTTGCATGGCCAGTGGATGGGGCAAGATTTCAGAGCGTAAGAGGCGTCAAAAAATATAATAATATTTGTTCCAGGCTCCTTTGTATGCCCAGAAGAAGCAAGAATTGTGTTGGCCATGAGTAATACATTTACCCTGTTTTTTACTTTCCCCTGAGTTCAGACCCAGTGAAGATTTCTGGTTATCTTCACCGTAGAAAAATCTATACCGAAGGCTCTACATAAAACTCCTTTTGCTGCCATTTTGGTGAGTGTGTCAGATAAAGGAACCAGATAAAGTAACTAAGTAGATGAAGAGGAATACAGTAAAGGGATAATCAGGAAACAGTAACAATAGTTAAGCTTCCTTATCTTTAATATTGTGGTTTTTTAAAAGAAAAATAAAGAATTTTCCAAAAAAATATCACTGCATTTCAGTGGTTCTGAAATACACATTAAAAAACATTGTGTCATCTCATAAATTGGGGTGCACCTGGGAATTGATGGCAACTTACAATCACTGCCAGCTAGACAGCTATGTTTATGTGGTTGCCATTGTGTGGGTATCTGTACACTTGGTTCTTATTCCTGCTGTCCAGACTGGACCACTTAGCTCCATAATGATTCAGGCAACAAACTGTGAAGGATAATTTGAGCAAGGACTACGAATTCTGGTTATTTGAAAACCTTCTGTTGACACTTCTGGGAAGATTTAAGAAAGTTCCAGCATCCAAATTTGCAGACCGGTGTCATCAGCGTGGAAGAAAACTCTGGGGACAATAGTGGGACACGGAAGGAAAGCCATATCACCAATGCGGTGGCACAATGAACGGCACTGTGTGAAAAAAGAAACGGACATCCTTTATTGTGGAGTCAAAGTGATTTAGAAGAACTGGGTTCTGAACATAAAAGAGTTTTAGGAATACTCTGCCAATTTCTTTTGCTTATGTCGCCCCCTTTTATGCATGCATAAGAAAAATGTGTGATAAAATTCTAGATGAGTAAAAGAGCTCTTCAAATAGGTATAACATAAAAATTACAAGCGGCAAGAAAGCTGTGTGGCATCGTTTAATTGGTAGGGTTACTTAAAATAGAGGCGAGTCAAGGAGCAATCTCACAAATATGACGTTGCATGGTAGAAGGCATAAAGAAAAGAATATATAATGTACAATGCTAGTTACATAAAATTCCAAAAACCAGGTAAAAGCGAGGTATGTTATAAGTCAAGGCAGGTATCATCTTCCGAGAGGACAGAGGGAACGCGAAGGGGCTACTCTGAAAGGCTGGCATTATTCTATTTCTTAACCTGGCTGATGGCCACACAGATGTTTGCTTTGTAATTATTCATTGAGTTATGCATTTATGTTTTATCCGTTCTCTGTGTGTGCTATGTTTAATAAAATAATTTAAATGGTGTTGTCTTGTAATTACTAGCATCTTAGATTTGATGAAATGCAGAAATGTGTGTGTGTGTGTGTGTGTATGTGTGTATTTTGTGTGTGTGTTTCCCTTTCTCTCTTTCCTAGTATGTAAGCTTCCCTAATTAGGGGCATCTATCTTGCCTTGAGAGTTAGAGTGGATGTAGCAGGAACATAACACACTTTTGGATTTACAAAATAGTCTCTTGATAATCCAAAGGGAAGGGCTTGAGAGGAGGAGGACATAGAGTTTATGCCATAACCGCACAGGTGACAGGGAATGGAGAAAGGGCATTGCCTACGGTCCAGCAGAGATGAGAGTCACCACAGCTGGAGGGAAGTGGAGATGGTGAGGAGAGGACCACACCTGGCAGAAACCATGTGCAACAGAGTTGAATTAACATAAAGACGCAGCCAAGCACTCTCTGAGATGAGTGCCAGGATTGGTACATCAATGTCTGGAAAGAGTTATGGGGTTTATTTCGAGGTATTAGTATCACATGCACTTAAAAAATTATTTATGCTTTTTTTGTATTTTCTAAGTCTTCCACAATTAACATGATTTTATTAAGACAGTTCTTTTCAATTAAAAACTATAGGCTGGAATCCCACCCCATGTTAGGTTGTGTATGGTACCGGTGTCCAGTGGGGCCTGGGGATGCCCTTATAGTCCAGAGAGTGTATTTATAGCATCTTAAATCTTCTACCCTGCACACAGTATTCGGAACACCAAAAGCAAGGTGGGCACCCAAAGCTTCCAGTTGAGAGAACTATATGCAGACCCATCATTCTGAATGGCCCAAGCTCTCAGTTGCCCAAACTCCCACTTGGTGCTTTTTGTCTTCTGTAGCACAGTACGGCTGTGTAGAATGTTGGACAGATGCAATTTGTTGGAGGCAAACATGAATTTGGTTTAAAATGCTCCTTTTTCGCCAGTGGCAGCAGCTTTTATTTCAACCACTACACAGCGGAGCACATCACCATATGGCACCCACCTGCGTCCCTCTGTGAATGCCTTGAGGACACTTCAGTGTATCGAAAAATAAAACATACTTGGTGTCCTCGGGGAGCTCACAATCCCCCCAGAGAAGCAGACTGTATACAACTAATCAAAACACAGGGCGATGATTATTGTGGCAGAGGAATGGAAGTACATATTTTTCTCTCTCCACTCCCACCTTCCTGTGGCACGTACCAAGGCTAGAATAACAATAGGAGAAAGATATTCTTTTAGCAGAATAATGCATAGAGGATGAGGGAGTGGGGGTCTCATTTCAGCAATGTGATCGATCTGATTGCTTTTTTGGTAGTTCACTGTGAGGGAGCCCAGATCCTCAAGGGATTTGGACCCCCTCTTTATGCCCCAGCCTCCAACTCAGCAATGGAACCAAAGGAGGAGCCAAATGGCTGAAAAATTACCCTGGAAACTGAGCACGCGGAGAATGAGAATGGCTTTAATAAGCTAAGAGTCCAGTGGGAAGAGGAAGTGTAGAGTGAGGCTTCCTGGTTGGGTATTACCCCAAGGACTATCATTCCTGGTGATCAAGAAGAATGTTCTTGTAGCCACTGGGGTATCTCGTAAGCGTTGGTACAGTATGATAAGAAAGAAACAGTCCCAATCCCAAATGCAGGTCAAGACTGTTTGGATAGTCTTTTGGATTTGGGATGGCGGGTTAACTGGCTATGCATGTTTATTTATGGGTTTTATAACTACACTCTTCTGGATAAAAGGCATAGTTTAGAGCTACTCGCTCAACATAAATAGCAAACATCTGCTGTTTGCAAGGTGCTGTCCTAGGTACTGAGTATTCAGCCGTAAACAAAACAGAAATCCCTGTCCTCTTGGAGCTTATACTCTGTGGAGGAGACATGGCAACACAAAGGAAAAGGTGATTGTTGATGCCTGAGAGAAGAGGGATTAACAAGGCTTTTCAATGAATACAATTTTGAGCTAGACCTTGGAGGATGAGGAAGGCACTGTCATAGGAGAAGGTGGCAGAAGGCAGCGTGAGAGTAAAGGCTAGGGGCCATGCTCTCAGGTGTATCTAGAGACTGTGTGTGGTTGGGTGTGGGCTGGACCTGAGAGGTTGATAATTGGTTGCACAGGGTGAATTGGCCCCCCAGTCATGTTTGGGTGGTCACCGAGTTTTTAAAAATCTGAATGTAAATGTCTTCAGAGAGGCTTGCTTTACTGTTCACTGCACCCCCTACCACTTCTCTTTTACCTCATGCCTGTCCCACTGGCCCATTTCTCTCACATACATTAAGTACACATAGTGAGTTTGCAACTCATCAGCTAGAATTAATTTTTTCACTGCAAATTAAAAAAAAAAATAAAGTGTAACCTAAACACAGCACAAAGCACAATTCCTAAGTGCATGTGGTGCCATGAACGTTTGCAATCTGAACATAACCATGGGACCGGCACCCAGTGGAATCCTTGCTGGTACTACTCAGTTCCCACCATCACCACTTTGGGTCACTACCACCCCCAAGCGTACCCGCTCCCTGTCTTCTAACAGGATAGAAGATTTTGCTTGCTTTTGACCTTGATGTATATTGAATCGTACACGAGTATGCTTGTGTCGGGTTTCTTTCACGCAGCATTTTATTTGTCATATTCATCCACATTGTGGCCTGTAGCTGTTTGTTCATTCTCATTTCCATACTCCCTTGTACGATGATATCACAACATGTTTATCCATTCTATCCTTCCTACCATTGGTGGGCTTCTTGGTAGTTTGGGGCCATTTTGAATAGTGATGCTCAGAAAATCCTTATGTGTGTCTTTTATGAACATATATGCATATTTCTACTGCACATATACCTAGGAATCGGATGACTGGGTCTTCATGTATGTATATGTTCAATTTGAGTAGACACTGCCAAATAGTTGTTCACAGTATTTGTACAAATTTACATTTCCACCATCAATAGATAAGCACTCTAGTTCGTCCACAGCTTCGCCTTTTCTAGAGGTTCAGTTGCATGGTGGAGAATGGGTGGAGAGACACAATGCTGGAGACATTGACAGCAAAGGATGTTGCAAGATTTTAAGACAGGATGCTACAGCAGTTGGTTATTTATTCATTCACTCTTCCAACAACTATTTGATGAAGATTTGCTACATATCTGATACTGTGCTAGGATCTGACAATACAGCTGTAAAGGGATGGAGAGAATTCCTGTCCTCATGGGGTTTACAGTCCATTGGAAAAAGAAGCATCCATTGTCAGAGCTGCACCACCCGTACCAAGCCCTTGTTTTCTGATTTCCATCCCAATTCTGGCTTACAAATGGATTTCCTTTAGATCCTGTCCAATTTCTTTCTGGCTACTGTTTTCCGTGCCCCAGTTAATTTGACTGGCTTCCCTGGGGGAGTATTGACTACTTGGACATCTAGATGCATTTAGATTCCAGAACTCCAGTGTTGTTCCTGGAGGTCAATTGGTGTATGGACTGGATCTTTGCAGCTTGATAATTCCGGATTTCTGATCTATCATCTCAATTTATCTTGCAGTAAAAGATGAGGTCGGTACGTCAGCCACCAGGGAGCCCTCATTAAATTCATACTTTTCCTTGTTGACTGACCAACCAATTTTCTTTTTTAGGAGCTTCCTTCCCTCCCCACATCTCCCTTCGATGATTGGAAGTTGTAAAAGCCGTTGTTTTTACCTGAGTCATTGTGTCCTTGCTCGTGAAATGCCAAAAGTCAGTTTTCTCATAATGCCCAGGCATGAAAAGTAGTGATCCCATTGGCAGAAGGTAGACCAGACAGTAAAGACTTTCCCCATGGCCCACAGTGAAGACATTGTTTATGTGGCTTCAAAGTGATGGTTGGAACTGCACCAAATTGGGGAGGGTCTAGAGCATCGTGGAATAAGGGTGTGGGGCAAACTTCGCTCCACATTCAGTTCACCACAGTTAATGTGCCAGGCATTTGTGCTGGGCGTTCACACCATATTGGTGAACAACTCGTGGTTCCTACTCGTGCCAAGCTCAGTCTAGTGGGGGAGACAGATATGCCAGCGACAACGAAAAATACAACGCAGAGTAGGAATACTACCCATGGAGAAGTTCAGTGTGGTAGGGGATGGTAAAGTGGGGGATCCACTGACTCTATGGTAGAAAGAAGGCTTTCTGGAACAAAAGCCACTAAACTGAGACCTGAGGGAGCTCTGGGAGTGTCGGAAAGTGAGGAAGCATAGTTCAGGCAAAGGGAACAGGGCATGCAAAGTCCTGGAAGGAAGAGCGCATGGACGAGTGCAGTACGACTGGGTGGGGTGCAGGAAATAAGGTGAGGCGAGATCATGCTTTAGAGGTGCACCCTTTAAGCCAGAGTAAAACATTTAGGCTTCTTATAAATAGAGAGGGAAGCCAATATCGTGAACGCTGTATTTTGGAGTATCTGCCCTGCTGACTGACTTAGGGGCTCGTTTGTGAAATCGCTGTGTGTTTTCTCCACAATTTTGTAATATATCGTGTAGCATGTCTGGCACCAGGGAGAACGGTGTCAGGAGTTAATGCCCAGATGGACACCCTCAACTCCTGGCACCTGGGGATCGTTGAATAAATGCCCCAGCCTCCTCCTCCTCTTCCAGGGAGACCACTTAGAGGTGTGTTTTACAGATTTCTCGGAAGACTTCTAATAGGATTGAGCCCTTGTAGCCCACTTTGGCGATCACTCACTTGGTTGACACTTACCCTTCTTTGGCTCACTTTCCCCACTTCCTCACTTGAGCTTCCTGGGGTCACCTCTCAAATTAAACTACTTTCACCCACATCAGCACCTGATTTGGGGGAAACCCAAACTAAGACAACTGCCTGTCTCTAAAGTGAAATTCATCAACCTTACGTAGCCTCTGTTTTTTAGTATCTCATCTCAAGCATACCTTCCAAATGTGGTGAAAACCTGCTCTGCTTCCTTTTCTTTTCTCTTGTCTTCTTTTCTCTTCTCTTCTTTTCTTTTCTCTTCTTTTATTTTCCCTTCTCTTCTCTTCTGTTCTTTTCTTTTTTTATTGCACAATGTGGTAAGTAAATAGGAAAAACCCCTTAATTTTACTTACATAGGTAAAAAAGACTGCCTGAAACTGACTCCTTCTTTGAGTCAGAAGTCCAGTCTTTGGGCTGGACGGTGGGCCCCTTAGAGCCCCCTTCTGCCCACAGGCCCATTTTCCAGATCGAGAGAGAAGAGTTTGGGAGTTGTGCCTTGTCATGCTTGTATCCACAAGGGAAGCGTCTGGCCTTCCCTTGGAAGGGAGTTTGCAAGGAAGTGTGTGCAGAAAATCACCAGCTTTTCTTTCCCTGTGTATTTTGCAGGGCTGCTTTTTCATTCCACGTCACAAATTTGGGAAGGCCCATCTGCCTGTTTGATTAATGGGCCCTCTCTGCGAAAGCAACAGAGATAAATGTCCTCTAGGAACCCGGCACAGAGAAATGAAGAAATAGGATGGCTAATTTTCAGCCATTATTTTGGAGTCTGAACTCCTTTCCCGCATCAATTTAGCTATTATTTCAAAAACTAATTAATCTTCACTCAGGCGGCTCCAAGGGACCTGTGTTTAGATAATTAACAACCCGTGGATTATGAAAAGTCTCACTTGCAAATTTGGCTACAGCATTTGGGTAGAAGAACTCTTTCAGTATTATTCCATTGAAACCCTCTTCCATCCATCCTTCATTTCCTGACAATTAAGAACAAATAATTAACCATGATGGATTTTGCTTGCCTACTTGCTGCTGAAATAACGTTTTCCCTTCCTCTTTGTTCTTAAACCACCTCCATCTGAGGGTTTTTGACCAGCTCTGTAGATAATTGCATTGAACCAGGTAACAGTAAGTTTCAGTCAGTATTAACACGTATCAGGAACGTTTGGATTTTGCCTTGTGTGGAGAGAGGAAGGAAATTCCCAGGGCTCCATCCGAGAAGCAGCTTGTAATTCCTCCTTGGGGCTCAAAGAATACATACAGCATTCAGGTGTAACTATTTGTAAAATGTTTTCTCTGCCAAGAGTGAGGAAGGATGTAGGCTAGACATGAAGGATGATTTTGTGACTGAAAAGCTTGAGACACCTCAGAACAAGTTACCAAAAGCAATGTGAGTTTCTATGACATTACAAAGCCACCCCCTCCTGGAAATTTCATTTATTCAAC
The DNA here is from genome assembly GCF_036562045.2 of Rhinolophus sinicus. Lineage (NCBI taxonomy): Eukaryota > Metazoa > Chordata > Mammalia > Chiroptera > Rhinolophidae > Rhinolophus > Rhinolophus sinicus. Next base: position 27,795,981 of record NC_133765.1, on the reverse strand, counting down.
AAATTGGGTACCTACTGTGTGCCAGGCACTGTAGACATTTCTGGAAACACTGTGGCAAAGAAATAAAATGCTATTCCTGCCCTCGTGAAACTTAGAGTCTAGTGAGGTCAGACGTTAATGAAATGATTCCTCCAATTAAAACAAAAAATTACACCTGGAGAAATGAATGCTATGGAAGCATTTCATAGGAAGACCTGGCTTACAGTGGAACTGGGGGTAAGAGGTTGGGGAAGCTTCCCCGAGCAAGGAACATTTGAGCTGATATAAAGGACAAGTGTTAATTCTTGTGGAAAGAACATTGCCCCCAGAGAGAACAGCACGTGCAAAACCTGTGAAGTTTCGAAGGAGCTTGGGTGGACAGAAATCTGAAAAAAAAAAAAGAAGCCAGTAGATTTGAAATACAGAGAATAAGGGAGGAAGAGAAGTTCAAGGTATATTTTATTTTCAAAGTTTGTAAGTTTGTATAGGGATTTCCTCATTTGAAAATTAATACTCAGAAAATGAAAAGCTAAAAAATTAGGGGGAAAAGTGGAACACAGTCTTGCAACATTCAGTTGCCTAAACACATCTCTGGAATTTCAGAATCATAGACCTTGAGAGGTCACCTGGGCAAGGAAACTAAAGCTCAGAGAGGGTAAGTGACTTGCTAAAGTCACACAGCTAATTAGTGGCAGGTATCTTACCAGGAGTGTACATGTGATTGGCGGTACTCGTGAAGGTTTTAGAATGTGCATCTACAAATATATTCTATTCGAATAGTTAATATTTAATTAAATGTATCAGGAAAAATATAACTGGTTTATCAGACTTTTGACCTCATGGATGATATTGCTTAGATTGTGGTTATGTGGGAAAAAGTGAGTTGGTTTAAAGTAAACCAAAATTTAATAATACTATCATTGATACATAAATATGGCAAAACCCACCAATTTGTTAAGCAAATGGCTGACAGATGGGAATGTATACACCACACCAGGCTGATAGGAGACCCTCTGCCCAGAGGGGTTTAGGGTAAATTATTAGGGTCAGCAGATTTCTCAGCTAACCTCCGAAAGTTTCTTTTGTACTTCTGGTTGCAAAGTAGTCCGGGCCATTTTTAGCATGTCTCTTTCTCTGTTTCCTCTCCATGAAAACATTCCCCTTGGTTCAGCTCTCTTCGGACTATGTGGGGAGAAAGTAAAAGGTGACTGACTTCATGTAATTCTAAAAATAATCGCCATGAATGTAACTTGGGTCATGTTATGGCAGGCAAGTGATTTGTAAAGGGGGCTGTCAGCATTGTTTGGAGACTGGGCCGTTAATGAATGTGAACTTTCGCAGCAGATTAAGGCATTCTGGCAGGTAAACCTCTTAGCAGGAAGATTATGCTTATTAGGAAGCCTTAATTTACTTGGCTGCCTTTGGTCTGGGTTGGTTCTTCAGGAAGATTGGCTGCCCCTCCTCATAAGCTTTCAAGATAAGGCAGGCAGGCACGGGAAGAATACTGCTGGTCAGTGGATGTAAGTTTCTGCTCAAAAGTTTTTCTTCTGAGAGTAGATGTGGCCAGGGCTGATTTAGCCATTGGCACAGGAAGTGTAGTGCTTCGCCTCAACAAACATGTTTAAATGTCTTCTACAGTCAGAAGAGAAACATGAATATAATCCAGCCTGGGTTATAGCTGTCTTTATGCCAACACAGCCATAAAATATGATACACACACACACACACACACACACACACACACACACACACACGGGTGCCAAAAAATGTATACACATTTTAAGAAAGGAAAAAACTGTTTAAAATTGTGATACAATGAGTGTTGCTAGAAGCATTCATTTTATTAACGCCATCTTTTGAGCGAATGTTATATTACACATTGCTACCGTAATTCAATTCTACTTCAAAAAGTAATATGTAGATAACATTTCTTAAAATGTGTACATTTTTTGGCACCCTCAGTGTGTGTATGTATATATATATATATATATATATATATATATATATATATATATATAGAGAGAGAGAGAGAGAGAGAGAGAGAGAGAGAGAGAGAATGGGACTCACGAAGCCAAAGTGTGTGAGACCCATAAAAGTCATAATGTGGCCCTGGGTGTGGTAGAAATCTTTATTTTGTCTGCCCTCCAGCTAATTCCTCTTCTTCTGGACACAAAACCTTAATTTTCCTTGGGGAACCACTCTTTCTATTTTCTCAATCCTGTGAGACTCAGATGGGCTTTTTGCAATCCTGGCTCCATAAATGATCATGTGACTCAGGCCCAGCCAATCAGAGGCCCACATCTCTTGAATACTTTTCTGGGGCTCCAGCAGTAAGAGTTTGGGGATTTTAACTTCAGAGCTGAGTCACCTCTCTAAGCTCTCTCAAGAGAATCTCATTGGTTCTCCCTCAGTCAGTGGGGTGGCCGAAGAAAATTCTACACACACGATTGTCAAGTCTCAGTGCTGTGTGGGAGTCGTGCTGAGCAGATGTCAAATACAGGTTATTTGCTGGAAAGGTTTCGTGTTGTTGTTTTTTCTGGTTGGGGAGCTATGGAATGTCAGGTGACATAGCTTGGCTTCTGATTTTGACTGAGAGACTTCACCAAGCTTTGATCTAATTCAAAAATTCTCAGACTGTGTTCATGGGAAACTAGTGTCGGTGGGGTGCTTGAAAGTATTTTGTGGTTGAGTATGTTTGGGAAATGCCAGCTTAAATGACATAATTCAGACTTCTTTAGTATGTTCATGTGCATTATGAATCTCCAGAGGAGGGGGAAATAGAAGGTCCAGTATTTCCTAAGCTTGTGTGACCACCAAACTAGGCATTTCAAGGAATTCCTAGCTTTGAAGGAAACTATTATTTTTGAAGAATGCAGTTTAAGATATGCTGCTCAAATGCATTACCTGGAGAGCATTAAATGCTATAAAGGAAAAACATTTAAGAATTTAAAGCCTTAACAATGCCCCTTTTCTTAAGGATGCATCCAGAATTTGACAAGTTCAGTTTTTCCTATTAAGAGACCTAGAATCTTGTACCAGCTCCAACAACATTAAAAATAATAAAAGGCAAAAAAAAAAAAAAAAAGGTAAGAAAAAGCAACCTTTATCTAATGCTTATTCTAAGCTTCTAGAAAATTATGGTAAGAGGTTTATGTTCACTGTCTCATTTAATCCTTACCGCAATATAAGGCGATATGTACTGCAATTAGTCCCATTTTATAGCTGAGAAAACTGAGAGATAAAGTAACTTGAATGTGGTAGAGGTAGAATCTGAATCTAGGCAGGTTGACTCCAGAGTCCTGCCCCCAACCCCTTATTCTAATGCTAAAATAATTTGCATATTATGTTAGGGAAGTCTCTTCTCTTATGGACCCTCAGTTTCCTGATCTGTAAATTGAAGGCAGCAGACTAGAGACTTTTAAAACAATCGACTCTATCTAGATTTTCCATGGTTGTGTGATTTGATATTTGTTAACATCACCTTGAGGAAAATGGCCATTGATCAAATATTTTCCTTGCTACAAGACGAGGTAAGTTAGTACATGGAAGAGAGTGGAGGTAGAACTGGGAAACTTCAGACAACTGCCCAGAATCAGGGGCAGCAGCTCTGAATGAAGGTCTCACTACTGCAAAATGTCATGCCCGTGAGTGAAGAGAACCTGCAAAAGTGAGGTCTCTGGAGGAGTCTCCATTGATTGCTAATCCAAATTTAGCCAAGGTATCAGATACCCAGACAGACATCCATGGCTGCTCTAGAAGCCCCAGCTTCTTTCCTGGCAGGGAGTGGTTGGGTGTTCGAGCCAGTCTCACCAGTTCATTGGTTTGCCACCCATCAACCTGAGGCAGGAGAGCCTTGAGCCATCCCACATTTTTCTGGCTGTGCATTGCTCCCATGGGACAGGTGTCATGTGCCAGAACGGATGCTTCCTTCCAAAGCAGGTGGACAGAATAGAGGAAGCATGTTAAGGAAACCCTTGGTGATACTATGTATCTCTGGACCACTTTACACCTTCCATCTCCTGCGGGCCTCACAATGACCCTGAGAGATGGGTAATACTAAAAACAGCTGAAATATGTTGAGTACATACTATATTTCAGGCGTGGAGATAAGTGCTTTCAATACATTATTTCATTGAGGTCCTCATAGTTAAAATGACCATATATTCTGGTTTGCGTGGGACCATCCTGACTCACACCTGCTATTCTTGCCTTATCATTATTACAACCATTTCACCCTGAAAAGAATGGTGTTTTGCATAGTAAATTATACAGTCACCTTAGTGTGGTCAGACTGCCTGGATTGAATCCTACTACTGCTATTAAGAGCAATTTCTTCCCACAAAATGAGACTAATAATAGAAGTATCTCTTACTGTCTAAATTATTTTTATCCAAATTAAAAAACTAAATAGATCAATATAGCAAAACATATCAGTAGAGATCCATAGGATTGTATGCGTGTGTGTAAATATATAGCTTAGCAGAGTGCCCAGCATGCAGCAAGTGTTCTATAATGGAGTAAATGTTACTTCTCTGTGTTTCCATCTGTAAAATGGCAACAATAATATCTTACATTTCTGGTTCCATAGTAGGTGCTCAGTGAATGTTTATGATTATTATTGTAATCTCTCTAAATACAAGCATGTTTTTCCCAAGCTCCCTCTAAGGAAGATTGCCATATTTCAGATAAAAGAGCTAGTTGCCTCTCTCCACTCAGTGGTTTTTTTTAAAATAAGATTTTATTGGGGAAAGGGAACAGGACCTTATTGGGGAACAGTGTGTACTTTGTGGACTTTTTCCAAGTCAAGTTGTTGTCCTTTCAGTCTTAGTTGTGGAGGGCGCAGCTCAGCTCCAGGTCCAGTTGCCGTTGCTAGTTGCAAGGGGTGCTGCCCACCATCCCTTGTGGGAGTCGAGGAATCGAACTGGCAACCTTGTGGTTGAGAGCCCACGCTCCAACCAACTGAGCCACCTGGGACCTGAGTAGCAGGCTCATTGACTTCATTCTAGTTGCGGAGGGCGCAGCTCGCTGGCCCATGTGGGAATCGAACCAGCAGCCCTGTTGCCCAGAGCTTGCTCTCTAACCAACCTAGCCTCCCGTTCGCTCCAGTGGTTTTTGTTGTTGTTGTTTGTTTTGTAAAATTTATTCCCCCTGGTTAATAATGTCAAGAAGAGACAATGCCATGCCCTAAATTGTGGAAGAGGTCCTGGAGAAATTGACTGTGGAGGATGCTGGCAGGGTGCTCTCCGAGGTCCTGATGTAATGTCTTATTTTGTACCCAGAGGACATTTTGAGATACTTGGGTGCATTTTGCGGTAGACAAATAGATGGTTTGTGTTCGAGGAGTGTCATGGCCCTACAATTGCAGAATGAGCTGAAATATTAATAGGTCTTACCAACTGCTGGGTGATTGCAGAATTAAAAAGGCACAGGAAGCCTTTGGGACAGAATTGCTTTGTGCTAGAACAGAAATGACAGGAAAGGAAAAAAGCTGTAGGCTAGAGAGAGTGGTTGTCTAAATTAAGCAGGGCTGTTATTTGAGGGCAGAGACCACATATTCTCTTTGCTGTTAGGTGAATTGTACCCCTTAGACTATCACTAAGTCACTTGCATCCATGATGAGGGAATTCACCAAAGACTGGGTTGAATTAGATGATGGTCACAGGTAAAACGATGAAGCAGGGATGGTTTAGTTTAAGTACCCTCTTTATACCCTCCATATATTCTCCACAACTTGGATATCCCAATGTCTTGGAACCTACTATCTGGACCTGCCTGCTACAGCTCCATATTCTGTGGAAGAGCCTGTATAGTTAGGAATACATTTAGCTTCAAGTAAAACTCATCTATTGTAGCTTATAAGGAAATATCAGGAGGTAAATGGTTACTGGTGTTGGTTCAGTGAGTCACTTGGGAATGTCAGGGACAGTGTATCTTTTCTTTCCTCAGCCTTTCCTTCATGCTTATTATCTTTATATCACGTGATAGCTGCTTCAGTTTCAGAGATCTCTTATATATTCAAGACAGAAAGTATAAGGAAAAGCAAATGCTTTCTTAGGATTGTGCCTGAGTAGATTTTGTTTACATTTGTTGGCTGTCCCTGGGTCACATGACCATCCTTAGCTGCAAGAGAAGCTGGGAAGAGAGAACAAGATTGTTATGATCAACTTAGACCAATCACAGTCCATTGCCTGGGGTTGACACTTTACGTTTTCCAAATAAGTTTTCATTCTGCTGTCAAGAAAGATGGGGAATAGATATTGCTGAAGCAATTAAAAGTGTCTTCCTTTTTTTTTGGTTCTTTGAACTCGGATATTGTAGTCTGGGGAAACTGATTTCTGTTGTTTTTTAATACCTTAAGGGCCTTGAACTGTACTTATAGCTGCTTAGAAAAATGTTAAAATGAATAAATTGCTGAGTGGATTTCTGCCAAATTATACAATAGGTCAAGCAGTCTCATTTTATGTTAATATATTTTAGTTTGGGGCTAGGATTTTTATGAAAACATACCTTAATTTGAAGGCGTGGTTCTAGTAATGAGGATTTCAGCTAACAGCAGGTCAGCAAGAACAAATCTCATTTCTCAGAGAATATTGGAAAGTGCAGTATCCCTTGGTTAAGACTTGTTGCTTTTCAGTTTTGTGTGGAGAGTCCCAGCATATCAGCCCTGGAGGGAGTCTTTAGTAATGATAACCAATAGGTAGAATTTATCAAACACTTGCCATGTGCTAGGCACTCAACCAGAACTTTAAATTTATCAACTCATTCAATCCTTATGATGAATCTGGGAGGCAGGATACTATTATACTCTTTGATAGAGGTGGAAATTAAGACCCGGAGAGAGTTAGTAACCCACCGGAGTTCACACACAGTGCGACTGGGGGTGCTCTCGATTCAAATCCAGAAGGCCTCTCTATTAATAATAGCTAGCCTCGATTGAGAGTCTTTTTATGTAAAACTAGCACCTATCACATAACATGTTTACATAAGCATGTTACATACATCTGCTCATTTGATTTTCACTACTCTGTGAGGGAACTACAATTCTAATCCTCATTTTACAGTTAAAAAGAAAAAGCACAGAGAAGTGAAGTGACTTGGCCCTGGGTTACAGAGCTTGTGTAGAGTCATCTTCACTGGGTTCTGAGCTCAGGAGCTTTCCTTGTTTCAGGTCTTTTTAAATCCCTCAGTTTAGAGATGAGTTTCAACAGAAACAGGATGAAGAAAAGCTCATTGAGGGTGATTGGATATTAGGAAATCTGTGAAGTAGGGGTTATTATTTTCTTGTTACATATGTAGGTTATGATACATGCTAAAATGCTACAACCAAAAGGCCCCAAAGTACAGCCCCTTAAACGAAATAGAAGCTTATTTCTCATTCATGTAACTGGCAGAGTTTGGTGATTTGAAACTGGCTTCCATTTATGAATTCCAGACAGCTGTTCCACTTATAATTTCTTACCCAGCAGAAACGAGAAAGGGAATATGGAGGGAGAATAGCTCGCTTTTAGGGGTATAATGTAGCAGTTACGTATACCATGCAGATTTTAGTACTTACAGTTCATTGGTCAGAATGTGGTCATATGGCATCGAGCTGCAAAGTAAGCTGGGAAATGTCTACATGGGTGGCCATATGCTCTGGGAAAGGAAAGAGGAGATCATGGATATTGGGAGCGAATCAGCAGTCTGTTACATCACAGGTGAGGAAATGGAGGCTCTGGGGGTAAATATTTTCCCAGTGTCACATAGTTAGTAGCAAATGTAGAACACGCACATGTTGAGGACTAGATGTGGCAGATGTATCAGGAGGTCGGGCGGTAGCTTGACAGGCTAGACAGTGGTGCAGAGAAAGCATCTTGCAAAGCCCTGAGTGGCAAAAACAGGCCACAGTGAAAGAATCAGGGACCTGGAAGAGGGTAGAGTGGAGAGCTGAGTGCTCATTTATGCTGGTGGAATGGCTGGTGTGATTTGAGGCACTGACAGGAAGTAGAGCTTTAGGATTGCACAACTCTAGAGAATACCATTTTCAAATAGTACAGTCGATGCGATGCCTCCTGGAGTTATGCCACATGTTGGCTTTGCTAAGATGGCTCTTCTCCTATGGCCCCATCGCAAGTCAGATTCCCTGGGGAAGCAGAATTTGAGATGAGATTGGCATACAGCTGGTTTATTAGGGAGAGCTCTTGGGATCAGTACCTACTGTGTTTCCCCGAAAATAAGGCCTAACCAGAAAATCAGCCCTAGCATGATTTTTCAGAATGACATCCCCTGAACATAAGCCTTAATGCATCTTTTGGAGCAAAAATTAACATAAGAGCCGGTCTTATTTTGGGGGAAACATGGTTTGGGGAGAAAGATTGAAAAGAGGAGGAAATCAAGTTGTAATTTAGTTTCAACAGAAACCTTAGCCAACATTAGGGAGAGTTCTGAAAATGGGATGACCTTCCAAACTTGTCTCTGAAGCTGTCTTAGTAAGAAGGCTGGTCCTATATACCCTCTGTAAATCAGTAATTAGGTGCAGGCTGCCCAGGGAAGGGAGTGTGACCTTGGGCATGACCTCGGATACGGTAGCTCTCTTTGGCTGAAGCAATCCCTGAAAGAGGCTGATTGCAAAGTGCTCTCTTTTAAAAGTACTTCAGCAGTCAGGATCACACATCCTTCATTTCTGATGTGGGAGTTTGGCAACCCCTCCTAACATCCACCACGCCCCTCAATCAACACACCACCTACTGGTCCTCCATCATGGAGTCTGTATCTTGAAGACTTTGGGCTCTCCAAGAGCTCCCTCATTCAAATCTCAAATAGCCTTGGTTTGGGGAGGGGGGACACCTACAGTAATGGGACAGCCGATACCAAGAATGGATGGGACAAGTTACAGGAGGTCTAACAGGAAGCCAGAGGAGGTACTGAGAGGGAGGCGAGGCCCACTTCCTCTTTCCCTCTCCTTGCTCGAGGCAGACTCTTCCTGGGGTGGGAGCAGGATGGAGAATGGGCCTCTGTGGGGTTCTCAAGTCAGACTTGGCCAACCTCACAATTTTACCCAAGGCCAACCCAACCTCACTCTTCTTTTTGTTTGAATTTCTAATTTTCTGTTTACCAAGATGGTTGCCTGTTCAGATGAATGAAAGTCACAGTTTGATCTGATTCAGAGTTTGATTTTTTTCCCCCTCCCTCCCTCAGCATAACAACTCATGCATCTGAAGCTGCAGCTAAAAAGTGATTTTTAAAGACTTCTCATTGGCAAAGAAATCAATGCCAAGAAATCTCGCTTTGTCTCCCCTCTCCATCCTTCTTTTAACTTTTTTCCTCTCTAACCCCCTGCTAGGAAAGTTTTGTCTGTGGCCATAGAACATAGTTTGTCAGAAAGTTGCCTTGTTAAGGGTCCAGATCCTGCTGGGTGCACTGAGGAGGTGGTGACATGGCCCCTGCAGTTTTGGCAAATAAGCCAGCTTGAGGAAGGGGCGGGATCCAAGAATTCCATCAGGAAGATGGAATCTCAAGACAAAATCATCTTTCAAGGACAATATTATGGTAAAATACCTTCACGGCAGCCTCCAAGGAACAAGTCCCTGGAAGGGGTGGTGTTAATTAGAGGGACAGGCTAGAGAGGGGTGGATGAGCTTTCGGAAAGACATGGCAGAAAGGGCTTGGGTATCCCAGGTGCTCTGCACTCCACGCTCCACTGCCACTCATTTGCTGTGTCGTCTTTGGTGAGTTGGTTAACCTCTCTGAGACTCAGTTTCCTTATTTGTGTCATGAGTGAATACTCTCTTCATGTTTTAGTGAGATAAGCCAGGGAAGTAATGGTAGAAACATAAGCCAGTATAAATAAGAGGGGCTTTTAAAAAAAATTGTGCTAACACTACAACGTGAGAGCTATTCTCTTAACAAATTTTGAAGAGCGCACTGCAGTTTTGTTAACTTTGGGCACAGTGTTATGCAGCTGATTTCTAGAACTTACTCATCTTTACACCTGTTAAATAGCAATTCCCCATTTCACGCTCTCTCCAGCCCCTGGCCACCACCATTCTACTCTCTGTCACTATGAGTTTGACTTTTAATACCACATGGAAGTGGGATCATGCAGTATTTGTCCTTCTGTGACTGGCTTGTGTTCATCACGTCCACCAGGTTCATCCACGTTGTCGCATGTGGCAGTATTTCCCTCTCCTCAAAGGCTGAGTAATATTCTATTGTGTGTATACGCCATATTTCCTTTATCCATAGAAATACATAATTAACCTGATTAAAAAGTGGGCGAAGGACTTGAATAGACATTTCTTCAAAGGCGACATACACATGAACAACAGGTACCTGAAAAGCTGCTCCGCATCGCTAATCATCAGGGAAACGCAAGTCAAAACCACAATGAGACGTCACCTCACACCTGTCATGATGGCTGTTATCAAAAAGACAAAAGATCAGTGTCAGTGAGGAAGTGGAGAACAGGGAACCCTTGTACGCTGTTGGTGGGAGTGGAAAATGGTGCAGCCTCTGTGGAATAACAAGACAGAGATTCCTCAAAAAATTAAAACTAGAACTACTGTATGATCCGGCAGTGTCACTTCTGGGATTAAAAGGGGCTTAATCCTGAAGTACCTGGGACTGGAATACCAAGTCCTCAGAATCTGAAGCAGCACTAATGACCGTCTTCTCTCTTCTCTCGTAACTCATTGTCTCCGTGTTGACTGTGGGACTGCTCCACTCTCCTCCTTGCAGTCCAGCTCCTCTGTAACTCTTAGTTTCTGCTCACAAAAGTACCAGCTTGCACAAGATTTTAAGGTGGCTTCATCTCTACTCTGCCTGATGAACTTGCAGCTTCCATTTCCATTGACTGGATGCCGCCTTCTGTTTCTTGGTTCACATTCCTGTGAGACAGCATCTGACTGGCTCAGCTCATCTCTATGCACTCGGCCTGTGGAATGGCTGCCTGTAGGTCACGTGATTAAACCTAAGCCAATCCGTTGTCCATGGAAGGTGGACTCACATCACATCACGTAGAAGCTGATTGCTTAAGACTCCCCAGTCAGAAGGGAAGGGACATAGGACCTGAGGTTCATCTTCTAGTTCTTTTTAGTGAATAAATGTGTTACCAAAAGTCCTTAGACCCCAGTAGTGAGATAGAAGCATTGGCCTTGGGACCAGGCGATGGTTACAAGTCCTGGTTCCAGCCCATTTCATTTTGATCTTCAGTTCATTTTCCTGGGCCCCCATTTTTACATTCCTAAGTGAGGGGTTGAACTTGAGCACGGTATCTGTGATATTCTCTTGTGTTGCCCCACCCACCCTTCCCAGAACCACCTCCTGAAAATGGCCAGACGAAGAAAACTTAGTCAAAACTGCCCAAAAGAGCAGATTCACGCAGAAAATCCAAACCACTTAGGAAGTGGACGTGAAGTCATTTCAATGCCTTATTAGGCTCCTCGCTTGACTTTCTTTAGCTCTAACATGATTAAGTCTGTTTGGGAAGATAACGCATTTAGGTTGAATGCTTTCCTTGGAGGGTAGAGGCTGAGGGGAGAGAAAGTCGTTAAGTATGGCAGATTGCATTTTCCAACGATGGCCACAACAATGTTTCCAACCCCACGTACTTTTTTTAGAGCCTTCCCACTCCACAGCAAGAGTCTATGTCACTTCCCCCCTTGAACCTGGGAGAACATTTGCAACTGCCTTGAGCAATAGAATATCATGGAGTATGACACTCCAAGCTAGTTCATAAAAATGCTGGGTACTTCGTCCTTGTTCTCTTAGGACATTCAGTTTTGGACATGGCTGCCATGCTGTGAGGAAGCCTGAGCCTGTGGAGACGAACCACGCTCCCCAGCCCCACAGCTTTGGCTGGGTTCCCAGCCTAAAACCTGTACCAACCAGCCGGCCATGTGAATGAGCCATCTTGAGTTCCCCGTTGAGCTGCCTCACCTGATACTACTTAGACCATGGAATACTCATTCCGGCCATGCCCTGCCCAAATTGCAGATTTGTGAGCAAAATAACTGACTGTGGTTGTTTCAGGCCACTCAGTTTGGGGGTGTTTTGTTAGATGGCCAAAGATAGCAGATACGGCATTGACTAAACAAACACTCTAGTGAATTTTCCTAGTTCTGGGAGTGAGGAGGGGAAAAGGCCAAGGAGAGAGAGAGGAGGACAGAAAATGGGCAAGCGGAGTTCATGGACTGCAAAGGGAAGAGTATATCCCGATCCTGAAATAACCGTTGACTTAGCCCTTGCTTGCTGTGCACTGAACTCGGGCCTAAGGGCTTCAGTCTAACCTCTTACCTCTTCCTGAGCGACGGGGACCATTGTCGCCCTCTGACGCTTAGGAACCTGATGCCTAGAGAACTGAAGTCTCTCCCCCAAGGTCACAGAACCAGCAGGTTTGAGAGCTCACATTTGCCCCCAGGTCTGTCTTGTCAGTCACTGCCTAATACAAAATCAAGTCTTCCTTGATCAGGGGCCCACTCTTAACACATGTATAGCCATTCAAGCAGGAAATGTTTTGAGTCCCCATTATGAATCATTATGAATTTAATAGTTCTAATGTATATTCAGTGCTTACCACGTGTCAATCACTATTCTAAGTACCTTACCGACACATTTCATTGAATCCTCACGGTAACCCTCATTTTTCAGAGGAAGGACCCGAGGCTCTAAGAGGTTAAACCACTTCCTCAAAGTCACACAGGTAGTAAATGGCAGATGGATGAGACGATTTGGCACCAATGAGTCTGACACCAATTCCCTGCCTCTAAAGCACTCCTACTTCCTAATTTTATGAGTAAAGCCAGGAAGTAGAAGGAAGGAATGGAAGGAGGAGAGAGAGAGTTGGAAATGGGAGGGAAGGGGAAAAACTAAGGCAAGACACAAAGGAAGGAAAGAAGGAGAGACATCGCAGGCAAGTTTGTTGATGCCAGAACCGGTCATTTCAAATGGAGACATGCTCGGTGGGGGAGAGGTGTACAAATTGTCAAGTCATTGTGATGAAGACACCAAGTCTGGGGGTGTGGGAGGGGACCACTGACAGGACCACCATACAGCCTGCCCTCCACAGAGCTATTCTTCTTCCAATAACATTGTAAAAATATATCGGGTGAAGGGGGAGAGTGCATTGGAGTGAAATACTGTGTAATTCATTTGTCTTCTTGACTGAGGACATCTCCATATAATTTAGCAGTAGGAAAGGTTTAACTGAGTTTTGTAGTTCTTTTCATGTGTCTTTAAAAGGCAGGTTTCCCCTTTGCCAATGGGGGCTTTTTCATCATTCCCTGAACCATAAGTGCGGATCATGCTCTAGAAAAAGGAGAGTTCAAAGGAAAACCAACAAGCCAGAATTTTCACAATCAAAAGCTACCTGCCCCAAAGCGAAAACAATGCAAAATGTGACCTAGAATGTAAATTTTTTCTCTTTACCCAACGCAGTATGAGCATGAACACACACACACACACACACACACACACACACACACACACACACACAGTCTAACACATGTTGTCACGAGAGCCTGGAAGGGCAATAGCTACATTTCAGTCTTGGGCAAAGTCAAGGGGACATTAACCCCTTGTCAGGGCCCTACGTCCCTGCTTGGTACTCGTGACGTGAGTGGGGAACAAAGTCATGACACACAGGTTCAGATAGAGTGAGTGGCACAGCTTTATTTGGGAGCCAATGTCCCTCCAGAAGCCAGTGCTCTGGTAAGCACAGAAGGTTATACAGAATAGAATAGAATTTAATAAGGAACCAAGTCTAAGAGTCAATCGGGATGGAGAAGGTTCCTGGTCCGGGAGAGACGACTGGGCCCACAATGGGTCTGGTCTTCCAGAACTTTGGAGGGTCCCGGAGTATTGCGGCTTGCACCTCACAGGGGACTCTGTCAGATCACCCAGACAAACGTCTTGGAGGATCGTTCTGGAGTGTCTCACTCAGAGCCTCGCACAGGGTCTTAGCCGGAGCGCCCTCTGCTAAGGGACCATTCACGGCATTGCTCTGGGGTTCTGCTTTTATCCTCTTTGCCTAGGACTTGTTTACTGCTTAGGTGAGAACCAGAAGTGGTTTTGGTGAACGTGTTTACCACTCAACTTTGTTATGCTCAGTTGTACACATAAATATAAACATGTTTACTTTCATGTATAAGCTCTCCACATAAACGTGTTTACTTACACTTGACTCTTATCAGTCTCACACATATGCGGCCACATTCCTGTCCCTGCGAGTAAACAACTTGTTTTGCAAACCTCAATCCAACATATGTGATACACTTTATGTGCTCTCCATACATGTGAACACAGCAACACATGTAATCCCAGTACATAGTCACTCATGCATACGTACACGCCCAGAGATACGTACGCAGAGTTATGCACATGGACATACAGACACACACACACACCACTATGGTTCCCTGAACACTGGGTTTTTCAGGCATTTCTATTTCTAAAATTCTCTCAGGTTCTTGGCCCTGAGGCTCGTCTGCCTGGGTTCAAATTCTGTTTCTGCCCTTTGCTGGCTGTGTATCCCTGGTCAAGTTACTTAACCTCTCTGTGTTTGGGTTTCCTCATAAATAAAATGGATATAATCATATGCCTAAATCATAGAGTTGCTTTGATGATTGAGTGGTTGCATCTGTGCTGCTTAGAAAAGTGTCTAGTGGATGGTGGCTCCCCACTATTAGTGATTATTGTGCTGTGAGTGGGGTCAATGCCACTATCATTATCATCATGTGTCATCATCAAAACCTTCCTTTCACTGAACCCTGGTGTGTTATGCCCTGTGCCAAGGGAATTACTTGAATTACCTCATTTAATATTCAAAATAGCTGCACGAGGTAAGCACTATTATTTTGATACATAGGAAATTGAGGCCTGGAATTGCTCAATAACCTTGCCCAAGGTCACCTATCTGGTAAATGGCTAAACTTGGACTTGAACCTAGGTCTGTTTCCTTCCAAACCCTGGTTATGAACTGTATATAACATACAATCTCAGCCATGGGCTACTTAGTACAGGAAACTTCTCCTCTGCAAGGTTATAAGCTCCCCCTGGGACTGAACCTGTCTTGCTCATTGCTGTTTCTCGACACGTAGAATAGGACCCAACTCCAGGTAATCTGTCCTTTGAAAGAAAAATGAGTTCATTCACCTGCAAAATAGGGGTGATGATGTCCACCTTACAGAACTGCAAAAATTAAATAGGATAATGTCTGTGAAAGACCCTGGTGCATATCAGGTGCCCCATAAATGGCAACATGAGCATTTTTGTTGAGTTAAAGAATAAAAGGTGACCCGGAAGCCTAAATCTCCAGGGACTGGAAGAACAACAATGCCATCAGTGGAACAAGGGAGGCAAATTGGGCTGTTTTTAAGGGAACACAAAAAAGTTGGTTCAATGTAAGCACAACATGAGGTACCAGGCATCTCCTATGTCCACATGGAATGACTGAGCAGGCACTTGGGAATGGAGAGATGAAAGGGACATGACAGAAGTGGACTCTCCTTAGAGTTGATGGGTATATAACCCCTAAGATGGCCCCTGTGATCCCCACCTCCTGGTATGCATGCCCTTGTGTAATCCCCTCCTTTTGAGTCTGGATGGAACTATTGATTTGGTTCTAATGTATAGCAAATGGCAGAAGTGATAGGATGTCACTTCTGAGATTAGGTTATAAAAAGGCTGTGGCTTCCATCATGGGTGCTTTCTCTTGGATAACTTACACTTGGGGAAGCCAGCTGCTATGTTGTGATATAGCTCCGTGATAAGGAATTGAGGTCTGCCAACAGCCACATGCGAGAGCTTAGAAGCGTATTCTACCCCAGTCATGCCCCGAGATTGAGATGACCGCAGTCTTGGCCAACACCTTGATTGCAGCCTCATAAGGGACCTTGAGGCAGAATCACCTGCCAAGTCACTCCTGGATTCCTGACCAGAAGAACCTGTGAGACAGCCAATGTTTGTTTAGCTGCTAAGGTTGGGTGTTCTTTGTTATGCAGCAGTAGATAAGGAATATACCTAGGAAAAGTTGAGATTAGGAGGGCGGAGGTGTAGAGAGAGGAATCTGAAGTCAGAGCCTGGGGAAACATCCCCACTGTTGAGGTAGGAAGAACAGAGGAACCAATGAAACAGAGAATAGAGAGTGAGAGATAGAAACAGAGAGTGAGAACAAGAGCGAGAGCAAGAGAAAGAATGAATCATTGGGACCCTGGGGCCTAGAAGAAAGCATTCCAGAACATCAAAGAGAGGAGGAAATGAATCAGTCATATTTCATACAACAGATAGAGTTGGACTGAGAAATATGGGTCTATAGGGTAGGCTAATAATTTTGTACCCTTCACACTGATGTTCTTTAAATATTTGCTTGGCATTAATTTGGAGGAGAGCCTGAGCACTGCACGGGGCAAAGGCCTCTCCTCTCCTGACCCCAACATTAGCTCTGACTCCAGGTTTACATTCCATGTCCAGCAAAACAAACGCCCTGCAGATAAAGAGACCAACCCTCCTACTCGGAGGGCACTCGGAAAACAATTGTTACTGAGGCATGCTTCCTGGGGCCCCCTCGTAGTCGTTTCCCGAGGAGTAACTTATCAAAGTTTACTTTCCCACTGCTCACGGTACTGTCTCTCTGAGAGGACTTTTGAAAGGTAAACACATTTTTCTTCATTTGTTACATTTCCAGTGATGTTTTAGAGTCCCGTACAGACTGGAGCCGTGGGCAGCCTATTGATCAGGCTCAGGAAGAGGGAGCCTGGGGAGAAGCTGTTCGATTGGCTATTTTTGATAACCTTCGGCAGAGCATTTCAATGGGCAGGAGGGGGATGATCCCCGATGACGTGCAGAGTCAATGTATGCTGAGGATGTGGAATCAGTCAGTGTGAAGAGGTGCTTTTGAGGAGTTTGATCGATTGAGGAGCGAGCAGGGCAAAGGGAAATGGCTCTCATTTTTCTTTAATTATGGGGAGGATCTCAAAATGCTGCTCATCAGAGGGAAAGGGTTCATTAGACGGAGACTTTCTTTGTGTAAAGAGAAGGAGCCACTGAGGGGCAAAGAATGTCAAGAGAAGACAGGAGTGAGAAGGACCAAGCATGGCTGAGAGCTTGGGCTTTGGAGTCGGACGTACTTGAATTTGAATCCTGGTTCTACCTCTTTCTAGCTGTGCAACCTTGGACAAGCTGCTTAACCTCTCTGGGCCTTGGTCTCAACTCTAAAATGGGGATAACAATGCTTACCTCACAAAGGTGTTCTATGGGCTAAATAAGATAATGTTTATAGAGTGATTAGCAGAGTGCCTAGCACTTAGTAATATTCAGTAAATGCTGCTACAGTGAGAATCACAATCAGAGGTGAGGCTGGGGAAAATCTGGTGAGGAGCAGAGGCCCGGTGCTGGATAAGTTTTACTCCTGGGAAGTTCAAGAACTTTTCTGGCCAGTGAAATTTGAGGGAAATTCTCCTGGGGGCAGGAGCTTCTGGAAAGTTCTTTTCCTCCTTCCTAAAAAGAGAATTGAGAAGATAATTTTCTTTTTTGAATCTCTTTGGGTGCTGTTATGGGAATTGTGATGCCTGGAGCTGTGGCAGTCATTTGGCCCCCCTGAGGGGGGAGGGTTAATGGTGAGAGTGGGGGAGGAAGGGGGTCTCAAGCCTGAGGATGTTGAGCTGTTGAACAAATTAAAATTCTTTATTATTTTCAGTTGGGCATTCTGTTCATTGTACTCACAAGCACTGGAATTGATAAAGTGTCCTTGAAAGAGGGCACAGCATTTGCAAAAATAAAGAGGCTGGCGGGGGCATGATCAGGGGACTAGAAATAGTTTGGCTGCGGGATAGGTGGAAGGTAAGAAAGAGAATTCTCAGAAGTACAGAAGAAACACGACCGTGGAAGTGAGAAAGAGCTCAGTGTAAATGGAATATTTAATATTATAATGTTAAATTCCTTGATGCTGAAGTACAAAGCAAAGGGAGTGAAATAGTGAATGACAAGGGCAGAGTGGGGGACCCCTGAAAGATTTTAAATATTAGGGACTTTATAAGCATTAAGAATCAGAGGAGGTGATGGGGTAAGATCGCCCTTTACCACTTCCATACTTTGTTTCTAAATTGCGCTTCTAGTCCTTGTTTTTCCTTTGGGATTAAATTCTTACTTATCCTGGGTGAATAAGCTGCTCATTCCTCTCAGTCTAGATCACAGATTTCTGGATAAATGGGGGTCCTGGTTTTATTATGAGGACAGACTAGAACATGTGTTAATCTTCAGCGATGTGATATTTCTCGTGTACTTTCATTTAGCAGCCTTGTCTCTTATTAAATCTAATTAGTTTCTCTGCTGCTACGAGACTGAGGGCATTCTCTAAGTGACAATACGTAGCCTGAGTCAGATGTAGCAAAGGACCTTGTCCAGGGTTTTCTGTAACCCTTTTCAGAGGTTCTTAGCATTTGGACGGAAGCTTGACACTCCCTACTCATTGTCAATTGTTTGCAGGACAATAGACTTTTCAGAAGTTGGAGAATCTTACCAGGTCAGACAGTTAAGTTCGGGAACTCATCCTAGAAAAAGTGCTACATCCTTCATTGCTGAATATCACTATGGTTACCTTTGAAGTACTCCCCTTGGGAAGCTATGCACTGACACCAGTGCCTAGTCTACCCTTCAAAGCAATTTTGGAACTCTTTTTCTGGAATGGCCATCAGAGCTGTTGTCGTATTACCCTTGATGTCCTGAATGTCATCAAAATGCCTTCCTTTCAATATTTCCTTTATCTTCGGGTAAAGAAAGAAGTCATTGGGGGCCAGATCAGGTGAGTAGGGAGGGTTTTCCAATACTGTTATTTGTTTACTGGCTAAAAACTCCCTTACAGACAGTGCCGTGTGAGCTGGTGCATTGTCGTGATGCAAGAGCCGTGAATTGTTGGTGAAAAGTTCAGGTCGTCTAACTTTTTCACGCAGCCTTTTCGGCACTTCCAAATCGTAAACCCGGTGAACTGTCTGTCCAGTTGGTACAAATTCATAATGAATAATCCTTCTGATATCAAAAAAAGGTTAGCTACATCATTGCAACAAGTTCGCAAACTTAATTGTCAGACCTTGTGTGTCTACAATTTAGTCATTTGGCAGATGAGGAAACTGAGTCCCAGCAAGGGGAAATGACTTGCCCAGGGTTACATAGCAAATCAGGGACAGGTGGAACTGGATCACAGGTCCTCTGACTCCCAGTCTATTGCCTTTATGGCTTTGCCAAGGTGAACAGTGAGTGTGGACTTCTGAATGATATCAGTGCATGAAAATCCTCACCAAGGGAGTGTCCAACTAAGACATCAGCCTGTGTGCAGATACTTCTTTTCCCCTCAACACTAGTCTATCCCCACCCTCTAGTCAGCATCTCAGCCTCTCCCTCAATTATCAAATGTTGTAAACATCCAACCGTGTTAAGGAAATATACCGCAAACTGACTGCGAGGGAAGCCTGCAGATCTTGCCTCAGATGTGGGATTTCATGAAGCTGTTGAAAGGGACGCTAGTGAACTGGGTGAAACTCACGCACAGCCTTGACAACCGAGCAACTGGCAGAGTTAGGCAACTCAAGAGAAGAAAAATCCACGGCGATGACTCCACAATGAGAGCGGCACATGGAGGGGATGAGAGTAGCAGAGGATTAAGAGATTTGCAGGAAAATTGATGACGCTCCTCCCAGTGAACTTGCTGTAGAAGTCAGATCGGCGGAGAAGCGTCTGTACATTACTCTGGGATATAATTTGGTTAGAAGAAGGATTCTCTGTACCAAATAAATCAATACTACCATCTTGGTTCTAAGAATAAGAGCGTGGAATTATAGAGCTCCTTAATTATAACCTAAATTTGTATTCATATGAGATAGAAACATATTTTCATCATTTGAAGCTTGATTTTAAAGATAAAGTCTCCATCAAACCCTTTTTTCCCACTGTTTTTATCATAAACTTGGCCGCAGTGATTTAATTAATTTATGTTTAACACCATGAAGTTGAGGGAAGATGGTTCTGGTGCTTTGGCTCAAGAATTCCAGAGTGACGCCTCTGTCATTCTGCATTTTCAAGATTGCAAAGTTGCGAGATGGCGGTCATTGTTCCAGCCTTCACGTCTGCACTCGGTTCAAGAAGCAAGTAGGAAGTGGGCTCGGCTAGTCTTGTCTGACTCTTTATCAAGTCAGAGAATCCAAGCCTTTCCCAGAAACCTCACTGACAGACATCTCCTTATGTGTCATAGGCCATCACTCCTCTATCGTCAAAGGAATCTGTCAATTGAGCATTTGGCTTTCCAGCCCGCAAGTAGTGGGAGGTGGCAAGCGATGAAGGTATTGTGAATGACCAGTGCCACCACAATGTTTCAAGTGGCCGTAGAAAGGGCTCTGGTATTAATTTTCTGTGACAGGAAGACTCACCTGTACCTGGAAATGTATCTTCAAGTCCCAAGAAGCTCCCCAGAAATCAGACCTTGGCACCTATTCAGCAGGATCTGAAACTGAACTGGAAATTGTTTTGGGCACTGTCAACGTGACATGACTTCGGCTTCTAGAAACAGCAACAACCACACTGTGCAACTGGTTTACTCTCCACGTGTAGTATTTCATTTGATTCTTATAACAACTCCCATGAGGTACGTAAAGGAGGCGTTGTTAGAGTTTCTATATCACAGATGAGGAAACTGAAGATCAGAGAGACTAAGCAACCTGTCCAGGGTAACCCAGTTGGAAAGTGGCAAAGTTGGGATTTGAATCTTGGTTTGTCTGACTCTAGGTTTCTTGCTTTGTCCATTATGCTGCAATGCCACATATCAGCAATGCCCAAGTCATGTCCCATAGAAATAGAGCGAAGGCATTCCAAAAGAAGTGAGGGATAATATGTTCAAATATATTTGAAACCTTCTGTGATAAACAGAATTAGACAAAAGCTTCTCTGATATGACATTGTAAATTCTCTAAGAGAGAGCTATAAGGTGCAGGCTTTCCACAATTACTTGACTATGGAACCTTTTTATTTCTATTTTTTATTTTTTACTTATTTTTTTTTTAAAGATTTGATTGGGAAAGGGGAACAGGACTTTATTGGGGAACAGTGTGTACTTCCAGGACTTTTTCCAAGTCATGTTGTTGTCCTTTCACTCTTAGTTGTTCAATCTTAGTTGTGGAGGGCGCAGCTCAGCTCCAGGTCCAGTTGCCATTGTTAGTTGCAGGGGGCACAGCCCACCATCCCTTGCAGGAGTTGAGGAATTGAACTGGCAGCCTTGTGGTTGAGAGCCCACTGGCCCATGTGAGAATCGAACTGGCAGCCTTTGGCGTTAGGAGCATGGAGCTCTAACTGCCTGAGCCACAGGGCCAGCCCGGAACCTTTTTAAATTCAACACCCCATAAGATTATCTGTTCATTTGTTCATCTTTCAAAAATTGTTGAGCTCTGGCCATGTTGTAGTATCCTTCCAGTTCTGGGGAAATATTAGTGATCCAGACCGATCTGGTCCCTGCCCTCACAGAGCCACCAGTCCAGCTTACAGACTACGTCTCCAAACGCTCTCTGTGGAAATCTGTGATGCTTGGTTGGATTCACCTATTCCCAGAAAGGAAGCATCTCAAAGGCAGCCAGTGACCAGATTCTAATCCCGGTCTTGCATGGTAGCCTTGACTTGATTTATTACCTGAAGTCTGCCTGTTGGCTTTCCAGGAATAATAGTGTACATTCTCTACCTTTCCTGCCCCACTAGGAAGGAGAGATAGGTGAGTTAACATAGGCAGAATGTTCTAGAAAGGGGAGAAATAGGAGGGGAAGAATGGTTGACCAGATGTCCTGGTGATGCTTCTGTCCCACAAATTCCCTAAGATCCTCAACTGTCATTACGGGATTGGCTGTTCTCTCCTCTCTCGTCATTGCTCTGACCCCCTCCCCTATTGCTTCCCTTCTCTCTTGTTGCTTTGAGTTGCTTGTTTTCACTGATGACAGCTGACCTCTCCATTTTCAATGCATTTCTGGGGCGAGCGACTGGCTATAAAATATTAAATCCTAGTAAATATTAATGCCCCATCACTGTCACATTAATTCAGCCTTGCGAATTGAGAGGTCAGAATTGGGCTGATGAGTGGGTCTACTCTGTTTACCCATTATGACCATTGCTGCCACCCCCTCCAGGCCCACCACAGCCACTGCCACAATTGCCACCACCAGCAACTACATAAGGGCTTCTAGCAACTGAAAAACCATCCCTTTGGGAGCCTCAGGGACTTTTCATTCTACTTATTCTCTTCACCAACAACTTTCTAGGGCTCAGAAGGTGTCCCCAGTGGGGCCATTAAATTTTAAAGAGCTGTGCTAAAAGGGGCATGCTGAGACACACCCCGCCCGAGACAAATTCTAATCTGGATGGTGAACCATGTTACTTCTCTCTACTCCATCCTTATTTTATTTCTCATCATTGTTAGTATGTTCCATAGAATCATCATAATAATGATGTGAGGAATTGGTGAACTTAAAAACTATTTTCCTTAAGTTCAGAGACGTTGCTGCCTTTCCAGCTGCTTTTATTTCTAGAGGTGGAGACTTGGTTGAGTGGGTAATGTAGATGCACAGCAAGTAGGTACCCATTGTTCCAGGGGAAGAACATAGAAGATATATTTGGGGCTAAATAAAGGTTTTTCCTCCCTGTATTCCTTGTTATACAGATCTTGATGACTTATGGGGAGGAGTTGGATAAATTTGCATATGAACCTCAGAGATTCTTGGGAGAAAAAGAGATTGAGGTTCTAACCCCTATCTTCTGAAGTTTAATATTATTAGAATATCTTTGATGGACTAGGGAAACCTTGACTAAAGTCTGCTGATTGGAGCAGAGCTCTGGGAGCTTTAAGGGGAACTCATGATGAGGCTGGAATGGTGACTTGGTGGTACATCAGGGCCCAGATCTTCTTAGGAAATGTCGTAGTGTGTGGATGATCTTGACATGCCTTCTGGCATAGCTGTCTTGGCACTCTGGGTGTGCTGCAGGATTTATTGCTGTGTGTTTTTGTATGTGTGTGTGTGTTGAAAGAAATTTGGTAATTAATATCCTTTAACATGTATCTATGTATGCAAAATATCCAACACGTATACCCATGTGTACATGTGTTGCCTTATGATATAATTCTAGAGGTGGACATGCTAGGTCAAAGGCTGTATCAGTCAGCAGAGGTAGGATATGCTGCAGTAACAAACAACTCTAAAAACCTTAAAACAACAAAGGATTATTTCCCGCTGAGTTAGGCTTATGTCTTCTCCCTCTGGGACCAAGGCTGATGGAGCTGCCACCATTTCCAACATTGCTGGTCACCAGGGAAGAAGAAAAGAGTTTTCTAGGTGTTACATGGATGATGCAGTGCTCTGGCCTGGAGGTGGTACTCACCACTTCCTCTTCTAACTCATTAGCCGGAACCAGTCACGTGGATAATAACTAGCTGGATAATAACTAGAAGGCCACACAGTTTAATTCCACCATGTGTCTGGAAGGTGGGGAGACAGAAACAGTGTGAACAGCATTAGTGACTATTTCAAGTTGTGTGAACATTTTTAAAGCTTCTGATCGTATTGCCAGATTATTCTCCAGAATGGTTGTGCCAGTTTACACTCCCACCTGTTACACTGACCAGGATTGTTTTAATAATTATGCCATGCTCCTCTACATGGCTGTACCACAGGTTATTTTATCAATTCCCTGCCATCAGCTCTTCTAATTTTTTCTGTTACAGTGATGTGATGAACGTTGCTGTACATACATATATTTGTCCCCTTGTTTCTTTAGCATGAGTTCATAGAAACTGGACTGTTGAAT
The DNA here is from genome assembly GCF_036562045.2 of Rhinolophus sinicus. NCBI lineage: Eukaryota > Metazoa > Chordata > Mammalia > Chiroptera > Rhinolophidae > Rhinolophus > Rhinolophus sinicus. Next base: position 27,772,200 of record NC_133765.1, on the reverse strand, counting down.
AAAAGTGTATGAACACTCTTAATTGTTTCTCCTATCCTATTGCCTTCTCCAAAATGTTGTAACTTTATATCCCTGCCATCAGAAAAGAAGAGTGCCTGTTTCATGGATTTGGAAAAAGTGATGTAATAGCTGTGAATGTTTTCTAAATTTCTTGATTTCAATTGCCAAGTCCAGATGCTTCTGATCTTGGGTGGTCAGAGGTTGAGTTCAGACACGTGGATTTGCATCAGGTGAGAAATAAGAAGGGTAGGGAGAGAGGGAGAGAGAGTTTATCTGCAACCGCCATTTCCAGGTTGGACAGGTATTGAGTGTTGTAGGTTGCTTTTGTCTTAACTGAGAGTGTCTGCCTGCTAGGTTTACCTTGAAACTTTGTCTCAAATCAGCCAAGCTAATGGATGAGGCTCAGCAGATGATAGAAAAATGAATAGGGCACTAGTTGGACACACTACATCAGCAGACTTCTCAGTTTTCTCGGTGGCCGTGGCCAACATGGCCCCACCTTGCTGATCACAGCGTAAGAGGAGAGGGCAACTGGTAAATTGAAGCCATTAACAGAGTGACTGGGGAAGGACAGATGAAGGACAGAGTGAGAATAAAGACTTTAGGATGCAGTGTCTGACAATGGATTTATAACTCTGGGGAAAGTTAAAGAGCTACATGCATCTGGAGGGGTCAAGATTTTGCTACCTAAGACAATAGTGAAAGTATAATGTGTGTGTGGTGGGGTGGGTGGGTAGGGGAGGCACACAGGCGGGTTCTGCCTGAAAGATTCATGAAATATTTGGGAGAAGATGAATTCCTAGATTATAATGTCACTGTTTGTTTCTTGTGTGTGTGTGCGTGTGTGTTGTCTGTTTCCACACTAATGATGTTTACTAAGGAGGCCAGAAGAGAAAGCATTGACCGTTTTAAGTAGAGGTTGCATAAAGCATTCCTTCTAAGTTTTAGTATAGTCATGTGTGTGTTTGCATGTATGCATAAATATGCACACATATGTACACATACATCCTTTGTATTTCTCTCTAGTCCTGCATTAATCAGAATATTTTGGTGGCATAGAATAAACGTAACTCAAAGAGGCTTAAATAACAAGGATGTTTATTATCCGTAAGGAGACCATGTAATTTAGCATTCAAACCAGGAAACTTTTGTTTAGTGCAAATACTCAATCAGACGGTTCTCTGGGACAAGTGTAAACTGGAACCATTCAGTAAAACCAGGATTCTTATGGACTGAATGTTTGTGTCTCTCACCGCCCAAAAAAAAAAAAAAAAAAAGAAAAAAATTCATATGCTGAAATCTAACCCCCAGTGTGACGGTATTTGGAGTGGGACCTTTGGGAGGTGATTAGGTCATGAGGGTGGAGACCTCACAACGGGGTTAGTGCCCTTAGAAGAAGAGGCCAGAGAGCAAGCTAGCGCTTTCTTTCCCACCATGAGAGGATACGTGAGAAGTCTGGCCTTCTGTCGTCTAGAAGAGGGCTCTCACCAGAACACGGCCACTCTGATCTCAGACTTCCAGCCTCCAGAACTGTGAGAAATACATGTGTGTTATTGAAGCCACTCAGTCTATGACAATTTATTATAGCAGCCTGAGCTGACTAGGATGTATGACCACCAGCGTTACCCTACATAGCAAGACATCTCTAGGCAGGGAAGCTCTAGAGGACCAAAGACATGGAGGCTCTCAGTCTTCAGTGGCCAGCTTTTGTCCTTACGTTTTTTCCCCCTTCGAGTTCAGAGATGGCTGCAACAGCTCAGATCAAGACATCAACATGATCAAAGGTACTGACTTTGTAAGAGCAAGAACTACATTTCCCAGAGCCCCCAGCAGACTTCCCATCATGTCCAGTGGTCAGAGCTGTGTCAGGTGTCCATGTTTCCACCAATCACTGACAAGGGCAATGGAATTAGTGTGATTGGTTCTGAACAATTAAGAGTCATACCGCCCCGACCCCTAGGGGACAAGAGAGTTACAGCTCTGCTTCAAGCACTTGGCTGTCAGGAGAGTGAATAAAACTGGATTCTGTTGGGAAGGAGGAAGGGGTGAATGGCTGTTGGGTAGGCAGTCAAAAGGGATACCACTCACCCACTCTGGCCAGCTCGCCCATCTGGAATCAGTTGAGAAGCCAAGCAGGGAGGCAGACATAGTTAATCAATGAAATGCACAAGCCATTTGCACCTACCCAAGGCCGGACAGTGTCTGTGCATGTAATGACTTAATGTTACAAAGACCCATCCTATCCTTTATCTCCCTGGATCCCCACGACAACCGTGTAAGATTGGCAGCACAGGTGTTAGGGTCCCCATTTCTCAGCAGCATCAGGGGCCAGAGGCTGAGATGCCAATGGTTGTGCCAAGTGGAGGAAAACTAGGGCTCAGAGTGGTTAGGAATTTGCTATTAAATCCCAAAGCTACTAAATGTCCAAGAAAGGATTAGAATTCAGTTCTATCTGATCCCAGTGTCCAATATTGAGCTATGCTATGCTGACCTCAAAAGTCAAAACTTTTTTCTTTGGTGGGAGGTGAAGGGTATCAGAAGTAAAGGGCAAGCATCATTTATTATTAGGTTGGCAAGATAAGATTGGTTGGCGTCGTGAGCCATCCCTGGAACTCTGTATTTTTTTCTCTTCCACGTGTGACAGGATATTGGAATATAAGTGCCAGAGAATGATCTTATTAGAGAGACAACTTGAATCTATTTTAACTTTTGTTTTAAAGGACTGAAGAATATAGACGGCAGGAAGGAAGGGAGAAAATCCTTGTCAAACTTTAGTATTTTTTAAAACTGTTGTTAATCATTTTTAACCACAGTGGGGATACTTTGACCACATTTCATTATCAATTTCCATACATTAGAGTGTGCCAACCTACTTTGCTCTGAACTGGGGAGTAGAAGGAAGGGAGTGAAGTGGAGAAAACCTCAATTCCTTCAAAAATACCCCGTCTTGGATAGTATGTATGGAGGACCCGCAGCCAATTACCATCCACCATCCCTTTTTCCCTTCTTCCAATTAAACCTACTGGGGACACATTTCTAACAAGAGGCTGTGTGTGAGTGCTTCCTGATGATTTCATTTTCAACATATTATGAGTGAGGAGGCAGCTGGGAGCAGAGCAGCTCAAATGCGAGCAGTCCTGGGTAATTAGGTTCCCAGCTGCCTTCTTCTTCCACCCGCCACTTCACCAGCCTGCTGCCCTGTCACGCCCTCTGTTGGATTTCATTCCGCTGGTTGTCTTTGTTAATTTGCAGATCTCACTCATAATTATACCATAACCTACACTTATTTAAAGCTTTCTCTGCTGGGACTGATAATGTCAGAAATAATTAGCAAAGTTTTTATCCCCTATGGGGATCCCCTCAATGGGTGACCTTGTAGTGGTCCAGAAGGGTGGACACTGCCAAAGGGACATTTGTCAATGTGGGGCGGGGGGGGGATATTTTTGGCTGACAGGATGACTGAAGGAGGGGTCACCAGCATCTAGTTGAGGGGGGCAAAAATGCTAAACTTCTTGCAAAGTCAGTCCTGCACAATAAAGAATTCTTCTCCTCAAGAGGCAGAGACCCACTGAAAAACACTGCAAAGTGCAGAGAGCAGGAGGGGTCTTTAGCTTCAGTTGCTCCCCTTTAAGAGGCTTCCAATCTAGATATGGAGATGGGAGAAAGGGGGTTCTACTCTCTGTCTGAAGGTATTTGGGGTACTCCTGGCTCATTCTGTTTCATCTCTGGGCCTCTGGGGACCTCACACAATGCCAGGCACGTAGTAGACCCCATCACACAACGTTGATGTGAGTTGTTTATGCCGTATTCTAACCACAGAATGGAGCCTTGCTTCCGTAAAATGTTAACTGAACAGCTACTGTGTCATCAGGGTCCAGTGAGGAAGACAGCAACCACGCTGGGTATTTTAACAGAGTTTAGTGTACGGAATCGGATGTTCAGGTTGTGGAAAGTGGAAAAGCAAGAGCAGAGCAATGAGATAGCCCAGATGTCATCACTGAGGGAGGCAGATTCTGCCCCTGCAGCTGGGAGAATGAGGGGGGGACCACACGCTTATCAAAGCCTAGACTCTGGGAGCAGGGGCCCATGGATCTAGGGCTTCGCCCTCTGCTAAGGGGACGAACCCCTGGTTTGTGCTAGCACCTGTGAAAGAGTACAACAGGCTGATTCTGGGCTTGCTGAGAGCAACTGGAGACTGGACCCACTGCCAAAGTAGGGGCTGGGGGAGTTGGAGGTGGTGGGGTGGAGGTAGGAGTCGGGAATGGGGCGGCAGGAAGGCCTTGTTTTGCTGGGGACGTGCTTAAAGGGATAGGATGCCAGCTGGAAGATGAGCAAGTCCCTTCTCCCTCCTCCAGCCGTCATGTCTCCCCCTAGGGACAGAACCATAGAGAAGTCTAGCTCGCAAAGGAGAAATGTAGTTTCCAGTCCTGGCACCAGCAGCGCAAAACAGTCATGAAGGGCGGAGTTAGAGCTGGGAGGCAAGAGCTGAATAGTAGCAAAGCTTTTATGTAGCAGATTTCATGTTAGAGCTTAGAAACCCAGAGATGAGCAAGATGGATACAGTGCAGGCTCTCCGAGTTTGCAGTCTAGTCTAGAGCTCACAGTCTGGGGACGTCCTGTGAACAATGGCAGACACAGTGATTCATGAGCACACTATGCATTTTAGACAGAACACAAGGAGAGCGCCTCCTCTGGGGCATGATGTTGTTTGGGGCTAAGACGTTTCTCCTGAGGAAGAGACATTTAAGATGGAGCCTGAAAGATGAGGAAGAGGACGTAGCAAAGTTAAAGGGAGGGGCAGAGGAACGAGCAAGTGCAAAGGCTGGGAGGTGGGGACCTGGGAGCATTTGGGGAGCTGAAAGGAACAGAGTGACAGGAGAGGCACCTGGCTGTTGTTCAGGGCTCCAATCACGCCTCTTCTCAAGGTCTCCCTTTCAGCTCCAGGACAGACACTGAGCCCTTTCCCCCTGAACTCAAACTTGACCTCTAGCCCTTAGTTCTGGATCAATTCATGCTGCCTCCTGGGTGGCCGTCTTCTACTCCGCGGTCCTCGTGTTGGTAAGGAACTTTCTGTGTGTAACACACCGCTCCTCCCAACACCCCTTCTCTCTGCTGAAGTCAGAGCAGTTCTTCAATACGTGATTGATTTTACCTCACTTGTAATAAAAGTCACACATTAAACTACCCTTGAAACCTCATTTCTCATCTCTCAAATTGAAAGATATGTAAAAAATGACAGACAGCGCCCAGGGAGGGTACAAATGGGAAGAAGCAGGCAGTCTTAGACAGTGGTCTGGGAGGATGCATTCCCACACGCTTTATAGGGAGGGATTTGACAAAATGCATCAAACGACTTTTCGGTATGCACAGCCCCAGACACTGCAGTTTCACTTCTAGGAATATATTCTAAGGAAATCACAAATGCGCTTAGACATACAGTTCTGAAGATGTTCATAGCAGCATGTTTTAATAAGACTGTACTAGCTAAGGGTTTAAAAATTGGAACTGGACATACAAAATGTGGAATACATGCATAGTGACTTTTGTTGGAGCCTTCCAAATAACGTGATAGAAGAACGTGGCATGTATATGTATATGATATGTATATGTGTATGGTATATAGCATGTATATGACATGTATACATACACAGAGACATGCATACAACATGCATATGCACACACATGCACATGCTATGAATGGTAATATGTATACGGTGTACATAGGTGTATGACGTGTATATATGTGTGTAGGTGTGTGTATGTATATGTGTGTGTGTGTATAAGTGTAGCACCTGGGAGGTAAATGCCAGAGTAATGAAGGTAAATATTTCTTTTTTTAATAGATTTTTATTAAAAATATAGCTAACATATAATAGTCTATGAATTTCAGGGGTACGCCATAGTTGTTCAACACTTATATACCTAAAGAAGTGATCACTGTGATAAGTCCAGCAACCATCTGACACCGCACCACGCTATCACAATAATATTGACTATATTCGCCATGCTGTACGTTACATCCCCAGGACTTATTTTGTTTATACCTGGAAATTTGAACCATTTATCGCCCTTCATCTTTCCAATTACAGTTGACATTCAATATTATGTTATATTAATTCCTGGTGTGGAGCATAGTGGTTAGACATTTACAAAATTGAAGAAGTGATCCCCTGACTAGTCTGGTACCCACCTGGCACTGTACATAGTCATTACCATATTATTGACTATATTCCCTATGCTGTGCTTTACATCCCCGTGACTATTTTGTAACTACCGATTTGTATTTCTTCATCCCTTCACCTTTTTCACTCTGCCCCTGAAACCCCCTCCCATCTCTCACCCCAACAACTCTAGTACCCATCTGACACCATATGTAGTTATTACGATATTATTGACGGTATTCCATATGCTATACTCTAATCCCCATGACTACTTTATAGCAACCAATTTGAGCTTCTGAATCCCTTCTCCCTTTTTCACACGCACTCCCAACCTCCCTCCTATCTGACTACCATCAAAATGTTTTCTCTATCTATGAGTTTATTTCTGCTTTGTTTGTTTATTTTGTTCTTTAGATTCCACATATAAGTGAAATCATATTGCATCTGTCTTTGTCTGACATACTCCCTTCAGCACAATACCTTCTAGGTCCATCCACGTGGCTGCAGATGGCAAGAACCCATTCCCTTCCATGGCCAGGTAACACTCCATTGTTTATATGTACCACCTCCCCTTGATCCATTCTTTTATCAATGGCCACCCAGGTTGCCTCCACATCTTATCCATTGTAAACAGTGCTGCAATGAACATATGGGTGCACACATTCCCTCGAAGTAGTGTTTTGAAACCCAAAACGGTTTCTTTGGATAAATACCCAGAAGTGGAATTACTGGGTCCTTCTTTGTCTCTTGTTATAGCCTTTGTTTTAAAGGCTATTTTGTCTGGTATTCTGGTATAAGTATGGCTACTTCAGCTTTTTTGTGTTTGTTTCCATTTTTATGGACTATCTTTTTCCATCTCTTTACTTTCCATCTGTGTGTGTTTCTTTCAATCTGAAGTGATTCTCTTGAAGACAGCATATGTAAGGGTTTTGTTTTTTTATGCATTCATCCTTCCTATGTCTTTTGATTGGAGCATTTTATCCATTTACATCAAAAGTAATTGTTGATAGATATGTAACTATTGCCATTTTATTATTCATAATTTTGATCTCCCCCCCATCTTAAAGAAGTCCCTCTAACATTCCTTGTAATACTGGTTTGGTGGTGATGAACTCCTTCACCTTTTTCTTGTCTGGCAAGCACTTTATCTGTCCTTTGATTTTAAATGATAGCCTTGCTGGGTAGAGTACACTTGGTTGTAGGTCCTTGCTTTTCACCACGTTGAATATTTTGTGCCAATCCCTCTGCCCTGCAAAGTTTCTGTTGAGAAATCAGCTGACAATCTTATGGAAGCTCCCTAATAAGTTACTAGCTTTTTAACTTTTGCTACTTTTAGGATTCTATCTTTGCCTTTAACCTTTGCTATTTTAATTCTAATGTGTCTTGATGTGGACCTGTTTGGGTTCATCTTGTTTGGGACTCTCTGCACTTCCTGAGCTTCTGTGTCTATTTCCTTTGCCAGGTTAGGAAAGTTTTCAGTCATTATTTCTTCAATAGGTTCTCAATCCCTTGCTTTCTCTCTTCTCCTTCTGGTATCCCCATGGTGTGAATGTGTTATGTTTGATGTTGTCCCAGAGGTCTCTTAAACGATCCTCATTTGGGGGGGGGTTCTTTTTCCTGCTCTGATTGGGTGTTTTCTGCTATCTTGTCTTCCAAATCACTGATTTGATCCTCTGCTTCATCTAGTCTGCTGGTGATTCCTTCTAGTGCATTCTTCATTTCAGTTATTGTATTCTTCACTTCTGACTGGTTCTTTTGTATGGTTTCTATGTTCTTTTTTATGCTTGTTATCTCTCTGTTGAAGTTCTCACTAAATTCCTTGAGCATCCTTGTAACCAGTGTTTTGAACTAGGTCTCTGGTAGGTTGCTTGCCTCCATTTTGTTTAGTTCTTTTTCTGGAGTTTTTTCCTGTTCTTTTATTTGGGATGTATTTCTTTGTTTCCTCATTTTGGCTACCTCTCTGTGTTTCTTTCTATGTATGAGGTAGATCTTCTATGTCTCCCAGTCTTGGCCAGGTGGCCTTATGTAGTAGTTGCCCTGTGGAGCCCTGGCACAGTCTCCCTGGTCACCTGCATTGGCTGCTCCAGGAGTGTCCCTTTTGTGTGGGTTGTGTGTGCCCTCCTGTTATAGTTGAGCCTCGATTGCTACTGGCATGTCACTGGGTGGGATTGACCCTCAGGCTAAATGGCTGTGGGGTTAGGCCACATCCAGAGCTTACGGGTTGCTGCGTGGGGGGCTTACCTCATTGAGAGGGATTCACCCCAAGCAGGCTCTGATGCTTGTTGAGACTGCTCTTTATGTGTACCCCTTGTGGGGCTAATTGAGAGGTGCTCTGCTGCCGTCTGGAGCCAGCCTCCAGGTATGTTGGTTCTGGGGCCTCTCGGGAGGTGCTCCAGTGAAGGCCCACGTTGCCCACTGCCTGTGACCATCTGGGGACTCCCTGGTAGGAGCTACAAAGTGGCCTGTGGTTTTTCGCTGCCTGTGCCAAAGCCGGAGGCACACGGGAGAGTCCATGCTGTGAACCGAGGACATCCATCACCAGTACCAGGTTTGGGGTGGCTCCACAAAAAGCCAGGACACACTGAGTCCTGCTGCCACCTGCCAGCTCCCATATAATTCAGCCACTGATAAAGCCTTGTGCCGTATGCAGGTTGGATGAGGCAGGGTGTGAGGGAGTCACTATAGTGGGAAGCACTGTGGTCAGCAGGTTAATGCAGACTCTGGTTTGGTGCCGGTGCTGAGCCTGGAGCTACTCAGCAAAAGTCTCAGAGCACACCGAGGCCAGTTGCCTCCTGACACTGAAAAATATCGGAGTGAGGTGGCCAGATGGTTCAGCTGGTTAGAGCACGAGCTCTTAACAGCAGGGTTGCCGGTTTGATTCCCACATGGGCCAGTGAAATGTGCCCTCTACAACTAGATTGAAAATAACAACAGCTTGAGCTTGAAGCGGAGCTGCGGGTGGGTGGCCAGTTGGCTCAATGGTTAAAATGCGTTGCTACTAATACCAAGGTCACCAGTTCGAGTCCCACATGGGCCAATGAGCTCCGCCCTCCACAACTAGACTGAAAATGACTTGACTTGGAGCTGAGCTGCGCCTCCCCCGCCCCACAACTAGATTAAAAAAACAACTTAACATCCTGGAAAAACACACTGTTCCCCAATAATTAAAAATAATTTTTTTTTAAAGAAGCTTGTACTGACCACTCCTCGATGTACCTGTATTGCTAGGAGTCTGGGGAGCACAGAACTTTCCAAATCTTTGAGACACCCATGGGGTCTTCACCCTGTATCTCTAAGTTGTATAGTTGATAGGAACTGAAAATCCTTGATCAATTTATTGCCAACCTACTCTGTGCCAGGACCTGTGTGGGGCCCTGGTGTACAAACATGGACCCTGCCCTCTGGAAACTAATAGATTTCATATTGGTCACCCTGAGGCTCTAAGATCTTGAGGGAAAGAGAGGGTCAGATTTCCTCCCTGCTGTCTCCTCAGTTTCTAGAACAGAGCTTAGCACATAGTAGGGGCTCACAAATATTTTGAATAAAACAATGGGGACCAAAGACAAAGGAAGGGACATAGGAGAACAGCTAAGAAACATCAGAAGAGTGAATCTTCTGAATTCTGCTTCAACAGGGGGTGCCTGGCAAGGGTTCACTGCAGCGCATTCTCTGTGACACGCTTCCTCACACATGGCCTCACCCCCATGCCTCAAACTCTGGACAGCTCTCTACTAGGACCGGTTTCGGCTAGACAGAAAAACCGGTCAAGACCAGTTTCTGCTCCCAGAGGAGAGATTAGTGATTCCCCAGAACCTCAGACAGGCCTGAACCCACGTTCTCCTTCCCCAACTTGTCAGTTTTGCTTTTCTGAGAACACATTGAGTTTCTGGAGTCTGTTCCCTTGTGTACAGGGAGGACTCTACCTCTCTCCCCCACAGTGGGCTGCTGTGGGGTTGAATTTAACATCGTGGACATGGATGAGGCCGGAAGCTCGCACCTTTCTGGGGTTCTTTGATCTCTGAAATATCCAAGTTCATGTGTCATCCTAGAATCAATTCAGATCAGGCCTTGGCCGCCACTGCCCTAGGAAAAAAGGACTACCATGACATCTGTAGCTTTGGAAGTCCAAATGGCCGAGGTCTTGACAGGAACAAGAGTTTAAGATGATTTTCTGGGGAACCATTTATCTCCGAACTCCCTAAACTCCAGTCTGGAGGAAGGGAGGAAAGTTAAACACTTAGATACATGTGGGGCTCTGAACATTTCCTCTCTGGGGGCAAAGCTCTGGAGGGGTATTTGGGAGCAGGACCCCACCTTTAGTTTTGGGTTCTGTGGGTGACTCATTGCCCTGGTGAAACCCAGCCGTCTAGCTCCATCTCTTAATAGCCATGTAACCTTACACAAGGGACTTAAGCTTTTGACTTCAGTTTCTATGTCTAGGATAGGGGAATAATAACGGGTGTTTATAGAGCTGTTGGTGGGAGTAAATGAAGCACATATTATAAATCTGAGACTGGTGCCTGAGAAAGGCTCAATGTGTAGAGGAGGTAGAGGTGGAGGGAGAGAGAGAGAGACAGAGAGGGAGAGAGAGAGAGAGGGAGGGAGGGAGGCAGGGAGGGAGGGAGGGAGGCAGGCAGGCAGGAAGGAAGGAAGGAAAAGGAAAGAAAGTTAAAGCTAAAGGAGATGACAGCAGGCCTTGTGGAAATGTCCCCAATGCCCTCGTGGCATCCAGGCTGGAGAGAGCATAGACATGTGGGGGGTATGGTCAGGAACATGAAGTACAGCAAGTATCTTCCCAGTGACCCTGGGGTGCCATGGTCCCTGTCTCCCAAGTGGGAGTGGGGATTAGGAAGAGGGTAGGGAGAGAGGGAGACAGCAGGTCTGCAGGGCTCCCCCGGCCTGGATACAGGTATTGCAGCAAAGGAGGTGAGGACTAGATGAGTCTGTCCCATCCCAGGGGTCAGCCAGTGTGGAGGGGGACAGTGGCACAGGTGACATCACAGTGGGTGCCAGTAGAGGACACATACAGAGGAAACTACAGACCTGGCTGTCCCTCCTCACTGGTGGCATGGGGACATTTGCATCCCCCCCACCCCCCAGCTTCGCATCTTTCCCACTGAGAGGAAAGGAGTGACAAAAATGCAAATCTGATTTGCTTTAACCTGAAATCAATGAGAAAAATAAAAATTACGAACATGATTGAGTTTAGCTGGAAGTGACAAGATTAAATGTTCTGCTTCAGAGAGTTTGGGGGGCTCGAGACAGAAATTAAGTTCAGTGGCAGAACACACGCATGGAAACTAGCCTGTTTTCATTCCTGAGAAGGTGCTTAGAAATTCATAGTCACTACATTTGCAAAGGGCTTGGCACAAGGGACATGCTGCACAAATGGGAAATAAATAGAAATAATATTTTTTTAAAAGCTACTTCTGCTCATGGTAACGACCAGTATTTCCAGTTGCTCTAAGGGACAGGGGTTGGGGTGGGGGTGGTGGCGGCTGAGAGTCAGCCCAGGCTCCGTTCTCTCCCTCCTTCCTTCTGATTGGTCCCCTTGTTGGGCAACGCCCCCTCCTTGCCAAGTCTTGAGAGCAGAGTACAGAAAAGGCAGTGGACTCGGAGTGCCTGCCATCCCATAAATACTTCCAGTGGGAAGAGAGATTTATGGTGTTATAAATGCCAGTGGCAGGCCCAGTTTGTGTTAATAGCCTTATTAGTTACATTGCTGTAAAATCCAGATCACCACACTGTTTAACAGCTACAGTTCTGCTCAGCGGCATTAATTCCATAAATCGAGGCCCCTTGACATAAATCGTGAAGTCCCTGGGACCTGATTAGGAAATCCCTCCTGATAGGTTAGAGAGGGACAGAGGGCGTGAGGCCAACCAACAAGCTTCCAGCGGGAACGGTGCATCTCATGACAAAGCTGTCTCCTGAGTCTGTCACTGTGGGGCATGTCCTATCTGTAATCCCAATGGGCTCAGCCCTGCCCTTGAACATGGAAGGACTGAGCGGGATGGCTGACAATCCATGGGCAGTGACCTCAGAGCCCCATTAGCCCCTATAGTGCCGTTGTGAAAATTAGAAAAAGGTGTCCCCTACAAGTGGCTGCAGCATGGCTTGGTGGGAGGATGGCACTTCTGTGAACCCAGGTCCTTGACTCCATAGCACGTCCTCTTTCTAGTCCCTCCCCACCCTCCTTCCCTCCCAAATGGGTTCTGTGTGGGCTTGGGACACACAGCCCACACACCGGCTGCCCTCAGCCTAGAAATAGCCCGTATATAGGTTGTAGCTTGGACTGTCAAGTGTCCAATGTTTAAAAGTCCGGAGGTATCATGTGAAAATGCAGAGTATGAGTTTCTTCTTTTTTTTTTTTTGACAACGAAGGGGCACCATCTGCCCTCATTTGACTCGTATGTACGTCTGTGGCACTGTTGGCTGATGCAGCGAGTGGCTGCCTCTTTGCTGTGGGCTCTCAGGTCCTGCCTCTGCCTTTTGTACACGTCCAAGTCCACTTCCCTCACTTCTGTTCCCTGCCTGGCTCCTCTGTGCATTTGAGTCGGAAGCCTCTGCAGTGTCAGAGTTTCACTCCTTGTGGGTGTGTACCATTCTGAGAGGCCCTCTCCAGCTGGAGACCCTGCCTTCATGCTAGGGAAACCCAGCTCCGATGTGTTCCCTTGGCCGATTTTCTTTGCTATAAGATGGAGAGGGGGAGAGGGGGCGGGAGAAGGGGAGAAAGATGGTGTGTTAGTCAGCTAGGGCTGCCACAACAAAATGCCATTGACTGGGTGGTTCAAACCAAAGAAATTTATTTTCTCATGGTTCTGGAGGCTGGAAAGTCCAAGATCAAGACTCTGGCAGGGTTTGGCTCCTGGTGTAAACTCTCGTCTTGGCTTGCAGACAGCTGCCTTCTTCTGTGCCTCTTCTTATAAGGGCATCAGCTACCTCTGTCGGATGAGGGCCCAACCCTTATGAACTCATTTGACTGTCACCTTCTTATAGACCCATCTTTAAATGCAGTCACATTAGGGATCAGGCCCTCATGTGAAGTTTGGTGCAACCCCGACATTCAGTCCACAGCGGACAGATTGCCTTTTTTGGTTCCTATAGCAAACAAACGTCTGGTTCCTGTCAGGTGATTCCTGCGGTCCAGCTAATTCCTTGCCAGTGGGTTCTGTAGGAATCCCGATCCCTTTCTTTATAACAAACCCCCTTTGTGCCTAAGCTATCTTCCGTGGGTTCCTGTTACTTGGTGGGTACCTGCTACCGGGGTCACAGCAAGAGCTACACGTGATGGGTACTAATGCATGGTGGTTATGAGCATGCGTCTAGGAGCCAGCTGGCTTCTGCCACTTCATTATTCCCTACCCACAGGCAAGTGACAGACTCTGGCATCCTCAGTTGCTTCTGTAAAGTGGGGATGAAATAGTACCTAGTAGGCTGGGTTATTGTAAGGATTGAATGGCACGATGTGTGGAAAGTCTCAGCAGAGTGCCTAATACATAGTAAGCACTAAATAGATGATTGTTTATATAATCATGAGTTGTTGTTATCATTATTACTCAGTGGACCAGGCGGGCCAGCTCATTTCTAAGGTTTCTTTCTGCCAGTTCTGACGGCCTCATCCTGAGTTTTCACTTAGTCTCAGAATGGGGTTTTTAGAGTGTCTACCATGTTCCTGAAATTGTATCTAACATTTTGTGCAAAAGCGTGTTCTCCGGACTAGAGGAGTCCAGACTTTTCAACAGATTCTTAAAAGGGTCTGTGACACCCCGCCCCCCAGTCTCGGATCACGCATCTAAAATGTAAGGATTCCACGTATTTCAAGGTGACCCTGAGGAAGTAGAAGTCGATCCTCCTGAGGATTAGATCAGTGCTAAGACAGATTTCAGTGTAAAGCCTTCACGTGACCTCCTGAAAGGCTCAGCCGTCTAGGTCCACCATCAACTTTCTCAAAGCAGTTTAGCAGGGATGTGGCTCCCTCCCAGCAGCGTTTTCCCACAGGGAAGTAACAGTTTGGTGGGAGCGGCAAGGGCTGCGGTGTAATTGTGAAAGCTCAGCTTGATATGCGAAAGAGCCTTGTGGTGTGAGCCAGTGAGTGTGGTGATGGGAACCTCCCGGGATGAGGTCACAGGCTTGACCTCTTGTCAAGGTCTACATGGGATTTCAGGGGCATTTGTTGAAACCCTGACCCTGGAAAATGTGGACAAGGAGCATCATGGCCCAGAGTTATCTTCTGAGCGTCCAGTTAAGATCGGGTTGCACCACTCCACAGAAGCCTTTGGTGGCGGCCTCATGTTTCAAGCCCTATTTTCTCAAACTGGAGCACCCATAGCTCTGAAGATGGGTGACAGTGAACCAGGGGAGACAGAAAGCCACAGGGTAAACAGGAAGAACTTCCTGGAACGAACAACTTTCAGAGTTTTTTGGACGGGAGAATTTCTTAGACATTGAAACAACTGATGAAATCACACACACGCATATCCAGGGTAAGACAGGAGCTGCTGGGGACATTTTGCCGTTGAGGACATGGTTCAGAGCTTCCGAATGGACAGCCACTGAATGCTCTGCTGTGTACAGACACATTGGTGAAAAAATTGGAGATGGCCTCAACTTCAGAGTGAAGTCTCACACTTGTTAGCATCGTCTAAAGGGCTCTTCACAATTTAACCCTAATTGCAGGAAGCAAGATGGCCCCATGCAGCTGTAGGCTTATGATCTAGTAGCGGAGCCACACGGCAAAAGGGACTGTCATTCCGCAGTGGTTCGGTAGACAATAAAAGTCTCAGGGTTAATGTGCATTGACATTAATTAGATCACATGCACATCCCAAAGCAATGATTGTGATTTTGATTGGCCAAGCGTGGATCTGGGGGGAGTGGTCGTTAGCTCCATCTGAACCTCTCAAGGGCCGACAATGCAGGGGGTCGGTTGCTCCTTAAAGAAAATCAGGGTACTGTTACTGGAAGAGGGTGTGGATGCTGGGCAGGCCAAACCACAAATGAGGCCAAGCCTCACATACTGTATGAGGTCTGCTCGATCCCACAGCCCACACTTTATTTATATACACTCTCCTCATCCTTTTTATAGAGGCAGGAGCTGAGGTCAGACAGAGAAGGGCAAGGCCTTCCTGAAAGCCACGCACTCCGTTAGCAGCAGGGGTGAGTTTGGGACTTGGATGTCATGATATTCAGTTAAGGCGACACTCTGAGCTGTGCAGGAGACCGAGGAGCTCATTTGCTTGGCGAGCATGGAGAATGGTTATGGTGCATAGTGTCATAATTCCGTTTATTACCTTGCAAACATTAAGACTAACAGGAGGATAAAAAGCAATGAAAACTGATTGGATGGCTAATGGCGGGCAGCAGCCTTCAACCAAAAAACTGGGGCTGCTAATGTGCCTTTGCAGGTGGGTTGTCAGGATGTCTTCTAGGTGAGCAGAAGAGAGGCACCAGAACAATCTGTGGGTCTGGCTCAGTACAACCTTTTCCGTAGATATCCTCTTGCCCTTGTGGATCTAATGTGGCTTTCCTTTAAGGACATAGCTTCTCCTAGAGTCCTCCCAAGCGGTGGCTGTTTGTCTTGCACAGACCTCATACCCTTGGAATACTCTTAGAGGAAAGGTAGGTGTCCTCCTGTCTCATGCTTGCCCTTTCCCAGTCCTCCTTCCTCCTCACCCAGCTCTACATCTCCTGTCATCTCTTCATCACCCACTGTGTTGCGATCACCCCCCCTGCACTCACTCCCCACCCCTACATGCTAATGTAACAGCCTACTCACCATCAACACTTGGGTGTCTCATGAGCAATTCAAATTGGCTATGTCCAAAACTCAGTTCCTGATTTTTAGCCTCCCCCCACCTCATAGCTACTGTTCCCCAAATGTAACCTGTTGTGGTGAATGGCAACCCCGTCCTTTCAGTGGCTCAGAACAGAAGCCCTGAATCCTCACCTTCTCTCACAGTCCATCAGCAAATCCTATAGGTTCCATCGTGACACAGTGGAGTACTACACAGCAATGAACAAGAACAAGCTGTGAATACATGTAACAACATGATGAATCTCAGAGACATAATGACAAGTGAAAGAAGCCAGAGGCAAAAGAGTTCCGTCTATATGAAGCACCCTGTCCTTGTGTAGCCGTGCAATCATAACTCCTGGAAATGGAATTACTGGGAATCAGTGGACAAGAGCAGTTCAATTTTTGATAACTGGAGGGGAGTGGGCTCTTAAAAAATTGCTCCTATGCTGTGCACTTTGTATACATATTGGTATTATTACTGTTTACTCTTTTTACAGATTAGGAAACTGAGGTTGAGAGAGGTTAAATCACTTTTCCAAAATCATGCATTTGGAAAATGGCTAAGTTAGGATACAAATCCTCCCTCTTTTTGTGTTTAAGATAATGAACGTAAATCACTTAGTACCCTCCTTGGTACCGAGTCAATGTTGACTGAATATTGTTATTATTATACTTTTTGTTTTTGTTTTTTTCAAGGTATGAGAGTAGTATTGTGTATGATGAAATCAATAGGTATTTATTAAGTACCTACTGACCACACAGAGGGCTTGATGCTTGGGGGACAGCCATGAATACGTCAGATAAGGTCCCTGCCCGCCCAGAGCTCATAGTCCATCAGAGGAGACAGATTTTGGCCAAAGAATCCAACATGATGAGTGTATGGGTGAGAAATGCCAGTTGAGGGGGGCATTTGGGGGTAAGGAACCTTGTGGCTCCTTGTGCCTGGTAGGTGCGGCAAGCCTGGCCCTGCCCCCTCGCGTGGAGCATTCTTCAAACCTCCACATTAAGTAGAACAGTCCTGAGAAGTGATTTGTCATTATCAGGCCTTGGGGGCCTTTGCTAGGTTCTAAATCAAATTCAGAAGCTGAAGAGCCAGCCCTGAGTTTAGTGTGGATTTTACAGGTCAGTGAGGCTGAACAGCATATCCCCAGCTGGTGATAAATGTGTTGAGATCTCTCTCTGGCTCTGCCAAGGCCACTGTCAACTCAGTGTCTTCATTTTCCCAGACTGTTATGGAGAGGCTGGAAATAGTCATGTATTACTCGTCTCCATAGGGGGACGTCTATCAATCCCAGCTCTGACCCTGCTGGGTTCCCCATGTGCCCAAATCCACAGGGCACACTTTCTAAAGCTCAGTAGTCGTGTTGAGATGACATCATTCCTCAGTCAGACTCAGGCCTCCTTTTTATAAAAGAAAACAAATTCGTAACAGCCTCTTTACTATCCAGAAATGAATTTCACAGATAATAGAATCTATATATACACATACGTTCAAAAGAATCAATATAATGTCCTAACAGTATTATAACAGAATAAAGTGAAAGTAGTCTATAGTAAAATAGTATGTATTTCAATATGTAAATGCTTGGGTATGACGCTACAATAAAACATAATGATATAGCCAGATAATTGCTTATAATCACTGTGACTGTCGCAGCTACGAAGTTGTAGAGATGTGTTGTGTCCCCTACTGAAAAATATCACATACAGCGCTGCCGTCACGGACCTGATTTTCTGAAACAATGCACAACTTTTCATAAGATCCTGTACAAAGAAAAGAACAACCTTTGCCCAGTACCGTAGCACCTCGGTTTTCGAATGTCTCCGTGGACGAACATTTTGGCTTATTAACGCCGGAAACCCGGAAGTAAATGCTTCGGTTTTCGAACACGCCTCGGAAGTCAAACACCTCACGCGGCTTCCGCTGAGTGCAAGCTCCTGAGGCCTCGCTGTCGGCTGTTTGCCAACGTTTCAGAACTCGAATAGTCTTCCGGAACGGATTACCTTTGAAAACCGAGGTTCCACTGTAGTTGTATTCCTTTAAAATTCAATGTATACTGAAACCATGCAGAAAATAACTTTCTGTTGATATGTACAAAGGAGTTTAAGTTAGGCCCAGACGATTATGACAAATTTTTTTCTCAAGGACGTAAGGGTCTGGCAGGACACTTATGGGAAGGCATAGCACACCTCCACGCGTAGCCGCAATCTGAATCAGCCCTCCTCCGACGCGCATTTCCAGATCCCTCCCTAGGGGGCAGCACCCAGCCCACGGAGGACTTTTGCTTCAGGACAAAGGGTGCTTTTGGGCTCAAGGGCTTTTGTGAGACTTCATCGTAGAAACTGTTTAACCAGACAGTACATTTCTCCTTATCCAGTGCTTGCAGTAGGAGGTTTGTTTGTTTGTGGTTTTGCCTTTGTTTTTAAGGTAAAAGGCATTTCTCTGGGTGAGAAGAACTTCTTTTGTTCTCCTGGAGTCCACTGAGGGAGCAGAGATTTATTATCCCAAGCAAGGAAAGCCACAAAAATAAAAGATCTGTCAAAAGCACTAGTTATTTACTTAACACATATTTAATCATGGTAGCAACAATGGCTGCCTTTCTTTTGAAATTTTTATTGAGTTATAATTGACATATAACCCGGTTTAAGTTTAAAATGTGTTGCTTTGATACATTTGTGTGTGACCCCTGACCCCGCTCTCCCTTACTGTTTTTCCATAGCATTTCTCGCCTTCTAAAGGGCTAGGTAATGTACTCATTTATTAGGATTGTTGTTTGTCTTCTTCCTAGGATGGAAGCAACTTAGGGCCAGGATTCTTTCACTGTTTTCCTCATCGATACGCCTCACGTGCCTACAATGGTGCGTGGAGCATGGTAGATGCTCCATAAATATTTATTGGATGAATAAGTGAATTTCATGTAAACCTCATGCAAATCACCCTCCTGTGATGCTTTTACTATTCCCATTGTACAGTTGAGGGAACTGAGGCTCGGGCTATAAAGGGGCCTGAATCACACAGTGAGTGACCAAGCAGCATTTGCGCCTGGTCTCCTGACTCCCACGTCCTCCTTGTTTGATTGTGGCAGCTTGCGGGCGTGGTTAAGAGCATGGGTGCTGGGGCCAAACTGCTAGGGTTCAAATCCTGGGTCAGACTGTTCCTCGCTGTGTAGTAAGTTGCTCTGCATGCCTTAATAGAATCTCTCTAGGCCTGTTTCCACACCTGTAAAAATCAAACACCATGAAAAGACTAACCAATTAAACATAATGTGATCATAAACGCAGAAGTCACATGAGCTCTTTCCGACCCTTAGTTCAACATCAAATACAAGGTCAGGTCTTGACTTTTCTACCTTCAAAACATGCCAGTACACCTCTCAAATTGGTCCCATTCTCTCCATCTTCACCTCGATCACCCTAGTCCAAGCCACGCACATCTCTTGCCTGGACCATTGCAGTAGCCTCCTAACTGTTCCCAGCTTCCACCCCTTGCCTATGAATCATGTTCTACACGCCAGCCACGGTGGTCTTTTATGTGAACCAGATCACGTTATTCTCGTGCTTAAAACCATTACCTTCCTATCCGCTTGAGATCAAAACGTGGCCTCCTTACCTGCCTGCACAGCACTGCATGGCCTGGACCCTGCCTCCCTCCCTGGCCTCACTGCACACCACTGCCTCTGGCCTCTGTCACCGCCTAGGATGCACGAGGCTTTTCTGCCCCAGGGCCTTTGCACTTGTAGCTCCCTCTGCCTGGAATGCTCTTTCCTTGTCATTTATAGCCAGGCTCCAGTGCCATGTCCTCAGAGGACTACGGCAGCACAATGAGGCTTGGTGACGGTGCTGATGGTGGGCATTGGGGCAGGAGATGGAGCTGCCCTCCTCTCCTTCCGTGGCTACTTCTCCTATAGCTCAGGTCCGCCTTGTGTCTCCGTACCATGTGTAGAGTCCCATCCATCTCGGACATCAGACCTTGGCTAGGTGACAGACTTGGCTCCATGTCTGCCTACAAGTGAAACTGCTCTGAACTCCTCCCTGCGTTCCCCCAAGGAGCTTGTCTTGTTTTGCCAAGAACTGCTCAGCAATTGTCACTCAACACCCATTTAATCAGAAGCCAGCTGACCGTGGCACTTTCCTTTCAGTGAGTTCACTGTAGAGCAGGTAAGATGGAGCTTGGTGTTCCTCACCAAGGCTCTGGCACAGATTCAAGGGAAGGAGGTCACTTGGAGTAAGGGATCACCAACGACCTAATGGGTCCCAGCAGGCACCCCTAGATTCTGCTGTGGGTCAGGTCATCTAGACCAAGAAAGCCTCCCCTGCTGCTTCATTTCCAGCTGTGTCCCCAGATGCACCCTGGTCCTTAGCTCCTTATTCAATACTGTGTATTCTGCTTGGGAGGCTTCTCCTTCTAGCCACCTGGAAAATGTCTTCACAGGCTCCGAGGCTCTGCTCAAAAGGCACCTCCTCCTGGAAGCCTCCCCAGGCCTGCGACTGCATTTCTAATATGCACGTCTGCAGTTCTTTCTACATGCCTTTGTTATTATGGCATTTGTGTTAACATGCATGCAGGACTCAGTACAAAGACTGATTGAAGGGGAGTGCCACACAAATGCCAGCCATTAGGATGATGGTGATGGTGATGAGAGTGGTGACGACGATGAAGAGGAGAGGGTGATGGGTAATGATGGTGATGGCAATGCGATGATGGTGGTGACGGTGGTGATTGTGATATAATGGTGACAGTGATGGTGGTGATGATGGTGGTGATGCAGCAAAGACACTGAATTAAGCTCCAATTTGTTAATAGCAGATGTATGAAAAACTTACATGGGTTCCGACAGACCTGGGTTCAGATTTGGGCTCCACCATATTTTCAGCTGTGTGACCTCGGCACCAAACTCTTAACCTCTCTGAGCTTTAGGTCCTCCCTGTATAAAATTCTGATTGTCTCTCCGTTCCCAGTTGTCTCACATCCCCATGGTGCAGTGAGAGAGTACCAAGCAGAGGAGCTGGTACCTAAAAGTGCTCATTAAATGGCACACGTTTTTTGTCCCTTTCTTTTACTTCCTCATAGAATCTCTCATTAAATCCCAGGGAATAGCATATTCCCAAGAAAAGGGGTTGGGTCCTGAAATCTGTTTGCTTTGGCCTTAAAACTCTTTTTTCTCCAAATCAGAGAAATCTCTTCAGACTAGCGTAAGGGAAAAGTGGGGTTTGTTAACAGCCCACATGGCTGACTCAGGAAGCCCGTGGGGGAACAGGCAGCCTGGCCTTCCACGGCCCTGGAACCAAGAGCCAGAAAAGGTCTGGGACTAAAGCAAATTCGCTCTTCCTGCATTCTCTCCCCCAGTGGCAGACCTGGACAGACCCCTCTCTCCACAGACGTTTTCTCTGCTTCCTTGGTCACAAGGTGGAAGAGGGCATCCTCCTGGCTCCTGAGTTTACACCTTCAGTTGAATGGATGTGTCTGACCTAGCTCCTTCATTTCCACCCCAGGTTCCGGGGAAGGAGAATCTGATTGGTCCAGTTTGAGTGAGCTTTCTGCCATGGTCCACCCACCATTGGCTAGGAACTTTGGAGAGGAGGGCTTTAGATAGTATAAAAATGGATTCCAAAGATTGAACGGGGGTGCGACGTGAGGGACATTTTTAGAGAAGACAGACAAACACCAGACACGTTGCCTGCTACAGTGTGGGTTCAGATTTACTGCACACTTCCCAGGAGCCAGGCACTATACTAAGTGCTTCCTATGTGTTGTCATTTAATCCCCCCCACTTAGTCCTCTAAATCAAGCCCTGCTTTTATCCTCATTTCAAAAATGGGGAAACTGAGGCTCAGAGCAATACAGCAATGCACCCAAGGTCACATGGGTGGACCTGGCACAGCCTTTTTTCAGCTGCCCTTTCCGACAGGAGCTGCTTCCAGTTTGATGGGCTCTTGCTCTGTGAGTCTTGGAGGATGAGAGACTCCGTGTGTTGGGGAAACTCCGAATGCCTGATGCTGTCCGTCAGAAAGTTACAAACACCTGAGTTTTGATCACTCAGCATTAGCTATGCTGGTCATATCCTGTATTCCAGAACCGTGTTGAGAAATGCAATTCGTGGCATCCCAGGTGGAAAATTTCTGATTCTCTCTGACGGAGGATGCCAAGGAGAATTGGTCTCTATCCTGGTGGAAACATAAACATCAATCCTGAGAATGAAAGGGGAAAATGAGTCCTGGAAATTGATGGAAAGCTGGCTGTTTGGCATGTTGAAATTAACCAGGACTCTCCTTGTTGATGGCTTCTTGGGCTCTGTCTATGAGTTTCTGAGACACATTTTTTAATCCTCTTGTCATTTCATTTGACCTGGAAACGAATATAGATTGTTAGGCGCTCAGGCTGTAGGATTTACACACAGGGAGAATTGACCTGTTGGGGGCTGGCGTGGCTGTTCACTCACCGACCACACAGTTTCATGCACAGGTGATGGACGTGTCCAGGACGTTGGCTGGTACACAGCGGGTATTCAGCACATGTCCCTCTCCTCTCCCCTTTTCTCTCCTCTCCTCTCCTCTCCTCTCCTCTCCTCTCCTCTCCTCTCCTCTCCTCTCCTCTCCTCTCCTCTTCTCTCCCCTCCCCTCCCCTTTCTTCCCCTCATCTCCTTTCTTCTCTGCTCCCCTCCCTTCCCTCCTTACCCTCCCCTCTTTCCCCTCTCCTCTCTTCCCTTCCTTCCCCCTCCCTTCTTCTCTCCCCGCTGCACCTCTCCTCTCCATCAAACCTCATGGTATGTTTGGGAAGTTATCTGTCGCTACTGCCAGCTAGCAGAGGGTACTATGAATGTAACTAGTGCAAATTAACAAGAGACCATTCTAGGAAGGAGGAAGTAGTACAGCATAATAATATATTGCCCTGCATGGTAAATATCAGGGGTGCCAAAAAAAAATGCACACATTTTAAGAGATGTTATCTATGTATTACTTTTCAAAGTTGAATTGAATTACGGTAGCAATGTATAGTATGACGTTCACTCAAAAGATGGCGTTAATCAAATGAATGCTAGTGTCATTCATTGTATTCCAATGTTAATACCATTTTGTTCCTTTCTTAAAATGTGTATACATCTATTTGGCTCCCTCTGTATGTTGACAGTTAATGTCTCCAGGGGCACATTCCTCCAAATATTCAGCAACAAGATATTGAACACCAACTATGTACTTGACCCTGGGCTAGATGCTAGTAAGGCTGACAAGGATAATAAAAACTATAATGTAATAGCTATCATTTACTAAGCAGTCCCCATGTGCCAAGCATTGTGCTAAATGCTTTTTATGTATTATCTCACGTAAGCCATCCATAAACCCCAGACAATAGGCATTTTTACAGAAAAGGAAACTGAAGCTTAGAAAAAGAGGTCAAATAAATACATTCTTGAGTGGCAGGATGGAGAGCTAAACACGGGACTGTTTAGCTTCAAAGTTCATATGATTAATTTCAAATCATACGAGTAAGTGGCCTGGACAAATAGCTTAGGCAGTAGAGAGCTGTGACTATGGGGAATGATGCGAGTACCTGTTCTTTCCCCTTGGTGTTTCAGGTACTTACTCCTGGGCGTTTGGTTTTTAAGATTAAACTGTATGCCTCTTGGCACGCTGATTTCATGCTATAACATGATCGCAGGTCTGGAAGAGCGTATATAAAGCAAGAACGGGGACACACACACACACACACACACACACACACCTTTCTTAGTCCCTAAGAGTAAGAGGAACAGGGTGGCTGCTTAAATAAGTATAGTCTGGTGCACCCCACCGCCAGCATTTGCCCATGAATTGGATATTAAAGAGCCTGAATAATGTTTCACATTCATAAGGATCTTAGTTATCTATTTGTTTATTTATACCAAGCTTATTTCTAACAATATTCAAGGAGGCTTATAAAGATGCACCAAAAGCAGCAGAATAAAATGAAAATCAAAATAAATAAGACAAAGGAGGGAAACCACCCAGAAAACTAAGATGGGTTCCGGGAAGTGATTAATGCATGAATTACAAGGCACGTAGTGGTATCTTCTTGGTCTGTAAGCTTCCTGCAGCCAATGCAAAGGGGAAACATGTTAGTTACAGAATGCATAGGGTTCATAAGGCAAAAAAATCTGGTGGCTCAGGAGAGACACATCCATTATTGGTTCTAAGATCAAGAAGGCATTTTGTTTTTCTCCTGAAGCCTCCTAGAGCAGGCACTGTGTAAAGTAACAAACAATATCCGCCACAATGTTCTCACAGTACACACAATTTAATTTGACTGCTTCATATTACGTCCCACCAAAGTGCAATTCAGAAAAGTAAGAGGATCCTAGAGAGGGGAGGTAATACGATAAGATGCAAGTAGCCTGTCCATGATGACATAGGATGCTATTAAGCTCATGTTGTTAGAGCCAAAAAAAACAAAAACAACCAAGGAACTAGATAAGGAGATGATTTTCATCATGAAGACTACACAGGTAGTGTGAACATCTAGGTCAGGGTGGGAAAGTGGGTTTAATCTTGCATGGCACCCCCCAATTAACTAGTAGTAACTCGCTTTAGTCAACGGGATGAGAAGCATTCAAAGCTGTATCTGGGGGTGAACGTGTGCTGTGATTGATTAGTGATGTCTGCAGTGAGTGAGTGACACCATCTATGCTGGGCGTTTGTTGTTGGCATTTATGCTGGGATTGTTGTGGATGCTTGTTAAGGACCCTCGCTCTGAAGGACACCATCAGTCACCTTAGTCACCATGACCCCTTGCTTCGTGACAGTTTTGTTCCTCATTGATCCCATGTACATGGGTATCTCTTATCTTGATATACTTCTTAAATTAGCCAAATGTGGTGTTCCCTGAAGCCCTGGAGGAGATTCAGTGCATCCATCCTCGTGTCTACGTCCCGTCTTGCCTTCAGGAGTCTGGGGCCACAAGAGACATGTCAAGTCACTGAACTTCATCCTCTGATAAGACAGAGCTAGAGCTGCGAGAAGGGTGCTTAGCGGAGTGCTTTGGGCCAGGGAAGCGGCTTGGGGAGAGCTGGGTTTCTTGTGTGTTTCTTTCTTTTTTTTTTTTTGTTTTCAAATAATCCTAGTCCTAATTTGTACTCTTTTTTGTTTGTTTTATAAATTTTATTGGGGGACAGTGTGTTTCTCCAGGGAGTTGTCCTTCAATCTAGTTGTGGAGGGTGCAGCTCAGCTCCAGGTCCAGTCGCCGTTTTCAATCTTAGTTGCAGGGGGCGCAGCCCACCATCCCATGTGGGAATTGAACCGGCAACCTTGTTGTTCAGAGCTCGCGTTCCAACCAACTGAGCCATCGGGCCGCCCCTCTTGTGTGTTTCTGGAGTTCTGTTGTCTCCAAATTGGCAGGAGCTCTTCATTCTCCCAGGGTTTCAGCCCAGCCCCAGCCGCTTCCTGTTGGAGGGCCTGCCTCCGGAGTCCTTCACTGTCATAGGTGATCAGAATTGTGCCATCATTGTGACTAACGGGAAGGATCCCTGGCTTTCCTAAATCATCTCTCATGGCAATAGCCAGGAGAGAAAACCATGCTATTCAAGTACCAAAAGCCAGCAGAAAGGAATGCAGAATCATGGGTAAACATTTATCCTATAATTCATTCATTCATTCATTCAACACTTTCTGTGCACCCATCATATGCCATGGTATTTGTGTTTATTGAAGACACAAATATAAATAAGATACCTTCTCTGTCCCCTGAGCACTCAGAGACTAAGAAGGTAGACAGATATGTATATACTTCCCATGCAAAAGGGCAGTAAGGTTATGCTCAGAGCACAAAGGGGAGAATAATGAAAAATAATAATGGTCGTCCTTTACGACTGCTTGCTATGTACCCGGCACCGTGTGGACTGAGTCCGTGCATTAGCTTATTGAGTGTTCACAATAACCTATGAGATATGTAGGCTCAATTATTGTCCCCATTCTACAGGTGAAGAAATTGAGGCTTGTGGTTGGAGGTGCCGTGCCCAAGGTACCAAGTGGCAGAGCCAGTATATGATGACAAACCGTCTTTAGAGACACTGGTGGGACAGGCATACGTTAACCACTATAGACATTCTTGTTCATAAAGTGGGGAACGTGAGGCACAATGAGTCACCAGTCCTTAAAAATTCTGAAATCTAGCTGGAAACAAATGGGCAGTTCCTTGGTTCAGTCTCAAGGCCTGGCAACAATTCTTCATGATTCTTGGCTCCACCTTCCAGGCTCTTGGTTTCACCCTCTGAGGCCTCTTCCTTTTACATAAAAGGTAGTATGTGTTTGCATGGATCGGCTTTCTCAGCCCTCCTGCTTTGTACACTTTTGGTGACCTGAATGTTTCTTTTCTTTTCACTTTGTACTCTCGGTTCCTTTCATTTCAAGATCACAGTGATTCTTCAAAAGTAATTCACTTAAAAACTTCGTACATCTCCAGTGAATCTTGTCTAACCTAAACCAGCTTAAATTACTATGCTACCCTTCAAAGCTGGCAACTTTCCCCAGAAGGTCAAAGGTATCAGGGAAGAAACCACAGAGAAAGATGAAACCCTTGTTCTGTCTTTTTGTGATATTCAGAGCAATTGCAGCCATATTGCAACCATGAGGGGAGGGCCAAGAGAATTAAAGAGAAGTTGATCCAGGACCCTTATGTGGTTGGTCCACTGAAACAACCCCGGAGCCATGGATCCCTGTACTTCTTTCTCATGAAAGAAAAAGAGGCAACTACCCTGTTTTTGAAGCCAAAACAAGATGCAGCTGAAAGCATCCTGACTACTCACCCCCTCACCGTTTTTTTTAGGCTTGTCATGCTCCGCCTACCTGACCTTCTCTTGCCCAGCTACCGTGTTTCCCCAAAAATAAGACCTAGCCAGACCATCAGCTCTAATACGTCTTTTGGAGCAAAAATTAATATAAGACCCTGTCTTATTTTACTATAATATAAGACTGCGTCTAATAATATAATATAATATAATATAATATAATATAATATAATATAATATAATATAATATAATATAATATAATATAATATAATGTAATAATATAATACTGGATCTTATATCAATTTTTGCTGCAAAAGACGCATTAGAGCTGATTGTCCGGCTAGGTCTTATTTTGGGGGAAACATGGTAACTTCTATTTGTCCTACAAGACTCAGATCCATCCCTTTCCTGACCCCTCTTGACCTTCTTCCATGCCAGGTAAACAAAGGGCCCTTTCTCTTGGCTCCCACAGCTCCGGTGCTTACTTCTCGTCTAATACCTGTCACGTGTTTCCCTGAAAATAAGACTGGGTCTTACATTAATGTTTGCTCCAAAAGACGCATTAGGGCTTATGTTCAGGGAATGTCCTCCTGAAAAATCATGCTTGGGCTTATTTTCCAGTTAGGTCTTATTTTCGGGAAACACGGTAGGTCAGCACCTCAGATCCTTCCTGTCGAAAGCCATGGTTGAAATGAATAATAGTCATTATACGGGTATCATAACTGGGAGATTACTTATCTCTGTAATCTTATCCGACCCATAGACTGGGTTGTGTCTTTTTTCATCTTTGTTCCAAAGCCCACTGTCGGGTGCATAGAAGGATGTCTTGTAAATCCAAGTGTGGATGTGGAAGGTGCTTACTCTAGTTTCTCCTGGAAGAAAGACAGGCACGTTCTCTGCTCTCATCCACAGCACCTGGAAAGAAAAAAAGGAAGGAAGGAAGGAAGGGAGGGAAGGAAAGAAGGGCCTGGGTTTCTCTTGGCTGAACTATAGTTACTGTCTCCCTCTGAACTTCTTGTCCTGTGATGAGAACAGACACCGGTTTGTCCACTGTTACTTGCAGCCAGACACATTCGGAACCAAAAGGGAAGTGTGCTCTCTTTCTTTCTTATGTATGATTAATAAATGTTAACCATAGAAAAATGGAAAAGAAACAATGAACAAACACACAGTGATACACAAGAGCACCTAGACTAAAACTGATTGCAGGAGAGACGGGTCTGTCCTCACCAAGCCCGGCCTCCCGGGAAAGTGGGATGGTTCATAAGGAGAACCCCAGAGTCAGACGAAGGGGGTTCAAGTCCTGACTCCACCACACACATTTGGGCTTCACCCCTCTTAGCTTCCATTTCCTCCTCTAAGATGGGGATCCCAGGAGTGTTTGCCTCAGAGTTGAGTGGAGTAATTCATGAGTTGGTACATGTAAAACTCTTGGTCCATAGTAAGGGCTCAACAAATATTTGCTCTTGTTATTAGTAATTGCTGTGTGTCTGATAACGAGGTAAATGCTGTAAAACAGTCCCTTGCACAAAGGTTTCTGTTGGGAGATGCTGCCCCCACTTGCAGGTTCACAATGTCCAGGAAAGGGTCTGAGAACTTCTGGAGTGAATTGGGTTCTCTCTTTGGCTTTTACAATACAGTAGTCCCTCCCTGCTTTTCCACGGTCCGCTCCCCACGGTTCAGTTATCAGCGGTCAGCTGTAGTCTGAAAGTATTCAATGGAGAATTCGAGAAACCAACAATTTACAGGTTTTAAATTGTGCGCGCATTCTGAGGAGTGTGATGACGTCTCGTGCTTCTCACCGCCCGGGATGCGACTCATTCCTCTGTTCAGTGTATTCACACTGTATATGCCACCGGCCTGTTTGTCACTTTGTAGCTGGCTCGGTTATCAGATCAGTATCAGAGAGAAAGAGAAACCACACTCACATCACTTTTATTCCAGTTTATTGTTATAATTGTTCTATTTTATTATTAGTTATTGCTGTTAATCTCTTCCTGTGACTAATTTATAAATTAAGCTTTATCGTCGGTATTATGTGTAGGAAAAACATAGTAGTATATACAGGTTTGGTATGATCCATGGTTTCAGGTATCTACTGGGGGCTTTGGCACGTACTCCCCGCGGATAAGGGGGTCTCCTGTATGCAGCACATTAAAAGCTTGAGGAAACTGTGCGATGCAAAATGCTCCAGATCCTTGCTACTCAAAGTGGCATCAACATCACTCGGAAGCTTGTTAGAAATGCAGTCTCAGGCTCCGCTCCAGACCTACAGAATCAGAAGCTACATTCTCACTAGATCTCCAGGGGATTTGTGTGCTTATTACAGTGTGAGAAGGAAACATGTCTGTGGGGGATACATAGGGCATCTGAGCCAGAGTCTCAAACCATAAGGGGGGGACTCCAAGTCCTCACACACCTGACGCCAATCAGGTGTAATATAAAAAGGGTGGGGGCTAAATTGTTTGCTGTAGATTGTGAGTGTCATATAGATATAGAGATGGGAAAAGAGTAGGCTTGTGACAGGCTAGGAAGGCTTCCTGGAGGAGGTGAGCCCAAAGCTAAAAATCAGAGGACAGGAGTGGTGGGAAGAGATGGGGAGGGCACTGTGAGTAGAAGAGGAATACAAAGAAAGGCTGGTGCAGTGTAGACTCGCAGATTTGGAGAGGTTCTCCCTGACAGCAGCTTCCTTGAGAGGAAGGCTCTGCTGTGGCCTCTCAACCAGCTCAGGATCCGACTCAGTTGGCCCCTTTTGTCTTAGAGGCCCTTCAAAGAATGTCCAGGAGCTGCTACGCTCATATCTCCAAAGCCTCCACATTGGCTGAGAAAACCCTTTGGTGCAAAGATACCCCTAGGGCTTGGGTGAGAAGCCCCTTTCTACAGGTTTCTGCTGCTGTATGATTTTAGTAATATTTACCATTTATTGAGCTCCTGCTTTGTGCTGGCACTTTCTACACATTTTCTCTGATCTGCACACCAACTCTGTAAGCCTCCCAGACCCTCTGAGTAATACTGAGGAAAATGGGACAAAGTCCCTTCATTTGGGGCTCCCCCATCTGTCTCTCTTGGCAACAGTTAGGTCTTCATTCTTCAGAGCTCTCCAGGGCACTGCCCCCTTCCAACACACTGCACTGATGAAACTTGGGACTGATTTGTCTTGTTCCTTCCTATTATCTGTGACCTCATCCCTACTCCATTCTCAGTGAAAGAATAGTGAGACCAGAGACATTATGGGTTTTTTGAAGCCTCCTAAAGGTCATTAATCTGCACCAGTTTATTAGGAACTGGGTACTTAGAATCCCTTTAAAAGATTATTTGCGAGGGCTGTTTTCATTAGTGTGCTGGGTTTAGGTTTCTGTGAAATCATGCCCTGGAGAGCGAGTTGGAGGGAGACTTTCTTGTCAAAGGGAAAACGCGTTAATCAAGAGTACAATGCAGGCAGAAGTGGATTAAGAAGCAGGCAGTCGGGGCAGTGGTCCAACTTCCAGAGGGGCTGGCACATCCCTGGAAATAGGGTAAGATGGAGAAAATTGTGTTGGCCAGAGCGTCTCTCCGAAAGATTCCAGTGTGCGGTTGGAAGCAATACTTGGCAGAGTTGCTTCCATGGGGAATGGAGCACGCCGCCATAACAACACGAGCTCACTCAAGACTCCTAGGTAAGTGGAGGGTCATTGCCTGTTGGGTTTTGCCCAATAGGCTAGACAAGCTGGAGCTGAGTTTTCTGGGCAATGGGGCAGAGGTTCCAGGAGGTAGAGAGGGCTTGTTATAAACCTGTTAGGTTTGTTCATTCACTCATTTTTTCATTGCATTAATCTGTCCTTCAAGCATCTGTTCAGTAAATATTTATATAGCTCCTTCCTTGAGCCATGTACTATTCTAGACGCTGGGAATAAAACAATGACCTTAACAGACAAGATTCCTTTCCCCTAGGAACATACTAGTGGGGAGGGGGCTGATGATAAATAAATAAATGACCAAAGTACTTTCAGGTTTCACTAAGGGGTGGGCTGGCCAATGGCCTATGAGCTGCCCTTTTATGAAGACTCTGCTCAAACAGAAGAAGATGTGTCCCTCGGGCCAGTCAGGTCCTTTGTCTTGAGAATTCGAGCTAGAGACGTGGGCTGAGTTTGTCATTTAGTAGCTGCAGGAGGAAAAAAATCCCGTCCCTCTCCTGTCAGGTCTACCGTGGCCGATTAAAATAACAACGTCCACCCTTTGGAAAGTGCTGGGGAGGGGGTCAGTGTGTCCTTCCTCCTCATGCCCTCACCACCCAAAGTGGGCGAATAGGTGAGCTGTTGATGAATGTGGGAACAGGTCTGAATGCGGTGCGCTCAGTCTTTTCTTCAAGCGTGGGTTTCAGAGTTGCCCTGCTGTAAGGGACATCTGTCCTCCCTGCGGCTTCTGTGTAGTGAGGTGACCTGGTGTCCGCCTGCCCTGAGGACTCTTCTTGCTCAGCAGGTGTGGGGCAGGCTGACAGGGGAGCCCCACACTCTTTGTCAGGGGAGTGAGTCCCAAGGTCTAGACTATGGGAGAAGGAGTGGGGTTCTTGCCTCTGATCCCAAGTCTGGGCTTTGTTCTCCAGCCCGACGTTACCACCTCTGAAGCTGATGTCTTCTTCCGGATTTGACTCCTATGCCTACTTCTCAATTGGATCAGCACCCATGGGGGGAAGAGATATAACTGGAAAGTCAGAGACCGCAATGGAACAAGGAAGTTGTATAAAGAGCGGCAAGACAGAGAGAGCAGAGGAGTTGTGCTAACGATAGATTACTAGAGGGAGGGTACAAAACCACGCTGCAGCCCAGGGGTCGGGGGTGGGATGACAAGAGAACCCTCTCCCTAGGGCTGTTCTCGGAATCTCAGCCTGGCTGATTGTTCTTCAGTTCCCTGGAGAAGCCCGTCTCTATTCCGGCAGGCATATCCTTGAAACAAGCTTCCTGCTTGTGTGAGTTCTTGGCAACCAGAAGAACCTAAGTAACACGGAATGAAAAGGCTTAATACACAGCCTTCCTCCATCCCCAGAGATTCAATGAGCTTCAACCAGCCAACACTTTTGGAAGCCATAGCATATGCCAGGTCCTTTGCTAGACCTTGAAAATAATCAGACCTACTATTTATAGTGTTTTCTATGTATCAAGCACCTTTCCAAGCTCAACTGAACTCATGTCACCCTCCTAATACAATTCCATAAGTAAAATGATTCCCATTCATAGATGAGGAAACTGAGGCATAGAGAGTTTAAGTAACAAATTCAAGATCTCACAGCTAGGAGGTGGAATGTGTCTTCATTTGGATCCACCCAGAAGCAGCCCCTAAGACAAGGGTTTGAGTACAAGGAGGGGCGTGAAGGGGAGGGAGTTGGGGAGTGAGACAAGAAAGAGAAGGCAGCTACTCACAAGTGCATTACCAAGTAAAGCTGTTGATTTTATGGGCCACCTTGGCTGGGCTAAGGGGTGCCCAGATAGAGGGCAAAGCATTATTTCTTGTGTCTGTGAGGGTGTTTCTGGGAGAGATGAGCATTTGAATCTATAGTAAAGACGTACTCACCACTGAGGGTGGGCATCATCCAGTCCACTGAGAGCCTGCATAGAACAAACAGGTGGAGGAAGGGGATTTACTTTGCGCCAGGATTTCCAATAGATAATCTGGCTCAATCCCGATCGGAAATCTCCAGATGCAGGTTGTCCTTTAATTCCCATTTGCCCATGTGGAAGGTGAGTCTCCGTGAGAAGAGCGAGTGGATTCCGAGGTCGTGCAGCCAGGTGGCTCGGTGTCATGCAGGGACTCACATGGGGTCTCAGCTCCTGCTCCCCACATAAGAACACAGGACATGGTGAGGCCAAAAAGGAACACCCACGGAGCCATAGGTAGAGGAGTCACACCACTATAGTCTCGCTGGTGGCTGGTTGGAGACACAGGAAGCAGGAGCCACACGATCCGCAACCTGCCGTCTGCTTGTCTCTGCCAACCAACCTCACTTGCTAGCTGCAATCCACCGTGTGAAATAGCTACAATCCACTCTTGCCAGCTCAGCCACCATCTTCTTGCTAGCCCCCCATTTTCTGCTAGCGAAGCCACGGCAGTTATATTAGTGGCCAATGGCTCACTGGTTACAGCTGACGGCCAACTAGCTATAGCCGATGGCCATCCAATCACAGTTGATGGCCATTTACTACCCGAGTGAGCACCTTTCCATGTGAAGGCGAGAGCCTGGAAACTGCACTCCTGGCTCTGTCCCCACACACGGCCACAATTTGAACCCAGATAAGCTAACCTCTGAGCTCACGTTCGTACGCTTAAGTATATTATGCTCTCTTGAAAGGCCTTGTAGTTCACGCTGGAGATCTGAACGTGACTTTTTAGAACAGGGAACTGATGCAAGAAACTTTAGAGATGGAGCCAACAGACGTGGTGGCCAATCAACTAAATGTGGGCTGAGGGTGAGTGACCTGTGGGGACAGAGTCCCAGAGAGCAGTTTCCAGGCTCTTGGTGTCATGTGGAAGATTATATCTGATCAGCTGTAATTAGATGGCCATCTGCTGTGGCTGGGTGGCCGTCAGCTGTTACCGGTTAGCCACTAGCCACTGATATAACTGCCGCGGCTACGCTAGGGGGTTGGCTGGTTGGTTGGCAGAGAAGCGGACGGTGGATTGGGCATCATCCTGCCTTGTAAATACCAGCAAATGAGATTCTGGTGGGGGTGGGGGGAGATTTGGGAGTCTCAGGAGGGACCCTTAGACAAACAAATAAGCTGTTTGTGCTGTGTGTGTATGTTGCTTTTTTGACACCCGCACACCTGTTTTCTCTCAGCCCGCAAATGCCATAACGTAAGGAAGACCGTCCATTCAACTTCAGAGATGTTTATGCTACAGGGCAGGAAGCTCAACATCTCCAAATGGCTGTTGAGGGGGGGCTGCGGGGGGGGGAACGCCTGCAGATAGCGGCACGGAGCCCCTCCCACCCTCTGTCTCACTGTCTCCTTCCCCCACGCAAGCGGTAGAGGGAGAGCCCCGCGAGACCATCACAATGAAAACGCCAGCCTGTGTTCCACGCATGGAGGGACGTCGATGCACCGGAATCAGCTATTTTGCAACCTGTTTGTCCAGAATCTTATATCTAAATTATGTTCCTCAACATTTAATAAATGAGGTTTAATAGAATGCACTCAGGCGGCGCTGATGAAATCTGTCGTGGAAAATATTACGATTTCATTGTTTTTATATAACCTCCTTGGAACCTGCTTCTTCTTATTTCCACGCCTCCCGTTTTCAGGTTTTTCAGTCTTTGGCTTAGCTGTGGAGTCCGGTGAAGCCCCCTGGAGAGTGATTCCCTCTCTTTCTCCTCCATTACCCACGGCAGGGAGGGGCTGCGTGCCTCCGTCTAACCCTTGCCAGGCGAAAACAAAGTTGTAAACAGGTGTTTTAAAAAATAGTTGGTTTCAGATGAAAAATTTCTGTATTTGATCTGTCCTCTGTACCTACAAAGCCATGGTAGCACTTCTCCCCCAGGGAACGATGTTGGCTATTTCAGCACTGGTGACCAACCGGTCATCAATGTGGTGGAAATCCTGGGCTTGGAAGGGAGTGATGACGTCATCTCAGCCACAGAGAACCTTCTCTGTGCTGGGCACTGTGTGTTTCATCCTTATGACTACCCTCTGAGAAAGGTCCTCTTATTGTCACCACTTACTGAAGAAGAAATTGGGACTCAGAGACATTTAGTCACTTGCTCAAGTCACCCAGAACCGAGTGGTAGAAGCAGGATTTGAAATGAAGTCACTGAATTATTCAAAGCCTGTGGGCTTGGCTTCTTTACAACACTGCCTTCTGTTGTCTCATTTTATAGGTAGGGAAACTGAGGCTCAGGAAAGTGAAGTGTGGCTCATAGTTAGGAGCCCAGGTTCTAGAGGTCAAATTTGTGCTGTTTCATCTTGAGCAAATTATTTACCCTCTCTGAGCCTCAAATTTTACATTTTTGAAATGGGTTGTTGTGAGGAATTGGAGGGAATAGATGTAATGTGCTGAGTACATGCTTGCCACAGAATAAGTACTTGATACATAATAATTTTAAAAAGAAACGACAGTTTCATGCTCAGTTAGAATTGCACGTGGCTTCAAGTAACTGAAGACCTGACAAACTTGTCAGGGTTTTTATTTGGTCCATGAAACAAGAAGCTTGCTGGTAGCTGCTCAAGATTTCATACCCCACAACAACCTCGGAGACCTGGGCTCCCTCTAATCTTTCTGCTTTGCCCTTCTCCATTCTCGTAGTGTGGCTTTCTTCCTCATGGTTGCATGATGGCTGCCACTGCACCAGCAAGCATCTTGTCCATGATCCAGGCAAGGGACATGGCAAACCTTTTCTCCCCTTTTCATTCTGGAAGAGCTGCTCTTCCTAGAGACTTGTGTCTCCTCATTGGTCATAAGTACCTTGAGCTGTAAGGGCTTCAGGGAAGGTGAGGACTTAGCTTTCTTGCCTCTGTTGCGGAAGGTCTGTGAATGGCTATAGGGGATGAAGCCATAGTGTTGGACTAAATGTGTGTCTGGGTTGGGATTTGAACCAAGCTCTTACTAAAGCCAAAGCTGCAGGCTTTACCACAACTCCATCATTCTTCTTATTAACCCTCATGTGGCCTAATTGCACACGTGAAACCAAGGCCCCTCGAGGTCAAGTGACAGCCCTGTAGTCACTGGGTCACAAATTAGAGCTAAAACCAGTTTTCTGACTTCCAGCCCAGCCTTTTCATTGGGCCGAACAATTCTGTAAATGAGGATTTTCTATTTACATAAATTGAAAGCCTTCAGTTTTAAACACCAAGACCTTATTTTCAAAGAACTAGGACAGGATGTGACAGAGGCTGGAGGACAAAGTCATCTCAGGGGCAGTGCTGGCTTCAGGCAAAATCATTAAATAACCCTTCTCTCGCTTCCTGGTTTTCATACCCACAGCCCTTTGATGAGTCCTTAGTACCGCAGCTCAGCGCCCACCCTCACTCCCCGCTCTGGGAACCCTGTGACCAGGTCACTTACCATCCGTTCCCTTCCTGTGTCCTCATCCATGGAACTGCCTGCTGCTCTCCCAGGGGCACTCTTGTCACAAGGTATCCCCAACCCTGCACCCCTGTAGGCATCAGTGACACTGAATCAATCCATAAAAGAGCTCATTTGATAAGTGAACTGTGCAAATCTGTATAAGGACTCTCCTGAAAGGGCATTTGAACAGGGGCCTTTTATAGACCATTCTTTCCTCCAAGGAGTGATTCCACCAGCGCAGGTTCTGATTCAGTAAGAGGCTTTCCTGGGAGCTCTCCACCCTGGCACCTTTGGGTGGGGGCTATTTGGGGATGCTTCTAAGGGTTCTCAGAGCCTTCTGTCTCCTGCTTAACTGTCACCTTGTTGCTCTGTGCTGGCTGGGAGGTTGGGACAGGATGTGTAGGAGTTGCCCCCCACGGGTCACCCGACCTGATAGGGTTGAGTTAGAGATATTGCCTTCAGTGGTCTCCAGTCCTGCACCCCTGTAGTCATTGATGTCTACAGGGGTTACCTCCTGGGGACATTAATGGAGGCAGGCACACCGGCTGCGAGTGCCGAGGTGTGTTGAGGGATTGAGGTGTGGACGGACGAGGTTGGGCATCCCGGATGGTAGTGCATCTTTCCTTCCTGTGGACCTGCCAGTAGCAAATAGGAGAATTGCTACCTGCCCCGCCCCCAAACCTCCACCCTCGTTGGGATTGGCACTTCTAGTGGGAGTCCTATTGAGAGGATTTGGGATACTTGGTGGAGTAGGATCTTTCAAAAAGAAAACTTTTCCTCTGTATTTGTCAGTGTGGCAGTTATCAGCAAGGGCTCTAGAATCTCCTGCCTTAGCTCAAGTCCCATTTACCCCCCTTTACTCTGTGGCCTTAGGGGTAATTATAAAAATGATCTCATGTGACTATTGTGAGTTTTGAATGAGGTAATATATATATTTTTAGTACTTACCACATAGTAGGCGTTTGCATTAGTCAGGGTGCTCCGGATATATAGAAAAAGATTTCCTACGAGGAATTGGCTCAAATGATTAGGGAGGCTGAGCTGTCCCGAGATCTGTAGTCGGCAAGCTGGAGACCCAGCAGGGCCGAGGCGTAGTTCCCGTCCAAAGGCTGGTCGTCTTGTGGTGCAGGAAAAGCCAATGTTTCAGCCCAAAGGCAGGAAAACAGCAGTGTCCCAGCTGGAAGGCAGGCAGGAGGAGTTCCCTCTTACTCATGGGCGGCTCGGCCTTTAGGTTCTATTCAGGCCTTCCGTGGATTGCATGAGGTCCACGCACATGGGGTGAGGGCACTCTGTTTTACCCAGTTTACTGTTTCGATGTTAGTCTCACACAGAAACCCCCTCACAGACATACCCAGAGTATTGCTTAACCAAATGTCTAGGCACCGTGTGGCCCAGTGAAGTTGATACATGAAATTAAGCATCACAGCGTTCACAAATTATTAATCAGTATCATTATTTTTCTTTTAGACTGCACTTTAGTTTCCTCATCTCTATCGGGGGATAAGAATTCCGACCCTCTCTATCCCTTGGAGACGTTATGAGGTGTACCTGAGCGAATGTTCATGAAGGTGCTTGGTACCTTTTAAAGTGATACTTGACAATTCCAGACATTTTCAGGAATTGAAGGCAGAGGATTGGCCCAAATGACCTTGGGAAATCTTCTCTGCTTCTAGAATTCTGTGGCCATTGAAGAACATCAATTGTATGTTAAGCACCACCCATGGGCTTGAGGAGACTCAGAGAATAAAAAATATACCCTTATAATTTCATGAGGAGAATACAATCTTTGAGAGTCCGTATGTGCCTGGATTCCTGGCTGAGCCAAAGTGCAGCTTGGGTATATGGCACAGACTGGGTAGCTGCTCAGCAATCCCGTTTCCTCTTCTTGGGCTCGTCGGAAGAACAAGTGTCCCAGCTTCCTTTGTAATTAAGTTGGAACCACATGCCTGGGTTGTAGCCAGTGCAATGTGGGTGTCTCTTTGATGGTCCCTCCAGGCTTTCTCTCTCTTCTCACTTCTACAGAGACAGTGGAGGTCATGTGTTGAAGACTGCAGCAGCTCACGATGAAAAGAGCCTCGATCCCTGAGTTGGATCCCATCACTTGGAGGAGGGCTACCAGGAACGCCTCTCGATCTGCATAAACCTGTGAGGTCAGTGGGAAATACAAACACTGCACGAGCCTCAAGGACTGGAGTTCAGACACAATATACATACACGCGTGATAATGTGTGGGGAGAGAAGGCTCTGATAAGACGAAATTACAAAATGACAGAGGGGTCTGTTCAAGTGAATTTGCTGATCTGGGAAAAAATTCCATGGGCATAGTGACACAATCCCAGGAAAAAAGTCCTGGCATTGGAGGAAAAGAGTAGTTCTGGGAGGAAAAAAAAAGGTGTGGCTCTTACTTTTGTCATGCTGGACTGGGCACTGTTGAGAGAAAAGGGTTGTGTGTGTAACAATACTAATAAGTGAGGCAACACTGTGGTCCCAAACCCCAGTGCTATGGGGTCCTCCCGTGGGGACAGGGTGTGGGGTAAATTGTGCACAGTGGTAGGGAGGTTAGTGCCAGTCGGGAAGCTGAGTCCCCTGCTAGGCTCCCGTCCCAATCTAGAAGCTGGGAAGAAGCACTGTGGCAGCGGTGGTGGAAAAAGCAGCAGCTGCCCACAGCACTAAATGTGTCTGAGCTGTCACCCACTGGGGAATCCCCAGCTTCCAGATTGGGACTGGAGCCTAGAAGGGGGTCAGGGCTCTTCCCCCTGCCAGGGGTGAAGCTATGGAGCTGTAGAACCAGCTGGAGAATCCCGCCCTGCTCAGGTTACCATCCCCATCAGGCAGCATATCATTAAATGTGAAGTTAACACAGAGCAGCCCAAGCAGAGAAATACTGGCAGGGGAAAGGGGGATTTATAGCACAGAAATCACGGGGACACGAGCGGGCTGAGCCCTGCTGCCTGAGGACACCAGGAGATGGATTGTGGCTCTAAAACATCGCAGCAACGCCCAGCTGGTGGGGGCCCTTTGCTCCTCTTTCTTCCTTGTCCCAGACTGTTTGCCTTTCCAGACCTAGCTGGCAACTCCGTTCCCCTGCCATCTCTCTTTAGGAAATCACAGCCCTCATCCAGCACGGGTGTTCCATCTCTCACCGGCTTTTAGCTGCTTAGAATGTGAACACGAAGGGAAAATGCAATTTTAAAAAAAACTAACAACAAAAAACATGGCTGTAACTGATTTATTAATAGCCCATAATGCTGGTAATAGGCAATCTATAAGTCTGTTCTTAAGAATTT
This sequence comes from Rhinolophus sinicus, assembly GCF_036562045.2. Lineage (NCBI taxonomy): Eukaryota > Metazoa > Chordata > Mammalia > Chiroptera > Rhinolophidae > Rhinolophus > Rhinolophus sinicus. Next base: position 27,733,163 of record NC_133765.1, on the reverse strand, counting down.
ATAGGGCAAATATTCCAGAACCATATTAAAGACACCACTCATAAATGCCCGCGAGCCTCAATCTATTAACGGAGGTGGTAGGAGAATATCATTATCTGTAGGAAAACAGAGATCCTGCCCCCAGCTTTGAGTTCCTTAGATGCTCCAAAAAAGCACACAGTAAGTAAGCAAATTGTACGACACGCCATAGGCAAAAGTGTCCCGTGCATAGAAATCAGACGTTGGCTTTCTTAATATGTGTGCGCATGTTTCAGAAGGAGCCTGGGTTCGCGGGAGCACAGGGGGTGGGGGTGGGGGTGGGGTGGAGGGAGGGGTCAGGAAGTCCTAGCCTGTGAGGCCTGGATTGATGCAGAGGCTGAGAATGAGGTGAGGCATTGTGACCTTTTCCTTTCCTCTTTATTCCTTAATACTTAAAATAATTCTGAATATACAAGTAAAACATACGATTGGATATTTGACAAATATTCACAAGTGTTAAAAAATGGGGGGGAAATTACCCATAATTCAAGCGACTGTGGGTGACCTCCTTCTTTGAAATCGCCATTGCTTACAGAATGGTGAGTAGGCCACTTATATCAGAATTTCTGGGGATGAAGGATGGGGGCCTCCTTAAAAATGAAGATTCCCAGGCCCCACTCAAATCTGTGGAATCAGAATACCTGGAGGTGGGGCTCTGGCCTCTGTATCGGTAGCAAGCTCCCCAGGTGAGGCTGAGCGAGGCTGAAGTTGGAGAACTTTGGTGGTGGTGGTTTTACGTGATGGTTACCTCAGTACTGGTACTCAAACGGCAACTCTTCAAATCAGTGAAATCAAAATCACTTGGGGACAGCACTATTCATAAAAGCCAAAGCCACCCAACTGTCCATCAGCTGATGAACAGATAAATAAAATATGGTCTGTCTCCACAATGCTGTGTTATTCAGGCATAAAAAGAAATGAAGCACTGACACACGCTTACAGCGTGGATGAGCCTTGAAAATATTATGCTGAGTGAAAGAAGACAGACACAAAAGGACTCATATTGTAGGATTCCATTTACATGAAATGTCTAGAATAGGCAACTCCATAGAGACAGAAAGTAGAAGAGTGGTTGCCAGGGGCTGGGGGGAGGGGAGAATGGGAGAATGGGATACGGGGTTTCCTTTTAATGGGTGAGGACTTTCTTGGGGGGGGGTGATGAATATATTTTGGAACTAGATAGAGGTGGTGTTGGCGTTACATTGTGAAACACTAAGTCTACTGCATCGTACACTTTAAAGTGGTTAATTTTATGTTATGTGAATTGTACCTCAAACAAAAACAATCACTTGAGGAAATGAAAAAAAAAAATCCAGATTTCCTAGCTCTGTCCCAAGAGATTCTGCTTTAGTATATCTGGGGCAGAGCCCAGGACTCTGAATTGTGAAAGGAAACCTCCGCAGCAAGTTCTTATGCAAGACCAGGTTAGGGTGTCCCTGTCTGAGCTTGCATTCAAGCCATAAAGATCTAGAGAGAAGGCAGGGTCTGCCAAAAATATCCGCCACCTGCAAAATCAGTCTCCCGTTTTGCCCCCCTTGCCCACCACATAGGTCCACATGCTGGACTGACTGACTGTCTGTGTCCCCTTCCTGCCCAAATTCATATGGCGTCAAATTCATACTCGTCCCTAATGTGGTGCGTTGGGAGGTAGGGCTTTTGGGAGATAATCAGTTTAGACAAGGTCATGAGTGTGGAGCTCCCAGGATAGGGGGTTGGAGTCTTTATAAGAAGAGGAAGAGACAGGAGCTCGTTCTCTTTCCACCGTGTGAGGACACAGCAAGAAGGCGGCCATTTGCAGGCCAGGAAGAGTCCTCACCAGGATCTGAACCAATCGGCATTTTGACCGTGGACTTCCCAGCCTCTAGATCTGTGAGAAATCAATGTCTGCTGTAGAAACCATCCCATGTATGGTATTTGTTACAGCAGCCTGAGCAGACTGAGATGGTCTCCTAAGGGTCGACATTCCCACTCCCATGCCTTTGCCTGTGTAGTAAGTACACCCCGCCTGGTGTGCCCCTGCACCCCGCCCCGCCCTTCTTCTTGACCTCTCCAAACTTACCATAAAGCGCAGCTCGAGTTCCCACCTCAGAAGACTCCTAGAGCAGAGTCTCCTCCCTTCTCCAGAGCCGGGTATTTCATTATTACCTCCAGCACCTTGTGAGTTGAATAAGTCAGGCCTTGACTGCACTTGGCTTTGCTTCTTTCTGCATCTGGGTCTACAGGCTGTGTAACCTTTTCGTCATATGTTAGTTTTGTTTTAAAAAAATATGAGTTTCACACTTTTTTTGGGGTAAGAATTTATTGGTCTCTCTCACTCACCTCTGAGCTTCTCTAGGGCAGGGTCTCCACCTTGTTCACCCAGGGGTCCCCCCACTGGGCCCACACATACCCCAGCGGTTCTCTCTTCATACGGCTCTCATTTTCAACCAGCAGATCACTTCTCTTCCCCTCATCTTCTGCAGTAGTAACAACAGTGACAAAAAAGCAAAAGAGTGTTAACAGTTTGGTTTATTGGGCACTGATTGTGTCCCGGGCATTGTATCAATTCTTTACAAAAATCTTCTTCTTAGATCCTTACAACAGACTTCTACAAAGTCTATTACAATTATCACCATTTTACAGATAAGGAAACTGAAGCCCAGAAAGCAATTTGTCCAAAGTCAAAGATAGTAAAGTCAAAAATGATGCCGAATTAGAATTGAACTCGGCTCTGTCTGACTCCTCCCTCAGTCCATATTTCTAACCACTGCTCTCCACTGCCTCCCAGGGTCATTCCTTGTGCCTTAGCACTACTTGCCTTGAAAGCTATGGTTTCCCCATCATTCATTCATTCATTCATTCGTTAAGCAAACTGTGTGAGACACTGAGTCGTGTGCTAGAGGCTCAGAGGAATGGATGAGACAAAATCCCTGCCTATATTTGACATAGATTTCTATTGTTTCTTCATTGACCAACACCTACTTTTATTCCACAGTTCACTACGTTTATGGGGGTAACCTCTCCAGGGTACAGACAGTATGGTGGGGCCATAATTGGAGACTCTGCTGTACCCTGGTCCAGGGGTGGGCCTGTGTCATCCATCATCTCCTTGGAATTTGATTCTGAGCAGAGGGGACAAGGTTCTATTTCCATCCCTTCAGGGGTGTCATGCCTACATTCTACTTCCCGGCTCCCTGGGGCATCCTCGGTTTGTCTCAAGGCCCATTCTCCCATCCTTGGTTTCTGGAGCGCTGACATCCTTCCAATACCCTCCCTGGCTGCTTAAGTTAGCCAGAGGCTGTCTCTGTCACTCACAACCAATAAGCCCTGACCTGTACAGGTAAGTAGTGTGTAAACTGGGGGCACCTGGCAAGGGTACCAAATTCAGCCTGAAAGGGTCAGAGAGGCATCTTGGGAAAGGTAACATCTGAGCTGAATCTTGCAGGATGAACAGAAATTACTGAGATATAGAAGAGGGTGGGGTCTGGGTACCCAGGTGGAGGAAAAGGATGCCCAGGAATAGTAGCAAAAAGCAGCACCGTTGATTGGGTGCTGCTCTCACTTAGCCCCCACAATAACCTTTGGAGGTTGGTGCTCTCCTTGCTCCCAGTTTATAGCTGAGGCCGAGAGAGGCAGCGGAATTTGCCCAAGGCCAGCCAGCCAGTGAATGGTAGAGATGGGATTTGAATGTGGTTCTTTCTAGAGGCCCGATTTCACATTAGAGGTTCATGGTCAGTCGTGAGAGAGCCAGTCAAGGGGCCTTGTGCTGGGCTAAGCTCATCTCTCTTGGGGGTGTGGCTTTTCGGTCACGTGATCTCCATGTTGGCAACAGCCTGGGTAGTCCTCAGGGAGGCCTGCTGTGCTTACACGTGGAGCTAATGGCTGAGATGTTTTTATTTTCCTCGGAAAGAGCCATCATTTATTTCTTTTCAGGAGTGTGAGCAATTAGAGGAGCCAAGCAGCAGGCCGTTGGTAATTGCCTTTGTTTTCTATCTGAGTGCATCCTCCATTGTGGCCAGGCAGGAGGGGGTGCTGGGCATTAGATTTTGCGAGAAGGTGAAGGAGCTGCCAAGAGCAGAGCGATCCTGGAATATATCCAAGGGCAGGGCTAAGGAACGGAAGGAGGGCTTCCGGTGTGTGTGTGTGTGTGTGTGTGTGTGTGTGTGTGTGTGTGACGGAGGATAGAGGTGGGAGACACAGAGGGGATATTTCGGCAGCCTAAGATAAGTTCTCCTCTTCCTAGTCCCTTCCTTTCTTCCTTCCCACTTCTTCATCCAATTTATTCCTTTATTTTCTCCATTCTTATACAAATATCACAAGCTCTTTTTTGGAAATATTCAGTTAGGAAAACAGAAAAAAATAAAGTGGGACCCAAATTCACTGCCCTACACCAATCACTGTAAACAATTTGTGATTGCCCACTTTTATACTATTTTCTAATCTACCTTTAAAAAAAAAAAACAAGCAGTATATATCATAAATACCTTTCTATGGCAGGAAGTTTTGTTGGCTGCATTGTATGTATGTATGTATGTATGTATGTATGTATGTATGTATTTTTACCACTTTTTATTGAGTGTCTACTATGTGCCAGGCAGTGTTTCAGGTGTTGAGGATGCATCAGTGAACAAGAAGGCAAAAATCCCTGCCCTCTAATAAAAAGCCAAAGTCCTCGTGGTGACCTACAAAACCCTACACAATCTGCCTCTGCTGTTTATCGAATTTGAGTGATTGTATCACTCAGTTCTGCTTGATAGTAGTTGGAGGATGAATTACGTCACACCTATTTGGACTGACCGGTAAGCCAGGGGCCAGGGAGCATTTGAGTCCCCTCCTTTTTTTCTAGTTCTGGTTCAACTCTGACTCATGCAAAGAAACTAGGGACAGAACATGGGGATTGTAAAATGGACACAGTTCCTGCCCTCAGGGCGCTCACAGACATTTAGATACCTTAAAAATGTTCCCACTACTATTGTGTTGCAGTGAATAGTGGAGGATCATGTTGGCGGAAGAGGGGAGGAGATGTTGCCATTGTTCTGGGGAGACGTGGGAAGACGGACGACCTGTCATTCTAGGCCAGGGAAACAGCAGTGGAACATTATTCCAAGAGTCAAGAAAGCTGGACTTTGCTGCTTGTTCAGCCCCCGATTTTGAACTCCTGAGAGGATCTTGAGCGAAGCATTCTACCTTTCTGAGCGCCCCCAGAGTTCCCTCTGTAAAATGGGAACGATGACACGAGATCTATGAATCAGGACACTGTTTCCAAGTGGAATGGATTTTTTCCCTTGTTTAACCTAAACATAAAAAGCCAAAATGAGAGGCAGCAGCCCTTTATTTGGGATCACAAGGAATTGCAGCTCGGGAAGCACAGATTCAGACAGAAACCCAAATAGTGTCCCGATTACAGGCTAAGGGCACGGGGGTTTTTATGAGGATAGAAAGGGAATAATTACATAAATAGGAGAATGGCATTTCTATTGGTGCCAACAAGCTGAGTTATTCTTTAGCTACACATGGCTGGTTACTGCTTCTGTCTTCAGAAAGAGAGTTTGTAATCATCCGTCCTGGTGGCCAGGATGTCTGCTTTCCTGTTAGCTTTGGCAACAGTTGTTTGCAAGACACAGTTGGTTTGGCCCAGTCCAAAGTTATTTTTCCCAGTTGAAACATTCCAAAGGTTCAAGGAGCAAGACATACAAGGCAGTTCCTCTGGAATGGCTGCTCTGGCTCCGTAGTAAAATGGCTCCACTTATGTCAGATTTTCACAACCTCTGGATGACTGCTTCCCAGTTATGAGGATTCATGCCTTTTCTCCACCATCTGTGCTAATTACCATTTACTGAGCACCTCCTATGCACCTGGCGTTGTCCCAGGCACTTGACATAAGCTATGGAATTCAGTCCTATGAGGCAGGAATTATTATAAGTCTCCCTTTAAAGATATGGAATCCAAACCTCAGAGAGTTTGAGTAACTCACCCAAGGTCACACAGCCAAGAAGGGGCAAAGACAAAATACCTACACATGTCTGCTGAGTGCAGACCAGGTGTGCTTTTTTTTTGCTAGACATACTAAAGTAACCAGTTCTTTTTATTTGACAACGCAGGATGAAGTACAAAACTCTTCAGAAAAAGCTTAGCATTGCAAAACCAAGCATTCTGGAATGAAACGGTGAAAAACACATTTCAAAAGAGCATAACAAGGTTTTTTAAAAAAATGTGTCTCTTTTCATTGTTTTTCTTTTTTCCTCATTATGAAGCAATTCATGTTCACTGAGGAAATTTGGAAAATACAGAAAAGTATAAAGAAGAAAATAAAAATCACCCTAATCTTATTACAGAAGGAAAATTGCTGTTAACATTTGTTTTATATCCTCCCAGTATTTTTTCATATGCTTAAATGTACATATATATTTTTTTAACATAATTGGGATTGTCCTGCCAAATTGCTTTCCAGAAAGGTTGAACTAATTTACGATCCTACAGGCAGCGTTTGAGAGTGCTTTCTTTACTCTGGCCAGCATAGAGGTTTTGCTTTTTGTCTTTGCTAATGTAATAGGTTTAAAAGACAGTGTCTTGTTTCCATCTGCATTTCTCTGATTATTGAAAAGGCTGAGTTTTTAAAAAATTTCTTAGGCTTGTCAGACGTGTATTTATTCTACTGAGAATTGTTTTTCATGTCTTTTGTTTGTTTTCTTTCATCGGAGTTTTAATTTTTCTTTCATATTTCTTATTGATTTGTAAGAGCTCTTTATATAGGACAGAGTTTTAAAATTTGTCTGGAGGTAATTGGGAGAATGCATACATTCCCCTTGGTCTTCCATATTTTTTACAGTTTCTTTTTTAAGAAGTTGGCTGTTTGGCATCCTAATTTGGCTTATGATTTTGGGAAGAGCTAAAAAAGAGTTAAGTTTTTTTTAAATATTGTATTCAAATAGACTATTATTTTCCTTATGGTAAAGTTTACAATTGTGGATTTAAGACTTTACCCTATCACTATAGATCATTCACTAGTCCTAGTTTCTCTAGTTTACTTACTGGTCCTCAAACATAACTGCGAATTAGGATTGCCTGGGTTAAAACAACAACAAAAACAAAAACCCAATGCTTAGGCCACACCCAAGGGAATTAAATTAGAATCTCAGGGTTGGTGGGGAGGTGGGAGTTGGTCTTGGGCATCAGTGTTTGAAAATCTCCCCTGGTGACTGCAGTGGGTAGCTGTGACTGGACCACTGCTTTAGGCCCATTTTCCTACAGTGGGAAGGGTCATTGTAGGTAGTGACATAACCAGTATACATCAGTAATAATGCAAAGTCTAACCACCCCTATTTACCAAACACACAACATCAAAATGGATCTCTCTTCTTGGAGCAGAAAATAAGGTGTGATGAAGCCAGGCAGACCTTGGGAGGTGTGAAGGGGCCTGTTCTGTGAAGGGACATTCACTGGGTATTGTGCCATCCAGCCACCTTTGGGAGGAAGCTTGATGGGGGTCCTTCCTTCCAGGGTCTTGTTTGCATTTAGAACAACTGAGAGGACTGGATAAGTTGAATCTCCTTTTCTCATTCTTCACCCATGTTGAGGAAGTTCATGAAAACCACTAAAACCAAATATGCTTTTTTTGGGTTACTTTTGTCTAGGATTGCCCATGCCCGCATTTCTTGCCAGTGACACAAGGAATTAGAATTTAGTTATAGACTATCATGTTCTATTTTTAAAGGATGTGGGTCTGCAGCCAAGTTGGGGGACCTTCCTGAAGCCTTGTGGAGTCCCAACCACAATGACCTGTCAACTGGAGGCTAAACTGGAGCTTGTTTAGATGCATGAACTGTAATAAGACTTCATTCAATCTTCACAGCAGCAGGTAGCAGTTTTATTCCCATTTTACAGATAAGGAAACTGAGGCATACAGTTTAAGCCGCACAAAGCTCAAGGTCACCCATGCTGATGAAGGATGAGTGGAAATGCTGGCAAAGGATGGAATAATCGGCCTGCCTGTCCCTCAGTCCAACAAGCATATCTGCCAATAACAGATCGGTTACCACCTCCTTCCCCTTCTCATCACCTTCCTTCCCCACCCTCCACATGGGAGATCTGCCTCTCAAAGTCTTTTTTTCCTCATCAGAGGGTGACAGTGTTTGTCTCCAGAGTAGCACTTGGCTCTTGGCAGGTAATTACTAATCAGATGTAGGCAATCAAGCTGCATTTCCAACCCCCCACTTTCCTCCCCTCCTCCCCTCAAGGGACACCTTTCTGGGGGGAAGGTGACTCCTTCAGGAATTCAGATTAACAACAACAGGGGTGGGAAGTGGGAGAGGATGAAGAAAGGCATCAAACTCATTTGCAAATTGCAAATGACAAGGCATCTTCTGTGCCGGTTTGCTCCCTGCTATTTTCAGGGGTCTCATTTAGCATAATATTTGCATCTTTGGTGTCTTACCCGATAATTAGGAACAGAGACAAATTCTTCTTGTTCCCAGACTAAGGGCATTGGGGTGGAGAATCAAGGAAGCTCCAGAGACAGCAGTCAGGCAGTGAAACCTTGAAAAGTTATTCCCTCCAGCTCCCACCGTCTTGCTAAAATTCCCTGAACATGAAGACACTCTGAACCGGGGTCACTGCTTATTGTTTGGCTTCAGGGAGCCTCTGACCCCTCCGCAACTCTAAGCAGAAGTCTGTTTATGTAACTATTTGCAATTTCATCCCCCTGCCCCTCCCCCCCCCAGAAGTTCTGTAGCTTTCTTCAGTCTCCTACTCTGCAACTCTCCAATGAAGGAGGACTCACAGTGGGCATCTGTTCTTCTTCCCCAACATTCATCGGCCCTACAAGTCTCGGCATCTCGAATTTCTTTTGGAAAACCCGTCCTCCTCCATCCGTGCTCCATGTTAGGGCTGGCCAAAGGAACTCTCTGTGGCGATGGCCATGTTCCTCACAGTCCAGGCCTCTGCCGAAGAAGGCTGAGGCGCTCCTTATGGCTACAAGGATCCCTGATGGTCCACAGCTTAGTAACCTGCTTTCTTCCCAAGCCTGACAAATTCTTCCTCCCCTTCTCCCTCCCCTTTCTTGTCTTTCTGGTGGCTACTGCAGTAATTAGTCAATGGCTGAATATATTTGAATGCAAAATACCATTATCCGTGGTTAAGAGGTCTGTCACCCCTGGCCTTCTTGGGAGAGAGTGATTATGCTATTAAGGGCCACAACACATGGCCCAGGAATGACCATCCCATCCCAGGGCGCCTGCCTCCCTCTCCAGAATGGTCATCTTCTGACTCAGCTTCTTATGCCGATGAGGGCAAGGCAAAGAAAGCCCTAGGAAGCCACACTTGTAGTTGGGGAGGGTGCCGAGGGCCTCAGGACAATGCTGCCTGGTTTTCACCAGCCTGCCACATGTCTAGGCAGAATCCTGTTGCCTTCTAGAGGAGATCCATTTCCTATCTTTCTCACCGTTGGATCCGAATGCATGACTCGAAATCCTTGTTCTCTTTTAGACAATGTGACTCCCTGTAAGTCGTTCACCATTCAACTTTTTAAGGTCTCATCCATGCCTGGAATGGAATTTGACAGTAGTTAAAAGCACAGGCTTTGGAGTTGGTTGGGCATAATTATGATTACGATTCTGCCACTTCTTGCCCCTGTGACCTCGAACAAGTTATTTAACCTCTCTCAGCCTCAGTTTTTAACATTGCAAATGGGGAGAAATAGTGCGGCAGACATGGTTGGTTCCCTAGCCAACAGCCGTGCCCCATTTTTTTCTCATGTCCACCTCCCATGATAGAGGTTTAAAACACCCAGATATTTTCCCGGCCTCCCTTGCAGCCAAGAGTGACCATGTGTCTGAGTTTTCGATAAAAAGAAAGTTGGCATAGAGGATTATGGGAATGATTTTTTTTCTCCAATAAAAAAGAGAGCAGTACCTGAGGATAAATCTCCTGCTCCCTTTCCCCATTTCTGCTTTAAACACTGTTGTGTGGAGTCGTGATGTCTTGAGCTATGGTAGCCATTTTGTGACCACGAAGCAACAAACCTGTGTATAAAAACCAGCGTAATTGAGACAGGTTAGTTAGTATGATTGCTAGGTAGATAGGTAGAAGCAGAACAAGCCTGGTAGACGAATTTCATTAGAAGGCGCCAGTTCCCTTCTTCAAACTAGTTCCTTTCTCCAAACAGCTCCCCTTCCCCAAGCAGGCAAAAGAAGGTATAAAAGTAAGAGCTTTTGCCTCAGTCATGGGGCACCCCCCATTCGGGAACCCCTCCTTCTCAGGAGCTGCAACCTCTTCTCCTGCCTCGAATAAACTATCCTCTTTTTAAAACTTTTTGCCTCTCCCTGGTCCATGTTTCCATTCTTCAGCTTCACAAGACAAGATCCCGGCCCACACTCAGAAACTGCTAGCAGATCCAACATCACCTCCTTCACAATGAAGATGATGGAAGAGAAGGTACCTTGATGGTACCACTGAGTTGCTGAACCAACAGTTCAGCATCCAATTTCCTTGTTAAGAATGTCCTTATGGCTTAAGCCGTTGGTAGTCAGGATTCCTGTTCCTGGCAGCTGAAAGCATTTATAAATGATATGTCAAGCCCAGGGATTCAGGTTGTTGTGAGGAATAAATAAAATAATGTATGGAGAGTTCCTTGCACAGTCCCAAGAACATGATGGACATACAGTAAAATGGCATTTATAATGGGAGGAATAACTGCACTCCGAGATCCACAGGAAGCATTGGGAAATTTGTGATGTGCCAACGTCAGCCCTCTCTTCCTACCTGGATGGGTATTGGAATCATAAAATGTTAGCACCAGAAGGGACTCTTTGATCTGAAATTCAACTTAACCCCTTTACTTTCATAGACCAGAAAATTGGCTCTCAGAATGTGAAAGCGACTGTCCAAGGTCACATAACAAATCAGTGGAAAACTGTAGTAAAACTGGGGCTAAAGCTTGGACTTGGAGGCCCAAGTTCTTTCATGCACTCATTTGCCTTCCGTTTCCATTCCAACAAACTCAAAGGTTGTTACGGAGGGGAGAGATGGGTATAATATGAGACATCACGCAGAAAAAAAGTCTTGAAAATGTTGGGAAGCTGTCCTCATGAATAGAGTTATGATTCTTAGTGCAAATGGTTCATCATTTTGCTCTTTGGTCCTAGGAGTGGGAGGAGTCTAGGCTGGACGCTCTGATACCACTAGGTGGTACACCTATAGTCATTGGTTCACAATCCATTCATTGATTCCTTTATTCAAGAAATACGTACCAAGTCAATTTGTTTCAAAAGGAGCACAACAATATGACAAGGTGGTTAGATTGCGATGGGATGTAGAGGGGCAAGGATGGAATTGAGGAGCCCAGTGAGGAAGGAGATGACGGCAATAATCCAGGACAGGGTCTTGGACCAGCCGGAGGTGCTGAGGAGTAGCCAGATTCTGGACACAGAGACTAAGAGTTTTCAGCCAACATGAGGTTCAGGATTTATCTGCTCCACCTGTCACAGCTGTTCGGGTCATGGGGGCTCATGTAACTGGGATCCTTAGGTTCTGAAGGCAGCTACTAAGCACCTTGGCTCCTCCACGGGACTGCACGTGTCAGGCACCAAGAGTTATTGCTGGCAACATCTTTTCTCTCTCTGGCAGGGAGATCAGTGGAGGCTTTGATCTGAATTAGGTTACATAGGGTGCCATCATCCATCCGTCTTCCCCGATTAACTTGGGGGAGAATATGAGAGTGATGGTGGAAGGGAAGGCAGACCCAAGCTGATAAATATGAATCAGAACAGACTGGTTGGAGTCTCTGAGGACTCATCAGAAAGGAGAAGGAAGGCAAATAGGATTTGTCAAAGATGTTTCGGTGGAGAAGAGAGTGCAAAAGGCTGTCTTGTGGTGGGGGATTGATTTAGGAATTGCCCCAGTGGGCTAAGCCTGACTTAATGGGAGAACTCTGCCTGCATTCCCCAGACTTGGGACATTGCTTATGTCACCAGGCTGGTGGGAGAATCAGGATCCTGGAAATTCTACTGAATTCTGCAGTAAGAGTGGCTTGTATGGGCTGCCACAGCTGTTTGTAACACAGTGTATTATCCTGGATGTACATTAGATTCATCAGTGGAGACATAGAAAGAAGGAAGGGGGGGGGGGTGACAAAGGAAGGAAGCAAGGGAGGAAAGCAGAAAAGGAGGAAGGAGTTAGTTTAGGCCTCTAGCTCAGATCTACCGTATTGCAATCTGTTGGGCATCCAGGGATGAAACTCCCTGGAGCACGGACAGTGGAGCTCTGTCCAAGGTGCTGAATCCCCCAAGCACTCTTGATGCCTCTTCTTGCTTCCTTCACACAAATTTTAACAAATGTTTATTGAGCATTGACTACACCCCAGGTCCTGTTATAGACTCCAGGAATTCGACAATGAACAAAACTGACAGCCATCTTGGAGCTTATGTTCCAGTGGATGGAGTCGGGTGAGAAATTAAAAAATAGATATGTATTAGAAAGTGCTTAGGAAAAAAATAAAGCAAGGGAATGGAACAGGGAAGGCAGGATTTTCATTGCAGCTGTAGATAGGGTGGTCGGCTAAGGCCTTCCAGAGACTATGGCATTTGAATAAAGATTTGAAAGAGACGAGGGAGTGAGCTATTCAGATTTGCCTACAGTTTCACCCCAACCAAATGGTATTACTCATGTTTCCCATAAAATCCCTGTTCTTTTTCACAATGGTGTTTTTGCTTATGATGTTCCCTCTTCCTGGAATTTTATTCCCTCCAACTCCCATCACTTCTGTGTTCAAATCCTACCCTTTAAAAAAAAGACCTTATGTAAATATCACCTCTCTTGGGAAGCCTACAAGGGTTGTCCTGCTACCATGTTGCTGTGACTGCTTAGGTTCCCACCCTGGCTCTTCCACTAGTTCGGGAGTTCTACAAGGGTAGGAACTCTGCTTTCCTGGAATCACAATATCTACATTCAAATCAGATCAGTTTCTCTACTTGCTACCTCAGAGGCTTTGGACATTTGAGGCTACGGACAAGTCACTTCACCTCTGTGGACTCCTGTTTCTTTATCTGTAGCATGGACGTAATAATATTACCTGACTTCAGGAGCTGTTGTGATAATGAAGCACTAGTGCATCTAAGGCACTCAGCAAGGTTGCTGGAATATGGCTGGCGTTCAGTTAGTGGTAGCCAGCATTATCACTGCTTCTCCTCATTTCCCCTCTGCCTATCCCAGGTACGGGCATTTCATTTTTTACCCTGTAAAGTTTGCAAATCAACACATCTCTTTTCAGTCTTTCTCAAAGAGGGGTTTATCACCCCCCTCTACAGACTCAAGCAGGGGTTTATTAAAAGGCAGATTCCTGGGCTCTCTAGCCTTTCTGAACTCAGTGGGCGGGAGTTCAGAAATCATATATTTAAACAAAATGCCTGGGTGATTGTTGTGCACACTAAAATTTGGAACAACTGATGATAATAGTAGCTATGACATAGAGATCTTTAGAAATTATATATGTAATTAAATTAGTATATGTGAAATATCTATATCTATATCTATATATATCTGGCTTAAAACAGTGCCTGGAACACGCGGTGAGCCTTAGCTATTATTTTCTGTTTGCAGGCAACCTCGGTGACTAGTCAGTTCACATGAATTTGACCAGGGTCTCCCGAGCTTGCTTCAGAGGCCTCCTTGCCTTACAGCCTTGCTTTGCTCTGTGTACACAGCTGTTCTAAAGACATGAACCTCAGACAGAGAGAAAATGAACCCAAAATAAGCTTCAGGCACTTGCCCTACTGCTGCTGCTGCTGCTGGTAGGAAAATAGCATCATCTCTGCTCTTTAAAGGATTCCTCTGGCAGATGTACACACAGCTGTTCCACCTCCTTCCTGCAGGCAGAGAGCAGGGAGATACTGCCAAGAGTCCAGGAAACCATGCTATGCAAATAAGGCCCGTGATGCCTTGCCCCCTTCTCACTATTCTCCTCTTCTTCATCTTTATATCTCTCCAAGGAGGCTATGGGATGGGAGACATCTCTTAGTTCTAGGTGCTTCTAGAGGAGGAACTTGAGGGGAAGAAACCCCAAGCGGGGAGAACAGCCAGGAAAGGAGAAGGCGATGGAGAAGAGGAAGTCTGGGTGGATGCCGGGATGTATTATAGCAAGGTGTGTTGGTAGAGTTTCATTCCAGCAGCACTGTCTTCTGTGGGACCCTGGGCAAGTCATTTCACCTCTCAGATTTTTATCCCAAGCCAAACAGCACATTGTAGAGGACTGAGCATAAGCATTGGAGCCCAGTGTTTGTAGGTTGGAATTCGGGCTCTATCTGTACCAGCTATGTGACCTTGAGCAAATCTCTTCTTTACATCCTTAGTTTTCTCTAAAGAAAGACAGGATAGAGAATCTTTGTCCCGTGTGCCCAACAGGTTTATTGTAAGGAAGAAATGACCCAGTGGGTGTTAAAACACACCCTAACATGTGACATGCTGGAGATGGGTGAGGAGTCATTCATTCCATCCATGGAAACTTGATGCCCTTACTCCCTCCCCCCCACCCCCCAAGTCCAGTGCAACATTTTGCAGGACCAGAACACTTCAGACAAGTCACCAGGAGAGGACTCGCCTTCCTCTGGGGGCTGCCTGCAGGATGATCGAGTTGCAACACCCAGTTCACTCCATGAGCTAACAGGCTCAGGTGTGGACAGAGGGGAAGACGTGTCTTTAACCCACTGTGTCAATGCTGCCTGTTGGAGCATTGCGAGTAGCGGCAGTTTAGTGCACTGCTTAAGCGTGGGAGGCATAAGATGGCTCCAGTTTCAAATCTCAGGACTCTTGCTTACCAGCTGTGAGACTTTGGGCCAATAACTTAACCTCTCTGAGCCCCAGCTGCCTCCACATTTAAATGGGAATAAAAATAATTACCTCACAGCATCGTTGAGGATTAAGAGATAAAGTGTATATAAAATATTTTGCCCAATGCCTGGTACATAATAGGTGCTCAGTGAACAAATGCTAGCGCTTACTCATTCATTGACTTATTTTTGTGTCTGAGGGAAAGACAACCTTCTCGGGTTTGCCAAGTGACCCTGCAGCCATGAGGCACAGAGAACATTAGCTAGAAGTGTGAGGTGTGTTGGAAAGAGCCTCAGACTTGGGATTGCCATAGCCGGGGTGTGACACTTTAGATGTGTTCCTTCCTTTCTCTAAATTTTCATTTTCTCATCTGTAAAATGGGGGGAGGGGCTTTTATCTGTCTGCCCCACAGGACAGTTGTGAGGCTCCGATGAGTGACTTCATGAGAAAATGCCTTGCCAATTTGAAAGTGCCATGTAGCTGAAAAGAGCGAGCTTTGTGTGTGAGCCCTGGGTGTTTCCTCTTTACTACTCTGAAGCTTACTGTCAGCCAGGCAGATTAGACCAGGTGGAATTTGTCTTGGCAAAGGCCACACCCTCCTGAAACAGTGAGCTGCCCTGGCCTCTAAACTCCACCCCCTCTGACAGCATCATGTGTTGCACCCTCAACTGTACATGACTCTTTAAAGCTCCTCCCACTGGCAATTTACCTGAATAGCTGAGCCAAGACAGTCAAACTCCTTGAGAATAAATGCTATTGAGAATAGATTACACTCTGGCCTCCTCTGTAAAACACACCCCTCAATTCTCAGGGCTCCGTGAGGAAACAGAAAGCAGGGAGTTTGAAGAAAATTTAACGACACTGAATTCTACCCATAGAGAAGTGGGCAAGGTTAGGAGGACTAATGAGGGATGTTGAAACACCCAGAGACTAGCCATAGTTGGGAGCAGTTACAGGGCCTAGACTTGAATATACAAGGAGAGGAACAGGGTTACCAGATGCTGGTGAGAGGTGGAGCTGGGGAGTGGGTGACAGAAGCAGCTGTAGTTATAGAAGGACTTGGCCACAGTCAGAACTGCAGCACTGAGGTGGGGAGGAAGTGGGGGAGGCAATGCGAGAAATACCTCCAACTCTTTCTTCTAGCTTTCCAACCTCTCCCAGTGCCTCCCCTTCACCAAACCCATGGGGAAGCTAGAGGACAGGGGAGCCCATTGATGCTATCCATATGGATAACCAGACCACTCCCAAACGCCCCTTCCTGCTTGCCCTATTGGGCCCCTGACTCTTAGTGAAAGGTATCTTCTCCAATTTTCTGGAGCCATTTTAGAGCAGCGTTGGCTCGCTTGAGGACACCTGCTGAGAGAGTTGACACAGAAGGAAATGAAAAGTTCTGAGACAGGCCAGGATGTCAAATGCAGACTATAGGAAGAGCTGGAGTCTGCTTCAGGCATAAGCTGGGCAGTGAGCTCCTTGAGAGCAAGGTCAGTGAACACAGAGTCCAACTCTTCCCAGAACTCTTCTTACTTTTTCTTCATCCCATGCAGCTCGAGGGCATCTCATTTTCTTGGCTACGGCCTGGTGATTATGATCATGGCTTTAGAGTCAGACAGACCTGGCCCTTCCATTCCTGGCTGTTTAAACTGGGTGTGTTTGTTAACCTCTCTGAGTTTCGGTTCCCTCATGCATAAAATAGGAATAAATCTACTTTATAGAGTTGTTATGAAGGTTGAATGAGAGGCCAAAAGCAAGGATCTGGCCACCCAGAAGACTTGCAATATGATAGCTAGAATATCATACTGTTGCTGGCATATGACTTTCGCTGGGAGGGCTTCCATGGCTGGGGCACAGCCCCTTCCCAGCCCCCACCTCAGCAGCCTTCCCTCCACCCGATGCTCTCTGCTAGCCCTCTGCCCCTAGGAAGAGCTGCTGTCTGGCTCTGATTGCAGAGTGATGGGCAGGAGAGGCTGAAAGAATGCAAATGTGGCCTTATCTGAATGTGTGCACCTGCTCCTTTCCTTGAGTCCATTGCCAGGAACAAGGGCAAGCTATAGGCCCCCCAGGATTCCCTAGGCTTTTTCTGTCCCTGCTGAGTCTATGATATCAGCAACAATAATGATATCCGGCAATACTTCAGCTTTTCTATTTGTAAAGAGCTTTGATTTTTGTCATCTCATGGTCCCCTCACAATGACCCTGGATTATTATTACCCACCATATTGTACAGAGGAGGAAAACCAAAGCTCAGAAGGGTCATCAGGATTTCTGGTCAAGATGGTGTAGGTAAATGCTGTGCTTGCCTCCTCTCACAAGCACATCAGAATTACAACTAAACCACAGAAAAACCATCGTTGAGAATCTCCTAAAGTCTAGCTGAACAGAAGTCCTACAACGAAGGATATACGTAAAAAACCACCTTGAGACTGGTAGGAGGGGTGGAGATGCAGAATGGGCTGGTCCCACATTCATGTGTGACAGTTAAAAATTGGGAAGGATATCTCATCTGTGGAGGTATCCCCCAGAGGAGAGATAAGTTCCAGCCCCATACCAGACTCCCCATGTTCCAGTGCCAGGAAGAGAAGTCCCCACAACTTCTGGCTGTGAAAACCAGCAGCGATTGTAACTGAGTGAGATGAAGGGAGGCTGGAGTCCCACACATTCCTCTTAAAGGGCCACTGTTCACAGAGTTACTGATGGACTAATTCTCTCTGAGCTCCATCATTGGGGCAGCAGCTTGACAGGTACCAGGGACATATGGAAGGAATGGAATTATTTAGCTTCAGGACAAGGGCTCAAGGGGCAGCTTTCTCTCAGACAGAAGTGCTGGCAGAAAGCATTGTTCCTTTGTTGAGCCCTCCCCTCACCCAGCAGGTAGGTGCCATGTCTGAGTCTCCATCAACCTTGTTAACAGTATCCTGCCTGGGTGATTCCTTGAGACCCTGCCCCACCCAACTTGTGGGCCCACACAAGCTGCTTCCAGTGGCTTTTCTACACAAATGGCCTGTCTTGGCATGCTGTGGACTTTCCTAAAATCTCTCAAATGTTCACGAACCCCAAATAAGCAGCATCTGGTCTCACCATGCCCTGTACCCCTTGCTAAGCAGCTCCAAGCCTGGCACTACCAGCAGCCAGCCTCGGTTTGCAGCTTAGCCTCTCCCAGGCACCTCCAAGCACGGTGCGGGTGGTGACCATGTGCAAATTGCTTTGTGGCTCATTCTAGGTGGCCCCAGGAAAGCTATAGCTGAACTTGGACTGCAGCAGGACCCCTCCCAAGAGGCCCAGGGCCAGTATGCCTGGTGGCCAGCTTCCCCCAAGCCCAAGCATCACCCAGCTACCTCTATGGACAACACACCCAAAGGGCAGACTGGGCACGCACCAGAGCCCTGCTAAAGTGACTCCTGTTTTGTAGGATAAGCCACTGCATAATAGCTCCTCCACTGTAGTCATAGACAGTCCTTACAAACAATCAGCCCAAGGATCACCTCTCCTACTGATGTGCAAACAGCAACCAAGCCTCAGTTACAACAGAAGGGCACACACAACCCACACAAGGGACACACGTGGATTCCCTGGTTCAGGTGACCAGGGAGACTGTGCCACTGGGTTCCACAGGACACCTACTACATAAGGCCATCTATTAAGACTGGAAGACATAGCAGCTCTACCTAAGATAATATATAGAAACCAACACAGGGAGACAGCCAAAATGAGGAGACACAGAAACATGTCCCAAACAAAAGTACAGAACAAAGCTCCAGAATAAGAACTAAACAAAATGGAGACAGACAATCTGTTAGATGCAGAGTTCAAAACACTGGTTATGAGGATGCTCAGTGATCTCAGGGAGAACTTCAACAAAGAGATAGGAAACATAAAAATGGAGATAGAGAACATAAAAAAGAACCACTCATAAATGAAGACTAAAGTA
Source organism: Rhinolophus sinicus (assembly GCF_036562045.2). Lineage (NCBI taxonomy): Eukaryota > Metazoa > Chordata > Mammalia > Chiroptera > Rhinolophidae > Rhinolophus > Rhinolophus sinicus. Next base: position 27,714,422 of record NC_133765.1, on the reverse strand, counting down.
ACTGAAATAAAAACTATATTAGAGGGAATCAACAGTAGATTAGATGAAGCAAAGGATCAAACCAGCAATTTAGAAGATAACATAACAGAAAACACCCAATCAGAACAGCAAAAAGAAAAAAGAATCCAAAATAAATAAATAAATAAATAAATAAATAAATAAATAAATAAATAAGGACAGTTTAAGGGGCCTCTGGAACAGCATCCAGCATAACAACATTTGCATCATAGGGGTACCAGAAGGAAAAGAGAGAGAGCAAAGAATTGAAAACCTATTTGAAGAAATAATAATGGAAAACTTACCTAACATGATGAAGGAAATAGACATACAAGTCCAGGAAGCACAGAGAGTCTCAAACAAAATGAACCCAAACAGGCCCACACCAAGACACCCCATAATTAAAATGCCATAGTTTAAAGACAAAGAGAGAATCTTAAAAGCAGCAAGAGAAAAGAAGTTATTCACCTACAAAGGAGCTCTCATAAGACTGTCAGCTCATTTCTCAACAGGAACTTTACAGGCCAGAAGGGATTAGCATGAAATATTCAAACTGATGAAAAGCAAGGATCTACAACCAAGATTACTCTACCCAGCAAAGCTATCACTTAGAATTGAAGGACAGATAAAGAGCTTCCCAGACAAGAAAAAGCTAAAGGAGTTCATCACCACCAAACCAGTATTATAAGAAATGTAAAAGGGACTTATTTAAGAAGAAAAAGGGGGGAAATATGAATAATAAAATGGCAATAACTACATATCTATCAACAATTACTTTCAATGTAAGTGTATTAAATGCTCCAGTCAAAAGCCATAGTGTTGCTCAATGGATAAGAAAACAAGACGTTACATATATTGCTTATAAGAGACTCGCTTCAAATCAAAAGACACACACAGACTGAAAGTAAAGGGATGCTAAAGATAGTTCATGAAAATGGAAAAAAAAAAAAAAAGAAACAAAGACAAACAAACAAACAAAAAGACTGGAGTAGCAATACTTATACCAGACAAAATAGACTTTGAAACAAAGGCTATAACAAGAGACAAAGAAGGACCTACTAACCTCACTTCTGGGTATTTATCCAAAGAAACCTCAAACACTAATTTGAAGGGACATGTGCATCCATATGTTCATTGCAGCATTATTTACAATAGCCAAGGTATGGGGGCAACCTGGGTGTCCCTCAATGGATGAATGGGCAAAGATGAGGTGGTACGTATATGTGATAGAATATTAACTCAGCCATAAAAAAGAATGAAATCTTGCCATCTGTAACAACATGGATGGACCTAGAGGGTATTGTGCTGAGTGGAGTAAATCAGACAGAGAGAGACCAATGCCATATGATTTCATTTATATGTGGAATCTAAAGAACAAAATAAATGAGCAAACAAAACAGAAACAAACTCATAGATACAGAGAACATTTTGATGGTTGCCATATGGGAGGGGGCTGGGGCGATGGGTGAAAAAAAGCGAAGGGATTAAGAAGTACAAATTTGTAGTTTTAAAATAGTCACGGGGATGTAAAGTACAGTCAATAATATGAGAATAACTATGTATGGTGTTGGATGGATACTAGATTTATTGGGGTGATCACCTCATAAGTTATATAAATGTCTGATCACTATGTTGTATACCTGAAACTAATATGATATTGTACATCAACTGTAATTGAAAAATTAAACAAAATTATGCTTTTAAAAGGTGGGTCAACAGACTTGTCAAATGTCACATGGCTAATTGGTGGTGGAGTGGAGATTAGAACCCATGCAGTTTGACACCAGAATTTAAAGTTCATTGTACTGGTGAGCGTACTTCTGGCTGCAAGTAATAGAAAAACCTTGACTTAAGGTACTTAAATAAGAACTTGTGTGATGTCCCTAATGGGCAGTCCGGAGGACATTTGGTTGTGTGGTTCGTCAATCAGCATTTCAACAATGTTGTCTAACCTGGATTCTTTCCATGTCTAAGTCCATTGGAATCACCTTCAGCCTATCTCCTCTCAAAGTCACGTATGGCTGCTGTTGTTCCAGGAGTCACATCCACCTAGAACATCCAGGGAAGATGAGAGGCCTTCTCTTGATTATGTTTAAGAGCAAGGAAATATTTCCAGAAACCGTTGGTCAAAAACGAAGTCCTGTGTCCTGTTCCCAAACCAATCCCCTGGCGAGGAAGTGGAAATGGCTGAGACCAATTGGACTTGACTCCTGAGTCAAGCAGGGGAGGGAGAAATGGCCATGATGGGCAACCATCTGTCCTGTGCCTCCATGCTTGTGATTGCTATACTGTTAATTCTGGACCTGTGACATCATCTATCTCTGTCCAAACTAGGCTTCATGGTGTATAAGATCAATCTGGTGTGAGGACACTAGAGTTATGGTCTCAACCTGTCACTGACTTGGAGAATAACTGGGAGAAGAAGCTTTTCCTCCCTGGAGGGTATGAACTGTAGTGGGTGGGTACCCTGTCTCTGTGGTCAGAAAGCTTTGGTTCCCAATTCTGGCTGTGTGGTCCTGAGCAACCCCCACCCTGACTTCTTTTTCAGTAAAGGAGGCCTAGTAATGGTCTCTATCTCTAGACTATATCACTGTAGTCTTGAGATTATAGAGAAAACAGTGTAAAAGCACTGCACAGTGAGTGCCTTATGCATAGTAGATTCTCAGTAAAGACCAGGTAGTATTACGGTAGGTGTTCATTTTCCTCCTCTTGAGAATTAAGGAGTTTGGAGTCCCTTTGAGCCCTTAGGGTCCCTGGTTTGGTGTTTAGCCCTATGGCCAGCTTAAATCTCATTGCTCCCTTAGAAGAGAGGGGATGGCTGATATCCCTTTCCCGCTAGAGGAAACTTTTCCAGGAAGCCACCATGTTCAGCTCTATCTTTGCAAAGCAATTCCACAGGCTATGCGCCATGCAGAAAATCCGGCTGACATTTCCTTCCGCTTGGTCAATGTTATCTGAAGCTGGTGTGAAGGAGCCTAGAGACCCCAGCTTTTCGCAGACAGCAGCAGAGAGCTGATGGCATTTCCTCCCCACCCCCCCAAGGGGGCTGGGGACAGCAAATGACACTTAGGAGTCAACTGAGCTGCCCTGTGGCTGGTGAGTGGCTTGTGAAACTGTGGTCCTGGAGCCGGCACAAGAGTGATTGATTGGGACAAGCATGTTATCAACAGAAGCTTCCAGCACCAGGGATCCAGACTGGAAATGTCTGTGGCGTGTCTGCTTAGCAAGGAAGTGCCCTCCAATCGGGAGGTGGAGGCCCAGTCCGAAGTCCAGCCCTCCCCTTTGACCTGTGTGATCGTGGGCAAATCACCTTGTCCTCAGAGCCTCCGTCTTCCCACCTGAGCAGTGGTGTAGAGTGCTGCCTGGCTTCCAGTCCCAGCCTCACTTAACGTGTGACATTTGGCCTTAGACTTAACCCGTCTGGGCTGCATCTTTAAAACGGGCCCAAATCTCGGGCGATCTCTCATCTCAAAGTCCTTAACTTAATCATGTGCACAAAGTCCCTTGTGCCACGTCAGGTGACATAGTCAGAGATTCTGGGGATTAGGACGGGGACATCGTTGGGAGGTTATTATTCTGCTTATGATAATGCTGTCTGCTTCCACTGAAATAAAGCTCAAACCCAGCTGAATGGACCAGGACAGCGATTGGCCTCGGGGGGACATATGGGGACATCTGGTGGGTTACACAGCTGGTTACATGCCTATGATCGGTCTGTGCGTTCATGGACTTCCCCACTTATCATATGTGCACTTGTAAGAATATATGTTATGCTTCAGTAAAATAAGTTACTTAAAAAAACTGGGATCCGAATGGTACCAGTGTCATGAGCAGGTTGTGCATGTTGCATGTGGTGTGACATACAAAACGCTTATTCTTATGACAGGGAACAGAGGGTGATACCAACTGCATACGTTGTTCTGTCAGCAGACGTGTATGTGTGTGCGTGTGTGTGTGTGTGTGTGTGTGTGTAAAAATAGTCCATGCACAAAACATTAAAGGATACATTTTCATAATTCAGAGCTTTACACGAATCCCATCATGAAAGCCACTTTAAGGGAAAAGAAGAAATTCTTCTTTTCATTAAAATTGTTTTATTTGTATATGTTTATACGGGAACAAGACAAAAGTGGCGAGAAGCAGCTGTATGAACACGTGGTTTTAAAAATGTTAGATAATAAAAGGGAAGGAAACAGGAAAAATAATAGGATAATGTATGTGACAGAGAAAAAGTCCAGGCCCTCCAGGTACTTAAAGAAAATTCATACATGTTGACAATCGTGCAGTGAGGAACTGGGGCCGGTTACCACATGCTTTACAAAACAAGCTTCTAAGTCAATTTTACTCTTCAAAACCATCCTGTAAGGGATGTATTTTATTAGGTCAGTTTTACAGGTGAAGAGCTGGAGTTTCGGAGAGATGAAGGGAATTAGCCGAGATAGTTCAGCTAAAAACTGACAGCGCTGGTATTTGAACCTAAGTCTGGCGGACTCCAAAGCCCAGATGCTCACCTGCCCTGAACTCCAGGTGTGCATTTCCTACACCAGGCCTTCCCACTGGCCTCCACTGTAAAGTAGAACCATGGTAATTGGGGTGGCAGGGAGTTAGAGCCTAAATCCTTCCGTCCCCAGCCCAGGCGGAGGACCCACCCACTGCTCTGGTTTACCAAGGCTCCAGGCATCCCCGCCGCCTGGGCTGTGAATTCTCAGTGTCTCGCGAGAGTCTTTTAGGAAGAGCAACCATGTTCCCGTCTGGGCTCAGCTGGCTGCTGTCCGTCCCTGAAAAATCTGATGTCTGCCTTTCTGTTTGCGCTTGACAAACAGGGCAGACTCGGGTGCTGTGTTTTATTTAACCCAGTGTGAATGCTGGGAGGCTGGCAATGGGTTTCTGAGAGGCTGGAGCAGGGTGCCCAGGGGCCTGTCTGGAAGAAGCCTCTTCTGCCCCTCCAGCTGTTGGAAAGGAGATGAAAACATGTATCTTGGCTAATCATGGGAGAGCACAGATAGAATTGATTGAACCTTTCCCAAGTGCCAGGCTCTGTGACTCAGTGTAAAGCTTGAGCATCAGGAATTGGAAAAGCTCCCCAGGACATCGTAAGGGACCGCCCGAGTTGGACAGCACCAGTATTGGTGCAAACAGGGAGAAACGAGGCCAGACAGAGATGGGTGGCGCCACGGAATAGTGTCTGAAAGGGGTGGTTCTAAATGAGCAGGCTTTTTATCCTTCCTCTTCCTCTTCCCCTGCCCCTCCCTTTGTGCATTGCCATCACCATCACAGCTGCCATCCCCCTCCTCACAGCAACTATGCCATGTATTTAGCGCTTAATACACGCACTGTGTGGAGCTCTGACTACACCACCTCATTCTATCAGAAAATCTCATGTCAGCAGCTATTATCACCCCCATATGGGGTATGATAGGGGACTGAGCCTCAGAGAGGTTAAGTAACGTGCCCCAGGTCACACAGCCGGCAGAGAAAGGCGAAGAACTCAAACTTTGTTCTTCATTGCCCTCTTTTCTTCTTTCTTGCCTTTCTTCCTTCACATTCTTCTCCAATTTTCCTTCTTCCACCTCTCATTTTGTTTCCTTCAGTTCTCCCTTTCTTGGCATCTCCCTTTCTTCCCGCATTGATGTGAACTGTGAACACGCAGTGAGAACCACAAGGATGTTTGAGTTAAAGCCCGTGTTCTCAAGACGGTTTTAATCCTGCTGTGGAAATAATACTTTCATTCATTTGTTCACTCATTCATTTATTCAGGTTTTTTACTCAGCACCTACTGGGTGCCCCATACTGTCCTACGTACTAGGGCAATAGGAATAAACAAAGAAAACTCTCTGCCCTCGTAGACCTTACTTTCTAGTGGAACATACCCATGGGAAATACTATTGTCTTAGACTTCTCGGGCTGCCATGACAAAATGTCATAGACCGGGTGGCTTAAACAACGGACATTTATTTTTTCACAGTTCTGGACTCTAGAAGTTTGAGATCAGGGTGCCATCATGGTCAGTTCTGGTTAAGGCTCTTCCTGGCTTGTAGACAGCCACCTTCTCACTGTGTCCTCACATGGTGTGTGGGAGGGGTGGAGGGAGAGGGGGAGAGAAAGTGAAAACAAGTCCTCTGGTGTCTCTTCTTCTAAGGGCACTAATCCCATCGTGAGGGCTCCACCCTTGTGACATCCTTTAAAACCCATAACCTCCCAAAGGACCCACTTCCAAATACCGTCCCACTGGGGGTTAGGATGTCAGTATATGAATTTTGCAGGAACACGGTTCAGTCCATAGCAACTACGTAGCAGTGTAAGACTATATTGTAAGAGCTGCCACAGGGCAGTACAGACAAGGGGCATACAGAGGGAGCTGAAGGTGCTCAGAGGAAGAAAATGTGCGACGTGGGCTGGTAGGACAGAAGGTAAAGTCAGTCTGGAATAGGTAGTCTCTCTGGCCCTTTAGTGGTCTTGCATCTTTTTCTGCTCTCAACAGCATCTCAACAACACAGGGGCCCAGCTACCACTGTGTACAGACTCTGAGGTGTGCTCTTGTGACCTTCAGAGTCAAGATTCCTAGGCCTTTGAGGTCAAGGCTTGCAAGAACACTTTTTGGCGCCCAAAGACTTTTTATGAAAGACCCTGGACTTATTGGACTGTTCATTTTTAACCGACGCGAAAGTGGAAATGGGCCCCAAAAGCAGGCACCGGTGCCGTGTGCATTTTCATGTGGGAGTACGTAGGCGTGTGGATGCGTGATTGGCATGGGATGAATGAATGTCTGAGTGATTGTGGGCACGTTGCGTGTGTGCCTTTGTGTGGGACTAATGCACGTGTGCGTTACGTGTGTGTGCATGTACATGTAAGTCTGTGTGTGGACCTGTGTGGGCACGTGTGTACATGCAGATCATGAAAGGGTATCTGTGTTTGTGTCTGTTGAGGACATCTATGGGGAAGTTGATGAGATGAAACATGAGTGTCTGTAGGTCCATGGGGACAAATATAAGATGGATGTGAAAAAATATCCAACGTGTGTGTACACGTGCAATAGTCAGCTACTGCCACGTTCATGCTGTGTAGCAGGGGGCATTTAGAAGATGGCACGTGTGTGACAGACGGTATGTGTGTGTGTGGCTCTGTAGGTGTCCTGGGTGCATACATGTGAGGTGTGCGTGTGTGTCAGGGTGTGTCTCGTGCATATGCTTGGCTATGAGGTTGGCTCTGAGTGCCCATGTGTGTGGGCTGGTATGTATGTGGGGATGCATGCATTGGTTGTGTGTGTGGGGGGTGCACTGTGAGCCCCTGCATGCTGTTTAGGAGTGCGTGTACTTAGGTTGGCTGGGGGGAGAGCGAAGGCAGAGTGTGGGAGTGGGAGATGGCACGCGCTCCCCTTCCCCTGGCAGTCTCCAAACCCCCTCAGTCTCACAACGTGAATTTTTTGTAGCTAAGATTTTCTTATTTAGCATTTATGTGGCACTTTGGATCTGCAAAGTGCTTTGCAATCAGTTTTATTAGTTGTGCTTGTGTTATATATAGCAGCAGCCTCAGCTGCACCCAGAGACTCTCTCCAGAGATGTGAACCGAGCAAGGCAAACTTGACCCTCTTTCTCAAGCTTTGCCCGTTTCCCGGGCAATGACTGGTCTTTTGCGTGTGGACCGATGCGAAAGTGGGTTCTTGTTGGTGGTGATGCTGGAGGTGGGCTCATGTGGCCATGCCAGCCAAAGCTTCTCCTGATTCATGAGAAATCAGTGACTAACCACTCGACTACGTGCCTGGCTCAGCCCATACTTGTCTGGGCTAGTGGACAAGGGGCTATTTGCAAGCCTGGCTTCAAACTCCTTCCGTTTCTTGTGTTAACGCTCTTGTTCTTTGTAATTGCCCTAGCAATATGGCTATTAACCTGTCTTAGAGTGAGTTCTCCACCTCCCACCCCCCAAGTGGACCATGAGACCAGGACATAGGTGCAAATAATTTATTAGGAGGGGATCTCTGGAAGCATGAGCGAGGGAATGGACAAGTGATGGGGAAGGGACAAAAGCCAGGAAGAGGTGTGTTATTGAGGGGATTGCTGCTGTGGGCAACTGGACCTTCTTTGTATTATTCCCCTAGAGAACTGAGGAAGTGGGGTATTTAGTTATCCCCTCAGAGTTGCCCCTGCCACCCCATGGGTATGAAGTGCCCTACACATCTCGGTCGAGGCACGCTCTCCTGTTGCTGGAGGAAGTCCCTGGGTTGAGATGACAGACAGACAGACACAGACGCTCGAGATGGAAAGCTTGTGCGTGGAGAGGGGGTTAATGGCTGCCTCTACAAGTGGGCATAGGCAGGCCAAGGGCATGTGGGGTAAGGATCGACAGTGTCTGCCACACACCCCAGGACTCTAGCAAAACCTTATTTCAAGGTCACCCGTGACCGTCAAGGTCATACGTTCCATTCAGTTCTTGGTTCATTGTCCATATCCATTGCAGCAGTGGGCTGTCCTGACCCTCTGCACCTTACTGGTTTTTCTCTCTCCAACTGCTCTTTCTCTAGTTCTCTTTTTCCTTCCCCCAGACGTGGGTATTCTCACAATACCTTTGTTTTTTTCCTTGCCCAGACACAAGCTCACCAATATCCTAAATGATTGCCATATCGGAAGCTGTAGCCCCCACCTCCTTCTCCAAGCCCTGGCCCTGTGTTCACAGCTGCCCCGTTGAAATATTTCTTTCAATGAATCAGTTCAGCTACTCAAAGTCAACATATCCAACCCTCATGTATCATCTTTGACCTCAGCTGCTTCCTTGCGTCTCAAGTTTGCTCCAGAGCCAGTTCCATGAGCTCATCTGAGAACTCGTGGATACAGGATCTCAGGTCCCACCACAGACCCACAAAATCAGGATGTGCGTTTCCAACAAGTCCCAGGTGGCTCGCGGGCGCATGAATGTTTGATAAGCATTGGTCTACTCTATTGATCCACCAGATTTCTGTTGACGGTACCAGCATTTTAGCAATTACCCAGTCTTAAAGCTTTGCAATTATTCGAATCCTATGAGTAAGTGTCCACTAGCCTTTTCCAAACCACGATTCCTATGGGACCAAAGTAGCAATTAAGCAAGTAATAAGAATAATCTAACTGATATTGGTAAGGTTCAGCTGAATGAGTCTGTGACGATTCCATTGCACATATAATTTCACTTCAATACCTATTTCTGGAGGTCTTACTCCATGACTGGCTCCATGGTAAGCTGTGAGGGTGCAGTATCGAGCTAGACTCAGTCCTTACTCTCCAGGAATTCACAGTTCAGAGGAAGGAGACACAAATAGGCACTGGGTGATAAATGGAGGAGGCCTTGGAAACCAAAAGAAGGGTCCTAACACAGCCCCTGGGGTCAGAGAGGCTTCCTGAAAAGGGATATTGAGCTGGAAAGAACCTGAAGGAGGAATAACCATTCATACTGGGTTGAATAGTGCCCCCTTCCTCCCCAAATTCATGTTCACCCAGAACCTCCAAATGTGACTTGATTCGGAAATGGATTCTTTGCAGATAGAATGAAGTTATGATGAGGGCATGCTGGATTGGGGTGGTGGTGGCTAACAATCCAATGGCTTCTCTCCTTATGTGAGAAATTTGGACAGAGAGACACAGGGAGAACGCCACGTGACAACAGAGGCAGACGTTGGAGTGATGAAGCCAGGGAATGCCAAGGAATGCCAAGGAATGCCAAGGTTAGCCGGCAGCCACCAACAGCGGGGAAGGGGCAAGGAAGGGTCCTCTCCTAGAGTCGTCAGAGACAGCATGGCCTTGCTGACACCTAGATTTCAGACTCCTTGACTCTAGAACTGTGAGACAGTAACTGTGTTTTAAACCATCTAGTTTGTGGTAATTTGTCGTAGTAGCCCTAGGAAACAAAACTATGCCACTCAAGAAATATGTATAATTGCACAGTGGAAGCACAATGTAGGAAGCCGTGGTAGCCAGGAAAGGGGGGTGGGAGTGCACGCCAGGGGCATGGCAGCTGGGTTCTGAAGGTGGGGTAGGAGTTGAGTATGCAAAGACGAGAAGGAAGATCTAGGCTAAGAGAACAGGATGTGCCGAGGTTCTGTGGCTGGAGGATACCTGCCCCTGGAGGGATGGACAGGTCAGTGGGAGGGCCAGGGCCACTCCCCTCCCCACCTTCTGGCCCGTCCCTTCTCTCCTAGGAACTGTTGGCTCAGGGTGTCTGTGGATCCATCTACTGAGCACTCCTGTCTCCTTTTCTTCCTCCCCATCGTGCTTGTGGGGGGTGTCTGAGCCCTTGTCCTTGAGCACGGCCTGGAGTTGCAGGGAGAAGGCACAAAAGCGCTTTGCGCGGCCCTGTCCGACATCTTCTGGGCAGGGGAGCGGGCTCCGCTGTGAATGGGCCTCGGACAAAGGCATTGCCTGTGAGTACCTGTAATTGGAACATCCACATGTAATGCAAGGCACAAAGGGAAGATGAATGGCCGCGTTGTCTGGCTGCCTGTTGCTATGGTTTCTGTGGGTCTGGGAGGGAGCATGGTTACCAGGCAACGGGAGAGGGACCAAGACAAAGGGAGCTGGTGTGAGGGAGAGGTTTGGGGCAGGTGTGAGTGTAGGCAGGGTGAGGTGGGGAGGAGACAGAGAGAGGATGAGGAACAGACCCCGGCAGACACTGAGGACAGAGTGAGGGAGGAGACAGAGAGAAGGGGGACAGGGGGGCAAAGTAGGGAAGGGGAGGGCGAGGCAGAGAGAGACACAACACACAGAAAAAGACTTAGAGAAGCAGAGACATTAAAACCGAGAAAGAGACACCACACATAGAGAAAGACTGACAGAGAAATAGGGAGATACTCATTCACCCGTGGGTACCTGCTGTGTGCGAGGCCCTGGGCCCTCTGGAGACAGGGCTGTTAGCAAGACAGACACCATCTAGCAAGACTGACATCACTGGTACTCTTGGAGCTCACAGAGCCAGAGAGAGAAACCGCTGCTTTGATGAAGCCAGAAGGAAATGCTCCCTTTGCCCCTTGGAGTGACTGGGGCTTACTTTCCAGGCTGGTGGCTGTTTGAAGTGGGTGACCTCTGGATAGGACCTTTTCACCCTTCCTCCTGTTTCCAGGAAGTGTCTGCCAGCAGCTCCACCCCGAAGAGGCTGTTTGTACCAAGTGACTCTGGTTTAATAGCACTGGGTCTCTCCCCAGTAGCTTTCTCACTAGCCGCCCACCATGACGCTTGACTCTCCCACCCTTACGGCGACTGTGGACAAGTTACTTCATTTAATAATTATGTAGCTATAAAATGCTTTTACATGTGCTCCTCATTTGATCCTGGATGGTAGCTATAATCACTAGTCCCCCTATGAAGCAGTGGGCATGGGGGCCCCGAGGGATGACTCCTGGTCACTTCTCAGAGGGCTGAATACCGGGTTGGCCCCCATTACTGTGCCTTGGGCAGTGACACTCCTCCTGTCTTAGTTTCCTCTAGAAAATGGGGACCATAATAGTACCCATCTCATAAGCTTGCTGTGGGGCGTAAAGAATTTATTTTACGCAAAACACTCAGAATACTATGTGACACTGTTAAATATTAGTTATTATTTCTATTATTATTCTTCCTCATAGTAATTAAAAGTTGCTGGCTTACTTACTATGTGCCAGGCACTATGCATTACAGCCCTATAAATTAGGAGCTCTTAGCCTACTTTACAGAGGAGCAAACTGAGGCTTAGAGAGGCAAGATCATTTGTGCAAGGTCCCCTGGAAGTGGCAGAGTTACTATCGCGATCATCCTAAGAATGAACATAGTGGTCTGTATATGGTGCCACAGCCGCCAGAACCCAACACAGTCACCATTCTTTGGTTCTGTGCTCCGAGGCCCTCCCCTACCCCCACCCCCGAATCCTGGGCTGCATGTGAATCCTGGTTGGGGTGATGGATGAGCAGAGACAGCTCTTGCTGCAACGTAAACAGAGAAATATAGGTCAGTTCCAGCAGCTGACCCCCACCCAGCTTCCTGCTTGTTTTATTTCACAGCCAATCTCGTCAACTTGATCTTCTGCCATGAACTTCAGCTGTCCTCGGGAGGTTCTTGTGTTTCATGAATTATGCAGACTTAACAAAATGTGTGCGCCACAGATGAAAGCCTCTGTTCTCCGGACTGTGGAAGGCCTTTCTCTCCCCCTCTGGGTGTTTCTCTTCCTCTTGCTCTCGCAGCCTGCCTCTCTCGACCATGCAGAATGCCTTCTGTCTTCTTGTTCCATGGCTTTGTGTTAGTCTCACTACGGATTCTTTCTCACCAATGAAAAACACTTTGGGGGAATCCCAAAGGGTCCTGGATGAGCTTCTGGAAATTTCCCTGGGCAAGTTGAGTGGATTAGAACTCAGCATGGCTGGCTCTGATCATGTGGGTCAGGTCCAATCTGTAGAATAGGGGTACATTGGCTCTTCAGTCAAACAGAAAAGCCCTGATTTGTAGCATTTGCCAATTTCCACCCCCACTGTGGTGTATTTCAAACTACCAGTGTGACATCACTGAATGGGACCTTGGGAATAGATGCCCACAGTCAGCTCTCATAAGCTGGCTCCAGGACATGACTCTGGTCAGTTCCCATGAGCAATGTAGGCAAGTATTGTTATTGGGCTTAGGTTTGGGTCCTGACCCTGCCACTTATTAGCTGTGTGAATTTGGGCCATTGACTTAACCTCGTGGAGCCCCAGTTTTCTCATCTATAAATGGCTATGCTAATAGCCTTCTGTCTGGGGTTGTGGTCAGGGTGAAATGAGCTAAAATATGTAAAGTGTTTAGCACTTAATCTGCCACACACAGTTCAATAAATGGTAGCTGCACCAGGTCAGGCTGGGAAGGGCCTGCGTCAGTCAGGATAGGCTGGGTGTTGCTATAGTAACAGATAACTCCAAATCTCAGGGTCTTAACTTTGTTTTTCCTTCCTCTACTGTGACGAAGGTGTGTTGGCACAGAGGTCTTTGCTTGCCCTCGCTTTTTGGGAAAGCGGCTGAATGCTGCTTCCATGTTGCCATGTTTTCATGATCACCGTCACACGAAGAAGAGGAATGTGCTGAATTACGTGCTCTCTTTTAAACCTTTTGCCCAACGTGGCACACATCACGCCCACTCATATTGTATTAGCTAACGCAAGTGAATGGACATACCTAAATCCAAGAGGGTGGAGAGGAGGAACCCTACTATGTACCTGGAAAGAGAACCCATATTCTTGGTAGGCCGTCCTCAAGATTTCTCATAATCTCTTAGATACTGTTTTCTCTAGTGGCTCCTAATTTTTTTCATTAAGCATCTATTGTTAAAACTGAGCAGGGAGAGTAAGTGGGAAGCCCAGCTCTCAACATTTGCCAGCTGGGTAACCTTCGGCAAGTTACGGAACCTCTTTGGCCTCAGTTTCCTCATCTGTAAAGTGGGGGACATAGAGCTTTCATCTTTCAGAGTTGTAGGGAAGCTTACCTGGGTTAGTAAGCACAGGCACTGTAAGTGCTGTGTTAGGTACAAACTGTCATTATTATTAACCCACACCAATCCTATGAGGTTGGGACTATCATTACCTCCTTTTACAGATGGGGAAACTGAGGCTCAAAGGCGTGTCACTTGTCCAGACTCACACAGTTGGGAGGTGACAGCATCAGGATTGGAGTGTATATCTGTCTGACCCCAGTCATTCCACTTTTGAGGGGCCTGGCACTTTTTGAGAGGGAACCACCGGCCCCTCCCCTACCAGAGAGACGTCCTTGGCTGGGTCTGGGGGTTCTTCGGCAGACCAGGGACTATGGTGGCTAAACACAGCAAAACAGTGAACACTCATTAAAATGCAAACACACACGGGGTCCCTGCCTTGCCTAAAGGAAACGTCTCAATTAACACAGAAGACCTTGTTTTGTTCCAGAGCGACAGGCCGGTTTGCTGTTGGGATCAATTCAATTGTTGACAGTCAGCCCAGGGAGCTACATACAAATCAACAGCCAAGGTGCCTTTTGGCGCAGGCGAGCCTGTGCTCCAGCGGGGCTGTGCGAGCGGGGAGTGCACTCAAGTCAGGTCAGGTATTCCCATGCGATCCTTGGTAAGAGACCCATTTTATGTCACAACCAGTACATGGCATGTGTGCACATACGCTCACACACACACACACACACACACACACACACACAACTATTGCAGTGGGATATTTTGCAATCCACTCCATGCCATTCCATTCCACAAATGCTAGTTTTAATCTACTAAATCAACTTCAGAGCACCGTGAATAGGTTGCAGTCCACAGTTTGAAGACCTTGAACTAGACTGTGGTTGTCCCACCCTGTATGGGGGGGAGGTGTCCTGTGTTGCCAGGGGTTAAGGTCAGGTCTGCCCACAGGAGTGAGACAGACCCCAGCACTGCATGTCAAGTCCTACTGCAGCTTACAAACCCCGCCCTCCTCTCCGACCCTGTCCCCCCAGGTTCCCCCTTACGAACGTCACCCCAGCTACACTGGCCGCTTTGCTCTTCCTGTAATACACCAAGCACATGCCCATCTCGGAGCCTTCGTGCTCAGCTGGCCCTACTGCTCTGACCCTTCTGCCTCTCCAGTCTTTCTTCCTTCAGTCTGTCTGCTTATCAGTAGATTGTTCCATGACCCGCCCCCTATAAATGGCAGACCCATCAGTTTCTATATGATTACCCTGCTTTGCTTTTCTCTTTAACACGTAGCACTACTTAATACACGTTTCTGTGTTGTCTACCTCTCTCCACTCAAAGCACAGGAAATTTATTTAGTTTGTTGTTGTAGCTCATCATCTAGAGAAGTGCCTGGTGCAAAGTACAGACTTAAGTGTTTGTCAAAGGCACAAAATAAACACTTAGGAACTATTAATTTTTACCTTTTAGGTTCAATTTTTTTTTGTATATTCTCAAAAAAATTTTAATAAAACTTTATTGAGAAATAATTCGTATACTATATAATTCACTCATTTAAAGTACATAATTAAATGGTTTTTAGTATATTCAGAGATGTGTGCAACCATACCACAGTTTTAGAACATTTTTATCACCTCAAATAGAAAACTTGTTCTCTGTAGCTATCACCTCCCCAACCTCCCACCTTCCCAGACATAAGCAACCACTAATCTGCTTTGTGTCTCATAAATTTGCCTGTTCTGGTCATTTTATATAAATGCAAGCGTATAATATGTGATCTCTTGTGACTGACTGCTTTCACTTTGCATAATGTTTTCAAGGTTCATCCGTGTTGTAGCGTGGGTCCATACTTCATTCCTTTTTATGAATGAATAATATTCCACTGTGTGCATGTTACATTTTGTTTATCCATTCATCAGTTGATGGACACTTGGGTTGGTTTCCTATTCTGGTTATTGTAAATAATGCTTCCATAAACATTCTTGTACAGGTTTTTGTGTCGACATATATTTTCATTTCTCTTGTATAAATACCTAGGGTAGAATCATTGCGTCACAGGGTACCTCTATGTTTAACCATCTGAGGAACTACCAGACTATTTTCCAAAGTGGCTGCATCATTTTATATCCCCACCAGGCATGTGTCAGGGACCTGATCTCTCCACATCCTTGCCAACATTGTTATATCTGACGGTTTGATTCTCGGCATCCGAGTGGGTGTGAAGTGATAGCTCGTGGTTTTGATTTGTATTTTCCTGATGACGAATGAGATTGAGCATCTTTTCATGTTCTTATTGGCCACTTGTATGTCTGTTTTAGAGAAATATCTATTCAGATCTTTTGCCCGAGTTTTGATTGGGCTATTTATCTTTTCATTAACTCGTTGTAAGTGTTTCTCATATGTTTAGATAAAAGGTCTTTATCAGATAATGATTGGCAAGTATTTTCTCCCATTATGTGGTTTGCTTTTCACTGCCACAAAACTTTTTTAATTTGGTGAAGTCCAATGTATCTAGTTTTTCTTCGGTTGCTCATGCGCTTGGTGTCGTATTTTAGAATTCATTGTCAAATCCAAGGTCATGAAGACTTACGAGTATCTCTGTATTTTCTTCTGAGAGTTTTATAGGTTTAGCACCTACATGTAGATTTTTTGATCCATGTTGACTTAATTTTTGTGTGTGGCGTGAGGTACCTCACACTTCATTCTTTTGCACGTGGCTACCCAGTTGTCCAAGCACTATCTATTGAACACACTATTCATTTTTGTTACTTGGCTTGTTTGCTTGTTTAGTGACTCGGTGGAGTATTTCAGGGATGTGTACTCCGCTCCTCACTGCAGTGTGAAGCCTCTTCTGTTGCCTCTCAAGGCGGCAGCCTGGGCTCCGCCCACAGTCCCATTTGGATGACAGTGCTTTTGGCAACTCTCTTTGATTGTTTCTTTCCCTGACCACACCAGGAGAGCCTGTGAGGCAGGTGGAGCTGAGATGATTTGCATAACTATACTGATGCATATGAGAAGCTCAGAGAGGTGAAGTGACATGTCTAAAGCCATCCAGCATGTAGGTAGGAAGCAGGGCTGCCACTCGGTTTTCTGACCTGGAGTCTTGTGCTTCCACAAATAAGAACAGAATGGGCTAGGGAAGCTTTGCAAAGGCCAGCCCCAGCACTTGGGGACCCGGTCAGTAAGCTTACTCTGAGGGGTGTGTTTGTGTGTGTGTGTGTGTGTGTGTGTGTCTTCCCAAAAGCCACCAGCTTAGGGCCGTGGTTCTCAGACTGAAGTGTCTCCAGAGGAACATGTAAAAATCCAGTTGCCTGGGCCCCACACTCTTAGCTCTGATTCATAGACCTAGAAGGGCCCAAAACACCCCAGGTAATTCTCATACAGTTCTCCCACTTACCAAAACCCTTGCTTTAAGCAGCTCTTCTCAATCCCGGCTGCACATGAGAGTCATCTGGGGAGATTTTACAATGTGTAATGTCTAGGCCCTCCCCAGAACTACAGAACCAGAATCTCTGGGAGTGCAAAGAATTATTCCCCTATAAAGCGGAACCACAGGTTTACCAGCTCATCTACTCCCTCTGCTCCCTATGTTTCCTTCCTCTGTTACTTTGTATAAGTCTTGCTTTGCGTCTCTGTGTGTTTATTTTGTTTTCATCCCTTATGTTTCTTCTGTCTCTGTTTTTCTGTGTTTGTCCCTCTGTCTGTGTCCCCCTGCACTGCCCCCTCCTCTGTGTTCTGTGTCATTTCTCTGGGTGAATCCCCTCAGCCTCTCTGTGTCTCTCACTGTTCCCAGGGCGATTGCTGTGTGTATCTCTGTGAGTCTCTGCCTCTGATTCTTTTCTGTCCTGGCTGTCATTCTGACTCTGGGTCTCTCTTTTCTCCTGCCCACTGTGAATCTCTCTGTGAAGCTCTCTGTGCATCTCAGCCTGTGTGTGTGTGTGTCTCCATTCTTCTTTCTCTGTCTCCAGTCCTTTTCTTCTCTCATACAAAACCCCTCCCTTCCTCCCACCTCCTAGCCTGCCAGCAGCTTTCCTGTACAATAATAATAATAAAAAAACTCTCTGGTGGAGAAGCCTGAAATACCTGGGCCGGACCCAAGACCCCTACCCGCCTCAGAAGGCTCGGCTCTAATCAGCAGTCTCTAGTGGGCCGGTCCCACTCTCCTGAAGGGCTTATCTCAGCCTCCTGTGCTGCAGAGATAAGGTGGCCTTTGTGGCAGGGTTGCCTTGAGCATGACCCTCAAAAGACAAGATAAGAGAAGCTAAGCTGTAGGGATCCTGAAGCCCCGCCCTCTCACTCCCTCCAGGCTGAAAACTGACCTTCCGGTCACTGACCCTAAGTATCCCAGGGTACACACGAGGCTGATCTAAACAGCCCTTAGGATGATCAGACACTTCTTTTTCTGAGTTAATACTGCTAATTCATCATTAATTAAATAATTGATGTAGCCAATATTTATTAAACACCACTGTGTACCATGTTCGGTGCTGAGCATATAGCAGTAAAGACAAAAGATGCAATATTGTAAATCATAATAAATGAAATGGACAGAGTACCTAGTGTGTTCCAGGAGCTTAATTTATTTGAGGAACTTTATACCAGAATCCCTTGAGAAAAGACAACTGCCCCTTTTAGTGGAAAATACTTTAATTATCTGTTTGTAATTATTATAGCTATTAATTTATTGGAGCTATTAATACACTGGGCACTTAACTCCCCTGTATTCAGGAGTGATATTTAAAATGTTTAACAGATGATAAATTAACCAATAAATATATTTGCCTCACTTCTCATTCTATTAACAATTAGTTGCATGAACAGCAACTCTGTCATTCATTCATTCACGTACTCATTCATTTATTCTTTCTTTCAGCATGTTGTTCAGATCCCACTGGATATCAGAAAGAACATTGTTCGATCCTAGGCTCTCAAACACATGCCCGGAGAAGCCATGCTGGTCTGTGTTTCTAGAGCCTCGATGCTTTTAGAAGAAACCAGGAATCTGACTTTTCACATAAAACCTTCTCATTTTCATGTTGGAAACAAAGGTAAAACTTAAAAAACAAAAAAGGTCATTGCATACAGCAAGCCAAAAATCGATGGGGGCTGCCATGTTAGTCCGTTTGGGCTGCTGTAGCAAGCATACCACAGACTGTGCGGCTTACACAACAACATTTGTTTCTCACTGTTCTGGAAGCTGGGAAGTCCAGGATCAGTGAGCCGGCAGATCTGGAGTGTGCGGAGAGCCCACTTCTTGGTTCATAGATTTTTGGCTTGCTGTGTCCTCACCTGACAGAACGGGGAGGCTCTTTGGGGAATCATCCCATTCGTGAGGGATGATTCACTCACAACCCACTCACCTCCCCAAAGACTCCACCTCCTGATAGCATCACCTTGGGGGTTTAGGATTTCAACATAGTAATTTTAGGGGGACTCAAATATTCATTCCATAACAGCTGCCATTCCTGATTGAGAAGTTATTTCCTAAAATGGGAAGGGAATACGAGGAACTTATATTTACTATGCAGCAACGTTGCTCTGAAAATTGTACTACATGTTCTGTGGTGCTTCCTCGTGAATAGTCACTGCACAAATATCTCTATTATCTCGTCTAATCTTTTCAACAACCTCATGGGACTAGTATTCTAATCTCTGTTGAGGAAGATTGCCAAATTAAGTCTGCAGGGACCCACTATGAACCATAAGGAAGCTTAATATTCTAACAGAATTGGAAGTGAACTAAGAAGAGGAGAAGGCTTTTGAATTAGAGACCTGATTTTATAAGACCCACCAGGTGGTCTTAGAAAAAGCATCAAATAGCCAGATGTTTGTCTAAAAACTGTCCTGTTGTTGATTGAGTGTCTTCACTAATTACTTTAAATGTGACTGCTCTTTCTTGGAACTGTCTTGCTTAGAGAGTTTTAACATGCTGGTATAGGAACCTGGCTCCCCTGTTATGTAAAATGCATGTAACTCATAAAGTGATTCACTATTAATTAATTCATGTCTGTGGTATTTGAATTCAACCAAGCAACACCATGATTCCTCTAATTTCTGATCTCTCGGTGCTCCTGAGACAGTTCAGTTCTTTTACTGGATTGTCTGTAGGAGTTGCATCTCGGAAAAGACAATCAGAAAACACTTCCTTTTACCCCAGTTTTCTGTCAGTTTTGCCTGAAGGGAGCCTCCTATAACCCAGGAGTCTTAAGAATCTCCTGTACCTGTGAGGATTTCAGTAGATGAACTCCAAGGTCCCTGAGTACCTCTGAGTGAGGTCGTGGGCCTTCAAACCAAACCCATGGAGATGTTGTCTGTTCTAAGATGTGAACCCCACGGACGATTAGATAAAAGGAATTAATGGTCAGAGTCACTGGAAGGCCAGAAGCAGGACAGCCCTGTTCCTTAGCGGAGTGGATCTTAAATGCTGGTGCGCAGTAAGCCACCAGATTGCCTGTTCGAACACAGACTCTTGACCCTGTTCCTCCATCCTGATACCTCAGGAGAATCTATTATGGCAAAAGGCTAAGCTGTTGTATCAAGAGGTCCAATAATAACGTAGCTTAGAGGACAAAAAAGGTATTTCTCCCATAACATTAAAATCCAAGGCGAGTGTTCCTTATGTGTGGATATTTTGTTTCATGAGATGTGGCAGATTAAGGATGGCCACACATTTTTTGACATTCCTCTCACTGAGAAATGAGCTTGATGTCCCCTCCTCTAGAGTCTGGGCCGGCTCTGTGGCCACTTTGAACCACAGAATGTTGGGCCCAGGCCTTAAGGCTTCCATGTGTTTTTCTCTTGGAACACTCACTCGTGGAACTCAGCTCCCATGCTATGTGGAAGCCTAAAGCCTGTGGAGAGGAACTAAGGTTCCTGGCTGTCTCTACCAACTAAACTCTCAGCCAAGGGTTAGAACTGACTCACCAACCATGGGCAAGAATCATTATGGAGCCTTCCTTCCCACATGGGGGAAACCATCCCCATCAGTGCCTGCCCGAGTTGTAGATTCACGCCCAAACAATGACTGTTGTTTAAAGTGACTGAGATGTGGGGTGGTTTGTTGTGCAGCTATTGCTAACCAGACCACACAGGCACTCAGAGACTCAGGTTTCTTCCATAAGAGCCTCCCTGACCTTCTATAAACGTGTCATCTTCTGCTCAGTCAAAGCTGAATTCCTACCATGCTCAGGTTCCAGTCAATGGGAGAGGATGGAGAAGGTGCATCCATTTCTTATCCACATTGGCTTGGAGCTGGCACCCATCACTGCTGCTCACATTCCTTTGGTGAGAACTTGTCACATGGCCACATCTAATTGAAAAAAGAACAGGGAAATACAGTCTGTAGCTATGTAGCCATATCCTTGGCCACTAAGAAGAAAGGGGAGAATGGAGTCCATTGGAAGTCTACCAATCTGGACTGGGGCACAGAGATCTGCTTTTCTGCAAGCCCTCCAGCTGATTTTGATGTAGGTGGTCCAAGTATAGCATTGAAGAGTATGAGTTTTGAACTCAGTGAGAGCTGAGTTTAAAACTAAATTCTACCATTTACTATCTGGGTGACACCTCTGAGTTTCAGTTTCCTTCTGTATATAAAAATGCATGAAAAGTGTGAGCACAGAACTTGGTGCATAGAAAGGTCTAAAAAGTTGGGTGGAAGGAAGGAAGGTTTTTATCGCTAAGTGAATCAAGTGTTCCATTCTATCTTTTAAAACATCAATACACTCAGTTATTATACTTAAAATATCCCTTTTTACCCTCACATCAACCCTAGTCTTAGTCCCATTTTACAGACAAGGAAACTGAGACCCAGAAAAGTAAGCAGACCAAAAACAGTTAAATGTTGGTGTCAAAATTTGAGCCAAGATTTATTTCTGATGATGTTTGATTACAAATGCTATATTAAAAAAAAAAAAACAAGTAAAGAGGCACCGTTGATGGTTTAGGGGCAAGGAAGTGACATGTCAGAACTCTGTTGTGGCAAGATAAATTCAAAAGTGTCGCTATGAGATCTGTGGCAACTGGAGGCAGGGGAACCAGTTTAAGAATGAGGTGAGGAGTTTCTGAATGAGACTAAATGAAGTGGAGGCTAAGTACATTCCTGCCTCATTCTCTGCAGCTACTTATCTCCAAGGAGGCAATCCCAGATATAATAATTCCATTCTTCACTTGAGCATGCCTCTGCAAAACTGACTAGCCCACTCTCCCCCTCATTTGGGTATGGCTTCCAATGTTTGTGTATGGCTTTGGATCTAGACCCTGATAGGTGTTTTCTGTGTGTCTCAGTTTCCCCATTTGAACGATGGGAATTACAATGCCAGCTGTAGCTATTTCGTAGAGATTCTGTGAGGAAATATATGGGAATATATTTTGAAAAGATGAAGTCATCAACTTGGTGTTAAGATTTATTGTAAATTGAGCAAAACAAGACAGCAGAAAGCACTCATTTAAACTTCAATTTCATGATTGATTCTTTGTGTCTTAATTTTATAAATTAAAATTTTCAGATATTAAAGGGTGAAGTAGTGGAGAGAGATTGTAAGATAGATTTTCTTGTGTTGTGGTTTCCATGGTGACCAAATTTCGGGCATCAACCACTGGCTGAAGTACAGGTAAATAAGAAAATGATCGCAAAGTGCTTTGCACAGTGCCTAGCACATAGTAAACAATCACTATATATGGCATCAGAGTCACTGCCTACACCTAGATGCTTTCCATGAAGAGCATCATGGGAAATTCCCTTCTGTGGAATGCTTCAGCCTGAACATTCTGAGATTTTAAAAAGTTCTAAGGCCGTGAGACTTTAAGGGATGGGACTTAGATAATGAGTTTGATTTGTGGGATCCCCTTATTCTGAACCAACTGCACAATGGGGCTTTACCCATCCCAGTTCCTTTGTGCCCTGTTTAAGACAGCGTAAGAATATCAAGCTCAGCATATTCTCCTGTTTTCTTTTAGATGCTTTATCATTTTTTTCCTTCCACATTTAGATCCACAATCCACCTGGAATTGATTTTTATGTATAGTATGCGGTAGAGATCAGGATTCAGATTTTTCCATATGAATGGCCAATTGACCTAGCACCATTTATTGAAAAAGTCACTGTTTCTCCATCGCTCTCCAGTGGCACCTTTGTCATAAATCAAGTGTCTGAATGTGTGGATTTTTTTTTTCTGAGGGCTTTGTGCTGTTCCATTGGTCTATTTATCTTTCTTGTATCAAAGCATGCTCCATTAATTATTCTGGCTTTATAATAACTCCTGTTATCCAGTAGTGTAATTTATCTGACTTTGTTCTTTTTTTTGTGATAATCTTGGCTCTTTGATTTCCCACACATATTTTATAATTACCTTGTAAATTTCCACCAAAACAAGAAACTTGCTGGGATTTCGAGTGCGATTACAGTCTCTAGATCAATTTGAGAAGAAGTGACATCTTTACAATATGGGTTTATTTTTTTTCTCACAACAACCTTGTGAGTAGGTTCTGTTGCCATCCCCATTGATAGTTGGGGCACAAGAATGTGAACGAATCCAGTGACCGACCCAGGAAGAGAGGTGGCATGGTGTGCCCCATCTAGACCTATAGCTTTGACATGGTTTAGAATTACTGGCTCATGGTCATAATACAAAGCAGAGTGACTGTGGTCAGTTTTATTGTATTGCTTTTAAATTCCCTAGTAACCATGCACTCTCTTCCTCTTGGCACCAGGAGTAGACCACTTCCACTGCCCTTGGTAAGCCTATGATCTCCTCCTGCCAATCTTATTCCCCTATGCAGAACTTCAATTTGGAGATGAGCAATGTTGGTAAACAGACACTGGTGGAATCCATCTTTGAGTAAGCATGGGGGCAGACACGCCCATCTTTTTAGGGGCAGCAGTGGCAGGGGCAGGGGGCAGGGGAGGGGCATGGTGTTTCAAACCCTGAGTCAAAACGTTACCTGGGGTGTCCATACATCGTCTTTGCTGAAGCGATTACTTTGGGCTTCATTCCTGGCGATCTAATCCCCAATTATGATTCTTTGACCCTCATTAGCGAGACCAGAAACTTTTGGCTAGCATTACAATTTTTTTTTCCTGTTAAACTTGGTCGGAGTGCTTTGATTATGTAATTAAGGATCCCGATGGGTAGTGTCATTGCCAGTAGGATCGTTAGTCATGCCTCCTCTGCCCCACTTACACACTGCCATCTTTCTGTACCGCGTGCTAACCCAGATTTCCAGAATACCAACTCTTGCTCAGCCCACACCCGCCAGACACCTGCTTGTCGAGGGCCAATGATTAGACAAATACCAATTAGGACTTATATTGTCAAGCGGAAGGGTAAAATGAGTGGTGTCTCTGTTTGCAGCAACCCCACATTAGGAATGACTCCACGTGTTCAGGAGCCCTCCAACTCCCCTCTATTTGGCACGAGGTAAAGGATACCATGTGGAAGGAGCCAGCATGCTGCTGGCTAAAGGACCCATAAATCATGCTGTGGCCGTGGGGGAGCAGCTAGGCTTTCCCTGGAAAGGCTTTCTTGTCCAAGGTACCATTGGTAACGCAGTGATTTGCAATCATAATAAAAATAAAAGTAATAGGAAAACCACATAGAGGCAATTCCACTGCCTACCGGATTTTTAATTTTCTCGAGGACGCCAGAGGCAGTCTTGGGCCCATTCCGTCTCAGTGAGGCCCATTAGGAAAGGCTTGCAAAGTCCAAACTGCGTTTCCAGCCATTAATTAGCCCGACTTGTAAATAGGCCCATAAGATTAAGTTGGGTATGCTCTCCGGTCCCTAGAATGGGGTTGTAGTGTGCAAAGCATCAGATATCACTGCTTCAGTCATCAGTCTCCTGTCCTTCTCTCTCAGCTCAGTTCTAATCAGATGTTGCCTTTTTGGGGGTGTGGAGAGGGAAGGTACCGCACAACCAAGCACCGAATGAGAGTGGCTCTGAACCTCCCTGTCAGGCTGTGGGCCACAACCACAGGGGCGGATGGTATCTCACTCGTTTCCATATCCACACTAGCTTGTGGGTGTATCAGCCAGCATTCTTGGTGGCAAAAGACAGAAACCTAACTCTGGCTTTCTTCAACTAGAAGAGACTATATTAGGAGGATATGGGGGTGCAGGGAATGAATAATGGCCTGGAGGACCAGGTTTGCAAAGGAATAAGCATCAGGCATTGATTGCAGTGAATCCCCAGCAGCAGAAACGTCCGGTTTCACAACTTCACCGTCTCTGCATGCTTCAGTCATTAGCTCAGGGTTCCAAGGCCCCAGCAAAAGCATGTGACGAGAGGGACCCGAGTCATTCTCTTTCTCCTTTATGGCTCCCACAGTCGCTAGGGGCACTCATCCAGAACCACTCTCAATGGGAGAGCTCCCCAAACGGAAATCAGCATGCCAGCAGGAAGAGGAGTTGTAGACTGGATATCCCCCAGTGCCAAATGTCTCTCTTTCTGGTCTAATGTGGGCCATAAATGTTACATGTTGAACTGAATTTGCCACCTTCTAAGTGAGGTGTCTCCCCAAGAAGGAAGAAAGAGAAAATGTGATTTTTTTCCCCTTCTGCGTATGGACCAGAGACAGGTTACGATGTGCCAAAAACTATGGTAAACATTGCCCATACATGATCCTCGCAACCCTTGAGGTAGGAACTGTGACTATCCCCATTTCACAGATGAGCAAAATGCAGTTCACAAAGGTGAAGTCTCTTACCCAAAGACACACAGGGGGAGCACAGATTCAAACCTGGATCCATCAGACTCCAAGTCCATGCTTGTAACCATTCCACGTACTTCCTCTTCCGGCTTCTGCTTTGGGGCAGAGCACATGGTAAAAGACAAAAGGACTCTCAGTACCACAGACTTGATTGCGGCCTGACGGAATAAAGGAACATATCTAAACATAATATATAATAACGTGCTATCGAAAGTGAATGATGAGGCTGGGGAACAGAAAAAGGAGTGAGTGACAGGCAGGTGGGGACCAAGTCCTCTACTGTTCAGGTACGGGCGGCCATGGGCCATGGGGCGCTGTGGCACCTGAGCCTTTTGGTGGCAGGTACGTATGGTATGTATCATTTTGCAACTCTCTTTTTTCCTATTCAAAGGGCAAAAATCGGTTTTCCGAATTCCTTGGGAAGCAGTGTGACTCTTGGAGCCAGGTGGCGTGAGTTTCAATGGCCCGTATACTTGTGTGATCCTGGGTAGGTTACTTAATGTCTCAGTGCCTCCATTGCTCTCTGAGCTTAGTAACGAGAGAAACCCGCCTCCAGGGCTGTCATGATTATGGTATAGTCCCTTTTGCTGCTGCAGAATATTCCACAGCGTCACTACTCCCCTGTAGACGGATTAGATCATTTTCCAACTTTTGACGGTTACAGGCAAACTCGGTTCTGAAAGTCGTTGCGCACCCCTCCCTGTGGGCATCCCATCTATCTGCATTTTTCTCTAGGACAGATTCCAGGAAGAGAAATGTCAGTATCCTAGGGCACGGGCACTTTTCAGTTCTACTAGTAAGCACTGCCAACCTGCCCTGCCAAAGGTACGGAACCAAGTGCATCCGTCGTTAGAGTGGGATGGTCTAGTTTGTACCTGGTGGAATCTGCCTTTGAGGAGAAACCCAGCCTCCCTCTTGCTCATTAAGCCGTGTCTATTTTGGGAGCTCAGCTGACATCTCTGGCTGCGCCCCTCTCCACGGTTCCAGCTTCGTGTCCTCCAGCAGTTCCTTGCTATTGTTTTTCCTTCCTGACTCTTATTTAAGGCGGCCAAGCGCCTTTGGAATCCTGGGTAATCGCGGCAAACAGTGCGCAGATTGGAATGTGGACTCGGGGATGCTGAATGGAGCTTTTGTAAGGCGTCTTTGGCGTGATTTCAGCCTGAAATGGAGCACTTTGCACTCAGCCTAAATTGCTTCAATCACACCTGGCGTGCTGGGTGTGCGCTGCAGACAGGCTTTCTATTTTTCAGGAAGCGTTGGGCTGCTTTCGGTGGCTTTGGAAACAGGACACCAGCTCACCGGGGGAGAAGGGATTTAAGGTCGAGCACCGGGCTTCCAATAGTGCTTTCCTTTCCAGAGGGAGTAATTCCTCAAGGTAGAGAAAAGGGAAATGTAGTCACTTAGGGCCATAAACTGACCATCATAAAATTCCCTTTATTTTTTTTAAATTTATTTTTAGAAGTGTATTTGCCAAACAGAGGTTGAAAGAGGATCTAAACATCCAAATAAACACCTTAGCAGCTCCTTGGAAAAGATGCATTTAACGTTACCTTATATTTTCCCATTTCTTCTAAAAGTTTGCCCTTCACCCCTAGTTAAGGTGGCTGCATTTGGTCAGCTATCTCCTGGGGTACCTATTTCGCTCTATTTGCTTTCTCTGCCCAGAAAACAAGAAAGGTTTTGAAATAAATGTCTGCAATGATGTCTTGCATTCAGACGCTAATGAGATGGTGAGGCAGAGTATTAGGCACTCAATGTTTACATTCAAATGGAAATATATCATCGATTTTTCAAATAGGGCCTCCTATTCACTTTTTAAATACACTTATGGGACTAAAGCAAAATGGGGGAAAAAAATCACCACCTTTAAGTAATATTGGCTGAGGCAGCAACTTCCGGTGAGCTACAGCCCAAACTACATATAGGGATAATTGTTTCCACGAATGCACGAGTACACCAATGCGTCTTCGTTGTAATAAAAAAAAAGTGCATTTTATTTCTTCGTTGGGCATAGGGTTATTTTAGGCACTTTTTCTAATGCTGGTGATTGCTTAGTAAAATGACACTTCTTCAGGGGACAAGTGAAAACGTTGATCTTTCGAAATGAATAAAGGCGAGGTTCTATTAGTGTATTTCATTTGACCATTGCTAGATGGTTTGAGATGTGGGTGAACCGTGAGGGTTCGGGAATCTCAGAGATGTGGATTGGAATCCAAGCTCACCCATTTACCAGCTGGGCAGCTGAGGGTCTCTTTGAGTCTCTTCATCTACATCTGAAAAATGAAACAAAACAAAACAAAACAAAATGCTGAAAGAAGGGCTGCGTTATCAGAAAATGGAAGAAAACCCACTTTAGGTAATAATTCAAAATATTTTTCTATTATGGGGGTAACACGCTATGAATAATAATATTGACTCACCTTTATCGAGGGTTTATTGTGTGCCAGGCACTGAAGAGCTTTATTTGTAATAACTATGTAATTCTAAGAACTTTATTAGGTAGGTATTAGTAAGTAGGTACTAATATTATGCTGGCTTTAAGGATATTGGTTAATTTATTCAACAAATGTTTATTAAATGAGTTTGCATTCCTCAGTAAAGTAGGATTAGTTGGTTTGTGCATTGACATATTTATTGAGTATCTACTATGTACTAAGCAGTGTGCTAAATTCTGGAGCTGTGTTGGTAAGCAAAATGAGCCCCCATCCTTGCTGTCATGGAAATTAGAGTTTAGATGGGGAGGCAGATCATAATCAAATAATGTCAAAAAATGGGTGACTTGTTACAAAGTGAACAAAATGATAAGCATGGGAACTTATTTCTGTGAGAGCATCTGACAAAGAAATCTGCTCTAGACCTGCACTGAGATCTAACGGAGATGCTGGAATTAAGTGAGGACGAGGGCATGGGCGTGGGTGTGTCCCAGGCAGAGGGAGCAGCCCTTGCAAAGGCCTGTCGTGGGAGGAGCCCCACTATAGTGAGTGAGCCCCCCTCCCCTTCCCTTACCCATTTTGATCTCTGTCTCTCTGGTCCTGGACCGTGATAAGGATCAGGACATATTCCCAGCAGTGGGCAACGTTTTTCATTAAGTGGGTCACTGTGCTTTGTGGGGAAGAGGAAAGGTATGCTACAGCAGCTGGGGTTATGACCATAGTCCTCACTCTTGTTAGAAAACTTGGCTCTAGGAGCCTTGCCAAAATTTCCATGCATCCCTAGACGCGAAGAGACGAGACCCAAGTCAAAGTGAAGAGAAGTAACCAGTCGGGATAAAGCCTAAAGAATCAATATGGCGGCCCAATTGGCCGCTGGCAACATGTAAAGCCTTGAGGGGAATTGTTGTCGCAAACCTTGTGGAATGGTTACGTGACATAGTACAGGAATGATGGAGACAGGATCACGGAACTGTGTGACACATGTCCTGGGATCTTATTATACCGTATCCGACTTGAGCTGGTGCATCTCAAAATTGAAATTCCTCTCATGGGTGGTGAGTGTGTGTGCACATGCTAATGACTGAAAGTCTGCCAAGTATTTTAACACTTCTGAAACAAAATGGAATACAATTGCGAGATTTTGTAATTGTGATTGTTATTGATACTCTGCTTCTCAGCATAGAATATTCTTGTTAAAAGGCCCTGTGTTCTGCCAAGACCAGAACATGAGTTGGGGTATTGCCAGCCACAAGGTCCTTTCTCCTCTATGTGTGAGTACGTGTGTGTGCACGCGTGTGCACACACGTGCACTTGTGTGCATACATAAGGGTAAACACAAGGCATAGAAACAAGGAAGAATTTATCTGATTTGTAAAAGATCTCAGAAATCGCCACTGGAGCCTGCTTAATTGAGAAGTCTCCTTTCATTGAGGAATAACCATGAAATTGTTTTATTTTTCCCATTAACTGCTAGGAGGATAATCTCCGTTCCACTTCCCCACCCATGTCTTACTTTCCTGCTACCTGTTAAGCCAGTTAGGTCCCATAACTTTCCATCTCCTTGAGTTATGAAAACAGCCTAGTCGCCAGGCCATTTTTCAACTCCAATCTCATATTTTATTCTGATTTCCCCTTTTGCTTCCCAGCATTGGCTGGACTTAGGAGATGGATCTGGTCTGTCTCTCCACACTTTTCAGCTCTTTTTTCTTTTCCCTTCTGTATTGAGGTGGGAAGGAGGAAGAGGATATTTCTTTTTAATAGATTTTATTTTTTTTAGAGTAGTTGTGGGTGCATAGAAAAATTGAGCACAAGTCCAAAGAAATCCCATATACTTCCTGTCCCCCCCCATGCACAAGCCTCCCCCACTATCAACACCCCCACAAAAGTGGGACATTTGTTACAATCAGTAGATCCACATGGACACCATTGTCACCCAACATCCATAGTTTCCATTCAGATCACTCTTGGTGGTGTCCGTTTTATGGGTTTGGACAAATGTATAATGACATGTACCCACCATTACAGTGTCATATGGAAGAATTTCCCTGCCCTAAAAATCCTCTGTGCTCTGTCTATTCATCCCTTCCTCCTCCCTAATTCCTGGTCATCACTGATAATTTTACTGTCTCCATAGTTTTGCCTTTTCCAGCATGTCATATAGTTGGAATAATACACTATATAGTCTTTACAAATTGGCTTCTTTCACTTGGGAAGGTTCCTCCATGTCTTTTCATAGCTTGATAGCTCCTTTCTTTTTAGCACTGAATAATAGTCCATTTTCTGGCTGCCCCACAGTTTATTCATCCATCACCTGCTGAAGGACATCTCGGGGGCCTCCAGGTTTTGGCAATTAAGAACAAAGCTGCTATGGACCTCTGTGTGCAGGTTTCTACGTGGACAGAGTGTTCGGCTCCTTTGGGTAACTACCAAGGAGCGTGATTGCTGGGTCCTATGGTAAGAGTACATTTCGTTTTGTAAGGAGCTGCCAAACTGTCTTCCAAAGTAAAGTGAACTTTGCATCCCCACCAGCAGCGATTGTGAGTTCCTGTTGCTCCGTGTCCTCTCCAGGGTGAGGTGTTGTCAGAGTTTTGGGTGTTTGCCCTTCTAAGAGGGATAGTTCATTGTTGGCACATTTTTATTTGACATGTCCTTGTGAGCTGGCTGTCCTCTGTTCATTCTAACTGCTGTACCCATGTGGGAGCGTCTCCACGCTGGGGTTGGGGGTGGGGGGCTGTCCTCTCCCTACTGATCATTTCCACTGGCCTGGCTCACGGTCCATGGACTCCATGCAGGTAGATGGAGAGCCCCCAGACCCTTCTGGCGTGGATTCCATCTTTACACAGTGCTTTTGCTTTTGTTCCTCCTGGGCCTCAAGAGCTTCATAATCCCGACTTATACTTATGCTAATTTCTTGGCTGAGGATTTCTGTATCCCACAGGGGGTACAGAAATCAAATCCCACACCATGGTAGCTGTGTGCTTGCGATTCCCATTTCCAACAGGAGAAATCCCTCCCCCACGCCCCGTAGTAGATGCTTCACCTTGTATCCCTTTGGTCTGCCTGAGTTTGTCTTCATCTGCAGACATTTCTGAGGGTGCCGTTGACAGCTTTTCACCCCAAATACTTTCTTTTCTGCCTGAGAGCTTGTCTGCCTAAGCTTTGGTATAACCTGGAAGCACAAGAGAAGTTAACCCCTCAGAACAACCCTTAACCATTGGAGTTGATGGCTAAATGTCCCATCTGTCATCTTCCACGGGGTGATTCTGTGGTGTGTTATAAACAGTCTCCCCAGCAGGAGCCTCAGTTTCCCTGGCAGTAACTTGTATTTTGCAAACTTTACTGGCTTTATTCCTTTTTTCACTCACTTCTCCGACTGCCTCTATGCTTTCTGAGATAATCTCCTCAATACACAACCTGATCCCAAATCCTTGTTTCAGGATCTGCTTCGGAGGGACTCAGTCTGAGCCAACCAAGAGCTCAGGCAGAGGGCGCACTCATTTGCGGCTTTCCGGGGCTGCTGGGAAAGTTTTCCATTGTCTCTGAGAGGCCTGACTTTCTGCAGGGGTCTCACATCCAGCTCCCCTCCTTGCAGAGGCCCAGGGCCATGTCTCCTGTTGTCCTAGGGACATTAGAATGCCAGCCCTCAGCCCCTCGGGCTGTGTTCTGTGTGACACCCTCCGGGTTGCCCTGCCTTCACCCAGAGCTTCCTCCCATAGTGTTTAGTTCTCTTTTCACTTCTGCCCCCTTGGGATGGTCTGTTACGTATTTTTGAGTCTGGCTTTGTATTAATTTTTGTTTCTCATAACACGTGTGTGACAGGGGTTGTCCACATCAGGCAATGCTGGAAGTCTCAGTCTTTCCATCAACAGTACAGAGGGACACTTCTACTCACAGGGGTCACAGCAGTGGAAAAGCGGCCGTCTCTGCCCTCCTGGTATGTACATTCCAGCGGAGGGAGACCGATGACAAATGGGTCAATATGGAATATGCATACAGATCAGGTGACGATACGTGTTACGGAGAAAAAGAAAACAGAGTCAGGGAAGATGGAGGAGTAGGAGGGGATGGGGATTGATTGCCAGTTTACATAGGGTGGCCGGGGAAGTCCTCACTCATAAAGTGAGATTTGAGCAGAGACCAGGAAGAAAAGGGAGAAGGAACGAGGTGGCTCCCTGGAGGAAGAACATTCCAGGCAGAGGGAATAGTAGGTACAAAGATTGTAAGGCCGGAATATGCTTGGCATGTTCCAAGGTCAGCAGGGAGACCGGGGTGGCTGGACGGAAGGAGGGATGGGAGCAGGGAGGAGAAGAAGACAGAAGGTAGCTGGGGTCAGACCCTGTCAGGATGTGTAGGCCGTGGCAAGGGCTTTGGGTTGTACTGTGAGTGGGATGGGGTGCTGTGAGCAGAGAAGTGACATCACCGGACTTCTGCCTTAAGAGGAGTCCTATGGCTGCTGTGTTAGAAATAGAACATAGGGAAGCGAGGGTGGATAGGGGGCGTCAGTTGGGAGCTCATTGCAATTACCTGGTTGAGGGGCGCTGGTGGCTTGGATCAGGGTCGCAGGACCGAGTGTTGGGTAGTGGCCAGAATCTAGAAATATTTTGAAAGGTAAATTGCTGATGGAGAAAATGTGGGATATGATGAAAAGAGAGGAGTGAAGGGTGACTCCCAGGTTTTTTGTCTGCACCATTAAGTGATGGACTTGCCATTTGCTGAGATGAGAAAAGCGGTGGGAGGAACGGTTTGGGAGGGGGGCTCGGGACTTCAGTATCTCACGTGTTAAGGCTGACGTGTTCACAGGCATCCAAATGAAGACGTCACGGAAGCAATTGATCGTGGGATGGTGGGGCTCAGAGAAGAGGCCATGTAGCTCACAGACTAGTGAGGGGCACTGGTAAAGAGATGGCAAATTGTTCCAAAGGAACGTGTCGCTGCAACCCTGGAGTGAGTGCCGTGAGCTAGGGAAGCACAAGGAAGGGACACAGACTATGGTGTTGGGAAAGGCTGTTGGAGGAAGTAAGTGACCTTTAGGCTGTGACCTGAAGATCAAGCGGGATAAGCCAAGTGAAAATCGAGGGAGAACACATTTTAGGCAAAGGGAACAGCCTACGCAAAGGCCCTGAGGGAAAGGATAGCATGTTGCCATTTGGAACTTAATGTAGGTCAGTCTCAGTCAAAGAAGACAGGGATGGGGGAAGAGCAGAGAAAGAAGCACGCAGTGGCCGGGAGGCCATGTTGGGGAGTCTGGACTGTTCCATGAAGACACAGGGTATCACTGAAAATTTTTAAGCAGTGGTGGGGTCAGATTTAACAGATGCTGCTCCTCTAATGAGACCTCCCCCAAGGGGCATTTTGAGCCAAGTCCTTGAGCTCGTCTGCCTCGGTCCACCCCATTAGCCCCACTCCGACTCCCGTCAGGCCTGTCACATCTAAGTAGGTCGGGCCAAGCAGAGAAGTCCCCAGGGACTTTGTCTTATACTGGCCAGGCCCAGAGTCAGGGGGAGTAATTTGCGTGGACAGCCTGGCTTCTTGCATGAACTGGCTGCACTAAGGGGAAAGGTAGCCTGGGGTGCTCCCTAGGGCAACCTAAATGGAGTGTGTTGTCCATGAATTTTCTCAAAAAGCCTCAGGCTTTGGCAGGTGAGATTGCTGAAATCTGAGGTTCCAGTTCGGTGCTGATGACGGTGATTTTTACCCTGGACAGCTCTTTCTCTCTAAGTCACCAGATCATGCTAAATACTGTGGCATGTGGGCATTTAAAATGCTTGCGTATGTCGTTTTTTAGAAAGATCCTTAGACAATTTCTCTGTGGGTTCTGGAAGTAGAATAAATCTGGATATGGCAGATTGAGCACAATTGACTGAACCTCTGAAGACCCGAGTTCTTGTACTTGATCTGTCATTGACTATGTGACCTGGGCATGTCAATTGTCATATCTCAGTTTCTTCACCTTTAACGGGTTAAATTTGACAACTTAGGTGAAATGTACAACTTCCTCGAAGAATACAACATACCAAAAATTAACAGAAGAAGAAATAGAAAATCTAAATAGCCTTGTATCTATTTAAGAAATTGGATTCACAATGTGAAACTTCTCCTTGCCTTCCCTTCCCTACAACTACAGGTCCATTTTTATCAAATGTTATTTAAGGATCAAAGGATGCCAAGATTACACAAACCCTTTCAGAAAATAAAGAAGAAAATTGTTTCCAACCTGTGTCATCAGGCCAGCATAACTTACATAAGAAAACTCCGTTGAGGACATTATAAAAAAAAGAAAATAACAGACCGGTATCTTTTATTAACATAGACACAAAATTCCTTCACAAAATATTATCAAATAATATTCAGCAGTACATAAAAAAGAGGAGTTGAGTTCAGAACCACGGCCACGTTGCTTTCCACTCTCCCACATCAAACCCTTCCTTGACAGACATCATTAATCGATCGCTCAGATTTTTTCAGCTAAATCATTCTCAGCTTAGCTCTCCAGGAAGCCACTACCAATCAATGAAAGTAGGCATGTGAGAAGAAATCTATTAGACATCATTGAACTAAGTGGATTCTACCAATATAAGGCTGATATGCTATGATTCTATTATCCTATTAAAATTTTGAGGTCATCTTATTGGCAAGCATTTCCTTCATTCAGTGTGGGATGATTTACTCCAGATAAGACATGGAAGAGCAAGGGTCAGTTGTTTTGAGCAATTCACATGAAGGAAGACATAAAATATGAGATGCCTGTAAAGACCATAACCTTGTTTGTTCGCATGTACTGCTGTATCACCCGCCCCCATGCATGTTAGTGGTACACAATAACATCCAAGACTCTTGAATGAATGAATTTTGAAGGAAGCAGATAAGTAGTTCTATCTTCCTAGAATTGTTATGGTTACTGTCATCGAGTCAAGGATAACCAATCACAAATGATGAGATCCAAAACTGTTAGTTGAATGAATGAATGAATGAATGAATGAATGAATTCTGAGGGAAGCAGACAAGTAGTTCTATCTGTGTAGAGTTCTTATGGTTACTGCTGTGTTCAACAATGACGAGCAAATGATGAGGCCTGGGATTGGGGCCCAAGCCAAAGGCCGCAGTGTAAGGGTTGAACATCTATATTCTGATGATTCTTAAACTCATAACTTCAGTCTCGTCTCACCTCTGAGTTGCAGACACATCTGTCCAGCTTTCTTCTTGATATTTCCACCTGACTGTTTCAAAGATGTCTGAAGCTCACATTCTTCGATAGACTGTATTCCTGCTCCCCTACCCAAAGCAGTGTTTCCCGTTAGTGAACCCCACACCCATCCATCCAGTCATACAGGCCAGAAATTTGGAAGGCAGTCTGAATACCTCTCCCTTCTTCACATCCCACATCCTAATTAGCTCTCAAATACATCCGCTTTTCTCCGCCTTCCCCCACTGCCATTCTGGGCTTTGCTCCCACCTTCTCTCACTGGGAAGACTAATGGCTGGTGGGTCTCCCTACATCAGCTCTATCTCTGTCTACGCTCTTCTCCACATTGCATCCTGAGTAATCAGTTCAAAATGCAAAGTAGATAATTCACTCCCTGCTTAAAACCTGTTGGTGGCTTTTCAAGCAAACTCTGAACTGGTCAACAAAGCTCTGGATGACCTGGTCTCTGCTGTCCTCTAAAGCTGCATCTACACCACTCACCCCTTACTTTCTACGTGTCCATCCAACCGGCTTTTAGTTCCTCTAACACAACATGCTTTTCCCCACTTCTCAGCCTACAACTCTCTCCCCTCCCCCCTTTATTTAGTTAACTCCTACACAAGAATTCAGAATTTTTGTCACTTCCTTGGGAAAGACGTCCCTAACATTCCATCTCCACTCCAACAGGTTGTTATAGACGCTCAGAAAATCGGTTTCATTCTTTCATTTCTCTTAGTTTGTAATGGAACACGCATTAATGTGATTATTTGATATGTATCTATCTCTCCAAGTAGATTATAAACTCTATTTGAACAAGGATTGTATTTATATTTGCTTCTACTTTTTCCCCAGCACCTAGTATGGTGCATGGTACTCAATCGACATTCAATAAATCTCTGATGAGTGATGAATGAATGAGTGAATGAATGAATGAATGAATGAGTGAATGAATGAATGAGTGAATGAATGAATGAGTGAATGAATGAGTGAATGAATGAGTGAATGAGTAGAGAGCCCAGTTGCCTCTTGTAGTGGATTAGGGTTTCTCAATCTCAGCACTATTGACATTTGTGATGGGATAATTCTTTGTCGGGGAGGATTTTCCTGTGTGTTGTAGGATGTTTATCAGCATCCCTGGCCTCTACCCACTAGATGTCAGTAGCATCTCCCCTGCTGTGACAGCCAAAAATGCCTCCAGAGGTTGCCAAATGTTCCCTGGGGGACAAAATTGAGAACTACTGTGGTAAATTGTAGTAAGTATTCAAAATATTTGCTTGACATTTGGGGCTATCTAATTCTTTGTTGTCTGTGCATTGTGGCACGTTTAGCAGCATCTCTGGCCTCTCCCCACTGGATGCTACAGTCCTTCTCTAGTTAATAGACCCATTCCCTACAAAGCCCCTTTCTGTGTCCCTCCCTGTGGGATGAGTTCACTTCCTGTCTTACTGAGGTCCTACTTGGTCATGTGACTTGCTTTGGCCAATGGAATTTCAACAGCTGTGACTGTCATACCTGAGCAGAACCTTTCAAAGCCAACAGTGATTCCACTTGCGATTTTCCTCCTGACTCATGACTGAGAGTGGGGCTGCCTTTCCTTTGGTTCTGGAATAAAGAAGACATAGGGCAGAGCTAAAACCAATTTCAGATGACAGGTACTTCAGCAACAAATGAATGTCTGTTGTTGTAAGCCGCTGGTATTTTGGAGTTGTCTGTGACCACAGCATAATTTAGTGAAAGCTTACTGTTAAACTCTAAAGTGGTGGGCCAACCAGGACTCACTATCGGATGGTAATGGATCCCGTTGCATTCTCTGTTTTAGGACATGTGAGTGGTAGGTGAACAAAGGAAAGAAACACCACTCAGCTTCAGACTTCTGAGGTATTTATTCAGGTTCTTCATGAGGCTTCAAGAGTTTTGGACCCAGCATTATTGATGAAATAATTTAATCTTCTTCCACACGTCTATATATATCCTTTCAATAATCTCTGTTACCAAATCTGATCCTGCCCCTTTTTCGGTTTTTTTTTTTTTTTTTTTTTTTTTTTTTGCAACCTGAAAGAGCATGCTAAAGCAAGAATGTAAGCTCTCTATGAGCAGGAACAAATCTGTTTTATTCATTGAGATATCACCGGCATCGCGTACTGTTGCCTGGAATAGGTACTCATCCAATGTTTGTTGAGTGATTGAACAGCAAGTAGAGGTCACCAAATACTCCATGTGCTCTCCTACATTTCCCAGACTTCCCTCCTTGAGGTTGGGCTATGGCCAATGACCTATGAGCACAAGCAACACATGTTACATCTGGTCTGTGAAAGTTAAGGATGGGGGTGGGTTCTCCATTCTCTATCTCTCCCATATGTGGGGCAGGAGGCAAAGAACCCTGAGATGGCAGAGCTGCAGATGCAAGCGTCTTGGATCCCTGCTGTACCATTGCAGGGGAACTGTCAAGGACAGCTCATGACCCATATCCAGATTCTCATGAGTGAGAAATAAACTTTGTTGTCCTAATTCACTGGTTCTTAACTGGGGATTATTTTGTCCCCCTGGGTACAATGGGCAATGTCTGGAGACTTTTTTTTTTTCATGACTAGGGAGGTGCAACCTCCCTACCCCTCCCTAGTGGGTAGAGGTCAGAGATGTTGCTAAACATCCTACAATGCACAGGATAACAAAGAATCATCCCACCCAAATATTAATAGTGCCGAGGTGGAGAAACGCATTTTTAAGACACCCAAATCTCAGGATTTATTGTTACTGCAGCACAGCAGGTCCTTTCCTCATTAATATAACGAATGATTGACATATACTACACGTCTTCCTTCTTTAACTAACAGGATCTCTGTATTTTCCTCAGAGCTAGAGCCTTCTAGTGCACAATAAAGGAATTATAAACAAATTGAATAAACTAACTCCATGAGGAGCCAGCACATTTTCTATGTAGAAACAGACAAGTGGAGGGAACTGCAAAATCCAAATGTAGAGAGTTAGTGCTTTATAATTATTAAGAGGAGAGGTGGTCATGGTATGGTTGACCAAACCTGACTGTCTGCCTGTTTGTATAAATAAAGTTTTATTGGAACACAGCCACACACGTTTATTTATGTATCTCCTATAGCTGCTTTTGCACTACAAAGACAGACCTGAGTGGTTGTGACAGAGACTGTATGACCTGAAAAGCCTAAACTATTTAATGTATGGCCCTTTATAGAAAACATTTCCCGACTCCTGTTAAGAGCATGCATTTGAGTCCCAGCTCCAACACTTACTAGCTGGGTGACCTTGAGAATGTCA
The DNA here is from genome assembly GCF_036562045.2 of Rhinolophus sinicus. Lineage (NCBI taxonomy): Eukaryota > Metazoa > Chordata > Mammalia > Chiroptera > Rhinolophidae > Rhinolophus > Rhinolophus sinicus. Next base: position 27,676,433 of record NC_133765.1, on the reverse strand, counting down.
TATCACCTCTCAGAGCTTTCGTTTTCTCATCAACCAAATGAAGACAGTGGCAGGCCCTGCCTCATATGGTTGTTGAAGGATTTAATGAGCTCAAATACTTTGTACCTTGCCTGGCACATAGAATATGCTTAATAAATGATAGCTATTATTATTAAGTTAGTACTATAAACAATGAATAATAATAATAAAACAAAACCTCCTTTTTGTGCCTTGGACATAAGTAGATGCTTCCCTGCAGACTGGCAGTAAGTTTTCTTCCTTCGTTCACAGGCGCTGTGGCAGCCCATACGGAACTGTGTTTATCTTGAAAGCACCTGGCAGAGGCGCCATGGAAGGGTCTGAGCTGGTGGAAAGACCCCATTTCTCAAACCCAGCTTTCTACATGGAATTATTCAAAGGGAAACCTTATCAAGCAGCCTTCCAGCTTGGTATCATCCATCTTCTAAAGGTAATTCAATAGCTTTTGGTAGCTGATGATTTATGGAACCAGTGGCCGCAGGGAGGTTGCTCTTTGTATTACAGCTTGTTTTTTATCAATGACCAGCAACCCACTGGCTGGAGCCAGAAGCAACAGGCTCTTTGTTTAATCCTGTTAACCCAGGCCATGGCTGCAGCCAGCTCCAGGCCAGCAGAGGGCCGCCGGCCACTGGGCAGATGAAGGACTTGGATCACTCTTGAGTTGAGAGCTCCCGTTGTTCAAGTAGGACCACTATGTCTGAACAGTAGTGGAGGCCTGTCTCCTGTACAAAGCTGCTTTAAGCCTCCAAACCTCATTTGATCAATGCTACAGTCCTGGGAGGGAGAGAATTATCCTTGCTTTACAAATGAGCCGCTGAAGCTGGGAGGTGGTTACTCATCTCGTGCCTGGATTAAGAATGCCACTGGCAAGTGCTGCCAGCTTAGCAGGATGCATATGTTCCTTGTGAGGCAGTCTAGGGTGTCGGCTGTCTCTGAGGTACTGGGCTTGGCTCTTGTCTCATTGCCACCTTCACATGCCAGGACAATCTTCATGAGGGTAGGGTCTTACCCTCTCCTTCTTAATTTCATTCATTGTGCCAGGCCTGGCATGTAGTAGGTACTTAATAAAGAATGAATGAATGTTTGTCTGGGCCTTTGCATATGTTTCCTCTTCCTGAAAGACCCTTCCCGTCCTCTTTGCCTAGTTAACTCCCGCCTGTCCTTAAGGTCACAGCTTCAGATGTCATCTTGTGTCAGTCGGTGTCTAATCAGGAAAATAGAAATCTTATCGGTTAATTTAACTGAGAAAATTTAATAAGGAGCCGGTTAAACACTTATTGGAATATGGAAAAGGTAAAAAGGGAACACTGAGGTCACAGAGGATTAGTTATCCATTGTCGTGTAACAAATTGCCCCACCGCTTAGCAGCTTAAAACAAGCGTTCATTATCATATTTTCCATGGGTCAGGAACCCGGGTATGGCTTAGCGGGATCTTCTGCTTCCAGATCTCTCACAAGGCAACAATTCAGGTGGCAGCTGGGGTTGGGGTCTCATCTGAAGGCTCAGCCAAGGAAGGATCTGCTTCCAAACTCACTCAAGTGGTTGTTGGCAGGACTCAGTTCCTCGTGGGCTGTTGGACTGAAGCTCTCAGTTTATCACGGGCTGTTGGCTGGAGGCTCCCCTCAGTTTCTTGCCATATGGGCCTCTCAGAGGGCAGCTCCCAGATAGCAGCTGATTCATCAGAGTGAGCAAGCAAGATAGAACACCCAGGACAGAGGCCACAGTCTTACCATTTAATCTCTGAAGTGGCATCCCGTCACCACTGCTGTTTCCTAGTAGAAGTGAGTCAGTAAGTCCGTCTTGTACTCCAGGGGAGGGGATCACACAAGGGCATGAATAGCATGGGCCACATCCAAGGCTGCCCCTCACAGGCAGAAGGAAGCTGATACTCACAGGGCTGAGGGACAAAGGGAAGAGGCGGAGGCTGTAGAATCTAGATGTTTGGGCCTTGGGGCTGAGAATGCCTCTGATGGGGTGGCCCTGGGCAGCGGAGACTGGTAACTCTGATGGGACACAGTGAGGCTGTTCCTGGGAGTGTGAGAAAACAACACGCGTTTGTGGGACCATCTGGACTGCCCAGGGTTGTGGGGAACCGCTGACACTGACAGGAACAGAATACGGACTGGAAGGAGAAGTCCCTTCTGCCCCTGGAATGGGTTGAATTGTTTCCCTCCCCCACACCCCAAAACTTCATACAGTGAAGTTAGCTAACTGTACCTCAGCATGTGACCTGATTTGGAAATAGGGTCATTAACAATGTAACTAGTTAAGATGAGGTCATACTGGAGAAGGGCGGGCCCCTGATCTAATACGGCTGGTGTTATAAAAAGGGGGAGATTGGACGCGGATACAGACATAGAGTCCCTGAGAACATGAAGCCGAAATCAGAGTGATGCTTCTATAAGCCAAGGAACACCAAAGATGGCAGCAAACCAGCAGAAGCTGGGGGAGAGGCCTGGACCAGCTTCTCTCTGGCAGCCCTCAGAAGGATCCAACCCCAATGACACCTTGATCTCAGACTTCTGGCCTCCCAAACTGGGAGAGAATAGTTTTATGTTGCTTCAGCCCCCCAGTTTGTGGTACCTTGTCATAGCAGGACTTGGAAACAAATGCGGCCTTCTGCTGCTCACAGTCTCCTCTAGCACCGTCTGTCTTACGGACCCTACCGGGCTGCGTCGGGCAAAGCAGACGTGTAGTTGCCGCCCAGCGTCACCACGCAGATGGAAAGGCAGGTGTGAAACTGGGCGATGAGGCGACCAGCACATACCTGTTCAGGGAAGGCTTTAGGGCCCCCACCACACAGGCCCTGTCTGGTCACCTGCCTCCTGGCTGTCCCCAGTCCTCTGTGATACCTTCTAGCATAGCACTTTCCACCTTCTCATAGTAACTGGTGATTTGTCTGTATTTACCCCTAGATTGGGAACTTCACGAGGGCAGGTGCTCTGTGCTATTTCCTCGCTGGCATCATCTGTATCAACACAGGCAACTATGCCCAGCATCCCATGTCATCCTCATGATAACCCCTCAGGGAAGATGATCTTTATCCCCATTTGCTTATGAGAAAACTAGAAATCAAAGGGCTGAAACAGCAGAACCAGGCTTGGGCTTTCTACCTTCCAACTCTTCCCTTCCCACCCCCTCCATTTTTAGAGCCACATAATACTAAAGATTTACAATATGCCAGGAACTGGGTTAAAAGTTATCTGCATATATTTCTCTATGTCCATATTTACATTAGGTGCATTATCATCGACTCCTCATTTATAGAGCAAGCATGGCTGATGGAGAGCTAGAAACCAACTTAATATTTCAGTTACACCCAAATCCACTGTGCAGCCAGACCGCTGAAAACCAACCAGTGTCCCTCCACCAAGCACAGATTAATACATTGTTGATACATCTAATGACTTGCTTAATTGATGGCTTCTGCCATGATTAGGGGACAGTTTTGTTTTGGGGGGAGGGAGTTATGATTATCAGACCCACGTCAATTAGCCTTGGAAACAAGAATGTAAATACAAAATGCTGTTTGTTTCGTTGCCCAGCAAAATAAGCACCTCTACTTGTAGCCAAAGCTTTAAGAATTCATTCGGCAAATATTTGAGCATGTGTCACATGTTTGGCACTGTTCTTATAGCTGTGGAGGATACAAAAGTATGAAACACATTTCCTCTCCCCAGGGAACTTACAGTGTAGTTAAGGAAAGGAGATACTGGACGCATGAAATGTTAATTAACAAAACGAGGCCATCTAGGGTAAATAGCCACTTAATGGAATGGACAATAGGAAAACGGTGCTTGTGGGAACTCAGAGGAGGGGCTGATAATGATGACAGTAATGAAGAAATTCGCCAGCATTTTATTGAGCATTTACTGCAGTCCAGGCACAGTGCTAAGTGTTTGTATACCTTAGCATTTTACAGATGAAGCAATTGAGGCTTAGTTGAATGACTTGTACAAGGTCACAGAGCCAGGGAATGACGGAGTGAGAATTTGATCCTGGGTTATCTCACACAGGAATGAGCTCTTAATTACCTGTCATTCTATATTCTGAGAGTGGATTATACTCTGAACTTTCACAGAAAGCAGTGAGTGTGTTGGGGGGCTAGGGAAGTTCATGTAAATCTTATAGTTGATGACGTGTAAACTGGGTTTTGAAGCATGAATAAGAGTTCAATAGTTGAAGAAAGAGAGAAGACATTCCAGGCAGAAGGAACAGCCTGTGCAAATAAGGTTTGTTCCTTATTTTTTTTCCCCTCTGTCCCTCGCTGTGCCCACCACACCCCCTTTTCTTAGCAATGGCCAGTAGAAGCCATCCTTACTCTCTTACCTCACTTCCCTCCAGAAAGGGTTTCAAGTATCAGGATATTCACCGTTTGACTCTGCTCACGCTGGGGCTTGATGCTTTGAGGGAGAGAAGCCTCTGCGATTCGACACCAGACACAGATCTCGTCAATTATTTTGAGCACTTGGAAGACGAGGTGGGACATCCTGTCTTTTCAATACATGTACCTATTAAAAACGTTAGGAACACGTTGTTGACTGAGCAATCCTTGGGAGGACTAAAGTGCTTATTGCCAATTTAAAAAAGGCATTCGGAGAGAAAACTAAAACAGATGGAAATAAATTGAATTTGCTGCCTTACGAGACCTTGAGCAGTGAAACCCATGTAATTGACCACCGGTCTTCAGAGGGAGGTGGGTGTGAGAAGGTGGTAGGAGAGGGAAGGGGCGCTCAGAGGAACATTTACAACGGAGGAAAAGATCATTTTGCTCCATGAGGAGGGCAGGAGCCCCCCGGAAGATCTGCTTCCTTCTGAGAGGCCAGAGGAAACCCTGTTAGGGGTGCCACACATACCAACCTCTCAGTGCTTCAGTTGCCGCACCAGTTAAGTGGGGGTAATGGCACCGAACCTTTGAGATCATAGACGATGACGCTCTTCCAAGTTGTCTGGACTGTAGGAGGAACTCTCCAACGTCAGTCATTATTAACACTAGTATTACGTTCGAGAATGAAACGCCAAGTTGCTAGGGTAGGTTGTCTAGATACAATGCGAGACTGCATGTGATGGATTGAGCGTGGAGGCAAGAAAGGGCAGGAGAAGATGCTAAACGAGGCTGTGATGGTCTGAGGTGGGGGGACTAGCTACCGTCTGACCCCAGAGGGAGCCCTGGAATATGGACAGTGCTGCAGAGTTGATGCTATCTGAGGTGAGGCGGCGAGTCTTTTTAAACCCCAGGTCAGCTGGTCATGGGCTAGAGGATGCCTTGGGGAGAGGGGGGGCCCGAGCTGGGCTTTCTGGGGCAGGTGGCTCCTCTTTGAGAGCGGTTCTCTCCTAGGGCAGATGTGAGCCTGGCAGCCAATACTCCCGGCGTCCAGGAGATGGATGCATTGGGCGAGTAGAGGGCATCGGGGTTGGGGGTACCAACGGGCTCCATTTCACCTGTCAGGGTGAAGGATGAGGAACGGAAACTGAACAAAGTGAGCGTGTCGAGCCTGCTTTTATGTAGCGTGAGGATGAACTTCTTGACACAAAGACGCAAGGAAGACCCCCCCCCGCCCCACCCCGATGTAACCCAGGATATTTCCAGCAGATTCCTCTTAGAGATCTTGACAGCTTCCAAAATCCCAGTTTCTCACCAGAGCCTATCTATGCTGCAAAGACAGGACACTGGTTGTTCTCATCTGTGAGTCTCGCGATGCAACTGCGGAGATGATGCCTTCGAGGCAGAAATCATGTCTTATCTTCCTTCGTATCCCCCATGGTACCAAGTGTAGTGCCTGGTATACAAGCGATACTCGGAAAGTGTGGTTGATTGACTCCCCTGGGCATTCTCGGGGATCCCAAGCTGCTGACCTTTTGGGGTGATTCGAGAAAGTGCCAGACTTCTTGCTCGTAAGGGCGTTTAAGATACCCCCACCCTCTTGATCTGGCCTCCAGGATCATTTCTAGTGACCCTCTCACCCACATTCACAAGCCTCACGCTCTTGTTCCGTGGTTTCCTACCTTTTGTTTTTCATTTTCTCACACAGTGGTTACAATCATCTATCCAGTTGTCTGGGCTAAACTCCTAGGAGTAATTGTTTATTCTTCTCTCTAGCTGACCCCTGCTCATCAAATCCAACCGCAAGTCTGGTTGGTGATACTTTCAGAATCTGGGGCAGACTCTGGCTCCTTTTCGTCCTTTGCTTTGCTCTCACCCCCTTCCAAGTCTCCTCCCCCTCCCTCACCCGTTACAGCTTCTGCCTCACACGTCTCTCTGCTCTGACTCTTGCTTACCACAGCGAGTTGTGTCTAGCACAGTGCCTGGCACACATGGGCTCTCAATAAATCCTTGTTGAATGAACGGGTAGGGATTGGCATGAGGTTTTCTTTTTGACATTAAAAAAAAAATTTCATGGATTTCCAAAATAACAGTCGATATTTTAGTGCTCTGTGCTTGAGAAACGCTTTGTTGTCCATTTCATCTATGAATTCGGTAATGCTTTTGAATAAATAGATCTACAGACAGTTGTAAAGTAATTGTCTTTGGGATGAGGCATTGGCAAATGGTATGAAAATTGGTAGATACCTTGCAGTACCTCTACAGCCCTCTAGGAGGCGGTGGTGCACGGATCGGAATCCACTACTCTGGTTCAACCAGGTCTTTTGCTTTTTCTACAGTTATGACTCATTCTGAGATTCTCTTCCCACCCGTGGACCTTTGTTCTGGCTGTGTCCTCTACTTGGAATGCCCTTTTGAATTTACCGCAAACTCTAGGTACACAAAGCCCATCCATCTTTAAAGTCTCAGCCCAAATGTCAACTCTTTGAAGCCTTTCTTCATTTCACCCAAGTGAGAAGACATCTCGCCCGCCTTGCTGAGCTCCCATACAGTTTTATCTGCACTGCCTTTATTTATAGCTGTGGGTGCCTGATTTAGAGATTTCATGAACCAATAACATTTAAAAATGCGGGGGGGGGGGGGGTCTGACATAGATTTGGTTACTTTTGACTTTGCCAAAAAGACCTTGAAAGAAACAAGTTTTGTTTTTCTTTCAGTTTCAGGTGTAGGATACAATGTAATAGTTAGACGTTTACACCCCTCACAAAGGAAACAAACAAGTTTTATCAACAAGAAACTTATTTAAACACAAAAAGAAAAAAAGGGAAGAGCATTGTTTCAAAATTAGGAACCATTTTAGCAATGAAATAAATTTAGTTCTATAAAAAATTCATACAGGGATGGTTGTCATTTTTCTCTTGTTTCTGAGTCTGGTCAAGAATTCATCACAGGTAAGCTCTGATCTAGAGAGGGCTATTTAGAAACGTTGTCTTCTAATTCTTGTGTCCCTGTTTCATCACCACGCCTCGCCCTCGCTGCTCACAGACGGGAAATGTTTCTAATTTAGCGCCAGCTCCCTGATAAAGCTTAAGCTGATCTTAGGCTATTTGAATGCACATCACAAAGGATATGGACCCGTCTCTTTCTCTGGGGTTTGGGTTCCTGATCATTTGGTCTCTGTACCACTGATGGTTAAAGAAAGCCCTTGCTGTAGAATTACCCTTTTCTGAAAGGCAAGGGGCCTCTTAGACTTTTGCCGACTAACTCAGCAGTGAAGGTGTCCATTTAGCCTTCCAGGAGGACATTGTCCATCCAATGTAGGGAGAAGAGGCTGTGAAGTTCTTGATTTGCAATATCAGAGTAGGTGCTCAGTTACTACTTGACACATCTCTGCGGATCTTGAGCTGCGTGACGTTGACTCTTGGTTTGGCCTTCTCTACTGAACCTGAGTCCTGCCAGTCTTGGCTTTAGAGTCCCAAGTACAGGTGTTCTTTGAAACAACGGCAAGACATAAATGGAGACCAAAGGGGGTGAGATTCTGGGTTCCTTCTAGTCACAGCACAGAGGGAGGCCTTGTGGTTCGCTCTGTGCTGCTTTTGATCACTGCTCTTTTCAGAGCCCTTGGGAGAACTGGGACAAAGACAGGCAGCATCTTCCCAGGTCAAGACCATGACCACAGACACCCCAGGAATTTCGGGGACAGAGCTGCCTCAAGGAGGCTGAATGCCTAGTACCCAGACTCTCTGTCTATGGAATAATGGATTCTCATTTGCTCATCTGCTGTGTAAATCACCAACGATGGGGAGTTAATCATGCATAGGAAATGAATCCTTTCTCTGAGTTAATGAGCACAGAGCTCAGAGCAGCATCTGTTTACTCCCTCTACTTTCAAATCTCTGGCAGTTGTGAACAATTAATTGTACCCAATAATCTCTCTTTGTTGTCAGGCATTTGGGGAAAAATTCCATTTCTCCCCAAATACACACATGCCACTGAGTAGTGAGAAAATATGCCTATACTCAGCCTCTTTGTCCACTTAAAAATGATGTTCTAAGAATCAAAAGATATATATATGAGTGTGGGGGGGGGGAGAAGGAAAGGGAAAGGAAAGGAAGGGAAGGGAAGGGAAGAAGAGAGAATCAGGAAGAAAGATTAAGATTAATTTTGGCTTCTGTTTTTATGAGTGCTGCATGATATACGAGTATCAGGCAGTGTACCAAATACTTCACTTGCAGCATCTTGTTTCCTCCTCATCATGCAATCACAGGCAGAGGTATCATTATGTTCTAGTGAAGAACACTGAGGTTCAGAGACGTTAGTCACTGGCCACGCTACCCAGCTAGGAAGTGACTGGGGGTGGGGGGGATTGGAGCTCGGGCTATTGTGCGTCTAAGGCCCAAGCCTTCGCTGTTCTTCTACACCTTCCCTTTCCTGTCAGGGGGAAACCTTACTCACCTTCAAGTCCCTGTTCTAAGGCCCATGCTCTGATCGCTTTTGGACAACCCCCAGGCAGAGGCCCTGAGGCTGTGCCGCTTTGCAGCGATGCGTGAGTCACTTCACTTCTCTGACCTTCCATTTCTTCATCTCTCAACTGGGAATAATTACAGTGCCTTCACATATGTTTTTATGAGGATTCAATGAGATGATATATATATATATATATATATATATATATATATATATATATATATAGAGAGAGAGAGAGAGAGAGAGAGAGAGAGAGAGAGAGAACAGAACCCTTCATCAGCCGTATTCTTATTACTCCTTATGGAACACTCACCACGTGCCAGGCTCTTTGCTAACCATAGTATATACAGTATGCATCGCTAAGTCTCAAACCATCCCAGGAAGTAGATATTAACTAATCAATAATCAATCCATCGTTTAGCAAATATTTACTGAGCATCTACTATGTGCAGGCATGGTTTTGGTGCTAGGGCTGGAGTCTAGTTGGGAAGACAGACAACAAGTAATACTTGTGTAATTAAGTGATGATAAGAGTTATGGAGGAATGTGCATCGTGCTATAAGAGCACGTAGTCGGGGAGGAGGTACCCGGCCTATTTTTAGAGAGGGGGGTCTCCAAGACGTTATTTTTTTGAGAAAGTGACATTTCAGATGAGTCCAGAAGTTAGACTAGAAGAAAGTCAAGGGAAAAAAGATGAAGGGAGAACATTCTGACCATAGAATGCGGTCATTGGATTCTTGTTGAACCAGCTCTTTCATATTTTAATCCAAAGGCGTGATCAAATGTGGGCTACTTTCAGATCTGTGGCAGACAGTTGGAGCTGAGGGAAGGGGGGCAGTTTGAAGCAGGGGTATGTCCTATTCAGATTGCCCAGACTATTTCCATGCAAATGATTAATGGTGTCCTCTGTTGATTTTATTCAGTGAATGTTCTACTCTCACCAGACCTTGGAAAGTGAAAGCTGGAAGGAAACTTTGAGGTCATCTGGGGCTCAGAAATTGAAAAAAGATTGCACTTGGGGTGGCAGCTGTTGTTGACTGGTAGTGTCTGCTTACAGTTTTCTCTTGGGAAGAGAGCCGATTCGTGGCACATAGTGGTAAGATTGATTAGTGATGTCTGTTTCAGGCACGGCATTGGAGATTTATGGCAGGTACTTGAATAGAGATCCAAGAAGCTATACACAGTTGGCATCAGAACTCCTCTTAGAGAGAAAACTGTCTTTGTCTTAGAATGTATTTTTATAAGCTGTTTTCGGTATTGAAGATGGAGCCCAAAGAACATAAACTATAAGACAGAACAAAATTGTTCTGCTTAATCAGTAGGAATTCAAGGCTGTGGATGAAGCAGGAGAGAGGAGGGGAAAGGAGCTTGTAAGAGAGGAGAGGCTGAGCCATGTGGTGGGCAGCTAAACCTCAAAGAGAAGAAAAGATAACGTGGAAACTTCCTGAAGCTAGAGCGGCCAAAGATTTCCAATCAGGACCCCTCATTTCCTAGTTTGCTTCATTGCCGTCTACAATTTGTTGACCCAAACTGACAACAAAAGTCAGTTTCACACAGTGACACTTGGTGTTGGTGGCAATTGGAAAAGCGAGGGAATGGGTCATTGTCTAGTATGAGATGCTATAATGTGGGGAAAAGAGAGAACACGTGGGATGCTACACCAATGATCCATAAACTGAACCAACTCAGCAAAATAAAGAACCGGAGATGGAGAAATACACACACGGCCCCCCACTCCGAACATTCCTGGACCAATCTGGAAGGAAGCTGGATCTGTCACTGTATATGGAATAAGGGTGTGGCTGATTTTTTTTAATTTCAAAGAATGGGGTAGTATCAATTGGTACCTGTGAGATACATACCTGTCTGTTTCCCTGTTCTAGCCTGTCTTCCTAATTTTACAGATGGGGAAACTGAGGCCCCGGTAGCGGGACAGAACCTAATGGAGGTCTCAGTCATTGGCTGCCAAATGAGCCTTCGCCTCCGAGGCTGTGGTAGGAGACATCAGGCCAGAGTAATGAGCCAGCGCCCTGTGTCTGCTCATCCTCGGTCTGCAGCACCAGCGTGATGTGGGCAAAATATCCTAGACTCTCAGACGCACTTTTATTTTTAAAGAGAAAGTTATCAGAACTTAAATGAAAGCTGTGTAGTCTTATGCATGTGTGTGTTGGGGTGTTTGGGCAGGTTATGGGGTGTCGTTGGCAATCTGGATCTGACCTGGAAGGAAAGGATGGTGATTTCAGGTGGTTCCATCTCCTGCTTTTAACTCCTACTGCATCTGTCCTCCCTGGAGGGGTCATTTCAGGAGAATGCCCTGAAACTTAGGTCTTACCGTGGGGGAGTCACTTAGGTAATGGTAATTTAGAGGAGCCAAAGGGCTGCCTACTGAGAAATTAGTTTCTCTCTGTGTCTCCCTGCGGTGCCTGACATTTCCACCAAAGTCACCCCTTTGGGATGAAAGATGGATATGCAAACATCTTTGCTAAAAAGGGAGCAAGCTCTGTACTACTCCCCAATGCCCTAGAAAGGATTCACGAGCAATAATCCCTCCAAATGTACTACTGTGTGCTTTGTAGACATTGTCATTTGAGCCTCATCACACTTCCATATCTGGAACGACAGACGATGCCCCCATTTTTCAGAAGAATTAAGTAAGTCCTGACAGATTGTGACTTGGCTGAAGCAACTAAGGAGCAGAGGTGAGAATCCAGCTCTCAGCATAATGACTCTCAGAGTCTTAGATGATTAGTTGTTTTACCTCCAAACAGGAGTACATTAAAAAAAATTTAATTAGAGTTTGATTGTACAAGTGATAAATTAGAAGAATTAGAAAATGGAGAAAACCCAAAGAGGAAACTAAATTTTAGCCATAATCCTACAAAAGGCTATCTCACTCTCAGTCTTCTTTTCCATAAGCATTATGGCTTTTTCACAAAAACAGAATAAGAATATGTAGAATTCTGTGATGTGGCTGTATCATTATTTAATAAGCTCTATGGTAGCAAGCATTTATTGAGCTTATTTGTTGAAAAAGCGACATGCCAAAATGATAAACTATATGATCAGGGTTAAAGCATGATTCTTATAATCCAGATTAACAGACTGCCAACAAGGTAGGGGCAGACAGGTCACCCATTTGTTCATTAACTAGATTGAATAGTTACTGCGTTCCAGGCACTGACCATGGTATGAGGGGTACAGCTGACAGCAGCATAGAAAAGGTCTCAGGAAGCTCATATATTGTTGGGTGGAGACAGATAATAAACTAATACATGAATGAGTAGATAGATGTGTGTGTATAAATATAATTAGATGGTGAAGGTGGTCTGAAGGACAACAAAGCCAGGTCAACAGAAAGAGTAGGAGTGATGAGACATTATTTTAAATACCCTCTTTGGAGGTGACCCTGGAGCAGAGACCGGGAGTAGGAAGTGAACCATATGAATATCTGAATGAACGATGGACCAAACGGCAAGTTCAAGGCAGGGAGGTGGAAAGGCGTTGGGGTCAGGAACACTCAAGAGCACGGTGAGCAGGGAGAGTGTCAGTAAATGTGGTTGACGAGGTAGCTGGGACCACACTGTGTATGCCCTTGAAAGCCACAGTGGGGTTTCTGGATGGTGGATGGGGACCTTTGGGAGGGTCTTCGGCAGATGAGCGAGGCGAGCTGATGTATATTTTCAAAGACTCACTTTGGCCTCCGTGTGGAAACTGAATATGGTGAGGGGCAAGAAGAAGAGCCAGAAGACCAGGCTGGGAGGGTGTTGTAATAATACAGGAGAGAAGTGGCTTGGACCTTGGTTAAGAGCTGAAGGGCTGTAAAAAGGGGCCGGATTTGAGATATATTGTGAAGGTCAAGCTCTCAGGACTTGCTGAGAATTGTCTCTGGGGATGAGAGAGGGAGGTGAGCAAGGATGAGTGAGCAACTTGGCAAATGGCGGTGCCACAGCTGAAGGGGGAGGGCTATGGGAAGAGAGTGGATGAGAGACGTTTGATTTTAGATGTACATTTAAGTTCCCTACTAGAGTCCCAAGTGGAGATCCTAACTGTGCAGTAGGATGTACAAGCCTGGAGATCAGGGGATGAGTTGGGACAGGAGATAGAAATGTCAGAACCATCAGTGCATGGATGCCCTTGAAAGCCATGAGACTGGAAAGGAAACTTACACTCTGGTGGTGGCTGGATGGGTCTTGATGGGAAAGCAGTCCCAGCTTTACCTCTAGAGAAAAGTGGAGGTCGGGAGCATAGAGCCTTCAAAGGAAGGTTCTAAGACCCCACAGAACAAGACAGAGAGGAAGGCAGGAAATTGAGAGAAAAAGGAGGCCAGGTGAGGGTGGAGAGTGGGAGAAGAGAGATAGGGCAATTATGTTCAATTGGGTAAAATGAGCCCAGAGGGGCCTGTTCTCTGCAAATAGGCCACGGCTGAAGGTTAATGCCTCAGGCCTAGGGAGCTAGTTACACAGACACAGGTTGTCATAGATGCCAACCGGTGCTTCCACACCTTGTGGCACAAGCAGGCCCCCCTCCCCCTCCCCAGTCCCTGCCTGTGTTGTCTATTAGTTGGTAAGGGTTTCAGTGCACCCTATAAATATAGACATCTCATCTTGCATTGCTTGCTAACTAAGATAGTACCCCTTATTTTATATCTGTGACATTTAAAAAAAAAATGCTTCTGAGGATTTGATGCAAGTTTGTGGGTAAACGCCAAGCTCTAGGAAAACCCAGCTTGATTTCTCACTCCCTTCTCTTCCCTTCCCTACCCTTCTTCCCTCCCTCCCTCCCTCCTTTCTTCCGTCTTCCCTGCACCCATGCATGCACCTATCCATCCACCATCCATTTCTCAATTCATTTAGCGAGTCAATAACTCTCATTAAGCCCTTGCTTTTTGGGCTACGTGTCAAGGACATGAAGAAAATAAGAAGCAATGACTCTTTAAAGGAAGTGGGAAGCACAAGAATTGCTCTGATCTGCTCTAGACAGACAGTGACAGCTTAATCTGTAATTCCCCCAAACGAGTCAAACCACGGACTAGCTGCATTATAATTGCTTGAGGACCTATTAAAAATACATGTTCCTGAACCCACCTCAGAATCCCAATCTTCCAGGGAGTACGTTTTGAAAAGGTCCCCAATTGACTCAGATACAGTCAGGTTTGAGAATACAGCTGAATGAGGTTCCAATGGGCTCTGAACCTCGGTTGCCTCCGATGGAAAATGGGAATGATTTCTAAATAATTCCACTTTACAGCATTGTTAGCATTCAATGAGCTCATGCTGGAGAAAATGGTCAGTTCAGTTGCCAAGTAGGTCTTCTGGATATATCTGGAGTCTTTCTTCTCCTTCTCCCTCTTCTTTCTCTCCTTCCACTTCCCTACCCCTTCCCCTCCTCTTCCCCCCCCCCACTCCTTCTTCTTCTCCTTCTTCTTTTTGAGGCATTAGCTGGGATCCAGAGCAGACAGCTGAATTGAGAAAGACCTGTCTGCTCCAATTAGGAGGAGGCCCACGGAAAGGCGATTGGTAGGAACAGGACTTTCTTTCAATAGAATCTTCTAGTTGAGAAAGTCTTTCCAGAAGTTTAGCTTAAGTCATGTCTGTTGCAATTGCATCACGCTATACTCTTCTCTCTTTTCCCACTCATGGGAATTCCAATTCTCCCGTTAGCCAAGCACAACTCTAACCCTCACCCCACTACTAGTATGTAGGAACCTCATTACTTAGGTACCAGAAGTAACCCATGGTTCAATTCGAGCTAATACTACACTGCTTGTAGTGTTTGTTTTTATTTTCTATCTTGATGACACTTGTGTGATTTCTACACACTATCAGACAACTAGTAAATCCATTAATTAATTAACTTTTTTGGCCAGTTTTGTTACATGTCTGACAGAGCCTTCACTTCCATGCTCAGATGCTAAATTCAGTCTAAGATAGCCCCTCTTCCCTGCTGGTTAGAATATTCCCAGCCCCGTTTCCCGCTCTCGGACAGAGTAGAGTCAGGAATTCAAACACACGCTAACGTCCTTCTGCTTTGTACAGGAGTAACTGAAAGTCTACTGCCTTTATATGCTGAGAGTAACATGAATTATCTTGTTTTTTCTTGACATATTCTCCTAGCAACTCACTCCTGAAAAACAAAAACAATCCACCTTTCACCTCAATTATTGGACTTCTAGCTTCTTGAGGTCAGTCACTGTGTTTCCTGTTTCTCAACTCTTATGCTCATTAGAACTTAGCACACATTCACCGATGCTTCAACAAACAAAACTGTACATGGTTTTAACATCAGGAATAATATAATAATGATGAAGTATGTTGCTATTATAATCATACTTCATAGCATTTTTCTAGCGCTTTGAAGTTTACTGACGCATTCCTTCACTATTTGATGTAACTCTAACATGTCACTTTTGGCAAGTGACTGATAATTAGAATCACCTTGGTTGTATTTCAAACATACACCTTCCTAGGACCCACTCCAGACCAGTTCAAAGATTGGAATAGGAAAGTCTGTTGTTTAGCACTCTCCCAGGGGAGTTTCTGCTTATGGAGGCAGGGGAACCACGAGCGTGGTGGCTGTGTGTGTGGGCTTGGAAGTCAGCCTGACCCGGGAAGGAACCCTGGCTGCTGTGGGACCACACGCACATCACTGCAGATCTCCAGGCCCTAGAGTTGCCCCATCTGTAAAATGGGGCTGAGGAGACCAATACCAGGAAGATTACATGAGAGCACATGGGTGCTCAGTAAGCAGACGCTGTGGCAGTGATTTATTTTCCCTTGTGGCACCATAAAATAGTAGCGAAGGCCATATACTGGGGCTCAAGCCCTGTTGTTTGTACTTATAACCCGAGTTGCCGCTGAGTCTCAGTTACCTCATCTGCAAAATGGCAATGATGGAGACATGTATCTCACAGGACTCTTTTGAGGATTAAACGAACTAGTTATGAAACGTGGGACATTAGAACAAGACCTGGCACCACAGCAAGTTTTACATCCACTTTTGTAGCGGAGGATACACATAGCTGCTAAGAGGGGAAATGAGACTTCAAACCCCGTCTTCTCAGCCGTAACTCTGGGTTCTTCCCACTCTACTAACTCTTCATGCCAACTTTCCTCAGACTGTAAAACCAGGTCAGTGAAGGCTCAGTTCTGTTTTTTGCCTCGAGGGAGAAAAGGATCAAGTCTTCCTCCCCCACATCCCATTGCCAGGTCTCCTTCCCTCCTGCAGCCCTTCCTTCTTCTCTCTTCCCAGAGCTGGGCCCCCTACCCACTTTTCAGGAATGTCAGCTTTTGGGTCCGCCACTCAGAGGGTGCCCAGTCCTAGAACAGAGTGATTTGGGATTCCCGACTCGTCCCTTCCTAGCTGCTGGAATCCGGGCAGACACCGGAACAGACTTATCTAATTAGTGGCCTCGCCTCCCCTGGGGCTTGGGGCTACTGATGCATGGCTGCCACATTTCCCAGGCTGAGACAAGAGGCCTCATCTTGACCAGCAGTCAAGGCTTCCCCACAAACACCTGAGAGAAAAGGGGTTTTCCAACTTCTGGAGCAGGGAGTCGGAAGCTGGGCAATGGAGAGTCAGAACCAGAGCTTACATGGATGGGGCTGCTGAGGACGTTATCTCCCCGCTCTGAGCCTCAGTGTGCTGACCTATAAAATGGACTCATAACTGGAGCTACCTCCCCGGCTCGTCGGGATTCTGTGCATAGAGTGATGATCTCAGGATCACCTGACCTCTACCTCACTCCTCACTCCCGCTTTTTCTCCCCTCTCCAAAACTCTTCAATGATTTAGTTAGAGAGGGAGACTATAGCAGTAATTAAGAGCATACACACTGAAGTGACCAGCTTAGGGATTGATCCTGGCCCTGCCTTTTTCTGCTCTGCTACCTCGAGCAAATCACTCCCCAGGCCCAGTTTCCTCATCTGTAAATTGGAGGTGATCATTCAGACCTGCCTTATATGGATGCTGGGATGCTAAAGTGGGGTCAAGTAGGTTGGCACATAGTAGTGCTCAGTCAATCTCCAATATCAGGAACGTGAAGCGAGCATGAGAATGGATTCCCAGTCCCATCCCAACATTCCTTTTTTTCGTATGGATGATAAACGGTTTTCTCTCGCTGGATCCTCCTGACCTAAGTACTTGGACAGCTTCAGGATTCAGCTCTTGGGGACCCTCCTCTGCAAAGCTTTCCCTGAGACTTATCCCCCTCATGCTTTTTCTTCAGCCTCCTGGGATTCCTCCATCCATAGTTCTTTGCACTTGGCATTGTCTGAATCCGCTGCTCTCCTGGACTTAGATTCCCTGGGGCAGGGCTCCTGTGTTAGTATTTGTGTTCAGCACCTCGGATAGCAGCTCGTACCTCTTTGGACGTTTGTTTTTGTTGAAAGAATGAAGACAACTAATGACCTGAAAGCATTTTTTGACCCTGATCAACAGAAAGAAATGCATTTTACACTGCGACCTGGTCATGGGTGTGTGTGTGCACACACAGTGGGAAACAAATGTTCCTATTTGTTTGACATTCTCTTCATATTTCATGACATAAATGCACTCTGATGATTTTTCTTCTCATCTCGCCTTTCTCTTCTCTCCTCACCTATTTAATTTTTAAAATTTTGTCTGCGATCTCTGAAATTCATTCCAGAACAAGTTGCCCTGGGTTGAGAAGCAGCCTCTTGTCATGCTAAGATCGTTGTGGACCACGGGAACAGTTGAATATGGGTTTGGACTCTAAGTCCACCTCTTACTGGTTATGTGCCCTGGGGACATCACCTTAGCTCTCTCAGCCTCAATGTCTTCATCTGTAAAGTGGAGCCAATACTTTACTTACTTCTTAGGTTTCTTGTGAGGTTTTAATGAGTCAATATCAGTAAAGGGTTGAGCACAGGGCCTGACATCTAGTCAATACTTGGCAAACGGTGGCCATTATCACAACCACTCTTGGAATCCTTGTATGACTGTACCCTTTTCCCTCCCAACCTTCCCAGTTCTCCTTCTTCTCTTGCGCTTTTTCCTTAGTCTTACTTACTTCTCTCCAAGGCCTACCTCACTGACGGTCATCTCTCCACACTCTGAAGCGTAAAAATGAACCATGAGTTCACGGTGTTGTAGGCTGCCTCCAAAGCATGCCAGGGAGGTGATTTGATGAAAGACAGCAGAAGTCCCATCATTTTGACACAAGTGGTGAAGGAAATACCCAGGGGAATAGAATCTGACATTTCTGTGATTCCTCCTGATGCTGGTGGGAATTATTCAAAGGTGTTAATTGCTACACCCGATCGAATCGCTTCTCCAGCAACTTGATGGAGCCCAAGGACTTCCCTTCCACACCCTCTGCCCCCAGCCATGTCAGTGCACAGGACCCAAGACAACATGAAGGGGAGAGTGGACACGAATACATACGAGGTCGGACAGTGAAGGTCGTGAACTTGCTGCAACGATGTTGCTAACCTTTTTTGACATCAGAGGGATTACTCATTATGAATTTGTACCAACTGGACAAACAGGTAACCAAGTTTACTATCTGGAAGTGCTGAAAAGGCTGCGTGAAAAAGTTAGATGACCTGAACTTTTCGCCAACAATTCATGGCTCTTGCATCACGACAGTGCACCAGCTCACACGGCACTGTCTGTGAGGGAGTTTTTAGCCAGTAAACAAATCACTGTATTGGAACACCCTCCCTACTCACCTGATCTGGCCCCCAATGACTTCTTTCTTTATCTGAAGATAAAGGAAATATGAAAAGGAAGACATTTTGATGACATTCAGGACATCAAGGGTAATACGACGACAGCTCTGATGGCCATTCCAGAAAAAGAATCCCAGAATTGCTTTGAAAGGTGGACTAGGCACTGGCATCAGTGCATAGCTTCCCAAGGGGAGTACTAGGAAGGTGACCATAGTGATATTCAGCAGTGAGGTATGTAGCACCACTTTTTCTAGGATGAGTTCGCGAAGTTAATTGTCAGACCTCAGTTACCTGTCTAAGGACCACAGATACTTAGCCATCCCCCTTAAGCCCACAATTGTTGTCAGAGAACAGGTCACCGAACTAAGTTAGCATCACTGCAATTCTGCCCCGCTATACTACCCCCTGGGCATGGAGATTACCTCACTCACAAACCAGTGCTTCTGGAATGAGCAGAGCGAGGCAAAATGGTTCCACCTCCCTCGTGGAGCATGGACCTGCACCATCACGGTATTCATGTGGTACCTCTTAGCATGGGGCCTGAGTCTGGAGGACCTGGTTCTAACACAGACTTTGCCACCAACCAGCTATGTGACCTTGGCCAATTAGCTTCATGTCTCTCTTCCTTTATTTCCTCATTGGTAGAATGGGAACATTCATGCTATTTAAAAATACTCCCCATTTTGTCATGAAATAATGTCAGTTAAGCATCTGACACTTTTAAGTCCTAAATAAATGTCATGACCATCATCCTCATTGTTGCTACTGCTGTTGTTTTAATTAGTGATAATCACACACGAACACATTAGCTTCTGAATGAGGAGCAGAGTATCTCTAACGTGAAGAGTCCTTGAGATACCACGTCCTCTTGACAAGAGGGAACCCAGCCATTCCTCTGGAGTGGCGGTCTCGGGGCCTTGTAGCAGAAAGCTCTAGATGCAGTGACATGTCCTTGAACTTTGGCCTCCTAGGAAGAAGGAAGCAGTTCTTTCATTCTGAGTACCAGGGGGTTTCTAACTCCTACTGAATTGGGCTGGAATAGAAATAATGGCTCAGAGAAGAAACACATACCCTCATTTCCACTATGGCTTCAAACTTTTCTCTCATCCCCCAAATTGGACCGATATCATTGCTATCTGGCCCCCTTCCCTTGCACTATGAGATTAAGGCCAGATGACAACTTATTTTACCCCAATGTCAAGGGCAGGGCTCAGTTAGCTCTTAGCTTCATATATCATGACTGAATCTGTGACCCCCCTGCTGCTCTGGCATTTGCTTTCTCTCCTTCACCATTGCCCCAAACTCAGCCATATTTTTATTTAACGAATTAGCTTAAAGAGCAGAACTTTAGCAAGCTCCCTCTCTCTCTCTCTGTGTGTGTGTCTCTCTCTGTCTCTGTCTCTGTCTCTCTCTCTGTGTGTGTGTGTGTGTGTGTGTGTGTGTGTGTGTGTGTGTGTCTCTCTCTCCCTTAATTTCAGCAAATTTAGAAATGGGGTGGCCCTGTTATCTACAAAGGCAATCCTGTCTAAGTAGAGCCATTTAGCATTTACATCTTCTGATGATCTAAGACAAAAAATTTTATTTTTTGCTTCTTTCATTTAATGTTATATTTGAAAGATTCATACACGTTGTTGCATGTGTTACTAGTCTGTTCATTTTGATTGCTGTGTAATTCATTGTATAAACACACACACTGCATTTATCTATCCTGCTGTTGATGGGCAGTGTCATAATTTCTTTACACGTTACGGTTGTTGGTGCCATTTTCTATTATAGATAATGATACATGAAGTCTTTACAGACACCCATAACAATCTGCCCAGCACACATTCCTAGATGTAGAATTTTTGAATCAAATACTATGGCCATATTTTAAGCTTCCTCCAGAATTGTCCTAATTTGCACTTTCACCAGCAAAGTACATTCCTATCTGTGTCCTCACACTCTTGCCAATGCTAGCTTATTTGCATTTGTTTTAATCATGCCAATTTGACAGGAGAAAAGATATTCTCTCCAGATTGTAGGAATTTCCATTTCTTTGAGTATAGCAAGGCTGGGCATCGCCCCTCCTTTCTGTTAATTGGCTATTTGTGTTTATTCTTTTATGGATTGCTATGTGTATATATATATACACACACAGATAGATAGATAGATAGATAGATAGATAGATAGATAGATAGATCGATCCTTTTGCCATTAAAAAGTTGTGGATTTTAATAACAGTTCACACTAGGGCTCAGCTCTGGTGAAGTGTCAATTAGACACATTTCAAGTTGAAACATTTGGGAAATACAGGGTAAATGGGAGAGGGAGGGGACTTCTTAGTGACTCATAGGTTTCAAGTGGATGTGCCAAGCAGAGGGTAATTTGGAAGTGCATTGTTAAGAAACCAAAGAGGACAGTTGTGCATTCAGCCCCATGCTGGGGGGAAAACAATGCTTCCCAGACCAGAAGTCATTTGAGAACTCGGGATCCTACTCTAATTGAATCTGCCTCCCATTTCCTTTGTGCCCAAAGAGTCTCTCTGATTATGAATGCCTGGGCTTCAGGAGCCAGATGGGGGATGTGGGAAAGGAGAGAATATGTGTCGCTTGGCTCGACGCTTAGGATTTGAATGAGCAGCGTCCTAAACTGAATGATACGTCTTCATTTTGTTGCCCCCGTCCTCGTCCTTTCTTCAGCGAACATTTCTTGAGATCCTACTATGTGCCAGGTAGTGTACTGGGTGTTAGAGGTCTTCTATCACCCTCACCCTGCCGTGTTTCCTATCTCAGCAATCGGCAACTTTATCTTCCCAGTTCAAGGGAAGAAGCTGGGGTTACCGTGACTGCTTTTTCTGCCATATGTTGCAGCCTATCCATCAGCGAATTCTTTCAGCTCTTCCTTTAAAATATATCCAGAATCTGTAAAATACCCCAAATTTCCATCAACAAGTAAATGGATGAACAAACGGTGGTACCTCCATACGATGGAATACTACCCCAGCATAAAATGCAGTGAACCATCGGGGCACGCCACAGCATGAGTGAATCTTAAAATAATTATGCCAAGTGAAAGAAGCCAGATATAAAAGAGGACTGTATGATGCCGTTTATGAAAAATTCCAGAAAATTCCAGGGGCTTCATATAGTGACAGAAAGCACATCAGTGGTCGCCTGGGGATGGGAGAGGCAGGGAGGGATTATTAAGGGGCACAGAGAGACCTTTTGGGGGGTAGGTGGGTTCATTACCTCGGTTGCAGTGATGGTTTCACGAGTGCATACCTACATCAAAGCTGATCAAGTTGTATTTTCAAGTTTATTTGCAGTTTGCTGAATGCCAGTTCTACCTTAATAAAGCTATTAAAAAACATACCCAAAATCTGACCACTTCTCACTATCTGTGTTGCTACCACTTCATCCAAACCACCACCGTCTCTCAGCTGATTAATTGAAATCGCCCCATGACATACCCTTCTGGCACCTGCCTTTGCTTCCTCACACTCTTCTTAACACAGAATCTGGAGTGATGCTTTCAATAGGAAAATGAGGTTATTTCACTCCTCTATTCAAAACCATACAATGGCTTCTCATGTCTTTCCATCACACCGAGAGCACTTATCACTGTCTGCCATTCTGTGTACTTGCCGAGTTTATTGCTTCTCCTCCCACCACGGTGACATAAGCCCCATGAGAGCAGGTCCATTTTTCTTCACTGCTATATCCCAATGTCTACAGCAGTATTGCATCACATAGATTAATATATATTTGTTGAATGAAACAATGAATATGGTATAGACTCTAAGAGTTTCCAGACTACTGAGGGAGACATATGTAAATACAGACAAACCATAGGGCAATAAATTCTATGATAAAGAGACTCCCCATGGAGGCACTTAAACCATCTTGGGGGGGGAAGTCAAGGATGGCTTCCTGGAAGAAGTGGCATCTAACCTGAGACCTGAAAATACATAGGATGCCATGGGGAAGAAGACACCATTCCTGCCTTCATAGAATTCTATTGTATGAGCAAATATATAGGTATATATCATGCCATGTGATAAGTGCTTTATCGGGGTAAGCATGGGGTCTGAAGAGCAGAGAGGTGGGGAGCTAACAGCCAAGAGGAGAGTCTGGCAACACTGCAAAGTTTCTTATGGCGAAGCTCTTCCTGGTTGGGATGTATCCATATCCTTTCACACCGTCTCCAGAAACCTGCATTTGGGAGACTGTTGCCTGGAGATAGACTATGGCCGAAGGAACCAATGAATTGACTCAAGATTTGGGAGCTAACCAGTCATCGTTGTTCCCTCTCACACTCGCTTCCTTTTTATGTAAATTCTACTGCACCAGTTTCCATCTAGTCCAGTCATTCTTCACCTTCGCTGTGCATCAGAATTGCTAGGAAGCTTTTTAAAAAAGATGATTGGGTCCCCCCCAAACTGATTAAATCTAAATCTCTGGGGGAGGAGCTAAACATGGGTATTTAAGAAAACACAAAACAGAAAAACTCACTGTGTAACTAGAGAACGGCAGATGTGATTCAAGGATCAGGGAGATTTGTCTCACTTGGAGTTCAGTCGTTCATTTATTCCTTCATTCATTCCCAGCTCAGGGCCTCTGCACTTTCTTTTCCCTTTGCCTGGAATGTCCTTCCCTTGGTTTTTTTTTCTTTGCACATCGACTTGCTTCTCATTTTATAAGTCTCAGGGCAAATGTAACTTCTTCAGAAAGGCTCTCTCTGATCTCCACTCTCCATCTAAAATAATTTTCATCCACTCCATCCACCTGGCTGTTACCTCTCTATCACCTCACCTGGTTTATTTCCTTCATAGCACTTATCATGCCTTGAAATTATCTTATTTCCTGCTGTATCCTTAAAGAAAGGAACTGTTTCAGTAAAGAATGAAAAGGTCTGACATACAGAAAGCACAGTGCCCTGCACGTGGTAATGATTAGGAAATTGTTGCAATTACGGTGTTTCCCCCAAAATAAGACCTAACCGAAAAATAAACCCTAGCATGATTTTTCAGGATGACATCCTCTGAACATAAGCCCTCATGCATCTTTTGGACCAAAATTTAATATAAGACCCAGTCTTATTTTTGCAAAAACATGGTATAATGAGTGGATTAATGAATTATTTGGGGGTAATATACAAGGCCTAGATGAAAAGGATTCTCTCTGGCAGCATAGGAAATATGAGAGACTGTTTTTTATGAATCATTTTGATGCTAAGCTCCCTGAAGGTAGGGGTTGTGTCTTGTTCCATCATTGTACATCCAGAGCTTAATAGTGCCTGACTGTGCTAAGATGCTCTGATTTAGCGACTCTTTGGTTGCAAGTAGCAGAATCCCACTCAAACTAACATAATCAGAAAACGGAATTTATTGGAAGGACAGATGGGTGTCAGAGAATTCAAGGAAGGGAAGGAGGTTGGGCTTGCAAGGAGCTCGAAGCAAAATATGGAAAATGACCAGGAACCCAGCAGTTTTACTCTGTGTCTTTCTAAGGCTGCATGGTGTCTCTTCCCTTCTCTTAGCAAACTGATTTTCTCTGCTCCATGAGCAGATGGATGAACCCAGCCCAAGGTTTATGATGCTTTCCACTTCAAACATCACACAGAGATTGAATGACATCTTCATTCTGAATTCCCAGGGAAGCAAAAATTTGATTGGCTTTAGCGCCTGTCAGGCATTCACACCTGGCCCAATCAACTGGAGCCAGGAGTGGGAGAATGACATCATGTGGTCTGCTGCTCTCGAGTTTGGGAGTATCTCTTTGCAATATGGAGGTCTTAGCTTAGAGTCTCCCCTGCAAGCAGAGCTTGAGAGGATGGCTTGCATGCAGGTAGTTTGATTGGGAAGAGATCTGAAGGAACAGCAGAGGGGGGGCTTGGAAGAGTGAAATAGGGAAGGAAGGAAAGCCAGTCCAAAGGTGTATTATTAAGCAGATGTGGGCAGTAGAGGCTCATACTCCACGGAGGTCCTCTGAGCACTGTGTAGAATGTACCTCAGAAACGCCCTGCTGAGAATGAGAGAAGGAAGAATTTATCCATCAGCTCTTGGCCTCCACTGATCAAAGGATTGCCTCAGGGGTGTCACCTCTACCTCATTTCCAGTGGCGTACATACACCAGCATGGCTCTTAGATCAAACCGTAGAGCAGAAACAAGAGGTACATGGAGCAGCTAAAGCAAGGTGTATACCTGTGAGCAGGTGAGCTGCTGCAGCAATGGCTGGAGCATAGAAAGGCAGACCAGGAATATGTGAGATGGAGCAAACAAATGGCCCAGCACAGAGGGATAACGGGCAAGAACAGAGTGAAAGGGTGGGCGGGATTCATTCATATCTCTGCTATCTGCTCAGTGAACGTCTTCCAATTGCATAAAGCGATGAGAAATGACGGAAAGCTTCTTGGAGGAAGCAAGAGTTGAAGGCCTCCTTCAGTGTCTGAAGGCTGAGTCCAGAGGCGAGCGGATAATGACCGTGTGGCCTCAAGTTTTCTTCTCCTGAGGACGACCAATTTCACTGACAAGCCTGTGATGTCCTAAGGAAGGCAGAGGATGTTTCCCCCATTTGGGGACGAAGAGCAGAGCTGGGGGTGCTGGCACCTTAGTATCGATGCTGTGTCAGCATCAGGTCAAGTTTCGGCTTTCTGTCAGCTTTACGCCCCTGCAGGTTACATGGCTACAGTTAGACTCCAAGCACATGTGAAGTACCAACTGCCCCTCCGTTTTCGTACTCTCTCCTCGGTGTATAATTCAGCACAGCGACTACAGAGGTTGTTAAAACCAAAAGCAGTTTCTAATTTTGTTTCATTATGAGTATGAATGCAACCCTCAGGACCCATCCCTCCAGCCTTAACTAAACGTAGTCTTTGAAGCTAGGAAGCGATGAGATAAAGCTCTGAATGGAGACTCCAGTTGGCAGAGGCCTGGGCTGACTCAGCCCCGAGAAACCCGCAATCAAGAAATCAATAGAGCTTTTTCAGAGTTGCCATTATCCAACAAGGGGGAAAATTTCAAAAATAAATTGTGGCGTGGCATAAAATCAGATTAAGTAGATAATGGGTTTGCTGACTTCAGGCCATGTTGGGGACGGCACCCGGAAGGAGAGAATTAGTGACTGAATAAGCTAAGTTCTCTCCCTGCTTGTGCTATGTAAGGGTTCACTCTCTGAACAAGAGAAGACAAAGGTGAGAAAACAAAGCTCCGTTTCTGTTTGAACTTCACCCCAAAGTCGACCCAGCCTGCAGTCTAGGGTCAGCTCACCATTGTTTGTGGTGGTCTTGCCAAGGGTCACGTGTTCTCATCAGTCTGCACCAGGCTGTGTGACATTGCGCCCGTTATTTCACCTGTCTGTGAGCCTCTGTGTCCTTATCTTGAATTGGGCTGCCTGTTGACTGAGGCTGGAGGAGAGTTACTCACCAGGGAATTGGTTATGATGTTAGAACGGGAGAGAATGGATGCTGGGCTGGAACAAGCCACAAGCGGGCACCAGTTACAAATCCGGCTGTCATTCTGTCTTGACTCCGGCATTTCTAGAACCCTCAAACATGTGCCCACTGAGGTCCTCTGTGGTTAAAGTTAATGCACGTACTCCCAGAGCCAGGTGGCCTGATGGAGTCCGGAGAACAAGTGCAGGAAGAATGGAGCTTCCCCTCAGGGAGTACTCACCTGCTTCTCTGCTCCCCTGGGCTCTGCTCCCTACCTGGTTTCAGAGCCAGTTGCTTCTCTCTACCCGTCTTAGGCAACCTCTCTGGGCTTCCTCTCTTGCCTGCTTCTCCTGCCATTCCTCCCAGACCCACCTGACTGTCCCCTCTTAATCCTGGTCCCTCCTTTCTGGTTAAGTCAGTGTTGTTTACAATGATACTCTAATTGTTGCCCAAGATATGGCTACCCCCAAAATCAACATGGATGCTTCATGTTGGCTGGGAGTCTATTCTAAGATATGCTCCCTCCTAGCACCAGCTGCAGGTCTTCTGAGTGGGTGTGGTTGATTTTTGTGGAGGCAGCTGTAGGGAGCACCAGGCACATCATAAGCCGTGTGAATGGAGCGCTCTGGAATTGTGCAGTGCACAACTCCGCTGACGGGATGAAGCAGCTCTGCCTTCCGCAGCTGAGAAGGAGGAAGATGCTTTTCACAATGTTTGCAAGTCACTGCAAGACGTTTGCAAGTACAGTTGGTCCTGAGGCCCAGTCTTGCTCACTTATGATGTTCTGTGATGCAAGATTCCTTCACCTACTGTGGTGGCTTTGGAAAGTGTCAACTCGGCCAGGCTGAACTACATTTCCCAGAATCTCCTCCCTAGTGTGTCTCCAGAGCCACAGGCAATATTTCTGTGAGGGATGTGACAGGCAGGAGTGAAGCAGCAGCCGTTTTGTTTTTCATCCTGTGGGTCAGGTAAGGCACTTTTGTAGCTCGCACATGTTGTCTGGGGTTCACCTCATAGGTAGGGGGACAGCTTCCCATGGATCCCCCTTCAGGCTCCTAGGCCAGGTGTGTGTTTGGTCCCATGATGAAGGCTACAAGCTTCTCTTTAAGGGCACCCACATCATCAAGGTCAGAGGCAGTAAGAGCCGACATGGGTTCCAGTCTTGTGTCCTTGTGGGTTCTAGTTTGTGCTCACGGATTCCAGCTTGCCCTTCTCTCCGCCACTTCCCATCTATCTGCCCTCCGGGACTGCCCTGCAGATTTCAAATTCTAGCCTCAGATGCAAAGAAAACAGCCGCCTTCCGGAGACTGTTGAATCAATCACAACTGAGTAAGTTCACGTGCCTGGGACACATTCTTTAATATATATATACTCTTCTTTGATTGCTTGCTTCTTTGACTGGATGCTGACTGATTCACCTACCGTGTGAGTTATAGTCCTAAAAGATGCATTCCTCCAAAGGACAACCTTTATGTATATACTAGGGGGCAGGTAGTTCATCTAGGAGCTGATCCCAATAAAGGAGCAGGGAGACTGAAATCAGGAAACAATGAAAAATCAATGAAGAATTCATTATTTACAGGCTGCTACTATGGGCAGTGGGGCTCCCCTCCGCTAAGCCATCTGGGAAATGTGCAGACTGCCTCCCAGAAGTCTCTGTTGGAAGCATGGGAGGCAGGAAAGCTGAGGTCTGGTTCCCTCGCCCCTCTGAGGGTTGCCCTGAGGCTGTGAACTGCCCCACACTGTCAGGATTCCCCTGCCGGAGGCTGAGTGGGCTTTTGAGCTTTAGGAGAACCATTCGGGCAGAGAAGCAGAGAGGTTCTGGGTTCTGGGCAGGCTCTTGAACTTGAATGGTGTTGGTGTGCCCTGGCTGCTGGGGTCCCAAACAGGGGTGAGCAGGAGGGCTGTTGCTTGGGTGTCAGAAGCATCCACTGTCCCTGGCAAAGCTGTTGTTTGCAAGAGCAAATCTCATAGATGGTACTGGGTCAGGACAAAATGATTCAAATGGCATTAAAGGTATGTTTGAAAGCCAGAATAAATAAAAGTTCCAGAGTTTTCTCGTGTTAAAGCTCTGTACACACACACACACACACACACACACACACACACACACACTCACTTTTCCCTGCTCTCTACCACCTCTTTACTTCCTAAAGTACTTTCTTGCATTGTTCAGAAAAAACATTTTCTGCAGCCCTGTGCTCTGCTCAGGTGGATGTTTTTGAAGCTTTTCAGGTAGTCCTTACAGGCAACTCAAATGAGGGCTATGAAAGAGCCCATCCATGGGTCTTTTAAAACGAAAACAACCCTTCACGTTTAAATAAAAATAAAACACTGGTATACACACGTGAAAACGTGGTAGCTCAGCATCTTGGGCGCAAGTGCATGACTAGCAAAGGGTTATTGATGATCGATTCACAGGCAGGGGTCAGAGGTCAGATAGGTTCGGGCCATGCCTGGTAATTAATGTCTGCGTTTGGTTGTCATCGGGTCAACTGCCATTTCTCATGCCCATTTGCCCACCCGGTGGCCTTTGCATTTTCTTTTCTACTCCAGGATCAGTGACAAATCAAATAATCTGTCCTCATCTCAGTTTGGGACTCTGCTGCGTGTCTGTGTCAGGATTGTGCTACCTGAGAGGCAAGACAGCATTCCCAGTGGGAAAGTCCCCGAGAGGGACAACTTCTTAGACACACAGAGTTTCCATTTTCCAAATGGATACTGACTCAGATATCCAAATGGGTTTCACTGGGTATCACTTGATACCCAGAACCTTCCTCCTAGATGAGAACATCAGTGGTCCTCTCCATGTAACAGGTGAGAACCCTGAGGCCCTGAGAGAAGAGATGAATTCCCCAAATCCCAACAAAGCGTTTGTGGCCTGACACCTAGTCGGCCCTCAATAATCAGTTGGTTATATTGATTAGCTATCATGGTTAAGAGCACAGGCTTTGGAGTCAGCCTGGGGTTATGCCCCTGACTCTACTTATCACTAATTAAGTGCTATTGGGTGGATAACTTAACCTCTCTGAGCCTCAGTGTTCCCAACTGTTAAGTGGGAATAATAACAGCCCTTGTGTAGGTTGTCGAGAGGAGTTAATAAGACCAGGAGTTGTGGAGAATGTTTGACAGATCGTAGAAGTAACATGATGTTGATGTTGGTGATGGTGACGATGATGGTGATGATGATGGTGATGATGATGATGGTGATGGTGATGGTGATGGTGATGATGATGGTGACGATGATGATGATGGTGATGGTGACAATGGTGATGATGATGGTGACGATGATGGTGACGATGGTGGTGATGATGGTGGTGATGATGATGATGGTAATGATGAGGATGATGATGGTGACGATGATAGTGATGGTGACGATGATGATGATGATGATGATGGTGATGGTGATGGTGATGGTGATGGTGATGGTGATGGTGATGATGATGGTGATGATGATGGTGATAGTGATGGTGATAATGATGACGATGATGATGATGATGGTGATAGTGATGGTGATAATGATGACGATGATGGAGAATTAGCCTGGGGCCTTAGGTCATTCTGCAGTGACCTGACCTCTGAGAGTCTGGCAACCTTCCCACCCACTGGCAAGTAGACAGGAGCAGAGGTCTCCCAATGCTGTTTTCCTGGCTCGCTGATGATTGTTTCGTATACAAGCCAGTGTTTATTGATTCACCATTGATCTTTGCATGGGGCCAGGGAAATTCTTGGGCCATGGAGACAAAGGCAGCATTTTCCAGCCCACGGGGTCCCAGGGGGGTGTCAGGGAGCATCACCTGCTGGCTTGAATGACTGGCCTCTGCCCTGCTTGGGACAACTTCTTAATCAGAGCCAGCTGCCCCCGATGGCCCCTCCCTCAGGTGCCCCTTTATTGCTTCCACCAACCCCTCCCCTGCTGGCTCCGTCTGACCTTTAATAAGCGCTGCTTTTGTGCAGAGCCGCTGATGACTTATTGTCGAGTAAGCAGCTCCCCAGGGCAAGCTGCCACCCCAGCCCCTGGCCTCACCGCAGCTTGTAAGGGAAAATTACATTTTGATCCACATTTCCCATTTCCGTTCTCTGTCACCTAGCTGTGGAGACAAAAGGAAGGAAAGAATGTTTTCTTGTCCCCACTCTTTCTATTGTCTCCTCCTGGATTATGCCTACATGTTGTTTTCTCTCCTTCCTTCCCTCTTTCTCAATTCTGTCCTGTTGGTCAGTTGGGGGTGATGAAATAGCCTGGCAGGACTTTCTTACCTAGGTCATTAAAGCCCCAGAGGTGAGGGCAAGACACCACCTGAAAATCAGCAGATGGGCTTCAAAAAGAATAAACAAGCCAGCCTTCCTCAGGTCGTGTGTGACTTCTCCAAACGAGATAAGACTCTCCCGTCAGGTTGTTCTTACCACATCTTGTACCTCTTCTTGCCCACCCCTTTTTAAAGGAGATAATAGTCACAGAGCAAAAAATCCACCCTTTTAACCATTTTAAAGTGTACAATCCAGTGGGTTTTAGTACCCTCACAATGTTGTGCAACCATCACCACTATCTAATTCCAGAATATTCTCATCACCCCACAAGGAAACTCTGTACCCATTAAGCAGTCACTCCCCATATCCCCTGGCAACCATTAATCTACTCTCTTTCTGTATGGAGTTGCCTATGCTGGACACGTCATGTGAATGAAATCATGCAATATGTAGCCTTTTGTGACTGGCTTCTTTCGCTTCGCGTGGTATTTTCAAGAGTGATCCATGTCATAGCATGTATCGCACTGCAGTCTTTCCCATGGCTGAATAAGATTCCATTGTATAGAAATACCGCATTCATTCATTGATGGACACTTGGGTTGTTTCCACTTTTTGGCTGTTAATCAATAATGCTGCGATGGACATTTGTGTAAAAGCTTTTGTTCTCTTAACTAGGGATGGAATTACTGGGTCATCTGGTAGTTCTGTGTTTAACTTTTTGAGGAACAAACTGTTTTCCATGATGACGGTACCATTTTACATTTTCAGCAGCAATGTGCAAGGGTTCCAATGATTCCACGTCCTCGCCAACACTTGATCATTTTCATTTTTAAATATTATAGCCATCCTAGTAGATGTGGAGTGGTATCTCTTCTGGTTTTGATCTGCATTTCCTTAACGACTAAAGATGCTGAGCAGCTTTTCATGTGCTTATTGACATTTTGTATGCCTTCTTTGGAGAAATGTCTATTCAGTTCCTATGTTTACTTACAAAAAAATTTTTTCCCCTCCACTGGTGTCGTTGAGCTGTAAGAGTTCTTTATATATTTAGATACTAGACCCTTATCAGATATGTAATTTGCAAATATTTTGTACCATTCTTTTCACTTTCTTGATAGTGAACTTTAATGTACAAAATTTTTAATTTTGATGAAGTCCTATTTGTCTACTTTTTCTTGTATTACTTGTGTTTTAGTTTTCACATTTAAGAAACTTTTGCCTAATGCAAGGTCATGAAGAATTATACCTACGGTATCTTCTAAGAGTTTTATAATTTAACTCTTACCTTTTAGGTCTTTGATCCATTTTGCGTTAATTTTTGTATGTGTTAGGTAGGGTTCCAACTTTATTCTTTTGCTTGTGGCTATCCAGTTGTTCCAGCACCAGTTGTTGAAAAGACTATTCTTTCCCTCCATTGAATGGTCTTAGGACCTTGTAAAAAATCAGTTGACCATAGACACATGGATTTATTTCTGGACTTTCAATGTTTTTCCATTGATCTATATGTCTAGCCTATGCCAGTACCCAGTTGTTTTGATTACTGTAACTTTGTAATTGGTTGGTGCAAATGTAATTGCGGTTGCAAAGGTTAAAAGTAATTTGTAAAAACCCCAATTACTTTTGCGCCAACCTAATAGTGAGTTTTGAAATCAGGAAGTGAGAGTCCTCCAACCTCATTCCTCTTTTTCAAGATTGTTTTTCCTAGTTCCAGAGCCCCCTGTTGGGCTTGTAGAGACTGTGGGATCTGCATTGGGGTCTAATGCCTCCTCCTACCCATCGAGCTTCCCCCCTTTTTTCTTTCCCCTGTGTAACTCCTTGGTAACCCTTTTGCATTCCTAACTCTGTTCTGGTGTCTGATTCCTGTGGAACCCAACTTGCAGACACTCCCCGTGTCTGGCACATTGGTTGGCACATCTGGTTGGAGTTCTAGAAACATTTCCAAACAGAGAGAAGGAGGCCGTCCTTGGCGGGGAGCTTTGGGTACACAAGAAGACTCCAATCCTGTTGTTCCCATCACGCTATACATTTTCATTACTTATTCACATAGTATGGTGGCCATAGGACAGACAGACCTCCAGGAGGCATCACCCTTTAAAGAAGATTTGGTCCGAGAAAGCCTGTTGATAGTGGGGTGAGACAGGATGGTTAGAGGACCTGGAATTGTGTCCTATGAGGAACGAGAATGTATGTGACTTTGGGAGAATAGAACTCCTCAGTGTGGACCAGCACGGCCAGAGCAGAGTGCGAGAATCGGGGCAGTAATAGGAAATGAGGTCTGAGACTTGACTCCAAATGTCTGGAAGGTAAAGGTTTTCTTCTGTGCTGCTCTGTAAGGGAAAACTTGAATGCCAGCTCCTTTTAGCTTTAAGACCTGGAGGCAGGTCTTAGCTTAAATGTCACTTCTTCCAGTTTGCCTCCTCGGAACCTCCTCCCCTCCACTTCCAAGACTGGATTAGGTCATCTACACCCTGTCACACTCTGCACGTCTCCTTTGAAGGCTTTTGTGAGGGCAAGTCATGGTCCGATTCATCTCCTGGTGTTTTCTCAGCACCAAGAACAGCTCCACACTCCCAGGAGGTGCCTAGGTATCTTCAATGGATGAAAGAAGAAAAAAATGAGCCAGTAGGTAGAAGTTAAAAATGGAACTGATGTGAATTCCGTTACAACACTATATAATATCGATCCATACCCAACAGGGAAATGGGCGGCTTCACGGTGCTGTACATGGTGTACAGACTCGAATCCCAGCCTTTTGCCTTCAGGTCCCATGAATTTCCATGACACCAAAGCTTCCTTGAACATGTGATCTCAACCATCCCACATTCCTTTTGCTTCCCTCTGGATCTTCTACGAAGGGGGATTTCAGTTGTTCTCTGAAGGGGAATATGGTGGAATAGAATTGTTTTCCCATCTGCTCTGAAAACAAATACAAGTCAGAATATTTAGGAGCTACCCAGAAGAATACATTTTTGGTCCTCTCAAGGGCTCATGTATTTATTTCCTTAATAACATTTACCATTTATTGGGCACTTACTAAGCATGAGACACTGTATTATAAACGTGACTTATCATTTGCAAATTCTCAAAACAGCTCTGCTAGGTGGGAATTGTTATTTCTCCAATACGAAAAATCCCTGGTTTTCCCGAACTGCCTTGGCCTTCAGAGCCCATGTCCACCTTCTAAGGAAGCCCCTGTGGACATAGAACCAGCTCAGGGGAGGCATTCTACTGTAGTATCAGCACACTGACCCCAGGCTACGGAGCCGAGTGTCTTCTCACCCCGTTCCTTGTGCCTCAGATGATTCTGATAAATCGCCCGAGAAACCAGACATGACATTTATGTTTGACTTAGTCCCACAGCCATGTAACATCCGGAAAGCTCCAACAAGCAAAGGTATGGCTCTAACTTTATTATGGGGTTTTTGTTTTTACAGTTTTGAATACAGGGGAGTGACATTCGGAAGACTCTCCTAAATCATTGGACAGAGATTCAATTATGTTGACAGTCATTTTTGTTAACTGTCCTTTGAAGCATGCCAATTTTCAGAGAAGTGGTTACCCGAGTATGCTTTTTTAAAAAAGTCTCTCCCTAATCAAGCAAGCTTTAGTTCCCTGAAAATTTCAATGGTGGGAAAATTCCAGCCTTGCAGCCTAGGATCTTCTCTGAGAAATTGGGCTATGCTGTGTAAGGTCACAAGTGAAAGTGTAAGAGTCCTGATCGATTTTCTTTTACATAAAATAAAGCAAAGGTGGCATCTAAAATGAGGGAACTGTCAGAGACAGGTCATGCATATTAAATTATTGATGATGGGTCATGAATAAGTAATCTTCATGCATCATCCTTGCTGCCCCAGAAAACGTATGCACCTACCTTTGCACACTTACAGGCAATTGGTCAGAGTGGGGGGCATGAGAGCTGTTCATAAGGAAATCCAGTCCCAGGGTCAAGGTACATACATTGAAGTCACAGGTGCTTTAGTCAGGTTGCCTTTGATCGGAGCCAACAGAAACCCCTCCAAGCTAGCTCAAGTGCAGTTGTGGCTTTGCTGAAAGATGCAAGAAGTTCTCATGGGAATCCAGAGAAAGCAGAACAGTGCGCCTCAGGAAGGGCAGGGAAAATACCTGGAACTAACAGGAAGATGGTTGCAAAGAGACTCTTCCAACTGCTTGCTGTGTGTCCTTGGGTGAGTTACTTCACTTCTTTGTGTCTCACCAGGGGAGATGGTACTGCATGTACTTCTGTGTCAAGTATTCAATGGGTTAATGACTGTGCCATGCTTAGCACATACGATCTGATCAATAAATGCTAGCTGTTATTATTATTATCGTTATATTTTTCCTACGTTACTTTTGTGCAACTGTTCCTTCTTCCTTTAGCTTCCTCACTGCCTCCACCTTCACAGTGGTCCCCGAGTCAACATGACCTTCTAAATTCTAGTGCCTGTAACCCCCTAGAAACTCTCCTCTCCTTCTCTTAGTTGAAGTTGTTAAGAGGGAGAATCTGATTGACTCATCCCACCCAAATCACAGGCTCCTGCCAGCCCAGGGCTGGGATCCTTTCAGGTCAGAGACTCTCCCTGCTCCTCGTGTCAGGGGACAGGGCCCCTCAGCAGAGCCATGGGTCGGGACTCTCCCACTAGGGCGCAGAGGTGAGCAGCAGACATCTGGCACTTGTCTAGAAGCTCAGGTGAGATCACCTCTGGCTGGAAAGTCAGGGAAAGTCTGCAGTGGGCTTGTGGACAAGATTACATGTGGGCAGCAGTTACCAGTGTGAACTTGATGTGGTACTTAGGGATAAACCAGCCTGGGGGCTGCAACTTACTTAGGAATGGAACAGAAAAGAACTGTGTATGTATGTGTGTGTGTCTGTGTATGTGTATGCATGTGTAGAGAGAATTTGATGAATCTAGGTGAAGGATATATAGGTGATTAGGAAACGGTTCTTTTAAATTTACTGCGGGTTTGAAATTTTTCAAAATTGAAAAGAGAAAAATCATAGCTAAGATGTTTACCAAATAAACATTTTCATAATAAATGCAAATAAATATATACGTATACAAAATGCGTAGTGAGCAAACCAGCTCAGGACTCAGCAAGTCCCAGATTTCCTTACCTACTCTGCGAGTCATTTTTTTTTTCTCTGAGCCTCTGTTTCAACATCTGTGAAATAGGCTCATACGACTGCCTCCTCTTGAGATGGTTCATTCATTGATAGATATGCCAAGCAGTGCAGATAGTCAGTGGGTAGGCACTGGGGCAGTTGTGCCGGTTATGGGCAGCTAGCACCCCCTCTCACTGGTTGGATTGTCCCCAATGTTAAAAATGTTCCAATATGGTCCTCAAAACCTGACAGACAGTGGGAGCCAAACTCATGCACACTGCTTTTAGTACCGTCATCATTCTCATGATTATCTTAACATCTCTCCTGAGCCCCACTGGCCTCTCTACCCTCGAGACATGTAAAGAATGAGACTTCTGGAATAACTGCTAGATCGGGGTTAGGGGCAGGTGGCTACAGCACTGGTGTTTTAGGCACTGGGGGACAATGCTGTCCCAGTGTGAGGTAGATGAAGAGATTTGAGTAGCATTTCAGGCTGGGGCACAGTGTACTACTCCCCTGACCCAGAAGAGATTAGCTCTGCTTGCAAACTAAACGCTGGTACAGGGGAGAGGGAAGGAGGCCCTCGGATACAGCTGAAGGATGGACACGGAGTCTTGGGCCTTCATCCCTGGGCTAGAAGGAGGAGGTGTTGGGAGTGGAGGGAGAGAGGCACATTCTTGAGTGGCCCCCCAGGCATATGGGGCTGATTCGGGAGGGTATTTAAAAGTGCTGGTGCTGTTGGAATCTCATGCTTTTAATCTTTCTGTTGTTGGTCAGCATCCTTTGAAATAAGCTTGATAAATGTTTGTTTAAACCATAAATAGATGTATAGATGGATATATAGGGGTGAAGGGATTCAATAGATGCATAGAAGTACGAAGTGTGAAATAATTAGAAAATCATTGAGAAAATGAACAGCTAAATGGCAGAATATTTGTTTCTGCCCCCCGCCCCCGCTTTTCTGAGATATAATCGATGTATAACACTGTACATTTAAGGTGTACAATATGACAACCTGATACAACCATTTTGCCACAATAAGGTTGGTTAATACAGCCTTCACCTCGCATAATTACCACCTTCTGGTGGCTGGGGTGGTAGTGAGAACATTTAAGACCAGTCTCTTAGCAACTTCCAGTATATAACACACTGTTGTTAACTATTGTACACGTTACTGTACATCATGCTGGCATTAGGTTCCCTAGAACTTATCAGTGGACGTTTATGCCATCGACCAACATCTCCCCATTTTCCCTGCCCCCCAGCTCTTGGCAGCCACCAATCTACTCTCTGTTTCTGAGTTCGGCTGGTTTAGATTCCACATTTAAGGGAGGTCACACAGTATTTGTCCTTCTCTGACTTCTGTCACCGAGCACAATGCCTTCCATGTTCCATGTGGTTACAAATGGCAGGATTTTCTTGTTTTTGTGGCTGAATAATATTCCACTGTGGATATATGCTACATTTTCTTTATCCATTCATCCATCGACAGACACTTAGGTTGTTTCCATCTCCTGGCTATTGTAAATAATGCTGTTATGAACATGGGGTGCAGAAATCTCATCGAGATCGTGATTTCACTTACTTTAGATGTTCACCCACAAGTGGAATTGCTGGGTCATAGGTAGTTCTATTTTTAATTTTTCGAGAAACCTCCATACTGTTTTCCATAGTGGCGGCACCAATTTACATTCCCACCAACAGTGTACAAAGGTTCTCTTTTCTCTACATCCTCGCCAGCCCTCATTATCTCTTGTCTTTTTGATAATAGCCATTGTAACAGATGTGAGGTGATACTTCATTGCGGTTTTAATTTGCATTTCCCTGATGATTAGTGATGTTGAGAACCTCTTCATGTACTTGTTGGCCATTTGTATGTCTTTTCTGGAAAAATGTCTATTCAGGTCCTCTGCCCATTTTTTAAATTGGTTTATTGGGGTGTTTATTGTTTTTTGTTTTTGTTTTTGTTTTTGTTTTTGCAATTGAGTTGTGTGTGTTCCTTATATACTTTGGATATTAACTCTTTCTCAGATACATGGTTTGCATTTTCTCCCATTCTGTAGGTTGCCTTTACATTTTGTTGATTGTTGCTTTTGCTGTATAGAAGCATTTTCTTTTGATGTAGTCCCACTTATTGATGTTTGCTGCTGTTGCTATGCTTTTGGTGTCAAACCCAAAACATATCCTTGCCAAGACCAATTTCAAAGAGCTCTTTCCCTAGGTTTTCTCCAAGGAGTTTTATTATTCCAATTCCATTACATTTAAGTACTTAGTTCATTTAGAGTTAATTTGCGAGAGTGGTGTTAGATAGACGTCCAATTTCATTAATTTGCATGTGAATATCCAGTTTCTCCAGCACCATTTATTGGAGAGACTCTCCTTTCCTCATTGAGAATTCTTGGTTCCTTTGTCACATATCAGTTGGCTGTGTGTGTGGGGTTTTTGTCTGTCCCGTTGGTCTACGTGTCTGTTTGTATGTGGTCACTGTACTGTTTTGATTACTATAGCTTTGTTATTAGCGTTTGAAATCAGGAAGCGTGAAGTGTTGTTCTTTCTCAAGACTGCTTTGACTATTTGGGGTCTTCTGTGGTTCCATATGAATTTTAGGATTGTTTTTCCTATTTCTGTGAAAAAATGCCATTGGAATTTTGATAGGAATTGCATTGAATCTATGGATGGCTTTGGGCAGTATAGGCATTTTAACAATACTCACTGTGTAGATGAATATTTGAATCAGTAAGTACCTGAAACAATTAATTGGGAGAATGATTTAATGAATTACTTGATGAATAACAAGAAACAACAGTGAAATTTATTGGGGGAAGCATTGATTAATAACATTAATAAGTTCCAGGTGTACGATTCTGTAAGACATCATCTGTATATTGCATTGAGTGCTCACCGCCCAAAGTCTCGTCTCCTTCCATCACCACATGTTTGACCCATTTTACTCTCTTCATCCTCCCCCTGCCCCCCTCCCCTCCGGTAACTGCCGTACCATTGTCTGTGTCTATGAGTTTGTTTGAGAAACAACTTTTCTTAAAGGATTCCGAAGTACCAGGCACTCTGCTGAGCAATTTACATACAATTAATCCTCATTTAATTCTTACAATAACCCTATAAAGGAGACACCATGGTCATCCCCATTTTATAGTTGAGAAATTGGGGTATACCGCGGTCAAATAACTCACCCGCGATCACACCGCCAGGAAATGACGTAGCGAGCGTCCTAGTGAATACTTTAATCTCTACCTTAACCACTATGGTATATACCATGAAACTGAAATGTGTAGACTTCTTTTACTCTATAGACAGAGGTTATCCCAGCACCTCAAGCCAGCTTAGAGATTTATTCATTCATTCTAAAGCTATAGAACAATGATCATCTACTATGTTGCAGGCATGGTTCTAGGCAGCAGGAATACATTAAGGAAAAAGCAACCACGGCTCCAACATACATAGCTTATGCTTTTGTAGGGAAGCACCAGCAATAAATAAATGTGTGTATATTTCCCTACTGAAGCAAATGTTATGAAGAAAAAACACATAAGGGGTTATAGAGTGATGGAGTGGTGGTGGTGCAAGAGGGAGCTGTTTTAGAAAGGGTGTCCAGGGAAGACCTTCCGGAGGAGGTACAGAGAAATGCATCATGAACAATGCATTGTGCAAAGAGCTATTTCAGGCAGAAGGAACATCACATGCAAAGGTCCTGAGGCAGGAATGGGTGTTGAAAGTTGGAAGACTAGCAAGGAGGCCAGCGTGGTCAGACTGATGTGAACAAAGGGGACAGTGAGAAGAGATGCAGTCAGAGAGGGAAACAGGTGCCAGATCTTTATCCTGGAAGCCATCCATTTGTCTTGGGCTCTCTTTTCTCCTGGGGACTCTGGGCATGGCGACTCATCCCAAAGCCCCACCCAACAGAAAAGAAAATTGACAACAATGTATATATCCAACAGTAGGGGATTGGCTAAGCAAATCCATTTACTGTAACACTTTGGGCCATCAAAAATAATGCTGGGGAGAAGTAATTGCTGATGTTATACCAATAATAATGGTAGTTACTCAAACATCTATTATGCAACAGGCTCGGTGTTAATAACATACATATTTTACTTCCTTTAATCTTCTCAGCACAGGGAGCTCAATTCCACTTTTGTCCCCAGTTTATAGATGAGGAAATTAAGGCTTAAGCCTGTTGCCAAGAGAACTAAATAGTATATGGTTCGGCAAGAGTAAAATGCAGGTCTGTCTGATTACAAAGTCCGTTAATGGATGCCATCTGCCTCCCATTGGAATAGAATTGTGTTGCATTGCTAAGTGAGGAGCTGGACCTGGAGAACAATGGCGGTGGGTGAGGCTTTGCTACCAACACCGAGACCTGAAATCACCCATGTGTCCTCAAACACCATCTCAGGGGATGGAGAGCTGTGCCCATCCTGTGTTTGGAGGTAATTTCAGTGGGAGGTAACTCCCAGGCCTGCTATTCATGCATGCATGCATTTATTCGTATAGGCAATATTTACTGAGCACTGACTGTCCAGCCCTGTGCGAAATGCTGGGAACTCAGCAGTCAGGACAAAAACCCACCTCTGCGAGTGCATGAAGTGGAGTCTCCAGGGAAGACAAACACTGAACAAATGTTCCGATGTTTGAATGTGACAGAAGGTGAAAATGCAGGCTGCTGCAGAGACACGTAGGAGAGGAGCTAGCGGAGTCTAAGAATTCAGGAAAGTCAGCCCCAGGAAGTGATGTTAAGCTGAGAATGAAAGGTTGTCTAGGAATGA
This sequence comes from Rhinolophus sinicus, assembly GCF_036562045.2. Lineage (NCBI taxonomy): Eukaryota > Metazoa > Chordata > Mammalia > Chiroptera > Rhinolophidae > Rhinolophus > Rhinolophus sinicus. The sequence continues at coordinate 27,636,388 of NC_133765.1, read as the reverse complement.
ACCAGATGCAGAAAGAGGAAGAAGAAAGAGTTTCAGGATGAGAGGTGCATATAGAAAATACAGAATGTGGGGGAAAGCAGGGTGCTACTTACCAGCTGAAAGACATATGACATGCACACACGTGACAGAACCGGCCACGGGATGAGCTGAAGGAGAAACCTCGGCCAGAACCAGGGGGCCCAACAAATCACATCACAAAGTTTGTATGTTATCCTAGGGACGATGGGAAGAAAGCTGCTGAAAGATTTTACTAGGAAAAAACACACAACTTTTATGTTTAAATGACATCACCAAACAAAGGCGTTTAGAACTGAGAATGAAATTGCTTCTTGGAATAAAGGATGTTTTTGTGATAACGTGTTGTTTCATTCAACAAATATTTATGCAGCGTCTATGACATAACAGACGCAGCTCTGAGTTTTGGGGAAATGGGGGGGAACAAAGGTCTCTAACTTTATGGCGTTTACAGTCTAGTGGGGAGAAAAGGACAATAAATAAGAGAATACTCAGAGTTACGGAGAAAGGCGAAGAAGAGTAAAGGGCTATGCACGGCCAGGGAGCTGAGCTGAGGCCCTGCAAGCGGTCAGAGAAGTCCATCAGAAGTTGACATTTCAGCAGGGACCTGGCGGAAAGGAGGGCACAAGCCAGACCTCTGATTCCCCAGACCTGCTAATGTCATCTCACTTCCATGGACTTTCTGGGTGGCCAGGTTGGGTTAGGAGACAAGTGAGGCTTTGGAATAGTTAGGAAGGAGGTTAGCCCCCTTGATCAGTCGGACCCCTGACCTTGGACTTTTGACCTTGGATGTGTTGCCCTTCTGTGTCTATGGTACCTGACCACACATGAAATGTCCAACCACACGGTTCACATGTAATATTGAGCTGAGCACCAATAATTATTGAACGGTTGCTTTAACTTTATGTCATGATCGCTACTCTAGTAGATGCATGGATTTGAAAACAGAGATGAGCCTGATCAAATGCAGGGTGGAAGCAAGGCTGCTGCCGGAGCACGATGACAGCACTGTATCGCTGAGATGGAAATCTCCCGGCGATATACCCGGCATCTATTAGGGAGCGGGGCCCAGGGCTCTGCTCATTGATCAGAGCCTCCTGATAAAGTCTGCCGCCAGGACGGCGGTGTGTTCTTTCTTTCTTTTAAAAGCTATAAAGCTATATCATCGTTTTTATCGATCCCTTCTTCTGTTATCATCAGAACATACTCTTTCAAAGTCACTTCCTAAGCTTCCCCTCGCACACCGTGTCCTGTAGCCTTGCATTCAGGGAGGCCGTGGCTGGGAGTGAGTAAGACTGGAGGGATGGTCATTTTCAGGGGGTTTTGTGAAAATGCTTCCTCGGGATACACTGGGAGGAACATTGCTCTATATTTGTGTCTGGCTGATTTTTTTCTCCTGCTGCTTCCTCATCCTGGATTGTGCAGTGTGCAGGCGTTCTGGATTCTGCCTTTCCTTTAAGACCTGCATTGGATGTCTTCTTTTCTATAATATCTATCCCAACTTCCCCAGGTTTGAAGGCATTTCTCTTTTTTCTGACTGCCCACTCAATTTTATCTCTCCTGCCTCATGGTACCTTCTATTATAGACAATGGACTAAATGTTATAGACTAAATGTTGTCTTCTAGAACTGTGAAAGTAATGCTGAGAGGATGTATTGTTACCTTCTAGAACTATGAAAGTAACTAGATATAAATTATGTACTATACAAGGTCAGACAATTAAGATCGCAGACTCATCCTAGAAAAAGTGCTACATACCTCACTGCTGAATATCACTACGGTCACCTTCCTAGTACTCCCCTTGGGAAGCTATGCACCAATGCCAGTGCCTAGTCCACCCTTCAAAGCAATTCTGGAACTCTTTTTCTGGAATGGCCATCAGAGCTGTCATCGTATTACCCTTGATGTCCTGAATGTCATCCAAATGTCTTCCTTTCAATATTTCCTTTATCTTAAGGTAAAGAAAGAAGTCATTTGGGGCCAGATCAGATGAGTAGGGAGGGTGTTCCAGTACAGTGATTTGTTTACTGGCTAAAAACTCCCGCATAGACAGTGCCGTGTGAGCTGGTGCATTGTCGTGATGCATTGTCGTGATGCAAGAGCCATGAATTGTTGGTGAAAAGTTCAGGTCGTCTAACTTTTTCATGCAGCCTTTTCAGCACTTCCAAATAGTCAACTTGGTTAACAGTTTGTCCAGTTGGTACAAATTCATAATGAATAATCCCTCTGATGTCAAAAAAAAAAAAAAAAAAAGGTTAGCAACATGGTTGCAACAAGTTTGGGAACGTAATTGTCAGCCCTGGTATATTACTTTTGTGGTAATGCAGATAACATGTTATATTATAATAGAGACAGCTAGCATACTTTAGAGATGTCTTCATTCATCCATTCAACTATATTCTGAGCATCTACTATGAACCAGGCAGTGTGTCAGCTATTGCGGATACCGCAGCGAGAAACACCGACGGGGCCCCTAGGCAGAGAGCCTAGAAACTGTTTGTCTCTTCCCTCGACTGCAAATTCTTGGCTCCTCCCCCTACATTAGCGCAGTCACCCCTGAACAGAACAACCGCAAGGTTTTCCCAGCCCACAGGCTGAAGCGAGGGCCATCTTCACCACACCTGCGTGATCCAACTTCTGTCTGTGACTGATGGTTAAACACTCTCCCCCGGAAATCGACTTAAATCTCTTTGTGGATTTTCATTGTTTAGCAGCCAAGCCGTGATCGCCTCCCCTGGGTTTGTACATTTGTCACATTTGTAGCAGCTGGACTAAAGTCTTATATATTCATCTCCTTCAGCTAATTTTTTTTTTTTGGATTTGACTGCTTTTTGAAAATTCGGTTTCCAAACGAGGAAGCGTTATAGATTCCTCAGTGATTTCACAATTTACGGCCTTCCATTCATCCATCCATTCATTCATTTGCCAAGAATTTATCTGACACCTCACTAGGCACTTGGGCACGGGACTGGCTGAAGCCTCGCCCTTCCGGGTGCTCAGTACATGTTGGTGGAATTGGGGTCACCCTGGCAGATACTCTCTGGTTCTGGCTCTGGGAGCGTTCTCTGTGCTTCCCTGGTGGTGGATGTGTGGGTATCGTAGAGCCCGTCATTTCTGTCATCCAGATGGAGGCCGATGGTGCGTTGACTGGTGTTGAGGCAGGGCCACCAGCCACATTAGAGCTCCATGATCGTCACTGCTCCAGGGTGTGTCGTGCAGGACCAAAATCCTGATGTGCCAACACGGGAAGAAAGGGAAGCAGATTTTTACATTTGCAATAAAACTCCCATCCATCACACCAAGATGTGGAGCAACTGAACTAATATCTGAGCTGTAAGATTGCACTTTCTCTGACTTTCCTGTCAATAGGAAATAGCTGTGCATAGCAAATCACCAGCTGAGGCAAACACTGAAAGCCAAGGGAGACGGGACATAAGAAAGGCCACAGAAACATCCTGTCAACCTGCCCCAAACGTGCTAATTACGTTTAAGGCTGTATTGGGCACGAGGTATATATTAGATCCATATCCATTCTTCATCCCGTTGGGAATGTTTCCCAGCCAATTAACGTGCTCCAAGAATGGAACAGGTGTAGTATCATTCTATCACTGATAACACCATCCGGGTAATAGTTACCACTGTGATCACAGCAAACACTCGTGCAGGTCTACCATGGGCACCAAAGACCATATACAGAGGGCGCCCAAAAAACGTATACACAGTTTAAGAGATGTGATCTTTGTATTACTTTTCAAAGTTGAATTGAATTATATAACAATGTGTATTATGACATTTGCTTGAAAGATGGCGTTAATCAAATGAATGCTAGCATCCATTCATTATATTACAATTTTAATACAGTTTTTTTCCTTTCTTAAAATGTGTATACATTTTGGGGGGCACCGTGTGTGTGTGTGTGTGTGTGCATATCTTTAATTCCTTACACCACTTGATAGAAGAGGTGCTATTATTATCCCCATGTGACAGATGAGGAAACTGAGGCACAAAGAGGATCACTAACTTTCCCATGTAAGTGACAGGGTTGGGAACTGAGCCCAGTTCTGTTCTTGGATACGCAAGGCAGGTGAACTGCCAGTTGCATCATTTGCTCACCAGGATGTCACAAGCTGATAGATTCCAGGGCCATTTGCTTCAGTCGGTCGGGTTGGTAAGATCAAGACTGGTAACTAGTCGATCTCAGGACCTCGATCTGAACCAAACTGGTGGCCAGGTCCTCTTTTGATGCTTAGCTCCCTGGCGGCTGAAGGAATGCTGAACTGACCTACAAGTGGGCCCCATAGGTTAATATGCCCGTAAATTCCAAGAGCCCGCCAACACTGATGTGAAGAAGACATAGTCCCCGCTCTCAAGCAGCTCAAAATCCGGTGGTGCAGATGGGGGATGGAGACAGGTTCTGGGAGGGGGGTCTGCCTCTAGCTTCCATAGGTCTGTGGGGCCGGAGGAGGAGCCACACACCTATTCTTGGTAGGATTCACAAAAATTCTATTGTAGGAATGATCTTACTCAAAGAACAGGTTGGGTGCCTGTCTTCTTGCCAGTTGTGCATTCATTAATTGCTTCCTTTTATAAAGCCATCAGGGAAAGATTCAGACCTCCAAGGAACAGAAGTCAATCCGTATAGCTTTTTCCCCCCTTCAACAAACCCCTTTCTTTTCTACTCGAGGTATCATTAAGAAATAATCAGATATTACCCCATTGGTTTCTCAACTGTCCACTCACAAGGCTCTGTTAAATGACTTCAAGGGTCTAACTGAAAGGAAGCACCTCCGTCTCCACTCCCCTGCCTTGGTCTTACAAAAATGGGACAGAACAGATTCATCCAGGTCAACTTCTTTGTTCACAACCTGGTCACTAGTTCATGCTTCCTCCCTAGGAGGGGTGTCCTGCCCTCCGCTTTGTATCCAAGATGATTGACAGTGATGGCATCCAATTACAATTTTTTATTTCTATTTGGACACTGAGGGGCAGGCTTCCTGTATTGCTGTGATAGAAATAACTAGCAAACATGCGAACATTTTTTTATGACCTAAAGCAAGATGAATGTAAAGGCTCATGATTTTGTGTTTTCCCTTGTTGTAACTCATAGAAATTATTCCATGGGCATGGAATGGCCCGAGCCTTAAGGTGCTATGATCCACAAGTGACAGTTTATCCAGCTTGGTATCTTCAATGAAAAAAAAAATAGAACAGACACATAGACACATAGAATAGACAATAGACACAGAAAATGCCCAGAGTTTTTCACCTGCTGAAACAAGACTGTCCCAGGGTCCCCTGACATAAAATCTAGGAGGAGGGGACTTCTAAGCCAACACCTGAAGGATGAGTAGGAGTTAGCAAGGAAGAGAGAAGGGATAAGAATGCCCCAAGTAGAGACGATGTACCTGCACAATCCTTGAGGGAGACATTAACCCAGTGTGTCCTCAGGTGTAACAGTGGTTGGAAGGTCGAGTGCAAGGAGTGTAAACGAATGGGATTGGTGAGGGTAAACAGGAGCCCGAAGATGGAGGAATGGCCTTGTAATAATAATTCTGATAATGTGAAGAGTTCCAGAACAGAGATGGATTTGATGAGGAAAGATTTCTGCTTTATGGAAAGAGTTCTATTTAGGGAAACACTTCAAGCATTTCTTCTTATGTGTTCAAATTCCCATTTTGTGATCAGTTTCTGATTGATACATTCATGTCAAAGAGGGTCCTAGCTCAGACGCCTTCGTTATAGTCTAGTATTTTCACAGGAGCACTAGCAGATGCCGTGTTATCTATAATTGGAGGTCTTCCACATCGCTGATGCCATGTGCATTATCAGCGTCACATTCAAAGTAACCCAGTCCACTTGTGTTTCCTTTTGCTCCCAGGACTTGCTTCATGCTCGGGTGGCTGTGGTAGGACAAGGGCGTGTCTTTCCACTGGCCCTTCCGTGACTGAATACTTTGGCCTCTTCAAGAGGAGACCGTGGTGGTCTGAGCCCTTGAGAAGGGCTTTTCTTATTAACCAAGGATTTTATCAGAGTCTACAGAGCTGAAGAAAACCAACAGCACCCCTCCCAATTTTGTGGAATGATGGGTTAATATTATTTCTGGAGGAGCGGTGGGCAGAAGACACATGTTACGAAGATGTGGTCATGGTAAGTCAGACCACATATGAACTTTGTATCAGTCTCACTGCATAACAAACAACCTCAAAGATCAGTGGCTTTAAACAATGAACATTTATTGCTGCTTACTAGTCTACAGGTCAGCTGGGCAGTTCTACTGATTTAGGGCAAGATGGGCTGATCTCAGCTGGGTTGACTCATGAACCTGTGGTCAGACTGCAGTTGGCTGGAGGCTTGCTACTCTAGGATGGCCTCACTCACTATATCATGTTTCCCCGAAAATAAGGCCGGGTCTTATATTAAGTTTTGCTCCAAAAGATGCATTAGGACTTATGTTCAGGGGATGTCATCCTGAAAAAATGATGCTAGGACTTATTTTCCAGTTAGGTCTTATTTTCAGGGAAACATGGTAGAAGTTATCTGGGCGTTGGATGGGGTAACTCAATGGTAGTGACTGCACCATGTATCTTTCGTCATCCAGTAGAGTAACCTACGCTTGTTACAAGAGGGAGAGTGGAAATGTATGTGCACGATCTCTTGGAACTGGCACACACTTCTGCTGCACTCAATCAGCGAAACCAAGCGACAGGACTAGTCCATAGCAAGGCTTGGGGGTGTCTCTTGGTGAGAGGAGCTGCAAAGTCACATCGCAAGGGTGTGGCTCAGGGAGGAGTGACGAATTGTGGGTACATTTGCTATTGATCTACCACAGACCTGAAGGGAGCAAAAGGTTTCTGAGAGACATAAAACCTGTGTGGTACGTTTCGTAACCTATGTAACTGACCTCGTGGATTTTTGACAAAGCTATTACATTTCTGTAATTTATAAGAGATTTTTTGAGCTCTGGGAAGGCCAACTAGGAGGGTAATATACATCCTCTCTCCCCCCCATCCTCTCTTACCTCCCCAGTGCTGTGATGACGCCCACTTTGTGCCCCAGACATCTTTACTCCTTGGTTAACTATACCTGTGTTTGACGGAGTCAGTGGGATGAAATCGGCAGATGGAAGGAGGATGCCAGGATGTGTAGGAAGCAGCAGAGGAACAAACCCAGACTGTTGCTCTGCTTCCCGACTCGCCCAGCTGCTGGTCCCCCCTCCAGATGGATGAATCAAAGCCTTTCCAGAGAGCTCAGCTCGAGTCTGCCATTGCCACGCAGATATTTAATATGGGAAAATTTTAATCACGTTTGTTTTCCCATGTTTCATCCTAACGACAAATCATTTTTAATGGGAGACTAGGGGGTGGAAAAAAGATGTAGCAAATCTTGGCTGACGGTTTTATCACCAGTCTCAGGTCTCTGGTCCCAGGGCTGAATTTGCCACCAACTGCAAATCATCTTGTGTGAGATTCACAGGAAATGGAAAAAGGGACCGATCTGAATTTCTCCTGCAGGGCCAGCAGTGCTCCCTCACCCCCCAGTAAGAATTTGGAGAGATCTCTGTTCCAGATGTTTCCCCATTTTAATCCTCTCCATAACTTGTAGGGTAAGGAAGTACTCTCCCCTTTCGGCGTTTATGGAAACTGACACTCTGACCCAGTGACTTGTCAGAGTTCACCTCGCTAGTAAATTATGGAGCAGGGGTTTAAATCCAGGGCTGTCTTACTCAAGAGTCTGTGTTCACCACAGCTCCATGCTGCTGCTCTTTGCAAATCACAAAACATTTCCAATTTCTTCATAGTTATACTTTCTAAGATTTGAGAGCTCCAAAATTAATCTCCCTTACAGAAGTCTGTTTTTCTAAAGCATGCTAACATATATGGAGACACTCACTTCCCCATGGATAAATGTGCCATTCCAGGTCCCATGTATGGATCCAGGTTTCCTCGTCACAACATATACACAGGGTCCCTTACCTCCCACATAGAAGATGGAATACTATGAACCCTTGCTCTGAGACCTCTCCTAGATCACCTGACACATGTTGGTCTTTGTGGTATAAAGACCATTGGTTTTAGGACTCCAAAGGAGACCTGGCTTTCTAAGATGGAATCATAGTGGTGAATCCTCTGACCTTTTATTTTATTTTATTTTTAAATTAAATGTATTGGGGTGACAATGGTTTGTAAAATTACATAGGTTTCAAGTGTACAATTCTGTAATACATCATCTTTATATCACATTGTGTGTTCACCACCCAGCGTCAGGTCTCTTTCCGTCACCATATATTTGACCCCCTTTATTTTATTTTTCAACTATACTTACCTTTTACTTTTTGTGTTTTAAAGAGTTTTATTAAAATATAGCTAACATAAAATATTATAATAGTTTCAGGTGGACATCATAGTTATTCAACAGTACCCACCTAGCACTGTCAGAGTTATTACCACATTATTGATTATATTCCTTATGCTAAAGAAGTGATCAGCATGGTAAGTCCAACAACCATCTGACACTGTACCATGCTCTCACAATATTATTGATCTTGTCCCCTTTTTTTTAATTAGAGTTGACATTCATCCCAAATGCCACTCTGTATCTATGAGTTTGTTTCTGTTTCATTTGTTCTTAGTTTCAAGTATACAGCATAGTGGTTAGTCATTTATATAATTTAGGAAGTGATCCCCTGACTAGTACCACCTGGCACTATACATAGTTATTACCATATTATTTATTATATTCCCTATATTTTACATCCCATACTGTTTTGTGACTACCAAGTTGTATTTGTTAATGCCTTCACCTTTTCACCCTGCCCCAAGCCCCCTCCCATCTATCACCCCGATAGATCTAGTACCCATCTGACACCATACCTAGTTATTACAATATTATTGACTATATTCTTTACGTTATACCTTACATCTCCATGACTACTGCGTAACAACCAATTTGTACTTTATAATCCCTCCCCAACCCCCCCATCGGGCAACCATCAAAATGTTCTCTGTATCTATGAGTTTGTTTCTGTTTCATTTGTTCTTTAGATTCCACTTATAAGTGAAACCATATAACATTTGTCTTTTGCTGTCTGACTTATTACACTCAGCACAGTACCCTCTAGGTCTGTCCATGTTGTAGTAGATAGCAAGCTTTCCTTCATTTTTATGGCTGAGTAATATTCCATTGTATATATGTACCACCTCTTCTTTTATCCATTGATCCATTCAGGGACACCCAGGCTGCCTTCATATCTTGCCTTATGTAAATAATGCTGCAATGAACACATGGATGAGCACCTCCTCTCGAAGTAATATTTTGGGTTTGTTCAGATAAATATTCAAAAGTGGGATCACTGGGTCCTTCTTTGTCTCTTGTTATAGCCTTCATTTTAAAGTCTTTTTTTGTCTGGTGTAAGTATTGCTACCCCAGCTTTTTGCTTGTTTGTTTCCATTTTCATGAAATATCTTTTTTCCATCCCTTTACTTTCAGTCTCTGTGTGTCTTTCGATTTGAAGTGAGTCTCTTGTGAGCAGCATATGTAAGGGTCTTGTTTTCTTATCCATTCAGCCCCACCCATCTTTTGATTGGAGCATTTCATCCATTTCCATTGAAAATAATTGTTGATAGGTATGTAGTTATTGCCATTTTATTATTCATATTTTTTATTTCTTTTTTTCATCTTAAAGAAGTCCCTCTAAGATTCCTTGTAATACTGGTTTGGTGGTGATGAACTCCTTTAGCTTTTTCTTGTCTGGGAAGCTCTTTATCTGTCCTTCGATTCTAAATGATAACTTGGCTGGTAGAATAATCTTGGTTGCACGTCCTTGCTTTGCATCACTTAGAATATTTCCTGTCAATCCCTTCTGGCCTGCAAAGTTTCTGTTGAGAAATCAGCTGCCAGTCTTATGACAGCTCCCTTGTAGGTAACTAACTGCTTTTCTCTTGCTGCTTTTAAGAGTCTCTCTTTGTCTTTAACCTTTGGCATTTTAATTATGATGTGTCTTGGTGTGGGCCTCTCTGGATTTATCTTGTTTGGGACTCTCTGTGCTTCCTGGGTTTGGATACCTATTTCCTTCACCAGGTTAAGGACGTTTTCTGTCATTATTTCTTCAAATAGGTTTTCAATTCCTTGCTCTCTCTTTTCTCCTTCTGTTACCCCTATAATGCCAATGTTGGTATGTTTGATGTTGTCCCAGAGGACCCTTAAACTCTCCTTTTGGATCCTTGTTTCTTTTTGCTGTTCTGATTGGGTGTTTTCTGCTATTTCTAAATCACTGATTTGATTCTCTGCTTCATCTAATCTACTGTTGATTCCCTGTAATGTAATCTTCATTTCTGTTATTGTATTCTTTATTTCTGACTGGTTCTTTTTCACGTTCTCTATCTCCATTTTTATGTTTCCTGTCTCTTTGTTGAAGTTCTCCCTGAGATCACTGAGCATCCTTATAACCAGTGTTTGGAACTCTGTGTCCAGTAGGTTTCTTGTCTCCATTTTGTTTAGTTTTTTTTCTGGAGCTTTGTTCTGTTCTTTTATTTGGGACATGTTTCTTTGTCTCCCCATTTTGGCTGCCTTCCTGTGTTTGTTTTGATGTGTTAGGTAGAGCTGCTATGTCTCCCAGTCTTAGTAGAGTGGCCTTATGTAGTAGGTGTGCTGTGGGGCCCAGTGGTTCAGTCTTCCTGGTCACTTGAGCTGTGCACTCCAGGTGTGTCTCTTGCATGGGTTGTGTGTACACTCCTCTTGTAGTTGAGCCCTGGTTGCTATTTGCACATCAGTGGAAAGGATTGACCCTCAGGCTCATTGATTGTGAAGACTATAGTGGAGAGTTGCTGTGCAGGGGCTGACTACAGAGCAGGATCTGCCTCAGCAGGACTCTGGTGCTGCCCAATCTGCCCCTTGGGTGTGTCATTCTTGGAGGCAGCTGGGTGATGCTCCAGCTGGTTTCAAACCAGGCCACTTGGGGCGCCAGCCCCAGGACCACCTTGAAGGGGATCCACTACAGGTCAAGTTCAGTCACAGCCTATGCCCCACCTGGGGCCATCCGGCAGGAGCCACAAAGAAATCCGTAGATGGCTGCTGCCAGTGCTGTGCTTGGAAGCGCCTTGAGAGGCCAAGCTGCAAACCAAGGCCGGCTGCCACTAATGTCAGGCTTAGGGCTGCTCAGCCAGAAGTACAGGACACACTCAGGCCAAATGCTGCTTGTCTGTGTTCCACGAATGTTTGAGAGACCCTAGGAAAGTCTGCAACATGAGCTAAGGCAGGCTGTTAATTAGAAAACGCCAGTGGAATTGGCTCAGGTGTGCCTGAAAGTTGGCTGGGGTGGGGTCTCAAATCACCAGGGCGTGGCCAATGAGTGGTGGAGACTCAGCTACAGCGGCCACCTGCGCATGCGCACTGGGAAGAGGGCGGGCTCAACAAGGAAGCAATGGCCTCCGTCAGTTCCTCCGCCCAGGAGAAAGCTGCCCTTCCAGCCCCTGTCCCAAGCCAGACAACTCAGTTCCCCACCAAATGTTCCTGCCGCCTTCCCAGGTGCTGCCCCAGCGCTGGAGCTCAGAGTAAGTCCTTGCTCGGTCCCTTTAAGAGGAGCAGCTGGGACCCTGGCCACCCTCCGTCTCGCTCAGTTACAATCTCCACTCATTTTCACAACCAGATATTATGGGCACTTCTCTCCCCGACACTGGAACCCTGGGCTGGGGTTGGCTGGGATCTGTCACTCCTCGGCGGGGGTGGAGGGACCTCCACAGCTGAGCTATCCCTCCTGATTTTTAATGGTCACGCATGGGTGTAGGGCCGGCCCGTTCTGCCCCTCCTATCAGTCCTGAGGTGGTATCTTCTGCACGTCCTTAGTTGTAGGGCTTCAGTTCAAGAAGATTTTAGGAGATTCTCAATGACGGATGTTTTGTAGTTTAGTTGTAATTTTGATGCGGCTGTGAGAGAAGGTAAGCACAGCGTTTACCTATTGCGCCATCTTGACCAGACTGTAGTGACCTTTCAAATCACACAAATAATACTCTACTACATCTAGAATATTTTAAAGCAGTTCCAAGATATAGCATTTCCTTCAGAAGCACTTTAGTGACTATCTCCAACAGATGAAGACTTTTGAAAAATAATATTCACAGTCATATGGCCCATTGTATCCTTAGCTTATTGAGTTGTGAAATGGCATGAAAAACCCAGAAAGTTCATTAAAGAGAACTCGCGCTCCAAGATGTAAGTGAAGAGTCAGGAAGTATCGCTGTGAAAATCGAAGGGTAGGAGAGTTGCAAGCAGAAGGCAGGTAGGTCAACAGCAGCAAATGTTACTGAGGGGGTCACGTAGGATGAAGCCTGGAAAGTGCCCATTGAATTTGGCCTTGAGAGGTCCCCAGGGCTGTCTAGAGCTATTTCAGTGGAACTGGGCGAATGAAGTCCAGGGTGAGAAAGTAGCAATGATGTATAGACGACATTTTGTAGAACTCTGACAGAACAGTAGAAGCTTGGGGGATGCTTCTACTCTTGGAGGGAGCCAGGACTGAGTGAAAGTTCTCTTAGGATGGGGAAGCATGAGTTTCTTGTTGTGAGGGAAGATCAAGATAAGAGAGTGAGCTTGAATGTATAAGAGAGAAAGGACAACTGAGGGAACAAGGTCTTACTGAAGTGGGGAGAGTTGGTATCAATAGAATGAGGGAGGAGTTGGCATTAGAAAGAAGGGAGAGCTGTTCCATCATCGGAGACATATTTTTTTAGCTGTTCTTGTGTGCCAACCACTGTCCTGGGGGATAAATGGGACACAAGGCCTGGCTTTCTTTTCAAGGTTTTCGTAGTCTTCCGGTTGTGAAGCGCCAACTCAGCAGGCAGTTACGGGCGCTGTGATACATGGTCTCTGAGCAAGTTGTTTAGAAAGGGTTGGAGAAGAATTCCTGAAAGAAAAACTCTGAGCTGAGACTTGAAAACTAAATACAAGTTAGCTGGGCGAAGGGGATGAGGAAAGGGTGTTCTTAGCAGAAGGAACAACGTGTGTGAGTCTGGTGCCAAAGCAAACGTGGTTCACCCTTTACCCTCAGGAGGAACCAGCATAGCTAAGGATGGCTAAAGATGCAGGTAAGTTTGGAAGCGGAAGTCAGAGTTGCCAAACTGCCTAATGAATGGCCTGTTGTGTTGGAGACTAGGAGGCTGGGAGAGCTAATGGAGGTGATAGAGATACAGTGATTAAGGGCTGTGAGAATGAAAACGAGATGAATGAATTTATTATGTGTTTGAAAGGCAGGCATTGATTCCACCCTATGTAGAATGTGTGTCTACTTTCACCTCCACCATCATCAATGAATCCCAGTTGTCCTCACATTTCCTCAACCACGGAAATAGCCTCCACATTGGTCTCTGCCCACCCATTCTTGCTTCCTCCAATTCCTTTTCTATGCATCAGCCTTTTAAATAAATAGCACAACCGTCCTGCTTAGCACCCTCTGATAGCTTCCCATTGCACTTAGAAAAAAACACCTAGACCCTTTGCCACATCCGACAAAGTTCTGGGTGATTTCTCTGCACAATTTTCCAGACTTATCTTGAGTCTCGTCCTCTCTTTGCTCCAGACACTGCCTTCTTTCAACCCTTCCTCAGATCTGCCTGCTATGCTTCCTCTTGCCTCCCAGCCTTTGCACATATGGCCTCCTGTGTCTCGGTCACTCTTGTGTCTGTACGATCTCCCAAACCTTGTAACCACCCCTAGCCTAGTTCACCCTGCGTAACTCACTCTTTAGACCTTAGCTCAATCATCACCACCTCCAGGAAGCACTCCGTGACCTCACAGAATAGGTCACATGTCCCTCTTTACAGCACGCAGGGCATGATAAACCTCTTCATTGTAGGCACTTTATACGGGAGCAATTTTACATTTAATTGCCTAACTATTTGACGGCATCATTCTCAAGCATTACTGTCAGATCCCCGAAAGCAGAAATGGTGTCTGTTTTTCCCCCTTCATCATTATGACCCCAGGACCCAGCACAGGGTCTGACACACAGTGAGCACTCAATAAATGCAAATGAATGAATATGTGAATACGTGACTATTAGTAGGCCTTAAAAAACCATTGCGTCCTTCGCTAATCTTTGTAGAGCTGTTGATCCAATCCAGTTTCATCTGAGCATGTGCAATCTTTTTCCCCCAAACATGTCCACGTGATGATTTTCCTCTTTGGTGCAAATATATCAACTCCTCGCAGGCCCATGCACGTGTGTTGGTGTGCGCAACCCCCCCACCCCACCCCTCCTCTCAGTAAGCACACTGTTTAGACAAGAGACAGCAGACACGTTCTCATCAAACCCTTGCCTGCGACCAGGAGGTGAAGCAGCCCTCATGGCTGTAGCACACATGTTTATTGATGATGCAGATTAAACTTTAATCATATTGCACAGTTTCAATTTCCAATTGAAATTGAAAGTCTGAGCCACGTATGGGTTTTTATTACCTTCCACTTACGCGGCTGATGGAAGCGAGCGGAGGGGAGCCATCTTCTCCGGCCTCAGGTGGGGTGACTGGGCCATAAATCAAATTAATCCTGCAGTGCAGCGGAGGCAATGCACAAGAGGCGACGAGAAGGGTTCGGAGCTGTTTCATGAGTGTGGGGCTTATTGGCGGGGCATGGTGCATGAGGTGAGGGGCTTCCGACATGGAGAGAGGCGTTTCTACCTCCGCTTATCGGCTCGGCGTGTGCCAGTGGCAGGCATTTTTATAAGCAAAGGAGAATGCTATTCAGCCATGCTTTCAAAAATAGCTACGCTGGCAAAGGTTCTTCTTGAGAAGATTATGACTCTTGAGTGTGTTTTAACATGTGAAACCCTAAGAGCAGCAAACCCTGCTGAAAGGGATGACGTTTGATGTTTATTTAACATTCGATCGTAAAGAATTTTTACAAATGTACTCAGTATTACTGTAATAACACCTGTTGCTCAAAATGTGGGTATCAGTATTCTCCCAAATGCAGAATATCAATGTCTGTGATTTGTAGCTGAGCTTTTATTCTCTATTAGAAAGATGTTTTCCATCTATTTGAGCAGACAGAAGTTGTCTTAGGCATCAGGCTGATACTGAACCAAGAAATAGAAGTTAATCACGCTGTCATGCCCAAGGGGAGAGTAACAGCAATAAGTAGCATTTATTGAGCACTTACTGTATGCCAGTCTCCGTGCTGAGCACTTTCTTACCTAGTTTGCATAACAACCATCTGAAGTAGGGATCATTAATAGTGAATATGTCTTTTCTGTCTGTGGACGCTGCCGAGGAAGCATCGTTAATGTCACCCCTCCCGCAGTGGTCCTGTCTAAGACAGAGTCTCCCAAAGAGCCTGAACAGCTGCGGAAGCTCTTCATCAGAGGTTTGAGCTTTGAAACAACCGAGGAGAGTCTGAGGAGCCATCCTGAGCAATGGGGAACGCTCACAGACTGTGTGGGGATGAGAGCCCCAAACACCAAGCGCTCCAGAGGCTTTGGGTGTGTCACCTATGCCCCTGTGGAGGGAGTGGATGCAGCCATGAATGCAAGGCCACACAAGGTGGATGGAGGAGTTGTGGAACCAAAGAGGGCTGTCTCAGGAGAAGATTCTCGAAGACCTGGTGCCCACTTCACTGTGAAAAAGATTTTTGTCGGTGGTATTAAAGAAGATACTGAAGAACATCACCTAAGAGATGATTTTGAACAGTATGGGAAAAGCGAAGTGATTGAAATCATGACTGACCGAGGCGGTGGCAAGAAGAGAGGCTTGGCTTTTCTAACCTTTGATGACCATGGCTCCATAGACAAGATTGTCATTCAGAAATACCACACTGTGAATGGCCACAACTGTGATGTAAGGAAAGCCCTGTCTAAGCAAGAGATGGCTAGTGCTTCATCCAGCCAAAGAGGCCGAAGTGTGACTACGTGTGAAGTACTCATTTAGCACATGGCAAGTACCCAATATTTATTAGCTGTTTATTGTTGTTGTCATTCCATTGTACACTTAGGGAAATGAAGATCCAGAGAGGTGAAGTGGCTCGGCCAAGGTCACAGAGCTAGGAAGTGGCACTGCTGTGATTTGACATCAAGAGGTCTGACTTCAGTGCCTGGATCTTTACCCACCATGCACTGCTGCCTCCTCACCTAGAAACCCGTCTCTGAAGAAGAGATCTGTGAAAAAAACCCACCTGGGTTAGGGGTGGGGACAAGGTTGAGACGATAACTGGGGAATTCCGTGTGGATGCGTCAGTGGAGGAATTTGAGGGCTCATGAGAAATTGAAGGGCTGGGTAAATAGCTGGCTGGCTGGATCCGTAACTTGGTCATTCTTTATAAGCTGTTTGAGGGAGGCTTTTAGGAAGCAAGAATTAAAAGACACAGGCTTGTCCTTGGGGGTCTTGGTCTGTAGGGGCATCCAGTGTTTCACACGGGTTTTGCCCAGTGCCTCAGTCTGTCTGCTCCACTGCAGACGCTTGCTTTGCCCAGATACCTTTCCCAGTATAAGTACTTCCGTGAGGACAGCTTCCCACCCAGCCTGTTCCCTTTTGTGGCTTCATTTCTGCTCAGCTCCATCAAACACACTGTGACGGAGACTGCCTGCATTCCATCTCATGCCTCTTTAAAGACTCTTTCTTCACCTAAGACCAATACCTAACAAGTCAGCACTGGAAAATCCCCATGCCACTAGCAGGTAGAGGAAAATGAGGAAGGAAGAATCTAAGCTAAACCATCTGAAATCTCAGCAGGATAACTAAAGATGATAACTTCGTCAACCTGAGTTCAGATCATAGCTTCCATGGTGTGCTGGGTATTTCACTGGGGGCATCAGCTGTAACATTACCACAAGCCTTCAGGGGAGGTGGAATAATCCCCATTTTCCCAAAGATTAAGCAGGCTCAGAGAGGTTAAGACACCTACCCAGAGTCACACAGCTGGAATCTCAGAGCACTGATATGTATGTCTGATTCCAAAGTGCATGCTCCTTCAACTATGCAACAATTGCCTTTCCTTTTTAGTCTTAATTTTAATTTCTTACCTTTTTGAATAACTGATGTCCGCAAATGTTACAAAATCCAAAGGTGCCGTAGTATGTAGAGCAAAATCTCCTACCCACCTCTATCTCCTGGTCCCAAAGTTTGACCGTGAACATTCTTGGATTGGAAGAGGTAAGAGGTCCATGGACCTTGTCCTTGAGGAGTTTCCTGGTGAGCTGAGTCCCAGGGAAAACACCCCAGAGGCAAACTTACTGGACAAAGCAAAGCGGTGTGACAAGTTCCTTCCAAGCTGGGCACAAATGCTTTGGGAGAAGAGCCAGAATATTTCTGGATATTAGAGAGAAAGAAATCATGGATGCCTACATGGATGAGGTAGTGTTTGACTTGCTTTTGACGTATGGATGTGCATAAGAGACCAGAAAGGAAGATTTAAGAAGAATGTCATCAAGTTTATGTGTTTTTTGCCCCGGAGTCTTCCCAGAGGCTGTTTCCAGTTACTTTCGCAGCTTCCTTCCCCTCTTACACAGCCAATTCCTATTTATCCTTTAAATCCCAGCTGGAATGTCCTATCCTTAAGGAAATCTTTCTTGATAAACCATATTAGGTTGGACATCCATCTTCCCTGAATTTGTATTTGTTTTCTTGGCACCTGGTGCATTTTTATGTATAGTACCACACTTTTATTGATTTGATTAATTATCTGACTGATGTCTGTCCTTCTTTAGATTGGAAGTCCCATGTTAGCAGGGGTGGTATCTACCTTGGTCCTTTCTGCATCTTTAATCACACAGCTGAGTCCGTGAACACAACCTGGGTTTAATCCTTGCTCCTGCACTTGCTAGCTGAATGACCTTGGGCAAACGACTGAAACTCTAATTGTTACATGTATTTTATAATAATAGCCACCACTTTTATAACACTTCTATATGCCAGGCCCCAATATAAGTGCTTCTGCATGTATTAACTCATCTAATATACATAGCAATCTTATCAGTAGGCACAAGTATCCCCGTTTTACAGATGAGAATACTGAGACCCAGTATGGAAGATATACTTCTCAGATAGCCTCCTATGGTTCCAGTCTCTTAGAATCCAGGCCTGTGTGTTATCCTCTCTTTTTTTGAGAGTGAACTCGACTAACAACTTGCTTCTAACCAGTAGAATGTGGCAAAGATGATGAGATGTCTCTTTTCTGATTAAGTTACAAAACATTGCGACTTCCATTTTGCTAGCAGACTGTTTCAATTGGCTTCTCAGCTTGCAGGCTTTGATGAAGCAAACCTGCCATACAGGAACTGAGGCCAACAACCCAACAACACTCAAGGAATTGAATCCTGCCAGGCTTGAATGAACTTGGCAGCCGATACTCCCCTAGTCAAGCACTGAGATGACTAAAGCCCTGGCTGACACCTTGATTATAACCTTGTGAGACATGCCGAATAAGAGGACCTAGCTAGACCATGCTCCAAACCGTGAGGTCAGAAATGTGTGTGGTTTTCAGCCACTAAGTTATGGGGTTATTTGTTACACGGCAGTAGATGACTCATACAACCAGAAAGCTTCAGCCACTTGCCCAACATCACACAGCTAGTAAGCAGAGGACCTGGATGTGAACTCAGGCTCCAGAGTTCACACTCTGAAAACCCCATTCTCTACTGCCTTACTGGGATACAGGGATATTCTTCTACCTACTTCAAAGGTTAAGAATTAAATGATGCCACGAATGTAAAATGCTTAGCCAAGCACACGACACATCGTGAGGGCTTAAAACATGTCAGCTACAATTATGATTATCTTTATTGTCATTTGGTATCTCCAAGACACGAGGAAGGAAAGCGGTCAGTCCCATAGACACAAAGGCTGAAAAGAGTCTCAGAGGAGCCATAAAGAGAATAACAGCCCTTTGCCTTCATTAAGAACCATGAACCACCACTGCTGGGGAGGCTGAAATGGCAGCCCCTGGGTGACCCACAAGTGCAGGCAGGTTCCCTTTTCCAGCCTGACCACCTCCTTCATAGTGTCTCCAAGGAATCCCCTGGGAGCAAAAAGGGAGGAATTGTGTGAAAATAAGCAGACGTCATAGCTGGACAGGAAGAGGCCTGAGGATGCTAAAACACACTCCCAGGATGCTGTTGTCCTCGAGTCAGGGCCTCGTGAGCAGAACTGGTCCAGGCTTGTTGAGGCTGCTTCCCTCCCCATTTTTCTGTGGGGGTCACAGGGCAGAGGATGTTTCTAGAGGCTGTATCCCAGACAAACAGCCACCATCATCCTGTGTCCGTCAACCAACCCTTCCCAGGGAGTGGCTTGGCCTGCTATCGAGGGTGAGGACACCCAGGTCATGTGCGGATATCTGTGCCTCAGGGTCTATGCTGGAACAACCCCATCTTTCCCTGCTGAGTGTCTCCTCTACCCCTCATACAGAACACGTCACTTCCTTCACTTCCGGTCCCCAATGTGTGGAGGTTGTTCCCACACCAAGTAGTTCTCCACGGCACCACTTGAGTGTCCTACAATTGGACTCAATGCTGACACTACCTTCCTGGAGACAGTGTCACATCCCACAGAGCTCAGTCCCACGAGACGGCTCCCACCCACTTCAGATGCCCATCACAGAGAGTAAGTTCCCAGGGTCCCCACAACTTCTGTCCAATGTGGTTACAAATCAGAGGTTCTCATGACCCCCTCCGTGGGTTCAATTAATTTGCTAGAGCGGCTCCTAGAGCTCAGGGAAACACTTACATACATTTACCGGTTTGTTAAAAGATGTGATGAAGGATAGAGATGAACAGCCAGATGAAGAGGTACATGGGGTGAAGTTTGGGAGGGTCCCAAGTGCAAGAGCTTCTGACCCTGTCGATTTGGGGTGCATCACCCTCCTAGTACACAGATGTGTTCACTAACCTGGAAGCTCCCTGAACCCTGTAGTCTTGGGGATTTTTATCGAGGCTTCATTACGTAGACATGATCGGTCATTAACTGCATTTTCAATCCTTCTCCCTTCTCAAGAGAATGGGCTGTGGGGCTGACAATAGCAAGTTTCTAATCATGGCTTGGCCTTTCCAGGGACCAGCCCTCATCCAGGAGCCATGCAGGAGCCCACCCAGAGTCTCCTCATTACAGAAAATGATGCTCCTATCACCCAGGAAATTGCAAGGGTTTCAGGAGCCCTGTGTCAAGAACTGGGATCGAAGACCGACTATTAGGACAAAAGATACCCCTAGGACTCTTATCACTTAAGAAATTATAAGGGTTTTAGGAGCTCTGTTCCAGGAATGAGGGACAGAGACCAATATATATCTCCTATTATCTCACAGGCACCCAGAAAAAGTGGGGAGGACGTGCTTCATTCAGAGGTCTGTCTTTCATTTCTCTAATCATAGTAGATTCTGGTGATAGAAAAGCTGTAACATTATTAACAGGAAGGACTAATATTCAAACATAATTGGAATGTATCCTTCCCAAGAGCAGGAAAGTGGGAAATATATTTTGGCTCCCTCTTTATCTGCCCCATCGGGAATTTTCATAAAGTTGACATTTATTCAATGTTCTTTATTAGCTTTCTTCAGTTAGTTTTTCAGTGTAGCTATCGTCTCTGATTCTACACTTTTCCTCTCCCAATAGAGACCGAGTTTTCTTCTTGGAATGTATATATACTCTAAATAATTTAGGATTCTTGATATATGACTACTGGCCTTTAGGAAAACACAGACACACACATTTACAATCGTATGAGTATCCAAGAAATTCAGACTGTTTGACAACACTGGTGGCGGGTCTGTTGGTAGCATACCTTGAAATGTCAAAACTTATATCCAAAGAAGTCAATGCCTGAATTCTTCCCTTATTTGTTATTCCTTCTACTTTTCGTTATAGTGTGCGTTGTTATGGTGATGGGCAGCTGGAATATTGAGAGGCCCTTGGAGAAAATATATAATCTATGTGAACCGATCCATTTCTAGGTCAGAATGAGGATGGCAAGTAGTCTCCTCCTCTAGCTCAATCAGTAAAGCATCGTAAGGTTAATAACATGTCTAAATGTTACTTGATACACACAGCTTTGTCTTTTTTAAAGCTCCTGGAATGCTGCCAGGTCATAGCCGTGGGAAGGGGAGGGTCTTTCAAACACACAGGGATGTAGGAGGGGTTGGCACACTCTGGCCCACAGGCCAAACCCAGCCAGCCACTGTTCTGTAAATGAAGTTTTATTGGCACGCAGCCATGCCTAGCTGTGTGTGTCTTGGGTATGGCTGCTTCTGTGTTATAACAGCAGAGTTGAGTAATCGTGACAGAGACTGAAAATGGCCTGCAAAGCCTAACATATTTACTCGCTGGCTCTTTAAGTAAAATTCTGCCAGCCTCTGGCAGGGTCATGGCGATGGCAGAAGCGGGATGCTGATGCAATAGCCGTGTAGAGAGATGATGAGTTCAGGAGACCGGAACTAATATCTCATCCTCTTGACTAACTGGCTGGGGACACTCGAATATGCCTCTGTCCTCCCTTGGTCTAGCTCCTCACTTGTGCAATGAAGATACCTCTGTCCTTGGCCTTCTTTCTTCCCCCATTTATTCCCAGAGGGGGGCTGGTGATGTATACAGAGCAGGAGCTGAACAAAGGTTTGTTGAGTGAATGTGCGTCCAACATTATTTCTCATGGAGTCGTCGTAAAGTTCAAATGGGATAATAGTGCACACAGTTTGAGAAATATAAGAGGCTTCACCTGAGAGGCTATTTTAGACGGATCCATTTCTGGCTTAAAGCTAGGGCCCGAGAAAATTGGAACCGGCTCACGTGTTCGTCAGCTCGGTCTTTATGTACTGGATTCTCTTTGTTTCACTTTGGTTCTTTTGGTTGCAAGAAGCAGATTCCTTCAAGTTATCTCAAAAACAGAGGTGTATTATTAGGACAACTGTGCAGTGTAATTAGAACTAGAAAGCTGTCAGGACCTGCGGCTGCTTTAATAACGAGTCTCTCTTTGTGCTCTCTCTCTCTCATCCTCTCTCTTATTCTCTCTAATTATTTCTTTAACTCTCCTTTCTCCCCATTGGCTAGTCTCCTCACACTCTTCATCTTTTCCACTCAAGTAGAAGTGTGGTTTATTCATGGTTTGTCTTTCGTATCTCAAGGCGTCTCTTCACCCTCAGCCCCTCTGCCATCTCAGTTTCCCAGCTTTATAATTTAGAATGCTTCAGAGCAATCTGATTGGCCAAATATGTCATTTCATCCCAGGTCACACAGGTCAGTAGTCATTGGCCAGATTTTGAATCTGCTGTGTTTCCCTGAAAATAAGACCTAGCTGGTCCATTAGCTCTAATGCGTGTTTTGGAGCAAAAATTAACATAAGATCCGGTCTTATTTTACTATAAGACCCGGTCTAATATGATATGGTATAATATAATACCGGGTCTTATATTAATTTTTGCTCCAAAAGAGGCATTACAGCTGACAGTCCGATAGGTCTTGTTTTCGGGGAAACATGGTATCGTTCTTAGGTCACGTGGTCTACACATGGCCCTGTTAGCTGGCAGGGTGGGCGGAGACTGTTGAAGCAATGGGGTCTATGAGACAGACAGTTTTCCTTAAATGGGTGTGTAGGGATAAGTGCTGACCTGTATCCCTAATATGACTCTCTCTCTGCTCCTCTTTCCTTTTATAGACTGTCTAACACCAGATTCGGTAACGTAACTTAATATTACCTTTGTAGCACCTGCTTGGTGGCAATTAAAGGAGGAAGACCAATTTCACAAACCTCCAATTTGTTTCCTGTCCCGTGGACCATTGGAAAGCAATGATATTTTCAGATTGGTGTCTCCACAATGTCCTTGATGTCTTCCCTCTGTGCAGCCTGTGAGTTTGGACCATTACGTAGGTATACGGTGGGGATCCCATGGCTGGGCACCTGGACCCTCTGGGAAAAGAGGCAAACAAGCTGGGCTCAAGGAGGACTTACGTCAGGAAGGCCTGTTGAGTCCTGTTCATCACGTAGAGTCCCTACCACCCTCCCTAAGGCTGAATTGAGTAGGATCTTTTGATTTGCTTGAGGTTGAAGCCACGCAAAATAGGCAAAACATTGGTTTCCTTTGCCTGGACTTTCCTGTCATTGTCTTTCTTTCCTATTTTTCAATTATAGTTGATATTCAGTATTATTTTATATTAGTTTCAGGTGTACAGAACAGTTGTTAGACATTTATGTAATTTACGAAGCGATCCCCCGATTAGTCCCCACCTGGCACTATACGTAGTTATTACAACATTATTGACTATAGTCCCTGTGCTGTACTTTACATCCCCATGACTGTTTTGTAACCATCAGCTTGTACTTCTTAATCTCCTATCATTTTCTTACCACCACTAGGACTTGTCATCCTCATAATTCTACCCTAATTTCTCTCCCCTCCTCTCTCTTACTAGATACTGAATTCTTTTGGTTTACTTTCCTTGGAAGAGGCCAGCTCATAAATGTGATAAATTATCTGTGTTATTGGATGAGAGTTTGGAAGTTCAGATGATACCTTACTTGTTGCTCTTCAACCCAAAAGGATCAGTTAGAGATCTTGGATTCAAAGACATTAAAACAGACTCAGGCTAATTTAAGCAGAAAGTGAATTTATTAGAAGGATATTAGATCATAGAATGCATGAGAAGGCGGGAGAACCCATCTCAGAAAAGGAAAGAGTGCTCTGGTATGGGGGCGTGGGGGAAGTGGACAACATTCTTCAAAAGGTGTCACCCTGGAAGAAGTGATGCAACCACTTTTTCCTCCTCGTGATATTCCATTCAAGATTCAAAGTCACAGCAGGAAAGGGCTGATCTGCTACACTTGGGTTATCCGCTCTAGTGTGGGAGGTAAAGTGCCTTGACTTTTGGTATTATTAAGACTACACACGTTGAACGAGAGGAAATTCATCCAAAGCTAAAGCTAGAGGGAATGGATGCTGGACTACCAAAAGCCAGCAATACAATGGAAGACTACTCAGCCATAAAACAGGATGAAATACTGCCATTTGCGACAACATGGATGGATCTTGAGATTATCATGCTAAGCGTAATAAGCGTAATAAACTTTTTCTCAACAGAAAAAGTTGAGAACCATATGATTTCACTCATATGTGGGATATAAAACCGAAAGCAACAAAGGAACAAGACCAACCAACATACAAGAACTCATAGACACAGACAACAGTTTAGTGGTTACCAGAGGAAAGAGGGGGAGGAGGTGGTAGATGAGGGGAAAGGGGGTCAAATATATGCTGACGCAAGGAGAACTGACTCTGGGTGGTGAACACACAATGTAATATATAGATAATGAAGTATAGAATTGTACACTTAACACCTATATACTTTTACTAACCAATGTCACTCCCAATAAATTTAATAAAAATTAAAAACAAAACAACAACAACAAAAAACCCCAAAGCCCACACATGTCTTTTACTCCAAAGTGGAGACTGTGATAGTAGGTTCTCACAAACCAGAGGGCGGGGGCCCGTGTGGGCAGAAGACTGACCCATTCAGATCGTGTCTTACCGGAATCAGATTGTATGTTGTCAGAACTTCACACATTGTGAAAATTGAGTGGTGTTCTTTGCTCCTAAGACAGTTTCTGTTCACTGAAGCCAGAGCAGCACGTAATCAGAGCAGAAAGACATTTACAGGCTGTGATTTGATGAGTTCTTTGAAGCCTCCCCTCCCTACACTCTCCCTTTAGCCTCTGGCCACTTCCTGATGCCGGGAGTCACACCGTGCATGAGTCATCGCTTTGGATTCAGTACAGTCATGCCCTGAAAAGCAACATTTTGGTCGGTGACGGACCACATGTACGATGGTGGTCCCATAAAATTATAATGGAGCTGAAAAAGTCCTATCACCTAGCAACACTGTTGCTATGGTAATGTCATAGCACAACACAGTACTCATGTGTTTGTGGTGATGCTGGTGCAAACAACCTACTGTGCTGCCCGTCATATAAAAGTATAGCACAGACAGTCATGAACAGTACATACTATTTGATAATAAATAACTGTGTTACTGGTTTATGTATTTACTATACTTTTTATCATCATTCTAGAGTATATTCTTTCTACTTATAAAAAAAGTTTGATCTAAAAAAGTGTGCTGTGTGATGACAGCACAGCCTCGTACATCTCGTGTTTACCACGTCTCTTGATGGCATCATTTTCTCTTGTGCTTGATTTAATCTCATGTTTTTTTTCCATTGTTGTCCCTAAGCGCACAAAACCCACTGCTAATGTTTCTAGTAAGGGGCCATGTCAAGTAATTGACCTGGAAACAAAATTAAAAGTTATTAAGGATTATGAAGGTGGAAAATCAGGGATGGTTTTATTGCTCACCAGTCAGGTATGTCCCATTCCACCATAGCTACAATCTTGAAGAACAAGAATAAAATGATGGAAGCTCTTAAGGGAACTGCTTCATTTCAGGCAATGTGACGAACAAAAATGTGAGAAGGGCCTGTATTATATGGAGAAACTTCTAATGACCTGGATTGAAGACAAGACACACAGAAGGGAATCCTCCTCTTAGAACCATGATGATCATGGCCAAAGCAGAAAGTTTATTTGCAGTGTTGCAAGGAAAGGCTGGACCTTACTATGATGTTGAGTTCACTGCTGGCTCTGGGTGGTTTAAACAATTCAAGAATTGTTATTCATTACATAATGTGAAACTGAGTGATGAGTCTGTGCTGATGTGAAGGCAGCTGACAAATTTTTGGAAGCTCTAGATAAGCTGATTATGGAGAAGAATTACTTGCCAGAGCAAATATTTAATACAAATTATTAAAACAGATGCCTGAAAGGACTTTCACCGTAAGGAAGCCAAGTCAATGCCAGGTTTCAAGGCTTTTAGGGACCGGATAGCAGTCTTGCTTGGGGACAATGTTGCAGGCTCACATTGAAACCCTTTGTGAGCTGGCCCAGTGCGAACCCCAGGGCCTTCAAGCTCATCCAGCATGCACTGCCAGTGTCCTGCAGGAGCGACAAGATACCGTGGATGACCTAACTTCTCTTCTAAGATGCCCTTCTGAATCGCAATGCCAGCAAAATGGAGAAACGTTTGGAGAATAACATACCTTTCAAGATTTTGCTCATCGTTGATCATGCTTTCAGACATCCTTCTTTTACCAGCGATCTTCATCCCAGTATTAAAGTGATGTTTCTCCTGCCAAACACCACCTCTTGGAACCAACCAATGGACCAAAGACTTATAGCAGCTTTTAAAGCCTCCTACCTGAGGAGGACCTTTGGCCAGACTATTGCTGCAACTGAGGATGGCACAGATGCGGTTCTGGAAGGATTACATTTATGACTGCATCAGGAGCCTTCCTTGGCTTGGGATAATGTCACCAAGGAGTGTATAGCATCTGGAAGAAGACACTCAAGAGGTTCATGCATGACGTCAATGGATTTGCCAAGGATGAGGAGGTTGAAAACAAAAATCAACAAGGCTGTGGCTGAGCTGGCAAATGCCTTGAACCTGGGTGTGGGTGAGGATGACCCTGGGGGGCCCTAGAGGTGGTTCCTGAGAAACTGAGTCATGAGGAGGCATTGGAACCAGAACTGGGACGCACAGCTGAAGAAGAGGCAAGAGAAAAGGAATCTACAGGAGAAGGAAAAGAAGAACCGTCCAGACAGTTCACGGTGAAGGGGTTGGCAGAAGCTTTTGCAGACCTCAACAAGCTCCTTAAAAAGTTTGAAAACAGGGGCTCCAACATACAGGAGAATGTTCACGGTGCATTAGCAACTTACAAACAAATGTATGATGAAAAACAGAAAGAAATCAAGCAAACCACCATGGGCATATTTCTGAAAAGGGTGCTGTCTTCTCAAGAAGAGCCGCAGGCAGGCCGTTCAGGAGGTTTTCCCGAAGAAAGTCTTGCTGCCCTGGGAGATGAGTTCCATGCGTGTGATTGCCTGGAAAGACATGCAGTGGGATAAGGTGTGGAAGACGGTGATATTAGGGTCCTGACCCTGTGGGGCCGAGGCGAACGCGGCTGTGTATTTGTTTTTAACAACAACAACAACAAAAAGTCTAAAAAGTAAAAAGCAAAAGGACACATTGTGAAAATAGGAATAAAGAAAGAGGATAGAAAGAAAATATTTTTGTACAGCTGGACCCTATGTTTGTGTTGTAAGCCAGGTGGTATTACAAAAGTCAAAAAGTTTGAGAAATTAAAAGTTCATGGAGTAAAAGCTACAATAAATTCAGGTTAATGTATTTTTTTTTAATTAAATTTATTGGGGTGACAATTGTTAGTAAAATTACATAGATTTCAGGTGTACAATTCTGTATTACATCATCTATAAATCCCATTGTGTGTTCATCACCCAGAGTCAGTTCTTCCATCACCATATATTCGATTACCCTCTGGCAACCACTAAACTATTGTCCGTGTCTATGAGTTTCTGTTTCTCATTTGTTTGTCTTGTTCTTTTGTTGTTTTGGTTTATATACCACATATCAGTGAAATCACATGGTTCTCTGCTTTTTCTGTCTGACTTGTTTCGCTCAGCATTACTCTCTCAAGATCCATCCATGTTGTCACAAATGTTCCTATATCATCTTTTCTCACTGCCGAATAGTATTCCATTGTGTATATGTACCACAACTTCTTTATCCATTCATCTATCGAAGGACATTTTGGTTGTTTCCATGTCTTGGCCACTGTAAACAAAGCTGCAATGAACATTGGCGCACACGTATCTTTATCTCTAAATGTTTTCAGATTTTTTGGGTAGATACCCAGGAGAGGGATTGCTGGGTCATACGGCAATTCTATTCGTAATTCTTTGAGGAACCTCCACACTGCTATTGAAGAAAGAAAAATATTTTTTTTTAATAAATTCAGTGTCGCCAAAGTGTCCAGTGTGTATGAAGTCTACAGTCATGTCCACTCGTGACCCAGGCTTTCACACCCACTCCCCACTCACTCACGGACTCACCCACAGCAACTTCCAGTCCTACAAGCTCCACTCATGCTAAGTACCCTATACAGGTGTGTCGTTTTTTTATCCTTTAGACGGCATTTTTGCTGTATCTTTTCTGTTTAGATACACAAGTGCTTATCATTGTGTTACAATTGCCTACAGTACTCAGTACAGTAATATGCTGAACAGGCTTGTAGCCCAGGAGCCACAGGCTGTTCCCTGTTGCTTCACGGGCTTTATCATCTAGGTTTGTGTAAGAGCATGCTGTGCTGTTCACACAATGACAAAATCACCTAACACGCACTTCTCCGAAGGTATCCCTGTTTTAAGCTATGCATGTATGACTGTATTGCTATCTCCAGTCCCCCTATCCATACGACACATGCCTCTAGAAAGGGCAGCATCTTCAGTCCTCAGCATCTGAGATGGAACAAGTTTTTGGCTCATTTACATTAAATCAATTCAAGACCACAAACACTGAGCATCTGTAATATGCCAGACACTTATGCTGCATGCTAGCATATGATAGGAAACAAGACAGAAGCAGTTGCTTAACTCATGGACCTTATAGACCAGCAGGAAGGACAGATGCATTAAAATGTAAAGATAATAAAGTGACAAGAGCTTTGAGAATAATAGGTTCCTGGAGGGAGTAGGGAAATAGGCATTGAACAAAGGGGCTGGGGGAAGATGAGGTGAACTCTGGGGCTTTTTGGGGTGCCCTGCAATTCCTCCGTGGCCCACGGGCTGCGGAGCGCTCTCCACGGTCCTGAAACACCTTGCCCGGGATGTTTTCCACCTTCCCCTTCTTTGGAAGCCCAGTGTAAGGATCCCAACAGAGAATGTTGGACCTGAGACCTGCAATTAGCACTCTGGCAGATCATGTGTTTGAAGAAAACCCTTGGTCATTCTAAAGACTGCCAGCCTGCAAGGGGTGAGGTGTCCCAGGCTGCTTTCCACAGCTGTTTGCTCTACATCTTGCAATAAAATATTACATTCGTATCCTTTTTCTTTCTGCCAGATCATTAATTCTCATTACTTTGGCATCTAAACATCTTTGCATGAATATCAGACAACTGAGTTTTGGGGTGAGTGGTTATAAAGAGTCTGTCAAGGCTATGATATATGAGTTTAAATCTTTTCTTGCCTTTTTTTTTCCTTTCAAGGGGTCTATTTTCCCCTTTTCATATTCCTCCAAGTATGAAGCTAATGTGGTTACAATAACAAAATTAGCTCATTGCTTGCTAACTGTTAATTTAATTTTTAATTGTCCATTAAATCAAGCGCTGGGCTGTTTATATTTCAATTTTTAATGTCAGGGAGTTAAATTGCTTTCCAAATGAAGGTTAACAAGGGAGGGCTGCTCCTGACTCAGGAAACAAGTGAAATCATGTGGAATCATAAGCATGGTGCCGCTGTTTGTGGGGTACTGGGTGGAGTGTCCATTAAAAGGAGACAAAAGCCACAGCAGTTTCTGCAACTATCTCTTTCGAGAGTGTATCTAAACATGAAGAATTTGGATGATCATAAGTATTTATTGGGTTCTCACTATGTCCTAGATTCTAGCTAAGTGCTCTAGATGCATTATCTCACTGATCCCTTACATACATTTTATGGTGTAACTTCTATTCTTATCAATATTTTATATATAGGGGAAGACATGCGTTTAAGCCCTGAATTTGTAACTGGCTGAGCCAGGAACTGACCAAAGTCTCTCTAGCACTCATTTGAGGACTCTGAACGAACATGTACTGCCTCAGTTTAAGATGGTGCTCTGAGGAAAGAATGGGAATAGACATAAAAGTGGGAAGACCGTGTAGTGTAATAAGAAGGGTCAGGACTTGGGGGGACCATCCTGGATTCCCCAAATATTAAGATGAAGAATTTCCAGAGCAAGGTGATCTGACAGGTCCCTTTGGGTTGTTGCATTCTCAGATTCTGACATTTCACCTGCAGCTAACAGCTATTAGTAGGTGAGGTTCTCATGGCCAGAGAAGAGGTTGGCGCTGTAGGCATTTCTGCTGACAAAAGCAGAGAGGTCACAGTGATTTTTCTCTCCTGAGTTCGTTTTTTTTTTTTTTTTTCTTTACAAAGAAGCTTTCTCTGGTTCTTTGTAGAAAAAAAATGCAGAACATGAGGTCTAGTGGCTGAGCTAGTTGGGCAACTGTGTTCTGTAGGGTGTGTGTGTGTGTGTGTGTGAGAGTGTGTTGTGTGTGTGTGTGTGCGTGCATGTGTGTGCACATGCGTGTGTGTGTGTGTGTGTGTGTGTGTGCGCGTGTGTGTCTGTTGAGCAGCAGTAAGTAAGGGATCTGGGAAGCCAGGAGGAAAAATATTGCCGAAGAAAGAGCCACCGGGGACAAAAGCCACAGCAGTTTCTGAAACTATTTCTTTTGAGAGATCTCAGGAAGAGAAACACTCCAAGCTCTCACCTCATCAGCTAACCCCTGACTGGGGATTAGATAATAGATAGCTGAGCTCTAGAAAGCTCCTTCCTTCGTCCTCTTCCTAGTTCTCAGCCTCCCTCTTCTTTTCCTCTCTTCCTTCCCCCTCTCTCTTCCTCCCTTTTCCCCTCACTCTCTTCATCCCTCCCTTCCTTTCCTCCTTCCCACTAATGAATTCTTATTGGGCCAACTCTGATTCAGGCCCTGTGTTAGCTGCTATGGAGACAGTGGTGCAAAGAGCAGCTCTCTTCCTGCATATTGGGAGCTCGCAGTCTAGAAGTTTCCCGGATGTTAAATATGGGAAAAGCATATTGTGTTCAACTTCCATCTCGGGAGGTAAAGTCTTTTCCTCTCATTCTGACTGGAGTCACAACTGAAAGAGAAAGTATACTATTGCCAGAGACAATCAATCAAGTTCACAGTTTTTCTAAGAGTTGATTCTTCCGTGACACCTTAGAAACATCAGAGCATAGAGGTGAAAAGTATGGTCTCTGGAGGCAGACTTCCTGGGTCCACATCCTGCCTTCTCCATTTCTAGCTCCTAGACCTTGGACAAGTTACTTCAGCTCTCTGTGCCTCAGTTTCTTCATCTGTAAAATATGGATGAGTTTCTATCTCAGAGAATTGTTGCCAGTATCACAAAAGTCAATATTTAAAGTGATTAGAAAAGTGTCTGGCACATAGTAAATGCTAGGTAAATGTGTGTTAAATGGACAAAATTTCCTTTGCATATCCCTACATATCCCCTGAACTAGTAACCCTCTCAGACTTCACTGATTTCCTCTTGCACTTTCTTGCACACAGCCCCAGGGTCTAATACAAAGGTAGTGAGACCTCCGAGTGAGCTTCCCCCTTTCTCTCTTGTCTCCTCTTGAACAGGCTCCAGGCACAGCCAGCCTTTGGTCTGTACCAGGAATGCCCAAGGACATTTGATTTGTAGAATTCTTGGAAACACTGCTGGACAATCGGGTTGCCTGGGTGACACGGACCATTTCCTTGTATGGTCCGGATTTTAGCTCCTGGGAATTAAGTGTGTATGCTCTGAACTATGCCCCTAAGGAACAGTTTGTATAGGTATAGAGTGTACATGTTCAGGAATCTTAGCGGGGGGGGGGGGTTGGGGGGAGGGTGGTGGGGGGGACGGCAAGCCTGCCTGGGTCCCCAGGTGCCCCTCTTTTTCTTAAGAAGAACATCAGGGAAGGTCCAGAAGAATGAATGGATCCAATAAAGCTAACACTGGTCCCGTCTCCCCCAGGCTCTTTGAGGCCCATCCAAGGGCTTCTGAAAATCAATTGAGTCCTAAAAGGAAACAAGAGGAGCAGTCAATGGGCCTTGGTGGTGCTGGCTAAATTCCCACTGTGATTAAATCTCATATTTTACCCTGAGCTGGGATGGTTTCCAGAGACCAGTTTATGAAAACAGCTACATTGAGCCAACTCTGTTTTCCTAAATAACTGAGATTCAGAGCTCTTTTCTGACTTGGCAGGGGCTCAGAGAGGAAGGGGCGCTCCTCGGTGAAAAACATACTAGCTTAGAGTCTGATACTACCCAGTTTCCCAGATTACTCCAGGAGATGTGCAGAAGGAGGCGTTGTCTTTAATTAGAATGATCTAGTAGCATGACCATGGTTTTGGGGGAGAGACATCCTGAGTTTGAGTCCTGGCTCTGCTAGTTATTAGGCAAGTGACTTTGAGAACGTCACTAATCTCTTAAAGCCTTAGCTTCTTTATCTGTAAAATGGGTATGTTAGTCAGCTTAAGTTAGTTATACTGTGGTAACAAAAGCCCTGCCCCCCCCCATCTTGACGACTTATAGCAACAGAGGTTTATTTATCACTCATATTATATTTTTGCTGTGGTCAACTCTCCGCTATGTCTGTGGTCCTTCTCCATGTAGATTCCCCGTTCTGAGATCCAAGATGGAGAAGCATCCACTTACTATCTTGGTTTTGTGCCTAAGGGTAAGGAATTATGGCAATGTCTCTTCAGCTTTTGCTCAGCTGTCTTCTTACTCGTGCTCACATTCCATTTGTAGTTGGGGGGTGGGGTGTTATCTTTCTCCCACAGAGAGGCGGTGTAAACCACGTGGCAGTAAGCAGGGTCATCCAACCCCCTTACAGGCAGGGTAGCAAATAATTTGGAACCATAATATAGCCTATCAGAATGAGATGATAATACGCCCTTCCTTCTTCACAGGATAGTTATGAAACCCAAATGAAATCGTACACATGAAAGTTTATTACAAACTATTAAGTTCTGCGTTCATGCTAATTCTTACTCTTTAATGCCAAGTTCTCTGTGGGTCTCATGGAGGTTGAATGGAGACATATTTTGTGCATTTTTCTATTCGTATGGAAATCTATTTATCTTCAAATATATTTCCCATGTGTTTTGAGGGCTAGCAGGATGATTTCAATATCCATTTCACCCCATCCAGAACTTTTTATAGAATCCTAGAATCCAAAGGGTTTAGTTAGTTTTGCATGCAGATAAATGCTCAGCCCAATATTTTGGAAACTCATGATAAAGAATTGTGTCATTGTCTGGCTTTGTATCACTAAGAATGACACTCTCTGGGATGGAGCTGGGCTTTGTCAGTTGGGATAGGACCCCTTATTGTCAACTACTCATTGATGGATTCTGTTCTTATTCCTGGAGAAGACATTTACATAATCACATCAGGACTGGCAAAAACTCCATGGACAATTGATTAGGAAACTGGAAGAGGAAATGGAGACACATGAAAATGCCAGGGAAAAAAACTCAGTTAAACTTATCAGAAGTCTTCATTAGTTAATAATTTACTCAATAAATTAGATTGAGAGCCTACTATATGTTAGGTAGTTGGTATTCAAATAATTTGCTCATCTGCTTGTTTATTCACTTATTGGACAAATATTTATTGGTCATCTACTATGCACCACATGCTATTTTAGACACTGGAACTGTATCAGTGAACAGAACCCTCAAAATTGCTTGTCATTAGGGGGCTTATCTGTTGGGGGGGCTACTCAAGAGACACGATAAATGAAAGAAATAAGCAAGTAAAATACATGTACAAAATTAAGAAAATAAGAAAGGACAATAGCGCGTGTGGAAGAAGGGGCTGCCATTTTAAATAGGGCATCTGGAAAGGTCTGATTGAGAGGGTGATATTCGAGAAAAAGACCTGAAAGGAGATGAGGGAGCAAGCCTTGTGGGAGAACAATCCATGCAGAGGAAATAATGAATGCGTCCTCTGTGAGGTGGGAGCCTGGCTGGGGTGCTGGAGGGAGGGAGGGCAAGGAGGACAGTTGGGACCGGTGTGGCATGAGCTGGCAAGGGAGCAGGAGGTGATGCCAGACAGGAAAGCAGGAACAGGGGCCACCTCACAGAGGGGCTTGCAGGCCATTGCTGGGACTTCCATTTTTTTCTCAATGAATAAGAAGCCCAATTTAAGGTTTTGAGCAGAGGGCCAACAAGAACTGAATTACAGTTTTTCAAGGTTCATTCTGGCTGCTGTCTTGACGATGGACTGAAAGGAAGACAGGGCAGAATCAAGGGAGACCCAGGAGAAGACTAACGCAACCGTGTAAATGAGAAATGGTGCTGGGTCCGGTCAAGGCCGTGTGTGGTGGTGATAACAGGTGGGTGGGTTTGGAATAGACCGCGTTTCCCCAAAAATAAGACCGAACCAGAAAATAAGCCCTAGCATGATTTTTCAGGAGGACATCCCCTGAACATGAGCCCTAATGCGTCTTTTGGAGCAAAAATTAATATAAGACGCAGTCTTATTTTGCGGGAAACACGGTATTAATATATTTTAAAGTAGCTGACGTGATTTGTACATGAATGGGATGTGAGGTGTGAGAAAAAGAAGAGTAAAATCGGGCTCTTGCTCTCATGGAGTAATAGACACCCAAGTATACAACCGTGAAGCAGAATGAAATGTAGACATAATGAAGATTCCTTCGCTGATTTTAAAGGATGAGTGGGATTTTCCCAAGAGAAAAAGAGGCTCTACAAATAGCATATGCAGAGAAAGGGAAGGCATTCAATGTTGGTGGAGGTCAAATTATGAGAAGTGGTGAGAGATGAGGCTGGAACATGGTCAGAAGCCAAACTTTGGGGGGTCTTGTAGGCTAACTTGAGGAGCAAGGGCCTTTTGTCTCAGGTGCTACCCCTTGCTTTTAGCAGCAAGTGACATGGTCAGATTTAGACGCCCCGAGCTGGCGCCCTGCAGTGTGAAGAGCGGATTGGAGACAGAGGCAGAAATTGAAGCAGATGTCCGAGTTCGGTGGGTCCTGAAAGGAGAGGGGATGAAGCTTCACTCGAGGAAACAGAACTGGGTTGACAGGCTTTGACATCCGGTCCTCAGAGGGGTCTCAGCCTCGAGAAAGAGCAGGACAGACTCCTGAAGCAATGCTTCCAGGATCGTGCTTCCCGGGTGTCCCACTTTCTTCCATATAATATAAGCTTCATAACCTGCAGGGAGGTTTTGCAGCATTCACGTGAAATTGTGCGGAAAGTGACCATTTTGAAGGGCCAGGGCCAATTTAAACTGTAAAAGCGTGGGGCATGCAAAGATACTGCGGCAGTCCCCAGATTCATATCTTCAGCTACTTACCCACAAGAGAAAAAAAAAAATCAATTTTCTCCAAATATGTCTGTTTAAAAAAAGCAAGGTAAGACACTGATTGGCTCTGTCTGGGTCACATGTCAACCCCTAGGCCAATCACAGTGATTAGGAAACTATGGAACGTGATTGGCTCATGCTGGGTCATATGATAACCCCTGGGGACCTGGAGAAAGTATGTCTAAACAGAGACGGAGTTGAGGAAGCCCCTACTAGGTAGACACTTATCAACAGCGTTCTTTTATGAACAAAGCTCTCCGGAGGGACGTCGCAGAAGAAGTGAAGACTAATGAGTCAAAAGTCCAAACTCACGTTCTTAACTGTTTCTTGCCTGACCACTTAGGCTACATTACAATCACACAGCTATCATTCACTTCCAAATTAAACCATGAGCTCTCAAGCTGCAGAAGCTTTTGGAGGATAACCTGCCCTTTTCCGACTTGGCCTCTTCCCAAACTCAACACAAATCTCTCCTCCTCTGTGAAGCATTTCTGTCATCACCAAGGTGTATTGATCGAGTTTCTCGTCTGTGTTCCTGTGGCAGTTTGTTCATACCTCTGCTATCATGCCTGGAATATTTCTTGTACTTACCTGCTTACTGTCTGCCTCAGATCTTTGCTTCCCAGACGGTGAACTTCTGCTGGAAGACGATGACTATATCTCACTCATTTTTGTGTCCAAGTTCCATGAACAGTAACAGGCACATAATAGATACTCAAAAATAGTAGCTCCAAATGATGATTTCCTTTTGCTGTTTATACAAAATCAGCACTTCATAAAGAACACTAGCCCAGTAAGATGAAATGTTAATATTTAGAGTGGATATATTTCTTTTGTAACCATCGCAACTCTTTTAGGAACACAACCCCCTCACGCCACCCCCGTCCCCCAAGGCTTACTTTATTTTCACCTGTCCAATCAGACTACTTCATACCCCTGGCCACAGAGATTGAATCAGACATGGGTCCATGACCCAAGATAGGCAAATGGGGGGAAAAGTCTTTTCTTTCTCTGTTTCATAGATTTTAAGCCTGAGACTTTCATGGAGCAATATTCCCGTGAAATGAAAAAGCCTAATAATGAAGCAAAACAGAGAAGAGATGTTCAAATAGATGAGGAGAGAAGGGGGAAGAGAGAGACTAAAGGAGGGAGGGAAGGGAGAGAGGGAGGAGAGGATAGATAATTAGATGGCATAATTTGAACCCCTGGACGCAAGTAACCTTAACTACATACATTCCTAGGATTTAGAGTTACATGAACCAATACATCATCTTTTGCTTAAGCTAAATTTAGCTGGGCTTCTGCCATTTGCAGCGGAAAATATCAAGATTAACAAAATATTATATCTGTCTCTTAGAGAGGCACAAATCCTATAGGAATGTAAAAGGCTCTGACAGGTCCTGCAGGAGAGAAATCTGTTTCACTTTGTTTAACCAGATGTCTCCCAAACTTTTTTGATCACCGATTCCTTTTTTTGCTAGTAACAAGTATTAATACTTGTAGGTCTACTATTTCCACACTTTGTGAAATACGGAACTGGAACATTTGCTAGTGAGGCTAAAAGACCAATAATGCAAAATGAATTTAACTAATATGCAGAGGGACAGGATCCATATTCAGGTCAGCTTAATGGGGAGAGAGCTAGCATACTGAGTTAGGGGAATTCTCTGGCCCCAGAAGCCTTTTCAGCGCTTGAGTTTAGTATACCAGCAATAGAGTAATAGTAGTATCAGTACTACTAATAGAAATTAAAACGACTAATATTGTCAGGCACTTACTATGTGCCAGGAACAGTGCAGAGGCTCAGAGAACTTGCGTGAATCGCCCATGGTCATAAAGCCAGGAGGTGGAGAGACCAGTGTTTGAAGCCAGGTCTGGCTGACATTGAGACCTGTGCTCTTTGCCATTAAAGGTTCATCCTCGAAAGCTGGAAAATACATCATCTAACCAGATGCATTGGATATCGCTGATAACTGCCGCTTAATTGGCACATCTACATTTCCAGTCAAAGAACCTCCTCACATTTTAACAAGCACATTTTCCACTGTACCCTGGCCGAAGCAGCTCGTGTGGATTATAAATATGGGCTATTACCATTATATTGTCATTTGTTTCAGTGCTCAATGGACCCAGTGTTTGCAGTTTCATAGAGGTACAGTGCAAAATAGAAATTTCAAAGGGAAAAAAACCCAAATCTAGCTACCCTCTGGACACTGCTATTTGGAAGGCGAGACTGTGATGTGAAGATAGGAACTGACGTAGGGGGATGTCTTGTCCGTCGGTAGATGCTGACTCCATAACAACACTGCACTACTTTCAATGTTATCACAGGAGGACCTCCCTCCTGCGGCATAAGAATCCGCTCAACCCTGACTCTGGTGAATGGTGGTCAGAGCTTGGCTTGATTACTTCCAGGGACAGGAAAGTCACTACCTGATATGTTATCAGTCACAGAGAAGAGGCAGGTGCATCGAATCAAGCAGAAGGGAGACCTACCTGGTAGGGATTAGGGACAAGACATTGAAAGGGAAGGGCACTGAATGAAAAGTCCAGGACTTTGAACTCTGGCTCTGTCATCTACAAGTGGAGTGACTTTCTTGGATCATCACTTAATCGCTCTAGGCTTTAGTCTTCTCCTCCGGAAATGGGCAAACAGAGCTTGCATTTGCCATCTGAGAAGGTGCTGGTGAGGGTGTAAAAATTCTGTTATGTGAAAGCACTTTTTAAACTCCTGAGTGCCCATAAAAGTGGCCCATGAGATGGCCATGCACTAGATTATTGATATTGGTTACCTGGGGAAGCGCAGGGAGGAGTGGAGAGGCATTAAAATTAAAAAAAGTATATTTCTAAAAGTCAACAATAAAAACTGCATGTATTATGTGCTCCATTTACATAAAATATACATATGTATGTATATACATAGAAAAATACACAAGAGGATGTTTTTGAAATGCTAGCAATTTTAGGTGGCTTTTACCTTTTCCCATTTCCTTTGCTATGTTCAAATTTTTACAATGGACATGGATTATTATAGTCAGAAAAGCAGAAGAAAGAAAACAGCACTCTTGATTTGGGACTTGGGGCAGACACAGAGGTACCTTGCTCAGATTGCCCCCTCAAGAGGGATTCACTGCCCAACTCTAAGGATTGTGGGTAGCTGACAGCCTCCCAGGTCACACTCTTTGAGGGGGGGTCCCAGCCAATGGTTAAACAAGAGAGGGATCAATGCCCAGCCTCTTCTGGCCAGGGTGACCTCTTTTTCTTCTTCTTTTTTCTTCTAAACAGCTTTATTGAGCTATAATTGATAGACAGAAAGCCAAATCTGTTTACTAGATAGGATTTGATGAGTTTGGACACATGTATATGCCCTGGAAACCATCACCATAATCAAGGTAACAGGCATCTCCTTCACCTCCAAAAGTTTCCTTTTATGTTTGTTTGGTTTTTTGGGGAGTAAGACCACTTAACTTGAGCTCTAACCTCTCAACAAAATTTTCAGTGCACGATCCAGCATGGCTGACTGTAGATACTGTGCGATGTGCCTATAGCGTATTTGATCTCTAGAACATATTCGTTTTGTGTAACTGAAACTTTATGCCGATTGAACAACAACTCCCCCTTTCCCCTCCCTCCAGCCCCTGGTACATCATGCTGAGTGAAATAAGCCGGGCACAGAAGGACTAATTCCACTTATGTGAGAAACCTAAAATAGTCAAACTCATGGACAAGAAAACAGGGTAGACACTTCTAAGGGGCACTTTTTGTTCCAGGAACACTGGGAATGGATGCAGGTCAAATCCAACAAACAATGTC
This sequence comes from Rhinolophus sinicus, assembly GCF_036562045.2. Classification (NCBI taxonomy): domain Eukaryota; kingdom Metazoa; phylum Chordata; class Mammalia; order Chiroptera; family Rhinolophidae; genus Rhinolophus; species Rhinolophus sinicus. The sequence continues at coordinate 27,597,601 of NC_133765.1, read as the reverse complement.
CGCGGTCCCTGTTAGGATTCTATGCTGGGGGTGCTAGCAATGAAAGGAGGGTTGTAACCCAGTGAGGAAAACACTTTAGGCAAATGCAGGTCCTGAAAGTCAGATCAACGAGAGGGACTCCTCACTTTGGGAAATCAATCAGGAAATGCACCCTGTCTTTCTTTTGTATAGTGCTCTAGTATGTTTTAGTGTTTGCCTCAGGTTATCAAATGCACATCTGTACATGAAGCCATGGATGTGTGTGCAATGAGAAAGGAGGCAAGGTAGTAAATGAAATTCCTTCTAAAATAGAGAAGCTGTTGTACAGCTGCACCCGTGTCTCCTTGGTTCCTGTTTGGATGATCTGATAGGGCTAAACTGGAGACTTGTAAAGCCCGCCACCCCAGGGGGCACAGGATAACCGACCTCATCACAGTATGTACGATATTCCTAAGATTAATCAAGAGCGGGTCTCTGGGATCAAAATTGGGGAACATTTGTAAAGTGGAGGAGCTGGGATTTGAACCCAGGGAGGGTGGCTCCAGAATCCATGTCATCCAAAGCAACAGAGGTGATGGACTGGGAACTCCCAGGAGAGACCAGCCAGAGGAACCTGCCTATTCACATAGGATGATTGGGAGGAAGTCACTTCTGCAAAAGCAGCCACATCTGCCCAGCAGCTGGCAGGAGTCCCAAAGGAAACAAGCCTTGTTTATAAATCTGGCAGACATGATATAAGTGGAAGTCATTAACCTTGATTCCCTCGCCTCAAGTCCTTGGAACACCGGGAGTGATGGAAGCTGCCCTCCCAAGATCCAGAGCTCAGGCCCCCAAGTGTGTGAGACTCTCAGCTCTTCAGAGCTGCTGCCTGGGGAAAATCATTCAGCCTGACCCTCTGCCCCAGCTACGGATGAGCCCTCACAGTGAGGGGCTAGACCTCATAATGAGAGAGTCAGAAACACAGACCCGAAGGAAACCAGAGACCTGGTCCCTGCCCTCAAAGAGTCTGAAATTTATTTGAGGACGCAGCTCACATCAGCACATGAAAACCAGTTTTGAATATTTATGAGGCTGCCTAGGATTCTGTGTAAACAAACAGTGCATGCTGAGTACTGATAGAGACAGCCTGTCTTGGAGCGGGAAGGGACCTTGCAAATTCTCCAGTGCAGGGGTCACTTAATGGTGACTCATGAGCTGAACTGGCTTGTAGATGTGTGTGTTTGCCTCATACGGTGTTCTGTTTTATTCTGATTTTCTTTGAGCCGACTTTTAACCTTGGGAGAATGCCTATGGAAAAAAAAAGGGTTGGGCTTCTCTTGAAGTACGCAATGTGGCAGCCCTGGACTTCCATTCCTGCATAGCAACACCTGGTTAGCGCTAAGAAGATCCTCTCCAAAAAGGACATATGCTCTTCAATTTGCCAGAGTCTTCACCAGTCCCTATTGCCTCCCCAGCTCTGAGACCCAGTGTCATTTGCTATGTATTTTTGCACATGTGCTTTTGTTTTCCTTATAGTAGAGAAATCATTCTCTATTGACCTGCTTTTCTCACATAAATAAATGGCCTGTGTATTCAGCTTCTGAACATATGACCCCAACATGTAATGAAATAGAGGCTCAGAGAGAGAGGAAGGCCGATCTCTGGGCTCGGTTCGAGTGAAGAGGCCTGGCGGCCTGGGTCTGAAACCCATCACTAGCACCTGATGACTATATATTCCTGGGATGGTTGCCTCAGCCCTCTGAGCCTCAGTTGGCCCATCCATAAAATGGACACAAGAATAACCATCTTACAGGGCTTGTTGTGAGGATTAAAAGAGAAAATTCCATACACTCTTTATAGACTCTATAACACTCTTTATACACTCTTATAGACAGAGAACCATGATAACATGTTTGTTTATACAGTGCTCCGAATGTTCTAGTCTTTATAGTTTGCATTTAATGTGGGCCTCAGACCACTGGCCATTGGCTTACTTAAATCTTTGCAATGCTGGAAAGAACCTTCAGCCTTTTAAGACTTTTATTTGCCTCATCTCCCCTCTGTTTAGCTTGGATAACAGAAAAGTTATACTTGTGTCCCTGTATCATCTGTGCTTTAAATAAATCATTGATGCCTCTTCCAGGGCATATTTTTACAGGCACATTCCCCCGAGTGCTTGAATCAGAGCAAAGAGCAAATCATTTCTTTTTATGGCCAAAAATAACAATGAGTGGTATTTCCTGAGCTGTTATCATGGGACAGGCAGAGTACAAGCCAGATCTTTCACCCGCATTTAAAGTCACAGTGGCCCTATGAGGTGAGTGTACTAAGTATCCATTGCTATGTAACAAATCACCCCAGAACTTAGCATCTTAAAACAGCAATAAACATTTCCTACCTCACACGTAAGTTCTGCTGGTCAGGAAGGTGAGAGTGATTTAGCTGAGTGGTTCTAGCTCAGGGTGTCTCTTTAGGTTGCCGTCTCATCTGAAGGTTTGAGTAGGGCTGGAGGATCCTCTTCCAAGGCGTTTCATTCACATGGCTAACGAGTTGGCATTGGCTGTTGGCACGAAGCTTCCGTTCCTTGCCATGCAGACCTCTCTCCATATGGCTGCTTGAGTAGCTTCATGGCATGATGGCTGGCTTTCTCAAGACTGATTGATCCAAGAGAGAGCAAGCCTCCAAGGCAGAGGCTGCAATGTCCTTCATGGCAGGCTCAAAAGTCACACTTCAGCAATATCAATTGGTGGTATAAGTCAGTCTTATTCATTTTCAATGGGGGCTGTATAAGAAGTTGAATGTCAGGAGCGAGGATCATTGGGGGCTATGTCGAGGTCTGGCTAGCCCAGTGAGAATTCCTATCACTCCCATATCAAAAACAGAGCAACTAAAGCTTGGAAGGATTACATACCTTGTCTAAGATTTCGTGGACAGTGTTGGCAGAACTGGGATTCAAATCAAGATGTGTCTATTTATAAATATGCAAATGTATACTCTGAACCCCTCAGCAATACTACATCACAAGTACTTTTCAAAACGGCAAAGCACTCTGCAGACACATTCTAGTAGTCGACAGGATACGAGTATTCCAGGAATAGGTATAATTTTGCTGATGAGAAAGAGATCATTCATTCATTCATCCATGCATTCATTCATCTATGTAACAAATGTCCATAGAATGCTTTATGTATACTAGAATCTGAGATAAATGACTTGGCCGAAATCACACAGCTAATAAATGGCACAACAGGACACAATCCCAGGTCTGTATAACTCCTGATACAGTGATCTTTTCACCACCTATCAGGTTGTTTTGAATGTATTTTATATGTCTTCAGAGCATTTTGATGAGGCCCAGGGAAATGAAGTGACTTCCTTCGGTCCAAGAGAATAGACTGGAGAAAGTACCAGCTTCTTCCCTCTAAATGGCTCTGAGCCCTGGAGCCATTCAGACCTGCAAGAAAGATTCAGCTAGAGTCATGCACGATTTGTATCTTACAGAATTTGTAATTATGAGCATCAGGTCTTAGCCCCCAACATTTTCCAGGCTCTAATGAAAAATATTGTTCTATAAGGCCAACAAGCACGTGAAAAGATGCTCAACATCACTAATCATTAGGAAAATGTAAGTCAAAACCACAGTGAGATATCACTTCACTTCCATTAGGTTGGCTACTATAAAAAAAACCCTCAAAATAACAAATGTTTCTGGGGATATAGAGAAATTGGAACCCTTGTGCACTATTGATAGGAAGGTAAAATGGTACAACTGCTAAGGAAAAACAGTATGGCAGTTCCTCAAATAATTAAAAATAGAATTACTACCATGTGATTCAGCAATTCTACTCCTAGGTATATACTCAAAATAATTGAAAGCAGGGACTCAAAGAGATACTTGTATAAGCACATGTTCAGAGCAGTATTACTCGCAGCAACTAAAATGGGGAAGAAACACAGGTGTCCATCAATGGATGGATGGATAAACAAATGAGTTGTGTTGTATCCATACAACGCAATGTTATCCAGCCTTAAAGAGGAAGAAAATTCTGACACTTGCTACAACATTGACAAACCTTGAGGGCAGTATTCTAAATGAAATAAGACTGTCACCAAAGGATAAATACCGTATGATTCCACTATATGAGCTTCCTGGAACAGTGATTCATAGAGTCAGAAAGTAGAACGGTGGTAGTGGGAGGGAGAGTGGTGAATTGTTGTTTAATGGGGACAGAGTTTCAGTTTGGGAAGATGAAAAGAGTCCTGGAGATGGATGGTGGTGATGGTTGCACAACAATGCGAATGTATTTAGTGCCACTGAACTGTACACTTAAAAATGGTTACGATGGCAAATTTTATGTTGTGTGTATTTTACCACAATTAAAAAATACATTGTTGTGTCATTCAATTACATCTTGAAGTCATCCCAAATGGCAACCCATCTTACGGGACAAGGAGCAGAGGCTCCGAGATGCTAAGTCACCTGCTCAGAATCACCTAGTTGGGAAGAGACAGAGCTGGGTGATTTAAACTCAAATCCTTTCCACTAAAATACACAGCCTTTTTTATTCTTGCTCCTGGATTTGCGGCCAAAGGGAGGCCTGGTAACCATTTCAGCATTGCTGGGGTACCAATTTGTCAGTCACCGAATGCTTTGGGGAGGCAATTGGCTTTTATGGCCTGATATCAAGCTGGGGAGAAGCAAAAGCTGGGGCTCTAGGATCCTTGACTGGGGACAGCTGAAATCAGAGCAGCATGTCTGCTGTGAGCTAGTTCTCTCGAAAGCATCCCTGGTGGAACTTGGTTGCACAGCTGAGATAATTGGCTAGCCTGGGAACACCAGGAAAGACATTTACAGGTCCAACTGCTGTTGATGAATATTTTCCTGCGCCAGCTGAGCCAGATACCTAAGCTTTAAAAACTGGACAACTATAGTCAAAGCCAATCCTCACAACCAATCAGCCTGAGAGTCAGTCCCGCCCCTTGATGTGCAAACAGCAACCAAGGCTCAACTACAACAGGAGGGCACACGCAACCCACACAAGGGACACACCTGGAGCACCAGCTCAGGTGACCAGGGAGACTGGGCCCCTGGGCCCCACAGGACAAGTCCTACATAAGGCCACTCTACTAAGACTGGGAGACATATCAGCTCTACCTAATAATAGAAACAAACATAGGAAGGCAGCCAAATTGGGGAGACAAAGAAACATGTCCCAAATGAAAGAACAGAACAAAACACCAGAAAAAGAGCTAAAACAATCTACTAGATGCAGAATTCCAAACACTGGTTATAAAGATGCCAGTGATCTCAGGGAGAACTTCAACAAAGGGATGGGAAACATAAAGATGAAGAGAGAAAACATTAAAAAATAAGCACTCAGAAATGAAGAATACATTAGAGGGAATCAACAGTGGATTAGATGAAGCAGAGGATCTAATCAGCAATTTAGAAGATAAGGTAGCAGAGATCACCCAATCAGGACAGCAAAAAGAATCCCCAAGATTGAAGATATTTTAAGGAATCTCTGGAACATCAGGCACACCAACATTCACAATATAGGGGTACGAGAAGGAGAAGAGAGAGAGCAAGGAATTGAAAACCTATGTGGAGCAACAATGACAGAAAATTTCCCTAACCCGGGGAAGGAAATAGGTATACAAGCCCAGGAATCACAGAGACTTTCAAACAAGATAAACCCAAACAGGCCCACACCAAGACACATCTAATTAAAATGCCAAAGGTTAAAGACAAAGAAAGAATCCTAAAAGCAGCAAGAGAAAAGCAGTTAGCTACTTACAAAGGAGCTCTCATAAGACTGACAGCTGATTTCTCAACAGAAAACTTTGCAGGCCAGAAGGGATTGGCATGAAATATTCACAGTGATGAAAAGTTAGGACATACAACCAAGATTACTCTACCCAGCAAAGCTACCATTTTGAATCAAAGGACAGATAAAGAGTTTCCCAGACAAGAAAAAGCTAAAGAAGTTCCTTACCACCAAACCAGCATTATAAGGAATGTTAAAGAGACTTCTTTAAGAAGAAAAAGGGAGAAAAAAAGGTAAAAAATATAAACAATAAAATGACAATAACTACATATCTATCAACAATTACTTTCAATGGAAATGGATTAAATGCTACAATCAAAAGACATAGGGTAGCTGAATGAATAAGAAAACAAGACGCTTACATATTCTGCCTACAAGAGATTCACTTCAGATTGAAAGACACACACAGACTGAAAGTAAAGGGATAGAAAAAGATATTTTATGAAAAAGGAAACAAACAAACAAAAGTTGGAGTAGCAATACTTATACCAGACAAAACAGACTTTAAAACCAAGGCTATAACAAGAGACAAGGACCCAGTAATCCCACTTCTTGGTATTTTTCTGAAGAAACCTGAAACACTACTTCGAAGGGATGTGTGTATCCATATGTTCATTGCAGCATTGTTTACAATGGCCAAGATGTAGACGCAACCTGGGTGTCTATGAATGGATGAATGGGTAAAGATTGAGGTGGTAGATATATATATATATATATATAATAGAATATTACTCAGCCATAAAAAAGAATGAAATCTAGCCATCTGTAACAACATGGATGGACCTAGAGGGTATTGTGCTGAGTGGAATAAGTCAGACAGAAGGCAAATGCCATGTGATTTCACTTATATGTGGAATCTAAGGAACTAAATAAATGAACAAACAAAACAGAAACACTCATAGATACAGAGAACATTTTGAGGGTTGACAGATGCGATGGGTGAGAAAGGTGAGGGAATTAAGAAGTAGAAATAGTTACAAAATAGTCATGGGGATGTAAAGTACAGCATAAGGAATGTAGTCAATAACATTGCAATAACTATGTATGATGTCAGATGTCAGATGGGTACTAGATTTACTGGGGTGATCACTTCATAAGTTATCTAAATGCCTAATCACTATGTTGTTTACCTGAAACTAATATAATATTGTATGTCAACTACAATTTAAAAATTAAAAAAAATATTAAAAACTCCCAGACATACTGGGACTTACTATTGTTTAACTCGCAGGTAGGAGGGAGTGGTGAGTGGTAGTATCACCGTGACTCCAAGAAATGGGATAGGAGGGGACTGGGGGCTGTTCCCTTTTTCTTCCCTGTCTTCCATGCTTTGTGCTTGTACTTTCCACCTGCAGTCCCTTGCTGGGAAAAGTGACACTTTAATTCAGAACAAGAGAAAAGGAGGCTAAGCTTGGCTTAATGAGAAGTGACCGGGGAACATGCTGGATTAACCAAGGGAGATTGTAAAGTGCTGTGTAAATGTCAACTGCTGGACCACTAGGGGTGGGAAGGCATATGAGTCAGTCTGGAATCAGCAGTAGCTCCCCGAGGTGAGGCCGAGTTAGCAGCTTTGCAACCCACTGTAATTTGGGACTTGCTGGATGCTGTCTGAAACAGACAAGTAGGTTCCAAAAAGAGCTCCCACACTTTTCTGAGCCTGGCAAGTGCTTCTTACTGGTTACAGTTCTGACACCAATTCCAACATGTGGGTGTCCCCCACGACACCAAGCAATTCTCTGACACCAGCTGAGTAGTCCTGCAATTCAACTCAGTTTTGACACGATCTGAAATTGATCCCATCGATGAAGGGTTCAGTCTCACAATAATGCCTCCACTTCAGATGCCAATCGCAAGCCCAGTGTGTGACCGACTGGTTACAGATCAAAGGTTTCAGTGACCCTCTCTTTGGTTTCAATTAATTTGCTAGAGAAGCTCACAGAACCCAGATATTTTACTTACTATAGTATCAATTTATTATGAAATGATATAATTCAGGAACAGCCAGATGGAAGAGATGCATAGAGCAAGGAGAGGTGCTTCTCTTTCCCAACCTCCATGTGTTCGCCAATCTGGAAGCTCTCTGGATCCCTCCTTTTGAGTTTTTATGGAGGCTTCATTACGTAGGCGTGATTGATTAAACCATTGGCCATTGGGTATTGAACTCAATCTCCAGCTCCTGGAAAGCAAGGGGTTGGGGAAGTGGGACTAAAAGTTCCAACCTTCTAATCACATGGTTGGTTGCCCTGGAAATCAGCCTCCATCCTTAGGTTATCGAGGGGCTTTCCAAAACTCACCTCATTGACATAAAAAGAATCACCATATCACACAGGTTTACAGGGATGGGAACCCTGGTCAAGGAAAACCCAAGAAGATTTTATTTATGGAAAACTTATCCATTTCCTGACTCACCAGAGCCAGGACTCATGCTGAGTGTTTTCACACGCAGGAGGCTGAGGGCTTTGGAGCCGTACATGTGCAACTATGGATCGGGCATCTGTCCTTTGTTAGCTAATTGAACTTGGGTTTGCCGCTCGACCTCTCTGGGCCTCATGTTCATCATGTACAAAAGGGGTTCATAATGCCTATCTGATGGGTATGTTGGGGAAACTAGAGAGGACTCACCCCGGGCCTGATACACAGAGCACACCCAGTACAGGGAGTTTGTGAATGTCATTGCTTCTATCATCTTCTCCGGGGGGTGTCAGAATCCCAGTGTTTGTGAGAAATAATCAATCCCCGATGGATCTAGAGAGCAGCACAGAGGGTAGGCTTCAGCAAACCTTGTCTGTAAAGCGCCATGTCGTAAATATCTTTGGGTTACAGGCGGGGTGGTGTCTGTAGCAACTTCTCAGCTCAGAAACAGCCATAAGCACTCTGTGGACACGTGAGCATAGCTGTGTGCCCATCAAACTTTGCAAAAACAGGCCCGTGGCCATCGTTTGCTGGTTCCTATCTTACAGCCCTTTACTTTCTTGATGACCCGATCGCTTGTCATCTTGTGTTCCAGCGAGCGGCGCATGTGCCTTCTCTTTCCATTTGACTGTAAACTCCTGGGAGTCAGGATGCATTCTGGAATTGCTCTTGTGATCTTCACTTTCCTGAAAATGGGGAACTCGTTGGATCAGCATTGTGGGTGTGCTTACCATGGGATGCGGGCCAGTGGAGTGGTAAAGAGCATAGCGTTCACATTCTGGTGACTTTGGTCAAGTGCGTTCACGTCCCTGAATCTCAATTTCCCGGAGTGCGCACGTCCTTGGGTCGTTGGAAGGACTGAAGAAGATGATGCCTGAGGAAAACATCTCTTTCTTTCTCTGGGCCTCAGTGTTCTCATCTGTAAAATGGCAATAGGAAGATGTGTTGCAGGGCTGTCACGAGGTTCCAGTGTGACAGTGAGGTTGAGACCGCTTGATCGGTCATGTAGGATCTCTGACAACAGAGCTACTTTTAGCCTCGTCTTTAGTACTCTCTCCTCCTCCTTCTCATCTCCTCAGTAAACCCCCAGCCCTCACCTCTCCCTCCACTAACCCTTTTAGACAAAGGTTTATCGACCTTGGCACTACTGTGTATTATAGGAGATTTACTACCATCCCTGGTCCCTACCCATTTGATGCCAGTAGCACCCAGCCCCACCCCCCACCCCCAGTTGTGATAGCTAAAAATGTCTAGCGACATTGTCAAATGTCCCCTGGGAGGAAAAATTTCCCCCTGGTTAAAAACCACTGCATTAGAACAAGCCTAACACATATGGCAAGGCAAAATTTTGGAGGAGGCAAAAGCTTTGGAGGCGTCTGGGTTGTTGTGTTCTGTGCCGCAGAAGATACACAGGAAACGATTACTCTCTCTGCAGAGACTCTAGTGTAGTAGTGTGACCTTGGTCAAGGACTTAAACTCGGTAAGCCTCAGTCTCCTCCTAAGTGGGCGTAAAAATTCCTATTCCCCCAGGATAGGGGTGTGGGACTCTATGGAGTAATATAAACAAGTTGCTAAGCACACAGTAAGTGCTGAGTAAATCATAACTCTTCTTTTGACTGTGCTTTTGTCATTGTGGTAATTGATGCTATGTTAAAATTCCCTTCTCCCTCTGGAATGTTGAGTTTCTTTTCAACACTCATAGCACAATTTGCAAACTGGAATGAATGGACTGGATTTGACCTTCAGACACGTTTTCTTTGGCCTGCAATGTGATTTTAAAATGTTTGACTCCTTAGCTTACATTTAAACGTCAGCAGATTTCACCTAAAGTTCCAGATTTAAGGCTTTTTTTCTGGACAAGTGGGCAACTGGCCGTGCTGGAGCTGCAGACCCACTTGGCAGCAAGTAGCTGGGGCTGGTGGCTGCCACCTCCCGAAACTGGGGCGTGTGCTCTTCTGTTCCCCTAAAGCCTCACCAACCCCATTTCTACTTCACTTAATGGCGTCGATAGGTATTTGCGTTTGCAACTCCTGTGTCTGGAATTCTTTTTCAATACATTCAGAGCTGATGATTCTTACCCAGCTGTTTTAGTTTCTTAATTAAAGCTGAGCCTTCTTTCCAACCGGAGAGGGTGAGTCACTTACAACTCACCTTGTCTAATCTCAGTGTCCCTTTGAACTATCTCACACTTGACAAAGTCAGGCAGGACTGTCTTCAACTTAAGTCTGGGGTCTGTGCATGTCTGAGGTTCTGGGACCCCCATCCTGTCATCTCTTCGTGTTCTCCTGACCCATGTCCTCTCCCAATCCAATCTCCCCCAGCAAAACCAGAACTGGCAGCTTCTCGGCAACCGTTTATCAGAAGTGAGGAAATAACAGCTTTTAACCACGGTTCTTATGCTTGAAGACTGTGATCAAATTCCAAACCATTTCCAGAAGTGCCCCTTGGGGTCCAGGGGGAGACGTGGTTTCCATGATAACAACTGCCTTGCTGTCTCTGGCTCCCATCCCTAGGCAGGGAAGCGGATCTTACCTCCCAGTGGTGCTGGAGGAAATTTAACTACAAAAACCTGCCGGGAATGACATATACAGAGACAATCGCACCACCTTGATGGGGACGTATAATCAAATGCGTTGTCAATGACTGCAGCTGTAACAGACAGCCTCGCCAAACGGTTCCCTCCAGACACCTCTCCCAGTTTGCCTGGGACAGTGTGCAAACCGGCGAGTCGGAACTATGGATGGGAAGAAAGATACAAGTTCTTTTCCAACAGGGTTCTATCTCTGGTCTTAAGTGCTTTCACAGGCGTGATAAAACACTAAGTAGACAAAAGAGAAACCAGGAGATTAAACTAGGAAAGGCTGAGGTGGTAGGGAAGATGCTTCACAGATCTAAAACGATAATATATGCAAATTACTTGGAATGCTCTGCTATCGAGAAAGCACCCATATTAGTGATAATATTTATTATCATCTGATTGGCTCTGCTTCAGAGGCTGCAGTGACAACCTCTGAGCAAACATCTATGAAGCACTTCCTCTGATTTATGGCCATGATCTTATTTAATTCTCAATCATACCTGGGTATTGTTATTGCCTTTTTGAGATAAACGAGGCTCAGACCCATTAAATAGCTTGCCACACAGCCCATTCGTGGCAGAGAACAGCCCCAAACCCAGGTCTGTCTAATTCCACAGTTCGTGTTCACGAGCACCTCACTTCACTGCAGCCCCATAATTGTGTCTGGGTAGAGAACAGTGTTAAGTTTATAGGGAGAGGCAGAGGAGTTTGTGAACTTCTAAAGGCAGTGGATATAGGTACCTTACCTACCGTTTTATCCCAGTGTCTACTGCAGCACCAGACATAGAGTAGACACTCAACAAATATTTGTTGGATTAATGAGAGAGCCGTGATTAATTCAAATGGATGTATCTCTATCCGTAGACTTTCAGGCAAGGCAAAGAGATATGTTTCTATCATAATTGTCTGTTTAAGTTTCTCTCTCTGTCTCTGAATCGTGAACACCTGTGTCTGTGGGCATTTGCTGGGGCTGCCACAACAAAATACCACAGACTATGTGGCTTCACCGTCAAAACACCCTCTTCCTTCTCTTCGTTCCCCTCTTCCTCTGTCTCTTCTTCATCTGTTTCCTCTTCTTCTCATCTTCCCTCTTGTCCTTCCAACAGCTACTGTATATTTATTGCCATCAGCCTGCCTCTGTATCAAGAGTGTTACAAGTATTGTTCCATCGAATCCTTACAACGGCGCTCCCAGTCCATTCCATTCCATTCCCCAACCCTACCCTCCACCCCAATTTACTTATGAGGAGACTGAGACTCTGAGAGGTGAAATCACTTGCTCAGGTCCCACAGCTTGTTACCGGGCAGAAATGGGATTCGAACTCAGGTTGTCGATGCCGAACAAGCCCATGCTTAGAACACAAGAACAAACAAACCTAAATGCCTGCATGGAACATGTGGCAAACTGAAGCGCTCTTGCCCCATGTGGAGGAGGCTCCTGCTACGTATTTCTAGCTGAATGCTGCCAGGTGGGGGGTCTTCTGATTGTTCAAGAGAAGCTGATAATTCAAAGCTTTATGTGAAATCTCTTGGTTCTTAAATGTCAGCAACTAATTGATTTTTTAAAATTCTGTAAGTCACACATGCCTACAGTCGCATTCAGCCTGTGGATCACCAATCTGTGACCTGTCCTGGAAACATGCACTAGAGTGTAGCTCCTGTGGGCATGGAGTGTCAGGACACCCATCCGTTCAGGACAGATTCTGTGAGTTAGATGCGTCTTTGTCTTCTGTGTTACCCCATGACTCACACACAAAACTATGGCTACTGTCAAAGGGGAAGGTCCAGAGAACCTCCACATAGCATCCGGTAGAGTTGCACTGTGAGTGTAGTAGCCAGTAGTCACACATGGCGATTTATATTTAAATTAATTAAAATTCCATACAATAAATTTGGTTCCTCAGTCACACTAGCCACATTTTATGTAGTTTGTAGCTCTATATCGACAGCACAGGTAGAGAACACTTCCATCATCACCTTCTACAGGACAGCACTATTGAGAATCAGACTCTGGACCTACCCGCCCACCCCCCCTCCTTTCTGTTCCCTAATCCCCTAGGGAAATCTCTGCTGGTTACAAGGGAGCTTGTCTGGAGGGAGAACCGAAAATCATTTCCTATGTGTTGATGGTGGAAGGCTTCTTAATCAGCTCCCCTTCCTCTCTCAGTAAATATGTCCGTCTTTAGTGCCCTTCTGGTGACTTCTGCCTGCCTCTGATTGGTTCAGAATCCAGTCGTTCTTGGGAAGTATTTCAGAACGGAGGAGCAGCAAGCCCTTGGAAGAGGTGTTTCGAGGGCGCACATGCCAGCAGTCTATACCTGGGAACCTCCACCCTCATGCTGTGTGTACTGCTGCTTCTGCAAGGACGTTATTAGAGTAGGTTAGCCCAAGTCAGTGCTAGCTCAGTAATGGGAACGAAAATTAAACGGAGGCTCTCAAATGCATCAAGGAGAAAAGAGTTCTCGGTAGGGAATGTAGAAGAGCTACTAGAAGGTGACACACTTGAAATTAATGAGGATTCAAAAATGCTAACGTTACCACATTTTCTATTTTAAGGATTCAACGAGAAAGACAAAGGAGAGAAGTTGGAACATTCACCAGCTATGAAGAAATTGCTAGAATAGTTATCAGCCAAGAAGTAATTAGAAAAGACTTGGAAGAGTTGAGGCATCTGCAGGGTTGGCAGAAGGTAAGGCCTGGGTATAAAATGTATCTGCCAAATCGCTCCATGATTCAGGACGTGGGTGGGTGGGGAGCCAGAATATGAGGGGAGAAGAAAGACAAAGGAAGAGCTATCTTTGCAGAAAGTTTGCTTAGGATGGCCATCCGACATGGTGACAAGCAGACTTAATGACGGATTGGAATGAGCCTCGTGAAAAGAGAGGAGTGAACTTTTTCAAGTGGTGCAAAACTAATTGCAAGAGACACACAAGTCAATCAGATGGAGATCAAAATGCCAGTTTTAGTACTGATTAAACAAACAAACAAACAAACAACAACACAACCTCTTTTGGAGGCCAAAGCTTGCTAATACTCTTTTTAACTGAACTTACTCCCAACCCCAACTTCAGGGCTTAGCATGTTCACTTCCTTCTTCCAGATGCACTGATCAGGTGGGGTAAGCGCCAGGAGTGTCACTTTACTGGAGGTCCCCCTATAGGGAAACATGAGGAGGAGAAGATAAATGTTCCTTCTCCCACACTCCCCCTTCCCCCTCAAACAATATCAGGTTGTCTGAAGAAAGTGGCGTATTGGTTTTAAGGATATGAGACAATCATAATTACAAAATCATCCGCATCTGAGGGAAATGTATGGGGCCGCCTGGTCTCTTTCTCTCTCTCTTTTTAGGTTCCTCGTTATTACATTTTAACATGGACAGACTTACTGAGGCTCTTCAACCTCATGGCCAACTCTCACCCTCACAGCTCCTGCTTTCTATGGATTGTCATATTGACTCTATGAGTTAGGTGCTCTTATCATCTCTCCATTTTACTGACGTGAAAGCTGAGGCTCAGAGGTGGTAAATACCATGGCCAAGGTCCCTCAGCTAGTAGATGGAGGAGGCAGGACTTGAACTGAGGCCCGTGCCCTTAACCACTGTACTCTATTACTGCCCCAGGACAGACAGAAAACCTGACTGACGCAGCGTCTGTTCTTTGTTTCCATACCAGGCTGAGAGAGGAGTGTGTGGGTGAGTCCACAGGGATTTACAGACCTGTCCTATGCAGCAAAAGCTGGAAACCTCTCCCTTCTGAGTTGTCTGTGACAGCTGTGCACCAGGCAGTGGATGGCTGAGAGAGGGATGCTAGAATCGGGTCAATATTCAAATCCCAGCTTAGCCAGCAACTTGCTCTGTGACCTTGAGCAACTCACGTCTACTCTCTGAGCCTCAGTTTCCTCAACTATAATTGGAGAGTGTCCGTCTCATAGGAATGTTATAAGAATTCAGTGAAATACTGAGCGTTAAAACGTACCAGAGTGAACACCAACTAAGCGCATCTTGTTCTTTTGTTATAGAGGAGTCAGAGTAACTAACGCTAAACTTCTCATGTTTTACCTAATTATGACCAGCCTTTTCGTGCTGTTATGTCTTTGTCCACCATGTTCCTGTTACCAGGAATTCTCTTCCCTCCCTTCTACCCAGCTCCCTCAATTTGATGACCACCCCCCACTTGTGTGCCAAGACCTAGCTCAACTTTTTGGGAGCCTTCTCAGATTCTCCCAAGGAGAATGAACTGCTGCCTCTGCAAATCTCTGCTAAGTCCCTCTTCCATTCTCTGTTAGAATTCTTAAATGATATTACAGCGATCCGATGACTTGTCTCTCTTCCCAACTCCCAACTAGGCTGGAGCTTTTCAAAATTAGAGAACCATGAATGAGTCATCAAAATGCTCCCTCATTTAACAGGGACACTATGTTCATTAAACATTCAACACGTGTTTGAGTACATAAGTACGTAGTATATTCGTTATCTATTGCTCCTTTACAATTCACCCTCTTAAAAGTGTCCTTATTATCTCAGTTTCTGTGGGTCAGGAGTCTGAGCATGGTTTAGCTGGGTCTTCTGGTCCTGGCCTCTCGCAGGTTGCCATCAGCAATGACCCAGGGCTGCCATCGTCAGTCATCTCAAGGCTCACCTGGAAAGGACTCACTTCCAAGTCTGCTCATGTCATTTTGGGCAGGATTCAGTGCCTCGCAGATTGTTGGACTGAGGACTCACTTCTTTATGAGCTGTTTCCTGGAAGCCTCCTTTGATTCTTTGCCATATGGGCCTCTCCACAGAGCATTTCACAACATGGAACTGCCTTCCTCATAGTGAGTAAGAGAAAGAACAAGAAAGAGTGCCAGCAAGAGTGCTAACAAGAGAGTCACTGTCTTTTATAACCTGAGCATGGAAGGGACATACCTTAGCTGTATTCTGTTCATTAGAAGCAAGGCCCTCGATCCCTCCCACACCAAGGAGAGGGGATTACACAGGGTGTCGATATCAGGAGGCAGAGATCATTGGGAAACACATCAGCAGCTGCCTGCTACCCTTCAACATGCAGAAGGGAACAGAGGGGAGATAAAAGAAAAGAAGGAAATGCCAAAGGAAGAGGATGAGGAGGGGATGGGGAAGAAGAAATAGGAAGACAGAAGAGAAAGGAAGAGGACAGAAGGGGAGTCAATCGTCAAACACTGATTGGACCTCTTTTGTGTTCCCAGTGAAGTAAGACAAGAGACACACATCCGCTGACATGGCTCCTCCCCGTGGGTGGGTGTCAAGATGAAAAGATGAAACACCCACGTGAGGAATGACTACATAGCAACTCAAGGTCACCTGTGGGATAGGCTACGTGCTTCATCAGACCCCGAGTGTTAAGAGATTGAGATGAAGCTGAATTCATTGTGGCTGGTATGCTGAGAAAGGTGAGATGTGAGATGGGGCTTGCCACATGGGTAGAGTTGGGCGAGGTAACAGCCTAACAAGGAGTGAAGAACGGTGGAAGAAAAGGTTCAGAGGTGAGAGACTTCTTAAGTCAAAGAGCCTCCAATGTATGTGCCATGGAGGATTCCAGAAGGGCGTTGTTGGGAAACGAGATTGTGGAAGCGGATGGAGACCGGGCCTGGAAGGGTCTTGAGAGCCCACACGAGAATTCGGAGTCCCACTTGGTGGACCGCTGGGAGTCTGTGACGGTGCCTGAGTGGAGGCAGAATTGAGCAAGGTGGCCACAGAAGCACTGGCTTTCCATTCCCAGCTCTACCACTTACCAGCTGGGAGAAGCTCCTTGGACAAGTGATTTAAGTTCTCTGAGACTCGGTTTCTTCACCTGTAACATAACATCTCCCCTTGTGTTTGTTGTGAAGATGTAATGAAACAATGCTGTAAAGTACTTAGCATAACGCCTCTCCTACAAGAACGCTCAACAAGTACTTAAATAGTTACTGCTGCTATTATCATTATTATTTTTTTTGAAGTTTTTTTTATTATATATTTTCCCCATTTTTTTTAAATTAAATTTATTGGGGTGACAATTGTTAGTAAAATTACATAGTAGGGGGTGGGGGGCATGATACTCTGAGAGATGGGGAATTTCAAAATGTCCAAGTCTTCCTTCTAGTGGCAAATCGTTCCTTTGGCCTTTTCCCTTGTCTCTTCCTGGCCGTGCACCATGACAGATGAGCAATGGGGACCTAAAAGTGACAGATGTGTCCATCTAGGATAGGACAAAGAGGGGAGGGGCAGAGGGAGGCAGGACTGAGGAATGACCCCACAATGCCTGGAATCATGGCCAATGGAGCTACAAAGGTTTAAGGACCTGTCTTTACACAATTGTAATTCTGAGGCGAAGGTGAAGGCAAGATCCCAGGACTGGCCTGGGGCACGGGAACAGTAATTCTGGTCCAGAGGGAGAGGCCTGGCTTTCTTTTCAAAGACGGGAGGGTCCTTGGAGATCAATGCCATGGACATCCTCCCTTGTACTGTATTGTTACTCTTTGAAGGAGGTTGTCGCACAGAGCAATGGGGGAGAGACACTGGGGGCGGCGGAGGGGAGGCTCAGACTTAAATAAATTAAGATCCTGAGCTCTGGAGTGGAGATGTTATGTCCTTAAGTACGTTGAGAGTATGGGAAGTTTGTTTACTTTTTTGCATCCATCATTTTGCTCCCCCCCCAAACTTCTTTAAGCATTTTTATTCATATAAACTGTGCCTCCCTGGTGTCTCTCAAGCCGCAGTTCTTTCCTCTCCCCTTCTTCTCATCAGAACTTGCCGGTGTTGGGTTACATTCTCTCCAATTCTTTTTACTCTATTATCTTATAAAGCGGTGGTTCTCAGACTTTTAAATTTCAAGTGCTAGTGCATTTGCAGTGAATGCACTTGAAACTTCCTTGTTGAGACAGAGACAGAAATACAGGTAGGGATACAGAGACGTGGATATATATTTCAACACAGAGGTTGCTAACTCTGTATTTTGCCAAATACCTTTTAAAATTTGTTCCATAAAGTTTTTTTTCAGTCCACACAAAGAAGAAAGGATAGTTTCAAATAAAAGGCAATCCCTTAAATGCAGTAAGTTTAGTTTTTTGAGAAACTCGCCTATGCCGACTTTGGTGTGTATGTGTATAGACTACCTTTTGGAAGCTGCAGTCGTAAGTAATTTATGCCAAGGTGTTAATGGTTTGCTAACACGTGCATTTAGGAAATATCAAGCTCCTCCTTTGCGTTAAGCCCTGTGCTAAGTGCGGGACCTGTGGAGATGAAGGAAACTTAGCATCTGATGCCAAAAAAGGTTCAGTCTTGATTGAGAAAACATTTGTGAGCCATGATCCTGATTCTAGTATAAAACCCCAGAATGACATGAGCGTTTCTGGCAGTTTAGGCAACATGCTATGGATGCTATGGGGGGCGCCAACAAGAAAGGTGGCGAAAGTTTCACAGGTGAGAAGGAAGGGGAGGACATGCCAGGCAGAAGGAACTGCCTGGGGAAAGGTAGAGAAGTGCGATAGGTAAGAGCTGCCATTTGTCTTGGATCTGCAGTGTGCGGAGTGCTTTCATGTCACCTCATTTTCATCGCACCAGAAACTCTGTAAAGTGGATATTATGATTCTCATTTTCACCATAAAAAAGGAGGCTCGGTAGGGGAAGTCCCTTGCCGGAGATCACATAGTAAGAGGCAGGCATGGGTTGGAATCTCATCCCGGCTGACACCAAAACCCACGGATGTAACCCCGGGAACTTCCTCAGGAAGATTTCAGTGGCTCCCTGCTCTGACCCATGTTCCCAGTCCTGCTCCTCAGGAACAGAGACAGGACACGCAGGCCGACGTTAGATTGTCCATAGGAAATGTTGTCAAATAAAACACAGGAGGTCAACAGACCAACTCATTTCCATTCCAACCGGAACTTTCAGAACCGAAGAGTGATTTGAGTAACAAGGTCTTGCTTCCCGTGAAAACTCAAGTTCTCACACTGGATCTCAGTGAAGCAAGATGGATTTACGTCAGCCCCTTCCACTCCCCTCCCCCCCAAAGATAAAGGAGTCTGTCTGTTTTACTCAAGGATATGATCTCATATATGGAGAATACCATGGAACGGACTGGTTTCAAATGTTGCAATGTCCCTAAGAAGACAGGGCGGGCTGGGTGGTTGTGGGGGCAGTTACAAGAGTCCTAGACTTTCTCAACTTGAGGATTCTGTAACCCCGTGAGGGCTTTTTAGGGCCTCCCATCCCCATTTTCTCCTCTTTCTAGGCAGCTGAACCCCCGCTTTACCTCCCATCTCAAGAATAACTTCGTAGGCACGGTGCACCCCACCAGTGGGAACTGGGAGGGAGTACACTTTCAGAGCACTTAACAGTGCCAAGAGTGTCCCTTTCTTCTCTTCTCCCTGCGATTTGACAAGCAAGAGGGTTGTTTAATCACAGAAAGCAGACTGAAGTGGAGTTTTTATCTAGAGCTATTCACTTAAAGGGATCAAATTTGGGTTGCCTTTGAAGAAATGGAAAAGAGTGGCTTCTTTCCCTTCTTCTTTTCTGTTCTATCAGCTTAGAAAAAACAACAACAACAAAAAGACAGTTTGAAGGATGAAAATGCTTACAGCATGGAAAAGACAGAGAATTCCCTGTTGGTTATGGAGGCATAATCAAACCTTTTGGGTTAATGAAACCTAATGCTGTTCTACATAGTTTCTTTTTTGTTCTAACATTTTTCTGCAAACCCTCTGACCCAGATGGTCACATTTTTGCCCTTCGTTTTGTAGGGACTGCCTAGTATTTGAGGTCCAATAGTTAAGCTAATCTTAAGATTGCTTGGAAACATGGGCTAGGGTATATGGAGCAAAGGAAACATCAAGGCAGACACGTTGCATGCATTATCTCATATGTTCCCCCCAACAGTCCTAGCAGATAAATACTGCTCTCCCCCACTTTATAGATAAGGAAACAGAGGCTTATGGAGGTTCAGGCCAGGTGAGGTAAGATGAAGGCTTTGGAGAGGCATGGCCGTTGGGTAGGTGTTAGAAGGTGGAGGCTGACTCTGCTAACTTCACACCCACTGAGAGACTGTTGATTCGCCCCGGTTGCACTCTTTGCCTTCACAATGACTCATCCTTACGCTAATAATATTAAACCCAAAGCTGCTATTGTCACGTGAGTATTTTTCTTCTCTTCTCTCCATACGGGATGATACAGAACAAATGAAACGCTTCCCACCTTCCTGACAGTTCAGAAGGAATAAGCCAAATAAGGCAACTTGCTCATTAGAAAGTTGATTATCAGGATTTTCAAAATACAGGCAATGCGTGATGTGTTGGTGCTGGTCAGTGATGGGGCTTGCTGACCGCTTTGGAAAGGTCCCTGGATCCTCACCTATAGGCTGCATCTGCTTACTAAGCGATGAAAAACGTTGATAGGAGGCCATCGAGGCAGGCTTCAGACACCTGCTTGGTTTGGTGGATGACTTGCTGCCGTTTTTATCCACCATACTACAGGCAGGGGCCTACTGGTCTACCAGGGTCAGAGCTCAAAATACAAAATGAAGAGTTGGACGGGGGTTCGGTGAGGGCTAAGAGGGGAAAGGATTCGGGTGGTAATGACCAGCTATGCGACCCCACTCACCAATCAAATATTCACGCAATCACTCAGTCCTATTTTTCAAGGCCCCACTATGTGCCAGGACCTGTTCAGGGTGTCGATGTTATAGCTATGAACTTGACAGATGCTATCTTCCAACAAAGAGCGTTTATTCTAGTAGATGGGAGGGGTGCCGACACGTTATTCATTATGTAATCAGAGTGCACGGCAATTGTTTCAAAGGAGTTATAGGTGTGTGTCATGGGAGGGCGCTGACATCAGGGGCAAGGTCAAGCTTGTCTTCCCCAAGGGGGGAGATTTTGAGTTGAGAGCTGAAGCATGAATAAGAATTAACTAGGTGGGATGTGGGTGGCAGCGGAGGTGAGAAATAGTGTCTCTGGCAGAGAAGACTGATGTGCAAAGTTTCAAGGGCGAAGAAAGAACAGGGTGGTATGTTCCCCCTCTATTGCTGGACCCACCACCCCAATGTTTGTGACGGTCCCTCGCCTGTACAGAGCGAGCGCTCACCAGTGGAAGGCTGAGATCCCACCTCCAGCTCCCAGAGATTCCTCCCTATCTGGGGATCTGGAATCCTCTGGAGAGTGGTGGAAACTCAGTAGCTTTATCCCAGAATAACGCACATAGACACGGAAGCACACCCTGTGGGAGAGCCTCAGGGCGTTCATCCATAGACCTCTGGCTTCCAGAAAAAGTACAAATGTCTTAGTGCAACATTCAAGCCCTTTCTGTATCTCCAGATATTCTCTGACTGCATCCCAGTCCCAATGCCCACCCACTGAGCTGCTTCTGGAAAGAGGCTCTCTTAGCTCCTGTGTCCCTGCCTCAGCCTCCACTCTCCCCTCTGCCTGGGACCCTCTCTGCTCCCATCTCCGCTCCTGGATAACTCTTATTTCTCTTTCACCACTCTGCTTCCTCTCGGAATCATTCCAGAACGCCCTTGCGCTGGACCAAGAGCCCCTCTGAAGAGCTTCCCCCATGAGAGGGCCAATCAATCTGAATTCTCGTTTGCCTGTTTAATGGTTTGCCCCCTCCTATTGGCTTGGGAGGGCGCAGGCTTTGGTTATAGTTAGACCCGGTGCCTGGTACAGCTATGTGCTCCAGGTGTTGCTCAGGTAATAGTTCCTGAATACATTAATGGCCTGCCCTAATCTTGCCCCCAAATCTCACTTCTTAGCCTGATAGTTGATTTGCGTGTGACCTGAGCCTCCACGCATGAACCCAGACTCCAGCTGACTTCCAGGCAGGGGTCTGTGGTTCACAATTGTCATTTCACTGAGGCCTTCCAATTCCCATCTCTCTGAGCAACAGGAGCTGCTCTAAGGAATCATTCACTTCAAACAAAGCCCACACGGCAGCAGCAGGCCCCTGGTTTCTTCCAGGAGAGTTTGTGGATTTACTCCTACCACTGGGTCACTCCCCCTTACTTCAGACCCACTGAATAGCATTCCTTCTGAGCTGACACTTACCAAACACTTAATCTGGGTCAGACCAGGCCTAGACTAGGCTTTTTAAAACCAGCGTCCATGGCACCACAGGGGGACTAGTTAGAAATGCAGAATCTCTGGCCCTATCTCAGACCTCCAGAATCATGATCTGTATTTTAATCAGATCCCTAGGCAATTCTTAGAAAGCACTGGAACACACCATTTTTCAATTTTGGTTTGCACATTAGAATCACCCAGGGAGCTTAAAAGCAAACCATGACAAAAGGACTGGGCACAGTCTGTGACCAATTGAATCAGAATCTTTGGGAGTAGAGCCCAAGAATCGGGAATTTGAAGAAGATTCCAGGTGATTCTCATGTGCCACCTAGGTCCAGAATCACTGGGATTCCACAGTTCAGCAGCATCACATCACCACCATCATATCAATTCCCTATGAGGCAGGTGCTATTACTGCCCCGTTTTATGGATGTGTAAGTCGAGGCTTAGAGAGCAGGTTGTCTCTTACCAAAAGTCACAAAGTTGGTAAGCGGAAGAGCCAGGAATGTATATCCAGATCTGTAGGCTCCACCCCTAACCCACGCCCTTCACAAGGAAGCTTTTCTACTTCTTGCTGTACTAATGCTTACGTTTGTTTCGTGGGTGGGGAATCTTGTTCCTCCAAATTTTGCTTTTAATTTATCTAGGAGCAAGCCTTCCTTTTCCAGAATTAGCCCAGAGTTCTGAAGGCATGTCCCCATCAATTTTCTTGGCTTCCTAACTTCTCCCACGATGGAGGTGCCTTCCCCCGAGGCCCATGAGCAAAACTGTTTTGATTTGATTCCTGTTCATGGCGGGCCTTCCTTCTTCCACTCTCCACTGTTCACCCAGCCTGTTGGGCTTACATTTGTAAAGACTTGATTGTGCCCTTGGGCCAGTATTAGAAAAACTGACGGCCAAGGAGTGGACCCTTCCGCCCAGGGGATACCCAGCTCTGTGCCTGTGGCCCTCTGGTTTCTTCCTTCCCTTGGTTACTGTCCCCCATCGGGGATTGATTGGTAGAGCATCTGGGAGGCTAGTTACACCTTTAGCACCTCCGCAGTGCTGTATGACCTCAGGCAGATCCTGAACCCACTCCAGCCTTCTGTTCCTTGACATGTCAAGTGAGGGGCAGCTTCCTCAAACAAGGAAACATACTCGTAAGAGTTACCATATGATCGAGCAGTGACACTCCCAGGCGTGCGCCCAAAAGAACTTGAAGCCGAGGGTCAAGCACGTATGCGAACACCGATGTCCGTAATCACATTATTCGCAAGAGTCAAAAGGTAGACATAACCCCAGGGTCCGTTCATGGGTGGCTGGATGGGCAAAAGGTGGGAGATGCATAAAATGGAGTATTATTCAGCCTTCAAAAGAAATGAAATTCTGAGCCACGCTATCACGTGGACGAATCTTCAAAATGTGTGCTAAGTGAAATAAGCCAGACACCAAAGGTAACGTACTGTATGCCTGCGCTTGTATGAGGTCTCTAAAGTAGGAAAATTCATAGAGACAGAAAGTGGAATACAGGCTCTCGGGGGCTGGGGATGGGAGAGACAGGATTAGTGTTTAATGGCTACAGAGTTTCGGATGCTGGGAAGGTTCTGGAAATGGAGAGTGGTGATGGTTATACGACGCCATGCATGTATTGAACACCACTGAGTTGCATACTTAAAAATGGTTAAAATGGTTACATTTTAGGTTATGCATATTTTACCACAATAAAAAAGGCAAAAAAAGGGGTGAGGGGAGTGTGGACAGGTGGATCTGTAAGGTTAGTGATTCTGTGAATTTAATTTTGACTTTCCAGGATGGGTAAGAAGCCTCTGATTTCGCTTTTTATTTTAAACACTCATTTAATACCCGCCCACCCTCCCTTTGGGGCTGGCTCTATCATACCCAGGGCAGCGCTCCAAAGTGCTTATTTCTGGTCTGATGTGGGTCTTTCCCACCATTCTGTGGCAAAATGAGAAAAAGAAAACAGTACAGACGATGCTGTGGGTTTTTCAGCAAGTGAGATTTAGTCAATTTAGGAGTAAATTCTTTATTCTGAGATAATGTCTTTCTCTTTCCTACATTTTGGGTGCAAAATACACTTCCTTTCTTTTTTGAAATGATCATGATAATTTATGATAATTGATTCTTTAAAAAGCTGTCTACATTTGACAAAAAAAAAAAAAAACCCTCACGGTCTCTATTTATTTCATTTATTTATATGTTAAAATGTATGCTTCTTTGTAGAAACCCAACATCTAGGAATGTTCATTTCTAACTTAGGAGGGGTCAGAAGTCCGAGTGGGGTGGGTGGACGGGGGACAGACGGAGGTCAACACAACTTGAGCAATGGCTAAGGACACTCATTTGTGGCCTCCAAGTTCAGGAGGACCCCCTCATCCTCCCCTCACACCTGCCGTCCTGCTCCCCACCCACCTTCCTCATTGTTCCCCTTCTCTGTTTTGCCCTTCACACACTCAATCCACTTGGGCTCCTTCCCTTTCACGGGCTTATTTCGGCTTCTGAGCTCATTCTGGGTTTTCCTTCTGCATTACCTCCTCCTCTCTCCTCTTTGCCTCATCTTATTGTCCTGAATAACGTTTCAAACCTGCCCCTTTCTGGGCGCCGTCCCAGGTCACCCACCTGGTTGGGCGCTCCTGTCCTCTGAACTCCCTCGGTGTCTGTATACGTTGATGACGGTGGTGGGCGTTGTCATGGGCGTCATGCTGTTTTCATTTACGGAGTTTATTGAAAGCACCCACTATGTGCTGGAACTGTGCTGGGAAGCGGTGATGCAAAGGAGTGCCCGAGGCAGACTGCTTCCTCCTTTCTGGAGCGATGTTTTAGTCGAGGGAGACAGACAAGGAACATACAAACAGGATGACTGCAGGTGGAGAGAATGTGTAAGAAAACAGGCGGATGGGGAGAGGAACAGAAGGGCTGTTTATGGTGGGGTGATCAGAGGAAGTAGCATTTGAACTGAGATCTGAATAATGAGAAGGGGTTCATATTTTTTTAAATCTGGGGGTCGAATGTTCCAGGTAAATGGAACAGCAAACGCAGAGGCTTAGAAGCAGGAACCAGCTCAGCAGTTTTGAGGACCACGTAAGGAGGTAAAAGCAAGTGTCACGTCATGCTATTCTCACAGTTCCTCAAAAGCTCCTTGTCACCCTAAAGATAAAACCTTGATCACATAAGGCTTCTCCTGATCTGGCCCCCACCCTCCTCACCACCAATACTTCCGATCACTCAACCACAAAACCCTGTTCTCAGGGTTCCTCAGACTTGAACTTGAATTAGAGTCACCTGGAGGGCTGCTCAAAGCACAGATTACTTGGATCCACCTCCAAGAGCCTGCGTTTCAATAAATCTGGGGCGGTACCTGAGAATTTGCATTTTTATCCCTTTCCCAGGAGACGCTCCAGCTGTTGGTCTGGACTCCACTTTGAGAACCACAACTATACACTCAGCTCCGTCTTACTTCTGGGTCTTTGCACTTGAGAGCTGTCTCCCTGGAGTGTCCCCTCTCTCTCCCTGCCTCCTGGGCCTGGGTAAGTCGTACTTTGGGTCTTATGTTTCCCTGATGCCCCAATACAGAGACGCGTGCTCCTTCTGTGTGCGTCCTCAGTCCTCTGAGTTTAGTCCATAATATCATTGATCACAGCAGAGTCATTGCCAGTCTACTCGTCTGGGCCCCCCATAGCCCCCCACAGATTGTGAACCTGTCAAAGGTAGAGCGATTGTCTGACTTTTTGCTGAAATCTCAGCACTTTGTACAATCCCTAGCACATAGCCTGTGCCCAGTGCATTTTGTAAACGTGTTATAATCATTAGAAAGAACACGTAACTTGAATGACTTTTCTAAGACTCCTCTACACTCACTGTGGTTTGGGGGCAGGGCCATATTAAGTGGTCCATTTAATATTAACTCTGCCTCCTTCAGATCAGGTAGAAACCCACAAAGCTGTCTGTCCAGGTCACATCTACCTTCCTTTCTTATTTATAATTTACTGGAAGCAGAGAGTCTGGCTGTTGTTTCTGAGTTTCTCCACCTCCCCATCTCTCAGGAGATGCTGTCCACCCCCAGAATCACCTGGTATTGTTGCCCAATGGTCAGCACCATGTTCTTGGTGTTTCTCGAACGTGGGTTCTAAAGATACTTCAGATGCCTCTGACTCGGCATGACACAAGGTAAGTGGAACGGTTAAGAACACTGCTCACTAAGCCAGAAAGACAATTACAGCCACACCGGACCTTTAATAGTGAAGTACCTCCGTTCCACTTGCCGCATAGGTGCTCTCTGACCCCCCTCCGGAGCCCGTTGTCTGTGCTGTCCTGGCCACGCCATCCATCTGCCTGGAACCCAGGCCGCTGTGTGTCCAGCAGCCATTTGCTGAGTCAGCTCCGTACCATGCTAGCTGTTCCCTAGTTTGAATATCACTCCTGGGCTCAGAAAGACCTTGATCTAATCTCAGCTCTTCCATTTACGACTACCCACGTGATCTTGGGCAAGGCTCTTTGTCCCTTTTGAGTCTCAGTTTTCTCATATGCACAAAGGGGGTGGGGGGGCCACCGTAATAGCTTTCCCTTTGGATTGTTAGGAGGAGGGAACAAAATGATGCCTGTGAAGAGGGTAATCCCACGCAAGGCAGGCAGCAAAAGCACAACACATGCCCATTTCTGTTATTATTCACATTATTGTTATGAGTATTCTAAGCAAAGAAAAACATAATCTACCGAGTGTCACCCCTGGTAGGACCCTTGGGGGTGTCCAAGCCCAGGAATTGACATTGAGATGGGGTGGGAGTTGGGGAGGGGGATTAGATGTGCACCATGAGGAAGGCTGGGTGAGACGCTATTAGGAGTGGTAGGTCTGTGGCCACAAGGAGAGCATTGGCCTTTATCTGCAGTCATTCAAGTTCTCTGCTGTTAAATACCCTGTGGGCATCAAACAGAACACATCTGGAGGCCCGACTCAGCCTGTTTGAGAACCCTGACAGCCCAACCCCTTAATTTCACAGATGGGGAAACTGAGGCTTGAGTCAGGAGGATAGGAATCTCCACCCTTCACACCTCCGCCCTGCCCAATTGCCTCTGAAGACCCCTTGAAGGAGATGGAGTGGGGAGTCAGAAGCTTATTTGCTCAAATTCCTGAGTAGTTTTATTTTTCAAGTAGCATTTATCACTTTTGTAAAACCAAAATTCTATGGCACGTTTATTTAAATCCCCAAGAAAAGTCACAGGGAGACTCACTCTGGGCATTCTGGCTGTAGGCTCGGGCTGCTGCGAGAGGACAATGGGGAAATGTGTGGAAAGCGCTTGTGCAGAGAGGAAAGACCAAATGCTCCAGAAGTTTTTCTGGGTGGCGGGTTGTCAGCAGCCTGGGTAGAATCCAGCCTGCCTGTAAGGCAAACTCAGTTTGCAGGAGGAAAATGATGCATTAACAACCATGGTCACATCACAACAGACTATCGATTTGTTTGGTAATTATTTCAGCAACATCCAATCCAGAGGCAAGGAGAAAGGGAGTGGCTGCTGCAGAGAGCTATACCCAAAGTCCCTGGCTGCCTTCAGACCTGCGGTGTCTGCAGGAATGTGAAAAGCTCTGCTTTTCTCTTTCGTGTCCTCTTTTTCTTTTTTTCTCCCAAACCAAAGGTCAGTTGCCTTTGTCTTCCACTTCAAAGCATTCCAGGAGAGAATTCTGTATTCCTTTCAGTAGAAAAGAAGTAACAGACAAGACAAAGTAGCCACATTCAGAAGTCGTAGCCTATCTTGAAAAGCAGAAGGCACTGGAGGCGATATATAATATGCACACAACACGCACACACGCACACAAACCCACGAAGTCAGGTGAGCTATGACAAATGGAGGGTTGCTGTTAGATGCAAAACTGGATTCTCTTAGGCAAGTTCTCTTTCCGCCTTCCTTCTAGAAGAACACAGATTGTGTGTCCATATTTAAATATCATACGAGCTTCATACAGTAGATGAGATGACCACGGTGTGTCTATGTCTAATGCATGTTGCTAACACCTTTGTACAAAATGGCCGTCAAGTCAAATCCTGGCAGTGTCCCTTTCCCGTCCTGGAAGTGGGGGTGTCCTGCTGGCTATCTTACACAGGTGGGCGCTCTGACGTTAGTGGTTTGACTACTACTTTAGGATTTCAGCTTTGTCTCACCTGTGCTCTTGCTACTTGCACTTTTTAAAAAATGGAATAATTCTGAACAATAAACTTTTTTTTTTTTCAAATGGAAAGATACACCAGCCCTAAAAGATTTTAGAATTATATATGGAGACGGTGTTTGATGCCCACAGGGTATTTAACAGCAGAGAAAAGAGGGTGGGCAGGACAGGGTGTCTAGATTTGTCTGAATATACCTTTTCGGAAGTTTGGACTTCAGAACCACGTCACTATTTTACATAATTAAAAAACAAAGTTATGTTAAGACGCAGTCCCCCTAAAATCAAAAGTAAAAGTAAAGATAAACTTCGATGTGATTCTGTGACTTTAAAACACAGTGATTCGAATATACACCCAAGTGAGGGGTTAAAAAAAAAACCTCTTAAACGGATTTCAGCAGCCACATTAGAGGAGGTATTATACCTGTGATTGTTCTGAGAGGGGAGTGTGTGTATTGTGGGATAAAGGAATTGGGTAATTGTGTTGGTGTCACTAAACTTGGATTTTGGGCATGTCAGAAAGGAGATACAAATGTAAGATTTATGAGAAAAACCTGCAACCCTTATTTGAGCTAGAAATAACAGTAACAACTCCTGTGTTTCATCTTAAAATTTCCTAGGTTTCTACTCTAAAAAGTCTTAGAAACAATAACTAACCCCGTAGAGATGAACGACCCTGGCACCCACTCAAGGGAATCAGTGCTATTTGGAGAAATGGCTGATTCTAGGTATGGGGCAGGAAATATATAAGCTGAGGTTGGACCATCTTGACATATCCGAAAGAAAGCCATCAAAGGCTTCTAGGGTTGAATTTAAGGACTCAGGAACCAATGGAATAGACTGTCCTGGCTAAGTGTGGGACAGTTTGAGCATTAATAAGAATATTAACAGCAATTAATTGAAACACATTATATATTTAAATCTAGAGTTTCTCATAAGGATGAAAAAAACGCAACACTCAATAGTGCCTTGTAAAGATGTTAGTGTACCAACTCATTTTTTTTAAGCTAATAAATAAAGGGACAGGATCAAGTTTTTATTCTGTTTTTTTCCTATACTAGTGGTGCCCTGAATTGCCCAAATAGTTGATGGGGGAATATTTCTCTATAGAAGTATCCTAGCTAATACATGAAAAATAAATGATGGATTAGAACACCACCATTTTGCAACTGCTAATAAATTAATAAATTAGGCAAAGATCGTCAATGTCAGCTAGCATCAAAAGAAAAGAAAAAGTCATACATTATTAACCTCCTGGTGGAATTTCTTTTGAACTTAAATCTTATTAAACTTCTAGATCTTACCATCATTTAACAGGAAATAAAGGATGCAAAGAAACGTGTTATTAGTGCCACAGGTATGCGATCAGGAAAATACAGGTTATGGGAAACTCTACTAGATAAACAACTAAGGTTCTTATCAAAAATAGAGAAGAAAGAGAGGTAGAATGTGTGTATGTATCTGTGTATGTGTGTGTGAGGGGAAACTTAGATTAAAGGACACTTAAGGAGGCCTATCAACCAACCACAGCGGATGAGTCTTATTTGAATCCCAATTCAAACCAACCAACCAACGAACAAACAAACACTGACAAGACAATTGAGGGAAAGTGGACATTGGATATTTGATGATACTAAGAAATTATTGTTAATTTTGTCTAGTGTGATCATGATATTTCAGTTATGCTGAAAAAAGAAAGGGAAAAAAAGCAGTTCCTATCTTTTAGTAGTGGCTATCTCAAGAATGTGTTGAGAAGGATTCTGAGCTCTTGTCCCAGACAGAGTGCTGTGATGGATTAGTGATGTCTGCCATTGGTGGAGCACAGAGATAGGCAACAATTGTGCCACATATTTGTATTTACTAACCAGCATGTTCATATTAGGTCTCAGTTCATAGGGTGGACTGCTTGCATCTGGGAAAACACAGAGCAATAAATACCCTGAAGGAATGAGAACAAGATAGTTACATTTTGATAAACTGATGGAGGGACTGAAGCTTTAGTCATATTGGAGAAGCCAGACCAGAAGTATAAGTCATATGTGGCACATTTGCTGCTTGTCTCTATACTATGCCAGTGGCAGACATCACTAATCCATCACAGCACTCTTTCTGGTACATGGCCTCAGAATCCTTCTCAACACATTCTTTAGATAGCCACCAATAGTTGGTTTGAATTGGCTTTCCAGATTTGATAAGGTGGAAAAGGGACAAATGTTAGGCAATGGGGACCTAAAAGGTGAATTAGACTGTGAAATCCTTTAAGGAAGGGACAGTGCCTTGTTTATCATTGGAGCCTCCATGCCCAGAACTGTGCCTCACCAAATTTAGTCATCAATTAATGATTACTGAACCAGATATGGCCAAACTGAAGATACTCACAGGTGATGATTCCAACAGCATCAGCAATAATAGCTACATTTAATGGGCGTTCGCTATATGCCAGACACACTAAGTGTTTTACAGGTAATATTTCATTTAATCCTCACAACAACCATATGAAATGTGCACTAATATTTCCAATTTGCAGATGGGGAAACTGAGGCAGAGGTTAGTAACTAGCTCAAGGTCATCCAGCTAAAAAGTGCAGAGCTGGGCTTCATACCCTAGTTCTATCTAACCCTAAAGGCTATGCTCTTAACCATGCAAATAATAACTGTTATTTTTTAAGTAAACTATGTCCCAATCACTGTTCTATGACCTGTATGTGCATTAATTCCTTTAATCCTTACAGCTAGTCCACAAGACATTTAATTTTTATGGAATCTTTATATTACTAATGAAGAAACTGAGGCAGAGACAAGGGAAGTCACTCCTCCAGGATCACACAGTTGGGAAATGGCAAAGCTGGGATTTGAACCCAGGAAGTCTGGCTTTGAGGCTCTGCCTTTATGACTCAAGACTCCCAATTTAGAAATCACACTATGTGCTTTTCAGTATTTGACTTATGGGTGTCTGAGAGGTTTTACACAATCCGGGGCTGGAATGCTTGCTATCCTAAGGACCCCCAACTCCCAAGCAAAAACAAACTGTATTTTTCACAGACTTCCTTTGCTTCCTACAGAATCACCTTGGGCAAATCACTTGACCATCCTACATCGCCACTTCCTCACCTTTAAACCAAATAAGGGCAGCTTCACGCTCCTCACCTGGCTTCCCACTACTGTTCAGCCATCAAAAGAGGTAATGTTATGCAAATGAAAACTTTATCAACGTTGCAGAAACTTAGAACCGGAACGGGCTAGGAAATGTCGATCGATCTTGTGGGGGTAGGATGCCGGAGAGTACCTTTTCTGCGCGGGTGACTCAGTTCTGACCCCAAATGTCATGACTAAGGATGGTTTTAAATATCCCAGGCTACTTAAGGAGCCAGCTCTCAAAGTCATTTAAAATGACAACTTCAGGGTGAGAAATAGGGCGTGAGAGTGATGGAGGAGTGGGGGGATTTGGAGGGAGGGAGAAGGGGAGAGGACAGGTAGACACTTGTCTCCATTTTCCTCTACCTCCAAGCTCGCCAGCCCTAACCCCACCTCCTGGCAGCCGCCACCCACGTGAAAGAAACCAGCAAATGCATCTTTAGCGGTCGACCAGAAGGGGTCGCTGCAGAGCGAGCAGCGCTCCCAGGCACTCACGTACATCCAGATACACATACATCTGAAAGTATACGCGCTTCTAGACCAATACTCAGTTACTCCAAGGTTCTTTTTTCTTCTCCTTCCCCATCTTGTTCTCTCTGCGCTCCTTCTCCCCTGTCTGTCCCATTCCCCTCCTGTTCCCTTTCAAAGAATTCCTGAAGTTCACATCCTTCTCAGCATCAGCAAAAACCATGCGTTTATTCTTGTTGTGGCCGAGATCCGTGCCAGGCGCTTGAAGGCCATTGACTCTGTTAGGCCTCCTTCCGGGAGTTTGCAGCCTGGGGAGCGGGAGTAGCAACTCTGCTGAGATTAAAGAGCTCCGAGGGAGAGATGGGGTCCTGCAACTACCTCTTTTTTTTTTTTTAACGAAAACCCTGGGGGTGGAACTAGCTAAATTCTGCCAAGACTTTCTGTGTCTAGGGTTTATTTGTGATTCTAAGTTTCCAATTTGGGGGGTTGGGGTTGAAGGAAGCGATTAGAAAATGGAAAGAGAGCTCGAAAAATTACTCCCCTATAATCCTCAGATTCCCCCCTCCAATCTCTCCCCCAAGCGCTTTCTTTTCCAAAACGGACTCCTCTCCTGAGACAAGCTCTGTTAAGAAAAGTGCTGCAGCCGAATTCCCCAGGAGTGGATGGGGTGGGGGACTCCTTCCTTTGGACGGGTTTGGCAGCGGGGACGTTGGACTGGCTGGCTGTGAGGTACAAAAGCCTCACCGCATGCACAGATGTAACGCTGCGACCCTCTGCGGGCGGGGGCGCGGCTCGGCAGATGGCGAGAAGCCGAATTGGTGACGGATTGTCCATCAAAGGGCACTTTCTGGGTGGTGGGGACCTCCCGGCGCCCAGGCACAAAGAGGAATGCAGAGGACCCCCCCTTTGCCGACCTCGGCAATCCCTCCCTGAAGTGACGGGGGGGGGGCAGGTTGGGCGGATAGGTTAAGTTTTTTACTCCCCCTTCCATAAGAAATCCGCTACAAGACTTGCGAAAGGGCTGGGAAGGGAGGTGGCCAGGCCCAGATCACACCCAAGAAGGAGCGTTGGGCGAGGGGGTAGGGAAGGTCCGCGACAGTCGGGAGGAGAGAGGACAGGCAAGCAGGCTCTTTAGCCTGGTTCTGTTCGGGGCGCTCGGATTGCTTCTCTGAGCGGTCAGCGCTGCACCTCTGTCGCTGCGGGGCCTTGGTGACAGGCGCACGCCCCGCCCTTTCTCCTCCCAAGACCTGCGGGCTTTTGTTATGCAGATGGCGGCAGGAGGCTGAGCTGGGGAAGGAGGGAGTTGGTGGGGAGGAGGAGAGACGGAGAGGGGGGAGGAAAGTGCTGCTCGCGCGACCAGCCTCCTCTTCCAACGTCACATTGTGCGAGAGACAAAACCCGGGCGCGCCTGAGCTCACACGCGCACGCACACACGGACGACCCCTCGCCTCTTCTCTCCTGGCGCTGCCGAGAAAGCCAGCCCTGCCTTTCCTAACTGGGGCACGGAAGCTCAGCAAGCTCAGCGCGCAGCCTAGAGCCAACCCAGAAGCCGAAGAAAGCCAGCGGACAAGCCTTCTTTCTCTCCTGCCTGCCCGGCTGAAGCGCCCCATCCCCCCGCCCAGAACCTCGATCTTTCCCACCCCACCCCACCCCTCTGGGTTTCACCGCGGACAGAGCCCGGAGCCGGGTGTGCCCCGTTTGGAATCAAGGTTTCAGCACTTCGGACAGCGCCCGGACGCCCCATCCCCTTTGGGTTGGCGATGGCGAGCGTTCAGCAAGGCGAGAAGCAGCTTTTTGAGAAGTTCTGGCGAGGAACCTTTAAAGCTGTGGCCACCCCGCGTCCTGAGAGCATCATTGTCGCCAGTATTACAGCCCGCAAGCCGCTGCCAAGGTAATGACCTCCTTCCTAAGAAAGGGAATGCCTGTACCCCAGAGCCCGGAGGGGTGGTTGCAGCAGGCAGCTGGGCCAGGGCGCCAGTCTTTCCCCGTCACTACTCGTTATCTCCCGCTGGAACATAGGAACTAATTGATTCTATGAGGTGGAAGCTGGTGAGAGGGGATGGGAGTCTTTATCTGGGAGCAACGCTCAACTGTCTGCTGACCTGGCAGCTCCTATTCAAGAGGTTTCGCTTGCTTAGGGTGGGTGGCGTAGGTGGGATACGACTTGACTGAGAAACTTTTCTTGGAATCATAGAGCTCAGAGCACGGGTGTGTGTGGGGGGTGGGGGTGGGGGAAGGGTGGGTTTGAGGTGGTTGGGGGTGTTGTACAAAAAGAGATGCTGAGGGTTGAACCAGCTCAAGCAGTGTTCTATACTCAGCTCAGAAACTAGCGAGCTCTGAACGTTTTGACAAAAGCCCATATGCTGTTCCCTCAAATACACCCTAAACAGCATCCTCCTCCATGCGTTTCTGGTTGCTGTTGCTGCCGAATTCTCTCCTCTCCAGCATCCAAAACCAGGACTCTGAGCTCAAGAGTCAGCGAGGAGCCTTCCAAGACCACAAAGATGATCTTGGAAGTTTTATTTGGTGTTTTCCAAAAGAATCCGATTGCTTTGAACTCAGGCATAAGAAGAGATGCTTAAATGGTGGTGGAAAAGTGTGATGGGGGGTAGAGAATAAGGGAAGCAATGAAAGGAAGGCAAAAGGAGAAAGAAGAGGATGTGGGGTGAAACGAAGAGAGGGCTGAGCAAAACAGAAGCATTCCAAGACGTAGAAAACCCAATTCTTTCCATAAATCATTTAATTTAGAGGAGTTTGAGAACGAAAGAAAGGAGCCTGTGCCCTCTGTCAGGGAAAATGAAAGCAGTATGAAAACTCATCTCATGCTGGTATTCGATGCTGGTTTGGTGGGAGAAAAAAAAAGAAAAAGTGGACCAGGAGAGACCACTTGGAGCATTTATTAATCCTGGCAGGCTACAATAAGGGAGTCAATGGAAAACATGTCGGGCAAAGTGCTTCAGACAGAATGCCTGGGCTGATACAACTGCATGTGAACTTTCCCGTGGGTGGAGGGTGGAGGACGGATGGGGGAATCATACCTAAAATCCAACTCAGACTGAAGAACTTTCCGTGGTGTGATGAGGACCTACCTCATCCAGGTGTTTAGGAAAACGGATGCCCCACGTTGGCAATGGGTAGACTGACTAGAAACATGATGGGCCAGCAGGATGTGGCAGGCAGGCTGCAAGCCGCTGCCGCCAGTATTTGTGGCTGGGAGGGAAGAGACAATCCTGAGACACTGGCTGGAGAAGGGCAACAACACCAAATGCCGTCAAAAGCTGATGTTTCTCTGCTTGGAATGGAGGTTCTTTGTGGAGAGTTTTGACGTCGGCGGTTCTATCTTCCTGGGTTTCTGCCATCTATTCCACCTTTGGCTGCACCTACTGTTGGCAAATTACATGCTGTGCTGGCCAGAAAATATGCCCTTGTAGAAGGGACTAGAGGGAATTTCGTTGGAAACTAGTGTGGCATTAGGTACGGAGTCTCCCGCATAGTTCAGGTATGCAGGGAGAGGAGAGCAGATTCGGGTGGTATTTTCACTCAGAAAAGCATACCTGAGGTCCACCTGGCTTGCTACTTTCACTCTTTGCCTGTCAGTCTGTTACTGTCATGCCCTTTTCTTGGTCATATTCTCAATCGTATAAATTGCCCACAAGATCTCCCAACTCTTATGCTTTTTGTATCTTTGTACAAATCCTAATGTAATCCATCTGAGACTCTTACAATAATATACTCAACCCTCCCAACACAGGTGTCGTTTCACTCCTGGTTATCTTTTCATGTTCTGGGTCTCCTTCCCCCTGGCAACCAGCCCTGAGGTGAACGTCTGAGCCATAAGCCCCTCGCTCATGTCATGCTGGAAGGATTCTTTTCAGTACTTCTGTAACAGGTGTGGTCTCTGTGTAGAACAGATTTCAGTTTTATAGCTGTTACTCCTGGTTTGGGGCTGAGAGTGAGCAGGGAGCATTTGTATTCAAGTCTTCAGGAAAGGCTGGGTTTGAGTTGTCTTTTAACAGACTGTCTATCAAACTTGAATCATCCCCATTGTCGCCAAAGCCAGCCACATCTAGTGATGGTCAATTTCCACCTCCTTTTTAATGTCCTATGCTTACTTAAGGGTGGAGGTACCATGTTTCTAAAGCAGAGTTTTTAGGAAGGAAAGGGACAGAGGAATCAGCTGGCCCCAGTGGCTTCCTCTAGAGGCAATGTGGGGACTTGGTCTCATCAGAAATGTTGTTTGGGTCCATGAGTCAAGTCCAGCTCACAGTCACCAGATCTGCCCAAGTACCTGTCTGCAGGGAGAGGGGGAGGGGCCAGATGAACCACCAGCCAGTTTTGTTGGTAACACACTTAATATTTGTTTATAGATCAGGGCTACACCCTGAATGAATTTCCCTGGGATATTTTAAGTCTATCTCTGAAGATAATTTAGTACCGGGAGAGGAGCTTACATTCAATTCGTTGATTTCATAGCACTATGCATACATCATACAGCAGCACTCCAAGCAAAGCATCCCCTAGTCCCCTCTCCCCCTCTGTGAGGCATATTTGATGAGGCAATAGCTTTATAATGTATCAAATTGCAAGCAGATGTCTGACTCAAATGTCAGAACAGTATAGCAGGGAGGGAGGCAGTATATCAGATCTGTGAAGAGCTCAGCCCTGAGCTTCAGACAAACCTGGGTCTACCATTGAGCTGAGTGTCCGAGACAAGTGGCTCTACCTTGCTGAGCCTGTTTAGTCAGCTTGGAAATAGAAATCGTCATCTCAGGCAGGGAGTTCTGAGGACTGAGTCAGGCAACGTACTTCCTGCAGTGTGGGGGGCGTAGTGATTGTTTATTAGACATTGCTTCTAAAACAAACAGCTCAGAGCTTTGATGGCCAAAGGAAATCAACAATTCCTTCCAGTGTTGTGTTCTTGTGGCCACCCATGTCTCCTTACCCCCCTCACCCCCCGTCATGCTGACAATAAAAATTGTGGGATTGCAACTCCTGACAGGTAACTACTCAGAGATGAAACTAACACACAGGAAAGTGGAGTGGGAGTGTTCCCATAATTCCCCTCCTTGAGCGAAGGTGAGCTGCTTTCTGATCTGACTCTCTCAGTTAAGGGGTGGGGGGCTGCTGAAGAATCAATCATCTGGATTCAGAGTGGATTCAGAGCATCCTTACGGAGTTTTTTTTTAGTGTGTGTAGGTACTGCCCTGCCCGTCTAGAGAAGGCCCAAACTCCTTGAAAATCACAACTGGAATCCCTTGTTCCATCAAATCGAGAGTGACTATATAATTTATGGTTCCTCTAAGGAGTGAAAGGGGTTGCTGTGACTCGTTATTCCAGGATGGAAGAGCTACCAGGGACAGTGCCAGGCAAACCAGGCTGTAGGGTTCACCATAGCCACACCTCACCCTATACCAGCTGGAAGAGAGCCAGCAGGAATCGATAATATACTTGGAGTGTAAGAGACCTCCCCCTCTTTTGTTCCCACCGAGCAAGTATAGTCATTTTCCCTGGCATTAATTCATTCTTTGTTAATTGCTTAGTCCAGAAAGTTTGTACCCAAGAAGTTTAGGCTCAACGGGAAACCTAGAGGTGAGGCCAGTTCAAACTGTAATAATCATATAGATGAAGAGTAATAGAGGACTTTATGAATGTGTGAAAATTCTAATTTGTAATTAGCATACCAGTTGTTTGTGGATACATGCACGTTAGTTAGGAAAGTGCTAGAGCGGTTGCCCCCTTCGAGTAGAATAATCATTCCTTTTCCAATTCTTTTGGCAAACTATTAATTTTCTTCGAAAATCATTTCTATGTAGAATAGCCCAGAAGCAGACGTCAGCCCAGCCCTTGTCCAAAGGGTCATAAATTCCAAACTGTGGGAGATTTTACTGCAGAAAGGGAAAGATGGCCAAATTGTAAGTCAGGAGAAATGCCTTTGAAACATTTAATTCAAGACTGCCCCTCATGCCAAGAGATCAGTTTAGCACATTTATGCTGGCTCTGTCCTCAGGGAATAGGGTGAAGGGCTGTTGGGAGGTGATTTCCTGACAGCCAGTGGTTAAGAGCCAGTGGACCGAGGGGCAAAGCAAACGCCTGCTCTGGAGATGAGTGAATGCTTTCCTCTGGGAAGGGCGTGTTATTGTTTGGGTCCGACCTCTCTCCTTCTGAAAGGTGACATGTGTTGAATGGTGTACAGGGGTCAGTGGAGGATCGCATCGTCAGTCCGTGGGACACTGCAGTGTTTACTGGGTGACCGTGCTATCTTAAAGACACAGGCTGCCGTAGATGGTCAGTGAAAGTTGGATGCATTCGTTAGATGAGTGCATCTGGTCCAAATCCAGCCTCCATTAGCTCTCTTCCCATGCCACCCCCAGTCCTGACACCCTGGGGATTCTGATCAATGCAATCCAAGAGACACACACAGCAAATAGATCGGACTCCCGCTAGTGTCAGAATGAAGCTCCCTGGATACAGACGTCTGGCTGGCGGGCGAGTAGACATGTCGGCCGGTGTGGGGGCTGGAGGTTGGAGTAAATGCCACCTGGAAGGGCTTTCCAGGCCTGTGGATCTCCATGAACTCCACCCCCACTCCAAGCCACCAAGAAGGGGGAACAGTCCTAAACGCCTAACTCCTCTAAAGAAGCCTGGGTCACGTGCCTTCTGCTCCCTGAGCGTCTCAGGCATGCTGCAGGGGCACAATAAATTTAAAAACTGTCCTTTCTTCCAGAGAGGCTGGATTTACTTTTCTGTGAGGTGGAAGATCGCGCAGGGGCTTAATTGCTTGTTACTAAGACTTCCTGGGAGGGGTGAGAGAACATTTCTGAGGTGGAGGAAGCAGAATGGTTAAGAGCTTGGGCTCCGACA
Source organism: Rhinolophus sinicus (assembly GCF_036562045.2). Classification (NCBI taxonomy): domain Eukaryota; kingdom Metazoa; phylum Chordata; class Mammalia; order Chiroptera; family Rhinolophidae; genus Rhinolophus; species Rhinolophus sinicus. Next base: position 27,559,157 of record NC_133765.1, on the reverse strand, counting down.
TTGGATCTACCCAGGCTGAAATTCTGTTTTGGTGTTTCCTAGCTTTGGAATCTGTGAGTCACTTCACCTCTCTATGCCTCAGTTTCCCCCTCGGTGAAAACTCAGCTGATGGGGTTGTAGTGAGGAGTAGATGTGATAATTCCTATAAAGAACACGGGCACACTCCTGGCACAGACCCAAACCTCTGTAAATGGCACCTTTGTTACTATGACGTGAGCTACCTCACGCGACGCAGTAGAGAGAGAGTGCAAGCCCCTCCCCGCCTGGGCTGGGGTTGTCTGGTGGTGATGGTCAGGGTTCCTTGGCTTTGTCACTTGCCCACCTCAGGGCTCTGGATTCATTTTTGACTATGGTGTTGGCGTTCCGTAAAGAGCCACTGGATGGATGTAGAGCTGTTTAAAAGATCTGACAGGCCCCCATGGCAAACTAATCAAAAGGCATGTTTCCTTTCACTGTTTGTAAACACTTCCTGGGTATGTGACCTTTGGCAAGCAACTTGACCTTCTCAGTCTTGGTTTCTCCCTCTACAAAATGGGGCTAATAATAGTAGCCACCTTCTAAGAGCTGTGGTGAGGACGGAAAGAACTGATTTCTGGAAAGTGCAGTTTGGCACACAGTAAGGACTCCATCAACGTGAGCTCTTACTATTAATAATAAATTACAGTTTTTATCATTACCATGTGCCAGGCCCATCAGGAAGGAAAAGATGAATGAAATGCAGTCTCTCCCTTTGGGGGCCTCGGCGTTTAGTGGAAAGGTCTACGCCGACAAGAGTCCATGTGACAGGAGGCAGGCAGTCTGAAGTACCATTATATAGATGGGAATAAAGAAACGGGGATGTGGAAAACCAGAGCAGGGCGAGCCCACCCAGGAGGCAGAGTCCTTTCTTATCACACAGTTACCCTCAGTCATCTGATCTGTAAAATGGCAATTATGCTTTCATGTCATCAATTTTACCAATAAATACAAGGAACGATCAGAACAAATAAGGCCTTTCTCCCCAGGACAGTCTCAAGAAAGATCTTTTCTTTTGCTAGAAGGAAAGCAGTTTAAACTCTCTGGAGGGGACCTTTTCTGCTGGGGGCCCATTGTCAGAGCGAACGAAACAGGGCTGTGGAGAGGACGTGCGCATGTAACATAACATTTCCAACTCCTCTGTCACGGGCTCGAGGATACAGGCTGGCGTGGGCTGTAAGGTTTCTTGTCCCTCATGGTCTAGCTCTGGCTCAAACGAAAGCCAGTCTGTACTCCTTGAGCCCCCTCCGCTGCTGCGGGGATCAGAGTCAGCTGACACATGTCGTGGAAGGTAAAATAAGCCACAGGGGATGGAGTGCACAAAGCGGAAGGAAGAAGCTGCATGTGGCTAAACAATAAATGTGTACTTTCATTCATTCAACGACGTTATTGAGCTCCTATTCGATATAGCGGTGAACACTGAGAAGTCCATCCCTGCTCTCCTGGTGGAGAAAAGTAATAAATGCAGAAACAAACAAATAAGATAAGATCAGGTGCCAATAAGGGCTTTAGAGAAGGAGAAAGCAGGGGCAAGGGGTGGAGTGCGAGGGGCAGGGGAGGGGTGGGGGGAGGCTGCCTTGTTGGATGCAATGGTCAGGGACCCAGAGGGAGGGAGGGGGGAGGGAAGGAGTAAGCCATGGGGATAACTGGGGGAAAGGGTTTGAGACAGAGGGAACAGCAAGTGCAAAGGCCCAGAGGTAAAAGCCTGTTGGCTGTATTTAAAGACTAGCAAGAAAATCAAGGGTGAGTGAGGGGGAGTCGGACAGGAGATGAGTCCCTAGATGTAGGCAGAAAATAGATCAAGCAGGGCCTTATAAGCCAGTTAAGGGCTTCCTGGGTTCTCAGCTCCTAGACTGAGGGCAGGGAAAAGATGCCAGTGGGACTCCAGCCTCTCAGTCAGGATCCCCAGTCTGACCTGCTTCTCTTGCTCTTCTCTCCCAGGGATGACTTTGAGTAGTAATGTCAGAAGCTTAGCGGGGCCTCCATGTGTTATGGACAAGCATGAAATTTACAATCTCTCTGATTGTGATCAATCAGATTAGGAAATTGAAAAAGACACTGTTTAGACTGCCAAATAGCAGCGGCAAATCTTGTTCCTATGGCGGGGAGTGTTTGATGTATCTCTCATATTCATGCGTGTAAATCTAGATTGTTCCTCTTACCCAGCAGCGCCCCCCTTCACTGCACACCCACACACCCTTACACTACAGTCTGCTCTCTCTCTCTCTGTCTGTCTGTCTCTCTCTCTCTTCCTCTCCCTCCCCCAGCATCTCCATTTGAGATTTTGCTGAGGGAGCTCCCATATGCCACAGCCTGTGTGCGGAGCTCCGTGAAATAAAACACGGAATTAAGATGTCAGAGAGACAAAGCCAAACCAAATACAGGAACAATGCCGAACCCTAAAACAGTCATTAAATAATTCACGTCTACATGTGTCTGTTCAAAACAAATACTAAGATCCTCCGGACACAAATGTTTCTCATCAGGAGAATCCCCCAGTTGTTGGGTTCCCAGCGCTTACACCCCGCTGACAGCTTCACTGAGCAGAAACACCAGCAAATCACCATTCTCTGGCTTCATTAAAAGTTAAGCTCAGGCAAGTGAGCTGTGATTTTTACAAGACAGTCACCACTCCTGTGGGAAGAGAGGTGCCATCTGGGCCTGAAGTGTGTGCGTGCGTGACGTGTGTGTACCCTCACTCACGGTGGGAATGGGTTCCGTTGTTATGTGCCCAGCCCTGTGCTAAGCACATTTCATCTGTTCGTCTCATTCCATCCTCACAGTAACTCGAGACGACAGGTATTTCTAAGACCCTGTTCCACAGAGGAGGAAACTGAGGCTCAGCGAGTGAAAGTGACCTGCTCAAGGGCACGAGGCTGAATCGAGTCAGAATGGGGATAAGAGCCAGAGCTCTTAACTGATCTGTTTATAGCCTGGTGCACTTTGCAGAGGAGGAAAACCTGAGACTAGAGAGAAGAGGCGTGGCTTGTCTAAGGCCACACAGTTTGGAAGTGGTGAAACTAGGATCTGAACTCAGGCCCACCCGATTGCATCTCTGTTCTCTTCCATTCACTGTGGTTTGGCTCTTAAGGGTGTGGGTGTTTTTCATTTGTTTTGCTCATCTTGTTTTATGTCCAATCAGTTTAGGCAATCTCCATTGTTCCGGCCTCAGACCACCCTCAGGAATACTGCCTTCCTCTGTCCTCACTCTCCTTACCCATTCTCCATGTCTAGCCAGAGGAACCTCTTTGAAAGACAAGTCAGATATATGAGGATATATATATATATCCCCTCCCCCATCTAAAGACCTCCATCATTAACCCTTGGTTTGTAGAATACACAGCTGACTCCCTGCCAAGGCCTGAAGTCTCTCCAGGTCCGGCTCCTGCCCACCTTCCCAAGAACATCTCTAAAATGCTGCCCCGCACTCCCTCTGTTCCTCCTGCACCCTACTCCTTTGCTACTCCAGCTTTCCATGGCTTTCTGCCGCACGGCCTTTCCACATGCAGCCAGAAAAGCTCTCCCTTTGCCCTCGTGCCTAGTTTACATCTATTTCACTTTCAGGTCTTAGCTCAAATGCTGTTTCCTTAGGGAATCCTCCCATAACGCTCCAGACTAGGTCACACCCCACATTACAGATTTTCTCATCACTGCAGTATCCCTCTTTATTCTCAACACCTTTGTAATTTTATATTGATTTGTGGGATCATTGATTAACACGTACCTTTCCCAACAGACTGGACGTGTCATGAGGGTGGGACAGTGTGTGGCCATTGGTGTATCTCTTTCACCTGATACACAGCAGAGGGGCCAAACAAATGTTGGCTGAATGCATGAATTTTAACATTTCTCCTCATCAAATCACTTTCATGCCTGATAGTCTGAACCACATGGAATTCCCAATATTCAAAAACAGCCATGTTATTTCTTTCGAGAACTGTTTGAATTACTGAGGGTGGAGACCATTTCTGTCTCGTTTCTTGCTGCTTCTGGGCACCTAGGGCGGTAGCCCATGGTCAGGGATCTTTAAATATTTGTTGAATGAATAATTAATGAGGGCAGGCAGGCGTAAGCATATGGTACAGATGAGAAAGCTCAGAGACCTACAGAGGTACAGCATCACAATTTTAGAGCTAAAGGGGCCCTTGGGATCAGCCAGTCTCCTCATCTCCTCATTTTACATGTGGAGAAATGAGGGCTATGCTTTCTAATGAGCGTAATGTATTGGATCAAGAGTGTGCATGTATAATGTATAAGTAAATACACACACATGGGGGTTTCCTTCTCAGAATTTCTTCCTGAGAGACACGAGACCAAAAGATCTTTAGGGCCCACCGAACTCGCGCAGCGTCTTGTTTTGTGGTGGGGGAGACTGAGAGCCACGAAGAGAGTTTGCCCAAGAGCCTTAGCCTGAGTCGGCCTGCGTGAGCTCTGGGTGCAGTGAAGTGGTGCAAGGTTCATGTTTGAACTCCCTGCTGCGATCTGGTGACCCAACAGGCACCACTCTCTCTCCCCCCGCCCCTGAGAAGATGTCCATCTGGATCCAGCCTGTGGCTGGCAGAGCAGGTGAGCAGCTCTGGCTGTTTGTGGGATCATATTTCAGAGCGTCCAGCTGATAAGGAGGCTTTTGTTTGGGCAGCTTCTCGTCCACAGCCAGGTGGCTGGTGACTCAGGGTCGCAGCCCGCTCCCACAGGGGGCAGGTATCTGAGCAGGGACGCCGATTGGGCACAGGGCCACCATGTGCCATGGGAACAGTCATTTCCAGCAGAAAGCCATTCTCAGACTAGCACCAAAGTGGTTGGCTCTTTATAAACCAGCGTCACTTCACTGTGGCCTTTTGCCTGCAGTCAGGATGGGAGGGGCAGAGGGCACCTTGAGGAACTCAAATGCAGCCTCGTAGTTTTACAGATAAGGAGACTGATGCACAGGAAGAGCACGGGGCATTCCATGGTGCCTCCGCAGGCTGACGTCAGAGCGACAGCTGAAATATGGGCCACTTGACACCCACTTCTAACACACCACGCTGCTCAGAGTTTCTTGGGGAAGAAGGCAGAAAAATTCGTTTATTTCCAGTTGACACATAGGAAGGGCGAGTGAAGTTCAGAGATGTGAAATGACTTGCCCAAAGTCACATCGTGAAATAATGATATATTGTTATTATCGCTGCTGTTGCAAACAGTTACGATTGATCTCATTTGATCCCCTCAACAGCAAGTGCCAATTTTATGTCCATTTTGCAGATGAAGAAACTAAACCTCAAGGTCTTACAAAGACTGAGAATAAACCCCGGGTTGTCTTGTCTCCCAAGTTCAGTGTCCCCATCCCACTGGGGGACAAAAATCTCTGACCCCAGGAGCTTGTGCACTGAGCATGGATCCACCAAGCAGGGGAAGCAATGGCATGACCCTCTCCAGTCGTTGACCAGCCTGCATGGCCAGGCTCACCCCCATGAACCCCGCCTTATCACTGAGTGTTGCAGCCTCACACCCTCACGTCTGCTCCAGTACGTGCTGCATCTTTTTCCTAAGTGGAGACTCTCATAGAGTGACACTCTATTACTGGTGATGGGACCCGTACCTGCAAGAGGAAGCCAGAGCTCAGGAATCTCAGGAAGAAACATCATTGTACCTCGTCACTGCAGGGGCCAGATGGTGGGGAAACGGACCCCAAAGTGCAGTGGGAGGAGCATGAGTCTGGAAACCTTCCTTCCCTGGGGAAGCTTATGTATGACCCCCAAAGAAAGGACATCTTGGCAATTACGAGAGTTGGAGGTGGCCTTAAGAGTCTTGTAGTCCTGCCCTCCCTAACTCTTCCTTTTGTGGAAGGACTCCAACAGCCCACAATAGTCGAGTAACTTGCCTATGGTCTTATAAGCAATCAATGCCATAGACGGTGGGTTCATTGTAAAGCATCTGTGGGTCTTAGGAAAAGAAAAATTGCTAATAGGATTGCCATCTACTGCCTGCACCCATCCACACCCCAGAACGCTGGCTGCTCCACCCTGGATCTACAGCATTTATGTCCTGTTAGCAAATCAGCTCTCAAACTACCCCCAGTGGTGGTTTGAAAGCCGGAGCTAAGAGGTCCTAGGTACCTTTGATGTTTCTTATGAGAAACACAAGCACATCCCCTTGTGGTTTGGGCAAGATGCCATCAACATTTACTACTTCCTGCTCTGTCCCAAAGAGCCTGTTGTCTTCCCTTAGCTTGGGACATGTTGGTGCTGTGCCGTCCTGCCACCCACCCTGCCCGGCCCTTCCAGTCCTAAGGAAGGCATCAACTCCCATTCACCAAACAAATGTTAGCGAGGGGTGTTGCATAGTTGGATGCGTTCTGGCTCTGAGGCTAATGAACTTGGGTTTGAATTCTATTCTACTGTCTACCAGCTATATTACCTTGGACAAGTGATTCACTACTCTGAGCCTCAGTGTCCTTATTTGTGACATGGGGACAAAAATCTCTACCTTGGTTGATTGCTGATTCCTGGGGTGACTATTTGGAATGGCTGGACAGTCAGGCACACGTTCAGAAGAAAATCAGTCTGGTGGAGGGAAGGAGGCAAAGAGACACAGGGATTATCCCCCTAATCAAGAACCCTAAGTCTCAGAGCTCATGGGTTCCATTCCCTATTTTAGAGATGGAGAAATAAAGGCTCAGAGAGGGGAAGGCACTTGCCCAAAATCACACAGTGAGTGAGAACCCAGGTCTCCTGAGTCCCAGGGTTCACTTATCTGCCTCAGTAACCTCATAAATGTCAAATTTTCAACTTCATCTGTCTAAGTTTTAGTAATAGTGACAACAATAGTTTGAATGCTTACTATATGCCCACCACTGAGCAAAATGCTGTATGTGTACTATATCATGTAATCCAGTCAACCATCCTTTGAGGTAGTTAGATACCATGACAATTTCCATGTTGTGGATGAGAAAATTAAGGATCAGAGAAGTAAATAACTTGCCTAAACTCACACAACTAGATAGGCCAGAGAAGTGATTTGAATCCCATGTTTGTAACTCTTACTAATTCTTGTTGGGAATACCTGCTCTGCCAATCTCCTGGCAGGGGAAGGAAAGATTAGAAAAGTTAGGACCATCATATAGAAACAAGGAAGTTCCTGACACGCTGGTTCCATTTCTCAGCATGTGGCTCCATTCTGCTCCATCCTGGTGCTACCCTGATACATGAGAGGGAACAGGGCTCAGGAGGTATGTCCCCTAAGACTGCCAGTTGTTTTATTTTTGGGTAAGCAAACTCACTGAGGGAGTTTGATACCACATTAATGTGGCAACCTTCCTGGAAACAAGTTTCCCCAGGGAAGAGAGAAAGAAACAAAGAGAATAAGCCTTTCTTGGTTGATAAATCTGGGGCTTTTAATTGCAGTGCTTACCCATGATAACCCATGTAGGTGCAGCGATGATGCAATCATGGGCATTCTTCACAGGTACAATGCTCCATGTTTGCTGAGAACTTGATTCACACATCCACCCACCCATCCATTCATCATATATTCACTCATCATCTATTCCTGTATCCATTTATTTATCCAACCACTACCCAGTTATCCATCCATCTACCCTGCATCCATCCATTAATCAAGAAACCTTGCTTTCATTTATTTGTTTATTCATTCATTCTCCAACTATTTTTTTCTCCCATTTATCCAGTCACCCACCCATGACCCACCCACCCAACATTAATTTGTGCCTTTCTTCATCATTTTCCTATATTTATGGTAAAGTAAGGTTTATTCATTTTATTTAACAGATGAGAAGAAATAGCATCTCAGATAACTTATTTTCCAAGACCTTACAGAGATAAAGCCTGATTGAAGTTAGTCTCCCAATCTTAACTCTTTCCAAAACACCTACAACATTGTGGTCCCAAAGAATTTAGGCGTCTTCAATTTGCTTTTCTACTATGAGATCTTTTGCTATGGATATTTAAATGCTTCTCCATGTCCATGTCTATCAGAAACAAAGAATCACAACTGGCGTGATCCTCTTTTGATAACTTGTGCAAAGAGATTCCACACATCTCCCTTCAGATTGTCTCCCATACCTTCAGCTCTGAGCTTCTACTATGTGCAAAACATAATAATGAATACAATCTCCTCTGCCCTCAAGTTGCTTACATTCTAGGAGGGGAGACATGTCTATAAATAACTAGCAGTGAGCAGGCAGGACAGGAGTTAATATTCTCCAAAGGGGAATTAAAGTCTGAACAGGTAAAGTGACTTGCCCAAGGTCATACAAGTTAGTTGTCATGCTGTGCAATTTTAGATGTCTCCTAGTCATCACCTAGCTCTATGGCCATTTGTAGATGTTATTTCACTGTATCTTCACCCCAGTCCTATGCGGTAGGTACCATGGTCCCCATTTTGTAGATGGTAGAAGTGAGGTTCAGAGGATTTAAGCACCTTGGCCAAGGTTATCACCTTATAGGGGTCAGAGTTACGATTCTAGCCCAGATGTGCTCGCTGCCATAGCCTTCTCTCTTACCCAACACTCTGTTCGCCAGAGGCGAGACATGGACCACAAGATGTCACTTGTGAGGCCCACCTGTTCTCCTGCTTTCAAGTTTGGAAATGATCACTTCCGTGCAAGCTTACTCCAAGGCTGGGTTCAGGTAGATGAGGAAGGGACTGGCCGGCAGGGAGGCTGAGCTCAGGGCTGGGTGAGGGGTTGCCCAGGGTACTGACAGTCCCCTCCTACACTGGGAAATGACTCAGAAGGAGAATCAGCCAGCAGGAAGTGCCTTTTATGCTACGAGTGCTCTTCCCAGCAAGAAGATTATCAAACCGCGTATGACGTGGGAGAACCCTTCAAGACGAGGAGATAAGAGATGCTGGTAGTTAACCGTGTGTTTTGTTGACCAGAGCTAAATTCACAGATGGCAATGGCAGAGGACCATGAGCTGAATCACTGATGATGGGGAAGGGGCTGAAAGGATAGGTATTTGTTAACTACCAGGATTTCCCACTTCCTTGCACTGACTTGTACAGTGATTCAAAACAGCCTTACATGGTAAGTGAGAACACAAGCCCAGAGAGGTTATTTCACTTGCCCAAGGTTGCCCAGCATGGCAGAGCTCTGGCTGTTGACCATTAGTTCACACAACACGCTACCATGGTAACATCCATCATTCCTGCCTACTGGACACCATTCTCATCTTCAGGAATATCTCTCCCCTCTCCTCCCCTCCCCTCCCCTCCCCTCCCCTCCCCTCCCCTCCCCTCCCCTCTCCTCCTCTCCTCTCCTCTCTTCTCCTCTTCTTTCTTCTCTTCTCCTCTCCTCTCCTATTTCAAACCCAGAGGCAATCTTTTTCTACTCTAGCAAAAATTTTTGCCTTTGTGTTTCTTCGAGACCTTCTCTAAGTCCATCAATCCCCTTCCTCAAAAGGCTTTGACTTTTCCAAAAAGCAGAATCTAAAAACACTCTCATGTTCTTCCTGTTTTCAGTCCTGACACAGGCCTCGCCTGATGCCATGAGAGTAGAGCCCATGATCTGCTTCAATGGCAAAAAAGAAAAGGGGAAAATACAGGGAGGAAAAAAAAAATCACATAGATCAATATCAAAATATCATCCCATCGCACACACAATATCTCTTTTAAGCCCCTTAAGCGTCTGAGATGGCTCCTGTTACCATCTCCCATTAACAGACGAGAAAGCGGAAGTTCAAGGAGGTTATGTGACTTCTCCAAGGTAACAACAGCTAGGAAGTGGATCCAGGGTTCAAGCCCAAGTTTCTAAGGCTCAGGAGTCAAGATTTTCACCACCATGTCCTGCTAACACACTACCTGTGAGAAAAAAACACACATCAAAACTGTCCAGAGAGGAGGAGTGACTTGTTCAAGATCGTTCAGCAGTTAAGCAGAATGGGAGCCAATTTGGGGTTCAGAGGCACGTCGATCAGTACCTACATGGAATGGGTGCCCCCTGCATGTACCTGGGCCTACGCTCAAAGGAGTTACACTCAACACCCAATAATAAATGTGCAGAAAAGAAAGAGTGTCAGTCAAACTGCAGACCTACATGTGTGCATCTGAGTGGATAAGGACAGGATGGTGGGGGTGAGGGAAGATTCCACAGAGTGTCAACAGCTTCAGTTAATTATTAGGGGTTGCCGGAAGCCCTGTGTTGAGATGGCTTCTGGGGCTGTATCTGACATCAGTAGCAAAGAATGTGTTGATCGATTAGTGATGTCTGTCATTGGTGCAGGAAAGGGAAGTGGCATGGTGCATGCTAGATATTTATCTTTCCCGGGAAGAGAACGTTACAGCTTTTGGAAGGATCAAATCAAGTACCAACCACTGAATACTTACTATGCTGTTGGTGCCAGGCTCTTGGCCTTCATCGTTATTTCAATTAATGTTCATCAAAGGACACCCCCACATTTTACAGATGAAAACACAAGAACTTCAGAAAGGTGAAGTCACTTGCTCAAGGCTAAAGAAGCTAGTCACTGGCTAATCAGCTCTGATAACTACTGTTAAATACATAAACCATTAGGTTGATGAATAGAAATGTCAATAGAAGACCAATCCTGGAACCTTTTAATTAGTGTGTGAATGTATATATTTGGCCAGAGGGCATTGTCTTGTTTACTTCCACACACCCAGGAGCTAGCACGAGGCCCAGGACAGAACCAGTACCCCATTCATATTTGCGGAAAACTTTGAATGGGCACTGCGCTACACACCCTAGGAGGCGTGGTTTAGAGAATAAAGAGATTTGGCTACGATACTAGGAAAGCATCTAGTTCAGTGCTTGGCACAAAGTAGGTAAACAATAAATCTCGGTGAAGACAGGGCTCAAGGACCAGCCTGCCCACTACTGATTCACAAGATGCCACACCAAGCAGACACATCTGATGATCTCCTGAGGCACGTCAGGCAGCTGAAGCAGGACAGAGGAACACGCGGGTGTCCTGCTCCAAGGGAGCTATTTCTGGCTCTGTGTTCTGCCAGGATGCCGGGAGCCGGCAGGAGCTCTGCAACTCCAGTCAGGGCAATGCCAGCTCCCTCCTGCCTGGAGCACCTGAAGCCATGGAGGAGGGGGAGGCAGTGGGATGGGTGGCGTCAGGGAGCCCAGTCTTCTCCTAGTGCGTCTTTCCCCAGCCGTGTCCCTCCTTTGTTACGTTTGGGGGGTGACTTATCTGCAGAGTTGGCGTATTGCATTTTTAAAGAGTTTTACATCATGAAATCACTGTGAGGTGGGTAGACTTATCTTTTTTCCATTTCACAGATGAGAAAACTAAGACTGATAGAGTTCCGTATAGTAACAGTAACAACTACACCAACAGTGTAAGTTGGACATTGTACTAAGCATTTCGTGTATACTAACTCATTAAAGCTTCACCGTGCCCCAGGAGATGGGGAACCTTATCTCTGCTTTGTACATGAGGAAACTGAGGTTCAGAGCGGTCTGGACTTCATCAAACCCAGTCCTGTTTGATTCCCAAGCCCATGAGCTTAATCTCCACGCAATACCGCCTCCTTGTCAATCAACGAATTCACTTATTGAGTAATAACCTGCATTGATGCAGTGTTTTCCATTTTCCAAATACTTTATGTTTATCTGGGCCTCTGAGCTGTGCTCTAATGCTATTCGGTAGGTAGAACAGGGATTCTTTTCTCTTGACAGCTTTTGACACATCAAAAACGGTACCTAGGCTTGGGAAGTTACTTTCTGCTCTGCACTGTACTCTATAAAGTATGTAGGACATATGATGCTTTGAACAGTACAGCAAAGTCACCCGTCCTCTACTCTAGTTCACTTCCCCAAGCCTCGGTTTTATCACCTCTAAAATGGGGGAAATGATTTTCTTCCAAGATTCCAGGAGGCATTGGAGATGATCATTTGGGAAAGAACCTAGCCCACCTGGCACGTCACAGAAGCATCCAGTGACACACTGCGGAGTCTGCCATTTTGTAGGAGTGAGCAAATGCTTCTCCTTCTGCTTCTCTTTGAGGACAGGAATACAGTGACCGGCTCGAGTTCACCTCGTCATCTGTAACTGAGCAGTAGCACCAAGTTTATTCTTCGTATCTTCTTCTTATCCTGGTCACTGGAAAGGAAGAGACTCCGACCCAGGAGCCATGGAATCTCTACTGTATTTAATCCCAGTGGACGCTGTGTTTCTGGTCACTGGTCCTGGGCTAAAGACCTCAGTGTGTTGATCTCCACTTGGGCAAAGCCAGTGCTTTCACCAGGATTGGGTTAAACTCTTTCTAGGTGCAAGAGGCATCTCTGGGGAAATAGAGGCAAAAAGAAGAACACAGAGAATGTATTTCCCGTTGGAACATAGATGTTATGATTACAAGTCATCTAGCCATTCACAGCCCTCTTTGGAGGCTGTAATTATGTTTGTACTGAGCGTTCTCAAGAAACCGCTAGACATGGAGGCATTTCGCCAGAGCCTAAACTAAGTAGAAGCTTAGCACAGTCCATAGTCATGGGATTTTTTTTGACCAGTGAGGGGACCTGGGAGGCCAGTACCACTGGAGAGATGGGGACTTCCTTACACCTCCCATCTTCTTTCTTATGACTCCCTCAGACCACTAGAATCTATACCCAGCACTCCTCTCTAGGAAGCATATTCTGTGACTCTTAACAGTGCCCGCTGGCTGCATGGCTGTTTGGACTCGAAGAATAGGCAGAATGGATGCCATCTTGGATGTTGCAAGAAGGTCATTAAATGGGAATAGTGTAGCTAGGGTAACAAGATTGGCACTATAACAGACAAACCCTCGGATCTCAGTGGCTTCCTGTGATCCAATCGTTTCTTGTTCATATCTTAGTCCTATGTGGGTTGAAGGAGGGTTTTTCCATACAGAGACCCACCTCCATGATATGGCTTCAAGGTTATGTGGCGTGATCCAGCTGGAAGATGAGGAAAGTGTACCAAAGTGGAGGGGTCCTACTTGTTCTTAACTATCTCAGCCTGGAAGGGACCTGACACTTCTATTTACGTGCCATTGGTGAAAGCCAGTCACAAGGTCCCACCCGAGTGCTAAGAGAACTGGAAAGTGTAATCTATACCATGTCTGGATGGAAAGGGAAGGCTCCCATAAACAGAAATTGCCTTTCATTCTTGGAATCACATACTAGGGTGAACTCTGAAGCCTCTCTGATAAGTTCTTTCTCCATATGTGAGGAAGAGAACAGGAAAAATAACGGTTACTATTTCTTGAGAATTTACTATGGTCCAGGCACTGTGCTAAACTCTTCACATGCGTTAGCATGTTTCATATACGAACTCTGTCAATGTCAAGTATATATTGTAATTCCTGTTTTATAGACCAGTAAAGTGCCAAAGAGAGGAGGTAATTGATCAAGATCATGCAGCTGGTCCCTGCTGGAGCCAGGATGCGAACCGAGGTCGAATTCTAAAGTCAGGGCTCTCTGGTCATTAGATCACACTGCCTGTGGGAAGTACAACTTTCAAAGTGTGGTTTGGAGAAGCAAACGTGGTGATAAAGTATGAGGCCAGTGCCTGGCCAACCGTCAATGCTTATTAAACTAGTTACGAACAAAGAAAGCAAGAAAAGAAAAATCTCAACTCTCAGAAAGTTTCTCCTTGGTCTTTGGGAAGTAATCTCCCCAGATTGTTTTTTCCTTTACAAATTGTTAGCTCATTTATTCACTTACACGGGCAGTAACATATTTATTGAGAGTGTTGTATGTGCCAGACGTGGCACTGGACCCTTAGGATGTGACAATGAACTAGATACAGTCTCTGCTCTCAAGGAGCAGAGTGAGGGGATGGGAGGGCTTCATCCTCCCCAAATTCTGGGGGATTCTGAGAAAGGACAACAGCATTGTCAGAAACTTGGGGTCTGATTGGCCATTTGCTGTGGGATGGACACCCAGTGGATTGGAAGGGTCTGTTTCCAGTTCCTAGGGTACACCAAGTCAGGAATAAGGGACTGTAATATTTTTATTTAGAACTTTCTAGAAAGTTTTTCCTTTCCCTTATAGGAACAGAGCCTTACCTCCATACCAATGAGGACCACAGTAGACACAGTTATATTTCTCAGTTACTCCAGACACTATAATAGATGCAAGGCTAGCATATGATTCTCGGAGAACGCATCTCAGCCCTTCTGTGGGATGAGGTGCAGGGAGGGAACTCTCACTGGCTCTGGTGAGAAAGGCCATGCTGGACAGGCATAGTAATAGTAACACCCAGCATTTGCTGAGGGTTTGCCCGAATGCCCGGTCCTGTGCTAAGCACTCTCTAGGAGTTGTATTATTTAATCCTCACAACCACCCAAACAGTGGGTACATTTTCATCCTCCTCATTTTACAATTAGAAACCTGGGGCTCAGAGAAATGACAGCACTCATAACGGTTACAAGGCTCACAAAGAATGAAGCAGGGTTTTGAATCCCAGGCCCCTAACTATTATACCACATTGCTACCCATCATCTCTGTGTAGCTAGATCTGGGTCCCAGAGACGAAGGGAATTGGGGTAAAGCCTGTGTTCAGAAACCAGGGTTAAGTGGAGTGAACTCACCCACCTGGGCTGCATTTTCCGTCTCTCCTTACTCCCCAATCACAGTGTCATCCAATCAACACCCTAAGCTGCATGGCTCTGTCCCCTCACAGATTCCAGCAGCTCCCCAGCCTCCAGAGTTCTCTGGCACCCTTGATTCTCTCGGGGAGATGCCGCAAAAGATCGAAGTTAGCAATTGTGTAGCTTACTGACTATCAAAAATGAGGGCAATTTTATGTATATTTTCGGTTTCTATTTCCCCTAGTTCAGGGGTGTCCAAACTTTTTTCAACGTTTTTCACCAAGCGCCATATGCGGTAAAATACACAAACAGCCGGGCCACTCACTCGAGGTGAAGTACGTATTGCCTCACTTGGTTTATTTAAGTAAACTAAATATACTTTTGGAATTTGCTGCGGGCCAATTAACAATGGATCATGGGCCGCAGTTGGCCCGCGGGCTGCAGTTTGGACACCCGTGCCCTAGTTGCTTTCCCTCAAGGGTTTGGGATTGTGATGTAGGTGAGCTGGGAGGCCACCCCTAAAAATGAGATATTTTCTATGCGTGGATACCTAGATGTGGCTAAGGCAACATACCCAGCACAGCTCCAGCAGGAAGCCCTCTTAGTGGGCAGTGGGGAGACCTGTCCTCCCAGGTCACTTCTGAGCTTGTTGTAATGGCCTGACGTCAGTCACTTTGATGGATGCCCTCCACTTTCCTATCATTGGGACCTTTGGACCTCTCAACCCCCTGGCCCCTAAGTCTGGCGAAGCAAACCATCATAGAGAAAGTGCTGAATGATCTTTCTGTTCTCTCTACAGAGGGGACAATATTACAAAATTGTCATATGAAGAGGCAACCAGAATTGCAGCCAAACAATCTAGGGAATAAAGTAGGAGAGTAGTGTTTCAGGCTGTTAATTTAAAAATATGTTGTATTCTAGGTTTGAGGTGTTGGTGGGTTTTCTCAGCTTTTAAAAATGTATCGTGTGTTACTTATCCTCTCATTCTAAATATTCACTTTGGTACCTATTTTCATTTTTGAGATTTCATATACTTTTTCTTAAACAGGCACCCCCCCCAAAAAAAAATCCCCTGTAAGTTTCAGGCCCCCACACCTGTCTATGTCCCTGGTTCTAAGATTCTGAGCTCTTAAGATTCACTGGTTTTTATGGTCCATGGAACCAAGGTTTGTCATCAGCTCAGCCCTTTGGGGTCACTCTCGCCTTCCATTGGACATTGTCCATTAGGACATTTGAAACCTAGACTTCACAATCCTAGAAGTCCCCCCATTGGTCCCCCAAACATGTATGGACCAGGACTGTGAATTCTACATTCATTTGGGTTTCTCTGTGTTTCCATCCCACGGCTGACAGATGTGATGAGGGAGCTAGGCAGGTCATGGTCAGCCAGGACTGCTCCTCCCGACTTACAGGCAAGGAAACTGGCCCCAGTGTAGCAGCCACTGGTCCGAGCCTTCTCAGCCAGTCAGCCAACAGCCAGGACTCAAATCAATGAACAGAAGACCTTTCCTCTACTGGCTGCTCCCCAGGGAAGGTCCTCTGCGTCCTGCTGAGGAAGAAGTGGGGGATGATTTCCAGTGCCTGGAAAACACAAATGTCCCAGTTCTGACCACGCCACAGCTTCTTCCAGGATCTAGTTTCCTTTGTCCCCTTGGCGGCACCCCAGGCTCCCCCTCCATTATGATTTCGCTGTATTTCAGAGACACCCAACTGGTTTACCCAAAGATGACAAACACTGCTAGCAGCGTCATAGTCCCTGCGGCTGCAGATTCCCCTGTTTGCAGATGCACAAAAGCCTAATTCAAAATAAACACCATGAAAGTTTTACAGCAGTCTTCCCCATGTAGGCTCTCCAAACTCTAGCTGACTCTGGGGAAGAGGAGAGGGGACTGCCTTCTGGAATTCTCAGCTAGAAGCTCTGGGTCCTTAACACTTTCCTGTCCTGAGCCTGGAGAGGATGGATCCAAGTCTGTCAAAGCTGAAGGGGCTCCATTTTATAGATGGGAAAACTGAGAGCCCTTCTGAGATGATAAATGGAATAGTCTCTGGGGGAGAGCATAGTGTGGAGGTTCCCAAACTTGGCTGCGTCGTGGACTCAATCACCTGGGGATCTTTAAAAAATACTGATGCTTGGGCCCCACCCATGCCAGACATTCTGATTTAATTGTTTTAAGGTGATACCTGGGCGTCATGATTTTTTCAACGCTCCTTAGGTGATTCTAATGTGCAGGACTGATTGGGAACTGCTAGCACGGTGGTGCGGGGTTCGCTAGAACTCTATTTGAATCTTAGTTCCGTCCACTGCTTCCTAACTGTGTCCTTGAGCCAGTGATTTCATTCATGTGAGTCTGTCTCCTTCATCTGTAAATTGATGCTAATAGTAATATCTACTTCAGATAGGGTCAGAGTGGGAATTAAATGAGATAATAATATACGTTGAGTGCTTAAAGCAATGCCTATCATGGTGTAAGTGACTGGTATATATTGGTTTTATTATTGTTATTGCCGTTTTATCACTAATATATATCACCATTCCAAGTCCCCAGGTCGGGAAAGGGAAGATCGAATTACAAGTCCACTGATGGATGAATTAATATTCGGGAGACCTGATTCTTTTTATTTTTGCCTGTTCTGATAGCAAATGAGCTGTGTGACCTTGGGCGAACCTCTTAACCTCTCTGAGTGTAGTTGCCGCACTTGCCAGATGGGTCTCACAGCTCCTGGCCATCTACTGTCCAGAGGAGTTGTGAGATTCCAATAAGATAATGGATTCGAATGAGCCTTGAAAACTGGAATGCACCAGAAGAATTTGAGATATTATGATTATGAAGGCCATTTCGTTCCCCTCGTGCCCTGGCTGGCCCATCTGTTCTGGGAGCTTCTGGGTCTCTCTCTGCCTCCTTTGGCTGGCAGTCCTGAGCTGCTTGGCCTGACATTTGGGCAGTTTCCAGGGAGGATCCTGTCCCTACTCCATCTGCCCCTCCAGTTAACTCTTTCCTCTCCAGTCTTTTGGTCCACCAGGACCAATGTCTGCCCCTAGAGTGTGTGGTGATGGTGTACAAAGAGATACTCCCCTTGTTCTTTTTCCTGGGATCGGGAAGTAGCCAGGGCTTTTGGATTTCCCACAATGGAAGAGCTGGAAGGTCCCTGAGACCTTCTTCAGAGACCAGCAGATGAGGCAAAGTGGAGCGGGAGAGCTGGGATCCGATGGCCTGCCATGTGCTGTTCTCCTGCCCACCTCCATTCTTGCCCATTGCCCTGCACTCTTGGTGAGGGGCCAAGAAATAGGAGCCTCATTTAGCTTGTTTCTCTTGGAGGAGTTAGTGCCTCTGCAAGGGTATCAGAGCACGGGGGATTTGCTGCTGCTTCCCCCAGGAGCCTGGGCTTTCTCCCAAGGAGAATTTGTGTCCCTCAAGTCACTTGGCCCCTCTGAGACTCAATGTCCTCAGCTATACAATGGGAAAACCACCACCACGTCTCTTGGTCAAATGCGACCAGAAGTGAGAAGGTTTGTAACCTCTATTGCTTCCATGCAGATTGCTGCTGTGGGGATGGGAGGGAGATGTGATGATTCTGCCAGGCCAGGTTCCCTGGCTGGAGACAGAGGCCAAGGCAAGGGCGTCTGGGCTGCTCTGAGCGGTGTGTGCACTGGGGTGGAGGGTGGGGGGCGGTTGGGAGGAGCCTGGGAGAAGGCAGGGCCTGCCTGGGATTGGCAGCTGCTGGCCTGCTGGCAGATGGTCTCCTAAGTGGGCCACCCCAGGGTCAGCTTTATGGATTTGCACATTAACCCTTCCCTCCCCAGCAGCCCTCCCACGGTGGTTCTTTAGGACTTTGACCCCATGCGCAGGAGTGCTGGGTCTCTAACTGAACTGTGGACTTCACCCTGGCTCCCATCTTGTCACTCCCCCCACTGCCCCACGAGACAAACCATCCTTTGCGTGTGTCGGGCACCATGCTGTGTGCAGTGGCTGGCTCTGGATCCTCACAACACTCAGGGCTGGGCAAGACTGATGACAGAACACCCTTTTAATACTGGTCCCTGGGATGAATCCTAATTCATACTCCAAAAGTGAAAGTATCACTGCACAGAGCAACCACCATGAATATTTTGGAGTTTATTGTTCTGGGATCACCAACTCTTATTCTCTCTCATTTCCTTATCTTACTCTTTCTCTCGTGCGCTATGTCTTAATATGGAATGATGCTGGGCACGTTTTGTTTTATTTATTTATTTATTTATTTTTAAATTTTTATTTATTTATTTATTTTTTTAATTAGTTTCAGGTGCACAAGACAAAGCAAAACTTAGACGTTTATCATTTATATCCCTCACACTGTGTGAACCCCCCTCCCCCCATCCACTATCCCTCTGTACGTTCCCAAAACCTCTCACCTTCCCCTTATCCCCACCCCCCCGCCCCTCTAGCAACCCTCTGTTTTTCCTCCATGTTTCACATGGATGGACCTAGAGAACATTATGTTAAGTGAAATAAGTCAGAAAGAGAAAGACAAATACCATATGATCTCACTTATATGCGGAATCTAAAGAAAAGAATAAGTGAATGTTTTATTTTTTTAATTTCAGTCTGAGTGCCTTCCCATGTCAGCAAATATCTGTTCACCTCATCATTTTTAATGCCTGTTTAGTAGTACATCACAGGCATTTGTCAAAAGTAATTTCCCTTCCTCCATTGTTGGCTGACATCACAGGATAGAGGAGGAAACAAATTCAGAGAGGTTCAATGACTTGCCAAAGGCCACACAGCTTGTAAATAAGCTTGAACTTGAATTTTGGTCTTGGGGCCTGAAATTCAGTTCTTTTTTAGGGTAAAAGAAGTGAGGGGTTAAGAGTGCTGCTTCTCTAAACCATTAGGAACCCAACTTCACTCAAAAGGGTGTCCAGACAAGACTTGTTTGTTGATTGTTCTGTTCGTTCAGTTCTGGGTTAGAATCTCTCTGAGCTTCAATTTCTTCAGCCATTAAATAAAGCTATGAAGACCTAGCTTATCAGGCCATTGCGAGGATTAGATTAGGTAAGAAATTTTCTGTCCAGTAGGTGATACATAGTGGGGGCTCAGCAAGGAGGTTAACACTATGCCCTTGCTGCTAGACTTTTTGGTATTATTACTTACAAGGATATTATTAATATTGTCTAATACCTATTAGCATTATCTAATATCATCTAATGTTATCTAATATGTAATAATATTAGAGCTGTAATAGTAGTACTAGCCCCAGTCCAGGGTCTGTAAGACTTCCAGCAAGTCCCTTCTCCTCCCTGGGCCTCAGTTTACCCATCCGGAAGCAGGGTGCTGTCCTTGATGATTTCTGAGGGTGATTCTATTCCCCCCTCCTAGCTCCCTGTGAGGACACATGTTAACCCCTTGTGGGCTGTGAGCTGGTCTTGGCTCCCCTCCCCCACCAGTCAGAGCCAACTGGCCGCCCCTCCCCCACCAGCTCTTTGGGCCTTTGACACTAATTGATATGGAGTTTCCCTCTCTAATCCTGCCTCTGCCTCCAGGGCCCTTGTTCCTAGGGCATCTGCTTGGTGAGAGGAGGAGGAGGCAGGGCCTACTGGCACCCGCCTGTCTGCCATCTGCTCCCCTTCCCCTCCCCCCTCTCAGTACCACCAAGAAAAATCTGTAATGAATCCATGTCCCTCCTCCCCCACCCAAGGGGGTGGGGTGAGACCAGGCACATGCTGGCTGTGCACACACACACACACACACACACACACACACACACAGCTTGTAGACACGATTATTCTCAAAGCTTTTGTGAGGCCCTCCCAGGCCTGCTCCAGCTGAACAGCTGCCGGGAGGCTCAGGACCAGGATCCTAACGGGAGGGGAACGTTCATTATCCAACCGAATGGCACCTTTGGCAGCCCCAGGGGCCTGGACAAGATGGGGGCGGGAGAGGTGGGCCGGGGAGAGAAAGACAATTAAATAAGAGAATCAGGGGCAAGAGAGGGATGGGACACACTCGCTAATGGGGAGCCATGGCAGGAGATTCACAGCAGCTCCCAGCCTCAGAGAGTGGGGGGTCAAAGAAAAGATTTGGAAAAGTTACGATTTTCTTCTATCCTGAACCCATCCGCTCTGGGTGACTTCCTCTCACTCATCTATGCCATCAGGGCTGCCTTCTAACGCCTGGTGTCCAGAGCAGGACTTCGGACTCTGCACAACCGGCTTCTAACTCTCCTCTGCTCCTTGCTGGCTGTGTGACCTGGAGCCAATGACTTCACCTCTCTGAGCCTTGAGGTTCTTCTGTGTAAAATGGACATAATAGTAATAGCTACTCACAGGGTTAAATAAGATAAGATCATTTATTCAAAGTGCAACTGTTTATTGAGTACTTGTTGCATACCAGGTACTATGCTAGGAGTCAAAGACACGAGAGAACCTATGACAGATTGGGGGGTGTGGGGGTCGGGTGGGGGTCGGGAGATACAGACAATAAACAAGAAAACCAACTAATAAAAACATGGATTGTGAATAGGACCCAAACACCCATTGCTTCAAGCAACTTTTCCAGGTGTTTCCGCTAGTGCTCAGGTCAGTCAGAACAATTTTTTTCTCTTTAGCTTGGTTAGTTTCTGAGCTGATGTGTGTCTCCTTTCGCAACTCTGTGCTCTTACGTTTCATGACTTTGCCAGTGGGAGTATCTCTGCATCAGAACAGCTTCAAGCTACCCATCTTCCCAGCACCCAGCACATAGTAGATGCTCAGAAAACATGTCCTGGGGTGAACTGCTCAGATACCCTACGTAAATTAAGTGGTTGGAGGTAAAAAGTACCGGCCCTTTCGTAGAAGGCCAAAGAGGGGCTTATCCACTTTAAACACTGCTGATGACAAGTGTCACTGCTGAAGAAAGGGAGTGGGGAGTGGGTGGATGTATAGCTTTATCTCTGCGGCTTATGTATTTCATGAAAATGCTTTTATAAATTACAAGATTTTCCCCTGTATTAGTTATGTATATAAACATTAATTTAAAAGAAATAGGTGGAGGGCTCATAAATTGCACCTCCTGCCTTCCCGCGGGATTAGGCAGGAGCAGTTGCTCAGAGGGAGGAACACGTGATTAGAGTCTCAGTCTTCTCATCTGTAAAATAAGGAGACTACTGCCTCCTCCAGGCAGGCTGCTGTCAGTCTTAGGCATCTTGGTGCAAATGGCATGGGCTTTGAAATGAACAGATCTGGTTTCAGATGTCCACTGGGCATCCTTGGGCAGACCACCTCCCTTTCCTAAGCTTTTTCCTCATCAGTAAAAGGGGAATGCTGACAAGACCCCCCCTCAGATGTTGGATTTGCACCTTGGGATTACTTAAGATAATAAAGCGTCAGCAGTGTCCTGATATGGTTAAGTGTTCAGTAAATGGTAGCTAGGATGCTTTTGGTTGCAGTGTTTGTAAACTGTACCTTAGCCAATATCCTGATATAAGCCAATAGTATTTACATGGGGAAGAGGGTCAGAGTTTTTCTTTTTCATTTCCCTGGAAGGCCAGCTGAATGGGCACGATTCATTCATTTGTGCAGCAAGCATTTACCATATGCTCACGATGGGCCACTTCCTTTGGATAGAGAAAAAGCAAACACAAAGTCCGCCCATGGGGAGCTCCAGTACTCCATCGTCACCTGGCATCTGAGCTGGGACTCACCAGGTGTCTTCTCATCAGGGTTCCCATGACAAAATTCCCAGGAGGACATCCCTGACTTAGCAACATTCCTTGGGGACAGAGCTTTCCGTGAACTGTACTCTGCTACCCATCTTCCCTGCCTCCATTGTGAGCCTTCTCCACCTGTTGTTCTTTTCCCACTTTGGAAACGTAGGGCAAATTGATCGTCTTAAGAACACCGTTTTCTCTTTATCCACCAGCAACCCTCTCCGCCCCCACCCCAGGATGATGTTTGTTTGCAGCTGCAGCCCTCCCTTCCTTTTCCCGCTGCAGGCCTGCTTACTGGACCAACGTCTTCCTTCGATCCCACTATGGCCTCCATCTTTCCTATCTGACCCTTGATTCTTGACTGTTTCCTGGCAAAGTTCCTGTATTGTTTTTTGTCATCTGTTTCTCACTTAGGTGCTTAGGCATTTCTAGTTTTCTTGTCTTGTTGATAATACCTCCCCTGCTTAATGGTTTCCTCTGTTGACCTCAGCTAGGTCTCTGTTTACTCCTACCCAAGAGGGAGACTGACGCAATTACCTTCTCAACTTTAGGGAAGGTGTGAGAGAAACCAGGTATTTAATAGCGTGGACCCAGAAGGCAATGTTATGTACTCCCAGCATGCACTGGGCTACAGGTGGCATTAACAGAAGGGCAGGTGAAAACTGGATCAGCCTCTAACATCTCCAGATATACCTTCATGGTGGGGAAGCATCATTATCATTTTTTTAGCTAAGTAAGTGACATGATCTCTAAGAATATCAGCTCGATGTTTACGCATGACTTACAAACAAAACCCATGACTTACAAACAAAACCCATGACTTACAAACAAAGCCCATGACTTACAAACAAAACCAAGTTTGGAACCAAACAATGAAGCTGCTTACTTCTCTGTACCAGGTTTGCTCCTCCAGAAGCATAAAGAACATCAACAATGACAATCCCACCCACAAACCCATAGCATCTCCAGTTCAGTGATGAGAAAATCAGGCCCAGAGAGGTTGAGGAATTAACCCAAGGTAACACAGGCATAAATAGAACATCAACTGGGGTTGGATTCAGATGATCCAATTTCCAGATTTCAAGTTCAGTACTGAATCATCTGCTTTTATGCTAAATATTTTTAAGCAAGTTTTAATCATAAAAGTAACACATGGTAATCGTTTATCAAAAGCACCGCAGAAGTATACAAAAGTGAGAGTCCTTTCATCTTAATTCTCTACTCCCGATGGAGGAAACATACTTGTGCTATCGTGCCTTCTTACACATTCTTCCAGAAGCGTTTCATACGAAAATACAATACGTTACACTGGGAAACTTGCCTTTTCTTTTTAAATTTGCACCTTGGGTACAAATTTATTATATTACTATACTTAGAGCTGCCCCGTTCTTTTTGTAAATAGCTGCATTGTATTCTATTGTATACACATATCCTTTATTTAATCACTGTTCTCTTGATTCACAATCAGGTTGTTTTCAGAATTTTTGCTAAAACAATACTCCAATAAGCATTTTCATATATCTTTGCCCACTTTGGGGATATATATTCTATAAATGGAATTGTTATAAATTTCTAGAAGGAGATATTGCCCAATTGCCCTACCTAAACTCTCCACTCTCTGTTCCCTAAGCTATGAAAGTCTTTTTCCCTGACCTTTACAAAATCCGGGGTGATCAAACCCTTTCATCTATGCCAGTCTATGCTTGTTTTAATTTCCCTTCCTTTTATCATGAGTGAGGACCCACATCTCTGCATCTTTATTGGCCAGTTGGGAGTTTTCTGGATTGCTTTGCTTCTTCATCCACTTCCTGGAATTGGGTCTTTCTTTTCTTTTTTAATTTAAAAGAGCTCTTTGTATATTAAGGACATTATTCTTCTATCTGTCACGCGTGTTGTCTCTTAAACTGTTTTGTTGTGGTGGTTCTTTTCTGATGAGGATAGAGATTCAGAGGAGCCTAAAAAAAAATACTGTAAGTAGCTTTTGGAGAAGGGACAGGAAGTGAAGCTAGATTCTAGCTCCCTCCCCAGGCTTCGCTCTCTACTAAGAATGACTTGCTGGAACAGATGGAGAGTCTGAGTCAGAACAGGTATGAGAATCTAATCTCTCCTCCTGCTGGACCTGGGTTCAAACGAGGGCATGCATCTAGAGGAAAGAAAAAGCGTCTGCAAGGGGCAGGCCACTGTTTCCCAGATCCAAGCTCCGGTTGGCAGCCTGGTCCCTTTTCCCAAAATGCCACTCCTTGTTTTTAAAGACCAGACACAGGTAGCATAGGGCCCACAGGAACCCTATAATTTTAACATGTAGGAAGGCACAAGAAGTGTGTGTGGGGGGTTCCTTCTGGGACTGTTCAGCTTCAGAAGGTGGCGATGGGATGGGCATTCTCTGCTTACCGAGCACATCATGGCCACTGGCTTTTTGGTGAAACCCTCCAACCTATTACACGGAGAGTACCCTGCTACCCCGCTTCTAGTCTGGAGAGACCCTCAGACATGTGCCCAAATTCTGCTCAAGAAATTTGTCGAAGACAAAGCAATTGGATGTTTATTGCAGCATTCATGTAATTGAGAAATTAGAAACACCCTGAGTGTCCAACCATGGGACTTTATAAATAATAAATTGGGACTTACCCAAAAGATGGAATGCAAGGAAGCAAGGAAGAGGGATGCATTGGGGCATGGAAGAAGGACCAAGGTGTCTGCTCAGTGAAAAATGCCCGCTGCAGGTGACATGTGTACAGAATAATGCTTAGGACTGCAGGGCCACCTTGGCGCCCACAACATGTAGTCGCTCCATCAGCAAATCCATCAGGTATAACTAGAGGCTGAATGTCTTCTTCTCCATCCCCACGGCCACGGAACTAGGCAGAACTGCCATTGTCTCTCACCTGGACTCACAGGGACGGTCTCCCCGTTCTCCCACTCGCGCCCCTCCAAGCTGTGCTGCATGCGGCCACCGCTCTTTAAAATCAGGCCAGTTGGTGTCATTCCTCTGCTCAAAACCCGCACTGCTGCAGGAGGAATGAAATCCCAAGCTCCTGGCAATGACCCTGCCTCTTCTTATTCCTTCCTGTCTCCCCACGTGCCCCCTTCTATCCCCCTCCCTGTGCTGCTCCAGCCACGGGGGTCTCCTTACTGGCCCTCCAACACATTATGCTCAGCCCAGACTTGGGGGCTTCCTACTTCACCCTGGGCTGCTTCTCCCCCAGGTTTGTGCATGGCCAGGTCTTCTGAATTCTTCCAATTTCAGCAAAAATGTCACTTCCTCTGTGAGGCCCTCTCTGACTACCTGTAATGGGTTGAATAGTTTCACCTCCCAACCCCCAAAGTCATGTTCACCCGAAACCTCTAAATGTTACATTATTTGGAAATAGGGCCACTGAAGATGTAATTTAAGATAAGGTCATACTGGAGTAGGCTGTGCCCTGAATTCGATATGACTGGTGTCCTTCTAAAAAGAGAAGAGACAGAGACACAGAGGGAAGGCGGTCAGCGGAAGGCAGAGGCCGAGATTAGACATTGCAGCTGCAAGCCAAGGAACGTTAGCGCCACCAGAAACTGGAGGAGGCAAGGCTTACTCCCCTAGAGACTTTGGGGAGAGGATGGTCCTGCCAGTGCCTGGATTTTGGACTTCTGGCCTCCAGAACTGTGACAGAATAAATGTCTGTTGTTTTAAGCACCCCTGGTTTGGGGTGCGTTATTATGGCGGTCTCAGGAAACTAACAACCCCCCCCCCCAACATTTCCCAATACAGTAACACTTGGACATTATTCTCTGTCAGAGGACCCTTCATACAGATGAACAAGATGTGGTCTTTGCTCTCAAGAGTTCAGGGTTTAGTAATAGATTGTGTGTGTGTTGGGGGGGGGGGGGGTTAAGAAAAAAGAAATAAACAGACTGTTGCACTTCCCCAGAAGAAACTAAGTATCAAATCAGGAATTATGAAAATCATACAACTCAGACTTTTTATTTATTTTTTTTTGTCTGCCGGGAGACTCAGACCCAAGTTTGTGAATTAACACTAGGAACCCTGGGAAAGGATATGCCTTACAAATCCGTGCTCTGTTTTCCCCTCCATCACTTTAACTACGGAGTGTCATTTATTGTTCTTAATTCTGACTTTGCATTCTTTTTTGTATTTTTACTTGCTTCACTGTGTTTTGAGGGGCATATTGGCAGAATGCAGCCAGGCAGCCCACGTCTGCATCCCAGCTCTGCCACTTACTGGCATTGTGACCTTAGTCAAGTTACTTCACGTCTCTGTACCTCAGTTTCCTCATCTGAAAAATGGGGATAAGATAGAACCTCATAGGGTTGTGGTGAGGATTGAATGAGATAATATTTGTAAATACTTTGGCGTCTAGAACATGGTAAGTACTATTATGCTTGTTAAATAAATAGCCAACTCTAATATCCTCAATGAAATAAAAAATTCCTTAATATGGGAGACATACCATCTACAACCTAGACTACGTGCTCCTTGGGGCTGTTTTATTTCACTTTGTATCTCTAGCTCCTACGTCTGGCACATGATAGCTGCCTGGTAAATCTTGGATGGATGGATGGATGGATGGATGGATGGATGGATGGATGGATGGATGGATGGAAGAAACCTAGATCTTCCAACCATTAAGTGCATGATAGTAGACAAGGCATTCTCCCTTTCTGGACTTCACTCTCCCCCATCTGGAAACTGACACACCTCTAAGGTGTCTTCCCGTTCTAAAGTTCCCTGCTTCTATGCCCGAAACGGCACATTCGCACCCATTTCCTTGGGTGAGGCATTGCCCTGTCTCTGGGTGCTTTCTTCTGGAGCTTTTCCCTTAAGACTAGGGACGTTGGTGTTTGGGCAGAGGATTCAGCACATGCTTGGTGGGCAGGCAGCTGCTGTGCTTCCTGAGCTGGGAAAGCAGGGAGGGAGGCAGGAGGCAGGGTGGAGAGGTGGAGGGTTCTGGGCAGCAGTGTGGAGACATCTGTGAGTGTGTGTGGCTCTGCAAGTTTTGAAACTGGGAGACTAGACTCTTGGGAACTTGGAGAGTCTTAAAAGCAACAAAGAAGGAGTCGAGTTCAATGAAAGGGGAGTCAAGTGTGGTTTCTGGCATCCTTGGGGGGAGGGGTCCATCTCATCTTCGCTCTAGCAGAGGCCTCCTTCACCCCCATGCTTCCCACCCTTGACAGGCTCAGTCATTTCAATAGTGAACTGGTTCTGCTTCACTCCTCTCAGCCCCTGAGCTCCCACCTACTTACCAAACTGCAGCTCTGCTCTGCACTCAGGCTAACCCGGGTTCAAGTCCTGACTCTGCCACTTACCAGCTGTGTGACCTCGGGCAAGTTCCGTAACCCACCTGAACCCCGATCTCCTCATCATTAACACGGGGGAGAATGACTCAGTAGGGTTTTTGTGAATAGTAAATAAAATAATGTCAACAGAAGGCTGAGCACAGTATTAGGACATAGTATGAGTTCAAAACATGATGGCCATTGTATTAAGTTGGTGCAAAAGTAATTGCAGTTTTTGCAATTATTTTTAACCTTTTAAACCACACTTAAGTTTGCACCAACCTAATAATTATCTTGAGGAAAAGAGAAGCAGAGAGAGAGACACACACGCACACAGAGACAGAGAGAGAGAGAAGGGCAGGGAGGGAGAGAGAAATGCATTTGTTCAGACACCCAAAGAATGAAAATTGGAATGAATGGGTTTAATTGAAAATATTGGGAGGCCACTAGTATTGAAAAAAGCCCTGTGCTCAGTACTCCAGAGTAACGGAAAGAACCACTCTATCTAATAGGCATTGTTGTAATCTAGGAATTTTATATCCTAGATTTATTTAAAGTGGAGCGCCCTTACTCTCAAGTTCCCTAGGAGTCATGAGAATCTTGCTGAAGGTTTTGAGGCATCCCTCTTGCCATCTCTCACCCCCAGCGGTGGCTAAAGTTCGTGTGTCTCCTTTAGGATGGTTTGGATACAAGAATCTGAAACTTAGTCAGTGACACTTGAGTAGAAAGGGTTTATGCCAGGAAAATCTCCAGATCCCAATTGCTCCGAATCCCAGATTCAGCTCCCAACTCTCCATAATCTTCCGGGTCTGCTCCCCACAACCGAGGAACTCGGTCTCCTGGCCCCAGTTCCATACCCCCTGAAGAGAGGACCTGATTGGCAAAGGTGATGTGTAAATCAATTTGACATAAATCAAATCCTAATTTAAATGCTCTAGAGGCCAGCTGCTTAAATGTTTAATGGAGGCTTTAAAAAAAAAAAGTTGAGCACAAAATCTTTTGTGCAACGTGACCGATCTAAGCCCTAATCGAAGATGTGTTGACTCTCCCTGGGTTAAAATAATGGGTTTTCTGCAGGTGGAGGCTGCCTGGAGACTCAAGCAATCCCAGAAGTTCCCCAGGATTTCAATTTCCCCCAAGCATTTTCTCACCACCCACCCACCTCAGCCACGTTTGTTTTCATTTTTCCGCTCTCAGCCCCAAACCCCAAACAACTGCATCGTCTGTCTTCTCTGACAGCAGCTGCGTTTTGGAACTCATTTTATTCAGTTTTTTGCACCACCCCCCCCACCAAGTTCAGCTCCTTTCCCTGCCTGTGACCATTTTGCCTCTGTCTCCCTGGGGTCAGACTGCTTTGCTAGAAATGCAACAATTGCCCCAGCAGACATCCCTTCTCCAGCTATTTTATTTGAGGAGTAGGGCTCTGTGATTGTTGGTCATTTCCAAGCTAGAAGTGGGGTATTGGAAAGAGGAAGGAAATATTTATACCAACGATCTTGCGGAATGGCAGGGAAGCAAAGGGTCGGAGAGACGTCCTAAACTAAAGGTTTTGACTCCTTCACGGGGCCTGGGATGCTTTGAGAAGCTGGAAAGCCATTGCACTCTTTTTCCCAGAAAAATCAGGCACATACAACAGCACCAGGGCTGCTGCTGAACCCCAAGGCACCTTGAATTAGGGAAGGGAACCCCTTTCTCTGGGTGGACTTCTGTCCCCACTTAGCCCCTCAACAGAGTAACCCTGTGCAGGTAGCAACTTGTACCCTGAGGGTGGTGGCTCTGCATGGACTTCCTGTCACATGGCTTCTCTCCAATTCAGTGCACACCCTCTTCATTTTACTGATGGGACCCTGAGGCTCCCTCCCGGTGGGCAAGTGACATTCTCAAGGTCACACAGTGAGTCAGTTGCCTAGGATGAACGTCTTGACTCTCAGTCTTTCTTATTTTATCCCCTGCACCCCAGTACACAAACCCTCTCACCTATCTCCTGATTAAACAGCCAATTGATTCTCCTCCCTCTACTCAGAGGCAAAGGACCAGCGTGGCAGATAAGCATCTGTTGTCTAAATATCTAAATTAAATCCTCCGCAGAAGTTGCTTACATGGAAGTGTTGGTAAACCCAGTGGCCCCAGGCAGGAAAGAGCTATTCCTCTTATCAGTACAGTCTGGGTTGAATGATCTATTTCCAACAGTGAAAAGAATGAAATCCTGAAAAGGCGAAGAGTCTGGATGGAGGGGGTGTGAGTCGGGGCTGGTGGCATTGAAAAGGTGGGGCTCAGAGGGGAAGGCTGTCCTGAAGGGATGTGTTAAAGACAGGTCGGTGTGAAAGCACAAATGAATCACCCAAAATAGATGAGACTTCTCTTGGTGATAATTGCAAGCGGAGCTGGCGGGCTGGCGAAAGGTTTTATATGGAAAGCACAGGAAGGAAAGAGCTGGGGAAATAAAGAGGATTTTATTTTGGAGCCATGAATGCAGAAGGAAGGAAGGGGCTTTTCTGTGTTTTGTTTTGTTTTGGTTTTTTAATAGGTGCAAAGATGATCTTTCCCAAAGAGAAAACGGTCCTCTTGGGTGGACAGGAAAAGGAGAGGTTGGCACCCCCGTTCCCGCAGGGGGCACTATTCTGGCAGCAGGAAAGGATTCACAGAGACAGTGGAGAGCAGCCATGAGTTCCCATGGTTGTCAGGGTGACCTTGCTTGTGATTCCTCTTTCTCAGCTTTAGTGTTCTCATCTGTACAATGGGAATGCGTGAACTATTCCTATAGGTAACAACACTGATGGTCCTTACAACAATGGACCTTACAAAAAAGCACCTCCTGTATGATTCCATTTATATTCAGCACCTAAAACAGGCAAAACTCATCTGGACGTCAGAAAAGTCAGGAAAGGGAGATGAGAGAGTGACCAGAAGTGAGTATAGGAGGGGGACGCTTCTGGGTGTTGAGAATATTATGTTTTTTAATCTGGTGGAAATTCACCGAGCTCTACCTTGATGACCTGGGGACTCTTCTGTAAGTTTGTTATAGTTTACTTAAAAGTTTACTTTTTTAAAAAAAGAAAAAGAACTGATATTGTGTTCAAGAGAACCAGTAGGCAATTCTTGCTTCTAATTCAAGGCAAAAAAACAGAAGAGTAATGGCAGAGAGGCAGAATGATAATCAGGAGAGAGCAACTGATTTGTAGCTAGGGGAGGGGTGTGCTTTCATCAGTGTGTGGGTCCAGAGGGTAAGGACCCTTGGACACCCTGCGTCAGCTGGAAAGGGAGGAAGGGGCCTGAGCCCACCCGCACTTCCTAAGGACCAGAGATCTGTGAAGGAGGGTGCACACCACTGCCCCCCAGTGGCCACTGATGCCAAAATCCCTCTCATAGAGGGCTTGGCAACTCGGGCTATTGTCTTATTCCACCTGAGGCCCCATGCCTGAACTGAAATGAGCAGAAAGGGATGTGTTTGAGATGCAATCAAACAAGGAGAATGCTTGGTTTCTTTCTCCTCTAGAGAAGCCTCCTCTCGACCCTCTGTTGAAGACTTCATGTTTATTTGCTCATTAAGAAAAAAACAACAAAAAACTTTTCAAGACCCACTCTGTGCTGCAGACTGTTCTAGAGCCTCGGGATTCATCTGCAACCAAGGTTATCACTGAGTGGGACCCAGATTCTAGGTGGGTGTGTTGACCTTCCCAGGACTTCCTTCGCAGGGAGAGAGTCCCTAAAGCAGCAGCAGAAATTGAAACTAGGTCTCCCGACCACAACATTAGTCAGAAGTCTGTTTGATTTAGGGAGGGAAGCTTTACTGGACACAGATTTCATACACCAGGGAGCTGAGGTGCTAGCCACAGCCTACCTCACATTGGCAGAGGGATCATGAAATTTATCGAGTATTGTGACATACACCTCAAACAGAAGCCCAGAGAACCGGTACTAATAATCAAGGTGTTTTCAGTTGCAGATCTCAGAAAACACAACAGGAAATGGCTTACATAATAAGAGACTTGTATTCTCCCACTTCACAGAAGTCCCGAGGGAATGCTCGTTCATCCAGCAACTCATCTGGACCTCAGATTTGGCACTGCTGGTCTCAGGGTGTTTCCCCTCACCACTGCAAGAGGGCGGCAGCCCCTCCAGGCACTGCATGTAGACGCAATAGGACAGAACATCCTTTCTCATGTTCTAGTTTAGGAACAAGGGAAGCCTTTCCTCTGACCTCCCAGAATTATCTTACATGCTTGCACCCAAACCCGTCACCGGTGAAGAGAATGGACTTTCCATGATCATCTTCAGTCAATTGAGATGTATTCTGTGGTGCTACGGGAGGGGGGGCGGGGGAAGCCTTTCTACCCCTCTTCTCTTCCCCCAACCCAAATGCCTGAACAGAATAAGGATGCAGGTGAACAAGGGTGCCTCCTTGGATGGCCAAATGGAGAGCAGCTGGATGTCTTTGCAAAGGCCTGAGCGCTGCAGACAGTTTAGCATTTAGTGGGAGGGTTACTCTATTCCTCCGCCACTCCGTGTAGACCAGCCATTCCCCTGGGTGGAAGGAACCACAGAGAGATCCCATAAGGCATAGCAGCTCCTCTGGTCCCCGCTGAGAGTCCAGTGATAAAGAGGTCCCAGGTCTCTGGTTCCTGAAAGCAGCTAGCGTGATCTCAACGTGCACGTTGGATCATGTCATGCGGCTGCTTAAGCCCTTCCAACCCCTTTCCATTCTCCCCCAGAAGGAAACTCCAAATCCTCATCTTGCCACCCAAGGCCCTACATGATCTGGCCTCTACCTCCACCTTCCACATAAACTCATTCCATTTTCCCTCTCATCTCTTTGCTCCTGCCTCACTGGACTGCTTTCCCTTTCTTCACTGCTCCAGACCCAAGACATAATAGGTGCTCAATAAATATTTGTTGCACGGAGAAATGTGGTTCCCCAGCCAAAGTTTACCTCTTTTCTTCCACATTCTAGGTAACTCCTATTTATGCTTCTTCCTTAAAAATTCCTTCTCTTCTTGCAAATGAAATCCTAGAATTCTCTTTATAGAACCCTAGACTTTTCTGCTTATATTTACGTGGTTATTTGCTCCTGTTTTCTCCATCTATTTGTGCATTTCAAAAGGACTGTTTGTCTTTCTGTCTTTCCTTGGCTCTATTCCCGGTGCCTGGTCCACCAGGGGGCTCAAATATAATACCTGGAGCCCTGGGAAAGAAGGCAGTCTGCCTAGCGTCATCCAGCGTGTCGGGGCTGACCAGAGCCAGAACCGAACTCTGCTGGCTTCCAGCCCCACGTTCTGGCCTGCAGCTGGCCCCTCCTCGCTCAGAGGTGCCGCAGCCTCGTGGTACATCTCCATGTAGTTACCAAAGGTGCCCTCTCTGGGTGGTTGAATTCAGGGCGATGCAATCTGCTCTCAGGACACACAGAGTGGTGTAGGGAATGTGGGCTGTGTTTCAGCCCTTACAAACCTTCTAAGCTGGTACCTTTGGGCGATTCATCCATTGCACACACACAGAAGCCCTGCTCTTCACAAGCCCCTGCTTTGTGTGTGTTCTACTCCACACGTTTCCTTGTATGTCCTGGCTGGCCCCCTCCTCCACCCGGCAGCTTGTCAGCTTTGATCTTTTAATCCAGGATTGGCCAGAGCATGACTGACATGCATTTAAACTGAGCCTCCCCGGGGCTGAGACCAACCTGCTCCTGCTGAAGCACGCAGGGACAGACAGGCTGGCCCTGTCTCTAAGCTGGATTAGACTCTTTTCTGATCTCTCTACGTGCAAAGCAGACCGATGTCGGGGGGTGAAACAGGCACGGCTTTCAGGGCCCTATCGAGGACTCTCTGTGTCTCCCCAGCCATGAACCGGGGCCATAGGAGGAGAAAGGGACCATCAGTCAAGAAGCACTTAGCGGGTGGCAGGTCCTGCTCCACGAAGAGCTCGCATTCTCGGTGGGGAGACATCGGAGTCAAAAATTACCGCATAGATGAGGAGCGCTTTGGTGGGGGTCTGGGAAGAGTGCTGGGCATCTAAAGCCAAAGCACGTAACCTTGGTGTGTGTGTGTGTGTGTTTGTGTGTGTG
The DNA here is from genome assembly GCF_036562045.2 of Rhinolophus sinicus. Classification (NCBI taxonomy): domain Eukaryota; kingdom Metazoa; phylum Chordata; class Mammalia; order Chiroptera; family Rhinolophidae; genus Rhinolophus; species Rhinolophus sinicus. The sequence continues at coordinate 27,525,625 of NC_133765.1, read as the reverse complement.
TGTGTGTGTGTGTGTGTGTGTAGGGCAACAGAGGATAAAGAGTTCCAGAAGAAATAACACTTGCACTGAGACTTGAGCCAAACAGGGGTGGGGTAGGGGCCGTGCTGGAGCCCAGGAGCCTGTGTGCCGAGAGCAGGGAGGAAGGGGGAGCTGTCCGTAGTCCAGGATGGTCGGAGTATCGAGTGCGAGGGGTAAGCAGTGAGAGACGAGGCTGGACAGGTGAGCAGAGCCCAGAGCACAGAGGTGTTAACTCCATGAGTCCAGGTTCTCCTAGAAGCAGACGCCAAGACAGGCTTCCATACATAAGGATTTTACCTGAGACCTAAATGGTGGTAGGGTGCAGGGTCAGGGAAGGCTGGGAGAGCCTCAGACTTGGAATGAAGGAGAAAGGGGAGGAAGAAAAGTTGAGTGGAAGCGTCCTGGCCTGCCATGCAGGCTGGGAAGGTTTAGCAACGTTTTTTGGGGCACCCTCAAGCCAAAGTTGGCCATCAGAGGGGAGCGTGCATCCCTACCTTAGTATTCTGGCCACTCAGCTATTGACTGGAAGAAGCACATGGGACATACGAGGTCAGACAATTAAGTTCGCGAACTCATCCTAGAAAAAGTGCTACATACCTCATTGCTGAATATCACTACGGTCACCGTCGAAGTTCTCCCCTTGGGAAGCTATGCACTGATGCCAGCGCCTAGTCCACCCTTGAAAGCAATTTTGGAACTTTTTTTCTGGAATGGCCATCAGAGCTGTCATTGTATTACCCTTGATGTCCTGAATGTCATCAAAATGTCTTCTTTTCAGTATTTCCTTTATGTTCGGGTAAAGGAAGAAGTCATTAGGGGCCAGATCAGGTGAGTAGGGAGGGTCTTCCAATACAGTGATTTGTTTACTGGCTGAAATCTCCCTCACAGACAGTGCCGTGTGAGCTGGTGCATTGTTGTGATGCAAGAACCATGAATTGTGGGTGAAAAGTTCAGGTTGTCTAACTTTTTCACACAGCCTTTTCAGCACTTCCAAATGGTAAACTTGGTTAACTGTTTGTCCATTTGGTACATATTCATAATGAAGAATCTCTGATACCAGAAGCTTAGCAACATCGTTGCAATAAGTTCGCAAACTTAATTGTCAGACCTTCGTATGACCTTCCACAAAGGTCAGAGCTCAGCATTGGAGGACTTGGGTCAATTATGCTCCCTGTGGTTGAAACTCTGGGAGGTACATTCTCATGACCACCTCATCTGGGTTTGATTTTATTCTAGGGAGAATGGGAAGCCACAGAAGGTTTTAAGCAATTAGTGTTATAAAAAAAGAATCACATTAGTGGCTGTGGAGAAGATGAGTAGGATGAGATCAATAATACTATTTTTTTAAAACGTGGTGTGGATCTATTGTAGAGGTTCAAGAAAGAGATGATGTTGATCTGGATTTGGGGGCGATGAAGAAATGGACAAATTGAAGTTATATAAAGAGGCAGAATGTTTAGAATGTGGTGGTGGTGTGTGGGAAGTGGAAAAAAAGGACCCAAAGAGGAAGAGACAGAAAATGAGGGACCATCTATCAAGTATCACATGTGTGCTAGATGTAGCGTGTGGTACAATGAGCTCATTTAATTTCACAACCACCCTGTAAATTGGGTTCTAGGTAGTGGCCTGGTGAACCTCCAATCCATCCCCACTACTTCAAGCTAGTCATAGTAATCCAGTCCTCTCACCTGCAATTGTTTTAAGAATGGGTGTGTGACCCAAGCTATGGCATTGACATATAAAGAGAAGTCTGCTGGGGGCGGGGGATGGGAAAGATTTCTCCTTCTTAAGAAGGGGGTCACATTCAGAGATGGTCTCTTTTCCTCTGGATATTCTGGTGTCTGGCTATGACATCTGGGGCTGCCAGCCAACTTGAAATCACAACAGGGCAGCCTGAGAGCACAGCCCTCACATCAAGGAGGGGAGAGCAACAAGATGGAAAGAACCAGGGCTCTGAATGATATCGCTGTCACTGAAAAAACCAACTCTGGAGCTCACCCGAGCACTGGGCTTCTTGGAGTTAAGATCATATATTTCCTTAGGATTCGCACCAATGTGAAACAAGATTTTTTGTTTCTAAACTCATACAAAGCATGATCCCTGTTTTATAGGTCAAAGAATGGCATTGTAAAAATCACAGGACTGACAGACAGCAGAGTAAGGCTGCAGTGCCAGGTCTTCTTGCAAGATCTCTTCTTTTTGTCAATGAACTTTCCTCTTTGATGTCAACTCAAAATACCTGATCGTGATAAAGCTAGAGGTCTGACCCTGTGTGATATTAATATACAGGGCAATGAAAGTCAGATGTGCAAGCATTAATTGTGCCCTTGCTGTGTACTCTGCATGATGCAAATCATTGTGGAGGAGGTAAAGGACTTAGATATTAGCTCTGCTATCGAAGAGGTTAGGATATAACAGGAGAAATGAACATAATTGGAGACTAGAATAATAGATCACCTTTAGGGAGTGCTAATTACATGCTAGGCAGTTGGATAAGTATTCTATATATCTTTTCACAGTTTATGTCTCACAACAACAAACAACGGAGTATTTACTATTACTGTCATTGTCTCCATATACTACAGATATGGGGGCAGAGACAGGCTCTTAACTCACCCAAGATCACAAAGCTGGTATAAATGGAATTTAGGATGGTCTGACTCCAGAGCCTGTCCTCTCCACCACTATGCTATGCTGCCTCTCCTAACAGATACTGATTTCTGCAAGTCAGCATGAAGCCAGGTGGTGTGTGTACAGGATGGTAAGAGCTGAACTTAAACGCACACGTGCCCGTGCTTTGCACACGCTGCCGCTAATCCTTAGTGCTTCTCACACGTGAGCATGCAGTGGAATCTCCTGGAGGGCTTGTCAGAGCAGATTGTGGGGCCCTAGCCCCAGTTTGCGATTCCACAGATATGGGGCAGGGGCTTAGCATTTGCCTTTCTAACCAGTGCCCTGGTGATATTGAATATCGGAGACCACACTGTGAGAGCCCCTGCCTTAGAATAACTCTGTGAAGGAGGGATCACTACCCCCATTTTGCAGGTGGGGAAACTGGTTTATAGCAGGCAACTCATCTGCACACACCTTAGAGTGGGTAAGTGCCAGAGGCAGGATTCGAACCTGGCCCAGCCTAGCTTCAAGTCCACGTTCTACTATTGTACCATGCTGTCTCGAGATAGACGTGCATCCCAAATTCAGGAGGAAAGAAGACTGTGGGGGTGCTCAGGGAAGGCCTCCTGGAGGAGAAGGGCAAAATGAATTTAACTTGGCCATCACAGACTATAGCCATGACCAAAGGAACACTGGACTCACCACAGAATAGCTGTACAAACACTCTTGCCTTGGATTTCTACACAGTGGGAGGGATTGTGGTAAAGACGCAGTCAGGGTTGCTTCATAAAAGGGAGGCCTGGGCAGAATACATATCCTGGAGTAGGAAAATAGAAGACATCTCAGAGGCAGGAAGGGACTGATGAGGGAGACCACCACTGGGACAGATAAGTACAGGTGGGGAAACACGATGGCCCACACCCAAAGCTGAGCAACAACTTATAAAGTCTTTTCTTACGAGAGGGGGTGGGTAGGCATTACATCATCCCCATTCATTCTCTCGTGTGAGAAGGAAGAACAGGGTTTGAATATCCTCCCACCAGAACCTGCTCCCTTATTCCCACTCTAATTTCCTTCATCAAAGCAAAGGACAAGGACAGCGATTTCTCTTTTGTCATTGAGTGAAAAATGCGTCTTCATTCTGTGAATGAAGGCACTGGAGTTGTTAAGCCTCAGGGAAACAATGAAGACATGAAAACGCAGTGTTGGGAGCATACATTTCAGAAATTATATGCAAAAGAGAGAAGGTGTATTCTGTGTGGTTGCCAAGGTTAGAAGTTGGGCCAATAGGTGGAAATTCCAAGCTCAGAAAGAAGGTGCGAGTCACCCTTGATGTCCTCCATTCATCCAGTCATCGAGGCATTTGATAATCGTCCATGAGGAGTCCACAGTGTGCCAGGATGGTCCTAGGGGCTCGGTGAGTCAAACAGAAATGGTTCTTGGCTTCCTGGTTGGCCAAAAGCCACCTTGGTACAGCTCAGTCTTAGTTTTTGAAGTTGAAGTATTTTAAGTTCTTTGTCAGCGAGATAAATATGGATGGTCATCAACTCACCCTTCTCCTACACGTTCCTGCTTCCATTGGAATGAAACTTGCCCAACAGGCCAAAATTCTATCCCTCAGAGCCTTTTCTCCTCCAGGGAGTGGAGCCTCGGATTAAATGCAGACATGAATTGTCTAGGACACAGTAAGCGGGCTGTGCCAGGTAAACCTGGTAGGAGCATATTCTGACGTCGGGGACGTGTTTGTAGGTGAGGACGACCTCCCAGCTAACAGCCCATCCCTCAAGGACCCACACAACTATCCCAAGGCCCATCTGGGGTCGGAGAGAGAAAATCCATCAGCCACTCACGACAAAGCTGGGGAGCTTTTCAGCTCTCTAATGGGGTCATTAGCTGGGTAACAGATGAAAGTGAGTAGTGACAGAAGGGCAAAGGTAACTGAAACATGAGAGAAAAAGACACAGTGAGTTTCCACATTCTTTCAGAACACATGTTTTCCTCCAAATTCCCTCTACTGCCCAGCATTATGAAATGTCAGGAGCCAAGGGATTTGTAATGAGCAATTCAATGAACCTCGGGTATGCCACAGGATGAGAAAGGACCTAGCCACCAGGGAAGGGTGACAGATTTCGAGAAGACAGCAAGCTAACAGCTGTTGATGATATCACAGGGTGCTTTGACATGATTCTGTAAGCCCAGGAAATCAGGCAGAATGTCTCGTGGGAAACAAGGGACCGTGTTCTCAGATTAAAGTTTAGTTCTGGTTTAGGAGTTTATTCAATGGTTGACTTGTATTAATCACACTTGCTTTCTGACTATAAAAAATAATATATGTCCATTGTGGAAAGTACAGAAAAAATAAGAAAATAGAAATCACCCCAAGTCCCATAATTTAAGGATAAATATGATTAACTTTATAAAAAATATATTTTTTTTTTCAGTTACAGTTGACATTTCATATTATTTGATATTAGTTTCAGGTGCTGTAGCATAGGGGTTAGATATTTATACAGTTTATGCAGTGATCCCTTTTTATTGATGTACCTTTTGTGTATGCACATGCGTATATCTTTTGCAAAATGAAAATCATATTTTCAGAGTTTTATAAACTGTTTTTATCACTTAACAATATGTTATATAATTTTATGAGGTTTTCCTCCATATTGAAAGCTCTTTTTCATGAATATTATTTTACAGTCCACATTGCATGACTAACTAGGTCAGGTTGAAACATATAAAATTAGTGGTATTCGACCTTTTTTAACCTACAGAAATGACAATTTCATATGGTTCACCTGTATTTTAATTGATTTCTCCAGCCTGATAGTCACTGACATTTAGACTGTTCCTAAATGTTCTCAGTTATAAAAATTTTGCAGTGAACTTTCTGTCCAGATCTTGTGCACACACCCGGGATTATTTCCTTATGGTAAATCTACTACTTAAGTGCAGCTGTGTAACAAATTAATGCAGCACAAGTTTAGCAGCTTAAACAACACACGTTTCTAACAGTTTCCATGGGTCAGGTTTAGCCGGGCCCTCTGCTTCCTCACCTCTCACAAGGCTGCTATGTAGATGTAGGCCAGAGCTGCGGTCTCATCCGAAGGCTCAACTGCCAGCGGGGTGAGGGTGGGGGTGAGGACGTGGTGGGGAGGTCAGGGGGTAGGTTGGGCTGCAGTATCTGCTTTCAAGTTCATTGAAAATAAATGAACTCGGGCAGGATTCTGTTCCTTGTTAGCTGTTGACCTGAGACTTCTCTCAGCTCCTTACCAGGTGGATTTCTCCATAGAATGGCTCACAGCATGGCAGCTCTCTTCATTAAAGCCAGCAAGAGAAAGAGTCTGCTAGCAGGATGGAAGTTACAATGCCATGGAACTTAATCACAGATGTGACAGACCATTAGATGTGACATATTCTGTCGGTTAAAAGCAAGTCACATCCTGCCCACACTCAAAGGGAGGGGATTACACTCGAATGTAAACACCAGGAGGCTGGGGGGGGAGAGGGGGTCACTGGGGGTCATCTTAGAATCTGCCCACCACATTCTAGCATTACTATGTGAAATTATATGAACCGGCTTTTAGAGTTTCGAACAGTGGCATGAGTTTGTCTTCCCACTAGAGGTAAATGAAAGGGCCTAGCTGTCTGCAGTCTTGCCAATGCTGCCTGTTTTCATTTTTTTCAAAGGCTTTTTAATTTGATAGGGGAAATATTGTATCGCTTTTCATTTGTATTTTTTTCAAGAAAATTTTTTTTCACTTATTAACTAGTGATTGTGTTTCTTTTATATATTCCCAATTCATATTTTTTGCCCATTTAAAAAAAAACACAACCCTTCTCACTGTTTTAATATAACAAGGGTTTTATTAACCATTTTTCAGGCACATTTTGGATGCTGTTTTTTAGGTTTTGTCATTTGTTTTAAAATCTTGGTTACAAAACTTACAAAAATATTTGATATTTTACATGGTCAAATGTAACAATAATTTGCCTTACGATTTCTTCTTTTGCTCTTAGTCCTAAAAAGTCCCCCTTACCCCCAAATCAGATAATCACCTACAGTTTATTTTTTATAGTTATTTCATGGTTTCATTTTTTATCTTTACCTCTTCGATCAGGTGGTTCATCTTTCCCTCACCTGTCTCACCTGGGTGATGGTGAGATAGCATCTCAACTAGTGTAGATTCCTGACTAGGAGCAAGGGACTCCGAGAAGGGGTGTTAGAGTCTCTGTTACTATAGTTACGAGTAGTGTAAATTACCTTTACATACCGATCAACCAGCGAGATTTTGCCACATTTGCTTCATCTTTCCTTTTTCTTTGTCTTATTTGCTGAAGTATTTTAAAGAAAACCCTAGAAATCATGTTATTTCATCCCTACATACTTCAGAATGCATCTTCAAGAACTATATTCTTTATCTCCTTAGATGTGTTTTGTGGTTCTTTTTCCACCTCACTGGATTGATTTTTCTTAGTTTACTGATTTTCCATTCTTTCTTATATAATAAGAAAAGCATTTAAGACTATGAATTTGCTTCTGAGTACAGAATTAGCATCACATGTGAATTAATTTGATATGTAATATTCTCAATACCAATATGTTCAACGTTAGCTACGGTTACAGTTTTGATTCTTGGTCTACTAACTACATAGAATAAATACATATGTTCATAAATATCCTTCTGGTTTTCTTGTTGAAACATTCTAGAAGCAATTCTAGTTTTGTTGCAGGATGATCTAATTTTCAGGTAGGTCCCTGGGAAGCAAGATCTGAGATGGAAAGTAGCATTCAGGGGATTTATGAGTAAGTGACCTTGGGTCGTGACGCTTGTGGAAGGGACAGGAAGGAAGTACTAGGAATGAGCAGAGGGAAAAGTTGACCTACAAAGGGTCTCAGTGGAGGCCTCAGCTGACCCCACACAGAAGCTGGCAGGAGTTGTCTGGAGTTGGGGGCTTGAAGTCTGGCTTTTATTTCCCACATCAATCATGGAATGCAGGCTGCCTCAGGCAGGGACAGTGCTTTGGACCCCAATGTAGGCAGTCGCTGACCCTGCGGGGCTGCCAGCTGAGTGCTATCTGCTGGCAGAACTCCCAGGAGCTGGGAGAATCCACTCTTCACTCCTGAAGGTGCATCTCGGCAGGGCAGCGCAGCCCCCACCCCAGTTGAGAATTTCTAAGTTTGGGGATTTATCTTTTGTAAATGACCCACCTATGTTCAAGAATCATATTTATTCTTCAGAAGACTAAACATCTAATACATATGTATTACTCACACTGATTGTTACCTAGTACTTGATTGGTTGAGGAGTGTCAAAGCATTCTAATAAAATTATGATTTGCCCATTTTTCCTTTCTTTCTTTCTTTCTCATTATTTTTTTAAAGTTTTGCTTTATACCTTCGAAACTGCACCATTTAATACATAAATAGCCACAATATTGTATCTTCATTATGACTTGACTCTCCGCCCCATACAAAACCCCCTCTGACCATTTTTTCCTTTTCCCCTGAATTCTATGTTATTGATATTTTCACCCCTGGTTTCCTTTGGTTTGTCTGACATATCTTTGGCCATACCTTTATTCTCAACGATTTTGTGTCATTTTCAAGCTGTATCCCTTGTAAAAAGCTTCCAGCACATTTGGATTTTTCTCTTTGACCCACAACTGAGAATATCGGTGTTTTAAGTGGAATTTAGCCCCTATTTGTAACCCCAATTTACATATCAATAATAGTCATAACCAATAGAACATCTTATTTTGTCTTATTTTAATATTCATTTCCTGTTTTTTACTATATGAATGATATTAGTTTTTTTGATTAATTTCTTACTTGGCTGCAGTATGTTTTTGGATAATTTTTTTCAGAGTATATAAATTACAACATTTAGCCCTTTCATTTTTAAATTACGGACTCTGTTCTCTTCAGTTGGAATATCAGCTCCATTGAGTATGTAATTCTTGAATCATGATATTTTCCCCTTGAAACTGCATTGTTCATTATATTTCATGTTTTAGAGGAGAAGTTTGAGGCCTGCCTGGTTTTTTGTTTCTTAGTACCGTGTTTCCCGGAATATAAGACTAAGCCGGACCATCAACTCTAATGCGTCTTTTGGAGCAAAAATTAATATAAGACCTGGTATTACATTATATTAATTTATTATATTTATTGTATTACATTACATTGCATTATATTATATTAAAGACCGGGTCTTACATTATATTAATATAAGATTGGGTCTTATATTAATTTTTGCTCCAAAAGTCACATTAGAGATGATGGTCCGGCCAGGTCTTATTTTCGGGGAAATATGGTATTAACTTTTTTCCTCTGCTTTGTTTGTAGAATTGCTTCATTATTGAAATTGGAAAACAATTCACCAAGCTCTGTAGGTGTTTGTCTCTTCTAGTTCTTTCTTTCTTTTTTTCTTTTTTTTTTGCATGTGATTGCCTGAAACCTATGTATGTCTCTTCTAGTTCTTTTTTCCTGGAACTAGTTAGGTCCGTTTGATGGGCAGCTAGAAATACTTATTTAGCTCAGCAAAGTTTTCTTCGTTGTATCTTGGTGCTCTTGCCTCTCCTCCTCATTCTCCCACATTGGATGTTATGGATCCATTCTCTGTGTCTTTATTTCCCTGTCTCATTTACCTGTTCTGAATGAGGGGAGATTTTCTTGAGCTTATCTTTGCATTTTTCATTTGATCCTCTGTAATATGCAATCTACTGTTTCATTCTTCTACTACAATTTTATTTTTAATTCAAGGAACATATTTTTATTCCCATGGCATTCTTTTCCGTTTTAAAGATACCCCTCTCTGATGACCTCTTCTAGTTATGTGGACGCAGCACCTTTTTCCATCTTATCAAGAAAATTGCTGAACCTTTCTCCTTATGGTAACTCGACATTGTGGAGCCTTCGTCTGTATCCCCTGCTTCTGAACTGTGAGTGTTTTTCATATGGTCAAACATCGTTGTCTGTGGGCTCGTGTTATAGAGTGAGGTCCATGCATATCATAAGCTGGAGGCCTGTATGGAGTCTAAGAGGGATTTAGTAGATCTTCGATTGGATGTTTCAGGCCAGATGACGGGAAAAGGGAGACATTACATTTATTGTAATTTTCCTTTTCACAGATTCACCTGCTTAGAGAGATAAGAGAGGCAGTCAAAGCCAAAGCCATCTTTGGCAAGGAGATCTGCCTGTGGGAAAGGTTTGCTTTTTCTTGTTTGTGGGGAAACCAGAAGTGGCCGCAGTCTTTGGTCAGCAAGATCAAAGCAGGGTTCCTTTTTCACAGTCCAAGTACGAATCGGTGCCACTGTGGGTTGCACTTGTGTGGCCAATGGCTCCACTTCAATTTGCAAAGATACTGGTGGGTTCCAACATTGTCCCTTGATGACTTCATGGCCCACCCTGGCTTGCAGCCAGGTGTTTGTAAGGCCCAGCAGCGTCTTTCCATTTGCTTCCAGACCCATTGTGCTGACACACAGAGGCTTCAGCTGAGTCTGGGCTTTCTTCCACACTCGCTCTGTCAATCCTATACCTTGCTGATTGTCTTCAATGTTCCCCTGGCTGTGAGAGTTGCCCATCCTTAGCTTCTGGCAGAAACAGTGTGTTGTGGTTGAATAAAGGACCAACAAGGTTTCCTGTGTATATAGTCTGCTGGTCATCTCAATGGCACTTTGGGGACTGCAAGGGGAGGGAGGTGGGCAATACCCTTGGGGAGTTCTTGATTGCCAGTTTGATCGTGAGTAGTGCTCAAGGAATCATTCTTCTAGTTTAAGGGTGAAGGAAAGGGAAAAGAAGCAGTTGAGTGCAGACAGGCAAGGAAGCAGGGAGAAAGAAAGCAGACATAGAACAGGAAGGAGAATGACTTCACAAGATGGCCTGTGTGCCCGCGTGTGCCTTATGCTGCTTCCCATAGCTCCAGCCAAGTCTGTGTAGGGTTCCTAAGATGGTCCAGGTCCTCTGATGGCATTTGAAGACCATGGAGACGCCAAGGCTGCTGTTTGGGGGTGAACTCCTAGGCAGGCTCCTTCACTTCTGCTACCCACTCCTCTGGAGAAAGAGGGCACCCAAGGGATTTTTTTTTTTTATTTTTTTTTGTCTCATTCCTGAAAGGTCTTAGAAATGGGTTGTGATGGGAACAGGGGCTATAACAGATGTCCACGCCCCCTGCTGGTAAAAACAAGAAGTAACTTCACCTCTTCCCCCGCCACCACCCCATTTCTTGAGTCACTGGTTTGGCCTCTCTTGGGGGTAGGAGGATAGGGGCAGAAGGGGAAACGGAGGGAGGGAAGGAAAGAAGGAGGGAGACAGAGAGAAAGGGAGAAAAATACTCCAGGACTTAAGGACCAGTGTCGGAAAATAGATTTTCCTATCCAGAATGCAAAACAGATAGTGGGGCCTTGGAAGTGGGCCTGGAGGGGGGATTAGGAGACGGGGAGAGAGACAGGGCCCCACTAACCCTTCAGAATGAGAATTGGATTTCTGTTGCATTTTTTATAGATGTCTCTGTGCCTTCTCGTCACATTACAGTCTGGGTGAGACAGCATCCCAGGCCCTCCAAGGAAAATAGAGCTGCGTGAACCAAGATTTCATTGCCAAGGGCCGCGTTATCACATGGAATTTCTTTATGGGTCAGCATGGCTGATTTATTTATATGGGGACCCTGTGGGTGTCTGTTAGACCTCCTACACTGTGATCGCCATGGGGTTGGTGGCACACGGTGAAACCCCTGTAACACATTTGCTTAAAAGAAGGAGAAGGGAGGCGTGAAGATATAGCTGGGCTGCTTCTGAGCATTCAAGGCCTGAGTCCAGGGCTGGCAATTGAAATACCTGGGTTCTCTTTCCATCTCCAGCCATTGCCCGATACATCAACGTGGGCAATAGCATCACCTGGCTGAATCTCAGTTTCCACAACTGTAAAATGAGGATAGTCACATCCCCTGTTGGTCCAGCAGGTCAAAGAGGGATGATGGTGGCTGAAATACTGCAGGTGCGACTCCCATGAGTAGTACATCATAATCCTATTATAGCCATTTACTTACTCGTTCTACAGACATTTATTGAGCAACTACTATGGACCATGCGCTTTGATGGGTGTGATCAAGGTGGGCCCATCCCTGTCGTCGCTGTGTGCAAATTCCAGTGACTGAACAGACAACTAGCCTTTCTCCCCTGGCTTGCTTATAGACCTGCTTCTTTATTCTTCCAATTCAAAACGTTTGCCAAGATTTCTAGGTGTTTGCCTTTTCTCATTATTTATTCCCGGAACTTGCTACGTCTATTTGATTTGCCAACAGAGATTGTTCTTCAGTTCAGCAAAGCGTCTTCATTATTGCTGCATGCTCGCTTACAAGGAGTTATTAGACAGTATCGAGTGTCCTGAATCCATGCTCTACATCTCTTCTTTGTCTTCTTGGTTTTCATGTCTTCATGGACTGTTACAAGGGTTTGGAGTCACAACAGGTAGCATCTGCACCTTCGGTTTGGGGCACACGCTAACAGTTGCATCAGATCAATTCTCATGGCTTCCCCTGCCCATCTCGGAGCCCAGGGAAAAGGACACTAAAAATCAGTGACGTGGTCAGTGTTGCCACACAGCACAGTGCCGAGAAGGGACCCTGTACGGTGTAGGTGTGGAAAGTCCGGGTCCCACAGGACGCACGACTGTCCCCTGGTGGGCCTGGCTGGGGTAGCTAGTTCCTAAGTGATGTAATTACGGGTAACTTCAATTTCCTTGTTTCTTTCTTTCTTTCTTTTTTTTGGCATGTTTTACATGTCCTATAATTTTCACGTTTTACCACCAGCGTGACTATTACTATTATTATTCGTTTGCTATATCGCTCATCACTTCAGAGTTGGTGCAGGGTGACCTCTGCTGAGGATTTTCCCGGTTTGGACACTGAAAATTCCACATTTCAGGAACTGCCCCCTCCTTGCCCCCCTCAGTCCCCGGACAAACCGAGATGGTTGGATGTCCTAACGATGTGATGCGTAAATGGTGGCAGATGAATAACCAAATGAAAAGCACAGTGCTGCCAGGAACTCGGGGAAGCTGCAGGAGAAAACGTCACCTGCGTCTGAGGCTTTTTATTTTATTTTATTGGGGAACAGTGTGTGTTTTCAGAACCCATCAGCTCTAAGTCACGTCGTTGTTTTTGTTTTTCAATCTTGTTGTGGAGGGCACAACTCACTGGCCCCTGTGGGAATCGAACCAGCGACCTTGGTGTTATAAGTGCTGCGCTCTAACCACTGAGCCAACCGGCGTCCCCAGGACTTTGCGTTTGATACCGAAATTACATCCTGGAAATTGAGGTCCACATTTTCACATGTGGCTGGAGGGTGAGGCAGCTTTCGTCACCCATTCAGACATGGGAGGAGACAGCGTGTAGAGCATATGCATTTCCTTTGTGTACAGTGACCCACCCCTCCTCCCCCCCACGCCAGGAAAACATGATGTGGTTATTGCCATCCTCTGGCCAATTAGACTGACCATCTTTGCATGGAGAGGAGTGAGTATGGGGCTGGAGAGGAGGCCAGACATGAGAGAGTGGGTGCAAGTCACCTCCCCCAAGGGACAAATCGTACATGTGAAGAACGGAGGGACAAGCACCTGTCCCAACACCAACAGCAGTAAGAACAATGGTAAGAGCAGCTACCCTTCACCGATTGCTCATTGTGACCTACGCATCATATGAAAACTTCTTACGTGTATCAGCTTCTTTGACCTTTATGATAATCCTCAGTCTCTGAGAGGTACTCATATCACCTCCATTATTCAGATGAGGAGACTAAGGCACAGAGAGGTGAAGCCATGTGCCTAAGACACCTAGCTAGTAAGCGCAGAGCTGGGATTCAAATCCAGTTCTGTCTGGGCCTAATTAGGTGATGGGAGTTGTAATCACAAATCTACATCTGCGTGACTTTGGTTAGGCCCCTTAACTTGTCTATGCCTCAGTTTCTTCATCTGTCAAGTGAGGCTGATAACCCCTGACTAACCTTACGAAGGTCTAGTGAAATGGTAGAGGTGAAAGCATTTTCATAGTGTTACTCATATAAATTATTTTCCTATGGTTTCTATAATACCAATGACATTTCCATTCGAGAATACAAGAACGAACCATACAGGTTCAAAAAACAGGCCTGTGATATGGAGCCCGTGGACATTTCTTACTCTTACACAAGCAGAGTAAGGAGCTAGGGTGAGGTTTGTCCCCAGACCACGATTCCTGTTCTCTTTGGCTTCTGTAGGATGCCTCTGTGTTTTTAGAAGGATCTGAGGTACAGTGGGCACAAATGGAGCCCAACCATTGCCTCATTTGATTATTGATTGAAAAATCACCTCGTGTTGAGATTCCCATCTATAAAATGGGATCATGGGACAGAGGTAGTTAGATGCTCTGGAAGGTGGTCAGAGGGTAAAGATTGTTCTCGGTGAAAGGAGAGAGAGTAAATACCGTCTGTCACAATGAGCTGACCTCTGTCTGCTCAGCATGGTTTGGCCCTACTAAGGGCTTGCTCTGAGGGGCAGGGACCACATAGTCTCTCTAGGACCCTCACCTCTAGGAATCTTTGATGTCATCTGCCAGCACGGGTCACGGAACTGTAGACCTGAGAAGCTGGGAATGACCCTTAAAATCACCTGGTCCAATGCCTTCAACTGGCAGATGGCCAGAATCTTAGAAAGACTCCAGGACTTTCCCAACAACATACAGCCAGTTAGTGGCAGAGCCGAAAACTGGAACTCAAGTCTCCTGACTCCCAGTTCAGCACTCTTTCATCTGACCAACTGCCTAGAACATCGGTTGATTCCCAGTTTGGAGAAACGGGGTTGTGCAGTGGGGTCAGTGGGTGAAAAGAGCTGCAAGCAGGCCTGGTGGAGATGGAAAGAGAAAGGGTCTGAGGCTGGAGAAGAGAGAGAGAAGGGTGAAAGAGAAAAAAGAGCGATGGGGAGGGAACGAGAGAAGGCAGTGTGATAGAGAAACAAGATTTGCAGTAAATGTGAAGGGTGCTGTGGAAATTCCTTTTTGAATGGCATTTAATTGGTTTATTAGTGTAATTCAGTTGCAGTTTGATTTGATTCAGACCTCCGATGTGTGTGATCCACCGCCCACCAAGGACACCGCCAGCTTTTACAAACAGTAACAAAGACAGACATGAGTGGAGGAGGTGATGGTGGGTGATGAAGAGGGGAGCGGGAGAGAGAGAGAGAGAGAGAGAGAGAGAGAGAGAGAGAGAGAGAGAGAGACAGAGAGAGAGACAGAGAGAGAGAGAGGGAGAGAGAAAAGAGAAGAGAAGAGAAAGGGAGGACAGAAGGACTGGAAGAGAGAGAGACGGAGGAGAGAGAGAAAAACTAAGGAAAGAGAAGAGATGCAGAGAAAAGGGATGAAGAACAAGAAGGAAGGCTGGAGGTGGAGGGGTGTGACAGAGTGATTCTGAGAGGAGCGGGAGGGAAAGCAAGGAGCAGGGAGAGACTGAAGAGAGAGGAGAGAGAGAAGAGGGCAGGAATAAATACAGCAAAGGGGAAGTTAGAAAAACCTGGGAGACCTAGGAAGTCAGAAAGCTACCAGTAGGGATGCTCAGAGATGAGGAGAGGCAAACGCAAAGAAAGGGCAAACAAGAAAGGTAGAAGATTGGACACGGGGGAGAAGGAAAAAGTGTAGGGGAACAAGGAGCTGCAAACACACACACACACACACACACACACACACACACACACTTTTGTCTCCAGCATCTCTTGATGCCCCTGAGGACCCATTGGCTGGACGTTCTCTGGACTCCTGACACTAGGGTAGCACCAGGATCTTACCACCGCTGTCCAGGCTATTTCTGGTCCCCAGAAAAGGAAACGCTTCTACGTCATTGGCACTATCCCCATCTGGATGACGGGGGTCAGTGCGTAGATGAGCAGCTCCTTGTGGGAACCTTGGGAGACGAGGCGAGTGGGGCTGCAGAAGCACAGACTGGTAGCATCTCAGAGCTGCAAAGACCCAGAGTCTTTGGCAGATGGGGAGACGGGGGACCCAGGCAAGAGAACAGAGTCAGAGGCAAAGCTTCCAACCCTGCTTGTCTTGCCTCCCAGGTCAAGCTTGGAGCCCCCACTGCAGGCTATCAGAATAGTGTCCCATGACTGTGGCCACAGGATTTGGACCCAAACAATCCCAACTGTGTGGCCTTGACCAAGTCCCCTCACCGGAGTCCCTCTTTCTGCAAAAATGTAGTCCAAGGTTGTCCCTGTGTCATTAGGGTTGCTGTGAAGAATCAGGAAGATAAAAGTACGTGGCAAGGAGCCAGAAAAGGCCTGGCGTATTGAAAGTGCCTGATGTATTCTGATGTTTATTATTAATAAAAGCAGGTACCTTAGACCCCCAGCAGAGGCAGGTGGAGGTTCTCCAAAGCTGGGATGGGTGAAGGGCAGGATGGCAGTGTGGTTATGAGTGGGAACCCTATAAACAAGGATGTCTGGCTTTGGATCCCCAGCTCTGCCACTGAATGAACTTGGGCAAGTTAACTTCCTCGCTGTGCCTCCGTTTCTTCACCTGTGAAACTGGTTTCTACCTCATGGGATTGTTCATGAGGATCACATGTGATAATACAGAGGAGATTCCGAGAACAGGGTCTGGACCATCATCGTAGGTGTTACACATGTGTTCGGAGGCTCCCACTGTTAGCATGGGTGTGAGGCCGAGGGCGGAAAGGGGGGCACGCCCACAGTCACGCTGTTGGTGCAGAGCCGGGACTAGAACCCAGAACTGCCTGCTGGCTTAGGACTTCCCAAGACTCCGAATCCTGTTCAGGAATCTTCCCACATTGCCGTACTTTCCAAAGCTGCCCTACCCACCATTGCCCGTACCATGTGGTCTGTTCCTTCTGAACTGACCTTTAGCCACATCTTTGATTTAAACACCTCATTTTGAGGAGAGAGGACAGAGTGTATTGCAGCCCAGACTTTGGAACTCCCCAGCCTTCGTCACTGCCCCCCCACCCCATCTGCACATAGATATACGCACCCAGACACACACACACAGACACAGCCTCCCCCTCCATCTGTTATTACAGAAGCTAAGTTAACATGGCTGAGAGTAATCAGCTGGGAACACACGCAGGATGTATCCCTAATGCTGGTTCCAGGGACCTGTAATTTTCATCAGTGACACATGACTTTTTATGGAAAACTGGAAAAAAGCACGCACAGCTGATGAGCTCTAATTCTGAAGAGCTCCTGTCTTGATTGGGACTAATTACTTTTATAAATAAAATAATGAATTTGCCCCGATGGGGCAAAGAGGCCTGCTTGGGCACCAGTAATTATCCCAGGACAGGTTCTCATGACCCCTTCATTTCTTCTCAGCCTGGCCTGAACAGGGTGAGAAAGAAGCAGCGATCCTGTGTCAACTGCATGCAAGAGCCTTGGCCATTGCCCCTGGGGAGAGCAGGAGGAGGTGGAAGGCCCAAGTGTGACCCCTTAACCAGCAAAAAAGAAATCTCTTGGCTTCTATCCACATTGAAGCTCACCCAGGGAAACAGAGTTGAAAGGGACTCTAGAACCCTGGGATGAGTCTGGAAGTTCAGAATTGAATTCCTGCTGTGTGACCTTTAGCAAGTTACTTAACATCTCTGAGTCTCAGGTTGTCAGCAGGGCCTGGAAGGATCATTGTATGGATAAAATGAGATAGCCTGTGAAACATCCTAGAGTTTAATGGACATCTTATAAGTTATTTATGTTCATATATGATTCTCAGCCTTGTCATTGTGAAGTTAAGGCCCAGGATGGAAGAGAATTCGACCAAGGACACAGTCAGTTTGTTGGCTAAAGTGGGATCAGAACCCAGGGTTGTTGTTGTTGTTGTTTTGGGGGGAGGGGGGTCCATTGTTACTGCTTTTTGTTTGTTTGTGTTTAATTTCTCCATGGTGCCAGAACTCTTTGTTATCCAATCTCTCTTGAAATATCCAGAACACTAATGATATGGCATCCCTTTAGCCTGAGTTATCTGAATACAACTTGGCTTCTATTGCACAGGTGTAAGGAAGCAGCATAGTATAAACTGTGGGGATTCTGCACTCACATAGTGCAGTATTTTATGACTTGGCTGCACCGTTTCCCTGCTGGATGACCTTAGGCAAACCTCTGGAATTGTTCTCTGTTTCCTTATCTTTGAAATGGAGATAATCGTGGAATCTATCATATATTTCATGAGATACTGTCTATAAAGTGACATTTAGCAAGTATGTGTATCAGTCAGTTATTGCCACAATAGTGCTGTGTAACAAATCACCCCAGAAGTCAATGTCCTAAAACATTACTCATTTATTCTCATTCACACATCTGCAGGTTGACTGGGAGCCAGCCAGTTTAGGTTGCATCTAGCTGGGTGTGGGTTTAGATCTGCTTCACATGCATTCATCTCCTCGGACCAGGTGACTGCTCAGGACAAGTTCTCATGGGATGGTAGAAATGTAAGAGAGATAAGCAGGCATACGCAATGCCTCTTAAGGCCTCAGCTTGGAATTGGTACACTCTGACTTCCACTCACACTCTAGCGGCCAAAGCAAGTTAAATGGCCAACCCCAACACCAGTGGGGTAGAGAAATAAACCCACCCCTGAGGGAGGAACTATACAGTCACGTGAAAATGGGTTGCACACAAGGAAGCAGGAACAGAGAATAATAATACAATCTGCCACAATATACAATAAATGCTATCAGTCCTTACAAGAGACAAGCGCTTGAATTCAATGGCTTGAGAACTAATACTGCCTTATGTGTGCATAGCACTTCACAGTTTCCAAAGTTTCACTTTCTCAAATGTGCTTATATGTTACCCTCACCATGATGCTGGGAAGTAAGAGTTAGAGTCCCCATTTTACAGTTGGGGAAACTGGAGCTCAGCGGAGTAATGAATGGAGCTTGAACCCCTATCACACACCAGGAGAGTGTGGCAAAGCAGAACCTGAATCTGGGTCCCCCAACTCAGCCCCAGATCAGGGCTGGGTCTATGACCTCGTAGGAAGGACGTAGTTCCCAGTGTCCTTTTCTTCTTCTTTCTCCTTCTCCTCTTCCTCTTTCTCTTCCTCCTCCTTCTTTTTCTTCTTCCTAGAATCAGATCATCAAGATATATTCAGCCAGCCCATGTGATGGGTGAAGGAACGAGAGAGAGCAGCAAGAAAAAGCCTGAACTGTGGGCTGCGGGGGTTTTCCTCACAATCTTCCCACAGTAGAATTCTCCAAATACCTCCGAGTGTTCACGAGTATGAGACTGGAGCCAAAGAGAGCTGGGCTCAAGTCCCACCTCCAGCTCCCGTTTGTTATTGACCTTGGATGTGTGAATTAACTTTTCTGAGCCTCGGTCCCTGACTTGTAAAATAAGGATGATAATAATACCTATTGCATCAAGAGGTTGTGAGGACCCATTCATTTATTCACCACCACCCCCAAAAAAATTATGGAGGACCTACTATGTCCCAGACATTGTTCCAGGTGTTAGAGATGTAGCAGTAAATATAAGAAAGTGTTTGGCCTCATGGAGGGCAATGTATTGACTAAATTCTAGAGGAAGGAGAGAGGCCACAGGCAGATATGCAAGTAAACACACAATATTATAGACGGCGGTAAGTGTTCAGGAGAAAAATGAATCGGGGACAAGGGATTAGGGAAAGCCTGCATTGTGCGGGGCCCTGCTTACCGTCTACATCATGTTACATCACTGTTTAAGGAAAGCCTCACTGATGAAGTGACATTTGAGCAAAGATTTGAAGGGAGTGTGAGAAAAATCCAGGTGACATCTGGGGGAAAAGCTTCGCAGACGGATGTGCAAATGCAAAAGCCTGGAGGTGGGAACACACTTGGCCAACATGGTGGGAGCAACTTGGGAGAAGAGAATGATGAGATGAGATCAGAGAGCCAACAGGGGCCAATTCGTGCAATGATTTTTGGTGATTATTTGATTTATACTTTGAGTAGAGATGGGAAGCCTGGATTGGAGGAGACGAGTGACACAATCTGACTTCCGTTGAAAAGGATCATTCTGGCTTTGGGGTGGAGAATAGACTTCAGGGCACCAGGGCAGGATTTAGCAGGATAATGCGTGTGGAGAACTTCATACAGAGCCAGGTATGTTTCAAATGGCCAGTAGCGTGTTAGTCTGGTTGGGCTGCCCTAACAAGAGACCAGGGGGCTTAAACAACACATGTATTTCCTCGCAGTTCTAGAACCTAGAAGTCCAAGAGCAAGGTGTCGGCAGGGTTGGTTTCTCCTGAGGACTCTCTCCTTGGCTTAGACATGGCCACCTTCTTGCTGTGTCCTCAGGTGGTTATCCCTTGGTGCCTCTGTTTTTTGTGTCCTCATTTCCTCTTCTTAGAAGGCCACCAGTCAGGCTGGATTAGGGCTTTCCCACATGACCTCATTTTACCTGAATTACCTCTTTAAAGGCCTTATCTCCAAATACGGAGGTCCCGGGGGTTAGGACTTCAGCATATAATTTGGGGCGGGTGGGACACAAATCAGCCCGTAACAAATGGTAATAAGAAAAGTAATAATAAATGACTCCTGTTATCCTCAGGGCCCATTTAGGATGTCTGTCGTCTAGGCCAGTCATGTACTCTTCCTATCTGAGCAGCACCTCCCGGGACTGACACAGGCTTTGAGCTTTTCCCAGCCCACACTCTTTAGTCCATAAATAATTATTAAGTGCATCGTCTGTGCCAGGATACCGTACTGAGCAAGTAGAGGCAGGTCCCTCAGCGCTCCTTTGTTCCTGACATGACGTGGTTTTCAGAACCTTCGCTGTCTTTACAGACCATTCTGGATCTGTCCCAGATCTCCTTTCAAGAAGTCCTTGCTCATCACCCACCTGGGCCAGGCCCTGTGCCAGGCTCTGGTGATGCTATGCCTAGCAAGACGGGGCTCTGCTGTCAAGGAACCCCTGGGGATTTGTTCTGTGTAGCTAATCACATCAACAAACTCATTCTGACACATTAGTGGGTGTTCATATATTTTCCTCTTGGGATCACATATGTGTGTTTTACAGACCTTGTCATTCAAAGGCGTGCCTGTGGTGGGGTTTTAGGCAGAGCGACAGGCCTGGAAGGGAGGTATCTTTCGGCATGTGAACCCAAACACACGCTGTCGTGTATACTGGCTTTCTTGCTGGTGTCTACTAGTTTGCTGAGAACAGGAGTCATAGCTGTCATTTCTCACTACATAACCAATTATGGCATCGTGGTCAGCACATAGTAGGTGCTCAATAAATATTTGCGGAATAGATAAATGGACCTCAAACGGCACTGTCCAATATGGTAGCCCCTCACCACCTCTCGCTATGTATATTTAAATTAAAAATTAAGCTAAAGTTTATGATTAAATGTATTGTCATGTACGACTCAGATTAGAAATCCATTTCCTGAGTCACCCTATCCCCATGTCCAGTGTTCAGTAGCCATGTGTGTTTGTGCTACTGTCTCGGACAGCACAGATATGATACATAGGACATCTCTGTCATCACAGAAAGCTCGCTGATCTAGAACAGTGCTCTCACCCAGGAGCAATTTTATCCCCCGAACGACAGTTGGCAGTGTTTGATGTTTTGGGTTGGCACAACTAGGGGGTTGCTACTGGTCTCTAGAGGATAGAGGGCAGGGATGCTGGTCAACATCCTGCAGTGCCCAGGACAGCGCCCCCTCCCCCCCGCCAAACAATAGTACTGAGGTCCTGATGCTACTCTATGGGTGACAGACACACATCTACAATACGTAACGGTTTGCAAACTTGAGTTCTCCTATATAATTCCCCCAAATCTGAGAAATAATTAGGGCTAGCATCATTCCTTCTTTATGGGGGAGTGGAAAACAAGGCTCAGAGACGTGATGTGTCTCAGAAGGAAGCAGAAATGGAACTCATGGGTGCAAGTTATGGGGAGCCTATTCTTTCTCAGTTAAGAAAAGATTCTTCTAACGATCATTTTTCCCAAAGTGGAAGGAGTGAGCTTCCCCTCATTGAAGGTATTGTGACTGGGATTACTCCCTGGAGCATTAACCCCCTCGACCACAAAAAATGTTTCTGTGGCCACAAAGTTTTGATAAAGGCTGCGTTATACTTTCCCTTCCTGGATCTTCACACCGCTGTTAACATGTTAAAGGCTCTGATAAGTCCTGCAGCAACAAATCCTGGTACTATTTGTTTAACCTACTGTTTCTCAATCCCATTTGAGTACATAATTCCATCCCCATGCCATGATCAGAGGAACAAGTAAGTATTAATGTATTCTAGAACCAACGTCCAATAGAGCACATTTTCCTAAGTGCTGCTTTCTAGCGTCGTCAGGCATGGAATGAAATATCAAACAATCCCTTGGGTCTGCCTGTACTGGATATCTGTGTGACCATGGGCAAGGCCTGGTGTTTGGGAAGAGTCGTTTGGTGTGTCTGGATCTGGGCTAAATGACTTACCCAAGGCCGCACAGCTAAGATGTACATTTCGGAGCTTAGCAGTCATTTATTTCATTTATTGATCATTTTCCTCTTTCTAACTCTTGGGAGTCTATTTGAGTCAGTGTGAAGTCTTTCTCCCTAAGAGTCTGAATCAGATGCAGTGTGCCCCAATCAATGTTTTGTACCATATTCCCAAGGAGAATTACATCACCTGCCTTGTTTAGAATATATCACTGTGGCAACCGTGTCTGGTCTTGTGGTGTGGACATAGATGGCTCCTGTGTAGCAGTGGGTGGGTGCTGGCTCATCCAAAAGAAAGGGCTAGGGCAGTGAGTTTTAGCTGATAAGGACCATGTGTGTCTGTTGGGTGGCAACTGGGCAGGTGTTTATGTCACATGCAACACAGTGTTTCCAAGACTCACCTGGGGAAAGACCTTTATGAATTGAATACCTTTTTTTTTTTTTTTTTAAGCTTAGCTGATTTCCAACCAGCCACCAATGAAGAGGTCATCTAGGGTGCCCAACTGTTGAGAGAGAGAGGGGACATGATGGAATCCGGAAAGGGAGGGTCCTTAGAGCATACATAAATTGGAGTTTGGGCTGCTGTGTTTTCCAAAGTTTTGGACCCACATTCTTTTTCTGAGATACTTTAGGTGGCCCCATGGACACAGCATGTAATAGCATGGCGAGAAAGCAATTGCCCTTTGAATTCACTTTCTGTCCTTCCGATTGTCAAAAAGTTGCCTCAGTTTGGGACGACTATGTTTTTAACATCTCTCAAGACATGCTAACCTTCCTGTCTTAACAAAAGAAGGAGCAGGGATCAGGTTCCCAGCCTGGGGCAGGTGGCAGTGCACAGCTGGAATTTCATCATATTCTTGTACTTTCCATCATATCTATTTTTAAGGCTAGCTTCTATTTCTGAACAGGACACTTATTTTCCATTTACCGTTGTGATGTGAGGTTTCCTTTTTTAACTAAATGTATTGAGTCAAAAAGCAAGGCAATTTTCAAGAATCATATTAAGCAAATACTAGTACAGGACACACTTGCATCAGTGAACAAAAATCATGGTTGGTCTTGTGTGAGCCGCTGAGGTTTAGGAAATATGTTTTGAGGAAGATATGGCTTTGGAGAAAGCAAGTTGGGATTATGTGCCAGCTCCATCATGTATTAGCTATGTTGTCTTGAGCAAAGCTTTTTGACTCCCTGAGCCTCAGTTTTGTAGTCAATTAAATGGGGATAGTAAATTCCCTATCTTATATGGTTAATGTGAAATAATCATATAAGGCACATAGTAGGGGCTCAAAAAAGTGGAAACCCCCACTGTGCTTCTTTTGTGACTAACATATCCATTTGTACACATGGTGCCTCTGAGGGTCCCAGGTTTGGGGTAAAACAATTTATTTCTGATCAACTTTCCAATAATAATGTTTACGGAGTATAGTTCACCCTTGAACAAGGTGGGTTTCAACTGTGCAGATCCACTCATAACTGAGTGTTTTCAATTGGCCCGCACAGTTATACCCACGTTGTTCAAGGTTCCACTGGCAGTTGGGAATCTGTGTATGTGGAGGGCTGACGTGGATTTTCAACTGCGTTTGCGGTTAGTGCCCCTAACCCCCACCTTGTTCAAGGGTCAGCTGTACTCGCTCTGTGCCAGACACTGTTTTAAGCATTAACCATATATTATCTCATTTAACATCCCCAGTGATTCAGCAGGGTAGGGCATATCACCCCACTTTACAGATGGGACGCAGGTGGTATGTACCCTACCAAAAGTCACACAACTAGAAAGCAGCAGATGCAGTGCCCAAGCTCAAGCAGCTTGCATGCATGCTCTTAACTGTTCTCATGGGTACCAGAAGCTCTTCCGTTTTGTAGATTTGCAGTAAAGTGTTTTGCTGTTGATGATGTGACTGGTTGCATTGGTTAGTAGCCCTTTGGTTACCAGGGACCCACACCACACCAAAGCAGTGCCAATAATAAAGAGGATATCTTGGTTCTCATAACTGAAAAGTTGAATAGCTTCAGGTCTAGCTGGATCCAGGACCTTAACCAATGTTGCCCCACTCTTCATTTCTTAGACAGCCTCTCTGCTTGGGGTGACAAGAAGGCTGCCAGGAGCTCCACGCTTTCATCTTACCCTTCAAAGCAACTGCTGGCAAAGGAGGTCCTTTCTCCATGGTTTCAATAAAAGTTCCAGAATTGACTCTCACTGGCTCAGTTGGCCTGGTTTGGAAAGGTACCTATGTATGAACCAATTACTGTGGCCAGGGGCATGTGATGCTTTGATCGACCAGGGCTGGCTCATATGCTTGTCCTTGGAGCTGGTGTGAGGTACCTTTGCCTGAATCAGACGGACTGAAAGTAGAGAAGGAGATGGTCCAGAGAACTACCTGCTGCTCATATGTTAACAGCAGAGAACAGCTGCTCAGCAGGGAGAATTATGCCCGCTGTGAAAGCTTACTTTCAATCTTCATTGGGAAGATTCATGGGCCAGGGGTCTGTACCCGGCGGGAGGAGACTGAGGTTCCCTCACCTCTGCACCCCTGGTTTGCTCTGTGAGCTTGGACAACCCCATAACCCCTCATGTGTCTCCGTGTCTTCAGCTGTTAATGGGACAGTGACGTCTTGCCATCACACTTTGCAAGACTATTTTAAAGAGCGGAGCACATGCAATGGTGTTATTTATAAATGTGATTAGCACCGTGGCTTTTTTTCCTCCATGGTTTCTATACAAAACACACATTACTCCAAGTTTTGTTGTTTTCCCAATGGCTAATACCCCCCTCAAAATCCAATTTAGCCAGTTCCTGTTGGATTTTTAAGACCTGCCTTTACCTACCCCCCATCAAGAATAAAGTGGCATGTATTTGCTATGTACTTTCAAGTAAGCAGTTGCAAAGAAATTGAGTGACATCTCACCAAGATGTCCACGTGCCAAGATACGGCATGGCAAGTATTTTGCAGGGAGCGTCTCATTGAGTTGTCCTGACAACCCTGTTCTGTTGTGGGTAATACGAGGGAGGGAGAATAACACAGGACCGATGGTTTGCGGTTTGTGGAGCTGAGTGCAAATGTTGATTGTGCCTCTAATACAGCAGGACCATGGCAAGTCATTTAACCCCTGAGCTTCAGTCTCCTCCTCTGTAAAATGGGAACACAGAGGCTATGTCGTACGGGTGTGGGGCAGACACAGTGAGCTGATGGATACAAGGTACTTAGCACCGGCCTAACACCTAGTGGGGAGCTCCCCCAGGTCACACAGCAGGCATCCATCCCAGCCCTGCCTGTCTCGGGACCATGCCGTACTACCTTACAACAGAACTGCATCTCTGCATGTCTTTCAGGGCCATCTAGGGGTGCCCTTGAGCTTCCAGCAATTCAGGGTCTCTGGCCCCTCCAGTCTATTCAGCTTTGCTCTGTATGTCCACTCAGGCTATACATTGCCTGCTGCAATGTCCTGAAATAACTCTCCTCTTCCGGCCAGCCCTGCTCCCAGCCTCCCTCCCGCTAAGCCCAGAATAGCCACATACATCACGGCTCGAAAACAGCCTGCAGGATGCTTCCTCCCCTGTGATGATAGCTCAGCCTTGTCTGAATGCCGGCACAGCCAGGGCCATGGTGCCTGGTGCAGCCTCAGTCAGCCTTAGGTATGCTGTGCTGTCATGCAGAGATGTCGCTTGACTTCACTTGCAAGCAGATGTCATAGTCATTATTGTACCTGGTGGGGGGTGTGGCAGGACAGATGATGTTATCTCACCTTGCCAATGGAGAAACGAAAGACCAGTCACAGGTCCACCGCCATGGTCATATGTGACATTTCCATGTGACGTCACTTTTATTAAGAGAACTGATACCCCTTGTCTCACTTACAGTCTCCTTGCTGTGGCCTCAAAGCTTTGCCAGCTCTGGTTGCTGCTCACAGTTCTGACCGTATCTTACTCCCTCCTTCCTTTTCCTATTTTGTCCATGTTCTTCTCACCTCTTTTCAGTTCTTGAAACCCACTAAGCTGTCTCTCTCCTGCCTCAGGGCCTTTGCACATGCTGTTCTCGCTGCCTGAGATGCTCTTTTGAATGATTTCCTTCTTGCCATTCATACTTTCTAGCAAGTCTCTCCTAGTCTCTCCCACACTTCCTTTCCCTGTTTTGCATATATCACAAGTTATAGTTCCATATATTTTCCAGGACACTTATTTCTTTAATGTCTATCTCTTATGCGAAATTGCGAGCTCCGTTATAGTGGAGACTTTACCTATCTTGTTCACTAAGATTTCTTCAGAGCCAAGAACAGTACATGACCCTTAAGAGGAGTGCGGTACACATTTTTGAAGGAGAGGCATCTTTGATGACAATGTGATATGATAAACATCACCACCCCTATCCAACGGCTGACAAGGTAGAGATGCAGTGTCAGGGCTTTTCCAAGGTCACTCTCGCGGCTGGGAACAGCACATCCATGAAAATCCAAGTCCCCAGATTTTCAGTCCAGGGTTCTTTCTCCCCCAGCAACAGCTGTTTTTAGAATAGGGACATGACCAAAATGTTCCCTCAGGTGATGCTAGGAAGGACTCCTGGAAAATAGACTCTCTGAGCTAAATCTTGACTTATAGATAGACAATCACCAGGAAGGAAGCTGGGGAAGGGTATTCCAAGCAGAGGGAACAGCAGACACGAAGAAATGTAACTGTCTCTAGTAATCACTGAGCAGGTAACAGATGTATCCTTAACTTATTCATTCATCTATTCACTTTTGTGTGCGATATTTACTCGAGATCTGCTACGCTTCAGACATTTTAGGGGGCACTAGAATTACACAGGTAAAAAAATACCACAAGACACTAATAATGCTAGTTAATCTTTACTGAGCCCCTATTGTGTTCAAGACACTGTATTAAGTGCCTTATGTGGACTATCTCATGTTGAACCCTGATAATATATATATATGTCACAATTCCCTGAGATTGTTACATGAGTTCTCCCCATTTTACAGAGGGGTAGGTGGAGGCTTAGGGTTCAGTTAGATTGAGTAACTCCTCACATCACTCAGTGCATAGTTGGCAAAGCTGGAATTGTAATCTAGGCAGCACCAGTCAAAAACCCAACCTCATAACCCTTTAGAGCAACTCCCATAGCTCTTCTCATATGTAAGCACGTACATCAGAATATAGATTTCCAGAAATAATGGCATGAGCTTTCCTCAGAAGTATGAGCTGCTGTCGGAAATCACTTCCCCCTCCCCACCTCTTCTGATGTTCCCTCAAGTTAGACACCAGCCAGCCCCATTCCTCTGCCTCTCCTTCCCTCCCTTCTACCTTTTTCTTCCTGAGACTTTGTCCTCTTATCACCTTTCACCTCTCTAAGATTGTTCTGCCCTCGGGAGCCAAATTCAGTACCATCCACCCCACCCGCACCTGTCTCTGCTCCTCAGCGGGCTCTCCAGTGGAGAGGTCTGTGGTCACTTTTTCCCCTGAGCCGTGCCAGACATGGAAAAAGTTGCCTTCGAATCCTGCAATTACCACTCCCTAGATTGCAGCTATTTAGCTGGAGACACCTCTGCCCAGCCCTCCTCCGTGTCCAGCAAGCACAAGGCCTGTGAACAACAGAGCAGCATTTCAGAGCTTCTCCTCAGCCTTGAAATTACTTCTGTTTGGCTCTTAAGAAACATTGATTCTACCAATTAGGTCTCCCTTTCCCTACCCACTCACCACAGCTTCTACTTCACATTCATTCTCCTGCCAACTTTATTGAATAGACTCAGAGTGATTTGTTCATTTATTCATTCATTCAATTCATTCATTCATTCATTCATTCATTCATTCATTCATTCATTGTGACAGGCACTGAGCTAGACTCTGGGGCTACAATACTGAGCCAACCAGATAGAGATACCAGATAAGAACTTACCCTGGGTGATGGATGCAATAGAAGAGGGATACTTAGCAAGGACACTGGGAGCTAGGAAAAGTTTCCAGAGGAAGTAATAATTGGGACAAAACTTGACGTATAAGCAGGCGTTAGCCAGGAAAGAGAAGAGGAGTAGTGTGAGGTGTCCCCAATATGTGCAAAGGTGAGAAAGGGCGTGGCCCACCTAGGGAAATGCCGCATTGGCTAACGTGCGGGGTGGAGGTTGAGAGTTGAAAGAGAAGGAGCTGGGGAAGGTAAACGAGGGGATTGTATCCTCCTGAGTATCATACTGGGTAAGACCTCACCCTTAAGGCAATGGGAGCCACAGAAGGTTTTAGGCAGTTTCATCTTCTGTGTGTCTCATGTCAATCAAACCTGGCTCTGGACTTGTCTTTCTCTCAGGAGATATTTGTCCTCAACCAGAGCAGACCCTGGAGCTCAGAGCATGCTAGATTCCCAGGCTAAGCGCCCAGCCTCTCTGGGGAAGGGAGAGAGGGGGTAAGGTCCCTTTATATTGGAGGTCAGATGGAGATTTGAGCTGATTGGATAAAATGAGAGGATAAGTGGGATCTGAGATGACTGCAGCCTGAAAACACCTCACACATCAGCTCATGAGACAAAAACATTTTCCCCCTGGAATGAATCCACTTTGGGGGACAGAGGGACAAAACAGAAAGAAAAAAAAAACAAAACAAAATTTAAAACTGCCCAGGAGAAATGGCTATTGATATGACACTCCTACCCACACTGATGGACACTCGTGGGCAATTTTCCATGTGTCCATGAAAGCGTTCCCACATATCTACATGGCATAGATAACTGCATATGTGTGTTTTCACATACCCTCATCCATATACTCAACTCCCTGAGGATCTTTCTGTACCTCAGGTGTTCTTTACAGGGGTCAGATCTCTGCATGTTCTGCAGTCATATCTGGATTTGTTGTACACACACACACACACACACACACACACACACACACACAAGGCAGAGTCAGTCCTTGTGCTTTCTAGAGCCTACACAATGCAGAATATCCCAGGCCCTAAGATATCCAATCACGTTTCAGTAGCGACTAAGGAGTGAGGTCTGAGTGAGCTGACTGGGAATTAGTTGACTTCCTCGATGCATTTTCTGTAACTTCTTTGACAAGAACCCCTCCCACTGTGGTCCAGAGGAGCATAAGATGAGGGCAGGGACTGCAGCTCCATAACACTCAACTTCCCATCCCATCCTCAGCCCTGGAGAATGACTCCCATCTGTTGGAATCTCCACATCTCACATTCCACTGTCTTCCAGCTTCCTGAAGGACATAATGACCTCCAAAGACAGGTGTCTGGGTTGAGATCAGCTCACTCCTGATTTTATCAAACATCTTATCAACCTTAGCTCATCGTCTGACATGGGAGGAAGGAACATAATTCCCTTGCCAACTAAATCCTGGCCACTGGCTAATTTGCTTTAAGAATGAAGCCCTATACTCCATCATTTCAGTCCCCCACCTCCTTCTTAGGATACCCTACTTCCTGGTCTCATCCAAGCATGTCTGCTCCCTCCTGCACCTCTTAATGTGGAGTGTGTGTGTGTGCAACAGTATGTGTGGCAGGGCTGTGTATTCAGTGCCAGAAAAGTCCTTGAAGGTTGAAAGAATGAATAATGGAAGGAAAACAACAATCGCCACCTGGTCGAGCCCCACTCTGAAAATTCTTCAAGATGGACTCAAAAATAGCAATGTTTCCCGCATGTTAATTAACGTGTTCCAAAGGCGGGGTCAGAGTGTCCTTGAGATGTGGAGGCTAGAAAGCAAAACGGAATAGCCCTGCGTGTGCACTTGAGCGTGTGGGAAGCGCTTCTGCTCAAACCCAGGAGCTTGGCTGATTCAAGCCCCTGAGAGCCCGACTGTGGTTCAGCACCGAGGACAGAGGCCGCTGATTAACCGACTGAAGGCTGCGACGGTGAATCCTACGGAGACACCCCGCTGCATCTTTACCTGTAGATCCTTACCTGCCCCCCATCCTTACCTGTAGAACCTCTGAGTTACATCACCTTTCAGGTTCTCTCACTTTATGGGAAATGGGTGCTCCTGAGAAGTTGTGTGTAAATCTATAAGGGGATCAATTCAGAAACATATTTATGTATTTCCAATAAATCTTCCAGGAGGATGAGGTAGAAATGCTGATACTTTGGCCTCCCTGATTTCTGAAAAGATAGATGTGTCCAGAGACAGTGTAACTCAGTGATTAAGAGAACCGCAGGAATATATCAAGGTCTCCTGGCCCTGTTGGCATTTGGGGCTGAATAATTCTTTGTTTGGGGAACTGCCCTGTGCATTGTATGGTGTTTGCAGTATCCCTGGCCTCTATCTACCATTGTGCTTCCCCAGTTGTGACAACCAACGTCTCCAGACATTGTCAAATGTGGTCCCCCCCTTTGCCCCCCGAGGGCAAAATCTCCCACCTTCGTTGAGAATCTATGGAATAGATGTATCTGAACTTGAATCCTGGGTCTGCCCCTTACTAATGGCTCTGGTTCATTGGCTTCCATCGCTTCATGGCTCTGCTTTCTCATATGCAAAATGAAAACCACTTTAAGATTTACCTTGTGGGGATTCTGTAAGGAGCGAATAAGATATTCCTTGTCAACGTATTTAGCATAACGCTAGGCACATAATCAGCCTTTAAATGATGACGGTACCAGTAAGGTGGTTGCCGCCATCATCATCATCGTCGTCATCATCATCTTGGCCATTTAACTCCAGACATTATGCTGTCATATTTCTAAATCGTTCATTCAGAAAACGTTCCTGGTATCCACTAACTAGCCGGCACTCTTCTAGGTAATGGCTATTTAAAGATGAACAAGTCATAGTCTGTTTCCCCAAAGAACTAGAAGTCCTGGATTTGATCTCATGGCCATAAGTACATGTGACTCCCATGGGAATGTATGCGTGATGCTTGACCATGCGTCTGTCAGTAAGGACAGGCTTAGTAGCAACTAAGTGCGACAGTAACAACCAACCGCCAAATGTCAGGGGCTTAGAACAACAAAGGTTTCTTTTCGTGTTCGTACTATATGGTCCTCATGGGTTAACAGAAATTTCTGCTCTGTGTTGCCCTCTCTCAAGAGCCCAGACTGAATGGACCTCCACCATCTGGAGTGTGTGTAGTTACGAGGGTGGGGAGAAAGGGAAAAGGGTGAACCGTGCACTAGCCTTTAAAAATGTCTACCCAGAAGTTGCACACATCGATTCATTCTATACTTTGTGACTAAAGCAAGTCATGGCCTCCTCCCTATATTCAAGGGCCAGATAACTGCAATCCCACTGTGTGCCTGAAAGAAGAACAGGGATGTTAACTAACAGCCCGAATAACGACCACACAGCCATGTACAAGTACCAGCCATTGGTCTGTAGGGGGATGTTGTGAGTAAGAGTGAAAGATTCTGTTGAAAACCCTTCCCAGTAACCGAAAAATCTTGATAGTACATCCTCCTGGTAAGAGTAAGGAACATGATCACATACAAAATATGGCATTGTGTTCTCTTGAGCATGGAGAGGGAGAGAGAGGAGAGAGGAGAGAGGGGAGAGGGGAGAGGGGAGAGGGAGAGGGAGAGGGAGAGGAGAGGAGAGGAGAGGAGAGAAGAGGAGAGGAGAGGAGAGATTATTAGTGGAAGTTATGGGTCTGGCCTCCCATCTTCATTTCTAAGCCACAGTGTCAGGTCGCCAGAATTTAACAGGTGATGACACTGGGTAGATGCCTAAAGTATCAAAAGAAGAGTTCATGCCTTTCAAAAGAAAACAAGAAGCAAAACAATACCCCTACATCTGGTTGTTCTTATTATCTTCTGAAAATAATTAACAAGGAAATTTTAATAGGAGCAGGGAGAGCCCAACTCTATTGATTTACAGCTCAAATTGGGCTAATTCACATCAAGGCTCCATTGGCCATTTCATTTTGGCTTCTAAAGATTCCATTATTAATTCATTTCTAAAGTGATCTCTCTTACTCCCAAGGGGTATATCCCAAAGAACTACGTGCTTTTAATACTCCATTTGATTAAAATTTAACAAGCTATGTTATTGGCAAATAAACTATTTATCTCAGTGCTGTTACCAATGCCAAACAAAATGTTTTGAACAAAGGAATAGAATCGACACACTAAAGAGATTGTCATTAATAATTCACCATAGCCCAAAATGCCTGCATACACTTATTTTTTCCAGTGGTGACATTAGAGTATATATATATATATACCAGAGGAGTCCGCCAAAGTTCTCTGGTTTCCTATTTATCAAAAGGGGAAAAACCAAGAAATTGAATTAAGTCTCCTGTGGTATAGTGAAAAGAACAGTTAAGAAAACTTGCCATACCCCTGCTGTTAACTTGCTATGTGACCTTACGCAAGCCACTTAACCTCCCTAGCTTGTTTCCTGTCTTGGAAAATGAGCCTAAGGAAACTTTGCTTATTGAAAGCTCAGGGTTTCGTCAGGATGAAAGGAGAGGAACGATGTAAACATGCTTAGGAAATGCAAATAGTGCTTCATAAATATCAGAATTATATTGATAAATGCTTTTTTTCCTCGCTTCTCAAACCAGACACTGATTAATCTGGCAGAGATTTGTGGAAAGGGGGGAAAAGGTCATTTTGCCATTTTTTTAAGGGGGAATTTATATTCTCAGAGGTTGGCTTCAGCTGGTACCGAAGACGTTGATCTGAGCAAATTGCCCCATCGCCCCTCAGGTGCCCTGCTCCCCTGCGAACCATAGTTGATTTGTTTAGCATTTAATTTCTGTATGCCAGGAATCATGCCAACCTCTTCATATATATTATGTATTATCTCACAAGCACCCCCATGAGATGGGTACTGTTAACACTCCCAGTTTTCTAGAGAAGAACATTGAGGTTCACAATGCAGTTACTTGTCCAAAGCCCCTCAGGTGATAAGAGGTAGGGCCAGGTACTGGGAGTCCGCTTGGGCTCATTTCCAGAGCCTGTTGTCCAGCACCTCGCTCCTTTGGATTTCTTGTTGGTTGAGGACATGCTACTCTTTGTTGTCCCCTGCCTGCCTCCACTAGGGTGTAGACTGCCCTGGGTGAGTCAGGGCCCCTGGCTGCAACATGAAACTATAAGCAAATTGGATTTCTAGAAGGGCACAAATGCGAGATCCACTTGACTGAGGGTTGTTTTCTCCGTTGAGCTTCCTAGTAGCTAGGACAGTTTTTTTGCCCAAAGTAGTAGGGTTTAGAAAAATCTATGGGTAGGTGGTTGGATAAATGGATGGACGGATGGATGGATGGATGGATGGATGGATGGATGGATGGATGTTTGGATGGATGTTTGGATGGATGGATGGGTGGATAGATGGATGTTTGGATGGATGGAAGGATGGAAGGATGGATGGATGGATGGATGGATGGATGGATGGATGGATGGATGGATGGAAAAATGATGGATAAATGAATGAAGGGATTTCCCACTTAATGGATGGATAAATAGATAAGCTGTTTTAGGAGCCATGAAGAAATAGCCTCCCATTCCTGTCTGCCTCTGAAGTCTTGCTTGACAAAGAGTAACCTCTCAACACGTGTGACCGAATTTTTGTTATCACTCACCAATACTAGCTGCTTGTCACTTTAGTGGTCCCAGGCTGTGGGTGCTCATCAAAGATACCATTGTTTTTAGTCTCAGTCCTAATGTGTTATTGGCTAAGTGCTGGTTTAAGCTTTTCCTCTGGGTAATAATGGCTATTATTTATTGAGCCTCTCTTATGTGCCAAGTACTGTAATAAGCCTTTTATCTGATTTACTATAAATGCACAACAAACTCACAATGTTGTTATTGCTGGCCTCATTGTATAGACGCAAAAAAAATGTGGGCGAGGTTAATCCAGTTCTACCCAGGTTAAACAGGGGCAGACACTGGATTCGACTCGAAGGGAATGTAGCTGCAGAGTGGGTACCTTTTCCTCTCCACTGTTGGCTCTCAAAATGTGGTGCCCACATCAGCAGAAGAAGTTATCACCTGGGAGCTATTTAGAAATGCAAATTCTGGGGCCCCAGCCCAGACCTACCAAGCCAGAAGCTCCAGGCGTGGGGCCCAGCAAGCTGTGCTAGGATACACCCTCCAGATGTTTCTCGTGCACACTCCGCTTTGAGAACCACTGCTCTTGTCTAGACATGTTGCTTCCTTAGATTGCAAGGATGCATTTGTACCGAATCCTCCACACCTCTTCACGTGATGTTGCTTGCGAGTAGCAGCACTAACTGCATTTCGGGAAGGACCTGGTGCCGAGGAACAAATTACACAGTCCTTGCCTTCTTCCTCAGCCCCCATCATCTCTTGTCAGGAAACTTCGAGGTCCTCCCACCTGCCTTCCTACCACTGGCCCTGGTTCCCACTCCACACTGTTCATACCGCCATCCATAGACTGAAGCCAGGGGGTCTTTCCAAAGAGTGGACCTGACCGTGTCACCCCCCTCCCGAGAGCTTCCCATCGAGAGTCCTCCCCACTGTTCTCAGAATCCGGTCCAAACACCCACCCGTAGCCTGTCAGGCTCTGTAAAGTCAGTGCCTGCCTGCCCTTCCCATCCCAGTCTTCTCTCATTCATTTCTTTCTGCTCCTGCCCTCCCACTGCATGTCCACTAGAACTATGTGCTTTCCTTCATAGTTCTGTCGCATTGCCTACCTTTTGCCTCTTCCACTGAACT
Organism: Rhinolophus sinicus; assembly: GCF_036562045.2. Lineage (NCBI taxonomy): Eukaryota > Metazoa > Chordata > Mammalia > Chiroptera > Rhinolophidae > Rhinolophus > Rhinolophus sinicus. The sequence continues at coordinate 27,490,955 of NC_133765.1, read as the reverse complement.
GTAATCTCCATGAGGGCAGAAACCATATCTGTTTTTCTCAACATCCTATCCCCAGGGCCTAGTACTACGCCTGACACATAGTAGGTCCTCAGTAAACATTTGTACCGATAAGACCTGGGCGCCCTGTATTTTTAATTATGATATACTTTCTTGTGACCTCCCTAATAAGGTCTGTTACCTTTTTTGTGAATCTATTGGGTCAGAGCTTGGGCTCTAGAAGCCAACAAGCCTGGATTTGAATCCCACTCCCTCCTCACACAGCCTATCTGACCTGGGCATGTGATTTAATTTTTCTGAACCTCCGTTTCCTTACCTGTAAAATGGGGGTAACAGAGTAGTTGGGGAGATTAAATGAGACCATACACGTGAAGCTCTTAGCGTAGCCCCTTGGATATTAGGGCTAATGACCTGCTTTTATTACATCCGACCTCCCCCGCTGTGTTGCAAGTTCTTGAAACGGCTGGTGGCACATGCCTGTCCAGCGGATGTTCACCAACTACAGGTTCACTGGGAATGTCCAAGTGGGGATGAGCCTCGGACCATAGCAGCATATCCTGGCCTTTACGTGTCAGACTCCAGATTCAGACTAGGAGACACCTAGCGCCTCCACTTCTCAGCTGCCTGAGCTTGGGCAAGTTCCGGAACTTCCCCATGCCTGTTTTCTCATCTGTAATCCTGTATTGGCAACACAGGTCCCATGTCACAGCTGATGCAAGGATCAAATGCACTGACAGCACATAGGACAGTGCCTGGCGTGAGCCAGCCCATGGCAAGCACTGAATACCTTTTAACTGTCGCCATTGTCATAAAAACCACCATCACTCCTATGTCCCAGCCTGATTGCTGGAGGACAGAACGGGAGAAAAAGCAGGCTTTGTGCAGACTGCTTACTCCACAGCCAAATCCCCTCTTCTACTTCTTTCTCTTTTCCTCTTTTTTCTAAATGGGCCGTTCAGCAAGCACCTCGATGGCGTGGGTCTCCACAGTAGGGGTGGCGCCTCCTCTGAACGCCACTTTCTTTTCCTTTTGTGTATGTGCAAAATCACCTTGAAGAGCTGCTGTTTCCATGGCTGTGGGAGTTTTAGATATTTATCTCCCATCTGCGGGGGACCCCTGGGCACGGTAATCCACACTTGGCATGCCAGCGTTGTCTGTTGCTTTAGATCAGAGCCGACTCCTTCCAAGTACCTGCCATGGAGGTGTCGGCAACCGCTGATGGACTTCCAAAGCTCATCGATAATAGGCACTGCTCCTATTAATGGATCCTAAGAGGAAGGGAGGCTTAGAAATGGAGAGGAGAGATGGCTGGGAGAAGGAACGAGAAGGTCTGGAGTCTACGAGAAAGCCCCATGCAAGGCTTAGGGTGGGGGAGGCAATACCTCTCCCCCAAGATACCACTGTGGGGTGTCTTTTTTTTTTTCCTGCCTGTATAGCACTGTGGAACTGGGAATTGAAGGTCTGAGCTAAGCCCAAAGGATATTTGATTGGCTGAGGGAGAGAAGCCCAAAGGATATCATTTGATTGGTTGAGGGAGAAAATAAGCCACAGAGCCCTCAGGCTTAGGGAGATATCCTTGGGGGGAGTTCAAGGTGAGGTAAAAATAGAAACAGGAGAGCTCCAAACAGTCAAGTCAACACTTAAAAAAATGAAGGCGGAACAGGTAGAACAAACTGAGCCTGTTACCTACGGTTCCCACCCCTTGCTGGGCCCTGGAATCACCCATCCAGACACCCTCCTATAAATATAGCTACCAAAGCCCACCTGTCCCCCACCACAACCTATTGGATCAGCATCCCCCCGCGTGGGGCCCAGGAATCTGTATTTACAGAAAGCGCCTACCGTGATTCTGAAGTAGCCCCCTCAGCACGGGCTGCGGACACACATTTGGGAACCGTGCATTTTGTTGATTGAAATGCAGTCCCAGCAGCTGGAGATCACGGTGTCAGCTTCACGACACTCGCCGAACCTGGGCAGGGCTGAGCCTGCATTTTGGAACCGGGAAAGAAAGAGTCCTATGTGAGAAAGGAGAAAGTGGGTGGCGGGTTGTATCTTATGTGCAAAGGAAATGAGGACCTTTGTGGATGCTAACCTTCGGGGGCAATTCCTGAAGCACCCCTCATCAATGAGATGTCAATCAGCTCTCTTGCTTCCTGGCTGGAAGTGAAAAGGATAGCACTAGGTTACCAGTTGTCACCTAGGTTATCGTTGCTTGGCAAGGCTAGACCCAGGTGTGGCTAGCTCTGTGCATTCCCACTTTTGAGAAAAGAAGAAACTAGCCTCTCAACTAGGGACTCACAAAATTAAATACCTACCAGGGTCGTGGGTACCGTAAAGAGATGAAGTGAGCCAAGTGGGGACTCGGATAAATTAGGGGGCCACTGCTACCTAGATCTGCCCGATGGCTGCCTTGAGGAAGCAATGCGGGTCCCTCGTCTCCAATCTTGATCTTTCTTGAAACTAAAATGTGTACATAAGATGCCTGATTTTGAAATGTCTGCCATGAATTTGACTTTTTGAAAATTAATGTGCTACCCAAGCAAAACATGTCTGCCAGTGGTTACCAGAGGGTAAGGGGGAGGGGATGGGAGAAGAGGGTAAAGGGGATCAAATATATGGTGATGGAAGGAGAAGTGACTTTGGGTGGTGAACACACAATGTGATGTATAGATGATGTAATACAGAATTGCACACCTGAAATCTATGTAACTTTACTAACTATTGTCACCGCAATAAACTTTAAAAAAAAAAAGCAAAAAAGCACATAAAAATGTGCTTAACATCATTAGTCATCAGATAAATATAAATTAAAACAACAATGAGATATCATTTCACACTCACTGTATTGGCTAAAATTTAAGACTCACACAAAAAAACAAAAAACAACAGCAATCAAACAAATCAAAACACATGTCTGCTGGCTTTTTTCCTACAGGAACTTTTTCACGCACGCAAGAAAACAAACAAAACCTGGACACTTTCTCCCTGCCCCCTAAATGGATAGGCTTTGGACTCACCTGTCCACTCAGCAGCTATTTACTGGGCCAGGCACTGTTTAGGCAGCGTGGGTTCAGGGGTGAACCTCAACTCTCTGAGCCATAGATTCTTCCTATTTTAGAGCTGGGCTGTCTTAGAGTTCACCGATGGCTCTAGTTTCCAACATGCATTCTGTGACCTGTCTCAGGCCTTGCCTTGAAGAGCGAGGAGGCTGAGAGATCAGGTATTCAAATTACCAACAGAAGCGCTCTGTTGATCTGTTTTATGTGGGGGAGATTTTCAGGGGGCCACCAAGTCGACACGCGGGAAAACCAGGGACCAAGAGGACGACGTGATGTGTCCCAGGTCACACACAAGTAGTCGGTCACAAAACCAGGAAGAGAAGCCTCATTTCCTGCCTTCATAAGAGCTAGGATGGGCTGAGAAATTGTTGCTTTAATTCCTGTTTGGGCTGTTCCTTCTTCTGGTGCAAAGCTCACGCTTCAACCATCCCCCTGGGGTCGGACTGCGCCATGTCTCCCCTACACCTGGAATGAGAACCAGATGACAAGAGACGGAGTGGTGGGGTCTTGGGACTCGTCCTCCCTAGCCTGACTTCAGAGATGCCAGACTCCATGTCTCTCCTCCATCTGCCTCTCAGAGGCTAAGAGATTAAACAGAGGGGAGAGGTACTGGCGTGAGCTAGGAGCTGATGGAGCAGGATGCATGGATGCCGCCTCTCCTGGAGGGCTGAGGTGTGCCCTCCCCAGGACTCAGGACCTCTGTGGCAGACCGTATCACACTGATATCATCAGTGGCTTCCAGGCCTTCCCTCTTACAAGTCTAGTAGCTTCTTTAGCTCAAAGCCTGGGGTGTGTTTTAATCCTGTGGCTCCAAACCTAGCCCCAGAGCACGGCACATCAAACATCTATTGGTTGAGTGAAGGAATTAATAAACACAAATGCATGTCACCATGACAAAGGGGAGGCAGGATAGCATGGTTAGTGGTTAGGACCACAGACTTTTCTGTCAGAAACAGACCTGGGTTAGAATCCTGGCTCTGGCCTTTTCTAGCTGTGTAACCTTGAGCAAGTCGCTTACCTGCTCTCCCTGCCTCAGTGATGCTGTTATGAGAAGTAAATTTATCAGCTAAACATGCTAATAATTGACTAACAATAGACTAACCTGCCACCGTTGTTATTTTTATTTTTCAATGTCTGTTCACAAGATTTTTTAGGGAGAATTTACATACAGTGAAATGCACAAATCTAAGCATACAATTCAGAGAGTTTTCACAAATGCACACACCCCTGTAACCCACACCCCATCAAGAAAATTTCCTCAGGTCTCTCCTTAATCTGTCCCCAACTCCCAGAAGCAATGACCGTCTTTAGGCCTTCTCATGACAGGTTAGATTTGCCTGTTCTAGAACTTTGTGAAAACAGAATCAGACTCTATGCCATCTCCGTGTTTTACGTTCAGTTTCTTTTACACTGGTATTTGTAAGATTCATCTCTGCTATTGCCACCGTTATTACTTGTCCTTTTCTTTCTTTTTTTTATTTTATTATTGTTTTCAGTTACAGTTGATATTCAATATTATTTTATATTAGTTTCAGGTTTACCACATAGTGTTTACACCTTTATATAATTTATGAAGCGATCCCCCTGATTTGTCTAGCAACCACCTGGAACTATATATAGTTATTACAATATTATCGACTATATTCCCTATGCTGTACTTTACATCCCCGTGACTATTTTGTAACTACTAATTGGTATTTCTTAATCCCTTTACCTTTTTCACCCAGCTCTCCTACCCCCTTCCCTTCTGGCAACCATCAGTTTGTTCCCTGTATCCATGAGTCTGTTTCTGTTTTGTTTATTCGTTTCTTTTGTTCTTTAGATTCCACATATAAGTGAGATCATATAGTATTTGCCTTTCCCGGTCTGACTTGTTTTCCTTAGCATAATATCCTCCAGGTCCACCCATGTTGTTGCAAATTCTTCTTGAAATGTTTGGTAAAATTTACCTGTGAAGCTATCCAGTCCGGGACTTTTGTTTGTTGGGAGTTTTTTTTTTTAATTATTATTATTACTGATTTGATTTTGTTAGTAGCAATTTGTCAGTTCAGATTTTCTGTTTCTTCTTGACTCAGTCTTGGGAGATTCTACTCATATGTTTCTAGGAATTGATCCATTTCTTCCATATTATCCAACTTGTTGGCATATAATTGTTTGTAATATTTTCTTATAATCCTTTGTATTTCTGGAGTGTCAATTGTCACTTCCCCTCTTTCATTTTTTATTTTATTTATTTGGGTCATCTCTCTTTTTTTCTTGTTGAATCTTATTAAAGTTTTATCAATTTTATTTATCATTTCAAAGAAGCAGCTCTTGGTTTCATTGATCTTTTGTATTGTTTTTTCTAGATTCTATTTTGTTTATTTCTGCTCTGATCTTTATTATTTTCTTCAACTCACTTTGGGCTTTGTTTGTTGTTCCTTTAAGTGTAAGGGTTAAATTGATTATTTGAGATTTTTCTTGTTTCTTGAGGTAGGCCTATATTGCTATGAATTTCCCTCTTAGGACTGCTTTTGTTTTGTCCTATAGCTTTTGGGTCATGTTTTCATTGCCATATTTCTGAAGGTGTCTTTGTTTTTTTCCTTGATCTCGTTGTTGACCCATTCATTATTTTTCTTAAGTGTATATTAGTTAATTATTACTGAGTGACAAATTACTCCAAAACTCAGTGGTTTACAGCAATCAACTTCCATTCACTGAAAATTTATGTTAGTCAAAAATACAAGAGAGGCTTAGCTGTCAGGTTGTGACTTACAGTGTCTCATGAGAAGGCAGACAAAACAAAGACCAGGGTTGCTAGTGGCATGTTATTTAGCTTCCTTGTGTTTGTGCGTTTTTCAGTTTTTTTTCTTGTAATTGATTTTGAGTTTCATATCATTGTGTTCAGAGAACACGCTTGATATGATTTCAATCTTCTTAAATTTATTGGGACTTGTTTTGTAGCCTAACATGTGGTCTATCTTGGAAAATGTTCCAAGTGCACTCGAAAAGAATGTATATTCTGCTGCTTTGGGGTGAAATGCTCTAAAAAGTAATCAATGAAATCCATCTGGTCTAGTGTGTCATTTAAGGCCACCGTTACCTTGTTGATTTTCTGTCTGGAAGATCTGTCAATTGGTGTCAATTGGTGTTAAAGTTCCCTATTTTGATTGTATTACTGTTGATCTCTCCGATTATGTCCGTCAATATTTGCTTTATATATTTAGGTGCTCATATGTCGTGTGCATAAATATTTACAAGGGTTATATCCTCTTGTTGGATTGATTCCTTTATCATTATGTAATGTCCCTCTTTGTCTCTTATTATAGCCTTTGTTTTTAAGTCTATTTTGTCTAATATTAAGTATTGCTAGTGCAGCTTTTTTTGTTTGTTTCTACTCACATAAAATATCTTCTTCCATCCCTTTACTTTCAGTCTGTGTGTGTTTTTCAAACTGAACTGGGTCTCTTGTAGACAGCACATGTATGGGTCTTCTTTTCTTGTCCATTCATCTACGCTATGTCTTTTGATTGGAGCATTTAATTCTTTTACATTTAAAGTGATTATTGATAGATATATAGTTATTGCTATTTTATTATTTGTATTTATGGTCTTCCCCCACCCCCTTTATTCTTCCTAAAGAATTGCCTCTAGCATTCTGTGTAATACTGGTTTGGTGGTGATGAAGTCCTTTAGCTTTTTCTTGTCTATGAAGCTCTTTATCTCTCCTTCAATTTTAAATGACAGTCTTGCTGGGTAGAATAACCTTGGTTGTAGGTTCTTGCTTTTCATCACTTTGAATATTTCATGCCAATCCCTTCTGGTCTGCAAAGTTTCTGTTGAGAAATCAGCTGACAATCTTATGGGAGCTCCCTTGTAAGTAATTAGTTGCCTTCCTCATGCACTTTGAGGATTCTCTATTTTTCTTTAACCTTTGCCCTTTTAATTATAATGTGTCTTGATGTGGGCCTGTTTGGGTTCATTTTATTTGGGACTCTCTGCACTTCCTGGACTTGCATGTTTATTTCTTTTGCCAGGTTAAGAACAATTTTCAGTCATTATTTCTTCAAATAGGTTCTCAATCCCTTGTTTTCGCTCTTCCCTTCTGGTACCCCTATGATGCAAATGTTGTTATGCTTAATGTTGTCCCACAGGTCCCTTAAACTATCCTCTTTTTGGGGGGATTCTTTTTTCTTTCTGCTGTTCCAATTGGGTGTTTTCTGCTACCTGTCTTTCAAATCAGTGATTTGATTCTCTGCTTAATCTAGTTTGCTGGTAATTCCTTCTAGTTCATTCTTCATTTCATTTACTGTATTCTTCATTTCTGACTGGTTATTTTTTTATGGTTCCTATGTCCTTTTTTACACTTGCTATCTCTTTGTTGAAGTTCTCACTAAGTTCCTTGAGCATCCTTATAACCATTGTTTTAAACTCTGTATCTGGTCGGTTGTTTGCCTCCATTTCATTTAGTTCTTTTTCTGGAGTTTTCTCCTATTCATTCATTTGGGACATATTTCTTTGTTTCCTCATTTTGGCTGCCTCTCTGTGTTTGTTTCTATGTATTAGGTAGATCTGCTACATCTCCCCAACTTGGCCAGGTGACCTTATGTAGTAGGTGACCTTATGTAGTAGGTGACCTGTGGGGCCCAGCACCATAATCTCCTTGGTCACCTGTACCAGGTGCTCCAGGAGTGTCCCTTGTGTGGGTTGTGTGTGCTCTCCTGTTATAGTTGAGCCTTGATTGCTATTGGAATGTCTGTGGGGTGGGATTGACCCTCAGGTTGACTGGCTGTGGGCTTTGGCCATATGTACAGCTTATGGGCTGCTGTGCAGGGGGCTTACCCCCTAGAGTAGGATTTGCACCAGTGGGCTCTTGTACCTGTTGAAACTGCCCTTTGGGTATGTTGCTTGTGGGCTAATTGGGTGGTATTCTACTGTGGTCTGAAGCCAACCTCTGGGTATGTTGGGTCTGGGGCTTCTTGGAAGGGGCTGTGGTGTAGGCACAGGTCAGCCACTGCCTGTGACCATCTGAGGACTACCTGGTAGGAGCTACAAAGCAATCCGTGGTTGGTTGCTGCCTGTGTTGTACCTGAGGTCTCATGGGGGTGGCCACACTGTGTACTGAGGATGGCTGCCACCAGTACCAGGTCTGGGGTAGCTCTGCAAATAGCCCAGGGCATCCCAAGGCCTGCTGCCACCTGCCAGTTCCTGTAAGGCTCAGCTACTGATAGAGTCTTGTGAGGTACATCAGTTGGCTGAGACGGGGACTTAGGGATTCATCAGGGTGGGATGAGTTTACCAGGTTAATGTAGATTCTGGTTTGGTGCCAGTGCTGAGCTTGGAGCTATTCAGCAAAAGACTCAGAGCACACTGAGTCCAACCACTGCATGTCTGGGGCCCACATACCCACAAGAATTGTCCCATTATTAAGTTTCAGTGAAGGTCTTGGCATATATCCTCCCATCAGACTTAGAACTCCTTGAGGGTGGGCTCCAAGTATATAGGTGTTTGCCTTCTTGGCACTTAGCCCATGTCTGGCACATAGTAGATGCTCGGAAATTATTAGTTGAGTGGGTGACTGAGTCTTAGGTGAAAAATAAGGGGTGAAGGTGACTGAAGTATGTTCTGGGTGAAAGAATTGAGGAGTTAGATGTCCTCTCGTACAAACCCAGCATTTTGGTTGGGAAGGGCAGCAGAGACAGAGAATGCAGCTTTCAGAGTTAGATTCAGCAGACTTTGATCCCTGGTTCTTACCATCTGGAAAATCTTCAACTTCTCCAAACCTTAGTTTCTTCATCTGCACAATGGGTACTAATATTAACACCTTCCTCACAGGCTTGTTTTGAGACAAAAGGAGGTAAGGCCTTCGCAGGCACAATAGTAACAATTCAATAAAATATAACTATGAGTATTTGTTTGTGCTGTTCTGTCCAGCCATCCTTTTTAACAAGTGGGCTTCCTTTCTCCCTACGTATTCACTCCAAACTCACGTAGCAATGGGACTTGTAAGGTGGGTGAGGAATGGCAGCCGTCACAGAACCTGAGACGCAACTGACCTAAAACTAGGCCCCTCCTCTCACCTTCCTTCCTTACATGCTCCCCAGGCAGCCTTTCACGTCGGCAGCCTTAGTCCCAATCTCACATTTGAGGGAATGATAAGCAGGGGAGGCAGAGAGGGAAGACATATTTTTTCCCCTCAGGCTGTTGGGGAAGGGAGGGTGAAACTGTGCTCTCTGAGTTGATTGATGTTGCGCTTGGGGATCTGAATTCTCTGATGTAATTACACTGTGTGCTCCGTGCGATAAGGAGATTAATCAGTCCATTACACAGGGGCTGTTTTACCCACAGATGGAAGTAATTGAACGGAGACATCGGACATCGCAGGGTCCCGGTCAGCCAGCCAGTCTGCTCCAGTTAAAGGCAGGTGGCTGGCCTCTGGGCAGCGAGGCCATCGTTTCCAAAGAGGAACAATAACTATTGTTACTACCACACACCAGCTTGTTTTGAGTCCCTTTTAGGTTCAAAGCACATGGTGTGCATTATCTCATCTAATCCTCACAGTCACCCTGTGAGCTGGCCCCATTGTATAGAAGGAATAACTGAGGCCCATCTCCTTTAAGACATTTGCCTGAGTCACGGAGCTAGTCAAAATTTATATTTGAATCTAGCTCAGGCGGATTCACAAGTGCCCACAATCATTATTGCCTCCAAAAGGGAATAAAGAAATGAGATGGGGCCAACAGCTAACAGCCATCTTATCTGAATATCTGAGTGAACAGGTGAGACAAGAGGCCTTGTGTCATTTCAGCTGGACGTACAAAGAAGGAAAGACTATGACACTCCAAGGACAGAATTGAGTCCAGCAGCTCGTTTGCAAAGTGAATTGCCTGTCCCTGAAAAATAGGGAAGTGTAGTGATGAGTATGAGGGCGGTAGTGAAACACAACTGGGTTGGAATTGGATGGACTGTGGTGCTCATTTCTGAACATATGCAAATACCAAGTCAGCACATTCTACACCTGAAACTAATACAATGTTAGTATTGTCGGTTATACCGCTAAAAAAAACAACAACACTGGATTTGACTCTGGCGTTACTACTTAATTGCTGTGTGACTTGAAGAAGTTGTATCACCTCTCAGAGCCTCCATTTTCTCATCTGAAAACCGGCATCACAATACCACCATTATAGGGTTGCCATTGGCTTAAAGGAAACAATATATGTAAAGTGCTTTTAAAAAAAGAGCCGGCACAGAGTTCGGGCTCATGGTTAGTAATGCGGTGTTCCCCTCAAGATAAGACCAGGTCTTATATTCCATTTTTGCTCCAAAAGACTCATTAGGGCATTTTTTTCAGGGGATGTCTTATTTTTTCCATGTACAACAATGTACATTTATTCAAATACAGTCATGTCATCTTCTTCTGTAACATCGTCATAACATACTAAATGCGTCCATCTTAATTGGGGCTTATTTTGGGGTTAGGTCTTATTTTGGGGGAAACATGGTGCCTGCTGCTGCTGGTAATGTGTGGTGGCGAGGTCTTGTGTACCTTTCCCACTTAGGTTAAATAGGCGTCTTACCTTCCTTTCCTCTGCGTGCCAAGGAAAAGAAAAACAAAAATTCACGTTTTGTGGGCATTGTTGATGTTTCTGGCTCTGTCTAGTCCCCTTTGCTCACATTCTCATTCAATGCTCACGATAAATAGTTCTAAGAAATATGTGTTATTCTCACCCTCGATGGAGAGGTGGAGAAACTGGGACTCAGAGATGAAACAGATCGGAAGCACCATCTTCATGCGCTAACATGGGTCATGGTGTTTAGTACAAAAGATCATTGCCACACATTTCAGTAAACATTTATTAAGTGCCTATTAACCCCTATGTGAAGACTGCGGATGCAGAGATAAATAAGACCCGTTCCCAGTGGGCTCCCAGTCAGGTCGGCTGGCAAATCAGATCTATAAATTATTTAAATGGTCTAAAGCAGTCGTTATCACTTCTGACTCTGTATTCAAATAAATTTCTGGGAGGAAGGAGGTACTTTTAAAAAATATCAAATATATATATATATACACACACACATATATATGCCCAGGCCCCTGCCCCAGAGGTTCTTTTTAATGGATCTGAGATAGTCCTAGACAACGGCATTTTTAAAAATCTCCCCCGGTGATTCTTATGGGAAGCCATTGTTCTAGAGACCTAGCAGGTTATTTAAAAGCCCTAAATAATCCTACAAATAAGCCAACTAACTCACCCCCTAAACTATGACACACCAACTCCAAGGAAAGTTGTGTTCCTTGGCCTCCTGATATCGTAGACACAGGAAGAGTGAGGATAACGAACCCCCCATAGGGGACAGAAGGGAAAATTTTCTCTAAGGCCAAGCAGTGCGGGAGCAGCTCAGAGGAATCTGGGATTGAGAAAGACTGCAGGCGGAGGGTGCATTTGAGTGAGTCTTAAAGGAGGAGCAGTGATAGAGTCCAGTGTCACTTCTGTAGAGACCAGTGTCACTTTGGCAGAGACCCATGTCACCTGTGTAGAAACCAGTGTAGCTTCTGTAGGGGCTGATGGGCTGTGTGAAGGTGAAACGGTCACCATTCCTAATCTCCAATTGAAATAAATGTTACAGGCCAGCCCGGTGGCTCAGGTGGTTGGAGCACTGTGCTCCTAACACCAAGGTTGCTGGTTTGATTCCCACCTGGGCCAGTGAGCTGCTCCCTCTACAGCTAAGATTGTGAACAATGGCTCTCTGCTATGAGCAGCCGGAGGTCGGCGTGGGCTGCCATGAGCTGCTGTGAGGAAAAAAAAAAAAGAATTTAAAAAAAAAAGAAACAAAGAAATGTTAAGTTGGTCCAAACCTTGAATGCAGTTAGTGATTTAGTGATTTTTGACCTTTCTCATTCATTAATAAAACATCCAACGATTTTTACTGAACCCTTACTCTGTTTCTTGCCAGGCATTGTTTCATCTTCAGAAAAAAAAAAATAGTGAGCAGGATTTTAAAAAATGATCAAATTTCCTGCTATTGATAACCACTCATTGATCAGCATGTGTTATGAATGACGTGATGATGATGATGGTGATGGTGATAAGCTGCCATTTGTTGAGGGTTTACAATGTTCCAGCCACTCTGCTTAGTACTTTGCATGGATTAACTCATTTAATGCTCACGATTGCTATTTGAAGTGAGTATTATCATTATTCCCATTTTACAGATGAGAAAACCAAGGCTCAGAGAGCTGTAGTAGCCTGCATAAGGTCCCAAGCTGGTAAGTGGCGGAGATCAGAATTCCAGGAAAAGCAACCTAGTGTAATTGAAGACCCCAGCCTGTTATAACTGATGACTCACAAGCAGCAAAGACTCACAAGACCCCTGCCTCTGCTCTGGGTCAGCCCCATTATTCACGTGCTTTGTCACTTCAAGCGAGTTATACTCCCTTTCTCTCAGTGCCTCAGTTTCCTCATCTGTGAGTTAAGTCTTGGAAACTCTCAGGTCTTAAAATGATGTGATTCAAAGATGTAAAGTACAAAAATATAATAAGAGCGGTTGGGGGAAAGGAAGTGGGGGATGGTTCTGCTGATGGAAGGTTTATTTCGGGAAGTTGTCGAGGTCTGGTGTTCAACCACCCCAAGGAAGTGTAAGAGTACATCTGGCACTTTGCTGATTCAGAGGTACGGCTGGCTGGCAGGGAGATGGGACCCAAATGCACTGAGAATCTGTGTAATCAGAGAAAATGTCTCTGTGATTTGCTATTATAATTCTCGATGGCAAACTCTGGGACTCCAGCATCAATACTAATAACTGGTTGAAGGCGGTGGGGGCTAGGAATGAATTAAAATTTTTAAACAACTGCTTTTTGGTAAAGCACTGCTGGGAAATGTTCTGGGCTCCTAAATTTAAAGGGGGTATTTTTAGTACCTGTAATCAAACTGACTTGCGTAAACACATCTGCTGGAGCACTAGGCATCAAAATGTCTCTTCATTTCACATCTCTTGCAGCCCTCCTGGGACTGAGAGAGAGTGTCACTGATTTCCTTCCTTTCATTACGGTTTTCCAAATCAAATGAACGAGGAAGTCAAACTGAATATTTTCTGGTGAAAGTGTCTGGGTCCCTGCCTACAGAGTGGCAACAAAATTCTCAAACTTCAGGGAGTATAAGGATCACCTGGGAGCTTTGTATAAAATGCTGATTCCTGGGCCTTGCCCTCATATTCTGGAGGTCTGTGAGGGCCCAGGATTCTGCATTTTACACAATGTGCCTGGTGAAACGGGTACAGGTGACCCATGGACCATGTGGAGGGTTACTGGGCTGGGGCAGACGTAGGATGAGATTCTTGCTCCATCATGGACCAGCTGTTGACTCTGAGCAAGTTCCTTCCTCTTTCTTGGTATCAATGATCTCATCTATAAAATGGGATAGTAATGGCACCTACCCCGTACCTTTATTGTGATGATGAAATTCAACATATTAGCTTCGCACAGGGCCAGGCATGTCATAAATGATCCACAGATGTCCATTATTGTCATGAGTGTTCGTGATAACTACCAGGAAATGTTCTGACTCCTTTCTGACTCTAGGGTCCATGTAGGCAAAGTGGGAATAATTATAATCATACCTTAAAATCAGCTTTCATTCAAGGGTCGTGTACTAAAGGAGAAAATGTCTGCAAAGCTCTTAGCACACTGCCTGGCACATAGTTAGGCATCCCATAAGTATTTTTTGAAAGGATGAATGAATGAATGAATGAATGAATGATTCAACACTTGCTGTCCACAAACTGCAGACAGTAAGATGATTTAAAGAGAACGTCCCCTCTCCAGCGCCGTAAGGTGGGCCTGTAGCAGAACCCCCATGTCCAGGGCTCTTGGTCACTAGGCGCCTCATTTCTTCTTGTCATTTGTGTCTCTCATTACCTCTAATCCTAATGTTACTCTAAACCTCACCTGCTCCCAAATGCACTCTGTCTTATCCATCCGAGGAGCAACTCACTGGGTCCGGCTTATTGGAGGGACTCTGTAGATTCTTCCCAACCTACAGATCACATGGGGACTTGGAAGGGAAGCAAGTAGGGTGTCCGTTATCCCTGCACCTGCCGAGCATCATATTTGTGACTCTGGGAAAGCCACAGCTCTTCTCTGGGCCTCAGTTCCATCCTCTGTGAAAGGGGCTGTTGAGGGAATTGATTCATCCCTCCTGTCCTGGTGGTGTAAGCATCCCTCTGCTCACCTGTCGGGCACTGAACTATGAGATACTGTAGGGAGAGCGCTCACAGACAATTATCATTTCAGGTCATGCTTGCCATGAGCAGAAGAAGCACAGCTCCTCTGAAAGCACAGAAAAGTGGCTTCAAACCCAGCCAGGTGAGGGGGTGGTTGAGGAGGATGCAATGTCGGGACAGGTGTTAGTCAGGTGGGGAAGGGAGGGAAGGGAGTTGCAGATAGAGGGAACTGCATATGAAAGGGGAGGGAAGGCATGAAATCATGAGCACAGGGAGGTTTGGGGGAAGGCCATTGGGTTGGTACGCTTGGAGCGAAGGGTGTGAGAGAGGAAGGCAAGGGCTGGAGAAATGATGAGCTGGCAGCAGGCCAGGCCCGGCCCTCTGAGCCACGGTCAGGAGACTGGACTGCTCTCACCTCGACAAGAAGCCAGTGAAAGGATTTAATCAAGGAAGGGACTCAATGAGATGTGCTTTAGAAAGAGGCCCTTAGCTGCAGTGGAGGAGAAATATTGGAAGGGGAGAGACAGGAGACAGGGAGACCAATTAGAAGGCTATAATCCGGGATCTGAATGGCAGCGATACTTGTCAGAGTAATTTCTTTGAGGCATTTGGTTGCTGATTGCTGGTGATCTTCTCCAGCCCCGTGTGTTTGCAGCAACTCAGAACTGTGCAGAGAAAAGCCATTTAATCACGCGCGCCACTGCATTGCACCCTCAGCTCTGCCCAGTGGTCACATTCTTTGTCAGGAGAACTGTGAGTGATACTGCAAGGAAAGGGGACCCCAGGGCCAGCTACCCCTCAACAAACTCCCAAAGCAAGCATCCAGTGTTGTCACATCCTTAAAAAGCTCTGGCTATTCGGCCTGATCACTTCTAGTTGTGACACTGTCAGGATCGCCTCGTCAATTACTAGTCAAGTGGGGTAATGGGCATTTCATTAGGAGCCTCTCGTTTCAGATACACAAGGCCGTATATGAAATGAAATGTGCTGGAGTTATTTTTTTGTTTCAGCCAGTGATTACGCGCTGTAATTAAGAAGCCATTGTGCCTGATTTCCAATCTTTTTTCTTTATTTAAATTTAATTGATTTTCTCCTTGATTTAATCAACCCAAATTCAGCTACCTGGTGCTTCTCTCCATTCAGATGCTCAAGAGACCTCTGGTGCTTAAAGATGTAGGGCCATGCCTAGAAAAAGTGGGGTGTCCGCTGGTCCCAAGCCTCCACCTTTGTTAGCTGGTGTGAGGGGTGTCAGCATGTTAAGCAGCCAGGTGGTTCAATGTAGAGCCAGAAAGGGAGGAGGGAGGGAGGGCTGGTTTCAGACCTTTGACACCTGGCGCTGCTGTGTGATCTTGGGTGAATTATTTAACCACCGTGTGCCTCAATTTCATCGTCTTTAAAAGAAGAGGAATTACAACGTCCTCATTGCATTCTGATAAACATTAAATGATGTGTGTGTGTGTGTGTGTGTGTGTGTGTGTGTGTAAACTTAAAACGATGATGGAAATATAAGTTCTAAAAATATTACTTATGTATTATTATTACCATATCATTGCCTACCCTGTAACTCATTTAATCCTCTGTGGGGTTAGGTTATTCCCATTGAAGGTACAGAACTGGAAGCTCACAGCTAGTGAGT
This sequence comes from Rhinolophus sinicus, assembly GCF_036562045.2. Taxonomy (NCBI): domain Eukaryota; kingdom Metazoa; phylum Chordata; class Mammalia; order Chiroptera; family Rhinolophidae; genus Rhinolophus; species Rhinolophus sinicus. The sequence goes on along the minus strand of NC_133765.1, from coordinate 27,475,061 downwards.
GGCTGAGCCTAGATTCAAGTCTATCTCTCACTATTCAAAGCTCACACTCATGTACTCCGTTCTTCCTACCCAGTGGCTTCTTTCTCCCCATGTAGGACATAAGGAAACAGGTGAAATTAAGTTCTTTGGCCAAGGTCACTCAGCTAGTGGCTGCAGAATCAAGACCTGAGACAAGGTACTCTTGGTGCAATGACCATCCCTTTGTCCCTCAGCTGTCAGAGAGGGCAGGCAACTTCTGCAAAGCCACACAGCAATTAAGAGCTATGCAATACCCTAAATCTGCTCATTAATCCTATGGTTCTCAACTTTTTCCCCCCAAACAATCCAGACATATAACAGAATTTGTGCACACACACAATATCCCCCCCGGCCCCCGCCCAGGCATAGACCAAAGATCACATAATGTTAACATTCTCAGCACACAAACTTAATTCCAGTCCTTTCTTTCCTGCTCAGGGACACATAGCAGAACACAGCTCAGGGTAAAGAACTCTGTTGTAGGAGGACTCTTCAATCCATCCACTTATTCATTTAACAAATATTAAATGGGCCCTTACTGTATACCAGGCACTATTCAAGAGTCTGGTACATAGCTGTGAACAAGGGAAACAAACAAACAAAAAAAATCCCTGCCCTCATGAAAGTTAGAGTCTAGTGGAGGGGTGGGGGTGGGGAACTCATACAATGAACACAATAAACATGTGGTAAATGGTTAGATTCTATTACAAGACAATAAATACTACAGAGGAAAATATAGCAGGAAGAAATAACATACATTGACGAGGGGTTGTGACATTAAATAGGGTTTACATAGGGTTGTCAGGGAAGAAATGTCACTGAGCATATGACATTTGAGTGAAGACTCGAAGATGAGGGAGGAAGTCATGTGGATATCCGGAGGAAGAGTGTTTCAGGCAGTGAAAACAGCATGTGCAAAGGTCCTGAGGTATGATTATAATTGGCATGTCAGAGAAACACTAGAAGGCCGGTGGGGAAGCAGTGGAGAGAGCAGGAGAAAAGAGGAGGGATGGGCCAGACTGTGTAGGCCTTGTCATTCGTTTGCCTTTAGGGGAGCCACTGGAGAGCTTTGAACAGAGCAGTGCCATAATCTGGCTTCATTTTTTTTTTTTTTTTTTTTTTTTTTTTTTATTAATTAGTTTCAGGTGCACAAGACAAAGCAAAACTTAGACATTTATCATTTATATCCCTCACACTGTGTGAACCCCCCTCCCCCCATCCACTATCCCTCTGTACGTTCCCAAAACCTCTCACCTTCCCCTTATTGGCTTCATTTTTAACGGGATCCCTCCTGCTGCCTCCTTGGGAATAGATTGCAGGAGGGCGAGGATGGAAGCTGGGAGACCTATGAGGCATTTACAATAATGCAGGTGACAGACGATGGGGGCTTAGACCAGGGTGGTAGCCACCTAGAAGGAGAGAAGTGATGGGATTCTAGGGATATTTTGAAGGTAGCATCCAGATTTGCTGATAGGTCAGACCCAGGGTTTGAGAGAGAAGTCAAGGACAACTCCAAGGTTACCACTTGGAGCTGCTATTAACTGAGAGTATGAAGACTCATGGGTTTATACATTTATTTTAATTGGAAACCATGCGCAAAGTTTCATCTTTAATAATCATTAGTAACAAACCCATGACAGAGCTTACAATTGATCATGACAGATCCGTGTGTCACGCTGTAGCTGACAGTCCCTGTGTCGTTCTGCAGGGAGACCTTGCTCCCACGAGTGGCGACCGGCTTGTTGGTCTCAGGCTCAGCCTCGTTATTGCACAGGCATTATTTAGAGTGGGCTGAACTCCAGTGGGGCATCTCAGAAGGGCTCTGCCGCTCCTCTGAACATGAGCCAAGACCCTCCATCAAAAGAAGGAGCCCTGCACCCTGTCCAGTCTCTGTCCCCTCTGCTGTCCTTTTCATGTGTGAAGACAGACAGTGGAGCCCCTCCCCCTCCACTATGGGGGTGGAGCCCCCTTCCACCCCCAGCCTCATCACCCTTTTCGCTGTGTCCCCATCTTCCTCTCAGCTGATGTACTTTGCAAAAATGTGGCCCTGAGCAGGCTTTGGCTGGAATTGTTTGATTGCTCTTCTCAAAGGCGTGGCTGTCTGGTGAGAGGGAGAATGTGTTTTTAACTCCCCCCTTCTTTTAAATCGCAACAAAAGACAAAGTCCTATTTTCTTCCTGAGACTGTTCCAGTGCATAAAGGATCCGTTTCATATGCTAAGCCAAACCTGCCTGGCTGGTGATTCAGCCCCGGGCTGTGGTGGGATGGAGGCTTCGCTCCTGCCAGCCTGGCACCCAGGGGCCCAGCCTGAGCTCCTCATCCCTGTGCCCGCCCCACTGTGGCTCTCCAGCCAGAGGACGTGGCTCTGGCAGAATGGGATTCCCAGGAAAAGCCCTCATCAGAGTAGCCTAAAGCACAAGATATCAGGGGAGCAGGGGACCGCTTTCTATTCCGCCACTCACTGGCTGTGTGACCTGGAAGAGGTCAGATATCTTCTCAGAGCTTTAGCGGAAGAAGGGTTTGACTGGGGGGATTTAGCATCCTGCCCGGTCTCTACTCCCTAAGGATGCTTAGCAGAGCAGAAGCTCAAGAAATGTCTGGGGAAGGAGAGAAAGAATGCAGGAGGCAAGGTGAGAGATGTCACTTCTTAATTAGGGAACACAGAGCACTTACTATGTGCCAGGCACTGTTCCAAGAGCTTTACAAACATTCACTATTAATCCCCGAAATAACCCCATGAGGTTGGCACTATTGTCCACCTCTTACACGTGGACATCTGAGGCCCAGAGAGGTGAAGCTGATTGCCCAAGGTCACAGAGTGGCAGGACCAGAGTTTGAACCCAGCAGGCTGGTGCTAGGCTGTGTGTGTAAGTTCCACGCTGTGCTGCATCTATCAGGGAGAACGCAGGGCGCCAAGACGCAGGGGCTGTTCAGGGTCCTGAGGACGTCAGGTGGTTTGATGTCACAGAACATGACACACCTGGGCAGCTCAGCCCAGCCCATGGACCTCGAAGGCCATGAGAGCCACGTCAAGAAATCTGGACTTGCTTCTCAGGGCTCAGCGGAAGGGAGTGATACGATCGAATCTGTGTTCTGGAAAATAACCCCGCCTGCTGTGTGCAGAGTGGGCTGGGCAGGGCCGGAGTGAAAGAGGAGGCTGCTGCAGCTGTCTCGGGGACAGATGACGATGGCTTGGACTGGGGAGGGGCAGTGGAGATGGACAAGACATGATGCTGAGATGCTTTGAAGTGAGAATGGTGAAGATCTGCTAATGGGCTGGATGTGAGAGTCAGAGAGAGGAGGGTCCCGGGTAATGGCCAGCTTGCCACTGGGCAAGGAGGTAGAGAGTGGAGCCGGAGGACACAGGTGGTGGGGCAGTGATGTGTTGAGGTTTGGACAGGTGAAGTTTCAGGTGCCTGTGGTATTTCCATGAGGAGAGACAGAGGAGACAACTGGGCGCTGGAGTCTTAAGGTCAGAAACGAGAGACACCGGGATGACCATATGCCCTGGGTGCTTCCTATCTGTGCCCATTTTGACCCCCAAAGTGTCCCAATGTAGCCAATAAATTATATGGTCACCCTGGACATAACTGGCCCTGCCACAGGACACATCTTGATATCAAGAACATCTGGATCCAGCAGATAGTCTTAGCTGGAGACAAGTAAAAGTGTGACCATACTAAGCATTTCCTAGGGAGGCAGTTTCCTTATGGTCAAGGAGTGTTGGGCCAGTCTAACGCCCTTTGCTTCAATCCTACCACACACACTTCACCCTTGTCTAGGCCTCAGGTCCCACCCCACCAGGGAGATTTACACAGGGATCAAAGGCTCTGTCTATCCCCTACCGATCAAATGGGTAAATGGTGAAATCAAACCAAATTGATGAATTGTTTTAATAGTATGGCCTTTCTTTTCCATTCAAACCGTCTTCCAAAGCAACCCAAGTGGCCAATACTTCCCTCCATGAAAAGAAGGACGCTCTACTGCAAATCTACAAAGGCAAGTCGACAGTTGGGCTTACGCAAAAGTACGTACGAGGCAGCTTTTCCACAACATCCAGTCTCTGGCTCTACACACCAACCCCAAAGCTATGGAAGGACACACAACTTTCTTGTCCCATCGCATGGTACTTTCAGAGGCCCAAAGTAGGAGGCATTTAGTGGGTTCTGAGGGCCCACAAGTGGCCCCATGGTGCCCAGCCCAAGAGGCACTATGGTATATGGGGCATGGATTCTGGAGGCAGGCTGTCTCATCTCCACCACCTATTAGCAGGCTCCCCTCTTGCCTCAGTTTCTTCACTGGTACAATGGGGTTGATAACTGCCCCAGCCTGAAATAATTGTGCTGAAGATTATTGGAACAAACAAATGCAAAACCCCTAAATAGTGCCCCTCACATAGCTGGTGCTCCATGAATATCCACTGTAATTATTGTTGGTAGTATTAGCAGTCAGCTATAATCTAACACAAAAATGGATTCAGGTTGAAGAAACCAGGAGAAGGAACAAAGAGGAGAGGAATGGAAACAGGGTGTTTTGGCTGCCGAGACCTTGCTCAGAAGCCCCCAGGGGTCCATGTGATGACATTTCATTCAGACTTTTTTCCACTGGAATGAGAAATGCAGGTTATGTGTCAGAAATCATTGCAAATTCCAAATTAGTGAGGTTTCATGGTCTGCGGAAAGTCGCTGGAGGGAAAATTGGTGGACGGGGTGTTTTTTAGCTGTCAGAGCAAGCTGGCTGATTGATTGTCTCGGTCAATAGACTGTGCAGACAGCAGCCGGGGAACCAGGCACAGGCAAGGGAATAGGGAGAAGATGGAACACCAGGCAGCAGGGAGGAGGTGGAGATGTGGCCAGTAGTAGAAAGGGACATCGTTACACCGCACGCTGGGTAGATGCAACCTGGATGGCTTAGCCATACTCAGTGTGGAGGCCAGGGATACCCAGCCACAGTTCCTGGAGAACTCTGGGCTCCCTCGCTTGCTGTGTGTCCTTAGGCAAGTCACTCTACCTCTCTGAGCCTCAGTTTTCTCATCTAAAAACAATGCTTACAATACCTACCTCAAGGGCTTCTTATGGGACTTACATGAAATAATAGGTTTTAAATGTTTGATGCGGTGTTCAGCACACGGTAGGTGCTCAATAAACATGAGGTCCCTTTAACCCAGTGAGTTGGGGAGGTTGGCTGAGTCCATGCCTCAGCCTATGGACTCAGAAGCTGTGTTTGGAGGTGACAACTCTCATCCTTGAATTGGGGGCTAATGAGACAAGTTTTAGGGACTGGGCCCTATTGTGCCACCCCTGATATGTTCAAAAAAGAGGTAAAAAGATGGGGATGACTTAGACCCAGAGAATAATCTCACTCACCAAAATCTTGGAATTGGACAGGCTCTTTGGAGGTCATTGGGGCCGATCCCCTGTCTTCAGGGCCCCAAGCTATTCCAGGCAGATGGGAAGCCACACACTGCTAATGTGACTGGGAAAGGATAATTCATAAAGTTCCTCACCAAGCAGAAATTCTTTGCCACATGGGAGCTACTTTCAATAATAACTGCAATTATAATTACAATAATAAGACATCGTGCTTAGCTTAATAAGTATACATTTCTCACAACCACCTCAATGCATAAGGTATTATCCCCATTTTAAAAATGAGAAAACTGAGGCTTAAATAGATGAGGGACCTTGCTCAAGGTCATGCTGCAATATATTGGAGGGATTTACAAAGAGCTGCCAGAGCATAGTGGCGTTAAGGATTTATTCCTATGGGGAGATGGGCAGTGGGAGTCAGAAAAGGCGGGTATGGTAGTTGAGCCAAGCCTTGAAGGATGAATGAGGCTTCTCCTGACAGAAGGGAAGAGGGATCAGCTTGAGGAAAGCCAGTGAAGTTGGGAGCCTGTGTCCTAAAGCCTGTTTACAATGAATAATTACAATTACAATGACAGCGAACATTGATGAAATGCTTTCTCTGCACCAGGCATCGTGTTAAGCATTTTACACGCACCACCTGCACGAGCTGGACACTATCATTAACCCCATTTTGCGGAAGAGAGATGAAGTGACTTGCCCAAGATCACGGCTTGAAAATGCCAAAACCAGCCTGCCTGATTCCAAAGCTCCTGGTGGTTCCTGGTTGTTCAGTCACTGTCTACTGTCAACAGAGAAACCATGGAGTTTAGAGAGACCCCTGCCTGTGGGGTAGGGAGGGGCTGTCCTGACACCTCCAAGCCAGTTCCTGCCACAACCATCCTCCACCCAAGTCCTCTTGAAACCAAGGGGAACCCATCAGAGTTGGTGGGAGATAATGAGGAAGCAGACTGCCTAATAAAGATAAAGCTCTCTAATAAACTCGCAATCCTGTAGTAATGGGTTTGACTTTTAAAAGGCAGATAAAAGTCCCAGTGGAGGGACAGACCTTTCCCATCAACTCCTTAATTAGAATTACTGTGGAAGAGCCATTTCCTACAGGTGGGACAGTTGGCTGCCTGGGCTGGCATTGAAAAATGGTCACTTCCGTGTAAATCCAGACATCTGCTCTCTCCAGAGATCCCTCTCTCCCTCAGGGATCCTTTGTCAGAGGAGAATGGTATTGGCCAAAGATGGGTCCTCTGGGACAAGCCTAAAGGAGGGTGAATGGAAAGGGTGTGATTTGAGAACTCGCTGGTGATTGGTGCCGGCGCTGCAGAGGCGGAGTCTTCTTCTGAGAGCTTTCTGCTGATTGGTGGAGTTGGCGATGGCCCACCCTCTCCATTCACTCTGCCTCCGCTGTTACTACCATCAATCATCATCATCACCAAATAACATATTGGGTATTTATTGTGTGCCCGGGAAATGTGCTAAGCATGTTACAACTACCTTATGAGGCAGGTAGTATTAACACTCCCCATCCTCAGACAGGAAAACTTAGTCTTGATGACATTAAATAACTTCCTGTGCGTCAACACAGCCCGGAAGTGGCAAAGCAGAGATTCAACTCCGCGTCTGTCTGACTCTGGACAATACAGTACTTAACTATGGTTTTGCATTTAGTAGTTTGATAGAGAAAAAATTGGTCTGAGTGTATGTCTTTGATGGAATCCATAAGAATAATGCCTGAATCCGGGATTTGGGTGCACGTGACTTATGGAGGGCGGGCATGGTCTCCCGGAGAAGGGAGTGAGGAAGCCGGCTAGGGCGGGGGCAGAAAGCTAGGGACAGATGTGGTTTCACCTGGAGTGTAGCCTCAGCCTGATGCCACAGGGCGCTCTGGAGTGTGATTTGCACCATAGAATCTGCCCTACCTGCAGGTAAGGGGGCAGGTATTTGTAAGCCTACGTGGGTTACTCGTGGGCTATGGGCTACCTGCCCTCCCCCCGATCCAGAGATGGACATAAGCTTCTGGAACAGGGCACCTGTGAGGCGTTTGCAGCCAGCTTGTACCCACCTAGGATCTGACCAACAGCTTCCACTGCAGTTGCAGGAGAACTGAGTGGTCACCCTGCTTAGCCCCTAACTTGCTGAGTGCCCTTGAGTGTAGCACTTGACCATTCTGGACCTCAGCTTCTTCTCCAGGCTCAGGTTCAGTGTCGTCCAAGGGCTGGCCCAGTTCTGACAAGCTCTGACTCTGAGCTGGCAACACAGCCCCTGCCCCAGCTGGCAATCTCTGTTTCTGGAACCCAGGAGCAGAGACAGGCCCCTCCGGTGGTTCCAACAGTGTGAGGCAAGGCGCCTGACAGCTTCCTTCGCAGAAGCCCTTTATCTCATTTCTCTGCTGTGTTATTTTAAAACTAACGAGCCCAGACCTCAGGAGCTCACTGCCTGCGCGCTGCCTGCCATCGAGATTTGTGACTTGTCTGTGCTGTCCTCTCTGCAGATTTTTAGCGGCAGCTTACTCTCTCCTTGTTAGGAATTTTCTTCCAAACTTCAGCCTCAGGAAGGAGGTGTGTGTGTGTGTGTGTGTGTGTGTGTGTGTGTGTGTGTGTGCAGGAACATGGAGTCCCAGTTGAGCCATACTCAGAAGTCCCCCATGCCTCTATCGCCTATAGTTTAGCTGAGGAAAGGGTTTGGTGAGTGACCCTGGGAGGACAAGGGGAGAAAAATTCATCCCTGGGCTATTGAGAGAGAGAAGGAAGCCAGGACACAGCATGGAATGGGAAAAGACCATTCATTTCTAAGTTCAGAAGAAACCACTCAGCCTGGCGGTGGGCAGCCATGGCCCCAGTGTAGGGAGGAGCTCCTGGGACAGTCAAGGGCACTCCAACCTCCCTGCCCTTTCCCTTCCCAGAATCCCTTGCCTTGGGCCGTTTGAGGAAAGGGGATCAGAATGAGCAGTGTGAGTCCTCAGAGGCAAGTTTTGCAAGTAAGGCTGGAAACCTGTATAACCTGTTCCTGGAAAGTATGGATATTTAAAGGACCACCCTGTGCTAGAAACTGTCTAAGCACCGGTCATGCATCATATCAGTGCATCCTCACAGCAGCCCCTGAGAGGTGCATATAAGTTGTGATTTCACCAGAGAGGGGAAGAGACTTGCCCAAGGTCACCTAGCAGATGAGGGAATGAATGAATAATGAACGCGTGAGTAAGTGACTAATGAATAGATGAATTCATACATAAACCGTAAATGAATCATTGCATCTAAACGAATGAATGGGAGGAGTCAGACACCTAATGAGTATATTTTAAGAGCCAGTCCACGTGGCTGGGACACTTCTATTGAGCCATCTTGTTATCCCAAAATCCCACTGGTACAATGCCGTCAGAGCTTACCTACCTCTCCAGTTTCCCTCATTCTAGCCAGGTGCTCCATCGTACGCCCTGAAAGATCCAATCTCCTGGCTTGAAATACCATGTAAATGCTAACATCTCTCAAATTCTTCCTCCCAGTGCTAATGTCGTCTCTGAATTCTGGTCCCTGTACCCACTGCCTCCCTGACATCTCCACATGGATGTCTAGTTGACATCTGAGAACTAACATGTCCAAAACCGAGTTCCAGAGAACCTTTCCAAAGCACCCTCCTCCACCGGCTGCTGCCCTGGGCTCATTAATTGGCAGCTTCATCCTCCCACTAGTTCAGACCAAACACCTCGGAGTCCCCTGTGACCCCTCACACTCCACATCTAATCCATGAGCAAACTGTTGATTCCAACTTCAACATATGTCCAGAATCTGACCACTTTCTACCCCTATGGAGTGTTAACACTTATCCCAGCCACTATCTTCTCTCATGTGGGGTGTTGCAATCATCTTCTCACTGGTCTTCCTGCGTTTATCCCAACTCCCTCGCCGTCTACGCTCAGCAAGCTGCCAGAGAGACCCTTTAAAACCTAAGTCAGATTATATCCATCCTGTGCTCAGAACACTGCAACGGTTTCTCATCTCATTCAGAGAAAAAGTCAAGTTCTTCCAACAGCCTACGAGACCATCCATGAGCTGGTTTCTCATAACCTCTCTGACATCACCCCTTGATCCCTCATTTCTAGCCTCAATGCATCTAGTATGTTCCTACCCCAGGGCCTTTGCATTGGCCATGGCTTATGCCTATTGTGCTTGTCTCCCAGGCATGCACAAGGCTCACTCCCTCATCACCTTCAAGTCTTGCCCAGATGTTACCTTCTCAATGAGGCCTTCTCTGATCACCCATTTAAAATTGCAGCCCCCTCCCAGCAGCATGCCCAGGCTCCCTTCTCCTGCTCCATTTCTTTCCTCTATAGCAACTCATCGCCTTCCAACAATATCAACACTTGCCACTTAAAACGATGTGGATTTTCTGCTCTCCCCCTCCCTCTGCCCGTCTCATAGAATGCAAGTTCCACCAGGCAGGGATGTTTTTCTGTTTTGTTCTCTGTTGTGTCTCCAATGCCTAACAGTGTCTACATATAGTAGATGCTCAATAAATATGTGTTGAATCAGTGACTGAATGAAGAATAAGTGAACAGCTCCTGACAGCACTTTATCCTCTCAGCTCTTGAACGAAGGCTCCTCCTACCCTGGGCTGAAGACGTCCTATCAGGCGGAGGGCTTCTGCCCTGTTCCCAGCATATCTGGCTCGCTCTGCCTCCTCCAGCAGCGGCTGGAGTGATGCCCAAAAGGAACTTAGCACAGTTTCACTCATGCCAAGAAAATACAGTCAGCAACTTGCCCTCCCTGGAGAAATCGAAACCCCGTCTGCAATTCCAGCTGATACGAAGGTCCTGAGGACGTCCTGGGTGAGAGATGTTCTTCTTGCCCGCGGTGACACAGCTTGGCAGAATCAGGGCTTGAACCCAGGTCAGTGGGCCTCCAGGACCTGGGCGCTTTCTCAGCATCACCTAATTACCGTCTGCAACCTGTTCAAGTGGAAAACCATGACGTTTTGGAATTCAGCCATTTCCCAAGTGAGGGCAGCCTGCATTTCAGCCAGTCCCAAGAATGGAATCCAGTCTCCCTCTCAGCCATTTGATCCCTCACTAGGCAAATAGGCGATCAATAGGCCAGCCTGTGGAGGGAGAAAGGAGGGGGTGATCTGGGGTTGATTGGAGGGTTCTGTGATGAGCGTTCCAAAGCCAGGCAGGTTGGGGGCCTGACCTCCTTGGCTGAGCTGGTAGAAATGCTGAGCTGATTTTTCTCCATATGGTCCTTTTGTCCTTTGAGCTGGATTTAGGAACTGGACCGTTTTTGATATACAAGAGTGTTAACCACACACACATAACGGGGGTGCCAGAAAAATGTAGACAAGTGGACACTTGGGTCATTGTTGCTCAAGCAGTTGTGCGCTGTAATCAGAACTGGACACAGTCTGGACGCTGTCGGTAACCACTTTGAACGCCACTTATTGCAAACGTCAAACGTGACTTGTATTCTTGTATTCATCTTTGGGGATCAGTTATAGATTATTACAATGTTACTACAGTTTTCCTTTCTTAAAATGTGTGTACATTTTTTGGCCCCCTCAGTACATACCTGTTCACACACTCGCTCTCGGCCCTGAGAACTGAGCTAAATCTTTCACATCAGCTGCCTGAGGAGAGTGTGTGCTGATCTATGTAGGCCAGCCCTGAGGGTCAGGGCCAAATCCTCTGTAAAGCCTATAATCTGGCAACTCAAAGTGTGGTCCATGGACCAGCAACGTCACCTAGGAATTGGCTAGACGTGCAGACGCTCAAGCCCTAATTCGGAGCAGCTGAATAAGCACCTGCTTTCTTACAAGGTCCCCAGGTGATTCCTGGGCACGTAAAGGTGTGAGAAGCACCTGTCCACGTGGCCCGGAGGATCCAGCCCGTCTTCTTTCCCAGTCTCAACTTTTTTTTTCTGCTTCCCCATGTTCATTGCAACATTCTTTACAATAGTGTCCACCAATAGATGAATAAAGAAGTTGTGGTATCAATATATATAGTCAGTGGATTATTCGGCCATAGGAAAAGGAGTCCCTGCCCTCAGAGGCAACATGGAGGGATCTTTGAGGGCATGATGCTAAGTGACGTAAGCCAATCTCAACTCTCACCTTCCACCCTTCACCCCAACTGTCTCTTTCAACTTACTGCCTCCTCTGCGGTTACGTGAAGTCCACTGCTGTGTCTTGGGGCCACTTTGCACACGGCTCACTGTATTCCACTCCTCGGACCAATTTCCATACATCTTTCAGGAAGCTTTCCCTGGCCATGTGCTCAGATTCCCCAAGCTGCATTAGGTGCTCCCTCTGTGGCTCCCAAACCCTCTGAGCCCCTCCCCAGCAGAGAACTTGCTATACCACATGGTAGTTCCCAGCTGACGGCTCCGTCTTCCCCATCCAGGCCGGGAACTCCTTGATGGCAGAGACAAGTCTTAGCTACTGTTGGGTCTTTGATATCTGATACGAAGTAGGTATTCAGTAAACACCTGTTGACTGACGAAGGCAGTGATGAGGGAGATACCAGCCTCATAAATCTTTCTCTTCTCATTTAGTTTCTCCTAAATGATCAGGACTGCCCCCACATCCAAGTGATGCCATCCCAAGGGTGTCTCTGGAATTCCCTGTCTTTCCCCAGGCTCCTGTGTGTTTTCCAGCCATGAGAGCAAAGCTCAGTCACAGCTCCTGCTGATTATGCCCAGCGAGGCTTACTTACCCTGGAAAAGGACTTGGTAGTAAGACCTCAGGTCAGGATATTAACAGGTCCAAGCTGAAGTCCCGGCAGCCCAGGCACAAGTTAGCCAACTCCATCTTGCCTCTGGGCTGGGTCAGCCCCATGATAAGCCTTGGGATGCAGCCTCTTCTGCAAACACAAAAGGTTAAGTCCCTGTCCTGCAGGGAAATTACCAAGATTCCCCATATGCTCCTACGCATTACCTTGCAATTTCAAAGCGTTTTCTAGGTTGCTCTCCTTTATCCTCAGTTGACTCTGATAAACTGAGAGGGCAGGATGTTCTTGCCACTTACTCTTCTGGGTCTGTCTCAGTGTCTCCGTCCATACAGTGGGGATGACCATGCCTGCTCCTGGCTTTCTTTGGAAGCTTAAATGAGATGATGAATGAGAATTGCTTAGCTTGGTGTCTGGCGCGGAGTAGATGCTTGGTAAGTGCCAGCTGCCGCTGTGATCAAGTGACGCGGAAAGAGCACGGGACTGGGTCTCAAAAGGCCATGTTTTCAGCCACAGCTCTGATGTGAGTCACCTGTCATGTGGCCTTGGGCAAGACCCTTTGCCTCATGGGGCCTCAGTTTCCCCACTCTGTCAGAGGTGCGCCAGGGCTGGTGGCCCTTTCCACTCTGCTCCAACATTGTTTCTCTCTGATTCCCCAAGTGGTGTTGAACTCAATCTAATGCTTTTGGGGCCCCGGGATCTACACCCAATCCTGGGCTGAATGAGCATTTGGTTGGGAGAGGGGTGCTTTGATGCAGGAAGCAGGGATGTGGCTTGGGAGTCAGGCTTCTTGGAGAGTTTTTTGGAAAGTTCAGCCCTGACTCTCTCAGAGGCTGGGAATCTTTTGGTTGCCATGACTACGGAGAGCAGCAACTAAGCTCCAGGTCGCTGATTAGCAAGAAAGGAGCGGGGAGAGGCCTTGAGGAATTCAGCACTCATGGCTCCCTCCCTTCTCCATGAAGTGGAGCGTGCAGGCCCTTGACTTCACTGTTTTAGCTGTCCCCTGAAGATCTTACCTCCTTTTAAGTATTTTTTTTTATGCAACATCGAAGGGCTGCGTGGTAAAAATGGGGCAGCTGCCGGTACTCAACAAAGCTGGAACACAGTTTTTCTTAAAGCCTTGCAAGGATGCAGAGGTAGAGGCTGGGAAGGAAAGCAGGAGGGGCTGTGGGGGGAGGGGTGGTGCCAGAGCTGAGGTCTGAGTCTGCTGACGTGCTGTGTAACTTCAGACTGGTCCCTTTCCCCTGGGCTTCTGCTTCTTTACATGTAAGGAGAGGTGGAATCTGATCTGTGGTTCCCACGTGAGATCGGTCATCAGAATTCATTTGTTCGTTCATTCATTCAACAAATCTCTATCAAGCAAAAAACACACTATGTCAGGCACTCTATCCCTGGGGATTCCGTGGTGAGAAAAGAGATTAGTTCCCATTCTCCTGAAGCTTACATCCCAGTCCAGAAAACAAATGCGAAGCAAATAAACATAGTAACAAGTGCTCTGTAGGAAGTCAGCCTGGGCTACTGTGATGGGGGCAGGTAAAAGGAGGAGCAAGGTTACATAGAGGGTCAGGGAGGGCTTCTCTGAGAAGATGGCATTTAAATGAAAGGAAGGAGCCAGCCATGCAAAGAGCTGGAGGAACAGCATGCCAAGTGGAGGGAACAGAAGGGGCAAAGGCCCTGAGGAAAAGCAAGGAGGCCATGTGGCTAGAACAGAGTAAGGGACAGGGAGAGGGGTAGGAGACGGGATTCAGAGCAGGGCAGAGGCCAGATCAGACAGAGCCTTTTAGTCCCAGTCACCAATTTGCATTTTATTCTTGATCCCATAGGAGGAGGAATTAGCTGAGATGTTTCTTTAAGATGCAAATTCTGCGTTTCACTCCTTTGAGACTCTGATTTATTGTGGCTAAAATGGGACCTAGAAATCTGTATTGTTAAACGCTCTTTGGGGGGCTCTGATACTGTGCCAGGTTTGAGAAACCCCAGACTGTATGCTCCCTGAGTCTCTTTCAGTTTTAAGAAAACTGAGAAGCAAAGTGTTGGAACATCTTGCAAGAAGATCTTAGGTGTTATATTATGGAGGAGTCCTTTCTTCCTTTCCCCACCACTCCCTGTCTGCCTGGTAGAATGAATTATGTTTTTGTTTGCTTTATAATCTCAGGTGGGGTACGCCCCACCAGGAAGGTGAAGCCAGAGCTGTGGGTGAAAAGGACAGTCTACCTCATCAGGGAGGGTCAGGTTGTAAACTGCAGCAACACCGTTATACGGTTTGATATGTACTCATCAAAACATGGCCAGGGGCTCCCCATCCCTCATTCTGAACCCTGCTGCAGGCAGTGATGAATGAGGCGTTGTCCTCGCCCCGAGCCTGTCCCCCAGTGCCTGGCAGTCGCATCCACCATCTTTCCCTACACTGCAGATAACCCATGCCTCTGCTCCCTCCATTAGCACAAGTCACCAAGACCTTCCGCCCAAGGCCAGCCCAACTCACCGCGTATTTATTCACTGCCAAACTCCTCACATCAGCTCTCCATGTTTGCCTATTGGAGGGTTGCCTCTGGTTGCCACAGATTGGTGTCTTGGTTTCCTGCAAGGTCCCGGACAGTCCAAAATCCCAGCCTCGTGTGTGTCCAACTCAATGCTCTGCTGGGCCATACGATAAGCTTACTGATCGCTTTTCCTAGAGAAACACGGGGTAGATTAGAAAAGGCATTGATTGCGCCATCTAAGTAGACTGAGGCATTGGCTCATTTATTTCCACCAACTCTAACGTAAAGGGATTAGCTCAAAGTATTTCTAAAGCTTTTTACTAGCTTTTTGAAACAAATGTTCTCTTGAGTCAATGCATGTGCTCTTGCATTTATTTATTGAACAAATGTTGCTGAGTGTTTACTAAGCAGTGGGCGAGGGGCCAATAAGACATGATCCTTCTCTCAAGTAGCTCATAATTTAGTGAGAGAGACGACAGTGAAATGGCAACAACATATTATTAAGAGCTGCGGTAAGAGTGGCAAAGGGACTGTCGTATCATAGAAAAGGGGTTAGATCTCCCCAAAAGTCTCCTTCCTTCAGCACCATCTCCACCTCATCGGTGGTGGCTCCATCCTGCCAGTGGCTCAGGCTCAAAATCTTGGAGTTATCCTTGACCGTGTTGACTGGCAAAAAATAACTCTCCAGAAAATCCACCAAAAGAATGGTTTATTTGGGAAAAGAGAAAGAAACAAGGTCACCCCAGGAGCGTGCGGATGCACACATCCCACTGGTGCTCCAACCTGCAGCGCAGGTGAAGGAAAAGAGCCCCAGTCTAAGATGGCTATTGTATTTACTAGCATCCCTCCTCCAGAAGTTACCACAAAGTTTAACCGGAAGTCAGGACTAGAGCGTTAACAAGGGGCCCAGCTCCACCCATAGTCCTCCCAGCTCTGTGGTTAAGCATCTTACCCTGTTTCCCCAAAAATAAGACCTAGTCGGACCATCAGCTCTAATGTGTCTTTTGGAGCAAAAATTAATATAAGACCCAGTATTATATTATATTATATTATATTATATTATATTATATTATATTATATTAAAGACCAGGTCTTATATTATAGTAAAATAAGGAGGCCTAAGTTCTTCACATGGGCCTCTCCATATGGCCACTTGAGTGGCCTCAGATTATTGTTGCTAGCTTCCCTTGGAGTGGTCAATTCAAGAGAGTGAAGCAGAAGCTTTGTGACCTAGTCTTGGAAGTCACACAGTATCACTTCTGATGTATTCTATTCTCCATAGCTTATTCTATTCATTAAAAGTGACTCACTAAGCCCATCCAGTATTCAAGGGGAGGGAAATTAGGCTCCATCTTTTGAGGATGGGAGTGTCAATGACTCTGTGAATACATTTTAAAACTATCATGAACCTCAAGGTTAGTCCCTAATATTTTAAGTCTCTACTCCCATTACTTCCTCAGAAAGTCCTTTCCTGATTAGTCTATATAGGATAACAGTCACCCTCCCATTTCTTAGTCCCAATACACTGATTTATTCTCTCCATAATTTATTACCATCCAATAAGCCACGTTATTACTTGCTTACGTGTTTCTCACCTGCTCCACCATGATCACAGGGGACATCTCTGTCTTGTTCATTGCGTCCCCTCATTTCAAACTGGCCTGCACACATTGAAGACACTGAGGGAACTGGAGTTAATGAATGCAGGTTAGCCTAAGCCAGGACAAGTATGGGAAGAGGCAAGCCTTGCAGGGGACTGGGCAGAAATCACAAGCCTTGAGTTGTCTGAGAAGAGCGAGGACAGCATTCCGCATGAATAGACTGGCAGGATCTAAGGCATGGACATGGGACCCTCATAGTAGAAGAGGTGGGGCAGGGAGGTATAGAGAAAGCTGAAGCTGAGCATGGTGTATGGGAGTTCTGGAAGCGTGGAGTTGACAGTGAGGAGGGAAGCCCTGACTACAATGTTCGTTCTCCCTGGGTTTGCAGTCTCCCCCAGCTCTCCTTCTAAAGCTGCACCATAGTGGCTGCAGAGATGGATGTGTTTTGCTGCCCTTCCTTTGGTATCGACTGGGCTTGGCCTGCTCTCCTAGCAGCCCTAAGGAGCAGGGGGCTTATCAGATGCATTCATCCCGAGCCATAAAACCAATCTTGATGCACTGGCTGCAGGACTTTGGTGCTGATGTTTCTGATCGATGCTTGACCTGGACTCTGCAGGCAGTGTGAGCAGGGAGGGGCGTCTGCTGGTTGGTGCCAGAACCACCTGTGTCTCAGACTCCTGAGTCCTCCTGGCTAGGAGCCCGGAGATTTGAGTGATAGTCTCTTCAAAGACTGAGTATGCAACTTCCTTTCCCCCTCTGGCACTCACAGGAGGTGGCACTCGGATAATTTCCGTATGTTCAGAGCTCATCTTAGATGAAGGAGGGAACCTCAGGCCTTCATGGGAACTGCATCTCAAGTAGGTGGCCTCACACCTGCTAGGGACACCAAATGGGAGATTTGATTCATGGGGAAGTAAAGGGAAAGGACGCTGACACTTCTTAGGTCTTCCTGTTTACTTCTATTCTTTTACCTCCACAACAACTTAACAATATATGGACTGATGTTATTCCCTATTTTATGACGGAGAAAACTGACTCAGAGAGGTTGAGTGGCTGGCCCCAGGTCCTATAGCTACTAAATGGTGAAAACAGTATTTGAATTCAGGTGTCCCTGTACCATATAAGTCAGGGAAATGGAATAGAAATAACAAAGGGGAGTTGTTATCAGGCTTTGATCTCAAATTACGCCTTGAGGAAGGAAGTGACGTGCTGGTTTTCAGCCTCTCCTTGTGATTTAGTCAGGATAGGGCAGGCTATGCTGCAGTAACAAATGAGCTCCATCTCAGTGGCTTAACCTAAGGTTTTTTTCTATCATGCAAAATCTGATGTGGTTCAGGCATCTCTCCTCCACCAAATAGCTTCACCTTTCAGAGTATGTGGCCTCCAACATCCCTGTGACAAAGCAAGAGCTGGAGAAAGCACACAAATCTTACTGCATCAAAAGGAATTGACATATGTCACCCCCCCATTCAGAGACCATTGGTCAAAGAAAATCTCGTGGCCCCCAACCTAACTGCAAGGGAACCTGGGAAACTAGGACATCTATGAAAAGCTAATGAACATTGAGTCTGTATCATATGCTAATACATTTGCCTCCTTATTTCTGCCCCTGTAGGACAGAACCTTTGAGCAGCCCCATGGTCCCAGCTCAGGATGGACCCTCGGATAAGCTGAGCCAGCATCTGGCCACTGAGGCTCTGGGCACCAACAGCTGGGAGAGAGACAAGACCTGCCGGGAGTTCAGTCCTGCCAGAGCACGCAGGTGAGATGCTGCCCCCACTTCTCTCTTCAGTCCAATGAGAAAGTTCAAGTTAAAGATGTAGAAATGACGTTTGTCTCTCTGGCCTCCTCTTTCAGAACTTTAAATCAGGGATCAGCAAAATTTTTCCTCTAGATGACCAGGTAGAAAATATTTTAGGTCTGTGGGCGAGATGGTCTCTGCCATGCCTACCAACCCTGCCATTGTAGCACCAAACAGCCACGGATGACATGTAATCAAATGGACATAGCTATGTTTCAATAAAACTTCATTTATAAAAGCAGGCAATGGGCTAGATTTGGCCCATGGGTCACCGTTTGTTGCCCCTGCCTTAAATGACAGAGTAGTTCCTCTCCATTTTAATGACACCATGAGCCACTGACTCCCAAATCATGACTTCAGCCCAGATCTATGTCCCGAGTTCCAGATCTTTGCATTCATCCCTTAGTTCCGTTATTCAACCGGTATTTCGTGAGCACCTACCACGTGACTGACCCTGTGCTGGCATCTGAGGATACAGGATTTTACTGAGGCTTGAAGAGGTAAAGTGACTCACCCAAAATATGGCAGCCAGTAAGTGGCAGAAGAAAGTTTTGAACTCTGGTCTCTTATATCCTAGACTGGAGTCTTATATCCTAGACTTAAGCCTGCCACATTATGCTAATGTAAAAGCTGAGCTATCCCCCTACCTTCTACTTATAGACTTTGTGCTAGACACATTCAAAACCTGGCCTGCCTTTGGCCTTTTGAGAATTGATTCTCTTTATAACACTGGCATATAGTCTGGCTTCCCTGACTGGTTGAAGCTTTATTTCTACTCTTCAGCCAAATCACCACTCTTCTCGCTGCCCTGAGCCTGCATCTACCCACCCCACAGTGACAGACAGAAAATGAATCTCGTGTCCTTGTCAGCAATACCCCCAGAGACACCCTCTGCCCCCTTATGTTGAATCAGGGGGTGTCAAACCCATTTTACAGATGTGAAAATTGAAGTCAGTTGGTAGCAGGGCGAAGGTTAGCCTAAGGACGGCTGATCTGATCCAAATTCTCTTCTTCTATCCTGGAGTTCTTGGGTCATGAAGGTAGGGGTTGTAAGCCATATTGGTCACCCATTTGAGAATTAGATGAGTGCTGCCCCCAGGAAAACTGTATATGCTCCAGGAATGCTCCCCGAAGCAGTGTTCTGTTTTAAAGGATTCATAGCCTCTGAGGCTGATAAACAGGGACCTCTGGTTGAGAACTTAATTGTGAAGAAGTGGCTTGAAAAGCCAGGGTGGCGTTCACAGATGACGTCCACTCCTCTACCCAGTCTACTCCTTCCAGGTGTGTCCGTTTATAGAGCCATCATTGTTTAGTGCTGCATACGTACCCTCTGCATATTTGACCACTGGCTACTGAATTGCTGTATACATAACCACTGCATACTTAACTGCTGATATTTAACTGCTGCTGATATAACTGCGGTGTACTTAACCACTATTCTGGCTTTTCTAGCCCCGCTGTGAGGGCACACCTAGGAGAACTAATGCCAGGAAAGAAAGAGGTAGAGGAAATACAGACCTACTTGCATAAAGGCACTTGAGATTTATGAGGGGGGTGGATTATCTACCCTTGCAGACCTCAAATCTATTCAAAATTAAGGGATTCTTGGTTTTACCCTGTCACTTAAATCTGAGTCTAGGATAGTAGTTTCCAAACCTAGGATGCTGGGGTTCCAGAAAGACGTGGGAGTAATTGACTGAAACAACGAAATCTTTCTCTGTTTTATAAGACACACTTTTACAGTTCCAGTTAAGATAGAGGAGAAAGTAAATGTTGTGTTCACCTTTTCCCAGGACCACATTAAAATTACAACTAAATTAGAGAATAACCATCATTGAGAATCACCTGAAGTCTAGCTGAACAGAAATTCTATAACTGAGGATATACAGAAGAAGCTACCTCGAGACTGCTTGGAGGGGCAGAGATGCAGAACAGGCTGGTCTCACATCTACATGTGACTGTTAAAAATCAGGAGGCAAAGCTCAACTGTAGAAGTTCCCCTTGAGGAGTGAAGGGTCCCAGCTCCACCCCAAGCTCCTCAGCCCTGGGTTCCAGGGCCAGGAAGAGAAGTCCTGAGTCTCCATCAACCTGGCTAACACCATTTGCCCTGCCTTCATGTTCCCTGAGACCCCACCCCACTCAACCTTTGTGCCCACCTAAGCTGCTTCCAGTGGCTTTTCCATACAAATGGCCTGTCTTGGCTCATGCTGCTGACTTTCCTAAAACCTCAAAGGTTATAAACCCCAAACAAGCAGCATCTGGCCTCAGGGTGCCCCATACCTCTTGCTAAGGCAGCTTTAAACCTGGCACTAGTGGCAGCCAGACTCAGTTTGCAGCTTAGCCTCTTCTAGGCACCTCCACACATAGCACAACTGGCAGCCATTCTGTACATCACTTTGTAGATCATACCAAGTGGACCCGGGCAGGGCACAGGCAATGGCTGACATTGGCCTGCACCAGAACCCTTCCCAAGAGGCCCCCAAACCAACATACCTGATGACTTCTTTCAGACTACACCGGAGCACCATCCAGCCACCTCCACAAAAGACACACCAAAAGGGCAGCCTGGGAAGGTACCAGAGCCCCCAAAGAGCGAATCCTGTCCCATAGGGTCAGCCCCTGTAAAACAGCCCCTCCACTATAGTCATGGTCAGTCCTCACAACCAATCAGCCTGAGGGTCAATCCCTTTCATTGATGTACCAATGATAATCAAGCCTCAACTACAGCAGGAGGGCACACAGAACACACAAAAGGGACACACCTGGAGCACCTGGCTTAGGTGACCAGTAAGACTGCACCACTGGGTCCCATAGGACACCTCCTACATAAAGCCACTCTACCAAGATTGGCAGACATAGCAGCTGTACTTAATACACAGAGATAAAAACAGGGAGGCAGCCAAAATGAGGAGATGAAGAAACATGTCCCAAACAAAAGAACAGAACAAAACTCCAGAAAAACCAACTAAATAAAATGGGGACATGCAATCTACCGAGGCAGAGTTCAAAACACTGATTAGAAGGAAGCTCTATGATCTCAGTAAGAACTTCAACAAAGAGATAGGAAACATAAAAATAGAGATAGAAAACATGAAAAAGAACCAGTAAGAAATGAAGATTACAATACCTGAAATGAAGAATGCATTAGAAAGAATCAATAGTAGTACAGTAAATGAAGCAGTGGGTCAAATCAGCAATTTGGAATATAAGGTAGCAGAAAACACCCAATCAGAAGAGCAAAAAGAAAAAAGAATGTTTTTAAAAAATAGGATTGTTTAAGGGGCCTCTGGGACAACATCAGGCATAACAATATTTGCATCATAGGAGTACCAGAATGAGAAGAGAGAGAGCAAGGAATTGAAAACCTATTTGAAGAAATAATAATGGAAAACTTACCTAACATGATGAAGGAAATAGACATACAAGTCTAGGAAGCACAGAGAGTCTCAAACAAGATGAACCCAAACAGGCCCACACCAAGACACATCATAATTAAAATGCTGAAGGTTAAAGATAAAGAGAGAATTCTAAAACAGCAAGAGAAAAGCAGTTAGTCACCTACAAAGGGGCTCCCATAAGACTGTCAGCTGATTTCTCAACCAGAAACTTTGCAGGCATAAAAGGATTAGCATGAAATATTCAAAGTGATGAAAACTAAGGATCTACAACCAAGATTACTCTACCCAAAAAGCTACCATTTAGAATCAAAGGACAGATAAAGAGCTTCCTAGACAAGAAAAAGCAAAAGGAATTCATCACCACCAAACCAGTATTACAAGAAATGTTAACGGGACTTCTTTAAGAAAAAGATAAAAATATGAATAATAAAAGGACAATAATTACATATCTATCAACAATTACTTTCAATGTAAATGGATTAAAAGTTCCAATCCAAAGATATGTGGTGGTTGAATGGATAAGGAAACAAGACTCTTACATATGATACCTACAAGAGACTCACTTCAGATGGAAAGACACACACAGACTGAAAGTAAAGGGATGGAAAAATATATTTTTATGAAAATGGAAACAAACAAACAAATAAAAAAAGCTGGGGTAGCAATATTTATACCAGACAAAAAGACTTTAAAACCAAGGCTATAACAAGAGACAAAGAAGGACCCAGTAATTTCACTTCTGGGTATTTATCTGAAGAAAACCAAAACACTAATTCGAAAAGACATAAGTATCCATATGTTCATTGCAACATTATTTACAATAGCCAAGAGATGTAAGCAACCTAAGTATCCATCAGTTCACAAATGGATAAAGAAGAAATGATACATATATACAATGGGATATTACTCAGTCATAAAACAGAATGAAATCTTGCCATCTGCAACAACATGGATGGACCTAGAGGGTATTATGCTAAGTGAAATAAGTCAGACAGAGAAAGACAAATACCATATGATCTCACTTAGATGTGGAATCTATAAAAACAAAACAAACAAGCAAACAAAACAGAAACAAACTCACAGATACAGAGAACATTCTGATGGTTGCCAGATGGAAGGGGGGTTGAGGGGATGGGTGAAAAAGGGAAGGGATTTAAAAAGTACAAATTGGTAATTACAAAATAATCACAGGGATGTAAGGCATAGATAGCATAGGGGACATAGTCAATAATATTGTAACAACTATGTATGGTGTCAGATATGTACTAGATTTATTGAGATCATCACATCGTAAGTTATGTAAATGTCTGATCACTATGTTGTACACTTGAAACTAATATAATATTGTATGCCAAGTGTAATTGAAAAAAAATATTTAAAAAGTAAGACACAGTTATAAAAGTTTTTTGTTGGTTTGTTTTTTTTGCCTTAGGTATTTCTCCCTTAACTGTTTTAGGGTTGTTGTTTTTTTCCTCTCAAATTCCTGGCAGCTGTTACACTGGGCAATGTTTATATGAAACAAGATGATTTCATCAGTGGTTAAATGATTTCATCTATTCATCCTTCACTTGGTCACTCACCAAATATTTTTTAGGCTCTTACTCTGTGTCAAGCACTCGTTGAGGAAAAATTTGGAAGTGGCCTCCCACATTTACACAGGCAGCCTGTTTGTTTCCTGGAAATGTGTGCTCTGTCCTTTATAACGTGTAAGTGTAGTTAAGTAGCTGAGTACTTAATCCCTCTGATATTTATTTTTAACCTGCTAAAAGTGACTCTTGAAAATGTTCTAGATATAGCTATACGATTTTTACACGGGCAATGCAGAGATCGTCACATAAATTGTAACCACTTTATCATTACTTTTCTACTAACCGTAATGATCCAGATTCTTAGAATGGAATTAAACGTGGCCGCATTTTATGATGTTCTGTGAAGAGTTGGGTAATTTCCAAAAGAATGGCTACACAAACAAATTTGAGAGTGCAGCTGGTTTTGTGGAAAAGTTCTCAGGGTAGGACTCACACAGGTCTTGACCTCAGTTCCCAGCTCAGACACTTCCTCACTGTGCAGCCATGGGCAAGCCTGTTCAACTTTCTGAGCCTTAATTTCTTCATCTGTAAAATGAGACAATTAAAATCATACCATCCTCAAAGTGTTTTTGTATCAAAGTATATAAAACGCTTGGCACATAATAAGTGAATAAATGGTAGTTGTGTTATTCCCAATCATGACATTAATATTCTTATTAATATTACATTTTTCCCACTGTGGTCCAACTGGGTTGGCATGTTTCAATTCCCAAACAATTTTCCATCCCAACCATCTCCTTTTGCCATGGGATAATGTTTTTAAAAAATCCCCTGGAGTCTGCCCCAATTATAAAAGGAGATAACTTGACTTCATTTAACTGCAGCCTGAACATTTGAATTTAATTGAATGGGAAATAATTATTCCTGAAGAGCAGAGGTTTTTGAGGTTCTGTGAGGCAATATAAGATATGTATCTCATTACATTAGACCTCGGCAAATATACTTTTAATAATCAGCTGCTATTTAACATATCCGCCTCCTATTAAATTTCCAGCAGGAACTACAGACAAGATGTATTGGGGAGGGAAGGGGCTGGACTGCTGAGTAATTATTTAAAAAGTGATTTATTTACCGAGGTGAACCATTTGAAAATTCAATAATAAATCTATTAAAGAGCAGTTAACCTCTATAATTCTGTTTTAAATAATCAATTGGTGTTTGGGTAATGTACAGCGTCTGTCTCATTAGGTCGGCATTAACTCTTTATTTGAGGCACTTAATCTGAGGTAGGACTGAATCAGCCATGAGGTGGTAATTAGGTATTTGCTATGGGTCCTTCAGCCTCCAAGAAACCGGGTCCTTCTTCCCCAGCTGCAACAGCCGTGGTTGGGTGCTTGGGGAACCCTGGGTCCTCTAATGCCTGACTCTGCTCCCCACAGTGCCTCCCGCGACAAAGACTTGACGCCACCACCTTCCTCCAGGGGGAAGAAGAAAAAGAAGAAATCCACCAGGAAGAAAAGAAGGAGGTGAGGGACCCCCAGAGGAGGAGATGAAACCTTGAAGATGGGGGAAGGGACAAAACAGGGGTAAAATGGGTTTCGGAATCAAACAATGATTCCCCTTGGGTTCAGATTCCCTCTCTGCCTCTTAACTAGCTGTGTGACCTTAGGGAAGTCACTTCACCTCTCTGTGCCTGTTGCCACTTCTGTAAAGTGGTGATAATACCTACCTCTTGGGGTTTGGTGAGAATTAGGTGGGGGAAAAAAATGGAGAAGGAAAGAACTGTCACAGAGTCTGACACATAATAAAGAACCAATTAATTGGAAACATAGTCGTAACCATAAGTATTGATTTCTTTCTTTTTTTTGAGAACTGTGTTCTCCATGATCTCTTTTGCCCTTGACCACAATCAAGGGGCAGGCATTATTGTCCCCATTTGGAGATGAGAATATAAAAGCAGAGAGAGGGGCTGACAGAAACTGCAGGAGCTTGATTCCAGGCTCCTCAGGTGGTTCCACCACACCCATCTCGCAGGTTTAATTGACAAGGATAATGGATTTTATATTTTTGCCAGCTATTGATGTTTTTGTACCCTATGAATTATTTTTCTATGTACAAATTCCTTTAAAAAACTTCTTTTTATTTAAAGATTTCCAGATTTTCTTCTAGGCTGCTATTCATCAGGCTGAAAGAATGTCCAGAGTTCCAAACCCAAAAGGGTGGGCAGAAACTTTAGAGGGGCGAGTAGAAAATCACTCCAAACCTCAGAGGCAGTATTTGAAGAAGCCTGCAGGGGGCAGCAGAGAGGAGTGTCTGAATGGAAGCCCCAACTCCAGGTTCTCTGGGACCTTGTTTCCTAGACAACCCGTTAGCCTTGTTCTAAGAGGACAGACCCAAAGAGGACCCAAAAGGGAATGTGAATGAAGACCCTGAATTCCAGCTATTGTAGGATGAGTGATGGAATTGGGCCAAGTGGCTTGAGCTTCCTGGTCTTAGGGGTGGGCATGCGAACACTTTAAAGCAGGAAACCGCAGGCATCAGGCCTCACTAGCTAATTCATCCGTACATTCAATAAACGTCCACTGGGCACGTGTTTGGGAACGGGCAGTGTGGCTCTCTAAGAGTCAGGCTGTTCTCAACCCTGCATTTCCCCCTGCAGACAAGTTTTGTTTGAGCTGTAAAATGTGTGGGTTTTTTTTTTTGTTTTGCTTTGTCTTCTGAATTGATGGCCAGCATCTAAAAGCCAGGAGATTTCAGATGAAAATATGTTTTCCTGGCGACTTCCATTGAAAAGGCAGGTGTTCTAGAAGTCCCAGGCCTGCATTCCTATATGGGACCTTCAGGTGACCTGAGAAGCAGTGGCCCCTTCCGTCAGGCGCTCTCTAGTTCACCACCATCCCCACCATTCCCTACTGTCTGACACTCAGGCCGCTGCATTCATGTATTCTGAGAAGCCCCAGTTAGCACTGAGTTTGAGCCTTGGTATTTTATCAGTGGGGACATAACAGACCCAGAGAGAGGAGTGACATCTCCAAGTTAACTTCATGAATTGGTGGCAAGGTCGAGATTGGAACTCGGGTCACCTGAACCTCAGTCTGACGTTTAAAACAAATGCAAGCTCATATCAGTATTGGCGTTATCCTGTGTGTGTTACTGAAAGAGGTGAGACCTGCATGGGGGCTTGAGAAGGGTCTCTTTGAACCCAACCCTGGCTTTTGAGAACCTCCCTCTGAAGGGTCTCTCCCTCCCCCGCAGGTCCTCATCATATAGCCCATCACCTGTCAAGAAAAAGAAGAAGAAAAGTTCCAAGAAACATAAGCGACACAGGTATGGTCCTTCCTTGTCGGCCAACAGGATGACCCAGGTAGGGAGGAAGTTGGGAGGAGAGTGGATGGCACCAAGAGGTCATTTGGAAGCATGTCATTTCATTGGTGTAAAAT
Source organism: Rhinolophus sinicus (assembly GCF_036562045.2). Taxonomy (NCBI): domain Eukaryota; kingdom Metazoa; phylum Chordata; class Mammalia; order Chiroptera; family Rhinolophidae; genus Rhinolophus; species Rhinolophus sinicus. Next base: position 27,448,719 of record NC_133765.1, on the reverse strand, counting down.
ATTTACCTGTGAATTGTTCACTATTTGCATCTAGTATACGTACGTTGGGAGGACCAGAGGTCCGCTACGGCTCGCTCAGGCCAGAGGGGACTTCTATGATAAGGAGACAGGGGTGTCTCAGGGATCAGCCAGGCCTCGGGGAGGGTCTGGGACCAAGGAGCGGAGAGCTGATAGGACCCATGCAGGATATACAGCTCCCCATTCCCTGTGGGAGACATGGCTGTACCCTGTTCCCATCTCTCCATGTTGCAGGCCCAGCCACGAGAGGACAGTGAACCTCTGTCTTGTCGCTTATTCCAAATTCCCAGGGAAGGCCTCTCTGGTTGGTTGGCTTAACTGTGTCCTCGAGGATGGGATCATGCAAAACATGGCCTCTGGATTGTCCACGTATGTGGACAGTTAAAGGGCATCCTGGACACATGTTCCAAAAGGTGCCCAACACACACACACACACACACACACACACACACACACACACGTATGTTTATGGGGGGAAGAAAAAGACTGGAAGGATATACACCAGAAGACTCAATTCTGTGATTCATGGGCCCAGCCAACATTTTATAATTGGGAGATTTTGCAATATGAAAAAATCAAATTTCTCAGTTCCTCTGTGAAATCAGAAGCTCTGTCTTCATTGAACCAGTTTTCCCACAGGCAACCCTGAGCTGGAGCTGAGGAGCTGCTGTGCGTAGAGACGGAGCGTGGGTGCTCGGCTTGCCACAGGCCTCACTTAGCCGGCTCCCCACATCTCCGCACATTTGACAAAGCCTGCTTGGCCCCTGGGGACAGGGAGTTTGAAGCTCCCTGTATAAGTTATTTGCTGTGGTCCACTGTGGGTAGGGAAAGAGTGGTTTATATTTTATTTTTGCTTATCTCTATCTTCCAATTTTCGTACGTCAATAGTAGGTTACTTGTGCAGTGAATCACGACAGGACAAAAGATCAAGGAGTCCATTTGGGTTTTCCCCCTGCATCTCACCCCTGGTTCAAAGTTGCCCCAAAGCAGCTTTTCCGAATCAAGGGGTGTGGTCACATGTCATCCGTTGTTGCCAGAATGGTCTCAACTCAGTTTGGTTTCACTGACTTCGTCCACCACCTGCCCAGATGTTCTGATTGATGCTGAGTTTGTGCTGATTACAAGACATGGACCGACCAATCAGTGAAATGTTGTGTTAGAAACCTTTGCTAACATGGAGTCCTTTGTAGAGGCAATGGACTTCCCATGACTGTGGACTGCCATCTTGTCACCTTCCTATACTGAACAGTTTGTCCCAGGTTGGGGGACTTTTCCATATATGGACCATGGAAGCCAAGTGACTTCTCACTCAAGGGTTTCTTCACATGAGAAAAAGACTTTGCCAGAAGGTTAAAAACAGGCTTTTTCCGCCCGTTCCAGTTGGCCCAGGGGTTGGAGGTTTATCAGGAAGGAGGACCACAAAATGCGAGGCTAAGAGGCGGAAACCTGACACCCATCCTTCCCAAAACCTCACTTACTGCTGGTCCATCTTCTCCAACTTCTCGGAATGTTTGGTTCATGATGGTTGACTTTTTTGGAAATAGAAACGAGGGGTAGGATATGTATTGAGATTACTTGTTTTCTCTCCTCAATTAACAAGGCTTCAGGGTTAAAAGAAAAACTCCCATTTTTCACATCTGTTTGTTGAATACCCATCATGTGTCATGAATAAGGATTCTGGGCCCCGGGAACAGAACAGTGACGAAAACCCAGCCTCTGACCTCAAGTTGCTCACAGTCTAGACGGGGAAATTCATCCCAGAAAGAGAAACCTCAAACTCATCTATATTTATTTTCTTCCTTTCCTCTCCTCCTCTCCCTCCTTCCCTCCCTCCCTCTGTTCCTTTCTTCCTTCCTCCTTTCTCTCCTTCCCTCCCTCCCTCTCTCTCTTCCTTTTTTTCCTTTCAATCAGGTCATTCTCCAAGAAGAGAAGGCACAGGTAAGAAATTTGTCACCTCTGGTTACTTGCTTCAGCTGTCTGTGGCTCCTGGGCTCAGCTCTCGGCCCCCACCTCTGTGTTCTTGGGGACATCCTCTTCATCTTCCTATGTCTCAGTTTCCTCCAAAACGAACATCTGGGCTGGTTTTCCTGAAAGTTCCAAGCCAGCTTCCAACATCCATCAGGGGTGATTTCTCCAGACCCAGCCCCTACCAATGGCCCTCCCTGGAAACACTCCCTACCCTTACCAGAGTCTGTTGGTTTTACCACTGATGGAAACCATGGGTTGGGGCATCTGGAGACATATCAGCCCCAGCCACCCTACCAAAGCCTTCCCAGATCCTGGCCAAGGGACACAGGCCAAGTCCTACTATGCTGGAAACACTGGGGAGCACAAATAAAGCTGTCACCTACGGGTCCTCCCTATAAATTGAATCCTGCACTAAGCCCCTTCCACGTGTGTGCGTGTTTAATCCCCATTTCTCCTCATGACCACTTGTGTGGTGGATATGTTTGTTGTTCCCATTTTACAGATGAAGAAACTGAGACTCAAATTGTCACCCCAATAAATTTAATAAAATAAAATTAAAAAAAAAAAAGAAACTGAGACTCAGACAAGTGAGATGTGACAGGCATGCTCACAGACACACAGTTAGAAGGGCAGAGGCAAAATGCAACCCAGATCTCTCAGACAGGATCAGGACACTCGGTCTGTGGCTTCTTAAATAAGAATAGCCACAGCTAGAGCAGTTGGGAGAGTGTAAATCCCTTTCATTCATTCAATTAACAAGTAGACGGTGGTTACCAGCGTCATCCATCCATTCAGCCCAACAGCCTGAGCAAGGGAAACTGGGTCTCCGAGAAGACAGGTAACATCCCCAAGGTCACACAGCAACTATGCAGTGAAGCTGGGACATGAACTTGAAACATTCAGTGAGGTCCTGGGCTCTTTCACTGCCCAGGCTGAGTCTCAAACATGGAGACAGATCCCCGCTCACGTCAAGGTATGATTTCAGTTGGATGAAATCAATTTTCCCATTCCCAGGACCTCGGCCAGTAATGCATTCTGGGTGACCCCCTGAAGCCAGTCTGACTTGAACCACCAAATAGTTTTCACCTTCTGGGGCCTCGATTTGATTACGCTGGAACCCCAAGTCATGATTGTCCATTCTATCCATATCCTAGCCCTCTGACTTAAAAACAAAACCAAAAACGATCAAACCCAGAGACTTGAATATTCATGGGCAGAACATTTCAGAATCTGCCAAGCTTCGTGAGGCTTCAGAGAATCTCCTTGAAAATTCCATTCTCTTCTCTTAGAAACTCCTCTGACAACAGCATGGGCTCTGGAGAGCCATGGTCTGGGGCCACATCCCAGCTCATCTGTGTGATTCTGAGCAAGATTTTTTGGGCTCATCTGAGGCTCAGTTTCCACATCTGTAAAATGAGTAGTTATTATGTTGTGTCTGTACCCATCGGGTGCAGGGAGAATAAAATGAGATTATTGACAAAAAGTATTTAGCAGCATTTCCACCCTATAAGAAAGCCTTGAAAATGTCAGATGTTACTCTTCGCTTTATTACGACTGTTATCATTCATCTACCAAAGCTGATCTTGGCGTCCCGCGTACCCCAAGTCGTGTCTCGAGCTGAACTTGCTCGGTAAAAAATTCAGCAGCTATTGCTCTGGTCTTGGGGATGATTGGTGTCCGTCTGCAAACTGTCTGGATCTAATGGCCACTGTGTGTTAAGCATTTTAACTATTTGTTTATTTTATCTTTAACTGGAATTTGGCAGCTTTCAATTAATTGGCCATTTCTCGTTTAGCTCCTCCAGCCCAAAAAGCAAAAGAAGGGAAGAGAAGAGGCACAAAAAACAGTAAGTAGAGACCACCTGGAATGTTCTGTCCAGTTGGGGCGGGGGCCTGTCCTCTTAACAGCCCAAGTGTTAGAGGTACTTACTTAACAGGAAGAGGGAAAGCGTGGGTGGATGAGCGGGAAGGAGGAAGGGAAAGACAGACCCGTGTGTGGACTTGTTGTGTGGGCCTGGGGCAGCGTGAGTGCCGAAGCTTGTGTATATGACGTGTGAGTACGCATGTGTGTTTGTGTGTGCATGAAAGTTAACGGTGTGTATCGCTGTGCCTGGCGTGCCCACTGTATGTGAACCCTATGTTCCTGTGCGTGAATTGTATATTTATTTATATGTAGCATGTGATGTGCACATTGTTTATAAATGTCTATACATGTTTCCATCACGCAAACATTTGTGTGAACTGTGTGCACAAATGTATTATGCATTGTGGGTAATTGGTGTGTGTGTGTGTGGTATATATTTGTGTCCACACGAATGCATTATATATTCCCGTGTGAACGTGTGCAGGGTACCTGTAGGTGCACCGTCTGTCGCTGGGTGTGAATTCTATGCACTCTGCGTGTGCACTGCTTATGGATCTGTGTGCATGATGTGTGTGGAGGGTGGGGGTGGTTTTTACCTGTGCACAGGTGTGTGCTGTGTGTGCACGAGTCGTTAAGGGAGCATGGTCGCGTGCATGCACATGTGGGAGCGTGTGCGTGAGTCCGAGACTTGGCTGCCAGGGCCTAGGGCATAGGGATATCAGTGCAGCTCCTGCCTGCATCTTGGAGCCCCCGCTGGTTCATGGTTTATAGCTGGTAGAAATTCAAATCAGCCAGTGCTGCCTGTGGAGTTCAGTTCCCAGCCAAATTAAAAGTAAATTTGGTTACAACCCACCTACTTTATACCCTGCAAATGTTAGTGTGTGTGTTTTCCAATCAACTAATATTTTATCTCCTGCCAAGAAGCTTCTAAAGTGAGAATCAAAGGCAATGGGATGAAAGGTAGTTGGTTGCTAGGGAAGGAAATGGGAGGCAGGGGCCCAGGGGGAGGGCACTCAGATTTGCTGCTCCAAAGGGTCTCTTCACCCAAGGTCAGTGCAAAGGAGGGCATTTCAGCCACTACCACAGGGCCTGGAGACAGTTCCAGAAGGAAGCAGTAGAGCTTCCCGACCATCAGCTTGTTCAATTCAATCAAGAGGCAATTATTGGTCATATATTGCATATGCTTTCATGCTAAGCACAGACATGTTCTCCGGGTCCTCAGCATGTCTTGTCCAGTGGGGCTGCAGTGTAGACACCCACTGAGCCAGGGGCTAGGCTCAGACCTTAACAGCACTGGGATGGATCGCCCCTGAGACCAGGATTGCCTACCTGAGGACAGCAAGGTTGCCGTCCTCCCCAGTGCCAAGAGCTGCATGAGTCCCAGAAATCGCTAGCAGGACATAAGAAAGGTCATGAAAGTCAAAGACAAGAGACAGGAGAGAGAAAAGCAAGGAAATCAAGGTGGCCCTGAAATAAATACTTGCCGAGTCCCACATCAGGACTGCTTCTAAACAGTGACCACCGGGGTGAGTTCACCGCCTTTTATTCAGCATCCCTTAGTGAGGCCCGAATGCACAGCACGTCCTGTGGGGGGCCCAGGACAGAAGTGACCCAGGTATTCATCCCGCCTCGAGGAGCTCACCCTGCAGAGGGGCAGGTCACAGCACGGCGGTGGCAGATGGAAGTGCAGGGTGCAGGGGGAGCCCTGGTGCTGGAAAGAGGGCTTGTTGGTGAGGGCAGGTTTCTTGCACGAGGGGTTTCTAGGCTGGGGGTGAGGATGCAGGGAACCATTCTAAGCAGCAGGTGAGGCAAGTGCTTTCAACTTCCTGCGCCTCAGTTTCTTCATCTGTGAAATGGAAATAATAAGAGAACCTACTTCATAGGTTGTTATGAAGAATAGATGGGTTCATTTAAGGAAAATGCTTAGAACACAGTGCCTGGCACACAGTCTGTGTTAGATACGGGGTACCTGTCATCCTCATCATCGTCATCGTCATGAGAACACCATGGACTGGGAAACGTGTGAGCCAGAATACAGGCAGCTCCGAGTTCTTGAGCCTGCCAGGCCAGGAGCTGTCAGGCAAGGAGTCTGGAGAGCCAGGCGGGAGGTGCCTGCTGAAGGTGCCTGGGGTTCAAGGTCAGACTTTGGACTGAGGGCAATGGGAGTGTTTTAAGCAGGGAAGGGACATGGTCTGATTATCACATCGCAAGAATCCCTGAGTCCTTTTTTGAGCTAACCTCCTGGTAGAATCAGCTCTAACTCCCACTGGCTTCCTGGCTGGGCCCAAAACACTGACGTTCCTTGTACATCCTTAGTGACCACTACCACTGCCACTGCCACTTCTGAGTCACTATTATTATTTAGAGAGCGCTGACGTGACCTGTAAAACTACCAGTGGTTGGAACAGTTGTTACTATAACGTGTGCTGTTGACGATGTTTGTAACTCACCCTGAAAGTGGGCTTCTGACTCCACGCTAAGAATCTAGGCTTCATTTTCTAGGTCTGAGGTTACAAATTGGCAACCCAAAGGCCTGATTTACTCCGCAAATGTGTTTTGTTTGCCCCAAACAATGTCATTTTTCAAAAACATGAGCTTCCATTTAAAACAGTCTGAAGCTTCCATTTTTCCATACAAATCTGAATTTCTACATTTGCTTGAAAAATTAGACGGTGCAGCAGCACACGACTATTCTGGGCCAAGCTGCTCCTTTCTCTCACCCGCGCCCGCCCGCCCTTCGGTTTCTATTTCTTTAGTTCCTGACTGATTCCCACCTTATGGTATCTGACTGGCCTGTGAAGCTGTCTGAAACTGAGGCTCCTGCCTTAGGCGAGGGAGAGGTGACACATGGAGGTGGCATTCCTGTCCAGGGCGTACTCGGCAGCAGACCTGCTCCCAGCAGGGTGGGAGGCTGAAGCATCCAGGCCATCGCCTCCACTGTCAGTATGGCTGGTTAGACACCCCAATTACCCATGTGGCCAGCTGGGGTGATGGGAGGGGTGAGGAGGGGTGAGATGACAATGTGTGTCACAAGGTCAAAATCAATCTCTCTCTCTGTCTCTCTCTCTCTCTCTCTCTCTCTCTCTCTCTCTCTTTTTCTCCCCACACACACTCTCTCTCCTCCTCGTCCCCACCCCCACCCCAAGATCACGAAGCCGGCCCCGAAAGTCTCACCGCCACCGCCATCACCACTGCCCCTCGAGGTCCCAGAGCTCGGAGTCCCGTTACTCAAGCTGTGAGAGCAGGTAACCCCTCACCCCAAAGAGCCTCCTCACCCCAGCCACCGCCAAGAGCCCTTCCACGAATCCATGACTCCATTCTCATGAGGAATGGCCCTACCTGGCACTGTTATCACTTCCCTTTAGAGAAAGGGCTGCAGACAAAAGGGGCTTGCTGTCTCCACAGTAAGGACTTGCTAACGTATATGCTTCCTAAATGCCACTAACATGGCACTGAGGTGCTAAGCACGCTTACTCTATCAACTGCATGCTTCCCTCAACAACCCTATCAAGTGGGCACTATTGTTATCCCCATTTTACAGATGAGGAAGCTGAGGCACAGAGAGGTTAAGGAACTTGCTCCTCGCTTAGCTACTAAGTGACAGCTAGGATTGAACTAGTGCAGTCTGGCTCTGGACTTTGCACTCTCACTAAGGGTTGCTCTAAGCACAGAGAAGCTAAGCAATCTATGAAAGGACACACAGCACAAACCACCTCATTCCGAGGCCCTTTCAAGTCAGGTTTCTCCTAACCTGGACCCGCTCTCTGCTGACACATTGGCTATTCCGGCCTGAGAAGGGGAGGAGGGTTCTTCTGTGGATGAGAACAAAAAGAAGAAGCTTTGTTGGCATTGGTTTGCAGTTGGTTGTCCAGTAGGAATTACAAGGCCTACTTCGTGGTCCAGGCCAGATTCCGGATATCAGAGGCTGCTTTATTCTTTCTTCTCACACTTGGCTACATGTCCAGGGAGATTAAAAAAATCTCTCTGTCCTGGTGCCAATGGATCCCAGTTAAATTGGTATGTCTCCAGGAAGGAGGGGGAGGAGAAACAGTGATCTAAGCCGTACTCCGTGCCAGGGACTCTGCTGCAATTTCAAATACATTTTTCTCTTAATCATCCCAGTAACCCCCTGAGTTAGTCCACGCCTTCTCCACTCTGGCTGAGCTTTGCAATCGCCTTGGAAGCTTTGAAAAATACCAGTGCCTGGATCTCACCCTCTAGACATTCTGATTTGGATGAGGTCGGGCCTAAGCAGCGAGACTTTTACATCTCCCCAAGTGGTATGAACGCGGAGCCCAACGTGAGAAGTATGGAAGAAAGAGAAAAGCAGCCCCTGACATCTGTGCTGGTTACTGGGAGGCTTGGTGTTCCCGTTGAATAGCAACAGTTTCAAAGAGCAGGGACATATGACAAAGCCACTGTGTGACCCTGACCTCTCTAGAATCAGGCCTGAGCCCCGACGAAACAGAAACTTTATGCAAAACACACAAGTGACCCAGCATCTCTCCCTCCTGGCTAACATGAGTGACAACTGCTTCTTTACCAGTGATGGCCTTGGCCTTGGGCTACTCTCCCCTCTTTGTATATAAGATTTGTAAAGACAACCAGTCAGAGAATTACCTCCACTTTCTGACAGTATCCAATCCAGAACGAAGCCCCAGTTCCTTCAAAGCTCCCCAAAGTGACCTACCACATGCCCACATGGGTTCTTTCTAATATTCTCATAGGCAGACGTCCTACGCTTCCCTAGGGTGTACAGTCTCCCTCACGGCAAGGAGCCATAAACATGCTTGTTCAACCACAGGCGTGTGCCTGGTAACTTTGTCTGGAGGACACTGACTCATTGAGCTCAACTGCATTACTGACGTGGCAGCTGGCAAAACTGCGTCTTGGTGGGCAAAGGGATCTGAGCGAGGTCACGGTGACTGGCAGAGCTGGGACGGGCACCCAGGTCTGTGACTCAGCCTGAGCCCTTTGCCTCTAGCCCAGGCCGCGTCAGCTCTCTGCAGGTAGCCCTGCTGGCCCGGGTCAGGGGGTGGTGCAGGAGCTGCCTGCAGACTCTCAGGGCAGCGCGCTCTACCTTCCCCAACTCACCTCGTAGGGAGGTGACCCCAGCCTCTGCCCTCCTTCTGCTGTCACCTCTCGTGCTGGTGGTGTTGCTGTCTGAACTCCCCCGTGCCTGCCGAGCTGAGGGACAATCCAGCAGGCATGGAAGCAACCTGAGGGCTGGCCCTCGGACCACACACCCAGTATAAATGATCTGGAGGCCACAGAGCAGAGAGGGACACTCTAGACCAAGAACCACGGGCATCGGTTCCCACAGGGGTGGAAAACTGCCCTGACCCTGGTTCTGCCACTTGTAAGCTGTGTGACCTCAGGCAAGTTCCTAAACATCTCTGAGCCTCAGCTTCCTCATCTATAAAATGAGAAAGCAATACCTGCCTTGTCTATGTCTTCAAGTTGTAGAGAGGACGATGAAAGCACCTTCAGAGAGGTTTACAGGTGCCATGCACATCAGTAAGGTTTATTTTTATTACCACGGGGGCTCAGAGTGAAGGGGCTATGTGGAATCCAGGAGACCCTTTCTGAAGAGTTAGATTCCTTTGGTTCCGCTGCAGACACAGCAGCCAGATCTAGGTCTGGCGGGCTTGCAGGATGCAGCCATGTCATTTTTGTCAGCCATATTTTTTCAAAAGTTTTGGGTGACAGTCAACAAGATGCCTCTGTTTCACAGATGGCGAAGTCACATACACGAAGACACACAGAAGTACGCCATTATATTTATAGGCAAACACATGAAAACACAGATGGACACGCCCAGACATACAGTCACATACAGACAAGGACAGACAGAGACAATCACAGACATGGGAAGGGCAATCAACTAAATCAGGATAGGGACCTTTCCTGTCTTCACAGCTGCATCCCCAGCTCCCCAAACAGTGCCCAGTATGTGAATAACATTTGTCAGATGAACAAATGAGAGAATGAATGAATGAGTGAATGCATGAGTGAGTGAATGAATGAATGAGTGAATGGGCAGGTGGGTGGGTGGATGGATGGACGTACACATAGTTCTTACGAACACACTCAAGCACACGCTATAGTCCTCAGATCCTCTGGGTCCTTCAACTACCCCTGTGCCATGCTCCCCTTCAAAAGCCCCTCAGGTCTCTCTCCCCTGACCCCAGGCACCGCAGCCAGTCCCACGAGGAAGGGCGGAAGTCCCACCGAAGGCACTCCCGCCGCTGCTCCAAGACCCTCGGCAAGGCCAGCCCCGAGGCCCGGTCCAGCCAGCCACCCAGCCAACCCCTGCAGATGCTCAGCCTCCTGCCAGCCAGAGGTGTAGTAAGTATTACGCACAGCCTCCTCGGCCAGCCTTGGTCACAGCTCTGGGGGGAGGTGGAGGCACAAGTTCAAGGCAGTTTGGGGCAAATATCCCACTAATTTCAGACCTCATTATTGATGAACCAAATGGTCATTCGCCAGCCTTTGGCAGCACTCGGCTTGGGGATTTGGAGCTGGGAGTGGGTGGTTAGAACAATGAAAATATCCAGGTTTGTTTGTCAGGGGACTTTTGACAACTATGTCTTGGTCTCCAGAGTGACGTCTGCAGGGATGGATGTGCGAGGCACCGTAGGAGGTTTCCTTGGGGAGGAAGGAGGAAGAGGGGTCTTGAGGTACCAGAGGCAGCTTTTCAGGGAAGTCCGTATCTTTGATGCCAGCTAGTCTGTATCTTTGATATCTTTCTGTCCTCTCATCTGTCCTCTCACATGTCTTGGGGGGTTGAGGGCACAGCTGCTCTCACTAGCACCTTCCACAGATGGGACAGAAAAACTGAGACTCAGAGAGTTAGGGTCTGGGTAAAAACCACAGAGCAAAGCAAGAGCACATACAATTTAGCAACGTGGCATTGACTGGACTCACGCAACGCTCCCTTGGGTCAGCAAGGAGGAGCTGGAATGTGGCTTCAGACAGTTGGACACCAGGACGTTTCCTGAGCAAGGGGATTTGGAGTTGGATCCGAACTCAGGTCCCTGCTTTGCCACTTCCTAGCAATGTGGCTTTGGGAAAGTCATTTGTTCACTCAGTTTTCTCATCAGTAAACTTAAAATAATACCAGTTCCATACGAGGTTGTTGGTGACATCCAATATGACAAAGTACGTGACGGCCTTTTATAGACTCGAAAGGGACAAACAGAAGGAGATTCAATGCTGATGTAGTCTTCACAGCTGACAGCTAGGCAGGGCCCTGTCTTCTCTAGCTCTGAGCAAATATGAACATTTCAGAGAGCTGCTCTCTCAGAAAGGGTGAGGTAGGGGTAAGGAAAAGCACGGGGTGCTTGCCAGGAGGTCAAGGAAGAGAAGGTGATGATAGACCCTAGTTGGGTCTGGTTGACACAGTAGTTTTCTGCAGGGCATTCTGGGAAACTCTTCTTTACCAGTCAAAGTACCCTACATCACCAAGGTCAAATTTTACCGAAACCCTCTGCCTAGCTGAAAGCATTCAGAACTCTCCCCAGCCCTCTTCTTTGAAGAGAGGCCTGTGGTTGCTGAGTATTTGCAGATGGAAAATGCCCACCTGCAGCCTCTCCTCCCCAAACTTCCTATGAAAGGTCTCCCCAGTATGGCAGAGTCCAGAGGCCTGGGTTCAAGTCTTCTTGGCTTGACTGAACCTTTTACTCCTTCTAGCCTCAGCTTCCTCACCTGAAAAATGGGCGTGATTATCTCTTATCTCCCAGGGGAAATGTTGAAAAGGTAGAAATAAATTTAAAATACGAGCAATAAAAGGGGGAAGAATGTTTTTAATTCACTGAAAGCCACCCAGTCTCCCTGGTCATGGGATTTGTGGCAGCCTATTTGGTGGTCCCAACTGACCCTAATTTAAAAATGCCATGGGGAGCAACTGTGTTTATGTTTGGGCACCTGCCTGTGATGGTTTCCTAACAGGTCAGGTCTGTCAAGGTGTTGAGGGGGAAAAAAAAAGTGGGGGCTGGTTTTCGTATACCAGCTAGTGAGATACCACATTGGCTATTGGTTCTTGAAGCCTTGATGCCCCAGTGGGTCTAGCCTTTCTCAGAATTGCTGAAAGCTCATCCACACCTAGAAGGCAGAGGCCCTGAGAGCTCCTCTAACTCAGTGCCCTGATTCCAAGAAGAGAAACTGAGACTCACAGAGAGAAATGACATCTATGGGTCATAGCAAGTCAGAGTTGTTAAAAACACGGGGCTATGAGTCTGTGGTCAAATCGTGGCTCTGAGTTAGGGATTGTTACTTGAACCTTTTGGGACCACAGTTTCCTTATCTGCTAAAAAAATGAAGACGTTACCTCTCCAAAAGCCTTGTTGTTAGGACAAAAGCAAAGTAACGTTGTAAACTGTTGAGCCCAGCGCTTGGCCTGGGGTGGGGGGGCAAAACCCAGCAATTATTAGCGGGTGTTCCAACGAACAGCATTCCAGATGTTGGCTCTACACTTACCAACTGTGGGACCTTGAGCAAGTTACGTAAACTTGCTGTGCCTCGTTTTCCTCTAAATCTGCAAAACGAGGATGATAAAGAGACCTGTCTCATAAGGGTATGTTATGAGGATTTCATGACTTCATGTGCATAAACCTTTTAGACAGCAACAGGCACGTGGTAAATGCTATTTATGGTTGATGCTAATGACGGTGGCAGCAGTAGTAGTGACGCTGGAAAGAGAAATAGTAGCCGCAGTACTGGTAATAGTAATGGTTGATAGTAACAGTACTAGACCCAATAAGTTCTAGACCCAGACTAGTCAGTGGATGAGTTGAGACTAGAGCCAAGGACCCTCCTCTCCCTGCCTTCAGTTTCCTTCCATCCAAGACGGTGGCTGCAGCCTACATGGTTGGTCCCATCCCACTCATGGTTGCCTGACATCTGGGGGCCTTGGATGGCCCCCAAGTCTGGTCCTCTGAGTGCCCTCCACGCTAGACCCTTTCTCATCTTATCTCCTGAAAAGGCAGAGTTGGAAGAAGGTGGCAAGGCGGACCAAAAATTTTCCTAGAGTCCCGGCCCCAAGATTTTCCTGAGCTCTCTGTTAAAGAGAGCAGCAAAGTCTGTCACTGAATGACCCCTTCGATCATTTGTTCCAATCTCCCATTTATCTGCTGAGCAGCTATAGGTAGACCCATCAGAGCAGGTAGATCTGTCTATAAAGAGTCATCTCTGCGTGGCTCACAGGGTCCGGTGGATAAGGAACAGTCTGTGCCTTCTTAAGAGGGAGACAGGCAGGTAAAAACTGTAAAGGACAATACACAACAATGACTGTGGAAGGTCAGCAGGCAAGGACGGGAATTAGGGTTAGGGTTAGATGAGGGCAGAGGAGGCAACCACTAACTGAGGAACTAAGGGGAGCAGGAGTTAGCCAAAAGAATCAGGAAATGAAGACTGGAGTCGGGGATGGAGACAGAATTCCGGGGCAAGAGATGGGGCTTTGGCGGTGATAGGAGCCTGAGAGCGAACGGTCTTCTATGCCTTGGTTCCTGTCACACGACATTGCAGGCATTTCATATGCACGGCTCTTTAAAAAATCAAGGACGGGTGCATCACATCAAGGGGCAAATTTGCATACATAAATATGCAAATTCAGGGTCGTGTCTTATTGAAATCCTACTTTGTGAGCTGAAGATAACCTGAAGCCCTCTTGCTAGGTCTGAGCCCAAATCCAAATGGAGGCCCCCAAGGAGACGATTTAGGGACCCTTCACAGCCTCACTCATGTCCCTCATCTCCACTCAACCATCTCTGTTCAAGTCATTAGGGAGACAGAGATGAATACAAGACTCCCCCTGAACTCCAGGGCTCACAGTCTAATAGTCAACAGAATGCTGCAGTACAGTGAGCTAAGTGTTGTAATTAGGGCTGAGATTGAGTCGGCGAGGACCAGTTCCTCCTCAGTTGTTAAAATATTCAAATACTTGCACATCAGTTGATAAATAGACCCTGTCACCACCCCATCCCCTAGTCAACAAAGCCATCTTTTTTCTCCCCTGGTACTTTCTGGACCTTGTCACAGTCCAGCAACTAAAGAGTGATACCTGACAGCACTCCAGTTCCCAGGCCAGCTACCTTCAGAAGGGGCTGTACCCACCCTTCACCAGTTGCTGAATATTTTGAATATCATCCCTGATGGTCACAGAAGCAAGTGCAATGTGTGTGCAGAAGGACCTCAGAGGAAGGAGCACACAGTGTTGTCTTGGTGTCTGAGAGGGCTTTGCAAATAAAGGAACATTTGAGCTGGGCTTTGAAAGATGGGTAGGAGTCCATTATAATTGAGATGGCTGATGAACAGAGGGAGGGGGAAATACCGCTATGTGCCAGGCAGTGTCACATACTTTATACTGATTTGTTTTTTCTCTCTCGCTCTCTCATCCCCTCCACAAAAACAGTTCTTCGAGGTAGATGCAATTATCATCACTATTTTTCAGATGGAAAAACTAAGGCTCAGAAAAGCCAAGTGACTTAGGCAGGTAGCCGATTGGGAGAAAGGGGAGCTGTTATGAGTTATGGCTTGTGCCTCAGAAGCCCTTTTCCTGTTGCATGTAACTGGAGAGGGAGTCTGGGAGGGGGCTGGTTGAGATAGAAGCTAGACCGAAAAAGAAGGGCAGTCTCCTCTTCTTCTCCTTCTGCCTCCTGCACTGGCCAATAGTTGCCACATACTCCTTGCTGACAAAAATCTGCACAGATGCCACAACAGAAGGAACATACGCAGAACTTGGGGTCCATTAAAGAGGGTCTCATGAAATTTGTCAGCAGGAAGAGACCATAGAGGGTAGTGATGAAGATACAGGCTTTGGAGCAGATCTGGATGCTCTGGACTTCTTGATTTGGTCTCCTTGTGAGACCCTGGCTAACAGCAATAACTAATGCTTTCTGAGCACCTACTGTGTGCCAGGGGCTAGGCTGAATTCTTCACACGTGTCATCTTATTTATCTCTTATAATAATCCTTCAAGGGAGCTTCCACGAATATTCCGATTGTACAATCAGGAAACTATAGCCTAGAAAACTTAAGTAAAAGGCAGCTATTAAATGGAGAGATTGAGATTCATACCCAGCAAGTCTGACCTCAGAGTCCATGTGTGTAATTCCATGACCTCCCTTGTGTCATTTCACTTTGCTAAGCCTCAGTGTTCTCATCTGTACCTTGGGCTACTCACCATAACTACCTCATAGGGTAGTTGAGAGGATGGAGTGAGATAAGGTATTTGTTCATTTTAAAATATGCACTAAGCACCTACTGTGTGCCAGGCACCATTGCAGGCACTGGGTGAACAGCAGTGAGCAAGACAGACAAGGTTGGTTCCTACCCTAATGAAGCTTCAGTTCTGTGTTAAAAAAATAGTCCAGTGCTGGGGACATAACCTTCAATATACGATAGTTGCCACTGTTATTATTTGTCGTCCTAGTGGTTTTATTAAACTTATTAAACCCAGACACATGAGGTTTGTGGAGTATCTCTTGCTTCCAAAAGCTTAATCATATCTAAGACCTCAGGTGAACTTCAGAACAACCCTAGGAAAAAGGCAGGATGGCGATACACTTTCCATTATGTTGACAGGGAAAAATGAGGCTAAGAGAGAGGGTATGGGTGGCCCTGGTCTTCGGACCCCTGACGTAGGCTCTTGCACATTCTGCACAAGCCTCCGAGCTCTCTGTCAACAGGAAGACTAAACATCCAGTGTCATTCACTGCAGTTTAGAGAAGAGAGGAACCAGAATGCAGAAAGCAGAAGAACGAGACTTGGGGATTTGTGGGACTGGTGGTTTTCTGTTTTTTCATGGAAAGTGGCATGGCATTGTCAACTTGTACTTTTGTCAAGTCAGGACAGGAGGGGAAAACAAAAGAAAGAAAGAAAGAAAAGAAAATCACCATTTTCTATGACACAAGTTGACATCTTAGCCCCAGAAGAAGGAAGTAGGACATGGCCTCAGAAGAAAGGATAGCCTTTAAATCAAGTCCATTTAGCTGGATGAAAAACTCACTACATTGAACTTAGTTTTCTCGTTTCAATTTGGGCGGGTGAAAAGTTTGTCTAACTGGATCCATGTAGAGATTTGTGAGAACCAGTGGGCTGGGGGCCAGCAGAGGAGCTTCAGAGAAATGGAGAAGCTAAAGCCACCGTTCCCGATGAGCTCCTGCCCGAGGAGGCGGCCAGACCACCTCCCTGGGCCAAGTTCAACTGTAGTGCACAGCCTGGTGGGATAGCGCCAGCCCTGAAGGAGTGTGTCCCCTTCCTACAATGCCCAGCAGGTCTCCCCGTCTTTCTCCATGCCCCGCTCCTCTCAAATGAACTCCCAACAGGTCAATGGATCCATTCTTTTGCTGATTAGTTTGCAAAGGAAGATGAACAACAGCGAGGAAAATAAACTTGATGTCTTAGTGAAACAACCGGATTTTTTTTTTAAGGAATAACCAGAACCCTCTAGCTAAAAGCTCTGCCACACAGCTCTATATTCACATGAGATTTTCCAGTCCCCCATATGGCAGGGAAGGGGGAAAAAAAAATTTATAACCGTCTCTCTCCATGGGGCCATTTGAAGCTCAGTAAATGGACTTGTTCAGTTTAATTGGAATTCTCGTCTTGATTATATTTTCGTAACCTATGAGGCTGTGCTGCCTCTTGATCTCAGAATTCAGCTGAAATTAAATTTTAAAGTATAAGTGAGAGGTTGTCTTTTTCCCCCCGTTCTTGATTAAATAATGATTTGAGACAAAAACAATAAATAACAGTGCGGCTTCCCTGGAGGGCTGAGAGTGACTCCCAGTGAAACGCCAGGAGCTGGAGTTCGTGGTGGGGGGATTTCATTACTTACTGGAAAAAAGCTCAAGTGTTAACATCGAGTATATCAAGGAACAAGGAGATGAGGCAAGTTTATGAGTTCAAAAGAAAAGAAAATTGGAGCTTTACGTTGGAGGGGGCAGAGGGAGTAAAGGGGAAATATTTGTTTGCTTTCTCTCAAATTGTGAAACACAATTTGTCAAAAAAAAAAAAAAAATCTGAGCTTGGCAATCCTGATCCAAAAGGGAGGGCTTATAATAATAGCTCTGGAGTCTGGGATGTGGCTTAATGGCTCTGGTCTCCTGGTTCCTTTCCCTGACAAAGGCCAAGAGGGATTCAAAGGGTCCAGATGGGGACATTGGAGCAATCCATGTATTAGGTTAGTGCAAAAGTAATTGCGGTTAAAAAGGTGAAAAAATAATTGCAAACACTGCAATTACTTTTTCACCTACCTCGTTCTGAAGGGGGAGATGAAACACCCAGAATGCACTGTGTCTGTTGTTTTCAGCGCGATCAGATTAGCAGCATACACTTAGTGTCACAAATTTAGAGGTCTCGGGGGCCAGGCAGCTAATAGATACAAGCAATGGAGACCCCGTGGGGCTTGGGGTCAGGAGAGCTCCTGCCTGTTGAAAAGCGGCAGCTGCCGTGACTCTCAAGGTGATTATTGCCAAGCAGGAATGTGGACCCAGTGTTGCCAGATCTTATTTTTTTCAACACAGACTAGAAATGGGATTGTTGTGCCCCACTTGGCAATGTCGACAGTTAATTCAAATTTACTATGGAGCATACTAAGTGAGCTAAAGAAAGTGTATCTGAAACAAAGCATAACTGGGTGCGTCAGTTTTCCAGTGGTGATTTGGGGGTTTGAAGCTGATTCTGTCCATTTATATCCCTTCACCCTCCCCATTTCAGGGCACACAGCCAACCTCTACCTCCCAGACAATGTTCTCTGGCCGCCAAAGACTGTGCTTGGCCGTGTGGCACGTTGGACATACCAGAGAACTGACCCCCTCTGGGTGCAGCCTTCAAGCCGTCAGTGGTGGGGACCTGGTGTACAAATACCCCCAGGTTGGGACTAACTCTGGAGCCAGTACTGGCTGCAGGGTGTGTGTCCTCCAGCCACGATGGCAGCTGATAACGCATCTTCTCTCCCTCATCTCGTTTCCCTGCTCCTCTACAGAGGTTCCGTGCCCTTTTGCATAAACTAGCGCTCAAATTCCTGTCTCACTCGCTGAGAGAATCTATGTTAAGACAGATGTTATTTCACTTTGTGATTAAGCATATCTTACAGGGGCTGAATTTTTATTCCAAGCCCCAAAGGCAGGGCTTTGTGAAGACGTGCAAGGAAGGGCAAGGCTGAGACGGAGGCAGGGGTCAGAGTGGACCAAAGAAGAGAGCCCTGGTGTGAGGGTTCCCAGTCTTACATGGGGGCCCCAGGTACCATGAGGGTGCTGTCACTGGACACCTGTGGGTCTGGGTGACTCCTCGTGAGTACCTTTTGCAGCCAAGCTGGGAGTAAAGCGGCAGACAACAGTTACGTGCCTAGGAGAGAAATTCCCAATGGATGAAGAAGAGGTCTTCAAAGATGAACTTGGAGAGGCCCGTTATCTAAATGAGCAGACAGGGAGGAGCAGTGGGGAGACGTCCTGTCACGTCAATGTCAAGTGGGCAACCATTTGCGTCTTTCGCACCAGAGAGAGTATCTGGCTAGGAGGGAGACCCTCAGAGACAGGAGGCCAGAGCAAGAGATGGAGGCCTCTGTTGTCTGCCTGTGGCAACATCCATGACTCATCATAGTTGCCATTCCCCCCCCACACACACACACACACAGTCTGTCTCTGGGTCCCCTCCACTGTATTTTTCCTCCTCTTTGTGTGGGGTGAATGAAAAGCTCTGGAGAAGGTGGAGTCTGAGGCAAGAGGCCATTAAACTATCCAGACATCTCTAATGAGTTTATTAAAATGTTCCTGTCCTCTGGAAATATAGACAGAGCCTATCAAGACATAAAGATAAAACCAAATAGATTTCAGCTGAAAGAAGCAGGAATGAATGTCTGCAGGCTACCACGTCCTCCCTCTCCACCCACTTCCCATCCCGAGGTAATGCTCTAAGCAGGTCAAATAGAGTGAGAAGAACTGTATTCAGCCCCTGCCAGGGATGTTATATGATGCTGGCTGTGTCCTGTGCCTTGGAGTGAAACTCCACCTTCCCTCCACTCACGGAGCCAGTTGTGACGACTGACCTCGCGGATGCCTCAGCCCAGAGAACAATGTCTTTTTTCTAATTTGTCTGGCCAGAGGGGGTGTCTGACCTTTTGATCATCCAAACAAAGTCACTGCACAGGCCAGCAGCCCGGCTGCGTGCACACGGCCAGACCCAGTTCATCGTTTGACCTACAGAATAGCAGAGGGTGGAAAGGAAGTAAGGAGATCCAGCACAGCTGGTGTCAAGCCGAAGGCTTCTCCGGTTTGGAACTTCTCACCCTCGCCTGGAACTTACGCTGCTGAGAATCTGTATAGATTGAGCCCCCGTGTGCCCTCTCTAGGGGTCTTGGGTCTGGAAGAGAAGCAGGAAGAAGAGCAGAGAATATTCCTTCTCTCTGCCATGGGCCTGGACCCAAAACCTGATTCTACAGGTTCTGTCTAGCTCACACACACACGCAACCCTGAGCTGGTCTCAAGAACCCAACCTTCAGCGAAGGGTCCAGCTCGTTTCCTAAACTATTTTGAGTATCACAGAAGCCAGTCCCTTCTTAAAAATCCATCACCAAAGCTGGCAGTCACCCAGTTGGAACCCTCCAGGGCCTGACTGCCCAGCTGTCTACCAATGAATTAAGTTTGGATGAGTCCAGGCTTCCAAGCTCGGGCTTTCAAGGGACTGTGGGGTATCTGTGTCCATTCAGTAAGATTTACTGAGCACCTACTCTGTGCCAGGTACTGGTGGGTACTTGGGTACAACACTGAACGAGTCTTGCATGGCTTCTGCCTTCAACAAGCTCCCTCCCACCCAGATGGACAGACAGCCAATAAAACCTAACAGTGCTGTGACACACAGAAGGCATTTGGGAATGAGTGAGTGAATGAAAGATTCAATGAGTGAAGGAAGAAAAGTTTTGTGCTTCCCTGGCCTGGGGATAAGAGAAGGCTTTCTAGACAAGGTGATGTGTAAACTGCAGGATGAATATATTTAGCCATGTGAAGTGAGGATGAGAGGAAGAGTGTTCTAGGCAGAGGAAGTGGCGCGTACAAATGGCCTGGGGTTGGGAGAGCAAGATGTGGTTGCAGAACCAAGAAAGCTCTTCAGTCACTTGGCTTAAGGTTGTGGGGGAGGGGTGTGTGTGTGTGTGTGTAAGACACGAGGTTTGTGAAGTACACAGCGCTGGGTTGTAAATGGCATTGTCGTTCCCATCAAAGAATGTAGATGCATCCAAAGACATGGGACTTTTAAACAAGCATGAGAGGTTGGTATTTTCAGGCACCAGGGTCAACCCAATGAGAACATTTGCATTATCTGGTGATGATGGAAAAGCACAATGCTTTGTAGAGTTCTCAGTTCTAATCACACAAGTTGCATGTGGATTTTGGTGATGGTCAGGTAGAGACACTGAGTATGGGGCTGAGAAAGTGGAAAAGGCAGAGGCTCCTTCTATCACAACTAGTCCTGAGGGGCCCCACATTGTTGAAATCCTTGCCCATGGGGACCCATGATGCACTAGGACAAATGCTTTTAAATTAATAGTCAAGGCTGGGAACAGCTAGTCAAGGCTGGAGAGAGAAAGGCTCAGCCTGGATGCTCCCAGGTAGCAAACCATGAGATAATGGGACCATTGTACTCAAAGTCCCCTTCACTTGAGCCTGGTTCCCTCCAAGAAGAGCTTGCCTGGTTCATTTGTGATGTCCTGGCCACCCAGCATTCACCGTCTCTGAGGCAAAGATTCTCTGAGTCCATTCCTGGACCAAGCCCCAGACTGAGACCTCAGGTTTCAGGGTCTAGCCAGATGGCATGCTGCTTTCTCATTCCTGACAGAAGTGGTAGAAATACACGTTACCTTTTCCACTCCCAGAGGTGGAAAAGATATGGCATCCAAACTGCAAACAGGAAGACAAAAAGGAGGCACTGAAATGGGAACAGAGTCTTTACATTATTTTTTTAAAAGTCTCATGCTAGAAAACTCTACCAGAACAACCTTATTTTGAGGGCCCTTCTCCCAAAGCAAAACCAGTCAGGTCACCAAGCAGGTAAAGCAGCAGCCGTGCTGAGTAGAACTTAGTAAAGCTGGACCATTCCCTTGTCTGTACACAAGGCCTCCTGGGAGAATCTGTAAAGGAAGCCCCACCTCCCCAGTCCAGGAGCTGACATCCTGAGCTGTTTGAGTTATCTCTGTTATTCTTGCAGTTCTGGTGTCTCTGTGTCTCACCCTCATGATCGACTGCTGAAAAGGCAGAAATGGTTCCTTAAGAAAGGCCCCCAAATCGCCCTCCGTTAGGTCCAAGGTACATGGGATAGAGTGGGGAGGAGGCAGGTTCTGGATGGTAAGACCTCCATTGCTATTTGTCAGGTTCGGGGCAAGCGTAGGAAGGAAGCCCACATACTATGTGTCTAAATGTTTATAAATCAAGCCAGCAAACTTACATGAAGTATGTTCTATCTTGACAAGCATACCCTCAAAACTGTCTGAAAAGTCAGATTGAAATTTAGAATCTCGGACCCCTGAGAGTGCGAGGCCACAACCTGGCAGTGTGGGGAGAACCTACGTGGGGCCCTGGCCCCTCCCTTTCTCCTCCCACCTTTTGCACCAACCAACACCATGATGGGCCTCCCACATATACATGTGGACACCTCAGCCTAAACATCCAAGTTCTGTCCAAAGAGCCAGACTTGGATCTAGGAGTGTGTACCCTGAAGCATGGTCCATCCCCGGGAGAAGAGATCCATGGATGAGTCTGCAGAGATCCTGGAGGGGGCTCAGGGGCCATTGAAACAGAATCCTGGGACCTCAGGTATCCAGACAGTACTCTCAGGGAGGTGGTTTCCAGGTAGTGCCATCTTGGCCACACAGATTTCTGGCCCCGTGGAAATGGTTATCGCTGGAAGAGGACCAGGGCAGGGGTGCCTCTTGCCCACACATGGTACTGTTGGTGGGGCCAGAACCAAACCCACTGTGTCATCCCAGCCGTGAGACCAGTCTGAATGTTGAAAGAAAACCATCCTTTGTCCTTCTAAACACACCACTGCCTTCCCAAGGGAGGGCTCTCCATCACCTCCTTTTCTCCTTCAGTCCTACCTAGGTCAGCCCCGAGCAGGATTCTGGGAACCCCTCCTCCTTCCCAGTCACCCCAAAGCCAAATCTCCAAGCCCCTCCCAAAGCCCTTTGTTGCAAGCACACCCTCCCTGTGTCCCCTTGATCTTGACACCTAGACGGATGCAAACTCTAGCCCCCATCTGCGTTTTCGGCAAGGGTTTCTTGATCTGACATGGGCATTAAGGGACAGACCGGAGGTTAGTGTTGATAGCTTGAGGTCCCCTTTCCTGAGAAAAACCAAACGGAACGGAGCCCTTCCCTGTCAAGAACACTGAAAAACCCAAACTCAAAAAGTTCAGGGCCAAGTGTGAGGATGTGCAGAAAGGTGTGTGTGTTTTCTTGTCATTTGCGACTCTAATGATGGACTCACGTTGCCCGCTCTTCCCTTTCTCTTACACCTTACCTACCTACTAAAGGAGGAGTTCTTGCTTGGTAAGTGGATATGATCCGCAAAGACATGAGAGAATTTATTAGAAGCCACTCGAGAGCCTTAGCTTCCTTCTCCAGGGGGAAAAGGACACGCACAAATATCCGTAGAGAGCTTTTTGTTTGTTTTCAGTCAGACTATTTGACTTCCTTGTGTTTTTTTTTTGTCCCCTCTTTCTTTTCCCTTTTAGTTGGAAACTGCTAAAATGTCATTTTGTGACCTCATAGTATCATAAAAAAAAAAAAAAAAAAGACTTTCTATTTAAAAACAAAAAAAAAATGTTTATTTCATTGCTTTTCCCCATGTGATATTTGTTTAGGGTTCTACTCAGACAACTTTTTATTTAAAAGAAAAAGTCCAATTCATTGAGGATTTGGTTGAAGTTTAAAATTTTGACGTTATCTCCTTTTTTTTATTTTTTAATTTCCAAGATATACATATATATATATATTTTTGAGGCCCATAGCCCCATTTCTTTTTCCCCTTCCCCTTTCTTTATTTTTATTATTGTTTTAGGTTAAGGGTGTTTACACCCCTCCCCCTTCTATTAAGTTGTCTCTTTGGTTTGAGTTAAGTCATTAGAAATTAAATTTTGTATAATTTCCTTTTTCTTTTATTTAATCTGAATCGCATGCTTTTTCTCTGCATGATACCTAAATCTTCCAGTTATCCTAGCAGGGGGTAAAAAAAAAAAATCTCCTTTCTGTGGTATTCTTTCAGGAATTTGTGCTTTTGTTTTTTGGCGTCTCTTCTTTCCTCTCTTTTCTCTCTCTTTCCTTTCGTTACAGTGCATCATGACGGTAAACATTTCTTGGTTATTTAGACACAGCCCACAGGCCCAGCGCTCAGCAGTGTCCAACGGGTGTTTTTGCTTTCAGATCACTGGGTCGGGGTCTGCTGCTGACCTCTTTACCAAAACAGCCAGCCTGCTCACCACCTCCCGAGGACGCTCCCAGGAGTATGACTCAGGCAACGATACCTCCTCACCGCCCTCCACGCAAATCAGCTCAGCCAGGTCACGGGGTCAGGAGAAAGGGAGCCCCAGCGGGGGTCTAAGCAAGAGCCGGGATCTCCACAGTGGCAACACCTCTGATTCAGGGAACTCCTTCACCACCTCCTCACCCCAGAACAAGGGGACCACCTTGGAGCATCTTTCCCCCACCAGCAGGGGCAGAGACTCGAGGTCAGTGTTCCTGGACAGAGGGAGGGAGGCCTCCTGCCTTAGTTCTGCCATCTCAGTCTCTCATCCTTGCCCTGCACTACCCACCAGGCTTCCCACCCAGAGAGAGAAAACTCAACTCAATCTGGCATAATTTTTGAAACATCCAAGGATATTCAGCTTTACATACAAGTGCATCCAGGGGCTCAAAAAATACATCCCTGGGAATCTGTCTTTCCCTTTACATCTCTTAGCTCTGCTCCCCCCTTTATTGGCTTCATGCTCAAGCAGACCCTCCCAAAGCATGGGCAAAAATGCCATCCAGCTACCATACAGTGTGTTTAGCCAGCCAATGGAAGGAAAATGCCTCTTTCCCCAAATTTCAGCAAAATATCAGGGCAGGTGCTCATCGGCTCTGCTTGGCCCAGCTTGGGTCATTGGCCCACATTGGACCAATCACTCTGACCCAGGTGACGCTGTGTTCTTAGCTAGAATTTGTCACATGCCACCCTAAGGACTCTTGAGTAGAGTTTTCCCATGTACACTATAACTGGGGGAGGTCTGGTTCTTTGAAGGAAAAGCCAGGGTAGTGATACTGGGAAGAAGGATGGAGGCTGGGCCGGAAAAAACAGATGTTAATTTTACCAATAATCTCAGGAGAAAGTCTAACATTCATCTGCATCACTGTCATTCAAAAATATACCACAATATTTACCCAAATGCACCAAAAATGTGTGGCCATACTAAAACCTGCACACAGATATTTTTATAACACCTTTATGCATAATTACCAAAACTTGGAATCAACGTAGACATCCTGTCAGTAGTTGGAATGGATAAATAAACTGTGGTCCATCCAAACAATGGAATATTATTCAGCACTAAAAAAGAAATAAGCTATGGAGCCAGGAAAAGACATGGAGAAAACTTAAATGAATATTACTAAGTGAAAAAAGCCAATCTGAAAAGGCTACATACTGTATGATTCCAACTGTGTGACAATCTGGAAAAGGCAAAACTATGGAGACAGTAAAAAGATCAGTGATTGCCGGGGGTTGGGGAGTAAATAGGCAGAGGACAGGGGGTTTTTAGGGCAGGGAAACTATTCTTTACAATATTACAATGGTAGTACATATTATACATTTGTCCAAACACATGGAATATACAACACCAAGGGACAACCCTAATGTAAACTATAGGCTCTGGGTGACAATGAGGTGTCAGTGTAGGTTCATTAGTTGTGACAAATGTCCCACTCTGGTGAGGGATGCTGATAGTGGGGGAGGCTGCGCATGTGGAAAGTGACATATAAAGGAAAAAACTGTATTAAAATTACGCTGATGGGAACCACGTTGAGCACCTCTTGTAATTTTGCAGAAGTCCAAAGTGACTTGTGTTCATCTTTTGTTATCAGTATATAGTAAGCATTACACTTTTAATACAGTTTTTTCCTTTCTTAAAATATGTATACATTCTTTGGCACCTTCTGTCTATATATCTCCCACAGGACAATTTTAGGCCAAGGGAGAGCAAGCTATCATAGAACACTGGGACTTCTCAACTTTCCTGCCCATCCCAAAACACATGCTATCAATAGATGCTGTTTTCCTGCAGAAAATGCTTCCGTGCAGCTGCCTATGAACCAGTTGTAATTCTACTACTTCATCAGCCCCTGACTCTTTTCACTCAAGAAATCACAGCCACATGCTAATGACTGTGGAGAATGTCACAGTAACAGCTACTCCAGCCCGCTGATCACTTACTCGTCACCATTCATTCAGTTCCTTATCCCTCAGCTGGTGACCAGGCACCTCCTGTACGCCAGACACGAGCTTGGTGCTGGAGATGCAAAACTGGTGTGGTCCTTCCCCTCAGGAGCGTGTAATTAACGAGGTAGATGCAGGAGAGCTGGGAAAAGATTTGCTGGTGCACTCTGCCATGCCAACAATGGGGTCTTCCTTCTCCTGGGGGTGGGGGCCTGCTTTTGTTCACAGTGGCCAAGGTTTCCGAAAGATAGCCAAAGCCTTGGCATTGAAGCAGTTCACTGCTTCTTTAAGGATAGAGCACCCTTTGTCCCCAACACATAGCCACTTCAGTCCTGGACAAACAGCTTGGCATCCACACATAGACCTGGCCTCTGATTTGTCTGCCTCAGGATATCCCTAGTCTCAGTTCACACCCAGGCTTGGCTGGGAGCCAGGGCTGGGTCACAGCAAATGTCAGTGTCTCTGAGAACAGGCAGTGACATTCCCAGATGGGAGGAGAGGACACGTGTCTAGTGATATATCGCTAAGGTGCAAGAAAAACTGAGAATAACAACAACAACAATAATAAAGGCAGCTAATAATTCTGGAGCCCTAACAAAATGCTAGGTACTATGCCGCGTGCTTTCCATAATCTTCCTTAACTCCTCAGAAAACCTTTATGGAATAGGTGCTATTATAACCCCTTTTTAGCTGATGGGGAAACTGAGGCTGAGATAGTTGAGAAACTCGGTTCATGAGGGCCAACACCTGTATTTAAACACAGATCTGTCCCCAGAGCTGGAGCTAAAGCTTAATCTACGTGGACAGCCAAACTAAATAATTTAGACCCAGCCTTTTACTTTGAGATATAAATGATCTTTAAATCCATGGCATTTATGTCATGTCAGCTCTGAGCAGAAGGCTGAGTGGGAGAGGCTTCAGCTCCCATTGTCAGTGAGGTAGGGGGGTGGCGACATGGCAGAGGTATGGGCTTCAGAGCTGGACAGATCCAGGTTTGGGAACCTGAGTGCCCTTGAACAAATAACTAACCCTTCTGAGTCTTCTCTGTAAACTGCGGATAATAATAGTGGCAGCTTCAGGAGGTTGTTGGGAGGACTAAATGAGGTCACGCTTATGAAGTGCCCGGGCCACTAAAAGGCTCAAAGTGTTTATTCCACAACTATTTATTGATGATAGATATACACACACATATATATCAGTCTCTGTCCTAGGTGCTGGGACACAGCCTCTGGAGAGTTCTGTTCCCAAATTGCTCAGTGTCTGGAGGAGGGAGAGATAATTATGAGACCAAGTGAGGTCTTACAGGGATCGGGGAGGTATAAGGGCTGGGGGCACCCAACCAGACTTAGGGGGTGTCAGGGAAGGCTTCCCTGAAAAGGAGACGTCAAACTAAAGCCCGAGCCATGAGTAGGAGTTGTCAGGTGAAGAGGGGAGGAAAGAGGGTTCCAGGAAGTGGGATTGTTCTAAGGCCTGGAGACCAGGGAAGGAACGGGAATATTCCAGGAGGAGCGAGTAGTCTGTTATGCCTGGAGTCAAGCGACAAAAGTGCCAAGAGCTGAGCCTGGATGCGTGAGCAGAGGCTGGGTCACGATGAGCCTTGAAACCACATTCACATGATTTGAACTTGACCTTTGGCCCAATCCAAATGAACCTGTCCTGACTGAGACCCCAACGGGAGCCCAGCACAGCTCTGGGCAGAGTGGGAATATAAAGGACTGGAAAAGACTCAAAAGGGAATAACTCTTTCAGCATGTGACTTGATGTTGTTTACCATCACACCCCTACCCGATGACCTAACCACTCTGAAGTGTCCCTGTGGCATGTGTCCCACTCTACCTCTACTCCTAAACCTGTGACTGGGGAAGTCTTCCCAGAGGTAGGATGGGAAAGGTGGAAAGAGGGTTCGGAGAGCACCGCAGCCTAGGCAAAGGTAGGGAGGCGAGGATCAGCCTCCAGACGCCCCCAGACCATCAGACTGACCGGTGCTAACAGATTTTCTCCCCTTCCCCCGCCCAGAGGATTTCAGTCACCGTGTCTGGAATGTGCCGAGGTGAAGAAGTCCGATTTGGTCCCATCCACAGCCCGGAGCTCTCCCATGAGAGGGTGCTCCCGCAGCTCCTCCTATGCCAGCACCCGCTCCTCCAGCCACTCTTCCCGCTCCCCAAAGGCCTCCCCCAGGTACACCCGGAGCCGATCCACCTCCTCTGGGAAAAGGTGAGTGAGGTTTTGACCTTGGCTTTGTAGCACTTTCCTCCTTAGGAAGCTGTTAAGGTAAACCAGAGATGTCCTTTGACCTTGCGTGTGGGACAGACTTGAATTTAAATGCCTATTTACCCTTTCCTAGCTGGTGGCCTTGGTCCTCAGTTTATCTCTCTGGGCCTCAGGTTCATCAGCAAAATGAAAACAGTAACAATGAGCAGTCCTTGGAGCATAATAAATATTAGTTATTATTGTTGCTATTAGCATAAAGATGAGCTCATGGGTGTCAGTTCGATTCTGCTGCTTAAAATATTACCACAAACTTCGCATCCTTAAACAAGTATTTATTTAATTCCTGATTTGATGGCTCAGCAATTTGGGCCGGGCTCGGCTAGATGGTTCTTCTGTTCTCTCTTGGGCTTGTGCATGTGTTTTTCATCAGCTGGGGGCTGGCTGGTTTGGATGACCACAGCTGACCCATCTGCACTCCGAGTGGTCTTGCTTCCTCCAGCAGGCTTGTCTGGGCTTCTTTACATGGGGATGGCAGGGTTGCAAGAGACAGAGTAGTATGCAAGGCCGCTTAAGGCTTGGAATGGACGTGACATCCCTTCTGCCATTCTATTAGCCAGAGCAAGTTACAAAGACCAATCCAGATGCAAGGAGTACTCCTCTTAGTGGGAGAAGATTGAAAGTCACATTTCAAGGGGCAAGGATACAAGAAGAAGAAAAAGAATTGTGCCTATTTTTGCATTCTAACACTCAGTCACAATAGTAATTGGCAATTGCTTGATTTTTCTCATGTGGAATAATAATGTAGCAGAATGCACAGACACAAGACCTCAGGAATTGGAAGATTCCATCCATTCTAATTAACTCATGGCTTCCTGGAGTCCAGCTTCCCTCTACAAACACAAATTCCCAACAGCAGTCCTACTGTTTCTCTTTTGCAATCATGTCATTAAAAAATAGTTGCTTACTTAGTTGGTTACTTCAAAACCAGTTCATTCAAAAAAAAGGAGACAAGGCAGCTGATAGGAATGTTCAACACGATAGAGTGACATAAAAGAAGAACAAATCAGAACTAAAAGGAAATTTAAGTCACGAGAAAGGTGAAGTCCCAAAGGCATGTCCATTTTGTATAGTTGCTTATGGAGGTGGGCTGCAAATGTGACTCTGAGCTCCCTGGCAGAAAAAGCAAAAAGGGAAATTGCTCCATTAATTGTGATCTTATTAACAAAAAATAATTGAATGAGTTGCTCAGCATATCAGTTATTTCTGATTTGTAAGTTTATGAAAAATGACCCATATGGCTCCACAGGAAAAGGACATTATGTGGAATAGTGGCTAGAAATGCCTGTCATCCTTTCAGAGTGTCCAGAAGCATGTTTCATCTTGACTCTTTCTTATAACGTCTCTCAATGCATAGCCAAAAAGCAAGTGGGCAACAGCAAATGTTCCAGGGGCCCTAGTCAGACACTGTCCCAGGGCACAGAGACTGGAGGAGCTATTCCTTACCCACACTTCTTCCATCACCCTGGGCAGCATGTCAGAACAGAATCCCAGAGCAGTATTTAAAGGTCATGGTTATTCTGATTGCCTAAGACAGCAGGAAGGGACTAAAGAACATCTAGGTGAAGGCAAGACATACATAGCAAGCCTTCTTTTCAAATCGGAAAGAATAGATAAGAAACCATTGGTGTTTCTGTGAAAGAAAGCTGGCAAAGGCAGAAAATGAGAGTCACTACCCATTGGGTCACTACCCATTCCTGTGACCACTGCTGATATCACTAGTCCATCGCAGCACTCTTTCCCACTGAACACAAACACAGCCATACAATCCCTCTCATTGGCAGGCACCACTAGTAGGTCATCATCAGCATATACGAAATAAACGTTATTTGAAAGCCTGACTTGAGGGAGATGAGAAAGAAGGGCAGGTGTCCCTGGGAAACTGGTCGAGAAACAAAGGCAGTAGTTCTCTAGAAGCGGGAGGCATTAGCAGAGTGGGGGGAGGACTGGAAGTAGGATAGGGGTTTAGTAATTCGGATGCACAACAATAGAGTCTAGCAGAAGTCAAGAGCACTTTGTAGCCAAACAGACCTGGGTTCAAATCCCTTACCAGGTGAGTGACCTTGAGCAAATTACATCACCTGCCTGTGCCTCTGTTTCCCCATCTATACAACAGGACTGATAATAGTCCCTAACCCTAGGATGTGCTGAGGGTTAAATGAGATAACGCACACAAAGCATTAGCTCAATGTCTGGCACAGAGTAAAATATGTAATGTGATAATACAGATACGTCATAGCTCACATTTCCTGTGTGCTGGCTAAGTAAGTGCCAATATGCCAAGTGAGTTACCCTAATTTACTCATTTAGTTTACAGTTCTATGGGGTACTTGCTATTATTACCCCCATTTTATAGAGGCCCAGAGAAGTGCAATCACCTGCCCAAGGTCACACAGCTAATACGTGGCCAGGATAGTAAGAACTGAAAGGAGTAAGTTGTTGATATCATTATTAAACACCTGAAAGGGAGGGGATTTCACTCTCCAGTGTGGGCCTGGTCCTTCTGACACAAAGAAGAAACCCTGGAGACCAGCTGAATAAAACGCTAGACATCCGGGACACCCCTGGCAGCGCTCAGCAGGCTCCTCAAGGGCGATTTCCTCTCCTCCAGGTCCTACTCGCGCTCTCCCAGCTACTCCTCTAAGTCTGGCAAGAGGAGCCCGCCAAGCAGAAGCTCTCGGTCCCGCCGCAGCCCCAGCTACTCGCGCTACAGCCCCAGCAGGTACGGGTCCCGCCCCTACGGACTAGGCCCCGCCTCTCCGGCCTCCGCCCCGCCTCCCCGGCCTCCGCTCCGCCCTGATCTGCCGCTGTGGTCGGGTCCCCCTGACTCACCTCAGCCGAGCCTCCCTAAGCCCCTCCCCTAATCCCCTCAGGTCAAGCCCTGCCGGAGTAGTAGGAACGGGATGATTGTTCAACATTCTTGTAGTTCCCTTTGTTTTAGCTGGAGCGGCAACGAGGCCTCAAATACATCCTGGTGTCCTAACGTACCCCCACCCCAAACGCTCCTACGGCCACACCCTAGCATTCATATCCCCACCTCACACACCCCATACTCCCCTCATCCCTATATTCAGAGCCCTGTATTGTTACACACCAGGGCCCGCGTAACGATCACATCACCCCTGCACCCCTGTAATGCCCACCCTCAAAGGCCGACACCCCTGCACACGCCTGGCCCCATCCCCACGGTGCTCCCCCAAGCACTCATCTCCACAGCCTCGTCATCTCCCCTCCTGCCCAGTGGGGTAGAGGCCGTGGGCAAGGGGAGGAAGTGAGTGCCCCTCTCCCACACGCTCGCACAGAAAAGCCAGGCCAACCCCAGCTCCCCGGTAACCCCCGCACCCCTTCAGGGAGCGGGACCCCAAGTACACTGAGGACTCGCAGCAGCGGGAGCGCGAGCGAGCGCGTCGGAGACGTCGGTCCTACTCGCCCATGCGGAAGCGCCGGAGAGACTCCCCGAGCCACCTGGAGGCGAGGAGGATAACCAGGTGAGGCCGGGAGGACGCGCGGTGCCCAGCGTCACCCTCACTCCCTCTCCCTTCCCACGCGTTCGGGCCTCAGGCTCCGTCCATGCCTCCTGGGGTTGGATTTCCCCCCACTCGCAACCACTGAAATTATGTTTTCATTGAAACACCTCGGGGCCAACTCAGGACGCCAGACCACCCTGCGGGGCCTGCAAGGGGCGGGGCAGTGGAGGCGGGGCCTAGGGCAGGGTGGGGAGGGGCTAGTGGGGAGGCCAGGGGAAAGGGATGGGGCCAGTCGGAGGAATAGTGTGTGGCTGAGGGGGTGTGGCCAGAGTTTGGATCCGGAGCTGGGGCCCGGGAGGCCAGGCTGGGGAAGAGAGTGCGGTCCGGCGGGGAATGGGGGCCAAAGCCATTGGACAGAGCTTTTGTCTGGGGTGGAGCCGGGCAGTGGACAGACCTTCCCCTTTAGCCCTCCATGCTCATATTCCAGGCTTAGAACCATCCGGAATTAAACCCTGAACCAAGTGTGCAGAGGGCAAACAGGATTGTTTAAGTGCCACAGGGACGAGGAGGTGGGTAAAGGAGAGAGCGCTGGATTTGGAGTGGAATCCTGGTTGTGTCACTTTCCAGGCACAGGAAAAATCTCTTCACCTCCAAAACCTCATTTGGAGGTTTCAAAATATTGGAGGAAATAACCCCCAGGAGTATGAGGCTAAAATGAAAGGAAACGAAGAGATGTGAATGTACTTTGTAAACAGAAGTGCAGAACGCTGGAACCAGGTGCCATTGTTTAGGACTGAATGGTCAGACTAGGTGACAAGGTTTCCTGTAACTGGTCAGGTGTTAGAAGAGAAACATGAGGTCTGAGTGGACACAGATTTCTCAGGCCTTGAAAGCTGGGAGAATGGCTGAGTGCTGCTCTAAAATTGTCTTTGACAATCGGTTGGGCTTTTCCACCTGACCCTCCAAGGGTCAGCCACTAGGCCCAGAGACCCACAGGAAGGAGGGGGTGGTTGTCCTGGCTGCCCAGTGCCTCCTCCTTGGAGATGGCCTGGAGGAGGATAAAGAACTTGTACCCCAAACAATAAGATGGGGTAATGGTGTCACCTTCTCCCTGGCACACAGGAAGGAACTCCTACACCCACCGCGTCATTGAGGCCTACTTGGGGAAGGGCTGAGATAAAGAGAGGGGCGTGTCCAAAAGGCTCTCTGGTTTCCTTGGTGGACCCCAAACAGTCCATCTTGATGAACCCATTCAGTGTTTCCCAAACTTCAGTCACCCACTGCTTTTGCCCCATCTGCGTATTACGTGTACGAGTGTTTACTTTTCTTTAAATAGATTTGCCCCTTTTTGGCACAAATGAAATAAATGAAATACATTTATTTCAAAAGGAAATTTGATACACTACAGTAAATGGAAAATCAGCCTCCCTTGCCATAAATAGAAGGTTCTAGTAAAAGTAAAAAAATAACAAAACCAAACTACATGAAAGTTTAGATGTAGAATTTGTTGCCAGCTGGAGCCTCTGAACCCCAGGCTTGCTGCGTTAAAAAGTGAAATTATCGCTTTCTGAGACTTGTCAGCACTAGGCTGAGACCGTCTTGATGTTCTCAGAACTGCAAGGGAAGAATTTTTTCCTAAGGGACTGGGGAATGGAAGGACACTGCTTTCCCTTGGGACACAGCTGACGCTCCCAGACTCCAGGCTGGGAGGAGTCTGGCCCTCACGCATGCTCCTTCCGGTCTCTGCAGCGCCCGGAAACGCCCCATCCCCTACTACCGACCCAGCCCCTCTTCGTCCAGCGGCCTCAGCAGCACCTCCTCTTGGTACAGCAGCAGCAGCAGCCGCTCCGCCAGCCGCAGCTACTCCCGCAGCCGGAGTCGCAGCCGGAGCCGCAGCCGCAGCAGCCGGAGCCGGAGCAGGACCCGCAGTAGCAGCAGCTCCAGCTCCCGCAGCCCCAGCCTGGGCTCCCGGAGCCGGAGTCGGAGCCGAAGCTACAGCTCAGCAGACAGCTACTCCAGCACGAGGCGCTAAGCAAGGGCCCTCCCTTGAGCCAGCTGCCTGGGGGGGAGGGGCCCTTTAACTCTGCCAGCCTCCTCCACTTCCTGCCCACCCTGCCTTCTCCTTGGTGACAGACATTGAGGGCTCCTGGACCTGTCCTTCGTGCTCTCCTGGGGAGGAGGAAAAGAGGGTACAGGGGCTTTGGCCTCTACGTCAAGTTGCTAGGTAGGAGCCTCCACCAGCACCACCTTGGGGCTCAACTCAGACCGGGGCATATGGAGAGAACCACCCTCTGTTGGCACAAAAAACCTCAAAGTTTTGTAAGAAGCAATGGGTCCATGACTCCAAAGTTTGGGCCTGGCCAGGAAAGTGTAGTCGGGTCCGCTAACCCACTGCTCACAAGATGCTATGGAAAGCCAGTGGTAATTCATCACACCTGCCCTCATTCTCCCCTCATTCAAGCTCATGGCTGCACGTTTATGGACGCCCCCCCCCCATGGGGATGGGGAGGTAGTGAGAGGAGACCAATGGCAATTCAGTTCCAGGAGAGGAGGTCAGGCCTTTCACCTCCCCAGACAGGCCAGAGCAAAGGCTAGCAGGCTCTTCAAGTCCAAGAAGAGGGGACGTATATGAGTAGGGGACACGGATGTTTCAGTTGGTAGTTGGGTCTTCTGATCATGAATGTAGAAACAAAAAGGAAGAGGTCAGTCCGCTGCTCCCAAGTATCTCAGCGTGGTCAGGAAAAGGAGCCCAGTAGATTCTAGCAATGGAGAGGTCATCACGTGGCACACACCAAATGCCTCTTGGCTGTTCACGGGGACCTTACAACCTCGCTGAGAAAGGACACAGTGGACAGTCGGGACAGCTTGGTCTACAGCCCCACTTCCCAAGTTTGCCTCAGCCTCACTAGCTGGCATCAACTTAATTCCACAGGACCATCTGCTGAACATTCCCAGTGCCGTGGCCAGCTGCCAGTCCCCAGCGCCAGTCAGTCTGGCCTTACCCTCCGGTTGGCGCCTATCTGCCCCCTCCCCACTGCCCAGACTGCCACACCCTGGATCCTACCCATTGTAGCCGAGCACCGACCCACCCTCAGCCTAAGCCACCCCCTTTGCCTCTCAGGAATTTTCCCAAGATGGGGCACAGTAGCTCAGGTTTTAGGAGAAAGACCCAAATCCAGAGAGTCTGGGAGTCTCGGATGCTCGGTGGCCTGGACTCCCAAGGTTTCTTGTCAGCCTAAGGAAGCCCCACCTTCCTTTCTGCCCTCACCCCACCTTCCCCCTGGCAAGGGTTGAGCCGTGAGGGTAAGTTGATCTGTTAACACACAAATACCAGCAGCTGCTTCATCCACAGATGGCGCTGAGAACAGGGGAGTGAGGGAGAAGGTCCCTAAAATAAACTCTTGGGCATCCCCCTCACCAGCTGACTGGCTTTCCAGAACCTTGTGGGTGAGTTTCAAGTTTGTGGTGGCAACAGCAGCAGGACAGGGCATGGAAGGCGGTGAGGTGGGGACAGTTGCCAGCTCTGGATACTGGGGCTTTGGAGAAACAGGGACCAAACGTTTGTTATCCCTCACACCCCAGGGAAAACATTTGGAAAAACTCCTTTTTCTTAGAAGCAGTGACCCTCCGCTCCCCAATCTTTCCCATCATTATCAGTCTGTTAGGCCAGAAACTACCCTGAAACCACCCAAAAGTCCTTTCTCCACCAGAAGAGTGGAGCAAGGCGGCCCCTGCCACAGTGGAGGACCAGACCTTCCCATGATGCCGTCTGGCGCAGACCTGGGCCCTGCCCACCAAGACTTTTGGATGCCAACGCTGTCACCAGAGAAGGCTGGATGGCAGGTGCCGGGGACAGGCGCAGGTGCCCTGGGAGGGCATGTACAGCAACTGTAAATATCCCTCTCCCCCGCCCAGGCACCCCGAATGGACTCCAGTCTCCCCTCATGGAAACAGAGGCTTCCCGGAGCCATGGAACCTCTTTAGCAGGACAGCAGTGAGAGGCCGAAGAGCCTCTCAGATGCCTTCGTTCAAGCAACTCTAGGGGACCATTTTGCCTGGGTCTGCTAGCAAACCTTTTATTTATTTTATTTATTTGTGTTTATTTATTTATTTATTTATATGATCTCTCAGTTACCATTAGCAGTATTCAACTATTTATTTATTTATGTATTTATTTATTTATGTATTTATTTGGAGACGTTGTGTGTGTTTGTGTGTTTGGGGAGGAGAGGGGACTTCTCATTATTTTTGTGCTTCTCTCCTTTTTTCCCCTGGTGTCTCTATGGATGGGGTTTGAGAGGCCAGATGTGGGAGGGGATGTGGCCTTGGCCCTGAAGGCAAGACCCACTAAGCTCTACTCAGCCCGGGACATCCTGGAAGTGGCCCAGAAGCACTTCGGCCCCAAGGTTCATTTCTCTGCCCACCGTGAGGTGCAGGCCTCTGCCTCAGCCCCCTGCTCACCCGCTGCCTCACGGAGGTATCGGGGAAAATGAAAACAGCCGAGAAGCTGATGAGCTCAGTACTGAATTGACACAGTCAAGTCACAGCTTACGTCGGGGGTGGAGTCTGAAGCAAGCTGATGAGGCAAAAGCTGCAGAGTCCAAATCACCCAGTGGGAGACAAATGTGCTGTCGCACATTTGGGAGACTGATGTTGGGAGACTGGTGAAGCGTCCATTAGTACTTATTGAAGTAGCTGCCTTGTGCTCCGGCGGCCGTGGTGCTTGAAAAATGACACCTGGTTCAACAGGTGGGATCGCACTTGGAGTTCATGAGATGCTCACATGATGAGAGTAAGGCAAGAATTAAGGTGACAGAGGGAAGAGAAGATGCACATCTTGATTTCACTCTTACTCCAGGGCATACATTAGTGGGCAGGATCACTCACTTGCTTTTCTGAGAATACCTACATGGTTTCATGTAAATTACTCCAGCTTCTGACGCCTGTAGCTAATTTCTCCCCATCCCCCGAGATGCTGCTTTATTCCTTGTGCAGTGGACACACGCTGCCTTGTGACGAGGTAGCAGCCATCCTGAGAGAGACACACAAACCCAAAACAAAAGTCTTTTTCTGTGATCTCTTGTCCTATCAGGAGAAAAAAACAAGGTATTTCAGAAATTAGGGGGAAGACGGTAAAAGTTGCAGCTAGAGATTCCCAGCAAGAAGGTCATTTTGGAACCCATCCTGGGAACCAGGACGCAGACAGAGGCCTTTATCAGTCCTGCCTCTGACCAACTCGCAGTGCCTTCCAGCTGCTGGTTGGAGACGACACCTGCTCTTTCCAAAGTCACTATTCACTGCCTTGAAATGGCCAGCTTGCCTGGTCCAGCTTTAGGTTTGGTGAGATGTTATTTCCCTGGCAATGTGACTTTACCCCGCCCAAACCCAAGCAGGGGGAATCAGTCCCCCGGCCTGGGGAAACTTTGCAGGAAGCCTGCATAAATGCCTCCTGGGGGGAAACCCTTACCCCTCCCTCTCACTTGGTGTGCGTCTCTGATTTCCTTTTTTAATTTATTTTTCCCTCCAGAACAAAAACTCTTGTTAGGGCACTGGCAACCTCGCTTAACCAGAACCCTTAACCCCTGGCATCGCTATTTCTTTGCCTACTTCACCCTCAGTACCTTTTGCTTCCAGGGAATGAAGCAGACCACCTGACCCCTGCTCATGGGGGGGTTAAGTTTAAGATACAATATGGAAAATGGGGGATGTGGCTGCACGCAGCCCTTTGACCTTCCGGCTGTGGCTATTCACTGGATGAGTGAACCTGGGCAAATTGCTCCCTTTCTCTGGGCCAAAGATCCCACCTTTGAGAAGTGGAGGAGTTTTGGAGATACAATCCAAAAGGTTCACTTGCGGCCTGGGTAGTTTTTCCAAGGCAGAGTGAATTCACTGAGATGTAGAGCAAAAAGGAAAACGTCCTTAAACATTTGTAGGCAGTACTCATGAGAGTTAACCCCTGAAAGCAGTATGTGAATTCCCTCTAGTTAATTAAGAAAAGCTAACTAATTCAAAGCCTCCATCCAGGAACATTCTAGCTCTTCCAGGTTTGACTGCATTCCTATCGCTACTTCTTCCCTTTCTTTGAAGGAAAGTCAGTCTTTCAGAAGCAAAACAAAATTAAGATGTTTGACAGACACAAGGGTCTCAGTCTTAGAGAACCCCCATCACTTCTATTTACTCAGACCCATCTTCCCAAAAGGCTTTGCTTGAAGTAGCCACAATTCGGGGTGCTCCCAAAGATTTGAATGTACTTTTTTTTTCTTCTCAAGTCTCACTTCCATCTTTTCTTTCACTGTATTCTTTTCCATGAATATCTTGCCTTGCTTTCCTCTCCAGCTGAATATAAAATTTTGTCTCATAAAACAAAACAACCAAAAAAAAAAAAAAAAGAAAACGCCACAGAATTCCTCAAAACACGCCCCCTCCTGTGTTGTCCAACTGAGTCCAGCTGAGGAACTATGCTAGCTATAATGTTATCAAGCAATGCTTTCTGGACACCTCTTCCTTCTCACTTCTGTACCATTGAGCCAATGAGACTGCAAGCTGTCTTCTCCCCCTGTCTATGGCTATTGATTTTTGTATTTTGGTTTTGTGTTTTTTTTTTAGTGGTGGTTGTTTTGCATTGTAAATACCATGATGGGGACCCCCTCATCAGATCATGGCTTACTTATTTAATAATTTATTTCCTATTTATTGGGTGATATTGGGAGCGGAGAGGAACTTCCCCTGAATTGCTGTTGGAAATCGGCCCATCTCCCAGCCTCTGGTAGAGCTGTGTGCAGCGGGGGCGTCATCTCCCAGGTAATGAGAGCTAGAATCACCGAGCAAATTGGAATTGGCAGAAACGGAGGCTTCAGTCATACAAATTAAGCTCAAATGGAAGTAAAACACTGGTTATCTCCGGGAAAACCTCATTTAGATGGAAATTAATTGAGGAATAAAATGCCTGTGCACGAACCAACTTCTATTAAAAAGTCACAACTTCTTGGAAAAAAAAGAGAGAGAGAGAAAGAAGATTTTAATCCTTTTTCTCTAGCCAAGAAAAGCTATGCCTCATCTTCTAATGAGCTGAGTCAAAGAGAATGGAACAGCATTCCTTTATGGGTCTCTTGCCTGTGTGTGTGTGTGTCTGGATGAAATGGAGGGGGTCTCAGGCCTCAGTTTTATCATCTGTAGAATGGGGTTTGGCCTAAGTGTTCTTGGCAGGGTGGAGGGAGCAGGTTCTAACTCTAAGGCCAGTGAGCTCCAACTGTCAAGACAAATAGTCCTATGTGTCCTCTCCTGCCTGTAGATTAAAGAGTGTCTCCTAAGGAAGGAAATGAAAAATGGCATGGACTTCATTTGCAGGGTGAGGTCACAGCAGCTGAGTCCTACAGTCAGATAAGGGGGCCCTCCAGGTGCTACCACCTTGATAACTCTGTGGCCTGGGGTAAAGCCCTCTATATTCAGCTTGAACTTCTCTCCAAATCCAGCCACCCAGAGTCATCAAAGAAAAGACCAGAATGGCTTTGCCGTGCTCTGGGTGTCACCACTGTTTATTGTGTCAGGCCGTATTTTACACAATTGTTCAAACAAAGCAGTGACATAGGTCACATAGCCATTTCTCAGATGAGAAAACTGAGGCCCTGGAAGGCGGGACTGACGTGCCCAATCTCCCTTGAGCTCAGATCTGTCTGACAACCTGCCCCACACTGTCTTGGGAGCTGTTTCTTGCTGGGGCTATG
This sequence comes from Rhinolophus sinicus, assembly GCF_036562045.2. NCBI lineage: Eukaryota > Metazoa > Chordata > Mammalia > Chiroptera > Rhinolophidae > Rhinolophus > Rhinolophus sinicus. The sequence continues at coordinate 27,409,951 of NC_133765.1, read as the reverse complement.
CTGTGAGGACTTCTCTGCTCGTGCTGTACCTTTTCTCTCCCAGTCCCGTTTTCTCAAGCAGTCATGGCCAAGGACCTAGCAGAACCTACCACATCAGCCTGGGGGTCTTGGTGCTCCCCAAGACCATTTCTCCATATCGGGGGCTGGAACTCCCATCTGGAAAACCCCAAACCAGGGGACCCACCACCAGCCCAGTTCAGCCTTTGCAGCCAGCCTCTGCCCGGAACAGCCACACCAGAAGGGTGTATCCTCCTGCATCTGGGGACCCTGTCCTCTACCCAGTGACACGTCAGCCATGGCTTGTTTGATTTCTGATGGTCACAGCTAAGCGAACCTTCCCAGGGTTCTCAGCCTTCAGCCTGTACGAAACATGTCTCTGTTCTAATAAAAGGTCCCATGGTATGGTGTTCTCATACATGGCCCAGGGTCCTCTGTTCATTATGGGGAGAGGCAGAGGGAGGGGGAGGGCGGCAGGGAGACAGCACGTGGGCCGCATGCCACCGTCGTCACCTTGCTCACAGTTTCCACGGATGCCTTAGGAAGCCTTTTCCTCTGCACTTTACATGCACTATGTTAGTCTTCACCACAACCCTATGAGGTAGGTATCAGGATCTCCTTCCTATAGAGAAGGAAACAGAGGCCCAGAGAAGCAAAGTTACTCGGCCAAGACCAAGGAGTTGATGACAGGATCTAGGCAGGCTGACGCCACGCCCCACTGCTCTGCTCCACAGCACCCCAGCTTACGTGACGAACAACCAGTTCTCTCGGCAGAATTGTTTTTCTCCAAGGCCTTGATGGTCAAGAGGACGTAGAGCGTAGGGTTCGGATTGGGGAGTCCGAAGACGAGGTGTAAATCTAGACCCTGCCATCACTAGTTGTGGGACACTGAGCAAGGATGTGTGGGGCTTGGTTCGCTCACCTGTGTGTGGGGACAGCAACAGTTACCCCCCTGGGCTGCCGTGGGAACAACGTGGAATGGTGGCTCTAAAAATTCAAATTAAAAAATGGGTGCGTGGAAAGCACTCAGGGAATGTCAGTGAGCAGGGTTACCATGGCCCACGTTGACGCTGAGCTCTGGAAGTGGGGCGTGAGGCTGGCCAAAAATAGCCCACATGGAACTTGGGGGCCCCTGCAAGGCCCTGTGGAGGCCTCCAGAGATGTTCCCAGTGCCCAGCTGAAACATTCTTGCACTGGAGAGCAGGGGCTGAAAGCACCCCCTGCGGGAGGCAGGTGAGGGATGAGGATGGGGTTAGGTCTGTGGGGTACGGGGCGAGCCCCATCTACCACTGTTGGAGAGCAATCTCCTAATTTCTCAAGAGAACCTGAATGTTTAGATAAAAATCTGACTTTGAAAAATTTGTAACTCATTTTTTTTTCCAAACACTATGTGAGTCAGAACTATTACACACACACACACACACACACACACACACACACACTCACACAGAGATAATATATACCGTCTCAGGGGCCAGACAGGAGGAGGTGTCTGCACCCCACACCTCACCCCCACCCCCAGGGCTAGGGATAGGTGATTTCAACCCTTGTCTACTACACAGTTTTGTCTACACCTGAGTAGGTTATCAGCTGAGGAAGAAAGATGCAACAAAACAGGTTCCCACTATCGCCCCCCGCCCTTGCACCCTACCCTTCTGGAAATCTCCCTTGGGAATCACTGGGACAAGATAATGTCCCTGGGGTAAATCCAGTGCTATCGACCATTATGACTATCACCCCCCCAACACACACACACACAGATTATTTTCTTTCCAAATAGAGTAATGCAACAACCATGTCCCCTTCTGAGGCTTCACCAATGAAGAATAGTAATAATACAATAATAATAATAATAATAATAATAATAATAATAATAATCTTTTATGTATTAGCATCTGCCAAACCCTCTTCATACACTTGTTTCATTTTCATAACAACCCCATTTAGTTCCTCCCATTTGACAGAGCAGAGAGTTGAGGCTCATAGAAGACCACATAGCTAGTGGATATTTGAACCTCGGTCTGGGGCTCCAGGGCATTTCTGCTGCACCCCTCCAGCTCTGAAGGTATGAGCCCCAAAACTCAGGGCTAGCCCTCTACAAGGGCCGTTGATGCCCTTTTCCAAGAAACGTGTCTGCCAGCAGGTTGTTCCCGTGACACCAGTCATCCCTCAGTGACTCACGGAGGAGGCGTTGGCCCTTCTATCTCCTGCTCTGGCTCCCAGTTACAGGAATTGGTGGCATGTGTTCTTTAGCGGTTGTTCTGAGCAGGTGCCCCACCCCCTCCCGGCCTCCACGGTCCTGGCCGCAGGGGAGAGAGACCTGCTTCCGGGGATGTCTCTCTTTCAGGCCAGATGGACAGCTGCCCAGGGATGGAGCGGAGGCAGGATGCAGCCAACACCCTCAGCTTCTGCAGCCCCAGGGGCACGCACAGCCCTTCCACTGGGGAAAGGCAATCAGACAAGCAGTGCAGTGGGAAGAAAATAAAACTTCCTAAGAGTAAAGGGCCAAGACCCCCAGCCCTGCTTGCTTTGTGACCTCAGCAAATCAAACCCTCTCTGGGCCCAGATTATTCCACTTGTTAAAAAAAAAGCTGGTTGATGTGGGCCAGTGGTTCTCAATCCTGGCTATGCATTAGGACCACCTGTGACCTTTACCTGGTTCCCACCCTACCCACATATAAGGAATTGCTGAGGGTGAGATCATACCAATATGAGGCCAGGACTGAGAAGCACTGAATGAAATGTCATCTGCTGCCCAGGTCTGGGATCCTACGGTGTGCTACAAGCTGCCATCATGGTGACAATAACACCAACGACACCACCACCCAACACCTACGAAGGGCCTGCTGTGTGCCACACAGGGTTCTGAGTGCTTCACATACATGAACATAAATGATGTTATTTCATCCTCACAACATCCTTATGAGAAAGGTACTAGTTTTATACCGATTTTACAGATGCAGAAACTGAGGCTTAGACAGGTTGCCCCACGTTACACAGCTAGTAAGTGAGGGTGAGTCCATAGGGACACCTCAAACAGCCTTGGAAGATCAAGGGTGGCGTGGCAGAAAAACTGACAGCTAGGCTGATGCCTGGGAATTGAGGAGAGTTGGCCAGGCCAGGAAAGGGGGCTCAGGAAAGAGGAGAGAGAAGAGGGGATCCCAGGGAGGGGTGACTGGGTGTGTGCGGGACCAGAGCAATGATTTCCATCTGCCTAAAGTACCTTTCCATGCCCCGCCTACCCACATGCTCCTTCCATCTGTAATTCATTTGTTTACTTGTTTACTGCCCATCTCCAAGAGGACAGAGCCTTGTTGCCCTTCTTCATCCCCATCCCCTATTTCCAGCAGGGAGGCCCCACCAGGCCAGGTGGCTGACAAGTGATTAAATCTGCCTGGAGTTGCCAGCTGTGCTCTCTTCCAAGTCCCGTGCATTTCTGAGCTGGTTAATTTTTACTTTATGTGGGGGGCAGGGAGTGGCTAGGAGGGCTGTGGCAAAGCAGTGACATGTCCCATACAGGGACTCTAAGGATCCCTCATGCACACACTCTTCCCACTCGGGGCTGTATCCCTCCCTGGGGGTGAAAGAAGGCAGAAGAGGGGGTGAGACAGACAGATGTGAACCCCTGCTACTCACCCAGCACTGTGCAAGGCTCTGAGGTATATTCCCTGAGATTAGAGAATGGCACGCTTTTAAAAGGCAGTGGCTGAGAGAGAGGGGCGTCAGAAAGACCTGGGTTGGAGCCTGAGGGCTACTGTCTTGCTGTGTGTCAGTGTGTGAGTGGCTTAATCTCTCTGAGTCTCAGGTCCCTCATCTTTCCAACGGGGATGATAAAAGTACCAAACTCATAAGGGTGCCATGAAGATTAGTAGAGGTGATGCACGTAAAGCACTTAGCCCAGTGCCTGATGGTTAGTATTGTTATCGATACTAAAAAGTTGGGGGACAGGCTCAGTTGCCTAGGTAAGCTCATGACAAGTTTTCCAGGGGGAATGCAGGTCACCTGGAGAAAAGGTCCAACAGCATCTGGTCTCACCTTTCATCACCTCGAACACCAGATTCTTAAGAGAAGCACTCCCGGCTGCTACCTCCATAAGTATCTCCTCCACTCGGAAGAATCTAGAATCTCCTAAACACTGGGCAATTGCCCCACATGTATCATCAATAGTTTCTACCGGAGTAGTTCTAACATCAGTGCACTAGGAGAAAGACACAGGGCACTGTTTAGGTGTTTCCACCCAGGGTGATGGGTTTCCACTCCCTCTGACTCCTGGCTCTAAACCATTCTATAGCTATGGCCAAATGTGGACAAATGACTCAGGGCACTTTTTGTTTCTGTCTTTGTTTTTTTCCATTGCCAATGAAATTTGTCAAATGCTTGCTCAAGGTGTAACACTGAGTCCCTTGGACAATCTACTCTTGAATCTAAAACCAAAATAAACAACACCAACCACATCAGACACAGTCATATTGCCAAATGGAAAAGGGTTGGAATAGGTGTACACACACACCTCCCCCCCCGCCCCAGAGTGTGTTTCTTCCCTTCAGTCTTCCTCATCTCCAACCCTATTTCTAAATTAAGTAAACTTAACCAATAGTAGAATAATAATGGCTTCCTGAGTTTGGGCTCCACAGAGTCTGAGAATCATTTGCAATCCCATACAAAATTTTATATGTAAAAACATCAGCATTTTGAGGCAGAGAAGTACATATTTCCCACTAGTTTCCCAAAGGGACCCAACTTGGAATCTTCTGCAAAATCTGCCTTGATATGGCAGAGTTTCTAGTTGTCTCACATCTGTCACTACCCTTTTGTCCATAATAATAGAATCCCTCAGTTTTTAACTGGGTTCATAGCTACCCAGAATAAAGACTGCATTTCCCAGCCTCCCTTGCAACTAGATGTGGTCATGTGACTGACGTTAGTCAATGAGCTAGAGGCAGAATTTTTGTGTGGTAGCTTCTAGAAATTTCTATAGAAGAGATTACTTGTGTGCTTTTTCCTTCTTCTTTTTTCCCTTCCTTCTTCTTGCTGGATGGAATGTGGATATGGTGGCTAGAACTCAAGTAGCTCTCTGGTCCATGCGGTGGCTTTGGGAATGGAGCCCACAGAGACGAAACAATAAGATGGAAGGGTCTCAGTCTCTGGGGATCGTGTGGAGCGGGGGCACCCCGTGCCAACACCAACAGAATATCTCCGGACTTTAACATTAGGAAGAACGAAACGTCTCTCTTGTTTCAGCCACTGTCATTTTGACTGTTATTCACAGGTGAAGCACATGTTATACTCATATTCAGGGTGAAACTAAGACGATGCCCCCCAAAAGATGTCTTGTTTAATTATATCTCTCCTTGTCCATCTCCGTATACGCTGCCCAGCGCCTCAGACTTTCCTCTTCCTCCCAGCACAAACCGTGAGAACCCTCTCAGGCAGAAACCTCTCAGGCTGAATCCTCTCAGGCTGAATCCTCTAAGAGCCGTCATTGGCAGACCTGAAAACAAACAAACAAACAAAACTGTTTCCAAAGTAGTTGCCTGGTGTCATGGTTACCAACTGGTCAAACCAGCTCTGCCCTGACCTCAGAGATATCTGGGAAAGGGCAAGATTACAGGCATTCCAGCTCTCCCTCCCCCAAAGGTCTCAGAGCCACCCTCTGCTTAAGTGCCTCATAATGGCAGCTACATAAATGTCCCAAACTGTGTGGACGAGGCACCGTGTTCCCACCCAGGTCTCTTGGCAGAGAAGGAGATTGGTTGACCAGTCAGAATAACAGGAGTTCTGAGAAAGTTCTTTTGAAGCAATACCAACCATCCCAAGAGGACAGAATCAGGAAGACGGTGCATCAGAATATACTTTAGGTTACACTGTAATTACTGCAATAAGTCTGGAATGTCACAGCCTTGAAAGAACAAAGCTCTGTTTCTCATCTGTGTCCACTGGGGGCCAGCAGGGGCACTCTGCTCTTTCATGCTGTAGGAGACCATCCTGCAAAAGGAAGAGAAATCACCCAAGGACGTGCCCTCACGGAGTCAGGGTCTCCCACGAGCTAGTCCACGAAGCGCTGTCACGTGGCAGTCACACACATCCCTTCTGCTCACAACTCCTTGGCCACATTCGTTCCATGGCTCTGCCCACCCACACAGCGTCAGGAAGCGCACTGTTACCTACCACCTACCTGCCAGAATTTTACTGTGCTAGGTGTCAGTGACACAGCCTGAAACACAGCCGAACGTCCCTGCCTGCCCCCAGCCTTCATGCAGCTTATGGTCGAATGGAGGAGGCCGATAACAAAAAATAATAGAGGTGTAACGTGTGTCATTTAGTGGCGAGTGGCTATGAAGAAAAAGAAGCCAGCTGAGGAGAGAGAATGTGACTGCAGATCAAGTGGTTGGAGAAGGTTTGCCTGAGTAGGTGAAATTTAAGCAGGGGCACAAATGAAGGGAGAGACCAGCCATGTGGCAATCTGGGGGAAGGGTCACAGGTAGTGGGGACAGCACAGAGGGTGGGATACGGGGTGGGGGGTCCTCTGATGGGAATATGCGTGGCTCTTCTGTCTGAGGGACAGAAAGGAGGCCACTGGGGTTGAGCAAAGGAGTGGATGGTAGCACGGAATCGGACCAGAAAGGTAGCTAGGAGCCCTTATTTGTTTATAAAACTTTTCAGCCTCTAACATTGCCTTGTGGCTTGGTTATTTGTTTATTGACAGATGTGACAGCAGAGGCTTTTGTCTCAATCACCACTTCATCTCCAGCCCCTCAGCGAGGGCTTTGCACATAACAATTAATAAATGTGTAATGAATGAATAAGTGAGGCTTCCACTCGACCACGTCTGCTCCTCCTCATAGGTCCACCGGTTGGCACCACCGTCTGCCAGCTGCCCAGGTCTAAACACCGGGCAATGTATTTGATACAACCCACCGCCATCCAATCACACGGTCAAAATGCTTCTGCTTCTTTACTATATCGAGGATTATGTCCACCCTTTACCTCTCCTCAGCCAACAACCTAGCCCAGGTCGCCATCTTTCCTGGACCCTACAACAGTCTTCTTTGCTGGGCTCCCTGAGTTTTCACTCCCCACAACACGTTCTCCACAAGCAGCTGGCGATTTTCCTAGAACTCACATTTCATCACTTCACTCTCCTTCTCCAAACAGTTCAATGGGTCTTCAATGTGTTCAAACAAATCTAATTCCTTGGGTGGGGGGGGAGGTCTAAAAGGTTCTGTGTCACCTGGGCCACGACCACCTCCCAGCCTGTTTCCCTCTCACAGTCCACACAGACCACCTGTGAGATACGTACTAGGAACACCCCCATTGTACAGATGGCAAAACAGAGTTTCAGAGAGGCTAGGTGACTTGTCCAGACCAGCACTGCTAACAGGATTCAGACCAGGTTCTGTTTAAGTTCTTACCTACCACGTTTTACTGTCTTTCTTAAACAGTAAATGCAAGCATTGTCACTTCTTGAAAAATCTGGTTAGTTGAGCTATAGGACACTAGCTGCAGAATAACTATTTGATACATGAAACAGGGTCTCAGAAGTCCTGATAAAGGTTCAGGAATAAGGAATGGGGCCCCTTAGAGCCCTTGACTGGGGGCGTCCATCTTTGAAGATGGGTGGAGAGGGGGTGAGATGAACCTCGCACCCAGAGCTGACCCTAAACTCCCTTATCCTGGGGCACGTGCAGCCAAGAGGCACTCCCATCATGTCCACTGAGCCCGTCCCCTGCCCTGGCTCTGAGCAGCTTTCACGTTGGTAACATGCATGGATCCCTCTGGTTGACACGGAGATGGCTTGTCCCAGCCAGCCTCCAGGCTCCCAAATGTCAGTATGTTCCTGGTGTCATTTGTTCTACTGAGAAAGTCTGGAAGGGCTGGAAGAAACTTCCAGAGGAGGAGGCCCGATGAGAAGATGGAGGGAGGAGTGGGCTGGCGATTGGAAGGTCAGCTGAGGTCTGTTGGGTTGGTCTGGGTTTGGAGAGCTGGTGCTCTGGCCGGGCATACAGTGGGGACCAGATGGCACATCCTCACTGGGCAGCTAAGAGTACAGGCTTAGGAGCCAGTCAGCTCAGATCTGACTCTGTGCCTAGACTTTTCTATATAAATTGGGGTTAACAATATACCACTGCCTCATAGGCTTGCCATGAGGATTAAATGAGATAAGGCATGCTAGGGCATTTAGTGGAGCTTGGCATATGGGCCTCAAATAATACCGGGGATCATTACTGTTTTGTTGATTTGGTTGTTATTCACAGAATCACACCGTGGTTAGGAGCACAGACTCTGGAGCCAGATGGCCTGCATTTGAATATCAGCTCTGCCTTTTAGTAGCTGTGTGACCTTGAGCAAGTTATTTAACCTCTCTGTGCCACAATACTGTCATATGCAAAGGGAGATAATAATAGCTATCGTAGAGCAATTTGGGTGAGGATGAGATAAGTTGATATGTACAGAACACAATTGGTACGAAATGTTCAATGTTTGCTATTTTTATTGTTATTTTGATTATTAGAATTATTTTTACAGGTAGTCAGAGGAAGTGATCCCCTGGAGAGAATTTTGGAGACAGTAATAGGAGGGAAGCTAGAGCTCAATAAATAAACATAACCTAGGACTGTGAGGACATAGACCTGTTTAGGGAGGGGCCATGTGGATTGTTTATTTTATTTTATTCATTAATCATTTGTGTTTGTATGAGTGTATGACAGAAAAGTGAGCTCTGGGCTTGAAGTTCAGACAGACACACCTGGGTTCAACCCACGAGCTGGCGACCTTGGACAGGTCATATCATGCCTTAAGCCTCAGTTTCCTCATCTGTAAAATGGGAATGAGGATAGTATAAACCTCGGGGGCTGTTTTGAAGATTAAGTAAAAACATGTGTGGAAAGCATTTAGGTTGGTGTTTGGCACCTCCTAAGTGTAATTGTGGTGAATATTCCAGTGCTGTTCTTGTGTGTAGTCTGTCACGTGTGAGCGAGGCAATTTGGACCCAGGATTGCCAATATGACATCATCTAGTCTGCCAAGATCTGCTGAGCACCTGCAATGTACCAGACACCCTTCTAAGCACAGGGGCTGCTGCTGTGAAAAAGATACCCAAAAGTTCTGCCTTCAGGGAGCCAAGTGTACTGAAAATTCCATTAGTGTCATCCATAGGGGGGTCTGAGAAAAAGAAGGAAAAAGGACACGAGTCTACTTACCCCCTATTTGCTGGAGGATGTGTTGGATCTGGGGGTGTCCAAGAGAGGGAACTTGGAGACAGGTCTTCCTGGATGAGGAGCCTGAATGAATGTCGGAGGCCACCAGAATCTGCCCCCACGCCCAGAAGAAGAGTCCCGAACCCCTGGGATTGTACATAAAACATTAGGCAAAAATGACGTGCAAAAACCCATGCCTTCCAGGGTGTCCCCGAAGCCCTTCCTTCAGCCTTTGGTTACGGCTGGGCCTGCAGGACAAGGCGTGTGAAGCTGAGGAGGGAAGGAACTTGGTTTCGTACTTCAGTGAAAGCCCCGCACACAGCGGGGCAGCTGACCAACCTGTGTCTTTGTCCTTCCTGGCACTACCTGTGTGACTTTAGGCAGCTGCTTCTCCTCCCTGGGCCCCAGTGTGCAGAATGCAGGGTGATGTCACCCTCCCCCTGGGCTGTCTGTTTGAGGATTAATTGTGGTACTTCCCACATGTAAGTTCCAAGAGAATGGAAGCCAGGGGAACCCTTGTTCTAGGCCCGAGGGGTCTAACGTCCCTTCTCATCTCCTCACAGTCTTTCCTTCCCTAAGGGAGACAGGCCACCTCCTCTTCCTGGCCTCTCCCTAGCCTGGCCCCATATTTTCACCTGGCTGATGACAGCCCATGGGGTTTACTGGCCTGACCATCTTCCTCATGGGCGAGCTGACTGCTCTCCAGGTGGCTGGGTCAGGAGGACAAACAGCTGCCTCCCAGCTCAGTTTCCCAAAACAGAAGGCTGGCCTGACCTACAAACACGCCAGCATCCAATGGCGAGGGGGACAGCAGGCATGTGAGAGGATCACTGGGCCCACCTGGGCAATATAGTCCCCTTCTGGTTCCCACTGGGGGCTCCCAAGTCCCACTGGCTCGGGTTCCCATCCTCAGCCAGCTGTGTGGCCCGGGAGAGGTGGCTTTACCTCTCTGAACCATAAGGATTCAATGAGGTCATAAATAAAAGTGCTGAGCACAAGGCCTGGCATACAGTCAGTGCTCAATAAATGTGAGTAGTGCCTATGATTCTAAGAGGCCGTACAGCAGAGGGATCCGTAGCCGTACTGCCAAGGTTCGGATCCCAGCTCTGCCACTCATCAGAAACTGTATACATGGGCAAGTCACATCATCTTGCTGTACCTCAGTTTCCTCTTCTGTAAAATGGGGATAATAAAAGTCCCTTCCTTGTAGGGTTGTAAGGAGGATTAGATGAGTTAATATACATAAATTTAGAGTGCTTAGAACAGAACCTGGCAGATGGAAAGTGGCAGATAAATGCTACTGATTGATATTTCTGTTTTCTAGCTGCACACCCTCCCCAGGGCCTCGATCCTGTAAGCATTCTGGAAATTAGAGGATGGAGCTGGCTATTGAGGTTGTGTTCCCCACATTCTCACCAGGCTCCGTGAGGTTGTGGAAGGGAAGCCTGGAGAAGAAGGAAAAGGAGGGTCTTCCAGAACCCTCCTACGGCAGACTTCCCCATAAACAAACACACACTCACCACCCCACCCACTCAAATCCACACAAAAACTCACTCGGGACACGCCGCCCCCAGCCCGTCCCACCCACGCAGAAACCTCACCCCCGGCCCCAGCCCAGGTCCCAGCTTTCTCCTCTGCTTCATGCAGGCATTCTTCCCCATCCTGGCTCCAAACCCAGGCCGCCTCGCCCCAGCAGTGATTACAGAAAGAGCTGCGGCGTCTGTGCCCAGCTGTGACGTCAGCCCGAAGCTTCTAGCCTGATGATCTCACCCTAAGTGGGGACCCAGTTACTGGGATGTGTGTGTGTGGTGGGTGGGGAGGGTGCCTCAGTCTCCCTCCCTCGGCTGGAGGGGGAGGCCAGTGAGGGCCTGCGTCATTCAGCTCTGCAGGGATCTGAGGTTCAGAACAAGCCGGGTTCCCTCCCCTGCGGTATCTGTGTGCAGGGGCCAAACCCTGCGCCTCCGTTCTTTCCTCACCTGCAAAATAGGGGTGGTGATAACACCCACCCTTGTTGTTGTGAGGGTTAGTGAGATAACGTCTACGACCTGCTCACCACAATGGCAGGCACATAGGAGGCAGTGAAGGATGGTGATTGTTGTTGTTTGCCATATTATTATTTTTAGCAAACTGCCTCATGCAGGCCCTGCTTAACATCCACTCGATTTCTCAGCCAATGACTCATCGAATTCCTTAGCACCGCCCCCTCCCCGGGAGGAAGGCAGGGCTGAGACCCTGAAGCCCACAGAGGGAGAGTGTCATGCCCCAAATTGCCCACCTGTTGGGGCAGAGCAAAGACTGGAACCCAAAAGCTCAAGGAGCCTTTTGGTCGAAGGACCATTTGTAAAGTCATTCTCCAAGCCACGTGGGAGGGCCAGGAAAGTCTTGAGAACAGGTCTTCAGACCAGACCCCCTGCCTGGGAACCATACCTTTTTCTAACTATCACTATTAACAGCCACAATGGTTATACTAAACGCTTCCATTGCTGAACACAGACTATGGCTGTCTCCTCATCTGTAAAGTGGTAACACCAGTATCTGTATATCTCTGATGCTGGTGAGGCTGAGGCGAGTTAATATTTGGTACAGCACCTAGAACAGGGCCTGGCACATAGCAAGCGTTAAATAATTGAGAACTCCACATTGAAAATCTGAGTGCCAGTCTGCGAAGGGCTTAGGGGGGACGGCCTCATGTATTCCCCATGACACACCCATGGGCAGGCTGCCATTGAGTCCATTTTACAGATGGGGAAACTGACAGCTCAGTGCTGGTGGGAGGAATAACGTGACTGCCCTCAGATGGTACTGAAGGCAAGCTCTGAGAGTTTGTAACTGAGGATTGCAACCCAGAGCCATCTGCCTTCAATGCCACTGGGCTCCGGGCTTTTTCCTCCCCCTCTGCAGGAGCCCTTTCCTCCCCTTCTGCAGGTCCCCAGCGCGGGAGGCAGGATGCAGCATGCTCAGGGAAAGGTATTTGCAGAGGGTGACCTGAGCTTTCAGCCAGGCGAGGGTTATTAATAGCCAGGCCTTAGTGCCCTGCTCCAGGAGGGCGGGCTCTGGAGGAGAGAGGGGGAGGGCGGAGCTGAGCCGTCAGGGGGAGGAGAGACTTGTCCAGAGAGCCTGGCTGCGTTGGAGGAGAAGGCCCCTCCCCGCCCCCTGGGAGCCCAGCTGTTCCCTCCACAGATTCTCCAGGGCTAGTTCATCACCTCCGAATACTCCTGTGACAGGAGGCGCTTACAAAACCCGCCTCCTGCCCCAGCAGCAATAAATAGAAGACTCCCAGCCCAGAAGCAGAGAGAAGTTTCTAGGGGTTTATTAAGCTCCCGGCTTTACTCTAGACCTCAGCGACTCTGGCTGCCAGCCTGGGCGGCCTGGGAGGACAGTGGCTGACTGATTTCTGGTGAGGCAGTGTGGAGAGGGGCCCTCTGGGATTTGGCTGGACCAGCGGAGGATTGCCTTTGGTGGCTGGAGTGTCGTTAGGGGCTGGGACCCTAGCCTGGTGTGTGCCTTGGTCCTTGGCAGTGGATGGTTCGGCATTTTCTGAAACTGAAGAATAAGCTTGGAAGGCTAGCCTACCCATATCACCTTGCTGTGTGACCTTGGGCAGGTGGCTCTCTCTCTCTGAGCCTCCGTCTCCCCTCCAGCTCAGCAGCCGCTATGGCGGATGGTCAGATGCCCTTCTCCTGCCACTACCCAAGCCGCCTGCGCAGAGACCCCTTCCGAGACTCACCCCTCACCTCCCACCGCCTGCTGGATGACGGTTTTGGCATGGACCCCTTCCCCGACGACTTGACTGCCCCTTGGCCCGACTGGGCCCTGCCTCGACTCTCATCAGCCTGGCCAGGGTCCCTGAGATCCGGCACATTGCCCCGGGTGCCCACTGCCACGGCCAGGTTTGGGGTACCTGCCGAGGGCAGGAACCCCCCACCCTTTCCTGGGGAGCCCTGGAAAGTGTGTGTCAACGTGCACAGCTTCAAGCCAGAGGAACTGATGGTGAAGACCAAGGACGGATACGTGGAGGTGTCTGGTAAGTGGGGGGCAAGAGGGGGAGAGAACCCTCAGCCCTAGGAATAGCCAAGAGGACGTTTCCTTAGAGGGGAAGCTATGACAACATGACACAGGTGACTTCAGGGCTCAGGAATGCAGCCCATGGAGGTTATCTTTAGGGAAGAGCTCTCCGCTCCTGGCTTCCAGGAGAAATCTTAACCTGACCTGGCTTTGGGAACCTTGGGGTGCTGTTTCGTCAGAACAGGCAGGAAAATAGAAACCACATCAGATATTCTGACAGAATTTCATAGAAAGAAGTGAAACTAATGTAGAAGGAAAAACAGGACAAAGAAGAAATGGGGTTCATTGCACCCAGCATCACACATAGTCTAGAAGGATGTTTCATGCTGAGTGTTGAGTGTGAGTAACCAGCACAGGTTTCAAGTGAAATGCTCCTTGTCCCAGATAAGGAAACTGAGGCTTAATAGCCATTATAACGACACTAATGGGTATCCTTGAGAGCTTGCTCCCTGCCAAGCACCACAATTCGTGCTTTACCTAGAGCATCTCAGGGAATACCACCAGAGGACAGGGGTCTTATTTGTGTCCTCTTTTTACAGATGAGGAAACTGAGGCACTGAGAGGTTAACGTAACTTGCCCAAGGCCACCAAAGATTCAAACCCAGGCTGTCTGGGAACTGGGAGGCCAGAAGCAAATTGATGATTTATTGAGTCCCTATCAGGGGCCAAAGCTGGGCTAAAACTTTTATGTCCCTTCTCCCAAATAATCCCTACTCTAGTCCCGAGAAGGAGAGGTATCTAGTCCCATTTTGCAGCTGAGGCTGAGGCCCAGGCGGGACTCATCCAAGGTCACGCTGTGAGTCAGCAGAAGAGTCTGGGCCTGTCCACGACTCCAGGCACAGCGCTTGTGTCACCGTGTCCCAGCCTGGGAGAGGGAATGCTCTGGGCAACAGTGAAGAGGAGACTGGAGTCTCAGCCCCAGTGCAGCTGGGCAGCAGAGGAAAAGCTTTCTCGCTTCCCTCCCAATTAAAGCTCCATTAAACAGAACATGTTCCCTGCAGGCTTTCCAGGCCCAGAAAATCAATAAAAACCATTGCAAACACAGGCTGGGCAGGAACAAGCCCTGGCAGAGCAGCGTTCAGGGGGAGTTTCAAAGCCTGACAGAGCAGAATTATAAACATCAGAAGCTCCGACGGGTGTGGTGGGCCAGGAGACACCTTGGGGCCACGTGCTGATGGAGGGGGGTCAGCCAGGGCTTTCCGAGTTGGCTGGGGAGCCAGGCAGGATTCTGGGACTAGCTCTACCACTAACCAGTAGGATGTGCGAGTTATTTCACTTCCCTCTCCTTTGTTTCATCTGGAAATTGGGGTTCAGAGGGCTACACAGCAAAAGGATTGTTGTATTAAATGAGGTGATGCATGCGACGTGTGTATATCATGCCTGAAACACAGTGGGTCAGTATTGTTGTTGATGTTGTTTTATTAAAATGCCAGCCACATAGTAAGGCCCTAATACATCCTAAATGGCAGCTAGTCTTTGATACCTGGGTTCATATCCTGGCTCTGCTGTTCACTCTCTGGAATGATGCGGACAAGGAAGTCTTTTCACTGCTCTGAGCCTCAGTTTCCTCATCTGCAGAATGGGGATCATAATAATATCTATGCCGTGAGGCTGTAGGGAAGACTAAATATATGCAGACAATATATGATAATAAATGCAGTGTCTGTAAAATGGAGCTAATATGATAGTGCCTGCCTGGCACTCTGTAAACAGATTATTTCTCTTCACTACTCCCTTCTTTGTTTTAACTAGGATTCCAGAGTCTTCCACCCCAGGGTGGAGGGTCCCCTATGCCCTATGGTCCCTCCAGGAGACGTCTGTCCAGCCCTAAGGTCTTTCTCTCCATTCTTCTTTCTAGGTGCTTCTTAACAAGTGGGGTGTGGCAGTTCCAGGCTGAGATCCCAGCTCAGTTTCCACTTGTGTAAAATGGGGTTGTTGCGGGACTTAAGACAAAGATAGACAAAACCTATAGTAACATTGTACAATTTTCGCTTGTAAAGTCCTCACAGGTCTGCACTTAGCAACCTCCACTTGACAGAATGCAGATCCCCTGAGAGTACAGCCAGACCCTTATAAAAATGGTTTAAAAGATCAGATCTATATCTAGGGCTCCATTGAGACAGCAACTCTCGAGGGAAGTCAGATAGATGTCAGAGCCAGTGTCCTACCTTACACCCGCAGACAGACCTCTTCTTCTTCCTCAAGTACTTTGTGTGGGATCCTGTGCTAAATGCCGACATAGGCCGGCGTGCTGGTTCTTCCCATGGACTTCTAAGGAAATATGGGTAGGTTTGTTACACCCATTTTACAGATGAGGGCCGAGGCCCAGAGAGTAACTCACCCGAGATCACCTGTATCTCCAGGGCCCACTGTCTGAAATTCAAAGCCAGGCCTCTTTAGTTCCAAGTCAGGATGGCTGGATTTGCTTCTGATTGTATGGCCCTGGGCAAATACTATCACCCCCTGGCTTCAGCTCTACTATTATCTTACGAAGAGGTGAACTAGATCAGTATTTGCCAAACGGTATGTGATAGGATGTCACTAGCCATCTGAGAAATGGAGGAGGGAGGGAGTCCAGAATTCTAGAAGGTGCCAGATGAAACAAAATTATAACCATGTGTCCTCAGTGCAGGACTTATCAGAGCCTTGAGTTTGTTAATGTAGTTTATGAATCTCTGAGAGACAGCCCTGTCTTATCTGACCATGTATGAGTGTCTAGTTCTAGGGAAGTGTTTGGATAATGCTGAACTAGAAGATTTCCATCATCATGCCTCACACACCCTTACCCTTACCCTGCTACCACCAGCCAAGAAATATCGCTTTCATGGGCCACTGGACCAGGCCCTGGCCAAGGAAAGGACTGGAAAAACCCTGAGGCTTTATTCCCGCCCCTTCGTCTTAATCCCAGGGCCTCTGCCTCCTCTGGAAACAGCGCTTTCTTTCTTTAGCTGGGCCAGTGGCTTTCCCTGAAGGGCAGATGCCACCGTCTTGGCACCTATATTTCTCGGAGGCCTGTTGAGAAAATGGTATCTGGGGCCCTGTTGCTGTCCCTGGCCTCCAGATGAGGTTTTTAAAAAATCTTTTTAAGTCATACTAATTACTTTTTTCTGTTTACAAAAAAAAAAAAGAAATATTTCCACGTAGAAAATATAAATAGGAAAACAAAATAAGAAATTAAAAATCACTCAGAATCCTTAAACTGCCCCAATAAATATTCAAATAATATGTAAATTAAGCTCTAAAATGCTCCTCTTAGCAACACCTTCTTTCAACCAGATTAGGCCCCCCTTTATGGAAATCTTGGAGCCGGCCCTCCCTCACCCCAATACCCTATTTTCAGAGCATGGACAGGGAGGGTTGGCTTCTGAGGAGCAGTCCTTTCCCCAAACATCAAAATAAAATATAAGCGTTTACCTTCACACAGTATTTTTACAACTTATAAAGCAGTTCTGTGACTCACTCTCATTTGCTCCTCACAGTAACCCAATAATTAGGAAGTTGTTGTCACCTCCATTTTAGAGAACAATAAACTGAGGCTCAGAGAAAAATAGGGGTGTGCCAGGAAATGTCCAAGCGAGGCCTCAAGTCCCAAACCCACATACTTGCCTTTGAACCTTTGCTCCCACTCTTCCAAGCTGTGTGACCTTGAGCACATCACTTAAACTCTCTGAATGTCCGTTCCCCACCCACAACATGGTAATAATCAAAGTACCTGCTTTCTAAGGTTGTTGTGAAAATTAAAGGAGTTGATATCGGTGGGGTGCTTAGAGCCGTGGCTGACAGCAAGTAGGGGCTGTATAAGAGTTTGCTATTATTGTTCTTATCATCATCGTCCTTTTAGTTATTCCCAGGACACCAAGGGTGTAAAAGGGCTGAGTCAGAGGTACTGGCCTGTCCCCAAGGGAAGCAGGCCTCTGGAGGCCCAGGCTTCGGGGTGGATGTCAGGGAACAGAGAGTGCTCCTTTGGGCATGGGCCTGGGTTAGAGCTGGGCAGTTGGTGGTCATGGACTTGGCAGGTCAGAACAAACTCTCAGAGCATCAGCACATTCACAGAATGGCATGTTCTGCTTAGCCAAACACTCCCGTTTCAAAACGGATTCCTATAAATGCAACCCATTCTGTCCAGCTGGTGGGAAAATACATGGATGCAGCCTTGTTTTCCTAAGGGCAATTTAGTGATCTACAGATCAAGCCTTAGAGATTCTAGAACTTGGAATTTATCCCAAAGAAGTCAGTGGGCAAAGACCTAACAACAAGAATGTTCAGTGCAGTGAGATTCTTTTTTTTTTTTTTTATTATTCATAATTTTTTTAAATTAAATTTATTGGGGTGACAATTGTTAGTAAAATTACATAGATTTCAGGTGTACAATTCTGTATTACATCATCTATAAATCCCATTGTGTGTTCATCACCCAGAGTCAGTTCTCCTTCCATCACCATATATTTGATCCCCCTTACCCTCATCTCCCACCCCCCACCCCCCACCCCCCTTACCCTCTGGCAATGGTTTGGTGGTTGCCAGAGATTCTTTTCAATGGCGGAAACCTCAGTGCCCAAAAGCCGGGAGTAGCTAAATGAACTTCTATAGCCTCACATTGGAACGCTGTGCAGCCATTAAAAATCCCGTTGAAGGCTATTTGCTGTAATACGGAAATAGAATTATCATGGGTTAGCAAGACATAAAAACAGGTTTTAAGCATAATGTACAATATGATCCCATTGGCTAAAGTACATGATATACATCTACGCTATATAACATTTACGCCTTTCTAAGCAACATAGAAAGAAAAGTCTGGAACATTTACAAAAATGTTGCCAGTGGTTTCCTCAGGGTGATGGGATTATGGGTGGTTCTAATTTTTTTTTCCTACATTTTCTAACATACACATGCATTATCAGGGAAAAAGTTATTAATAGAGGGATAATGAATAATAAAAAGTAATTAATAACGTAATTACCTATAAATTATCAGCTTTTAAAAATCTGGACTGTAGAAAGACACACTATCCTACAAGGGTATTTACAGTCTAGATTCCCAAGCTTCTCAGAAGGTTGTTCCTATGTAAATGAGGGTTTTTGGCCCTGGCACATGGCCCCATAAATGAGGACTATAATAGGAGCCAAATGGCTCTGCCAGGCACTAATTCTTTGCTTAAAGAGACATTAGAGACAATCTCTCCATTTAAAAAAATAAGAGTAGGGAGGGGCCGAGAGGTTCAGAATTTGTTATATAAATTGCAAAATGATACCAGTTTGGGCCCAAGCCTTTCTGTAATTTCGCCTTTTTTCCTTCCTAAAGAAAGAAAGAAAACCCTTCTTCCTCCTGCGCCCTGCAGGAGGTGGGGCAGGTGGAATTTCACATCCATAGTGCATAATATGTCATTTCTTAAGGAGAGTCCCCTTTGCAGAGTCTGGGTGGTTTTTGTTAGCAGACTGAAGCTTTATTTCCAGGCAGTTCTTTCAGTACTAGATACAGCTAGTGTGGCTCAGAGAACTACCATGTTTCCCCGAAAATAAGACCTAACCAGAAAATAAACCCTAGCATGATTTTTCAGGATGACATCCCCTGAACATAAGCCCTAATGCGTCTTTTGGAGCAAAAATTAACATAAGACCCGCTCTTATTTTCTGGGAAACACGGTAATTGGAAGCTGGGATGGGCAGAGAGGCATCAGATCCCAGTACTTGGCTTAGATTCAGAGCGAGCTGGGCTGGAGCCCAGGGTTGCCAGGAACCTGTTAGATGACCTTGGGCCCATCTAGATCATGATCTTGGACCCTTCAATGGGTGTCAGTTTCCACATCGGTAACCAAGGGAGAAAGAAGCCCGTCTTCCGAACCCAGAAAGGCTTCTCTGAGTGAGAAAGCCAGCTAGGTGGTAAACTCGCCCCACTGTTTGCTACCACCGATTCTGGGATGTTAGCCTCAGGGTTAGGGGAGTGGGGTCAGCTAGTCCATTGCCTTATTTCATCTTCACAACAGGCTGGAAGGTGGGATCAGGTGAGAACCCTTAAGGCCTAGATACCTGCAGCCTCTAGATCAAGCCCCAAGTCACACAGTGAGGGAGGGGTGGGCCCAAGAGTTGAATCCAAGCCCGAGTCCTGAACAGTGGATGTCCAAAGGGACTTAGATGGTGACATGTGGCATTCCTCTCCCTTCCAGGCAAACATGAAGAGAAGCAGCAAGAAGGTGGCATCGTTTCCAAGAACTTCACAAAGAAAATCCAGTAAGTAACCTGGCAGTGTGGATTGCAGGGTGAGGTGGAGGGGGGCAGTGCCTGGGACCTAAAATCTGGAGTCTGTACCCTTTTGGGTATCTCTCCTGGGAGACACCCCCTGGGGCAGGGAATTGAACCCTCACCCTGAAGGGGGAAAATGTTGCAGCAGACCTGCAATAGGATCCCAGGAAGAAGAGCACGTAGATTGTGCCATCTTGTCTGCTTAGCGCCCTGTGACATCAGTATGAACAACCCCATTTGGTAGACAAAGAATCCGAGAATAAGCGAGAGGCAAGCTGGCTCGTCCACAATTCCACGACACGTGGGGCACTTACCCAGCCACATGGTGTGGCTGAAGGAGGATGTCCATCACCATCAATAAAGCCCCTCCCCTGATGCCCCAAGTGCCCTCGTGGCATGTCCGGAAGGATTGTTGCTGTAACTCTCCCATGGCCAGGAGAGTGTGTACCTTCTCTAGGGCACCGACGAGAATTAAGCCGGAAGGTTTCCTGACACCACTGCTTCCTACCAGGAGGGGTTTTGCGGCTGAGAGATTGGGACCCAGGAAGGGCAGGTGTTGCTGAGGGGAGTGAGGAGGGCTCAGGCTGGAGGAATGATGAGGGCAGCCGACGACCACCAGGCTGAGCCAATGAGTCAAAGCCACGGAGGCCTCATGGAGGTGCCTGTAGGGAGAAGAGACACAGGGACGTGCTGGTGACTGGTGGTTCATGGCCACATCTTCTCCCTATCGGCATCCCTCTGCCACGTGCGCTTCCGGCCCCAGCGTCTTACCTCGTCATCGCTGCCTGTAGCCTTTGTTTGCAGCGAAGGTGTGCAGAGACATCACCCTCCTTATATTTGGGGGAAACTAAGTCTCCCAGAGGTGAAAGGACATACCCAAGGTCCTTACGGTTAAAATTTAGAACAGCCCCAAATTGACCCCTGAACTCTGAGTCCAGGGCTCATTCCTGAGCAAGGAATGCCCTTTCCTCATCTACAGGAGGGATGGGTGGCGATTCTAGCCTTGCAACTGAAAATGAAGTGAGTGCCTGGCCCAGCAATCGACACACAGTTGCTCCTCATAAGTGGTGTTTTGTTATTACTATTATTGTTGTTATTGAGTCTTAACTCCACCCCTAGCCCTGGTGGAGATGGCCTGTGTCTGGAGAGGTGGCACTAGCTGAATTCCAAGGCCTCTTTCAGCTTTGGGATCCTGCAGTCCTGTCTCTCTCTCTCCCCCACCCCCCACGTGTCCATTCTCTGCCCAGCGCCTCCGGAGTTCTGGGAAGCCTGTGGACATTTCCTGATAAGGCAAATGCCAAACAGTTTCTCTGCTCACTGGCTCGCCTACCATCCCTGAGCCCCACACCTCTCCCTGATCCAGCAGCCAGATCAAATGTTGAGAAGAAGGGAAAGAAAGGGAAACGGGAGCGGGAAGGAGCTGATGTTTCTTTCAAGAAGCTCAAATAAGGTCTCAGGATGGAGTCACAGACAGGGCACAGCTATGAAAGGAACTGAGCTGGAAAGAAGTCAGCAGATTCATCATTTAAAAAAGACGGCCGTGCATGGATTTCGCCATCTCTGAGGCCTCAGGGAAGACAGCTTGCTGGGAGTTACTTGACCAGATAGAAATACCTGAGGTTGCTGAGGCAGGGCTGCTATTCAGCTGGGACCCAGCAGCTGAACTGGGCTAGTTGTCAACAGTTCTGGACTAGCCAGTGCCCTGAATCCCTCAGGTGCCCTCCCTAGCCAAGAAGCCATCTTGAACTTGTCCCCAGGACCGTCCAAATCTCCCCAATTCCAACAACTAAAGGATCCCCAAGGACCGTCCTCCATCACTATGGCATGAATCCATCCATTCTGGTTGGTCAGTGTCCAGCTGTGCCAGTTGTCCAATATTCTGAGTCACACCCCTGGGTGTAGCAAGTCCTGGCTCCATGAGAAAGTGAGTGGGTAGCTTAGAGCTTCTGTTCCTGCATTTCCTCCTGGACAGATTGTGATGGGGAACGAGAGGACGTGTGTAAGGCATTTAGCATAAGGTATAGACTCGGTGCTCAGTCTGTGGGGACTAATCTTATTAAAACCTCCAACCCAGGTCACCTGGTGAGAGACCTTGAACAAGTGTATTCCAACTTCTCGGCCTCGGTTTCCCCATGTGTAACACGAGGCCATTGTCCTGGAGAATCAAGAAGATTCTTCTGGGCTCTGACATTCTATGGTTCAATGACACGGCAACTTGTGCTAAAATATTCACTATTGTCCAGGTGCCCACTTTTGGGCCAATGACTATAATCCCAATGTAGGAGCTAACATTTATTGAGCACTTACTGTATACCAGGCACACATAATTCTCATATCACCCGAAGAGGTAGATACTTTTGTTACCAGGTTTTCTCTACATAAATATAGGAAAGGGAGGCGAGACCACTAGCCTAAGGTCACACAATCAGGAAGAGTCAGAATTTGCATTCAGCTCTGCCTACCTGCAACGTCCATGCTCTGGACCATGGTTTCCCTGTCACATTGTACCAGGTGTCCATTGAGGTGGCACGCAAACAGTTAAACAGAGCTGGCCCATCCCAGTGCGGGGGGGGGGGGGGGGGAATAGCCAAGCTTTTGGCCTTTCTCTGCTGTAGAAGCTTGACTTGGCAGCCCTCCAAGTTCCCTCTTTCTCTTCCACCCTTCTCAGCAGGCCCCTTGTTAATCTCTGTGGCTCCAATTTGGCAGGCGTCTCCTGGGTAGGTGCAGCTCATGTGGCTACAGGTTGCATTCACAGCAGAACACTCCCTGGCTGCTCCAGGAAGCGCCCTACCCATGACTCTGAATGGGCTTACGTCACTTCTTGGTTCTTTCATCAAGACCTGTGAAGATGCATTTACAACAGGCAGACCCAGCCTGCGCCAGGAAAATGCTATGGCGCTGGAACCTTCCGGCCTCTCCCCATGGTCCTTTTTTCAAAAGTCTGGAACCAGAGAAGCAGTAGAACATCACAACCAGCTCCTCTGGGTTCCGATACCAGCATTCCAAGCCTATTCCCATCGGCTGCTTACCAGCTATGTGACCTTAGGCAAATCACTTCACCTCTCTGATCTCAATCTCCTCATCTGTAAATTGGGGATAGTAATTGAACTTGCCTGATGGGACTATTGTTCATAAATAACTCAGATGATGCAGGTGGGGTCCCTGGCACATAAAAAGTGCTCAGACGGCCCTAATTTTCATTATTTTTATCAGTAACGACATCCCACTTAGGCTGTCCACATGTCCTCACAATTCCAAGAGTTTGTTGAAGAAACTATGTCCCAGAAGTCTTGTTCACCCCCCCAAAATCCAAAACTCATAAAAGAGCTGTAGAGCTGGAAGCAGATTTGGGGTCAGAAATTCCATCTTTGATGCTTTGTCACTCACTGATCCGGTCTTTGATTTCCCCAAGTCTCTAGTAAGTGTCCTGAGCGACGGGCGTATTAATTCCTACCTATTCCAGGCCTATGATAAAGCTCTAACCAGGTAACACCCATGAAGGTGTTTTCGGAACAAAATGATCATCTCCTGCTACAAGATACTTACGAGGTGCCTCAAATCGTGACTCATTCTAAACATCGTAGCGATGTTGCCATCTGAGGTCTAGCCCTGTGGCCAGCCTGACCCCCTTTATCTACCAAGTTGCCTATTTCCCCATTAATTCCACCAGTAATTGTGTTTTGTAGTGAAGCACTCGCCAGCAGGCACATGGCAAATGAAAATGTGTCCCTAACTGATGCTGTACAAAGGGATGGTTGCGGTGGCCATTTCTGCCAGCAGCTGGTCAGTTGTGGGTGCTGAGCGGAAACCTGAACACTTGGGCCACAGCTCCCTTTTCAGTTACTGTTGGAGCAGCGTTTTACCATTTGCAAAGCATCTTCAGATTTCTTTGTCTCATTCTAGAGCCTCAAATATTGTACAGGTTTAATATTATTATCTCCATGTTGCAGAAGAGGAAACAAGCTCAGAGCAATTGAGTGGCCTTCCCAAGATCACACACAGAGCTAGAAAGGGGCAGAGCCAAGATTCAAGCCCAGCATTGTATATGGGCCAGAGCCTAAGCTCTTACCAAAAATAATTTCTTTCAAATGAATGAAAAGATGTTTAGGCCGCGTTAAAATAATAAATGAATAAAATCTTGTGCTTCTTCTAGGCTTCCTGCAGAGGTGGATCCTGCGACGGTATTTGCCTCACTTTCCCCGGAGGGCCTGCTGATCATTGAAGCTCCCCAGGTTCCCCCGTACTCACCGTTTGGAGAGAGCACTTTCAACAACGAGCATCCCCAAGACAGCCAGGAAGTCACCTGTACTTGAGACCCCAGTCTTGGCCCGTCTTTGTTCCCTCCCCAACCCCAGGGCTTCTCTGATTCCAGGGTACATACATATTATTTTAGCTGAACTCATAGATTTAGGGTGACTAAAAGGTTGGGGGACGGGGGTGAATTGACCAGTCCCTGCATAGTGTAGTGCTAGGTTTTTCCACAAGAGGGCGCAATTGGCAAGTCATGCTCAGTTGCGTTAGGCCAAAATGCTGGGAGTTTTTCTTTTCTTTACCTTTTCTATCTTGATAAAAAAATGTTGCACATTCTATAGTTGCAAAACAAATAAAAGGGGACATAACATTTCACATTGTACCTTACTTTGCAGTGACTGCAAGGTTTGTTTTTCTCTGGGGACCTCACACCACCCAGATTTCTATTCTGGGCTCCCAACATCCCTGCCTGCCCCTTGGTTGGTTGATGGAGCCCATTAGCTCACCCCACTGTGTTTCTCCAGCCCTAGCCTATAAAGGGTGAGAGACAGGTCTTCCATCTCCAAGTGGGGTTCATTCAACAACCACACGAAAACAAGTAGTGCCTTCTGCCCTCCGCCCAGGAGTTTATAGCATGTTGCCAAGCAGACACTCCCCGAGGACTCTGGAAGCCCCTCAGTTTCTCTTCTGGCTAAAGTTCCCCCTTCCTTGTGTCTCCTATGTCCACATCAGGATTTTTACAGAGGGGGTTGTCTCCAGACAGCTCCATCAGGAACCAAGCAAAGGCCAGACAGCCTGGCAGGCAGGATAGTGGTATTGTGTATAGGGGTGGGACGTGTGTGTCATTGTTATTTGAATTGTGCTGTTGTTTAGGGGAAAGTAACAGTAAATAAAAATAATAATAACAATAATAATAATAGTAATAAAAGAGCTGATGTTCTTAGCCATGTGTGTGTTTTTTAATTGGGGAATTAAATACTACACCACTTAGATTTTCAATATCAATTGGGAATGCTTGTGGCTGCAAATTAACACCCGATGAATAGTGGCTTAAATGACATAAACATCTATTGTCTAACCTTACAAGAAGTGTAGATATGATTTCACAGCTTTTTTTCCAGCTGTTGTGCCACCCAAACCCGGAAGTATTTCCACCCTTTTTCTCCTCCATCTCTGACAAGTCTACAAGGTCTGTCCTCATGTTTGCAAGATGGCTGCAGCAGCTCCAACATCTCATCCTCATAATGACAATGTATAGGAAGAGAAGGCAGGGGTGAAACGGTCTTCTCATCTGGCATTCTCTTTTATCAGTGGAAGGTCTTTTCGAAAAGCTCTCAGCAGACTTCTGTTATCTCATTGACCAAAACTGGGTCATATGTCTATCCTGAAGCCAAGCCCTGGCAAAAGGGAAAAAGATGGTCATGATGGGCTTCGACCAATATTGATTTATCCTCGGAGGCCAGAAACACTGCTGCCTACACAAAACAAGATTCTGTGAGGAAGGAGGAAAGGGGCATAGCAGCTGTGAGGGGCGTCAACAGTGGTGCAATGGCTGCCACAGACCACACCGCCAAGAGCCCCGAACCCTGAACGTGCTGTTAGGGAGCAGGGCTGCCGGCGCAGTGCATCAGCTAAAACTCTTTCTGTGCCAAGTGCTAGGAAACCCGACTCAAACTGATTTAAGCAAAAAGGGGTAATTATTGGTACACGTGGCTGAGAAGTCCAGGATAAAAGTTTCTTTCAGAGCTGGAATGATGTCAACAGAACTCCGTTTCTCTCCATCTCTTGGGCCTGAGGTGTTGGCTTCATTCCCAGTGTCCCTGTTGTCCCCTGCCTCCCCCGCTCCCCACCCTCCATGCCCCCATGTTCCTTCATGTCACCACAAGATGGCTGCAGTCACTACAGCCTTACATCTTCCCATGTGCCAGTCCCCAGAGAGAAAAGCCAGTCTTCTCTCATAGCTTTCGCCATATTCCCAAGAGTCATTCTTATTGGACCAGCTTGGGTCATGTGACCACCCTTGAGCTACAGCCCACAAAATCAGTGCTGTGATTGGCTAGACGTGAGTCTCCTGCTCCATCCCTGGAGCCAATCCCATCTAATCCCCACAACACCCTAGGAAGTAGATATTAATTTTACAATGAAGAAGCTGAGGCTAAGAGAGAAGAGGTGGTTTGGGTAAGTCACGTGGTGACAGCAGAACTGGAAGCTAGATGTTTGCTTTTGGAAGAGTTAATGAACTGCTGCTGGCCTGCTTTTCCAGAGCACCTCCAACCCCCCAGAAGGCATCAGAAGTCAGTGAATATTTCCTGAGCACCGACTCAGCTAGGTGCTGTGCTAGGAGCCATGGATATAGAGACCACAACTCCTGCCCACAGGGAGGTCACAGAGCAGAGGCAGGTGGAGAGAAAAAACGCCAGGCCCTCACTAAATCCTAACTGTGTGCCAGACACCCTGATAAGGGACCTAGTGTACGATAGATTCAATTGCCCTACAATTCTGTGAGGTAGATTCAATTCTTACCTCCATTTTACAGATAAGGAAACAGACATGGAAGAGATAAGTGCACTGCCCCACATCACACACCTGGCAGGCCACAGGCCCAGGCAGTCTGATGCCAGGACCTTCACTATGAACTATTAGTGACCCTGTCCGCCTTTCTCCCAACAAAGCAAAATGTAAGTGTCCCTTACGTGAAGCCTTCCAACTTGTGGGGAGAGAAGATAAATGATATTTCAAGTTGGGGCTTTGCAGGTGTGGGGGCGGGGGGACGTGAGGGTCAGGGATGGCTTACAGAGGAGGGGTTCCTCCTGTCGGGTTTGATGACCGGCAGGGTTGTAGGACTTGAATAAGCAGGGCTGGGTGGGAAGGTGCCGCACAAGTAGAAGAAAACACATGAGCCAAGGCGAAAGGTGTGTCCCTTTTAAAGTCCATTGACGGCTCCCCATTGTTCAAAGGATCAAATGCCCACGCTTGAGCTTGTTTGCAGGACTTATGATGCATTTGGGGAATCTGTCCTCAGATTGTCTCTCTCCACCCGACCCCAATCTCTCACCCTCGCTCTCCAGCCCCATCTAACTTCTCTCTGTTTTTCCAACCAGACAGGCGCTCTCTTGCTACCAGAACCTTGAATACACTGTTCTCTCTCTCCCAAACACTACTCTCCCACCCTCTTCACGGAGGGTCTGTCAATGGAAGAATGTCCAAACTGGTAGAGAATTTTTATAAGACTTTATTTGAGCCAAAACTGATGACGAATTCCTGGGAAGCAAGATCTCAAATGCTCCCTAGAATGGCAGTTTGGCAGCTTCTTTTATGCATTTGAATTAAGGAGCGAACATAAGGAAGATTACATGAAGGTGGGAGAAAGCAAGGTGGGGACTGGATTACAGGATCGTTAACAAGATTATGCGCTCTCTTGATGGGGGTTACATTTATTTCAAAAGTGTGTTAACCTAGATGCACAGAAACAGTGGACAGGGCTTACTTTAAGGTAAAGATAAACCTTTTACTAAAATGATTATATGCCTGGAGCAGAACTACCCACCATGACCTGCCCAGCTAGGAATTTACAATAAGATCACCCTGTGAGGTTACCTTCAGGGGAACCCCTTTTTTGTCCACAGGCCTCAGTTGGGACTCTCACCAGGCTGTCTAGAGCCCCTCGCCTTCCCCTATCCCCACACAGCACGCCTGGGTATTTGTGTAACAGAAGAAATAATAATAATAGTCATAAAACGCCAAACTGACTCTAGCTGCTCTGCTTACAAGGGTGGGAGAAGTAATCGTTCAAGCCAGGGGGGAAATCCCTACTCATTGGATGTTTGTTCAACAGATATTTACTGGGCACCTACCATGTGTAAGGTACTGTACTAGGTGCCGGGTTAGTTGCTTTCCACTCTGGGAGCCTGGTGAGAGAAGGAGGAAAACAAAGTTGTTATTTCACCAGTTCTAGCCCACTGAATGGTGAGACCCCAAGTGGGTAGCGTGGAAGGGGTGCCCAGGCTAAGGGCATTGAGGACCACACAGATTTGCCCAAGCAGGGTCTCTAAGGCTAAGGGGCCTGGCAGTATAAAAGTGGGTGGGTAGTTGGGGGTTGCCCTGTAGTGAGAGGTGACCAGTGAGGAGTGCCAGGTGGTAGGTGGACCCAGAACCTAAAAAATGCTGCACAATATTCAATTTTCAACTCTTTGCACTGTGAGATAAAGCTCATATGCCAATCCAAAGCTTAGGGAAGTTGTGCACCCACGGATGCTTTGTCTGGGTGGTCTGGGGACAACCCAGAGTGAAGTGAATGGAGAGGAGAATTCTCCATGGGCAGGAACTTGAAGTGAGAAGGGACCATGAGAATGGCCCTTCTGAGACATCACTTTGTTGGGTCACTGGACAGAGGTGTGATTCCGTTTTATTTAAATAGCTCAAGCGAGCTGGCCTGTTCCTCGGATAGACTACAGATCTCACAAAGGCAGAGACCGCATTATGTTGGTCTTTGCTGTATCTCTGACTCCTAACACAGCTCCTGGTACGTAGGCATTTCGTACTCACAGGATGCACGGATGAATGGATTGAACAAAAACATCCAAATTTCTTTCTATAATACCTCCTTCAAAGTCCTGCATCATCTGACCCCTGGCACCTCCCAGCTTCATCTCCCACGCTCCCTGTCTTTTCACCAAACACAGGCCTCCTTTCCATCCCTTAAACACACATGCTCATTCTCACCCCAGGGCCTTTGCACTTTCCATCCCTGTGATCACAAACACTCTGCCCCCAGCTCTTTGTCTGGCTGTCTCCTTGTATCAATTTCCTCAGGTCTCCCCTCAAACTCCACCTCCCCAGAGCAGCCTCAAAATAGCCCCCAACTGATGACTGACTACGAGATACATCATACAGCTGTAATTGATTCCAAAACACTTCTCAGAATTGTGCCTTCTTGGTTGCAAACACACATGCTTATTAAAATCGAAGCTGCCCTCAACACACATCGCATCCATAGATACACCCTAGAACGTAAGCTCCCAAAGGGAAGGGTTTTCTTTTTCTGTCTTGTCCACCACTGTGTCTTCTATGCTAAGTGTGATAGTTGGTGCCTCCAGTGATAAGTACATATTGAATGAATAGATGGATGGATGAATGAATGGCAAGTGTGAGTCACCCTGGGAAATTAAGCCAAAGGCATGATCTCAAACCCCAGAAACCCAGCTCATTCTGTTTGGAGAGCTTCCAGCTAGAAGACACAAGCTTTGTCATCCAAATAGACGACTGGCCCTTCCCAAGAGCTCTCCAGCAGAATGACAGAGGGATGTTGTTCTGGGCCCTCATTTTGCTGCTGCTGCCGAGACAGGATATGCAGAACCTGCTTCCCCCCTCACACTCCCTTGACCCTGCTGCCTGGGAAGTCTTATTTGCAGCCCACCTCCACTCCCGCATCCCCAACTGCCTGCCTGCCAGTGGCTGCCCATGGTGATATATGGAGATGCCTTGATTTGACCTTGAAGGGAAGAAACAAATTAATGTGTCTCAAAATAAATTCCGGGAATCAGTGCTGGCTTCTCCTCCACCCCCTCCTCTTGGTGCCTCATGAGTTGTGCATCATAATGTGAAAATCAATACTGTCTCTTAAATGAGCCAACACCGGGGCTGGCAGGGTGTAGAGCTACTGGGAGGTCCCCTCCCCGCCTAATGTCCTGGGCCCAGGAGTTGTGGGAAAGGGGTGGGGGGGCTCCAGGCTTGCTTCAGGCTCTGCTCTCTGGTTGCTGAGGGCTGGCTGAGTCACTCCGTCTGCAGCGAGGTCAATCCACTCAACCCCCTGCTCCAAGGCCTCCTGGTGGGAGCAGATATGGGCTACCCCGTGGCTCCTGAGGGAAAGAGAAGGGCAGCCACCCGGAACAGTTTTGCCAAGGCCACTCTCTGAGGATAACTGGGATATGGGGAGAGGAGGAGACTGCAAGGCCAGCCCCCCAGCTCAGCAATTCAATGTATAGTTACTGAGCACCTATGCGGGGCACTGATGCAATGGTATGCCCAGGGACACTGGTACCAGGTGCCCAAATATGGAATACTTCAGTGGCACTTGATAAATAGCACTGCCTGAGCCCCTAAGGTGCCCCCAGTGCCCTAGGCTGTGTTGAGCATGTGATTTTATTCTGATGCTTTGACATCTGGCTCCTTGCTGATCCTGGAGGGACTGCCTCCCCCCCCCCCCCCCCCCGCAAGCGGGGCTAATTCCTAGAGATTGTAAAGGACTCACCTGCAAGCACACTTTCTCATACAAAAAGCAGCTAATCCAGAGCCCACATCCTTTATCATGCTCTCACTCCCAGCCTACACTACCTGCCCTAATTATCTCCTGTACGCTGTACCCACTGAAATTGTCAAACTAGCCAATCCTAAACCTGTTTACGCTGCCTCACCTCTTCCTTCCCACAGAAACCACAATAAAGGCTCTTATTCACATTTCCCCGCATTCCCTCTGCCTCCTGGCCGACCTTGGTGCATCCCCATGTGGCCCCCATGGCAAGGCAAAGCCCCCTCCTCCTGGATCGGTGCGTGTAACAAGCTATCTTTTCAATGGCAATCGGGGCCTGACCTTTTGGCCTTGCCGTAACTGAAAAATAATAAAACCTACATGTTAAAATGTAGACATCTCCCTCCCCATTCCTCCTCCCCACAACCCCTTTAGGAACCAGCAGCTGCCTTTGGACCCACCCTTGGCGTTTCTGAATAGTCAGGGGCCTGGCCCTCCTCCTCTCCCCAGCCTACTGTGTGTCAGGTACAGCGCTGGGCCTTGGAGAACAAGACAGACGTGGGTCTCGGCCCTCGTGGGTGTCATAGGGGTCTCAGACAGTAAGCGAGTAAGTAAAGAAAACAGCAGGGGCCAGGGCAGGACCCAGTGTGGGCTCTGAGATCCCCGAGCAGCAGGGCCGTTAGAGATCTGAGTTCTGATCCCAGCTCTGCTGCTCGCTTCTGTGTGTGACCTTGTCACTTGACCTCGGCAAGTGTTTGTTTCCTCATCCACAAATGTGGGTGGTGGCAATGTAGGGCTGAGGATTAGACATTTGCATGCAAAGCGCTCAGCCCACTGGCGCCAACGCAGAGGAAGTCCACAGTGGTACCGAGCAGTGGGTGGCCTCCACCTGGCCCGCCCCCTGGAGGCTGTACCTATGACTGACGCTCTCCCAGCACCTGCCTCCCAGTTCTCACTGTCTCCATTTGGGAGAAGAAAAGCGCTAACTGGAGCATTGAGGGGGTTTTCGATCTTCCTTGTCAGAGATCTCGAGGTAACCATGACACCTCATGTACACAATCCTAGTTGCCAACCCCCACGCTCTGCCCAAGAATGAGGGTGTTCTTATAAATCAGGAGAAAAACTGCAAATATGACTTCGGGATCTGGATGACATCTTTTGAAAAAGAATGCCTTTAGCTCCTTAGCAGTCAGCACCGTTCCTAGAACATAGCAAGTGTTCAGAATATCATCTATTATCATCACTGTTACTGTTATTGGTTATACTGCAAAGCTGTGGAGAGGATACATGTTAAAAAAGAACACGGTGGAAAGGAGGGCCAGAGAACAGGCTGGCAGCAGACTGCAGCATTTTCTCCCTGGAAGACTTCGAAGCTGAAAGGAGACACAGCTGCTGCCTGGCTGGGCTCACGCCTTTCCCTATCAGGCCCCAAGGGGAGGTGTTCGGGTGCTCTCCAGGCTGGAGCCCAGATGCCCAGCCTCTAGCACCCCTCACTGGCCCCAGGGGAAAGTGAAGGGTGGGGAAAAACCTAGCTCATGCTCTAAAATACTTTCAGAGATCCTCATGTTATCGTCTGGGTGGGACTTGGGCATGGATACTTATTAAAAGCTTCCCAGAGTATTCTAATATGCAGCCAGGGTTAGAAACCACTAGAAAATTGGGTGCTGGGATGGGGGCTACACAGAGGAGGCTTGGACAGCGTGGGTGGGGTGGGAGTAGTTACCGGAGGCTTCTAGGAAGAAATGTTGAAGTTGAAAGCCGGAGGATGAGTATTAATAATAATGACATTATTAAATGTTTATTAGCTGCAAGGCGCTGTCTACACTCTTCACATCCATTTTCCCATTTAATCGGTAGCTAACCGGCAATGATCCAGAAATGTGTCCAAGGTCCCACAGCCAGGAAGTGGCAGAGAGTCAGTTCCAAACTCAGGCAGACTGGTTCCAGACCACTGTGTTTGCTAAACCAGGGAGCAAAATTGGGGGAAGGGGGGGAGAGGAAAAGATCAAGAGTGTCTGCCAGAGGGAATAACACAGAGATTTAGTAGATGTGTGTCTTTGAAAAATGTTAATCTCACTCAGAGCCTCAGTTTCTTCATCTGTAAAATAGGAATAATTCATCGGCAGCCTGACTATCCCCCAGAGGGTGGGAAGATGAACAAAAGAGTTTGTAAACCAAACAGAGCTATTGGTTAGTGATTATCACCATCCCAGCAGTGAGGGCAGAGGAAAGGCAAGGACCAGCTGTCTTGGAAACATTGCCTAGTGACCTGATATCATGGGACAATTTCATTTTTTGAATGCCTGTTTGTGTTCCATCAGAGCTGCGTGACAGACTGGCTTGTTCGGGTTCTAACAGTGACAACTTATAAAATCCACAGCGGACAGGATGACAGAGTTTACTGCCAATAGCTGCATGCGCATACACGATCTAAGCCAGCACAGACACAGTGTCGAAGGACAAAGAAGGTCTCTGCAGAAGTGACAGGAATTGAGAATCTCTGGGTGTGTCCAAGATTTCACGCTAGATCAGCAGTTCCCAAGGTGAGTTCCATAAAAAGAAAAGGGCATGGGGGTGGCTTCTGTAGTCAAATAATTTGGGGAAATGCTGGGTCAGACAAACTTAAACATTCTTCTTCAGCCTGGTGATGTGCCCTGCGTAGCTGCAAGAGGAAGATACAGCTGGTAGCTCTTGTTCCACAGCAGATGAGCCTAAAATTGAAGGCGTACAATAAACAGCCATCTCTGAGATCACAATATTGACGTATGTGATGTAACAACGAACCTTTATCATTGCACCGTTTCTAAAGTTCGGCTAAGGTTTAGCTGGGGAGTTCTGGTTTGGGTGTCTCATGAAGTTGAAGATGTCAGCCAGGGCTGCAAATCATCCGAAGGTCTGATTGGGGCTGAAGGGTCTGCTTCTAAGCTCACTCTCATGGCTGTTGGCTGAAGGCCTCTGTCCTTCACCGTGTGAGTGTCCTCATGACATGGCAGCTGGCTTCCCCCAGAGCAAGGGATCCAAGAGAGAGCATACAGCAGAAGACCACTATGTCTTTTGTGATCTATCCTTGAAAATGTCATGGTATCCCTTTGGCTATATGCTATTGGATGTCACCGCCATTTGGAACCTATAGTGGATGAGAATTTATTCCGAGCCAAGGGAGCTGGGCTTTTATACTCTCACACCAACACTCATTGGCTCAGGTCTGCCCTAGGGGTGCATGGGAGGGGGATATAAACTCCCCCATGAGGATAGAATATCAAGCTCTTGACCCCGTGAGCAAAGTAACTCCAGTCGCCCCTGGGAGGTCCTGCAAAAAAAGTCACAGGTGCAAACTGCTGGAAACAAGAGTACCCAGAGGCCAGGCGGGCATACACAGAAATGGTAAAAGGCATCCAAGGAGACTGGGCAGAGCAACAGCAGTGTCTGCCGCATTTATACTCATGCAACACTGGAAATGACAAAACGGCTCAATTATAGGGGATTAGTTGGACAAATGATGGTCCATCCATACAGTGGAAAAAAATATGCAGCCATTATGTACCATGTTCCGGAAGATGATTTATTGTCACAGAAATAGCACATGGGGAAAGCTGGCCTCAAACAATCAGTATGTATGATACCCCATTTAAAAGAAATATACATTCCTATTTAGATTTTAGTTGTTTTAAAGTGCCATTTTTTTTTAAAGGTGGGTATTCAAGTTATTTATTTTTTCTTTGTGCATTTCTGGGTTTTTCAAATATTCAGCATAGAGAATATATTGCCTTTAAGACAAGAAAAGTAAATCTAGGTGTTAAATCTAAGATCTGATTCTCATGAGGGACATCTGGATGTAATACTATATATCCGGATGCAAATTTCAATTCCCCTCCTAGCACATGGCATTTGTGTGGCTGTGTAGGGTCATGGTCACGCATACGCACTGCAGCTTGACTGCCCTGGTTTGAATTCTCCTCCACCGCTTATTAGCTGGGTGACCTGGGCAAATTTCTTAACTTCTCTGGGCCTCGGGCTCCTTGGCAATAATATATGGGTGGTGACAGTGCCTTGTAGAGTTGTGGTGAGGAATAAACAAGTTAAGATATGTAAAATACTTAGAGCTGGCATAGAAAAAGCACTTCAGCATGTAGACCTACCTTCCTCAACCCCGCCCTCATCCCTAATTAGTATGAATGGCTAAGGTCCTGATTTGCTCTCCCTCTTCTCCTCAAAGCTTTCCTGTTCTGCCTTCCGTTGCATCCCATTGGGATCCTGCCAGGTACAAGTGAGTAGTGATGAATTAACCAGCTTGCCCAATCACATTCATTTGTGCTCAAGTCTTACTTCCCCCAGGGAATGCCTTTTAACCCAGTTCCGGAAGCTCCAGGGAGCCCTGTGCAGGCAGGCCTGAGGAGTGTACACCTGTGGCTTCCACCTGGTGACATCCATGTCCCTTTCCTCGGGTCACAGCCCCTCAATATCTCTTTGGGGTATCCTCACTATTATGTGCAGTTTCACTAGGAATTTCCAGCACAGGGCCCCCCCTTCCTTCCCCACCGGTGGGCACATGGCCCAAGCTAAGGCAATCAGGGCCCAGAGACTTGAGGAGGGGAAATATGTGAAGCTGATTCATCCCCAAGACAGTGCCCTGAAAAGATGTCCAGTTTCCTTGCTCCCCAGATCCCCGGAGCAGCTCCATTCCTGTCCTTCCTGGAGTCCAGGGCTCAGCTTTCTTTCAATTACAGGAGGTATCCCATGTTCTTTTCCCATTATATTAGGTCAAGTCCATTCCTTTCACATGAAAACCAAGAACACAAGCTGAGAGAGAGATGGATATGGCGGCTGTGGGGACAGAGCCCCAGAGAGCAGTTTCCAG
This sequence comes from Rhinolophus sinicus, assembly GCF_036562045.2. Taxonomy (NCBI): domain Eukaryota; kingdom Metazoa; phylum Chordata; class Mammalia; order Chiroptera; family Rhinolophidae; genus Rhinolophus; species Rhinolophus sinicus. The sequence continues at coordinate 27,375,098 of NC_133765.1, read as the reverse complement.
GCTCTCGGCCTCACGTGGAAAGGTGCTGGTTCGGGTAGTACATGGCCATCAGCTGTGACTAGTTGGCCATCCGCTGTTACCGGTCAGCCATTAGCCACTAATATAACTGCCGTGGCTAAGCTAGCAAAGGGTGTGGCGTGGTGGCGTGGCGTGGCGTGACGTGGCGGAGTGTGGATTATGGATTGCAGAGAGGCGGATTGCAGCTAGCAAGTGAGGTTGGTTGGCAGAGACAAGTGGACGGCAGGTTGCGGATCCTGTGGCTCCTGCTTCCTGTGTCTCCAACCCAGCCGCCAGCGAGACTATAGTGGTGTGACTCCCCCATCTATGGCTCCGTGGGTGTTCCTTTTGGGCCTTACCATGTCCTGTGTTCTTATGTGGGGAGCAGGAGCTGAGACCCCGCGTGACATCCCTCATGACAGTGGCTGAGTAGCATCTCCCACACCGCCTATCCAGTGACACCTGAGTTCTAATCCAGTCCAACCATTAACTCCTCCTGGGACCCTGGGCAAGACCTCTCCCCTCTCCCTCTGTTCCTCTGCCTCCTGGAACCGTCCCATAAATGCAGCAGTGTTGGGGATCCTGTCTGAAGCCCCCCTTCTCCCTGGGATGGACACACATTCCATAGCTGCAACAGCCTCTAATCTAACATACCCAATCTGTTTCCAGTCCAGATCGGCTCTCCAGAGCGCCAATACCTCCTAGACATTTACACCCAAAGGCTTCTCAGACTCCACACGTGCAAAACAGAATTCAGTATCTCTCCCTGCAAACTGCCCCCCTCCCTCGCTTCCCCCGCTTTAGGACACCATGGCATCAACAGACACCTCCCCCAGGAAACCCAGAACTCTCCTAGGTTTCTCTGTCCTTCTCAGCCTGTCACCAGGCAGTCATCTGACATCCTCTGTATATGAGCCCTCCTATTTGTCTAGCAATTGTCCCTCTACAACATCCAGTCATCTGTTATCTGTTTATCCCTTAACCCTTACAAGTCCAGGAGGTGGGTGATATTATCCCAACTGGAAGACATGGGGAAACCAGAGAACCGAAGCCATCTATCCAAGGTCACACAGGAAGTAGGAGGCTGACCTGGGATTTGAGCCCAGGGCTGTCTGAGCCCGTAGCCTGTGCACGGTCCTCAGGACTCCCTCTTGTCCATTGTGCCCACATTCAGAAGGGACAAGATTGAAGGCAGTCAATCTCTCTGACCGGTTACTAAGCTTCGCAGTGCAAACAGCAACAGTGTTGTTCATGAGCTCATCCGTTCCACTTTGCTCCACCCAGTTCCTAATCTGGGCTCGTGACCTTGCAACTCATCTCCCAGACAACGAGGAAGATGCAACAAACAGAGGTGGAGTTGCCAACTTGGACCTGAGCTGCCCGGGCAGAATGATGGTACAAGCCCAGGATGTGGGGCGGGGGGTGGTGGTGCTGACGTCCAAGGGCTGCACCCCAGAACCTCCCCTCTGTGTAGTTAGCAGCATGTGCCCCTACTGAGCCAGAGGAATCCAACATCCAATCCTGGCAGGGCCACCAGGAGCTGGAAGCATTGGGAGGCTGGGAACACGAGCACAAAGCCCTCACTGTGTGGTCCTGGGTCCTGGCGAAGGTTCAGGAGACTCAGCATCCACACCTGGCCCTTTGAATAAATAGCTCTGCCTCCGATCATCAGGAAATCCTAACTCCCAAGTGTACCCATCACCTGAGCACCTCTCACCTCCACCTGGATCTGAGCCTCTTAACAGCATAGGCTACTTCCACCCTTGAACCCACAGTCAACTTCTTTTTAAAATTTTTAAATTGTGGTAACATGTATAACAAAATTTGCCATTTGAACCGTTTTGACAAGTGCATCCGAGTCAGTGACATTAATTACACTCAATGTTGTACAACCATCACTGGTATTTATTTCCAAAACGTTTTCATCACCCCACACAGAAATTCTAGAAATTAAGCAATATCTCCCCTATTCCTCCCTCTCTCCAGCACCCGGTAAATTCTACTCTACTTCCTGTCTCTATGACTTTGTCTACTCTAGGTATTTCATACAAATAGAATCATGCGATTTGGCCTTTTGTGTCTAGTTTCTTTTACTCGACACAACGTCTGTAAGGCTCATCCATGCTGCAGTGTAGATCAGAATTTCATTCCTTTTTATGGCTGAATAATATCCCATTGTATGGTCGTACCCTATTTTGTTTATCCATTCATCTGCTGATGGATACCCCCCCCCCCCAGTCAATTCCACTGCAATAGCCAGACTCATTCTGGGGAAAACATTACTCAGACGATGGCACAACTTTACTCAAACCCTCCAATGGCTCCTGAATTTGTTCAGAGGAAAAGCTATAGTCCTTATTATGGCTACAAAGCCTGAACGGATTCTCTCTCCACATACACACTCCATTACCTTCCTGCCCCTCTGACTTCATCCCTTCCTGCTCTTTCCGTTTTTTGCCGTTCCATGAACTCAGGGCCTTTGCAATTGCTGTTCCTTCTGCCTGGAATGCTATTCCCCTCAGACATTTGCATGGCTGCTGACCCCCTCATTTCCTTGAAGCATTTGCTCCAATGTCGCCTTCTTTACGAGGCTTATCCTGAACACCCTCTTTAAAACTGCCACCTGCCTCTCCTTCGTCCATCATCTACTTTTGGTATCATCTATTTTGTTCACAGTATTTGTCACTTTCTAATATATTATACAGTTCATCTATTTATTGTTTTCCTTGTTTCTGATCTGCATCCCACCTCTAGAATGTAAGCTCTAGGAAGACAGGGATTTTTTTTTAAATCTTTTTGCCTGTTTCATCCATCAATAGATCTGAAGAACCTAAAACAGTGGCTGGTGGCAGTAGGTACTCAGTACATATTTGTTAAATGAATGAGTGTGGGTTGAAACAAGTTGCGGCAGTTCTCTGAGCCCGTTTCCCTATCTTTTTGAATCGGGGATTATGATTCATCCCTGGGACGGAGGGTGACATGGTGGGGATCATACCAGATCGTAACTGTCACCATCCTTTGTAAATCGGAAAGTACTGTGCGAGTAAGAGGGGGTGGAAGAAAACGGATCTCCATAGAATGCCTTCGAGGCCAGAGACTTTCCATGACGCATCTCATTTTATTATCCCCATTTTATGGATGAGGAAACTGAGGTTCAGAAAAGTGAAGGAACTTCTGCCACAAGATCACACAGTGTGAACGTGTCAGGGAGTCGGAGCTTCCACCCAGCTGTCTGACTTTTTCTACAGTTTGCTTCCAGCTCTCGAATTTGATAAGCCTAAGAGGAAACTCCCTTTTCTCCAAGGACCAGCTCTGAGCCCAGGGGAATACTAATGAGGACGAAGATATAAATAATAGCTAGCTTTTATTAGAAGCTTCCTCCCTACGTCAGGTTCACTTTACCATGTTCCAACTGCTTTACATATGCTATCCTCACAAGACAGCAGGAAAGAGGGGCTATTATTCCCTCATAACAGATGAGGGATTCAAGGATCAGAGAGGTCAGGCCATTTGCTTGAGGCCACACATCTAACAAACAGCAGAGACAGCACTTGAGCTCAGAGCTGTCTGACCCGTGGCATCTTGAAAACGTCCATGGTCATTGAGATGCGGTTTCTCTAATGCTACATACGTGTATGCTCCCTCCACCACATACACATGACTCCATCATCACTGCCAGGTGCCCGGTGGAAGCAGACCCAAGAGGGTGCTCCTGTAGGTGGGATGGTGGGCATTCTACAAACCCCTGGTGCTCAGCCCCTCAGTGTAAGCAGCGGGGTACAAAAGGAACAGGCATTGATGGGAGCTGGGGTGGGAATCCCACGGGGCTGCATTGCCAACAAAGACAAATGAACGAACCACTCAGCAAACCAGGGCACTTCCACCCCAGAGCAGAACTGTCACTGGTAAATAAATCATCGAAGCTCCACGCCGGACGTGCCAATTTCAGCAGGAGAAGATGAACACATTTATCTGCCTGGTGACACCTTGGCTGTCTTCAGGCACTGAGGGGTATGAAAATATTCCCCAGCATGCACTCTCCCCAGGACTGGATCCTGGGTGGTGCTGGTGGGATGGGGAGAGGGTATCTCATGACAGAAACCGTGTTTGTCTCAGACTTCCCACAGTGGCCCAAATGCAGGACCCTAACACTTTCTATGCCTTTTAAAATAGTCATAAAGCAATGGTTAGCACGCTTTGAGTGATTACTGTATGCCAGGTATTGTGGTGAGGGTGTTTTGTTGTTGTTTTTTTTACTATACATTATCCCACTAACTGGCTAAAAATAAAATATTGTTGAGGAGTCTCTGTTGCGAAGGAATATGACTCTTTGGAGGGTGTCTATTCTTTAGAATTATTCTCAAGCATTAAATAACGCTTATAAAAGGTGATCCGGCTCCAGGTCATTTCCAAAGGGCTTCACCAACCTTCCACCATTTCTGATCTCTGGCAGTAACATCCACCACACCAAGACTCTCCTCTGTGGTGGGTGGGGTGGGGGGAGAGAGAGAGAGAGAGAGAGAGAGAGAGAGAGACAGAGAGAGAGAGAGACAGAGAGAGAGAGAGAGAGAGCGCCCTGGGAGAGGGAAAGGGTGCGACTGACGCCCAGGGCACCAGGACCTCAGAGCCAAGTTCCCACCATTCACAGGAGCCGGGTCACACTGTCCTGCCAAGTTCCACCGCCCAAACGTTGCTGTCTTGGTGGAATGAAAGCTACTACACTCCATCGTCCCTGTGAGGGGTAGACCAAACCCTCCTGTGTCTCTGGAGGTGTCCGTGTTAAATAAACGGAGTGGAGCGGGAGAAGGGGGAGGTGCTGTGTGGGCACCTAGCAGATTTGTTTCACACAATTCTCAAAACAACCCCGTTTGGCAGAGGAGCCTAAGAAGGTGAGGGCACTTGCCCACAGCCTCATGCCATTGGCGGGATATTATTGTAAGATGTCCCGACAGGTCTGCTATCGGAAGTCTCCTGAGCCCTGAATGGCTGGGAGACACCACAGGTGACCCTTCCTCAAAGATCCGCCTGCCAAAGCTCTGCGAAGTCCTGTCCAAGGACACTTGGCCCTGAGACCAACATCCTCGTAGCCCCAAAGTGCTTCTCTATCTCTCACCTCTTTGCGGACAGGGAATAAATCACTGACAATCAGAAATCTGCAATAATAAAAATGATGTGAAGTGGTCTTTATGAATAGGATTATCATAAACGAAAGGAATTGGTTTTCCAAACAGCAGGTACAATATGGTCCCATTTTAAAATTGCATAAAATTAAAAGCTCTGGGGGGAAAATATACTCACTATTAATAATGATTTTTTTTGGAGTAGGGGAAGAAAGATTTAAGGGTGATTTTTATTTTATTATTTAGCTTCTACACATTTTCCAATTTATCAGCAAGGTACAGGTGGTGTGCATCTTACTTGGAAAATAAAGAACAAAATAATTTCCTCCCCCTCACAAGAAAGAATGAAGTGAATATGTCTATAAACGGGAAACTTCTACAAAGTTTCTGGGAAACAGTGCAGATGCATCATTGGCTAGCATTGTTCTCCACGGTTCTTTGTGCTTAGTTTCGGGGAACATAATACAGCCGGATCTGAGCTCCAAGCAATCACGTGATGATAGAACAAACAAATAGACAAGAGAGCACCAGAATTTCCATTATGTTTGTTACCACATGGCATAGAGAAAGGAAAAGGGGCATGTCCCTTGTGACTCACACTTTCCTCTGTCTGCTTTGCCTGGTTCCTCTAACACCCAAATGGACATGCCATCCAATCCCCATGTAGCTCCCGGATTCCTTCACTCCAAAGCCCCATCCATTCAGGTCCCACTCGCAGGTCCCCACCTCAACATCCGTTTCTTTGTTCACTGATTCAGTGGTGTTCACAGGAGGCCATCTAACTTTGTGGGAGAACGTACAGTCCAATGGCCGAGCCAAGGCCATTCAGCTGGACTGAGTTCTAATCCCACTTTGCCTAGGTTCAAATCCCTCTCTGCCTGAGTTCTAATCCCACTTTGCCTAGGTTCAAATCCCTCTCTGCCTGAGTTCTAATCCCATTTTGCCTAGGTTCAAATCCCTCTCTGCCTGAGTTCTAATCCCACTTTGCCTGAATTCAAATCCCACTCTGCCCTTGATGAACTAGATGGTGCTGGGCAAGTCGCTTCACGTGGGTGAGCCTCAACGTTCTCTTCAAGAAAAGGGGAGAATTTTCATAACCAAGTTTTGGGGGTTGGCAAAGGGAAATCATGCTTACCAAGCCCATGGCAGTGTGTCGCTGCCAACCTGAGCCCCAGCTCTTCCTTTTCTCTTGTTTTTCCTCTCATGGAGGCGACCAAAAGGGTCAAGGTGGTACCTGGGGACACAACAACGTTTTCTTATCCTCTGAGGGTCCAAACGCACCTCCTAACCTTCTAACAGAACCTGTTGACCCACCTCTGCCACAGCAATGAGAGCCGCATGGCCCCAGACTGGCACAAGAGGCCTCAGACCACCCCTGGCAAAAAGCCAGACCACCAATACACTAATTTGATATATTTGACAAAAATGTCTTGAAGACTAGCTTTCTTGAATATTTTCAATGAATGTGAATATGGTCTTCTTCTTAATAAATTAGTCTTGATTATATTCAGTGAATATCTTCTCAGCAGCATTTTCAGCTCAATTTGTCTAAAGCTAAATATCATGGGAGCCGTTTAGCTTTTTTTTATGACTATCTTCTAATGAAGAATATATTCTTGAATATCTTAAACTGAGTCTTGAATATGATTAAAACATCTTGAATAAATTTTTGGATAAGAGGATTCAAGAAGTATAAATTCACTGAATATTATCCAGCAAATTAAAATAGCATATGTATAAAAAAAATGCAGTCACTGACTATATTCAAGAGGAGTGTGTTCATATTCATTAACGATATTTGATAAGAATTTTCCTTCAGTAAGGTTTGATAAATTGGAAAATTTGACGAATTTGAGCAACTGGATTTCTGAGGGAACTACGTATCATGGATTTGATTTTGGGTAGATTGGCCAAAGTCCCTCCAAGGCTGCTGGGGAAGGCATCCAGAGAGCCTCCTATGAGGTCTGAGGGAAGTCCACTAAGATTCACCTCCCACTGTGGCCAGAGCCCTGACCCTCTGGAGCCCTTCACCTTCTGGAGTACCCCCATCCTCTCTGGACTCTGAGGTCAGCCCAATTTAAAAGGAGCTTTCATTCTTTTCAACTCACAGCATTTATTTATGCTCCAGGAATGTGGATTATGGACTAAGAGCCAAAACTCAAACATGTAACTCTGGATTTGAATCCCAGTTCTGCCACTGGCCATCTGTGTGATCTTGGGCAACTGACATAACGTCTCTGAGCTTTAGTTTCCATTTCTGGAAACAAAGGTCAAAATAGGGGCAACTCTAGAGAGTTATGGGGAAGATTCCATGAGATAATCACATAAAATGCTGAGCTTAGTGCCTGGCACATAGTAGGAGCTTCATACATGATAGTTTGTATTATCATTATTGTTTATCTGAAAAATTTGCTTCTACCGTTGGGTAAGTCCCTTCGTGTCTCTGGTCTTCCTGCCCTCATCTGTAAAATATAAAATGGTAGAGGTGGACTAGATCCACAGTTCTCAAAGTAAGATCCAGGGATGCCAGCCCCCCCCCCGCCCCCACTTTTCAGGGGTCCACCATATCAAACCTATTTTTATAATAATAAGATGTTATTTAATTTTTTCACTCTCCTACTTTCATGTGTGTAACGAGGCATTTTCTGGAGTCTACACGATCTGTGACATCACAGCAGACTCAGAGGCAGCCATGAGAATTCAGCCATCTTCTATCGTTAGAGATTAAAGAGCTTTTCAAAAGTGTAAAGCAATGGCCCTCTTCTCACTTACTTTTTTGGATAACATAGTTATTGTCATAGAAATATGTTGTTGTTGTTGATAACGTTTCATGGGCCCATTATTGTTGTTTTTAAATGGATTTATAAATAAGTATTGTTAAAACTTGGCAGTTTTAATTTCCAGTATGGTACATAATGATAACCACACCAACACAGTCTTTGGGGTCCTCAGTAATTTTTAAGAGTGTAAAGGGGTCCAAAGACCAAGAAGTTTGGGAACTGCTGGATTATGTGCCCGGCAGTCATTATGTCGCTCATTCATATTCATTCATTCATTCATTCATTCATTCATTCATTCATTCATTCTACAACAGATATTAGCATGTGCTTCCGACGCGTATGTGCCAGGCGTTTCTAGGTGCTGGGGATCTAATGAAGACTAAGATACAGTTCCCAGGAGGGAACAGATGGACATGAGTGTCCATTGAGTGACACAGACACAGATCTTGTGATGGTCCTTGTGAGGCAAGAGGAGGGGGAGACATGTATTGGCTGGGGCAGGAAGGGGATGGCCCCCCAGGCGGGGAGACCAGTGTTAGCAAAGCACGGTGGCGAGAATGTTCAGTTTGGTTTGCTGGAACACACTTGGCACAAAGAGGAAGACTGGAGCAAAGAATCAAGGTGAGCATGGGGTGTGCACAGGAGGTGAGGGTCCAAATGATCCCTGCCTTTGGGCCAGGTGAGATCAGTGCCTTAGAGAGAGGCAGCCTGAACAGACGTGGCTCCTAAATACCACAGGCTAGGTGGTTAAACAACAGAAATGTATTTTCTCACAGTTCTGGAGGCTGGGAAGTCCAAGGTCATGATGCCACCAGTTTGGTTTCTGATAACACCTGTCGTCCTGGCTTGCAGACGGCTGCCTTCTCGCTATGTCCTCATATGGCCTTTCCTCAATGCATGGGCACAGAGAGAACGTGTGAGTGAGAGCTTCTAAGGGCACTAATCCTATCGGATCAGCGCCCGCCCCCTCATTTAACTTTAAATACTTCCTTAGAGGTCCTGTCTCCAAAGGAAGCCACACTGGGGGTTAGGGCTTCTGAGGAGGACACAAACCTTCGGTCCTTAACACAGCCATTTCATTTCCACTTATTACCACCTCCCTGCTCTGAATTCTACTATTCACACCCCACTGAGAGAGAAACTGCTGGTGGTGAAAACAAAGCTTCCTCCCTCCTACAGGGGATAGAGAGTAAAGACACATGTGAAAAACATATTCACTCAAACTGCAAATATTTACACACTTGGCCAAGCCTTTGCTGATGGTCCCACACAAATGCAAACAGACACTCCAGAGGCTTTATTACTGCCTTCTTAGTTCACTGAGCTAAACATAGTGGCCACCGAAATACATTTATTAGTAGTATGATCAGAATTTGTTTTGTTCATCAGACAAAATCATTGTAGGATCAGGAGCCTGTGAACCACAGAAACACCACAGGGGAAGCCTAAGCTGGTGGCTTTTCCTCATTTCTTTCACAGAATCTACATCACTTTTCCCCCTTAATCGTATGATTTTTTTTTAACTACATAAAAATGTTTTATTGAAGGTGAATCAGAAACTCAGAAGACAACAAAAACCACCCACATTCCTCCTCTGCCAAGGAGATAACTACTATGACATTTCATTTGTTTCCCTTCAACGTTCATATGTTGAATATATAGAGATATTATTAATATTATTATTGTTATTTTAGAAAACTGGGATCAAGCGTGGATTGTATCCTCCTTTTTTTATTATATATCATGCTGATATCATGCTGATATAATATATATGTATATATATCATGCTGATATATAATAATAAACATTAGCGTTGGTTTTAATGTGTACTCACTCTACTGTTTCATTATATGGATGTCTTATAAGTTATGTACATTCCTATTGATACACATTTAAATTCTTTCTAATTTTTCACTTTTATAAGCAGAGCGGAAACAAGCAGTCTGGTAACTAAATATTTGTCCTCAGTCATGCTTTCTTTCTCAGGATAAATTCCTAGAGCCAGTATTTCTGAATTAATGGATATACACAGTTTTGCTAGTATTGTTACATGTCCTTAAATTGCACACATATATATTTCACTATCAAAATGGAGAGTTCTTTCCTCTCTTTCCTTGATCCTTGTTGGAAGAGATCTTTGGAAAGACAGAGGGAATAGTCAGAGGTTTTTTTTAAATAGAACAACACATCAATGTTATACTAAGAATTAATTGATTATTACATTGGAATTACATCACATATATTTAACTAACTTGAATTCAACTCTTTCATTAAGTACAAAACATTATCGATTTTAAGAGCCACTGTTATTTTATGTAAAATTAAGAAATAAAAAAAATAAAGCACTTCCAGTTAAGCACTACCCACTGCCATAATACTCTTATTATGGCATTAATTTGTCGCAGCATTCCTTGTTTGAAATTTCCTTCATCTATTTTGAGTGATTTGGCAATTTCTCTTACCTTTTGGTGGTATATAAAATGAATCCTTTTGCACATATCTCAGTGACAAAATGCAATACAGCCTCAAGAAACTTTTGGGTTTTCTTTTTAGAGGTTTAGGAAAGATTTGGTAGTGCCTTTGCAAGAAAATACGATACTGGAGTCATTCCCCAAAGACAAGGATTAGCTTCACTAATACCCTCTCTCCACCCCATGGCTGTCTGGAGGCCTTTCTGCGCTCACAGAAACTTTCCATTTTAAGGCCAAATCATATCATAGCATAATCTTTTTGAAGACATTTTAAGTGGCAATTAAAATCAACATGTGAGGGACCGGCTGTGTGCGTAACTCCGTTGAAATGACGACAACAGGAGCAGCTCCGGCCAAGTTTGTGTGGGCACAGGGAAAAGAATGTACACACAAAGAGCGAACACAAAATGCCAACTACGGACACGAGTCATTAATAATGTGCCAATATTGGTTCATGAATTGTAACAAAGGTACCACACAAATACAAGACCTTAATAACGGGGGGTGGGGGTGTTGTTTGGACAGGGGCATATGGGAACTCTGTACTTTCCGCTCAATTTTTCAGCAAATCGAAAACTGCTCAAAAATTGTCTATTAATTTAAAAGCACATAACCTTAAAAACCCATCAGGCAAAAACAACCACTGTTCACTGTTCAGTGGTTAAACTTCTAGTCTTGTTTTATGCAAATGTATGTTGAATGAGAGCACCCTGATTTAGGTCATGCGCATTTGTAAGAGCTTCATTACAAGGGGCCAAATTTTCCCCCAGAAAGATATTAAATTCCGTCCCCCACAGAGAACATGACTGCCCACCTCCCTGTACCAAACACCGATACTCCACCCAGGTCCAGAGGCAACCACGTGGCTTCTTAACATTTGTTTTATTTCCTCCCGCAAGTGTCTGGAGCTTAGGACCCGCTGTCGTCTGTACCTAGTTGTACGGGAGGGTACAGGAGATGGAGTTCACCTTGGCTGCAGCAGCTGAGCCCCAGGCCTGGCTATCTCCAAAGACCGCAGCTGCAGAAAATCTCAGAAATGGAAACCAGGAGGACCTTGAGGCAGAGGAGGTCTGGCTTTTCTCTGGGATGGGATTTTTGTCAGTAAAACTGTTGAGTCTTATAAGGTTCAACTCCTCACACTCCCACCTCTGCCCCAAACTCTGGCCCTCCTGGGACAATACCAGTCAAAGTCAATTCTGTAGAGTAGCACACACAATTCTAGCCCGAAGGCAAGACGCCCAGAGGTTGGGAGAGCAAGGCAGGCATCAGACTGACATTTTGGGATCACAGACCTGACTATATATGATCCTGGATAAATAATCTTCCCCAAACTGTAAGGTTAAAAATAATCCAAATCCTCAAGAGTGTTGGGAAGAAACCTAAAACAGAGCAATGGAGACTGTAAACTCCACTGCTGGCATACAGATCCCGACCCAACACTTCGTAGCTGTGTCACCTGGAACAAGTTACTTAACCTCTCTGAGCCTCAGTTTCCTGATTTGTAAAATGGGCATAGTAATGCTCACGTCATAAAATTCTTGGAGGAATTAAGTGAGAAAATCCATGTAAAGTGCTTAGTATATTATCAACCCTCCATAAAAGAATTTGTTATGAATATTCAAGAGCCATTAGGTACCAGTGAAGGTCCCCCTTTTGCATATGGGGTGACTGAAGCCCAGATAAGGTAACGTCTTGTTCAAAGTCACACAGGGATCCTGCCTGGAAGTTTGGCTTCTGAAGCCCCAATCCAACGCCCTTTTGGCTGAACCCCAACGGCCCCTCTTGCAGGATGCAAAGTGCTGAGACCATGACCCTCTGCCACTTCCTTGGCTCGGTTTCACCTCTGGGGACCTAATGAAACACGGGGTGGGTGTGGTGCAGTCAGCATCTCAGACGGTAGCTCTCCAGCAGAAACATTATTTACGACCTGAGTCTATTCAGCACAAAATGTAATCAATGGATCAATATTGTGACACAACTGTCAGAAAGCCGGGGACTGGCTGGGAGGCACCTGGTTGCTAAGAATGTTCTTATCTGTTCAGTTTCTCCTTTGGGAAACTTTTCTAGTTTCTCCTTTTGGGTCTTAAAGAGCCAGAGTCCCAAAGTGGGGACCAGGAAGTGGGGACCATGGATGCCCTGGGAGGGGCAGCTGGACTCGAATTCACAGAAAACCCGAAAACCTTTTGCATTCATCTCTTGTCACTCCCTAAAAGGACGGCTAGCTGTTTATATTCTCTGAGGATCGCTGTGGAGTCCCAACTCCGCACTTTTGGTCACTAGGGTCCCCCCACCTGGAGAACCATCCCCCGCCAGATCTTTCCAGCTTGTCTCTCCGCTTCCACTCTGACTTCCCCTCCCCGGGTTCACAGAATGACCCCAATAGGGGGCGCTATGCCGCACTGCCCAGAACCCTTTGAAGCAGGAAGGGTTTATTTCCTGAGCTATCGGTGGAGAGCTGCGTTGCCCAGGGTCGCGGTCCCTTTCCAAGACAGCTGGTATAGAGACTGGTCATTGCAAGCCTCCTCGCCCCATCTGGAATAACTCTGAAGGCCGACCCCTGGTTCAGAGCTTCTGATGGGGTCAGCTGAGCCCTGCTTTGGGATATATTGTACCCCAACGTCTCCTTTTGCCCAGTCTCGCTTCCTTCACTTCCTTTCTATGAGTGTAGACCCCAAGAGTACCCCTAATAAATTTCCTGCCACTGTTCTCTGTCTCAAAGCCTGTTCCTTGAGAACCCAACAGCCGGAGTGATCCTTTTACACATAGATCTAATTGTGTTGCTTCTCCATTTAAAATCCTCCTATGGCTTCCCTTGGCACTTAGAACAAGATTCAAATTCCTCAGAAGGCTTGTCAGGCTTCCAGATCAGTGCTGTCCAATAAAACTATCACGCAAGCTGTACATATCTGTACTGCATTAAAAAAAGTAAAAAAAAGAAAATCAGGTGAAACTAATTTCAAGAACATATTTTATGTAACCTAATATCAAAAACATCCCCATTCGCATGTATAATCAAAATAAAAATATGAATATTTTACATTCTTATTTTTTTCATACTAGGTCCCTGGAATCTGGTGTGTTTTTGCAATTATAGCACATCTCAATTCAGACTTGCCACATTTCAAGTGCTCAATAGCCAACCCGTGGTTAATGGCTACGAAAGCGAAAGCGGGCATGGGGGCTCTGCTTCCCGCCCACTCTCATCTCTACTATGGTCCCTGCTGCTACCTGTGCTCACACCTCCCCGCTTCTCTCTGCACTCCTTGTATACACCAACCCCATTTGTGCCTTGGAGACTCTGCACCTTCTGTATCCTCTGCCTGAAGGTACGTTGCACAGCTGGCTCCTTCTTCTCACTTAGGTCTCAACTCAAATGTCACCTCCTCTGAGAGGCCTTTTCCTGATAATTTTATCTAAAGAAGTTTCCTTCCCCCACCATCATCAATTAACAACTCCTGCCAGCTTATTTTCTGCATAGCACTTATCACCTTCTGAAATGATCACAGTTAATGCTTGTCTATGCATTTTGTTGTGTGCCTTCCTCTGCCAAAAGATAAACTCCAGGAGGCCAGAGATTTGGGATTTGGGAGCTGTTTTATTCAATGTTGCATTGCTGCGTGGACCCAGGACAGTCTGTCATTAACAGGAAGGAGGCTAACAGTTTTTGTAGGTATGCATATGTGCCACACACACAATGAGCACTCACACTTGGGTCTAACAAACATTTCTGCCTTCATGGAGCTTATATTCTAACGGGTAAAAAGGACAATAAAATAAATAATGTATATATACAAGTAAAATGGTGATCAGTACTATGGAGAAAAATCAGGGGACGTGAATTAGAGAGTGTCAGGGGGTGAAGTTGCCATTTTAAATGGGGTGGGGTCATGGGAGTCCTAGATAAGAAGGTGGCATTTGAGTAAAGACTTGAGGCGGTCAGGGGATGAGCCACATGGATATCTGAGGAAACAGTGTTTCAGACAGAGGGGTTAGCATGTGCAAAGGCCCTGAGGTTGGAGCATATGTGACAAATTTGAAAAAGACAGAGGTTAGTGTGGCTAGAGAAAATGAGCAAGGAGGAGAGTGATAGGAGATGAGGTTAGAAGTGGGTGCAAGTTGGGAATCTTATATGACTTGGTAAGCAATTCCAAGGACTTTAGTTTTTACTCAGAGCATATGGGAGGCCACTGGAGTATTCTGAGCAGAGAATAACGTTTTTACAGCATTCTGGCTACTGCTTTCAGAATATACTGAAGGGAGCAAGGGTACAGGTGGGAGACTATTAGAATAATCCAAGTAAGAAACTAAGGTGGAGCAGACCAGGTCCAAGACTGCAACAGATACTGCCAGTTTTTAACAAATTCCATTCTCCCTTTCTTCTATACTGTGTTTCCCTGAAAATAAGACCTAACCGGAAAATAAGCCTAGCATGAATTTTCAGGATGACATACCCTAAACAGAAGTCCTAATGCTTTTTTTGGAGCAAAACTTAATGTAAGACCCGGTCTTATTTTCAGGGAAACACGGTAGTAATAGCTGATCACATGGCTGTCCCACTGGGGACTACATTTCCCAGCCTCCCGTGGGGCAAGATGGGACCATGTGTCTAAATTTTAACCAATGGAATGTGAATGAAAGTAATGTGTTTAACATCGCTACCTTTACTTAAAAGAAAATTGTGCACTGTGTTATTTTTCTTCCTCCCCCTTTGTACAAAGGCATGAGATGCAGTTGGATGCAACTGAACCATGCACATGAGGACAAAGCTACAGAAGAAACCTGGGTACCTGAATGAGGGTGTGGAGCAAAGCCTGGCATATTCTGAACCAATCACTCACCTCAGGATTGTTTCATGAATAAGAAAGAAACTTGTCTTCTTTAACCCACTGCATTTGGGGTTCTTTGTTACAGCAGCTTAACCTTTACCTCAACTAATACACAGACTTTTATGGCCAATTTAGCGGTATCAGGAGTGAATTACAGCACAGTGTGGAATAGGAAACAACCTAACATGTAATACGCAACCATCTCCATCCTTAAAGCTCTTTAACTAAGACCCTGCAGGGAGTTCTCACAGACTGTCTTTCCCATTAGGTCCCTGCCTGATATCTTTTCCGTTTATACATTCACACTCCCCCTGCTGTACACACTTTGCCCGTTTCCCCATGCGAGGGGACGTCTACAAAATTCTATTTCATTTTGTTAAGCAAATGAATACTTTTTCCATCTCCATTGCAGACAAGCTCCAGGACCTTCCTTGGCATTACTCAAAATTCTTGGTGGGGTATCCTCAGAAAAGAAAGACGCATCTAGCTCAGGTCTCCCTCTTAACACTAAGAATTAGCAGACATTTTTAAAATCACAGTTTTCCTGTCATTTGTCTCATAGTAAATTTGTTGGTAGTTCTTCCTTCCCTAAAAACACCCTCAATAAGCAGAAGGGAAGGGGAACGGGGTGATGCAGGAGAAAATATACTTTCCTCTGGCCTGAGAAAACCTTAGCGTTTGCTCCTGGGGTTTTAGATTTCATTTCCCATTTACTCAGATGCAAATATTTATACAATGGGCACCCCTAGATATGCATCCATATGGTTCTTTCTCACGTACACACACTCAGGCACGCACAGACATACAGACAGCTGAGTTATGCAAAAGACCCTGGGCTGTCCATTCTGTTCTTTCCTGCTTTCAAACGCCAGCTCCCAAATATGCTCCCCTAGTCACCAGCTCTGTGTCCTTGCCACTCACTGATACTTTGGGTGTCTCACCAAAATTCACAATGCAGTCATTTTGCTGTCTCATTTCCTCCCTGCTTTTATGGGCTGTTACGTTCATTAATGATACTGTGAAATGAGTTGTAAAATGCATCAGAAACAAGGCCCCGGGTTGGTGACAGTCAGGCTTTGCTATCATATCAGACAGGGCCATCTTCTCCCCATGAGATGGCCGTGGTCGGCCAAGTGTCCACACCACATCACCCCTGGCAAAGTCAATGGAGGTAACATGGCACATGGGATTGTGGAGAAGGTCTCCAAGGCCCAGCTCAGGATCTGACCAGAATTAACCCCTGCTGCCTCCTGGGGAGGGAGGGGGGGAGGGAATGGAGGGGAATTAGTGAGGTTTTACATGTGTTTTTTTGTGCATCTCTGTATAGACACATGTGGATGCATATTTTGTATTGACTGGGTGAGTTGTTATATGCTTACAAATAGTGTGTGAGAGAGAGAGTGTGTGTGTGTGTGTGTGTGTGTGTGTGTGTGTATTTATATATTATTGGTCCCTGCTCATTTCTCCAGCCCATCTCACACAGTTTTTCTTCCGCTCTATGTTCTAATCACATGCTCCTCTTAAATTCCTTAATTCTCTCCAATCTCTCTTCCCTCTCTCTGACATTCTCTTTGCTTCTTTCTTTGTCTCTCTTATTCTGTGTGTCCCTTTCTCTTACCCTGCTTCTCTGTCCCTCCCTTTCTCTCCCCACCCACCAACCTTCTTCCTCTCTCTCTCTCTCTCTCTCTCGCTCTCGCTCTCGCCAGGGGCACGGGATCTTCATTCAAGACTCATGGAACCCCCATCACTCCTTGGAGCCCTCGCCCTCTGCTCCCCATCGCTGGTGAGGTTGGTACCCTGTCCATCCCTTGTCACACGCCAACACATGCCTCTCCATCGGTTGCAAACATCTGACTCACCACGAAGACGCCTTCACTGTAGCTTGGCCTCAGGGTGGAGCGGGTACAAGATAACGGAGCCTTTGGTATGGCCACACTGAATCCCTCGTAGCATAATAATCCAGAGAAATCCTTGTCCCTTCCTCTCCTGGAGTTACATTATCAAGACACCCCTTTTGTTAGCATAGCTTTGTTATGTACCTGATATTGTTTCTATACACTTATTTAGACGCATATTCATTTCTACGTGCACACTTACTTCTGTAAACACGTGTGGGCTGCTGCTTCCCACAGTATGTGTGCTACATCATTTTAAAATACATTGGGTACATGGATGTGACCCTGTGTGTATGTGGGCATATTTATGAGAGGATATCTGTGTATTAAAGTGTTTCT
Source organism: Rhinolophus sinicus (assembly GCF_036562045.2). Lineage (NCBI taxonomy): Eukaryota > Metazoa > Chordata > Mammalia > Chiroptera > Rhinolophidae > Rhinolophus > Rhinolophus sinicus. Next base: position 27,357,670 of record NC_133765.1, on the reverse strand, counting down.
TCTAGGCCTGGAACTATCCAAGACTCCATATGATCTCACAAGGACCTTACAATATAGGTAATGCAATCTGCATTTTATAAGGAGGAAATTCAGGCCTAGAGCGGAAAGTCTTTTAGCCAAAGTGACATAGCTACAAACTTAAGTTATTTGTTGGTGGTACCACCTCCATTCCCACACACATCCCCTTTACCACTTGTGGGGACAGAGCCAGGAGTGCAGTTTCCAGGCTCTCTGCCTCATGTGGAAAGGTGCTCACTCGGGTAGTAAATGGCCATCAACTGTGGCTAGTTGGCCGTCAGCTGTAGCCAGTAAGCCATTGGTCCCTAATGTAACTGCTGTGGCTACGCTAGCAGCAAATGGGGGCTAGCAAGAAGATGGTGGCTGAACTAGCAAGAGCGGATTACAGTTAGCATGGAGGATTGCAGCTAGCAAGTGGGGTCGGTCGGCAGAGATAAGTGGATGGCGGGTCACGGATAGTGTGGCTCCTGCTTCTTATGTCTCCAACCCAGCCCCAGAGAGACTATAGTAGTATGACTCCCCTATCTATGGCTCTGTGGGTGTTCATTTTTGGCCTCACCATGTCCTGTGTGCTTATGTGGGGAGCGGGACCAGAGACCCTGCATGACACCCTGCATGACACCCTGCATGACACCAGTACACACATCACCCAACCACTGAAGATGCTGTCTGCTAACAGCTCACCACTGCTCACCCTGCTCAAAGATGCCCGGAAGTCTGCGTCCCTTCCCGGGGGATGATGTGGGGCCAATCATGGACGGATGTGGGGGTGTAAGCGCCCACCAGCTGTTACCTTACGGGACAAGGAGAGAGAGAGAAGCAGATTAAGGCAGAGGCACATGTCATTTCAGGACAAAGAGAGTCTGAATCCCCATCTTTGGCTCGGCTTTTCAGGATCTTGATCTACATATATTTTTTAAATTTGTATTAAATTTATTGAGGTGACGTTGGTTAGTAAAATTATGTAGGTTTTGAGTGTACATTTCTATACTACATCATCTATATATTGCACTGTGTGTTCACCACACAGAGTCAGTTCTCCTTCCAGCACCATATACTCATATTTGACCTCCTTGATCTACATATTAGTGAACAGAATTGGAACCTAGGTTCTGGCCAACTACAAAGCCTGGGGACTGTCTTCCACGCCACACTGCATCCTCCCCTGGTGTTTGTGTTACAACTCATGTTCAGCGGGGCTGGTTTTCCTATACCTTTCTCCAGAGGCAGCAATGAATGGGAATCGTTTGTTTGTCTAAAAGCGGAGTGGAAGCTAACTGTTTTAGACTGTGAAGCAGTGTAATGGACACTGCGCCTGTTACATTACATTTTATGGTTTTATAGCAATTACACTGCATTTTATGGTGTCATAACATATTACATTTTATGGCTTAATATCAGCTTTAATACAAGACACCACGGCCAGCGAGAATTTTAAAAAGGGGAGGCTTCTCCTGGTGGGATGGTAATGGGCTTTCTGCATGACAACACGCCTTCCAGCAGGAGGCTGGGGAAGGTGAAGCAGGGACCAGATCTCCCTCAAGCCTCCATACTACCTCATCCTGTGCCCCTCAGTCAAGCCTGGCTTTCTCGCTAGGGGTCCTTGCGCAGACTAGTTGAACAGATGCTCTGGGTTTCCAGCATCTCTCCCGCACCCATTTCCTTCTCCACACAACAGACAGGATGAGCTTTCTCCAGCACAAAGCTGATCTGACACCACCCTGCTAAAACCCCTCTAGAACTTCCCATTGCCTTCAGAGCCAAGTCCATACACAAGTCCAAACTCAGCCTGTGGTTTGAGGAGCTGCATGTTCTGATTCTCAGCCACGGCTCATCCACCCCCCAGCCCCATGCATCCTATGCGAAAGCCACAACGAGCCTCCTGCCATTCCCAAATGTGCTGTGCCCCTTTTCACTCTCATGGCTTTGCACATGCTGTTCCTTCTGCCTGGAATCCCTTCCTGGATCTTTCTCTTTCTTTGCATTCATTCAACGAGTATTTATCGAGCACCTATAATGCCGGGCATTGTTTGGACTGCTAGGGATGCAACAGTAAATGAAACACTTAAAGTCTCTGCTCTCATGAAGCTCACCTCCTAATGGGGAGAGGTGACATTGCATCAGCTGTTCAAAACTCAGCTCATGTCACCTCCTCCAGGAAACTTGTTCTGATAGCCCAGATAGTGAGGTATGCATTCCATGCCAGTGCAAGAACACTTAGCATCACCATCGTAGTATCTGTCCCCCTCTCTGCCTTCCCCGAAGGCAGAGACAATGCCTTACCCATCTTTAATTTTGCATTGCCTTCACCAAGCAAAGTTCCTGGTCCTTGGAAGTTAACCATAAGGTGAATGAATAAAGCAAGAGAGAATAAATGATTAGTGTGATTTAGGGGTGCCAGTGAGAGTCCACCCCCACCACAAAACATCTCCTGCACAGATGCCTCAAATCCTGCCAGCAGGAATTCATTACTTTGGGTTAAGCATAGTCCACTCCCAGCAGCTCTTCTGAATGCAAATGGCTCTGAGAGTAAGATGTTTGCATGAATTATTCCATCAGAACACTTGGGAGCTGCTTGGAGAGCACAAGACTTAAGTGAGCTGCTGCACTGGGAAATAAAGAGAGGAGAAAAGAAAGGGGGCTTTGCCCAGGGTTCAGGCCTGTCTGAGCTCAAGAAATTGGTTGCGCATGTCGACAAATACATTGACTAAAAAGCTCTGGCAATCTTAGTGCTATCAGAGAGGTGGTATAAGGCAATGAAAACAGCTCTGGGCTAGGCACCATGTTCCAGCTCTGGTTCTACTACTGATTCGCTGAGCAAACTTGGGCAAGACCTTTAGCCTTCCTGGGCCTCAGTTTCATGAACTATAAAACAAAGAGGTTAGGCAAGATATGATCAGAGCCTTTCAGGAGTTAGCAGAGTTCAGTAGTTCAAATTCCAGCATTGCCTTCACCAGCTGTGACCTTGGACATGCCTTGGTTTTGTCATCTATAAAATGGGTCGAAGTATAAAAAAGATACATTCCTCAGAGGCTTGTGTAAGGATATAATAAGTTTATATGGATAAAGCAATTAACACAGAAGCTGGGATATCATAAGCACCCTATAAATGTCACTTATTATTAAACAAGCCAAAGGGTCAACATTGCAATTTCTGCAAACCACAGAAGACCAGAGCTGGAAAAGACTCTAACAAAAATAATAGCAGACCCGTAATCAGGGGCTCACCATGTGCCAGGCACTGTGCCAAGGGCTTTATAAACACTGTCTCCTGTGAGCCTCATAGGAACCCTGTCACACAGGCTACTTGGTGAATTCTGGATTCTCCAATCAAGCCCAGAGCAGGTGAGTAATGGGCCCAGGTACACACAGATGGTAAGTGGCATGGCCAGGGTTCAAGCCAGGATCTACTTGATGCCAAAGCTTTTCATCCAATATGGTACATTTTCAGCCATTCTTTCTTCAAATATTTTTCAATCCCACCTTTCTCTCCTCTCCCTCAGGGACTCCAATTACACATACCTTATGCTGTTTAATGTCCCATAGCTGACTGATGCTCTGTTCTTTTTTATTATTTTTTTTATCTGTGTGTTAGACCTTCAATAGTTCCTATTATTAAGTCTTCAAGTTCATTAATCTTTTCTTCTGCTGTATCTAATCGGATATTAATCCCATTCAGTGTATTTTTCATCTCATACATGTCGTTTTCATCTCCAGAAGTTCAATTTGGGTCTTTTCTATGTCTTCTGTATCTTTACCTAAGATTTTCTACTTATAGAGTACAGTTAGAATAATTGTTTTAATGTCTTTGTTAGCTAATTCTGTATCCATTCTGAGCCAGTTTCAATTGACTGATATTCCTCCTCATTATGGAGTGAGTATGTGACCCAATTGTGGCCAATGCGTTGTAAGAAGAACTCTGCAGGGAGACACGTGGGAAAGGTTTCCCCACTCTTAGGAAAGAAGCCCATTTCTCTGGATGTGACCATTTCTGGATGGGACACCAGGAACTGCTGCCTTTATTGAATACTTACAGTGTACCAGACCTGTGGTAAATGTCTGAGGTCATGTGATCCTAACAGAACACCTCTGAAGTATTTATTACTGTGCTGCCCATTTTACAGAGAAGGAAACTGAGGTTCAGAGTGGTGAATGCCCTTTCCCAAGGTTACACGGGTAACACAGGGCAGAGATGGGATTGGAAGCCAGGTCTCTCGGATTGCAAAACTAGTGACCTTAAAATTCTATTCTATGCTGCCTCTTCGTAAAAAAAAAAAAATCCTGAGCCAGATGAGGCCCTTTCCTCTCACTGATCCATATTCATGTTTCTCAGAGCCAAGTAATTGGGGCTGCCAAAGGATGCCGAGAAGCCATCCTAATGAGCTTGCTCAGCTCCTGAAACTGCATAACCTGCTGGGCCGTGGGGCCTCTTCTGTCAATATTGACGTCTGTCTGAGACACTCGGAACCTTCCATGGTCGGAGGAGCAGCTGCTGCTGAGATTTAAAGGGAGAAATGAAAAAGAAAAAAATACAGATCCTCTCAACAAACCTACCACTTGTCAAGGCAGACCCCACAAACCCCTGTGCATCTGGGGAAACTGGGGAGGACAAGGCTAGATTAGTTGCCAGCTGACCTGCAAAGTGCATGGCTGGGCTCCTGCACCCAGGGTCTGCCCACCTGCTTATTCAGCAGGCCCCTGGAGAGCTGGGGAATCTGCTCTGGCCAGGAGAGGGTGCCTCCTTGCCAGGTGTGCTTCTGGGGGAGCTGAGATTCTAAGTTCCTGGACCTGCTCACGTGCACTGCCCACCCAGCCTGCAGCCCTCTGGAGGGCTAAAGACATGTTCCGGAAGGGCATATTTCTAGGGGGTAAGAAATCACGTGTTGGAACAAGTCCTCCTTTCAAGAAGGATGGTACAAGGGAAGGGGTACGGGCTATGGAGTCGTACAGTCCTGGATTTGAATCCCATAATAAGCAAGTTATCCTCTCTGGCAAATGGGATTTATTCACTCCACAAATATCCAGGCATCTGGAGGCAATGACAGTACAAGGTCACAGGGATATCAATAAAATGCCAAGCAGAGAGCCTGGCATGTCCTCAAGCAATGCAGACACTCCAGCTGCTTCAAGCAGGTGTCACCACCCCATGGCTGTCTTGTCCATAAGGCAGTAACATGGCTGTGTAAAAAGAGCCTTAGAGACAGTTTGCCATCCAGCTCTGGCACAGACACTGTCACACAACCTTGAGCCATTATTCCGCGGGATGGTTAATTTCATGTGTCAACACGACTGGGCCACAGGGTGCCCAGACATTTCACCAAACATTGTTCCAGGGGGTTATGTAAGGGTATTTCTGTATGAGATTAACATTTGCACCAGTAGTCTCAATTAAGCAGATTGCCCTCCCAAACGTGGGTGGGCCTCATTCAATCAATTAAATCCCTGAATAGAATAAAAGGCTGAGTGGGAGGGAACTGCTTTTGCCTGACTGTTGGAGCTGGGATATTGGTCTTTTCCTGCCATCAGACTTGGACTGAAACAGCCGTGCTTCTTGGATCTTGAGCCTCGTGGCTTTTGAACTGGAACTTACAACTTTGGTTCTTCTGGTTCTCAGGCCTTTGGACTCAGACAGGAACTACACATAGTCTCTTCTGGGTCTTCAATTTGCCAACTGAAAATCATGGGACGTCTTGGCCTCCATAATTGTGTGAGCCAATTCCTTATTTTATATATAGAGGGTGCCGGAAAAGTGTATACACATTTTAAGAAAGGAAAAAACTGTATTAAAATTGTCATACTCTTACCCTCTCATTTGTTTGTCTTGTTCTTTTGTTGTTTTTGGTTTATATACCACATATCAGTGAAATCACATGGTTCTCTGCTTTTTCTGTCTGACTTATTTCGCTCAGCATTACTCTCTCAAGATCCATCCATGTTGTCACAAATGTTCCTATATCATCTTTTCTTACTGCCAAATAGTATTCCATTGTGTATATATACCACAACTTCTTTATCCATTCATCTATCGAAGGTGATGAACACACAATAGGATTTATAGATGATGTAATACAGAATTGTGCACCTGAAATCTATGTAATTTTACTAACAATTGTCACCCCAATAAATTTAATAAAATAAAATTAAAAAATAAATTGTCATACTCAATATATACTGATCACAAAAGATGAATACAAGTCACGTTTGACTTCTGCAATGACAAGAGGTGCTCAAAGTGGTTACCGTCAGCGTCCAGACACTTCTGATGACGGCGCACTACTGCTTGAGCAACGTTGCCCAAAGTGTCCTCTTGCCTACATTTTTTTGGCACCCTCAGTATATCCTATTGGTTGATTCTCTGGAGAACCCTGATAAGACATCTCACTTCCCTAATTCTGTTTCATCACCTATAAACTTAGTGGAATTGTGAGGACAGGCAATTACAGTATCAATTACAATATAGTTTGCAATGTGCTATGAAATGGGTAAGTGTCGGGGGCTCGGGAGCCCAAAGGAACACATGATCCACTCTTAAATAATAGCTTCTTATAGGAAGAGAGTAGATAGATGAGTAGTTGATACCAGAAGAGGGTATGGAAAGGGTTTTACAGGAAGCGGGAACAGCATATGCAAAGGCCAGGAGGCCAAATAGTGTGTGGTCTTATTGGAACACTCAACATAGCTCGATATGTCTCGTGGCAGGTCGCAGGGCCCTCTTGTGTCACATTAATAGCTTGGGCTTTATCTTGAAGGCAGCGGGAAGCCACTGAAAACTTTTTAGGCACAGCAGTGACATGCATCTGTGGGGCTTTAAACAATGTATTTTAACCTCGCTGATTATCACTCTCCTTGCCACTGACATGAAATAGCTCCCTCCACCTGTCTCACTGCATCTTTGTGAAGATCGGATGCAGTTATGTACCGTCAAGTGCTTTGTAACTCATTGCGTCCTTGGCAAATAGAAGGCAGGATTCTCAACCAATAAGTCAATATTGTTATATCAACTTCAAGGCTTTTGTGTCCCTATCAGTTTCTCTAACCAACGCCACAAGTCAAATAAGATAATGGGGTCGGAATTTACTTGGCAAACTCTACAGCTTTTGATTAAAGGCGGAGATTTGTTAGTTGCTTCCCTAGCATCTGTGTTAATTTGGGTCTTCCAAGAAAAAGATGCTAAAATGGGGTGAAACATGCAAGAGGTTTATTAGGGGCAATGTCTGTGAGAGATGGGGCGGGAGCCAGGAGAGGCAGGGAGAGCCATCATCTCGATGCAAGTCTGATCCCACGTGAAGGGTAGAGAGAGGAAAGAAAGAGAGTGGATGGGAGCATCTTAGATTGCTATGCCATTCAGCGAGGCCACTAGGGAGTCGGTGAGCCAAAGTCACCTGTCGGGGGAGTCCCATGTCTCCTGGGAATGAGTCTGCCTTAGTATTCCTTCTGCACTCAGCCACTGGCTGGGTGTAAGGGGGCAGGTGACCTCTGCACAGACATGGTGATGGATTTCAGAGCACAGCAGCTGAGACCCTCAATCCATGATGCTTCCTGCACCCAGAGATCTGAGAGGTGCATGCCCCTGGTCATCACAGTATCCATTAACCCTTTTGTGACTACGACCCTGATTTTTTTTAGTAATCTGTTCCTTTTCTGCTCTCACCCCACATGATCCAGGCCTGAGATCCAGGCTGCACCTATAGCTTGAATAAAACCTAGATGAGTTGGATATTTGTGCTGCATAGACCCCAAATCCCCACTCCCCAAAATTACGTGAGCTAGGATGTCAGTCCAAAGATCAGTAAGGAGCAACAGTGGCCTAATTCATTTGATCAAACCAGTGAACAAAGACATAGGATCTGGTTCCCATGTGAATATGTGGGCCCCAAATTATTCAAATTATTTTACTGGACTGTGTGCGGAAGATGTCTGTCCTGTGACTGCCCAACCACAGAGACTCCCTCCATCCCCTGGCTAAGAGATGGGCCCAGGCAACCTTCTTCTTGGCCCACGGTCGATTGGACCACTCCTGATTAGATCTAACCCACCTGATCCCATCTGATTCAAGGCAGCCAGTGATGGACTGACTTGTGACCACACAGACCTTAACCTGGTGAAAAAGAGATGGTTTCAACCATTCAGTCTCTTTCCTGGAAATTTGGACTAAGGTGGACCCAGAGACTGAAATTTGGACTAAGATGTGCCCAGAGACAGATGTTGGCATTGAAGTAGCAAGGTCACGAGGTTGACTTCTGGCCGGGGAGGTTCTGATGGGCCAGGAGCAGGAAGAGGTAGGTTCTAAGGAAGCAGAACCGTGCATAAGCACAAGGCACAGTAAGTGGAAAGGGCACAAAGGGAACCTGCGGAGGAAAGAGGCCAGGCCAGGAGAGAACCCAGCTGCTCTGGGACCTGCTTTACTACCCAAATGTTTCCATCCCATTGCTGGCTACAATTCACAGATACCCCTTTTGGAAATAACGTTTTCTTTCCTGAACAGAAAAAGTAATGCATTATCACAGGGGGGGGGGGGGAAATCAAGAAAGCAAAAGCTCAGAGAGGAATATAAAAATAACCCCCGTTCTCATCTTCTCAGAGCATCGCATTTTCTTCTAGTCTTTCTTTCCAGGCTCCCATAGCCACATATATTCGTTCTCCATAAAACTGTGATTATACTATTCACTCAACAACCTGTCATTCTTTATGTCTTTCCCCCAGTCAATAAATATTCTTCTCTAATATGCTTTTAAATTATTTCATAGCATTCCCTCCTAAGGATATGCTGTCATTAATTTCTATAATTCCTTGTCATTGAACAATTCGGTTTTTCAAGGGAATTTTTTTCCGCTTTGCTTTTGTAAATAACGTTGCAAAGCCCACAGCTGTAGCTAAATCATTATCCCTTTATAATAAATTATTAGAAGGCAGATTTCTGGGTGAGTGGGCACATATCTCCCTTAAATCTTTTGATAGATCTTGTTAAATTACATCCAGGAAGGTTGCAAAAATTTATATACCCACCTGTAATGTATGAATGTGTTTGGCCCAAGGAGGTTTTTGATTGATTTTACCACATCCTGGAGACCATAGGGCGGGCTGACAATTAAGTTTGCGAACTTGTTGCTACGATGCTGTTAACCTTTTTTGATATCAGAGGGATTACTCATTATAAATTTGTACCAACTATACAAACTTAGTTAACCAAGTTTCCTGTTTGGAAGTGCTGAAAAGGGTATGTGAAAAAGTTAGACGACCTGAACTTTTCACCAACAATTCATGGCTCTTGCATCACGACAATGTACCAGCTCACACAGCACTGTCTGTGAGGGAGTTTCTAGCCAGTAAACAAATAACTGTATTGGAACACCCTCCCTGCTCACCTGATCTGGTCCCCAGTGACTTCTTTCTTTACCCAAAGATAAAGGAAATATTGAAAGGAAGACATTTTGATGACATTCAGGACATCAAGGGTAATATGACGATAGCTCTGATGGCCATTCCAGAAAAAGAGTTCCAAAATTGCTTTGAGGGGTGGACTAGGCGCTGGTGTCAGTGCATAGCTTCCCAAGGGGAGTCCTTTGAAAGTGACCGTAGTGATATTCAGCAATGAGGTATGTAGCACTTTTTCTAGGATGCGTTTGCGAACTTAATTGTCTGACCTCCTATCTCCACTGTGTGGCATGGTGTCGTGGTATACAGCAGGCACTCAATATGTGTTTGTTGACGTAAACTGAAGTCACAGGCATGAGTGAAGAGTCCTTTTTCTCTTGAGCTACACTGAGGGTCTTGTGCCCTTTTCAATCACCACTGGTGGCACATGACACACTTCCTGGCATGCTCTTCTTTGGGAAAACCACTTCTAATTTCATCAGGGAACACAAAACCCCTGGGCAGCAAGCAGGCAGATCTAAGCCAGAGACCCTCCCATCTTTGAGTTCATGTCCTCCCAAGAGTAGAACCTGTTCTTTCCTCTCTCTGAAACCCACTACTGAGTAGAGAAAGACAGGGAAAAAATCAGACAGATGGAGAGCTCATTAAAACAATCAATTATTTCAATGCATTTGGACGTGACAAAGGTACACCAGGGCGTGTGTGTTTTTAATAAGGCCTGTGCCGGGAGAGCAGCCGTGGGACCGACTGGCAGAGAATGAGACATTGCTTTCTAGACGGCACCTACTGTGATAATGTTACCTGCCGTTAACGCTGTGGCAGAAAATAGACACGGAATCAGAGAACGTTAAATCTGAGATAATGGGTTTTTTAATTGTTTTCAAATTTTGGATGAGCGTTTTAATTGAAGTGGTGGGGAGGTTAATATAACTTTTGTGTTTGATTATCTGGCAAGGAGAGGGGGGAATGAACAAAAGTAGGGGAAATTGAGGTAGTCTTTTTTAAAAAAAACAACCTCTCATAACACAGAGCATGATAAATTCCATTTCTCTACAATTGTTTTTATTATATGTGGCAGAAGCAAAATGATTTCTGTACATAATTAGTACCAAGATGAGAGAAATGCTGACAGTCTGAGCTTTTAAGTTAACTCTCTGCATACTGAGAAGGAAGGGAAATCGTCGTTCTTTCAATAAATTGTTATGAAGAATCCAGAAGGAGCTGGTATTTTGGAGTGGCCACTATTGACAGACGGAATGCTAGGCCCTTCCTGTATTTTCTTTTTCCATCTCACAATTACTCTATGAGAAGTTTTATTATCCCTCTTCCACAGAGGAGGGGACTGGGCTCAGAAAGTTGAAGTGACTTGCTCAAGGTCATACAGCCCGTAAGAGAAGGCTGGAGCTCTGACCCAAATCTAGTCGTCTCCAGAACAGCACAGAGTCAGAATAACAAAATGGAGTTACACCTACCTGGATTCAAATCCCCCTCTCTCATTGCCTCTATTTTATTTTCTATAAAATGGTAATAATAACGAAAAATAATAATAGCACTTACCATCGGGGCTTTGTTTTTCTTCTTTTGTTTTGAGGATTTATTGCGAAAGTGATTATCCAGTACTTGACATGGTTCCCGGAATGTAGCAAGTGCTCAATAAAACATTAGCTGTTAGTATTCACAGGACTCTGACTGCCTTAGTCTAAAACTCCTTACTATGTTCAAGGTCCTACAGGTTTAAGCAGTTGTTGAAACCTTGGTTCCCAACTTCAGGGAGTTTACAGTCTGTTGAGATAATGGACCAGGATCCCCACTTTTCCAGACTACTTCAGTCTGTGAGTGGACAGAAAGCTCGTGACCAAACACCCTCCCCCAGGTTTCCAGGATTTCCAATATTCTATTTTATCATCCAAACATGCCCACCTGCCCCTCTCCCCACCCCCACCACAGATCTCAATTCTTTATTTGCGAAAACATGATCCCTTTCAGCACCTAGAGAAGGATCTGTAATATTAGACTCCATCATCTGGAGACAGCGATGTGGGAAAAGTGAAACAGAAAGTCTTTAGCAATCATGGAAGGTTTCACTCTTCTGCATTTGGAGAAACTCTCTGGCAGGGCTTCAGGGAGCAGGTGGTCTGAGGTGCTCCGTCAACTCACTGGGGATGGAGGACCACTCCATAGCTACCGTCTCCCCAAAAATAAGACCTAGCCAGACAATCAGCATCTAATGCATTGTGGCTTTGTCTTCTCATCTCTACACCTCTCTCCATGCCGCTAGGATCCCGTCTCATCTCTTACACCTATTTCCAGCTCCCGCTTCTTCCCTGATCGGTTCTCACTGGGTCTTCTCTCCTGGTTTCTCAGTTCCTATCAGCCCCTTGATTTTCCTCTCTTCCTGCTACTCAGGGGAGTGGTCTAGACCTGCAGTTCTCTGGGATCCCCATTCTGTCTCCACTGGCTCTGCCTCACTCCCTGGAAAAGCGAATCATCGTGAATCACTTCTTCCCTGGAAGTGATTCCAAACACCAAAAGCATCCCTGACAACATGCACCGGTTCCAGCAACGGACCTTTTCAGAGGGAACAAGGTTCCAATCAATTTTCATTTCTTCCAGGTGAGAGAGGAAGTCTGTTTGGTGACTCGGGAGCCCTCCACGAACCTCCTGAAAGAATTCACTGTGGCTTCTACTTTTCTGCGCAGATGAGCTGCCGGCTTCTCTGTGAACTCAGATCTTTCTCCAAATGATTCCCAGAAACAAATGCTCCCAAAGGCAGGGGCAGGTCCTCCTCTGTGTGCTGGCATCCATGATAGAGCCACATTCATGAAAAACAATGACAAAGTAATGATGGCAATAGTAATGGTTGACCCTTAATACCTGGGAAACACTAACCAGGTGCCAGGTCCTAGACAGATATAGTAGCTTATTTTACCCTCAACACATCTCTTTGTGGTAGATACTATTCCCCCATTCTATAGAGGAGGAACACTAGGCACAGGAAGGTTAAATAACTTCCCCAAGGTCACACAGCCAGGGAGTGGGGAAGACTAGATTTCAATTCTGGCAGTCTGGCTCCAGCTAGTGAACATACACCATCTGGCCCAACACTGGGCTCGGTAGTAGGAATGTAGAAAAGAACAACAGAAGACACAGCCCCTGTCCTCATGGAGTTTATGATCTATGGGGTGGGCGAGGGCATTACACCATTACATGTATTAGGTTGGTGCAAAAGTAATTGCGGTTTAAAAGGTTAAAAATAATGGCAAAAACCGCAATAACTTTTGTACCAACCTAATACAAATCAGTACATTCTAGAAAGGGAAAAGAGCATGACAATCCCTTTGGGCTTCCTCTTAGAATGAACAAGAGCTTTAAAATTCACTTTCACGAGGACCCACAGGTAGCTTTTAGATCACAGAAGCCTGGGCTTAGACAAGCCAAGTGACTATTGTTTCTTGGGACGTGCTATGTGCCAGGTACTACATGGCACGATTTATGCCCAAACTCCCTTCAATCATTACAAAGAGGGAACTATTTTTGTCCCTTCTGATGGACAGAAAACTGGAACTCAAAGAGGTAGAGGGACTTACTCGGGACTGATATTATAGATCCAACTCTTTCTATCATATGATAGATTTCTCGACCTCAGCCCCGTTGACATGTTAGGCCAGATAATTCCTCATTGTGGGACTGTCCTGTGCATTGGTGAGCAACGTCCATGACCTCCACCCACTAGATGTCAGTAGCGCCCCCTACCCAGTTATGACAACCAAAAATGCCTCCAGGCATTTCCCAGCGTCCCCTCTGGGAAGAGAGAAATCACTCTTTTTTGAGAACCACTGCTATAGATGCCCACCCATCCCTCTCTCCAGACTCTGTTCATTCATCTCTGACTACTGAACACCTAGCACAGTATCTGTCCCATAACAGCTGCTCAACTAAAGTTCGTTATATGAAAGATGGAAGAAAGGAGGAAGGAAGGAAGACAAGAAGAGAGGGAGAAAGGGAGGGAAGGAAAGAGGGAGGCCTAGGTTCACTCAGTATTACTGAAAGTGTATAGATAAATCAACCCAAATTGATTTTGTTAGTCAAATTCTATTTGAAATACCCTGGGGAGAAGTCGGGGTTTTAGGGAGTCTTGTGAAAAATTCTTACATGACACAAGCAGTCTTCCTGTGATATGATTCAGTACACACACAACCACACATATTCACGGAGCACACACAGGCTCATGCACGCATGCGCGCGCACACACACACACACACACAGATGAAACTGCCCAGAGGGTTTGGCTTTCCTACATTAAGTTTACCTAGAGACCACCATTCAAAGTGCAGTAAGCCAAGCCATCCTTGCTGTCTCCTAGAAGAAATCCAATCATGCATTTGACAAAACACCCCAGCGATACCTCCAAGCTTCTTCATGGAACAATATTTATCAGTGATTGGTTGTTATGATGACCAAGAGGGTCCCAGTTGGTCTGGGTAGTTTGTCGCCACCCAGGCTCTCCCCATTTCCAGCTCTGCAGGATGTGGCTGATAATACCATAATCTCCTCAGCTCAGAATTTCCCTGGGCTTGGGCATAGCTTTCCCGTTTGTACATTTCAATCAACAGAAGCATCAGTGTTTCCAGGGCAGATGTTTCCTGTTGGTACTTTCTAGGTCCTGAGCGGGTGGCCCTGTTAAAGCTGTATCATTGGACAAGCCCTTCACTCGAGGTCTTTCTTCCTGGATATGAGCGAGGGGAGACAGGGAAGGCAGCATGGATGTCAAATCCAGGCAGGAGAGGATTGTGGGACCTACCGTCTTCCATGTGCTTCCAAATGAGACCAAAACGTGTCCTTGTGTTGGGTGCTTGGGGAAGAGCATGGCACATACGGGGACTCAAATCCCACTTTCAACACTTACTAGTTGAGTGACTTTGGAGGAGCTACTATAGCTCTCTTGTGTCACGGTGTCTTCATTTGTAAAATAGAGACACTAATTTTATCTGCCTCAAAGGGAGCTACATGTATTTTTGTTGGCCAGTTCCAGGAACTGTTGTGGTAGGCAGTTCTTCTTAAAGCGAATGGGAATCCTAGAAAAAGCAGTGTGATCTGCTCAGGGAGGTGAACGTCACAGTGATTTGATTTGTGACATAAGGAATTGACTTGCCAATTGACTTCTAAGTCACCTTGACTTAGAAGGGTGTGGGGCCGTGAAACTTTCTTCTGTCCACCTACTTCCTGTGATAACACAAGGGAATTCCCATGCACTCTGGACAATACCAAGGATTGGGTCACTTCCTTTATTATCTGGAGGTTGGGCTCTATGTTTTGAAAGTGCATAAACAGCAAGTTCCTGGCTCAGAACGATCTTCATGAGTTTTCCAGTGTTTTTCTAAGAACAGAGCTGGTAGGTAATTATGAAGGGTAGTGGGAACATTCTTGAGACTTCTAGAGAAGCCTGGTATTTACAGTACAAGATTTAAGACAAAACCCTGAATTTATGTTTTGCTACCACAAGTCAGTCTGTGTGACTTTGGAAGTGCCACTTAACCTCTTCAAACCACTGTGTAATGGACACTTTGGGTTATTTCTCCAGATCACTTCCCCCTGTCCCACCAAGAGCACTCACTCACATTTTCCAGTGGATAATCTTCAGCTCTATTGTTCAGCGCAGTGGAATTCATCCCAACCTCAGCTCTAGGGTGGACACTGATTTGCTTAAACCAATAAGTGCATCTATCCATCAGCCATTGTGATTGGTTGAGGGATGGACACCTGACCCAGTTCATACCAATAAGACATAAGGAGAGGATGCTGAAACAGACAAGTGTTCTGCCCTCTATGAGACATGCCAGAAGAGCTCATCTGTCTCCCTTTTGGGCTCTGTGATGTGAGGATATGAGAATAAGAGGCCACTAAGAGTCAACCTCAGGATGAAGCCAACAAAACAGCAGGCAGAATCATCCAGAAACAAAGCCATGAACTCCTGGATCAAACCATTCCTGAATCAGAATATCCCACGGCAATCTAATTATGTGAGCCAACAATCTTACCATCCCCTCCAATTTATTTTTTCCTTAGGCTAGTGTAGGTTGAATTTTCCGTTGCTTGTAACCAAAACATTCCCAACTAGCATACACTGCTTTCTCTGCCCCACTCCCTCTCCAAATTTCTGGAAGAATGAAGCAAGATAATAAGGTATGTGAAAATGGTATGTAAACTGTAAAGCACCGTACCAATTAGGTGTGATAAAAATCAAAACAACTATTATCATTGCTTCAAGGACTTCATAGCTCAGAATAATCCAATTTGCAGCAGATGTGGACTATTTCCTTTCATTCCTCTGAAATATATTAGTTTCATTATGTTGAAATTATCAGATCATACATTGATAATGGTGCTTAATGGGGCTAACAGTATTATTCTCCAATAAACAGAAATGTATATAATTATTAACTATGTTAAGATTCCTTGTATTCACTGATACTAATTACACCCACGCCTTCATCAGTGAGTCCAATCTGAGTGACAGTGGACACCCAACTCTCATGGAGAGAAATATGAGGGCTCAACATCTGCACTGACTGACAGCTGACAACCGTTGTTTGGAGAACACAGTCTCCTCAAGCTCCTTGTTGGACTATCTTCCTCTCCATCCCCCCCTCTGACATTCTACTATATTACCGCTGTCAACCTTTACAAGCCTGATCATGTTGGAAAATCGGAATACTCACCCCATTTTACAGATGAGCATAACATCGGCACAAAGAGTGAAGGAATGTCTCTAAGGTCACACAACTTGGAAGTAGCAGAATCAAAAACCAGAGCTACGGCCTTCTCTCCACTCAGCATCCCTGACTGCTACCACTGTGCGTCTCTCTACTCTCTCACAAGAAAGGATGGGCAGACACAGAAAGAAAAAAGCCCCAGATGCTCTAAAAGCTGACTTTGGTGAAAGGCTTATTAAATGTGTCTGGACAAAAGGCTGCCCCATCACTCCCTTCTTCCTTCCCTCCCACCTTTTTTTCCCACTTCCCAGAGGAACTTGATTAATCCATTAGGTTTAACCTCTCTTTAACTTCCTGATTAGTTACATTTATAAAACTCCATTTGTTTTTGCTTTCTCATCAAGCCAAGTCAACACCCCCAGAAAAAGAAATAGGCCAATTCTCAGTGCTACTGATTTACTGTAATTTCTGAAAATCAGACCGAACTGAGGAGAGACACGACTGGAATTTCAATTCCTCCTGTTCACATTGCAGGGCATCTTGCTGAATAGGAGGAAAATGTAACAGAAGAAAACTCAATAATGGCAGGATCTCAGATTTGGCCCAGGTGGCAAAATACCAAGCCTGTTAATAAAGCAGATTAATAAATTCTATAATTTCCATCTCCTGGCTGAGTAACAAAGCTACAAAGTACAACAACAACAACAACAACAACCAAAACTAAAGCTAAGAGATTATACATTTTTATTGGCAAAGGGAAATACTCAAAATGATGGTATTGGTTTCCTGTCTTCCATTTCCTCCCCTAGAGTCTGTGGTTCACACACAGCAGCTGGAGGGGATATTTAAAAATTAAATTAATTTTCATTTTGACAAAAATAATACATGGACATAGTTTAAAAGCCAAATTTGATTACAATATTTATAACAAAATTTCAGTAGTCCCCTCTACTTTCTCAAACAACGTCACTTCTCAGTCCTGTTTCACCAACCTAACTACATTCAATACTTTGAGCTGTCTTTTCTGATCTGTATCTCCACATTTTAAACCTTTTATTTTTCCTAGAGATAATAATTGCCTCTTGTTTTTATTTACTATGTACCTACCGTTCGTTTTTCCTAAAAAAAGTACAATTATAATACAAAAATCGTAGTACTATTTTGCCACATGCTCAAATGCATCATGTAATCTACCTCTTCTTTCTTCCTTCCTTCTTTCTTTCCTTCCTCCCTCCCTCCTCTTTCTCTCTTTCTCTGTCCGTGTCCTTCCTTCTTCCTTCCTTAAATTCCTGTATTGTTTACGTTAGTGAAAAATTGGAAATTTGAAGCCTTCTTTCTAAGCTTTTATTATGAAAATTTCAAAACCGGGTCAGATTCCTATCTGGTCACCTTTGGAAACGTCCACAAATCCTGACTTAGAAAAGGAGATGCTCATAAGATCATGGTATCCGGCCAATTCACACCCAAATTTCCCAACGTCCTGCAACCAGTAGTGTTACATGAATCTTAGGAGTTTCAGCTTGGACATTCCAACCTGTTAACAGTGGTGAACCCGCAAGCACAGCTCCTAAACCAGTACTTCTCAAATTATCCAAAAAAGTAATCCGTTTTCCCAATCCTTCATAAGCCAATACTTGTGTGGTCTACACTCTTTTCAACAAGATGAGTCAGCTGATCACACACTTGGATGTTGTAAAAATGTTAAATTGCTCTATAAGTTTATGAATGCTTAGCCTTGATTCCTATTTTTATCTCATCATGGCAAATAACAAACAGTTCCTGAACCAGTGTAGCCTCTATCAACATTTTTGGCCATTCATGGAGTGTGCAGCCATCATGGGTCCATGCTGTCCCGGCATCTGTTTCTTCCTCTCACTACTTCCCAGCAGCTCTTAATTCTCATCTGGGGACCCATATTGCTCTGGGGAAGATTGACACCATCCCTGGCTACAGGCACGGAACGTGTGACCTAAGAGAAGCCAATCAGTGCATTCATTCTATCCCTATAACTTCAGTGATTGATTCCAGGGTTGGCATGTGACCCAAAATGGTCCAATTGGCCGACTGGAGTGAATGTCAAAATAATTTCCTTGGAATAGTGGGTAAAGGCTACTCTCCCCCTTGGATTTGTGGTGTGTGGGTATGAGCCTGGCTCTCCAGCAGCTAATTTTGCTACCATGAGGCCAGCCCATCTGAAGACAAGGACACAAAGGATGGCAGATTTGAGAAAATGGTACTGAAAGGAAATCACAGCCCAGAATACATCATGAACCTCTGGGCCAAAATATGCCACAGCCCACCTTATAGCTCGACACATCTTTTTTGTTAAACCAGTTTGAGGTGGATTTTCTGTCTCTAGTAACTGAGAGCTTCCTTGCGATTCCTTGGTTGTGTGCATTTTGTTTTCCAACAGGAACCTATTAAGTATTTACCATGGGCCAAACACAGTGTTAAGTCTAGGAAGAATACTTCTCACAAAATAGATTGTGAAATGAGTCCAGAGAGGGATGGTGGCTAATATAGCTGGAAGCATTCAGAAATAACATCTGACTCACTTCAAGAGTCCTATATAATTTTAAGATAATATTTAAAGCTCCGATGTTTGCAATTTCTTTGCAAATTACTAACTTTGCAATTAAAAATTACAGCAATTTTAAGGTTATCCCTAGAAGGACAGCCTGACGTCTCTTTGTTACACTATCTGCTATTTTCACAATCTTTGCCATTTTTGCATATGATCGATCCATTTTTATTTTAATATTTTTAAATGGATTCACTTACAGAACTCAAATTATTTCAAGAGGAAACTTCTATAATATCACTATAAGTGGAAAACTAGCATCACATGACATGAATAGAAAGTAATCATAAAATAAATTCAATGAAATTATAAAATGTTACTGAATTCTGACTATAGTGATTTGACCAAAGCCCTGACCAGACAATCCTGTCTTTCATAAAAGGGGGAAATTAACAAGTGCTCAAAAGGTGTTAAACGCATCTGAGCACAAATACTGAGACTTCCTCTTTGCTGTGTTTAAAGGGGTTGAACGGAAATTGACAGGGATAAATCAATCACCAATAAATTTACTGTTAGTAATGTTGCTTCTGTGTATAACTGCAGTTTACCCCCTTTGCACAAATGTGTGACCCTTGCCACTCTCTGAGAAACAGTATCCTGACCAAATCCCATTTTATAGCTGAGCAAACTGAGAACTTAGGCAGTGGAACTCTTCTGATCCCCAGCCTGCTCAGCTCCCAATATTCTATAGTATTTGATTACTTTCATTGGATTCACATCGTCATTACCTTCTAATGATGGCAAGGGACTGTTTTTTGTTTTCTTTAATTTACAGCCATGATGTCAAATTTCCTTTTGTAATAAGCTTTGATTTTTGTTAAAACTTCCCACTGTTGAGACCACCTTGACACACGGGCCTTACCAAAGCTGATGGCTCTGAGCCCCCCTCCACCACCACCACCACCACCACCACCACCACCACCACCACCACCATCACCACCACTACCACCACCACCATCACCACCACCACCTCACTCCCTGAAGCGAGAACAGACACAGAGGATTTCCACCATCTTCCACTGCCCTGTACTGGAGTCCCCAGAAATGTCCCATGATTTGAATTCCTCCCACTCCAAGCCTGAAGGGAAAAACAGAAGCTGGGGTGCAGAGATTTCTCTAAAGTACTTGACATGTGAGACTGGATAACCCTTTGTTTTGGGGGGCTGTCCTGTGCCTTGTAGGACGTTGAGCAGCATCCCTGGCCTCTACTCACCAAATGCCAACAGCACCCTCCCTCTAGTTGCAAAGCCAAAAATATATCCAGGCCCTGTCCAATGTCCCCTCAATGCAAAGCCATCCCTGGTCAAGAACCACAGCATTATTCTGCACGGCTGACTTGTCCCTATCCCAGCCCTCCAAAATTTCCCAATAAACATGAAATACAGAGCATTCCTTTGCCACTAAATTTGGGGTCATTGAAGATCACTATTTTTTTACGACCAGGATAAAAATTTTAAGAAAAACAAGGGAATAATATCAACTTCCGGCCGGCCACAAAGTTCACTCCTTTTAGACAATTCATGTATACTCCCAGGCAAAGGAAGCTTACGTGGTGGCAGCTTCAATGGGTCCTCACCCCTGCCCACCACCAGGTGCTGTCCCAGCACCACTAAGCATGGATGACAGACGGGGGCTGCTGGAGTGGGTATTTTATTTTCTCAGAACCCTTTGCATCTTGACTTTGGAAATTTAAAACCAGGGGCATTTCCATGCGTCATCCTGGCATTTGGCATCTGTTCATGGCAAGAGTGTCGGTGACTGAATGCTCCACCTGAGAAAGCATGAGTAGGACTTAGGATCCCACAGAGCGATCTGCTCTTTAGGAATCATTAATGTTAAAAATATAGATACCAAGTATGAACGAAGGAATGAGTGATGTATATTTATCCACACATTATAATAAAATTCCATTGTTTTGTTTTGGGTTCCTCTACATATAGGCCCTGACAGGAGAAATAAGGCGCAAGGAGTTTATTTGGAAATGATCCTAGAAAGCACAGTGAGGCATAGAGGAAAATGAGACAGGAAAGAGAAGACAACAATACAGGATACCATAATGAGCTGGTTACTACTATGGCCCAGGGGGCTCAATCCTGCTGGAAACTTCTAGCAGACACTGTAGAACACGCTTCAAAGTTATCCCATTGAGGGGCAAGTTAGCTGGGATACCTCCACTTGTTCCTGTTTCTCACTGGTTGAGGCACACTCCTGAGATGTCACTCATCTAAAGGGGTACCAAGCAAACGGTCCTGGCCAGAGGACACCCCGAGGCTGAGAGACACAGGAAAGCATCAGCGCATACCAGAAATGTCCACAGACAATCTAAGGGGTAGGTCTAGGGGATGCAGGCGGGTACCAACAGCATCTGCTCGGATGAAGCACAGGAGGACGTTTCTGCACCTGGCCTGCCACCCTAGACCAGGACAGAGTCTCTGGGATGGCTGTCACAACCTAGTCTTCCTATCTCCATTGGCCCAGAGTAATCTTCCTAAAACACAAATCTATTTCACCCCCTCCTCTTAAACCTCTCTGGGCCTTTAAGATGAAGCCCCTACCTTTTCAACAACCCAATCTCACTTACCTCTGTGGTTTTATTTCTTACCATTCCCACCCCTTCTCCACTGAACTACCTGAAATCCCCTAATAGAGCACCTACTCATTCCCAAGCATTGGGGATGGAGAAGACCGTAAGATACACTCTCTGCCCTCACTGAGATCACTGCAGTCTGTGGTGCAGTCTATCAGGGTGGAGGGAGGCCCGGGGGACCAAGCTGGAACCTGGGAATTCCAAGATGGTGTGTGTCCAGGAAGCTCCCATGGAAGGAACACATCACCTAAATGTCGTCTACAAATACAGATTCACTTATTTTAGGATGAAGCCTTTCTCCTCTGGAGTTATCCAACAGGAAGTCCAGGATGGGACATGGGACTGTTACGTTTCAAAGGCGTCTCTCCTGATGGGTTTAACAGGTGGCATGTGGACACTGGCAGCAATGTGAGGGTGGCTGCACTGGAGGGAACCAAGAGGGGAAAACGAGGGTGCAGACTTTTGCCTCTTTCTGAGCAGCCTCCACAGCCCCGGCTGACAGCCTCCCCAGGATCTGCCACCCCAGCCCAGCCCTCTTAGGATTCTTGCAGACCTTCAATGGATTAGCCTTCGAGGAGGCTGGGCGATGCCCAGAGTCTAGACACAGAGGAAAAGTGGGGAGTGGGAGGGGGGATAGGTCTACTTATGCGGGAGCCATTTTCTGTTCCATAAACATATCTCGAGTAATCAGCAGTGATGAGCAAGAGGAGAAAAGAGCCTGCCTGAGAGTCTAAGGGTGTTATGATCAATTAAATGCCATCTCTCCCAGCATTTGCAGAGGGGAATTTTAAGGTGGAATCGACTTTAATTTGGCAAAGGAAACACGAAGTGTTTTTTCTTTGGGCTCCAAAATACAAGCATATCTGCTGTGCCTACGTCACTAGCTTCACAAAGGGTATATACACTCTGAGTATTATCACCTCTATATTTTTAGAGTGAATTAAAAACAAACAATCAGCATTACTCTCTCAAGATCCATCCATGTTGTCACAAATGTTCCTATATCATCTTTTCTTACTGCCGAATAGTATTCCATTGTGTATGTGGTATATAAACCAAAAACAACAAAAGAACAAGACAAACAAATGAGAAACAGAAACTCATAGACACAGACAATAGTTTAGTGGTTGCCAGAGGGTAAGGGGGGTGGGGGGTGGGGGGTGGGAGATGAGGGTAAGGGGGATCGAATATATGGTGATGGAAGGAGAACTGACTCTGGGTGATGAACACACAATGGGATTTATAGATGATGTAATACAGAATTGTATACCTGAAATCTATGTAATTTTACTAACAATTGTCACCCCAATAAATTTACTAAAATAAAATTTAAAAAAAACCCAAAAAACAAAAAACAATCACACTTCTCTAAGTTCTGAGGGTTTACTCTGGGCCGGGTGTTCTGCAAATATGATTTCTAACTTCGTGAAAACCCCAGAGAGATGGGCATTTTTAACTCCACTTTACAGGTAAGGAAATGCAGGCTTCAGGAAGTGAAGCAACTTGCCTAAGATTACCCAGGAAGTCCGAGGCATAGGGTCCGTTTTCACAACTATGCCAAGTTGGTATTGCTGCCATGTCTCATGGCCAAAGTCAGAGACAGGGCTGGGGAGCTACAAATTCACCACTCTTCCAGAGGACAGAGCTGGCTTAGAACGAGACCCTCAGGTCCCAGCCAGACTCCTTCTCCAGATTCACTGTAAGGCCAGGCTGGACGCCATGATAAGCAGGTCCTTCCAAACTCCCACACCCTCTGCGTGTCCGTGGGCTTGGCCATGGCCCTGTTGCTACGTAGATGTAGATCATCGGAGTAAAACAGCAAGGTAGACAGTATGTGCTCTAGAGCCAGACTGGCTCCACTTATAAGCTGGGGGACCTTAAGCAAGTTATTCAACTCCTCTGAACGCCACTTTTCACATTGGTGCATTGGAGGTGATATGTACTCTGCATGATCAGGGCAAGAGTCAATGTGACGATGTGCATTAAGTGCCTGGCCCAGAGTGGGGACTTATCACGGTGAAGCACCTCCCTGCCCCTTCTCTATCATCCTTCCTGGACCAGCCCCATACTTGGGGTCCTGTCTCCATCGTGCAGTAACACTGGCCTCATGGAGCTGCGCTGTGTTCACCATGGGTCAAGTCTGTGCGCTTAGCACAGCCACACACACAGCTCATAGTAAGCGCCAATGAGAATTATTGTCATATCATAAGCACCTAGAAGAAGACTTGATTGCATTATTATTGCTTAAAATACATCCCTATCCTCCAAAGATACACCTAATGCATTTTCACATATATTACAGATACGTAGAATAAGAGACAGAGAGCACGTTGTACTTCTGCCCTGCGTGGTCCACTTTACTTCCATATCATGGACCTCTTTTTGGGTCCATAAATATCCATATGCATCATGGTTTTAAAGAATGATACAGTGTTCCAGAGCATTTACAAATCCAAACCTTGGTTGTTGGACATTTAAGTTTACAGTCGTTGTGTTCTTTCGAAGAAAGCTGCAATAAAACCAGTGCCGCTAAGCCACTGTGCACATTCATACTTTCATTTATCAAACACAGTTTTAAAGCCTAGAAACACAGGCATGCCACAATTTATCATCTAGTCCTTTATTTAAACCAATGTCCCGCTGTTGGACATTTAGGTTACATACACTTTGGGGGCACCTATAGATAATATTGATATGAATATCTGGATGTCACATCTTACCTGATTATTTCCTTGGGATAAATTCATAAGGGGAATGAATGGAGTCAGAGGAAATCTGTATTTTTAAAGGCTTTGGACACACTCGGGAAAACTGTTCCTGGAAAGGGATGTGGGAGTTGATTCACCCACCATCTTACTCCGTCACTTGCATTCATTCAACAAACATTTACTTTGTTAGGAGGGGCTCCTAAGCTACCATTTCCTTCCTTGCTAATAGTGCAGTGATGTACCCAGGACCCAACTAGAGGTGCCCTGGAGGTCTACCCCTTGGCTCTGCCTGCCTCTCTTTAGGCTGTGTGACCTCGGGCAACTGCCTTCACTTCCCTGAGCCTCTGTTTCTACCACCTCATCAACCTCCAGCTTTATTGGGACGATCACAAGAGAAATGAGATTTGAAAGAGCTTTGAGAACTGAACAAATACATAGTAAGACTTATTGACAACACAAAGGGAACGTTTCGTGCAGTATTCTTATTATTTTGTGTTTGCAAACATTTTAAGTTTGCCTTGAGACTCCTTATTAGGTTTTCTTAACTCTCCCCTGCTGTGCTGACTAAGACACAGATTGAATATCATTTTTTAGGGATAAAACAAGCCCGAGAGACTCTGTGGCTTTCTCGAGACACATCAGGCTTGCAACTGCTACCAAAGTCATCATGAGCCTGCTCTTTCAGCCGTATTTCCTTTTTCTAGAATAGCAGCATAAAAATGGCTATTACCCCAAAAAGATGCACTTGTATTCATAGTGAATCAGATGGTACCAGCAATTTAAAACGTAAAAGCAATTTACCATTTCATGCTTTGTAGCCAAATAAAATGCAGTGATCCTTTCTTTCTCTTTCCAGAAGACCTGGAATTCTCTCTGAGAGTTGGAGGGGAGGAGAGAGAGGGACTAAGACTGCAGATTGCTTGAGCCCTGAGATTGCTACTTATTTCTGTTTTCCCCATGGCACTCAGCACAGTTCTAGGCCTTATCGAAGGGATCTATTGTGCCAAGGACGAAGCGTTCGTCTCAAAGCCTAAAACCTACAACCTGAATGGCTTTGCTGGTTACCAGCTGATCAATCAACACATAACTTATCAGTTGCCTACAAGATGTCAGACATGGCGCTAGGTGCTGTGCAGCTTTGGGCGAGTTAGTTCACCTCTTGGAACCTTTGTTTCCTCTTCTAGATAATGAAAATAATAATTCATACCCAACATGAGGATAAAAGGAAAAGCTGTGGAGAAAGGCTTGGTCACGTGGTAGGGGTTCAAAGACAAATCTGAATCTGAGTAAGATCCATAAAATGAACATTCAAATGACACAGTAACATCTCTTGATGCAAATATGTAGCTGTGCATGCTATGTGGAGGCACCCATGAGGCGCACCCCAAAACTTCGACAAAACAAAGTGTGACTGTCCTCCTAGAGTACCACTTCAAAGCTCGTAAATAAGTAATGCAGGGTCAGTAGCAGACAGCACAGCATAAATGCTTATGTCCCCCTCCGCTTGCCCACAGCAGACATTGCTAATCAAGCACATTGATAAGGATTGCCAGCCAGACATAACCAACAGAACAAGGTTGACTAGTGTGATGAAAGCTAACCAACACCAGATTTCATTGATCAGAACACAATTATTTCAAATAATCCTCCATGGAGGGTTTTCTTCCTGCAGTTGCTAAAACACAATGCCCCTTTAAAGACAATGTTGGAGAAGTACCATTTCCTCTGCACTGCAGGTCACCAACAACCCTTTCAAGAGTGATCTGGTAACCAAAGGGCTGTAAAAGTAGCTTCTTACAAATGCTATGGAATGCCAGAAACTCCTAAAGTCAGAAGCCACCCAAGTTCAGGCTCGTGAAAGACTGGGCTATGGTCCCAGCTCAATCAAAGTGGCCCTCTGTTCTGCCCTCCACCCCTCCCCCAAGAATATGTCCCGTCCAAAGAGATACTAGCCTTTCTACTAGATATTTGACCTTGAACAAGTTGTATAACCTCTCTGTCCCTCAGTTTCCTGAACTGTAAAATGGGACAATAAACAGTATCTACCTCACAGAGCGGATGAGCACATTAAATGAGATGATGTGTCCAGGTCCTGGCACGTGGTATGTGCACAGTAAACTTTATTTGTTATTGGCTAGTTTTATTATTAAGCACTTGCCAAGTGCTAGGCACCACTGAGCCTTATCTTAATTGTGTCTTGAGAACAATCATAGGAGGCAGGTTTCGTGTTGTTGAATTTTTCTCAAACTAATTGCTGTTGATTGATTTGCACAAGCATATGGTGTTTGTTGATATAAAGCATTTAATGATGAGTCTGTTTCATTCCCATGCCCACACATTCTTTCCGGGCAGGCCTAGCCCAGCGCTACAAGAACACTATGTGGTAGCTATTACGACCTGCATTTTACATAGCTTGAAACAGGTGGTGCAGCAATTCTGTTGTGGCGTCAAGACTTGGACCGTGTGGTGCCAGGAGGCCTTCTGTGGTGCCAGGAGGCCTCTATCCTCCCCACCCCCGGCACGTACACTTTAAGAGAAAACAAAGACGCAAAAATCAAACACCACCGGAAACCTAACATTTGTGTTCTTATTATGTACCAGGTCATTTCCTATGTTTATCTTCTCTGCTTGGGGTAATTGCCACAACAGCCCCATGTGGTAGCTACTATTAATATCCCCATTTTCCAGGAATCCCAGAGATGACGTGAGGACGAAAGGAAATAAGGGGCCTTGAAAACAGTATTCCTGGCTTGAGCCCCTCCCCTACTCACTAGCTGTAGGAACTTGGGTCCGTTAAGAATCCTCCATTTCTTTGTCTTAAAGATGGGAATAATTACCTCTACCCCACAAGACTGTCATGCAGTCTTTTGTTTGCTAAACGTGTATTGAACATCTAATGCCAAGAACTGAGCTATGCACTTGATATAAAGCATTCATACCATTTATACTGGAAAACAAACCATGCATCATCTCTGACTTCCGGGAGTTAGTTCCCTGTCCAGGCTTAAATGAAATTATTTGTATTATATACAACTCTCAGCACAAAGCCTGGCAAATAAGGCATGCTTCGTAATAGTTAATATCATTACGACTACTATTATTGTGGCCCAGTCAGGATTTGATCAAAAAATCTTTTTACTTCAAAATCCTCTGCATAAAGAGAGGGTTTTGTAGGGGGCCACCATGAGACAGGAATAGAAGGGGACTTGGGATTGGCCAGAGAAGACTTCAAATGCTACATTTTTATTCTGTGCAATAGCGATCTGCATAACTCCTAATACGTTCCAAGCATTTCAGGTCTTCTCATTTTCATTCTCACCATCCACCCCAGTCAGATGTATACATGTTTTTAAGGTTCCATAAACATATCCCTCTCTGTAGGAACAACTGTATGTTCCCTTGAAATGTGGACCCCGTGTGTTTGATTTGCCTGGAAAGGTGTGGAAACCACCCAGACACAGTGCTAATGGGATGTGACAGAACTCGCAGCTTTTCTGGGCCTGGAAGGAAGAATGTTGAGAAGGGGAGCTTAATGAGCTTCCACCCACATTTCAATTATCCTAACGAGCTGCCAAAGGAAGCCCTGTTTGTGGCACTGTATTCTGGAAACTTTTGACAAGCTCAAGAGGAATCTATCTGGGTGGAGGCTAAGAATGCCTAAGGAAGGAACACAGTCTTCCCCTGGGAGAGATGTAGACACAGGACAAGGCCAAGCAGGCAGTCAGCGTGGTCACGTAGAATTTGAGAGGGACTTCCGCTCAAAAATGCCTCCCTCCTTAGCTATACCAGTACAGTTGTGTCTGCTGTCATCTGCCCCCTTAACACTGCATAATAAACCCATACAAATCCTCAGTGGCAAACGATGGCAAACCATTATTTTTAATCACAAGTCGACGGGTCAGCGGGGCATAGCTGATCGTCTGAGGTGAGTTCAGTGGAGTTCGGACATGTGTCTGTGGTCAGCTACGTGGCTTTGCTGGTCATGGCTGGGCTTTGTCACGTGTCCAGGACAGCAGGGCTGACTCAGCTCTTTTCCACATGCTCTCTCATTCTACTCTCAGCCCTGTTCACAGGGCAGCAGGAGGGTTCCAAGAAAAAGGCCCAAATCACGCAGGGTCCCTCAATCCCAGGCTCAGAAAAGGTATAATGTTACTTTTGCTGAATTCTCTTGGTCAGAGTAACCATAAGGTTGCCAAATTCCAAGGTTTGGGAAATAGACTCCACCCCTTCATGGAAGGGGCTACAAAGTCACACGGCAAAGAGGGTGGATACAGGAAGACCACTGATTGGGTCCATCAGTGCAGTCAAAACAGTCACAACCATCACTGAACAGCAACTGTGTGCCTATTGGACACACATGAAAGAATGTTCACATGGGATGTTTCAGCTGAGACCCAACAGGCCAAGAGTAACGTGAGATGTTCAAATGCCTGGTATTTCCAAGCAAGATACTGGCCTTGCAGAGGCTCCGGGTGAAAATAGTTTTGTAACCCTTGGTCCAACACCCACCTCCAGGGTATAAAAGGTTGAAGGTGGGAACTGGGGAAAGAACTGTTTTGGAGGAAACCGTCCAGTGTGAATGAGTCTCAGTCCCTCCTGGGAAGGGGGAAGGTTATTATTCCTGACCACAGCCTTGTGAGAGGAACTTAAGGGGAGAACTCTAGTTTTCTATGTGTTCCCTGGAGTCTGGGGGACTGGTATGTGACTCAGACCTACAAAGTATATAGATTAGCAAACTGGCTGCAACCTGTCAAAATCAGAGGATGAGGATAGAAGGTAGCAGCGGAAACAGACGCCACGTCCACCTTGCGGTACCAAGGATGCATGGGTTTCTCATGAGTTGAATAGATGTGCAGAAACCGGGATGGAGACATCTTTAAAAATCCTGCCCAAAATGAGCAGAAAGAAGCACTGACGTCTACAACTTGGCATGGGAGCTCGAAGGAGGCATCATACAGGGGAAACTGCAGAATCCTCACCACGTCAGGGGACTTTGCCATGTGGAAGCCGTTAGCGGGAACTCCAAAGAACACACAACACACCTCAAAGAATAGACTCAGCTTTGAACACCTGCCAAACCCAGAGAAACT
Source organism: Rhinolophus sinicus (assembly GCF_036562045.2). Classification (NCBI taxonomy): domain Eukaryota; kingdom Metazoa; phylum Chordata; class Mammalia; order Chiroptera; family Rhinolophidae; genus Rhinolophus; species Rhinolophus sinicus. Next base: position 27,328,598 of record NC_133765.1, on the reverse strand, counting down.
TTAAATGCCAACACCAAACTGTGATAAGAAAGGCCTTTTCTGCCCTTATCATTCTCCCTCTCTTCCTTTAGGCCTTTGGCCAGCAAGCAAGAAGGTGGGGACATTGGGAAGCCAACACAACTCCTTTCCCAATACCTGAGCTGAGGGAGGGGCAAAGCAGGGCTAATGATACCTGTGCTCATAGTCCACACCTTTGTTTGAACTAGAGAAAGGTGCCCCCCTGCAAGAAACTTTACTGTCTGAAGTGTGTCCTATAGACTGCATTAGTTAACTATTACTGCATAACAAATTTCCCCCAAACCTAGTAGTTTAAAATAACAGCATTTATTACCTCCCAGTTTCTATGGGCCTGGGATCTAGGCACAACTTAACTGGGTCCTCTGGCTCACGATTTCTCATCAGGTTACAATCAAGATGTCAACTCGGCTGTGGTCTCAGCTGATGGCAGGCCTGGGGAAGGATCCACTTCTAAACTCATTGACCTGGTTGTTTGAAGGCTGTGGGCTGGAGGCCACACTCTTAGTTAATTGCCATGTGGGCCTCCCCTAGAATTATTCTATAGGGCAGCTTGCTTCATCAGAACAAGCAAGAAAGAGGAGCAGAGAGGGCACCAGCTAGATGGAAGACAGTCTTTTATAATTGGATCTCAGAAGAAGCTCATCACTTTTACTGTATTCTGTTAGTTAGAAGCAAGGCACTAGGGATCACACATGGTATAAATACCAGAAGGAGGAGATTACTGGGTTGGGGGACATCATAGAAGTCTGCCTACCACATACATTGATTTTATTAGCAGAACACACCATTGACCAAAGATCTATTATAATAAATAGATACATCTTCAGTGTCTATAATATGAACAATACCCACTAGTCTTTTTTTTTTCTCTCTCAATTCATCCCACGGACTTTTATTTTCCTGTGTTTTTTTGTTTGTTTGTTTGTTTTACAAATATGAATGCATTGTTTTAGTCCTTATTTTTACACGAACACTGCAACCTCTGTACGTTCTTCTGCACCTGGCTTTTTATGCACGCTCTTTAGCATTGAAGCCTAACCGCCGTCCCCCAGATGCTGAGGTATAAAATGCATTGTGCAAGCTAACAGCAAGCACGGTCAACACCTCCAAGCCACCTCACCTCCTCAGTCCCACGTGCCCCCGGAGCCCCTTCCCGAGCTGTTTCTGGTGAGGCCTGTTCTCCCCACTAGTCTTATTGCTATACAACTTGCCAGTCATATGTGGTTGCCTGGAGGAGATGCTTTCACATCTTTTTCAAATGTTTTATTGATAAAGTTTTCAGCTATTTATAAAAGCAAGGGAAATAGTAACATAAAATAACAAAATAACCACGGCCATTCTTGCTTCACTTATAGGCTAACCCTCTCCCTGCAAGTCACCAGTGATGGAATAGGAAATCTCAGACATCACATTCCTTATTGCATCTTTAGTAATTCAGCATGAATCTTAACATACCATATTTACCACTACACAATTAGCAAGAATTCCTTCATTTCAGCTACTCTTCAGCCAGTGTTCAAATTTTTCCAATTATCTCAGAAATGTCCATTTTTACAAATGTCCGTTGGTGTGTTTGAAAGAAGCTTTCACTTAAAAAAAACAACAAACTGAATTTTAATCATGACTTAAGAGTTGGCATTTTAATTACTGAGACGGAACTATTCTGTGAGTGAAAATGACTGCAGAACATTTTACTATCCAGGAATGACCTGTAAAGTGACAGAGGTTGCTCCAGATTTTACCCAGGGGCCGAGAGAACTCCTGCTCTGCATGGCTTCGTCAGTGGACAGTGGAGAAAAGAATGAGGCTGCTTTCTTGCTTGTTCATCAGGATGGTGACCCAACAGGCTATGGCTAATCCTCCCTCCAGTCCTTTGAAGGTGAGTGTTATAATCCTTATTTGTACAGGTAAGAAAATGTAGATGCAGGCGAATTAACTTGCCTATAGTCACCCAGCTATTACTTGAGACAGCTGATACTCCAGCTCAACTCTGTTTGACCTTCCCAAGGGGCTCTGGGAGCAAATTATAAACTAACCCAGTCATACAGCTCCTAGGACATGAAAATACTGTGAATGCCTATTTGCTTAACCATCTCGCCTCCTCGTGAAAGCCTTTATACGGGATGTTGGCAAGAACAAAACCACATCTGCAATTCATTTTGGTTTCCTAGTACATGGCATGGAACTGGGTATGCAGTAGGTGCCTAATAAATGTAGCCTATATAAAGTCGGGCTGGCCTGCTTCAGCCCTGAAGCCGCCATAGCACAGACCCCTAGGCAAAGAAACCTCTGTTCTGCCAGCCAGCCAACCTGTCTGATAAGCAATTTGACACCACTGCCCGAGTCACTCTCAGCTTTATCTCAGCTCCTGTCCCCTTGACAATGGAGGCAGCAAGGAGCAGTAGAGGGGGGTGAGTGAGACAGATTCAAACTCACCTGAAAACATTCGATTTTACTTGGAAACTACAGGTCTTGAGAAGAGTCTGGTAGAGGAGTTCCCAGCACTGTTTCTTTTGATGGGGCAGCTCTGACCAGGTAAACTGCATCATTCGTTCCACGAAACCTTCTCCAAAGCTGTCTGAAACCATCCATACAGCCCACCCCCTTCTCTTTGCCTGAAAAACTCCTTCAGGGCTCAGCATAAACCTCATTTGCTCAGTGAAGCCTTCTCTGTCTTCCCAGGTAAAGTTGTGCCCCTCTTACATGTACCTACCACACGCTCCGTCTGTCTTTCCCTCAGAACTATAATAACTCTATAAAGCAAAGACTGCATCTATTTTGTACGTGGAATGAGTAGGCACTCAATAAATACTTCTTGATTGATTCTTTTTTTTTTTAATGAAGCCATTTTAAAACTGCATTTACTGGAGTTTCTTTAAACGTATCAGAAGCCAGAGGCATTCCATTCATAAAACAGAGCAAGACTTGAAATTCACTTTCTTCTCCCCACTGCTGTTCCCACAACCCACTCCACCAAATTCCTTTCCTCTGTTTTGTAAAGTCCCTAAATCTCCAAATCTTACCATGCCAGCTGTTTTGTGTTCTCCATCTTTCTCTTTCCATGCAACTTTCTCTTATTCACTTTGCCCTTGGGTGTCCTTTGAGTTTTTGCATCCACCCGGTATCCAGATTCCAGAAAGCAATGGACTAGAGGCTGACTGAATAACCCTACCTCCTTAGCAGGTGGGGCAGGATTGTAAACTTCTGAAGGTATGGATTTTTGCCCATGTTGTTCCTTGCTGTGTTCTTGGTGCTGAGGAGAGCGCCTAGCACATAGCTGGTGCTCAATCAAGATTTATTGGTGAAATAATATGTATTTTGTCATATTTTGTTGTTGTTGTTATTGTTAAATGAATGGATGGATAAGTAACAGGATGTATATCCAGAGGAAAAAAGGAAGCAAGGAAAAGATAAACAAAAAATATTTTCTGTTTGGATGTCTACGATGGGAAGTTTGCCAACCAAATAGTCGCACCCAGTAGAACACAGCCCCGGGTCATTCTCAGACTAGCCAGGCCATCTGCTGCTGACTCAGCAGGAAACAGCACTGGGGACACGGGCAAGGTGCAGCCTGGCAGCAGTGGCAGCAATTTAGCTGACAATTTCCTTCTCTGTTTCAGCATAATTGAATTAGCATCCATGGAGACCGTCTCCCAGACATCCGCAAATGCAATACTGTGGAGCAGGTGCTGTAATTCATCTGGCATAGGAGGCCCGGAATTGCCATCCAGTCCCGCACCTCGTTGCTTTGTGTGTGCTCGTTAGGGGAAATGAGGTGGATGCGACAAGCCTGGGAACAATTAAGATCTTCCCACTTAGGCGACCCCCAGCAGCAGCGCCCAAGTTCTCCTGATAAGCACCCAGGTTTGCTCAGCTGGTGAGCATGGCATTCCGGAGATGCTTTTGAATTCTGAGCAATGGGTACCCATTCATTTTGCTCCAGCCACGGATAGTTAGGGCACCGTGGAAAGAGGACTTACAGGGACAGCCTTGAGATGGACCACCCAGAATGGCATCCATAACGGAGAGAGCCACGACCAAGAGTCCTGGGGCTCAGTCCCACTGGGTAGAGTATTTCTCAAGACAAGTCTAAGCAATGGGGCTTAGACGGTGGGCCAAAGTCAGGGCAGGGAAGACAGCACCCAGCTTTGAGTCCAGAGGGCAAGTTAAGACTCCATGCTGGGAGGATTGAGAGCAGGATGAAGTGGGCAATAGAGAATGGCGTTGGGCAAATGACTCAGAACTAAGGTCGTTAACATCAAGAGAATGTTAGACTGAACATAGTTGGAGTCTTGGGGTGGCCCCTTAAAGGGCTGTGTTTTACCTGCTGGAGGGAATGGTTGACCGTTGCTGAGGAGCAGAGTGGTGTGGAAGAAAACGCAGAGTTTTGGAGAAATACGGATCTCAGGTTGAATCCCAGTCCTGCCATGTTCGATGGTTTCCCACTCCCCTCAGATCTTCTGCTTCCTCAGTGGAGAAAAGAAGACAGCCATCTTGCAAGATTTGGAGAGGTTCAGGGTTGTGCAAAGAACTGGAGGTATTTTATACGTAACGAGACTTTGTCCCGTCTTCCTCATCTTCAGAGAAAACCCCCAGACATATGGGTGCTGATACTGGCAGGTAGAAGTGGGCTTTTCAGCTCTAAGGTGGTGAGTTCTGACAGGGCACGGACAACTTCTGCTGCTGGGTGACACACTGTCCCCATTTGGACTGGGTCCTCTAAGCAGGCCAAGAACAAAACTTCTTTTCATGTTCCAAAGAGAGGCACAAGACCCCCAACAGGACTGGCAAAGGGGACAGTCCAACCCTGTTTTGTGACCCTTAGCTTCTCACGTAATTCAAGGGTACAATAGGGTTCAAGCTGAAATGTGGGAGAGCAGGGGATTGCAAGGAGGATTTCTTCAGAGAGAGTTGGTGGAGCGCTATGAAATTTTTTCTCCTCAACCCCGTGGGGGAGAGAAGGGGTGTGTTCCCCTCACTTGAAGCTTAGTGGGAGGAACTCTGAGGAGAATACTTGAGATCAGAATTTGTGTCTCCTGAAGATTGGGGGACCCTATGGACTGGAGTGTGACTTCTGTCTGAGAAATCTAAGGGACTCAAGGCTGGCTGAAGGGGGCTGCAGTCTGGCAACAACTAGAGTCCCACCAAAAACCAGTTTTTCTTGTGGGAAGTGAGGAAGAGGAAGAGGGGAGAGGAGAGAGCAAGATGCTTCCCCTAACAGACCTCCTGGAGGGATGATGACACCCCCATGTGTGGTGGTGGACCCCAGAGAACCAAGGCCAGAGGGACCTTCATTCCAGGACAACAGGAGAGTGCATATCTAGTGCCAGAGAACTACAGGTGCCCGATGTGCATCCAGGGTCGCTGCACACAGGTGTACACTCCATGCACTGAACAAGGGCCCTGGCTCAGGAGGGTGCAGGTTCCAGAAATGCAGCCCGGCTTTGCTCTTGGGGTGGGTACATTCACCTTCCTGGGAGTGGCCAAAACTGCAATGAAGTCTTGGTTTGTTGTCCTGAGGGTAACAGACTCCATCTTGGGCCTGTTTCTTTTTCGCAACAATCATCATTATTTTACACTGACATCTTCTCATTTCCTCACAGTTATGCTCAGACAGTTCTGGTTCTCTCACAGAATTTAGTGCAAAAATGGCCAGATCATTTATCTACTGAAGACGTTTCCCGTTTTTGGTACAAATCCTCAGTTACACAGTCTGTAGACACTGTCAGAGCTGAAAATACTTTTTCATTATGAGATAAGGAGGTCTTCCTGTCCCTTCTGCAGTCTCCTTGGGCTCTCAGTCTGCTGCCAGCTGGTCCTGAGGGGAAAGCATGGTCCTTCAGCTTTAAAGCCAAAATCAAATTTAGCACCCCAGTTCCCAGTGGAGCAAACCCAACATTTTCATGCACTTCCAAAATGCCAAAAAGAAGAGTTGCATCTTTTGTTTCAAGGCAATTTCTGCCAGGTCAGTTTTCTACAGAATAATTTATTTGAGCCTCAGTTGTTCCATCTGTAAAATGGAGCCAATGATACTCTCCTTCCTCCTAGGGTTGCGGTGAGGATGGATGGGTGACCAGAGAACTCGAGTCATTCACACTGTTGCTTCTACCATCTCCTGTTGGGTCAGTGGAGGAAATCAGTGGGTCTAGTCCATGATAGCTGGTGGCCAACATTACATCCAGGCTGAACTGATCATATCTGTTCTGTTGAGCAAAACTGACTCTGACACTTGATAAATTCTGTTGATCAAATCCCCATCTGATATGACTGCCGGGTTCTGTTTTGTGTTGATTGTTTAACCATTTCCTAACTCGAAGCTACAGAAAGAACATTAAAGGGAGGCAGAGGGCTTTAGGGGAGTAAAAGGGCCAGGTCACAGGGTTTGTGGGCGAGAGTGCTTAGGGACAAAGTTAAAAGGAAGCAGCACAGGATCGCGAAGGTGAAGAAGCTGGCTGCCAAGGGGAGGTGTCCAAATATTCTCCCCTAAGCATGGGGAGAGGAATCAGAACAGGAAAGAGTGCCTTTCCTTTGTCCAACTCCACCAAGTGACCACACAAGGAAAAGGGTGCATTTCTGGGGTGGAAAGTCCCCAAAGAAGGAAAAAGGAGAGGTGAGAAGACGGCACCTCCTGCAGCCTCAGTCCTCCCATCTGTAGAATGGGAACTATATCATATAGTGATTGTGAGGCCCTCACACAGGACCTGATCCACAGGAAATGTGCATGCTGTCCACACTCCTCGCCTCGTGGGGGTCTCCCACCTCATCCTCACCACTCTGTAGGAAAAGCAAAGACCACAAGGCCCTGGAATGGTGAAAGGAAGGCTGCCACTCCTTGCTGCCACGAGATGGCGGGACCCCAAGGCCAGGGCTGGGCTTTATTCATCTTTTTCCCACAGTGCTGGTCCCATGACAGACAGTCAGTCAATAAATGTTTCTTGTGAAAACTCTCTCTCACGCATACCCCCCCACACCCCCACACCCCCCACGCACACATACATGCATACCCACACATGCAGGACATGAAGGAAATATATCAGCAGGTTCCCCCGTTATCTCTGAGCTGTGGTATTTTATCTTCCTTTGTGCTTATCTGCATTTTTTGACTTCTCTAGAATGTGCACAAGATTTTGAAAGACACACACCCCACCGGCACTACAGGTCCAACGAGTACTACAGATTACCTCTGGGAAGTGGGATGGGAAGAACTAGTTAATCAGGGGAGGGTTGTTTTTTTATTTCATTTGTTTTCTTACTTTATGTACATTTTTGTGTGTTACTTTTGTAATTTTTTTAAAAGAGAAAAATATAAGCCATGTGGCACGTGATGGCAGAAATAGCTTGAATGTTGGCATGAGAAAGCCTTGCCTTCAAATCCTGCCCCACGCACTCCATCACCTCTCTAAATCTTGGTTTCTTCACCTGTAAAATGGGGGTAAAAATGCTACTCTGTAGAGTTTGTTGTAAGGATTAAAGATAACGTGTGCAAAAAAACAAACAAACAAACAAAAAAAAACACCTCTCCGCATATAGGAAGTAATCAATAATTTAAAGCAGTTGTTGAGGGCATATTTAGGCGTTATTTTTGTCTGTGGGCTTATTCTATATAAACAGATTCTTCTTTAAGAACTGATTTGGTGAAAAATAAACCTTTACTGATCACTCAATCAAAATTCTACATCACACTATGGTGAAAACACATTAGAAAAGTTAAGGCGCATCTGAAATAAAATATGTTTCCATTCTCTAGTATTAGACCTGACCCCTTGGGCTCCCTCCCTTAACCTCAAATCTTGGACTCCTGCAAGATGGGCAGAAAAATCGGGCATGTTTTGTTTTGTTCACATTTAATTTTTTCTTTTTCTATTCCACCACAAAGTTTTCCTCTGCCTAGAAAATTCACCCCTCGTCCATCCCCAAAAGATAAGCAGGAAGTGAGCTCCACCCCAGATACACAGGCAGAGCTGAGCGAATCTTTTCCCTTGTCTTCTGGAATTCACTCACCCATGCACCCACATGCCCTCCACACGCTCACTCGAACCTTCTGCCGAATTTCATTAGCCATTTAGGTTTCTGTGGTGCTATTCTGAGTCCCTTATTTCCTGGCATTGATTTAAAGCAACATTTTCTCACCTCTGTTGGCATGTTTCCATGAGTTACAGGCTTAAAAAAAGAATTACAATGGATTTTGTCACAAATTGCCTAAAATCAAAATATTTGGTTTCATCTCCCATTTCATTTCCAAATGATGAGCTGTAGCTTCTTGTCACACCTGTTAGGAAGGACTCTGAAAGCATTCCCATGCAAAAAAAAAAAAAGAGAGAAAAGAAAGAAAAAAGAAACCAAACAACCAAAAAGCACTATAACCTTATCAATTACTGTTGTCTGCCAGGTATGTGAGATCAAATGCTGGTGACATATCTGACACCCTAAATCTAATAAAGCACTTTTCTCCTTTCACTCCAAAGAACAAACCCGGTGGGAACGCCATGTGGTACAGTGTGGCCATAACAATAGCTATTATTTATGGGGTGCCACTACAAAGTAAGGGTTTTCCATACATAATCCATCTTAGAGCAACTCCCCAATTATCAGGACTGTTTTGGTTGTAAGTGTCAGACAACCAACTCACACTGGCTTAAGCAAAAAGGGAATCATTTGGACTCACGTAATTAAGAGAACTGAGTTAGGTGCTTAAAATCACAGGAAATATTTCAGAAACCAACCTCAGTTAACCGGCTCCAGAAACTTAACTCTCTCCAGCTCTCATTTTTACTTCGCTCTATTTGTCTTTACCTGTTGATCACATTTCCTCCTTCTACACACAGGCCAACTCTGTATGAAAAGGAACATGGCTATTATTCTCCCAATGGATATAAAGTGCTACATTTCCCCAACATGTGTATATCAATCTCAGGAAAAAACTCTGATTGGACTGTTTGGGTGACATGTCTATTCTTTTGACCAATCACCGTTGTCAGATGATTTGACCAGAATTGGGTATAACCCCATTCTTTGGGATAGAATAGAAGAAAGGGTAATAGAATAAAGGTTTAAAAGTCTTAATAGGCAGATAAAAAACAGGGCCGCCACTATGAACAGTTGCACGGGTTGCACGCTGCACAAGAGCACCAGCTGAGGGGCTAAGAAGGGAATAAAACCCTGCCTGCGCTCTGTTCAGCAAACCACAAACCCCGGCCACAGATGCATCTGCTAGAAGAAGGGAGCCTTTTTCTAATTCATACCAAGGTGTCATATGGCCCAGCAGTATCCCTGAGCAAAGCAACAGCAACCGCAGGCTACTACAATCTCTAGGAAGTAAATAATGATTATCCCATTTTTAAGATAAGAAAATAGAGGTGCATAGAGGCAAAGTGACTTGCTGAAGGTTATCCAGCAGGAAACAGTAAAGCCAGGATTGGAACCCATGACTGTCTGGCTTCAAAGTCCATGTTTCTCCCATAAGAACCCACTCAGCCACATCTGGGAAGAGTAGGGCTGACCAGGCTCCTAACAGCATGAGGAAGAAGTGAGAAAAGTGGATTCTTTGTGCCTTTTCTCTCTGAAAACCCAGCTAACCCCACAGGGACAGACAGTCTAACCAAGAAAGCCAAGCAAGGACAAGATATGACACTTCCCAAAAACTGTTTGCAAACAGCTTGAAAGTCATGGTGTGTTCCTTCAACAGATAATTTCTTGCTTGGAACAGTGTGAGAAATTAGATGCAATCTGTTTTGATTTCTTCCCAATGTAGGACACGCTTTAGTGACCAATCTGAAGACATACCAGCATCCTTCTGTCTGGAGGATACGTTAGCTTGGTTTATGTCTCTGTTCATAAAGGACGTTTAAATCATCCCACAGGGAAAGTGGCCCAGAATTTATACAGCAGGCATAGAGACAGGCTGAGCTGCCTCTTCCTGGATATTAATAATAATAATTAATAATAATAATAACCATTCACTGGGCATTTACTGTGTGTCATGCCTGGTGCTAAAGACATCCATCACCACACAGCCCTATTAAAAAGTCCGGGCGGGGGATGGGAGGGTATTTTGGCTCCTCAGCATCTATCTGAACACCCTTCTTGTTGGAAAATCCTTCATGGGGAGATTCTTGGTAGGAACTTGACCCATTCCTACCACAGAATCAAAAGAGACCAGACCCCAATATCCTTCCAGCACATTCCATTTTGCTTACATGAACCAATGTCTATTTCTGTTGTTTGCATCCAAGCACCTGCTACACAAAAGTGTTAGCAACATTTTTAGACTCTGAGACTCTATGAAAGCACAAGACTTGGTCAAAAAATAAAAGAAAAGCTATAGAAGGGCAGAGCCGAGCTACAGGAAGACACAAAAGGCATAATGCAGTCAACATCAGCGTAGCTTTGTAGGCAGGTGGGCTTGGCTAGGAATGTCAGCGTCATCAACAGTGCTGGGGGACCTCTGACAAGTTCCTTAACCTCTCTGTGTGACTCCATTTCTTCATAAAAAAAAAAAATGAAGATGGTTGTATCAATAACATGGGATGAGAGCATTAAAAGAAATCATGTTATGTATTGTTCTCAGCACAGTGTCTGGGACATTTAAAGCACTTAAAACATGCTAGCTGTCGCATCTGTTATCATCATTTGTGTTCATTAACCTCTTTCTATCACATCATGTTACAAGTGAGGGTTATCTGACCATCGGGTAGGGTTGTTTGCTTTATTTCTGTCACCACTTCCACCCCCAGAGACATGGTTGAAGGAAAGTGGAGGGTGAATAATAATTCCACCAGGAGTAATATTCCACACCTTGACACGGGGGTGACTTTGGAAACCTGACATACACTCTGGTTCTCTCCATGTCTCAGGAGGACCCTGGCACACAGACCAGCAGACGCTCAGCCTGCGCTCATCAATCACACTAATGACGATGGATTTCCACCCCTTTGCAACTTGAGCACCAACTGCCCGGGGTTTTATCACCATTTCAGAGCAGGCCAACCCTACTCCTGCCCGTGACGGCCTTTTTTTTCTTACTCCGTGTCACCCAGAACAGAGCCAATTAAGGAATTCATTCATTTCTCCACCCTCCACCCCTTTAATTACAAACAGTGCTGAGAGTTGAAAAACACAAAACAAAAGACAGATTTCTTTAGCAAGGATATAAACAAGATGATCAGAAACAAGCATTCAGAAGCCCTTAGCTCCTGGGAGAATTTTAATTTGCTGACCCCTGCCTTTCAGGAGTCTCGGGTCTTTTCACATAATTATGAAGCCCCAAGGGTTTCATCTGCCTGAGGTATTTGTTGGCACACTTCATCACCCTGGCTCCTGTTCGCATTGGCCAATTATAAGCATCTCCATCGGGCCCTTAAACCAGGCATGTTTGAGACAATGCAGGAAGCCTGAAAAAAATTCTCTTTTCCTGGTGAAATTTTCCCACTACAGGCCACCCAGAATGGCTGAGGTACATAAACAGGAGGGGGAGGAGGCAAAATTACATTAGCATGCTTTTGGTTCCAAATCATTTAACCTCCTAGCAAAATGGCATTTAGCCAATAAAAGGGACTCTATTGGCTCCTGTCACTAAAAAGTCGACTATTAATGCTACCTTCAGGCATGGCTCAATTCAGTCTCTCTCTACATCTCTCATCTGTTCTTGTCTGCATTGGCTTCTATCTCACAGAAAAGATGGTCCCCGGTACGCTCAAACTTCCAACCTAACAGTTCCTAGAATTGAGTGCCATTGGATCAAGGTTGGTCATGTGCCCACACTTGAACCAATCAGTGTGACTGGAGGATGAAATACACAGATTGGCTAGACCTGGGTCACATGCCCAATGCTGCATCTGGAGTATGAGGCCAATCTTATCTGAACCATATGGACTGACAGTCAGAGGGGTAAGTCCCCAAAGAAAAATCTGGGTACTGTACCCAGAAGAGGGGAGATGGATGTTGGGCAGAGAAAAACGACGGATGCCCATCAGAGTATTGCTCTGGGGTAGGGGTTGCAGAACACCTCACGGTGTTATAGGGGAACCTTGCAATGCTCCTTTAGCATCTGTTAAGGTTTGAATTGTGTTACCCCCTCCAAATGTGTATGTTGAGGTCCTAACCAACAGTATCACAGAATGTGACCTTATTTGGAGATAGGAGTCTTTACAGAGGTCATCCTATTAAAATGAGGTCATTAGGGTGGGACCTAATCCGATATGACAAGTATCCTTGTAAGAAGAGATTAGGACACAGACACATAGACAAGGAGAATGCCACACGGACCTGAGATGACCATCTCCAAGCCAAGGAGAGAGTCATGGAACAGATGCTTCCCTCGTGGTCCTAAGAAGAAACCAATCTTGCTGACACCTTGCTCTTGGACTTCTAGCTCCCAGAACTGTGAGACAGACTATCCTGGAACATTCAGTCAAGTCAGCACGAAAGTTGCAGCTTGTTCTGTGCTGCCACCATGGGCGCCGAGGTCTGTGCTGTGCTTGAGGGCAGGTGCACAGGGCAGAGCAGCAGCTGGAGCAGAAGGATGGGAGCTGAAGCAGGGAGAGAGCAGTGCCTCGTGGGGAATGGGAAGCAGTGGTCCAGAGAACCATGGTTGGCTGAAGTGACAAGCAAGATGAATGTGTGAAACATGCATGTGTTCCCCACTGGGGGAAACCTGGCTTTACAAAGGAAAATGAAAAGAGAGAGAGAAAAAACAAAACAAAAAAACAGAAAGCAAGGAAGAAAGGGAAAGGGGGAGGGAGAGAAGCTTCTAGAAATTGAGTGGGATGGGAGCTTGAACATCACAATTAAGGCCTTAAAAGGAAGAGTGGCATCACAGGCTGGTAAAATCTGCGGCCTACCGGTGAATGAATGAATGAATGAATGAATGAATGAATGAATGAGTGATGAACCATGTGCCCCGATGCTGGGCTGAGCCCTTTCACGGCTCATTTAATTTACTCTTCACAACAGCACTGAGGCCAGTATGATTATTTCACTTAATGGATGAGGATATTGAGGCTCAGAGAGGTTAAATAAATTACTCAACGTCACACAGCTAGGAACTAGTACAGTGAGAATTAAAGCAGACTCTGCTTCTTTACTGCTATTCTCAAGCTTCTTAAGAGGTGTTGTGCAGAACACCATACCCAGAAGTCTCTGTTAAAAAAGGGGGAGAGGGGGAGGAAGGTGGGAAGTTTAACCAAATAAAATTGGAAAATGCAGTATATTATCACCCACTTGCAAAGTCTTCACGTGCAGCAGGAAGCGGTAAGAGGCTGTTATATTTGGCTGCAGAACAAACCAGCCTATGATGGGTCCCTGTATGTGCCAACTTGGCTAGGCCATGGTACCCTGATATTTGGTCAAACTCTAGTCTCCATATTACTGTGAAGGTATTTTTTAGATGAGATTGACACGTAAATCAGTAGACTCTGAGTGAAGCAAATTAGCTTCCATGGTGTGGGTGGGCCTCATCCAATCAGCTGGAGGCCTTAAGAGAAAAAAGGCTGATGTCCCTGAGAAAGAGGGAATTCTGCCTGTGGATGGCCTTCAGACTCGAGCTACATCAACTCTTTCCTGGGTCTCCAGTCTCCAGTCTGTCAGCCCACCCTGCAGATTTTTAACTTTCCAGTCTCCACAATCACGTGACCCAATTCCTATATCTCTTATTGGTTCTGCTTCTCTGGAGGACCCAAACTAATATGCAGACTGAAATTAGCTGTGTGACTTTAGACAGGTCTCTGAACCTCTCTGGGCCTCAATATCCCCATTTATGCAACCCAGATATCCTCAGGGATCCTCTTTCCTTTAAGGTCTAGACAAGATTGATACAGACACCCTTTGTACAAATTGTAGAAAATCTGGGGCCCTCCCCAAGATTTCTGCAAATTCCCAAGTGGGGCTTTCCTTTTGTTCTTAGTTAGCAGGTAGCAAAAGGCCTATGGGGATCTGGACCTTTTGTTAAGTTGCCCCAGGCCCAATACTGGTGGCAGCTGACTTCGGTTCACAGAGAGGCCACCCCCATATGCCTCCAGGTCTAACACAGGCAGCAATTCATTACCAAAGCTTTGTAGCTCCTACCAGGTAGCCCTGGGCCAGTAACAGGCAAGGCTGAAATTGGCCTGCATGGGAGGCCCTCCCAAGAGGCACAAGAAACAACACACCCAGAGGCCGGCCTCAGACCGCATCAGAGCATTACCCCATTAGCCCCACAAGTGGCACACCCAAAGAGGGGTGGTCTCAAGAGGCACAAAAGGCCACTTGGGCGAATCCCCCTCTGAGGGGTCAGTCCCCACACAGAAGCTCATATGCTGTTGGTGTAGGCAGTCCTCACAGCAAGTCAGCCTGAGAGTCAACCCCACCCACTGAGGTGTCAAAATCAATTAAGGCTCAACTACACCAGGAGAATACATGCAACACACACAAGCAGCCCCTTGGACACATACACTGGTGATCAGAGAGATTGTGTCACTGGACCATAGAGGACACCTAGCTACATAAGGCTATCCAGCAAGGACTGGGAGACATGGGAGATCTACCTAATACATAGTAGCAAACACAGAGAGGAAGTCAGAATGAGGAAACAAAGAAACATGTCCCTAATAAAAGAACAAGAGAAAACTCCAGAAAAAGAACTAAATGAAATGGAGGCAGCTAACTTACCAGAGACAGAGTTTAAAACACTGGTTATAACAGTGCTTAAGGAACTTAGTGACAACTTCAACAAAGAGACAGTAAGCATAAAGGACATAGAAACCATAAAAAAGAACCAGTCAGAAATAAAAAATACAAGCACAGAAATAAAGGATACGCTAGAAGGAATCAATAGCAGATTAGATGAAGCAGAGGATCAAATGAGAGATTTAGAAGATAAGGTAGCAGAAACCACCCCAATGGGAACAACAAAAATAAAAAAGAATTAAAAAAAAAAATGAAGATAGGCTAAGGGACCTCTGGGACAACATCAAGCATAATAACATTCGTGTCGTAAGAATACCAGAAGTAGAAGAGAGGGAGGGCAAGGGATTAAGATCCTATTTGAAGAAATAATGACTGAAAATTTCCTTATCCTGGTGAAAGAAACAGACACACAAGTCCAGGAAGTGCAGAGAATCCCAGACAAGATATACTCAAATAGGCCCACCCCAAGACAAATTACATAATTAAAATGGCAAAGGTTAAAGACAAAGAGAGAATCCTAAAAGCAGCAAGAGAATGACAGCTAGTTACTTACAAGGGAGCTGTCATAAGACTGTCAGCTGATTTCTCAACAGAAACTTTGCAGGCCAGAAAGGATTGGCAGGAAATACTCAAAGTGATGGAAAGCAAGGGCCTAAAACTAAGACTACTCTACCCACCAAGGCTACCATCTAAAATTGAAGGAGAGATACAGAGCTTCCCAGGCAAGAAAAAGCTAAAGAAATTAATTACCACCAAGCCCGTAACACAAGAAATGTTAAAGGGGCTTC
Organism: Rhinolophus sinicus; assembly: GCF_036562045.2. NCBI lineage: Eukaryota > Metazoa > Chordata > Mammalia > Chiroptera > Rhinolophidae > Rhinolophus > Rhinolophus sinicus. The sequence continues at coordinate 27,313,131 of NC_133765.1, read as the reverse complement.
TTTAAGAAAAAGAAGGGGGAAACAAACAAACATCAAAATGTTAATAATAAAATGACAGTAACTATGCACCTGTCAATAATCACTTTAAATGTACATGAATTAAATGCTCCAATCAAAAGACAGGATAGCTGAAATGATAAGAAAACGAGACCCATGCACATGCTGTCTATAAGAGACCCACCTCAGATCGAAAGACACACGTAAACTGAAAGTAAAGGGATGAGAAAAGAAATGTCACACAACTAAAAATTTGTTAAAAGCTGGTGTAGCAATACTTATATAGACAAAATAGACTTTAAAACAATGACTATAATAAGAGAGAAAGAAGGACATTACATAATGATAAAGGGATTAATCCAACAAGAGGACATTAACACCAGTAAACATCTATGCACACAGCATAGGAGCACCTAAATATATAAAACAAATATTGACTGGCATAAAGAGCCCGACAGTAACACAAGCAGAGTAGGGGACTTGAACACTACATTGACACCAACAGACAGATCTTCCAGACAGAAAATCAAAAAAGAAACAATGGCCGTAAATAACACAACAAATTAATGTGATACACCACATAATACGAAAAATAAAAACCATATGATCATATCAATTAATGCAGAAAAACCACTTGATAAAATCCATTTATGATAAGAACTCTCATCAAAGTGGGAAAAGAAGTAACACATCTCAACATAATAGACACCATATATGACAAACCACAGCTAACATCATACTCAACAGGGAAAAGTTAAAAGCATTCCCCTAAGATCAGGAACAAGATAAGACGTCCACTTTCACATTTTTATTCAACATTGTGCTGCAAGTCCTACCCACAGCTCTCAGAAAGAAAAAGAAATAAAAGGCATCCAAATTAGAAAGAAATAAAACTGTCATTATTTGCAGATGGCATGATATTATATAGAGAGAACCCCCAAAATCCCACCAAAAATCTATGAGAACTGATAAATGAATTTAGTAAAGTAGCGGGATACAAAATTAATATTCAGAAATTGGTTGCCTTTTTGTACACCAATACTAAACTATCAGAAAGAGGAATTAAGAAAACAATCCCATTTACAGTTGCATCAAAAAAATAAAATACCTAGGAATAAATTTAACCAAGGAAGACCTATACTCAGAAAATTATAAGACATTGAAGAGAGAAAGTAAAGAAGATACAAATAAATGAAAGCATATACCATGCTCATGGATAGGAAGAAGTAATATAGTTAAAATGTCCATACTCTCCAAAGCAATCTACAGATTCAATGCAATCCCTATCAGAATACCAATGGCATTTTTCACAGAACTAGAATAAATAATCCTAAAATTTATATGGAACCATGAAAGACCCCAAATAGCCACGGCAATCTTAAGAAAGAAGAACAAAGCTGGAAGTATCACGCTGCCTGATATCAAACTATACTACAAGGCCATAGTAATCAAAACAGCATGGTACTGGCATAAAAATAGACACATAGATCAATGGAACAGAATAGAGAGGCAAGAAATAAATCCATGCCTATATGGTCATTTAGTCTATGACAAAGGAGGCAAGAATATACACTGGGGTAAAGACAGTCTATTCAATAAATGGCGCTGGGAAAACTGGACAGATACATGTAAAAAAAATGAAACTGAACTATCTTCTTACTCCATATACAATAATAAATTCAAAATGGAATAAAGATTTAAATGTAAGACCCAAAACCATAAAATTCCTAGAAGAAAATGTAAGCGGTAAACTCTCAGACATTACCCTTAATAATATTTTTATGATATATCTCCTCAGACAAGGGAAACAAAAGAAAAAATAAATAAGTAGAACTATATAAAACTAAAAAGTTTTTGCACAGAAAAGGAAACCATCAACAAAACAAAAAGACATCCTACTAAATGGGAGAAGATATTTGGCAATGATACATCTGATAAGGGGTTAATATCCAAAATATATAGAAAAGTCATACAGCTCAACACCAAATAAACAAACAATGCAATTTGTTTCAGGGCAGAGGACCTGAATAGACATTTCTCCAAAGAGGACATACAGATGGCCAATAGACATATGAAAAGATGCTCAATGTCATTAATCATCAGAGAAATGCAAATTAAAACCACAATGAAATATCATCTCACACCTGTCAGAATGGCCACTACCAATAAATCAACCAACAACAAGTGTTGGTGAGGATGTACAGAAAAGGAAACCCTTGTGCACTGTTGGTGGGATTGAAAATTGTTGCAGCCAATATGGAAAACAGAATGGAGGTCCCTCAAAAAATTAAAAATAAAGCTATTAGGGTGGTGCAAAAGTAATTGTGTCTTTTGGTTATTTTTAACCTTTTAAATCGCAATTACTTTTGCACCAACCTAACACCTTATGACCCAGCAATTCCACTCCTGGGTATTTATCCAAAGAAATCCAAAACACTAATTCGAAAAGATATATGTACCCCTATGTTTACTGCAGTACTATTCACAATAGCCAACATACAGAAACAACCAAAATACCCATCAATAGATGACTGGATAAAGAAATTGTGGTGTATATATACAGTGGAATATTACTCTGCCATAATAAAGAATGTACTATCACCATTTGTGACAATATGGATGGACCCAGAGGGTATTATGCGAAGTGAAATAGGTCAGGCAGAGTAAAACAAATACCATATTGTCTCACTTATATGTGGAATCTAAAGAACAAAATGAATGAACAAACAAAATAGAAACAGACCCACAGACACAGAGAACAAACTGATGGTTACCAGATGGGAGGAGAGTTGGGGGCTGGGTGAGAAAGGGGAAAGGATTCAGAAGTACAGATTGGTAGTTACAGGCGAGTCATGGCGATGTAAAGTACAGTGTGGGGAATATAGTCAACAGTATTGTAAATACTATGTACAGTGCCCGACGGGTAGTAGACTTATTGGGTAGATCACTTCACAAATTACGTAAATGTCTAACCACTATGCTGTATACCTGAAATTAATATAAAATAATACTGAATGTCAACTATAATTAAAAAAATGGTCACGGGGATGTGTAGTGCAGGACGGGGAATATAGTCTATAATGTTCTAATAACTATGTTGAGTGGGTAGTAAACTTGTCAGGGTTATCACTTTGTGAGTTATGCAAATGTCTGAGCACTATGTTGTTCTGTATGCCTAAAACTAATAAAATATGTATGTACATAAATGCAAATATATAAATATAGATAAATGCAAATATATATATATATAAATGCCTAAACATATACATAGTACATATATAAACGTGTAAAACTAATAAAATATATATAAATGCAAATATGTAAGTATATATATAAATGCAAATAATTTCCAATAGAAAAGATAACCCCAAAGATTGCAAAGATTTATGTCACTGGACTTGAACATGTTTGTTTCCTATCATTGGCTATAAATACCTAGCCTTTCAAAACCTCTTTGGTTTTACAACTTACTGGTTCTCTCATTAAACAATAGATTTAATAAAACTTTTGACACGTGTTCATTAACAGAAAAAAGAAAAGAAAAAAAAATACACCAAGTGTCAATGACATTATTTAAGGCCATGGACCCAGCCATGCCTGGTGCATTTAATTTCACAAGCAAATAAACACTCCGAGCTTATTTTTTTCTTAATCCAATTTGAGTTTTATTTCTGTCACTTGCTCCCGAAAGCAATCTAATATTAAACCTGACTGAAAACTTGTGAGGGTAGATGAATTTACAGCACAGCAATGCAAAAAATATCATTTCAATATGAGATGTTCTTGTTTCTAGAAGTTCTTTTGTTTTGTTAACTCAGGTTCTGCCCGCCTCTGGCACATTGCTCAATGTACTCTATTCCAAACACCTGTTTATTCCTTGGGTAGAAGGGTTCAGCTACTGCCACCGCAGCACCCTATCCCCCCACAAGCATATAATTGTATTCCTCCAAAGAGAATTTTTTTCCTGAGGGGAATTTAGGACCAACTATGGAGAAAATAAAATTTTCACTCCTCTGCATATAAGATGAAGAAGCTGGACAAGACTTCCTCTGTGGTTCCTATAACTTTAAAACTCTGGAGTTCAAAATACAATAAAGCCATTAAAATTGTGGCCTAGGAGAATGTTTTTCAAAATGCAAGTCGCAACCCATTAGTGGTCCTGGAAATCAATTTACTGAGTCATAACCAGCATTTTTTAAAAAATGAAAGCGAATAAAACAGAAAATAACAGAGTACATAATACATAATAGAGGTGAGTAGTGGTTCATGAAACTTTTATTTCAATTATAAATATAGAGGTACTGTACACGCACTGTACTGGATCATAGTTTAAAATGGATTTCTCACTGTGGTACCAAAAGTGTGAAAGCTGACAGTGTAAATCAGCATCCACTGACAGGGAAAGATGTCAATAATTTTTGTCAAAGAAAATAACAAAAGGGATAAGATATAAATGTAGATGTATCTGGAAAAAATATGGAATTGTGTATATCAAATGCTAAATTATTATCCCTGGGTGGAAAGATTATGGTGTTTTTCATTTTCGTGTGTATACTTTTTATGTTATCTAATTTTTAAAAACAGACATGTTACTTCCACAGTCAAAAATTTCTTCAAGCTTATTTTTATTTGGAGAGGTAAGTGTACTTCTAAAAACCCTCTTAAAAATATATCCAAAAGAAATACATCCAAATATTAACAAATGCTATTGTTTTTGGTTAACTCGTGTTTTATAATTTCCCCACAACAAACAAGTGTTACCGTAAAAATAAGAAGGGAAAGACTTGTTTTAATTTCGTGTTTCTTCAGTGGGAGACAGAAGTTTGCAAACAAAACTGGGAAATCAGAAAATACACTAAGGGGTGGGCCAGAGTGAGGGCTTGAGATGGGAGGGTATGCAAACCCTGTGAATGGATTTTCCACATCAGTGAGTCCCTTTTCTTCTTTTAGTTACTGTCTGGTGAAGGTATATGTTAGAATGCAGCCATTATATATTCCAAATGTCATACTCCTCGACACCTGTTTGAAAGAGCATATTTCAAGTGTCACTGAAGCTAAGAGAAAGAAAAGACAGTTTCTACCAAAGTGGCAGGAGTTGGGTGACTGCAAGACAAGAAACAGTCGTGTATTTCAGAGGTTGTCCTTGAACAGGATGCAGACAGCAGCAGAGGACAAAACCAAAGAGAGGAGGCAGACAGAGTCTCTTCAAGGAAGCTATTGTCAGGAAATTGAAAAATTGGGCCACACCAGCCAGGTTGTCTAAACAATGACGCCCGAAAGAAGGCAAGAGTGGGAAAATGGCCTCCCAAATGGTTAGCTGAATTGTGAGCTCAAAATTATAAGTTATATAAAGAAATTATAGGGGGAACCTAAGGGGCTGGGCAGGAGAAAAAGGAGGGAGAGACAGAGGAAACAGCAGTGGTAAACTAAATTCTTAGCTGTCACTTTTCAGAAGAGGGGGAAATGCAGCATGGGGAAGAGATGCATTTGGGGTCAGATAAACACAAATATATGGACATTTCTATCTTGCCTTCGTAATCATCAGTCTAGGTAATAATCATCTAGAATGCTCAGCCCTCTGGGGAAAAAACTGTTGTGCCCAAGCTTTGTGCCCTGAATAGGAAGCCATTTGTTCTTCCCTCTTCTTTTCAGAGGACACCGCTTTTCTCTTTGCTGCTGTGTGTCAAACGGGGAACAGAACTGGCACTGACTTTTATTTGGGTATTTTTAAAGTAGTGCATGAGTATAGGTTGGGGGAAAAAATGCAAACAGTACAAAAGACTATCCGGGGTAAAGTAGGTTACACGTTATGCTAGACATCTCCCGCTTGCCCATCCCCTGCACCATCCACTTTCTACTTGCATGGCGCCGAGAGGCTCTCATGCCCTCCAGCTTCTAGGTGGGTTGAGCCAATGGGAGGCGCTGGCAGGAGATCAGAGGAAAGGAGCAGGGTGTGTTTAGGGCATCTTCCTGCAAGGTTGCCTCCCATTGGCTGTATCCCTCAACTACAAATCATTGCTCCTATCTAGGAGGCCTTCATGATGTGATCTCTGTCCTTTAAGGGCGGGTCACCACTCCCATTGCCCACAGAAATGGTCACAGCTTCACTAATTCTAGCCCTCAGTTGCTGCACTTTCTCCTCTGGTCCACTATACCCACACCTGTGAAAATGGCCCCTTTGTAAACAAACGCTCCTTGTATCACCTTAATTTGAGTCTGTCATCTGTGTCCTGCTGGGCCCTGCCTCTCACACCCTCCATTTCTAATTCCTTCCCTCCATGCTACTGTTTCCACATTTCAAGGTAACCACTGGTACAATTTCCTTCTAAGGTCTTCCTCTCTCTCTCTCCTCTCACTCTTTTTTGGCTCTCTCCTCTCTCTCCCTCTCTTCCCTTCTCTTTCTCTCTAATAAAACGTTAGCATATGATATATTACTTAGTTCTCATCTCTTTTGTTTTGTAAACCTAATATATCTTGAAGACTGTGCTGGATATTTTCTATTCACACAACTTCTGCCTAGTCCATTCCCTTCCCTTTCCCACCAGTCTCTGGACTTCTGGAGGCGGCGGCCTGTATGGACTGCATCAACGGGCTCCTTGCCCTGTTACATCTAGTTGAGCCACCCTCATGGAAGGCCCATTGTAGATTGGAGGTACTGGCAATGGAAAAGAAGGTGAGAGGAAAGTGAGCTTTGGGTATTTACCTCTTCTGCTTCCGCCATGCCAGGTTGCTATGGTTGGTTGCTTTCCTCTTTAGGAGGCTACAGCTCTGCTGTTGGACAGTCCTTTTCTACAGGGACTTCTCATTCTGCTATCTGCTCCCTCCCCTGGTCCCTTCAGGTCCAGAGTTGGTAACACCTCCCCACTGTCGCCAGCCTTGAAGTACTACACAATCTCCTGCTAGGTTCCACTAACTCTGCCTACACCTTTGTAAATAACCCCTTCATTAAACTCTCCTCAATTATCTCCCTTCGACTGTCACCTTGTTCTTCCTAGGACCCTGACGGATGTCTCACAGGAGTACTTTGGAATTACCTCATTCTTTTTTTAACAACTGAGAATGTAACATAAATGATTTTACCAATTACCTATTAATCAATCATTTGAGTGGAAATTCAGACTTATTTACAACCTACTATGTGTCTGGCAGATATTTTGTATAAAATATCTCATTTGGTCCTCATATCCACCCTGTGGGATAAGTATGGCCATTGCATACATTTCTGAGAAGAGGAAACTGGGTGATTACAGAGGTGATGATAAGATTCAAGGTTATATATGTAGTACATATAGACACTGAATTTGAACCTAGGTCTGACTCCAAAGCCCACAGCATACTGGATTGTGGTGTGAATCTTAAGGTCTGCCCTCAATAACAAATGTTGAAAACTTGTTTTATTTTTGTAGTTGTGACTTATTTTTAAATAAACTTACTGAGGTATACCATACACACAGAAAGATACACAAATCATAATGCACAGCATTTAATGTTCACAAAGTGAGCACGCTCATAGAATCACCACCCTGACCAAGAGGTAGAATATTATCAACAGCACAGAACCTCCCAGGCCCCCCTCCCAGTTACCATTCCTCCCTCTTCTCCAAAGATAACCTCTATTCTCTTTTCTTCTTGGTCTAATACCATGGTATACCTACCTAGAGAGTACTTATCTTCAGCTATTTCACTATACAGTTATAGACTTTCTGGCCAAAGTGGAATAACAGGAATGCAATGCACTCTTCTGCCTGAAAACACACACACACACAAATCAGACAACATATATGAAACAAGAGTTTTGAGACATTAGATATGAAGCAATGAAAGACAGTAATCTCTGAGAGACAGTTAACAAACAAACTAGGTGAGTCCTGAGATTGCCTCTGTTTATTGAGGGTGAGAGTTTCCAGACTGCAGCACGGGGCATGGGAATGGCAGTCACTGCATGGAGGAAATAAACCTGGGCATTCAGGGAGGCCAAGGCATCAGAATTCATAGGGGAAGAATACTGGGAGACAGCTGCAAAGAAAAAGAACTCAGGAGACCTGCAGAAGGTTCCCCTTGAGTCTCCAGCTGAGTACTGACCAGTGATCGCATGTGAGGAAACTAACTGAGGCTATGAAAGAGCCACCCACAAGGACTCGAGGGGGCAATATCCTGAACTCACATGGGGCCAGGAATAGTGCCTGCTCCCACTAGCTAGACTGAAAAAGCTCACACTCTATGGGGGCATCACCTCGGGTACTCAGAAACATTTTCCTCAGTATAAGGGCAAGGTTAGCCCTAGATTAAATCTGTCTAATAAGCCTTAAGCAAGTCTTGAAAGGATCAAACTCAACTATGTTCCAGAACAAAGTTCATGAACATTGATTGGAATACAAAAATACCCACCCCCAACAAGGCAACATTCACAACGTCTAACATCCAATAAAACATCATCAGGCATTAAAAAAGTAGGAAAATGGGACCCATAATCATATGAAAATCAATCAACTGAAACTGACTCAGCTAGGATATCAAAACAAATATTAAGGGGAAGATTGAACATGTTAAGTAGGGGCATGAAATATTAAAAAACAACCTAAATTGAATCTCTAGAGATAAAACCTACAACATCTGAAAAATACACTGGATGGGATTAATGAACACTGAAGAGCGAAAGATTAGTGAACTTAATGACATAGTAATACTTATTTTCTTGAACACATTAGTCCCAGTTATTTTAAAGTTAGTGTGTGATAACTTTTATATCTGGATAACCTTTGGGTTTGCTTCTATTGTTCCTTGTTTCTCTTGATCTTTTGTTATCTGGCCTGTCTCCTACTTATGGGCAATTTTTTATTAATTGCCAGACAATGTGTATGAAAATATACATGTAGAGAGATATTTTGAGGCTCTGAATAATATCATCACCCTTCAGAGAGGAATACTTTTGATTTCTGGCAGTTAGAGGAGGGAAGATCACCTTAATATTATAGTCAGAGATTGAGTTGATTTGTAGCTGGCCTTTTCGTCTTTGCAAAAGATGGTCCATTTCCTGTTTACCATCATAGTGGATAGCCAGCCCATCAGTGGATTCCACCCACAAGAAAGAAGGGAGGAAACTTTCAGGAGGACAAAGAACTTGGGAGCTAATAATGATAGCTGAAGTGTATTTTGTATGTATTATATGTTATGTTTGTCACCTAGCATATGTGTTAGCATGTTTTTTCTAATGTATGTAGATGATAGAGATATATAGACAAAAAGATAGATAATTATGTCATTTAAACCCCTACTGGTCCTATAAGTTGGGTGATTTGATTTTTATTCTTCATCATGAGAAAACTGAAGCTTATATAAATTAAGAAACTTGCCTACAGTCACACGGCTAACATACAAGATTAAAAATCAGGATTTAAATTCCATTCTGTTTGGCTTCAATACTAGGCTTCCCCTGCTTCCCCATCCTACACTGCTTTTCTGCCTTTCAGTTGAATTCATTCTCAAGTCCAGCTCCCATGATCCTACAGTCAGATGTCCTGCCTCTTGTGTGGGAGTATACTTGTAACCCGCAAGTAGAATTTGGGGTGACTGCAGGAAATAACTCTTCAGGTAGAACAGAATTATAGTAGGCATCTCTTTCTAATGCAGGTGACAAAAATCTCAATTTCAAAATCTCCAAAATCAACTTTAGGAAGATAGTAACACCAACCCCAGCCACAATGCAATGTTATTCATGGACTCACATAAGTAGAAATTTTTGGATGGTGCTAGCCTCAAGCCCACCTGAATCCAGCCACATAGACAACTTTCATCAGAAGTCAGTTGGCCTGATTTTCCTGTGGCACAAAGAATGTCCTGGTACAGAGCCCATTTCACATCCTTCTAGCTCCATGACCTGAAAGGAAGTCCCCTTTCCTTGAAATGATTCTGATTGGCCCAATTTGGTTGACATCCTTATCTCTGGTCCACTCATGGTGGTCAGGGGGATCTGGGGTTCTCTGTTGGCCAGGTGTGGTGATAAACTTACTCCTGTGACCCTCACAAAAATCCCATGATCCAAGTAGGCTAGGACTTGTTCCCCAATGGAAGTGTGGATTCTGGGCAGAAAAAAGCAGCAAACGTCCACTACGTGAGGTCCTGGCTCTGTGTCCTGGTACTAGGGCCCCACAATGAAGGATGGATGACCAGCTAAAGAGAATCTCAGGTCTCTGCAACCAACAAAATGCCATCCCACCCAAATGGAACTACCTGACTGTAGAGCCAGGACGAAAATAGACTGGTGCCTGTTTAATACCAAGGAGCTGGTTGCACAAACTGTTGGACAGCCAGGAAATCAGAACTCCATTTTTGCAAGCACTGATTGAAAAACCATGATAAAAAAATGCATTGATAGACATGGGAGGCTGTTTGTATCTTGTTATGTGAAAAAGCAGCTCACAAACAGGATGCACGGCAGGGATTCCTATCCCTACTTGTGTGTTAGATTCACCTGGGAACTTTATTTTTATTTAATTGACTATTCACTGATGCCTAATGTTTAATTTTAAGTCGCTGACTCTGCAGAGCTGTGTGGTAGTCTTCTATTAGCCCAGTCAGGGGGGAGAAGGAAACAAAGCTGGAGCAAGACGGGTGCTGTATTTGTTTTCCGGGGCTCCTGTAACAAATGATCACCAACTAGGGGGGTTAAAACCACACAAATGTATCCCCTTATCATTCTGGAGCCAGAAGTCCAAAATCTCAGCACTGACAGGACATGTTCTCTCTAAAGACTCCAGGGGAGGACATTTCCTTGCCTCTTTCAGCGTCTGGCTATTGCTGGCAATCCGGGCGTTTCTTAGCATGTAGATGCCTCACCCCCATCCCTGCCTCTGTGTCAATGGCTTTCTCCTTGTGTGTCTTCTCTCCTTACTTCCAAATTTCACTCTTACAAGGACAGAAGTCATGAGATCAGGACCCACCCTAATGCAGCCTGACTTCATTGAACTTGATTATATCTGCAAAGACTCTTCCCCCAAATAAGATCACATTCAAAGGCTGTGGGGTTCAGACCTGAGCATATATTTTGGGACACAATTCCACCCATACAGGTAGGAAATCAGCTAGAGTGTGTCCTGAACAGGAAACTGCAAGCTACTTTGAAATCCATGGGAAAACCTGGCAGGGAAGTATTTTCCTACCTGACATGGCGGTTTGAGACGTCTTATGTGGATGTTAATGCAAAGGCTCCCCCCAAAGGCTAGAAGTGAAAGTCTTCTGGGTGGCTTGGAAATCCCACTTGTCTTGGCAGAGTTTGCAGAGATAATCCCAGGTCGTTCTGCTGAACTGAACACACACACACACACACACACACACACACACACACACCTTTCAGTGGAAGACCATCAAGACAGTGTGACAGAGTGCTGAAATACATCCCTGAATTTGGAATCATAAAACCTGGGCTCCCAGGCAACCTCCACCACTATCCCAGTACTAAATCCCAAGGGTTTCACTTTCCACCTTGGAACATGGGATTAATGATTCCATGACGCCCATCTGTCTCACTGCCCAGCATGCTGTGAGGTGAAGCCGTACAGATGGAGAGCATCACCCATGCAGATACCTTGGACCACATCCTAGATTTCCAGTGGGGGAAATTCACAAAGAATAATCCCGGAGGCCGTACTCCTCCACTATGGGGTCTGATGCACCAACGTAAGGAGAGAAAGAGGAGAGGGAGGTTGACATTATATTTTCTGCTCTTTGTTTACAAAGATCCAAAGTCACCTCCCCCTCTTGGGGTGTGGTTTGGAGGATGGGATAGGAATGGGATATGGGGCTCAAGGGACAGGGTAGCAAGCAGGAATTCTTCCTTAATCTGATGAAGTACAGGAATCCATGGATGTGATCCAAATATACGTTATCCAGTGTTATTTCATCAGGGAAGCCATTCATCAACAGACTGCCAGCTACCAAGTGTCAGGGGAGCTCCGAGTTTTATTCTTGCCCCAGGCCCCATAATTTGTAAACCCAGTGCTGACATTTCAGTAAAAATACCCAGAAGGAGTTCTTTGGGCGCTAGAGGCAACACGGAAAAGTATTCTAAAGATACTCAAAAAAATGATGAGTTTTCCAATAGGTTTTTTTATGCCAAATATATGTATTAATGACTAAAATGCGAGTGCTTAGCAGATTTTGAGATTTCACTTTGGCTACCCCAGTTCGTGTCGGGCACGTACCAAAATTTTTCTTCTATTTCAAATGCCTTCAGGTGCCTTTCTTTTTGGCACATTGGGGGGAGACAATGCCTGTCACTTCATGTCTTTCCATTTATATTTTGCATAAATCAACGAGGAATTCAGAATGAAACAATCACTCCATATCTTAGTTGACAAATATTTCGCTATTGGGGGGATGTGCTTGCCTATCTGAAAACATGTTGGCCTTTCCGTGTTTAAGGAACGTGGAGAATACCAAGAAACTCCTTGAGATATTCGTGAGAGCAATGGTAAGATGGTGATGGTGGGGCAATGTGATCGAAGAAGGTAGCTAGTCCATGGAAGATGAGGGAAGGAGAAACATCAGGGTCTGACTCAGGTCTGACCGCCTGGGTTAGCTCAGCCAGCGCTGACCTAGGTTGGGTTCTCCAGAAGCAGACCCCAGAACAAGGGTTTGGATAGAAGTGGTTTATTTGGGAAACCATGCAGAACCAGAAGAGCAGTGGGGAAGCGAATCAGGAAAAGGAAAGAAGCCAGTGCTGGGTCATCGGTGAGCAGGCAAGGGCGTTGTCCCTAACAGTCCTGAAGAGGATCTCTGGGGAATACAGGACCTGTCCTACCTGAGGGCTGTGGAGGTGAGAAATCTATCCACAAACTCCCGTTTGTCATGACTTGATGTCTATTCTTGTAGCTTTTAACTTCTTGCACATCCAGGCTGTTCAGCTCAGAGATAGAAAACATTCCTATAGCCCTGTGGTTCCCAAAGTGTGCACTGAGGCACCCCATGATGCCACAGAAAATTCACGGGAGAAGATAGGGATATTTTGAATTTGTGAGGGAAACACAGTTGACATCCATCCAACACGGTGTGTGCTATTAGCTTGAGGTTGCTCAGTGTGTACGGGTTGATTTGTGTCCCCTCGAAATTCATATATTGAAGTCTTAACCCCCAGTACCTCAGAATGTGGCCTTATGTGAACCGCTCCCATACTGGGGAGCTCATTCTTTCCCTATTTCCATTCCCCTTCATGAACAGAAAAGGGAAATAGCGAGCCTTGAGCCCTTATTGGGTACCAGGCTCTATACAATCATCATTTCTCTGAATTCTTCCAACTATATAAGGTGGGCATAACCCTCACTGTTCATAGACATGATGAAATTGAGGCTCAGATGGGTGAAGTGACCTGACCAAAGTCTCATTACCCGGAAATGGCAGAGGCAGGATTTGAGCACAGGTCCTTTCCATTCCAGAGCCCTTTCTGCTTCCAGTTCTCACATGACTCGGACAGGTGGGTATTAATAACAAAAGAAATAAGCATGAACATTTGTTGAGCACGACTTTTTTGTGCAGTGTTGTGCTCCCCATGGATTAGCGATTTGGTTTTTCTCATAGTCCTATGAGATGGTCATGGAGGCTGCTCAGCGGCCAAATCAGACTGTCTTCAGAGCTCACACTTTTTAAAACAGTGCTGTGCTGTGGATTTCCTCATTTTGAGCCCAAACCCTCTTCCTATTCTTTGGGCTCATATAGAACTAGTTGTTGCGTCCTTCGCCAAGACCGTCCCTCACTGCCATGTGAGGACAGCCTGTTGTTTCACTCAGGGCTAACCATGTCCCATTCCGTTCTGTTTTCTTATCCTCTCTCGTCCCCAGCACCATCTTCTGCACACGATGTAATGTCTCTGCATCCTCTCCAAGTGCTTGCTCATTGCTAGTGTTGCCCACAAAGGAAGCAGGGGACCAAAACTTCCTGTGAAAGGGAAGGTCAGACTCAGTCTTCAGACAATGGCAAGAAAAATAATGACTTCCAAGCGTCAGCAACTGGAGCTGTGTGGCTAGACATTCTGTATTCTGTGCAGGGTCATCTAGCAGCAGATACCTTCTAAAGAGAAGGCGGGGGGCCATTGTGTGGCCATGATGACATCATACTCCTCAGCCGTTCAAGGTTGAGAGATGAAACATGAGTTGGGTTGATCCAGTGTGAAATAATGCCAAGGAGAAAGCATGCAAATCAGAGCACGTGCAGTCAATCTTCTGCAAGCTGGCAACCGACCCCACAGTGTTATTGAAAGAATTAAATAAATTAATACATTTAAAGTGCTTACTAGAGCACCTGGCACAGAGCAAGAGATCAATAAATATTAGTTGATATTAATATCTGCTGTAAAATGAACATTGCACTGTAAAAGTGACTAATTCTTCCTGGGGATGGGGTGTCAGGAAAAAATGATAGTTGCCTCTTAACCTGGACTCCTCATGTGCTCAGTGTTTACATACGCTATCTGTTTTAATCCTGGGGTAAAGTTGTTTTCCTCGTTTTAAAGATACGGAAGCGAAGGCTCAGCAAAGTTAGGCACTTATCCTAAGCTGTGAGGCTAAGTGGTGAAGAGCTTGGGATTTAGACATCAAACAGGTCTGGCTTTGAATCCCAGCTCAGGCACTTTCTGTGTGACCTTAAGCATGTCATTCAATCTCTCTGTGCCTCAGTTTCCTAGTCTGTGAAACAGAGTCATAAAATACCTTCCTTAAAGACGTTTTGTGAGGATTGAGTTAATATATGTAAAAAAGAGCAGTGTCTAGCACATTCTAAGCAGTCAGTAAATGTCATACACATATATACATATACGTGTGTTGGGGGGAGGGTGGGTGTGTGGAGGGGGGCTTTGAAGGATGAGTAGGAGTTTGTCAGGTAGGAAAAGAGAAATAGACATCTCGGGTTAAGATAAATGCGGGGCTAAAGGGACACATGAGCTACCCAACCCAAGACACAAAACATCACTAGTGGTTAGTGGCAGGACAGAGCAGGGTTTGAAAATAAGGAGTCACTTGTTGTTAGACAGAGAGAAAGGGTCGAGGTCCTGAGGCTTGAGAGAAGAAACCAGAGTTTGCAGAAAGTGGCTCCTTGGTCAGTAGCCTGCTCCTGCCATTATCCCAAGAGCCCGCGAGAGTTCACAACCCCGCCCCCATCAAAGGCAGCCAATGAGGAAGCCCGCTACAGCGTCTCGTTGCCAGGCAACCGACTTGGTCCAGCCTCGCAGTTTGCGGCTGCTTTCTTTTGCAGTGGGAACCTGAGCCGCTTGTTGGGACTGCCTTAAAATGGGCATCTGGGGACCCCTCCATGGGCCCCCCTCAGACTTCTTCAGTGGAGTTTTATTTTTTTAGTTCATATTTTATTTTTGTTTATGGGAGAGTCAGATACTCCATTTCAAAGAGAAGGAAAGCTCACAAAAGTTTGTAACTTTCTAAAAAGTGAATAATTCCAGGTTTTCCTTATCGACCCTGTCTGGACTTCCTTATCCTGTTGGTTGGACCTGGATGACTTGCTTTCCATTACTGCTGGGTCAGAAAAGGTTTGGAGTCTCTGTAACTGACACTTGGGAATAAGGGTGAAATTGCTGGAGCCCCTCACACCAGTGGTGGCTGAGGTAGAAGCTTCTGGAAAAACTCTTCCCTTGGGGGCACAGACGAAGCCTGAAGGATTTCCAAGATGACCAAGGTATCAGCCACCAAGAAGATGCAGAATTCTCCCACCTCGGGGGCCCTCTGGCCCTTTTTTGCTTCAGAACTTCCGTCACAGGTAAGTCTCCCCACTTTGATGGAACCAATCATGTTTTCATGACCAAGTAAAATAGGAATTAGCCTCCAGACCAACAAGGGACGGGGGAAAAGAGAAGAATCATCGTGTAATTAAATTGTTGAGACACATCCCTGTTACTATCAATGGTTGGTTTCTCGTAAAGAATGAAAACAGCAGCCAGAACGGTGAGCTGGGCCATCCTATTAGCTAGTAATTCCAAAATGATGGGCTAAATCGGCAGTGACACTGTAGAGCATCAGAGAAAAATGAAGATGAATTGTAGGTTTGCCGTTGCAGAAATTTTCAGAGACCGCTGGGCTCGAGGTTCGTGCACGTCCTCTGTCTTACGAGAGGCTGCAGAGCGCCCAGCTCGGTTTGGAAGCCTGATTTTGCCACTCACCAGCTATTGACATTAGACAAGTTGCTTAGCCTCCCTGAGCCTTTATTTCCTCGTGTCTGAGAAATGAGAACAGGAACATCAAGTAGGAAGAGATAGTGTGAGGACTAAGTGAAGTAAGATATGGAAATTGTTTAGCATGATGCTAACACTTGATAATGTGTATGTGTGACATGAAATACTGTTGGTGATTCGAAAGACAAAGAACAATCCTCACTATGCATTTAATGACTAGAGTCAAGTGTTTCTGGTTTTGAATGATTGTAACAGAGTAGGCCAGTTATGTCTTTGTTAAGTGTGTCTGTGTTGTTACATCCATTTTTCACCCGTGATTGGCCAGAGTAGGTGAACAGTGAGAGAGAGGGTCAAAGGTCACACTGGATCACCTAGAATCCTGTCCTAGGAACGGGGACCTGGGGGGAAGTCAGTGCACAAAAGGGAGCTTAAAACTCAGCTGTGCTTACGTGGGAGTCCAAAGTGTTCCAGAGCTATTTTCTAAGGGTTAACATCGTTATTCACCCCTCGTCGCTCAGCCCTCTTAGTGAGCTCATTCTGCAGGATGCAGTTGTCACATGTCTTCTTTCATCGCAAAATGCTACACAGAAGTGGGTTCCATCCGGTGCAGCCCTCTCTGGGACTGAAACCCCCCGCATAGCAGTGGGGGGAAGAGAACATGGGAAAGAATGAGGAGCAAGGTGGCTGTTTCAGAAGCAGAGGTGAGTGTGACAGCATGGGCAACGGACCCAAAGAGCCTGGACTTGAACCCTGGATCTGCTGCTTAGCAGCGCTGTGACGTTGGGCAAGTTGCAGAACTTCTCTGCTCAGCGTTGCCGTCTGTAAAATGGGGCTATCATAGTGCCCCCTCGTGGCTTTGCTGTGAGCATTAAATGGTATGTCTGAAGCTCCTACAACAGCTCCCGGCTCACAGCAAGCACTCCCTAGATTTCAGTTATATTGTGATTTGATTCATTTAGCAAACATTTATTGAACCTTTGTTTTGTGCTCAACACATGCTCTTGTAACAGATGAGACTTGCCTTTAAAAATTTCACAATCTAGAGTGTGCATGTTTGGGATGGGGAATGAAAGAGATAAGACAAGATAATTATAATGCAGGGTGATTAGTGATATGCTGAGGAAGTATCCGTGGGTGTTGTGGGAACTCAGACTCGTGTGTGTGTGTGTGTGAGAGAGAGAGAGAGAGAGAGAGAGAGAGAGAGAGAGAGAGAGAGAGATTGAGATGGAGATTTGAGGGAAGAAGCCAAGTACCCAAGTAAATGTAATCGTTTTCCACCTTGCGATCGGGAGGTGAAGAAAGTAGAGGAAGATACAGAGATACAGAGGTTGGAATGATATCTCTTTCTTGGGAGGCTGGTAGGTGAGACTCAGGGAGGTCAGAAGGGGAGAAGGCATCCAGAAAACTGTGGGATGAACTCAGACCTCAGACACAAAAGACTCATGTATATCCTGCTGCGCCCCACTTTCTGGGAAATAATGAAGACCTCCAGGTTTCCCTGGTTTACATCTGAAGGATCACGCCTTTCGCATTTCAGTTTTTTGAGCTACCATAAAGCACTGATTAACCTAAACCAGGCTAACTCAAAAGTGACAAGCCATAAGAAAACGTGTCAAGATTACGATCAATTTCTGGTGTCACTCAAACCAAGAAGGATTGCAGTGGTGATGACAACAATGATGACAGTTAACATATATTGAGTATTACCACGTGCCACATTCTGAGCAAAAGTCTACGTGTGATATTCCAGAACCTTCTACAATACTTCAAGGTGTGAGCTGTTCCCTCCTGAGACAGATGGC
The DNA here is from genome assembly GCF_036562045.2 of Rhinolophus sinicus. Lineage (NCBI taxonomy): Eukaryota > Metazoa > Chordata > Mammalia > Chiroptera > Rhinolophidae > Rhinolophus > Rhinolophus sinicus. The sequence goes on along the minus strand of NC_133765.1, from coordinate 27,295,164 downwards.
AACACTGAGGTTCAGTGAGGATAGGTCCCTTACCCAAGAACACCCGGCCAACAAAGAATCGAGCAGGGATTTGAACTAGGATCCATCTGGCTCCAGGATCCGAGCCTTTTCTGCCTCGCCATGCTATCCACGCAGTGACAGTGGTTAGCAAGCGTCAGGGGCATACACAGAAGGCGTCAGGCACAGTCACTGGCTTCAGATAGTTTTTGTTTATTTTGAGGGGGGTGACATATAAAAAGAGAGTAACCAATGCCAGGCGGCCAGGTCACTGTCCAGTGCGAATTGTTCTGGGGCATGATCAGGCTCCGTAGACGATGCAGGTGAGGCCACAGGGGGCTGCGTGGTGATGCCACTTACTCCTGACTCCACCATGCACCTGTGTCACAGGTGACACTTTGGAAAACCCCTCAAAGGGGTCCGGAAGTCCAATGAAACGAGCTACTTTCCTTCTCACAGAGATGGAGGTTGCGACATTATAACTAATGTTCCTGTGACACTCTGCCTTGTACAACATCTTCATGTAGTTTTTTTTCAACAGAAGGAATATGAATAATATATGCAAATCCTCTGCTTGAATGTCTTCTCTCGAGGAAACCTGTGGGGCTCTGGCTCCCTAATCAGTTAGAGAATTCCTTCTCCCTTTGCTTCCCAAGGAAGCAAGAGAGGAGTCTAACGGGATTAGCCGCGGTTGGAGGAGGGAACAGGACATGTATAGATGGCATGGACCCACATTTTCTTCCTTGGAAAAGCCAAAAAAAGAAGAGGGACACTTAGCACACCTCCTCCATACTCTAGAATGGAAATGCAGAAATGGGATTTGGCAAAAACTATAATGGCATGGAATTCTTTATACAAGCTGTGTCTCTTGGTGCCTGAACTTTCTATCTCACTGTCATTGAAAAGCCAGACAGAAAGCTGCTTCCCTAATTTGTGCAGATCCTAAGACATCCAGGAATGACGCTGGGTGTTCTGCTCATACCCTCACTAGCTTAGTGATTAGAAGAGCAGATTCGTAGCAAACTCCATGGGTACAAATCCCAACTCTGCCACTTGACTAGATGGTGTGGCCTTGAGGAAATCCATGCCTCTCCCTGCCTCAGTTTCCTCAGCTGTGAAACAGGCACACCGTATTTTATCTAATCTAAGACATCTTTCATTTCAAGATGCATCATAATTTCCTTGTGCCGCAAAGAAAGAACACTGTACTGATTACACTATAACCTGTTTCAATGATAAAATGTGCCCCAGTTTCAGAGCTATTAAAATGTGGAAAGATGTGCATCTTAGAACAGATGACACACAGCTAAAAATACTCCTCTCTCGTAGGGCTGTTGTGGGGATTTGATGAGCTGATATGGGTGAAGCTCTTAGAACAGAGCCTGGCACAGAGAAAATACTATGAAATGCGAGCCATGATGACATTTTGTTTAATCCTTTTATCGACCCTATGATAGAGGTGTTGTTATTAACCCCTCTTGCACCAGGGTAGACTGAGCCTCGAGGAGCCCCACTGGCTGGTTCTCTGTTGAGAGGTGAGTTGTCACGTTCGGGGAGGAAGGGACAAATTAGGCAGAATTCCAGGTATGGACATGACCTTGGCCGGTGCATCTCTGACCCCTACCTTTGTGGTGAAAATGGAGATACTCAGAGAAAGTCTCAGAAGTCCAGCCCACTGTCACGCAGTCAGCTGCCCTGACTCAGAAACGGGAACCAACATATTTTAGAAAGATTTCCCCCAAGAGATACTTTGACTCCCAGCACAATATGTTTCCCCTGCGCAAATGAAATGATTTTCCTCCTTGTCCAGATACAAGAAATTGTGGACCAAAAAGGTAAACGTACAGGTGACTCATTGCTCTTTGTTCAAAGTGGGCTGGATGCTGGGTGATTTTTCTGGCCTCTAATCACTGAGACCACGCCCCCTGCACTGAATCACTGATTACCCTAAAAAAAATAATAATAATAATAAAAGATCTAACCACCACATGAAACCCAATTCTGAAGAATCCCGGCCAGTGGCAGCCTTCATTTTTATATGACACACGACTTAGGACAGGAAGATTACCAGTGAGTCCTTCTCTTTCTTCTGGCTCCATTGTGACGGCATGAGACAACTGCAGAATTCACGTTGTTGTTTTGGTTTGTTGTTTTCTTTCTGCCCTCATGCTTTGCACTGGTAATGCTTGCCTAGGCAAACCTTGCTGTGTCTAATTGCAGGCCCACTGGCTCCCCACCGTGATAAATCAGGATGCAGGCAAAGCATATGTTCTTTACCTCCTGATACAGAAGGAACAATAGGCACTGTCTTTACATTGGACAGAAGGAAGCGAGCTCTTTGTCTCAACTGTGAACAGGCAGATGCTGCACAAAGGGGAGCAGAGGGTGAGGGAGGGGGACGGTAGAAGAAACACATCAGTCTACCTGATGTGAGGTAAGCTTAGTGACTCGGTAGGGGCTCTGCCTTTGAAGTCAGACAAAGGTGAGTGCAAATCTCCTACCTGAGACCTCTCATCTGAGGTTCTGTGAAGTGGGTTGACTAGGAAGAGGGCCTATCCATAGATGTTCTAGAAGGAGGAAATAAAATAATGCATGCAAAACCACTGAACACAGTACTCAGTACACAGTTAGCCCGCAGTAAGTGATGACGGTGGTTATTATTCGTACTTGTGCTGCTCTCTCTTCTCTGAGGATGTGAGTGCCACAGTCGCCATTTTGAACACAGGGTAGGCCGAGAGATGAAGCCTGGAGGAAGCTGAGTATTAACTGGAAGGTCACAGAATGGGGTCCATCATGAGCAAGGCCACGTCCCAACCTAAGGGGCAGAGGGAAGAGGCAGGTCTAGGGCTGTATCTTTAGAACTGGTGTGAGAATGGATTTCCATGAAGGGTGACGTAGGTGCCTAGCAGGAGAGGGTTCATCCTGGTGGCAGAAATGCTTGCCCCCGTTAGAATCCTTAGTGACAGAAAAGGGGGGGGCCCTGATCCCTTAGGTTTAACTCTTAGCCCAGTCCCATTACTCAGTTTCAATCTCACGGGAACCAGAGGGAAGTGAGAAGAAAAGACCATGTGTTATCAGTTAGGATCGCATTTAGCTGCAAGGAAGAGAAAAATGAAAAAGCAGTGACATAAACACAATGAATTTGTTTTTCTCATCTAAGAAGTCTAGGCATTGGTTCAGGAGCTCACGAATGTCAGGGCTGACAGATCCTTTTACCTCCCGATCCTCACATTCCAACAGAAAGGAGAGAGGGAGAGCTACGTTTGCCGCTTTTAGGAGGCCAAGAAAGGCTTTCCTGGCCCCTTCCCAGCATTATTTTCTCTTATGTCTCATTTGCCAGAATAGCGTCACCTGACTTTTCTAACTGCAAGAATGGCTGGGGAAGTGTGTCTCTAACATGAGTGTGGAAAGCAGTGGCAAGGGGGACAAGTGAAGGTATTGGAAATGAGTATTGGACGGACCGAACAGCCGTGACTGGCACAAATGATTTCACAAAAACTCAGACACTGGCTCTCCCAAGCAACACACTGATGGAGAGTAACCTGAAAAAGAGAGAAATCCCTTACCCTACACAACAACTGCTTGGGAATGTCAAGCGCACTTATCCATAGTGGTACTTTAAAAAAACAGCACAGTATCCATGAGGGGGGGGCGGGGGGGCGGCAAGAGAAGAGTAGAGGCTCCCCATGAGAACATTCATTCCTTCAACTAATGTGTATTGAGCTCCAAGAATGTGCATGATTTTAGGTGTTGGGGATACAGCAAGGAAAAAAGACAATCACTGGAAACTCTCGAAAAATATATACTTACAGGGAATAACCTGAAAATAGAGCTGAGACAGTGGGATGTGTGCCATCTTTACTCCTGTGACCCCCATCTGTTTCCACAGTTTGTACGTGGCGGGGGGCGGGGGTGGGAGTAGGTCTCTTTCCACAGTTGTGCAAATGTGTCTAAACTCCGGTTAGACAAGCATTTGCACAACTGTGGAAAGAGACCTACTCTACCCCCCTTTCAGCATTCCCACAGCCTCCAAAGACTCAGCCGTCAGCTGTTAAATTTAAAAGCTGCAGAATCCATGTGGGGGTTCGGTGGCAAGTAGCACTTATATAAAATCTGACAGAAGCCAATTAAACCCTTCTTGGACTGAATAAACCAACATATTTTTCTCGGCAATCTTTCTGACAGCTAAATTCAAAATCATCATTGCTGGTAATAGGACACCTTCTATCAGGAGATGGTGGCATTTTTCCCTTCGAAATTCCTGTTTTCAAACTGTGCTGAGAAAATTTCTTACGGGGCTCAATTTTGATCTAATGTAGTTCTGCCTAAATTGGAATTTATGCAATCGGTAGTTTTATTTAATAACTTGAAAATTAGCCATGTCTAGCGGTCTGCTTGCAAGCCTGGAAGCGCCTTGGGGTTTCTGTATTTCACGAAGCGGAAAGATGATACAGTTGGGGTGGTTTCTGGGATGGGTTCAGTGTGGTCGAGGGCTTCAATGGGTCCAGGTGGGTCATAGCTCAGTGGCAGCAATGACAGAGAATAATACCCCTCTGCAGCCTGGGACACAGTCAGGGTGACCTCTGAGGTCTATATTGAATACCTAGCATGACAGACATTTGGGGTGCACTAAAATGAACCAGACCTGGGGTCTTGTCCCAAAGAACCCACAATTCCATTGGAGAGAACATTCATAAATAACCATGAATCGAGATAGTAAATAAGAAGTACCAAAAAAAAAAAGGCAAAAAATATATAGGAGCTTGGCGATAGAAATAAGTTGTACCGTGCAAAGAAATGTACAAATGTACACTGAATCTGTCTAATCTGAATCTTCACTGTTGGCTGGATGTAGTCTCATCTTATACCAATGAGACGCTGAACCAAAGCTAGAACTTATCATCTAATACATCGGGGATGGGGGCGTATCACCATTCTCCCCCCAAGAAACAAGTCCTCTCTGGCACCGTCTGACAAAATGTTCCCCCACAGAGCTCTGGTAAACCAGTCTTTTAATACTCTTTCTCTTCACATACAATGTTGCCCAAGTTTTCCTATCCCTTGGGATTGTCAAATTAGGGAGGACTCTGCTCCAAGAATTCCCACTAAAGCTTTTGGTAACTGGAAAGGTCTAATGTGTTACTTCTTTTGAGGCTTTGAGCTTCAGCAGAGCAGGCGCCTTGGTCCTCTAGACTTTGGGGGCCGACAGGCTGTCCTGTGCATTGTAGGATGTCGAAAGTTTCTGGCCTCTGGCCATTAGATGCCAGTAGCACTCTCCAGAGGTGACAACTAAAAATGTGTCCAGATATTGCTAAATGTTCCCTGGGGGGCAGAAGCACCCCTGGTTGAGAACCACAGCAGTGGAGGACGACTAAAGTCCTGAATACCTTTCCCTGATCGAAGGCTTATCTGATGGTGAAACATTCCCCATCTAAATAGACGACACAATCGTGTACCCACATGTTCAGGCAGAAACCTGAGCTTCACCTTGGCCTCTCCCTCTCCCTCACCCCTTATGTCCAATCAGCTGCCTCAGGGTCACTGTTCTACAGACACGCCTCCTTCCCCAAGGTCACTACCTGGTCAGGGCACGTCTCTACCCTGGACTATTCAACCTGTCCCCTACCTGCCCTCTTTACCTTCAATCTGACCTTCTTCCAACCCATTCTCTTTCAATGCAAGTACGATACAGTCATTTCCCTGGTGAAAACAATTAAATGGCCCTCCACTGCCCTCCAAATGAAGATTAATGTCTTTACCGAGGTTTAAAAGGCTGTGCATGATCTGTTTCCTGCCAACTTTGCCAGCCCCATCTCTCATTACTTGGTCTACACAGAAGCCAAACTCGTTTTCGAATACGCCATGACCTTCCTCTTCTTTCTCCTTGAATGTTCTATCTCTAGCTCTCCTTTTCCATGGCAAGATGTGTTCCAGAGCTCTGAACAGCGGTGGGGCACGCATGGCCCTCACCAGCCTAACACCAGCTCTCTCGATACCTAGCTGTGTGACTTTGGACAAGTCACTCAACCTCTCTGGTTTCTTCATCTTCGTGTGCATAATCAGGGAACCTAACCTGGCAAGTTTTGGATTCCCTCCTTGCCCTGTGACTCTTAAAGAGCAAATAATGGCTACCACTTATGGAGCATCTATTACGCACCAGGTACTTTACATACATTATTGAAATCAACTCCTCAGTCCCATGGGACAGCTACTCTCATTATCCCTATTTGTTGAGATGAGGAAACTGAGTCTTGGAGAGGGTGTATACCTTGTCCAGAGACACCCAGGTAAGTAGGTGTTGGAGTTAGAATCTGAATCCAAGACTGACTGACCAGAGAGAGACTGTGCTCTGAAGGTGAGCCTGGTTGGCTGCAGTAAGAGGGACAGTAGACAAGTATCTTTCTAATGGGGGCATCTGCCGGGGTGATTTTTAAAGAGTAGATTGAAAAGTCTGTGGCAGAAAAAAAGCAAAGTGCCAATTTCATCTGCAAGCAATGCAAACAAGCACGTAACTCTGTCCGTGACCACAGCCAAGGGCACTGGGATTTTCTTGAGCTCTCGGTAAAATTTGCTAGTGAGCTTTTCTGGAAGAGAAACAGCTAATGATGGGGTGGGGGGGGCGGGGCTGTATGTGGCTTAGACTCATCTTTCTGAATTATGCTCCTCTCAATGAAGATTTATAAGCCATTTCTAATTAAAATCACATTTCTAAGAAAGGCATAGTTTGATCCTGGGTCAATACCCTGCCAAAACCTGCTAGATAAAATGGAGGGGAAGACAGATCTAGCTAATGAGGAATGAGTTTCTGCGCTGTGTGTGGCTGCAATGTTGATCATTGTAAACAGCTTAATTGGGTTGAATAATTTGGGTAAATATCTAGTTAAATGGATTCAGTCCGAATCCAAGCTCTGACCCACTACATTTTTTTTTTTATTTTCTACAAAAAGAAAAAAAAAAATACCCTGCATCATAATTGCCTATGCATTTGTCTGATCCCACCACTAGGCTTGGAGTTCCTTGAGGGAGAGGACCATGCCTTGCTCATGAGCCTATCCCCAGAGCCTAGCACAGTGCCTGGAACTAGGGAGTTCATTCAGTGTTCTCTCGTCTTTATTCTCAGGACCAAGAACCTCTCTCCATACTGAGTGAGGCAACAACGCATCCCCCAGTTAACTGTAAATTCCATCTGGACAAGGGTCCACACATGTTTTATTCCCAGGTACATGCTGGGTGCTCCATAAATATGGATAACATCCCAGTACCTGCCATGTGTGTGACCTTGGGCAAGTGACTCTCTGTGCCTCAGTTTCCTTATCACCCACATGGAAATAACAAGTTCCTGTTTCATAGGGTTGTTGGGAGGATCGTTGAGATGATGCCAAGAAAAGCCCCTGGCACATAGTAAGTGCTCATTAAATGTTATCTCTTCATATTTCCACTTAGGGGTGGAAGCTGTTGGCTCCCAAATATCAAGATTACCACATTTAAATACTGACATTTCCAGAGATGATAACTCTCATGCTGATCATTTCTTATGCATTCAGGAAAAGGCAGCCCAAAGGGTAACATGATGAAAATGTTGCATTTCTAAGAGCCCTTGAAGAAAATGCCCGACAGGCAATTAGCACGTGACTGTCGCCTCTGTTGCAATTGCTTATTAGTGGATCTCATCCTGTACATCAAACTATTTCTCTGATATTTTTAGACCTTTTAAAAGAGGCCTTTCAAAACGCAGGAAGCAATGCTTACTGACGAGGAGCGAGGAATCTGAGAGAACATGAATCGGGCATCTGCATAGAGGAAGGATAAATGATGGGGTGGGGGAGCATGCTGCGAGGTTCACGGGACCTTGACACGCAGCCTGGATGATCTGTAACCCTAAAGAGCACCCCCACCTTTCCCCTCTCTGCCCCAAACCAATAAATACCCCTTTTCCTGTGGCTCCAGGGCTTGAGATTTAAACTGTATCAATAAAAGCACCTGACGTGGGACCCAGGCCAGGGAGCGTTGCAGGGTCCTGCCGCTGCTTCCTGCTCTGTGGCCTCAGTCTGTCTGCTTTGCTTTCCTGATGCTGAGTTTTCTCACCTGTAATTGAATCTTGAGGAGATTCAAGATCACATTTATAAGGACTGGATCCAGAGTAATAACTGAGATGGATTTATGATTAATGTTATCCCACCTTCTGGTGTCTGATACACATTTTCCCAAGCCCCACCACCACCACCACGTTCTGTCGTGTGTCATGACAACCTTAGTCTTTTGCTAATGAAAGAAGGGGTAGTACTGAGGAAAAAACCCTGTCTCCTCATGAATAGTCATTCTCTCAAAGTTGTCCCAGGGATAGCAAAACGAAGGATGCTTTTGTATCCTCTGTGAAGTTAAAAAAAAAAAAGGTCAATGTTTTAAAGTTAACTAATGTTTTAAAGGATACATTATATATATAAATGGCACCTGATGGTGATAATAAAAATAACTGGCATTATTGGTTGAGTATTTACTCTGTGCCATGTGCCATGTTAAGCCCTGATATGAATTATCCAATTCCATTCACTCTACAATGTTAAGAGATAGGTTTTATTAACCCCATTTTGCAGGTGAGGAAACTGAGGCTAAGAGAGGTTCACGAACTTGACCAGAGTCCCACAGCTAGTTAGTGGACCATCTGACGTTCAAACCCAAATCAGGTCAGAGTGCAAAGTCCTCATTTTTAACCATCACGTATTACTTAACAAAGCAAGAGTCTGATTTTATTTCCGGGGATGGGTGGATTGAGGGAAAATATGTCCCTCCTCTCAAAAGAAGAGCATAGAAAAGGAAAACCACCTACTTTGAGGACTTTGAGAGGATAGAGAAAATACTGACTGCATCGCATAGCCGACTCACTTCCAGCTCACTCACCAAGGCCAAAGTACCAGGGAGTGTTTGAGGACACACGCCACTTATCCCAGAAGTCCCGAAGTCAGAAAGTGACAAACACTCACAGGACTCTCTATCCACTCCAGCCCACCACTAAAAATCTCACGAACCTTGATCCTACCTTTTGTAATGTCAGTAATCACAAAAGTAACCTGTCCATTGAATAAAGCCTGGGATCCGATCAAAACATGAATTTATTTTTGCCTCTCACTGCTCCCTTCAAATATTTTCAGTGGAGGAAGCTTTCCTCAGGCCCCTGCTTAGAAACAAGATATCCGGTGCCTCTTCTTGCGTGGCAGCCAGTCTTGCAGTCTCTTTAAGTCACAAGACACAGTCGTGATGAAATGTCAGAAATTAAAAGTGTTGATCCCCAAAATTAATATACTAAGCAGCACTTCAACCTTCCTTCCTGGAAAAGACTGTGTTCCCTTTTCCTGCCTTCTAAGGATGGCTTTATGCAGGCCACCTGCCACCAGGGAGGGAAGCATGGGACATGCCCCCTTCTTCTACCCATGGAAATGCCCCCCTCCCCTTAGCTCTCTAACTGCAGAGGCTGGAAGGGAACATAGGGGCACAGGAAGGTTCTTTCTGGTGCTGTCATAAGATATGTCTAGTCTCCCAGGACCAGATGTCTAAAGCTGGCTCTCTCTCCTGTATGCACTTCCGTTGGCTCTTCGGAAGGTCTCTGCTACAGCCTTCTGATCTATTCCACTGCTGTCCACTGTCTACCAGCTGTGCTCACCCCTCAGATTCTGGTTTACTAGTAGCCGATGCCCCCCACCCCCCAGACTCCCAACACTGGGGTCTCCCAGGCCTCTGGTGGGAGCTCTTGCAGGCAGAATCCCAGGCTGATATTCCTGCCTTGGGTGTCACAGCTCGTCCCCAGGTTCCACGCACCCTTGACACCCCACTGAAGACAAGCACCACTTCCTAAGCCAGCACCAGCTACTCTCTGTCTCTCCGCCCTGCCCGGAAGTACTCCCCAGCCTGACTCGGTCCTCTGGAGTTTCCAGAGGGGTGTCAGAGCCCAGCCCCGCAGACCCCCAACTGCAGGGGGTCACATTTTAAGTTTTTGAGCCGTCAGCCCCATGGAGAAAGCCTCTCTCTCATTCTGTTTGAAGTGAGGGATAAGCACCCTTCTCCCTTTGGGTCAGGATTCAAAGCAGCCCAGCAGCTACTGCTGAAGAAACGACTTCACAAATCCCTCTCTCCCTTTCCACTCTTGTTTTTTATATTCTCCAAGTGGAGAAGAATCGGGGACCCACTCTCCTACAGCTACCTGAAGATTCCTTCAAGGCGGTCTTCCTCACTTTGATTTGGAGTTTGATGCCGATGGCATCTTGGTGCCTCAGTCTATACTATCCCACCTATTCCACCTGCTCGTGTGTCTTGTTACCCTACCCCTCACTGAGGGTGAACCTGTGCCAGGTGATTTCGAAACATTGTCTTGAGGCCTTAGCACAACCCTGTGAGAAAGGTGTTATCACCTCCATTTTACAGATGAGAAAACTGAGGCTCAGAGACAAAAAGTGTTTTGTGTGATGGAGAAGCTGAGACTCGAAACCAGGCCGGTCTGGCCCCAAAGACCCATTTTCCCAGCACGATACTCGGAGCTGCTAATGTCAGCCGGGGTGCAGACCTGGCTTCATTCTCAAGTCTCCAAGGTCAGTTCCAGACCACGTTCCTACAGCCAGGGTCCTGCTCATTTCCAAAGGCTTCTGAGCTCATCGGAAGTGACAGGAGCATTCTGGGAGAGGATGCCACACTGTCGACAGAAGTCACATCACATCAGCCATCTCATGGTTACTCACAAAGGTGTCCCATTTCCTCCTTTTTGACATTAGAACACATGGAAGGAAGCCAAACCCCGTTGTCCCTTGTCTGCCGATGAAGACAGATCACCCCTCCTGGCACCTAAAGGACCAGAGTTTAATCCACAGTAGGAGCCTTAAGGAAGCGGCGGGCATATTGGTCAGAGGTCAGACACCTCCTAAGCTGCCAGCCCTCATTCAGGGAAAATATAAAAAGATGTCACTCCCCAGAAAGCAGGTTTTATTTCACTGAAGGTTTGGAAGCTGCATATTAAAGATGTCGCCTCTCCTTTCCTCTCCCTCCCCTCCCCCTCCTCTCCTCTCCCCCTCCTTCCTCTCTCTCCTCTTCTCCTTTCTCTCCTCTTCCTCTCACTCTCTCCTCTCCTTACTCTCTCCTCTTCCTCTTCCTTCTCCCTCTCTCTCCCCACCTCTTCCCCTTTGTATCATGACACTTAATATTTGTTAGCTCTTCCTGTACTTGGTGTTTTTTTTAGCTGAATTATTGTAACAATTTTATCTGTTTAAAAAGAGAGAAGTAGACAGCCTGACCCAGGGAAGGCGGCTTTGCAGACCCACTGCTCAGCCGTCTAATCCTGCAGACTCATTAATGTTTTCTTTCTGCCCCGGAACGTAAGAAAGCCTGTTCTGTAATTGTGCACTTTAGGTAAACAGATCATTAGATAAGATTGATAACAGCATGGCCCAGGCAATGTTTTAAACCAAAAGCAGACAAGCACGAGGGTGTCTCCAGTTGTAAACGACAGGACCACAATTCGTGCAGTTTCGGCGAAAGGTATTTTGGGGTTTTTCAGCATACATGGCCTTTTTCTGAAGGCTCACTTTTCTGCTTTCACAAAGAAAAGGGAGGCTTTCTTTCCAGCTAGACACAGAGCACAGGGCTTCAGGCGAATGGGGGGGGGTGTTGTTTTGATAATGAACTTGATATTAGTTAGAATTCATTAATATAGACCACGCATTGTCATTGCAGTTAATGCCTTCATATTACAAAGCCTCGTTCTCAACAAAGCATACTACTGACTTCAGATGAATGAAAAAGAAAAAAAAGAGTAGATGGCACAAAGGCTTCCTTCCTTCTTTCCTTCCTTCCCCTTTCTTCGTGAATCATTTTTTGCTTTTTTGTTTTATTGATTTATTTTTAATCAATGTTTGGGCGTATCATTTAGAAACTATAAAATGCACACGTTTGAAATCTGCAGTTTAATGAGACTTGACAAAGGTATGCGTCCCCATAGCCACCACCCCATCCAGGACAGCAGTTCCATCCTCCCACAAGGTTCCCTCCTGTCCCTTTGTAGTCCATTCCTTCCTTCTACCTCCAGCCCCAGGCCACCACCCATCTACTTTCTATCTACTTTCTGTAGATGAGTCTTGCCTGCTTTCAAATTTCCTCTAAATTGCAGCAGACAGGCTATACTCTTCTGTCTCTGGCGTCTTTCATTCAGCATGTTTCTGAGACTCAGCCATGTTGTTGGGTAGTTTGTTCCTTTTTATTGGTGACTTGCATTCCATTGTATGAATAGATGAGAATGCATCCATTTCCCTGCTGATGGATGGACATTTGGGTTGGTTCCAGTTCTTCTTCCTTTATTAATATCTGAACTTGTCTGAGAAATTTGCTGGTGCGTCTTATAATTGACGCCCATCCTGGTAAACAGAGCACAGTCCCCACCCTTAAGTAAGTCTCAGCCTGGAGGGGGAGCTCGTGTTGGAAAAGTAATTTCAAGCATGATGAGTGTTGCACAAAGGCGAGCATAGGCCGTTATGGGAGCAAACAGCAGGAACAGCCCGTTTCGTCCAGGGCTTCAGGAAAAGCTCCCTGAAGATGAGACTCAAGGATGACTGGGAGTGAATGAAGTGAAGACTGAAGCTGGGGCTGGGGTGTGATAGAAAACTCGGTGGGCGTGGAAGGCTGACAAAAATTAGTGCACCACTAAACATCTACACAGTGAGAGAATACTGCGATAAACATTGAAAAATATTATTTCATCTCATCTTCAGAACAACTATGAGAAGTATATTAAGCTCCATTTAGCCAACGAGGAGCCCGAGATTCTGGGAGATGCGATATAATAACTTGTCCCAGGTGACACCAATAGTGGTAAAACAGGATTCGAACCCAGTTCAATCTGGCTCCTAAGTTCTTGGTTCTCCCTGAAGCCAAGCCTGGTTAGATTGATTTCAGGGGAGATGGAAAGAAAGAGACAGATAAGAGAAGGATCAACACATCCCTGGCATGTAACAGACACTAAAAAATCTATACATATTTATTAAATGACTAAATGTCTAAGAAAGGGAAATACTTTAGCATATTATTTGTATTTCCTCACTTGTACTTACTACATTGCTTGAAAATAAAAATAAAGAGACATGACTGCCAAACTTATCAAACCCTACTCATTCTGCCCTCACAATGTCACATTATACAAATGCAGACTGTGTGTGTGTGTGTGTGTGTGTGTGTGTGTGTGTGTGTGTGTTGTGGTCAGAGGCAAGAGCTAGACTAAAGTGGAATCAGAGAAATACCAAGAGGTGTTTACAAACTCAAGGGCAGAGGGATCTGTCAGTTAACCAAAGTGAGATAAATAAGACTGCCAATTAACTTCAGACTCCCAGAAGCAGTGAGCAGAGAACGCTGCCTGAACAAGAAAAGCATAGCTGGGAGCTTCCATATTGGGTGCCGTCTGCATGGAATTTGTTCCCTTTTCCATAGAAATGTGTGGTATCAACTGGGAGGTATGATTAGAACACCAACAGAGGCTTACTTTAATGGGAAAAATACAGGCGGGTGCCTAACAGCCAACAGAGATCAGAGATGGTCTCTCTCCAGTAAACTCACACACTGCAGAGCCCACAGTCTGCTTACTAAGTAAGGGTATGGGGCTGAGATCACCATGTTTCAAAGACCCAGACTTCCCACCTAGGGTCCTGGCCTCACAGTAATAGCAAAAGCTAAAATGCACTGAGAGCTCACCTACTATAGGCTAATTGCATCAAGGTGCAATTACATGACCTCACTCATTTCATTCTCAAACAAACATAGAAGGGAGATGCTCTTATTATCCCCATTTTAGAGATAAGAAAACTGAGGATAAAGAGGTTTAATGACTTACTCAAGGGTGTGGAACCAGGAGCCCCTTCACCTTTCACTGAAGCCCTTGGTTTTAACCTTTGCTCCACACCTTGTAGGGGAGAGCGAGCAGGGCAACACAGGATGTGGCATAGGATGACAAACTCTCCCCCACTGGAGGGCCTGAGAAACCCCACTCCCATGTAGACATAGAAATTGTGCTCTGGGCGGGTAGAGGTGTGTATGTGGGGGGTGGGGAAGTGCCTCCTCCATGAGGAAATTTAAGTAAAGAGAATCTTAACATTCTTAGAACACGTTCCCATTCTCCTAATTTTACATACAGGAAAACTGAGGTCCCGAGCAAGGACAGTGGGGCATTGAGGGTCTCTTAGACAAATATCATCTTCAGGGACCCACCTCTGTACCTGTTGGATCAAGGGGAGCCACCCCAGGAGACGTCCCCTATGTGATAATAGAAATAATGGCAAGCACACCTAGTGTACTCACTGTGAGCCAGGTACTGTTCTAACCACGTTGACAAAAATTAACTGACGTAGCCTCCAAACAACCCTAGAGGGAACGTACTCTCATCATCTCCACATTCCATATGAGGAAACAGGCAGAAAGAGGTTCAGGGCTTACCTGCGGTCGCTTAGGCCCCTGGTCCCACCCTCTGAAGTCAGTCCATCCCTGACCTTTTGCACAAGGGCCTTCTACCTCTCCAGAAAGAGCCAACAAGTCTCCTCCTTCCCTGGTTCTTCCCTGGTCGCTCAGAGTTTTCCTTTCCTACATGATAATTCCACATCGTACATCCCCTGAGTCCCCCAAACTCTGCACTTGCCGTAGAGGAGCTTCACATCTTTCCTCAACAATGTGCAACAAGAGATCCATTTTAGTGTTTGTGTGCACAAGCTCAGGAGGCAGGCCTGGGTCTGAGTCCCAGGTTTGCCCTTAACTGTGACCTTCAGTAAGCTCATCCGATGTAGAGGTCAACATGTGGGCTCTGCCCGAATATCTAACAGCTGATGAATGAATAAACACGGTGTGACACAGCCACGTGATGGAATATTACTGACCATCAAAAAGGAATCAGGTACTGATACATGCAACATGGACGAACCTTGAAAACATTCTGCTAACTGAAAGAAGCCAGTCACAAAAGGACACATACGGAATCATTGCCATGTATATGAAATGTCCAGAAGAGGCAAATCTACAGAGACAGAAAGATTAGTAGTTTCCAAGGGTGGGAGACTATAGAATCATGGGTGATAATGTAAAGAGTTTCTTTTTGAGCTAGTGAAAGTGTTTGAAAATTGACGGTGGTGACGGTTGCACATATCTGTGAAGATACTAAAAACCATTGAATGTGCACCTTAAATGGGTAAATCGTATGGTGTGTGAATTATATCACAATAAAGGCATTGAAGAAGGAAGGAGAAAAGGAGGAGAGGAGGGGGAGGGGAAGGGGAAGGGAGAGAAAAAGGGGGGAGGAGGTGGAAGAGGAAGATCAGAGCAAGATTACCTGGGTTCAAACCCCAAGTCTGGCACTTCATAGCTGCACAGCCTGAAGCTAATTGCCCGAGCCTCGCTTTTCCTGCCTAGTAACAGCTGAGGATGAGAGCAAATGATATAAAACGTGTTTAGCAACGGCAAGGACTCTGGACCAGCCGTTAACCCTTTTGCTGCTGGATCGAGAGAAGGTCCAGGGGGGTTGAGGAGACGGCCTGGGGTGGCCCAGTGGGGGCACAGGGCATAACTCTTTGGCAACCAATAAACAATTTCACGTTCAGACTTCTGAGCTGCAGAGTTTGCAACCATGAGAGAAGCCACCTAAAATTCCGTTTGTCATCAGTGGTGACCGAAGCCTTGACTTCCCGAATACATCAGGGCGCACTCCGGAGCACTGTTTTCAGTGCGGATAATTCCATGTAATTAACATGAGTTCCTAAATGTGCCCAACTGGGGTTTCCATGGTGACTCCCTGAACTTAATTAACGTGGCTGGGTCTGCTCCTCCATTCAAGCTAACCTCACTTACTCGCCTTTTTTTTTTCTTTTTTTTCCTTTTTTTTTCTTTTTCTTTCTTTCTTTCTTTCTTTTTTTTTTTTTTTTTTTTTTGTGGCCTATAAACAAATATTTATTTCTCACAGTTCTGGAAGCTGGAAGTCCAAGATCAATGCACTGACAGATTTGGTGTCGGGGGGACCTGCTTCCGGGCAGCCTTCTCACTGTGACCACATAGGGTGGAAAGGCGCCATTTTATTTTTCATTCCCTAAATTTGATCTGTGCTAATTATCACTCCTCCTCTCCCCGTGTTAACCTGATCACTTTGCAGTTATTTTTCCTCGTTCTTGTTCTTTCTTGCTTTTCCTAATTAATATCCTGAGAGGAGAAAGAAAAGAGTGGGGGTGAGGGGGAGAAACAAATCCTGTTCTCTTTGGTGACAGAAGAAGTAGGGAAAGGTGAAGCCTCAGCCTCCCAGCCCACAGTGACGTCTTGGCTGACAGAACTCGCCACAGCTGCAGAACTAGAGAAGCAGGAGATAAAACCAGGCGGGCAGGTTTGTACAAGGAGATGAAAACTACACAAGCATGACCTTATATGGGGCCTTTCTCGCCTCTGCTAGAGGAATGAATACTCAATCCAGGCCCAAGAAGTCGCCATATTTGGAAAGATACCAGCGTAGGTTTTAAGAAGATTTACAGCGCACAAAGCTCCTCGGCTTATATCTGAACAGTCTCCCACTAAGTCCAGAAAGGGGTGAAAATTACCAACGGAGAGCTGACAGATGGCATTCCTCAGTGGGATGAAGGAGCTTTCCAGTTTTCCTGGGTTAAGAAACACTTGCATCACACTGTATTTCTCAAAAATGCAGAGCAGGTGAGGTTCAGAAGGTGGCAGGGGTTTAAAGCCAGACGAATCCTTGGAAGCTAACGTAAGCTCCCCTGGGAATCAGTCTCACCAAAGAAAAGTGATGTGTGGTGGTTAGGAACATGGACTCGCCAGCTGTGCAACCACAAGCAAGTTACTTCACCTCTCTGAGCCTCAGTATCCCCATCCATAAAATGGGGACAAGAATAGTACATACTGGAGGGGTTGTT
Source organism: Rhinolophus sinicus (assembly GCF_036562045.2). Lineage (NCBI taxonomy): Eukaryota > Metazoa > Chordata > Mammalia > Chiroptera > Rhinolophidae > Rhinolophus > Rhinolophus sinicus. The sequence goes on along the minus strand of NC_133765.1, from coordinate 27,278,248 downwards.
ATGAGGACACATGGTCAGTGTTGAAGCAAGTAGTAACCATCCTCAAGTGTTAATTATTACTGTCCTCTGCCTCCCAGGTGCCCAGCATCAGGGCAGAGAGTAAATGGTTGTCTAATGAATGAATGTGATGAAATGGGCATCGGGAGGCCTGCCAAAGGCATCAGTAAGTGCCTCTGTTATGCAGACTTTTGTCTCTTAATCCACTTCCTGAAAACAGGGGTTTCAAATTTAAATGCCTTCGAGGGTCACGCAGGAAATACATGAGTAAAGGCAGCTTGGGGATGAGGACACATCTTTCTCTGCCACACACTAGGCAAGTCCAGGCCAGACACAGCCTGGAGACCCCATCAGGTCACTCAACCTGTCGAAAGCTGCCTGAACTAAACCTAAACCTGCTTACCTTCTGCTTCAGTGCAACGCCCCCCCCTCCCCCACCCCACCCCCCGCGCCACTGACCACCCACCCCCACTGTACCTACGTCATTCCGAATAACACAATCCAGTTTTTAAAGTTCAATTTCTCTCTAACCCTCCGTGCCCACAATGAATTAAGGAAAGCATATCAAATATAATCACGCATTGTTGTGAAGTTCTTGGCAAAGTGGCCGAATGAATGTCAGGCCCTGTGGGCGCCGGTGGTGCATGGTCCAGCTGGGACCACGGTTTCAGCTGTCATGATAATGAATTGCCGTGCTCACTTAGGCTTGGGAATGGATCCAGGACACAGTGCTGGGCTGAGAAAAGAGCTACACAGCAAAGGTGACACCTTGTAGCTCATTTACAAGGCAACAATCCCAAACACACATCACAGTTGGATGAGTGAGAGAAGGTTCTTTTCAACACAGCTCTTTAAAACTGTACTTGAGGGTCTGAAATCTATTAGAAGGGGTCACGTGGGTGGCGCATTCCACTCCTCCTGCCTGTCTCAGCCACGTCCCTCCATTGGCCTGGGACTTGAAGAATGCAGGTGTGGGTAAGAACAACAGGGGCCTGGAAGTGGTGGGGGCTTCGCCAAACACTCGCGCTCCAACCGTTTGGTTTAAAGTGTGTGAGCAGCTTTTTCATCAGCGAGAGCCCTAGAAGCTGATGCCTCGGCTCTGGGGCATGTTGGCTCTCCCTACCTGTTTGTATTTCTTGAAACATCCTCATATTTTTTCATTAAGCAACTATCCCTGGGAATCGATTCCTTCTATAGGAGAGCAAGAGCGTGGGGTGGTGTCTACATCAGCAAAACAGATACGTACTTGAGATAATTAACAAAACATGCAGTACCCCCCAAGTAATATCTGTGTTCAGCGGGGGCAGGAGGGTGGTGGGGCTCAAATCCAGAAAATTCCAGGGGTTTGGCTCCAGAGCTCAAAACTCAAATATAGCTCCCAACCTATTCCCAAGGCTTGGACAGAGCAGTGAGTGGCTCTACAGTTGTGGAAAGGAAGGGAAGGGAAAGGATGGAAGGGAAGGGAAGGGAATGGAAGGGAAAGGCAGGGAAGGGAAGGGGAAGAAAGAATGACCTATGTGTCAGGAAAACTGCCTTTATGTCAGAACTGGGTTAGAATCCCAGGTCTATCACTTACAAGCTATAAAATCTTGGTCAAGACACTTGCATTGCTGAGCCTCGGTTTTTCCCAGTGTCAGAATCTCAGAAGTTCTCCTAAGCTGCTATTTATATTTTCTAAAACAAGCCCCAGCATTCATTCATTTCTCCCAGCAGCAGTGCTTTCTTACCCCAAGGTCCCTCCTTGCTTCAAGGAACAGGCTTTTCGCTAGACCTCAAGAAAAAGACTGCCTCGGAATTCTCCCTGCTGTGGAACCTGGCAGGGTACTGGCCTCCCCGTTTCTGGGAAGCTCCCAACGGCTGCAGCCACAATTAAAATGCACTTCTGTTGAGCCCGTGTGCTGATCCCATCCAGGGACCCTCACAGACCTGGCGGTTCAGGGTGGGAGACATGAGGACAGAGTCCAGGAAGGCAGCTCAGCACACTGTTTGAGTCTGGGTTTTGAAGTTAGGCCAACCTGGGCCGGACGCTGGGCTCTTCCTCTTGCTGGCTGTGCCTCTGTGCCTCTCTGAGTTCTCACCTGTGAAGCTGGACTATAATGTCAATCTTTCAAGAGGCTGTGAGGTTTTAGAGCCAATGCATAAGGAGTTTGGTGATGGGGAGATATCCTCCCGTAGCCATGACTTGTGTAGTTCCCAGGGAACACACTTCAAGAGACCCTCTGGCAAAATCTTAGAGATCAAACTGACACGTGAAGAAGCCTCCGCACCACGGAAGCCAGGCAGTGCCTTGGTCCTCGCCTTCACCTCAGAAGTGCTCTGTCGTCAGCATCCATCAAAGAATCCCCACTCTGACAGATATCTTGGTGCTTGGGCCTTTCTACCATGTCAGCAGGCGTGACACAGATTTCATACAACGTCCAGGCCACGTTGCCCAGAGGTTGCTATACAAGCCACCAGTGGTAAACAGGATGATTTTATAAGTGCAGCCACTTTTCCTCTTAATGATTATATGTTCATTTGGATTGTGCATTAGGAAAACGCTAACAAGTGCTTCGAAGGCATAGTGTCACATATATTATTGCTTAGGAAGAAACTAAAAGTAGGTACGGTTTTTGGTTGAATGCTACTGTCAAGAAAAATATGAGTAGTAAAAGAGGTGGTGCGTGGATTCCACAGTAGACCGTGATGATTGTATGTGAATGACTGAAATTTTGGAAAACTTGGAATCAAGCAGAAAGGAACATGTCAAGTGTAAGCTGCAGAGCAGGTGGGTGGCAGTGTCTTTACAAAGTCCTGAAATGCAAGCAACGTGACTGACCTTGACCCAACCCTAGAGCAACTTTGACTCCCCAACACTAAATGGGAAGCTGAGACTACACCTCCCATTTCTTTCCAGTCCTGAAATGCCCAGCATAGAAAACGCACTCAATAAACAACTGCGGTTCTGATCGCGGCGCTCCAGAGGAAGTGGCTGTGGCCGACTGACCTCACACAAAGCTGGGTTCCAATCCTGTTCACCCCTACCAGCAGCTTTGAGCCCCCGAGCATGTTACTCAACCTCTCTGAGCCTCAGTTCCCTCAGCTACAGATGGGGCTTTTCATCAGACCAGCCCTGCTTATGAATTCTCAGGCAATTTCCTGAGACGCTCACTCCCATGTACAACCTGCTTTTTCACATGGGACTGTGCACCTGGCCCCGGGTCGAGCATTTTCTGCTGAAGTCGAGCAGTGTGATGGGCTTGAACCACACTGATGAGAGTTTAGACGCCAGCTCTGCCACCAAAAATCCGTGTAACCTTACGCCAAGTCTTCTCCCGCTGGGGGTCTCAGTTCCTTCATCTGTAAAGTGGAAGGGTTGCCCCCTTCATGTCCACAAGTTCTCCTTAAGAAAAGCTTGGCTCGGTCCCTTTTTGAACCATTCAGATGTTCCTAAAATATGACTGTTCTGACACCACAAAGACCAAACGTGGGTAATTGACTACATTTTTCACATTTCATTTGTCAAATAGACAGGCTTTAAGTACATGGATAATGAACTCAGAATTCCAAATGAATTTCAACCAATTCCTTTCTCACTCTCTCCATGAGGCAAAAAAGGTTTCTTTGAAGGAAATGAGAAGAACGCCATCTTTTTTCTGCTGAACACCTGTGCTTGCCCAAGGCTGAGTGGTGGGAAGCTGATTTGCCACAGGGAGAAGACACATGCTGTAGAGGGGGTTTAATGCGGTGATTAGACACACAGGCTGGAATTCCCAAAGGCCTGAGTTCAATCCTACCTCTGCCACTTACTGTCTGTGACACTTTCATCCAGTTACTTAAAATCTTGGGGGCTCCCTTTCCTTGTGTGGCTAATAACACCTATGTCCCTGGGTTACTGTGAGGACTGGACATATTGAAATATTAAGTACAATGTATTACACCACTCCTGCATGGCAACCATGAAGAACACTACTCTGTAAGGTTCGAGGCTCTTATTATCCCCATTTTATAGATGAGAAAACTGAGGCACAAAGAGGTTAATTAACTTGCCCAACTTCAGAGGTCATAAGTGGTAGAGCTAGGAAAGGCAGCATTGTAGAAATAATAAATGCATAGGTAATTACAATCTGGGAAGAAATACTGTTGAGGGAGGGTGGGGTTTAGGGACAATGCATCCTGGATATGGGTCTATACAGATAGAAACCTGCCCCAGTGATGTGCCAGTAAACAAAACACAAACAAACTCTTGCTTGTACCATTTGCCAATTTCTGTGGTGTAAATACTCCCACTGTGGCTGATTTCAAGAGACGAACGTGACGTCACTGAGCACAGAGCTGGGGAGGAGATGCAAGCGTCAGCTCACAGACTGTCGTCACTCTCAGAAGCTAGTAAACCATTTTTTCTTTTTTTTTTTGTCCCCACCTGACTCCTGATCATTTCCCTGAAAGAAGCCCTTGGCTGTCCTTCCTGGGCCTCCTCCCTCCACCTCAGCTACTGAGTCATCACAGAATGTGCTGGTGCAAATGAAACGCGTCCACAAGGCCCCCATTAAGTCTCCATGAGCAGCTCATGGAGGGCTGTGTTTGACTTGGTCAGTCCTCGTCATAGGGCGTGGGCTCAGGAAGTGGGGGAACAGTGTCCTTCCCTGACCTGAGTGGCTCTCTGCACCCAACAAAGACAGTTCTCAGCAGAGTGCACAGCAGTGGAGCTGCCCAGGGAAGTGGCTCTGATGTCATTGAAATGTCATGTACTTCCAGCGCACGCAGAATGCCAGGTGGGCGGCTGCCCAGGCCTGGGGGCAGGTTTTCAAAATGAATCAAGTCCACAGCTCCTTCCTTCGAGGGCCACTCCCTCCCTCAGGACTCTAATGTAAAGTCTGACAAATGGAGGGCCGCCCAATTAACTTGCCTATTGTCTCCTAAAAATACCTCTTCTCCTGGCTTTCCTTTGGCAAGAAGAGCAGAGTGGTAATCAGATGGAAAGGTCACATTATACCAAGAAATGTGACTATGTTGGAACAGGGCCCAAACACCCCACTCCCCCACCCAGATCCGTGTGTTGGACATATTTCCTCTCTGCATTTCAGTCATAACTAAGAAAGCATGGCCGCCTTCACAGAAACCCACGTGCTGCTACCTCAGTGAGGTAAACTGCTGTACAGCCTGGGGGCTGTACATGACCACCTTGCTTCCTCCTGCCCCGTCTTTCCAGGAATACCTGCAGATATCCAATTAACCGAAATGAAGGTGCCGACTCAAGTAGTCATGAGGGTTTGGGGCCTTCAGGAAGCAGGGATCAAGACAGAGGTAAAGGGCAAGAGATTTGTTGGGGGTAATCCATGTGCCAGTTCAAAAGGAGAGGGCGCAGGACTGAGCAGGGAAAGCCTTCAGACGGTGAGGAGGTTCGGGGTGAGAAGGGAGGAAGGGTTGTTGAGCTGAAATCGCGTCTGACTGCAATGCAGCTCTGAGAAAGTCTTGGCCAGCCCCGTGGAGAACTCTAGAACAAAGGGTGTCCATGGGAGGAGTCGCACGTTGGGCAGAAATGGCCAGGCCCTAGGACCTTCACAGCGCTCTGTCACTGACTGGGGCTGTCCGGGCAGTGAGTGTCCTCAGCTCTAGTGCTTTGTTCTTCAATAACTCAGGAGACTGACCTGCGGAGACGGCAGGAGTCAGCCCAGAATGCTCGCTTTGTTGGGTCCATTCTCAGTCCGCCTTAGGTTCCTATCCTGCAAGCAGTTTGCCCCGTGTATTCCCAACAGTGGGGCCACACTTTGGCAAGGGGTAGCCGTAGCTGGGGGTGGGAGTGACTCCCCCATTTCGGAACCTGGGGGGTGTTCTGTAGCTTCAAGGACTAAGAGCTAGAGAAAGACCTAGCCATGCTCTGGGCAGGAGAGTATCTGCAGGCTGCTGGATGCAGACCAGCCCCTCAATATCCAACCCAAGTCACAAGAGAAGAAGTAGTTCCCAATTGTCATAAAGCCTCCTCTCTGTGGCCCGCGAAAATCTGGGGAACTCAAATAACCAGTGCTGTTTTCTTTTCATTCTCGGAGTTTACGTGCACAAATAATAACATAAATACGTGTACATTAACCTTGTAAGCAGTTACAATATTACAAATAAGGTTGACGTCATCTTTGACCATCATCCCAAACCAGTTCTTACCCCAGGAGTAGGTGCTAACTATTTAGCACATGGATTCCTTCCATAGTCCCTCTTTTATGCACAACTACCATGTTTCCCCCAAAATAAGCCCTACCCCGAAAATAAGCTCCAGTTAAGATCGTCAGCCAGACGGATGCATTTAGTACATTATGACGATGTTCCAGAAGAAGATGACATGACTGTATTTGAATAAATGTACATTGTTGTACATGGAAAAAAGAAAGACATCCCCTGAAAATACACCCTAATGCATCTTTGAGAGCAAAAATTAATATAAGACCCAGTCTTATTTTCGGGGAAATATAGTATAAGACCCCGTCTTATTTTCGGGGAAACACGGTAGTAAATGGGAAAACCTGGAATCCAACCCAGGCAGTTTGGTTCCAGAGTGCTTCTGTTTTACCTCTACACATTTTCTCCTACATCAAATGTAACTAACTCTGTGAACACAGGCTCTTAAATGCTTTGCCAAGGAGCATAAAGAAGCAACTCACTGCACGCCAGACACTGTGCTAACTAAGTCCATCTTTACAAAAACCCTGTGTTGGGGGGTGTTATTGGACCCATTTTATAAACTGAGGCTCCGACAGATGAAGTAACTGGTTACAGAGCTAATATTAATAATTGTCAGAGATGGGATTTGAACCCAGGTCTGTCCATGTCTTAACAAAGATGGCACCTGCCTCCCAGGACACTGCTGAAGTTTGATCTCCCTCCAACAAGTGACAAGTGCATTGCTGAAATTTGATTTCTTTTGCCAAATTCCTAAGACACCGGCCTAGATAACATCACAGGCAAAGCCCTATGCGTGGGCCAAGCTTAACACAGGCTTGTCGAGGTAGCAGGCAGCGGGCTTGCTGGACGTGTGCAGAGAGCCAGGCCTACTGATGAGATCCCCCCTCTGTACTTGATGGCAAGCCACGAATCTCAGATGTCAGTAACCATCAATGCTCAGCGCAGAGCCAACACATTCTGGTGGCTCTGGGACCCGGGGGCACAGCGACCAGACAAGCCGCTTTATTCCAGCAGTTGTCCACTCATTCTGGAATCCCCCAGCTCAACCTGGCGAGGTCATACCAGACAGTGGCCAACGGCAGCACTGAAGGGGGGAAGGAAAAAAAAACTGTAGCAGGAGCTGGTCCAAACCTTTGCTAGGAAGCTAAAACTAGCTGTTGCTACGGATGGCCACAGATCATGAAATGCATATGCCACCATAATAGGTCTGTGTAAAATCGCCCCATGTGGGGTGTCCTCCAAGCCACTCACAATTAAGCCTAAGTGACGACATATAGAACATCATTTTCCAGGTGGAGGACACCCAACCCCAGAAAGTGTTGGGAGGGCTGGAATGGGCTGAAGGATGGCTACAGCTGGCATCTGGAGCCATTGATAGCCCCACGGTCCTCAAGGAGTATTGCTTGGGGACCCACAGGACCCACTGCACTGTTCTGGGATTTGTCGATTACAGGATTAAAGAGACAGCACAGCAGAACACGGCACAGCACCTTGGTTCATCCCCACCACAATTCTGTTACACAGACACTCTCGTAATCACATAATGCCTGGCACATAGTAGACCCTCAATGCAATGTTACTTAGACTCAGCCTTCCTGGAAAATATTTCCAGTGAAATGTGCAAACAGATCAGGTGAAGATTTAATTGCCACAGTAATGCACAGTCATTCACCTGCATCTCGACGCAGATGGTAATTGACATATGGGAGGTGGGAGACCTTGAAAGGTGATGACTGGTGTGAACTGACCCAGGGAAGCTCCTGGAGGAGGTAATAACTTAAAAGTTAAGCAGGCAGGAGCCTGAACACCTTGCATGAATACAAAGCAAAGCTGGAGTTGAGAATGTGCAGGAGGTGAAATGCAGATGGCGAATTAAATGCAGACATGCATAAAGTGGACAAATGGAAAGTCAAGCCCAGCTCTGGACGGTACGCCAAGGTCTGTATGAGGAGGCACGCAGGGAGGTCCCTCTGACATGGGCAAGAATGGAATCAGACTGTGAGACAGCAGGAAGTGTTCTAGCTCCTATCTCACACACATGCTCTAGGAGATGGCCAAGTATCTCAGAGGCATTTTGGAGACTTCCAAGTGTTCGATCTACATCTCTTGGATGCTTACCACTGTGGAGTTTGTGACAGAGGAGGAGGACAGAGTGTGCCGAGTGCTGTGGGAGCACCTAACTGGTGAACGGGGTGGAGGGAAATGTGTTCAGTATCTGTGAAGACCCTGAAGCACGAGAAAGCAGGAGAAGCTCAAAGAGGTCCGCGATGGCCCATACTCCAGGGCTGGCCCGCAGGAGGCGTCCAGCAAGGTGTGAGTGAGTGAGTGAGTAGAGTGTGTAAGGGAGGGCAGTAGAAGATGAGGCTGGACATGTACACTTTCACTAGCCATAAGGTCTTTGAAGTCTGCTACAAAGAATTTTGACCTTGACCATGACTTCCAGGGGAAATCATGGAAACATTCTAAACAACAATGATGTGATCATATTTATGCTTCTCCAGAAATACTGGGCCACTGAGCTGTGACTACCTCACCCGCCACCCACCGATAACCTTCCAATGTCAATAGGAAGCTTTATCTCTCCTCTGTGCCATGAGACAGCTGAAAATGCCCCAGACCTTTGGGAATTGTCTCTCCTTCCCTATCAGCCATTCCTCCAGCTGCTGAGGAGTTTTACACGTGGGGGAACTACCTTGTACCTGCCTGTGGGCCATGTTCTGGAAGCTCAGCTCGCAGGCATGGCTCTGGGTGGGGACGGCACTAGACCTTTCTCCTAGGTCAGCAAACCAACTAGCTAACTTACTATTTGCTTTAATTTTGGTTTCTGCAAAAGCAGAGCCTGAGACAAGGATTTGAGTGCAGGAAGTTTTATTTGGGAGGTGATCTCAGGAAGTAGAAACGAGGGAGCAAGGAGAATGTGAGAGGAGGAGGACAAAACAATAAAGCGTGCGTCACTGAGCCCGTTACCATCGTGGGCCAACCAGGGTGCAAGGCCCCCTGGGAAACCATTGCACAATGGGAGGAGGGAGCATTTATCCACTTGCTTCCATCCTCCATGGGTTAGGGGTTGCCCCAGAGGTGGGCACTCCTGCAAATCTGCGGACTGCACCTTGGGGGAGCTCAGCAGGCTCCCAAGGCTCTGGAGAAAGACTTAAGGCAGAAAGTGCAAGTGCTGGAGGTGGGGCACTACCACAGGGCCCAGGAACTGTCCCCACCGCTGCAGCTGAAGTTGGAGGCAGGCCCAGAGGAAGCAGTATGTGCCACTAAGTCCCATTTACCGGCCATTGACCACGTGCCAGATACGTTAAGCCACACTGAGATATGTGTTGACCCATTCAACCCACCCAATGACACTGGGAGGTACATTTTACCACTCCATGTGCCAGATGAAGACACCGAGGCTTAGGGAAATTAAATAATTTATCAAAGGCCACAAATCTGGAAGTGGTTGGATGAAGAGGGACTGAAATCCAGATCTGCTTTTGCCACCATAACATCTCTTCCTGGAAGTTCTAGAGAAGTCATTCTGGCTCCATTTACATTCTCTGCTTCTGAGATGGGACACCCTCCAACCACATAGTCCCACCCTCCAAGCCACAGATGATTGGACCAGAGGAAAGCACCCGATACAAGCTACACCAATCAGATTCTCTTATCTGGGAATTTGGACTTTGGACACTGATCCAGACCAGCAGCGGGTACAGAGAGGAAAGTCCAATAAACTCCAGGGCTGGGAACGCCATGTTGGCACAGCGATCACGGGCTCTGTAAGGGAACCAAAGGAGCCAGGATGCAGAGAGGAAGCATAAAGAAGCAGAGGTGCAGAAATAGCAGACCTGAGCTCCCATGCCTTTTTGAAGAGCCCCAGAGAGAACGAGTAGCTGAGCTTTCCTGCCAGTAGATTCCTTTTTCTGTTTTGTTTACTTGAGTTGGATCACTGTGTTTCCATTTCTGCTAACCTCACATCCCTGAATAAAACACAACCTAAAAAAGACAAAAATCATACAAGAGGGCACGTTCACGAGATGGGTGACCATTTTATAGACAGAGATGATGACCTGGGCATCTGTGGGTTTCTCTGTAATCTCTCTGCCTGGCCTCTTTAAAGAGACAAAGATCGTATGCAGACGAGGGAGAGTAATGGGAGGAAGGTGTCAAACGCTCCTCCGCTACAAAGTGAAAGATGCTTCATTGGGGGTTTGGTATCTACTTCTTAAAAATAGAAAAGGAGCACAGCCCAGGCCTCATCTCTCACCACAGCTTTACCACGAATAAAAGCAGCCAGATGATGGTCTTCCACATCCGGTGATATTCCCACTTCATTTTTCACCCCTCTGTTGGCTGCAATGTAAGACAGCTCGAGAAGAAATTAATACTAGGAGTCGCTGACAGCAGATCAAAGCTGAAAGACAAATTGCTCATTACAGTTCAGGGAGCTGGAGCCGGGAGAAGACAGCCGTACCATCCCCTGCCAGCTCCAGGCGGTTCCCACCAGTGACTTATCTACCACCAAGGACCTGCCCTTGGCTTCTCCCTGCCTGGGAGGTGTGGGGAGGGGGGGCGGGGGGCTACAGAGGGTCTGGTTCTGGGTCAGCAGCCCATTCGGACCTCCTCAGAGCCCCTCATCGGCCCTGTTTGTACCAAGTCACCATGTCACTGGTGCGAGCAAGACTTAAGCTTTGGACAAGCTGCCTGTGTGAGTCAACAGCCACCTGCTCGTCCTGGGCCATGGTGGTGGCGTCCGTGGCAGCAGAGCTAACAGGAAGGCAGAGCACCCTGGAGCAATGAGAAATCGGACGTGGAGAATCCCCGCTGCCCGCCTGGCCTTGCAGCCTCTGTCCCTCTCCTCTGCTAGTTTTATTTCTGGCACCTTGACCATTTGACAGTCAGAGATAGGGAGTTGTGTGGGTTGAGTCCCACGCACGCCCCAGACCCAAACGGCAAATAGGGGCCGATGTCCAGCCTGTGCTGCATTCAGTAACCACGTGCCCTGGCATGGACTGCATCTATTTGCAGAAAGGGCTGGCTTTTTCTAAATTGCACAAAGGTGCTGCTTGGATTAGTGAAGGTCCTGGCAATATTATGTTTTAGAGCTAGTGGCCTGTTTGTCGGCCAAGGAGAACATAAGCTCCATGAGGGCAAGGACTGTGCTAGAAATATTCCATTTGCCTCTCCGGGTCCACCTGCCGCCCTTCTCCTCCCCGCCGCTCCATTCCCTGGGGTGGGGACATGAGCTGAGTGTCCTGCTTTAATGAGCTCCCCAGCGCTGAGGCTTATGGTTGGATTTAGCCAGTAGAAGAGGCCATGGGGAGATCAAAGGACAGGAGGAGAGAGAGGGCGGAGTATCTGTTCCCTGTCTCTTTTCTGTAGTGTTGGGTGGTGACTCTGTACCAAAAGCCACAGCTCCCGCCCCATGGAGTGTCCCTCTTTCAGTTCTGGTCCCAGCTCCCTCACGGTGTCCTGCTCAGGCGTGAGGCTGGGAAAGGCTCCCTCCTGTTGCACACCCAGGTGTTGCACTATTTCTTTCAGGGTTCTTTACATCGCGCCCACCCCTTCGTAAATTGTCCCTTGAGTCAACTCTCCTCAAATTCCCAATATAAATACACCATCTCCTTTCTATCAACGAGAATACTTTGGTTAATTCACTGCTGTATCCCCAGCACTTAGAAGAGTACTCCGCACAGAGCCACCACCAGTATTTGTTGAATGGCTGAATTCTGACCCCCAACGTGGGGACAGGTCCTTGGTTTCCTGGCACTTTGTCAAAGGCCCACTGGCATCCTCCATTCAGCTACAGCCGGGCTGTTGAGAACTGGTCATCAGGACTGTCCTCCCCACCTCATCTTTCTGTGCCCAGCGGACCCCACATCTCCCTGGTCTCAACCATTCATTGTACATGACAGCTAGACCCCCGTCTGAAACATTTTGCTTTTCTCTCCCGCTGGGGGGGCGGGGGGGGAGGGTAAAAAGAATAAGCGACACACTTAGAAAAGCATCCTTTTGGATTTTCAGAAAAATATTTCCTGTCACTCTCCTTTTCTTTACACCCATTCGCCAGACCTCTCCCAAATGAGTGCCAGCGGGTGCCCCCTCACCAGGATAATTCCACTCTGAAAAAGCGTGGGGCCATACAGCGCGACCGAGCTGCTCAGTCTGGGGAGACATTGTGTGGCCACAACAAAGGCTCATGGCTTTCCGGGCAGCCATTTGAGGGCTGTTGAGCATAACGACCAGCTGGCAGCATTCCAGCCCCAGAGACTACAGTCGCCTCCCTCCAGGGTTTTGCAGAAATGACAGTGTCAGAGAAAACAACGATTTAATGGCCACATGACAGGAACCCTGAGACTAATGGTACCCAACCCAGAAATCAGAGCCAGGCAAATGGAGGCAACAACAAGAAGGTAATTATGAGGCAGCCTGTGCCTTTCTCTCTGTCATTAGTGTCCGTCCAAGCATTGCAAGGAAGCCTCTCCCCTCCGGAAGGTCAAGTTTATGTGGCGCCAAGTAGTTGGAAGACACGAGCTGGTGCTGGTAGACGCAGGGCAGATTTTTCTATAAAGAATTCTCCAGAATTATACATGGAGCGCCCCATCCACACGTCTCCCTCCGCCCCCCTCCCAACACACACTAATTCAAATGATGCAGCCCTTCCGCTTTCCACACCTCGTTCCCACAAAGCTTTGTTTAGACAGGCGAGAAAAAATGACACTGCCTCCTGAACAAGTAGCTTTTGATTAAAAACACTGAACCTCTGCCCAAGTAATTGTGCCACACGCAAGACAAACATTTGAGAGCCTGAGGAGAAGTTCCTCTTTGTTCCCAGGAAGCCTGAACTAGTGGTTAAAAAAAAGACCTCTGGCTTGCAGAGTTTGAACAAAACTTCTAGCACTTGCTATATTTTTCTATAATGAGCATGTGGGATGTGTCCTATACGTTATTTTTAATGACAAAAGTCATAAATGGAATCCATGTGTGTTGCCACAAAAGGCAAGTGCCATAGATAAAAAAGCAAAGTGTCTTGACGATCGCTTCCTGTCCATCTCCCATCTCTGGAGATGATACTTTTATGTGTGTGATTTGGTTCCGCCCACACTCTTCCTCTAGAGGATAAATGTATATATATGAATCTTTACCCATACTTTATTTTGAGGATGATTTTGTCATAAATGGGTTTCTACTACATGTATTCATTATTTTACAATTTTTTAAAACTTAAGACGATGTCTTGGAGATCTTTGCATGGTGGAATTAGTGCATAAGAAACGTATTGATTTTAATGGTTTCCTAGCATACAGTAATGTTCCCAAACCACAGTTTATGTCACTAGGTCCCTACTGAGGCACATTCAGTGACTCCTGACATCTCATTGTTACATGCAGTGCTACAATAAAATACCTGTACGTTGTCTACTTGGACATGTGGGTCCAATTAATATATGGAAGAGATAATGATATTAATTGGGATACTTTGGGCTGCAAATAAAAAAAGACCCAATGGCTAAACACCAAGGGCTTGATTTTCTCATGTGAATGAGAAGTCTAATGTAGGTTCGTTCCAAAGATGGATAATTCAGGGGCTCCATGCCATCATCATGGACCCAGGTGCTTTTTGCCCATGTTTACGCTCTGCCATCCTCAGTGAGTTGGGAAGGCCTCCCCCAGTGGTCACGTGATGGCTGGAGATGTCCTAGGTAACATGTGCAGGCATATCTTTAACTTCCTCTGGCCCCATCAGCCAGGACTGGGCTGCAAGCTAGCACACTGGTCACTGGCGAGGGGAATGGAACCACCCTGACCATTCTGATGCCTCTGGGTCTTGGAAGAAGAGAGGGAGAGAAACAGGATTTTGTTCATCCAAGTGCCCTCCAGAAAATACCAGGTCTGCCAAAAAAAATGTATAACCATTTTAAGAGCTATTATCTATGCTCAAGCAGTAGTTCGCCGTCATCAGAAGTGTCTGGATGCTGATGGAACCACTGTGAGCACCTCTTGTAACTGCAGAAGTCAAACGTGACTTGGATTCATCTTTTGGTATCAGTATCTATTGAGTATTACAATTAATACAGTTTTTTTCCTGTCTTAAAATGTGTATACATTTTTTTGGCACCCTCTGTAGGCACCAATTTGCCACCTACGGATAGTACTTGAGTACTAGTTTCTCCACATATTCACCTGCCCTTAATAAGGTGTTTAAATTTTCACCAATATGATGGGGAAACGGGATCTCATTGTTTTCTTGCATTTACCTACTTTCTAACGACATTGACAATCATCTTTAGATCTATTGTCTGTTTGTATTTTCTCTTCTGAGATTACCTATTTGTATCACTTGCCTTATTTTCTACTGGATAGTTTGCTGTGTTTTTATTGATTTTAAAAGGTTGTTCAGAATAAAGAACACTTAGATTATCTCTTTTTGTTCTTCTATGGAATCTCAAGCGCTTCTATAATAGTCCAGGAAACAATGGAAGAAATTCATGTCATGGGAAAGGATATAGTGACATGCTTTCTAAACTGTGTGCTTCAGAACAAAAGTGCCTTGCCAGATGTTAAAATGCAACTCAGAAACACCACCTAAAATGTCTTCTTTTAGCATCTCGCAATGCAGAAACCGCACAGGGACCAGCTCTGTTCTCATCGTGACCACTTCCTAGCTGTGTGACCTTAGGCCCATCATTTCACCTCTCTGAGCTTTGTTTTATTCATTGTAAAATAGTCCTTACGTGACTGTTAGGGGTGTAGCAGATGCATTCATGCCCTTCCTGTATCCTCTTGGCTCTCACCATGCTCATGTACCTCCATGGCTTCCTACAGCAGCACTCACGGCTGTCCACCTGGGGTCTGGGGCATTCCAGAAGGGGCAGAAAGGGGCCCCAAGAGTGGCCCTCCTCCAATGGCAGACAAATGCTGGTGGATAAGACAAATGCGACAACTCGGAGGCACAATCTATACCAGGATTCAACAAACTACAGCTCACGCACCAAATCCAGCCCACCATGTGCTATTATAAATAAAGTTTTATTGGAACACAGCCACACCCATTTGTTTACACATGGTACATACTGCCTGTGGCTGCTTTCACACTATAAGGATAGAGCTGTGCAGCAAATGTATGCCCAGCAAGGCCTAGAATATTCACTGTGAGCTCCTTTCCAGACAAGGTTGCTTACTCCTACTTTATATTATCCCCAGCAGGATGAGCCCAGGTTGCCCCAAGTGGCAACCTGCTTGCTCATTAGCACGCTTTCATATCCCTGTCTCACGTCCTTACTTTCTGGGATCACCTCCCAAATATATGACTTATGCTCAGAAAGCTGTAATGCCCTAGGCAGACTTGGAAAAGAAGTAGACAGAATGGAAAAAGGCAGGAGATGGCAGACTATGGTGGGTCTGAGATCTAGGGTGACGACACCTCCAGGGGTAGGGTGCCCCCTCTTTCCTGCCCCAAATCAATCTCTCTCTCTCTCTCTCTCTCTCTCTCTCTCTCTCTCTCTCAAACACACACACACACACACACACATGCACCACATGCATACACACATGTACAGAGAGCTTGCCACTTGCTTGGGGCGGTGTTTTTGCTCACCTTCCCATTAGTGGTTGGGGACCTGCAAACTAAGTGGAAAATGCAAATGGGGAGAGGAAGGTGCTTTTCTGTCCTCTGCACCAAGGAGGACACGCTGACTCTTGTCTGGTGAGTGGCCACGGGAAAGAGTAGAATTTCTGCCCAGGGAAGCATGTCTGTCTGGTCTGTAACCACACATATGTCCATATATAAAATAAACAGGTCATCAGACAGCTCCCCAGAGAGGGAGGGCCTTCTAATGCCTCACTGTTACCTGCAATGCCACGATAATGCCACTCTCAAAATTCAGGGGACAAGGCGAGCGTGTCATAAATACACCCAGCATCTTCCCACCTCCAGACCTCTGCACAAGCTGCTCCTGCTTCTGGAACACTCCCTTAATAAATGCGCTTTTGTCATTACTTGGGTCTCAGTGGAGATATCACTTCCCCAAAGAAACCATCCTAATCCTCCCTCCAAGTGTCCCCGCCATCAGTAGTTGCCACGCTTACCAGACTTTTCCACTGTGGTACTCACCATGATAACTAAATAAACGTTAGTTTAATATCCTCCTCTCCCCACCAGACTATCAGCATATACACTTCTCTTGGATGTTAACATACAAGTGGAATTGCTGGATCATATGGTTATTCTAGTTTTAATTCTTTAAGGAACTGTCACACTGTTTTCCACAGCCGCTGTACCATTTTACATCCTGCAAGGGTGCCAGTGGGTTGCTTGGCATGACTGAGTGTTCAAGACACCTACCTGTCACTCTACTGCTTTGTTCCACTGCCGGACAAAATTTTGCAAAGGGTAGACAGAGGCCAAAACTCAGGACGCGGCCCTGGAAACACTCAGAGATCCGTGATTTCAAGAACAGCTAACTCAAGCCCTCTTGGTCATAAGTAGCACAAACCCTTTCGGAGAAGCTTGATTGAAAGGGGCGGGGATTTATCCTGAGAACAAGGGGTGTCAGCAGCGGAAGGTGCAGTGCAGGCTGCTAACAGTGGTCTCACGACTAGGGATATCATTGGTCTCTTCCCAACCCTTCGTCTTTCCCCACGTCCACTCTCTGTAGACCAGCGTATGTGGAAGAAGGCAGCTGCTCCCAGAGACCACGCCTTCCCCTGGACAGCTCTGAAGTATGCGACACAGTTCCACCCTCTTTACCTCCGCTGCAGGCAGAGGTGACACCTGGCCCCCACTAGGCCAATCAGCTCTTCCCTATGAATTTGGAATTGAGGCTGATTGCTCGTGGCTGCTTTTCTCCTCTGGAAATTAGTGATGATAATAGTGATATTTGCCTTGTAGGATTGTGGTGACATTGGATAAGAGAACTCATGCCAGGTCCTTAGCCCAATGCAGGGTACTTCGCACGTACTGGTATTATCCCTGTCATCCCAAATACTAAGTCCCCTAGCACAGGGCCCAGCACAGAGGGGTGCTCAATAAATATTAATTGGATAGATGAACGAATGAATGAATGAATGAATGAATGAACGAATGAATCTATCAATCAACAAGAGAATGCCATAGGCTGCCGTCACACAAGCTTTTTGATGATGGTCAGTTACAGCAATACATGGACTGCATGGTTGTGTAGAACTTCTCTTTTCCAAACACTAGACTTTGTGTCCTCAATACAGCCACGCTGAATATCCCCCCCGCCCGGGATGGCATGTTAGGAGGTGCAGGTGCTATCGAAGGGTTTTGAGTGCTGCCAGGTGCTCATGACACATTTTATAGGTCGTTAAACCTCTAGTTAGACAAACTCAATCATGTGCATTCGTTAAAATGAGATTTGGGCCATTTCAAAGATTAGGCTCATAGTGCAGGAAATATGGTTGAAGTTCTCCGTTGTCAGGGAGGAGGGGGAACTGGATTCCCCCGTAGCGTCGGAGTGTTCCACAGCGCATTTCTCCTTTTACAGTTCGTATGGTCGGTCATTCTCTCTTCCAAACGAGCCCTTGTTCTGCTTTCACTGTCCCTAAAGGGTACTGATTTTGTCTTGAGTCTCCACCTACACCATAGGCTCAAAAATGCACATCCTGGAGATTTGTGCCTCCATTAAACAGGGGAATGTTTATATTTTTAAAATGTGGCTGCAAAAAAAAAAAAAAAAAACCCACAAAAATAAATGACTTTTGCAACGCACCTTGAAGAAACGCACACAAACGTGATGCATCAGCTTGGCCCCGGAGAACAAGTCCCAGTGCAGTGGTGCTGGTGGCATTTCCTCCCAGTGGTTCAGAAAAGAGCTTTTGATGTGCTACCTGTGTCCACACCTGGGCAGGTTTCAAGGGGAGAGAAATGTCAGTCCATAGCTTCCTGCTTCTGTGTGACATTTTCCGTGAAGGGATTCAGCAAGGAAACAGGACTCATTTAATGGAATTGCCCTCAGAGGTATGGACGGGATGACAAAAGGTCAGGTGGCCTTTTCTGGTCCAACCGGGGTACAATGGAGCCATCATGCGCCCTGAGGGAGAGTGCACTCATATGCACCTTCTTTGGTCTTGAAAACAGTGTTTCATAGTCCTAAAGCATCTGGAACCTAACCAGTTTAGAGCCTCAAGACCCCAAAACAATGACACGTCCTTAACAGGCCCCCAGAAAATATGTTTGGATTAATAATTAGTCCTGCTAGACAACACAACAACAACAACAAACTAGATCCCATTTACCGAGAGCTTGCTACGTGCCAGGCACTTTATGTCCACTGACTAATGGTCACAACCATGCTGCAAGGCAGGGTTTAGGAGCAGCGTCACCTTTTGATAGAGGAGAACATAGAAACTCAGAGGGATCAAGGACTTGTCCAAGGTGACTCCACCAGGAAGCAGAAGACTGAGGATTTGAAACCTATGTGTATGTGACACAAGTCCATCCTCTAGCCTCCTGTCCCCTCCACACCTCTTTAGCTTCTTACGTTCACTGCCTCCAGTTCTTCCTGCCTGTCGTGAAGGAAGCAGAGGGTCATTTCGTGGCCGGAGGGGTCCACACTCACGGCATCCACCCACTGTGTGGCAGTCCAGGCAGGGACCGCACTTCTTGGCGCCTGCTAAGCCTCAAGAGGCCTCCAACTGCTTCCCGGAGCCCCCTGAAAGCACAGTCGTACTTTTAATTGCTCCCAGAGGTGGCAGGCTTCTGGCTGTACAGAAAACAGTAATTCTCATGGGTGACCAGGTCATGGTATGTGTGACAACATGGGCAACTGGTCTCCCCAAGACTGATCACCTTGATCCTTCCTGTCCTTTACGTTCTGCCACCTCCCAGCTGTTGCATCTTCAAGAAAATGGTATCACTTCCCTCCATCTTTCATTACATGTTCCATAGAGTCATTTAGTTAACCCCGAACATTAGTTGATCCCTGACGAAGACCAGACCATGTAATCTCAGGAGCTCACAACTGGTATGAAAGCAGATGCATCAAACAAATACCTTTAGTGTGTGAGCTCAGTGTTCCAAGGAGAGAGACTCGTCTGATGTGTTATGAGAACAAACTGAGGTAGGACTAACATGGCCAGCAGAAAGGGAAGGCAAGAAAGGGGTGCTTGGGAAGGCTTCATGGTGGTGGGGACATTAAGTCTTGAAGGACGAGGAAGAGTTTTCCAAGTGGGAAAGGAGACAAAGGTCATTTCCTGCAGGAGACAGAATATGTTCCCTGGGGTACGCATGTTTCAAAGGTGTTTAGAGTGATTGGGAGACAGGGTGGGTGGGGGCAGAGGTGCAGCCAGCAGATGCCGTCATGAAAGGCTCTATAGAATACCCTGAAAAATGGGGACTTTGCTTAGAGGTGATTGGGAAACCATTGAAGGTTTTGAGATGAGTGACAGTAAGGTTTATTTTATAGAAAGGTGCTATATCAGTCTCCTAGGACCACCATAACAAATGATCACAAATTGGGAGGCTTGCAACAACAGAAATGTCTTCTTTCACCACTCAGGAAGTCAGAAGTCCAAAATCAAGGTGTCTGAAGGGTTGGTGCCTTCTGGAGGCCCTCTGGAAGCATCCGACCCACGCCTCCCTCCTAGCGCCTGGGTTGCCTGCAATCTTTGGCATTCTTGGCTTGTAGGCACATCACTCCAATCCCTGCCTGCGTCTTCACGTGTTCGTCTTCTCTGCCATCCTCTCCTTTTCTTATAAGGACACCAGCCAGTGTGTTTAGGGCACTCCCTAATCCAGTATGATCTCATCTTAACTAATTACATCTGCAAAGACCCTACTTCCAAATAAGGTCCCATTCTGAGGCTCCAGGGGGACATGACTTTTGCGGGGGGACCCTATTCAACCCATGATAGATTGTGAAGAGGCAAGAATGTCAGTGGGAACCCAGCCGAGAAGCCAGTTCCACAGAGAGAGAGCAAGAGGCCTGGATGTGACAGTAGAAGAGGGACCCCTCACCACACCAAGGACCTGCTCACAGGGGTCTTTTCTCAAGTGGAAGGTGGATATAACGACACAGTGAGTCCCGCTGGAAGGGACCTTCAAGATCAAATCATCCACTTTTCCCCTGTTTACCAAGGAAAGTGGTCACAGACGCTGTGAAGTGGTGGAACCAGTATTTTATATGATAATCTGTCTTGAGGATCCCTTTATATTCTTAAAATTGTTTAATGCATACTGGCTCTTCCCAGTAAGGTTTCGTTTAGATGGGGCCTTCCGGAGCCGAGGAGCTTATTAGCAGAGCTCATAATTGTCTTAATAGCCAACATTTATTAAGCACACACTAAATGCCAGGTGCTCTGAGAGATGCCTTGAATTTATGAGCTGTGATTCTCACAACGTCTCTGAAAGGAGGGCCATGTTACACATGTCTTCATTTTACAGGGGAGGAAATTGGTGCTCAGTGAGATTATAACTTGCCCAGGGTCTGCAGGTGGTGAAGCGCTACTGCAATCCAGGGCCATGGGATGCCCAAAGCAGTTAATAATAATATTAATAATAATAATATAATAATAATCCTACATTAAGAAAAATATATAGGATTAGGGAAGTGGGTTGTGCAAATTTGATGAATTCACGTGGCCTCCGTTAATCTTGATCCCAAAGAAAGAGTCTCCATGTCCCTAGCTTGGGATTAAGAACGAGTCCTGGAAGCGTGATGACAAACGGGTCATCCCCCCAGGCTGTGGGTGGCTCCAAAGGAAATGCACTTAGGACCCAGAAGGACACCCTCCTGTCAAGGGAGGGGCCAGGGCTCCAATTTAATTGATCCCCATCTCCCTGCCAGCATTTCCCTTGTCCTCCCGTCTGTTCTGTTCGAGAGAAGCCTGTTCCTCTCTGGGGACGAAGGGACCTTTTCAGTTCTAGTTTATTCAGAATAAAGTTCCTTCAAACGAGTGGCCAATTTCTTTTTTTCCCTTTGAGCCCGATGTGCGGAGCCAGCTGTTATATCAGGAAACGCTGCCAACAGGGCCCGTTGTGCCCAGATCTCATCTGGTGTCTGCTTGAGCATTGTGTGTGTGTGTGTGTGTGTGTGTGTGTGTGTGTGTGTGTTGTTTTTTTTCTCTTTTAATACTTCTAGGGATTTTGCCTTTTAATTATTCTTCTTCAAAGGGAATCTGGGACTGGCAGATGCAAAGATCAAAGCCTCCAGAGGCGCTGGGTCCCTCCCTAACAGGCCCAACAAGACTTCAAGGACACAGAGGGCAGGCCAGGGCGGAGGGTGACGCCACCATCAGCCTGACTCACCTCAGCCCTGCCTCATCCCACAGCTTCCGACGCATCTGCCTTTGCCCATGGCGGCTGCCTCTGGGCGCCCTGACCAACCTACTGGTCCCCTGGGTGAGGCCAGAGTAGGAAGTTGCCTCTGGGGTATAATCTGAGGATGGAGCAGCAGGTCCTGGCCCTAAAACATTCCCCAACACACTAACCCTGGCACATACCTGAAATCACACCATTTACGAAGCATCCCATTGGGTTAAGTATTGCCTACATCCTGCATCCTGTTTTTGGTGTGAAAATGCGACTAGGCTAGATGAGACCTTATGAGACCCCCCCCCTTAGTATACATCCATTTACAGGTGGGTTTCCACAGGTCAGAGCAGCATGAGGAAGTTTGGCAACTTGGGGTGGGGGTCAAGGAACAATTCATGGGAAAGAATAAATACTTAGACACCACTAGAGAAGGAAAGAAGGAAGCCAAAAGTTATGATGCACCTACTGCTATGTGCCCGTCCTTTCCATATATATTATTTCTACTTTCATAACAACACTCAAAGGTTGGCATTATCATTCACATTTTATAGTTGACGCACCCAAATCCATCCCAGCTGAGTCAAATAACCCAGTGGTTATTAGAATTTAGCAGGCATAAGAATCCCTGGGAGAGCTTACTGGAGGTGCCTGAGCCCTCCCCCAGACGTCCTGGTCTTGCATGTGGCCCATGAATTTGCAGGTATAAGCGCCTAAGGGATGCTGATGGAGGTGGCTCAGGACCACAGTTTGAGCAGCATGGGTCTAGTGACAGCAATCTTAGTCACCTAGCCAATGACTGGCTCAAGTGATGGGCCAGCCCAAGCCCATTTGGGCCAATGAGACACGAAAGGAGACTTGCCAGGAGCTTCTGGGAAAGAAGCCTTCAGCCTGATTGCTACCAGTAGCCATTTTACAAATGTGAGAGGCACATGTCCAAGGATGAAGCTGATTCTGTGCACAGCTGACCCTGCGGGCCGCTCAGTGACATGACACAGCCTCTAAGCCAATCCTGAATCCTACTCTAGACTCCCTCTTCTATGAAGTAATAAACCTCCTTCGTTTTTAAGCCAGGGTGATGGGCTTTCCTGTTAACTTGCAGCTTGAAGCATTCTAACAGACATTATTGTCATTTTCAAATAAAGAAAGAAAGGTTAGATCCAAGACCAAATTCACATAGCTGGTGACCCAGGTCTGTGCAATGCCAAATATGCTTCTAATTTGTCACACTGCCTAAGTGACTTTTTCTCCAATACCTGATGTGATTCCCCATCTACTTTGGCCCAAGGATTGGGGGCCATAACCACCCAATCTCCTATTAGCAAGAGGTTAACACTTCCATCCATCCTTCCTTCCATCCATCCATCCATCCATCCATCCATCCATCCATCCATCCTCAATACTTCCATGCATCCATCCATCCATCTGTTCATCCACCCACCCATCCATCCGTCCCTTCACCAATCATTCATCCTGTGCTTGCTGCATGTCAAGCTCTGTGCTCAATACAGGTGATTCGCGGGAGGACAAGTTTTAGTCTTAACCCTGAATGAGCTCAAATCTAAAGGAAGAGACACCCCTATGATCTCAGCATCTCCTTCTACATTCCCCAGACTCTGGCATTGCATTCAGCCCCTGATGCCCAGATGTCCAGTCCTATTTACTTGGCAGATAATAAAAGCCCAATCTTCTTTTATTCAACTCAGATTTATACACCTTTGGAAAGTTGGATTTTTTTATTTTTTTTTTAACATCAGGAAAGCAATTCAAGATGTTCAGTAACGGGGATTATATAAATATTCAACCATCACATTTCCATGTTTATAGAGCATCAAAGTGCACTGCACATTATAAAACTTCTAATTAATCCTCGTAATGCTCTGGTGTCATGAGTAAAGGGCAGATAATAACCCTATTTTATCGATGGGACCTACAGCCACTGTAATTCAGCGACTTGCCCGTGGTCATGTGGCAATGCACCTGCATTTTACACCTTCATTAACAGTACAGCTTATTAATTATAACAATTACATTAACAACTAGCATTTATTGAGAGACCCCATAAACCAGCTCTGTCCTGAGAACCTGACACACATTAGTGCACTGACTCTCCATCATAAGCCTGTGCAGTAGGCTCTGTGCATGATGAAAATTAAGCTCAAAGAAGTGTTGTGTTTGCCAGAGATCCTGGCCAGTGACTGCAGATCTATGTGACTCCAAACCACATGATTTACTGCACCTGCTGCTGGCATGCAGGTGAGGACTGGTGTGGGCTTGTCTGGCGTCTTCTGCGGCTTTACTGTGTGACCTCAGGAAAATGCTCAGCTTCTCTGGGCCTTGGGTTGCACCTTGGTTAGTGGGGCAGGGAGAGTGCAGACTTTGGGACCAAACTGCAGTTTGGATCTGAACCCCACCTCTGTCCCTGGTCAGGTAACTGGGGGAATGTACCTAACCTCTCTGCAAGTTCATTTTCTACTTGTAAAATGAAGTTAATCACAGTCCTATCCCACAAAATGTGTTGCAAGGGTGAAATGAGTTAATATGTGTAAAATGCCTACAACAGCACCTAGCGCTCAGTCAGCATTCAATAAATGGCCATTTCCGTAGACCTGTCATGTGACGGAGGGGCTGTGTTGGGTAATCTCTCAGTTCTGATGTTCTTGGATGATTCTAAACGGCTGCCTATGGATTTTGGTTTAGCCACAGGGAAGCAGTATAACTCTCCTGGGGTACAGTTTGGGGTCTTCCAGACAAAAATACTTGCCATGTGCTAACAAAATTATGGTCAAGAAGACCCTTTTAATTTCAAATGCTAGAAAAACCCAATTCAAAGTGGCCTAAGCAAAAGAGAAAGTTGTCTCAGGTAAACAGAGCCCATAGGTAAGTCAAGCTTCAGCTTATAATACCTGCCTCTCCTTCCTCACCACTCCCCCAACCCTGCCCCATTTGTATGCTCCACTTGGACTGAACCATCTTCAGTATCAAGTTCTCGGTCACCTCCACATCTTTGCACATGCCATTCCTTCTGCCTGGAACACCATCCTCCTTCCTCCTCTTTTAGACCCCTCCTAGTCCTTCAAGAATCCACTTGGACAGAGAAGTCACTTCCTTCATCCATGACTGCCCCTCTGCCCTTGCTTGGGCAGAAGTGCGCAGCCCTCAAATCCGCAGCCTATGTACAAGGTGTGATTAAAAAATATGGTGACCGTTTAAATTTTTAAAATTTTATTATAGTAAAAGACACATTGCCATTAATCCCCCTCAAAATACACCCCCTCGCTTCAAACACACTTATCCCATCATTCTTGCCAATTTCTGAAGCAGTTCTGGAAGTCCTCTTTCATGAGTGTCTCTAGTTGCGCTGTTATGGCTGCCTCGATGTCCTGAATCATTTGACTTTGGGGAAGAGCCAGAAGTCACATGGTGCCGGATCCGGTGAATAAGGTGGATGAGAACATACTGTTATGTTTTTATTTGACAGAAATTGCCATATACCAGAAGCAATGTGTGACATAGAGCATTGTCATGATGGAGGATGATTTACAGCACACTTTGAAACACACCTTCTCTCAACCGTAGCTCACAGCCAACTGACTGCACCAAACAAGTTGAAACTTGTCACACACTGTTACTAAGGTTCAATGTGCCACTTCCCGTATTGAAGATCCCTGCCTTTCCATTGGATGGCACTCGGCAGCAGCAGTCACCGTATTTGTTGATCACAACAGAAAAGCTCCATGTCACACATTGCTTCTGGTACGGCAAGTTCTGTCAAATAAAAACATTGTGGTGTGTCCTCATCCACCTTATTCACCGGATTTGGCACCATGTAACTTCTGGCTCTTCCCCAAAGTCAAAATGACCATGAAAGGTAAACGTTTTGAATCAATTCAGGACATGGAGGCAGCTATGACAGCACAACTAAAGACACTCACGAAAGAGGACTTCCAGAACTGCTTCAGAAAGTGTCAAGAATGATGGGATAAGTGTGTTTGTAGCGAGGGGGAATATTTTGAGGAAGATTAATGGCAATGTGTCTTTTACTGTAATAACTTTTTTTTAAACAGTCACCATATCTTTCGATCGTACCTCATATGTACCATGGATGGTAATTTGCTTGATTGTCTGACTACGCCCATGTGACTCTGAGGGGGACGTTTGGGAACCTAGCACTGAGCTGGCATCCTCAGAGGAGCTCCGTAAACTTTTTCTGAATGAAAAAATATCCAATACATTCTGGACAGAGGGGATGATTCACAGATAAATCCAAGAATCAGAAGAACCAAGAGCCAGGTACAGAGTGTGAGACAGAAACGAGAAGGCCCTACAATTGTCAAGAGGCCCCAATGTAGATGGAGACAAGTAGGTCTTCACTTCAATCTCAATCTCAACTCTAGATAGGATCTTAAGCCAGCCCAAATACCATGTCTTAGAAAGACCTAGAAGGCACGCCCAGTAGGGCCCCTTTGGAACAAAGACCTCCCCACCAAAGGCACATCCAAGATGGTTCTGCAGAAATCTTTGCAGTTCCCACACTGAATCTTCTGCTCAAAAACACAAATGCTCGCTCACCTACTTCTCTGCTGTTTGGGCCACCTCCCTGTAATTTGTACTAGGAACTGGCTTCTCCCCTGTTTAGCCCCAGGAAAGTGTGAAAATGAACATCTGGCACCATTCAGGGCATCCAGGCTTTCTTTGAAGAAGGGCTCTCTGTTCAGGCTTTCCCATTTAAAAATAATAAGTAGATTTAGCTTATTATTTTCTCCACCCCAAGCTGCCAGCCAGTCATGCCCGGTCTCTACTCGGCCCCCGAGAACCATGTTTGCTAACTATGAGAAGCAAGGTGTTTTGCTTTTTCAAACAAACCTGAACCCCAATTAAGTTTCTCAGCAACGTGATACTCATTGGTGGCGACCATGGTTTCTCACCTAGCATTGTTATTGATTTGGTCAGAAGTAATTAAGGAGATAATTCTCACCCAATTACCTTTCCCTCAATTTCCTAAGGTTGCTAAGTCCTCTCCCCGGCTGCATTTTCTTTTCCAAATTAATTTTGTCTTCACTCCGAACTGAGAATGGATATTTGTGTTTGTTCATTTTCGTGGGAAGCAAGTGGGGCTCTGTATTTTAATTCCAGCTAGAGCTCTCAACTTCCTGTAATTTGCTTTTTTAAGTTAATGTAAAACCTACACAGGTTTAACAGAAAACAAAACATGGGAAGTCTTCGACCAAAGAGGAACCCGTTCCTTGTCTGCTTCTCCCTCTGGATACCTCCCCCCCAGGCAGCAACGAACTCCTAACACTTTTCGTTGTGTCTCCCAGCGATCCATCTCTCCAAATTATTTAAGTTTCACCTCAGTTTCTCAGTTTATACGTGTAAGACTTTAATGTCTTTCTGCTCTGAAAGATCTGGCTTCTTTTCATCCTTACACACTCCTCACCCCCAACTCCCATCCCCCCAAAAGTATAACAGCATTGCCTTCAGTTCCTCTACTGGTTCATTCTGTAACTTTTAGAAAGACATTATCAGGGCAGTGAAACTCTTCTGTATGATACCATTAGGATGGTGGATCCATGTCATTACACATTTGTCCAAACCCACAAAACGGGCAACAGCAAGAGTGAACCCTCATGTCAACTATGGATTTGGGGTGACCACGGTGTGTCCGTGTCGGTTCATGAAGTGTAACAAACGTCCCACTCTGCTGGGAGACGCTGATAATGGGGGAGGCTGTGCCTGTGGGTGGCGGGGCATGTGGGAAACCTCTGTACCTTTTGCTTGGTTTTGCTGTGAACCTAAAACTTCTCCAAAAACAAAATAACATCTTAAAGCAACAACCACCACCACCATCTAGGTTACACTTGCATTTCTCGCCCCTCTCAGCACAGAGTGTCTTTGACCCCTTCCTTGGTAGAAGGGATTAGCTCCTCTTCAGCTGGCCACATGTCTGTTACTACTATTTGCGTTGTCAAGACTGAGAACACCCACATTCTGCTCTGGACCCGCAATTCCATTTTCCAGGCTTTGTCATGAGTTGGGTGTAAATGTCGAAAATCAATTAATGTTACAGTTTTGTTTTCACCCCTTCGTCCCCTCACTCAACAAGTAACTGCCAAGAAACCACTCTGTGTTTGGTATTGTGCCAGACCCAAGATGCAGTGTGACAAGGTCACACTCCCTGCATGCATTGCGAGGCTAGAATTTAGAGGAGGAGAGAGAGAGACACACACAATTTACAACATAAGCATAATAGCTGCCTACATCGGTGGTTTTGAACTTTATGTTAAACATACAAATATGAAATATCATACAGAGGTAAGCCGAATACAACAAAAAATACATCAGATGGAAGCTGCTTGACTTTCTTGTAACCTTGTTGATACAAGCAGAGCCTTGGTGCTGGAGCCTCAGCCCACCTGCCTTCCCCCACGGACCCTCAGGCTGAAGCCAGAACACTAGAGGATTCCACAGACCGGGGAGCGTGTCCCTCCTGCAGGGACGGACGAAACACATGTGGGTTGCAGCTGTGTTTCATCTTTGGAATGCTCCTTCACCAATAGGAAGCCTTTGCAGCACTGGATGCATTTGTCCAGGACACACTGGCTGGAAACACCACTCTGAGGACAGCTGGGAACAAACATCTGCTCATCGTGAGCGGGGCCAGACCAGTCACCACGATACCAATGGGGCCGGCGCAGGGCCATGGAGTGGGGTATTCTGACTGTACTTGGCATGAATGTCCCATCCGGGTAGGGAGGGGTGTGTGTGTGTGTAAGAGGGGGGGCGTGACAGCACTACAGGCCACATTGCCAAGTGCACCGGGAAAATCACAATTATCCAAACACACATGCATGTATACACACCAATTAAGAAAGTCCCAGATTGTTCTTCTATTGACTTACTTTGCAAACAATTCAATAGTTTGTTTACTGAATGATCACCATTGGGTCTCTTTCCCTGACTACATAGCCTTGATCTGTCACCCGACCCTCCATGACTTGGGGTTTTTTGAACCTGTAAAATGGGCATTTAAGAACATGTATTTCTTAGGGCTCTAGCCCAAAGTAGCAGCAAGTGGCAGGACTGGGATTTGAATCCAACTCTGTCTGATTCTAAAGTCTGTGCTTTTCCTGTACACTTGAAGCTGAAGCTGAATAATAATGAATGTCAACTACGAAGTGGAATACACCATTAGGAATAGAGACAGTGGAAACGTAATGGCTGTGTGCAATGTCAGAGGGGTAGTAGATGGGGGGTTATCACGATGAGGGATATAAATGATAAATGTCTAACTATTACATTGTTTTGTACACCTGAAACTAATGTTTTTTTTAAATAAAGTCTGTGCTTTTCAGTACTACAATCTACTGTCTCCTGCGGTCACTCAGTTATGGGAAGACCTTGCTGCAACCAAGGCATGCTGGGGCCAATTCAGGCCCTGAAATGGGCCAGCGCTTTTTCCTCGCCAATGGAAAAGACTGATCTATGTGGCCCAAGCACTCCATTAATCCTGCGTCCAGGCCCTAAAGAGAAATTAAATGAGTTTGTGTAACCCACGTCACCCGCTGTTCCTGCGGAAAGCTTATTCCTCCACGGCTGTGTGTTACTTATCTATTGCAGTGTAACAAGTTACTCTAAAACTTAGTGGCTTCGGACAGCAAACATTTATTAGCTCTTAGTTTCTGTAGCTTACCTGGGGGCCTCTGGCTCAAGGTGTCTCTGGATGCCACAATCAAGATGCCAGCTGGGAATGCAGTCGTATCTCTCTCTCTCTCTCTCCTTCCCATATTTCCCACCTCCCTCTCTGACACTTAATTCAGTACCTCAGACCTTATTCTATTCCATCCTATCCTCCGAGCTCCAGTCCAGTATCAGATAACTGCCTCTAGGCCACCACTGATGCCTCTGGTTCCAGGTTCAAAGACTCATGAGCTTGGTGTCATGTTTTCTCTGGCCTCCTATACACCCACAACACTCTGGCACTCTCAGGTGCATCGGTTATGGAGGGTAATTGGTGCACAAACAATACTGCCATTTGTGTGAAGGGGGGATGCTTGTGATGGGAAAAAAGTGTGTGTGTGTGTGTGTGCGTGTGTGTGTGTGTGTGTGTGTACTCTTATTAAACTATCAAATCTCTCTAGAAGGATACACAAGAACTTGGTAACACTGGTCATCTCCAGGGAGAGAAGAGAATGGCTTAAGGACAAGGTGGAAGTAATACTTTATAACTTTCATAACTGTATACCCTTTTGTATGTTTTTAAACCATTTGAAAATACTACCTATTCCAAAAAAAACTAAAACTAAAACATGAAATGAAATAAAACTAATGCCTCATCTTTGGTCCTTAGCTAGGACTCTCATCTCTAATCTTATTTTGCTGAAGCGGCTTCTCCTGGCTTTTCAGAAGCATTACCAGCTTTGGGCACGTTTTCGCCTGTGTGTGTTGGGGGGAGGGTGGCAGAGGAACTTTCATCGCCCGTCCCCCTCCCCCATCCTACTCTACATTCCACGTCCTCATGAGTCCCTCTGTTAGAGACATTTTTCCCTCCACTTTTTGTGTTCAGCTCAGTGTGCACCTCTGAACCTTCGGCCTCAGGCTAGGTTTGGTGCCTGCACTTTACCACATTGTAATTGAATTGTCCATTTCATACCTGTCTCCTCTACTGGACTCTGAGCTCTTTGAGGACAGGGTCAGCGTCTTGTTCAGTGTCATATCCCAGCCAGTTTTTTAACTCACAGGAGGTATTTAAGAACGATTTCAGCTAGTCTTGCCCTTCATTCAAGCTCATGATATGGTCCACGTAACTTGGCATCGAATGGCATCCTGCACCCGGCATCACAAGTCATATCGCGGTAGCTGCAGAGTCACGTGAAGGCTCATTCCAATAAGAATTCAAGCCCCAACCAGCTCTTCCGCATCTTGGCTCTTTCCCCCTTCACCACTGCACTGAAAATGGAGCTAATAGTTATTAACCAATGGGAGGCTGGGTTTCTTCGGGCCTTGCGGGGGTTCACTTGGATTTTGCAAAGATGGCCAACTTCATCTTCTTTCAGGGAGAGAGAAAAGGAACTGAAGCCACATGGGGACTTAACCCCTAGCTCACATATGCTTCCCACCAGGATACTGACAATATGAAAAGGGATTGACTTTCTTGGATCACAACTTGTTTCATTTCTCTAGGATGAACTGCCAAATAGTTTGTTTCATTTTCAGGAAAGGAAGTAAAATTATGGTGTAATAAGCAACGGAGGGAGCCCTTCAGTCAACTAGACTGGCTGAACTGATTCAGCTGGGTGACCTCAAGCAAGTTATTTCATTAATCTGAGTGTCAGGTTCCTCAGTCACTTTAACTTTGGGGGTCATCATGAGGACTCAGTGAGAAAAGGCAGGTAAAGTGCCCAGCATGGAAGTGGCAATTGTGTGTCATGATGCTGCTTTTCCTTGCTGGGACCATGGCAGACATTGCTAATCAGTCAAATAACTCTTTTCTGATGAGATGAGACTGCAGGGAGCTCCAGAGAGCCACTGCTACTAATGGGTAGCCTAGCACATTTCCAGACACATGGAAGGTGCTGAAAATGTAGGCACTATTATAGTTGTTAAACAGAAGTACCGTTGGTAAGGTTGTTGTTACATCCTGGGGCCGGTGTTACACCCTGAACCTCCTCCAAGACTCTGAACAGCAGCCCATATGGAGTCCCATTGGCTACTGGTGCCCAATAGCTGGACTGCTGGCCTCTCATATCTAGTCTTTCAAAACAGTTTATGAGTTTATGAGATGAATGTATTTCATTAAAGTTTCACTCTCTCTCTCTTTCTCTCTCTCTCTCTTTTAAACTGGGTGGATAGCACATTCGCTGCTGGCATGCCAACTCAATCCCAGAGATAATGGGGGCTCATTGAGGTTGGTAGCCAATTTCCATTTCAATCAAAGTGAGAAAGGTGTGAAATCAGGACTTGATTGAAAGCTATGGCGTCTAGCGCCACCTACTGTTACATTGCTGCATCGCCACCATTGCTGACTCAGGGTTGTGGGTGGCCTTAATCCGCCCTTAATGAGTTTATTTGGGAATAATTTTGTAATCTCACTCACATTACATTTTTTATGTACAATTTATGATTCAATTTCATAAAACTCCATATATTCATGATACAGTGACAATGATAGAACCATTTCCTTGGTACGTTTGCTTCACAAAGCCCTGTGTACTAAGCACGACTCTTAGTTCCGTCGCAACTCTTAGATGAAGACGGGGCAGGTGGTAGGTGCGACCCCTGAGGTACAGAGAAGGTGACTGACCTGGTGTCACACAACTAGCGGAACGAGGAGCTGGGACTCTGAGTCCACATCCTACTGTCCCCCTGCATCTGTCACTCCTCCACCCCTGGCTCTCACCTTGTCAAGCCCCTCAAAGCACAATTCCCACTCCAACAGTGCCAGTGCCTAATGTAGATTTCACTGGAAGTTGCATGGAAGAGATGGCAGGGAGGGTTACACTGCATCCCATGGAAGAAAAACCTATAAAACAGTCCTTTAAACTTGCACTCCCCCCACCCCCCCGGATGCCAGCTCCTCCCTCCCCTGGCCCCAAGGCTCCCTCCATAATACATGACTGTCTTTATTAACTGGAACCATTCATCCTCTCTCTGTGCTCCTCCAGTATCCATCTTTCATCCTCATCTTCCTTCTCAGCAAACCAATCACCCGCCTTAGAAAACAGAGAGGATTTAAGACACAAATGATGGAATGACATCTTTCCCTCTGACATGACGCATTGGAAAAGACTGTATTTTCAGGGAGACTTAATGGCTGAGGACCCAAGTTTTAGATACAAGGAGACTGGATGTGTCAGTCAGAAACAGGAGAAACAGGACCAATAGGATGCATGCAGGCAATAGGGATAGATAGATGAAGAGATGTATTATAAAAAATTGGTTCATGCAATTGTGCCAGGCTGACAAGTGCCAAGCTCGGCCGTTGGCAGACTGGAACAGGGAAAGCTAGTAGGGTAGCTCCAGTCTGAGTCTGAAGGCCTAAGAACCAGGAGAGCTGATGGTGTGGGTTCTAGTTTGAAAGCCTGCAGGCTTAAGACCCAGGAATAGTCAATGTTTCAGTTCAGGGAAAAAAACGGATGTCCCAGCTCAAAGGCAGTCAGGCAAGAGAAGCTCCATCTCACTTGGGACAGGTCAGCCTTTTGCTCTCTTCAGGCTTTTAACTGACGGGACGAGTCCCGCCCACGTTAGGAAGGGCATCCTGCTTTACTTAGTCTATCAATTTACATGTTAAATTCATCCAACAACATCCTCAGAGAAACACTGCATGTGAATGAGGTCACTCCTTCCAGGTTATCCCTATATAGGTAGGTACCTGCCTTATATACACAACTTATGACCAAAACACACACACACACACACACACACACACACACACACACACACACACACACACACACACACCCTTCACTCTCTCCAAAGGAAGTGCCCATCATCCCCATAAAACCACCAAAAGCTTAAATATCGGCGTGCAAGCTAAGCAAGATCTCTTTGATCCTACCTACTCTCTGCCTACCTCGTTCTTTGTAGCTTCTCCATAATAAGTCTGAAACTCATTCGTCCTGTTCTTTGCTCTTCTCACATGGCACGTGGTCCCCCCTCCTCCCCTATCACCCCCCCCCCCGCCCGTGGAACACCCCAGCTGTTCTCCTGACGTCTGTATCAGCCCAAGCACATTTAGCAGGAATTCATTTCCATCTTAATCTGATTCTAGGAAGTAGATCATATTTTAAGAAATAACAAAGACGGGTTTGGAACATTCTCTTACAAAAGACAAGAGAACAACAGATATTTAAAAGATTGGCTTTCTGGCCATAACCTTCAACAAATCATTCTGATTTTCTGTCATATGAAAATTTGTATGACAGAATTTAGCAAAATCCAGTGGGCAAGCTTTGGAGGTAACATCTATAAATTCATAACTAGCAACTTCTATCCCTTATTTAACCCCCACTATGCAAAATGGAAAGGCAGGGGCAGACAAAGTAGTGGATAAGAACACATGCTTTGATGTCACTTGAACTTGAGTTCAGATCCAGATTCTTCCACTTAATAGCATGTCATTTTCACCTTGTGAAGCCTCAGCTTGCTCCTCTATATAATGGGAATAACAGTATGGCAGGGTCTAAATGGAATCCTGTAGTTCAAAGAAGAGCAATTCAGGATCGTGTCTGGCATGGAGGTGAGCAATAACATGGTTGGTAGACACCCTTAGCTGTGTTGCACAGATGTGGAAATAGACTCCGGGAAGGTACGTAACTCACCCAAGATTACCGAACGTCTAAGTGACAGAGCCAGAACTCCAACCTGGGTCTGTCAGACGACAAAGCTCTTTCCATTCATTCCTGCCACCTCCCACTTCTGAGCTGTCACATTAAACCAAACCACTTCCAAAGCTACTATGTAAACAGTCCCAGCACATGAATAGTAAATGTGCATATACCTGCCCAAACAATCACCCCCACCCCATCCTCACTATGAGTCTGTGCTCTCACCTTCCCACACACATTTATCAGCTTTTAGCCTGACACATTACAGAACATCACACAACATTTCTCACAGTCCTGCTCTCAAAGACCCATTTACAGATCAACCAGAGAAAGGACACGTGTTGCACGAAAAAGACAGGGCAGAGATTGGACTTTATTTCCCAGGAAACCAAAAAATGGAGGCATCCCCCCCACTCTGCAAAGCAATGGAAAAGTGGAAAGCTCACAGAGCCAATGGTACTCCCAAGGGAAGCAAGAACAATTAACTAGGACGGCTTTTAGGAATCTGGGCTGGGAGTAGTCACAGAAAACAAGACAAAGGATATCCAAAGAGATGGTGCTGGGGTTATACTTGGCTTTTATTTTCTCCCCCCGCCCTTTTTTTTATCTTTTCCTAATTTTCTACAATGTTCATTAGTTTCAAAACCAGAATACAATCTTAAATGGAGAGTTGAATTGCAAATGTGTTACCTACCGTGTTTCCCTGAAAATAAGACCTACCCCGAAAAGAAACCCAGTTAAGATCGTCCGCCAGATGGATGCATTTAGTACGTTATGACAATGTTCCAGAAGATGACATGACTGTATTTGAATAAACGTAGATTGGTGTACATGAAAAAATAAGACATTCCCTGAAAATACGCCCTAATGCATCTTTTGGAGAAAAATTAATATAAGACTCGTTCTTATTTTCGGGGAAACATGGTAAGTAGCGAGATGTATTAATCAGTGTCAGTGGGGAGGAAATATTTAGCACCAGTTTGTTTATTAACGATAAGGCCCTATAGGGTGTGGGACACAGAACACATAGTGTGATGCAAGAGGAAGTGGTCTGCAAAGATAAGGAATATGCAATACCTCCCAAGGGAAAGAAACTGGGAGAAGTAGGAGGGTTCTGGATTCCCTAGAAATATAGGGGTTTTGATTACGATTCAGAGGGAGAAGGAGAGGGAGAGGGAGAGAGAGAGAGAAAGAGAAAGAATGATCCCAATTCTGGATAAGCCTCTAAATCACGGAAAATTCTGGGAATCTCAGGCTTAGGATCAAAAGATAAGGAATATATAAAGTTACCATCAGCAAAGGCGTCCTTGATTAAAGGGAGAACCAGCTTAGTAGTTCAAAAGTAGCTGGTCAGTGCCTGAAGCCAACGCATTTATAGAAGCTATAACCATAATCATTTGTTTTTGACCCTCTTTCCATTTCCTGCTCCCCACAGGGGGCTGATCCTTGCAAACTACATTTCCCAGGTGCCCTTGCCAGCTGGCTTCCAGGTGGGTTCAGCCAATAGGAGACGCAGCAGGAAATCACAGAGTGAGAGAAAGAAAGAGAAGCCAGGGCATTTCTCCCTCTCCTCTCTCTCAGCTCTGGTGGCACCTCCAACTGAAACCAGCTGTCTACTCCATGAGTCCAACTTCTGCCAAGGTGGCTCAATTCCAGAGCTTGTGAGGACCACTTCATCCCTTAGTCCCACCAGCCCTGGAGGTGGTAGAAGCTTCCTTTTTGCTAATCTCTAGCTTTTCTTTGTCATCCCCTACTTGGCTTTTTAGCTCTTTCAACCTTTGTAACTGCTCCCCTATATTAAATCGCCTCTATTGAACTACCCGGCATGAGCTCTGTTTTCCTGCCTAGACCCTGCATGACACAGTGTATTACAGTAAACTATTAACTTACATGATTCCAGACATTTAGATTCTCCATTTAAACCAGCATTGAAATCTTACATTTTGCTTATACTGGTAAAATTAGCCAGAATTGCTTTACAAACATGAAAAACCCTATTATTTTATTAGACAAGCAATATATGCAAATTATTTTAAAATTAGGAAGAGATAACCAAATTAAAAATTGCTGTTTACATATAATTCAAGCACCCTGAGATAATATTGCTATTGACAATTTGTTATATTTGCTTCCAGCCTATAATATAATTATACATATTCCCTGCCATATATCAATATTTTAAAATATACCTTGTTTCAGATGATATAAAGTTTTAGAAATTATGAATATAAATTTTAAAACTCTCTATAATCTAAGTTCTTTATATTTTATAACATGCATTTTAACTTGAAATTGTATTTCTTTCCATATCAATAAGTATACATCTATAGCGACATTAAATAATTGCACCAAATTCAAATGCATCGTATGCCTCTGTCTAGATAGACCGTGACTTATCCCCCCAACTGTCTATTGCTGGACATTGAGATGTTTTTCACTGTTATTCACATTTGCTATTATAAACATCCTCATGGGTAAGTCTTTTCATCCTTGTTGTATAATTTCCTTGGCCAGAAATGGAATTGCTGGGGTAAAAGGAAATGTATTTTTCAGGCTGGTCATACATATGGTGAAATTGCCATCCAACAAGTTTGTAGAGATAGTGATTCTTGGGTGCTTTGTAAACTTTTAATTGTGTTAATGTCACGTGGTGTTTGTAAATGTCCTGACAACCAGAACTCCCTCATTCAATGCCAGTTGTCACCACTGGCTTATTATAATTGTAATTAAACAACGGTCACAATGAAAGTGGTTTCCTGAGAATCTACTGCAATGCTGACATAATTGCAGGGTTTGTGGGGAGAATCTTGTCCTGCTCAAGCTCTGTGTCAAGTTGAGGGCACAATTTGGCTTTGCTGCTGTAAACTGTTCAGCACCAATTCCGGTCAATACAAATGTACTCTTTTATCGTAGTGTGAATCCTGCTGTATAGACAACTATCGCCATGTGGGATCTGGGGGGAGAGAGGGAATGCTTGAAATGTAGACAGTAGCATAGCTGCTGAGGAGGCTGTAACTTGAGACATTTAGGAGAGTGACAGGGTACTGGACTGTGACCTTAAGCAGGGTTTCAATCATGGATTTCATATTGTCTGGCAGGGAAATGTGAGTGTGTTTGTTTTTCCTGTGTTCTTAAGTATATTTAATTCACAGTGTCTTTTAAGAAAGTGACTTTGGTCCTGAAGGAAAGAATTAATGGGGTGCTCAAAAAAAATAGAGGGATGAGATAGAGAGGCCACCTTGATTTCAAATGTTTGATCTCAAAATGGTCAGTCTCGATGCTTTCACTGCAGGATGCACCAGAATGGAGGTCATCTGAACTTGATGCCCCAAAAGGGGAAGTGGTGGGGAAAGAGGAGTAGTTACAATAATTCTTGGTCGGCTGACTGCCGTGGCACACCCCAGGGAGGGACATATCTCAGAGAGAAATCTTGTGATTGCAGGAAAAAGAAAAGCCAGTTCGAATTGGTTTAAATAATAAAGGAAATGTGATGA
Organism: Rhinolophus sinicus; assembly: GCF_036562045.2. Lineage (NCBI taxonomy): Eukaryota > Metazoa > Chordata > Mammalia > Chiroptera > Rhinolophidae > Rhinolophus > Rhinolophus sinicus. The sequence goes on along the minus strand of NC_133765.1, from coordinate 27,241,014 downwards.
AAAGTCTAGGTCCTTAGTGAAGCTTGATTAGTTCAGCAAGGCAGCATGGGACAAGTTTTTCTTTGACTCTCCTTTCTGCTTTCCCCCACACCTTCTTCAGCTGGAAAATGGCTCCCCTCCTGGGCACAAAATGGCAGCTACCAACTCCCATGAATGTCTGCTCCTCTGTTCGTAGTCAGTGAGGAAATAGAACTTCCTTGCCTGTGCTTCCTTAGAAGATCTAGGAATCATGCTTCCTAGAAGCCCCAGGAAAATGTCTGCTTGCATCTTATTAGCCCAAACTGGATCCCACGACCATCCCCAGACCAGTCACTGTGAAGGGGGATGGGCTCGGCCATTGGGGACCACCCGCTGCCAGTATCATGAGTATCTTAATGGTGCAAGAAAGTGTAACCAGGGACCTGGTATCGAGAGGGAGGGTGAAGGGATAATGGGGGAGGGAGAAAAGCAAATGTCTATTATGTAGAAGTGTTTTCAAGTTCTCCTGAAAATCCTTACATTCCTCCTTGGAGGTCTGTCTCTCCACCCACTTCACCCGTCCCTCAAGACAAAAATGATAGATCTGCCATCAATTTTCAGCCCAAGGGTTGAAACCCTTTAGTGTACTGAGATGAGCAAGACAGGTTCCCTGCAAGTCATTCTTAATAATAGCTAAAGAGATCAAGTTTAGAAATGATTTCCCTGTTTTATAGCCAGTTGAGCTTCTTCCAGGCTAGCCCAGATTCTTTTGTTTTGCGTCCTATTACTTAAGTTAGTGGGTGAGAAGAAGCTGCAATGATGGGGAATGACCACCGACTCCCAGCCTGCTCCTGAGCTGCCTTGCCCAGAACATGTGCTGGGGGAGCCAGGAGGAAAATGGCTGAGAATCAGACCGGCCAGGACCAGTCCCTTCACTCCACGGCAGACTCCACATTCCATCCCACTGCCCAAGCACAGATGTCACTCGCCTTTGATCCAGCCACACGCCTTACCTCCCATGTTCCATTTCAAAGGCGCAGAGAGGCAGGCATCCAAGCCCAACTTCATTTCAGAGAAAGTGCGTGGTGGTGGCTGCTGGGGAAACACCACGCCTCCTCCTCGCACGTGTCTGTCCATATTATGATTTCTGTTCACGAGTGTCTGACCCGTCCTCACTCTGCCTTCTTTCCTCAGAGTTAACCCAACCCTACCTACCACTCCTGAGACGGGGCTTCCAATCAGCCTTAGTCAAACTTCACTTGGCCGTTGAAATTTTTTAATTGTTTCTCTTTGTTTATTATATATCTGATGAATACTTATTGCAAGGTAATAGGAAATTCACATAAACAAAGAAAAATAAATAAAATTTGCCATGATCCCACCCCCGGAGAGAATCACTGCCCTTGGAGGTATGGCTTCCCATATCTCTTGATATGTGTACATCCACATAGATCATTAAAAAACAAAACAGAATCATCTGATACATATTACTTTGTGACATGTCTTCTTACTCAAATATATGTGTGTGTGTGTATATATATATATATATATATATATATATATACTTACATCATTATATTGTCATTGCATTGAATTGCTGCACAGTATTCTATTGTTTTGCTGCATCATAAGTGTTTAAGATGTATAGGCGGTTTCCAAGAGTTTGCTCTTAAATCAGCATCCTAGTGAAGAATTTGTTGGTGAACCTCTGTGCCCACACAGGCATACTCCCACAGGACGCTTGACAACAGAAGAATTGTTCGTTCCAAGGGCACACACACGTGTACAGCATTGACTGTACAGCATTGACTGACGAACTGCCCTTCAGAACAGGCATCACAATGTACCTCCCTCCAGCTGCACCTGAATGCATTCATTTTCCCGTAATTTCTTGGCCTTTCCTTTTATTAAAAAAAAAAAAAAAGAAAAAGAAAAAACTCCTAATGTTGTAGGAATTTAATTTCAAGACAGGATAATCCAGATAATAGCCTTGTTATTGTTCCACCAAACTGATGGCTGAGAAAAGTGACTTTCATATTAAAATACAGTTCATTTAACTCTCTTCTTTATGTTGACCTGGTATCGACTTCTGAGTAATGAGTTTAAGTCTTGGGAGGTTTCATCTATGGCTGGGCAAGGCAAATGAATATAGTGAATACAGGAAGGGGAAGGAAAAACCCAGGAACAATTACCTGGATAATTCACTCATAAAATCCCGCTATGGGGCCAGCGAGGGGGGAAAGTACAGTTGCATCTTTACATTGACGAGCTTCGGCTCTCCTAATCAGCCACCTATGCTGCCAACACTGATTATTAACATTTAATTCTTTGCTTTACGTTGAATATAATGCTAATCACAGAAGACTCCATTTTCCAATGCTTGTTGTAAGTCAGAAATTTGGCAATTAGTTTAATTATCACAAGGTAGGAATTATTCCCCTGGTCTGCTGAAGCAACGGAGGCCCAGAGAGGTTGAGTAATTGGTCCAAGGTCACACAGCCAGTCACCAGACAGAACCAGGATCAGAGCGGAGGTCTGCCTGTCTCCAAAGCCCTTGCTATTTCCACCACACCAACAGTCCCCCTTTGGTATAAAGGATGCTGTGCTGCCTAGAACCACCCCCACCCCCAACCTGATCACACATCTCAGATAAACGCAGGAGCCGCCTGCAGCCTGGTTCCACTTGTAACAGGTGCACTAACACTCTTTTCTTTCCCTTCTTGGCTTCCCTTCAGGTCCCAGAGAAGCCAAAAAACAGCATCAAGTATATGGACAGGGAAATAATAAACCTCAAAAAGGACCTTTCACGAAGCCGGTGAGTAAGGCCCGCATGGAATAACCCATGGACGACCTGACAGGGCTTAGCAGGCTATGGGGTGGTGCCTACAATCCTTGCCAAGCCCCACTGGCAGCCGCCCAACCCCAAACATTAAGCAGAAGACTTACAGGAGGGTAACCCTGTAAGGATCCACTTCCTGGTTGGACTTTTCAGAGTACCTGTATCAGACTTACAGCCCCATTCATGCACACACCAGTCCCCGGCCTAGAATTCCCTCTGCTTTCCTACCTGGACCTGAATCCAACTCAACAGAGTTCCCATATACCCCAGAAAAACCTCCCATCTTTCCTCCAGGGCTTACAGCATGGGAGCAGAGAGTCAGCTAGACTCGGTCTCAGATACTGGCCTGCGACCTGCTGGCTCGTGACACTGGAGGTGTTCCTTAACTTCCCTGAGTCACTGTTTCCTTACCAGTAAAACGAATATAATATGAGGCTGTTAGAAGGGCTGGGTGAAATAACGCACATAAAGTGCCCCTGATACAGCCTTGAATACAGTGCCATATATATCCATCCCGCCCCACCTTCCTCCATGATAATATGAGCAAATTCAGGTCTAGGACCATATTTTATTTATCCCTGTGGGGCAAGATGAGACTTGTTTTCCTCTCCCCTTAACTATTTCTTGAGACCTGGAATGATCCAAGGTGGGATCGTAAATGGGGCTCTTGGCAAAGCAACTCAAGGCAGAGTAAGTGATGGAGACTCGTTTAGCACAGCACATACCAGGATGTGCTAAGGGGGGGATGCAGGCAGCACGGATGCCTGTTTGTCTTATGTGTCTCCCACTCTGAGCCACATTGCAGCGAGACGTTTCCTTCCTTCACCTCCATCACCTACAAGTTCCTCCTTCTCCTCTGCTCACCTGCGTCTCCACCCTTGCCCAGTCCAGCAGCACAACTGGATGGAACTGGATGACTGAGCCCAAGAGGAGGCAGGAAGGTGTGGGCATTGAAGGTGGGGCAAAGGAAAGGGGTGAAAGGGACCAAGGGAGTGGTCAAGACAGGGCCGCACTGACCGCAGGTGGGATGGCTGTGACGGCCCTCGGAAGTGACGGCCCTGGACATCCACTATCTAGCAGAAACGTAAGGTAAGAGCCACGCATGTCATTTAAGATATTTGAGTAGCCACACTAAAAGCAGTATAAAGAAACTGGGGAAAACAATTCTAATAATACATTTTAACCCAATATACCCATTATCATCATGTAATCAATATAAAAAGTATGAATGATACTTTATATTCTGTTTTGAATACATGATGAAAAGTGATGAAAAATGATGAATGATGAAAAATCCAGCTTATATTTTGCCCTTAGAGCACATATCTGTTCGGACCAACCACATTTCAAGTGCTCAATAGGTGTCATGCCCTGAATTGTATTCCTTCCAAAATCCTTACATGGAAGCCCTAACCCACAAGGTGACTGTATGTGAAGATAGGACCATGAAAGAGGTATTTCAGGTTAAATGAGGTCATAAGGGTGGGGCCCTAACCCAACAGGACTAGTGTCCCTACACAAAGAGGAAGAGGTGAAAGACCCTGTGAGGACACAGCAAGAAGGTGCCATCTACAAGCCAAGGAGAGAGGCCACAGGAGAAACCACCCCTGCCAACTCTTTGATCTTGGACTTCCAGCCTCCAGAACTACAAGAAAATCAATGTTTGTTGTTGAAGCCCCCAAGTCTGTGTAATTCTGTTTTGACAGCCTGAGAAGACTAATATAATAGTCAGTGTTGGGACAATCCTACAAAGTATGTCCCCAGCTCAATGGGGCTGATGAAGCTCAGTCTCAGAGTCTCACATGGAGCCACGTTCCCAGGGGAAATCACCTCTCCAAAACATGCCAATCCCATGGCCCCATTTCCTGATATGAAATGAGGCAAATTATTAGCAAAAAAAAAAAAAAAAAAAAAAAAGTTGTCTTTTCCACTTCCTGTTTTTTCAAATCTGCTTCACCTCCTATTAGAATCTAGCCCGCCTTGAGCCCAACACCTTGACTATCTCCTAGACTTTTATTTAATACTTCGGCCCTCTTATAATTCAATTGCACCATCCCTGGTTTCATGGCCAATTTAACATGATGCTAAAAAGAATAAAACTTGAACTGCTTTCCTCTTCACCCGTTCCTCCAGATGTTTGGTGGCAATAAGCAGCTCGCTATGCCTTTACATGCCCGATTTCTCATAGCGCAAGGTGACAATGGGGCGTCTGCACAGGCCCAGTTCTTTGACTGGGCTGCCTGTGGAAGCCAAACACATATCTTCCTCCCAAGCTGCCAGTGCTTTTTTACTGGGAGTGTTTTAAGGAAAATAAACATCTCTGCAAAAACTGAAAACAACAGAAAAGTTGAACCTGAAGCCGTGATTTACCCATGGTAATGTTTACTTAGGTGGAGACAATTACAAAGAAACAGTGATGAATTAATCTCCCTCCCCCAGTAAGCCCAGCAGGGTACAGATTTGCAAGTGTTTATGGGGTCTGAGACTTTGCTCTCTAGCTACAGCTGATAAACGGTTGAAGCAAGGCAGTTAGAAATAACACAGGTGGATTTGGGCAAAGGAAGGAGCTTTTTTTTTTTTTTTTGTATGGGGTTAGACATTTCTTGGTCCTCCTCAGTTTTCTGTGCTCATCGTTTTCTTCAACAAATATTTATTGAGTGCCAGGTATCGCCAGGTGTACACCAGGTATCACTGTACTAGAGACACAGCCGTGAACAAAACAGACAAGATTCCTGTGAATGAGAGACAGTGATGCGTATTATATAATAGGGCAAAGGCCACAAACAACAAGTAAATATGCAGGATTTGGAGGCGTGTTGGCCGCATACTGGGATGAATATGACACAAGGTCATGTACATATATAGCACAGTGATGGGGAGACAGCTGCTACTTGAGCTAGAGTGGTCCGAGGAGGCAGTTCTGTAGAGGGGATCCTGGACCTGATACCTGAGTGGTGAGAAAGAACCATTCACACAAAGATATGGTGGGGGGCATATTTCAGAGGACAACAGGTGGATGGGGACCAAAGTGGGAACAAGATGGAAATGCTGCAGAAACAGAAAGAAGGCCAGTGTCGCTGGAGCAGAGTGAGAGAGGGTGAGAGAAGCAACCGATGAAATTAGAGAGATAAAGGCTGGGTCACACAAGGCCTAGGGTCTCATAGGCCATGGTGAAAAGTTGGGGTTTTAGTCTAGGTGCAATGAGAACCCATCAGAGGGCTCTGAACAAGGGAAGGATATGGTCTGATTTTTAAAACAACACCCCATCTGCTGCATGGAGACCAATTGGAAGACTACGGTTAAGGGATGACGATGGCTTGGACAGGCAAAGAGCAGCGAACTGGAGATAAATGGATGGAGTCAGGGTACATTTGGAGCCGCAGGACTTACTAGTGGATTGGATGAGACAAGGGGAAAGGCAGGATGAGTGTGCTACAATGACTTGTTTTTATCTCTGCCTCCCTCACTAGGACATAAAAGCTGTCATAGCCTAGAGTATACTATGTCCACTGTCATGGTCCCCGAGTGTTTACTGATGGGATGAATTAATTCTCTTGTCCATCCCTAGAACTTAGCAGTTAAAAATAAAGGGGGAGGCCTGTATATTAACTTAGTAGAGGAAGTGAGTCAAGGAGATGCTTTCTACATAAAGTTGTGGGATAAATCAGCTGATGAGATGGTTAGTCCATTGCTATTTCCATCGGGCCTTTTAGATGAACTCACTGACCTCTCCCTCTTCCACTGCCATTCAAGCAGGCGTGTCCGCTCTGGTTTATTGGTGAATGGCCTGTGGCTGGAAGGAGAAGGTACTAACATAATCCTAAAACAGAGCCAGCCTGTCCTGTGACTCCTCAGAGTCTAGCTCAGTGCTTGTCCTACAGCAGGCACTCAATAAATATGTGCTGAATCTTATATGTGCATAACATCTTTAAAATCTTCCCTGCGGCAAGCAGGGAAGGTCTTGTTGGTCCATTTCTCAGATGAGAAAACTGAGACTCAGAAGTTCAGAGATTCACCTGAAGTCATTGTATCAGTTAGCTATTGTCACATAACAAAGCACCTCAAAAACTCGGTGACTTACAATAATAAGCATGTGTTAGTGACTACAAGTCTACAGTGCAGTTGGGAGTTTCTCTGGTCTCAGCTGGGCATCCTTGAGCATTTGTAATCAGCTGAGGTTTGGGGAAGTGATTTTGCTGATGTTGGTTGGGGCTCCCTCGTACATTCGGAGGACAGCTGGCCAAAGGCAAGTCTAGGACGGCCTTGGCCCAAACCACGTGTTCTCTCATTCTCAAGCAGGTTAACTAGGGCTGTTCTCATGGTGGCAGGATTTTGAGAGAGAATGCAAGTGTGTGAGACCTTTTGAGCTTTAGGCTAGGAACTGACAAAACATCACTTCCCCCATATTCTTGGAGCCAAAGTGAGTCACAAATCCAACTCAGATTAGAGGTGGGGAAATAGACTCCACTTTTTGATGGGAAGAGCTGCAAAGTCACATTGCAGAAGGGTAGAGGATGGGGGTCATTTTTTTCAATCTGCCATAGTCAGATAGCCAATTCGGAACCAGCCTTTGAGACATGAGTTAGTATTACTAGATAGATAGATAGATAGATAGATAGATAGATAGATAGATAGATAGATAGATACACACACAATCACTCTTGAGAATGTAAAATGGAAACCGAATCAAGAATCGAGCAGGTAGCAGTGAGAGCAGGAGTTTCAAGCCAATTAGGAAGGGAGGCCAGGGGGCCATGGAGAGCCGTGTGGAAGCCAAAGGGAAAAGGGAAAAATGATGATGGGTGAGCGGATGCTATAAGTAAAGACGGAGAAGAAACCAAATGGGAGGTTTGAGGAGAACAGAACAAGCACAAAAGAAGAAAGTCCTTGAGTAATCAATGCCAGTATTCAACCTGAAGATTTTCGGACTCCTGCTACTGTGGTTCCTAAAGCTAGCTCCTGGAGAAAAGCTCTAGTTGCTCTCTGTATGAGGTTCTGATCTTGGATTCCCATGAGATTTGTTCCTAGCCTCTATGTGAGGACATGTACTCTTACAATAAACCCCTCTTGATCGGGCTAGCGTGCCAACCAAGGAGCCTGACTAAAATGATGTCTTAGTTCACAAAGATAGAGAAATCAAGAGGAAATATGATGCTTTTATCATCTCACACCATTTCTTAGGCTGTTTTATGAATTAATGGCATTTTATAAGGAACATTCACTTTGAGGTATGGTCTGTGCCTGAGCTAGGAGGTAGAGTGAGCTTCTCCCAACAAGAGATGAAACTGATAATTTAATAAAAGGTCCAGGATGATAGATGTATATGTGCCCCAAATCCTCTGTCCTGTGCCCAAAGCAGACATTACTAATGGATCACAGCACTCTTTCCGTTTGAACCCAGACTTGATCTAAAAAAATCCTCTAAACTAGAAGACCCTGGATTCAAATTTAAGCATCAAAATATCTTGAAGCCTTGAGCCTTTCGTTACAGAGCGGTTTGCACAAAACTTTGTTTTCTGAGATTCTTTCCCGGATGACAGGCAGTGTGCTCACTCTTACAGCCAGGCTTGGAGGGCTCACGTAGCATAGCTGAAGGCTTTGGAGTCAGCTCTGGGTTCAAATCCCAACGTTACCAGTTAACAGCAGGGTGGCCATGGAGCAAATCACTTCACTTCTGTAGACCTCAGTTGCTTTATGTGTGGTATGGGATATAACATACTAGGTTATTAATAAATGCCTGTTGAATGAATGAATGCATGCATGCTTCAGAATTCCTCTGGTATTTCTAGGCATCAGGCTGAGGGGACAGGAGGAAAGGTGACTAGATGTCTCCTTGAAAAGATCACGTGGCCAGGCTGAGCCAGGAGGGGACCTAGCTCAGAGCAGTAATCACAGGCCTGCCTTCTGTCCAATGAGCCCTGCAGGCTTTGAGCCTCACTGCTTAGGTTCAAATCCCAGCTCCTGCACTTACAAGCCACAGAGGGATGAACAAGCTGCCTCATTTCTCTGATCCCCAAAGTGGGGATTGCAAAAACACTTTCTCCCTCTCACAGGGCTGTTGTGAAGATTAAATGAGTTAATGCATACAAAGCACTTAGAACGGTGCCTGGAACGGATACATGGTAAGGGCTCAATAATTAGTCGCTGTGTGTATGACATCATTCATGTTCCCCAAGTGACTATAACTATTTTACTGATGTGAGGATGATCTCATCATGGATTGGTCTCTGTCCCCAACCATGGGGCTACAGCCAGCATATCACACCCGAACCCCAATCTGAACCCTACAAGGTCATGTTTTCAGCACAACTGGAGCAAACAGGATGGGAGGGAAAAGTCAGGATAGATAGCTCCTAAGTGGAGACTGCAAATGCAGCTGTTAGTACAGGATTTCCATATTCATTTTAAATCTCTTCCTATTGGGGTTGTTCAACAAGCCATTACTCTAATGGATGTAGCCACAGGCTGGACAATAAAGCACTAATCCACCACTTAGCGTACAGGCCGCCTGCATTAAGCCCTGCAATTTTGCTTAACTTTTTATTGAAATATAACATAATACAGGAAAGCACACAAGTCATTAAGCACACAGCTCAATAGATTTTCACAGAATGAACACACCCACGTAACCCACACCCACATCAAAAAGGGAACATTACCAAGCCCCCCCCCGAAAACCTCCTCACCTCACCTCCCCGTCACTACCCCACCCCAAAGAAAATCACTCTCCTGATTTTGAAGATTTAGTTTCTCCTGTTTTGAACTTTACATACGTGAAATTTTGCAGTTGGCCATCTTCGAGTATCTGGGTTTTTCCACTCAACATGTTTCTAAGCTATCCACACTGCCTCACGCAGTTGGGGTTCTTCTCTCTGTTTCTCTACAGTTTCCATTGCTAGAACACAGTGCAACATATCTACCTAGTGCTGACGGACATTTGGGTTGTTTCCACTTGGGGGCTGTTATAAACAGAGCTGCTGTGAGCATTTTTTTACATGTGTTTTGCTGAATCTATGCATGCACTTCTGTTGGGAATATACCTAAAAATGAACCTGTTGCTTCATAGAGTTCACATATGCGCATCTTTAACAGACACTACCAAACAGTTTCCCAAGCCCTGTATTTTAAAGGACTTTTTAAAAATACACAAATAAAACAATCTTGGAAAACTACAAAATATAGATAAGTAGAGATAAATAAATAATAGAACCACACACAATTACATCACCCAAGAATAATCCTTATTCATATTTTTGGCATATCAACTTTCAATAATTTTCTATATATACATGTGTATTTTTTCATTTTAAAAAAAAAACCCATTCTGCATATACCATTTGGTAACCTGATTTTTATTTAACAATAGATTATACATGTCTTCCATGTCTATAAATACACAGCCACAACTTCATTTCTTAAACTTTTTAGAGTGAAAATGTTCAAATATCTATAAAAGCAGACAGAATAATATAATTAACCTTTATGCGCCCATTACTCAGATCAATGATTATCAACTCATAGCCAATCTTATTTCGTTTATATATCACCCTCCTCCCGTTATTTTGAAGCATTTATCATTTTATCTGTAAATACCAGCGGTACCAAAAAATGTATATACGTGACTTGTATTCATCCTTTGTTATCGGTATATATTGAGTATTACAATTTTAATACAGTTTTTCCTTTCTTAAAATGTGTATGCATTTTTGTACCCTCTGTCTTTAAACAACTATCTAGAGAAGAGCTCTTTCTAAAACTGTTACCACAGTAATATTATCACATCTAAAACAATTGCAATAATTCTTTAATATCAAATATCCACTCAAGCATAACAACCATCTTCATGGTTGTGTAATATTCCATTGTAAGAATGTATTATAGCATGATTTATCTAACCAATCTCCTAGCATGATTTATCTAACCAATCTCCTATCATTGGACTTCTTGGTTGTTTTCAATTTGTTCTCCTGTTATATAAACAATACTGAGATGGACATCTTCGGAGTTACATCATTATATACTTCAGTTCCTGAAGATAAATTCCTAAGGTATGTAGCTTTAAAGTTTTCAACTGCTAACTGAAGTCCTCTAGATTTACATTGTGTTTCAGTTGCTGAAAAGTAGCAAGTTCATAAATGCTTAAAACAAAACGAACTTTTCTCATAAGCAATGAAAGAAAAGCAAGAAATAGGGTGTGGGAGGTTGAAAGTACTTCAGACATGACTTTTGCTCTTTCCACTTTGGCACAGTCACCATCAGCAAATAAGCAGTTTCTGGAAAGCAAGACGAAAACACAAAGGTTTCATGATATTACACCCCTCTAAATGTACTAGCAACGTCCAGCTGAGCCACAGACAGAGCCAGCCGGCCTCAGCGAGACCATTTCCCATCCCCAGGATCCCTCATGTAAAATCTTTGTCCTACTCAGCACTTCCTTTAATCCCAGCCCCTCCGTAACTGATTATTTTCATGGTTTCCACTCAGATGAGCCATTGCTGATGGTTAGAATCCATTCACCTTTTTCAGGTCAGGTGAAGACTTTTTCCCGAACTTTGACCACATCTTGGTCTCATTCTTCCCCATAATATTAACTGACATTTTAGGGTCATGATTTCATTTAAAAGTAAAATGAGATAAACATTAAAAAGCCAGAAACCCTGCAAGTTCACCAAGCTCATCTCAGAACATCTGCACAAGGCTTAGGAGCAGTACTCGGGATGCTAGACCGAAAATCATCTTGCAGCCCACTGTGAGGAAAGGGCCACTCTGTCGCTTGTCCAACCCACGACCCACATGAGTACGAAGCAATAATAATGCAATGGCAGGCAGTTTAAACCCTAGTATTCCAAAATTAATGCTTGGAAATATATTTCAACAGGTATTAATGTCCTCATGCCTCTATTCCAAAAGTACCAAGGAACAAAGAATCATCTTTAAAACCAGTTTCCCAGTCACCTACCCCTCACCTGCTCTAACATACTGACAGACAGTAAGATATATCATGGCTTTTGGAACCAGCCTGAATCTTGGCTCTACCACCAACAAGCTGTTTCAATATGGGCAAGGTACCTAATCTCTCTGAGTCTCTTTGCCCTCGTCTGTAAAATGAGGATAATAATAAAATCTACCTCACAGGGAAGTTAGAATTAAATGAGTTAAGACGCGCACAGCTGGCACTTGGATTATGTCAGTGTTAAACACACAAATACAACCAGAACAGCCAGTGTTTATACCTCATCTCAACTGCCCGACCATGCCACTGGGATTCTGTCCACTCTTTAGGGGAGATTTCCTTATTACCTTGTTCCTGTCTGATTGGAAAATCAGACGCTAGAAAGTACACAGCTAAGGAGCTTAGGATGCTATACTTTGTCGTTTGCCTTGAGAGACAAAGCACTAAGTACTTTTCAGACATTGTTTTCAAGATAACAGTAGTTAATAACTGGAAAGCATTCAGAATAGTTGCCACAGTAAGTGTTGGCTCTTATTATTAGTGTTTTTCTTATTATTAATACTATTGGACATAGAGTCAACAGCTTGACTCAATGGGAAAAGCCTGGATAAGAGCTGAACCAACCTATGTCCTTCTTCCCAACCCACAATCCTATCAACTGAGGGGAAAATGAGCAACTACATCATAAAGACCATTTCTTTAGTAACATGAACGAGGCTACACACTCAAATCACACCTTTTATTTTTCCAGTTAGCTACATGAGCCATCACATGAATTACTCGCAAGAAGTCTAGTGTCTCTCTCTAGGAGTTTCACCTCCCCTTTAACTGTCCAATGAACAGAAGGTTTATTGGTTACCTTCCGTACTCAGGGAAAGAAGAAGTTGTCCCTGTGTGCTCCAATGGCAATGCTTCTCACTGCCACAAGGTGTCGCTGTAGAGAACAGATCCTTCAAGATCATACTGGCCTTTCTTCACTGACATCTCACTGATCCACACCATTATAGGTCTCAAAACCCATAAGGTTTGATGAGACGCCTTCTCTCAGACCATCGGGCTACCTGCATAAGGGAGGTTACCTTTAGGGGCTCCAGGATGCCCCATTTCTGCTCAATATGAGAGAAGCCGCCCTAGTGTCTACCCAAAGTGGTTTTCAGACGCTTTTCTTGCTGAAAAGCTTACAGGGAGATCACAATTCTTTTTCTATGAGGCACTCAGGTATATTACAAATAGGACCATTTGTGACAACATGGATGGATCTTGAGATTATAATGCTAAACAAAATAAGTCAGACTGAAAAAGCAGAGAACCATATGATTTCACTGATATGAGGTATATAAACCAAAAACAACAAAAGAACAAGACAAACAAATGAGAAACAAAAACTCATAGACACAGACAATAGTTTAGTGGCTACCAGAGGGTAAGGGGGGAGAGGGGTGGGAGATGAGGGTAAAGGGGATCAAATATATGGTGATGGAAGGAGAACTGACTCTGGGTGGTGAACACACAATGGGATTTATAGATGATGTAATACAGAATTGTACACCCGAAATCTATGTAACTTTACTAACAATTGTCACCCCAATAAACGTTAATTTAAAAAATAAATAGATAATTGCCATCCTACAAAATAATAATAATAATAAGAAGAATTCCAATAGGTGGACGATAATGTGGAGTGACATGTTTCCCCAAAGTCAGGCTGCACCACAGCCACCCCTTTCCATCCCCCACTGGACTAGAGGGACCTCCTAGAAACGTGGCTGGACTTTACCCTCCCAAGGTTGCCCATGAAACAGAGAACAAAGTCAGCAAGAATGCTCACAGAAGCACTTTTCTGCTCTGCTAAAAAACGCAGGACGGCCAAATCAAACAGCCTGAGAAGTGTCAGGAATGATGCTTCAGCACGTCCCCTCGGGTTGCATCGGAGGCAGACAGAATTTGGGGGGTAGGAAATTCTGAATGTCTTTACGTTGCTCTGTCAGGCCCCTGGGTCCCATTTAAAGAAAATGCATGACCTGGCCCTTCAGCACATCTGACTGTGGGTTTGGCTTTAGGAATCGCCCTGGGTCAGATCAGCTCCAAACGAGAGCTTCCTGGCAGAACATGGGTGCAAAGTGAAAGAAACCAATTAGAACACTGTTTTGTAGGACAGTCTTTAAATCAGACGAGTTTACTAGGGAATCTATTCAATAAAGCCAGAGCCAAACCACTAGTTAAAGCGGAGATCTGAATCTCCATATCTGCCTTGAGCGCAGTGCCAAATTGCACATTAGTGGCAAAGCAACCCTGAGATCTTGTGAACTGTTCCTGAAGGTCTATGTTACCCAGGCACAGGACTGGGGTGGGGGTGAGGTGGGGGGAGGCAGTATATGCCCAGGGCAGGGCTGCCCCTTTGCACAATTCCAGGGGCTATTATTCACAATGCATGCTCCAGGGTGAATGGTAATGCAATTTGCAGAATATAATGTTAGTAATGCCTCAGCCCTTTAATGGTAGTTCCACAAATATAAAAATAAGAGCTTAAAGAGCTGGGGGCAGGGCAGGTAGGAGAGAGAGAGAAAATCATAGGCCAAATTATTGGTAAATGCCTATGGTGGTTTGCAAACTAGATACAGCATTAAAAAGTGTGTGTCCGGGCCTATTTACCTTTTACCTACAAGACCCCTCTAGTTCTTTGAGTTTGCACCTATCAGAAATGTTTGGTGTAGAAAAGGGAGTAGGAAATTACCAGGTAAAAAGCATATAGGGAGTCGGGAGAAGTATCCTAGGCAGAGAAAACAATCTACAGTCGATCACAGTCAGGACAGGACCTGGAAGGTTGGATGACGATAGAGGCCTTTCCCCAAGTTCCTGCTCTGTCAGGTATGGGGCTAGGAATCGATATAAGATCATCCGAAATGCGAGAGGAAGATGAGAGATGACTGCTGAATCCCAGGGAGCAGACAGTTAAGGGTACAGCTTTCAGATGCTGGGTGAGTGGGAGGGAGCTGGCCCGTGGTCCTGGGCAGAGCTTTCACATCTAGGATCTCTCTGAATGTACATGACAAGGACCAGCAGGGTCAGACAACCACCCCACGGCCAGGAGGCCATCAGAAGCTTCTTCTCATGATGTCAGGCAAGCTCCGAGCTGGGAATTCAGAAAGGATGCCTTTGACCTCCCCACCCCCATCTGCCCCACATCTCAGACGGGTCTGATTTCCCCTGTGCTGACGCTTAGTGAAAATGCCACTGCAAACTCCTAAGGAAATCTGGGTCTCCTGTACGTACTCCCCGCCATCAATCAAGCAGAAGAGCGTGGGTCAAAAGACCATCGGCTAGTGGTCTCGTGCCTTATTCCACCGTCTGTTGTCGGTCTTGAAATGATAAGCCAGGAGTGCTCTGGAAATAGCTGGTGCACTCTAGCAAAAGCCTCTCTGCCTGCTAATGCATTTTTTATGTCCACACTGGCAGGTCCATGAAGAATAATCCTCCCATTCCTTCCATTTAGCCATTAAGCACAATAGGTAATGGTGGGTACTGCAGGGTGTGTGTGGGGGGGGTGAGGGGGGGTGCATTCTGGATTCAGACAGACCAGAGTGCAAATCTGAGCCTTGCCGCCATCTTATTGTGTGACTTTTGGCAAGTGGCTTCAATGGGGGGAGCCTCAGTTTCCCCGTCTTTGAAATTGTAGTACCTGCCTTGTAGGTCTGTTGCAGGGCTTCAATAAACTAGTGTGTGGGGCACCAGGGCCCTGCCTGACAGACAGAAAGTGCTCTGTAAGTCGTGGCTATCGTTAGGAGGATTTTCCAAGCCTGCGTCTTCCCCAGGCCTTTGCTCTCAAGGATATGTAACTTCTTCTACACCCCCCTGAGCCATAATTTGCTACTCAATCAGATGGGGTAAGTAGACAAGAGCAGTAGGGAGGCGAGGACAGAAGAGGCACATCGGACTGCTTCGCGAGGCAGACCTGCCAATATTCCCTCCCCAGCGAGGTTCAGAACTCTTAATAACAGTTGCCTAGAAACCAGCGCCATGGTGGGCTTCTGCTGCCTTCCAGAAATCACCCTAATTGGGATGCATATAGAACTATTTGTTGACACTTGGCAGGTTTTTATTCGTTTTCTTCCAGAAGAGATGCAGTGCTCTCCTACAAATGCTGACTCACATTAATTAAAGAGTAGCCCTGGGCCCAGGCACTTTTAACCACATAGAAGCCAGTGGAGATGGCAGCCTCGGTCAGTATCCTCTGACAAAATGGCCATTTTAGGTCACCGTCATGATGTTTGCATTTCAGGATGTTTGCAAGGTCTGAGGTGACTTCTGGGGGCAGGACACTGTGTGAACAAGGGTGTGTGTGTGTGTGTGTGTGTGTGTGAACAGTGAGGTCATATAAAGCTTACAAAGTCCAGGAGACTGTACCATCAATCAAAGCACAACATGTGGGCACTGTGTAACTTGATATTAAATGCTGGATCTGTGTTCCCTTTGGCAGGGGGCAGGGGGCAGGGGTCTAAACATCACTTGTAATCGTTTGGCATAAGGTAGGTCAGAGACCGAATTTCAAGCTAAAGAAATAACTTTCCCGAGAGGCACGCGGGGAGCCTGCTTCATCTGATCACTTCTTCCAGAGCACATTATATATTCAGGTTCCCCGGTAAAAATATACATCTATAGATTTCAAAGGCATCCATTTATCTCTACCCCATTTGGATGACTCAGCTTCTGCGCAGAAAACATCTGCTCCATCCAAAGAGAATGTGAATGCACCACATCAAAAGTTGGGTGGCATCACTGGTAGGTGCCCCCAACTAGGCAGGCATTTCATTAGGACTTGAAATGCAAGACTTTCAAATGGTTTCGATATTCACACAATAAATGTTTTTTGAGGACTCTTTATGTGCTAGTTCTGGGGACACAGAAAAGATCCAGAAATCGTCCCTGCCCTGAAGGGGCTCAGTCTGAGGGTGCTGGGGGGAGGAGGGTAGACCAGTCAACCAGCAGTTCACATAGCATGGACGAGGGGTGCTGAAGCCAGCCTGAGAAAGGCAGAAGTAACTTCCGGTGGGGGGCGGGGTTCAGCAAGTTCTAAAGGATGAAGAGAAGTTAGCCAGGGGAAGGGGAAAAGAACTTCCAAGCAAGGGAACAGCAGGCACTGAGATGAGGAAGAACATGGGTGATGTAACAGAATCTTTGGTATTGCTAGTGCATCACATGGCAAGAAAGAGGCTAAGGAGATGGGACGAATCCAGCTCGTGCAGAGAGAGCCCTGTGGGCTGGACTGGGAAGCCTAGAAGTGATGTGCGCAGTAGCAGAAAGGTTCAAAGGGGTAAAGGGGTCCTAGGCGGGGAGGCCAGTGAGGAGGGAGTGGCAGTTACCCAGGGGAGAGACGATGGCAGCCTGACTTTAGACATTGGCAGCCAGGATGGAAAACTGGCCCCACAGAGAAGTAGGGTCCTGGGACAAAGCAGGGCGAAGCCAGCAGGGACAGAGGGGGACTTAAAACAGAATGTGCACTTTTCACAGGATGTGTATCTTCACATGTAAGAAGCTGACTCGGGCGCCCCATGAAGGATCAGAGGGGCCGAGCTACGGCGCGAAAAACGTTTTGGTCATTCCATTGCCTACATTTTTGAACTCCAAACCCCGAGCTAAGCATGTTATGCTTTTCAACAACTTGAGCTGTGCCCAAGGTGGCAGAGGGTTTATAAGCGAGACCACTGGACTGGAAATCCAGAGAAGCCATTATAGTCTTGGGTCTGCCTCTGACTTGCCATGTGACACCTCTCCCCTCTGGGCCTGTTTCCTCATTTGCAAAACGAGGGCTCAGGGCTTTCCCCAAGGTCTTCTCACCTCCAAAATGTTCAGTCTAGCTTCTGACTCAGGTCAGAACAATGATTCCCAATGCCACACTACGGGCACCAGGAATGGAGGGCTCTGGGCCCAAAATGCCAATTAGAGTGCAAATTCTTTGAAGGCAAAAGCCAAATCTTTTCAATTTTTATCTCTCACCTCAGCCTCGCATAGCACCTTGTTACCATGTCAATGTCCAGTAGAGATGTCAGGAAAGAAGAAATTAAAGGAGTTGCATTCAAAATGAGGCAGGATACATGGAAGTAGGATTGGCAAGCAGTGAAGAGATTTACATGAAACCCTTACTGACGGTAAATTTGTGAATCATGAGAAATATTGCCTGAAGATGTGGCCTCTAATTTTAGAGATAGCGAAGAATAGAATTGACCTTCAACAGGAGATCAAATAATCAACATAATCCTTCTTCTTGGGTTTTCTTTTTCTTCACTAAATCAACTCCACATTTTTTTAAATTGGTAATCCAAAATAATATTAGGTCCCCGCTATATGCCCCCAAACAGGAAGGGGACAGAAGTCATGAGTATAATATGGTGTCTGCCTTCAAGGAATTTAATTTCTAGAGATTAGTTTAAAACTGTAAAGCTGCTTCGCAGAGAGATAATGTGTTTTCATGTTAATCTCACTCACTACCTACTCATCTGCGTGTGTACCCAGCATTGATGAGAGGCTTTCCTTTTCCGATTGCGGCCCTTTTCAATTTGTAAGACTTGATTAGGTGTAAGGACCAATCCTTTCTCTTTATGAAGCAGTTTTGAATATCCAATTTAGAACTGCATTCTGTGTTGGCATGACATTTTTTTTTTAAATGCTTTCATGTCTATTTCCTCATTGTTCACCTTTCACAACAAGTCTGATAAGACAATATTATTTCAAAGAACCGACGATCAGGAAGACGTGCTCAGGCCTGGGTTCCAGTCCAGTCCACGCTCCACCCCACCTGGGTAACCCTGCACAAGTCACGGAACTTCTCTGTGTTTCAGTTCCCTCACTGAGAAATGGGGCTCGTAACACCACCACTAATAGTTGCCGGGGAGGATTATTTTCAGAAGCCAAAGAGATCAGTAGCCAAAAAGCTTGTCTCACAGTTACTGCCACATAGTAATTATTCACATTCTAGTTGTGATGGCAGAGGTGGTGGTGGGATGGTTATTCCGAGTTAATGGAACAGAGTGGTTAATAATTCTACCTAAGTCACACAGTCAGTTGTTGGTCGAGTTAGAATTATAACCCGGCTTTCTAACTGACAGTAATGTCCGTCCACTTTCGCCTAAACCCATATACTGTTGTCAGCAGTGTTGCCCTATCCACCAGCCTGTGATGTGGGTTCTTTCGATTCTTCTTTCTATACTTTCCTCCTCCTCTTTTTCCTCGTTCTCCATTTTCTTGAGTGAAAATCTGAGCTAGAGATTAATAAAGGAAGAACCCAGAAAAGAAAACCACTTAAAATAATTAGAAGGTTTCTGCACGTCATTTCTTTTTCAGCAGAGCAGAGGTTAATTCCCTGGCCCTTCAGCCTAATAAATTGCATTACTTCCATGGTAACCAAGCATTTATCCTACCACCGCCATGTATGGTAGATTCATAGGCCTTTCTGAATTATTGAGCAATGCAATTTACCAAATCCCCAAATAACCGCGGTCCAATTAGACTCTTTTTGCCGCCACCCACAGGGAAGAGAACCTCCCAAGCTCATCACGTGAACCAAGCACCACTTCCCAGAAGCCTGTGGGGCTTAGAGCCAAACCACCATCCTGACTGTGTGCAAAGCAAGAGAGATGTAACAGCAGTCACGGCTCTGATGGTGGTGGTGGCGGCAATGGTGACAACAATGATGGCTGTGACCATTTATTGCACACCTACCTCCAATGTGCCGGGTACCACGCTAAGCGCTTCTCATATATGAATTCCACAATATCCTAGGATGGGCATTCATTGATCCCAATTTTACAGATGAGAACAATGCATCTCAAAGAGGTGAAAAGGACTCACTCAAAGTCACAGACATGGAATGACAAGGAAACTATGACCAGTTAAAACGAGAACAGACCTTTTCCAAAACCAGTGTATTTTCTTCATGCAACCCTTTGGAATCAGGGCTACCTAGGTTTAGTTTTTGATTTTATTTTATTATTATTATTTTTTAAGGAGGGCGCAGCTCACAGTGGCCCATGTGGGGATCGAACCGGCAACTTTGGTGTTAACAGCACCGCGCTCTAACCCACTGAGCTAACCCCCTCTACCCCCCACAGGGCTACCTGGGTTTAAATTCCAGCTCCACCAGTTATTAACCCTACGGTCACAGACTAACTTCTCTGAGCCTTAGTTTCCTCATCCGCAAAATGATGATAACAATATCTACTTCACAGGAATGAGGGGCAGACTCAAGGCAATCATGCATAGAGAATGCCTCGCTCAGTGTCTTGGTGGAGACATCACCTTGCACACACCACCACCCACTGCCCCAGGCAGCATGGCTTCTCTCCAACACCTCTGCTCTCCCAGCTCTCACTCCTTTCCGGCTCAGATCCTCCTGCTACCTATTTCCCAGCTGCCCCGGGGCACCCTCAGTGGAGACTCTCCCAGACCTACTTCTCTGGGCAGAGTTTCATGCTTCGAAGTTTCCTTGCCTCTTTCTCATTATCCAAACCAACCTCTCCCATTATCTTTCCCTAGTTGATGGCCAATGATTTAGCCAAAGATGACGGCATTTTTAAATGTGATAATCATGAGAGAGGAGTCAAGGAAAAAAGAGGTTGAGAGTCAGAGACAGATAGAGTGACAGAGAGACTGCCAGCTGGGACTGCCTTCTGCTGTAGAGTAAACAGAGCCCTAAAATTATGACTTAAATAAATAAAGGCTTACCTCCCTGTCGTGCACGGAGGCCTGCTCGCCGTGCCATTTTTCAGGCAGGGCGGCCTGCGGGGTCTCTGCTCCCGCTCCCCACACAAGAACGCAGGATATGGTGAGGCCAAAAAGGAACACCCACGGAGCCATAGGTAGGGGAGTCATACCTCTATGGTCTCACTGGAGGCTGGGCCCACCGGACGCGCGACCTGCCGTCAGCCTTTCCGCCAACCGACTGACGACTCTCCTCCACTCTGTTCCTCTCCTCTCTTCCGCTCTCTTTGGCTCTCCTCTTCCGGTCTCCTTGGCTCTGCTCGGCTCTTCCTCGGCAATCCTCGGAAGTCCTCGGCTCTCCTCCGTAGCCGCAGCAGTTATACCAGCGGCCAATCGGCTAACCGGCCACAGCCAACAGCCAATCAGCCACAGCCGAGCCAGCACCTTTCCACGTGAGGCCGAGAGCCTGTAAACTACTCTCTGGGGCTCTGTCCCCACACTCCCTCACATAAAAGTTTACCTTCTGGAGGAAGTACTGGTATGGTGGCTTCATCCAGGGTCCAGGTACCTTCTATCTTGTAATTCACTACCTTAGTATTTGCTTCCATCTGCAAGGTTTCCTCATACTCACACAACAGCTGCTGACACTCCAACCATTATAGCTAAGTTCCAGGCAGCAGGGAGGAAGGAGAAAAAAAGGCCAAAGGGAACATACCATCCAGCTGTATTAACTCCCCTTAAAGTCTTCCCAGAAGCCCCTCCCACTGACTTCTACTTGTACTTCATTGGCCTGTCCTACCTGCCAGAGAAGCTGGAAAATGTAGTTTTGTTTGTTGTTGGACTTTTTCTGTTGATTTTTGTTTGTTTGTTTGTTTGTTTGTCTGTCTGGTGATGCCCCAGATAATGTGGTCTGTTACTAAGAAAGCTAGGGACATGGATATGTGGTAGGCAACTGGTACTTTCCACCATTCAGAGGAAGGGAGAGAGGTAGGAAAGGAAGACCAGCAAATGCGGATCGCCTGCTCTCTGCCAGGCACTGTCTCCAAGGAGTCCACCGCCCAGTAGAAAAGCAGACAAGCAAACAGGCGATCGCCATGTGTGTGATGAGCATAACGGGAAACACATGGGCAGAGGGAACTCTAGGGACACAGACAAGGCACTTAACCTAGCCTGGAATTCGGGGCCTGGGGGCAAGAATGGGATTGAATGTTCAACAGTTGACAGTTTTCCCCAAGCTTCGAAGGAGAAATAGAAATCAGTCAAGTGAAGAAGCAGAAGAGGGTACTACAGGAAGAAGCAAAATCACGTGCAATCTTGAGGGGTAGAGAGATGCAAACAGACGGCCGGGTAAGCGGTTAGGGATAAACCCAGATCTTAGAGGACCTTATGCGACGGGAAGCAGTCTGGACTTCATCCTGAGAACAGTGGGGAACCATTGAAGGGTTTGGAGCACTCTGATGGGAACGGTGAGTTTTGAATTTTAGAAAGAGTCCTGTGGCAGCCAGGTGGACAATGGACTGGGAAGGAGAAAGACCAGGTAGGAAGCTACTTCGCATAACAGAAGTAACAGTGATGGTTTCTGGCTAGGGTGGTGGCAGCGGGAAGACAGTCAGGTGATATTTAGGAAGTAGAGTTGACATCACTCATGATGGATTAATGGATATGAAAGGTGTAAAGGGGACTAAAGTAATCGCTCCAGTGTACAGGTGAAACAAATTGTTTTGCCGCCCTAGAGTGACTCCTGAACAGCACACATCCTTGGCCGAAAAACTCTCCAGGTTATGCCTTCTTCCAACTCAAACAGCATCTGCTAGGTGTGTGTTCACCCAGACCTCAGAAATGCCACCTGAATTTTGCAAAGGAGCCACAAAGAATACAACCGGAGCAGCTCAAGTGACTTCTCCATCGAGAGTCAAGTTTTCTGAGCCTTTATCACGGTCCCTGTAGCATCTTTCTTCCATCTGATTTATGATCAAAAGGAATCCACGCATGAATCCTTGTTTCTTTGGGCTGAGTCATTCAGAAAGGAGAGAAATCCACCTGGAACTTTTGGTCTGAGACGTGAAATCCTGACTTGGCAAAGATCCCACTGGTGGGGATTACAATTAGCAAATGACCTAGGGATGGTAACAGAATTCACCCGTGAGTTAGTAAGAATGTGGTTGCAATAAGCACGGAGAATATGTTTGCAATCAATTTGCTGTACACACAATATGCTACCAGAGCAATCTTTTGTGTATGCAGTTGACCTTTATCTCTGGCAATCTTGTCCTATAAAGAAGAGTGAAATCCTCCATTGCAAATCATTAGCACTCAGGAAATTATTTTAATTTGCATGCTGACAAAGATATTAACTTGTGTGTGGTGGGGGGACGATACAACACATCCTTTTGTCTGAAAGGCAGTTCAAAATCGGTGTTGTGACTACAGTTGACTGAAGTTCAATTACTGTAATAAATGTATTCCAAATTTCATCTCAATTGCATTTGCATTTTAATGAATGATTCTCACCTTCTTGTCAATTTGGCAGCCAGGCTAGATTTATTAAGTTATTGTATAAACAGGGCATTCTAATGTGGGAATTTAAATACAAACTATTTGCTCGGTGTGCGTTTGAATTGGGGCTGCGTTATTAATTTGCCTGTTGTATGAGTTGTCTGAAAATTCAAGAATTTAAAGCTAGTGGTTCAGACCCCTTTGTTCCATCCTGGTTGCCTTCTCCTCCTCTGAAATCAATATGTCTGGGAGGGCTGACACAGCAAGGTGTGAGCCAGCCAGATGAAATAAGCTCTCCAAGCCTCCAGACTCCACAAACTGGGGAGAAACTGAATTATTTGCTATTATTTGAAAAACAGTAAAATTTGTTAAGTGAAAATTTCCCACATAGGTAATTCCCTCCTGTAAGCGCAGGACATCCCTGAAATAAGATTGCTAGGAGTGTTTGTTCATCTAAATGTCATTTTTGCCTTTCCTGTTGAAGCACTCCTAGCTTTATAGCCCCATATTTCTTGCAGGCAGAGACAGAAAATGTGAGTGAAAACCACCTGGATACAGAGCCATAATATGATTAAAAGTTGTTTGGGTGTTTTTTGTTTTTTGTTTTTGTTTTTTTTTTTAGTTCATCTGGGCTGTTGGTTTTTAACAAAGTTATTTGTGGTGGTTAACCCCATACCCCTCATAAAAGAAAGGTTGAACTTGAGTTGCCTTCGCCACCTCCCAATTCTTCCTAACTCCGCAGTTTACCTGCACCTGTGAAGAGAGCTAGCCAGTGTCTGTTTTAGGTGACAGGCAGTCCTAGTTTCCTGGAGGGCTCCAAGGACAGACGTTGATTCAGGTAATGGGAGACTTATTGTACGCAGAGCGCCCTCAAGGCTGAGACTATCTACTTACTACAGATGAGTTTAAAGAACTTTCGGAGATAAACTGATGGCTGGTGTGTGTTCAGTTTTATTTCAGACTTATAGCAAGAGAATCGGGTTTATAACAAAACCAGTTCAAAGATTTCTTTCTGGAGAGAGCTTCGGTTTTGGTTTTTAAAAAGGGGAGGAGGTGGCTAGACCGGAGGAACTCAAATTTCAATGACTATGTGAATCACCTGGGAGTCCAGTTAAAATGTAGATTCTCATTCAAGAGGTCGGAGTGGGCCCCAGATTCTGCCTCTCTAACAAGCTCTCAGGTGACACAGATGTCGCTGGCCCAGGGGCTACACTTTGAGGAGTAAGGAGCTAGGTAGCATGACTCGAGCTTTATTATGAGTCTGATGTGCCAGCTGTGTGGGAAAGTCTAACGCCCCAGAAAGGACTCTTAATCTCATTAGAGGATATCAGAAAATCGCTCAAATATTTTATCAGACATGCTAGATACTTCTCAGAGGGGCTGTTAATTACCTTACGATCCAAGTTCTGTTCCAGACAGTCTTTTCTCAGGTCTGAGGCAATGTCTTTCTCAATACCACATTTTATCACACCTAAGAGGCACTTTTTTTTTTTTTTTTTTCTTTTCACATTTTAACATCTCTGAATTGGAGATGCAATGAACAATCAGGCCTAATTTAATTGGCATGGGTTCTTCCCTCTTTGTGGTTCGTAAAATAATAGTGTATCTTACAATGGATGATGTATTGATCAGCTATTTTCACCATAGTGCTGTGTAACAAGCTGCCCCATAACTCAGTAACTTTTAGTATTTCTTCCTTGTTTGTGAGTCTGTAGGTAAACTGGGGTTTGGCTGACCTAGATTGAGATTAGCTGCAGTCAAGTCTGTTCCATACTTTTCTCATTCTGGTTCAGTGAAACAGTGGTTTTCTTTTAAATAAACCTAAATGAGCAGGCTTATTTCAAGCTTCTATTCAAGTCATACCTGCTAACAACCCATTGACCAAAGAAGTCACACTGGTGAAGCCCAAGGGGATTACATATTACCTCTGAATGTAGGGGACAGGGGAGGAAGTGAGTATTTGCCGAATTGGGACCTAATCTGCTCCAGGTGGTATATGGACTGGGTAAAACATGGTCTACAGAGGACAAAGTAAGCCACCCGTTTCTCTTGTGCAGACCTAGACATCGACTCTGCACAACAGCCCAGAGATCCATAAACTCTAAGCTTTAAAGCTTCCTACTGAATGTGCTTGTGCTTGTGGGCGGAGAGACAGAAATTCTGCAATCAGCCCTACCAGCTTCCAATCCCTGCTTTACCACTTTCCAGCTCTATGACCTTCATCATTTACTTAACCGTATCCCTCTGTCTTCTCATCTGTAAATCAGACCAACCTCTCAGGACTGTTAAGTGAATTGACGATAAGACTAGTAGCTCCCAATCACAGAGGCCTACGTTCGAGGCACCACACGGAGCTCTTTACGTCCTTTAATCCATTTCATTTAATGCTCCCAACAGCACTTTGAGGCAAGAACTAACATCTGCAGATGAAGAGACTGTGGTTCAGAGAGGTTTCAGGCCTGCCTAAGGGAGTGCAGAGTAGAGAACCCACCAAAGGCTGTCCCCTTCAAGTGCTGCACATACTAGCCCTGGGGTCTGAAAGTGCTTGGAAGGGAAACCTGGCTGCTCTGTTTCCTTCCATCCCTGTCCCTTAGGTCTTTCTCAGCCAAGCCCTGCTGTGAGCATTCCTTTCACCAGAGTGAGTGTTCTGCATTCATCAGCTCACACAGACTCATGTACAGAGAACATATGTCCCTTAAAAATAAAACCCCACCCCCATGCATTGGTTAAGAGGAAGTTGTGCTGGGTAGAGGAAACTTTCCATTTTATAATCTCCCTCTTCCTCCGCTTGCCTGCCGCAGTTAATTATTTTCCTCCCCATCGTTCCTCTTGCGATGTTAGCCAGGGGAGTTTTACATCATGGAAAGCAGTGAACAGGGGGCCCCCAGTGAGTGGATGTAAAGGCAAAAACCGCTCTTCCCTGCAAATAGCTCCTTCACACAAATAGCCTGGTGATCAGCAATAATGATGAAGAAAATGGAGGGAACATACAGGGAATTAAGTGGGAATTTGCTAAAATATTCAGCATTTTTAAATGGGCCTCCGTGATACCAGGGGAGCACTTCACAGCTCGCTGAACGAACATCCCGCAGACTGAAGTTCCTGGAATAGACTGGTGCATCTGATATGAGCGCCCAGACCCTCCCCCGACTCTGTGCATCTCTCACCAGGTCTTTCCAGAAGCTCCAACAACAGGGAGTCTGGCTGCCTTGGTTGAAGAGGGGCTGCCATTCCATGGAAGACTTGCTTGCGAGAGCCCTCAGACTGGTCAACCCCGACTCCCCTATCCCGTTCTGAGAGTTAATTGCTAAGACAGGCATTTGTCACTCTATTTGCATCTAGGGGTTTGTTACGGACTTGGCTTTGTGCAGTGTCCTCGTGTACAGCTCCTTGAAAGAAAGTTCTTCCTAGTGCAGCACCAGGAATAGCTAGGCATCATCTGAACAGCTTTTTAAAAATCATATGGTCATTAGGAATCACGTGAGGGATTGAGTTTCCCTCTTTGCATTGGCCATTAGGAGGCTCACTAGATCAAGTGGCCTAGGTTTTCATACTTGTCTTACCTGACTTTGTTTTCTGGTTTTTCCTGCCTTTCTCACTTTCTTTTTTCTGTCTCTAATACTTTTTGGAATAAGGTCATAAAGCAGTCAAATAAATCTATTACCAACCTCTTAATTACTACCAAAAAATAGATAACTAAGATGCAGAGGTAAAGACTGAATTCTTGGAGGATGCATTCACCTTTGTAATGCCAGTGCCTTGAGCAGACCTTGACACCTAGTAAGTGCCTAACACTGAATCTGACACATGACAGGTGTCCAGCCCAGGGCCTGGATCATAATATTCAAGCCCCTTTGATTTACTGTGGCATCAGCCTGTCGCTTATTATAAAATTAATAAGAATGCTGTTAACTGCCACGGTCAAAGAAAACAGAGTTAGACTGTTCCACAAGTGCAGGTAGGCCTTAGCTATGTATCACACTGGATTAGTTTGCTAGGGCTGCCACAGCAAAGCACGACAATCCAGCTGGCTTCAACAACAGAAATTTACTTATTGCCTCACACTTCTGGACGCTACAAGTCCAAGATCAAGGCGTCGGGAAGACGGGCTCCTTCTCAGGGCTGTGAGAGAGAATCCATTCCATGCCTCTCTCCTAGCACGTGGTTTGCTGACACTCTTTGTGTTCCTCAACCTGGGAGAGCATCACCCCATTACTACCTCTGGCTTCACATGGTGTTTTTGTGTGTGTGTGCGTGTCTGTGTCCCAATTTCTCCCTTTTTATAAGGACACCTGTTACATTGAATTAGAAGTCACCCCTATTCCATATGACCTCATCCTAACTAATTATGTCTGAGTGACCCTGTTTCCCAATAAGGTCACAGT
The DNA here is from genome assembly GCF_036562045.2 of Rhinolophus sinicus. NCBI lineage: Eukaryota > Metazoa > Chordata > Mammalia > Chiroptera > Rhinolophidae > Rhinolophus > Rhinolophus sinicus. The sequence continues at coordinate 27,213,689 of NC_133765.1, read as the reverse complement.
CTGAAGTACTGGGGATTAAGACTTCAACCTACGAATTTTGGGGGGTCACAATTCAATCCATAGCACATATATTTCAGGATCTAGTTGGTTACAGGTTTTGCAGGGAAAGACGGAGACTTTTGTCCAGTTATAGACTGAAATCAGAGCCCAACGCTCACTGAGCCAACTGGGTCGGCCCAATGGCCCTGCAGCTGCCCCCACTGTCATGTACCATCACCACACATGACAAGTATTCTCGGCGCCTCCCCCACACTTCTGAAGATCGTTGTCTGTCCCACGACCTGGCAGGTCTCACTGACAGCCCAGCCTTTCACTCCATGAGAGAATCTAAATAACAGCAAAGAAGCCCTCACAGCTAAAGGGGAGCCCCCTGACACCTGCCAATCAATAACAAGCCACCCAATTTACCCAAGGACCTCCACAGTCAATGAAAGCGATTTCCAGGACAAGCCGGTGAGATTTTCCTGTGGAAGGCCGACCAGCCCCACCGAGAAACATCCTGACGCTCTACAAACCAGCCCAGTGTACAGCTGGACTCAGGGAATCCACTACCTGGGTTCAGACCGCAGCTCTTCTCCTTTCCAGCTTTGTGACCTGCCCTTTCTGGACCTCAGTTTCCTCATCTGTAAATGTAAATGATAATCACGGCACCTACAACGTAGAGTTACTACGAGAATCAATAAGTTAATTCATGCTCCCACAAGTGAGGGGATTGGGAGAGCGGGGCACAGAAATACTGGCAGGCAGGGTCAAATTCTGCCACAGATGTGAAATTGCATCATTGCCTAGTTCAGTAAAAAAGCCTCTTAAGTGGATGAGTTGCTGCATCTCAAGAGCACACTGGAGGCACTTGACAAGTGTCATTGAAGTCCGATGGCAGAGAGGGACCCCTATAGCTCTGTTCCCAACGTCCTGCACATGAGGATACTAGACTGAGTCAGTCAGTAGAGATGAGCTTCGTAATGGAAATGGTAAAAGCTTCTGCCTCCTAGAGTAGCACCCTGGAGTAACGCTGTGGGAGGCAGGTGCCCAGGGCAGCCACACCACCTGGTACTTCCTAGGTTTTCCAGTCTGGGACATGGCAGTGTCCTTCCTTCCTTCCTTCCTTCCTTCCTTCCTTCCTTCCTTCCTTCCTTCCTTCCTTCCTTCCTTCCTTCCTTCCTTTTCCCTTCTTCCCTTCCCTTGTGTTTTAGAGTAGAACCTTTCTGTCAAACAAAAGCCTTAAATAGAACCCCAATATCTAAAGCAGGTAACTACAACATTTTAGTAGCACAAAATGTACTATGTGATATCACATAACATTTTATTCAATGAAAACTAAACTTTCCTTCATTTAACATTGTACTTGCCCAGGGCCCTTGCTCCTGCTCTTCCCCTGGACGTGGAACACTCTTCCCCCAGACCCCTGCGTGATTCACTCCCTCCCTTCCTCGCATCTCCCCCCAGATGCCACCTTCAGAGCTGGCCATCGATTTAAAGGAACTAACACTCCCCACTGCTGGCAGCCGCCCTCCCCACGGCCCGGTTTTATGTTCCTCCACAGCATATAGCCCGTCGTCTCCAGTTTACTTCTTTGTTTTGTGTCTGTCTCCACCCCTGTGGAATACAAGTTTTGCAAGGGCAGCACTTTTGTGGCTGTTTGGTTGGTTGCTGTATCTCAACACCTAGAACAGTGCCTGGCACATAACAAGTAGTCAATTAATTGCTGGTGAATATTTGATAACAATACCACGATTCAAGGCAAACACACATCGGAAATTGGGTGGGAATTAATGCAATAAAAAAGAGTCTGGCTCCTTTTTTGACATGTGACTGTTGACAGCTTTCCAGCCCCCCACCCCCCTCCAGTCCTCCCCAACATCCGGACAAGCTGATAAGAAAGCCCAGGTGCTCCTCTGCGTGCTGGCGGGGAGCTCGAACCGCGCTGCAACTAGGGAACCCTCGCCCCGCTCTGCTCCCCATGCACCGTCAAACCCTAAGCTAGTCACCCCTCAAGCTGATTTCAGCCCGTGCTGCCCAGAAAGCCTCAGGATGTGAGTGATAAGTCACTTCATACCCTTTCGGGGCCCGTGTGGTGTCAGTCTCGACCTCTGGACCAAATTTGGAGTCAAGGGTCTCTGTGCAGTAACACAGCAATGAAAACCCGCAGCTGTCCCATCAGCCCCAGCTCCCAGGTGAGCTCTGCATTTCCTTTGTTTATGCTACATCAAGAAAATCCTCATTTGTGAAATTAGGGAGGGGGGGAGTAGTAATGGTTTTCTTTCTACTGTGTTTCCCAGGAAATAAGACCTAGCCGGACAATCAGCGCCTTTTGGAGCAAAAATTAATAATAAGATCCGGTCTTGTTTTACTATAAGACTGGGTCTTTATAATATAATATAAAATAATATAATATAATATCGGGTCTTATATTAATTTTTGCTCCAAAAGACGCATTAAAGCTGATTGTCCGGCTAGGTCTTATTTTCGGGGAAACACAGTATGAGGTTATCTCGCAACATCAGGACACTCTCTAATGATGAGTGGATTTGGAAGCCTGAAAGACAGACAGAGCATTCGGGTGAATCTAAGAGAAAGCAGCCTTGGCCGGGAGCCCAGGCCACATAGCACCCGCTCTGTCGATTACCATGGATGAGCCCCTCTTCGGGGCCCGGCACCTCGCTGACCCCTTCCCCTGCATGAAGGAATCTGATCCTGTGGGGTGCAAAGTGCTACGCTCATTTCCCAGCACCTAGCAGAGTGCCTGGCACATAGTAGGCACTCAGTAAGTACTTGTTCAGTGATGGAGTGATGTAGGAATAGAAACCTGGAGAGGTGAAATAATTTGTTCAAGGTCTTTGGTAAAAGCTGGGTCCAGAATTCAAGCTCAGGTCTATCTGATTCTGGAATTCTAAAGGTGGGAAGGCTTCTGCTCTGCAGGCATGAGAGTTGCCCTTCAGCAATTAAGCAATTAGCAGTCCCAAGACAATAAGACAGTGTCTTAATGGTTCTCTCTCTCTCTCTCTCTCTCTCTCTCTCTCTCTCTCTCTCCCGTCCCTCCCTTCCTCCTTCCCTCCTTCCATCTCTCTCTAGTTTTTTGATAAAGTCCGTGAAGATAGGCCGCGGATATTTCACCATACTGAGGGAGGAGAGTGTATTGAAAAAGAGACAACAGCAAGTTCAGAAACTGAAGGAGGAAGAAAGACATAAATTCCAACCTGCCAGAAAGATCTCAGAAATCCATTACGGGGATATTCTTTTGGCGTAAGTAGGTGTGGCTCCAGTGGTCTTAGGAAGAACCACGGAGAAGGAACGCTGCCTGGTTGGGCTGAGGGATGGCAGTTCTCTCAGGGAGGGAGCCTCGTCTCAGGGGTCAAACAACGACTTGCCGTCTGGTCCAGCCTACCTTGCCTACCTTGCCAGCCTCACCTTCTGGGAGACAGTGGAATATCTTCTACCACATATGTCTGTCCTCATATCTGATGCCAAGAACTACACAGGACATCCCGCTGGTCCCCAAATATGCCTCTTTCCCTTTCCCTCTCCCTCCCAGGCTCATCCCTATCTCTCAGCCTTTCCCCGTGCTGTTCCTTGGACCTTCAATACTCTTCCCTACATCCTCTTCCAATTAAAGTTCTACTTATCATTAAAAGCCCAGCTTAAATGCCGCCCTCTCCTGGATTTCAGCCCAACCACCTCAAGAACCCATTTGGACTCTGGGTTCCCATAACATGTTTTATGCTCATTCGCTTTAATCCACATCAACATTCCAGACCTTCACCCAAAGCAGGGAGACAAAAAGTGTTTGTTGGTTTATTGACTAAAGTGGCCCCGCCCCCTTTTTTTAAATTTTTTATAAAAGTCTTTCCTCTCATTGGGAAAGGGTCATCATCAAGTCGATCCATTACGAAACATCCATGCATATAACAGTAGCAATTATAATAATAATAACTCAATAATTATGAGCGTCTACTATGTGCTTTATGCACATCTTTTTGTCCAAATTTCAAAACATTCCCATGAGATAGGTCATATTACTAACCCCATTTTAGAGATTAGGAATGAGACTTAGAGAAGACTCCGGTCATAAGTTAGAAAGCATCATCCCTGAGTCCCACACGGCATGACACCGAATTCCATGGACTGCGCCCTGCAGCCTGGACAAAAATCCTGAGATCCTTAGCTCGTGCAGACTAGATGAGGCACAAATCAGGGATAGAAACGAGGTGCGGAGGGAGGTAGAGGGGAAATACACGGTAGAAATGGCGGCCACTGCAGCCACTGTCCAATTAGAGCAGCGGTCTCAGCCCTGGCTACACGTTAGAATCCCCTGGGTAGTTTTTAAACTCCCAGCACTCAGAATGCACTGCAGACCAATTACACCAGACTCTATGGGGGTGTTACCGAGCCGCAGTACTTACTAAAGCCCCCCTAGATGATTCCATGGTGAAGGCAGTGTTGGCAGCCATTGTACTAGGGCTGTCTTCAGGGACCCAAATTGCCAAGTTGCTGGCTAAAGAGGAAATGGAACCCACAGCAGATACCCCGTCGACTGCACCATTTCCCAAACTCTGTTCTTCACAACGTCACCTTCAAGAAATAGGAATAGGAGTACGTGTTTGTAAAAACAAAATTCTACTGATCCTATCAGTAGAATTACAGAATATGGGACCTTTCTGTGTCTGGCTTCTTTCACTTACCATAATGTTTTTGAAATTCATCCCCTACAGAAAGCAGATTGGTGGTTACCAGGGGCTACGGGAGAAGGGTGTGGGTGGGGGGAGTGACTGCCTAATGGGTATGGAGTGTCCTTTGGGGGTGATGAAAATACTTTGAAACCAGGTTGAGGTAATGGTTGTACAACCATCTATTCAAATACCATTGAATTGCACCCTTTAAAACCCTTTCAAACAGTAAAGAAAGACCACTCCTGCCATATTTTTCTCCTTTACTCTCAGACCACAAACACATTCACAACACTTCTGACACCAGGTATAAGGGTGTTTTTTTTCGCCACACCAAGCAATTCCCTGCAACACCAGCTGGGGATCCTACCACCCAATTCAATCCGACACTATCAAACTGGAGACAGCGTCAGATACCACAGGGTAAGGGCTCAGTCCCACAAGAACGCCCCACCTCAGATGGCCATCACAAGTCCCAGACTGTCACCTGTACTTCTGACTGACCGACCGGCCACAAATCAGGGTTCCCGTGACCCTCTCCTTGGGTTTCATAATTTTCTAGAATGGCTCACAGGACTCAGGGAAACACTGATTTACATTTACCAATTCATTGTATCATAAAGGATACTGATGAACAGCCAGACGAAGAGGTACATAGACAGAGGTCTGCAAAGGTCCCAAGCTTCTGTCCCCATGGAGTTGGGGTGCCCCACCCTCCCATTATGTGGATGTATTCACCAACCCAGAAGCTCTCCAAACCCCATACTTTGGGGATTTTTATGGGGGCTGCATCAGGTAGGCGTGATCTCTCATGAAAGTTCCAAGCATCTAATCCTAGCTTGGGTCTTTCTGGTGACAAGCCCCCATCCTGAAAGCAACCAGGAGCCCACCCTTTAGAACAAAAGACCCTCCGATTACCCATGAAACTCCAAGAGATTTAGGAACTGTGTGCCAGGAACCAGGGTCTAAGACCAAAGATCAGAACAAAAGATGCTCCTAGAGAGATTATCACTTAGGAAATTACAAGGTCTTGGGAGCTCTGTGCCAGAAACCGGAGGCAGAGACCAATATGTATTTTTTTCTATTATTTCACAATGCCCATCCCCTCAAGTGTAGGGGATGAAAAGGGAATCTGGGGAGAATCCCCAGAGCTGTAACTTTTGAGCAGGATCTTTACCACTGAATGGGAGGTCCCCGGTTGACAAAAAAGAGGTGTGATTACACATATCCATATCAGCCCACCAGAAATTCCTGCAGCCAGCATTTCCGGTTAGGAAGCCCAGGGCTGAAGAAGGAGGATGTGACGGTGTTTGTCCCTTGCCAAGTCACAAACATTATTTTCAGGGTAGGAAAAAAAAAAGCTCAAGTCATGACTTAAGCCACCTCCATCCAGCCACTCAATGGGCCACCACTGATGTGTCCTCATGGGCCCCTGAAGGGGCATGTGATACAGAGAAGGCATCTCCATGAGCTGGGGGAGGGTGCTCTCCATGACGGTCCCAGGAGCTCAGGGCAAATTCTACCTTCCCTGAGTCGGAAGATGCTCGTCGAGTCCGCTACTCTTAGTGACACGAGCCAGCTGGCAGCCTTTCCCTGGGATAAAGAGAAGGAATGAACTCGTGGCTCTTTTTTGCAGGAGCTGTGCTCAGATGAATGAGCAAATGAAGAGGTGCTGGGAAAGGGGGTGGCCTCTGTTAAAGAGCCTCTTGTGGCGACTTAACTAGTTCGGTTGTAACGTGTCCCTCGTTTGCATGGGGTTTTTAATCCATGGTCACAAGACACAATTCTCCCCCCTCTGATCCATGTGTCGGTGTGCGAGACGTGGTTTATTTAAAGTTTAATAAGTTTAAATATGCACGAGATGGCTCCTCTTGTAGACATCAGTCTGGGTATGCCCTGTCTGGTGAGTTCTAGGAGCTGGACAGGGCTGGTTATTAAAACATAACTGGAGGCCATGACTGCAACACAGCCATGACACGCAGGCAGGTGGGGAGGCAGGGGTTATAAAACAGCATTGACAGACTGTCTGCACCAGTGAGAGCAGTGGTGACGAACACAGGACGGGGTTCATGTTCTGACTTCACCCATAAGACTGTTCCACTTCGGGCAAGTCTCTGTACCTCTCTGAAACTCCTTTTTTTCACCCACACGAATGGCGCCAAACTCCCAAGTTTGTTGTGAGGGTTACATGAAATAATGCTTAGCACAGAGCCTGGCATCTATTAATTCCCCGGTGATTGTGAGCTATTATTATACAGTAAAGAGAATGCGCTCTCTCTGGGTCTCAATGACCGAAAATCCTCAGATTTATGGCTAAAAATCTGAATTTCCAGGCAGTCTGAAAAGCATCTCACACATCTAAGAGCTATGCTTCTCTAATTCCAATCACAGAAGCATCAAAAGTGTAAGTGTTCGTCCTTAAGTACTTTTTTAAACAAGGTGTTTGATCTTGTGCATTATAAAAGCAAAAGGGATTATTTTTCTCCCCTCTGGATCTAAGACCATAGGATCAGTTCTTTCAGACAAAAGTTTTAAGTCTGACAAACGATGCAGGCGCAAAAGAAAATCAAGCATGTCCCAAAAGATTTCTGCCTGCAAGCAGGCCTTCCCACTGCGCTCAGTGACCTCGTTTTTCAGCTGCAAATTCAGCTGAAAAGGTGAAAAAAAAGAAACGGGTAGAACTTGTCTTATTATTGTGGTTGAGAGAAGACATAAAGCCAGAGATGAAGGAGTGTCAAATCTGGGTTAATTTCTACATATTCTAAACCACCGGGGGAAACCGTTGAGCCAGTAAAACCGGGCACACGGAGGTATGTCTTTCTGCTTGTGGCTTCCTCAGCTCTAGGGTTGAATCAAGAGCCCACAGACGTGGAAATCAGGGACCTCGATTCGGGTCCTATTTTTCAGTTCACTCTGTGACCCCAGGGTTCTCCTCACATTTCTAGGAGGAAGGTCCATTCCTACTCTGTGCCCCACTTGTCTTCTCTGCCCCCACAGTAGGTCATTCTCAAAACAGCAGCCAAAGGGATCCTTTGCAGATACAAGGCAGATCGTGCCGGCTCAGAGTCCTTTACTGTCATTCAGAGAAAAGACCAAAGTCTTTGCAATGGTCCCCCAGGCCCCTGGTCTCTCTCCGCCACCCTCTCCCCTCTCTCTCTATTGCTCACTCCACCCCAGCCACACTGGCCTTCTTGCTGTCTCTATAGCCCACTCCCACCTCAGGACATTTGCATGTGTTCTCCCTCTGTCCAAAAGGCTCTGCCCCCAGATATCTGAATGGCTCACTCTTACAGTCTGCAGATTTTTATCATATGCCATCTTCTCAGGGACACCTTCCCAATCACCCTGCTTAAAATGGCAACTCCCAGCACTTCCAGTCCTTCTGAACCCCCTGCTCTGCTTTTTTTTTCTCCCCGTAGCATTTATCACTAGTCAGTACGGGGAGGGCAGGCCAAATCCAGCCCCCAGGCTGATTTTGTGAATAAAGTTGTATTGGAACACTGCCATTACATGTTGTTTACATACCATCCATGGCTGCTTTGTCCCACAAAGCCATAAATATTTATCTGGACCTTTAAGAAAATGTATCCGACCCCTAGTCTAGTATCTTAGCATTCACACATTTTGCCTACCATCCTGTTCATTCTCTTTGCTCTTCCACCACAATATGTGCTCCACGAGAACAGGGGTGTTTAAATGCTCTGTTCACTGGCTGCATCCAGAACCCTCATCTCTCAGGTCATCATTATTGCCTGGCATGTGGGTGGTGCCCAGTCATATCTGCCAAGTAACCCCTGGCAAGAGGTGTTTAAAACTGCCGCCCCTTGTTCACTCTGTTTCTCTCTGCTTTTCCTTCAGCACGGACGATGACGAGAAGAGTAAGAAGGGGGGGCATGGAGTCATATTTCGCCCGTTCACCCCCATACACAGCTGCATCATTTCGCCCTCGCTACCTGAGGCTCACGTGTAAGTAGAGCTCACCCCTGGCTCAGCCGCCTTGCTAGCTTCTGAAGCAAAGCCAAGGTGAAATGACTCAACCAGCAAGAGCGTATCAGGAGCTGAGGAGCTGTTCCTTTGTCCTCTAGAAAGAGACACGGAGCCTGGAGCAGACAACACTATTTGGCGTATAAAAATAACAGAAAGCAGACGGGTGGTTTAGAGCTAAGTGGCAAATCAGCTGGGACTGAGTCATTCCATTCTTTCCCAAGCCAGACGCTGTAATGTCAAATAGTTTGCAAAGCCTGATAAAATCTGTCTCCAGCCTTTGCCAAGCGTGTGCGACAACACCTCAGCCAGGGCTCAGGGGACACGTTTTCCCCAAGACTCAAGGAGCCGTTTCCCAGAGAAGCCCTGCGGTCTTCTGACCTGAGGCATAAACTCCTCACTGCAGGTGTAACGGGCTAATCAACCCTCCCAAGAACACTCGCGCTTTCTAACACCTTGACATCTTGTTCCCCTTGTGTCTGTGCCAAAGAACTTCAAGCCCAACTTTTTCTTTTTTGCTGGTTGGCACTTTCCAATGGGAAGATTTCAGACACAGAGATGGAAGCTTCTGACTTTAGGGCAGGATTTGTCAACCTCAGCATGATTGACGTTTGGGGACGAGAAATTATTTGTTGTGAAGACCTGTCCTGTGTATTGTGGGGTGTTTGGCATACCCCTCCACGGCCTCTACCCACTAGATGCCAGTAGCACCCCAGCCCCCAGTGTGACAACCAAAATATCTCCAGACATTGACAAATGTCCCCTGGGGGCAAAATCGTACACCCACACACACCCCTGCCTCCTCCCCCTCCCTGTTGAGAACTACGGCTTTAGGGCAATGAACACGGTGCGAAGAATTTGAGATTTCTCTGTCCACTCATTTGTCAAATAGTTATTAGTTCCCTACAGCGTGCACAGTAATAATGGAGCACCAGACAGGTCTCTCTTGCAACTACTTAAGCTTGCCATTGCAGCATGAACGCTACAACGAGTGGATGTGGCTGTGTTCCAAAGAAGTTTTATTTGCAAACACAGGCAGTTGGCCCACTGGCTATAATTTGCCAACTCCTGGGCTAGACTGAGGGCTGCCCTCTCCTCTCCTTGGCTGTTAAAAGGCTCTGCTGCATTTGATGACCGTATCAGTGACCTACTACTGTGTTCCAGACCACCTCAACACGGGGTGGCTTAAGACAGCAACCATTTGTAATTGCTCACAGGTGTACAAGTCAGCTGGGTTGTTGTACTGGCCCAAGCCCGCTCGGTAGATCCTGGCTGGGCGTGTGTATGTGGGTGCACCCGGCGGTGGGCGAGCTGGAGGTTGGCCCATCTAGGATGGCCTCATTCACAGGTTGTTGGCGATGGTAACAGGGGTGGCTGAGCCACGTGTGTCTCTTCATCCCAGCCCGGGTTTGTTCACCTGGAGGTCATGAAGCTTCCAAGAACAAGAGCCTAAGCACCCAGTCTCTCGAGGCTTAGGCTCAGAATGGACACAATGACCCTTCCACCACCTTCTACTGGCCAACGCAAGACATCCGTCCAGCCCAGATACAGGGAATGGGGGCGAAGAGTCCATCTCTTGATGGGGGAGAGGCAAAGCCACACTGCAAAGTGTGTGGACGCAGGGGTGGAAGGGTGGAGCGTCAGGGCATTTTGTAATCAGTCTCCCAAAACGCATCAGGGCAGGGCATCTTGGTCAGTTCTCAGATTCTCAGTCATCCCATCAGCCAATGTGGAGCACAGCTGGTCAGTCCGTTCAATCGCAATGTCATTGATCCCCAAACCAGCTGAAGATTCTGAATTGACTGTAGCGGGATCAATCCTGCCATGTCAAAGGAGATTGGACCTTCATCTTTACAGGGGAAAACGAAATGGTGTCTAAGAATGAGAAACAGCCACTCCTGTCCTCTCTGAGATGGCTGACCAGTCCCTCACAGGCTTTGGTGAGCGACTGTGCAGCGAGAGAAGCGTCTGCCATGTGTGTCCAGGTTTGCCCCTGGCAGACAGCATGGAGCGCCTGGAATGCCTTTGCATGCAGTTCTCCAATTTCTCTTAGTGAACAATCAAAACATCACTGTCTTCTCGGGGATGCTTACGCCTACTCGTGTTCTGGTTGGGATGGCAGTTTCCACAGAGTGGCCACTGGGAGCTCGCCCTGACTTCTGCACACAGGGGTTTTCTCAGCAGGCTGTGTGCAGCCAGGCTGCAGGGGCTCTAAGCTGGGAACAGCAGAGGGGACACCTCTCCAGGCCTTTGGCACCTTCCCGGGGTGATGGTGAGGGTGACGTGTGGTGTCCGGCACAGGGCCAGGCACATGGCACAGCAAGCGGCGGCTCTTGTCGAAAGGCAGCACATGGCCCAGCGGCCAGAGCTACGAAAATGTGGTTACCTACAGGGACCAGGGTGGTATTACGGGGGAAAGAGACAACACCCAGAAGGCTTAGAGGCCCTTTACATTACAAGTGAGGAAATAGTCAATAATTGGTAGAAGGGAGGAAAGGTGGAAAGAGGGGGCTCCGGAGAAGAAAAAAGAGAACTGCTGACTCTGGTTTTCCTAAGACCTTGTGGACATGGCCACCCCAGTACCTGGGGAGGGGGAGTGGGGTGCATAGGGGCCGTTCCCCTTCAAGTTGAGTGAAACGGACACCTCTCAAGGGATTTCCAAGATACCCAGGGGTCAGCTCCACAGTTGAGCCCCAGGGCTTGGGCTCCACTTTCCAAGGTGGGGCCTTCCTGGAGCAGGGTGGGTAGATGCCTTCCTGTCCCTCTGAGCTCAGGCCTGGGAGCCCTGGGGAGTATCAATCAAGACAGGACGCAGTTTCAGAGAAGAGCAATTACACAGGTTCCTAATGGAGGCGTCCTGCCATTAGCGCAGGGGGAGAAATCGTTTGGGGAGGGTGTGGGTGGGTGAGGACTCCACCTTGTTTCCAGGAAAAACACTCGGACTGCAGGTTAACCCTCTGCTGACCTCACTGTCAGGGTGACCACTGTGTTGGCTTCGTCAGCACCTCGAACAAGCAGAGCTCAGGCCCATGAAAGCACAGGCTCTGGGGTGAAACAGACTGGGGTCCAAATCCTCATTATATCCTCAGGGTCAAATCCGAGACTGACCTCTGGCCACTCACTTTACCTCTCTGAGCCTCAAGTCTCTTGCCTGCAAAGAGGACACCATCATAGTACCCTCCTTCTACGGCTGTTGGGAGCATTCATGAGATATTCATATCCCATCTCTGTCACCAACAAGCTGTGTGACCCCGAGCACACTGACTGCACCTCTCTGAGCCTCAGTCTCCTCTTCTCAAAAATATGGATAATGACTCATACCCCAGCAGGCTGTTGGAAGAATTAAATAACATGTGTAAAGTGCCCTAGTCAATGAACACCTCACGGGCCCACTGCAAAGGTGTAATGAGCTGATGCATGGGAAACACACGTGCCGAGAACACAACCACAGCTCTCTAACTGGGAGCCAGCACAACTCCTCTCTCTGGCGCCATCACTGTGAAGAGGGCTCTTCTGACAGGATCCCACGGTGCTCTCTCTCTCTGTCTTTGCAGGGAACCCCTCTTCCGGCAGCTCTGTGCCCTCCACTGGCTTCTCGAGGCCCTGACGATCGACCACACCCACCACACCATGAAGCCCTTGATCACCTGCTGGAATCCAAAGTAGGTCTCAGCCCTTCGACCGTAACTAGCAACAGACTTGGCAGTGGGGGAGGAAAGGCCTATTGGTTCTTCCCCTCCATTTGCTGCTTTGGGGGGGTGGGTTGCTCTAGGAGTTTTCCTACGTGCTTTGTGGGATCCAAACGGGGTGAGCTGAAGCCCCGCACATACAGTTGTGGGAGCCACTGTGGACCTCTCCTCCCAGCACCTTTTCCTAACTCCACATTCGGTGACATCACACTGGAAGCTTCACATCAACCAGCCATGGTGGGAGTACTGACACCACAGAAACCGGCCCGCATGCCACTGGATGCTAAGCTAGCGTTCTCTCCGCCTTTCTTCTTGGAACATGTCTCCCACCACTATTTTTCACTTGCTCCTCTTCTTTTTCCTCCTCTTTCCCTTTCCCTTTGTTCTTATTTTTCTCCTTCCTCTCAAGGAATTCTTAAATTATAGACACGAAGTCGGGCAATGAAATTCGTGAACTTTCCACCGTGTAATCTCCACTTGGACCCAAGGGAGTACTCAGTGTTCTGGTCCCTGGAGAAGCTGGTTTCACTCAGGTAGAAGCTACAGGATACGTTGTCTAGGCCAAGAAAAGTGTGCGCTGCGTCCCCACCAGAGGGGAGAAGCCTTGAGGCCACTGCTGCAGGAAGTGCCCTGCACACACAAGGCAGAACAAGGGACAGGCAGGCATGGAACGGCATTGGTTCTTTAAGGAGAGTCCTGTGGTCTGCAAGGATGGAGCCAAAAAAGGTCCAGGCTCCGACTTGAGGAATTGGATTTGCTCTGAGAAAATCCCAGGCTGAGTTAAATGAAATAGTTCCCCCTTCAATGGGAACTCCCACTCCCACCCCAATAAGCTGATATAGGTGCCCTCTCACAGTCTTGTCTGGCAGGTGGATTCTGTCTTCTTTCTCTTCCAAAATCCTGAATTGTAATTCACGCCTTCCCCCTGAGGACATTTACCACCCATCGCCCAAATCCCCATCCTTCTCACACCTTTCTTGTCTCTTGTACCAGAGCACAGATCAATGAACCTCAAATGCAACCAGAAATATAAATCATGCCATCTAGCGGTAGACCAGCAAATCCAATTAATTCCACCTTTTGGGCTGGGACAAATTTAAAATTCTTCCTTCCTTTGGTATACAAGGGTTTATAACCTTTCCTTAATTTTTTTAAGCAGTAGAAATACTTTAAAGAAAAATGGAAACCCCAATAATGTAAAACAAATTTTTCCAAATGGAGCTTCTACATGAAACAGGAGGCTTGGGGGGTCTGGGAGACCTGAGACCCCTCCCACCCTCCCCATGGCACCTTAGTCATTTCCCAAATATTTTCGTGGCTCGCAGAATTTGTTTGAAAACCACAGCCTGAAAACATTTCCCACAATGTTTTCTTTAAAACAAAACTGCTGAAGTGATAAATGAATACAATTTATTCCTACTGAGATTTTTCAGATCTTCAGAAGTATATCAAGGATGAAAGCTTTTATCCTCCCTGACCCCCCCATTCATTCTCCTCCTTAGAGGAAACTCCTTTTGAAGGTCTGAGGCGTGTCCCTCCTTCAGATCTTTCCAATGCCTTCTCCTTATAAATATATAGAGAGATGTACAATTATTTTTACAGAAATGGGATCCTATTCCACATAGTCTTCTCTGTGTGATTTCCCTCCCCGCCCCCCCCCCCGTTTTACAAAGTCTTATGGACATCTTCCCATGATGGTATGTACAAAGTTTTCAAATTTTTGAAACAGTTTCCACATTCCTTTAATAGAACACTTGTAGAGAATTCTGTGGCATAGATGGGCCATAATTTAGGTAACCATTTCCCTATTGATGGTTCTCAAATTTTTGCATTTCATATAGTACTGTACAAAGCATCCCTGTGCATACATTTTGTGCCCAGTTGAAAATGATTCTGAGAAATGGAATTTCCAGGTCAAAGCAACATCTAATTTTTTTCACAGTTGACTGCTTAGATTCTAAGAAAAAGGCCCTTCAGCCAGTGGACGTCTAGTAGCATTTCATCTCCCCAAACAAGCTACCAGCGGCAACATTTTTGCCTCTGACATTTGGGCACCCATTCTCCCCAACGGAGGCAAGAACATAATGTAGAACTTGGACTGAGAAGATAAAAAGAACCGTCTTTCTTGCCTTTGGTTGGTTTTAGAAATGTGACCACACATTGTCACCTGCACTGTAAAAGATACAGTGGTCCCACTGAGAGGAGTCGAGGTTCTACTGTGATTGGCCAGGGCAGAACCTGAACCAGAACTTCAGCCAGACCTGAAAGAAACCTGCAGCCCCAGAAAGATTCCCACAGGAAGTCAGAATATTTGTTGGGGTTTGTTTTTTTCCTAGTGAGCCATTTGCTCCTGATGCTGATTTTAGTTTGGGGTCAATGCACTCATTTGTTGGTAAATGTTTAATAACCAGACCTCCAAGGGGGAAAAGCCATGCTTTGTAGCCGTGCCAATTTCCATGGTGGAAATAGTCCTGCCGTGGCTGATGCCAGGCTTACCAACATGTCACTGAACTTGCAGTTGGGAAGAGAGGCACAGGCTCAGTTTTTGTGAGTCAGTATGAGCCAACTCCAGCACCCTGCTATTTGGGATTGATTCAAAATAATTTTACGAATCTGAGGGTGGGAGATTGGGGTAAGGGGATTCCAGCTCCCTAGAAAATGCCAGAAAGCATCTTTTTAGCTAGCAAGAAAGGAGAGGGATAGCTTTCTTCTCTTTAATACTTAATCCCTGTTTATGATGTATCACCCTTTTGCCACAATGTGAATTTGCCCAAATCTTCAAATGAAATTTTTAAAGCCCAGAAGGATTGAGTGATGAAGACCAAGGGCTCTAGCATCAGATGGTCCTGGATGAGTCCGGGCCCTGCCATTTAACAGCTATGTGACCTTGGGCGAGTCACTTAACATCTCCGGGCCTCTGTTTCTTCATCTATCAAATGGGTTCCTTCCTGAAAAGAGTTGTAAGGATTACTCAAGACCAAGTACGTAGAAAATTCAGCCCAATATCTGAGAACACAATAAGTGTTCACTAAATAACAGCTATTCAAGATTAAAATCCCTATTTCAAAGAGCAGTTAGCGCTATGATTATCAATGCCATTGAGACTTTGGCTGGGAAAGAAATGAACTTCTGAGCAGAGTTTTACCAACAGGTAAGATCCGTGTTCACTGGATGAGTAGACAAACATACAGGTAGGAAAGAGGCTACCTGAGGTCAACCCAAATCTTGTAAAGATAAACAATCCAGGTAATGACCCCAAGAGGGAAATACAAAATTTTCAATTCTCCTGACTGTGATTTTCTAAGTTTCCACCATCTACCAGCCAGCATCTCCTATTATTAAAGCCTTCAACACATAAACCCTGGGCACTGACACCCACCATGCATTTTCCAGAAGACAACACCTGTCCTCTGGGACACAGAGGTCCCAGAGGCTTCATTTCTATCAGGTACAATGATGGCTGTCGATCCAATTCTGCCCCCTTATGGATTGTAGAGTAAGAAAGTGGGGTGGTTCAATACCTCAACATGGGCTTTTTGCAGGCAGCAAAATTTACTACCTGGCAGCTACTGTGTTGCAAACAATAGACGATCTTTGCGAGTTGCAGGAAGATCCCATATTTAGATGGCTGGCTAGCTGGTTGGGTGAATGGACAGATGACAGCTTTTAAGGTATCCTTAGGAGTTACATCTGAGTTTCCGCTTTATTTGCAAAATAATAATAATAATAATAATAATAAAACAATAAAAGAAGAAGAAGAAGGCCTTCCCAATTTCATCACGTGGCAATTCAAACACATTATCATTTCCCAGCATCCTCATTAATTCTACTGCTATCAGAGAGTTTATTTCAATTGACAAGATGATCGGGTCTACAACAGAGCAGAAACTGGGTCTTCTCTAATGAATGTACTTATTACTCAGAGTGAGAAATGCAAGGCTCTGATTAGGCTAAGGAAGACTTGCTTTATCTATAAAGACCCCCAAGTCTTTATCCAAACCTTTGGGATCAGCTGTGTTTCAGGATTCTGACTTTTTTTTCTCTATTTGTCATTTTAGAAAGCAAATATGGGGCATCTACCATGCAGAACATCACATTCTCAGAGGGGGCTGGGACAGCATCCTGTCATCAAACACTGTATTTCCACAGGGAAAAAAATGAATATTTACACTAAGTACATTAGTAAAGGTAAATAAAAGGTATCAATAGCCTGCCACCAGTTCAGGTCCTGTTTTGCTGCCAAATAAGTTATTAAACAGTTGTTTGGTTTTCAAGACCCTTTGAACTTTGGAGAAGGGGTGGTGACCGTGTATTCTCTTATCAGAGACCAGCTTCCCAAGGACTGACTAGAAATGACCGGACCTTTACAGGGAAGCAGATGAGACCAAGTGTAAACAAGCATTGCAAGCCTTAGCGTCACCTTTTCCCGTCCTACTCTCCTCCACCCTGCTGCCATCTTCCCTAGTCCCACTGGGCAAGAGTGGGGCAGACCCCTGGCCAAGAAGGGGAATAAAGAGTTACTGATGGACCTTCCAGGCCAGCTACAGGGGGAAGGGACGGAGTTACTCGGCTTGAGTCTCCAAAGTCAGTCAGTCATGTGCTCTCCCCTGGAGCTATGCATAGGGCTGTCCCACAGAGACACCGCTGGACTTAACTGGGGAGCCCAGCTGGGTATAATCCCGATTTTCATTAAGAGAGTCCAGACACTCAAGGGCTGGGCTGCCCAGGCACAAAGAACCCACCCCTCCTTTAGAAAAACATAGATGGCGACAAAGCAACCACCCTTTGACATTTCAAACATGACCCAGGCACCTAAATCCAATTACTGTGTTATAATGAAAACAGCTGGCATTTGAGTGCTTTCTATGTCAAGCGCTGCTCTGGGTATATTACCCCACTTGAGACTCATTCTAACCGACAGAGGAGGAAACTGAGGCACAAAGAATTGAAGTAAGTTGCTCAAAATTGCAGAGTTAAATGAGAGCTAAGTTGGAACTTGAGCTCAAGTAGACCACGCTGCAAAGCATGTGTGTTTAACCACTAAATGATTGTTTTCTCTGTTTCTAGCTAAAGTCCAATAGTCTTCAATTAATTTAGGGAACAATCTAGTATCAAAAATAAAAAAAGAGCAACTCATCACAAAGTAAGATTTGCCTGGGCACCCAGATACAAAAGGGACCCCAACATACCAAGATAATACGATCTATAAATACATCATTTTCTTTTAAAAGAAACAATGAGAAAAAGGCCATTCTATACTTACTGCTTTGCAACTCAATTTTTGTTAATATATGGGGGACAGCTCTCCATGTGAAAACCTTTTTTAATGACTGCAGAGTTTATCAACCTGTTCTGCCAATTCCCCTAAGATCTTTAAGTGTTTGCCAGGTTGTCGCTCTAGTAGAAAAAAAAAATTAGCAATGTTCTGAAGAACACACATAACAGCAATTATTATATTTAAGTTGCTTTCCTTTGTTATGCACCACACCCCTCCCCAACTCTGGAAAGTCTCCTTTTCATCAAACCTGCTCTTTTCAGGCACCACTGGGAAGAAAACAGACAACATCCCTGCTCTCTGGATTCTATCCTAGGGGAGGTGGGAGGGGCAACAGCTAATAAATATGTAATAAGCAGACACTTTGAGATAGCACTAAGTGTCATCAAGAAATTGACAGGGTGATGAGATAGTGACAGGGTGGGGGGACAATTTTTAAGTTGGGTTGTTAGGGAAAGACTCAGAAGGTGACAATTGAAAGCAATCTCTGAATTCGCCCCCCCTCCTCTCTGCACTGGCTTAGTCACATTTCTCCACCCCTTTACTGACGTGGCATCTCTACAGCAGCGAGGGGACTTGGCAGGAGTATGGCGTGCACCTGTCACTCGGGGGGCAGGACAGGCGTCCTGGGTGGGAGGGCCCAAGAGCTCTGATCACTATCTATCTCCTCCCTGGTGTAACTTCAGCAGTTCCCTCTGTTCTCCTTCTCGGTCGTGGATGTACGACCACCTCAGAAATGAGACGACAGGTTTTCCCCTCTGAGAAGCAAGTGTTTCACCCTACACGCAGGTCCAGAAAGAGGGAAGTATTTGAGAACAATTACTCTGCTGGCCACTGTGAATAAACAGCTTCAAGCGACCACAAGCAACAACATGTGCTTGGTGGAGAGAGTTAAAAGAGAGGTCACAGTGCTCAACACACTCTTCCCTGGGTTTATGGCCGATGGGATCCCCGAGAAAGCTTCAGCAGGTGGAAACTGTGGCCCAGAAATTAGCCACTTCTCCCGCACGCTCTGCCTGTGTCTGGTTCCCACCGCCAGCCCCTCCTCCAAGCCACACGAAGATCTCTGTTGAAAAACACATGTTGCTGTTAACAGCCCAACTGTATTCAGTTCTCTGTACAAGGCACCCCGCCAACTTCTTCACAGGCTCATGTCATTTTTACCTTCACGGACACAGCTAATGTTAGCCTGCCCCCATCTTATAGATGAGGACACGGAGGCCCCGAGGGGCTCAAGACCCTACACAAGCACACACCTAGGAAGCAGCAGGGCTGGCGGAGGGCTCAAACGGCCAGGAGGCCCAAATCTTAAATCTCCTCTTCACCACCAAGAGACTCCACTGGCCCGGTCCTGACGCTCAGAGCGACTGGCCTGAGGTCCCAGATGGTAAATCAGGAGCATCGATTCGGTTGCACTAGGTTAAGGCGCTGTGATGAACAACCCCCAGCTCTCGGCGGCTTGACACAACACAAGTTCATTTCCTGTTCGCCCTACTTGCCATCAACACTGGGACTCTGCTCATTAGAATTACACAAGGACCCAGGCTGGTAGGAACTGCATCTCAACACAAGCTTCCGCCATCCCTGCCTCGAGGACCGGCCCACCCACGTGTCACTTTCAGTCATGCTTTTTTTTTTTTTTTTTTTTTTTAACAAAGCAAGTCACAGTGCTTCAAGGAGTCCGGAGACCTGGGCCCATTTGGTGAGCAGCTCTAATGGCCATCGGGCCGAGTCATGGAAAGGAGCCCCCACTTGCTTTGCCCTTTTCCCACAGGGGTGGAGTCAGCCCACTGGGGACCAAAAGGCTCCTGTGGTTTATTTCTTTTCCTCCTCCTATTGATCTTCCCTTTTGGTTTATTTGCTACTGAAAATGAAACATCAGAGAGTGATTCTGTCTAACCAGGCCCTCTCTGTATCAATGGCTTTGCAAGAGCAAGGGCGCCGGCTTTTTAAGATCTCTGGGAGGCTTGTTGCATGTTTAGCTCATTTAGCCCACCGCCTGAAGCTGCGAGAGATTTCAGGTCATCTTGGAAGCCGGTGTGATCGGAAAACCTCTGTCTTCCTGATGCAGCCTGAATATTTAAGATTTTGAAAGCTTGGCGGGGACCAGATTTAATTTTACAAGGGGAAGAGGGTTGCTTTTGAACTTCAAGCAGAAGGCTGGAGGCACAGCAGGGGCTGCGTTCGCAAAGGGAAAAAGAAAAAAAAAAAAGCCCTGTGGTCTTGAAAGGAACGTTCTAAAGCGGAAACGCTAAAGCTTCCAGTTGGGGAGCCTTAAATCAGACTTCAAAAGTGCCACTAGTTTAAGTACTGTTTATAGGACAGAAGTATTGCTGCTCCTTCCTCTGGCTGGATTTTAAATATTCCCTAATTTGATTACTCGGGGGAGAGGCAGGCAGAACCAACGTTAAATGAGCTTCACTGTTAATTATTCAAAGGGCTTTTTATTGTGTAATCAAACATAAAGTCCTACAAGAAGCTTGGAGGCACATTCTCACCCCGCCCTCCCCAGCCCTACTTCCACCTTGGCGTGTGGGTGCATTTCTTGCAATGTGAGCCAGTAGGTGCTCAGAAAGGTTCTGCCAGGGACGGGTACACAGCCCCCTCCCCATTGGGGCTGGTAAAGGCCTTTGATTCTGCTCCTCACATCCCTGTGCCATGTGAAGCCGGTTTTAAACAAGATGGAGCTTGATCACCTTTTGCCTCCTACATCAGGGCATCTCCCCCAACCAGTGGCACTTGGCAGCCCCTGAAAACTCTAGACCTCTGTCAGTGCCTTCCTCCATCAAACTGGTCTGGCCATCTCCTTCCCTCAAGTCGTTGCTCTACGCTAGGTGACAGGCAGCCAAATGATTTAAAGGATGCCAACCATCTAAAAAGTCCTTTCTGCAGAGTAAAAGGGGATAAAGAGATTGGATGGATGGATGGATGGATGGATGGATGGATGGATGGATAAATGGATGCCAGGAAGAAAAGAGATCAATAGACTGATCAATCAATCGATCTACAGGTAGACGTAGTTGACAGAGCACACCTTGAGTCTTCCTTCTTGCTTATCAACAGACATCCACCGCCCCATAACACAAATCCAAAATCCAAAAGGCTCTGAAAACTCAGTTTTTCCATAACTCATTTGGCAGCAAAAGTTCATATGAACCAAACTGATTTGGTGGCAAAACTTGACTTGAAGCTAGTTAGAGTCTTTATTTATCCCCCAGTATGAATATTCATACATATCCTTGCAGAAATATTAATGTGTTTGATTACAGGATGCTGCCTTCAACCCCATTGGAGGGACTATATTAACATACGGAATTTGGTCATATATCTGGTCCCATGGGTTTCAGATAAGGGCATGTCACCACAGAGCCAGCTGGGGTTTCAGTCTCATACCCAGAAAGTTCCCTACCCATAATAGGAGGATCCAGGTTTTGTGGGATCTGAAGCTTATTTGAGGGGGAGGCTGGCGCTTTAAGAAACAGAATACAATATTACAATATAAAAAGTTAGGGACAGCGCCTTGGAGGGCCCCTTGCAAGTGACGGTCATTCAATTCATTGTAAATATGCATCATGGTAAGAGTGACTTAAGCCCCCACCCTGAGCTTGTTTTCTCATCTGTAAAAAGGGATGAGAATGACTGTATCACAAGGTTTTTGTTGATATGGTTCAGTGAGAACGCACAGAAGCATCTTGCATGTAACTTCACATAGAACTTTTGCTCAATAAACTCCCAACCAGTGCTTTTCATTGTGGAATGCACCCCCACAAGCTCCACCCAACCGCACCCAATAATTCTGTGTGTTACTTAGAAGTGTCCCTGATGGTGGGACACTTAGGCACCAGAGCAGGCAGAGATTCAAAAATGAACGTGGTTTTCAATTCACCCCCAAGAGCAACCGCAGACCTGCCCCGGAACCTATGAGAGCATCTGAGTCCAAAATGCAAATAGATGCAGAACGCATATGAGTACAAATTATCCCACCTCCCTCAGCCGCTACCCAATTAGCAGTGGTCTCTCCTAACCTCGATATTCACTCGAAAGACCCTGCAATGAAGGACTGTCCCTCCCATTTCTTCACAAATACAGGAAGGGAAAAAAATTATAACAGAGACCAGCCACCATCCATCGTCTATTTATTGCATTTCTTAAAAGAACTTGTAATAAACCGAGAGTCTGGCAACGGAAAACTCATTAAGCTGTTTCTCACTCAGGGACCCAGGTGGAAGCAAGAGCACGATAAAAAAAATCAATAAGGACAAGTCCATGGGACAGAGGTGGGAGCACTTCATCACAGCGCCAAAGGTACCAGACAGCAAGCACATGACCACACCGCCTGGTTACCAGCCCCAACTTGTGTTAGAGGCGATTGTGCCAGTCTTCTCTCTGATGGGATTTTGCTTTCCTGGTTGGTTCTCTGTATGAAGGGAAGTCAGAACCATATGCTGTTGGATGGTTTTCATAAATTTTAATTAAAATGGTTATCTGGGGATTATAGGAGAAATGACATTTGGCTGGACACCACTTCATGGAGAAGGAGAGCGGTAGGAAGCTGAGGAGCTGCTTAATAGGGTGTCACCAAAAGGAAATGGACTCACCTCATTCTGTATTTTTAATCAATAACAGTCATTTCTCTCTCTCTCCCTCCCTCCCTCCTTCCCTCTTAACTCAGGCAGGAACTAAGAAGTAAGTGATTTCAACAGACAGGCTTTTCTACAAACTAGAACATGTGTTTATTAAGAGAATATCAGAAGGTCTATTCTTTGCACCCAAAACTATCCTTTATCTAAAATCTCCCAAATTCATGCACTCAACAAACAAGCACCATAATAATAATAACGGCAAGAGATGACAATGAGCTACACCAGGGGTAACGGAGAAAGCACACAACTAGAGTGTCTGCTGAACCTGACCCCTTACCCACAAAATGGGTATGATGCCAGTCCCTGTCTGCCTCCCGACGTTAGTAAAGAACCCCAGAAACAATATGCAAACTCCCCCTGAGGACGTTCAAATGCTGAGCATTGTTGCGGGTATGTAATTTTTAGAAGCACTTTTTAACATAATTGCAAAGGGTCAGGTTCTGTGCTAAAAAAAGAAAAAGAAAAAGAAACAAGAAAAAAGAAAAGCTAGGCTGTCCTCTTCATAACCCCATGGGACACTATTCTTATCCCCAGATGGGAGCGGAGGAAGTTGGGGCTCAGAGAGGTTAAACAACTTACGTGAGGTCACACAGCTGAGTAATGACAGAGCCAAGAGTTCCTCCTGAGTCTGTTTATCAAACACTGTTTACTAAACACTGAGTTTTCAAATGCATGTTCTCCAGGATATCATGATTATAATTGCCCCTCATGAAGAGTTTCACCATTTTCTTGTTTTTTCATCAAGGTGTGCATAGCTCTGAGAAGTAAGAGCATTTGTTTTTATCACAGAAAGTTGCTATGGAGATAGCATGTGCATCTGTCTCCAGAGATGCCCTGAAAAAACAGCAGGAGCCACAAACCTTTAAAAAAATGTCCTTCAAGAATATACACAACAAAAACTGGAGGAGGGGAGAGTGAAGCGCTGCATTTGAACTCACAAAATTGAATTCCCCGGGCAAGTTTGTGGGTCAAAGTCTGGGCTGCAACGTGGTCCACTCTGAGAGTGGAAGAGAACTACATTAGGAGACAGGAGACCTAGCTCAGCCACTGTGACTCAGTTCCCTGGGTGGCATTGGACAAGTCCTTTCATTTCTCCTGACCTCAGTTTCTCCACCTATAAAATGAACACTTTGAAGGAAAGGCTCCAATGGAAGGAGCACTGACTCTGGGTGGTGAACACACAATGGGATTTATAGATGATGCTATTACAGAATTGTACACCTGAAATCTCTGTAACTTTACTAATAATTGTCACCCCAATAAGCTTTAATTAAAAATAAATTTAAAAAAGAAAGAAAGAGAGGCTCCAATCAACTCACATAGCAAGTGATATTCTTCTGTATATGTAGAGCTTGCTGGTGCCAAGGCAACTTGAGCAAATGAAGAAGACAAACAATCAGGCTGAGTAAGGCAAGAGGGAGTGGTGACAGAGTGGAGTCTGTGGCAAAGAGGAATACTCTTGCACAGCTAAAGGGAAGACCCTCTGCTCAGAATTTGCTCATTTTGCCCTGTGAGAATGGGAGTCCAGAGCTTATCATTTTCAAGAGAGGCCAATAGCCTCCGTTTTTATTTGAAAAAAACCTCCCCAATTTGTAAAACTCTGGGCAGGTAAACATGTTTCTCCATGGGCCACCCATTTGGAACCCCTGCTTCTAAGAAAGTATAAGGAATCACTGTAGTTCCTACTGAGGTGGAACACAGCAGCTGGTTAACACCACTCCTGAGTGAAATGCAAAAAGCAGAGAAGAAACATTTGGGGATTTAAGTCAATTCAGAGAAGAGTCAGTCCAATAAAGGGCAAGCAAGATGCTGAAATTGCCTGTCACATTTCCCCCGCCACATTTTACTTTTCTGCCACTCTTAATTAATCAGAAGTGTCAGCCCTTCACTCTAGATTTCCTGGCTGAGGTTGTTAATTGAATTTTAATTAATGGAAACTTTAGAAGCTCAAGATAATCCTAGCCCAAGGAAGATACACACAGAGCTCTGGATCTGGGAAGCCCTTCTGAGATCATCCCAGTCCCTCCTCTTTGTTTTATAGGTGGTGAAACTGAGGCAAGGCAGAGGACCCCAAGGCCTCCCTGAGGTCCCCTGGCACTGAGTCCAATGCTCATTGCAAGACTCCAGGCTGTCCGCATGACACAATCTGTCTAGCCTTCAAAAAATGGCATGGATCTAAAGAGGCTGGTTTCCAGAGTCAGGAATTCATATTATGCCAGATGAAAGAGGAAGAGGCAACTTCTACACGCATTACCCCCCAGGGTGGCAGGGAGTAGAGGGGCTTTCCACCTGTCTGGCAAGCTCTTGACCAGTTGCAATGTCAGGACAAGGGGGACATTGGATCAAGCTCCTAATTTATCCAGGGAGAGAACATGCCAACTTTTGGCATTTGCTTTTGCTTTAACACAGTCGTTTTGTAACCCATACGTCCCGTTGGAAATCTGGCTAAATGCAGTTCAAACTCCAATTGCCCAGCAGGTCACACTCTGAAGTGTTCCATCATTTGTGCAGAATTCCACTGAAGATTAGGGGTGGGAGTGGGACGGGTGGTGGGCGGGTGGGGAATGTCACAGGAGAGATCACATCTTAAGCCCCACAGCCTTTCCCATCCCCCCTCCTCCCTCTTCCTCCACCCGCTACTTCCCCTGTGCAACCAAGAAATCCCTCCCCTCTTCTAATGCAGGGAAGTTCCACCCATACTCAGGGCTCTACAAGGTAACCAATCACAAAAATTACTTCTGATCACAAACAGTGGACTCCCTGAAATGAATCCTGCTGGATACAATTCTCTCCACCCTGTTAGATATTTATCAAATGTTGGTGTGGCTACTTCTCCCTATCTTCTTCCCTACGGTACCAAAAACTATGAGTTTCATTGAAAGAAGACCTCAGTCTGCCCTGCAGGAGCTTTCATTTTAAATCTTATCAAATAAAATTGTTTCTATTAATTGAGTGTAAACTATAGCCCAGGCCCATATTGAGCTCTTATCCTGGAGCAGCTGAGGGCCTACTCTTCTCCACTGTAAACCTGGTATTTTAAAAGTCACAAAGAATCAATAACACTGGATCAGGGACACGTTCAATGCCACTGTAAAAGGCTTTTAAAGTATTTTTAAGCAAGACATAATAATTAGCTTTGGCATTAGCCTGACCTGGGTTTGAACCCTGGCTGCACTGCTTGCTAGCTATGCAATCTTAGGCACATTAGGAAGCCTTTCCAAGCCTTAGATTGTGAGTTAAATGACCACATGACTCCACACAGTGCATTCTGGAGTGACACCAGTTATGCAAGAGGATTTGTGTGTGTAACACACACACACACCCTATACCTGGTCCTCTCTGATGCCTTTCATTTTCCAGAAATGCACGTTCCCCTCGCAGGACTTCCCCTACCTACCCAGACCTTCTAGGATTTGTCATCCAGACCTTCCTGTGCACAATAACTATGGGTCTTCCCCCAAGAGTACCCCCCCCAGACAAATCTACCTCCCTCCACTCCACCTCCTAAATGTCAGGCTTAGAATTTTCTCCATCTTGTCTTCTTTGGAAAACCCACATTGACACAGCTCTTCATTCTTTGAGGCCCAGGCATCAACTTGGTGAACAACAAGTTGATACATGCAACCTGAGGTCAAAACCAAGAGGCAGAAGTCAGACCCGTGCTCTGCCACGGGTTAAAAATCAGTTCCAGTGATTATTACAGAAGAAAAGTCAAAACCTGTTCTGGGCCGTGGCAGTGTCACTGGAACTCGTGTTTGGCTTCCTGTGGTGACTGCCTGGGCAGCCATGGCACTCACTGACTAGAATAAGTCTCGTCACATTTACTTCAAAGACTGCACATTTTTAAATGATCTCCGTTTGTGACAGAAGGTCACTCCAGACTGAGGATATATTTCACAGTGATCAGAAAGAGCCTAAAGGAATTTACAGTCAGAGCCAGGCTTTCCCTCCCTCCATCCCTCCCTTCCTCCCTTCTTCTCTCTCCCTCCTTCCCTTCCTCCCTCCCTCCCTCCATCCTTTCCACCCTCCTTCTTCTTTCTCTCCTTCCTTCTTTCTAATATCCCTCGTTCTTCTCTCCTTCAGAAGAAATTCAAAATTCCTGCTCCACGTGCCACGAGCCGCAAACCAAGCCGGCGAGGCTCCATCCTCAGTCTGTCCCGGACTAGTGGGGGGTCATCTCCCCAGAGCAGCATGGTCTCCATGAACCCTGGCTCAGATGAGCCCCCAAGCTCATCTGTTACCCAGGCAACAGGCACCAAGGACGTTGAGGACAATGAGTCGTCTTCAACCAAGGCAGATGAAGAACCTCTCCATGTCAGTAAGTCCTACCTGAGATTTGACCCATATGAGACCTCAGCTACGTGATGGATGGAGAGAGAGAGTCCTCCTTCTCCTGCCCCCTCACCTCTCCCTCTGTTTATACTTTAACCTCTATCCCATTTGTCACAGCCTCGACGAAAGGAGATTCATTTCCCAGACTTCCATTGCCTTCTGAAACCTCCTTGAATTGATTCTGAATTCATGAATCCTATTCTGAGAGACACATTATTGGACCAAGGTCTAATTTCCAGGGCTGGCTGCATAATGAAGTCTTTGTGGATGCAAATCCCTGGGGACAGCAGGTTGTGGCCTCTGCATGGACGGATTCCCGCCCCGAATCAATGGCAAGAGGATTCCCGAGAAACCAAAGCTCAGGTCGATCCTCCTGCCAATCTTGAAGCTCCCAGTCTAGGCGAACCATTAGAGGAGAAATTCACTTAGATAGCAACTCAAAAAGAGGGGCCCTATGCCATCTAATGTTCCCCCCTCAAGCCAACCCCATACAACAAAAGACATCGTCTGTTTTCCTTCAAACAAAGGAAGAAGTGGATTTAGTCTCTTAACACTGAGCTTCTTAGGCTGGACATGGAAGATAAAGTCAGAATGTTTTTCTTTGGACAGGATTTGGTATTTAAAAACACAGGACGCCACTGTCTCTAGGCAATGGCTAATGACACCCCCATGGCTCTGGGAACCGAGAACTGAGTAGGTGCCTCTGCGTGGGGGCTTCCATCACAGGACCGTCTTCCTCAGAGAAACTCTATTTTGTGGCATCTGCCCCCTTGCCAAATAATTCCCTTCTCCCAGATGGTCTTGAGGAGTAGACAGAGCCTCAAAGCCCTAAGGCTTAGTTCCATTCCACACATATCCCACCTCGGCTAGGTGATGGATGGAGGTTAGTATTGGGGGACGCAATTAATGCCCACAGGCATTATTGCTAAGAAGAGAAAAAATTATGGGGTAATAAGGGATGTGTGGAGCTTCAGACATGATTCTGTAGGAAAGCTGCCCAATAGGCCAGATCAACGGGGGTCATTTGCTGGTACCCGCCCAGCCCTACACTGGTGGGGGAGAAGTCAGATGTTGCTGCGTGGTTACCAGGAAAGGGAAAGAAAGTGGAGGAACTAGATACAGCTCCCTCACTCACAGGCATCTGGACACACCCCAAGGATTCTAGGATGTGTGGCAGAAGGGGAGGTGGGCATGACAAGACAAAAATATAGGTCACACTCAGGTCAAATGGAATCATGACCACAAATGACTAGGAAAATATTTACTTGAGAATGAGGAAGGGAGCGTGCAAATGGCTAAATGTTGATGCTTCACATAGTCTAGATGGGTCCAAGGTCACTGAAAGGAATGCCCTTTCCCTGGCACCCAACGACTGCACTCATAAGCAAAGCTGGACACAAATGACCTTGGGAAGCCCTGGGCTTCACCCTTCCTGGTATGGCTTTTGAGACTGCGCTTGAACTGACTACAGGCACCTATGAAAGGTGAAAAGTTTCTCCCCTGGCATTGTCCTCCTTCGTTGATATCCCAACTCTAACCCATAGTCTCTCAAATCCTTCCCTCTTTTTCCTCCCTCAGCATTCACTTATTCATTCAGCGATAAATAATAACTGCGACCCATACACGACAAGCACAGAGCCAGGTACTTGCAAATCTGTATCCATAGAACACGCTTAGGACTTCCGCTCTCCCCTTTTCTTGAAGCACACAGCTTACTCCAAATACAGTTCATTTTTTAACTTCTGATAGTGTCATTGTATGCGTTTCCTAGGGCTGCCGTGACAAAGTGGCACAAACTGAGTGGCTAACTCGTACAACAGGAATTTATTGTCTCGCAGGGCTAGAGGCTAGCATTCAAAATCAAGATGTCAGCAGGGCTCTGCTCCCCCCTGAAACGTGTCAGGCAGAATCCTCCCTTGCCTTTTCTAGAGTCCGGTCCTGGTTGGCAATCCTTGGCAGTCTGCCTTATAGATGCATCATCAATCCAATGCCCGTCTCTCTCATCCCACGGCCATCTGCTCCCAGTGTCTCTCTCTCTCCTCCCGTTACGTTGGATTAAGAGCCTGCCCCACGCCAGTAGGACCTCCCCTTAACTAATGGCGACGTCTGCAATGACCCTGTTTCCAAATAAGAATGTGAATACCTCACATTCTGAGGTCCTGGAGATTAGGGCTTTGACATATCTTTTGAGAGGACCCAATTCAACCCAGAATCGTTGGGTCCAAAGAAATATTTCTCCGCTATGTGAAAAGCAACAATATTAAGTATGAAACAAAAGTCAACCAATACAATGAGGAGTGATGGGTGCCTTGGAGCTGGAGCGTGCACGCCGGGCTGAAGGCACAGCCAGCACGTAGCTGGAACAAGCCCCATCTCAGATTCTTGCCCAGGGAAGCTGGAGGTCTGGAGTTTTATGTGCAACCTTCCAGTTTTAAAAGCTTGGCATCTACAGCAAAGCAAACCAAACATGTCTGTGAGCGATATTCGGCTGTGGATCACCCACCTGGAACTTCAGGTCTATGGGATCAGAGAGGGCTTCCCAAACAAGAAGATGTCTTCTTGGAATTGTAAACAGTTCTCTCTGGCTACAGTAGGGTTTAAAGTGGGGACAGGAGGTGGAAGCGAGATGACACAGGCCAGAAGAAGAGCAGCCACATCTTACAAGGCCTCAGAGGCCATGTAGAGGGATTTAGATGGTGCCCAAAAGTCAAATGGAGAGTCACTGAAGGGTGTTAACGAGGGAGTGACACGGTTAGATTTACCACCTGCCAGACACTAGGAGCTGCCTCTTCTGGATCCCGAGCTAATCCCTCAGCTCCCCAACACTCAGAAGCAGAGGCAGTATTAGGCTGGGGGCTGGGCCCTGCCCTACACAACCCTGTCTCAAGAGAGCTCTCCAGACAGAGATCTTTCCTTCCCGTCAGATCTGCAGAAGCTCCTGGAGATGGTTCGGGGGGAGGCCCGGAGGACAATGACGATGGATAACTGGATGCCAAAAAAACTGCCCAGGTATGTTCTTTTGATTCCTGGGGCAAATAAAGCCTATCAGAATAATAGCGGTGACGTTCACAATAGCAGTTCCCAGTTATTGAGCATTTTCTCTGCGACAAGCACTGAGCAATGTACTTTTTTCATGTGTATCATCTCTCCGGGTTCTTACGTGCACCCTACGAGGCAGGGTACTATCATCCTTATTTTACAAATCAGGAAATGCAGCTCAGAGAGGCAAAGTAACTTGTGTGAGGTCATCCAGCTAATTAATGGTAAGACCACGACTCGAATTCAGAGCTTTCTAATTCCAAACCCCATTCTCTACCACTCTGCTATGCTGCTTCCCAGGACTTCTCAGGTTAGTCATTCATTCGGTTAGTGAATATTAACACATATGCAGTGGCAATATACTAATTATAAAGGAAAAGTGTTCTGGAAGGAAAGCTCAGACCCGTGAGAGTAAATAATAGGGGTATCCGATCTCATCTGGGATGGGAGCGGGGATCAGAGGAGGTTCCTCCAAGGAAGAAACTTGAAGCTGAGATTTTTGAATGAAGCATGAAAAAGAGCTAGACAGCCCCCGTTGAGGGTGGGGCAGGCAGGGGACACGGCAGAACATTACAGGCAGCTTACATGCAAACATGGTGAAAAGGGACCAGGGCACCTTCCAGGAACTGAAATGCAGCCAAAAACGATGGAAAGAGGCATCCGTCTGTCTGGGGACCGTGGGAGGCCACCGCAAGGGTTCTGGTGTCTATCCGATGTGCAACAAGAACCCTTTGAAGTTTCCAGCCGACCCCCAACGTGATTGGCTGACAGTGTCGGACTTGAACCTGAAGTGTCTTCCTTCCAGTGGGAAGGAAGCCATGTCCGCAGCGCTTCTGACCTCTATAAGCCTGGGCGAGCCTCGGCGCGCTGGAGCCAGAGTTCCCAAGTGTTGGTCCCTCTGAGGAAGCACATTGTTTCCTGAGAATAAACGAGGCAGGAGAAGGGGTTCATCACTGCCTTCAGCCCGCTGGGATGCCGGCTATGACTTATTGGTGATTGTTATTACCATAATTACAGCTCACCCGGCACTCTCACATGCATCACACCCCGCCCCTGCTATGAATGATGAATCTGTCTGCGGCTGCCTCAACTCGCGTCAGGCTCCAGAGGGTGGCACTTGGCAGGCACTCGGAGACAATGCTGGCCCTTCAGGCCCTGGCTGCCGTGCCTGATTTATCAGCATTAGACACAGATGATAATGATGAAGCACCAGCTCCGCGAGGCTTCTTCCTTTGTAGGAACTCACAGTGTGACACCGGCTTTAGAGTCAGACTGTCCTGGCTTCAAAACCTGCTACCGTTGAGTAAGTCACGCAGCCTTTCAGTCTCAGTTTCCTTGTCTATAAAATGAGATTGTGTAGCATCAAAGCATCTGCCTTGGAACCAAAGAGACGAGGGTCGATCTCCAGTCTCCTCATTTCATTGCTGTGTGATGTTAAGCAAGTTGCTTCACCTCTCTGAGCCTGATTCCAATTCTGTAAAATGAGGCTCATGAACAACCTATCCCAAAAGGTTGTAGTGAGGATTAAATATTATCCTGGTAAAGTATTATTATTGTTATGGAGATAATGTCTATCTATTTCAATGAGTCATTTCAAGCAGTTAGCGAGATAATGCATTTAACATATTAGAACGTGCCTGGCATTTTGTAAGCACTCACTACAGTGGCAGTGGTGGTGATGGCTGTTACTTTTATTTCACATGTAGTGTCCCCTGGAATCTTCGCAGCATGTTGGTGAGACAGGCTTATTACCCATTACCATTGTCCAATCTCATAGATGGAAAAGAATGGCAATGAGTGCCTTGCAGAAGGTCGTCAAAGACAAAGCCATGCGAGAACCTGGTTCTCACAAAATTCATCACATGGCCTCTGCATTCACTTTAGTGATAAAATAACCATGGTTACAGAGTAAGAACCTGTTCAAGTTTCCCATCCTCATCATTTCCTCCAGGAGAAAAATCTCCCTAATCTCTCACTAAGACAGCAGATACTGAAGGCTTCTTTGTGGAGCTGCAGAGACAGGGAAAGCTGCA
Source organism: Rhinolophus sinicus (assembly GCF_036562045.2). NCBI lineage: Eukaryota > Metazoa > Chordata > Mammalia > Chiroptera > Rhinolophidae > Rhinolophus > Rhinolophus sinicus. Next base: position 27,182,030 of record NC_133765.1, on the reverse strand, counting down.
GATTTTCTTTTGCCCTCCTCACTTTAGAATCTGTACACCTGAAATCTATGTCATTTTACTAACAATTGTCACCTCAATAAATTTAATAAAAATAAAAAAAATCTGGATTCCCTTTTCACTTTGGACATCAAATCTGCTCCCATTAAGGCTGACATAGAATTTGGGGGGTTTTAGGAATCTAAAAGCCAACCTGCCTAGCCTCCAGCCTCAAGGCCAGACAGCCCTATATCATCTGTTGTAGTCCATTTAAGCTGCTATAACAGAATACCACAGGGGTGGCGGTTAGCTCAGTGGGTTAGAGCGTGGTGCTAGTAGCACCAAGGTTGCCGGTTCGATCCCCGCATGGGCCACTGTGAGCTGTGCCCTCCCTAGAAAAAAAAAATACAAAAAACAGAATACCATAAACTGGGTGATTTATAAACAACAGACATTAATATTTCCCAGTTCTGGAGGCTGGAAATCCAAGACCAGGGTGCTAGCAGTTTCACTGACCAGTGAGGGGCCTCTCCCTCATAGATAGCTGTCTTCTCATAGTAACCTCACACGGTGGAAGGGAAAAGCTAGCTCTCTGGGGTCTCTTATATAAGGGCTCTAATCTCACTCATGAGGGCCCCACCCTCCTGATCTAATCACCTCCCCAAGGCCCCACATCCTAACCATCAACTTGGGGGGTTAGGATTTCACCACATGAATTAGGGGGGACACAAGCATTCAGACCATAACATCGTCTAGGAAGACAGCCTTTCTTAAATTCCCATAGCAGTGTTTTCCAAATGTCCCTAGAGATCAGAATCAGCTGGGGTGCTCGTGAAAAACACAAATTTCTATCTCATCCCAGACCCACTGAATCAGAATCTCTAAAAGAAACTGTATTTTTTACTAGGCATTATTTCACAATGTGCTCAGAAATTCTAAGGTTCCAAATGTGCTCTCTCTGCACACATGAATCAAAAGTGCATGAGAGAGCGAGAGAAAAAGAGAGAGAGAGGTTTTAAACGCAGCTTCTGGGGTGGGGCCCCACTCCAGGCCTAACGTATCCAAATCTCTGGGAGCGGGGCTCAGGAGTCTATATTCTTAGCAATCTCTCCCAGCGATTCCTATGCCCAGTTAAGCCTCAGGAGCCCTGTCTAGAAACAGAATTCTTCATCCTCCTGCAGATAACTGCCTCAGGAGCACCGTAGGTTTGGTGCCTTATTAAGAGACTCATCTTGCTTTGCAGTATCTTGTCCACCATCAGACAAACCAAGAGCGATTCTGCCTATAAAGACATGCAGACCACCCGCAAATCAAGGTAGGAAGGCCTGGGGCCCACAGCAGGGGGGTTGGGAGGCACCCCACAGTTCCAGGGACCAGGGCAGAGATGCTCCTCACTAAACTGTGGAAAGCAGGGTGGGGATGGGGGACTTTTTCCTTCTTCACTGGAAATAAGCCCCTTAAATCCCGGGGCTGCAGCGTGAGTACCCAGGCATTTCTCCCCAACAATTGTACACCACACCGTTAAAATCCTCCAATAGTGGAGGGATGAAGTAGAGACGATGCGTTACAGAACTAGTCCTTCCCTCTTTACTCGGGTGATCTGTCGTGAGGGAGAGGAGAACTGCCCCCATTTCATTTATTCATAACATCCCACCATGTGCCAGGAACAGCGCTAGGTTGGGGGGATTCAGCAGCAAATAAGACAGACGCAGTGTGCACTCATGGATCTCACTGTCTGGACTGGGGTGATAACTTTCTTTTGTGCCATGAACCCTTTGACAGTCTGAGGAAGCCTATGGATTCTTTCAGAAAACTGCTTTTAAATGCACACTGTAAATTACAAAGGTTTACAAAGAAATCTATAGTAATATACACCACGATAGTAAAATCAAATTTGGATGCAGTAATCTATGAGCTTCTTCCGCGATGCCCTATACAGCAAGACTCGGCAGCAGCTCCAGTAACTACTGTAATTTTGGATTCATGTGGAGTGTGAATGATTTTTCAAAGTATCTCCCGCAATTGTAATGGGATGTGCATATATCTGTGGTTTCCGTTTCCTTTACAGGCTATTTAAAACAAAGATGTAACCTTTTTTCCATCTGTATTTGTGGACTCCTTGAATCCTGCCCATGGTTAAGAATCGTTGGTCTAATGGGAGAGTCATGCATTTATCAAATAACCCCACAGACTTAGCCATATACTTGTGACGAGGGAGGGTTCTGAAGAAGTATGGAGGATTGGCTGCATGGTGAACACCAGAGTCCTAACCAAGACTGAATTTGACATTTAAGCTGAGACATGAGGAAAAAGAATTCTCCTCTAGCCTATGACTGGGAAAGGCAGGAACAGTGTTGCAAGCTGAGGGAATAGCATGTGCAAAGGGTCTGTGACAGGAAGCAACTTAGAGGCACTGAGCAAAGACCAGTATGGCTAAACATCAACGAGAGCCAAGGAAAGGGGAGACTGAGACAGGCAAGAGGGTCTTTTGTTGTTTGTTTGTTTGTTTATCACAGCTAATAATACTATTTCCCTCACCTCTCACCTCATCCCTGAGTCACACTGTCAGCTCTAGAAAAGAAGAGAGCCATCTACAGGAGGAAGGTCAAAGCCAACATGCTCCCCAAAGGATTCATTTGTAGGTGTGGGGCAGCTGGTTGGAATCCAACACAAGGCCTTCTGGGTACTAGTAGTGGGGCTCTGCATCCCAGCTAGGGGATAAGCATTTGTTCCATCACTTGCCAGCCCTAAGACCTCTAGGCCCAGTCCCATGAGCCTCTGGGAAAAGCAGCAAAGGCCACGACCTTTCCTATGGGTAGGGGACTGGGAAAGTGCCAGGCCTGCCTCCTTAAAGAAGTCCCACATGTCACAAGGCCAACAGGGAAGGGCTAACGACACATCATAGGGATAAGAAAACAGTCTGACCCTCTCGAACCACATAGATAAAGGAATCAAGTCAATTTTTGAGGCCTTTTTGGAAGAAGCAAAGGAAGACAGGGTGGGAGAAAAGGTGCTAGACCTTGGTGCTGAAAGCCCAGGTCACTAAAGGAGGACCTGGGAAAAGGCATAGAGGAGGGATGGGCATGAAAAGGGAGTTTGTCCCTCTCTCACCAGGAACACTGTCCAGGCAAAGTCACAGCAGGAAACAGCCCCCACGTAGAAAGGGTCGAATGGCAGTCACAGACGAGGAAGCTGACAATCCAGAGTCGCATTACTCGCTCACAGACGGAGGTGGTGGTACCAGGGCTGGACTCTGAACTCAGCTCTGTCTGCCTCCGAAGTCAAGTGAAATGGGGATTCAGCTCAAGGGGCCAGTTTAGAGCAAAGAATCCTTGAATGAAGAGGCAGTCGGGGGTCAGGGACACCCAAGACCACGTGACTAGCAGGACTCAACCAGCCCTTCACCAAATCTGCTCTCACCCCCGGTCAAGTGCTGATGGGCGTAGAGAGGGGGATGGATGGGTCCACGATGAGCTTATCCTCCAGGGAGAAACCAATTTTATATGAATGAAACTGAGATCCAGAAAATAGGTCATCCCGCCAACATGCAGAGGCAGAAGGTCAACGCTGGATGCTGGAGGAGAAGAGTCAGAACAGGCAAAACGTGCTGCAGACCACGGGACACTGTAGCATTTGGTGGAAAAGAAACAAGGCCTCTCCAGGCAGCGGGTATGGTAGCAGCAAAGGTGGAGAAGTGGGAAAAAACACACGGGGTTCTATGGTGCTTTGATTAGAAACCACCTCCCTTACCTGAATCCGGGAGGCCAGCAGGTGTCACGGGAACCCTGAAGGTGCCCTTTTTGTGAAAAGCGGGCTCCGGGCAACTTGAAACCCTCCCTTTGTGTTTCAGCGACAGATCCAGCAGTACAAGCGGAGGAAGCCACAGCCAACCAATCCAGAAGAAGTCTAAAAGGTAAGCGAGTGGGCAACGGAAGGAGCCAGGCCCCAGGGATGGTGGCGACCACACCCTCTGACTCCCCAGGGGTGTGGAAATAACCCAAGGCAGATGAGGCTCCTGTAGCCACAGACACTAGTGAAGGACAAGGGACTCCTGGGGCAAGGAGCTCATGGGCCAGATGCCAAGGGCCACACAGACAATGGCAACAGATGCTTCCGGGGTGCCAGGCTCTGGGCAAGGCAGTCCGTAGTGGTTATCTTGCTTGTTCCTCAAAAGCAGTCCTATGAGAAGGGAACAGCATCCCATCTACAGAGAAGCAGACTAAAACCTGGCCAGAGAAACGTCTTGCTTTACCCACATCATGAAGGGTGGCCCTGGAGTTGGAACCTAAATCACCCAGCTCCAAATTCCAGCTTCATCTCGTGGTCCTGAACATTTGCTGGACTCACACGACCCGATCTCTCCCTGGGGGCTCATGGAGTAAGGCCTGCCCCGCAGCCTGGTGGTGTTAAGGTCTGTCCTTCCTCCATCCAGGGGATGCCGGGGGAGGCTCCAGAGCGCCCCGCCTCATGGGTCTGTCCCTTGGGCCCGATGCCCCAAGCCCTTCTTCTCTGTGTCCCCAGCCGCACCACCCGTGACATCAGCCACTGCAAGAGTGAGGTGTGTACCACCATGAGGGCCAAGTTTTACAGCGTGGCCCAGGAGGCCGGCTTCTGTCTCCAGGACAAGATGGAAATCCTCATGAAGTAAGGCCACTCGGACATCATTTCACTCAAAGGACAGTCATCTGGCACCTACTCGATACCCACTCGATGCCCAGGGCTGGGGCTTTGAGAAGAACCTGTTCCCTGCCCTCAGAGACCTCAGAGCAGGGGTGTCAAAACTGCAGCCTGCGGGCCAACTGCGGTCCGCAATCCACTGTTAATTGGCCCGCAGCAAATTCCAACAATATATTTAGTTTACTTAAATATATTTAAGTATATGCCAGGTGAGGCAGTACGTACTTCACCTCGAGTGAGTGGCCCGGCTGTTTGTGTATTTTACTGCATATGGCCCTTGATAAAAAAACGTTGAAAAAAGTTTGGACAACCCTGCTTTAGAGCCTCTCTTGGAAAATACAAGCAGAAACAAAATAATGGAAATACGGAACAGGTGGAAATGATCATCACTGCCACACAGGCAGAGAACGGGGTGCTATGAGAGAGAAAGCATGAGGCCCTAACTCCGGTTGGGTAATCTGGGAGGACCTCTCTAAGGAGGAGAGCTTAAGGCTGAGCCCTGAAGGAGGAGGAGCGGGTGAGGTGACAAGAGGGTAGAAGGACATTCCAGGCAGCAGGAAAGGGGCACAGACAGTCCTAAGGCTGAAAGGGACATGGAAAGTGTGAAGAGGACAGAAAAGTGGTGGGTGAGAGCTGCATCGTGCACAGCCATGAAGGTCATAAGTTAAGACTTGGAACTTGATTTTAAGCGTCCCAGGAGGCCGTTAGAAACGTTTCTGTTCTGACAACCCGGGAACCTCCTTCCTTCCCAGGCTACCCCCTGAGTACAGTGAGCACTCACCCCAATGAACTCATCCCTTCCGGGAAGGTCACCTGGTGACCCTTTGCTTTCTCTGCGTGCATGAACTACCTGCTCTGGGCCACGGATTCGGGGATGATTTGTCCCCCCTTTCTGGGAGCTCCCAGTCTAGTGAGGGAGACAGACAAGTAAATATACAATTACCACACAGGGTGATGAGGGTGAACAGGGGGAGTAAGCAAGGGGGCTAAGGGAACACAGGAAGAGGATGTCCTGCCTAGCCTGTGACAGCAATCAAAAAGGTATTCCTGGAGGAAACGGCATTTTCAGTTTAATAAAAATAGACGATATGTCCAGGCACTTACTAGGTACCAGTCATGGGTGTTAAGAGCTTTGTGTTTATTTATAATCCAGTCCTCACAACAATCCTGTCGAGTAGGTGCTATTATTAGACCCATTTTATAGATGAGAAAAGTGGGCTCAGAGATGTCTCTTGTCGAAGGTCACTGCATGGTTAAGTAGGAAAGGTGGAATTCTAAAGGTGGAAGTCACACAGGAAAAATAGGATGGTAGAGAGTTCCAGGGGAAAGCACCAGCAAAGTCCCAGAGGCCAGAAGGGGCACAATGGGCCAGGATCTGCCAGTATAGCCAGGTGTGGCTGGGACTTAGGTTGCTTGCAAGGTAATCAGAGATAGAGGCCAGATCATAAAAGGTCTTACTAGCCTCGCTGTGGAGGTTGAACTTTATCTCAGAGACTTTGATCATGAGCCAAAGCATAAAATGCTGCGAGAAAAGGGATGGGAAGGATGGAGATGAAGGTGGAAAATGTTGTAGGAGCTGAATAATCCAGAGCCTTGGAGGGCAAATTACTCTGAGGGCTTTATTCTGACTAAAATGGGAAGACGTTGAAATTCATATATAGGTGAGTGATATGGTTATATTTATAATATAAAGTCTCCTTAGAAAGATAGGACATATACACAAAATGCTAAGGGGAGAGGGAAGAGAGGAATCAATATGAGTTAAAAATCTATTATGTGTCTGGCGCTAAGCTCAGCACTTAACACACATTATATTATTTAAACCTCACCTCTGAAAGCTAGGAACCTTTATTATCCTCCATTTTACAGATGAGAAAGTTATGTAAATACAATCAAAAGTAGACAGAAAATGAGCACTGACTTTTTAAAAAGTGACTGTATTTGGCAAGGAATGAACATTTCAGAACCTTGGAGAGAGCTGCAGCCTCTTGTGGCCAGAGCCCGACTGTAAATTAAAGAGTGGCTGGGATGGTTAAGAAGGACCTTGTGAAGGAAAAAGTGTTTAAGTCAGAATCTGATTCTTCTTCCTCTTTTTCATACAACCTGTAATGCAGGCGCCAAGAAGAGAGAGGTCTCCAGAAGTTCCATTCTTTTGTCCTTGTCTCGGATTTTAAACAGGATATAGCAAAAATGAGACATCAGGTCTCCACGGTAAAAGGAGATGCAAACGAAATTGCAGACCACTGGTAAAGATCCTGAGAACCAGATAAGATGGTCCTTGAAGGGAGTGAAGGGAGGGCTGTTGTACAAAATCACATTTGATCCTATTCTCCCTCAAGACATAGCGAGGCATCGCTCCAAAACTGTCCTTGGCTACCAGTAGGGCTCCCCAAACAGAGCACACTCAGGCAAGAGCCCCTCAGTTCCTAAACCACAAATAATCCAACCAGCTCTGTTTTCCATATTTATCTTGTGTTTGATTCAGACTTGCAAATAAGGACAAACTTGCCAGCCCCTAGGGGAGCGGCAGATGAGGCAAACCAACCTGAAAACTTTCCAAGTCTGCAGTCTCTGGGATGATTACTCTATTCCCCAAATAATTTAAGACCTTAAGGATACACAACGAGGAGGGCATATCCTGGGAACACTGTGCCCCAGCACAGGGCTGACAGATAACAAAGAGCAACATGAATTGAGTAATTATTGGATGGCAGGCACCACCCTGAGCAATTTTCAAAAATTATCTATTTTATTCCCGACAAAAATCCTGAAGGGCACATATTAATCCCCACTTTACAAACAAGGAAACTTCGGGATTTAAACCCCTGTCTGATCCCAGTCTTTATGCTCATCTGCAACACAGAACTGGAGGCTGATGAACTGATGTCACGAACCTATCGTATTTTGCCGTATATAATGCACAATTTTTTGCCCAAATTTGTGAGTGAAAAATAAAGATGCCCACTATACATGGGTGGTACTAATTCCATATCTATATACATACATATATATGTGTTTAATTCTTTTGTTTATGCTTATGAGTTAAAAATGTAACTCTAGAAATCAATAATGATATCCGTATGCAAAATAATACCCTAGAATATGATCATTGGTTTTGTTAAACTTACGACAAACTTGCAACAACAGAGTTCTTGGCCTTCTATGATGCGTCAATATCATAAATTTGTTGCCAGTACATAAAATTTCTTGTACCTTGTTTCTGTTGTTGTGTTTTGTAGTTATTTGTTACATAAAATTACTTGTACCATAATAGGTTAAAATTCCTTTATAATACAAAAAACAGTACCTAAATGTAAACAAATAAAAATTTGAATTAAAAAAATAAAAGGTTTTGTCCCTGAAAGATGGGGCCAAAAACGTGGATGCGCATTATACACAGGAATGTGTTACACACAGCAAGATACGGTAATCCTGGCAGGGCAAGTAAATCAAGACCTAGGAGTAAGATGAGAAAGTCTAAAAATGTACCCAGAATCCCTTCCGTGATTTTTAATAATGTGGAATGGGAGCTTACAAAGAGACATAAATACATATACAAATATGTATCGTAAAATATAAATGAGCCCAAAATGTATGGTGGATAATCAATTTCTTCTTCAAATTTTCCCACAATGGGTACATATATATCGGAGAACTAAAACCTTTTTTTAATAAAAGAGATGCCATCCTCCCCCTTTTTTAGAGAGACGCCTTAGACCTTGATCCCACCCGAACCACCTCCAAGTTAGAATTGACCCTGTTCCCACCATCGTGAGACTGGATCACCACACCACTCACACACTTTGTCACAGCACGCAGAAAGGTTCTCAAAACCCACTGAAACACACAAAGCTGTGGCCAAAGCTTACTCACCATCGGGGCTGTGGAAAATACATAAATACTTCCTCCTCCTCTCCTCCCCCCACCCGCTCCCCCCTCTTCTTCCATCTGGTGTGTGAGAGCCTCTTGCATGCGGGAGGGTATCCCACAGATGTATCCCATGTCCTCCCTGGCCTGATTAATTCTCAAAAGTGAAGCTTCAAAATCTCAGTGTCCCTTCGTTTCTTGTAAGCTTTTCACATTGTCTGTTTGATAGAAAAATCATATATGAGTCTCTTTAAAGCATGTCTCTAATTTGTTTCTTTAATAAGATGCAAATCATGCTCCAGCTTTTACTACCCTTAAAAATTAATGGCTTGCCTGACCTGGGGGCCCTTTACCTTTAGGGTGGAGGAAAGTCCCCCAGATAAAGACTGATGCTGCCCTGGGGACATCACACACGTGGTAGAGAGAGTTGAGGACCTGAGGTGCACAGACCTGCCTTCCAGCAGCTTCCTAACTGGTCCTCTCTTCTTGAAATTGAAGGTATTTTGATCTGCTGTCCAAACTCCCTGAAGATCTGAAGAATTTCCGCCCCGCCAAAAAGATCCTGGCAAAACTGCAGAAGTTTGGGGAAAACCTGGACCTGAGGATCAGGCCCCACGTTCTCCTGAAGGTGCTACAGGACCTGAGAATCTGGGAACTGTGCTCTCCAGACATCGCCGTAGCTATCGAGGTAATGACCATATCCTTTCCCCTCACAGTGCCCTGGGTACCCTCCTTAGGTCATCCTTCAACATCCAGGGTGCTGGGGACACAAAGAAAAAGACATCAAGATCCCTGCCTTCAGGGAGCTTATCATCTAATAGAAGAGGGCTTGTCACGTGACCTTGTCACATGCAAAGGCCCCAAAGCAGAACAGAACTTGACTTGTTGGAGGAACTCATGGCAGTCAATGGGTTTGGAAGAAAGCAAGCGAGGAGGTAGGTGGGGATTACAGAGGTCAGTCTGCTCAGAGGGAAGTTCCTAGTGCATCAAAGGCATCAGTGATGGCCGAAGGGGAAGGACTCCACACTAAAGTGTTAACAGATAAGGGTGTCACTTCCTTCATTTTTATCCGATGGCATATATACATTTTAATGGGACTTTCAAAGCTCAAGATAAAGAAGTAACTCAAATGGTGGCATTCTCAGGACTCTTGATGCCTTCATGCCAGGCTGGCTCTTCCACCGGCTGACCTGGGTGTGTGTATATGGGTGCAAGGTCAGCAGTGGGGGCAGGAGATGACCCTGTGGATAACTTCCTACATCCAGACTCCACTCCCTGCATCCCAGGAAGCTCTTTCAGGAAAGACTCCGTCTGGCTAGTCCAAAACTAACTCTAAGGCAACTATCCTACCTCCCCTTGCCACTTATGGGGGGTGTGGAAAAGGCAATCTCTGAGTAGTGAAGAGGAGGGGGCATATGGAGGCTTCCCCCATTTTCTGAGGTGAGTTCACAGCTCTGGTAGGTAAAACTTAGCACGCTCCTCTCCCGGTGAGAACATCGCGGGGATGTCTTCATCTAGAATCTGTGTGAAACTACATTCGGTGTCTCAACCCTTTCCTGGAAGGAAGCCCATAGTTGTCATCAATTCTCAAAGGGATCTGTGAACCCAAAGAAGTTTAAGGACAAATGACTTAAAAAGACATTAAGGAGTAGAAAAGAAAGAAAAATGCAGACAGCTGGGTTTGCCTGCTCTCCCCAAATTTCTCTGGGTCAATAATAACAAGAAGGGACTTAAAATGAGCCTACTGAACCAGGAAGCTAGGAAGGGATCTTTTTCTTGAGAAAACCACCCCCAGCGTGATGCTCAAGGCATGTGAACACCCAAGTCGCTGGAGGCACTCTGGGGCCACCAGCCTCAGTCACAAATCCTCCAGGATCTTGTGGGGGCTGGGGAGGCAGGCGAGGAGTCTGGCTTTCACACTCAATCTGAGGCTGCCGCTGTATTTGCCCCCGCAGTTTGTGCGAGAACACATCATCCACATGCCTCAAGAGGATTACGTCAACTGGCTGCAAAACCGGATCAGCGTCCCCATCAGGCCCCACAGTGCCCGGATGTAGTCTGGGCCAGGGTCGACCAGCTGTCCCTGTGGAGGAGGGCGAGTCTCCACTGTGTTCCAGCTCCCTGCCTACTCTCGTGTGTACTCACGACGATACAGGAAGGGTCCATAGGATACATGTGGAGGCTGCCTGCTGGCGACGATCTACAGGGAGATCCTCCCCGGCGGAAACTCGCCTCAACCTCACACCCCAGGTTCCACCTTCAGTCCTCATTAGTCCAGCCTGACTCTGCCCACTCCCTCTCCAGATTCCTTCACCCTGTTCCTCTTCCTCCAATTCTGGATAATAAAATTGAGCTGAATGTTTGATGTCCAGCTGCGAAAGCGTTGGAGCTGTGGCATTTGGGTGTGGTATTCATATTCTAATAACGGTTACCATTTATTGAGCTTTTGTTATTCAACAGGCCCGGCGTTGGGCAGTATTATTACCTGATAATATCATTTAAATCTCACAATATCTTGGTTAAATAGGTGCTGATGTTATCCTCATTTCACACCACTGAAGTTAGAGTGTATTTCTCAACATTATATGTACAGCCATGAATGGGTAGTTGGGTAGGTGGGTGGGTGGGTGGATGGATGGATGCATGCATGCATGGAACAGCCCCCAACACAAACAGTATGCAAGAAAATCTCATCTTAGGAGTCCTCATATATGTTCTGGTGGTCTTGGTTGCATAAGGAAGCTTAATTTCCTGTCATCTCAAAATGTGTATGGGCTCATTGTCATTGAACCTCTTGTGAGCTTGAACTGACGCTTACCTACACTCTCACTAAGCTGTGTGACTTGTAGTCCTTTTACCTCAGGACTTAGTAAAATGAAGAGTTTAGCTGGAGCAGGAAATCAGAGGGAGACTCCTGTCCCATGAGCGCTCTAGATTCATAGAAATCTTGGATGCACATTTGGCTTTGCACTAGACATGGCATGGCGACTGTGACAAACTGATATATATCTCATATACGAGTATATATATCAAATGTCGGCTGACATTTAGTTCCTCTGGAGAATCAGTGCAATGCTGCCAAATTAAAGCAAGTACAAGAACAGTCCAGGGAACACAGGGCTGGGAGTGGTGGGGGTGGGGGCATAACTCATACCTGAAATGTCAGTAAAGGCTTTCTCGAGTGGGTGATGATACCTGTAAGCTGAGCAGGAGCCAGCGGGAAAGGGGTAAGTGGACAAGGAGGGCGGGGAGAATGTTCCAGGTAGAACAGCAGGAGAAAGGCCTAGAGGCAAAAAGAAACCATGTCATTTGAGGAACTAAACATGAGCATGGCTAGACCGTAAAATCAGGTTGGCAGTGTAGGGTTGGGCGGAAGGTAGAAGTCAGATTTTCAGATGCCTTCTAGACCATCGTATAAGGTTTAGACCAACTTACTGGCAATTGGGAGCCATGGAAGGATTTAGAGCAGGGGAATAACCAAATGTGCATTCAGGGAATAAAATGGCACGGCAGGGAGCAGGGAGATCAGACGGGGCTACGGCAGTGACTGTGGGGACAGCAGTGGCAGCAGGCAGGGGAGACACTGAACGGATATTTAACAGGTGGTAGCAGCAGACCTGGGTGTGGTGGGTAACAGTGGACAGAAGGAAGGAGTGCCAGGAATCACAGTCTGTTTCCCAGTTTGGACCATTGGGGGGAGGAGGGTGTCTTGAATGTACCAGGAGGAGAGGGGGAAAAAGAAAGTTCAGAATGAGAAGCTGACGAGTTCTGTTTTGAGCATGTGGTGTGGGAGATGCTTGTGGGACAGTCGAGTAGAAGGATCTAAAACTCAGGAGAGAGGGCTGCACTGGGGACAAAAACATGACATCAACATCCTATGGGCCATGATGGTTAAAGTGGGCAGATGGAGGAGAGGCTAGCAGAGGGGAGAGAGGGCCCTGAGGACAGCATCACAGTCATCAAGCGGCCCACTCATGGTCTAGCAATGACGGAAGGACTGCTTTGTTCCAGACACTGTACAAAATGCTTGACACATGTATCTTTGTGATCCTGCAAAGCAGAGCTCACCCACTTTACAGATGATGAAATGGAGGCTCAAAAAGTGGTTTGTACTCATGTCCAGCTGAGTCTGAGTTCCCTCCCTTCCCAAACTGCTGCCCTCTGACCCCCAGCCTCACCGTATGAGACGAGGAGGTCACAAACGTTATCTTGCTTTGAGAATCATGCCCAAGGAAGAGCTCTGACGGCGGGGCTTCCTAGCATCATGTTAACTTCGATTTGCATCGCAACCCCCAGTTTGCAAATTAGATAATACTCCAGTGTTATCATAGCAGATGCTCACAGCATCCCTCTGAGGGGAGCTTTGTTATAATCCCCATCTTACAAGTAAGGATGCCCAAACTTAAGGTCATTTGCCAACAGCCACATAGCCGCTAAATGGCAGAGCCAGGTCCAGAATGTGTCTGTCTGTCTTGGGCAGGGGAGATGCTGAAATCACAAGACTGACTCCACCTCATGGCGTGCCACTTTCCGAGCCTATTTCTCAGAGCTACAGCACCATCTAGTGGCTGATATTAGTATTCCGCTCCCATCATGCTTGCCCGCGTAATATTACATAACCTGCCAAAAAGGAAGGCAGCAAGTATTACCAGCAGCAAGACCTCCTCTGCTTAGGTGGTCTTTATTTATGCAAACAAAAGAAGGTTTTATACTACTGCAATATGTTAGGGACTAAGGGGAGGCAAATACATCACCTCCCAGCTCCCACAGAAGAGCCACAGGGAGAAATTTAGAGGCTTTCGTCTTGGTATTCAAATTGGTCATCTTGGTGGGGGTCAGAGCCAGAGCTTCAGTAACACTACATTTTTAAAACCATTTACATCATCCAAATGGCGAAATTAACTATGCCCAAATCTTTCCAAAGACGTGAAACTCTTACCAAAGATATAAAATTTTCTCACAAAGAATTCGAGACGAGTTTTGTGGAAGGGAAGACACCCCCCAAGGTCAAGCAGTTAGAGGACATGACCCAGTTTAAGGTGTTTCACGAGGCACCTTCATTTCCAAAGTCCCAAGAACCTAAGAACAGAGGTGGAAAAGAAAAACTGGCAACTGGGGACACTTTCACCTTTACATGATTTGAAGACGTTCGTGGGAACAGGTGTGTGAAGGTGCAGAATGATTCACACTGATTGGAAAACAAGTCTGGGAGGTGGCAACTGGGAGGCGGGAGCTGAGGGAGGGAGATGTGCAGTGTGGTGGGTGGAAGGTGGGGAGGCAGCTCATGGATGTTTGGGGAATGTTTGAGCCAGGTGAGACCTTGTCATCTACTTGAGCTCGAGTAGCACCTACCATGTGCCAGGCCACGTGAGAGATGCCGGAAGTATAAAAATAGAGACACCTTGACACGATGCTCCAGGACTGTGCAGAAAGGTCCTATAGTATGATGGTTAGAGAGAAGGTTCTGGTGTCAGACTGAGAATTCAGATGCTAACTGTGCTCTCACCAGCTGTGTGACCTTGGGAGGTGTCTTCACTTCCACATACCTCATCTGTAAAATGGGTACACCACTAAGGAATCAATGAGACAGCATGCGTAAAGCATCCAACTCCCAGTAAGAACTCAATCAATGTTAGTTATGACAACATGGGGGTGTTGACAGAGAAAGTGGTGCAGACAGCGCACACAGAAAGCCACCTTCCCAATCTGGCAACTCAAGGCAGGTGTATCAGGCAACGTCTTTAGACCCATGCGATGAAATCACATTCTGGCTAATTTAACCCTGAGTTTTTACACGGCTACCTCCAAGAACATGAAGGGCTGATTGCCAAAGTCTAGGTCACATTATCACATGCAAGCTGCAAGAAAGCTTAAGAAGTTAAGTTCTGATTTTTCCAACTTTTATAATAGGAGGAGGATTAATCTCATCAAGTATAAGAGTCTCAAAAAAAAAAAAAAAAAGGAAAGGATTTCAGATGCTAGCCACAAGAAAATAGGTAAAAGTGTCCTCTAGAGAAAGCTCCCTGGGATAAGTACCAGCTTAGCTGAGTCAAACCCAATCCACATCCCATATTTTACCACTGAAGAAACTGAGAGGAAGACTCTTCCAAGGCCACAAGCTTTGGAAAGAGGAGAGGACAGGGCTGGGAATGGGAGCAGCGGGGTTCAGGAGGGGACCCAGAGGAGATCTTTGATGAGGTGGCGAGAGGAAGATGCTGAAAGCCTCAGCCAGAAGTTGCTGCTGGGTCAGAAGTGGTGGCAGCAGGGGAGAAGCGTGAACAGCGTTAATCTCCAAGCCTGGGAAGAAGCTGGGACCCAGCAGAGGAGGGTGGTGTATGATAAAAGATCTGTCTTGTTTTTATCCCCAGTTCCAGGGACAGAGCTTCTAAACCCTTGGAAGTTCCCAAATGAGAGGACTATCTTTGTCCTTCATGATGGGGCCCTCAGAGTATTACCATTTGCAACAGCTTGGATGGACCTAGAGGGTATTATGCTAAGTGAAATAAATCAGAGAAAGACATGCCATACGATCTCACTTATATGTGGAATCTAAAGAACAAAATCAACAACAACAACAAAAACACCAAACAAAACAGAAACAGACTCATAGATACATAGAACACATGATGGTTACCAGATGGGAGGGGGCTGGAGGGCTGAGTGGGGGAAAAAAGTCAATCCCTGAACTGTTGGATTGATGAGCACAAGGAGCCATTTTTTCCGGAATTGTTGACTATAAGGATAAAAATAAGCCAAGAGTTTCTGAAAACCACCACACACAGAGAGACTGCCAACAAAGAGAGGAAAACCAAGCTGAAAAATGCAGTAACCGAGATGATAAACACTGGTTACATCATTTGAACACCTGGATCGAATTAATGTAACAAGAGAGAGAAAAGGAACGTATGGACAAGCATAGCCAAATTCTAGACACCCCTGAGGAAGCACCCATCCTCCCTCAGCTGGTAGGGCAGTAGTGGGGGGGAAGGGGAGTTTATCATGAGATACATCATGCAGGTAAAGCTAAGAGAAAATCCTGAGTTAAACCCACAATATCAATCAAGAGGAAAAGGCTTAAGAACACAGATGTTTTATCACTCAGCTTTGCAGCAGGTGTGAAAGTGCCCATTTGGATTTAAAAGAGCATGAAATAAATGTAAGGTAGGGGATGTTATCAGAGCCAACTCTCGTGTGTCTACTGTGAAAAGAGGTTCTGGGTAAGTGAGCGTCTTAGCTCCACAGTCTCCAAAATGGGGAGGTGGGGGTGGGTGGTACATAAGATGACCCATTGGAGACCAGAAGAAAATACTGGGATGTATATTTATAGCTATCTTGTTTTATTTTAGTACATGCTATATACTCGTAGACAATGCTATAGTACTTTCAGGTGTACAACAGAAAGATTTGCTATAAATATATATTGTGAAAGGATCACCACAGTAAGTCTAGCTCACGTCCCTCGCCACACATAGTTACAATTTTTTTTCCTGAGATGAGAGCATTTAAGATCTACTCTCTGAGCAACCTGAAAATACAGCAGATCCCCAGTGGATGCCTGAAACCGCAGCGAGTACTGAACCCTACATATTCTGGGTGTTTTCCTCTGCACACAAACCTTTTCATGTAAAGGAAGCACGTCACAGCTTCCCTCTGCCATGTCGGGATTGCCAGCCTCACCACTCTTGTGCTTTGGGGCCACTATTAAGTAAAATAAGGGTGACTTGAACACAAGCACTGTGGTACCCCGACAGTGGATCTGATAACGCAGCCGGCTACTAAGTGACAAGGGGTGGGAGTGTACACAGCATGGACGTGACAAAGGCAGGAGTCACGTCCCGGGTGGGTCGGAGCGGGACAGTGCGAGATTTCATCACACTACTCAGTGTAGCACGCTATTCAGAATGGCACGCAATGTAAAACTTACAAATTGCTTATTTCTGGAATTTTCCATTTAATATTTTCAGGCCGTAGTTGACCGTAAGCAACTGGAAACTTGGCAAGAGAAAGCACACGTAAAGGGGGACAACTGTATACACTCCAGTATTGTGAACTATAGTTACCATGCTGTACTTCGTATCCCCAGGACTTTACCTTATAACTGGAAGTTCGTACCTTTGGGCCACCGTCACTCAATTCCACCCTCTGTATCTGTGAGTTCGGTTTTTTTCAATGCATCTTCTAAAATCTCCTGCCATGTTAATTCTAGAACACTGGGCATGCCTCTGAAATCGGCGTTGCTCTCTCTGTACCCCAGTGATGCTCTCGGGTACCGGGAGATTTGCCACTTGAACTTGCACTAAATCTCCAGACACCGGCTTTTCTCACTAACCCTTCCTCGGCCTCCCCTTGGCTCTCTGGCTTCTCTCCAACCAAACTGGGCTTGCCAAGAGAAACAATGGGCCAAACTCATTCAGTTAGAAAGGTACTTTTACATAAAGTTGTTTTCTTTATACCTTTGTCGCAGTTTAATGGTCACATTTCCAAATGGCTGAGACTACCCGGAAGTCAGATGGCCCAGCACCTGAATGAAACAGCGAGAAGCAACACTCCGCAATGTCTTTTAGTCATCGCCATGAACGGGCTCTTCCGAGCACCTTCTAATCATCTCTCTTAGCCATGATAACAAAGGGTTGATGCGTCAGGGGATCCTAGAGGCTAATAATCCACCTCCAACAAGTTTTACTTAGGGCGACACAGCTTTGCCGAAACGGCGGCAGCTTCTCCCTGGTGAGCAGTCCCCACCGGCGAGGGATGAAAACGTACACAAACCATAAACTTCATGCTTTCTTTTTCTTTATACCAGAACTCATAAGAGGATCCCATCACGCATCCAGCAACTCTAGGGCATCTGAAATGCCGTCTCATTTATATCCCTATTACTTACACTGTACGATTTCAGAAACCACTGATGATATAAAGCAGTTTCCTTTTCCTTCTCTCTTCTCCAAGCTAACATCATTTCACATTTCCAGAAAACTGACCTGTGAACAGTAGGACGGCTGAGTAGGGCCAGCCAGGAAATGGGCCAGATGGCAAGATTGAGCTCTTTTCTCTGATGGGACCTCAGTTTCCGCATCTGTAAAATGAGAGGGTTAGATCATGAGGTTCCCCAAACAAACATTTCTACAAACTAGGCAAGTAATAAGAATAAATGAATGGGACTGGTGTAATATAATGTGCCTGTCCCCTTTGACAGGCATTTAGTGAGAAAGGCACTGGGAGTGGACAGATAGATCAGCTGTGGTCCTTCCTTGGTGATGCTCTTGGCCTTGGGAGGGAAGCAAGTACATGGACAGGTACCAACAAATATGATAAAAGCTATGTTCAAAGTACCATGTGAATCCATAGGCAGGTTGAACTAACTCTTCCTAGATAAATCCTGGAAGGTTTTAGAAGGAGAAGCCATTTGAGTTGGGTCTTGGAAAGGAAAGTGTTTTCTAAAGAAGTGGAAAGAGAAGGAGTGACATTCCAGGTAAAGGAAAACATCTGAGCAAAGGCACAGAGATCTGAAAGACAAGGACGTATTTGGGAGAAAAGAAGGATGTTTGTTACAGATGGAGGTTCCACGCATGAAGAGATGGTGAGAAGACAGTCTAGAGCGGGGAGCTGGAACCCAATCACAGAGGCCCTTGTGGACTTATTTTGAAAGTAATGAGGAACCAGGGACATGTTTCAAAATGTTGAGAGCTGGGACATTTACATTCCAGAAGCTTCATTCTAGCTGCAGGGTGGAGGATGGGTTAGAGCCTCACTGTGCAGGAGGGTAGTCGTTACTCAAGTCACAGTTCCTGAGCATATCAAATTCGGCTGGTCGAAATGGAGACATCTTGTAACCATAAAATACACATGGCTCTTTGAACACTTATATGAGAAAAGAAATGTAGAGTATCTCGCTAATATTTCTTAATATTGATTACATATCCAAAGGATAATATTTTGGGTTTGTTGGGTTAAATAGAATATCGTATTGAGATTTAATTCATCTGCTTCTGTTTGCTCTTTTAATGTGATTCGTAGAAACTTTAAAATTACATACATCTGTGGCATGCATGATAATTCTATTGGACAGAGTTCAATGAGAGGCCCTGAAACCGAAGGCAAGAAGACCAATGAGGAGACTTTGGAAATGCCCAGTAGAAAACGCGAGAGAAGAGGCATCTGCAGGGAGGTGGATGGGGCCAGAGCATCAGAGGGAGACACTCAGGCCTGTGTTGCAGGGTGTAGTGCAGTGTTGCAGTTGCAATGTTGTACATTAAGAGCACGGACTCTGGGACCAGAGAGCCTGGTTCTAATCCTGGCTCTGACATTTACCGCCTGTGTGACCTTGGGTAAGTCAGTTAACCTGTCTGCTGTGCTTCGGTGCCTTCAACTGTCCAATGTGGGAAGTCACAGCATCTGCTTCAAAGACTTGTGAGGATGAAATGAGTTCATTCATAAGTCTCACACTCAACACTTGAGTATCTGGGGCGTTCTTACAACTCCGGATGCAGATATCCTGATTTCATTGGTGCAGGGTGTGGCCTGAGTGTCAGGACGTGTCTAAATCACCCAGGTGATTGGAACATGCAGCAACGTTTGTGAACCACTGACTTAGTATAGGTAGAGTGCTTAGAACAGTGTCTGGCACAGTATAACCAGGATTTAAGTGTTTGCTGTTATTATACTTTTAATGTCTTGAGCAATTTATAATACATTTAAAATAACAACTGACAGCCTACTATGTGCCACTAAATGCCATTACAGGAGCAAGACGTCTTCCAAGTTAATTCACAGAGCTCACGCTGAGCATTTCAACACCTCCTCCCTGGTAAATACAGGTAAGCCAGTTGGAGATCAGGGTTGGCTCTGACAGCTCATTCAGCAGTTCCTGCTTTGCAAAGCCTCAGTCAGTGAAATAATACAGCCCATTTCCCAAAACACTTAACTTCAACAGCAAGGTTTTAGTGTTTGGCAACACCCAAGCAGAATGCAATTAAGCCTTGGAGCTCTGCACTGAGTGTCTGCCTACCAGCTGCAGCCAAATGGGAATGGAGTGAGGTGGGGCTCCACTGGGTATGGACTAAGCCCATCTGTGTCTCAGGCCCCCGTGGTGGGAGACACCTCACTGAGACCTGGCTGAAAATGGTGAGGGACCTTGAGAACTCAGATGGTCATCAGAGAAGGAGGCATGGCTGGGCCGAATGAGGACCGGAAGCAGAGAGCTAGTCAAGTCATGAAGAAGGGTCCTACTCTCTTGGACAGAGCTGGAAGAATTGAAGCTGTCTCGTTTCTTATTCAGTTGAGCACCCACATTGTCTCCGGCCCGATGGATGCTGATTCAAACAGTAATCACTGTTAACATTTACCGGGCACTTACGATGAGCCAGGCACTATCATAAGCACTTTACATGCATCATTTTTTCAAATATCCATAACAATTCTATTATCATCACTGTATAATGAGAAAACGGGGGCTCAGAGAGGTATGGTGATTTGGTAGCAAGTGATGGAATCCCAACTCAGACTAACTTAGACTAGAGGGGAGTTTGTTGCCTCGAGGAATACAATATAAGGCTGAAACAGCAAGCTATGGGGGGACAAAGCTGCATTTGGCTCTCTGATGCAACTGGCACCAGGGGCTCTTTCTTTGTCCCTCCCCTCTTCTCTCTGCATCATTCATACCCTATGCTGCTGCATGCCCACTTCTTACACAGACAGCAATATGCTTTCTGGCTTCCCCCAGACTCTCCTCCTCTGTTCTGGTTTTAAAAATCCTAGGGAAAAGCTCTGATTGGCTCAGCTTGGGTCAGCTGTCCACCTTGAACCAATCAGCAGTGACCAAGAGAGTGAAATGGAAGAAACATGGCAGATCGTTCAAATCACAAGGGTTGGAGTTGGGGGAAGAGAAAAGGAAAACATTTTCTCAAAAGAAGGGTGATAGATGTTCCCAGAAGAAAGGAAAAACAGCCTCTCATAGTCCACTACTTCCAAGAATGAAAGCCAACAAGGCTTTTAAGGAGGGAGGAAAATGATTCCTCCTTAAGGTTATACCACTCTGAAATTCCTTGGAGAATCTGGAGTTCAGACCACCTATGACAGTTCAATTCAGTTTAACATTAATTGAACTTTCATGGTATACTAGCATTATGTTGCAAGGTGGCACGTAATGAGCTCAATAAGTATTTGTTGAATGACTAATACAAAGATGAATAAGGTATGTAGGGTCCCTCTGCCCAAAGAATTTACAACCTAGTAGGGGCTGAAGGCAAGGAAACAGTGCAAAAGGAACATAGCGCTCAAAAAAATTAAAGATCACGTCGATTTGTGAACAAATGGAGGGACAACAAGAAAAGTCACCAAGGAAGGTGGTACCATTTACGATGGGCCTTGAAAATGGAACAGGGTTTCAACAGAGGGAAATGTAAAAGTATCCACCAAGGAATGTAAATTCATACAGCTGCTATGGAAAACAGTATGGAGGTTCCTCAAAAAAATTAAGAATTACCATATGACCCAACAATCCCTCTCCTGGGTATCTACCCCCAATAATCTGAAAACATTTATCCACAAAGATATTTGTGCTCCGATGTTCACTGTAGCTTTATTTACCGTGGCCAAGACATGGAAACAACCAAAGTGTCCTTCAACAGATGATTGAATAAAGAAGTTGTGGTATATATACACAATGGAATACTATTCTGCCATAAGAAAAGATGAAATGCTGCCATTTGGGACAACATGGATAGAGCTTGAGATTATTATGCTAAGTGAAATAAGTCAGACAGAAAAAGTCGAGAACTATATGACTTCACTCATATGTGGGATATAAAACTGAAAGCAACAAAGGAACAAGACAAACAAAGAAAAAAAACCTCATAGACACAGACAACAGTTTAGTGATTACCAGAGGGGAAGAGGGGAAGCGGGTGGTAGATGAGGGTCAAATATATGGTGATGGAAGGAGAACTGACTCTGGGTGGTGAACACACAATGTGATATAAAGATGATGTAATACAGAATTGTACACTTGAAATCTATGTAATGTTACTAACCATTGTCACCCCAATAAATTTAATTTAAAAAAGAAGAGTGCCCACCCCCCGAGAAGAGCAAACTGTGAGCCAATGAATGGAGGTAAGGACGGGGAAGCCATGCTGTTGGGTTTGGTTTTATTGTGGTAAAACATAGATAACATAAAAGTTTCTGTTTTAACCATTTTTAGGTGGACAATTTATTGGCATTAATCACACCGTTGTACAACCATCATCACGACAGAACTTTTTCAACACTCCAAACAGAAACATTAAGCAATAACTTCCCATGCCCTGGAACATGGCAGCCTCTAGTCCACTTTCTGTCTCTATGAATTTGCCCATTGTATGTATTTCATGTAAGTGGAGTCATATACTATTTGTCCTTTTGTGTCTGGCTTATATCACTTAGCATCAGGTTTTCACAGTTCATCCATGTTGTAACATGGACCAGAACTTCATTCCTTTGTATGACTGAATGATATTCCATTGTATATAATGATACTCCATTGTATATAATGATATTCCATTGTATACATATATATGTGTGTATATATATATGGAATATATATCTGTGGAATATATATACACCACATTTTGTTTATTCATCCAGTGGTGGACACTTGACTTATTTCCATCTTTTGGCTATTGTGAATAATGCTCCAATGAATACTGGCATACAAGTATGTGTTCAAGTCCCTGTTTTCAATCCTTTGGGTATGTACCTAAAAGAGGAATTGCTCGGTTGTGTAGTTATTTTAAGTTTAGCTTTTTGAGGAACTGCCAAACTGTTTTTCACAAAGACTGCACCATTTTATATTCCCACAGGCGACGTATGAGTGTTCTAATTTCTCCACGTCCTTGCCAACACTTGTTATGTTCATACAGATATATATGTATACACACACACACACACACACACACACGGTGTCAAAAAGTGTATAGACATTTTTAGAAAGCAAAAAAAATTATCAAAATTGTAATACTCTATATTTGATCCCCCTTACCCTCATCTCCCACCCCCCATCCCCCACCCCCCTTACCCTCTGGCAACCACTAAACTATTATCTGTGTCTATGAGTTTCTGTTTCTCATTTGTTTGTCTTGTTCTTTTGTTGTTTTTGGTTTATATACCACACATCAGTGAAATCACATTTAATTAAAAAAAAATTGTAATACTCAATATATATTGATAACAAAAGATAAGTACAAGTCATGTTTGACGTCTGCAATGACAAGAGGTGCTCAAAGTGGTTCCCATCAGCGTCCAGACACTTCTGATGATGGCGAACGACTGCTTGAGCAACGACACACTAGAAGCAACCTAAGCGACGTACGTGCCGTCATAAGGACACACAGTGTGGTACAGCCTACATGATTACCTGCTCTCATCCGTAAGCTAAAGGTGCCGATGAATAAACGATGAAACAGGAAGATGTTCACAATATAGTCAGTGAACAAAAAAAAGGTCACAACACAGAACATCCATCATGATCCCATTTTTTAGGTAGATGGTTAGATATGAAGGGAAAGAGGACAAAAACTGAGGCAAAAAACACCTTGAAAAGCGTGCACATGAAAATGTGAGTAACGATCGTCTCTTGCTAAACTCGCCTCCTACCCATTTGCGCCATGCCCTTATCACCGTCTGAAAATATCTTATTCATTGCTCATCTGTTCATAAGTTCCAGGAAAGAGGAAGTCTGTTTCATTCTCCCTCTATTCCCAGAATCTAGAATCTAGTCATAAGAGAAGCTCCATAGATTATTTTTAAATCAAATCTCTGTGATTGAATCCAACTTTTCCCCTCTCACCTATACTTTTTAAACATATACAATGAATTTGTGACTTTCATTGTAAGAAGAAATAGCAAAGAAGAGAGACACAAACAGGCATCATTCTTACCGCTGCCAACACCATCGCCACCACCTCTGCCCATGCCACTGGTTCTTTGATCACGGCTGTTAATCCCCAGAAGGACCTTGCAGCCAGCAGCTCACCAAACACCATTACTGCAACACCAAGGTGCTTTGCTCAGCCGGTGAAGCCACCCAATGCCTCTCTTTCCTTCCTCTGGCTTCCTGGTCTCCACTTTATCCATCTGAGCCCACTCAGCACAAGTGGTGTGATTAACACCATCACACCCCCATGGGCTCAAGAGCCCAGAATAACCGGCCACCCGTAGGGCATACACTTGGGAGAACATTTCCAGGAAGTAGAGGTCACCAATCTATACCCACACTTGTCCTGTCTTCAGCCCCTCACTTTCTTTGTCCCCAATCCTGTGGACTATAGAAATCATTATGAAACACGCGAGCTGGCCAACGTTGGAACAGGAACCCAGACTGTCGGCAAGGAAAGAGGGCAGCCAAGTGCCCACTTGGAGATTCATCTCACAACTTTGGGATTAGCGCCTGCTTTCGGGTCCAGGAATCCCGAACCACAGACTAACCACCTCTGGGTTGGAATCCCTACAACGTGGGTAACAGTCACGGGTCACTAACAAGAAAGTACTGAAGTTTTAGAATAATTTAATATGTATAGTAATTGTACATAACTGATTATATATAGTAAATATGTTTGACTATATGATGTACTATATAAAGTACATATGAGGTCTGACAATTAAGTTCGCGAACTTGTTGCAACGCTGTTGCTAACCTTTTTTGATATCAGAGGGATTATTCATGATGAATTTGTACCAACTGGAAAGTTAACCAAGTTTACTATTTGGAAGTGCTGAAAAGGCTGCGTGAAATAGTTAGACGACTGAACTTTTCACCAACAATTCATGGCTCTTGCATCACGACAATGCACCAGCTCACACGGCACTGTCTGTGAGGGAGTTTTTAGCCAGTAAACAAATAACTGTATTGGAACACCCTCCCTACTCACCTGATCTGGCCCCCAATGACTTCTTTCTTTACCCGAAGATAAAGAAAATATTGAAAGGGAGATATTTTGATGATATTCAGGACATCAGGGGTAATACGATGACAGCTCTGATGGCCATTCCAAAAAGAGTTCCAAAATTGCTTTGAAGGGTGGACTAGGCTCTGACATCGGTGCATAGCTTCCGAAGAGGAGTACTTGGAAGGTGACCATAGTGACATTCAGCAGTGAGGTATGTAGCACTTCTTCTAGGATGAGTTCGCGAACTTAATTGTCCGACCTCATATATATTTATATAGTACTATGCACTACATATATTATACATGCTATGTAAAATTACATACATCATCATTATATTTTACCATATACACCTGTTTGTGTAGATAGAGTACATTCAATCATTCATTTATTCATTTATGCTATGAAACTGGACCCCTGATGTTGTACCATCTTGTAGGCTTAAAGTGGAAGACAAACCCCTATTTTAAAGCCATCAGTATTTTTTCAGTTGCTCCTCAGATAGAGGTTAACCTCATCACAGGAAGAAGAGGAGGGAAGCCTCCTGTTTGTTTGGGGAGAATCACGCTTGGGGCCCTCAATTTAGCAAAGCGAAGCAAAGGCCTCTTCTGAAAAGAACATCAGTGAGGGCACAGATGCATCTCTCTAAAGATACTTCTGGGTCCTCATGGAAGGAAGGATTCTCCTCTCTCTCTGCAACAAAGTGGGAGTTGGGGACTTTGACCCTGATTTGGGGAAGAGATGGTCAGATGCAACACCGATTGTGGGAAACAGGCTGACCCCACAATACGTGGCAACAGAGGGGGGCAGCAGTTGGAATGCCCATGAGTACGATGGATGAACCCTGGGGGTTACCCTTTCTATGATATACTTTCCTCCTCTGACTTCCAGGCTACCAGGCAGCCAGTAAAAGGTTTTGGGCTATGGCAATAGGATGTCCCACAGGTAACTTAGGAGCTGGAGCCCAGAGAAAGACCATTAAAACAGATCTGAGGAACACGGCATTCCTTAGGGACTCCCCGCAGAAATACCTGGGAAGGGCAGCCTGGTACATGACTGCAATTCCAGTGCCTCAAGAAGGAGAAGAACTCAAATAATTGCAATGCAATCATTAATGGAAGATGGAGAATCACTCCCAGGACATCCGGGTTACAACAAACTCACCAGAATTGGCGATCAATTATGTGTTCAGAACTAGAAAGATAATGGTGAGCAAAATGGACATGGTCTCGAACCTCACAGATATGACAAATATTCAACAAATATATACAAATATGAAGTTGAGTCTGTGAAAGTGTCAGCCAATTTTTTCTGTAAATGGCCAGATCAGAAATACTTTAGACTTTGTGGGTGATATGGTATCTGTCACAACTGCTCAATTCTGTCACTGTACTGGGAAAGAAGTCACAGACAAGGCAGAGGAAAACAGGCACTGCTGTGCCCTAATAAGGCTTTATTTATGTGCACTGAAATTTGAATTTCAGACAATTTTCACATGTCACAACATGTTTTTTCCAACTACTTAAAAATGCAAAAATATATACAAAAATAAGTGACAGGCTGGCCCGTGCCACTTTTCGTTTTTTTAGTTTGTCTACCCCCAGGTTGTAGGGTGAGCCTAAAATATACAGAATAATAATTTAAAATAGCATATGGTTTTGAGAAATTGCAAAGCATCAGGTACTATGTTAAGTATGCGTCACTATTACACTATTACACTTACAAGTTGGCTTTCCAGGGGACTTTCTTGAGTGGGAAAGAAGTTCTTTTCCAAGAACTTAGCGTAACTATGTCACCCTATGAACACCATCCATTATATCTGTCTCTTATTAAAGAAAGTGTTGAAACAGCTGCCCTCGCCACCTCCTCTCTAACTCACCAAATTCAAAGCAAGACGGAATCATTAAGTCCAATCTTGTTACTTTATAAAAGAAAATGAGTCTTGGAGGGAGTTACAGAAAATGCACCCAAACACAGCAGCCCCCTGTCACCTCTCCTGGCTCAGTTTACCACCATTTCCCCCCATCATCCCGTGACCATCCAACGTCCAGTCACAAACTGGCAAATGGGATCACAGGAAATCAGATGGCCTAGCAACACCAGAGCGTCCTGCTCAACAAGGGAATATTTGGTTAAGTGTGACTCTGTAGGGGGAAGAGACGAATTTAACAGGCAGCTGGGCAGAAAGCACTGCTGTTTATTGATGGAAAACTGTCTGCGAGAGTAAGAGCTCTTTAAAGACCTTTGAAGATATTTGGCAAGTCCCAATCCCAAAAGCTGCTGTGTGCTAAGAAAAGACCCATGGGTCTCTGACAACTGAGCAGCCAAAGGTTACCTCCCCAGACGCCTCTTAAGGGAGCAGCATGAAAAGTTCCCCATCCCAGGAGCATGCGTGGGCATGAGCTACCACGTCTTTAAGAGATGCCCGTCCTCCAGATGTTAGTCCAGCCCTCCACCCCAGTCCTGTAGCATCTCCTTTAGAGCGATTTGCACAGTTGTCATTAGTTATTTGCATGTATTTTACACCCACAAGTTCCAAGCAGTTCCAGGCACATGATAAAAATGTCTTGACCACAATAAGGTATCACCTCACACCTATTAGGATGGCTACTATCAAAAGAAACTGAAAAGAACAAGAACTGGTGAGGATGTGGAAAAACTGGACCCCTTATGCATGGTTGGTGGTAGAATAGTGCAGCCGCTAAGGGGAAAAAAAGTATGGCAATTCCTCAAAAAATTAAAAATAGAATTATCATATGATCCAGCAATTCCACTTCTGGGGATATACCCAAAAGAACTAAAGGCAGGGTCTCAAAGAGATATTTGTGCATCCCTGTTTATAGTAGCACATTCACAACAGCCAAAAGGTGGAAGCACCCCAAGTGTCCATTGATGGATGAACAGATAAATAAAATGTGGTCTATCCACATAAGGGAATATTATTCAGCCTTCAAAAAGAAGGCAATTCTGACACAGGCTACAACGTGGATAAATCTTTTTTCTTTTTTTTTTTGTCTCCGCCCTGGATAAATCTTGAAGACATTAAGTGTAGGTGAAATAAGCCAGTCACAAAAAGACAAATACTGCATGATTTCACTTACATAAAGCACGTAGTCAAACTCATGCAACCAGAAAGTAGAATGGCTGTTGCCAGGGGTGGGGGGCGGGGAAATGGGGAGTTGTTTAATGGGCACAGAGTTTCAGATTTGTGAGATGAAGAAGTTCTGGGGACCCGTTGAACAATATAAATATACTTAAGACTACTGAACTGTACACTTAAAAACGGTTAACTCCGATGGTACCCCAATACCAAATGGTTGAAAATATTTACAGCTCAGAAACAATTTCATGCTCCGTTTCCTGGAACTGCGCTGCCTTGTTCTGGTTTTTGTAAAGAAAACAAGCAAACGGAGCACCTCATAGTGCAAATCATAAAACAAAAGGATGTGTGCTTCATTACATACACTTTGCAAAAAAGATCAAAGGGACAGAAAGAAGACAAAGAAGTGGACGGGATTTGTGGGGAAGGCAGTAGATGGGGATAGAAAGAAAAGGGTCCCACATGGGCTCTACTGACAGTGGTTCTAAATTTCAAACACCCACTTTCACTGTTACTCAAAAGAACCATAGATATTTCCTTACCAAAAGCATGTTGTGTCTTCATTGGCCAAAAAGATCCAGGAAAGTTTTAATCCTTAATGCATGAAAATTTCCCAGGAGCCCCAGAGGAGCCTTTTTGTTGGGTTGTGATAGAAAGCCCACCCCTTCATGTATAATTGAAGACATTTAGGACAGCATTACAACCCTTTCTGCTTATCCACGGAGCTGCCTCCAAATCCTCGCTAATGTGCAGTTCTCCCAGGAAGCTCTTCTGAGCAATTAAAAATGGCTACTCTGCTGCCTAGCGAGAGTCTGAGCTCATCCCGGCCTTTGCATGGATTGCAACAGCACATTTAGGAGTTTCTGACTTCAACTATAATCATTCTACAAACTTTTCTCAAACTGCACTTGCTAAATATGTAGGTGAGGCTCATTAAAATTTGTTCCCAAATAACACAAACGACATGATTGTTTTTTGAGAAGTATTTCCTTTTCATTTATCCAGTTGATTTCTAATTTGCCAAGTGTAGGAAGTAAAACTATGTTATGTGTGGTCCCTACCCCACAGGAACAAATCTGCTTCTGAAGAGTTAGTGCTGGAATCCCGATCTTCCACACAGAAGACCTACTTTAATTTATAGCAAATACTGTACAGAATGAGGTGTTATTTTGCATCACAACTGGGATATACACAGTCTCCAAAAATGGAGGGCAGACATGGTTCCTTATCACATGGTGTAGTTTAAAGCGGTGTTATTCAATGGGTGGTCCACAAACCAGTATTACCAGGAGCACCAGAGAGCTTGTAGAAATAAAAAAATAAAATAAAATAAAATAGAATACAGCAAACAACAACACTGCTGTAGAGCAGTAATGTTCAGCTGGAGTGACTCTGCCCCCCAGGAGAGAACAGTGGATGTCTGGAGGCATTTTGGGTTGTCACAGCGGGGGGTGAGGGTGCTACTGGCATCTATCTGGTGGCTAGCGATGAGGGAAGCTGCTGAACGTCCTGCAATACACAGGGCAGCTCCTCCACAAGAAAGAATTCTCCAGTCCCAAATGTCAACAGTGGCGCTCTTGAGAAACTCTGATTAGAGGAAAGTGAACTAGAAATAGTGCGGTGGGAGCAGGGAGAGTAAAAATGAAGTGTTTTAAGCTGGGAAGGAATAGAGGAAAAAGGAGGAGACAAGAAAACATTGGCACAAGAGTTAAGGAATTTGGGCCGTGATCGTGGGGACTGTGCACCCTCAGAGAAGTCACTTACCCTCTCTCCATTTCATTTTATACATCTATAAAATGAAGGGGGAAAGACTGAACCAAATGAATGGGATTCCTAGCCCTAAGGTTCTTGTCCGAGTAGATGCATTGCAACTTAGGCAGTGCTGCCCAAGCTTGAGTAGTCCATAGCTCCCCTTCCCTATGGTTGCCATACCTGAGTGTCCTCTTGGCTATTTACGCGTTTTACTTTAATTAACGTATTTTAAGATGTGTTTTCAATGGAAATTTTAGGTCACTATTGTATATTTAAAGCCACTCCTACTTGCTGAAACTGGAAGTAAACACCATGAAAAGAAAACAATGTCTAGCTATTACCATTTTTTTCCCAAGACTTTGAGCCTGAGGCCAGGTTTTCCCTTGGTGAAACGGGAGATGAATGAGGGTTAGAGGGGTTCACGTCATGTTAGCACCGGCCTGAGACTCTCTGTGACACCCTAAGTGATTTTACATCCCACCAGTGATGCCTTCGTGCTTTGAAAGACAGTGGCAGGGCAATCGAGAGGGCAAACTTTGGAAGCAGAACCATTTGGGTCCCAGACTTATTATCGCCATGATTCACTGGCTGTGGGATGCTGGGGGGTTCCTAATAGGATCTAGGGTGTTATGGTAGGCAGCCCCTGAGATGCCCCCCCTGAGCTCCACCTTCAGGCATTTATCCCCTCCCCCTGACTGTGTGCTGGACCTACTACCTGCTTATAACTAATAGACTTATTGGGGGGATCGCTTTGAAAATTATATAAATGTCTAACCACTACGCTGTACTCATGAAACTAATATAAAATAATATTGAATGTCAAATGTAATTGAAAAATATAAGTGGAGTGAGATAATTAAAAAAAAAAAAACATTATTGGCTAAAATTTTGACATCCTGGAAAAAAAATTTGAGAAAATCTTCCAGAATATGAGGAAAAAAAGAGATGCAAAATATGGTATAAAAGCTAAGAGATATAAAGGTACAATTCAGGAGATTCAAAGTTCATCTAATAAAAGACCCCAAAAATAAGAATAGAAAATGCAAATGAGGAAATAATCAAGAAATAATAAAATCATCATCTCAATACATTCGGAAAGGCATTCAATAAAATCCAACACCTATTCATGATTTAAAAATCAATATACTAATGAACACTTTCTTAACCCAATATCTATTAAAACAAACAAAAACTAGAACAACTGATTATAAAACAACACTTTGAATTACCCAGGCTTACTGCTGTTTATTCTGACCAAATCTCAAAAAAAATACACATGCAAAATTATACCTTAAAGTTCTAATAAAACAATATGGGGAGCTCAGCCTACCAGTTTTTACCACATCATACAAAGTCACAGCAATACGAACCATGAAGTACTAGTATAGGAACTGGCTGCCAAACAAATCCAGAATCATAAACGCTTTGGAGAAACTAGCTCATTATTTGGACAAAAATGAAGTTGGACCCTTACCTCAGACATTGACAAAGGTGAACTCCAAATTCCTTGAGGACCTAAATGCCAAATGTGAGCCAGAAATCGAATACAAGAAATTGTCAGAGAATCTTTGTGTGGCCTCTAAATGAAGAAGGATTTATTAAATGAAATCCCAAATCTCATACAAAAAGTGGAAAACTGATAGTTCTGAATACATCAAAATTAAGAATTCCTGATTTTTTAAAAAAGCCACATAGTCAACAGGAAGATGGCATCCTGAGAGAAGATGCTTGCAACATATAAAACTGACAAGGGATTAACCCTAGAAAATAAAAGAAACTCTAAATAAACAAGAAAATGTGTAAACTCCAATTTTAAATATCAGGAAAAAAATGCTGACAATTTGCACGTGGGGAAACCTAAATGGCTGACAAATAAATGAAGATATGCCCAATCTCAGTAGTAATCAAAGAAATAAAAATTAAGACAATAAATGGCAATTTACTCCCATCAGACTGCAAAATAAGGTAATAACAGGAATCTCCACGCATTCCTGGTGGGACTGGAAATGGGTACCATCATTCTAGAGAACAACCTGGCACTTTTTGGTGAAAGTAAATCTATGTGTGCCCTAAGGCCTAGCAGCTCCTCTCCATAGAAACTCTCACACAGAACCGGAATCTGAGGATTCGTATTGCAACACTGTTGTGGGGAGCCAAAGACCACAGGCTGTCCATCAATGGGGGAAATGTCACCAGAAACAATAACAGATGCATGCTTTGGAATACTATGCAACAGTTGAAAGGAATTAACTAAATGTACATTCAGCTGCACAAATACATCTAAAAATCATGACCTTGTTTTTAAAAAGAAATAATGATATCGGTTGCACGAGAGTGTTTGTATCATTTAAACACATATATACACACAAAATAATAATATCCATTTTACAGTGATACACATGTACCCAGGCACATAGATCGAACACATGTGAATGGGTGCCTATGGCAGGGGCAGGATGGCAAGACACAGAAGTGGAGTGAGAATATGAGAATGGAGAGGTCAACAAACAAAACAAGGGTAGAGCCTTGAATGGGCCAATGATAATATACATAAAATGAACTGAGGAGTATAACTAATTCAGCTCTCTGGACTTGAGATCAAAATACCACGTCTCACAAGGAAGAAAACTGGGCCAAAAATAGCTAAGAGAATTTTGAAAAAGGAAAGCAAGGTGGTTGGGTTTGTCTTATCAAACATTAAGAGTTTTTATAAAGCTATAGCAATTAAGACGAGAGTGTAATAAAAACATATCCCAGGATGACAGCTATGTGGTGGGTATGGAAACAAATGGCCCAAATTAAAACAGGAAGTCAGAGAGCTCTAAAAAATAAATAATAATAATAATAATAATAATAATAGATAAATGATCTAATTATTGACACAGAATCTAGATGAACTTGATGAAATGGGATGGCACGTAATACAGGTAACAATAGCTATAGAGTTACTACAATACACTATGTCCTCTCCCCTTCCAATCCTCCCAACTTTTATTAAGTGTATCTCCTTTGATTCATTGTAATGGCACAGGATTACGTCCTCTATAAATCCAATCCCACAACTTGACTCTGCAGTAAATGATCTATAGTTTGCTGGGCCTGGAAGTAGAACATTCAAGATAGTCTGCCATGTCAGATGACAGGGGGGAGACAGGTGGAGAGTGGCTCTAGAGTTCAACAAAATATACCTAGCATCCCTTCTCCAGCCACCCCATCCAAAGTACCCCATGTCCCCAAGTCACTAGCACAATATCCTGTTTTATTTCCTGCATCACAGATTGTAAGTTGTCTTCTGTGTTTGTTCGTAAGAGTAGGTATTATGTCTCATTTGCCACTATGTCTCCAGCACCCAAACTAATGCCTGACACTGGTAGATTCTTGAATAAATATTTTTGAATGAATTAGACGACTTAACTAACAGAGTGTGATACAGGTGGACAAGACCACAACATCTGGTTTCCTTAATTCAGGTATCAAATGATATACTCCACACACAGAAACTCAGCTCTCCCT
The DNA here is from genome assembly GCF_036562045.2 of Rhinolophus sinicus. Classification (NCBI taxonomy): domain Eukaryota; kingdom Metazoa; phylum Chordata; class Mammalia; order Chiroptera; family Rhinolophidae; genus Rhinolophus; species Rhinolophus sinicus. Next base: position 27,149,225 of record NC_133765.1, on the reverse strand, counting down.
CTGTATCAACACATAAATACAATTCTTACCTATTCCACTTCAGTCTTCCTAACACCCTCTCCAGCCCACACCTGCCCATTTATTGCCTCCACTTCCCATTATTCCAGGTTGCAATTCCACCTGTCCACTTTCAGCCTTTCAGACCTTAAGTGCTTTGCAGTCCAGTTTCTTTGGAAATGATTCTGCATCAGGAGTCCACTCCTGGAGATTATACGTTTGGGGACCTCTAGTGCAGTCAAATAGAGACCTGCTTTGAATGTCTCCATTTCATCCCAAGAGGCCAAGGGACTGTCCTTGGTAGGGCGGTGAGAGAAGGAAGAAAGGGCCTCAGGTTTGTGAGCATCTCTAAAATTCCCTTCTTTCTTATTTCTAACACAAAAGATGACAGCGCTCCAAAATTACCCAACAAGAGAAAACCAGTTAAATTATCATAAAATTATTAAAGTCATCAGAAATGATTCGGCAGAGGATCACAATGTGGGAAGGGTTTAGCACAGAGCACTGAGCTTTTCTGAAAAGTCGAGACACAAAACTGTGCATACTATCATTGAAAGTGTGTAAAAACGTACCTGGACTAGAAGATAGAGGTAATGGAAGATGTCAATGGTTAGTCTACTGGGGTGTGAGTGATTTCTCATTATCGATAATTATATCATCTATAGCTATAGATATATCTAGATGATGGATGGATGGATGGATGGATGGATGGATGGATGGATAGATAAATCATCCAATCAGCAAAGTGATGTTATGGATACTGCCCTTCTCTGCTACAATGGAGGACAAATGGGAAGAAGATTGCATTTTAAGTCTGAGAACAATTGTGTTCTCTGTCCCTCTGTCCTGAAGTGGTCATATTAAAAGGAATGGCTTTAAATGCTTACAGTACACAATCTGTTTCCCCTCATACTCTCTCTCTCCTGTTTTGCATTTTCCCCCCTTGTGAGGGGATCCAAGTTGTTGGAAACTGGAAAGATAAATGGTTTTCTAATAATATTAGCCAAAAAGATACTGTTCTTTTGTAGCAAACCCCTGAGACCACAGCAGTTACTTTATGACTCCTAAAGGCTGGTACTTGAGACTAATGTGAAATTTGGCAGCAACCATACTCGACCTCTTCCCATTCCTAAAGATCTGGAATGTGTCTCTTGCATTTTCACAGATCAGCAGAATCTCGGTATCTACCAAGCCCTCTCTCCTTCCCTCTCCCTTCCTCCCTCTTTCTCTTTTGGAATCCTAGACATAGTAGCTAAGATTTAAAAGCATAGATTTCTAGTACATGCTTATAGATTCACTCCATTGAAGGTTATAGATTTGGAGATCCACGTGGCCTCATTGGGAGATTGTCCTTTGAATCCATTTCATTTCATCTCATGTGAATCATCTCATTTCTGTAGTCCACTGGATTTGTGATTGTTTCTTTGGCCTAAATTTTAATTTTACCTTCGGTACATATCTTATAATACAATGTCTCAGCCAGCCAATGCCAAGCTGGGTTTTCTCGTCCGTTGTAAAGCCAGATATCTACCCTTTGTAAGATCATGAGTCACAAAGAAGTGATCACATGTAGGTAATTTGGGTGCAAAAGATGTCCGTGACAACATTTTTCATAACAACAAAAACCCACTAAAAAACAACCTAGATACCTAATGATCAGGAAATGGTTACATAAATAACGTAACCATTACTTAATAGCCATACGACATTGAGTGAGAAAACGCAGGACACAAAACTGTATATAACCTCATTGTGTTGAAGAAAAGTATACACATATAGAAAGAACTGGAAGGAAATAACCCCTTATTTTTGTGGCGGTTACCACTGGATGGTAGAATCGAGGTGATATCGCTTCTCATTTATGCTTTTCTTCAAAGCATAAACAAATGAATGAATATATATTACTTTTACATTTGGAAATAAAACTTTTTTCAAAGGTCAAAAAAGGTTAGTTGCTGCATCAGGATCCACAAAGCTACAGCAAGTCTGTTCCTTCTCCTAGACTGGCTATTAGGAAGTCACTTTCTCTTCTCATTTCAAAGAGGCAAGGTGTTGCCACATTATTAAAGCAATCAGCCACTGGGGTTCTTTCAAGAGCAATAAACTGACCTCTCAAGAGAAAATGAGTGAAACTCAGGAAATTAGAGCTGGAGGCCCCTACTGAGTGGCCTAATGCATCCCTCAAGAGGCAGTGCCATATACATTACACTTTCTGGTGTGGGCACTCTCTTTTCCATTTAATTGTAAATATTTCAAGTGATTGCAATTTCACTGCTACATTTTAGACCAGTCAATAAGCTATTAATCCATCTTCCCTGAGCAGAATATAATAATTCCAGCAAACTTCAGAGGTGTCTACCTAATTCTCTTGCCTGGACCTGCTAGCTGAACAAGTACCTTAGACTTGGTTCAAATCCTGGCACCTCCACTTTCTTATGTAAAAGACCTTACAGAAGACCCTTTACCTCTCTAATCCTAGGTGTCCTCATTTGTAAAAAGGAAACGTCTCCACCTACTTCACAAACGGTGCTGTAGCAATTAAATGAGATGATGCCTCGAGAGAATGCATTGAGTGCACATAGAAAGTAATCAATAAATGCTCTGTGATTCTGGAGTGTTGTACCAGTGTTGACCAGTTGTTTTCCTGGCACAGGAGATGGGTTCTGCTGAGTCACCAACCCCTTCTTTTGTATTTTCGTGGATGACACGAGTGGCTTGGAGTGGACAGAATAGTTCATGATCTTGAAACAGCAAAATTCCACTGGGTACCCAAATCATGGGCTTACCCAACTAAATTCACCAGCCTCAGGTCACAAACATGGCTCAGACAATCCCCACTGAGCTTTTTCACCATTGATAAGAGCTGCAATTGGAACACTGGTCATGGGGAGGGGAGAAAGAGGATGGGTAAAGGGTCGTGCCTGAGATGGAATCAATAGGGTTTGATGGATCTTTCAGGTAGAGGCTGAGGAAAGAGAATAATGCCCCCAACTTCCTAACTTAGATGACTGAATGCACGGTTTTGACTTAACAAATATCTACTGAGTACCTACTAAGGGCCAGGAACTGTTCTGTGTGTAGAGGGGGAGAGGGGGGCACCACAGTAAATGAAACAGAAAAAAAAAATCTTGGCTCTTGTGAATTGCCGTTCTAGTGGAGGAGACAGACAATAAATAGTAAACAAGTAAATAAACAATTTCTTCTTGTGATAACTGTGATGAAAGAAATCAACAGGGTAATGGACGGAGACTAAGAGGATGGTAATGGAAGGACTCTCTCCAGAGGTAACACGTGAGGTGATGGGTCCTGAAAGATGAGAAGGAAGATAGGAAGGGAAGCATTACAGGAAGAAGGAACAGCGGGTGGAAAACCTTGGGGTGGGAGAAAGCTTATAAATGGAGGGACAAAGCCTATATAAATGGAGCATAGTGAGAGGAAAGAAGGCTGGAGAAGTGGGAAGGACCCACTGGCCAAGGGCTGAGCCTTGAGAAGCAAGCTCCTGGGGAAGACACTTGGATACCTCTGACGTGCTGGATATGAGGTGCTGGAGGGGGTCCTCAAACTAAACATCCAGGATTATGTCCTTAGAACTAGAGACAGTATTTGCTTTGGATTTGAGAAAATGCTTTGTTGCATCAAAATCATTGGGGAGTGTACTAAAAATACAGATATCTCAGGCATTAAAAATACAGGTTTCTGGGATGCCACCCTGGGAAGTTGTAATTCAAGTAGGTCTTGGTCAAGATCTGGAAATAATTTTTTCTTCAATACTCCCAGGTAATTAATTCTGATCCAATCATTCAAGAACTATTTCTTGCATTCCTACCATGTGCCAGGACAATTCTAAGTGCCAGGGATATGGCTGTGAACGGGTTACGGGACTTACAGTCTAGAGAAAGAACAGTCAGCGAACAAGTAAACAAAGTACAATAGTGATACACGCCACCAAAAAAAACTGGTAAAAACACAGAGTAATTATGGGAACCGACACTAGATAAATCTAAAGAGAAGTACTCCCAGGAAGTAACATTTGAGCTGACAGCTGAGACACAAGGAGCAGCCTGGGGGAACGGCATGCCAGGCTGAGGGAACAGCCAACGCAAAGGCTTGTTGAGAACTCAGCAGATGAATCTAATTCTTTGGTTTATTCCCACGTGATTAACCAACCAAAACGGACAAGGCATGGTGGAGAGGTGCTATTTCATCGTTATGTGCTCAGTCTGCAAGCGATCCGGCAAGCTATCCTAAGCACATACTGTGTACCAGGCACGGTGCCAGGTGGTGACACAAAGATGAGCAAGAGGGTCCCCTCGCTCAGGGAGCTGCAGTCCGGTAAGGGAGGCAGATCACTCAATTAATATGGCCCCATGAGATACGTGGAAACATCTCAGACGATCAGGTCATGTTCTGAGAAAGCAAAGCGCATGACTAACAGGAGGAGGAGGATGGGAGCAATTGTCTTGAGGCTGTACATGATGATTTGCATTTCTTTGCGGCCTTGCCAACTTAGCGCATCTGGATTTTGGTGAAATATTTGCCAAGGTGGATACTGTATCTCAGATACTGTATAACGACTACGTTTTGGGGAAATAGTGTCCTAATAATAGCTAACACTTAGGGAGCACTTAGATTCACCTGGCTCAGCATGCATTCTCAAAGCCTTCACAAGGGCCCTATGAGGCAGAGACTCTTCTTAGCCCCCTTTTTTTGAGATGGAGAAATGGGAGCTCAGCAAGGTGACTTTCCTGAGGTCACTCAACTCAGATGTGACAGCTCTGTCTGGGTTTGGAGTCTCAGTTCTGGTCCCCACCCCCTTTCATGAATTATGTAGATACTGATGCAATTGCTACCCTCACCCTGGTTCCCAAAGTGGATTCCCTCTCTTCTCCCCATCTCCATTATCCACCTGGGTTGTCTACACCAGCCAGATCTACCCGCTTCTCTGTCCAGGGGCCCTGTAGCTGGAAAAGTGGAGAGGAGATGGATTCCTTGTTTCCACGCTTGGGAAAAATTGGAGGCACCAGGGCCAGTCCTGGCTGGGCGGTGCCCACTGCCTGGCTAAACTGGACTCCAGTCTCCAGAGGCCCCTGGGCAGCGTGGAAGGGTTGGGCTCAACGCTAGGCACTTTGCTCCCTGCCCACCTGTGGGGGAAGAGAAATCACTTGGGCTCAATGTTCAAGATCTGAGTTGGAGAAGGGACTGGGGTAAGCAAAGCAAATGAAATGCCCCCTGAGCCAGACAATTAGGTCAATTGTTAAAGTCACGAGGAAGTAGGAACTCTGGCCAAATGGATGGAGTTAGGTCACCCTCGGGTCTTGTCTAAATGAATTCAAATTCAGCTGCTTACAAAAAAAAAAAAAAAAAAAGGAAGGAAGGGCTGGTCATCTTTAGCCCAAGGGCTGGCCAGCTTGCTTTGCTTCTCGCTTCCCGGAAACTCTTCTCCTCTTCCCTAGAACTCCTTTTAGGCCGGACTTAGAGTGAAGTCCGTGTCTGTCCGACGGTCTCTGGGTGTGTCCGCAAGGAGTGCCTTTCTCCCGTTTCTCAGGCTGACAGGCTCCCTCTCCTCCCAGCCGCCTCCCCTCACTCCCTCGCTCCCTCCCTCCCTCTTTGTGCGGAGGCTCTTGGCCCGGGTCCCTGAGCCCGGGCGGGTGCCAGGAGGAGTGAGGTCACGTCTCCCGTGAGCCTCGCTCCGCTGGCTTTTCAGAGCCTCGCCAGGAGTCGGCGGCCAGAGTCCCAGACTGCGCCGACCGTGCGCTCCTCCTCGCCCTGTGCCGCCGGCCTCGTCCATGTCTCAGTACGCCCCCAGCCCGGACTTCAAGAGGGCTTTGGACAGCAGTCCCGAGGCCAACACTGAGGATGGCAAGGCCGAGGAGGACGTGCCCATGCCCAAGAACTACCTGTGGCTCGCCATCGTCTCGTGTTTTTGCCCCGCGTACCCTATCAACATCGTGGCTTTCGTCTTCTCCATCATGGTGAGTGGGTTAGGACCAGGAGCGACACGGGAGTGGGGCATGGGTGGGGTTGCGCCCCTCCTGGAGACCCAACACGCTCTCCACGACTCCCGTCCTCGCGGCCCTGCGCGCCAGGGTTGTTTGTCCTCCGCACCTCCTCCTCACCTTTCTCAGGCCCTTGGAAGTCTCCCCTCAACCAGTTGCACCTCCTCTGCGCTTCTTGTGACGATCCGAGCCTTCACCAAGCGTCCCCCGGGCTGGCTTTCCCTTCTGTTCCAGCGCCCGGGGTGCACTCTCTCTCCAACCCGGGGAAGTTCCGCCGTGGACTTTGCGGCTTCTCTCCCTGCCGCCGACATTCCTGGGCACTCGTCGGGTTCTTCCGACCCCGCTTTTTCTAGAACCTCAATGCGCGCCACCTGGGCAGGCAACCGCACGCTGCATACTCGGCGCGCGCAGGCGCTCCGTGCCCTCCTGCCGCGCCCCGCGCTCTGCTCTCCAGCGCGCGGGGTTCTTTTAGCCTGTGGTCTTTCTGCTGAGCCCAGGGCGCCGCCTTGGCCCGGCTCTGAGGGTACTCAAGCGACTCCTGACGTCCTCTCCTTGACCCCTGGCCCCACGTTTTGGCACGCCCTCTCTGGGCAACAGTTCCTTCCTACGCCAGCACCCTCTTCGCGGATCTCTGGGGTAGCGCTTTGGCACCTCTTTCCAGCGCTCCCGCTCTCTCTCCAGGCCTTCCTTGGGCGCACGCTCGCCTTATACTCTTTCTACTCCAGCATTTTGTAGGTCTCCTTCATTTGCGGCGCACGGCCCCTGTCCCCGCCTCTCGTGGCGCCCCCCAAGGGTTCCCAAGCGCTCCTCCGCTGCTCTGCCCTGGGCCCGGGGTGCTCCCGGGAATGCATTGGGGACTCCGCGCGCCGTGCGGCTCTGCGCGCGGTTGGCGAACTGCGCGCCTCTCTGGAGGGGGGGCAGAGGGTTCGAGTCCGCTCTTCCGGGGCTCGCCTCCGCGGCCTCCTCAGCCCTGCTAGGAACTCCCGGCAGAACCCCACCAGGAGGGCGGCGAGCGCCCGCCAGGCCCTCGCCTTATTGACTGGAGCAGCTGGGCGGGGGTGGCGGCGGGGTGAGGTTCCCACCGCCACTGTCCCGGGACAACCCTGGCAGTGAATTCCCTCCCCCGCCGGCCCACCTCCTTTGCAGTTGAGCAACGGAACTCCCCAGCCATAGACGGGGAGAGTCCGGATTCAGATAAGAGAAGATGGAGAGCCACTGCTCTCCCCCCCCCATTCAAGTCTGTACACACTTGCCCGTGGGCGGCACCACATTCGCTTCGTGGAAACCCACAGACCTCATGTGCACACGCAACTCGCTCTTTCCCAAGCCCCGTTTGTAGGCTATCTGTACCATCATCCAAGTGTCCAGCCCCAGACGTTCCCACTGCTTGGGTGCAAACCCCAGTTCCACCACGTGCTAGCTGTAAGAGCTCCGAAATCACTGCATCTCTCTTAACCTCCGTCTCTTTGTAAAATGGGAGTCATCATAGCTGTTTTTCTGGGGGTTGTATTAATGCGATAATAGTTGTAAAATGCTTCAAACAATGCCCAGCACAGTGTTATTAAATCAAGTGTCACTTCCTGAGGACTTCTCTGATCCCCTCCCCCCCACATACAAGCTCTATTCTGCCTTCCCTGCTGCTTCTTGCCCAAAGCACTTCTCTCCATCTGATATATTATTTTACTTATTAATATGCTTCCTGTCTGTCCCCCCTCATTAGAATATAAGCTCTGTTAGGGCAGGGATATTTGTCATGTTGTTTGTTGCTGCATCTTCCCCTAGAAAAGAATCTGACAGATGGTAGATGCTCATTAAATATTGTGAAATGAATGCACGAATGAATGAATGAATGAATGAATGAATGAATGAATGAATGGTGTTAATAGCTCACGATGTCTGCTTCCACACCCCACCGCACTGGAGCCCCGGAAGCCACCTTATCAGGTTCCTTAGGACCAAACAGCCAGTTTCTTTTCTTCCTTCCTCTCCCAAGATATCCGGTCTTGGGTTTTTTGTAACACAGTTGGGAAGGATGTCACAGTCTAATTCCCCAGGCAGTAGCAGACTCTGGCTGGCATTGGTGCCCATACTCTATCCTGGTTTATTAATGAATCCACAGCCAGTTCACCCTTTTCCCAGAGCCAATAGAAAACTGCCTGCAAAGCCTTTCCCCCTCATTGATGAGATGAACTAACACTCCAGCTGGTGGTGACAGGTTGAATATTAATGATACCGCATGGCGTGTCCTAGGGGATAAGGTCTGTACCTGCTTTGAATAGAAACCTCTTTTTCTGACCCCTCGCCTCCCCAGTCCCTCCTCAAAGCCTTTTGAAATAGTTTAATAGCAGGAGGTCATTCTACTGCCAGAACTCAGACCCTGGGATCAGAAAGTTGATTCTGGGCAAGTTTCAAACCTTTTCAAAGCCTTGGTTTCTTCATCTAGAAAATGAAAATGGGACAAGTGTTTTAAGTTGAGCAAAACTGTTGTACAGATGAAGCAAAATACAGCCCGCTGCATCGTGCTTGGTACACACAATAATTGTCAGACAGATGGATGGGTTTGGTCCTGGAAACATCACTATGTCACATAGGAAAATAAACAGAACATCGAATAAGTGAAACCCAAATTCCAGAAACAGCTCCCTACACCTTCCCCACTGCACTCCCTCTAAGGGACTGGAAGTGTTTTCCCCCTGACATAGTACAGATCTGTACTTGATGAGTTTCCTGCTAAGACTTCAAAGTCCAAGGAACCCAGAGGAAGGGAAGGCTGTGCAGGAGGACGATGGCGAGCCAGCTCTGCCAGGTGTGCCCTCTCCCTGGGGTGTCTTGCGATGTTCCATCCTAGCTAAATCTCATTTAGCTGGAATTGGATCAATTCAGTCACACCAAAGCTGGGAGTGGTGCCATTCCTCAGGGAGGCATTTGGAAATGTGGTGGAGCCTGTGTGGCGTCTCAGTGATTTGGGGCCCTCCTGGGACTTGTTGGAAAGGACCAAGAGTACTAATCTCCCCCCCATTAAGAACTGGCCTACCCCAAACATCAATGGCACCCCGAACACTGTAAGATAATGCAAGTGGATGGAAACATAGATGTATGGAAAATATTAACAAGGCTAAAAATAACTAATTCCCAGAACTGAAAAAAAGAGCCATCCATCTCAAAACAATCGATATCTTTCTTTATTAAACCAAGCCTTCTATAAAATTACAAAGTTGGAGTAGGTGCTGGGGAATAATAGAACTGCTGTGAAAAATATCCATTGGAGAAGTGTCCTTCAAGCTGTGGGTGTCTGTGATGTTTCCACCACCCCAGTCCTGGGGGTTGGAAAGCAATCACAGATGAGAATTGATATAACATGGCGGTTGTATCAGAATGTCGGTGGGTCAAGCATTGCCAGCGGCGGGGACACAAAAGTCTTTGCTTCTCCATGTACTGAAAATCTATTTGTTGGAAGTGCACTGAACCTGTATTCCATTTCCAGAGACACATATCACAAGAATTCTTCCTAACCTCCCTCAAAAAACACTGGGTTACTGCTAGCCCACATTGCACGTGCATGTGAGATTGAAACTGGCACCCGTTCTCCATTCTGATGCAGCCCTGCACATGATGCAGGGCACACGGCTTGGAAAGTGGAGCCCAGGCTGGCTTTCGGGCCCTACTCATCAGGCTCCCAGGTCATCTGGGTGCATCCCTGAGTATCTGTTTATTCCACCTGAAAGGAACCTCCTAATTGCCATATGGCTTTTGACCCTGGAGAAAGGATGTTTGTTCATGCAACACATATTTATTGAGCACCTACTATGTGCCAGGCTCTATTCCAGACTTTGGTATACTCCTTTACCTCTATCGAGTGGTAAATAAGATCAAGAAGGTTTCTGCCCTCCTGGATCTGGAAGAAGAAAGGTTCCAGGCAAGCTGCAGGCGTGCTGGCAAATTTAGATTGAGTTCGGCCTCTGTGATTAGTTTTGTAGCTAGAATTTGCTACCTGACTCAAGAGACTGGAATTGAGTCCATACTGAGCCTCCATTCTTGATGACGTCATTTGATACAACCATTTGCACAACTGAACCAATCTGGTCCCTCTAAGTGTGGATACAAAATAACCAATGACTTTTGATTGAGTGATTTATGAGACTTCTTTCATCAGAACTTCTTCTTCCTACAGAACCTAAAGACCAACCATTGAGATTCAAATTATTTTCTGCTATTTGTTATGTTTGTGATTTCATGCAACTGTCTCAACCTTTGTGAGGCTTGGTTTTTCAACCCTGTAAAATAAGGGTTGTGCTATGATAATACCTACTCATGCGCTCTTGTGGAGACGAAATGGTAAAAGTTAAATGTTTTCACCTTAATGCCTAGAACACAGCTAGAACTCAACAAGGGCTGATAATGATGATGGTGAGGATGATGATGAGTATATTTTAGGGATACAAGCCATTACCTTTTCCAGTAGCAGTTTTTCTGTTTTTATTGAGACTAGTAAACTTGATAAGAATAAAAGCAATGGCCAGTAAACAGGTCATTGGAATATATAACTGCTGCCGCCGAAAGGTAAATATTAATGTTAAACTGAAACATGTACAAATAAACCAGGAAGACTTTTGGGTTAAGCATGGAGTATTGAACACACCTGTTTTTCTGCACTCCCTTCTGAAACCACCGAAAATGATAGTAAGTGAATTTGAAAGGATACAAACACCCAAGGACAAATTAGGAGAACAGAAAAAGAAATGAGAGGGGTAACAAGATATTAGAAGATGGAAAATGGCTAGTGGAGCCTTGACTAACTTGACAGAGTAGATGACATTGAACTCTAAACCCTACAGGAGGAGGAGCCAACAAAAAGAAAGTCAATTTGCCCTGCAACCCTCTATAGAGAGTCTCAGAAATTAGAGGTACCCACTGAAGATATCACTTTTGAAGGAAGAAATAAAGGTAGGACTGAAGATAGAAGGGATCTTTGAAAGTCTATTTAAGAAGTCATTAAACTACCAGAAATCATCTACCACCCCATGTAGTAGGCGCCTACTTCCTTAATAACCCTGATAGAAGATGTAAGGCTTGCTCTCTGGTGAGACTGAACGGAGTGGCTCTAGACACCAGGCACAGCTGAGAGTGCAGTTAGGGGGCCATGCTGAAAACAGAGGATTAATGGAAAGTCTGCATATTGAACAAGGAAGCCTCGTCACCGCCCCCTCCTGACACCTTTACCCTGGCACCCAGGAAGGAGATTGGAGAATTTCTGTCCAAGGATTGGAATCCAAAAGAAAAATCCCACAGATACAAACATTTGGGAATCTCCCAGAGAAATGATGACGTACCCATCCAATCACCCCAGTATGCCCACCCATTGGCAAGCCCCATCCATCATCATGCATAAAACTCAAGAACTTTTTCAGGAGCCGGCCCGGTGGCTCAGGCAGTTGGAGGTCCATGCTCCTAACTCCAAAGGCTGCCGGTTTGATTCCCACATGGGCCAGTGGGATCTCAACCACAACGTTGCCAGTTCAATTCCTCAACTCCTGCAAGGGATGGTGGGCTGTGCCCCCTGCAACTAACAACGGCAACTGGACCTGGAGCTGACCTGTGCCCTCCACAACTACAATTAAAAGGACAACAACTTGACTTGGAAAAAAAATCCTGGAAGTACACACTGTTCCCCAACAAAGTCCTGTTCCCCTTCCCCAATTAAAAAAAAAAAAAAAATGAAGAACTTTTTCAGTGTCTCACTTTCAAAAATGAAGACGCAAAGATTATCAGGCATTTGAGAAATTCTTCTGAATTAAGAGATCCGTGGTTTACAAAAAAAGTAATGAAATATAAGGAAATAAATAATAAGACAAGTAAGAAGAAAACTTCAACAATACGTGATCAACACCTCAGAGAAATAAGAAACTGTGTTGTGTCCACAAAACAAGAACAGGTAGGAAAAAAAAAAAAAACAATCAGAGGAGCCAAACAGAGCTCTCAGGAATTAAAAATATGAGGGTAGATATTTAAAAGGAAAAACAGTAGAAGGATTAGAAGTTAAAATTGAGGGACCCTCAAGGAAATAATACCAAAATCAAAAAGATGGAAAAGATGGAAGCAACTCAAACATCCATTGACAGATGGATAAATAAAATGTGGTCTATCCATGCAATGGAATATTATTCAGCCTTTAAAAGAAAGGCAATTCTGACAAATATTCTGCTACAACATACAGGAACCTTGAGGACATTATGCTAAGTGAAATGAGCCAGTCACAGGACAAATATTGTATGATTCCACTTACAGGAGGTACCTAGAGTGGTCAGATTCAGAGACAGAACGTAAAACTGTGGTTGCCAGGGGCTGGGGGTTGGGGGAATGGAGAATTACTGTTTGATCGGTACAGTGTCTCAGTTTGCAAGATGGGAAAGTTCTGGAGGTAGATGATGGTGATGGTTGCAAAACAATGTGAATGTACTTATTGCTGCTGAATGGTACACTTAAAAATGGTTAAAATGGTAAGTTTTATGCTATGTATATTTTACCACAATAAAAATATAGAGGAAGGAAATATTCCTCCAAAAAGAAGAAAATAGTCAAGAAAATCTGAGAGTCAGTCCCAGAAATCCAATATCTAATCAGAAAGTTCCCCCAAAAAAGAACATTAAAATGAGGAAATTATATAATAAATACATAGAAAAATTTCCAGAACTGAACACATGCGTTTCCAGATTAAAAGGGTCACCCAATGCCAAATAAAATGAGAGAAATGAGATGTGCACCAAAGTATATCATAGTCAAATTTCAGTTACTTAAGGATAAAATTTCTCTCCAATCCTACAAACTTTCAAGAAGAAGAAACATGACACATATGGATTCATAATGGCTTTGGAATTCTCATCAATTATCTTGAAAGCTAAACAATAGCGAAAGAATGACTCCAAAATCTAAAGGAAAATTATTAAGAACTTTGAGTTTAAACCCATCCAAACAATCATTCAAGGGAGAGGAAAGAATAAAGACATTTTCAAACATTCAAGTTCTAAAAACAAACAAACAAACAAAAAAGCACCCTGCCATATACCTTCTCTCAAAAAGCTATAGGAGGACGTGCTCCCCCAAAACAAGGGAGTAAATCAAGAAAGAAAAGACACAGGATCTAGAAAAAATGGGACCCAACACAAAAAAGAGGCAAAGCAAGGCAAAACAAGGCAACAGGTTTCAAAACCTGCAGAAGATGCGATTGATAATGATGGTTGGTCTGAAGCCATTGTCAAAACCCATTATCTGGCTGTGGGCTGGCACAGCAAGCCACAGCTCTTCCCCAAGCCTAACCACACCTGCTCTAGAAGACAAGGTATGTGGTCAAAAAAGAAAAGAAATACCCACAGGAAGAAAGACATACCAAGCTGGGTGTTTTTCCATCAGAGCTATGTTTCAAGTGGATTTCAATTAGGTTTAGAGGGGAGATTTTCAGTTTGTTTGGGGTTTTTTGGTTACCAAGGCAGAACTTGGAAATAACAGGTTTGGGTCCAGGCAGCTGACCCAGGAGGCTTAACACCGCTCACAAGTTGGAGCTCTAAATATTGTCATTCATTGGGTCTCTCAATGGGACTTAACCTTCTCTAGCTCTTTCCACGATTGTCAGCTAAGAAATGGGCTAGTGATTGGACCCATAATTGGACCCTATGACTTATTTCTTATGAATCCCTGAGCTTGAAGCTCTGAAGAGCAATAAGATGGTCCCACATGATAAAGACCTGACTTAAAGTGTGTCATTGTTGGAAAGCTCTTTGATAAGATACCCAGAGATGTTACAGACATGAGTGTCCCCCAAGCAGCCTTTGCCGTGTCGACTGCTTTAAAGAGTTTCCCCACGATGTGACAGAGGGTGGCCACTGACATTTGGCATTTGGGAATCTAGAATTTAAACTACTATTGGAATCCTTTCAGTCCTAAATTATTGGAGGTACAGGCTACATCTATTTCAAGATGTTAACCTGTGTGTTCCTATAAAAGAAAATACATTTTAAATGCCATTTTATTTTACTGAGGAAATGATAAAATGGTTTTGTCATAATATAAAGTGGGAGATATAGATAAAACAAGACTGACCATTAACGGATGGTTGTTGAAGCTGGGTTAAGGGAACATGGGGAGTCAGGATATTATTCGGTCTATTTTCTTATGTTTGAAATTTTCCATAATAAAAAGTGGGAAAAAAAAAAGAATGAAAAAAGAAGTCCAGACAGAACCTCCCTCCCACAGTCACTGAAATTGCCCAGATAACAAAACAGCAGCTATTAAATGAATTGGCAAAACAGGCTATGGTTGAGGTAGAGTTTGTCATTAATTAATAAGAGAAACTATTTCTGGCTTAAAATGTGTGAATTTTAATAATGACTTCAGAGGAAACCTTCAAATACTCATGAAGGGGAGGCCATGTAGGAAGACTCACATCCTGGAACAGCGCTTCTCAAACTTGAACCCCTCAAGGATCTTTGCAAAATGCAGAATTCACTCCTCTTTCATAGCTCAGCTGGAAAATCACCTCCTCCATAAAGCCCTTCTTGATTACCCTGTCCCTCACCTTAGACTGTACCCTACTATACTCTGCACAGAGTTCTCTTGGAGCACCTTCACTTCTTTGCACTGATTTGTTTATTTGAGCCCCTGGAAGAGTCTACTGTTAGCCTCAGCACCTAGCACAATGCCCAGCACATGGTCAGTATATAACAAATGTTTGATGAATGAATGAATGAATGATGAATGAATGGCTACAGAGGCCTAAGTTTACTCCTATTTTATCTATAAGGATTTCTCTCCTCCACCCCCACCCCACCCCCGTGTTCTGCGTTTCTGCTACAATTTTCTTGGAAAATATGCAGAAGACCCAGGCTAATGGCAGGGTCGCTGAGAGGTTTGGCCCGGCTTGGTTCCCAAGGACAACTTTCCTGGCTGGCCTGGGGCTTGCCAGCATCGGCAGCCCAGTGGGTCCACCCTCGGAAACTGGTCTCTCTTCTCTGCTTGCTAGCCCAGGGCATCACCCTCTGTAATTCAAAGCTGCTCTTCCAGAAGTGTGATGTCCTCAGGGCAAGAACCTGAACAGATCTGAAAACCTCCCATTCTGCAAGTTCAAGAATTAAGTCAGACTTTCCAAAACCATGCTTCTCAGACAACTGGCTCTGCCTGATGTTACCAAGTTTTACCAAAAAGGGGGCAGAGAAGAGGGGGATGAAGTTGAGAAGTCAAGGGCTAAGTTAAGTAAAAGTGAACTGTTTCACTTCCTTTAAGGGTTCTGGAAGCCTTCCACCCATCACTGTGCCCTGTGGCTGTTCTGTGGAACAGTCTGGCATTATACTGACCATGTTGCCCAGGACCCTTTGATCTTAAGGCTAATATGCCACAGAATACACGTGGGCAATACTGTCCTTAGTGATTCATGGGGTCTCACTTCTAATGAGTTGAGTCATTGTTGTTACAGGGGTATTGCAGGGTGTTCCAGCCTCACATTCTTGCCTTGTAGACCCACCTCTCCCCTTTTCTTCCAACACAGGTGTTTCTAATGGGTCTCTCTAGCCAGACTTTTGCTGATGTTCTTCCTCCCTCATTCTTTTTTTTCTTTCTACAGCTGATAGTCAGAAATTTGTCCTTCTGTTTCCTTTACCCTTTAGATCACATCTCCTACTCCCCAAACTGAAAGAGAACTCCTATATTTAACTCCCTCTTCCGATCACTTCATTTGTTCTTTGTTCTGGATAATTTTGATAGTTTGCTATTGCTGTTGTTATTATTATTACCGCATTTGTCCACATGTCTTTACTTCTCAAAGCATTTTCATATAGACACAGTATCACTTGTTCCTTGTAAAACCCCAGCAACATATGCAGAAAGTTGTTCTCCCCATTTACCCATGAGGAAATGGGGCTCAGAAAGGTGACACTGGTGGATGAAATCAAACATGACAGTCCTTGCCCCCATGGAGTTTACAGTCTAGCCTCTTGAAGCATTACAGTCAGACCATTATGTCTTGCCCTTTTGACAGGAACAAGCTCTGAAGTTCTGAAAGCTTTTTCTTTTAATAGATCTGCCCCATCAATATACGCAGCTCATGTAATACTCTCAATCAAGCCTGGCAGAATTCCTCTTTAGCTTTTTTACTTTAATGATAGACAGACAAAAGGACAATTCTCACTTTGTCCTTGAAGATATTTATGGGAGAAATGGCCCATAAGCCCAAAAAGGACAGAGATAAGCATGAATGAATGAATGAATGAATGAATGAGTGAATGAATGAATGAATGAATAAATGGTGACTATGAGGAAAATGCACCTGGTGATCCGCAAGCCCCGTCTGTGGATTCCCAATACTACCTTTAGGCACAGAAACTTAGGAGTAAGAAAAATCTAAACAAAAAATCCCAAAGTCATCTGAGCGCTCAGATGTTATTACTACATATTTGCCAACTGCCCACATCCATCAAGCTATTTAGAGAAAGCCTGCTGTCTAGGAGTTTGGGAATCTAGGACAATACGATCTACATGAAGAGGTTCCTTACACCCGGACAAAAGTATCGCAGACTATGTTCAGGCATTGATGTAAGCCTACACAGAGCGTGTGTGTGTGTGTGTGTGTGTGTGTGTGAGAGAGAGAGAGAGAGAGAGAGAGAGAGAGAGAGAGAGAGAGAGACTGAAAGAGAGAAAACCTCACTTCCCACTGGCCAAATATGTACTAAAGTGATGATAAAGATGACGAAGGCTTTCAAAGAGAGAAGAGGTGTTTTGAAGAAAAGGGAACATATTCTAAAATTAAGATTTCAGTATTGACAACTTAATAGATAAAAATATTGGCATATTTAGCAAACAAAAATAAAAATACCAGGAATAAACCTCAAAACCATGCAAGAGCTATACAATGAAAGCTTCCCCAAGAAATTAAAATTTAAAAATAAAAATTAACGAATGGAGAGGCATGACATTACGTATTTGATGTTCGTCCCAGTATTAATTACGAAGTGAATTATAAAACGAGTTCATAAACGTGAAGCATGTGCCTGGCAGAGAGTAACTGCTTAATTAATATTTGTCACTCTTGTGGTGTAAATGTGAAAAATTAGAGATGGCTGTAAGAATTGATTCCAACATAGACTAAATTAAATATATACATGTATAACAGGGAATGTTATATAAATTTTAAAGCATGCTTTTGACAAACTTTTATAATGCAGGGAAAGGTTTACAGTAAAATATCAAGTAGGGAAAAAAGACAGAACATAAAGGTGTTTGTGCAGTGAGATTCCACGTTCTTTATCAGTATCCACGTACCCATATCCACGCACTCACACTCATGAACAAGCATGGGGAAAGTGTTCCGAAACGTCTACAGTGATCTTTTCTCGGGGGCAGGATTATGGACAGTTATAATGTAAAGGTTAAGAGCAAAATTCTGTTATCAGGCGCCCCAGGGTTTGAATCCTGGCTCCACTGCTTTCTGTTATATGACACCAATGAAGTTACTTAACTTGACCTTGAGTTTCCTCATTTTCACATTGGAAATAATATCACCTACCGCCAAGAGATGGTTGTGTGACTTCAATGGGATAATATATGCAAAGGACTGGAAAAACCTTAGCTATTATAATTTCAAGTTTGACTATAAGTGTTTAGTATTTTCCAATTTTCTATAATAAACGTTTAGAGCTCATTTCTAGTCAGAAATAAGGATTTTTCTAAAGGTAATAAAAAGAAAAATCTTCAGAGAGAAGAAGGAAGGGGTTGGGACATAAGTGGATTCTTCTCCACCTCGAAGGGTGATTCTTGCTCTAAATCTATGTTCTTATCAAGCTGAAAGGTCAGCTCTATAGCTAACTCGAGACAAATGCTGTTCTATTCTGATGTTTTGTTCTAGCCCTGAAAATCTCCAAGGATAGAGAAAAAACAGCTTACTGCATACAGTTCCTGCCACAAAGTAAATGCTTGGAAAATGTCAGAAGTTTTGTTGTTTTGGTTCCAATTTTACTGAGTTTTTACCTAAGCAGAAGCTCACTGCCATGGCCAAAAAAAAAACACCCAATTTTTTTTTATTGAGACATAATTAATATGTAATTCTGTATAAGTGTAAGGCTTACAGCATGTTGATTGGATACTTCTATATATTGCAGTATGATTGCCATTGTAGTGTTAGCTAGCTAACACCTCTGTCACGTCACATAATTACCATTTCTTTCTTGTGGTGGGAATAATTAAGATGTAGTCCATTAGATCTTTGATGTTTAGAAGTTTGGTATTTATAATAGAGTATTCACTACATAATCACTATACTGTGTATTAGATCTCCAGCATCCATTTACTTACTAGTTATAAGTGTGTACCTTTAAACAGCATCTCCCCAATTCCTCCATTCCTCAGCCCCTGGTAACCACCACTCTACTATTTTTACAATTTTGGCTCTTTTAGATTCCACGTATAAGTGATATCATGGAGTATTGGTCTTTCTCGGTCTGACTCATTTCACTTAGCATATAATACCCTCTAGGTCCATCCATGTCGTCACAAATGGTGATATTTCATTCTTTTCTGTGGTAGAGTGTTAATTCCACTGTATATATGCACCACAATTTCTTTATCCAATTGTTTATTGCTGGGCACTTAGGTTGCTTCCATATCTTGACTATTGTGAACAGCGCTGCAGTGAACATGGGGACGCATATGTCTTTTCGAGATAGTGTTTTGGATTTCTTTGGATAAATACCCAAGAGCGGCATTGCTGGGTCATGTGATAGTCCTACTTTTAATTTTTTGAGGAGCCTCCATACTGGTTTCCATACTTAAGCCCACTTTTCTGTTCTGTCTCTCCGCCACCTAGAAGCCACCTGATGCTCCTGAGATAAGTCCTTCGTGCTTTTGAAGGACATGTGGCTCATATTTTCCCTTGAGTCACACTAGCTCCTCAGCGAGTAGCTGCCAACAGCGGGAAATGACAGACACCAGACAGAATATCTCCATCACTTCAAACATTCCATGAGGCCCCAAAATCTCTTCTGCATTTGTGTTGGATTGTGGCCAAGTCCAAGGCCCATTTTCAATGAGAAAGAAAATGGGTATCTATCCAGAGAAATCCAAAACACTAATTTGAAAAGATATATGCACCCCTATGTTTACTGCAGCGCTATTCACAATAGCCAAGACATGGAAACAACCGAAAAGCCCATCGGTAGACTGGATTAAGAAACTGTGCTACATTTATACAATGGAGTATTACTCGGCCATAAAAAAGAATGAAATCTTACCATTTGCAACGATCTGGTTGGACCTAGAGAACATTATGCGAAGTGAAATAAGTCAGATGGAGAAAGACAAATACCATATGATCTCACTTATATGTGGAATCTAAAGAACAGAATAAATGAGCAACTAACCAGAAATAGACTCAGAGATATAGAGAAAAAACTGATGGTTGCTAGATGGGATGGGGGTGGGGATGGGGGAGAAGGTGAAGGGATTAGAAAGTACAAATTAGTATTAGTAACATTGTAGTCACAATACCGCCAAGGGGATGTGAAAGACAGTTTGGGGAATATAATCCATAATGCTGTAAAGATTTTGTAGGGTGTCAGATGGGCACATGTCTTATTAGGGAGACCACTTCATGGACAGTGTAGGTGCCTGATCACTGCACTGTACACCTGAAGCTGAAGCTAAATAATATTGAATGTCAGCTATAATCGAATATCTATATCTATATCTATATCTATATATATATTTACGGGATGTGGAGTACAACATAGGGAACAGAATCAAGGGAATTGTAACAGATATATACGATGTCAGACGGGCAGTAGACTTGGGGGGGCGGTTATCACTTTGTGAGGGGTGTAAATGTCTAACTATTACATTGTTTTGTACCCCGGAAACTAATTTTTTTTTAAATGGAGGGGGCAGGGGGTGTGGCAATAGACATCTGCATGGCCAAAGACAGAGAGAGCCTTCTCGTCCATTTATGGCCATCCCTGGCTCCTGCCGCCATTGTGGAAAGCTGGCTTGGTACCAGTTAGCTCTGAAGTTCAAAGAGAAAAGCTGGGAAAAGGGATTCAGATGCGGGAGGAGCACTTTAAGCCAACACAAAGAAACATCACTTAACATCACGTCCCCTGAGAGAAGGCGCACGGCACCTGGGAAATTTTCTGCCTCTATTTCTCAGAGGAAGAAAGCAGGAGAGTGGTTCTCCCACATGCATTCAACATTTTTTGAATACTGACCATGTGTCAGATGCTGTGGCGACCCTGTAGATAAAGGCCAGCTTTATACGGCTGACATTTGGGGCATCTGTGTTCTCGGTGACTAGAAGCTGCCGACGTGTTGGGTCGGTGAATTAACCGCTCTTCTTCCCCTCAAGAATTCTGAACCAGTTAAGAAATATGACACAGGAAACCAGCAGATGAGCTGTTTGGAGAGTGTGGCTTCAGATCCACAGCCAAAGGGATCCACTCTGCCCCCAAATTGGGCAGAGACCCAATCTTCTATGGGCAGCACAGCCTTTCCCTGCTTGGCGAATGAGACAGTGAAGGTCCCAGCTCTCTGCGAACTTACATTTGAGTGAGGGAAAATGGACCATGCACAGGTTAGCACACAAAGAAGATCATTTCAGAGAGTGGTAAGCCTGGTGAAGAGAATAAACAGGGAAGTATGAGAGAGGACTAGTGGGGGGCAGGTGATGGAGAAGAGATTCTACTTTAAAAAGGGCGCTCAGCAAAGGATGAAGGATGAGAACAAGCCAGCGTGGGAAGATCGGGGCTGAGCCAGGATATGCAAAGGCCCTGGGGTGGAGTAAGCTTGGTGTATTCCAGGGACATACACTATGACATCTATGTCAGCTACTTAAAAAGAGTTTAACTCCCCCACGAATAAATCCCAGAATAGGCCACAAAACAGAAAGTTAAGATGCTGTTATCCAGTGGGGTGTCTGTCACACAAAAGCTCCTAACAGACCATTATTACTTCGCCCTGGTTTCAAGCCAACCTGCTCCCACCTTTAGCACAAATCCTTGGTTTCCTTCTACTTCAACCCTCATTCCAAACTAGAACAATGACTCGAAGCTAATGTGGTCACTGAAGAAGCAGGATCTATTTCTGTCCGGGTCCCAGTTTCCCTCGGCGTCCATGACCCATGAGTGTAAACGGGACTTACGTGAATGAACAATAACCCAGGTTTCACGCGTTCTTGTCTCTCCCTGCCAAGCCAACGCCTCGCAGAATTCCTTCCCATATTTCTAGGCGGTGTGTCTCACATGCTCACACAAAAGTCTGATCTGTCAACAGCTGCGGTGCCTGGCTGCTGCTCCCAAGCTGCTTCTAAGCTGCTTCTAAGCCCTACCACCGTCTCTTGCCAAACCTCACCAACTTCTCTGCGCTCCACCACTGGGGCACTGGAGCCCTCAAGGTGCAACAGCTCTGTCGCTAGGTCTGGCTTCTTAAAAAAGAAAGAGAGAGAGAGAAAGAGAGAGAGAGCGAGAGAGCGAGAGAGCGAGAGAGAGAGAGAGAGAGAGAATTGTACAACAATATACTAAGTAATTTTTAGTATATTCACGAGGTTGTATAATCATCCCCTCTATTTAATTCTAATAAACTTTCACCAGCCCAAAAAGAAATCTCATACCCATTAGAAGTCATTCCCTGTCCTTCCACCCTCCCAGCCCGCCCCTGGCATCCACTAATCTACTTTCTGTCTCTATGAATTTACCCATTCTGGACATTTCATATAAATGGAATCTCGTATTATGTGACCTTTCATGTTTCCCTTCTTGCCCTCAGCATAACGTTTTCCAGGTTACATGGATATGGTGTAGCATGCATCGGTCCTTCCTTCTTTTTAAGGCCGAATAATATTCCATTGTATGAATAGACCAATTTTGCTTGTTCATTCGTTGATGGACATTTAGGTTGACTCCATTTCCTTGGCTATTATAAATAATGCTGCTATGAACATTCACGTACGAGTTTTTGTGTGAATATACGTTTTCAGTTTTCTTGCGTATACACCTAGGAGCAGAACTGTTGTGTTGTATGTTAACTTTACGTTTAACTTTTTGGGGAACAGTTGCCAAAGCAGCGGCACCATTTTCCATTCCCACAGCAGTGAAGGAGGGCTCCAGTTTCTCTACATGCTCAGTAAGACTTGTCATTGTCTGTCTTTTTCATTCTAACCTTCCTAGAGGGTATCTTGTTGGGGTTGACAGTTCCCTAATGACTAATGATGGTGAGCATCGTTTCATGTGCTTATTGGCCATTTGCATATCCTGTTTGGAGAAATGTCTATTCACGTTCTTTGTCCATTTTTGATTGCGCTGTTTGTCTTTTTGTTGTTGAGTTGTAAGAGTTCCCTTTAAGGAATGCAAGGGATGCTAAGGGTCAGGCCCTCCGTTAAAAGCACTGGAAATAGAGTTGTGAGTAAAAAGAGACACAGTATCTGCCCTCATGGAGCTCCCAGTCAGGTGACAGAGACAAACATTCACCAAGTCAATAAGCAACAGAGTGAAATAACTGAGTAGCATCAACAGCCATGAAGGAATCAAACAAGGGCTGAATCAGAGCATAGGTCAGGGGACCTATTTAAGATGGGGGGGCCTGAGAAGGCCCCCCCGAGGAAGCTGACCAGTAAGCCAAGCCAGGAAGAATGAGCAGGCACTGGCCACCTGACAGAGAGGGAAGAGGGCTCCAAACAGAGGAGAGGACCTGGACGAAGACGGGGGACAGGAAAGAGGGAGAGGTGAGCAAGGGGAAGGCTCCAAATGACACTGGAGAGGCATGGGGGCGGGGACGGGTTTTCAGCAGAGGCCACTCGGGGCTCCCATCCCATCCACCCACACAATTGACTTCTCCTCTCTTCCCATAGGGCGTTATCAGGTATCAGGAGCTTTGCAGGAAAGCTACTTCCCACTAAGGTGTCACTGGCGGTTAAGGTTTCACTCTGTTACCCATCCGGGGAACAGAAATGTGCTTTCTGTGCCACACCAAGGAAAAGGGGGACCTCATGACAGAACTCTGGGCTTTTATTGAGATCATTTTCCTAAACACCGGGTGCAATCCTAAGGGAGAGACATTGGGCAAGGGGAATGTGGAAACATATCAAAGTCTATTTAATAGCTCATTTGTTTTCCTCTTCATCAATCAGCATATGACATAATAATATTATCAGTATAATAGCTAATGCTCATTGATACTATTTCCCAAGCACTGCTCTAAGCACTTTATGTGTATTAACTTGTTCAATCTATAATGTACAGGAAGCCAAAATAAAAAAAAATAACTGACAGTCTTCCATTGTTATCATTTTGTGTTTGGGGGCTAATTCTGTTTGAGTGTGAATGTGGAGATTCTGAGCACTTTTGGTCGTAGGTAAGAGCAAAGAAAATGCACATATTTTGTGAGGGGAATCAGTGGCACAGCTTAAAGATACCGTTTGCCCTATTTTTTTTTTTTTTTATCAGTGGCCAAATTTTTATTTAGTTAGACTCAAGTCAGCTACCTGGTGCTGGTATCAACAGTGCATTAAATCTAGCTCTTAGGTTTTTTGGGACGTAATGAAGTAGTTATTGTGAGGGCTTTTGAACTCACCATCTTTTGCCGAAGCTTGCAGCCTCATTAGAGAGTTGTCTTTGAAAGCAGAAACATTTGCTTCCTTCTCTCT
Source organism: Rhinolophus sinicus (assembly GCF_036562045.2). Taxonomy (NCBI): domain Eukaryota; kingdom Metazoa; phylum Chordata; class Mammalia; order Chiroptera; family Rhinolophidae; genus Rhinolophus; species Rhinolophus sinicus. Next base: position 27,125,567 of record NC_133765.1, on the reverse strand, counting down.
GTGCGTCAGTTCTGCGTGTCAGTTTTCTCATCTGTAAAATGGGGGATACGTTTAAACTATAATGTTGACGTGATAATTCATTATTTTAACTAACATAGCCCCTGGCTTCACCTCCAGCCTCATCTCATCTCTCTCTCTCTGTCTCTCTCTCCCCTCCCTCTTTCACTCCTACATTTCACTTACACTGGGTTTTCTTGAATACCTTCAACAACAAATTATTTCCCACCTCTGGGACCTTTGCACTTGCATTGTCTTGGCCAGGCTTCTTCTTTCCCCTATTCTTTGCAGGCCTAGCACATTCTCAAGTCTCCAGGTCCCAGCCTACCTGCCCTGACCTCAGCGAGAGCTCCCAGCCAACACCCCATTTTTCTTGCCTGAATAATATTCTGTAATCATCTTGTTTATTTGCATATTTCATTATTTATTTTCCATGTGTACCAGAATGTAAGCTCCATGAGGGTAGGTAGCAGTGCCTGGCACATAGTTGGTACTCAATAAATAGTGTTTGAATAATGAATGAATGAATGAATGAATGGCTATTCATCTAGAGCAGTGGTTCTCAATTCCCCTCAACCTGAGATCAGATTCAAAAAATACTGATGCTGGAGTCCCATCCCCAGGTCTGGGATGGGGCTTGGGTAAAGAAATTTTTTAAGCCCCTCCAGGTAATTCTAAGGTGCAGCCAGGGTTGGGAAACACCAACATTGAGCAATATAACTTTGGAGGGTTTCCTTTTAAGTCGCCACCTGGTAGCCATCCCACAGGCGACACTGTCTCATCTGGCATCATGTGGGACGCAGCCAAGAGTTCTGCTCTAAAGACCAGGGGGAAAGGATGAAGCACGTTCCGTTCCGTCTTTTCCTGGCTCAGGGCAGTGGAACAGCTTTACCACTTGGTGTAAAGTGTTGCAAATTCCTAGTACCTTAGAGCCACTGGTGTTCAACTCCAGTGATCAAAATGTTTGGGTCTCTCCTTGGAAATACAGAAGCCAGGAGTTGCCTGTACTTTCTGACAGGTAGCCAGGAGTCTTAGCAGCATGGCCTGGTGACACAGTCTTGCTGCACCCCGCCAAAGCCTTCTTGAGGTTGGGTGGAGAAACAGTTGTCCTCATTTCTGGCTCCTGACCAACCTCCCTTCAGTGGGTCCTTGAGTATCAAGTGTCTGTCCAGGGAAAGGATGTATAAGTGAGCTTAAATAACGAGATATAGTGACCCTGATGTCATTAGTATTTGCTACAGGAGAAAGGAACTTGCCCTCTTTTCTGTCGAAATGTGACCTTCGCTGGCTCAAGGCCGCCGACCAAGACCTGGAGCTCTAATGAGTGGGATTTGTAATGACTGTTGTATTTTTCCAGCATCAGCGCAGGCCCAGCGAAAAGGGAAAAGGCACCGCTGGGGACTCCTGAGTGCCTTATACAATGTGTGATGACAGCACATTTGTTCTACATTCTGAGAAAGGTGCACTTGCCTCACAGAGGAGAATAAAAACTGTAAAGAAACTAAAAGCCCTTTCTAATACTTTGCACGGTGAACAGAGACAGGAACTTGCATCTAGCACCTTAAAATAATGGTGGTTGTGCAATCTAATTCTGAGGACTCCATCCTAAGGACAGGCTCGAATGTGTACAAAAATATATGACGAAGAATGTGCACAGCAGCCTATGATGTAATCGCCACAAACTATAAATAAGTGAAGTGTCTAGCGGTGAAGGGCGACCAAGCCATTAAAAAGAATGAGACAACCATTCTCACAACTTTTCTGTAAGTCTGGAGCTATTTGAAAACAAAAGGTTACCCCCCAAAATGCGCCATGACAAATTAAGATTTTTCCCCAAGAATGCAAGAGGGATGCAAGATTAGAAAGTCTATCAGTAAAACTCATTATTTTAAATGATGAAAGAAACAGGAATGAGACAGACCTACAAGCACTGGCTTAGAAAGTTGCCCACCCTGTATTAAGTGGAAAAAAGTAAGTTGCAGGACAAGTATAGTATGGTAGTATTCATATTTTTGGAATCAAGAGAAAAAGAAAACCACACACACACACACACACATACACACACACACACTTCACCAAGCTGGCTATGTGACTTTGGGCAAATCACTTTAACTTCTCCATGTCTCAATTTTCCCATCAGCAAAATGGAACAAGAGAGCACCTGCCTTATAGAGTTCTTACAAGGACTAATGAGATAATCCATGAAAAGAATTTAATACAGCGCCTGGCACATAATAAATGCTCAATAAATGTTATCATCAGCCTTACTAGTTTATCAAAGAAAGACTCAGAAGCTGAGACATTTAGAAAAGAAAACTTACTTGAAAAGAAATGCAAGGGAGTCCAACTTCAAAACAATCAGCTCGCCAAATGAAAAGCGCAACACAAGTATTTAAAGGAAACAAATGCAAAATTGCCAAGGTTACCAAGTTTTATATTAGTCTGTTCATGATTTTAAAAAAAAAAAAGCAAAACAGTATCATTCTCAAAAGATTACAATATCCACAAAAGAAGTGACCTATGTTTAGGCATCAACATCACAAAAGGCACAGATGAACTTGTCCTTGCCAAGGCTACGGGAAATACTGTTTTCAAATTGGAGGGGTGGGTGCAGGCTCGACAGACAGGCCCTGTTTTTCTTGGTGTATCGCAGGGTGCAAATTGCTGTTTCTTTCTCCTGAATGCAACACATAATGTGCTTAGTCATAATGAAAGCAGGAGAAAGGGTAGTTTTCCTTTCATATTACTTCTAGAAAAAAATCCAGAAGCAAATGCACCAACTGCTAACAATGCTTATCTCTGGGTAGTAGAATTGGAAGAAGAGCTTACTAGTTACTCTATGTTTCTGTAGCGTTTGAATGCTTTTCATGTTCACAAATTACATTTCTACTTTGTAAAAGAACTAACAGGATCATACAAATTTGAAATATCTAAGCCATCCCGTTTCTTTCTAGTTCTTCCACAGCATAGTTTGCTTTCTATGCTCTTCAGAACAAAATATATAAACCATGCGTTTTCTCTAAAACCCTTCAGTTTATAGCATCTCGCGAGAGAGCCAAATATGCTATTCCAATTGGGAGAGGAAAAGAATTGGAGAGGGGGAAACCAGTCCCTTTCTGCTCCATTGTCAGATCTCCACCCTGAAGCCTGAGACACCCCCCCACCCACCGGTGAAGTCCCGTAGAGTGAAATATTACAGTTCTAGAGTATCCACCCTCATCTCTCCCCCCACCCCCATCCTCATGTTTACCCAGATTTACCCGTGGGCAGCCCCTTCTCCAAGAACCAGAAAAGGAAAACTAATTCATCAGAGGACCTATGGGGAGACGAGAGTCCACAGTTGATACTGAAAGAGGCTTTTCATCTGTTTTTCAAACCAACCAAATCCTGGAATGAGCCCCAGAGAGATGCTGGTGTGCAGAGAAGAGGGTCACACAGGAGATGCCAGCTGGCAGCAGGTGATGAAGGTTGGGCAGGGTTTGCCCCTGACTTGCACCCAAATCCCCCACAGCCAGGTCACCAACATGGCTCTGCTGACCTGCAGCAAACAAGTTAAGTGGCCCAAGGACACTCCCCATGACCCCCCTCTCATTGGTGCTCCAGGGTCACGCTCAGGTGATAACTGTGCCTGTTCTTCCCACTTTTATAGTCAGTACTGCTGAGAACATGAAACTGCTTTCTCATCCGAGCAGCCAGGGGTTGACAATGTTTGGGGACAGAGGAGGTTTCATTATTTTTCCTCTGGTTACAGCAACCCCAGTGCACTGCCACGACTGATCTCAGAAAAGGGTTTCCCAAGGTACCACAGTAGAATCGTGACCAGTTTAAGAGGGTCTGACTACACCTAATTTGAAACTGAATTATGAGCTCAGAATTTGGGGTTCTGGAATTCTGTGCACTGGCTTTGACTGTAAAGACTCTAAATTTCTCCAACTTGAGTCCTGAAAGATTCTGCTCCAGCATGGGGGAGAGTCTGATCACCTAGGGTTCTGACAAGGAGCCCAGATGATCGTGTTGCACCCCAAGGATCTCAGCTTTAGAGGAAGAACAAGACAGGCAGTGGCAATTCACAATTAAAGCTAACGTTTATCGAGCATATATGACGCGCTGGGCCAACGCTCACTGCTCTGCATGCATTAACTCACGGGCTTCTCCAATATGGAGGAAGTGCTATGACTTGCCCTCAATTTACAGATGAGGACACCGAGACCTGGAAAGCTAGATAATTTGCTCTAACTCTCACAGCTGGTGAGACATGGAATTTGAACTCAGATCTCTCTGGGTTTAGAGCCCATGCTGTTATCCACGTCCGTAGGATAAATCTTAAGGCAGTGAGCATCTTGATCTTGCAGGACATTAAGGATCATCACCTAGACCAAAGGTTTTCAGTCCTGAGAAGCTTTAAAGAAAGAAAAAAAAACCTGGGGCAACAATCCAGGCATCCATCGATGGATGAATGGATAAACAATATGTGGTATATGCATGCAATGGAATATTACTCAGCCTTCAAAGGGAAGGAAATTCTGATACACGCTATAGCATGGATGAACCGTAAGGACATTATGCTAAGTGAAATAAGTCAGGCACAAAAGGACAAATATTGTATGATTCCACTTATATGAGGTACGTAGAGTAGTCAGATTCACAGAGAAAGGAGAATGGTGGTTTCCAGGAGCGAGAGGAGGGAAGAATGGGGAGTTAGTGTTTAGTGGGTACAGAGTTTTAGTTTGAGTTAGATAATGGTGACAGTTGTATAATGATGTGAATGTACTTAATGCCACTGAATGGTACACTCAGAGTTAAAACAGTAAGTTTTATGGTATGTATATTTTACCACAATTTTTTTAAAACACTGATGTCTGGTGCCCACACTGGTTAAATCAGAATTGTTCCAGGATAGGGCCCAGCTACCTGTATTGAAATAATAATAATAATAATAATAATAATAATAATAACAACAACAACAACAACACTAGCAGCAGCCAGGTGTTTCTAACGGGCACCCAGGGTTGAGAACGCCAGAATTCTGGAACTCACCCTGCTGCAGCCCCTCACATCGTCACAGGTTCCCGCTCTCCCATTCTCGTAAGAGGGCTGAAAGCAAGTACTCTTCACTGCCGAGTCTCCTGGCCTGTTGCTGACTAAGGTGGCCTGGATCCAAGAATTAATGGAAGGTTCCGGAAGCAGAAAGCTCTGTGGTATACTGGGTGTTTCTCTGGCTTGTAATTGTCTGCAGAGGCCTAATCCGCCTTAATAGTCCAGGAAGAGGAATGCTTATTACACAAGTGCTGTAATTTCTGGAGGAAGAGCAGAGGTTCCCACTGAAATCTACAATCCATGGCACTGATTGATTGAGTCCGTCTTTCCATAACTCATGAATGCGTCTTCTCAGGCTTTGGGCTGTAGCACACCTTTGGGGGGGTTCTCCCAGTGGGAGTTATGACAGAGAGGCTTATTGTACAAGAGAAGAATGGCATCTGGCCTTCAGCTCAGCAGCCAGCGTTCTCTGAGCACCTCCATTTTGCCTGGCACCGGGCTGGGTTCGAGGGGGACCCCAATATGCCCTTAACGAACTCACATTCTGTAGGGAAACAGATACGTTCATTCGGCCTATATATCTCTTGAGCTCCTACAGTATACCAGACACTGCTCAAAGTACTAGCAACAAGGGCAATATTTAAAATATTTAACAAGGGCACAGAATCAGGAAGGATGCTTTGGTGGGGTCTGGGGAGTTGCTGGATCTCAGGGAGGTCTGGGGGAATTCAGAGGAGGGGCCAGGATGGCAGGGACATTGGGCGGGATAGCGGCTGTTTACCAACCAGTACAGAAGTATTTCAATATTTTAACATCTGGGAAAACCATATGAGTAGGTACCAGTGAATGACAGCTTATCTTGCCACAGAGGTGAGCAGTTGAGTTAGGTCCCTGACTTCATGGATCAACCTTCTAGTGCAGGAGTAGAATTTTTTCCATCAAGGACCAAACGATAAATATTTCAGGCCTTGCAGGCCATAAAGTCTCTATCCCAGCTACTCAACCTTGCTGTAACACAAAAGCCGCCACAGACAATAGTAAACAAATGAGTGTGACTGTGTGCCAATAAAACTTTATTTATAAAAACAGGCTGGATGTGACCCATGGGTCATAGTGTGCAAACACCTGTTCTAATGGATGAGACAGACATACCGTTCATCCTTTCATTATACAAATATTTACCAAGTATCTTCTCCATGACAAATACTGCACTGGACTACCGTGCTGAACAAGACAGATAATGGTCCCTGCCCGCTCTTACACTCGAATGGGAGAGGCCAAATCAATCCTTCTCATATGCTATGGTAAACACTAAGATAGAAGTAATCAGGAAATGCGGAAGGGGAAGTTAATACCACCTGGGAGTTCAGGGAAAGCTTCCTGGAGGAGGTGATTACCTGTTGCCTGCTCCAATTGGCCTGAAGAGCACATGTCTTTCCTTGTGGGTTATCTGTCATCACCCACTCTTCCCTTGTGTCCCCCAGTCTCTGAACAGCTACAACAATGGAGATATCGAAGGATCCAAGCGGCTTGGGAGGAATGCCAAGTGGGTGGCCATCGCCTCCATCATTATTGGCCTTCTCATCATCGGTGTTTCTTGTGCAGTTCACTTCTCAAGGAAGTAAGTAGGCTTTTTTTTAATCCCTCCAGATGTAAAATGCCTTTTCTTGAATTCCCGTTGGAATCTGTTAGGATAGGGTAGGTTATGCTCTGGTGACAAATAATCCCCAACAAAAGCGTTTTCATTTTTTCTTCACTGTGGTTACATGGGCCATGTAGGTTACATGGGCCATGAAGGCTCTCTCCTCCATGCAGTCATTCAGGGTCCCATGCTATCTGAAGCTCCACCTTTTTGTAGCTGCTCTATCTAGAACAAAAGTCAACAAGCTTTTCCTATAAAGGGCCAGGCAGTAAATATTTTAGGCCTTGAAGGCTATATGGTCTCTATCACCATCTCAGTTGCACTTACTTAAATCTGCCATTTTAGCACAAAAGCAGCCATATACAATACGTACACGAATGGGTGTGGCTATATTCCATAAAATTTTATTTACAAAAACAGGTGGCTGGCCCGTGGGCCAAAGTTTTCCAATTTCTGATCTAGAATATCAGGCCTCCTCAGGCTGAGGAAGGGGAGAAAGACCAGAAAATTACACATGGGTTTTCACTGCCTCAGCTCTGGAGTGACAGCTGTCACTTAGGCTCACAATCTGTTGGCTAAAATAAATCACATAGTTCCACCTAACTGTAGGAAAGTGGGAAATGTGGGAGAGTAAATGGGATATTTAGGATTATTACTTGCTCTTACCATCTGATCTGATTTTACTACATGATTTTACACTCAACTAGCCTAACTGTTCTTAGTTTAAGGGCAGAAGAGTCACCACATATTTTTGGTATCACCAACGAGCTCTCATCTCATTAGGAGATGGATGCTGTTGATATTTACCTCTGGAGCTGGACAATTTTATTCTGATTTCTCCTGAGAAATTAGCTGATATGGGCTCCGTCTGCTAGATTCAATGGCATTTTCCATCAGAGCTTTGACAGAGGGCAAGGTCATGTGATGGACAACCAAGACTCAGAAATGAAGATCCATCTCTGTGTCACTGTACAATTTGCGGGATTGTAGAGGACAACTCTGAGGAATCCTTTCGCTCTTCTGTCAGAGCAGCATGGGTATTCCTAGACCATTTCCCTCAAGTTAAGAGGGTCAGACTCTTTGGCTGGATTTCATAAGGGTGGGGAAGGATTTCACTGAGTGGCTGAGGGAGGAAGGGGACACCCTTTAGCCTGCCAGATCAGCCAGCCCAGCCTTGGCAACCAGCAGTGTAGTGGATGTCACAGTAGGTCAACTTCCTGTCATACAAGCCAGGTCCAGGAGCAATCAGGGCAGTAGGATGGAGGAGACGCCAAAACAGGAAGTGTCACAAAGGGGAAAAATAGATGGCTTTGGCCAAAGAGAGGATAAAAGGACACTAAAACATCAAAGGAATCTCAAGGTTTCTTGTCTGAAAGATGACAAATGGATGATGATGGCCTGTGAAAAAGACAGTTGGGGAATAGATGTGAACACACCCAACTTTATTCTTTAAGGAAGGCTTAGTGAGGGGGGGGGAGGGCGGGGAGAGAGAGAACACGCATGGGGCTGTGGAGTATGGTGTTAGTGGTGCAGGTTTCATACCAGACTTCCTGGGTGCAAGTCCCCACCACCACTATTTACTGTGAAACCTTCAGCCAACTGCTTAAGGTCCCTCAGCCTCAGTTTCTTCCTCTGTATAATGGGGATTATAGTAGGACCCATTTAATAAAGCTATTGTGAAGGTGAATTAAATGATCCATAGAATGTGTATAGCTTGGTGTCAGTGGTACACCAAAAATACCAGCCATTTATTAATCCTATTGTTACTACTGTTACCAACATGACTGGGAGAAGACCTCAGGATTTAAGATGCTACTAAGTAGAGTTCAAGGCTTTGAACTCGTGAGCCAAACTCACAAGATGGTGTTCCAGGGGAAGGCCAAGTCTTGGCCTAACTACGAGGGACTTCTGAAAATACCTACTGCCCAGATGAGTGTTTGAGCTAAGTGGGTTATAATAATAGCGGCTGACACTGACATAGAACTTAGCATATGCCAGGTGCTGTTCTAAGCTCTTATGTGAATTAATCCTCCTTGAATCTTTACAGCAACCCCATAAGGTAGGTATTATCCCCATTTCGCAGATGAGGAAACTGAGGCTCAGAGGCGTGAAGAAATCAAAGACTTGCCTAATGTGTCACAGCCAGTTAGTGGTAAAGGCAGGGTTTAATCCTGGGCTATCCGGTCTGAAAACTGTGTTCTAAACCACAACACCACACTGCCTCAAAGCCAACAAGTCCCTTCTAGGACACTCAATAACAAAGGCCAGTAGATGGCACTTGCCTTGTGGTTACGTCTAGAATTGATTTTTATGGGGGATAGGATGGTGAGGTTGCAACCTACAAAAAAAAAAAAAAAATTGATGAGTCGGAGCCAAGGGTAACAAAATCAAAAGACTTCAGGAGTTAGGGACTAGACATGGATGAAGCAGCCTGATTGTAGAACAGTAGGGAGTGGTGAGGACTGTGGTGAATCGGGGGCACAATTTGAAGGGAGAAGTCACCCCTCTGCTCCAGCCAATTGTTACCACTTAGACTGCAGACCCCACATGGGGCCCACCTGTCAAAAGACATTAGAAAGCTGAGTTTTCATTTTCAAATCTCATTTTTAGATGTTGACAATCAGTTCACCTTCTTTAAATATGTGCTAAGGGCCAAAACCAAAAAACATACAAAAAGCACATCAGCAACCTGGAGATATCTACTTGCAGTTTCCGGTAGACAATTTGGCTTGCAAAGGTCCGTTTGCCCATGAGATACCATCCAAGCAGTTTTATAAGGGACCCAAAAGTCTTCCTATATGGGGACTTTGTCCATTATTAATATTTCTATCTGGAGACAAAGCATTGATGTACCTATGCTTGTGATTGAGGTTTTGTTAGTAGTTATAAAATATGAGAGTGGGTCACCTCTCCATCCCTTCTTCCTAAGAGGCAGTGTTTCGCAGTGGTTAGAACCCGGATTTCAGCACCATTTTTACCAAGATTCAAATCCCAGCTCTGCCACACAGACCACCCTGGCAAGTTATTAAACTTTCTGTGCCTCAATGTCCCTAACCATAGAGTGAGGATAGGATTACTTCCCTATCTGGATGGTCAGGTTCCTTTCAGACGGATACCTTTCCCTCCAAGTGATCAAAGAACACGAAAATGTTTGCCAGAGTTAGAATCCATGGGGAAACTGAAATGGAAAGCCTTTGTCGTGTGTGTGGGTGTGTGTGACTGCGCGCGCGTGCAAGAAACTAGAGAATGGAATCAATTCTATCTTCTGCTAAGACCAATCACAAGGCCAATTTCTCAGTAATCCTTTGAAATAAAATTCTCCAGCCCCAGGAGGAACTGAATGACAAGGCAGAGGTTCGGAAACTTTGGGCTGCGTACCTGCTGCCTGGGGAGGTTTAGAAGAAGTTGACATTCAAGCCCCATTTCAATGGAGTCCAACTCACTATGTCAGGCGTGAGGCCTGAAAATCTGCATTATCCACCTCTGCACTCCCTCCTGGGCTGTGGATACAGGTGGTCAGCAGAACATTCTTGGCCAAACCCTGGGACACTTCCTCCCTCCGAAACGGAAAAGGAAGAGCTCACGAACCGGAGCCAGCCGTTAACGGAGTGGTCAGTTTTCATTACATCAGCAACCAACCTCACCATCCTAGCGTGTTATATCTAACTCTGTGCCAAGGAGGGGAGTCAGGTTACCACCTAGGAGATGTACCCACAGGGAGGCTATTTTGTAACCATCCAAGCGGCTGGCTGCCAGGAGGGAGGGACTGGGAACATCCGACCTTTAGCGCTGACCGAGCTCTGAGAGGAGACAAAAGCCTTGATTTGAATATGGGAGTTTTCTGAGTCCCATTTAAAAAAAAAAAAAAAAGCTGTCTGAAGTACGCTATTCCCTTTTAAAAATCATCAGGTCCTTTCTTTATCATCAGGATAAAGAAAAAATTATTCTTTATCCGTATCAACAAAACAGTAACCAATCTCAAAGTCCCTGCCTTTTAAAAATTATTTTTAATCCTTATCAAGAAAACTAACCAATCTCTTCTCCCCCAAATGATCGAAATCCCAGATAGTTAATTTTCTTGGATAGGCTCAGGTCACGATAGTCTTTACCCGAACTCATAAAAATGTCTCATTCATCATCATTTTACAGGATATCTATGTAAGACACGTGGTGTTTGTGGAGCAAAGAAAGACAGTTTTGTGACAACAAACCCACAAGAGCTGGGAATCCCTGAACTAAAATATTCAGCTGTTTTGGAAAGAATACTGTGCTGACAGAGAGAGGCAGGCACGCCCCCACCGTGCATTAAAAATGCTTGTTTGTCATTCTTAGAAATAAGAGCTTTCATGTTCCAAGGTTTCCAGATGGAATCAGAAACTTGCAATCTCTCAGAGTCAGAAAATTCCCTGCTTTCAAGTTGCTGGGGAAAATGGAGAAGCAAATCACACAGCGGGGAAGCATTTAAATATTGCAGCTGTCTATGTATCAATCCTAATCATTCAAGTCCCCGCCGAAATCAACATGTCTGCAGGCTTCTACTTTCTGGGGGTGCCCTGAGAATTCGCACAAAGGTAGGTTGTTCTGGTTGGTTCTCAAAGCCTCAGAGCCACCTATGGCAGATCAGCTGAGAAGCCTGTAAAAATGCAGATTCCTGGGCCCCAATCAAGACCGAGTGGCCCTGAAACATGCATTGTCACAAGCACACTAAAGTTGAAGAACCACTGTTGTAGGGCTTTGCATTGAGTGGAGAACATTGCCTGTGTGGACGGATGCCACAAAGCAGGACATTTTTACATTCCTCGGGTACTGGTAGAAGCTTCTGTGGTTGCTGCTTCCTCCCTACTCCCTAGAAAGTTTGTTTACACACCTCCCAAGATTCCTCTTCCTTGTCTCCTCATGGTCAGGTTCATGGTCACGTGTCTGATGCTCAGTGGAATTCAGTGAAACTTCCTTAGCCGCAAAACCAGTGGTCCATGACAAAGCTTGGGTGTGAGGGAGATAAGTGTTGTCGGCCACAAAGATGACAAATGACATTCGGTGGAGCTTTGTCTCACGCAGGGGTGTGGTTATAACGTCAGGTCACAAGGTGAACTTTGAGTGTAATCAAAATTAATCTTGGCAGCATGCACAGGAGGGTACCCTACTAGAGACTCTCACACCCTGCCTTTATCAGCCCATTAGGGCCCGTGGTCCCTCCACTGCTGGAAGAGACGACATTCCTGGGGTGAGCATCAGCTGTAGTTGGCGGTAGGTTCACACACTGGAACCACGCTCTGAGTGCACACAAAAGGAATGGGAGTCACATATCCATCCATTCTCCTGAGCACTGAGCCAGGCAGTGGCCGGCCTCTCCAACCCCATTTAAATAGCTGCTTTTTTCTTTTGGAGCAACATGAATAGTTCATTTGCCATGAGTTAAACACATGAACAATGCAATTCCACTGAACTTCCATCTCTGGGTGGTCTTGTAGGTATCTAAATCGCCAGGCACGCCCCCCACCATGTATTAGAAATGCTTGTTTGTCATTCTTAGAACTAAGAGCCTCCCTCTTCCCAGGTTTCCATTAAGGAAGAACTTGACCTCTACACCAGGTTAAGGGTCCCCACAATCGTCTCCCACTGGCAGGCATGGAATTAGCCAATATTAACCTATTCTGCACTAGTAAAGCTTCTGTCTTGTAAATGGATGGGAATGAGTCCCTTTCTGGCCTCAAAGTAACCTTCAATTACAGTAGGATTGGAAGTAAGCACATATATCAAGGTGGGCAAGAAGACGTTGGCCTTTTTGCGAAAACATAAAAACAAATGCATATTTTTTTCCCCTGTATTATTGGCTGGAGTAAGGCTTTCTATGGATTGTTTAGCCCAGATGTGTCTTTAGAGAATTTCTGTGATTCCATGGTGAAAAATGGGGACCATTACCTATTTCCAGAAGGTCTCTTTGTTGGTTCAGATAAGTTGTAAAGATAATTTACAGCTAAGTCATCATCAACAATGGGAATATTTTTGCTTTGAAAATGATATAAATTGGTGGACACTGACAAAGGAATCATCAGAATAAACATAAAAAAGATGTTCAACCTTGCTGGTCACCAGGGAAACACAAACTAAAGCAACAACGATATGCTATGTATTTTTTGTCGGCCAGATTGAAACAGTTTAAAAGATGGAGACTATCAAGGTTGGCAAGAGTGTGAAGAACTGGATACTAATGCTTTTGGTGGAAGAGTAAACTGGAACAGACTTTGGGAGGTCAATTTGGTTGTATCTATTAAACTGTAAAATCTATGTCCTCGCACCCAGCAATCCAACTTCATAGTACCCACCCTACATACAGGTGCACAAAAAGGCATGTGAACTAGTAGTTCTGTTCCCTTCGCTACACATTAGAACCACCTGGGAGCTTATCAATGCCCAGGGCCCAGCCTGGACCAGTCAAATTAGAATCTCCAGTGATGGGGCTGGGCACAGATAGGTTACGGCTCTCCAGGTGATCCTAAATGTGTAGCCAGGGCTGAGGACCAAGGATGGGCAGTGACGTTCACTCAGCTGTTTTTGAAATAGGGGAAATTTTGGAACAACCTAAATGTCCGTCAGTGGGAAAATGGTTAAATACGTGGTGGTTTATTTGAAGGATAGGCTACAACACTGCAGCTCAAACACGGAACTCTCTCCCTTATTGTGGCTTTATAAGGCCCTGCATGATCTGGTGGCTGCTTCTCCCTCCTCAGCTCCCAGCACACTCCCCTCAACTCCTCCACTTGTGACACAAGCATGCTCCTGCCACAGGGCCTTTGCACTTGCTGGACCCTCTGCCTAGGATTTTCTTCCTCCTGAAATCCACATGGCTTATTCCCATCTCTCCTTCAGATGCCAGCTCATGTGTTACCTTAGGAGAGGCTACTGCTGACCAACTGTGCTACAACAGAACCCACCACCCCGCTTCTTCTTCTTCCTTCTGTCCCCTTATACTTTCCTTCCTAGTACTTACCACTCCCTGAGAAATATCTATATTTATTTATATTAAAATATATATTTATATATAAATGTACATGAATAAATTTAATATATAATTTATATAAATTATATTTAAATAAATTTATTTAGATATTTCTTATAAATTAAATATTCATTATAAATTTATATTATATATTTTATAGTTATATTAGTTATACAGAGGCTGCCAAAAACGTATACATGTTTTAAGAAAGGAAAAACCTGTATTAATATATACCGATAACAAAAGATAAATACAAGTTACGTTTGACTTCTGCAATTACAAGAGGCACTCAAAGTGGTTACCGTCAGCGTCCACTTTGTTTCCCCCCATGGTTTTAAATGATTTTAATGTTTCAAACCAACTGAGCATTTCATACACCAATTTCCTTTGCCTTTTTAAAATTAATAACAATGCCTTTCATGTAACTTGGTTCTTTTTTTCTTTTTTTTTAATGTATATAGTAGCCATTTTGGTTTTTTGTGTTGCTGGTATCATTGCAAGATACATACAATCCCTTTATGGTTTTGTCAACAGAATATCATTAGAAAAGTTTGGCCTAGAATGGGAATCCTGATTTTTTTTATAGTTAAACATTTATCATTTATATCCCTCACACAGTGATCCCTCCCCTGCCCCATCTACTGCCCTCTGACATCGCACACAGTCATTATATTTCCACTGCCTCTATTCCTAATGCTGTACTCCGCTTCTTGTAACTATATATCGGACACTTCTGATTACGGCGAACTACTGCTTGAGCAATGTTGACCAAAGTGTGACCATCGCTTAAAATGTGTATACATTTTTTTGGCACCCCCGGTATAGAATACATAATTATAATTTACATATTAATATATAGTCACATGTATTTTTATGGTCAGTTTCCTCCTACTGGAATGAAAACACTGGGAACATTTCCATTTCTGTCACTGCCCATAACAAGGGAACATAACACTTCAGGGTGCGTACTTTGCAGCTAGACTGTTTAAATCCAGATTTAAATCCAGCTTCTGCCTCTAATAGCTGTGTGCCCTTGGGTGCATCTTTTAACCAATCTGTGCCTCAGTTCTGTCATCTGTAAAATGGGGATAAAACAGTACCTCTCATAAGGGTGGTGGTAGCATCACAGCACCTGGAGTAGTGCCTGGCATGTAAACATTTATTGAATAAATGAATGAAGTTACACACACACACACACACAGTGTGTGTAACTTCATTCATTTATTCACCCCTTTACGTGAACACGCTCACAAGATGAATTTCTAAGTGCCTATTCATAGACTCAAATGCAGAGACAACAATGCCAAATGCCAATAGTGCTACTAACCCTTAAGGAGGAGAATGAGACCCCGAAATGCTCAGCAAGCATTTGGCTGCATCTGCATCATTTGGGTTTGGTTTTGGTTTTTTTGCATGTGCCACATGTGAAATAAAATGTGTCTAAACACAATGTTTCTCCAAAGTGCTTAGACTCAAAAGGATGCAAATCCACTAGTCCACGTCAGACTAACAGCCATGGCAGAAGGAAGGCCTGGGAGAGAAGGCCAGTGCCCCGCCTTCCTCTCTTTCTCACTCTGTGTGTTTGCACCCCACAGAGCCTGAGCACCCGGCGGCTGGCCTCAAGCATGGAGGACGGACCTCATCCACACGCACCCCAAAGGCGTTTCTGAGGAATGGATCCTCGACTTTCGACTGTGAGATCTTTTCCTCCAGGACTCTCCAGAGGCAGGTCCCTGGCAAATGAACTGAAAAAAGAAAGGTCCAACATGAAGGAAAACCAAGCAGCACAGCCGTATCAGCCAGAGCCATTGATTTAAAAAAAAAAAAAAAAATCAAGTCTCACTGTTTCAGTTGAGCAAAAGCCTTTGTGTCCATTCCTCTTCTCCAGAGGCAAGCCTCGGGACATCGCAAGACTTTTAATGGGGGGCGGGGGAGGATTTCCAGATTAGGGGTGAGAGGGAGGGTCTAGGAAGAGCAATGGATGCTGGTGTTTGCAATGTCAAGTACAAACATTTGCAGCATGTTTCAAGTTATCTAATAGAGCTAAATTTGTGCTTTTTTTTCCCTTTTTTTTTTTTTTACATGTTGCCACTTCACTTCAATCTTCAGTAGCTCCTCCTCCCTCATCAAAAGCTCAGACGCAGAGGCTTTCTGGTCTTCTGTCGTGGTCTCACTTTTCTTAATGGCCGCCCTCCCTGACTGGCATTCACCTTTGGTCAACTTGAACTCAACTTCACTTTTCGCTCAAGCAGATGTGAAAACGTACTTAGCGGTCAATTCTAGATACACGAGCACCTTCCCCATCCCAGTTTTGGGAATAAACTGGCTGTGTTTATGGAAGGTGCTTTTGTTTTTTCAAACTCTCTCTCTCTTTTTTTTTTTTCTTTCTAGCAAGTCTTTAGTTTTCCTGGATGCCACTTGGAAATGCCACCCACTGTATCTGTTTTCTGTCCAGTGTAAACCCTTTAGGTGTGACGGTACAGGTTTCATGGCGCTATTATTCTGCCCGCCAGAACACGCTGACCCAGTGTTTCCCAGACTGCAACACGGACGTACCACGGGTGGTCCACAAGATAATTTTTTAAGTCGTTTATAGACACTGAATCACAAGGAACATTTATTTCCCCTTCTCTATTCTTTTTCAGTCCTGATTACAGCAAGGAGAAAGTCTCTGTCCAGTGCTCACACATCCATACCACCTTTCTGATACTTGGGCTCTTTTCCCTTCTTAATAAAGAAGGAGCAGGCCTCTGGTTCAAAATGTTTTGTCTAGACGGAATTTAATAACATGGTTTTGTGTTTGTTGTAGTTCTTTCACTAATTACCTTCCATTTATGGTTTCCACTGAGGGATATGTTATGGTATCATTTCTGTTCAACTAAATTTACTCAAAGAAAATATCAAACGATTAACACAACAGGTGATATGTATATATGGCAAAAATCACTTCCAAGAATTAATATTAGAAACACAGTGATAATGAACTTTCCTAAGCAAGAGAAAAGGCAGCTTGTTCTAAGCGAATGAACATGAAACTTAGAGTTAAAACACCTGAGTTCCAATGCCTTTTTTTTTTTTCTGCCACTAACTATGCCAACTGATTTTAGGCAAATTTCTTAGCCTCTCTGTGCCTCGAATTTCTTCATCTGGAAAATGGAGATAAGAACATCTGCCTACTTACCTCGGTGTTGCTATGAGAATTAATCGCCATAATAAATGTGAACGCCCTTGGAGGGAAACTCTAAGTGCTATAAAATACAAAGCATTGTTCTTAGATTATTATGAATCTCAGGCATTGTTAAAATCCTGGACCCTCGCAAAAAATAAATGTTGATGGACATCAGACTCCATCTGTCATTTCATCCAGTTGTCCGTCATGAGCCAGCACTCGCCCCAGGAGGACACTGAATCAGGGCCACAAATTCTCAGCACACAGAGATCCTTGCGCCATTCCAGTATATCAGATCCTCATTTCTGTTCCTGACATCTTGGCTTCTGTTTGTTTGTATTTGGCTCCCTGATCTTTTACCCAAGTCAAATGCAAAGTGTTGCTACTGAGAGGCAGAATAAAAATGGTTTTAAGTAAGCCTGTTACCGTGGTGTGTACATTGTATTTTCTTGAAGTTGCCGACCTTCTAGACACTCTCATAACCAAACTGGGCTCCTGGATGCCAGCCCCAGCCTGTAGGGAAGACCATAGAGAGGCCAGGGTTGGAGCTAGAGAGACATCAACTCGGAACTAACTTATGGCCTGAAATGCCCTTCTAGGAAGCACTGTAAATACTGGTCCCACTAAAGTCACTAAGTGAGATAGATATCTGGGATCCAGAAGGGGCTGATGTTTGCTGGGCCCCAGGGCCTTGGTGTTCAGCATTATGAAGAACTTCTCCCTAATTTTTTTCCCAGCTTCAACTTCCTGAGTTCATTTTGGTTTCATAGTGGCACGACGGCTGTCAGTCGCTTCAGGCTTCATCCCACCAGCTTAGCGATGCCTGTGGAAAGAAACTGTCCCTTCCCTATTAGCTAGAGGAGGGAAAAAAGGTTCAATTCAAAATAATGTGCAATTGATTCAAAGCTGCAACCAACCCATCAGAATGGACACCAGCCATTCACAAAGAGGTGTGGCCACGCTTCCAACACAAATCGATGCCGTGGTCAGAGGTGTGTGGCGCCCGCTTTAGCCAGGCCTGGGTCACAATTCAGCCAGTGGACCTCAGGGTGAGGTCAGCTCCACCCAAACTTGACGGATTGAGGGTGTGGGAAGGGTGGTGTCCCAAAGGAAACCGGAGTGCTTTTACCAGGAGAGACCGACGCTGAACAGGAAAAGAAAACACCAACCACTGTCTGCATTAAGCATGCAGTATCTTTCTATGCCTGCCACACAGGACAAAAGTAATCTAATAGCTTTTCAAACAATTTCCCCATTCCGTTGTCACTCTTGTCTATTTCCTCCTTCAACCAGAGCACCGTTCAACCGTAGAAACTGGGCTAGGCTTTGGAGGTTCCAAAATGATAAAGAGAGACCTCTGGGAAGGGTTCACAGTCGAGCAGGGGAACAGGCACGTATGCAGTGAGAAGGCAACATGAGAGTGCTAAACCAGAGGCAGGAACAGTGTCATGCAGTCTCTGCATGAGGAAGCATTGGCTGTCCCCAAGGGGGGAAGCCCCGGGGAGAGGTTTCCCTGTCCCACCGCTCTGTGCATGGCTAAGGCTGATGTGACTACAGCTCTTGACATTACCCAGTCTTTGCCCACAAGTTATGGGCAGAAGCAGATGCAGACATAAAATCGCTGGCCTCAGCTCCTGTATCAGCAAATTATCTTTGGCGTACACCAGGACAGCTGCATTCAGCAAAACAGTATTATGCGTGTATCTTGATACGTAACCTTAGATCTGGGCTTCTAAATATAAGAGACAGTTTTGGGCCACTGACTACAACAAAAAAAAATTATTCTAAGACAACGTCCACATTCATTGGTTACTATCAATCCTTAAAAAATATTCATGGATATTGAATATTTGAACCTGGCGAGTTACCCTATAAAAACAGGTCTCTAAACCAAGACACTTTGAATACTGGTTTGGACAAATACAAGGAGAGCTACCATAAGGACGACTGCAAGCATCACCCATCATCCCTAGCGAAGCCGCAGAAAGAAGAAATCCCCTTTCCAACAGAGACTGATTTGTTTATTATTTGTTCCAGTAGAGATTTATTTATCAAGGGTCAGGAGAGGGAAGTACAACGACGCCCTGTGCATTTTGGGGCTCAGGCATTTGAGTTTCATCTGTGTACCTGTTCCAAAGATGAGTGGCCCGGTCAAACCTCTGATGGTCCAGTTACAGCATTCATCCCTTTCCTGTCCAAGTGGACACTTGCCCAGTTCACTCATACACTGGCTCACTGAGGTGCTCTGCCATTTAGATCTCCAGAGCTGTCTGCTCCTGGCACTGTCACCAAGTGTTGATTCCACCAGGTTGACATGCAATCCTCTGTTCAGGGACTTGCTGTGCTTCCGAGGGAGAATGTGGATAGGAGCTTGTGCGAGGCCAAATCCCGCCTCTGTAGAGGTAACAAATGGCCTGACGACCGGCATGAAAGCGGAGCTCACGCACATCCCAACACCCTGTAGGTAAGGTAAATAAATATTTCTTGAGCCAGTACCATAGCCTTCTTACAGATCTCCCTGTGTATCAGTTTCTGATTGATGCTGTAATAAATACTATAAACTTGTGACTTGGAAACAATCCATACTTATTATCTGACAGTTTGGGAGGTCAAAAGTCTGAAACGGGTCTCACTGGGCCAAAATCAAGATGCCGGCAGGGTTGTATTCCTTTCTGGAGGCTCTAAGGGAGAATCTGTTTTCTTGCCTCCCACGTTGCACAGGATGCCCACATTCCTTGGCTCCTGGTTCCTTCCATCTTTAAAGTCAGCAACGGCCACTGGACTCTTTCCCACAGTGCAGCACTCTGGTTCTGACTCTTTTGTCTCCCTCTTCTGCATTTAAGGTCCCTTGTGACTGCACTGGGTCCACTCAGGATAGTCTCCTCATTTTAAAGGCAGTTGATTAATAACCTAATCCCATCTGCGACCTTAATTCCCCATTGCCTTGTAACCTAACATATTCACAGGCTTCAGGGATTAATACGGGACATCTTTGGGGGATCATTATTCTGTCTATCACGCCCTCCTTTCACATTCATCCCCTTACAGGGCACCCTGGGTGATCTCAAAACCTAAACTGAACCACTGCTGAATCCCATCCCACCCACCCACTGGGCTCCCATGCAATGAAAAGCCAAACGTTTAACCATGACTCAAGAAGCCCTGGCTGCCCCAGATCTCAGCACCCGCCACGCCCCTCCCTCACTCTGCCATAGCCACACACTGGCCTTCTTGCTGCTGCCCAAACATGCCCAGATCATTTCTGGCTCAGGGCCTGTGTATGTGCGACTTCCTCTGCCCAGAACACTGTTGCCCAGATTTTCACGTGGCTGGCTCTTCCTCTTCCTCCAGGTCTCAGCTTCTTGGAGAGGGCTGACTGAACCCCCTATCTAAGGCAGCCACACTTCCTGCAGCCCCTCCCTATCATGTCACCCTGTTTTATCTCCTCTGCACCTAGAGAAGGATGTAGCACATGGCAGATGCTGTCTAAATATTTCCTGGATGAGTAAAAGGCTCTTCTGCCCTGTGCCCTTCCTAGCGAATGTCCGCTCTTTTGCTCTGGGTTAATGCCTCTTCTTCAGGGAAGGCTTCTCCCACATGCCAACTCTTCAGGAAAACAAGGGTGTCCCTTTTGTGTGCTCACACAGCCCTGCAGTTTTACCTCCAGGTCTTACCACAATAGTAATTAGATACAGTAATCAATTGTGGAACGGTCGTTCAATATCTGTCTAGCCCAGCAGACGACCCGCCCGGGAGAGCGGGATCCGTGTTCGTCTCTTTCTCCTCTGCTTTCCTGGTGCCTGGCATACAGAAGGTTTTCACTAATTCTTTGTTGGATATAAGAATGAATAAATATATAATGAACCAGGGCGCAAAGCAGGAAGAAATGGAAAAAGAGAACGGAACCAAAGGTTGCTCCATCACCTTGGCCTTGTTTCCATTGTGAGCTGGCAGATTTAAACCTGAGTTTTAAAGGAAGATGCGACTCACCAAGGACTCGGTTCAAAGTCCTGTCCCAAAACATTCTCACTTATTCCTTTATCACTTATCATGACGGTTTAGAAAAAGGAAGTTATGAAAATCCACGTACACCCAAAAGTCCAAGATCGAGACCCAAAGGAAACCCAGCTTGTGAGTGGCCTTTCCCCAAGGCCTCCTCTGAGGCTGGGCTGCCCCCTAGTGGAAGCAACGGAGAAAGGCACTTAGGGTGTCCCGGTGAGGAATGGCACGTTGCTTTGCTTTTTATAACCCTGTGTGTTTGTGTAACCGGATCCAGAAACGACCCAGAGGGAAACTGCACAACTTGGATAAAGAAGCAATAGTTTCCGGAGTAATCACCTTACAATAAAATGGAAACGGAACTAACGCTTTTTAAAGATCATATTGTGCCCCCGCACAGTTCTAATTACTTGGCAAACTGAAACGCTACTATTTATTGTCCACCTTTGATAAACAAGGAAACTGAGGCATGGGAAGGTTAAGTAACTCGCCCACGGGCCCATAACTAGAGAGTGGTAGAACTAGGATTTGAACCTGGGTGGGTTGGCTCGAGGGCCTCAGCTCCCAACCTTGGCAGGACTTGCCAGCAGGCACCAGTTCTAAACACTCAAGTATAGTCTGTTGCTTTTGAACCAGACTTTTGGCTGATTTCCAGGGTAATTTTCAGGCTAGATCACTCTAGGACTTACTTCAGGTCTTAAAATTCTCAAAAGCAATGCAGATACAATTATTCATGTCTGATTTTTAGAAACACCAAAGGCAGATAAGATAGTAAAAGTCCTAGTAACTGTGGAAGACAAAGGCTGGCTCAGTCCAACCTTATTCTTCAGTCTCTATATTCTGCAATTCTAGACTTAGCTCTTTTGCCCCCCAAAAGCTGCTTAATCATTTTTTTAACGTAGGTAACTATAAAAATAATACTATGGCAAATATTATGGCTTGTTAACTGCTAAGTATTGTGCTAAGCCCTCAAAATACACTTTCACTCAATTGTCATTAATAACCCTAGCTAGAAACACTACTATTCATTTTTGCCTTTGAAGAAACTGAGGCACAGAGAAGTTCAATTACTTGTTCAAGGTCACACAACTGCAGTGTTAGTATTTGAGTCCAAGCAATTTGATCCTAAAATCCATGTTCTTAATCATTACACTTGACTAAGTCCCATAAACCATAAACTGACTCTTATAGTTTATTCAAAACTAAGAAAAAAATAACAAGACTACTTTATACACATAATAGAATGAAATGACTTAATTGCCTGTTACCCATTTTCCCTAATTAGCTGTAAGCTTGACATAAATGTGTGTGGGCTGAACTTTTGGGGGCAGATTTGAGTTAATTACAACATATTTTCTGTTTGGAATCTCATCAGATATTTAAGAGGCCCTGAGGTCTCACCTCTATGTCTGAAATTTATTTTCAATAATTTATATCCATGGGAGAGAAAACAACTGCATTCCTATTGTTTAAAAATCCGAGCTAATCGGAGCGTATGATTTAGAATGCTCTTGGTTGCAAGCAACAGAAAATTGAATTGACATAAACAGTAAGAGAAGTTACTGCTTTTCATAATGGGAAATTTCAGACTGAGGACAAACTTCAAGACTGATTTTCTCCAGCAGATCATGAAGTCAGCAGACTATGGCTCTGTTTCTCTTTAATTCTCTCAGTTCTGTTCTCCTTTGTGTATTATTCTTTGTTCTCAAACTGGTTTCCGTCATGCATGGGGGGGGGGCCTCAAGGTAAAAGTTTTCTCATCGATATCCTGGGAGAAGGAAGGCCTCTACCCAAAAATATCAGACAAAAGGCCCACTCTTCATTCTCACTGTTAATACCTACGTCATAGGACCAGGCCTGAATCCAGGCTGGCATATGCCCATCCCCGAAACAACTTCTGTAGCAAGAAGAATGGGGTTATCCAGTCAGGACCTGGAGTTGTTCAGTAAATATTAGCTCTCATTAATTTTATTATTATGAAAATAAGATTTTGTTTTGTACCCAGGCAAAGTATAAGTAGAAAGACCAATAATGAAAAGTTGGTCCACCCTGCTCATAAATCAACACATGCATAGCAAAACAATGAGATTCCATTTTTACTAGTCAGGCTTCCAAAAAAATTTTAGAAATGTAATAATGCTCAGTATTGACAAGGGTGTGATAAACCGTCGTCCCAAACATAGCTGCTGCAATATTTTGGGGGATATGTTTGATAATTTCTAGCAAAATTTTAAAGGTATGTACTCTTAGATCTAGTGATTCTATTGTTAGGAATTATTCCCACTATTTTGCTCACAAAACTACACTAAGAAATGTGGCTTAGTCAGGTTGCTATACAATGGTAGTGTTATTTGTGAAAGTCCAAGCTGAGAAACAAAACTTCCATCAAGAAAGACTGTTGAAGGGGCAGCAAGATGGCTCAGTTGGTTAGAGTGTGAGCTCTGAACAACCGGGTTGCCAGTTCAATTCCCACATGGGCCAGTGAGCTGCACCCTCCACAACTAGATTGAAGGACAACAACTTGGAGCTGATGGGCCCGGGAGAAACACACTGTTCCCCAATATTCCCCAATAAAATTTAGGAAGGAAGGAAGGAAGGAAGGAAGGAAGGAAGGAAGGAAGGAAGGAAGGAAGGAAGGAAGGAAGGAGGTTGAACTCTGGCTTCCAGTGACGGAGTAATTATAATGGACTGAGTCTCCTGCCTGTACAGCTACAAGCTCAGGATCAAATATTTTAAATGCGATGGCCTTGAAAACAACCAACAGCCTGCAAAAACTGGAAAGGAAGTTCTTTCAAATGACCCTTGAAAAAAGGGAATCACCCACTGGCTTCTCTTTGAAGGGTCTGCAAGTCTGCATAGCACACAGAGAATAAAACTCAAGCAGAAAGGAACAGTCTTACTGGGCTGAAAAATCATAGGTTGGGGTTTGGGGCTCCCAGGGTGGCTGGAAATTGAGGGGAGAAATCCCAGAAAAGATAGAGACACCGAGCAGGGGCCCAAAAATGGGAATATAAACCCCCCTCAAATCCTTGGCTGACTCCTAAAGTGCACATGTGCAACCCTGCAGGGGAGGAGAAAAAAGCTGGAAAGTTTAAAGAAGTGAGCAGAGATTTCAGCAGCTGCTCATTGCTAGGGAGGCAGAATTTGGAGTTCAAGTTCCACCAAATGAGAGGAGCTTGGTAGCCCCTGAGGTGAAAAACCAAAATAGACCCAGACAAATGAAGCCTAAAATTATGCTTCCATAGGATAAAGATGAGTCACTAGCAATTAAACTGCCAGGTAAAACAAAACCCAACACTTTTCTGAGTAAGACAACAGAAGCCAGAGTCTCTGCAATACATTATCCACAATGTCCAGTACAACATTTTAAAATCACTAACCATGTAAAGCAGCAGGAAGGCATTATTGTCAAGAGAAAAAGAGCTAATAGAAACAGACCCAAAGATAATGCAGGTGTTAAAATAAGTGGGCAAGTGCTTTAAAATAACTGTGATAAATATGTCAAAGAATCTAGAAGAAAAGATTAATATAGTGAGGGAAGAGATGGAGAATTTCAGGAGACATATGGAAACTAAGAAAAACTGGAAATCTTAGAACTGAGAATTATCAATTCTGAAATTATTTGTATGGAATTAACAGCATATTGCACAGTGCAGAACAAAGGATCAGGAACTTAAAGATAAATCAATAAAAATTATTCAAACTGAAGCAGAGCAAGAAAACGATTTAAAAACAAAATAGAGCTTCAGTGATTTGTAGAGCAATATCAAGCATTTGCCATATATGTAATTGGATTCCTAAATAATAGAAGACAGAAAGACAAAGGGGGGACAGGAGAGGGGGAGAGGGGAGAGAGAGACAGCATTTAAAAAATTCTTAAAGAAATATCGACTGAATTTTTTCCACATTTTATTAAAAATATCAGCCCACATATTTAAGAAGCTCAAAAAACCCTGATCCAGATAATGTCATAGGAAAACACACATGCAAACTGCTGGAAAGCAACGATAAAGAAAAAATATATAAAAAGCAGCCAGAGGGAAAAAAGATACATTACATACATGGAAACAATAGTAAAAATAATTGACTTCTCATCAGAAACAATGGAATACAGAATACAGTGGAATGGCAATTTTAAAATACTGAAAGGAAAAAGAACTGTCAAGCTCCAGTGAAAATATCCTTCAAAAATGAAAGTGAAATAAAGACATTTTCAGCTAAACAAAAACTTAGAGAGTTGTGGTTGCCAGCAGATCTGCAGTACAAGAAATGCTAACGGAAGTCCTTTGGGATGAAGGGAAATGAAACCAAAAGGAAATTAGTATTTATGAAGAAAAATAAAAAGTACTGGAAATGTTAAATGTGTGAATAAATAAAAAGACAATAATCCTCATCAAAATCTCAACAGGACTATTTGCAGAAACTGATAAGCTGAGTCTAAAATTTATATGCAATGGCAAAAGACCCAGAAGAACCGAATCAATTTTGAAAAAGAAGAGCAAAGTTGTAGGACTCATACTGCCTGATTTCAAGACTTACAATAAAGCTACAGTTATCGATAAAGTGTGATATTGGTGATAAGATAGACACAGAGATGAATAGAACAAAAGAGTTGAAAACCAGACCTGCACATCTATGGTCAATCAATTTCTGACAAAAGTGCAAAAGGAATTCAATGGGAGGAAAGCATATAGTGTGTTCAACAGATGATGCTGGGAACAACTGAGCATCCATGTTCCAAAAAATAAACCCCAACCCATACCTCACACCACACATCTAAACTGACTCAAACGGATCATCGATCTCAATGTAAAACCCAAAATGATAAAACTTCTGAAGAAAATATAGGAGGACGTGGAGAAACTGGAACCATTGTGCACTGTGGGTGGGAATATAAATTGGGGCAGCCATGATGAAAACAGTACAGCAGTTCCTCAAAAAAATTAAAAAACAGAATTACCATCTGATCCATCAATTCCCCTCCTGGATATATACCAAAAAGAACTGAAAGCCGAGCTCTGAGATATTTGTACACCCATGTGCATCGCGGCATTATCCACAATAGCCAAAAGGTGGAAGCAGCCCAACAGTCCAACCATGGATGAACGGATAAACAAAATGCGGTATACACACGCAATGGAGAATTATTCACGCTTAAAAAGGAAGGAAATTCTGGCACTGCTCTAACGTGGGTGAGCCTTGATGGCTTTATGCTAAGTGAAATACGCCAGTCACAAAATGACAAATACTGTCATTCCACTCAGATGAGGTACCTAGAACAGTCAAATTCATAGAGACAGAAAGTAGGATAATAGTTGTCAAGAACTTCAGGGAAGGGGTAATGGGGAGGTATCGTGTAATAGGTACAGAGTTTCAGTTTTGTAAGATGAACAATTCTGGAGATGGATGGATGGTGCTGTCGGTTGCACAACTATGTGAATGGACGTGACGCCACTGAACGGCACACCTAAAAATGCTTAAAATGATACATTTTATGTTATGTACATGTATTAATCATGTTTTTTATTTTCTATATTTCATGATGCTTTGACATCTTGGGGCCTCAGTGACCAGGGAGAGACTGCCCCTCCCAAGGTTAATCAACCTCTACCGATAGTAAATGACTTGCCTGGAATATGCAAACCAACCAATCCAGAGCCCATACTCTGAACCACCTCCTCTCTCTGGCTTTTACCCTCCAGGAGGCCTCTGTCCTAATCATCCCAGGGCCAGGTACCAGACAACTAGGGGCCATCCCGTACAGCCCAGAGCCCACCAAAATTAGTCAGACTATCCAATCCCAAACCTGCTCAGCTGCTTGCCTTTCCTCGCCCATTCTTTTGCTCAGAAACCACAATGACGGCTTTTTGCACATGCTGTCCCCTCACTCTGCCTGCAACCAACCTCAGGGTTCTCTCTTGTGGCCCTGAGAGGCCTGGCATAACCCCTCCTCCTGGGAACTGACAGGAATAAACTATCTTTTCAACGGCAGTCGTCTCCTGATCCGTTGGCCTTACCACACGTGAACAAAATCAAAATCCTGGGTATATTTTACAGCAGCATATTTTAGCACAATTTTTAAAACATAAATACTGTTTTGAGAGTATTGAGAAAATAGAGACTAAGTCGCATATGATACATGTATGCTACAGGAGTTTAGCATGGTGGTTAAAAGAGTGGAGACTCAGGAGTCAAGTTCCCTTCATTTAAATGCTGGTCCACCAAATCCTAGCTTTGTAATGTTGAGCAAGTTACTTATCCACGTGCCTTAGTTTCCTCATATATAAAGTGGGGATAATAATAGAATGCACCTCGTAGGGCTTTGTGAGGATTAAATGGGTTAAAACAAGGACAGAGCTTAGGACAGTTCCAAGAATACAGTAAGCACTCTATAAATGTCAACTATTACTGTTACGGAGTCTGCAGCCATTTGAAAAAAAAATGGAGATCTGTATGTGTTGACATTGAAAGATATATTGAGGGGAAAAAGTCCCAACTGTGTCCATTTTTTAAAGGAGAGAGATATAAGCAAATACTTTTTCTGGGAAAAGTTACACAATTGTAACAAACAGGGCCCCCCAAAAGTATATGAGACACTCTCGTATACTTGAGTTTTGAGGGAAAGGAAATAGGGATCTAGAATAAGGTGTAAGGGAGACTTTTGTTTTTTATTCAACACCTCTTATGCTACTTGAAGTTTTTACCATGTTTATTCATACCTGAAAATGCAGACATGTAAGTTCTTGGAAGATCGTGGGAATATTTCTCATTGTTCTTTATTGCCTCCTAGTGGATGATGGGGGCATTGCCTGCCACAATCACTATCACTGCTGTTAACCTTATTCACTATTTAATAAGTGATCCCACCTACTTGATTTAGTATCTTACACCAAGCAATTCATGACCTCCAACTTTCAAATGTCAGTGAGTTTTGTAAAAATTAGAAACATGGATCCATAGTTATAAAAGTCATAGATGTTACAACACAACAACAACAAAACACCATCTAGTTTGACTTCTTTGCTGAGTGACGATTCCAGCTTTATATTTATAATCTGGATCAGCCTGACCCATTGGCTTGCCCCAAATAATTTCACCCTTCACCCAATGTTCTGTCCATAATGCCCACATTTCTGCATTAGTCTGGCTGCCTGCGTTTGAATACTGGTTCCATGACTTCCTAGCTGTGTGACCTTGAACAAGTCACTTCACCTCTCTGAGCTTCAATCTCCTCATCTATAAAATACAAGTGATAATAATAATAGAACTCTCACAGGACTCTTGGGGGATTATGAGTTGATATACCAAACACAATGCCACACCCATAACAGGGATTGATAAACAAATTTCACTGTTAACACCTACAGTCTTCAAATCTCAAATTGTCACTTCCTCCGGGAAACTTTCCCTGAATTCCTGACTAAGTCACATCCCTCTCACTAGGTCACATTTCTCCTTCCTAGTATTTGTCACAGATGACCGTTAGATGATTATACGACTAATGTATCTATCTATCTCTTCCCTACTAGATCATAAACACTACACGCATGGAATGTGGGTCTAGTTTTGCCCATCATTTTATCCCCAGGTCTACCACAGTGCCTGGCAGCCAGTAGTTGCACCACACATAATTACGGATAAAGAAACGAATTAATGAAGTTAGAAAACTGGAGGCCTCTAAAAATTAAATGTTAACTAGAACAAGTGTCATGACCCAGTTAGGTTCTGATGGTTGGGGTGGAAGGGTCGTCTTGCAAGACAGTGTGCATAAAATGAATTGGAAAAAGATAAACTGTACACCTCTACCATCTGTCCTAGGACCAGCCCCGGGTTGGTTTGTTTTACTTAATCGAGGCCAGGGCCACTGCTAGTCCCTATGGTGTATTTGTCCAAATTAGGAAAAGGCACCCGTTCCTCCAGGCAGGTGGAATCTCAGAAACTACTTGCCTCCTTGGGGAGGCATTCCTTTGCAGGGTACAGCTGCACAGCCCCAGTTAATGGGCTATCTCATTGGTTGAAAAAACACAGAAAGCATCCATGGGATATCAGTTATCTTATCCAAGCCAGAGCAGAAGTCTTGAAACTTTCTTCATGTGTGAAAGCATCTGCATAGCTCAGATTAGGGGTGTACAGCTCATGTGTTCTTCCTTATCTCTCAAGTAGTGTGGGAGAGACCCCAAAACTCATCATCTTCATGTCCTGACTATTATGAGCAAGAAAAACAGCTCAAAGAATGCATCCTGGTTATCCGTTGGCCTAGCCTGAGTCCCTTCTGGACTCCCAAAGAACCCATTGCCTACCTGTAGTATTGCCTTTCTGCGAGTCTATTTCCACCTCTACTCTATGGATCCTTCTCAGGCTGGAAACCATGTCTTATTTTGTCTTTTAATAATTGTTTTTAAATTACGAAAGTAGTATATCCTTGAGATAGAAAAGTTTTCAAATAAACTGAAGAGTGAAAGTTCCCTTTCTATCGGCTCCTTTTCCAATCCACGTCTCTTCCCAGAGGGGACCACTATTAACAGCGCGTTGTACGTCTTTCCAGAACTTTCAATTTGCCAACCATAATGAGGCCAATAAAAGTGCTAACGTTTATTGAATGTTTACTAAGTCGGGTGCTATGCTAGGCACTTTTTGTGCATGTTCTCAATTAATTGGCAAAACAAGACTATAAGGTAGGTGATATTTTTATTCCCCATTTCACAAGAGAGGAAACCAAGACGATGGTTACTAAGTGGTAAAGCCAGAATTTGAACGGAGGCAGGCTGACTCTTAACCTCCACTGTTCTGCCACTTGCTTTTAGGATTTGGAATGTCATAGGCACTTCTCCATTATTACCCACGTAATCCTCTTTCCTTTCCCCCTCCCCTTTTTTCAATATTCTGTCTGCTTTATTTTTTTATTTCTTCCTTTTCAAAGCTTACTCAGTATTCCATAAAATGGAGTATTTAATTCATTAAGCCATTCTCCTGCTGACAAACTTTTTAGGATTTAGCAGTTTTTCACTTCCTTAATTCATCAAACCTAAGATTCCAATGATTGTAAGAAGCACCCAGTTTCAGAGAGATTAAAATGTGCATCTCGGAATTAATGTATCATGGCACTAGACACAATGCTGCAAATGAACACACTTGCATATAATTTTCATGTGTTTCTGTAGAAGTTTCCTACAAGTAAAATTGTGCACCAAAATAACGGTGCGT
The DNA here is from genome assembly GCF_036562045.2 of Rhinolophus sinicus. Taxonomy (NCBI): domain Eukaryota; kingdom Metazoa; phylum Chordata; class Mammalia; order Chiroptera; family Rhinolophidae; genus Rhinolophus; species Rhinolophus sinicus. The sequence goes on along the minus strand of NC_133765.1, from coordinate 27,095,519 downwards.
TTTTCATTTTCATAGATGCTGCCGAATTCCCCTCTAGGAGGTCACATCTTAGTCATTTGTGTCTCCCATTTTACTTAGCACAATGTCTTGGCACTTTGTAGGTACAAAATAAATGTTTGTTCAGCGGACAAAATGCATGACCAGGCCCAGCAAACGCAAAGCATTTTGAGATACTCACAGGCGAAAACAAAACAAAACAAACAAAAAAACCCCACACAAGGAAACCATGACAGTGATACGAGTAGAATATTTTAGTACCACATGTTTACACACTTGCTGAAGCACTGGCTACAGTAAATGACAAGCGCTAATAAATAAATGCATTTTATGCAGAATGATGTGTGCAGAGTGATTACAAAATATCTTGCAAAATTACCTCTAAAATGGCTGTGCACTCACTTTTTAAAAAATACACTAATAACTCCAACATTTTACAGCGCCCAAGCGAGACACGGGAAACTTCCAGGAATCTTATGGTCTGTCATTTTACACTCGAGGTGATTCTAAGGCACTCAACGGTGTGAGAACTAACGCATTACAGGGCTTTAACGAAAGGAGTCTCTTAATTAGATTTGCCCTTTAGAACGAGCCCTTTGGCTGTACAGCGTAGAACCTACTGGAAGAGGGCAAAGACATCTAAGATCCCTAAATACCGCAGCATCACTCACCCCTGCGCGGGGAGGGCGGCCCAGACGGTCGGCGCGCTGCTGCGCCCCCTGCCGGCCTTCAGCAGCCTCGTTCTGGGTCGGCTAGCTCTGCCAACTGCGACTGCGCACTCCAAGGCCCAAGGAGGCCGCCTCACGGGGCCTGCGACCGCGCCAATCCTGACCGGAAACGGAAGTAAGGGAGAGTTAGCCTCGTGCGCTCCGCCGGCCCAAACCCTCCTACCCCGTGGGCCCCGCCGCTTTGCGGAAGTGCCGGAAGCGGAAGTTGCTAAGAGGTGGGGGGAGTTGTCGGGGAGACTGACGGGTTGTGTTCGCGCTCCTTGAGTTCGCGCCTCCGCTACGCGAGCAGGTAAAGGCACGATTGTGAAACCTTGCCAGTGGTGCTGATCCGGCTCAAACCGGATCCCGGCCAGGAACCCTGACCCAAGCGGTGCGGTACCCGGTGCTCCGATTCTTTCCTTAGGGTCCTTGTGACTCCCTGATTCCGGAAGTCCCCTGTACTTTCCCTGGAGTGAAGTCCGGCTTCCAGGTGTCCCGGAGACCCCCCGCCATGGGCAACACGAGCAGCGAGCGCGCCGCGCTGGAGCGGCAAGGCGGCCATAAGACCCCCCGAAGGGACAGCTCGGGGGGCGCCAAGGATGGGGACAGGCCCAAGATCCTGATGGACAGCCCCGAGGACGCCGACCTCTTCCACTCGGAGGAAATCAAGGTGAGGAGAGGGGGGGGAATCCGATTCCCTTGACTTATGTTGAGATCTAGATCCCCGCCACAACCCCTCGAAAACTCATCATCAGAAGTGGGAGGGAGGCGATACTTCACCCTCTGCGCTTCAAAGCCAGATGGCTCTGTAAGATCCCTCGTAGTCCAGGAGCCAGTGTCTAATTACCGATATGAGAAAGTCACCCTGAGGGAGGAGGAACTCCGTTGAACATCATTAAGGAGAGAGCGGCTCTGCGACAGTTTCAAATTCTTAATTAAGATCGTGGAGCTAGAAGTAGTAGCCCCGGTCTCTGCTTTTCTCTCGGGTATTCTAATTTGACAACTTTGAGAAACCGTCCCTCCCCTTTAGGAAGACTGGCAGTTGTTGTAATAGTTGTTTTTGCAGTTTATTGTCCATATTGGAGATAAACCAGAGCTCACACAAGAGGTCTTTATTTCTGCCTAATATTTTTGGTTCACCCTGCTTATTTAGAGCGGGCACAGAAAAGTCATTGGACTTCTGGGGGTCAGTGGGTTAAGTGAACTGTCCGTCTGAACATTTTTGCTTGGCCATATTTGAGCCTCCTGCTGCAGTCTGCTTTAACTTACCAAAACTCTGAAGATGATTCTAGACTCCTGTTTCAGCCACATTCCTGTTAACCATCTGATGTGGTCTGTTTCCAACTGGGAAGCCTGGTCCAAGGACACTTAATGATTCTGGCAGCTGATGTGTAATGTGGTATAGCTTAAAAAGCAAATAATAATAATAATAATAATTCCTTAAGGACAATGCAACAAAGTAGATTGAGGGAAAATGAAGGTGCATACCCACCCCTTCCACTCAGTCCAACATATTCTCTGTTAGTATTCAGTCGTATACTAATCATCATTGTCCATTAGGCTTATTGCCTGGCAAATCATTCCAACTTGACTCACATTTTTTCTCAGATGTTGGGCTGGGTGATCACATTATTATCTTACATCCTCATTCGGACCTTGGCTCTAATATAAAGAGTCTGCTTCTACTTGGCCTTCCATCCTGTGATTGAACTTGCTTTCTGACTCTGTTACATTCCTATGTGTTATTCCTAGGAGCTATGTGCAATTGAAATCCTGTTTCTCCAACGACTTGACATCCCTTCCCTGAGAAATCATTTTGGCCCAAGGATGGCTGTTTAAGACATCATCAAAATGAAACTATTTTCTTCAAGAAATATTTGTTGTTCTGTTGCTGTTCCAGAACTATAAGAAATGTCTAGCATACAGATGATCTGTGGAGGATGATTTTCAATAGTCCATTATCATTTCCTCAGAAGTTACTGAAATGGTGTAGCAGAGACACTGCATAGAATGCCCTAGATAGCAAAAAAAGAAAAAAAAACAAGTCATGGATTCTTTTAACTACACTAGTTTACCATTTTGGCTGTCGTTAGTTAGCACATCCTCGATGGAAAGTGGTTCTGGTCTGTTATTCTTAAATCTGTAGGTCTTTTTTAAGCTCAAAGAATGCAGGCATTTTTTAAGATATGCTCAGGTCAGTATTTGAAGTAAAGGTGCTCGAAGGCTGCTAGGCAGGCACCTTCAAGGGTCTTTCCCATCCTGGGATTCCTGCTGTTTTAAAGTCTTTGCCTTCTGATTCAGAAAAATATAAAAGATCCAAAGCCATATATATTTCACCCAGAGTTGAACGTGTTTATTTCTCTTATTCTGGAACACCTCAGTTATACATCACTTCCTACACTAGAAGTTCCTTTTTAACCATAATGAAGGTCAGTCTTTGTCTTAATCTTTTTCTCCAGCGTGGACGACTCTCAGTGAATAGTTTTTCCCTTCCTTAGAATCTGGATTTGCCAATTTTCAAGCTGACAGCTCTGGAATTACCCCTAATAAATTTTCATGTATTTCAAATCTTGCCTAATTAAGGAAAGAAAATGACCTTTATTAAGCTAGTTTTGAATTCATTGCAGCCTTCTTCCAAGTGAGTTTTATAGTTTCTCCTAGAATCTTAACATAGCCCTCTTTCAGTTAAGAAGAGTAGCTAATAATTTGTAACACACTTACTATGTGTCTGATACTATGCAGAGCATTTTGTGGACTTTCTCAGTCTTCACAATAATCTTAAATAGTTTCTATTATCTCCATTTTGCAAGTGGAGAAACTGAGGCACAGCTGGTCAGTTAACAAGCCTCAATATGATCCTGTGTAGTAACCACTGCCTCTTTAAAATGAATTGTCAGTGTTGGGGTAACTATAAGCTCATTAGCGACTTCCTGTCCCTGAGTAAACTGCTCTATTTCTAGGCTCCAGAGAAGGAAGAATTCCTGGCCTGGCAGCATGATCTGGAAGTGAATGATAAAGCCCCTGCCCAGGCCCGGCCAACTGTATTTCGATGGACGGGAGGCGGAAAGGAAGTGTACTTATCTGGGACCTTTAACAACTGGAGTAAACTTCCCCTCACAAGAAGGTAACTGCCCCGGGGAGTGTACACGTCTTAACCCAGAGATAATTCTGTTTCTCAATGATCTCTGCAGGTGGATGGAAAGCGATGTTTTTATAAAATGAATGCTGAGTGGAAAAATAACCTTGCCGAATAATTCATAGGGTTCAGATCTCACACCCAAGTGGTCTCTAGGTTTAGAGCACACTTAGAGAAAACATCTCTTGGTTACAAGTATTTCTGTTTCACAGACATCTTCTGCTTCAGATAGTCAGCTGTGTGTTTGCTCAGGCAGGACTTGTTCTTCAGAGAGAGAGAAATCTATTCCTAGTATAGGGGCGAGAGCACCAGGCTGGGAATCTTCGAGGCTGGGATTTGAGTCCACATTGGCAGAGCTAACCTGAGCCTCAGTATTCCTATCTGTAAGAGGGAATATTGGGCCAGGTGATCTCTGCGGTTCCTTCTAACTTTGAAAGGTACATGTTACGTAGGCAACGTTAGCAAGACTACACAGTAAAACAACTTATTGGGAAGCCTAGCATGGACTTCTGTCTGAAATTGTCAGTGAAAGAGCATCTTCGCTAGTGAGTACTTTGATGAAACGGAGAAATCATTCCCTGCTGGGCCAGGCTTGATCATTGTCAGGGCACTGCCTGCTTTTCTAGCGCTAACGTTAGTGTGGAGGGAGCTGCTGGGCACAGTTACAAGTCACTTCAAGTCAGGGCAACAAAACAGTCAAATGGAAGAGGTTTTCTGGAACCTCTTTAGTAGTTACGCCAGCTTCTTTGGGGAACTATTTGTGCATCCTATTAAATTGATCCCCTCTCCTGCCCAAGGCAAACTGACGGTGAAACTTGGCAGCAGGCCGTTGATCCTGTGTTGCCAGCCTCCTTGGCATCCAGTCTGCCAGGTGGTGGTTCGCTTGCAAGTTGACAAGGACAAGTACCTGTTTGTTGACCTTTCGATGTGGGTTGACCTAGGCTTGTAGGTTCCTGGTATTGAAGCAAAGGAAGTTTTCAAGAAAACCTCTTGCATTGCTGCTGCTTTGTGCGTCTTCTAGATTGAGATCATTGTATTGAGTTGTCTGAATTGGTTAAGCATGTTTATTCTCCTGCAGCTTAACTCTGGGTTTTACGTGGAACAGTTTTGTTCTATGGCTGGTTCTGTAAGTAAGCTAAGGGGGCAGCCCGCCCCGCTGAAAACCTCCGCTTCCTTTTTCCTCGCAGCCACAATAACTTTGTAGCCATTCTGGATCTGCCGGAGGGAGAGCATCAGTACAAGTTCTTTGTGGACGGTCAGTGGACACACGACCCTTCTGAGGTACTTCCTCCCGCCCTTGGTCTGTATAAGCCAAACAAGTCACCGTCCCGTAGAGATCTTCGCCAGGTCCCTCTGTCCCACTGGGAAAAGTCCCTGTGTGGCTGAGCTAGACAGCAGTGCTCATTGTCAGGCCCCTGGCATACTTGCCCAAGAGGAGCAGGTTGGCTAGCCAGGAGCTGAGCCCCTCCAGCCAGGAATTCTAAATCCTCCAGAGAAAAACCCCGAGGCCTTCCACGTTATGACGTCTGCCTGTCTGTCTCTTCCCAGCCAATAGTAACCAGCCAGCTTGGCACAGTTAACAACATCATTCAAGTGAAGAAAACTGACTTTGAAGTATTTGATGCTTTAATGGTGGATTCCCAAAAGTGCTCCGATGTGTCTGGTATGAACAGTTATTTTATACCACGTGTGTGCAGGTGGGGGCTGCGCAGTCTAGAAATACTCTTGTTTCTCTCACCTCTCACTCTTGAGCTCAAGCTGCCCAATCGGGTGGATGTTTGTAGCTCCCTAAAGTGCCACAAAACTAATTCCTAACTGTGTCAGGTCAGGTTGTTGAAATCTAGCCCCGAGGGGGCAGTAAGTCCTTTTGGGGGATGAAGGGGGCATCTCCAGCATTCAGAGAGCAGACCATTGAAATGGAACCAGAGCTTGGTCTCGGGCCGGGGCAGGGCCCAAGAGGCCCGGGAGAGTGGCCGTGGGTCAGTGGTGAGCCAGTGCCGGGAGGCCTGCCAGCTCCCTGCCTGCTCACAACCCACTCGGGGTAGTCAGCCTGACGGGTGATAAACGGACACCTCAGTGACCTTGGCCGTCACGGGTGTGGTACATTAGCACCTTGTTGGGAGAAAGGCTCACCACGGCAAAAGGCTACATAGCACAACCGGCTCAGTACAACCCTACTAAAACTTTCTCCTCTTTTAAGAGTCATCCAATCACATACCTTCCAGTAAATTGCTTTCCATCCAAACCCATAGGAAGAAACTGCCTGGAAACATGATACGTACAGGTCAGGGGCAAGGATGTGTTGTAATCTGAAGTGTCAACTGCAGGGTTTAAACTTCTTGCGGGGGTTAAGCGATTCCTGGACCCCTATAGGAGGCAATGAAAAGGTTGCCCAGGACGGCCTGCCAGTCTAAGGAAATGGACTCAGTTGCGTTCACAGGATGATTCTGCAGTGTCACCTGGCTAGGCCTGGAGGTTCTGCCAGCCCCATCCCTTCTCAGCTCAGAAATCAGTGGGAAATCGACCTTGCTGGGCTAGCTGTGGCTGACAAGTCAGGTTGTTGAGTAGGAATGCCAAAAATCACGTTCTTCTCTCTGGCTAGTTGCCTAATTTTTTGAAGAAATCATTTCTTTCTTTTTCAGATAGGTGGGCATTGAATAGAAGAAATGCCCAAATATCCTCTGCTTACCGATAAATGTAATTTGAGGCCATATACCAAAGCTTTTAGTCACATTTCTGCAGCATAGATCACCTGGGAAAAGAAAACTGACCCCTCACTGCTGGCAAACCAACTTCAGGCTCTCTGTAGACTTCTGAAAAGACACTTTCTTAAAATGTATATTTCCTCCTAATGGCTCAGTTTTCTGCACTTAATTGCTTTTCTCAGTTTCCTGCTGTGATATGGTTGGGTCACGTGAAGGGAGCTTGTTCTCTAGAAAATGATGTTGAAGGAACTGGCAGAGCCGGGCTGTGTCAGATTTATTCCAGACGGCCACGGACGGGGCACCCAGCCCCATCCTCGGTGTCCTTGGACTAACAGCTCCGTCCCTTCCCGCTGGCCAAATATCACTGAGTGAGCTGCTTCTTAAAGTTAAGAAACACTGGGCTTCTAGAAGCTTCTTTGTCTGTATAATTGAGATACTCAAGCAAGAGTTGGAAAGGAACCGGAGAGTGATGGAGTCTTTAGAGATCAGGTTTTCAGTTTTGTTTCGTTTTGAAATGGGCTGGTGCAGTGCCTCGCATAACCTGTTTTGGCCACTGCCTGTGTATAAACAGGCTGCTTTATCTTCTGTTTTATTCTGGCTGGTGGCGCTCATAACTTGGGGTTACCCCCTTCCGCCTCACTCGAAGCCTGAGCTTTGCAGTTTTTGCCAGCTCGGCTTGAAGCAAGAAGTAGTTTTATTCTGCGGCGGCATAGCAAGTTAGGCTACTGGGTACCACTTCCTCCTTAGTCTGCCGTCTGCCCCACACTCACTGGCTTTGCCATAGCTGCCATCTTCCATCACAGCACCTGAGTTCACTGCTGAATTTTATGCCAGTCACCCAAATTCCAGAAGGGTTTTCTCATGGCCTCTGCTCTTCATGCTTGAGGCCTGTATATCCTTCAAGAGAACGTAAGTCTGTATTGAGGCAACAAGAGACAGGGAACCCTAGACAGTGCCATCAATTAAATGAGACTGCTTCTAGAACTGATTGTCAAAGTAAATGTCCTGTCACCATCTCCCAGGAGAGCTGTCCAGTTCCCCACCAGGACCCTACCATCAGGAGCCCTACATCTCAAAACCAGAAGAACGGTTCAAAGCGCCACCCATTCTGCCCCCGCATCTGCTCCAGGTCATCCTGAACAAGGACACGGGGATTTCTGTGAGTACACAGGTGTCCGCCCATTCCATCCTCCATGGTCATGTTCCACTGCTCCTCTCTCTATCCACCTCTCACGAAACAGCTGGTGAAAAAGCTCAGTGTCACTCATCAGGGTTGGCTGCCAGAGTCCACCTCTGATGCAGGAACACGCCACACTCGCAAGCTGTTCCCGACTGTGGGGGCTGCCTCCCCAGTCCACAAAGCCTTTCACTCCTGCCTCAGCCTAGGCCCCATTCCTTTTCAATTTCATGACAAGATATCCAACTACCCCTGCTCGATAAGCTACATAATAGAATTCCTCATCTCGCCCCAATTTTTAGAATCTTGTTTTAATCACCAAATCACTTTCAGAAACATCACTGCCCCTGGATCAAAATTTGGGGTATCTGGGTAACACACACTTCCTCTGAGGTCAGTATTACCTGCAGAAAGAAGCGCGGATCCTCCTGGATCCTGAAGAACGCCTCATTCTTCCCTTGTGATTTTTCCACTCAGTTTAACCTGAATAGCCAAGCACCCCAGCTCTGGAATGCACGGCCTAAATCTTGAGAGTCTAGAGGTCCTTCAGCTTTGTCCAAGCCACCACCCAAAGGCACATGGTTATAAGGTGGGGATCACACGGCGCTGTGGCTCGGGCCCCACACAGAAGTGGGTGCACGGCCTGAGATGAGCTGCGTCCATATGCGTGCAGGTGACCCCTGCAGTAGCCGTGGTGTGTTAGCCAGGCACCCTCTGCTCGGGGCAGGTCTCCCCCTGTATGGAGAGTGTCCAGGTGCACACCTGACAGCTGAGCCGGCTTTTGCCCTATGCCTTTTCTGTTTGGAATCAGAAATGGTCAAATTGAGGAATAGACATGGAAAAAAACACCCAGATTTCTGGTTTCTCATAAAAAACTGGAAGGTGTGGCAACATTAAATGCCAGTCCTTTGTGAGCTTTTGTGGAGTAACAGTGCCTCTCCCACTCCCCCAATCATCCATTTCATTCTTCAGGCACCGTATCTGAGTCTTACAGACACGAGTTTGCAATCCACTGCTCAGGAGCATGTGGTGTAGTTTGTATCTTCCTGACCCTCCTGTAATGAGAGGACAGAGCCATGGCCAAGGTAAAGCCTGACCAGAGACACGCCTGTGAGCCCAGCAGGCATGCAGGGAGTACCCCATAGTTGATCAGTGAGGTGTGACCCCGCTCACCTCGCCCGTCATCCTGGACAGGCCGTTTCGCTGCCTGACAGGAACAGGTGGTCCTGAGAGCCCACCTACTTTCCTTTGCTATCTGGACTGTGAAACCAAGCGGGAAATCTTGATTTCTAAATCCTAAATACTGACGTCTTATGTTCCCACACAGTGTGATCCAGCTTTGCTCCCTGAGCCCAACCACGTCATGTTGAACCACCTTTATGCGCTTTCAATCAAGGTAATGACATGTCTGCTGCTGTTGGAATGTGTTTCTCAAAGTGTGCTCCGAGACCCCCTCCCAACAATTACAAGTTCTTACCTAAAGGGCGGCTTCCATGACCGGAGCCGACCCACAGGCTCCAGTCCTGAAGGCGGGCCCAGGAAGCTGTTTTTATTAAGCCCCCGGGGTGATTCTCGTGCACTCTAAAGTGAGCCCCCTGACTTATTCCTGTCCTTGACCATTTCCGCTCTCTTCCTCAGGATGGAGTGATGGTGCTCAGCGCGACCCACCGGTACAAGAAAAAGTATGTCACCACCTTGTTATACAAGCCCATATGAAGAGCTGGGAGCCAGCAGTGGGCCCCGGAACAGTTTGTACCACCAGGCCCCATGCAGGCGTGCTTCCCACTAGAGGGAATGGACTGTACATTTCTCATTTCACACTCTTCACATTTCACACCCGCCCTAGTCCTACTTGAAGGTTTGTTCCAGGAACAGCAGCTCCTGAAACGCCTCGGTCTGTATCGGTCATCCCAACGCACAGTGGCTGTGAATGGAGTTGAGGAAAGCAGGTCTGCAGCTCCCTGAGGAGCGTGAGGATGGGTGCAGTTCTAGACATCTGCTGAACTGGTCATGGAGATTTCTCTTAAGCCAAAAATCAACACTAGCCACTCTGCTAGTAAAAATCTGGGAAGCAGGGACCGAGGCCACATAAAATCTCTAATTGAGCATTTTTAGGGCCATCGACTTGTTGTTGTTGAGGCCTGGCTGTGGCGCTAAGTGTAACAAGTACAGTGTTGGTTTTGCCTGTCCTCTGAAATCATAGCAATATTATCTCCTGTTCTCTGCTCCTGGGAGGTGTAATTTCTGTAGGAATTAGAACCTGTCTGATTTCCAGATGAAGTTTTACAATTGTTATTTACATTCGTATGCACTAAGTTTTATTGTTTTGTTATTTTTTTAACCAGAGGTGGCTGACTATACAGCCTTAGGGCAATTTTCTAATCACCCGAACTAAAGATTATGTGAATGAACAGTACTCAGCAATAATCTGTTCTCAGAACAGACTTTGAAAACCACAGCCGGATTTCTCCATTAAGCTGGATGATCCTGTGACCATTCACTGGAAGGTTGTCCAGCTTTTTATTCTAATCGTGATGAGGTGACAGTGTTACCGTAAGGACTTTGGAGAAGCACTCTACTCTAGCCTGTGCCAGCTTGCTCAGAACCTCTGTCCCTACTTAGCAAAGAAGGCTGTAGCAGTTACTGTTGCCTATTCTGGAAGGATCTTAGACCTTGACAGCAGCCTTCTCCGTGTGTCTCGGGAAGACATCCTTTGGACCAAAGCGAACCTCTCTGCACTCGGCCTGGTTTCCAGGGAGATGCCGCAGATGTGCCCATTAGTGCAGCTTCCTGTCCCCGAGGCAGCAGCTGTCACTCGCTGTGCTCCTGCTGCAGGACGGAGGACTGAGCTTCCTGGTTTCCAGTGCTTGTTTGGTAACCTGGAGTCTGGATACCGTTTTTGTTACTGTTTTCAAAACACTGAATTACTATGACCTTGACATACCGGTTTCAATAAAGCTTTGTAAAGATAATGGGACATGTGCTTGGAGAAAGCTTTGATTTTTTTTCTCAGTCGTTTGCAGAAGAGACTGGAACTCTGTTCCAGCGGTTATTCAGTGCAGTGCATTTGAATCATTTTCACATCTCAGCACATGTTGGAAATGGTACCATCCTGTGGCAGTCGGGTGAGGCTCCGGCTGCCCCATGACTTAGGGCCATTCTGTGACCCACTGGTTATGTACAGAGTTTGGAAGGCTATTAAGGGGCCTGCAAAATCGAGCCCCTCTGAAGCACTCAGTCCTGAGGGGAAGGTGAGGAGAGGTAGCAGTGAAGGTTCCTGGTTTGGATGGTTGGCGGAATCCCTGGGCAGAGGTTTTGCTTCCTCTGGCTCATCAACAAGCACTGCAGGGGAGCCTGGGGTGTGACACCTGCTGGGAAGACTCCAGGACGCTCTGGAGTCAGAGCCATCTCACCAGCTAAAAGGGGCTCTGTCCCAGTTACAGGTGTCCCTTTAATAAGCCTTTTCTTCCCAGGAATCAGGAAACAAATGAATTTTAGGGAAAAGGGAACCTCCCGGTCATCTGGGCCACTTGAGGTAGAGAGTAACTTAGAAAGCATTTCAGGGGGACTAATTAGCTGTCTCACCCTAAAAACCCAAGTGATGTGGGAACCTTAGATTTTAGGGACTGTAGGAATTCTGTAAGTAGACTAAGGAAATATGCAAAAGTCCTCTTCTCCAAAACGATAAAATACTTTTTAAAATACAACTGAAAATACATAGCCAAGCTCAAAAGTATAAAACGGGTATATTCAAGCACCAGAAACAAGAAATCACTGCCATGTGGGTGAGTGGTGAGCATACCCCTAGGCCCATGGTGAGGCTTGGCAGAGGGTAGTGGGGCCAGAACCCAGCAATGGGCCTCCACAGCCAGGATCTGACACCCACAGCTGGGTGGGAAGGCCCCCCACATGAGTTGGCGCAGAACAGCACTGCCATTCGTGTAAGCAGGATGAGAATCTGGTTGCTGGTCTCAGCCACGGCTCAGAGAGAGCCATTAGCCCCAGGCTGCATGGGCAAACAGCAAGAAGTCGGAAAATCCAACCTGCAAATTGGGCTCTACCCACAAAATTCAGAAGAAGCCAAGCTGAAAATCCAATGTAAAAACTAATTTGGAGCCAGTAAACCGGTAAGAGTCCTCCACAGCCCTGAGGTCCCGGGGGAGCCAGCATAATGACTGATGGTGGAGGGGTGCAGGCATGACCACAAAACAGATGTGGCAGCATTCTCCACAGGTTTGTGTATCTAAAAGGCTTCATTTTCTTTGAAAAGCAACACACAAGGATGTCTCCTGTGGTCCAGAATTCTGCTCATAAACCCAAGTGAAAGACTATCCCGAGAAGCTAAAGGTAATAGAGACTGATTCACAGATGTGGAAAAGGAGAGCCTGCTTTGCCCAAATCACGGGTAAAGCCACACGTAGGACTGAGGCGTCTCATGACCGGGGTTCTATATGAACATTCCCATTATGGATGAGGACTGATTACATGTGAAAGCTTCAGTTGCTTTTGAATGAAGATAGATATTTGCCCTCCAGAAATTTATATACAAGTGAATTTATGGAGCCAAAGGTAAGGACTTTAAATTCCTAACATGTAAAATGGTACTGCGGGTAAACAGAACCATCTATCAACATACTGAAACCAAAGATCAAACGACCCAGGGCAAGGCTATTTCCTTCCCTCTGGCTCCACTTCTTACGGGTGTAACAGGGAAGTCAGCGCTCCGAGACCACGGCAAAGCCTGAGGTCACCCGAGTCTGCTGTCCCTCCAGCATCCCCTCCCAGTGTGCACACAGCCGAGATTAGGGACGTTGATCCAGGTCAGTTGCTAACTAGCTGAGTGACCTTGGGCAAATCACATGACCGCTCAGTCTGATTTCTTCCCCTGAAAAAAGGAGAGGGGTTAGACTAGCACTAGATGGTTGCTAGAGCTTATTTCATGTCACATTAGGAGCCACAAAGCCTTTCACCAGGAATGGGACGTGGCCACAAACAGGAAGTCAAAGGGCCAGGGGAGAAGAAAAAAGTGCCAGCATCTCAAGCTCAATGAACAAACCTCAAAGACTCCAAAGGTCAAGCCTGGAACCCAAAACCTCAAAGTGATACCGTCCACAGCTCCAGCACTGAGAGAAAGCTCAGTTACTTCCAGACGAGCATGATTTCACACCTGAGCGTGCACTCAGTCTGCCTGACAACCTGGCTCTCCACCAACGTTTACAAACGGTTTGAATGAATTCATGAAGACCCAGGCTATGGACCACTCATCTCCACCCAGCTTCTGAAGAGTCCCTCCTTAGCACCTGTTTATCAGCAAATTAGTGGAGAAAAACTAGAGCCTTCTGCCCTGGAACGCCCACTGTAATTGTCTTCAGGAGAAAACAAGGTTAGGAACATACTCGTATATGCATTTCTTCTAAAACCCAAGTCATCCCAGCTAATTGGAAAAACACCCACTACGGTCCTCCTGAGAATTGTCACTGCTGTGAGCCAGACCCTTGGAGAGGATCCTAAACGCTGGAATGGCCGGAGCCCAATTTCTGGGGCTGGCCCTGTCCCTCAGATGAACCGCTGGGCTCTGCCAGAAGGGTCAGCTCCCCAAACTCTTTTTTTTTTTGCCCTAAATACAGCTAAAGGGCTGTTGCCTGGATAAGGATGCCATCCCTTCCCGTTAACCTTTTCTACCTGCCCTGGAGTGAATTCACCCATCTCTTCTAGAAAACATCGGCAAGTGAGAACAAGAGACAGCTCCTGTTGTGCGTACCCTGGGTGGTTCTCTGAAAGACAGCCCGAGCTGTGTATTGTAGTCAAGTCATTTTCAAGGTTCTTTTCCTCTAACAACCCCTTCAAGGCAAACAGAGTTCCATTAATCATTGATAGACTCAAGGGAAAGCCAAGTGACCAACGCTGTACTTTACTTCCACTGCCCCCACCCTCCCCAGCTTCAGGAAAATAAAGCCTCACCATTTGATTAGGCAAGTGATAAACCATTTTTCTCTTACAAACACTGTGTGCCTCGAGCCACAGTCTGCAATACTTTGGACATCATAAGCAATACTTAAACTGCCACGAAAGAAATGTGACTAAAACAGGCCAAGTTTCCTCGCTTTGGTACTATTGACACTTTGGGCCTGATAATTCTTTGTGGGGGGTGGGGGCTATCCTGGGCATTGTAGGACATTTAGCAGCATCCCTGGTCTCTACCCAGTAGGTGCCAATGTGGGTACACCCCAGGTGCACCAGCCAAAATTGTCCTTGGAGAAGGAGAGCAGAGTCACCCCTAGTTTAGAACCACGGGAACAGGCCAATTTAACTGTTGTACTATGGGACTGAAAGCTGAGCGGGTGCCACCCCTGTGGGCCTAGCTTTAATGCTTTAGACTTAAATCTGCATGTTTTCTAAAGCAAATCATATTCAAGAGACCCAATTCTGAAGATAAGCTGACTATTCAGTTCTATTAAAAGCAAATCATCAGGAGCCGGCCCGGTGGCTCAGGTGGTTAGAGCTCCATGCTCCTAACTCCGAAGGCTGCTGGTTCGATTCCCACATGGGCCAGTGGGCTCTCAACCACATGGTTGCCAGTTCAATTCCTTGAGTCCCACAAGGGATGGTGTGCTCCGCTCCCTGCAACTAAAATTGAACACGGCACCTTGAGCTGAGCTGCCGCTGAGCTCCCGGATGACTCAGTTGGTTGGAGCACGTCCTCTCAACCACAAGGTTGCTGGTTTCGACTCCCACAAGGGATGGGGGGCTGTGCCCCCTGCAACTAACAACGGCAACTGGACCTGGAGCTGAGCTGTGCCCTCCACAACTAAGATTGAGAGAACAACAACTTGACTTGGAAAAAAGGCCTGGAAGTACACACTGTTCCCCAATAAAGTCCTGTTCCCCTTCCCCAATAAAAAAATAATGAAAAATAAGAAAAAAAAATTTTAAAAGCTTTAAAAAAAGAAAAAAGCAAATCATCTCTGCTTGGCCTAAGTCTCCCAATCCTAACGTTTCATGGTTATGAAATTTGCTATGCAGTCAGCCTCTTTAGTCTTGTGAAAATTAAATTGTAAGAGCCAAAACGTGACATCTAATTTTGTACTTAAGACAGGAATAGTAGCCTGGAGAGCTGGGCCTTACTTTATGGTGTGGCTAATTTGTCAGTTGTTTCTTTGAGGTCATTCCTTAGGTCCAAAGAACCTTTCTGGCACATTCCTTTGGAACAAATCATGCTTTTGAAGTATTTTGTGGCTGACAAGAGTCCTTAGGACAATAACTGAAATGGTTGATTGGTAGTTAATGGACTTTTCCTACTATTATAAGAAAGGTTCCAAAATTTTATTGGTTCATCCTCTGAATTACGTATTTCCATTCTTACAGTTAGGACCTTTGGCACACTTTTATCCCCAATAGTAAAATAGAAAAGAGGAGCAGAACTGCAACTATGGTTCCTGTCACAGCCATGTCAGATACGACCCTGTAAGTCAGACTTTTTGATTATGGTCAGATTACTTCCTTGGAAAATAAAAATCAAAGACTGAAAGTAACAGGAACCAGACAAAAAAAAATCACCATTTGCCAAAACTGCTGTTTTTGTCTAGATCAAGCAAAGTATTATTACTAACTGAAAAATAGAAAACATTTACCTTATAGACTAAAAATTCATCTAGTTAAAAATAGAAGTATTTACATTTTAAATTACCTCAATCTGAACTCCTCCCTCCAAAGAAATCTACATTATTAAATTCCCCACAGCCTTATCATAATGGATGAGAGAGATTTTAAGGTGACCTGTTTTCCTGATTCGAGCGGCATTCTAGGACAACTGGGTAAACCCATTCTAGAATGATCCTTTCAAAACGGCCTGGCTGCTTAAGGAGCTTTCTGGTTCTCAGTCCAATAGTGACCTCAATAAACACTTCATGGTTCGTTGGAAGTAGTAATTTTGACAACGTCACTGCTGGAAGATAATGGCGCCAGTCTCGAGTCCAGAAGGGCAGGGTGCTCTAACGTCTGTGTGACTCCCACACCCCCAGAGAAAAAGCCTCCTCGTAAAAGCAGTAAAATTCCATGTCATGATAACACAGGCCAGACTTAGGATTTTTATGGTCTCTCAAGAAAGGAAGAGGTCGTTGCACTGAAGCACACATTTTAGATCATTGCTTTATTTCACTATTGTTCAACAACAAAGTTCATTCCTCTCAAGGTGGATTTTGAATTTTTCCTTGTGTACTTTTCCTCGTTCTGAATAAAAAAGGTAATGAAGAAAAAGCCTGTACTTTTGGAGACCTAGAATCTTATTTATGCTGATAAGCTTTTGACTGCAATTTCGTGTTACAATATTTCCTGCTGGCATCGCGGTGGTCACACGGGGCTCCCCACCCTCCAGTGAAGATGGCGTCCACAACCACCACCGTTGAAACCAAAAGTAAGTGTTGAAAAATGCACCTTTTACAATAAAAAAGTAGAAACCAATTCAATTTCCTTTTTTTTGTTTTTGTTTTTTACGAATATAAAGTTTCTTGTAAATATGTACAGTCTTTTGAGCTAGTTCTATCGCAGGAAGCATTTCACAAATGAGACACACGATATACACTTTTGGGGCTCTAGAAGCCCCTTTCTCATGGAGATCCTAAATGAAATGCCAAGACTGAAAGACCAGTTTTCAGTGACCTTTCCAAATACTTGTGGACCAAGAGACAAAAACTTCAGCAAACATTCAGTCAGATCTGCCCTTGGGGAAGGAGGGGATGCAGTGTGACCCCAAAGACTAAGCAACGCGTAAAACACGACAGCATGACACTTGCCAAGGGAGCAACAACATGGAGGATCGTGGGCGTTTCAAATGAGAAAGCACTTAGGTTAAGAGACGAGCAGGAAGGAGCTGGGATTTGGGCCAGGTTGCAATCTGGAATGTGGCCTGAACTGTGGACACATGGATTGAAACACGTGCATGTTCACCTGCTGCGGTGGGAACAGGTCTACCTGTCGGCTTGCCTCAGATGTGCCTTGGTGGGTGGAGGCGTGTCTGAGAGTCGTGGAGAATCCGAAGCAAGAGATGCCTTGTGGGAAATTAAAGGCAGAAATAAGGCCGCTAGTTAGCTTGCCAACTGCAAAGCCTCTAAGTTGGTTCTTTACCAGTCCCCAGGGGTTTCGCACTCTGACAGGGTCGAAACAGTGAGCCGCACTGCACCTAAGGACGTCCTGACCCCAGCAGAGGGGGGAGAGTTGAGCTGCGGCTTCCTCCTCAAACTTCCTGGTCTTAGTCTAGCCCTAGGGAAAGGCTTGTGTGGGAAGTCACAGTTTCGTAGGGTAGAACCGTGCTGGGTTTTGTGTGAACAGAGTCATCCACGAGGGAGTCGGCAGGAAGCGTGAAAGTGTGAGGTGGTGGTTTGCTGAAATCCTTCTCTGGTCGTAAGGCTTGAGCGTTTGGTTTTTTTGTTTGTTCAGTGCTACCGACTGCAGCTTGTTTGTGGCCAGTTAGTTGGCAAGTCGTCTGAGGGTCTCGATTCGGCGGAAGCTATGGGGTGGTACTAGTACATTGGCAAAGCAACCCAAGGGGGGCAGCCAGGTTGGGGAGCAGCACATGCAGTGAACCGCCATGCAGAACTCCCAGACGGGTCTCTTCCCAACCCAGGGGGGCCCGTCACAGACAGGAGGTGGGCGCCCCGGTCCCCTCCCGGGCCCAGAGACCCATTAATGCTGGGCTCAGAGCAAGTCTATTGCATGCTTTCCTGGCCAAAGCTACATGGAAAGCAGGGACGGCAGGCTGGGGAGGTGACGCTGAGGGGCGGGGAGGGAAAGCTCCTCGAGGTCCCTTGGCCCCAAGTCACTGCCTTGGAGCTGAGGCCCGATGACCTCCATACATTCTCAGCTGGTGGGAGGGGAAGTCGTCAAGGCCATAAAAGGCAATGAGAACAGTAAACATTTGGCTAAGATGTTACCCTGGGTAAAACAGGGCCATCGGTGAGGATGGGTTAGAATGAGAATGAACTATGTGAGTGCGGGAGGCTAGCCAACCAGCGGGGACTCTTCCACGATACATTTTAGTAGCAAAGACCTGATGATGGTGTGATCTAGCTAAAAATGACTACAACAGGAAATACACTGCTATTCAAATCTAGTAAGAATTCTGTTGTCTTAAAAAAAAAAAAAAAGAAGTAGGAGGAGGGAAAAACAAAACAACAAAAAAACCAAACCAACCAACCCTAGGATCTGAAAGTAGCTATTAATTAGGGTTCTAACCAAGTTGTAGTCAGGTCCGGTTGGTTTTCTCTGATGAACTGGTACAGGCTGGAGCTGGGTACAAAAGGTTATGAATGCTTTGAAAGAGTAACAAAGTGTGGAGAGGGTGGCTGCAGGAAGGCGCTGACAGCTCCTAAGGGCCTCAGTCCCCTGCACCTCCTGGATGCAAGGGTGTCCGTGCTGAGGCGGGGCTGGGTCCAGCTGTGCCGTGGGTGGCAGAGCAGACAGGCGCTGGGATCCCCTTCAGCAGAGTTCCAGAGTGTGTTTGGTGTTTTCCTGCAGGTTAAGATGAGGAGTCGGTTTTTCTGACTGAGATTTATACTGAAGACTGGTCCCAGACCTAGGAGCAAAAGGAGGAGGAGGGGGTTAGCCACCAGAGGCCCGAACTGCTGTGCTCTATGCAGAATCCAAACAGGGACTTAGCAGTGCCTGGTCCCTCTCGGCCATTCATGCTGAGTGCTCTGCAGGTGGCACCAACTAGCAGAGCCAACCCTCAAAGCTGGGAGTCCATCAGGAACTGAAATTCACGGAGAAGTCCTCAATGTATTTCTACTGCTATACACACACACACACTTTATCAGTCAATCAGATGAGATAAGGAAAAACATTTAGATGGCTTTCTTCCTCTCTATACCAGCAGGGGTGCCAACAGTGACGTGCAGATGACATCAGAAGAAAAATGCAATCCAGAAAATCAGCTTCCGGTGACAGAAAATTCAAAGTCCTTCTAGAAGGCAGCCACTGTTACCAGTTTCTGTGTAGCCTTCCAGAAAAATTCTGGATGTACGTGTGTATATTTGTATGTGTGTCTGTTTGGTAAAGGTACGGCATAGAAGGTTTTGTCTAGTATGTTACCTGTGTTTAAGAAGAAGAATTGACACACACATGGCTTGGATGCATAGACTGTCTCTAGAAACTGCTAACCCCGGCTGCCTCTGAGGAAGGGACTGATACACTTTGGTAACTATTATGTTTTGAGGTACACACTTATACATACACATTATCTATCCATTTGCTTAGGAGGCTTCCTCCTAAATCAAGTACATTTTCTTCCTAACCTCGTCATATGACTCACAAACTCTGAATGACAGTAATGGAGTTCCTTTTCACAACAGTGCCCCTGAAGGGGCCTCAGCTCCCCAGGTCACCCCTCTGGCCTCCGGATGCGGCCTCACCTTGTTGACCTGGGACAGGGGGGTCCTCACGGCTCCCACAGGCAGCCGGCCCCTGCTGCTGTCTTCGAACAGCCTCCCGGGGGACCGCTCCCGCCGAGTGCTGAGCATCCGGCCGGGGGACTTCTCCCGCTCCAGGGGGCGGCCCGGAGACTTGTCCCTGCGCAGCTCGGTCCGCCCCTCTCGGTAGCGGTGGGGTGTGCTTGGCTCTCTCGGGTGGCTGGGGCCTTCGGGTGGCGCAGGACTGGAGGCCACGCGCTTGGTGATGTGCTCGTTGTACGTTGGCGGGCCTCGCTTGTTGGGGCTGCTGGCAACAGGAGAGGGAGGGGGCGCTGAGGTGTCACAACCCCCAAGGGGCATTTTCCTTTTCTGAGCAATCCCCATGCCCCAGTCTCACCAATGATCAGGAGAAAAACCTCCCGCCTGGAGTTCTTCAGGCTTTTAGTTTGTGTTATTTGGGTAGGGCGGTCAGGGAAGAAAGCAAAGACGACAACAAAAGAAAATCAAGCTTCCTGGTCTTGACAACAAAAAAAATCAAGCTTCCTGGTCTCGGAGCAGGCTTTTATTTACTGAGCACCTACTGTGTGCCAGGTCCTGTGCTAAGCTCTTTTGATGCATTATCTTGTTAAATCATCACAACAGTGCTACAAGCTGGGAAAAGGCAAGACTCTCACTGTACAGACAAGAAAATGGAGACACAGACAGGTTGGGCGGCTCGCCTGAGCTAGTGAGCTGCAGAGCTGGGACTCCAATACAGGTCAGTCTCAGGTCATCATCTTCATACTGTATCCACTGACCTAGTATTTTCCAGAGCCTAGAACGCCCAGGGGGGTTAAGCCTGCTACAAGGCCCTCGACACAACGAGCAGTTTTGAGAAAGCCTGTACTCATCACTGTCAGTTGACTTATCTGTCCCATTCCTGGGCCTGGTGTTTGCTCCTCCCTCCAGGTGGCTTTCCAAGAGTCTTTGTGGTACCCAATGATGATGCGAGAAGTGTAGGGATCAGGCCTGATATAATTAGGAAACTGAGCAGGACAGACAAAACCTGAGCAGGGCTGGCTCAAAAAATGTCCCTGATCCCAAAGATTGATGGTTAATAAGCAAACAACTGCACACACTGGGGCCTTCTTGTACGACGGGTCCTACCCTGCACCCAGGCCTGGCCCAGGTATTCTCGATAAAGATTTCAACAGACATGGCCCTAACCACCTCTCTGAAGAAGCAAGGTCCAGAAACGAGGCCTTCTGAGTCAATTCCTTCCTACCCCAATGAGCAGAAGAAAGAGTACTCGAGTCCTCACATCTGAGCACGGTAAGTGCTGGGAAAAGGCAACCTACTTAAAATGGGAACAAAATTTTATAGTGAATACTACTTGGAGACATGTTTTTCATTGATTGGGGCTTTATCTTGGAAAGTAACAGTAGAAATCAGGAAAATACATTTATTTTATCCTCGATATTTTTAAACTCTAAATTACAAACACAGTTATATGCTGATTCTCAGAATGAACCAAGTATAAATCTCATACTGATTTATTTTGCTGAAATTTTCTCAACAAAAATGTATGCTAACCTATAATATGACATTCTTTACGTCTGTGTTGGACTCATAAAGTCATTTCTTCAGAAATATTTGAGAGTGTCACTGGTTTTCCCAGAGGCCTAGCTTAATCCTTGAAATTTAAATCCTTCTCTTTGGAACAGGTTATCACTTTATCGACTTGTTGATGTTTCCCCCCTTCAGTTATTGGTCTAACTCCACCAGAACTTCTTTTGTCAATGCCCATAACTGAAAGCAACTGAGCAGCAAAGATACCAACCCACTGGGGAAGAGAGACCCTCGAGCAAGCTTGAGGGCCAAATCCAGACAGATGCCCGTTTTTATAAATAAAGTTTTATTGGAACACAGCCATGCCCAGCTGGTCATGCACTATCTCTGGCTGCTTGCCCACTACAGCAGAGTTGAGAAGTTGAGACAGAGACCATATGACCTGCAGAGCTGAAAATATTTACTATCTGGACCTTTACAGAGAAAGTTTGCCAATTCCTGCTCTACAGTAAAATGGAGCAGAGATCGTTTTATAAGTGGTCAGTTCACTGTGAATAGCTTCATGCCTTTCTCTTGCTTCCCGATGCAACTCTAATTGTGGAAATTCAGACAAGTGTTCAGAAAGCCAGAACCCTGTGTTGAGTATGCAGCAATCGAGTTGAGATAACTCAGATTTCAACAGCTTGAAATCAAGGTTTGTATTCATCTCTAGTTTTGTGGCTTTAAGATATGGAAGACAGATTTAAAAAAAAAAAAAAATGAATTCCAAGCAGGAGAATTACATTAAGCTTATTTGTAATGGAAGAGAAATTATAAAATGTGTCCACAGGGGCCCGTCATAAAGCAAGTGAGGGAGCTTACTGCCCAGGGGAAGAAAGATGGCTCAACAAAGGCCATTCGAGATGTCGGCTTAGATGAATGGGACGAAACACCCATCATTCTAGGGCGAGTGGGCAATCGTCCATCTCCGTGTCCGTTAATAACCGATGATCGACCACATCAATTTTATGTTTCTTGCCAAGAGTTACACGTCCCGCTCTGCTCAACAGACCAGGGCAACGTGGCCCGCAGTGAATCACACTTGGCCATGCTGGCCTTGTACATTCTGAACTGCCCAAAGCAGTCAGCAGCAAAAAGACCATTTTAGAAGCCAGGAGACAACGAAAGACTAACTGCTGATTTTCCAGACGTGCCTGGCAACTGCAGGAAAGCAACAACATTATTTCTTGTTCACAGGACCTGGAACCATTTTCGATCACAGAATAAGTAACTCATTACAGAGACTCCAGATAGCCTCAAAAGGAAGGTGCCTGGCCACCTAACCGGTGAGGCAATGCAGGGGGGAAAAAAACCATAATTACAGTACTTTGATTTCTTCTTGGCATGAATTGGGAACTACTTACATAAAATCTAGACATTTTCAGGGGACGACTAGAGACCTTTAAGCAGTCACTCTTGAGAGAGAGTCAAGCCGAAAAGAGTTGGGAGACGCTGGCTATTTGGCACTTCTGGTTTTCCAGTAAGTTCCTGGTATTAAAATCATCCTGACCAAACATTTCAGACTAAGGCCTATATTTCAGCAAAAAAGACAGACTATTTGTTAGGACATAGTCTCAGAATATTAAATTGATGACTCTTTTTCAGTATCTAAGCATTTTGTAATGTTAGAGACGGCTCCTCCACCAAATTGAGAGTCGCTTCGGAATAAAAACAGTGTCTTCTTCATCTGTGTAGCCCAGGTCCAGACACTGTGTTTGACACATGGTAGGGGGCCCACATAACTCTTTATAGACACATGAGGTTTGGAAACCAGTCCAAAAAATGAAAATCCTACGTCCAGTAAACATTCCCCTGGGTTAAATGATCTCAGACCTTCCTAAGGACCAAGAACTTAAACTTACACATGTCAAACCTACACATCAACCTGGATCTGGCTCCTAACCCTCTGTGTCAAGGCCAGTCCCACTTCCACACACTGCTGGTGGGATCACAAAAGGGTACATACAGCCTCCAGGGAGGGAAACTCGGCAACATCTCTCAAAATTATAAACTCATAACCAGTGTCACCCATCAATTCCTTTTCTAATTATGTATCCGACAGACAGATTCCTAAGCATCCAAAATGGCATTGGCAAAGTCATTTATACAGCAACAGACGAGAAACCACCCAAAGACCCGCTGAGAAAGGAGCAGTTAAATAAATGAAAGTCATGGGAAGGCATACTATGGAGGCATAACAAAAAAAGGAAGAAATCGTTTTTGTAACTGACGTGGAGCAATCGCTAAGATATTAAGGGACATGAGTATGCAGGGTGCAACCTATCACCTGTGTGAAAAAGAAGAGGAAGAGCCCCTCCAAATGGCAGGGTAAGGACCTCCCCACACCTGTCCCTCCACAAAAGCAACAAGAACACTGACAAAAATTGTCAATATCAACTTTTCTGGAAATGAACTAAAGGCTTGCCACAATTCGAAGAGTATTTATGTAAGAAAAACAGCTGAATCTCAGTAAGAACAACAAGCTCTGTGACATTTTTCACTCCACCTGTCCCCACGCCTCTCCCCTGAGAGCTGCAGTAATGTTGAAATCAACAGCCTTGTAACCAGCCACAGGAGCTGTGAAAACCAGCAGCCTCGCCGCCACTGGAGGGAGCCCCTCAGAACCGAAGCTCCCCAGAAAGGACCCATCCCCAGAAAATTGTCACAATCTCATCTGTCTGGCTACTCCTCGGAAAAGACTATTCTCAGGGCTGGTTTTGATTTGGCCTGACTCAGGGCTACGTCACAAGAACAGCCCATCCCCCAGAAACTTCAGTGGCAGCACATAATAAAGAACACAAACTTTACCACGGAATTAGTCTAGGAGAGTAAATAAGTAAACAGCAACAAACCCAGGGAGGGAAATCTGATTTCCAGAGTTGCCACATCATATTATTTGAAATGTCTGGCCTCCAACAAAACATTACAAGACATGTAAAGAAACAGGAAAGTATACGCAGGACATCATTTCTTCCGGGAAATCCTCCCGGGCCCCCCTCTGAGCTCCCACAGTGCCTTAACCGACCCCAATGCCAGCCTCGTCCTCCTAGCCTTTTGCGTGTGTCTCTCCCCTGGGGTTTCATCAGGGAAGGATGCATCTGGCTGACTCACCACTAAACCTCCCATAACAAGCCCAACGAGCCCAGTAGAATATCTGCTAAAACAATGAATTCCTAATTCCTGCTCCATTCCAAACAGAGCCAATCAAAATACCGAGCAGAGAAAGGCCAGACATTTCCTTCCGCCTTTTATAAGGGGGCATTTTTAAATACTCCTGACACTTACTGTGACTATGTCACTTCAAGGCCGTATATCTCAAAGAAAGGAGCTTGACTACTGGGAAACCTTCAGCCAGCTTAGCAAGACTTCCTCTGCTTTGCAGCAAGCACTTGGCCCCCTGTAATGAGGCAGAGGAAGGGCACAGTACCTGCGGGAAGTGGAAGGACCCCGGTGGTGGTCAGTGCCAGACTCCTTCACGAGGTTTCCTTTGCAGCAAATGACCCTTAATTTATCCTGGTACGAGGACGCCAGGTAAATCGCTCCCGAGGAAATTGCAGGGCCCAGGTAGCGTGGGTTTGGGATTTCCAAATACGCTCGGGCAGGGGTCCTGCGGAACACCAGACGAGAGTTTACATTGCAGGTTGCTTACATCCCTTGGCAGGATACGAAGAAACACGCACCCGGCCTCCACACCCAACCCCCACCGCCGAGCTCGGCAAAGCCTGGCGGGCAGTGCTTACCCCAGAGAGGAGCGCGCCTGGATCTCAATCACTTCAAGTGAATTGAAGTGGGTCACAAACAGGTAGGGTTCTCTGTAGGCTGGGTGGCCACCACGCAGGAAGAGCGTGAAGGAAGGGATAAAAGAAAGAAAATCAAAACCTGGCTGCAATGCATCCTTGAACCCAGCAATCCCACGTAAAGGAACTGATCCTACAAATACGTCCACGTATAACTCATGCAACAAACACACCCCGGGGACAGGAGGCATGTTTGTATTCATTCACTACCATGTTGTTAAAGTAGAAGATGGTAACCAACTCAAGGGTACATTCTAGGGGATCAGTGAAGTAAATCATGGTATATCTATGGAATTCTGCACAGCTGTGAAAATGCATGAAGACGCTCCCCATGTACTGTATGGGAAAAACCTGAGGTGCACAGTGCACAAAGCAAGGTCCAGAATAATGGATAGAGTATGCTGCCATACTGATAAAAAGGGGGGTTACAAAAGGGGGGAACAAGAGTATATTCTTTTATGTCTCTGTATTTTCACAAAGTACTAGAAGAATAAGAAACTCTTAATCTTTTTTTCCCTTAGGGAGTGGGCAAGGAGAATTTGGGAGACAGGTAATATGGGTGAGACTTTTCACTGGATACCTTTTTAAATTGATTGTATGCATTATCAAAATATTTTTTAAAAGACTGGGTTCGTAGATAATTAGGTATTTCTGGTCTTAGTACTACATATCACAGTGTCATTGAAACTAGGATCTGATAGGAGCTGTTTTCTGTCTTAAAAGAAAAAAGGAGATTATCACTCTTATTCCTTGTGGTAAACTATTGCTTTGGTATTAGACTATTAGTCGTGCCTGCTGGTTCTCAGGCCCCCATGGAGTCTCCTGGCTCTGAATATGGACTGGCTCTGTGGCTTCCTTTAAACCATAGAATATGGTGGAAGCAAGAAGACCTGACAGCTTCTGCTTTTGCACTCTTGAAAGAAGCCCTCTCAGAGGGGAACTGAGCTCCCACCAATTGCACCAACTGCCCGCCATGTCTGTGAAGCCATTTGGGACTTCCGAGTTGTCAGTGCATCCACTGACACCGCACGAAGCAGAACTGTCCAGTCAACCGCAGAATCATGGGCAATAAGCTGCTGGCAAGTCACTACGTTTTGAAACTTGGTATGTGGCAATAGATAAATGAAACAGCCTTGAAAGGTATTTCACCCGTAATGCAGTTTTAGAAGTCACACAGACAGGTATGTACGTAATTGTGTGTGTGTGTGTGTGTGTGTGTGTGTGTGTTTACACTTTCACTCAGCAAGTCCCCTGTTAGGACTTATGAGCAGAGGATACGATTTGACAAGTTCATAAAGATTAGTACAAGATGTTCATCACAGCATTGTTTACACTTACAGAAAGAATGGCTGTGATCTGAGTGCTCTGCCGAATGAGAGCTGATAACACAGAGAAGTGCTCAGCTATGCCATGGGCACTATGCTGCCTTTGAAATGATTTAACTCAACTCACAGAGAACGGGTCCTTTCTAGCATGAGAGCCTAACAAACGCTTCACTGGGTTTGGACGATGCAGCTTTGCCCCGAACACTCATTCAGGTGACTACTTCATGTGGTGTTTGGTGTCTAATGGAATCCACAAGCACAGTGCTTAGGCCAAAAAGAATCCCACCAGCAGTTCTTTCCCAGGACACACGCGGCTACCAGAAGACCGCCCCCCCACATCTCGCCTTACTTACCGAAGGCCAAAGGTAAGCGACTCCACTTGAGATCGTCTGTGCGGCTACGTCTCCCATAAGAATCCACGAACACCCCAAATTCTGCAAGAGTCAGAGCCCGGGGGGGAATCAGCATAGCCAGGCAGGGAGTGTCCACGACACACATTTTGATGGAAGAAGGAATCAAGCCCAGGGGACCACTGGCCAGATTTCACTGGCTCATTAAAACCTAAGGACCTCTGCTGAGCCACATCTCTGTGATTTGTTTAAAAAAAGAGAGTTGAAGGGAAAGGGGGGTGGGGTGGGGAGGAAATAGGAAAAGAAAAGGGAAAAGGAAGGAGGACGGGTGGGGAGAAGGACCGGGAGGAAGGGAGAAAAACAGAGACCCAGAGATAGGCAAGAAGAGACAGACAGACCCGGAGATTTGGAGGGGAAAAAGGAGAGGAAAAAAAGAAGGAAGGAAAAGGGGAGAGAAAAAGGAACGAAAGGGAGAGAAAGAAGTGAAGGACAGAGAAAGAAAGACCTGCCTGCTCTTTGGAGAGAATATAACAGAACTGTACCAGGCTAGCGCCCTGGCGGGGGGCAGGGGACCCCGAGGGGACCTTGGTGGCAGCTGGAACCCACGCCGCCAGCCCCCGTGGACCCAGGCTGGGACACCCGGTGCCCTTGAGCGCTCACACAGCAGGGGGCGCCAACTCACCGTGGAAGCAGAGCAGGTACTCCTCCCGCTGCCCTGCGCCATTCACCTGCACGATTGACACAGGGAAACTGTTGGAAGACGAGGCGAACACAGCCGGCGCCAAGGAGTGGTCGTTCTTATCCAGGAACTCTGTAAAGGCAGGTGAGAAGCGGGGCTTCAGGAACAGGCCGCAGGTGACGGCAGGGCCGGAGCGGTGCATGGGCTGGGAGCACGCGTGGGCTGGGGAGCACACGTGGGCTGGGGAGCACGCGTGGGCTGGGGAGCACGCGTGGGCTGGGGACCATGCGGGCCCTACCCTCAAGCGTGTACTGCTTCATGTCAATTTCGTAGAATTTATTGGTTCCGATGAGGATACTGTAGTTGGTGAAGTGGATGCAGCTGCAGGGCTCTGAGGTCTCTATCTCCTGAGACAGACAGAGGGCAGAAGAGGAGATTGTGACTGTTGACACAGGGCAGCCACATTTCTGCCTTGGGTATCTAACTGAGCCTCATGGACAGTCACCACTGGACTTGTTCAAGGGGTCGGTCACACAAAGCACATTCAATTTCCTCACGTCCACTGAGGACGGATGAACCCTTTGCTACCTTTGGGTCTTTGTGACGCCAGACTAAGAAAATAAGGTCAAACTGTGGCCAGACAAGGGTCACAAACAGCATGTCAACGAAAAGGTAGCATTGAAAAAAAGAGCTTTAAAAAGACAGCATCCTTATCAGAGGAAAATGCCTGGAAAAATACACCAACTATTAACAGCGGTGGCTGGAGGGAGTGGCTTTAGTTTCCTTCTTTTTTCCAGCTTCTACATTTCTATTTTGAACCTCTATTACCTATGTAATTATTACCATCACCATTGTTGTCACCGATCTGACTCATCTGCTTCCTAGTTTCTTCCACGTGCTTTCAGCCAATCCTAATGGCTTCAAAAACCTAGACAGGCTTATTCAAACTAGTGGCTAGGGATTAGAAAGAAGCAATGATTTATGAGAATTCCACTGAAGCTAACAGTTCAAATTCTAATCGGCATTATCATAACCACTGAATACTTATTGGATTACCTACTAAGTATGAAGAAACATTTCGGTAGCATGGCATAATGAAATGGTAGGGGAAAATCGCACGTTAGTTTTGGTCTCAACTTTGTAACTTGGGATCTCAGCCAGCCTCAACTGTCTTACCTGAAATTGGGGATTGCCACCCTTGCTTCTCTGAATTGTTGTGAAAAGTGTAAAGTAGGCAGCTCAGTGGCTGGCACCAGTAGGTGCTCAATAAAAACACAAAGTAAACTGACAATAGCCCATCCAGGATAAGACAGTTTCTCTAACAGGTAATGACCCTTATATATTCATCCCTCGTTTTACTTTTGAGACTAATCATGAAAGCACCTGAAATGAACCAGGCTTATGATGGGTGGAACATTCTTTGGCTAGAGACAACAGACAGCCTTCTCCAGAAGCAATACAAAAATAAGGAGCTAACGTGTAGCTTGTCCACACTGCAATCATCTTCACAACTCACTCAGCTCTGAGGAGAATCAGCTCCCTAATTACATACTGAAACACTGGCTTTTCCAAAGCTTATTAATAGAAACTTTTAGGATCTGAGAAAGATTCTGGTAAGTGCCACCAGGGACTGACAGCTTCTCAGAGAGATCTCTTTCCTTTTCCTCCTGGTTCAAAAGAAGCGTCTCCTCCATCAGCCAGCGTCCTTTCTGCCTTAACAAAAGGCTGGGTTCACTAGGCTGGCTGGAGAGGCAGCTCACAAACAGGAGAAGGAAAGGGAGAGGGAGAAACTGTAGCTATCAGTGGCTCTGGAGCTTCCTCCAGGAAGGAAGGCGTCTCTATATATAATATAACGAGGTCACCCAGGCTGAAGGACTGTACGGTGAAGGGACCAGACACACGCTGTCCCCTAAGCCAGCACACTTCCCACCCCAGCTCGCAGGGAGAGCAGGACAGGCGGGGCCTTGGACTTACTTTCCGAATGCAGTATTTGCTGAGGTTTTCGTTGTAACGGAGAATGACGACTTTGTTGGGCATGGCTGCACAGATGCAGAGCCCGTTCTCGATCTGAAAAGCAATTGGGGAAAAAGAAGCATGTCACTGGTGTATATACTGACCCGTAAGAAAAATAGGAAAAGAGCATCAATTTAGAGCCGGCTGTTTCAACCTTGGCACTACAGACCCTTTGGACCAAATAACTGATTATGATGAGCCGCTGTTCCGTGCATTACAGGATGTTTAGCAGCAACCCTGGGCTCTACCTATTAGATGCCAATAATGGCCAGTTATGACAACCAAAAATGTCTCCAGACATTGCCCAATGTCCCTGGGGGGCAGAATCACCCCTGGTCAAGAACCACTGACTTAACAGAGATGCAGAGAAAGGCTCAGGAAATCCACCTGCTCACAGACACATTTTCTGCGTATGTATCCTTTGCTGGAGATAGATTCTTTTGACCATCTTACCCTCAGGGAGGGGAAAGGCAGTAGAAATTGCTATAAGAATTTAGAGGAGGTTTTGGTCCAAAGAGAAAAGTTCTTAACTAAGATCTGTGTATACAGAGTTCTACATCAAAACTTTCTTTCTAGAACAGTTGAGTCCTTCTGACTTCACCTTGTACAACTAGATCTTTGTCATTTCACTAAGGGTGAAAATCTTATTGCTCAAATCAGTCCTGAGGTGAAGGTAAGCAGTTGGCAGGGTGAGTAGAGGGAGATGGGATGTGATAGGGGAGGAACACACAGGAAAATGCCCGTTGTTGGTAACGTTCTATCTCTCGGGTTGGGTAGTGAGTTTGTGGATGTTTATATTATTTGTTAAAATTTTATAACTGACATATATACTCCATACCTTTTTTTTATATTTCAAACATTATCATGAAATCAACTTACAATTTTTTTAAAACTGGTTTTTAGAAACTGAAATGCACATTTCTAAGTAACCCATTATTCACAGAAAAAAATTCATAAGAAATTTTAAAATACGTGGAATAAATAAAAATTTACAGAGTGCAACTAAAATCGTAGTTAGAGGAAAATGTATAGCCCTAAAATGTTTGTATTAGAGAGAAAAAAAAGACCTGAAAATTAATGAGCTAAACATTCCGCCAGCTGAGGCTCTGAGAGAGCTTACCTTGCCAGCAGCAAACAAGTGGCAGCCCTTGACAGCTTCAAAAATGTTGGGCGAGATGTCCGGCTGGGCAGGAAGGTGAGACTGTGCCAGGGACTGCTTTACTTTCTTCACGTCAACAAGACACAGAGCCCGCTCTTCTCCTAAGGAGAAAATGAACAGCTTCTTGGTCAGTGGGAGGCCGTTAAGCAAAGTCACGGGATGGCAGTTCTAATTCTATTCACAAATAAAAGCCAGCAAAGCCACACGGGTGGACTACGTTTTCCACAGATTCCTATAAGCACCGTTTAGGCCCAAGTTTTAGATCTAAAATGAAAGCATTTGGTGTCTTAGTCAAAATTCTGGGAGAAAAAAAATTCTGCAGACATGAAATTGGAGAACATGAACTGTACTTTCAAACATGTTCCCCACCAAAGTAAAAAAAGAATGTGCTAGGAACCATGAGGGGACCTTTTATATAGTTGTGCTACAGCAAGGGTTAAACTCCCTGGATTCAAAACTGTACCATGTGAAACTATGCCGTATGAAGCTATAATAGAGGGTACGTGCCATTGCCTATCTGTCCAATCCCACAGAATAGACAACACCAAGAGCAAACCCTAACGAAAACTATGGAGTTTCTGTGACAATGACACATCAATTAATGAAGGTTCATCAGTTGTAACAAATGTCCCGCTCCAGTGGGGATGTTGATCGTGGGGGGAAGCTCTACGTGTGTGGGGGAAGGGGTCTAATGGGAAATCTCTGTACTTTCTGTTTAGTTTTGCTGTGAACCTAAAATTGCTCTAAAGAAGAAAGAAAGGAGGCAGGCAGGAAAGGAAGCAAAGGAAGGAAAGCAAACAAGAAGAAAGAAACAAACAAAGCAGGCGAGCAGAGGAGAAGAGCTGAGAGTGCAAGAAAAGCCAGGTGCTGACCCTATTACTTCAGGCCCTGAATCCATCCAGTTGTGCCTAAAACAAGACCTAACTATGGACGTTTCAAATGTTGAGCCAATCAACTACTGTTTTTCCCTTTAAAAAAAATAAATAGTACCGCAAATAAAGAGAGAGAAAAAGAATTTTGCCATGATTACGCAAGAGAATAATGCCCTTGTTCTGAAGTGATACACTGAAGAACTTGGGGTCACAGCTGCAACTGACTCTCGGTTCAAAAACAGTGATAGTGTGGGCACATCTCTGCAGGGGTGGGGGGGAGAGAAAAAATGTGGCCAAACATGAACATGTGCATCTAGAAGGGTCTCTGAGAGGTCAAAGAGAAACTAGAGACAACGTACAACAGGGCAGGCAAGCTCTCAGAAGGTCATGGCTCACGGTGGGATTCACGTGATGAGGACAAAGGGTCTTCACGTGGCACAATGGTGAGATGTTCCTTGGGGCTGTCAGCCTGTGCTATCCTGGACCCCAAGGAAACGGGAC
This sequence comes from Rhinolophus sinicus, assembly GCF_036562045.2. Lineage (NCBI taxonomy): Eukaryota > Metazoa > Chordata > Mammalia > Chiroptera > Rhinolophidae > Rhinolophus > Rhinolophus sinicus. The sequence continues at coordinate 27,064,112 of NC_133765.1, read as the reverse complement.
TCTGAACAAAGAGAGCCATCGGCTTGGGCAGGCACAGGGACTCAGAGAAAAGAGCTGCCTCTGGTCCAGCCTGCCAACAGGAGGGCCAACCCCCGCATTTCACAAGCATGCCCTTCGCCTTTCAAACAGTTGTCCTTACAAGTGAAGAAACAGTGCCACGGCCTGGGCCTCCCACCTGCTATCATGAGTAGCTTCTCCAGGTCCTTGATGATATAAATTTGGAAGACTGCTCCAATGCCTGGGACGTGGGTGAGGGAGTTTTTCAAGACATTCAGTGCATAGAGCCCTTCCTCGGTGCCCACCAGCACCACCTGCGAGGGCAGAAGTCCAGAGGTAGAACATAAGCATCATCTCGTCACCATCACAACCCCAAATGGTAAGGGCAACAAAGCCGACGCAGCCCTTTCCTTCTTGACTGCATGTGGCTGTTGCCAGACGCCAGCTGACAGTGACCAAAATAGGTCATTACCTGGTCGCTGAAGGGCAGTGTGCAGTTCATGTCTAGACGGTCATCACCTTCCAGTTTCAGCAGGGAGTTTCCAAGCAATTTCTTTTCACATGTGAAAGAAAAAGGAGAAAGAAAAAGAGGACATGGTGAGCTTGAACTATTCATGACTACCCAGCCAGAGAGACAAAAGCAAGAATGGAGAGAAGTTTAACACCCGGAAGAACGCGAAGTTTCTCCTGAAAAAAGCTCAGAAACCGCACATCTGCTCATCTTTTGATCTCAACTCAAAAGGCAAGACGTGAATCTTATTGCTACTTCTGGGGTGGTTGTTAATGAAGCATCAGAGTTATAACTCCGCTTGGATGTAGAAATAAATGTGTAGTAGACGTAGAGAGATTCTTGGGCAGGAGGTCAGCTGAAGCTAAAGAGGTGTCACCTGCAAAGGGTTAATAAGCCACATGGACGGCTCCTTCCCCTGCAGGCTGCAGCCACAATACAAAGCAGAGCGTCAGCAGCAAACCAACAAGCTTCTGAATCTCTTTACCTGAACCCACGCAGGCAGAAGCTCGTAGGAAATACAGTCACGGCCCTATTGCACACATATTAATGTGGATTTCAGTAAAAGGTTTACACGTGTAACAACGAACAGGTCATTAAAACAAATCTACCCAGTGAGCAGAGCTCCTTATCAGGAGGCTCCTGGTTAACGATTTTCCAATCCTAACAAAGTGTTTATTAGGAGCTGAGTGTTTGAAAAGAGCTGTTGGGTCTTTGGTGCAGAAAAGGCCAATGAGCAAAGAGCCCTGTTTCTATCCTGGACCGTTCCAGGAGGAGTGCTGCCAATCAAAGCACACCTACGTTTCTAACATCTTGAGGATGAGTAGGATTTCAAACCAGCCTACGGAAGAGCAAATCGTGTGGCAGCAAGTGAGAAGGTTATGAAAGGCCTCCCTGAGGTAGGCATGGCTGGCAGCAGCCTTTTGTGCTGCATCATGACCAAAGTGCTTGTAACTTAAGCCGTTAAACCGAATAAACTTATCAGAGTAAACGAGAGAGGATTTCCTTCTAAGCACACGAGCTGCTGTGTTGCTGTCGTGAAGGTCTCTGGCACCCCACGAGTTGGCTGACGGTGCTGACGCCCCCATTCTAAAGGGCTGTGGCGGGAGCACCTGTGATGCCAGACACGCCGCCTCAGAGCCTGTCTCTCTATCACCACAAAACTCCAGGGCATGCCAGTCTCCAGCTGTCACCCTCCAGAGAAGGAGGCCAAGGGACATCATGGCAGCCAGCAGGACTCCCACCAGGTCAGCCCACTTTGCAAAGACAAGCTCCAGTGCCCGTTTTCATACTCACAGCATCGGCTTCTGCTTTTTCCCTAGAAACTCTCCCACCTGCGACAACTGATTCTAAGGCGGTGACCCAGCGCTGTTTGTCGGGGAAGCTGGGAGCTAGCAAGTAGAGGGTTCTCCCAGGCCAGCAGGTGGTGTGGGGGTGAGATTCCATCTTCAGTATGTATGGAACATCTAGGAGATTCGACAGAGAACACAGGGTTGGGTGTGGATTTCCCCCACTCCCGCTGGGACGGAGGGCCCTGAAATAGCAGAGATTGTGCCAAGTCCCAGGTACGGCGAAGACAGGGGACTTGAGATGGGTGGGCCTGCTCTGCAGGCCAATTGCCCATGTGGCCCCCCTCCTGCCCATGCTGATGTATCAAGCTCAAGCCCACCTCCGGGGTGGGGCTCCCCCACGTCTCCTCACCTGCTTTGGCTGTATTTGCAAGTTCAGAAGCACCAACGGCGCCATGAATAGATACGTCCCCGTCGGGAAGGCACAGCTCAAATTCTTCCACCGGCCTCTGTCCAGCTTGGTGCAAACAGGAAGGGCAGAAAGAAAAACCAAAGAACAGGAACAAGAACAAGGGGGAGAAGAGAGGAGAAGAGAAAGAGGGGGAGGGGCGAGAGAGACAGTATGCGTGGAAAGACAGGCAGGCACACGAGAACAAAGGAGGAAAGGGTGTGCAGAGAAGGCAGAGAGGGAAGATAAAAAAAAAATAATGTGTGTCAGATGAGTAGCACAGTCAAATTTCTGATGACGATGCGGATTTATGGGTTAGTTGACTGAGGCAGAAGTTCTCGGAAGGTGTATTAGCAGGTAGAATCTTCGGGGCAGCACCCTGCAGGGTCTTCAGAGGGGAGACCTATAGACGTGAGTATCGTACCAATAACCTTTAGCGAAGTCATTTGGTTTTTAATTTTCAAAAATGGAACATCGCAGAAGGCTTGCAACGCAGTCCGAAAAATAAAGCCTTCACGCCGAGACTGGGGAGACCTGGGTCAACCGCGTGCAATGAAATTCCCCCTGAACCACTAATTTACCTTCTCTGGCTTCATTGTCATAAATGAGGACTTTCGATCCCTCCAGGACAATGTACTTCCGGTCCCAGCCTTGCTGTCCTCGTTTGTTATTCCTGGGAAAATAGAGATGGAGGAGAAATGTTTGAACTTGGAAGAATCGGGTGGGAGGAAGGGGGCGGGGGTGGGGAGGAAATCCTAGACAAGACTTCCCTAGAATTCCCTAGAAAACACCAGGGATGGGAATGGCTTGTGGTCTTCCATGCCCGTGTCAGGAATGAAAAACTTCCTTCCACCCCTCTAGGTTCTATGGCTGGCCTAGGAATTCAACTGACATCAGACAGATGAGCAGGAAACAGGCATACACATTGTGTTTTACATGTACGTGGGCATTTCCATAAGAGAACAGAGGTCCCCAAAGCAGATAGGCCCAAAAGCTCGTCTACTCGGTCGAACCGAGTCATCACTGTGAACCAGTGACTAAAATGCACAGGGGGGCTATAGAAACATGGGGTTACTTTAACAGGGCCTGTCTGCAGATTTCTCTAGGCTGGCCTGGACTCCCCGCCTCTGGTGACTAAAAGGTGTCTTTTCCCCTGGGATGTGGAAGGGCAGTTTTGACGTGGCAGTTTCATGTCCTCCTTTCAGGAAGAGAAAGGGAGGTCACAGTGTCCGTCTCGTGCCTGCTGTTTTCTCAAGTGCCTTTAGCTCAAAATAATCTCTATCCCAGAGTGGCCTCTTTTGGGGTAGCATGTTCTGTCACTCTTCACCAGTACCCGCCCCAGCCCGAGCCACCCTGCAGTGATACCTGGGCACCTTCATCCACCCTTCCAGGTGCAAGCTGCTGCTGGGCTCCTTGGTCTGGAGACCTGGGGAGTTCATTTTGTCACGGCAGAAGGCCTCAGTGAAGTGCATGGCATATTCGGCGGGCAGGCCACAGGTAGCTGGCAAGCACGTGGAGCACTTTGGATGACACATCACCTGACATTCTAGGGCAAAGCAATGAACAACCTGAAAAGCTGCCTGGTGGATCCTGGACCATTTCCTTCCTCCAGCAGCCAACCCCCTGCCGGCTCAGTCAGCTTGGCCCTGTCATCCACGTAACACCTAACTTGCCCAGGAGCCAGGCTCCTACAGAGAGAGGAAATGAGAGAGCCAAGTGTTCTCAGCCCCATTTTCCTGGTTTCTCCCAGGCTGTCACAAACAGGTGTGTGTAAAGGATACATTTGCACGTTTCAGTTGGAGCAGGCACACAGCCTAAAGGTAGGGTGAGACCAGGTGGGTGAAAAGAAGGCTGGAAATTAGCAAAGCCCAAGGCATTTTGCACAGGGAGTTGGAGACATGAGCTGAAAACAGGTATAAACTCACTCTTTTCACGGGAGAAAAATAGCATCCTCCCACTGAAACTAAAAGCTTGCAAATGAATGCACTGCATGAGAAGGAATTTAAAACGGAAAAAAAAACCACCTCCACTGGATAGACTTCTTTAGATGGAGACACACAGGTGCCCATGACGAACGCACAGCCGCTGCTCTTACCGAGACATTTGGATGCCTGGCGTCCAAAGTGCACAGTATCCAGACACACAGCACACTTGGTGGCTCGCATGTTCAGTCCTACGTTAAATCGGTGAGGAATATTGTGGTGCATGCGTTCCTTAAGACGCCGACTGAATTCTGGAGGAAAATGTTTAAAGCTCATTAGAGTGCTGCAAATTATACCATCAAGAAAGTGAAACGACAACCCACAGAACGGGGAAAAACAACAACTTGCAAATCAGATCTCTGACATGGGACTATATAAAGAACCCTTACAAATTCAATAATAAAAAGACAAATAACCCAATTTAAAATGAGCAAAGGATTTGAATAGGCATCTCTCCAAAGAAGATCAACAAATGACCCACAAGCAAATGAAAAGATGATCAATTTCATTAGTCATCAGGGAAACACAAATCAAAACCAAAATGAGATACCAGTTCACGCTCCCTAGGAAGTCTAGAATTAAAAATATTGAAAATAAGTGTTGGTGAGGATGTGGGGAAACTGGAACCCTCATACATGGTTGGCGGGAATGTAAAACAGCATAGCCACTTTGGAACCCAGTCCGAAAGTTCCCAGAAAAGTTAAACAGGATTACCATATGATCCAGAAATTCCACTCATAGGTATATGCCCAAGAGAACTAAAAACATATGTAGCCACAAAAATCTGGACACAAATGTTCATAGCAGCACTATTTATGATAGCCAAAAAAACGGAAACAACCCAAATATCCATCAATGGATTAATTGATAAACAAGATGAACTATTCATACAATAGAATATTTATCCAGCCATGAAAAAGGAAGTGCTAATATACGCTACAACATGGGTGAACCTCAAAAAAATTATGCTCAGTGAAAAAAGCCAGACACAAAAGGCCACATGTGGTACGAATCCATTTTTATGAAATGTCCAGAATAGCAAATCCATAGAGATACAAAGCAGAAGTGTGATTCCCAGAGACTAGAAAGAAGGGGAAATGGGAAGTGACTGCTTATGGGGATAGAATATTTTGGGGTGAAAAAGGGTGGGGCCAAAAAAATGTTCAAAAATTAGAATGTGACGTTTGTACAACCTGGTAAATGTAACAAAAAAAAACACTGAATTGTACATTTCAAATAAGGAGATAGTGTGGTATGTGAATTTCTCTCAATAAATAAAGTTGTTCAACTACTAGACCAGGTTAATTACTGCTTGGGAAACTATTAACACTAACAGATGCAGCTAGATTTATATGAATGAACTTAAAATCTCCACTACCTGGTCATTAGGAATTAGGGTTCTTTAAAGAACATTACCAGTAGGAGATTGACGATGTGATAGTATAGATGTTTGTGGGCTTTTACAAAGAAACATATGCTTTTAAGTCAAATGACTGTAAATATTTTAGTCATGAGCACTTTGTGTTCCAGATGAAATCATGTATCTAGAGCATCTCAGAATCCAGTTTAAAAATCACTATTATGAATTACAGAATTTCTAATTATTAAATATAGAAACTGACTGAAGAATTCTCCCTTTATGTCGTCCTTTCATGAATAACCTCCTTTTGTGAAAAACCCAACTTTTAATCTTCAAAACACCGATTCTTATGTTAATATTCCTGTCTGTTAAAATTCAGATTGATTTTTTTTTTCATTGAATAGGCCCCTTCTCAATAATAACCTTGAACTAATTAAAGGCAGCTTTCAATGGAGAGAAAAGCTCAGGCTCCAAATTTCTGAATCCAAATTGTGTTCTCCATATAACGCCATCCCCCTCCGTCACGAAATTGGAAGGAATAAATAACATGCACGCACTTTGAAACTGCTCGCGTGCGACACACCCAAAGGAGGTGCTTAGTGTCACCAAACTACTCAGGTGACCACTACTCAGTGATCACTATGCAGCTGTGTCAATGGATGCCAGGGCCAGAAACCACTCTTTCCTGTGTTACCATCACCATTTTGATGTCTTTAAGAGAAAAGCTCTTTAATGCAGGGTTATATAAACACAGGAAACATGATGACATCACCATTAAAGAAAAACAACAACAAAATGCTATCCAGATTTACACCTAAAGTAGGTTTGATGGTGATACCATGACGCTAAATGACAGCTCTACTCCATTCAGCCTAAGACTTTCCAAACCACCTTCCTTGGCCTCGATGTCCTTTTCATCTCTAGGCGATCAGAGTACTTTTGAGACCACAAAGAAAACTCCTTACACTGTTAGTAGGAATATATTAGGTTGGTGCAAAAGTAATTGCGGTTTAAAAGGTTACAAAAATTGCAAACACCGCAATTACTTTTGCACCAACCTAATAAATTGGCAGAAACTATCAACACTCAAACTGCACATAACCTTTAAACCCAACGATTTAGTTCTTAAGAACGTATCCTACAACCAAAATGCCCATAGAGGGGCGAGACGTGGGTGTGTATGGTAACAAACAATTGGAAATAACCTAAATGTCCATCAATAGGGGTCCGACTTCATAGGTGAATCGTATACCCACACTGTGGAATACTATGCAACCCTTTAAAAGGATGAGGTCCACCCACGTGTGTGAATATGAAGCGGCCTAAGATGACATTCTAACTGAAAGAAGAAAGGTGTTTTGCACTGTGTAGCATAGTGTGCTATGATATTTACAAGAGAACAAAGGGCTGAGAAAAATATGCTTATTTTCTTATACTCTTTAAATGTAATTATATAAGATATATGGATAATATAGACATGCAATTCCATGCATGAACTATTGCTGGAAGAATACAATGGCTGATTCTGGGTAAGGGAACTAGGATTGGGGGGGATGGGAGAAGACTTCCTGCTCAGTCTTTATCCCTAAATATTATTACTTATCATTTTTACCATATGTTTGCGTTTCTTAGTCGATGGGGGGGGGGAAAAATGTTGACCAAAAAAAAAAAAATGTTGACAAAACCCAGATGGCTGCTTGGGAACATACCCTCTGGTGTTGAAGACTCCTTTCTGCGGCTGGATGGCGGGGCGAGCAGGCTCATGGCACTGGGCTGGTGCTCAGGCGACCGCACGATGGCAGACATGGCAATCTGCTGCCTCGCAGTGGCTGGAGTAGATGGGTGAGGGTGGTCTGCCGCTTTCCGGTGAGCAGCTGGGGAGACAGTTCAATGCCTTTCGATTAGCCGGGCCATCTAGAGGCCTAAGCCCAGCGGACTGCCCCTGGGCTATCTTTTCAAGGACCCCAAACCAAAAAGACACGCCTTGTACCAAGTCGGCCACACCAAGGATGCCGTGAATGTTTCAGACTTGGGATGTGCGGACTGAAAGCTTATGGGCCATAAATACTGATGCTGAACGAATCCCGGCCAATCTCCTTGAGATCGGTCCTCCGCCTTTTCACAGCACTTTGCACAGAGAGCCTCCCTACCTTCCTCCCGGGCGGACCGGAGCTCGATGCGGGTCTTCTGAAGGGCTTCCTCTAGCTCTGCACAGCGAGCTTTCTCCTTCTCCAGAGCCACCTTCAGCTCATTGTACTGCAGAGGAACCTGTGTGGGCAAAGCAGGGTCCTCTTTCCGTCGACTAAATAAACCCTAGCAATGGAAACAGAGATATCTCCTAACTCCTGGAAACTGGCACTTTAAACTAGCTAAAGGGACTCTGACTCGGGAGGGGCACACCACGAAAGCCAGGAACATACTCACTGTAAGCGGATTTAGTGAAAATGGCATGTGAAGGGGGGAAAGGGGGGAGACTGAGTCCCAGCCCATTCCAGCCGGCTGGAAAAAAAAAATAGGGGTGCGGAAGTTTTCACCAAGAGGGTTAAAGATGCTTGAATTGCCACCACCTCTTCCTTGATCATTCCCAAGAAGGAATCCACTTCCCGATTCTTTACCCTCATAAAATGGAAGTGGAGGAGGGAGTCAGGAGAGATGGTTCAGAAATCACTCTTGCCTTGAATTTGTCTCATGATGCTTGGTTACAAGACACAGAGAAGAGTGTTTAAAAAAAAAACAAAACACGGAGTTTGCTAAAATGATGTCAAAACAAGGGACTTCAAAAAAATGCAAATGGAACGTGGAATGTACGTGGAAGAAAAAAAGGAAAACAGAACAATGTGACTGAAAAAAAGTAACAAACAAAAAAAACAATGGAAACACCCTAACTACATCAAGTGACATAATCCGATAACAGTCCACTGCTAAAATAAAAAAGATTAAATATCATGAGCATAACCAGCACAGACAGTCACACAGCATGCAAGACACTCCTCCCCGGCAGCGACCACTTAGGAGGTGGCTGCTTCCGAGTGTAGCTCTCCTCCCCTTCAGCGCTGGGAACAAACACTGACACCAACTGCCCACTTCTGTCCACTCCTCATTATTCTAAGTCATCAGAGGCCCTTCCTGTAAAACTGCTGCCACTGCTACTCTGGTGCAGGAATGGCTTTGGAAGGAAACTGGGAGCTCCTCAGAGACCTTTTAAAACTGAGAACACTTGGCTAAACCCAGTAGGAGGGCTTCTGTGGTTTAGGGAAGCGTGTTTTGGGCTTATTAAAAGAAATCTTCCCATGTGTAGCTATATATATAAAACCTTGTCCATAGCTGTTTCTTCATGTCGGGTTTTTTTGGCGTTTGTTTTTTATTTTGTTTTTAGCCACAGTTTTTAATTTGTCTGTGACAACTTTCAGTGGATGCAGCAGTGCTCGGTGGAGGGTATACGTGTCCAGTTGGGCACTTAAGGCAGATCACTTCAACTCTCTGGGTCCCAGTCTGTTCGTGAGCCAATCAAAAGGACTGGCCAGATGACATCTAGTCTTTTCTAGAGCCCCATACATGTGACCTGTAATCTCTCTAGAATCTTCACACATGGCCTGTAATCTCTTTAGAGCCCAATACACGTGATCTGTAATCTCTCCAGAGTTCCATACACTTGATTTGTAATCTCTCCCGAGTTTCATACACGTGATCTGAAATCTCTCTAGAGTCCCATACAGGTGAGCTGAGAACCCCTCTGGAGTCCTATGTATTGACCTGCCTATAAACCTTTCTCTCTACTACCACCCCTGCCCCAGCTGCTTAGGAAAAAGAAAAATCACTCCCTTAACAAAGACAGGCACAATTTTAAAGGCCATGAACATAGTTTGTTACATACTTGATAATGATACCCTCTCTTTAAGGGCTATTCTGATGCTCTCAAAACCTATTTTTCAGCCCCCAAATAAGAAAATGTACATTTTGTTTTCTTCGATGTTCCTTGGATTGGCTATCACCATGGTATTCACTGAATCTTAATGATATGGCAAAAATGTCAACTCCCCACTTTCCCAACACTTTGACCCACCTTTTTCTTTTTAGCAGGTTGGTCCATTTTGGCTTGCAGAAAATCAATGAGTTTGGTTTGTTGAGAAATAGTACCTTCCATTTTCACCTTTTCATGAGAATAGAGAACCTAAAATTCATGAAAACAAAAACAGCCTCAGACCCAGAAAGAAGTGTGCTTTTAAATTTGGTACTTTAAGAAAATTAAAAAGTTGTTAGGATGCTAGCACGTGAAACTTCAACACAAGCACACAGGTTCAATATTTCTTTACTTCGTCTTATAGCAAAAAAAAAAAAAGAAAAAAAGGATTGATGGATGGATAGGGAGGTAAAAAAGTAAAAATAGCAAGTGGTTAATAGTAGAATCTAAAGGGTAATCATAATAGAAATTTTCCAACGTCTCTAAATGTTTGAAAATTTTCGTAATGAAATATTTGGGGGAAATACACAAGAGCGCACAACATAAAGATCCTGGCCATCTCACTAGATGGCTTTTAGCCATCACGCTTGGCCTCCACAGACGATTTTTAAGTAAATTCCCTTTGCCAGGTCTCACCTGAATGTTTTCTAGCTGATATTCCAGATCGCTCCTTTCTGTCTTCAGCAGATCAGCCCGATCTAGAGCTTCTTGCAGCCCTTGAGTCAGACGGAAAATATGACTCTTCTGCAGGTCCATCTGCTGCTGTAACTTGGCTTGCTGGTGGGAAGAAAGGCCAGAGAAAGGCTCCGTCCGTACCACTCATAACACGACTCGTTCCCATACTGTTCCTATTACCAAACTAATTTCAGGCCTGGCACCAAAAGTCCAGCTTCTGAAATCATCTCATTCCAGAATTACCAATTGTCTTCTAGTCCAAAATGATGTATGCACGGTTTCAAAGAATTTGCACAGAAATCGCTGATGGCCAGCAAGTCACAGGATGCCCTCCATACCAGGAAGTCCACGCTGGTGGGTCTGCCTTCCCAGTCAGAATTGCAATTAAGGGTACGTTGGTACTTTAGAGTCTGAGCTATCCACGTCAACATCTAAGGCAGTGCAACTTAGTACCTTGACAACTAAGTTCCAATTTGTCCTTATTTTTCGTTTTTAGGATTTCAGTTATGAGAAATCGCTTTGCCCGGCAGTGTGGAATATACAAAGGGGATCACATCACCTCTACCTTATAGGGCACCTCATCAGGATGAGGAACCCCAACAAGCACACCAATAGCCATAATTGTAGAAGATATTTTTACAGTGTGGAGAGGAAGGAAGAGGAAGACCCCAGATTCAGTACAAGCATTGGTAAAACCCAGAAAATAAAAAACTCAATTTTGTATATTGGAAATAGTTTTGTGCTGGAAATCTCTCCAATTTTTATAATGGAAGTCAACCGAAAAATAGGGCAGGCTATCAAGACACTGGTTACATGGCTCTCTCTCCTAACATGCTTGTTTGTAAAAGGCAGGAGAGAGCAGCTATCCGGACGAGACACTGCTAGGTTTCATCCAACCCCTGGGTTACAGCCTAACCACACTTGCTGTGGCCCAAATACTCTATTCCCTGGCAGCCCAAACCCTCTACAGACTTAAGGACAAGTTGCTAATAAAGAGCAATACACATCAGCATGGGGGTTTTCTAACAGACAATGTTCTCAGGCCCAGCAGGCCGAGAGCCACTGACCTCAGAATTCGCTGGCCCTCTCTCTCCGTCTTACTGCACTTCCCTCCATCTATGTTTTTCTTTCCATTTCTACTCCTCACCTGCCTTTGCTCTTGCGAGGTAGCTGATTCCTTGAGGCATCACAGTGTCAGAGAACGAAGCTGGGCTTTGGAAGATTAGAGACCCTGGCTTAAACAATGACTTTAACATTTATTCGTCAATGACCATGGGCATTTCTTACTGCCTCTTGGAGACTCAGTTTCTTCAACTGAAAGTGGATGTAATAACCCCCCCCCCCCCAATCACGGGGTGACATACTGAGCACCATGCCCAGCATATAGTAGGTACTTAATGAAGTTTCGTACTATCTCCTTTGTCCTTCTTTCTTGCCCCATCCAGTTCAGGTGCTCTCCTCCTCTCTTCCCCATTTGCCTTTCCTGCTACAACTTACTCTGCCAGCCCCTCCCCCATCAGCCCTCCACAAGGCAAGAGATACTGTTACTAACCAGACATCACCTGGCCTGGGTGCCAACCTGGAATTTCTGAATCAAACCACAGAATCCCCTAAAATTAGAACAATAATTTTAAAAAAAAGGAAGGAAAACAGCTAAGACACCTCTTCAAGGGAGCTTTCGTCCCCTGTGGCATAAGCGATTTCTTCTGCAAATTACTCTCTTTAGTTTCTTCCCACTATTTCAGGACAACATTAATTACTAGGCAGGAAGCAGAGAAGCAAGTGCTGGGGACGAGACTCTGTTTGGTGACAACCAGGCCCAAAATATTTTTCTAGAATAAACGTACCAACTGTCCATTAGCTTTCCAAGAAATAGGCTGCCCATTCACCATAATAAAAAAATAAGTAAGAGTGACATTTGCAATCAATGAATTGTTTTTCAAACCATGTATACCTGCTTCCCAGGGAGAGGCAAATGGAGGCTATTCCTGGTTAGTGTTAGACTACAAGGAAGGCTTTAGCTATGGGCTTAGATCTGTCCAACAATTTTATGAGGGTGACAGGACACTGGGAAGCAATATGAAGGATGTGGATGACGGAAACCAGAGCGTAAAACCACTCAGGTGGCTGAAAGGATGTGTCAAAACCAACTAGAGATAGTTCAATAGGGTGGTGTTTTAAAAACAAAACTAAATAAATACAGAACATAAAGATGTAAAAAAAAATTTTTTTTTTCTGGAAGGGCAGGTGGCAACTTAACGGGTCAATGGGTGTCAGTGGTGTGATAAAACCACCCAAAGTACCCAGGTCGTCGGCAGCGATTTACAGAGTCCAGAAGGGAGGTGGAGATATCCCACTGTATTCTGCTCTTCAGACCCCATGGACTCCTAGAAACTCTCTTTGGAAAGATAACTGTACCAGAAAAGAACATCGCCACCTTGAAATGTTTCATTTGGAAAAGACAAGGCGATTTGGAGTGGGAGAGCTATTTAGATATCTAATCAGCAGCTGGAGATAATAAAAGGAGTTACAGAATTGTTGCAAGGACTATATGCATTATTTCATGTAAAGTACTCAGGAAGGCACCTGGCACATAGTAAGTGGTAATTAAACGTTATTTTGATTAATAATCAAGTACTTTGAATACTGATCTCCTATTTTGTTGGAAATATCAGACTACTCTCTACTTTCAAATGTTTCAACCTAATAGAACCAATGGATGGAAGTTATAGGCTTTAGTTCAAAATAAAAAGAGACTTTCTAAAAAGTAGAGTTTCTGAAAAATGGGTTGCGATGTCCAAAGTCACTGTTAAGTATTTAGGCCAAGGTTTAAGGAAGTGAGGAATGTTGGGAAAAGGACTCTCTTCCTTGGACAGGAGATGACTTTGACCACGATTAGCAAACGGACTTTCATCTCCAGCATTACTTCCAGTGAACTGATAGTGGCCGTACTGTGCCGTGCCGAGAAAGCTTCTGAGGCCATCTCGGGCCCACGAGGAAAGATTTGGGAGACAGATCCATTAGTAAAGTCTGCCAGGGGCAGGGATAAAGAGAGCAGAGGTACAAGTGCTGGCAATTTGGACTAGATGACACATCAAAATCCTTTCCAGCTCTGAGACTTTGATTCTGGCCTCGTTTACGAATGAGTCTCTGTGCCTAATGAAGAGAGCGGCTGGGTTGAGCCCTTGGTCACGTGCTTACAGAGCGCACACCACAGGCAAGGATCCTGGCCATATCCGGACAATAAAGATCATTCTTTGTTTCACAGTGATTTTGACTGTCAGTGAAATCTGCCTCCAACTCAATGTCAGCCAGATGTCTGTGCTCAAACATCTATCTGTGAGGTATAGACCGGGAAACCGGAAATGTTCTCATGTAGTTTAGAAGTGAGAATCAGGGGACTGAATCAGGATTCCAGCTGTCTATTCCTAGCGTTGTCACTGACTCACCATGTAACCTTGGACCAAAGTATGGAGCTGTCAACCTCCCTTCCTCAGGAGGAAAATAGGACAGGCGAGATCACTGATTATTTCTGTTCTTTCTGTTTCCAACAGGTGCCTATTCATTCCTGATGAAAGTCTCTATTTGACCACCAGATAGACTTTTAAAGTTTCTACTGTAGTGTTCTTAGTGCTGCCTTCGGTGAACTTCCCACTGATGCATATACCTGGGGCGCCAAAAAAATGTAAACCAGTGGACACTTTGGTCAACATTGCTCAAGCAGCAGTTTGTCATAATCAGAAAAATCTGAACGCTGATGGGAACCACTTTGAGTACCTCTTGTCATTGCAGAAGTCAAACGTGACTCACATTTGTCTTTTGTTATCAGTATAGATTGAGTATGACAATTTTAATATAGTTTTTTCCTTTCTGAAAATGTGTATACATGTTTTTGGCACCCTCTGTATTTAATGCACTTTATTTAAAGCTTTTCATTGTTTATTTAAAACTTTTCATCATATCAAATTTAGCCATTTTTAAGTGTACAGTTCAGTGGCAATAAGGACATTGACATTGTTTTGCTACCACCACCATCTCCATCTCCTGGATTCTCCCAAACTCCCACCCATATTTTTTAAAGTATCGTTCTCTCAAACATTTCATACTTACCTGCAAAATTTTTGACCCATTTTTCAAACTTAATGGCATAGCAAGATTATTTCTACCAGCAGAGCCCTTTGGGGACTATGGGTACCATACAATAAAACCTCAATTCAGCAGAATAGGTACTCTGGTTAATTGAACTGTCAGGCTCACTGTGGGTTAAACAGAACACTCTTAGAGCCAACTTCTCATGAAATATCTTTATAAAGTGCGTTTGTCCTGGTGGGTCAATTCTAGTGAACAAAGCAGAATCATTAATGATCCAACACAGAGGGCTTTGGTTGGGAGTTGGAAGTAGGTATCACTTTAATTACCAATTTTTAGATCTCTGCTAAAAAGTACAGCAAATAACATAAGGGATGGGTTTAGGAGATCAATTTGAGCTTTTCATTTGATGTCTCAAAAGCAGAGCCTAATTTTTTTAATTGAATTAACTGAATGTTCAAAAGTTTTCATGAAATTTGGTACTCTGCATAATCTGATCAAGTCTCTGCCCTGTGCGTGAAGCTATTTTGCATGGATGTTTTATCAGCCTGAAAACTTAATATGCTTTGGATATTAAGGGCAATTTAACTCAACATTCATTCACCCACATATTTAATAAACTTCCACTTGGCACATACTCACCATGGGCTCAACACACTATTAAGCACCATGTGGGAGGACACAAATGACAAAGAGACCGTCTGGCCTTCCTGACAGTCTTTGAATGTGTTAAATACCTTCAAGAAAGTATTAACTGACCACCTTACTCTTCCTCAAAAATTCCAAATGCAAAATCTGAACATCGAATTTGGATCTGCTCACTTGAACACAACAAATTTTCACTTTTGAAATTCCACCTGGCTCTATTTACCTGGTGTTTTACACTCACTCACCTCCTCCAGAAGCCTCTGTTTGAGCTCGCGTTCAGTCTCCAGTTTCTGTTGTAAACTGCGGGCATTCATTTCAAGCATAGCATGTTTCTTCTCCAGATCGTTGAGCTGCACATTTGGAAAAATTGACCATGATACCACATTTAGAAATGTAGGATGCTAATAACTTTTGCAAATATCCACAAACCTTCACATGTAAAGAATAATCAAGTTCTAAAGGTCAGAACGTAAATACTGTTTTTCAAAAGTGTACCACAAAAGTCCACGTCACAGATAAGCTTTATATAGGTTATTCTTTGAAAACAGAATATTATATCTAAGGTATGGGTCGTGTGTGTGTGTGTGTGTGTGTGTGTGTGTGTGTGTGTGTAACTGTGACTAGTTCTAAGAGGATAAATGCTCAAGAATTTATCGATCTGACATACTTTGGCTGAATTAAATAATAAGCATATGCTGACTGCTTACTACTTGCCCAGGATAATATCAAGGGCTTTGGAGAGGAAAGGATGGACAAGCTTTCTCAAGGATCTCACATCAAGTCAAAGGCGGAGAGTGGTCTGTAAGTAGACATATACACAAATAATGTGACTGCTTTGTAAGATGATAATTTTGATAAGAGAGGTATGGAGAAGAGAAATTCATCCTGAATTACCAGGTATCAAGAAAAGATAGTGAAAAAAAAAAAAGAAAAGATAGTATCAGAATGTCTGGAGTCTTAAAAGGATGGGTAGGATTTTGCTGTAGAATATTTTAAGAACAGTCAAATAGAAAAAAAAAATTCTTCAAATTAAATACAAAAGAGTTCACTTATCTCTAAATAATATATTTATTTTCCTCATGGTTATAAAAATAATAAGTCAGTATCAAGGAACTCAGGAATATTCCTGAGTGGCAAGCCTCTACCCTTGATTCCAATAATTGTATTTCTATAAAATTCTGGTATGAAAATAATCATAGATGTCCATAAAGATTTATATTCATCACCATGTTATTTATAATGACAAAAAATTGGAAGAAGCTCAAATTTCTGACACAAGTGGAATGATTAAAATAGGTACCTCTCTGTAATTGCTTTTAGAACTGCATGTTCAAAAAACTTTCAATAATTCAAGAAAAGCCCCTAGTTAGGCGATATGTTTTTTAAAAAAGATGTAAAGCTATTTACATAGTAAGAACCTAAATTTGTGTAATATATATGTGTGTATATATATGTGTATGCATAAATATATCATGCAAAGAAATGACCACAAATAAATTCACCAATATAATAGTGATGACAGATTACCAGTCATTTTTTCTGTAGTTTTCTGTGGTTTCTGTATTTTCCACAATGACTCCAAATAATTCCAAATTATTACTTTTATAATCATGAAATAACAAAGAGTTATACAAAATACACAATTCAGATTTGTGTGGGTGTGTGTGAACAAGTGTGTCTGTGTGAATACCTGAAATGTCTCTGATCGAGAGCCACTGGTATGTCATTTTGTAAATACAACATGGAGGGCTACATGGACAGAAGACGCACATGTCCAATGTGGAATACTGAGGCCTTGCATTGGCATCAGACCCTATCATGTCCCTAGACTGGCAACACGGAGAGGCTGAGCTGCCTGTTCCCGCAGCGACGAAATGAGCATTAGTCCTTGCTACCAAGCACTTCCCGAAGATGCTTGACACTAAATCCATAAAGCCTTCTAGAAATCAAGGGCCAGGAAACGAGAGAGATGCACGCCCAGATCAAAGTTGGATCTCAGAGGCCCAGACAGGCTGACATTAAGAAGTCACTGGCTAATGATGATACGCCAGTACCCACCGCAGGCACCCATGCTACTGCCAAGGATGTCCCCGGGTGACACATAACCGTGGGGCTTTACTGCACTGAGCCCATGCACGTTTGTGAAATATGCTGACCACGGACTGCATTTGAACTTGTGTCAAGTATGCCTTCTAAAAGCAGGAAATGAAAATGTTTTCCTAAAAGGCAGAGGGGCAGGCGCTCACCTTGTCGGAGAGGCTCTCAGCTTTCAGCTTCTGTTCTTTGAGTGCCTGCTGCAGAGCGAGAATCTCGGCCTTGTGCTCCTTCACTGCCAGCTCTACCACCTGGCGTGACTCCGTGATCCGCTGGTCGGCTCTTGCCCTGCGGGAGAAACACAGGCCCACTTTCAGAAGCCCCACCATCACCATCTCTAGTCCTGATAAGTAACCGAACAGGGTGCAGGCTAGACAGATGCCCAACCCTGATTTCTAGTTCCAAATCATGTCTCGCTTTCTGAATTATTCCAGAGTGAAGATGTGACTCACTTTAGGCCTTGGGTAAATATACTCTTAAAAGATAAAGCTCCTGTGATTACTCGCTTGGAAAGGCTGAAGGGGGAGAGGCGTTTTTCCAAATACAACTGGGCTGAATAGAGTGTGTCAGGACTGTCACACCCTCCCAGGGGAGTGGAAATGGAATGAGGTCCCAAAGAAGGCCCACTGGGTGCAGAGGACCATAGAGGACCCCATTCAAGGACACATTTCCTCTGCTTGAAGTACATGCAAGCCATTAAGTGTTTTGGGTGCTCACCAGGAAACAAACTTGAACTGGGTGAATGTACATAAGTTTAGAGAGTAGAAAAACTAGAAGCAAACTGGAAACATCACTTCCCTCCCCCAGGTAGTTCTTATATGTTGCTACTTCCACATCTGGGCTTGTATAAGCTCCTCCACTGGCAACACTTTCCCTCCCTACCCTACTAACTCAAGTCTTAACTAGGCCTTCAAGGGTAAACTCGAATGCCATGTCCTCCATAAATAAAGCCTTTCCCCGTTTCTCCTCAGAAGTAACCTCTCCTTGCCCCGTATCCAACACATAAATGCACATCTCTCCTGGCACACCCCAATCTCTACTTTAGGTGATAAATATCTGAATGCATAATTTATCTCCTCCACTAGACTCAGCCTCTTGAGGACAAGAATTAAGAATTATATATTGTATTCATCTCAGTATCCCGTATCACACCAAAATGGGGCAAGGAAAGTTCGTTTATAATTGCCCCTGAAAGTATGCATGGAATGTCTACCTAAGCCCAGCCCATAACTATACTTCCCATGTGTTGTGTATCTCTTGATGCCGAAGCCAGCTTCCAACCCCCAATATTATCTCTGAAGGACTGCAGAAACAGCTGGGATAGGAGCTGAACTTGCGGGTAGGAAGAAGAGGTCTATATGAAAGCAGCCAGAATATACTGTGAGGACTTGGGGGGCCCAAGAGTTGGGAGGGAAGTAAGAACAGGACGTCTTAAACCAGCGGTCCCTCACATCAGCAAATACCCAGAGTGGGAGGATGTCCAAAAGGGGAATATTTCTACCAGTTTCTCATGAAATTTAGGAGTACCTATCTTTTGACTCCAATATTTTCTAGTTTAACTGACTCAACGTAGATTGAACATCCAACACAGGTAACTGAGTTTACTGCGGCCAAGTAAATGTGGTCAAGGAAATACTAAAATGAGTCTGACAGAATCCACCAAAATGACAGATATGCCCGTGCAGAGTTTATCTTGCTCAAGGAGTATCACAGGAAGGTAAGTTTTCGAGGAAGGTGACATTAGCGAGGTTATGAAAGCTGAATACAATTCAGCTGTGCAGACATGAAGTCATAGAGTTGACTCTAGTTGACGTGGTCCCTCTCTGCAAACTGGAATAAGGCATCTGTTCCTCAAGACCATTTATTTCCATCTGTTGGTAAACTGTCGTAATATAGCAATTTTGTTAGAGCAAAAACCACTTTCCTGCCACGAGCTGTAAAACCGTCCTAATAAATCTTCTAATCTATAATGTCTTCGGTGTGAACGGCACCCTCTAGAGAGGTGCAGTATACAAACTGTGCTATCGTGGCCCTGGCAGGAATGGGAGTCTAGGTGAGGGGACCGTGGAAACATACGTGGGAAAGCAGAGGAAAGACGCAGCCTGAATTTATTATTTCCTCCCAAGAAAGAAAGAAAAGAAAAAACTAAACTATTCTTGCAAAGCAGTTGTTCTCAACTGGGGGCGATTTTGCACCCCCAGGGGACCTTGGACAATGTCTGGTGTCACAACTTGAGGAGGGGGTGCTACTGGCATCTAGTGGGTAAAGACCAGGGATGATGCTCAACATCCTACGATACACAGGACAGTCCCCATGACAAAGGATTCTCTGGCCCAAACTGTCAACAGTACCGAGGCTGAGAGACCTCAGGGTAGAAAGAAGACCAGCCTTACACACAACCAGGGATTAAATGGTGATGGTCTTGCTACATGGTCACAATGATATGAAACCTGAGGAAAGAGTTTCTGCAAAGAAAGCACTGAGGTACTTGCCCTGCTCTGACTCCCAGGCCACTGCCCAGGGTCAACTGACACCAGCTACAGCCACAGACTCCAACTGACACTGACCATGGTCATAACCAGAATGACCAACCCATCCTGGTTTGCCCAAGAGTCTGCCAGGTTTAGCACTGAAAGTCATTTGTCCCCGGGAACTTTTCAGTCCTGGGCAAGCTGGGACAATTGGTCGCCCTGTTCCTAAGTGTCAGGGGTGATCCTGCAGTCATCTGTCATCGGCTTTCTACAAAGAGAAAGTCCCACCTGCTTTGTTTCTCAGTGTCCAGCATCCTCTGTAACTCGCGAACACGACACTCAAACTGGGACTTCTCGTCCCCGAGGACGCTCCTCCACGCCTCCCACTGCCGCTCCTTTTCCAGCAGCTCGTCATTCAGGGCCTCCAAATCCATGACCTGTTCTTCCAGCATCGTGCAGGTGGTTTTCAGAGCCTCCATCGTCTGCAAATCAGTACCACTGAGTTGTGCCTTGTATCAAATGAGGATTTCCTGGATGTTACTTTTGTCGGATTAGTTTCAGAAAAGCACAAGATTCTAACTACGGCATGAAATACACTTTATCTTTTCCTTCTACAGACTGAGGGGACCAGACGAGAAAGGACGGAGGGTGATTTCTGCCAACCATCGTCTAGGCAGAACCCAAAGCAGCCAGGGCGGAAGAGACCAAGCTTAAAATCAAGTGGCTCACACTAGCCTCCCCAAAGCACTGTATCTTATTTTTAATTTTTTAAAATCAAAACTAAGAAATTACACACTTTTAAAAGCTACTCTTAAAATCCCCAAACCTTCGAAACACACACGATTTCTGAAAAGAGCGCATTTACTGGACAGGCTCAGTCTGGGAAGCCTGGGGAGAGATGCCCCAAGCACTCATCCTAAAAGCTAAAGAGAATCAGTGTTCCCCGGATCTCTGACGCTGTGGAAGCTTCCTTACTTGCTTCTGGCTGGTGAGCTGCATCTCTCTCTCGGTGATCTCACGGCGGAGATGGTCCACTTCACTTCGTAGCTGTACTATCTCATCGTTGGCGCCGGAAGCCTCATCGAGTTGTTTGGACAAGTAGAAATTTTGATTGTTGAGTTCAGCGTTGTCCTCGGTCAGCTGGTTTAGCTGCTCCTCCAGGTCTGTGATTACCTAGGAGAGAAAAAAGGAACCCAGTCACATACCAAGCGAGTCAGTTTTAAATGAGAAATTGCTTCCAGGGCCACGGGTTTCGAACTGGCGTGACACTGGCAGTCAACGAACAAACGAACGAACGAATGTGCAGCTCACACGTTTGCCTATCCGACTGTGAGAGCCAAATCCAAGCTAACCATGCCCACCCACTGAGCGCTAAGACGCGCACGCTGTGGTAGACCAAGAAAAGGCTCTGCTTTCTTTCTCACTCAGGATTCATCTGGCAAATGTGGCAAAAGCAAATCAATCAAAAGTGAAGGCCACAGGGAAGAGGCAACTTTAAATGAGATCAAGTTCATGGACAATAATACCATGTGGAAAATGCAAACTGAGGAAAGAGGAATGAAGACTGGTCTCGCAATCCACTAAGTAAGCTGAAATGCCCGTGACTCCATCTATAGGACATTGTAATTGGAGATGGTCTTAGAAGGCAAAATAAAGTTCTTGTTGAGGAAGGCTGAGTGAAGGACACTAAGTTATTTCAATCATTATCTTGGGCAAGAAATTGAATTTCATGCAACAAAGGAAAAAGAAAAACTTTTAAGAGAAGCTCAGAATAATCCTGAAAATACAATATTGTACCACGGCATCCCTTTAATGGTTTTCACTATACAGTTAGCTATCAGAAAATGGGAAGGCATGTATGTGAAATTGTCATTTTATTGAGAGAGATTTAATCTGGTTTTGCTAAATTATATCCTTGCTCAATGGCGGAATGACTTCAATTTCAGTGCATTTGGCTTTCCTGTTCTCTTTGCTGAGGCTCAGTATCAGCACTTATAGAAAGCTTTTACATATAATACTTTAGAAGTTTAAGGGCAATTTTCTTATAATACTTGGAATGAGGTGCACACGCAGTAAATTAAATTTTATATAACAAAAAGATATAAATTAAAAGGAAAGGCCTTTAAGCCTATGGTTATTTATTGTTTCCGATTTTCAAACCTAGAGTAGAATTAGTATATGAAATGCTCCACTGTTTCCATGACTAATTCCCTATTTTAACCACCTTTGATTAGCAATTAAAACAAAACAATCTTCTCGGGCACACAGAATCAAAGAGCATCAATTAAGTACATTTGTTCTATGTGGCTTAGAAAACACAGCTTTTCATTTTGTTAACTGAGCTGACAGGCTTTTTAATGTAGTAAGTCGTCTAGGAATTTGTATTTTAATGTCAGAAGCCATGTTAATTCCTAAGGTACTGGTGTGAAGCACACTCAGCTACAGAAGCGGGAATAAAGGTTATCTGATCAGGTTCTTAGCTGAGACTCCTTCTTTATGGGGGGGAGGGGGAAAAGGCACAGGAAAGTATGGCAGGAGTGTCATTCCTAGCAGGCAGTAATGCCTTATAGGGATCCCTGTATCACCCTTTCTATGACATGGTTAAATCTCCTAAAACCATAAAGAATAAACAATGCCCGATAGTTCCACTGATCTCTCCCCTATGAGTAAACTCATCCCTTACGACAGTTTTCATCCTACACTGCAAATGTCTCCATTTAACCACTATGCTTCCTTCCACCTCTTTCCCAAAGAAAAACAAGACTGAGGCACACTGGCCTGGAAGCTATGCAGTCAAATGAATTTAGGAACCCCCCTATAAGCGACTCTGAACTCTGCTATGCTGGTTTCTCCATCACTGACATGGAGGTAAATACTGTATTTACTACCCGTCTATTTCTATTGTTTTAATGTTCTGAATTTTCTTGCATACCATTCCACCTTAAGTATCATGTAGTATATAAGGGATAAAAATTCATGGCCGAGATGATGCTTCATTGTAAAGATGACAATAGTGCCTCTAGGGGAGCAAAGAGACCACAGAAAATCTGTTCATGTAAGAATATATACATTGCCAAAATAATTTCCATGCCATTTGAAGATATATTTAAGCCTTTGGGTACCCACTTCCTTTCAGATTTATGAAAGAAAAACGTATTTTGTTATGAATACATTTCTGCCACCTCTTCTCTCTGTCCCAAAATTAAATTACAAAGTGCTTAAGAAGAAACGCATGAAAAAAGGCAGTGAGGTTCCAAGATTATTGCTCTCACTTCAACTGAGATGGACCCACTGGAGTAGGAAGGGTCTATTTCCTTTTTGTCATCTGGTTTTCAAGGGCTCTCATGTTTCCGGTTTCTATTTACAGTTTGTGATTGCTGGTTCTGTATTTTGTCATCATCTCTAGTTTGCCCATTGGACAAGAGAAAGATTATGTGTTTGTGTGAAGCGCCTAAGCACTCATTAAAGCATTTTAACTCATTCAGACATTTTACATATTGTTTCTGCCCAAGCCATAACATGTTTAGCTTATGACTGATTTGAGTTGTGGTGTTATGGTATTACGTGTTTTACACACACACACACACACACACACACACACTATGGAGTTTGCAGGTACTGAGTTGATGTGAGACACAGGCAATAAATTAATGGTCTCCATGGTCAAAAAAAAAAAAGTGTAATAATAGACAATTGGTGATTTTTGAACCAGGTAATGTGCAAGGAGAATTCCTGGGTTTACTTTATGGACTTCAGTTATTCTCTCCACAACAAGGGCAAATGATCTTTTTACTATATTACAGCTTGTTAACCTTTCAACTCCAAGGTCAGAGGATAAAAAATGATAAAGTGAAAGGCTGATTCCATCGTAACAGTAAAAAAAATGAGCCTGGGGAAAAAAAAAAAGATGAGAGAGACAGCATCATAATGCAGGGGCCACAAGAGCTCTCTTATATACTGCTTTTGCAGATAAGAGATCTTGGTGCAGTTCTCAGAGAAAACAAGGATATAAAAAATAATCTCCTCTCAGTGTCCAAAAAGAAAAAAAAAAACAATCGCTCTTTGAAGTTATTTGTTTTTCAAGGCTTTTACGCAAAAGTCAGAGTTCTGAGAAATAGATGTTAACCTCTCCCACCGAGCTGGGAGACCAGTAGAGGGAACGTTACCAGGTAAATGGTAACATTAGGGGGGAAGAAACCAGTCAGATAATGAGCATAAGGCTAGAAAGACACAGGACTGAAGTGCTATTTTAATGCCTGGTTCTTTCTTGAAGGGAGCTATTTGCATATTGTTTATTTTTAATCTTATAGCTGACAGATTGATTCATAATTAAAGCTGTGTCATATGTTTGCCCACCAACTCCCCTCTAAAACAGACTTAGGTAGGGTTTTAGGTGCCAGATTGATTCAAATCCTTTTTTAAATCCCTTCAAAATAGAGAAATGGTCAGAGCACAAAAATCTTACTGTTCATGAGCTTTTTAAAAGCTGCTAACCGGGAACTTCTATCAATTGAGTTCTTATAGGAGTTCCCAACAGTAACGAAGATGACAATCCCTAGCGGAGACAATCTCGGGCAGCGCCAACGAGAAAAGAACATCTACGACGTTCTTCTGGTGTCTACCCCCTGCCCCCGGAAAAAAATTTTTATTTTTTTATTAGTTTCAGGTGAACAAAACAATGTAATAGTTAGACATTTATCATTTATATCCCTCACACTGTGACAACGCCCCTCCCCCCATCCACTACCCCTCTGACATCGCACAGAGCCATTACATTTCCACTGTCACTATTCCTAATGCTGTACTCCACTTCTTGTAACTATATACATATATATATGGTGACTTGAAAGCAGCCTTTGAACTTGCAAAAGTATAATTAAGATCTACTACTGCTACCAAATATTGTACAAAAGGGGTGGTTTTCAAACTTTTTTAAGGAGCAGAACCCTTTTCTAAATAAAGATTATGTCACAAATCCAATAGAATAATAACAGGAACCAACACTGTTTAGCACTTTCCATGGATCAGGCCCTGTGCAAGCACTTTGGGGTGTTATCTCATTTCATTCACGCAGGAACGCCGTGCGTGAGGTATTATTACCAAAATTTCTGATTCTATGACTCAGTGTTTCCCAAGTTTTTCTGTTTCTGAAGTTTGAGTGGATGTCGGAACTAAGCAGCAGTCTCTCTTCCCTCCCCCAGTCACCAAAGAGTAGGTATTAAATGAATCATGTGTCTTGCAATCAATGGTATATTGGAATGGAGGACTTAAAATGTTATCCCCATTTTACAGATAAAGAAATGGAGGCTTGGGAGGATAACATCACATAGGTTACCAAGAGGCCAATCTAGACCTGAACCCAGTCTGCCTGACACCAGAGTATGTGGTCCGGACCACAAAGCCACCCAGCTCTTCTAGCTGAAATGTGGGTGGGAGTTCCTCCTTCCATGTGGAGAGGCCACCGGAGGTTTCTCCATAGAATGCCAGGGGTAAGCAAAGGAAGGATTAGAAGTCACTGTTCCAGAAAAAGCAAATTTGAGGGATAAAGAGTTTACAAGTGATGTAAGTTAAGAAAGTAACCAAATCCATTCTACATGTTGCCATATTCTATTAAAAACTAAACTTCCAATTTTAAAAATGTGGGGGACAGCCGATTACAATTGGCGCACAAGAAAACTTTTGAAGGTGATGGATATGTTCATTATTTTTATTGTTTTGCTGGTTTCATAGGTGTATCCACGTCAAAACTCATCAGATAATTGTACACCAATTATATTTCAATTGAACTATAAAAAAATGTTTTTTTAAGAAAAGTTCTTATGCCAAAAGACTGAAAAATGGAGAAAAGAAGCCTCCAGATGAAGCATTATTGATGTGCACATTTAAAATACATCCACGTTTATTTTAGGAAAAAGAGTAATATAAAAAAAAATCACAGTAATAAAATGATCCATATTTTACTCAGTGATCATTTAAGAGTATGTATGTAACATAAGGAGATAACTCTTGTGTAAAATAAGAAACCAAGACAATAAGAAATTTAAAAAGTAGGGCAAAAAGTACAGAAACAGAATGCATCACCTCTCCGAGGAAGGGAGGCAAGAATGGAGGAAATCAACAGGCATTTCTAAGTCCGGCCCACCCTGATCCAGCCATCAGCATCAGGAAATACAGACCACAAATCCATCCGCCAGGCGCCACTCGAGTCAACCAAGAGGCACACCTCCTGATCTAGCTATTCCACTTCCGGGTGTATGCTCATCAGAAACAAGTGCGTACAGCCACCCACCAAAGGACTAGTACAAGAATGTTTCCTGACAGCTTTACTCATAACAAAAACAATCCACATGTCCATCAACTGGAAAATGGACAGTTCCCTTCACATACTGGAAACACTACATCGTAAGGAAAAAGAACAAATTCTGATGGATACAACAAGGATGAACCACACAGACAACGGAAGTGAAAAAAAAAAAAAAAGTTAAACCTAAAAGAGCACATCCTCTATGATTCCATTTAATTGAAGTTCAAGAACAGGCAAAACTAATCGATGGTATCAGAGGTCAGAATAGTGGTTACCCTTTCAGCAAAGAATGCTGACGAGAAGATAGGAGGGAGCCTTCTGGAAGCTGTAAAGGTTCTGTATCTTGATCTATGTTGTGGTTACACAGTTGTTTATACATGTAAAAATTTCATTGAACTGCACACGTAAAATTAGTGCACTTTATACGTTTTACTGTATGCATTTTATATCTCAATTAAGGGGGGGAGCATATACTATCAGGACTTAATGTCCCATTTATAGTAGGTAAAGAGGAAAGAAAGAGTTCATTACAAGAACATAAACTATGTATGTGGGGGGGGAGGGTTCTGGAAATTCATACATACAAATAATGCAAACGGAGACAAGCTCACCAAGGACTGACTAAGGAGGTAATAAAGCAATGAAAGGACCAAAGAAAGGCAGTGGAACTACAAATAAAGATAACATCCCTAGCTTCTGAAAGGGGCCTATTTCAGTCCTTTGTTTTGGTCAAAAATAGACTTTGCATTTCCACTGACCCTACCTTATTACATAAGCTATGAAAGATGCTTATCAGCTTATAGAATTTATTTCTCTCGATATAAATAACATCTCCCAAAGAGTCCTAGATTTTAAATTTGCATGTCAGTGACTATATTTTACCTGTTAGGAAGTTAAAATGTCTACATTCCTCAGGAGAAGAAGTCATTGGCATTTCCTCTCTTAGAGGGAGCTAGCGGGAGAAGCCTTGCACATATAACTGACCCTAATCGCTGGACAGTCTCTGGCTTGGGCTGGCCTCAGAACCTTCTACATTAGAAAAGGAGGTGAAGCGGCCTTGGGGCCCTTGTTGCAGCTCCTGAAACCTATTAGTGGTTGTGCAGTGAGAATTACTTGAACCATTACAACTATCTTCCCTCAAACATGAAGAATGGTTTTAAGTTTTCAAAACTGGCAGAAACCCAAGAAACGTAAGTCATCTGGGGCTCAGAAAGGCCAAATCAGTTTAACAGCATTAACTGCTTCAAGCGGAAAGTTTGTATCAAAAATCAGTCCCTGATATCATGAAGAGATGTCCCCTTTGCCTTCTCGGTTTTCGTTTTAGGTTATTTTAATCATCTTTGGTTAATACTCACAGTACAGCTGTTACGAAGGGCATCAAATTTGCGCTGGATTTCATCTCTATGTGCCTAAAAGGTAAGAAGTTGATTATAAATTTTCCATAGGGAAGAATACAATTCTACATGCTATGGGTCAAATAAAGAGAACAGCTTTTGCCTACAAAGCAAGCATGCTCTTGCAGCAGTCCCGGCATCTGTTTTTCAAAGAATTAATTAATCAAGTCATCCCTAACGTCAGAAACAAAAGTTACAGGAACATATGAGGCTGTGTTAATAGCAGTGAACTACTTCTTAAAATCCATTTTTCAATTACAGTTGACATACAATGACCACACATGCCTACCCTTTACAAATATATTTGACCATTCATACTAATGCCTCGGGATGAGTGGAAGAAAAAATAATAATAAAGGATGAAGTTTTAACTCTCCTTCATTTGTCTTATTCCCCATTCTTAACCTTTGCCCTCTTCCCTCAAATTGACCCTCCCCCTCAAGCCTATTCCCGAGACACACACACACACACACACACACACACACATTCAGGAAAATAGTCAGGACAAAGTAGGGACTTTTTTTTTTTTTTAATCAAAAGCTGCTGAGATTCAGAAACCTCACAGTGACCTTGAAAGAAATATAAAGGCAGAGCTGCTCTAAAACAAGCAACATTCATTCAGTTGACAAGGATTTTTGGAGTGCATGCTATATGCCACACACTGTGGTAGGACAGAGCACCTTCATTCTGATGAGGGAAGATAGAACATAAACAAGTGATTGATGACAGTGACAAATGCTATAAAGGAAACAAACAGAAAAAGGGAATAAAGGGGATTAAAAGGAACTTACATACATGGGGTGGTCAAGGAGGCTTCACTGAAGAGGTGACATTTAAAGGGAAACCTGCAAGATGAGGAGGTGCCAGCCATGCAAAGAACGGGAAAGGGCAGAGGGAACAGCATGTGCAAAAACGCTGAGGCAAGAAAGGGTTCGGTGCATTTGCTGAACAGAAAAATACGTGAGTGGCTAGCGCAGAATTTTGTAAACTTCAAGCTGTGACCAAATAGTGAGATGACAGGTGGGATTTTTCTTTGTTTGTTTCATCCAATGAAATGGAATAAACAGGATAGAACAGAAAATATCAGAATGTACCTTGGATGATAAAGGTGAGCACTATTGCAGGAAATTTGTTTCAGATATCATAATTCATCAAGCTTAAGTTGCTACCAATTGTAAGACTATCCCAGTTTTATGTAACAATAAAAAAGTGCTATCAATTAAACTATAACATATTTATGTCTATTTGACTACATAATCATATATAGGTTATAATGACAAGATGCATCCTGATTTTAGATACCTTAAAATCAATGAAATACAGTATACATGCTCTTTTGCAAGGTAAAATGCATTCTTCAATGGTTTGTGGCCAAACAATTTTTAAAAACCACCTGGTTAACGCACAGCAAGAGAAGGAAAAACTGACCCAAGATGATGGTAGAGAGGTAGGTAGGGACCAAGAATCTTGAAAATAGTCTGGATTTCATTCAAAATGCAAAAAAAATTGCAAGCCAATGGAGGTTTCAAGAAGCAGAGTGACATGGTCTGATTGTCATTGTGTGAACACCGTAGGAAAATCAAAACAGGACAAAGGTAGAAAAGGTGCAGAGAAACACTGTCATTCAAAGAAGAGAGGATGGTGGCTTGGAGTAGGACAATGGCAAAAGAGAAAGAGAAGTGGATGAAACTCAGATCTCTTTCGGAAGCACATATGTAAGACCTGCTGATGGAGCCAAAGGAAAGCAGGCATCAAGGCTGCCCTGACAGGCTTTTGATCTGAGAGACATGGTGGACTGTGGTACCATTTGCTTAGCTATGAAAGCCCAAAGAAGAATCTAGCTTAGGGCAGAGGCAAAAGTGGTCCTTCTCTTTAAAAAGAAAAGGAAGGAAGGAAGGAAGGAAGGAAGGAAGGAAGGAAGGAAGGAAGGAAGGAAGGAAGGAAGGAAGGAATTAGTCTCCATCAGAAGGTCTATAAGACAACTAAGTCAAAAATATTAGAGCTGTGATGTATTCTCTTATATGTCTATTTTGCCATAAAATACTGTAAGTTTGTAACAGCAGATCAGACACTGCAGAAAAACAACTGTGAACTTGAAGACAAAGCAATAGAAACTGTAAAATGAAACATGCAAAGAAAAAAAAGACTTAAAAAAAATGAACAGAGCATCAATGAGTTGTGAGACAACTTCAAGCAGCCTAATACACATGTAATTAGAGTTCCTGAAGGAGTGTGGGGGTGAGCAGAAAAAAATATTTGAAGAAATAATGCCACAAGTTTTCCAAAATTGATGAAAACCATAGACTCACGGGTGCAAAATGTTCAGTGAACTTAAGCACAAGAAACATGATGAAATTTAAGCTAAATCAAACTGTTTAACACCAATAATAAAGGGAAAATCACCAATAATAAAGAAAAAAACAAGTTACATACATAGAAACAAAGAGACAGTAGATTTCTAACCAAGGAGGGGTGAGGGGGAAAGGTGGGAAGCAAGCTAGAAGACAGTAGAGCAACATCTTTGAAGTATTCTGAAAGGGAAAATACAAAAACAACCTGTCAACCTAGAATTCTATACCTAGGAAAAATATCTTTCAAAAATGAAGATGAACTAAAATCTTTTTCAGACATACAAAAGCTAAAAGAATTTGCCACCTGTACATCTGTACTATAAGAAACGTTAAAGGAAGTCCTACAGGCAGAAGGAAAATGACAACCAGAAACTTAAATCTACACAAAAGAATGAAGAACACTAGAAAAATGGTAAAACAAAACAAAAATAGATGCACAGACAGACTCACAAACAGATTCAAAAATAAAGTTATCATTTAGAATCAACTTCCAAAAAATTTAGCAGGTATTTTTATGGACTAACTTAATAGATTATAATTGTTTTCCAAAAATTGGTCTTCTTTATATCCAGCAACAATATGAGAGATTTATTAATTGAATGGGGGTAAGAATACTGTTTATCCAAAGTAGAAACGTGGGTATCTACACGGCTGTTAAAAAATTATCTGTGAGCAAGTAGCAGCCTGGACCCAAACACTACCCAATTCCCTTCAGTGCACCGCTTGGTCACCAAGGATAAAAGGCACGGATTCTTCCTAAAGGAAGAATAAGGCACTTAGGTTAATAAACTCTAGAACAGGAATGAGCAAATTTTTCCTTTAAAGGACAAGAGAGTAAACATTTTTGGTTTTGAGGGCCATTCAGTGTCTGTCACAACTACTCAATTCTGCCCTCACAGCACTAGAGCAGCCATACTCAATATGTAAACAAATGGGCATCGTTGTATGCCAGTAAAAATTTACTGACAGAAAACAGGAGGCAGACTAAATTTGGCCCACTGGTATAGCTTGCCGACCCCTGTTCCACATGTCTCTTTGGTGTGAAATCTCTCAAAGACAGAAACAGGAAGCTGAGGGTAGAGTTAATTCCTTCATAGCCTAAGCAGCGATCAGAACAAAGCTCCCTGGCTCAGACTTAGGGATAGATACGCTATTTCACTTTCTTAAGAGCAAAGTTTACAAATAACACCACACCATTAAAAACATGTTTAACTGCCCCCACTGTAGTCTGAAATTTTTATCACTAATATTGTTTTATTTTCTTTAAAATTTACCATTATAGGCCTTTGGAGCTTTTTGACACATCAAATGGCAATCCTCTTTGAAGTTATAATATCATGAATTACCATCATGACAGCTTTTGATTTATTATTGACTGTGAAATATAAACACAAAATGTAGAACTGATCCTGTTGTGACTGCTAGAAATACTATGAGCATTTAACAATTATTGGACTGAGCTAAGAAAATGTCAAGAAAATAAGTTCTTTGAAAATAAGTTGGAAACAAATACACAAAAAAGCAAAAGGTCACAAAACAGTATCTCTAAGAATAGTGAAATACGTAAAATAAGTTTTGGATTCTCTCCATGAAATATCGGAGTGATAATTTGGCATTAGGTGCTACCGGGAATAAAGACTCATGAAAATTGTTGAGGACCACAAAGAACTTTTGTTTATGTGGGTTACAGCTACCTATATTCACCACATTAGAAATTAAAACAGGTTTATTTTTTCAAATATTTGTATGTATTTTTTTAAAGTAACAATAACATTGCTTTTGCACCATCAGTGTAAATGTTACCACAATAATAAATGCCAAATGACATCTTAGTATTATTGTGAAAATAATCTGACCTGGGGGACCTCCAGGAATCCACAGACCCCCACTTTGCTGAGTGGCAAGAAGGCAAAACGGACAGGCCAGAGAGGCCAGAGAGGCCAGAAGACCAGAGAGGCATTCTCTTTAGGGAGTACTTATGTCTTCATTAATTTTAAGGAAACTTACAAGAGGGAAGAAGAAAAGAGAATTATAATGCAGCCTTGATGAGAGAAAACACCTGCAGAGCTGAGGAAAGGAAACCAATATTTACATGTCTGACCACCTCCTGGGATCCATGGTCAGGATTCTAGAACACAGGCTTCCAGGCATCCACCCCTTTCCCTGTGAAGGCAGGCACCGAGCAAGACTGTCACCTTACATACCCCACTTTCACATCTTGCCTATACACCGATGGCTTACTAACTAAATATAGGGTTTGATATATTTTTTTTTTTAAATGAGAGCGTGCATTAATTAATGTTTTTAAAATCAAAGAGGATGACTCTGGGATCTCATAATCCACACGATGCTGAGGCTGTTTCATTAGTGTCGCTAGCTTTAGACTCTTGATTATTCAGCATGAGTCATTTCACGACCTCGGTAAAAGAACGTGAGGGCACAGACACAAAACGTGTTTGTGGGGCCGTGCTGATGTACACTGGGCCCAAGCCACACCTCTACCCCGTGGCCCCCGTCTGAGCAACGGTTACATCGTGTCACACATCTGTGTGCTCCGAAGTGTGCAGACTCAAATACTCTTCCTTAAAAGAAGGGATTACATGGAATCTTAAATACCAAGTCCAAGCAGAAAATCCTCTCTTCTACCAATAAGCATCGAAGCATCTTAAAAGTGGATTTTTGTTTGAATTTGACTCTCCTGTTGGTCTCTACCTTGATTCAATTCAGCTTTTAATGAACGGCCAGTGAATTTCAGTGCAAAGGCAGTAGACAGGATGGGGAAAGTGAGAGTGGGAGAAAAGAAAGCCTGAGGTAGACCAACAATGGCTTCCCAGTGGCCTCTGACAAGCTCCTTCAATGCAGAAGTTCAATTGAACTGCACTCCATCTAATTTGGCCCGGGGCAGAGGCCTGACAGGGTAACTACTCCTTCCAGGGCTAAGAGATAGAGGCCTTTTAGAAATAAGCAATAATGGCCCATTTGACTATTCCCTTTTATTGATAAAAACAGCCTGCTGTGAAGCTCACAAACCTCCTGGAAGATAATTCTGGATCCAGCTGATTTAATTTGACTGATGCTTACACTTGGGTCTGAACTTGGGCTTCAAACAATGAGAGAGAGGGAGAGAGAGAGAGAGAGAGAGAGAGAACTGCATTTATGACCATTTTCTCTTTTGCTTGGAAAATACATTCTTTAGAACAAATTCAACAAAGCCATTCAGGCAACAACCACAAGCAGTCCATAACCAGGTTTATAGGACATGATAAAAAGGAGGGGAGAGAAAAAACCCACAGCCTCAAAACTGAACAGAAACACACTGACATGGGGTGAGAATTCCTGCATGACGGGCTTACAAACAGCTGTCTGACCAAAGGCCCTTGTCTGCCATGATTTTTAACAAGGCCCTGTTTCCCATGGCAAGACTGGTAGAGCCCTAGTTTCTAGACCTAGGGAGGTCTGCTTCTTTCTTTTTTCTAAGAAGATGCTCTGAGGCAGTGATCTCATCTGACTAAATTAAGTCGTGACTTGCTGCTGTGCTAGGCTCCCAGCAGCCATTAGACACAGCACATTCCAACCAGCAGCAAGACAGAATTTAAAGACTAATTTCCCCACAGATAAACAGCAGTGACACATGCTCTATTTTATACCCTTCTCCTTCCAAACAGAAGGACAGGACGCACCGCCACCACCCTCCCTCCTCATTCCAACAGAGCAGCGAGATAAATGTGTCCTCCTCCTCCAATGTAAAAGGATTAGAGGAATGACAGGCCAATCCCCTGAGGGGGAAAGGCTAAAGACACTGCAGGAGGCACATAGTGTGGACTCACTTAAGTATGGATTAAATTACTGATGTCTCCTCTCTTTCTTTCAGAGCTTGGGTGTTCAAACTGGGGCGAAATATTAATATACAATACACTACTTATAATAGTTGGATTTTTAGGAGTCTCCTTTAGTAGCTAAGGAATGTTATCTGGAGATCTTGCTCCCCATCCACCCAATTCCAGAAAGCGTATAAGCCTTCTTTACATGAACACTTACATATATGTTCATTTCACACCTGCCTCCATTTTTTCCTTCCGTGGACTTATTTTTCTCTTGGCCCTCTCTTTCTTATTGTTTCCTGTTACACTGTTTCGTATCTTCCCCAAATACTTTTAATACATTTTGAAACAAGGCAGAGTATAAACAGATATCACGACTACTTTCTTCCAAACTAATATTGGGGGCATGTGGCATCAACAAGTGTTTAATAAGTGTTCTCACAGAGACAATGAAGATTCAGGCTGCAGTCGATATCTGAACGCGACTTAAGTCCTGGAAAATCTAGGGTGCACAAGCACCTTCTACACAGGAGTTACTATGTACCCCCAGGAAGTCCCTGTGTCCCAGACTGCTCCATAAGGACCCTGGCACTATCCGATCACGTTCCCAATTTGGTTCAAATAATGGGCTCCCCAAACCCAACACTGGGTGATAACTTCTCAGAATGAAACTAGTTTTAAATAAACAAATTTATGTTAAACTAGTGATATATCTATATCTGTAGCTGTCACTGTAGCTGTATCTGCTTTTAAATAGGGTGAATCATAAGCAACAAAGGAGCATGGCCATCTGTAGAAGTAACCCCACTCTAAGAGATGTTTAGAGGTGTTTGCTGATGGAGATAGGGACAGTATCCAAGATGAATCAGGATGAATAAGGTACCCACTTAGGTGCCTTATTTAAAAAAAAAAAATCACTAAAGCCAATGAGCAGCATTGTGCCCTGCCCACGGGAAAGGGTACCCTGACCAGCTGGCATGAATGTACCCATCACTTGGCAGGTACAGTATGTTACTATTAGAAATGAAGGAGCTCGGTTGTCAACAGCCATTAAAACTTCTATGCCGAGTCCAGGGGCCCCAAGCAGCCTTCCAAGAGTAATGGGGTTTCTAAGTAGACCTCCCTGAAGGGGAAAAATGTGAAGATTAGCCACCCTGAGTATCCTGGTCAACTTGGTGGTTGTATTTCCCATGGTAAGTTGATAAGATGGCATTTTATAGATAAGATTCTTGTGAGTTTTGTTAGCCTGGATCAATCCCTGTGAGAAGGATCAACTGGGGGAAATGGGCCAAAAATATCGGATTTTTTTTTTCAGACTCCTAGAAAGAACTAAGGTCTAAATCCAATGACACCCCACCCCTACCCAAGGTCTACTTCCGAAGAACACTCTCCAGTTGAGTAAACTAGTCTCTCAGAAAGAGCAAGAAAGCCAGGTCCCTTTTAGAGACAGAATCTCTCATTCAGAAGAATCTTTTCCATCCAGATCATGTCAGATGCATACATAAGACATAAAGCAAAATCTACACCTTAAAAAAAAAAGAAGGTAAATGAGGTTAACCAAAACAAATATAGAAATATGGTAGAAAGGCTACTGTAAGGCTACTGTAAGATTATTTTTTTTTAATGATTATCGAAAACTAAAGCAGAAGACCCAGGTGAACAGACTTTGGCTGAAACTGAAATTCAAAATACAATGATTATTTTAAAAAGAGGGAAGATACATAAATAAAGGAGTAACTTTTCAAGATGCTAAGGAAAGCTCAGGTACTACCAACTGATTGAATTTTTTAATTCCAATGAAGAAGAAGCCTACGCAAGCCAATTTTCTGCCCATTCAACAGCTCTATGAATCTGTTTTTGCTCTCTTGAAATGTCTAAGAGCGAGCAAACACCCTGCGCGCCACACTCATCCGAGCTGAGGCCTTCAGCAAGCAGATGGGGCCCTACCCCAGGCTTACCGTGAGCGCCTGGATCTCTTCTTCTGCTTCCGCTGTCGTCTCTTCCAGCTCTGTCTTGGCCTGGCGAAGCTGGCTCTCCAGGGCTGCCCGGGCAGCCTGCAGGGCTGTCAGCTGGGACTCGCGCTCTTGCAGGGAGAGCTGCAGCTCGGTGAGCTGGCGCTTTAGTTCCAGTTTCTGCTCCTCATGCTCTAGACTGACCTGAGAGAGAGAGAGACAAATAGTTAAGCTCAGTTGACCTTAACTATAAAGAAACCCAGGATACGACCTGCTGTTCAACGTGCATCTTAAACTCGGTCATGGAATCAAATTCTCAGCGCTCAAGTGAAGGGGGGGGAAATACAATTAAATGGGTCTGACTTCCATGAGTCTCAAAAAACCACAGGAGCTAAGAAAATGTAAGAGAACGTATAAACAAACCATCCCTTACTTTTAAATATCCAAATGCTTGAGAAGGTTTCAAAAGAAAACCCCACAGCAACAATCTCCAGTGGAAATGGTAACACGTGCTCTTATTAGAAAAGCATTTAAAAATAAACAGATGTAAGTAACATCATATTAGTAATAGGGACAACTTCCTAATTAGAATACCAATGCAACAACTGAATTCTATTATAAATATTCTTGCTCTGATTTCTTCTCATTGGGTAACCTGCATTAATGTCACACTATGAACTAATCATTCTTCCTTCCATCTGTCCATCCATCCGTCTATTGACACAACACTTCATCCATTCATTTAAGAAAAATTTACTCAGCAACTTCTGTGTAAAAGGACTATGGAGATGAAAGACAGTCTTGCCTTCAAGCTGGGGAGGAAAATGAAAACCAACCATTACCATATACTGTGGTCAGGTGCAGGGGTCAGGACACGCAGGGATTAGTGGGAATACATCGGAGGGGCGGAGGAGACAACTCTGGATTTGTGTATTGAAGAACACAGGAGCCGGAGGAGCAGCTCAGAGGGGAAAGGAAATTCCAAGCAGGGGAAACCAGACATCCAAAGGTGTGGGGAGGAGGGAGACCGTGGCACATCTATTGATCTACCACAGACAGGAGGGTCCTAGAGACCACAGCCTGTGCCAGACACTGGGGAAGCCAAGCAAGTAAGAGGTACCCGCTGCCATCAGAGAGCTCACTATCTAACGGGCACTGCCAAGAGGGCCACAGGGAGACGAGCTAAACACGGAAGGCTGTGGGAACACAAAGGGGACATCCCATCCAGCTCCAGAGGGCAGGAGATGGCTCCCCAGAAAAGGTGACACCAAAGTCCCAAAGGCCACGGGGTGAAGAGAAGAAAAGCTTATAAAAGATTCAGCCTTGAAAACCAACAGGACTTAGTAGTTATTTCAAGGTGGGGCAGGAAACAAAGGACAGAGGGGAGTCAAAGGCGATGCCTGTGCTTCTGGGCAGGACAATGACACAAAATGAGGCCATTGGCCACGACAGGGAACGTGAGAGGAAGGGCCAGCCTGAGGAGAAAAAGAAGAGACTCAGTCTTGAAGCGTTGAACTGGAGCGACAAGGGAGACATCCAGGTGGAGATGTCTGCTGTCCACTGGGACGGTGGGGGAGAAACCGGAGAAAGGTCTGGGGGGTAAGTCAGTGGCAGCTGGAGCTGACACTGTGATCGCTCTCTGGTGAGGATGAGAACAGTGGCGACAACGAGAAAGTCACAACATGCCCGGCACGGTTTCAACTTCTTTCATCTTCGTGACAACCCAATGAGGGAGGTACTATTACCTGCGTTTTGCAGATAAGCAAAGTGCTGCATGGAGAGAGCAAGTTAGCCAAGCCAAGTCACATCGCTAACAAATGGCAGGGCTGGCTTCGAACCCAGGAAGTCTGGCCCCACCACTGCCTGTTTGCCTTATTAAAAGGCCAGCAGTCAGAGCAGCCTACATCTCTACCAGCAGGCCTGAAAACTTCCCTGATGCCACTTGGCAAAACCATGACAGACAGGTGACAGCGAGTCGAGTGGAGGTAGGTGAGCAGGATGCTGTACAGTGACAGGAGGACAGGAGCCCTGCACCTTCAGGACTCCACACACTTTGCTAGAGAAGAGCTAAGACTGCACACACGGGGTGGGGGAAAGCCCAGGGCCCTTTAAGGTGAATCAAACCCGAGGCTGAGGCCTCTGTCCCCAATCTCGATAGAAGCAGGTGGGAAAGAGAAGATGGACTTCACCTTGTTATACTGAAAGCTAAGCTTCAGAACTCCCTGAGTTTATACAACCCTGAGCCTCTCACAAGCATTGTCAATCTCTCCCACCTTCCTTGGGGGGCTAGCTAGACTCATTTAAGAACAAAGCAACAGGATTTCCCTGGGGCGTTTTCATTGCCCAGATGAGCTACAGCTGCAGGCCAGGCGAGGCAAGAGAGCCATTTGTTGGAAAGGCAAGTCAGGACAGCCAGCCAACGTTCCCCAGCTCAGAGAAATCTGAGTTATTTACACTCACACGCTTAAGGCAGCCACTATGGGGAAATGTTGTTAAACTTACTGAAGAGTAAAAATATAGCCTGGATAATAAAAGTTAAACCACCACCTAAGGCTTTTGGACGACCTAGAACAACAATTCTTAAACTCCAAAAGTGTAAGAACTACCTGGGGCCCCTGTTAAAAATGCGAACCCCTATTCCCCATTCCATTCAAACAGGCTGAGGGAGGAAGAGGCCCAGGAATCTGCATTTCGACAGACACACCAGGTGGTGAGCTGGAGGCGTCCACACCCACGACACTACTGTCCTTTAGAGAACTGGCCTCATTGTAATGCTCCACTGCAAACTAAGACATACCTCAACATGAGTATCCCCATATTCAGTGCCCACATCTCTGCTTAATATTCATGGTCTTTTCCTTAACAGTGATATGATCACTGCTCTTTCAAGAATTCCATCACAAATATCAGAGCACAGTGTCTCCACTGCCAGCCCGGATGTCCCACTTCCAATGACCACTCTCCTGAATTCCGGTCCTGCCTCCACTGGTGACAGCTAACCCTACCCGCTAGGCTGTCAGTCCCAAGATCAGGGACTGGGTCTGTCTTGTTACCACTGTATATCGGGCTACTAACTGGCACCCAGCAGGCATTTAATAAATATGCAGCGAGGGAGTACATGCATGTAACTCCCAGCTTCAATCAACTTCAACCTGTTTACAACCAAATGTGTTGTAGTTTCCTCCCCCAAACCTGGCTGCCCTCCCCAGCTTCCTTATACCTCTGAAGAGAACCACCTTCCATCAAACAAACCTAACGTTTGGGTTTGTCTTTTAATCTCCCACTGTCATTATGAGACCTCTGGCACTGTCATTAAGCCACATTGTGTACCCAACACTGTGCTAAACTCTGGGCATGAACTTGGTCATGTGACCCTTGCTAAATTGGGATAAAGGAGGAATCACTCTGCCCCCATTGGAAGATGCACCAAATTACATAAGCCCCACGTGACCCTGTGAGGGAGATACATTTTCAAAGCCACTTTACAGGTGAGGAAACTAGACTCACAGAGAGAAGGTATCCTGCCCGAGGTTACAAAACTCTTAAAAAGTGGCGGTGGAACTCTAACCCAGGGCCCTGGGCCCAGTCTGTGCGTTTCTCTACCATGCACAACGCCTCTCAGGTAAGTACTGATTTGTGCCTGACACTTGGCTGGTTTGGGGGCCCTGAGTCCTCTAACAAATCCTCTCGGGAGACCCCCCTCACTCTCACCTCCCTCAACCTTGTCTCCAGCTCCAGCAGACGATTCTTGTCGCTGTGGTCTTGGTGGCTGATTTTTTCCAGCTGCTCCTCCAGCTTTCGGTTCTGGGCCTCCAATTTCCCAGCTTGTGTCTCCAGGTAAAACTTCTGTTGCCTGAGTTCTGAAATCATCTCTTCCTGGGCCTTCCTGGTAGGGGTGGTGGGAGGAGCCAAGTAAAATCACCGTCTCATCAGAGGTGAGCATGTCCCCTCGGAAGGACAGACAGAAACAGAGCAAGAGATGTGTCTTAGTAAGTGGACCACCGTCATTCCCAGGTTAGATCTGTCCCGACCCGGCCTCATGGTCATTCCCAGGTTAGTTCTGTCCCGACCCGGCCTCATGGTCATTCCCAGGTTAGCTCTGTTCTGACCTGGCCTCACGAGTATGGTCCCAGCATGGGGACCTGGGGCTCATTTAGTCCTCATGGCTCAGAGTCCCTCACCTATGGGATTAAGTATGGTCCAGGGCGATGCAAGAGAGAGACTAACATTTCACTCCTTTGGTAGACCTTTTTTTTTTTTTTTTTGAGTCTGTACAGGACAGTGAAGATGGCCTCCTTAGAGTACAGAGCAGCCTAATGACACATTAGGCGAGCCCTGGGGAAGAAAGGGCGATGAGGAGAAAGAATGCTATTCTTCCTACTTCTCTGTGGAGCATGCTGACCGCTCCACCAGACTGCTCAGAAGCACCAGAAACTGGAATGACTAAGACCGAAAAGCAGTCTACCAAGATGGTTTAAACTAAGATAAAAATGTTCTAGATCTCTGAAGAGAGATAGCTCAGGGGGAAAAAAATCCTGAAGATTGTACTTCTTTGGGGGAAAAGATTAAGATTCAATTGCCTCTGGAACACAGAGAGTCCTTGCTGAACCCCAAACTTCATCCCCCAGGGCCTAACTTAATAACAGCAAAATGATGGCCCAATTGGGCACACACAGGATCACCTCAGGCTAATCACGGGGAGGCAGTCTGGGGAACAAGGACCACAGCTTTCCAAAAGCAAACTATAAATAGCCTCATTAGAGAAAGCAAAATGCTCTAATCTGACGGCAATTTGAAGCATGTAAGAAAACCCAGCTCAAAAGAGAAGACAATGGTAGAATGAGACCACCACTTAAGAGAGGGCAAAATTACATTAAGTATGGGGTTGGGGGAGTGGAGGGGGGGCGGCTGGGCCAAACTACAGAAGTGATTAAATCCGTTCCAGCTCCATCAGACAGAGGAATGGAGTTTATGCCCCAGGAGAGAAGGCCAACGTGGAATCATGCATCCAGTTGGAATCTGAATACTTACATGTTCCTCTGGGTAAAAAGACTGCTATTTGCTGCAAGTTTATTGGCTTCCGACAGTTCCACAATCCTCTGTTCCAGGGATCTGATCTTGGAATCCATGGCATTGATCATCTGAAACACAGGGGACCTCTGAAACCTCAGAGACGGTTGTCCCAGAATAAGAGACTTTTATCACGTGGGCTGGGGGAAAAGTCTCACCTGAAATGCAGGTAATCTGACCAGAGGTAACAAGGGACTCAATTAGCCTGTACCCTGAGGATCACAGATGTCACTGCTCAAAGGGATGGCACTCACTCGTTTTACCAAACAGAGATTACACATGACCACACTAGCTAAGTGGCTTGCATTAAAAACATGCAGGACTTATTCAGAAAACTGACATTCTGCAGGTAAACAGGCCTCGTTAGATCCCCGTGTCACCTGCATGTGACCTGAGCCTGCAGGAACCTCTAAGTTGAATCTGCAAGTTCATACTTCTCATCCCCCATGGGGTTGTCATTTTCTGAGTGATTCCTTCTCACCCAGCCACTACTGTCCTAGATTTTCTACATCAAAGTTTCCCCAACATAATGAATCATAAAAATCGGGGTGGGGGTGGGGAGGCGGTCATGATTAAAAATACAACTTCCCAGGACCCTCCTTTAGGGATTCTGATGTGGAAAGTCTCGGTGGGGTCTGAGATAATATGCAGATTAACAAGCACCGTGGGTGAATCGTATGCGCAGCAAGTTTCTGAAACATCTGCCTACATGGATTAGAAAGGAGAGAAAGGGGCAAATGAAAAGAAGACACAAGAGGGCGACCAAGGGCCACTGGGCATTTTGAAGGAGTTTTCTAGATGATGGCAGCTCAGCAATAAAAGAAGAGCCTGAAGGGCAACACTGGCCCCCCCTGAGCCTCTACCTCCACTGCTTCTAGGAAAGGTGCAGAGAGAGCTACTTGTTAGCAATACGCTCCGCAGGAGAAAACACAAAGAAAAGTCCATCAGCTGAAATGGACTCTTCTCAGGTGTGTGATCTCTGGTCTAGTTCACAAACCCTCCTTCCAAAACTGACTGCCACTCCCCATACCTACCGCCTTCTGCTCGCTGAGAATTTTGCCTTTCTCATGAGCCTCCTCTTCGTGTCTCTGCATCATATTCTCCAGAGTCTCTTTATTGGCCAGGTCCTTCTTTATCTGATTGTCCAACACCTATGGGAAACAGAAGAAGTTAGTTTGCTGAGTAGCAAAGCTGAGCACGGATGACACGGGTGCACTAGAGACTTCGGGGGGAAAAGAAGGGAAGGAGGCAAAAAAGCAGTGGAGAGGACAAGCCCTCCAAGCTCAGGGGAATTGGAGAAAAGAGAGGAAATGGAAAGCTGTTTCTCAGCCAGGATGAGATCAAGGAGCCAGGTATTACCATAAAACGGCAAGTACGCCATGAACTTGTACTAGTAAGAACTTATTTTACCATCAGGAGTCAAAAAGCCCCGAAAGGTCTATCCAAAATGGAGGTGGCCTCCAAAATGAGAGGGGGGGAAAAAAGCTTTCTACAGACCTTACCATTTGCCAATATTACCTGGGGACAACTTTATCGTAGCCGAGTAGTTTTCAAAACACTGCTAGCTCTTAATGTGTACAAAATTAATCTAGGTATCTCTGGGCTGTGTACAGAGAGACAGAAAGCTGAAGACTGAGGAAGTCTGTGTGACCAAGGCTGATGTTCAGAAACAGCCACGGATGAGAGGATTTTGCCCGCCAATAACGTAGGTGGAGAGTCAACATAAAAGGGGAAAAAAAATGCCTCTTTCCTCTGATCCAGCTGCAAAAAAAGTCCCTGGAAAGAGAAACCTTTCCCAGAGGAAGAGAAATCATGTGTTCTCAGTGCTGAGAACACCACTGTAAGCACCTACTGTTCCCAAGAGGAAAAAATAAAACAGTAACGGTGTCACCATCCACAAGCTTGATCTAATGTTCTGCGAGGCTCACAGTCCTACCGGTTGCCAAAACAACAAGCGAAAAAGAAAGGGAAAAAGACCACATCCTAACTTGTCCAAGCCTTTGACCACAACCCCATGTTTCTCATCTGAGAGAAGCCACTCTGCTTTTCTGGACGACACCAACTGCATCAGATACCGGGAAGAACGCTGAAAGAATTGGGGTTACTGATGGGATTGAAATCTGCCTTCCCCACAATGTCTATTGTGAAGGGACCTGCACATAACTCATGGGAACATCATCCCTAAAAAGAGCCAATCAGCAGGGAGGGGTTCTGCAGGGTAAAGAAAGGAAAGAACAAATTTCAAAGAGGGCTTTAAACTAGAACCGACTGATGGAAAAAAATAGAATGAGAGTTGGTAGAGAAGAACAAAAGGTGGAGGATAGGGTCACAGGAAGACGGGAGACGCTCACTAGGACAGGTGGCCCCTTCTCTCAGATGTCAGGGTGTGATTCTAAAATTACGAACAAAAAAAGGATTGAATCTAGGGTATGATCATACTTATTACTAAAATGGCCTTACAGAGGCTGGGACAGGAAACACGAAGCAGAACAGGCTAAAAGAAATGCTTTCATCAAGATTCCAGGAGGAAAAGAGAAGAAAACAGATCTTTCCCTAACATTCCAGAGAGTCTATAAAACAAAGTTCTTTCCATCTAGACAGCAGCAGAGACCACGTCACGTCTACACAGGGTATGCTCTTTGTTTTACAAAGTGCTAAAGCGATGAAGCACATTTTCAGGGGGCCTCTTCTCAAAGTAAGACCCTCCTTTGGCAGTGATGCATCCCAATAAGAGGTAAGGAACAAGAAGGGCCAGAAGGAACAAGTCTCTGTCAAGAATGCATCTCAGCTTTGATAGGGTTCAAGTAGCAGAAGGACGAACAAGAGGTAGGGAAGGAAGCCAGGAATTTGTTTGAGAGCTGCCACTGCAGACATTTGTATCAATTTAAGACAGAACATGGCTTTTTGACACGAAAGTCAATATAATCACACAAATCACAGAATGAGTTTTGCAAAGGGCTACTTTCATCATGCGAAGCTGTCAATGGACTCCTGTATACGGTCTCGTAATTTTCTGAAAGTTAGTTTATTCCAAAGATAAAAGTCTGGAAGCCAGTAAGAATTCAAACCGAAAGGGTTGGTATATACAATCTAAAATGCACTAAG
This sequence comes from Rhinolophus sinicus, assembly GCF_036562045.2. Classification (NCBI taxonomy): domain Eukaryota; kingdom Metazoa; phylum Chordata; class Mammalia; order Chiroptera; family Rhinolophidae; genus Rhinolophus; species Rhinolophus sinicus. Next base: position 27,020,593 of record NC_133765.1, on the reverse strand, counting down.
GTAGGACGGGTCATGCCAAAACACTTTGAGGTCACTTCTGGGTTATTTTCCTTTTTTGTTGTTTGTTTTTTAATGAAAAATAATCAAAAGTAACACCGGGGGTAAAAAGAAAGAAGGTGCCGGGTGGTGAGGGTGATGATGCTGTGTCAGCATATACATGCTTGGTTCTCCAAAAAAGGAAGTCAACTCTTTGAGGATACCAATCAAACCAATACAAGCAACATCACAAAAATGAAACGCCTCCTTCACTGTCTGATTTGGAAGGGGAAGAAATAATATTTGAGATGTGATGACCAATGTCTGATTCTCAAGAACCTACGAATTGAGTGAGAGGCTTAGTCTGAAATCATAATGAAAATGTAATGTGATTTTAAAAGGAACTAGATAGGCTGGCATCCATTCCTGACCACTGAGTTGATTAATAATAATCGAATTGAAATAATAATTTCAATAATTGAAATAATTGTTGTATTATTTATGTAGTGGGCTAAATGATTTAGGTCAGCTCTTCTACAGAGAATAACTTAAAATGCTAGATAAAATATAGAAAACATTTTCCCAAAAACATCTAAAAGAGACGAAGAAATTATGGACTAAAATCTAAGTGAAGGTAGAAACCCAGAAAGGTAAAAAGGCCATGAAGCTGTTGTTAACTTGAGGCATTTGCTGAATCAAATAAACTTGAGCTTCATTTTTAATAGCCTCCAAGGGTAAGAAGAAAGACAAAGCAAAGCCCAGGGCCACACCAGGGCCACCCCAGGGTGGGCACACATTTTCATTCAAGATCTCAAAGAATTCCCATTAATAATTTTCCAAAGAAAATGAACAGCACACAAGACAGGCACCATGAAAAAGAACCAAGTAAAACAACGGAGCAAAAACAGACCTTCAAATACTTCAGATAAAAGACAAACTTAGAAATAAATGCAGGGAATAGAAAATTATTGTCTTAAATAATCTAGGAAACTTGGGAAAGAACAAAATAGAATGTGTAGAAACAAAAAATACAATAACTAAAATTTAAAACTCAATTGGGAGGTTTAACAGCAGATTAGACAGGTAAGAATTAGTAAGCTGGAAAATCAGTCAGAACTTGCCCGGAATATAGCACTGACAGATAAAGAAATGGAAAATAGGAAAAAAGGATACATTGGAGGTGATCTAACACATGCCTAATCAAATTCTCAAAAATGAAGAAAAGGGAAAAGGGGAAGAGATAATATTTGAGATATAATGACCAATAATTTTCTGAAATTTATTTTTAAAAAAACACAATATGTTCAAAATCCAGTATATCTCAAGCAAGACAAATAAAAATAAATCTACATCTAGCCACATCACCATAAAACTTCAGAAAATTAAAGACAAAGCAAAATTTTAAAAGGAGCCCAAGAAAAAAGACTGATTACTTTCAAAGAAAGCAAGTTAGATGACAGCTGACTTCTCCATAGCAATAATGAAAACCAAGAGTCAATGGAATGAGAACCGCCTACCTAGAATTCTATCCCCTGTCAAAACATCTTTCAAGGATGAGAATGAAATAAAGACATTTTCAGACAAACAAAACAGAGTGTTTCTTATCAGCAAAGAATGTCCTCAAGGATATGCTTTAAACAAAGATCCCAGGTCTGAGATACTTCAAGAAGGAAACTGAAAGCAAAGAATGTGGTGAATCTAAATCTAAATTATCGTGGACTAAATGACAGTGAGTCAAAAACATATTATCTTTTAAGGATGAAACTAAGATACATGATGACCAAATTTTTAAAAATATGTATTTTTTTGAGCCTCTGATAGCCAAAGCCTCCATATGGATGACACCCCCAAAACCTCCCACCATGGCCTGAGGGACAGCATTTACCCCAAACAGTCCTTGGTCTAGCAAGGAGTGACCCAAAGTGCCCAGGAAGAGAGAGAAGCTATGCGGTGCTAGAAGAGGAATGCCAGGGAAGATCAGAAAGTGTCTTTACTTTAATTTTTTCCTCGTAGTGCTGTTCTTTCTGTTTCAGGTGCACCTCTAGATGCTGGGCTGAGAGCTGCGCTTCCCGGTGCTTCTCCTCCAGCTCCTGGACACAAAAGAACAAATGGTCAGGTGTGCAAAGGGCAGGACATAGCCACGTATGTTAGACATTCACAGGAAACATGACTTTGGCACAGGTACCACAGTCAACGGGCATCTGTTCCTTCATCACTAGCCCTAAGGCTCGTGGGATGGAAACCACCACCGAGCCTTGGCCTTGAGTTTCCCAAGTCCAAGGAGTCACACATATATACACACAGCTGGTGTGCTGGGGTCAGAAACCTATCGGTGTGACAGGTCAGAGCAAGGCAGCTCTTCACCTCTGCACAGAGAAATACGAGTAACAAGGCAACATTTGAACGTTTAGTTCCACACAAAGCCCCTGACCACTCTCTTGAACCTCAGGCCATTTTCACTGCTATGACAGCCTTCCATGAGAAAAGTAATTGTCATTTCTTTTAAATGTAAAGCTAATTTAGTATGATGATAGACAAAATATCTTCTTTTTTCCCATTAACGAAAGGACTGCTCAAGAACCTTAGCTAAGAAGGAAAACTAATGTTACAATTCAAACACTTTACGTTTTGAATGATTATTTTAACTGTTATGTGGTATATGTGAATGGAGACATTCATGGGCTATAATGTTTATATGATACAAGGCTAATAGGGACAAAGCAGAACATAAAATACACGGATAACGATGTAAATATGTATGCGTACACATGAAAGATGGGAAGAGAATTTGGAGTAATATAAATAGCTCAAATTTAATGTTCTCTTTATTCTTTTATTAAGTATTCTGATTTTATAATTCATTTGAATTATAATTCATTTGAAAATTATACCAATTCATTTGCCAATGTATTATAAGCTGATCTATAAAAGGCAGCGTTCAATTCACGGAAACATTCTCTAAATGCAGATTACCACATCTGCATCTACATTAATTCTTATGAATCTGGACCCATTAGTTAATTACTAATATCAAAAGACATTACTCCAAGTTTTCATCTCTTCACAGTATTGTGAAAGTTTTCTTTGAAGTGGAAGTAATTATGAGAATTTTGAAGAATGAGGAAATTATACAGGCTATGTCCATAAAATGGGAAGAAAATACTTTCAAATTCACATGCACATAAAATGTTACTGATGAAAGTTTCGAAATTCTAACGTCTGTAAGCATTGCCTTTGCTTTGGGGGCCAGTAGAGTGTTCGATTTTAAGACCAGGTGCACACGCTCTGTTGCAATCTAACAGATGTGATCTTGAAAAGTTGAACGTAAACAGGATTTTAATTCATAAAACCATACTTAAAAAGAGCTTTATGTGTACTAATGGATCTCCTGTGATGACTTCTTTTATGAAAGCAAAAGACTTTGCTATAATGAGAACCCCAATGATCTGTTTTGAAAGTTCTTACCAGAATAGCAGATATGTTAAAGCGAATGACATTTTGGGATCTGTTTCGAAGCATCATCATTACATAACGGTGTGAAGGACCACCCTTTGCCCATGTCCTAGATACTCTGCAGCCTACGCACTGTTCTTGAGCAAAAGGCACCTTCCAATAAACGAAGGAACAACTACAAAGGTACTCGGGCAGGTGGCAAGATACATTAGGACAAAGAAATCTGCTTACTTTTCCTTTTTGTTAGAAATCACTTGATAACCATCTTTTCTTAGTTTCAGTCCTCATTAAATAGCATGGGAATGGAAATCAGAATTGAAAAACAGGTTGAAAACTCAGATACCTGAGACTGACAGTGCTGAGACCAAATACCTGGTCTATCGGCCTACGTATGAATGGGGGGTTTACAACATACAATCAAAGAATGCAGAATTCTATATGCCTACATTTTAATTACAAGTGAACCTCTGGAAAAGCAGATATTCTAAGATCTGACTTCTTGGTGGTTTGGCATTTTTTGTTGTTGTTGTCATTTTTTTGAACATTAACTTTTCTACATGTATTGGATGAAACTCTTCAGTCCTGTTACACAAGCACTGTTTTTCACGGCCGTATTTCCAGCTCCTATGACAGTCTCTGGCGTATAGTAGAAGCTCATTAAATATTTGTTGAATGAATGAATGAACACATCACCAGTAAACAGAGAAACACTTTGCAACCACAAGAGACTGAACCACTTTGTTTGCACCAAGGGACAGCGGTGGTATCTCGGTGGGATCCTATTTCACTCACGATAAAATTCACACACTTGACAACTACCAAGAGAAACTCTGATGACGGAACAAGAGAACAACAAGGGTAGACTAACAGTCACACTTGCCTTTGTACATACATGTATATACGAAGACTCTGTGTCAAAGCAAAACAATCTAACCAATTTCTCTTTCACCTGATTGCTCAAGAGCATCCACAGTCTCATGGAAATATACAAACACAGAAATGTGAAGTTTTGAAGGACTGTGTGTTTATGGGTGTGTGTGTGCGTGTGTGCACTAAGTAAAGGCCCGTAAGTTGGCCATTCTTGAGTTCATACAGTTGCTGGTGACTCATTTCCCAGAACTGACGCAGAGAGAGAGAGAGAAAGAGATGAAGGGACCTGCTCACCACCTCGCCTTCTTATGGTGGGGAGGAACAGCCGACTACTCCAGAGTCTCTCCTGGGGCGGGGGAGGAGGGAGCTAGGAACAGATTCCGAGTCATCACTAAGTGGCATCAAATTTCTGGCTTTGGGACTGACTTTGAGGAGAGTCCTTCACATGTTCACCTGCCTTCCACCCTGGCAGGGGAAAAACTGTAACACAGCAGCAAACACTGCCCAAGCCTTCCTTGATTACGTTACTTTGGTCCTTGAAGCCAAAAACAGAACCACGACAGTTACAAACCTAAAAAAAGAAGACCTGCTACCTCTAAGGAAATTGAAAAAAACAATAATAACCAGCTGTAGCAAAGAGAGTGAGTGGGTGAACATGGATCTGTGACAAATACTACTCTGAGAAAAACAATTCTGCATGACTAATTTCTTTCTTCTCCAAAAGCAAGAATCTGGGTTTTGGTCTTAAAGATCAAAACCCCAACTGCTTTTTAAATTGGCATCGCAAAGTTAATGGCCATACAAAATTCTGCTGATAGAAGAGTACGTAAACACTCCTGTAAAAATCTATTGGAAATGACACAGTATGCACATTCATATTTTAAAATGTCAGGCAGTAGCAAACAGAGCCAAAAATAATATTTGTGGATCTATTACCAGTGCTGAAATGTCCAACATTTGGTTACTCACACTATTCTCTGATGTGGCGTACGCTGAAACCACTTCTCTTAGTTCACCTACTCGGTGGTACCTCCCCTCTGACGGTGTTTAATGCTTCTTTTTACCCCCTTCCCTCTGCAACCTCTAACCTGTTATCTTTTAACTTTTCAACTTCCGTTCCTGCTCACCAGAATTTTATCAGCCATCTGCTGGATCTGTTGGGATTTTGTCTGGATGTCATCCTTCAGTCTGTTTTCTCTACGCTCCATGGTCTCTAGCCTCTTTACCTTGTTCTCCAGAGAATGGCGGCGTTCCTGTAGATCGTGAATCAATCAGAGAGTTTTAATGGAGTAACCGCTACAGGCATAACGCCTGCACCAAGGGAGAGAGCCCTCAAGAAGCATACACTCGAAGCGGGAAGAGAAGTCTCAGGCACCCGCAGCAACAGCGAAGAAAATAAGACTCTAAAATTCAAGTACTCGGTTGTGTAGGTTACAAGAGTGCATTCATTCATTCAAATATTTACCAAGCACCTACTATCTGCAAAAGTACCACACTGGGCATCATGTAAAGTACAGAGAGGAAGCTGACATAATTCCTGCGCTTGGAAAAGATAAGACAAACACAGATAAACAATATAGGTTAAGAGAGGGAAGAGCCATAAAGCAAACAGATACAGACGGCTGTGGGAGGGCCTCGGCAGGAAAGAGGACTTTTCACCCAACAGGTGAGGGGAAGCCATAGAGACATGAGCTTTGGAGAAGGCCGGGATATGGGGAGGGCAGAAGAGGAGAGGGGACGGCCTTTCAGACAAAGGCAGGCACGTTGGCAGAAACATGAAGGTGGTCGAGAGCCAGTTTAGGCCCCAGCTGAAGCCTAGACTGGCTACAGCTTAAGATGAGTGACAGGGAGAAACAGGAGAAAAGGTGAAAGGGGAGCATTTGTGGGTCAAATAGTTGCGAGTTTCATGTACCAGGCTCAGGGGTGCGCCTAAGACATATGGAGGCCCTGAAAGGTTTGGGATGGGGTAGGGGTTACTGATGAGCCTTCTGTCTGAGGTCCACGAGTCTTACGTCGCATGAGCTAGCTGGGAGCAAGGAGAGACCGGAAGCAGAAGGGCAAACAATCACTCTATTTGCTCAGCTAAGAGAAAGAGGGCCTGGTCTATAAGGCGGCCTCCAGACATGGCCCGCAGGGGTGAGCAGGGCAGACGTGTGGCTGAGCGCCGCACTGCATGGCAGGCTCCAAGGAGAAGGAGATGACGCCCAGGTTCCAAGCCGGGGGTGGAGAGATGAATGATGGTGACCCTGAGGAGGCAACTGGGCTCGTGGGGCAAGATCCCAAGCTCCTTCCAGGTTTGAGGCACTATTCAGACACCCAGTTGAGATATCAGGGGAGCAGTGGGAAATACTGCCTAGCACAGGGGTGAGGATGGCCCCAAAGAGACGTGTGCAAACCGGTTCATGCCAGCACTGTGATAGGGAAAAGCGGAAGGCCCAGTCACAGGGGGAGAGTTAAATCAACTACGGCATGTCCGTTTTGGAGACCAATCCAAGGCACTAGGGGAGGTGGAGGGAAGAAAAAGGGAAGCGTCACTTTTTATTCTATATTCTTCAGTACTGTTTCACTTTTTGACAAATGAGAAGGCACTCGTGTATTTCCTGTATAATTATATAAATGATTTCAACAACAACAACAACAACAACAAAGAATCTGAGGGAGAGAAGAGGCCCAAAAATATAGATCTGGGAAGCCATTGACACACAGGTCATAGCTGAAGCCTTGAAAATTAGTACATTATTAACACTGTGGGGAAGGCAAGGAAAAACAAGGGTACAGAGGGAAGAAAAGGAAAAACTCAGGGATGGCATTACAGTTTGTCTGTATAAACATAAACCCTCCCAGACTAGTGGGAAAATCAGAGGAAAACAAACAGAAAGGGAAAGCTTTGATCAAAATATCTTTCTACTTGAAGCCGCTGTGACAAACCTTTCTTCCTTTGGGGAAAACATTTCCAAGCCTCTCAAGCTTCAAAGATAATTTGCAGAAGGGAAAAGCAGTTTGGTCAAACATAGACATGGTTGTGTATTTCCTCTCTCTTGGCACAGCCAAAGGCCAGTCACAGTCGCTCACCCGTGGCCATGCTGGGACCAAGGTCAGGCCACCGCTGGCTGGAGGTCTCCTACTCACCTCAGCCTCAACGAGCTTCTTTTTTATGCCTTCGGAAGAATCCTCGCGGTTCTGCAGCTTCTCCAGCTCACGTTCAGCTCGCTCCTTTGCCTGGCGTATATTCTGCAGCAGCTCAGTGGCCTCTGTGCTGGCTTTTACAGCCTACCAGGAAAGAAGGGACAGGGCATGGATGGCCAATTTATTCAATCTTCTAAATGGAAAAGATCAGGGAACACTGAGCATACACAGTATATCCATTTTTCAAAACATATAAACATTCATTTTATGCTGTGTTTCATCTATTCTAAGGTGTACTTATAAATGTATTTTTTAACATCGCTGAATTTGGAATGCATCCTACAATTAAAATTGACAGTGTTTTCCTCTTCTTGGGGTACAGATGATGATGTGTCTGACAATCATCAGCATCTTAGATTTAATGCAACATTATAAATGCAAACACAAAAGTCTAGAAGGATTTATCTACCCAGGTATTAATGTATTTACCTCGGAGCATTAATTTTCTCCTTACTTAATTATCTCACTTGCTAATTTTCCTATGGGAAATTTGTACTACATTTATAAGAAAACAAGACAAAAACTATAATTTAAACTTTTTTTTCCAAATACCTTTACAAAGGGCACAACAACCACAGTTTCATGGTAATTTGCAAATCTGTGTTTAAAAAAAAAAACAACAGCTAGACCTTTTGAAATTAATGTTTATTTGGGTCTTAACTATACTGCAGCTCTTACAGCAACATAATAAAGATCTGCGTTTAAGAGACTGACAACCTCATACTTACTTGCTTTAAATTAAGATTTTTAAAAAGTAGAAGCTTAAAATTTTAAAGTGGAAACTGCAAGAAAACTCCAATTGCAAGACCAGCACTGTCCAATATGGGAGCCAACAGCCACAGGTGGCTCTTGAGCACTTGAACGTGGCTGATGTGACTAGGAAATAAGTTTTTAATTATATTTAATTCATTTAAAAACTGAAATAGTGTAAATGTTTTAATATGGATACATGCTACCAGGATATTTTGGAGATATTGGATTAAATAAACTATATCATTCAAATGATACCACTTCTTTCTTTTCTGCTTTTTCTAAATGTGCCTGCTAGAAAAATTTTAATTACATCTGTGGCTGACATTTGTGGCTTACATCACACTTCTGTGGAAGAGCACAGTGCTAGATGAAAACTTCACAAGCTTCTAGCTGAAAGAGGGCAATAGAGGCTTTCATGAGTGAGCTCAATAGATAAGAGGGCTAAGGCAATACATATAGATTCAACACAATTCCTATCAAACTACCAATGACATTTTTCTCAGAAATAGAACATATAATCCTAAAATTATAAACCAATTGGAACCATAAAGGACCCCAAATAGCCAGGACAATCTTGAGAAATAAGAACAAAGTGGGAGGTATCACACTATCCAACATCAAATCATACTACAAGGCTATAGTAATCAAAACAGTATGGTACTGGCATAAAAACAGACACATAGATCAATGGAACAGAATAGAGAGTCCAGAAATTAATCCATTCTTATATGGTCATTTAATCTATGACAATGGAAGCAAGAATTTACATTGGGGTAAAGACAGTCTATTTAATAAATGGTGCTGGGAAAACTGGACTGACACATGCAAAAAAATGAAACTGGACTACCTCCTTACGCCGTATACGAGAACAAATTCAAAATGGATTAAAGACTTAAATGTAAGACCCGAAACCATAAAACTCCTAGAAGAAAATATAGGGAGTAAATTCACAGACATTACCCTGAGTAATATTTTTACTGATATATAGCCTCGGGCAAGGGAAATAAAAGGAAAAATAAAGATGGGATTACATCAAACTTAAAAGTTTTTTCACAGCAAAGGAAACCATCAATAAAACAAAAAGGCCAAAATGGGAGAAGATATTTGTCAATGATACATCTGATAAGTCAGTTGGAAAAAGACAAATACCATATGATCTCACTTATATGTAGAATCCAAAGAACTGAATAAATGAGCAAAGTAAACAAATAGTCTCCGAGATACAGAGAAAAAACTGATGGTTGCTAGAAGGGAGGGGGTGGACATGAAGGAAAAGGGGAAGAGATTAGACAGCATAAATTGGTAACTACAACATTGCCACGGGGATATGAAAGACAGTTTGGGGAATATAATCAGTAATGTAAAAATTTTGTAGGGTGTCAGAAGGGCACATGTCTTATTAGGGAGACCACTTCATGGCGGTGTAGATGCTTGACCACTGCACTGTACACCTGAAGCTGAAGCTGAATAATGTCGTATCTCAACTATGATTTAATAAATATATAGTCATGGGATATGGAGTACAGCATAGGGAATAGAGTCAATGGAATTGTAATAGATATATACGATGTCAGAGGAGCAATAGATTGAGGAAGGGGGCGTTACCACTTTGTGAGGCGTGAAATGTCTAACTATTGCATTGTTTTGTACAACTGAAACTAATTTTAAAAAAAAGAATAGGTAAGAGAGGGAGAAATGAATGGATAAAGAAAATGTGGTACAGACAGGCGATGGAATATTATGCAGCCTTGAACAAGGAGATCCTGTCACATGCTACAACATGGATGAAATTCAAGGACATTATGCTATGGGAAATAAGCCAGTCACAAAAGGTCAAATACTGTATGATTCTACTCATGTGAAGTTTCTAAAGCAGTCAAAACCATTGAAACAGAAGACAGGCAGTTACCAAGGGCTTGGGGGAGGAAAAGGGGAATTAGTGTTTAGTGGGCATAGAGATTGTTTTGCAAGATGAAAAAGTTCTAGCGATCCATTGCACCGCAACGTGACTACACTTAACACTACTTAACTGTACTCTTAAAATGGTTCCGATGATAAATTTAATGTTATGTGTCTTTTACCACAATTTTAAAAAGGGGGGGGCTCTATTTAACTGAGCCAGTAAATACATTCACAAACATTCACAAGGCATGTTTGAGAACCACATTTATTCCGGCCCTGAATTAGCGTTTCCTGCGTTCAACTAGCACAAACCTTGCAGGAGGCCGTAAACTAAACTCACCCCCTTCCCCAACTACAAGACGACGCCTCGGTTCTTCCCACCTTCCAGCGCACAGCAATGCTGCCCACAGAGTTCCTGATTGAAAGCAGTCTGCGTCGAGAACAACACACACATCCCTTACAAATGTGCAAAATCGGGAGACTGGCCCCATGAAGGGAGAGAAGCCAGTTTCTTGGCTTCTGTCACAGTATAATTACAACTTTTACTTGCGAGTCTCACACAGCATGGTTTTTAAAAATAAACACTGCTGACACGTCTCAAAATGAAAAAGTATACTCAAAACTCTCATATTTTCAGGTAACAGCTCACTCCCCCTTAATTTTCCTCAGTGCTGGGTGACTAATTCTGTTTCATCTTTCATGCTCCAGGACACCAAGTAAAGGATTTGAAAATGGGAGGTAAGCTCCCCAAAAGTCACCTCGGGCTTACCTTTTCCAGCTTCTCTTGGAGCTCCTGAATTTTGAGCTGCTGCTCAGCATTAATCTATAATTAAAATCCCAGGAAACAAAGCAAAAGGCAAATCGGTATTAAGATCTTGCTACATTTATTGCAGTCCTATTTTCTTGAGGTTTCTGTGGGGTCTTTTTGGTTTGTTTTCCAGTACCTACTAATGGAGAGGAAAAACAGTGGCCTATCAGAAGAGACTTTGAGTGTCCCATTGCAAATGTCCCATTGCTGTCTCCACACTGACTATTTCTCTAGAGCCAGCAACATACAAATGGCAAAAACAGAACCAAACTCGCCCAGGGCCTTAAAACAAGGAGAATTTTCCCACGTATTTTACTAAGAGTCTGGGTTTATTTGTTACTGTGAGCAGGCATGACCAAAAAATGAGGTGTCTTCTAGCTCTTTCAGAACTACAGCCAAAGTTACAAGGGGTCACCCAGAGGTTGACCATCAGAATAAACCTGGGAGAACGTTCTCTGTTCATGGCCAGCATATTCTTACCAATGACTGGCCACCGATAGTAACATTGAAAAGATTATCTACCCAAAACAGCAAGACTGAAACGGAACGTACCTTCTCCAGCTTGGAATATTCTCCCACTTCAGGCTTCCCTTGATCCTTGGCCTGTAATGAAGAAGACACAACATGATGGGCAGTCTCAAGAACATAAAAGTCTTAGAGATAACACTACCTGCTGTAGTTCCTTGGTCTCTGGAGCCAAAATAACAATGACGATGCTCATGATGTGAATAAATAGGTTATCTTCTCTAAATAAAGACCAGGAGCTTTCTCCAGGGAACCCCATTACTCCCCAAACGTACACTCATTCAGCTAGTATTTCCCTCTATTCTTGCTAAGATCATCCACGATTCTACCCCCAAAACACCCTCCTGGCGGGTGGCCGGCTACCTTCATCAGTTTATGCTGACACTCTGTGGCTTTCCGCTTGAACTCTTCGGCGGCGAGCCGAGACTCTCTGAGCTCGGATTCGTAGAGATCACTCCGCCTTCTTGCTGAAACCAGGTCTTCTTCCAATTGATTCATCATCAACCTCATTTCTTCCACTTGAGCCTGGTACTCCTAAAGAGCGGGCAATGGAAGGAAGGGGAGCTTTAGAGCCCCTGCAAGACGGGCAGGGGAGGTGGAAGAACTTGGACCGCAGAGGGAAGACCAATACGGGAGAGAGAGAGACTGAGCACAGACCTACAGAGGTGAGTAGACAGATGGGCAAAAGGGATAGGTGTGGGGAAAAAAGGGTATTAAATCTTTCAACTGTTTTAATGTGGGACATGTATCACTAGTAACACCATTTGGAACACGTGCCTATAATAAGATGCTTTGAGCAAATAATACCACAAATGAGCACAGAACTTTTAGGCATTAACACAGAAAAGCTGGAAGGGATGTTCTTTAAACAACCAGGATAAACTGCTTACATGCAGCTTTCCTCCAAGGGTAATCGTTTGTATAGATTTGTCCTTTAGAAGTCATGTGCTCCTAACATAATTAGATATGGTACTAGTTTAAAAATTAACCTTTCAGACGGCACAAGGGGGTAATTGGAAAGCTCAGTGGAAAGAATCTTGGAAGGTGAAACTCATCATGTCAGTTTCTCGCCATTAATTTCTCTGGCCCCAAAACTGAATGATGAACCTAACATTGCTCTTGAAATGCAAGTCACCCTGAAACTTGGAAAAGTCACAAAACTCTGGCTCTGGTCAAAATAACTTGTGAAAAAAATTACAAAGAAAAAATTATCTTGTTCCTTCAAGCAAACCTTTTAAAGTGATCCAAACAGCCTGACCTTTTCCAAAATGCATTTCGAAAATCAAAACAGAACATCTGAATTGAGGTTTTACAAAATTGGATGTACCAGAAGAATGGGCAATGGTTTTGAACACTTTTGGCCAAAATGGGAAAATATTCTTTGTTAGCAAAATCAAAGTTTATACATATTAGGATTATGAATGAGCATTTATGTAATCCAAGGTGCCTTGTGGGGGGTGGTGTACAAAATGAAAAGAACAAGGAATTGAATCAAGACTGTGTTTGACATTCATAATATACAGTGACTATCTCTAAGAACCATTCCCCATGAAATAATTGAAGAGGTATCAGTTGAGCAAGGATATGGTTTCTTTAATCACAGGGCAGAAAGTAAATCTTTCATCCTATTGTAACAGGCAATCCCCCGCCGGAGCACACAAAAGGGGAGGTGAAGTTCTTATGAAAATGGGGTCATTTTCATGCAAGCACACCTCTCTCTATATCACTGGTAGAGGGGACAGGAAAAATATGAGCCCAGAAGGAAGCACAGTCTCATTTCACTCCACCCAAAAATATACAGTTATTGAAGGTCAATCCTAGAAGTGATGGGGCACCAGGTGTCCAGGTGGTACATAATCAATGGGTGATATGCGGTTATATAAGCAAAGGTCTTTGTAACCTGCTCACAATGATCTGAAAACACAGAGTAGAACATGAGCCGATTATGTGAAACAATACATCTTCTACTTGTGGTTTTTCTAGACCCCTTGGCCAGGGTCGCGTTATGAGTTTTGTGGCTCTGGGTACTGTGCCTTCCTGGACCCCTTCCTCCATTAAAAAATAATAATAATAATAAATATATATATATATATGACTTTCATATAAAGACAAAAACAATATTATCTATGAAAACAGTCTCGTTGACCTAAAAGCTCAATTTTTTTCTTCTAAAAGTGCCATCCGCCCTACCCACAGCCACAAAACACCCAACTGGAGGAAGCAGAGCTGGGAGAAAATCTTGGACATCTTTTATCCTCAAGCTCCCTTTTCTTTCTTGAACTTACGTCAGCAAGAAGGGAATGTAATTTTCTTGTTTTGTCAAGAGCAAGGGCAGAGCGGCTGTTCATCCCCCCAACATCTCTTTCCTCAGCTGTCAGCACCCAGGGGGGAGGAAGGCAAGAATCAGGCAACAGTTCTGTCAGCTCTCTGAGCTCTTCAAGCATCCAGCCTGCCACAGGCCTCAAAAGGAATTCTGCCTCATTTGTTGAGCTGCTGTTATTTTGCTGGATACTTCAAGGCACTCTTATAAATGCGACAGCTAATCAAATCCCTGCTTCAGGAAAAATCTGAGCCATCAACAGGTCAGTTCCCAAGGACAGCTGAGAGAGAGCTGTCATATCTCCACACAGACTGAATAGTGGGTCAGAGATGAGCGGGGTCAGAATAAGGGCCCATGGATGATTTCGGAAGCCTAAGGTAAGTCTTCTGAATGGAGCTTCAGAAGTTTGTGGAAGGGGCAGACATAGCCCTATTCAATCAGAAATCCTGAAACACGAATGCCTTCTGTGCTACCTGAACTTCTATCTCCCTTCCTGAGGAGAGTAGCAAGGGAAATCCGGAAACTGCTAGTAATGGTGCATGACTCAAACTGTCACGTGAGACTCTTAGGTGTTTTCTTTTGAACCAAATCCAAATACTCGATAAGGGGTGACTAAACAGAAGTAAAACATTAAAAAATACATAGCTATATAGACATTAGCTGTTGCGATCCAGCGTGGGGCCAAAATGCCAAATCAGGCAGGAATTGGCATGCTGCAAGCCAAATGTCAGGAGTTTGCCGAAAGCATGAAATGCTTTTTCCTGGACTGCAAACATCTTGCTCTCACAAAACTTACCAAAAGTCCTAATAAATCCTTCTTCCGATGAGAAATAAAATCTGAAACCGAGATGTTCTCCCACCACCCCACCCCCGCCAAATGGAACTTTTAACAGTCATTAAATCTAAAACTCCACACACATGCCAACTGTGATATGAATCATAAAAGACGTTTCTTTGAACTCAACCACCTTTCAAAATGTCCTGATAATCTATAGAATTCATGGATACCAGCTGCTCCCTCTGGTGGCCAAACACAGCTTTCATTTCCCCAGGATGTCACAAAAAGCAAACTTCCAAACACATTGAGCTAATGGGAGAAAAATAAGCCCACCTCTTGAAACTTTTAGGATAAAAAACTGTTGAAAGGAGCAGTGAGTCAACTATCAAAGCAGATGTTTCAAACTGTACGCGTGGGCTTCAAAATCTCTAAGATTAATATTGTCCAGAAACCTGATGACCAGATTGCTACGCTTCCTCTGCATATTTACTTTTAACATTTTTATCAAGCACAGAGGATATTAACCAATCATTTTAAAATATTAGGGTCTTAAATAGTTATGCCAACAAAAACTCCCAAAACAATTAATTCCGTCTTTAAAGAACAGTTAATGGATCAAATTATTTGCAAGAGTTTCTTATGTTACTTTTAGCACCACCCAGATGGCTAAGTTTGTACCACCCGGAGACAAAAATGTTCATGACTGTTTACATTAGATTTTCTGAAGTGAATGAGAGTTGCCTGGCAGCTGATCACTCAGCTCTCCAATTGCTCACTGTCATTTCTTCATTAAAGCTTCTATTTACAGTTTCTTCAAAGGACAGAAAATCCATGCTAAAAAGGAAACAATGCAGAGAAATAAAAATGAACCATCTAGAAAGAAAACCCTTTTAGAAAGGGGAAAAAAGAAAGAGTGGGCTTTTTAAAGGTCTCAATGCTGTTTTCTGAACACACAGGGATGGCTTTCTGCACTCAGATGGGCCGTGTTACGTCTTACTCTCAGCCTTAACTGCTCAAACTCTTCTTCTAGAATATTTCTCTATTGTAAGTAAAACTATGAACTATCCTAGCTTCTCTCAAAAATTTCAAGTGTGTCTGAAAAAGCTATAAAAATATTTAAGTTGTTTTAATGGTCTAAAGCAGAGGTTGGCAAACTTCTCCAGTAAAAGGCTAGTCAGTAGGCAATTTCAGCTTTGCAGGCCATGTGGTCTTTGTCACAGCTACTCACCTCTGCCAACTGTAGCATGAAGAACTATGGACAATACGTGAGTGAATGAGCATGGCTGTCTTCCAATAAAACTTTAATTATGGACACTCAAGTTTGACTTCCATGTAATTTTCACATGTCGTGAAATGTTGTTCTTCTTTTGATTTCTTTGTTTTCCCCCAACCGTTTAAAAATGCAAAAACTATTCTTACCTTGTGGCCACAGGAAACAGGTGGCGGGCCAGATTCACCCCATAGGCTGCAGTTTGCCCACCTTTGCTCTAAACCTATGCCTTTAATTGAAAAGAGTAGCCACTATGGAGCGCAGATTTCCAAGGACCTAGAACGAGCACTCTACAGTTTATATAAACTATGAGGAATCTAACATTTCCAAATGACCTACCTACATACCTCTCTCTCCCCACCCTCCTTTCTCTTTCCCGTCTCTGCCTCTCAAACACACCTCTCCTGAAATCAGAGGTCAGAATTGTCGCCCGGCTCCGGGGCAGGCAGTCATACCTGCTCTTTGATTTCTTGGAGCTTCCGGCTCTGCTCTCTGATATCGTGGAGAAGCTGCAGTGCTTTGTCATCCTCCTGGGACACCTCCATCCTTGCTTGCTCCAAACTTCGCTTTAAGCTCTGCAGAAAGCAAAAATTTTAATAGGGATGCCCTGTGGATCCTGCTCTGCTTGAAAAGATTCATTAAGGGAGCTGCAAGCTGCTTCACAGACACCAAGACGGTTTCGGGTGACGGACCAAAGTTGACTACTTCCGGTTGGTTGCCGATTCCAGTTTTCATCCTGTAAAACCCCTGGGTTCGAGAAACATCATCTCAACCTTGTGACCTTGACCTTGTGGGTCCAGCCTGAAACTACATCGACCTGTCTCCTACCACCATCTACCTGTCCTAGCAGATACTTACTTGTATGGTCAGGACTAAAAACTAGTAAGATCCCTTAGCCGTTTTAACCACCATTGAGATGGCTACAAAGCCTTTTCTGTAGTATCAGTTATTCAAGGACTATCACGTATATAGCTCTCTTTCAAAGTAGCAATGACTTCCTTCTCTGCCCAGTTGTCACTTAAGACTCCAAGCACTCTATTTCCATCTCCTGGCTTCCGTCTCCTGGACACCTTTCATCCATAAGTTTCCCTCAATGCTTCAGTGGCACTGAAATATAGATCTGAAATACAGAGCTGAATAACTCCACCCACCACTGAAAGGCAGCCAAATCTGGAATGGAAACATAGCAGTTATTCTTAATTAGCCACGTCCTATAGATTTCCTCTCTCTTGTGAGGAGGAAAAAAAAAAACTTGAAAAATGTGTGATTCAACTTCTTAAGACTGTTTAATTGGGCACATTAAAAAAACACCTGAATGAAAAATTTAACGAGACAATGGAGAAGACAGTCTACTCTCGTGAAGGAAAGAAAGGAGAAAAAAAAAAAGCCACATGGTAAATAATGACAGAGGGTCTGGGTTTTATGTAAAGGCTGAGCTTTCTTGTTGCTACGCTGGTTGTAGGCAAGGAAAATTGATTTCAGGCAGATTAAAAATACATTTTCTTGTACTTATTTGCGAGTTTGGTTCCTGAGGCTGATCGTGTCAGACACGGTGTAGACCGGAGAGGTCAGGATGGGAGGTGTCACGACCCTTTGTGACTTGCTGTAATGACGACGCCCATCTCCGAGCTCGGCGGCCTACCTGGACTTTCTAGGGTCCAGTCTTACTTCTCTGGGACCTCTCACTTGGCCTCACACTACTCTGCAAATCACAGAAGCTCTGGCTTTCGTACTCGCCCTTCCTCTACTCTCTGCCATTGGCTGTGATGTGCCTCATGAAGCTGTCATGAAACAGGATGAGACACACACAACAGGAAGTGCCACCTCCAAGGGAAGGGGACTTTGGGGGAGGCTCACACTGCATTCTGTGATGTAGGTAGCAAGGTCCTGCTCCAGGAGGGATCTCTGAGTCTCAGAGGCCTTCAGCTCCACCTCCTTCTGACTAAGCACAGCCTCCACCTCTGACACTCTCCGATGTAACCGCGTCATTTCCTGTTCCATCTGAAATAAACACATCGACAGGTTAAAAAGGCCCATGGAGTTTCGTTGGGAGCAATCAAATCTCAAGTAGCCTCCGAAACCACCTGGTGGTCTGGGCTGGCACTATTTCGCCAAAGGTTGGGAGGTAAATACCATGGTTTCTTCGCCTGGGAGCGCACAGTTCTTCGTAAGGATTGTCACCAATGCTAAGTCACTCCTCTCTTTCAAGTCTCGGTTCACACTTGATCACTTCTCTAACCCAGTGAGCAAGGAAGCCACAATCATCATTTTTCACCTGTTTGCTTTTTGGGTTTGGTTTGGTTTTTGCAGACGTCACTTTAATTTTATCCCAAATCCATCTTGATCCCCCCCATCTCCTTGCAAAGATCTAGAGGACAAATCCAGGACAGGGCAAGGAGATATGTATTCGTCTGCACTCTTAGGAGTCCCGGACAAGCAGTGACTTTTATGAGCTTCCAGAAAGCTGCCCCTGGCCGGGAACAGTGAGTGTTAAGAGACGTAGAGCATAATCAACACCGTGGCCGCAGTTACATAAGCAGGAGTTTTAAAAGACTAGGAAGAGAGACTTCGCATCACTCAAAGCAGATGGGATGCATCTCGGCCACAGGTGAGGACCCACGCCACCTGCCGGAAGAAGCAGACATCTGGCTGGGTCATGCTGAGGAACGGGCCGGGCCGGGCCGTGTTAAATCCAGGGCCTCCTCTGGTTAAGATTTAAAGGATTTACAGCAACGTCAAGGCCCGAATTCATCTCCCTCTGAGCTGCTGGAGGCGTGACTTCAGCGAGGGAGGGAGCACCTCGCTCGCTCTGTATGGATCAGGTGGCTCAGTGCCAGCAGCGGCCCCGGGCGGCTCCCTTGGCATATATTGACGGGAGGATCCTGGAGCAAGGAGAGAGGCCGGCTGCGGAAATAAATACCTTGTGACACTTGTCCTGGGAGTCTTGCAGCTCTTTGCTTTTGATGAGAAGTTTCTTTTCCATGGAGCTAGTCTTGGCAGGGGAGTCCAGGCCCAACACAACAGACCTAGGTAGAAAAAAACCAATGTCAAGGTGGCAGGTAGGTGGGCCTGAAAAGCTGCATTCAAAAACGACAGCACAGATGAGGGACCTTCCAGGGTTCTGAGGCTGTTGGCCGAGCTTTTAGTAATGACATCAAGGCCATGAGGCAGGGAGGTGGAAGGAAGCAAGAACTCTGTACACAGGCGGACCTGGGTGTATATTCAGTCGCCACTGACCTGAGGCAATGATTCAGACTCTGAGTCTCAGTTTCCGCATCTACGAGGCAGAATGATCATAACAGGACCTACCACACAGGAGCATTACACACAGCATCCTTCCTACATGGCCTCATTCACTCACTCAGCAGGTCTGCAATGTGCACCTACTGTTTTCCAGAAACTGTCCCAGGTCCTGGAATGGCAGTAAACAGGACATCAAGGTCCCTGCCCTTCTGGAACTGACATTCCACACAGGGCAGAAAGAAGGCATCAGGCAGACACACAGACAAAATGTTACAGATGGTGATAACTTCTGTCAAAGAAGGAAACAGGGTGATCTGATGATAGAGGACACGGGTCGCGGGTCTGCCTGAAGCAATGGTAATCAGGGAGGGCTTCTCCGAGGGGGTGACATTTGAGCTGGCGCCTGAAGGATCAGAAGGTGCTGGCCACCCAAAGCTCTGGAAGGAAAACAAGCTCTAGGGAGGAGGGATAATACATGCCATAGTCCGAAGCTAATACAGACAGTAGCCAATAAATAGTTGGTCATTATATATAATACTATAGGGATCACATTATTGTTTATTCAATCCCCAATAGCCAGTTGGTTCTGTTTCATTTTATAGACACTGCTAAGGCTTATGGTAGGCCACATAATGTCCCTCCCCCCAGATGTCCACATCCTGATGGTTCCTGGCATGGCAAAAAAAGACTCTGCAGACGTGAGGAAGTTAAGGATTTTGAGATGGGAGGGGATGGGGTTATCCTGGATTATCTGGGTGGGTCTGATGTAATCAAAAGGGTCCTTGTAAAATGGAAGCAGAAGAGGGAAGGAGATGTGATGACAGAATTAGGATCAGAGAGAGACAGAGACAGAGACAGGAAGACGCTACACTGCTGGTTTTGCAGACGGAGGAAGGGGTCCCACACTGAGGAATTCGGGCAGCCTCTGGAAGCTGGAACAGGCAAAGACACTGATTCTCTTACAGGTTACAGAGCGTGCAGCCTTGTCGGCACCTTGATTTCAGCCCAAGAAAACCCATCTCAGACTTCCGACCTCCAGAACTCGAAGGTAATAAATCGGTGTGGTTTGAAGCCACTAAATTGGGGGTGATTGTTATAGCAGCTGTAGAAAACGCAGACACTTATTAAGCACTGATGACATGCCTGGTTCTGTTCTAACTCTAGACATGTTTTAAGTCTTTATTCCCCACAACTACTCTATGAGGCAGATACAATTTATTATCCTCATTTTATAGATGAGGAGATTGAGGCCCAGTGAGGTTAAGTAACTTGCCAGTTACTCAATGGTTTCTGTTGGTGTCAAAGAGAGCTGGGGTAGGGAGACTGACTTGAGGCACCTTAAAGAACCCTCAGGAAAATATCATCAAAAATAATGCAGTGTGACCTCGTAAAAGTGGGCTAGAAGGATGCTCTCTCCACACACACATACACACACAAAACTGATCCCCACACGTGTGTATAATTCACACACTCTACCTCATCTCTGGAAGCAGTTAATTATGGGTGGAGATGACAGTTCTCATCCAGGGCAGCTGCCCCTAGTGGTTGGCTCTCTGGGCACAAACACTGGGACTGGTGAAGGGCAGGACTGGGGCGACAGCGGCGGAGGTTCTTACACAGGGAGGGACGTGTGGCAGAGCCCACTGCTGCCCCACAGCCCCATCTTTGTTGCCTTGGCAACAGGGTTGCAGGAGCTGGTTGTCAATGAGCATCCGCATCTTACCAGCAGGTGAAAGTTCTGCTTCCTGCTGCCCCAAACCATGTCCCTGCCTAAAAGAGGTAAGTTTCCTGCAGCACTGACCCAGAACACCTGTCCCCACGGCTCCCGGCCCAGTGCCAGGGCTGGCGTGATGGTGCTGGCTCACTGTACACCCCAGGGACAGCTCCCTACACACACACTCCCAGGGCAGCCAAGTGAGTCGACACCCAATCAGGCTGCTCTGTCCAAAATCTGACTGTGCCACTCCTAACTATATGACCTCTCTGAGCTTCGGTTTCCTCATCTGTGAAATGGGGGTAATATCAACCTACGTCAAAGAGTTCTCGCGAGGATTAAATGAGATGCCCTGTGTAAAGCCCTCAGCAGAGTGCCTGGCTCGTCATGAGGGTTCCATAAATGTCAACCTATTACCAGTCCCACTGTCCTTTTGATCACCACCCCCTATGCAAATAGCACAGGCCTCGCAGACCTCAGTTGCTTGAAATAGTCAGACTCAGGGGGCTAAATTCCCTCTGTGCCATTATTCATGTTAAAACAAATGTTGATTATTCATAGAAATGGGCAGCAGGGACTGAAATCCAGAAATAAATCCTTTTTAAAATCTAACTTTTGGCCAGAAATTTTAACCAATTTCTACACCTCTCACTAGCCTGTTTTCTACCTAAATCCAGCCAAACACACACACACACACACACACACACACACACACACACATATTTTTTTTTTTTTAATCTGAAGTGAAGTGGGTTGCTTGGTATGGCCTTTGCTATTTGCTTTATTCCTGACTTCACTCGGGGGATGAGCTAGAGAAGACCCAAACCACCCAAGGAAGAAGGGATGAGCGACATAGAGGGGCTCCCTGGTCCTTCAGTAATCCAGAGTCACCCACATGTCACTAAGTCACACGCATTGACATGAGTCAGAGGTGACAACACAGGCCACAGCTCTTTGTGCCCAAGCACGAAACTGGCAACCTTTAGAAGAATAGTTACATGGATGCGTGACCATGTGCCCAAAACTTGATGATACATGGAAGACGGGCTCCAGCGGTGTTGAATGTTTAAAGTGTGCTGCTGTGGTTACAAAGCTGATTACTTATTTGCCCAAAAAAAAAAAAAAAAAAAAAAAAGTTTCTAGGTCACTCATTAATGGGCCCAGAATGGAGGGGACGTGCGGCCCACCCACAGGCACTTGTGGGAGACAATGCCACAGCCCTCCTTGTCACGCAAGGTGCAACTCCCTCATTCTGCTATTTTGATGCTTGACAAATGTTCACTGTTTCGAAGTTCTAAGTACGGCAATTAAGAGCTCTTCACAATAAAGGTGCTAAAGAAATCTTTTTTTATTTTTTCAAAGAAATAAAAATCACATCTAAAAAAAGCTATAGTAAGAATTCTATGACTAAACCCGGCTTGTAGCAACAATCTCATAAACAATAATGGGATTGGAGCATGAGACTGGAGGAGAGGAGGGGAAAAGGTCATCGCAGCTTTCAGGAACTTCCCTGAACAGTATAATCACCTGAAGAGCTTTTGAAAACTACTGATGTCAGACAATGAAAATACTCCACGTGATACTATCATGATGGATACATGTTATTATATAAATGTCCAAACTCACAGAATGGACAATACCAAGAGTGATTTCCTAATGTAAACGAGGGACTTTGGGTGACAATGATGTGTCCATGTAGGATGTGTCCATGTAGGTTCATCAATTGTAACAAATGTCCCTCTCTGCTAGGGGATGTGATGGTGGAGGCAGGGAGAAGATGGGAAATCTCTGTACCTTCCTCTCAATTTTGCTGTGAACCTAAAACTGCTCTAAAAAAAAACAGTAAAGCATTAAAAAAAAAATGGCCAACCAACCAGTCTGTCTGTAAGTGAGAGACAGACAGACTGGGGGTGGAGCCTGGGCAGCTCCTAGGTGATTCCAATGTACAGACAGGATTGGGGAACCATGGTGCTAATTAGAAGAAAGTGCCTGCGATTTAGGGTCTAAGCATTTACAGCTCATAGTATGACTGTCCCCAACATTTGATGCTAGGTGGCCTTCTGGCCATGCCATTTGGAACTGGTGCCTTTTGGTCCCTCATTGAGTGGAAACACAATTTTGAAGTTAATCATGGTGGGCTAGGAATTTCAGACCAGGACTATTCCTACCCCCCACCCCCAATTTTAATAAGTCAATTAAAATAAACCATTTCTATGAATTTCTACAAAAGAAATATACGAGCGATAGTTAACATGGCTCAACTTAGCATATTTGTATTCTACTCACTTTTCATGTAGACACTGAGGCCAATTCAATCTCTAGGGCCAATGATAGGCTCTCAATGATAGGCTCTCTTCTTGACGGCGTCGATCCCCCCAACAGATATTCTAAAATACTATCACAACTTATTCTTTTCTAGGATTTCATTCGCCATCCTTCTGACTTTCAAAACAACACCAAATTATTGTAGACAATTGCATTATTCTAGAATTGACCATAATGCATATCACAGGTTGGGAAGTTACATCCAACACAGACTATGAGGACCGTGTCCTCTTCAAGTAGCAACTCTGCCGGTCGAAAATCACCTTGAAACACCTCATTTCATCAAGAGTAGTACTATTTCAAGAGCTGATGGTAGTGTTGCTTGAAGGAAAGTTTGCAAAAAGCCCTGCGGAACTCTAAAGTTATGGGTAACGGGCACAGAAGTACTATTAGATTGAAACTATCTGATCACCAAGTTCTGTTGACCCTGGAATAGGACAGAGGCTACCTGCTAACTAAAGAGTCTTCCAAGAATTTCCTTTTGTTTTCAAAATTCTCAAACTTCAACAAATATTTTTTGGCCACCTTCTCTAAGTGGCCACCTTCTGTAAGTGACTGTGTATGTGAGATAGATAGATAGATAGATAGATAGATAGATAGATAGATAGATTAGATAGATTAGATAGATTAGATAGATTAGATAGATTAGATAGATTAGATAGATTAGATAGATTAGATAGATAGATGATAGATAGATAGATAGATAGATAGATAGATAGATAGATAGATAGATAGATAGAATATATAGAGGGCCGGCCTGGTGGCCCAGGCTGTTGGAGCTCTGTGCTCCTAACTCCAAAGGCTGCCGGTTCGATTCCCACATGGGCCAGTGGGCTCTCAACCACAAGGTTGCTGGTTCAACAACTCGAGTCCCACAAGGGATGGTGGGCAGCGCCCCCTGCAACTAAGATTGAACACAGCACCTTTTGCTGAGCTGCAGCTGAGCTCCCGGATGGCTCAGTTGGTTGGAGCGCGTCCTCTCAACCACAAGGTTGCCGGTTCAACTCCCGCAAGGGATGGTGGGCTGTGCCCCCTACAACTAGCAACGGCAACTGGACCTGGAGCTGAGCTGCGCCCTCTACAACTAAGACTGAAAGGACAACAACTTGAAGCTGAATGGCACCCTCCACAACTAAGATTGAAAGGACAACTTGACTTGGAAAAAAGGCCTGGAAGTACACACTGTTCCCCAATAAAGTCCTGTTAACCTTCCCCAATAAAAAAAAAAATTCTTTAAAAAGAGATTATATACATACACACATACATGAATATACAAGTCCTGTGATCACATGAGAGGTACCTGTAAACCAGTGTTTCTGAACCAGGGACAATTTTGTCGCCCAGGGGACATTTAGCAATGGCAGGAGACATTTTTGATTTTCCTGACGGGGTGGGAGTGCTAGCAAATCTAGTGGGTTGAAGCCAGAGATGCTGCTCAACATCCTACAATCCCCAGAACAACCTTCCACAAGAATTCTCCAGCCCAAAATGTCAACTGTACAAGGTTGAAAAACCCTGCTGTGGATGCTACACGATTAATGAAGCTAGAAGTCCTGTCTCAAGGAAGCAGCAATGTAGGTGAGAGAATTAATGCCACTACCTTTATCATTGATAATAATGCACATTTCCTGAGCACTTACTATGTGCCAGGCACTGTGCTTGGTGCTCTATGGGTTACCTCATTGAATCTCCCCAACAATCCTATGAGGTGGGTACTACCGTGTTTCCCCCAAAATAAGACCTAGCCGGACGATCAGCTCTAATGCGCCTTTTGGAGCAAAAGGCGCATTAGAGCTGATCGTCCGGCTAGGTCTTATTTTGGGGGAAACAGTATTATTATCCCATGGCACTGATACTCAGGAATAGCTTACCCTATGACCTCTACATTTTCCTACATTATGATGATTGGGGTGCACGTTGGGGAGGGGGGCAGTAGAGCTGGGCGTTCAAAGTTGAACTCTGCAACCCAACAGTTGTGGGTTCAAATCCCAACTCTGCTACGTCTTGCCTGGATGGCCTTGGACAAACCCAAGAAAAGAAACCCAAGGAAAGCATTGGCGAGGCTCAGAGGAGTGAGGTCACAGAAGAAAGGGAAAGGGAGCCCTAGAGGGAAGGAAAATTCTATCCATGACTGGCTGTGTGCGATGCTGGGAGGGCAACTCTAAGCCTGAGCCCAGGACAGCTGGGTACCAAAGAGCACCCATAGGCCAGGTCAGTCCACAGCCACCCCCAGAAACAACTCAACCCACACACGAAGAACAACTCTTCCTCCATCGCTTGGCAGCTCAGGGGTGGTAATTAAATAGGAAACAGTACAGATTTTTGAAGCCCAGGCTGGTTCATGCACCAGGCTCGATGAGATGGCAGTACAATAAGGATGCTAAGAAAAGAACATGCCGCCTGCCCACACATTGCTTGCCTACTCCTCCTGGCCACATCTCTGATACACAGCCAGTTATCCCATGGAGAGAAAAGGCACTTCTGAGCAGCGGGTGTATGTAGCCACCCACCCACACACAGCAGTGCTGTCTCTTCAAGCACGAAGCCAAGTTTGGGTTTTCCTTTTTTTTTTCCCCAGCTTCTATTTTCTAGAAAAATTTACTCTGAAATCAACATCTCTTCCTAATATACACATCTGCTTTATAATTATGGAGGCCCAACGAGTACTGATAGAGGGAATGGCATATGACACAGAGGGACGGTTCAGCTTGGTTGTTCCTGCTGCAGCAAAAAGAACGTGGGTTTTCAGGGGTTTTTTTAAATGTTAGATGTGACCTAAAAATTGTCTTCCATGTAACTTCAACATTTAAGTAACAAAGTGATAAAATGCAGTTTTCCCAATGTCTATAAATAATCCACATAACTCCAAAAACACCCTTAATAAAGCTATCAACAGAATGCTTCCTATCAAGAGTGTACAATCTATACTTCCATCCGGAAAGCAAGTATATGCGTTGAGTATTCTAATCACTACTGTAATCATTAAGATCACACTTAAGCATCAAGCCACCCATTTATTCCCTTAGGAAAAGGACCCCAAGTTTGCAGAAGATGCCACCAATTCACAGATCACACACATCGCAAACCACAGATATTCTTGAGATAACCAAGAATGGACACTGGCGGCTAAAACGAGGGAATCAAAATTAGCTTAGCAGAGGGCCCTACCTTAATTGTGGCCAGCAGCACTAAAAATACTTGCAACTGCAAGATGTAGCATGGTGCAAAAAAGAAAAACCTCATCAGCACTGTTCCAAAAATATACTGGCTTTTAAGATGGAGCATTCTGAAATTTATGAACTAACTTTATAAACCAATTTTAAAACACACAGTGGAACTCCATCATGAACACTTGAAAATATCAAAAATACTGCTCTCCTTTGAAAGAGTTTCAGAGTCTATCCAGCTTTGGGGCTCTCCCCCCCACCCCCAACAGCCGCCCCCCCACACACAGCACATACTCACACATACATACACCCTGACGCACACACATAACCAGCCGTGGACTCCAGATGAATTAGAGCTTTTGCTTTGGAATGATTACTATGCCATTCAAGAATCATTTATTAAAAACCGTGTTAATAAAAGCAGAGCCTCTCATGGGATCTCTGATGAAGTCACCTCCTCTAAGCTAGTGCCTAGCTTTGCAGGTTAATTTCACTGACACATCTCCACTTCTTGCCTGGATGGCTGCAGTCACCCAACTTACTTCCCTGAATCAACCTGTTGTCGCCCTACTAGCCACCACGCAACCTCAGAGGGATGCTTTGTAAAAGGAGAACCAGATATTCCACGTCCCTACTCACAATCCTGCAGAGGCTTCCTGCTCACTGCAATTATAGATGCCCCTCGACTTCCAATGAGGTTACGTCCCGATAAACCCACTGTAGGTTGAAAATATTAAAGGTCAAAAATGCATTTCACACCCCTGACCTACCGAACATCACAGCCTAGCCTAGCCTACCTTACACGTGCTCAGAACACAAATATCCAAAAATCACTGGCCACACAGAGTATCTGTTACCCTGGTGATCAGTGACCGCATGGCTCACCGGGAGCTGCGGCCGCCCATCATCACAAGAAAACAGTCGAAGGCCCTGTGGCCAGTGAAACCTGGGACAAGGTAAAAATTCAGACGTCCAAGTACAGTTTCTCCTGCGTGCATATCGCTCTCGCACCATCGTAAAATCAAAAACTCTAAGTCGAACAATCGTGAAGTCAGGGACCATGTGTGGAGCCCAATTCAAACCTAAAGTTCCTGCCTACCTCATTCAGACCTCGTTGCCCAGGCAGCCGAAGCTCCGGCCACCTCAACGTGCTGCTTCCCTGTTCACTGGACAGACACAGGCTAGTCCTGGCCTCAAGGACTAACGTGGTCATTCCCCATCTCGGCTCTGATTTATTCAGAGCCCCAACCACTATCAGAAACGTTCTTATATATGAGCTCATTTATCCTGTCTTCCCCCCGACAGAATGCTAACTTCTTGCAGGCAGGGGCAGTATCTGTCTTGTTCAGTTATGCCACAAGGCCTAGAACAATATGTTTGTTGAGTGAGTGAGTGAGTGAGTGAGTGAGTGAATGAATGGTGTGGCAAGACCTTCTGTGCCCCAGGAAGCCTGTTTAAAGGTCACGATGGGAGAAGGAACCCAAAATAAGCAGTGTGTTGAATTGACGCTAGCATGAGAAATCTTTCTGGTCCTTGCCCAGGAGATGCGCAGCATAAGTTCTGGGACAGCAATGTCACATACACACTCTTCTATCCAGAGGCTACTCCAGCACTCGAGGGGGAGCGGGTGACAGCTAGGCTGGGCACAGCGCACATGCTCCTTCCCCAGCATGGAGTTCCAGACTTCACTGGACCTGGATCCTACCAGAAGCCTCGAGCATGTTTTATGGAAAGTGCGGGTTTAACTGATGCATCACAGACTCTATTCAGAGTAAGAAATTGGATGGAGATATTAGGACATCTGTCAGGCACCCTACATGGAGCCCGATTCTCTCAATAGGCAGAAACCAGCAAGATGTCTTTATAAAGTGGAAGCAGGAAAGAAAAGAGAGTCAAAAGTACCCTTAGGCCATCCTTACCCCTAAATAACAATAACAAATATGAAATGCATACTCACTCTGCCCCAGGAGCTACCACTGCATGCTCTACGTGTCCCCGCAACAAACCTACCCAACAGGCACTATAATAACCCCATTTATATGTCAGGGAATTGTGGCTGAGGGCTGCTACATGCCTTGTTCACACAGCGAGGGGTGGAGCCTAATTTGAGCCCATTTCTATCTATTCCAAAACCTGGACTTTGAATGAGTGTGTTATAGTTCGTCCCAAAAAATAATGCTCATATACACTTTAAAGTTCAAAGCTAGAAAAAAGTTGGCCATTCCTCTGCCGTGTGCAACCTGCGTGAACTTAAGTAACCTGAGCTTCTGATCATCAGTTTTCTTACCTGTGAAACAGTAGGTCATTGCTGAAATTAAATGAGAATGCTTGTTGAGCACTTAGAATAGTGCCTGGTACAGAGTAATTCTCAGTAGAGTCAGCTCTTTCACCTTGATTATTAGGTGACTATAGATCCTGCATAATCTAGTGAAGTCATGACTGTTACAGGCCGGGTAGTGCAGTGGTCCTGGAGGCAGCCAGCTATGGGTATACGTCTTAAGTCTCTTACTATCTACAAAACCTCAGAAAAATAACTTACATTGCTGAGCCTCAGTCTCCTCATCTATAAAATGGGGTTAATAGCAGCTATCTCATAGAGTTACGGTGAGATTGTGGGACTTACTGAGACAATGCATGTAAGGCGCTCAGCATAGTTCTGGGCACACAGGAAGTCCTCAATCGATGACAGCTTCCATTAGCAGTTGTAGAAACTGTGCAGAAGGAAATGGTGTTATCCCTGGCCACTTTGGTCTAATTCAATTTGACAAATGTTCACTGAAGACCTGCCAGGGGCAAGACACAAGGTAGAAAACACGGTCCCTGTCTGTCCTCGATGAGCATTGAGCAGGTTGCCTGGACACAGGGGACAAGAATGAGATGCAACTGAAAGGCAGGCTGGGGTCTTGGCATACCAGGCTTGAAGACCAAGTTCAGGAGTGGCCATTAATTCTGTGCACACTGTGATGCTATTAAAGCTCTGAGCAGAAGAATGACATCATCCACCCGTGCTTTGGAAGCATTCCACCTTCTGTGGAGAAGGGATGAGAGCCAGGGAAACTAGAGGCAGAGAAATCAGCTAGGAGGCTACTGCAATAGTCCAAGCAAAAGTCAATGAGGGGTGGCGGTGTGGACAGAAACATGGGTATAGATGCAAGGGTCATCCTAGAGGCACAAGTTAAAGACTTGACAACTGATGGGATAGCAGGGGGAGGTAGAAAAGAGTTTACGATGACTCAGTTTTCTTGCCTGGAAGGGTAGGGAAAGTGGCAGTTTCTTAAAAGAAATGAGGAAACCAAAACCAGCACCTAGTGGCTGACTGAGGGAGCGAGTCTGTCTGTGTTGAGGACAGAGGTGGTGAGAAACTGGGCGAAAGCGTGGCAATGACGAACACAGGGCACGCTGAGGGGTAGGCCATGGGGAAGCAAGAGTTCAAACCAAGGGACTAAATGAAATCACCAAGAACAGGCTTACAGGAGAACCCAGGAGGGAACTCGAGGGAATGGTGTGTCCATTTCAAGGGTCTGTGACCGAAGAGGACAGCCGCGAAAGAGTGAGAATGGCAGTCAGAGGGTTTGGGGGAAAACCAAGTTTCCAGAAGAAAGTAGAAAGTTTCAAGACAAATGCGGCATCCCGTGGCAAGGCAGAAGTCACTGGAGTTGGCGGTTGGGTGGAATCAGCAGTTTCTGAGACAGTAATTCCCACAGAGCTAGTGAGGCTGAGGAGGACGCTGCGTGTAGGCTATTCTTGCTGGAAGTTTGTCAGAGAAAGGAAGGTGAGTGAGGTCAGGAGATGAAAGAGAAGTCAAACAGAGAGAACGGAGAGAAATCCACTTAGGCAAAGGAAGAGCTGCCAAACTGGCACACAGCTTGGGAACATATAGCACCATTTAGTCAATTACTGTCTTCTTCGGGGATCCGAGGCAACCATGCAAATTAGCACGTGTAGGCCAGCAGAAACGGCGCTTGACAGATCTTCGGGAGCCTGATCTTTGGGATGGGGCTAGGATGGTTTGGATTAGATTTCCTGAAGGGATCTTGAAGACGAATGAGAAGGCGGCAGGATGGTCCTGCCAGGCCTGCCAGGCAAACACGCACAGTCTAAATCGAGAACAGAATAAGGCAAGTAGAACAAAATGTGCTCGACGAAGAGAAGGAAGAAATTGAAGGATCAAGAAGAGAGACTCTAACACAACACACAGCGTGGAATGTTAGACGCCTGGTCCACAGAATGGCAGAATGGAAACAGCACAGGGCACCTGGGGGCAGTGACCATGGCAGGAGCTAGTTATGGGTTTTTTAACCTTTTTGGGAAGTACACCTTCGTGTACCAGAGCAGATTCTGTTACGGTTGCTGACTACGTTTTTCCAACTCCAAACACAGCTGAGGCTCTTTGCAATAGGGATCTGGCAGGGGTGCACACAATCACAGACACACAACGTGGTACAGCGTGGACAGACACACAGAGTGGTGACACAATGACAGACAGCCTTGGGCTGGACGTGGACAGGAAAACAATTTTTAAGAGTATTTTAGTGAAAAGGAGGTAGGGCTGATGAGAGAGGTCAGGCTGTCTTCCACTGGAATGAGCCATCCCAGGATAGATGACCGGCGGCAGCTGGAAGTACAAAATGCAGATTTGAATAGACACGGATCATAGAGTCATCAACAAACGGAGAGCTGCAGCCATAAAAATGATGTGGCTCAATTCACCAAATGCTTATTGAGCAACTTGTTCATGATTGGCCTGAAGATATGGTGACGAGCAAAGTCAACGCAGTTCCCTGTGCTCGCCAATAAGAACTCTCAGGGAGAGAGTATATATGTATGTGTGTAAACACACACACACACACACACACACACACCAGGTAAAAGTCTCAAAATAAGAAGAGTAAGAAATCTGAAAAATCCAAGAGCTGCACAGTCCATTTACTCAAGAAACTCGCAGACACGGCCTGTTGGTTCTCATCCCACCTGCCCCAACCCCCCTGCTCATCATTCCCCACAAGAGACCGCCACTTCTGACCAGCGTGTGACCCTGGGGACCTCACACAAATTTCCTAATTTCTCCTGTCTGTGGCATTTATACTTGGCAGCATAGCACAGTGGCTAAGAGCCGCTGCCGTCATGTAGCCTGGCCAGGTCCAAGTCCTGGCTGAGCCACTCCACTGAGCTGCTCAAAGCGCACGGCCTTGGGCAAGCTGCTTAGTCTCTCCCCGCCTCAGGTTCCTCACATGTAAAGTGGGGAGAATGGCGGTGCCCTTCCTTACGGGCTGCTATACAGATGAAATGAGTTCATCTGTATCAAATGCTTGGAACAGAGCCTGGTACCGAGCTGGTACCCTGTAAGGATGAGCCGTTGTTATCACTCTGCCTACCTGAAATTCTCTCTGCGTTCCTCTCCGCTTATCCAAAGCTGTCTTTTAAAACACCAAGCCCAATATGTTACCTTCCATTAGTGTGCTTATAAGCTCAGTTCCCACACACGTATTTAACGAGGGTCTACCGTGTCCAGTGCTCCAGGAAACGCACGACGAATAAGACCCTGCCCTGCCCAGGTGAGCAGAGTCGACTAGGGAAAATGGACAGACATGCCAACGAAGATCATCACTGTAATTTGGCAAGAATGGTCAACCGGCCTTCCCCACTGAGTGTTGCTGCATCGGATTTTGCCTTACTCTCCTGAATCTCCTAAAACAGGTAGATAGCCAATATGTACCGGGATATTCTGCAGCAAAGAAAGGGGTTTGGTGGGTGTTCCCTGAATTGTCTCACACATATATGCTTTGACTTGTTCAATTTGATGGAAAGGAACCCATTCTGGGCCTGGACCTTCTAATTCTATCCCCCAATCCACTCCACCCCAACAACCACCTTCTACCTACAGGTATTTGGCAACTGCATATTAATTTGTGGCTGGTCAGGACGTTTAAGCTTCTCGAGTAGAAAATTCCCAGGGCCTGGGAAGCTGGGTTTCTGGTCTGGCATGACTTTGGACTACATAATTATTGCTGAGTTCCTTTCCTATCTTCTTGGCATAAGTAGAAAGACACTATACATACATAAAACAGTGTATTAGTAATAACAAAAATAAAAGTGAACATTTACTGAGACTTTTCCATGTGCCAGGTACTAGACCAAGTACTTTATATATTTCATATAATCCTCCCAACAGCCATAACAGGAGGTGTCATTATTACCCCACTTTGCAGAAACTGACATGCAAAGAGGCCCTAGCAGAGCACGGAAAAGGCACCAAAAACTGGTTCTCTGAAAATCCGGGAAGGCAGTGAGGGCAGCCATCTTTCATCCCCCCCCCCACCAAGTTTGGAGGGCTGGCTCCAAAATGAAATTTTCAAATCCACCCAAAAGGAAAGGAAAAAGCCCTGAGCCAAAAGGAAGAGCAAGCCCCCTTCCTAAAAACAGCCTATTCAGACACTGTCATCCCACAGATTCCAGTCTCAATGAGATCCCATTGCTCCTCTAAGATTTCCAACTTCTCCAAAAGCGTAAAATCAGCATGTGTAAAACTAACACACACTATAAAACCAACCGGCTTTTTCCTTTGAGAGTTCATACTGAAGGTTTGCAGAAATGCACTGTTTCAACAAGAGCTTAAATAAGGTAGTACCTCAGATCTAGGAGGAAGGGGAAAGGACCTAAAGAAATGCACCCCACGCTGACAGGGAAGGGAAGAGAGCTGGGATCCATTTTATTTTTAAACCTTTAACACACTGATTTCTGTAACTATCCTACTATTGTAAAGTCCAAGCAAATAAAGGCTCACAGGAACATCCAGGCATTCAGAGCTTGGGAATTCGGTTTGGGTTACTACTGCTTAAAAAGAGAAAGAGGCACCAGACACTCACCCACTCTCCAGCACCAACTCACCATAACCCCACCCCAAAGACAACCAAAACTAGTTCTTGTAGACTCTCTCCTACTCCCTCCAACTCAAGCTGTAAGAAACTCCCACTAAAATCTCTGACATAGAATGCTGAAATCAAGATTCTCGTTAAACCTTAAAATAATAATGCACTCACTGGCTGGCTTAGAAATAGTGTCGGGTCCCACAAAAAGGACCCTAAAAAGTGACAAACGATCACAACAATTAAAATCATTCTCACTGCCAGAGTCTCCATGAAAATTCCTTGTTCAGTCATCTCCACCTCTGACCATTTCATTCAATTCACTGGTAACAGATCTAGGGTCAATTTACCCTGTGCAATAGAGCAGCATCTGCAATTTCCTCAGTGGTGTGAAGAGTGAGTAACAGCACAGGTAATCGATGTGTGTAAATAAAAACCTGTGACGCTGAACACAGGGAGGGGAAAAGGAGAAACTCAGGAAGGAAGACCAGGTCTCCTGGTGGCAATGGTGGGACCCCCAGAAAATGCCTCCCCCTCCCACCTCCAAATGAATTTTATGACTACATGTCAACAAAACGGCAGGGAATTCTAAATAATTCCATCCCTGCATCTCCTTTATTGACTTTCTAACTAATGATAACCTGACATAAGTCCAGGGTCACCTACATCCAACAGGTGGAGTGAATTTCTAAAATGGTGCTGTACGTTTTACCCATAGGGGCTGCCTGTGGCAGAACAGCCAAATCCGATGGCCAGATTACATTATAAGACATAAGATGAAGGGAAATCTTTTTTATTCCAACCCCGAATTGCCATGGAAAAGGCATTCAAATTCCCCCAAAGACGGAGACAAAAATTCCATCTTCTAGACAAGAAACACACCGTTTTGTTTGCATGGACTTTTTTTGTTTTATGAGAATCTTATTATGCATTCTGTTGGGGCATGAACAGGAGCTCATTTTATGCTCTAGAGATATATTTTGAACTACCAAAGGTGAAATAGCGTGTCTTCAAATACAGTGAGCAATATAAATACAACCTGGGGAAAAGGATCACAAGTAAATTAAATCAACAAATATTTATCGAGTGCCTGGGCCTTCACACTGAGATGCCCTGTCAGTGGGTTCCCTTAACTGAGCTTTTGGTGAAAAGCAGAAAGATGCGATTACAGTCTTCCAGAAAAAAATAAGCAATTAATCACACACTGCTTCAGATGAACTGCTGTATCTAAGATTCCTCCCCGCCCCCGCCCCCCAACATCATTCTGCTTTTGCCCCTGAAATCTAATTCCCTGCAGTCCTCTCTGGTTTTTCAGATCACTGATTAGCACCGTAAGCCAGCTTTCATTCTGACCCGGACAGCCCACTACTAACCAGAACTAGAACTCCCCACACACCTTCTGATCTGTGACCTTCAGAGTGCTGTGTGTGTCAAGGTTAAGCTGCCCACTAACCACACATCCTTTCATGTCGGGCCTCCACTTCTGCCCTGCTCTTCGACGCCAGTGCAAAATCTTGCAGCCTTGCTGGGCCATTTCAAATCCATCTGACGGCACATTCAACAGCTAGTTAGCTTTCTGCCTCTCCTCCCATCATCCAGATTGCTTTGGGGTTGCAGAGCGAATTAGTCAGAAAGGTACAGCCAATACTACCAAAATCTAACCCCAAATTGTAAAACCAGCCCACAGGCAGGAGGGAAAAAACAACCACCTCAGCATCTCTCAACAGAAAAATCTCTCTCAAATTCAATCACAGCCCTCAACCCTATTTCATAAGTGCCCAATTCCCCACAATAGTCTGAAATCTTTTCAGGAACATTACTGTCAAAATAGCACCCAAGGGGAGACACCATCCAAGAACCAACATGACATCTCTTCAAATTGATATCTAAGCTACAAGCACAACAAATCGGGAATGAATGCTACCAAGGAGAAAATAAAATTCTGCTCTTCTCCTAAGTGGGCAGCAACTAATTATCCAACATTAATCCAAGAGCCTCCAAGTGAGGGAGCCAGGCGTCAGGGGAATAACACAGCCGGTCCAAGACCTGCCGGGGGAACTCACAACTCTGAACGCAGAATGTCATCGGAATATCAGAATGAAGCAAGACACTGAGCTCCTACATCGAGGCTACTGCATGTTAGGGACATTCCAAGAGGCTGGAAGGCAGGACCCTCCAGTCCCAAGTGCCACGCTAACGCGTTGTTTCATTAGCTTTTTCAAGAACGGAGAAAGACCTATCATTTCGAGAGGTTTACAGTGATATTTCTACTTCCATTTTCTAGTCTCCTGGTTTGTTTTGGTTTTTTTCCCCCTGTGAAGCCCCGTTTCTGGGAATCCATGACTCGGCGACATCACACTCCCTCCCGGTGGCTCACGGTAACGGGGCTTTCTCTGGCCGCCAGTGCTATGCCAGCTCAGAGGCTCAGCTGCCAGACCCTGATCTTGCAGCAGACTTCGAGCCGAGGGAGCTGGGCACCATCTCTCTATTGGCGCTCTGGTACAGCCACTTGCAGCTCAGCTAAAGCTATCGGGAAACCTTGAGACACGGTTTTTAGGATTCTTTCAAGACAGCCAAGATAGCAACCTCCACCCACCCACCTGAGAGAGAGATGGATACATAGGTGGACAGATAAATAGATGGACAGCTCCTCTAAACCCTGCACATTTCTCCTTCCAGTGAGGATCTGAACTGCCAGATATCTCCCCCTACTTCCTCCCCTCTAAAGAAGAGCAAAGACTAAAAAACTAACCCAAAGTACCCAATTGACAATTACGACGATGAGGACAGGAAGAGATACCTTAAACACAGCCAAATGAGAATATTAACAGTCCGTCCACCAAAGCCCAAACAGGTCAACTGCTTTCCAAACGCAGGCTGACGAACAGCTTCCCTCCACCACACATCCCCCCACCCAACCACCTTTGAGCTCTGTACACCTTGCATCAAGGAAGGTCCCTTAAAAAGTCAAATTCTCACTTACTCAGATCTACCAAGAATCCCCAGTGCCTTGCTATACGAAAACCCCACAAACGGCAGTTCTTCCCCGGAGAAACCTGAGGGGTTCAGCTGGCACGGAGAGGATGAAACCCACGAATTCTTCTCTGGTTCATCAAAATTGGAGGTGTCATCATCAGACTTGAGGGTGGGAACGAAGGGGGGAGGAGCTGGTTAAAGAAAAACAAGAAGGAGGGGGGGAGAGAAAAATTCAGGCGGATTCAACACTGTTGCGGAGAAAATCATCTTACTCCTTCAGCGTTTGCAATGGCACTGCAGCGCCTGCTTTCAATCTCGCTCACACAGCATCGGCTCTTACAGCAACAAGAGATTAACCCCTTCTCTGCCAACATGGCCACCCACCGGCAGACAGGCTGCCTTCCCTACTGGGATAAACTGAAGGATAAACTCAAACAGGTCACTTGGTGGAACAAAAGCACTTGGAGAACTCATGTGAGCAAGCCGCTCATTCCTGATATTTCCAGAAAGCTTCTTCTACAGAGAAGGCATGCTGAATGGGGCCAGCTTGCCAGGTGACCTAACCCTATTTATTTCCTCTTCCAGACAGATCTAAATTATTAATATTTAGTGCTCATCACTAAAATGAGAGGGAATTTCTACGCCTTGTGGATTAACCAGAAGGAGAGGAAGGAGCCGG
This sequence comes from Rhinolophus sinicus, assembly GCF_036562045.2. NCBI lineage: Eukaryota > Metazoa > Chordata > Mammalia > Chiroptera > Rhinolophidae > Rhinolophus > Rhinolophus sinicus. Next base: position 26,983,782 of record NC_133765.1, on the reverse strand, counting down.
AAAGAGGGTTGGAGAGGCATGTACCAGTTCACGTTAGGAGAGCACTGCAGTCAGCTCATTCATGTCCGGATGAGTATACTCAGAGCTCTTATGAACCACTTTTTTTTTCAGTTCATTATCCCTCCTCCCCAGCTGAAGCATGGCCCCTGAATCCACCGCAGTTTAATCAGCATAATGAAACACCAGCCCAATAAAGTTCTTCCCCACGATTTACGGCTCTCCTGCGCGCGGAGGGTGTGAACGCACCGAGAACGCACGGATGGACATCTGCGTCCTACCTCGTTAAGGCATGACTCCTGGGGAGGAGCATCGTTTTATTTTCTCCACTTCCTGCAGACCTACTAAACTCTCTCAGTCAGGGAGGTGACACTCATCCATCAGTCACCAGCAGGCTGCCCTTTGTGGTGGGCTCCCGGGGGTGCAGCCGGCCAGAAGTGTTACCATGGCTGCGGGCTGAAGCGTCTGTGGCAGTCTGTGGCAGCCCCGCGGGCCGGCCGAGGTGGCTAGCTGGGCATCACATCCCCCGCAGTGCAGGCTTCATGCTCCCCACTCCGTGAGTGCGTGCTCTGGCTGTAACCCCACCTGGCCGCCTGCGTGACAGGGGCCAATGCTGATCCGAGTGGCAGAGCAGCATGAGTCACTGCTGGAGTTCGCCAGAGCGCCCCCTAGGACAGTTGTCACAACCCTTCGCAGTCCAGACTTCTTCTTTAACTCCTTGTTTTCTGGACAAAGCTGTGTGCCAGATCTGAGCAGCAGTCTGTCTTCTGCTTACACTCCAAATGATCTGCCTGTTTCCAGAGTTCCCCAACGACAACCACCTCTGAAGCAGCGTCCGGAAGTAAATGGAATGGTGAAGAGATGTGGAGGAGAGAGGAGACGATGCCACAATCAGGGGGTCTGGCTGCTCCCAGGAAGTACAAGAGTATTCTCAGAGCTTCAGGTGCATTGAGATGAGGTTGGAGATGGAAAAAGTAAAATGTGCACTGCTAGAAAATTATTTAACACCTCCAAGAGCTCAAGAGAACTTAAACCTTCCCTGTTATTAATGGAATCTACTTGCTTAATACTTTAAAATTGAACTGATGGAAAGAAAAGTTACATTGAATGCTTCAGCCTATCCCATGTGTATGTCCATCAACACAGCCGCAAATCCAATCTAATTTCAATTACCCAATGCCTTTTTTAAGAAAAAAAAAAAATGTTTTTTTTTAATGGAAATTGCCTGTTTTAAGGATCTAAAAGAGAAGTTTTCCATCCCCAAAGAAGAAAACTCAGATAAAGACTGAGGAAATATATAATGAGAGATGTGCACACGATAATAATATGGGAGCATTGTAGTTAATGACACATACTTTGGAATCTGACTGAGTGAGTTCAAATCCCAGCTCCACCACTTACCAGCTCTGTGCTGTTGGGAAAGTCACTTAACCTCTCTGAGCCTCAGTTTCAATATAGAAATAACTTCTTCTAGGGACTGTTGGAAGGTTTAAGTGAAAAAGTCTATATAAAGTGTTTAGCATAGTTCTTAGCATACAGTAAACACTCCATAAAGATTACCTGCTACTACTATTATTGCTCATGTGAGATACATGTGTATATGGCAGATCAATCCTGCAATTATTGAAGTCTAGTAACATACAGCAGAATCTACACAAAAATCTTTTTTCCTGCACAAAACACAGACATGCTCATGTGAATGTTTGTTACTCATACTGTACCATTTAATTCCTAATAGAAGTTGAATTTCCTTTCCAATATATACTAATCTATTATCAGGAGACTGGAATAGAATTTCATTTCTGAGTGAGGAGTATGATTAATATAGGGGTAGAAGCCACCTTCTGTGAAATAATTATGATTTAGAAATTCCATATTATAAAATAAGATTCCTCTTCAAAATTCCATCATGCTCAAAGCTATAGCCCATGTGGTCAAGATTAGAAAAAGGGTCACATAATCTTCAATAAAAGGAAAGAGAAGTCAACATGAAATACACCGGCTGGTAACAGCTTAGATATTCACAGGACAGATTAAAAGCTAAGGATGTAAACTTCCAGGCAGGTAGTCAGTTGAGTACAACAGGAAACTCAAAAAAGAAGGGCTCCTAAGGGCCACATCTGGGCTGGGAAGAGAGCCACAACTTCAAGCCAAAGAGAAGTGGGGGAACTGGAAATTCTGAACCCACCAGAAAGTGACGAGGATACTCACCCTTGGATAGGGCCCTTGTGGGGGAAAGAAATAAGGCAGCTATTAAAATTGTAATCCCAGGTAGGGTATCTACCTTCACAGTATCCTGCATGGTGTGGGAACTATAAGGCAAGAAATTAACATCAATATTGGTCCAGAATCACTGAGCTCTCAGGGTACTGGCAGACACAAGCAGAAAACTTATAGGGGTATTTTCACAAGCCAGAACACATAGGACTATCTCTCTCTGTCTCTCTCTCTCTCTGTCTCTCTCTCTCTCTCTCTCTCTCTCTCTCACACACACACACACACACACACTCCCTACTAGAAATGAATTCACACAAAAAAAGTAAAAACCAACAACTACACAGAACAAGGAAAAAGAGACCACCCAAACTACCATGAAGGAGCATCAGCAGATACAAGAAATGGGAAACTTAGCCCTTCAAAAACTGCAGATAAAAAAAAAAAACCTGCAGATAAAAGAATAACCTACACTGGACCATAAAATAAATTTTAATTTATTATCAAGGTAAATGAATAGAAATTCTAATTTAAAAAAAAAAAGATACTCTAAAAAAGGACTAAGCACATTTGAAAGGACCCAAATAGAACTTTTAAAAATGGAAAGTATTGTTATTTAATTTAAAGTTAAAAATTTGCTGGATGTGTTAAATAAAAGATTAGGCTTCTCAAAGTGTAATCTGTAGACTGGCAGCATTAGCATCACCCTGTGTTGGTTAGAAGTGCAGAATCTCAGGCTCTGCCCCCATGGCCAGGGAGTCAAACCCATATTCTAACAAGATCTTCAGGTGATTCGTGAGCACATTACAATTGGAAATGTGTGCATATCGAATGCAACACATAAAGAGACAGAAGACATGAGAGGTCAAGAGACGAAGAATGAGAAGGTTCAACACACATCTAATTGGAGCACCAGAAAGAGAGAGTAGAGAACTAGCTCAAAATCTGGATGCCACATTTTAAAAGGATTATGCAAATCCTGGTCAAGTCAAAAGACCATCAAGTATTTGACCACATCTATCTTGAGGGGCTAATGCACCTCTTTCTTATACTTTATATAAAATATTCCTTTTTTGATACTCAGAAATTGTAGTATTTTCTGCTTTAAAAAAAGTATTAATAGGTCATTGAAATCATTGGATTTGCATCAATGTTGATGGAGGTACACACTGCACCTGACAACATAGCATAGCCAGGAACATAGTAGGTGCACAATAAATATATACTGAACAGATATATTAGAAAATAGTTCTTGCAAAGACAGCACCGAGCATAATACAAGCCACAAAGAAGTTACTTGATGTTTGAGTTAAATGAAGTGGCTTTAAAAGTGGAAATTGTTCTGTCTGAAAAATATGTTAATGAGTGCCTATATTAATATTTTCTGATACAGTATTATGAAATCATCAAACCCCCGCCACATACCCACCACACCCACTAATGCCAAATAAGAAGCCATATATTAGGACCTATTTTTCATTGGCAAAAACCACTAAGAAGAATAGAAAAAAATCTTTCCATGTATATTTTAAAATAAATCAGCCTCACTTAAGGTCACATCAGGGCACACTCTCCTTAGTGGCAGGGGCTATACAATTAAGTCCCAGAGGTTTTTCTTTCCCCTCCCCCAGTTATAAGATAGATGGCAAAACAAGGCTTTCAAAAACAAAGAGCTATTTTAAGAGCTGTAGTTACTCTCTCTCCTATAAATTCTCTTTTCAAATCCTGACATTCATGGGAAGCTTTAGGGGAAAAAATTTTATTGGCTTCAAAAATATTCAAAAAATGAAAAAACAAGGAAAGGAGAACCAAATGGATTTGTCCTTTTGGCCCTACGTTTTCTAACATGCTTAATTGAGCTCCATTTACCCAATTCCTACCTTTAATTTTTCAGCATGCCGGACAAACAACATTAAAAACATAAAAAGATTTTCTAATTTTGGTGTAGTAGTTATTGTCTGCTTTCCCCACTGGAACACAAGCTCCATGAGGGGAAAGACTGTTGTGTTCACCATTAGACAGCGAACACGGAGAGTAGTTCCTGGCTGTCCTTATTTAATGTTTAATATCTGGTTTACTAAAGGAATGAATGAATAATGTGGGATAATTTCTTAGACCTAATGGGTTATTTCAGGCAATATGCCAACGTTAGGAAACTCAGAGTAAGAATACCCAATTTAGTCACGAAAAATTGACACGTTAAAAAAATAAATAAAAATAAACCTGAGCCTAGAAATAGCTCATAAAATTACTATGATTTTTAATCATCACTATGGGTTACATTGGTGCTGAGTTGTGTGTAACAGAAGTAGAAGATGAATAACAGCCAACATAGTGTCATAAAGGACAAAGGCACATAAATAAATATTGTGTAATGAGCTAATGGATCAGGACTGTACCTGGAACAGAGTGGGCATTCAATAATATTAAATCAAAACCATTTTCAAGTTCCTCCTATCTACCATGATGTCCCGCACCTTAAAAAAAAAAAAAAAAAAAAAAAAAGACTTAACTCATTAATTAGAGGCTATGTCCAAATCTAAAAGGAAGGCTACCAAAAGATTAGCTATCTTCCAGTTCCTTAAAAATCCGCGGTATCAATGTAATCGCACTTATCTATGGTAAGAACACAGACATGCACAATAAGAGGTTATTTACGTTATTTAGAGGTCAGGATGTAGGTGTGAAAAGTAAAGAATACACAAATGGAGTAATAAGGATACTGAGTTTTGTGTGTGTTCCTGCAGGAAAGAGTCATGGGGGTGATTGAGTCTCAAGTGTTAGTTAAAACGGATCTTCCCTGGGCTGGAGTGCAGAAGAGTGCTACTTTAGAAAAGCCACAGAACACCAGCCCAAGAGGCTGTGGGTAATGAAGCTGGGAAGTAAGTGAAAGTGAAATCTTGGCTGAACCTTGAAAGGGCGGAACCCTGGATTGGATTGACAGAAGGGAGAGAGAGTGAGTTTGAGAGTGCTGGGTTGGTGTCAGTGCCCGAGAATGATACGATTGTTTCAGTAGGGATGGTTGGAACAGTTCGATGCTAGAAACCTCTAAAGGACAAGTCTACCACAGCAGTCAACATGACAAATTCTATACTAAGGAAGTGACAACAGAAACAGAGAGGATGTGGATTAACAGGAAAAAGGCTATAGAAAGAAGTGGCAAAATGTGACAAGTGATGCAATAGCAGACATTTTAGGAATATCAGCGACCAGCTCTTAGGATGGGAAAGACTCCTAGAGAAAAGGTGACGACAGAAAGAAGAGCAAGATATCCAATATCAAAGGTCTCATCAGAAGGAACCAAGAGAGTAAGTTAGGGGATAGGCAAACAGAGTTAGTTACTAAATACACATAAATAATTTAGCCCATGATAACAGATTATATTCCTGAGAGCCTCAGACAAGTCCCCTACTCTCTCCCCTCCAGGTAGGAAGTGACCAGATATAACTCATCCAAATAACACATTGTATAAGAAATTCAAAAAGAAGACAAATCAGATCCAGTTTCCAATAGAGTTAAGTCAATTAAAAGTTATCCCATCTCTTTGTTTCCTAAGAGAGTCATAAACAAGATTAGGGTAATGTTGATTTGGCTGGTGATCAATTTTTACAATGGTGTTTTCAAAGCAAATGAATAAGAAGTCACTAAAATATGCTTCCATCAATCCATCTCAAGGATGCTAGGGTCTGGCTGCCAGCAGTTAAGCACGTTTCCTCTCTGGTAGCAAATAAGAGATCTCGATAGAGTTGTGTGTTCTATGTGAAGCTCGCCATTCTCAACAGCCATGTTCCTACCGTGTTTCCCTGAAAATAAGACCTAGCAAGACTATCAGCTCTAATGCATCTTTCGAGCAAAAATTAATATAAGACCTGGTATTATATTATATTATATTATATTATATTATATTATATTATATTATATTATATTATATTATAGACCCAGTCTTATATTGTAGTAAAATAAGACAGGGTTTTATATTAATTTTTGCTCCAAAAGACACATTAGAGCTGATGGTCCGGCTAGGTCTTATTTTCGAGGAAACACGGTACCAGGCTGCTTAAAATCAAGTTCTTTGTTAACAACTTATGTTTTCCCACAGCATTATACTTTAAGAGATGCTTTCTCTCAATTTTGCATGGCACTTTAACCAGACTTCAAACATTCTTAGCTTTACTTTGCTTTTCTGCTCCCTTTCAGTCTAGGTACTCAGCGACCTGTGAAACATCTAAAAACACTCAAAGGACAGAATCTTTGCAAACTGCAACTAGGCATGATGGCATTTTCTCTGCAAAGTTGGGTTTGGATATATCCCATTTTTGGTCCAGGTGAAGGTCCCTGGAACCTATTTAAACAATAGCAAAGGAGCTGGTTCGTCGGCTTCCATCCCATAGATCGGCTTGCTCCAGCCCCAACAACTCTGCCTTCCAGCACCTTCCACCTTGAGATTACCTACCCCCACAAACACATCAAACTAGATTCATTCTCTGAATGAATCTTTCCTCCAACATTTTTTAAAAACTTTTATTTATTTATTTTTTATGAAAACATTCACATGTACGAAAGTATTAATAGCAAGGTAGAATAAAAGAATTCCCACAGGCCCATCACCCAGGATCCACAACTAGCAACTGCCATTCTCATTTCATCTCACCCCCATCCCTATCTCGTTTACATGCTTGTTGGTTATTAAAAGCAAGCCCCAGACAGCATATCACTTCACCTATAATTACCGCAGGAGATGTCTCTCACACAGGGTTCCTCAACCGTGGCACCACTGACATTTGGAATTGGCGAGTGCTTTGTTCTAGAAGGCTGTCATGTGTATTGTAGGGTGTTTAGCAGGATCCCTGACCTCTACCCACTAGATGCCACAGCACTTCACGTCGTAACAACCAAAAATACCCACAGACATTGCCAAATGTCCCCAGGAGGGCAAAATCACCACACCACGCCCCCTCTCCCGGTGAGAACCCCCTCTTCCACAGGACTTTAAAAAAAACAAAAAATGATCACAATACTGTCATCACACCCAACAAAATGAACAGTAACTCCTTAAAATTACCTAATACCGTTTTTGTGTTCGATTTTCTCCAGTTCTCCCAAAACTCGCTCTTTACAGTTGGTTTGTTTGAATCAGGATCCAACCAACGTTCACACGTTGATTTGGCTGGTACGCCGCCTAATCTATAACACTGACCTCTTTCCTTTTGAAATGCCATTTATCGGTTCAAGACACTGGATCCCATGTCCCTGTAGAATTTCCCACATTCTGGACTTGGGTGATTGTGTCTTTGTGTGATTGTGTCCTTGGGTGATTGACATCATGTACCATGTGTCTCTGTCCCCCATGTTTCCACAAACTGGCAGTTAAATCCAGGGCCTTCTGTATATTCATATTCATATATTTCACAGGATGTGTCATCTTCTTACTATGGCCTGGTATTAGAGGGCACACAATGTCTGCTTGTCTCCCTTCTTGTGATGTTAAGAATGAGCCATGGGATCTGATGATATCAGCCTGACGCCTCCATCATAAAGATCCCTCCAAGCCTTCACTTCATGGTTTCAGCAGCCATTGATGATCACTCTTTAGAGCTATAATTTCATTAAGGGCTGCAAAATGGTGGTTTTCTAACTGCAGCATTCCTTATAAATTTATCAGCACACAAACAATTTGGTCACCCACATAGTTCAAATAGGAAGGCGGGATAAATGCTCGGTTCTAGCCCTCTATTTAGCAATATTCAAAGTAATGAGTTGGGGGGGCACCCCCAGAGCTGGACATTCGTCAGGCTGTTTTATGGGAAGACAGGGTTACTGTGCCTTGAAAGCCGGAACCAGTCTGAGCACTTCCTGTCTTCTTGCCTCTGTCCAGCCATGGCAGGCACTGAGTCACGTGCTGCTCATGTCCTCACTTCCATTAGGCCCACTGTGGCAAGGCCCCTCCCCCAATCCCGTCTATGAGGGAAGGTCCACCCTTCTTCTCTCTTCGGTAGGGTAGGTGAATTTAACAGACCCCTGCATCAAAGGTTATTGAGCACTTGCCTTGCCAAGAATAAAGTGGATATTTGGGTCCCTACCTGGCTATCAGTTCTTTGTGTTTATCCTTTGTTAGTCAGAATTTTGAAGGACAGGAAGGGGGGTGGGTCTTAGACCCCAATGTGCCAATGCTGTAGTTGAATGCTATCCTTTCCTTGCGATCACCAGAGATCAACAGAATTGGCCACATTTATTTTTCTGAAGCGAGACACTGAAAATCATTTCCAAGCCCTCAGTCATGAACCACCTGGACCTCCTATTCTTTGTCCTAGGTTTTAATCTCTTCTGACTCCTGCCAACCACTCTCTTTAGTTCTATCCAAACTTCATTCTCAGAAAATGAGTGTAAATGCAATCACCACACTTCACAGAACTGACTAGAAAGTTGGCTGCTGAATACAGTCCCAGATGTTTAATATAATTTTGAATCTTTGGCCAAATCATTTCCGTGTTCGCTTGGTCATGGAAGGTTTCCTGGCAAGTGACAATTTAAGGGTTGAGGACTCCAATTTATAGGCTTTCTCTACAAACCTATTTCCTGTTTCCCATCTTCTCCCAGGAAAGGCCTTAATTTACCTCATTTAGAATTGATTCTCCAAACTGGAATTGAGCACTGCACTGAGGGCTGAAACTAAGAGGTACTATAAGAAGAATCACAAGGAAATCCCCAGGGGACATATTGGAGGGACGTGATCCATCATGTCACAAGGGATCGCATGTCACAAGGAACCCAATGATGAAATTTCCCAGGGCTCAGTAACCAGAAAATCGAGTCTTTTCTGAGCAAACCGTTCCGGAATTTTTTCTCATGGAACTGAGCCTCTTGGAACTGGTCACGTTCTCCTTTTCGCTTTGGCCACTAGGAGACTGAAAGTCCCAAATCTGTCCTCCTCTAGCAACTTGACAATGAACTTGTTTGTTTTTACCTTTAACCCTGACTTTATTTCCTTACCCTGATACTCCCTTCACCCAGATTTGTACATTTATTTCTTTTTAATCCCTTTAATATTTTAATCATTGCTAAAAATAAGCTGCTTCGATTTATCTTGGATTAAGTAAATTATTACATATGTGTAACATCGCTGAAGGTAGCTTCTAAATTCAGACTAGAGGGAGGAAATCCTATAATCCTAATTCATAAGCATTTAGCTTTTTTCAGTCTGTTCTCCCCTATCAATGACTTACTCTCTAAAAACCCAAACAGCCCCCAAGAGACACAAAAGTGTTTTGACCTGTATATCCCACAACACCCTAAGAGCTAGCAGATGGTGCCCACATGCTCCTGGTCCAGGAAGCTGCGTTTCTGCCATCACTACTGTAACATTCCCCCTCTTTCTTCCCTCCTCATGCTAATTCCCCAAAACAGCCCCAGCTCCTTTTCCTTACTTCCTCCTGCCCCTGAAGTGATTGGATGGGTGTCTAATAGGAAGACATATTTAAGGGCCAACCAAGACTAACAGAGAGGTACATCTACCACCCTCCTCGAACTAGCTTATAAAACAGCCAGGGCCGGCCCGGTGGCTCAGGCGGTTAGAGCTCCATGCTCCTAACTCCAAAGGCTGCCAGTTCGATTCCCACATGGGCCAGTGGGCTCTCAACCACAAGGTTGCCAGTTCAACTTCTCGAGTCCCGCAAGGGATGGTGGGCTCTGCCCCCTGCAACTAAGGTTGAACACGGCACCTTGAGCTGAGCTGCCTCCCGGATGGCTCAGTTGGTTGGAGCACGGGCTCTCAACCACAAGGTTGCCAGTTCAATTCCTCAACTCCCGCAAGGGATGGTGGGCAGCGCCCCCTGCAACTAAAATTGAACACGGCACCTTGAGCTGAGCTGCCGCTGAGCTCCTGGATGGCTCAGTTGGTTGGAGCGTGTCCTCTCAACCACAAGGTTGCCGGTTCGACTCCCGCAAGGGATGGTGGGCTGTGTCCCCTGCAACTGGCAACAGCAACTGGACCTGGAGCTGAGCTGCGCCCTCCACAACTAAGACTGAAAGAACAACAATTTGAAGCTGAACAGCACCCTCCACAACTGAGATTGAAAGGACAACAACTTGACTTGGAAAAAAGGCCTGGAAGTACACACTGTCCCCCAATAAAAAAAGTCCTGTTTCCCCTTCCCCAATAAAATCTTAAAAAAAAAAGAGAGAAAAACCCTAACGCAAAAAAAAACAAAAACAAAACACAGCCAGATGCCTGCTCAAATGACAGAAACCCCAAACAAGCAGGCCTTGAAAAGGCCCAAAACAACACACACACACACACACACACACACACTGCACAAGCCACTGAGATAATGCTATTTGAAAAGCAGAACACTAGAATAAGTAACTGAAATATTCATATTAAAACCAGAAGGGGTTTTCATTTGAGAAGAGCACACTCACTGTTCATTAGAAATCAAAGTTGGAGTGACAAATTCAAAGGATGAACATGGCAGCGTTTTACAAAAACCTCTCCCTCATTTACTCAATGATGCAGGAAAATAACCTGACAATAAAAACTCCTGAATTCTTGGGAGGCAGTATAGCAATGCTGTTAAGAGTTCAGGCTGTACCGGTGTTTATAGGTATTAGCGGAGAAGATTATGGAAAGTTAGACAAGAAACTGGCAGCAGTGGTTCACTTTAAGGAGAGGCACTAGACGTGTGCTGGGGAAGGAGACATTTTTCATTGCATAACCTTGTGTCACTTGAATGTTTTACCATGGACGGTACTATTTTTTCAAATAAATAAAAGATCGGAGAACTTGGAGTCAGGGAGACCCGAGTGTGAACTACTGCCAACTACTGGCTCCGCGACTGTCACCACGTGGCTTCATCTCCCCAGGCCTCAGAATCCTCACCTGTATGTGGGACCTAGTAATAGTATCTGTCCCACAGAGGTTTGGGGAGGAGTACGTGGGACAATGATATGCCTAAAGAACTTTAGCGGAACCCTTAGCACATACTAGGTGCTCAATAAATGGCATAGCACGGTAATACCTACATAAAAAGGGTTAATGATGAAAACTTAATTCACCCTTAATTAAAAGTAAATACAGGACAACAGTCAGCTAAGGGGTGGAGAGGCATAAAAATGCCTTTTTACAATCACCTATTTGCCATCAGGAGGTGGAGATTAAGTTTAAACCACCATCTTGAAAGAGAGGGAGGATGTAACCTCCATCTGAGAGAAAGACCTTTAAATTCCTCTAAAGCAGAGCCTCAACTCAGGCGTTTCTAGGCAGTTCTATCCACCAATGGAAGTCCTTAGCCAAAAAGTGCTCCCTCCTTACCCTGAGCTCAGAGGACATGACCAGGAAGACCCCGCCAAGATAAGTAAGAAACGCTAGGGCTGACAGATCTAATTTTCTCCTCCTGCAGTGCTTCGCGAACGCTAATATGCACGGGACTCTTATTCCTGGGACCTTATTAAAAGGCAGCTTGGACTCCGCGTCTGGGGCGGGGCCTGAGTGTCGCATCTCTAACGAGCGCCCAGGTGAGGCCAATGCTCTTTGTCCATGGAGCACACTGCGACCACAATGGCTCCACTGCTTGTGGGCAACAGCAGGCTTGAGGGATTCCGATTACGATACTATTCTCTCTCCTGCTAACAACCCAGTCGATTCTTCTAAATCCGTGGTTCTCAACTGCAGGCGACTGAGTCCCCCAAGGGACACTGGGCAATATCTGGAGACATTGCTTGGTTGTCACAACTGCAGGGGGAGAGGACCATCTCAGTGTTGGCAGGGGACCATCTCAGTGTTCATCAGCAAGGGACCCCCCGAGTCACTCCCAGATTGAAACGAGATGTATTCTCTGCTAACAAAGGCTAAGGACCTGAAAACTCAGAATAACTTTGCAAGAACTGTGCCTTTCTGAGAATGGTGAAAGGAAGACAATTCAAAACAAAAAGCCTAGGTCATAAGTAACAGACAATACAAGCTCTCTGGAGTGTTAGCCATAGATGTTCTAGGAAATAATCCATAATCAACACTCGCACAAGACATTTCTCACTGTCAAAACATGGCGGTCTTGGATGAAATGTGCGAGCGTTCCAGTCCAATGGACATCACTATGCCTTTGGTGGGGAGACAGTTAAAAGATGTGACTTAGAAGACAGCACCAGACAGCAAAACTTTCCCACTGACAGAAGCAGGTGCGTAATGCCAGGAAAGGTAAATAGGCATCACCCCAAAGGCATGAAAGATGAGCTCTGATCGGCTTCCGCTTTCCAGAGCCCAGAAAATCAGCCTGGGCACAACTAGATTACTGCCCAGTACCTGAAACGTCACCAGAGCTGCACATCTCAGGACAGCGAGTACACTTAAGAAGCCCCCTCCTGAAATGTGGAAAGCAGCCTTGAAATCATGATCATAACCAGCAGCTGAAAACCCAACATAACATCTGAGTGTGTAAGGCTGGGAATGAAGTTTCAGGGTAATGGGCGCCCGGGGACCTTTGAGTGTTGGCAGTAACTCATCACAGAGCTTTTGACGTGCTGGGAGAATAAACATTCCTGAACTGGGTCAGATTCCTGGTTCGTGTGGTGTTGCCCGTGTCAACCCCAAGGGGTAGGAGGATCCGGAAGGGTGTGGATGCTCCCTCTGACCTCAGTGTCAAAGCCAAGACAGGTCCAAGTTTCTCTGACTAGCCATTCCCAACGCTGTCATTCACGAATTTGCCCAGACCCTTCTTAAATGACATTCATATATCCTGCCAGGACCACCTCTGGAGATAATGAGTTTTAGAAGATTATTACCTGCTGTGTTAAGCAGGACTGCCTTTCTTTGGTTACAAAAAGGAAAAAGAAGAATTAGGGGTGAAACAGCAGAGAGGTTAACGGTTGCTTTCATCAAGGGACAATCTTGTGTATGGAAAGTGGAATATTCAACAGCTTGGAACCACAAGGCATTTAAGTAGCAACCATGAACTTGGGATACTTAATGACTTCAAGTGTTTTGGTTGATGAAAGTCACTCAACATGTATTTATGAAAAAAAATAAAAAAGACTGGATGAAGGCATAATTTCTGTTATAAAGATAACTATGGCCTTCATAAGATGGGCCTCATGATGGACACACAGCAGGGGCCGCATTGTACACTGACATGTATCCATGGGCAGAACAGTGGTTATACTTGGAAACCCAAGAAGCCTAAAACCTATAAACAGCCCGAAAGGAAACGACTAGAACAAAATCTGAGAATTCTGACACAATACTAAAAAGTCAAGGTTTACCAAAACACAAAATAAAGTTACTCAGGTAATTAATCTCCATTCACCGACTTACTTGAGTGAAGATATGTTGTTAGATATAATCAGCAAGTACATGTATAAAAAATTAACTGCTTATTCAAGAAGATTACAGAGATAAAAAGGCAAGGTGGGAAAAGATTAAGTGTTTGAACAGCAACTAAAAGAAACTGCATCAAATCTTTCTAAAAGCAAAAATGGAAGACTGCACTGAAAATATATTCTAATTAAAAGCTCTGAACCTTGGAGATTTGGGGGTTGAGGCCTCAAGATTAGGAAAATAAAACAATGTGACTAACCAGAAGAAAAAGAAAATTTGCAAGACAGTTTTATGGAAATGCAGCCTACTTAAATGTATTTTGGCAGGTTAGAGAAACCATCAAAACGGCTTTCAACTAGAGGATACTAGATTTTTTAACCCAACTCACACATTTCAAATGAAGGTGCAAAAGGTTATAATTACAACATCATTCCAACTAGAAGCCTGGTTTTGACATCTAGAAATGGATTCCATGTTCCCACCTCCCCTCATCACCAAAAATAAAACACACACACTCAAACAGGCCAGCGGCTTTCCTACTGGCTCTAATCTATGCTAATCATTGAGTCAGGTCACTAGAGCACATTCAATCAACAACACATCCAAGAATGAAAAAAGGTTAAAAACAAAAATTAGCAATTCGTAAAAAAAACAAGCATTTTAGTTTTGTGGACAATTAGTCAGGTTTTTGTTTTCAATGGATGTAGTTTGCACTAATTGACTACAAAGTGATACATGAATGAATCCACTGTGCATATACATTATAGATTTTACATGCTTGTGAGCAAAGACAAAAAATTTAGAGGGAAACAAATGTACACAGCGAGGCATTTATGGTTTTAGTACAGGCTTGGCCATTATTAGCAAAGCAACTGGGCGCTTTGCCTAACCTCTGTGTCCCTTCCCTAATCTGTGAATGAAATACCTAGGTCCACTTTTCCTCTGAGAAACTCGGTCAAACCAAGTGACAACCTTTCAACTCCTACTGTCTAACGTACTGAGGGATAATATTCTAAAGGCCATATAAACGCAGAGTTTGATAAATGACCCAGTTCTATGCAAACAATTTTAAAGTAGAATTATTACTCAAAGACAGCTACACTACATCATTAGCGTTTTCTATTCCTGTCGATGAGTAAAGCTCTTATTACACCATTTATGCCAGCTTCTGTGGGCCAGAATAACTGCAGACGTTTCTTAATCCCAACACCTGAACTGAAGGAACGGGGTTCTACTTACAGTTACGAATGTCATTCCAGTCGATTTTTGAGAAGAACGGATGGCAGCAAAGGCCTTCAAACTTCAGTCTCTCTTTCTGGCCACACAACAAACTTTGAATCAGATCCAGTAATTCGCTGCTAACTTTGGGGTCATCTGGAAACTTCAAAAACCGCTATTCCAAAAAATAAAATAATGATTTCCTTAGCAAATTCAGCTTCACGTGTCCCAAAGTGAAGAAAGTATTTCTCATATGTGCAAGTTTTTTTTTTTCCTGTTTTTTTTTTTTTTTTAAAGAAAGAAGTTTCGTGCCCTCAAATTTGGACCAAAGGCATATTCCCAAAATAAATGGCCTGTTCACATCAATAGGCCTGGATCCTTTGCAAGGGTTCAATACTTCTCATGGCCTGACCCCTGCTCCCCTCTTCGTCTCATCTAGCTATACTCCCCATCTTGCTCTTTGCTGTCGAACAATGATGAGCTATTTAAAGCTCCCTGAACGAATCACGCTATTCTGTCTGCCTAGAACACCCTCGCCAACTCCAGCCCTTCTCCCCTGCCCACCTCTTCCACCCTGCCACTCCCTCCTGCGTGCTCCCTCTGCACTCTGCTTTCGCACATACACAACGTATTTTGATTTCTGTATGATGGTGGAGGAAGAAGGCAGAGAGCCTTCTCCTTCTCGCTCATCACTGTAAACCTGGCACCTAACAGTATCTCACTCATTGCTAATGAGTGAATTGCAATAAAGGAAATACATTAGCCCTAAGAAGCATCGAAGGGGAAACTTTAACTCAAAAGGAGACTCAAGAATAATATGCATGTATTAAGCAAATACAGTAGGTATTATACATATAAAAACATATATTAAGCATTCCAGAAAGATGAAATGGGGTGACATACAAAATCCTGTGAAATAAGTTCTCTTTTTCATTTTGGTGGACACTAAAACACATGTATTTATCATATCCTTAAGAAATGGACTTAATACAGTGGAAAATCTGTTATTAGAAAAAAGTTTTAAATTCTACTTTATACATGTATTACTGTATTTCTAATTCATGTCCTCAATCTTATTCCATAGCTGTTAGTACTAAGAAGCGGCATATAGCATAATATTAAGGGCATGAACTTCAAAACCAGACTGCCTGTGTTATTTTGGGCAAGTTACTTAACTACTCTGCGCTTTGGTTTCCTTGTCTATAAAATGAAAATAATAATATCTACCTCACAAGGCTGTTGGAGAATTTGCTGAATTAATAAACTATATTTCATCGATTCAAAGACTCCCATTTATTCACATTTAACAGCCCTGATGTCAAAATACATTTCATAATCAATCAAAGATCATAGATTTGTAGGCAGCAGTTTTTCTTTTTTAATGGCACATAAAATAATGGTGTAGGCTTACAATTAATTAGTGGCAGATGAAAGTCAATAAAATACAATTAACAAAGTGTTTAGAGCAGCGGTTGGCACAAAATCAGTGCTATGTGAGTCCTATCTACGACGGTTATTAACCAATACTGCAGGCTTATACTACAAACGTTCATTGGCACAACCTTTAAATGACATTTCTCAATATGACTTTGAAATCTACAAATGGCTGTTTACCTGGAAATTCATGATGTTATTAAAGGTTCTGGCTGAGGTTCCCTCAGTGAATGGGGACCTTCCATAAACCATCTCATAAGCAATAACTCCCACAGACCACCAGTCACAGTCTAGGCTGTAGACGCCTTTGCCATCCCCATTCATCACCGTCAGCACTTCTGGGGCCATGTAATCTGGGGTTCCAATCGGGAGTTTGGCATTCACCTGGAAACCCATAAATAAAATCAACACAGAAAACTTTCAATTATCCTCAAACAGACTGCCAACAGCCACATTGCAGATACGAGCTGATTTGCCACTGATTACTATTCTCCCAGACACTTAAACCTTCTGTCAAGTGGCACACTGTCAGGAAATGCAAATGTTTACTAATTAAAAAAAAAAAAAAAGCTCATAATATAATCCAAAGGCAAAGAAAGGAGAACGAGTTGTTGATATATACCTTTTGGTTACACAAATTAGAGTGGGGTGTATATTGGGAATGGAAGATCTCTCTTCTGCTTCACGTTCCTGATAGAACTCTTACTTATGAAAATAGCAAAATGGTAATAAGGCCTAAAGATGAGTCTGGAAGCTCAATCTACACATTACTGAAAAACTGGCAGCTAGCTGGCAACACACAATTACAAACATATTATATCTCAAGTTTAAATATTTGGAATCAACATTCTGATGCTGACCCATCCACAAGGCAAGATATGATAAATAACTTTCGCCAGAGGTCAAATGTTAATGAGTTCATTTTCCTCACCCCCAAATCCTGTTCCTTGGTTCCCCCCCACCCTACCCTACCCCACTGTTCAGAAACTAGCGCCCTCCAATGCAATGGCACCCAAGCACCTGACCTGGGCAAAGGAAGATTACAACAACGTAGGAGGTCTTTTTATAAAGCTAAATATATTCCATTTAAAGAACTGTCCTTTTTGTGACACTTTGTCCTTCTGGCTTTTTTTGTGTGTGTTTCAATGTCCTTGTTTCTTGAAATGATGCTCATGATGGAAGTAGGTTTTCTGTCCCTCACCCCCATCCCTTCTTAGGCAACCTGTAAACTGGCAACCCTTTTGGTCTTCAAAATTGTGTTAAAAGTTTTATTGAGCCATGAAATTTGAGGTCTAAGGCTCACCTCTCTAACCTTCTTCTCCATAAAACAGAGAAGGCCTGCTGATAGTCATATACTGTGTCGACCAGTTGTCCAATAACCCTACATCTAAAAAGGCTTCTCTCAAATTGGCAGTTCCATGAGGCCAAAGGACTTTCTCCCCATTAAAGTGAGCTGAGAGATTTTATAGGTAAGGCAACACGTCTTTAATGCTGGGATTTATATCAAGAAAGTAAATATCCTTTGCTTTGATTTGACTGGGAATGGAGGGAAAGGGAATGTGTAGAGAGGGCACTAGAAGTCTCCTTTCCCCAGGGATGAAGAACCAAGCTCTCCCAGCCTGTAACTTGAACCCTATTCTTCTCCTGCCCCTCAAAGACCCATTATTATAGGAAATGAACTCATTCTCCCTACTCCCTCTTTTTACTGCCTCCCTCCGGCCCAACATTGGTTTTTCCAAACCCTAAACCCAGAAAGCAGTGTGATACTGTTATTCTTGACACCAGTCATCCATTGCTTTAGGCAATAGGATTTCCATGGCAAGTACCCATTTGGGAAAGCCAGATGATCACACCACCCAAGAAACCCCCAGGCCTGTGGTGATGGACAAAAGTGAAGAGAAAGGAGAAAATATTTGGTCTAAGACAGGGCACCTTACTTAAGCTTGAGGAACTGAACGTAGCTTAAGTCAAGAGGAAGCCTTGACGCTGGAAAGCCTGAGCCAAGACTTCCGTCTTTCAATGTGTGTGTAAATGTTAATGAGCTCTGCACGAAATGAGGATTAAACTACAGGGTTTTGGTAAAATCAGTATTTCGGTAATACTGACAATGAGAAATATCTTTTAAATATCAAAACATGAGAAGAAAAACTGTAATATCTTGATCAAACTTGGTATTGCTAATGCCACTGTATCACTGATGAACTGCTTGCCCTTTATGCCTAATTACCTTGCAGAACCATTAAATAATACACAATCCTCAAATATGCATCATTTGCTCTTATTGGGTTTTATTTTATCATCACACCAGGTGGTTGGGAATATTCAGTTATCGTTGTTTGTGACTCACAGGACGCGGTCACTTTCACAACCAAAGAGTTGAAAGGAACTTGATTTTGCCATGTTTATCAGCATGACACAGCAAAGGGTATAAAGTGTCGATGCCTCGTTTCCAAACTCATGATTAGACGTATTGAAGAGTCAGCTAACTTCCCAACTAATTCTTTCTCCATAATAGACATGTGATTATATACACTTGTCTCATCATTTTATAAATTTTAAGGAAAAATACCCCCTAGAGCTTGCTTTTTGTACATCTCCTACTGTAGTAATTAACTAAAACTTTTAATGACAATTAACGGTGACTAAGTTTCCATTAGCTACTGACCTCCAAGCACATTAAACCTGTTTAACATGCAATCTCCCACATTCCGATAAGGGTTTTGCAAGGTGCTTTCACTCTCCTGGAGGGCAATTCACAGCCAGCTAATCTGGGTGAGATATGAAAAGTGAAATCATGTACAGCATGCCTGCAGGACACCGTCTGACACAGCCCCAGTGTTACTAAACTTGGGTTCACTTTACTGTATCGACAAGTAAGAAACTACACCAGTTCAGGAGCAGACAATAAGAAAATGGCTAGGAGACAGAAGAGTCAGTCACATTTGGAGAGAGAGAGGATTGAAAAAAGGAAAGGATTAATCTACCAGATTCTTTTACAAGGAGAAAGCAGATGAGAAGTAAGAAAAACACTGTCTTCCTCCTCCCAATTCCCTTTCCATAAAAGGCTTAAATATAAAACTCTTTCAATCTAATTTTCCCCATCTAGCTGCCCAGGGCATAAACACACACCTGCAGAAGCAGGGGGGGCGGAAATTGGCTATGCTGTTCCTCTTGTGAAAAAGAAATAAAATCTTTTCACTCCTATATAAATCTCAGAAAGGGCTATCTCCTATGGGTTTCCAACTGCTAAATGGGGCTGATTATCACTTAACATGTTATAATGCTCTTTATTTATAATCTCCTTACAATTGTTTTTCAGGAGAGCTGAATGAGACAGGTTGGAAATGTTAGCTGTTTGCCATTCTTTGAGATTCTAATAAGGTGAAGTGGGTGATCTAAGTCACACAGCAGGTCAATGTCACATCTCAGCTCAGTACCCAAATCTCCAGGCAGTACAGGCCACCTGTGTTTACTGACAAAAAGATTCCAAAGCAATAGTCTGATTAAGCAGCTTGAAATAAAGACAATGGAAGATGGAAAACTCAAGAGACCTAAGATTCACAAATGTCCAAAATACATAGATAATATTTGGGAGTGGTAGGGAAAAGGATTAATTGTTTTGGGGTAACATACAGCAATGTGGATTCTATTTTATATAGTATATTTTGAGTACAAAAAAAAAAAATCAGAACCTACTTTAGGCCGGTAAAACATTGGATGTAAAGGAAACGCATTTTTAACCCACCACCACTGATCAAAAATACCAAAAAAAAGATATTAATTCTACATCCATACTTGATCTAGCTTGCAGATTCTTGGTCTTCTGTAAGAAAAGGGCCTTTGCACTTAAAATAATGCCAAAAATTCCTTCTCTGCTGGACACGTTCTGGCCCTAAAAACAGAACGTTCTAGAGAAATGATTCTCTCTCCAAAGGAGAGGAGGTACAATATTCTCGAGTACATAGGACTGAGTGTCGTATCTCATTGACCAAAATAATCAGGGGTGAAGCGTGTTGAGCTGCAAATAAAACTGAGTGTTCTGGGAGGCACCCTGCCTGAAGTGAAGGTCGCTACAATTAGAAGACCTGAAAAGGGCAACCTGAAGCACTGAAAAAGAGAAATCTGAAATGAACGGGAGTCCTGTCTCTCCGCCAAGGGCTGTGAAGAGCGTGACTCCGAATGCAGAGATGGGGCCTTACTCTTAATTCCCATTTATGCTCCAAGCAGGGCCTTTGGATCTTAATCTAGCCTTCCAAGGTTTTCTTATTGCAATCGCATAGTGCGAGCTCTACTTAACTAGCTTCCGGATGCTTCTCAATCTATTGCAATCATTCTCAACCAGGGGTGCTTCTACCCCCCCCCCCAGGACATTTGGCAATGTCTGGAGACATTTTCGGTTGTCACAACTGGAGGGGGAAGGTGCTATTGACATCTAGTGGATAGAGATCAGGGATGCAGCTAAACACCCTATAATACACAGGACAGCCAGCCCCACAACAAAGAATTAGCCAGACCAAAATGTCAGTGGTGCTATGGGCCTATGCTTCACTTATTATCAGGCTGTATACCCATGCTTCAATTTGTTTCTAGATGCATGAGTTTTGTTTTTTTAAGATTTTCTTGGTGAAGGGGAACAGGACTTTATTGGGGAACAGTGTGTACTTCCAGGCCTTTTTTCCAAGTCAAGTTGTTGTCCTTTCAATCTTAGTTGTGGAGGGTGCCGTTCAGCTTCAAGTTGTTGTCCTTTCAGTCTTAGTTGTGGAGGGCGCAGCTCAGCTCCAGGTCCAGTTGCCGTTGCTAGTTGCAGGGGGTACAGCCCACCATCCCTTTAGGGAGTCGAACCTGCAACCTTGTGGTTGAAAGGACGCGCTCCAACCAACAGAGCCATCCGTAAGGCAGCTCAGCTCAGCTCAAGGTGCCGTTTTCAATCTTAGTTGCAGGGGGCGGAGCCCACCATCCCTTGCAGGACTCGAGGAATTGAACTGGCAACCTTGTGGTTGAGAGCCCACTGGCCCAAGTGGGAATCAAACCAGCAGCCTTCGAAGTTAGGAGCATGGAGCTCTAACCGCCTGAGCCACCGGGCTGGCCCCCTGCATGAGTTTTTTTAAGGTCACTAATGCAATGTATAAGTTTTTTAATCTTAGGTGATAAAACTTTGGCTTTAACTTTTTTTCTGTGCTTTATTCCAGTAAATTCAATATCTAAGTTTTCATGCCTATTTCCAAACTGTACATAATTTTTACAACATAAAATGCTTTCATTCTATGATTTAATTCTTAACTTAATGATCAAGTGGAATCGATTACAAAAACATCATCTGAAATAATACTCACCTTTCCTCTAAGGAATTTGAAAAAAAAGGCAATTTTGCATTTTGCCCTTACATAAAGGACTTAACTCTCACAGCTGGGGAATTTCAAAGAGAAGTTTCTCTAACCTCTTAATTTGTTCCTTTTTACTAGAATCAGTATTTTTAGAGAAAGAACAAAAGGCCAAGTTCATAAAGTCACCAAGTGGTAAAGTTGTGAAATTAGTCTTAAAACCTAAGTTGATTTCCTCTTATATCTACCTTTTTTTTTTTTTTTTTGCGTAATTGACTTCAAAATTCACATTTTAGTATGTATCAACTATATTAGAAGATTTTTTTAATCTAATTTTTCTTTTTTAACTTTGTCATCTTTTTTCTAAAGTATTCTCATTTTTTTATCTTAATAGCTACCCTCTTGCCTTCCTACTTAGCACATGGAATATATTTTAATTTTTACTAAAATTCCAAGGACTTAGAATTGACCTTTTGAGCACTTGGTTCTTAACGCTTAAGGGTATTTGGTTCAAATGCTCTGGTGATTAATTTAAACTTTGCTGCACAGAAAACAGAGGATTTGAAATAAAGAGGGCTACATTTCATAAAAATATTTTAAGGTAAAAAAAACTAGTATTGGGACCGGCCCGGTGGCTCAGGCAGTTAGAGCTCCATGCTCCTAACTCCAAAGGCTGCCGGTTCGATTCCCAAATGGGCCAGTGGGCTCTCAACCACAAGGTTGCCAGTTCAATTCCTCGAGTCCCGCAAGGGATGGTGGGCTACGCCCCCTGCAA
This sequence comes from Rhinolophus sinicus, assembly GCF_036562045.2. Taxonomy (NCBI): domain Eukaryota; kingdom Metazoa; phylum Chordata; class Mammalia; order Chiroptera; family Rhinolophidae; genus Rhinolophus; species Rhinolophus sinicus. The sequence continues at coordinate 26,961,518 of NC_133765.1, read as the reverse complement.
CTAAGATTGAACATGGCACCTCAAGCTGAGCTTCCGGATGGCTCAGTTGGTTGGAGCACGTCCTCTCAACCACAAGGTTGCAGGTTCGACTCCCACAAGGGATGGTGGGCTGCGCCCCCTGCGACTAGAAAATGGCAACTGGACCTGGAGCTGAGCTGCGCCCTCCACAACTAAGACTGAAAGGACAACAACTTGAAGCTGAATGGCACCCTCTACAACTAAGATTGAAAGGACAACAACTGGACTTGGAAGAAAGGCCTGGAAATACACAGTTACCCAATAAAGTCCTGTTCCCCTTCCCCAATAAAATCTTAAAAGAAAAAAAACTAGTATTAACAGAAAACAGTTTATAACAGGCAAGAAAAATGAATGGAAAAACAAAATAAGCCATTTTCCTTTCTTTTTAACCAAACTTTAAGAATTTTCCTAAAAATGTCTTGTAGGGTATGAACAGTTATTATGTTATATATAAAAGAATGCCAAGGTCAAGTAAGTCTGGGAAATAGCTCTGTGTCCCCATACCCCTCAAGAAGTCATTTCATACACGCAGAAGTCTTCCAAAATGTCTCTCAGGTTTATCCCAGTATTTCCCAAACTTTTAAGGATTAGAGAACGCTTTTCAGTACAGCTTTTATTAAGCTATCTTATTGCGTTTCGTTACCATCTTATTTGAGTTCATTTTAGCAGCTGATCCAAAATCCACTAGCTTGATGTGTCCTGTTCGATCAATGAGAATGTTCTCAGGCTTGATATCTCTGTAAGAAAATCAGGGCGACGAATTAGTGTTGTCTTCTCCATGCCAATCAGCGAGCAATTGCTAACCTAGGATATTGATTTTGTCAAAAAATTTTAGTATCTGTACTCTGCTAGACAGACCTCCCTATTGATGGACATAAATAATGAGCATACATTTTGCAAAACAAATTAAAAGAAAAAAAAAAGGAAGAATTAGAAGAAAGAAAATAAGGAAGGGAAGGAGGGAGGAAGGGAGGGGAGGAAGAAAGGAGGGAGGGAAGGAGTGGGAGAGAGAAAGGAAGAGAACAAATGCATGTTATTAGATGAACTATTTCTCCTAGAAACATACATTTTACATTACAAAAACTAACACCAAAAGTTGCTATGGGACCTGGCCAGTATGCAGCTAGTCAATGGAAAAGCTGAGACTCTAGTCCAGGTTTTGTGATTCCTGGTCTAACTATCATTCCATCCCCACGACATTTTCAGATGCACATAAAACATTAGATGAGTGAGGATGTAAAGAAAACACTTGTCAACTGAGGATTTTGTGGAACACCTTTGTGAATTACTAACAGATGAGGTAAGAAGTACAACTCCATGGTCTTCCAGTCCTATGTGGTCTTCCGGTTCCTTCTGCAAATCAAATTCCAGTTTTCTACCATTTAACTCAAAGCACCCATACAGGAGTCCCCCATCTATTAGCTACATTGACAGATCTTACTTGCAAATCTGAGAACGTTACAATTCTAGATCTACTTCCCTGTTGAATGAGTAAGCTGAAAAGTCTGCTACTTTGGAAAATTTATTTTCAGCCAGTTATAGTTAAGACTGGCTAAAAAGTGGATGGATTGTTATTTTGATGCTGAAATCATCCATCCGTTTTATTGTTGGAACTCTTAGGTGATACCGAGAAATTCTCAGTACATGACCAGAGAGTCTCACTTACCGATGTACATATCCCATCTGATGAACACTGTGAATGGCCAAAATCAGTTCAGCTAAGTAAAACTGAATCAAATTTTCATCTAATTGGTCTTCATATCTATTCAAAAGTGACAGCAAGTCCCCTCCAGGCTGATATTCCATGACCTGTAGAGAATGCCAAAGTTATTAATTCTGCGCACACCCCCAAAAAGGAAATGTCTCAATTAGATCCTCAAACACTGCCTGACGTGTTATAATTACAATGTCTCTACAAAGTAATGAAGATGTGTGAAACATAGTGTAAATCACGTAGAATGAGCTCCCTGCCCTAGGGAAATGACATCCATTCCCCAAGAGATTCAATATAATGAAAGCCTAGTTCCAGACACCATGCACAATGCTTGCAAGGCAAAGCTTGAAGAGTGGAATTATATCCACCCACTCACCCACCCACTCACATCAACACCCTAGACGTGCCCTAGAAGTAGTAGGTACACAGCGTAGATGGAAATCCTTGGAGGGCAACAAACCCTCTTGTTCCCTTTCTGCATTCCCCTCAGCACCCAGCAGAATATAGGAGGCAATAAAGGTGGGTGGTACAATCTTTTCCTGTAAGTCAGTGTGAAAGACAATCTGACTATTAAATATTTAAATGTGACTATATGCCCTTTGACCTCAGAATTCCACTTCTGACAATTTATTTTATAGGACCTTGTAATAGTTTGCAGAGAAATAAACAGATTCGCTGCAGCATTATTTGTAGCATGCAGGGGGGAAAAACCTGGAAATCGCCCAAATATCCATCATTAAGAGAGTGCTAAACTATGACATAGATAAATACTGGGGTAAGATGCAAATATTAAAATTGAAATGGACTCGATACAGTCATACTGCCATGGAAAGCTGTCCATGAAAATATATAGTGACATGCTATACAGAATAAAGTACAACCCCATTTTTGTGATTTAAAAAATTATTATATTTGTTAATATATACATAGGGAAAAAAGTCTGGAGGAAGACTATAAAGTACAGCCTCAAGTAAAATGTTTGATTAGCAAAAACTTTCTTCCACCCCAAGGAACTGAAATCCTTCCTTCTTTTGGTGATAACCTGAGTTATCACCAAAATTCCTGAGTCAACATGTGGATTTGAGGCCAGTTTGCCTGGGTGGCTTTAAACTCCCGTCCAGTGACCTCACCTCTCTGCCTTTCAGTTTCATCCTCTGCAAAATGGGGCTAAGACTAATTTCCTCATATACTGAGCCTGCCATCAACAAGGTCCTTCACACTATTCAAGTGCATTCCTTTCCCTCCCTTTACTGCAAGATGCTTTGAGCTCTCGCTGGGAGAAGCTGGGACCCATTTTGACCATCTTTGCAACCATGTCAACCCTTACTGAGTTCTCCTGTCCTTTGCTCCAATTTCCCATTTTAAGAGACACGCGATAAATGTCTTTTGCTTTAAGTTGTCTCAAATCCTTTCTGGGAAAAGGAAAGATCCGAATAAATGTCTACTAAATCTCTCGAACGATTGCATTCCAGAAGCCAACTCTGGGATGTGAATTTTCTCCACCCTACTCCAAACTCCTGTTTGCCTTTAGTCTAGAATTAGAAGGATGCTCCAGTCAAGGCAGGGGCACCTGCACATCCTCCGAGACCACCCCCCCCAGGCTGGTCCAGTAAAAACTCTGCCCAGCACCATGTCAAACCCACACCAGAGACCCCTGGAGGAATTGGTGACTGGCGTGCCCTCCCAAGGGCTCCATCATCACCTGGAAGTCTCCCCCATTCACATGGCAGATTTTAAGCAGATACTAGACAATTTGAAGAGTAAGCTTCCAGTTGCTGAAAAAAATTGTGTTATAAACTAACAAGAACAGCAACACCCAGAAGGGGCGGCAGCTAAAATGCAGACTCTATTTCCCAAATTCACAGCAGACATTAACTACTTGCCCCGTCATGGAGGAGCCCGAAGGCGCTACCTGGTTGCCGGAAGCTCACCCACTCATCCCAACCTGGTTCTCCATAGGCCTTGGGTATGTGGGTGAATGCTAATTTTTACGTCTGTTTTAAATATATATTGCCATTAAAAAGGTCTTAAACAGCCCCAAAAAATTCACAGATATGAACAGAAATACGCTTTTAGAACGGAAATTTCTCAAAATAAGAACAATGCATATTTATGACGACACACTGCAGGTATAAATTTTCTAATCTGGCTCCATTAAAGATGTAAAAAAATAGAACAGCTTTTGAGTTTAAGGATGAGAAAGTCAAACACGTAGCAGCCACTGGCGACTTTTGAAAACTCACAAACTGACCACTATTTGGTCTTGGCAGCTACTCCTGAAGAGTCTATTTGTAATAACCAGTAAAAAGTCATTCAGAAAATAAGAACCACCTCTTAGGCAAAAAGATATGCACACTTTGCTCCGATTCAGAAAATGAAATTTCCTGAGTGGAAAATCCCCGCCCAAACTAGATTAGTCTTTTCTACGAGTCAGACAACTTTTCAATGTCTTCAAAACCAGGATTGATTGAGAAGACAAGCAACACAAATTACAACAGCTGCTTGGCGGCTTGCTCCACAACACGAGGCCAAAATAGACGTACGAAATGACAAACCTCTAAATAGACTGGGCCTTTATCAAAGAAGTTAATCAAACTTGACCCACCAACACGATTCCGGATTACCATACAAAAAATTCCAACTGTGCACCATTAGGAGAATTTAGCTTGGCTATGTATGTACTGAGTAAACTTGGCTACCTCAGAACGCTACCCCATCCTGAAACGATCCTACGGGGGGAGAGCCGCTCATCCTGGTCTGAGTGGAGCCCACGGGGAAGACGGCTTGGGTATGGCCAAAAGCTTACTCAATCATCTTGCTGTTGAGCTTAGAGACACGATAAAGAACCAGGACTCAGGTGCTTTCAGAAAACACTTTTGGGCTTTTAAAAATGGTACCAAATCAAGAAGCTTCAAAAGCATTATCAAAAGTCACAAACTAAGTTTTCGAGACCACGGTCAACAGAACACTATGAATAAATTAAGGCACAGTCACCACCCAGGCTATGCTAGACCGTCCATTCACTGTACCTGGTTTTGTCCAAAAATGTGATCCCATCCCTGACTTTCACTACTCAGCAATGCCCAGGGAGGCGCTGATCCCCCAAATATGTGGTTTCTAAGCTAATTCGACTGGTCAAGTCCAAAGGCTTCTCAAACTTGCCTTTGGGGAATCACTTGGTGAAGCACTATTTTGAAATACATAAAACACATTCATCCAAATAAATCAGGCAATGTTCTAGAAATTAGGAAAACAGCAGTGACTAAAACAGACAAAAATACCTGCCTTCGTGGAGCTGGAATTCTAGTGGAATGAAAAAGATTAAAAAAAAAAAAAATGAAGCAGTATGTCTCCTTTCTATCCCAACCATTCAGGGAGCTGGTTAAAAAATATGGATTCCAGAGACCAGCCCAGACTTCATGGCTCAAGCTCCCAGGGTGGGGTCCAGGAATCTGCCTTTTGAAGGAACTCCCAGGGTGATTCTGACACAGCCAGCCCAGCACTGTATTGAGACCTGCTGCTGACCAAGTTGTGGAGCCAACGTGGCTCCCTGCTCCGGACCAACTGGAAAGTTCCTACAGCAAAGGGGCCCTGGTTTGAAACCTGGCCTTGATACAGCCATCACTTCTGCTGCTTGCATCTTTTCAGTGACTACCTGGAATCTTTCTGCATATCAAGACAAGATCACTGACAACAGAGGGCTGGAAAATAACCGGCCCATCAGCACTGAAGCAACGATCCCCCATCCTTGCAAGAACAAGGGGTGACCCTGCACCCAATCAACAGCTGCAGGTCACCTACATGGTGATCACCAAGGCCAAGGAGGCGGGAGGGAGGAGGAAAAAGAGCCCTAACCAATGTGACAGCCCCGCGGATGGCAGAGAAAGCACAGCAGCTGACAGACGAGTCTGGCTTGGAGCTATAACGGACTTGGTCCTTTAAAGCAAAGACGTTTACGCCAACAGAGACAGACCCTTCTGATGGCACCAGCTGCAGATGCAAATTAAAGGGCAAGTCTTACACGGGTTCAGTTTGGAAGGAGTGGCTGCTTCTCTGTTGGTATTTGCATCCAGACCCCCATGTACTGGGATGGCAGTTCCCATCAGCTGCGTTGTGTTTGAAACAAAGGACGTGTGTGTGTGTGTACATACACACGCATGCATATACCTGCACACTTGCATGCACATGTGTGCATACGAGTATGTGGGCAGTGTGAATATTCAGTAGTCCTTTAGTTCTCTCCTCCAATTTGCATAGGGTGTCATTAGAGGCACGCTGTGCTGGCCACCACTTAGCAACGTGTCCTTGAAATGCTTGCACCACAATTACCGTGAGTGCAAGTGCCATGAAAACAAAAGGATGCCACTGGCATCACAATCCGCTCTGCCCAGGGTTCCTTCTCTTTGGCATAGGGGCCCGGAGGAAGGGATCCTCTAAGCAGAGAGGCCCCTGGCAGAGACCCGAAATGATTCTTCTGGAATGGCAAGATGACCAAGAGAAAAGGCGAGGAGGCCCTTTATATTTCGGAAACTGTGAACCCCGGCATGATTCATCCGTCTATTCAAAAAAATCCTCACTGAGTCTTGAATCATCCAGAGTCTTGGCCAGAAACAGACAGCACACACAAGCAAGGTAATTGAGAACATGAATTAATGAAGGGGCTATTGACAAAGGTGTGGGCAAGATTAAAGGAAATAAACATGGGATGGTGAAGCACCCCAGGGCTAGTTAACAGCAGGGGAATAGGTACCATTCCTTGGCCTAAAAGAGAGGGGGGAAAAAAAAGGATCTCAGCTGTGTACACTGTTACTGAAGGAATGAGGGGAAGACGCAGTAACCAGAAACTAACTCTAACGATAGTAACAGGACCATGATTCTCCAAGTGAAGATCCCAGACCAGTAGCAGCAACAGCAGCAGCCGCCTCCCCTGGGAACTAGTTACACAAGCCAATTCTCGGGCCCCACCCCAGACCTACTGAATCAGAAACTCTGACGGCGGTGCCAGGCAAACTGGGACAAACATAACTAAACAGTGACTCCTAAGATGGTAAAACTCTAAATGCACTCACTTGAAATACACCTCAAAAGACCAGGACACACGACAACAATTTCAAAGGCACGAAGAACTCAAAGAACGCGCCCCCCACCCCCAAGGCAATAACATACTCAGCAATTGAATTGGGGTCAATTAGAGGTATCAATATCTCACTGCGCCAATGAGAAAATTGAAGCCGAAAAGGCCAGTGACTCCAGGGAGACAAAACAAGGAACAGTGATGAAACAAGACGCTATATTCTAAGTAACAGCTTCCTTCTGATGGGCAGCCGTCTTCCAAACCCTGGCTTCTGAAGCAGTAGCACGTGAACACGCTGGCGAGTTGTCTGAAAACTGGATAATCTCACCCGGGAGATGAAAACAGCACATGTCTCACTGTCAAAACTACCATAAGCTGCCGCATTTCACTAAAATAAACAATGAGGTTGTTGTATTCGTTAACTCTCTCCAGACTCCCAACCATAGCACAAACTGGTGGTCCCATAGGTGGGGGCGGGGGTGGGGAGCGGGTCCCTGCCTAGAAAAAGCCCACCTCTGAACTGCTCCTACATAGAAAGGAAACTGTCCATGAAATTGCACGGCTGTGGGTTGAACGCGAGAGAGGAAATACAAAGAACCAATTCCAAGCAGGACATCAGAACCAGGGTCATATTAGAAGTGGTTTCAGGTGCAACAGTAAAATGTAATGAGTAAGCGTATGGGAGGTGGCTCTCAGGGGCGGCCTGGCTTCACACCTACTCCTTTAATCTCTGTGGAAGACGGTGCTCATCCCCCAAATCCATTCTTATCTTCTTCCACACTAATAAGAATTTTAGCTGGATATAGGCCACGCAGCGGGGCAGTACAGTTGTGCAGTCCTCGGATGAAGTTCTGCTCAACAAAATGTGAAAGGAAATGGTCCAGCCCACTTCCATATCATTCTATGTAAAAGAAATTTGCTTGCTCCGCCTTTCTGCTCTGTTCTCCTACCAGCCAGGTGGAACAAAGGCATGAAATGGCCCAAGTTCAAGCATAGCAAAAAGGACAACTTCCTAAGGGATGAGGGAACCACAAGATGAAAGGAACCTGGGTCCCTAAATTATCGTATAACAGAGCTGCTCCACCAGCCTGGACTGTATTTGGGGTTTCTTTTTGTTATAGTAGCTTAGCCTATACCTTAATGAATACATTACTATGCGCAACTGGGGGAAAAACATTGGGAATAAACAGGAGTCAGTTATAGGCTCAGAGTGAGGGCAGCCTGAAGAGACCCACAGTATGAAAACCATCAGTACAAAGTCAGCGAGCTTTAAGAATCTCACAAAGAATTTAAATAACAATACTACAACTAGTGAGTTGCAAAACAATGTTTTCTTTGTAAAGATCAGCTCCTTTGTGGAAGGACACTGCTGAAAGCATCTGTTATACAGAACTGAACAGATTTCATCGTGAACCAGTTTAACAAAGCACTGTTTCCATGGGCCGAATGCCAGAATGCGGGACTAGCCTTGTTACATAGAACCAGACGTTACAATGGACTTTGCTACATTTTTCTACAGACCAGAAAATGGTAAGCCACATTCATTGGTATGTGACTACAAGTGGGAAATTTTTAACCATTAAAATTCAAAAGGACCCAAGTTCAATGTCCTTGCATTGCAGTCTAAATTTTGAAAATCCCACAGGGTCTATCTCGAATTACATACTTTAGAGAAGATAACTCACATTGCTAACATATGATCTCCATAACCGAATAAATAAAGCTGTATGTAAATAAAATGTCTGTGAAATTAATCATGCATTTATCCAGTAAATATTTCTTAAGCATTTACTTGAGGAAACTCTACTGGAAGGGAGGGAGACAAAATCCCTCCTGTCATGGAGGGAGTGACCTGGGGAGGGAGACCAACACCTACTCAGGAAGAGGAAGTACTGGGTGCTATGGGTCCAGGAGAAGTTCCAGAAAGAGTTTCTAGAACAAGTGACATCTGGGCCAAGCCCAGAAGGAGAAATATCAAAAGAGATAGCCAGGGAAACAAGGAAAGAGGGAACAGCATGGAGAAAGGTCAGAGGCAAGTTGAAAGAACTACAGGAAGTTCAGGATGAATGTTAAGTGAGAGGAAAGAAATGGTAAGCAACAAGGCTGGAGGCATACGCAGAAAGTCTGGACTTCATCCAGAGGGCAGCAGGGAGTCTTGAAGGGTTCTAACAGTGGCATGACTCCGCTGCACTTTGTAGAAGACCCAAGGGAAAGGCCAGGCAGATGGCAAGGAGAACACTGAGGAGGTTATTGCAGTAATGTCGGCAAAGGAAAAAAAGATGGCAGCCTAAACTCATGCAGTAGAAGCGGGGCTGGGGATGAGACATAGCTTTGAGAACCACATCAGAGGTAGAATCCTGTATTTTTTTCACTGACATAAAATGTATCTTCAATTAAACTGCATTTGCATTCCAAATTAATGTTCAACCACCAGGGGAGCTCACCATGATTTGTATGTTACCCCAAACTTCAAAGGTTTTGTGATCTATAAGTCGTCAACGGATACAATGAAATTTCAGTACTTTACGATGCCAATAAAGATCTACAGTCCCCTGATCTTGCAGCAGAATGTGTTCCCAGATTTAGAAAGGTAAAAGGGTGCATATACATTATATTATGTAACACCCTAGGGCAGTGCCTGGGATATCATCCTGTAATAACAGGCATTCATAATTTCACAGCAGAACGTATGAATAGTCACACTAAAGGGAATGAATAAGAGAGTTCAGGTCAGGTTTTGCTAGAGTTCAAGTCAGGCTTTGCTGCCAAATAACTAACAAAAGAACTTGAGGTTATTCAGAGCTCTGGGCCTTTCAGAATTGCAGGTAAGGGATGGTGGATCTATAATCATATCTTAATTCGTTTGCTAAGTTTGGATTTTTAAATGAAAAACTGTACCCTTAGCAAGCATTTTACGCCAAAGTACCAAAGTACTTGAGAAGGCAATGCAGACAAGGAGATAATTACGAGATCCCATCAGTGCTATCCAACTGAGCTACGGAAGAAATGTCGGTCGTTGCAGCCAGGTATCAATGTGCTGAGGCAACCAGAACTCCAGAAAGCAGCTGTTTTGAGATCATTTCCTTTATTGCAAGATGGCGCGTGGAAGACCTGAGAAGATGGTTGTTAAGCTAAGCCCACGCCAGCGGCAAAATCCAGAGGAAAGCGTCACAGCCAAAAGGCCCCAAAATGAAGGCCCCCGCACCTGGGAGCCATCCTAGCAGAGGAACAGCAGGTATTCCCAACCCCTGAGGTAGTCCAGGCAGGCTATGTCCAAGCAGACGTCCACAGCAGAAAAAGAAAGGGAAGGTTCTTACTACTGTGACAAAGCACGCTGGTAGGGATAAAAATGGTGATACCAAGAGTTTAACATATTCAACATGCCCAAATATTACCCTCCTGAAGATGTGCTTCGAAAACTATTGAGCCATGGAAAAAACCACTACAGTCAACATAAAGAAAACGATGAGTGAGTGCCACTCCCGGAGCCCCTCTGCTCATTTTCACGGGCCACCGACCGTGGAGACAAGCAGTGGCTTCCCTGAAGCGAATCAGCTTGCCACACGTGACCAGGCCACTAGCTATCATCTGAGTAACACAGAACCTCAGAACTTGTCCTCATTCCTTCCAAACTGACCTTGATGGCTTGAGAGCCCCAAAGTATCTCAACAATGCATACACTTAAGAAGCTACATGAGATTGGACATCAAGAAGGTGAGTTCTTCTACCCAGAGGAAGAGAAATAGGAGCTTATTACAGAGAGTAGCACCAGGCAGGCCACAAAGCTGTGGACTCAAATTCTGCCAAAAATCAGAGCCCACTCTGGTTCCAGGACTGCCTGTGTTCTGAGTTGCCTTGAAAACGAAGCTTATCCTCACAAGCTGGTCTTTTAAATCATTTGCAGAGCTCTAATGAAAATATCCAAAACAACAATAACAAACAAACAAACCCCTGCTGTTTCAAGGGAACTTCTTTTCTGAGAGCTAACGAAGAAGTCTGGTAATACACCCAAACATAAGGGGCTCCTCCGTAAGATACAGAGAGCACGAGTCAAATGCTGCATATGCAACAAATATCCTAGAATTATCAGTGAGCCTCAAAACACACCAAGGTGATTTGTGAAGGTCAGGGCTCCAGGCCTCAGGTCTCAAGGAAGAAAAGCTTCCAAGACAATATTGCAGGAAAGGAAGTTTCAGGCCATAAACACAACAGGCGTGGTGTTGGTTCTGACGGAGCATGTGGTTAGTGCAAGGCCAGGCTCCCAACACATTCCTACAAGAATGTCCTCACCTAGAAGGCTCGATGGGGGTGGGAGTAGCGGGGGGTACTTCTCTACCAGCATGGGTTCTCAACCAACATGAAACCAAGGCAAATAAACTGTTTATTCCAGGTCAGAAATAAAGGCAGTAAAGTCCACCCAAAATTTCAAGATAAATAAGAGTCTCTCTCTCTCTCTCACAGGAGCCTGTATAAAAGTTTATATAGTCTTGTTTTGAGGACTTAATCAGGACAAAACTTGTTTCTAGGATACATTTTTTTACTTTAGGAATCTAAACCCCCAAGAACTTAAACAAGGCCCCAAAATGAATTTTAGCATTCTGCAAGTTATTAGCTACGTGTGTCAGGAATACTATGGCACCGTTCAAAAGAATGAGGCAGATCTGTATGTACTGACATAGAAAGATGGCCAAGAAAAATTGTCGAAAAGCGAAAAGCAAGCTGAAGAGCAGAGCATAGAATAATATACCATTTTTGTAAAACAAACTATATACATGTGTTATAAATATAGACATAAAAATATTTTATTCATGAGGCATAGTTAAGGATCAGAAAGAAACCTGCATAGCTGTTAATATTTGTTTCCCTAGGGAAAGAGATTAGAAAGAAAGGTAAAGAATTTTCTATTTCATACAGTTCTGCAGTGTTTGCCTTTTCTTAATAACTATGCATTATCTCAATTTTTAAATTAAAAATTCTAACTAGACTGATTCACAATATACACATATAGCGAATCATTATGTTATACACCTGAGACTAATATAATGTTAAATATCAATTATACCTCAATAAAAATAAATTCAATCAAGATTCTATTAAGGTGCTATCAAACTATTCACAAATAGATGACTTCTCATTGTTGCCCTCTAAGCCATAATACCCAACAATATGTGGAGCTATTTCTAAATGGGCTATGCATTAACTTTAGGCTAGGAGAACCGGAAGACACCGGAAAGTCAGGAAAGCAACTGAATGAATGAGAGGTGGCAGGGTCCAAATGGGCAGGAACTACATTTAATTCTAGGACTATGATATCACAGAATCCCAGCACTGGACGAATTGCAGAGAGATGGACATAAAGACTCACCAGATAACACCTAATTAACTCAAGCTCAACAGGTCTTCTCCAAAGCACACTGTATTGAAGCTGTCAAAAACTAACAACAAAGAAAGAATCTTCAAGGCAGCCAAGGAAAAGAAGACGGTAACCTACAAAGGAAAGCCCATTAGAGTATCATCAGATTTTTCAGCAGAAACTCTACAAACCAGGAGCGAGTGGGCTCAGATATTCAAACTACTGAAAGAAATTATGAGCCAAGAACAATACATCCAGTAAAGATATCTTTAGATGTGAAGGAGGAATAAAGACCTTTCCAGACATACAGAAACTGAAGGAATTGTCTAACCCACGACCTGCACTACAAGAAATACTGAAGGAGGCTATTCAACCAGCATAAATAGGGATAATTTGTGACAACAAAAACATAAAAGGGGGGAGAGTAAAGGTCTGAACAGGCATAAGGGAATGGAGAAAGTAAGCATGATGAAGAAAATGGAATACTCTAAATATGAAACTTTTTTTCTTTTACATAAACTTAATGGTAACCATTCAAAGAAAATCCAGAACTGAAATATATAACGTAATAAAAGAAGAAACAAAGGGAAAAAATAAAAGAAATAATAACACACTGAAATAATAAACAGCACCAAAAAGGCAAAGAAACAATGGAGACACAGCCCTACCGGAAAACCAAAGACAGAATGATAGGAAATCCTCATGTATCAATAATCACCCTAAATGTAAATGGACTGAACTCACCAATAAAAAGGCAGAATAGCAGATTGGATCAAAAAACTAAACCCAACCATATGCTGTCTCCAAGAGACACATCTCAGCTACAAGGACAAATATAGACTCAAAGCGAAAGGGTGGAAATTGACACTCCAAGCAAATGGCATCCAGAGAAAATCAGGTGTAGCTATACTGATATCAGATGAAACAGACTGCAGGATAAAAAAAATAAAAAGAAACAAAGATGGACATTTCATAATGGTAAAGGGGACTATACAACAAGAAGACATAGCAGTTATCAATATTTATGCCCCCAATCAGAGAGCACCGAAATATATCAAGCAACTACTAACAGAACTAAAGGAAGAAATCAACCAAAACACAATTATAGTTGGAGACCTAAATACATTATTGACAGCTATGGGTAGATCATCCAAACATAAAATAAATAAAGAAATATCAGCCCTAAATGACACATTAGAGGAAATGGACATAATTGACATTTATAGAGCACTTCATCCTAGAACATCAGACTATACATTTTTTTTCTAGTGTACATGGAACATTCTCAAGGATAGACTGTATATTGGGACGTAAAACTAAGCTCAGCAAATTTAAGAAGATTGAAATCATACCAAGCATATTCTCTGATCACAAGGCTTTGAAATTGGATGTCCACTGCAAAAAGAAAGCAGGAATACCACAAATATGTGGAGATTAAACAACATACTTTTAAAGAAAGACTGGGTCAAAAAAGAAATAAGAGAGATCAAAAGATACATAGAAACAAATGACAATGAAAATACATCCTACCAAAATTTTTTGGATACAGCGAAAGCAGTTTTAAGAGGGAAATTTATATCATTACAGGCCTATCTCAAGAAACAAGAAAAATCCCAGATAAATAACCTCACAGTACGTCTTAAAGAACTAGAAAAAGAAGAACAAATGAAACCCAAAGTCAGCAGAAGGAAGGAAATAAAAATCAGAGCAGAACTAAATGAAATAGAGAACAAAAAGACAATAGAAAAAAATTAATGCAATAAAGAGCTGGCTCTTTGAAAAGATTTATAAAATTGACAAACCCTTGGCTAGACTCACTAAGATAAAAAGAGAAAAGACACAAACAAAATCAGAAATGAAAGAGGGGAAGGTATCACGGATGCCACAGAAATACAAAGCATCATCCAAGAATACTATGAAGGACTATATGTCACCAAATTCAATAACCTAGAAGAAATGGACAAATTCTTAGAAACATATAGCCTTCCTAGTCTGAATCACAAAGAACTGGAAAATCTAAATAGACCAATCACCAGTAAGGAAATTGAATCAGTCATCCAAAACCTTCCCAAAAGCAAAACCCGGGACCAAATGGCTTCCCTAGTGAATTCTACCAAACATCCAAAGAGGATCTAATACCAATCCTACTCAAACTCTTCCAAAAAATTGAAGAAGAGACAATACTCCCTAACTCATTTTATGAGGCCAACATTACCCTGAGACCAAAACCAGGTAAAGATAACACGAAAAAAGAAAACTACAGACCAATATCTCTGATGAATACAGATGCAAAAATCTTAAACAAAATTCTAGCAAATCAAATGTAACAATGCATTAAAAAGATTATTCATCACGACAAAGTAGGGTTCATTCCAGGGGCACAAGGATGGTTCGACATATGCAAATCCATCAATGTGATACATCACATAAACAAAATAAAGGACAAAAATCATATGATTTTATCAATAGATGCAGAAAAAGTATTTGACAAGATACAACATCCATTTATGATAAAAACACTTAATAAAATAGGTATAGAAGGAAAATACCTTAACATAATAAAGGCCATATATGACAAGCCCTCAGCTAATCTCATAATTAATGGAGAAAAACTGAAGCCCTTCGCTGTACATTCAGGAACATGACAGGGCTGTCCCCTGTCACCTCTGCTTTTAAACACAGTGTTGGAAGTCCTCGCCAGAGCAATCTGGCAAGAGAAAAATAAAAAGGCATCCAAATTGGGAATGAAGAAGTTATATTGTCATTTTTTGCAGATGACATGATGTTATATATAGAAAACCCTAAAGACTCCACCAAAAAGCTATTAGTAACAATAAATGAATACAGTAAATTTGCCGGCTACAAAATCAACGTACAAAAGTTTATTGCATTCCTATATACTAACAATGAAATCTCAGAAAAAGAAATTTAAAAAAAACAATTCCATTTGCAATTGCAACAAAAAATAAAATACCTAGGAATAAACTTAACCAAGGATGTGAAAGACCAATATAGTGAAAACTGTAAGACATTTTTTAAAGAAATTGAAGAAGATACAAAGAAATGAAAAGACATTCTGTGCTCATGGATTGGAAGAATCAACATAGTTAAAATGGCCATATTATCCAAAGCAATATACAGATTTAATGCAATCCCCATCAAAATCCCAATGGCATTTTTTAAAGAAATAGAACAAAAAATCATCAGATTTGTTTAGAACCACAAAAGACCCCGAATAGCCAAAGCAATCTTAAGAAAAAAGAACAATAATGGAGGTATCACACTCCCTGACTTTAGCTTGTACTACAGGGCTACAATAATCAAAACAGCATGGTATTGGCAGAAAAACAGACACATAGACCAATGGAATAGAACTGAGAACCCAGAAATAAACCCACATAAATATGGACAGATAATTTTTGACAAAGAAGCCAAAACATACAATGGAGAAAAGACAGCCTCTTCAATAAATGATGCTGGGAGAATTGGAAAGCCATGTGCAAAAGAATGAAACTAGACTGCTATCTGTCACCATGTACCAAAATTAATTCAAAATGGATCAAAGACCTAAACATAAGACCTGAAACAATAAAGTGCATAGAAGAAAACATAGGTACTGAACTTAAGGACCTTGGGTTCAAAGAGCATTTTATGAATTTGACTCCAAAGGCAAGAGAAGTAAAAGCTGAAATAAATGCATGGGACTATATCAAACTTAAAAGCTTCTGTACAGCAAAAGAAACCATCGACAAAATAAAGAGGCAGCCAACCGAATGGGAGATTTTTGCAAACAACACCTCTGATAAGGGGCTAATATCCAAAATATATAAGGAACTCATACAACTCAACAACACCAAAAAAAAACAATCCAATTAAAAAATGGACAGAAGACCTGAAAAGACATTTCTCCAAAGAGGACATACAAATGGCCAATAGACATATGAAAAAATGCTCAACATCACTAATCATCAGAGAAATGCAAATAAAAACCACAATGAGATATCACCTCACCCCAGTTAGAATGGCTATCATCAAGAAGACAAATAGTAACAAGTGTTGGAGAGGCTGTAGAGAAAAAGGAACCCTCATACACTGTTGGTGGGAATGCAGATTGGTGCAACAGCTATGGAAGGCAGTGTGGAGTTTCGTCAAAAAATTAAGAATAGAATTATCATATGACCTAGCAATCCCTTTTCTGGGTATCTATCGAAAAAATCTGAAAACATTTTTCCATAAAGACATATGTGCTCCAATGTTCATTGCGGCTTTATTTACAGTGGCCAAGACACGGAAACAACCAAAGTGTCCTTCAATAGATGAATGGATAAAGAAGTTGTGGAACATATATACAATGGAATACTATTCGGCCATACGAAAAGATGAAATAGTGCCATTTCCAACAACATGGGTGGATCCTGAGATTATAACACTAAGTGAAATAAGTCAGACAGGAAAAGTAGAGAACCATATGATTTCACTGATATGTGGTATATAAAACAAAACAACAAAAGAACAAGATAAACAAATGAAGAAACAAAAACTCATAGACACAGACAATAGTTTAGTGGTTACCAGAGGGTAATAAGGGGGGAGAGGGGTGGTAGATGAGGGTTAAGGAGATCAAATATATGGTGATAGAAAGAGAACTGACTCTGGGTGTTGAACACACAACGTGATATATAGATGATGTATTACAGAATTGTACACCTGAAATCTATGTAACTTTACGAACAATTGTCACCCCAATAAACTTAAAAAAAAAAAAGACTCACCAGATAGAGGTGATTTCTGTCCTGAAAGGCATACTGTAATTGGGGGATCCAAGGACTTGTACTCCGAGATAATATGTTCCGTTCTTCCTCAAAAAATGAAACCTAGGGGGCAAAGAAACCTTTTAGATGATTATAATATAAAGATGATTATAATATAAAGAAATTCTCCAAATCTTGTCCATTTGCCTACTGTGCTCACAATATTTGCCAGATCCTATATTACCTGTCCAATTATTTACTTAATGTCTTTCTTTAAAGTCAACTGACTTCTTTTAAATCTAAACATCTTTCTCTTTCTCTGCCTCTTCACCTTCCCTTCTGGAACAACTCAGTCCTAAATCCATTAGGTAGAGCAAAACAAGGTCAGCATCCACGACAGGTGGTAGGCAGAGAGCTATAGTGGCCCAGAGCAGGGTGGCACGCCCAAGCAGGGAGAGGAGGGCAGCAAACACGTGTGGGGGTGTCCAATATAGGATATCGAGGGCCCACGCAGGGTGAGGAAAGCACTCACAAGTGGGGATGGCCTGGAACACAGCATGTGAGCCCACCAAGGAGAGGGGGCAGCAGCAAAGCCAGTAGATGAAATGCACACAGATGTGCAAATTAAGTTAAAATATTAAGGGTAAAGTCAGAGAAGAGAGTTACAAACATGAAAAAGGTGAAAACTAGAACGAATCCTGTGAAGTTGGACTGGACTTGGAGGTACTAGTGTGAACGCATGGTTTTCAACATATACACGTAGAGATATAGAAATACAGATGTAAGTGTGTGTGTGTGTGTGTGCGTAAGTATATGATGCATATAAATATATGCATATCTATATATGTACACATATGTGTTCTCTAGCTCTGTCCACTAAAAACAGTCTGTAACACCCCAATAGCAAGAAAACACCTAGTGCCCAGATCTTGGCCTCTAAATACCATTTTACACTAAAGGAAACAGGGCGCCTTGGGGCGGCCGGATGACTCAGTTGGTTAGAGCGCGAGCTCTGAACAACAGGGTTGCTGGTTCGATTCCCACATGGGCCAGTGAGCTGCGCCCTCCACAACTAGATTGAAAGACAACGACTTGGAGCTGATGGGCCCTGGAGAAACACACTGTTCCCCAATATTCCCCAATAAAACTTAAAGACAAAAAAAAGTTTAAAAAAGAAAAAGAAACAGGGCACCTTGAAGAAATAACTGATTGCAGGGCTGGGGCAGATAAACTAGGAGTACAAGAGCTTAAACATCTTATTGTACCAGAAAGTAAGATAGAACTCAAAGATGGGGATATGTCAAAAGGACAAAAAGCCAACCTGAAAAGATTCTTATTGGCAACCTGGAGACCAAATTTGAGTATAAAAATATATAATGACAGTAATGAATCATAACTCACTGACTTAAATAGGAAAATGCAAGTCAGTACAGATACAAATAAATGAGTAAGTTGAAAGCTTTATGAGGAACAGGTATTGCCATAGTATGAAAGCAACTCCCTACCAAATACTTATGTAATTACAAAGGGAAAGGAATCACCCCACAGTGGAGAAGCCTGGCAGGTACCAAAGGGAACATCAGCATGAATGTGACAAACTGAAATTGAGAGCCACCTGCTAGGACACAATGAGAACAGAGCACCTCCACTGTGACAGTCCAGGCAAAGAGCTATAATCTGAATCTAAAATGAGCAACATCAGACAAATCTAACTTTTACAAAATCACTGGCCTTTGATATTCAGAATCACCAAGGTCATGCATGAGAGTTCCGGAAAAATTAAGGCATTTTCCCAGATTAAAAATGACTAAAAAGACAGGACAACCAAATGCCACGTGTGATTAACTGGCTCCTTTTGTTCTAAAAGACCATGAAACAATTGGTGAAACTTGAATAGGGTCTGAGGTAGACGGTAATAATGGATAACTGTTAATTTCCCGATTTTGATGGTTATATTGCGCTTCATAGAAAAACATCCTCATTGGAGGAAATGCACGCTGAAGTGTTTGGAGGTAACCGGGCATCGGATTGGCAACTTTTTTTCAAATGGTTCAGGAGAAAAAAAGTTCTTATAATATTGTATATGATAGTTTTACAGTCAACTTAGTTAGGCTTTGGCTCCAGTTAGTCAATCAAACACTAATCTAGGTTGGCTGTGAAGGTATTTTATAGGTGTGGTTAAGATCTACAATCAGTTGACATTAGTAAAGGAGATTATCTTTGATAATCGGGGTGTGCCTCCTCCCCTCAGTTGAAAGGCCTTAAGAACAAAAGTGAGGCTTCCCAGGGAAAGAAGAAATTCTGCGAGACTGCATCCTCAGCTCCTGCTCACAAGTTTCCAGCCTGCTGGCCTGCCCTACAGAGTTCAGACTTTCCAGCCCTCAAAATTAGGTACTAAGTCATACATGTATGTGTATGTATGTATGTATGTATATTCAGTGTATGTAAGTACATATATTCAACGTGTATATATAATATAGAGAGAGTGCCAAAAAAATGTATACACATTTTAAGAAAGGAAAAAAACTATTAAAATTGTAATACTCAATACATATATACTGGTAACAAAAGATGAATCCAAGTCACGTGTGATTTCTGCAATGACAAGAGATGCTCAAAGTGGTTCCCATCAGCGTCCAGACACTTCTGATTACAGCAAAATATTGCTTGAGCAACGTTAACCAAAGTGTCCTCTTGTATACACTGTTTTGGCACCCCTGGTATACACATATATATAGAATATAGAACCCTGACTGATACACTGTACTTGCAACTTTTCTATAAATGTGTTTGTTTCAAAATAAAAATAATTAAATTTCAAATATACCTTCTTCCATTTAGTTCTAACAATAACATCTGTGAAAGTCCCAGGTTCTGACATGCTAGTTAACGTTGAACTATTAAATGTTTTGAAATAGTTTTGTCTGTGTACTACCTGAAGTCACCTTGCACATCACCAGTGATTTAACTAACACGTTTGGGAAACACCAACACAACCCCAAAACCGACTGCACCCAATGTGCCAATCCTTTTTTTCTGGTACATAAAGAGTATTCAGTGAAGGCTGGCTAAACTGAAGAGTGGACATCTTACTTGCTCACCATCGCCTCCTCATCAGACCCCTGAATCATAAATTAAAATAAACAGTTTCTGAGGACCTCTTCCGGTTCTCACGGAGCTCTGGCTGGGTGTGCTGGCCTCTCCTAGGTGACAGGTCCTGTCTGCAGGATACTACCTCTCCCTGCCCTCTCTCTGGCATTTCCTTTCAGTCATTCCCTGTGCTGGCTTCTCTTTTCTCGTGCTCTGAAATTTCAAAGCCTCACCATGACTCAGTTAAGGACCCTACTTTTCTGATATTCACCCTCTTAAGGAATGGAAGGGCAGTTTCAATTAGACTCTACCCTGTACATGTATGGTATTTTTTAAACTCAGCCCGTACCTCACGAGGGGTCATCTCAAGTCATTCACCCGGGGGAGGCACACCTACTTGAACATCTCTAACACTTGCCAACAGTGAGCTATGCTGGACTGATTTCTTTTACATGCACTATTTATTTCCCATCTAAAAAAAAAAGCATCGCAATGCCTCTTCCCAAGGACCTAGGAACACAGCAAACGCAACAGGCACCCAGTAAGTGTGCACAGACAGATGAGAGTGTTAGGAGGGTGAGAGAGCATCTCCCACTCGTCTCTTTCAGATGATTTGCCACGTCCTGTCATTTTTCCTTTCTGTGAAGTTGCTCACACTGCATTCCAAAACACAGGCTCCATCATTCTAGGGCTCTGACAAACAGCTTCCTGCCGTCCGCTACTTCTTTGATTGGAGGCCACACGAAGTCTTCAGACTCTGAAGACTTCAGACTCTGAGGTCTTCAGACTCTGATCCCAACTTCCTCCTTCCAACAGCCAAATGATCCCCAACCATCTCACATAACAAACTGCCATTCCAAAAACTGGTTTGGGGGGAAATGGTGAATTACCATTGGATGGGTACAGTTTCTATTGGAGATGACAAGTTCTAGCAATGGATAGCGGTTGTGGTTGCACAACACTGTGAATGCACTGATACCAACGAATTGTAGCTTAAAAAAATGGTTAAAATGATAAATTTTATGTTATGTATATTCTGCCACAATAAAAATAAGGTTCTTGAGATTTCCCACCAATTACCCCCATCCCGCCCAAATGTCCTCATTTCTCCCCATTCTCCAGTCTATTTGTTATAAACCACTAAAAAAAACAAAAACCTCTAGCACTCAAACCTCCACAAGTCACACACACCACACTTCAACCTGGCACACTCGTTACTTCTCTCTGCCCAGAACCTACTCAGACATTCACTCTCAGCAGTGTGAACGTTCCCTAACTCTCCCTGGCTCACCCACATCTCTCCTCACTCCATTGTTCTCAAATTTGCTAACTGCTCTACCTCCTGTGATGTTTTAGCTGGTAAGCGCCTGCTTTATATATATAGTATGTGCGTGTCTCCTCTGCTTTCCAAGGTTGTTTTTAAACCCTGAACCTCATAGCCGTGGAGCTTCAATTCCTGATGCAGGCTTCCCACGGAACCGGGTACATTATGAGACACATGATGTGTACTCAAATGTCTGTAACTAATAAATTACTCTCTGAACTCCAAGGCTGATGGCCGTCTCTCTAGAAACACGGCAAATGAATCAGTATGTCTGGAGTAGCAGCCTTGTTGAAAAGAAAGAAAAATACCACAACCTTAAAGATACCTTCGTACCTGCTCTCAAACAAGCAACTCCGTAGCCACATACCATTTTATTTCATTTCTTCAAAGGCCTGTTTTGAAATCAAATATACATGCCCATAACACAAATATATAAAATGTGTTCAAAAGCAAATGCTCAAATGCTGACTCACCCCATAATAGGCTCTCGCTAAGTCCCCAGCTGACACCCATGAAAGATCGTCTTAAACTCATTAATGAAAAGGCCAAGTTGGTTCTGGATAAAATACAACTATAAAAACATGATGGAGAAATCCAGGGGAGCTTGTGAGCCTTCAAATGAGTCAGTGTCAATTCAAGAAGAGCGAAGAATGGGAGAGACTTTTCTGCCCATGCCACCGTAGTTAACTAGAGTCCCAGGAAAACGTGCTTGATCCCAGATGTCAGTTCAGCAGATGACTGTCTCCACAATGAACATTCTGGTACAGAAAGGGAAAAGAGTGTGATGCTAAAACGCGCCTACCTGCTCCTGGGCCAACAAGGCCTTCTTCTTCATGACTTTCATGGCATAGATGTCGCCAGTTGCTCTCTCTCTTACCACCTGCACTTGGGCAAAGTGTCCACAACCTACCAGGCTTCTGACTTCAAAGTCCTTTGCCGAAGGCTGGAGCTCCTGTAACTCAGCTATGGTGTCGGAATCTGCAAAAGATGCAAGAGTCACCCCCAGGTAAATGCTTCAAATAAAAGCATCTTTGAAAGCCAAAAAAGAAAGATGTGAGGATTCGTATGTCTTCCCTCACTGTCAAAAGACATTTAGTCACTTTCTCATCATCGTGAACAATTATAAAATCAGCACAAACGTGTTTTTTATATGTTAAAATTAAGGGCTCCAGAAATTCTAAAGCAGTTTCCATGGCAGCTATAATTTAAATCTGTAGACTTGGAAAATAGGGGAAGGAGAATACAGATCATGCTTTTCTTCCTCCTCCCTGAAGGCTGCAGGGCAGCATTTGGTCCAAGATGCTAATCCACATGTAGACGGGTTTACGATGAAACATAAGCAACATGATTCCCATCTCAATCAGCTTTGGAGTTAGTTGGTTTCCAGATCATTTTTTTTTTCTGACTACATGTGTTCTCTGCTCAGTTTTCTCCAAGTATCTTCTTTTAACTCCCTTGGATTGTGTCACTACAGTAAGGCCTTCCTTGCCTTAATATGTGGCAGTGCTGGGCTGGCCCAGCTGGTGGTTCAGGCAGTTGGAGCGCTGTGCTCCTAACGCCAGGGTCGCCAGTTCGATTCCCACATGGGCCAGTGAGCTGTGCCCTGGCGACCAACTGCCTCAGCGGGGGAAGCACAAGGCTCATCATACCAGTTGGGGCAGGGAACTGTGTCCTACACAACTAGACTGAGAAACAATGGCTAGAACCAGAGGGGGGGAGGAGGTGGAAGAAAGGGGAGGAAAAAATTATGTGGCAGCTACAAAAAAAAAAAAAAAAAAAGCCTCAGCCCAAAGAACTAAATGGAGCCCTGACATTTGCTCTGCAGAGGTGACACATCATACATCTTGAAGGGTTTGCAACTACCTTTTCTTAACATATAGTCTTAAACCTTTTCCCTAGTGTAATCTTTCCATCGGTGTCTTAGTTTGCTTGGGCTATTATAAGGTAGTCACAAGGTGACTTAAATAACAGGCATTTATTTCTCATAATGCTAAAGGCTGGGAAGTCCAAGATCAAGGCGCTGGCAGATCCAGCTCCTGGTGAGGGCCCACTTCCTGGCTTACAGCCAGCCACCTTCTCACTGTATCCCCATGTGGCAGAGAGAAAGGGAGCGCTGGTCTCTCTTCCTCTTCTTGTAAGGACATTAAGCCCACCTTGGAAGCCCCCCCGCTCAGCATCTCATCTAAATCTAATCACCCCCCAAAGGTCCCACCTCCAATATGAGCCCATCGAGCGTTAGAGCCTCAACACATGAATGCGGGCGGGACACAAACATTCAGTCAGAGATCCTCAATGTATGAAGTATGGATGAAATAAATGGATGGCAGATTTGGAATCTCAACATATATTTTTTAACACTTTAAGAACACTAGGCTGGGGCATCACTGGATATGCAACAACTCTGGCAAGACTGGAGGGGAGCCGCTGTGACTGACGAAAAAACTAATTCAGTCCTTCACATTATAGGGAAACTGCACTGCATACAGGGGTTACACTCCAAAGGAAGATAAGAAAAACATCATCAAAATTCCTGGAGAATCCCTCAGAAAGGTGCCACCTTCAATCCCAGATGGACGGTGGAGTCGTCCAGGCACGGAACAGATCACTATTTCCACAGGTTGGGCACCAGAGAGGGTTGAAAACTGCATTCTGGAGTTTCACTCAGCTTGGCAAGTTGTTCAGACAATGTCAGGGACTGAGTCCATCCAAGGGGAAAGTCATTTCACACCCAGAGTCATCGAGTGACATATTGATGAATTAGCCAATGCAAACGCAATTGTTGTTACCCACCCCGTTTCTCTGGTGCCTGGGTGGAGATGAATTCACTTGGACCAAAGGCACAGATGACGAACTCTGCTGCAGTCTTCCCACCCACAGGCCACACCTCTCACCTAAAAACACCCTCCTTTGGTCCCTTGGAGAATCAGGCCAGAGTGGTCAACAGACCCCCATGAATTCACCACTGTGACCACTGTGAATTCAGTGACCACTGTGAAAAAAATAAATCTAGCACGCCTCTATGGAGCATTCCATGCAGAAGCAAAATTGAACGCTGCGCAATATTTTCCTTTTAACCTGACATCACAGTGCCAAGCCCCATCTCTCTTCCCTGTCCCCTTCCAAGTTTCTTTCAGATCAAGCATTTGAGTTTTGAATTATAATTCCACACATACACTGGCTTGCAACTCTCTGGGTTGAACCAATTTCATTACTGCTCGCACACAAGGCCAATCACTCGATTCTGTTAGGCCTTGGGCCGCCAATTCGCTTATAGCACTTGCCCAACTTACCACCTTTGGGTCTGTCACTGCCAACCAGCATGGCTCTCAATCACCCAGGTATTCAAACTACTTACAGGCAAAAACCACCACAATACTCTCACAATTCTGAGAAAGCATTCCAAATCTCAGTGTCTTTTTCCAAAGGCTTTGAATTATTAAGATAAACAGGTGAGATACTAAACTCACGTCTATGACTATTAAAATTAAAAAAAAAAAAAAAAAACCTTCACAACTTCCCTCCATACCAGCAGCTGTTGTGTCTCTAAAACCACATCACCCTTCATCCCTGCACATTGTTACAGCATGGAAAGCTTAATGGGTGCTGAATATTGAGGTGGAGATAGACTCAAAGCACTGTAATGAAATGCAGTCACAAAGAATGACCTTGTCAGATAAGGGCAAGGTCAAAACATAAGACGCAGAGGGCAAAAGCCAACACAGCTGAGTGCATTGCTTACTTTTTGAAACTCAGTAATTCAACATTTCAACTTCTAGTAATTCATGCTTCACAGAAACAGTAGCACATGTGCTCGGAAAAGATACATATGAAAATGCTCTAGGTGGTGGTGGGGGCTCTAGAAGAGGGTAAACAGGATCTGACATATGGTGATGGAAAGAGAACTGACTCGGTGGTGAACACACAATGTGAGATATAGATAATGTATTACAGAATTGTACACCTGAAATCTATGTAACTTTACTAACAATTGTCACCCCAATAAACTTTAATTTAAAAAAACAAAAATGCTGTGATGAGCAGAGCTTATAACAGAAAAATAATCAGAAACAACCTAAAGGTCCATCAACAGGAAAGTGGAACCAACCTAAAAATCCACCCACATAAAAGAATATTAGGCACATGCTTAAAGAATGAGGTAGCTCGGGCCTGCCTGGTGGCTCAGGCGGTTGGAGCTCCGTGCTTCTAACTCCGAAGGCTGCCAGTTCGATTCCCACATGGGCCAGTGGGCTCTCAACCACAAGGTTGCCAGTTCAACTCCTCGAGTTCCGCAAAGGACGGTGGGCTCCGCCCCCTGCAACTAAAATTGAACATGGCACCTTGAGCTGAGCTACCGCTGAGCTCCCGGATGGCTCAGTTGGTTGGAGCGCGTCCTCTCAACCACAAGGTTGCCAGTTTGATTCCTCGAGTCTCACAAAGGATGGTGGGCTGCGCCCCCTGCAACTAGCAACGGCAACTGGACCTGGAACTGAGGTGCGCCCTCCACAACTAAGACTGAAAGGACAACAACTTGAAGCTGAACGGCGCCCTCCACAACTAAGATTGAGAGGACAACAACCTGACTTGGGGAAAAAAAAAGGCCTGGAAGTACACACTGTTCCCCAATAAAGTCCTGTAAAAAAAAAAAAGAATGAGGTAGCTCAATCTCCACTAGAATATATATTCTTTAAGGGCAGGGATTTTTATCTGTTTTGATCACTACTGTAAACCCAGTACCTAAAACGGAACCTGGCACATGGCAAGTGCTCCATAAATATTTGTTGAGTAAATATACGGCTAAGTGAGCAAAGCTGGTGGCAAAACATTACACACATTTGCAAACAATAATATAAACGGAGCCACTTTAAAATGGAGCTGGAGTTGCCATGCCAGAGAAACTGCCTTGCATGTCTTACGTCTCAAATCTTTGGAATGTTAACACAGGGCAAAATAACCTTTGGACTGTTTGCAAAAATAACAAAAAAGCAGTTGTTATGACTACGGGACTGATGACTTCTGGACTGAAAATTAAAAACATTATTTAGAATTAACATCACTATATTATGTTATCTGCACCAATAGAAATGCCTTCCCTTCCCTTTCTCATAAATATCCCTTGGCTTTGTCTCCTAATCAGAACTCTTTGGGCTTCTGCCTGAATCTGTGCGTCCCAAATAGCTATTCTTATTGATTTCAAATAAACGCTTCTCTCTCATTTTGAAAGGCCTTTTTATTTTGATGTTAACACATATGATCCATTTTGTGTAAAATTAAACAAGCGTAACATTAGAACATGCACGGAAAAGGGCTGATAAACGCTAGAGGTAGTTGATTGTTACACAGGGATTCACCATTCTACTCTCTTTACCTTTAGATACCGTGTTTCCCCAAAAATAAGACCTAGCCAGGTAATCAGCTCTAATGTGTCTTTTGGAGCAAAAATTAATATAAGACCCAGTCTTATATAATATTATGTAAGACCGGGTCTTATATTATACCCGGTATTATATTATGTTATGCTATGTTATATAATATTATACTATACTATATTATACTATATATACTATACTATAGAATACTACACTATACTACATTACATTACATTACATTACATTACATTATATTATAGACCCAGTCTTATATTATAGTAAAATAAGACCAGGTCTTATATTAATTTTTGCTCCAAAGACACATTAGAGCTGATTGTCCGGCTAGGTCTAATTTCCGGGAAAACATGGTATGTTTGAAAATTTCCATAATAAATATTTTATAAGGACAAAAAAAATTGTAATACTATGCACCAAACTATTAACAGTGGTTATCTCAGACAGGTAAGATTTTGAGGGATTTTCTCTCACTTTGACCTTTTATATTTAACATTGTATTATGTTTACAATTAAGGGGAAAGAACTCCTCAAAGTTATAATTTGCCCACAAGTACGGAAGTTGGGAACATAGTGAGGCTCTTACTTAAGGTGAAGGTAACTGAAACAGGGGAGACTTCCAGCTACTGTCGAATCACCAAGAAAAGCCCAATTTGGATAATTATCAACACTTTTCTTTGCATATTTTAACATATCACTTGCTGTTTACTGTTTCACACAAATTATGAGATGCTGTGCATAAGGTTTGGCCGCTTATTTTGTTCACTTAGGAATATAGTCAGTCAACCAATATTTATTGTGTGCCAGGCGCTGTTTCAGACACTGGGGATAGAACAGTAATTAAGAAACAAAAATTCCTTCCCTAGTTCCCTGCTAGCTCCCTGCCCTCCCTTGGCCCAAGCTCCGGGCACCGCTTCAGGGCTATACTCTCTGTCTCATTTCCTCCAATGGTCCCCAAAGAAAATCTCCACCTCTACAACAAGATTCAAAAAATTTAGGTAAAAGCAGTAGTTGGACCCTTCTTCCCCTGGGAAAACAAAACTTACTTTCCAAAACAGAAACTCAAAAGGGGGCCGGTGGAGAAACTCATACGAATATAATCACCCTTTTTCAATCATAGTCTCTCAACTATACTCTCCAGGAGGCCTCTTCAAAAATATGTAACAGTTGCTTGGAAGAGAATTCTAGTGGAAAAATCTACATTTCACCAAGCCCAGCCAACTGATTACTGCAAGAATCTAGAAGATCCACTGCTAAGGTAACCAGAGGGCAGACAAATGAAGGTGCCTGTAGATGGCTTGATAAATTAGTCTGTCACATAATTTCCCTTCCCCTCCTACTCTCTATTTGAGAATTTAAATATTCAAGAAAATAAGGTGGGAGTTTATTCAAGAAATAGCCCAGGTATACTTTAAAGTTAAAAATACAATATATGTTAACATTGGTGAGGTTTACGGCTATCATTGTCAGGTTAACTATTTACTGAGTACCTCTATGCACCAGGCAACATAAGCTGGGTCTGTGTACTAACTCATTCAATCCCTATACGGCCTTATTAGATATGCATTTTTCCCCATTTCGCAGATGAGGAAACAGAACAGACAAGGTTCACACCTACATACCTACAGTCACTGTAGTGGACATACACTGATTTTTATCTACTCAAAACTCCCAGCTCCTTTGGGAACTTGCACATGCCCCACCCCGTGAGGTCCTGGTAATAACCGTGCCCTGAAATCCTGGGCACCCAGATGAAGCCGATCACATTACCTCACATCCTGGCCCAGTGACTGGTCAAAGGGTGGGCAAATGACCCCAAGCAGAGCCAATCAGAATCTTTCCTGAGACTGATTAATATAAATAGCGGAACATAAATGTTGCCAGTCTCCAAAGCCGGTGCCCAGTGAGCCATGCCTCCTGGAATTTATGCTCCTGTATAGTTAGTTCCCTGGCACATGGAATCTCGGCAGCCCCATGACTCACTTCAAACAATGGAATGCAGCCAAAGAGATCCTATGTCCCTTCCAAGCCTAAGCCCTAAGGAGGCTGGCCCCTTCTACTTTTATGCTTTTGGAAACCCTGAGCTGCCACGTAGGCAGTCTAGACATCTCTGCTAGAGAAACCACACACATCAGGGATCGGCAAGCATTTTCTTAGGGGGCCAGACAGTAAATACTTTAGGCTCTGTAGGCCTCAAGGTCTCAGTCACCACTACTCAAATGCCATTGTACTGTGAAAGCAGCCACAGGCCGTGCCAAAGCAGCCACAGGCCAAGCCGAAACAAGTGGGAGTGGCTGTGTTCCAGGAAAACTTTGTTTACATAGCAGACAAGCTGCAGTTGGCTGATCCCTGATGGAGAGACCACAGAGAGGAGCCACAGATAGTAAGAGGCCCTGAGCCTTCAGGAGAGAGAAAGGCCCCAGAATTCCAGCTGAGCCCTGGCTTCCAGCCAACATGTGAGACAGCGGGTGAGCTGTCTTGAACATTCCAGACCCGGAGAGACCCTGGGGACTGAGATCTTGGCAACATCACAAAGAGCAGAGGAATCCTCAGCTGAGCCGAGTCAACCCGCAGAATCATGAGAGGTACTACAATGATCATCATTTAAGCCACTCAAGTTTAAGGTGGTTGGTTACACTGCAAGGTTGTATAAAGCAGGGTTCCCCAAACGTGGCACTACTGATGCTTTGGACCCAATATTTCTGTTGTGGAGGACTGTTCTGTGCACTGTAGGATGTTTAGCAGCATCTCTAGCCTAACCCATCAGATGCCAGGGGCAACCCTTCTCACCAGGTTTTGGCAACCAAAAATGTCTCCAGACATTGCCAAGTATCCCCAGGGTGCAAATTCACCACTGGTTGGAAAACACTGGTGTGAGGTAAAAGAATATAAAATTGGGGTACCAGCAGCCAACTTCCCCACCATGTAGAAGTCAAGCAAAGTCAAGAACAGGGTACGGGGAAGGGCCAATTTATGACTTTTATCGGCCCGAGCCACTTTTGCTTTCATCAGCCCCTTCCTGCGTTAAAAAATCAATCAATCAATCAATCAATTTTATGACTCCAGTGGCAAAAAGGTGAATATAATCCAGAACCATTACATATTATTTCTACATTCATGTTTCTTATGATTATAAAATAAATTACAAGTAAACTAATTAAAATAAAATAAATGTATTAAAATTAAATATTATGGGACCTAAGCCTGTGCCCCCTGTGCCTAATGGATAAGTCTACCCTGAGTGACTAGAAGGCTGGGCCAGAGGACATTATTTCAGTCCCTGGAAGCAGCCATGCCTAAAGTTAACCCACCCCTGGATTTCTCAGTTTCGTGAACCATAAATTCAACTTTTTACCTTACCTAGTTTGAACTGAGTTTCTGTCACTTATAATGAAGGGGACTGACTTACCTGGTCTCCCAGCTACAACAGGTGAAACCTGACCTTGCAGCTGGGTCTGTCTAAGAGCACAGTTCTTACCTGCTGCCACCAGCCACGAACTCATTCTGCCTCTGGCATCTTTCCAGTTTTCTCTAGCGAGATAATTTTCCAAGACAAAGTTCTCCCAACTTACACTTCCGGACAAAGTTGCTCACATGCTTAATCTTCATCAGAGCAGGCTGACTGCATTCTTCAAAGAGAACAAAGAGGGCATCTAATATCCCTTCTCGGGAAAGAGGAGACATCTGCTGTTGAGTCAAAAAGGGTGGTTTCCCCTAAAAGCAGCAAACAGCAGATGGAGACACTGTCAATAATGAAAAGCTTTGATCAATAACATCCACACAGAGTACATTACACGCCACCAGCTCGACTAACTGCTCACGACACACACTAACAGCACAATTCTGTGGCTTCATTCTTTAAAGAGACACCAATTGACAGTCATTTAATTTATCACTTGTACTATTCCATTACCGTGGGTTTCTTTCACCAGCATCTGGGAAGCAAAACTTCACAAACACGCCATACATTAGAGAAGGCCCTTCATTCTTAATGGTCTCAGGCTCTCGGGAACATTTACTCTGGACCCTGCTGGTCCTGACATGTCTCCACAATAGGAATCAACGACTGCCACTTCTTTCATGTGTGCCCAGATGTTTATTAATATAGCTGCAGTTTCTTCAATTCAATGAGACAATCTAGACTAGTATGAATGGAGTGACTACACTAAAGCTGAATTTATTCATGATCTGCAACAACAATTGCAAACTGACAGACTGTAGCTAGCCCACAAACATGTTTCATTTGGCATGTAGTATTTAAAATAATTTGGGTTATCTGCCAATATTGAAAAATCAGATTTCACCAAAATGGGGCGGGGAGGAGACAGAGTTCTAAAGCACTGGCGGATCTAACAACATCGCCCCACACTCCTGTCTAGTGACTTTGAACTACAGGTACGTAGCGCTGCCCCTCTGGGTAGAGAATGTGTTCTGCATTTCACTGACTTGCAGTCTTCCATCTGGTCCACCTGACTCATTTGTACTCTCTGCCTGGCCCCCAAAGACATGAGTTTGCAATCCCTGGTCTGGAACAATGGCTCCAGGTGTCAGGCCATGGATTATGTAGGTCTCTCTGCAAACATGGCCACCAATTGTTCCTCCAACTCTGAAGGTACTTGCTGCTTCTCCATCAAGACCTGAAGCCTATTTCCCCTCCCGTTGAATCTGTGACTTGCTTCAACCCACAGAATGTAACTCAGGTGACACTGTGCCAGCTCAGTATGGAGCCCTTAAGAAGTCTGGCAGCTTCTGCTTTTGCTCTTTTGGGAAGCCAGCCACCATGTAAAGAAGCTTGGGCTAGACCAGGGGTCAGCGAACTATAATCCATGGGCCAAATCTGGCCTGCCACCTGTTTTTATAAATAAAGCTTTATTGGAACACAGCCACACTCATTAATTTATATACTGTCTATGGCTGCTTTTATGCTATGATGGCAGAACTGAGTAGATGCAACAAAGACCGTATGGCCTACAGGGTCTAAAATACTTAATTCATAGAGAAAAAAATGGGTAAGATTTACTGAATAATGAGAACCTCATAGAGAAGAGGAATTGGGTGGAAGACCTCTGAAGTGCCCCAGACAGCAGTCAGCACCCAGATGTTCTAGTCCTGGCCTGGCTCCCAACTCAATATGGCCCCTTGAGAGACCCCAGCTGATGTCACAGGGTGGAGCATACGTTAAATCCCGCCAACCCACAGAATCATAAGAAAAAAGAAATCATTGTTGCTTGAAACTTTGTGAGTCATTTGTTACACAGCACTGGATAACAGAAATTGACTGGCTACATTTAAATATAGAGAACAGGAGAACTTAAAAAAAAAGCAGATTCGCTGGTCCTATCCCCAACCTACCAAATTAGAATTTTCCAGTTTGTAACTTGGAATCTGTTTTATTAACAAGCTTCCCAAGAGAGTCAAACCTCAGCCAGGTTTGTGAAGCACTGGGTCACAAGTGCTTCCACATTTGACAATGCCATCATATCTGTCACTTTACAGTTCTGCCACTAACTCAGACAAATAAGATTATTTGTTTCTTCTATTCTTTAATAAGTGTAGACTCACTAGATCAGCAGTTCCCAAATACAGTAATGATTCTTAATAGTCTCCAAGTCTGCTGTGAAATGAGAAAAAAATGAACACTACATAATGACTCTTTTATAAAGCTAAATGTATTCAAATTTAAAATCGTCCCTTATTCTGAAATATCCTTCCTTCCTTGGTGTTTCTTAAAATGTTATTTCTTTATGAAATAAAAAGACCAGAAGATAATAGGTTTTTCTTTTTGTCTGTTTGGTTTTTTTATATACTTTACTTGGTAAAATAAAAAGTTGGCAAACCTAGGTCAGCCCAGCAAATTTGTGAAATTTTACTGGCTCAAAAATCTAAAAGTGCCGGTTTGCTCAGTGGTTAGAGTGCAGTGCTCATAACACCAAGGTCACAGGTTCAATTCCCACATGGACCAGTGAGAAACAACGGCTTGAGCTTCGAGCTGAGCCGCCAGTAGGCGGTCAGTTGGCTCAGTGGTTAGAGTGCAATGCTTATAACACCAAGGTCTCCGGTTCGATTCCGACATGGGCCAGGGACTTGCACCCTCCACACCTAGATTGGAAACAACGACTTGACTTGGAGCTGATGGGTCCTGGAAAAACACACTGTTCCCCAATATTCCCCAATTAAAAAAAGTTAGAAACAAAAAAAATCTAAAAGTCTGCCAACCACTGACCTAGAACTACCACTGGCCTAGAGCTTGTTGGGAATAACTATGAAGTAGAAACTGAGACCAGTCTAAAGTTTTCACCCAAATGGAAAACAAAATCACTACTCTATTAAAACCTCATTATAACAGCACTGTATGGGCAAAGAATAGTATCCTCCCTTGTTTACATTAAGCAAATGTTAGGTGTAAACTTTCCTGGGGGTGGGGAGGAACTCATTAAAAAAAGATGAATTGGGGATTTACCCACAATCCTTCCTGTTATGACATTTAAATATAAGATACACTTAAACTGACATACACTGGCAGTGTTGCCCAATGGTTACAGGACTACCCTCTGGAGTCAGACAAACCAAAAATGAAGCCTGGCTCTGCCACTTCCAAGCTGCATGATCCTGGGCGAGTCCTTGTCTCCCTAGGTATCTGTCTCCTCCTATTTAAAATGTAACTAAGGATAGTCTCTCCCTCTGTTATGAGACTGAAGAAAGATAATCAGGAACATGCTGGCTCTGTGCCCAGTACATTGGAAGCCACAGTTAGTCCATAATCAGCACATAATAAGCCCTTAATAATTCTGCAATAGTTGGGAAAGTTTTGGAGTAAAACGATAAAGGTGCTAAAAAATGGAAGCACTCTAGTCAGTTAAGGTTAGAGACAGACTATTTATTTGTGAAAAGTATCTCATAACTTAAAATGGCAATGGGGACAGTTCCACAGAACCACCTAAGCTTTCAATCTGTCTTCATCCTGATCTGTTTGACCATTTCCCAATACAAATATTTTGACAAAAAATGGCATCAAGAACATATTCGTATGTATCATATGCAGGTATCCTATGTAAATACTTTCCTAAATATACTCATTGCCAACTGAACATAAATTTATTGTTATTATAACTAATACCATTACTATTTCTACATTTAGTAGAAATAATAGTTCCCATTTATAAAGGGCTTACCAAGAATGGGCAAGGAGCTAAATGCTTTACTTGGATTGTCTCATTTAATCCTCACAACAATCCTGTGAGTTAGGTGCTATAACCTGGATTTTAAAGAGTGGCAAATGGATTCAGAGGTGACAAGTGACTCACACCAGGTTACACAGCTAACAAGTGCTACAGCCGGGATTCAAACCTAAATCATCACCACTATCTATGTCGTCCCCCAGACTTATACACTCGTAAGTCAAACAAGAACTGTGTTCCATCTACATCGGACAAAAGAATTAGAAATCTACTTGGAAATAATCTCATGATATTAAGTTTTAATAGTACTGGGGTGATGGAAATGTTCTTAAGAGGAATATGGGTTTCACAAGCGTGGTATTATCAAAATTGGTTTTGTTTTTTTACTCTAAAACATAAACACCTCTTGAATGAAAAATAAATAGGATTACACCTACAGAAATTTTAGTCAAAAGAGTACCTTTGGTCTTTCGCCTTCTTTCTTTAATAAAAAGACAAACTTTTGTACAGAAGTATAAAGTGTATGAAATGATTTTAAAAAAAAAGATCTCCCTTCAAGAGCTAGTTCGGCTGTCTACTCCTTTCTGCACAATAGCTCCTTTTTCCAATATTACCAGGGCATATAAAACACCAAATGGGATTTCTCCTAGATTAGCCTCAGTCCTATAATAAAAGCAAAGGTAAGTGTCAAGGAGATGCCAAGGAAATAAACTCAGGTGAGCAGAGTTGGCAGCCTGTTACCTGGAAGAAAAGATTCAGTCTGGAGGCCCGGCTGGCAATGGGCTCCGCTGTACCAGTGTCCGGCAGATTCCGTGCTCCATACTTGAACTTCAACATCTCCCCACCAGTGCTGAAGGAAGATAGGAGAAGGTCAAGTGTATAATGCCAATTTGAGGAGGAAGGGCTTGAGAGATCCTGCTTTCCCTCAATATATCAGGATATGGAGGTAAAGATCCTCCAGCACACAGATCTTTGGAAAGCTCAGTCTGGCGATGGAGATTAAAAACCAAATTTTTATTCACTGTAACAGGAGGTGACACATTTATCTGACATACTCACAAGTTTGTTTATTTTCTGCCTCCCACCCTTCGAATGTGAGCTCCACTGGGCAAGGATTTTTATCCTTACATAGTGGGTACACACACAGCCTGGCACATAGTAAGCGCTAACAGTTTTTGAATGAATGAATGAAAACAAGCAAATTACATAATATGTTGGAAAATAAGTGCTAGGGGGTTAAAAATTTTTTCAGCAAGGTGAGGGCAATTGGGGCGTATGGCAGGGGGTGTACACGCAATTTTTTACAGTGTAGTCAGAGTAGACTTCACTGAGAAAGTACAACATTTGAACCAAGACCTGAAGGGGTGAGCAGCAAGCCTCGCTGCTATCTAGAGAAAGAAAAGTACCCCAGGCAGAGGGAACAGCCAGAGCTAAGGTGCTGAGGCAGGACTAGGCCTGCTCTATCAACAGCAAGGATACCAGGGAGCTGGAACAGAAGCAGGAAGTGATGGATGGATAAAAGACTACGAAGATACTAAAGTAAATTGTTATGGTCACACAGGTAATTAGCACCTGCCGGACTCCACTAGACAGAATGATGCAAGTAACGTTGACAGGAGACAGGGCAGAACACCACAGGCCCCCACCCAGCTTCAGAGAGAAACAATTCCTCCTGCTCCGCGCACCCTCCTGGAAGACCTTTCGGCTCTCGTGGGAGTGGGCGCGCGCACTACCAGCCTGGGAAGACCCTTCTGACGCCCGGTAGCCCTGGAGACGGGGCCGTCACCCTCCCCACTGCGGGAGGGAACACGAGATCGGTGTGGGTGGAGGGAGCCCTTCTCCTGGTCTTGCAGAGTGGGGTGGAGAAAAATTGGGCGTGGGGTGGGGGCTCAGACTCACCCTCAGAGGACCCGGCCAGTCTGAGCTCTGCTCCTCCCCGCGTCTCCCGCCGCCGCGTTTGAACCAGGGGCACGATGTGGGCGGGACCCAGCCGTATCTAAACCAATCAGAGTGTCCGTTCCTATGATGGACAACTATATCTCAGCCAGTCTCCCCCCACCAAGTCCTTAAAGGGACGGAGGAAATGAAAGGGAAAGCCAATCAAGTTGTTTCTCCCTTTGACTCATAACCAATGGGAAACAGAGAAGGGCAAACCCGGCAAGGCAGGTCTTGGAAGTTTGAAATTGGCGGTTAGGGAGGATACAGTGTTTGTGGACGCGTCTGTTCGTGTCTAAGATCCCTAGGGAAGTCGCCAGGGCGATGTCCCCGGCTTTCATAGCCACGATGAGGAAGATAGCCAGGCCTCTCTGCCTGGTCTTGTTCCTCAATTTTGGCTCAAGTCGAAGTACTTGCTACTTTGGTAAACCAACAGGTTCTGTGACACAGCTGAGGCAGCAAATGTTTTGAGCTTGAACTTCCACCTGCCTCCGCGATACCATCTCTGGGCTAACTGTCCTGCAACGAGTAGGTGAAGGTATTGAGACTGTCTGAAAGGATATTTTAAAATAAGTTAAAGGCAAGAGACTTAACAAACACTCCACGAAGGAGGAAATCCAAATGGCCAACGAACATACGAAAACGTGCTCCACCTCATTCGTAATCACGAAATAAGGAAGCCACAGTGAGATACAATAATATGCACCCAGATTAGGAAAAAGAAAAAAAGGGGCGGGGGGTGTCTGTTTCAAAGAAGTGGAGCTACACGCCTTCATACATAGCTGATGGGAGTGGAAATTAGTACAGTTTTCTAAAAAAGGAGTTTAACACTATTTGCTAAAATTGAAGACATGCACATTCTATGACTCACTCCTGGGTATTTACCTTAGAGAAACTCCTAATTATGTAGACTAGGAGACATGTACAAATAGTATTGTGTGGCAGAACGGCAAAAAAAAAACCAAATTGGAAGCAACCCTAATGTCCAGCAGTAGAAAGGATAATTTTCTATGTTGTGGTGCTTTCATACAGCAATGAAAAGGAATAAACGACAGAGACAGTGACATAATGTGTCTCAAAACAATGCTGAATGAAAGACATAAGACAATGAAGTATGATTTCATTAATGTAAATTTCAAAAGCAGACAAAACAAAACAATGTTGTTTAGGGAGGGATGTACATAAAGGTAGTAAAACCATAAAGAAAGCAAAAATCAGGATCATGGTTGCCTGGAGTTGGTAACCTTTCAGGGTGCGGCTATGATCTATTTCTTTACCTGGGTGGTAATAACATGCAGGTTTGTTTCATAATTATTAAATTGCATGTATATATGTTCTATTTAGGTATATAAAAATATTTAAGGAGGAGGCAGTCCCTTCCGATCCCTACACCAAATAGAACAGATGATGTGTTATCACAGTCACACATGCACACACACGTCAGTACAAAACGAAAGCTATAGACTTGTTTAATACAGTTTTTTCACCCAAACATAACTTGCTATTCATTCCTAGGACAGTAATGATAGCTACTATTTATCAAGACCCCCTACTTTCTTTCTCATGTACTTTATCTCATTTTCCTTACCACAACCCTGAGAGAGAGGAACTATAATCCATGTTTTACATAGTGAAGCAGAGAGTGGGGAAGTGACTAATCTTGAGTCAGTCATCTTTAGGTGGTGGGGCTGGGTTTGGAACTCCGGGACTATCTGATTCCAAATCCTTTGATCTACACAAAACCTGCTTCTCGGAAGACATTAGAGATTCTTCCAGCCCCTGCTTTTGTCATGATGCAAGGGCTGACCCAATCCAGAAAAACATATCAAAGTAAATGCTTCTAATGACATTTGATAAAAGTTTGAGGATGGCAAGGTGAGGAGAGACACAAAAAGAGCTGTAGCCAGTTTTTGTTGACTTGATATAAAGACTCTCAGGAAAGCTGTCAAGGTGAAGCTAGTCAATGCTTCTGCTGATTTTTCTAGTCCAACAAATCTGTTAGTTTCTGGATATCACAAATAGAAGCCTTTACCAGAATCTTGCAATTTATTCATCCTAAATTAGAACACAGTGCTAACAACCGTTTTGCGCTGTCCTGAATCCTGCCTAGATATCCTATTAATAATTTCCCATTAGAACAATTACTGGCCTTTGCAAAATCCTTGATGAAACAAGACAGGGAATAAACAACAAACAAAATGAATAAAGAAACATAAAGCAAAAACCACATGAACTCTACCACTTTTCTTTTAGGGGTAGTAACTGCAAGAAAGTGTCGGGGGGAAGAAAATAAGAATGGACCAATAGTGGCTGTGCCAATACTAAAAGGATAAGCCACTGCCAAACAGGATGAATTGTCATTAAAACCAGACTGATAGAAACCTTATGTTTCTTGCACAAAATCAAACAATGACCAATTGCATGCCGAACATGAATCCATGATGATTGCTGTGATGAAGATTCTGGAAGATCATCGTAACTGAGTCATAATGAAGGACATTATGATGTTCTTACATTTAATTATTCATTTAGTCAGAACACATTTATTGTGCCACACACTGGAGGTACCAAAATGGAAAGGACACCCACCTTGCCTGTTTTTGAAAAGCCGAGTATGGTGGGGAAATAGAGCTGTAAGCAAATAATTGTGAAATACTGTGATATGTTCCTGTGGCAGTGGAGAGACTACAGAGGGCTGTGGCAACCAAGGGACAGGTGGTGTGTGACAGCAAATACCCGAAATGTGAAAATTAAAGAAATGGGATTGCCCTCAGAGCGTTCAACTGGGAGATAACACAACCAGAGATATGCCAAGGCACCTTAAAGAGATAGGATGAATGATTACAAGACTCAGTGGGACATTAAGAATTGTACCATACCATCCTCCCAAAGGACAGAAAAAGAATCTGAGAAGCTAACCCCATTCTAGACATCAAGAGACAAAGCTATTCTGGTCCCTTCGGCAAGAAAGAGTTCCTCCAACTATTTTAGCTGCAGGCAACTTCGAAATAATAAAAATAATTACCACTCGCTGAGTGCTTTCTAAGAGCAAGCCATATCCCAGGTATTACCTGTTTCCCAAAATTATGTCCCCACAGCTAGTATGAGAGATACTTTCAGGTCACATACAAATGTCATTTTTTAAAATTATGTATTTTACTGTGTGTCAAGGGGAACTATTGCTAGGCCATCAAACCAGTTATTTCATAGATTATATCACTTGGGGTGAGGCAAAAAGAGGTAATTTAAGAAAAAAAATTGTAAGTGAATAAAGAAAATGTTAAGTAAACAGTCTAAGTGGTACAAAGATATAGCTTTTTAAAGCTCTTGAAATTTGAGAACCACACATCACTTAGCCTCTTTGAGCCTAAATTGACGTCTAGTTATTGTGACATGAAGAGCTAAGCAATGTGAAACACGCTTTGTAAAATCTAAAGCCAGCAACCCCACCGACTGAGAGAAAATATTGTAAATCGAAATCAAATGTCTGATAAGGGTCTAGTATCCAGAATATACAAAGAATTCTTACAACTCAATAATAAAAAGACAAATAACCAAATTTTAAAATATGCAAAAGATTTGAATAGACAGTTCTTCAAAGATACGCGAGTGTCCAATAAGCCCATAAAAAGATGCTGCACATCCTGAGTCATTAGGAAAGTGTTAATCAAAGCCACGATGAGATACCACCGCATAACCGCTAGGAGGGCTACAATCAAAAAGACAGCTGACACGGACTACTGGTGAAGATGTGAAAAAGATTGAACCCTCCTACACTGCAGGTGGGAATGTAAAATTATAGAGTCACTTTGGAAAACAGTTTGGCAGCTCCTCAAAAAATTAAACACCGAGTAACCATGTGACCCAACAATTTCACCACTAGGTACATACCCCAAGAGAAATTAGAACATAAAACCGCACAAAAACCTGTACACAAATGTTCCTAACAGCATTTGGCATTCTTAGTAGCACAAAAATAGAAACTAATCAAATGTCCACCAACAAATGAATGGATAAACAAAGGTGGTATATCCAAGCAATGGAATATTATTCTGCCATAAACAGGAATGAACCACTGACACACGCTACAGCATGGATGAATCTCAAACACATCATGCTCAGTGAAAGAATCCAGATGCAAAAGGCCACATATTACATGATTCCACTTGCATGAAATGTCTAGAAGAGGTAAATCCATTGAGACAGAAGGCAGACTAGTAATTGCCAGGGACTGGGAAGATGGAGGAATGAGGAGTGACTGCTAATGAGTAAGGGGGGGTGAAAATGTCCTAGAATTAGACAGCAATGCTGATAGTTACACAACTTTGTGAATATACTCAAAACCACTGACTTGTAAAGTGGAAGTGTGAACTTTATGGTATGTCAATTATCTCAATTTTCTAATGTAAAAAACTCTAAAATGAGTAATTAAATATGAAACGTCATTATAACTCAGGATTTCTCATCTTGGACAATACTGACATTTTGGTCCAGATAATTCTTTGTTGTAGAGCACTATCCTGGGCATTGTAGAATGATTAGGGGTATCCCTGGGCTCCACCTACTAGCACACACCCCCAGTTGTAACAACCAAAAATGTCTCCAAACATTGCCAAATGTCCCCTGGGGTGGGAGGCAAACTCATCCTGGGTTGAGAACTGTTGTAACTGTATGAAGTGAAAATTCCCAACAAATACATTAAATATACTTTATGTAAACCAACAGAGCTCACAAACAAATCCAAACACATTTTTCAGATTTTAAAGGTTATGAAAATTTTAACTGATTGTTACAAGTTTCATTCTGACACCATTACTTTTCCAATGTTTTGTCCAAGTTGGAATGAATCATTTCCTATCTATGTTTTTTTCCCCTTGTTTGACCTTAGACAAAGCTTCTAATAAGGAAAGATAAATTTTCAAAACTCAATTAAATGACAATTAGCCTTCCTGCCATTTGAATCGAGACAATTACTCTAGGATGCTTAGACCTGTCAGTTAATTATGTTTCTTCAAAAATGTTATAAAGGGCCAGCCCAATGGCTCAGGCGGTTGG
Organism: Rhinolophus sinicus; assembly: GCF_036562045.2. NCBI lineage: Eukaryota > Metazoa > Chordata > Mammalia > Chiroptera > Rhinolophidae > Rhinolophus > Rhinolophus sinicus. The sequence goes on along the minus strand of NC_133765.1, from coordinate 26,920,645 downwards.
AGCGCCGTGCTCCTAATGCCGAGGTCGCCAGTTCGATTCCCACATGGGCCAGTGAGCTGCGTCCTTTACAGCTAAGATTGTGAACAATGGCTCTTCCTGGAGCTGGGCTGCCATGAGCAGCCAGAGGTTGGTGTGGGCTGCCCTGCTGCCAGGAGCTGCCAGAGGCCAGTGTGAGTGGCCGGCAGCCGGCGAGAGCCACTGTGAGCGGCCGACCGACAATTGCCTCAGCCAAGGGGAGCGCAAGGCTCATCACACCAGCATGGGCCAAGGAGCTGTGTCCTACACAACTAGACTGAGAAACAATGGCTTGAACCGGAGGGGGGGGGGGAAGAAGAAGTGAGGAACAAAAACAAAAAACAAAATAAGAAAACAAACAACCCAATTTCCAAAGAGCTTAACAGACACCTCATCAAAAAGAGATAGGTAGAGGGCAAATAAGCATATGAAAAGATGCTCCACATAATATGTCATCAGGGAAATGCAAATTAAAACAACAATGAGGTACCCCTACACACCCATTACAATGACCAAAACCTGGCACACTGACAACACCAAGTCCCGGTGAGGACGTGGAGCAACAGGAACTCTCATTCATTGCGGGTGAGAATGCAAAATGGTACAGCCACTTTGGAAGACAGCTTGGCAGTTTCACACAAAACTAAACATACTCTTACCACACAGTCCAGCAATCACACTCCTTGGTATTTACCCAAAGGAGCTAAAAACGTATATCCACCCAAAAACTTGCACACAGTTGTTTACAGCAGCTGTATTCATAATTGCCAAAATAAATTTGGAAGCAACCGAGATATCCTTCAGCAAGTGAATGGATAAATAAACTAAGGTCCATACAGACAATGGAATATTACTCAGTGCTAAAAAGAAATGAGCTATCAAGCCATGAAAAGACACGGAGGAACCTTAAATGTATATTATTAAGTGAAAGAATCCAGTCTGAAAAGGCTACATACTGTGTGACTCCAACAATATGACATTCTGGGAAACACAAAACTATGGAGACAGTAAAAATGTCAGTGTTTACCAGGGATTAGGGAGGAGGAAGGAGTAACCAGACAGAGAACAGGGAATTTTAAGGCAAGGAAACTCTTCTGTGTGACACTGTAACGGTGGGTACACGTCATTATACATTTGTCCAAACCCACAGAATGTACAACACCGAGAGTGATCCGAATGGAAACTATGGACATTAGGTGATAATGATGTGTCAGTGTGGGTTCATCCATTGTAACAAACATCACACTCTGGTGGGAGATATTGATCATGGGGGCGGCTGTGCCTGCGTGGGGACAGGGCATCTATGAAAGATCTCTGTATCTTCTTCTCAATATTGATGTAAACCTAACACAGCCCAAAACAAATGGAATCTTAAGAAAATTTCCTACAGTGGTCCAGCTCCTTTCTCTCTGGATAGTTAATATGATTATTATTGACAGTGGACTGGAAAACCCGTACTCAAAAGAGATTAGATGAAAGTCAATCTCTCAAAATCAATGCAAGCATATACTTGTTATAAACTGTGTCTCGCGCCTTGGCTGAGCTCCAAGAAGCCAGACACCTGGTCCTGGGAATATTGTCCCATCCCTTTCGTTGAGATTTATGTTAGGTCTGCATGTAATAATGACCTTATTTTTTAATTGGCTCTCTACCCTTCTTGTCTATCTAATGTAGTGGGGGTGCCAAAAAAATGTATAAAGTGGACACTTTGGTCAGCGCTGTTCAAGCAGTAGTTCGCCGTCATCAGAAGTGTCTGGACGCTGATGGGAACCACTGTGAGCACCTCTTGTCATTGCAGAAGTCAAATGTGACTTGGACTCATCTTTTGTTATTGGTATATATCGAGCATTACAGTTATCATACAGTTTTCCTTTCTTAAAATGTGTATACATTTTTTTGGCCCAAATGTATACACATTTTAAGAAAGGAAAACTGCATGAAAACTGCAATACTCAATATATACCAATAACAAAAGATTAATACAAGTCACGTATATACTTTTTTTTTGGCACCCCCGGTATTTTTAAATCCCTCTCCTATGCCCACCCACACTCTAGCTGCAGGAAGGCAAAGGTCATGCCCATCTTGCTCCCAGACATCATCTTCAGTACCTCGCACAGTGTCTGGACCTTGGTAGGCCCTCGATCAACTGATATTCTCTGAATTAATGTGTGCATGAATGAACAAATGCACCTATGCTTTCAGTAAAGTACTAGATTTAAAGTTCAGGTGAAAAACCACTCTGATTTAAGTTTTACTTAAAAAAAATTTTAGTCCTTTTTGCCATGTAACATATTCACAGGTTCTGAGGATTAGGACATGGACATCTTTGAGGGGCCCCTGTTGGGCCTCCCACAACCAGCAAGGTTGAAGAAGAATTAGTACAGGCAAGAATAGTGAGAGATAAGGTAAAGGTACTTTTTTTTTAATGACTACAAAGCTTAGTTGTGAAAAAAGAATTGTCTTCATAATTTCATTCTCTAAAACTAACTCGGTTGGAAGATTCAACACACCCAGAGAGCAACTCCAGACCAAACCAGAGTATTACCTGGTTTGACTTACAAGTGACACACCCAGAGGGAATCCTCTACAAGCACAAGAGCCCATAGAGACCAAGCCTCATTTTAGTGGTCAACCCTCACGCAGTAAATCATCCACTGTGGGCAGAGCCTAGTCTCACAGCTAGTCAGCCTAGGAGTCAATCCCACCTACTGACCAAAAGCCAAAAGCAATGAAAGCCCAACTTTAACAGGACAATATACACAACACAAGGGTCACCTTTGGAGCACATGCACAGGAGAATAGGGAAGTGGTGCAAGTCAAATATAAAGGACACATACTACATAAGGCCACCCAGCAAAGACCAAGAACCCTAGGGGATCTACCTAATACACCGAAGCAAACACAGAGAGTCAGCCAGAATGGGGAAACAAAGAAACATGTCCTAAATAAAAGAACAGAAGAGACCTCCAGAATTGGAACAAAATGAAATAGAGGGAACCAAACTATCAGAGACTGAGTTCAGAACACTGATGATAAGAATGTTTAAGAAGCTTAGTGACGACATAAAGAAGGATAGAGAAATCATAACGAACAACCAGTTAGAACTAAATACAATAATTGAAATAAAGAACACACTTGAAGGAATTACCAGTAGGTTAAATGAGGCAGAGGATCGAGTCAGCGACTTAGAAGACAAGTTAGCAGAGATCACCCAAGTGGAACAACAAAAAGAAAAAAGAATAAAAAACAACAAAAATGGTTTAAGAGACCTCTGGGATAACATCAAGCGCAACAACGTGCGCATCATAGGAATACCAGAAGGCGAAGAGAGGAGGCAAGGGATTGAGAACATATTTGACGTAATAATGTCCAAAAAACTTCCCTAACCTGGTGAAGAAAACCAACATACAAGCCCAGGAAGTGCAGAGAGTTCCAACCAGGGTGAACCCAAACAGGTTCACACCAAAACACATTATAGTTAAAATGGCAAAGGTTAAAGACAAAGAGAGAATCCTAAAAGCAGCAAGAGAATGACAGAAGGTTACATACAAGGGAACTCCCATAAGACTATCAAATGACTTTTCTACAGAAACTTTACAGGCCAGAAGGGAGGGGCAGGAGGTATTCAAAGTGATGAAAAACAAAGGCCTACAACCTAGATTGCTTTATCCAGCAAGGCGATCATTTAAAATTGAAGGAGAGATCAAGAGCTTCCCAGAAAAGGATAAGTTAAAGAAATTCATTACTACCAAGCCAGCAATGCAGGAAATATTAAAAGGGCTTCTGTAAGATAAAGATGAAAACAATCTAACTACAAATAACAAAATGGCAATAACTATGTACGTATCAATAATCACTTTAAATGTAAATTGATTAAATGCTCCAATCAAAAGACATAGGGTGGCTGAGTGGATAAGAAAACAAGAGACTCACCTCAGATCAAAAGACACACACAGGCTGAAAGTGAAGGGTTGGAGTAAGAGATTTCATGCAAAAGGCAATGAGAAAAAAGCTGGAATAGCAGTACTTATATCTGACAAAATAGACCTTAAAAAGAAGAATATATTAAAATACAAAGGTAAGCACTACATAATAATAAAGAGATGGATCCAACAAGAGGACATAACCCTAGTAAATATCTATCCACCCAACATAGGAGCACCTAAAAAAAAAAAATTAACTGGGTTGGTCTTTTCCACAATAAATAATATTGGATTGCACTTTTCTATTCCTGCTGTCAGACAGCTTTGCAGTGTTCTCTTTATTTCTCAACGTCTAATAAAGTAAAAACACTCGGAGAGCCTGCAGTATAAATTATTTCAGCTTTCCATACGTGGGTGTTGACAGAGGCTGTTCAATCCCAAAAAGCAAACCTAGATGGGAGGACTTTGAGAAGAAAGGAAACACAAAACACAAGGTGGGTAGGAAAAGATGTATTCTGTTGTTCATTAGCATCACTTTGCAGAAAGCCCCAAGATCTCTCATTGGGGGCTTGTATAAATTGGCGAAGACACTGTCCAGCCTTACATAGATCTTTTTTTTTCCCATTTATTTTTAAAGTATGGTTAAATACACCTAACACAAAACTTAACCATTTTAAAAGGTACAGTTCAGTGGCATTAAATACATTCATATTCTTGTGCAACTATCACCACCATCCATCTCCAGGGTGCTTTTCATCTTGCAAAACTGAAATTCTGTACCCATTACACAATAACTCCCCATTACCCCCTCTTCCCAGCCCCCCGGTAACCTCTATTCTTTCTGTCTGTATCAATTTGCCTATTCCAGGGACCTCACATAAGTGGAATCACAGAATGGTTATCGTTTGTGTCTGGTTTATTTCACTTAGCATAGTGTTTACAAGGTTCAACCACATTTTTTGGTAACATGTATCAGGAACGTCATTCCTTTTTATGACTGAGTAATATTCCATTGCATGGATATGCCACACTTTGTTTATCCACTCAGCTGTTGATGGATCCTTGGGTTGTTTCCACCTTCTGGCTCTTATGAATAATGCTGCTATAAGACAGTCATACAAGTATCTGAGTCCCTGCATTCAGTTCTTTTGTGTATACACCTGGGAGTAGAATTGCTGGATCATATGATAATGCTACATTTAGGTTTTTGGAGAACTGCCAAACTTTCCCACAGAAGCTACACCATTTTACATTTCTACAAGCAATGCATCAGGGCTCCAATTTCTCCACAACTTCACCTAGTTTCTGTGCTTTTTTTTTTTTAAATAATAATAGCCATCTTAATGGGTATGAGTGGTAGCGCCTACTTATTTTTACTTTCCTTGTTTTAGCAACAGAAAATTTTCATATGAAATGCAGGCATTTCTCCAGGTCACACTCATTCCACACTGTGTAACAAACACCTATATTTCACTTCCAATCGCCTTTCGTCTCCCGCTTTCAAAATTACTTCCATCACTGGCTTCCTTTTATTTCAAGTGCCTAAAGCGCCATTGCTTACTCGGCATTTTGCCTCACTGAAGCAGACGCGCCATCTAGTGGCCCAACGGGGTAACTGCAGGTTCAGCCCTCACTTTCACTAGTGCCTGTCCTAACAGTCCTTGGTGATACTTATTTACCTGGTGATGCCCGTCTAGCACTGCCATGAAAGGCAAAATCCAAGTCCAAAGCAGAAAGGGATGCTTTTACAAAGATTATATAGATGGGCTTTCACCCCAAATGACAATGCCTTCCCCAGTGTCCTTTTAATTGCAACCTTTCCTAAAATAGGAACAATAGAAGTGCAGCTGACATTTTAAATGTAACTGGTTTGTTGAACAATCTGTCCAAAAAAGAAATAATTTTATTTTCTTCCATTCTCTTTCTTCAACCACTGTCTATCGACTCTCCCTTTTCCACCCTTTAAAGACATCCCTAGCAAAGCCCATAGCTTTCAGGGTTCTTCGAGTTTTCACAAAGTCCCTGCAGGGCCAGCTGATACTTCGCCTCCCCCACCCTCCAGAATAGGCTGGGCTGCGGAATGCGGAGGAGCAGGGTCTGCTTTTTCATGCTGTTCACCCTTCTTTCTTTAAAACTCCTCTGATGTTTGGGGCAGAGATTAGAAACTAGGAGGACAGGCCCCACGTTACACACTTTTCTGATCTAGGAAATGGACACCTACTTGGATGTTCCCAACCACCCTCCCCTCAGCTCACACCCCTGGCTAAGTTGCAAGGTATCCATTTCCTTCATTCATGCCCCACCCAACAGTGAGAGCTCAACTTCTTCAGTTTGCCCCCTCTCTCTGCCTCTCTGCCTGTGCACCCAGCCATTTCCCTCCCTTTTCCTCCCTCTTTTCAGAGATCACAAGAGTAAGGAAAAGGCATAAGTATCATTCTTAGTAAAGGAGATAATGTTATCATTAGATAGGACTGTAAACCTAAAAAATTCAAGAGAACACAACTAAGAAATTATAAGAACCAACAAGAGTTCCAAACGACAGCCCAATGTAAGATGAATGTACAGAAAAAATCAATAACTTTCCATTATACCAGCAATAAATATTGAGCTAATGTGAAGGAGAAAAGATTCCATTCCAGTTACAACAAAATACCAAGTTCCTAGAAATAAACTCGACAGGAAAAGAGCAGAGCAGAGGCCACCGAAAGAAAACTAATAAGCTTGACTACAGACAGAAAAACAAGATTTGAGTTAAGAAAAATCGAGAAGTATGGCTTGCTCCTAAACAGGAACAACACTGTCAGAATTCCTTTTCTTCCCAAATTAACATAAAAATAAAAAGCAGGATAAACAAACCGTGTGGCACATCCACCCATACAATGAAATTCTATGCAGCAATAAGAAGGAATGAACTACAGATAAATGCAACAACATGGATAAATCTCAAGACCATTATGCCACAAAAGAGTCTGTACTGTATGACTGGTTTTATATAACATTCTCGAAAGGGGGAAAAGTGAAAGAAAGCGGCTGGGGTGGGGGGTGGAGACTAATTGCAAAAGGACCTTTCAGAGGCTGATGAGAATGTTCAGTAGCTTGACTTCCCTGGTGATTACACGGTGTATACATTTGTCAAAACTCATCCTAACGTATCCCTAAAATGGTGCATTTATTGTATGTAAAGTATTCCTCGATAAAGTTGAAAAAGTGAAATGTAATTCCAATTCAAAAGCAATTCAAGAAAACCCCCAACGTCAGGGTTTGGGGGAGAGGCATGGCAGAGACTTAAGAAACTGAAAATAAAATTCTTTGGGAAGAATAAATGCATGAGACCAGCTAAGAAAACAAGCATAAGCTATGAGAATCCATTCACCTGATGCCCAAATAGGTGGCCACCCTAGTCCCCCTGGGAACAAGATGCCTCCAGTTTTCTCTTCTGGTAGGCACCCTCCAACCTCCATCTCTGAGAAAGCTGCCCCACAGGGAGCCAGTCTTTGCCCTGTCTCCACCCCCCACACAGCCTGGGATGGGTGTCAAGGGTTAGAGTAAGGCTGCAGGAAGCAAAGGAGTTTGGTTCCTTCTTATAGAAAAGGGAGACCCCAATTGTGGGGTCTTTTCTCTTTGGAATGTGGGGTCCATGAACCTTTTTCTATTCTCAGCTTTGAGTCCCGCTGCCTCCTCCTTCAGAGTCATTCTTATACAAAAGGCAAGCAAGAGGTTCAAATTCCTTTAGGATGCTCTTTTATCACGGAGGGCTCCAAGAATATACAATTTCACGGCATACAGACAAGGGCCACCTGTAAACTGAAATAAATTCTAGGGATGTAAACGGGGAAATGTGCAAACATCAGATGGTAGATGCCAGTACACACTGAGCTGAAAGCGGAGAATACGGATGAATTGATTTTGTAAACTCCCACAGTTCGCTGTTATTTAGAATGAAACGCTTGAAAAGGGAGAACAATGGGATGGTGCTTCAACACATTTTGTATTCACTGCAGACAAAAGTAAGACAGTCCTTAATGTGACCAATTTTTCTGGGCATAGCGATTTTCCACAACCGTTAAGACATTTTTCTTTCAATTGGTATGCTCGATGGTATATTTTTAGAATTGAAATTTCTTGTTAAGGGGTGACGTGGTTGGCAGATAATCACTCTTCTGAGCTAGTTTTCTCTCTGCTCCCCATTCGCCGGCTCTAAAAGGCCGACTTGGAAAATGAAGGCTTTGTGGCTTCAGGAGAGTAATTCCCAGCTCACTTTCCTTTGCCAAGTAAAAATCATTTCCAGCACTAACAGAAAGGTAATACATACGTCTGAGATCTTCTAGCAGTTTTTCTCTGTGTGTAACTATGATTCTTCAAGGATCAAGAAATTATTACGATTTGAATTTATTGGAAATATTCACGGCAGCCAATCAATGACAGAAACTGGGGCCTATCTCTCCATGGGAATTGGTGGAGACAGTCTTGTTTTCTGAACCACTGGAGTGTCTCTCTATTTGCTGCTAGTCAATAACATGAGAACAACCCTATAAGGTTTGCCTGAGTGCCTGCTGCAGAGTAAGTGGAGCGGATCACTCAGGTCCGTCTGTATTCGTTATCTACTGCTGCGTAATGATATTGCCACAAAGTTAGCAACGCGAAACAACAAATGTTTGTTATCTCACAGTTTCCGTGGGGCGGGCGTCCAAGTGTGGCTGAGCCAAATGCTGCAATCAAGGTTTCAGCCAAGGCAGCGGTCTCATAGCGAGGTTGGACCGGGGAAGGATCTGCTTTTAAGCTCATGTGGCTGCCGGCAGCTTCGGCTCCTTGAAAGCTGCATCTGTAGCTTCTTGTTGTCTGTCAGTGGAGGCTGCCCTCAGTTTCTTGTCTTGCGGCCCCATCCACAGAGAATCTCACAAGACAGCCGCTTGCTTCCTCAAAGCCAGCAAAGAAGACAGTCATGCAGCCAGGCAGACGTTACAATCTTAGGCAATTTCATCACCCATGCGACAACCCATTACTTTCACCATGTTCTCTGGGTTAGAAGGCAGTCACAGGTCTCACCCACATTCAAGGGGAGGGGTCATGCTAGGACAGGAACCCCAGGAGAAGGAAATCATGGGAGCCATCTTAGAGTCTGTCCTCCATGTTGTCCAAATCAGCTGCCAACATCACCTTGGTTTAAATGATCATTGTGTTTAAAAGGGGATGACTCCATCCGCCTGACTGACAGCTGGACTGTTCTATGCCACGAATCCTTTAACTCAAGAACAGCATTTGACACACAATTGAGGACAATCTTGGGTGATTCTCTCATCTTCTTACCTGCTCCTTCCTACTCTTTCTCCTGTCTATCTCCCCTCCAAATACTGAGAGTCCACACTGCTACTGTACTGGGCACGTCACCCTCACTGTGCCACTTGGGTACCCCCTGCCCCCACAGTGGGGCACGCCTGTCTCTGGGAATGTAACTACGTGTACGTGCAGGTATCACCATCACCACTATGACTGCTGCTTTTATTCCTCCAGTTCACACCCACCAAGAAGCATCAGGTTACCTCTCAAGTTCACCGCCCTCTTAGCTGCTCCCAATGATGGATACCTCCTGCCATGGGCACCCACCAAGCCAGTCTGGGAGAGAGGGTGCCCACGTTTGCTGCAAAGGCACAGGGCTTGATGTTGTCTGCCTCTATCAATGTATTTTGTAGCTGCTAACCAGCCATCCAGCCTTGACTACTCTCCTTTTTGCCTTCTAAAGTTTCTGCCCTTCTTGTTTCTAGGCGTCCGCCTAGACTGACACACAGCCTGGCCTGGGTCCCCAGCTGCAGATGCAGGGTTTTGTCTCATGCTTGCCGCCTGGTTCCACACTGGCTGCGGACCACTTCCAAGACTGCAGCTCCCCAGCACAGCCCTGATGGTTAATGTCACCCCACTTTGCTAAGTCAGGTCACTTCCAAGGCTCAAGCTTTTACTGTGTATCCTCCATCTGGTTCTGTTGGCCTAATTTGTGCACCAGAAGGGACAATAGGAGTCAATAAAGAATAATGGGTAAAAAAGCGGAACATTGGATATTAACCACACATAGAATGCAATGTGAATGGTGCCCCCTGCAGGAAAGTTCCAACATTGTCATCCATGTGAATGATTTCCCCTCCCTTTCGACAGGGTTATGGGATAGGGGGCCCTTACAAGCTGTGTGACTCTGAACAAGTCAATTCATCTCTTCGTGCCTCAGTTTCACCACTATAAAATGGAGCAAATATATAGTACCTACCTCACCTTAGAGTCAATGAAATGCCAAGGAGAAAATGAAACGCTATGTAAAGTTAGCCTGGTGCCTGGTACTTTAAAAGCGTTCTCTATGTGGCAGTAGTTATTATTTTCCGAGTATACACACATGGCTCTTCTTTAATCTAAGTCTAAGTTGCATCAGAGATGCTGTGTTTCTACATATTAGTGGGACCAGCAAGTCATACTTTGGGGTCCTATTAGTGTACAGACTGGAGACATGATTTTTGTTTTTATTTTGGTTCTTTTGCCAGAAGTTATGCTTGTCTAGATTTATTCTGCACATTTTGGCCAAGTCCCAGTGTAAAAGCAGTGCTTCTCAAACTTCAATGTGCTTACGAATCACCTAGGAATCTTGCTAACAACGCAGCTTCTGGGTCAGCAGGTCTGGTCTGGGGCCTAGACTTTTCTAAATCCTCGTAGCTCCCCAAGTGCTGATGCTGCTGGCCCATAGACACACTCGGGACAGCAAGGCTTTACTGAGGGGTGACGACGGATCGTAAAGCTCACCCGTTCTAGGTGTACAGTTCAGTACTATTTTCTAGTGAGTTTATCAAGTTGTGCAGCCATCACTATAACCCAGTGCTGGAACACTTTCCTCACCCCAGGAAGATATTTTGTGGCCATTTACAACGAATCCCCATTCTCACCTCCATCCCCAAGCAACCACTAATCTATTTTCTGTCTTTCTAATTTGCCTTTTCTGGGTATTCCATACATAAGGAATCACACAATATGTGGTCTTTTGTGTCTGGTTTCTTTCAATGGGCGTGACGTTTTGGGGGGGTTCATCCACATTGGAGCATACGTCATTACTTCATTCCTTTTTAATGCGGAAGAGTGTGGCCACAGCACATTTTGTTTCTCCATTCACCAGTTGCTCGGTTTCGGGTTGCTTCCACATTTTGGCTCTCATGAATGACGCTGCTGTGAGCAGACACGTGCAAGACTTTGTGTGGAGGTTATGCTTTCATTTCTCCCGGGTACACAGCTAGGAGTGGGGTTGGTGGTGAGCAGTCCGGTTTAGAGCACGGTAAAACGTTAGACTCAGTGTTCTGTTGAAACACAGGGCTTTTGTTATTGTTTACGACTATTCTAAGGCCCAGGGAAGAGGTTGTGACTCCTGTGCTATCTACCAATTTTATTTCCGTTAAATCCCTGGCCTCCACCCACTAGATGCCACTAGCATGTCCTCCCCAACCCCTGCCCCAGTTGTCATAACCAAAACTACCTCCAGACATTAGCAAGCGATCCTTGGGGGAGCAAAATCATCCTTGGCTGAGAATCACGGTAGTGGAGTTTGCGTGGTAAACGGGAGTGGTTCCAGGAGGTCTGCTCTGACCTGGGAGTGTTGAGTGGTTGAGCGCAGGGCCAGTCTGTCCTCCACACTCAGAGCAGGAGTGTGTGTCCTGTCTTGGAGCCCTCAGTGTTGACGCCCGACACGTTGCTTTATTGAATGTGTCCTCCATTGGTAGTTCTCTTGTGGTTCAGTGGGTATGTGTTTGTTCTCAAATTGGGCCAAGAGAAGACGGAGACAATTACAGATGGCATAGACTGTGGTTTCTGTCTATTTAATTCAGATCAGTCCATCCTGGAGGAAGTCATCCCAAAAGTATGAGTTTAACACAACATGGAATAGGTGCTCGGTGTTTATACGTCTCTGCCTGCAAGAAGCACAGAGCAAAATAGAGTGGATATCTGTTGTTTTCTAAATGACAGGTATATTATTTCTCTCTTCCAAACAGTACCCTGCTTGCGTATTGAAGAACTTGTCCCAGACTGTGGGAAGTTGGTGGAGCAGACAATCCAGGACGCAGTCCAAGCCAAAAGGGGTTCCTGGAGTCCCCTCCTGGCAGACCCGTCCTCTCCAGCACCAGGGGCTGGGCATATATTTCAGTTATCTATCGCTGAGCAACAAATAATCCCAAATTTAGAAGCTTAAAACCAACAGTGATTTATAATTTCTGATGATTATGTGGGTTAGCCATCGGAACAGATCTGCTGGGCTCAGCGGGGCTCATCCCCACCGCTGACTTCCGCTGGGCTGGGCGGGGCGGGACTAGATGATCCACTCAGTAACTGGCAGTGGGTACTATCACTTGCGGCGTCCCTGTTCTGTTGCACGTGACCTCTCATCTTCCAGTAAGCTAGCCCTACAACCTGGAGGTTTGGGGGCTTCAGAAAGGTGAGAGCTGAAGCTGCAAGCTTCTCAAATCTGAGTTCAGCCACTTATTTACCTGTGTAACCTGAAACAAGTTAAGTTCTCGATGTCTGTTTTCTTCTCTGAAAAACGAAGATGATAATAATATCTGCTTCATAGGGTTGTTGTAATGATTCAATGAAATAATACTTGTATAATGCTTAGAACAGTGCCTGCACATAGTAGGTACACAATTAAGTGTAAGCTATTATATTGTTGGTTTTAAATTTAGAATAAAACCCAAACTCTTTGCCAATAACCTACAGACCCTGTTTGAACGTTGTCCACATTCTCCACCTCATCTTCTGCACTACTCACTAACTTACCCCTCAAAAGCCACACTGGCCTTCTTTTTCTGTCTTAAATATGCATGCCAAGCTTGTTTCTGCCTCAGGGCCTTTGCACCTGCCATTTCCTACACCTAGGCTCTTCCACCAGCCCTACAGATGGCTAGTTCTGTTTTGTAGTTTATTTCCCGGTTCAAATTGCCCTCCTTACACAAATATTGAATCATTGCATCGTACATCTGAAACTAATATGCTGTCAATGTCAATTATATATCAATTTTAAAATGCCTTGGCCTTTGTGGGTGACCGCACAATCCAAAATTAGACACTCCTAGTTATTTAATTATTCTCTCCCACCACCCTCGCATTTTTTCTCTCTGTAATTGCCCTGTTCATCTGTTTATCAGTTTATCTTCCTAATCACCCATACAATGTCATCTTCTTAAGAGCAGGGACCTTGGATGTCTCCTTTACCACTGGAACCCAAATTCCCAAAACAGTGCCCGAAGCATAAGTCAGCCCCCCACAAATGCATGTTGAACAAGGGACCATGCTTCCCTCTTGAGATATGGGCACCCTGCTCCGCGAAAAGTAAATATCGTGCCTATGCACTTGAGATGACAATGAGTTGCTGCAGCAGACACATTTTTCACGTTAAATAAATGGATCCAAAAATGAAGTGCTTCTGGGACCCACGTGTTGAAGAAGCGCCATTTTTAACAAAGGCCTCCCAGGGTCACCGTGGCCGCTGATCCACTTCACAGCGTCATCACAGATGCCCCGCAAAATATTGTACTCACAGCCCAGTTATTTTTGCACTTTACTACACTAGAGCCAAGTACAACGTCTTAACAGTTGTGTGGAGATGCACTTTCATGAGAAAACCAACATTTCTTATAGGTCTGAAAAATTTCTGATTCCAGAAGAATCGCAAGCTCATTGTAGAAATTTTGGAAAATGGAGAAAAGCTTAAAGCACAAACACAACTCCAAACTTCCAAACAGTGAAACATTTTGATGTATATACTTCCCAGTCTTATTTTCTATGAATGTTTTAAAAACAAGTCTATTGTATAAACTGTTTTGGAGTCTAATTTTTCCCTTTGTAGTGTATCAGATATAATTATTTACTTAATATCGTCCCTACAAAAATTTTTGCATAATGTATTTAAATAGTTTTGAATATATAAAAATATATACCCTCGGTAAAAAAATCCAAATATACAGAAGAGTAGAAAAGGAAAAAGAATTTCATGACACTTTTACTGTAAAAAGTTTCTTGTGTCTCCTGCCAGAATATTCTGTTTACATACACATACACGGAATCACTGTGTTATTGTTCAACAAATTATTATTTAATCTAACAATATATTTTAGATCTCTTTTATGGCTATTGCATAAATATGCAATAATTTTTAGCTCTATTTGGATACTTTTTCAATTCTTGCTTCTTTCTCTATCATGCCCTATCTCTCTCTGTCTCTTTATTTCAGATAGATAGACATAAACATGTTCATGTATAGCTATCTATCTATATATTATATCGTGTAAATTGCTTAACACAGTATAGTATGTGATGTGTGTGTGTATGCATGTGTATAAAGCAAACTTGGCAATATCTACCAAAATTTTAAATGCGTATTTCATTTGACTTATTAATTCTGTATACTTTGCAAATCTATAAATTTTTAGCTACAGAATTAATAAGTCGATAAAATACATAATTAATAATGTATTTTAAATTTTGTTAAATATTGCCAAATTGCCCTCCAAAAGATGTGCTACCTTGCACTTCCACCAAGAATTTATGAAAGTCCCCATTTTTCTACCCTTTCTCTACCCTTCCCAAAATTGGAGAGTATCAATTTTTTAGATCGTTTAATCTGATAGGTAAAAATTATATTTCATGGTTGTTTTTATTTGCATCTCCCTAATTGTTAGTGAGCTTGTTTATTTTATAGATAGGTAGAGAAATAGATATATAGTGCTCATTTGTTGTTTTTTTCCTGAGAATTGCTTTTTTATGTCCTTCATGCAGCTTTCTATTATTTCTTCTCTTTTGTTCTTGATGTTTAATCTCTTTACTGTACTCAGGATATCATGCTATTATGAAACTGCCAGATTTATGTAACTAGTGTCTTGTTGCTGATTATATAAGTTATTTCCAATTTTCTTAATATAAATACTGGATGTTCTCCAGTCTGACAGCACAGTTACAGGCTGACTGTTATTATTTAAATACCAGTGCTCTTTCCCCAAAGTTCCTGATGGAATGAATTGGTCTGAGGTAGAACCCAGACCTCAGTACACTGCAGTTCCCTAACCTCAGTACTACAGATATGTGGGGCCAGAGAATTCTCTGTAGCGAGGAGCTTTTCAGTGAGATGTTTCACAACATCTTTGGCCTTTACCCATGAGATGCCAATAGCACACTCCTTCCCAGGTGTGACAACCCAAAATGTCTCCAGATAATTGCCAAATGTCCCCGAGAGGAAAATTCTCCCCAACACCTCCCCCTTGCCTGAGAAGCACTGGTATACTGCTTTTAACTCCCCAAGTGAATCTCATGTGCAAGCAGTGTTGAGAACCACTGATGTACATAATGCTGCAGCGAACATTTTTAAGCACATCATGTGGCAGACATCTCCAATTGTTTCCTGAGGAAAAACTGAGAAAGTTTGGACATCAGCTTAAGGCTTCTGACACAATTTTGTCAATTGCCCTTCAGAAGGATTGTACTATTTGTTTTCTCATCAACAGCGCCTGAGAGTATCCTCTCCCCCTCACCTTAGCCAATTCTGAATATTATCATGATCCTTTCAGATCGATTTGATAGGTGAGAGATAATAGCACATTTGAAAGTTGATATTTGTCGGCTGCATTAAAAAGAAAATCCGGGGCCAGCCAGTGGCTCAGACTGTTAGAGCTCCGTGCTCCTAACTCCGAAGGCTGCCAGTTCGATTCCCACATGGGCCAGCGGGCTCTCAACCACAAGGTTGCCGGTTCAACTCCTCAAGTCCCGCAAGGGATGGTGAGCTGTGCCCCCTGCAACTAGAAAACGGTGGCTGGACCTGAAGCTGAGCTGTGCCCTCCACAACTAAGACTGAAAGGACAACTTGAAGCTGAACGGCACCCTCCACAACTGGGATTAAAAGGTCAACAACTTGACTTGGAAAAAAGGCCTGGAAGTACACACTGTTCTCCAATGGAGTCTTGTTCCTCTTCCCCAATAAAATCTAAAAAAAATAATAATAAATCTATGTAGACTGTACCAAAGGTAACACTCAGATCAATCTTTTTCTTCACAGTAGCTGGTTGTTTCTACCATTTGTGAAAGCCTGAAGGGTTTGGGTAAATCTCTATGCTGACCTAGTACCAGTGGTGTGCTGGTGAAAAGATTTAACAACTGGCTCTCCGGGTGTTAAAAATAACAATAACAACAACAACAAAATCTGATTTGTTGTGTTTGCCAATTTCTGTGGTGTAAATATGCCCATTGTGAACAATTTCAAATTATCAAAGCGATGCCATTGGACGTGGAGGCAGGAAGAAGTGTACACAGTTGGCTCTTGATGGCTAGTCTGGCTCCAGCCCACCAGGGCCTTGCACAAACGTTGAAATGACTGGTCCAGGTCCTACATCTGATAGTGAGCACTTAATCTATTGCCATTAGATTGGGTCTATATTAGCCAAGTGGACACAAACAATTAAGTGATGGATTTGGCCTACGGGTACAGCTTGTGTAATGAAAACTTTGAAGGGGGAATACAAGGGATCTATGGGTTGGTTCACAAACTCAGGGACTTCCCAGGTGAAATCTGAAACTGGCTCCTATACATGAAGGGCAAGGAGAGGTAGAAGAAAGAGGCAGACCAGTCCAGATTGGTAGGTGGCAGGTTTAATAAGCAAGGAAATCTACATACGAGGCTTGTCTTGGGTGGCTGCAAGACAGGTCGATCCCTGCACCCAACTGCTAGAATCTAAAATGTTTACATAGAGGCCGTAACAGGATTCAGTCACGTATTCAGTCCAGATGGTCTCAACAATACATTGCTCTCTGAAGGCTGCATCCTTGAAAATAGCTCCCACTGTGGGAACGGTGGGCAGAACGTACATTCCAAGGACAGGGGAGGGAGTGAGGCGCCCCCAGTTGCCTGGAGCCAGCTTGCAGGTCAGCTGACAGTCACGTCCTCTCAACTACCTCCTCCAACACTATGTCATGCAAAACGCTTATTCTAAGTGCCCAATTGCCGAGCATATTCTCAGCTGACCACTTTGTGCTGTATAGAACCTGGCTTTAGAGACTCTATCTTTGACTTTGACACCTGCAAGATATCCAACCTTGAGCAGCAACCTTAAATTTCTGTGCCTTACTTTGATCCCCTGAACCGAGGAGGAGAAGAGGTAATTATTTCACCAGAGGACTGTGCAAAGCAGTGCACAGACATCAGGGATTGCAGTCAGGCCATCTGCCCCACTGATTACCATGAAGCCAATGAATGAGAAGCCAGCCAGTTCCAGCTCTGCCCACGCTGAAGACAATTTCGAGCCCTTAATAATCATCGTGACTTGCACAGAACACAAGTGCATGACTTGACTTGCTAAGCAGTTTCCCACTGACAGCAGTCAAAATAAGAAGGCGCTTTCCTCCTTCCCAACATACAAAAAAGCAACATAAAAGTTCAGATTCCAAAGAGAGCACTACCTATTAACAACAGTAAACATTCAATTCCACTGTTCAGGGATTGTCTCGCCAGTTTAGGAATTTCCTAAACCAGTAGTTCTCAATCCTGACTGCAAAGCAACATCACCTTCAGAGGTTTTATAAAACGCAACGTCTAGGCCACACCCTCAGAGATTCTTATTCAAGAGGTGTGGGGCCGGGTCTACTACTTTAACATTCATTGGAATCTTTTGGGGGAAACTTATTGAGCATGTAGGGTTCTGGTTCCCACCCAGAAATTCTAATCTGGTGGGGGCCCAGGAATGTGCAAACCTGCAAGAATTCTGATGCCCTTTTCCTCAGTTATTTTTTCTTTTAAGATTTTTTTTTTTAATTGGAGAAGGGGAACACAACTTTATTGGGGAACAGTGTGTACTTCCAGGACTTTTTTCCAAGTCAAGTTGTTGTCCTTTCAATCTTAGTTGTGGAGGGCGCAGCTCAGCTCCAGGTCCAGTTGCCGTTTTCTAGTTGCAGGGGGCACAGCCCACCATCCCTTGTGGGAGTCGAACCGGCAACCTTGTGGTTGAGAGGATGCACTCCAACCAACTGAGCCATTCGGGAGGCAGCTCAGCTCAGCTCAAGGTGCCGTGTTCAATTTTAGTTGCAGGGGGCAGAGCCCACCTTCCCTTGCGGGACTCGAGGAATTGAACTGGCAACCTTGTGGTTGAGAGCCCACTGGCCCATGTGGGAATCGAACCGACAGCCTTCGGAGTTAGGAGCATGGAGCTCTAACCGCCTGAGCCACCGGGCCGGCCCTTTCTCAGTTATTTTTAAGGTTTTTGATTTTTTTTTTTTTTTTACTTGCCCAGCCATATTGTACCAGGGGTGGAAAAAGAAAGGAAAATAAGTTGACATTTGAACCCATCAGTATTACAGGTGGTCCAAAGCCCATTGAAAGAGCTGGGTAAAGCTACTGACTAGAAAATGAATTGGGATGAGCAATAGATTGCACAGATCTGTGCTCTTAACCTAGCCAGACAGACACACGTACACATACATCCACATGCATGTACACACACATGCTTCCACACAAGTGGCTACTCGTTAGCCACTATGTACATACGGATTGTTAAAATGTTGAAATACCTGCGCGCCAGTTAGTGAATAGCTGCTTCTTTCAAAACCTTGTTCCTCTCCTATACCTCCTCGCTACTATGACCAGTCCTTCCTGGGATGACTCCCCCCACAAACGAGGCACAAGAGTGACTCAGTCTTCTGAGTTATGACGGGACTGGTCAACATGCCATAATGCTGTTGAAGGTTTTGAACAGCCCGTCCACCCATTCCTCTCCATAATAAACATGTGATACTGGAGGTTTGTCCAGAGTGGTGTGGGAGCATAGAGAAGGGAATGATTGACTTTACCTGGAGGGGTCAAAGAAGGATTTGAAAAATAAGTAGCCTCTGAATTGAACCCCAAAAGATGAGGAGGTCTTCAACAAGTAGGGAAAAGAGAATATTTTAGATTTGGAGAATGAGCAAAGGTACAGAGGCATAAACTGTAGTGACGAGGATGGGTAGCTGAGATCCTAGAGGGTGGGACAAGAAAAAGGTTTAAAAGGCGTAGAAGGAGTTAGGTTAGGAAGAACACTGAATGCCATGTTATATTTATCTGGTATTCTAGGGCTTCTCCAAATATGCTCCAAGAACTGCCCCACAAACGATAACCTGGGTATTTGTTGGTTAAATGCAGATTCTAGATCTCCATCTGACAGGAAATGAATTGGAAGCTCATCTCTGCAGTGGGACCCAGAAATCTGCGCTTTTAACAAATTTCTAAGTTCAAACCCCACAGTTCATTTGGACAGTGGGGAACAGTCCAAGGATTGAGCCTTGGTGGGAGCTGATGAGATCAGGATTCCAGCGAGGTGATTCTGGAAAAGAGAGACACAGGAAGACTCATCGGGGTGTTGTGAGAGAATTCCAGGCACGTGGCTCTGGGATTGGAGGGTAGGAGCTGGACCTGGGAGAGACGCGGGACGTGGTATTAGCAGGATTTGGTAATTGACCGGGCATGGAGAGTGGAGAAGAGGAAGGAGTCACAGATGACCCGAGGTCTCTCCGTTTAGACTGGTTGGGTGGTGGTACAAATAAGGACAGAGGAGTAAAAGCAGATTGAAAGAGCAAAGCAGTGTGCGCGGTGCAGACCGGATGCCTTAACATACCTCTGGGAGAGCCAGTGTGGATATTCTGTGAGTGACTGGATGGTCTGCTCTGCCTGACCATCAAGAAAGATGGGTGGGGGGAGGCGCAGACGGGTGGGTCAGTTGGTTAGAGTGTGAGCTATGGGCAACGGGGCTGCCAGTGCGATTCCCACATGGGCCAGCGAGCTGCGCCCTCCTCAACTAGAATGAAGTCAGTGAGCTGCCGCTGAGCTCCCGGATGGCTCAGTTGGTTGGAGAGCGGGCTCACAACCACAAGGTGGCCGGTTCGACTCCCGCAAGGGATGGTGGGCTGCGCCCCCTGCAACTAGCAATGGCAACTGGACCTGGAGCTGAGCTGCGCCCTCCACAACTAAGACTGAAAGGACAACAACTTGACTTGGAGAAGAGTCCTGGAAGTACACACTGTTCCCCAATAAAGTCCCGTTCTCCTTCCCCAATAAAATCTTTAAAAAAAAAAAAAGAAAGAAAGATGAGGGGGCTGGAGGTGGAGCCCTGAGCATCGTTGGAACATAGGCAACACTTGAAAAACTGGAAATGGATGAGTTCACGCAGGGCTAACTTCTGCATCAGGTGCGGCAGCCCCAGTGTCTAGGGCCCACAAAAAAGAAGGTTTTAGTTACTTTTTAACAGCAAAAGAAAAATAACTATAATAATAATAATGAATCCAGTCTGGATTACATGCATCTTTATACCCACATAGTCGTAAAATGTAATTTTTTTTTTTGTAAAATGTAATTTTTAGTATCTTTTATGGAGGAGGAGCCCCAAAGGCAAAAGTGTGTCAGGCCTACCAAAGTCATCACATGGCCTTGAGTCCACCCAAAAAGAGGAGAGCTGAGGCCAAGCTCAAGGAATTCTTGGGTTTTACTGAGGTTTCTCACCTTTTCTGTGCTTGGAGTCCCTTTGGCAGGCCTGTGACGCTCAAGGACCCTCTCAGAATGGCTTTAAGCGCCTAAAATAAAACACTAAGGAATGGACTACATTGAAATACAGTTCTCAAAATACTTTCAAAAACTAGTTTGGGATATAGTAATATGGGTGTGTTTACTAATGCACTAACTAATACCATTCGGCAGCAACTCTAAAAACTGCCATAATTTCATAGTGGTGAGCGTTCACTTTGAGAGATCAGCAACAGTTACACCTGTAACATGCAAATATCTGTGGCTTCCACAGGTGACAAAGTCACAGGCACCACGACCACGCCTGTGTTTCGCTGCCTACATTCATAATGGAAGGGGAGACGCTGCCCTTCAATGAGAACTTGATGGAAATAAAGAAGTGATTGTTTTCCTCCAGCCAAGTTCATGGATGCCTGACTTCCATCCATAGTCCCCTTGGGGGGGGGGGGTCTGTGAATTCTGGTTAAGAACCCCGAGTCCAACAAGAGTTGGGGGAGAGGTGACGAGGAAAGGTCAGAGGAATAGGAACACGGATCCAAAAAAGACGTTAGCAAAACGTGGCAATGTTTCATATGAGCTGCCCTGAAGTTAAGCCAAAGAGAGTATGGGGGGAGGTACCCAGTGTTCCAGCTGATCTATCAGCTCCGTGAAGACAGGGATTGTGTATACATGATGTTATAATAAATAAAAAAAGAAATGTGTTAAGTGTCCTTGAATGCTGGTAGCTTTTGGTCATTATACATTTTCTCCACCAGATTGTTCTAACATTACATGAAGGTTATTGGTCCATTAAGAATGTGATTGCCTCTGTGTAGAGGGCTCTTATCCACTCCCTGCCCTCATTTTTCACCTTGCCAGCTCATATTCCTCCTTGGGTCTCAGCTCAAGCATCACTTGTCCAGACAGGCCTATTCTGACCTCCTCTAAAAATTAGGTCGTCCCATTATAAGCCCTCAGGGTTCCCTAGATGGCCTAGCTCACATCACATGTGTAATTAATTACTTGTCCAATATTTGTCTCCCTTTCTCCACGAGGACTGGGGCTGCTTCTGCATTCCCAAGCCAGGAATAAATGTTTGTGGAATGGATGAGGGGTGGATGGATGGTCCACCTCAGACAGGAACTTAGAAAACAAGTAATCTGTTTAAGTATTTTCATTTTCACCATTGCCCCATCAATTTTCACCCATTTTGCCTGAAATTTATTTCATGATTCCCCTAGGTTTAATCCCCATTGCCAATTCATGTTAACTTGAAGCTCTGAACACAGAAATTGCTGCCTCTTCCAATTTGCCTGTCAATACATTTTTGGGGGTTGCGGGGGGATACCATTCCCATAGTAGGAATTGAGAGAAAGAGAAAAAAGAAGACGCGCGGGTGGGTTTGGAGTAGGGAAGAGTTGGGGAAGTGGGAAGTGACGAAGGGACTCAACTTGATAGAAATCAGGGCGACCCACCTAAAACCTCTCAGGGAGCTTCGGAGGGAAGCTTGCTCTTTGCTGCCATCTGGTGGCTGTTACTGGTGCAGTTCCCACAGGAAAAAATGCCACCCAACAACAACTATGCCGTACCTACTGTGTTCTAGGCTCTATGCCGGTTGATCTATAAGTAATTCCTTAGGTGTTTGTGTTCCTTTATCAATGATGAAGCATTTTCACATACAGTATTGCAACTCAACATCACAGCAAGCAACCCTGTGAGGTAGACCCTGAGCAGGTAAAATTATTCCCATTTTGCAGATGAGGAAACTGAGACTCAGCTTGCACAGGCCCTGCAGCCAGTCAAAAGCAGAGTTCAAATGAGGCTGGAACCCATGTTATCTGACTCCTAGTTCACCGATTACAGCAAAACAGATACTATTTCTTCGTTTTATTCAGGGTAGAAGACAAAAGAAACATACTAAATTCTCCAGCAGTGAAGGCATGTAGACCCTGGAAAAGGACAAGGAAAAGGAAAATGGACCAAGAAGAGAGAGATTTTTTTTCCAGCTCTAAATTTATTAATTTCAAGTAATATCCCTAAATTTTAAGAATTCAGATCATTGAGAGACAAATAAGAATCAACTAAGATGACAATACTTATTGTATATTTGAAAGTTGCTAAGAGAGTAGATCCTAAAATTTCTCATCACAAGAAAAAACTGTGGGCCGGCCGGGTGGCTCAGGCGGTTAGAGCTCCATGCTCCTAACTCCGAAGGCTGCCGGTTCGATTCCCACATAGGCCAGTGGGCTCTCAACCACAAGGCTGCCATGATTCCTCGAGTCCTGCAAGGGATGGTGGGCTCTGCTCCCTGCAACTAAAATTGAACACGGCACCTTGAGCTGAGCTGCCACTGAGCTCCCCGATGGCTGTTGGTTGGAGCGCATCCTCTCAACCACAAGGTTGCGAGTTCGACTCCTGCAAGGGATAGTGGGCTGTGCCCCCTGCAACTAGCAACGGCAACTGGAGCTGGAGCTGAGCTGCGCCCTCCACAACGAAGACTGAAAGGACAACAACTTGAAGCTGAATGGCACCCTCCACAACTAAGATTGAAAGGACAACAAACTGACTTGGAAAAAGTCCTGGAAGTACACACTGTTCCCCAATAAAGTCCTGTTTCCCTTCCCCAATAAAATCTTTTTTTTTTATTAAATTTATTGGGGTGACAATTGTTAGTAAAATTACATAGATTTCAGGTGTACAATTCTGTATTACATCATCTATAAATCCCATTGTGTGTTCATCACCCAGAGTCAGTTCTCCTTCCATCACCATATATTCGATCCCCCTTACCCTCATCTCCCACCCCCCACCCCCCGCCCCCCTTACCCTCTGGCAACCACTAAACTATAAACCAAAAACAACAAAAGAACAAGACAAACAAATGAGAAACAGAAACTCATAGACACAGACAATAAAATCTTTGAAAATAAAAAACTGTAATGATGTGTAGTGATGGATGTTACCTAAACTTAATGTGCTCACCATTTTACATAATCATTACAAAATGATTAGATACATAATCATTTGCTGTACACCTGAAACTAACATAATGCCAATATAACCACCACTCCATACTAAGCTTCATATTGCATATGACACTGATTTTGATAAAGGGGTAGAGAATTGGAAATAATATTATACTAATACACAGTACTTACGTTTTGGGCACTGTTCTAAGTCCTTTATGTATATGAACCATTTAACTCTCACAGTAGCTCTATAGGGAGGTAGTATTATCAGCTCCATTTTACAGATAAGGAAACTAAGGTTAGATAAGTAAGTTGCCCAAAGTTACACCAATAATAACCAATAGAGGCAGGATTTGAATCCAGGCAGGCTGGTGCCGGAGTCCCGCCTTTTATTGCTTCATTATACTACTTCTGAAAAGAAGAAGTAGTTGGTACCATTAGTTGGGGTTGATGGGTGGAGGGAGACGGTGAGTGGTGTGGAGAAAGATGCAAAATAAGGAGGCTAAAAGTTAAAGATAGATTATATTCTGTTGTATAATTTGTTGAGGCCACACTTTGTTAGTGGGTTTTTCTAACATTCTATTTGTCATGCATTACATTTCCTTAATGGACAGTAAATGACTATTATTTTCCAAGTGTCAGAATGGAAATAAACCAAACATTGGTAATTCTCATATTTAATCGTAATCTGAGCTATCCCTCTTTTGCTAACATGCTTTAAATACCACCTGTAAAACAAAGAGTCCAACAGAGCTTGGAAGAGTGAGTTTTCTGAGCAGATTAGCCAAACACCTTGAAAACATTTACTAGCCTTATTCATTGCCTTCCTCCCAAGTTAGAAAAACAGGCCTTCAGGTTTACCTGAACATGTCAAGACCAGCTGCCAAAGTTTTCCTGTCTAGGAAAGTCTTCTTGTGGCAACTACTTTATATTAAAAAATAAAGACCATAGCTGTTTGTATAGATCAGAGATATTCAACTTCCGAACTATTGAGATTTGGGGCCAGATAATTCTTCGTCGCGGGGAGCTGCTATCTGTGCATTATAAGCTGTCTCGCAGCGTCCTGTCTACCCACCCACTAGATGCCAGTAGCATCGTCCCAGCTTTGACCGTCCAACATGTCTCCAGACACTGCCATTATCCCCTGGGAAGGAAAAATCACCCTCAATCACCAGCACAGATCAATGACGGTTTACAATCCAAGAATGCCCACCACCATCTGTGTGTGGCAGTACACACTGGCACGAACTTTTTGAAGAGTGATTTTGAAAGTAGGCTTTGGAAAGCAATCATTAAAATATTCAAAATATTTGCACTTGGAAAGGAAAGGATTTACTATTTATAGCCCTGGACATGGAATTGATTCATTAAGAATAAAGGTATGATGATGTATAAGACTTTATTTTCCCTGAAAGATATAAAATCTGGTGGCTGCATGGTCCCAACAACCCCTGCAGCCACCGTGTATGTGAGAAGTCCTGAGGTATGGGCTCCTGGCTTAGTCTATACATTACTCCCCAGACTACAGTGGTTGGTCCAAGGGCAAGCCAATCAAAGTACTTCCCTAGGGTTCTTCTAACTGATACGAGGGGGCAGCGCAGGAGAAGAGGGTGTCTTTCCTCCCTGATCACAAGGCTGTAAAGATGACAGCCCAGCATCCACTATCCATGCCTCCACCTAGTGAAGTTGTTCATGGAGAAAATGAAGCCAATATGCGGAGAGCAGCATGTAGGGTGATGTATTGGCACAGAATTAACCCCTGGTCGTTCACAGAATGTGAAAGATTTTACGAGACTCTAGAGTAAGAAAAGATTTATTGAAAGTCAAAGAGAGAGAGAGAGAGAGTCCTGTTCGGAACTGGCAGAAGAAGTTTTGCCAGGGCAGTCAGAGAGAGAGAGAGAGAGAGAGAGAGAGAGAGAGAGAGAGAGAGAGAGATGCAGAGACAGAGGGGTAAGAGAGATACTGGCAGAAGTTTGCCAGGGCAGAGTCTGATGGAAACAGCTGCAGAATATCTTGAAAGTTACTGGCAAAGGGAGGTTTGCCAGGGCAGTGCCCAACAGTGTGACAGCTGCCCCGATGAGGAGTGCTGGGGTTTTACATTTTTCTAAGCAGGATGTAGGGTACTTATCAGCTTGCCGGGGGGGCTGCAATTACAATAGTCTTCTCCTGGGAACTGTGCTGTTCCCACCGATGATGGAGGTAAGGTGTTTGTCAGCTTGCAGGTGCAGTACAAGCCGGGGGATTCAGAGCCAATTGGTTAATGTTCAGCTCGTGCCTGTTAGCCCACAAGCTCACTCATGTTAACTCTTTGCCTGTCCCATCCTGCCAGCTCACAAGCCCACTCCTGTTAACTCTTTATTTATGTCATCAGGTGAGAGGCACAGAGAATCCCTGGGATATTCAAGTCCCAGGTTCTACCCATCCCGGTGGCCAGCTCCAACCAAGACAATCTCATGGTTTCATTATGTGAGCCACTTTATTCAAGCGAATTCATGTTGGATGTTTGTCTCTTGCAATCATTGGGTCCTAACACATCTTTAGCAGAGATGTAAAGTGAATTCACATTGTGACCAGAAGCACTGGGAAAATCTGACTCACAAATGCTCTGAACAAAGAATCCCTGTGCAAACTAGACGGGTGCAAATTCACGGATGGTCCTATGTCGTAAATCCCAGCATGCTCTGGAAAACTCTCAGCAAATTCGGCTGTGTCTTGCTGGATACAAACAGCCCACGCAACAGCTCCCACGTGTTCAAGGTTTTACACTTCCCAAAGCGTTCACATTCATTCTCTTCTGTGCCTTCCACCATAACTGAACCCGAGAGGGAAGGAGATTTTACCATCCCCATTTCCAGGTGAGAGAATGGGGACGCCAGGTGGCTACATGACTTTTTTTTTTTTTTTTTTTTTTAATATCATCAGGGGTTTGGAAGGAGATCAGCAGTTCTCAGATCCAATCAGTCATGAAATGTGCCACGAGTGATTGGATGTTCACGGTTAAAGCACCGAAGCTTGAGAATGATTTATCTTTTCTTAAATAATATATTATCCTTATAACAACCTAATTCTTACCGGCGTTCAATATGCTTTCCTGGGTGGCAGAAAAAGGAGTGGAGTGACAGCCGGCATCTTGGGAATTCCACGGGAGTGTTACGTGTGTGAATATGGATATTCAGGCAGGTGCATGTAACAGAGAAAAGGCTGAGTCCCTGGGTGGGCTAAGCCCGAAACTTGCTTCCAGCTCTATGGTTCAATGATTCACCCAAACAAATAATGAGCTGATGGCATTCAAGATCAAAACTAACCACTTGTCCCTGTCTGGGTGTCTTATTAGGGGTCGCTCACTTGGATGACCATAAAATGTATCATCCAAACCAAGGTACTTTTAAGAGAAAAATGGGCATTGATGGAATGGCATGCCAGGGTAACAGACTACACAGGAATTGTGTTGAGCAAACCAGGACTTCATCACCCTAAGTGTAGGAAATCAAGAACAGTGAACATACATAACCAGAAACCAACGCACCTGCCCCGAGGAGCATCACTCTAAAGGTGAGTTGGTTTCAGTTCCCCCAGAACCAGACCCTGAGACAAGGATTTGGGTTCAAGTGGTTTACTTGGGAGGTGAAAGAAGTACCTGGGGAATGGGGAAGTGAGACAAGGGAAGGAAGGCAGCCAGTTAGAGTGTCATCAAGCCGGCTGCTACAGGGCACCTGGAACATGAGCCCTGAGGTGGTCACAGTGACGTGCCGCCCACATCCTCCTTCAAGGGAGGACTTGCTGTCCAGTTGCAGGGAATGTGGT
Source organism: Rhinolophus sinicus (assembly GCF_036562045.2). Classification (NCBI taxonomy): domain Eukaryota; kingdom Metazoa; phylum Chordata; class Mammalia; order Chiroptera; family Rhinolophidae; genus Rhinolophus; species Rhinolophus sinicus. The sequence goes on along the minus strand of NC_133765.1, from coordinate 26,893,406 downwards.
CAGCAGATGGCCTCCAGCTGTCAGCGCCTTCGGGGTCTGCCTCAGGGGCAGAGAGCTGCCTCACTCAAAGCCGTGTCCTTTCCAGAGCAGCCTGTACCTGCTAACCAACCAAGCAAGGCAAGGCTATACAGGTTGGACATTTCCACCTGATGTGGGACATTTCGATGGACCGTCCTCATTCCAGAGCTTCCCTTTGGGGTGGCCAAGCCTTTGTCCTAACCTGTATCATAACTAGACTTTTCCTTTCATTCCAGAGGGAAATGATTCCCTAATAACCATTTTGTATCTCAAATTCCACATAAGCATCTGCTTCTTCCAGGGAACCTAACCTAAATCCATCTCTCTAGGGCAGGGGTGTCCAAACTGTGGCCTGCAGGCCAACTGCGGCCCATAATCCATTGTTAATTGGCCTGCAGCAAATTCCAAAAATATATTTAGTTTACTTAAATAAACCAGGTGAGGCAATACGTACTTCACCTCGAGTGAGTGGCCTGGCTGTTTGTGTATTTTACCGCATATGGCCCTTGGTGAAAAACGTTGAAAAAAGTTTGAACACCCCTGATCTAGGGAAACTCAGTATCTTAATCATATTGTTTTAGTTTTCTGTATCTTACGATGTTTTGACATCTTGGGGGACCTTTTAGATGGAGAAAGACGGCCCCTACCAGGGCCAGCTAATTCCTAGGGATGTAAACAGCTTGCCTGGAGCATGCCCAGTCATGTGCAGACCACCCGACCGAGGGGCATGCCCCCAGCCACCGGCTTACCCAACTCTCACACACCAAGCCAATATTTCCCCTGCCCTAAATCAATGCAGAATCAGGTACCAGGCACCTGGGGCAGCTCCTATGCCCCAAAGTCCGATGGAATTATTCAAACTAGCCAATCCTAAACTGTTTACCCTGTCCTGCCCTGCCACTCCTGCAGCAACCCCAATAAAGGTTCTTGCTTAGCTTTTCCCCTCGCTCCTGCTTCTGCCTCCTGACCAAAGCCCGACGCCTTCCGTGTGGCCCTGAACGGGATGGCATGCCCCCTTCTCGCAGGAATGCAATAAAAACCTTTCAGTGGCATCGACCTCTCTCTGTCATCACCCAGTCACCAAATGTCTACAGCAGCTTTATTCATAACTTCCCCAAACTGAAAGCCACCAAGGTGTCCTTCCAAAGATAAACAAACAAATGACAGAAGCCAATCTGAAAAGGCTGAGTACAGTATGATCCCAACCACATGACATTCTGGAAAAGGCAAAACTATAGTAAAAAGGATTACAGTAAGAACAGATAGTAAGAGATCAACAGTTGCCAGCAGTTTAGGGGAGAGAGGGAGCGTGGAGGAGCTTCACGGCAATAAAACTATTCTGTACGACACACGATAATGGTGTTTACACGACACTATATTTGTCAAAGCCCAGACAACTATGCAGCACAAAGAAGGAACCCGGGTGTAAACTAGGGACTTTAGCTAATAATAATGTATCAATAGTGGTTCATCAATTGTAACAAATACATCACACTAATGTAGATATTACAGACGGGAAACTGAGCAGAAGAGAGAAGGGGTATACGGCAACTCTGTACTATCTGCTCAATTTTCTGTAAACCCAAAACTCTTCTAAAAACAAAATAAAACCAAAAAAGTATGTGAAAGAGGAAAGATGAAAGAAAAAAAAAAACTCACAATGGATGTATGCTCCACGACAGGTGTATTTAGGCTCAGACAGGACAGAGGGAAATTAAAGCTTACAAAAAAAATAACAGAGGTAAGCTATGAGATACCACTTTACACGGATTAGGATGGCTATAATTTAAACACACACACACACACACACACACACAAGTGTTAGCCAGGATGTGGAGAAATTGGAATTCTCCAACATTGCTAGTGGGCAAGTAAAATGACGCAACCACTTTGGCAAACAGGCAGTTAGTTCATCGAAGAGTTAAACAGAGAGTTACCACGTGACCTTCTCAGGGATTCTACTTCTAGGTGTACACCAAAAGGAATCTGAAAGCAGGGATTTGAAGAGATACTTGTATGCCAGTGTTCACTGCAACATTATTCCTAATAGCCCAAAAGTGGCAACAAACCGAGTGTCTGTCTGCCTATCCACGGGTAAACAAAATGTAGTCCATCCATACACTAGTGGAATATTCTTCAGCTATAAAAAAGGAAGTACTGATACAGGTGACAACATGAATGAACCTTGAAATCATCATGGTAAGTGAAAGAAGCCAGACAGGAGAGGTCACATATTGTGAGATTCCATTTATATGAAAGGTCCAGAATAGACAAGTCCTCAGAGACAGACAGTAGACTGGTGGTTGTCAGGAGCTGCAAATGGGGACGGGGGAGCGACTGCTGATGAGTCCCAGGTTTCTTTTGTGAGGGATGGGACTGGACCGTTCTGGAATTAAATAGTGGCGATGGTGGTATAACATCGTAAATACACTAAAAACCACTGGATTATTCACTTTAAAAGGATGAATTTGCAGCTGGAGCTGAATAATATTGTATGCCAACTATAATTATATATACACATATATATACATATATATATATATGTATTCACGGGATATGGAGTACAGCATTAAGGAATAGTCAATGGAATTGTAATAGAGATATACGATGTCAGAGGGGCAATAGCGTGGGGGAGGGGGTTATCACTTTGTGAGGGGTGAAATGTCTAACTATTACACTGTTTTGTACACCTGAAACTAATAAAAAAGAAAAAAACGGGTGAATTTTATGTTATGTAAATGATACCTCAATTTAAAAACATACATAACAGAAGCTCCAAACCATCTCTCTCCTCCTTTGTTAAGATTTCCATGAAAATGGAGCACCCTACAAGTAACCTACTTATGGATCATGCTGTCTCTTGAACATCAAGAATTCGTCTTTCGAAGGCTAGACTTCTTAGCTTCTAGTTAGTGTTTTATTAAATAAAATTACTGTGCTTGCCTCTCAAGGGAAAAACATTACAGCACAAAATGCCACATACCTACACGCCCGTGACCCACCGCTTCCTGATTCATGGGATGTAAAAAAGTCCCTCAACTTCTAGCATCTGAGGTTCCTGCGGAGCCCTGTTTCCCACATTGCTGGTAATTCCTTTCTCAATAGGGGTGTCATTGAAAACAGTTTGCCAGGACACCTACAAGCAAAGACTAGGTTCATAAACAGGCTGCATCTGAATTACCGTTGAATGTTCTCAGAGGCACATCGCCTGCTGGGTATACATTTTCAAACACCATCTCTAGATCTATCTTTAGTCCCTACCTCCCAACTTGTGCTCATGAAAATGAGTACATCCACAGGATAGTTAAGTGCAAGAATAACCTTGACCTTATGAAACACACAATGCCAGTATGTTGGTGGATTTCTAATTGGTGGTCTATGAGACGCCTTAGTGCAGATAGGTCCTAAAAGTCTGTCATTCATTTAACGAATGTTTACTGAGCACCTACTAGGTGGCAGGCCCCGTTCTAAGCACTGAGTTCAAGAAAAGGGACCAGAAAGTCCTGTGCCTCTGTGTCCGCATCTGGTCACAGGGTCAGTTTATCAAGAGTCTATGTGTCTTTGTGTATGTATGATGCTACAGAACAATCGCCAAATGCTTTCAACACGCCCAGCATAGTGCTAGGAACAGATGAGGAAGGCTCTGTTCCAAGAAATTCACAGAAGGGTAAAAAGGGTCGATAAATAAAGGGAAAATGTTAAGCCTCACTAGTATTTATTTGTTTATACCCTGCTGGGTTCCCCCCAAAAAAAGATTTAAGGCAGCTGACAAGGATACATAAAACATAGCCAGGTAGCATAAATTATAAGTAGGAGAGAAGGAAGGAAAGAAAAACAAGAGCGAGGACTGAAATGGGGCCAAAATGAGACTAACACAGAGATAAATATGATAAATGCCTCTGTGCTCATCGCCTGGTACAGTCACTGGTGTAGGAGATGCTGCTGGGGCGCTGCCCAGAACCCCTTCATACTCATCTCTACGCACCAAAGGATACTCATTGCTACACCTGTGCCTCTGAATGCGGGCTTTGTTCTGGCTGTGAAAGCACACGTGGCCAGCAAGCAGGACAGCCCGGAAGTCCCAGAGAGTCCATGTCCCTGGAAAGAGCCCCGTGCGGTGATGGATGGGACTTGGCAGACGAGTGTCCCAGCTTCCTCTCCCTCCACTGGGATATGTGAGGCATGTTCCCAGCAGTCTTCCAGCGCTCCCCAGGAGCACGAGCTCCAGCTGCCCATCACAGGAACCTGCCTGGCTTGTTGGCTCAGTAAATAGTCGTTAAATGAATGAGACTTTTAGGACCTATCTGCACTAAGGCTTCTCATAGACCACCAATTAGAAATCCACCAACATACAGAAATTGTGTGTTTCATAAGGTCAAGGTTATTCTTGCAGTTACTGTCATGTGGATGTACTCATTTTCCTGAGCACAGTAACCCTTTATTGACTGTCTTCCTTTCTGCATCTCCCTTTCCCTCTCCCCACGCTGTTGTTCCCTGGGGTCATCTCCCAAATAAACTACCTGCCTTTGAATCTTTGGCGCAGCTTATGCTTCTTGGGGAACCTAACCCAAGACAGCTCACCACGCCCTAATCAGCTATTTACTGTAGAACTCCAGGCTCCTGCAAAGTTTACTCCCGGCTAGAATTTCTGGGAGTGCTCAGAAACAAGTCTAGTCAGCTGCCAAGTTTGTGGATTTTCCCTCCTTTTCTCCTGTTCTGGGCAACCCTGATATTTCTGCTAGTTATATCTATCTCAGTTGTCTTCCACTTTATCCAAAAGACATCGCCACCTTGTATCACCGGGTACCACTTTTCCTAGCAGCCACTGCTACCTCCTGTTGGGTACCAACTAGTACAGGTGCCAGAGTTGTTTGATGTTCAATGATGATGATCAGGAGAGGGGAATGCCTGCTACCCACACTGTGTTCCTCCATGCTGACAAGATGCCACAACAACGTTGCTTGGGGACCACAAAGAGGTTTTCATTAAACAACCCCTTCAGTTTTTACTTATAGCCAAAGCCACATAGAACTCAGGCATGGTAAGACCGTAAGGACTGGTCCAGAGAATTAATCCCAGGGACATGGACCCCACGGTCCTCAAACATCACCCATCCAAATTCTAGCCAAACATAAGCCTTGTTTTGAGTCTAACTTGCCTGAATGATCTTGTCTTTACTTTTGATGAGTTATCTCCTGGGAGGCCCCTTGGTCCCTTGGGGAAACAGAACCCATGCAAAATGTACAAGGCGACTTGGTATATGGGCTTATTGACTAAAACACTGTTGAATATTGGAGGACAGCTATCAAAACGAACGGGTTCTTCGGTCTTCTTTCTGGCCATTAGAGAACAGGGTCAACTGTCCATGGAAGCTACTCCTGGATCATCTGGATGAAAAATGTATCTGGTTACTCTTGTGCTCTAAAACCATCAATGGCTCCCCATTACTCTTACCATAAAACTTAGACTTCTTAATATGACCTACTGGCTCCTGCTTGCCAACTCTATCTCTTAACCCTTTCCCTTTTGCTCACCACATCCTAGCCATGTGGCTTCCTTTCCGTTCCTCAAATACATCAAAGTCTCTTCCCACCTCGGAGCCTTTGCCTCTGCTGTGCCTTCTGCATGGAGTGTTCAGCCCATGGCTCTTTTTGTATGGCTGGCTCCTTATTCTACAAATATCAACTCAGATGTGATCTCACAGAGATTGCCCAGCTACATTACCTAAAATAGAGCCCCCACACACACTTCTTACAGTGTCTCCCCAAAAATAAGACCTAACCGGAAAATACACCCTAGCATGATTTTTCAGGATGACATCCCCTGAACATAAGCCCTAACGCGTCTTTTGGAGCAAAAATTAATATAAGACTCAGTCTTATTTGCGGGGAAACACGGTACCATTTGATAAAGTTACTCTTTATTTTGTTCATAGAACTTGTCAGAATCTGTGATGGTCTTACTGATTGTTTCTGTCCCCTTGCACTGGGGTATAAGCTCGAAGAAGGCAGGGACTTTGTTTTTTGCGCCTAAATTTCCAGCATCTACTACAGTGCATAGCACACAATACTCACTCAATATGCTGATGAATGAATGTATATAAACCAGTGTTTATCCTTCCATTCTCAGTAGCCGAAAGGTTTATGCTTTGGTTTCATCCAAAACTGGTAATACATCACTATGAGTTAAAAAGTGGAAAAGCCAGTACACATCTCTCATTTCCCCGCACTTAAAACATTTAAGTGATTGTATCATAAGACCGTGATTCTGACTCTATAATAAGCATCAGTATCTGGAAGAAGAGGAGGAAAGTTTCCTCAGACTCCTTCAACTTAACCCTTAAACAATTTCTGATCCTAAAGTCTAAGGCAGGTTAATAATGTTGGGAGGTGTATTATTTCTAACCCACTTTTTCACAAAGTAGCAAAAAATATAAAAGCTCATAGTAGGTTATCAAAATAATTTTTTTTGAATTAGCGTGTACCTCAAGTTGGGTGTTTTGACTAGACCAGCCCTGCCCAGAAGAAATATGTGAGCTACTTGCAGAATTTTAAATTTTCTAGTAGCCACAATGAAAAAAGTAGGAAAAAAAGAGTTGAAATTAATTTCAATAATATATTTCATTACACCCAATATATCTGAAATACTATCATTTCAATATGTAATCGATATTTTTTAAAAGGATAAATGTGATCTTTTACAGCCTCTTTTTCATACTAAGTCTTTGAAATATGGTGTAGTCTTAAACATTGATGGCATATCTCGACTGGGATGATAAATTTGAATTGGAAATAATTGCTCTGTATTTAAATTTCAAAACTTAAAGAGTTGAAAAGGTAGATTCATATACCCAAGTAATTCTAAACATACTTAAAAGTTTTCCAGTAACAGAATCAAGTATTAGTTTTTAAATTTAAAATGGAAATTAATTACATTATGCTAAGTAAAAGAAGCCAGACACAAAAGCTCACATATTGCATGATTCTATTTATATGAAATATCCAGGATACATAAATCCACAGAGACAAAACATAAATTGGTGGTTGCCAGGGGCTGAGGGAAGAGGAAATGGGGAGTCATTGCTTAACGTGTACTGGGTCTCCTTTTTGGGTGATAAAAATGTTTCGGAGTTAGATAGAGGTGATGGTTGCACAGCATTGCATGGAATTGCTCATTTCAAAATGGTTAATTGGGGGGGGGGAATTAAAATAAAATAAAAAATGGTTAATTTTGTTATTTGAATTTCATCTCAACAAAAACTAAAATTAATAGAATTTAAGTGAAATTACAACTTCGGTTCCTTCGTCACACTAGCTATAATCAAGTTGTCAACAGCATTAGGCTATGACATTCTAGGACACGGAACTAGGCTATTTGCTATGTAGAGGCTACGACTTTTTTTAATCATTTTTTTCTGTTTCTACGAGACGCGCCTTCCCAGTGCTTACCGAAACTTTCAAGGTGAAGTGTCCCAGTTTACTTAAGCACCACCTGGCAGTCACTGAAGTGTCACGTTTCCATTTCACAAGAGGTAGCCATGAATCTGATTGCTAGTGTTCTGTATGATTAGCTCGTTTTGGGTGACAGACTGTGAGGTTTGCCACAATGTTGTGACTCTTTAATCGTTTTTCCCGAAGGGTGCAAGGAGACTGCCCAAGCTTGTGGTCTGTGCTTCCAGAACTGAGTTATAATGGTTCCCAGCAGCCCTCCCCTCCAGTTGGGGGGAGGTGGGGAAACAGAGAAGGAATGAATGAAGTGACAGAGAGCAGGCACTGCGCTGGCAGTAACGAATATTAAAGGAGCAGTTTAAATGACTAGGGGCACAAAACCTTAAGAAACCTTCCAAGATGATTCATAGGACACTGGAGGATCTGATGACCTCATCTGGTCCATCCCAGGGGAATAACAGCAATTTGCCCTTTTTTTTTTTCAACTCCCCAGAGATAAAGATCCACAACCACTCTTGTTTTCTCCTCACACTGAATCATACCTCTCAGGTATCAAGAAGTGTTTCTCTAAGTCTTTCTTATCAAAACCTCTCCTATTAGTTTATCTTTTAAACCTCTTAACTAAATCTGATATCATTCAATGATGGCCATCCCCTGGATATCTGGACTCTTAACCTGGAAAAAAATCTCTCCAGTATTTTCTCATTTTTGATGCTTCTACATCCCAATATGATTACTCAGTTTACAGATTGCCTGAACTGTTTCTTCTCTAGCTTCCTTGCTGCCCATTTTTCCCCTCCTCCTTTATCAGATTGGAGAGAAGAGTAAATAAAATTTCCACTGGTTAGTTTTTATTGCCCAGTCCAATAGTGGAAATGTATTCAAATTCTTCCTTTCTGATATTGAAATGATAGCTATAGCCATAAATCTATACCTCTCTTATTTATAACACAGGCCTTGGGTAGTTTCTTTAAAAAAAAAAAAACCCAATAAAATACAAATCATGATATCACATTCTATCTTGTTGCTGACAAATGTAATGGCTTTTACAGGTGCCTCAGAAGAAATCACAAATATTTCTGAAAGAGTCGCTGTCATGTATGACTCTTTCAAGGTTAAGCTTGGCTGTTTGCAATGTTGTTGTGTTTTTTTTTAAGATTTTATTGGGGAAGAGGAACAGTGTGTATTTTCAGGACTTTATTGGGGAACCGTGTTTTTTTTCCCAGGATCCATCAGCTCCAAGTCAAGTTGTTGTCCTTCAATCTTAGTTGTGGAGGGCGCTGCTCAGCTCCAAGTCCAGCCGCCGTTTTCGATCTAGTTGCAGGGGCCGAACCATCCAGCCTCCCGTTTCAACGTTTTGTTCGCAAACTTTTGATTGCAAGTCACAGAAATGTCCGATGGCTAGCATACACAATATAAGAAAAACAGGGCGAGAGAGAAGAGGAAGTTAATGAAAGGATGCTGGAGGTATTTTGTGGCATCAATGGAAGAGTTGACAACTAAAGTCTAGAAAAGGAAGAAACCAGGGTAAGTTTTGATTCTTCAGTAGCAGCTCATGAATTTTTTGTCCAAAGCACAGCCATCAACATCACTTTGTTCCAAGTCTCCTCCTCCTTCGTTCCTATTTCCAATTTCTGACTCCATATGAATGGGGGGAGGGGCCACATTGAATCAAGCCAGCAGGAAGCTCTGAGGACAAAACAGCCACCCTCTTATATGTCCTCATCCTTTTAGCCCTGGAAAGGTACTGATCTTAGGTGAAGCCAACCCTGACGGAGCTGACGGCTGGAGGCCATCTGCTGACTGCACTCCTGGCAGCTAAGCAGCAAGTCCTTCCGTGAAGGGGAACGACACAACTTTGTGTCTGGCAGAATCCACCTCTCGCTCTGGCTGGACCATGTCTCCATGGAATCTCAGGGACTGGCTTGTCCTGAACTCCAGTGGGCCACTCTTCCTGAGGGAGAACTCACAGGAGGGGATTAGAGGGATGAGCCACAGCCCCCGCCATTGCCATTGGTCTCCAGGCTGCAAATGATACTCATTCTTTCTCTCTTCCACCGCACATTCCGGAGTCACCTCAGCCTCAGCTCCCACCTCTGCTGGCTTTGGTTTCTTAACTGATACAATTCTGACCCTCATCGCTAGAGCTGAGCGTGCAGGATGTTGGTTAGAGAGAGCTCTGAGCATCAACACCTGGGGGGGGAGTGAAGGCAGCAAGATTGGACAAAGGGACAAGTTGTGATACAGTCACAATGAGATTTCAGCCAACTCCACGGGGAGCTCTGAAGTCGGGCTCATTCTTCAAAGCTGTCACCAGCTGGGGTGAGAGGACCCCGCCTTTTCCCACATTAACATCTCGTTGGAGGATGCACGCTGCCCTGAGGACGTGGGTGTGACACCAGGTAAGATGGCTTTCTCCAGCAGACGGCAATTCCCACGAAGGCCTGACCGCTGAGGGCTGGTGATTATGCGATGGTGGTGTGTCAGCCAGCAGTACTCCCAGCTGCTGGGGCAAGAGTCCTTCAGTCCTGAAGGGGGTGTGGGGCGGGGCCACCCACAACAGCCCCATCTGCGTCCAGGACCCAACACGTCTCTCCTGTCACAGCCTCACTCCTCCTCAGGGTTGGCCTCCACTGACTCCTTGTTCCAGGATTATTTTTTAATTGCAGCAAAATACACATAACATACAACTTACCGCCTTAACCATTTTTGAGAGTACAGTTCAGGATTGTTAAATATAGTCACAGGGTTGGGCAGCCAATCTCCAGAACTTTTCCATCTTGGGAGACTGAAACTCTACAGCCAGCCATTAAACGTCTCCTTCTCCCCTCTCTCCAGCCGCTGGAAACCACCATTCTACTTTCTGTCTCTAAGAATTCGACTACTCTAGTTAACCTTATATAAGTGGAATCATACGATAGGTGTCTTTTTGAAACTGGCTTCTTTCACTTAGCCTAATGTCCTTAAGGTTCATCCATGTTGTAGCACGTGACAACATTTCTTTTCTTTGTAAGACTGAAAAATACTCCATTGTGTGTATACATCATATTTTGTTTATTCATTCATCCATCAGCAGACAGTTGGGTTGCTTCCACAATTTGGCTATTGGGAATAGTGCTGCTATGAACATGGACATACAAATGTTTCTTCAAGACCTCACGTTTTTGGCTACAAAGCTAGATCTAGGATATTTTTATCCGAGGTGTTTTTGTTCAAGATGGGTTTATCTCTCACTGGCTTAATTCCTTTTAGGCCCAGACAGAGGCAAGGATAAACTACGCACTATCTTCTTAGGGAGGTAAATCTTATAAATCAGAACACTCTGGTAGGGTCAGGTTGACGGATATATCAAACCTGGCTCATGAATAATTATATGGCATATAATATATGCCATCTAAGAGTTTCTGTTTTTTCCACCAAAGAGTAAGAAACCATCTGTGAAGGAAAGTTCCCACATGCTGCTTGAACTGCTTCACCTTTTGTTATCCTAACCGCCAAGGTTAGTTAATCACAAACAGGACTTGGAGAAATAGTCTCTGTGATGAAAGAAAATAAGGCGAAGTGGCTGGCAGGGGGCCAGCTCATTACATCGTACTGAAGCTGATGAGGGTATCTTCGTGATGGTGAGGGGAAAGCAGGGGTGGACAAAGCGGAGAGAGACAGCAGGAAGGGGAGGCTGGGTGGAGTTGAAAAAAATTTTGCCAAGAATTGAACAGGATGTCATTCTGTTGGCCTGGTGGTAGCCTTCAGTGAAGCGACACCTGGGATGGCAAGCAGCAAGAATGAAAAGTGCATTCTTTATGAATTTTTAAGACCAACTCCGGCTTCTTGTCTGGGACCTATAAATGTGAACCATCACATACACATCAGGGTTTATTGCTCCTGTTTTTATTAAAGTTAAATCCTACCTGCATGACTCAAATGAAAAGTTAAAAGCGGCATCAGATGTCTTTTGAGCTTTTCTTCACCCCAGGTAGCCAGCTAAAACGGGAAAGTGATCAAAAAAACCTTAAAGTTCAGAATTCATTTTCTTAAGGAAATTCTCAACTTTGCAGCTCACCCACACAGAGCTGTGTGCAAGTGGATAATTTATACTGAATACATTAATGGCAAAATTGGATGCATGTTTCCTAAAATAAGCAGAACTGTACCGCCATGGATGGGAAGGAAGCTTCAAAAATAAATAACAGGAAGAACTTCCTACCACAAAAGACTCATTTTTAACCATCATTTGAAATAATACTAGATGACTATGCTAGCTATTCCCAAGAATGTGCTCTGAAAAGATCAATCAAATGTTTAGTGAGCTGTAGGATAACTAAATTTGGTGACTTTATTCTCTTGGGACATCCCTATTTTTTATGACAGCAGTTGTATATGATAGTGTATACAGACTCAGTTTTGTACAATGATTCTATACTTTAAAAATAACTTGCCTGATGTTCATTTCAATGAGAAAAAGAAATACAAAACAAAAAACCCAGCACATCTCTGACTTTCTCAGCAGTTCTCCCTTTAAACATTGGCCAAAACATGGACAAATTTAAAACTCCCGTTCCCTTGTTCCCTGTAGGAAAGATGAGATCTATAATTTTTAAAAGAAGCTGCACTAGTAAACATAGAAAGTACCAAAAACAAGAAAAGAATAAAGGCAAGTTGAAAAATATAGGTTTCTGAGGTTCTGCTCCTATAAAAGCTTGCTAGCTTATTGAGACAGATGGTTCTGTTCAAACAATTTTGTCATTCAATTTTTCTGCTCTTCCACCTCTGGCTCCCATATTTGTATCCACCCGGAAGGGGGTCCCACCCACTCAGAACCTCAAGGGAAAATGAGTGGAAGGTAAGTGAGGTGGGTGGCCTGAACCTATGTGAACAATGCACTTTTCACTCCTCTCCAGGCGGCTTCAACATAGAAAGTCTCCCCCATCCCTAGGAAATGGTCTAGGGTTTGTTTGTTAGAGTAACAGCCTGTGAGCATACCTAATTTGGAGTATCTACTACACAAGAATCTAAGAGCACAAACCAACTTAAGTCCTAGAGACTTAATCTTAGCCTTAAAGTAAAATTCCATTTGTGTGAAAAGTACTTTTTATCATGGAAGTTGCAACTGTCTTTGATATGAAATGTATCCTTTACTTTTCAAGTTCAAAACAAACCATCCTCATCTGTTTTTAGACATCTCAAAGAAACCCAGTTACCATAATAACCAAAGTGTTAAATTAAGTGCAAGAACTTTCTGAGACTGTCACTACATGTTGACAAATGACCAATATCAAGATGAGTTTAGGTTAACACAGACTGATTTCTGTTTTTATGATGAATTATGATAGAGTGATAAGGCCGAAGAGACTAATGAAAAGCTCATTTGTGTATCATTCATTCATGCTTGGATATTTGCCATGATCACACCCAAGCCCTCGTGATATAAACTACCTGTTTCCTTGAAAATAAGACCTAGCCAGACAATGAGCTCATTTTCCGGGAACCAGTACATTCTAGCCCTACCACATCAAATTTTTTTTCTGTTTTTAAGTTTTTTGTTGGGTAATATTGGGGAATAGTGTGTTTTTCCAGGATCCATCAACTCCAAGTCAAGTTGTTGTTTTCAATCTAGTTGTGAAGGGCGCAACTCACTGGCCCACGTGGGAATCGAACCAGAGACCTTGGTGTTATGAGCACTGTGCTCTGACCACTGAGCCAACCAGCCGCTCCACCACCACGTCAATTTTTAAAAGCAGTCCAGAGTCTGTAAACTCAGTAACCGATTTCAGAGTCAGCCATCCAGCACTTTCAGAAACTTTTCTTTGATATTTAATTAAAATCTTCAGTGCAGTTAGAAGTCATTGATCACCACCACGATGGTTAATTTTATACGTCAACTTGACTGCGCTAAGGATGCCCAGCTGATGAAATATGATTTCTGGATGTGCCTGTGAGGGTGTTTCTGGAATAGATTAGCATTTGAATCAGTAGAATGATCAAGAAGATCCCCCTCACCGATGAGGTTGGGCATCATACAATCCATTGAGAGCTTGAACAGAACAAAAAGGGAAAAGAAGGTACTTTTGCTTTTTTTGCTTGAGCTGGGACATCCATCTTCTCCTGCCCCTCGGAAATCAGGGCTCCTGGTTCTCAGGCCTTTGGACTTGGAGTAGTTTTCTTTCTGCAGTGGGCCCAGAATTCTTTAAATGGAGAATAGAGAAAACCACAGACATGAAGAGGCCTCTTATGACCCAAAAGTTTCTTCCCTATTGGCCAATCTCAGCCAATTTAATTCAACAATTTGAGAGCATTCCCTTGGAAGTTGGTAATAAATTTCTAGGAAGGTTAAAAACGTTCGTACGTGTAATCCATAGCCATTATCAGTCATGACTACATTGGCATCAATACATTTTTCATACTGGGTCCAGCAACCTTGCCAGTCCCAAGCTGGGTTATGCGAAGGTCTGAGCGTGGGGTTCTGCCTGCAGCGTGCCGGCTTTGTCTTGCCATGGTAGAAAATCCTAAGGGTATGTGGTGCTTGGAAGTAGAGGGAGAGGCACCAAAAGAAAAGGCAGGAAGACAATTGGAGGTAAATTGCAGATTCCAGCAGAAAAGAAGTGTATGTGCTTTGTGAGATCAGACTTTGTCTACTAAGAAATCTCATAAGGTAACTTTCCACGAGTAACAAGACTCAACACTTATATACTGTTTATTATGTGTGAGGCACTGTTCTAAACACTTTATATGAATTTATTGAAGCATTACGATAACTCTGTAAGGTAGGCAGTTTCTTTTTTTCACCCTTAACCCCTAATATTTTCTTTTCTCTCTTTTTTTTTTTAAGGGGAACAGTGTGCACTTCCAGGATTTTTTCCAAGTCAAGTTGTTGTCCCTTCAATCTTAGTTGTGAAGGGCGCAACTCAGCTCCAGGTCCAGTTGCCATTGTTAGTTGCAGGGGGTGCAGCCCACCATCCCTTGCGGGAGTCGAACCGGCAACCTTGTGGTTGAGACGACCCGCTCCAACCAACTGAGCCATCCGGCAGCTCAGCGGTAGGCAGTTTTCAATCTCCATTTTCAGAGAAGGAAACTGAGGTTCAGAGGAAGGAAACTGTCCTGGGCCTGGTATTTGGTCTAAAAGGCTTAGAAATCTGATTTAGCCAGCACATCAAAAGCGGCAACATATTTAAAAATTGCACTGACATTAATTAGAACTTAATAAGTCCAATGTTCAAAACCGGGATGCCAGATGATTAATTTATGATGAGAACTTTAAGCTCTCAAAGACTACAACGCTGAGGTTGGCGTGACTAAAAGCATTCTCCCTTTGTAGACAGAGAAGCCAAATTGCAATCAGAACACAGCTTAAGGAGCATATAATTAGAACCAAGAGAATTAAATGAATGAACTGAAAACTTGTCCCTCCGCTTAGTTTTTTTCGACATACTCTGCCCTTCTTAGGATAGCTTCACCAGTGAGTCTGGAATACTAGAAGTCCATCGCTGAGCCATATTTTAATAAGACTCTTGATGGTTACCTCTGTGAAGCTCCTTTTTCTATGCTTCCAAACTGACCAACTTCTCTCGTGATAGACAAAATTTTTTAAGAATTGTGTTGAACCCCTGAATTCAAACCTTATTCTGGCTTAGGAGTGATTGGATCTCTCTATTCTGATACACTGTGTATTTATTGTATAGATATATTTCTTACTACCAAATTAGTCTTATTTATAAACTCCACAGAGCCTAGCAAGTAATTATATAAGGCAAGTCCTCAGTAATGTTTGTTGAAAGAATGAGAGTGAAGGAATGAATAAATAAGTGCATCTCAATGTCAGATGACATAAATAGCTCACCATCACTATGGGAAACAATATGGACATTTCTCAAAAATTTTAAAAATAGAATTACCATATGATTTGACAATTCCACTTCTGGGTATGTACTCAAAAAAAAGTAGGGACTTGAGAGATTTGTACACTCGTGTTCATAGCAGCATTATTCACAACAGCCGAAAGGTGGAAGCAACCCCAGTGTCCATCAACTGATAAATGGATAAACAAAATGTGGTCTATACCTACAATGGAATATTATTCAGTCTTAAAAAGGAAGGAAATTCAGATAGATGCTGCAACATAGATGAAGCTTGAGGACCTTATGCTAAGTGAAAGAAGCCAGTAACAAAAGGACAAATACTGCATGATTCCATTTATGCAAGGTACCTAAAACAGTCAAATTCACAGAGACAGAAAGTACAATGGTGGTTTCCAGGGGCTGGGGGAAGAAAAGAAATGAGGAGTTATTTATTGTGTAATGGGAACAGATTTTCAGTTTACAAAATAAAGAGTTCTGTGGATGTTGGTGGTGATAGCAGCACAAAATGTGAATGTACTTACTGCCACTAAACTGAACACTTAAAAATGGTTAAAATGGTAAATTTCATGTTATGGGTATTTTGCCAAAACAGAAAAAAAGAATAGCTCTTCCACGCTAACTCATGGCTTGTGTTTTTAAAGCTGAGCTCTGTTTCCATAAAATCAATGTATCAGCTCCTATATTTGTCCTCACGCAGTGCAATGGTTTGCCCTGTTGAATTTCATTCTGTTTGAGACGCCTTAGTTTATGGTGTCACTGCATCAGCTATACACAGAATTATGCAATACAGGATACAGCATTTCAAAATAAAGACACAAACAATAGTATCTCTACTTGCCAGTTAAAAGGACAGATTGTCAATCAAGAAAATAAATACAGTATTCAGGGTTGATAAACAAACCAGTTTGATACTGGGTTGATACCAACTTTGACAGTCTCAACATGCTCGTTTTTTTAGATCCGCAAGAAACAAATGCTATCAGCTAGTGCTGTTGAACAAAATCATCACAGAATTAGCAGTTTTCTGACCCACTTACTAAAAAAGGCTAAATCACTCCATTGAGACCCGAGGGAAATGCAGATTTACACCTCTGAAACATTGCTTGGTTTTTCTTCAATTAAATTTTGTAACCAGTTTTTGAGTTCTTGCCATCTTCTCTTCTTTTAATGGGTAATTTCATATGTCTTCTTGAATATAAGCCTTTGCAAATGCTTGATTTTTGTAAATGCAAATGCATAGCAAAACATGAACACAACTTTCTTCTAGGCCATTATTTTCTAGACCCATCCCAAAGGCCAGCTTCTCTCCCTCATCCCTTGCTTTATTAGATTGGTGGGTGGAATGGGCCGTCAGACAGAGGCCCAATGCGCGCTGCTGCCGATGGGAATCCGGGAAGATGGGGAAGATGGTCACTCCACCTGTGGTCACACTGGCCCCATAAAGGGGAGAAGCTTCCATTTCCCCGGGCATGCAGCTGCGTTCCCACTGCCAGGCCTTCACCAATGCTTTTTCAAACACCGAGAGCAACCTTTCTCTTCCTGTCCGTATTCCAGCCCTTCTCCTCTATACATTACAGTTTTCCTTTTTGAAGCTTTCTTCCAGATGAGGAAACTCTTCACTTGCAAACCCGTTAACACAATTCCTTTACCAGTATCTCATCAACAACACTCATATAATTGCTACATGGATACTGGTTCCATGTTTGTCTTATTTCCGGGTATAGGCCAGATGTCCTTGGCCATAGACAAACCAAGGGCCTACCTGTGTAATTATCTCTCTTTTTCTGGGTTTCCTGTTCTAGCAATAGCACAATCATTCTGTTGCCCAGGTCAGCAACCTCAGAGGCACATCTGCATCTCCGTCCTCACTCCTACTCCTGACCATCCAGTCTCCAAATCCCAGCAATTCTTTCTTTACAACTTCTCGGACACCTTTTTATGCCCCTTTCCACTGTACCTTCTAGCTAGACTTTTCCAGCAGCCTCTAAACTGGTTTCTCTGATTCCTGACTCCCACCTGGAGTTCATCCTTAATACCAGCACCAGATTCACCTTCCTACAGTACAGCTTTGAATCCCTTAACGGTTTTAAAATCTTCAATGACCCCCCCATTGTCTTTGGCTTATCATTCAAGGCTATGTAGGTGGAGAGACCACAGGGTTTTGTAAGCAATCTGACCTCTGTTCAAATTTCAACTCTGCCCTTTACTAGTTGTGGGACCTGGGGGAAGCAAGACCCTTAGCCTGTCATAAGCTCAGTTTCCTCATCTATAAAATGGGTTAATAGTACCCATCTGAAAAGATTGTTGTGAGGTTTAAGCAAGATAATGTAAGCCAATCCTTCGGTTGCCCAGAGTAGACACTCAATAAATGGCATCTTTTCTTCTTCCACAAGCCAATGCCAACCTATCTTTACCTTTACAACTTTATTATTCTTCCTCTTTTGCTGGTCTCCAAACACAACTTTCTGGGCCCTGTGTCTTTGGAGAAGCTGTTCCCTTTATGTGCCTTGCCTTCCATCTCTGGCAGTGGAATCCCCGGTCTCCTTAAAGGGCCAACTTCATGAAGTGTGCCTTGATCTATTTTGTCAAATATTGTCAGTGGCGTACCGAGGGGGGAGGTGACAGTATGTTGCCAGTGATGTTGTTTAGAATTGCCAGCTCATAGTGATAATAAAAACCATGCAGACTTCGACTTTTATGCCACCTTATCTAGTACCAGCTCCCTTTTCTGAACTAAAAAATACATAGTATAATTTATAAGGTATTGAATATACTGTTAAATATAATTCAACACTGGTTATAATCATAGATATTTCTATTCAGGTTTCCTATCCTTTACTAATCGTAAATTTTTTGAGAGCAAGTATCATAGCATACACATCTTTGTTTCCCACATAATATCCAACACCACAGCTTCCATATGATAAATGTTCTGAATAAATGAAGAGGTTGATACCAGTCATGCAGCCATGTTAATATGTAACAAATCCAACACATGCTGAGATCAAGGTGTGCGTTTTGTTAACATCTTATAGCGTGAGCACTGACTCTGAGCTAGGCAATGTGCTAAGTGCTTTGCAGGCATCATTCATTCATCATAAAAATATATCAAGTTCCTAGTATATCCTAGACATGGTGCTATGCCTTAAGAACACATTGGGGAACAAAATTATTTACTTACACAATGCCTGGTGGTCAGAGGTTAACTAACGCGCCCAGGGTTATTCAGCTATGGGGTTAAACCAGCTAGTAACTGGGGGAGCTTCAACTTCAAACTGGGTCTTTCTTTGGAAACCACGTTCTTAACCACTATATTTCCTCTTCTGTGAGCTATTGACAAGCCACATGATACTGATGAATGCCCAGTCTGACCACAGTCTCTTATGCAATCAATGATGGAATCCTCCTTGAGAATAGGGATTACATTTTCATAAATCCTCAAGGTCTCATATAATGTTAGTATCAAACCCATACCAACTTTTGATGGTTACTCAAGAAATACTTACTGGCCAACTGCCCTGATAACTATATAACCCATTGGGTTTCATTAAAACATGGGAATTTTAAAAAATTAATTCACCCATAAAAATATTTCACCACCAATAAAAACTTGCTTCTCTCAGTCACTGTCAAGTATAAATTAAATTACCAGTATTAGCTAGGGCATTATGCCAACTGTCTTCCCAGAACACTTAACATGCCTACATATACACCCAGATAAAAACAGCTACGTGCTGCAGGACATGCAGTTAAATCTTGACTCTTCACAAAATGATGATTCCTCTGATCACAGGAAGACAGCAAGAAGCCCATAAAGGCTTTACTAAGAGCAAGGAGGGTAGCAATAGCAACCATAATACAAACTATGAAAAATAGATTAAAGGCATCCTATCTATCCACCAGCAAAAGTTTCCAGTTGTCCTGGCAACTGGATGATACACTATTTCTACAATAAGTTTGCTCTGAAATTGACAAAGTGTGGGAGGGACACTCACTTAAGAAAGGGTGTGAGTAATGAGCAATATCAATAAGGTATAAATAACTTGCCAGCCAACAGATTAGACCAGAGTATGATGCAGAAAGAACAAGGCATAACAAATGTTTGGGAAATTCTTGAAATGAAATAAAACTAGGAAATGCCTAAAAATAGCTTCAGAAGAATGATACATGTAGCAAAACACATAACAGTGTTTTTAGGGCCAAGATCATTGAAAAGCAGCAGAAAGATATGAACACAGAGAAAATTAAATCACAAATCTTTCTAGATATAGGCATTGGAAGAATGAAAAATAGCCAACTCTTGGGCATAAAGCAGTAATTTTCTGATGAGTTTGGGCAATGGAAACAGCAAAATCATTAGAGGAGGGAAGGGGAGAGTAGGGAGCAAATTTTGTCAATGTTGGGAGCAATTCTGCCCAAAACACAAGGGTTTTGTTGTTGTTGTTTGTTTGCCTACGTGGTATGGCTCTATTATGGACTGGTTTCCCCACAGGAATTTCTAGAAGCAGCCCACAGCACCGTGGGGCTCACATCATAGACTCTCTTGTCTATATCCCATTTATATCCTTTTCAAGCAACAAATCCCATGGTCAAATGGTAGAAGCCTGTCATTGTAGATCAGGGTTTCTCAACCTCAGCACTATTAACATTTGGGGACAGAAAATTCTTGTTGTGGGGACTGTCTTACATTGTAAAGTGTTTAGTAGCATCTCTGGCCTCTACCCACCAGTCGCCAGTAGCAAAACCCCCAGTCCCAGTTGTGACAACCAAAAATGTCTCCAGAGATTGCCCAATGTCCCCAGGGGGCAAAATCACCCCCAGATGAGAACCACTAATTTAGAAACTAAAGGATGATCATCCTGCCCAAACGCTCACCTACCGATGAGGAAACCAAAGCCCAAACATGCTGAATGTCTTGCTCAAATGTACACAGATGCTTACTGCCCGACCTAACCCACGAACCTCAGACCACCACTCTCAATAACTCCATTATACTCCAACTTCAGTTGCTTGCATACCACCATCATGATTTTCCCATACCCAGTGCCACCTATATTATGTATTATTTTCATTTGAGTTGACTCATTTTTTTTAAACTTAATTTTAAAAGGAAACAAGCAAGATTGTGGGTGGTGAACACACAATGCAATACACAGATGATGTATTATAGAAATGTATACTTGAAACGTATATAATTTGACTAACCGTTGTCACCCCAATAAATTCAATACAAAAATAAAATAAAAGGAAACACGCATATAAGGGAAGGGAAGACAGACATAAAAGTTAGGGAAACGTGTGGTTTCAGAGGGAGAGATCTGTACTCAGTGATTTTATCCACTTATTGATCAAACACCCACAGTGTGCCTACCACGTGCCATGTACCATTTTAAGTGCTTTACATACATGAAATCTTTTTGTCTTATTAACTCCCTTATTAAGTAAGTACTATTATTATCCTCATTTTATAAAGGAAGATACGGAAGCATAGAGATCCAAGATCGTCAAAGTCACAAGTGGCAGTCACAACTGGGATTCCAGCCCAGGAAGTCTGGCTCCAGAGTCCGAGGTCTTAATCAGTACGGAGAAAGACTGGAAATGCCTGATAAGGGACAGATGGGTCTGGAGCTGAAACCTCCTGAGTATTCATTCCCTGAGTGGTGAGGAAATAATGGACACAGGTAACAAGGCAGGTAGACCTGGGGTATTAAGCAAATCCTTGGGAGAAGGGAACTTTCATCTGGCAGAAATGGTGGTGGGAAGGGACAGAAGCTGGGGGGAGAGGAATCAGGGGGAGGGGCAAGATGAGTGTCACATGGGGTTCATGGGGTGTCTCTGGTCCTGCTCCCCGCACAAGAACGCAGGATATGGTGAGGCCAAAAAGGAACACCCACGAGCCATGGATGGGGGGTTCATACCACTATAGTCTCGGTGGCGGCTGGGTTGGAGACACAGGAAGCAGAAGCCACACAATCCGCAGCCTGCCGTCTGCTTCTCTGCCAACCAACTCCTTGCTAACTGCAATTCCCTTTCTCACTCAGCCACGGTAGTTATATCCGTGGCTAATGGCTGACCAGTAACAGCGGACGGCCAACTAGTCACAGTTGATGGCCATCTACTACTCGAGCCAGCACCTTTCCACGTGAGGCCAAGAGCCTGGAAACTGCTCTCTGGGACTCTGGCCCCACAGAGACTTTGACTGGTACCAGGCACTGAGAAAAGCAAGGAGCTTGGTAGGGTGAGGAAATGGTGAGGCTGGAGGTGAAAACTCAGGCAGAGTGGTGATCTGGGAAAAAGGTAAAAGGGAGTGTGAGGTGGGGGTCAAGGGCCAGGAGAGGACCCTGGGAAGGGTGAGGGGACTGTGAGTACCTAGAGATAGAGGGCTGTCCTGATTTAGGTGGGGCTGGGAAGGGGTCCCAGCAAGGTGAACTGGGATAACAGATACCAGAGGAAGCAGCCCCCCCTGCCCCACGCCAGGCGTAACAGGGTGGGTGCCTGACTGACGCTGGTGAGCACCAGCCACTGAAGTTAATTTTTTCCCCTTAAAAATCAAGTTGAGAATCACTAGGGGTATATACACCACATTTTATAACATTTTGAATCGGTTCATCTCCAAAAATTATAAAAAGCTTTTGGGTAACATTTGAGAAAATTTTGAGATTTTTACGTTCCCTCTACTAGTTCATAAATAAAATATACAACTTACAAAATGCAAACACACTTGTAATTGCTGAATGAAAATAAAATATAAAGTGTAGAAAGGCTTTATAACATGTTTTGCCAGCTCCTCGTGTTTCTTCAACACTTGACTTTTCAAATTTTTATGGAAAATGTTTTGCCTTGTACACTTTCCAGTTTTTACAAATCAAGATGTTAATAAGTAGGGGGAATTCAATGAGCGTTGCCCTATTTAGAAACAGGATTTCTAAGAAGAAAAATTTCATGTTTTGCCCTTAGTGATATAACAGAACTTATGTAGAAATCCATCCATAGTATGCTAAGGTCAGTAATCCTAGTTCAACCAGGATATTCAGGTACCAAAATCATGTAATGCAAATGTATTTAAAGGGATATATGAACGATAAAAATGTGAAGTGAGGCATACTAATTAAGAGCAAGCACTTTGGAGTCAGTCAGGACTAAAACATTAGCATCATAGCATATGCACTAGTACATATTGGTGTTACATACTAGCATTATAGGGTTATTGTGAGGATTAAATGAGATGTCGTCTAAAGGATTTAAGGAATGTAATGCTAAATATATTTTAGCTACTATTATTCTAGTATGAAGCAGAATAAACTAAGTAATAAGCTTCTTAGAAGCCTAAGGGTTTTCATAACTTTGCTTTGATGAGTTACAAATCCTGGCATTAATTTCCACATCGGCAGGTACTTGTTCATTGTTCTTAGCTCAAAGCTGACCTAATGGTCTTGAGTGGTTCTAAATCAACAGTTCTCAAACTGGGGTTTACCAACTCCTGAAGGTCCCGAAGACCCTTTCAGGGGATCTACAAAGTAAACACTATTGTCATAACCATTGCAATAATAGTAATTCTAATTTTATTAATAATAGTAAAACTATTTCATAGTAATACTAATTGTCTAATACTTTCATTTTCATTTTTCAGTGTGTTGACTTTTGCACTGATGGTGAAAAAACAATGGTAGGTAACATTACTGATACCTTAGCATGAATCCAGGCCGGGATACCAAAGTGTTCTGGTGGACATGTTCTTCATTACCATGTGTTCATAGGAAGAAAAAAAAAACCACTAGTTTCACTGAAGAATGTCCCCGATGGTACTTTTACTTAATCCTGACCCTTCAGTACACATCTTTTTAATATTCCATGAAATACTTCTGCTGCATACCTAACTACAATGGTTGTCTTGAAATAAAGCATTAGTACCACCATTTGAGTCATGAGTTCAACTAGCCATGTTTTTCCTGGAACACTATTTTTACTTGAATGAATGACTGACAAACTATAGTATTCAGATTTGGGTATTTGGCAGACATTTTCTCAAACATTAATGAAGCAAATCTGTCACTTCAAGGAAAACAATAATACTGTTACCAATGATAAAACTGGAGCTTTAAAGTGGAAAAAAGAATTTTGGAAGACTCATATCTGCCTCAAGAGCTTGATAGCTTGCCAATACTTAAAGACATGTGACAATATGTGGAAGATCAGTATAACTCAGTGAAATTTTCCAAATGACTAATACATGTTATTATAAAATTACTCATACATGGGTAAAAGTGGAAGACAGATCAGTGGATTTCCTTGATATGGTTTTAGATTCCACATTACAATTAACCTTTAAGAAGCTACCACTTGTTGAGTTTTGGTGTAATATCAAAAAAAAAATCCACAATGATCTGAAAAGACTATTAAAATATTCTTCCTTTCCTCAACCCCATCTTTGTGAGATCAGATTTTGTTCATATATTTCAATCAAAATATCACTGTATTGAATGGAGAAGCAGATACAAACATCCAGTTTTCTACTATTAAAGTAAACATTTCTGTTATTTTTTTAAACACTTTTTTTTATTAGTTTCAGGTGCACAAACCAATGTAATAGTTAGACATTTATCATTTATACACCTCACACAGTGACAACCCCTCCTCCCACATTTCTATTACTAAAGAGATCTGCAAAAATGAAATATAATGCCACTCTCCTCGATCGTTTTTTTAAATTTGGAAATATATAGTGAGTCTTCATTAAAATACATTATGTTAACATGTAATAGGCTTAATGTAAGTATTTTTAAGTGAATTAGTAAAGTTTTTAAATGTTAACCATTTTAATTCTCTTTTTTTTTTAGAATACTTTTTTTTGTACTTCTAGGACTTTTTTCCAAGTCAAGTTGTTGTCCTTTCAGTCTTAGTTGTGGAGGGTGCAGCTCAGCTCAAGGTGCCATGTTCAATCTTAGTTGCAGGGGGCAGAGCCCACCATCCCTTGCGGGACTCAAGGAATTGAACTGGCAACCTTGTGGTTGAGAGCCCACTGGCCCATGTGGGAATCGAACCGGCAGCCTTCGGAGTTAGGAGCATGGAGCTCTAATCGCCTGAGCCACCAGGCCGGCCCACCATTTTAATTCTTAATATGGTAAATATCAATATCTAAACCCATATAAACTAAAGGTTTTTAAGATCTTCAATAACTTTTAAGAGTGTAAAGAGGTTCTGAGACCAACAAATGTAAGAACCACTATTGTAAATAGTTCTCCAAACTTGAGCTGGTCTCCTTTGACTATTCACAGGAAGATAGTACTTAGGGCAAACCCTCAGTAGAAAAGGATCACTTCCTAGTCAAATTAGGCAGTGGTACATTGTGAGAAAGGTTCTTCAGAAGCTACAGTTAACACGGTGATAGTTCATTCTCACAGAAACAGGTAAGTCTAATAGAGTTAAGACCATTAAGTTTCAAGAAAGGAGGGCCAAAGACCTTTTTGGAAAGATGGGCTGCAAGTCTACATCAAAGAAAAGTAAATAGCTGAAACCCATTTTGATTAGGAATTCTGTTTGCTCGTGATATGTGTGCCTGTACAAATAGATTAGGAAGAAACTTTCCTGATGAAAAAAGACAAAAAGGAATTGCAATTGGATCTCACCCACAATTTCTGCTTAAGAAGGCATAATAAAAAGTGTTAGAACAGTCCATTGTTGGAATGGTGCCATGGTCAAGTTCCAAAATTCAGCTCTTAAGAGGGATGTGGGAATCCCTCTATTGTCTGTCTCCTTTCCAATCAACAAGTGAACAAAGCCAGCCCTGAGGTTCGGGGCCTTTTCAGTTCTCACTCTCAGTCTGAGGCTAGAAAATGATGTATATACCTGAATATTGGTAGGCTCTGAATTTCACAAGGAATAAAAACCTTAAGAAACCGGTTGACCCATTTCAGCCTCTTATCCTGAAATTTCCATCTCACTGTGATGAAACGAATCAGGGCATGATCTACTCAAAACTGGGTTGTTGTCCAAGAGGAAAGGGAAAGAACAGGGATCGATTCTAGCTTCAGACAGGATAGTTTCTGAAAACAGGAGACAGAGCACAGCCAGTGAGGTCAGGGCAAACTGAGTGGAATCACCTAGTAGGCTTCTCAATCCTTTTGATCACTGCAAGCTTTCCTGATACCACCTTCTATATTGACCCAGGCCATCTTGATCACAAATTACCATTTATCTTCCTCAAGACTTCTCATATGTGAAGAAAACAAAGAATAATAATTTACCTGAACCCTGGAGTCAGCCTGCCTGAATTTGATCCTGTTGTAATGACCTGGGCAGATGACTCCATCTCTTGAGGCCTCAATTTCCTCTGCAAAATGGGAAGAATAACAGTACTTGCTTTATAAGGTTCTTCTGAGGTTCTTATATCTTAGATATAAGACACTATGAATAAAGAACTTAACACAAGACTTGGCGCATACTAAGTGCTTAATAAACGGAAGCCATTATTAGGGGGATTCTTTGCTTCATATTCCCCTCTGTGAGCAGTTTGTTCCGTTCTCAACATAACTCCTTTCTCTCGGGGCTATTATTTCCGAGGTTCTGGTCCCTCATATCCCTGAGTCATCTTCATTAAGATGCCGGGTTTCTGAGATCATCCCGTCTACTGCTCTCTAGGGCTCCCTCTCCTGACTGCTTAGCTCTCGAGGGGGCCCAGACCTAACTTCCATGACTGCGAGTCTCTCTCAGGGTTTGGCCACCTGCCTTGGAGGAATGTCCCCAGTCCCCTTGGAGACCACGAAAAAAGGCGGCGACAAGACTGAGCCCCACCAGACTCTGAGAAAAGCCACAAACCAGAAGCAAGAGTGAGGCCGAGGACCCGGCGGTGCCCAGAAGTGAAAACGAGGCTGGGGGCGGTGCTGCTCACCCAGATGGGACCAAGGCTGGGGGCGGGGCCGGGCTCCGAAGTGAGAATGACACTGCGGCGGGGCGGTGCTCTGAGGTGAGAGCTAGGCCACACCCTGAGGCGAGAATGCTGGCGACGGGGCCACATCCTGAGGTGGACGTGAGGCCGGGGGCGTGGTCGCGCAGGGGAGCGGCTTGGACCCTTTGGGATGAGCCAGCCGCCTCCACAGGCGGCGCGCGTAACCGCCCCAGTGCGAGAGGCTGCGCAGGGGTTAAGGCTGCGGCGCCACCTGGGCGCCGCTGAGGAGACCCACGAGCTGGCGAATCCCGCGCGGGCGCGTCGAACAGGTGCCCGCGCGCGTCAAGCGTCGGCAGGGGCGGGGAGAGGGGGTGCGGCCGGAAGCCCGGGGCGGGGTGCGGCTCGCCGGGTGAGCGGGAGGAGCCAAGGGAGGCAGGAAGGAGTTCGCCGGGCTGCGCGGTGCGCGATGTGGAGTCGCCGCCTCGGCGCCTGCAGCAGCCGCCGCCACCGCCGCTGCTGCTGGGGCTGCCGCCGAGCCGAGGGACATGGAGCGCGGCTGCAGAGAGCGGCCGCCGGCAGCAGCATCAGCAGCAACAAGCATCGCAGCGACAGCGAGGCGCAGCCCGCCCCGTGAGGCGCTGCCCGGCCGGCGGCGGCAGCGGCAGCAGCAGCAGCAACAGGGCGGCTGAAAACCCGGCGGCGGCGGCCCTCCCCGCAATCTCCCGTCCCGCTTCGCGGCCCCCCAGTCTTCCCTTCCTTAGCCTTCCCTTTGCCACCCCCCTTCTCCCCAGCGCGCGCTGAGCAGCTGAGCCCGGGGGCGGGGGAAGGGGCGCGTGCCGCCGACGCGGGGGAGGGGCGGGCAGGCGCGCGCCGCGCCCAGGGCTCGCGGGGATCCGGGGGACGCGTGCCGCGGCGCGAGGCGAGGCGCGGGGCGGCGCGGCGGGGCCCCTCCCCCCTGCAGCCTGGCGCGCGCCGGCCGGGCCGCACCGCTGCGGGCTCCGCGCGCGCGGGCCATGTCCGCCTTCTGCTTGGGCTTGGCCGGCCGCACTTCAGCACCCGCCGAGCCGGACAGCGCCTGCTGCATGGAGCTGCCAGCCGCGGCCGCGGACGCAGTCGGGAGTCCCGCCGCCGCCGCCCTTGTCTCCTTCCCCGGGAGTCCCGGGGAGCTGGAACTGGCGTTAGAGGAGGAGCTAGCGCTGCTGGCGGCCGGGGAACGGCCGTCCGACCCCGGGGAGCATCCTTCGGCCGAGCCCGAGTCTCCGGCCGAGAGGGCCGGACTGCAACCGCCGCCCGCCCAGGACAGGGAGCTGCTGTCGGTGATCCGGCAGAAGGAGAAGGATCTGGTGTTGGCCGCCCGGCTGGGCAAGGCGCTGCTCGAGAGGAACCAGGACATGAGCCGGCAGTACGAACAGATGCACAAGGAGCTGACAGACAAACTGGAGGTGAGCACGTCCCTCCTGGGTTGGGTGGGAAGCAGGGGAGCCCGGGCACCCGCCCGGCCGGCCCTGGGCAGCTTCTGGAGCCACTCACCCAACCCATTCCACTCCACCCCTTCCTTGCTCGCCCTACCTCACAGAAAACCGCGTGGAAGTGGGCGTAGGATGGAGGGTTTCGGATTATCAGACCAGGGCATTCCTTGAATACACCCGACTTTCCCATCCTGCTCACAACAAATGGGCGCATGCACAGCTCCAACCGCTGTGGGCAGTTCTATGTATGTACTGTACACAGCATCTAAAATAGAGCTTACAGTATGACTAATTTATACAGCACTGAGGTGATGTCTCACACGGAGAAATGAGAAAGGGGAAGCATTTAAAATACGTTCACGTTTTCAGAGTAGTTAATCTCTAATCAGGGTGTTAGCGTAAAGCTTTCTAGTTTTGGCTGTTAAGGCCTCCAGATGCCCTTGTCTTAACTTCCCGGCAGCTCAGACTTGTGGGAAACAAGTGCCCCTAAAGGAGCTTTATATAGCTTTCAAATACTCAGGGATTAGGAAATGTGGTTCCATTGCAGTCAGGCAAACCTGTGCTCAGCATGTGACCATTGGTAGTGGATTTAATTTGGACCTCAGTATTTTTATGTGTATTTAAACAGTACCGTTCTGGGTCTCACATATGCAATTGCATAGCCAAATGCAACCTAGGAAAACCCTATTACTTCAATTATTGTTATAAATACCCCTTAAAGTGTGTGCAAGATTTCTGCCAAAGTCTTTCAGAGCTATGCCCGTTTGTTTTCTTGCCCTTAACTAGATAGAAAAGAGTTGAAAGTAGTGTGGAACACCACCATTTCTAAAAATTAGATTTAAAAAGGAGGCAGCATCTGTGGCAGTGGAGACAAGCTTATCTTTTTCTGCCTGTGCATTTACTATTGTTACCCACTTTGATTGCAACCACTTTTTTTTTATTAGTTACAAGAGAATAGTACAGTCCTGAATAGGATCTGAAATTGACCCTAGTCTGGTTCCGTATCACTATTACTATTGAACAGTCAGAATGTAGATTCAGAAACTTTTCTAAACCAAGATTTAAGTGTGTCTGTAGTCCAACAACATATCAAAAGTAAATCAGGGAGAAAAAAGGAAACCAATGAGTGCCCTGTAGTTCAGTTGGCCTGTTAACTAGGTCTGCCAGTCGATGAACTCCTGAGATACCTCTCTGAAAAGTGGTTTGTGAAACCTATAGGTAGACTGCCAAAAAGCAACCCAATGAATTGGATTGTTTAATTTTCACTTGAAGTAGAGGTCTAGAAATAAAAGGGTGTCTTTTTTTTTAAAGAGATTCGATTACATGACTCTATAGAAGTACTACTGCAGAGATTTATACTTGTGATTTGAAATTCCTTCAGTGAGGGACCTGATTGAAGAGACAACAGACTTGAAAGGAACATCGTATCAGTCAGTTTGATTAGTGATAGATTTCAGAGTAATCCTGAGTGTGCAGTTACACACATCCTGGGTTCCATGTGGAGGGAGCCATTATACATTTCTTTAACAAAGGGAAAATTTCAAAATTCTGTAACAAGAAAGGTTCTATTGTAAAAAGAATAATTCACCTATGACTTTTTGCTATTGACTTGATAGACGATAATAAAATAATTTAAAGCTCTTACCCTGTTTTTTAAAAATCTTTACTCCTCTGTAGGTCAGCATATGACCTCTAGTATTAAAAGTTTAAATATCTGGAAGTTGATTGCACAAGTGTGAATGTACTTAACACTACTGAACTGTACACTTAAAAATGGTTAAGATGGTAAATATTATGCTATGTATACCATAATCCCCCCTTATCCAAGGGGGATACATTCCAAGACCCCCAGTGGACGCCTGAAATGGCAGATAACACTGAACTCTATATATACTGGTTTTTTTCTATACATACGTACCTGTGTTAAAGTTTAATTTACAAATTGGGCACAGTAAGAGATGAACATAAATAATAACAAAAGAGAACAATTAAGTTGAGAACTTTCATCTTTCACTTACGGTAAATACTTTACAGCTTCTCTGGCATATCTGAATTGCCAGCATTACTACTCTTGCACTTGGGAGCCACTATTAAGTAAAATTAGGGTGACTTGAACACAAGCACTGCAATACAGCGACAGTTGATCTGCTAACCCAGAGGGCTACCAAGAGACTAACTGGCAGGGAGCGTAGTATACAGGGTGGATACACTGGGCAAAGGTATGATTCACTTCCCAGGCAGGACAGAGTGGGAGGGTTCGAGAGGTCATCACACTATTCAGATGGGTGCAAAATTTAAAACTTGTGAATTGTTTATTTCTGGAATTTTCCATTTACTATTTTTGGACCGTAGTTGACTGTGAGTAATTGAAACTGTGGAAAGCGAAACCGCAGATAAGGGGGGATTGCTGTACTTTACCACAATTTAAAAAATAGCATTTTTTTAAAGTTTGTTTTTAAAAAGCAAAATATTAATCATTGTTGAAGCTGAGTGATGGAGAGTTCAGTTACTTTATTTCTTCCAGGTATGTTTGAGGATTATCATTAAAAATTTTCAGTTTTTTTTTAAACACATTTTTAAATACCCTATAAAGATATTGTCAAAAGAAAAAGAAAGAAAAAACAAAACCCAAAATTTTCTAAAGAAATTAAAAAAAAGATACTGTCCTTAGTTCCTTGTTAATTCTTTTAGTATCAGTATGAGAGTGGCAAACCTGATTAATAGGGGCCTGTTTCATTTGATACTTGCAAGGGAATTTTCCCCACCATATATTTTTTCAGGCAGCTTAGATTTTAGAAAGTCTGCTTAGACAAAATACTTCCTCAAGTTGAACACCACCGCTCTGCTGTATTTCAATTAAATTAAACACTTAGAGGTAGAAAACCAGCTCTTACTTTTAAAAGCGTTTGTAATTTTCCACAAACTGTCAGTCCCGTGGAGTCAAACACACTTTCTCACAGGTTGGTTTAAAAGATAAACATATGAGTGGTTTCTGAAAGAATGTTGGTTTGACTATTAAATAATGAGACTGGTTTTGTTTCAGTCCCATCTGCTCCCTTACTACTTCAAAATCGGCACCTTTCTAACTTCAGGACCAACAAGCCATTTTGAAGATCTTTTCTACCTATTCACTAGTTAATATTGAATACCTCTCCAGTTCCGTGTGCCAAAGCTAAGATTTTGTTTTGTCATTTGAAACGTAAAGTGCTTAATCTTACACTCTTCTCTTCTTAAAGGCACAGTCTTTAAAGTCTTTCGTTTAAAGGTTAACAGAAATTTTTTAGTGATACATTTCTTAGGGCTAAAATGAAGAGTCAAATTAATTTGAAAGACTGTAAAGTTTTGGTCATTTTTAACATCCTTAATTGAATGTCCTGTATTGTACTCACTGAATCAGATTTTCATATGCTGAAAGTTCTACAGACTTTTTTTAAAAAATGTATTTCTTTACATCTGAAATTAGCCCTTTTGCTTTTAAAACTTACATTTGGCAGGGTCCTTAGTTTTTTCCCCAGAGTATGAACTAAGTCAGTAACTTGCATTTATACACTTTTTTCTTCAGAGATTAAATATTTAGTTTTTTAAAAATACTGTTTTTAATGTATAAGATCCCCTTTTTTCCCAATCCAGCTGAGAATGAATTATCTCTTACTGCAAAGGTGGTCTTTCCCTCAATAATGTTTTCTTCCCCCTTCCCTAGGCCGATTCTCATGCTTCTAGTACTATTTTTTTAAACAGGGCAAAACAAGTAAGACGAAAATGATCATGTAATGGGAGTTACTAGTAGATTTTGAGAAGCAAACACGGGGCCCTTATTGGCATTAAGTGCTTGGTCCACTTAAAAAAAATAGTAGTTTGTATTTTTCAAGAACCATATTCTGGACTTACAAGAATGGTGTTGCTTTTTTGGTTCTTTGCAGAAATCCGTTTCTGTAATAAATAATGTTAGCTAGGCTAATGATACTAGCTTCGGTTTGTTCAGAGTTTTAAATAAACTTCATTTTTTTAGAATAATTTTAGATATACAGAAAAATTGGAAAGGTGCTTCAGAGAGTTTCCATGTGCCCTGCACCCAGTTTCCTCTATTATTAATGTGTTACAGTAGTATGATACACTTGCCATAATTAACGAACCAATACTGATATGTCATTAACTAAAGTCCTTAGTTTATTCAGATTTCCTTAGCCTTTACCTACTGTCTTTTTAATTCCAGGATTCCATCGGGGATACCAGTTTACATTTAGTTTTCGTATCTTCTGAGTCTCTTCTTTGCTCTAACAGTTTCTTAGACTTTCCTTGTTTTAGATAACTTTGGCAGTTTTAATGTTTTGTCTTTTTCTTTATTGAGGTATAATTGACATGTAACATATTAGTTTCAGGTGTAGATACTGACTTTTAAAATACTATATAACCTCAAGAAACAAGGAATAGCATTGGGCAGAGCCTCCTGACCTCCACACTTACTGATAAATCTGCCTAGAGTTTACTGGTTAATTCAGCGATTAACTGAAAATATAATACTAGGAAAAGCCTTTATTTTTTTCAGAGGAGACAAAAGGCTAAATTCTGTATGTTTATTAATAGGAAAGTCTTGATTTTTTTTTTTCAGAGTGTTGGGAAACCTGAATTAGGAAGTTTGCCACATGTCCAAAGAAATATAAGGACAGAATAGATTCATCAACACCACCTGTCCTCAACCCCTCCCCCCCAAGTGGATTGGATTGTTTTAGTTGCTTGGTTGGGCTGTTCACTAACAGCTGTTTGCTGAATATTTTTAAGTCTCTCTGTTCTTTTACAGCATAAGCCTAATTTATCTGGCCTCTCAGTAACAATGTAATTACCGAGTTCTTGCTGTTGCCTTCTGCTCAATCTTTTTCATTTTGGAAAAATTCAATATACCAAGAATCACAATTTTAGGAGTGTAATTAGCGTTTGTTTCTGCATTTCATCTTTCTGAAGTGTCCACAGTGACTGAAACATTCTCATTTTGGAAGTTTAGCAATGTGAGCAAAGCATAGATAGAGCAGAAAATTATGCTGATGAGTAGAAGTAAAAGTCCCTCCCTTGTCATCCCTGTTCCTACATGCTCCAAACTGGGGCTGCATAAAGTATAACTATAATGCGACTTTTCAACAAATATACTGGAGTGGCTATATCCAAATGAGTTACTCCCTTAAAGTGATGAACTTGGGGAGGGTGTACATTGATTTCAGTGAAAACTGCCTTTGCTAATGTGTGCAGAATTTTAATCTTGCGTCACATTAAATTAATTTTAATTTTATTTTTTGGCACATTATTTGGACTGCTCTGTCATGGTACGTTTTCATCTTTTGGGGGTAACTTCGATTTTCAGAAATATTTACAAGTCACCCAGAGCAAAGTAAGAGGAATAAGATGACATGATGAAATGAGATAATCTCTTTTTCAGACACATCTCAGATGTAAAGTGATGGGACTGATTTTCTTTTTTAGCTATACACTAGCCCTGAAGGCTTTCCAAAAGAAGCATTCCAAAAGTATTTGAAAAATGAGACCTTGGATAGAGTAAGAGCATAGCTTCCCACGGTGAAGAGATGACTGAGAACTCTGAAGAAGATTTGTATGCTCATGTTAGCTTGTAGAAATAATCTCAGTGTTCGATATCAACCTTCAGTGCATTAGGATTTCCTGTAGAGCATAAGTAGGTAGGTAGGGAGAGAGACAGACCAACAGGCAGACAGACATGCGTGCATGCATACCTACGTCTCATCCCATTCTTAACTGAATCATAATTTTTGGAATTGGGGTTCAGGTGGGTATATTTTGGACTGTTGTACCAGAGCTTCTCAGAGTACCAAAAGTTGAGGTACTTTAACTTATATTTCATATACTGCTTGACATATAGACTTAGATTTTTGTACATACTATGTTTTATAAGTAGAACATACTTGCCTCTGAAAAGAGGCATCCATATTTATCTCACAGAAACAAAAAGATGTTCTTAATTCCTTCAGTCCGAAAGAATCCTTTTCAGTTGAGCTGCTGCTTCATACCTGGACTTTTCCAGCATACCGTTTGTCACACACAACTTATTGCTTGTATAAGCATCTCCCACTAGAATGAAAACTCCATAGAGGCAAGGACCATGTCTGTTTTGCTCACCATTGTGTCCTCAGCACAGTGGCTGGCCTATGGTATGTAGGCACTCAAGAATGAATGAATGGATCAGAAGTAAATATGCAAGGCTAATAGGCCATGATTTAAAGTAGGCCTGATCCTGAACTTGCCTTAATGATTTTGAAATACAGTGATATATACAGCAACAAACATTATTGAGTTGTGATTTAGAACACTAAACAGAATCAAGTGATTTAGACACAAATCCCAGCTCTGCCATTTACTAGTATTGACCTTGAGCTTCTCACTTAACCTCTTGTCTTATGTTGCTTCATTTGTAAAAAAATGACAGTTGATCCTAAGGATCTCTGGAGTGCTTTGCATCTCTGAAAATTCTATGATTCTAAGTGCCTGGTATTATGCCAGGTGTGATAGATGATTTCAAGAGAAGCCTTCTTAAGGAGTCATTTATGTTGTTTAAATATATAGTTCACCAATTAATTAGATGACTTGCTAAATTTCAAGTGAATTCCCAAGTCTAGAACCCCATGCTCAAGTCAAGAATAAACAATGACATTAAGTATTTTCAATAGGAGTGGTATTCTCTTTGTGAAACCGACTCCTTCCCTACTCTGGAAGAAGGGGATATTTTCATAGCTGTGAAATGGGCAACTTTTCATATGTGGCAGTGTTTTGTTGTGCTGACTGGGAAAAAAAAACAAACAGGAGTGTGTGGAAAGAAAAAAATGAAAGGCAGTAGAACTTTTAACAGTTTTTAAATCCTCTTCACTTTTCACCCAGCACTTAGAACAAGAGAAACATGAACTAAGAAGACGATTTGAGAATCGAGAAGGAGAGTGGGAAGGACGTGTGTCAGAGCTGGAGAGTGACGTGAAACAGCTTCAGGATGAGTTGGAGAGGCAGCAAGTTCATCTACGAGAGGCAGACCGAGAAAAAACACGGGCTGTCCAGGAATTATCAGAACAGAACCAAAGGTTATTGGATCAGCTCAGCAGGGTGAGTTATAAGTTATGAATTTATGGTACAAAATACTGAAAGTTGAAAGAGAGCTTCTGTAGAACGTCAATCATGTATGTGGTAAGAGTAGTTCTGATTTTTGTTGCTTTTGGTGTTATATCAACAAGTTAAGTATTTTTCACCTACAAGAATTTTAGCTGTGCCAAACTAGGAGTCGGGAGCTAAGACCCTTGCCTGTCATCAACTAGCTTGACAATCACTTAACTTGGGAGTTTTCTCATTTTTTAAATGAAAGAATTGGGCTTAATGGTTTCTGTCATTCCATATAGCTCTGAAAGTCTGATTCTATTACCTAGAGGAAGTCTGTCACTGGTAAAATCATGTTAATGTGTTTAGTTCAAACATTTAACAGTACCGTCTTTAAACAAAAAGCTTACGAAAAATTTCTAAAGCAAATCATTTTTATTAATGTCACATTTGTGAATGTACATTCCTTCATAGTATTTAAATATGAAAGGTGGTATGTGTATCTGTATTTTAAATTTGTTCTCTTCATTTCCACATTAAGTAAAAATTCTTTACTTGTACTTTTATAGGGTGGTATCATGGAAGTACTAATTAATTAACCAAGGTCAAGACTGCTAAAATCATTGCAAAGGAGTTTGAGGGCTGAGTAGGTGGAAATCTAATCTAAATACAAGGACATACCTTTTTAACAAAGGCAGGAATGTTGCTAATGCCTTGGTCTCCAAATCCACCCACTTTTGAATTAAGAGCTGGATTTACACTACTGTACCTCAGTCCCTCTTACATATTGAAAATAAAACTACTGACTCTTCAGGTACCAGTGCAAGAAAGAACTTCTACTCTGATCTCATCCCTAAGCACGAATGCTTTCAGGAGAGCGCTGCCCTCGTCCGCCTGATTAGTGTTTGGTGCCTGGGTCTTTGGGAAGGGCTTAGCCAGAGCAGCGTATGGTCAATTCTTGGTGCTTCCACTAATGTGATGGGCAGTACTGTATGAAGTTATTTCGGTAGTTTGTGTCCTGGTTGCTTCCCGGGGGTACTCTGAGACTGGTCAAAACTTTCCTGCCTCACAAGGAAATGTGAGGTAAGTGCTACTACTAGAGAAAGGGAGAGGAGGAAGGAGAGGTAGAGAAGGAAAGAATGGAAGATAGGGAGGGAGAGGGAGGGAAAAGGAAGAGAAGGGGTGGGGGCTGATAACTTGGAAAACAGCTAGTTGCAGGAAATACCAGAATGTATACGAAAGGTGAGAATTCAGGTGATAGGGACAGCTAAAGGTCTTGCCTGCAGGTTTCCTTCTAGGGAAGCAAGTCACCATTTGATTGGCTGGAAAGGAAAATTGGGAGTTCTTCAAGAAGTCATTTACAGGGCCAGCTCAATAATAACATTTTTGACTCCGTTTTAAAACCAGTTTCAGCAACTGGGAAGAGAATCTCTATTCTTGTAAGATTTTTTAGGTTTTTGAGTCTTCATTCATTATTCATAAAAGATTAAACTAACTAGGTAGGCCTGGCCAGATTGATTTATTTGTCCAAAAACATTTATTTCGTTCTGAGCAAGTGTGTCTTGTCTGGAGAGTTAAAGGAAGACAACGAACCAAAACAATTTAAGGGGAAATTATTTCTTGAGAGCTAAGTTCATGTTACCAAGTAACTGCTTTCTGATCTGGCAAAAGACAGGTGGCCAAGAGAGATGAAGGGAGAAAGAAAATACCAGCATGACATAGCAAAAGAACACAGAGCTTGGAATTTAGATGCGTGTTGAATCTTGACTCTGCTTCTCATTAACTGGGTGACCTTGTTTGTGCCTCACTTTCTTTATCTTTAAAATGGGGGTAAATGTTTGTATCTTGTGCAAATACTGTTGACATGAAAATGAGATAATGTGTTTAGAGTAAGGAATACGTGTGAAGGTAAGGATTTGTTTCAGTGTTTATGATTATTTTACTAATGCGGTATCTTTATAGTTGAGGTTCCTTTGCCTAATTTTTCTGTAGAAAATCCTGATAAGCTGCTCCCAAAAGAATATAGGAGGATAACATTTCCACTAGATCTAGATTCTTCTTATCCTCTCTGGCCTTGAATGTAGGCCCTTAGTGAGTTTTGTGGCTTTTTTTCCCTTTCTCTTCTTAAGCAGGACAAGCCCCTGGGGTTTCCATCAGCTGCCAGTTTAGATTGCATTTTATTATCATTTTATTAACTGGGTATTCAGGAACTAGAAGAGTTGAGTAGTCCTTTGAAGTGAATTAAGATTCTCCGAGG
The DNA here is from genome assembly GCF_036562045.2 of Rhinolophus sinicus. NCBI lineage: Eukaryota > Metazoa > Chordata > Mammalia > Chiroptera > Rhinolophidae > Rhinolophus > Rhinolophus sinicus. The sequence continues at coordinate 26,856,375 of NC_133765.1, read as the reverse complement.
GCAAGAAAACAACCAGCAGAAGTAATAGAAGGCCATGCTTTTCTTACAATATATATATGTAATGTGTTTTTATAAGCAAGAAATGTATAATATCTAAAATATAGTACAACATTTCTGTGATGCTGTTGTCCAGAGTATTTTTTTAATTAATTTTTTTTTTGCACCCGCTCCCTCACTCCAGAATATTTTTAAATGTTTCCTTTGTTCCCATGGCCTCTAAGGTTTTTGTTTTGTTTTGTTGTTTTTTGTTTTTAATAATAGCTCACTTGAGATGTAATTCACATGCCGTAACATTTACTTTTTTAAAGTGTACAATTCAGTGGGTTTTAGTATATTTACAGAGTTGTGCAGAGTTGTGTAATTATAGAACATTTTACCTCCCCCCAAAAGAAACCCTGTGCCCATTAGCAATCACTCGCCCGTTCCTCCTAACACTCGTCCCCATCCCCTGACCCTAACAACCATTAATTTACTTTCAGTCTCTACAGATTTGCCTATTCTAGACATTTCATGTAAATGGAATCATACATATGTGACCCTTTGTGACTGGCTTCTTTCCCTTAGGTAATGTCTCCCAGGTTCATCCACATTGTAGCATATGTCGGTATTTTATTTTTATGGCTGAAGAATATTCCATTGTACGGATATAACACATTTGTTTATCCATTTGTTACTCGAGGGACATTTAGGTTGTTTTTTCACTTTTTGGCTATTTTGAATAAGACTGCCATAAACATTCATGTACAAGTTTTTGTGTGACCAAGCTTCTTTTCAGCTCTAAAATAGGACGCTGTGAGCATATGTATCCTGTGTACTTCTGTATCCTCATTATGATGAAGGAAGGGATAGGTATTATTCTAATTTTATAGCTGGGAAAACTTGAGGGACAGAAAGATACGTGACTTGATTAAGGATCTTTCAATTCAAGACTGATTAAGGTTTCTTTGCCTCAATTTTAAATTTATGAGGCAGCAATTAAAATCCCAGGCTTCAGAGCCAGACAGCCCTGGGGCCATATACCGACTCTCTTATTTACTAGGTGGGCAAACATGGGAAAGTTTTTCACCTTTTTTAACCTTAGTTTCCTCCTCGGAATAATGGAGACAATTGCATTATTACTGTTCACCTGATAGTGTTATGAAGACTAAATGAGATCGTGTATGTAAAGCTCTAATCACAATGTCTAGCACATAGTAAGTGCTCAATAAATGGTAGCCATCATTATAATTATCAGATCCTCATCCTTTAGATGGGATTTCTGCGTTTGTCAAACATTGATTCTCTAACTTGAAAGTGGAAGAATCTGAAGTGCCCCCAGCACATATCAGTGTGTCAGAATGCGTTGTTTAGTAGTTAAATCTCTATCCAAAAATATTCGTGTAAAATTGATTCTCCTGGGAGTCAAGTTAGGTTTAATCTATGGCACCTGGACACTGCTGCCTATACCCTGGGGATACCTTTATCCCTGTTTATTTTCTCTGAATTCTCTCAGTGTCAAAGATTCTGTGAGTATCCTCCAAATACATCAGCCTGTCAGTCTGTGTTGGGACAGTCTGTGTTGGGACAGGACTGACAGGCTGATGTATTTGGAGAAAGTGTAACTCACTGTCTAAGTTGGAAAGTCACACCACAGCAGCACTGACAGTGAGCTTGAGTAGGACTTGTTAGACACTCATCCTGAGTATATCAGAAGTGGAGGAATACAGTGGGCCTTGCTTCCAGAACGGAGAGGAGGGACATGGGCTATGCTTGTTGCCTAAGGAGAGCATGAAAAGCTTCAGGTGGGAGTTTTGTGAGAATCCTTCTGATACATAATACAGCACGTTTCACTGGCATGACAGCAGAAACCTCCAGAGTTCCCAGATGATTTTCTCCCAAACATCAGCCGCAAAGATATCAGAGTTCTGACCAGTGTTAAACAGTCCTGAAGTGATTATTCACTAATTGAACCGACCGCAGCTTAGAACACAGTTTAGACACTGGAAAGTTCTTATATTCTGCTGGTACAGTAGGAAAGCAAAGCAGTGATTTCAACAATGTAGAAACAGTCTTGTTCATAATAATGACAATATCAGTAATAATGAGCTTCTTATTTAGACTTTTCATTCTTCAGAGGCAGTTGAAATAAAGATATTCTTCAAATGAATCTCAGTAGTGTTAGAAACTTCGGTAAGAGTTAAAAGAAGGCATTTTCACAGTTCTAATAAAACATGAACTCATGTTCTTGCAAACACTAAGGTCAGACTTGAGCATCTGTTGACCAAAGATTCAGGAAAGCAAGTGATTTCTTTTAAAAGAATAAAAAGAAGGAATTTAAAATTGTTTAGGAACATCTAAGGTTTTCTTCCCCAAAAATATGTAGCTTTAGAGTTTGTAGAAATTGGCTAGGAAATTTTTTTACACTTTCCCTATAACTTTGTACATGATATATCAGTCATACCTTTTTTTCTGTCTCTTCACCCTTAATCCTACCCACTGCAGAAACCATACTTGTGGTCCTAATCCTATTTTCTTTACTAGGAATTAGGGCTTCAGTTCCCTGCAGACTGAATGTATTCAATCAAATTGAGTCTTTGATTATTATGTATTGGATTGTAATTATTGGATAATAATAGATTTTTGCTTTTTCTATTTAAAAAAATCATGAGATATTTCAAGCATACAGAAAACTGCAGGGATAATATAAATCCAGCTTTGTAAAATCTTAACAGTTTTCATATTCAGATTTTTTTAATACATAAAACTTTATTGATATATTTGAGGCTCGCTCTCATCTCAGTGCTCTCCACTTTTCCAGTTATTGTCCTTGCTACTCATGTTTTTATATATATACTGTACACACATGCATATATATGAGGTCTGACAATTAAGTTGGTAAATTGGTTGCAATGATGTTGCTAACCTTTTTTGATATCAGAGGGATTATTCATTACGAATTTGTAACAACTGGACGAACAGTTCACCAAGTTTACTATTTGGAAGTGCTGAAAAGGCTGCATGAAAAGTTAGACGACCTGAACTTTTTACCAACAATTCATGGCTCTTGCATCACGACAATGCACCAGCTCACACGGCACTGTCTGTGAGGGAGTTTTTAGCCAGTAAACAAATAACTGTATTGGAACATCCTCCCTACTCACTTAAGATAAAAAATTTAGAAGGCTATAGAAAACTGTATTAATTTGCTAGGGCTGTCATAACAAAGTATTAGACTGAGTGGCTTAAACAACAGAAAGTTATGTCTCACAGTCCTGGAGGCTGGAAGTCCAACATCAAGGTGTCATAGGGTCGGTTCCTTCAAAAAGTCCCAGATTCACCTCTGTCACCATTCCCCTTTACTGACTAACTGGCATTCTATTCTTTTGAGTAAAAATAGTGAAACCTTTGTTATTTTTTTAGACCTTCTTTAAGGAACACTCAGCGAATATTTATTGAGCAAAGCCTTGGGGATACAGCGGGTAACACGAGACCTCTGTCGTGTGAAACTAATAGGAAGAGATCTATAAATAACTAGACAAATCCACAAGGTAATTATAGATTGTAGTAGGTATTATGAAGAGTGATGTGATGGCACATGACCAGAAAGAGGAGAGCAGCTTTAGAAAGGGTAGCTGGAAAAACCTCTCTGAGGGAATAACATTTGAGGTGATACTTGCAGGATGAGCAGCCCGCCAGAGAAGAGCTGGAAACAACCTTCTTTGATGGATACTGATTGATTGTAAACTCTTTGAGAGCAGGGACCACATCTGGCTTGTTTATTCTTATAAACAGGTATCTAGCAGAGTGGACATTCAATAAAAAAGAAAAGAAAAGAGATTGGTGGTTGTTAACTTTTGTTAAGTGACTATCTAATGTACCTAAGAAAGAAATGGTTAGACCTGTGTATCCCTTTCTGAAGAATACACTGTCCCTCCGTGCACTCTCAACTCTTGCAAACTCACTCTTCTGCTCTCCATGTGCCATTTGAAAACCAGTGGTCAGAAGGACTGTGGACGTCAGTGCTGTGACAGGCAAGCTGTGGGTAGTGAGCACTCAGGCGTTGTCTGCATAGATACTCCTTCTGGAATTGCATGAACACCCAGCTTTCCATGAATTGAGAAGAATGACTACAGAAGGGGCAGAGCTTTTGTGGATTGACTTACAGCTGGCAAGTACTTTTGCATCGCGCTGTTTCTCCAGTGGTCTGTAGGTTGGGTGGTTACTGAGTGGCTCTGTAGTCCCCAGACCTTGCTGAAGGAGATGGAAATGAGCGTTTTAGCTTTTACAAAAAAAAAAAACAAAAACACAAAACTGTCTCATGGGAGGGTTGGCCATGATTTGGATTTGGGCATCGTGTTGGCTCCCCACCCCTTACCAGAAGCATACACTCTGGACAGAAGAGCTCTCTGTCTCCAGCTGTCTGTCAGTTGTCTGTCTCTAACTGGCTGTTAGAACCCAAAATGGTCTGTAGTGTGAAGCAGGAGGCAGTCAGAGATTCCCCTTTGGAAAGCTGCATAGTGACTGCTGTTGAACAGAGCCTGATTGAGGATGTATAGTTGCTCCTGGATGTAAAACTCTTGAGAATTCACCTTAAAATCATTATTTTTGCCCTTCTTATTATTTGTTTCAGGACTGTGCTATGTATATTCTCGAAGCTCTTGTTTCCCAGTGCCTTCCCTATTCCTTTTCCCCTTCATTGCATCCCTACAAGTATCTCTAACAAACCTCTCCCGGATTCCTCACATCCAGAATCGTGGTCACATGCCTAGTCACGATGACTTTGGGTATTACTATTTCATTATGCCAAAGGCAGGAACTGTATTTGGGGCAATATACAAAAAGGGCTGTTCCAAAGGCTGGGTGAAGCCAAAAGTTGTCACTATAGAATCACAGATAGGGAGGGGGATAAAAAGAATTCAGCAGGAAGTTAGGCCTAGGTCCAAGGCCAGGAGAAAGCAAAGCTTGCATTTTAAACAAGAAGGGCTTAGGCCAAGAGGTAGCTGGAGGGATAGTCTGAAGATTGGCGATGGAGAGATTGAAATAAAGGAACAAAGGTCCACTTGTAGTTCAGGTGAAGCCAGGCAGTTTGAAATCTATGTCTATGAAAGCTTGGCACCCAGTGGGATGTTCTTTTGTGATACTTGGTTTATCTAGATAGGGTAAGGGTGACTTCTTAAGGAACTAAGCCTTACTGAATGTCTCTTACTAGATATTCAGGAATTCTAATTTGCCTCTGCTCTAAGTTTCTGCTCATAGATTTTTAAATTTAAAAAAAGTACATATACATTGTTTTTTCTGACAGCAAAAAAACTCATGTTCATTGTAAAATAAAATTCAGACAGTACAGAAATGCTCAATGTAAACGGTGAAAATCCTCCATGATCCTCCATCAAAGAAAATACTAAAGACAATTTGGTGTTAATTTTTTTTGTATTTTTTATAGTATATCATACACACATACAGGTGAATAATTTTCCATTTATTTTTGCTTCATTTAAGACAAAATGGTTTTGTTAACATTGTTCACTTACTATATCTTAGACCTTTTTTCATATTTTTAATAGTTATATATATGCCATGTTTCCCCAAAAATAAGACCTAGCTGGACAATCATCTCTAATGCGTCTTTTGGAGTAAAAATTAATATAAGACCCAGTATTATATTATATTTATATTTATATTATATTATATTATATTATACCCAGTCTTATAGTAAAATAAGACCGGGTCTTATATTAATTTTTGCTCCAAAAGATGCATTAGAGCTGATGATTGTCCGGCTAGGTCTTATTTTCGGGGAAACACAGTCGTATTCTGTGTACATAAGGATGTACCATGGTTACTATACCATTTCCTATGGAAGAACAAGTGTTAGTGTTACAGTGTTACACATACTGCAGCAATAAACATCCTTATTCATACAGCTTTGCATGCTCATATTAGCATTTCTCTAGATGGATTCCTAGAAGTGGGATGTCTAGGTCAAAAAGTATGTACATTTAAATATTTAATAGATATTATCATACTGCCCTCCAAAAAATTTTAATATACTTTTCCTAACAACATTATCATTATTAAAACTGAAAAACCTGTCATTTTGCATGCATAAGCAGTAACACTATAAAGAAAACTGAGGTGATTTTCACCATAAAAGTCAGGATAATGCTTACCTGAGGACTATATGTGGGGTGGGTGGGGGGGGGTTGTTGTCATCGTGGAATAGTGCTTGGGGAGGAGGCTTGTGGGAAGTTCTACTTCGTGACCTTGGTGGTAATTACATGGGTGTTTGGTTTACAATTATTTGTTAAACAGTACATATATGTTATTTGTATGTTATATTTTGCAATGAAAAAAGAAATCAGTCTTTCAACAAATATTTATAATGTGCACTTGCTATGTATGAAGGCACCGTTCTGGGTAACAGAAATACTGCAGTGACCAAGGTGAATTCCCCGTCATAAAATAATGCAGGAAGCAAAGAAGGAAATACATAAATAATACAAATCAGGTAGTGATAAGTGCTATGAATAAAATAAAGCCAGGTAAGGGGGAGAAAGTGGTAGCTGAAGGGACAACTTAATTTTTGAGAGGGTTGTCAAGAAGGAAGCTTTGAAGAGGTGAAGTGTGAGTAGACACCTAATAGATAAAAAGCAGTGAAAGAATGTTCTGGGCACAGAGAAGAGCGTTTAAAAGCCTAGGAATGAATGGAAAGCAGGCTGATGTGACGGGTGTAGTCAGCTAGGGAAGAGTGTAGGAGGTCAGGTCAGAGGGGTAGTCAGCAGCCAGATCAGGTGGGGCCTTGCCAGCATGGCACAGATTTGGGGTTTTAGTCAGTGAGCTGCGAAGCCAGTGGCGTGTTTTTGGTACAGGGAGCATCATGACCTCATTGATAACTTTTAAAAATATTACTCCAGTTGCTGTGGGAGAATGGATTATAGGCACCATGGAGATCAGTGAAGAGGCAACTCTCCAAGGGGAGAGTTGGTGGTAGCTTTGATCATGGAGGCGGTGAGAAGGGTTAGACCGGGTGTATGTTTCGAAGGTAGAACCCACAAGGCTTACTAATGGATTGGACGGATGTGAGGAAGGGAGTTAAGGAAAGAAAAATAAAAAATGACTCCTAGATGTTTCTCTCGAGCTGCTGAAGGAACAGTGGCATCATTAACCTGAGAGACCAAAGACTCTCAAGAGGAGGGGTAGGGTGTGATATAAAAGTGAATAATTGTTTTTGTTCTGTTAAATTTGCACTACTCTTTAAACAGCCATGTTAGTTTCACATAAGTAGAACCATAAGAATTCTGTTGTACCGAGGTGAAATTTTGAGTTAAATTTCCCATCCAAGCTCTGTCAGTACCTAAGACTCTGTTCTAATACCTTTTGTTAGATTGTCACGCAAGAATTTACTCCTTCAGAGTGACTGAAGGTGTACTCAGGTGAGTGCCTACTCCCCCTCCCCCACCATTGACTTCTGCCCTCTGTGGGCCCCTATCTCCTCACCCACACCACACTCTCAGCTCCTAGAAGAGCCACTCTTCTTTGTTGTTGTCCGTGGGGTGACATGTGTAGGAGGAAGTGATACAGACAGGTGCTTTGTCTGTTTCCTGCCTGTTGGGAGCTGTATTCCTCAGTCCGCCTGTAATACCTTCTCCACACACAGAGAATACAGTTTGCATACTAGCTGGAGCTAATCTTCCCTGAAAAGACGAATTTTCCTCTGAAGTGTAAACAGATCCTTGTTTTTTCAACAGCTCATTTGGGATTAACAACTCTGCATCTGGTACACTTCACTTCTTGAAGCAAATTTTTCCCGGGTTTCTTTCTCGGGGTTAAAGGCTTTAAAATAGTGGCCATTAGTGTCACAGTTGCTCTGCCTCTAGTGGGTGACACATAGCCATTTTTGCTTCTAGGACCCTTTACAGCTAACAACAGCTGCTCATCAGAAGTAGGTTTAATTGCTGAATAAGTTGTTTTTTTTTCTTTTGGGGTGGGGACTGTATTATTATTTGTTTTCTTAAATTCTGTTTCATTTACAGGTGTTGTGTTGTAGGAAAAAGACATGGCAGTTATTAGTCAGCCTATCCTTGAAAGAAGTTATGAAAACAAGATTATTTCCCAACCAAATAAGGATAATTTAAATTTCCAACAGACATTCATATATGGACCTCCTCTCATCTCATTACCACTCTGGGACAGAGTAGCGGTAATTATTCTTTATTTGACAAATAAGGAAACTGAGGCCCAGAAGTTTAGTGACAGTGCCCAAGGCCTTGCACTGGTTACAGGTTAAGCACTGGTTTGAAGATGGGTTTTTGTACATCTTCAGGGCTGGGGAGTCAGAAATAAAAAACCTCCTCATGTGTGTTGCCATCTCGTTGGCTTATTTTTCAGGTGATATTTGCTGGACGTTATCATTTGGATTCCCCTTGACTTCAGAGTCACTGAGTAAAATGAATCCAAAGGTTTGAGATCTGCTTTTAGCAGTTTTCGTTTATGTCAACAGTGTGCTAAAAGGATTGAGAATGATTTGTTGAGAGGATCACTTCAGCTAGAACAGAAAAGGGGCTTTTGCATATGGGAGCTCTCCTTTATGAAGACATCATTTCCAGCTTTTTCCAGATTGGTACTATTGCTAATTAATAGATTAAACACATTGGGATGGTAATTACTTATTCTTTCAGCATATGGGTGTTTTTATTGGTAGATTCATGTCTTGATTTTTTTTTTTTTAGCTTGTTCTTATTTACCCAGAGAGAGCCATGCCTTATTTAGGATTCTTCAGGTTGGTTGTGTTAGTTACAACTGTATCTGGTTCTGATTATTTCTTTCAAAAGAAGACAGCCTAATGTTCGTGGGATTAGATCTCATTGATGCTGCTAGGTTTGACTTAACACAAAGGCAGTCAGCTTTTTTTATTTTTTTAACATTGAAATCTGGATTCCCGCAGTCCCCGTAGACAGCTTAGTGTATTATATTGGAATGAGGAAAACAGTTACATGAGCTGCCCCTGCCTGACGTGAGGTGGGCCCTCCAAATTTTATACCTGGCAAAGGGGGTAGCAGGTAATAGGAAGGTTGGACTTGAACAGCAGAGAAAAAACAATTGGCAGCTAACTATGCATTCTTTTGTTACCTGTGCAGAATAACCCCTAGTTCTGGCCCCTAAATATTGTAGTCTTGGAAAATAAAATATCTGTATTCAGTAAGTAAACATCATCAGGAGAAAAGCAGGTAATGTTTTGACTTTGATAGATTCTTCTTCATTGTTCTTCACTGGAGTCAGGACAATAATCCAGTGCAATTATATAATTTTTAGAACTGGAAAAGACCTTCTAGTCTGGCTGGACCAGTGGTTTATAAAGTGTTTGCTCTTCAGAAGTTCTGCAAATTTGATTGTGTTTTTAAAAAAATTGTAACACTTTGAAGAACCATTACCAAAATGGATATCATGCACTGTCTTGAGAGAGATGTCACATGTAACGGATGAAAGACCCTGGTGCCTCTTTTTGTACTGCCAGCTTAACTTGCCTTTCTGGAGACATTGGCCTAGAGCCTTTCTTGCTGTGTCTGTTAACTGAAGAGTATTATGCTGTTGTGAAAACTGGTCAGAAGAAAGAGGCCTGGACTTTCCTTTTCTGGGCATCAATTTTCTGAAGGACTTGGGGTGGCTGATTGTTAAGATTCCACTACTGTGTGTCCCCGAAAATAAGACTTAGCCGGACCATCAGCTCTAATGCATCTTTTGGAGCAAAAATTAATATAAGACCCGGTCTTATTTTAATATATTAAAGTAAGACCGGGTCTTATATACTGTAATGTAATATAATATAATACCAGGTCTTATATTAATTTTTACTCCAAAAGACACATTAGAACTGATGGTCCGGCTAGATCTTATTTTCGGGGAAACACGGTAATTCTAACTAGCATGGCAGACACAGTTGTCACAATACCACCCTTTTTTATACACGTAAACCATTCAGTCCCAAGTAGAAAAACTGTTGGCCTTTTTGTACTCTGGTAATCACAGATTTGGGTAAATTTCTTTGAAGCTGTAACTTGATCCAGAATCTCTAAAATTAAAAAAAGGTATGTTTTTCAGATTGCCTTGGGGTAGGATAGATCCATTCGTGGTTATATTAGGTAGGATAAAACTGTTATAACAGATAAACCTTAAGGTTTCAATGACTTTATATAGTAGACGTTTATTTCTCATTCCCATAAAGTCCAAACATTATTCCTGTTTAAATATGGGGGAGAACGTCATGTATGAATGGAAAGAACTAACCTATTCTCTGTCTCTTACTGACCTTAATTCCTCACTTTGGGTATCAGTTTCTGTGTCAGTAAAACAAGGGGATTGAACTAGATGGTCCTTTCACTCTCTAAATGTTCATATGATCTCTATTAAAAAGAAAATTCTTAAGGGGACAGTCTCACGTTACGTGTTATATTGTGAGCCTGGTAGCTTTGTAATGCTGCCGTCTTATGTACAGAACATAGCATCTTTCTCTGGCACCAGGGGCGGCTTCTCTTCTCACCAAAATTCAGTGCCTCTGTATAATGAGAAATAGAAAGAGGGTGAAATGATTGGTGCTACAACAGAATTTATATTCCATTCCAGTCATGACACATCAGGTACTTTCCCTGAATACAACTTATGATGTGGGCAATGAGGAGGTGTTTCCATGCTTTTCCTGTTTAAAATTATGCAGCGTAGTACTAAGGTTTCCTGAGGCCAACATTCCCAGCCCTACAGATACTCAGATTTTCCACATTGCCCTCGCATTATTAGTTGAATTCAGTGCGGCATGTTTGTCGTTTGCAGAACTGAAAGAATTCCCCCTGCACACACCTCTCATCATCAGTTGCTAGGTTACAGCTTTTTACATTGTCCCAGTCTGGTGATGTTGCTATGGATACCAGTTGTTCCTCCTCCTATGACACTGTTCTGGTCAGGCTCAGAGTACAGGCAAGACGTAACTATGATGTCAGAGATGTTTTAGTATATGGCTTTCCCTCTATTTAATGATAAGATCTAAGTCATAGATATCAATTTCATGTTTTCTAATATTACGTACATGAAGGAAAAGAGGCATGGCTCAGTCCTGCACACACTCCCTCACGTAGAAATAAAACAAACACTATGAACCGTGAATAGGAGACCTGCTGCCCTATGTCCAGCACATGCGCACACAGACCAGCGTTCTGCCTCCTCACGAGAGGGCTCTCCATGGAATATAACCATCTCTGACGTTGCCCTCAGAGGTTAGGGACATTTGGGGATGGCCTTGTCAGACAATTGATCTAAATGATGAGGCCTGTTGTCTAAATTTTATTGCCATTTAATAGCAGACATGGTTATGTTTGTTTTCCTGCTAAGTTTTAGACAGCATGAAGGCAGGGGCCGTGTATTTAATTGGTTTTCATCCCCAACAGTACTTCAAATAGTGCCACACACGGCAGTGGTCCCGAAAAGGCTTATTGATCTAGTTTGAAAACTGAACGAGTAGGAAATTACTAATTTGACTTTCGATTTCTGGCATAATGTTTTAAGATGGTGAGAACCCCTTCATTTTACAGTCGTTGAAGGTCGAGACTAACCCATGTTGCTTAGCTCTTACCTAGTCTGACCCTTTGATCTCACAGTTGAGAAAACACCTAAGGCCCTAAGAGGATGTGACTCATCTAAGGTCACAGAGCAAGTAAAGCTACGGTTTCATACAAATGTGGGTTATAAAACGTCTGTGAAAAACAGTTTAAAATCTTTGCAGTAAAAATAATTCTGTTTGCTTCAACAATAGTATTTTGTTTTATGCAGTCTGTTTACTTTAAAGGCTGGCAGATAGACATGTATTAAAGAGGAATTTCAGTGTTTAACAGGAGCTCTATGAAGAACATGGCAATTTTTATTTGAAGTCACCTGAAAGTCTTGCAGTGTACTTAAATATTTGACTTCTTCCTCAAAAACCATATTGAAATTGAACATAGTATAGGACTGAGGGCAGACTTTAAAAATTAACATCCTGGATCAAATAAATGATGATGGAAGGAGAACTGACTCTGCGTGGTGAACACACAATGTTATTTATAGATGATGTAATACAGAATTGTACACCTGAAATCTATGTAACTTTACTAACAATTGTCACCCCAATAAACTTTAATTTAAAAAAAAAACACCTAACTGTAGAATGTTAAAAGTCATTGAGATAATATATGCGATATTATACTTTCAATAAATGGTGGGTATTTTTTTTTAAATTAACATTCTATTTTAAAATGGGCAGTATTTGAATTAAACAGGTATCCCTTGCATGTTATGGCACGTCCCTAAAATGAAAGGAATTTATTTACCAAATAGAATCTTTTTGTTTGGGGAAAAAACAAAATGAATAAAAATGTACCTTCTGAAATACAGACAGCCAAAGGTGTCAGTTATGGACTTTAACTGTCAGAGAAACAAGACAAATCCCATGAGAGTCCAGGAAAGTGACAAAGCAGAAACCCTCAAGATATGACATGTCAGTCAAAATGAATCTCCCCTCCTTCCCAGGACCAAAGAATCAGAGTCTGCCCCCTCCTTTCTCTTCTCACTGCCCCATCCCTTGTTGCAGCTCTCTGAACTTTATGCAGTAATCCCCCACATAGCTTTCTGCCTGTATGCGGTGCCCTTCCATTTTTTTCCCATTGTCAGATTGCCTTCCTCCATAGAAGTTCTGAACAATTCACTGCCTTCAGGGGACTCCCTTTGCCTACCAAATAAAGTTGAGACTCCTTGGCCTGGCAGTCAAAGCCCTGTACCATCTGCACCTAGCACACGTTTCCAGCCTTGTTTATCTGTGCCATTTGCTTCAAACAAATGAGCCTGTTTCCAGAGAATGCCCTGTGCTTTCCCAGCTCACACTGTCTCCTCCCATTGCCACCTGTTGGAATTTTCCCCACGCTGAGTTGCCACGTCCTTCATGAGGCCTTTCCTGCTCTTCCCCCACCAGTTTTCATCTCTCCTTCTACTGACCACAAAGAGCACTTTCATAACCTTTTGTGTTTTGGCACTTACATCAACCATCTAGTATGGTTAATTCTGGTACTTGACTCCGGTAAGGACAGTGCACTCAGGGTACCTCCTACAGACAGCTGAGCACCTTGTCTGGAACACAGATGCTTAGTAAGTATTAGAACTACATTCACAAGGCAAGTAGGCATATTTGCTTGTATTACTTAGTTCTATGGTTCAAGTGGAACAAATTTGACCATTTACTAAAAGGTTTCACCCACCTAGAGAATTAATATTTTACTTATTTTAATGTACACTCCTTTTTTAGGAAATGTTTATTAACTTTTTAAAAATTATTGAAAGGTGATTGACATAACATTATATTAGTTTCAGGTATACAACGTAATGATTCGATATTTGTATATACAATGTATTGCAAAATGGTCACCAAATGTACACTCATTTTTGCTGAATTCCTTCACCATTGCTTATATCACGGATTACCAGTCTCTCAGTATGAGGACCCTCCCCTTTTAAAAATATAATCTAATGACTTTACAATATTTTTGAACAGCTTTATTGAGGTATAATTTATACTTTATAAAATTCACACAATATAAGTATACAGTTCAGTTATTTTTAGTAAATGTATAGAGTTGTGCAAACATCACTGTAATCCAATTTTAGAACCTTTTCATAATTCCCCCCCAAAAAAAGTTCCCCTGTGTCCTTTGCAGTTAGTCCCCACTCCCACCCTCAACCCCAGGAAAACACTGATCTGCTTTCTGTCTGTATTGATGTACCTACTCTGGATATTTCATATAAATGGAATTAGACAATATGTAGTTTTTTTTGTGTCTGGCTTCTTTCTTAGTATAATGTTTATAAGGTTCACTTGCGTTATAACATATCAGTAGTTAGTTGAATAGTATTTCATTGTGTGGATAGGTGCATTTTGTTTATCCAGTCACCGGTTGGATTATTTCTAGTTTTGCCTATTATCAGTAGTGCTGCTGTGAACGTGTACTTGATTCATACACACTTCTTTTTGTGGACAGGTTTCATTTATTTTGAGTAGATATCTAGGAATGGGATTGCTTTGTGGTATATCTCTGTGAAACTTTTTAAGAAACTGCCAAACCTGCTTTCATAGAGGCTTCTGCTATTCCCACCAACAAATGTATGAAGACTCCAGTTTCTCCACAAGTGGGCCCCTTCTTAATATTAAAAAAATTGTAGACTCTCACGTGATAACAGACGTCATTTTAGTATCTGCAGATTGATAAGAAGTATAAAAATGACACATTATTAGGGATTTAATAATACTCTTAGAAGGATTATACAGACATATCTTGGAGATATTGCAGGTTCGGTTCCAGACCACTGCAATAACGTGAGTCGTAACCTTTTTGCTGGTGGGTCTTGCCTTCAATTTATAAAAAATGCAACGTCTTTGGAGCGCAATAAAGTGAAGTGCTTTATTGGTATGCTTGTATTCTATAATCACAACAGCATTTTATGATATGATGTATTCATGTTACAGGCATTGCTTTGTGTGTACTCTTACAGCAATTCAATGTCCCCCACGGATCTGTGGTTGGGAGCTACTGGTCCAGATGTCTTGTTTAGAAATAAATATAAACTATCTTGTGCCTTTTTTGTATCATATGTCAAATAGAGGACTATCTTATACAGTTGTTTGAAACATGTCAAGCATTTGGCCCATAATAGGTGCTCAGTTAATGACAGCTGTTATACTACTAGGGCTAAGACGCTTAATAGAAAGAGGTTAGGCTTTGGAGCCACACAGGTGAGGATCTTAACCTATCTGAACCAGACGAAATTAATTGTAGTCTCTGCTCAAACTGCCTGGGAATGGAGGCTATGGATTCATTCTTGGAAGCACCTTTTCCCATACTTAGTTCTTGCTGACTTCAAATACCTGTTTGTTTCTACCCATTTCCTTTGGTTTCATCTTTTTTGCATAGGAACCTTCTTCTCTTTCCCGCCCCCAGTTTGTCAGTGTCGCTTAACAAATGCTATTCCTGTGTTCTAAAGATGTAATTCTTATCCCTTTTTGCACATTAGAGTCACCTGGGCAGATTTAGAGCTGAATACAAATGCCTGGGTCCCACCCCCAGAGATTCTGATTTAACTGCACTGGAATGTGACCTTGGCATCAAGAATTTTCAAAGTGTGTGACCAAGGATGAGTATTACTTTTCTAATATGAAACCAGGATTGGTGACAGCTGTTCTTGCCTAACTTAGTATCAGCAGCCAATGTCACAAGTATAAACACATCTCATTTTGTTGTACTTTGCTGTGTTGCATTTCATGGATGTTGCGTGTTTTTTACAAATTGAAGGCACAACCCTCCACCAGCAAAAAGATTACAACTTGCTTTACTGTGCTGGTCTGGAACCAAACCTGCAATATCTTCAAGGTGTGCCTTTATCTTAATTCCTTTGTCAGTAAAGGAATTGAACAAAAGGGAGTTTCTGGGATACCCTGTTAGAATGACACCGAGCCACTGGACCAGCCTTACCGGTCCGACTTTCTTCCACCCGAGTAGCCAGTCAGTGTCTAAAGAGATGTGTGGAATGAAAGTAAAAACCTTACACCTTGCGGAAGTCAGGGCATATTTCATCCATCGTCACTTATTCTAGGAGGCAGTGTGCATAGTGAAATGCATTCAGGTTTTGGCACTAGAAGAATCTGGGTTTGTTTTGGCTCTGTTGATTACTGGCTGTGTTGGTTGAGGTTCAGAGAGTTTGCAATTGCACACTGTCCTCCTCTGGAAGAAATCGGGATTATGAAAAACCAGAACAGAATCATACAACTCTCAGGCTTGTTAGGATTTTAGACTATACATAAAGTCCTTAGCATACTCCTGGCTTAGTAAATAGCACCTGTATTTGTATTAGTACTCATGCTATATCTCACCAGCCATTCAAGCCAGGGGCTATAAAGTTAGAAACTGTCTTGGACTCATTTGTATCTCCAGTGCCAATCATAGTGCCCTATGCTCAGAAGGTTACAGTGGTACCTCGGTTTTCGAACGTCTCCATTGACAAACATTTCAGTTTACGAACGCCATAAATTTTTTGGATCTATGGTATCATTAGATAGTAAAATTCATGCTAAATGTGCAGTTTTAGGGGTTGATTTTAAAGGTCTGGAACAGATTAATCCATTTTGCATTACTTTCTACAGGGAAACCACGCCTTGGTTTTCGAACGTTTCAGAACTCGAACGGTTTTCCAGAACGGATTGCGTTTGAAATCTGAGGTCCCATTGTATAAAATGTGATGATGTACAGAAAATAGAAAATTTGATTTCTTTTTTTTAAAAAAACCTGACTTGTTGATCTCATAGGTAAATAATTAACATGTAATTAACATAAGTAAATAATTGAACATAATGTGGCATTATAACTAATGCTCAGCAAGTAATTGTTGCTGCACATTATTTTAACAGCAATATCCATTCATTTTTGTTTAATGAGATTCATGGTCAAAGTCATACAATGTCATACAACCCAGGAACTAAAATGGTAGCACATAGTATTTAGGAAAAAAATGCTTCAGTGGTTACAGCAAGTTTGATGTAAGCAAGAGAATAGGTATGAGGGACAGCTATAAAGAATAACCAGGCAAGGAATCAGAGGTCAAAACAGGTTAGGATGGATAGACAAGCCAAAATCAGAACATACAAGAGAAGTGCACTTCATCGTACTTTTTTTCCTAGCTCTGTCGGCAAAGGGCCTAGAAGCAATGAAATACTAGTAGTAATGAGCACCCCTAGTACCCAGGTTTTACTTTCTAAATAACATTCCCCATTGAGAGGAACCAAGTTTGGAGTAGGAACTTGACAGGGTGAGCCTGAGACATCCTCTTGTGCTAGAAGCAAGAAAGCTTTTAAAATCTAATAGAATAATTAACACTTTAAAACAAAAGAACTAATGGAGTTGTGTCAAAAGGACACAGAAGTCAATTTGAAGGGCCTCCCACTGGCTAAAGTTGGGATAGTTGGAGCATTAGGGAGAAAAATGACTGCAATTGATTTATACACATGAATATATAAAATTCCACAAGTCCATATTACTACTCAGAAAAGAGGAAGCTCACCCATCCAACTGTCAACATTAAAAATTAATCTGATATCGACTCCTTACTCTAAATATTGATGAAAGAAATAACAGCATTTTTCCAGGAGCTACTTTTTTTTTTTTAAGTAACTGAGTAACTCTAGGTGATGAGGGTATGCTCTTTACATGAGACTGTCAGCTAGTATTTGTAGAAGTATGATACACAGGCATACCTCAGAGATATTGTGGATTCAGTTCCTGAGAGATGGCAAACAAAAGAGGTGAGACCTACAGTTGCCCCATTCATTCTGCCTTGAGTTTCCAGGCTCTGGCATCAGGAGCAGGAACTGAAGCAAAGCCTGAGTTGACACGAGCTGTGAGTCTGGGGAGACAAGTGCAACTACCATTCATAGGACAGAGTACCGGAAAGACGAGAGATACCTGGAGAGAAGTGGAGAGACCGTGTGGGTCTCCCTTAAGTGCTCAGCAGAGACTGATTAACACAGGCATGTGAGCAACCTGCTCAAGATTGGGGATTCGAAGAGATCAGAGGGAATGGTGCCCAGTGCTTGCAGTAGTAGCAACAGGCACTGTTACTACCAGCTAGACAGGAAAATTTCATAATTCCTGAGGCATTGCATAGAATACGTGGGTAGGTCTTGCCTTAGTTGGAGGGAGTAATTAGTTCTAGACTGAACACGGCTCTGGACCTGCCTAACAAACCTTAACGGCAAGATTCAGAAGGATCAAACTGTATCCAAGTAACTTAGCTGTATCCCAGAACAAAGCTCAAGAAGATTTATAGGAATACAAGAAATATCCAATCCCTTACAAGGTAAAATTTACATCTGGCATCCAGTCAAAGATTATCAGGCATGCAAAAGGGTAAGAAAACATGATCCATAATAAGGAGCATAATCAATGGAAACTGACGCAAGGCTGACACAGATATTAGAATTAGCAGAAAAGAACTTAAGAAAGTGATTATAACTTGTATTCTGTATGTTCAGAAGTTAAGTGGAGACATGGAATGTATAAAACAGACCCAAATATATCTTCTAGAAATGAAAACTGCAATGTCGGAGATGAAAAATACACTGGATAGGATTAATGGCAGATTAGATATTGCAAGAGGGAAAGATTAGGGAATTTGAAGGCACAGCAATAGAAATTATCCACAATGAAATGCAGAAAGACAAAAAAAGAGTATCTCTAAGCTGTAGGACAATTTCAAGGGGCCTAATATACTATGTATAATCAGAGTCCCAATAGAGAGGGGGTGTATAGAAAAAATTTTTTTAAGAAATAATGGCTGAAAATTATCCAAACTGGATGAAAAGTATAAACCCACAGAATCCAAAAAGCTCAATGAACCCCAGACACGAGCAATGTGAAGAAAACTACACTGTTATCAATTTATTTCCATTCAGCTCCAAATCAGCCTTCAATATATGCTCTGAGATGAGCAAAGGAATTCTTTTAAGTCTGCCTTCTTTAAAGGGAGCATGATTTTAGGTGCAGGGTGGTGGCTCTAGAGGGATATTGTAGGAGAAAGAGGCTCTCCTGATGTCTCTGGTGCTGATTGGGGGTCGGAGGTGTGGACGTGAGGACATCTAGTGGAGCCATCCCCAGAACATGGTCTCTCTGCAATGTTTGTGTCCTTGTCCTTCCTTCAGCTCCCTCAACATAGAAACTAGAATTTCCATGTGACCCTGTGCTCTGAAAGCTTCCTGCCCCCACCAACACTTGGACTTCCTACTGCATGTCATTGGTTGCCAATTACTTGCTCTCCCACCTACACTCCAGAGGGTAGCTTATTGTTTGCCTGGAAACTCCAGACTACCTCTGGCCTGGCCAAACTAGCATGTTTCTATCTAGTGGGCTACCATACCTTCTTCTCCCAATGAGATCTGAACCCTTCCAAGTTTGTCCTTATGGTTACTCTTGCTCAGCTATGAGGTACCATATAGAGTTTCCTTATTTCCTTTAGCTACTCTTTTCATAGTTAATGACCCTTTAAATTTCTTTTTTATTCTACTGTGTGATTTCTATTTCCTGATTGGACCCAACTGCTTGCTACATACACCAACGCACATGACAATCAAATTGCTCAAAACCAATAATAAAGAGAAAACCTTAAAAACAGCCAGAGAAAAAGACACACTATGTAGAGGAACAAAGACATGAATTACATCAGATTTCTCATAAAAATAGAATGCAGGTAGGAATATAATTGAGCAATGTCTAAAAAACTGAAGAAAAAACTCTATCACCCAGTAAAAATATATTTCAAAAATGAAGGTGAAATACGTTTTCAGACATACAAAAGCTGAAATGATTCATCAGCAGACCTACACTACAAGAAATGTTAAAAGAAGTCTTTCAGGCAAAAAGAAAATGATACCAGATGGAAATCTGGATCTATACAAAGGAATGAAAAACACTAGAAATGGGAACTATGTAGGTAAATATTTTTTTCTTTTTATTTAAACCTCTTTATAATCAACTCTTTAAACAAAAATGATGGCAGTGTATTATAAGATTTAGAACATTTATAAAAATAAAATGCATGACAACAATAGCCTAAAAGCCAGAAGAGGAGAAATGAAAGTATACTATTATAAAATTCTTACATTGTATGTGAAGTGTTGTGGTATCACTTGATGATGGACTGTGATAAATTAAAGAGGAATACTATGTACCCGAAAGCAACCCCTAAAATAACAAAGAATTGTACCTAATAAGCCAACAAACATGATAACCTGAATCAAAAATACTTCATTAATTTTTGAAAAAGAGAATGAAGAACAGATGGCTCAAGTGGAAAACATATACAAGATGAAAGACTCAAACCTAAACTTATCAATAAATCACGTTAAATATGAATGGTCAAAATGCCAGCAGTTAAAAAGAAGAGACTGGTCAGATAAAAATGCAAAAGATTTAAACGTTTAAAATAAAAGGATGGAAAAATTATAGCATGTTAACATTAGTCAAAAGAAAGTTGGAGTGGCTACATTATTTAATATCAAATAAAGAACATTTCAGAGTAAAGAATATTAGCAGCAATAGAGAAGATCATTTTATAATAATGAAAAGGTGAATCAAGAGACTATAACAATCCTAAATGTATATGCCTTTATTAACAGTTTCAAAATAAATGAAGCAAAAGTGATAGAACTGCAAGCAACTATAAAATTCATAATTCAATACATCTCTCCTAATAATTGATAGAGTAAGTAAACAGGGAAAAAGAAAGGATATAGAAGACTAGAACCAACTATCAATCAACTTAACCAAATTAGAACTAGACCTGGTGGAACATTCAGTCTAACAGTAGCAGAAAATACTGTATTTTCAAGTCTACATTTTACCAAGAAAGTCAATATTATGGGCCATTAAAAGTCTGAATAAATTTGTAAGGATTCAAGTCCTGCAAAGTATGTTTTTCTGACCACAGTGGAATTAAATTAGAAATCATTAATAGAATGACCTGGAAAATACAAAAACATTTGGAAAGTAAATGACACACTTCTAAGAAAACTATGGATCAAAGAATAAATCAACATGGAAATTAGAAAGGTGTTAGAACTGAATGAAAATGGAAACACAGCGTACCATAATTGATGGGATGTTATTAAAGCACTGCTTGGGGAAATTTATAGCACTTGATTGCCTATATTAGGAAAGAAAGAAGTTTCAAATCATTGACCTCATCTTCTAACTTAAGAAAGTAGAAAAAGAAGAGCAAGTGAAACCCAAAGTAAACAGAAAAAGAAAATAAAGACTGAAGTAGAAGTCAGTGAAATAGAAAGCAGAAAAACAGTAGATAAAACCAGTAAAACCCAAAGCTGGTTCTTTGAGATAAATAAAATTGATAAACCTCTAGCTGGACTGATTAAGGAAAAAAGAGAAACTACAAACTACCAGTGTCAGGAGTGGGAAAGGTGACATCACTACAGACTCTACAGATATTAAAAGGATAATAAGGGGATAGTATGAACAACTTTATGCCAATAAATTTGACAACTTAGGTGAAGTGGAAAAACCCCAGGATTGTTGGTAGCAGCCAAAAACTGGAAACAACCCAAATATCCATCAGCAGGTGAACAGCTAAGCAAAGTGTGGTATACAAAGAAATACTATTCAGTAATAAAAAAGGAAAAGTTCTCGTGATGCATAAAATAACATGGATGAATCTAAAAAGTAATTATTCTAAGTGGAAGAAGCCAGACAAAAAAGAACATGTATAATTCCATTCATATAAAACACTAAAAAATATGTCCTAATATAAAGCAGATCAGTAGTTAGAGGGGAGAAGGCATGGTGAGTGAAAGGGACTTCAAAAGGGTATGGGGACACTTTGGGGAGTGATAATGTTCATTATCTTCTTTATGATGATGGTTCCGTGGATGTATACTTTTGTCAAAATTTACCAGAGGTACACTTTAAATATATACAGTTTATTGTATATCAATTATATATCAATAAAACTTTTAAAATAAGCTATAACAGTACAGTTGGTGTTTGAATATATATACCGTGTAGCAAATGATATTAAGGAATTATTTTTCATTTTTATAGATGTGAAATGGTATTGTGGTATACAGGAAACATCCCTTTTTTAGAGCTTCATATTGAAGTATTTTTTTATAGAAACTGACAAGTCTACTCTATCAATTTGTTCCAAAATTCATATGGAAATGCATGTAAATATAGATTCATAGAGATGAATATCCTAATGTCTGTGATTTATTTTATATACTTTAGAAAATATTGACAAAGCAAAGAAAGCAAAACATTAACACTTAGTACTTCTATATAATGAACATATAGGCATTCATATAGTATTTTCTCTACTTTTCTGTATGCTTTAATTTTCTTCCTATAAAAATTTTTTAAATGAATTAAAAAGGTATGTCATTCAGAATAGTGGGTTAAGAATTAAGTACATAAGAGCATGGAAGACAACAGGTGCTATGGAGTGAATTTCCCCCCCAAAAAAAGAACTCATGTGTTGAAGCTCTAACCCCCAATGTGATGGTATTTGGAGGCAGGACCTTTGGGAGGTAATTAGATATAAATAAGATCGTGAGGGTGGGCCCTCATGATGGGATTAGTGTCCTTATAAGATGACAAAGACCAGAGCTCTCCCTCTCTCCACTGTGTGAGGACACACAGCAAGAAGGCAGCCATCTACAAACCAGGAGGAGTGTCCTCACCAGGAACTGAATCTGCCAACACCTTGATCTTAGACTCCCCAGCCTCCAAGAAATAAATGCCTGTTGTTGCAGCCACCCGGTCTGTGGTATTTTGTTATGGCAGCCTGAGCAGACTAAGACGGTACATAACAGAAGCTGTGCCAAGTCTAAAGCAGTAGGAAGCAGGCACTGATCAGGAAAAGGGTACGGTAGCTCCCGTGTCCAGTGAGGGCCTGCTGCCTGGCTTGTAGGTGGTTGTCCCCTCACAGAATCTTCACATGGCAGAGCACCAGGAAGAAACAAGCTGTCTTCTTATAAGGGGACTGTTCTCACTCATGAGGGCTCCACCTTCATGAGCCAGTCACCTCCCCAAGGCTCCACCTCTTAATACCATGACACTGGGGGGTAAGATTTCAATACAGGAATTTGGGGGGGGCACAAATATTCAGACATTTAGCATCATAAAATGATTTTTCATGAAAGTGAGCCAGGAAAATGGTATGATTGGTCAAGATATAATGTTAATATAGTGTTGTTATGGATTGATTATTATGTAAAGCACAACACCAAAAATAGTGGTTGGTAATATATAATTTGTTGTAACTCATACAGCTTCGTTACTCCTATTATGTTTTATAAGTAATTAAATATTTTAAAGGAAAAAAGAAAAAAGGCAATGACCGTAGAAGATAAATTTAAAGCACCTACTAAAAAGGAAATGCACTGAGGCCAAGGGCTGCTTCATGCTTCAGCTCAGAAGGTTTTGTGGATGCCTGTGGAAGGAAGGACCAGTCACTAACCCTTGGGACCAACTTCCCAACCCTAGGCTGGAGTGGGGTGTGCGAAGGAGGTTTCTGCTGCATTGTCGGTAGGCTTTAGCTTCTTAGCCTTTTTGCTTGCTTTGCCGTCTCTATGGATGTGATTATTATTAGGCTGGTGCAAAAGTAATTGCTGTTTAAAAGGTTAAAAATAATTGCAAACACCACAATTACTTTTGCACCAACCTAATAGTATGAGCTCTCTATGCTGTGGCCTGACAAGCACTTGGGACAAGTAGTTGTTTTCTACACATCCCACTGATTGGAGCTGGTATTAAACTGTGGTGGAAATGCCATGAGGAAACTGGGATTATATAACAAATATGAATTATTGGCTATTTCAGTGCTTAAAATGAGAAGAGAATAAGAGTGAGGGAATAATCTCAAATCCCTTAGACATAAAGTTGACTCATCCCGCTCCCCTTGCAGTACCACTTTCCCTTGAAATTGCCTAGTAATATCATTTCTGTGCTTTATAGCTTGATATATTTTCATATATTATCTAATTTCACACTCACAGTTATATCGTAAGTTAGATATTATTACCCCTATTTTACAGACAAGGGAACAGAGACCCCAAGAGGCTGTGGTTTGCCCAGTGTTACTCAGCTAGATCCTTCACAAACTGTCATATTATTGTCACTTCCTATGTTCTATCATGCATGTTTTTCCTCAGACGTCTTTGAGATATTTAAAATTCCAATTTGCACTTCCCAGGTATTGTTAAAAACACGGCTTTTCTTGTGGTACAATTTATGCCCCAGAATTTTCTCTTGGGTGTAATATAGTAAGTATCCAAAATATCTTTGGTCCCTGTAGGACTAGTTTAGCTATTTTCATCCAAGACAGAGCCTAACCACATTTAATACCATTATTCCTAATCGATAGATCTGTTTACTCTTAATTTGCAATTACAGTACGAGATAGGCTAACAGCAAGAAGATTGCGGTTCAGAAGCACTAAAATGTTGATTGTCATGCTCCTAAATGGGTGTTATTAAGACCGAGTTTTAATCGAGGCGGTGGTGGGCATTCATCTCACTCTGCCTTCCCATACCCCTCAACTGTTAATGACTCAGAATTCATCCAAGAAATTGGCTACTTTGGAAGGCTCGCTGTTAAATGGCTTTGTTTTTCTCCTAATGTCTGATCACTAGAGTCCTGACTGTCAATTTAGTCAAAGGTCTGAAATTGGAATGTAGCTCAGTTGTTATCTGGGACTACAGGCTTTCCTAAGAATACCACTTGGGTAGTACCATCAAGTCTCATTTTCACTAATTTTAATTAATATGAAAACATCTCTAATTCTGTGTTTTGCTCTCTATGTTTCACTCTTCCATTTCATTGGCTTTACCAAATGTTTCAAAGGCCCATTGTCAGTCACCTATCCAAGAACTGATTCACCCAAAAAAAAAGATGAATATTGAAAATAACAAGAAAATGTGGTATTTTTTGAAATAGGCAACAGTGGTACAGAAGTGGCGAGGGACTGCGCTATTTAGGCACTGTCTCCGTATCCCATAGTTACAGGGAAGCAAGGAGTCAAATTGGAGGACAGCAGCTCACTTAAGAAAAAGCAGGCTGGTAAAAAAGGGTCGCTGAGGTGGCCGTGCGCCCAGAAGCCAGGCAGGAAGCTCTACCAAAGTGTGCTGAGCAAACAGTCGGCCCTGACCTGGGAATGTGGGGCCTTGGAACCAACCACGGCCTTTACTGCTTGTGGTCAGAGGCCCAAAGCGGATTTGCTCTCAGTCATGTAAGGGTAGGCACGTTAAGATCACAACAGGTACGAACAGAATGTGCTGTGGAACCCCCAGGGCGGTATTCTGCTCTGTGCCCTGAATCGCATAGCTGTAATTTTACCTAAAGGCGAGAACCGTGTTTTCCTCTCAGTAGATCCCTCAGCTTCGTTCCATGGAACACAGCCTCTGACATTGTCATTATTACAACTAAGTGTTCTTTTTTTTATTTTTAACTTGGTTGCCATCAACGGAGCCCTGAATTGAAATGTAGATCTATTTAGAATTTCCCAAAGCATTTACAGCAGCTTTCCCTCAGGGTGTGCCATTGGAGCATCAATCCCAAGAAATATGTCTCAGAATGTTTAAAAAGTCCATGGTCAAGTGAGTCCAGGAAACATTTACTATTATATCTCTCTCTTGAAGATTTGCACTGTATATTATTGGTATACTAAAAGTTTTTGTAAGTCTTACAGTAAAGAAATCTGTTTGATCCAATGTTTCCAAGCTTTTTTGACCCCAGAATTTTGTTTTTTGTTGCTAATACCTAACTTTCTTTTGAACTAATATTTCTTAACCTGGGAACTAGAACATACTCCAGGAAATAATAGCTATATGCCAAATGAATTGAGCTTGAAACAAGTAGAGGAGATCTATATTATCAGTTATATAGCCCCAGGATGTAGAGAAAATTTCAGACCCTCACTAAGGGCATAGATAAGCCCAAGAAAGGGACTAGCAACAATGATCTGCTCTGTTGTCCTGATGACATGGGTATGTTTTGGAACGTGGGACAGGCTTATGTCACTTACACTTAATAGGATGAGGATGATACCTCACATTTGTATTACGCTGTAAAATTTGCAGAACTGACATTCCCATGATCAGAACCCTGTGAAGTAGAAAGGTACATATTGTCCCCATTTAACAAAAGAGAAACCAGATTAAATGACTTACCCAGAGTCACATGACATGACCAATATGTAGTAAAACTAGTATATCTAGAACTCTGCATTTAATCTCCAAGTCCGGGGGTTATGCCCACATCACCAAAGTGCCGCTCACATCTATGCTAACGAGTGCAACTTCTTTACAGAAATGCGCATTCTCTCTTACTGTCTTTCTTTTTCCCTTATAAGCACTTCCAATTGCATTTCTACCCCTGAGTTCTTTTTTGCTTTTGCTACTTCCCACAGCATCTGAGTGATGAGCAGTCTAGACATAACATACCCGGTTTGTCTCCAGGCAGCCTACTTCTCAGAAGATCGAAACCTATAGCCTGGAGCAAATTTCAAATGTCTCTTATAGAACAAGATTCCAAATATGAATTTAGAACCTACTGTGTTCAACCGTTTTTTGGTTTGAGTTTTCATAAATTCAGCAAACATTTGAGAACTGACCACCAGCTATAGGCAAGGCATCTAGTTTTCCAACGCTCTGTCTTATTTTCTCATGCATCTCAAAGTAAGTTGGCATTGTCATTATTATGACTTAAGTGTTCAGTACACTTTGCTTCTGAAAACTTCAGGCCGTGTAGCATTAACTAGAGTTCAACATGTGTTTACAGTACTTTTTTTCTGTTTGTGTGTGTGACTTTTTGTGTGCCAGGCACATGCTAGGTGCTTATCAAAGGTCTATTGAGTGTGTGAATGACTCAATCAGATCCAAACACAGGACGGAAGACTGGAGAGTGCACATTCGTGAAAGTAGTAGCACCCTTTACACTTTGAAAAGGCCATTTCATGTCTGCTGTCTTGACAGCCTCCAAATAAAATTCCTGCCACCGTATCTTCCCTTCACCCCATTACATGTGTACCAGGCCCCACACATGCCTGTATTAGAACATCCATTCATTCTCAGAGGCAAAGCATTCCATTCTCAGAAGCCAGGAAGGGGGAATCTTTCAGGAAAATGAGGCTAAAATAAGTCGGAGCGCCTCTTCCTGGTAAGTGGCTTTGGAGTCATAAGCAATGACAAAAAGAAGGAGCAGCTGATTTAAGACTTAAAGGGAGGTTGGTTTGTGTGTTTGGCACAAGTATCTCAGGGCCTAGTCAAGCAGGCCTCCACACAGCCCTGTCACATGTAGGCTGACTGATGGGTCAAAGGATCAATAGTTTCTTCTTGTCCAAATCCTTCCCATTTTTCCAGGACCAGCTGGCAGTTCATCTCCTCCTGACGGCTTCCCTTACCATTCCAGCACAGTGATTGCTTCATTTTCTGAGCTTATAATGTACTTGGCACTTATTTATTCACTGCCTTGGAGATTTTTTTTGTTTAACTATTTTTTAACCTTTTTATTGTTACAAAAGTAGTACATGAGCACTGAAGAAAATTATAAAATACAATGAAGTAAAATAATTAAAAAATAAAAATATCACATTTTTCACCTTCCAGAGATCACCACTGAAACAGTTTAGTGTAAATCGTTAGGGACTTTTTGCTAGGCATATGTAATTACATCTGTAATTTTTTTAAACTGAAATCGTATGCTGCACATACAATTTCGTACACTGATTTTTTTAAGTCAGTAATCTCTACCTTTCCGCTCCAGTAATTTTTTCAAGTCCATATTCAGATTTCCCCAATTGACCTTAAAAAATGTCCTTTACTCTTGGTTTGCAAGTCAGGATCCAATCCAGGGGACATGCCTTCTGTTTGTTGCATTTTGTGTTGTCCCTTAAGTGTTAGTTATTTTAGTTACAATTCCCCTTTTCCGTTGACATGTTGAAGAAACGGGGCCAGTTGTCCTGTAGAAAGTTCCAGCCTCTGAATTTGTCTGGTTGCTTCCTTATGGTGACATTTAGCTCATTCTTTTATTCCCTAGCATTTCCTCCTGTTAACTGGAGGTTAGATAATAAAGCTTGATGGATTCAAATCAAACATTTTGGGCTAGATGTGCACTTCTGAAGCAAAGCATCAGATGACACATAACGGGTTGTCCCTCAGTCAGTAATTCTGAGACTGACCACTGGGCCATGGCGATGATGTGAGGTCCTCCATTGTTCAGTTGTGTTTTCCCCCTTTGACAAGAAAAGGAGTCTGTGGAGTGTTCAGGCATTGGTTTTTTGAAAGATTCTTCTTTCAGCACCACCAAATACTAGAACATCCTTTGAGGTCATTGAGCATTTTAATGAAAATAACACGTCACTAACTAAATTTTCACATGTAACTTCCCTACATGGTTTGGGCCCATATACCTTAGCTGTTCTGATTCTGGAAAATGAGCCAATGTTAATTGTAAAATAGTAGAAATTTTACTTTATCTCTAAGAATGAATGAAATTAGGAAGACTTCAGATGTAATGAATGAGATCTGCCATCTGTAGAAATGACAAACTAAGAATTGTCTTTTAATGAGTACAGGTTTGGGAATATGCAACATACTAGGAAGGTTATTTACATGTAAATTCAGGAAGACGTGGCTGGGCTTATTTTTAACTAAAATTATGATACTGAAATTAACTAAACACAAAGGGTTGGAGAGCTGCCGTCCAGCAGGGAGTCTCCTTCTCTAGATTGAGAGCGCTGAGCTCGAACAGAAACTTTTGGTTCTGGGCAGTTGATCCCATGTCATGGGACTTCATGACGCCATTTGGGACTTTAAAAAGTCCAGTTCCTAACTCAAATTAGGCTTCACACACCAATTTCTTTGAAGAGAAGCAGGGATCAGTAAGCTTCTTATTTATTATTTCACTGTTGCTAGTGGTCAGGGGTTGGGCACGAATGAACTGAGCCCTTTGCCCCAGGGTCTCACAAGTCCCTCCCCAGCACAACCCCCATCTTCTTCCCAGAGGAACCACTATCCAGACTTGTATGGTAATCAGTCCTTCCCTTTGCTTTATAGTGAGTTTTACTTGCTAAGTGTAGCCATAAATAATACCATTTTGTTTTTCTGTTTTGGAATTTTGCGTCAGTTGAATTATAGTATGAATTATTTTGTGTCTGACTTGTTTTGCTTAACAATTTGGTTTTACAGTTCCTCCATGTTGATACATGTAGCGTAGGTAACTTATTTGCTTCGGTATATTTCATTGTATGAATATATACTCTGCCCGTTCTACTGCTGATCGTTGTTTATAGGTCTTAGCTATTAACGAATATAACTGTTATAACCAATCTTGGGCATATATTCTGGTGAACATAAGCACACATTTCTGTAGGCTATACACTTAGGGACTTACTAGTACGTAAATCTTTGACAGCTTCTTTTATTATTCCTGAAAATAGATTCCTTGCAGTAAAATTAATGGATCAGAAAGTATAACCATGGAAGCAGATTTCAGAACTGCTGTGATTTTACTCCATAATCAGTAGGATAGCCTTTATTCTAGTTTAATTCTTTCTGCTATAGTGTAAACCAGCTACACTTTGTTCAATCTGTGGAAACAAGCTGTAGAATCAGTAAGCAGTTTTTTTGTGCTGGGAGATTCAAGCTTCATTTTCCCTAAAGTTCATCTGGAAATGTAGTTCTTTCGTGCTGCCCATTCTTTTGGGTTTATGTAGTAAATACGTCTGATTGGCTGGAAAGCCTAGAATTGCTGGTGAATCTCATTGTATAGAAATACCAATTCATGATGACCTAATGTATAAATAAATACATTGATTCAGTATGCTTTATTTGAGGATTCACTTTGCAAAACTTAAGATCTATTTATTGAGTGTTTTCAGATATGTGCTTCTGTGTTGTTGCTTTGACTTTAGCAAACGTATCTCTAGTTTTTTCTTTGTGTATTTCATGTCCTTCCTTGAATGCCGGGCTGTATCTTGTTCTTTGCCTAACATAGCGCCTTGCCGGTGGTAGGTGTTCACTAGTGGTAAGTGGAAATGGGCGACTGCCACAGTATTTGGAATTGATGTCTTTGTTGCATTTTTGCTCTTCCTCAGTATGTTGAGTTTATTAATGAATGATCATTTTGATTTGTAGAGCACCTTCTCTGTCACCTAGGAGCCCTAAGGTGATAAGTTATTTACATTCTTTTTGGCTCAGAATAATTATTCTGGCATTTAGGTGAGCCTTTGAATGTGCTCCAAATTTTCATTTCTATCTTTTCAAGCTTCCCTGATCCCGAGAATTTTCAGGCTTATAAGACTGCAATTAATTAATAAGCTTCATCATGGCATCCCAGACAGACATGGACGCTGACTGATAGAAAGGAAGCGGAAACAAGTTTAAATCGAACAGTGCATAGCAGTGAGATAGCACTTTATACCTGAAAGCCTTCACAGACGTTAGCTTATCGATTTTCCAACACCTTGGTGAAGTAGGAAATGGGTTTTCGTTATATATTTAATAGCTGAGAGAGTGAGATATGCTTTTAATCTCTTAACTTCCTGAGAAGTGGATGTTCACTTGGGAAAAACTTACTTTGTTTAAAATCATAAAGACATTTATTTGTAGCCTGGTTTACATAATACATTTCTATTTTTTCTCAATCTGAAATTTTTTTAGCAGACTCATCCTTTGACCTTCCATTTTTCTCAGAAGGCAACAGCTGAGTCAACTTCAAAGCCTACTGGTTTTATTTTCACAAAGCCAATCCAGTAGGCAGTTTCCAGAAGTAGTAGCTACTCTTGCTCCCTTCCCATCTTTGGAGAAACAAGAAAATAGAACCGACGCCAACTCAGAACACTGAGTAAAGTCTAGTTGCCCCTGAAGGATGGTCCAGCAGTGGGTAGAGTTAGTTAGTCCCATATTTTTTAAAGGCCTGAGGGAACAGGCCCAATGGCATCCATGAGTTGTTTACATTCACCCAATGAACCAGGAACAGTTAGGAATGGAGTCCAGTGATAGATGATCCGTGTCCCAGTACTTTTTTTCTTAAACCGGTGGTTCTGAACTTTTTCCCCATGAAGACACATGCTGAAAATGCTTCTGTAATGTTCAGTTTGCTCAGAGGGCTAGCTGTAACTATACCTTTTCTCTCCCACTCAAGAAAACATGATGAGTGAACATTTTGAATTTGCTGCTATTGATATTTTTTAACTAAAGTATTTACTTCATTATTTTATTAGTAATCACATATTAGTAGCATATATCACAACTGATCGTGGCCAAACACCAATATGTTCATAATTAAAGCCGTGTATAAGATTTTTAATTTTTTTTCAAAATGGTACATGGCATTGTTAGAAGTCTTTCAGTACGTTTGATTTCTTTAAATAAAACAGTCTCAGCCTTCCCACCTACTCACATCATAAGTAGTTCTTGTTTTTTTTTCATTGTTTATGTTCTTTAAATCATTTTTTGTCAACTGATTGCCTGTTGTGAGCCAAGCTCTTTCCGAATACCGGAGAAGTTGAGCCACCATTTCCTTTGAGGAGCCTACAGTCTACTGCCAGTGACAAAGCTTGTTTGGGAGAAATAACTTGTCATACCAGAAAAGTCACTTAACCTCTCTAAAGTATAGTTTCCTCATTTAAATACTGGGTTAATAATATCTACCTACCACGTGTTATTATAAAGACTTAGTGAAATCATCCACGTGACAGCATTTAGCACTGGTGCCTGGCCCAGGGTAGGCCCTCAGTAACTGTTCATTCAGTTTGCATTTATTTAAGGAACCATGCAAGATACTATCATTGGGTACTTAGGTTATGATATCGAGGCCATTCTTTAAAAATATGAATTGAGAGACAGAAGCAAGAACTGAGAGCTAAAGTTTATTAGGAAAGGCTTTACGGAGGATGGAGGGTTTAAAGGGACTCAGAACTTGATGATCAAGCTGTAGGTATTATAAGGATAAGGAATGGATAAACTCTTGATTTGAAGGAAAAATTGGGGCGCCCCTCTCATCCCCTACTTATAGGGAGTCTCACCAGCTTTTTATCCCCATATAATACCTGTGTTGCTTCCCCAGTGACTTCACGGAAAATACTATTACACCTAGTGATAAAACCCTGTGATGCTAACCCTTGTTAGCATTACTACTGTTTCCACGGCAACCATCAGATGACATATAATCTTTGTGAGGCAAGAAGTATTTTCATCAACAAATGCCCAAATTTGCTGGTAGAATGTCCCATTGGGAGATTACCAGACGACTTAGCTGCTGTCTCCAAAATCTAAACTCAGCTTTTCCATATTTCCATGTTTAAACATTCAGTAAAAGATACTTTTAAGACAAAAATGTCGCCATGGATTTTTTTTTTCCTGTGAGGAAATAGCATGCTTGAATTCTGTTTGAATAGTTTTTGCAAAATGGACATAACAAATAAGGTAAATCTGAAGAAGGGAAAAGGTTTTATATCTAATTTATGTAGTTTTTGTGACACTGACTAGTTATTAGAGGCATGATTCATCTTCTGTCAGTTTTGTTCAAATAAAAGGAGTTTAAATAAAATTCTTAATATTTAAAAATATAATGTTTCTTCTGAAAACTGAACTCATTCTATAATATGGGAATTTTATAGAATTTGTTCCATTCTCTGTGACATTTAGGAGTATGTTATAGATAACCATGAGTTGAAGTGGGTGAGTATATACATTTTCCCTGTATTTATCGAATTTGTCTGCAGTGTACCTGGCACAGGTCTGAGCACTGGGGGTTATAGCAGCAAAGGAAACAAAAGCCCTGCCCTTTTGGAACTGTCATGAAGGGCTGAGAGAGAGGCAATAATTCAGTTAACAAAGAGGTATATATCTGGTGCAATAAGTGCTATATAGAAAAACGGAGGAAGGGAATAGAGATTAACGTGTACAGGTAGGGTGAACAGAGGAGGCCTCTCTGATGAGATGACATTTAGGGGGGAGACCTGAGTGAGTGAGGGAACAGGCCTTGTGAATATATCTAAGGGAAAAGTGTTCCAGGCAGAGAGGGATAGCAAAAGCGCAGCTCATGATGTAAGAGTGTGCTCACCAGGGCCGAGGTCTGCAAGGAGGCTAGTATGAGTGGGACGGAGAGAATGCACTGGATAAAAGAGAAGCTCAGAGAAGAGGTTGGGTGGGGGAAGGAATCTTGTGCAATCTTACAAGCCATGATAATGACTATGATATTTTATTCTGAATACGATAGAAAGCTTCTAGATGATTTTGAGCAGTGACCTGGTCTGATTGGGGTTTCAAATAATTGCTCTGCTGCATGGAGAATAGGCTGTAAGAGGGCAAGGTTGGAAGCAGGAGGACCGGTTAGGTGATTACTGCAGTCGGTAGTCTAGTGAGCGAGCCGTGGTGCCGTGCCGGCTGGGACTCGGGTGGGAGAGTGGAGGCAGGAAGAAGTGGTAGGATGCTGGATCTTTATTTTACTCAATAAATATTCATACAGTGCTTATTATATGCCAGACACTGTTCAAACAGTTTTAAAATATCAACTCATTCATGCTCGTAACAGCCCTTGAGGTAAATTTCAAAGGTACAGCCCACAGGATTTTGTAGATGGATTAGATGTGGGTGTAAGGGTGGAGGAAAGGAGTCAAGGGTAATTCCTGTGTTTGGGCTTAAAAATCCCAAAGCATGGAGTTGCCATCTCTTGAGAAAGGGAATACCCAGAAGCGTGTTTGGGTGGAGGCCTTAGGGTCAGAAGTTTGGTTTTGTGTTTGTTGAGTTTGAGTTGCACACTAGCTATCCAAGTGGACAGGTTGAGTAGGCAGTTGGCTGTAGGAACTGAAGTCAGAGAAGAGGTCAGGGCTGGAGATAACTTACAAAGAGGTCTCAGCGTTCAGGAAGAAGCACCAGCTGGATGTCTGTTTTTGTGCTGCAAAACCTAACCAGTGGTGCATGTGAGGGCAGTCTTTTCTCTTGGGCGTGGTTGTGTGGTGGCATTTTCATTGGCTTTCGGATCAGGCCTGCATTTGAACACTAGCTCCATCGTTTACTAATTATGTGACTTAACCTCTTCTAGCTTCAGTTTCTTCATCTATAAAATGGGTTAACAGGAGATACTCCATAGCATTAAGATAAACAAATGAAATAACGTGTCATCTAGAGCAGTATTTTGATATAGAAAGTGCTTAATAAATATTATCTTTTCTTCCAGCTTAATTTGTTGCATTCAACTCAAACTAACAGAACATGAGCTTCCAGGATAAAAGAAATCCGAATTTAAAGCCTACTCCCACATAGACTTTTTTTGGGAAGTGACTGTTTAATAACAAGCTACAAAAAGGATTTAAAATGTATCTCCTATTCAAAAATAATGACCTTATAAAAGACAGGACTTTGATGAGGCCTGTAGAAGACTCAGGGAAAGAAGTCGTGGGTTCCAAGTATTAAAATGCTCCACATGCCGAAGCTGAGTGAAGGTGTGTAAGCCAGGTAGCAGCACCAAGCAGCAAATCCACGGATCAGTCACAGGCAATTTACATCAAAGCCTAAGTAAATCTGCTGGAGCCATGGTGATGGCCTCTAGAAGGAAATAGTGCCCTTTCTGGGGGAGGGGTTATTTAAATCAAAGGGAATGATCTCATTAATTCCCTGATGATCCTGCTGGAACTTAGCTAAAGAGAACACTCCTGGGGTTTAGCTTAATCCCACTTCTATTTTCTACAGTCATAGCTGGACTGTCTCAAAAAGTACTCCCATAAGGTGTTTAGGTTTTATCTCATACAGTAAACATTTGAGCACCTACTGTGTGTCATGTACTTTTTTTGGGGAAACAAAGATAAATAGGAGATATAATTCCTGTCCTTAAGTTCTTCACAATGTAAAAGAGAAAACAGACATGTAAACAAATAAATATAGCAGTGTTTGGTAAGCAAAAAAAGAGAGTGTGTAATACTAAAAACAAGAGTATTATAGGACTGCAAATAATTAGTAATTTTACCCTACGAGATTGTAAAAGCAATACAGAGGTCACCTCTGAACTGGGCTGTTAAAGACTTTTCTTACCCCTTTCTTCCGCCTCCCACCCCCCCAACTCCTGTTCAAGCCGTTAATTTCTCTGTCTCCCTGGCCCATGCTGGTATGATGAGCCTTGCGCTCCTCCTGGTTGAGGAGGTTGGTTGCCACTCATTGGTTGGCCGCTCACAGCAGCTCACGGCAGCTCTGGGCTGCTGGCCACTCAGGACAGCACACGGTAGCCCACGGCAGCACTCAGCAGCTCGTGGCAGCTCACGGCAGCCCAGCTCCAGGGAGCTGTTTTTCACAATCTTAGCTGTAGAGGGCGCAGCTCACAGGCCCATGTGGGAATCGAACCGGCGACCTCAGCGTTAGGAGCACGGCGCTCCAACCACATGAGTCACTGGGCCGGCCCCAAAGTTAAGAATTTATCAGGTGAAAATTTTCAGGGAAAGACATTCCAAAAGGGGAGTATATACCATAAGCAAAATCAAGGAGGCATGTTCAGGGGGAAAAGAAAAAGGCATCATTGGATTAATAGTTCTGTTTTTATGGGGCTGGGAAGAAGAAATTGGCTAACAATTCGGAAAGCAATTTCTCCCTAATCCTTTTCCAACTCCAAACAAGAACATTTGGACTTTTTAACCTTCTTTTTAAGGTCTAGATGAGTTCCCTGGTGAGCCATATGACCGAAAGAGAAAAAAAAGTACTAGAATTTTCTTTCTTTATTAGAATTAGACATGACAGTTATTTTCTGAGGGAGTCCTGAATATGTCCCTGTGACACCATTTGTCTTCCAGTGAAGGACTCCTAAGTGTTTACGCCAAGCTCATTTCCCCACCACCGTCCTAAATTAAAATTTCTAAGAATGTCATTCAAAGTGTCTACCTTCCCCTCAGCCTTCCTGTTTATTATGAAAAGGTTCTCAGTTTCTTTTCCAAGTATCTCTGTGTAATCTCCTTTGGAAAGCGTAAGTGTTTCACGTTCCAGGAAGTCCTATGGTACCCATAGTACTTTCAGCCCTGAGGGAACAGGGAGGCCTGTTCTAAGGTAGACATGTTCTTGGGGACAGTGCAGTGCCTTCGTTGATCTGGACTGTAATTCTTTTAGCTTGGCTATGTTTCTGTATCCACTTTCCCTTGTACCCCCAAGACCTTTCACGGTTTCTCGATAATTACCCTACCACCATCTATGGATAAAAGAGAGTGCCTGCATCCTCTGCAGCGCTGCCTCAGAGCTGTCTTCTCCATCCTGCATCAATCCCTACACCAGATTGCCTTAGACTCTTTAAGATCTGCCCTCATTTACATTGATTTAGTCGTTTAAACTTTTCTGTGCCAGACTTAAACATCGGGTCCTAAATCAGGGTCGATTTCTCTGAGATTGTTAGAGCAACAAGAACAGCTGGCACGTATAGTACTTGCTGTACCAGACACTGTTCTAAGCACTTTGCATGTGTTAATTTACTTCATCCTCACAACAGTCTTTTACAGTAGCTACCACTTTAGCCTCCTTTTCTAAATGAGAAACTAAGGCACAGATAGTGAAGCAATTTGCCTGAGATCACACCATGTGGTAACTGGTAGAGAAGAAAGACGATGTTTTTTATGGACCTTGAGTTTGGAAGGCAGTTTTCCCGCAAGAACTGAGTCTTATTTATCTCTGTATCCTCTGTTCAAAACACAAAAAGCAAGTGTTCCATCCAAGTTGGAATTAGTGCAAAGTGCCAACCCATCAAGTTACCAAAGAGAATTGTGTCCTTTTGGTTAAAAAAAGGAAAAGGAAACAGACTGAGTGACTCCAAAGCTCTGATTGTGACTACAGTCTAGTAGTATTATCTGGGGCATATTTTATTGTATGAGTCCTTGTAGAACATTTATAAATGAAATTTGAAAAATCTCTTCTCTCTGACTTCAGAAATATTTTGTATTAACTAGCAGTAGGGGTCTGACATTGCGTGATGGCCTATTTCAGAAGCAAGCAGATTAACATTTGTCCTTTTTGCTTTCTCCATTAAAGCCTGTGCTGCCAAAGTGGCTGCTCTTTGATGCTGCGGGATTACATTTGCGACAATGATTAAAAGGATGATAATAAAACTGCTATTGTGCTCTAATTTTAAAGTTAGTTCAAATAAAACTAAATTAGACATGGCCTCTATCTAGTGGGTGTACATTTTCTAAGTGTCCAAGAGCAGCTTTTAACAAATACCTCGTCTGAACAATAAAGCATTGATTTTATCAGGCATTCCCTCATATGAGTAATAAACATGGTTAAGTGGCATCAAACTTTCCTCATTCCAGGGGGTGAGGTTTTTGGCATCCCTGAAAATGGTCCAGTATGTGGCTATTCATTTTTGTCTTTAAAAAAAAAAAAGAGTGGTAATAAAATAAAAAGAAACTGAAATGAGAGTTGAGACCTGACTGGCTGTCTCTCTGATATTAGGCAGGAGTCTTACCTTCACTCACTCAAATCATACCCTGGTCGGCCTAACCTTGTTGACCCATGTCTCCGTTTCTTCACGTGCTGAATTAGGGTTTGAACCAGATAGTCTTGGAGGTTTCAACTTTCTCATTGCATGTTGTCCTTTGAATAAATGTCAGTATCCTATCTGGACTTTTCACTTCATCACAAATACTAGTAATAGCTGTAACATATGACATATTTAATCTGTGCCAAACCTTTTGTCTATATTATTGTATTTTCCCCCCACAATCTAAGCTTATACTGTCTGAGGTTTATTGTGATTATTCTGTCGCTTTCCCCAGCATCATTATTACTAAAATCCCTGGTTCTCTTCAGTGTTAACAATGTACTTTCCTTTCCTTCACCTTTCTCCCTAGCTTGATGTTTTAAGAATTTGCCTATTTTTAAAAAATAAAAATAGTTTTATTTTTCCTAATTATTAAGATAATACCTACTTCTGTAGAATGTGCAAAAATTATCAAAAAAAGTAACTTTTCCAAAGTGAAAATTGCTAGAAATCTCGTCATCAAAATGTTGTCAGTGAACAGCCCTCTAGACATGCATTTGTGCACATAAATAAATAACAAGGTCTGACAATTAAGTTTGCGAACTTGTTGCAATGATCTTGCTAACTTTTTTTGATATCAGAGGGACTATTCATTACGAATTTGTACCAACTGGACAGTTAACCAAGTTTACTATTTGGAAGTGCTGAAAAGGCTGTGTGAAAAAGTTAGACGACCTGAACTTTTCGCCAACAATTCATGGCTCTTGCATCACGACAATGCACCAGCTCACACGGCACTGTCTGTGAGGGAGTTTTTAGCCAGTAAACAAATAACTGTATTGGAGCATCCTCCCTGCTCACCTGATCTGGCCCCCAATGACTTCTTTATCCAAAAGTAAAGGAAATATTGAAAGGAAGACATTTGGATGACATTCAGGACATCTAGGGTAATACAACGACAGCTCTGATGGCCATTCCAGAAAAAGAGTTCCAAAATTGCTTTGAAAGGTGGATTAGGCGCTGGCGTCAGTGCATAGCTTCCCAAGGGGAGTACTTGGAAGGTGACAGTAGTGATATTCAGCAATGAGGTATGTAGCACTTTTTCTAGGATGAGTTCGCGAACTTAATTGTCAGACCTCGTATATACACATAATTTTGTGTAAATGGAATCAAACTGCTATTTTTTTTACTTTATATTACGTTATTAAAATCTTTTGATGTTAATGCAGGTAGATACATATAGCATTTCACTGCACTGATATACTATAATGTTTTTAATCCAGTCTGCTAACAGTGAACATTTAGGTTGCTTCCAATTTTTTACTATTAAAAACAATGCTGCAGTGAACATCCTTGTGAATAAATCCTGGGTGCGAAGTGAGTTTCATCTGCCTGCATCACATATCTGAACTAAAAATGTATTCATTGGTACAGTAGTACCACAGATGTCCATAACCACGCCATTATCACGTAACAGCATAAACTTACAAGAACCTAGTAACATGGATTAGATGGGTAAATGTCTACCTTTACAGGCATTGAACTTCAGGTTGTTCAGAATAATGGATTCCCATTAAACACTAAAATAAAATGAAAAGCTTAAACAGTATGAAACTTATCTTCATTTTGTAAAAATTTTCAAAAGAACGTGTAGTCTGTCATTTGGGGATGGAAATTTCTATAAATATCAATTAAGTCCATTTGGTCTAATCTATCATTTGAGGCTGATATTTCCTTATTGGCTTCCTGTCTGGATGCTCTATCCATTGCTATGAGTGAGGTGTTCGGGTCCCCTACTATAATTGTATTTGTGTCATTTTCTCCCTTTTGGTCTGTTAGTAATTGCTTTATATATTTTGGTGCTCCCGGTTTGGGTCCATATGTATATTGATAAGTGTTATGTCTTCTTGATGAATTGTCCTACTTATCATAATAAAATGTCCATCTTTGTCTCTTGTTACCCTTTTTATCTTGAAGTACTTTTATCAGACAAAATATTTTGTCTGATAAAAGTACTGCTACATCTGCATGTCTCGGGATACTGTTTCCTTGGAGTATCATCTTCCACCCCTTTACTTTGAACCTCTGTTTGTCTTTGGAGCTAAATGTCCTGCAGGCAATATACTGGGGGTGCCAAAAAAATGTAGGCATATGATTTGTATTCATCTTTTGTTATCAGTATATATTGAGTATTATGATTTTAATATAATTTTTTCCTTTCTTAAAATGTTTATACTTTTTTTTTTTTACTCTCTGTATAATCTGGTTTTTTTAAACCATCCCACTACTCTGTGCCTTTAGATTGTTCAGGTCAGTCCGTTTACATTATTGATATTCGTATATGAGGAGTTACTACAGCCATTTTATCTTTCATTGTCTGGATGTTTATATCTCCATTGTTTCTTTTCCATTGTGATTTTATCTGCTATTATAGTTTTGTGGTTTTCTATTATTTTTTTCTCCATTTCCTCTTTTTTTATTTTTCATTTCTCAGCTCTGGATTTTTGTTTTCTGGTTACCATTAGGTTTGTGTAAAATGTGTCACACATTCCTACAATGGTCCTTTTTTTCTGATTACCTCTTATTTTTATTCACCTGTACATGTTCGGTCTTTTCCTCTTCCCTTTTTAAGGTTTTGTTTTCACAAATTATCTTTTTATGTTGTACATTCATTGCAAAATTACAGTAGTTATTTTTAATGTCCTTTCCCCCCTCTTTAACCTTTATGTTATAATTAAGTGTTTAATATCTGCTCCTGTTAGTCATCTTACTCAAAATTTTTTGTATTCTTTTGTCTTTTGGTTTCTGATAGAAGAGCTCCTGTCAACATTGCTTGTGATGCAGCTCTTGTGGTGGTAATTCTCTCAACTTCTGTCTGTCTGGGAAAGCCCTTATTTCTCCTTCATATGTAAAGGATAATTCTGCTGGATATTATCCTTGGCTGATAGTTAGTTCCTCTCTTTCACTATTTTGAATATGTCTTTCCACTCTCTCCAGACTTGTAATGTTTCTACTGAAAAATCTGGTGATAACCTAATAGGGTTTCTTTTGTAGATTAGTCTCTTTTTCCCTGGCTGCCTTGAGCATTCTTGCCTTGTCATTTATTTTTGACAATTTTAATAAAATGTGTCTTGGGGTGGCCAGTTAGCTCAGTTGGTTATACCGTGGTACTAATAACACCAAGGTTGCCAGTTCGATCCCCACATAGGCCACTGAGCTACACCCTCCTTAAATAAATAAATAAGTAAGTAAAATGTGTCTTGTTTGATTTAATTAGGTGTTCTGTTAGCTCCTGCTATCCTAAAGTCCACTTCTTTCCATAGGCTTGAGAAGTTCTCATCAATTATTTCTTTGAGTGCGTTCTGTTTCCTGCTCCCTCTCTTCTCCTTCTGGTATACCCATTATCCTTATGTTGCTTTTTCTGATGGAGTCAGATGGTTCTCACAGAGTTCTTTCTTTTTTTTTTTTAACTCTTAGCTCTCTTTCTTCCTCGTGGGTCATTTCAAGGTGTCTATCGTTGAGCTTGCTAATTCTGTCTTCTCTCTGGTCTGCTCTATTTCCACTGCTCTCTAATGCAGTCCTCGTCTCATTTATTGAGCTCTTCAACTCCAGAATTTCTATTTGAGTCTTTTTTATAGTTTCAGTCTCTTTGGCAGAATACTCCTTTTGTTTATTAATTTTTTTCCTGAGCTCAATGAACTGCCTTTCCGAGTTCTCCTGTATCTCATTGAGCTTCTTTATAATTGCAATCTTAAAATCCCTATAATTTAAGGCACAGTATTCCATGACTTTAAGTTTGGTTTTTGGAGATTTTTCATTTTCTTTCTGTGCTCCCATGTTACCTTGGTTGATCATAGTATTTGATGGATTGTTTCTGTCTGCTCATTTGAAGTAGTGAGCTCTTGCTTAGGTACCATTTTGCTCTCAACAATTCAGCAGGTTGATAGGTAGGGTACTTTTGTTTTTCAGTGAATAGTGTTATAGTGCAAGTTTTTGTTTTCTTTTACCTGCATTGCTTGCGCCTCTAGGACTACTGCTTCTGCCCCTTACAATCCAGGCCATAGTGTGAAGGCTGCAGCCCAGCATCTCACCGTTACTGTACTCACTGGAGCCGCGGAGGGCGCTGAACTGTGTCTGCAGTCACCTACCCTTCCCCTCGTCCCACCTCTTCTACTCATTGCAATCCGCCTGCCGTCAGATGTTAGGTCCCCTGGACCTTTTAGCCATGTTTGTATGTTGAGCCAGGGATCCTTTGTTGAGTTATAGTTGTCCGACTTATACATTTAAAGGGAGAAACAAAGGCATCTTCTCACTTTGCCATGATGCTGAAATCACTCCTTAATCTTGTCTTTTATTTATCTAAACATAATCAACACAGTTGTCTTATAATCTATATCTGATAATTCTAGGGTTTGAAGTCTTTATGGATCTGATTGTGCTATTGTTTATGCTGTTTCATGAGTCTTTGTTTCCATGAATATTTTTTTGTTTTACTACAATCTGCTTATTTTTATTAGAAAATTATTTATGGAGATTATTTGATCTTTGGATGAAGTTTCCATCCTTCAGAGATGATTTAGTTTCTTCTGCCAAATGTCTAGGGGCACTATCCGTCTGGTATATTTTGTTGTTAGATTTACAGAGAAGTTACAAAAACAATACAGAGATTCTCATATACCCTTCACCTAGTTTCCCCTAATGTTAACATCTTATGTAGATGGTAGAGTAGCAAAACCAAGAAATTAACATTGAGACAATATTGACTAATCTACATACCTGCAGGAATTTTGCTACTTTTCCCACTAATGTTCTATTTCTGACTCAGAACCAGTTTAAGCTCCTATATTATATTTAGTTGTCATGTTTCTTTGGTCTCTTCCAAACTCTGTCAATGCCTCAGTCTTGCTTTGTTTTTCTTGAACTTGATACTTTGGAAGAGTACTTACCAATTACTTCATAGAAAGTCCCTCGATTTGGGTTTGGCCAGTGTGTTGTCACGATTAGATTGAGGTTATGCAATTTTACACCAATAGCACAAAAGTGCAGTTGTTCCCTTCTCAGTGCATCATACTGAGGACACGTGCTGTTGATATTTATTTTTACTGGTGATTTTAACTTTTATCACTTGGTTAAGGTCGTCTGCCAGGCTCCTCCCCTTTGAAGTTACTGTTTTCCCTTTTGTAATGTATAAATCTTACAAAGAGGTACTTTGAAACTATGCAAATATCCTGTTTCTCATCACACTTTTGCCCACTAATTCCTAGAATTCATCTTCACCTTCTTGCCTTCAAGAAGTTATTACTGTGATGCTTGCCTAGTGGCAGGTTTCTACTTCCATCATTCCTTCTACATTTATTAATGGGAATTT
Source organism: Rhinolophus sinicus (assembly GCF_036562045.2). Classification (NCBI taxonomy): domain Eukaryota; kingdom Metazoa; phylum Chordata; class Mammalia; order Chiroptera; family Rhinolophidae; genus Rhinolophus; species Rhinolophus sinicus. The sequence goes on along the minus strand of NC_133765.1, from coordinate 26,813,952 downwards.
TTCAGTAAAAAAGAGCTGCCCCTCTTCCTTTCCTCCCATTAATTTATGTATTCAATTATTTATTTATCAGTGTAGACTCGGGAATATTTACCTTACTCTATGCAGTATAATCCTTTACTATCATTATTTGTTTTATTGATTAAATGGTCCCAACCTTCGCCATTGGGAGCTCCTTCAAGTTGACTCCTATGCCCATTCAATATACCGCCATCATTTTTTTGAACTCTTGCTTTCTTTCTGGCATCACAAAATGTTGCAGGCTCATTTTGTATTTTTTCTGCTTCAGCCCTGGAACAAGCAATTTTACCAAGGAGCCTTGGTTCATTTATTAGAGATCAGTAGTTAGAAATAAAGACAGGAGCACTAAGTGCGTTTACAGCTACCAGGACGTTTATTGCTACTATCACTTTTGGGCCTTCCCAGAGGACAGCAGGAGGAAATGTATATACAGTAACACACTTATAAACAGACATCTGTAATTATTTCTCTATCTGTCCATTTGTGTGTGTGTGTGTGTAAAACCATAAGTTCATAATGTATCTTCAATTCCGGTCTAACACCAGAGTTCATTCTAGTCTCTTATTTATAACTTCTTTTTCCACTAAAGAAAAACCTGGTTCCTTATTCATGATATATTTATTTGTTTGTTCTATTAAACACATACAGTACTGTCAGCATCACTAACCCATACCTCTGTGAAAAACAAATTTATTAACTGCAGTGCAATATCTGTGTATAGTTCCTTTTTCTTAAACCTTGCGATATACAGCCAAGATTCTTTTCCAAAGGTAGTTATGTTACCTTCTTCTCCACCCCCTTCAGTTTGGTTGTTACTCATTTGTGCTGTCATTGGGTTTATTTGTTAATGTCTGTGTTCCATTTGTTCGTTTTAATAATCTGCATAAATGAAACATTAACATGGTTCTATCACTGTCTTGTCAGCTCTTTAATGCTTCTAAGAAGTCTTTTCTATTTTCTATGGCATTTTTAGCGCCTTTTAATAGAAGGCTCCGACCAAATAATCCATCTCACCATATTATTAGAAATAAAACCTTTTCTTTGGAAAGATATTGGTGAAAATCTTTTTGTCTTCATACGTTAACGAAAATACATGTACCATGTATGTGACAAACTTCACTTCTGAGTTGTACTTTGAAAGGCTCTGGTAGGAATTGGCCTCCTGAAGCCTAGTGAAAGCAAAAAGGCTATTTTTCATTTTTTGCATTCATTTATCATCCAGGAGATGGCTGTCACTTTTACTGTTATAATCAAAATAGTAAAAAGGGGGCTTATCATGTAATATGCTATCAATAGACTCTCAAGCCACCCATTACCGAATTTGAAAAGTTTAAACAATAAAACCTTGAAAATAAGAAATGCAGACTTCTGGTTAATTGGGTTTTCCAGTTAGCAAAGGCTACTCATAAACTCATTTTTGGTTTAAATTGGTATCTATTTTCTTTTCTAAAGTATATTCATCTACAATTCTGACACAGTAAGATTGCGCATTCCACTTCTACTCAGGTAAAATTCTACTACCACCATCCCAGTAACATGTGTTCATTATAATTGCAAAATATGGGAAAATCCCAGATACCTAACAGTTAGTTAGGGAGTGGTAAAGGAAATTATAACACAGCTACTTGAAGAACTATTATGCAGTCATTTAAAGCAATGATTAAGAAAAGTAATAACAACATGGAAATGCTTTTGATACAATGCTACACGGAAAAAGAAAAAATCTATGAACTGTATGATCATAACTAATTGTATATACACACACAAAGCCTGCAGAGAGGAATCAGCAAAATGCTAACGATATTTTTAAAGCATACCAACATGCTGTAATGGGGTTCTCTTACATGAAAATTGAAAAATAAATTTAATTATTTTGAAAGTAGTATTCTAAAGCAACCGCAGTAAGTTTTAAATAATTCACCCTTTGTCTTACATTAGAACAAACTCAAGGTTGTTGCTCTAATAAGCATTTTTAATAAGCATTTTTGAGAGGGAGCCAAGGGACGATAAAAAACGTGTTAAGGCTAAGAGTACTGAGTGTAGGAGCCACAGATCTGGGTAGGAATCCCAGCTCAGCCCGTGGCAGCACAAGTATGACCTTGGGAAAATGACTTCACCCTTAATATCCTCATCTGTTAAGTGGAGAAAGTCAGACCGCCTCCTTCTTCATAATTGTGAAGATTAAATGAGATAAATGGGAAATGCTTAGAACAGGGTAAAGCGCATAACAGATGCTTGAGAGGTGAGCCGCTGCTGTAGGTGTTACCCTCACCCTCATCGCCGCTCTCACCGCCACCCCTGAGGTATGTCAGACCGATGCCTGTTATACATCATACCCTGGCAGAAACAAAGGTTGAGAATTTTTCTCTTAAAGTAAAACTCAGTAAATCAGGTGGAGTATTAAAATAGTATATCTTTCCTATTACAATTTCTAAGTTGATTGGTTCTTTTTTTTTTTCCTTTTGACAAATAAGTTAAATGGATGCGCGTATGTAACTAATGCAATTTCCTTTCCTCCATTTAACAAGAAAGTATATAGTTAATAGTTCTGCTTTGGCCAGTTTAAACAAATTTATTCTAAATGTTCCAGTTTGGGGAAATGTTCATATGTTATTAATCACTTCAGTAGGAGTAATCATGGAACAGCTCTGCTCATTTGGGGGAAAGTAATCTGTCCTAGATGGTCTCTGATCAAACCAAGCACATCAGGCAGAAGGAACACACTGTCAGGTTTGTTTTGCCAGTTTGGAGATTAATTAACAATAATAACCCAAGCACTCAGATTACAAAAGGAGTTCATTTCAGATAGCTCAAGGACTATATAAGTGTTAAATTTTTCAGCATTCTTTAACAGAACTAGTTATTTCTTGAATGTCTTGTTTTTTTTAATCCTCAAGTCTGTATGCAATGAAAGTAAAAGAGATGTTTTGACAATATTTAGAAGTAGCTAAAGACGTTTCATAATACCCAGAGTGGCAAGGTATTGGGAAGCAGACATATTTGTACTCTATTGGTCGGGATATAAATTGAGGCAACCTTTTTTGGGGGGGACAGTTTGGCAGTACCTATCAAAATGAATATGCATATCCTTTTACCTAGAGATTCCACTTATAGGAATTTATTCACTTCTAGGATGTTCTCCCACAAACACAAAGATGGGTAAGCAAGGATGTTTTTGCAGTAATGTTTATAACAGCAAAGAATTGGAATACTCTAAATGCTGATAAGTAGGGACTAGTTAAATAAATTATGGTGTATTCATATAACTAAATACCATACAGTTGTTAAAAAGAATAAGGTAGATCTACATGTTGACATGGAAAAATGTTAAAATATATGAGTATGTATTTTTAAAGCCAAAATTTTGGGTAATATTTTTGATAGCTATGGGTAGAAAATTTGTAGAAAGACTCACAAGAAAAATCTCCAATATAGATTATATTAGCGCTATCACTAGAGAGTGGCACTGATGACTAGAGATAAGTGAGGATTTTAAATTTCATTTCAATCCTTCGGTTCCCTTTAAATTTTTTTTTTTTATATAATTTTTATAAGAGTTTATTTGAGCCAAATTTACGACATATGCCTGGAAGCAACATCTCACATGTTCCTCCCTTTAATTTTGTTTTACTCTGAACATTTGTTACTTTTATAGGACAAAAAATTTAAGAGTTTAAGAAGAAAAGAACAAATACCTGAGCTAAAATCATGCCATCTTTTTTATATTCACCTATAATTACAGATGTCATTCTTTGCCACAATTTTGCCACAGCTGTTACTGGCTGCTTAATCATGCGTGGTAGCCAAAACTCATCAATTTGAGAAATAAACTGTAAGTCCCATGCCTGCCATTTTCTACTATCAGAATGAATTGTCCTAATATCACCACCACCACCACCAAAACCCAGAAGTAGGAAAATTTATGTCTCCAAGAGAGGTATGGCTCCTGGATGTTTGCTGGCTATTGAATAGCTCTGAAAGGTCACCAGGAGACCAGACCTGAAAGATATGGCTGCTGAATATGTCTGTATTTCCCCATATAGTTTAGCTTGACACATCACCTTCACGATATTGGCTGAGTCACTTAACAGGCTGTTCTCAGTGCAGACCCCGGAAGGGGACGGTGTATGTGACAGTACTCTGTGACATATACACGGTGTTCTCAGTACCTGGTTTTTAAGCAAACAGCTGATCCATGGATCTTTTACTATTTCTCACAGTTGCCCTGAATTTGTAACAGTGGAATATTTCTTTCCTTTCTTTACTTCCCTAACCTTAAGTGATTTGACTCAGTCCCATAAACTCCTGAATTAGAAGTAGGGAAACGGGTGTTCCTTTAGACTTGCCCTTTTTGTGTTTCTATGTAAAGGAGGAATGTGTCTATAATTTGTGAAACGGAGTCACATCCATATGGTAGAGCGGGAACTCCAACCCTGGCCATCTGACTCGTAACTTCCTTTTCCGTTGTGCCATCTCTCCCCTCAGCCACAGAGCAGATCCTTTCAGAAAGACCACTGTTACCCTAGCAAAATCCTGCTTGAAGAACTTCGTAGAAGCTTTGAAGTTCATTAGAGAGTTAAAACTGGCTGTGTGGGCTTCCTGATACTTTGATCAGAAAGCATTTAGAACATTAGAGTTGTGTACAAACTTAAGAGATTATTATTTAATTTATGCACAGAAGTTGATAATACTTGTTCTGTTAGCCAGGTCTAAAGATCTGAGCCAGATTCCATCTCTGAAAAATAAGAAAGTAATTTTTTTTGAAAGGTGCATTAGTTCCTTGCAAATGGTAGATTTATATGTCTGGTTGATGCCTCTCCTCCATCAGCATCATCTCAGGCAAATGATTGACCACCTGGCTGGAGGTGTCCATGGTGTGGTGGGAGAGCACAGAACGGGGACCCCAAAGACGAGGGCAGTGCTGCTCCCCATTTCAGCCTCCACCTCCTTGGCTGCAAAACCAGGCCAGCAATTCCCACTTAGGGCTATTGGAGATTCAAATGAGAGACGTAGGTTAAAAGCATACCTCCCTCCCTGGGCATCAGATGTTAAGGGAGATATTATAGCTTCGTGGTTAGGAACTCAGATTCTGCAGTCAGGTTTCCTGGTGGGAAGAGACACATTTTATTTCTCGGAAGATTGCTGTGAGAGGAGACTAGTCCATAGCAGCATGTCTGATACCACCTGGCAAGATGTGTAGCCCTCGGTGCATCTCTGTGGCTTGGTTGTCTCATGCTTCATGTCTAGGTGGTGCTGCTCAGAATAAGGTCAGCTGCCTGAATTCCCCAGCACCTTGCAAATCTAAACATATTTGAAACCTGGATACTCAACTGAATTCAGTCCAGGCAATCAAACTGCAGAACTTAGGCGATGGAAATGTCCTCATGGGCCCTCCATTCTATTAGGAGAAATTTCAAGAGTCTTAAATAAAATAGCTTAGTGTTAAAAGAAGGAAAAAAGCCTCACTAAATTAAACTGGTAAAGTTTGGTTTTAACAGTGAGCAGATGGAAATAGGAAAAACTATTTCAAGAAGGCAGTATGGCAGTCCTAATTTGGGGGAAAGACGGCCCGAAGTTTACCATTCTGATGTCATCACTTGCTGAGATAGATGTTGGGCAGGTTTCTGTACTTCCCCAAGCCTATTCCCGCAGGAGTAAATTGAGGGTGACAGGCCCTACTTTGGTTTTGACAATTGATATAATGCATTTAAAGCTTTTAGCACAGTCTTGGCACATAGTAAGCACTCAGCAAATGTTATTAATGTTATTTTTAAGCAAGGATAACTAACATTGTGTTTCTAAGTGATTAAGAAGTCTAAAACAAACAAATTAAATTTAGAATAAGGAGGAAAAAGAGATTGTTTGATTTTATTTTGTTGTGTGTTTTTTGTTTTAAAATTAGAATTATAGGTTAAGATTTTCATGTGCCGCTTTAGTGGGGGGGGCAACATTTGTTGAATCTATGGGACCAAAAAAAATGATGGATAATTGATTATATAGCACTTGAAGGTAAAAAGAACTATTGAACATGTAACCTTTACTGTGACTGCCTCATTGAACAGCTAGCCTACCATTTCAACATTATCACCTTCCCATTTCCTCCAAAAGCCTTTCCTAACCCTTTCACCACACAGTGATCTATCTGTCCTGAGAACCCAGAAAGCTTACTAACCCCTTTTGACTTCAAGAAAGCACTGAGGCCGTTACCCTGTCCGCAGCTCTCCGCTCTACTGGGCAGTGTTCAGGGCACTCCTGGTGGCCGGGCTGGACTATGCCCTCAGGAGGGGGTCTAGAGGTCATGGCCTACCAAAGGAGCATCCTTTTAAGACTCTCCAGCATATTCAAGAGAAGGTGCTGACACACCAAATGGTGTTTGGTTTTTGCTATGTCTCAGCATTAGAGAATAAATGGATCAGGGTGGGAAATGAGTACCTCAGCTAGCACTCCCTAGAGAATTAAAAGTTGCAAAAAATGTCTTTAATGAAAGGCAAACATCTTAGCAGACTTGACGGAATTTCCAATAGTGCCCATGTAGAGTGGAAGTGAGAACTGCAGACAGGTGATTTTCCTGGGCCCCACTGAGGAAATGGAGAAATAGAGGAATTTCTAAGGTAGTAGGTATATCTGTCGTAGTCTTTCATGTAAAATACTGAGACTTTGTCTCCATTCGTAGCTGTTTGCAGAGCCTCTGCTGTGTGCAGAGGGGTAATGAGGACAAGTAAATCTGAGAGTTTACTGTTTCCTAAAGCTGTTTCCTCTGATCCGCAAAGTGGTCTTGGACCTAGATAGTCATTCATGGTAGAGGAAGGGGTAGGGGTTCATCTTGTTTGGGCCCAGAGAACAAATGGACCAGGGTGAGGTGGGAAGGGACCTGCATCTCATCTATATTCCTTATAGAATAGAGAGTTGCAAAGAGACTTGAAAAATGAAAGGCAAAAATCTGAACAGACTTCCTTTGCACAACTGGTGAGTCTCCTCTGCTTACAGGCCTCAGAAGTTGAGAGGCAACTCTCCATGCAAGTACACGCCCTCCGAGAAGACTTCCGGGAGAAAAACTCATCAACCAACCAGCACATCATCCGTCTGGAAAGCCTTCAGGCCGAGGTGAGCTGCCCAGGCAGCAGTGCTTGGAGGTGGAGGTGCTTTACTCATCCGAGGCACTGCAACCGGTCTTATAGATAAGGAGCCCTCTGAACTGGGAAACAAAAGCCTGCTCTTACCAAAATCTCTAGAGAGACGTATCTGTGAGACACTAACCGGGGAACACTTGATCCACATTCTCTGGGTAGTCTGCCGTCTGGAAAAATAGGGTTGCTCAGAGTTACTGCTGAGTGTTTTGAAATCACGAGTGACCTACTTTTTCCTGAATGTGTTGATCCCTCCACAAACATCCCGGCCGATCCTACCTAGAAGATGGGAAACGGCATCTTCCCTTTCTGCCGGATGGGAACAGCACCCTTCCGTTTGGGTGCGGTTCAGTCCACCTTCAGAGGGACAGGGAGAGTCATAAAAGTATCTGCTTCATAGGGTTGTTCTGAGGATCTGATGAGCTGATACGTGGAAGCACTGAGTGTGGTGTTTGGAAGACAGTGATGTTATTAAAAGCGTATGAGAGGCCATCAGGGTCAATGACCCTGAGTGTGGGCCAGAGGGAAAAAGAAAGTAGCACTTAGGAGACACCATTGTGAGACTCCAGTTGTGTGAGGTGAGGACAAGTTGGGGGTTCCTGTCGCCAGCCCAAACGGGGGTTCTTTCCTGGGGAGGCTTCCACCTCCTCTACTCATGAGGACCCCTCAGCCAGGTGTCTCAAGAGCAGCCCTTCGGCCAAGTTAGACTTTGAGGGACAGGCGAGGACCCGAGGGGTGTGCGCCCTCGCTGTGGTCAGGCCCGGGTAACGGGCAGCTCCCCTGCTTCGTAAACAACCTGACGTTGTTTTTCCTAAAGTCTGTCAATATCTTCTCTTTTCTCTTGCCTCTCATTCCCTTCCTTCCTCCCTGCCCTTGGAATTCCTACTGGGACTGAGCAGCAGGTTCTGGAAGTAAGTAGCGTGTCGCTGGGTTTGGCATGCCTGCCTGTGACCATTTGTGTGCATGACTTGCCTTTCGACCGCCTCTGCCAAGGGCGGACTCCTCTGAGTTGCCTGGCTTCTCTCCCCTCCCCCACACACCCCCTTCACTATTTCTAGCCCCTCGTGACACAGGTTCATTCCCAGGAATGTTTATTGCCAGATTGGGTCACAAGTTTCAGGGTGTGTATGGTGGGGTGAGGGAGTTGGCCACCTAAGGCCCTGTTTCGTCCGGTAACACTACAACTTTTTAAAACCAGGCTATGAAATCGTTCATTTCAGATAAGTTACTTCATGGGGTGGGGGTCGTGTATCAGAACCATATTGCCTCATTACTTCACTGAGTGGAACTTGGGAAACAGAGATTCTCCATGGGAAGGAAAATGTAAAGGTCAGAGGGTATTTAAATGAAAATCAACTAGAGTAAGAATTCCCTTCATGTGGGTAACGTTGCTTCAGTGTGGGGAATAGTGGGCCCATTCACAAAAGGGGCCTGCTCCGCTTGGTCCCTTACCCAGGTGCACACTTGAGAGACAATATTTCTTTGTTTGGCCAGATACCTGATCTCTCTGGACAAAGGCCACATACTTCATTTCCCCAGGACGGCATCCTATCTGATTGATTGGTGGCCAGGGAAGATCTGTGCCCTCTGAACAGAGTTCTAGTGCTGAGAGTGAGAACAGCCAAAAAGCAGAGGGAACGGTGGATTTCAGAGGACCTGGGACAAGTTAGACATTCATTTTGAAATCTCCCCTAGAAAAGGTCTGAGGTTGGTCCCCTTAGTGAATTGTTATCCGCACTAGACCAGAGAGCAGAGAGCCTCTTAACCACATCAGGAGGATATTTACAAGCGAGAGGCTGGTTAAGAAATCAGTCCATCAGGCAATTAATAAGTAGGAGGAGCCAAGGGGACCTGCAGGACTCCAAAAGTCCACCAAGGCCACCAGCAATCGGCGGGACTTGTGAAGGTGCCCCATCGTCCAGAGCAGGGCACTGTTCTCGGGCGGAAGTGTAGCTAGCCTCGGGGAATGCTAACGCAGCTTCTCATTCTGCGAACCTTGCGGCCAGAGAAAACTTGGCATCTCTTTTCCTCTGTTTTCCAACTGAAACTGAAGAGACTAGACAGACATTCCTAAAAGGTTTATATCTCTTTGGAGGCGGACTAGACAGTGTACAAACATACCAGCCTTTTTAATAAAAGGAGAGGAATTGCTTCTGCTCACAAATTACTTGCTCAAGCAAAACGTACCTAGAGTGAAATCAGTTCTTCACGTGTGGCCATGCCCTGTTCCGTCCCAGAACACAGGCTGATGCACGCGCTGCTGTGTGTTCTATACCCTGCTGGCTCCCCCTTTAACTCGGGTCTGCACTGGGACCTCTAGAGCCAGACCTGCCAGCGCTGGGAAAGGACAGAGAGCCATAGAGTATGAAAATACAGCAGCTCCAGAGGCTGTCGTGGGCATTTTCTTGTGCTCATGACTTGAGAAGGAAGAACAGTACAGAAGGTTAAGCTCCACGCCCTTGTCAATTGTGGGGTTGGAGTCAAGTCGTGGGCAGGCAAGGTGGGGCCCTTTTCTGTCTTATCTGTGGAATTTCCAGAGCACTAACCTTCCCTTCCTCTACCTGGCATCCCACATTCCAGCTTCCCCAGAGCTCTACTCCCACCCCTTCCCAGACAGGTTTCTAGAGGGGAGGGGTTTTCACTTCAGCTCAGGAGTTCACAGCTGCTGTCTCCGAGATGCGGGCGCCGGGCCCCTGGGCAGAGCACTTGGAGAGACGCAGGCTTTCATGTCTGGGGGCTAGTCCCTCCCTCCCTGCTCCTCAGCCCGGTATAACCCCACAGCACCCCCGTGGCTCTCCACCCTTTCAGATCAAGATGCTGTCAGATCGGAAACGGGAGCTGGAGCATCGTCTCAGCGCCACCTTAGAGGAGAATGACCTGCTCCAAGGGACCGTGGAGGAGCTACAGGACCGGGTGCTGATCCTGGAGAGACAGGGCCACGACAAAGACCTACAGGTACTGGCACAGAGAAGCTGTCCTGTCGGACTAGGGCCAGATAAAAGGAGCGCTTAGCTGCCCAGCTAGAAGGAAGGGCTGGGAGGCCATTGCCACCTCCGGGGTCAGGAGTGGGTGAAGCCTCCCTGTGGGCCTGGTTGTGGCTCTCGGCGCTCACTAACGCGGGTCTGGCTCTGCCAAGAAGCAACGCATCGCTACCCACAGGTCATCCTTCCATTTTGTTCTAAGCCACTAGCCCCTCAAGCAGTTTTACCGAGTTCTTTCTGGGCTATTAATATGGCTGGAACACAGGGGGTGTTATTCTGCCTCCTGGGGTTTGTGAAATTTGCTAGGGATTTCAGAGGGAGCCTGTGACTTTCTGTGCTTGGTTCACAATGCTCTCCACTGCTGCTTTCCCAGGCTGATGGATTTAGTTGGCTGGCGCTGAGCAGAAACCAAGAAGCTGCCCACTGAACACAGTAAGACTTATATCCTGCTTCTGCCAGTTACTAGAAAAGGCACAAGCTGACCCTTTTGTGAACCTAATTAGCCTCTTTTTCTCCCCTGAAGGGAATTGTTTCATGGCCATATTTGTCCTTATTTGGGAACTGCCACCAGGCCTCAGCTGAATCCCCAGGCTCACGCTTGACAAGCAACACCCCCTAAATAAGACAATCACTCCCAGCAAGCTCCCCAGGAATAGAGTGTAGCATCTGCTCCCAAGAAAGCTTTGCGGGGCTGGCCGAGGAACACCCAGGGCGAGTGGAGAAGAGGGCATGGCTTCCCCTTGGTCATGCTCTGGGCATATGCCAGGGAGTGGAATCGATTGCAGTAGTGGCATTTGTGTGGAGGTGCTTGGCCAAGTTGCTCGAGCATATGGTGGGTCCCTGCCCAAAGACCCCTGGAAGGTCCCCTGGGCTTAATGGTCAGCTGCTGCGGAAAGCCCTGGGGGGGCGATAAGGAGACACGTTAGGCTAAGGTGACTTGATACTGACCCCATAAGCTAAGCTACCATCTGAGTAATTAAACTCTTAAGGGCAAATGAGCAATTTGTCTTTGTGTTTTTTTGTACCTTCGGTTCCTAAGTTTGTATATATCAGGGCCTCAATAACTATTGAATAGAAGATGATTCTTGGCGAAAGCCTCACAGCAGTTTTCAAGATGGAAAGGAGTTTGCTCTTATTTTAAGGTTGATGATAATAATAGCGATGAAGGTTCCTGCGCTTCATTACAGGGAACAGAGTGAGTTTGCTTACATTATAAAACAGGCTTAGGAAAAAAATGAATAATTTATCCAAAGTAGTATAGTAAGTCCTTGGTAAAATCGAGAATGGAACCTTCCCACCCGTCTTATGTGGTGCTCAGGGATGACTTCCAGCCTCTCACTTGGCTTCTGGAAGTTACGTGTCTCCCCAGCATTTATTACCCCATCAAGCACTCTCCTGAGGGTTGCCAAGGTCAAGTACGGAGAGGAGAAGAGAAAAAAGTACCCAAAAAATGGAAAAATTGCCACTGCCTAAAAGAAACGTTCAGTCTAGCATGAATTCGCAAATGAAAAGTCTTTATTTCAAATCAAGAATTGGGGACCTGGGCATATAGAAGAGCCAGGACCAGTGTGGACCATCCAGGACCAGCTGGCACAGTGGGCTGTCAGTTCTCTAGCAGCGAGAGTCCTCTAGCAACGTGACGTTGCACTCCTGTCCTCGTCATCTGCACAGCCACTTTTTCTGGTTGAACTTCTTCTCTCACCACAGGGCCTGTATCGGTTCAGGCAGTTCCTGCTTTGATTTGGAAAATCTGCATTTATGGGCTGAATCCTCTTTCCCAACCATTTGTAATCCTTGTTCTTCATACGCAAGTGTCCTTGAGCTGCTGCTAATTTCCAGTGTCCTCTGGAAGACCCTTTCTGTTGCGGAAGTGGTCTGTACTGATACAGAAATACAAATTCTGGCTTATTCAGCTAGTAGTTGAATGGTCAGAAATCATAGACTTGTGAAGTGTGGAGGTCGTGGCTTTGGAATGTATATAATCCCATGATTTTAATCCTTTCCCTCCGATGAGGGATGAGAGGAAGGCTGAGCAGGCAGGATAACAGGTCTGCACAGTCGCAGTAGCTCCCCCACCCCACTTTGATCTGGTTCACTGTGTAATTGGAGTTCTTCTGTCAAGCACAGATTTTAAACCACCGATCAAATCTAGATCTGCTTTTTTATTTCAGGCTGAGAATAGGGATAAAAATCATTATTTATTGAGGACCCAATAAATTTTTTAAATCGGGCATTTTGCTAAAGTCTTAATACCCAGTAAAGGTTTTTATCCCTTTAAGGGCCACTTAACTGCCCTACTTCATACCCAGCTGGGCATCTTACACATGTGTGCAGGGGCCTCGTCCCAGTGAGTGGGCGGATTTCATCAGCAGAGGGCACCCCACTGTGGGTGACCCAGGAAGCAGGTGACCTAGAGTCTAGCCCTGTCTCTGCCGCTGAGCGTGTACCATCAGGCAAATCATTTACCATCACACTGTCTCAGTTCCCTCAGTGTAAAATAGGGAGAGTGCCCCCACCTCTGCCGATGGTAGGGGCTGTAAGTACTGTGAGCTTGAACTTGGTGTACTGTACACGCACAAGGCATTTGGTTTCGTCCTTATTCATACGTGTAAATGCATTTAGTGCCATCTTCGTTATATAAAGGCTGATATTTCTTGTTTTAGAGGGTTCTTATATTTAATAGGCTCCTCCGTGGTTTGGTTCTGTTTTTCTGCTTAAGTCTGTGGATCAGTTATTGACCAGAGGGCAGACCTGTCCTGGTCTTTTGTTCTCTTGCTGTTACAATTAATGAAGCCCCTTCGAGTGCACCTGAGTAATTGAACTAATTTTATCCAGTGGAGGAGAGCTTGTGCTTGTCTGTGCTGCGCTTCTCCTGCTGAGGAGGACGTGGAGCGCCGAGAAGATCATTGTAAAGCGCTTTGCCAGTTGAGTGTGCCGTTTGTAATCGTGCCAAATGCTTCCTAGGAATGTCTTTTTTTTAAAGCCTAATTTCTTTTTTTCTGAGTTTCCTCAAAACGGGGGCTGGAGGAGTTCCCACCGGACCAGCAGGTGTTGCTGATCCATGGAACCGTGCAGAGCAGCCTTGCTAATTCCTTTTTCGTTCTCTGAGCCACCAGGCTCCAAACTCTTCTAGTTAAGGCACTTCTAGGCCAACCGTTCTCCAATACTGACCCGCAGAAGTGAGGCTCCCAGGACAAGTAACGAATTGGCTGAAGGCTCTGCAAGGTAACTTGCTCCGCTCACAAGAACTACAGAGCTCAGAGTTGCTGCCTGCTCCCCCTTGGTCTCTGCATCTCTGCTGCAGCCACAAGCCCACCTCGCCAACAGTCTGGAAAAGACAGCAGTGTCCGCTCTATTTTTAGTGAACAGGGATGACCCCAGAAGTACTATTTTGTAAGAGGATAAATTAAATTTAAATCCCAGGAAGTTCTTCCCCCCCCCACTCCCCCAGAAAAATATTTTGCGGAGGCAATCTACAAATACAAGAGTAGGAAACAGTGCTTCTGTGCAGGTGTGGTATGTGGACATAAGTATGGTGCTTAGCAAATGGATAAAGGTGCTGCAATAGGGTCTTATGTTAACACGTGGCGTACGGCGGGGTTTAAATCCCTCGTGAAGATTCTCGTGATCCGTATGCAACGTGTTAAAAGCCAGTGTGGTGATGGAGTGCTCTAGTAAGAGTGTGGCATTCAGCAATCATGGTGGAGTCGACCCGCACCTTCAGCAGTGGTGATGTCACCAGCAAAGGCTGACAGTTTGGACTCCTCAGGGAAAGGGCCACAGAGAATGCAGAGAGGGGTGAAGTAGCCACAGGGAGAGAGGGAAGGAGCCCTCCCTCCTATAAGCTGTGATACCTGCATTGCCGTCCCCTCTCTACCACTGGCATCGCTCTCCTCGGAGCCAAAAGGAGCCGCAGATGCTGTGTCAGGCCCTTCCCAGGCCTGGGCTTTGTAAACAGTGTGGTGTGACCTAAAGGGAGAGACTGCTTTTCCCATGGGCTTGGAAACTCTTGGTATTACTACCCAGATGTTACTCTAATCCCACCCCCAGCTCTTCCAGACAACCTTAACTTTTTCATTAAAATACAACATACATATAGTAAAGCGAGCAAATCTTAAGTGGACAGCCTAATGAATTTTTACAAGTTTATACACCTGTGTAACCACCACCCGGATCAACACACAGCCCGTTACGAGCACCCCACAAGCCTCCTTCTTACCCCCACCCAGTCAGTACCCTGCCACTTCCTCAAAAATAAACCTCTATTCTGACTTTCTTGTATCTCAATGAAGTTTTGGCACTTCTTATAAATGGCATCATACAGTATATATTGTCTTATGCCTGGCTTTTGTGCAACATCGTGTCTTACGGAATTCATCCATGTTGTGGCCTATGGTAGCAGTATTTTCTTTTCTCACTGTGGTCTAATATTCCAGCATGGGAATATAACCGTGCTATTTTTATTGGCGTTTGGATTGTGTCCCATTTGTCGCTCTTACAAACAATGCTGTTACGAACATCCTGTTGGTCCTTTGTGCACATATGCGGTCATTGGTGTTGGGTCTGCATCTCAAGAGTGGTCCCGCTGGGTCATAGGATGGGCATATGTTTCACTCATCGGAAATTGCGAAACGGTTGTCCAAAGTGGTTGTACATCTTCCATTCCCACCAGCACTGAGAGTCCCAGTTGTTCCATGTCTTCATTAATACTTGAGACTATTTTGTTGTTATTTATGAATTTATTTCAGCCAGTCTGGTGAGAGTCTAATGGTGTCTTACTGTGTGTGTGTTTAAATTTTTATTACGGAGAATTTCCGACAAACTCAGAAATAGAATAGTGTGATGATGCCCCAGGTACCCACTGCCCAGCTCTACAAACTGTCGATCCCTGGCCGGTCCTGCCCCGTCTTCGTTGCATCCACTGGCTCCTCTCATGCACTATTTTAAAGTAAACCCCAGAACTTTTATAATTTCATCTGTAAATAACAAATACCTCTGAGTGATAAGAACTTTAAAAAAATATACCCACAGCACTAGTATACCTAAAAAATTCAGCAGGGTTTCTTTAGTATCATCACATATGTAGTCAGTGCTCAGATTTTCAGGTGTGTTATAAATGTCACAGTTGTTTTTCACATTTTTCATTTGAGTCGAGGTAAATTATAATAGGCCTACATTGCATTTCGTTGATGTCTCTTAAGTCTCTTTTAATCCATAGGTTCCCCCTTTATCTTTTTTTCCCCCTTGAAATTTATCTGTTGAAGAAACGGAGCTGTCTGTGCTGTAGAGTTTCCCAAATCTGATTTTGTTGACTGTATCCCCCTAATGTAGTTACCATGTTCCTCCCGCCTCTGTATCTTGCCGTAAATTGGTGGATGGATCTAGAAGTATGATCAGGTTCCGGGTCAGTGTTTCTTGTTTGTTTTGGCTTTGGCAAGCCTCATTACCATTTGCTGTCTCTTTGAAAGCTGCACCAAAGCCAACTGGAGCTCCAGGAGGTGCGGCTCTCCTACCGACAGCTGCAGGTGAAGGTGGAAGAGCTCACCGAGGAGAGGAGTCTGCAGAGTTGTGCCGCCACCAGCACGTCCCTCCTGTCCGAGATCGAGCAGAGCATGGAGGCGGAAGAGCTGGAGCAAGAGAGAGAGCAGGTGCTGACATCCTGTCGCTCTGGCACGTGAGGTTGCCCGGGGGTCCTGGGGGCAGGCCCCGGACTTCCAGAGCCCGTCAGTCCTCCCTGTGGCCCAGTGCCTACTGTTTCAGCTTCAGCCCGGCAAGGGTCTGCAGCCCTGCACCTCTGTAAGCCCCTCGGCCTGCTGGCTGGAGCTGTCAGGAAGCAGGCCCTGACCGAAGCGTGTCCTTGGCTCACTGTCACCCCAGCATGTCTTAGGAAATGCTTTAATCATCAGCCTCATATCTCTGGTATTGACAGGGTTCTAGATCATTCGTGATCCATCCTGTTGGCTTCTTTTCATGCTACTCATAACCACTCATCCCCCTAATCATGCGCAAACTCCCACCAAAGTAACTGACTAATATAAAGAAGGGCTTTCTTTGGCAAGTGGGAGGGGCTAGAGGGCAGGGACAGTAAGAATTGGGAGTCTGCATAGATGTACTGGGCCCAGAGTAAGTATCAGTATTTCTTGGGGCAGGTGATTTAAAAAAAACAAAAACAAAACTTTCTCCTTGAAGTAGTATCTTGGATGCTTGGGTTCATGTACTAGAAAAAGATGACCGGGTGGCAGTATTCTCTAGAACCCATAATCAAGAATAATTCTTTGTGATGCAGCTGAGACTGCAGCTCTGGGAAGCCTACTGCCAGGTTCGCTATCTCTGCTCACACCTTCGAGGAAACGACAGTGCTGACTCGGCCGTCTCCACAGACTCCTCCATGGACGAGTCTTCAGAAACCTCGTCTGCCAAGGATGTGCCAGCCGGCAGCTTGCGCACTGCCCTCAGTGAGCTCAAGAGACTGATACAGAGCATTGTGGATGGCATGGATCCCACGGTAAGAGGCCGGGCTGAGAGGCTCCTTTACCCCACAGAACCCGGCTAATGGGAGGCTGAAACCAAGCGCAGAGAGTGAGGCGAACCCTGGAACCCAGAACCTTATAAAATCTGCAAGAATTTTTTCTGAGCCCTTATTGTTTGAGAGCCCTGAACACTGGTGATCGAGCAGAGGGACTGAGTACCAGGGATGGAAAGCTCCACGGGCATCGCCCTGCAGCCACCAGGACACAAATGGAGTCTCTTGTCCATATAGTATGTACAGGCCATGGTGGCCTCTAGTTCCAGGGCTTTCCTTGGAAGCTTTGAATGTAGAGATTTGGATCCAGGTAAAAACTCTTAAGTTACTTTTCGGGAGCCATTGGTCCTAGTGGTGGGGTTAGCTATGAACAGGCACACTTAAGAGGCAGATCTGAAGCTTCTGCTAAATGGATGCAAGTGAGCACAGAAAGTTGAGACGACCAACAGGAAGGGCCCTTGAGAATTCCAGCTGTGGCCCTTGTGGAGGAGAGGAATGTTCCCGGGGGCCTCCTGGCAGACTGGTATTTCTCATGGCTTCCTGAGCGGTTTCTGCCAGCCTCACTCTGCACTCACTCCCAGCTCTCAGGCTGTTGCTTCTCCTGAGGTTTAATCCTCCTACAGACTAGTTGTGTCTTTCTCCCCATATTAGATGAAGATGAAAGGGTGGTTGTCCTTATCTGAACGTGCCGTGTTGATCTGTGAAATGTGTTGCAGTATGGAGGCCGGGGTCCCGGTGGGAAAAGGGAGCTGTTAGAGTGAGGTGTACTGTTCACTCCACATAATTTCCCTTCCCTAAAACCTGAAACAAAAGTGAAATAAATGTCTAGGTATTGTTTGCGGATTGGAATTGTGCAATGAATCACTCTCCTCTAACCCTTTCTTTCTTTCCTCTTTTGTCTTTTCTCTCCTTCCCGCTCTCTGCCCGTCTCCTGCTTTCTTACTGCCCCCCAAACAACCATCTCTTCACTCCCCTCCCCATCATTTCCCTCTCCCCTCCCCAACTCTCCCGTCTCTTCATCTCTCCCGCGAACCATCTCTTCACTCCCCTCCACTCTCACCATCTCTCTGGGTGTCTGGCTCGCTCTCTTTTGCTGTCAGAGCTCTCGGAGAATTGATGATGACTCCTTAGAAGAACAGATAAGGCAGACCAGTGAGGATTCGAGAGCCCTAAGGGAACTCATGGAGGGAGAGAGGGGTAAACTGAGGCAAAGCCTAGAAGAGCTGCAGCGACTCCACAGTCAGGTGAGCACCTCCATCCTCAGTCCAGTTCAGGGAATAGGCAGGTGTCCCTGGGCTCTCCTGGGACCCTTGTGAGTTTCCCTCTCCCATGTGTATTTGAGGAGCAGGTTTCCTCTGACAGATCCTCGGACCTGAAGTTGAGATGAGCCAGGTGTCTTCAAGAGAAGAAGCCAACCCTCTGGTTTAGCCCAAAGTAAAATTGTCAGGGATAAGAATAGATGACCCTCTGCTTCCTCCAGAGACACGCGGCCTTCTACAGAGCCCAAGTCATCTGGTGGAGCCTGACGTTTAAAGTGCCACAGCTCCCAGGACACTTGGGGCTCTTTTTCCAGCAGCTTTTGAGCCAGGAAGTTTGCAAACCAAGGATTGATCTTCGCAGGCCTTTCCTCTCTTTGTGAGTGCCGTCACCTCTGCCAGCCTGTTTTTCAGCTTTAGAAGCACTTACTGCTGCTCTCGCTGTCCTTTTCCCATTTGATCATGGTTTCACCTCTTGAGAACACTGGCGCAGGACATCTGTATTCTGATCTGAAAAGTTTTACTAAAGGGCTTAGTAGCTAGCCCCACCCAGAAAGGAGCTTCTAAAAATTATCCTAGGAGGTAAATAAAGGCTTTTCCTTTTGACTAGGGTCATTTGTACAGGTTCTGTCCCATTTGTGGGGAACACCAGACAGGCAGCATTTTAAACCCTGCCCCCACCCAGCCTGCCCGCTTCTTGCCTTGTCCAAAGCCAGTCACCCTTCCTGCTGCATAAAACTGCTGAGAGATGGAACTTAAGCCTGGCTTTTGCTTCAATCAGTATTTCTTAAATTTAAAGAACCTTATAGAAATAAACTCCTGTCTTTTCTTGGGTTGCGCCCATTAGACTTCCTAATATTATTCTCTTGGAAGCTATTGGGAGTCCCACACACAGCCACCACTGCACTCATTGTGAATGACCAGGTAACAAGGACAGAGAGACGCAATTGAAAGCTGTAGCTTGTTCCTGGCAAAATGCGGGCAGTGGGTTTGAGCCGCCAGAGACATTCTCATGCCTAAAACCTAAGTCCTTCAGGTGGTCGTTCAGCCAGGGAGTGGTTCAGACTTAAGGACAGATCTTCCAAACTGGAGAATAAAATGCAAAAGAAAGTGGATCTAAAAGTTCTTGGGATTAATAAAAGTTTTACCTATTTTAAAGCCTATTTACATCTCTGTGGGGTGCTTCTGCTTATCAGCTCTTTGAGAAGGGCAAGCTTCTCATTTTGTTTTGCTTTGCTGCTTCTCAGAATTATAAAACTGGAAACACCAGAGGGCATTATTTCATTCAGAAACCTCAGCAAGGTGCCGGTTGCTGTGCGTTGGCTGTGGAACTGTTTAGGAAGCCATCTCCGCCAGGGTCTTCCTTATAAGTTCAGCTGACCCCTCGTGAAGGCCACTTCCTGTGGATTCCCTCTCAGATAGCTCATCAAGCAGATGATATGCTGTGTCCCACGTGGAGTGGAGTATTGGGTCTCTCCCATAGGTCATCTCTTCCCAAAAGCTCAGTCAGAGCAGCAAACCTCTCAGCCAGGCTGTGTCTATGCAAAACTGTCCCATGGGAATAACTGCCCTCCAAGGCAGTGGGCTGGGACACAGATTGAGTTCCAGAATGACAGTGGCAATGACAGCCCTCACAGCGGGCACGCTGTTCCTCAGGTAGTGAGTTCAACATCTGTTGTGCACCTGCCATGTGCCTGTGCGGCACGAGGCCCTGAGAGGCACAGCGTGAACGTAACAGCGCCCCTGCACCCCAGGACCCCCCACATCGTGAGTGCAGTCAGACCAGCTTTGTACCCTTTGGGGGCAGGGTCCAGACAAGGTTTTGTGGAGCCAAGGTTCTAACAGACAGTGCAGAGACCAGGGTCCAGCCTCATCTGATGGACAATCCAGCCTCCCTCCTGGAAACTAGGCCAGAGGTAAAAGATGTGTGCCCGACGGTGAAGTGTCCAGCAGTACCCCACGCCCAGAAGCCCACGCAAGTTTTTAAGTGAAAGAAAGAGAGCTCAGGTTTGATAGAACTCATAATTATCTGTTTGAGGCAACAACCGGAGCCAGATCTGAAGATTTGCCCCACACCCTGGTGCCGTGGAGAGCCCCCTCTCACCCCCTCAGCCCCCTCTTCCCCACTCCCCACAGCTCTCTGGGCTCCTGCTTTTAATCCTGGTGAGGGCTGCCTGGGGTCTGGAGCAGCTGCTGAGAGGACCTTCAGAGCAATGTGAAAACTAGTTACCCGTGGGACCCCTCAGCCAATGCCAGGGCCAGTAAACCAGGTTGTGGGGGTGCGGTAAGAAACAGTCCTGGTCTGGGCGTTTGGCTCCTTCGTGCTTGACTGGGGTGCACGCCAGTTACTCCACGAGGGACATTGGGAGACACAGGGAGCGTGGATGGGAAACAGTCTGGGCCTTCACGGATGAAGCCTGGTGACCCTCCTGTGTGAACCCTCAGTGTGGCCTCTCCTCTGTTGACCTAGCCACTGCCCGACGGCACACCTTCGTTCTTCCTCTCCCTGGCTTGGATCATACTTCCCGTGTCGCTGCCTTCCGCCAGCCCACTCCGCATGATTTGGGTTGATCTTCCTGAAGCACGACTTGAAAATGGGGCCCCCTTTGCAAGTTCTGGACTGACTGCCCATCAGCAAGTCCTGGGAAGCTGCTCGCCATCTGGCTTCTTTCCTCTTGTTTCCATTTCACGTCCTTTGCTTGAGCAGAATTGAATATGGGCTATAAAAGGGCCTGGCACACGCTCCCCATGCTTTCTCACATCCGGGTGTCTCTGCCCGGAAGACTCGCCTCTGCCACCTGCCCATGTCTCAGCCTTACTCATCCTTCCAGTTCCCGATCAGGTTTCACTTCCTCCTCGAAACTCCTCGAAACTCTTGACTCCCTTCCTCATGGAGCTGCCCTGGCCCTGCTCTGTCATGGTTGCCCACACTCCCATCTCGTCTTCCCAGACCGTGGGCCCCACGACAACGAGCTCGAGGCCTGACTTCTAAAGCATCCAGCACAGTGCCTTGTGTAGAGTAACTCAGGTAACTGTCAAAAGGGCAAACAAAGCCCTAGATATTTAACTTCAGGATGCTTTCTTTGATGCTGTTCAGTTGTGAGGACACCAACCTTATTGGGAAAAGTGGATTTCGGGGTGGCTGTGACTTGTCATTGTATAAACATGCCAGGTCAGTCCTCATGGCAGCCATCAACAAGTAGGTCCCGAAAGGGGGGTGGGGTGTGGGTGGAACTTACAGTCATGTGCCAGGCACTGAGCTGAGTTCTGGGTGTTACTCATCTTGTTTGAGTCTCACAACATCTTGATGGTGGGGAGTGGTTATTTGTTTTCTCGTTATGAAAAGTATTAGAGCTCAGAGAGGGTAAGTCCCTTGTCAATTCTGAGGCCATAGCTGGTAGTCTCTACCTTGACCAGGTTTCCCAGGTCAAAGCAAAAAGTTCTTGTGGAGTTTTATGTGGAACACATTAAGTGTTGGCATTTCCTGCCTAGCCTGTACTTGAATCTGTCATTTACTCAGCTGGCAGAACACCTGGCCGGCCCACGGCCAGCCCGAGGCCATGTCAGCTCTCATTTGGTCTGAGGAGGTCTGGCTGTCTCTTCCAAGTGCTTTCTGCGTCTTGCGTTCTGGCCTGTGAGGCTACAGAAGCTGCTCACAAATGGGGTGAGGCTGGGCTTCTCACCTGCTGCCTGTCTGCCTCAGGGCTAGCCAGCCACATATGCATGCTAGGGCCTCGGCAGGTAACCCAGCCCGTTCTTCCCTAAGGCTTCTGTCCCTGCTCGCCCAGCTGGCCCCACCACAAAAGCCCCCGGAGCTGGCAACTCTGCTGTCTTAGTCTGGGGAGTCTGGAGTGTCTCCGCAAAGCTTGATCTTCAACCTTAGTCCTGGGGCCTTTGCTCAGTTTCATTCTGTCCGAGGATGATTAGACGTGGGACTTGAAAAGCAGAGGAATGTACTAAAAGGTGACATCTGTCCCTTAGTGGGAGGGATAGATCTATATGGATGGATCCTCCCTTGGAAAAATGTCAAAGTATGTGTAATATTTAACAAGAGGGCAGGGTCAGGTATCCCGACTCCAGGCTGATGCTATCGGCTATGAGAAGGGACCCCCACCCTTCCATTCATTCAACAAATATTTACTGAAAGCTCTACCAGTCAGGGTTTCTAGTTGCAAACAACAGAAACACACTCAACTTAAGCAGAAAGAGAACGTATGGGAATTAAATGTGGTAGCTTATCCAGTCAGCAGGACGGCTGGAGAACGGCTCCAAAGGAAGGAGGAAGGCGCTGTGGGAAGTGGGGTGACACTCTGCTGTCCATGTAGTAATTTCCCAATGGCCTGTGGCTTTGCAGTACCCTCAAGAGGTGCAGTCCCAGGTCTCATACCCCTGCCCAGGTGCCTAGGAAATGGCACAGGTCTCTCCCTTTGGGCTTCTTTAGTGGGAGAGGGCATGTCATGTCTGCCACCAAGACTGACACAAGCAGGAATGCCCCCAGAATAGGGATTTTTGGATGGTGACTAGCCAGAAAATGACAACTGTCCACTCAGTGCACAGGCATTTTGGGATTAAGCATCATACCCAGCCAGGCTCTGAGATGTACAAATAGATAGGGCACACTTCCAACCCTCACAGCGCCCAAGGTGTCAGGGGTTACTGTACAGTGTGAGTTGTGGCCACCAAGGAAACCACTAGGAAGGCACCTCACCACCAGTAAACAGGCTATGGTGCCAGTCACGAGGCCTGCACCACAGAAAAGCTAGCAGGTTTGAAGTAAAAGGTGATAACATCATTTAGGTGTCCACACTCATGTGGCTTTGACCTGGGGAACAGCATGAAGATGGACGAGCCAGGCTGCATTAAGTGCTGTCACAGAGATGGGAGCCAGGTCCCAGGCTGTAGGACCAGCCAGGGCCCTGTGGAGAACAGTGCTCCATGTGGAGGGAAACAAAACTTGAATCCCTACCCAAAAAAAATGTGTTTCAGAGCCCTGATGGACGTGTAGTCTTCACTTCCTGGGACTCTGCCTTGAAATGAAGGAAGTGGTGTGGTGTTTGGTGTACACAGGGGATCTGACCCCATGGCTGCAGTACACCCAGCCCTCGGCCTCCCTGCCACTGAGCTGCAGCCTAGCATGTGGCATCCCTTCTCGGGCAGAGATGGGCCTCCCTCGGAGCAGGGGGCAGCGGGAGGCTACCACACCTGCGTGGCACACAGGCCCCGCGGCTACCTGGGCTTCTCGGAGGGAGGTACCCCAGGCCAGCAAGAGTTATGACATCATTACAGGCATCCCTTTTGTCTCCCTTTAGGTGACACTGCTGAGTGTGGAGATGACTGCACTGAAGGAGGAAAGAGACCGACTCAGAGTGACATCTGAGGACAAGGAACCGAAGGAGCAGCTTCAGAAGGCCATCAGAGACCGGGATGAGGCCATTGCAAAGTGAGTGCGCGTGACGGGTTCCGGTTTACACTAACTGCAGCAGTACGATTGTGTGGTCAACTTGAAGTTGAGTCGCATAGAATATAAAAGTGAAAGTGAGTTTCCCTGCTTCCCATCCCTACCGCACCCCATTCTCTCTGCACAAACACTGCTATTGAAAGTTGGGTATGGATTTTCTGCAGATCTTTTTCCTCTATGTATGCAGGCATAGGTACAATACAGTTGTCATGGATTTTCTTAAAACATCAAAGGTATGATGCGCTACATGTCTTGTTTATTTCCAACTTATATCTTAGAGAGCCTTCCAGTTTCTATACACACACACACACACACACACACACACCACCTCAGCTTTTTTTTATTTGTGGGTTGTTGGGTTTTTTTTTTTACTTTCATTATGGACATTTTCAAGCACACACTAAAGTAGGAAACATAAGATGAATCCCCATTTACCCACGTCTCAGCCTCAACACTAGTCAGCACATGGCTAGTGTTTGACGTCTGTGTCCTCCCACTTCCTCCACCTCCCCACTGGACTGTGCTGAAGCAGATCACAAGGGCATCCCATCAGTTCCTCCATAAACATTTCAGCATAAATCTCTACTAGAAAAAGATTCTTTTTGTAAAACACACAACCATAATACAGTTATCACACTTGACAAAACCTTACAATAATTTCTTAATATGATTTCTTAGTATCCAGGGTTCAAATTTCCCCAGTTGTCCCATAAATGTCTTTTTATAATTGATTCGAATCAGACTCCAAAGTCCGTGTATTCCATTTATGCCCCAAAAATCTGTAACACTTCCCCCTCCATCTTTTTTTCTCCTTTTTTTTTTTTGCATTTATTTATTGAAGAAACTGGATCATTTGTCTCATACAGTTTTTCTACATTCTGAGTGTGATTGCATCCCGAGTGTCATTTAACGTTTTTCTGTCTGTATTTCCAGTAAAGTGGGTCATTTTTTTTGTTTGTTTCTGGGTTTTCTAAAGCAGAAAAGAATGCATAAATGCATTCTCTTACATTCAAAAAATGTGGAAATACATAAGCAAAACCCCTATTTACATATTCCCCACCCCCCTGTAAATTATTTATCGGGCACTCAGACTACTACCCTATTCATTGAGTGTAAGGAGATAAAATGTACTGAAAATGTGTCTGCTTAGGGGGCTCTTTACAACACATAATAACAGCATTTGTGCATCACTGTACTGCTTACAGAACACTTTCATCCTTTAATCCAGCCACAGCAAAAAGTAAAAATTTTTAATCCAAATTTTACAGATGCGGAGACAGAGACCTTTTCCCCAGGATCACAGTCAGTGGTAATCACTGGCCTTCACCTGGGGTCTCTGACTCCTGTCCCTGCATCCTTTCCCCTTACCACGTGGCTGTTTGTCAAGATGCTAAAAGGAGCTCAGTTGAAACAATGTGTAATTAGATACTACGTGCCTTTTAAAAAAATAATACGACGCATTTTAATTTCTGACTTTAACATTCCCTATACCTCCCCCTTCTCACTTCCACACGCACTTGTCCCCACCCTAATGTTCTCTGTAATCATTTTCATCATCTCCATTTCTTAGTGTTACCTTTGGGCCCCCTTTTCTCGCTGGTCAGAACCTCATATCAGGTTATCAGTTTTCTAGTTCATTTATACACACTGATGCTCACCAACCTATGTGTTACCGAACGAACTCAAAGAGACTGGAGGCTTTGGCTAGAAATAAATGTTAAAGATTTATTCAAGGCGCTTAGAATTTGCAGACTGGGAATACAGCTAAGCAAAAACCCAGAAGTGTTCCAAAGTAAAAAAGGAAAGTTAAGAGTTCCTAAAACTGCATTCTTAGCCCTAGGATTCGTCCAGGACAGTTGTCAGTCAGATGTCAGACGTCTGGATGATGAGTGCCAGGTTGTTTAAGGATGGGTTCCAGGAGGTCTGGTCACACCTGGTGGTCTGGATACATGAGTCCTTCAGGAGGATAATCAGAGGGTTATCTGGAGGCCTGGTGTATGTCCAGATGTATATCCAGGCATTGACCCAGGATAGGAAAGTTGAAAACATTTAAGTTTCCAGGCTAGTAAAGCAAGAATAAAGTCTCCTCATTCCTCAACCTTCATAATGTTAATAATTTTAGCAGCTTGATTAAAGTGACTCCATTTTATATATTCTTTGTCTTCACTCTTTCCTCAGTATCTTTGCCACTGGATTCCTGATAGATTTAATTAGTGGATACTTAATAACAGTGTGATATTTTGGAGTGGGAGCATACTTTGATGAACAAAGGGTGAAATTATGTCACACAATTAGGGCATAAAATGATAAAAATTAAAGTACTGATTGTGGCAGCCCGTTGGGAATAAAAAACAGAAGGGAGTTAGAAGTAGAGACTGGTTGATCACCTTTTTCTCAACTAGACAAGTAGAATAAAGCTGAACATCAAGCTCTGACCGTATTCTATAATCAGCATGGGAGGTGGGAGATACAACCAGAGAAAAGTACCAGGGTGCAGGAAAGAAGAAGCAAGTTGTCCAGTCCCCCTCTGTTAAAATAAGTGGAACCTTACCCTGATACCTGAGTGACAGCCACACAAACTCCATGAAACCTTGAAATACATGACTCTGTTTGCCTGCATTCAAGGAGGCCCAGTTAACCTCCTGGAGTCTGAGCAGGTTTGCAAACTCTCCTCCCTAAGTCCTGTTCCAAATTCTCCTCCCTGATCAGGGGGGACTCTGCAGTGAGGCCCCTGTCCTTCCGGAACCCTGTAGAACAGGGTTGGACCTTAGGGAGGGGTGAGATCACTCCGGAGGATAGTTCTCTTTTTCTGTTTCTGAGAAATGAAATTCTTGGCATAAAAGAATTGAGATAACAGACCTAAGGAATCATTTAAATGTGGACCTTAAGAGTTTGACAATATGCTTTCACATACATCTCTGATTCTCCATCCTGGCTGCGCTTCAGAATCATGTGGGGAACTCCCAGGATGCCAGGGCGCTCTCCAGAACAATTCAGCCTGAATCTCTGGGTCTGGGGCTACTTCTACAAAGTGTCCCCCTGACCCACCTTGTGATTCTAATGTGTAGTCATGGGTGATTGCAAGAAAAATAACCCCCATGAAAAATAACTTCCCTCCCTTCACTGGGCTGCAAGAATCTTAAGGCACTTCTTATCCTATACGATCAATGAGTTCCAGAAAAGTTAAGTAACAAATTTTATCTCCTGGCAGGTGAAAAGGCCCTCACTAAAAACAAAAATTGGGGGCTAGCAGTCTGCTTTATAAATACAAAAGGAATCAGTCAGTTACTTGTGGTTTCACTTTATAGATAAAGACTTCTTCTAGCCCTTTGAAATATCCCTTTTAAAAACTGTGCTTAATATACAGAGGGTATATATATATATATATATATATATATATATATACACATTTTAAGAAAGGAAAACTATTAAAGCTGTAATAATATATACCAATAACAAAAGATGAGTCCGAGTCACGTGTGACTCCTGCAATGACAAGAGGTGCTCACAGTGGTTCCCAGCAGAGTCCAGACACTTCTGATGACGGCGAACTACTGCTTGAGCAACGTTGACCCAAGAGTCCACTTGCACACATGTTTTGGGGGCTCCCTGGTATTGATCAGTGGTTTCTGTAGCTTTGCTTTTCTGGCCTCGGGTTTCTCGTGAATGACAAGCACCAAGATTCCTGCCGGTGCAGTCTGAGGCCGGGATATGGAGGGGGGCAGGGCAGCACCTGCTTCAGGGGCTTTCTGGAAGGGGACCCCTCCAGCCAGCGGCGTTAACCCACTCCAGGGTCCCCGGGTTGCTCATGGCGCCACCTGCCGGGAAACACCCGGGAGCTCACGAGGCTGCGGCGGGGCGGGGCGCCAAGGGTACTGACGTTCCAGTACCGAGGGAGTGGGCGGCTGGGCGTCCATGACAACCGGCTCCATGCGAGGATTTCCGCTGATTGCGTTGACCAATGGCAGCGGCCGTGACAGGGCAGCTGTGGCATCTGAGACGCCGGCGCTCATTGGACAGGCGCGACTCCTGTCCCCGCAGCCGCAGTGCGGGCGGAGCAGAGTGCTGCGGGCTGTCCCGAGCCGCGTCTCTAGGAAGGGTGGGCGGGGCCGTTCTGGGGCAGTGAGGTGTCAGGGGAGGTGGACTGGAGGCCAGAGAGGAAGTGCTGGTCGAGGTGGCGGCCTGAACGCTTTTCCCCAGCTGCCCGGTCTTGGGGCCCCGCTTAGCTTAGTGTAGTGGGCGTTCCTGAGGCCCCAGCTAGGCGGCCTCTGCAGGCGAGTCCTCTAACTGTCCTTGGGCTGTGCACATTGGTCGTTGGCCCTGTGCAGTGAAGACACTTTTACTAGTTTTTGTCGTTTCAAATGTGAAAGGTAACGTTGATGAAGACAAGGGCTAAATAATGCTCATTTTGGCATCCAGTGCCTCCTCCGTAGAGGCTGCCTGGTTAGTCTCCTGCACTTTTTATTCCCGTCCTCCCTCACGAAAAAAATTTTCTTTTGCATTGCACTATGATTTAGTGTTGGGGAAGGTTTACAAAGTAATGTGAAATATGTCAAAATATGAAAATACAAAATGCAAAAGTGTGTTACCCATCAGCGATCATTATCCACAGATAACCAAATAGATACTTTTGTCTGTGACCTTCAAATACACACAGGCAGTTTTTCTTTTACAAAGCAGGTATCATATTAGACCTTATTATTTGGTGCTTTCCTCCCCCAGGCCCAAATACATAATGAGTATTTCCCCACTGCCAGTGAATAGTCAACGTCATGGTTGTTACTAGTGACCATATTCCATCATAGAATTTACCACCAGTCCCCTAATTGTTGGCTACTGTGATTAGCTAAGCTGTGGTGATCACCCGTGTGGCCACCTTTGCACACGTGTATGTCTCTAAAGTCCCTTAAGGGGGGTATTGCTAGTGAAAAGGAGGGGACCGGGAGGCCAAGGTCCCCACCTTCCATGGCGACTGGCCTCTTTGGGGAAGGATTAGCAGCTCCCTAGGCTGTGTGAGGCCTTTGATTTCCTCTGGGTTCTAGTCCTGATGTATCACCCTCTTAGCCACTTCTGTGAGATGGGGGTGACAGATAATCCCTTCACCTACAGGTTGGTTAGAAAAATGAGAAAATGTCTGTGAAAGCGTGTCGCAAACTTCCCAGCCTTCTCCAAGTGGCGTCATAGTTACTGTTGTTGTGAATTTGGAGTCAGAGCCTGCCTGTTTCCTCATCCTGTGGACTCCAGGTGCCCCAGGTAAAGAACCTGATGCTTCTGGCACAAGGTGTCCATGCTCCCTCTGGCTTGTCTGTTTGCAGGAAGAATGCTGTGGAGCTGGAACTGGCCAAGTGCAAGGTGGACATGATGTCTCTGAACAGCCAGCTGCTGGATGCTATTCAGCAAAAACTGAACCTCTCTCAACAGCTGGAGGCTTGGCAGGTAAGGGGAGGGAAGACCAGACTCCAGGAGTCTGGGAACTCAGGCCAGCAGTGTAAGGAGTTTGGTATTGGAGGGTCTGATGCGCGTGGGTGAGCAGCGACCCCGAGCTTCCCCTGGTGAAATTCAGAACTCATGCTCCCCCAATCCCTGGGAAGAATGCCTGAGGCTGTTCTCTAGAGCGATGAACCGCAGGTTGCGCTGTTTGGGGCTTGGAACTGGGGCCTCCGTAAGCTAGTCATCGTCGTGGCTTTATTTAAACCAGCTGTTAACGTGGCGGGCCCAGGAAGCCCTATGTGACTGAGTGAAAATTCACAGGCAGATATAGTTCAGCAGCCCTCAGGTTGCCGGCAGCTATGGCTCTTCCCTTTCTCAGAAGCCAGCTGCCTTTTTCCGAAGAGTACTGTCATGCTGCAAGCCCGGGGAAAGTGTGAGTCCGGGTGTCTTGCTCTAGGACTGCCGTTTTCAGAGTCCATGCAGCCTGCCCCATCCCAGGCCCAACATGGCCCCCGGGCCAGGGCTGTACTTGATGGTCGTTGATGAGGTTAGGGTAGTACAATTTCAGGATATGGGTGTAATGATTCACAGAACTCCCCAAGAACTCCTAACCAGACAGATGGAAAGCCACCTTCGGCTTTACCAGGCAAGCCCCACCACGGAGGGCAGGTTAACGGTGACCAGTCCTGCAGGGGTCCTGTGCTGAGCTGGCTGCGGGAGCCGTCACCCCGAGCTGGGCCCTGGCTTACTGCTCCTGTTCTCTTCTCTTCTCTCCTGGCTACAGTTTGCTTCCTCAGGGCTTTTTACTATCTGGCTCCTTTGGTTTCTGATCTAGTGGCCTTTCTCAGTTCCCGTATCAACAGCTTTAGTTGTACACCCCTCCTGCCTTTGAGGTGAGCTTGAGCCCTCATCCCATTCCCCTTCCCCCTGCCGCCGTTGAAGTTCTGCCCCTGCCACCTCCCTCATGGCCACTGTGTTGTGTGTGCTGGAGTCCAGCGTCATCTCTGTGCAGCGCGGCGTGCCATGGAGCCCCGGCCTCCCTCCTCCCATCACCATCACACCTAGTGAATGCTGCAGCATGTGACCCAGTACTGACAGGATGAGCTATTTCTCACCAGCTGACCCCTGGTTTCTTGGTACCACCTCTTTATATAAATGGATTGTTTTGCCCACAGAACGGCAGGCATGGAATTATGAGCAGCTCATGTATGTGTGTGTATACGGTTCTAAAGTGATATATTCCATGGGGTTACCTGGACAAATTTGAAAGTATCAAAATGCAGTTTGCAGTGTGCCAGAAAAAAACACTGGCAGCTTTGAAAGCATTTCTGAAGAATGCTTTAACATTCCTACTGTTGTATTTAACAACATAGCTTTTACTGAGCACATGTTAAGTTCAGGTGCCGAGGGTTTGAGCTGGAATACTGGAAGTAGGGACTGTCTCTCCTATTTCTGGAAGGAGGAAGAGGGGTACAGGAAGGAAGTTGAGTATAAAGAAAGACGAGTAGGAGGAAAGGAGAGCAGGACATGTGCAAGGGAGGAAACAGGTTCATACCTACTGCCATGAGGTGACATGGCCAAGAAAGTCCCTTTGTTTCACACTGAAACCTGCAAACATTTGAGTGACACCCACTGCTGAGAGCTTGGGTGAGTGTGTAGGAGGTGATGGACAAGCTGCTGAGGGAGAGAGGCCCCGCCAGCCCCACTTCCTGCCCTCATCAAGTGAGTGGCTGCTCAGACCCCGCGGGGTTCAAGGCCGAAGGAATCAGGCAGATACATGCTTGTTAGGTTTCCTGCTGATTTGAACAGGACAGGGCTGCTTATCTCTCCAAAGCAGTGCTTTTCATACTTTGTTAGTGGCAGAACGCCTTTGTCTGATGGAGTCTTGCACAGAATTGGAATCTAGCAACTAGAATAGAGTGCAGCTGCTCTGTCGGGGAGCCCCTCTGGAGGAAAAGCTCATGTTTTGTAAGGTAGAGTCTGGGTGAGGGGGCATTTTCTAGGCAACTTGAACAAATTGGAAGGGGAACGGTGCTACCCCAGTAAGGAAGCTAAAGAAATGGGCCTAAGTGGGAGCAAGACAAACCCTGAAGATGGTGATGCCTAGGTCTCTGCCTCATTTGGGGGCCTCGCCAGTAGGGAGCTTATGCCTGTGCTTGGCAGTGAGCCAGGGTGGCACCCATGGAATCTGTCCTTGCCATGTGCAGCTGCCAGTGGTGTAAGTATCAGCAGCTCAGGCTGGCAGTAATTTGAAGGAGAAAAAAGGGGTAGAAGGCCCCTGGTTAGCGGCGGGGTAGGGGGTATACCAAGCACAAAGGGGGTGTATGTACCAGCCTCCAGAGACTCAGGAGACAGGGCAGAGAGGGCAGGTCCCAGGCAAGGCCGAGCGCTGGTGTGGGGCTGGTGGCTGTGTGGACAGACAGGGAGGTTCTCTGGGCCTGTAGCACAGAACATGTGGGGTCAGCCGAGGTAACACTAGCGAGGAGAGGCCAGCCCGAGCCCTGAGGAGACTGGCTGTCCGGCATCGCATCTGCACTTGCTTTCTTGGTCAGGGCAGCCCTGGCCGCAGCCACTCATCTCACCCTCATCCTCATCTCCCATCCTTGTGACCTGTCACCTCGTCACTTCCCTGCCCTCGCGCAGCGCCAGCTCAGTGCCCTGCTCACCCCTTTCCACTCTGCCCCCTGCAGGACGACATGCACAGGGTCATTGACCGGCAGCTGATGGACACGCACCTGAAGGAACGGAGCCGGCCTGCTGCTGCCGTCTCCAGGGCCCACGGCGCCGGGCGCGGGGATGAGCCCAGCACCGCTGAAGGCAGACGGCTCTTCTCATTCTTTAGGAGAATTTAAGTGGGGAGGAGTCAGGCCAGCAAGGATGGGTGGACTGGAGGCGACTTAAGGGGTGCGGGTGAGAGCCCAGTGTACAGTGTTTGCATGCAAGGCCGAGCTCAGTGGCTGCACTGCCCACCCGCACGAGGCCAAGTCGTCCCTCCACACGGGGACAGGCAGGGCCCATCCCCACTGCTCGGCCAAGCTCTGCCCAGGTTTCCCCAGGATCCGCTGTTGTTGAGCAGAGCTCAGGCTGCCTCCGGAGTGACCCACCCACCCACCCCTCAGGGGCTCCCCGTGCCATCCCAGGCGCCACTGCCCTCCTGTGGTGGAATCTGGGGGACAGGAGAAACAGAGGCCCTTTCTGCATGCCTTGGGGGGCTATTCCCCCCCCCCCCCCGCTGTCCGGAGCCTTGGGGGCCTAGTCCTGCAGGGCACCCAGCCCAGGCCTGAGCCTCCAGCTCTCCGTCCCTCCCCAGCCCCTGGCCGGGGAGTAAGGGGAGGTGGCCCCTCACCCATGTGCATGCACCTCTGCCAGGAGCACGTCTGGGCAGAGACCCAGCCTACGCGGCCTGACGGCTGGGGCTGCTCCAATGTGCTCAGCCACAGTGGGATATGGCGTTCAGGCTGGGCCCAAAGGAGGAAGGGCCTGCCCCTGGCTGCCACTGCTCTCCCTCCCGGCCTCCGCCAGGCCTTGGCGGGCCTTCCCCCGCTGCAGGCTTTAGTGCGCCAGCCCTTTCCCCTTCGTGGGGCCAGGGCTGCGAGGGGTCTCATCCTCCTCCCACAGCACCCCCTGCTCTCTCACATACACAAGTGCTTGGTTCAGCCAAGCAAGTCCAGGCCACAGAATGGGCCCAGCAGGGTCTGCGGTCAGCCACCTCCACCTCAAGGGCAGCGTTGTCACACGGGGTGGATGCCTGCAGATACTGCCCACCAGGCCTGCAGGAAGGATGAGTCCTGCAACTGCTGCTTCTGCTCCTTCCTCAGCAGCCACTCCACCTTCTCTGCTGAGGCCCTAACTCAGAGGTGCCCCGGGCTGAGCCAGCCACAGGCTGCTTCCCAAGGGTCATCTTCCTTCCTCAGCTGGGAAAGCACAGCAGGGATGAGCAGAAAGAATGTGCCTGTAG
This sequence comes from Rhinolophus sinicus, assembly GCF_036562045.2. Classification (NCBI taxonomy): domain Eukaryota; kingdom Metazoa; phylum Chordata; class Mammalia; order Chiroptera; family Rhinolophidae; genus Rhinolophus; species Rhinolophus sinicus. Next base: position 26,781,201 of record NC_133765.1, on the reverse strand, counting down.
ATATGTACATACCACAGTGCTGTAATTTTGTATGTAGCAATCATGTAAATACATGTATGGATTTTATAATATACATATTATATAAATCTATAAAGGCATATTTTTAGAAAAACAGCGCACCACTGCTTCTTTTGAAAATAGTCTAAGAATAAAAAGAATTTCTACAGAACTTCCCGCCTCGGTCCTTGGGTACCTAGAGGGGTAGTTTGGTCGGAACGCAGCTTATACCTTCCAGAACCGCCACTGGCTGGCTTGAAGACGCAGCAGTAGTGAGCCACCCCACACACCTGGAAGGGCACTTCAGACAGTGGGACCCAACCAGCAGATTCTGCCAGGAAGGGGCCCCTCCTCTGGAGGGTGGAGACGTCCTGTCAGTGACAGCTGTTTTGGGAGCATTGGGAAGGCGCCGCCTTCCATGCCCACCCTGCCTGCCAGTGGTGCAGTTGCCCAGCCACAGGCAGGCCCTCGCGGCACTGCTTCCCAAGCCTTGAGCAGGCCCTACAGCTTGGCAGAAACTTCAAGCCAGAAAGAAATCACTGTAGGCAAAGCTTCCACTGCATCCTTCCGGGCACGCAGAGAATAAACACAGCGCTTCCCCTGGCATCTTACCACGTGTGCTCCCAGCCAATACGTCAGACCGGGGAAGCTCAACCTGGACCAGCCCTTCATGGAGAAAATGAACTTGGCTTCTACAAGTGACCCTGGGCCTCGAGCGGCACCTGTGCAGGACTCAGATGAGAACAAACGAGCGGGACACAATGGGTGGAAGAAGGCAGGCCCACCCAGAGCACAGCTGGCGGGAGGAAACAGAGCCTGGAAGAAAATTTGGCAGCTTGAACCTTTATTTTTAGTACTTTTTTTTAAAAAGCATAATTAGAAACTTTCAATACAGAAATAATCCTAGCAAACCATTTAAAAGTTTTGTTGTTCAAGAGGAATTTCACATCAGGTCTAGGTCCACCAGGACATCGGTCCAGCCCTGTGAGCCCCCCACCCCCACCCCCCATTCATGCGTACTAACATTCAGCGGGACAGGCACACTGTCGTCACCAAAATCACCCCACCATCTGGGTCTGGATGTCCAGCTGCCAGAAGCCATGATGGTTTCTAGCCTGGGCTGGCAGCTTCCAGGACCCCCCTCTTGTTGCTTGAATCTGCAAGCACTGCCACACTGGTATCACCTTACTTCTCAGAAGAGTGTGTGCCGCCCACACCGGGAGCCCCGAGCTCTGCGCAGGTGCACAGGACCCGTGGTCAGCCAGAGCAGTCTGAGGACAGACCAAGCTTTTGCCCCTGGCCCCCCAGCCAAACAGGGCTGCCTACCAGTGGCCCTGCAGCCACCCTCCACAGCACCGCCTTCCCAGGCCCACCGCTACCCATGGCTCCAAAGTGAGGGCCTGTCACACGGAACCGCGATGTTTTGGCAGTTTGGGGAAGTGGAGAAACAGGTCAGAAGAGAAACCCCCAGTTCTGATTAATTAAAAATCCACCAACAGCGTTAATGTGGAAAATCTGCAACCGTGATGTGATTGTCCAATCAGGGCTTCGCCTGGTAATCGCATAGGAAAGGAAATCTAATAAAACACGTCATGGTGTTGAAATAAATTATCCCAGGTTACGTGATCCTTTTAGGGGCAAGGTGAAGGAAGTGTCCCGAGGGAGAGGGAAGGGGACAGTAGAATCAAGTGCAGATAACCCTGGTTTTTCTTCCAGGGGACCATGGTGGGTCAAAGCCAGGTTCCCAGCCCCACCTGCTAAGAAATCCTCAAGCTACCTTTGTACTAAAAGTCCTATCAATGATCCAAGACAAGGCTGCCTACCATCCAACTCAGAGGCTTCGTCTCCAGAGTCCAGCAGCCCCTGGCACCCATTCCCCACATTCAGAGGTGCCTGGTGCTGCATCGAAGACCCAAGAACTCAGTGGGAGGCCCTGGACCGACGCAGACAAGGGCGAGAGGCCCCTTCTCCTTTCCCAAGAAACGTCCAGGAAGGCAGAGCTGCTGTGCCGAGAGCCCGGCCCCACAATGACAGAAAGCCATTCACTTTTTCTAAAAACACGGGACCCAAAGTGAGGAGGCTACAACTTTTGCTGCTGTGCCAACCAAACCTCAGGAAGAGGGGACAGAAAGTCTGAGGAACTTAATTCATTTGATTTGGCTTCATTGTATCTGTTAAAATAACATTCCTAAACCCCACCCCTACATGAACACACCCTACCTTTCTGCTGGAACTGAAACAGGTTGGGATAAACAGAAGCTATGGCTCCCCTGGGTTTGTAGCTCAAAGCTGTCTAGAAGGCAGGACAAGAAATCCGTTGGCCAAAGGGCAGGAGTGATCCTGCGGAACCGAAGGGCTGGGCCTGTAACGGGAACCCCGGGCCTACCTCAAGGCCAGGCTTCCCCAGCTGCCAGAATGGCTAGGAGCAGGGGGCGGGGATGGAAGGGGGCTGGGCACAGAGATGGCACAGGCCCTGGAGACGGGTGACACCCAGGGACAGAGGCTGACGACGGCCTGCAGGAGAGAACAGGTAACATGGAGCCCATGCCACCAGCCCAGGTTGGCAAAAGACGTGGCTAGAACACAATGCTGATCCTCAGGAAGCTGCTGGCGGCAAGATGGGAAAGGAGGGCGGGTCTTGCAGCAGGCCGGCATTAGGGAGGCAAAGCCAGAGCAGGACGAGGGTGACGCGCTGCTTAAAGCAATCAATATACATTATGTACAAACTCTGGTTAATCAGTCCGTTCGACTGGCAGCGTCCTCACTGGGCCCAGGTGCCTTGGCCAAGGGGCAGGGGCACCAGAAGAAGGGAAGGGCAGGTTGTCCAACACCTTCTTGGTACTTGAGGGGGAGGGGAGGAAGTGCCGATGGCGCCTCCAGATACAAAACCGTGGAGAGAATTCTTTAAATAACGGCACGATACTGAGACTGTCCCCCAGGAGCCCGCAGGCCTCGGGCCGGGACGTGGCCGCAGTGCAGTCTCTGCAGTGGGCTGGGGGGGGCATTAGCAGCAGCGTTTCTTTCGTTTATTGTTCCTTGTGAGCTTCACCACATCGTTCTGTTGTTGCTGCTGCTGTTTCGCTAAGTTGTCTTTCTTTGCTCGGAGGACCAGCTCTGTGATGCAGTTGAACATCTGTGAGGAGGAAGGAGGCAGGGCAGGCCTCAGACCCGGTGGGGCCTGCGCGCTGCGGCTGCGTGACCTCTACTGGTCACCTCGCGCCTCCCAGGGCCCCACTTTCTATTTGTACTCAGGAATTTTTTGGTATGTATGTCCTCAAACCCTTGCTAAAACGAGGTGGGGAAGAATGAAGGTCAAAGAGGAACAGCATCAATGACCAATGAGCTGTGTCCTAGGGAAGTCAATCTCTCAGGATTTTCCAGTCTTTTAAAGAGAAGGAACGAACCCCTTTCCTTCAGCTAGACTCTTCAGACAAGACAAAGGTGCCCCTGCTCTGGTGATGGCCTAATGGACCCAGAGCTTGCTCACTCCATGCCACCTCACTGCACGTCCTGCCTAGAACCTTCTCCAGACGACCCTAAGACGTCCCTGCAATGCCCGGATCCAGTGGACTCACCTACCACCCCCCCAGACCTGTCCCCCACTCTGCCGGGAAAGCACCAAGCACTCAACACAAGCAGCTTCACTTGTTCACAAGCCAGGAGGCAGGGACGCTCGCCCCACCCCAATGTACAGAAGGAACAGCTGCAGCCTGGAGAGCTTAAGTCTCTGCCCAAGGTCACACGGACCCACCACAGGCTCCCAGGCAGAGGCCTGTACTGTGATCCTAGTCTGACTGAGGCACCCGGTGTCGAGGATGCAGTGGGGATCCCAGCTTCCTTAGGCCTCTGGACCCCACACACCATGGGACAGGACTCCCCCAAAGCCCTGCGTGTGGCCAGCCTGGGCTTGTGGCAAAATGCCGGCTTTCGTCCCCCAGACTCCTGACTGCTCTCCAGCAGGCCCTGAGGAGATGAAGGGAGGCCGCCGGAAGCTCGGCCGGCCTGCAGGGCTGTGCGTCCCTCAGCGGGGCCCCCCTGAGTTCTGGAGGCCACAGGAAAGCAACCTGGTCTCTGAGGAGGCCGAGGCCCCAGGAAAGCCAGGAAACAGGAAGAGGGGACAGTAGTGGGGCCAGGGCAGCAACAGTGAGGCAGAGGACTGAGTGGAAACTGGGTCAGGTCTAAGTCTGACAGCCTAGTACGAGCTGAGGGATATTCCTTCCGTGGGAACCTCAGTCTCCCATTTGAAACGTGGGGCTAATTGACCTCCGAAGACGGGACATAAGAGATGAGCTGACACCTCTGATGGGCCTAGCACTGTGCCTGGCACACAGCAGCCACTCAGTAACCAGCAGTTTCTGTGTTGTTTGCTGTGGGCCACAGGGGGGCCCTGGGCAGATGAGCAGTGGGGGGCCCCACTCCGGCCCCAGCCCAGGCTCACCTCCTCCACGTTGACATTCTCCTTGGCGCTGGTCTCAAACAACTGGATCCCCATCTGCCCGGCGAATTTGTAGGCATCTTCCGTCTCGACCACCTTCCGCTCAGGGTCGTCGTTCTTATTTCCCACTTCAAGGCAAAGCAAAGTCAGCCCGGCCCTGCAGGAGCACAGCCCACTGTCCCCACCCTGGTGGCTCCAATCTCACCTAATATTCGACACACATCATCACAGTTCTGGTTGATTTCGTGAAGCCACCGCTTGACGTTGACGAAGGATTCGGCACTGGTGACGTCGTAAACCACGATGACGCCGTGGGCCCCCCGGTAATACCTGCAGGCCAGGCTCTGCATCAGCCCCTCGCCCGGACCCGCCCGCCCACATCCAGGCAGAGGCCGGGGCTTGGCAAGGGGTACACGCTGTCCAGCCAGACCCATCTCCTCTCCACCAGGCCTGGCCGGCGGGAGGCTCATCTCAGCAGCACGGCTGCTCACGCTTGTCACCAGGGCTCCAGTGAGGAGGGGGTGGCCAACCAGGTTGTTCAGAGTCCGCCACTAGCTTGAAATTTCTCTGAAGTTCTTGTTTTAATTTTTAAATTCAGGAAACTTGCTTTTGACGTATTATTACTGTCCTTGTTTTAAATTTAAGAAATTTTTCTCTCCACAAGTCTTACTAAAATGCCATTCCTAGAAGCCGTACCATTTGTGAAGGCTGCGCTCTGCGCTCCCTCCCCGTCCTGCCACTCCACGCTCATCCACGCCGGCGGCAGGCAGGGCCTGGGCAGTGTGGGCTGCAGGGACGATGGGGAAGCCGGCGGCCCACACAGGCCGCCATCCCGCTGGAAGGCGGGGGCGTGTAACCATTCCCCCAGACACCTGTCCCCACTCAGCCACGCACTTCAGGAGGAAGGAGGCCACTCCTCACACTGCCCCGGAGCCCGCCCTGACCCCACAGCCAGGTGACATCCCACCCAACACTGTGGCCCCCAGGGCTGCAGACATTCTCAGCACTGGGACCTTGTGAGAAAACGAGGTAAGAACCATCGCCCACAAGAGGCCACTGCTCCCTCCCCCAAGCTGGCTGCCACCTGGCCCAGCCCCAAGCGCCCCCGTCCTCCCAAGGCTTAGCAGGGCCTGAGAGCTCGGCCCCGGAGCCCAAGGAGAGCTGTGGTTCTGAGGCACCAGGCCTGGCCACGACAGGGCAGCTAAGCCACTGGCTGCAGCTCCGTTCTCATCTGCCCGTCTCCTGCCCATCTTCTGGCCAACTCCTCACATTCGAGGCCCAACCACAGGGCAGAGGCTAACCCAGCTCCATCTCTGAAAAGGCTGCGGGACCCTGGGCAGGTCACTGCGTGCACCTTGTCACACCTGTTTCCTCACCTCTAAAACTCGGTGTGGTTGTGAGAAATGAAGGAGACAATACATTTTCACCAGGGCTGATGAGTAGTGAACAGTCAAGGGATGGTGGCTCTTTATTATCATTATTAATATTCCTTCAATGACAACCTGGGGCCCCTGACACAGGTGAAAGAAAACCAAGGGATGGCATGGCAAGGCAGCAGTGAAGGCTGCTTCCGTGGGCTGTGGACAAGAGGAGCCCCTGCTGTGCTCTGGGGTCAAGGGCACTAGTCTCCCCCACCCCACTGCTCCACACCGCAGACACCATTGAGGTCTCCCGGGAATCCACGCTGCCCCCACTTTGCCCCCCAAGGACACTGCCCCCTGCCTTGGGGAGCCCTAGCAACGAGCTGTCTAGGCCCTGGGCCCTCAGCACCAGCTCCCGGCCTGGCCCCCGCCCCCTGCCCTCCGGCAGCTGCTGCTGACAGCGCCAGGTTACCAGCCTGGTGGACGCCCACCTGAGCGGGTGCCAGAGTGCAGGCCAGGAACCAGGGGGAGACGGCTGTCCCCGGCCAGCAAGGAAGTGTGAGCAGTGGGGTGCTTCCCACCTCTCCTTTGCTGGAGACTATTGAAGATGCCAAGAAGTGCCTGTGGCCACCACCCCAGCACAAGGCCCCTGCTTCTCCCGGGGCACCTCCACCTTTTGGGGGCCCAGGTAAGGGGCCTTTCTAAGAGACAGAGACACAGAGAACTAGTCCGGGAACGAGGTCAGGGGCTCAGAGCGCTGGCAAGGAGGGCATCAGTGCCTCTGGGCTTCCTCTCACCACCGCCACAGTAATCACGTCCACTGACCACAACTCAGCTCTGCCACGCACAGCACCCAGCGCTTTACAGCCACTACGTAATTAATCTTTGCAACAACCCGGTACGACAAACAGGAAGGTGGGCATTTTACCAGTAAAGACGTAAGGCTGAGGACCTGCCTGAAGTCACACAGCCGATGTCACGGCACCTGGTCCAGGGCCAGGTATGGAAGGAGCTTCCTGTGTCACCGTCCCTCTCATCTCACTGTCAAATATGTCACTTACGTTTCCTGAAACCCACACCCCAGCCACACCTCTCAGGGTCAGTAAACCCCGCTACCACGACAGCAGGAACTGTGACAGGGTGACAACAGGACTCTTTCTGGTCAGGCTCACAGGATGCAATCTTAGTTTCTCTTTTAATGCCCTGAATCAGAAAAGGCCACACCACTGTACGCTGACTGCCCCAACCCCTGAAAAGAGAACAGACTCCTAAACTCGTCCAAGACGCCTTCCTTCCTCACCAGTACCCTCACCGGGTGTCAAGTCTTTCCATGGTCCCACGGGTGGCCTGTAGTGCCTCCTGCCTCAGGAAGGGCAGAGGTGGGGACCCCGAGATGGAGCTGCCCTCAGCCTCCCCAGACCGACAGGATGGCCCACAGGCTGCCCGCCCCCTTTCTCAAGCTCCCTGAAACAAACACACACTGCCCTCAGGCAGCTGAGTAACTGTCTCCCCAGTAGAATAAAAGAGGCCGTTCACCCCCTTCCTGCCCCACCCTGAAAGGAGCTGACCACATGGCGGCCAGGGGCGGGCTGTGGCTCCTCTGCTAAAATGGCCCAGGCATCCGCGTCCCACTGCCCTGCGTGAAGCATTTCTCATGCCACAGGCCCCATATTCTCGGCTGCCCTGAACTCCGTGACTGATTTTAACCCACACGAGGCACTAGAGCATCTGCCACCTGCCTCAGCCCGGGGCCCTGGGGAGGGAGGGCAGCAGCGAGCAGGGACTGGTTAATGGGAAGGCTTTGGCATCGGGTGGACCTCAGTTCAACTCCTGACTAACCAACCAAGCTACGTCACATCACCTCTCTGGGTCTCACTTTTCCCATCCATGAAACGGAGACAACCACAGGCCTCTTTTTATCAGGATTAAAGGAAACGAAGGAGGTGATGCCGTTAGCAAGAGTCACGGCCCAGAGTAAGTATATGCGGGGTCAGTGCCTGGCGCTGACCAAGAGGTCTTGTTCTGGTTCAGGCCTGGACACACAGGCCACCCAAACAAGTCCCTGCTCCCCGCCCAGGAGCCTCTGACCCCAGCTGCCCTCTTTAGGGCCTCGCTGGCAGACACACGGGGGCTCAGGCAGCTCATCAGCAGTAGCTGCAGAAAGCTGCACAGGGCAGCCCAGGACGGGGGACCCCTGGGGTTCAGGGAGTGAGGGACCACGGCACACATGTGCTCGCTAGCCCAGTGACAGAAACCCACAGAAGCTGCTCGAGATCCAGCCTCTCAAACCCCTTGACCAGGGCCGCCCACCCACCTGCCTACCCCCCTCCCCGCCCTGCCAGTAACCCCTGGAGTCCCCCCACGCCCCCAGCCATCACTGTAGGGGCTCTTCACCCTTCACACTTCCCTCAGAAGATCGTGCAGCCAGCCTGAGGTCCGCCCCGCCTCCAGGTAAAGGGAGGAAAGGGGCCTCTGGCAGGGGCACTTCCTCGCATACCTTCCCTAGAGCCCCCATTCACAGATGGATCGCTGGGGGAGGCAAGGGAGAAGCCTACCCACAAAGCACCTGCTCGGGCCACACAGCGGCTCCTACTCTGCATACACCACCGAAAGCAGCTCGGGCTCTGCCACTCACTGGGAGCGGACCCTGCCAGGAGTTCCCTGGTCTGTAAAATGGGGACAATAGCACCGACTGCAGAGGGCTCAGTGAGCTCAGCTGCATGAAGGCCAAGCACAGAGTACCTGGCACACGGGACTTGGCATTACAGCAAAGCCTAAAGTCTCCGTCTGGGAAACTGAAGCACAGAGAGTTTAGGCAGCTTGCCCAAGGTCACACAGTAGAATAGAAATGTAAATTCCGAACCGTTTGTCTTCAAATCCCTGCTTTCCTGGAACCTGTTCCATCAACAGCCCAATAAGCAAGAGCCCCTCCACAGGGCTGCTGCCGTCTGGAGCTCCAGCTGGGTTCTCCTGTTGGCAGCTAAGAACCACCAAGGTGCTATGGCAGCAGCAGAGGAGGGCAGCCGGCGGGGAGAGCCGGGTTCCCAGTAACCAGTGTCAGGGAGGCCCCCTGTGCACCGGTGCCCCTTCCAGGCTCCCCACAGGGAAGCCAGCTCCAGGAAGTCAGGGTGGCTACTGGGAGGCTGCACAGCTGCCCCCAGCTGTCACAACTGACACCCAACAAGAGTAACTCTGACTAAGTATCTGACCACCGGCTGAAGCCAGTATCACTATATCCCATTTTACAGACAAAGGAACCAAAGGCCACAGGGTAAGCTGACTGACGCGTACTGTCCTGCCAGCCCTGGAGCCACGGTGCTCAGCCACTGCCCACCCACCCACGGGGGGCAGCCACAGCTCATCCTCGCCTCCTCTCACAGCTTCAAGAAGAGGAGGGCTCAGCTTGACCCCACCCGCTGTGACCAGCAAGGAGCTCACAGCCCAACAGCCTCAGGACCCACCCCAGACACTTCTACCAACACCCAGGACTAGTGGCTCCAGTGTCCGCATGGCCCTGTCCCCGCCGGCCTGACTCACGTGGAGGTGATGGTGCGGAAGCGTTCCTGCCCGGCCGTGTCCCAGATCTGCAGCTTCACTTTCTCCCCATTGATCTCCACCGTCCGAATCTTGAAATCCACTCCGATCGTGGTGATGTAACTGCCTGCACACACATGCGCCCTGGTCAGACTGGGCCCTAAACTGCACAGGTGACCCCAGGTTCCACCAGCCCTCCCCACTCACGCTATGGGCCTGGCACAGTTAAGGTCCCTGAATAAGAAAACACCTGGTCCCTGCTGTGATGGAGCCCCACGGAGCCCACAGCTGAGGTGAGGGCAACGGACAGCATACAATGAAACTAAGTGATAAAGAAAACAATTTCAGGAGTGATGAGTGCCACAAAGGAAATAAAACCGAGAACGTGACTATGGGGAGGGCCTTGAGTTCGAGGGGCCGGCCCCAGACAGGTTAGCTGTGGCAGGAGAATGCTGGGAGACCTACCACTCGCTCAGGGCTTTTTCTTTTCTATTCTATTCCAAACATTTCAAATGACCCACAAAATGAACATCCTAACACACAAACAAGTCACGACCTGCAATTTGAAAAGCACTGCTCCAGGCAGAGGAGACAGAAGCAAAAATAGCAATGGGGGGAGGGAAGGTCATATGAGGTCACGCACACAGTCTGGGGCAGGTAAGGGGACTGATTTCCAGAGCTTGGACTTCCTCTTGTGCGTGACGGGGAAGCACTGAAAGGTTTTCAGCAGAGCGTGAGCTGCATCGTAAATAGCTCTCCTGGGGTCTCTGTGTGAAAGATGGAGCTGAAGAGAACTCGCGGCCGATGGAACAGTCCTGTCCAGGCTTACAAAGGCCTGTATGCCAAGACGGCATGTTCTCACTCCCTGCAGAGCTTACAGTATAACACAGAGCTGCAGAAAGCACACACACACACAGACACACACACGCACAAAACAGTCTCAAAAGTGTAGAGGAAAGGTCAAAGTTTAAGGTGCGGTGGAGATCAAGGAAGGCTTTGGGGAGGAAGTCACATTTGGGCCTAGCTTGAAAGAATAGATAAGATTTCAAAGGTTGAGATTAGGTGGGGGAAAGACATCCCACCAGAGGAACAGAAGGGAGGCCAGGCACAGAGAGCAAACGTTCAGAAAACAAGCCAGCCCCTGGGACTACGCGAGCCCTGGATGACGCCAAGGAGTGTGGCCCAGCACGAGGCGGGCAGCACTCAAGCAGCTGGTGGCTGAGGGAGCAGGAGCATGAAAGGAAACAGCGCCAAACAGCACGCGAAGGAAGTTGGAAAGGTGAGCTGAGAACAGATTACGAAGACCAGTGGTTTTCACCCGGGGATGACGGGGTCCCCACAGAGGACACTAAGCAGTGTCTGGAGACATTTTTGGTTGTCACAACCGAGCATGGGGGCAACGCTACTGGCATCTAACAGGTGCAACCCAGGGGCTTTGCTCAACATCCTTCACGGAATGGCCCCCACAACACAGAACCCCAGGGCCCAGAGTGTCAACGGTGCTAAAGTGGAAAAGCCTTGCTATCAACTCTGCTGACCCACGAGGGCCGCAGACGTTTTCATAGAGGGAAGCCCCTCTGCATTAGCAAGACGAGTTCAGCCGTCTGGGCAGGAGCTGCTATAACGCTGCAGGCAAGAACAACGAAGATGCTGGTAGTAGAAACGCAGGGAGAGACTGCAAAGGACAGCCGTGCCAAAGGACGGGGAGCCAGAGGGACAAAGGAGGAAGAGGAATGTTTTCAGCATAACGAGAGGCTGTCCGTCAATTACCATTTTGAACAGAAGGTACCAGCAACAACACACCGCGGGGATGTACTGACAGGTTACTGAGCCCCAGGCACCTTGACCTGCAACATCGCAGGGGACCCTCGCAACACCCCTTGTGGGCGAGACAGTGAGCAGTCCCACTTACAGATGAGCTGAGACTTCGTCACCTCTACAGTCACACAGTGAACACAACTCTTTCCACATCACACCACCGAGTTGCTGCCGGGCTAGTCGGGAGAAACCCACTTCTCCCCTGAGAGGCGCTGGCCATGGAATCACTTCCTAATAGTAGCTCACCCCTCCATCACCTCACAGGGAATTCCCTACAATTCCCTACAAGAAGTCACATCTCGTCCTTGATCAGAGAGGCCAGGCCAATGCGAAGCTTCTGCGATGAACCCAATGTATTCAACAAACGAGAACACGTCCCACTTCACCAGCGACCAGGGAAACACACATGAGATGGCACTTTTTCCCTGACAGGCTTAGCAAAAATGACTACCGACCCAGCTTTGATCAGTGCTGATCAGGGCTCTTTTACCCCCGTCCGTGGGAGTGACAGTTCATGTAGAGCAGCCTCTTTGAAAGCTGAGAGTAGCGTGAACATTTTAAATGTACACACCCCCCGACCTAGACACTCCACGTCTATACAGGGGTAAACATACAATGTGTCCCAAGAAATGCAGCGCCACTGAAAACAGAAGCAAGCAGGAAGCGCGCAGGTATCAAGAGCACGGGGAGCAAAAGCTCCAGCCACTCCAAAGAGCCCGAGGCCTGCAGCAGCCGTGGGAGGTGACCCCGACAGGCTGAGGGCTAGCAAGCGGCTGCCCCACCACACGGGAGTGGAGAAGACAAGTTGGAAAGACACACACCTCGCTGAAGAGAGGCAACCCGGGCACCAGAGGGGGGCCAGTGAAGGGACAGCTTTCATTTTTCACTTTATTGAGTCTTCCTGTTTGAAACTGTACACAGGCATGTCCCAACTTGTAAATTTTTTTAAAACTTTTTCTTTTTTTAAATATTAGGGCACAAAAAAGACCCTGTGTGGCAAAAGGATGGGCCTCTAAAGATTCTCTGGAACCAGACCGATTAAGACCGACCACAGAGCCTTGTAACCTCCGCCTCCCCCCGCTTCTCCTTCCCTCGTCCGGATTCAGAACGACAAGGTTTCCGACCTTAGGCAGAGGCAGGTGTGTTCTGGCGCCAGGGAAAGGGATTTCAAAAACCGAAACACCCCAGCAGCACCCCAGGGGCACACTTACCTGAGAAAGTGTTGTCTGCAAAACGTAACAGTAAACTGCTCTTGCCCACACCTGCAGGAGAAAAAGCAGAAGATGAGAGAGGCACGGGTCCCATCCCTCCAGCCCAATCCTTCCTTCTTTGGGGAGATGATGGGACCCCTCTCCCTCCTCAATGCTGCTTCTGACCTCCCCAAGCAGCCAACACCAAGGACGTCTCTCCCACTCATCTGTGACCTTCTCTCCTCCGTCCTCGTGTAAGACAAGCTGCCCCCAAATGCCCCAGGGAGAGATGAGAAAGGGGCTCGTGGCCAGGCCCCGCGCTGAGGACTAGCCCCAGGACAGAAATAAAGCAGGCGAAGGTCAACCAAATGATACTGGCCACCAAGTGTGTCTAAAACATGGTCCCTAAAAAACTGCACACAGTGTGTGGAGCTTCAGTTCGTGCACAATGAGAGACGAGGCACTGCAGAGCTGGAAAGAACCCTTGAGATCTTCAGGGCTATTTTGCAGGTGAGGAAACTGAGGCCCAGACAATGTGAACCGACTGGCAGCCACCTTCCGCTGGCTGATGTCACTGCCAGCTGGATCAGTGGGGAGGGGGTGTCCACCCGACAGCTCTCAGCCCAACAGCTCCCGTGGGCTCAGAGCCTTCCACTTGCCATGGCATCTCCTGGCATACGGGTTCCCAGAACAGGCGGGGCCCTTGTAAGCTTGAGTTCCCCTTCCTTCCACATATAGCAGCTTCAGCCTGCCAGACGCACCTGTTCTGTGTCCTCCTGTCCCATCCCTACCCCTGCCACCCCTAGGCAGCTGGGTCAACCAACCACAGACGGAAAGAACTGGCACGCACAGAGCGTTGCGTGTGGTGGGCACTTTGCTGCTCCTATCATTCCAGCTGCATCTCTGAAGATGAGACAACAGCTCCAAGGAGCTCGGCAGCTGGCCTCGGGGCCTCCGCAGGAAGCAGGAGCTGAGACCTGAATCCAGGGCGGGCTACAGCGCTTTCCAGTACGTACTGCTTGGCCAGTCTTCTTGTGTCTATTTCAGGAAGTAGAATAAAAAGACCCCAAAGGGGCTCCTGCATCTCACACCTGGTCAAGATATCAAAGCCAGCTATAAGGAGACCTTAAGCTAGGGTCTCAGAAACCCCGAGTCCCTAAGTACAACTTTTGAGTCTATGTGGATACTCATGGGGAGGAGCCGCTAGCTTTCAGCAGCTCCTCACAGAGGGGGCGTTGCCTCCATCCCATCCTCAGCTGTGCCTCACTAACCCTAACGAACCCAGACACCCTCTCTGGGCAGTCCTGGCTGCTGATCTCAGCTGGAGCCTTCTTCAGGTGAGTCCATTGTCCTGGAAGGCCCAGGAAAACTTGTTTCATGGAGTGAACTTGATTCTGACCTTCCCACAGGCAGGATGGGGGTACCTGCTGCCCGGCCCCTGTGCCTGCAGCTTTCTTGCTCAGAGCGACTTCCTCATTGCTGCCTCTGCAAGGCTTCCTGCTGAGGCCAAGGAGAGCCCAAGTCCTGGGCTGGGTCCCTCACGGCGCTCTGCCCAACGCCAACACCCCATGGGCCCTGCCGGCTCGGCTCCTTTGCTTCCTCCTGGAGCCTTCTGGCTCCGCTTACTCAGCTAAAAGCTGTGTCTAGGCCACTAGGCTGTGAGTTCCTCTAGGAAGATGTCGCCTCACTCGCCCTGGACATTCAATGTGCTGGAGCCCAGGCCCAGCACTTAGTAGGCGCCAACAAAATACTGTGTAATGAATGCATGCCTAAATGAACACCAATCACCCTGACAGCTCTGCTATCTAACGCTATGACTGCAGCATTAACAGGAGCCAATGCCACGGTTATCAAACTTTTTTTCTGGGGGGGAGGGGCAGCAGACTCCTTTTTTAAAATTAAATTTTATCTGACTCCCATGTAGCTAAAGCAGATAAGGGGGAGGTGCTCTCTGCATGAAGCAATGAAGCAGCAGAGTCCCCTTCACTCACCCCCAAGCTCCTCTGCAGAGCTGCTGACCCACTAAGCTAGAGAGAGACCACTACAGTCACCACATTCACTGCTCCTCCGGGCCTCAGTCTGGGCCTGACACCGACCTCCAGGTTCCTTTAAAAGGAACAGACACCCACCCTGAGAAATGCCATCTCCTAAATAGACCTGGTGAGGCCTGCTTGGGAAAACACACTTCCACCATCCATCCCCCAGCACCAGCCTCAGGGAGGAAGTGTGTTCCCCACAACCAGTCAACAGCTTCCCAAGGGCCATACCTGGCAGGACACCCAACCAGTCCGCCCATCATCTTTCCCCCTGCAAGGAGCACAGGCCCGGCACACAGCACCTCTTGGCAGCCAGGAGACGTAGATTTATTCTGCAAAAACCTCACACACCACTCTCGGTCATCGCTGCTTTCCCTGCATCACGCTCCCCACCGCCCCTGCTTTCTGCCTCTTGGGCTACACAGATGCCTCCACCGAAGTCCCCACCCTCAGCCCTGCTCCTCCCTTGGGCTACAGTTCCCTCATTCCTCTTTGCTTCATTTTCAGACTGTTGAAGACCTTTAGACCTTCAAGTGAAGTGTTTTCACTTTTAAACCTGGCTCAGCAACTAATTCACTGTATAACCTCCCACAAGTCACTTCCCCTCTCGGAGCCTCAGTTCACTGATCTGTTGTGAAGGCTTTACCTAGATCTCTGACGGCCACTCCAGCCTCTGGATTCTAAGAATGGGGATGGCTAGCCCAACGAGCAGATGAAATGCTGTCACACATCAGAACCCATGTGAGAAGAGCATAAGAGCAAGTGTAGAACCTTAAGCATAAAGAAGAGCTGCAGAAGCTCGGAGAATGTATTCCAGAAGCATGTACAATATGGGAGAGTAGGAAAAGCTCTAGATTTATAAAGAAGGAAACCAGCATTAATTGAGGGCCTGTTTGCCAGATCTGACACCAGCTGCTCACACACCAATTGCTGTGCGTTAACTCCTGGCCTTGCCTCTGACGAGCTGTGTGACTTTGGCCAAGTCAGTCAGCTCCTTGGAGCCTTAGTTTACTTATCTGACAAACCACACAGCTAATAGGTGAGAACCAGATGAGAGAATGTCTGTGAAATCATTTGATAAACCTTAAGAAAGCACCCACATAAGGAGCCCGGGTCAGGGGAATGGTGTTTGTCTCCTCGCTCAGCAGCCCAAGCTTAGTTTGAACTTCCATGGCTACTACCTCCCAGTCTCCTGGGCGTTTGGCTATGAGTATCAGTTCACTACCAGGAGAAATTACTCTACAAAGCATCTGCCGCCTCTACACAATATAGTCGTCCATGCTCAGACTGAACCAGGAGTCAGGCCACATAAATCTTGACTCAGAGAGTCTTCCCCGACACCTGACTTCTGAAAAATCAATAGACCATGCAAAATGTACTTTGAGAAAGGGGGGCAAAACCATCCCCTGGGTGTTGTGCAGAAGAAAAGACAACAAGCGGCATCTTCTTGCTGAGTTTATGCTTTTCATTTGTGGGTATCAACACAGGCCCTAGATGTCTTGCAGAGGAATAAGGGCCGCTGACCACAGTGGGCTGACTGTAACTCCAAAAGGAGAGAGCTCACCCAGGTGCCAGCCCCGCAGAACCCAGGCCGGGGGTGAAATCAAAGCCTGAGGAAGGCCAGGACCAGAGGAAGGCCAGAGGCCATCTCCAAGAGCAAGTCTATGAAGCTGGTCTGCGTTTCTTTCATGCAAACCACAAACTCCTCCTTTCTAACGCCTTCCCCAACCACCGCTACCCTTTAGCCAGAGTTAGCCTAACTTTTCCCCTCACCTCTCCCGTCTACCAGTAACCACGGAAACCTCAGCCATCCTTCACCTGATCCAAACCACCAACCACATCCCAATCCAGCTCCACAGAGAGACCAAAACCCACCCACTTCCCTGGCAGAGTTATAACACTGTCACCCAACACTCCTACGTCAGGGTCTTACAACTCCTTCGATTCAGTCGCCTCTTTCCTTAACAATCCATGGGCTCCACCACCAGCCTGGCCTGTGCCTTCAGTCACGTGACCCCCTTGCCCACACTCAGCTCAGGTCAGGTCTATAAACCCAGCGTGTTCCCTAGGCTTCTTCCCCATCATATAATCCCAGCTCCTCAGCTATGCTCCCATAAACCCCCTGGGGCCTCTCCCTGACCTCCTGGTCACCCCATAAACCTGCTTACCTGCCACACTCCAAACACCTCTAAAACCCTCCACCCTTTCCCAGAAACCAATCTATCCCTTCTAAGGACACTTAATCTTCATTCATTCAACAAATATGTGTTGGGCACCTACTGGGTGCCAGGCATTGCACTAGGCCCGGGAGATGCTGCAGTGCACTGAGCGAGGAGCTCTCCGTGAGCGTGGATATGGCCAAAGCACTTCTGTCATGCTGGCTGACCCCCGTCCAATACACACCTACTATACCGTATCCACGAGCAAACACGCACTGAGCACTGACTATGTGCCAGGCACTGTTCCCAACACCATGTGTGCATTTATCTCACTGACCACTCAACCAGCGCAGTGAGGCAGAGCCTATTATCCCATTTTACAGACGAGGGAAAGGAACCACACAGATAGTAATAATCATTCAGCAGGAATGGGCTAGGCCCTGTGCGAAGCGCTCTACCTGCCTTACCTCATTTAAACCTCACAGTAATGCCAGGAGGCAGGTTCCGGGAATATCCCCACTTCACAGAGGAAGAAACTGAGGCTTAAAAGGATACTGACAATCACATCAGTAGCTTAACAGCTAGGCCAGGTCGAGTGCTAAGCACTTTTCCAGCTTTACCCCATCGAATACTCACACCACCCAGCGAGGCAAGTCCCCACTTCTCAGATGAGGAAACTGAGGCTAAGAAAGGCGAAACAACTTGCCCAAGGTCACAGAGTGAGGAAGCTGGTAGTCCCAGGACTCGAACCCGGTTCTCTCCAACTCCGGAGACCGCGCGACTTGACCAAGGTCACACGTGAGGTAGTGGCAGGCGCGGTGAGCGGACCGGGCGCCCCGGCCCCGGTCCCCGCGCGCCCGGCCCTCTCTCTCCTCCGCACGGCCCGGAGCCCCTTGCTTGGCGCGCCCTGCGACCGGCGGCCGCCGGGCAGCCCCGCCCGCCCCGCGCGGGCCGGCACCTCCCCGCCCGTCTGCCCGCCCCGAGGCCCTCGCGGGCCGCGCCCGGCAGGGCCCACGCCGCCTCCGGCCGCCGCGGCCCTCACCGCTGTCGCCGATGATGAGCAGCTTGAAGAGGTGGTCGTAGTCCCGGGCCATGGCGGGCGGGGGAGGCGCGCTCGGGCGGGCGGGGTCGGTGCTGGCCTCGCTATCCGCAGCTCCCTCCGGGCTGCTCCGGCAGCAGCGGATCCACTTCCCGAACAAACAGCCGGAACTGACAGAAACACCTCCCTCCGCTCCCCCTCCTCCTCCTCCTTCTCTTCAGCAGCCTCCACCGCCGCTGCCGCCGCCGCCACTGCCGCCTCCCTCCTTCCCGCCCCGCCCCGCCACTGCGCAGGCGCAGCGTCTGGCACCGCCTGTGCGCAGCCGCAGCCCCGACCAGCCGCGCCCTCTCCGCGGTCGCGCACCGCGCATGCGTCCTGGCAGAGTACTGCCGGCGCGGGCCTGCCTGGTTAGTGTCTTCTTGGTGAACATTGCTGCCGCCGCCGCCGCCGCCGCCCTCGGCCCTACAGCCTCGCAGTGCGGAGCTGCTGTCGAGCCCTAACTGAAAGAAGTCGAGAGTGCCGGAGAAGCCCAGCTGTGGCCCGGGTGGGACTCATTCCTTCATCTTGAAGCCCCGCAAGTGATGGGGAGAAAAAGACAGGCGCGCACTGATTGCGGGGCGGGGCTTACGCCGAATTCCCGGTTCCTCGAGGCCGGGGACTGGGACACCCCACCCCCTTTCTGCATCGACGCCGCCCCCGGGTTGCTGGTGCTGGCTCCGGTCCCCCCACTGTGTCTCGGACCTGTGAACGGGACGGCGATGGGGCTGGTGCCTGCCGAGTTTTACTGAGTGGGAATCGGCTGCCAGAACTTAGCTGTTAGGAATGGCTTTTGGTGTCAGCGCTGGGTCGAAAGCACATCCTGTGACCTCTTGGAGCCTGAGTTGACTTCTGGGTAAAATGGGGAGGATAGTTCGATTAAGAATCCTGTCCAGCTTGACGCTGAGCCTGGGGGATGGATGACCCGGTGTGTAAAATGCGCCCCGGAGACCGAAAGCAGCAGCTCCGTGGGCTTCAATTTCACATCACCTGCAGATACACAGCTCAGAGTCGTGCGGTTAGCAACCAAGAGCTGGGCCGTCAGAAGTTAAGCGGTCTTCGCTTTATCATCAGCCTGTTCTTTTGCTTTTTTTTTTTCTCTCCCCAGTTCTAGAGTAAGTTCCCACCTGCCCTAAAAGTAGGATGCTCCTACTACCATTCTCATACAATTGCAGAGATCTTTAAGTTCCTTATAAGTTCTTTATAGCCCTGTCCCTTTCCAGTCAAGTACCTGTTGGATAGTTCTACTTTATCAAACTTCCTTTTTCGTGAATCTTTATATATATAAAAAAAATGTTCAAGTTTTGTTATTGTTTTTGACGTACAGAAAGAAGCTTGCCAAAAAGTACAAATTACTGTTTTTCCTTCAGACTAGCTCCTCACAGATACTAAATGAATACGTGTCTTTCGGTGAGATTTCTGTGCCTGTGCAAATACATATATGTACAGACGGTGCCTTTCCTCTTTAACAATAGATATCTTACTGAACAGCTGCATGGTGTGGTACTCTATATGGTGGTAATAATTTAACCACTTTGCTCTTGATAGGCATTCATGTTTATAGTTTTTTTGTTATAACAGTGTTTCAGGGAAGATCCTTCAACAGCACACGGAGTGCCTGACTCAAGCTTTGAGTTGTTTTTCCAGGAGCTGGAAGAGGTGGTCGTAGTCCCGGGCCATGGTGGGGACTTGCCTGCATGTGTCTTCTGGAAAATGTCAAAAGAACCTGGGCTCCTGATCACTGCGCTGTACACCTGAAGCTGAAGCTGAATAATAATGAGTGTCAACTATAATTTAATATATATATATTATATATATATATGGTCACAAGTGGAGTACAGTATATCGAATAGAGACAGTGGGAATGTAACGACTGTATGCAATGTCAGAGGGGTAGTAGATTGGGGGAGAGGGGATTATCACTTTGTGAGGGGTGTAAATGATAAATGTCTAACTAGTACAGTGTTCTGTGCACATGAAACTTGGCTTGGAATCCCACTAGCTCGGAGAGGAGCTGCTCATATGACCATTGAAAAATGGTCGGTCCTTCTTGGTCTGGGAAAAGTTAGTGGGATCCCCTTTGATCCAGCCATTTTATTTAGGAAATACATATACGTGAAGAAGCAGCCTCATTGTAGCCACCAGGCAAGCACACTCAACCCTGACCAGCCAGTGAGGCAGGTCACTCCCCGTCATCTTCTCAACCTGCTCTGGAGTCAGAGACTTTGGTTGGAGTGCTCACTTTGAAATCCTGGCTCCATCCCTTAAAAGCTTGGAGATCTTGCATAAGTCTCCAATGTCACAATGTCTCAGAGCCCCAGTTTCATCACAGGGTGGTTGTGAGGATTAGAGAGAGGTTTATAAATCACCTGGCACATACAGGCATACCTCATTTTGCTGCGCTTCGCAGATACTGAGTTTTTTACAAATTGAAGGCAAAATCCTCTACTAGCCAAAGGATTACGATTCACTACAGGCTCGGATGATAGCATTTTTTAGTATTTTTTAATTAAGATATGTACATTTTTTTAGACATAATGCTATTGCACTCGTAATAGATACAGCATTGTGTAAACATAACTTGTATGCACTGGGAAACCAGAAAATTTGTGACTCGCTTTATTGCGATATTCACTGTATTACAGTGGTCTGAAACCGAACCCACAATATATCCAAGGTATGGCTGTGTAGGGATGTGATAAATAGTAACTAATGCAGTTAACGAAGGTCATTTTGCACTGACTCATACTTTCAGCCATTTCCGATTATGGACTCCAGCACACATTTCCAAGGCACCCGCCTGATAGCAGGGCTGCTGGATACTTTTGAGAAGTAGGGCAGAATTGGCCATTGTGAAGATCAGATTCCTGACTTGCCTGCATGTGTCTTCTGGAAAGCAATAGCCATTAACTCCTTTATTTAATAACTTGTCAATGAGTGCTTATTTATTATATGCCACAGATTGCAGAATAGAGCCTTTTCCCTCCAGGAGCTTATAGTCTCGTCAGAATGAGACATCCTCATGAGGAATTAAAAATATAAGACAATATGATTAAAAAATAGCTGTCAAATAAGCAGTCTAGACTTCGGAGGAGGAACACTTTCATTTTTAGCTCAAATGATGGGGGAGAGATTTCACACTAAAAATTTCATGATGGAAGAGTTTTGAATGACAAGTATATTTAGACAGCCACTGTCACAGCCCATGAAAATCACCAGGTTTGGCTTTGAGGGGGAATTCCCTACAGGCCAGGATATGTGCGTGGCTTCCCAAAAATGAAACTCTGAGCACATTGCTTGTAGAAAGTTTTTCATTTACTTAAACTGCAATTCAATGACTGGAGCTATATGATGGTAGGTAGGTAGGTAGATACTTTATATACATAAACTTTTGTGACCTGAGGTTAAGATTCAATATGTGCTACTGTCTCACCTATTCTGAACAGCCAACTTACAGATGTGCTTTTGCAACACCACCTGTTTGTACATTAGGAACTACACAGGGAGGAGACACTGAAAGTTTTTGAGCACAGGAGCAATATCAGAATATTGTTTTAGGAAAGTAATCTGGTGCAAGCATGCAGGATGGATTTCATCTGCTTTAAAGGAGGTTACTGCTGAAGCCCAGGTATGAGGGAACAGCAGGAAGGGACAGATGCAGAAGGCGATAGGCAAACAATATCACCCAAAGCAGCATTAAAAAAAAATCATGTAACTTACCTGGCAGCTGGATTCAATCTCTAGTTCAGTAAATATCTGGGCCTACTAGGTGCCAGGCACGGAGCTGGGCACTGAAGATACAACATGAGCAAAACAAAGTCCCGTCCTCAGTCATGTCATTGACAAATAACGTGAAGGCTCACTGTGTGCCAGACACTGTGTCAGAGCTGGAGACTCAGCAATAAATGAAACTGTAAAATCCCTGTTTTTGTGGGGCTTATGTTCTAGTAGAGAATGCAAAAGAATATGTTTCTAAAGAGAAAAATCAGGGAAAATAAGGGAGACAGGCGTGTGCAGAGGTTTACAGAACAGTGACACTATGAAGGTGGTGGGGATATACTACTATTCATTCAAGAATTTTGGCAGTGAATGGAAAGAGAAAAAGAATGGTGGTAGAAATAGACTCAGATACAGAGAACAAATTGATGGTTGCCAGGTGGGAGGGGTGTTGTGGCGCTGGGTGAGAAAGGGGAAGGAAGGGATTAGAATACAAATTGTTAGTCACAAAATAGTCATGGGGATGTGAAATACAGTATGGGGAATATAGTCAATGTAAAAACTGGTGTCAGATGGGTACTAGACTTACCTGGGGGACCACTGCATAAATTATATAAATGCCTAACCACTGCGCTATACATCTGAAACAAATATAAACTAATATTGAATGTCAATTATAATTGATATATGTAGTATATATAATTAACGTATTTATAATTATATATATATATGTCAAAGTACAGCATAGGGAATATAGTCAGTGATATTGTAATAGCTGTGTACAGTGTCAGAGGGGTAGCAGACTTGTTGGGGTTATCACTTTGGGAGGGATGTAAATGTCTAATCATTATATTGTTTTGTACACCTGAAACTAGTAATAAAAAAAAAGAAAGAAAAGGTGGTTGGTGAGAACAGTGGGGTCGAATGAAGTGTTTTTCAGGATAGCAGAAGCAGAAGATTAGAAGCCAGCGGACAGTAAGGACTGAGTAGTGGGGGCTGAAGAGGGTTTAAGGGAACTTGAAAGAACTGGCAAAGAGGAGAGTCGGGAAGTGCGGTGTCACCCATGGGGAGGCTAAGAGGGTAAAGGAGAGGGAACCTCAAACCTGAGGCCCTGAAGACAGAGCCGGTAGCCCCTCGAGGGTAGCAGTAGGAGGGGTGAAGGCTAGTGCAGCGGGGCCTGGAGGGGCCTGTGAAATCCAGATTTCAGACTGGCCAGCAGCAGTGGATTCTAAAGTTGCTGAGATAGGTGGCAAGGGAGGAAGCTGCAGTCCTATAGAAGGCAGACGTGCGTATGAATGAGAATTTAGAGGAACAGCCAAGATGGGGCACCATCCAACATACTAGCCCAAGAGGGAACAAATGCAAGAAATTGCATCTTGTCTCTCCCTTTGATGGAACTGGAAACTGGCCCTTTATCCCACACCTGCGCGCCTGCTGCCATACCAGGAGACGTGCCAACGGCCTTGCCCTGCCCCTAGGTAGCCCCCCAAATCAAGTGGACATTAAGTACCTGATTACAGGGACCATCCCGGTATCCTCTGGAACCTAACACATGGTAGGGACTTGGTGTCTGTTGAATTAAAGTGAGGAGCCACACATGGAATTTCAAGAGTTAGAAGGAGTATCATAAATTATCTAGTTGAACTCTACCTTGAGATTGCTTTATATGGGGTGCAGGCCAAATTTGGGGTTTCTCACTATAACTCAGGCTCAATCCCCTCCACACACACCCTCCCACTAAACCCTTCTGTAGTTCAGTCCCTTCACCTTTTAGATTTGATCAGTGGTTCTCCAGGTGTGGTCTGGGGCCCTCGGGGCTAAGACCCTTTCAAAGGATCAGTGAAGTCAAAACATTTCATACTAATACTGAGATGTTATTTGCCTCTTCCACTTACGAGTGTACAGTGGAGTTTTACAGAGTGCACAGCAGAATGACTGCAGAAGCAGACTTGCAAAAATGTAAAACAATGCCACTGTCCGCACTAAAATGGTTTTTGTTTTGGAAGACCTAGACTTGCTATGGTTATTTGTACTAATGTAATAGATTTATTATTTTTAAATTAATACAACTTTTAAGTTGACCAGTTTTGAGGTCTAACATGGTAAATATCAGGTCAGATACGTATAAGCAAGAGCTCTTTGGGGTCTTCAGTAATTTTTCAAAGTGTAAATGGGTTCTGAGGCCAAAATGTTTGAGAAACGCTGGATACTGCTGCACCCCAGCTTCCTGTCTCCCTTTTTTATGGGACTCTAAATGATTAAGAAGGATTTACTGTAGTTTATGACTAGGATGCCATCTCAGCCAGAGAAATCTCTCAAGTAGCAACAGAAAGTGACTGGTATATTCCATGCGGGTACACTCAGGAAAGTCTCACCCAGAAATCCCACTGAGGTAATAATCTTTGGACCAGTTTTTCCAGTTTCCTCGGCTTCCTTGTTATCACCACTACCCTTCCAGCCCCGCGGGCTGCAGGGAACCTTCCTCACAGAACCGAGGGGCAGCTCGGACCCACCCAGTGAAAGAACTGGGCTCTCCCTCTTCTGAAAAGAGAAACCCAGTCACTCCAGAGCCACGTGCCAAGAGGTTGACCAGTTTCTTTTGTTAAATTCACCTTCCAAAATTATTTTTATAGCAAGAAAATACGGTTTTTGTTTTTTGTTTTCAGTTCTGCAGCCGACAGGCTACATGACCTCAGAGAAGCTCCTTTTCATCTGTCCCTCACCTTTACTCCTCAGAAAGTAAGGACCAGCTCTTGGTCTCTCCCACGATTGCACCGGAAGCACTGCCCAGGCAGTGAGGAACCATCCATTTGCTTACGTACCTCTCGTTCAGTGTTTTCGATGGCCCAACATGGTCATCATTCCTCAAGAGAAACCGGATTTTAAGTTAGCCTTTCAAACTTCAGGCTCAAAAAGTGAATACATCTGCAAATTCTGGGCCCAGCAATTACCTCCTGAATATGAGAGGACTGTCCTTACGACATGGTAAGTGGTGCCGAGTGTTCTCTCTTCACTGACACCTCGTTCTGCTCACATCAGCTGCGTGAGCACCTTCTGTGTGCCCGGCCTTGTGCATTATCTCCTTCACTCCAGACAAGCCTGTGTGACTGCACTGCCACTGTACAGGGGAGGGCATGTGGGCTCAGAGGTTAAGGAATATACTCTGAGTCTCCCAGCTTTATACTAAATGGTCAAGTTAAGGTTCAAACCCGACTTCAAAGTCCACGGAGCTCCACTACAGTACACTGGCCTTGAACTTGAAAGTGCAATCTGCATTTCCTTACAAAATATTTAGATCTTTAAGTTAGGCTGCTTCCTGTTTCTCCCTATTGTTCTAATTTAGAAAGGCCTAAGGCAATTTAAGACTCGTCCACACTAAACCATACTTAGAAGACAAACATCCCTAACTGCCAATCTTGTTCCTAAATCGGCTCAGCAAAACTTCTCCAAGTCCTCGCAAATAAAAGCGTCCCTCCTGCAGGTCCCTTCCCATCTCCGGGCCCTGTGGCATCACAGCAGTGGGACAGAGGGAATTCCCCTACAGGTTTGCTTCCCGGAAGTACTATGAACCATGTCATCCTCTCCCACATTGTAAAATAATCTTGACACTCAGGATTCCAGAGGTTCTGAGTCCGCTGAAGGACTGAGAAGAATGCTGTTTTATTGTCCCTGGATTAGCTAAGGGTGCATCATCTTGTCACTGCCTTTCAGGCATATGGCAGGGAACACAGGAGTCTCCTCTCTAGAAGATCACCGAAAGTCTGAGAAAATAAGTGTCTTTTCGAAAAGACTTGCCCAGCGAGTGTCCTGTAAATGGGGTGAGGTATTTATCGATCAGGCCGCAGAGCAGCTGGATAGGACCTGAGGCGGGAACAGCCTGGGGCCAGTCACCCAGAGCCACCTGAGCGTTTGCCTAGCCTGCTGGATCGTCGTTATCTGTGTGCCAGGATGTGAAAGGTCTGGAGGCACTGCTCCAAAGAATGAAACGCTTGTGCCTACCTAGCCAGCACAGTAGAAGGAAGACAAAGGCTAATATGAGCTCTGGGGACAGCCATTTATCAGCTATATGACCCTGGGCGGGTGATTTCTCTGTGCCTCAATTTCCTGCTCTGGAAAATAGTAGTAACGAGAGAACCTACTTCATAGGTTGAGAGGATTAAATGGAAAAATGCCCAATGTCATCTAATCACTAATGACCCCTAAAGGATAGCTTTGAGAACAGGCGATTTTTAGAGCTTCCACTCTAAATGCCCCCATTTTACAGATGAGAAAACTGGCCCAGAGAGGCTGGATGACTTGCCCAAGGGTAAACAGTGCTACTAACCACCAGGGCAAACAGCTTTGCTTCTCTACTGCCATGCGTCATTTCCTCCAGGGAGCTCAGTCTGCTCCGCTGCTTTCAGGACTGCTGACTCTGGGCTGACCGGGTCCTCTTTGCCAGCTCCACTGACTGTCATGTCTGTGACAGCCCTTCACAGCTCACTTCCAGGGAGCTCACACCCTCCTTCCAGACTCAGGGAATGTAATTCAACATGCTCTGGAACCTTTGAGTCATCTCCGTCTGTGAATCAACCTTCATCCATCCATCCTGAACAGAGAGATCTCATCCTCCTCCAGTTTCTAGAATTGGAACCTGGTGTTTTTCCTTTATGTTTTGCTTATTGAGTGTCATCCACCTCTAAGAACATCAGATTCCCCTCCCAACTGCAGACAGGGGACTGAACACAAGGTGGACGTAAGCGTCAACTCTTAAGATCCCAGAGGAAACACTGAAGACCACCTCATGGGCTTAACAAAGGGTGCCAACCTAATGCCCCTCGCCCAGAAACTTCATCTGCCTCCCATGGCTAGCTGGCAGAGGTGACCACACATGCAGACAGCCTCCTGGACATATGCCCCAGGCAGCTGCAAGGACACCAATGACCATCTGAATCCCAGAGGCAGGGAACAGTTACCATGGTTACCAAAAGCTGTAACCATTGGCTGCTTTGGCTATGGGGACCAACTCAGCTGACCTCTCAAGGTCCCTTCCAGCTCTGGGACTCTACAATTACATTGAACCAGCTGAGACCATGTCTGCTGCAAGAAAATAGGAAGTCCTGTGACATATAAGGCCCAGGCATCGAAAGCAAGGACTTCATCAGAAATATCTTAGAGGTCACCTTGCCTTATTCATCACAAGTGCTGATTCACAAGGCTACTTTCTACCTCTGCCACATTCATAAGTGAAGCCTTGCTTTTTTTTGGTATAGCATTGTAGACCTTTTAGAAAATGAGTTCGCTCCCACGTTTAATTTTTCTTCCTTTTACAGCTCTGACCAGTAATTTTGCTAGAGGTTTGTTCCGTCTTGTGACCAAGGAAGCGGCCCAGAAAAACTTGCGTCACTGGGCCCACAGGGGTGTGTTCCATCAGACAGGGCGCGGGATCACGAGCCTTCTAAGAACCAGGAGGAAGGAAATCATTCATAAAGGAGGCAGATGCTGAACCGGAGAGGACTTGCCAGGCCACTCCGGTTTCCTCTGGCAAGTCCTCTGACTACAAGAATGCGGTTCTTTCTCACTCCACAGAGGGCATGGAGTCCTCTGTGAGCCTGACTACAGAAGTTCTCTAGCTTCCTGCGTCAGAGCAGGGACGTGGCTCATTCGACCCCTGCCTTCTCCACACCGGCTGAGGTCACAGGCCTGGCTACGCACCTCTCGAGACCTGACCTCAGAACAGAGAAGTCTGCAGGTACCTATACGTCTTCCGAGAGTGGGAGAGAGATGCCCAGAAATCAGAGTGCTGCCAATGTTTAACGAAAACACCATCGGCCTCGCCTTAGTTCTACCAGATGTAGGAAGCTTCATGTTTAAGGGATGTTTGGAGATTTTTAAAAATTGGCGTCTATCAAGATTAAATCAAAGCGTTTATTGAACACTCCTCCTTCAAACAACCTGCATTTAAACCCTTCCCCTGACCAGTGAACTGCCAGGGCTGCGAGAGTATCGTTCCCACCTGACAGGGGTCAGATCCAATCGGGCCACACAACATTGAAAAGCCAGGCCAAGACACCCCACACTGGGCAGACCTCCACAGCTCGGTGCCCCACCTGGGACCGAAGCGAAAGGTTGGTAGCGTGGCTCTGGAACCAGAGCTCAAGCACAGGAGAAGAGGAGCTGGGCGCCTGACCCTACGTGCGCCAGACCAGCCATGCTACGCTGGACGATCGGCTCTTGGCTCCCATGTGGTGAGGCTCCCCCATGTGCTTTGTCTTCTCTTCTCCAAAGGAAAGGGTGAGAGATGGAGGAGGCAATTTTGTGTGGGTTTGATTTAAGGCTTTGGCTGTGGTCTGTTGATGTATTAAAATACTTTCTGGGAAGGCCATCTCCTAAGCTCCCTGTCCCGTCGGAACAAACGTTATTTTCAAAAATGAAAACACTGAACAGACGAGTGGAGCTGAAATGCTGCCTTGCAGCGGGCGGGGCCAGGCCCCTCATGTCAGAATGGTGTCGTCTACCGGCTCTGTGGAGTCGGCCTGGCTGGCCAGCTTCTTCAGGGACCTTCGGTTGCACTCATTCAGCACCTCCAAACTGGCCACATCCAGGATCTTGGAGAGGGACTGTGGGAAGATGGCAATGAGGAGACCCAGTCAGAAAATAGGGCTTCAGATTTCCCCAATCAAAGGCAAAGCTGAGGTTAACCTCAGAACTAGAACCACTAAAGGGAATCTGGCAAAATAAGGGAATCAGACGGGTCCAGGGAAAGCCAAAAAAACCACTCATCATGCTTTTCACGTGGCGAGGCAGTCAGTGGTGGTCAGCGTTCTCAGTGCTTTAACGGTGGCCTGGGGGCAGGGACTCAGTGAGCAGGGCTCTGGGCTTCACAGAGCAGCCTGGCTGGCCTGTTTTAGAGGTTTGGGTGCCACATGAGATTTTATTGGAAGAAAGGGCTCTGTTGCTGGAAGAAGTCTCAACACCACAGGAAGAGAGGAATGTGTCTGCAGGTACCCGGCCAGTCACCGGACCAGGTCTGCCCCGCCACACCCACGCACCCGGGGGGCAGAGGAGACTAGGGTCACGCAGAAGGAGCCCTGCAGGACGAAGGCCCACAGCACAGCATGCCCCGGGAGGCCCCAGGCCCAGGCTCCCACCTGAAACACCTCTTCTCCCTGTCTCATCTTGAGGAGGTTGACAATCGCCTGGTCGCTGTAGGCCCGAACGACAGTGTTTTTATCCTTGGTATTGTCGAGAAGAGCCTTCAGGATGGGTTTGATGGCTTGGGGGTCCAGGGGGGGCAGTGGGTCCTTGTTTGCCCACCAGATCATTTTCTCGGCCACCAGCCTGATGTCACTGGAGGGGTTCTGCAGACACTGAAGAGGAGCACGGGCTTTTAGTCAGGCATATCCAGTCTGTTTCTCAAAAGAGCCCACATTTCCGCCCTGACACTCTTTCTTCTTCAGGGAGACTCACCCCACTGCTCCCTTCAGACACCTTCCTGCCATGGGAGGGTAACAGGGCATGATGCCCACTTCATCTTGTGCCATGCTCCCCTCTGCTCAGTACCCTTGGCCCACACAGGGCTTTCACTTCCTCAAACATACCACGCACCTTCCTGCCTCGGGCCTCTGCACTGGCTGGTCCCACTGCCTGGGACGTGCTGGCCCCGGATCCTTGCTTGGGTGGTTCCTTTTCATCCTTCAGGTCTCAACTAAATGTCAGCCTTCAGACGTCTCCCCGACGGCCCTATCTAAGTTAGGGCCCTCCCTGGGCTTTCTGTGCATATCCATCTCCAGAGACCTTGTCTGCCTGGTTCATCTCTACACTTCCAGAGTGCAGCCCAGCCAGGCGAACAGCGGGTCCTCCGCAAACAAATGCTGATGAACGGCTGCCTGCCTGCAGGGTGATGCCATCAAACAGGGCCCTGGGGGTCTGCAGGGTGGAGGCCTTGGCTCCATCCCCCTTTGGAACTTCACTACTCAAAGTGAGGCCATACCAGCAGCACAATATCACCAGGGAGTGGGTTCCAGAGGCAGAGTCTGGGTTTGGCTGCATTTCTGAAAAGGCAGGTTCTGCTTCTGACTTGTGTGCATATTCACGTCTGAGAAGCACGTTTTATTACAAGGGGTAGGGGTCCCATGTCCGGTTCCCCACCTTATACACCCCATAAGAGCCATACCTGTAAGAGCCAGGCCAGCAAAAAGGAGGCAGGAAAGAGAAGATTTATTAAGACCTGAACCCAGATCTATCCCCAATCTTACAAAATTGGGATGCCTAGAAAACAATGCCTAAAATCCTGGTTCTTAACTTGATTTGGGGGTCACAGGTCTATTTGAGAATCTGACAAAAAGCTGGGCACTCTTCAAGGGAAAAACGCACACACAACTGCTCTGCACTCCATCCCTACGCGTCCAGAGACCCCGCCAACTCTCGGTGGACAGCTCCTGGCACACAGCTGGTCTGAGCGCTCACCTGCGGTGTTCTCTGCTCAGGGGGCCTGCTCCCCGCCCGCTGCCCCCGCTCACCTTAATGAACAGGCTGGAGAGTTTGGTGGGCAACTGCCCTCCTCCTGTCTCGATGTGATACTTCATCAGGAAGCCCATGCCCCGGACCCCGCTCACCGCGATGGGGATCTGTGGGGAGAGGGGATTGCTGGACAGGGCGGCATCTGGCTCGTTCCTCGGAGCAGAGGGCCAGGCACCACGCCATCCCCCAGGAATCTGTGGGACCCTGGCTCTGCACCCCCAGCTGCCTGCCCCCTTTACAAACACTTCACATCCAAGCCCCCTGGACAGAGCTCATGCGGACAGGCTGCCCTGGTTGTGAGGCAGACGAACAAAGCCTGCGTCACGGGTTTCAGGAACAGGGATCAGAGACTTTATCCCTAGAAGGGAACTCTAGATGCTCTAACCCAAACTCATTGTTCAGATGATGCAACGGGGGCCGAGGGAGAGCAAGTCCTGGTCCAAGGGCACAGCCAGTTACCAGCAAAGGTAACACTCAAACCCAGGCCTCTGACCACCCGTCTGAGTTCCCCGTGCTGGGTGAGCAAGGCTCTGGCTGCGGGAGGAGGGCTGTGTGGCTGCCCCAGGGCCTTACCCTGTCTGCCACGGCGCTGCTGAGGATCATCTCCTGAACTTCTCCGCTGTATCTGCCGGCACAGAGTCTGCTGGGAGCCACATTCACAGCCACGGAGAGAGCCAGGCTCCGCCCGTGCCGGACCATCCAGTCAATGCCGGACACGTCCGCTGCACAGAAGAGCACACTGGGGTCACCCTGCCCGGGACAGCATGCCCCCTGCTCCCAACCATGGGCCCGCCCCGCCGGACAGGAACTGGTAGAACCCCCAGTGCACACTGCACACAGGCCTCCCCCCCAAGTGGCACGTAAGGAGAAAGCTCTCAGAGACCACTTCGGACTGCAGCTGTGTTCTTTGAGCAAAGATCCCTGGTGCTACTGGAGCACTGGAAACTCTATTTTGTTTAAAATGCTGGAGTCCCAAGGAGAGGGAAGTCCAGCTACCAGAAGACGCTGAGGGGAAGGGGAGACAGGCCCCAGTGGTTCTCCCCCAGGACTGAGAGGCCCCAAATGGGAAGTCCCCTGGTGTACAAAAGAGACCTACCCAGCAAGCACTGCTGAAGAACAGCGCTAAGCTCCTCTTCAGTCAGAAAGGCACACAGTTCCCCCAGGCATCCAGCAGAGGAGATGCGGGTGTTGTCCTGACAGGACAGAGAAGGAAGTGAAAGGTGGTGCGAGCCCCCCCACCCCCGCCGGGGTAAGCAGGGAGACATGCCCAGGACGGAGGACAGGGAGGAAGGCGGGACAAAGCCACGCAGGAACTCCAACTCCAGGCCCTCGGTTCCCGCTGCCAGATGGGGGCTGCCATTCACCGCACTGCCACTCGAAGAGGAGGAGTTAAAAATTACACACCCAGCACGCCCTAAATGTGTGCGTATATGGTAATCACCATCACAATGGCAAGAATCACCGTATTTACATAGCACCTCTCTTCTTAGGAAGTCTGAATGCTTTCATCATGATCTCAATTACTATCCACAGCCCTGTGAGGCAGGGAGGGGCAGAGGGAGGCTCCATCACCAGAGAACCTCGCTGGAACTCCTCTTCCCCACAAGTCTTGTGTCCAGAGTGACTCCCTGCTCTCTCTCTACTGTGTCAGTGTGCCACTGCCACCTACACTACTTTAGGGTTTGTCGTAGGAAGTCACTCTGAAGCCACTAATCAATCCCAGGACGACAGGTAAAGGCCAAGCATTTTGTCAGTCCACGCCAGATGCTGGAGCGGCCCCTTACCGCCCCTCCCTAGCCAGCTAACGAAGGGACACTGAGCGAGTGCATTTTAGGTTAATGTGCTGCATTAGCAATAAGTGCCAACTGGATGTGCGTCCCTCCAAACAAAACAAAACAAAACAACCAGGGACTCAACGGCTTGTGGAGAGGCTGATGCCAGGTGGGCACCTGGATTGCCACCTTTGATCGGGGCAAGTTCTGAGGGGGAGGAAGGTGCTCTGCCAGTGGTTTGGGCCTCTGCGTTCCAACCAGCAGCCCAGGTGCCAAGCAAAGCCAAAGCTGGCTCTCTAGACACCCACTCACTCCAATGGGTTCTATTTTAAACTCCATTGTGGTGAAATGCAAATTGGTTTAAATACTCACTTTTACTTGCACTGTCAATGGCCCTATAAAAACTCTGACAGACTGTGACCGAAAGAAGGAAGAGTGTCCCACCTGTACCCCAGAAAGGCCGGGGCTTTCCTCAGAGAGCAGGTGGCTGGGGATTACACCACACTTGAGGAGCCGTGATAAGTGCAGCAGAAACAATGGCCGACCCCCGTCTGGGGGCCCACAAGGAAGTGTACACGTGAACCCAAAGTCCTCTCTCCAGAGATTAGCCCCACAAGTATAAACTAAGCCATACAACAGAGGGCTGTTGTCAAAGGAGAAAGAGAAAATTCTTATCCACAGACGCGGCCCCTACTGGACCTGCCACAGCACCGCGCAGCCAATGGGTTGTTAACAAACGCTTCCCAGACTGGGCGAGGAAGCGCCACACTGACAACCGGGACAGAACCAGGGGTCTCACGGCTCAGATTCTGGTTCTGAGTCTCCCACTGGCTGAGGAGTGGCCCAGGCTGGTCTCACCCTCTCAAACAGTGCTAAGAAGACCGACCACGGGGACAGATACCAGACACTAAGTTTCCTGAGGGCTGTGCCCAGGCTTTATTCACCTCTGGGCTGGGCCCTTCAGCTCAGCAAGTGTTTCCTGAACCAATAAACAAAACTCTCCCTTTTATAAACACAGAAATAAGGGGCAGAGAGGGAGAGTGACTTGTTTAAGATTAAAGAGCAAATTAATGAGAGATGTTGTAACGGACAGAGACCCTGTATCTTCTATTTTTGAAATTTAAACCTCTGATATAATTCAGCTTGGGACTTTTTGAAAGTTTTTTTTCCTTCTTTCTTTGTTCCCCTCCCCGCCCCCAAACCTTGATGACAGTTGACTACGCATACCAGTTCCAATGGTTCTGTTTCCTTTGGACCAGTGTGCACACCTGGCCAGGTAACTTGGGAGGGTTTTTTGCATCTGTAGGGGAGTCACTTCCGACCCTGGGGCAAACCAGCCTCTGGGAAGTGCTTTTTCCTGAAGTTGCCTGGCCAACTTCTCCTTCCTTTGTTCTGCCCCTCCTTACAGGTCTATAAAACCTTTGGAGCCTGGAAGGCAGTCTTTGTGACAGGGAGTCTACTATCTTCCCTTAATGCTGGCATTTTGGAATAAAATCTCCTTTTCTTTCCACCAACCTCGCCTCTGGAGTTTTGGCTTTCGTGAGGTGAGCAGCTGGACCTTTTGAACAACGTGGGACTTTAAAAACCTTACATTCCTTATCTATAAAACAGAATATCAGTATCAACACTACGCATCTTGCCTCCCTCACAATCAAATGCTGCTAAACCATGAAGAGTTACATGAATGTCAGGGATGACTATGAAAACTGACCAGTGGGCAGCTGTACCAAGGCTTCTAATGCAAAGCAGAGACGCCGGCCAAAGAAAAGAGCCCACCAGCCCCGCCATGGTCCTGCAGCCAGTGGTACCTCATCGTGTCCCAGCATGCTCAGCAGGAGCGAGATGATGTTTTTCCGGATGACCGCATCCACTTTGGCCCCTGCTCCCTGGATCACAAACCTCAGGGCCTGCAGCATGGTGTCCCTGCAGAACCAACACGTCCAACTCAGAACCTGGCTCTGTCCCACCACTGCTCCCGCCACAGGCACGGCCCAGCCCGGGGCTGCTTCAGCCCCTCACCTGACACCTGGGTCCTCCATAGCACGGATTCCATTCAGCAGCTCTGTGAAGAGGGGATCCACCTTGATGTGGATGGAAATGAGCTTCCCCAGCGCATCGGCGGCCTTCAGGCGCACGCCCCGGTTGGAGTCCTGCAGAGCTTTGGTAAAAGTGGTCTGCAGCTGGGGCAGGAAAGGCTTCAGGGCGATCCCAACCTGAGAGAAAAACCCACACCTGGAAGCATAGCTGTGGTGGCGCCCAAGGCCACAGGGTACTACAAGCATGAAAACAAACCACCAGGCGCTGATCCCCCTCATACACAGGCTAGGAACAGGGGTCCCGTAAGAGCGAGCCACGCACAGACAGGTCACGCTCAGCCTCCTCTTTCGTTTTCAGCATCCTTTGCAGAAAGGCACAGAGGAGAGGGGGAGGGGGAAGGGGAGGGGGAGAAAGACCACCACCACCACCACCACTACCACCACCACCACCGAGGGAGCCGTCAGCTTGGCTTAGTGGAGACCTGTCCATGTGGACAAATGACTCGAAACCTGTCTCCAAATACATGAAAGAGTGGCTGTCAGCACCACTGAGGAACTGTTTTATTGCCAAGACAAGTAAACGGACTACGTGTGCAAGGGAGGGTACCATCTACTGAGCAACTGACACATGAGCTAAGCAGTTGACATTTAGCCCCCAGAACAATCCTAAGAAGACAGCGACCTCAGAAAGTCATGCCTGTACACATGTGCACCCCTCTCCTTAAAACCCAGTTTAATCTCTGACCATATGTAAAAAAAACGGGCACACTTAGAAATGGGTCCAAGACTAAATAAAGATTTACTTATTGCTAAACAGGAAAATCAAAGTTACTGTCTAGAAGTCTGGAAATACTGGGGTCAGGAGTCTGTAGCCTGCTGGGAGGCACAGCAGAGTGAAGCCGGTAAATCTGTGAGGTGGGAACCATCTGCCCATGGGTGACATCTGACTCAGAGCCTAAGGGACAACTCCCATGAGGGAAGAAGGCCTCATCTGTATGCAGAGTTGCAAAAATACCACAGAAAAGAACAGCACAGAAAGCAAAGTACAGATGATGCTTAATTTTTTTTTTTTCTTTTTTTAAGAAAAAGACAATTCTGCAGAACGAGGCTGGTGCTCGCAATCCCATTTTTACCTGGGAAGTTGCTCCCCATACCTTTCTCCCAAAAGGGGAAAAAAGAAAGCTACAAGTTTTAAGCTTGCTTCTGTTTCCAATCCTCAAGTGAGAATTCAATTTTTTTTACACAAATTTCTTGGCTCTGTTTATACTTTTTTAAACCTAAAAGGTTAAATTATTGCCCTGTGAAACATCAAAAATGGTTAATGCTTTGCATCTTTGCTTCTTACACTTTTAGCAAAAACTGAAGTTATTCCAGCTGCCCTCAACTTCCTTTTCCTTCGTTCATCAGATTCTCTGCATCTCCCTTTACGAGGAGAAAGAATTAAATAATAAAGAACGAGAGCATATTTAAACAATGTTTTAATTGTATTTACGTGGCCCGGAATTTTTTTTCCTTTGAACCAGTGCTTAAAAATAATAGCAATTAATGTGTATCAAGTGCTTAGAATGTATCAGGCATCGTGCCTGCTATTTCATGTAAGCCCCACATTTCACAGGCCTACCTAAGACAGGCAGTATTACAACTCTCCAATTATAGTGAGGAAGCAGGGTCAGAGGTCACGTGACTTTCCTAAGGCCGTTGTGGCCACACGGCTACTAAGCGGTAGACTGGACCTGACCACTGCATAGCATGAGTCTAGAGTCTAAGTTCTTCACCCCCTTTGCGGTGCCATTTCTCCGTAATAAGCTGTAACTCTCCGCCATGGAATTCCTTGCGCCAGTCTCCTGCAGACAGATCTGTTCTCTAAGGTCCAAGTGGACCAAGACCATGAACTCATCACTCACTTACCTTGGCTAGCAAGAGGCTGAGTGTCTCGAGCAGAGCTGCCTTCACGTTCCAGCTGAACCGGTCCCCCAGGATGCGAATCAGAGGGCCAGTAATGCTGACCACTGAAGGCCTCAGGGCGTCCGCTGAGGTGAGGCGGATCACCAGGCCTAGAGCTTTGGCTGCTTCCTCCTTCTGTTCCGGGCTGCCAGTCAGGACGCCCTCCCGCAATACTGGAAGGATGGAGGTTACTCCCTGACAAGAAAACCACACCTGAGAGTCAAATCTCCAAGACAGCCCCTGGGTGCTTCCCACCCAAAGCAAGGCGCTCCTATCACCCATCCTCTTCATAGCTCCATGAGAGACAGACTCAGGCTGCCCGATCACAGCCTGCGAAGGTGCTGGGTGGGGAATAGTCTTGACAGTGACCAGGCCCCAACCGGCCTGTCACACAGGTATATGCATTGCTGTCAGCTCTGTGACACCCGCAGCTTAACCCGAAGGCAGCAAGAACCCTGCCCCCACCTGGCCACCACGGGGAAGAAACATGCTGGCTGGGAAGGTGCGGAACAGGACCAAAGCACTGTCACCTGACACGCGGCTGCTGCAGCTGCCCTGCAACCTGGGCCCGAGAGGGAAGGCAGAGGGTGGCCATGTGGCCCCGGCACCGCACACGAGCCCTGGCTTACCTTCTTTGGGAGGCAGAACCCTGGCACATGCTGGCCTTTGCTCTCATTCCCTATGAACCGGATTTCTTTGTGGAGCTCTTCAATCAGTGCCAGCTGGTTGCCAGCATCCAGCTTCTGTGAGAAGCCAGGAAAAGGCAGAGAGGCTGTCAGAGTTCTAAGTACAGCCCTCTTGAGACTGCTTCAAAATATGACAGCAGGGGGAAGGGTGTGGGTGGCAGCAGAAACAAGACCGGCCGTGACTTGCTACATGCTGAAGTTAGGGGACAGGTACACAGGGGTTACGAATCTGGCCTTATCGGCGTCTGGAACCATCTACAGTCAAAGGCGGTGGTGGGGTCAGCAGCCTCTCACCTTGGTGATGGCATTCAGGGCATCCCAGCTCTCCTCCAGAACCACAGGGCTGGAGTCGTTGAAGAGGCGGATCAGGCCCGAGACCAGGCTGCGCAGGTGGCTGGAGTAGTCCGCCTTCGAGCGGGAGCAGTAAATGTTGAGAATGATGGCGGCGGCCTGCCGCATGCCCACCTCAGGGCTGCGCGTGGCTTCCAACAGATCCTCGATGATAATCCGGTGCCCGACGTCATCCTCGACTGACAGGATCACGGCCTGACAGTTGGCCATCTCCTACAACACGGGACAGCTGGGCTGAGCACGGCTCCTCCGGGGCAGGCCAAGACGGCCGTCAGAAAGCCCACGCAGTGATCACGACACTCACCAGCTGCTCGCCCGGAGTCCCAAGCTTCTCCTTCAGGGCCAACATGACCGCCGGGAGGATCACTCCAAGGTGACGGGTCAGGGCGTCGCCTGCCACGGATGACAGGAAGGCCAGCACCCGGGTATTGACAGGCGGAGTTGTCAGCTGTAGAATGATGAACACCGTCGACTCGAGGAAAGCGGCCCGTGCTGGCTGCACTGGGCTCTGGGAGCGCCCATCCCCGCTGTCAGGGCTGAGTGTCTCTCTGGGCACCTGCCCCCACCACCAGCCTCCCCCAATATCTGACTTCAGAACTGGTCTTCCTGGTGGGCCCAGGGACGATGACGTGGCTGTGGCTTCTGGGCCCGAGCAGGGTTTACCTTGGGCACGAGGTAGGGCAGCACCACACGACTCTTGATGGCCATGACTTGCTTCAGGCCGTCCAAGGCGAATTCTGACACCTCCTCGTCATCCTGCAGAGGGACATTGGGGGCAACACAGAGGAGCTGGCTCACGCCCCACCTCTGCTCTCTGGACCAGCCACCACCGACTTCCTTCTCCACAGATGAGAAGGAAGTCCCTCCTCCCACGGCACCCACATTCACTGCCTGTCAAAGGAGAAGCAGAGCCAAATCTGCTCCTGCTGCACCCACCCTCCCAGGGCCCACACTGCGGCTGCCTTGGCAGAATGAGCCCTCGCGCTTCGCTTCTACAGAGACAGTAAAAGCCAAAGAGGTAGGTGTGCGGCAGACCCACTCACCAGCTGCTTCAGTAGAAACGGGAGGATGTCCTCCAGGGCCTGGTGGCCGATGGTGGAGTGCAGCTGCTCAAAGGTCTTGGCCGCCGCCTCTCTGACCTCCTCCAGCGGGTCGCACAAAGCCTTCCGCGCCGTGGGCACGAGGGACTCGGAGAAATACAGCACCTGCAACAGCACACGCGCGCTGGACCTGATGTGGCAGTGGGCAGAGAGGGAGCAGGAGCAAGCGAGGACCTCCGGCCCAGCCAGGCCACCACCACCCCCAAGGCTCAACTTTTCCTTCAACTTAGCTGGTTTCTGTGAAAACGTGCAAGTGTAAAAAGCAGATGTGTAATCTACCCGCGAGGAGTCTAAACCCAGAAGTAATCATTCACAGCTTGATTTTTAAGGTGAGTTCTCCAGGTACTCTCGCTCTCCTTCAGGAACGTCAAACCCCTTCCCACGTAGAGGCCCTGCGTGACATGGCCTCCTCTCCCCCAACTCTTTCTTTTGCTTATCCTGTTGGAAAACCCCAAGTTCTTCTTTAAGTGCAACTCAAATACTTGCACCTCTATGACGTCTTGGGGCTACGGTAGGGCCCAGGACATTTCTGGTGCCCTTGTAACCGATTCCACCAAAGCAGAGCTCATCTTGAACTTAGGGCTGGTTATACATTCTAAGTTCAGCATTTGGGGACTTGGTAACTATTCAATGAATCACAACTCTATCTGCTGACAGAATTTACTTGTATTCTTGACCAAATACAAATATAAACCCCAAATGTAATACTTATACTGACGCACACAGAAGGATCCAGTACCTCAGACGAGGATGCCCAGGGTAAGCCACGGGCTACATGCTTACATTTCTGACTGGCCACCCACCTCATCGCATTGGTGATTTCCTTCCACACTGTTTACACACTCAATCTAGTCCCCAGGAATGTTTTGAGGCTCAATTACCTTAGAAAGTAAGGCCAGCAAAAAGGACTCCAAACCCCTTGACTGTTGCTACTATGGAAACTGGACTACTGCTGGAGACAACACATTTCCTCCCACTGGGTACTTACTCTCATCCACTCCACGCCTAAGAATGCGTGCACGCCCCCCCACCCTCCACCACTCACACACAGGCACTCCCGCCTTTCCCCACTCAGGGTACCACGTGCTTTAATGGAATGATACACTGACACAAAAGGGATTCACCTAGAACAACCTCAGGAGTGGCAAGAAAAAGATCACTTCCAATTTTCAAAGGCTGCTGAAGGCCTCTAAATCATTTAGCTCTTAGCCAGCGAATCTGACAGGAAGCCCCCATCCACATGTACCCCGGCCAGCACCCCGCTGCCAGCAGTGCCCTCCAAAGTGATGTTCAGGTGTCCTCGCTCGGGTGAAGTGAATGGGGTGTCCGTCGTGGTGCAGCTTCTCCCATGACCTCCCCGCAGCCCTGGGTAAGGTCACTTGGAAGATACTCACGGCGTCCCGGCTGGTGGACTTCATGATCTCGCTCAGCCCGATGCACACGCCCTGCCTCTCATCGCTCTTCTGAGATCTCAGGCCTTCCTCAAGGATGGGGATGATCTCAGGCAGGATTTTCTCCCCTAACTTCCGGACGAGGTCTCCTAATGTCCTTGCTGCAATCTGTCAGCAGACATCAAGTCAGGACATCAGCTCCCTGCAGACTCCAGAATGAGGGCCCCAGAACCTCCTAGACTTTATCCAAGTCACTGACTTAACTTCCCCAAATGCTCTTACTCATCCCTGAGGAGCTTACCCCAAGGTGCTTGCAACACTACAAAATAAAATGATCTCGGTATGCCACACACACCAAACACAACCTACAGCAAGGGCCAGCACCTCACACATGAATAGGAATATAGCATCTGCTGCCCAGTCAAGGGCCAATTTCCCTCGATTGAAAACTGCAGCCTAGAAGTCACTTAACCCTGAGCTCTTGCCCAAGGGGAGCTGAATTTGGAACAAATGCTTTAAAGAAAAAACCACCTCCTCTGAGGCCTCGTGCAAACCCTCCTTTAGAGACAAATACACAGTTTGCTTGCCAGGGATGAAGGTTCGGAGTGGGCCAAAGGGAACGGCAGCAGTGATTGTCAGCCTGGGCTGGGCCCCTCCTCCCAAGCACACGTTTGCTTTCTCACTCAGTCTCTAGTGTTGGCCATGTGCCTGCCCACCACAGGGCCTTTGCACATCCCGTCCTGGTATCTAAAGCACTATTCCTTCTGGCGGGGACAGTCCTTCATCACCTCCTCACCTGCTTAGTGCTTACTCATCTTTCATCTTCAAGCATCATTTCTTCTGAGAAGCCTTTCCTGACCCTCTCAGTTAGATCAAATGCCCGATATAAGCACTTGCAGTGCCATGTAGCACTTGCCACAGTTACATCTACATATGTTTGTGGGATTATTTGGTTAACATCCATCTCCTTTACCAGACTGAAGCTCCACGAGGACAAGGAATGAAGCTACTTTTCTTCTCCATTATAACCCTGGTCTTACGCCCCTGCTTAGCACACAGCAAGCTTAATGAATATTTGTTGAATGACTAAGTAAATAAATAAATGTTCCCTGTTAGACAGGG
The DNA here is from genome assembly GCF_036562045.2 of Rhinolophus sinicus. Taxonomy (NCBI): domain Eukaryota; kingdom Metazoa; phylum Chordata; class Mammalia; order Chiroptera; family Rhinolophidae; genus Rhinolophus; species Rhinolophus sinicus. The sequence goes on along the minus strand of NC_133765.1, from coordinate 26,740,975 downwards.
GTCCCTGGGCCCTTTCCCAGTCTCTGCAGACCCAGCTTTCTCGCCTCTGAAAGGAGGCATCGGGGGGCTGCTGGATCAGAAGCAAGGCCCGGGAAACTTACCGTTCTTTTATCTGCGCACGTGCTGGCCAAGAAACCCAGCAGCAGCCCAAAGAGAGTGGGCAAGATCTCACGCAAGGTGCGGGGGGTATTGGAGACCACGATCTTCCAGACGTGCAGGGACGCTTGCCGCACCACCAGCTGGGTGTCCGAGCGGCCCATGTACAGCCCGGCCAGCACCCGGTTCCGCCGATCCACCCCCAGGGCAGTGATGATCGCCTGCAGCCAGCAGAGAGGAACAGAAAACGCAGGATGGTGAAGCCCCCATAGCATGAGTGCCCGGGCATATCCCTCTGTTAGCTGAGCCCGGGCTTATACCTCTGTTAGGGGAAATCGACTCTAGGCACGCACCTTGTTAGACTGGGCAGTTCCAAAGTTGTCATCTTCGGAGGCAGTTTCCGTGGTCATCTTTCCAGTGACTCCTGAGATGTGGAACAGGAGATCCCCGAGGAGCTGAACAGAGCTGAACCTGAGAAGGGTGCCAAGAACGGAGTCACACGGGGCAGTCTCAGGGCACAATCAAGCACTGGGCACAAAAAAGACTGTGAGGAAATGCACCCCAAATATTCCTGGTGGTTATCTTGGAATGAGAGAAAAGTTACAGGTGTTTTTCATTTCTTTACACTTTCCCACAGATTTTCTTGCCAAGTTTTCTATCAATGAACTTTAATAATGGGGAAGAATAAACACTTTAAAAAATAAGTGAAAATTTCTATAATAAAACTTATTTAAAAAAGAGAGCGAGAAGGCAGCCAGATGGCTCAGTTGGTTAGAGTGCGAGTTCTGAACAATAGGGTTGCCGGTTCGATTCCCACATGGGCTAGTGCACTGCACCCTTCACAACTAGATTGAAGAAAACCAGCTGCCGCTGAGTTTCTGGAGGGGAGGCCGGATGGCTCAGGTGGTTAGAGCAGGAACTCTCCACAACAAGGTTGCTGGTTCAATTCCCGCATGGGATGGTGGGCTGCGTCCCCTGCGACTAAAGATTGAAAACAGTGACTGGACTTGGATCTCAGCTGTGCCCTCCACAACCAGACACAACTAGATTGAAGGACAATGACTTGGAGCTGATGGGCCCTGGAAAAACACACTGTTCCCCAATACTCCTCAATAAAAAAATTAAAAAGAAAAAAAAAAAGGAGAGAGAGAGAGCAGGAGAGAGAGTGCACAGAGAGAAGCATGTAAACAATCACCTTAAACCCCCACTACTCAGGCAACCGTCTGACACTCCAGGGACATCCCTGTACAAGCGCCCACTACAAAGACACGCACGACCCCACACCACGTGGGAAGTGAGCCCGCACCACAAGTGCTGGGCCACAGCCTACACTGTTATGTCAACTATCGGTTGAGCTTTCTGCATCAGCTGATGTAACTTCTGACAGCAGCCTTTGTAATGGCTGAAGAAAAAGTTCACGGTGTGGATGTGCTGTGACTTTTTTCAACCAACCTCAAATTTTTCAAATGATAAACATCTTTCTATAACACATCTTTAAGCACCTGACCAAATCTGTCCCTGGAATCAATTCCCAAAACAAGAATTTCCCAATTAAAAGGTATTCGCGTTTAACATTTTAATACAACTGAAAACCCGAATAGAAAGAACTTTTAAAAAGAGAATCAGAATGAAGACATTGCTACAGGAGACTGGAGAGTCACAAAATGGTTACAAGTCACAAAATGGTGTGGAGAAAGCTGCGAGTTCTTGGTGACGCTCTCCTCAGCATTTCTCAATGAGAGTTCCCCAAATGCAAAGCTGGGGCCCCTGGGTCTTTCTGCCCGAGCTCTCACCTGATTCTCCAGAGGTCATCGAAGAGGCCTTGCTCCAGCTGGGGCAGCAGCAGGGCGATGGCCGTCTCCGCGTACATGGAGATGAGACGCTGGCCCGCGCGCAGGGCGGTATCACGCACAAACTCGTTCTCGTCAGCGAGGGCCTGTGCACACAGAGTGGGGGTCAGCCAGGGCTGCCTCCCCAGGCACCAGCCCAGGTCGGCAGGGAGCCCCAGCTCTCCAGGACCGCACAAGCACCCTGCCCTGCTCAGTAACGCTCTCCTCGGCATGGACATCGGTGCCTACTTTGAGGATACAGGGGATGATGGGTCCCACATAAGGCGTGAACTTGTCCCCGAAGGTGATGGGCAGGTAGTTGAACATCATGATGTAGCCATCTCGGACGTGGGGCGCAATGTCCACTTTGCTGGCTGTAGCCACTATTTCTGGCATCAGCTTCTCCAACTTCTCCACCCCCAAGCCAGCCATGACCTCAGCCAATCCTGCAAGCAAAGGACAGAATGAAGCCACCAGATCTGAGGGCCCCTGGCGGACATTCGTGGACTGGCCCCTGGGGCTGCATTGGCCTCACCCTGGGCAGCGCCTGAGCGATCCACGGAGCTCTGCTCATAGGTCAGCGTCTCCATCAGCCACGGCAGCAAGTCCTCAAAGCACGACTCCCCCATGCCCTTCACCATGGCCCCAAGCGCCTTTGCAGACACCGTCCGCACCTGTCAGGTAACCGAGAGCAGGGATGGGGAGTAGACGTGGCTCAAACTCAGTGACCAGGCAGGAGCAAGGAGGGCTCCCTCGGGTCTCCTTCTCTTTATCAGACAGACACAAAAGCAGCTTACAGGGAATTTTCAGGAACGAATTTTCTGGGGACTGGGCTAAAATAATGAGCTCCTGCCCCATCCTGCCAGACTCACCTCAGGTACAGGGTCCAAAAGAGAGGCTTTCAGGCCAGGCGTCACGCTTGGCAGGTAAGGAGCCAAGTCCTGTAATAACAACGCAAGAGGCGACTCAGGTGGAGACTTGACTCCTGCTTTCTCCGGGATCGTTCTGCTATGGACCCTGACCTCACCCTTCTGCTGACGAGGAGCGCTCAGCAGGGCTGCTTGCAGAACAGCCAGGAGAAGGGTAACAGGCTGGTCCCTCGGAGGCACCCCGCAACTGCTCAGGGAAACCTACTAAGGACCTGAAGCTCATCCTCAAGAGGTCGAGAGAGCCACCAGCTACACTTCAGTGCTTAACGCTCCTGTCCTCCTCTTGGGACCGAGGCCTGCCCAGCCTCTGGAGTCTTTAGGAAATGATTTCAGGCACTTTCCTTTCAGAACTGCATTAACATCTTCCCGTTTTTCACCTTAGAAGGTTTATGTCTCTTAATTCAGCATTCAGCTTTAGGGAACAGCTTTAAATATAGAAAAAGCCTTATGTTCATGGCAGTGACATTTAAAATGAAAAAAAACAAACCTTGGATACTACATGACCAACGATAGAATTATGTAAGTTACAGTATGTAAACTTATGAGAACGTTATACAATTATTAAAAATCCATTTTACGAGTAACTTGGAAATAAGTTTATCTTCAGGAATATAATTTTTTAAATATAATAAAAAACATGAACAGCAATTTTTTTGATGTTGAAGAACTATGGATAAAATTTGTCGTTTTTCCAATTTTTCAATTTCCCAAATTTTCTAGGATTGCTGTAACTTCCCCACTTTCTCTCTTGTGCCAGCTCAGTAAGCCAAGCAGAACTGAGGTAGATAGATAGTGAGATCACACATGTAAGCCCTTGGGAGCAAGGAGACAAATAAACAAAGTCAATCTCTCCTAAGTTCCTGAGAGGCTTACAGAAGCACCTGCTTGAAATAAGAAAACACTGCAAACAGTCAAAGCAGCAGCCTCCTTCCCCACACTCCTGAGAGGTCAAAAGTGAGGCTGGACCTTTCCTCCACCTCCGTCTGCAACAGGGGCCGACTGGGATGGGCCTCCCCTGGGCTGAGCTAATGGGGACTCGATCACTGTTCTGCAAGATGCCCAGATTCCCACCCTGCACCCCCAAATGATCAGGGACCCAATGCCCACACCCCTCCCCCGTCTACTGGGCAGGGACTCTGTGCCCTACACCAGCATCTGCTGGGCTGCTACCTTCTGGTCTGTGAGGGAGTACATGTTGCCAATAATCTGGGCTGCCATCTTCCGTGTGTCCGTGGACCGGTCCTGGAAGGCTCTCTGGACAATGGGCATGACGAGGGCCAGGGACGGGGCATCAATGAAGTGGACAAACTTGGTGTCCAGCAGGGTCTGCAAACACTTCTGGGTCTTTCTGGAGGGGTCTGTCAGGGCGTCCAGCAGGACAGGGGCAATGGCTGCATGTCCGAAACAGAGGATGGTTTAGAAGACTCTATGGTGTGGCAAAACCACTGGGTCCCCAGACCTAGAGGGGTCAGAAGAGAAAGGAGCCCGGGGCCACGCCTCCCTGGAGCCCCGCATCTCCGGAAGCCAGCCTGTCTGAGAAGGGCCATCCTTGTGTCACCCAGAGGGAGCAGTGCAGAGACGGCACCCGTTTGCACTGCGGAGCTGTGCTCTGGCGGGGCCCAGAAACTGGCTTCAAGGGGCATTAAGCTGCAGTCACACTGCTGGACCTCCACAGGAGCGCTGCTCAGGCACCATGGATCTTATTTAGGAAGCAGCAACCCTAAGTCGTTTTGCGAATGACGTCCGAGACACCAAAGGCCCCTGAACCAGTAGTGGGAGTGAAGCAAACCATGCTCAGAGCAGCTGGGCCCAGGTAAAATGAGCTCTCAAGTTCAGCAGCACCAGCCTGGCAGAAGGAATTCCAAGAGGAATACCTGGTTTATCTTGCCCACAGGCCCAAGGAATTCAGCTACTATAAAACCCCAAGCTGGCGGTCAACAATTACAAAAAACAAAACAAAAAAACAAATGACCCAATTTAAAAATGGGCAGAGGATTTGCACAGACAATTCTCCAAAGAAGATATGCAAACGGCCAATAAACACAAGATGTTCAACATCACTAGTCATTAGGGAAATGCAAATCAAAACCACAATAAAATGCCACTTCGCACCCACTATGCTGGCTGTCACCCAAGTGTTGACTTTGCAGACGATAATTGTTGGCAACTAGAATTCTCATACATCACTGCTGGGAACATCAAATGGTCCAGCTGCAGTTACTCAAAAAGTTAAAACAGTTACCATAGGACCCGACAATCCCATTCCTAGCTATCTAACCAAGAGAATCGAAAAGATGTCTACACAAAAAAACTTGTACACAAATGTTCGCACTACTCTTTACAGCCCTAAGGTGGAAACAACCCAAATGTCCATCAACAGACGAATAAACAACATGTGGTCTATACGCACAATGGATTATTACTGGGCTGTGAAAAGGAATGAGGTACAGATACATCTACAGTGTGGCTGAAACTTAAAGACGTGGTTCAAGTGCAAGAAGCCTCACGCAAAAGGCCACGTATTATATGACTTACATGAAATGTCCAGAGTAGGCAAATCCATAGAGACAGAAAACAGATTAGTGTTTGTCAGGGGCTGGGGACAGGGGAGGATATGAACAGCGATGCTAATGGGTATGAGACTTCTTTTTGGGGCGATAAAAATGCTCTGGAATTAGACAATGGTGATGCTTGCACAATTTTGTGAATATACTAAAAGCCACTGAATTGCACGTTTAAAAAGTGAATTTTTACGTTTTGCAAATTATATCTCAATTAAAAAAAGAGAGAAAAAAAGACCCAGGCTGGATTCTCAGAATGAAGGCATTTCTACTCATTTGATAGAGATGAGACTGTTCTGGGCTGTAGAAATTCCCAGAGCTGTTAGACATCATAACAAACAACAACAAAATCCAAGTAGACCTAGTCATCCCTTAAACAAACAAAAACTCCCATCATTTTCTGAATGGAAACACACTCTGGTAATAACCTCGCTGAAGTACCCTGAACGGACACCGACGCTCCACACTGAAGCTTAAAATACAACAAACAATGGGCCAGTCAGGGTGGCTGAGGGTTCTGCTCGTGGAAACCAACCTCAAGAAAGGCTCATGCTAAAGAACAGTTAAGGGGAACAGCCTGTCCCCAACCTTCCCCTCTATCCCACATCTCCTGCAAGGAGATAGATTAGAAAGTTCCCAAAGAACCTAACACTTCAGATAACGCTGATGTGGTCCAGACCTTGTCATTCGATTCTTTTGACCTCAGGGCTCAGCTGAGTGCACAGCGCTCTCTCAGAGTCAAGGTGCTTCTGAGCTGATGACTCAGTCTCCCTACCTGTGCAGTCAGTGACGGCTGCTCTAGACCAGCAGGAAAACAGACCACTTCCAAACTACTTTCTACTTACTGTTCTAGGAAAAGGGCTTCCCAGACTTTAGCGGTTATTTCACTGTGAGCACATCTGTCGCCAGAGGGCACAACCCTTTGCTGAATGGGTGCATGTGCCCCGAGTGCCCAGGGACAGGAGGAGCCGGGGCCAGGCCCCATGGGCGAGGCGTACCCAGGATCTCCGGGTTCCTGATGACGGAGCCGATCTGCCTGAGCGCCTGCTGTCCAGCCTTCTGCACCTTGACGTGAGAGTCGGTCAGCACCTCCGTGAGCTTGGGCACGATGTTGGGCAGGCAGGACGACAGCTGCTTCGGGGCACAGTACGCCATGGCCCCCAGCAACTCCACCGACCCTGCAGATGGCAGACATACGCTCAGTGTGGAATCCCTGAGCACAGGCTAAGAGTCGCCTGGGCTCACTGCCCAGGCAAGGGACAACCGGCTGGCTCCAATGCAGGCTGGGCACAAGCCACCCCCAGGAGGAGAGCAGAGGGGACCGGCTCCAGCAGAGAACAGGGGACACCTGGCTTAGTCCTGCCAGTGATCCAAGGCCAAGGCACTGCATGTCTCTGGCCTCAGTCTCTCAGCCACAAATGGGTAAACTGACTTCGATCCGTCATTTTTCAAACTGTAGGGAAGCCTGAAGGACCGAAGGGGAAGCCACATGGGAGGGCCCCAGACCTTGACCCTCCCCAAACCTGAGCAGCTCTGCTTGTATCTTTCGTGTATTAGGATTCCAGATAAGATTATGTTTTAAAAAAGGGGTTTAATGGGAGAAAAAGCTTTAAACTCATTGAAGTAGCCACAGACTAGCTTTAAAGCTCTAGGACTTCCTGATTTAGGGCCGCGGCCTCTGTCACAGGCCTGCACTTTGCATGTAAACACTCAAACTATGGAAGAATGGGTGGCTCAATGTCAGAGTCTTGGCCTTATCCCTGGGTTGGGGGGCACACACACAGGACAACAGCTGTCACTATCTGGAACCCCGAAAGGGCAGTTTTCAAAACAGGAAGTTGAGACAGAGCCATGGAAAGCAGTGGCCTTACCAGCTTTCGTCCTCCAGGACTCCTCCTCCAGGGCAGCCAACAAGGAGGGGAGCACCAGCTTCACCCCGTGAGCACTCAGGTTGCTCATCACAGCCTTGGCACAATCATCTGCAGCCTCAATGGAGGAGAAAAGACATTCAGGGGTCGCCTCGCCCAAGCAAGGGTCAAGGCCTGACGCTAGACCATGTGTTCCCCCAGTGACCAACACTTACGGGGGGTCCACTGTGTCAGACCCTGCGCCTGGGCCTGCAGACATAGCTGAGGAGTAGAAAAGGCTTCCATCTCATAAAGCCTCAATACTCTACTGGGAACCAGGGGAGTCCACACCAGTAACCGGGACCCAGTGTGCAGGCAGAAGGGGTTCTGACAGGAGGGGCCTTGTCCCACCTCTGACTGCCTGCCAGTCTCACGCCAGCGGCCAGCCCCCATTGTCAGCAGCTGCCAGCAGCGGGCACACGCAGCCTCAGGACTTACCTCACGTACATACTGGTTCCCATCCCCGAAGCACAGCAGCAGATGGGGCAGCACGTGAACCACGTATGGCTCGAAGAGCTTCCCCAGCATGGTACAGAGCATCTCGAAGGCAAAGAGGGCTCCTGGGGGAGAAGGCGGGGCAGCTGGAGCAGCACAGGACAACCTCCCTGCCACCTCCTCGCCCTCTGGAAACACTCTGGGCTGTGGGAGTGAGTGGCTGCCCCGTGATGGAGCAACACCCTCTGCCTCCCCCAAAGCAGAAGAGGGAGGCAAGAGGGGAGCATCCATGGTTTCCCGGCACTAACGGCCAGAAAGACAACATCTCTCTCAGCTGGGGTACTGCTGAGTTACAAAGTCCAGGCCACATCAGCAAGGACCAGATGGAATGGGAGCCACACAGCTGCCCCTTGCAGCGCACACACATACACCAGACCTCCAGAGGGGAAGGGAAGGCCAGATTCCTCCCTCTGGCCGCTGGGTAGCCCTGAGCTCACTCACCCTCTCGCCGGCGGAAGTTCTTCTTATCCTGGATGGCATCGGTCAGCGCTGCCATCATTTCCTGCTGCTTTAGTGACAGGATGCCCAGGCCCTTCACCAGGCCGGCCAGCCCGTATGCGGCCCCTTTGCACTCCGCGTACTTGTCCGACTCCAGCAGCTGCTGCATCAGCTTCTGGATCATCCCTCCTGCATCTTCCTTGATGGCTGGCACGAGGGGTGGCAAGCAGCTGGCCACGGATTCCTGGACCTATGGGATGGGCCCCCCTCGTCAGGAACCACCAGGAACCACAGCCTTCCTCAGTGGGGGACACAGTCCCATGCAGCACCTCACCACACGACGTCCCCACACCCCATCTCGGCCACTCTGACGACACAGGGCATCAGAGAAGCAAACGGTATTACACACTCATGTACGATGAGGACCCCTGCAGCCTCCATACCGCATCTGGTAGTGACATGAGCATCAACCATGCCGGTGCTATTTCTGGTCTACAGGGAGAACCTGGGCCTGGGGCGGGGGGAAACGCCAGGCAAACTAAACCCACTCACAGAGAAAGATCCAGAGAAAAGCATGCAACTGTGCCTCCACAAAAGTGACCCACATCTCTGGCCTTACAGGGCCAGGCCCACACTCTGTGGTACCAAGACACTGGCAATCTCTCCTTCTAGCCACAGCTCACTGAGCCCGACTCGAGAGCAGAAAAGCATCACACTGCCAGGGGAATGGGCAGGACCCTTTGTAGGCGGGGTGTTCTGACAATTTCACCACAATTTTGTGAACCTGCATTTCATGAAGACACTCTGGGAAGTCCAAAATGCAAGGCGCAGAAAATCTATGTAAATGTTTCTCAAAAAAAAAAAAGAAATCCATGCACTGTGGCTTGGAGGCTGCATTAAAAGGCCCCTGAAACATGTAACAAACACATAAAGAAGGTGAGAAAAAAAGCTGACACGAGGCAGCCAGCTTTTTTTTTTTTTAAAGCTTTGTATCACCAGTGCCAGGTTTATACTATTGGGTTGGTGACAAAATAATTGCCGTTTTTGCAATTATTTTTAACCTTTCAAACCACAATTACTTTTGTACCAACCTATACACGCAAAAAAGACTGTTAGTAAACGAGTAGGAAACAGGAAACTATCCACGTCCTACTAGAACAATGTGACAAAACAACCACCTGTTCAGGGGTATTCTTGACTACAAACCAGGCCATCTTTTAAGAGAGGGGACTACTCCTGGCAAAGACCTGGGCCTTCGGGACCCTGATACTCAACTCTGTCCCTAGGATCCCACTGCCCACCCCAGGTACCTGCTGGGAGGGGGTGGAGAGGGCAGCGATGAGCTTGGCAACAATGGGCTTCACTTTGGGGTCGCTCTTGTCCAGGTGCTTGGCCAGAGAGCCCATCAGGACCACCACGCTCTGCCGCACGGCGTCGTAGCTGGCGTCGTTGGGCGCATCCTTCAGGAACTCCTCGAACACCGGCAGCAGCGAGTTGACGTTCTCCTGGAAAGTCAAGTACAGAGCCTCACGTCAACCCTACAGGCCGTGTCTGGGGGACGATGGCGCACGCCCAAGGACCAAGCCCAAGTCTGCTCTGGGACAGCCATCCTGACAAACCCCAACAATCCCAGTGGGTTTCCCAGTTTTCTGGCAGGACTGCACCAGACTTATAAGAATGTAACAACCCTTTGGGGTCTTTCTAGCTCAAAAGAAATACAAATGAATTTTCCATGGGGACTGGTGCCCTGCCCAGACTTATGGCACTCTTTCTCCCTGTGTCACCACTGCTCAGCCCCACCTGCCTTGGGCGTTGAACCTTCTCCCCAGCCCCTCAGCTGACTGAAATCTTTACCTTCCCATGGGCGTTGAGCGTCGCAAGGGCTGCATCTAACATGCACTTCCGGACATCGGGGTTTCGGTCATTGAGGGCATCAGGGACAAAAAACTGAAAGAGTGGCTTCACTTGAGAGCTGTCCAAACACTGGGAGAGCTTGTTCAGGGCCAAAGCCAAGCCACACCTGGGAAAGAAATGGGAGTGTATCGGAGGCAAGAGCTAGCCAGGGGCCCCCTCTGCTAGTGGGATCGATCTACCCCGGTACGCCACAAGTGGGGGGGCTTGCCACCAGCAAATATGCTCTGGGGAGCAGAGCACAGCACGGAACCTACTGCCCATGACCCACCAGTCTACACAATGTTCTGGAACAACCCACTTGCCAAACAGAAACCCGCCATCTGCCCAGTTTCCCTCCTACAGGGTGACTTTGGGCAGGGGACCAGCTCCGCATGCTTCCCCATGTGTGAGTGCAATGCCTACCCCGCTACCTCCAGGGCAGGTTGTGGGAGGAGAGAGGGGGTGAACCAGATGTGAAGGCCCTCGGAAATGGACAGACATAGCCTACAAAGGTAAAGCGCTGCTGTTCTTTTCGGCTACAGAGCAGTAAGAAGGTCCCCAGGGACCTCTGAGGACACAGGCCCAAAGGAAAGGAGAAACATGCCCAAGGCCACACAGCTAGCCTGGGAGGAGGCAGCACTTGAACTCTGGTCTCCCGGACTCAGGGGGAGGTCTTGTCCTTTCCTTCCACTGTCCCATTAATCTATGCTGCCTCCTCACAGCACCCAGCCCAGCCAACCTGCTACCTCTCAGGCAGCTCTGAGTGGAACAAGATTGCAACAGCTCTTGTACCTGGCTTCCCACTGATCTGGAGGAGATTCTGAGATAACTCGTCCCAAGGCATCCAGCACTGGGGGCGGCCGCTGCAACAGAAGGTTGATAAATGTGCTGCAGTGTCCTCCCAGCCCAGCCCAGCAAGCCAGCGACCCAGGTGTGAGGCTGTGGTCAGTCCCAGCCACCCTGAGCCACGGGGGGCTCCAAACTCCTGCCTGGAGCAAGTCGGAGGCTGGGCAGAGTCCAGGGCACCGTCACGTCGCCCAGACCACCTCGGGCCACGCGGGCTACTCACATACAGCTTCTCCTGGTAGATCTCCATGAGCCTGCCCATAACCTCCGCCGCCTGCCGCTGGTACCGTGCCACGGCGTGGGAGAGGGCTTCAGCCCCAGCCTGCCTCACCGCTGCCTCGTGGTAGATGACGTCGTCGATGAGCAAGGAGCAGAGGTCTGGCTGCAGATCTAGGCCCATCATCGCCCAGAGCCTGCAGCAGACCCAAGGCGGGGCTGCTCAGACAAAGAGCTACAGCACCCCACCCACCAAACCCGAGCACCCAGCCCTTCTCTCGCAGCAGGCCCAGCACTCTGGGTCCAGTTATGTCCTGAGGAGAGAGAGCACGGAGCGGGAAAGAACAACCTTCCAGTGGCTCTCACCTCTCAGCCAGCTTCCGGATCTCCTCCTCCTGGTCAAATTTGACCACCCAGAGCCTCCGCAGAAGATTCAGGCCATTTTTCTCGTCGGTATCAGGCACTGGCAATACCATGTGGAGTTCCATCAGCCCCTGGGAGGGAGCAGAACTGGACTGTGAGGCACGACCTTTCAGAAGAGGCCCGACCTGCCTAACCTCCACCCAGGGCTGTGCTGGCCAAGATGCAGCCACCAGCCGCACGTGGGTCTTCAAAGTTCAATCAACTAAAATGAACTATAATTCCTTAGTCACACCAGCCACACTTCAAGGGCTCAATAGCTACACGCTGGCTAGCGGCTGCCGCATTGGACAGCACAGATATAAGTATGTCCATCACTGTAGAAAGTTCTGCTGGACAGCGCTGGTCTGGGAAGAGCCGTGAATCCACTCAACTCACGAACTGCTGTCTCCCTCAACAGTGTCTCTTTTGTGACACGATGGTGTGTGGTGGTACAATGTTTTTTTAATGTAAATATTTAGAAATTTAACTCTAAATATGCAGGGCAGACAAAACCTCAGGAAAAGAACATTCGCTTTGTTTTGTCTTTAAGAAAAACACATTGCCATTGTTTCTCAGATTATACTAAGGACCAGTGGAAACTCTGTCACTGATCAATGGGGGGAGGCTGCAGACTAGCATTTGGGAAGCACTGTCTCATACTCCAAAGGGATCCTTTCGTTTTATGGTCCAAAAGCACCAAGAGGAAATACATACAAGGTAGTGAGCTGCAAAAATAAAGTAATCCCGTGAGTTACAGCTGTCTATAAAAGTACCAAGATCCACATTCCAGTTTAGAAATCCGGTGAAGAAAAAACAGCAACATAGCATGACAACTGCTTAGTGGTCCCAACTCCTAGAATGACCCCAACCCACACCGTGTGACCTCTTCTCTCCGCCGCCAGGACACCCTGGTGCCAAAGTGAGACATCTCCCATCAGGCTGAGGGGCATTCTTCCCAATGTCCCTCACGCAGCGCAAACACTGGCACTGAGCCACAGGGACGCCGTGGAGGCCCCGTGAGGAAGCAGGCACGCACCCGGAGGGCAGTGTCCCGCACGCTGGCACACGGGGACTGCAAGGCACAGAGCAGCACGTCCACCTCCTCTTGCTCTGCGAAGGCACAGCCATCCTTGCCACTGCTGCTGGCACACAGGGTGGTCAGAGTGTCTGAAGCCAGAACCTAAGGGGGACATCAACCCACTGGGCTCAGTTCAGCAAATTATTTACTACTGTGGGATCAGGCAGGGGGCCAGGCGATGGGTTAGGGGCCCAGAGAGGGATTTGAACTGAGAACGCCCACCCCACAGCCCACCTACAGCTGAGACGCCAGCTCCAGGTCAAGGCCAGTGGCAGGACCCGAGCAAAACCCCACTAGCTGAGAACAGTCAGGTTGGCTTTCAAAAGCAGCCCTTCTGCTCGAGTCCAAAAATGAGGGCTGAGACAGAAAACTAGGACTCAAACCCAACTACCAGGATCTGTAGTTGGGGTCACAAACGAAGTCACAGCAACAGCCAACAGAAAAGCAGATCACGGGGCCGGCCCAGTGGCTCAGGCGGTTGGAGCACCGAGCTCCTAACACCGAAGGCCGCCAGTTCGATTCCCACATGGGCCAGTGAACTGCGCCCTCTACAGCTAAGATTGTGAACAACAGCTCAGCCTGGAGCTGGGCTGCCATGAGCACCCGGAGGTTGGCGTGAGCTGCCGTGGGCTGCTGTGTGCTGCCGTAGGCTACAGTGTGCCAGTGACCGGTGGCCAACGTGAGTGGCTGGCAGCCATTGTGAGCGGCCGGCAAGAGCTGCCATGAGCTGCTGTGAGCGGCTGACTGACGACTGGCAACCGATTGATTGCCTCAGCTGGGGAGTGGGGGAGTGCAAGGCTCATGACACCAGCATGGGCCAGGGAGCTGTGTCCTACACAACTAGACAGAAACAACAGTTTGAACGGGGGGGGGGGGGGGCAGACGGGGAAAAGGGGAGGGAAGGCAGAAGGAGGGGGAGAAAAAAGAAAAGCAGATCACCTGCAGGCGGGGGGAGCCCGTCCCGATCACCCAAGTCAGAAGGCGCAGCATGGCCACGCGAGGCAGCAGCTCCGGGCCATTCTAAGAGGGAACAGCAGGTAAGTCAGGTGAGGCTCTGGGGAAGGGGCTGGAACCAAGCCCTGTGGTACATGAAGCAGCATCCTCTCATCCCAGACAACATTCTAGGTCACACTGCAGCCAACTCCACTGTAGAAACCCCATCAGATTTACATCTCAACCTACATGAGCCAACCCCAGTCAACAATGATCCTAAGGGACTCAAAATAAATTAATTCTGAAACTTGCATGAAATTCACACAATAAATATGAAAAACATATGGATACTTAACTTTATGAGTAAATAAACACAAAATAAAAAGAGGCACCATTCTTCCACCCATCGTTGGCAAGATGTTTTTTTAATACTATCTGAGGTTGCATTTACTTTGGAGAAAAGGGAACTCTTAGTGAGGTTGGAGCTCAGAACATGCCATATCCCCCTAGCGATTCCACGCCAAGAATCTGTCCTACGGAAATGCTCCCATGGGTGTGCAAGGGGCATATATGTACACGGGGGCACACCACAGCACTGTTCAAAATGGGGCGAAGTTAGAAACAGCCTTAAAATATCCATCACAAGTAAAGAGTTAATTAAATCATGGTGCATCCACAGCAGCATCCCACACAGACTGTAAGGTCAACAAAGCAGATCCACGTGCACTGACGTGGGAGGAGACCCAGAGGACAGTCATATGAAAGACACAGGACCAGCCATTTTTGCTTTGCTGTGTGTGTGGGGGTGTGTATTCTGCGTGTGCATAAAAAAAGGTCCACATGGGTATACACCCAACTGTTAGCAACCATTACCTCTGGAAAGTGGCACTTCTTTCTTTCTGCCTCTGTATTGTTGGAATTTTTAAAAAATACGCATGCACTCCTTTGGCTAATTTTTAGAACGTAATCTATTAAAAAGAAGACCCCCTCAATGAATGAGGTCCAATCTCACAAGTATAAGCCAGTCAAAGGGAGAGTGGTCAGTACTATCTTCTGAGTTAGAAACACAACACAATAAATTAATACAAAATCCTTCTTCTTCAGGTCAGAAACTCTCAGACACAGGAACCTGTACGTTTCTTGGAACCTGGCAGGTGCACTAACAGCTGCTGCTATAGGTATGAACGCACTCTCCACTGCCCCGCCAGAATCACTGATGGGCCCTGCCTCCCGACCCCTCCAGCCAAGGGGAGTCCAGGCCCCCTGCTGACCTCATCCACACGCCCAGGCGGGTTGCTGGGGGAGGCCCTCAGCTGGGCATGGACAGTCAGGATCTGGAGAATCTGGGCCATACGTTCCTCCTCCTCCTCGCTGTGCTGGGGCATCTCAGTCAGCACCATCTTCAGAAATGGGAAGACTAAGGAGAAGGCTGGGGCGGACAGCGATGCAGCATCTGCAAGATCAAGAAGCAGACACAATCATGCAGGCAGGGCACCGGGAGCGGCTGCCTCGGTGTCCATCCTCAGGGCGAGTAGGCAGCGGGAAGGCTGGAGGCCCTTTCTGATACCCAGAAGCACGTGGTATGACGACAGGGTGAGAGCAGATAGCCCAATTCTAAAGCAAATCCTGCGCCCACCCCAACACCACCCAGCTCCAGAATATGAGAGTTAAAACAGACAAGGAGACTCAATGCAGGTCGCACTGACTCACAGGATATCAGGACTGAACTCAGAAGTCCTCCATCTGGTCCAACCCCCCCATTTTTCAGATGAGGAAACCAAGGCCAGGGCAGGAGGAGACTCACCATGGCCACAGCCTCAGGAAGCCCCAGGGGGTAGAAGCTCAGGCATCCCCCAAACCAGCTCACCCCACCTCATGTCCTGCCGTCCTTACCTGGCTCACCCTTGCCCACCCTGCTGCTGATGGTGTGGCTGTGCAGCAGGGTCACCGCCCTCTTCACGGCCACCGACAGCTCCTCCTGGCACCATGACTTATCCAGGGCACACTCTGGCTTCAGCAGGCGCAGAGTCACATGGCTCACCAAGGTGCCTATACCCGAGAAAGAGATCAGCAGGGGACGACCCACACAGACACGAAGAATCCGGCCCCGGACAGAGCAGCCACGTCCCTCTAACTTAATGTCATCAATTCTGCTCTGCCAGAACGTCCTCAACCTAATTTCTCATTTCCTTTTCGAGACGCGGGCAGGGGGCTGTCCTCCTGACACTACGAAATTAAAAGTGAGCTCAGAGGAAGCATGAGCCACCCAAGGATTATTCAGCCAAGAGCAAAGCTCTAGCCGTATGGTCTTCCCACCTTCTAGCCAGCCAGGTAACAGTTCTGGCAGGCTCCATACGCACTGGCTCAGAACTGTTTTCCAGACTCATTTTTCCAGAACTCATTTTCACTCAGAACAGTTCCCAGATTCCTGCCTCACCCATGGGAACATTTCCTTTAAGCTAGGAAGTCTGCTTAATTCACAGCCACCCTACCTGGTCTTTGTTTCACCGCAGCAAACAGAAAGCTAAAGGTCACAGAGACCTCTCGTCACGTGGCTGCTTGGGAGCTCTGGGCTGCACTGCCGGCCCCGTGGCACCAAACCACCCCTACTGCCACTGAATTTCTGACTTCTACTTTTAAAACTGCCACAGAAAGATCACACTGTCTAGCATCTAAAACCTGGGCCTGAGTGAAGGCACAACAGACGTAAAACGGGAGAGAGGCACTACGTCGTTCCTAAGAAGATGCAGCTGGAGGTTCCCAAGGCCGCTTCCACAAAAATCAGGAGCCCAGGTCACCCAGTGGCTCCCCACCAGAATTCAGGGGCATCCTCGCCCACCTCCCAACCCATGCAGGGCCATGCTCACAGCCCGCAAACAAGGACTAACCCAAAGCCTTGAGCCGAGGGGGCATGACACAGGCAGCCAAGGACAGGAAAGGGTTCTTGATCCTGGGAGCGGCCAGGGGAGATTTCAGCAAGGGCAGAAAAGAATCGACCAAAACAGGGATGTACTGGGTCAGGCCGGACGGGTTCTTGGCTAGGAGGGTCTCCAGCAGTCCTAGTGCCACCTCCAGCTCACTGTCCATCTGCAAGCAGAGTCACCCCAGGAGGCAGGTCAGCGGGCCCTGCTCCGGGCCAGCGAGGAACGGGCCCGGGCCGCCCAGCACTCACCTCCTGCAGCCGCCTCCGGATCTGCGCCTCCTTGTCCAGCTGGGCCTGCAGCATCTCCTTCTGCTTGCTGGTCAGCTGCACCTCCTCTTTTATGCCTTTCTTCTTCTTTATTTCCTAGAGGCAACGAGCAAAGCAATTCCATCTCCAGGAAACAGACCTCCTTCCCAATGACAGGAAGTCGAGCTCAGTTCCACAGTCAGCACCACGCTAGCTCTGTCTGTGACCTGAGCCCCCAAACCTACCATGTGGCTTCCCCACCGCCCACAAAGTCCACAGCCACCTGGTTCCTACAGAACAGAGAGAAGCAATTTCTTATTGGATTCTCTACCGACAAACGCCATGTGAGAGAAATGAAAAGTCCCTCAACATGCTGAAAAGGGCATTCGGGTAGCCACACAGCTTCAGAATCAAAACTTCAGCCTCCCTGCTGGCCGCCCCTCCCGACAGACACTCTCCCCAGTGGAAGCTGAAGCCTGGAAAAGGCCGAGAGAGCACTCCTTCATTCCTCAAGTGCTGACTGAGCTCCTGCGCTGTGCCAGGCATAGCTCTAGACGCTGAGGACACTGAGGGACAAGACCCAGCCCTGTCCTCACCGAGCACACATCTAGTGGGTGAAAACAGACAACGAACATGCAACCAGATACATAACAACACGACTTCAGGTCATGACAAATGTTAGGAAAGGGGTAAGTACAATACATAGTAACCAAGGAGAGGGGCAGGGTCCACTGTGGACAAGGTGGGCAGGATGGCACCTCTCTGAGCAGCGGACACGAGGACACATGCTGCGATGTGAAAGACAAGGAGGACCCAGAACCGTAAAGACCGAGGGAACAGCAGAGGCTCTGAGACAGGGAAGAGCACTGCGTATTCTGCTACAAGCTGAATACGACCATGGAACCACGATTCCCCAGAGGCTATACTGTGCCAGGCCCCAAGCCTGCTGTCAGGAGTCAAGACAGACCCCAGCCTGACAGGAGGTGGGTGGGCAGGCATGCATTCAAGCAGCACCACTTAGCAGAGAAAACGTATGCACCGCCGCCGGCACCCAGCAGAGAGCGCAATTGATTTTCCGTGAGTCTGGGATGGAGAAACTTCCTGAGAAAGGGTAAATAAAGGTGACACAGGAGCACCCAGGACGGGTGGGCGGGATCAGAGGAATGTGCCATGGGCCTCAGGATGACCCAAGAGAAGAGCACATGTGCAACAGGAAAAGCCACCAGCCTGAGGCCACCAAGCTCAGCAGGCACTCCGTGTACTCACCTCCTTCAGCTCCAGCTCGATGATCTGCTCCTTGAAGGAGTAAGCTTTGTTCTCTCGCTTCATGTTGGCCTTTTTCATGCTGTCCTGCTGGGCACTGAAATACCAGAGCAGGTGATCGCCCAGCTTCAGAACAGCCACGAGTCCCTTCAGCCTCCCAGCGCCGCGAAATCCCAGCTAGCCTTTAAGCAGCACGCGCCGGGCAAGCGCCGGGTACTTGACATGCTCTTGCACCCCAGACCTAAGCTCGGGCCTGGAACAGAGCAGGCACTTGTCCAATGAATGGACACATGGATTCATCCATTTCTCCCAACAACCCTGCAAAGGAAGTGTCGTCTCCTTCTAATAGGCAAGAAAACTAAGGCTTGGGGAGAAAAGGCAACTGAGCCACGAGTGACGTCTCACCTCTGGATGATGGATTTATCGTACAGCTCCCCGGCGGGGGTCAACATGATGGCAAACTCCTCCCGTGTCACCTGGCACAGTGCAGGGTTCTGCACCGAGGCGGTGATGGTACTGATGAGCTGCGGGAGGACCCGGTCCGGGGACAGGATGGAGAGGGAGCCCACGGCATTCATGGAAGCCTGCCAGGCAGACAGTCAGTGTGCGCCACGGCTGGCACTGGAGAGGAGTCCGGCCCCACTTCAACGCCCCTGGTAACTGACTCCTTTTTCTTGCCCCTGCCCATTCCTTCTGAGCACTGCCCACTGGAGTGGACAGCTGTGGCCTGTGCCTGTCTTCTCGGCACACATTTACTACTTTGGTACTACCACCCTAATTTGGGGGGACACACTCCTCCCCCACTCTCAATCTGTGGTTCAGGTGGAGCTACCACCACCCTTTCCAGGGGTGGGCATGAGACCCAGACCAAAAGGACAGGCCCAGGGATGAGCACAGGACCCACGTCAGGTCCCCCAGGGCCAGTGAGACCCCAGCTGAAATGATTGGAAAACATAAGCTTCTCCCACTGGAGCTGATGGGAGACAAGCTGTAAGGCTGGAACTCTAGCAGCCACCCTGCTACCAGAAAAGGAAAGACTGTCGGAGAATACAGCCAACATCGTGGAAAGCAGAGACGGGACACAAATGGAAGAGACAGACATTGCAGGCACCACCTACAATGTCCCGAGGACCTGAGT
The DNA here is from genome assembly GCF_036562045.2 of Rhinolophus sinicus. NCBI lineage: Eukaryota > Metazoa > Chordata > Mammalia > Chiroptera > Rhinolophidae > Rhinolophus > Rhinolophus sinicus. The sequence continues at coordinate 26,721,782 of NC_133765.1, read as the reverse complement.
CCCCGTCCAGTCAGATCCTGGCACTTAGTCAGTAAATCCCTTTTGTGCTCAAGCCAGTTTGCATTTTTTGTCATTTGCAACCCAAGGGTCCAAACCCACATTTCATCACACTTTCATCTGTTTCTCTGAATCCTCTCCCTCCCTGCGCTCTGACCTGAGGCCAGAACCAGCTCACGTGCCATCACCTGGTTCAGGGGACTCTGGGTGGTGATCCTCGGAATAATCTGATTCAGGTGCCTGGTGATGAAGGCTTCTGGATCAATCTTCATCCTGGCGAGAAGCGCTGGCCAGAGTCCAGACTGCACTGCCACTGAAGGGGAGGGGAGCAACTTGAGGCCTTCTGCTTGGCCCCCCTCACCCTGCCCAGCAAAGCCCTGCCCTCCTGTACCCACCCCAGCCACAGACCTAATGACGGGTGGTGGGAGAGGATCAGCATCTCCTGGGCCAGCTGCTCGGTGTTGGTGATGTCCCCCTGCAGCCCTGGCACCCCCGAGATGGTGCACAGAGCTTCCTGCAGGACCCGAGGAGACACGGAGGCCTTGCCTGCCTCAGTCACCTCCCCAGCATCAGTCACCAGGGCCTCTAAGGGCAGCACCTGCGTGGAGACAACACGTGAGAACCCAATGCTCAGAGCCCTGTGCTGGCCTGGTCCACAGGGACACCGCTGCCTCTCACTCACGTTGTTCTCTGGGGCCCCTGCTCAAGTGGAGGCTGATGCCCAGCTCCCTGCACTGGGGCCCACGGGCTGTGAGATATGCCTGGAAGGAGAAGCACCTGCGACTCTGCACCTACAACACTCATGGAGGAAAAGAAGTCTACTCCTAGTTCTGCCCCTCACCGGCTGTGAGACCCTACGCAAGTCATTTCAACTCCTGGAACCCTGGACAACTCATAAAAAAGGGTAGTAAGCCTGGCTGCCCTTTAACGACATTGGGAAAAATCCAAAGGGAGAATGGGCAGAATATGCTTTACAAATTACAAAACGCTCTAAAAATATAAAGTGTTACTCATTACTCAAGAATGAAAGGTTGAGCTATGTATCAAAAAGCACAGAAGAAAAAAGAAGTCTTTGGAAAGGAATTACCGTTGACCCTTGAACAACAAAGGTTACAACTACACAGATCCACTTACACGTGGATATTTTTCAACTGACCACAGTTCAACTGACCTGCTCAGTTCAAAGGGTCAACTCTGCAGTTGAGAATTCACGTATGCAGAGGGCCAACTGTAGTTACTGTACTCAGATTTCTGACTGCGAGGGAGGTCGTGTCCCCTAACCCATGCGTTGTTCTAGAGTCCACTGTATATGAAATAAGATGTTACTGGAGCTTAAGGGCAGGGGAGAAGATTCTGGCACCACAGAGTCTGAGTGAGAACAGCCCCAGAGCGGCCCAGCCCAAACAAACCCCACGGCACACGCAGTGTCAGCGAGGCTGGTCTGAGCCCCAGCTCTGCGGCCCAGACGCCCTCACCTTGTGAGAACTGAGGACAGTCTTCAGCTCCTCCAGGAGTCCGTACGCCAGTTTCAAGCCCCCGAGAGAGGCCAGCAGCTTCCGCACCGTCTGCTGGGCCTGCCTGCGCACGTGCCAGGGGCGGCTCAGGAGCACGGCCACCAGAGCCCGGTGGTACTGCCTGCAAGCACAAGCGCAAGCGTGCTGTGGGCAGGCCAGCGCAGGGCTCTCCATCGCCACCCACCCCCCGTACACCCTGCTTCTCAGCTTCCTGCCAGCTTCGCCTCCTTGGCCCAAGGAGAAAGGTCAGTGAGCCTCACGTACTGGACTTTGCTGCCGGTGAGTCTGTGCGGGTGGTCAAGGAAAAGTCGCTCTGTCAGATGCAACACGGTACACAGGGCTAGGAGGGGAGAGAAGCAGAAGTGTTTCTAAAATAAAGAACACACCTGGAAGGACTGGGAAATGAACACCAAACTGTACGTGTGATTATCACTCGATGTGCAAGGATAGCTCATTTGAATTCCCTTCCCTTGGCTTACTATGTACACATGTGTGTAGAAAAAGGAAAAGTATATACTTCCTGTTAATTAATTAAAAATTACTATGCAATTCTAAAAAAGAATAACACGCATTATAACACACAGATGTGGAGTGATTTACAAGTCTGGACAGCACACTGTGTATAGTAGGCACGCTACCATTTGTGTAACAAAGGTAGAGAACTAACACAGAACAGATATTTACTGGTATAAAAACAAAATATCAAGGACACATAGAAGTTGATAAAGTGGGTTCTCCATGGCCAGGAAACTGGGTGGCCAGAGATCAAAGTAGGAGTATAATTTTAAGTATAGATTCTCTTGTATCTTTTATTTTTTAGTTATGTGAACGTATTTCCTATCGAAAAGCTATTTTTTTAAATCAGGAACTGACTAAAAGTTGTACCTCATTAACAGGATGTTGTGATTTGTGAGTCAAAGACTCACAAATCACCAATTAGCAGCAGACACTCCTCAGGCAACACAGAATTTTAAACACACATTTAAAGGTCAACTCTTCCCTCTCTGCCAGTAGTTTTTGTGTCTCCTGGAGGGGGAGTAGAGCCAACCACACTCCACCCGAGCTTCTCAGCTGCTTCTTAATACAAAAAAACCTCCAAGACAACACCAATTACCCCATCAGCTATAATTATACCTAGTATCACAGCTCCACAACCATCAGTGCTCTGTCTGCACAAATCTCCCACTTCCCCCCACTTCCCTAGCCTTCCACACCCCACAGGAATGAATTCATTTGCATGACAGCCACGCTCTTGGCCAGATCACTTTGGTCCAGGTTTTTGCAGAACTGACTGGTCAAAACAATAGGCAGTCAGGGAAGGGTCTTCTCTGAAGACCCTCCAGAGAGACTCGGCCCCAATTTCGAGTTCAACAAGGTAATAACTCACCATCCTCTGAGGCCATGAGCAGGAACTTCTCAGACGTGAAAATCTGCTTCTTCTCATCCACAATCAGCTGCCAGAAACTGCTCAGTTTGGCCTCTGCAAGAAAGAAAAGGTCACCCCACGACACAACTCACCATGCCCACCAGGGCTGGTCCCCTCCACCCTGAAGCTGCCAGGGCTGGCTTTGCGGACAGACCCGCCACTGCAGGGACAGGTCACTGCTAGACTCTGCCCATCCCGGTCCTGCAATCTGACCAGTCCTTCTGGTATCATCGCCCACATGAAAACCTTCAGTGGTTCTCTGCTGCCCACAGGAGCCCAGGCGAGCTATTTGCTTCCCATCAATTCCCACTTAGTCCAGCGCCAGGCTGAAAGATTTGACTTTCACGCATGGTGCTTTCCCTGCCCTTCCCTGACTGGTGCTGGTTTGAACTCACACCGCGCGGTTCCTTCCACCTGGTGAAATCCTTCCTAGCCTTCCAGGCCCTAGTTCAAATGCTCCCTCCTTCATGAAGCCTTTCCTGATGATACTCAGCCCCTAAACTAAAAAGAATCCTGCCTTCAAAACTGCTTCAGGGCCACATTTTGCCTTTTGCATCTCCTCTCCAACAATAGAGTAAAGCAGCCTGAAATTTTCTGAAGCAAGGTCATGTTCATCTTTCATCCCCCCAGGTAGCCCAGTGTCTTGGCATATACCCAGATGGCACACGGTAATACATGAAAAAAGCTGAACTCCATTTCTAACCACAGGAATAAGTCCAGGCATGCCCACATACAGAGTAGGAGGTGGGCTAAAGAAAGCACAGAATACCATGTAGCCATTTAAAAGAATGAGGAAGCTCTTGTTGCTGTACTGACTGGAGTCTTCTTCAAGCTACGTTCAGCACAAACATGGCCTATACACTACGTTAGCCAATGACACAGTGACTATCTATGGACACGAAACTTGTGATACTATCCAGAGGGGAACTTAGTGGCTGGAAGACAAGCTTCCATGTTACAGTCTAGAAATGTACAGCCAATTTTTTAGTTAAAAGTCCCACTACTAAACCCAGGTCAGTCGGCATTATGTACAAGCCTCCGCCCCAGAGCACTGGAGCAGCAGGTGAGGGAGGACAGTGACAGAGGCCCCTGGCTGCATTCCCATCGCCCAGTGTGACCCAAAGGCTCATCCCTGCAGATGACAAGTGGCCCTGTGGCTGACCCGGTGCAGTAAGTGGTCAAGCTGATGCTGTCAAATCCTTAACATCAAGATACTCGTCCCTAGGACTCTGGAAGGGGTCCTTGTCTGCTGCCCCTGGGCATCTCTGGACTCACCAGCCTGGGAGTCGGCCACCGAAAGCTTCGAGAGCAGCAAGGCTGCAGCGACCCCTTCGGTGACTGTGGGCACCTGAGTGCTCTGGGAGGCTGCCTTCTCCACTGTCTGGATGAGCAAGGGCAGTAAGTCCAGGGCCTGCAATAGCGTGTCACCTGTGGAGAGAGGCCCAGCACCTTACAGCACCCGATCCCGGGCAGTGACAAGATCACTCGAGAAAGGAGCTGTCCACCCAGGTCTGAGCTGGACGACTAAACCCTTCAGTCACCTTGTGAACTATTACGAAGAACTGGAATCAGAACCTGAGGCTTAAATCAAATTCTACAACCATCAGGTTAGAGCTAGAAGGATCCTTACTATATAGTAGCAAAGCTATTCACTGGACGGATAAGGAAACAGGCTGAGAGAGAGGTTAAGTGAGCTGCCCAAGGCCACACAGCTGGTTTGAGAACGAGCCAGGGCCACCCTCGAGCCTACCGATTTCCTTTTGGGGCTCTTCCCCCATACCACAGGACCTCTGGGCCCAAATTCCAAAACCAGAACCAACCTGCTGATCTATAAATTAAACCCACTCTAAAAAAAAGTAGGAACCTGTTTAAAACTATAGCTAAACCCAACTTAACTACTAAACTGATCTATCAGAACATTTCACAATGAAACAAGTATTTCATCCGGATGATGTTATGCATTCAAATCCAAGAAATGTTTATTTTATATTTATATTATGTTTATTTTAAAAGCACCGAGCAGAACTAGCTCAAGCTGGAGACGAGGTTACTCTCTGCTATCTAGAACTCCAAAATCAAGGTTGACGAACGTAGCAAAATTACAAACTGATATACGAGTACAGAACTGTACAGAAGGGTATCCCGTCTCTAGAGGCAGCTCTGGAAACTACCAGACATGTCTTTGAATAGGCTCATCCTAAGTTTAAACTTTAGAAAAAAGAAATACAAGCCCATTTCAGAGGTAGAAGTCAGTGTTAGAGATTTTTACCTTGGGATCAAGCCTCCATACAGATCTGAAAGGTTCCCCCAGCTGCTGACGAAGGAGGTGGATGCCCAAGCCCAGTGACAGCTTTGTTAGCACGGAAGCAAGTACAGTGGTGTTTTCTTAAGAGGTCCACATACAATTCATATGAGGCTGGACCTTCTGAATCAGTCCTATCAGAATCATTTCTCCACAATTTCAGATAATGGATAATGGAGTGACAGATTCTGCTTCTGGGGCCTCTTGGAACAAAGCTTTATACTTTGAAGATCTGATAAGGGGGACAAGCCAGAATTTGTTGTGAAAACTGGGCTGATTCCAGCCTTTATGAATGACTAAGCCTGATGCTCCCAGAGGCTCAGGAAGAAACGATGCAAAATCAGCTGGAGCAAAAGGGAAAGCCTGGAATGGTGATGACGCCCTAAAAACTCTACCACCTCTGCGGGGGAGGCGTCTCACCTCGGAAGCAGGCCAGCATGCACTGCAGGTAGGCGTGCCTCACTGCGGAGGTGGAGGTTTTAAGGCTGAAGGCTTTCTTGAACCATTCGATGAGCTTCTTGGGCACTTCTGTGGTGAACCGGTTACACCAGAGAGCCAGGACAGAGACGGCATGCACCAAGGTGCCTTCGTGAACTAGGGCAAGAAGCAGAAGTCCTATCAGTCCAAGGTCTTAGACTGGCCTCCAATCACTGCCAGCAGCACACGAAAGCAAACAGAAGAACAAGGGAAAGTGACGCTTTGGGGGAGGTGTGCCTTCAGAAGGGGTTCGTGGCAGGCTCCCACTTTGAAAACTAGGATCAAAGAAAGATGGGTCCAGACTGCATCCTCACCATGCTGCAGAGAATTACCTTCCTGCTGGAGGAACGGTATGAACAGCTCAGCCACGGTCCCATTCAGGACTTGACTGGACGGCCCAGACACCACGTGATGGCTGACACTCCCGATCCCTGAAAGGCAGATTCGCTGCTCAGCCCCTGGTCAGCACCAAACCCCCTACATGCGCGTCTCCCTGCCGCTGCCCACCTCACAGCAACCAGGCCTCTCCCAACCACCAGTGACCCTCCCTCAGCTCTCCATCCAGACATCCTGCCTTTTATAGAAGCCATGCTTCCAGCTACACTTAAACAGAGCCCGCTCGCCAAGCAGGCAGGCAGCAGAGTCCCGGGAGCCAGGTTGGGATGTCCCTGCTCGTCACAGGAGTCAGGATGCAAAGAGGGACCCGCCTTACCCAAGAGTCACATCACACCTCATCTACCACCACACTTCCTGCTACCACTACCCGGGGGGAAGTTCTGTACCTGAGAGGACGCTGATCTTCTGGGCCACAACAGTTAGTTTTCCCTCCGAGCCTAAGAGGAGAGACAGCGAAGATTCACATCTGCCACATTTCCCAAAGGGGTGGGTAATGCAGTCATGTGTGTGAGATACAGTTTCTGATTCCAGAAGGAGCCTTTCTATTGTGAAGCTGGATTTAAAATAATATTTACTAGCTTCCCCCCACCAAATAAAAAAGCAGTATGTTCTTACAGAAAACCTGAAGACATTATCAACATTTTGGTGTACTTCCCTCTAGTTTGTTTTCCGCTATGCACACAATAACGCATACACTTAACATATAAGTGAGATTGCTCCGCCGACGCTGGCCTGCACGTGCTTCTGTTCCTTCACACACGGACACTCTACCTGCACATCCTTCTGGCCGCATGGCCGAGCCACCAGCAGACTTGGAGCACCAAGTCCCAGGCAGACCCCAGTGTACGGGGAAGGCCAGGGACCATACCTCGGCCATCCCCACAACCACAAAGGCTTGCTCACCTCCAAGGACAGCAAACAGGTGCCTCGTCAGGGCTTCCATCGCAGAAGAGTCGCTGCACTGGTGAGCCAGGTTCCGCAGGGCCAGCACGGCTTCGTCCATCAGGCGGGGACTGTTGGATTTCAGTTGACCTGGACACACAGAAAGCTGCTGCTCAGAAGCTGCCAAGAGCTGAGAATGTGGGCTTTCATCTTTGTCTTTGCAATGCTCCCAACTCTTCAATCCTAGCTCTATGTTCTAATTATAAAGGATCTCAGGGAAGAAACTACGCAAATATAGTTTAGGTTAAAGCCTAATCTATAACCGGAGAAGTCCCCTACTGTTTTCTACAATTAACGGGAGCCATACCACCGAAACTCAAGGTACCATTCTCAGCGCTGGAGAGGGGTCGGGATACTCACTAGCCAGTCCTTTCACGATGTCCAGGGCATACTGGCTGAGGTCGAGAGTCACTGATGCCAGGAGACTGGAAATAGCTAAGTGAGACAGAAAGCACTGGCCATGTCAGTTTCAGGCATAATGCCCATCTGTGCCCTACTGCCCACAAATGCCGTCAGGCCCGCTATCTAGCCACACAGAACCATGGCCACTCTTTACATGGTCACGAGTGGTCACACCTTTGTCCCAAAGGTCTGCTGTAAAGCTGTGCACGGCTCCATCCCAATCAGCAAAAACGTCCCTCCAATATTCCACATACACCTTTTACCAAGATCAAATACCATGTTTCCCCGAAAATAAGACCTAGCCAGAAAATCACCTCTAATGTGTCCTTTGGAGCAAAAATTAATATAAGACCCGGTCTTATTTTTACTATAAGACCTGGTCTTTTATAAGACCGGCTATAATTAATATAATACTGGTCAGCACAAACCCCCGCACATGCGAGTCTTCCTGCCGCTGCCCACCTCACAGCAGCCAGGCCTCGCTCACTAGTGCATTCCCAAAGAGTGATCTTACATAAGACTCAGGCTTAATATTAATTTTTGCTCCAAAAGATGCATTAGAGCTGAATGTCCAGCCAGGTCTTATTTTCAGGGAAACACAGTCAGGACAGAGACTCAACCCTCAGATCTTATGGTTTTAAGTGCCACCTCCATGCCAAGTTCAAACTACCCAGAGCACAGGCTCTGAACTTGAATGGTCTCCAGAAGGTTCTTGGACCTCTACAATTGTATGTCGTATTCTAAGCTGCTACACTTTTGTGCATTCTTCCAGAGAGAGGGCCCATGACTTCCAGCATATTCTAAAAGGGTTCCTGATCTCTCCCCCAAAGTCCCACTGAGATAAACAGTGACTACATCCCTCACTCCCATCCCCAGTGCTTCCTGCTGCCAATATCGGGATGCTGCTTATCAGGCAACTCGTCTCCCTCCCACTGTCCCGTGTGGCAGCAACTTACTTTCAATAACATTCTCTGGACTCCTCAGTAAGGACTTCTGGATGGTGGGCAGGACCAAATCCTTAAATTCCGAGTGGGACATATATCGGAGCAGAGGGGCACAGTTATCCTATAAAGAGAAAGGAGTCAGGCCCCCAGCCCTCCTGGGAACAGACCCAAGAATAAAGCACAGTTCCGAGTCACGAATTTAACGTGGATTGAACTTGTCCAGGTGAGTAAGGCCCACATCTCACTCACCAGCAGATACTTCTGAGGCTTTACTTTGCTCATCAGGATGTTCTTCACATAAAAATCCAGCAGGGCACTCTAGAGAAATCGAAGATCTGGTTAGACCTTGACGTTCTGAAGCACCTCATCGCTGGCCTAAGAGATCCCTCTAGTGGGAGGGCCTCCAAAAAATACAAAACATTGCTCCAAATTTCAGTGTCAAGCACAGAGGTCCCACTGATCATGCCAATCCCCATTTAAAAACCTTCCACAGCTTTCCATTGCTCTTGGGATCAAGTCCAAGGTCCTTGGCACAGCTCAAGGCCTGCCTACTCCCTGGCCGGCTGCATCTCACACCTCCCTGACCCACTCGCACTACTCGAATCCCACTCACCTCCTCTACATTCCTGCCCAAAAGGCTCCTCCTCACCTCTTGACCTTGCTAACGCCCTTTAGGTTCCTTCATGAGAGATGACCCATAACCGAAGGCAGGTCCCCGGTTACAGAATGCCATGGCTTCTTGCACTCTTCCTTTGTCGTGCTTACCGGGTATAATTAGGGCAGGGATCACAGCTGCCTTGCTCACTAGTGCATCCCCAACACCTGGCACAGTGCTTGGCACGTGACAGCTGCTCAACTGCAGGACAGCAAATGACCGCACAAACAGGCAAACTAGCATCTCAGTAACTACGCCAGGATTCACCTCAAGCCAGAGGTGGAGTGAAAACGTTCCAGATCCCCAAAGTTCATGTATCATGGCAAGAGGCTGCGATCCCAAGTGAGAAACCCAACAAGCTGCAGGTGAGGCCAGGCTCACGCCAGGGCCCCCTCTTCTCCCCTCCCGCGAGTCCACCTGCCTTGTGCTGGTTGACCACGTCCAGCTCCTTCTGGCTCGTGCAGAACTGGACCAGCAGCCCCAACAGGCCTGCATAGCTCTGGCTGGGCTCTAGGCTGAGAATGGCCGACAAGTACTGTTCCACCAGCCCGGGGTTCTGAGGAGGAAAACGTATAGCTTGCGTATCAGACAGCAGGGGCGACGGTGAGGAAGAAGCCATGCCACCACACCCTGCTGCCTCCTGTCACCTCTCTCCACAGCTTGGTGAGCTTCTTCACGGCACCATCCACGGCGTGCTTGTGGGAGCCGCCCAGCACCTCCAGCAGGAGCAGGCACTGCACCTCCACCTGCCAGGATCAGGAGAGGCTCAGGTGAGGGCATGAGAGGGGCGTGGAGGTCCCGTGGCCCTCGCGGCCTGCCCACGGCCTGCCCACGGCCTTCGTCAGGCCCGCCAGAACCTGGGCTCATCTCCACTCAGCTCCGGCCCGACCCTTCCCTCCACCCCGCCCAGTTAGCCCATCCTGCAATTACATCTGTTCACTCAGACACTTCACTAATAAATGTTTCTTGAACACCTACTAAGGGTCAGACAATGAAAACACATGGAGAACAAGAGACGTGATCCCTGCTTTCATGTACCTTGCAGCCCAGAGGAAGAAAAACGTATTAAATAAACACACAAATGAATATATAACTCCAGAGAGGTTAAGTTCCACGCAGGAAAAGGACAAGCATTCCCTTTCATTTCTTTCTTTATCTGCCTTGACTTTTCCTCCGTTAATTCCACAAATACTTACTGAACACTGACTAAACAGCAAGCGCAATGCTAGGCACTGTGGGTACAGAAGAGAAGACGGGTGGAATGAGCCGGGCCTGTGTGGAGCTCACTGCCCAACCCAGAGTGACGCACATAATAGGTGCTCAACTAAAAAACCTCAGACAGACTTGATATGCCACAGACGCCCAAGGTTAGTGGTGAGCAGTGGGAATGACCACCCTGAGAAAAAGGGCATGCTTAAGAAGTCTGCTGAATTCCACGTGCATGTGTACAAAATGGCATATGTAGACGATTTATTGCAATGCTTTTTATAATAAAAGATTGTAAACAATATAAATGCCCATCAATAGGGGACTACTTATATATACCGCGGTTCATTCACTCAAAGGATTAGTAAACAGTCATACAGAACAAGAAACTCGATGCACTACTCTAGAACAAATTCCAAGACTGGTTAAAGAAAAAAAAAACAAGGTGAAAGAAAAAAGTAGGTATGGTACACTACCATTTGTATAAAAAAACCTATTTGGTCATATATAAGGAGACTATAGCTACACACGGAAGAAACTAGTAATAGAGGGGTCCTAGGTGGTAAGGACAGGGGTGGGAATGAAACAAGTATATCCTTCTACAACTGTTGAATTTTAAATTGTTTATTTTTAATTAAAATAATTTTTAATGTTAATTAAAACACTAAGCTTGCTGATCATGCACTCAGAACTCTATTGCTGTTCCTTCTTTCTGGAATGTGCTAACCCTTGATCTGGGCTTGGTGTATTCTCTCACATCCTGCAGGTCTCTGCACAAATGATACCTCCTCTGTGAGGCCTTCCGCCCACCATGACCTTCCAGCACACTCTCTCTATCCTCCTACCTGCTTGTCTGTCTGCAGCATGACTTTACGTCTCATCATTTATTTGTGGACCTGTTTGTTGTCCACCGTCTCCATAGGAGTGTAAGCTCCCTAAGAACAAGGGCCTGTGTCTTCTCTGCTTTGGCCCCAGGGCCTGGCATGTGGGATGGCCCTCAACAAATATTTGAGCAACTGAATTAACTACAACTTATATGTAGCAATGAGCAAAGGATTCAAGATACAGAAAAAACCAACATGGTCTCAAGTTCCAGACGCATTCTGTCCCATAAATAAAACACTCTGGTGTGGACCTCCCACTCAGGAACCCACAGGATACTTACTTACCTCGGACAATGGTTATAAAAACTCACTGGCGATGAGCCAGAGGGAGCCCGTGATGAACCATCTTATGAGGAGGCCTTTTGTTAACAATGAAACCTGCATTTTAAAGGGAGTTCGATTCCAGCATATCCACTACCCACGAGGGTTCAGTGTTCTTGTCCTTTAATCAATCACCGATGGCCATTCCATCGTCATCCCTAGATGTGTCCTGGGTAAGCTCCCAAGGACGAGGCCATCAATATGTCTTACTACTGGCTGCTTCAGGGAGAGGTGCTTCTGGTTTTCTGAGGCCTTTCTCTCCTCACAATTTGCCTGCACGGCCCTCTTTGAGTTTCTACAGTCCTTTCACACCTCGTCTCGGCCCATCTTCCTGACAATTCTTGGAGGTGGACAGGGGAGATGAGGACACAGCTCAGAAGCAGTCAGCCAAATCTCACGGCCAAGTTCCAGGCCCACACCAAGATCCTCAGACTCCTTTTCACTAAGCCACAGGACGTTCCTCTTACCCACCACTAAGCACACCTAGACATCCAAAAGGGCCGCCCAACCTGGCCTAGTGGCCATCTCAGCTTAGTGGAAGGCAAGGCAGGGGAAGTGGGAGGAGTCAGCATAGACTGGGAGGAGAGAATTTAAGGACCAAAACACGAGGCCTGAGTTGTATTCTGTGAGCTGGTTCAACACTGAAATCCAAGCACAGGGAAAGGAGTGAAAAGCTGGAAAAAAACCAAAATGCTTCCTTTACTTCGGTGTGTTTTCCAGATTACCTGTTTTCTGGCCTGTCACGTCTTCCACAGTCACCATGAAGGCAGGGACCACGTGTCCTTGCTCATCACCGTAACCCCAGTGCCTAGCCCCATGCCTGACACTGAGCAGCTCAAAGATAGTTGATAAATCGATGAACGTTACTATGTTGCACTCATGCCCACCCAGCAAAGTCACACACCTTGAGACCTGGCACCGAGAAGAGCCCTTGGCACAGAGAAGGTGCCTGAACATGTCCCAACTCTGCAGAGAGCTGACCATCACTACTCCAAAGACCCGAGGAACCTACCAGTTTGTTCCAGATGTCTCCCTGCCGCTTGGTTCTCGAAGGAAAGACAATGCGCACCAGAAGGCAGGTCCAGGACAGGGCCAGCAGGGCGGCCGAGCCGCTGCTCTTACTGCAGAGGGCAGGGAGGGCAGGCGAGAGGTGAGGGCAGAGCTGCAGCCTCCATCTTAAAGACACATGGTCACCGCAAGGCCCTGCACGGGACGTAGGACCCTCCTGTGACCTACACCTGGGCAGACCTTGGAACCAGCTCCCCAGAAATCATCTGTGACAATTCAGGACAAGGAATGCAGGCCTCACCAGCTAAACTGCCATCTCGTGGCACTCACAGCTATAGAGACAAAAACAAAGACAGCTCCTCCCATTCACTGCCTGGTGGGCAACTGCTTTCCCCTCAAAACAGCCTGCCACCCTGGCTCCTCCCTCCATTCGGAAGGCAAACTGGGCGCCATTCTGAGTTGCCCAGGGAAAGAGTCGGGCATGCTCAGAGCGACTCAGTACAGCTCACCGGCACCGGATTCTCCCGAGTGGGACGCCACCAACCCCCAGCGGGCCACCACCTTTACATCTCACCTGGGGACACCTGCTTTGGAGCCAATGCCTGAAGACTGCAGAGAGTGCAGAAGGTTCTTAGCAGTGGCTTCTGGCTGGGCCTCAGCCAGCTGCTGGATGGCTGCCTGCAGGGCCCTGCGGGAGGCTGCATCTCTAGAGGGAAGAATGGAGAGAAGGGGGAACCGTGGACGTGGTGCAAAGGCAAGAAGGCTCAGGCCAATGCTGGTCTCCTCAGGAAAATCGGGCTGCACTGTATTCCAGGGCATCACAGATGATGCGATTAGGAAATAAGTAGATAAATCCACCTCCGGGAATTCTGGAAGTAGCTAATGAGGGCAAATGAGCCATGAAGGGTGTAAGGGCAACACCAAGGCCAAGCGCTTTCACAAGCATGACTGATGACAGCATACGGCCTGAGCACTCACGGCGTGACAGGCCCTGTTCTGCCACGTCACACTTACTAACCACCACCTATCAGGTAGCTGATAGCATCACGCCCAGTCTGCAGATGCGGAAACTGAGGCACAGAGAGGTTAAGTAACTTGCCCAGGATCCAACAGCTAGGATGTGACATGGCCCAGGTTTGGACCCAGGCAGTCAGGCTCCAAAGCCTGGGCTCGAACCACCTCTCTGCACCAAGTGTTCCGACACTGGGCCTTTGGTTGGGACTCACCTGTATCGATGCAGAGTCAAGCAGAACAACTTGCAGAGCCCCTTCACTGCTCCCTCTGGCAGATCTGAAAGCAAAGGTCACCCAGCGATCAGTCAATAAGAGCTGCTTCGTGAGCATCTGCTTCAGCCAGGCACTGTCAGACATGCTCTCTGCCCACTGCACGTGCCCCATTTGTTTGACAGACAATTGCCAAGAGGAAAAAGCAATGGCAAAACAGGACTCTCGGAAAACACCTGGTATAGAAAAGCTCTCAGGTGGACAACTGTTACATGAATGAAACTAAGGCAATACAATGGCCTCAAAATTTAACGTGCTATCGAGTGTGGTGCTGGCATGCTGGGACTATTCTGCTTCTTGATCTGGACGCACAGGTGTGTTTGCACCTGTGAGTGCAAACATCCAGTGAGCTGTTTGCAGGCATCCAGTGAGCTGTTCCCTTATATGTGCACTTTTCTTTATGTATAGTCTAATAAATGGTTCTAAAACCTAGGACCAAAATTTAAGTACTATGAGGATCGGAAAAGGAAGAACACCTGTACCTTGAGTGGTTTCTGAAGGTTTTAAGGACACAGACGCTTGGCCTGATAGATAGATTAGGAGGCTATGGGAAAATGGAAAGAGAGGGACATCCATGCCATGTGGTGTTAACGTGAGCAAAAGTGCAGGGGTAAGAATGCATAATGCCTTTTCAAGACACACGAGGAGGAATAATAAAACCCTCACAGGCTGCCAGGCCAGGCTCTAAGCAGTTCCCACACATTAACTCATTTAATCCCCAGGAGGTGGGTTCTGTGATTGAGCATATTTTAAGATGAAGAAACCGAGGCCCAGGAAACCGAGCAGGCCAGCTGAGTGAAAGAGAAACTTTGGTTGAACAATAATGCTCCGTATTGGACAGCCAGACTGAAGCACGCAGACAAAAGGGAGAAGGTCTGAGGAGGGAAATGTACGCTGCAGTATAGGACAGACTAACGTGGAAGGCAGTGTCAGCAGGAGGGCTGGCACAGTGCCTCACCACGAAGGGCTGGCACAGTGCCTCACATTTCAGGCACCACCTGATGGAAGGGAAGTGAAGGAGGGGCAGGGACCCAGTTCCCCCAGGGCCCAGGACCCTGGATCGGTCCACTGGATTGGGGCTATTGCAGTAACCGAGGAAAAGAGTAACTGAGGTCAGAGACAGGTTGTAGCTAAGAGAACAGTACTAATAACAGCTCGTATACACCTAAGCTCACCAGAGCCCGGCACTGTGTTAAGCACCGTCCATCATGCTCTCACTTACTCCTCCCACCAACCCCGGGAGGGAGGCTCCGCTGCTATCTCCATGCTCACAGCAGGTCAGGCTCAGACAGCTTAAGCAGCTTACAGGTCTCGCAGCCTGTAAGGGGCAAAGCCATGGCTAGAATGCAAGCCCGTCTGACCCAGAGCCGAGCCCTTCATCACTGACTGCTAATTAGACCCTGTAACTGGGAAGATTAGGCACAGGAGATGCTGCAACAGCGAGACTCAGGGTTCAGGTACATAAAGGCAGGAAGGAGGTGAGCATCAGCGAGGTCACAGGGCCAGGCTGGGCCGAGCCATGTGGACCGCGTGCATCTAGGGTTAGACAGCTCTAAGGTTTTCAACTCCTCAGCCTGGCTGAAAACATCTCACCCCACCTTTGGTGAACGCACTTGGTTATCTGCTACCCTAACAAAAGGAGGGGCCACAATAATGACCACTGTGCGAATTGGAAAACTGAGAACTAACAACTTCACGAGGGGGTGGTTACCTTCCCACAGTCAGCTAGCACGTCAAAGGCTACCAACATTTTACAAACAGAATTCGCCCTGAATTGTAGAATTTCAGGGTGACTGAAGAGTAAAATCTCGCTGAAAAGGTCTGGAGGGGTTCATAAACTTCACCCATGCAAGTCAAACTCCTTACTCCATAAAATGGGGGAAAGTGTAGTATTCAGCAGTCATTTAGCAGGGAGTCAACCATTATAGTTCAGGTGTGTATAGCTAGTAACTGGTTACATGGCAGCCTTTTCTAGAACCCTGTTGAGAAAAGTGACCAGAAAGACTTTTGATGGTGCCATAAAAGTCAGACACTAAAGCATTAACACATGGGAGAATCTCTTAGAAGCTCACAAAGAGCAATTTACTTCATTTACACACAACTTTAACAAGCTTGGGTATGTTACCAGGCAACAGTAGATCAGAAGCAGCAAACGAGAACTTGAATGAAAGACTGGTAGAAATTAGGCTCTTGACTAATAAGAGGTGAAAGCTGAAAGAAAGGGAGACCCAACTCTACACAGCCATGGTTCTCGAACGTCAGCGAACAATGGAATAACCGAGAGGGCTTGTTACAACACAGATGCTGGGCTCCAGCCCCAGGATTTCGAAATCAGAGCTGCTGGGGTGGAGCTGAGAATTTGTATCTCAGGGTCTGAGGTGATGCCGGCACTGCCGGCCTAGGGACCCCACTGTGAAAACTGCTGCCATAAAGCAAAAACACACCAAAAAGAAACTCAAAAACTAATTTATTAGATGCCAGCAAACTAGTTTTACACATCCCAATAGGTCACAGGGATAACCCTCAGCTATGGTCCAAAGTCAGAATGACAGCATGTGCTCAGCATTTCCTAAAATGTGTTCCCCAGACCCTAAACAGGTTTTAAACAAAGAGAGGTTCAAGGAACACATGGGATTAAAGAAAGCTCACTAAAATTAAAACACCTTCCTGGTATATGTTGTGACTCTTCCAGAGGACACTGGAAAATATGGCATCTCCTAGACGTATCTCACCTTGGAGTCCTTTACTGGCCAATCACAGTTACCATCTTGCTGACTTCCATGAAAGAGAGACTGGGAAAAATCATGCCCCAAGTCAGAAAGAAAATGTTTTTGCACCAGTAAATTACTTAAGAAAGACTGTTGGTATCTTTTAGAACTGTTTCCAATCAAAAAGGTTAAAACTGTAAAAAGCTTTGGCACCTAAATGGATAAACTCTCTAATCCATCTATTACAATGCAGATTATAACGAGCAAATACAGAACGCGAAGGTAGAAGTTGTTGCGAGGGGAAAAGAAGGCGATGGTCCTAAACAGAAAACACAATGTATTGTGAAATGAAATCGTCTCTAGGCCATATGGATGGAAAACAAATACCTTTTCCAGCAACACATTTCCCCAGTTCACTGAGGATTTCTCTCCGTTCCTTCACACTGGCTGTTGTCACCTTCCCTGCAAAACGCTTTAGTGTCTCAGAAACCTGTGAAGACCAAACCCACAGAGAAAATGTCACCAGTCAGACTACAAAACAATGAGTGTGTATGCGCCGGGAAGGGAGATGCAAAATTGTGACAAGCTCTGGAACCCAGGGTTTCTCAACCTCCGCACTACTGACAATTAAGGCCAGAAAACTCTGTTGTGGGATCTATCTTTATAGATTGAGGCCAGCGCTCCTGGCCTCTACCCACTAGATACCAGTAGCAGCATTCCACTCCTTCCACCCCAGATGTAACGATCCAAATTGTCTCCAGATGTCATCAAATGTCTCCTGGGGGGCAAAATCACCCCAAGTTGAGATGTGCTGCTTTAACCTAACCCATCAACTAGCAATATACCTTACTACTTACATTTTGGCAAAAAGAGGCAAGACAAAAGGCAAAACCTTAGGACAGGAAAAAAATGAATTCGGGATTATGCAAATTCTAGTGAAGACCTACTACGTGCCATGAATGTTCCCTTTATATTATCTCATGTAAACCTCCCCAAAGGGGAATGTCAGTACTCTGGCAAGTCAATAGCATAGCACAAGAAGAAAAGGTGAGATTGAATCCCAGCTCTGCCTCTTACTACCTGGGGACACTCAAATTATGTCATCTCTTTGATCATCAGTTTCCCCATGGATACAGCGTAGATCCTAGTACCTACCTCACGACTGTTATGGCTCATATGACTATATATACGTGAGATCATGTATGCAGAGCATTTACTCTCATCCCGGGGACAAAGTCAGCTACTGCTACCAACTAGCCTTTGAGGTCGGCAGCAGCATCCCCATCTTACAGGTGACGAAGGAACTAACTCCAAGAGGGGAAGCCATTGCTCACACAGCACCTGCATTTCCGAAACTAAACCTGAAACCTGTATGTCTGTAAACTGATGCTAGCAAGTCTTCAGTTTTCAACCACCATCCAAGTTACCACAGCTGCATCCCCCACGCAGAGAGAAGGGCAATTTGCAAAAATTCCTGAATCTGCGCCTGAGCAATATTCTACAAACTACAAAGTGGGCAGGTCATGGATACACGAGTAGAACAGGGCATAACAAGGTGAAGTAACTAACACACCGGTGCCGTCATCTTTTTCTTTTGAGTGTATTTCACAGACAGGCCTTACTAGTAAAATAAGATTCAAGGGTACATAGAGAAATAAAATGCTGTTTTTCTTCTACTTAAATCCCTGATATAATTCTATTGGCAATGAACAAACTCATGTCCAAAACTGTCTTCTACATAAATGATTTAGTTTTAATATGTATTGTCTTTTGTCTTTATAGTCATATAAGCATATAATTAAAGAATCAAAGTCAAAGAGTTCTGGGAACTTTGCTATAAAAACCAGTCCCCTGCCCTTACTCCCCAAAGGCAACCTCTTTCACGAATTCTAGCTGATTATTTTGGTACTTATCTCCGTATCTCTAAATAATTTGTGGGGCTATTTGCTGATTTTTCAGTATTGCCTTTCCACCATAGCGCTTTCCTTCTCCAAGCCCACCACACACCCTCCCCACTTCCCCAATATAATTCCTCAGCTTCATAATACAGGCTCACTAGTCAGTGTTTACATTACATGAAAATAGTATTCAACTTCCGTTTAATAAACTGTGTTTACTGTTCTGCAGAGCTTTTTAATGAACCCTGGACTTAATCTTTGCCCTTTGCCACCTCACCTCCCTTTGTTTTACCTGTTCTAATGAGTAATTCAATCCTAAACTTTTTGCCTCGTGTCTAAATCTCAATACATTTGGGAAGATCAGGTATTCTACCAAATTCCATCTTCCTAAAGAAGGCTCTCGCAACGCCTTCTGACCGGCCCCAATTTGGTAGGTCATCCTCCATAGCTGCCTCGCAGTTTTATCACCCTGAAAATGTAATCGTTCTTGTGTTTGGGCGAAACACATGCTCCCTTTTGTGAAGTCCTTGCAAGTTTGAAACTGTTCTAGCCTCACACTTGATTTAAGTTAGTCTAGATACAGAATTCTAGGTTGAAATCATTTTCCTTCAAAAGACTGGAGACATTTCTCCACCGAGTTCCAGCTTTCAGTGTTAAGTCCAACACCATTCCAATTCTTGATCCTTGTATGAGACCTGATTTTTCTCCCTGGAAGTTTCTAGGATCTTCTCTTTGTATCCAGGGTTCTAAAATTTCACATGAATGTGCTTTGTTGTGAGTCTATTTTCATCCACTGGGCCGAGCATTTTTTGGTCTGGAACACAGTTCAGGAAACGTTTCTGGAATCATTTTCTTGATGATTTCCTTGGCTATTGGACCTCTTGCACTAGTCCGCCCAGTGATCCCGTTTTACACTCTCAAGACAGAAAACATCCAGTCCTTTGTCAAGGTGGAGAAAGAAAGCTGGGGGGTCTGACTGCATCTGAAAAAGGCTTTCAACTAATTCTCTTAATTTAGCCCCACCCACTCATCCTTACTCCCAGAGGTTAGCTGATACCCCCCTTTCCCATCTGTCAGAGATTCCAAAATGTAAATCCGGTTGGTTCACAGCTTTCTTAAATGTTGCCTTAGGACTCATATTCCTCCTGTCTGCTAAATCCTTTCCCACTCATCACTTTCTAGCTTCTAAAAGTTAGCTGCTGTTTTCTATTCCTTATTCTCCCAACCCTTGTGGGACTTTTTTAAACCCTTTACTAGTTTTCCTGAAATTTGAAGAGACAGCAAAAGTACACCAAGTATACAATCTACCCTCTACCTAGAATTCCCACACAGCTGTCTTTCCACGATAATATTAAATTCCTGTCTATAGTTTCCGTCACAAAAATGAAAGAGCTTTTCAGCTTCAAGGCTCTTTTCTTTCTTAATCAGAAAATGAATGTTACCCACTTGAGACCCTGTCAGAACAACACTGAGAATGAGCACACTAAGATCCTTCAGAAAAGTCATGGGTTGGTGGGATCAGATGCAAACAGCTTTCAAGTTCACAGGTTTCTCTCCAGAGTAGCACTGTCCACTAGAACTTTCTGTGATGAGGGACATGTTCTTTTGCACTACCCAATACAGTAACCACTAGCCGCATGCGGCTACCCGTGCACTGAAATGTGGCTAGTGCAAATCAATTTTTAATTTCATTAATTGTAACTAACTTAAGTAGCTGTTTGGCTATTAATTAGCCACATGGCTAGTGGCTACCATATTGAACACAGCTCTAGAGATACTTGTTTTTGCACTTGAGTATTAATGTTAAACATCTAATATGTGTTCCCCCCAACTCCTTTAGAAATACCCAACAGACTAAGGTTTCCAAATAACACAACTTGAAACAAAATACCAGGCTCTTGCACAGGATACGTTCAATAAGTATCCTTTGAACGTTCCGGTTAAGTGGTCACTCTGGCACCAGGGCCACCATATCATAATGAATTCATCTCCTCACCTTGCAGACCCAAGGGAGCCAAGCTGTCCTTTAGACACCTGCTTCTTTTTCCCTTAATATTGTATTTTCGCTCTAAAACACAACTACAAACGAGGCTGAAACAAAAAGGTTTCCCCACGTCCTCCCCTGAACTACAAGGTACCCACAGGTAACACTCGAGGATGAGAAAACTCTTCTTAGGTAGTATTTTTCATCTAACCTTGGACCTACGAATAACAAGCAACTTACGAGGAGCCCCACTCTAGCCCATTCAATCCTCACAACAACCCTATCGGATCGGTATTATTTTAACCTCATTTAATAGATGAAAAGACAGACTTGGCGAAGGTAAGTCACTGGCCAAGACTCTCAGAAATCGACGAGCTGGGAGTCAAACTCGATCGGTATGAATCCAAAGACTATGCTGTAAGTCCCTGCACGTAGTAGGTGCTCCAAAAACATTTGCTGAATGTTAAGTTTAAGAAAGACTTGGTGTTGGCCGGGCTCACTGCCGGTGGCTTGGCAGAAATGAACCAGAGTCTCGGAAAGGTGAGCTTCTGCTACTCCAGGGCCGGGAAGGGCCTCGATGGGCTCCACCTGCCGAAGCCGAGGCCGGAGACCCTGACTCGAGCCCGGGGTCGGTCTGAGCCCCCCGGGCCAGGGGCCGGGCCGGACCCGCAACCGGAGCTGTGAGGAACCGGCCCCAGGCCGCCTCGACGCTGCGCCCTCCACAGCTGCCGCCCCCCGAATCTCTAGACTAGCGGCACGAGGGGTCCGGCCCGGCGGCCGCCGTCCGCGCCCACTCGCCGGCCGCGTTGGCCCCACAGCTGCCCGCCTCACCTGCGTGTCCGCCGCCATCCTACCGGCGCTGACACCGGAACCGCTTCCGGAGTGCTTCCGGGTCACAGCGCGGGCCCACGCGGCAGGGCGAGGCCAGGAGCGCGCTGGGGCCAGGGCCTGGCGCCCCCGGGCGGGACGGCGGTCACTGCCGCACCCCCGGGCTTGGAGGCGGACAGCTGGTTCCATTGCCTGGCCCGGCGCCGGGGACGATCAAGGCTTCCTCCCCAGGACCCGCTCTTCAGCCCCGGGATCCCGGTGCCCTTCTCAGCCAGGCTTCGTGGGAAACGAGTCTCTTGGGGATTTGTAACGCAGTGAGACCGCCCTGCATCCTCCAATTCACTTGAGTCCGCAGGTTCAGCCCGGACTCCCCCACGTGGGACCTTCATGAGCGAAAACCGTTCTTTACAGAAATGTGGCGTTTCCTAGATGGCAGGAACTGAGCTAGGAAAAGGGAGACAGCGAACTACGTAGTGTCTTGTCCCCAAAGAATCTGTAACACGATGTAGGAGTTAGAAAACAAGGGTAATACGCTGTCAGGGAAGGATTCAGGAACTCCGAGGAGCCTGCCCTGGAGAAATGCTGGATGCTCCAGGCTGACAGCTTAACCCACGGCTAGAGGGTGGCAGGCTGGAGGAAGGAAAAGGCCCTCAGGGTTCAGAGTTGTCTGAATTTTATTGTGTGCAGATCTGTCAACTCTATTCCAGACTAGAGAAAGGGGTCGGCACAGCTTAGTTGCTGGCCTTCTATTAACGGCTTTCAAACTTTTGACCAGAGACCTAGTTTCAAGAAATATATTTACATCATGACCCAGTACAGATTTGTAAGACAACACCCACCCTCCTTTCAGCAATCAGATGTTTTCTCTGTAAGTGGTCACCACCTACTCATGAATTGGAGCACTATCGTTTAGAAAACTCTGGCATTGAGTGATTATCTCAACTCACACTAAACCTACCTCAAGTATCTTAGACCCACAGGCTAGTGGGCAAGTGGCCACAGAAGTAAGAATTCTGGTATAATAAAAAGACAGTTAAAGCTGGGCCTAGTGAAAGTATCAGATGCTAGAAAAGTACTTCACTTACAAAGAGGACCCAAATGTCAACACCAAAAAAAACTCTAGGATTTTACCACGGCTTTATAGTTTCTCGCATACAACAATACAGTAAACCTCAAAATATACAAAATGAAGAAAGAGTCCAGAAACTTTTAGAGAAGTATGCCTTTATTTTCCTTGTTTCACAAATAAAGTTGGCTGTGTTGGTTGCTTTTTGGGCATTAGTCAAAGAGACCAAATCCCATATCCTCGTCCGACTCCTCCGACTCTTCCTTTGCTTCAACCTTGGCTGGGGCGGCGGCAGCAGCAGGAGCGGCAGTGGTGGCAGCGGCCACAGGGGCAGCAGCCACAAATGCAGAGGGATCAGCCAAGAAGGCCTTGACCTGAAGCGACAGGGAAAAGTTCATGGTCAAAACAGTCATCCACAGCCCCTACTACCCACAGCCCGTCAGCCTTTGCAGAGCTCTAGTTTAATAACCAACAACTTCCAAGCCCGTAAAGCCTTCTCTAGAAGTGACGAGGGAGGGCAACACCTTGGGTATGGCCTGGTGAGCTTCGGCCCAACTCTAACCCCTTAACTAACCCCTCTTAGGGCCGCTTGTCATTTCTAAAGTCAAGGACACACCTCCCCTGCCCCCCACCACTTCTCAAGTCTACTTTTAAAAACGTATCTGCTATGTAAATTATGACCATAAGAGCACTCACTCAAGCAGGCTGTCCTTTATCTCCCTTTCAGGCCAAGCCCACTGTGGTCCTGGTAGGTTTCTTACCTTTTCAGCAAGTGGGAAGGTGTAATCAGTCTCCACAGACAAAGCCAGCACCCGCTTGTATCCATTGATGATCGAATGGGGTACTGATGCAACAGTTGGGTAACCAATCTGCAGGCACACGCTGGCAACATTGCGGACACCCTGTGGAGGGAGGGAAAAATACATGTTAGGTGATATCGTAGAGAAAATACAGTGAAGTCCAAGCAAAGCTCAATGGCAGACAAGACTTGCTAGGTGAGCATCTCACACAGGACACTTCCCCTCACACCAAATGCTTCTCACAGGGCAATTCAGACCCAGTAATTTATTCCCGACATGGGTATTCCCTATACCACCATAATGATGGTGTTTACTTCAAAAGTCACCATGTTGTTGTGAAGAAAATATAAATTGTTCACTTAACTGTTGAGTTCCATGAGAGAAAAATGTTAAACCCCAGATGGGAATTTTTTATCCACTAGTGTGATTTCCATAAAGTAGTGAGAGTAAACCTCATGTTTTGTCGCAGGTCCTAGACTAACCCTCACTATGTGGCCAGTAATGTTCTAAGGCTTTGTCCTCATTCATTCATTCATCTTCAACAATCTTATAGTTATTGCCATTTGACAGACGAGGAAACTGAGGTAGGCAGATTAAACAACTGTCCTTGGTTACACAAGCTGCTTTCAACTACATGGCCAGGATTCAGTCTGAAGCTAGACACGTTCTCAACCATTAATGTAAGAAGGGCCTGGAATGGGCGCCGTGTACCTCCAGGAAGCGGGCATGCAGAGTTTCCTCTGTGATGTCAAGCACTTCCGGGTTGTAGATGCTGCCATTGTCAAACACCTGCTGGATGATCAGCCCGAAGGAGAAGGGGGAGATGTTGAGCATGTTCAGCAGGGTGGCTTCGCTGGCTCCCACTTTGTCTCCAGTCTTAATCAGCTGCACATCACTCTGAAGAACAAGTAACAGTCGGCAGTTAACACCCAAACATCCAGCAGATCCATGGCCACCCAGGGGAGCCCCCACTACCGGCCTGACTAGCACTGGTAAGCCAGGTTCCACTCACCAGGATTTCAATGGTGCCCCTGGAGATTTTAGTGGTGATGCCTAAAGCCTGGAAGAAGGAGGTCTTCTCGGGCCCCAGACCAGTGTTCTGGGCTGGCACAGTGACTTCACAAGGAGCAATGGCCCCAGCACGGGCAGCAGCTGGCACCTTAACAAAAACAAGAAACGTTGAGAAGTCTTCTCTCCACAAATACATCCTGAGCGTGGTCAGTTTTGCCTTTAAGGAACGCAAATGGATAAGGTCTCTTAGGCCGACCTGTTTCTCCTCTTACCTTATTGGCCAGCAGCATGTCTCTGATCTCAGTGAGGTCCTCCTTGGTGAACACAAAGCCTACATTCCCCCGGATATGAGGCAACAGTCTACAAAGAGAAGTTTACAGAGAGACGGTCACCTTTCAGCCGCATTCTTCTCCAGGAAAAGGGAGAAGGGCACAGAGGAGGAAAGACAAAGATGCCCAAAGAATGAACTGACTTCTCCAGAGCCGGGTTGTTTTCCAGGTGCCCTCGGATGGCCTTACGCATCATGGTGTTCTTGCCCATCAGCACCACCGCCTTCCCGCGCAGGGACATGCGGATCTGCTGCATCTGCTTGGAGCCCACATTGTCCGCTCCCACAATGAAGCATTTTGGATAATCATCCAGAAGTTGCTATGAAAACAAGCCAGAAACAAGCAAAGTTTAACGGAAGGGGAAAGGGGGGGGGGGAATCAGGAGAACCCAAACCCCCCAATAGCTGGTTTCCACCTCATCCCCCTCCTCCTATGCTTTGGAAGTGACAGAGATTGGGCCCATTCCTCCCACTAGGAGCCAGCTGAGTTGTAGCACTGCCAGATTTGTCCAAGACTTGCTTGCTGAGTATGAATGGTGAAAATTGGATTCACACGTTCAATCAAAAAAGTTTAATTTTTTTTCTTTTTTCCCCAGTTTATTGGGGTGACAATTGTTAGTAAAATTACATAGATTTCAGGTGTACAATTCTGTATTACATCATCTATAAATCCCATTGTGTGTTCACCACCCAGTCAGTTCTCCTTCCATCACCATATATTTGATAAAGTTTTTTAATTCCTGATTCACTAAAATGGCTGAGTTAACAAAAAACAAAACCTCTTCCAAGTAAGGTTAGATTTACAGCATTCGAAACACAACATAAAGCAAATAGAACAAGGAGCGTTACTTGAAGTATTTAGTTTGTGGTTATGCTTGTACATTTCTGTTAAGCATTGTGTCTGAAAACCTCCACGATAAATGAGGGAGGACTTAAGACAAAGCTCCACAATGCAGCCTAATGCACGAAGAACAGCATGGTCAGAATTTCTGGGCAGGGTAGACCCACATCAAGGCCTTCCTGAAGAGTAACATTAATTGGACACTGGGTTTCTTGACTGACGAGACCTAAATATGCCACAACTTGTTTTATGAGTCACTCATTGCCTCAGACCTTCTCCAAAGATGGAGACAGGAGTAAAAGTACAATGAGCGATATCTGGAAGCCAGACAAACCACGGTACAAATGCTACCATCTTAGGAGCCACTTAACCCACCTGAACCTGTTTATCTGCAACACTTGGGCAAGGGGACCATACGTCTCAGGAAATTTTAAAATTGAGATTTGCCTGAAATGACTTAACTCAGCAGGTGATACCTAGTATGCGCTTAGCACATGACAGCTGATTGTCCCAACGTGTTAGAGCTGAGGGCCGAGGTGGCTTAATGGGCGGCCGCGACCCACCCCGCACTTACGATGATCTTAAGGAAGTAGTTGGACTTCCAGGTCGCCCTGTCTTCCCTGGGCATCACGGCGGTGCGTCAGGGATTGCCACGCAGGGTTTAAAGACGATGTCACTGAGGAGAGAAAGGGTACTCAGACACCCAACACCCGTCCCCACCGCCCCGCCAGGCTCCAAGACCGCGGCCTACGCCGAGCAGGCCACGCGTGAGCGCCCGCTGGCCTGGCCTGGGGCTGCCGCCGCCTCTCGGGGAGCGCGAGCCGCCGCCGAGGCCCCAGGCCGAATAGGCCTGAATTGCGCGGCCCCCAAGTCGCCCCCACCAAAGACACCCATTTTTCCTGCCGCCAGTTCCCCGGACCACTCGGCGGCCGCACGAACCTCTCACGAGGACGCCTGGCGAGAGGAAGGCCGCACGCCGGCGCGCAACTTTTATATGTGGACGAAACGGCCAATCATACGGCGCGGACAGCGCCCCGGTCTATTGGCTGGCGCCGACTCTTGTCTCGCACAGCAGACCTGATAGAGACATCCATTGGGTGATATCGCTGCCACTCCAGCCTACGGGAAACCGCCTCTAAATAAGGAAGTTAAGGAAGGGCTGTTTTGTGTTGGAGAAGCTTTCTCAGAGCTGCTTCCCTCTGCTGGGCTGGAGCTGCTTTTGTGTAGGCGCTGGAGTTTGTGAACTACGGGTAAACCGTTGCCCCACCACCTGTGCATGTCGCAAAATAAAGAGGATGACGTGGAACTAAGAACTAATTGCACATGCTTTACAAACAGCATGGTCTCTTGTCTCCTCTACAGTTTGTTTTTCGAAGCCCCGCCAAAACAGAAGGACCCTTTAAAACCTAAGTCGGATCATTTCCTCATCTGCTGAGAATTCTTCAAAGGCTCTCCTTTCCCTCAAAGTAAAAAGCCGAAAACTTAAACTACCTACAAAGCCCTACATGATCTGCTCCCCAACTCTACCCCTACAATCTCTTCTCCTATTTTTCTACCGACTCGTTCTCTTCCAGCCAGACGATCCGTCTGCCCGCTTTAGGGCTATTGCACTAGCTCGTCCCTCTTCCTGGAAGGCTCCTTGCTGCTTTAACGCCTCCATTTAGTCTTGGCTTAAATATCACCTGCGCAACGAGGCCTACCCTGATTACCCTATTTAAAATTACAAAAACGTTAAAATAAAAAATAATCCAGGTCCGACCTGGTGGCTCAGGGGGTTAGAGCTCCATTGCTCCTAACTCCGAAGGCTGCCGGTTGGATTCCCACATGGGCCAGTGGGCTCTCAACCACAAGGTTGCCAGTTCAATTCCTCCAGTACGGCAAGGGATGGTGGGCAGCGCCCCCTGCAACTAGCAACAGCAACTGGACCTGGAGCTGAGTGAGCTGCGCCCTCCACAACTAAGACTGAAAGGACAACTTGACTTGGAAAAAAATAATAATAATCCTTTCCCACTCCCCACTTACTCTATTTCTTCCGTAGCACCTACCTCTTGTAACACACTATATAATTTGTTTATTACATTGTTGTTTGTCCCTGCAAGAATGCAAGCTCCACAAGGCAGAAATTTTTGCCTTGTGCCTAGCACATAGTAGACATATAATAAATATTTGTTGAATGAATGAATGAATGCAGGGTTTGCAGTCAGATGACCTGGATCCATATCCTAGCTCTGCGACCTGCTATCTATGTCATCTTGGGAAGTGGTCTCTCCTTGCAGACACTCTGCTTCCCTTTTCTTAGCCGTAAAACGGGGACTGTATCCACATTCTAGAGTTGTTATAAGGATTCCATGAGATATGTGTTAAGATTAACACAGTTCCTGGAATGCAGGAGGAAGTCACTAAATGTTAGCTTCTTTTATCATACATTCATTCAACGTCTATTTGAACAATCGTGGTATATCAATACATTTTTAAGAATGAGCTTAGACCCTAGGGCAGAAGGGTTTCTCCCTATCTCTACCCTTTGCACTTGACCAAGTTAGAAATCTCTGTATTTTGTGTTAAAGGCTCCAAGTGCCTCTGATGATGAATGGGTTTCCAGAACTGCTGGAGTGGATTACTGCTAAGATCCCTTTTTGATGACAAGGCATTACTGCACGCTCAGTATTGTGCCAGGCACTTTGTGCACATGGACCGCTGTTAATCTTTGCAACCATCACCTGAGGAGGTAGTTTTAGTACTTCCTTTTTAGTATTTCCAATGAGAAAATTCACACAGAGGTTAAATAATTTGCCCAAGTCCCTCAGTCAGTAAATGATAGCTTCAAAACTGAAATCTCGGAGCAAGTTCAAAGCCCATGGGCCTCACTATGCTGGAGTCCCTTCCAAACGCTGAGAGTGTCTCCCCCTAAATGCATTTGCCAAGTATACACATACTCACGTGGTACCTTTTCAAGGATATCCCTGCTCTGATGATATAAATATCATCTCTAATTGTAGTACATCAATATAATGGAGTACTATGGAACCATTAAAAAGTGATGCAGCTGTCTATTTATTGACATGGGAAAATACTCACAGAGTACCCGTGAGTGAAAAAGCAAATTACCAGGAAGTGTACCATATCCATTTCTATAAATAAAATAAATCCGACAGGGGCTGTTAAGAATAAACCAAGTACTTATCTTTGGGTGAGGGTTAAAGGTAATTTTCACTTCTGAGGTCACTGGGAAATGGGCAGGGTTCAGACAATTCAACATGCTGCTTTTGGAGGACCATTCCAAACAACAGGGAAACTGTGAAAGCTTAAGGGGTAACAAAGCTGTCCAGGAAGCTCCCGTGGGGCCCAGGACTAGAGTTCTGGCTCTGACAAGAGCAAGAAGGAAGCATGCAGATATGAACATGACCATCAGGAGGCAGGAGAGAGCAAGTCAATGGTAAATCCACTTCCTTCAGTTGGGAAGGTTCTACACCGGTCTTGTGCCAGCACGTGGGGGTGGGAGTGTCTGGTCACAGGCAGAGGCAGGCCCTGGGTTCACATCCTGTCTGGGCGCACTCAGAGGTTTGTCTTGTGCATGTTGGTTCTCCTCTCTGAACCTCTTTCCCCATCTGCAAGTGAGTGTAAGCCACCCACAGGTCTATGTGAGGATGCCCTCCAGGAATCATGGCAAAGTATGCATCCCCACCCCCACAGGGGCCAATAAGGCTGCTCCCCAGCCTTCCCCCACCAACAAAGCTCATACAGGGAGGCAGGAGGAACTGTGGCCATGTCTCGTGAGGCAGGGGTCCCATCCTCAGGGCTTTTTGCCTCAAGGGAATGTCAATGATTTACCCTCAAACTGTGGTCCTTGTGAATCTGGGGAGGGTTTGGTCTCTTCTGGGACTAAGCTGTGACCTCAGACTACAAAGAAAAGGCACTAGCACAGGTTAAAATAATGGCAAACTTTATTGGCATAAATCACAGGAATTGAAATAAGGAAAAGCCAGGTTAAAAGTTTACAGAGAAAAAACTTAAAATCAAATCATCAAATAACCATTGACCCAGAGGGTGGACCCCAGAAACCCTAGTCCTCCAGAGGAGGGGTCTGGGGGAGGTCACTGTAAACAGAGCGATAAGGCCTATGGGTGGAAGTGGAGACGTCAGACCTTTGGAGGGGCCTAGCTGACCTCCCCGGACCTGGCTGCTCCCAGCCCTGCCATGAAGGAGGGACCCTCTTCTGAGACCCCAGGGAACTCAGCATCTGCTACGAGGCTAACAGAGTGGTCTGGATCTTCCTTACTTTTAGACCTGACTGGGCCACTTTCTGCTGACTGGGAGCCCCAGGCCTGCCTGCACCTGTTTCGTCCTTGGGGGGGAGAGCTCTGGGGGCTTCCGATGGCTTCAGCAGGATCCTGTGCCTCTGTACAGAACCCTGTCAGGTGACCTTGCAATAACCTGGGCCCTTTTCCCCAGACCTCCAGTTTCCAGGGAGGGCAGGAAATTGGGGGAAGAGATGCGCCCAGTGGAATCAATAAGACCGATGGTCAAAATCAGGTACCAGCTTTCCTGAGAAGGCAGAAGGAGCCCCAGAGAAGCACTGAGGAGGCGTAGAATGTTCAGTGGGTTCTTTCTGATGCCAAAGAGTTCATAGAGGAGCAGACGCTCCTAATGGTTTGGATAGGAAACAGCACCCCCAAAGTGTACTTTCCCCTTCTCCTCCCTCAGGAACAGGATGGATGAGGTTCGGACTTCTAGGCCCAAAAGGGCAAGATACCCTTAGGCTAGTTTCGGTTAAGAGCTTGCTGGCCTGGGTAGTAAGGAAGGGGTTTCAAAATACAGCAGTTTATAAAACAGTCCTGGTGAGCCGTGAAGTTAAAGAAGGGGAGACTCAGAGCTGCTCCCAGTTCACCTGCTTATGCTAAGAAAAAATAAAATACAAATTGCTTCCCCACCCCAAGCCCTCAGTACAAGGCAAACCCCACGCCACAGCCACTGTCAAGGACCAGTGGTAGTGGATGAGGAGGAGAATACAAAACGGGATGTCTTTAAAATCTCTTCGAAATCATTTTGTAGAGAGAAGTAAAAGCAACTCAGAATATGAATTCAAACCTCAGTGTAGAAATCAGTCGGTACAGTGTCCAGGCACGAGGTGAAACGCCCCACCTCACGCCGTCCCCAGAGACGGAGGAAGTGACTATAAAACATTATTGCTGGAGAGGCCTGTCTCAGTAGAATCAGAGTAGTTATGGGGGGTGGAGGGCAATCGCCCAGGCCTTGGGAGACCGGAAGGGCAGGAGAAGCACAAGGAACCTTTCATGGCCCCTGGGCACTTCAACCCTTGGATGGATGGGTTTATGCTGGCATTGTCTGGAGGGAGTCAGGTGTCCCCCACTATTCTCAGAACAAGGATAATTAGGTCGAGGGGAAAATAAGGATAAAAAGAGACCCCATCTGCCCCTGCCCGCCCTCCCCCTGGCTACGCTGCCAAAATATGAGTAAGAGATGGCTCCAGTGTGGGGTGCTGGCCTGGCCAGGCAGGCTCGTGGGGTGGGGCCTCTAGCCCCCATCTCCAAGGAGGATGAAGAGCTGGCAGCCTGGGGAGAGCTGCAGGAGGTGGGAGGACGCCCAGAGGTTCTGGCAGGTGGGGGAGAACAGCAGGCGGGACCCTTCGTGGCCCTCCTGCCACCCTACACAGCCGAGGACACGGGTTCCAGTTTCAGTCGGGCTTGGCCCTTCACCCCTGGGTGAGGCCTCTGGGTCACAGTAGCAGTTGGGAAGGCTGGGCCAGGGGACAGGGCGGATGGAGTGACGAGGGCGCCTAGCAGAAGAGCTTGAGGAAGCAGTTCTGACAGTAAGGCTTGTCGTTCTGCTCCTTGAAGGTGCCCTTGTTGAGCTGCTTGAGGCAAAAGGCACAGACGAAGTGCTCCGGGTGGAACTTCTTGGCCATGGCGGTGATGCAGCGGCCCGTGATGGGCTTCTGGCAGCCGGAGCACAGCGAGCCGCGCCGCTCGTGGTAGTGCACCTCACAGTAGGGCTGCCCGTCGTGCTCGAAGAAACTGCCGTTGATGAATGGCGTGAAGCATTCCTGCCAGGCGGAAGAGGGGGTGAGGTGGAGGGAAGGGGGCTCAGCCCCGGGCAGAAGACGTCATGGTCACACTCGTGAGGACCCCCACTGACTAAGCATCTCCTACGTGCCAAGGGCTGCACTAAACACCACTGAATTCTCCCAACAGAGGAGGCAACTAAGGCACCAAGTGACGTCATGCAGCTACTACGTTGCACAGACTAGATTCAAACATAGGTCTGACTCCTGGGCATTTAACCAGGAGGCTGTAACGGTGTGCCCCAAAACTCTGGTGCTGAAAAAGGGGTTCCAAGGTCAAACTCTGCATCCTGCTGTGTTTCCCCGAAAACAAGACCTAGCCGGACCATCAGCTCTAATGCGTCTTTTGGAGCAAAAATTAATATAAGGCCCGGTCTTATATTAGGCGTTATGTTATGTTATGTTATCATGTCATGTCATGTTATGTTATGTGTCATGTCATGTCATGTCATGTCATGTCATATAAGGTCTTATATTAAAATAAAACCAGGTCTTATATTAACTTTTGCTCCAAAAGACGCACTAGAGCTGATGGTCCGGCTAGCTCTTATTTTCGGGGAAACACGGTAGATTCCCGTGTGGAGATTTACATGTAGGTATAAAAGACCCTGAAAAGTCCTGCAGTGAATAGTGTTTCCCAAACCCATTTGCTCAGAAGACCCTCGCTGGATCCCTGATCACATCTGTGGGCTCCCATCAGCCCCCCAGATTGCAGTTTGGAAATCAATGCCCATTTCCATGGAGGCTGTTAAATGCTTGCATTATCTCATTTAATTCTCACACGCCCTTCTCCCGAATGTAACCAGTCCCAGAAAACCCCTGGACTTGAAGAAGTGTACCCCCTGCCTGCTTACCCCATTAATAAGCCCAAATGAGGCCACCAAGTTGGATCTTGAGAGCACAGTGAGGGGGGCCCTTCTCTTCCCACTGCCCGCTTCTGGGTGCCTCCAGATGCGGGGGCAGGGGCTCCTTACCCGGCACACAAAGCACTCAGGATGCCAGAGGGTGTTGAGGGCCGAGATGTAGTTCTCCAGGATGGCCCGGGTGCAGCCGCCACACTTGGGCGCAAACATGTCAAAGTAATCCTTCCGGCAGTAGGCCTTGCCGTCTTTCTCGTGGAACCCTAAGGAGTGGGGTTTGGGGGGCAGGGTTAGGCCCTCCAGAGGTGGAGACCCTGGCTCCACCAGCAGCAAAGCCCCACCCCCCAGTGCTCCCAGGGAGCAGCAAGCTAGTCTGCTGGTCTGTACCTTCAGGACCAAAGAAGGCGCCACACTGGGCACAGAAGAAGTGCTCGGGGTGCCACGTCCGATCAAGGGCTGTCACCACTTTCTGTGAAAGCAAAATGTGGGGTCAAGAGCTGAGCTGCCACCCCACTGGACAGATCCTACAACTGAGACTCACAGGCAAGGCTATCCTTCCCACATAACCCCCACCCCTAGCTCCCAGCCAAGGAAAGAGCAAACAGTGCCAAAATGGGGGTCTCTCCTGACTGTGCTCTGAATACCGCTGAGAATTCTGACTTATTAAAGGAGGTGACATGCCAAGCACACTCTCTCTCCTTTAATCCTCACAAGCAGTCAAGGTCATAGGTTCCATTATGACTCTAAGTGAAAAAACTTAGGCTCAGAGAGCCTAGGCATTTCCCTAATGTCACACAGCAGGAGAGGAGAGACTTACCCTCCTCTCCATTTATTTGGGCAGGGCTCCTAACCTCTGGGAGTCTCTGAGGCAGGGAATCTGGGATGGGAGGTGGGAGGAAGGTGGGCTGCCTGACGTGCATTCGGAGGCCATGCCATCAGGGTTGGGTTTGAATCCCAGCCCCCGTTTCCCAGCTTTGTGAGCCTGGGCATGTGATGTGACCTCCCTGAGCCTCAGATGGCACCACCTGCACCCTCCGAGGGTGATGGTGAAGCTGCAATGAGCTAGCGTGCTGCCCCTCCCACCGTGCCCAGGAACTCACATCCAGGATGGGACCGTTACAGTAGTAGCAGCGCGGGGAGAAGAGGTTGTGATAGTCCTTTTCACAGTAGGGCTGTCCGTCCCGCTCAAAGAAGTTCCGGGACCCGATCTCCTCCTGGCAGTGGGTGCAGACGAAATGCTCCGGGTGCCACGTCTTCCCCATGGCAGTCACGACCTGAGGAGGTAAGCAGAATGTGGCTCAACGCCTTGGCCTGCCACGGGGCACCCTTCCTGGAGGAGCAAAGGTCCTCAGGCCCACCTGCCACTCCCTCTTTCCCTGCCAGGCTCTCCCATCACCTGTCCAGCGATGGGCTTCTTGCAGGCCCCACAGACCCCTTTGGCGACCGTGGCAACCCCTAGTTTGTTCAGGTCAGACTGCAGGCTCCCCAGCATGCTGTCTAGCTGACTCCCAGGCTTCGGGGGTCCCCCTGGCGGAGAGCTGCTGCCCGTCTTCCCCTGGGTCATGAACTGTAGAAACAGAGAGGGCAGGTCAGGATTTCTGGGGCTTAGGATGGTGTCTCACAGCATTGTGGCACTGGGGGCTTTCTCCCTCCAGACAGGTGGGTTGATGGAAGCAAAAAGTGCAACCTCCTCCAAGGGGCCTCAAGAGCACTAGAGGTAGGAATGACATCTGCAAGACATGCTGGCGGTCAGAGGGGCTCACGGCACCCCACCAGCCTGACCGAGGCCCGGGAAACATGGCAAGCAGGACACTGAGCCCCCAGCCTTGGCACTGACCCCTCCCTCGTCCTGCCCTTCGGGACTGCTCTGCCTGCCGTTCGGAGGCCAGCCGGCTGCCAGCTCTCCATCCGCTCTTTGTTCCAGGCCCTGGATCTTAGATAGGGGAAGAAACGAGGATAAGAAACTTTTTTTTAATTAAGGAAGAAAAAGAGACCTTGTTATTGGACTACTTCACAAAAGGGAATTTAGAATGAGATAAGAGGATTTATCTCCCCACCCCCACTGGCAATACCAAAATCAGGAGAAAAAGTCTAGAGAAAAACAACCCGGAGAGAGAGGCCCAGGGGGAGAAGAGAGAGAGGCAGGTGAGCCAACCAAAGGCAGGGGACCCAGGAAGGGGAGGAGACTTGGGCCAGACAGCATAGGGGACTTCCAGGTACTGGGCCTGGGGGCTGCAGAGGCAGGGACAGGTACTGGTTTCCCTTCTGGGAATGGCTTCTTCAGCTGGAGCCTGAGGCAGGGCTGAGGGGCAGTGGGAAGAGGCCAGCAGAAGGAAGCCCCACAGGGAAGCCAGACAGCTGATGCCCAAGGTGGGAGTGCAGACAGCACGTTAAACGGGGGTCCAGAGTCAAGGCAAGGTCTAAGGAGGGACTGTGTTAGGTGCTGTGCTGGGTTTGTGGATGGAGGGGAGGAGGGTATGTGTACACGCGTGCAGAGTGGGGACAAGCAGGGCTCGTGCTGGGGCCCCAGGGCCTGCCTGCATCGGGGGGAAGAGCGGGTCCTCGTCGGTCTGACAGCCCACGGATCTCGAAGTGTGGGGCACAGGAGAGGGAGGAGGGGGGCCCTGTGCATCCTCCTGCCGTGGCCCTGCCCCAGCACCCTGGACCTCAGGGGAACCACGAGGGATTGCTGAAGGCCCCAGAGTGGAAGGGGTAGGCAGGCCGGGTAGGGGAGCAGAGCTGCTGGCCGAGGCGTCTCTGTGATGTTGGAGCAAAGGGACAGGAGGAGGAGGAGAAGGCAGAACAGAGAAGGTTCTTCTCAGGGGAATGGGAGAGCCAGGAGGGAAGACAACCTGGAGAGAAGAAAGGAAGGAAAGAGATGAAGAAGACAGAGGAAATATAAGCTCAGCAAGCAGGAGCTGGTAGAGGTGGCATCCCAGGCTCCCCCAGGCCTTCCCACTCTGATACCAAGAATGAGACCAGCCGTACAGGGCCAAGGATACAGGACCCGGCCCTCCCCCCTCCACACACACACACAACCTCCCCTCCGGCCAGCGCTGGGGAAGAATCGGAAGGCCTGCTGACCTGGCCCTGGCCTAGCCCTGGGCATCTCCCCACTACCTTCTCTACCAGCTGCCCCCCAGCCCGCCTCCCTCGCGGCTGCACAGTGATGACGACGCCCTCGGTCATCCAGTCCTCCGTGGAGGCCCCCGCTGCCCTTGCTGCATCCTCCACCTCCGGCTGGATGCCCAGCCGACCCTGCAGCTCTGCGATGAGCCGCTCCTGAGATGGGGTCCTGCTCAGGGTGGCAGGGTCCAGCCGGCGGCGAGGGGAGGGCTCCCGGGACATGGGGTGCGCATGGCCCGTCTCCCGGCTCCTCCTGATCACGGAGCGGATCTGAGGGGGGAGGGGGAAACTGTCACAGTCCCACTCTGGGCTCTGCCAGTGCTGCTCAGTGCACACTCGGGTGCCCCAGGGAGGGAAGGGCAGCACAAAACCACCAGAGAAGAGCCAAGCTGAGGTGCGGTGGAGGCAGGCGGCACAGCACACTCCCTGCACCCAGCACTCACCTCCAAGTCGGCAATGACCTTGGGCAAGACATTTCATTTCCAGGGGCCTCAGCTTGTCCATCTTTGAAATGGGGTTACAGTATTTTCTTGGCTGCCTTACAGGATTATGAGAATTCTTTGAGAGAATGTAAGTGGACATTCTTGAAAGGGCATAGGTTTTTTTCTTTCTTTTTTTGACTTGTAATAAAAAATGCGGTCTTTCCTTCCAAATCTTTTAACCAGTTTTTCATGTTTATATCATAACCTACTAGTTTGTAGTGGTTTTGGTTTTTTGTTTTGTTTTGTTTTTGGAAAGGGCATGAAGTTTTAATCAAGCAAGAAGCAAATAATAACAGTAGCAAATAATAATAATAGTAACGTCAGCCACAGCTTTTTGACGACCGTGTGCTATGCTCTAAGCACGTTCCAGGCATTACCTCATTTAATCCTCTGGACAACCTCGGGGAAAAATGGTCTATTATTACCCCCATTTCAAAGATGAGAAAACTGAGGCTGGTGGGGGTTTGCCCAAGGTCACACAGATATTCAGTTCTACCTGGTCCCAAAGCCCATGCTTTTAACCATTTCACACATATCACCTCAAGCTGCCAGGGGGAGCTCATCTACAGGGAAAAGCCTTAAACAAGCAAGAGGGGGGTTGTCACTAGCAATTCCACTGGCCCCGTGGAGCCCACTGCCGAGTGCTGGTCGTCAGGGACACAGGCCACCATATATTGGGATTTGCTGGCCAAGCAGACATGCGCAGAGTGGGAGGCTGCATGCGGTTAGCCAGGAGTGGCCCACACTCAGGCCCGCCGGGGGCCATGCCCAGCAGCCGTGCGAGCTTGCGCCTGCCTGGCCAGAGGTGGAAATCCTCTCGGTGGCGTTGGGTGTGTCCATGACTATGGCATGTGGAAGCTCCGGCTGCTCCCTCTCGGCCGCGGCAGCAGCTTCAGTAGTGCCCTCTGGTCTCCTGGGGATCTCGGGTCCCTGGCTTGGCCCGACCAGGCTTCCCCTTGTGGATGTCTCTCCACCTAACTGCTCTTCGTCAACTGGGGCAGAGCAGTTGCTCTCCAGCCCCGCTGGCTCTGGCCTTGCCCTCTCCTTCTGCTGTCCACGTTCCTTTGTGAGACTCCAGGTATCTGGGAAGATGGCCTGACGGTCCACAGCCACGACAGCTGGCTCGGTTAACTCCTGGAAGCTGGGTGTAGCTCCGCGGGGAGTCTCAGGCCCAAACGTCTCCAAAGCCCACGGCCGCTCCCACGTGACAGCCACAGCCTCCTCTGGATGCCCACGGTTGGCTGACAGCCCTTGGGGGTCTCTAGGCTCCTGGGAACCTACACACCCAGCTCCGGGTGGAGTGTGGCTGTGGGGAGCCCTGGAACGCTCACTGGTGAGGCTTGTCAGGCTCCGAACTCGAGCCTGACTCGCTGTACCAAATGGCCCCCGAGAATCCTCCACAGAAGGACACCTTGAGTCGGGGGTGTCAGCTGTTACTCCAAGGCCGGCCAAATCAAGCCAGCTGGGGGCCGCAGGAGGTACAAGGCCCTGTCCTTTATCATTAACCGCAACACAGAGGCCCTCCGGGGTGTGACAGTGGCCTCCAGGGGAGGGTTTAGTAGCAGATGGCAAGAAAACAGAGGGCCCAGGAGGAGGAGGAGGAGGAGGAGAAGGAAGTATGTGGTGTGAGGATGGAGCTGAGCTGGGCAGCAGCCCCAGGGAATTCAAGGCCACAGCCGAGGAGCTGGTCTGGAGGAGGAGAAAGACAAAAGGCAGAGGGGAGAGGAGAGAGAGATGGGAGCGGTGAAGAAGGAAGCTCACTGCAAGGGGTGCGCTAGGCCTTAGGGCTCTGAGAGCTACCACCTACACTGACCAGGGTA
This sequence comes from Rhinolophus sinicus, assembly GCF_036562045.2. Lineage (NCBI taxonomy): Eukaryota > Metazoa > Chordata > Mammalia > Chiroptera > Rhinolophidae > Rhinolophus > Rhinolophus sinicus. Next base: position 26,684,191 of record NC_133765.1, on the reverse strand, counting down.
GCTGCAACGCTGAAGCATGATGGCCAACAGGGTTTTCCTGGGCTCCAAGTCCTTGGCCCCCATCAAACCCAGGCAGCAGAAAGCAGCCACTGAGCAAAGCCTGGGAGGCCACCCCCGTCAGAGTAGTAGGACGGAGAAAGGCTAAGGGGAGGTGACCATGAGAGACAGGTGACCAGGGAGGTCAGCCCAGGAACCACCAAGGGAGAGTCAGCCACAGGCAGCTGCTCTGCCCCCTCCAACCTTGGCTCCATGCTCAGCTCGGTCTCTTCCAGACAAACCCAGCTTCCCTATGTCCCTGAAACCTTGCTCTAGGGGCACAGCGAGAACCAGCTCAGCTTCTCACGGGGCATCATGACATGGGCTCTCAGAGAGCATCATCGCACCAAAGGGTGTTCGGGCAAGGCTCCCTTAGGCCAATGCCTGGGTCCAACACACTTGATCCTGACCTTGGCTGCTCAGAACTGCTAGTAGCTCAGCCCCCTCCCCTCAGGCTCGCTCCCACCCCCCACCACGAAACCCCAGCTGAAGAGAGGTTTGGAGGCACCATCAGGGCCAAGAGCACATGGACCACTCGCTCCCCTTCTCAGATTCCCTAAGTCACGCGCCAAAGGTCAACCCACATGGAAGAGTGCAGTCAGCAACTGTTGGAGAGCTCAGTCAATACCAATCCCATGGAGGCACCACATCTTTTCAATAAAACATCTCGGGCCTGGCAGGCCTGGGGAGGCCCGGAAGGGGAGGGGAAGAAGTGCCGCATGCAGGACTGTCCCAGCAGCCCGACAGGTTAGGTTTTCCACAGACAGAACTTGTGGGGACTTAGAGGCCCATGGAGGGAGAAGGGGCCGGACAGGAGCCAGGCAAAGGAGGCCTCTGGATGCAGAAGCCAGAGGCAGAAAGAAAGACGACGTGTTGAGGACAGCCAGCGTGGGAGATGGGGCTCTAGGGCAAATGACCTCTCAGGCACAGAACCCCAAGGCTCACATGGCCCAGCAGAGAATGCCCTCCCCCACCAAGGGCAGCCATCAACACAGGGCCCTTTGTCCCAGCCTCCTGATCCCCTCCCTGGGTGGCTGGGAGCTGAGAGCACCCCGGGGGGAAGGAATGTCCCTGCTGAGCGCTTTCCTGCCTGCCCAGGCTGCAAGGCAGCTCAGTCCCCACCAGCCTGGCCTGGCCCTCCCTCCCCCGCACCCTGGCAAGGCCAAGGCACTGCAGGGTCCCTGGCTTGGGGCAAGGCATCCAAACTGAGGGGCCGAGTTCCAGCTACTCACACTGAGGTACAGGAGGAGGATGGGGGAGACAGAGGGTACGGGGCAGGGAAGAGGGGCCTCCAGGCACCTTAAAATCCGACAGTGAGGCCATCAGCTCATCCAGCTCCCGGGTGGCAGAGGAGGCCGAGATGCGTGTCTGCTGCTGGCTGGAGGTGACTCGCTGAGGACTGCTCATCTCCGCCTGGTTCACAGTGATGGCGGGGCTGCAGGCCAGGCAGGACATCAGTGGGAACCCCAGAGCCGAGCCCCACGCTCCCCCAGAGTGGCCCTCCCCTCCTCAGGGAATCAATGTCAGCTCTAACAGTGGGGTCCTGTCACCCCCAACCACTGGGAAGCCCACCAACTCCCAGTATCTCCTGGGGACCCATCGTTGGGAGGGGGCTGCTGTCAGCCCGGGGGACAGAGCTCCAAGGTGAGTGGATGTGGGAGATGAGAGGGCCGCTCAAACGGCATCCTTCCCAGGAAGATGCCTCTGGCCCTCCAGCCCAAGTTCAAGCTTGCCTGTTAAACAAGCCAGAATACCCCGCGTACCCTCCACAGCTGTGCATGTGTGACTGTCCTAAAGACACGGTCACACTGAGAAGAGCTAACATTTAGAAAGCACTTACCATGTACATCATGTGCTATGAGCCAGAAACCATTCAATGTGCTTTACATTTATGATTGGGTCTCACCCTTATTGAGGCGGGTGGCCTTATCCCCATCACCCCACAGCCCCTAATAACACTTTATAGGTGGAAAAACTAAGGCTTGAGAGATGACACTTAGTAAGGGCAGAGCCAAGGTTTGAACCCTACTGTGTGGCTCCTAAGCTGCAGGCACCCTCAGCGAGCACGATGTGTCTTTCCTAAAGGATGGCAGGCTTACTGAAGGCAGGAACGGAGTCCGTGTAACTCAGCAATACCCGCAGTGCTTGCTGCAGGGCCTGGCAGACAACAGGGACTTGTAGAGGGAAGGAGTGACGAGGGGGCTAAGTGGGCAGATACTGGAGCACGGACACTGGCTGGACGAGGCCTCTCTGCCTGGGCAAGCCCAGAGGACACTCACACAGGGCTGGGCACAGAGCTCTCCAGCTCATCCAGAAGACTCTCCACGCTGGGCCGCACGTCCTCCAAGCCCCGGCCCCCGTTCCGCTTGGGCTTCTCTTTCATCAGGGGCCCAGCTTTGCCACCCAGCAGGCTGTTATTCTCTGGGATGCCATAGTGGGGGCTCAGAGTCCCAGGCAGCAGGGGGCTCGAGTTGGCCTCATCTAGGGAGAGGGCGAGAGAAAGGCTGCTCAAACCTGAGGTCTCTGGGGAGCCAGTAGCCAGCGGGTGGGTCTGGGGATTCTGGCAGGCCCCCGCCCCAGGGACTCAGCCCTACCTGCAGGGAAGCCTGGGGGGTTATGCTGCACAGCGTTCAGTTCCAGCAGCAGGCGGTCAAGTTCAGAAAGGTTGCTGCCCAGGGAGGAGCTCATCACGGTGGGTGAAGGCTCAGTTGACTTTTGCTTGTTGGGGAAGCTTTGAGAGGCAAAGAGAAGACCCCAGTGAGAGACGTTCCCCAGCTTTAGCGACCCCCAAATTCTCCAGAATAAGGTGAAGGGGATAGAGTCTCCCCCCGCAAGAGGGCAGAGAGTGGGGAAGGGATGTGCTAGGAAGAGCGGAGGAAGGAAGTCTTGCCTCAGTTCCCAGCAACTGGGGTGATGTAATAGCTGCTACACGGAGATGTTAGCCCAATGACCCCTGAGGCAGCACAGCCCCTGGCCCTGGCCGCAGCTGCCTCCAGCCCCAGCTGGTCCCTGGAGTTTCCAAGCAGGAGGGACAGGTGCGCAGGCAGGGGCTGGAGCAGTACCTGTAGACGTGCTCTTCTTCACCGGCTCGGGGACATGGAGGGCCGACGCCGTCCTGGGGGATGGAGGCACTGGGCGTTTTGGCACCGGAGCCGTACACAGGCGGCGGGGACTGAGGCTATAGGAAGGAGAGTGCTCTGAGCCTCCCCGAGGAGAGGAAAAGGAACAGCCCGAGTCACCCCCAGGAGGCTGCTGCTCACCAGGGAATTTCCACACTCCGGCTGGAGACAGGTGATTAACACTTGGTCACCGCCCCCCCTCACGAGGTTCCTGGTGGGGACAGCTGGCCCCTCTCCCCTTGCCCTGAGCCCACTCCTCCCCTGGCTCCCCAAGCTGCTGCCAGATAAGCTCCTTTAGCCTCTAGGGGCTACAGCCCCTGCCTCTACCTACCTGCTGGTGGATGAATCGGGAGGCACTGGGCTGCCACTGGTCTAAGGGGTCAAGGATCGTGCCGTTGAGGGCCTCGCTGGATGGGGGTGGAGGGACAGGAGGTGGCACAGCAATCTCCTGGTATGTGTGGTTTCCAGTTGGGTAGGAGTAGGGGGTCTCCTCGGACAAGAACACAGGCCGTTTGGAGATGTGGGAGGTGGTGGACTCCAAGTCCTCCAGCAGGGCGTCTGCAGAGAGAAGGCACGGGCGTGGGTAAGAACCAGGGATCCTGGGAACTAACTCTCCACTGGCAGTGCCCTCCCTGCCTGCATTCAAGTGTTAATGACTTCTGAGCACCTGCCAGGCCCATGGGGAAAAATGACCAGCCTCAGGTCAGGAAGATACCAGCCCAGCCCAGCCTGGCTAAGAACCAGCTCCCACAGCTGACCTCTTATCCCAGCCCCAGACGGAAGTTGCTCTGGAGGCTCCGGGGGCTGCCCGTGGGGCTCTCCTACCTGAGAATCAGGCACCTGTGTTCCCTCCAGACAGGGCTGTGTAGCTGGCTGACTGAGAGTCAGAAATGCCTTCCTGGAACTCAGTGCTCTGACTCCACAGGGCAGGCGGAGAGAATGGGCGGGAGGGGCCCACGTCATGGGGAGGGGCCCAGGCAGTGCCAGGTTCCACTTAATTTCCAAGAGCTTAAGCTTTCTCAGCCCCCAGACTGGAGGGGCTCTGGGGTGGTACTGTCTTCCTGACCAGGTAGAAGCAGAAGCCCAGGCTCCGAGCTCCCGAGCTCCGTCCCAGCTATGGGGTGAGGTGTGTGAGGAGGTGGAGGTGGGGGCGGGGACGAGGCTGGTGCAATGTTCCCTACCCCCTCGGCCAAGGTGGGGGGGTGGGGGGGTGAGGACAGGACTGCTCCATAGGCTGTTTCTGCAGAGCCTGGCAAGCAGCCTGGCCCCAGAGGCTCCAGGGCCCCACCATTCTGCTTTTAACAGCAGCAAGAGAGCGGAATGGCCCTCAAGTGAAAGCTTCCATTACCCTGGCACCGGGCACACAACAGAGGGGCCCTGGATCTCCCTAGTCTCCTGACAAACAGGGTACAGTGAAAGGGGCAGGAGTAGAAAAGCCTGATCTCCCCCTCCCTCCCCTTTCCCCTCACCCCCACCTCCCCCCCACCTCACCCCTCTCCCCCTGGGACCCTCACCAGCCCCACAGCCCAGAGAGCCAGCCCCACATGCCACACCCTCATTCCTGTCGTGCTCACGGGCTTGCTCACTCTCACCTCCCTGGTGACCTGCTGGGGGCTCAGTCCCAGGCCCTTAAGAACCTCAGAAAGCAGTGGCTGCACTTGTTGCCAGGCACTGAGGACACACACAGGGCCGGGCACTTGGCATTCACCGTCTCAGTGAATCCTACCCCTAGAGGTGGGATTCTGATCCTTCCTGTATGGATGGGGGGACCAGCGTGGAGGGTGGTGGGACTCGCCCTACATCACAGAGACAGTGCATTGCAGGATAGCTGGCTCCTCAGAAGCCCCAAATCCCAAAAATCTGCTAAGAGGCTGCTTCCTGTGATCACAAGATGATGCCATATTTCAACAATACAACTTCCTGAATGACGGGCCGGGCTCTGAGAACTGCCATTCTGATCCTTCCTCAGGGCCCCAGCCCCAACCCTACCCCTGCTCGAAAGAAGTAAGTGGGAAGCAAAGCCCTTACCAGGGCCTTGGTCTGTGGGCCCGTACTTTCTCCCAGCTGCCTGCCTGTTCTCCTTCCCCCAAGGGCAGCAATACCTACCCCCAGCACCTACCCAGCTGTGCAAAGGGGAAGCTGGCTCCAACGCGCAGCACAGGTCTCCTAACTTCTGAGGAAGGTCAGTTCATGTGGCCCCCTCCCCCTCCAAGTCCTGTGGAAGAGGTCTGGCTTCCTGTCTCTAATAAACCGGAACTAGAGGGAGTCAGTGTGTCTAGGTAACAGCAGAAAAGGAACCAGTGTCCAGGGCCAATCCCAGGGGCCTCTGCATGGCCACACCTGCTGCCTTGGCTTCGTGCAGTTCCCACTTCCTCTAGGCCCGACCCAGCCAAGGCAGGGTCTCTCCTTCTCCATCATGGGCAGGGCCAGGGGGCTCCCCAGAGCAGGCAACCAGTACAACCCCAGAGCGCTAACAGGAGCAGCTGCCGTGCCTGGACACCCGCCACGTGCCAGTGTTCCCGCCCTCACAACACAAGCACAGATGGTAAAACTGAGGTTCAAAGGTAGTCATACCCCCACACTGCCACAGCGGGTGCAAGGGACACAGCTGGAATCTGAACTTGGGTCTCTTGGTCTCTAAACACTCAACAGAAGACAGATAGTTAACCTTCCCTGTCAAACCCGAGTCAGGGACACCACTGCCCTCTGCATCAAATACCTCCCCCATCGCTCGTGACCTGACTCTAAATCTGGCTTATTGGTTTATAGACTGGCTTCTGGTTTATGGTTCAATGGGCTCTTTTCGACATGGACACATCTGTTGGTCAGAAGGCGCAGTCCTGGGACAGAGAGACAAAAGATCTCAAGTTTTAAGTCCCAGCTGCTCTCTCCATTATCCATGGCCACACAGCCAATCACTTAGCTTCCCTGAGCCTCAGTTTCCTCAGTCAACTGGGGTAGTTGATAGGGGATAGCAGATGCTATAGTGCACATGTGAAGCTGCAAACATCAGATCTTATTTGCTCTGTGAAATTCAGAAAAACATCTTCCTCCAAGGAGCTCAGCGTGAGATGCAAAGTACTGACTTCTCCTAAGTCTTCTGCGGGTAGAGTCTGAGCAAGACACGAAAAGAGTGGCCTTGAATGAAAACGCAAAGTAATACACTAACATTCAAAGTGAAATGTGTGGATGGCAGGGAGAAGGCACATCATTTTCCAAACTTCAGAATGAGAGAGATGAATCCAGAGGAGGCCACACGCAGCCACAGTCTCTGTGGTGTAACTTCCTTCTCGCTCTCTAACCTTAGTCTTTGATCAGTGACTGGACAGGGCTTGGGGTCACTGTCCCCCCAAACCCCATACAAACGCCTCAGAGGAGACAGCCAGAAATATAGGAGGCAGCCACGGAGTACACTCTGAGCACTATGGTGGATTCCTGTGGGTGCAGAGCCTGCTGTCTTCCCACAGGCTGCACAATGGTTACAGGCCAAAGTCTCCTTGCAAGCTCAGCAAACTCCTCCCCTTCCTGAGTAAACAGAGGCGGCAGAGGGAAGCCAGGCACAGAGGACTCCAGTTGCAGGCAGTGCCCCATGGGGAGGGGTCCCGCAGTTTTCAGCTATGGCTACTGCCTGGCACCCAGCTCTAAATACCCTCGGGGCAGGCTCCGAAATTCCTTCTACTCAAAGAAGATGTCAGAGAATGTGGGGCCCACTGGAACACAGAAGCAGTGTCAGGAGTAGTCAGGGCTGCTCATTCAGGCTAAGGAAGGCTTCAAACTTCCTCAGCACCTCTCCAGGCCTGAGGCCATCCGGATGAGTCAGAGCCACCAGGACTGTCCCAGTCATGCTGCAGAAGGAAGCTCTCCCTGGGGTTTCCAAGCCCCTTTCCGGAGGAAACCACACTAGACTCTGAAAGCTTTTACCTCTCTGGGCGTTCAGAATCAGGCCCTGGAACTTCCCAGGCCCTGAAGAGGGGTTCTCCTCTGCAAACTGGGGCGAAAGGGGATGACGGCACTGAGTGCAAAATCTCCAAACCACCAAGGAGCAAAGGCCACTCAGCTACGCCCTGGTGACGAAGGGGTGTGGACCTTCCGCAGCTTCCCGCCAGAGGGCGCCATCGGTTCGCAGGCTCCCAGCCCCGGGGGGAGTAACCGAAGGTAACCTCACGCCATCACAGAATTTCTGGCTGGCGAAGACCCGGGAGCCCCACTGCCACCAATGCACTGGGTAAGTTTCAATGCGAGAAGCTCCGCTAAGCTGGAGGGACAGAGCAGGCTCGGAGGAGGAGCACGAGACCACCTAGGTGCCAAGCCTCCAGCCCGTGCCTGTTAACACACTATGATTTGAAGGGGCGACCCAAAAGTGACGCAGCCCGCGGGGCTTCGGAGACCCACAGGACGGACGCCCTGGCCGTCAGCGTCCCCTCCGCATATGCAACACCAGCAGGTGCCCCATCCCCACCCCGCGGCTGGAGCCACGCTCAGAGCAGCAGGGCTTCGTGCCGGGAGGCGGCCCCAGGGCAGGCGACTGGGCGGCACGGCGCACTGGGGCCAGGCGGAGACGGAGACGTAGAGGCCTTTCCCTGGCCCCATCCACTGAGCCAAGGAGTATATTCCTGAGAACGGGGTGGGAGCCACCGGGTCTGCAACCCCCCAGGGGTTTAAGACATAGGAGTTGGTCTTGCTGCCCCTGGAGGGAGGGGACGTAGAGGCCAGTCTGTCCGCATTCCAGGGCTACCGCATTCCAGGGCTAATAAGCAGCTGCCCCACCCCCTCATGCTCCCCAGGTAGGAGATGCCCCCCAGACTGTGGCTCTGGGGACCTAGGCTGACCCACTGACACATGGCACCCAATACGGTAAAGAGAATCTATGAACCCTTTTTCTACCTCCACCCCCAACTACAGTATAAAAACAAGTCATCAGGGCTCTTTCACGAGACTGGTTTCTTCCTGCCACCCCAGCCACTTCTCAGTACGAGATAAAGACTGTCAAGACCAGAGGCCTAATGCTGAATAGACGCCAAGAGTGTCAGATAAAGGCCCATCCAGGATCCCTCAAGTGTACGGGGTGGGGGTGGGGGGCAGGAGGACCCAGAGCCATTCACGCCTCCCAGGCTCTAAGCACACTAGCGGGTAGAACTCACACAGGGGGACTCTGAGTCACTGCTCAGTGGCCGGATTGCTCATCCAGGCTGATTAACTGCTCTGTGCCTCAGTTTTCTTGTCTTTTGGATGGGAATTCCATCCCCTTACAGGAATAAGGATTACATGAGAAAATGCATATACACAGTGTTTGCTTAGCACAGTCCCTGGAATAGAGCACATGCTCAGTACACGGCAGTGATTAGCCCTGGAGGTGAAAGAGAAAGTGCCTCGCGATCCCATCCCACTCCTGGAGGCAAAGGATGCTGCAATTCAGGATTAGCAGTTAGCGGCACCATTCTGGGGACAACAAAGTCACCCCATAGAAGCCTCCCCAGCAGGTCTCCATGGATGAGGACAGGTAAATGTGGGGCATCATTGAGTCCCAGAGTCCACGCTGCCATTCCCACCCCAGCGCTGGGCCCCTCGTCACTCTTCCACCTGGCAGCCCCAGCAGAACTAGAAGAGATGGGGTCCTCTGGTCATCGGGAAGACCCACCTCGACAGGTCTAGGACAGGCGCACAGTAAGAACAAGATAGTTTCAAGACCTGGTCACCCATCTTCTTTCTGCAAGCCAATTTAACTCAGCTCTCATTGCCCCAAGCAAAGGATGGCAGTTTCCTTAGCAGCTGACAAGCAGAAGGAAAGAGCAGCAAACAAGCACCCCGAAAGCTCCAGCACAGGCAGCTAGGGACTGTCAGAGCACAGGGCTTTCCCAAAAGTCCAGGGCCAGCTGTCCATCCCTGCCATTTAATACGAGACCTGGACTCGCAGAGATAGCACCGGCTCAGCAAGTCTCTTCCCCACGAGTCCTGGAGAGGCTCAGCCTTACAGCCTGTCTATCCTGCTGGGCTCAGAACTCTGAGTAAGGGAAGTTTGGGGGCCCCCTGCTGAGCACCTGCTGGGCTTTGGTGTCAGAGAAGCTGCCCGGCCTCCTTAAGGCTGCCTGAGCCCAGGGACATAAGCAGTGAGTGGGGCTGGGCCTTCCTAAGGAAGGAGCTATGTAAACAGCAGGACCAGTGCCTGCAGATGGTCTCATCTCAGCCCCTTTGCTGAAACTCTTCCAGATTAGGAAGGAAAGCAGAACAAAAAGGCGCGTCTCCCCTCCCCCAGCCCTGAGCACAAGAGCAGAGGTAATCTAATCCCCAGCAGCGGGGTACTTTTGCTCAGTGAGTAACTCCCCAGGAATGGGGAGCTGGGTATATTTATCCTGATAACTGTCCTTGGAGGGAAGGCAGATTTGTGACCAGTAAGGACCAATCTACAATTAGGCCAGATCTGCTCTGCCCCAACATAGCCCAGGGATCCAGGGCCTGGACACTGACTAGGAACTCAATCTCCTAAAGGGGCCTTCCCTGCCAATCTGGATTCTTGTCAGCTGACTGTCTCCTCTCCAAGAATTCAGCTCTAGAGAGCAGGGGCCTTGTCTTGCTGGATTCCACATCCCCAGCAGCTGGAATGAATAGCTGACTGACAGAGGGACCACGAGGAAGAGGAAGACGGGCAAGGAGCAGTGAGCAGACAAAACAGCCAGGCTCAGCCTGCTAGATGCCCATCAATGGGTCCTACACCTAGGGTCGTCGTCTCTCTCTGCGGAGTGGGCAGAACCCAATTTGTCCTTATTCTAGTAGCAAGCTCTGAGGAGATAATACAATTTCGGCTGAAATTTAGATAGCACCTTTGAGCTCTTCGGAATTTGTCTAAATCTAAGATATTGCCATTATCTGACTCCCGGACAGGAACTGCCCTCCCTAAGGGGCTGGATGAGAACCGATCAATACTGTACTGTCACCTAAATATTTAATAACCGTGCCTGGAGGTTATGAAGACTCAGCCACCTTTCTCCTTGGCTGACTCATGCCTCACTCAACAGGAACTGCCATTCTACTCTCATAGCCCTGAAGGAAGTGTGGGCTGGGGTGACACACAGGAAACCAGGGGAGAAGGCCGACTCTTCCCATCTACTGCCGGGAGAGGTGGGAGAGGTGGGAGGTGGCCCGTTTCTTCCCTGGGCTTCCCACAGGCCATGGGAGGGTGGTTTCCTGTCTGCTGAGGAGCCCTTTATTGCAGGGCTGACACGTAAAGTGTGCCGACAGGTTCGCTTTCTTTATTGGGTGCCTGGCTTGCGCCCAAGGTCACAGAGCACAAGTAACCAGAGACTTGAGAGAATAAAGGCGGAAAGGCAACTCCAGAGGTCACCCTGAGCACCAGACAGAAACCCAACCACGCCAGGCCCCATCTGCACCAGGCACCCACCCAGGGGCCCCGCTGATCATCAGCCTTCCCCATCTGATGGGGCTCCGGGAGCTTAAGCAACAGCAGGTGCGAGGAGCTCCCCAGGTTTACTCTGCACACCTCCAGCCCCCCATAGGCACAGGAGCAGGTCCAGGCTGGCCGGCCAGCAGAGTCTCTTTTCTACTGTAAATGATTCTCTGTCCAGGGTCAGCGGCTCAGCCCTCCCCCACTGGTCCCAGAACACCACTGGAAGCATTTCATCGGTCAGATTCATCCACCTCGTCAGGTCACTCAAAGACTATAGACTTTTTAAGGTCAAGTCTATAGGGCCTATCTCCAGTCCCATCCCACAGTCCCTTCAATGGGTAAAGCACCGATTTACACACAAAAAGACAGCCTGGAACCCAGGAGGCTCAGGTACTGGAAATTTTCTCAGCTCTTGCAAATCCATCCAATCCATCCCTGCATCTAAGTTTTTTGAGGCGAGTTGGTCTGTTGCAGAGCAGGGCGGCTCCTTGGGCCTCTCACCCCTGCTAATCACCAACAGAGGTTAGGAGGGGCTCAGAAGTGAGTCATCTGCCCTACAGAGAGAGATTGGGACAGAAAGTTCAAAAGTTTGCCTGTTTCAGGAATGAGCTGTAGTCTTTCCATGATGTTTGTGGATTTCACAGTACTAGTTACCCACTCTGTGCCAGTCAGGTTCTGACCAATGAACACAGCCCAAGGTGGCCACAGAACAGGTCAGTGCTTCCCGGTCGCAGGCAGCAGGGTCACTGCCCTAACTCAGCTCTCTGACCTGCCTTTCCCCGTTCTCCTATAGCACCTCTTCTAGCTCCCACATTTCACTCGTCACCAAGTCGCATCAATTCTTCCTTCCCGGGGCCTCTCCCCATCACTTTCCTCCCTTTCTTTTCATCACAGGAAGCCAACAACCTCGATGAGCGCGTTCGGATCCATGCTCAGCCCTTTCTCAACTCCACCCGCAGCATCCTGCTCTGGGCTGTCCCACTCCGACCCTGTAGGCAGACACCAGCAGTGTGACTGCCTCGGAACCCCACCTATGTGTGTGCATCCACATGACTCTCACCTCTCCCCCTGAGCTGCACGCCCTCTGTGGACAGACACCGCCTTCCCCTCGCCGGATCCCCGGCATCAGCACCTCCGTGGCCTCCCGTACAGTGAGTGGATGTGAGCCAAGCAAGGAGGACTCACAGAACTCAGCCACAAATCGCCCTCTCTGCCTATGGGATAAGATCAGACCCCTGGTCTTGAGCTTCTCAGAATATGGCCCCAAACTAGCCCTTACCCCCCCTTCCTCGGCCCCCGCACTGCAACCTGACTCTCCAACCAAACTGGGCCGCGCTACCCTTTCCCAGCCGTGTGCCGGGAGTACAACAGAGCTGTATATTCATAATACTGAACGTGCTGGCCCCCCATCTCCTGCAGAGCTATCCATACCCCCAGGGGACAGATGGAGGCCAAGGGCGCAGAAACGACCTCAGGATCAACCCAGAACACCTTCTGAGGATCAAATTTACTCAGGAGCAAGTAACTCTAACCACTGCCTTAAATTAAAACAAGCAAGGCTAATTTAATTGTTAAAACAAGCGTGGTTATGGAGTCAAATGCAAAAAGCAAATGAATTGTAAGATAAGAAGTGAGGCTTCAAAGAGACTTTTTGCACATGCACTTGGGGACTCTGGGGAACAATTTTAAGAAGCACCACAAAGCCACCCTTGTCCATACCAGATTTGGCAGCTCTGGTGGTGCTGGGAGCTGGGATGGGAACATAGCTATATCCCCTTCTGGCGTTCCAGGCTGCATGGCAGTGTGGCAGAGTGGCAAGAACCCGCCTCCAAGTAGTCAGGCAGACAAGTTCAAGTCCACCACTTACTAGCTTGGGGTGGCAATTTACTGGACCATTCTGGGCTTCAGTTACTCAGACACGCCATAGAGCACACAGTGAGTAATCAATGAAAAAGTGCGAAAGCCACCAGGAAGGCTAGGGAGAATCTCCTCTGCCCTCCCACTGTGACACAGATGAGACACTGGGTAAATAAATCCACATCACTGATTTTTATCTCCCTTAAGAACAGGAGGGGGAGGAGGTGGAGCCAGGAACTGCAGCCAGGAATCTTGGGAGCTGTGACAGGCCCGTCACTATCTTGGGCCTCCTTGCTGAGCAAACCACTGACCTCACTCCTCCCTGCCTCAGGTTCATTCCAAGTCCTCCTCGGAGAACATCAACTGAGTCCAGATGCCTCCAACTCACTCCCTAGCAAGGACAGGGGCAAGAGAGAGAAGTGTCAGGGCTCCACTGCCTGCCGGGAAGTCACAGCTGTCTGAGAGTCCTGTGGCTTTGAACCTGGAATGGGGACAACAGCAGAAGCTTCCCAAGCTCCACGTTAGCTCTCAGTTTCTGACCTCCCAGGGGAGCACACCCAGGAAAAAGCAGCCTCTGCTTCTGCCAGTAAGGTTCTGAGCCCAGCACAATGCTATGAAGGGACCCAAAGATAGGGCTGCGTGGCCAGAAAGCTCAGACAGGGGAAGGGAAGAAGAGGAAAATAATCCTCATTAAGCATCTACTAGGATCCTGGCTTCACACCCCCATTTTACAGACAAGCACAGAGGCTCAGGGATGTCCGATGAGAACGCATTGCAGGCAGGCCGAGTGCCCCTCGAGGACAGCTCTGCCTGGCTGCAGAACTCATCCACGTTCTTTCCATGACACCCCACTGGGAGAGGCTGTCAGCAGCTGTCTCTCATTCTGCCTGTCACCACTGTCCAGCTTCCAAAGCATAAGTCCCCGGAGCCCCTGGAGCAATCCAAGAAGGCTGGCCGCTGGGGTGCTATTCCCCCACGGTCTGCTGCACCACTACCTCCGGGCCCTTCTTCTCGGCCTCCTTCCTTTCCTCCCTCCTTCTCTCCTTCACCCTCAGCCCGAGGCAGAGTCCTGACCCACTGAGGAGCCCCTAATGGTGGCACGGGGAGCTCAAGAATTCAGAGAAGGCTGGAGCCCCATGGTCCAGCTAACTTGCTGCCGTACAGGTCAGCCTGCACGAGTGGTCCCTTCCTGTGTCACAGGGCCAGCGGCCTCATCTGAACAGCATGATGCAAGACAGGGCTGTCCCAGGCACTGACCTCTACTCTCGCTCACTGCCAGGCAGCCTTCTTATCTGGAAAAGGGAGGAGCCTGGGCACAAACAGATCAGTGGCAGTTGGCACCCTCAGAAACAGGAAGGGGAGGCAGGAGAATCATCAGGAGACAGATGGTGGTCAGGGCTCCAGGGAAAGCACCCAACAGCCTAGGGACAAAGCGAATCTCAAGCCTGATGTGTAATCCGTCAGCCGTGAGGTATGCCACCACCAGTCCCTGGCTAGAAATCATAAAGTACTGACATTTGTAACGTATTTGCTTTTAATTTTAGGAAACAGACTGAAGCAAGCTCAAGATTACCCAGGACCATCAGCCCCGCCCACGTGTGTTTCAGTATGACAGAAAGAGCTAGGAAGTGCACAGAACCCCAAGTGTGCCCTCACGGATGGGCAGCGCATGGTCCTTAGCTGCCACAAGTGTCATCTGTAGGGTACGTCACTGCGGAACGTAGATTGGAACCACTACTAGCTGAGATAATCAGAGCTCTGAGAAGTGGCACATTGGAGAGGAAAAGAGCCAGGGCCAGCTGTCCTCTGCATCCCCCAGGTGACCCTCAATGACATTTTCATTTCCCTGGAGGCATCCATACCACCCTTCTTGGTCTCACAGGTTTTGGAAGCCATCTGCTCAGCTCTGGGCAAGACAAAGTTCTGGGGCCACTTGACAGTTGGTGTCATGACTGACTGCCGGCACCTCCGGAGTCGGGACGGTCTAGGGGCATACGCACAGGAGCTCCAACTCCTGTCCCAGTCCGCCCAAGCTCCCCACGCTCATCCCCATGCAGGTGGGCCGCTGGCCTGACCTGACCGGAGGCCCTGGTGGGATGGCGTCACTGACCTACAAAGGAGGGAAATGCTTCAGCCATCGTCCCGAGGACACCAATTTCTCTGCAAGCCCAGACCCTTGCCTACTCTCCGCACTGGGAAACCGGCCTCTTCCTGGACAGGGAGGAAGAAGATGGAGGCTGTAGTCCTCACAGCCTTGAGTAACCAGAGTCATACTGGGAAAGCACAAGAAGAAAAAGGGAGGAAAAAGGTGACTTTCCTGAAAAAAGCATCTAGGGAGACCTCTGGGCTGTCAGTCTCGCTGGCAGGGCTCACATGTAAGGACGTCAAGGTGCAGAGGAGGACAAGGTGGGAACAGGACGAAAACAAGACCCTCTAGTCCGCCTGCAAGAAGCCTACCAACCCCAGAGCTGAGGCAGAGAGCCAAGCAGATGGCAAGCCTCAGGGGAGAACTGAGTGAGTGGTCTGTGCCCCGGGCTCATGCGTAGAGAGGGTCCCCAGGTTCCAGCTTGGCTTGGTTTGGCTTGAAGTGGCCTAGTGTGGCCGGCCTCCCTCCCCTACGCACAGCTGGTTACACCAGGAGACTGATGGGGCCAGGAAGGTGTCCACCTTAGCCCTGATTTGGATTTTATTGGAGGAGACACTCTAGGGCTCTGGGAATCCACCCCAGCAGAGCAAGGAAATATGGCAAGAGCAATGCCCAGCCATAATGCCGAAACATCACATAGAAGCCCCCAATGTACACACCTGGAGAATTCCAGAAGTCTGTATGGAAGATGGATTTTGAACTATAGGGACTGTCTTCTAATAGAAGCAACATTCTGAGGGGGAGATTTGGGTGAGTTCCACTGGACGCTAGGTTCTGCAGTGTTTTCACAGAACGCTTTCGCACTCTGGGGGGCCAAGGAGGGCCACTGGGGTGGGGGGCAGGCCAGCATAACTCAGGAGCACTGAACCCCATCACTCCACACTCACAGTGCCTACTTTGTGGCCAGCAGTGTGCTGTGCACTGAGGGGTACAGCTGCCCGAAACTTCCCAGGAGCAGACGGGACTAGAAATCCTGTGCTCTGTCCCGGAACAGCTGTATGAAATACCGGGGAGCCTGGGGTTAACTGGGCAACCTCCGATCTGAACAAAACCGCCAGCTGGGGTGGCTGCCTCTCCTCCTGTCGCTCTCTACATCCAGACAGGAAGTGGTCACCAAGGAAGTCAGTGAGCTGATCAAGTGCTACCTGCTGCTGCCCTTTCTGACACCACTTCTTTCTCCTCTTTAAAAGTGGAGGTCTCGGTCCCCACCCACTCTTCCTTGACCCCCACTGTGATGTCTCCCTCTGTGGGCTGTCCCTTGGGAGGCGCTGCCTACAAGCAAAGGGTGCCTGGCCCCCTCCACTGTCTTACCCCTCACCTGGATGAGGCAGGAGCTGGGAGGAAAGGAGTCAAATCTCACTATGAACAATGACTCCTGTTTCCGACTGACAGGAACAAATTTCAAAAACAGGCCCAAAGAGCGGCCACGGCACTCTCCCCTAGTGTGCGGGTCTTCCCAGAGGCCTCACCACCCTTAGTACCCACGGCAGGTCAGTGTGGGGCGGCAGACAGCAGGAAGTACCGGCACCCTCCAGAGGCATCCCGGGGAGCTGGTGGCCGAGCCCAGACTGCTCAGGCCGCTGAACGTGGATGGCCAAGCACACATTTTGTCCTCCCTTCTGTCCGATTCTACAGTTCCTTAACTTTCCACCCCTATCCATCTTTTTGGTGAAACACGAATTGTAAATTGACCAAGGGTTGGCCCAGGTCAATTTTCCAACATCACTTTTAGCAATGAATTCTGATTCTTCTTCCAGGGGGATCCGAGAGGCAGCAGGACCAGGGGTGGGGGTGAAGGGAGGCAAGAGAGAATACGGCAGAGGTCACCAGCAGGAGGCCTGCAGGTTGAACCCCACCCCCCGCACGGATGTGTTTGTGCTTTTTAAGAAATCAGAATTAGTCTTAAGAGATCAAGAGATTGCACACGAAAGCCAGGATTTCTGTCTTCCCAGGAGTAGTCGGGGGAGCTAGCAATACTGGTCTGCTTCTCTGCAGGGTAAGCTTGGAATCCAGGTCCCTTTCCTTCTTGGCCCACTTCATCTATTCACAACCCCTGCCCGGCCTCAGCAGGTACGTGAGTTTGCAACATAATGTGGCACAGGCTTTTCACTTGAACACCTTGGGTTCAAACCCCAATCTGCCACTTGCTAACACTGCAGTTCTCTGAGCTCACTTCGCTCATCTATAGAACAGTGGAGACGGTGGGATTCCCAAGGCTTGCTCAACCAGCTGGAACAACAAGTAAGATAATAAACATAAAGCAGGCCGAGCCTATCACAAGCACACATATCACTAATGCCTCCCTCACCAAGTGACACCAGGTGACAGACGGGGGCTGAGTGGCTGTCCCACCCACAAAGCTGACATCCCTGACTCCCCCACCTGAGCAGGTGCAAAAGAAGCACAAGCCAGAAGCAACTGCAGAGAAAGTGCTCTGAAAGGTGTCAGGTGGGCCGCCCCACTCTGCCACCTGCCCCCCCACCCCCCCAGCTCCATTTGTTAACACACCAGAGTGAGATCACTGGCCTCTGCCCACAAGGAGATCTTGGGTAGAAAGATGAGAGGCTGTGCAGGACCCAACCAAAACTCATCCCTCTCCCCTGCTTCAAAGCCATCCCCAAGTTCAAAGACGCGCCAAATGGGAGCATCCAGGGGCCCTTATGCTCAGGGCATGGGGAGCTCAGGACACAAAGTCACAGGGAGGACAGGCACAGTTGTCCCTCCTGGAGTCCGGTCCAAAGGCCAGCCTCCTAGCCCCACAGTGCCACCTGCTCTGACAAGTCGAGCTCCAAGGAAGGGGTCCAGGGGTGACCCAAGGTAGTCCTTGCTGCACTCGCCCATCTGAGCTCTCTAACTCTTAACTTGGCCAGAGGGTTCAGCCTTTGTGGAAGCACTGAGCTGGGCTGCCCTGGATTTACTCCAGAGGCCGAGTGTCGGGCATGACAAGCGCCCACTTGCTTGGTGTGGCCTGTACACGGCCACACAATCCCCCCTCCCTCTGCTGACTCAGTTCCGCTCCCCACCCAAGGGCAAAAAGACTCCTCATCCCCATTTCCAGGGCAAAGGAGCTCAGCCGTACACCAGAGGTCTGAACCTGGCCTCCATGGATGACCCTCCAGGGCAGGGGTGTCCAAACTGTGGCCCGCGGGCCAACTGCGGCCCATGATCCATTGTTAATTGGCCCGCAGCAAATTCCAGAAATATATTTAGTTTACTTAAATAAACCAGGTGAGGCAATACGTACTTCACCTCGAGTGAGTGGCCCGGCTGTTTGTGTATTTTACCGCATATGGCCCTTGGTGAAAAACGTTGAAAAAAATTTGGACACCCCTGCTCTAGGGGCTATGTGGGCTGCCTGAGACTCCACACAAAATGTCGTGCACGTGTCCCCATAGCACCGCTCTGGGGAGACGGGTCATAGTGCTCAGGGTCCAGAGGGATTGTGACGGTGCACAGGTGAGACCACTGCCGGGACAATAGCTGGCAGTGGCCAGCCTGCCCCTCTCCACTCACTGCTGGGTCCTCTGACAACAAGTCTGATCATGGGGCTGAAGCAGCCTCATTGTTGCCTCAATCCCAGGTGAATGAAATTTCTGGAATGAGCCCTGCTGGGCACTGCCCCAGGCACCAGGCAGCACATACACTCCTCTCCAACAAAGCTACCACCTTTGCAGGAGGCACAAACCGTGTGGGTCACTTGGGTCCCCAAGGCCAACTTGGAAAAGGGTGAGTGCTGCACCCCGGGACCTGTCCAGCTGCGTCCTCCGGCCCTTCCATCCCTCTCTCGGGTGCCCGTGACGGCCCTGACAGCACTGGGCACAGGCGCTGTGCTGGGCACGAGGGAGACAAACATAGTGTCTGTCTCCAGGGAGCACTAACTGGTGGGAGACTGTCATAATCAGGTCAGGGGGAGAAGAAAGGAGGGCTTTCTGGGCAGGGTAAGAAGCAGAGGCAGAGGTGTGAAGCAGACAGAGGGGCTGGAATTCAGGGTACAAGTCCCGGCTTGGTGGGAGAGGAGTCAAGGACCCGGGCCTGCTGTGGAGTCTGGACTTACAAGGGCAAAGCCCGGAAGACTCTCAGCAGGAATGGCAGGACCGGGCTTGCGTGTTGGCTCAGGCAGGCAGCATGTACCGAGAGACACGAGGGAGATGGGGTTTGGCTGGAGGGAGACCAAGAACTGCAATGCTCTGAATAAAACGAGGTAAGATCAAGACCTGGTCATGGAGTCGCTGTGGGGAAAGCGGGAGGAGCGCAGGATGCCTCTCACGTTTGTTTCCTGCGGGAGGACGGAAGTGCCACCAGATGAGATAAGAGAAGACAGGCGCAGGAGCTGGACACCCAGTGCATGGGACGGTCAGGGTGGCAAGGGCAGCGAGGGAGGTCAGGCCGAGCCACAGGGCTACCAGAGCCAGGGCCTGCTTTCTCTTCCCCTGGTCATGTCACCTATGAATCTCTCAGGGGCCCAGAACGCAGCGGTTTGGGAAATAATGCAGGGTTGTCGCTGCAGTCTGCTCTTCCTCTGAAAACAAGTAGTTCTCCCAGCCCAGCCTTGAGGGAGCTGTAAACTGCATGCTGCCAGCTCCCCAAATTCTCAGAGTGCCCAAATTACCAAGGGTTCCCTCCCTCTGCCCCTGCCCTTGTGGTGCTGAAGGCCACCCACCCCCGACAGCCCCTCAGGAAGAGGGGCGAGGCCAAGCCCCTTATCACAGGAACCAGGTGCTTCCTGCGCATGAGCACGGGGGCTTACCACGGGCCCGGCAGGTCCAGGATGCAATCTCAGGCCCCAAAGTCTCGTGGAAATGCCCCTCAGAACTGGCCCAGGGCCCCACCTTGCTGAGCCCAGGAAGAGTTTGCACAGACTGAGCCTAGTATTTGACTGGAGGATAACAGAAGCCCCAGAGGGCATCCCCACCTCAGCTGTCACACCCAGGCCACCCCAAAAGGTCATCCCACTGAGGAAGCAAAGGCTAGTGACTGTCCCTGGCCTCGTGGCTCAGGCTGAGTTTGACTGTTTGTAAGATCCAATTGGGAAGACACAGGGTGCGAATCACAGCCAATGAGCTTAGTGCGTGTACACACGCGCACGCGCACACACAACAGCCTCCTCTCCAGGCCTCTGCATGTACCGTTCCCTCTGCTTAGACCACCCTCCTGTCTTCTTTAACAAGCCAAATCATTTCTTATCCCTTCAGACTCCACACAGTTCGTTTCCTCTTCTGCAATGCGAGGATAAAAAGATCTTCCTTGCCTACCTACAAAAAAAAAGGAATGCGTAGTTTTTATGCTGGGGGGGCCTCTTCTGTAAGAGAATCGCAAATCTTACCAGGGAAATCTTTATTATCTAAGTAAAGGATGAAGGTTGAGGGCTTTCTCTGTGCCAAGCTTCCAATTAAAATAATTGCAATAATTGAAATAACTGCACAACAGAGTCAGGTTAGGGTGCATTTCCTCCAGGAAGTCCTCCCTGACCATATTCCCTGCACAGGGTTCAAGACCCCTCTCCTTTGAGTTCCCAAAGTACTGTGCACTTCCTGAGACCTCATCTCAACCAGGTAGGACTTGTCTGCCTAAGCGGACCACCAGCGAGCGACAGCTCAGCAAGGGCAGAAAACGCGCGTTATCTACCTTCACCTCCTCGCGCAGGGCAGCGCCCAGCATATATGAGGTGCTCTGTGGACGACTGCTGAGCGAATGAATGAATGACACCCACTCCCCCACCACCCGCCAAGCCCACGTGCTACAGAGATCTGCCCCATCGCTTCAGTCCACGCCACTTCCAGCCTCTGAGTGCTCACCACCACGTGCAAAGCACGATGGAGAGCAACACATGCACAGAGGGCCCAAGCCCTCCCTACTCTTCTGACCCAGGCAATTCCCCTCGACTGTGATCTAGTTACCACTACCCCTCCCCAGCAGGCACCACTCCTACCCTTAAAAAAAAAAAAAATCAAAGGAACACTCCGTAAGGTTTTGTGGCCAAGGCATAGCAGCCCCTTGTGGGTACTTAAGGTTTAAACTCACTGTGTGGCCTATCTGGCTTCCTCTGTGGGTGGGGGAGGGCAAGTCCGTGAGGTGGGCTGGGCTCACAGGAGGGAGTCTGGGTCCCAGGCAGAGTCAGGACCTGGGACTGCGTGGCTGGAGGAGGCAGAGCAACAGGACAAGAAGGAACAGGGACATGGCAGCCCCAACATCCTGCCCATCTCATCTTGTCACACCTCTCCCCATGGGGAAGAGGAGACAGGAGTCGCAAGGCGGAATGTGCAGAGTTTCTGACACGTGCACTCCTGGAATGTGTTAGCAGCACCAGCCGTGGGGCTCCGGAGCTGGGAGTGGCTGATAGCAGCACTGATTCTCCTGACTAAGCTGCACATCAGACAAAGCGAACCACAAAGCACGCCCTGAAGACTAGCGGTGCTGAGGGAAGCTCCACGCGGGGAACACCAGCCAGGGGAAAGAGGAAGACACGTTTTTGGAAGAGAAACTGAAAGAGAAGAAGGGGAAAAAAGGATGCTTTGCAAACATTTTGTTGTTGTCCATGTCTTGAGACTTTAAAAGGCCGTTTTTACAAAGGAACAAAAAGTGCCAGAAATAGTAAATTTGTGGGTAAATATAAAAGACCAACAACATAGTGTGGGTTTTTATGATATATGTAGACATAAAATTTATGACCAAAATGACACCAAAGACCACAGGGAGAAATGGAAATATACTGTTGTAAGATTCTTACATTATACATGAAATACTACAATATGATTTGAAGGTAGACTGCGATAAATTAAACTGTAACCCGCACAGCAACCACTAAAAGAGTAAACCAATGAAGTATAGCTAAGTAAGCCAAAAGTGGAGATAAAGTGGAATCCTACAAAATGTTCAGTGGCTCCAAAAGAAGGCAGGAAAAGAAAAAAGAATATAGAACAGATGCACAAATAGAAATCAAATTTTAACATGGTAGACAAACTCAATCAGACTGATAATTA
Source organism: Rhinolophus sinicus (assembly GCF_036562045.2). Taxonomy (NCBI): domain Eukaryota; kingdom Metazoa; phylum Chordata; class Mammalia; order Chiroptera; family Rhinolophidae; genus Rhinolophus; species Rhinolophus sinicus. The sequence continues at coordinate 26,662,651 of NC_133765.1, read as the reverse complement.
CCTTAAATGTTAAAACGGCTATACACTCCAATTAAAAGGAAGAGCTTGCCAGACTGGATAAAAATGCAAGATTCAATCCATGCTGTTTAGAAGAAATACTTTAAACATAAAGACACAGATAGACAGCTCCTACTGGTGTGATACATGTAAAACGAGAAAGAAAAATAAACCACGCTAATGCTAATATTAATATTAATAAAAGTCGGGAGTGGTTCTGTTAATAGCAGACAAGGCAGACCTCCAGACAGGAGGATATTACCAGAGAGAAAGAGGGACACTTCGTGATGCTAAAAAGGTCAAGACGTAGTATCCTAAACACATATACATCCAATAACACAGCTTCAAACAAGATGAAGCAAAAACAGACAGAACAGAAAGGAAAAAGAAACAAATCCACAGTTGTAGCTGGAGATTTGGGGGGGGAAAAGCCAGAGGAAGATATACGCAAATAACCTGCAAGTTAAAGAACAGCAGGACAGAGAGGGCGAACCAAGTGCCGGTCTGAGGAACACGAGGGACCCCAGGCCTTTGCTCCCTGAAGCAGAGGCGGCTGGGGGGCTGCCACAGAGCGGGAAAGGCTCCCTTCCTTTTGCTGGAACCGCAGACTTCCCCTGGAGGTGAGAGAGGCACCTTTGCTCACGCCACACTTCCCAGTGGCTTGCCATCCCTGACAAATCTGGGTGGGGGGGCGTGTTTGATACCCATCCCCATACATCTGGTTGATCAGCTTCTCAATTACTACATTCCCAATACACTGTGACCCACACACAGGATCTACACCACAAACACACGCCAGCCTGTCCCCCTCCCTCCTTCCTTCCCCGTGGCACACAGTGGCATCACTAAGTGGCAATCAGAATGGGAGTCTACAGCATAATCAAAGGGATGGTATGAGACAGCGGACTAAAGCCGTCTGTCTCTGGATTCCAATTCGGGCTGGCCACTTCCCAGCAGCTCCCCTCAGGCAGGTCACATCCTCTCCGGGCTGTGGTGTCTGCATCTGTAAGAATACCTCCTTCATAGGGTTGTTGTGAGGAGAAAATAAGGTAATGCAAGGAAGGCACTTAGAACAGTGCCTAGCACAGAGTAAATTACATTAATGATGATAATATTATCTCAATTATGCAATATATATGCACTAAAAAGATCTTACAGAAATGCATTAAAATATTAATCGTGGTTATGACTGATTATCTCTAAGAGTTTTTTTAGTTATTTTCTTCTTTGGGCAGCTCTGTGGTTTTCAAATTTCTACAATCAGTAAAAAAAAGTTAAATGTTAAGAGGAACATGAATATAATTAGTCCTTTTAACAGACATTTATATAGAAAAATAAACTTTAAAAACAAGGAAGAGATATAAACCCGAAGAACTGAAAACAGGTGTTCCAGTAAATAGTTGAACACGAATGTTCACAGCAGCATATTCACAACAGCCAAAAAGGTGGAAACAACCCACATGTCCGTCAACAGATGATGGATAAACAGAATGTGGTCTAGCCCCACAACGATATAGTCTTCAGCCATTAATACGGAAGGAAGTCCTGACACAACGTGGATGAACCTCAAAAAACATGATGCTGAGAGAAAGAAGCCAGTCACAAAGGGCCGTGTACTGTATGATTCCATTTACACGACATGTCCAGAATAGGCAAATCGACAGAGACAGAAAGCAGACTGGTGATTGTCAAGGGCTGGGGGAGGAGGGAAGAGGAAGAGACTGCTTACTGGGTACGGGAACTCCTCTGGGATGAAAATGTTCTAGAACTAGATAGAGGTGATGTCTGTACAAATTGTGAATGTACTAACTGCCTCTGAGTTGTACACTTTAAAATGGTTAATTGTATGTTAGGTGAATTTCATCTTAGTTAAAAAAATATGATGAAGAGCATGTATATTATATGCCTGCTTATACATTTAGAAATGTACAGCAAATGGTTGGAAAAGATACATACCAAACTATTAATAACAGTTACCCCTGGTTGGGGAAGGAAGAAAGGACTTTCACTTCTGTACCTTTTTTTCCTTCTTACATTAAGCATGTTATCTTATTTGACATAAAAACTTTTACAAAAATAAATAACAATAGGAAACAAAATGACATCAGAAGAGTCTCTAGGGGAAAAAAAACAAAGCTCAAGGTGACACTGTGGCAGATTTGTTGTTCTAGAAATGAAGAAAACTAGGACCCCGGACATTTCCCCAAAAGGACTAGAAAGAGTTAAAAGTACAGGCCTGCAGTGCTAGTAAGTGTCCTGGGCAAGTGCTTTCTCCTCAGAAGGCCTCCATTTGCCCATCTACAAAACAAGTGGGTTGCTGGGCAGTCGGTTGGCTCAGTGGTTAGAGCACAGTGCTCATAACACCAAGGCCGCCAGTTCGATTCCCACATGGGCCAGTGGGCTGCGCCCTCCACAACTAGACTGTAAAACTACCACTTGACTTGGACCGGATAGGTCCTGGAAAAACACACTGTTCCCCAATATTCCCCAATAAAATTTAAAAAAACAAAACAACTGGGTTGAAACTCACAAGTGATTTTCAAATGTTCTTACATTTTTATTTTCAGATTTCTTAAAAGTCACAAAAGCCCTTTTACAATCGTAATCTTCAAGGGGAGACCAACACATAAACATAGAAAGTGAGCAGCTCTGAGTAAAGAAGGTGATGGTCACAGACCTCCCCACCCCCAGGGGTAAGAGACACCGTAAGGCTCCTTCAAGCTCTAGAAGCACAGCCGTCTAAGAAAGACTGAATCCATCCAGAACCACAGAGAAGGGAGTGTTGACTGATCACACCCAACACAACATCCCGAGGAGAAATGTCCCCGGCAGCAGAAACAGGGAGCAGAGGAAGGGCAAAGCTGGGATGAAACCCAAGGCCGTCAATAGCCAGTGACCAGCGAGCCAAGGGTCCCGGAGGCAGATGAATTGTGACAGCCCCGGCCCCCACACCTCTGTGAGGTCAGCCAGACAACAACTGTCTCCAGGTCAGAGTTCCTGCTGCTCTAGAGGCGCAAACAGGATGTTTGGACACAGATGAGCAGAAGTGACCACAGGAAGCCATGACAACCACCTCCAGGTGATGCGTTCTTCTCCCCCCAGCTTGTTTCCGATGTGGCTCTCTCAACAGACCAGGCAAAAAGACTTCAAGTGCTGACTTCTAAAGAGAGACAGGGGGCAGGAATTCTTGGAAAGTTCAGGACACAGCAGAAGAGGCCGTCTGAGGTGGTGAGGCAGGGAGGAAACGAGGCCACCCAGCCATCCCAACAGCTGCCCCCAAAGACGCAGCTAGGTTGACGCTACTAAGAAGGGGTCAGGAAACCACACAGCCACTTGTGGGCACACAGGACTTTCCAGGTGGGCAGCATAGGACCATGCGAGCCCAGGAGGGATGCCAGCTCAGGTCTTGGAGAGTGGTGCTCCAGGTGTCACAGCCACTCCTTCACATCCACCTCAGGGAGCCGGCCCGACCTGACTCACCAGTGATGAGAAACCACCCTGGAGATCCAGCAAGCCAGGAGTCCACGGGAGAAATGGCAAATCCTGAGGAAACCAGTGCAGGCTGTGGGACAGTCCCATTTCCACAGAAAAAAGAGGAAAGTTCCAGGAAACAGAGAGTGAAAAAAAGCCCGGCCAGGACGCTGTGAGCTACTTCAAACCCCCAACGAGGTCCAGGGTGACCCAACAGACCGACTGCCCCTAAAAGGATTCAGAGGCAGCAGGGCAGCCTGCACTGGGCAGGCTTCTAGCTAATAGCTGTGCCCACTCAACTGGCAAAAAAAACACAGTTCACAGTCCAGAAAACCAAACTCTCCCTTTTTCTAATGCCACTAGGTGCCGCCCTGGCCTACACCCATCCTATGAGGCTTCCCTGATATCAGAGCAGCCCTCACGCCCTGAGGGTTCTGGGAGCAGCCTGGACCTGAACTGGAAGCGGTCTCGGAGGGCTCTTGGTGAGCTCTGATTTTAGTGTTAGATGAGCAATTAGGTTTTTTTCAGTCTTTTTTTTTTTCCCCCCTTCTTCCACCTCCGCCCCTCCCCCTTGTTTCTCAGTCTAGTTGTGTAGGACACAGTTCCCTGGCCCACGCTGGTGTGATGAGCCTTGCGCTCCCCCCCCGCTGAGGAAGTCGGTTGCTGGTCGGCTGCTCACGGTAGCTCTCGCCAGCTGCCAGCCACTCGTGATGGCTGCCGTCCATTCACGCTGGCCATCAGCCGCTCCTGACAGCACATGGCAGCGCACACCGAGCTCCAGTTGCTCACGGCAGCCCAGCTCCAGGGAGAGCCGTTAGCTATAGAGGGCACAGCTCACTGGCCCATGTGGAAATCGAACCAGCAACTTTGGTGTTAGGAGCACCACGCTCCAACCACCTGAGCCACCAGGCCGGCCCAGTTAGTTTAAACCAAGCCATGAAATGACCTCCTCCCCTAGCCACTTCCTCCTCAAAGCCACCAAAGAGGCTCAGGGGAAATGACATGTCACAAAACCAAAACCCAGCTAACACCACTAGCACTGGGGCACAACCGTTTCACCTGTAGAACACAGTCCCCAATACTCCCTACCCCACGGGGCCATGAAGCGTCCCAAACCACATTGCTACCCAAGGCCTAGCTGAACAGCCACCCAGGCTCATGTGCACTGAATGCCCTCCACCAAGGCCACAGCAGACACAGGCCGCAGGTTTGTCAAGTGGAGGGGTGATAGAGACAGCCAAGCCCCAGAGCAATGTGTGGAATATTCCAAGGATGAATAATAATCAGAATCGTTACCATTTACTGAACACTTTGAAGCATTTCAGGAAATGCATCTATTTCACAGATCAGGGACTGAGGCTAAAGGTGTGGTGACCTGCCAAAGCCACGCCGTCGGCAAGTGGCAGCAGCGATACAGACCCAGGAATGGCTGATGGCAGAGGCTGTGTTCTGTCCAGGTACCAGACTGCCTCCCCACCCACCTGAAACCCAGAGGGTTTCTTGCTCAGATTCTCCAACGGAGGAAGTGGTTTGCTGGAGGTTATGATGCCTTCAGAGTGGGCATCCACAGTTCAGACCCATTTAATCAGCAACCACCATCACATATTTATTAAGCAACCGCAGAGAGAACTGAGCCATACTTGGCAGTAAGAGACACTTGAAAGGCAGGTAAGATCCCTGTCTTCAAGGGGCTTCCAGCGCTGGGGGAAGACAAACGGGAGGAAGGCCAATTTACACAGATCTGTGACGTTTTATCAAAGCGGGAGGGTAAAGAGGTTAGGGATTTTAACCAGAAAAAGCCTTCTCAAGAAGGTGGTCGCAGCTGAGATCATAAAGGCGGAGGGTCATGGGGGACAGAGGCTATTTTCTGCAAAGTAGACAAAGATCCAGACTCCAGGTAGACGTAAGAGCTGGGAGTGGTCCAAAGTCCAATCTAACTCGGAGAACAAACCCCCTAGACTTGGCAACTGTGGTGTCTACTGTGCTTGCCATAGATACAGGGCAGAAAGAACATGCTCAGAACCTCCCTAAGCAGAGCCAGGTAGAAACACGCACGAGGGAGCTGGGCCCTCTGCAGGCAACGGAGAGAGCCAAGGTGAGGGCTGCAGCCATTGAGGTCAACCAAGTGACGCCGCGGAGGACGGATGTCTAGCACAGCCAACTGTCACTTCTCAAAAGAAACAACATGTGGAGTTTTAGGTGCAACCCACGGATGCCTTAAGTGTTGGCAACTAATTTGGCATATTTTTAAATACCATGAAGGCCAAGCAACACAGGTCTGCAGGCCAAGTCCAATCTGTGATTTCCCATCTCTGCCGAAAGGCGTCCAGTATGAAGAACCAAAAAAGAGAACGAGCTGGGTGACACAAGACCTAGGATCAAATTCTTGCATCGTTATCTGTGGCAAGAATTTGACTGGGTGTGTCCCCTTCCTCTGAGTCCCCTTCCTCTGAGTCCCCTGAGCTTCAGTTTTTGTTCCTCAGCTGTCAAACAGGGAAAACTACCATCTACCCACAAAGGGCTGTCAGGAATCATATAAAAAAAATGACAAAGCACATGAAAACGTTGCCTAAATGCGAAAGTGTTGCACAAGTGCCCATGATTTCACACAGGCCAAGAGAAGAGAGGAGACAGTAATAGAGAAAGCAGACAATAGATGAGGCCACAAGGAGAGAGTGAGAAGGAAATGAGTTGGGTCTTTGCTGGTGTGCAGACCGGAAGAATCTGGACAATGGCATCCACGTCAGAGGTGGAAATATAAATTTAGGAGTCACCAACACGCCGTGAGAAAAGAGGTCACGCAAGTAGATAAACTGACGTAGGTACCTAGAGAGAAACAGGGAGCCCAGCAAAAGCCTGTAGGAAAATGCAAAACAAGTGGATCTTAAGGAAGGGAGGAGGAAATATGGCCGCCAAAGAGCAGGAGGTGTTCCTAGCAAAAGGGAAGACGTGGAAGAATGTGTTAAAAAAAAAAAAAGAAAGAAAGAAAGAAAGAAAAAGGAGCAAACAAAAGAAGGTAAGGGCAGAAACGTAAAAAGAGGGAACCAGAAGAAAAAGGAGTTGAGGTAAAACTGCAGATGGAGAATATTAGGTCACCTCAGGCCATGGCCATCTACAGTGATGGCATATAGGGGCCGGGAGGGCCCGGGAGTAACGAAAGGTACCCAGGTAGAAAAAGACACGTAGGGGGTGGAGTAAAGAATGAATAAACAAAGAGAGTCGTGGAGGGTCTGTTTGCTGTGTTCTGCATACGTCCACGTCCCTCATCTCACACGGCTTCCCACTACGCAGAAGACAGGCTTTGGGACCATTTTACAACCTGCTTTCAACAGGGTTTTTCTGTTGTTCCAAGAAGCCCAAGTCTCCATGGCTCATTCAAAGAGACACAGACTGGGGGCCGGAGGAGAATCAAGCCACCTGAGGATCCCTGAGCTAAACTGAAAGGAGCTCCCTGGAGGCCTCCACCCACCTTGCTCTCACTCACCCAGGGTTCTCCTATTCGAAACAGCTGGAAATGTGTGCCCCGCTCTCCCCAACAAGAAAACAGAACAGAACATGGCTGTTTCTGCCAAGTGAGTTCTGAATAAGCTGCATTCCATTTCATTAAAACAATTACCTGAGTCCCAGCCAAGAATTACATAAAGCTTCCTCCCGGCACCACCCCTCCCCCATAAAACACACATCGTGCTGCTTCTCAAACAGGCAGAGGAAGGCCATGACACACCACTCTGAGACCACGCTAGGAAGATCCCATGATCCCGACCAAACGGCCAGCCTCTGAGTCCTTGCACACTGAGAGATGTGAAGCTTAGAGAAGTGCTCCCTGGATGAGGGCCTGCTAGCGGCCCAATGTTTCTGTTGGTACCAGGACCCTCAAAGCCAAAGGGGGCCACTCGTGTCAGAATCCAGCTCTTTTTCCCAAAGAGATGGGAGACCCAAGTGGCCCACCAACAGCAAACGAGACAAGAGGGACCTGGGAGTGGGGATTCCAGGAGAAGTCTGGAGAACTGGACAGCTATTAGGTCTGAGCTATAAGCAAGAGCCTGGGGCCACTCCAGCCCGTGCTGCCCACAGGCGAGTGGTGTTCCTTTGGTCACAGATAAGAGGTTCATGATGTGAATTGAATGGCATTTCGTCCCATCCCCCAGGCTCCAGCTGCCCACAGGCTGTTCTCTGCCTTTATAAAGCCTTGTTCTGCATCCCACCCAGGCAACCCCTTGGCCGACCCTGGTCACCAGACCCAAAATAACCCCGGAGGCTGCCTCCACACTGTGGAAGCTCTCTCTGGCCACGTCTGGTCCTCTTTTTTCTGCAGGGTTGTGGGGGCTGGGTGCCCCCACCCCCAGCTGCCAGTCACCAATCACTATCATACAGACTGGCTCGGCTGCGGTCTCTGCCCACCCCGTCTTTACAGCACCTTCGCGTCACAGGAGGCTGAGTCACTCCAGTCAACCACAGGTAGACAGTGGCTGAACAACTCTGAGCCCACTATGAAAATGCAGGGTTTTCATACGCTTTTCCAACTTTTTATCATGAAAATATCTAAATATGTAAAGTTGAAAACGATTACAAAGAGCAGTCATCAACAGGTTGCCATTTTGTATAAAAACGTGTGTGCTCGCTCGCTCTCTCCCCCTCTCTATACACACACACATATTTACCTCCCTTTTTTTTACCATATCATTTAAAACTAAGTTGCGGACATCATATTACTCCAAAATACTTTAGTATGCACCTAACAATAACAATGTTCCCCCATAAAACCACAATACCACAATCACAAAAGAAATAAGCATTAGGAGGCCGTCTTTAAGGGAAAATTTCGCCCCCGGAGCTCTGCCGGGCCTGGCCAACCGCACATTCTGCCTGCCACTGGCCCAACATCCAAGGCCTCCCTGGAGAGACTGGCACAGAGCCCCACTGGTTAGGCAATCCACCCATTAGCAGAAAGACTTATCAGGATGTGAACGCACACTGGAGGCCACATGTGAGACTCCCAACAAGACCCCACCTGAAAAGGCAAAGTGGGCCCGGGAGGCTGTGGGGAGGTTCCAGGCCTATCCCAGGCAAAGAGTTCCGATACTGGACACCCCTTTTAATCAGTTGCTTTGTCAAGATTTCCTGGAAAACTCAGCTTCCTAACTTTTCCTCTCCCTCTCTCCCTCCCGCAGGACATCCTCAATTCTCTACCTTAAAAGTCGTCGACGACTTCCTCCTCGAAATGGGGTGGCTCCAAATGGCAGCCCTGTACAAACACTTGAACAAAGGGGCATGTTTCTATGGGGCGGGGGCCCGGAGGCTTCTGATTCCACCCAGAAGGGGTAGGAGAGGACCTTGGAGGACTGCCCCAGGTTCCCCTCCACAGCTCTGCAGGAAGTCCCAGGTAACTGGGCTGGTGACAGGTAGAAGAGAAGTGGGGCCCTCCACGGAGCAGGAGACGCTGCCACAGGGGTCTGCCCAGCATCCCTTCCTGAGTCCCCAAGACAGAACAAAGGAGAGGGAAGTCACAGAGAACAGGAGAAGAACCGAAGTAGGAGACTGAAGACAGAGTGGGAGGGGTGGGGAGAAAGGGGACAGAGAAGATTTTTAGCTCCTAGAAACGGAAAGCAATCAAACCAACAGGCAACCAAGATCCAATCTAGTATCAGAACTAAAGGGTAAAGAATGGTTGCAAGCTCGACTCCACATTTAAACCCCAGGCCTGGGTTTAAACCCCAGCCCTGCCATTTATTAGTTATAATAAATGGGCTCACCCTCTCTGTGCCTGTTCTGTCGTCTGTAAAATAGGTACTTGTAATAATCATAGAACCTGCACCTCATATGGCCCACTTGATTCAAGGAAACAATGTGTGTAAGGTGCCCAGCACAGGGCCTGCATATAGTAAGTGCTCAGTAAATCTTACAGAAAGAGTTCAGTAAACACTGAAAAAAGAAAAGTGTTCTACAGAGTCTGTTATTATGAATGGAGGCACTGAGACCCGGACAACCCAGGGAAGGGCTGGAATGAGAGTGAAGCCTAGAGGAAGGTTTTCCAACATCTCTGACCTTGGAACAAGGTAAGGGCCCCAGGGAAGCTTTGGAGTCAGCACACTCCCTGCGGGATGACGAAGGGAGGAAGAGCCAAGAGCGTTGCTCAGCACCTCCGCGGTAACTCTGGCCTTCCATCGGCCCCTCCGACCTCACCAATGCCAGGCCATCACTGGGGAAGCTGGAAGAAAGGAAGACAGATGCTCCCTCGGAAGACCTCAAAACCACAGCCTCCAGCAGCCTAAACCTTTCCCCACGGAGCTGTGGCTGCCAGGGCAGCAGACAGCTTGGCACAGCACCGCAGAAAGGGCACCTGCTAAGACTCAGACACACCAGGGTTTGAATCCCAGCTCTGCACCTCACTAGCGTACAGCCCAGGAGCCTCTCTGGTGCTGACACAGAGCCCACATCACTCCAGGAGTGCCTCTGCCACAGGCCCAGCAGCTGGGTGCCCTGACCCTGGCCCAATACACAGAGGCACCACAGACAGGCAAGTCCAAAGTCCAGCCTTTCCATGGAAACAGGGAGGCTCCATAGCCCAGAATGCCCCAGGCAACTCCCCTGCCCCCCCCAGTACCCCCAAAGACAATGAGGCACTGTTTTCCAGAGGGTCAAGACTGCTGAGAAGCTGAAAGAAGACATGTCCAAATTCCAGCTGCAACAGGGCATTGCCAACAGCTGGCTGTTTCCCCTGGGTGAGATGGGGAAGGCAAAACTATCAAAGCCTAAAGTGGACCCACCCTCTGCCACAAAGGCCATTCCCAGGGCAGAAATTTTAAAGGTAACTAGAAATTATTCAGCAGGCCTCATGGCTCATCCCCCTGGTTAGTCATTAATCACTTAACCATGTTTCCCTGAGAATAAGACCTAGCCAGACCATTAGCTCTAATGCGTCTTTTGGAGCAAAAATTAATATGACCCAGTACTATATTATATTATATTATATTACATTATATTATATAAGACCCGGTCTTATATTACAGTAAAATAAGACCAGGTCTCATATTAATTTTTGCTCCAAAAGACGCATTAGAGCTGATGGTCCAGCTAGGTATTATTTTCGGGGAAACACGGTCCTACCTTGTTATGATTAACATGACCAAATCTGGAATTAGATCAGTCTGGGTTCCAAGCCCAGCTCCCCCAGTGAACTTCCCCGAGCTCAGATTTCTGCAGCTATAAAGCTGAGATAAAACACCTCCCTCTCAGAATGACCGTGATGAAACGCATAAAGTGCTGAGTCCGGTGCCTGTCTCCCATCAAGCAGGAGTGATCATTATTGGACCACAGCTGTGGTCACGGCCCCCCCCCCAAGCGCACTAGGGACCAGAATGAGGGGAAAGCAAGGAGCTGGGTCAGAAAACGTAATCAGAGTGCATCTCAGTGTTGTGGGAACTCTGTCCAGGAAACTCCGGCCAGAACTCGAACAGGGCAAACTCCCGGCCAAACCATCGTCTAAACAGTAATGAGAAAAGCCACCAGCAGCCACCCCACAGCACAAAGCAGAGAGAACACACAGGGAAGGGCTGTGTTTATGTTTTTCTGCCCAAAGAGCTATAAATTTGTAACTTATTAAACAGCACATGGTGAGTCTGTCCCTTGCTATGGGGAGGAAAGTGTTACCTGATTTTTTTTTTAGACCAAAAAACAAAGTCACAGTGGAGACTCTTGCCCCCTCTGGCCTTGCCACAGGACAGACTGTAAGCTCTCTCTGGTTTCAGGGACCCAGAGGTTCACAACTGAGCACACTCCGGAGAAAAATAAAAACAAGAGGGCTGGCCTTTGTGTCTCCCCTAACTAAGGAAAACAGCTGACAGGCACGGTGCTGAGCAGTCAGCCAGACAGCTGATGGGGCCTGGGCATACAGGCAAATTCCTCTCCCCTCCTGCACGCCCCATTCCTCCCACCCCAGGCTCCGGTCAGCCAGGCCAGCCAGGCGTGGCTGGCCCCCTGGGAGCTTAGGCCAAGGAAGTCGGGCAGCCAGGCTCCAAACAACTGGGGAGCCTGAGGTAGAAGGCCAAAGTTACAGGTGGCAGCCATCGCCCTGCTGCAACCTCTCCTTCCCCTGCGGCTTGCCCCCTCCTCAGGAAGAAAGGCCTCTTGGTACACAAGAGCTGCAGATCTAGGAGCTAGGGACTGGGCTTCTAGTCCTGGTTTTGTCATTTTGTGGCTGTGCAGCCTTGGGCAAGTGAATCAACCTCTCTTAATCTCAGTTTCTCAATTTGTAAAAGGCGCGTAGTAAATGACAGCAGTGGCCCAAAGGGGTTCTTATAAAGGGTGGCTGTGAGAACTGGACAAGTTGAGGTACGGGGAAGTATTCCATAAACAGCAAATTTCAAATCCTACAATCCCCTCTGCCACTACACTCTCTTTCCTTTCAGAGACTAACTCAGTTTCCTGGCCCTAAATGGAAGATTGTCAGAAGACAGGAATTCAGGACTTCAACTGCAAACGCTACAAAGACTTTCTCAGTCTTTCAAACAGCACAGGGACTGTGTAGAAGCAACAGAACCACATCAGCATTTTAGAACTGTAACTCTGCTCCTCAGTTCCCACTGGGAAAGCCTTGAGACTTTCAGATCCTGATTTTAAAAATAACCCCCAACCTCCTTTAAGCTTAGTTATTTTTATGTGAAAAAAAATACCTGCCTGGAAGCCATGCCAACCTTGAATGTGTTGGAAAATGGGTGCCAAACCTGACCCAAAGGTATAACTATGCTTGGCAGCCATCACACGCTGCAAAACAGGCAGGACTGTACACCATCCCCAGCTCCAGGATCTCTTGGAGGTGGGGGGCTGATCCCAGAAGGAAGCTGCCAGGAAGCAGTAAAATCCCAGTCCTCCTCCCTGTCCTCTTGGAAGTCCATTGCCTACAATTAGCCAGTCTTAACTTAGGGCCCTGTGCGCTTGGGGGAGGCTGATCAGTTCGGTCTGATGAATCCCCTCCTCAGAGCCTGGGACAGAGAAAACATCAATGATCACATAAGCCACCCACAGTCCAGAGAGGAAAGACAAGGCTCCTACAGAGAAGAAACTTCCCCCCCTCTTTACCTCCCCAGCTCAGAGGCCCTCCAGCCACAGGCGTGAAAGGGGAAGGAGAATGAATCCTCCGGCTGCAGGGTTCACACCACGCAAGGCATTCCTAGAACCCTGGCACCAACCCCCTTGGGTTTGGTGTCTGGTTCCAGGAGACACTTTCCCCTGCCCTTACACCAAATCGACTGGACTGAAAAGAGTAGTTTTGGAGCTCCAATAACATGAAAACAGTAAAAGTCTGTTCTGGGCATCCTGTCCTGCTTTCCTGTGTGGCTTCCAGCAGGGTCTGATGCTAGAGGGGGTGGGAGGACTCTACCAGCCAGGACAAGTTCAGAGATGGCCATAATTTGGGGCCCACTTCCCTCCTTACTCCCCGGGCATTTTACCAGTCTGGGAGTGGGGAAAGAATCATGTCTCCCCTCGGCTACTCTTCTAGGATTAGGCTGGTCTAGGATATGAAAGGGGAGAGGCTGGTCCACAGGGGGGAGAGGGCAGTCAGTGAAATGGAGTGACCAGTCCATGAAACAGGGTGACCAGACCTGAAACAGAGGGTTAGTGGGGCACATGGGAAACTTGTCTTTGTATGAGGTGTGGTCATCAGAGGCTCATCTCTAACTTGTGAATTTGACTAGTGACATGAAAGGGGTGGGTTCGGAGGGGCTGTATCTGAAGTGGGATCGGTCCTCGAGGGGGTGGGAGCAGATCCTGGAATTGAGGGACCAGCCTGTGAGATTAGGCAGCTGTTCCCCTAATTGGGCAGTCCCTCTGTGAGGTGGGGGTGGGAGAGCGGTCTGTGAAGTGAGGGTCCCATAGGTAGAGAGGTGGTCTGGCCCAGGCACTGGGGATCTCGCCCCTGAAGCGGGCAGGGAGGGTCCCTAAGGTGCAAGCTGGTCCCTGGGACTGGTCTGGGAGATGGGGGTGGGTCCCCGAGGTCGGGGGTCCGGAGGTGGGGCCGTCCCCGAGGCGGGGGGTGGCGGCTGTGAGGACCGCAGCAGGGCCGGCCTGACCCAGGACTCAGGCCCAGCTTGGGATCCCGGCCCCGCGGAACCCCAGCCAGCAAGGACCGGTGCGGGGAGCCAGGCCACCGGGGGTGGGATCCCGCAGCACCCACCGCTCGCTCGCGCCCGCCCGGCCCGGGGCCGCGCGCCCCTCTCCGCCTCCTCCCTCGGCCCTCCGCTCACTCACCGAGGTCGTCCATGGCGGGACCGCGGGCGCCGGGAACCGGCTCGGCGTCGTGCTCGCTGCCCGTCCCGGGGCCGCTTCTCTCCGCCCCGCAACTTTTCCGCCGCGAGCCTTGGCCCGGAACGGAACGCGCCGCCACCGCGCGCGCCCGCGCCCGCCGCGCGCCCCGCCCCCGGCTGCCACCGCGAGCACGCGCGCCGCGCCCCGCCCGCAGTCGCCCCCGCGAGCATGCTGGCTCCGCCCCGTGCGCACACTAGCCCCGCCCCCCGCCGGCCCGCGAGCGCGCACCCAGCCTGGATGGTGGGCAACGCTGGGCGGGGCGGCGGCGCCCCCTCTTGGCCGAGCCAGCAGGTGGGCGGCTCCCAGGTCTTCTGCCATCCGGTCAGTCTTTCTGTCCGTCTCAAAGTCACATGCCTCATCGTCTGGCTGACAGATCCATCCGCCTGTCTTGGCATCTCACAGTCTGACCTGTGTCTGTCCATCATCAGTCACCCACTCATCACATGTCTGTCCAGTGGAGAATCAGATTTGTCCACCTGTCTGTCTCCCAGTATGTCACCTCCCAGGAGGACCCTAAATCAATACCAGGCAAGGTCAGGAATCTTTGGAGGACTTTTCCTGGGGTCGCCCTCTGGGCCGATGGTAGTGCAGCTCGCCACAGCCCACCTCTGGGGCCAGATTCAATACTTTCCAGGCTATATGTCCCTTAATCTTTCACATGTCCACCCTCACCAGAGGGAGACTTTTCCAAAACTCCGCTTGAAGCGGAGGGGACCCCATCTCACACATTAAAGGAAAAATTATAGGGTGGTTATACCCAGAGCCTGCTTCCATGGACTCAGAAATCAGATAATCGTAACAGCTGCCATTTATTATTATATTGAGTTCCAGGTACTATGTAACTACAGTATATTATCTAAATTCTATAGAGGTAGTTATTACTACCAGCCCTTCCTCACACTTTGGAATGGGCAATGGTAGTTTGTCGATTTTATATAAAAATGCCCTTTAAGCACAATTTCAAAGCTCCCCTTCCCACAAGAATCCAGCCCCCAAGGCCCCCTGTGTCAGGCCAGGTCCTCCAGGAAGCAGATGCTATGATAGGCGGCCTGTGAAAGAGGAAGGGGAAGAAACAGGATTGAGCAAGGAGAGGCACAGATCTGACAAAGATAGGCCAACCCAACCGGGAGCCCCAGGACAAAAACCCATGAGAGGAGTCCTCATTGGGCAGAAGTGTCCAGGCCCCAATTCCCCACCATGTTCAGCCACTGGCTGGGGATGCCCAGGAAGTGAGTGACCTGGCCCTAAAGGCCTTACATCTGGAAGTTGTCATTCCTCAAGCTGGATCACAAGCTCTCTTTCAAAAGTGGAACCAAGCAGTTCATCTCCCTGGCTGCCACATCCTCCTAAATTAAAATTCAAGAGCTAAGACTGCTCCCCAACTAGGCACTCTATTTCATGCCATTTCAACAACTTTCATGTATCTCTATTTTGTAGGCACTCAAAACAGTACCTCTGTTTTGTAGGAGTAGGCACTCCTCACTGCTACAATTTACATGTAGTGGTGGGATTATCTGATAAATATCTCTCTCCCTATCATACTAAAAGCATGTAGAGGCAGAAACCATGTCCTTTTATGCCCACCACATAGCCATACTTAGTATGTAGCACATAGTAGGTACTCAATATATATTTGTTAGATGACTGACGGGCATTGTGCCTGACACTTGGAACACAGCAAACCACAGTCCCTTTCCTCAGAAAGTTCACAGTTTAATGGAAGAAGCAGAAGATTAAGCTGTGAGATCAGTCATTCATCCACTCAATGATGAGATATTTAATGGTGCTCACTCTGTACAGACCTTGTGCTGGGGCTGGAGATACAATGATGAATAAGACTGATATGGTGCCTGCCTTCTTGGGGTCTATAGTCCAAAGGGACAGGCAGAAGAGCAAACAGACCAGTATGAAGGATGAATAGCCTCACACCATTCCCAGCTACCTGGAACAGCATATGCAAAGGCCTAGAGGCAAGACAGAGACCATGGTGCATTGGAAGCACCAAAAAGAAATTGCAGCATGGAATACAAGGTGAGGAATGATAACGGGGGGACAGAGGGGTCTGCAGGGGCACCTGTCCTGCATCAGACACTGGGCTAAAGCTGGGAGAAGCAGAAAGAAGAATCCACAAATAGTCAAATCCGTGTTAGGCCCTGGAGTTTCTGGGGTGAACAGTATTCTAATGCTGTAATGGAGGAAGATATTACAATGGGGATGTAATGTCACGTTTCCTCTAGAGGAGGTCAAATGAATTCTCAAATGATAACAGCTATTCTCAACATAAAGAAGAGGCTCTGGGCTGGGTGCTTGCCATACTCTTTTTAATTTACTCCTGACCACAAGACTAGGAGATGGCTACTATCATCCCCTTTTCCAGTTGAAAAAGTTGAGATCAGAGAGAGACTGAGCTATCCAAGGTCTCAGAGCTCATAAATAGGGAAACTGGGATTTGAACCTGGTGAGGTGTATGCTGAGGCCTGTGCAGGAAGCCTGCCAGGTGACATTGCTACTCCTTAGACCCATCCCAGGGCACATACTTGTTCACATTTCAAAGGTCTCAAACCTTTCTTTTTCAAAGCAATGTTTGCTGGAGGGGAAACTGAGACACCAACTGAGCAGGGGATTTTGCCCCGGGTGGAGTTCTAAAGAGAACAGAGGCTTCAGAGTTCAGTGCTGGTGACCTTGAACATTCAGGCCCCTTCCTGGGATTTCCTCGTGTACCTACATAGCCCCTAAACTCCACTTCCTCCCCTTCTTCCTCCACCCCTCTGGGACTCCGATCCCCACCAGACTTGGTTGACTCAATCCAGGTTTTCGCATCTTCCTAAAGATTAGTTGACATTGATGGGGCAGGTAGACAGCCCTGTCAAAACTGAATTCAGGGACCCCATGGTGAGGAAACATCCCCCAAGAAAGCAGATCCTCTGAGAGAATCACTCCATGGCCAAAGGCACGGAGACCCATCTAGTCCATGGAATGTCTATCTTTTCACATGTGCTGTTCCTTCTGCCTGGATTGTTCTGGATGCCTCTTCCTGTCCCAGCCCACGGGCACCTCTGCTCAGTAGTGTGCCGTAGAGGTTAAGTGCATAGACTATAGGACTGACTCCACCCACGTTCGAGTCCCAGCTATGCTCCTGTTGGCGATGAGTCTCAGGCCAGTTATTCTCTGTGCCTCAGTTTCCTCCTCTGCAGAAAAAAAAATTAATAATAGCTACCTCTCAGGGTCATCATAGGATGACCCCTAGAAACAAAATGCAAATTACATACATAAGTTAAAATTTTCTAGTCGCCCCTTAAAAAGGTAAAAAAAGAAACAGAAAAAATTAATCTTAATATATTTTATGTAATCCCAAATATCCTAAATGTTATCATTTCAACATGTCATCAATATAAAAAATATCAATGAGATCGCTCACTTTTTTTCGTACCAAGTCTTTGAAATCTGGTACGTATTTTACACTTATAACACATCTCAGTTTGACCAGCCACATTCCAAATGCTCAGTAGCCACATGTGGTTAGTGGCTACCACACTGGCTACCACACAGCATAGCTTTAAATGTTATCTGTCCTCATGACTTTTTGGAATTTCAATCTAAAAGCCATTTGCTTAGAAAACCATTTCCTCACCTGCTAGACTGTCAGGGCTCCTGCATATGAAGATATTTATTTAGCGCCCTGGAAGCACTCATCATAATTATAATTAAATAACTCTTATGCATTCATTGTTTGCCCCCGTCCATCTCCTACTAAACTCTAAACTTCAGGAAGGCAGAGACCACGTCTGTCTTGTTCACTGTTCTACCCCAGTGCCTGGCACAGGGCCGAAGACACAGTAGGTGCTCAATAAAAATATGCTGTGTGAATAACATTTATTAAATACCATTTAAAGAAATAAGCTTAGCACTGCACTAACTGTTGTTGGGAAGAAAGTGGAGATTAAAGGGGGGAAAAAAGATTTAGGAGAATAAATTCCAGAACTTACAATATAGATGTGGAAATTTTTTTTACAAAAGCAATAGTTATTCATTGTAGGAAGAAATTTAGAAAAAAAGTAAGATAAATTAAGAGGTGAAAGTTGAAAGTATCCATAATCCAAAAAAAATGAATGACCAGTGGTACAATCTTCTAGGCCATTCTTTTCACATATATACTCATATAAATATCTATACCACATATATAAAATGTTTAAATATGCATTTTTATATTTCTGTGCACTGCTTTGAAACCTGCTTTTTTTTTTCCACTTAACACTATTTTGTGAACATCTTTTCATGGCATTCAATATTCTTCTAAAACATCATTTCTTTGGGCGAAATAGCATTCCAGGATAACTGTACCAGCATTTACTTAACCAGTTCCCTGGCTAAATTCAGCTATTTCCAACTTTTCACTATAATTAGCAATGCTGAGAAGAACTTCCGTGTAGCTAAATCTTGGACACATCCTCAATTATTTCCTAAGATGGATTCCTAGAAGCGGAAGTGCTATATTAGAGGTTATGTGCACTATTGTTAGTCCTTTTGCTGGGTGCTGACAAAGTGCTTTCCATAACAACTGCATCTACATAAATAGATAATATATTTTATGTACACCAACTCACACACAATACTTTAGGGTGACCCCATGAAGAATTCCCCCAAATGTGGTACAAGTGCCACCAGTGCAATGAGAGATGTGTAAATGGTACATGGACAAAGATTTCTTATTTTAATAGTTACGTATTCATGCATATTAGAAAAATAACTAATTGGCACATAAAACCAATATAGTTTAGGATGAGACTAACTTTTAAAAATTAGGTCATTGACAGGAAAATATTAAGTAAGTTACAGCACAGTGGGTTCTCACTTACAGCAAAAATCATCACTGGAGTTTGAGACGCTTCCTGATGTGTGATCACTCCCCAAAAGTATTGTGTAATTGAAGAAGTTAAGCTGGAACAGAAACACACTCAGGAAAAAACAACTTCATTGAGGCATAATTTAAACCCAGTAAAATGCTCCCATTCAAGCAGACTAGTTTGATGAGCTTGGACAGATATATACACCCATGTAACTACCACATCAATTAAGATACAGAACATTCCATCACTTCCTCATGCCCCTTGCAGTTGACCCCCCCTCCACTTTTGGATCTAGGTAACCACTGATTTGCTGTCACTATAGATTAGTTTATATTTTCTATAATGCATTTATATAAATGGAATGATACAGTATGTATTTTCTTTTCTTTTTTTTTAGATTGTGGGAGGTCTGGCTTCTTTGGCTCAATGTGTTCTTGAGATTTATCCAGGTTGTTGTATCAAGAGTTTGCTCCTTTTCTTTTTCTTTTTTTTTAACTTTTTTTTTTTTTTAATTAGGGAATATTGGGGAACAGTGTGATTTTCCAGGACCCATCAACTCCAAATCAAGTCGTTGTTTTCAGTCTCGTTGTGGAGGGTGCAGCTCACTGGCCCATGTGGGAATTGAACCGGCGACCTTGGTGTTATGAGCACTGTGCTCTAACCACTGAGCAAAGCAGCCACCTGAGTTTGCTCCTTTTCATGGCTGAGTGGTACTCCATTGTGTGGATATGGCACCGTTGGTTTCTCCATTGTCCTGTTGGTGGATATTTGGATTGTTTCTCTCATTTGGGCCACTTTAGATGAAGCTGCCATGAACATTCGTATAGAAGTCTTTGTGTGGACATGTGTTTTCATTTCTCTTCCATACATTCCTAGAACTGTAATGGCAGGGTCACAGCCTAATGTTTTTAAAATGTGTATTAACTATCATCCTCATTCCTCTGCTGAACCATTCCAGTGGTTTCCTATTCCCCTTGGAGTAAACTCCAAACTCTTCACCAGGGTCTCCGAGGATATACCTTGGATCTTGTCTTCTACCAGTTTCCCCTGCTCATTATACTCCAGCCACACCGGCCTCCATTCTGTCCCTAGATCATAACAAGCTAGTTCTGACTTTGGAGACTTGCAGGTATGAGCCCCTTTCTGGAACGTTCTTCCCAGATCTTGTCATGGCTGTTCCTGCTCATCATTGAGGTCTCAGTTCACATGTCACCTCTGAGGTTCCTGAACATTTTAACTAAAGTCTCGCCATCCCCGTCAGACCCCATCCTCTTATCCTGGTTTACTTTGTTTACTTTCAACTTCTGACTTTATGTTCTGTATTTATTTGTTTACCTGTTTATTATTTGTCTCTCCCTCCCCTGTGAAAATGTCAGCACTCTGAGGTGAGGGATTGTGCCTATCTTGTTCACCAGTGTCTGGAATAGAGAATGCTCCATTCTAGCTGTGGACACCAAGGTACAAAGAGCTGAGTGGACTGGGTCATGGAGTTAGTTGCAGGATCAGGTGGAGAACCCCAATATCCTGGCACCCAGCCCAATCCTTTCTCTAACACAGGCTATTCACAGAGCTTTCCAGGATGCCAACAAGATTCGAGTACAGGGTTCTTAGTGAGGTGCTGTTTTTAAGAGCAAAGGACTAGAAACAACCCAAAAGTCCATCAGTAGGAAATTAATTAAATAAATTACATGCAGTCCTGCAATGGAAAACTATGTAGCCACAGAAGACATTGAGGAAGCTCATTATGTACTGGTATGAAACAGTCTCCAAGATCTAAAAAAATAAAACTGAACAGTGTGTGTAACGTGCATCTTTGCGGAGAAAGTAGGAAACAATCTATTTATTTAAAAGATGGTTATACATGCTGGAACATCTCTGGAAGAATACGTAAATAGTAGTGTCACCTGGCAGGGGTGGGAATGGGGGAATGGGGTGGCTGGGGGTCAGGAGTGGGAAGGAGATTTCACTAAATATCCTTTGGAATCTTTGGAATTTCGAATCACATATGCAAGTTTACCTATTCCCAGAATGAATTAATATTTTCAAAATCAAATACAATTGCATTAGAAAAATGACACTGCAGACATTAACATAAAAATCAACTGCTTAAGAGTGATTCAAATGAGGCCTGGAAAACGTTTCCTGGAAAAGAGCTAACTCTGACCTGATTTTTGGAGAATGGGAAGCAGTGGGAAGGGCATTCCAGAAGGAGTTCAGAAAAGTATGCAGAGGGCCCCAGAATAGGGGCAGCCAAGACTGAAAGGTTTTAGCCTCCTGTGCTTGTCTCAAGGATGAACCAGGTGATCCAGAGAGTGGGTCCTAGCAGGCTCTCCAGACCTCTGGGGGCAACCCTGTAAGTTCCAGGAGTCCTAAGGCAGACAAGGGTTCAAATCCCAGCTCTGCCACCTGCCAACCATGCAGCCTTGGGCATGATACCTCATCTCCCTGAACCCCCGTTTCTCTTCAGCACAATGGGCCTGAAGTTCTGCAGGTTTGATTAGCTGGGTGATTTGGGGCAAGTGTTTTAGCCACTCTGAGCCTCAGTTGCCTGAATTATAAAATCTGGCTAATACAACATATGCCTCCTAAAGTTGTTATGTGGATTCAACAACAACAAAATTGCAGGAAAAGCACTGAGAAATTATAGCTATAATTATCACAGGAGAACCCAAGTGGGACTTTAGGGCTAGGAGAGAAAATGACAGATTTGGAGATTTATCCAGCCACGAAGGGGTTGCAGAATCTAAGTCGTGAATATTATTAATCATATTAATAATTATTCATATAATTATTATTGGGAATATTTATTGTTTAACATATGGGTAGCACCATGTTATCTCATTTAATCCTCACAAAGAATCATGGGGAGAGGGGTTATGCCTATTTTACAGGCCAGGAAACTGAGGCTCATAAAGTAACCTGCCCAAGGCCACACAGGTACGAAAGGGCAAGGTCAGGATTCAAACCCAGGACTGTCTGACTCCAGAGTCCATGTACTGGCTCATGAAGGGGAGTATAGGGGTGTGTCACAGCCCCTTGACAACTTCAAGCTCCCCAGCTGGCTTGAGCACAGTGTCTTGAAAAGGCTTTGCTGCCTCTGAATCTGGGGGGAGGATACTGTCTGGGTCACTCACTGCCCTGCTTACACTCTTCATGATGCCAGAATAAAGTCCAGTGATTTTCCATGATCTTTGACCTCATTAGAGGACCCAGTGTAATGTGCCTTCTTCCCAACTCTCCCTTTCTCCTTTTGCAGCTCTAGTCAAAGGGAATGACTTCCAGTTCCTCCAAGAGGTCACATTCTCCTGGTTTGAGACCCCTGCAGGGGCCGTTACTCTTGCTGAAAAGTGTCCTGTCCTCTTTCTTCTGGTTAACTCCTTTCCTCCTTCAGTTTGCAGGTCAGCCACACCCTCCTCCAGGAAGCCTTCCCTGACTACCGCCTAGACGTGCATAATTGGTCCCACCACCCCCACTAAAGCATTTAACTCTTTATCAGGCACTATCAGAAGCACTTTTCCTCTATTATCTAATTTGACACCCACAAAATCTCTATGGCAGTGAGCCTCATCCTTGGTGGCACATTGGAATCACCTGGGAAGCTTTAAAATATATTTTTTTGCTCAGAACTAACCTTTAGAAATTCTGATTCAGTTGGCCTGGAATGCAGCCTGGGCATCAGGATTTCAAAAAGCTCCCTCAGGCTGTTCTGATGTACAGCCAGGGTGGAGACCCACTGGCTTCTAAGATAGATGTGATCCTGACACTCCTTTTACAGCCAGGGAATCTGAGGCACAGAGAAGTTCGTTAAGTGGCTTAGGGTCACGCAGTTAGTGAATAGTAGAGCAAGGATTTGAACCCAGAAATTCTGGCTTCAGAACTACACAAGAACAAAACCAATTGGCCTCAGTTAATTTCCCCACCGATGGAGAGCTGTGAGCCAGTCTCTTCTGAGACAGACACTGAGGGCCCCTCGGGCATGAGATATTTTTAACCTAGAGAAGCTAGGATTCTTGCAGACATCCTGTAGTGACTTGAACACTGAGAAGATTGTTTAGAGGCCAGGGGACCCTTTCCCAGCTGAAATATTCCTCAGTGTCCAGCCTTTCTGTCCCCTGGGGCCAGTGGGTCCAGGCTGGCCTGGGTGACAGGGTAGGAGGGTGAGTTAAGGGTTGGTTCCATCAGGGGCTGATGTTTCCAAAGATATTTCCATACACGGAGGAGGCGGAGAGGGTCAGGATTACCTCACCCAACCCAGCCCCTTCTCCCTGCTGTCTGCCTGGGACGGAACTAGAGAACAAACAAGCGTTAGAACTGGATATGAGTTCACCCTCCTCCTTTTCCCTTCCCTAACCCGGGAGAGTTCCGTGAAAACTGCAGAGCACGTCCAAACATACACATCGAACATTCTCCAGATGCTCTTCTCTGTGGCTTTGCGGGCGAATACATTGGTACAGTGCTGGAGGAGGGAACCTCTAAAAATGCAAAATATGTATGGCCTTTGAGCAGGCAATCTCACCTATAGAAATTTCCCGTAGAAATACCCCACAAGTAGGCAAATTCCCTGGCTAGGCAAAGGCGCACATCCAAGGATGTTCATCGTAGCATTGCTTATAATCATAAAAAAACTGGAAACAACCCAAATGCCCATCCATAGAGGATTGGTTAGCTGAAGTGGGATATATTTCGTACAGGAAGAGGGGAGCTGTGTATTGACATGGAAAATATGTCCTCGATATATTGTTTAGCAGAAAGAAAAAGGAAGTATTAGAACTGTACGTAGAGTGTGATTCAATGTTTGTTCATAATTATGTTGACATATGAATAGAACAGTTTGGAGGAACAATCTCACCTACCTGTGCCTATCTCCTCTAGCAGTGGAAGTGGGATTATGGTGGGGTTCTTTGTCACTGCTACGTATGTATAATATTTGGATTTTATATACAAATGTGCTGTAATTTTGTAACTAGAAAAGAATTAGTTGTGAAACAGAAAACAATACTATGTAAACACCCAATGGGTCCACTTTAAAATGGTTAATTTTATGTTATTTGAATTTTACTTCAATTGAAAAAAAAGAAGTCAGTGTAACCCAAACTACCCAGCCCAAGGAAGATTCCAGTAGAACTAAAAGCAAAATATCACATGCATGTTTCAGAAATTTTATCTTTAAAAAAATTGTTTTGCTTTCCTTAAGTTATTTACTCAATATTTCGATGGTTTTTCCAGGCTTTTCTTTCTTGTATTTGCTTACAAATGAGTCATTATTTTACTTACTTGCTATTATAAATTCTAAGAAAATCATACACACACACACACACACACACACACACACACACACACACGTCAGTGTTTGCCAGACCATCATCTGAACTTTCTGATCAATACAAAAGTTGCGGTGGGAACAAGCTTCCATCTTCTATTTCCTCCAGCGCTGATCTGACACCCAGATTATCCATCTTGGCAAACAGCTAAGATGGAAAGAAATGGTTGGAGTGCATTTTCAGACCACACTATCAAGGATATTTGTAGCTCCTGGAAATTTCAGCTTCTGGGGGGTACACATTGGCAACTTTCACAGTTCCTATAATCAGTGTGGGGTCTCCAGGATGCCCCTTTGAACAGTTATCACTGATCTCCTCTTTCCACCACACTTCTGACACACTGGCTTTATCAGGGGACTCTTCTTGACTTCCTGGGACCACAGGTCCTGATCACAGGCCTTGATTCCAGGAAACCTATCCTGGGTTCCAGAAAAGAAGTGACGTTGATTTATCTTACTCAGCCATGACATCTTTTTTTTTTTTTTTTAAGTATTATTGGTATATAATCTTATCTTGGTTATATTAGTTTCAGGGGCACAATATGGTGATGCAACATTGTTATACTTTACAATGTGTCATCCCACTAATTTCAGTAATCATCTGTCACCATGCAAATGTATCACAGTATTATTGACTAAGTTCCGCTTCCCCTTTGCACCCATCCCCTGTACCCCCTCCCTCAGCCATGATATCTTGATGCCTGATCAGGAAGTGAGTGGTTCAGGGAAGTGGTCGTGGAAACCGAAAGGCTTTTAGCATCAAATGATTCTTATGTGAAGGGTTGTTCACAAATTACTGATTACATAAGGAAAAATGCACTTTTACAGTAGAGAGAGCACAGTTACTGCCTTAACTAGGTGCTTAAACTCAGCATCACTAATAGTGGAAGACGCAGTACAAAGTTCGCAACGCCACCTCTGAAGTTATATTTCATCTAATCAAGCTTCAAGGTCTAACTTCCAGTTTACAGGAAGTACAGGGGACAGAGGAAAACTGTACAACAGTTTTAAACAGCACTGCAGGGGACGCTATCAGGTGAAGCCAGAAGGTAGAACATTCTACAAGATAACTGTCTTGGACTTCAAAAAATCAATGTCATGAAGGAAAGAAAAAGGCAGGGGAACTGATCTAGCTTTTAAAAGAAGGCAGATGGAATGTGAAAATGGTACAGCCGCTCTGGAAAGTAATCTGGCAGTTTTTTATGAAACCAAACATGCGATTTACCATGCAGCCCAGAGAATTAAAAACATGTTCACACAAAAACTTGTACAAGAATGTTCTTAGCAGCTTTATTTGTGATAGCAAAATACTGGACAATCCCAATGCCCTTCAGTGGGTAAATGGTTGAACAAACTCTGGTACAATGGAATTGTGGGGGTTCAGAACGAGTCACCCGATACTCTGGCATGCAGATTATTTCAAGCTGAAAACAATAAAAGCTCATAAGGCTCAGGAAGAAATTTTGGTTTTCCCATGACTGCTTAAAAGAGTTTAAGACAGAGGAACTGCTCCAGGAAGGGAGTAACCATCATAGACAACTATTTTTTAACCTGAACTAGACATGATAGACAGGGAGGAACCTAGCAAAGCCCATTTGATCAAAGTGCCCCTGTGTTCCATTGTTTCAAGATGACCCAGCAAACATTTGTTAACTAAACATTAACTCTTTTCATCCCCTTGTAAATTTGCCTTATTTCCCTTTGAAGTCCCCAGACCCTTGCCTCCCCTTCCTTGGTCCAGAATGGCATATATACCTCCTTCTGCTTTTCTGCCTGTGGAATTTTCATGCTTATGTGAATTCTCCATATGCATGTATTAAAACTTGATTTTTCTCCTGTTAATCTGTTGTATGTCCTTTGAATTATTCAACCAGCCAGAAGAACTAAGGAGTACAGGGCAAGTTTCCCCATCCCTAACAGAATACTACTCAGTAAGGAAAAAGGATGAACTATTGATCTGTGCAACAACGTGTAAGGACCTCAAGGACATTATATTTAGTGAAAAAGTCAATCTCCCAAAAAATCACGATTTCATTTATATGAAATTCTAGAAAATTCTAGAAAATGCAAACTAATCGGTAGTGACAGAAGGGGGGAACGGGGAGTGGGGAGAGACTGCAGTGACGGATGGATTACAGAGGAACACCAGGAAACTTTTGGGAGTGATGGATTTCAGTAATGGTTTCATGGGTGTACATGTTTCAAAACTTATCAAATTGTATGCTTTAAACATGTACAGTTTATTGAATATCGATTATATCCCAGTAGAGTTTGTTTTTAAATGGGGAGAATAGTTTTTGTGAGAATTAAATGACATGAAGCATAGTAAGCACTTTGTGTGGAGTCTGGCATAAAGTAAGTGCTCAATAGTTGTTGGAGTTTGGCTGGTCTCCTGGATGGCTCCATCACATCTCCCTGTTTATTTTCTTTATAGCACTGAAATCTGTAATTATCTAGTTTATCTGTTTGCTTACTTATTTGTGGTGTGTGTCAAGACTGGGGGTT
Organism: Rhinolophus sinicus; assembly: GCF_036562045.2. Taxonomy (NCBI): domain Eukaryota; kingdom Metazoa; phylum Chordata; class Mammalia; order Chiroptera; family Rhinolophidae; genus Rhinolophus; species Rhinolophus sinicus. The sequence continues at coordinate 26,636,206 of NC_133765.1, read as the reverse complement.
TCCACCAGTGCCGCTTTAAACCAATGAATGCTGGTTCCACCGCCTTCATCCTTAAGTAACCACATCCTTTTGCTTACAGGCCAGAGGAGCGTTTATGGGTGGTAGCCTAAGCAGGTGCAGCTGGACTGCCTTGCCCAGGGGTAGGACTTCTGCAGCCTTCGATCCAGGGATACTCTTGGCCTTCCTAAGAGGACAAGACTAGAGGTAAGCGGGTGTAGTGGAAACCAGTACACCACTAGGGATAAGAGGACTTGGTTCCAGGCTCATCTCTGTCCGGGACTCCATGGTGAAACCTGAGCAAGTCTATTACATCCGTTTCCCTCCTGGTCGCTTTAAAGGAACTATGTGGATGAGACGCTTTCAGATTCGCGTCCATTTCTGAGAATCTGTGACCCTCTGGATGAGGTTGCCTACTACAACGGGGAAATGGGGACTGCCATTTGCTAATAACTGTGAGCTTTGACGTAAAGAACAACTAGCTACAACCAAATGTACATTCCCTGCACTGGAAAGCCTTCGAGCTGCACTCTGAGGCGTATGAGAAAGTGTCCACGTTTTTTAAAGACCCAATGTCATACGACTCCAGCAATACCCGAAAAACTGAACCCTAAACTTCTATAGTGAAAACACTCCACAAACACACGCGAGAAAAAAACTAAAAACTAAAATAAAAACTCAAAGCTTTAAAAAAAAAGAAAAAAGAAAAAAAACAGCGAAAAAACAGCTAATTGTCTCAAACCACCTCTTTTTAAACCATTAAGATTCAGTCTCCGTAGAGACTGTCAAAAATTGCCAATGCCGACTATATTTCAAGTCGTCATGGCGGGGTATTGGGAAAAGTTTTCAATTAGCAATAATCGCGCCTCGGATAAACCTCATTGGCTACGATACTGCCACTGCGCAAAGCTAATGAGCAACGCCCCCTACTCATCACTGCCAATAAGCAAGGTTCCTATTTCAGAAAGGCGAGCTTGAGTCTCATGGAAAAACCTTCAATTGTTGTTTGGTTGAAAAATTATATGACCATATGACGATCTCGTGGAAATGCATAGGCTGTTTCTGAAGATTCTTGCTTGATTTTACTTAACTAGGTTTTGATGGAGCATAAAGCAAAGCATTATGGGAGGGAACATGCTAAGAAATGAATTGGGCGAATGAGAAATAGGCTTGGTGTCAAGGTACTATTCACGTGGCTCCGGATTCACAGTGTAACTATCCTCTCAAAAGTAGGGTTGTGTTTTTTGGGTTTTTTTGGGGGAGGGGTTAATTATGGTCAAGTACACATCACATAAAATTTACTGCTTTAACCATTTTTAAGTGTACAGTTCAGTAGCATTAACATTTAATTGTTGGCAAACTTCACTGCTATCTCCAGAAATTTTTCATCATCCCAAACTGAAACTCTGTACTTATTAAACACTAACTCTCCATTCCTCCCCCCAACCTCCCAGCCCCTGGCAACCTCTATTCTACTTTCTGTCTCTATGAATTTGATTATTCTAAGTACCTCCTATAAGCAGAATCATCCAATATTTGACCTTTTGTGTCCGGCTTGTTTCATAGCATAATGTTTTTAAGGTCCACCTATGTTGTGGTATATATCAGAATTTCATTCTTTTTTTTTGACTGACAAATATTTGATTGTGTGGAATTTTGTTACCCATTCATTCTTCCATAGACACAAGTTGCTTCCACTTTTTGGCTATTGTAAATAATGCTTCTATGAACATTGGCATGCAAGTATCGGTTTGATTTTTTGTTTTCAATTCTTTTGTGTATATACCTAGAAGTGGAACTTCTGGATTATGTGGTAATATTATGTTTAATATAAAAGAGTTTTCTGTGGACAACTTAATTCCGAGGAGAGAGGCTAAAAGAAAGAGGCTATTTCCACAGAAATGTTCATAGTTCATGAAGTTTGACGTAACTTTCACTCTCGTTGCTTGTTTTCTCTCCATACAAGTGGAGAGTTGTTAGAAACCTATATCTGGATATGTTTCCTCCCTTAATTATATTTTCCAAAATACTTTTGGTTTTGGTAATCATTAAGATGCAAATACTGGGGCCGACCGGGTGGCTCAGGCGGTTAGAGCCCCATGCTCCTAACTCTGAAGGCTGCCGGTTCGATTCCCACATGGGCCAGTGGGCTCTCAACCACAAGGTTGCCAGTTCAATTCCTTGAGTCCGAAAAGGGATGGTGGGCAGCACCCCCTGCAACTAAGATTGAACACGGCACCTTGACCTGAGCTGCCACTGAGCTCCCGAATGGCTCAGTTGGTTGGAGCGTGTCCTCTCAACCACAAGGTTGCTGGTTCGAATCCCGCAAGGGATGGTAGGCTGGCGCGCGCCCCCTGCAACTAGAAATGGCAACTGGACTTGGAGCTGAGCTGCACCCTCCACAACTAAGACTGAAAGGACAACAACTTGAAGCTGAACGGCATCCTCCACAACTAAGATTGAAAAGACAACAACTTGACTTGGAAAAAAGTCCTGGAAGTACACACTGTTTCCCAATAAAGTCCTGTTCCCCTTCCCCAATAAAATCTTTAAAAAAAAAAAAAAAAAAAGATGCAAATACTAGTCTCCAAAAAAGTGACACTCTCCCCAACATTTTATTATAAAAAATTTCAAACATGAAACAAAGTATTGCTCAGTGAATATTCGTGTAGTCGTCATCTAGATGCAAAAAGGAACATCTTTGAAAGGCCTGTGGAAAGGATCATAAACACTGAAGTTGAGGGCGACTCAAATCTAGATCCGTTGTTAAAGCTTCTCTCTTAAGAGAGTATGAATTCCTAAGTTAGCGCTGTTTGGATGCACGTTTTCCCACTCAGGATACTAGCATCAAGCTCTAAACAGTTCTCTCAGAGACGACAACGCATTGGCTTAGGTGAGAGCAGCACGTCGCGAACCAAGCTTCAAAACCTCTGACCAGGAAGAGCCCACAGGGGGCGCTACTGGACAAACTGGGTCCCTCAACTATGAAACCTAGAGAATTGTGGGACTTGTAGTTTTTCTTGCATCATTTAAGTTCCGTGAACTACATTTCCCAAAATGCAAGTGTAGCTAGTCAGTTCCACTGTCGGACGTGAAATGTCCCTTAAGCTGTGAAAGAAAGGTAAGTGTGTTCTGGGCAGGCTGCGTGGATTCCTTGTGAGGGATTTTTCCCATTTCTTCTCTTTGCCCATTGATGGGACCTGAGAGAAAGCAGCTGTTCTTATAAAGCAGGTTTTCCCAAGCCCTCTGGTCTCAGGAATCGGGACTCTTCACGTGTCGCTGTGGAATGTCAAGGAGAAATCGGGGTCCTGAACCCAGATCTGGAAATCCAAGCATAAAATAATGTTTACATATGGGGTGCATGTCACTAGAGAATTTCTGCATTATATCAAGTAATGTCAAAGCCTTGTTTTTACGGCTAGAAAAGCGGAAACGCTAGAGTAGAATGTCTCGCCAGATCTCACTACTATTTGCTGTGTAGTAGCAGAGTTTGCAGTTGAGGGTAAACTAAAAGAATATGGGGGGAATGAAAGAATAAAAGATGTGCATGTGCTTCATTACATTAATAAAATAAAAAGCCTAAAAAGTCTGAGCAACTTCAACACCTGGCATACTAGAACTCAAATGTGCTTCTCTTAGTGTATGAAGAAGTAAGATAATTCTAATTTCTAAATGGGAAGTAGGTTTATGGAACACACAGTCCCCCAAGGGGTGGTATTAACTAAAAACATAAATATATTCTTATAGAGACGTCTTTAGATGTAGTCATAGATGGAATAACAAGGTATTAAGGAATTTAAAGGATATTGGGGTAAGCCATTAACCTTTTGAAATTTATAAGGAATTCAGTCTGACCAGCCAGGTGTTACTGGGAAACACACTATAGGCCTTACATTATGCTGCTTTACCAATTTTTACTTCACCTTCCCTCTTTTAAATAGATTATTTTTTTAGAGCCCCATTTTTTTTTTTTTTTTTTTAACAAACCAAAATATAGTTTCCCTTGGACGCAGAAAGCCTTGGCAGATTCACCAGCCATTTTAAGTTAATTTCCATGTGATGAGTACAACACAGAACCCTGGTTATAGGTTCTTAGGAGGTCAGGCAGGTAAGATTGGCTTGGGCTGTTATGAAATAGTCCAAGGTGGAGACAAGATTTTATTTTGTAGTAGGTATTAGAAATTCTTGACCAAAATAGATTATTAAGAAGATAATAAAAGGGTAGGCTTGTTGTTTCAGACTGAACTTCAAAGGATGCAGAAAGGTGTGCTGGTATCTGTTTGTACTGTGAGGGCCAGTTGTTAAATATTCAGGAATTTGCTAGCCAGTATTTAAACCATTGGTAGCCTGAAATTGGCCATGTAATGGATTGTTTTCTTTTATCTTTTTTTGAGGGGGAGGGTAGGCGGGGAAGCCAGTTTACCAGCACACTCCTGGCAAGGGTCAGTTTTCTCTATAAGCCTGGAGCCCCAGTGTTCAGATGCATCGAGTCATCAGATTCTGAGCTAGCTCTCACCCTTTCAAATTTTACAAAAGATTGATTTGGATTTCAAAGTAAGATTATAAATACATTCTACGTATGTTGGGAGGGAAGGGGGCTGTACCTTTCTAGTGAAAGATATTCTTGTTTATTTTGGGGCCATCCTTTGAGGTTACTGGAGTCATTGATTAATTCATTATCTATAGGTTGTTCAGATAAGCACGAAATCTGCTACAGGAAGTAGTATGATCTGGATGGATAGCTTTCTTAGATATGTGAAAACCTGTGCTCTTTCCAATACATTTTTCTAATACCTAGATATTATCTTCCAGAAGACAGTATTGTATGCAATGCCAACAAATTCCTACCCTCCAGCCCTTTCTCACTATCCTGCTCTCTCTCATCACCCTTCTCCTAACATATTTCAGTGTGCAAGTTTGCTAATTATTAGATACCTTTTGGGTTGGCAGCCTCCAGATACAAGTTGGAGAGGTCTTGAAATCTCATCAGGAGCCTGCTCCAGAATCCCACTTAAGGTGGACTATTTTGGGGAAATAAGGATGCTACCCAAGCTTTTATTTGTGGTTTCTTGTTTAGAGTTATTTAGAGTTTGCCTATATTTTTTAAGGCTAAGCTTAGCCCTTGTTTATCTCTGTATTTTTGATAATCATATGCCCTTACTTTCATTTTTATCTAGGTCTAGGGCAAAATGAGGAAGATGTACTTTGAAGTTACCTGCCCTTATTAACTTTGTACATTTAACTTCACATACGCTTTCTCCAAACACTGTCTGACTGCTGATATGGTCCAGATATTGGAGTTTAGTCTTCCTTTAAGGTAAAGCATTCCACATTTAGCTTCTCTTCAAACTTCTCTATTTCTTTTTTTCTTCTTCTCACTCTTCTGATATCTCTTAAGCTTTTAAAATATTTGAAAGATATAATCATTTTCCTTCATCTCATGGCTTTTGGCATTCCTGTACTACCACTATCCAGAGCATACTAGGACATCTGCAAGCCACACATTTCGTCTAAGGGATTACCTTTTAAAACTTTTTTTATCGTGGAGGTAGAATAATATAACGAACCCACATCTATGGACCCATTACCCAACTTCAATGATTAACAACTCTTGATTAAACTTGTTCCATTTATATATTCCTATCTACTCCACCAGCCCCGTATTATTCTGAAGCAAATCCTCCAAGATATATCATTTCATCCAAATATTTCAACATGTAACTATAGGATGAGGACTTTTTTAAGTTAATGTTTAATTTTCCAATTGTCTTATAAATGTCATATTTTAAAAGTTTGTTTGGATCAGGATCCAAAGAAGGCCTAGATATTACAATTGGTTGGTCTTTAAATCGCTTTTCATCTATAAATTCGGCTTCATATCTCTTTCTCTCTCTCACACACAATTTATTGGTTGGAGAAACTGATTTGTCTGTCCTTGTAGAGTTTCCCATAGTCTGGACTTTGCTGATTGACAAATGGTATCATCTACCACATTGCTTTGGGCTCTGTATTCCTAATTGTTAATTAGCTCTAGAGACTTGATTAGAATCAAGTTCAGTTTTTTTGTCCAGACATCTTGGGTGGTGACGTGTTCGTCCATCAAGAGTCTCATAATTCTGGTCCTTTATTTTTATAATGTTAGCAGCTGTTGGTGTGCAGTGCCTAGATCCTACCTTTGTTTTTCAGCTATAAAAATGAACGAAGTTCTGATACATTCTCCCTTTCTCCAGCTCCTGGCAACTACTAATCTACTTTCTATCACTACAGATTTGCCAATTCTGGACATTTCATATAAGTGGAATCTTATATTTGTCCTTTTGTTACTGGCTTCTTACACCTAGCGTAATGTTTTCAATGTTTGTCCATATTGTAGCATATATCAGAACTTCATTCATTTTTATAGCTGAATAACATTCCATTGTGTGGATAGACCGCATTTTGTTTACCCATTCATCGGTTGATGGTTACCTCTGTTTTTAAAAACCAGTTTCTAAAAGAACAAAACAAACCCCAAGCTCACAGATAAAGAGAACAGATTGGTGGTTGCCAGAGGTGGGGGTTGGGTGGTGGGGGAAATGGGTGAAGATGCTCAAAGGTATAAAATTCCAGTGGAGAAATAAGTAAGTCATGGGGATATAATTAATGTACCGCCTGGAGACTAGAGTTTATAATACTGTATTGCATATTCGAAAGTTGCTGAGAGAGTAAATCTTAAAAGTCCTCATCACAAGAAACAAAATTTTTTTATAACTGTGTGGTGACGAATGTAACTAGTTATTGTGGTGATCATTTCACAATATATACAAACATTGAATCATTATGTTGTACACCTGAAACTAATACGTTAATGTCCATTATACCTCAGTAAATCAATCACTCACTCAATCAATCAATCAGTTTCTCACATGAAGTTTCTTTCTCTCTAGAATGAGGATGAATTTTGGGTGGACTTTCAGGGCAGTGAAAGGCCTTTGCGTGGTGCAGCACAGCCGGCAGTACTCACATGCATCCACTGCGTTATTTGTGCCGCCAAGTCCTCCTGTGGACCCTGAGAAGGTCAAAGAATTACAGCGCTTCATCACCCTTTCCAAGAGACTCCTAGTGATGACGGGAGCGGGAATCTCCACCGAGTCGGGCATCCCAGACTACAGGTCAGAAAAGGTGGGACTTTATGCCCGCACTGACCGGAGGCCCATCCAGCATGGGGATTTTGTACGGAGTGCTCCAATCCGCCAGCGGTACTGGGCGAGAAACTTCGTGGGCTGGCCTCGGTTCTCCTCCCACCAGCCTAACCCTGCACACTGGGCTTTGAGCAACTGGGAGAGACTCGGAAAGCTGCACTGGTTGGTGACCCAAAATGTGGATGCCTTGCACACCAAGGCGGGTAGTCAGCGCCTGACAGAACTCCACGGATCCATGCACAGGTGCAGGAAGGTCTAAGCAATTTGAACGCAGAAGTGTGTGTTCTGTGAGCAGGGACCTTGGCCATCTTGCTCACTGTTGTCTTTGTTAGACCTTGAGAAAAGGATTTGGGAGCAAGGTGTTTATTTCGGAGTTGACCCCAGCAAACTCAGTGAGGGAGTGAAACAGAGAAGGGAGGAAAGCCAAGAACGGTTACTCCTATGGGCAGCTGGAGCTCCATCCAGTGAGGGGCCCTCTCACTGTCTAGGGAGGATGCTTCAGAATTGTCTCACTGAAAGTGAAGGAAGCTGGGGTGTTTATCCACCATCTCCCATCCCTCACTGGTTGAAGGTCACTCTTGGGGCATTGACTCCGATACTGATTCTGCTCCTCCAGAGGCGGCTTCCTTGGCCACAGGAAGTTGCTTAAAAGAGAACTGTGTGCAGTGGCCTTTAGGTGTCCTGAGGGGACGACGAGCAGAGCACTAACAGCATATGCTACAAATGGCTGCATCTGGTGCCTAGACACGTAGAACACAGTATAGCCTGGCATATAGTCAGAAGCCAGTAGATATTGATGGAATGAATACATGTGGCCCTGGCAATAACTTGTAGCTAATTGGAGACCATTTCCTTATCTTTTAAGCCCCAGAGATCCTCCTGCCGATCATAAAATGTTTATTGGGTGCCTGCAACATGTGGTGTGTACTGGTGTGCTACTTGGTGGTGTGGAGGGATCAAAACCAAAGTATAACACATGGTCTACTTTATACGTGAGAACTTTGTAATCTGTTTGGGGAGACCCACAAATAACATGTTTAATGACAACTCCACACTATTGTTAAATTGTGGTCCTTGATCGACATGCTTTACAAGGTTAGAGAAACAGATTTAGTAAAGACTGGAGAAATGAGGACAGCTTTTATGGGTAAGGTGGGGCTTGAGACTGACTCAGGCTTGACTAGGCAAAGGAAGGGAAAAAGGGCTTTCTGAATGACAGGAATTTGTAGAGCCCAGGGGAGTCTGGTCTGGCCTCCAGACTAGTATGAAATCGGATGTCTGGAAAGGCTAGACCCAACTCATGGATGCATCTGAAAATCATGCAGTGCAATTTGCGTCTCTTGTGAGACCGAAGGGGTCTATTAGTGGTTTCTGAGCAAGAGAGCAACATGATAAAAGTAGCATTTGAGGAAGGCTAAACAGGACTAGAAAGAGTGGCTCAGGGTCAGCCAGACTAAGGTGACAACAGGGGAATGAGAGTATTAATGATGGCTTTGGGTCTATTTTAAAAGTTGTGGGGTTTTTTTGTCTTTTTTATGATGATGAAAATTTCAAACACCTACAAAAGTAGAGAATACTGTAATGAATTCCCCTATACTATCACCCAGATTCAAACATTTTATGTTGCCTTTATCCCTTCTTTACTTATCTCTTATTAACTATTTTAAAACGAATCCAAGACTGCTTGTCATTTCAGAGGGGACCTTTAAAAAAAATCAACATAATTTGATGGTTGGCCAGATAAAAAGGAGTAACGAATTTTTCCAAAGGTTTCAGCCCAAGTAACGAGAAATGATGGTGATGGAGAAATTGGGGAGGAGTGGTTGAAGACAGAAGGTAAACTTGATAGAACAGTCAAGACTGGGACTTGGACTTGAGTTTCGAAGAGAGAGCAGGAGGGGAGTCCTATGCAGAGGAGGAAACCATTAGCACAGAGGCATGGAAGCAGTGAAAATGGAGTGTCCCCAAGGTTACGAACATAGAAAGAAAACAGGCTGGAGGATTGAGGAGCAGAGGGGGAACCAACTGAACAACCGTTTGTTCTTTCAACAGCTATTGAGTGGGCACTGTTGTAGGTGGTGGGCAGAGTGGTGGTCAAGAGCAGTGGTCTTGCGACAGGGCAAGACTCAAAGTTCTTGCTGTCATGGAGCTCACGTTCTCTTGATTAGACAGGTGACAAGAGAACCAGAAGGCACCATGTCACAGACATCAAGGGAAGAGAGAGTTAAAGAGAGGATGGTGATGGATAGTGACAACTACAGCTGATGAGCACAGCAGAGAATGGAGGGGGAAACTGGTTTGGGCACTAAGGAAATCATTTGGTAAAGAATTTGCAGTCGTGTGAAGTATAAAAATGAGCTGACCAAAGGTTAAGCAGAGAGTGTGTAGTAAGGAAACGTACATATGTGTATATTACTCATTCTAGAAGGTTGGCAGTGGAAGGAAGCTGAGAAACGGTGGTAGCTAAAGAGGTCATGAGAAGGTGTTCCTACAATGGGGAAAAAACTGGGGGTGTTAGGACAAGGAAACGATGATGGAGGGGCTGAAAAATGGTTGGGGATTACACATTTCTGGCCGCTTTATGCCTCCACAGGACAGATCGTTCAGTTGGCCCCCTTTTTGGTTTCAGGGTCCTCTGCTTGCATTGCGGTGAGCAGACTGCCCGTGGGGTGCTGCAGGGGCGCTTTGAAGCCCTGAACCCCACCTGGAGTGCGGAGGCCCAGGGCCTGGCTCCTGATGGTGATGTCTTTCTCACGGAGGAGCAGGTACAGAGCTTTCAGGTCCCGTCCTGCGCTCGATGTGGGGGCCCTCTGAAACCAGATGTCGTTTTCTTCGGGGACACCGTGAACCCTGACAAGGTCAACTTTGTGCACAGGCGCGTCAAAGAAGCGGACTCTCTCTTGGTGGTGGGATCGTCCTTGCAGGTACCTGACTTGCTCAGGCTGGTCACTGCCCCGGTTTATGTCTTTCTGCATCTTGAAATCTCTTACCTGTGTCTCCTCCTCGTACAGGTGTACTCTGGTTACAGGTTTATCCTCACTGCACGGGAGAAGAAGCTACCAATTGCAATACTGAATATTGGGCCCACACGGTCGGATGCCTGGGCGTGTCTGAAACTGGATTCTCGTTGTGGAGAGTTGCTGCCTTTAATAGACCCACACTGACCACAGCCTGTTCCCGAGCCAGGAGCTGGGACTTTCACTTGCATCTTGCTGCTGAAGGTAAATGCCTTCTCAGGTATCAGCTTCCAGTCCCTATTCAACTGAGAGCACTGACAAAATCTAGAAGGTTCTAGGCTTCTTAATGTATGGCCATCCTTAGTTTTCTAATTACATTAAGCTATAGTGTTTGAAATACTATGGTTTTCAAATTCTAGGCACATAGCTATTTAAAACAATGGTCCAAAATCTGCCATAACTTGTTTCCGTTTCTTAAAAATAACAGCTTTATTAAGGTATAATTCATATACCATAAAGTTCACCCTTTAAAAGTATACAATTAGTGTTTAGTACATTCACAGAGTTGTACATTAACCACCGCTATCTAATTCCAGAATATTTTCATCATCTCAAGAAGAAACCTATATCCATTAGCCGTCATTCCCCACCCCCGTCCCACCCCCAAGTTCCTGGCAACAACTAATCTTTCTGTTTCTACCTATGCTAGATATTTCATATAGTATATAGCCTTTTGTACCTGGCTTTTCCACTTGGCATGATATTTTCAAGGTTCATCCATATTATAGCATGTGTCAGTACTTTGTATCTATTTTCATCTGTGAGTACAACCACTTAAAAATATAAGTAGACGTTACTGAGCTATAACTCACATACTATACAGTTCCCTCACTGAATGTGTAGTGTTTTTAGTATATTCCTAGAAGGGTACAACAACTGTTTAAAATAGACTTTATTTTTCAGTGCAGTTTTAGGTTCACAGAATTGAGCAGAAAAGTGGAGAGTCTCCATATGCTCCTTGCCTCTGTACACGCACACAGTATTTATCCATCACCTATTGAAGGACATCTTGGTTGCTTTTGAGTTTTTGGCAATTATAAATAAAGCTGTTATAAACATCCGTGTGCAGGTTTTTGTGTGGACTGAAGTTTTCAACTCATTTGGATAAATACCAAGGAGTAAGACTGCTGGGTCATGTGATAAATGTTTCATTTCGTTAGAAACTGCCAAACTGTCTTCCAAAGTGGCTTTGCAATTTGCATTCCCACTAGCAATGAATGAGTTCTTGTAACAACCACTTTTTAATTGAACTACACAAACGGAGAAGTGCATGTATCATAAGTGGGCAGCTCCATGATCAAGACATCTAGATCAAGGAACAGAACATTCAGCACGTGAGAAGTCCCTTTGGCACAACTACTTTTTTAACTAGTTTCTTATTACTTGAATAATACATATTGTAGAAAGTTTAGATGATACAGATAAGTAAAAAGGATATAATACAAATTACCCATAATCGCACCACTGAGATACCAAAGTGTAACATTCTGTTATAACTAAATCTGTTTTTACAAGAAGTGAATCATACTAGTTTATTACATCCTATTTCACTTAACAACATATAGTGGCCATATTTACATGTCCTAAATGCTGTATTTGTTTGAACGGTAGGCTGATGTTCCCAATTGTTCCTCCCACCCCCCTCGGCTTATTTTGGCACTAACTCCTTTCATTTCTTTTCAGATCCCTAAGGATTCATCCCTTCTTCCTCCAACTAATCGAAGCTCTCGAGTGCCGCCTGTAGAGGGCAGCAAACCAACATCTCTCTGCCTGCCCATCTCTGAACACCTCAGGTTTCAAAGCCAAGGAGTTAAGATCTTCAGGCTGATGAGATTTGTCCCTGAAGAAAGACTTTTTCAAAGCAGCAGCTTCTCCTGATAGGAAAAGTGCTTTCACTTCCTTTTTATCTCACCGGCAGAAGAGATGGCCCAGGAAATATGTAGGCCAGAATGGTCTCTGGAGTGCTAACCTAGGGATCTCACTAATGTGGGAGGTAAGGGGAGAAGGAAATGACTTCATTTATAATTCCAAACGGTTAAATGTCTTTAACTGAACCGGTTTAATATATTTTTTGAAAAGATGAACAATGCTATGAATGAATTTATTAACCAAGAAATAAGGGAATCCTTTCTTAAATAGCACACCAGGTATGTGGGCTGTACGTTTATATTTTTTAATCAGCTAAAAGTAAATGGGGCTTTATGACATGGTTCTCTAAGGATTTCTGCTTGATTTCAGCCAGAAAGAGACACCTGCCTTGAACCTGGTCTGTAGAGAGGAAACAGTGAATTCCCAAGTGGGATCTTAAATTGATTTGTTTCTGCCGAGGGAAGCAGCAAGACTTGTTTGATTACTGTGTTAGCCAGGAAGAATCACTGTACCAGGCTAAAGCTTTCTGCACAATCTCATCAAAAGGTGAAGCGGATGAAAGAATCACAGCCTATTCCAGGTAGTCTTTTGTCTACAAGTAGGGCAAGCAATAAATGTTCATCCTGCAGCTGCCTAGGAAGCAAATTTCAGTTAACTGGGATAACCCAAGATCTTGAAAACACAGACTTCTTTTCACCTCTACCACTGTAGGTTTACTCATCACCAAAAACCTTGCTCATAATGTTGTTGGAAATCTCATTCCAACTGTTTTTGCAGACGGAGATCCTAAGGTGCTCTGAACCAGATTTGCTCAGTTGTCCAAAGTCGTACCAATAACTGTATTCAAATCTGGGTCTTTTGAATCTCAAGCCATTCTCATCCACAAATCTCACCAATGGTTACTGATAGAAACTATATGAAGGTACTAAGGCTACAAAGATACAACCTCTTTCCCTCAAGTGGCTCTCAGAGGACGTGCTATTTCTCCCACCCTTACTGTCTACCAGGAAATGTCACAGAATCATGCATAGAATGACAGGATGAGAGAAATTTACTCCCTCGCCCCTTCATTTTTGAGAAAACTAAGACCCAGACTTACCTAAGGCCACAGTACATAGTTTCAGAGCCAGGACTAGAATCCAAGTGGATTTTCCTCCCAGTTCTTTTCTTTTTAAACAACAATGCTTCTCATTTGTCTGAAGATTATGATTAGAAAGAAGTCAGCCTGGAGGAGAAGCAGAAGCTAGCAGTACACCTGGCCAAGGAGACCAGGAACGGTTAAACTGTGGTGGGCAGTACAGAGGAGGTTAGGTTTTCAGGGAGGGAAGGCAGGTTGTTTCATCACCTAATGCTGGCATGATTCATGAAACCAAGTTTTGAGGGCCTTAGGAATGTTCCGTTTGCTCATATTTCCTCCTGATAATTTTTTTCCAAAAAATTTAGTTCAAGAGGAACGTGGTATTTCCTGAAGCTGATGTTTGTCATGTCTCCTTACTTTACATCTTTAGCTTTCTACCAGCATGGCCGTTCCTAACCCACTATAAGTGCCCTGGGTTTAAATAACATCTACTAGCTGGCACTACCAGTTTGTCACTACCCTGCTTACATGGGTCTAACGGCGTAAGCCCAGCTTTAGGCATGACTTTTCGGTCACGCTCTCCTTCAGGTGCTTCCACATTTCTGCTTAGCGATCCCAGTTTTAGTAAGTAGGTGTTACAAAGTCAAACAGGTACATAACACTTGAATCCTCCTTCCCACTGACTCATATTTTCTTTCTTATGCCGTCATAAATTGAATATCCTTCTCTCACCTCTCCCTTAAATAATAGCATTTAGTGAGCACACTATACCCACAGCAGCTGGTGAAGCATTTACAACACATTAGTTCAATAAGAATTAACCCCCCCAAGAGATGCTTGGGCTTGCATAAAGGTCAGTCTTCAGTGAATGCTGAACTTTTCCCCAGAGGATCAAAGGAAGGAGCGATAAGAAATTCAACACTCTTACATCAGGTGACCAACTGTCCCAGATTACCCAGTACTAAGGGGTTTCCTGAGATCCAGGCCTTTTCAGTGCTAAAATCAGGATGCATTGGTCTCCCTGCTCCTAGGAACAGCAGAGATTGCCACCAGATATAACAGTTAATTCTGGATATATTATCCTTTCTGAGATTCAAGATGGTACTCTAAGATGCAGATTTTTTACTTATTTTTCTCACAAAACAAATACATTCTACTTCATGAGGAAAAAAAATTAAACTCATCCAAGAAAAGAGAGTGGTTTATTTCCCTCTCAATTTATCAGTAAAGGAATGCAGCATGGAATTTAAACTCTTAAGGTACAGACAGACTTAGATTTCCATCCATTTCTTGCTACTTACTAGTTAGGTGAACTTGGGCCAAGTTGTTTGATCTTCAGTCTTTTTATAAATGAGGATGATAGTAGCTACCTCATTGGGCTGTTATGAAGCTTAAACAAGGTAATGATGTGTGTGAAGCTCACAGCAGTGCCTGGCAAACAGTAAGAAAATGTCAGCCATTGTAACTAGGATACAGGAGGAGGGTGGGATGGTGGGAGAGGAAGCCATGATACCTGCCAAACTTTTGTGCCCTATTTACTCCTTTAACTAAACTCACAGGAATCTTCCCCAGAGCCACATTTCTTTTTGTGTATCTTTGTGTTTGTCTTTTTAAGCCTTTGTAAAGAAAATAAATGAATATCCTTCCTTCTCCATTCCCTTGGGAAAATACGAAGGTCTGACAATTAAGTTCGCTACTTTATCCTAGAAAAAGTGCTGCATGCCTCATTGCTGAATATCACTATGGTCACATTCAAAGTACTCTTTTTGGGAAGCTATGCACCAACACCAGTGCCTAGTCCGCCCTTCAAAGTAATTTTGGAACTTTTTCTTTTCTTTTTGTGTTTAACTTTTATTTACTTGTGTGTTTTTCTAGAACCCATCAGCTCCAAGTCAAGTAGTTGTTTCAATTTAGTTGTGGAGGGCACAGCTCACAGTGGCCCATGTGGGGATCAAACAGGCAACCTTGATGTTAAGAGCACTGCGCTCTAACCAACTGAGCTAACCAGCTACCCCCTGGAACTCTTCTAGAATGGCCATCAGTGTTGTCATCATATTACCCTTGATGTCCCGAATGTCATCGTAATGTTTTCATTTCAACATTTCCTTTATCTTCGGGTAAAGAAAGCAGTCACTGGGGGCCAGACCAGGTGAGTAGGGAGGGTGTTCCAATACAGTGACTTGTTTACTGGCTAACAACTCCCTTTGCTTTTGTTCATTGGTAGCTCCTTCGGAACCATTTCTGCACACAGCTTTCTCATGCCAAGATTTTCAGTTAAGATTTTCCGAACTGTTTCTCTATCGATGTTTACTTGGTCTGCTATGCTTCTCACAGTCAGCCCAACAATTTTGACGCACAATTCGAGGAGTTTTTGCAATGTTTTCGTCAGTTCTGCTTGTTACTGGCCACCCTGACTGCTTTTCATCAGTGACGCATTCTTTCCCCTCAGTAAAATGTTTAATCGATTTGTACACTGCCGTTTTCTTCATGGCACTATCCCCGTAATTATCCCTGATTTCACTTCCACTCTTGCCAAGTTTAACAAGAAATTTAATGCTTGTTTGTTGCTCTAATTCAAGCTCATTCTCACAACAGCACACAAAACCACGCAACGACTATAATGAACGCCACTCAGTAAGACCCCGCCATACGTCGACATGAACACACTCTGAGACACTGATATACCAAGGTTATGAAACCTTACCGAGCTGTTAGCACAGTGCTGCCAACGTAAGCACATTGGGTAGTTCGCAAACTTGTCAGACCTCCTAGTAGTTGTTAAACACTTACTATACAAGAAGCACTGCAAGACGCGTTTTACAACGCACTGATTCACCTAACTCCCACAACCAACCCTATGATCTGCACAGTTATTTCTTTTGAAAGATAAGAATCCTGACGCTTATGTAACTTGCCCAAATGTCACCTAGGGTGATCAGGCCAGTAATCAAACCTGGTCGGGCCAGTTCTGAGTTCCCTCTCTTTAATGCTGCAGAAACCCGGTGGGGTAACCGAGCAACTGTACTTTGGGAGGTAAGAAACTTCCCGAAGTGACCCAAGCTAGGTCCTGTAAGATGAACAGGCAGGCATTCACCCCGCGGAAAAGGAGGAGCATCCCAAGCGGAGGAAACAAACGCAAAAGCATGGAGGTTAGACCTGCAAATCGCTTCACCGTGTTTTTTTTTTGCTCTTGAAGGTGGAGGTGGGGATTCAAGTGTGGGCTTGGGACGCCCCAGAGGCCCTTGGCTCCACCCAAAACTCCCTCACCCCTCCTTGGCCATTCTTCCTTTTCCCCCCACTTTGATTCCCAACACCCCATTTCCCGGCCCCCTCTGGCCCTCTCCGGTCCCCGGAATAAAAGCTAAGAAGGAGTTAGACCATCCGGAAACTGGCAGGGGGAGCTGGGGGAGCAGGAGGGTGTGCGCAGGGAGAGACCCGGAGAGGGACGAACATGGCAGGAAAGTTGCACCCATCACCACACCCACGTGTGTTCACCTTCTTTTCACACTCGACCCGCCTACTCTGTCCTTCCCGCGGGATTCTGCCTCAGGAGAAGAGCGTACCACGTACTCACTTGCCTGAGACGCCACCTCAGGTGACCATTACCAACCACTACGCAGGCGCTGTGCGCTGGCTCGGGACCTATACCAGGGAGAGGCGGGGCCTGAGACTGGGTGGCGCGGAGGTAGGTTAGAAGCTGGACTCCTGTTCACCAATAGAAAAGAGGAATCGGGAGCCACGTGCCCACAAGCTATCCAATCACATTTTTTTTACTTCGAATTCCCTCCAGCCCTGGAGTGTGGCTGGCGGATTGACAGGGTTGGGCGCGGAAGATCACGTGATCCAAAAGGTAAATACGGCCACGTGGTTTTTCCCTCGACTGCCGCAAACCATTGCGCGGCCCTGTATCTTCTTTAAGCAATCATTGAATGAGCATGCGAGATGTACTAAGCACTGTGAAGATATTGTGGCTGCTAGGATATAATCCAGACTTCAAATTACTCTCAGTCCAGTTTATTCCATTATTTATTCATTTGAATCATCCCACCCACTGTTCTAGTGTTTCCCATATTGTTTCCTATAATGGGAACAGCAGATGCTCATTAAAAGAGTGTTAAAGGAATTTGTTCTCTGTCTCCCCAAACCCTTGGGATAATGAAAAAGGAGGAAGGTTTCTACGTCGGGATATTTTTAGAGCCCAGCTTGAGAACTCGACTGAGTTCTCTGTTGTTTGTTTTATCATGGGGAGGGGGGGAGAAGTGGGAATAAGCAACTTTTTTTTTTTTAATCTGACCATTCTTCCATCCAAAAGGGGCTTGCAGTTTTTTTCCATTGAAGAAAGACATTTATGACCTTTACAGTTCGTGGAAGGCTGAGGCCAAGTCTAACGTAATTTTTCTATCCCTTGCAATCCTACTGTAACACAGTGTGAACAGAATGGCCATCAATCTAAATGTGTTAAATTTGAAAACAGTTGAGCGCTAACGACCAACACATCATTCAGCGTTTAGCAACTATTTATTGAGTGCCCCCTGTGTGTCAAGTGCAGTACTAGGAAGGTAGGGATACAAAAATCATTAAGACACCTACCTCACTCTGCCTCCAGCAAGTTTGCAATGTGATGGCACTTTTCCTCTAACTTATCCAGATTTGGGTTCCAATCTCAGCTATGCCACCTATGAGTGGGTGATCTTTGACAAGTCACTTGCCGCTGAGCGGGTTACTTCATCTGTAAAATGAGGAGGTAATATACCTACAACTATAGCACTGTGGGGAGGATTAGGGAGTAATTGTTCACAGTGCTTGGCACTGTTGAGAGCATAGAGCATAGCATATAAAACAACATACACCAGTTTGAAGGGAAGAAAATTAAAGTCTCAGAAAACATTAAACTACAGGCAGCTACCAACAATAAATTATTGTCTTGAGGCCAGCCCTAAATTCATTGTATTCTCAGCATTTTCTACAGTGTCTGGCCCAGAGTGAGTGTTCAATAACTATTCATCGAATGGGTGAATGAAAAGAGGGAGTAATTGGGCGAAAAGACAAATCCACACACATCCCCTTCTTTGAAAGATGAATCCACACACTCCTTTGCTGCCCACCACATACACCCAGCAGTGGCTGCTATTCTGTCAGCCTTCAGTGGTTTAAATCTACTCAGTGGTGGCTTCTCATAGTCCACATTGTCCTTTCTCATCTTTGCTTTTTCTAATTCAGTTCCCTTCTCTTCCCCTCCCCACTCTCTCTGGTGAATTTTGGTGCCAGTATAGTCATAAATCCTAATAGAGAAACTTAGCCCAGTAACTTAGTGGTTAAGAGCTCAGGCGTTGCCATCAGACAGATCTGGTCAAAACAAATCCTGACTCTGCCATTTGTGTGATCTTAGGCAGGTGACTTAACTTCTCTGAGCTGTTAGTTCCTCATCCATAAAATGAGGGCAATAATATCGATCTCACAGAGTTCGTCTGAATATTTAATGAGATGAGATGTGAAAAGCCCTTAGCACAGTGAAATGCAGCAAGTGCTCAAGAAGTAGAAGCTGTTATTGTTTATTACATTTAATGACTGCAACGTAAAAATCAGCTTGTAGAGTGTGGTGAAGTCTTTGAAAAGAGTTGAAAAAATTGTTTTTTACATAGTTGGAAATGGAGGCAGAGAAATGAGAGAGGGAGAGATCTGGCTCCCATTGAAACCAGAGCCCACCGCTTCAGGCAGGGCAGGGTAGTGGTTAAGAGTGTGTGTCTGTTGGAGTTGCTGAGTTCAGATCCCTTCTTTGCTACTTACTAGATGCATTGCATCGGGCAAGTGACTTCTCTTATAGAGGCTTAGCTTAGAAAAGTAGGATTTGCTAATAGTGTCAAAACCTTACAGGGCAGTCCAGAGAATTTAGAGACAAGACACACAGTGCTGGCACAGAGTTAAACAGTCAACAGTTGTTAATCATTATTCTGGTCTCATGGTGCTCACTTCCTGGAAATATCTGTCTAATTCAACATCTAAGACTGGAAGGAATGATGCTCATAAAGGACTAGGAAGAGGCTTAGTCATGTTCAGTATATAGAGAATAAAACAATCTCCAAATGTGAGCCCTTTCAACACGGTGCTTTATTGGAGGGTACAGCGTAAGGTGAAAGCCATAGGGATGATGATTTCCAGAGGGAATACTCAGTCCTGACAGTACTTCTTGGTGTCCAGGTTCTTGTGCTCCTTGTTGTATGGGGCCTTTGAAAAGCAGATGGCAGCATTGCGGTCGCAATTGCAGATGAAGGCCTGGCACTCTTTGTTTTTGCCTGGAAAAGAGCAAGAGGAGAGGACTGAGCCAAGGTGGATCCTGCTTTGTACAATCCAGGGGCAGGAAGAATTAACCGGAGTAATTCAGTGGCCATTCCATTGGTGCACATTCAGGGCTGACAGATTAAGCAAATAAAAATACCAGAATTTCAGCTAAACAATGAATGCAATGCTTGGGACAAAGGCTACGACATTGCTCATTGTCTATCTTAAAGTCAAATTTAACTGGGCAACCTGTGATTTATCTGGAGATCCTAGGTGTGATGGTTGCCTTTTGGAAAGTCTTGTCTATTTCATACCCCTAAATGAGCTCACTGCTTTTAACACCCATGTAGCTACAGATCTCTGATAGCCTAGGCAAACAATTATAAACCACATGGAAAACACTAACACATACACTTAAGGCAGCAAAGCATTGTACATTTCAACTTAGTGAAGTTTAGTAACCCAATTGCTCTACTTTAAAGCACATATTTTTAAAATTACAGAATAGCATTACAATAGAATATTATACAGACATTTAAAAGAATCAAGTATGTCTGTATGTGGAAACATTTCCAAGATATTTTATTAGAGGAAGAAATAACTAGGAAATCCTTAAAAATTTGAAGATATCTATCTATCTATCTATCTATCTATCTATCTATCTATCTATCTATCTATATAACTGGTTATCTTTGGGTAGTAGGATTACAAGTGCCTTCCACTTTTCATGACGTATATTTCTGTAGAGTTTGAAATTACATTATTTTTTTGCCTTGTTTACTTTTGTAACCAAAAGAAATAGTACAGATAACATTTAAAATGCATTTGAATTTTATTATCCATAATTTAATTGTGTATCTCTGCTTACCTTCAATAATCTTATTAAAATTTTGTTTGTCTCTACTCCTTTCTTTTAAAAACCACAAATGTTTTCTTTGCCCAGCGAACATTCATTGAAGCATAAATTAGCAATTAGATTACAAAGTGAACAATGAGATAATTACTTAGCAAGTTATTGTTAATTAATATGAACAAACACCCTGTGATGCAGGCTTTTTGACCTGGTGGGTGGGGGAGGGCAGCTACATTAAAAAGAAATTATTTGTAAAAATATATGTGTGTGAGAGTAAGTATGTTTCCCCTGGGGAGAGGCTCCAGAGCTTTCATCCGATTTGTAAGGAAGTCCGGAATCCATAGCAAGGAAACTTTGCCAGTCAAGTTGTAGTGTAAAGATATGAGTTCCCATATATTTGACTTTCCAATGTGGAGCAGAACCTGTTAGCAGGGGACTATGTAAGCAAATTAAGCCACATTATGCAGAAATTAAAGGAATAACAATGGAGACTATGGGGGAATACAGGAAAATGGTCATAATATAGTGATAAGTGAGAAAAAGCAGAATGCAAGGTCGTATCCAGCCTCTGCCTTCATCAAATATTTACTGAGCACCTACTACATGCCAAGCACTGCTCTAGATTCTGGAGATATAGCAGTTAAGAAAACAGATAGCAATCCCTGTTCCTATGAATCCCACTTTCCGTTACAGAGATAGAAAATAAAGAACTAAATATATCGGATGTTGATAAATTCTGTGGAGAAAATAAAGCGGAGAGAGAAGACAGAGAATGCTGGAGAGATGAAGGGAGTATGCATGTGATTTTAAAAAATGCAGTGAGGGAAGACCTCACTGAGAAAGCTACATTTGAAGAAAGACCTGGAATAAGGTTGTGACCCAAGCGGATATTCCATGGAAAGTGTTTTGTGAGGAAGGAACAAAGGACTTGAGATTAGGGTTAGGGACGCAGGTGTAGCCACAATTCAAATGGCATAAACCTTAATCCAAAGACAAGGGCAAAAAGGAACATGGCAACATGAAACCATTTATTTCTTAGGATGGTGAGATTCCAGGTAACTTTTTTCTTGGTATGTTTGGATTTGAATTATGGTTATTCCAGTGTTGTTTGTACAGTAGTGACAATACCTTCATCTCTCTGAATTGTCTGTTCTTCAGAACTGCCTTCATGGAGGGACACATTTCACCATGAGAGCTGCAGAACTTAGTGGTTAAGACCAGAGACTTTGAAATCAGAAGCAACTGAGTTCAAATGTCCACCTTATCACTCATAAGCTATGTGATTTGGGGCAAGTGACTATTTTTGAGCCTCAGCTTCCTAACCTGTAAAATGGGGTTAATAAAACCTATCTCATATACACGCCTCACCTAGTAACTGGCATATATTAAGACTTTAATACATGCTAGTTCTGAGCTCTTTTTATGCAATAACAAAGCAGTATAGCATGGCAGTTAAGAGGAGAGGCTTTGGAGTCACATAGACAGACCTGTGTTCAAAACTCAAATGCCACCATTTACGAGCTGTGTGCCCTTGGGCAAATGGCTCAGCCTTTTGAACCTCAGTTTCCTCGTCTGTAAAATGGGGATGATCATGGTACACTTTCTGGCACCAAAAAAATGATCAATAAATTGTGTCTATCGTTACCATTATATCCCCCCTTGCCTACTGAGGGCCTACAAGTCAACAAAAGGGTCAACATACTGCTACAGGTGATTTCTGAGCCAGAGCAGGAGTATGCGTAGTGTTTAGTATAGGGGTTGTCCAGGAGGAATTTGCAGCTGTCCAGCTTCTTGGCTTGGTCGTAGCACCGGTCATGTATCTGACAGCACCTGGAGAAGGGGAGGGACAGAGCTGAGGCAGGAGAAGGAAGCACAGGGCAGCCGGGCAGCCTGTACCCACTCTCTCAGGAACAAGTGGTGGTTTAGCTGACATGCTCGGGAAGATATTGGCTTTTTGGCGTGAAAAAAATTTAAGTCCTTTTATCATGTTTATTGAAGGAGACTTTAAAAATGGTTGCAGGGATACAGTACGATCATATACTCTGAAGATGACAATTGAGTAGCGGTTGTGATGTTCTGTGTTGCAATGTCCTGCCACTAGAGGGCAGCAACATCCAGTACCTCACATCTGTGACGTTCCGCTTTCCGTCCCCAATAGGGAGCATTGGATTCATGGTCCTCTTAGACCATAGTTGTTTATAAGAGGTGAAAATATGTTATTCTTAGCAAATCTGCAAATCCTCTTTCTGTGCCTCCTTCTGAGCTCCTTGGCTTGTGCCCTCCTCCCATAGCACCAGCACGCCACTCTCCCTGCACTTCAATCACTCACGCGTCTAGTTCATCCACAGGGGTGCCGGATCCACCCAGGCCACAGTAGCAGCCGTAGTTGTTGTAATCTTTCAAGGGGTCGCTCTCTGGCATCGTGCATTTGATCATGTTGCGGAACTGCCACACTGCCCGCGGACTGATGCCGCACTCGACGGCGCCCACTGTAAGAAGATACAGCAGGAGTTCAAAGCTGTCCTGGTTGGCTCTGCCAACACCCCAGGACCCCACCGCCTTCTCAGACCCCACGCTGACCCATCCCACCCCCAGTCCTCCCACCCACCTACCCCCCATCCTGACCTCTGCCAGTTCTCTCCTCAGAAGAGAGCTGGAGACAAAAACTTGGTAAAGTGATTACAGATTTTTTTTTTTATGAAAGCTTAACAATTTTTTTCACTGAGATCAAATTCACATAAAATTCACTATTTTAGCCACTTAAAGTGCACACTTTAGTGGTTTTTCGTATGATCACAGAGTTGTGCAAACATCACCACCAATTCCAGAACATTGTCGTCACCCTCCAAAGAACACCCTGTACCCATTAACAAGCTCCCCTTTCCACCCTTTCCACTCTGGCAACCACTTATCTGCTTTCTGTCTCTGTGGATTTGCCTATTCTGAACACCTCAAATAAGTGGAATCGTACCATTATGTGGCCTGTGTAACACGGGCTTCTTTCACTTAGCATCATGTTTTTGAGGTTCCTTTAGGTTATAACATATATTAGTACTTCTTCCCTTTTCATAGCTCAATAATCTTCCACTCTATGGATAGACTGCGTTTTGTTCATTCATCACTTGATGGACATTTGGATTGTTTCTACTTTTTGACTATTGGAATAGTGCTGCTATGAACATTTGTGTACTGTTGTCACACAGCAGCATGCCCGTCTGTCCCCTCGTGCCTACCCCTAAAAAGAAAGAAGAGTCTGTGAGACTATTCCTTTCAGGGACATTGCTTCACCTTTCTGCTATCTCCTTGTTTGGCCCCAAAGGATGGCTGGGTAGCCAATGATGGGTAAGATTCCTCAAGAAAGGAACGACCTAAGACAGGCACAGTCGTGTGGGGACCACCAGGAGAATTCACGGGTTGATAGAGGTGGGCACAGCCCCCCATCTTTCCCTGTCTAAGGAGAGCGTCTGCCTCTGTGGCTGTATTCCTTCCCACATCCTACTTGGGAAGTGGTTCTAGATGTGATAACATCAGTTCTCCATCTCAGTAAGTTTTCAACATAAAGGCTTTGTCCCCTGGGGAGGTGCAAACAATAATTATTTATACATCATGGGACTTTCGACAGGCAAGGGTGGTTGGTTTGAACCAGTGTTCTGGTATCGTGTATGAGACTCACAGACCCTAGAAAAAACAATGCTACTTTCTTGTATGTGCATCAATAAAAGCCACAAGGCAGCCCGATTCGGGGCTCTTAGTCCCTTGAGGCTGTGAGACCGTTGGCCCCTGTTTCAAAACTTTCTTGATTTCTGTTTCTTTCTTAACCCTTTGCCACCCCTTCTCGTTCTCTCACTGCCCGTGTTACGCTGGACGCGACAGTATACTAGTTTTTTGTGTGAACATGCCTTTTCAATGGAGATGGTTTTAAATTATCCCCACTATCTATCTAGCAAATATTTTTGAGCATCTACTATGGGCCAATCACTGACCTAGGAGCTGGAGATACATCATTGAACAAATAAAAGTTCTATAACCTTATTGAGCTTAGATCCTAGTGGGGAAGAAAACCAATAAGCAATAAATGTAATAAATAAGAAAATCAGATATTGTGTTAGAGGGTGGAAAAATTGGAGCAGGGTAAGAATCTAAAATGGGGGGTTGAGTGGGGGATGGTGAGGTTGAGGTGGTGCAGGCAGGAGTGTAAGGAATAGCGAGGAGGCCTCTGTGGCCTCCCATCTTCAACCTCTTTTCTGCCTCAAGGCCCACGCACCTGCTGTTCCCTCTGCCTGGCACACTTGTCATCTTGCTTTTTAAAAGCCTGGAAGATCTTAGTTTAAATGAAACTCCTCAAAAAGGCCCTTCCTACAAATAAAATTTTAAAAAAAGCTTTTCCTGACCACCCAAGCTAAGTGGCTCTTCTGCTATCACTTTTCTTCATTGTCACTTTTTGTCATGTTCTTTGTTTCATAGTACCTCTCACAATCTGTATCCACTTGTTTATTGAATGCCTCTCTTTCAAAGGACCATAAAGTCAAAGACAGGCTTTTATTCTCCAGGGCTGATATTCCCCAGGGGCCTGACACACAGTAGGCACTCAATAAATATATGATGAGTTAAATGAATGAAATAATCAATATGTGAATTAAAGAAAGTGCTTGGCTGGTTGAAAGGTGCCAGCTGTAAGGGGATTTGAGGGAACCCCAAGATGGGAGTTCTTCAGGCCCACAGAGGGTCCTTGATAAAAAATTCAGGTATGGCCAGCCCTGGGACCTGTGCCCCCCTTTCCAGAGGACTAAGACCTTAGCCCATGAAGTGGGTGGTGCGGGAAAGACTTGCCTACCTGTGAGCAGAGCAGCCAGCACAAGGAGTTTCATCCTGTTGTCAAGCTGGTGATGAAAAAAGACTGAGGACACCTAAGGTCTCCCTCCTTATAGTCACCAGGAGGCCCCAAGATAAGGCTGTAGTATTTGCTTTTCTCCCTGCTGACTTCAAGTTGTCCTTGAGTCTGTTACGCGAATAATCCTGATGGACTAGTTAGACCAGCCAGTAAGAGGTCATGGAAGTGGTATATATTGTTCATCAACACTTTTTTTTTTTAAGGTTTTTTTCTTATTGGGGAAGGGGAACAGGACTTTATTGGGGAACAGTGTGTACTTCCAGGACTTTTTCCCAAGTCAAGTTGTTGTCCTCTCAATCTTAGTTGTGGAGGGTGCCGTTCAGCTTCAATTTATTGTCCTTTCAGTCTTAGTTGTGGAGGGTGCAGCTCAGCTCCAGGTCCAGTGGCCATTTCTAGTTACAGGGGGCACAGCCCACCATCCCTTGCAGGAGGCGAACTGGCAACCTTATGGTTGAGAGGACGCGCACCAACCAACTGAGCCATCCGGGAGCTCAGTGGCAGCTCAGCTCAGGGTGCCGTGTTCAATTTTAGTTGCAGGGGGCGCTGCCCACCATCCCTTGTGGAACTCGAGGAATTGAACTGGCAACCTTGTGGTTGAGAGCCCACTGGCCCATGTGGGAATCAAACTGGCAGCCTTCGGAATTAGGAGCATGGAGCTCCAACCTCCTGAGCCATCGGGCCGGCCCTACTTATTTTTCTTGAGCAAAGTGCCCACATACCCTCCAGCTGCCCCGCCCCATCCTCTCCAATAGTTTCACCTATTATTAATATATTAGTATGATACATTTGTTATGATTAATGAATCAATATTGATGCATTATTATCATCATCAAAAATAGTATTAATAAACTCAAGCCCATAGGTTACTCAGATTTCCTTAGTTTTTACCAAATGTCCTTTTTCTGTTTCAGGATCCAGTCCAAGATAGCATATTATTAACATCTTAAGTCATCAGGTCTCTTCGGGCCGCTCTCGGCTGTGGCGGTTTCTCAGGCTCCCCTGTCGTTGATGACCTTGACAGCTTGAGGAGTACTGGTCTGGTATAGCATAGGATGCCCCTGTGTTGGAATGTGTTTGATGTTCGACTCATGATTAGACTAGAGGTTGGTTATGGATTTAGGGGAGGAAGATCATAGAGGTAAAGTGCTATTTTCATCACATGACCATGTTCTATTGAATCTCTTTTATCCTGGATGCACCTTGGCCACTCCCCAGCTGAGGACATCCGGGCTCAACCTGGGGTAGAGCTGGAAATGACCATGTCCACACTTAACTCACACCTGCCTCTTCCCACTGAAGTATTTCCTTCCAGCCTGGACAAGGTTATGTGGTGTGTGAGTCAGCGCAAATCAATTGACCTAATCCTAACCGTTTTTTTCTGCTAGCGTACTTTTTCCTTGAGCATGCAACCAGGCCAAGAAAGAAGAAATCCGTGTGAAAGGGCTTCCCTGTTTCATCCCAAGTCCAGGAGTCTCAGGAAAGATCCATCAGCTAATGAGATAACACCAAAGTAGCAGTTAGTAAGCAGGTGGGGAAACTGAGGCCCAGAAATGCGAAGTGATTTATTTGCTTGGGCCTGATTCTGCCCCCATTTGACCCAGGTTTTTCTCATGCCACCTGTCTATTCGTCTGTTTCTACATCTGTCCAGTATGGGAGCCATTAGCCACATGTGGCTATTTAAATTCATTACGATGAAATAATATTTAAAAAATCAGTTTCTTGGTTTCACTAGCTGCATTTCAAGTGTCCAGTAGTTACATGTGGTTAGTGGCTCTTGTATTGGACAGCACAGATATAGAATGTTTTCACCATCACAGAAGATTCTCTTGGACAGTGCTGTTCAGGACGTGACAGATCCCAGGGCTGTGAGAGCTACTGGAAGGAGAGCAGGGTTAGCTCAGGACCCCACATCAGCCTGATGAATTGTCTGCCTCCTCAGCACCCAAAATGAGTGAAGACTACCTAAGGCAAGGGAAGGCTTGAACAAAAAAACGCTAAGTTCCTTTTATGTGGGTTCTTTGGTGTCAGAATGAAACAGAGGAAGGACTAGGCACTACTCCTGTTGGCGGGGGTGGGGGGGTGGGTTCTGAGGAAGGAGGAGTAGCTGGTACTACAAAATCCACTAAGGCAAATACTGCTCATTTACTGAGCACTAACACTATTCCAGGTCCCATGCTAAGAACTTGGCACAAACCTCTGAGATAAGTCCAATTACAAACTCCATTTTCCAGAGAAGACAATTGAGGCTCAGAGAGGTTAGGGAACTGCCCCAATGTCACACAGCAGGACCAAGATGTGAGTTGGATCTGGTACTTATGATACCAGAATATCACCTCATGACAGAGAATTATAGAAGTGGGTGGGAGTGCTGACGGTTCCTGGAGGCCAGGAAGTGTAGTCTCACCTATTTCCCTTCTCTCCCTCTCCTCCAGCCAGCTGGAGGCCTTCCACAAGGGCAGGCTGCACAAATTCCCACATCCAATTTGTGCTAAGGCTTAGGGAAAGTACCTGGTGGAGGAGGGGTCAGACTGCTACTAGAACTTTCCTTTCCTGGAAAGAGACCTACTAAATGTGATAGTCCAGACCTCGGCAGGGGACACAGAGATGGCAGAGGAATGGACCTGTCAGTCACTGGATTGCCTACCAAGCCCCTACACTCTCTGTACCATGACCTTCTGCTGCCGCAGATCCATGCACAGGTGTGTAGAACACAGTTTCTCCCAGTCTGGGAAAACACACTCTCCAGTGGAAAGAACAGCTAAGGATAACTTCTTGGCTCCTTCAGGTGACAGCATACCCACACTCCAGCAAGGTCACACCTGCCCAACCCCTAGAGGACATGGCTCCTGCTTCCAGGGAATGCTTAAAAGCAGCCACCAGCTACCATTTGCTGAGTGCTTCTAGGTGCTTGGTACTGTGCTAAGGGCTTTACATACATGATTTCTCAGCCTAACAGCAACCTTTTGGCATAGTTATTATTTCATCATCTTCCCCTTTTTACTGATGATAAGACAGGCTCAGAGAGCTGACGTGACTTGCATAAAGTCACACAGCTAGAAAGTGGCAGAGATAGGATTTGAATCTGTGTAACTGCCTCTCAGTCCAGGGCTGCTCTCTTCAATAATAATAATAATAATAATAATAATAATAATAATAATAGCAACAACTAACATCCCTTGAGTGCTGGGCCAGAAAAGTAATAAGAGCTTTATACAGGTTAGCCTACAATCAAGTGCTCCTAGAGATGAGCAAACTGAGGCAGTATACATACCAAAGCATCTAAACCTTTTTCCACACCCAAAGCCACCGTCCTCAGCATTTGAATTTTTATGAAAGTCTCCTAACTACTCTAGCGGCATCTGTTCTCCACCTCCCTTTACCCAGCGAAGGAGTTCTTAATATATTCTGGATAGTAACCTCTTGTTAGATGATTTGCAAATATTTTCTCCTGTTCCATAGGTTGCCTTTCACTTGGTTGTGTCCTTTGATACACAAAAGTTTTAAAGCTTGACGTAGTCCAATTTGTTTCTTTTTGTTTTTGTTGCCTGTGCTTTTGGTCTCACATCCTCTAAATCATTGCCGTCTCCAAGGCCATGAAGCTCTTCCCCTATGTTTTCTTCTAGTTTTATAGTTTCAGGTGTTTAATCCATTTTGAGCTAACTTTATTAGATGGTGTAAGGGTTCAACTTTATTCTTTTGCACATGGATATCCAGTTTTCCCAACAGCATTTGTTGAAGAAACTGTCCTTTCCAGAATGAGTGGCTTTGGCGTTATTGTTGAAAATGATTTGCCTATAAAGTAATAGCTTATTTCTGGGCTCTCTATTCTATTCCATTGTGCTGTCTCTGTGTCAGTGCCTCACTTTTTGTTTACAATAGCTTTTGTAATGTTTTGAAATCAGAAAGTGTGACTTCCAACATTTTCAAAATTGTTTCTACCCTTTGGGGGGGTCCCTTGAGATTCCATATGAATTTTAGGAGTTTTTCTATTTCTGCTAAAAATGCCATTGGGATTTTGATAGGTATTCCACTGAATCTGCAGATTACTCTGGGTAGAATGGACATTTTAACAATATCGTCTTCCTATCCATGAAGGCAGGGTGTCTTTCCATTTGTTTGTGTCTTCTTTCTTTTAGAAATGTTGTGTAGTTTTCACTGTACAAGTCTTTCACCTGGTTAATGATAGTTAAGTGTTCCTAAGCATGTAATTATTTTTGATGCTACTGTAAATAGAATTGTTTTGATTTCCTTTTCTGATTGTTCATTGTTAATGTATAGAAAGTTGATTTTTGTGATTATGTATCTTGTAACTTTGTTGAATTCTTTTATTAGTTCTAACAGTTTTTTCTTTATGTGCATGTGGAATCCTTAGGGTTTTTGGCATGTAAGAGCATGTCACCTATGAACAGAGATAATTTTACTTCTTCCTTTCCAAGTTGGGTGGATTTTATTTATTTTTCCTGCCTAAATGCTCTGGGTAGGACTTCCAACACTATGTTGAAAAGTCCAGAGTAGGCATCCTTCCCTTGCTCCTGATCTGAGAGAAAAAGCTTTCAGTAGGAATTTTTTTAAAACGTAACTACAATGCCACAATCACATGCAACAAAAATACCAATGACTTCTCAGTATTAGCTAATACTCAGACTATTTTCAGGGGCCTTTGTCTTAAAATGTCTTTTTACAGTTAGTTTTTCCAAATCATATCTCAACAAGCTACGTATATACCTCAGTGAGAATCAAATATTGTTCCAGGAGGAAAATAGAACATAGGGTCCCTAGACCTGAATGCACACAGAAACAAGACATACTCACAAGCTCACCACCGTTTTCAAATAATTTATTAGGAATTTCAAACTGAAAATAAAACCTGGAAAAAGAAGTTACAGATGTGGAGAGAAGAGACACCGGAGGGTGGTAACTTGCTGGCTTCAAAACACCATGTAACATCTTTTTTAAAAATTCCCCAAACAAATCAGAAAACGGAATTCCAGGGCCCTGATCCCATGGGTGGGCCCAGTGGGGTGGGGGTAAGGGTGTCACAGGAAGGGGAGGAGAGGGAAGCTAAGTCTTTCATGACTCAGCTCAAACTGTAGAAAATTAAAAATAAAAACCAATAAAATGCAGCTTCTCTTTTATTAGGAAACATTAAAAAAAAAAAAAACAGGAAAAAAAAAAAAAAAAACACGAACAGCCGCACATCTCAGTAACAAAGATTATTGCTTTGTGTTCTCAGGGCAAATAGGTTAAGCACCTCACACAGACAATTAACTCTCCAAAGGGGGTTTTCAGGGTGGGGGCTGTGATGCAGAAGGGAGCTTAGGTCCCCAGCCTCAGACCTGGGGGGAAAGGGACATCGAGAGAGGGGGGACGATGACGGGTGGGCCTTGGCCCTGCCACGCCAGCCAGGTCACTCACTGTTCATGAAGTCAGACCCTGAGCCTCTTTTTCCTTTAAAGGGGACTCAGGAGTAAGGGGCTGCCAAGAGGCTCTGGCCATGGGACCGTCCTGGTGGGAAACTTCAGTGAGAGAATGTGGGGGTTCCCTGAGAAGCCCTTTGCTTTCCCCTAGGGTCCGCCCCTTCCCAAAGTTCCCCCTGATGCCCACTCATGGGGGGCTCAGAGCAGAAGCCATGAAGGCCTGACCTAGGTAGGGGCAGGGGAGACCTTTGGAGAGTTAATTCCTTTCCAGCAGTGGCTCCGGGCAAGCGCTTCTCTTCCCTCACCCTTCCTCCACACTGGGTTTTCAGGGTGAGCAGGCCCAAGGCCTTGAGCCCTAGGGCCTGAGAGAGGGGGCCTGCCTCGGCCACAGTTGAGGCCTGCAAGCTTACAGTAACGGTGTCTGAGGAGGGGACAGAAACACGGGAGGGAGGAGACCTGTGCAGGGTGGGGCCAGGCGATGCCCTCACCCCCAAGGGGTCTTAGAGAGGGTAGGGGCTTCACCTCACAGTATTTACATATAATACAGGACGGGATGGTTCCAGGGGCTCGGCCTGGCCTACACAGCCCTGTCCTCCTCTCCAGGGCTGGAGGGAGGTGGCCAGGGGCCCACACCCACATAAACATTTTGTTCTCAGCTGGTGGGGGGCACCTGGCCCCTTGCCCCCTGCGGCCTGGGGCTTCACATTCACAAACCTAGAAATAGTTTAAAAAATGGTTTCTTTAAAAAAAAAAAAAAAAGTAAAGAGAAAAGGAGGGAAAATCAGAATAAAAAACCCCGGGTTGGAGCTGCGGCCTGTAGCAGGCCCCCTCCACCCTCACTCTAGCTATGCACAAATACAAAAGCCTTCTTGGGGGCGGGGTCCTATGGGGGCACGGCAGAGAGGGAGGGGCACAGACCCGAGACGGAAAAACCAGGGGGTGGTGGGGGGCAACCGGCTAATCCAAAATAAATAAAAGAGGGCAGGAGAGGGGAAAGGGGCACAAGGGCAGAAGATGGGGAGGTTAGTAGGGGAGCCAGACGACGTCTAGGGGCAGCAGGGCAGGGGCCCGGGCTGTGGGCCCATGAGTAGGGGGCAGGCAGTAGCGGTCCGAGTCGCTGCGGGGGAGGGGGCGGCTGCGGCTGAGGTGTCCCTGCCCCCTTGCTGGCTCACTCGTGGTCCTCAGCTGCAGGCTGGGGCGCTGCAACACAGCCGGAGGTTATTGGGGCAAGGAGGCGTCCTGCCCCTAGAACCCTCTGCCCCCCATTCTTTGGGGGCCCCAGAACGTATCCCTGCGCATAGACCTCTTTCCCTGATACCCTCTCCTGGATGATCTTTGTTCATACACTTTGTGCTTTTGGTTCCCAGTTTGAAAAGCTCTTACCCTAGATTTAGATGGCTGGAGTTATTCAAATATCCCCTTTTCAGAGATGCCTTCTCTAAACCCCTAAAGTAGCCCCCTCACACACAATTTGGAATTATCTCGCTTGTTCACTTGATTTTTATCTGTAGAATGAGAGAGGAACCTTGTCTGTCTTATACCTCCTCTTTCCTGGAATAGTGGTGAACAAATAGTTTGAGTGAATAAATAAAAAAAATAAAAAGGTCACTGATTCACACGGTACCCCCACCAGCTTGCTACACACTGAATGCTGACGGCGTGTACAGGGTTCTCTCTCTCTCTCTGTATATGTTTACATGTCAACAGTATTGTTTTAATAGTTGTAAAATATTCCATTGTATGCATATACTCGTACTCTCATTTATTTAACTACTTTCCTTTTGATGGGCAATTCAGTTATTTGCACTTCTTAAA
The DNA here is from genome assembly GCF_036562045.2 of Rhinolophus sinicus. Lineage (NCBI taxonomy): Eukaryota > Metazoa > Chordata > Mammalia > Chiroptera > Rhinolophidae > Rhinolophus > Rhinolophus sinicus. The sequence continues at coordinate 26,603,808 of NC_133765.1, read as the reverse complement.
ATAAATGCCTAAAAGTGGAATCACTGGGTCAAGGGGATGAATGTTTAAAATCTGGATAAACACTGCCAGACTGCCCTTTAGAAACCCTGAGCGTATTTGCACAGTTTCCCCTACACCCTCATCAATGCTGGGCATTAGGAATCTTTAAAAAAAAAATCTTTGCCTGACAGGTGGAACGTGCTGCCTTGTTATTTTCATTCACATTTTTTATGTAGCAGGTTGAGCAGCTTTTCATGTTCATTGACCATTGCTGGTATGAAGGTCTGTCCCCCCACTGGACTGTGGTTTCCATGTGGGCAGGAACACAGTCAGTGTCCCAGAATGGGATACCAGTTCCAGCCTCCCCAATGTCTCCCCCACCCCAAGGTCCCTGCCCACCTCACCTCCTGCCACCTGTCTCTCGCTTCAGTGGTACCCATTGGTGAAAGCTGTGGCAATCAAAGGGCCCTGGAAAGAGAAGAATTAGACTCCTAGATTCCTGGGGGAAGCAGAAAAGCCCAGGGGCTCCTTTTCTCCCGCAGAAGATCCAAGGTGACTCAGGCCCTACTCTGACCTGCCCAGACCGTTCCCACTGCAGACCCACTAAAAGATTCTTCGGAGCAGCGCCTGGGGATTTGCGTATCACCAGTACCCTGGTTAAATTTGGGCCCCCTGAGCTGGAATCTAGCCTCCATGCAGGCAGAGATGGTGAGTCTCATTCGCATGCTATCCCCGGAGACCACCCAATCAATGCCTGGTACTCCGAGAGCCATGCTGACATGCCCACTGAATGAATGAGGACTCCCGTGTTCCCCCTGGGCAACAACACTCTCTCTCCATCCATCATCCCTCGCCTCCCTTCTGCCCAGCAGATGGACAAGGCCTTTCCCTCCTCCAACTTCAGGGTCTTCCAGGACCGGCCCACTCACCCCAAGACTGTGGCCGAAGCCGGTGCTGGGGGCGGGGCTGGCAGCGCTGATGTAACTGCTGACCCCCGAGTCCTGGTTGGCTGCTCCATAGAGCTCAGCCATGGGGCCGGGGCTGGTGGTCCCCAGGAAGCCCCCTGTGCGGCTGGGAGTCGAACCTGGAGGGGGAGCCATCGTCCAGGGGTGAGAGCCTGGCAACCCAGAAAGAAGATGGTGATAGCCCCTGTGCCTTCAAACCTGTCCTACCCACCCTGACCTTGCCCCTCCCCTCTGCCTCAGCCCCACATCCCAGCAGGGCCTGTGGGTCCACCTCCTGGAGATACCTCCACGTCTATCCATCCCCACCAGCCCTAGCCCAGGCCCCCATCATCTCTTGTCTGACCACTCAGCAGCCCCCTCCCTCACTGATCTCCTCTTGAACCCCTTCAAACCATCCCCCATGCTGCAGCTGTGTGCATTTTCTAAAATTCACATCACTCCACTGCTTAAAACGTTCAGCCTCTCCCCAGGACCCGGTTCCTCCTCTTCCCTACTCCCATTTCTGCCCTCCACCCATGCTCCCTGGCTGCCAAGTCTTTGCACCTACTATTCCCTCTGCCAAGAACTCTTTTCCTCCTCTTTGCCTTCAAATCGGAAGTGAAGATTTGAATGACTTCCTCCTGGATGACTTCCGCAGAGGCCTGTGAACTCCCGACTTCCCCAAAGGAGAGTACCATCCTTCAGAAGTATCGCCCTTTTAATACCTGATGCCCCCACCAGCCTGTTATCTCTGGAGGGCAAGAGACCGTGCCAGTCTCATTCCTGGCTGGCTCGCTAGGTGCTCAGTTAACACTTGTCCAGTGAATGACTATGTAAGTCCCTCTGAGAAGGGGTGGCAGTGGCTACCTTCCCTCCCCCTAGACTTCTCTGACCTCCTACACTCCTCTCCTTGCTTCCTGAACTCCAGAAGGCCTCACCTGTCCCTCGAACCACAGCTGCTGCTGCCGCCGCTGCTGCCATTGGTCCATAAGCGGTGAGAGGAATGGCTGAAAGGAAAGGTATGGACACTTCAGTGTGGTGGGTGAGGAGACAGGTAGATGAAGGAGGCCCCCTCTGGGTAGAGCCTCTGCAGCCTTACCCCACCACAGAGGGAACAGTGCAGCCCAGGGTCAAGGCAGAAAGAGCTTCCTCTGTGCTCTGCCCCGCAGAAAGGATGGAGACAGGTGGGCGGATGGCTTTCCATCCTTCACCCCTGGACTCAAGCAGCACAGACAACCCAAAACTCATCGAGGGTGGGGGCAGGGCACCCCACCCTGAGCTGTTCTGAGTGTTGCCCACCGCTGTCCCTTCTCCAAGGAGTGCCCTTGGCCCAAAAGGGGCCACCTAGCCCAGAGGTACTGGGGAGGTTATGTCCGTCTTCCAAACCCGTCAGCTGGAGCCAGTGACTAATTGACGTGGGGTCCAAAAAGCCAGGTCCGCTCCCTCAGGTGGAACTGACTCAGGTACAGTTCAAGCCACAGAGCTGCCTGTGCTGACCAGCGGAAGGTAGACTCCGGGGGCGGCCACACTTCTGCTTTGCTCCTTCTGCTGCCTGGCCTGCTTCCCTCGCTCCCCTTCTCCTGAGAGCATGTCCTTAATAAATCGTGTACATGCCTCAGGGCCCCCCTAACCACCAGCCAGCCAGAAATGACCACCTCCACCCCCAAATCCCTTCAGCCCCTTTTCTCTGATCCCCTCTTCAGACACAGGGATCTTGCTATTTCCTTGTTTGCTGTCTACCTTCACCCTCCCTTCACAGCACCTAGCACCCTGCCTTGTACACTGTAGGTGTTTAATAAATGTCAGCTGAAGGAGCAGAAGGGACCTCTGCTTAAATAACTGGTTGGAGGGTGCGGGGTGGTGGTGGCCAGTTGGCTCAGTTGGTTAGAGCGTGGTGCTATTAACAACAAGGTTTCCAGTTTGATCCCCACGAGCCACTGTGAGTTGCCTTCCACAACTAGATTGAAACAACTATTTGACTTGGAGCGGATGGGTCCTGGGAAAACACAATTAAAAAATAAATACCTGGAGCACCTTTTAACGCTTAGCTCTGCCGCTACAGCCCGAGAGACTACAATCCCACCTAAAGCCACGGTCTGCAGAGTTGGCATTTGCCCTGGGGAACACCAGTCTCTCATCCTAAAATGCGCCCCCTTGGGGCTGATTGGTCACCCTGACCCTGAACTGGAACTGGAACTAGACCTGGGGCTAGGGACTCCAGAAAAATGCCCCTGAAAATGCTTGGCATGGCCATTGACTGGCCTGATGATTCAAGGTTAAGACAGTGCAGTTCCCGCACATTAGAGGAGCCTTGCCTAAGAGCTTCACACAGTTGGCTCCTCCTCACTCAGATGTCACCTCCTCTGAGAAGCCCTCCCTGACCACCCCCACTAAGGCAGCCCCCTGCCCATAACCCTAATACCTCACCTCATCTCGGTTTTATTTTCCTTGTGGAATTTCTCACCCTCTGAAAGTATCTTATTTACTTGTTTATTTGTCTATTGTTATCTCCCTCCACGAGAATATCAGCTGCAGGAGGGCAGAGACCTTGTCTGTCTCATTCACTGCTGTATCCCCACTGACTGGAATAGTATCGGGCATGATAAATATCTATTGAATGCATAAAGGAGACACCCACATCTCCTGAAGGCAAGAGAAAAGTTCAGACCCTAGACCTGCAGAGGGGACACTTCTTCCCTTAGTTCTTTGAGGGTGGGGGCTGGGCTCTGAGGTCTGTTTTTTGGTCCATTTAGGCATTTCCACAAAGGAAAGTCAGCATGGCCAACCCGAGGACATGCTTATTGCAACTGTAAAGGGTTACTCATTTGTATACGTATTTGTTTCCCTCTCTAGACTGCAAGCTTTGTGACAGCAGGCCCTGGCTCTGTCTTGTCCCCCAGGGCCTAGCAGAGTGTCTCACACAGTAGGTCCTCAACACCGAGTTCTTCAATGAGTAGAAAAGGCCCTCCATCTGTCTCCCCCATTGCTGGTCAAACCCCCACCCCGCTCACGGAAGAGTCTCTATCGCCCTCATCTTCAGGACTCTCTACTCCCTCCCCTTTCTTCACCCCATGTTTCTCTTCCCCCTTCCCCACTTTGGGGGACTCCTGAGCACCCCTTGGAAGGAAGGTCTCATCTAAAGCAGCATCCATGCTCACGTCCTCCACACACGGCCAGGTTGGGGGGGAGAGTCTGGGGGTGGGGTAGGGGAGAAGCAGGTTGAACACAGAAACCCCTTGCAGCCCACCTCATCTGAGCATGTCCTTCCCCTCCCCTTGGACTTGGCCTTGCCCCCAGCTCCATAGCTGCATTGATTGGCCCAAGTGAAAGCTCCAGTTGGAGAAATGGCTCCAATGGCTAAGCAGCTTCATACCACTTGCCTAGAATTCCCAAATGGACAGCCAGAGGGCTGGATTTACCCCTCATATAGGTCTCCCTTGGCTCGTGGTGGTTTAAAAATTGTGAATTTGTTGCCAACATTTGAAAATAGTTGAAAAATTCATTTGAAAGCAAAAGCCAGGTTTCTGGCTTCTCTTGGAAAACGAGATCTTAAAATACTGGATCTGTATCCCCTCCCAGCAAGGGTCGGCTGGCAGGGATTGCAGGCCTGCCCACTCCAATTTGCCGAAGTCCCCACCTGGCCCATTCTGCTCTGAGTTTGACTCCCTGGCTTCTTCACTGCTGGGTCCCAGAGCCTACATGGCACCTGGCACACAAGGAGGCACGATACAAATATCTGTCAGATGGATGAATGAGTGACTTTGCCTCCAGCTGCTGGGCTCGGCCCTACGTCCCACACTTAAGGGCCATGCAGCTCTACAGACTGGCCAGTGCCCGGGTGGATCGCTGTATCCTCACAGCAGGAGGGCTGATGGGCAGGAGGAAAGGGTCCCACTAGCTTTCCCTGGGGAAGGTCCCTGAGTCCTTCTCTTTCTCCCCATGTGGCCTGTGAGGTATACGAAATCCGAGCGACTGACCTGTAAGCTCGGGGAGGACTGGGGCGCTCGGGAGAGGGGTCCGCTCTACACGGAATTCTAAAATGAAACGTAAAACAGCTTAGGAAGATGCAGGGAGACCCTCGGGCATGGCCCAGAGAGGACAAATGCACCCACAGGGACACTGGGTGGGGGGACAGGCCATGCACAGGACCCAAGAGCTGGGGATGGGGAGAGCATAGTCCCCAGCAGGCAAGGGGAGGGGAGGAGACACAGACACAGAGAGGAGAGACAGACAGACAGGGAGAGAAAGAGCAGGCAGAGTTGCCACCTATACCCTGGGCACAGGGCAATGCTGGAGCTACCGTTCCCAAGTTTCTTAAAAGGCTTGAGATTGTACCACAACATTCCCCAGAATTCTCCTCTTCTCCTATTTTGGTGGGAGTGGGGGAGGGGAGGAAAAGCTAGGGCGGCAACATTGCTGAAAAGCGATGACCCTAATACAGCAGGTCAGCCTCAGGTTTGGTTCCCAGTTCCAGCATTTTCTAGTTGGGTCATCACGGCAACTCACTCCTCTCTGAGCCTGTTTCCTCACCTATGCAATGGGGCTCATCAGCCCTCCCTCATGAGATTGTCGTCAGGATTAGACAACATAATGTGTACACAGGATCCCAAGCGGTGTACAGCCCCACAGGCAAATGATGCAAGTGTTTAGGGATCCTCTAACAAATCAGACCCAAAAAGAAAGAAAAAGCCTTGCAAAAATTTGATATTTGATATCTCAAATATCTCAAAGAAAACAACATTGAATAGTCATCATGGGAGAGTTCAAAACTTTGTTGGGCTTCCTGCCACTTATTTGAAGGCCTAGTGTTATTTTTATTTTGAATTACAAATGAGGGTGGTGACCATCATGCTTTTAAATTGTTTTCCATCATTCAGGATCTTGTGAGCCTTGAAAAGGCTCAGCGTAGCTAGTGGTCATTGCACATGTGTCCAGAAAGACACAACCAACGCTGGCCCTTGGGGAGCTCCCCACTGCCCCACCACAAGCCTGGTGCCCTCTTTGGTGGAAGTGGCAACCCTAGAGTGGGGTGGGGAGGAGAGAAAGACAGGAGGCAGGCAGGGATTGGCCTGGGCCTGGGAGAGAACAGTGCCATGCAGGGCCATGCTGGAGCCCCCAACCCCAGCTTCTAGGAAAAGGGTGAGGAGGGGATGGGTGGGGAGAGGCGCTCCTTCCTCAGTCATGCCCTTCCTTCCAAGCCTCCAGCAGGCAGACTCCCCCCAGCCATGCACCCCCCAGACACCGCCCTGAGGAGTCAGACTGCCCAGGAACGGGGGACATGCTGGCAGCAGAGACACTGAGCAGGACTTACCGGGGAACTGGTAGGTGTAGCCAGGGGCGAGGCCTGTGTAACTCCGGCTGGCGTAGGTCGTGGCTTGGAAACCGGGGTAACCTGATGGGGCAAAAGGGCTAGTGTCAGATGCCTCACCTACAGCATGGACCCTGATTAGTGGGGAGGGCTCTGAGCCACTCGTTTCCCTCCCCAGCTAGTATCACAAGTAACAGTCAGTTACATGTACCAAATGCCTTCCACATGCCAAGCCCTGTGTTAAGTCCACCGCACAATTTATTTTTTCCTTAAACCTCATGAGAACCCTAAGCAATAATTACTATTCGGAGCCCCATTATAGAGATAAGGAAACTGAGGCTCAGAGAGGTAACACTTATTGGCTGAGAATAATCCAAACCCTTACCAAGGCCCTTTGTGCTCTGGTTTCTGCCTCCGTCCCAACCTCATCTACACTCTGCCCCTGGTCACTCTGCTCCAGCCACACTGACTTCCCTGCCGTTTCCTAAATTCACCAAGCTCCGTCCCACCTCGGGGCCTTTGCATATGTTGTTCCCTCTGCCTGGAACACTCGTCTCCCCAGGTTTTCACATGACTGGGTCCTTGTCATTGTGCAAGTCTCAGGTCAAATGTCCTCCTCAGAGAGATCACCCCACAAAAGTCTTTCCTCTTTTTAGTTACAATATTTATCATATCGCCCTGGTTTTTCCCTTTCATAGCCCTGGTGATCAATATCTGAATTTATTTCAGGATTTCTTTTAGTGCTGATTTTCTGTTTTCCCCATCTTTTATTTCTGCATCTCCAGCACCAGCATGGTACCTGCTACTTAGTATGCAGCTAATAAATATTTGCAGCTATGAAAGAAAATTCATATAGTGAGTAATAATGTTGTAAATGGGGTTCAAATTCAGATTTGACTGGCTCCAAGTCTCTTAACCACCATTCTAACTATTTGTTAGGAAACTTCTTTTTCTTTCTTTCCTTCTTTCCTTTTCTTTCTTTCTTTCTTTCTTTCTTTCTTTCTTTCTTTCTTTCTTTCTCTTTTTCTTTCTTTCTTTCGTTCTTTTTCTTTTTTTACACTTTAAATGGGGTGAAAAATGAATCATCTTGAAAAGAAAACTTTCTCAATGTTCCAGATCAAAGGAGGCTAAAGAGACAGGACAACTAAATGCAAGACCTGATTCTAGCCTAGATTTTGTTCTGTGAGGCAAAAATATGCTATAAAGAATATTACTGGATCAACTGATAAAGTCAGAAAATAGATTAGATTAAAATAGTTTATCAGTATAAATGTACAAAGTTGATCATTATGTGGTTTCATGAAAGAATATCTCCAATTTTAGGAAACATACAATGAAATATTTAAGGGTAAAGGGCCATAATGCATATAATTTACCCTCAAATGATTCAGGTAAAAATCACTAGTGTGTGTGTTCACATATACGTATGTACACACACACACAAACATATATACACAGAGAGAGAGAACATGCGAAAGCAAATGGGGTATGTTAACAATAGGTGAATCTGGTAAAGGGGACATGAATGTCGTTTGTGCTACTTTATTTTTTCACCCTTCTGAAAGTTTGAAATTACTTCCAAATAAAAAATTAAAAAAAAAAACTTCAAGAGAAGACTGTGCTCCATTTAGAGGGTGCCATCCCCACCCATCCTATCTGTGATCCCAAATCCTCACCCTCTAGCCCACCTCTGAATTCCCCTGAATTCCCAGAGCACCCTCCCCCATCCCTTGCAATAAAGACCCCCGTCGTATGTTCTCTTTCTGTGTTCACACATCTTGTCTCTCCAGGGATAAACTTCCTGTGGGCCCAGCTCAGATTTTCCATCCAGTCGTGGGCGGCCCCAAGTGTTGTTGACCCCTCCTCAAGTTCCAAGGCTCACGGCAGCCTTCATCTCGTCCAGGGGGTCTCCCTGACACCCCGATGGGTTAGGTGCCTCTTTGAATCCACTCTGTGGTGATTCAAGCCTCCAGTCACTCTGTGGCGACATAGACCGTTTGTTCCTGCCTCCCACTTGACGGGGAACTCCACGAGGGCAGGTGGTGCCTCTCAGAAGCTGCTCAATCAATGTTAGTTGAATGAACAAGAAGCAACAGCCTTCTTTTTTGCCTTCCCAAACATCTTTGGGTCTTTGTAAATGCTGTTCCCTCTGCCTAGAACACTTTTCCCTTCCCTTCTCCCCTGCCTTCCCATAACTAGCTCCTACTCAACCCACAGACTCAGCTTAAATGTAACTTCTTTTCTGGCTTCTCTAAGTCTTGGTCAAATTCCCTGTGACCCATGCTCCCTTGGTATACTTTTGCATCCCAAACCTATTTATTTATGTTCTTACTTATTTGTTTCCCCTGCCAGACTACAAAGGTCCAAGGAAAGTCACTGACGTACTTCCCAGGATAGTGCCTGGCATCATAGTTGCTCAATAACTATTTACTGGATGGATGAATGGATGAACAAATAAAGGGATGAACAGAAGGACCAATTAATAAGGAGCAGCTGGACCATTCTTCTGGCCACCGCCAGAGGGCAGTATCCCACAACAAAACTGCCCCACCTCCGGTAGGCCTGCCAGACCTGCGATCCTTGGTCTGCACTCCCACCCAATGACTCAGACAGGAGGGCAGACCATAGAAGAGATGCAACACCCACGCAGCCCCTGGCAGCCTCTGGAGCAGTTCCAGGCAGGAAGAAGCCGCAGGTGCAGGCCTGGCACATACCCAGCATGCCGATGCCCAGCATGAAAGCGTCCATCCCGTAGGGCATGACTCGAGACCTCCCCCGGGCCGAACCGGTTGGCGACATCACCTCTTTTGGCTGAGCTTTCTTACATTCCACCTGCAATGAGACCTGGCGGTCAGTCCCTCCTACAATCCCTCCTGTTTGTCCCCCCCACGGACCCTCCTGTTTCCTGGCAGGCCATTTTAGTTTTAATTTCATAGTTACCATTTATGGAGCCCTCACTATGCGCTAGGCACTGTGTGGGTGCAAACTATTGCTTTGCATGCAATAGTTCATGAATGCTGACACCGCTCCTGTGAGGGAGGTACTATGGCTACTCACCTTTTACAGATGAGGAAACTGAGGCTCAGAGAGGGGAAGTCATCTGCCCAATGACTACACTAGCAAGTGGCGGAGTGAGGTTTCAACCTGTGCTTTTTAACCACCATGGGTTAAAAAGCCTTCCTGTCCAGATTTTCAGGGGGTAGGAGAACTGGCTCTGTCCCACTAACTGGGAGGCCCCACTGCCTGCCTGTAGAACCCGCAAGCGTGTGTCTGGCTGGCTCAACCTGGAACCTCTGTCTCCCTCTGTACCTCCACCCCATCCAACCCCAGCTCACCATTTTGTTGTTGATTTCATGGAAATGGATTTCACACACTTTCTCCACGATGTCTTCGCTCTCAAACGTGACAAAACCGAACCCTAGTGGGCAAAGGCAGGGTCAAAATGGGGCTCATGGTCAAAACCCAGCGCTGAGTCATACCAACCACCACTTCTCTCTTGCAGGCTAGTGTCTGAGAGTTAACGGAAGGCTTTGCCCACAGCCAAGAAACCTCTCAACTATTCTCTGAGACAGGGTTTCTAGCTCCAAATTACAGATGTGAAAAGAAAGGCTCAGAGAAGTGAAGCGACTTGGTCAAGATCACACAGCAACTTAGAAAGTGGCAGAGCTGTGAGGAAATGACACTCAACGTGCCCTTTCTCTTCCTCAGATGCTCTCCAAAGAGGGAAGAAGGAACACACACAAACACTTATTTTAACTTACACAAAGTTGTATACACCCAAACATATGTTTGTACACACACTCATACACATATCGGTAGACACACACGTACCTGTGTATCACACAGATACTCACTGGTGCTCACAAAAACAGAAAGAGCCCTGCATACATGTACAGTCACCCTGACACACCAGACATACACAAATATTCAGATACTGACACCCTCACATGCAGATACACACACACATACCACACACACAATAGCACATACTCCAATCCCAGAACAGGCTGAAAGGCCCAAAGGCCTGAAACAACTGGAGAAAAACCCCGCCTCTTCCCGGGTGTGCCCCAGGGACTGGAATGGGATTCTCAGAAGGCAAGGCCCTTGGGAGAAAAACAACCAGGCAGTGAGTGTGAACACTGTGGCCCACATGCTCACAGGTTCAGGGCCAAGGGGGCTGGGCTCAGCGCTCAGCCCAAGGGTGGGGGTGAAGGGCAGTGGTAGGAGCAGACTGCCTGGGGCTACAAGTCAGCCTGACCCTGGGGCAGCGTGGCCTGAGCTCTGGTTTCCAGGGACAAGGTAAGCCCCTGCAGACACTGGCTGGGCAGACATGGTGGGGTGGTGGGGGCTGGGTAGGGGTGGAGGGCTGAGTTGGGGGGGGCGGGGGTGAGTTTGCTCCTCTGCTCCTCTCGGGTGTCTGCAATTCTGCAAGTTTCTAGCACAGGAAACGCGGCGGGACAAAAGCCTTCTGTAAGGCCAGGCCCTGGAGAGGATGCAGATCCTCAGGGATAGGATGTCAGGAGGAGAGATGAAAGGGCAGCTGTGACCTGCAGCCCCCTGGCTGACCACAGGCCCCCAGCCCAGCCTGAAAGGGGGGAGGAGGCCACACCCACCTCGGTGCCTGTTGGTGGTTTTGTCAAACATCAGCATGGCATCATCCACCTGAAATAAAACAGAGCCATTTTGTTGTTGGAGGACCCACCAGATACCAGGGGACCCATCACAACCCAGGAGCAGGGGCCCCCACACCCACTCCCCTATTGCCCAGTCCAGGCTTTATCTTAAACCTGTTCCCCATGCTGGGGACAACTTTTCATCTGCAACCCCAACTAGATGCCACAGTACCCCCCATTCAACCACCAGATTCTCAGTGGACCAGCCTGCAAATATTAAGTGCCAAATATGTGCTTGGCACTTTGCCCCATCATCCTCTCCACATTCCTTGCATAGTAAAATCCTCATTTTGTAGAAAAAGAAATGGGCTCAGAGAGGTGAAGTCACCTGCCCAGGGTCACACAGCAAATCCTAGATCAAGTCTGGGAGGAGGAGGCACTGAGTAGACACTAGAGGAGGAAATACAGGAGCAAGATATGAGATGGAGAAACAAAAGCCTCTTCCCTTTTTGCAAAAGGCCAGGAGGACAGCAGCCACCCCAGCCAGTCTTGACTCCCTCTGCTGGTACAGATCTTTTCCTCTAATTGAAGTTTCCTTTTGCTAGAGGCTGTAATTAAAGCAAGTAGAGTTCAGTGCCTGAGCTGCTTGCCTCCCACTGACTGGGGGAGGGGACAGCGGCTGAGAAAGGATGAGGGTCTACATTATCCCCCTTCCCCTGGACCCCCGACTTCTCCTCTCGCTACTCCTTCAAGGCATCTGCATGAACACATGGACGGCCTTAGCTTCCCTCCCGAGTTCCAGCTCCTTCTCTTTGCCACATCTGTGAGTCCTCTTTGCCCTCTTAATTCTTCAGCCAATGTCAGCTATCTCATGGGGTTAAGCTAAGGTCTGATTCATCCTTACATCCCTTCCATCGCACTCCAGATGCCAACCCTCCCACAAATGTTCAGACACCCAAGGGATGAAGGTAAACTTCCCGAGGCCATGGGACACAGCCTCTCCCCTACTCTCCTTCCCTCTCTTTCCAGGCCCATCATCTGCCTCTTTGAAGAAAAGGGCAAACCCCGAACAGGGTGGTCCTCTATCTCTCCTTAGGTGCCAAGCTGCTCCGGGCCTCTGACTTCCCCTGGAGAGAACCAGCACCCCACTGAGCCAGGAGGCAGCTGGGTCCCTGGAGAATCTGAGAAGGAAATGACAGCTCCCACCCAAGGAGCTTCCTGCCCCAGGGCCCTGCAGGGGAGTGTCACCTTCGCTCCCATCCTTATGGACCCATTCTGAGTCCCAATCCCAAATCAGCTTGACTGTCCAAACTAGACGTACCCTCAGGCTCAGCACATCTTCCCCACACCTTTAACCAATGGAAAAGTGATACCCAGAAAGGAGGGTTGTGATAAAAGCAGACTTTGAATTGGAATCCTAGGTCCCACATTTGCTGGTGGGTAGCCCTGGGCAAGTGGCTCTGGGTCTCCATGACTCAGGTTCCTCATCTGTGAAATGGATGAGAGTGTCTTATAGGGAGGAGTTAAATGAGATCGTGCACGTAATACTCTTAACTCACAGTCCCTGGGATACAGTAAGTGCTTAATAAATAATGACTATTATTGTTATTACCTTATTATGGAGGGGTTTTTCCACAGTCACATGGGGGAGAGAGGCAAAGCTGGAGAGAGAGCAGCCCAACACTGGCTTTCAAGGATCCACCTGGACAGTGCCTGTGTCAGCTATGACCATGACCAACCTATTGAGCACCCTGACTTAGGCTCAATAATTATTTTTCTGAACCAACGAATGAATAAACTAAGAATTAGCCACACCCTCCTCCCTCTCCTATAGCTTTGACCCACAAACTGATTCAGCTCAAATCTACAGCCCTTCTGCTTTCCTCTACCCAGCCTTTCAATTCCACCATCCCTGGCCCCCCAGACCCTTCAACCTGGGCCCTGGCTGGACAGAACCCTAGTGAGGCAGGGGGACTGAGGCCAGGGCAGGAAGCAAGGAAAGTGGCCTGGGGTCCAGGAGACCCCACCAGTGTCCCCTCCTGGGGCCAGCTGAGGAGAGGGAGGCTCCCAGCCCGGTGTCCTTAATAGGCTTTGGTCTCCATGGGAACCCGAGGGCAGGGGGGCTCCGGAGGGGGGAGGGGAGGCGGCCGAGGCCTGCTGACCAGTGGGAGCCGCCAAGTTCGGCAGCCGCTAAGCCTGAGTGGCAGCCATGGCGGCTGACCATTGTTCCCCCCTCGGCGGCGGCCCCTCGATCCGGGCGGGGGGCCCCCCGCCGCGGGGCCCTTGGCATTCCCGGCTGTCCCCCTCGCTCCCTGGCAGCCTATTCTCCGGCTCCCCCTGGCCTCCCCGGGCCGGTTTCACATGCCAACGCCGATTTAGGCCCGAACAAAAGACGCGGCCGCTGACGGCTTCTCCTGGGGCCCGGTTGCCATGGCAACTCCGGCCCCGGGGGCAGGCGGCCTCCAATCACAGCTGCTGGATCAGATTAGTGCGAGCTCTAATGCTCGGCGTTCAGACACAAAGACACCCCGCCGGAGTGAGCGGGGCCTGCTGCTTCCCAGGAGCGCCCTTCCCTCTGGGGCCCAGGCCACCGACCTGCCCTCTGTCCTGGACCCAGGTCCCCACGGAGGCGCCTGAGCCTCGGCCTCTGGCCTCAACGCCGCCAGCATCCGCTAGCTAGGGGACCTCCCACCCTCTCCCCTAGACAGGGGGCTGAAAACCCACCCAGTCCCCAGCTCACATCCTATTTCCCAAGCCACCTTTTTTGCCCTTTGCCTAACAGGGAACTGGAAATGCCTTGATGGGAAAGTAGAGACCCAGCCTGTAGCCTGTTTTATGAAGGAGTAGACCAGGGACCCCAGCATTAAGCACAACAGCCCTATTTCACCCCCAGATTAAAATTTGATCCTCTCTTTGCCATCTCTCCCTGGGACCTTGACGGTGAAATTGCTCACCTTTCTGGGGACATCCTATTTTCTGATGACACCGTATCTCCTACTGTGTAGAGTAAACAGGCCCAAAATTAAAGCTGGATGCACCTCAAAGCTAAGGGCCAATCTTCTGAGTCTGATCTTCAGCCCCCCCAAAATAGCTAGGAATCAGCACGGGCCACCACCACAATCCCAAGCTCCTGCCCTAAGCTCCCACCTGTGCAAGCAGGGTGCTGAGTGCAATTGGGAGTCATATTTATTGCCCCCTTATCATCCTCACCAGGAAGGAGTGGGGGAAGGTGCAACAGCCCATGGCCTGGACAGGTGCAAACTCCCAAGAGGCCAAGGGGTGACTGGATTGAACTGGCTACGAGAGAGCAGCCTCCCTCGGGAGAATGAAGATAAGCAAGAGAAAAACACAGGGGAAGGGCAACAACAGAGACAGCTACTGTGTGGCTTCTGTCCCTGGGGATGTGTCCAGAGTCTGAGGCCCACAGATAGCCCAGGAGCCTGAACGGTGAGTTGGCCTGGCCTCACCCACAGAAGGACCCAACCCCCTTTTCTTCACCTTTTGCAGGAATTGGAATGACCCGGACTCCTCTTGCTACTGACCAATTCTACAGACCTGTCACCCCTTCAGCAAGCACCCCCAGATTTGACCCACCTTCCCGAACTGCTCAAAATATTGCTTCACGTCCTCCACCGTGGTGTTCACTGATAGCCCCCCCACAAAGATCTTCTTCGTTCGAGTCACCATCTGTTAGGAGGAGGGAATAAGAAAGTGGGCATCTGAGTCCTGTGGCCTACTGCCACCAGCAGGGGCTCGAGACCTCCTGCCAGGGCGCCAGCTGACAAGCTCTCTGTGGCCCCAGCTACTCAGAAGGCCCCCCCTGAGCTCCCCCTTGGACACCAGCCTCCTGTCATGGGCAGCTGTGCACCCCAAACCTTGGCTGGCTGGAGTGTGCCTCTCCCCTGCCTCCCTCCCTGGGGTCTGTGTGGGGAAAATGCCTTCCCTAAAGACCCACAGAGAGAGGGGTGAGCTAGTAACCCAAGAGTACAGCTTAACTTAGAGACCCCACCACCACCCCCTCCCAGAGAGGCCAAGGCCCATCACAGGGTGCCACTGAACTCCACACCAACATTTCCCTCATCAACCTCCTCTCAACTCAACCACTGGTAGCCCCGTGGCCCCAGCCCTGTTTTAGGAAGAACACATGGTCCTAATTACCCCAGGAGCGCATGGCTAATCCACAGGCAATTCCCAGCCCCATCCTAACACTAAAGCACCTTCTGTCACCAAACTGCTTAATGGAATTAACCCAATTCCGACCATGTGCTCCCTAGTGCGGCTTCCTTCGAATACCTGCTCCATAATTGCTTTCAGGCCCTCTGCTGGACCCTTCCAGAGATGTCCCTTTCCTGTCTCCTGAAAGTTGCCCTTCTCCCTTCACTGTGGCAGGAGCTGGGCACCATGGCTCAAAATCCGAAGGCATCCTAGTTCCCACCAACCCCCTTGCAAAGAGGAAACTAAGATCTCCTGGAGAGGGACGTAGTCCTAGGACACATGATAAGTCAGCAGACACAAGAGTTCTGCTCCTTGGACTCTAATCAGCCTTCCCGTCTGTCCCCTATATGCGACTGCTTAAAAATTAAGATTTGCCATGAGGCCTGGAATAGAATCTGGGCCCCTCCCCTGGGCCAAAATTTTGAGTGCTCTATAGCTCAACTGCTCAGAAATCTGTTTTCCGCATACCCAGAAAAACTTGCCACTGCCCAGGGAGAGAGAACACTTGGGAGGGCAGCTCCAGTCACCCAAGTTGAAAGACAACAGGTGACAGACTCCATGGTGCCTTCCCCCTCTTCAAACACATCACATCCAAGAGGTAGGAGAGTGACTGGGGTCAGAGGCAGCCCCCTGGCCTGATTCTAGCTCAGCCTCAGGGGGTAAGCCTGTCCTGGGTTTCACCCCCAAAGTCACTGGGCACAGAGGCTGTGAGCTCTGAGGTCAGAATTTGACTCAGGGTCCAAACCATACTGGCTTCAAATACAGGACAATGGGTCCCCTGAGAGGTTCCCCTTCTCCCAACACATGCAGCCCCTGCCCGGTCCATCCCAGAGCAGATGGAAAGATGATGCATGGTGTCTTCAATCCATAGAGCGAGGATATCAAGAATTCTCCCTCCTCCCATCCCAGTCCACAGAGGTTCCAGAAGCATCTTTCATAGAAAGGAATGCTGGGAATATCACAGCCCTCAGTAACAGGTACTCTCAGACACAGACACACCTACCTTAGGCTGTGCTCTCCGAGGAAAGGCCACCTTGGGATCAATCTGAAAGAGAAGGGAGACGTAGAAGGGGCCTTGATTATCACACTTCAGATGGCTGACCACACAGCTTTCAGCCCTGAGGACATCTCTCATCCCAGGACACAGAGGTGACACACAAGTGACAGAAACCCCCACAGCCTCTGGCAGGAAAGTGTAGTGGTTAACCGTTTAGGCCATAGAACCAGGCTGCTGGATTTGAATTCCACTTATACTGCTTCCCAGCTGTGAGACCTTAGGCAAGTTAAGCTGTCTGAGCCTCAGGGTCAAGCTCACCTGCAAAATGGGCAAATAGTAACAGCCACCTCAAAGAGTCGTCTGCAGATTATTTGAGATAATGCTTACAAAGCACTTGGCATGGTGTCTAGCTCACAGCAAGAACCCAAAAAAGTAAGCAAAGTCTTATTCCTTTAAGCACCAGGTATATCGAGGGCCTTCCCAGCTTAACCTACTTCACACAGATAACCTGTCTAGGTGAGGCATGCAATCCAGACTTTTGAAGTCTTGCGAATGGAAACTCTTTGCTTCAAGATAAGAATGCATAAACTACCAGGAATGGACTCAGTTCTGTTTCCCCGATATTATCGACATCTAACAGCCCTCCTTGACGGTGCAAACAGCTTCCTGAGAACGCAGCTAGGTTTGAGGCGAAGCAGAGCCCAGGCTCTGGTGACATGCAGGGGCATGGGATTTGGACTCAGAAACTCTGGGCCCCTGGCCAAACCTATGATCTTGGGACCTCGCCTGGTCCCTCTGCACCTCAGTTCCCTCATCCGCAAAGTGGGGACAATCACACCCATTTTTCCCAGGGGCAGCTGGGGGGAATCAAGAGATAATGTGGGTAAAAGCGGCCCTTTGTGAACTGCCCTTCACTGCACAAACAAAGGTGCTATTACCAGCAGGCCACCTTTGCCCTTGGCTGTGAAAACTGAGGGGAAAAGCAACATGCACCTGGATACTCCCAAGTACTCTACCTGTACTTAGAAATAACAAAAGCCATGACACACTGTGATCAATGCAGGGCCTATGAGGGCCGGTCATTCCAGAGTTTCTTGCCACCCACATGGGTGGACACCAGTCAGAAATTGACCAGCCAATCCCAGGCAAGATCTATCTTTTCCCAAAGTTCCTTCCGTTCAAAAACTCAGCCTCGTTCATTCTACTCAACCGGCTCTGGCTCCTCTGCGTGAATGGCATGAACCAGGGACCAGCTTCCTATAAGCTCCCCCCGTAGAATTTGGCCACAGAGAAGGAACCTCCAAAATCCACGCTAGGGCAGTGTCTTCTCTCTCCCAAAGTCCCACCAGGCCATAGAGAAAATCACAGCTGACCATTTTCCTTGTCTGAAGGTGTGATTTTGTACATCTATGGACATTTTCGTCCTTCTGTTTCTCCTGAAAGCATCCTCCCCAGCTACCAAAACACAACTCAGATAGTACCCCCGCACAGACACTGATGAGATGGTACCCAAGCCAGGTCCCACAGACCCACACACACCCATCCCTGACACGCCCCACCTCCACTCTGACTCACAGCTGGCAACATAAGTAAAACCCAACAAATAAATAAAAGGTGAAAGAACCCAAAATAGACTCCCCACAATAAACCTCCCTCCCACCCTCCCTTTCCCAGGCCAGAGAATGCCAAACACAAAGCCCTTGCCCTTGAGTCCCCAAGCTCGGAAGGATGCTCATCTCACCCTCCTTTCTCCCCTCCTGTCCCTTTATCAATCTTCCATTCCCCCCTCCAGCTCCAGCCCCAGCCCTTAAATCTCAGCTTCCTGAGCGCTGCAGAAGCCATCAGTGCATTCTGAGGACAGGGGATGGTAGGAGAACAGGCAGCTTGATGGCAGATAATCACCAAAAAACAATAGGCCACTGTCTCTCCATTCCCAGCTTGGGTCACTCAGTCTGAGCCAAGAAGATCCTTTCAGAGCCGGCAAAGTTGAGGCCTGGCCTCATTTGCTCATTACTGGGAGCAGGAGTGGGAGCCACTGGGCAGAGATAACAGGAGCTGGGGACAGGCGGTAATTTAACAAATTCTTGGGCACAACCAGCTATTGTTGCAGGTAAACAGGAGCCAGGGACTGACCCAAGCAGGGAGGCCCAAGGCTGGAGGAGAGTGGGGGAGTGTGGAGAGAGATCACACTGTCCTGGGCCTTTGGCAGATGGTCACCCCCATCACGGGTCACCCCCATCACAGAATAACCCCTGACTTTCTCCTTTTCCCTCTTTCCTTGAGCCCCAGCCTGAGCCAGCGCCCCCTACAGGGCCCAAGACACTGGGGAGTGGTGGGACAACAGCAAAATGTTCCAGGAGTTTGAATGCCAAACAAGCACCTAAGATCTAGTCCTTGGAAGGGTTGTTTTCAGGCACGCTCGCTCCCTTCTCATAAACCCCTTCATGGGCAAAGCAGGTCTGGGTCTTCCACACAAAGCAAGGAGCACATTGACCAAAAGTCAGGGGAGGGAGGAATGGAGGGAGGGGGATTCAATGGTGCTTTGCCATTGGTTTGGAATGGGGTGGGGGTGTCGCAGAGCCAAATACTAGTTACAGTTCAGAGAAGCCACGGGGTGGGTCACTGCAGCTCTGACTCACCCAATTTGGGTTAGGGGAGGGACCTAGCCCCACCCCAAGCTCCTCTCGGAGGCTTTAAGATTAGTAGGAGGGGGTGGTAGCTGCTTCTTCCCTCGCCAATACCGGAGGGGTTGGGAGATGTAGCATCTCATGGCAGGCCTGGGTTTTTTCTCCTCCCTCTCCCCTCAACTCTAGTGACAAAGTTTCAGAGCCTGGCAGCCGTTCCACTCAGAAAACTCCCCTCTTCCTTAAAGACCCCATACAACTGTCCCCTGGGGAGAGTCCTGACCCTCTCCTCCGGCGGCCTCCCTCTCCCAAAGGACCCCCGAAGCCCCGAGGGCCACTCACTGTTTTGGAGTCGAGCTCGTGCCGCGATTGCGCCAGCACTTTATCCACCCCCGCCTGGTCCATGAAAGTGACGAAGCCGAAACCCCTGCGCGCCGTAGTGAGGGAGAGGCAGATGGTTACAAGGCAGTGAGTGGCGGTGGAGGGGGGCGAGCCGGGAGCAGGAGGAGGGGGTGAGGGGCTCACCTGGATCTCTTGGTCAGGGGGTCCCGCATCACCAGACACTCCTTCACCTCCCCGAACTGGCCGAAGTATTCGCGCAGCCCTTCTGTAACCACACACCCGCCTTCGGACCAGCCCGGGCCCCGCGCCCTTCCCCCTCTCCGCCGTCCTTTGCCCCCGGTGACCCCGGCGCGGCCCGTCCGCCCCCGCGCCAAGCAGCCTGAGCGTTCTCCAGTGTGCCCCCCCCACCTCCAGCCCTCACCCGACTCCCGAGGAGCCTCCTGGCGCCCACGGGGGCCCCAGAAAGGCGAGGGCCGAGCTGGGCTGGAGGGGGGACGGCTCCGGCCGGGTTCCCGCCGCTCCGGGAGCCGCCTCACAAAAGTTTGAGCCGCAGGTGCGAGCGGAGTTGGCGCTGCCGCCAGCGGGTCCCGGGGGCCCAGCCCACCCCCCGATGCCCCCTGAACCCCTCATCTCCTCCCCTCCACCCGCTGGGCCGTGCGGGCTTCCCGATCGCCCTGCGCTCTCGGGGTCCCCGGGCGAGGCGCGAAAGAGAGCGCGGGGGCGCCCGGGGTCAGCAGGGCGCAGGGCCCGGCTGGGGTGTCCGGTTCCGGGGCGCCAAAGGGTCCGGGGTGCCCTGCCGAGCCGGCGGGCGCTCCCGGGCTCGCTCACCCTGCGTAGTCTGCCAACTGAGTCCCCCGATGAACATCTTGCTGCGGGAGGAGGAGAGACACAAAGGGCCCGCGTGAGCGCCGGGCGGCGGGGCGCAGGGGGCGCGGGCCCGGGCCCCGGGGAGGCCCGGCCCGACCCGGATCGGCCATGTTGGCGGGGCCGGGGCAAGCGCGGGCCGGGCAGGCCGGGCCGGGCTGGGCCGGGCCGTACCAGGGGTCGTGCGGCGAGTCCGGGGAGGCGAGGCCGGGCTGGGGCGCGTCAGTCTCCATCGGGAGCCGCGGGCGGCGCGGGCAGCGGAGCGGCGGCGGCGGCGGCGGCGGCAGCGCTCGGCGCGGGGCAGATGAGGAGCGCGGCGAAGGGGGCCGGACGGACAGGCCATGCTGCCCCCTCCCCCGACCCCGCTCGGGCGGGCGGGCGGGGACGGCCGAGGGGAGGGCCCGCCGGGGGCCGACCTGCCGGCTCCTCCCCCCGCCGCCCCGCGCGCATAAAGCCCCGCGCTTGCCGGCGCGTCCGGGCGCCCGCGGAGGCGGCGGCGCCCGGATCCCGCTCCCGCCGGGCTCACGGGTACCCGAGGGCGAGAGAGACCCCGAATCCCGACGCGGTCCGGGACCTGGGCGCGGCCGCACCCCCCACCCACCCCAGCGCGGGGGCCGGGCCGCGGGAACGCCCTCCCGGGACGAAGCGCTTCCCGGTGCCTTCAAGGTAGCTCGGTTCCGGATCGGGGACCCCCCCAGTCCTCCCTCTCAGGCCCCCGCTATCCAGAATCTAAGAGATCCCCAATCTCCCTGGGTCGGGAGGGAGATAGCCCCAGTGGCCCCCAATCCCTTCGCGGTTCTAGCTGGTGAGAATTCCTCCATTCCCCCAGTCCGAGCGAGAAGCCGCCCTCTGAGCCGCGAATTTCCTCCGAACCTAATTTAAGGTTCCCCCTTAGCGGCCCTCAGTCCATTCCCAGTGTCCCATATCCCCCATATCCAATTTGGGGAACCCTCTCAGTGCCTCGCGTCTCGAGTGAGGAGCCTCCATCAGCACCCCAGTAGAAACCGTATCAGTTTGGGGACAATCCCTCCTCAGCCCTTGATCTCCCGAGTGAGAATCTCCCTCAGCTCCCCCAAATCCCTTCGGTTCACAGAAGCCCCCCTGCCCCAAGCCCGTGTTCCTAGTTTGCCGCCACCCCACCCCCCAGTATAAGGAGTACCCACTCTTTCTCTTCCTCCCTGGCTCTCATCAGCCCCCCTCAGACTGCTGTCTGACTGGTTTCAGCCGCTCACCGCCTCCTCCCCACCCAGGCTGGGGTAGGGGGTCAGTGCCTCTTAGAGCCTACCGTTTCCAGTTTAGGAGCCTGATGGCTCAGCTTTTCACCTTCCCCTCCGAATGACCTCTTTCTTTTGCAGAGTTCTAAGTCCCACCCCATCGATGGGAAGAAGCTAAACTGCTTACCCACTGCGTTTGGAGTTGTTTCTCTCAGTCCGTCTCAATTTGAGAATACTCCTCACGAAGGCAAACGCCTTCAATTCTTCCTCCTCCCCACCCTCCTATCTTCTGGGTCTCTAAGATTCCCCCAGAATATTCACCCAAGGCCTCTGGGGGCCATCTCACCGACTAGGAAAACTCCCTCCCACCAGCCTGGGAACCCTGAGAAAGTCCTGGCAGGATCACCCCCGGAACCAGGGGCGGTCCTCCCTATCCCCATCCAGCCTTATCCATATCCTCTCCTTAATTCCCCAGCCCAGCAAGGGTCAAATCAGGAGGCTAAGTAGCCACTACCGCCCCCCCCCCATTTCCCATCCCTGCTGAGGGTCTCAGTGCCACACAAGCCCGTTCCTCCCAACTCACCTCCCATGTAACCCAGTGAAAACCTTTGATGACAAGCCCCTCGCTGCTCACCTTGACATCCATTTTCCAGTCAGCCACCATTTATTAATGTGTGAGGCAGCTCTAGGCATCATAACCCTAACATCTGGACGGGTGCCCATCCCCTCCTCTTAGTACACCTTCTCTCCTCCCACCTTAACCACCATACATATAAGAACGTGAGAGACTCAAGTTAATGGTTTTCTCCAGGACATTTAGGGAACACTCAGCAGGTATATCCTGCCACCCTGTGTGCGTAACACAAGAAACCTACTTGCTTTTTCCTGTTTTTATTGTCTTACCCCACAGATTTCTCAGACTCCCCTGAACTGGGGGTGGGAGACATCCCTTGCAGGGTATTTCTCACCATCTCAATACAAACTGAAACATCAGATATGTCCTGGAGGAGACACACATGAAAGTCAGTAGGTAGCTCCTTCAGTGTTAGGGAACTGACTATTCCTAGGTCTAAATTTCAAGTTCCTTGTGTGTAAAATGGGACCAATAGAGAGGTGCAAGGAGGGGAAAACCCCAAGTGTCCATGAGCATTGATTTGTGTGCTGTTGCTGTTGGGCAGGTAGTTTACAGGGTAAGATATAGGTAAGGGTCATTCGTTCAGAGTCTGCCAAACCTGCATGAGTAATAGATTGGGACAGGACCCATTTATTAGCATCCTCATTCACGACCTCAGAGGAGAAACTGTCTACTTGTCACTACCTGGTTTGAGGCACAGTAACGTGTGGAGGGGCTTGCAGAAATCTCTTCCCACTGCAGGTCCATCTCAGCCTTGCTGCTTTAGTCCACTTTGTTCGCACTAGGGGCAAGGAGTCCTCCTAGGGGAAGCCCTCACAGGACAATACAGCTGTAAATGCATGGTCCTCATCATAAATTGAGGATCTCAGCGGTATTAAGGAAAAATGATCTTCGGAGCAACTGGCCCAGACTCCAGAATTAGGAGATTAGAGGATGTGGTTCCAACTCTTTCTCTCTAGTGCTGCACACACCAAGCATCACTCAGAGAATTAAAGAATAATTTGCTTTATAGTATTTTTTTTAAAACCCTTTCGAGAAAAACAGAGGACAAATGACATGCCTCTGCACTAAGATGCAACTTGGCACATTTCTTCCTCCGACAAATATTTACCTGCTACCCAGCAGACACTGTCTTAGGCACCATATTCCTAGCACCTACCTTTGTGAAGCTTGCTTTCTAGAGACAGGCGTCAGATAATACAATAAATAGATGAATAAATAATATGACAGCTGTTAGTAAGTGCTGTGGAGAAGGAAGGCGGATAGGAAGGGTGGGAGGCATGGGGGAGAGGGTGATATACAATTTTAAATCAGGAAAGTTCTCATAGGGAGGGGTGATATTTTCGCAAAGACGTAAAGGAAATGAGGTATATTAATCTACTGTATTATCTAGAACTCTCCCTTAAGCAGAATGTCTGCATCTCTTGAGTGCAATGATAATTGATAGTCATAATTTGACTTTCACTGCTCTAAAACACGGTTCCCAAATCATAATGTGCTTTTTTTTTTTTTTTTTTTTAAATCACCTAGTGATTTTCAGTAGACCCTGGGTGGGTGGGGACTCTGAAAACTGCCTTTTTAAACAAGTACCTCGTTCAGATGATGCTGATAGCTGAGGTTTTCCTTGGACCACTCTTAAAGAAACACTGCTCTAAAATATACTAGTCTTCTAGAATGACAACAACAAAATTAAAGATTAAATTACAGTCCATGTGGTTTTAGTGTTTAGAGTATTTCACCGTGTTCTCATTCTTTGAAAATGCAATACCCAAGCAAAACCCTGGATTATCCAGAACCTCTCATTTCTTGTCCATGGAAGAGAAGGGAAAATTTATCATGGGCTGATTAGGAGCCAAACATTTGTAATCAGTCTGTTTCATACCCCGCCTCCCTTTTTTATCCTGATTCTTTTCTATACTTTTTTCCTTTTCCCAAATTTCTGGACTCAACCAGCAGGCAAACGGCTGGGTTAATGAGAGCACTTGACCAAGTGGGTCCTGGTTGAGTGAGTCTAGGTAAGCCACTCAGCCTTCTGAGCTTCCATTTAGTCTCAGAGTTTCTGCGAGACTTGAGTGAGATCATGTAGATGAAAGCACCTTAAAATCTCTGAAGCACTATGGAAAAGGAAAGAAGCTCTGTGACTTTGCATTAGCAGATCCAGTTAATTTGGTCCAGTACAAATTCAGTTACCTTCAACACAGTTGGTACTGGCGTAAAGATATATATGTATATAGATTAGAATTGAGAGTCCAGAAATAAGCCAGTCTCTTCAACAAATGGTACTGGGACAACTCGATATCCATATGTAAAAGAATTAAGTTGCACCTCGACCTCACACCATGTACAAAAAACAACTCAAAATGGGTTAAAGACCGATATGTAAGACCTAAAACTATAAAAAGAGAAATACATCAATCAAACATCATCAAAATTAAAAACTTTTATGCTTCAAAGGACACTATCAAGAAAGTAAAAAAAAAAAAAACAACCCACAGAAATAGGAGAAAACTTTGCAAAGCATGTATCTGATGAAGGACTTGTATGTAAAGTATATAAAGAAGTCCTACCACTCAGTAATTAGAAAGGTAAATAATCCAATTAAAAATGGGCAAAGGATCTGAATAGACATTTCTCCAAAGAAGATATATAAATGACCAATGAGCACATGAAAAAATGATCAATGCTAATAATAGCCATAAGGAAGTACAAATCAAAACCACAATGAGGGTGACCAGTTAGCTCAGTTGGTTAGAGTGTGGTGCTAATAACACCAAGGTTGCTGGTTCGATCCCCACATGGGCCACTGTGAGCTGAGCCCTCCTTAAAAAAAAAAAAAGAGAGATATCACTTGACACCCACTAGGATGGCTATAATAAAAAAGATAGATAATAACAAGTGTTGGTAAGGATGTGGAGAAATTGAAACCTTTGTGCATGGCTGGTGAGAATATAAAATGGTGCTGCACTATGGAAAACAGTCTGGAAAAACAGATCCTCAAAAGGTTAAACACAGAGTTACCACATAATCTAGCAATTCCACTCCGTGGTATATACCCCAGAAAAATGGAACTATATATCCACACAAAAACTTGTACCTGAAAGTTTAAGCAGCATTGTTCGTAACAGCCAAAAACGTGGAAACAACCCAATGTCTATCAACTCTATACAATGGAATATTATTTGGCCATAAAAAGGAATGCGTTACTGATACATGCAACAACACAGATGAACCTGGAAAACATTATGCTAAGTGAAAGAAGCCAGAAACAAAAGGTCATATATTTTATGATTCCATTTACATAAGATGTCCGCAGTAGGCAAATCCACAGAAACAGGAAATAAACTTGTGGTTGCCTAGGGCTTGCGGAGGAGGGGAAGATCTGGGGAGAAATAGGTACAAGTTTCTACTTGGAGTCATGAAAATATTCTAAAATCGATTATGGCGATGGTTATACAATTCTGTGAATATGCTAAGAACTATTGAATTATACACTTTAAGTGGGTAAATTGTATGATGTGTGAATTATAGCTCAATAAAGTTGTTACCAAAAAAAAAATCACTTACCTATTATAAACCTTTCTCTGATTCCAGTGCCTATGCATCTAAATGAATTTACTCTCTTGTCTTCCATAGCACCTTGTTTTTAACTTTCTCATCATCATCATCATCATCATCTAGAAATTGGTAAGTACTTTCCATATACCAGACACCTTGCTAAGCACCCTTTTCAGGGATTTTCCCATTTTACTCTCCCAGCAATTCTTCAAGATAGGACCTATTATATTTTTGTTTTACTGGCCAGGAAAACAAGTCTTAGAGAAGATAAGTAATTTGTCTAAAGTCACATAGTAACTGGGAAAAGTAATAGCTAAGATTCATTGAGCAATTACTGTGTTCCAGGCACTGTACTAAGCACTGCTTCAGGAAACTTATTCAGTCCTTACAACAATTCCATCAGGGAGGTCCCTAATTTACATATCTGGAAACAAAAGCATTAAAAAGAAAACTTGCTAATAAAGATCAGAATGGTAGCAAGTGGGAGAGCTGAGATTTGAACCCAAGTCTGATGCCAGAATCTCCACCATGAACCACTACATTATATTAGCTACCTATTTAATGCATAACAATCCACTTATTATTATAGATGGTTCTGGCCTGTCTGTTATGCTGTAATGAAAGTTGTTTAAGGGAGGGGCCCCTGTGCTAATAAACCTCTTTGCCATCTTCTCCACCACTATCCCCATCCTCAGGACCATACCTTACACTGGGTGCTCAATAGTTATTTATTAAGTACTTGCTTAGAACCAGTCACTGAGGGATGCGATGGTGAATGCAATAAACAGCTACCCGTACTCTCAAAGGGCTTACAGTCTAGAGACAAATATTCACAAGAGTTTCATACACATCTTTTTTAACCAAGTCATTTTAATCACTGCAATACTCCAACGCAGTAGGCTTTATTAATATGCCTGTTTACAGATGAAGAAACTTAAGACTCAGACACCTGAAATGGCATGTCCAAGGTCACGCAGCTAGCAAGTGTGTGGAGCCAGTCTAAGAACCCAGTTCCACCTGACTCAAACATTATGCTACATTCTGTCTCCATTTCCCCGCCCCTGACTTTTCCCCTCCTGCCCTGGCAGGGAGGGAATTAAATAAACTATTCTGCTTGCCCAGCTGAGAACACCCACAGTCCGTCCAGACCTGCTGACTCTCCCACTTTCTCACTGTCGCTTCCAATGACAGCCAGAGTCGGTTTGATGTGTTGGTGAAAGGGGGATGCTTTTGGAGTTTTATGGTTTCAGCATCTGAAGTCGCCTCTCTGCTGTAATTAACTATTTGATTTAGTCTGGTCAATTAATAATTCCACAATTCTGAGGCTGAAGACAAAGATGTTAAAAGCATGCTTCCTTTATGTTTTATTTTTTTAAATGTTTATTTTGGGAAACTGAAACTGCAGACCTGGAGAACAGAAACCGCAGGTCTGTCAGTGGTGACGGTGGGGGAGGGGATGCCAGGCTGTTGGCAGGGGCGTCCAGTTACACTCAGGCAGGGCATAAAGATGAGGGGCTAGCTAGAGGAGGGTCCCACCTTTGAGCCTTGTCTGGGAAACAAAACACCCTCTCCATGGAGACCAGGTTTTCAAGGATCCCAGGGAAATTGTTTTTTGGAGTCAGTGAATGTAGTAGGAAAAAAAACCCAAAAACGTTAGACAGGGAGTCAGGAGCCTGGGGCTCCATCGCTGACCTTGAAGCAGGCTCTTCCCCTCTCTGAGCCCTAGTTTATTCATCAGCAAAATGGAAGGTGGCCAGATTATTTCAGAGATGGGAAATTGGTTTCAGTTTTTCTATTGATTAGTAGTGGCTGGGGCTGGGCAAGGATAGAAAGCTGTGATTGATTAGCGATGTCTGTCATGGGTACAGTTAATCAGGGAATATTGAAAGGAGCGATATACATTTGCCCTCCCTAGACTACCCCTACATTTTTTCCAGTTTTGGTCTTTTAGGGATTTTTTAAAAAGAGGGCAAGAATCCAGGACTGTGTAGCCATCCCCAGGGGTCAGAAAGCCAAGGGAGGAACCACCAAAGTGTTAATTTTATTAATAATGATAATACATGACTCTGTATGTGGAGAAAAGGGCTGAAAGGATTTACATCAAACCATTAACAAGGAGGGGGTGGGGTGCACATTGTATGTTAGTATGCATGTGGATTTTTTTCCTGAGTATGGATTCATCTCAACAACAACAAAAATTAGTAAAAATAATTTGAATGAGACCATTTAAAGACTTTTTCAAGAACAGTCATAGCAGCATTATTCATAATAGAAATTGGAAGCAATCCAAATGTGCATCAATAGGAGAATGGATAAACTATGATATAGTCATACAATGGAATACTATGCAAAAATAAAAAGGAACGTATGACTGATACACAAATGAGTTTCAAAAACATTATGTTGAGCAAAAGAAGTCAGACACTGAAAAATACATACTTATTCCATTTATATGAAGTTCTGGAATAGGCAAAATTAATCTATGGGGAGAGAAGTTAGAATAGTGTTTATTCTTGGTACAAGGAAACAGATATAGACTGGGAAGCAAGAGAGAATTTTCTGGAGGATAAAAATATTCCATATCAGTGCTGTCCAACTGAAATAAAATGCAATCACATATGTAATTTAAAATTTTGTAGTAGCCATACTATAAAAAAGGAAAAGAAAGTAGGTAAAATTTGTTAGTAATATGTTCAAAACGTTAGATTTCAACATATAATCAATATGAAATTATTAATGATATAGTTTACATTCATGTGTTACATTCTTCAATATCCAATGTATATTTTGTGCTTATGGCACTTCTTAGGTTGGATGGGCCACATTTTAAGTGTTCAGTAGTTTCACGTGGTGAGTGGTCACTGCAATAGACAACACAGGTGTGTATCTTACTTAACCTGAGTCGTCATTATATATAAAAATTCATCAAGCTGTACACTTAATATTTGTGCGTTTTACTTTATGTAAATTATCGCTCAATAAAAAAGAATGATAATTTACTAAAAAGACAAAATTAAAAAAATTAAAAGGGCGATAGGATAAGAGAATGGGGATAGAGTAACAAGGCAAAGAAAAGAAGCTATAGCCATAAATCTATTTCCCATCCTTTCTTGGAAATCTGCTGGTACTCAGGACCCCCAAGACTGGGCCAGAAAACCATGAAAAATCAACTATCAACTTTAGTTTTCAGTCTTCAGCATTGTATCCTAATTTTCTAGTGTGTTACATATGACATGTCACTAATAATTGTAAACGTAGATATTGACAACTTTACTGAACCCTTGACATTTGCTCAGGATAGTGCTAAGAACTTTCCTGTATGATTTCATTTATCCTCTCCACAGCCCTCTGAGGTTGGTTCTCTTATGATCTTCCCATTTTGCAGACCTGAAAACTGAGGCTCAATAACTTGCTCCACGTCACTCCACTCAGAAGTGACAAAGAGGGGATTTCAATGAGAGTCTCCTTGGCTTCTGGAGTGGTATTCTTAACCACTACCTCTACTGAAGCTTGAAACACTTTACTTGCTTTAAAAAAAAAGAAAAGAAAGGAAGGAAGAGAGGGAGGGAGGGAGGGAGAGAGGGAGGAAGGAAGGAAGGAAGGAAGGAAGGAAGGAAGGAAGGAAGGAAGGAAGGAAAAGAAATAAATAGTGAACAAGAGTGGGTTCAAGGTTATGTCTATAAATAACATCACTCTTGCTCCCTGGCCTTCAGACATGCTCTCCTGACTGGGGGAGGAGAGCTGGGGTTATATAGAGCTTCAGGCTATCTTATCTGAATGCCCAGGGAAGCATGCGTCACATGTGAATGTCTTTCTATCCCAATTTCAAAAAGGTAACGGCTGCCATGGAGAGCCACTGATGCCCCCTTCTTGCTTTATAGATGGAGAAAGTTAAGAGACCCAAAGAGAGAGGTGTCTTGCCTAAGGTCACACAGCTAGTACTCGGTGGCTCCATCTTTGCATCTTCACTTCCATCGAATGAATCAATAATGCCTTTCCACCATGTCAGGTACTTTGGAGGTGTCTAAACCTCACTACAACTTGTTGCCAGTTCTGGAGAAGTTTACACTCCAGCAAAGGGACAAATTTTATCAATCACAGTATGAGGACCTTACGGGAGTTTTGGAGACTCAAGGGAGGGAGAGGGTACAGCAGGTTGGAGAGGCAGAGAAGACTGGTATCTGAGCTGGATGGGAAAGCAGAAATAGAGGAGTGGGCACTTCCCAAAGGAGAGCCAGTGTGGACAGTGGTATCAGCTGAATTATGTATTTTCCATTATTGTCCTGTACTGTACATCATGGTGGTGGATCTACATTAAGGCTCCGCCAATGTTGGTTGACTGATGCAGGATGAAACTCATTTGTCAGACATGGAGAGAGAAAGGTGCATTCATTCATTCATTCAACAAATATTTACTAAATGTCTATTATGTTCCATGCATAGCGTTAAGTCCTTCTGGGATTTGAGTCAAATATTACCAGGTCCATCTCTCTGTGTGACATAATAGAACAACAATAACAGTAGAAGTAGGAGTTATAATTACCATTCATAACATGCTTACAATGTGCCAAGTGCTTTGCTAAGCAACTTATGTTAATTGACTCATTTCGTCTCTCCCCCCGCCCCAAAACTGAAGTAGGTACATCTATTATCTTTATTTGACAGAAGGGGAATCCCAGACACAGAGAGGATGTGTAACGTCCTAAGGTCACACAACCAAGAAATCAGAAGGTGGGACTCAAACACAGGCAAGTTCTAAACCATGCTGGAATCCAGTCACTTCTTTCCATCTTCTCACCCACCATGCAAGTCCAGGCACCACCACCTCCTCAGCAAGATGTCTGTAGCAGTATACCTGCTCTTCTGGCAGCTGCTGTTGCTCTCTGCCCCAGATGAAAACACTCGAGTGATATCTCTGCACTGGTAGAACAAAATCCAAACCCTTACAGTGGCCTACAGAGCCCTGCAAGACCTGACCCCTGCCTCTCCAGGTTCATCTCCCCACACCCTACCTCCCTTCTTCCCTCTGGTCAGCTGGCCTTTCAGAAACTGCAAACCACCATGCTCTTTCTCAACCTGGGGTCTTTGAACAGGCTTCCTCCAGCGTGGAGGGACCATCGTGTAGCTTGGAGCACGTTGCCTCTGCCTGGAGAAGTTTTTCATCTATGTGGAGCACCCTGCCCTGACCCCAGCCTGCAGCAACCTTTGCTTAGCCTGGAGCACCTTCATTTTAGCCCTGACACCTTTCCCCAGCCGGATCCTGCTTCCCCGACTGAAACACTCCTCTCTCCCTTCTGTGCCTGGCTACTTCCTTTCCAAATTTCAGCATAAATGTCACTTTCCCTGATCACTTTTCTGATCCTTTTTTCCTTTGCCTTTTCCCCATTTTTCGCTGTCGCACTTGTCACTATGTGTATTGATGTATAATGCCCTGCTTGATTAACGTCTGTGTATCTCTATGTCATAAGCTTCTTGACAGTAATGACTGTTTTCTTCTTGTTTCCTGTTGTATGACTGGCACATAGTAAGCACTTTATAAATTTTGGTGGAATGAATATAGGTAAATAATGTGGTAAACGCATTACCCCCCTTAGGCCTCAAGAAATAATAATAATCACTGTTGTTTATTGAGCTCTTATTGTAGGGCAAACACTTACACATGCTATTTCGTTTTCTCATTACATAACTCTATAATGCAGGTATAATTATTATTATCTCCATCTTACAGATGAACGTTGTGAAGGTCAAAGAAGAGTTACCACTTGCCCAAGGTCGTATGGTTGGTAAGAGGACGAGCAGGACTTCATCCCAGGCCTCCCTCTTCACTCCGGGTATATCTCATCCATCACGCCACATCCTGCCTCTCAGAGAGCAAAGCCAGCTCATTCTCCCTGCTTCCCTGTCCTGTCCCTTCCTCCAGCTCCTCCGATGAGGGGTTCCTGCCTTGACTTCTTTAGCTGGCAGAGGAGATCAGAAGGTCTGCTGGGACCTGGCTCCTAATATAGTAATTGTGATCATTGCTGTTGTTTCCGGAGACGTTACCAGGGAGCAGGCACTGCACTCATATCACCTCACAGAACCCTCACCACCACCATCCTATGAAGCAAAGACTATGATCTGAGGCTCAGAAAGGCAAAGCCACTTGCCTGATGGGACACAGCTTAGGAACTAGAAAAAGCCAGGGTTCATACACCTGTCCTTATGACATCAGACTTTGTAACTCAGAAGAGGGAAGTCAGATCCAACCTGGAGAGTACCCTCCCGTGCCATCCCACAGCAGTCCCAGCTGTCCCTTTAGAAGGACGGCTGACCTTGCTCTGCCATCAGGACCAGCAGGCCCCAGAGGGTCAAGAGCCCTGGGGGCACTCAAGATGACCCACCAAGAAAAGATGAGGCCTTCTAGATGTGTTGATTTCTATTTCATTCTCTAAAAATGTCTTTTGTGTATGTTTTATAGCAAAGATATTATAACACTATAATTATATACATATATTATCAATAAGTAAATCTCTATACTTTAGAGATATGGGTTCAAAGATTGCTTCCTCTTAGGAACGTATGATCACAAAAATTTGGAAACCATTCGTTAAGACAGTAGGGACAAGGATAGAATCAATTATTATAGAATATCTATATATAAAAGAATGAAGTTAGGCCCCTGCCTATCTTCACCGTATTCAAAAATCAACTCCAAATGGATCGAAGACCTAAAACTCTTAGGTTGGTGCAAAAGTAATTGTGTTTTTTGCAATTATTTTTAACCTTTTAAACCGCAATTATTTTTGTGCCAACCTAATATAAAACTCTTAGTAGAAAAACATAGGCTAAATCTTCGTGACCTTGGGTTTGGCAGTGGATTCTTAGTTAGGTCACCAGAGCACAAGCAACAAAAGACAAAAGAGATTAATTAGAATTCATCGAAATTGAAAATTTTGTATATCAAAAGACACTTTCAAGGAAGTGAAAAAACAACGAACAGAATTTGCAAATTATATATCTGATAAGAATCTACGTAACACCCAGAACATATAAAGAACTCTTGCAACTCAACAATAAAAAGACAAACAACCCAATTAAAAATGGACAAAAGACTTGACTAGATTATTTCTCCAAAGAAGATGTACAAATGGCCAATAAGTACATGAAAAGATGCTCACAATCATTAGCCATAAGCGAAACGCAAATCAAAGCCACAATGAAATGTCACTTCACACCCACTAGGATGGTTTTAATAGAAAAAAATTTTTAAAGGAAAGTTACAAGTGTTGGCAAGAATGTAGAGAAATGGCAACCTGTTGGTGGGTATGTCAAATGGTGTGGTGCTATAGGAAACACTTTGGTGGTTCCTCAAAAAGTTAAAAAAGGGGAAAAAAGTTAAACGTGGAATTACCATACAACCCAGTCCTTAGGTATATACCTGAAAGAATTGAATACAGGTATTCAAACAAAAACTTGTGCATGAATGATCATAGCAGCACCATTCACGATTGCCAAAAGATGGAAACAACCCAAATGTCCATCAAATGATGAATGGATAAGCAAAATGCGGTCTATCCATACAATGGAATATAATTCAACCATAAAAAGGAATCAAACACTCATACACGCTACAACATGGGTGAATTCAAAAGCATGCTAAGTGAAAGAAGCCAGACACAAAGGTAACATGTTTTGTGATTCTATTTATATGAAATATCCAGAGTGGGCAAATCTATAGCGACAGAAAGCAGGTTAGTGTTTGCCAGGGGCCAGGGGAGGAAGGAACGGGAAGTAACTGCCTAACAAGTATGGGGTTTGCCTTTGAGGTGATGAAAATGTTTTGGAATTAGATAGAAGTGATGGTTGCACAACAGTGTGAATGTACAAATGCAACTGAATTGTACACTTTAAAATGCTTAAGTTAACCCCAAAATTAATTATTATAAAAGAAATACATAATTGTGGTAAGAAAGTATTTTTTTCAGACAGCACAGAATGGTACTAAGTGACCTCCCACTCCCCATTTCCGCTCCCCAAAGAAATAAACACAGATACTACAATTTATTGCATATTTCTCTTCAAACATTTTCCATATGTATACATATAGAAATGTGCAATATGTGTATGCGTGTGTTTGTGTGTAGATATTTTCTTTTTCTTTTACACATATGGGATTATATTATGCTCAGTGTATTGCCTTTTTTCTCTTGGCAATATATCAATGACCATTCCATCAATACATTCCTCCTAATGGCTCCATTATATGGAAGTCCCATACTTTCCCTGTCTCTCCATCCTCAAAGCCCTGAGTTCGAACTCCTATCCTGCCACAGACTTGTCCATGACTTTGACCTCAGTTGTTGCTCCTTCACATGGCGTTGTGAGGAATCTAATATCCAGCAGGTGCCTGGTCCCATGGGCTTTGTGAAAATGACAGCTCCCTTCTCCTTACTCCGTCCTACTCAAGGTCTGGCTGAGGGTACCGAAAAATAATGCTGAAGAGTCTGGAATGCTCCTCTTACTAGCTGTATGACCTCAGGCAAGTTCCCTAATTCCTCTGAGCCTCAGTTTCCTCAGTTGCACCGAGGATAGTAACAGTCGTACAGGATGATCCGTGTGAAGCACTGAGCACAAGGCCCAGCTCAGAGCCAGCAGATGTCATATGACCTTTCCGGAAGAAAAGGTGGGCCCAGCCCTGAGTCTGTGGCCACCTGCCTTTGGGTAGGGCTCTAATGTGGGGTGCTAAGGCGAGAAGGTGAGACCGAGCTGGGCGGCCCTGGGAACCCGGCAAGGAGGCGAGGCTGGAGTGGAAACGATTAGAATGAGAACAAACTGGCTCCTGAATAGAAGCTTTTATTCCTGCCGGAGAGGGCTTTGTTTCCCAAACACGTGACACACAAAAGCCTCTACTTGAATTCGGGAACCCTAATTGGTTCTCAGGTGGGGGAGGAGAGGGGCGTCGGGATTTAGGGATTCCTTAAAGGGACAATACTATGGAGAGCTGGGCTCAGGGTTCGATCTCATTGTCAGGGGGAGGGGCTTGGGTGGGGTGAAGGGGGAAGAGCTGGACCACTGGGGGTGGGGCAGCTATTCAGAAGAGGAGGGGAGATGGGAGGAGAAGGAGAAACTGGGAGAAACTCACAGGCCCTCAGCCCCTGGCCCAGTGCCTGGAAAATAGTAGACATGGAGGGAAGAAAAAGGAAGGAAGGAAAGGAGGGCGGGAAGGAGGGAGGGAAGGAGGGAAGAGGGGAGGCAGGAAGGAAGGAAGGAACGAAGAGAGGAAGGGACGGAGCAAGGGAGGAAATCCACATTTCTTACCAGGTGCCATAAGCCCTGCCTGACTAGGACCCTTCCTCCCTCTCCAACCTCTTCCCACCCCACTCTCACCCTCTCTCCCAGGTCTCCAGTATCCTGGCTGCCTTTCAGTCCTCAGCTATCCCAAGCTGGAGCCTGCCACAGGATCTTTGCATGTGCTCTTCCCTCTATCTATTATGCTCTCCTGCTCCCCTCCCATCTTCCCAAGGATATCCTGAAGTTCAAGTATCACTTCCGCGAGAGAAGACTTCTTGGACCCCCCCATGACTCTAGTCTATCACCCTGTTTCACTGTCCTCAAGAACAGAATGACAAACTATATCCACCTTGTGTTCAACCTATCCCCAGCACTCAGCATAACCCTTAATACACAGGAGACGATCAAATGGCTTGAGACTGGCTGGCTGGCTGAGTGAGAAAAGGGTAGTGATCCCAGTCACTCCTGTCACTTTCTGGTCCCTGGAATCGTTGTTTTTAGGGTCAGCTGGGCTCGTGCCTCCCTTTGGAACATCCTAGCTGAATGGCTTTAGGCAAGTCACTTTGCCTCTCTGACTTCACTGTCCTCGTCTTCAAAAAGTATAGAACTCACTTCCAGGGGTGTCACGAGGGTTGAAGAGAGAATTTAAACACTGAGCACAGCCTGGCATATAACGGGCACCTGATAAATAGGCACATTGGTAGTAATGCAGTGGATGTTTCTAAAGAAGGTGGAGAGGAGACTCCCATTCTCTGAGCCCCAACCATGTGACAGACACTCCCATATTACATTTTAGAGAATGCTTATAAATACAGTACTGTTTGAAGCAGGTTTTGATTGTCCTCATTTTATAGATGGAAAAACTGAGCATCAGAGAGGTTAAGAAACTTACCCAAGATCACACAGGTGATAAGCAGCAGAGTTAAGATTCGAACCCAACTCTTGCTCTGCTCTGCCCATTCGAACCCATGTGCTCTCTTTGAGTTCTAGCGCTTGGAGGCTGGAGGGGTAAAGTGGGGCTCAGGACCTTAAGGGTGGGAATAAGCAGAAGGAAGACTCTGAGGGACCTGCAAAGATGAGATTGCCTCAGGGACCTCCATTAGCACCCAGCCTGGGGCCTTATTGTATTTATAGATAAGAGTCTTGAGTTCTGGAGTCACAGGCTATGTGCTTCAGTTAGTTATTTGAGCACCTACTCTGTGCCAAGCACTGTGATACAGCTATGAGCAGGACATACCCTACATTTGTGCACGAACGAAGCTGAGGAAGATAGAAACAGGAAGCGTAGTGAAATCCCTGATGAGAATAGTTATTTTCCCTATGGCCTGAGTGGTGGCATTCACACTTTGTCAGAGCTGAAGGTATTGCTGGGGCCCTTTCCTGCTCCTAGCACCAGCCTGGGCCCTGGGTGCAGGGGCCCTTTAAGAAGATTGTGTGTCCCCTCTTCCCCCGGCCGCTCCCCCCTCCCCCCATAATTAGCCTGCTAAAGAAAGAGCTGGCTTGAAATGGGATTGTGCAGACCCAGCTCTGGGCCCCGAGGACGCTGGATCGGGGATTGTTATGCTAATCGCCTGAGATCAGCAGTTCCCGTGCCCTTCAGATGGCAGGTAGCGATGCTGGGCTCTGCCCAGCGGCTGTGGCTGCAGTTCTGCAAGGGGGCCGGGCTTTTCCTCCTGCTTCTAGCTTTCTCTGCCCCCCCCCCCCCAACCTATCCCGTCAGACTTGCCCTGCCTGTCCTCCCACCTGCCCTGTGGCTGGAAGGTTTAGCCTCTCCTAGAAATGTTCAGCCCAGCTCCTTCCAGTCTCCAAAGAGAAACTGGGTCCTAAGCCAGCTGCTTGTCTTTGGGTTGGGTGCTACTGGGCGACACAGAGGCAGGAAGGAGAAGGTACCCAGCTCTGCCTGATAACCCACTCTCATTTCCAGGCACTGAGCCTCATCATTCCTGGGTCCCTCCTGCCAACCAGCTCTGGAAACCACACTGGGTGGTGGCTTTGTCACTTACTAACTATGCCATCATGAGTAAGTGACTTTGCCTCTCAGAGCCTCAGTTTCCTCGTCTATAGAACAGGTCGATAATAACAGGACCTACCTCAAAGGATCGAAATGAGGATGGAATGAGAGCAGGCATCTAATATGCTCAGCTCATGGATTGCTACTGTCAATCCAGGGCTTGACAGTAGCTCTTGTGTGGAGTACTTGCCGGCCAGCCCTGTGCTGAATCCTTTCAGACAGATTATCCCATTTTGCCTTTCAACCATCCTGTGAGGTAATTAGCATTATCACTCCCATTTTACAGATGAAGAAACTGGGGCTCAGAGGGGCTAACTCACTTGCCCAGGATCCCACCCAAGCTGTTTTGTTCTCTTAACATCTATTCTGCATTTTGGCATCGATGGCACAGCAGGTGAGTTTGGTGAGCTTACAAAGAGGCTCCCATAAACATGTAATAGTTCTATATTTAACATGCAGGAGAAACATAATCAAACTAGCATTTCCAGTCTACAAATTCCCAAATAGCATTGCTTAGGTTAAATATATTTGAAGTCCATACAATAACCAGTACAAGTTTGATCATAGCAGCTTTGTTCATAGTAGCCAACAACTGGAAACAGCTGAGACATCCATCAGTGAGAGAATGGATATTAAACCGTGGTACAAGCCATACAACGGAATACTCCTCACCTAGCAGTGAAAAGGAACAAACTACTGACCCAAGCCTCGACGTGGATGAATCTCACAGATTTAACACAGACTGAAAGAAGCTAGACTCAAGAGAGCACATACTACGTATAAGCCATTCTGTTTATGCAAAGTTCAAGAACAACTAAAAGAAATCCATGGTGAGGGAAGTCAGAATACTGGCTGCCAACGGGGCAGGGACCTGACAGGGGAAGCCATCCAAAGGAACCTTCTGGGGTGATGGGACTATATCTTGATCTCGGCACATCAGATGGATGTCACACAGGTAAAACTGCATTCGGAGGTTACATTTAATACTTGTTCAGGTGAATGTAGGTAATGTATGCATCAGTAAATCACTATTAATTTAAGTATAAAAATGGATTCATTTCAAGAAAAATAACATCTAAATAATAGTTCAAGTAGCTTGGCCCTATGCAGATAGGGCCAAAAAGCAAAAGGATAAAAAAAAGAAAGAAAAACTCCAGTCATTGAAGTAGGGAGAAGTTATCAGCATAAGTGCTGGGGAAAGGAATTTTTTTGGCTTCCCCTCTCATAGGGTGCCAGATAAAACAGAGGACGCCTAGTTACATTTGAATTTCAGATAAAACAAAACAAACAGTTTTTTAGTATAAGTATGTCCCAGGCAATATTTGGGACATACTTACACTAAAAATATTTTTTGCTTTTATTCGTGGTTTATCAGAAATTCAAATTTAATTAGGCATCCTGTATTTTTATGTGCTAACTCTGGCAATCCTACCCTCTCGGGACCCCCGACCTGTCTCGCAGCCCTGTGCCCACCGCAGGCGGGAGCGCCCTGCACGGTGCAGTCACTCTGGGCGCAGCCTGGCAACGCGGCCACAAAGGGAGACCAGGAGGCGGAATCTTTCCACATGCCTGATCAATGGGGGCGCGGAGACGGCGGCGCAAACAGGCCTGAGACAGCCGCACAAAGAGGTGGCCCGTCAGCCGCTCCCGCCTTCCATTGATCCCGGCCCTTTGTGGCTCGGACAACGCGGGGGCGCCTCACAGAGACTTGGCCCCATTCTCATTAGGGGGAGAAGGTCCAGGAGGACCCCCTCCTCACCAACCTGCCTCACGGTGCCCTCTTCTGTGAGCCCCAGGTCTCAGGTCTTGGGGTGTACAGATCAGGGGCACAGGGTGGGATCCAGCCGGGCCAGGGTGGGCCCTGCATCCCTAAAAAGGTCTGGAGTCTGCCATTGGGGCCAGCCACACGGATCTTGCCTCCCAAGGACCCCCCAGTCTGCCTGGCAGGCTTTCTCTGTCCCCCTGGTTACAGGCAGGCCTTGCACCGGTCTTTATTTTTTTTATTATTTATTGAGCAAATATTTATTTGGCGTTTGCCCCAAGCTGTTCCCAATCTCTCCTGCCCCCATGGCCACTTAAACTGGCCAACTCCTCCTGCAAGTATCACTTCTCTGGGAAAGGATCCCCAACCCCTCTCCCACCCCCAGGTTGGGTAGGGAGCCCCCTCCGTGTGTCTCTGCCCCCCAGCTCCCTGTTCTTCAATCATGATAGGAACAGCTAACAATTATTGAACACTTACTGTGCATGCTGTGCTAAGCAAGTGACAGTCCCCATCTTCTTTCATTCTCACAACAGCCCTCTTTGAGTGGAGAGTCTATGATCTCCATTTTCCAGAGGTGGGAACTGAAACTTGGTATGTTAAGGTGGTCACCCAAGGGCACACCGTTAGCAAGTGGCAGAGTGGGGCTTTGAACCCAGGCAGTACATTCCAGACCCCGGGAGCCTCACCACCTCAAGTTCCAGGCTCTGTGCAGGACTCATTACTGCGGCCCAGCAGGCACACGCTTGATGTCTCACTTACCCCATCAGAACATGTACTGAACTGTATTATTATGTCTATTTGTCCATTTTCTTCTGTTTTCCCCACTAGACTGATTGCTCTGTGACCTCAGCATCCAGCACAAAGAAGGTGCCCAAGGTCCAAGGTGTATTTGCTGATCTGAACTAGTGGGTTTGAGAACATTTTGCTAGGCCCTGGGTTGGGAAGTCGGGGGAGGACCTAACGATGAATCTGATGCAGTTTCTGCCCACTAATGAGCTTGAAATCAGACAAATAATACAAGAAGGGTTGCAGGACTCTGGAGTCTGGTGTAGTTTTTTCACCCTCTTAAAAAAATCCACTTCACTGAGATATACTTTACATGCAATAAAATGCACTCATTTAAGTGTCCAGTTCAATGAGCAGCAGCAAGTGAATACACCCATGTAACCAGCATCACTGTCACATATAAAACATGTCCATCTCCCCAAAAAGTTCCCCCGTGCCCCTTTGGAGTCAATGCTTGTCCTCCCTCCCGGTCCCCGGTAACCATTGATCTGCTTTCTGTCACTATAGGTTAGTCTGCATTTTTGTAGAATTTCATATAAATGAAATCATACAATGTGTACTCTTTTGTGTCTGACTTTTTCTGCTTAACGTTATTCAAGTCTGGCGGTTCATCCATGCTGTTGACCCATCCCTTCGTTTCAAATTCCTTCTTTGCTCCTGACCTTGAGCTTCCGCCTCTTTGTTTATAAAATGGGGGTGAACGCTATGAGGTTTATTGGAGAGAATGTCTGCAGAGTGCTCAAGACCTGCACACAGTAGGCACACAGTAAATGTTCTAGATTAGTATAGCTTTTCTGGTAGACTGCAAGCTCTAGAAGGCAGTAGGCACAAGATCTGCACACAGTAGGCATTCAATAAGTGCTCTTGATTAACAGAAACTTTCTGCTAGACTGCAAGCTCCACAAGGATAGAGACCTTGTCTTTTTTGTTTACCACGCTCTACTACTGGAAGTGGCTACCATTTATTACAGATGGTGAATCCAGGGGCTCAAAGAGATGCAGCAATTTGCCCAAGATCACACAGCTAGTAAGAGACAGAGTTGGGATTGAACCCAGGCAGCCTAGTCCTATGGTCCTTCTTCTTTTTTTTTTTTTTTTTTACTATTGTGGCAAAACATATGAGTCCCTACTTTTAATCACTATACTAAACTGCCTCCCAAGTCACTTTTCTCCTCTTCTACAATCTCCCTGAACCTTCTCTCTTCTTCAGCCTCATCTTTTACCCACCTCTCCATGGAGGCAGCATAATGTAAAAAATAACAACTACACTAATGCTAATATATATTTTTTGAGTTTTGTGCCAGGCAGTATTCTAAGCACTCTATATATATTAACTCATGTAATCCCCCACCATGCTGTAAGGTAGGTTCTGTGTTTCCCCCCATTTCACAGGTGGGGAAATTGTAAGGTAGCTGAGAGGCTATGGTTTGGGAATCAGGACATCCTCCTCTGGGAGCCCAGGTTGGCCACACTCTCCATGGGACTTCAGGAAGTGTGGTCCCTTCCCTGACCTGCCATTTTTCTGGACACTTCTCTAACCCTTCGGCAAAGTTTTCTCTTCCTGTCCATTCTAAGTTTCTTTCCCCAGTCCTCCAGGCCTTGGCAGGCCCAGGCTACAATTCCAAAGGAGTTGAGTTCCTTCTGGAAAGGGGCTGGGACAGAGTCCCTCCCCTCCCGTCTCTTCCCATAAATACCCCCTGTGTGTAGCGCCCAGGGGCCCAGGGAGTCAGGCAGCTGACCTGTAATTAGAAACTTTTCTCCCTTCCCCAGCCAGGAGGAGGGAGCACAGGAGTCTGGGCCAGCCATTTTGTTTGTCATGAATTATTCAGGAGAGGGGAAGTGAAGTTGAGAGGGCCCCTCTGCTGACCAGACATCTCGGGCCCTGCCCAAAGCAGCCTAACCCACCCAGTTCTGTCCCTTTCACTCTTTCAGACCCAGAGAATAAACAACCCATGGGCCAGGCCCGGTTACAGAGGAGGCTTTCATCGAACCTCATGAGGGTGGTGTGTTCGCTAAGGGGGGAAAAGGGGGTGACAGGGACTTACCCAAGGTCATGATACTAGGAAGAGGACAACTGAGCTGGGATTCGAACCCAGGAACAATGCTGGACAGAGGAGGAGGAGGAAGGGAGGAGAGCTCAGCAGGCTGGCCAGGGGAGGCAGAAGGTGCTTTTCTTTCTCTCCTTGCTGTGCTTCTTGCTAAATCTCCAGGGTAGGGAGGAGGGGGACAATGTGGAGAGAACCAACTTCTTGGAGCACCAGCTGGGTGACAAGCAGGTATTATTTTGCATGCAATGCAATGCCCACAATCCTTTGAGGTAGGTGTTGTTATGCCCATTTTAAGGATGTGGGAACTGAGGCTCAGATTCACGGAGAGTATTAGAAGACATATATAGTTGGCTAGTTGTAGAACAGAGGCTCAGACCCAGCACATCCCTCCATGGCATACTACCCAACACTCCTGATGTGGAGGCAGGCCAAGGCACCAAGGAATCCAGGCTCTTAAACCCACAATGATCCTTGGATCAGACTATCCTTGAAACCCTCTCAATGTTCATGGCAGTAGGTCCATGGCACTGCCCCAGGAAAGCCCTCTGAGAATCATGAATCCCTCTAAATGAGCATCAGGATGCTATCTGCCATCCCGCACTGGGCAACCTTTGCAAGGCTTTAGAAAGCTCAGGGCTTTCTCATTGGCACAGAGTTGGCGATTCTGAGAGATACACCAGCTCTAAGTATAGTTCCCAGAGACGCCAAGAGCACAGAATTTGAAAAAGACCGCCTGGTTTCACTCCTTACTATCTGTATGAATTTGGGTCAGTTCCTTAAACACTCTTAGGAACAAACATCAGTCTGCCCATTGGTGAAGTTAGATGACAATAAGGAATAAATATGAAGAGTAAATTTGATAATGTATATAAAGCATTCAGTATATAACGCCTGGCACGTAGTGAGTATTCAATAAGAGTTAGCTATTATTATTAATTATTATTATCATTATTCCTGATGCCAGCCTCTCCTTAAGCTTGGTTAACAGAGAGGCAGGAACTACCAGATGGTGAACATGTGTCTTCTTCTGGAAACAGTACCCCAGTTTCCCTGGGGAACTCTCCCTCCACCAATATCAGGCCTCATACCTTGGATGGGGCTTACTCCAACCCTGTGATCCAGCCTGGCCACAGGATTGGTTGAAATATAAGGCATGTGACCCAATGACAGCCAATCAGAGGGAACCCTAAAATTTTAGCTGAAGAGAGGCAATCTCTTTTTCACTCAGAGAAGAAAGCAACATGGAGCTTCTGAGCGTCATCTTGTCACCCTGGCAGGGAGCATGCCTGCCTGAGAACAAAGCCACAGAAGAAGCACAGCCAAGACATGGCAGGACACCAACTGAAATGTTTGAATGTCTAGATCCAGTTGTGAGCCACTAAGTAATAATTACTATTAACTATTAATATTTTGGTTGCAACTTTTTCAGTTGAGTTTTCTGTTGCTTACAACCAAGAGTTCTGACTAAATATGCCAATGATTCTCTCTCTCTCTCTCTCTCTCTCTCTCTCTCTCTCTCTCTCTCTCTATATATATATATATATATATATATATATATATATATATATATATATAAATGACAGTGTGCATTGAAGACTCACCTCTAATTATTACTTTTGCTTTACAAACTTAGGTCAAGAGAAAATGTCCAGTAAGACTTTAAGATTCACAGCACCTAGGTACAAATTATGGGCCTTTAACTCACTAAACTTAAACTGTCATGGAGTCACAGACTTAGAGTCATGGCTTGGCTTTAACCATGGTTTTCCTTTCTGCTTCAGGAAAACATTTAATTTCCACCCTGGGCGTAGTCCATCCCAGCTTCCTTGTGGTGCGCTGTTTCTGTCTGCCTTTTGTCTGCATGCTGCTGGTGTCAGAGCCGGTAACTAGCTGTTTACAGTTTCAGACAGAAGCATTAATTGCCTTTTGAACCTCCCATTTTCCTCTAAGAGCTCCCTGCTCCACTGTCTCACTTGTGTTTCTTTCTGCACAAAGAAAGATGTCTCTTTTTTTTAATTTTATAAAGTCTGACCACCTGTAAATCCCTACATAGTCTCTTGTGAGTAGGCAACATGAGAGAAAAACATGTAGGCAGCAAAATATCTGCGTTGAACAGAGTTTACAGGACAAGTTGTTACAACCCAGAAGTTTCTAGGCTAAAAAGGAGGCAGCTGTGGGATGGTAGGAAGAACACTGGAATTAGGATGAGACCAATATTGGAAATCTGTTTTTGTCACTCACTTGCTGTGTGACCTGGAGCAATTTACTTCATCTTGCTGAGCCTCAGTTTCCTCATCTATAAAATGGGCCTGTTAGTACCTGCTTCACAATGTTGGATGATATAGCTATTTGACAAAAGCACTTTCCTCTGGGAAAGCACTATCTCTGCCCCTTACTTGTCTGGTGTTGATTCAAAATAATAATAAAACTAGCATTTTTGAGGACTTACTATAGGCTCAGCATTATTTCAAGTGGTATTTAGCCTTACAATAAACCCTGTGAAGGAGTTCCTATTATTAGACTCTCGCTTTACAGGGGAGGAAGGCGAGGATCAGACAGGGTAAGTAAGTTGATGAAGTCACAGAGCTAAGAGGCTAAGCTGGGATTTGAACCCAACAGTTTCACTCCACGGGCTTCTCCTATCCCTAACTACATGGACCCTATTGAGGT
The DNA here is from genome assembly GCF_036562045.2 of Rhinolophus sinicus. NCBI lineage: Eukaryota > Metazoa > Chordata > Mammalia > Chiroptera > Rhinolophidae > Rhinolophus > Rhinolophus sinicus. The sequence continues at coordinate 26,559,972 of NC_133765.1, read as the reverse complement.
AATAAATACCAGCCAGCCCCACTGGAGGTCAAGCAGGGCCAAAGGCTGAGGTTGCTGCCTTTGCTACAAACGACATCATTCTCAAACTTCCCTGCCCAATTTGCCAACTCTGTTCTACAGAGAGCTTGATGTTCCCACAATCCAGACCCTACCTACTCTCAGGAGGCATGGTGAGAAGAAGGAAATGGCAGGTCAGCTTTGGAATCCAAGTCCTGCACTCCCCCCCTTCCATGTACACACTCACAACTCCTGTATATAAAGGGAAAGAGGAGAAACCAGGGAGACAGGTCCTGTGGGAACCTGAGCGGGGTATCCATGTGCACGTGCGGCCCCACACGCCTTGCTTGGTCACCCTCACGCCAGCAGAGCACAGACTCACATGGGCATGCACTTGGGCAGTCACACTCACAGTGAACACATGGGTACCTGTGTGCACCTGTGTGGCCCCACATGCATCCTTCCACTCACACACTCACACCTGCACCCACCCACCTCCTGGGTGAATTCCTGGGCTTGCTCTGAACCTCATTAGGCAGGGTAGTGCATGGGCAAGTGCACAGACTCCGCTCCTGACTGCTGGGTTTGAATCCTGGTTCTGCCACATACCAGCTGTGTGACTTTGGGCAAATCTTCTCACCTTGCTGTGCCTCAATTTCCCCATCTGCAAATGGGAGTGATAAATAGCATTTACTCCCCGAGGATGTTGTCAGGAATTTTATATATATAGCACATGGTGAACAGCCTGTAAGAGAGAGTGTATCTTTTATCCAACAGGTCAGATTCTAATATTCAGAATACAAAAGAATGAAATCTTGCCATTGCGACAACATGGATGCACCTAAAGGGTATTATACTAAGTGAACTAAGTCAGACAGAGAAAGACAAATACTATGTGATCTCACTTATACGTGGAATCTAAAACAAACAAACAAAACATACAGAAACAGACTCATAGATACAAAGAACAAACTGATGGTTGCCAGAGGGAAGGTGGGGAGAGGGGATGGGTGAAAAAGGTGAAAGGGAATAAGAGGCACAAGCTTTCAGCTATAAAATAAATAAGTCACGGGATGTAATGTACAGTACAGGGAATAAGTCAATAATATGGTAATAGATGGTTACTAGACTTATCGTGGGGATCACATTGTAAGTTATATAAATGCCAAATCATTATGTTGTACACCTGAAACTAATACAATATTGAATGTCAATTGTAATTTAAAAAACCAAAACTAAAAACAAAACAAAAACAGGTCAGGTTCTCTAGGAAGCAAATGTAGAGATGGAGATTAGCATGCAGACCTTTCTTAGGAGGTGCTTTGGGGGCCAACACCTGTGGCAATGAAGCAGGAATGTGTAAAGGGAAGAGCTGGGCTGTAATGCAGTCTCAGTGGAGGCTTCCGCCAACCACGCCGGGAGCTCTGAAGCTGAGATGGTCCATCAGCATTGTCCTGAGTTGACACAAGAGGCCTGAATATTTATACCTGTGTTGACCAGACCAAGACTATGAGCTGCCCTGAGAAGAGGGCATGACCTTGCTGCCATGACTCCCTTCAACTGTGGGCAAGCCACATAGAGGGACTCAGCTGTGAGCTGTCAGCCACCAACTCCGGCAGCGAGGGAAATGCATGCCTCAGTCCTAAAGGGGGATCAGGACGGTGCACTGTGGCATCTGCTACACTGCTCCCCAGGCCACAGCCAGGGGGTCCGTGCTCCCCTCCTCTCACCTCTGGACTCCAAACAAGGACCCAGAAACAGTGAATCAAGGAACAGGAACTTCAACTTTCCCTGACTTGGGCCCCAGACCAAGCTGTTCACTTTTGCCTCTGTATTCCACAGCACCTTATTCAAACCTCGGGACCCCATTTAGCACATCCTTAAATAATAATAAGTGGTTTTAACGTGAACAAATTTGCTCCATAGATATGAACTAGCTCAAAGCACTTTAAATGGATTAACTCATTGAACACTCACAACAACCCTATGAAGTGGATATGATATTGTTATCTGCACTTTGTCGAGGAGGAAACAAACAGAGAGAGGCTAGGTAACTTGCCTAACGTCACACAGTTTGTATGTGGTGGAGCCAGGATTCTAACTCGAAGAGTCTAATTCCAGAACTCAGTCTTAACCAGCATGCCCCATGATTAGCAGTGTTAACATGGATGATGGATATTTATGGATGGACAGAAGGATGGATAAATGGGTGGGTGGATGGAGAGAAGGACTAGCAAATGAATGGACAAATCAATGGCTATATGGATGGATGGATGGACAGACGGATGGATGGAGGGATGGATGGATACCTAGTATCCTAGCCTTTCTGGAATTTTCCATCCTACTACTTGCTTCCCCACCCTTGGCATCAGAGCATCTGCATCCACATGAGCAGGGAACATGGCCCCCAGCCCTAAACAAGAAAAGCAAATCTAGATTTTCACCTCTTGGGGCTCTGACCTTCAGCCAAGAGATGATGGGACAATGTAACAGAAGGAGACCTCAGAGGCAGTGGCAGAATCCCAGACTTGCCATCTCTGTGGCCTGGGAGAGACTTGTTCTCTCTCTCTGTCTGTGCTTCAGAGGCCTCCCCTATAAAATGCACTGCCTGGACTTTCTAGGCCAGACACGTTACAATTCTTTGAAGTGGAAACTCAGGCTAAGGTATTTAGTCCTCTTTCACCTTCCGGGACCAGCTGATTCCCAGTTCACTTCTTCCAGGCACCATCGCCTTCTGTGCTGCCTGTTTGTGCATCCTTCCTTCAGAACGCTATCCGTCTTTGGGCATTTTCCTTCTCCTCTTATCTCACCGCTTTTCTGTTCATCTTAATGCTTCACACTCCTAACCATGGAATGGCCATGGCTGAACATGCACTGGGGCTGCCCGATTTCCTCCCTGTCTGGGCATGTGGGTGCTTAACGACTATTTCCTTTTTTAAAATTTTTTTTATGATGGACAGGCAGCACCCAGCCCTGGAGGGGAGACGCACAGCTCGGGCTGTAGTTCTGAGAGATTCTGAGTCTTGTTGGAACCCCAAAGCCCCACAGGAAGGTTTTCTAAGGCAAAGAATTTGGAAGCTCCTACAGCCTGACTCTCTGGATTAGTTCCCTGGTACCAGACAGTAAAGCATAGTGGGGAAAACTCCAGCAACCTGGGCTAGGCTCTTTCTCTGACTTTGGGTAACTCACATCCCTTTTCTGCCTCAATTTTCTACCTGTAAAATGAGAGTTTGATTAGTCTATAAATTCATGCAAAGGGAATAAGATTGCCTGGTTCAAATCTCAACGACACCACTGACCAGCTATGTGACTTTGGGAAAGACACTTACCTCTCTAAGCCTCAATTTCCTCATCTGTAAAATGGGGGTTGATAAAACCAGCCAACTCCTAGGGTTCTTTTGAGATGTAAATGATATAATGCCTGTAAAGTGTAAAGCACAAAGTAAACACTCAGTAGTTGATGGTAGTTACTGCGATGTTAGAGAAGAAAAATAAAGGGGAGAGCTGGCCACAGACATGCAGAGAAATACATTCAAATTTCCAGGTGTTCCCACCCAATCGTGCCAAGCTGAAGCTTCTCCTTCCCGTCTTTTCTCCAGAATACCTGTGCCCATCACATATAAGTGACATGGACAGGACATCTCATAGATTGTGGGTGGGGATGTAAAGAAGGGTAACACATGAGAAATGGTTGGACAATGCTTTTTAAGAGCCTGAAAAATAGGCATACCCGTTAGCCCATAATGCCACTGCTGAGACAGGAGGACATTATTTGACATAGAGGAAAAGATGTAAGTATAATGAGTTCATCTGAGTTGTTTGTAATCACAAAAACTCAGAAACAACTTAGTGGTCATTAAGAAGGGAATGTTTGAGTGGAAGACTTTATTTGCATATAATTCATAATAACATGGAAAGGCATATAAAAATAAGCAAATGAATAAATGGAAAACACAAATTTACATCTATAGAAGGAGTGGTGTTAAAAGAAAAAAAAAAAAAAAAAGTAACTCCCCAAAGAAAATGCTGCAGAGAAGCAAAGTTTCTCCACCAAAATGTAAACAGTGGTTATTTCTGAATCAGAGGGTTTGAGTGGTATTTGTTTTTTAACTTTTCTACAAATATATAATTTATGTATATTTTTCGTTAGTATATTTTTTAAGTTAAAAGATATAATTAGAAATAAAACTAGGAGGAAGTAAACCAACATGTTAACAATGGTTGTCTTTGGATGGTATAGGGGATTATATTTTCTTTAATCAACACTGTATTTCTTTAATGAATTTTGTGTTTATTTAGTGACCACTGTATTTTCTCTAATGAACATATATTAGAGTTATACATAGCTAAACTACATTTTTATTAGCTAGTGTTTTTAAATTAAAAATATAACATATGTTGACATTAAAAGAAAAATTCAACCAGTACACAAAGATATAAGGTAAAACATAAAAGTTCTTGACCTCTCTTTTCCCCTCAGTCTCCTTCCCCCAAAGTCATGGTTACTAGTTTCATACATTTTCTTCCAGAAATTTTCTGTGCATATACACTTAGATACAATTATCCATTAAAACAAATATATACATATACATATGGGTGTATACAGAGAATGCCAAAAAAATGTATACACATTTTAAGAAAGAAAAACTGTGTTAAAATTGTAATACTTGATATATACCAATAACAAAAGATGAATACAAGTCATGTTTGACTTCTGCAATGACAAGAGGTGCTCACAGTGGTTCCCATAAGCGTCCAGACACTTCTGATTACAGTGAACTACTGCTTGAGCAATGTTGACCAAAGTGTCCTCTTGTATACATTTTTTTGGCACCCGATTATATATATATGTGTGTGTGTGTGTATACACACACACACACACACACAGACAGACAAAGATTAACACAATATAAACGATTCTGGAACTTGCTTTGTTAATCAGTGATTTTTGGTGTCTTTGTAAGTATGGTATTTTCTTATAACGACTATAAAAACATTCCACTGTAATGTTACATGATAATTTATTGAATTAATCCCTTACTGATGACCATCATGGTTGATGATAACATGAAGTTGTTGCTAGATTTGCTTTTATAAACACTGCTGCAGTGAACATATTTGTTTATACTATTTACCTTTTCCCATTCATGTGAGTGTATCTGTTGAATAGAATTTTAGATGTGGAGTTGCGGGGACCCAAGTGTTTGTATATTGTAAATTTTAAGATATTACCATCCAGTCATATAAATATGTATATAACATATATAAAACACATGAAGAGAAAAGACAAGTGAAAGAAAACTTCAATATGTTAAGTTGTGCCAAAAGGGTTTGTGTAGTATAAGTACACACAAAAAAAACACACACACAAGAAAACCGACAAAAATAAAAGCAGAAAAACTTTGCATAGAAATAAATCATCAAAAGCCATAATACCTAAGTATTAAAAGTGACTTTCTTTGGGTGGGATCATGGTTGTTTTTATACTTTATTTTCTCAGTGTTTTACACTAAATATGAATTTCTTTTCTAGTCAGAAAACAATGCCACAGATATTATGGAAACTATCTTCTTTAATTACAAAAGGCGATATAGTCATTGTAATCCGTAAAAAATAAAGAAATATGTTATACAAATATGTTAATGTCCCTTTCCTCACCCGCAAATCCACTCCTTGGGTCAACAACGTTCAAGGTCTGATAAGAATACTTCCATACTTTTTTCTAGAGCATGTTATGAGCAAAGAAAAGAAGAAGTAAAATACCTTTTTTTCAAAGATTTTTGTTTAAATTTAAAGCCTCCCTTGCCCTTTTGAAGGCTACCTCCCACTCTGCCCAGCTGTTTGCCCCCTTTCCACGTCCAAACATCTTGCCCTCAAAGAAACCCACTTGGGGCCCTGTTCCCCGGAGGCACCTGCGCCTGTGCCTTGGCCCAGGTTCAGCAGAAATCAAGGCCAGGCCGAGGAGGCACCCGCCCCAGCCCCGGCCGGACCGGGCCCGGGAGAGCCAACGCGGCCCGGCCTGGGGAGCGAGGGGCCCAGGGCCCAGCGAGGCGCAAGGCTCCCAGCGAGGCCTCCCTCCAACGGGGTGGAGTCTGCAGCCGGCCTCCCTCCCGCCCGTCCGCCGGCTTTCTCTAGGAGTAATTAAGAGTGAAATCCTCCTCCTGGTGACCCCGGTGCTCCCGGCCCGGGCTGATTTACACATGAAAGGTCTACGGAGGGCCTGGGCTTTCTCCTTTTCACATTCACAATGAGGCGCGGCCTATAAATAAAACCTCTCTGAGAAACAAGAGGCTTCAAAAATGTCTTTGTGTGTGTGTGTGTGTGTGTGTGTGTGTGTGTGAGAGAGAGAGAGAGAGAGAGAGAGAGAGAGAGAGAGAGAGAGAGAGAGAGACCGACCCAGAGGGTGAGGGAAAAGCCAGCAAGAAGGAGAGTGAAAGGGAGACATCCTAATAACAGCTGGTGTTTATTGAGTGCTTATAGTGTGCCAGGCATCAACCTTTGTGAGAGAGACAGGATGGTTCCTGTTTTACACTTGAAGAAACGGAGGGAGAGGAAGATCTGCCCAAAATCCCACGGTGAATTAGGGGCAAAGCTTGGACTCAGGAAATGGGATAAGCATGAGATGCAAATGATGTTCTGTGTCTCTACTATGATAGTGGTTACAGGACTGCATATACTTGTCAAAACGCATAGGACTAGAATATAAAAAGGGGAGAATTTTACTCTACGTAAAGCATCCTGTCATAACCTTGACTTTAAAAAGGTAAAATAAAATATTATAAAATACATACCAAAAACCCCTGAGATACTGATGGGCCAATGAGCAGGTGAGATCTCCTGGGTGCTTGGGGCTTCTCTCTATCCTTCCCTCTATCAGGCCTGTCTCCTTAGTCACCTTTGTATCCTTGGGTTCCGGGCTTGATACTGGGGAAATGTAGATACTGCAGGAATGTTTGCTTGATTAAATGAATAAATAGTTGAATAATTCTCTCTGCACCCATTTCGCCATCTATTAAATGAGAAATTTATGAAACAGTAAGATGAACTCCTTCCAATAAGCTCAGAAGTCACATCCTCCATGAAGCCTTCCCAGATCTCCTCCCACTTCCGGACTGGATCAGAAGCCTCCTCTGGGCTCTCACAGTGCCAGGTTGTGTTCCTATCCCTGCAGTGATCATACTGTATAGTATTTGTCTGGTTCTGTGTGTCCTTCACGTGAACATTCAAGTTCTCTGCAGTAGGGCCCATGTCTGGTTTGCTCCTCTCTCTACTACCAGGGCCCAATGAATTAATGCATTTATTAGGTCTGGTCTGAGATTCAAAACTGAATCATGCTGGTGTTGGCTGGAGATGGGCAAGGGTTTGAAGCAGTAGAAATGGGCCAGGGAACAGAACCAGGAAATCCCTGTGCAGCAGAGATGAGTTGAAAGGCCTGACTTCTAGAGCATGGAGAAAACAATCCTGCTGTGACCTCTGCAGGAAATTCAAGCCTCCTCCTGCACAGGGCAGGGGGGCCAGAAGGAGAACAGCCAGACTCTGGAAGGCAGATGGTTTGGAGGGAGAGGGCAGCACTGGGAGTCGGCAATCTGCCTGCATCTGTTTGAGACTAGGGGTGAGGTGGGACACGTGGAGCACATGGAGGTGATCAGGTCCCAGCTCTTCTACTTCTTAGCTGTCATTTAGCCTCAGTCTCCACATCTGTGAAACGGGCAGGGAGTGAGTGTAACTATACCTACTTCATCATGTTTATTAGGAGGGCAAAGGGACATATGAAGTCAAAGTGTGTGTAGCTGCTCAGAAATATTTTAAACCCCTTAACATCTTTTTCCTTTTCTCCCAAATGTTTTTCACCTGAGTCAGAGCTGCCACTGGTGAATTCCTAATAGTATTAACTATTCCTAAAGTTTATTGGGTGCCTGCTATAGCAGGCACTGTCCTATGCATTTTACATGTATTATCGCATTTAATGTTCACAATCACCTTGTAAAATAGGTTTATTATTATTACTTTCCAGATAGGAAACAGGTTCAGAGAGATGCAGTGACTTGTCTGAGATCACACAGCCTCTAAGTGGTAAACCTAGGATGTGAAGCATCTGTTAACTGGAGGGAGCACCATAATCCCCTGGAGAGCTTGTTCCAAGACTGGGCCCCACCCCTGAGTTTCTGATGCTGCAGGTCTGGGGGGAGCCCGAGAATTTGCATTTCTAACAAGTTCCCAGGTAATAGTTGCTGCTGCTGATTCTGGAGCACTTTGAGAACCACAGGCTAATACCAAGATTTCTCCACTGTCATTATCCCAATTATGCGTGTTATGTCACGTCCAGCCTATTACAATAGACTCGATTCAAAGAATTTGAAGTCTAGTATAGTTCATTTCGCACTTGGCACATATACTTGCATCCATTTTAAAGGTGCAAAAAAGAACTAGAAACTATAAATGATCAGAAAGAAGGACACAATTAGCTCTAGTCTCACCAATTACTCTGAAGGATGGCTTTTTGTTATACCTGGTTGTAGAGTAGAAGCTTTCTGGATGAACTACCTCACTGGATTAAGAAACCACTGGATCTGGCTCACTGGATTAACTAACACTTGCCTTGCCTGCTGCAAAACCCCAGAAAGATGTGATGCCCATGGCAGCTGGTGGACTCATCTTTCATATGATGAACAGCAGCCACTAACTCTGCTTGCGGACTTAACCACGTGACTGTGTGCTTACCAAGAGTCAGCTTGGCAGGTTCTCCAATCAGCTAGTCTTGTTATTAAATCACATAATTATATATGATAAATTGATGACATACGAGATCTGACAATTAAGTTCGCACACTTGTTGCAATGATGTGGCTAATCTTTTTTAATATCAGAGGGATTATTCATGATGAATTTGTACCAACTGGACAAACAGTTCACCAAGTGTACTATTTGGAAGTGCTGGAAAGGCTGCATGAAAACATGAGACGACCTGAACTTTTCGCAAACAATTCATGGCTCTCGCATCACGACAATGCACCAGCTCACACAGCACTGTCTATGAGGGAGTTTTTAGCCAGTAAACAAATAACTGTATTGGAGCATCCTCCCAACTCACCTGATCTGGCCCCCAATGACTTCTTTCTTTACCTGGACATAAAGGAAATATTGAAAGGAAGACATTTCGATGACATTTAGGACATCAAGGGTAATACGACAGCTCTGATGGCCATTCCAGAGAAAGAGTTCCAAAATTGCTTTGAAGGGTGGACTAAGCACTGGCATCAGTGCATAGCTTCCCAAGGGGAGTACTTCGAAAGTGACCATAGTGATATTCAGCAATGAGGTATGTAGCATTTTTCCTAGGATGAGTTCGCGAACTTAATCGTCTGACCTCATAGTAGTGGGAAAAGAAAACTACTGTGTTTCCCCGAAAACAAGACCTAGCCGGACAATCAGCTCTAATGTATCTTTTGGAGCAAAAATTAGTATAAGACCTGGTCTTATTTTACTATAATGTAAGACCGAGTCTTATATTAATTTTTGCTCCAAAAGACGCATTAGCGCTGATTGTCCGGCTAGGTCTTATTTTCGGGGAAACACAGTAATGTTTCTATAAGCACAGTCGAATGCTTTGGAAAAACTTTTAAAAAGTTAGTTGGTACATGTCATTATACATTTGTCCAAACCCAGCAAATGGACAACACCAAGAGTGAACCCTCTTGTAAACTATGGACTTGGGGTGATAATGATGTGTCAGTGTGGGTTCATCCACTGTAACAAATGTTCCACTCTGGTGGGGATGTTGAGAATGGGGGGAGGCTGTGCGTGCGCAGAGGTGGGAGGTATATGAAAAATTCTGTACCCTTGTTAATACTCATATTGCTGTGAATCTAAAGATGCTCTAAATAGAAAGTCAATTGAAAAGAAAAAGAGAGAATAAAAGATAAAGAGAAAAAAGAAAGAAAGAAAGAAAGAAAGAAAGAAAGAAAGAAAGAAAGAAAGAAAGAAAAAGAGAAAATGGAAGGAAGGAAGAAAGGAAAGAAGGAAGGAAGGAAAAGAAAGATGGATGGAGCAAAGCCCCAGCTTGGCCCATGGTGGCCATAGAATCTGAGCCAAAAACAAACTTTTGTCATAAGCCACTGAGGATGGGCAGAGTTAGTTAAGTTGGGTGTGGCCTGGCCAACTAAGGACTATTGGGTGAGGATGGAGATGGAATTCTAATAATCGGGACAACGACGGCCTTCAGATCCACATCAACTTTTAAGAAGCCCAAACTAGAACTCGGGAGAGTGGCTCATGCAAGAAAGATGTGAGGGAACGCCAACCGGCTGACTCAGATCAGACTCAAAGAAGAGGCTCTGGTCCTACATCAAAAGATTGGTGAACGAATATATAGTGAAAGGTTTTTAAGTTAAAATAGGATATTTAAAGGTTGTAAGTAATTTTTTTTTTTTATCATTTCCTGCTTCAATGGACTTTTTCAATAAAGTTACCAATTACTCATCAGACCAGGTTGGGTAAGAAAGTCCCTACTGCAGATTTTTTTTAAAAATTGGAAACGGAGAGAATGGGGGCAGTTCTTAATTATTTATTGATTTCTATTTCATCTCTCTCCAGCCGATAATATCTAATATCAGCATAGCACAATTTATAAAGCACTTTTAAATCTTTTTCCTTTAATTCTCACAACATCTCTGCGCAGCTGGCATGATTACCCTCTTTCTACAAGTTGGGAAACTGAGGCTCAGAGAAGGGAACTAAAGGCTTCAAAAGTAAAGCTATGGTAAGGCATTCAACTGGGGCAAGTGCCTTGATTGATCTGATGAAGTGCCTGACGGCCCCCAGGACAGTGTGTTAGCACAAGAATCAGAATAAAAACAGAAGCCCTTCCCAGGTGAGGAGGAGATGCCTGGGGGCAAGAGTTAGCAGGTAGGGAATAGAGACTACGAAGTGACTGTGTCTGGTTCATCTCTGGCACACAGGAGGCCCTCAGGAAATATTTGGTGCTTGGTTGATGAAATGAGGAGTGAATGAACAAATAAGTGAATGAAGTGAGAAACTTGAGCAAGGCCCCTTCTCCCTCTGGATTGTTTTCCCATCTTTAAGTAGTTGAAAGTTAAGGCTCTCTCCTCCGTAGGAAAATAGATATACGGGTATATAATTTTATACTCTATTTCCAGATGTTCACGGACCACCCTTTTGAATGCCCACTATAGATTCCTTAGCAGAGGGTAATCTATGGAGCCCTGAGAGGGGAGCCCCTGAATTCAAGGATCTGAGGTGCCTTCCATCTCTGATGTTAGTAGTTGTAATGCTACCAACCACAACAACAATGACAATAATAGGATCCAAAACTTTTTGGATGCTGACTCTGGACCAGGCACTGTGCTGAGAGCTTTACCTCATTTAGTCTTGTCACAGCGTCGTGATGCAGTCATGATTGTCATCTCTATTTTACAGATAAAGAAACTGAGGCTTAGAGTGACTAAGTAACTTGCTCAGGTCACACAGCCAGGAGGTAGGGTCCTTGGCTTCCAACTGAGCCCTGTGAACCCCAGAGCTTTGACACTCTCCCACCTCCATTCCAGGAGAGTATAAACGTGTGACCTCCATGTGGCTCTTTCAAGGCCAAATTCAAGTTGCTGTATTTGGAGAATGTATTACAATGCTGGCAACCACTCATTCCTTCAAGCATTCATTCAACAATCATGTATGAGCACCTCCTATGTGCCAGGCACAGACTGACTAACGGGGACTCACCGTGATCATGGTCCCTGCCTTCAAGCAGCTCCGTTTATGGCATCATTCCTCTGACACCTCCCGTACTAGATTCCTGGTGCAAGCTGTTACAATGTAGATTCTCAGGCTGGACTCCAGACCCCGGAATCAGCCTCTCTGACATTGGAGCCCTGGAATCTACCTCTTACAAGCTCCCCAGGTGACTTATAGACACTGAGGTGTGGGAACCCCTGGATGGAGGGTGAGGCGACCTAGACAAACAAGCAATTATTACACAGAGAACCGTGTTCTATACAAATTATGGGGGTTGCCAGGGAAGGATTCTTGGAGGAGGTGACCTTTAAGGTAAGACCTGATGGGTGAATGGGGTGAACAGGCCAAGAAGGGGAAGAGACACAGCCAGGATGGAGCCAGTCTCTGCCCTTAGGGAGTTCACAGTTAGCAGAATGATGTGCTCAGGCGGCTGTGGGAACGTGGAAGAGGCGCCAGATGCAGCCTGAGGAATCAGGGGCGACTCTTGGGTTTTCTAGGGCTTTCTCAGACGTAAGCTTTTGCTTCATCCCATCTTGGGTGAAGAGAATGGGTGTGGAACGGAATCAGGCCTGCTGGCTGGGAGGTGTGGTCTGTCAGGACGTTAGAAGCCTCTTATCAGCCGACTCATGGTGAGCGGAAGCCAAATCATCCTCTAATCTGGAGGCTGTTTTCACCTCCATTGTCAATGCTAAGCCTTTGTTTGTTTGAACTAAGTCCTTCTATCGGGAGTCCTTAGTGCCAGCAGTAAATGGTGACATTTGAATAAGTGGAGGAGAATTCCTTTGTAATGGGACGCTGAGAACACCTGCTTCTTAGATCCACCCAATCACAGAGGAAGCCCAGGACCTCTTCCCTCTTGGAATAACCCTCACGGCCACCACTGGTGACTCACACTTAGGTAAGAGTAGGACTCTGGCCCTGGCCAGCCTGTGTTCAAATCTTTTTCCAGCCACTTTCTGTCTTTGGGCACATTACTTACCCTTGCAATGTTTCGATTTCCTCCTCTGGCAAAAAAGGCTAATAGTAGTACCTACTATCCCCCAACAAGTTTTTTTTTGAGCATGGAATGAATTTTCCTATGAAAAGCTTAGAAGAGTATCTGGCATACCACAGGACCTCAGAAAATGTTGGGTATTACTCAGGCTCCAGGAAGAGTGCAGTGTTGAACATACAACAACAAAAGACAAGTTAAATGCCCTCATGGAATTTATACTATAATGGGAGAAATGAACAAGAAAGTAAACTATAAAGAAACAACGCAGACTATGATTTGTGCTATTAAAAAGATATGATACTTGCTATAAAGAAAGAGGGTCTCCTTTCGTGAGAGTGACCAGGGAAAACCTCTCCAAGAAGGCTGATATTTAAGGGGAAGCACACCACCTGACAAGCTGGGGGAAGAGGGTTCGTGGTGGAGGGCACAGCAGTTGCAAAGGCCCTGGGGTAGGAACAAGGTGGCTCGCTCAGGGAACTAACAGAAAGCCAATATGGCTAGAGTATGATCCTATCCTTACCATTTGACAGATGAAGAAAGGCGGCCCAGAGAAAGCAAATGACTTGCCCAGGGGCACACAGGAAGCGATGGAGGCAAGATTTGCTTACTTATTTGGGAATATTGGGGAACAGTGTGTTTCTCCAGGGCCCATCAACTCCATGTTACTGTCCTTCAATCTAGTTGTGGAAGGCGCAGTTCAGCTCCAAATCCAGTTGCCATTTTCAACCTTTAGTTGCAGGGCGCGCAGCCCACCATCCCATGTAGGAATTGAACCGGCAACCTTGTTGTTGAGAGCTTGCGCTCTAACCAACTGAGCCATCCGGCCGCCCTGGAGGCAAGATCTAAACCTGGGTTCAGTCTGACCAGGAATTTTATCAAGTGTTTTAATTTCACCATTTCACAGCAGGATTCAAGTTCATTCAATGTTCACAAACTTGAATGGAGACCTACAGTCTGATTTAAGCCTGAGAACAGCCTCTACCATTGGTGAGGTTTTAATAGGCCTCCTCTCCACCAAAGTCGTTTGTGCCACCTTCAACACGGATAATGTATATATAACATCAGAATCAATGCTATGTGCATAACTGAGGAGTAGGGGCTAGAAAGTAAAGGAGAGAAACTGGCCATTCAAGGTCAGGTTCACAGGCTGGCCAGGCTCCGTTTTTTCCCTCCTCTGAAAAGTCTCCAAATGAAAACAAGGTTCCAGGTGCCATTTAAATCAGCAATAGCTCTACAGGGTGGGCCCATGGAGGACTTTGACCTTCTAATTTATTTCTGTCTGAAGTTTTTCCAACAAACGTTTTTTTCTTTTGGCGTCAGAAAAACAGCAAAATAACAATAACAATCTATAATGTAAAAAATTTTTTAGAACAATTAATATCTATTACTGTGCAGCCTGTTATGGGAAAAGTTGTGACTCCACGGCTAGGGTTCAGGATATAACTGTAGAGCACATGAAGTTGTTATTAGGTTGGTGTCAATGTAATTGCAGTTTAAAAGGTTAAAAATAATTGCAAAAACCGACATTACTTTTGCACCAACCTAATAGATAAAGACAGAAGACATGACATTTTATTGCATGGTAGAGTCCAAGAGTTGTGTCAAACTTAAAGAAGCAGAATGACTTCATTTCAAAAGTACTGATTAAGCATCCGGTTTGTGTCAGGCACTGTTTGGCATTGGGATACAGGAGTAAGCAAGACAGACAAGGTCCTTGCTCTCACAAAGCTCCCAGGCTTCTTAGAAGTAGTGAAATGAGGAGTGGGAAGTGTACTCCTGGCAGAGGGAACAGCATGAGCCAAGGCCCTGAGGTCGGAAGGGGCACGGCATATTTCAGAAACAGAAAGAAGGCTAGCTCGAGGGATGAATGAGGCGACCTTAGTAAAAATGGTGGAGATAGGCAGTGATTGTATCCTTGAATGACTTTGGGGTCATTCAAGGAGCATTTGAATCTTGGCTCTGTCGGGCTTGTCTCTAGCTGTGTCAATTTTACTGTGTCACAGTAAAACATTTGGGTTGTATCCTAAGGGAACAGGCCGACACTGAAGGATTGCAAAGAGGAGTGGTGCTGTGGCCAGATTTGCATTTTAGAAGAAGCACCCTGGCTGCTGTGTGGATAATAGATTGGAGAGGGTGAAGCTGTAAGTAGAGAGACCAGCCCGTAGGCTACTGCAATTGTCCAGGAGAGAGAGAATGGTGGCCATGACTTCGCAGAGATGGAGAAAATTGGAGAGACATTTCTAAGGTAAAATCCACTTGGTGGTTGGTTGGATGTGAGAATGAAAGAGGAGGCAAGGAGAAAGACTGACTCTTAGTTTGTTAGCTTGGGGACTGGGTGGATGGTAGCACCATTATATATGGCCACCTAGCCAATGACAACAGACGCCTGAAATGATAATCTAGTAGGACAGCCAGGCATGGAGACAACCATCCATCACATATGGTACAATGAAATGTGTTAAAACAGAGATGCTAGCTGTGCCTCTGGGAGCACAGAGGGAGGGGAGTATATTCTGGCTGGGGAGCCTCAACGGGTAAAGACATCAAAATAGATGGAGCAGTTGGAGAGAAGCTGGAGACAAGGAGGCTGGGAAGATGAAGACATGATACAGAGCTTTGAGAAGACCTACGAGGTCAAACAATTAAGTTTGCAAATGCATCTTAGAAAAAGTGCTACCGAACAAATATATGGTGATGGGAGGAGAACTGACTCTGGGTGGTGAACACACAACATGACATACAGATGATGTATTACAGAATTGTACACCTGAAATCTATGTAATTTTACTAACAATGGGATTTATAGGTAATGTAATACAGAATTGTACACCTGAAATCTATGTAATTTTATTAACAATTGTCACCCCAATAAACTTAAAAAAAATGGAGAAAAAAAAGAAAAAGTGCTACCTACCTCATTGCTGAATATCACTACGGTCACCTTCCAAATACTCCCCTTGGGAAGCTATGCACCAACGTCAGGCTCTAGTCCACCCTTCCAAGCAATCTTGGAACTCTTTTTCTGGAATGGCCATCAGAGCTGTTGCATTATCCTTGATGTCCTGAATGTCATCAAAATGTCTTCCTTTCAATATTTCCTTTATCTTCGGGTAAAGAAAAAAGTCATTGGGGGCCAGATCAGGTGAGCAGGGAGGGTGTTCCAATTCAGTTATTTGTTTACTGGCTAAAAACTCCCTCACAGACAGTGCCGTGTGAGCTGGTGCATTGTTGTGATGCAAGAACCATGAATTGTTGGTGAAAAGCTCAGGTTGTCTAACTTTTTCACGCAGCCTTTTCAGCACTTCCAAATAGTACACTTGGTGAACTGTTAGCCCAGTTGGTACAAATTCATAATGAGTAATCCTTCTGATATCAAAAAAGGTTAGCAACATCATTGCAACAAGTTCGCGAACTTAATTGTCAGGCCTCGTATGTGGTTGACACATAAAGTAGGTGGAGATGTCCCTGGGAGGCCCTACCTGCCAATCCAAGGAGTTAGTGAAGAGGAATTACCTCAGTTCCAGAAGAAGAGAACTTTGTCCTTCCTATATTTTAGAATATCAGTGGTGAGTGTGTGAAAGGCACTAGAATAGGTGTTCGTCTCTGCACCAATTATTTCTAGAAGGATCCTTAGAAAAATCTAGTATGGCAATTTTCTTTGAAGTGAAACTGGGTGGCCAGAGGAGAGGGATGGTGAGGCTTTTCCTTTATCTTTATCTTTTTTTTTTCTTTGTAATTTAAACCATATAGACGTGTTACCCATTCAATACTTCAATACTTGAATAATTACTAAGAAAAAAACATGTACTGTTTGAAAGCAAAGATTTTTGGGTCATTTAAAGGGCATTTGAATCTTGGCTCTGTCAGGCTTGTCTCTCACTGTGTCAGTTTCGCCTCTCTGAGGCTCCGTTTCCTCATCTATAAAATGAGATCACTTTATGGGTTGTTGGAAGGTTTTCATGAGATATGTCAAGTGCCCGCACTGCACTAGGGATAGGCTAAATAGGTGCTATTAGTATTAATAATTAATAATAGTCAGTTGGATGGGCACCCCCTCTCCCCCAAGGAGGTCTCAACTTGACACACAGGGGTGGGTCAAGGGACGGGTGTTGGAATCAGACACAACTGAAGTCTGTCTCTCCAAGCTGGCAGCTACTCTCTAAACCACCATGGCCCTCCTCTGCAAAATGGGTATGCTAACACACCTCCCTCCCAAATTCGAAGACCCACTGGGTGGGGGCAGGTAGGCAACTGCCAAGTGCCTCACCTTGTGAGTTATGTTATGAAGATAAGTATTTTCAGGACAGCCTCTCTCTCTTTCTCAGTCTCCCAGCCCAGGGAGGCTTCCAGTCTCTCCTCTCTTCTCTCCACCGAGGGGTGAGGTGGGGTGGGGAGGGCATTCTCAAGAGTTTCCTCTTGTTCCAAACCGGGGTAGATGCAGGAGAAGTCTCTGAGGCAAGGCTTCAAGAAAGAGTCCCTGAGGTCCGGCTCGGCTCTTTTTATCTCTCACAGTTTCCACCTCCCTCCCTCTTTCAAGGATCCTGAGACCAGACAGCCACGCTGAAGGTCGCAGGCCTGACTCCTGTCTGACCAGACTCGTTGGTGGCGCCCTCACATGCGGAGCCTGCCACCCACAGGGCGAGAGCGGTACTGCAGGCGCGGGTGCCAGAGAAGCCCCCATCCGGTCATTGTTCTGTCAGTGCTTACTCAGCGCCTTTTCTGTGCCAGGCGAAAGGGGTCCCTGCCCTGATGAGGCTTACAGTCTAATGGGAGGAGTATCAGCAACGGAAGTGCTGGTAGCAACTTCATAATCTGCTTTTTGGTGAAAGACTTTGTTCTTTTAACACAAGTAATATATACGAGATATGACAATTAAGTTCATGAACTTGCCACCGTTCACTTACATTGGCAGCACTGTACAAAAGGCTCCGTAAGGTTTCATAACCTTGGTATATCAGTGTCTCAGAGCTGTGTTCCTGTCGACATGTGGCGGTGCCTTGCTGAGTGGGGTTCATTATTGTTGTTGCGTGTTTTTATGTGCCGTGGGGAGTATGTCTGAGCTTGAATTAGAGCAATGAACAAGCATTAAATGTCTTGTTAAACGTGGCAAGAGTGGAAGTGAAATCAGCGACATGTTAGTCCAAGTTTATGGAGATAATGCCATGAAGGAAACAGCACTGTACAAATGGATTAAACATGTTTCTGAGCGGAGAGAATGTGTCACTGATGAAGAGCGGTCAGGGCGGCCAGTAATGAACAGAACTGACAAAAACAGTATAAAAATTCGTCGAATTGTGCGTCAAAATCCTGACTGTGAGAAGCATGGCAGAGCAAATAAACATCGATAGAGAAACAGTTAGGAAAATCTTAACTGAAAATCTTGGCATGAGAAAGGTGTGTGCAGAAATGGTCCCAAAGGAGCAAAAGCAAAGGGAGTTTGTAGCCAGTAAACAAATCACTGTATTGGGGCACCCTCCCTACTCACCTGATCTGGCCCCCAGTGACTTCTTTGTTTACCTAAAGGTAAAGGAAATATTGAAAGGAAGACATTTTGATGACATTTAGGACATCAAGGGTGATATGACAACAGCTCTGATGGCCATTCCAGAAAGAGTTCCAAAATTGCTTGGAAGGGTGTCTGTGCATAGCTTCCCAAGGGGAGTACTTGGAAGGTGGCCGTAGTGATATTCAGCAATGAGGTCTGCAGCACTTTTTCTAGGATGAGTTCGCAAACTTAATTGTAGAAATTTAAAAAATTAAAACATAGACATAACTTCTGTTAAAATGTGTGTAGAGCTCTTACAGTACTTTTCTATGCATTTTACAAAAATGGAAACATACATTGCCTGCTTTATTGTGTTTAACAGCTTTATTGATACATTTCTCATACTATACACCAGCTTTGTTTTTGACCTAATGTAACCATAGGTGATGGATTATAATAATATGATATGAACTGCTGCTATTTGTTGAGCAAGGTCCTAAGTGTTTTTATACACATCATCACGTTCAGTCCTCCCAACAACCTTATTAGGTAGGTACTACGATTTTCCCCATTGTCTGACGGTAGGGTAAAGGTGTAATGGCCACCGCAATGAAAAGGTATCTTCATACTGAAAAATGATGCAGGCAACTCCATAGAATATAATAGAATTTATTACAGGGTAATTTACTTACATGGATGTAGGGTTGGAGCAGACAGATGACCCAGAAATTCTGCATAAATTATTCTCTGCTACGAGACCCCTGTTACAGTACTTTTAAAAATAGTATAACTCAGGTACTTATGATTGACAAGACAAAGGGACAAAGAATGCAGTATGTGCTAGGGACCATACTCCCTGGTGGGCTTGTGATGAATGATTGTTTATAATCAATACTATCATCAGTTTGATACTTATCTCGGTTGTCATGCCATTCTGATCACCACTAACAAAAATATTTGTGGCTACATTTTATGGAACACAGATAATCATCAACTACAAGGCTTTGATATGCTTGCTAAGGACAATGATGTTGGTCAAAGTTTACAGTATGAAAACTTAAAGCTGGAAGAAATCCAGGAACACAAAGATGGAGTGAGTTTTGTTCACGTCTGCATCTATACACCCATTTTGCAGATGAAGAAACTGAGACACAGAAAGGTAAGTGATGTGTCCAGCAAAAGTAGCAGAGCCAGGATTTTAACCCAGTTTTGTCTGAGAACCTGAGTTATTTTGTGATGCTTGCTGTGTGCCTGGCTGCATAGGAATTCAGAGGAATATGAAAAAAAAAGGGGTGGTGGTGAGGAATCTCTTGGAGCTCAGAGTGGAAATTTAAAAAATTGAATAGTCCTCATACAAGGTACAGTGAGTTTAAATATCACTGGGAGCTCAGTAGCCAGGGGGCACGATGTAACCAGGAAAGGCTGCCTGTAGGAAGTGAGGACTGGTTGGGTGTGTGCAGGCTGAGATGGCAGCAAGGTGGGAAGGGCATTTTCATCCAAGAGGAGCCAGCCTGAGCAAAGTCTTGGATGCAGACAAGTGTATGAGAATAAACAGGGACCAGTAAGGAAAAATAATTGAGCACCATGTTCTGTGGGGTTAGAAAGATGGACGATGCCTGGGACCTGTCCTCCAAAAACTGACGATCTAGCTAGGTGGAGGGTTGGGGGAACTACAGAAATAAGTAATAGTGTGTACTTCACTGTGTACCCCCACATGCCAGGTTCTTTACCTACACAATCCCCTTTAAGCTCACAACATCCCTGGAAGATTGACAGTTATGAATTCCATTTATAAATGAAGAAAGGAAGTTTCAGAGAATGGTTTGGTCTAAGTCTTCCGGATAGGGAGGGTTAGAGCTGAGAGACTCAACCCACGAGGCTCAGTGTCTAAATCCAGTGCTCTAACCTGCACAGCTACACTATTCTGCTTCAAATGCCCCTCCCTCCACCTTGCTGGCCCCAAAGAAACAGTCTCTCATACCCAGCTCCCTATGCAAGTCTCCAAGACTTATCAGACCTTGCAGATAATATTCTAACTAGCATGGCCCTCAGGGCCCTTTAAGTTCTTGCTCCCCGCCCCTTCCCTCACACGTCCAGCCTTAAGGCACTCTTTGAAATTCTGGATACAGTACCCAGATCTTTTCTCTGTGGTGATGTCTGCCTGGAAAACTCTTATCATCTCCCTCCCAACCCAGACTTGTCCCTGACTCACTCATATTTGTATTGGGGAAGGGGCTATGACTTAGATATTACAGGAAGCCTTCCCTGACTGCCCCTCCAAAGACCAGCTAAATGCCCCTCTGTTCTGCTTCCATAGACCCCGTGCCCTTTCCCATTATCATGGCAATAATACTCATTAACAATTTTTGAGCACTCACTTTGTGCCAGGCACGGTGCTAAGGTCCCTTGAGTTATTGAAGCAGTATTGCACAATGGTTAAATGTGCAAACTTTGAGGCCAGACTTCCTGGATTTGAATCCTGGCTCCATCACTTAAAGGGTTGTGAAACTTAGGCAAATGATATAACCTCTTCTTGTGCCTCAATTTTCTCATCTGTAAAATGGGGAGAGAGAATCGCATCTATCTCATAAGTGTTGTAATGACCAAATTAATACATGAGAAAGGCACAGTACATACTAAGTGTTTAATAAATGCTAGCTACCATGTTTCCCCGAAAATAAGACCTAGCCGAACCATCAGCTCTAATGAGTCTTTTGGAGCAAAAATTAATATAAGACCCAGTATTATATTATATTATATTATATTATATTATATTATATTATATTATATTATATTATATTATATTATATTAAATGTGGTCTTATAGTAAAATAAGACCGGGTCTTACATTAATTTTTGCTCCAAAAGACACATTTGAGCTTATTTTCGGGGAAACATGGTAATATCTGTTAAATCCTTGTCATAACTTCAATTCACAAGTGAAACTCTAAGAGGTGATTCACTTGATTTACCCATGATTACATAGCTAAGTAGCAAATCTGGACTTGAACTTGATGCCAAGGCCCATGCTGTACTGCCTCCCATTGTAGAGCCCATCACGCTGGTTGTAATAGCTGTTTACTCGTCAGTCTCTCCCTCTAGGCTGGGTGTTCCGTGAGGATCACTGTGGTCTTGTCGCCCCAGCCCAATGACACATTTGAGTGAATTAATTATGAATGAATTAATGATGTTGAGCAGCTCACGTAAGTTATTCAGAGAGTTGAGGTGGTGGTCGAAACACCCTGGCTTCCCCTGCAGTCTGCATGGAAAAATGCCTTAGTGCCTTCTCCTAGGATTAGTCTCTTGGCAGACAAATATTTCCTGGTCCAGGAACTGGAGGTGCTCTTAGCTGGGAGAAAGCACAGCAGAAGTAGCGGGCAGGATGCCCCAGATAAGCTTTCCCCTAAGCAAGCCCTGTCCTTGGCTGGGCAGCCTCCCCCAGTTTCGCTCCAATGCCTCCCTCATCAACAGCTGTTCCTAGTATCGAGGTGCCCACCCACGAGCTCCCTATTTCAAGGAAATAGAGCATCAGAGAGAGCTTTAGTGGCTTCAGTACAAACGTAAATATCACCAGCTGCCAGAGAGGATGACGTCAAATCCAGGCTGGCTGGCCATGGCCTTGGGGCAGCTCCCTGCACAGAGAGGCCTGATACACTGGGAGTCACGGTGAGGGAGGGGCACATGCCTGGAATTGTACCCTGAGGACACATTGGATGGTTCTGTGTATTCTCAAGGTACCCCATGACTTGAAATATTTTTCTTTCTAAACCCACTGAAGACAGAAATTAAATAGTTGTTCCTTTTCTTGCTAATCCTGATTCAGAGTGTCCTATCAGTATGAGCTTGACAGGGTGACCTCTTGGAGTTGGTTTCGCTCGACCTAAAGCAAAGTCTGTATGGATTTGAGGTTAAAATAATTTACTTGAGTCCCAGAATGCCTGGGTCCACCACTTGCCTAAAGTTCAGAGTCTCTGAAAAATGGGGGGGAATAGTATCTAGCTCACAAGATCCGGGTTAGGATTAATGTATTTTCAATGAGTGTCTATCATGTGCCAAGTGCTGGGGTCACACCAGTGAACAAAACATCGTCCCTGCCCCGTGGTGTTTGGTGAAGGAAGGCAGACAATAAACCAATAAATATTTAATATGGCAGATGGTGGTAAGTGCTATGAAGACAGAGAAGGCACAGTAATGAGGATAAAGTGTCAGGGTAGGGAAGAGTTATTTCAGTTCAGGGTAGTCTAGGAAAACCTTTCTGATAAGATGACTGCAGAGCAGACCCCTGATTGAAATAAGGAAATAATTCATGGGGCTATCTTCCAGGTGTAAACTCTTCCAGACAGAGAAATGAGCGTGTGCAAATGTCCTGTGGCAGGAGTGTGCCTGGAATGTTCAAGGAAAGGCAAGAAGGCCAAGGTAACTGGAGTGAAGTGGACAAGGGGGCAGGTAGAGGGGGTGATGTCAAAAAGGTGGGGGGGCAGGATGTGTAGAGCCTGACAGCCCACTATAAGGACTTTGGCATTTACTCTGAAGAAGATGGGAGTCATTAGAAAATTTTGAGCAGAGGAGGAAAATGATCTGACAGGTTTTACAGGATCCCATGTAGAGAATAGACTTGTAGGGGGACCAGGTAGAATGAAGAGGAGTTAGGAGGCTCTTGCAATTGTCCAGGTGAGAGGTAACACCTTTCATTAAATTGGTAGTAGTAGGTAGTAAGAAGTGGTCAGATTCTAGATATGTCTGAAGGAAGAGCTGTCAATATTGGTTGATAGATTGGATATAAAATTGTGTGTGTGTGTGTGTGTGTGTGTGTGGAGAGAGAGAGAGAGAGAGAGAGAGAGAGAGAGAGAGAGAGAGAGAGAGAGAGAGAGATTTGATGGGATTTGATGACCCTGATTGCACCATCACATGTTAGAACCCAGGCTACTCAGTGAAAGAGCTAATGCTAGATGAGATTGTGAAGCTCTAGTACTCTAGTAATATGATCCTAAATGTTTGTCTTTATGAAACTGCATGACCATAAAGCATTCGTTTTATCTAATTTGCCCAAGTTCACACAGCTGTAAGGGAAGGAAACAAGATGTGAACCCAGTCTTCCCACACTAGTGTCCCTGCTTGTTCTTCTCTCAGGCATTCTTGACCTGAGGCACAAGGTCTCTTCGGGAGTCTCTAGATGTACTTTCTGGTACCTACTTCCCCCAACATTGTCTGCTAAACTGTGTGTGCTTGGAAGCAGGTGCATTTTTTGGGGGAAAAGGGTTCATAGCTTTTATTATATTCTTAAAGGTACCTATGATCAAAAAGTTTAGTTTTCTTTTATGTATGTAATTTTAAACTTTTATTTTTAAAACAATTTTTAGAAGAGTACTAGGAAGAAAAAAGAAGAAACGAGGGGCGGAGGGGGCGAGAATTGTCGAGCCAAAATACAGCAGATGCCAATGTTTGTTTCCCCGTTGCCATTCATTTATTCATTCACTCATTCATTCATTCAGTAAATTTGCGTTGCGCACCTGCTCTGTGCCAAGCACCATTCCAGAATCTGGGAACGCTGCAGTGGGGCACTCTCGGCATCAGAGTTTATATTCTATCAGGGGAAACAGACAAAATAATAATGATGATGACGATTATTATGTCAGGTGCCCTGAGAAAACAATGCAGGGTCAGAGAATGGGGAGGAGTGGAAATGGCATTTTAGGCAGGGTGGTTTGTGCTGGGAACCTTCCGTTGCTGTCCACGGACTCCAACGAAGGGAGCCATCCTAGATGCCAGGGTCCTCTCCACAAAACTTTCTTTTGCGCTTCGCCTCACCAGGGTGGGGACGGTAGGAAGGAGGGGTGCACACGGGAGGTGCAGAGCGCATGCTCCCTCCAGCTCCGCGGCTCCAACCTTTTTGACAAGGTCAGGGTCGGTCCCGAGGAGAGTGCGCAGGCGCCACCCAATAGGCACTTCCTTTGAGGTTGTGGTCCCGCCTCCGCAGCCTGTCTTTCTGCTTCCCTTCCGGCGCTGCGCTGATCCTCGTAAAAAATGGCGGCGGGAGCTGTGTCCCGGTTTTCTGGGCTGCTAGGTCGGTTCCAGCCACAGCTGGCGCGGCTTATGTCGAGTGGCGCCCACGGCGAGGAGGGCTCAGGTACTGGGGCTGTGGTCGGCGGGGCGGGCCTCAGCGCGACTCCCGAGAGTCGGCGCTGGACTGTGACCTTGGCTGGAGGCTTTGCGGGAGGGGGATGAGACCCGGGCGGGCCCCCGCCAGGCCTGAGCCGTCGTACCCCTCCGCAGCTCGCATGTGGAAGGCCCTCACCTACTTCGTCGCGCTCCCCGGGGTGGCAGTGAGCATGCTGAACGTCTTCCTGAAGTCGCACCAGGGAGAGCACGAGAGACCCGAGTTCGTCGCCTACCCCCATCTCCGCATCAGGTCCAAGGTACGTGCGCTCTTGCAGTCTCTTGAAGTGTCCGTTCTCCTTTTTATTCCAAATGCCCTTGTCCAAATTCTTCATTCTCTAAAAGCGTGATTGCCGGGTGTGTACAATTTCTCAGTATCTTCAGTTTTTATTTTATCCGGTTTTACGGAAGGGAAACGGGGGTGGATGGAATCACGGCTGTTTGTTTTTCAAAGTCATACAGTAAGTGCCCTTCGGTTTTCCTTTTCTCTGATTCATCTCACCTTCGGCCTTCTGAAAAATGTTCTCAAACAGCCGTCGGTTGTAGAAAACTTGGAGGTTTGGGAAATTCTTAGACTGGCAGTTGGAAGGTGGTTCACCTATTAGGACCTGGGCATGGAGGTATCTATCTGACAGGTAGTAGCTGCATATGAAGAGACTGGCAGCTTTTCCTATTCCCCGCCTCTACGTTAGTTATCATAACTGTTTTATCCTTTGGCTGTTGATGTAGATATATTACAATCATGTGTTTTTCATTATAACCATTGTGTAAGTATTCTTAACAAGAGCCTCTTCTGGTTCTTTAATAACTCTTACATCACTTAGCCCAGGTAGCAGTGACTTCATAGAAACTTAATCTAGATTCTTAGATTCAGGAAGAATTTTTGAGTTTTTGAGCCCCATTCACCCTTGTACAGTAGAATTAGAAGTCATACAGCAAGGTTTTTCCATTTTAGTACTATTGATATTTGGGGACGGATAATTCTTTTAGGGATGAGGGCCATCCAGTGAGTTGTAGGATGTTTAGCAGCATCCTTAACCTCTACCCACTAGATGCCAGTAGTACCCCACCCTCCCCCACATGCCTCCAGATACTGCCCAGTGTCCTTGAGGGACAGAATCATCCTGGGCTGGAAACCACTGCCCTAGAGCAATGCTTTTCAAAGGTAGCATGCAAAATAATTGAGGAGGGTCGGTTGCAGTTTCCAGTACAGAAGTTTGTTTCAGGTCTGGAATGGAGCTCAGGCACCTGCATTTAAATTAGTATCTCCCCCACACCCACCTCTGCCATTCTGATACTGGTGATTTGAGGATTATACTTTCATAAACACAGCACCGATAGACTACTTACCAGGGGGAGGTTCATGAGTACCGAACTTGAGCTTGCTTTTCCTAATGTCTACTTAAAGGGCTCTCCTGGAAGTTATGTGCGCCCTTAAATTAGGGGAAGGCTGAAACATGCCAGTAGTTAAAGGACTACCTACCATTAGTTTTTACGTATTAGCTGTCACCCTATCTATTTTAAGCAGTTCGTGGCAGTGGTATTTTTGAACTGTTTTCTGGAATATCCTAATTGGCATCTTCATTCTACAGCCCTTTCCCTGGGGAGATGGTAACCATACTCTATTCCATAACGCTCATTTGAATCCGCTTCCGACCGGCTATGAAGATGAATAAAGAGAACCTGGACCACTACCCACTGGGGACCACAGCACTGGTTTGGACCATTACCCTGAACACGGACCAGAAAAGTGTATGGGACCTTAAGCTGACCTTCTTTCCTGTATAAAATGATGACCAGTGTACTAATCTTCCATCCCTTTGCTTATGGCAGGAGGTGGCTTAAATAAACAACTTTAGATTGGTCATGAGCTGAGAATTGCATTCTTTGGTGTTTTTCCTTCAAAAATTAGCATTCGTGTTATTTCTGCTGTTTTCAGGTCCAATTCAGGCCTCTGAATAACAGTGTTAACAGGCCTGTCCTTGGTTTCTAGTGCCTGGGGGGCATAAAGCAAAAGGAGTAGAGCTAGTTAAGTATCAAGATTGGGTCGGGACAGACTTTGAAGGGCAAAGACATTGAGTGGCCAGCAGAATGGCTCTATTTTACATGAGAAAGAGGTGTGTATCTGTGATTCTCTCCAGTTAGTGCTTCCTGTATCCCAGCTTTCTCACCTCCCATGCTACTGGCATTTGCTATGGTCAGATCATTTTCTCCAAAGGTGTCAAGTTCTCACCTTGGTGTCATCTCTCAGCACCATGAGGGATGGGTCAGAAATCTTCGGAGAAATAAAGGCAGTATCTTTGAAGTTGCCGAAATAGTTGGGGGATGAAGTCAAAACAGCATGAGGAACAATCAGAAAAAATTCTCTCAGTAGCAATTACAATAAAAGAACATGGTGGGCTTGGAGCAGATTTTATTCTCAAGGCTCAACAGACAGTTCTGTGGTAAGAGTCAAGAAGCTACAAAGTTTTGGTGTTAGCACATATAGTAAACTGGTACTGCAAAGGTGAGGCAGATAGAAACACGGTATGAAAACCATTTACAGTAAGGAAAAAAGAATCCCTGCTAGCTTTGCCATTTTGTCATCTAACCACAGCCTGTGCTTCCCTATAGAGCTGTTGTGCTTGTGGCCAGTTTGAGTTCGGGGCAAGATTTAACTTCAGCTGCTGCCTGGTCTCCTTCAGCTGGGTTCCAAATATCTTATAATCCTCGCAGAATGGACCATAAACAGTCAGAATATAAATGCGGAATGTTTTCAAATGACATTAAGGACTGGTCACATTAAATATGAAGTAGTAATAAGTGGAAAGAAGATAGAATTTAGGCGTTCTGTAAATCAAGTTTCATACTACCTTTGGGCACATATAATAAATTGAACCCAATTACTCAAGATACGCCGTTGTGGGGATGAGATGATATTCTCAAGTATGTAAATGCTCACCTGATCCTGACATTTGTGCCATGAGACATTTCAAGATATTGTGTCGCCTACTGTAGAAATACATTTTAGAAGTCAGCGGGATTTCTAATTGCTATACCATACTACCTTGCTTAGAGAAATCTTCACGTTTTCTTCACCTTTAAATTACAAAGCATAGAAAATTCTACCCTGTGTATATGTGGAATATGTGGGGTAACAGGGTAATACTAGTTATATAAAGTACACTGAGTTCCAGCGGCAAATAGTGATAAAAACTAAATGTTAACAATTTATTCCATCTTCATGATTACAGACATTACAGGACAGGTGGTTAAACAAGGCAAATAGCAACTCTTTTTAAATCCCATTTAACCCGATACAGCATTTTGATGATATACAGGTTGATTTAATTCATTGACTTGGGTTGAAAGCTAGCAACAGCAAATCTTTGCAATTTAGGCTCTTCCTCCATAGTATACTCCAAGGATCTTAACTATATACTGATGGTGTTCAGTCTAACATTCTTGAAGTTTTCGCATCTTAATCTGAGATCTGACACCTCTTGTTAAGGCAAGGAACTGTCTGTTAAAAGCTTCCTTTTGGCTTACCGAGATCACCAGCAAGCTTAACCGTTAAGTTACTATATAAAAATAAAACTGCTCCCAAGCGTTGATTAAAACTGTTGCGCTGGGATCCCTTTTCAGAGCATTAGATCCCTGAGAGAAAAAAGAGGTTCTAACCAGTTGCTTTCATCAACAGTGAACCCAGTACAGTGCACCTAATGTTCTTCGCAGCATAACTCGAGGTCAGGAAATCCTGATCATCCTGACATGTTTGTCATTATTTACATAAAAGGTATATTCACAGCTGATCCCAGATGAAATAATCCCAAGAAATTCAGTTTTAGCACATTGAGTTCCTGCACAATGCCAGAGCAAATGAGAAATCATCCCAAAGCAGAGTGATGGTTCATCTTTTACAAGTGAGAGGAAAACATCAAGGAGGAGGAAATAAAAGCACTCCCTCCTAAACTCATTAAATCAAGGGCCATCTTCACAGCCTTCACAAAATCCAGAGTGCTCAATTTCCTTATTTGAGGAGTCCCATTTTCAAGGTGACTGTCAAGGTCAAGAAGAGCTTTCAGGCTTTTCTTTGCCATGGCCCATGAACTCCAGTCCTTCAATAGGAATCTCCTTCTCTTTTATTGCTTTCTGAAGGGAGAAAACACGTTATAAAGGTCAACATGATGCTTACTGGCTATGTTGCTTACTGGCTACGTTACTTTCTGGCTATGTTACTTTGAGCAAGCTTTTCCTGTCTGCAAATGCGATAAGGATAACAGAAATTACCCTGAGGATGGTTTAAATTAACTGGGAGTGCTGTCCTTACATGTCAAAGTAGTTTCAAATCAGTTGGGCTGGAATGAAAATTGCCCTAGCTGGTCGAGAGAGAAAACAGGCCAGCGGAGAGATTATAACAACAAAATGAAACCCTCCATAATGTCTACCTGGCCACAGAGAGGCTAACACCCAGCCTCGCCTCTGAATAACAGTGGAAAAATGCACCACCGCAAAAATCAAGGAAACGATTGTAGTGAACTTGGCTTAATCACTTCCAGTTTCTGGGCGTGTGTTCCTTTTTGTGTGTGTGTGTGTGTGAGTGTTCCATTTTTAAAATACGAAGAGCTACGCCCACTTTGTAAGTTTAAGAGAACCAAATAAACCAAAGCATGTTACTATGCTCCGTAAAAAGTAAAATGCTACAAAAATACTTTGTCATCTGGAGAGATACCAGGCAGCTTTGGTGGTGGCGGCAGAGCCGCACTGAGGCTCTTCTTCACCCTCCGCATCCCAACCCCCGAAAGAGACGAGGCGTGTGGCCAGGGACACGGCCGAGAGTGCGGGGCCGGGGACAGAGGCGAGGGCCGCAGCTCACCTGAACACACTGCTGGTAGCGCTTGAAGAGGTCGGTGCACGGGTCGCCGGAACTGTCCCCCTTGAGGAACTTCTCGGCAAACCAGCGGTTGAAGCACTGGTCATACTCGCGCTTCATGTCGGTGCATCCCTCCCCGACGCTGTTCATGGCGGCGGCAGTGGCGACGCACTCTGATGTCATCACTCGTAGGCGCGGCGCTTGGCTTTGAGGGCGCACTACGGCGGCCGAGCAGAGAAGAAATGTGGGCGCGGGCTGTGTGGCTGGGCCTCCGGGCCCGGGTGGGCGGGCGCCGGGGCTTCACCTCCGAGGCAGATCCTCAGGTAAAGGCCGGGGGATGGAGGGTCCCCAGGCGGGTGGTGAAGCCGGTCGGAAAGCGGACCAGGCCCCATCTGTGACCCACACGCTCCGCCTCATCTGCCCCCGCCCACCCCAGGGAAGTGGCCGCATCACGGCCGAGGTGATCGAGCACCTGGAGCGTCTAGCGCTTGTGGACTTCGGCAGCCAAGAGGCCGTGGCACGGCTGGAGACAGCTATCGCCTTCGCAGACCGGCTCCACGCCGTGGACACGGACGGGGTGGCGCCCATGGAGTCAGTACTGGAGGACAGGTAAACTCTCGGCCGCGGCCCCGAAGCCTTGTCTGTGGCGCCTTTCGCAGCCAGTTAAGATGGTGATTAGTGTCTCATTTCCCAGAGGGAGAAAGAGCTTTAGGCGAGATGCAGAAACTTGCCCCTGGTCATCCCGCGGTAAGTGGTTTCCCGCCTTCCCCTCGTTCATTATAGATCCCATCACTCCCGTTTAAAATCCTCCAGGCCTCCCAGTGTCCCTAGGAACAAAATCCAAACTGCTGATCATCACCTTCGAGGGTGTACTTCACAGAACCTCTCTCTGCCTACCACTCAGACATACAACTCTTACCAGTCCAGCCACGTTGGCTTCCTGTTTCTCCAATCTGCCAAATTGTTCTTTCTTCAGGATCTTTGCACTTGCTGTTCCCTTTTTCGTGGACAGTCTGTCTCTTTGGTTCATCTTCTCCGAAGGACCTCTCCTGACCACTCCTAATCCCTTCTCCCCTTCTAGTTACTACGTCCTTATCCTGTTGAGTTTTCTAGAAATCATTTTCTTGATTATTTTTGTTGATTTGTTATATCTCGGTATTAGAATGTGAGATCATGTCTGACTTGCTTACTGTTGGGATTCCTGTCTCAAAAATTTAAATGTACATACTTGCTGACCTAGTGATTCCCTATGGAAATAATCTGTGAAAGTGCATCAAGATGTAAGCACAAGTGTCCAGGGTATGCAAATCTGTTCATAAGACAAAAAGCAACAACAAAACCTCCAGAAACAATCTTAAGTGTCCTTTGTGTCACACAATAGGATACTCATCAGTTGTTAAAAATAATGAAACAAATAACTACATATGCTGGTATGGGAAGGTCTCCAAGATATATTTTTAAAAAAGGCAAAGTTCAGAACATTGTATATGGTATTGACGCTTTATGTGTAATCTGTTTTACATATTCTGGTGTATGCATTAAATTTCATTTTGTCCCCTGAAAAGGCATGCAAGAAACCTTTAGAAAGTCTTTTTTAAAAAGTGGGAATGCAGAGGGAAGTTTTAACTTCATTTTACACCAAGGACCAAAAACACAAATGCCTAAGGGGCCAGAGTAGTAACAGTGTAGTATAATACAATAGGGAGGGGTGGGTCTTTGACAGACTAGCTTGTGAATACTGAAAGGGTGCAGCCTCTACTAATCTCTACCAATTGTTGCCAAATTGAATACATTTTCAAAGAAAATGCTTTTTTTGGAAAGCAGACTTGTTTGCTGTTTGGGACTGCAGCTTCTTAGGACGGTTATGTAGCTCATAAAGACAAGGAAGGCAATCTACAACTGTGTCCTAGCCTTTTCTGAGGGATTTTTAAAAAATAAACTAGTACAAGTGAGAGCAAGAAAAGATTAGTGCCAATAGGGAGAGCCAGACCTATCTGTAACCATAATCTTTGTGTAAAGTGCTTGCTAGCCTCCTAGTCTCGTTTTTTATTCCTTCAAATCCTTTCTCTATTTTGTAATCTCATGCTCAGGTCAGAAAGGTAAACCACAATTTGCCCAAAGTTTCAGTGTTTCAAAACAGAACTCTGATGTCATTCGCCTACTCAAGCCTTCGGGTGGTTTCCCAGTGAGTGCTCTTCAGGCTCAAGACAAAAGCTTCCCACAGCCTGCTTGGCATCGTGTAACCGAGGCCCTGGCCACCTCTCCAAGACAGTGCTGTAACTTGCAAGCCCTTGAGCTCACCATTCTTTTTTCTTCTTAGGATTCTGAGCCGCTTGCCTTTACCCCCATTTCACCCCAGCCACTCTTTTTTGCCTAACTTCTTTTTCAAATTTGAACTGCCACTTCTGCAAGGTCTTCATTCTTTTATGTTGAATCAGGTTCCCTTTCAGGACCTGTGGCTTTCCTGGTATTTCACCGAGCTGTAATTTTACATGTATGTTATACATCTATTTGAGCGCTATTTGATTCTCTGCCCCTCTCCCACTCATCCACGTTCCAGGAAGCATGTCTGTTATTGCTTATGTTTTCAGTATCTAGCACTGGGCAGTCGATGTTTGACTGTTACCCTCTTTGGGAAAGTAGGGGATAGAAGCACAAAGTGTCGGAATTGCCCAAGTCATCTAGAGGGTAACTAGAGAAATGCAACTATTTAATACTCGGGGAAGAGTTTGTGAAAAAGATGAAGGGGGATGTGGATTTGGTAGTTGCAATAGTGATTTGGTATTCAGTGATCTGCACTCTTGCGGTAAATTTAGAGACCAGTTTGGGTTAATGATTTCAATGTAGGGATTTGACATTTTGTAGGACTTTCACGTTTTGAACATTCTGCCTCAGACACTTGAAATGCAACCCAGTTAAGTGTTAAATGGTTTTCGGTGATAGCCATACACTCGCTATAAAAGCTCTGACTGGCTAATAGAAATCTCTTAGCACATTAATAACCTATCATTTGGTTTGAGCTAAAAAATTTTTTTAAAAGCGTGCTTACGTGCTAGGCACTAATACTTATATGCATTAACTCAGCTATCAGGTAACTCAGCTCTCTCTCCCTGGAAGAGAAATACTAGTATCTCTTTTATAGATGAAACTGAGGCTCAGAAAGGTTATGTAACATGCCCCACCGTTTCACAGGCAGTAAGAGATTTCAGGATTTGGAACTCGAAGCCTCTGCTCTCAAATAGTGCTTTAGATATGCCATCTAAAGTCAAATCCTGGAAACTTTATTCTTTCATCTCAAACCCAGAGGCTGATGACTCAGATCAAGTCCTGGCTGCAGCCAAATAGCTCAATGCTTAGCATCTCCCTCAGAGCCTTATTTGAACCAAAGACTCTTGGCCAAATTGATTAGCTTTCATTCCAGTCTGCATCAAAGTAGAAATAAATTAGGAGGGAGGGCAAAGGCTAGTAGATGATGAAGTAGAGTGGTGTCCAGAGAAACGACTCCTGGCAACCTGATACCAGGGAAGGGGCAGAAACTGCAACAGCAGACCTGTCCCATTGGTCAGTCCAAGGGCCAGCAGAGGCACTTCTTCCTCCATGTTGCTATCTTGCTTTCCACTAAATGCTTTTTATTTTGCATTTCCCACAGTTACTGCCTATGAGCTTCAGAGGGCAGGGATTTCAAGTTCACAGTTGAAGCCTTTCTCAACCAGGGTTTTTCATCTGAACCAGGACACAGAAAGATCCAAGTGACTCTTTTCAATTCTCCCAAGGATAGTTCATAATTAACATTAGCCCAGATACACAGAAGTTGATTTATTATCAAAATGGATGTCCTATGGTATTTGGGCTAAATTCTCGTGTGTAACCCAGACCAAGAAAGATGAGGTGAGGTAGGCATTTAGTTAATCAGTAATTGAAAGGCACCTAAAGAGCTCAGCAGTTCCTGTTCTGTTTTATGTATGATTCTGAGGTCAAGAAAAGTTCAGCCATTTGCCAAGTGATGGGTCTGCTTGACGTGGTACCCTCAGAGACCCTGGGATCAGTAGCCTATAATTACAAAAACATAGGGAGATGGTGGGTTTATTCTAGAAACAACTTCATTATAAACAGTAATTAGGTGGAAATGTGTAATATTTGAAGGGGTGAATTTTGTTTTTCTGGTAATGTTACTTACACAGGAAACCTGATTACCAAATGAGTAAATAAATCAACTGCTACTAGATTAACTTTGGGAAGCAATAACTTGTAAGCACCTGTTGGCAGTAGTAGAGTCTTCGTCAAACCCTCCAGGCCCCCAGGAACTATTAGCAGCCTCCAGTCTGTAGGGAGTTGGCAGGTTAAGTGTGATTACAGCCAGTTAAGTGCACAGTTACACTCAATGAGCGGTGGGGACTGAGATGCACTCACTCTTTCTGAAAGAGCAGATACTGTTGTTTCCCCCAAAATAAGACCTAACCAGAAAATAAGCCCTAGCATGATTTTTCAGGGTGACATCCCCTGGACATAAGCCACAATCTGTCTTTTGCAGCAAAAATTAATATAAGACCTGGTCTTATTTTCGGGGAAACACGGTACTATTCAGCACCCATCTTTTATTGATGAGAATACAGCCCAGCATTATCAGATCTTTTTAGCATCATTTAATCTTCCCAGCAATTCTATGAAGCATTCTACAAACAAGGAAACCGATACATCGAGAATATAAGTAATTTGCCACATGCCACGTGAAGGTAGCTGTGGTGAGAAAAGCACTCATCACTGGGATTTGAATTCAGCTGTGATTCAGGAACCCAGGCTCTTAGCCATTTTGTTGTACTGCCCAAAAGAAATATAAACTCCAGAAAGTCCAAGGGTCACCTTTATGGATGATTTTTATTTTTGTTCTCCAAGTTTTCTTAAACGAACGCATAATCCTTATATGGTTAACAAAAAAACACAACTAGTACAACCTTCACTTTTTTGGCAAGAAATTTAGTCTGGAAAGATCACAGTTGTTCAAGGTCACACAGTTAAGATAGTGCCAGATCCTGAAATGGACTCCAACTCTCTACTCTTTGTACTATGAATAAGTGTTTATTGTGTCTAACCTTAGACTGGGTGCCACAAAGGAAACAGAACTAGTCCTTTCCTCCCAGATATTTGTTGTTTGTTACATCCTTGCCCCTTTGTCCCATGAGGTTTGGCCCTAGGTCTATGTCTGGCTCAAAGCTGATCCCCTAGCAAACTGAGCAGACTGCTTCTTTTTCAGCTGGAAGCAGGCTCAAACCCCGTCATGTACTTTTCAACCTTGAAACAGTAGTAAAGCCTCACAGATATGTTTAGCTCCTGTTTGGTTTCAGTAGTTGCCATCTGGATACTTTAATGAAGCCACTAGGCCCAGAGAACAGTGGGAGATTCCTGAGCTGTTTGTGGTACATCTTACAAGTGGAAGCACTTTTATGTCCACAAAGGTGGCTGCAGTGAAAAAAGCACTTGTCTTAGAGTACCAGAACTGGGCTCAGATCCCAGTCCTGTCACTTAGGAGCTAGGTAGTACCCTTAAGTCACTTATAACCACTCCTGAGCAAGTTACCTGCCAGGAAGTCCATTTCCTATCACCCCAATCTAGTTATTTCCTGCCCATTTTAGCAGTGACATCACCTATTCTGAGTACTTGTTCCTCAACCAGGCTGGGTCTGGTGCCCTTGCCTACTCCCTTGGCAAGCTGTGCGCACCTGTTAGATTTAAAACATTATATTATTAATTGCTTTTAATTACCTATCTTCACCCAAAGCAATTTACTCATAGTAATCATCCAAAAATATTTATTAAACATATCAATCCTAAGGAATAACGACCACTTACCTCACAGGGTGGTTGGGAGAAATCTATAAACTATATGTAGACTGTCATTTGGTCTCCTCTTGACCATAGCTCCTCCACCATAACTCAAGAATATGCTGCCCCCTTATTCTGTCAATTCTTGACCCTCTCCACCATGCCCTGTCAGCCCTCTTCTCTGAGAGGGTAACCATAAGCCTCTGGTTTTGTAGATGTCTATACTTGAGACCCGACAATGTGGTAGAAGGCAACTGTGTGGAAGAAGTACTACAAAACTCCCATCGAGTTGTGGAGGAGTATTTTGTGGCCCCTCCAGGTATGTGTTGCCCAAAGTGGTTTGACAGATTGTCTCACAGTGAACTAAGAACGTAGTAGAACTGTGATTCCCAAATTTGCCATGTGAAAGCACTTTAAAAAGTATAAAGTGGGAATTAGGTGAAAGTGGTCAAAAGGCACAAACTTCCAGTTATAAGATAAATAAGTTCTGGGGATATAATGTACAACATGATGACTATGTTTAACAATACTGTATTGTATACTTGAAAGTTGCTAAGAGAATAGCTCTTAAAAGTTCTCACTACAAGGAAAAAAGTTGTAACTGTGAGATGATGGATGTTAACTAATCATATTGTGGCAATCATTTTGCAATATATGCATGTATCAATTCATTATGTTGTACACCTTAAACTTAATACAATGTTATATGTTAATTATTATCACTAAATTGGAAATAATGGGGAAAATCCCATTAACAATTTTTAAAAAGTATCAAGTGCATTTAGGTGGTGGCATTATGGTGGCAGTAGGGTCCAGGGGTCATGCTCACCTCTAGAGGTCAGTTACTAACAGGAATGAGCAAAACAGAACTGGGGCAGGGAGCGGTGTGTACAGTAGCAAATCTGGAACTCAAGCTCTCCCTGAAGGGGCAACTGGCATTTGCTGCTTCTCATTCAGTACCGGGCAGGAGGAATGTGAACCCATTTTCCTAGAGAACTTGGAGATCTGGCATTTTGTGTGGTATTTCCCAAATTTTAAGTACTGACGACTAATTAAAATTTTTTTTAAATAAAAGACCATGCAAATAAAACATACCTGCAAGCCAGATGCATCCTGTGAGCCATCAGTTTGCAACCCCTGGTGTGGAGATTTGCATCTTTAAACCTCATTGCAACCATTTTAAATGGAAGCTTTAAAGTAACTCTGGGCCAATAATAAAATCCAGAACCTTGGATGGGCTGAACTGTTTTTATCTCCTCTGCAGATAGGGTCCTCAGAGCTTCTGCACCCCTCTGGTTATTTGGGAATGTGACTAACTAGCCTAAGCACTCAGGTAGACAGCTTTCGAAGTGCCAACTTCAAATTCAGGAGATGTCTTCAGAGGAGAACCATTCTGAACAGCCTCCAGAGACAAACATCAGCCCTCCAGCTCAGGGGTTACCTCTTTGATCAAAACTAACCAGTTAAAAAAAAGCTTCGGTTACGGGATGTAAATAAAGTACAGCATAGGGAATATAGTCAATGGTATTGTAATAGCTATATAAGATGTCAGAGAAGTAGTAGATTGGGGGGGTTATCACTTTGTGATAGACAACAGTAAATGTCTAGTATGTTGCTTTGTACACCTGAAACTAATAAAATAAAAAAAGATTAAGAAGTAGAAAAAAGGCAATTTGGATAATAAAACAAAAACAAACAAAAAAAAGCTCTGGTTGAAGCAAGGATGGAAAGGAAAGCTAAAAAATTTGTGAACTCTCTTAACCATGCCTGATTCACTAAACCACCTCAGTCAACTGTGGAAATAAGCTTTTATAATCCATCTCAGAGCCTGATGGTTGTCACTGCTTCAGGAGACACACCCACTGATCACATGCTATTTTCAAATAGAACCTGTATCAGACTGCTTCTTGGGACAGAGAGTTCACAGTCAGTCTTTCCTTCCATTCCTATATGCATATAAACAAACGGCTAATTAACCTGTCTGCTCCTTATTGAAAAGTGCATTAACTAGACTTCACTTACAACTGTGATTCTTGCAGATACTCAGAAAAACAGGATAGTAGCTACACTTATTTCCATTGCTTATTTTCCATGACAAACCAAGTGATAAGTTAGCTTAGTAGAGCCAGTTGCGAAGGAGGCTCAGCTATAATTCTTTTTTGTTACTGTTTTCAAACAGGTAATATCCCTTTGCCAAAGCTGGATGAACAAGAGCCCTTCTCACATCGCTGAGTAGCTATTCTGGGAAGGGGTACCCTCTGAACACGTGGAAGCACAATAGTACTTTGTTATTATGAACACTAATGTTCCCACTTCCTTCAGTAATCTGAAAAAAATTGATGGTTAAGTTTTGTTTTTTGTTTTTTTAGTAACTAACTCTTCTGAAGACAGAATTGGGAAATACCTAGCTCAAACAAGGCAATGAGTTTCTGATGCTAATGGAAGTAAAAGGCATTGTCAGTTTCCAAGGAAATGGATCACGTATTTACTCACAGGTTGTTCCATTTGTTCAGAAAACATCTCCCTTTATCGCCTCCCAAAGACTGTCTACCAAACTGCACTTATGTGAATTTTTCCTGTGTGACTGTTAGACCATTGCATCTGATCACTGTGTGACAACCTGAGCTGTCCTTTTTAGTTGCTGTTTCTGTCAACCTGAGCAGCCTTTTATCTTTACTGAACACACTTGAATTTGTTCCTGGTTATCCACTTTGTTCTAAACAGAGGGCTTTCTGCTAAGGTCTGAAGAACATTCAAAACAGACTACAGCTTGGGAACCCCTAACCTAGAACCACCCACCATCCCACAAAGTGATTATATAGCCATATCTACAGTTTCTCTTTCTGAAAAGAACTTATAAAAGTAGTCCTGATGTTAGCTAACAATACTTGTTGTATATTAAAAATGTGCTGAGAGAAGATCTTATGTTAAATATTCTTACCACATATATATAATAAAGGAATAGGGAGACAATGGGTATATTTATGGTCTTGGTGGTGGTGATGGGTGTATGCTTAATCCCAAACTCATTGAATTGTATACATTAAATAACTATAGCTTTTTACATGTCAATTATAATTCAATAAAGTGGTTTTGGAAAAAAGAGCACCAGGCCTGGGACAAAGTAGATTCCCCCCCCCCCCAATGATTATTGAATTAATAAGCAGAATCCAAGATGGTGGGGTTTTTTAGTTTTTGGTTTGTTTTGTTTTTTAAAAAAGTTCAGATACCAAGGATAAATGAGACAGAAATTAAAGTGATAGAATCGTAATTTAGATTTTTTTTGCTAACCAAACTGCCAAAGTTGGTTTTGGCTAAGAATCTCCCAGTGATCTTTATGCTGCTGCCCATTTATAAAAGTCTGTTTTTATTCTTCCTATTCCCTTCCCCTATCTACAATGCTCACTTTCCTGTTAAAGTAGCTTAATTTATAAGCGTGGTCTTAAACTATTATAAGAGAACCCTGAACCTGCCCTTGGGATTGAAGTTCTCAAACCACCATCATCAGAGCAACTACTTTTATCCCCAAATAAAGATATCCACTCCTGCTCCTTACCAGTTGGGTACAACTTGCCACTACAATGTAGTGATTTTTTTTTTTTTTTTTAATCAGTGTGCCTGTTTGGTGAAATCTATGAACTTATTAATCAAGGACAACCACACATGTCAATTACTAAACGTTTAAAATATATTTCTAAACAAAATGCGGCAACTCAGTCACAGTAATTGCTGATCTCCATAGCAGAGCAACCCATAAAGACAGAGGACTGATTTTTAACCCCCAGAATCAGGGGTAAAAAATATACAACTTGTTTCTGAACCAAAACCACACTTTCCACAGTTGAAAATGTTTCACTGCTAATATGACCCTGGTAGAAATTATGTAGTTATATTTCCTTAAAAAAAAAAAAAATTAAAAAAATTTACTAAGTCACTAAATCGACAACCTGGAATGTAAATTCTGAGCACAAAGCAGCTCAGTTCACCTAAAAAATAAAGAAAAAATTCCCATCACCTGTTTCAGTAGGGCCTGAAAGGAGAGAAGTAGTGTGGGGAACCCCTGCTTTGGTATGGAGAGTCACGGCCTCTTGACCCAGACCGAGACCGTGAGTAGCCATAGCTGGTGCTTCTCTCTGGATAAACTCGGATGTAGGAAGCTTCACCCTGAAATTCAAACAAAAAAGGGAAAAAAATCAGACCTAGAGGAATAAAGCATACCAACTATGCTTTATTAATGGCTGCCTAACGTTAATAGTTAACTATTGAGCACTATTTGCCTGGCATGGTATCATCTCATCAAGATCTCATAATTAATTCTCAAGTAGGTACTCATATCAGCAGCCCATTTCAAGAATGAAGAAAACTGAATGCTATCATATGCCTAAGGTGACACAAATAATAAATGGCAATGTGATATGTGGTAAATGCTCAAATACTAGTTAACTACTGTTAACATATTTTAATTACTGCCACTGACCCCCAGAATCTAAGAACTGGAAAAGATCTCAGAGCTCATATTTATAGTTCAGTCCCCTCCCACTTTATATATGCATCTTTCGATGGGCACCTATGGAAGGAGTTAACCTATATTCAGCACCTCCCAGGCCCAGATGCTCTAGTCATCTTCATAATTTCATTTCCTGGAAAGTCTTATAAGACAGTGCTATTATTTTGACTATTTTGCTTCTGGAAGAACCAGGGTTGAGAGGAGCCTGGCTAAGCAGCTGAGGAGTCATGTTTAGGCTGGCCTGTCTCCAGATCCTTTGCCCTCAGCTGGCATTCTCATATCTAAAGATGCTAAGATGAAAGAAGCCAGCTGCTTTCCCAAGGTGAAGTCAGTAAGTGCATTTACCCTGAGCTCTGCTGTGCAGTGTAACTGACTAGGTGCTGTTTTATTTCTGTTCGAAATTCAAGTCCTAGGGGTTAGTCTGAGCAAAAAGCATTGTTAAGCCATAAAATTAGGGAATTATATGAATCCTTAGAAAAAGAAATGGGCCTAGAAGTTCATGGGAGCCTAAACCCCACAGCAAATCAGGACAAAATTACCAGAAAACAACTGGTGGTCTAATATCTGGTCTCAATGGTATCAAAGGGACAGTCACCATTTGAATCATTTTGAGATACTATCCAAAGCAGCAGCCACCTTCTTGAAATGAAGGATATCAAGAACTAAGTCCACAGGGTGAGGTGATCTACCACAAAAAATGCCAAAGTGCCTCAGGTTTCAGAAAAGATCCTGTACAACTTGGGGAAAGAAAAGTGTGACAACTCAGTCCCAAAGGCAGTACATAGAAAGGCTGAGATGGTGAGGTTGGCTTGCAGAGTCCAGACTAGACCCAGAGGAAGGACAGCCATAATTAGGTTCACAGAGGGACACTGCAGATTAAGCCAGTTGTGAAAGGGATGTTATCATAGAATAGCTCACCATATCATGACAGACTGCACCAGGATTCTCTCTGGGTTAAAAACACTACTGTGTTTCCCCAAAAATAAGACTGGGTCTTATATTAAGGTTTGCTCCAAAAGATGCATTAGGGCTTATGTTCAGCGGATGTCCTCCTGAAAGGTCATGCTAGGTCTTATTTTCCGGGTAGGGCTTATTTGGGGGGAACACGGTATGAATGCAGACCTCTCTAAGCATCCCTGCTTAGTTAGGCATGCTTAGGCACGAATACCTTGGCTTTCTCCACTTAAGATAAATCTTTAATGGGACTATGAGGGCGTCAAATGGCAAGTGCGTGGTCTGTTGCTACTTCTGCTAGGTCAGCTTCAGGTGAAGTGGTCTGGGACAAGCTCAGCAGAAGGTGGGGACCCACCTCATGAGAGCGGAATTTGGTGTCATCCAGTTTACGCAGGGCGTATTCCATGTCTTCTTTTCTGAGATACTCAACCATCCCCATTCCATCCTTCTGCACATCTGCGTAACAGACGTCCCCAGCTTCTCGCATGTGGTCCTTTAGGTCCTGCCAGCTGCCTGATGGAGGAAGTCCTAGGCATGGCGAACATAAGAGAAGAGGCCACATCCTTCAGCCATGTTAACTACCCTGTTAAGAGCCAGCAATACCTAGGATTCCTTCTCCATCAATCACTACTTTTAAATCCTGAGGGTCCCCCTGTCTTGATAAGGGACATGAAACCAGGGAAAAGCACTGAAGTGTGTGTGTTAAACCACCTTAAGAAGCTGGTCCTATCCTAATCTTCCAGAACAAGCTTTCCAAACAGAGCAGGAAGTCCACCCCATTATAAGTTTAGTATCTCTGAGAATTCATAGCCTCGCTTTCTTTGTCCTGCATAATTAATATCAAATTCCCAAGACTTTGAGTTGTAATTTTTCCTGTTATGACATTTATCAGTACCAATGATTTCTTGCCTGACTGGGTTCCCAGGACACGGGAATTGTGAAACCATCCAATGACCAAAGTGTAGCAGAAGGTAACAACAACACAAACTTAAAGTTTTTTTTTTTGTAGGTGCGAATAACTGATAAACTAGACAAAATACCTCTTAAAAGATCACCTATATTCTTCAATACAGTTGGGGGAAAAAGGTAAGACTCAGACGCTAAAACTGGTCGGGAGTCATACAACCCTACCTGATGTCATGAAAGGGAAATGTGCTCCTGCTCTCAAAGGCTGTGTTTACCGCTCACAGCTCAGGACTGCAGCCATTTCCTAATAGTTTTCTAAGCAGGATTTCAGAGCAGCATGGAGAGAAAAAAAGATATGTATGACATCCTGAAGGAGGGAATAGAGTTCTGGGGTTAAAAAAAAATTATGAGGGGACACAGAATCGGCAGATACTGACAGTATCACTCTTAAGCACCAGTGGAGTCCTCTGTGATTGTGTGACATTCACATCTAAAAAGGTGCCAGGCTCAATACATTTCACTCCACCAGGGCCCTAAAATGTGCAAAAGGCCCCAGGTCTTTACCAGTATTAATATTTCGAAAGATGCATAAACCTCCGAGCTTAGCATTTCATCTCTTGTCAACACTAGACATTTAGTTCTATACTTTGCAATACAAAACCTAAGACTCAACTTGTTTTATTTGTCTATTTATTTACATAAGTCCAAAACCACCACAAAATCTGCCCTTTTTCAGGATCCAAGGCTGG
Organism: Rhinolophus sinicus; assembly: GCF_036562045.2. Taxonomy (NCBI): domain Eukaryota; kingdom Metazoa; phylum Chordata; class Mammalia; order Chiroptera; family Rhinolophidae; genus Rhinolophus; species Rhinolophus sinicus. Next base: position 26,517,806 of record NC_133765.1, on the reverse strand, counting down.
ATAAGTTGTTCAAATCTGGCTCCTGGAATGCCTTTCTATCAAGTCCAATACCAGGGTACACGTCAAAAGAAAACATCTTTAGATTCCAGTACAAGGGGTTTTGCCATCATCTTGCCTTTCAACACCAGAAAACTCCGTTATAAGGAGCAAGTTTATGTTCTACCAAGGCTGCACTACCAGTACAATTTCATTTGCAAGATACCTGCCTCACTGGCAAGACAGGGCAGGGCTTCAGACTGTCAGTGTGCATAGGGTATGGAAAATAAAGCCCCACGTATCCCATGCACTGAAAAATAAAGCTAACATTTCTTGGAGGCCAGACTGTGCTAAGTATTTTACATGCATCATTTCATTCAGTTTGAAAGGAACATACCTGAAACAAGAACTCGGAAATCAGATCTTGTAGGAGGCCCATTCCTCCCACCGCGGGGCCACCCACCCCGACCTCCATAAGTCCTGGGGAATTCCACACGAAGGCGACATTGGCCATAATCATAACCATTCCGTCCATAAATTGCATCCTCAGCATCTCTGCAAAGAAAAACTTGGTGTTAGTGCTGCTCAGGAAGCTGACTGACTTCCCAGTGAGGGGCATGGGTAACAAGCATCAAAGGAAAACCTAGAGAGAGAAAAAAAACAAAACGGGACCCTGCTTTGGTTTGAAGACTTTTCATGATATTGGAACTAAAATTTACAGCTGTCACATACAGGGCTTTCTAGGTATGAAATGATAATGGGTAAACAGATTATTTATAAGAGGACTAATTCAAAAACAAGAACAAATTGTTGACAGATGACTGATTTCACCTATAAAACAATGTTTCTCTCACCTTGATGGGAAGTTTCTCAAAATGTACACCACACACTAGTCCTCTAATATTCTCCCACAAAGCCTAGTATCATCAAGTCTATAGAAAGAAAAACCCATTTAAAAAGAAGGCTCAAAAGACAAATGCAATTTAGTTTTGTGTAAGAAATACAGAACTTTCAAGTGCACATTTTCAGCATGGTTTGGACAAATTATCAAGTTCTCATACAGCACAGGGAATATAGTCAATGGTATTGTGATAGCTATGTACGGTGTCAGATGAGTAGTAGACTTAGGATTATCGCTTGGAGAGGGGTGTGAATGTCTAATCATTATGTTGTTTCCTACACTTGAAACTAAACAAAAACAAATCCCCGCCCCCACAATTTCACCAAAAACGGTAAAGTTACTTTTAGTCTTTCCTAGGGCTCTGGGAGAGGTAGGAATGCCAAGTTGGGTCTCCAGTATTGGATGGGAGAAAGAATGGCCTCAGAGCTTGGATGGACAAGCAGAGCTGAAGATACAGTAATGAAGGCATCATTCAGTTGTCACAGGCTCATAATCATTTATCAAGATTCTAGTCACTGGATTAAAAGCAACAAGGACCACATGCAGTGCAACCCTGGCTATATTTATAAAGCAATGGGAGAGAGGCACACTTGCTAGGGTTTAAACCAAACTTCCAATACAAATGGTAATCATTCTTCTACTTACTAGTAGCTGTCTCTGGATAAGTATTTAATCAAGTATTTACATCTCTAAATGTAATATGTCTACCTCACACGGTTATTGTAAGGATTAAATAAGGTACAGTGCTATGCTTGAAACTTGGCATCTAGTGACATTAAATGATAGCTTTTCTCAACAAGACAAGTAATAACAAGTGTTGGAGAGGCTGTGGAGGAAAAGGAAACCTCATGCAGTGTTGGTGGGAATGCAGATTGGTGCAGCCGCTATGGAAGGTAGTGTGGAAGTTCCTCAAAAATTTTAAGAATAGAATTACCATATGACCCAGCAATCCCTCTCGCAGGTATATACCAAAAAAATTTTGAAAACATTTATCCGTAAAGATACACGAGTATGTGCTCTAATGTTCATTGCCGCTTTATTTACGGTGGCCAAGACATGGAAACAACCAAAATGTCCTTCAATAGATGACTGGATAAAGAAGATGTGGTATAGATACACAATGGAATACTACTCTGCCATAAGAAAAGATGAAATAGTGCCATTTGCAACAACATGGATGGATCTTGAAATTATGCTAAGCGAAATAAGTCAGAAAAAGTCCAGAACCATATGACTTCACTGATACCATGTGGGGTATAAACCTGAAGGCAACAAAGGAACAAGACAAACAAAGACACAAAAACTCAGACACAGATAATACCAGGGGGTGAGGGGGTAAGGGTGGTAGAAGAGAGTAAAAGGGGTCAAATATATGGTGATGTTAGACCTGACTCTGCGTGAACACACAATGTGATATACAGATGATGTATTACAGAATTGTACACTTGAAACCCATGTAATTTTATTAACCATTGTCACCCCAATAAATTTTAATTTAAAAATATTTTCAAAAAAAAACAAGATAGCTTTCCTATTATTAAAGGAATGTGGGGAGCGATAACAGTGTAACATATTCTATAGCAAGTCTGTATTCTAAAAGCACAGAACAAGGGGTTCAAATCCTCCCTTGATCCCTTATTAACATTCTTTTATTAACTCTCCAAATCCTGTTTCACCTGTAAAATGTGGTTAGAGGTTGTCAAATACGCCAAATAATACAAAGAATGGTACATGACACATGGCGACTACTCTAAAACCATACGGGAACTGTTACTAATTAATAGAGGTGCAACCTTCTCCAGTTTACGTGTGAAAGTGCCTCTTTCCATTTTTGAGGTAAACAGCAAACCTCGGGGTGCCTCCCCATCCTCGGCTGCTCTCCTTGCCCCACACCACCACCATCAGGTAGACAAGACACCTACAGTCAGTCCTTCTAGTGACGGCCGCAGGGCACAGACTGGGTAAAGCGTTCCCTCAGACAATGCTGGAGAACAGGGCGCGGGCTACTATTTACCCCGAGCGGACTGACCCGTAAAATGCTGTGGCTTCTAAGAACCAGCAACCGCAGTTTCGAAAGTTTCTAGATCTTTTCCGTGCGGAGGGCCGGCAAAGTTTGCAAAATCACAAAGACCCCTTTGAGCTGGTTTAGGAATCAAGAGCTTCTAAACCCTTGGGGCATCTAGCGGTGCCTCCCTCATTAGAGGAGGGCGGTGAAATCAGAGACACCGCCCCCCCCCCCCGCCCCGACTGTTTTATGAGTTTTTCCAAATCCCTGATGCTTTTAGAAGGACCAGGCCCTGGCCTTGTGGGACCCGGCGCGCGCGCGGACGGAGGTATGTGCCATCATAGAGATCCCTTTACGACCTCCTGTGCCCCTTAAAGCCGAGTTCGGGCTGGGGGAGGGGTGGGGAGGGAAGGCGACTGGCCACTCCTGCTCCTCACCGAGCTGGTTCAGGGGCCAAGGTTCCCAAGCCCTGGGCCGCTTCGCCCTCGGGGCGCCTCTCCAGCTGCGTGGGAGAGAATGGTCATTTGTACCATCCGTGAGGCCAGTTCGTGCGGGCTTGGGCCCTTCAAAACGCCAGCTTTTGTATTTTTTAAGTAAAGTAAAAAAAGAATAATAGAGGAAGTGACGACGGCGCAAAGGACGGCCCGGAGCTTGCGGTGAGAGGAGGCCTCACCCTCCACCCGGGGGCGCCGTGAGGGGTCTGCGCTGAGGGGGGAGGGGAGGCCCTGGAGGAGGGCAGGGCCCGGGGTCTCGAGCAGGCGAGCGAGTGGATGGCGCAGAGCCTCACCGGGGGTCCTCGAAACGCACGAAGGCGAAGGGCACGAGGCCGTGCCGGTTCTTGAGCTCGATCTCGCGGATGCGGCCGTACTTGTAGAACAGGTCCTCCAAGTCCTTCTCGCGCACGTCGGTCGGAAGGTTCCCCACGTAGATGCGCCCGTCGCCCTCGCCGCCGCGCTCGTCCGCCCAGCCCGACATCCGCACTGCCGGACGCCGCGGGCCCGCCGCAGCCCACGTCGCCGCGCCGCCGCCTCAGCCGGGGTCCCCCTGCAGCGTACCCGCGGGCTCGGAGGCGATCAGCCGCACTGCATTCTGGGAACGCGGAGCGGAAGAGAAGGGGTCGGAGGAGGCGAAAGGAATCCTCTTAAAGGGGACGCGACTGCGAGACTGCGCGTGCGCGCAGGACCCCTTTAACAGCCCCCCCAATAAGTGCCGCTGGCCCTTGGGCGCCGAAAGGGGTGTCCAACCACTTGGGTTCACATTCGAAAGGCAATTCACTCACCAGCTGTGTGGACGTGGGCAAGTGACAGGCTCCCTGTCTCTTTCTGCCTCTGTAGAGCTGCCTACCTCACAGGCGTTTGTGAGCTCTTCACGGAGCTGGTTCAGGGGCCAAGGTTCCCAAGCCCTGGACCGGTTCGCCTTCGGGGTGCCTCTGAGTTGATGCGGGTAGTGCCCAAAGTGGGCCCCGCGGGGCTCCCACTCTGCGTGCGGGGCCTCGGAGGGAGAGTGTCAGGCCCCGGCCGCAGACCGAGCCCGTTGTGCCTGAACGAGTCCGAGACGGCCGAGTCCGGGCTGGGCGGGGCTCTCGCGGCCCTCCGCCTCAGGTCAGTAACCCTCTGGGCCACCCTGACCCCATTTTGCTATTGCTTAGAACTGAGGGTGTAATTCTAAGATGGACTGAGATGAGTGTGAAGGGCCTGAGACGGACTCCATAACTTGGACTTGAAGATGGGGAGGGAGTAAAAGAGTCATAACTATCACAGAGTGTTCCCCGCGATTTCTGCTTTTGATGGGATGGATTCCGATATTATAGTGAGAAAACCGAAGTCTCATAGTGGGTCAGCTTTAGAACCCAAAGTCGTGCTCCCAGTGTTGTGCGCTGAGTCCTTCAGGAGCTCAGGTAGACCCTCACCTTGGCACTTTTTCACATTTACATCCCATAGTGCAGGGCATTGAACCTGGGTACGTTACAAAACTGAAGCCTTGCATCCAAAGAGTCTTGGTTTCAAAAGATTTGTCATATTAAAAATGAAACCTTTAGGGAACATGAGAAAGCAAACACAGCAGAATGTTAACTGTAGAATCCAGATGTTGGGCGTAGTCAGTTGTGTTCACTTTCCCTTCTGTTAACCTTTCTGTATATTTGCAAGTTTTTCATAATAAAATGTTGGAGGAGGGAAGGTAGTTGATTTGTAGTTACACTACCTCTGAGTTTTTAAAAATCAAAGAATTAGACCCCCACACGTAACTACTGACTGGATAACCTTTTTGGAAGGTAAGTTGGTGGTATACATCAGGCCCTGATAATACACATACACCTCTTGATCCAGTAATTCCACTTGAAGGATTTTATAATAAGGGAATAAGAAATCCTCACAATAAATTGTGTATGTTCATTGTGTCAGAGAGGGGGATCATTGCCCCCCTCTACCCTTCTTGAGTTCTTAACACCTAGACCAGTAATAAAATTGACATAAGACCAGACTGATAGGAGAAAAACCAATTTAATATGTGCACACGGGAGATCATACATAATGATGCCCCCGAAATGATGAACCAGCTGGCTTTTTATACTTTTTAGACAACGAAACAATAAATTTGTGAAGAAATGACAGTGCAAAGACTTAAATTTTGGTGTTCATTACTGAGGAATCTAAACAAATTGGGCTCCGGTAGTAAATTAGTAAAGGAGTAACAAGGTTTCTTTTTTCTTTTTTTTTTTAAAAGATTTTATTGGGGAAGGGGAACAGGACTTTATTGGGGAACAGTGTGTACTTCAGGACTTTTTTCCAAGTCAAGTTGTCGTCCTTTCAATCTTAGTTGTGGAGGGTTCTGTTCAGCTTCAAGTTGTTGTCGTTTGAGTCTTAGTTGTGGAGGGTGCAGCTCAGCTCCAGGTTGAGTTGCCGTTGCTAGTTGCAGGGGGCACAGCCCACCATCCCTTGCGGGAGGTGAACCGGCAACCTTGCGGTTGAGAGGATGCGCTCCAACTAACTGGGCCATCCAGGAGCTCAGCGGCAGCTCAGCTCAAGGTGCCGTGTTCAATTTTAGTTGCAGGGGGCGCTGCCCACCATCCCTTGAGGAATGGACAATTAATTTAATGAAGGAATTGAACTGGCAACCTTGTGGTTGGGAGCCCGCACTCCAACCAACAACTGAGCCATCCGGGAGGCAGCTCAGCCCAAGGTGCCGTGTTCAATCTTAGTTGCAGGGGGCGGAGCCCACCATCCCTTGTGGGACTCGAGGAATTGAACTGGCAACCTTGTGGTTGAGCCCACTGGCCCATGTGGGAATCAAACCAGCAGGGAGTTAGGAGCATGGAGCTCTAACCGCCTGAGCCACCGGGCCGGTCCAACAAGGTTTCTTTATGAAAGCTTTTGGCCCTAGAGTCCTTAAGTCTAGAGTCAGGGTGTTTCTCTTAGGCCTCTGCAGCAAGGAGGGCACCTTTAACAGAGATTTGTTTCCCCGCATTCAAGAAGACAAGGGAGGGTCAATGTGCCCTTTTGCACTGGCTACTTGTCAAATAACTTTAATTCAAAGTAATCAACATTGTGGGATATTTCGGGATGGCCTGCCCTGGGCCCCTACAATTGCATTCTGTGAAATTAAAAACATGAAACTCCTGATAGTAAGGGAGTGGTTCAACACAATGATAATGATTGTTACACAATTATTAAATGATGTTTTGAAAGAGATTAAGGTCATGCTAATTTTGTTATAATTAAAATGAATTAAAAGTGATGTTTAATATATACATACATATATAAGTATATATTCTGAAGGAATCTGTTAAACTGGTTGACACCAGTTGTCTCTAAAGAATGCAGTTGTGGGAACTTTCACTTTAGATGTCATACATTTCTGTCAAGTTGAAGAGTGTTACTGCAACTATGTTTTATTTTTATATTCTGAAAAAAAGGAAATAAAATTGTATGCAATATTATCCAGTTCTATACAAGAGAATATGTACATGTATAATACATAGTCATTGCTTATAACAAAACATAGAAGAAAATAATGTTCCAAATGATGGAAATGATTTCTATGTTTTTATTTTTATTTATGCTTTTCTGCATTTATCAAATTGTCTACAATTAGCATGTACTACTTTTATAATTGGAATAAAATAAATTATTTCTAAAATAAAACAATCAGGACTAGGTTGTATTCTGAGTTGTATAAAGCTACTTGTTCTTTGCAGGCCTTCAGAAGGCCAGCAGGAAAGAGCCCTGGCCAAATGTGACCTTGAGTCTTAAGTACACAGCCTTATAAGAGCTTACATATCCTAAAGGCGTCCTAAACTCCAGTTGCCTCCTCATAATATCACTGTCTGAGTTCTACCCGTCCTATATGATTGTTGTCTGGAAAGACCCCCCCCCCAAAAAAAAATGCTATCGGAGACAATTGAGTAGTCTCCTAGGGAGAGAGAAATGGAATCAGTTAAGGGACCTAATAGGACTCTAGGTGGAGACTGCTTGTGAATAGTAATGATTCAGCATGTATTGTACAAAGTCTTGCCGTGTGCGGTCACCAAAGGGGTTCATACCTAGCCTAGAAGATATTGTGTCCAGATGTGGGAATATGGCAAGTACTGCCTTCCTGGATTAGAAGGAACACTGCTAAATTGCTAGGAGGCATTTAGGACCATCCCTGGAAACCCAAAGGTGGATTTTGTTTGTATAAGCCCAGGTACTAACCTTTGCAGGTTAGAGCACAAACGAGGCCAAAATTATTGCTTCATGCTCAAGGGGCCCATGGGCGCCATGCTCTGCTGAGGCCATTGACACTACCCAGGGTGCTCTTTTGAGCTTTCGCTCATTATTCAGCATTATCAAGTACATGTTGTAATTTAGGCCCTGTATGAGGCCCACGGCATGCAGTAATACAACTCTGTCTTAAAGGTGTATATTCAAGTTGCTATTCAGTCATTTAAAGTGTTGTGATCAGGGTAAGCTGCTGTGAGACCACCTAACGCAGTCTTAGAGATTGTAAGGAAGGCTTCCAGAAGGAGGTGTTTAGGTTGAGTCCTGAAAGACCAGTATAGGAGTTAACTATAGGAAGAAGGGGAGGGTTTTCCAGGCAAAAAGGACAGAACGAGCAATCGTTCAGATAGAAGAGAGCATGGTAGAATAGGGGCAATCCCCACCACCCTATGTAGTATGGCTTGGGGCAAGTTCAAGTGGGGAAAAGGAGGGACATGGAACTGGGACTGAGTCTTCAAGGCCTACTAGACCATATGGAATTTGATTCTACTGAGGGCCATGAGTAGCCATTGAAGGGTTTTAAGGAATTATGTTGGGATGAGACCTTAGGAAGTGGCTGCAGAGCAGATTGGAGGAAGGGAGAAGACCCAGAGCTAATTTGACTAGAGGGCAGCTGCAGGATAGCAGGGCAAAGAAGAGAAGTGAGGGGGAAATATGGCAGTAGCTTTCATTATGGGGGAATTTAGGGGAAAAGGAGAGAGAATTAAGGGGTCAGTGTAAAAAGTATTGCTGTTTAATTACTGTGTAAGCCCCCTCCTGTGACTTCATTAGATTCCTTCATTAAAAACTACATTATCCATTAATGATTTTGGAGTTGGATTCTTACCGTTCTGAGAAAATATGACAGCGTGCTCAGATTAGCATAAAGGTGAGTACAGGTGAGAACAGGGATAGCCCCAGATAGCCCATTGACTAGCAGGTTACATGGGGAAGTAACATGGGAGTGGGTGCAGGGAGACACCAGTTAGGACACCACCGCAGTCACCCAAGCAAGAGATGTCAGTGGCCTGATGTAAGGTGATAGAGATGCTAAGGAGATGACATATCCCAAGGAGATGAAGTCGTAGCACTTAGACATAGAGTGGACATGGGGGCTGAGGAAGGAAGAGGAGTCCAGGGTGACCGCCAGGTTCCTGGCTTGGGGACCCGGTTAGGCAGTGGAAGCATTCTGAGATGGGGGGATAAAGCAGAAGGAACTGATGTATGGAGATGGATGATGATGAGGTCAGGTGTGTGCGGAGGACATAAGAAAGAAGGGTTAGAAGTGTGATGGCTGTAGGCTCTGCCCTCTCCACTGAAAACAATTCCAGGTTTGTGACCTACTGGTGGGGGATGGGCGTTGGAGTCAGATAAATGGGATAGGACTGTCCTTCCTACAGGGATAAGCTTTCACTTAAATACATGGGCGCTCAATAAAATTCATCATTCCTAATATAAGAATGGCACCAATGGGCTTGTCTTCAAATTGAAAAGAAGCCTTTGACCTTGGCAGGCTACTAAGAGTTAATGCGTTTCCCACAGCAAGCCATTTACTGCCTACTAGGGAGTTGGGCAGTGCCCAATACAAAAAAATTAAAAAATAAAACAATTAACAGTGGAGATAAAACATTCCACAAACCTGACCATCTGGTTTTCTTCCTTTCCCTGTGACATCACTCCCCTCTGGCATCCCAGCAAAATGATTTCCTCTCTGTCGGGCTCAGTCATGAGCTGCTCCCAGATCCTGGCCCTTGGGAGAATTGGGCAGAAGAGAAAGTGGTGGGGGAGTGGACCATCAGTGGGAAAATGAGTCATCCCGGAGAAACTGGTCCTGGCTGGCAGGGAGAGCTGTGGGCTGGGTCGCTGTCGAATGTGTTCCTGGGCACAGCACCCTGGAAGCTTTCTCTCTGTCGTTTTTGCCACTATTTTTGTGTGATGGGGTAAAAGAAAATATAAGAACTCGCTGTGCAGGGGAGGAAGGGGAGAAGCAGCAGCAGAAGTAGGAGGTTTGGAGAGAGTCCGGAATGGGGGTGCAGAGAGCTTTAGGGAAGCAAGTGCCACGTGTGGGAGGGAGGATGAGAAGAGAAAGATGGGAATAATTCAAGAGTTGCAGTGTGTTGTGAATATTATTCCCCTTTGGTGTTTTCCTAAGAGACTGCAGAAAATCTTTAACATTGTTTTTCAATTATTTTTGGATAGTGAACTGATGTTTCTTTGAATGTGGCCAGACAGGTACTAAGTAACCCAAGGGCCTGGTTTCATATGAGGTACATTTAAAGCAGTGAGCATAGTGAGCTCGTAGCAGCTCTGTTGCTTCATTTTTGACAACTCGCTCTATTCTGAAATGGAATATAGCTTGTCATATCAGGGCTTCTTTTTCTTGGATTCATGGGTTTCAAGGATCAGTGAACCATTGCCTACCCACCCGCTCCCCACCTTGAGCCTACAAAGTTGTAAAATTGTCAAGATGGATGCAAAATATTGCATGTGAGCAGGAAAGTCATTATTCTGGGAGAATATCCATGCAGGGCTACCAGTAAAGCTTTGTATGATGATGAAAACATTCTATATCTGAATCCTGTCTGGTAGCCTTTAGCTACATGTGGCTATAAAGCACTTGACTACTGCAGCTGGGAAACTGACGTTCTAATTGTATTTAACTGCAGTTAATTAATTTAATTTAAATAGCCCAGTGTGGCTAGTGGCTACCATCTAGGACAGTGCAGTTCACCATTCTCAAAGGTTGTAAAGCACACCCCCACTACCCCCCAAAATGTTAAGAACCACTGGGACCAATCACTTCCCATTACAGCCCTGTTATGTTGGCATATAGTAAGTGCTTATTAAACTCCGATTGATTTGATTAACTAGTACTTAACGAAGAGTTACTCTAGCTCCAGAAAAAGGGAACTGAGGCAGAAAATGACAAATGGGCTCCTCGAGTTCACAAGTTTTATTTTCTAAGCCCCAAATTTGTTACCTTCAACCCAGAACTTTTCCCTAAACATTTTCCACTCTGTCACATACCTTGGAAACTTACTTTATGGCAGAATAAACTAGAAACACAAGCCAAGGGTTGAGGGGTATAAAAAGATTAATGACAGTGCTAATAATGTTTTTTGAAAGAGGAAGCCTTAATTTAATAGAATGCGGACATTTTTGGACTCAAACCAGTTTTGTACTAAGCAGATTTTTAATGAACTGTGTTAATATAATTAACAATGGCACCTCAAAAATAAACACATTCCTTAAAGGTAAAGAACAAATATGGGAAATATCTAGAGGTTTTTAAAAAGGAAATAAAAATAAAAACGAATAGAGAGCCAAGAAGCTTCTAAACCACACATCCCTCTGTGCTAACACATAAACTGACTTCTGTCTGGCTGAGGCTGGCTGCCCCCCCCCCCCCCCCAGCCAGCACATGTGCAGGGCTTCTGTGAATGTCACATTGACAGACATTTCGTGGAGCTAGGCAGATGGGGACCAGTTTCTTTTGTTACTCCATCCTTCTCACGGGCTGCCAGTTTGTCTAGTCATGGCACAGTCCTTGACGCGGGCTGCAGGAGACCAGGTTTTTTCCCCCTCACGGAATGCTTCTACCCCAGCACTAAAAGCCCAGGATTGTGTACCTGGCATCTGGGACTTCGCTGGCTCCCCCTCTCCTTGTCCACTTGACACTTGTTCATTCATTAAACTGATATTTATTGAGCCACACAACTGCCTGGCTCTGTGCTGAGTGCTAGAGATACAACAGTGAACAAGACCCAAACTCTGCCCTCGCACTGTTCACAGACACCTCAAAAGGCAACGAAGTGAGCTGTGTGCTGTGAGACATACAGGGTGCTCCTGCCGCAGCTGTTAACCCAGACGAGCGGGGTGTTCAGGGGAAGACTTTTCGGAGAGAGTGGCTTCCAAGCTGAGATCTGAAAAACCAGCTGGGGTTAGCTAGGTAAAGGAGGAGAAAAGAAAAGCATTCCAGGCAGAAGGGAAAGCGTGTGCAAGGAATGCTGGGAGAACAGAAAACAGCTTGGTGCTTTAGGAAAGCTAAATAGCTCAGCACAGTTAGGACACGGGGTGGGAGTGAGGGGTGTTTTTTCTCACTCTAGAGCCACAAATGCCTTAGGGAGAGATGTCCTCATGTAAATCAGCCTGGCTGGGCTAGATTATACATGTAAGGCCAAAGTATTTCAGCTGCTCAATGTAAATCAGTGTGAATTGCCTTTATCATACAAATGTTTATTGTATATCCTTGAATAGGATGATTGTAAAGGGGATGAGATACTCAGGCTGGGGGAAGGGAAGGGCCTGAGGGGAATACAGCCTCACAGTCTCCTAGGGGAGCTGGGAATAGCAAAGGGGTGCTTGTTTGGAAGCCAGAAGAAAAGCAGAAGAGGACTAAGCAAAAATCCAGTAATCCCTCCCAGTCCTGAGGAAAAAGGGCCACAGGGGGCACTAGCTTCAAAATGCTAAGATGTTCGTTCATAATAACTATGATTTCCCCAAAACTGGAAGAGACCTCAAGGTCTGTCCAGAGGGAACTTGTTACCCGAGAAATGTGCAGTTCTGAATACGATGTAGATGTTAAACAGACCAAGGCCAGATCCACAGGTATGAAAAGATCACCAAGCTATTTCTGGAACATCTGCAGTGTACACTGTGCTAGATGCTAGGGACAGAGGTGGAGGAGACAAAGAGCCCCCTGGAGGGAGCCCTATCTCCTCCCCCTTATCTTGGCCCTTAGCGATTTGCCTCCACCAGCCTCTCCTGATCGGCTGCTACTCCACCAGCTTCTCTAGGATCCGCTGTGTCTGAAGCCTGCACTAGATCTTTGCAGCGGCTACTTTTCTCCTTGGAACATTGATTTCTCCACCTCTGCCTCTCCAGTCGTTCCTAGCCATCCCTTCCCTGATTTAGTGAGTTGGAGCTCAGTGGTGCCAAGACCTGTGTGACCCAAGTCTAGAACTTTCAGTGTGTACCTCTTGTCGTCACTTCTTGCTCCTGGCGTTCCCTCCGTACTCTGGCTGGGTGGTTTGTCTGAGCACATTTTAGAATCTTTTTATCAAGTTTGTATGGCAGCTGATTGGTATTTTAATTGGAATGGTGTTAAATCTATAAATTTACATGAGGAAAATTTTTTTCATTCTTGCTATATTTGGCCTTCGCATCCAGAAGCGTTCCATTTATTCACACCTTTTTTCCTCCTATTTGTGGCTTATAATTTTTATATTTATTGAAGTCTGTGTATCTAGCACTGTGCTAATACCCATTGCCTTCCTGTGGTGTCTATTTTGACATCACCTCGGACATCAAATGTGTTGTTTCTCTACACCGATTTTCTAAAACCAACTCAGTTCTGACACTTACTACCCAGAGTTAGTGCAGACCCCCATAGGTTAAGGGCTTAGTCCCACAAGTCTTACTGTCATTTCAGACACTAGCCACAAATGGGGTTCCTAGTCTACCCAGACTTCTTACTGGCTGGCTATGAACTTGAAGGTTCCTATAGACTGAATGTTTATGGGTTTTCCAAAATTCATATGTTGTCTCTGCTGCCACACTGGCACCCCTCCCACCTGCCCACTCTCCTTAGTGACCTTTTGATCATGTGGTCCCCCACTTATAGCTTTTCAGGGCTGGTGGTGGCCTCAGGACAGAGTCCCTGTGTCTTAACCAGGCTCACAAGGCCCTGGAGGTTTGGCTGCTGCCCACCGCTCCAGCCTCAACCCTCCCATTCCCCCACATCACTTCTCTGTAGCCAAGTTGGCTTTCCTTCAGCTGTCAACATCCTTCCGGCCTTCAGGCCTTTGAGCATGGTGTTCCTCCCACCTGAGAAGCTCCCGGTACTTCCCCTTAGCCTAGGTTCCAGCTCCTTGAGATGGCTGCTCAAATGTGACTTCCCTGGAAAGACTTCCCTGCCTCCCAGGCAGAGCCCCCATTAACCGCTCTCAGACCAGCCTGCCTTCTCTGTCATTCTACTTGTCATAACTGTAATCACATCATCATGTGCACCTCCTCCACATGCAAAACGTAAACTCCATTAGGGCAGGAGCCATATCTGACTTACCCCCTTTCATGTCCCTGGTGCCTAGATGGGGCCTTGTACCAAGTAGGTACTCAACAAATACATGTTGAAAAAATGAATACGTGAATAAGAGGCAGGGCAGGAACTCTCAATGTTTAGCCTCTAAGTGGCCAAAGCACTTAGGCAGGAAAAATTAAATAAGTAAGGGAGTGTTTCTTGGATAGGTGCTGAGGGATCTACGTCTCTGTACCTAGTACCTAGCTCAGGGCTTGGCCCATGGTAAAAGCTCAGAGAATGTTGCTAGCTGAATAACCATTACTTCTTCCATCTGTAGGTACTCCTCCCTTGTGGTGATCTCACCCAGTCCCATGGCTTTAAATGTCATCTACAAGCTGATGACTCCCTAAATTATAGTTCTAGCCTGGACCTCTTCCCGGAACTCATATGTCCAACTGCATATTTGACATCTGCACTTGGAATGTCTAATAGGCATCTCATACTTAATATGGCCCAAAACAACTTTTTGTTTCTGTTTGGCCAGCCTTCTCCAAACTAATCTATTCTTCTCACTGTTCAGGCCACAAGCCTTGGAGTCATGTTGACTCCTTTCTTTCCCTCACACCTGGTATTAAACTAATCTGTCCACTCCAACTTCAGAATATATCTATAATCCAACCACGTCTCATCCGACCTCTGCCTGGTCCACACCACCATCACCTTTTGCCTAGACTGTTGTAATAGCCTCTCCCGGACCCTCTGCTCCCACTGGCTTCCCCACACCCAGTCTTCTATCCAGTAGCAAAGTAATCAAGTTTTGGCTCAAATGGCACCTTCTCAGAGAGGCCTGCCAAGAAACCTCTACATAAAACAAGACGCCTTGACTTGTCAGTCAGCCTTGGTCTTATTCGACTTTATCTTTCTCCATTGTACTTATCAGGGTCTGACATTTGTGCTTGTCTTTTTTATCTTTATTCTCCTGATAAAATATAAGTTCCATGAAGAAGGGACTTTGCCTGTTTTGTTCTCTTGTGCATCCCCAGTAGGGTTGTGATCACCAATTGCTATGCATGGGAGAGGCAGGGTTTCCCCTCACACCAACAAGCAATTCTCCAGGCTTTAGCTGGATGTCCTACAATTTTAACTCAATTCTGACACCCAGAGATAGCCCCAGATTCCATAGGTACGGTCAGTCATATGTATAGAATTACCTCACCCACCCCACTTCAGACTCCAGTCACAAGCCCAGGTTGTTACCTGTACTTCTGACCTATTGGTTATAAATCAGAGGTCCCCTCCCTCCTTGGGTTGATTAATTTGCTAGAGCTTCTCAGAGAACTCAGAGAAACATTTTGCTTACTAGATCACTGGTGTGTTATAAAAGGCTCTAACTCAGGAACAGCCAGATGGAAGAGATGGTAGGACAAGGTATGAAGAAAAGATGCAGAGCTTCCATGCCCTCTCCAGTTGTGCCACTCTCCCAGCTCCTCCACATTTCACCAACCTGGAAGCTCCCTGAACCCTCTCCTTCTGGGTTTTTATGGAGGTGTCATTACATAGGCAGGTTGATCAAATCATTGGCAATTGGTGCTTGAACTCAAATCTCCAGCCCCTCTCCTCTTCCCTCAGACAATCAGTCCCCACCATTAGGTGCTTTCCAAAAGTCACCTTATTAACACAAACCCAGTTGTGGTGAAAAGGGGCTTGTTATGAATAGCAAGACACACATTTCACCTTACGGCTTTGCAGGGATTTCAGGAACTGAGGACAAGAGACCAAATATTATGACAAAAGATGCTTCCATTGCTCATATCGCTCAAGAAATTCCAAGGACTTGGGGAGCTGTGAGCCAGGAACTGGGACGAAGACCAAATATGTATTTCTTATTATGAATCACAATATCACAATCCTCAGCACCCAGACCAGTCATGGATACCTAGTTCTCTCTCAAAAATCTCTCATCAATCATGAATGATGCTTTGAATGAAATCTTGAGTTCCAGAGAGTCAGGTTTTCCCTCAGTCAATGGATAAGAGTAGATATGCCAGAAATCAGATATCAACTACCTGTCCCTTTGTCTGGGGCCCTAGAATAATTGAGATTTAACTCTGGGCCACTTTGCATATAATTAAAGAGTGACACAGAGGTCACCTAGTGAGTCAGAGGGGGCTCTTTGGCTCTTAGAGCCGACTTAGGTCCTGCCTCTTGGTCCGCCCTGGAGAGAGCTTGTTCTGTGATTGTTGGACCTCCCATCACTTCCTTTGTAAGTAGGACTGCCTATCTTGTGGTCTTTACACGGGGCTGTGAGTTTGGGATCTGTGACATTCAGATTTAATCCAGATTGTCTAGGACAGTGGTCCTCAACTGGGGGCAGTGTCCTCCTCCAGGGAACATTTGGCGCTGTCCGCGAGACATTTTTGGTTGACAACTGAGTGTGAGGTGCCATCTAGGGAGCAGAGGCTACGGATGCTGTTAAACATCCTCCAGTGCACACGATAGGCCCACACACAACAAAAAACTTTCTGGTTCAAAATGTTAATGCCAAGGTTGAAAAATCCTGGCTCAGGGTAACCTTCTAGCATCGCTGATTTTGCCATGTGCCAAGTCCTGCACTACATACTTTACAGGACCATCTCAGTCTCCAAATTGTCCCTGAGAAACAAGGACTACTGCAGTACCCATTGTACACATGAGGAAACTGAGGCTCAGAGAGATGGACTCACTTACCTGAGGTCACACCTTAGTAGGGGTAGAGTCAAGATGCACACCCAGGTCTACCTGGCCTCAAAGTCTGTACTTTTCAGTCTCTGTTCTTGGTTGGTCGGATTCCTAATGGGGAGCTGAAGGGGGCCTATTAGGGCTCTGTGGAGGTGCTTGAATTTACCCACTGCCCCCAAGGACAGGAGGCTGAGCACGGAGCCTTCACAGGTATCTATCCACTCAGGTGAGGCTTGGCTATTGGCCAGGAGGGAGATTTTTCTTCCCTGAGTTTTCCTCCCTCGGTCCCGGCCTGTCTGACCTCACTCTCCCTGCTCCACAGCTCAGTTCTCCTGCCAGCCCCAGGCTAGTGCCAGCCCTTCTCCATGGGGAGGAAGCTTCTAAATTCAGTTCTAGGCATACTCTCCCATGGAGCCCCTCCTTTCTGGGCAGGGGTCTTTGAGTCAACAGTAGGGGCTATAAGGTCATGTCTTCTCACTCTTCCTTTCAGGTAAGGGAGGGCCAGAGCTGCTAGATAGGTGACAGAACTTATGGTCCAAAAAAGGGTTTGAGGTCCCAGAAAATCTTGAAAAGTGATTGCTGGACAGGGCTGGGAACAGTGCGATCCTGGGCTCATGGTGGGGTAGACGAGGAGCAGGCTGTGGTCCTTCCTAGTCTGTTTGCAGGAGGGTAGAGCTCCAAGACCTGCAAGGAATCCCTCAGCCTTCTTATGAACAATTCCAAAGGGCTTTCTGAAGGCCCTGGGAAAGTCTGACGGTTAAAGTACAAAGGTAATTTGTCCAGGGAAGAGCAAGACCACTCAGGGACCAATCTAGGTCAAGTTTGAGAGGAAGCAATGCTGGATTAGTTTGAAGTATCCACCCTTTCTTCCATCTGTCCCGCCAGCCAGCCAGCCAGCCACCCACCCACCCAGCAATACAGAGAGTGCCAAAAAAACGTATACACATTTTAAGAAAGGAAAACTGTATTAAAATTATAATACTCAATATACACCAATAACAAAAGATGAATACAAGTCATGTTTGACTTCTGCAATGACAAGAGGTGCTCAAAGTGGTTACCATCAGTGTCTAGACACTTCTGATGACGGTGAATTACTGCTTGAGCAACACTGACCAGTGTCCTCTTGTATACATTGTTTTTGGTACGCCCAGTATTTAGGGTCTTCTGCCAGGGGCCAGGCTACGTCAAAGTCTCCAGGGACACGCATTAGCTCCTTTTGTCTGGGAAAGTAAGGCAGGTCAAAAGTTCCATCCACCATGGGGGATTGTGGAGTCAGACCAGAGTTTAAATTCCAGATCTAACCTTTTCTAGCAGCATCACGTTAGGCTGGTGCTTCACCTCTCTGAACCTCGTTTTCCTCATCTGTGTAATAGATCAGTGGCTCTTGAAGTACACCTCATACCGTTGTGAGAAGTCAATGAAACAGTGTGTCCCAGATGCCTGGCACATACTAATAGTGAGGTCTCAATACATCATAGCAAGAGCTACCATTTTTTTAGACCTTGCCTAGGTCTTCAGATGCATTATTTAATATAATCCTTGCTACCTAGTACCTATGATGAAGGTATTATCCTATGAGCACCACGCTCTAAGCCAACTGAGCTAACCAGCCACCCCCGAGAATTACCATTTTTAAACGTTGCTCACAAATTCATTTTTTAAAGCAAACTACAGTCTAGATATGCTTTATGGGCCTCCAGTTTGCAACGTCTTGTCCAGTTGAATACTCTGTTTTTATAACCAGAAGACAGACTCAGGAAAGGTGTAGTATAATAGAAAAAATATATATATTTGGTCTTTGTCCAGGGTTCCTAGCACAGAACTCTTAAAACTTGGAATTTCCACTGAAGGGTGGTGTTTAGAGAGCAAGGAGAGATGGAGTTCAGGGAAGATGGCATTTGAGCTGAAATCTAAATGAGCAGACAGCTGTGTCAAGAGGGAGCTGGGAGGCAAGGAGTCCCAGGCACAGCTGTGGTGAGGAATCACTGAGTGAATGCAAAGCACTGGTGGTAAGCAGCCACTCAATAAATAGCAGCTATTCTTATTGCCTCATCCACTTGAACTACTTCCAGCAACTTCTGTTGAAACAATGAGAAGCTGGCCAAACTGTAGATCAGAGGGATAAATATACGTGTGCGTGTGAAAGAGATTTATGTTCTCGAGTCATCAGTAGATTCCACAGCTCTAACTCACACACCCAAGTCAGGTAGAAGCACCAACCCTGCCTCACTCTCATTGCCAACCCAACTTCTTCCTCAGGAGTGACACCATATAGAACTCATTTTAACTCTTTAAATCCATAATCCCAGCATTGGAAATCCTCTTAATTTGATTTAACTGATAGGCATACATTGTACCTTAAGTTCTTATCATTCCCACTTCTTTCTCTTTGGAGGTGTGTGCCTCTGGTCAAATTGTAAGGGGCTCTGGGGTAATTAGAGTAGGTGGCTAAGAAGAAAAATGCAGAAATCTAAATAGCTTCTGGTGACATGATTAACTTGATAACTTGTTTATGGAAGTTCAAAAACACATTATAGGCATTTAAGGGTTGTTTCAAAACCTTGCTGTGATTCTTGGGACAGTTGCATAAAGTGATAGTTGATAAGATTCGTTGGGCACTTACTATGTGCCACAGGTTGCGCTGAGAACTTCAGAGGCTCCCAGCATGCCTCTATGAAGTGTTTTCCTTTTATACTTATTCCACTTTACAGATAAGAAAACTGAGGTTCAAACAGCTGGTAAAAAAAACAACAGTGCTGGGGTTTAAATCCAGAACCGACCCTGCTCCCTAACCACCGGCAAGACCTTGCCTTTTTTTTTTTTTTTCCAACCACTTAGTGGTTAGCCTAAGCCAGAGGCAATACGTCTGAGGAATGCCTAATCATTAGGGCACTTCCCTCCGCCCTACAGATAAATCCCAAACCAAGAAATTCCCATACAGGAAAGAATGCCTCATCAGAGCAAGCAGCCCCACCCTTGCCACACACACACACCTGGAATCGGCAACTCCCATATCCACGCAGAGGGCCCCCCACACACTTAAAGGAGGTCAGCATTGCTCGCAGGGAGACCCCTCTCTTGGGGGTAATCCCTTAATTCATAAATAAACCCTCTCCCATTCCTGAGGAACCTCCCCCCAGTATTTCAAAGGAGGACCCGCTACATAATTCGCGGGGGTCAATACAAAATGAATATGTGGGGTACCTTGTTAAAGAAAAAAAAAGTATCACAAATGAGACAGTAGAGCATTAAACCAAGCCGTGGGGTCCCTCTTCTGCGACTGCACTGGTTGTTTGCCCAGGAAGCCTGCCCTGCTTCAGAGATAGATACCCTTTCAGTGAAGGGATTGGTCACCTCAGTCAGAATCAGTAAATCCTTCCCACCTGGGGTGGACCCCAATATCGTTATTCCAGAACAAACCTTAGGACAACCTCCGTACATTTGGAATCACTTCCCTTGGCTGGGGCAGAAGCTCCCCTCGTACCCCTCTAGCCGCTGGCTAGTTCTCGCAACCGCGCCCCAGCTCCACCTTCGGGGTGTGTGGGCCTCACCGCGTGCGGCCCATTGCCGGGGCAACCGACGCCACGAGTGGTGCATTGTGGTCTGCAACAAAATGCAGGGGAAAGATCCTCAAGGAACCATTGAGCCCATGGGCCAATGGGAGAATCCTAGGGGATGGGCCAAGCCAATAGGGATGTCCGGCGGGGGCGGGGCCGGCTGGAGTAGGGCGGAGCCGAGGCACTAGGCGGCGGCGGCTGGTGTGGGGCTCCTTAGATGCGCCACGGCTTCGGTAGCGACGGCTTCTCCCGCCGGGTCTGAGCCTCGCCAGCCCCTCCCCCAGGAGACCGTTGCAGTCGGCCAACCCTTGCTCCACTGTGAGAGACTTGGGTACACTGGGGGCATCACAACCTGGTTTCGTCCCCCGCTGGACTTCTCTCGTGGTTTTATCCGCGCGGCCCGCGCTCCCTGAGAAGTGGGGTGGAGGGCGTCATTCCGGGATGGCGTGGGGCGGGCGGAGGGGCCGGGGGAGCGGGCGCTTCGGAGACGCAGCGCACAACCCAACTCCTCACCCCTTGCCCGGGCCTCGTCCCCCAGGTAACCATGTGCGACAGAAAGGCGGTGATCAAAAATGCCGACATGTCCGAGGAGATGCAACAGGATTCGGTGGAGTGTGCTACTCAGGCGTTGGAGAAATATAACATAGAGAAGGACATTGCGGCCCATATTAAGAAGGTGAGGACGGGGCGCGGGCGGGGGGCTCGGGCCGATTACGCTCAGCTTGGGGGAGTCACGACTTAACGTAAATTCTCCCGGTTCATGCATCCCCAGAGCGCCTGACAGATCCTTGGGGGCACGGTACGCAGGGCAGCTCCGGTATAGAGGTTTCCAGAAAGAATGCAAATGAATTTTACGCTCTTCAGAAGACTAGAATCTCGGTGCCCCAAGTTTTTTTTATTATCCAGATCCGCGGGGGAAAGCGCCACCTAGCAACGGTTTCTAGGATCATGGAGCAGCGGTTCCCCCTTCTTCATGATTCCTGCGCGGAGGATCCATCTGCATGTTCCCGAGCGGGGAGCTGCGTGGGTGTTTCCAGCCGGGCAGGAGGGAGATCTTGCCAGCCTTCCATTGGGGAGTTCAGTCGGCAATTGAGAGAAAGTGGGTGGTAGTGGTGGTTGGGACCTGAGGTGGGGGCTTGGTAAATGGCAGTCTGTAGAAAGCTGGCAGGACTGCCAACTTCTCCAGCTATGTTTTCTGGAAGGAAAGGAAGCTGGCAGCCTAAGCCCTGGTAGAGTTCCAGTCGAGAATGGGAAGATGAAAGACTTAAGATGGAACAGAAATACCTTTTTTGACCAACGCAGCAGTGTGTTCTTCTAGCTTGTAAGAACGTTATTTCCCTTGATAGATCTTAAAGATGTTCACGCAGCCTACAGTATGAGAGTAGCCAAATTTTGTAACTTACCACAGACTTGTAAGAGTTTTATAGAGAAGGATTAGCTTTGGCCCCTGCCTATGGTCACCTAGTGAAGAAATTAACACAGGCATTCTAGATTCTAGTCTCCAGAGCCTTAGGGGGATGGAGAATAGGGGAAAATTGTTCCTGCAATTTGCTCCTTGTGGACCAGGTGGTAGATTATCAACAGGATAGATTGTGGAAAGGAGGGCTGTTGAAATTATAATTAATTAAGGGTAAAATCTGACTAGGTGGCTGTCAGGTTCTGCTTCAGGCATTCTTTTTGTAGGAGCAATGGAGTGCCAAGTATCTTGTCCCCTTAAATTCTGATCCACAGTGGTTTAGATGCTAATTGAGACTTTGTCCTTTTGGAAGTCTTTTGTTATCAGTGATACTGGAATGCAGTTAAAGAGAGATATAATGGGGTATTTTGGGCCAAATATTTACCATTTTCTTGGATTTTGGGGTGCATGACATACAGTAGAATAGTTTAGTTCTGTTTACACATACCGTGTTTCCCCGGAAATAAGACCTAGCCGGACGATCAGCTCTAATGCATCTTTTGGAGCAAAAATTAATATAAAACCCGGAATTAGATTAGATTAGATTAGACCCGGTCTTATATTACAGTAAAATAAGACCGAGTCTTACATTAATTTTTGCTCCAAAAGACGCATTAGAGCTGATTGTCCAACTAGGTCTTATTTCTGGGGAAACACGGTAACATTATAAACTAGAACTGTTGATGTCACCTGCTATCACTGAATAAGAATATTACAGAAATTATGAAGGTGGAATTACCGTGATAACAAAGCACCCCTGTCTTTGAGGCTGCCCTTTCTGCCTTTTACCTCCCCAGCCTCCCTTCCCAGCTTAGCTCAGACTGCAAGTATGTTTGCATTAATGCAGTATGTAGGCGACTTGGAGCAGGGAAACATTCTTTCATTCTAAGAATTTGCAGATGCTAATATTCCTCCATTCTGCCTCTACAGGCCCTCCTTATCCAGGGGCAAACTCGAACCTCTGGTTTAGCACTAAAATTCTAGTGTTTTCTCTCTCCCCCCCACCCCCCCAGGAGTTTGACAAGAAGTACAACCCCACCTGGCACTGCATCGTGGGGAGGAACTTCGGTAGTTACGTGACACATGAAACCAAACACTTCATCTACTTCTACCTGGGCCAAGTGGCCATTCTTCTGTTCAAATCTGGTTAGAAGCATGGACTGTGCTACACACCCAGTGATCCATCCAAAAACAAGGACTGCAGCCTAAATTCCAAATACCAGAGACTGAAATCTTCAGCTTTGCCTAAAGGAACACCTTGATCTTGAACCTTTGTGTTTTGTACAGGGCTTTCGCTGTACTCATTTGTTGTGGTTATAAAACAATTAGCAAAACAGCTTACATTTGTATTTATTTTCTATTCCATACCTCTCTGCCCCATGTTTTTTCTCAATCCATTCCTTTCCAAAAAAAAAATAAATCTGTTGAAGAAGTGTTAGTTATAATTTGTTCAAATAATCTAGAGTCGAAGATGGTCTATAGCTTCATCTTGTCTAGGTTAATGGGGGTCTTTGAACTAAGTTTCAGTGTTATATAGTACACTAGCCTATTCAGTACTTTTGAGCCTTTAATTCTCACCCATCTGCAACTGTTGTGCGTGGTAGAATAACACTCAGAAGTGCATGTCAGAAACATTTGGATTAAATCTTACTACTAATCTGATAAATACTATCTTTAAGTGCTCATTTTGTTAAAAGTTGTTGCTATGGAACGTTCTAGGCCTTAGGTTGCAGGTGGTGGTGATGAATGTGTAGTAGAACTCCCTTCTATAAGCTTTCTATGGCTGTAAAATGGAAATAAGCTGATAATAAGTTGGGCTAATGAGAAATTTGGGCTCTGGGCTATGCCACCTCTCCTGCGGGGCCTCAAAAGGATACTCTAAAGATGAAAGGTGGTTTTAAAAGGGAAAAAGTTTCTGAGCAGCAGCCCTCTGTGATTCTTCCCAAGTCTGCAAGAATTTAAATATGTAAGCCTGATGTGCTGTGCTTTAACTAGCTTTGGTCAGAAACCCAATTAACAAATGTGAATTGAAGCTTTCATTAAAAGACCCAATTAAAGCTGGATCGGTAACCTTCATTAAAGGTTTCCTGCTATCAATTTTAGGAAGACTTAAGTCTTTTAAGAAAAGCAAATATGGCAGACTTGGCTTTTGTAGGTAGAAAAATAGTCCCGAGTCTGAAACAATCCACACCCATCTTGGGGAGTTGTCCTGACTTTCTAGTTACTCTGCTCATTGTTCACATGAGGTAAGGCTTTTTGTTTTAGATCTTAAATCTGAGATACAATTAGGATTTCTGAAAACCCAGGCTACTGCTACACAGGAGGGGCTGATAGATTCTACTCCATCTTAAGAGCAGAGTTAGGTCTGTAACATTTTTGGAAGATTATTTTTGTTTACCAGAACTTAGGGTTTTAGTGAACTTGAACTGTGTTAAGACTGGGAAAGTTTCAGGGTAGAGGGGCAAAAAATTGTTTTCCTGTTTATTGTGGCAGAATGGGAGAAGAGTTTCTCATACTTTCTGCAGGAAAGCAGGATAAGGAGGTACTGTGGAACAGGAGACTGCAATTGGGGTGATTTAGGTTTGTATTTATATAAACAAGACTGAAAGTGTTCCCATAATACATCTTTTTTCTATCTCCCTTCCCTCTTTAGTGACCTGGCTATATTTCTATTTGAAGCCCAACAGCAATTTGGCCTTCAAAGCTGTATCCATCTTGTTCAGTTAACCCCACTTCCAAATAGTCTCCAGCAACAGACCCTAGAGCTGACTTAAGTCTCAAGCAGCTGGACATGGGGTGGGGGTGGGGGGTCTGGTTTGATTAGGTTCATCTGTATCTACTGCCAGGAAGTGGCAGGTTTTAACTATTTTTTAATTCAGATGTGAGAAAACCACGTTGTTGTGGAAATACTGTTTCCCTGAAAATAAGACCTAGCCAGACCATCAGCTCTAATGCGTCTTTTGGAGCAAAAATTATATAAGACCTGATCTTATATAAGACCTGGTATTATATTAATAAATATTATATAAGACCGGGTCTTACATTAATTTTTGCTCCAAAAGATGACGGTCCGGCTAGGTCTTATTTTTGGGGAAACACGGTAGGACTAGGTTGATGGTTTATGAAGTTCCTTCCAGTACCTGCTCCTTGTTAGTTTTAAAGGCTAATAGGTTGGCTGAATACAAAATGTAAGCTAAAGCTTTTCTAAGGTTTAGCATTTTATAAAATGCTCTTAGTTGCTGTTCATTGAGATAGTTGCATATTAGATAGCTGTATCTGGAAGCTTTTCAGTGACAGCAAGATCCAATGAGTGAAGGTACATAAATGACCCCTACTGTGCTGGGCCGAGAGGCAGCCTATCTGAAGCCTTTTCAAATAGCCCTGAACTAAGTTACCTGTAGTTAACAAACTGCCTGCCAACTCACAGCTTGATTCTGGCGATTTCTTAGCAAGCCTCCACAAAAACCTTAAGCTTTATCCACACTCAAAACATGGCCTCATTTTACATTCAGTTAAAATGTATTAAGGACACAAGAGCTCTGCCCAGCTCTGCCCCTGAGTACTGGAGGGGGTTAGGCTAGATAGTTTTCAAACTTTTTTTTTTTTGCTATAAAACCCTTTCTTCAAATGTATTCTGATGAAGCTCTCTATATAAAGACATGAAAGCAGGAACTTGGTGGTACATTTATTCTTTCAGTGAGGATTTGTTTTCATGACACCGAAGACGTGGTACTAAAGACACAATAGTGGCTTTTGGTAGAAGAGCACTGAATGAATGATGACAAATATATTTCCCTTACCCCTTGAAAAAAAAAATCACAAATACCATACAAATTGTAAACTGATTTAGTGGTTCAGTACATAATTCTAGTTGTGATCGTTAGCCCTCTGATTTGGGCCTTGGCTTTTGGCCCTCAAAGAGTCGTAAGCTGAAAGGTTGACTCAAGTTAGGAAGTTCTCTGGTTCAAATCATTAGGTTCAAATGACTCATTCCTCTGGAAGGCAGCACCAGCAGGGAAACTACAAACACTTCAACACTGAGTTTTAGTGCTGGTTTTATCTTAACCACACACTGCACAGCTGAGAAAAATTAGCAGGAATTGAGCAAAAAATACACAATACCTCGGGGAGAAGGCCTTGAAGCAGCTGCTAGTGAAAGCTGCAATACAGTGAGAACATCAGAACATGAGTCCAAGGCACATGTCCTTAAGAGGAGATGTTCTGTTGCTGGTCTCACTAGCCTGATTATCCTTCAGTTGCAGGCTTTTGACAGGATGTGACTGGTTCACGGTCCAGGATAGTAAAGGAGTTACAGTTTGAAGCCAGAATGAATGGCCACGATGCCCGATGTTAGACTTTCATAAGTCACCTTCTGAAAACCTGCATCTTCTATCATCTCCTTGAACTCCTCCTAAAACACAAAGGAAGATACAGCAAGGATCCGCCTGCATTTCAGCTTTAGGTCCTTTGTTGTAAGCTATAGAAGTTTTGTACCTGAGGTGGGAACTGTCGGATACTCTCTACAAGGTATTGGTAGGACTTCCAGTCTCCTGCGATGACCTCTCCCAGGACAGGAATGACCTGGAAGCTATAGAGATCATAAAGCCTAAGCAAAAAGGCAAAAGATTAAGATCAGAACATGCCAGCTGATAAGAAGCAAGATCTAAGCTTAGGCTCATAAACTCAAATTCCTACATATGGGGGTCAAGCAAGTACCTGAAATAAGTGAGTGGGCCAGCTGCCAGACAAGTAGGGAGCAGTGAGGATGTGGTGACAGGTACAGTTAGGAAGCATCATAAAAGTGGAGAAGGGGCAGTTACTACTCAGCTCTGACTACTGCCATGTGGGAATTGGCTTACCCAGGGTTGCCGTATATCTGATTTCCCACGTGTATGGAAATCCAGATTTTTTATGTAGACTTACTGATTTTTAAATATGGACATCCAAGTCAATTTTTTTTTTTTAACTTTTACTTATTTTAAGTGTGTTTTTCCAGGACCCATTAGCTCCAAGTCAAGTAGTTATTTCAATCTAGTTGTGGAGGGTGCAGCTCACAATGGCCCATGTGGGGATTGAACCGGCAACCTGTCGTTAAGAGGACTGCACTCTAACCAACTGAGCTAACCAGCTGTCCCCAAGTCAACGTCTTTTTTTTTTTTCCAAGTCAACTTCTTAAAATACCAGCAGTCAAACAAAGTATCTGTGGACTGACTAGAGCCTCTAGTTGCTGGTTTGAGACTCTTCTGACCTAGGGGTTGTCATTGAGAACTGGCTGACCTCTGAGGTGGCACTGTGCCTCAGGGAGTCTGGGACTCTGAACTATGAAGTTCATGCTCATAGCTTCCTGGCTACTTTCTATCCATTTGGGGATGGGAAACCCTTGGCTAGACAATGAGAATCAAGCCCTGTCAACAATGCCAACCTGGATACGAGGGGATTGTTCACTTGGCTGAACTCCAGACAGAGAAACCGTCCTCCTGGTTTCAGGACCCGATGGGCTTCCTGGAGAGCCTGAGTGAGAAAAGGAATAAGAAAATACACTCTTCAGCAGACCTCACTCAGTTCCCTGAGGCCGAGACAGCTTTAGCTTCTGTGAGCATTGTAAAAGTTATTTCCCACAG
The DNA here is from genome assembly GCF_036562045.2 of Rhinolophus sinicus. Taxonomy (NCBI): domain Eukaryota; kingdom Metazoa; phylum Chordata; class Mammalia; order Chiroptera; family Rhinolophidae; genus Rhinolophus; species Rhinolophus sinicus. Next base: position 26,490,814 of record NC_133765.1, on the reverse strand, counting down.
ATCCCTTGTTCCTTCTTAGTTGGGAAGCTGTAACAGCAGAAATAACCCTACAATATCCTCAATTTTATAGGCCGCCTGCTGCCCATGAAGAGGTTATTTGGAGTAATCTAAACCGACTTAAATTGGTACAACCCCCATGGAGGGCAATTTCTGAATTAACAAAATCACAATGGAAATTCCTTTGATCAAGCAATTTCACTTCAAGGAATCTATCTTACAGAAATGCTTCTGTGGAAGTGACATGTATATGGGTTATTCACTGCAGCACTATTCAAATAGCACAAGATTAGAAGCACTTTAACCATTAATGAGAGACTGGGTAAATTATGGAACATCTATACAAATGGAATCCATGCAGCTATTGATAAAAGGAAGAGCCAGTGTTCTTCACCGACATGGAAAAATCTCCATGATAATACTTTTGAGGGAAAAAAGCAATAGGAAAAATGTTTCATAAATAATATTTGCATAAGGAAAGAAAGAAAAAATAATAAATATATTTAATATGCACAAAACATCTTTGTACAGATACACAAGAAATTGGTGATTGAAGGAAGAAGAAGGAAGCACTGAATGACCGGGATGCAAGGGCAGGAGGAAGATTTTCACTGATATAACTTTTTGAACTTTGAATGTATTCGATTTTTTTTTTTTTATTAAAAGAAATAATAAACAGGCTACAGAAACAGGACAGGTCATAAAAACCAAGCTAAAGAGTATTGTAAAGAATGCCCCACCAAAAGCAGAATTGTCCCACCAAAAGCAGGAGCCTACATTACAGAAACGAAACTGGTGCCGTGCACATTGTCTTCAAATGCTTTGGACAGAATGTTAAAGTAGAAATAAAGAAGAGTCGCATCAGAACAAGAACTGAACATTCCCTTCTCTCTACAGAGGAATCGCAAATCTATTAGCTATCTTCTGCCAAAATAGTGTGTGACTGCCTTTTTCTGTGTCAACCTCAGAAATGCCTCTGCTCTGAAAGGGATCACATATATGGTGATGGAAGAACTGACTGGGTGGGGAACACACAATGTGATATATAGATGCTATATTACAGAATTATACACCTGAAACCTAAGTAACTTTACTGACAATTGTCACCCCAATAAACTTTAATTTAAAAAAAAAAAAAGAAATCCCTGTGATCTTCTGCAAACTCACAAGGTCAGATGGCTCCACAGTGGGAGGAAAGAGCAAAACTGACAATCTCAAAGATGTAAATTAAATATCAACCCAAGCAACAAAAGGCTCCTATGGGGATCTGCTGTATGGTTTTGGTCTTTCTCAATTTTGTGACTAGGAATATTGGCAACTTAAAGGATTAAGGCCCCTGCACCTCAATCTTTCCACTCAAGAGCCAAGCCCAGAGAAGAATCTCCCTCCTTCATTCACTCCAGCGGTGAATGAGCCACTCCAGGAGAACTCGTATCCTGAGATTCACACAAGCTGAGGATGCAGCCATTCGTACCCGGTCGATGTGTGTGACATTCCGGATCCCAAAGGCGATGGTATAAACATCAAACTTGTCTTCATCAAAGGGCAGTTCTTCAGCATCTCCCAACACCCAAGCAAGTCCTGAAAGAGAAAATTGGTTTTCCTCTCAGCCTGGGTGGCTGTCCCTTCTGCACCCAGCAAATTACCAAATCTGAGGAGCAGGTCATGGGAACCCCTGAATTTGTAGTCAGCCAGGCAGAAGTGGGGAGGGCCTGGACACCCATTTGCAGCTGGCTTGTGAGGTGGGGTCAGTCTTGTGGGGTATTCTAAGTACAGAATTTAGCATTGTTATATTAGTTATTTTTTAAAAAAACTTTTTTGTTGTATTAGTTCTATTGGAGTCATAGAGAATCAAAGTGTCTAGACCCCAAGTCTGGTCATGAATTCAGAAAACACCCAAGGGAGTCCCCTATCAGCGTGGTTAGGTCCTCTAGGATCTGGATTCAGCTTTAACATTAATCAATTTGCAGCAAAGTAAGACATATGATATTGAAGGAAGGCTCTATAGAGGAAGACAAATGAAAACCTTTCTGGAAGACAAACGAGCAGTATTTAACAAGAACCTTCAAAATAAGCATACCCTTAGACCCAGCTCTTTTGATTTTTAGGAGGAAATTGATGACATCATCATAGCTACTGCTTACTGAGCCCTTGATGGCAGGGTTTGTGTTATTAATATCACTTTACAGTACTGCCCCCTTATGCGAGGTTTCGCTTTTATCTGAGGTTGACTCCTACCTATGGTCAACTGTGTTCTGCAAACATTAAATGGAAAATTCCAGAAATAAACAATTCACAGGTTTTAAATTTTGCATGATGAAATCGTACTCTGTCTCGCTCTGTCCCGCTGTCCCGCCTCTGACTTGAATCATCCTTTTGTCCAGAATCTCTGTATACACTCTCTGCTTGTTAGTCACTCAGTAGCCATCTGGGGTATCGCAGTGCTTGTGTTCAAGTAATCCTTATTTTACTTAATAATGGCCCCAAAACCCAAGAGTAGTGATACTGGCAATTTGTCTATGCCAAAGAGGCGCCGTAAAGTGCTTCCTTTAAGTGAAAAGGTGAACGTCCTCCCCTTAATAGGGAAAGGAAAAAAAATTCGTGTGCTGACGTTGCTAAGATCTACGGTAAGAACGAATCTTCTATCTATGAAATTGTGAACAAGGAAAAAGAAATTCATGCTAGTTTTGCTATCATACCTCAAACAGCAAAAGTTATAGCCACAGTGCATGAGAAGTGCTTAGCTAAGATGGAAAAGGCATTACAGTTGTGAGTGGAAGACAAGAACAGAAAACATGCTCTGATTGACAGCCCCATGTTGCATCAGTAAGCTTTAAGCCTACAGGGAGACTTCAGGAAGGGACCCCTGAAACGAGTGACCACATTCACAGACTTTTATTACAGTATATTGTTTTAATTGTTCTATTTTATGTATTGTTAATCTCTTACTGTGCCTAATTTATAAATTAAACTTTATTATAGGTATGTATGTATAGGAAAAACATAGTGTATATAGGGTTCAGTACTATCCACGATTTCAGGCATCCACTGGGGGTCTTGGAACGTATCCCCCATGGATAAAGGGGGGCTACTGTACATACATCATCTTATCCTCATACTAACTCCATGAGATAGCGGTCACTATCATCCTCGTGTTTCAGGTGAGCAAAGTTGAGTATCAGAAAGGCTAACTAAGTCCAAGGTCACACAGATGGTTGAGAACTCAGGTAGTGTTATCTCAGAGCCTGTGTTTTTAACAGCTATGGTATAGTACCTCCTATTATGAGGTGGTTATTATTTTATCCATTTCAATATATTGAAATCTAGATAGTTAAAACACTTGTTCAAGGTTATATAGTAAGTAAAAAAAATGACAAATGCATGCAAAAATGTACACATCAGGACACAATGTTGTGCTATATATAAAAACAGGAAAAAAACGAAAGATCAGTTGGTTATGTAAATTGGTTATATGAATCATGAAACATCCATATGGGGAAATATAAAAATGATTTTAAGGAATTTTTAATGACATGGAAAAATCTTGTGATACAATGCTGAATTAAGGCAGGATATTAAATTGTATATACAGGATGTTCTTAATTTTATAAAAAGGAAACGATTAGGAGAAAGAAGGAAATCTTTTAATATATTGAAGGATATCTTTGGATGTTGGAATTTTGGGTAACATTTACTTTCTTCTCAATATTTTCCCCAAAATTTGAATTTAGAAATCCAAAATTTCTCTCATATCATTTTTAGAACACATCAAATAATCTTTCTAAAAATAATAATAATAGTCTTTCTAAGGCTGCTGCCCTCAGAACTTCCATTTGGGGAGGAAGTGAGACACATAAACATAAACAACCAGATAACAGTGCTACACATAAAAATGCCTTTACACATTAAACCTATTTTATTTTATTTTATTTTACTTTATTCTATTTTATTTTATTTAAGTGTGTTTTTCCAGGACCCATCAGCTCCAAGTCAAGCTGTTGTTTCACTCTAGTTGTGGAGGGCGCAGCTCACATTGGCCCATGTGGGGATCGAACCGGCAACTCTGGTGTTACGATCATCGTGCTCTAACGAGCTGAGCTAACCGGCCACCCCATTAACTTTTACATTAAGTAATTTCTAGGATCCTCCTACTTAGTTTCAATGATGTTTGCATGGTATTTTTTGCAAAGGCATTATTATTATTTATCAGTGGAGACTGATACAGCAAGGAGGAAAGATAAAGACAACTGTCCTAGGCGACACTTGATTCCTATGCAGGTGGATTTGTCTTGGCAGGGAGGAGAGCTTGAAGGGCAAGCCATACTACGGAACAGCTGCTTCCAGAACTGGAACGTTACCTATCATTTCTGTCTTTGTTCTCCATTCTTTATGGCTGAGCACCAGAGAGAAGGGAAACACGTTTTTCAGTAGGAGTAAGGAAACATAGTGCCTTTGTCTAACAACGCTAATGACTGTCTGCCTTCTGCTCAGTGTTGATGGTTAACAAAAGAGCCCTTCATTTTGGGGGCCCAGGGAGCTGTGGTTCATATAGGCAGCTCCTTCTGGGGATGGGAGGAGGAGGAGGAAGAATTGAGCTAAAATCACCCTAGACACTCCTGATGGGGCTGAGGGAGGGGGAGGAGAGAAGTGCTGATGCAGACCTGAGTGAGGGCCTGGGTTTTCTTTGCTGTCCACCACTGCCTCTCACAGTGGCTGCCTGCAGTGCTCGGCCTGCATGGGAGAGGGCAGTGCAGCACTCTGAAAAGCGGGCTCAATGTGGTGCAGCTGCCAAGATCATTACTTCTACTTGAAAACATTGGGAGTGGGGGGAAGCAGTATTTCCAAACGTTAAAAGAAACGGAAAGCCAAATGCAACATGTACATCTTTAAGCTAGGCCACAAATTGTCCGTTTTGAGGTTGCAGTGGGTTCCTGGAGATAGGCAGTCACTCTCCCAGCTGCTGTTGAGAGTGCTGTGGTAGAGAAGGTTTAGGAGAACAGTAAGTCCTCACTTAACATCATCGACAGGTTCTTGGAAACTGCGACTTTAAGCAAAACGGCATATAATGAAACCGATTTTATCCTAGGCTAATTGATATAAACAAGAATTAAGTTCCTATGGCATATTTCTCGTCACAAAAACATCACCAAACTTCTAAATGCAGACCCAAAACACTAATATTAAATATTGAAATAAATGTGAGCTATATGTATATTTAAGACAGATTAATAAAAGCAAGTCAGATGATGATTTTCCAACCCGATCGTTCCAGGTCAGCATTGCAGGTGGCTAGAGCCTCTCCCAGCAGCTCAGGGCGGGGAACCCACCCTGGACAGGACGCCCTTCCAGCACAGAGCACACTCACACACACCCACACTCACGCAGAGTGGGATAATTTATACACACCAATTCACCTCATATGCACAACCTTGGGATGTGGGAGGAAACCAGTCCCTGGAGAAAACCCACTCACACAGACAAAGGGAAGGACGTGCTAACTCCACGCAGACAGTGGGTGGAGCCCTGGCCGGGAATCAATTATTTTTTCTCATTAATGTTATAACAAAATGATGTTGAATCAAAAAAATGTTATTTGAGGACCTGCTATACTGGCTACGGGTGTTTCTTCACCTGTGTCAGTTGGGCCTTCTGAGAAACTAATGCTGAAATGGAGGTAGGAGTGCAAAAGTATTTTTGGGGGAGGGGGCGGACATTTGGGAAAGGTGAAAAGAAGAGGAAGCATGACTGCCTTGGGGAAAGCTGTTAGACCTTGATGCAGATCTGATAAAGCCTCAGCCTCCCAACAGGAAGCTCTGGGGCAAAGACTGTTAAAAGAATCCCACCTGGGAACTGTCCAGGCCCTAGTGGCCCTCTAGTTCTCAGCTATCAGCTGGGTGCTGCCAGGAAAGAGCCTGGCTAGAAAGCTGAGGCAGAGCCTGAAGGTGCTAAGAGCTGGAGGCTGTCAGCTACCTGCAATCCTATGGTTGAAGGGCACGTCCCTTCTTTAAGGGCAGCGCACTGGCTCAGCTTCCACATCAATCAAACCATCCTGGCACTGATAGGAGAATGGAATAGCTCAGGAATAGGACATTGTGGTCATCGGGGAGCTGCTGGAAATTAAAAGCAAAACCTCTGTCTCAGGGTCTAGGAGCTGAGATCTGAACATTCCGCTCCAATGTGGGATCTGCCATTTAAACTATGTTACTTGAATAAGATACTTAACCTCTTTGGGCTTGGGTCATCTCCCCTGTCACATAGGGCTGATAAACTAACTCCCTGGGTCGCTGAGATAATGTACGTAACAGCACAGACTGGATTCACCCGCACAAATTATCTTCAACTCCAACCTAGCTATACATTTTTGAAAACTGGATAATAAAGCATTTAAACATTTTCCATATTCCATTGTATTTTATAAACCTACACGCATTTCCTCCGTGTCTACTTTCTGTAGGACTTACCAGCCTTGTATCCTTGAGCGGAGGCTTTCTGCTTTCCGATCTTTAGCATCTCCTTGTTGATGTCACACACCATGACGTGGGAACCACCCAAGGAATCCTCTTCATTCTGGTACTTTTGGGCAATTTCTTCCCAGGATAAATTTTGCTGGGCCCTTACCTGCCTCTTCTGCTTTCCCCGATACTGTGCCTGAACATAATTAAGGAACCGGAATGCAATGTCACCTGTGGGAAGCCAACAGGAGGAAAGATGCAAACATAAACAAAAACAAAACCCATCATTTCCTAAACCCAAAAGGGGCAACAAAAGTACAGGAGCTGAAGCGAGTACGAAAATGAAGTTTGTACTCATCTCCACAGTAACTGATTTTTTTTTTTTAACAGCGATTCTAAGATTCTTTAAAGAACCTTTTTTAAAAATTGCATAAGTAATACATGGACACATTCTTGCTATAAAAGACTCAATACCTCAATATATAGAATAAAACATGAATGTCACATTCCCTGTCCACACCGTCTCCAGACATAAGAAGTGTTAGGAGCTTAGTGTGCAGCCTTCTAATCTTTTCCTAATGATTTTTATGACAGTAACAGAAGGGCATAGTTACAAGGAACAATCTATGCCCCATCACTTCACTCCCAGTTCAGTTCCCTAGAGACCATCTTGCCCTACTCTTTTAGTTGTTTCTTCTGTGGGTTACAGCTATTTCTTTACTTACCAAATTTATAATATATTCTACCCTCCCATCTCTGCACGCCCCTACCATCTCAATATATTCACATCACTTTTCATAGTTCCTCATAGATACCTTTGCAACCTAGAGTAATAAACTAATCAATATTTTATTCTTATTACATCAACTACAGATGGTATCTCTTAACTCCCCTTCGACCTTCCATCATGTGTATTTTTACTCTATCAAGATGTAACATTTTATTTGTTCTATAGCTATAATTAAGTCTTCTGTGCTTTACTGGTGGTTTGAGTCCAAAAGCTGAAAATCAAAAGTGTTTATATTATTGTGACCAGGTAAATACTGTTTGGGCAAAGCCAGTGCTTTTCAGGATCTCATTTCCTTTCTTATAATGCTGGTTCCTTATCTTTGTTTTCCCCACACTATTTATAAGAAATATATCCTTTTTTCCAGTCTCTCCATCAAATTAGGTATTCTCCAGCCACTTTTCTATATCTATGAAACAACTTAGAAACATAAATGAGGATCATATTATACACATTGTTACACAGCTTGTTTTCTTTTCTTCCCACTTAACATCTTGAGACATTTCCATCAGTATTTATAGGTTTTCCTCATTCTTTTAAATAGCTACATAGTATTTCATAGGGTGGATGTATCTTAATTTAAAGTCATTTATTTTGGGATAAATAGGTTATTTCTAATTTTTTACTATTATTAAAAATGATGCAGTGAGCATATTTATAGCTATATCTTTTTAAAAATGTCTCTTTAAATATATGGGGTTACTTTTTAATTACATTTTCTAAATGGGCAGTTGACGCTACTGGTTATGGTTCACTGGAGATGTAGGCAGCTCTGACTGAATCCCTTTGGTAGCTGTATCTGCGTGCAAGTTTTTTTTTTTTTTAGACTCAATCTCTAGAATTAGAATTGTGGGATCCTAGACTCTAAGCATTTTCTATTTTGTTAGAGTCTGCTAAATTGTCCTCCCCTGAGCAAGGTATCTTACTGCCTTCTGAACTTCCACTTGGGGAGAGGAGCACACCAACAAAGCCACATACACATGTTTCAAACATGGAGATTATTGTACTGTAATGTATTATACATTCTTCTGTTAGTATGCTTGATCACATTATTACTTTACACATTGCTCTAATGTAATTTAATATGGACATTAACCATGTAATGGTATCACCAAAATGCACTTTAGAAACCCATGACATTTTCCTCCCCAAATGCCTAGTGTGCACCAAGTAAAAAGGAGCATGCCTAAACAATTGAGCTTTTGATATTTGATGCTACAGTGTATTAAGCAGAAATGGCTGCCTCGAAAGCTTATGTAATAGGATAAAAGGCATCTTCCCCAGAGAAAGCGAGAAAGTGGGTTAAAGTTTAAACAGAAGGTAAAACAGTCTTTTAGATGGTGAAATGTCACTGGAGTAAAAAAGTGGTCTTTTTACTTTGTAACCCTGTATTGTACATTTTAGAAAAGTGACAAGCACAAAGCTGATATTCTGTGCTTTTGATTGACATTCATTTAAAAAGAAAAGAGTAAACCTTTCTTAGAAGTGTATCGATTTTCAACTACCAACTTCAGGCTAATGGGATGGTGAGCTTGTTCATTCCAACAAGAGACACTAATTTCTTTAAAAGATGTTCAATGGTACCTGAGGACACTAACAAAGTTAGGACATTACCTGTGCCGCCCGCAACATCAAGCAGCTGGGTCCCAGGAAATGGGCGCATTTTCCAGAGCAGCAAATCCTTCCAAATACGATGGATACCAAGACTCATCATATCATTCATTACATCATACTTCTTGGCCACACTTTCAAACACCTGATAGACTGACGGGGGAGAAACACAACACAATTAGGTTATTGACAAGATTAACTTGGGAAAATCCTAAATTAAAGAATAGGAAGCTTTAACTTCCCTCCTGAAGTTGCCTGTCTGTTGCAAGGTGAACCTAAGCCATGATGTTTGATGCCCAAATCTACATCTTAACATTATCTCTTTTTAGAAAGGCTTGTATTCATGTAAGAAATCAACCTATTTTCTACTGTCTTAGTTAGCTTTATCTAGGACCACTAATGCGGAATCATGCCATGCACATACTTGGTACTAAATATATTTCTGTTTCTTAGAGGATGGGGATGTGTGTTGAATTTTTCTAATGGTTATTATAATAAAGACAACAAAAATCCATTAGAAAGACACATGACTAATGGATGGAAAGGCCTCATCTCATCTCTGCCTGCATCACTGAGAAACAGAAGGAATTTACTATCCATGACACTTTAAGGCTGCCATGAAGCTGAATTTGGTAATGAAGGGGAGATGCTTTGAGTTCCTCAGACGAAATGTGCTGCATGCATTCAAAACATTACTCTCCTCTCCTGGATCAGCAGATTCTAGACCTCCTCTTTTCACTCCCTCTCCAATGCCTATTCTTAACCTTGGGTCTCCAAGCTTGCTTTTTTTCTTCTGAACATCTTTTGGGGGTATTGAGGGGCATTAAGGCTCAGCCCACTGCTGGTTTTGCATGGTTCCGATGTGCATAAATTTCAGTGGTTTAGTTCAATAAAACCAGTCCCCCAGCAGCAGCATTTAGATACAATGGTATATTAACTGCAACTGCACATAAAGTACAAACTTTGCTAGTTCTTCAGTCCACAAATCACTATATAAATAATAGACATGCATCATAATCAATAACCAGTCATGTCACTTCTTTCAGTTTGTAATTGGTTGGTCACTGTACATCAGTAATGTAGTTCACACACACACAGAACAAAGCATGTAGTTGTGTTACCTCCTTATCTCTCAGCTGTAAACACACGGGCATTTTACAAAACTAGATAATTGAAAGGGGAAATTGGCCAACAAAAACGAAAGTGCAGCAAAGAGATGAAAAGTAATAATGCTGGAAGTGAAATTTAAATAGATTGTCCATGGAGTTAGAGGAGAAACCGCTGACCATGGGACTGTTGATACTACACGAGAGATTCTAGATAGGCAGACAGAAGAACTTTGAGAAGATGAACTTATGGACGTAAATAAAGATGTGGTTGTGATGAAAAGTTTGAAGGTGTCCCAGGGGAAATAATACCAGCCAAAAATTTCACAGTAAAGAAATTCTTGGAGGTATTTCATGACATTGAAAGTGAAAGGATAAAATGTGAGAAGTTGATTGAAACTAAGAAAGGAGTATGACAATTTGCCAAGGCATAGAGACAATGCTCACTCCCTGTTGTAAATTATATGACAACAAGGTAGTAAACACTGTTTGAATTACTCTTGGTAAATTTTTACAGAGGAATAAAACAACTTAATTCCCAATATTTCTAATTTTTTATTAGAATTGTAATTTAACAAATTTTCAACTTAAATTAAAAATTCTAATTGACTTAAATGAAATGAAAATTAATTAAAAATTACAGTGTGCTAAAGAAATATTAACTTCACTATTTTTTCATGTCTCTATACATTTATAACTGACAGTAAGAATTTTTGATATTCAATAATTTTTAAAGGTCATGGAACAATGATAATTTTCCCCATTGTTTATTAAGATCATTGTGTATAATTTTAGCTTGCATAGTCATTTTTACCATCCTGCATCACTGTGTAAAGGGAAGACTCTGCCTGTACTTTAGTCTTGGGTCCCACATCTGAAAGCCTTATCTAGCTCAATTGATAACTCCTAACATGTTTGTCATTGTGTGAAATGTTGTTTATGTACTGTAAAACACAATACAGAAGTTATACATCACTATTTTGGAAGCAGTCCATCTGGATTCAAATGCCAGCTCTGTGACTTACTAGCAGAATTTCAGCCAAGTGGCTCTGTTTCAATGGTATCTTCATCTATAAAATCAGGCTAATAGTCCTATCTCATTGTATTTACAAGAATTAATGTAAAGTATTTTAAAAGGTTTCAGGCTCTCAATAAATGTTTACTATTGTTTTACTTGGCTCCACTTATTTCACTCGACAAGCAGTTATTAAACTCCTAAAGTTGCATCAGGCATTGAAGATATAGATATGAATGAGCCACTGTTCTAGCTTTCTGGGGATTAACACTGAAATAAGTGTTAATTTAAATTCAATATTCAAGAGTTACACAAGAGCTATGTATTTAATAAAGTTGGGGTGAGAGGTAATATAATGTTCTAGTTTTTAAGACGATGGAAAATTCCATTGCAGCCTCTTTTTCTTATTTCCTGAATGTCCATAGTTTAAGTGAAGGAACCTCTCAGAGCCACACCATAGCCATCTGTAAAATGGGCATAATATCTTCCTCATTATAAATGGTACAGTTGGAGTTTTAAAATAGTTCTTTTCCTTTCCCATGCCTGTGGCACAGTGCTGGACTCAAAGAAACTGCTCTATCTAATATCTAATATTTACTGAACACTTACGAAATGTCGGGCATTGTTCAAAATACTTTAATTTTAATGTATGAAGTGATCTAATCCTCACAAGAACTTTAAGAAAAAAGTTACTATTATTCCTATTTGGCAAATTTGGAAGCTGAGGCGAAGAGAAGGTACTTTCCTTCTTCTTTTTCATAAAAAATGACCAATGTCCTTAGCAAGAGATTAAGAACATGGGCTCTGTAGACTGACCAAAGTGGATTGGAATACTGACTGGTTCCATCACTCACTAGCTAGGTTAAATTGGGCAAGTTCTTGCTTAACTTTTAAGTCTCAATTTCCTTATGTGTAACATGGGGATAACAATATCCACTATCAAGAATTTTAAATGAGAATTGGAAATGTCTGCACAGTACCAGGTACATTATAAACGCTAAAGTGATGCTAAGCTATGCTGGGTCAGGCAGGGGTGTGGCGGCTCCTTAGATGTCAGGACTGCACAAGCTACAGCATCGAAGCTAACAGAACGTTAAGTCAGCCCTTAGTTGGGCAGAAGAAACTAGATTGCAGACGGTTAGATCCCTCCATCCGCCCTCTCGCCCCTTTCACCTTTGCCCCCCTTCTCCTCCTCCGACACAGTCTCAAACCCGAAGTGCGTTTCCGTTGCCCGCTTCTGTTGGGACAAGAGCCGCGCACCTAGCGGGCACCCAGGCCAGCAGCTACGAAACCCAGGGAGCCGGCAGCCCGGCATCAACCGCGACCACCCACGGTCGCAGTAGCCCCATAGAGCGAAACTCCTGGGGGCCGCCATGTTGACAGGTGACAGCAACCCGACGGTACGTCTCATTGCATCACTAGACGATCGACGGCGGCCGGCCGGAGACATTATTAGCTGAACGCGTCCTGAAACCTGACATTAGGGAGTTATGCATGATCTCTGGGATCCAGAGGCTGCTTAGTCCTCCAGTACCCGAAGTCTTTTCTCTCTTCCTATACCGAATATAGAATTCACCAGGAGTGAGCGTACTTTAGGGAGAGCCGCCAATCACCTCTCAACTCTTGTTTTCTGGTGAAAAAGTGGGGAACTGAGGTACAGTGTGGTAAAAGGCTAAGATTACGGGGTCAATTCTCCCAAACTTTGGTGTGCGTAAGAATCGACTGGTTTGATCTTTAAAATGCAGATTCTTGGGCCCCAAATACTACAGCTTTTGAATCATTAAATCTGGTATGGGTGCTGGGAATCTTTATTTGACCAAACTTTTCTTTGAAACTCAATAAGGAAACAACTACGTTCCCAAACAGCTAAATATGCAGGTCCAAAAATGAAGGTTTTTTGTTTTAACTGCCACACTCGCTGCGAAGCCCATTCATCTCCTTCAGCATCCCAGAGATTATGCACATGTTCTGCTTATCTATGTTATAAAGTGGCAAAAACGCTGCACCCCTGACATCACAGGACAGTTGCCTATAAAACTAGACTTCGGAGGCTGAGCCCCAGCTTCCCTTTCTTACAGGTCGTCATCCTTGTCCAGGAGAGCCGTTGTCTGAGCACCCTCTAGGTCGTGCTCATATTGTGCTGCCAAAGCCGGATCCATGACAGCCTCTGGTGGGGCAAGAGCAGGCATGGCAACAAACTCCACGTTAGGGTCTCCGATGAGTTTTCTAGCACGCCAGAGGAAGGGCTTTTCAAAGTTGTGGTTACTTTTGGCAGAATTGTCATAGTGCTGAAGATTCTTCTTTCAGTGGGAGACAATTTTGTTTTCACTTTCTTGTCCTTAATACCCACTCTGTTGCCACATAACAGGATGGGGCTGTTTTCACATACTTGTGCCAGATCTCTATGCCAGTTAAGCACATTCTTATAAGCAACTCTTGAAGTTACATAAAATATTATGACATAGTGGACTTGGATGTAATAGCCATCTCTCGGTCTACCAAATTTCTCCTGACAAGCTGTATCCCATACATGGAACTTAATAGGTCCTCTGTTGGTATGGGACACAAGGGGATGGACCTCAACATCCAAGGTAGCTACGTACTTCTTCTAAAAGTCACCAGTCAGATGACGTTTCACAGATGTAGATTTTTCAGTTCCACCGTCACCAACCAATATAAATTTGAACTGAATTTGGGGTTCTCCTTGGGCAGCCATCGTGATGTTACTTCCAGAAGTGTCTCCAGGCCCATCTTTCTGGTGATTCCGATGCAAGGAATTTGCAAACCATTCTTGAGAAACATAGGCTAGATTACTCAGAAAAACAAACATAGGAGACTGTTCTTTGGCCTTTCCATTTTATGAATCTAGGAGTACCTAAATGGGAAAGAAAGCTCTGGTATCGGTTTAGGAAGTCAGAACCAATCACCACTCACCTTCCCTCTCCTGCTGTCACACAGCTGCATTTCTAGCTCCAGTTGGCATAGCATGGGTATTTTACTTCAACCCCAGATTTTCCTCTTTGTTTTTTATGGAAAGGGTAATGTAGAGCATCTTGCACAAAAGAGGATGAGGGTGGTGCGTTTTGCTGGGATTTCTGTATGTTTCTGCTTTGATTCTCTTTAAATGTATGTTTCCTGTAAATATTTTACAAGGAGAAAGTGCTAAAGATGCTAAAAACTATTTGAAAAATGAGATATCTCTTTCTAGTTTAATGTAGCCTACCACTTTCTTTTGGGAGAACTACACTGGGCTTTCTCTCTTTGCCATTTATTTATTTATTTTTAATTTTTCAATTACAGTCAACATTCAATATTATTTTATATTAGTTTCAGGTGTACAGCATAGTGGTTAGACATTTATATAATTGCCTTTTTTATTTTTAAGAGTGAAAGGAAGGATTCATCTGTGTAATCAGAGTTCCCACATCTTTGTTAAAGGAAATAAAAATTCATCAAGGAATCTTAGTATATCTTCCAAATCTAGTCATATATAAAAATGGACCTTAGGATTTGGGGCTGTTCCTTCTAAACATCAAATTAAGTTTCCAGACTAAAATTATGTAGCTCTTCTCTCATTTCAATATGATCTGTTGGGGAAAAAACTGGAAAAGGTAAAGCAAGATAAGGACTGATGAAGGGCATTTTATGGAAATTAAAAAATATGAGATTAATATCTAATTTCCTTTATCCCAGTTAAAACTGTTAATTTCAAGAAATTGATTGGCATATATATTTATTAATGTTTTGTATAACATGTGATAATTAATAGGAACCAATTCATGACTTGGATTTTCTGGAAAGATTTCAGTTGAGGAATGGGAACAAGATTATAACAGCTTTCCAATCACCACCAACTTCAATTTCCTTGGCTGTTATATTCAGCTTCCTCTGCTGGGCCTTGAGGTTCGAGTTTATTTCCAGCTCAAGAGGAGCCTGGGAAATGCCAGACTCCTACTCCTCTGGCTTCTTGCCAGTGGGCTTCATGATCTTTGGGCTGAAACTGAACATGGCTTTCTCCTTGGTGAGCATCAGCCTAGCCACAGTAGTTTCTTATTTGCTTAACTAACTCAGGAAATTATATAATAAAAAGCCTCAATCTTAATGTATTTTGGCATTCCTTGTGCTCAGCACAGTGCCTGGCTTAGGCTTCTAACTAGCTAAGGTTACTCTGAGAAGAATTATTTGTTCATCTCTTTAACAGTGAGTGTATGCAATCCATTGAATTTCAAACTGCTACGGTTGGAGGGCATCATTTATAATTTTCCAAAGTACAGGTGAATGTGATGTGATTCCAAAAATACCTATGTGATTTTCTAAGTTTTAGTATCTACATTTGTAAAATGGAGAGCTAATCTCATAGGTAGTTGAGAACATCACTTATTAGCTATGTGATCATGGATAAATAATCTAAGCTTTTTTTTTTTTAGTTTCAGGTGTACAAAACAATATAATGATTAGACATTTACACCCCTTACAAACTGATAACTCCCCCAAGTCTACTACCCCTCTGACATTGTACATAGCTATTACAATACCATTGACTATATTCCCTATGCTGTACTTTACATCCTGTGACTATATATGTATATATATGTGTATATATATAACGAGGCGTGCCAAAAAATGTGTACAAGTGGACACTTTGGTCAACGTTGCTCAAGCAGTAGTTGTAATCAGAAGTGTCTGGACGCTCATAGTAACCACTTTGAGTACCTCTTGTAATTGCAGAAGTCAACGTGACTTGTATTCATCTTTTGTTATTGATATATATTACAATTTTAATACAGTTTTCCTTTCTTAAAACGCGTATACATATTTTTGGCACCCTCTGTATATAATTATAGCTGACATTCAACATTGTTCTACATAAGCTTTAGGTGTACAGCACAGTGGTTAGGCATCTACACAATCTATGAAGTGATCTTCCCCGATAGGTCCAGTACCCATCTGACACCCTACATAATGTTTACAACATTATTGATTATATTTCTCATACTGTATTTCACATCTCTGTGACTATTCTGTGACTACCAATTTGTGCTTTCTAATCCCTTCACCTTCTCCTCATCCCCCAACCCCCCTCCCATCTAGCAACAATCAGTTTTTTTCTCTGTATCTATTTTTGTTTGCTCGTTTATTCTGTTCTGTAGATTCCACATATAAGTGAGATTATATGGTATTTGTCTTTCTTAGTGTGACTCATTTTACTTAGCATAATATCTTCTAGGTCCATCCATGTTGTTACAAATGGTAAAATTTCATTCTTCTCTATGGCAGAGTAATACTCCATTGTGTAAATGTACCACAATTTCTTTATCCAATTGTCTGCTGATGGGCATTTCAGTTGTTTCCATATCTTGGCTATTGTGAATAGCGCTGCAGTAAACATAGGGGTGCATATATTTTTTTGAATTAGTGTTTTGGATTTCTTTGGGTAAACACCCAGGAGTGGAATTGCTGGGTCATAAGGTAGTTCTCTTTTTAATTTTTTGAGGAAACTCCATACTGTGTTTCATAGTGGCTGCACCAATTTGCAATTCTACCAACAGTGCACAAGTGTTTCCTTTTCTCCACATCCTCACCAACACTTATTCTTTGTTGATTTATTGATGACAGCTATTCTGAAAGGAGTGAGGTGATATCTCATTGTGGTTTTTATTTGCATTTCTTTGATGATTAGTGACACTGAGCATCTTTTCATACGTCTATTGGCCATCTGCATATCCTCTTTGGAGAAATGTCTATTCATGTCCTCTTTCTATTTTTTAATTGGATTGCTTGTTTGATCTAAGCTTTTTAAGCCTATTTCCTTGTCTTTAAATTTGAGTTATTGTGAGGATTGTGATAATCCATATAAACTGCACAGCACAGTGTCTGCTGGTGATAACCACTGAATGATGACTATTATAATTAAATACTAACAATGGCTTATATTAACAAATAACTTAACAATGAAATGAAGTATTGTATGAGGAAGTGCTGTAAAGTGATATTAAATGTAAGGTTTTACCATTATTGTTGCTATTATTATTACAGGAGATAGAATAAGAGCCATAAATAAATTGATATCAATATTAGTATAAGAACTATAAGTTAAACAGTGAGTCAATAAAAAATTTCACAGGTATTCCAATGTTTGGATGTGTTATTAGCAGTGTATATTATTACACAGTACATATTATTAGCGTTCTAAAACCTGACTACAAATCCCATTATCCTGAACAGCCTCTCCAACACTGAGAAAAACAAATCACTGGACCCGGATGAAGGAGAAAACCACATTTCCCAGAGTGCCTCACTTCAGCATCTCCACTATATATAGTCCATCCGGGTTCTTCGAGATGCTGTTTGGCGACTCGTCGCCATTCCCAGAGCAGCTCGGCCTCGGCCCAGAGGCGAGTGTCAGTCGCTGTGTCGGAGACACCGGTCCCCGACACCAAGAGAGCCAGCCCTCTCCCCTGCCCCGCGGCGGGAGAGCGTGTCCGGCCGGCCGGCGGGGCTCGCGCACCCTCCCCTCGCCTCCCCGTCCCCCGCAGCCTCCGCCCCGCCAGGCCCGGCCCGGACCTCCGAGCCCCGGCCTCCTCCTCCTCCTCGGTCACCGCCGCCACTGGGCTCGACAGCCCCGTCTGCCGCTTCTCCTTTCATTTTGAGAAGCCGAGTAAGGAAACAGGGAAAAAATGTCGCCATGAAGGCCGAGAACCGCTGCCGCCGCCGACCCCCGCCGGCCCCGAACGCCATGAGCCTGGGTCCTTGCAGCGCCCGCTCCGCTCCGACCGCCGCCGCCGCCGAGGCCCCCGTTGATGCCGCAGAGCTCCCCCAACGCCGCCGCCACCGCCTCCGACATGGACAAGAACAGCGGCCCCAGCAGCTCCTCCGCCTCTTCGGGCAGCAGCAAAGGGCAACAGCCGCCCCGCTCCGCCTCGGCGGGGCCTGCCGGCGAGTCTAAACCCAAGAGCGGTAAGGGCGGGCTCCTATGGCGGTGGGCGGGGGTTGGGGGGCAACTGCCCCTCAGGCTGGAGCGGATCCTTGCTTTGGTGTCTGCTGGGTCACACCCCGGGACACGCTCCGCTTTCTACCATGGTTCCTACCTTTCTGCCCTTTTCCATGGCTCCCATTACTTACAAGGAACACTTTAATGAGCCCTGTACCGTGTGGTTTACGTGTATCCTTGCATTCATACTCGCAACAGCTCGTGAAATAGGTGCTATTCTTATTCCCATTTTGCGGATGAGGAAACAGGTTCCGAGAGGTAAGGTTGTCCACCCAGTAGGTGCCTCACAGGAGGCTTTAAGACCTGGTTGGCCTGACTCATCAGTCCCGCTCCTAAAACCACTAAGTTGTTCTACCCTTGAATGTTGAATTAGCATTGGATAGTGTTCAAGTTTAAACAGAGGAGGGTGGGGCAAGGACTTTTCAAACTCAAAGCTCGTATTTAATAACCTGGCCCCTGAGCCATCCTCCCTCTGTTGAAGAGGGCTTGTCCTTGAATGGCTTTGTTTGGTGTGGAGCAGTTTAAGAGCACAGGCTCTGGATTGAGTCTTTAGGTTTGCCAGACTTTGAGTGAGTGTCTGAATTTCCTTACCTGTAACGGTGGAGGTAACGAGAATTAAATTAACTTAAAAAACATGAACCTGAGGATTTAGGAGAGGACGTGACACCTATTATGCACCAAATACACATCGTGCCTCTTTCCGTGTTAGGCTCCAGTAGTGTCCTTTTACAGGGAAGATTTTGTCATTTTTGTAGTCATGCTTCTCAATATTATGACCATCATGATAATAATAGCTACCGTTTATGGAGGGTTTACCATGTGCCAGGTCCTGGGCTAGGCGCTATCCTCTGTTATGGATACTCCAGTTACTAACCTGTCCAGCAAGGTGGAATTGTTTATCTAAAGAAGGAAAAAGTTGAGAGGCCAGGAGTTTAGGAGTTGGCTGAGTCTGGAGTCGCAATCTCTTGTAATCTCTGCTCTTTTGTATTGTGATTATATTAACAGTGGTAGGAAGGTGTTTTCGGTGGGAGTGGGGAAGTGTGTCAGAGAGGGGAACATTTGGAGTCCCCACATGTGGAGGTCCAGTTGTTTAAAAACTCTTTGAGGCTGACTTAGAAACAAAAAGGAAAAACTGTAAGGCTTACTTGAGTTGAGAGTTTATCTGCTGGATATAGCGCACTTGTTTACCTGGTGTGCCAAGTACTTGTCGAGATTGGTTATGAAACTCAGGTGGAGACCAGTTGTCTCGATAATAAATGAATGCTTTCAATGTCCAGGCCGGGATTAGTGTGGACTCTTCAGGCCACGTCAGGCAGTATTATGTAGACTAATTTTGGGGTTTTGCACATGTGTAGCTTTATCACAGATCCCTCTAGAGATAGAGGGTAGCTACTCCTGGCTAGTGTTGGGACTGGTTTAGAGAGGTTAGAATATTTCTCAGTGTAGTTAATAAATTACTTTTGTACACTATTCCCTGATGTACAATTAAGGGTTTTGGTTTTCCAGCTATCCGAATTTTCAACTAATTTTTCTGGGGCTCTTGTTCAAATCACTAACATACTGTTATGAGTCAGCTGCAATAAATGTCTTAAGTTTATTCTTTAGTGAAGCAACAGTTGAAAGTTTTCAACAACCGAAACAAAATAAAACTGAGGTATTTAAGGCATTTTACTCATATTGTCCCTCACTTGGGATGTGTTGATTAGTGGAATTAACTCTGATTCCCAAGCAGGATGATACAGAATTCTGTTGTAGTTTGACCAAAGCAAACATTTGTCAGTGTTAATGTATCAAACAGACTTGTACAGAATAATTATTAATTGTTGGGTTCATTCTGATTAAAGTGATTTCTGTTTGTTTTTTTAAACAGTTAAATACTTATAAAGCACTTTTAAAACACTTGTTCACCTTAATTGAAAGCTTTTGAGGAAGAAAATTTTAAAAGGGAATTTTTGCTAAGTTTTATGAAATACACAAGTGTGCCCTCTGGTGTCATTAGTTATTGTTTAATATATTTGTTAGAAAACGTGACCATGTTTGCCATTGCCAGTGCCTACTTTTCTGACTACTGCTATGTATTTACCCTTAGCAAAAGGGACGGTTTGTAGCTAAGTAAAGAGTCCTTCATCTATAGTCCACTGCTTGCATTAAGGAACAAATTCAAAGGTATAATAGAAACAGATTAAAAATGAAATAGGAAACACTGGATATTGGCTAATTTTTAAGATGAAGTGAAGGGTAGCGTACTCTTATGCTGCCTTCAGAGCATTACAGACCAGTGCTGCCATAAATAACTTACTCAGTACCTCTTATACAGTGACTTCTAGATGGTTGCTCTAACAAAAGGGTGGACTCAAATTCAACAGAATTCCATAAAAAGGTTTCTGAA
This sequence comes from Rhinolophus sinicus, assembly GCF_036562045.2. NCBI lineage: Eukaryota > Metazoa > Chordata > Mammalia > Chiroptera > Rhinolophidae > Rhinolophus > Rhinolophus sinicus. The sequence goes on along the minus strand of NC_133765.1, from coordinate 26,470,466 downwards.
ATATTTCAAAATTTGACTCAACACTTGATGTATTTGATTCTGCTGGAAGTTGTTGAAAGGACCTCTTGAGTTTCGGAGTACTGAATTGAAGGAAGAATAGGAAGGGTAAGGTGAAAGAAAAGACATAACTTGGCCTTTCTTTCGTCAAAAGTAACAAGAACAAGAGTTCTGCAATTTTTAAATATTTAATTTCTTTTCCCATTTCCTTTCCCTACCTCATATGAGGAAAGAACTTCTGTAATTTCTGTTCTCTAAACCATGTGTGTAATACATGGTTATTTGTTTCCTAGCTACGTGATTAATATACTTGAGTCTTTGATCCTGTGGCTGGCTTAAGTTTGCCCTTCATGCACACAAGAAATAGGTAAATTTGGCTTCTGGGGTTTATTTGATTCTTCCAGCCAGAGTGACATACCATGGTTTGTTTGCCTTGGCTGATTGCTTCAAACATTCACATACATTCCTTTTCTTGGACATATTCCGTACAGCTTTGTTTTTGTAGGGTTAAGATGCACTTCTAAGAATATCAGTGAATACAGTGAATATCCCAGGAACATAGCCTGGAGGAGAGAGGTGGGATAGGGTTTGGGAAAGTCTAGAAAGAGTAAAAAGAGGCAAGAGGACGCTAGGCAGTTTATGGGCAAACAATGGACCTTGGCCTGGAACCAGTCTCTTGCCTCATCCCCTAGGGTGGGGAATGGTACTGCCATGGAGGTTAAGAGAAGGTCAGGTATGAAGAAACAGTTATTTTGAGGTTGGTGGTGTGAAGCACCGTCCTGACACTCTTCCTCTTATTCCAGTACCAGAAGCCAGCTTACTAGTGGTAATCTGCCTTGAAGAATGCCTCTGAGCTGTAAATGGACCTGGAGGTTCTAGTGGTTTTGAAAATTGAGGTGACTTGAAGCCTTCCGTAAAAACCGCTTACAGAAGTTAAAAGAATTCCAGGCCTGTTGGCTAGAGTCCTTGGTTTATATGGCTTTGTTGGAAGTTGGTGGCTGCTCTTGACTAGAATGAATTAGATTTATTAATAATAAGCTTTCAAATAATAACAGCAACTATGTGCCAGCCACTGTGGTAAGCATTTTACAGAGGTTTTCTCTTAATCCTCATGATCCTGTGAGGTGGGGGGTAGAGGATTAGTCCTATTTTACAGACAAGAAAATTGAGGCTTAGGGGGGTTAGAGTGATTTATTCAAGTGAATTCTTAAGAAGTCTTAGGCAATATTTATAAATACATTTTGTATAAATTCATTTATCATGAAGGTAACTTGCTGGCACATCCATCGTTCCTGATACCGCCTCTCTCTTCCTTTCATTCAGAATTACTCATTTCAGCAGGATTCCATTTGTTGTCAGTTGATTCTGTAGTAAGGCCATATAATGCCCCTCCGGAGGTGCTTGTCAACCACTCTGGACGATGGGTAAGCAGCTTGCTTGTGATTACAGCGTGAATCAGCAGCAGAAACTTCCTGGCTGGTCTTCTGACATCTAGGCTGTGCCACCTGTCAGCACTAGAGCTAGACATGTTGAAGATACCAAATGATTTAGCTGAAAAATTTATGGCCTTTAATTTGGTAATGGAGGCAAGAGACTGAGGTATGCTTACTGTTACTTGGTAGAGATCTTTTTACTAGGGGAATGTGAAGTAACTGAGACATTGGGTTAAGTTTTCAAGTCTCTTGTGGATTCTGGGATCCTGCATTCTGGTTTTGAGCCATTTAACTAATGGTCTTGTCCCTTTTGGAATGTGTCTTGATAGTAGTTCTTGGCAGTTAGTTGTCAGCTCTGGCTGTGCATTAGACTCTCCTGAGGACCTTTTTAAAAAATAGGTCGCTAGGGAAGTGTAGGGCCCTTCCCTAACGATTCTTTCTGATTCTTTAGGTTTGGGTTGGGCCCTTGGGCCCTGACATCCATAGCTTTAAAAGTCTCTGCGAGTGATTCTGTTGTGCAACCAGAATTGAGAACCACCACTTTGAAATGTAAAACTTTCAATATAGAGTATGTTTCTCCCAAAAATTTAACTTGACTTTTTTTGTTTAAAATAGATCATCTCACTGCTATCTCCTATGAAAAAAGGAGGACAAATTCTACCCTTAGGTTATTTACATGTATGTCCTGGTAAGTTGTCTGTAGAACATTTCAAAAACAGTACTGTGAATTTTATCCCTGTGTCCCAGGCCTGACTGTGCCTTCAGTCTTTAGCTGCCTGTTGCCTGGGTCTAGAGATAAGAGCCAGCTCTCACTTTAGATGTCTGACTTCATACTTTTAGGTAAGTGGAAGACAAGATAAGGGAGTTGATTTTAGCAACTGAAATCATAAATCCATATGTGGTCAGTTGTTGTAATCTGTTTTAGAAATAGTTCTCTGTCCACCAGAGAGCATTATGAAACTGTTTCCTTGTCAGTGTGGTAATAAGTGACTACATGAAAAAACCATCCTGCTGTGTGCCAGCTTACTTTCTTTTTGAGCCTTGAAGTGTATAATCTGGCTTTAGTTAAATCACTGCAAATTATTAGGTGTTTGTTTCGAAAGCAGCAGAGTCAAGCAGGACCATCTTAAACAGTCTTAGGTAATGAGGTTTGAGGAGTACATGTTTTTTGTGTATACCTCTATGAGACCTCATTTATTCTCATGGTAAAGTTAGCTGGGGCCTGTATCACTCTGAATTTTCTATTTATTTGAAATCATGTAAATGAATTCCATGGGTTGAGGGCAAAGCAAAATTTGTATGAGATCTAAACTTCACTCTCTAATTGTTACACTGCCATATTTGACAGTAACTTGCTAACTGAAATAGGTAAAAGTATTTCATAAATTCTAACTTCAGATTAAATTCTAGCCACTTTCCCTAACGGGTTTAAAGGTAACTGGTATGGAGTGAGCTTAGCCTGGCAGTGTTTCTGTGACCATCTGTTCTCTGTTTACATCGCTAACATCTCACATGACTATTAGCTTGTTTCCTAGGTCATAGTTTGGTCAGGTTTGGACAGGATGGCATACTTCTCATTTATCCCATGTTGTTGTCAAACTGAGTGCTGTCAAAATTTAGACTCTCGTTTGTCAGCTCACGTTTCCTTTTCTCTGAAGATGTGCTTACACCTTGGATTTATTTAGTCTGCTGTAAAATAAGCTAGTCATCCTACTTGTCTAGAAATAATTTTTTCTAGGTATTGATAGTTTTAAAAATTACTGAAATAATAATATACTGAAATCAGAATCTTGGAAGGTGAGGCCTGAACACAGGAATCCCTTAAAAGCTCATCTGGGTGATTTCTGTGAACTAGTAAAAGTGGATAGTTCTTTTCCCAAAGGTAACTGTCATTAACAGTCTGCTGTGTTGCCTTTCTGGACATCTTTCTTTCTTTCTTTTTTTTAAAAGATTTTATTGGGGAAGGGAAACAGGACTTTATTGGGGAACAGTGTGTACTTCCAGGACTTGGTTTCCAAGTCAATTTGTTGTCCTTTCAATCTTTGTTGTGGAGGGTGCAGCTCAGCTCCAGGTCCAGTTGCCATTGTTAGTTGCAGGGGGCACAGCCCACCATCCCTTATGGGAGTTGCACCGGCAACCTTGTGGTTGAGGGGATGCGCTCCAACCAACTGAGCCATCCGGGAGCTCAGCGGCAGCTCAGCTCAAGGTGCCGTGTTCAATCTTAGTTGCAGGGAGCAGAGAGCCCACCATCTCTTGCGGGAGTCAAGGAGTCAAACCGGCAATCTTGTGGTTGAGAGCTCACTGGCCCATGTGGGAATCGAACCGGCAGCCTTTGGCGTTAGGAGCACAGAGCTCCAACTGCCTGAGCCACTGGGCCAGCCCCTGACATATTTCTATTACATATTTTTAACATAAACAGTATTAAACTATATATTTTGGGGGGAAAACTTCGTAGTTTCTGATGCTCATGCTGAAAACCTCTACTCCCTTAAAGTTTGAGGGTTAGCCTAATGAATTTCTTCGTCAAAAATCCAACTTCCGTTTTCTCTTAAGTTTTTGCTTTTAAAGCCATTAAATTAGTATGCAAGATTTGATTTGGTCAGATTTCCATGTTGAAATAAGACAACATGGAGTGAGCAAAAGGACAAGAATGGTACATTAGTCTTTTTTTGTCTAAAGATCGGGGACTTCTTTTACCTTATTTAGCTGTGTATGGTTCTCACACAGGTTTTGTTTTGCCTTTTTTTGTTTAAAGCTGATAAACCCTGGCGCAGGTTAAGTATGTCTGGTCAGGGCTCTTTGTTCAATTTGGGACAAAATAATCAATGCAGTTCAGTTCCCCAGCAGAAAAAATGGGGCAGAGAACAAACTGTTTACACAAAATACAAATGGTCAGCAGATTGAAAAAGTGCTTGTTGCCAGTCATCAGAGAAATTCAAATTTAAAACAAACTATTTTGACCCTTCAATTTAATAAAGTTTATTCAACTCAGTATTATTGAGAAAGTAGTAAATTAGACATTCTCTCTTATAGTGTTGTTACAATATAAATAAATTAGTATAATGGTTCTAGAAAGTAACTTGAGTAAAAGGCTTTTTTTAAAAAAGATTTTATTGGGGAAGGGGAACAGGACTTTATTGGGGAACAGTGTGTACTTCCAGGCCTTTTTTCCAAGTCAAGTTGTTGTCCTTTCAGTCTTAGTTGTGGAGGGTGCTGTTCAGCTTCAAGTTGTTGTCCTTTCAATCTTAGTTGTGGAGGGCGCAGCTCAGCTCCAGGTCCAGTTGCCGTTGATAGTTGCAGGGGGCACAGCCCACCATCCCTTGCGGGAATCAAACTGGCAACCTTGTTGAGAGCCCGAGCTCCAACCAACTGAGCCATCCAGGAGCTCAGCGGCAGCTCAGCTCAAGGTGCCATGTTCAATCTTAGTTGCAGGGGGCGCTGCCCACCCTCCCTTGCGGGACTCAAGGATTTGAACCTGCAACCTTGTGGTTGAGAGCCCACTGGCCCATGTGGGAATCGAACCGGCAGCCTTCGGAGTTAGGAGCATGGAGCTCCAACCACCTGAGCCACCAGGCTGGCCTGTAAAAGACTTTAATTATCATATTTGACCTGCTGATTCCACTTTAAGAAATTCACATAATCATACAGGCCTCTGTATAGATAGAGAGGCTCCCAATACTATTATATAAAACTAGCAAAAAGGTTAGATGCCACCTAAATGTATAGCAATAGGGAATTGCTTATATTATTATGTAAGCATATGGTAGACAATAGTGCAGCCATTAACCATGCTTCTGAGGACTACGGATGCATGGAAGTGCTCCTGGGGTGGTAGGTAGAAGACGGTGTATCTTGTATGCCTGTCATTTTGTGGAAGATGTGGCATGTGGGTAAAATGGAAAGTACAAGGAGATTAAACACTTCATAGGCTGGTATTCCCTGAGTACTGGCAAATGTAAATTCTTCTGGGTTTCAAAATTGAACATATAATTGGAAGGATAAAAAGCAAGAAATATTTTTTAAAAGGGTGTAACTTATGCTGATCTAATGCTTTATTTTTTTATTTTAGATTTTTATTTATTTATGTGTGTTTTTCCAGGACCCATCAGCTCTGGGTCAAGTAGTTGTTTCAATCAAATAGTTATGGAGGGTGCAGCTCACAGTGGCCCATGTGGGGATCGAACTGGCAACCTTGTTCTTAAGAGCACCGCGCTCTAACCAACTGAGCCAACTGACCACCCCTGATCTAATATGCTTTTAGAGCTCAACTTATGTGGTCAATTTAATAGCTTCTCAGTTTGACCTCTAGAACATATGTAAATATTGTTTTGCTTTTATGCCTTTTCAATATATCTGCTAGGGCCTAGGCCAAGCTGTTGCAGTATAGAATCTAGCTATTTTGTTGTAATTTAAGGAAAAAATGTCTTCTATCCTGCCTCCAGATAAAATACTTTTCCCTTATACATATAGACTGTTTCTATCACTTTGTGTGAATGGATTTTTATAAGAGCAGTGGTTAAGCTCTATAAAACAGAGTCATTGTGAACTGAAAATCTGTGTGGTTTGATCTGTATAGTGTTTGTCCTGAGGGAGAGACCCTTCAGGTTTCATCATTAAAAAACAAAACAAAACAACACCGTACTATGTGATGACTTATGCAAAGCACCAATGCTCTGGCCCAAACCCAGAATTCTTGGAGGTTGTGGAAGGGCCTCATTTACCCTTGTTTAAAGACAGCTTTGTTTTGAGGCAGACAACAATTGGCCAAAGTATTGTATCATTTCTCAACTAGTTCTTTTGTGTTTCTTGCTTTCAGATGGAAAGAACTCAAGTGGATCCAAGCGTTATAATCGCAAACGTGAACCTTCCTACTCCAAAAATGAAAATTTCAGCAACCAATCCCGTCGCTCCAATGCACAGAAAAGCAAAACTTTTAACAAGATGCCTCCTCAAAAGGGCGGCGGCAGCAGCAAACTCTTTAGCTCTTCTTTTAATGGTGGAAGACGAGATGAGGTATGAGATTTTATAAATGTTCTTTCTAGAACATAAGCATGAAGTCTTTTTTTCCCCAGTTTATCGCTGGTTGGGGAGGTGGAAAACAAGAGGTGGAAGAGTAAATAACCAAAGCAGTCTTGAGTAGCTGAGGGTTAACCAGGTTTGGAGCTTTGCCTCCTTTCTTGCTTTGAAGGTTATGAAAATTTCGTTGAAGGACGAAGACATCATAATCATGGATTGTGAAAAATTACAACAAATTTGGAGTACTTTAATTTGTATAGTCCTTTTATTATTGCTGTTAAATTATAGGTACCCTTTGGAATATTTAGATAATAAAAAGATTAATTAATGACATTTGCCCTATAGTATCTAGCAAAATATAAAATGCTATATCCTTAGTCTCAGGTACTCTGATTTGGGAAGTTTCTTAGATACCAGCTACCCTTCTGTAAGGGCGTAAAGACTTACATAGAAGGGAGTTCACTGTAGCGTTGTTTATATTGCAAAATTTAGGAAACAACCCAAACGCCATCAACAAGGGACTGGTTAAATAAATTACCCTGCTGTTTGAATGTCCCACACTATGTAACCATTTCAGAATAGGACAGGTTTAACGGAAGAATTCATTTATTTACCAGAAATTCGCTCCTTGCCTGCTATGTACCAAATACCATTTAGGAATTTGGAATTTAACATAAAGTGGAACATTGTCTTTCAGGAGCTTACATTCTAGTTTGGGGAGATAACAAATAAATTGTTATGTAATAAATCCAACGGTGAGTGCTTATTAATTTTTTAAAAAGTAGACTAAGAGAGGTAAAGGGATAGAGGTAACAAGCAGTACAGTTTTAGAAGGTGGCTAAAGAAAGCTGCTCTGAGGAGCTGAATTTTGATGAGAAGCCTGAGTGAAGCACGGGAGCATACCATACAGTGTTGAGGTCAAGTGTCTTAGCCGGAGGGAATAACAAGTGCAAGGGACCAGAGGTGGTAATGTTTTTGGTGTGTGGGAGGTAAAGCAAGTCGCTACTATGGGTGGAGGCGGAGTGGGCAGTGAAGCCAAAGAAGGGGAAAGGGATCAGATCCTGTGGAGCCTTGAGGGCTTGGCTTTTGTTCAGAGATGGGAAGCACCTGGGTTTAAGAAGAGATGTAAGGTAATCTGACTCGGAGTTTAAAAGGGAGAATGGAATCAGGGAGACTATTCCACTCTCCCCTTTAATAGCTATAAAGATATTCCTGGTGAGAGTGATGGAAGCTTTGAAACAGTGATGGTGGTGAGAGGTGGTCATATTTGGGGGATATTTGACGGTAGAGCCAACAGGATTTTTTAATACATTAGATGCAAGGTCTGAGCAGAGAAATGAATGAGTAAAGTTTTTGGCAGGAGCGCAATTCAGGTACCATTTGCTGAAATGGGGAAGATTTCTGTCTGTATGCAATTGGTGTTTGCTGCTGTGGATCTAAGAAGGTCATTAAAGAAGTGAGTGTTGCAAAAAACAAATGGATTCAAGGACTGAGCCTGTAGTCACCATGATAGGGAAACAGCACAAAGGGAGGAAAACAATTGAAATCCATTTAGAAAAAGTGATCAGTTTTGTCCTGTGCTGTTGATAGGCTGAGATTAGAACTGAACGTTGACCATTAGATTTGAGAATGTGAAGGAAGGTTGTTGGCCTTGATCTGCTTTGGTGGAGTAGTGAGGACAAAATCCTGATTGGCATAGATTTAGGGAGACCGGGAGGAAGGGAAGAAGAAACAGCAAATTTAGACAACACTTTCTCGTGGGGAGCAGAGAGGTGAGGCAGGCAGTACCTTGAGGGGAATGTGAGATTGAGAGAGATTTTGAGGTTAGAGAAATTCCAGCATGTATCTGCTAACGGGATTGTTCTAGTGAGAGGGGAAATGTGTTGCAGAGGAAAGGGGGAGAATTGCTGGAACAGTGTCCTTGAGTTCCTGAGGAGTTGGGAGCCCAGTACCCCAGTGGAGGAGTTGGCTTAGCTAGGAGCTTCGCCAGGTCATCCTCAGTAACAGGAAGGCAGAGGAACAGGTAGCAGAACGCAGGAATTCTTTTCTGGAGTTGTTCTTACTGTCTCAGTGAAGTAGATAAGGGAGCTGAGAGAGGAGGTTTGGAAGCCTGAGCAATGGAGTTGTCTGGGTGAATGGGGAGTTAATGGAGTACAGAAGTGCAATAGGAGTGTAGTATGACTGCCACGCAGCATCAGGGTCTACGTTAGTGAGACTGGCAGTGTGGTGTGGCAGTGTTCTTTAGGCCTGTTTAACTGCTCTGGTGTCGGTGCAGAACAGGCGGCGAGTTGGATTAATCAGGGGAAGGGTTTTGCTAGGTGAGTAAAACTGGTGAGATGAGAAGGGGGCAATGGACCACAGTATCTAAGGCAAATAAGGAAAGAAACTTTGGGGGATTGGATCACTAGCTTGAAGATCCCAGTGGGGTGAAGAATTGTTGGAATCGGAACTAGAGGGCACAGGCTGGGAAAGGAGTCAGTTGCTGTTGGATGTATGGTGCTCACAATTAAGATGGTGGAAGAGGTGTTCCCAGCATGGTCTAGACTGTAGAGCAGTACTGTCCAACGGAAGTGCAAGTCAACAGGTGTAATTTAAAGTGTTCTAGTTGCCACATTAAAAAAGTAAATTTAATTTTAATATGTGTAACCCAATACAGCCAAAAATGCTCTCTCACAATGTGATACTTGCAGTTCTCAGCAGCCACATCTGGCTAGTGGTGACTGCTGTATTGGACAATATATATGTAGATGGTATGACCGTGGGAATGGGTGTCAGGGTGGGGGGCCAGCTGAGTGGAGGAGAGGAGGTCAAGGAACTGAGAGGTTAGTGTGCTAGAAAGATAATCAGGAATTATGGGCAGTGTCGGAAAAAGTGGCAGTAGGGTGGTAACTGGTTAGCCCAGCTGGTTAGATAGAGCGTGGTGCTAATAACACCAAGGTTGCCAGTTCGATCCCCGCATGGGCCACTGTGAGCTGCGCCCTCCTTAAAAAGAAACAAAAACCATCTAACCATGTTTGAAGACAAAAAAAGTGGCAGTGGGTCAGCTGTGGTAACAGGGTGAAGATAGAGGCTGAGAATATGGGGGGTTTTGCTGAGTGAGCACAAGCTCTTATCTAAGCTTGGGGCATTGGGAGTAGAAAGCTGGTTCGGGGACAGCAGAGCCAGACGGAAATGAAAGTCTAAGGGACGAGAGATACATATGGGATGAGGTGGGATTCTTGGGCTTCCACAATGGGTGGGGTGTTGTCTTCCAAGACCTGTTAATAAGATCAAAGGAAATTGCCTAATTGTATTTAATCATAAATATAGTATGCCACTGTATTTAATGATAAAAGTCCTAATACTATGAAGTGTACTATGATTCTGTATGCATAGAATATGTGCATAGAATGCCTCTGGAATAGGAGGTGTCTTTCATCACGTCCCTTTTTGTACTCCTTAGGTTCTTTATCACCTATGTGCAAGCACTGCTTACTAATCTCTAATTTGACTAAGCAGCAAAAGCCTTACCTTTGCATTTTTTGACCCAATAATTCCTGCTGTACACTCAAGAAATAATTGTAGGTGCCCAAGTATTTGTGCATAAAGATCTATCCAAAAATGTGTTTATCACAGCATTATTTTGTTACATGGTGGAAAGCTACAAATAATCTGCGTCCTACACTAGAGCGTTACAATACACACATACGATGTAATGATAGTGACTGTATCATTTACAGTGATTGTATGCTAGTATTAGTGACATGGTAAATGCTCATGACATTAAATGGGACAGTGGGATTAGAAAATGCATTAGCTGACTTACAGCAGGGATCTGTCCCACTTCAACTTGGGAATATTAAGAGGACCGAAAAAGCCCCAAATGATTTCTTTCATCTTTGTGTGCAGTGATATTTCTCATGTTTCCTGCCACTTTCTAAACTTTCTGAGTCTGCTGATCGGATTTATTTCTGGACAGAGCCACTCTTCCTACTTGTTCTAATTCTGTCAGTTTTAATTAACAATGACTAGCAGTATGTGTCTTAGATAGGAGGTTTCTGGCCGGCTCCTGAAGCTATGGCAGTTAGCAGCTGCCTGCGAGCCGCCTGCAGAGTGTAATTCCACAGATTTGCTTTCGCCAGAAACAAACCAGAGAACAAGTAGCTAACAAGAGAAGCTGTAGGAGTTCTGTGGGACTGTGGAAAGATTAATCCCACAAGGAAATCTTTGTGCTTCAAGGTAGGTAGAGGAGTTCATTTTGTCCTTTAATGGTTAATTGCCACTTAGCAGGGCAGAGCGAACAGTTTAATAATTGTATGTTAAAGACTCTTTTTCTCCTCTCCGCTTCCACCTGGATCTTGGGTAGATTTTCGCATTGCTCCCTCCTAGGAAGATTGTGTACTTTAAGCCTGTATTTTATTTAGTTGATATTTTAGGCCATAGAAGGAGGGATTGTGCTGTTTTCTGCTGTAAATCATTGTGTCATCCTAATCAAAATACTCTGATTCATTCTCATTCTCCCTAGGTAGCAGAGGCTCAGCGGGCAGAGTTTAGCCCTGCCCAGTTCTCTGGTCCAAAGAAGATCAACCTGAACCACTTGTTGAATTTCACTTTTGAACCCCGTGGCCAAACAGGTCACTTTGAAGGCAGTGGACATGGCAGCTGGGGAAAAAGGAACAAGTGGGGACATAAGCCTTTTAACAAGGAACTCTTTTTACAGGCCAAGTGAGTATGGCTACTCTTAGGAGGAAAGTGAAATTGCACCTCTGGGTAGTTGTACTCAGAAGAAACTTCTTTAAACTGCTGTGGGAGAGAGACAGAAAAGGTCTGGGTCTTTTTCGTTTTTTTTTTTTTCGGTTCTCTCTTTTCTCTTTTGGCAAGTATTGAAAACCCACTTTCCAAGTGAATGTGTTCTTTGTGCTTAAAATAATACAACGCTTAAATAAATAAATAAGTAAATGCTAAAATTAAACAATGCTTTAGTATCATGATGAGGTACTAAAAGTGTTTGCTTTGGAATTAGACCCAGATTTGAATCTTGTTTTGGCCTTTGATCTTGGGTAAGTTAATCACTTTGAGATTCACCTTCTCCTCTGTAAAGGAGGAGAAATTACTTAAGGGAGAATTGAATGACAAGTTGGAGTGCTTGGCATATATTTGCTCAAATACTGATTCCCTTTTTTCTTTTGTGTGGTGTTATAATGTAAGATTTGACCTTGGATCTAGACTGAAGTAGCCATTTAGTACTTTATTTGAACTGGTACTCAGATGATTGAGTGGGAACAGCCTTTTCTGCTGCCTTGAAGACTAACTCTGTTCCAGGGTTTCTGGGGGTGAGGGAGCAAATCTGGCTTCCTGCTGGTTGTTGAAGCCACAGTCTGGGTTAATTTTAGTTCAGGGGAGGACTGTAGGCCTTTTTGCTGGGCTTGGCAGCAGAAGAAACAGTTCATGGATTAGACTCCTACCCACTGAGTCTTTGGAGTTCTTCCAGAGCCAGGGTTCAGAACTGAGGGTGAAGCCCCAGTTCGTTGCTTCACAAACCATGGCTGCTAATGGCCTGCATTTGATTTAAGTGAAGAGATGCTGAATTTCTGTTGAGGGCTTGTTGGTAGATTCTTACAGCCTGCCTTTTCCATGTCTTCCTACTTCTAGCTGCCAATTTGTGGTGTCTGAAGACCAAGACTACACAGTTCATTTCGCCGATCCTGATACCTTAGTCAATTGGGACTTTGTGGAACAAGTGGTGAGTAGCTTCCCTAAGCTTCTAAGCTGTTAGTGGGAGAGAGAACTAAAGAAAGGGGCTGCGGTGACACAGCAGTGCTTGGCTGGGTTCATTGCCGATACTCTTTGCCGCATGGCCTTACTGCAGACATTTCTCAGAGATCAGTCCTGGTTTCTCCTGCAATTCACTTTGTGCTCATTGGCACTGACTTGTCGGACTGGGGAGGTGGAGGGCTCTGATCTGAAGGTGTAAAAGCAGTGCTACTACCTTCTCTTTCCTGGGAAAGGTAACCAGGGGAATACATGACAGGCTCTGGTTACCCTTCTGACTCAGGGTGGGCTCATTACGTGGACATTGCTTCATTGGTAGCTGTTCATAGTAATCAGTATCAAATCAGGCCTCAGCCTTGAGGCTGGTGAATGAGCCACACAGCTGTACTTCTGTCCAAGCCACTGCTACATTTGTTTTCTATTGAAGTTAGAGCTCGGGATATCCCTTTGCTGCTCCTAGGTTCTGTGATATAAAGTACCTTTCAAAACGATAGGCCTGAAAGCCTAGACTCCTGTTACTGTGAAATTCATAAACTCATCTGAGAATGACATAGAAGGCCTGTGAAACTTAAGTTTTATATGCATTGGTTTGAAAAAATGGAGATTCATAAAAAGTGAAAGTCTCATTGACTGCTGTGTTGGAAATTACTGGAACATTACTTCTAGACCCTTATTAAAGCTTTTATGTATGTATGTGTACATATAATTTTTTTTTGTAAATAGGATCACATTGATTTCTGTCATTTTTTCCCCTTTGATATAGAACCCCCAAGATGCCTGTTGTGTAGTTTTATTATATTAAACCACTATTAACGGTTTCCTTAATGATGTGCTTAAAGTGCTATCATACGTATACTTGGCATTGTTGAACAATTTTATGAAGATGGTGTTGAGTAGAGATTTGTAGGGATGAGGACGGGGATGGCAGAGGAGAGGCTTTAACTTTGCGAATCCCTGGTCAGTTCTGAAAGCAGTGTAACTTGTGGTGCCATTTTGTTTTCAGCGTATTTGTAGCCATGAAGTGCCATCTTGCCCAATATGCCTGTACCCACCTACTGCAGCCAAGATCACTCGTTGTGGACACATCTTCTGTTGGGCATGCATCCTGCACTACCTTTCACTGAGTGAGAAGACCTGGAGTAAATGCCCCATCTGTTACAGTTCTGTGCATAAGAAAGATCTCAAGAGGTGAGAGGGAGAGATTTACTAGATGAAACCCCAGTCTGCTAAGTCCTGGCCCTGCTACATCTGCATGTCCATGTTACAGTGTTGTTGCCACAGAGTCGCATCAGTATGTTGTTGGCGACACCATTACGATGCAGCTGATGAAGAGGGAGAAAGGGGTGTTGGTGGCCTTGCCCAAATCCAAATGGATGAATGTAGACCATCCTATTCAACTAGGAGGTGAGTTCGGTTCATTATAGGGGCAAATAATCCTGGGTCCACCCTTTGAGGCTATTGAATATATCTTCCTACTATCAGGAATTGAGCCTTTAGGCATGCACTTCCAAAATTAGTCATAGGGTTCCAGGGGGTTCGGGTGGAGTTCGCAGAGAGTGGCTTAGCTCAATTTTTAAGTTTGGTTCTGGTGTGTGTGTGTGTGTGTGTGTGTGTGTGTGTGTGTTTTCCATTTTACGAGGCTTTGTTGAATAGTATGTGGCACTGTGCCCAGTCTTAGAGAGTTCAGTCAGCCAGTCTTAGCACCTTTTGTAAGGAACTTACTAGTCTAATAGAAGAGACAGACCGGCAGTTAGGGTATAGAGTGTGAATAAGGGCTTATGGTGGGGAAAGTGCAAGGGGTTGTATTCCCTGTAGAAATGAGCATTGGATGAAAGTGGTATTTCAGTTTCTGGGCACAAGCTTTCTCAATAAATGGTATTGAAATAACTGACTGTCCTATGAAAAAATGAAATAAAATTGGATCCCTATCTCATAAAAACAAGTCCGATAAATTGAAGAACTAAATGTAAAAACATCAAAAACTTAAACCTTTAAAAGAAAATATAGGACAGTATCTTTGTAAATCTTCAGGCAGGGATGGATTTTTTGAACCAGGCTAAAACTACAGATGCTGTAAAAGAAAAGATTGAGGGGTCAGGGAAGGGTGAAGTGGGTAAAGGGGGTCAGATATATGGTGACAGAAGGAGACTAGACTTCAGGTAGTGAGCACACAATAGAGCATATAGATGTCGAGTTCTATAATGTACACCTGAAATTTATATAATGTTATTAATCAGTGTTACCCCAATAAAGTTAATAAAAAAGAAAAGATTGATATATTTGAAATCTGACAAGATTCCTCAAAGTCAACAGTTGATAAGCGAGGGGAAAATTTATACATTTAAAACTAAAAATTAACATCCAGAACATACAGGTGTTCTATAAAACAGATTAACCTATGGGCTGAGCATATGACAGGACTTCCCAGAGAAGGATATTGAATAACCTCCAAGTATCTGCAGAGTTCACTTTACTAAAAGTTACGCAAATCAAAATGCCTATTAGATTGATGCAAAAAAAAAAAAAAAGACATTGGGAACACTGGGTATTGGAAGGGATAGAGAAATGGGTACTCTTATTCTTGGTGGGAATATAAATTGAATAGCCTTTGGAGAGGCAATTTGGTAGTATTTAAAATATGCACAACCTTTGATCTAGTATTTATACTTAAGTATCATAAAGAAATAATTTGTATTGAGTCTATAGGATTGTTTTTATCATGAAGTTGGCAGTAACCTAAATGTTCCAAAAGGACTTACTAGAGTGTATAGAACTGTGGAACACTATACAGAAGGTAAAAATGGGATAGATCTCTGTGTTAATATTTTGAAAGATTTTAAGACACATTGAATGAAAACTAAACTGAACAAAATTTAGTTTATTTTTGGGAAAACCTTTATTTTTTATGAACAAGGGTATATGTATGGAAAAGGTTTGAAGGATACATATTCAAATTTGTATTTGGGGGTGGGAAAACAGGGCATTTCAAGGTTTCTCAAAAGATAACATTGTTTTAAAGTACAGAAAATATGAGGGAGGGAAGTAAAGGAAATAAGTCATCCATGATCCTTTTACCCAGAGATACCCCCAAAAGTTTTACTCTAGTCTGGCATCTATTCTTTTGTTCATGTAATGTGGGTATTTTCTCTGTGTCACTAAATGCCTCCTTCGGAAACCATTTTTAATGTTTGGAAAATTCTCTTTAGTGAATCCCATCATGTCGTTAACCATTTCTTTGTTGTTGATTGGTCGATTGCAGCTTTTTTTATATTAGAGACAATGCTATAACCAGTATCATTGGACTAAATTTTTGACTGCATCTTTGGGTTTCTTAGGATAGATTCCTCATATGAATGATGGGGTCAGTTATAAACCTTATATTAAGGTCATTGTTAAATTATTTTTAGGAAATTATGCTAAATTACTTCATCTTCACCTTAGGAAAAAAGCTTAGGTGAAGGTTGCTGTTTAGCCACACGGTTGCGAGCTTTGAGCGCTGCGCTGTTGTGATCTTGCTGGCCTTCTTGCAGATGAACAGCACAGCCAGTACTCAAAGTTGCTGCTGGCCTCCAAGGAGCAGGTGCTGCGCCGGGTGGTTCAGGAAGAGAAAGTCGCACTTGAGCAGCAGCTGGCAGAGGAGAAGCACAGTCCTGAGTCCTGCTTTATTGAGGCAGCCATCCAGGAGCTCAAGGTGAGGTGACGCGCTAGAACCCAGACGGGATGCGGGCGTGAGTTACTGCGGCCCCGCACTGAATGTAATAATAGCGGGGGATGGCTGAAAGTGATTTGTCCTGGGCTTTGGTGAGGGGAGGGAAGGCTGACCTAGTGGGTTTTCAGCATTCTTTGCAGCTGAAAGGAACACGTCATAATTACTTATAACTCAAAGACACCGGAGTTTCTTAGGTTAGCTGTGTTCTTAGTTAAACAAAGGTGTATTTTTTGTTTTCTAGGAAAACACTTGGATTTATTTTTAGAGATGTGTTATTGAAGGACATTGTGGAGAAAGTATTTATGGCCTTTCCAGCAGGCCTTAGCAATATCTGCTGAGGATTTTGGAGCAGCAAGAATGACCAAAATACAAAATTCCCTGTCTCATATCCTCCACAACAGGGATTCTTTAGCTTTAACAAGCATCAGAATCACTCCATGTTGGGCTCCACCCTGAGAGATTGATTCAGTAGGTCTGGGCTCAGTAGGCTCAAAATTTGCATATAACAAGTTCCAGGGGGATTCTGATGCTGCTTATCCCCAGACCACACCTTGAGACTCACGGATCTGTAATAGAACAGTGAAAGGCCCTATTCATTGAGAGAGTGGCATGTAACAGGCCCTGTGCTAAGGTACTGTACTTCATTTATTTCACTTAAGCTTTGTATCCTGGTGTGATAGCTACAACTGTCCCCTTTCCTAGACGAGGCAATGGAATCATGGCTTAGGTAATTTGCTTGAGGACACCTAACTAACAAGAGGTGAAGCTGGTATTTGAATTCCAGTCTCTCTGACTCCTAAATCCTCCGTGGGCAGTTCCGTGTATTTAATTTTATTTTTTCTGTAGTGCAGAGTGTTTGTTCAAATGCATTTCAGGTAGAAGAAAAGCTACATAGAAGTAAAAAGCTGTCCAGGTTGAGGTGAGGGTTGGCCAAACCCCTGCCTCTTGCGCTGGGGCCATCTCAGTTTGTAAAAACTGGAAGACTAGTTCTGTGTTCTTGAATTTCTGTAGGAAACTTGTGTAGTGTTGTCATTGTCAGAGACTTGAAGCAAAATAGATCATCCTGTTTGAGTACGGATGGTTTTTGCTTTCTGTTTCCTTTAAAGATTGAGGATTTTAAGTACTTAAACTCTTCCCAATGGGTCTTGTTGCCTTTTAACTTCTGTTGAGAGAGGCCATTATAAGCCCTTGCCTTTCAAACTACGTTTGTTTCTGGAAACTTAGCTTCCTCTGGTCTCTCTGGTGGTCTAGACTCGGGAAGAGGCCCTGTCAGGATTGGCGGAAAGCAGAGGGGAGGTCGCTGGTGTCGTGGCTGCTCTGGAACAGTTGGTGCTGATGGCTCCCTTGGCGAAGGAGTCTGTTTTTCAACCCAAGGAGGTTAGTGTGTCCCTGTTCCAAACTAAATGGCTGCCATTCCTCAAATGCTGCTATTGAGTTGCAAGGCACTGTTGTGAGATCTGAACTTTCTTGGGAGAAGAGGGGACTTTGAATATTTCCTCTGTGCTTATTATGATAGTTCTTTCCCCAGGGGATCAGTAAATGTGACAGCTAAGATAAACATCCAGAGAGCTTGGTTCCCGTGCCTCCCTTTGCCACATGTATTTTCTGTTGACCTAGAATTTGTCCTAACAGGGTGTGCTAGAGTATCTGTCCGCTTTTGATGACGAAACCACCGAAGTTTGTGCTCTGGGCCCTTCTCGTCCTCTTGGTCTCCCTCTGGTAGAGGAAGAGGAAGCAGTGTCTGAACCGGAACCTGAGGGGTTGTCAGAGGCCTGTGATGACTCGGAGTTAGCAGGTGACAATCTCAGAGAGGGGACCATTTGTATGGAGTCCAGCCAGCAGGAACCCATCACCACGCCAGGCTTCACACACCTGAGCAGCTCTCCTTGTTACTACTTTTACCAAGGTGAGGGTCTCTGAGGGGAGGGCTGGGTTGCCACAGAGATGTTTCGGAGAGAGGACCTGACTCTCTGAGCAGAAGGAAGTATTGTCACTAGTTCCTGGGCACTTAGGTCTCTTGTGCCTTTCGGCTTGGGGAGGGAGAGGCAGGCCCAGCTGTACAGAGGGCCCTGTCTGGGGGCCTGGCGAGACTGGTGTGTGATAGAGGTGCTTGTCTTCAGCGGAGGACGGGCAGCACATGTTCCTGCACCCTGTGAATGTGCGCTGCCTCGTGCGGGAGTACGGCAGCCTGGAGCAGAGCCCAGAGAAGATCTCGGCAACGGTGGTGGAGATTGCTGGGTACTCCATGTCTGAGGTAAGGCCTTGCCTTGGAGGTGGAGGGTCAGGGAGCAGCATTAACCTCATGTTTTTGAAGTGCGCCTGGCCAACCCAAGCTCACAAATCTTCAGGGCCTTCAGTTTTTGTATCTTAAGGCTCTTTTTGACAGTGGTGGTGCTTGTGAATTTTTAAAAAGTAAATGTTGTTACCTTGCCCTTCCAGGGTTCTGTTCAGTGAGTCACCACTGCTGTCTGCTTCACAGGTTATTTCCTGTGGTTTGGGAATATAGATGTCTGTTACTTTGAGTCAAGATGAGTTTGTTTTTGTTTCTCTTTCTCCTTACTGCTTGGGAGAAATGTCCAAGAAAACAGAAAGTCCTTGGAGGCTCTTAGCTAGTTTATACATGCTTGAAATGCATTTTTGGTTTAGCAGACACCTATGAATTATTGCCTGATAATTTACATGTATGAATTTTTTGTCCTTTGAGAGTTATCCCTGCATCGATCACAAATTTGTTATAAGCCTCAAATTTAGACTTTTTGAGTACTATAAACTTTGTATCAAACATGCAGAAAAAGAAAATTAAACTTAAATTGATGGGTTTCAGTTTTTACTCTTTTTAGGCCAAGCTTCGTTTAATAGGGAGATCTCCTTTATCATTAATGGTATCAGTTATTATTAATTCTGTCAGTGGTTCCCAGATTTTTGCCAACAAACAACTCTTCCTTATTCTCTCCCCTTAGTCATGGACCCCAGAAAACGAGAAACACCTGATCAGCTTTAGATACCTGATTACCAGGCTCTATACATTTGCAGCACAAACCAAAAAACTGCTTTTGGTCACTTATTCTACCTTGCTGTAGCTTAATTGACACTTTCTGTTCAGCCATTCACAATGGTGATAACTTGAGCACTCCTCACGGAGCCCCTAAGCCTGGTCTTAGGTCAGTGTTGGTCCCTTTTCCATTATAGGATGTTCGACAGCGTCATAGGTATCTCTCTCACTTGCCGCTCACCTGCGAGTTCAGCATCTGTGAGCTGGCTCTGCAGCCTCCTGTGGTCTCGAAGGAAACCCTAGAGATATTCTCAGGTGAGAATTCCCCTACTTTGCTTCTCTAGAATGGAGTTCAGGGCTTCTTGTGACTAGAAATCCACTGTGGGAGGAGTTAAGAAGGGGTGGTGTCATGAGTCTCAGAACCTCCTGATACACTCCATCTGCTCATCCAGTCCATCTGGACCACTCGTGTGGCCTTAGCTATTAGTCAGCCCGGGGGAGGAAATGGCCAGGTTGTTCCGGCTCTGCCTCCTCATAACCTGACCAACCCACAGATGACATTGAGAAGAGGAAGCGTCAGCGCCAGAAGAAGGCTCGGGAGGAGCGCCGCCGAGAGCGCAGGATTGAGATGGAGGAGAACAAAAAACAGGGCAAGTGTAAGTTCAGGAACTCTCATCTTTGACTAGTGCAGCTGTGTATCATTGTACAGAGGCTCAGTGTCCTGGCCCAGAAGCCAAACTGCTTGGGTTCCTATCCCAGCTCTGCCAGTTGTTTTCTTTAACTCTTAAATATGAATCGTGAGAGCATCTCTTTCATAGGCTTATCTGAGAATTAAATGAGTTAATGCAGGCAAAGTGCATAGCACATAGTAAGGAATAAAGTTAAATTCGTTCTTGGCACAGTGGATGAATAAGCCTGGCAGGGGAAGAAGTTAGAGATCTGCTGAGTGCTGGGGATAATTGTCCCATGTGTTCTCTGGATGGATCATTGACCTCACCTTTGACTCTATTCAAAGGGACATCTGTACATAGCAAGTTTGCCAAGAGGGTCTGATGGAGTAGAAAAACCTTGACAAACTAGGAAATATATGCAGGAAGTTACATTTAAGAGTTCTTTCATACCAGTAAGTGCAGAGTCTTTTGTTCTGGTTCTCCAACATAAGCTTCATTGAACCCAGGAGATCAGTGTGACATGAGGGCCCAGTTATCCTCCAGAAAACAAGGAATGAGTCCTTGGTTAGGGAAAGGACTTAGCTATATTGACTCCATATGGTATGGGAAACATGAATTATACTTCTCCAATGGGGGTAAGTATATAGCTAGTGTTCCAGTACTGTAGCTTTTGGGCACATATTCTAAACATTTGAGAAAACTGATGTTTCAGGAACAAGGGCTTTTTGTTTAACTTTTATTATGGAAATAATAAACACAAGTCCATAGACTAGTGTGATTAAGCCCCATGTTTATCACTGAGCTTCAATTACAAAAATCAGAACAGGCTTTTATATTAAAACAAAGACATAAAGTGGCAGTTATAAATTTGGGTTTTAAAGTTTCTGTCTACATAATACACCCCTGGGGGATTCATACTGATTATCCTCAACTGTTGAAAAAGTTTTGAGGAAATCTGTAAATGGGCCTAACAGTCTCATCTTTCCTTTGCAGACCCGGAAGTCTACATTCCCCTCGAGAATCTACAGCAGTTTCCTGCCTTCAACTCCTATACCTGCTCCTCTGATTCTGCTTTGGGTCCCACCAGCACAGAAGGCCATGGGGCTCTCCCTGTTTCTCCTCTTAGCAGAAGTCCAAGTTCCCAAGCAGGTAAATAAAGTTGCGATTTAAAGAATGAAATTGGCCACCAGCCACAGACCTTAAATCAAAGCCCTAGTGTCTGAATATACAACACTGAATTTATTCAGTGTGGTGAGGTCTTTAGGTGACCATCCTTTCTTTGGGTAGTCAATATATTCCTGAGGTACATCAAATTCTTGCCATTTGATTCACCTTTCCCATTGGCTGTACTGACTACTTTATGCCTTAGCTTCTAAAAACCCCAAAGCAGCTCATATGGCAGGACGGTTACACCTAGATTCTTCCCTGCGACCCTGCTGCTTTATTTCTGGTTTCTTTGAGATACTCCCTCTGTATGCTTGAGCACGTTTGTACATCTCTTTGTAGCACTGTTTATAGTAGTAGGGAGGAAGAAACAGTCAACAAAGTCTACTGGTAGGAAAATGGCTAAATCATAGCATTTGTACTATGAAATATTTTGTACCTATTTGAAGAAGGAAATAGCTCTCTTCGTGCTCTGATGGGTAGACCTTTAAGATAAAAGGAAGTTGTAGAACAAAACATGATCCCATTTGTGGGCTTAAAGAAAAGACACACAAAACAAAGCATTTCATTATGGGTTTATGTATCTAAAAGTATAGAAAAGTACTGGGATGTTTATATTCCAAACTGGTATTGGTGTTCCACTCCAGGGGTGAGATCAGGATGGAGAGGTTGTTAGGCCTTTAGCCTTTTAAAAATATTGTTTTCTCATAGAGAATCTTTTGATGTGTTATGAAATTAAACACTTAAGAAAGAGTTGCTGTAATTTCAGAGCTATCATTTCTGATCTTCATCCACCTGGCAGATATTTTGGTACTTAAAATTTGTTTCTCTGTCAGGCATTTAAAACAAAATGTGCAAGATCAGAATATTGAAAACTCTTGGTTATCCTTGTGATCCAGTGCCTATCACTGACCAGGAGCCTGAGGCTGAGGCAGGGACTTGCTTAGTGGCAGCGACTGGGACTAGAACCTGGATCTTGACGGCTGCGTGACCATGATGCTCCGCAGTGTAAGGAGAGAGCTGCTACACAAGGAATGTGGCAGAACGCTGACTACATGTTAGTGAGATAAAGATTGTGTTTCGTGCACTAGCTATTCTGAAGGTATGGGCTTTAATGTATTTAGGTAAGAGCAGTTGGATGGTTCGAGGAATAAAGGTATTAAACAGCCTTGGCTGACTATGGAAGGGCCCGCTACTGGGAGTGTGAATAGGCCTCTCTCTCCCAGTAGCCATCTGGGCTGATCTATGGGAATGTTTAAGGCCAGGAAGGATGGAGAAGACTATTCCTTAGGGAGTATCAGGAACAAGCTTGCATCTTCATGCTGGATTTTGTTGATGTATGTGTTCTGGATGCTAACTGAATATTCCGAAGTCATCTGCTGGCTGGAACATAAAGGCTGACCGGATAAAATTTTATATCTTTTACTTGGAGCTTTTTCATCTATATAAAACCAGTTAATGACAATCCAATACCTAGGCCTTGAGAGCCAGCCAATGTGGACAGGGGTTTTCTTACTGCGAGAATAGATTCTGCCATGCCTTTTAGTGTTATTGTAACCACTGACTTTTCTCTGTATACTGATCAGTGGTGTGAATAATAGGCCATGTTCTTGGTAGAATTGAAGTCGGATCAAGGTTTGCTTTTTGAGGTGAGGTTGGTAATTATCCAGACCTGATTCAGGGTTCATCTCTTTGGAACTTGATTCGTATAATGAATCTCTCGTTCCCTTTTAGACTTTCTGCTGACCCCTGTGTCACCCACTGCCAGTCAGGGCAGTCCTTCATTCGGCGTTGGGAGTCTGGAAGAAGACTCTCCCTTCCCTTCCTTTGCCCAGGTAAATCCTTTGCTTGTGAAGTAGCCAAAGGGTATTTAACATAAATTCTACTGCTTGTTCTTTCTGGAAATCCCTCTGTTGAAGGGGAGGCTTCCAGGCTAACGTTGCACTGACTCTAATAATCACGGAAAGCTTTCTTAAGCGGGAACCTCATGGATTTAATCTCAGACATCACCGTAGATGTACCAAGGAAAGAGGCCAAGAGTACTTGAGGGAGAATCAGAGTTTTCATTATTTAACCAATTACTAGATTTCTTTTTTCCCCTTTTTCCACTTTGGCAGATGCTTAGAGTTGGAAAAGCAAAAGCAGATGTGTGGCCCAAAACTACTCCAAAGAAAGGTGAGTATAGCCCTCCTGGTAAAGGGAATTTGGCCCCTTTCAGAAAGTATGTCTCTCGAGTTTTTTCTAGAATTGTAACACTGCTATTTTTTAGATGAAAACAGCTTAGTTCCTCCTGCCCCTGTGGACAGTGATGGGGAGAGTGACAACTCGGACCGTGTTCCTGTGCCCAGTTTCCAAAATTCCTTCAGCCAAGCTATTGAAGCAGCCTTTATGAAACTGGACACACCAGCTACTTCAGATGCCCTGTCTGGTAAAGGCAAAGCACTGAGTGCTCAGCTCAGCACACGGTTGGCCTTCCTCCCTGGATCTCGGGGCAGACGTCACTAATCAGTCTGGCTCCTTCCCCGGAGCCTTTCATTCTAGGTTCACATTCTAGGGTCAGCTGACATTCCATTTGGTAGGTCATGTTGGACCTTTTTGCCACCTCAGATTAATTCTGCAGCCTGCATGTGAAACTCTGAGGAATTCATTTTTCCCTTCTAAGATACAGTAGTGGAGAGTAGATTTTGGAATCCTGAGTTGGTAGAGTGGCTCACAGATGCAGAAATTGGGCTCAGAGCCCAGCCCCACTCTGTGGTATTCATGATTAGACAAAAATAACATTTATGGTGTGCTTCCTATATGTGTCTAGCATTGTGCTAATTTTATTCTTCCATTAACCATATTAAATGGGCATAACTCATGTTACAGAAGAGGAAACAGAGGTCTAGGGAGATAAAGTGCCTTGTTCAAAGACAAACACCTAGAGTATGCAAGGACTGGTATTTGAATCCAGGCAATCTGATTCCAGAGCCTGCACTCTTAGCTGCCACTCTGATTCTCAGTAATGAAAACTGGCCGGGGACAAAGGGATGGCATTCTAAGATCTCTTTCTGTTTCCATTTAGAGGAGAAAGGAGGAAAGAAAAGAAAAAAACAGAAACAGAAGCTCCTGTTCAGCACCTCGGTCGTCCACACCAAGTGACACTACTGTCCCAGGCTACCTTCGCCATCTGGTTTTCTTTTTTCCATGCTTTTGTTCTGCTGCTGTAATTTTTAAGTATTTGAGTTTGAACAGATTAGCTTTGGGGGGAGGGGGTTTCCACAACGTGAGAGGGAACCAAGATTTTAAATACAGTGTATTTTCCAGCTTCCATCTTTACACCAAAATAAAGTATTGACACTCACAAGAAATTTCTTCCTGCCAAGGTTTTTAGTTTGTTGCCAGGTTAGTCTTTTTCAACCCCTGTGTAATTAGTTTTTCTCAACCCCAAATAAGTTTTGAGTCCCTTCAGCATCCGTTGGAGCAGCCCAAACCAAAGTATTAAATAGTACTGCTCTTGTTGTGACATCATGTCAGGGCATCATGGTTTCAGCACACCTATCAGTGTGTCTTTTAAAAAAAAGTTGAATCTTTTCTATCTGTTCAGTTCTCTTAAAGAAACAAAGGGATGGAAATAAAATGGATTTAGGATACCCCGCTTGAATTGCAGTTTTTCTTCTGACAAATGGCCAGGCTATGAGGCCAGACCTGGGTTGCACTTGCATGTGTGATGAAGGGTTTTGCCTCTTGCACGTGGCTTCTATTTGGCAAGGAAAGCTGTGACTGTCACTAAGGAAGCCCCAGGGCCTGCCAACTGTAAATGACAGTGGCCTGAATTGTTGTAGAAGCAGGAGTCTAGCACACCTAGAGGCAGAGTAGGAGAGGTTTGAAAGCAGTAGGGTTGCCCGCTGCCTCCATTATTTAATATTCTTTTACCTTGGTTTGAGGTAAATTTGAGTGATGTGAATTCTTTTGCTGCGTAATAAAGTGACCTCTAGGTGTAATAGAATGTGAAGGCAAATAGTTGCAATAAATCACCTGCACAAGCAATGTGAGCTTTCTGTTTTTTTAAAGTTCATTACAGGTCAGCTAGATAAACTTCTTAAATAGGTTAAAGCAATAACTACTATGAGCGTGAGCAATTTTGCTATCGTGGAGTAATGTCTTTCCTAGGGTCATCAGGTCTAAATAAAGGGTTCTTGAGCTGGGTTTAGGTTTAACCTGTCCTTGTTGAAAAGGTTCAGAAATCCTGCGTGACGAACTCTCCTGGGTGGGTGAGTGTGTTCTAGCCCGAGATGAGGGTGCATTGAAGGAAAAATCAGAACTCTGTTAAATGTGTCAGGGACTTTGAGTGACATCCATTTTTATTATCAAGAAAACATCCTAGAAATGTCATTAGTAGGTAGATCAAAACTAACCACAATCTCTTCACCCTCCTAATTCCTGTGAGTGTGGCAGTCTCACCTGTTTGCAGGTGCCAGGCAGGTATAAGACAATAGGGAAGGGTGTTAACTACAGAAACTACCAGAAGTTGGCAGCTACTACTTGGCTTTGTAATAATGGTCTGGTGAAGCCAGGTTTTTTCCCCTCCAGAAAAGTGCTAGAACTGCATTTTTTGTCAAGTTACCTAATGAAGTAGACAAGAACCTATTTTCAAGGTTCTGTGGGTTAGTACTGAGACCAGCTGTAAATCTGTGCCAGTTCAGTTGCTGTGTCTCATTAATGCTTCTACTCCACATGACCTGGACTGCTTAGGGCCCGTCCCAGGGGCTGGGGGTACAAGGCCTCAGTGGGAGACTGCATCTCGTACTACATAGGGAGCCAGTCTTCTCACTGAGGTAGAGGGAAGAGACTTGGCCAAACATGATGAACTTCCTAAGTACATATGCTAAATGCTGTAGGAGCCAAATAAAATTTATTAAACATATCTTAGGCAATTAGAAACAAAGATAGCTGTAACCACAGAGGGTCCACAACCTGCAGAACCACTTGACCGGGCAACGCTAGGTAAAGGTGACATCAGTTTATGTGAATAAGTCCTCCATTTTGAGCTGCTAACCTGGCCTCTGATCAGCAGTCATCCAGTTTGGAGAACTGTAGAAGATGCTGCTGCCTCCCAGAATGTCCTGTTGCAACAAGGCCCTGAGGCTTAGGCACAGTGCCACCTGCAGAGGCTCACTCCATTGCTTCAGCAGCCTCCTCAGCACCATCTGAAAGGTCCTCCTCTCCCGACTCCTCTAGTAAACAGCTTCTTGTGACAGATTTCTGGATAGCTTCCCTCTCTCCTGGAGAAAGGCAGGCAGACAGCATGGATGAAAGATGTCTTTGGGAGAGAGACCTCTTATTCAGCTGGAGATCACTGCTTACTGGACACTGGGCTAGTAGAATTGCTTACCTTCATCCGTGCAGTTCTGCAACAAGATCAACAGCTGTCTCCTGTTGTACTGAATTAGGAACTTCTGACATGTTCTAATTGTACCTGGCACGGGAAAGAGCTTTGTGGTCAACAGCTTGTGAAATGGGTCTGACTCAAAGACTCAGAGCTAGGGGAAGGCATCTTGTTCTTGGCAGAATAGCAGGAGACCCACCCACTAGTCAAGACTCAACTCGGAACCTGTTACCTATTGAAAATCAGCCATTCCACAGGCATCCCTACCTCCCACATGTAAGGTGTTGAGAAAACACGGGTAATGGTGTCCTTTGTTCTCCAAGTATGTGATGAAGGGAAGAGCTGACCACACAAGCTGGTAGAATTCCTTTCGGCATCGAAGTAGCACTATTCCAGTATAGGCATTGAGGTATCGCACTACAGCAGGAAAAAAACCACACTTTTGGGGGGAACTTTGGAGTCTCAGGAGCAGGTTAAAAACCTTAGCGTAACAGAGAGCCTATTATGTGCCCAAACTGTTCAAGATAGTGGCACTTGGGATGCACCAATGAGTTAAAAACATTCCTGAAGGAAAACAAATTTTAGGGAAATTTCATTTATGGAAGGGGGATAGACAACACCCAGTGCCTTGTACACTGCTCATAACTGGCTGCTGATTTAGAATTTTAAATGCTCTTAATTCACTAGCTCAAATGGGATGGGATAGGGAGGGCGCGTGGAGAAAACCCTTGGCTGAAAAAAAGGTTCTAATACAGCTAAGCTCTAGGTCCTTGAAGCAGCCAACTGTCTCACCTGATGGAGAAGTGTGCCTATGTGCATTTAATTCTCCAGGATTCCATTTCGAGCATATGGTATAAGGGAACAAATTTAGACAGTGTGGCTGTAGGGAAGGCCCTGTTCTTCCTGATTTACACATACACCATTTGTTCTGTACTTTACTAGCCCTATTAAGGGCTTTTCAGGAGTAATTCTGAATGTTTTCCATGTGGTGTCAATGTAACCAGTCAAATAACTTGAATTCTAACCATTCTATTGAGTTTAGTCGCACTCCCCAATATACACATGTCAAACAGGTACAGGGAGTTCTCGCCCAAAGTTCCACTGCCTTCTCCGCTTATCTTCGGACTCGTCCAGACTTGGGGCTCGGGGGTCCCAGACGCCTAAACAGGACGATATCGTACAGAGGATGGTGCATTGGGGTTGGCAGGCCCTGGGGTCGCTCGTGCTCCTTCGTCATCCCTCCTCCGGCCCCCGTTCCCTCCAAATCTCGCCGTCTGTCAGTTCCCCAGCACCCTTGTACCTGCGAGGCCGATGGAGGAGGCGGCCGCGCCGAAAGTTCCGTGTACTCGGGCGATCGTGTCCCGTACGAGGCCACCCAGTACTCTGTCATCCAGACTCAGGCGGCAGCGGGGGTCGTCAGACACCACTTCGCAGAGCAGGTACCTGCGGCGGGCGAGAGGGAGCTGAGCGCGCGGCCAGAGCCGTGGGCACCGGGCAGGGACCGCATTGAGAGGCCAGACAGAGGTTGCTCACCTGTGCTTGAACCGCACCATGGCGACCTCCGCGCCCGGCTTCCCGTTGCGCAAACCGGAAGTCTGTGTTCCCGCTGGTGGCCAATGGGAAGTTAGCCTCCGCAGTCTTGCAGCCACTCAGAGAGGGAGGCAGGATAGGGGGAGGAGCTATAATGTTGAGAGGCCAAGTCCAGCGTCAGTCTCCTTTAAGCCCCGCCTCTGCGTTTGCAGAGCGCATGCGTCATGCTGAGATCCACGCTGCTTTGGGTGGAAGTTGGACTCGGTGTTGGAGAGGTTCGTGGCGGTGACAGGTAGTTCTGCTCCACGCCGGAGTTTGCAATACTGTATAAGATGTAGCTGCTGCATTTGGCGCCCTCGGAACGTTTACTTTCTATTATCTTGTAATAAATACAGTTGTGTATGCACTTATATTCTCTCTCCAAGCCGGACTGTGGTACTTTTGAGGACACGACCTTGCATTTGCAGGCCAGAGATTGACACAGGAAATCGGACCCTTATTTTCAGGTTAGGGCTCGGTATGCTTTTGCCGTATAACGAAATATGTTATTACTGTTTGGGCTTTTCAACAATCTTAGGGAGACGGGTGTATTGTCTCGTTTTTTGTTTACAAAAGCAGTCCGTGGTCGTTATATTTTCCGATTTTTAAGATGAAAAGCACAAAGAAACAAATAAAAATAAATTATAATCCCAGCACCGAGAATAATTTATAATGTAGTTTGTTTTCTTCCGTTATTTCCCCCTTATGCCTGAGGTTCTCAAAGCGAGATGCAAGGACCCCTGGGTTTTCTGAGACTCCCTCAAGGTCAAAATTACTTTGATAAAAACACTAAAATGTTATCTGCCCTTTTCACTCTGTTAGAGTGGACAGTAAAGTTTTCCAGAGGCTACAAGATGTGTGGACATTACTTCTCTAATGGCTAATGGAATTGTGAATTGTGTTTTAAACATTTCTGTTGTAATATTCATGGTAAGTATGGTATACTATTCCACAAAACAGAAGCTCTTAGGGATCCTCAATAATTTGAATGTAAAGGAGTCCTGAGAGAGTGAAAAATGTTTGAGCTGAGAACTGTTGCCTATGTTAAATTGTATTTTTTATTTCCTTTTGAAGAATAGGATCATAATATTTAATACTGTTTTTTGCTTGAATATCTTTTTAAAAACCTGTCTCATTGAAGTATAACATATATAGAGTGCATATATATAGACTTGTATAACCACCTCCCAGATTAAGAGAGAGAGCTTTTCCAGCACTGAAGAATGTTCTAGTATCTTCTTCCCAAAAACCTTCCCAGAGTAGCCTCTATTCTGACTTCTATGGTGATAGATTAGCTTTGCCTGTTCTTGAACTTTATATAAATATCCACAACATGGGGTGTGTGTGTGTGTGTGTGTGTGTGTCCTTTCACTTAACCTAAAGTCTGTAAGATTCAGTCTTCTTGTTTGACTATATTTTCATGTCAACTGTTCTGCCATGTTGATTTTTTCAGCTGCATTTTCAGTATTGCCTTCTTTGGAAGTACTACTATTAAACTGGTCAATATTCCCATGATGGACGTTTAAATTAGTTCCATATTTTACAGTTCAACCCAGCACTTTGATGCACAACCTAGTGACTCGGTCTTTATACCTATCCATGACTATTTGTAGAACTGTCCTGGACTTGGCTGGCTCTGTGAGGTCCATGAAGGGAGGCAGATTTCACAACCGATTATTTGAAAGAAAGATCTGGAATGAGTCCTCAATTTTTCCATCTCTCACTCTTCGCCACCTTAAAAGAGGGATACTGAGAAAGGAAAGGGAGCAGGGGAGGCAGGAGAGCAGTGGCCTTGCTGAGAAACCAGAGTCTGCAGTTAACTTTCTTCTCACCCAAGAACCACCTTACTATCCCCCCCAACCCCGCAAAAAAAGATCTTGCCAGCGTTCACCTTTTGCCAGCAGGGGGCATCAGAGGCCAGTAGTGTATGGAGAGAGAAAGACACCGCCTCAGAGTACCCCTTCTCCCTCCTGTCCCTAAAATAACGCCCCTAACACTTCCCAGCCTTCAACTCTCTTAATCCCAACATTTTATGGGATGCAGTTGGGGCTCAGACCAGTCACACATCCAATAGGAAGCAGGATCAGAATTCGAACCCAAAGCCAGCCAACTCCAGGGTTCTTGTTCTTGGCTACCCCGCTGATGTCCTGTCCATGTTTCGCTTGTCCACTTGGTGTAAAATGGAGAGACTAGAGACGTCGGTTCGAATCCCCTCTCCGTCATTTTCCAGCCACGTGATGTGGGGGAAGTTAATTCACCTGTCTAGATCTTATCTATGCCTATCTATGCCATAGGATAATAATGGTTTCTCCCTCACTGGTGGATGTAAAATTTAAACGAGATAACGTGGTCAAAACTCCTGGCACGGAGTACACAGTAAACACTTTTTTTGAATGCATGATCTACTCCTCCCCCCAGACAGCCCCCAGAGGAAGCACAGTGGGGCAGTCCTGGGCCCCCCCTCCTCCTACCAGGCCCGGCCCCCTGCCGTCCCCTTCCAGATCTGGACACCCACTGTGGCCCCGCGGAGCCGGCGGCCGGGGCGGATGGCATCGGCGGCGCCGCCAGCTCCCCGCGGTAATTAGCCTGTGCCGACTCGGGTTCCGCCAGCCGCTAATTACACGTCTCCTAATGAGGCCGGCGGCTGTTTGCAATTACCCAGGTCCCCGCCGCGCGGCGCGGGAGGCCACGGGGGAATCCGCCCACTGAGGAGTGGCGGGCGGCGGGGGCCGCGAGATCAGCTTGGCGGCGAAGGGTGTGTGCCCGGCCCGGCGCGGGCGGGGCGCTCGCCGTCAGTCACCTCGATTCTCTCCCAGTGGTGCCACAGAACCATTATTATCCCCACTTTACAGGGGAGTAAGGGGACTGAGGCTCAGAGGAACTCATGCAGACACAAACAAAACTCACGCTAGAATGAGGCTAATCGTGATCTCTGACCGGGAGCCTCTGCTGCTAACCTATACAGGTACTGTCTGGATCAGTGGGGTGGGTACTCGCTGTTGTTACTTCTGGGACTCTCAGAAGAAGGTCCCAGCTCAAATGAATTGGGGGGTGGGCGAGGGGGCTTGGGAAACTTCCTTTAAGCGCTTCCCCTTCTTCCCATCTGAGGGTTCCCATGCTCAATTTGTCCTTTTGGATCAGACACAAAACTGAATATTAGCTCTGGCAAGTCCTTTAAAACTTGTTTGGAAACATAAATCACACAACCCATTTCACAGACTGGGAAATCTGGAGCATTCCCTAGGTGGTCCTGGCAGCTGCTAAAATGCTCCCATAAGATGGGGGTGGGAAACTACAATCGTTCACCTTGTTCCAGGACCTTCTAGGGAGATCCAGAGTAGCTGCCTTTATTCTTCATCTTTATCTTCTGGGGCTACCACTTATTAGCCTTTACTATGTGCCAGGCAATGAACTAGTAAGCACTTTATATATTGGATTTCATTTAGTCTTCACAACAACCCCATGAGGGTATCATTATTCTCCAAGGCTCAGGGAGGGAAATGATTCGCCTAAGATCACACAGTAATTTCAGTCTCAAAAAGAGCTTTTGTCTCACCCCAAAACCTGAGCTATTAACCCCATGGTGTCTATCTCTTCTGGGCTGTCTGGGACCTAGAAGGATGTTCAAAGAAGTGAAACCTAATTGGGGTGCCATTCTGAGGTGACTCTGGCATCCAGGGGTTCCCTATCAGAGCCTGGGAGCTGCTGGTGGCTAAGGAAAATTGTGTCTGCTTCAGCATTTTGTTACGAAGCCTCTGCTCATTAGGGGCTCCCGCTCCTCTAGTCCAATCAACCAACTCCTTGTAAAGACTTTATGGGGAGAATCTGGATAAAATTAAGCTCTCCATCTGCCTGGCCAGGGGCCTGGGAAGCTGCCACATCCTGCGGGTCGCTGGGGCAGACATGGCCCTTCCCTGGACCTCAGAATCAGAACGTCTCATTCGTTCCTCCCTCATCCTCACTGGCTTATGGACCTCTTTCCCCTTCCCTCACCTGCTGCGAGGATTCACTCATCCAAAAATTAATTGAAATTACAAGGGCACTACTGTTTGACCCAGCAATTTCTCCGCTAGGAATTTGTCCCACAGAGATTCTTGCACTTGTGCCAAGTGACAGGTGAACAGGATGTCTCTTTCAGCATTGTTTGTGATAACAAAAGGCAGCTTCACAGAGCGAGTAAGCAGCAGGGCCAGGATTTGGACTAGACGGTCCATATCCCTCACCACTATCCTATACAGCCTCTCTGTCTTTATGTGCACTGGAAAATTTCCCAAAGTGACACGAAAGCTTTTGATGGTGGTTACCTCTGGTGAGAGGAGTTAACGGTGTGACATAGGAAGGGGAACTCACTTTTTACTGTGTCCCATTTTGCACCATTTTATTTTACCATGTGCATATGTTAGTTTCATAATGTAGAAGACTTACTGAGCCCCAGGCCGCAAAGTATGTTATTATTATAGTAAAACTTGCCTTTATCCTGGAATTGGGTACTGTCGTCACTCCCATTTTACAGGTAAGGAAGCTGAGCTCACCCAGGTGGTCTGGCCAGGCGACATGACTACGAATGGCAAAGTGGGTCTGAGTCTCAAGCCAGTGCTCATTTCCCTAATTTATACTAGCCTCCTGGGCTTGGAAGATTTAGAGAACAGAAAAGTGGTTAAACCATGGACGCTGGAGCCACCTTACCTGGGTTCAAGTTCTGATTCATCCACTCACTAGCTGTGTGATGTTGGACAAGTCACTTCCCTTCTCTGAACCCCAATTTCCTCTCTGTAAGTTGATTAAATGACTTATCTCCATGTCAAGTGCTTAGAACAGGGCCTGACTCATCCTGAGAGCTCAAGAAATGTTAGGTATTTTGATATGATTGTCCTGAGTGTTGTCTTCCCCAATTTCAAGCTCAGAGCAGTTCCTTCTCCCAGCTGGTGGGTCCAGCCCTGGCAGCTCTAGTCCTCTCTCTGAAGCACAAGGCTCAGCCACCCTGTGCTCCAGCCTCCAGCAGAAGTCCTTTGGAATCGGTTCTCCTGGGTTATCTCAGGGTGGTGGCTGTGATCAGAACTGATCACATCACCAGAGCTGGAAAAAGGGGCAGAGCCATAGGGCTGGTGTGGCCCAGATCCAGAGTGAGGCTTTGACGGGCAGCCTCCCAGTTCGGGATGTTCCCAGCACCTTCCCACCACTCATGGTTGGAGGGAGAAGGGCCTCAAAATAGCTGTTGCTTCCCCAGCACAGTGCTAGGCCAGGGACAGGAATAGACATCTGGGGGTGGCCGCCTCAGCTTCCCTCAGGAGCCCTGGGGGTGATGGGAATAGCTAGAGGCCAGGCTCCCCCTACCCAGTGTGGAGGGATAGTGCAGCTGTCAATATGTGTCAATATGCAGTGACCCACCCATGATGGTCCAGCCTATGGGAAGTATAGCCCCAGCTGGGGCTGGCTGTTCAGCAGGTTACCAGCACTGGCCAGATACTGTCCTGGGCCAAGATTCTTAGACCAAGAGGAAATAACTTTCAACACTAGCTTCTCCAGTCCTCTCTTGGCAGGTGGGGAAACTGAGGTCCAGAGAGAGGATCACATACCTGAGATCACAAAGCTGGTTAGAAGTCAAGCTGACAGGGTAGGCAGGCTTTGGGGCTTTGAGAGGCAGTATAGGGTCACGGATAAAGGGTTAAAAGACTCAGACTGTCTGGGCTCAAATCTTGCATCCTCTCAGGCCTCAATTTCATTACCTATAAAATGGGCACAATAATAGTATCCCTCTCTGGGTCTAAAGATTGAATGTGTTAATACTTGAGTGCTATTATAATTGTTACTGTTTTCTTACCAAATTCTTCACGCATTTATTCCTAAGGCTTTGGCTGAACATCTGCCATGTGCCAGGCAGTGAGTGCTAGGCCTACATCAGTGTAGCTCACAGTGTAGCAAGGTGAGATCTGTTGACATTTCACGGAGCCTGCCATGTGCCAGCTTCTGTGCTAAGCATTTTTACCTGCATATCTCATTTATTCCTCATGACAGCTTGTGAGGAGCCATTTTCATGCCCTATTTTACAGAGGAGGAGAGTGAGGCTCAGAGAGGTGAAGTCATTCCTCCAGGGTCACACAGCCAGGAGGTAGCAGAGTCAGGATTAGAAACCAGGGCTGCCTGCCTGCATCGCACATGTAAGTAACCACTGTACAACACGGTCACTTTTCTGGGGAGATGGACAAGTTGTTCAGTTGGTGCAGTCCTGGGGTTGGGTAGGAGGTGTTGGGCGCATGAAGGAGGGTTCCTCTCTCACAGCCTTGACATTTATCACCCCAGCTCCCACACACCAGTCCCATGTGAGATGTGAGGTGGTCCCCAGCCCATACTACCAAATTCCCACCTCCATCCCGTAGTTTCCCTAAGTACCAACTATGGGCCAGGCCTGTGCTAGGCTCCGAGCACACAAAGAAGACTTCATCTCTGCCCTGAAATTGTTCATGGAGCAGTGAGAGAGACAGGTTTCTAAATGGCAAGGGCAATTCAGGGGTAGCTGCTGTGATGAGGGTAAGAGGGTAAGAATGGGGGTCAGTGGGTACCTGGAGGAGGTACCTCACTCAGCCTGAGAGGTCAGGGAAAGCTTCCTGGAGGTGGTGATGTCTGAGATGAAGTCTAAAGGAAAGTTAGCCAGGAGAAGAGAGGTGGTAGGAAAGGGTGTTCTAGATAGAGACAGCTTGTGCTAAGCGGAAGCGCTGAGTGCCAGGAACGGTGAGTAGACGGGGCTTGAGGTGTGAGTGAAGGGCACTGGGCCTGCAGAGTTGGATGGAGACACGTCATTCAGGGCCTTGCTGCCCACACTAAGGGGTTTGGATACTATCTTTGGGGCAGAGAGAACGAGATTGGGAGCTAAAATGTTCCCCTGGCTCCAGGGAAGGATAGATCTCAAGAGGCTGGACTGAAGGTGGGGAGACTGATACCTTGGATTAGCTTGCTGGCAGTGGGCGTGGAGAGAAATAAGCAGCTTTGTGAAGTGTTTAGAGGTAGAATTAGTTATGTATTGCTGTGTAATAAATCACCCCCAAACTTTGTGGCTTAGAACAACACATTATTATTTTTCATGATTCTGTAGGGTGGCAGGGCAGTTCGGCTTCCTGTGGTGTCAGCAAGGGGCACTGGGGTGCCCGGAAGATTCCAAAATGGCCTTACCCACATGACTGGCAGCTGGTACTGGCTGCCAGCTGGGAGTTCAGCTGGGGCTGTTGGCTGGGAAGCCTCAGTTCACCTCCACGTGGCCTCTCCGTGGGGCTTGGGCTTCTCACTGCATAGCAGGTGGCTTCCAGAAACAGAAGCTGACATGCTTTTTAAGGCCTGGGCTCAGAAGTCCCAGAACATTACTTCTGCCACATCTTAATGGTCAAAGCCAGTCCTGGGACCAGCCTGATTCAAGGGGAGGGGTAATAAGTGCTACCTCTTTGATGAGGACGATGAGGTACATATTATTGTATGTACAATTTAGTGGCATTTAGTGCATTCAGAATGTTGTGCGACCAACACTTTTCCCTAATTTCAACTTTTTTATCCTTCATCAGAACACTCCATATCTCCATACCCGTTTTGCCATTGCTCCTCATTCCGCTTTTCCCTAACCCCTCTCAACCTGCTTTCTGTCTCTATGGATTTGCCTACAAAGTCTGACAATTAAGTTCGCGAACTTGCCACCATGCACTTACGTTGGCAGCACTGTACAAACAGCTCAGTAAGGTTTCATAACCCTGGTATATCAGTATCTCACAGCTGTGTTCGTGTTGACGTGTTGCAGAGTCTTACTGAGTGCCGTTCATTACAGTTGTTGCATGTTTTTATGAGCTGTCGCAAGTATGTCTGAGTTTGAATTAGAGCAACGAACAAACATTAAATTTCTTGTTACACTTGGCAAGAGTGGAAGTGAAATCAGAGACGTGTTAGTCTAAGTTTATGGGGATAATGCCATGAAGAAAACGGCAGTGTACAAATGGATTAAATGTTTTTCTGAGGGGAGAGAACGCATCACTGATGAAGAGAAGTCAGGGCAGTCAGTAACAAGAATAACTGACAAAAACATTGCAAAAATTCGTCGAATTATGCGTCAAAATCGTTGGCTGACTGTGAGAAGCATAGCAGACCAAACAAACATTGATAGAGAAACAGTTAGGAAAACCTTAACTGAAAATCTTGGCATGAGAAAGGTGTGTGCAAAAATGGTCCCAAAGGAGCTCGCCGATGAACAAAAGCAAAGGAGAGTCGAAGTTTGCCAAGACTTTTTTGAGAGGCATGATGATGTTTGGGCTGTGTTATCACTGGTGATAAAACATGGGTGTACCAGTGCGACCCTGAAACAAGGCGTCAAAGTGCACAGTGGAAGTCAGCCAGTTCTCCACGACCAAAAAAAGCTTCATCAGTCCAAATCAAGAGTCAAAACAATGTTGCTAACCTTTTTTGATATCAGAGGGACTATTCATTATGAATTTGTACCAACTGGACGAATAGTTTACCAAGTTTACTATTTGGAAGTGCTGAAAAGGCTGCGTGAAAAAGTTAGACGAACTGAACTTTTCGCCAACAATTCACGGCTCTTGCATCACGACAATGCACCAGCTCACAGGGCACTGTCTGTGAGGGAGTTTTTAGCCAGTAAACAAATAACTGTATTGGGGCACCCTCCCTACCCACCTGATCTGGCCCCCAATGACTTCTTTCTTTACCCAAAGATAAAGGATATATTGAAAGGAAGACATTTTGATGACATTCAGGACATCAAGGGTAATACGACGACAGCTCTGATGGCCATTCCAGAAAGAGTTCCAAAATTGCTTTGAAGCATGACCTAGACATCAGTGCATAGCTTCCCAAGGGGAGTACTTCAAAGGTGACCATAGTGATATTCAGCAATGAGGTATATAGCACTTTTTCTAGGATGAGTTCGCAAACATAATTGTCAGACCTCATTTTCTGGCTATGTCATGTAAAAGGAATCATATAATATGTGACCTTTTATGACTGGCTTCTTTCACTTAGCATAATGTTTTCAAGGTTCATTTAAGTTGTAGCATGTATCAGTGCTTCATTTCATTTTGTCGCTGAATAATATTCCATTATATGGATGGACCACAATTCGTTTATTCATTCATCTGTTGATAGACTTTTGGGTTGTTTTCATCTTTTGGTGATTGTCAGTGGTGCTACTGTGAACATTGGTAAATAAGTATCTGTTTGAGTCCCGGCTTTCAATTCTTTCAATATCTAGGAATGGAATGGGTAGGTTATGTGGTAATTTTCTGTTTAACTTTTTCAGGAACCATGAAACTGCTTGCCATAGTGGCTATACCGTTTTACACTCCCACCAGCAGTGTGCGAGGGTTCCTATTTCTCTACATCCTTGAACACTTACTATTTTCTGTTTTTCGTTGTTTTGTTTTTGTTTTTTTAATTAAAGCCATCCTAGTATATGTGAGTTGCTATCTCATTGTGGTTTTAATTTGCATTTCCTTAACTACCAATGATGTTGAAAATCTTTTCATGTGCTGTTTGGCCATTTGTACATCTCCTTTGCCCATTATTTTAGCTGGTTGTTTTGTCTTTCTGTTCTTGAGTTGTTAGAGTTCTTTACATAATCTGGATACTAAAGCAGATATATGATTTGCAAATATTTCCTCCCATTCTGTAGGTTGTCTTTGCACTTTCTTGGTAATGTCCTCTGACGCACAAAATTTTTACTCTTCATGAGATCACATGTATATATATTTTTCTTTTGTGCTTGTGCTTTTGGTGTCAAATCTACAAATCCATTACCAAATCCAAGGTCATAAAGGTTTACCCTCTGTTTTCTTCTGATTGTTTTGTGGTTTTAGCTCATTTAGGTCATTGATCCACTGAATTAATTTTTGTATATGGAATGAGGTAGGGGTTCAACTTCATTATTTTGCATGTGGTTAAGCTCTACCTCTTGACTGAAGGTAGCGTGCTCTCACAGGGAGGGGAAGAATTGTTGGGGGCCATTTTTGGAGACAGTCTTGGTGATGGGTTGACTGTGAGGGGTTGGGGAAGGAAGGGGAGAAGAAGGCAGGTGACATCCGTATTTCTGGATTGAGTCATTGGGCAGATGGGGAAGCCTGGGGGAGGAGCCAGACTTTGGTGAAGGGAAGAACTCGGTCTCGGACATGTTGAGTTTGAGCTCCCTCCACATCCGGGCACCGAGAGCACTGGGAATCAAATACATGATAACTGAAATACGGAAGGGTACTAAGGTTTCCATTCATTCAACAAATAGTTATGGAACACCCAGCACTAATACTAGGTAATATCTTTGTGATGCTAACCATGGGCCAGACATTTTGCACTTTTTCAAAATTGAGCTATAATGTACATAGAGTAAAATGAACGAATCCAAAGTGTACACAGTTCATTAAATGTTATATATACCACCTTCCAGGTTAAAATGGAGGACACTTCCAGCCCCCAGAAATCTCCCCCTCAGGCACGTTATATGTAATTCTCACAATGACCCTATGAGGTAGGTATTATTATTATTCCCATTTTTCAGATAAGGAAACAGAGAGGTGAAGCCACTTACCCAAGAGCACACGGGTGGAATCTGGATTAGAACTCAGGCCTGCAGGATTAAATCCAGGGTGAGGAACATCCCACCCCCTCATTGGACAGGGACTGGCGGGGGGTCCCTGGGAGGATCCTGGGATCATTTCCTGAGCCCCCCTCTCCCTCCCACAAGTCTGCCCTGCACTCCTGTGACCTCATCTGTCATTCTGCTAAAACCGGCCTCCTTGCTTTTCTTCTAACCTGTCAAGTTCCTACCTACCTGAGGACCTTTGCACTCAATGTTCCCGCCATCTGGAACCTTCTGCCTCCTGGACTTCCCGTGGCTGGCTGGCATCTTATCATGAGCCTCAGCTCAAATGTCACCTCTTTAGAGAGCTCGTCCCTGAACGAATTGCCCTATTTAATGCTCTCCCCACCAGCCAGCACAATGGAGCCAGATGGCCTGGGTTTGAATCTCAGTTCTGCTGCTTCCTAGCTGGGTGGCCTGGGGCGAGGTACTGAACCTCTCAGGGCCAGTTTCCTCAGCTGTAAAATGGGAATGTTGATAATAGCACCTACCTCGTGGTGTTGGTGTAAGGATGAAATCATTGAACATCTGTTAACCATGCTTGGCCCACAGTAGGTGCTTTATAAATATTTGCTATTATTCACACAGCAACTCACCCCTTCTGAAATTATCCTGGTTATTGGTTTGTTTACTTGGTTTTTCCACTTCTCCCAATTAGAACGTGAGCCCCCTGAAGATGGTGGTTTCGTCTATAATATGTTGTTCACTGTTGTGTGTCCCCAGTATCTAGAAGAATGCCTGGCCCACACTAATAAACACTGGCTCAATAAGCAAGTGGATTAATAAACCAGGCTACTAGATTGTCCTGTTTGCAGCGCCCCAAACATGCCATGCTCGCTCTCATTTGCTGTTCCCTCTGCCTAGACTGTTCCCCAGAGGAAGGGGTGGGGGGAAAACAATAGAGGAAAGATGGCCTTTCAGTTGCCCAGGTCCTCACTGCCTCCTGCATCAGGTACCCACAAGGGAACAGTGAGTGAGAATTCTAGACGTTCCAGAACTATAATCACCTGTTCTGGGGAAACTGAGGCCTAGAAAGGGGACAGGACTCAGCCAAGGTCACACAGTGAGTCAAGAGCAGTGTTCTTTCACCCCCTGGACCCCATGTGTCTCACATGGAAGCTGTTTCTAATGTCCACACTGGATCTGCCTCCCTACATGGGGCCTGGAGAGAAGTGTGTGGGGGGGGGGGGCTGGACCCTGCCTATGGGCTACTGCCCTTCGCCCTGACCAACTGAGGAGGCTCTGGGCCTAGTGAATGGACATGCTTCTGACTGCGACTGACTTGAGTCAGGCTGCTGACACTTCCTCTTATAAACCATGTGGCCTTGGGTTTTCTGAGCCTCAGTTTACTCCCCTGGAAGATGAGGAGATGGAAACCTACCACCCCCTCACCCCCAGGGTTGCTGGGAAGATTCCTATTAACAGTTCTCGTGCATTGAGCACTTCTTCTCAACTACCCTGTGGGGCAGGTATTTTATCCCCATTTTCCAGATAAGGAAACTGAGGCTTAGCACGGGGAAAATGTGACCTGTCCAAGATCATGCTGACTGCAAGGAATAGAGCTGAGGTTTAAATCCAGGCAGGCTGACTTCAGAGCTTACATTCTTAGCCATATTATGGTCCAGTGCCAGGAACACAGTAGGCACTTAATAGATGGTAGCTACTGGTATCCCTCTGACTGAGGTCCTAGGAAGATCTCACTTTCATGATGGCACCATCTTCTAGGACAGCAGTTGCTCAGCTGCAAACCACATTTTAAAAAAATTTTCCTCCCTTCCAATCCCTGCTTAGAGACACAAGGGCTCTCAGCAACCTCTCTCTCAGATGGATTTTTCAGATTATCCCCACCTTGATTAGTTCCAGAGTCTTCAGGCAGAAGCAGGAGTTATTTTCGGGACTGGATGGCTCCCTCCGGCTGCCTCTGACCCCCCTCTCCCCCGCAGTTGCAAGCACCTCTCCAGTCAACTGCAAGGTTAATTAGAAGCTTCCTGACTGCTCACTTTCTGGCCCCGCAGCCCTCAGCTCAGACTCAAACCCCAACCCCTGCTCTCTGCTCCCCTCCTCCCTGCCCCACTGCCATGTCTGCCTTCCCCTTATTTTGCAGCAGTGAGGGTGGTCAACTGTTTCCTAATGCTTGGCCCCCAACTTTGTCTCAGAGCAGTGACTCTCCCTCCTACTTCAAGATTTTTCCTGAGGAGCAAAACCTCGCGTACCATTTGGACGAAAATATTTTTGGCTGGTGTTCCCACCCCCTGTTCCCACTGGAGTCCAGTCCTCAATGTCATGCAGCCTGGGGTGCGAGCGGCTCAAAAATTCCCAAGGATAAATTGTATGGTCTATTTTACCACAATAAAAATTTCCAAGGGGAGGCATCCTGCCTCCCCCCCTTCTGCCACCGTGTTATATCACAATGTGTGGGGCTGACGTCACAGGGATGGGGCGTGGGTTCTGCTGTAGCTATCTGTTCTCTCTG
The DNA here is from genome assembly GCF_036562045.2 of Rhinolophus sinicus. Classification (NCBI taxonomy): domain Eukaryota; kingdom Metazoa; phylum Chordata; class Mammalia; order Chiroptera; family Rhinolophidae; genus Rhinolophus; species Rhinolophus sinicus. Next base: position 26,429,702 of record NC_133765.1, on the reverse strand, counting down.
CTCCTGGCTCTCCCTTCCAGCTCTGCGCTCTGCCAGGGCCGCCCGCAGACCTTACTTGCTTTTCAAAAATAACTCTTAAGTCTCTCACGGAGGTGGGGGGGGGGGTTGCTTCCTTGGTGTCCTGGGCTGTGTGTTAATCCTTCCGATGCTAAGACTTCCTGAAGCGATGCTGTGCTGGGCTGGGGGGCTGGTCATCCGTTGTCAGGTTGCAGTAGTTCAGATGTTGGCATCCTGTTCTAGCACCTATTACCTTCAAGGAAGTTGGGCAAATGGGTCTTCTTGGGCACCCACTAAGTCATTCATTTGTTCATTCGTTTGTTCATTGATTCATTCATTGATTCAGATATTACCGAGCAACTACTCAGTGCCCTTTGCCTGCAGAGCAGACTTCTGGGTGGCCTCTGTTGCTTTTCCATTTGCTTCTGTGTCCTGTCCCTGCTTCTCTTTGAATTTCTGCTTCCTCCTCTCAAGTAGGGGATCTTAATTAGGGTAGCCAGTCAGGCCCAGAAGGAAACAGATGGCATACTCAAATTGGGTAACTTGAGGAAGGGCAAATAAGGGACTGTTTAGCTGTGAGCAGGGTGTAGGGAAATCCTGAGGGATAGTGCAGTGCTGGGCTAGTTACAGCGGGAGAGCTGTTACTTCCGAGGCCTGCCAGGCTGAGGAAGCAGTTCCACCACCCAGAAGGAGTTGTGTAGCGAGAGCCACCTTTACAGAAGCTGTGACCTTCTGTTGAGGGACACAGCCAGCTGGAGGTGCCCTGGAGGGAGAGAGCAGAGGAATAAATATCCTGCCCTCCCTCTTCCTTCTGCCTTCCATCTCCTCCTGGGGGCTCCCCATTGGCCAAACCTGATTAAACGCCAAAAAATATGGGAGACTGTTGAGTCTGAACAGGTCAGTCTCCTTGGGCACAGAGCAGGGTAGAAAAGGGAAGACAGTGGTTCTAGACGGACAAACAGAGGATATCCAGCTTGTCACCTACTCCTAGCAATAGTAGGTCCCACGATAAACGCTCAGTAAGTGTCAGCTATTATCATCAGTTCTTGTATTAGTTATTGACTGCGGTGTACCTAATTACCCCAAAACGTACTGGCTTGAAACGATAAACATTTATTACCTCACACAGTTTCTGTGGTTCATGAATTTGGAACAGCCCAGCTGGGTGGTTCTGGCTCAGTGTCTCTCCGCAGGTCACAGTCAAGCTGTCAGCGAGTCATCTAAAGGCTTGCCTGGGACTGAAGGATCCAACTGGCTCACTCCCGTGGCTGGCAAGCTGGCACCGGCTGTTGGCAGGAGGCCTTAGTTCTTTGCCATCCAGACCTCTCCAGAGGGATGCTTGAGCGTCCTCACAATGTGGAGACTGGCTTCCCCCAGAAAGAGTGATCCAAGAGCAGAAGGCTCAATCTGTTTACTCACTTAGGCTCAGAAACTACAGACCATCATTTTGACAACATCCTATAGGTGACACAGGGCAACCTATTCCACGTCGAGGGGGTTACACAGGGGCCAGGAGTGTCAGGCGGCAGCAATCATGGGAGGCCTTCTTGGAACTCGGCTACCACGGTTTGCAATACGTTTGTTCATTTAATCCTTTAAAAATGCTATGAGGTTATCTAAAAACAACAACAAACAAAAACCAAAACAAAAAATGAGGGAAGCATTATTATTCTAACTTTTCTCTGAAGAAATATGCCATAGAAAAGTGAAATAACTTGCCCAAGATTACAGTTAGTAAGTGGCAAAGCCAGGAATTGAATGCAGATGGACTTTTTAAAAAAATCATTTTTAATTGGGCTCTAATTTACATACAATAAAAACACTCTGATGGAGATACAGGACATTTCCATCCCGCCAGTTTTTCTTCATGCCCCATTTGCCGTCAGTCCTCCCAGGCCCTGCTCCAGGCAATTACTGATCTGCTTTTTGTCACAATAGATGGTCTTATCTGTTCTAGAACTTCATAGAAATGAAACCATACAGTATGTTCTCTTTTGTGCCTGGCTTCTTTGGTTGAACAAAAATGTTTATGAGGTTGGTCTACATTGTTACATGTATTGGTAATTCTATTTTATTGCTGAATAAATATATTTATTGCTGAATAAATATATTTATTGCTGAATAAATATACTTATTGCTGAATAAATTTATCAGCTGCATAAATATAGCACAAGTCCTTGACATAATTCTCCTGTTGAGTGACATTTGGGTTGTTTCCAATTTGGGGGCTATTATGAATAATCTGCAACGAACCTCATGTAAAAGTCTTTGTATGGATATATGTTTTCATTTATCTCAGGTAAATAGCTAGGAGTGAAATTGCTAAATCATATGGTAAGTGTATATTTAACTTCATAAGAAGCTGCCAAACTTTTCCAACGTAGCTGTACCATTTTACTGTCCCACCAGGAATGTATGGGAGTTCTGGTTGTTCAGTATCCTCACCAGCATGTTGTGTCATTAGTCTTGTTAATTTTAACCATTCTAATCTGTGTGTAGTGGTATCTTATTGTGCTTTCAATTTGCACTTCTCTGTCAAAGAAAAATATTGAACATCTTTTCATATGTATATCGGCCATTTGTATGCCTTCTTTTGGGAAGTATTTGTTCAGTTATTTTGTCTACTTTTTACTGGGTTATCTGTCTTCCCATTATTTAGTTGTAAGAGTTCTTTATATATTCTAGATACAAGATCTTCGTCAGACACACACACACACACACACACACACACACACTGAATAATATTTACTCTGTTTGTGGCTTACAGTTTCATTTTTAAATAGTATCTTATGAAGAACATAAGTTTAAAATTTTGCTGAAGTCCTACTTATCGTTTTGATTGTTCATGCTTTTTCACGTCCTAAGAAAGCTTTGCCTAACCCTAGGCCACAAAGGTTTTCTCTTATGTTTTCTTCTAGAAGTTTGACAGTTTAAGTTTTTACATTTAGGTCTCTGATCCATTTTGAATTAGTTTTTGTGTATAACGTGAGGTAGGAGTCACAGTTCATTTTTTTCCTCTGTACCAATATGTTCCAGCCCCAGTTTCCTCCTTCCATTGAATCATCTTGGCACCTTTGTCAAAAATCAATTGATTGTATGTATGTGGATCTATTTTTGGACTTTATCATGTTTCATTGATCTGTATATCAATCCTTAGCAAATACGACACTTTCTTGATTACTGCAGATTTATAGTAATTCTTGACATCAAGTAGGATTAAATGCTGCAACTTCGTCCCTATTTTTTCAAAATTGCTTTGGCTATTTTAGTTTGTTTGCATTTCCACATACATTTTAGAATCCAGTTGACAACAACAAATCCCTCCTGGAATTTTGATCAGGACTGTGTTGAATCTATAGGTCAGTAGGGGGAGAAGTGACATTTTATGCTGAGGAAGTTCCCTTCTATTCTCTCACTGCCCAACTTTGTTTGTTTTTGTTTTAAAATACTGAATAGGTGTTCATTTTATCAAATATTTTTGCACATCAGTTGACATTACCGTAAAGTGAACCTAGATATATTCTTTTCTTAAAAAAAAATTGAGATGAGATTCACATAATATATAGTTAACTCATTTTAAAGTGAATAATTCAGTGGTATTGCACAAACCATCACCTCTATCCAGTTCCAAAACATCTTTATCACCCCAAAAAGAAAACCCTGCATCCATTAAGCAGTTACTCCCCTTTACCCCCGCCTCACAGCCCCTGGCAACCATCAATTTGTGTTCTGTCTCTATGGATTTGCCTACTCTGGACACTTTGTATAAATGGAATAATACAATATGTAACCTTTCATATCTGGCTTCTTTCACTGAGCAAAACATTTTTCAGGTTGATTCACATTGTAACATGTGTTAGTGCTTCATTCCATTTTATGGCTGAATACTATTCTATTGTATGGACATACCACAATTTCTTTACCCCACTATATTCTTAACCACTATTCTATGCTGTCTCCCCATGTACCAGGTGCTGTCTTTAGCTCTACAGATACAGCAGAGAAAAAGGAGAACTGGCCTTGCCCAAGTGGAGCTTAAGTCTCTTCTGGAACTTAGCCCTTTCTCAGGCCTTGCCTTGTGTGTCCCTGCTCATTTGTCTCCATAGCCCTTAGCGCCTAGCCCAGTGCTCTTAGCTGACTAGATGAATTTTAATCTGGGAAGGCTTCATGGAGGAAGCAGCTTTTAAGTGGAGCCTTGGAATTTGAGGAGTTGAGTGGTTTCCTTCAGCCCACAGTGATTAATAACAGCAGCCACCATTTATCAAGCACATACTATGTGCCACACACTGTAATGAGCACATTAAGTGCCCCGAGGGCAGCAAGCTAGTGAGGGGCAGAGGAGAGTGTGGATTTGAACACAGACCCATATACCCTAATGACTGCCTTACACTGCCTTTCCAAGTCTGATTCTAGATTAGGGTTGGGGGTGTTTCTTCTCCGTATTCTGCCTTCCTGTCTTTCTTCTTCTGGGAATATGTGGACAGAACTAAGGAGTGACAGGATGATGGGCAAAGCCTTGACTGGGGACACCCCAAGTGTTGGAAAGGAGTCCTCAGCTCCTATCCTCTGGGTCTTTCCAATTAACCAAGACCTGGGCGTTGGGATAGCACCTTCACAGCACCCTTCCTTCCCCCCAGCGCCCTCTCCCCTCTTTCTTCCTTAGCCCCTCTGGCTCATCGGGCTGTGCTGGAATATGTGGGGAAAGGAGCAGGATTTCGGCTAAATATAAACCAGGCTGTTCCAGTTTCCAAATAGAACAAAGGAGCAGGGTGTTAAGTTGATTTTTATAAATAAAGAGAGAGGGAGTGAGAAAATTTTTTTCAAGATGTTTAATAAAATTGCCTTGTTAGAGGCAGGAAAATCACTGGGCTGTAGTGGGAGGGTTTGGAGGAGGGAGGGGAAGGAGAGAGGATGGGAAATGCTTCCTCCTTCGTGCTGGGAAACTTTCCAATGTCCTTGTCGTCTTCTGGGGACCAGGGAGAGACGGTGGGTCAGAGAGTGGTAAAGAGGCAGGGGAGGGCCGGCGCGGTGGCTCAGGCAGTTAGAGCTCCATGCTCCTAACTCCGAAGGCTGCTGGTTCGATTCCCACATGGGCCAGTGGGCTGTCAACCACAAGGTTGCCAGTTCAATTCCTCGAGTCCCGCCAGTGACGGTGGGCTACGCCCCCTGCAACTGGCAACGGCAACTGGACCTGGAGCTGAGCTGCACCCTCCACAATTAAGACTGAAAGGACAACTTGAAGCTGAACGGCACCCTCTACAAGTAAGATTGAAAGGACAACAACAACTAGACTTGGGGAAAAAAAAAGAAGGCCTGGAAGTACACACTGTTCCCCAAAAAAATCCTGTTCCCCTTCCCCAATAAAATTTTTTTTAAAAAAAAAGAGGCAGGGGAGGGGCATGAGGGTCCCTGGGAGGAGGACAGGAAGGCTCGTAATCATAGTTACCACCGTGTATTGAGCGCCAGATCCTGTGTTCGATTTACGTCTCATCTCACCAAATGCACACAGTACGTGAGGCTGGGATTCCGCTACTGGGTGCTCTGTGATCCAGCCCAGCTACCTCTCTGAACTCACCTCTTTTCTCTCTCCCTCCACTCACTCCATTCCCACTACACCGGTCCACACACCAATCTCGTTCTCTTCTCAAGACCTACGTGCCTGCTCTTCCCTCCGTCTCTAGGTCTCACAGCTCCTTCTCACCATTCAGGTCTCAGGTAAATGTCACTGACTCCCTGACCACCGTATCTAAAAGAGAGCTGCTCTCCCCTCCCCTCCCCCACCCCCCACCTCAGTTATGATCATATCACCCTGCTTCATTTTCTTCATTAGCACATCACTTCTGAAGTTATTTGCTTGCCTAGTATGTCTCTCCTCTCCCTCCACCAAAATGAAAGCCCCATGAAGGCAGAGGTTTTGTCTCTCATCCACTGCAGTAACATCAGGGTCTACAACGGCACATGGTAGACATTGCTAAATATGCATTTGTTCAATGAATAGATAAGTGAATGAGGTTCAGAGAGGTGAAGCGACTTGCCCAAGGTCACACAGCTAGGAAATGACAGAGCCAGGAGTGGGCCCAGATTTGTCTGACCCTCAAATGCGTGTCCTTTGTGCTATTTTATGAGGCTTCCAGCATGGTGGAGGAGGGGACTTAAGGAGCTCTCTCTGGAACTTGGGGGCTTTGGGGGATGATCGGACACAACCCTGGAGGATTAAAGGGGGCCAATGAAGCCAAATTGTCATCATTACCTTCATCCTTAAACAATGTATGTAACATAAAAATTATTAAACAACAGAGCTTCTTTGGGGGGAGCCATTAGGTCGTGAGAGTTTTACTCAGTATCCCCCAGAGGAGAGTTGTCTAAGCTTTGAGGAGGTAGCAGAGGTCTTCTCACCTAGGGATCTGGAAGGGATGGCCAGAGGAAGGAGAGATATCTTGCGTTCCTATCTGCCTGCCCTCTTTTTTTCCCTCCTCCCACCGCCCCATCTTTACTGTTTCCATGTCCACTCCCAGTGGCACGTCAAGTATGGGCTAGAAGCTGTCACTGCACATGCCGTGGGGTCTCAGCCTTTCTGCTGCCATCAGGTTCTGTGTGGCTTGGACAAGTCACATGACTCTCTCTGAGTCTCAGTTTCTTCTTGTGTAAGATGGAGATAGTGAAATTTGCTTGGTTATGAAGATGAGAGATACTGCATTGTACGTCAGGGACCTATGCTTCAAGCACGTGGTAGATGCTCAGTAGAATAGATGAAAGCTTTCGTTTTCTTATTTATTATTACCCTTCTCTGGACTGTAATCTAATTGAGCACAGGCACTGTCACTTCCTTAGTTGAACAGCTACTATATGCCAGGCTCTGGGCTAAGCAGTCTATGTGGGTATCTCTTTGAATCCCCATACTAATTCCATGAACTAGGTACTGTTATTACAATCACCTCCATTATTACAAATGAGGAAAATGGGGCTCCCAGCGGTGAAGTGACTTGGCCAAGGTCATACAGCCAGGAAATAACAGAGCTGGGACTGAAACCCAGGTAGGACCCAAGTGCAGACATTGGGCTTTTAAATATTATACAATCCTGCCTCCCAGAACTAATGAACCAAAGGGCTTTCTGGTGCTCCAGGATGTAGACTCTGGGAAAAGGGGGGAGTGAGAGGCCAGACAGGGTTATGGTGAGAAGCAGAGGCCTGGCCTCGATTAGGAGGTCGGTGAGGGAGCCCGGAGTGGAGTGGAGTGGTGTGAGAGGGAGAAATGCTGCAGTTTGGGGGGCTGTGGCTCCGAGGCTCTGACTCATTCATATGGAGCAGCTCGATTCCCAGCCGCAGGAGATGCTATTTATAACCTGCAGGTTCTAACAGCCTTCCAAGCAGGGAGCCCTGCAGCTACCTGGGGCCCTTCTCCCTGGGTGAGGGGGGAAAGTGGTGGGGGAAGGCCTCGGCCGAGCCCCCCTTTCTCCTTGCTCTGGACTCTTCACCAAAATTCACACTCAAGTGCCCCGTGGCTCCAGTAGAGTGTCTGGCACCTAAGAGGCTTGAATGAATGGCAGTAGCTTCAGGTTTTTTTATTGGGTCAGATCCTGTCACCTCTGTGCCCCAAACTCGCCAATGGTGCCCCATCTCATTGGAAGTAAAAGCCGAAGTCCTTACAGTGGCCTCGAAAGCTCATACAATCTGCTCCTGCTCCTTCAGACCCCCCACCCTCCTGCTTGCTCACTTCATCCCACTGGCCTCCTTGTTGCTTCTGGGGACACACTAGGTACGTTCCTGCCTTGAGCCTCTGCTCTGTTTCCTCCTCCTGGGATACTCTCCCCCCAGATACTGGCATGTCTTCCTCTCGCACCTCCTTCAGGCCTTTGCTTAAAGGCCAGCTTCTCAACGAGGCTTTCCCTGGCCATTCTACTTAAAATTGCACCCGTACATACACTCCTTATTCCCTTTCCCTGCCTAATTTTTCTCCATGACACGTGCCATCATCTAACACACTACATATGTTACTAATTTATTGTTTTACAGTAGCATCCCCCTTATCCACAGGGAGTACATTCCAAGACCCCTAGTGAATGCCAGAAAAACCTGGATAGCACCAAACCCTACATATACGATGTTTTTCCCATGCACACATACCTAAGGTAACGTCTACAGCTTCTCTTTGGCCTATCTAAATTGCCAGCTTCACTACTCTTGCACTTTGGGGCCATTATTAAGTAAAATACGGGTGACTCGAACCCAAGCACTGTGGTACCACAACAGTTGATCTGATAATCGAGACGTTTCCTGAGTGACTAACAGGCTGAGAGCACACACAGCGTGGACATGCTGGACAAAGGGATGATTCATGTCCTGGGTGGGATGGAGCGGGACAGTGCGAGATTTCATCATGCTACTCAGGACAGCAGGCAATTTAAAACTGATGAATTGCTTATTTCTGGAATTTTCCATTTAATATTTTCAGACCCCAGTTGTCTGTGGGTAACTGAAACCGTGGAAAGCAAACCAAGGCTAAGGGGAGGCTATTGTAATGTCTGTCTCCTTCTATTAGACTGTCTGCTGTGTGAGGACAGGACTTTTTGTCTGTTTTGACCTCTGCTGCATTCCTAGTACCTGGAACAGTGTCTGGCACATAGATGGTGCTCAATAAATATTTGTTGGCTGCATGAGTTCACTGGGATTTTCACGGACTTGCTGTGTGACCTTGTACAGCTAACTTCACCTCTCTGGGCCTCAGTATGTTGGACTCAGTGACCTCCCAGTATGGACAGTCCTAGGGCTCTATCCCTTCATCCTATAGCTCCTGATATTTTTTTTTCCAGAGCGTTTGCTAAAAGGAGAGCTGGCCAAGGCCTGGCTTGATACTAGTTTTCTCCCAGACTAGACTTCTCTGTGCAGCATGCAAGCCCATGAGCTTGACATGTGCCAGCACTCTTGTATCTGTGTTAGGGGCTTTGAGCAGATTCATTTGTGTGAACGAGCTTCTACATGTGTTTGGGAACCTGGCTGAGATGGGACATTCAGCAAAATGTTATCACTGGTCTTATTTCTGCCTTCCTGCTTCTTTTCGTTTTCAATGGAGCAAACAGTAGAAATTTCCAGGGCCATGGCAGACCCTCCTATAACTGAAGGGAACACCCACTGTTCTGGAGAAGCAAAGGAAGAGCTTATTGGCTGTGAGTCCTCATACCTGTACCAGGCTGTTTCCACTTCCTCAGGAGCCAGCTGTGAGAAACCCACAGCAGAGCTGCCCACTTTCCAATGAGGGAACCCGGCAGAACTGCAGGCTTCAATGGGGATGCCAGGTCCATTTTTAGATCTCATCTGTTCTTAATGGGAAATGGGTCCAAATGTGTCCAGGTTTTACAGCCATCCCTGGCATGTCTTTCTCTCTCACTTCCTTCCGGTCTTTGCTCAAGTGCCAGCTTCTCAGTGAGGCCTTTCCTGACCATTCTACTTAAAATTGTACCTATATACTACACTCCTTACTCCCTTTCCCTGCTTAATTTTTCTCCATGGCACTTGCCATCATTTAACATACTGCGCATAGTATTAATGGGCTTTGGGGTTTATTAGCATGTTCACACACAATGTATCATTTAATTACATGCTCTCTTCTGTTTGGCACACCCCAGGACTACCTAGCATAGTACCTGGCATCTGGTAGGCATTACTACATTTTTGTTAGAAGAGTTAATTTTCAAGTAATGGGCAGCAGGCAATACTGTCATTTTATAGATGATGAAACTGAGGCAGGGTGACATGACTTGCCCAAAGTCACACAGCTAGGACAGGAACCCTAGGTAGGCAGCTGGCTCAAAATTACTAGGGAAGGAGAGAGGGAACTCCCTCCGAAGTGGCGACCATACTTTGGGAAAACAGACTTTACTTTTGAAAGATGAGTGAGGGCCTAAGAGAGATTGGGGATTTGGGAGCCAAAGAAAGTCGGGTTCAAATCCTAGGCCTGTCATTACTTGTGCCTTTGGACAAGTCCTAAAAACCACAGGAGCCTCAGTCTCTCCATCTGTAAAATGGACACATCAATCACTACTGCAGGAAGCTGTTGAGAGTATTCAGTGAGATAATTCAGTCCAATGCTTGCCACTGGGCAATGCTCAATACATCCCAAACCACCCTGACTTCCCAGTGACCTCCTGAATCGCTCTCCCTTCTCTACCCTCACGAGGCCCAGGTTGAAATGCCCAGTCGCAATATTCAGGCTAGAATGGGGAGATCACGTGATGAATAATCCTGCACACGCTCAGCCTCCTCAAGTCACATGGCCCAGTGCCACACAAGCCAGCAGGTGCGAGGCCAGAGAAACGTTCTGCTCACTTTTTGTCACTTAGGTTGGAGCCCTGCATTTTGGAGTGCTGGGTATATGTTTGAGGTGGGAGAAGAATGTGATAACCTTCTAGAATCTCAAACAAGGTTCCTTTGGCCTTTCCATTTCTAAGGGAGGCTTTGCTGGGCTCCTGGGATGGAAGAAAACCTGCCCAAGGAAATGACAGAAATGGCCACCATCAGACAGGGCAGCCTCCTTGGGCAATCCTTCCTTGTTTGTTAAGACAGGCAACAAATAAGTGTTCAGCCCTTCTCTGGTGGTGTGCACAGGGGATACAAAGACACAGGCCCAGCTGGAGAAACAGACCTTCCCTGGGAAGTGTAAACTGAGTGCAAACGGAAGGGATGAATCTGAGTTAGTTTGAAGAAGAAGGGAGAGGAAGAGGTTGCTGACAGATCTGGGAATAGTGGGTGCAAAGTGGGAAGCAGCTTGGATGGTCGAGAGAACTGAGGCGGGAACAGTGGCTGTGTGCAGAATTTTGGACTTGATTCTAAGAGCCGTGGGAAGCCATTGAAGCCAGGGAATAATGTGATCTTTATAGTCCTGCACTGAGTGCTTTTTGCCTTGCTTTCTCATGCCAAAAAAAAAAAAAAAAAAAAGGACTTTGAATTCCACACCTGCCATACTAACTTTCTTGTTTTTTACTTTTCGTAAGTAGCAAATAAGGGAATGGCGGAATATGGATTAAATGTGCTAACAGATGCAAATTGCCTAGCATTCTATACATGGTCTATAAATGGTAGTTCCCTTATCTTCCCTCTACATTCCATTATCATTTCTGCTATTCCAGGAGCACCGAAGGAGACCAATCTTCCCTACAGACTAAAGATACATTTCATTTGAAGTGCGCCGGATGGATGACAAATCTGGATTGGTTCACAAGATCAAGTGGTGATTACTTTACAAAATTATTATTCAAGTCGTAAGCACCCCCCCGCCCCGATTGTACAACATTACTATTTGATTTATGGACATACCTTTCGTTTTTCAACTTTTTAGGAGCACACTTATTGGAGGAAGCAAGACCAGGGTCCACAGGCAGAGCCCCTCCCTGTCTATGCTATTCTTCGCTGCAAGAGCACCACTTTTCTGGCCACATAGTAGGTTTTTTTAATATTTGTGGGATAGATTTACATACTAGACTATGTTTCCTGCTAAATTTCAAGTGAGGGGCATCACTTCTGCAGTTCTCTCGTTATAGTTGTTCACATGAATTTTGATGGCATGGAAAAGCTTGTTCTCCGAATTATATTTAGCTCATAGAAACCCTACTGCACAATTATGTTGTAAAGAGGAATTAGGTTTTATCTTTAAGTTGTTATTATAGCCTTGGGAAAAGGTGAACGTTAAGAATAACTATAAAGTAGTAGCATATTGTATTATTAAATTTGCCTTTTTTTTTTAAAACTGTGGTGCAGGGTCGAGAACAGGCTGACACACGTGGTAGGTGTCTCAGTCGGGGTCTCTATAAGAAACAGGTGGTGCACTCAAGTCAGCTCAGTAGAGGAAGGTTTAATAAAGGGACTATCTATAAAGGTTTGGGTAGGGTGGAGGGGAACCATGGGAATAGTGCAGGAGCCAGGGTCTTCACTCCTCCTAGATCTGAAAGTTGACGGTTGGAAGAAATTCCAGAACCCAGAAAGAGAGCTGTGTATGAAGAGGGGCACCTTGAGAAGGAATGGTGACCTTTTATCCAAAGATACAACCGATCTGAGGTGCTCTAGCAGAGAGGGACAAGGGGAATAAATACTTCAACCTCACCCTCCTTCTGCCCCCCAGTTCCTGCTGCTGCCTCCCCCTGGCTGTACCCAAATGCAAGCTTAGAGGGCAAAGGGGCTAGCTGCTGTCCAGCTAGGTGAGCACCCCAGGGCAAAGAGCAGGATGGATGGAAACGTGGATCTGGAGGGGCAAATGGAAAATATCTGGGGTACAGCAGGCTTCATTTCCGTGTTGGAAAAAGACTTGACATTTAAATCTTGGTATCTTAGTGAGACAGTGAAACCATCAGGGATGGCACTGTGACAGCAGGTTCAGGGGTATCATTGGTTCACTCTTCAGGTCTCCTGAACACACTGTAAAAAGTATTGTGCTGGGCATTTGGAGAGAAGCCCCACAGTGGCAAAAGCATCCCAGAAATGCAATGGCTTCTCCTTCCTGATGCGTACATTTTTAAGAACACAACCCCACTCTATCACAGTATCTGTTTAGAGCTCTAAAGAGTAACTACCGTGTTTCCCCGAAAATAAGACCTAGCCGGACGATCAGCTCTAATGCGTCTTTTGGAGCAAAAATTAATATAGTAAAATAAAACCGGGTCTTATGTAATATAATATAAGACCGGGTCTTATATTAATTTTTGCTAATTAGAACTGATTGTTCGGCTAGGTCTTATTTTCGGGGAAACACGGTATGACCCCACTAGTCTCAAAATTAGATGCTGCTTCCCCAAAAGCAGAGAGTTCTGTTGAGGCAAAGCACCCAAGTTCTCAGTCCTGTTTGTAGCTGGCCACTATGCAAAGGTACCATGTTGGTACCTTTCAGGTAGTAGCAGAAGACCCATTTTTTTCAGGCCAGGGGACCAGAATAGGATTTATCAGTGCAACTCAGGAAACTGGACTTGCTGTTATGAATGGAGTCAATGGTGGCCTCCCATTTTCTGAATCTGTGAAATCATTCCCCTTTTTAATGAAGTTGGCTTGGAAGAGGAGGGAATGGGGCACCTTTGACAAGACTCTGACAAGCAAATCAATTCGTTCCATTTGTTTCCTCTGTGAAAACAGCAATCCTCGAGTGTTACATAATCTAATCTTCATGCCTCACTGGTTTGTTCTGTCCTCCTGAGGAATTGGCAGATGGTGCCAAAGCAGAGACCCGCATCCACGGCTCATCAGCCTCATGGTAACAAGAGAGCTTGCTCAGTGTCTCTGCTGTGGGGTCCCTTGCTGGCATTTGTTTCTCTGGATCCGTTGGCTCTTTAGCATTCCTCAGGCACCCCTGGCTTCTTGCCTTGGGCTCTCATTCCAAGATTAATTGCAAATGCTGAAGCAGATAAAAAGAGAACAGAAAGTGAAGTTGAAAGGGCAGAGAATTTGCCAGATCTTGTCTAAAAGCCCTTTTCCTCGTAAAGGCTGAGTGTCTTTGAGATTTTAGCTCCAGACCTTCGACTTCCTCAGCCAGCCTAGTCCCACTGTGTGTGCATCCTTGTTGCTGGGTGACACATGGTTCGGGGACAGAGCTAGCCGGGTGGAAGCTGGGTGAGTAGAGATCTGCTGGATAAAGTCTCTGATGTCTCACAGGGAGTCACATCCCTGATTGTTCCCCAGATAGGGCAGTTGCCCGGAATCCACCTAGCGAGGTCGATGATGTCACTCTTGCTAAAGGAAAATTATGTCAGAACTCCGTAAGGTGAGGAGTCCGCCAGCAAGGCCCTGTCAGCCAGGAGATGTCCAGGCAAAGACACCGCCCATCCATCGTATCCAAAACCCCAGAAATGACAGCTTCCAAGGAAGCAGAGGCGTGGACATCCTGTGGTGGGTATATTCCTACTGATACTTAGGACCAGAAATCAGCTGACGTGCTCTGGCACTGCCGTTCCGTTGTTAAAATACTGAAATACTTCCACATTGGTTGGTAAAGAGTTATATAAATCCGTGAGCTCCCGTCCCTCTGCTAATACTCAAGTCTTTTGAGAGGGTCTTCTTTTCAGTACTTTCGTGAATAGTTGTACCTTTCTGTGCAGCAACATGAGCTTCCTTTGCCAAACCCATTTTGTTTCCAACCGGGTGGTACTAGGAGGTCTGCTTGATGTAGGGCCAGGCACGATGCCAAGTGCCACAGATGTAACCGCCCTGCTCACAGACTGCACTGTTGGCTGCCTCTGGTTTTGGATGGAACCCCCCAAGCAATTAAAACATAGAACCTTCCTGCCTGTGGCACAAACATGCCTGGTCCTTAAAGGTCACACGCACCTTTATGCTGGCCGTTCATTCAGCACCCAGGTTGTATTACACCGATGACAGAAATGATCTGTCTGAAGGAGAAAACAAACCAAACCATGTAGAATCTTCTTTCAGTTCCATTTCCCCTCACTGAGTCCAAGCATAGGACACTGATTTCTATAAACACAATCACGTTTTGCTTCTTTTCATGTGTTACTCATTCGCTAAATATTAGGTGAGCATCTACTGTGCTATTACGTGTCAGTCACCGTGCTAGGTGCTGGATGTCCAGCAGTGAGTAAAACAGATCCTGTCTCTGCTTTCATGGAACCTACAGTCTAGTGGGGGAAACAGATAATAAAGGAGGCCACTGTGCTTGGTGTCATTAGGTCATCTGAGCATGGGTTGCCTTTCAGCTAATGGAAACTGCGTGGATGTAATGATGACTTCCAGCGTGTAGTATATTGATCGTATGTATCACACCACTGCTAGGTGCAGGGATGTGGCATCTGTATTAAAGAAGTCATGCATGGGCGGGGGTGTGTGTGTGTGTGTGATCCTGTCCTACAGGCAGTCAAGGTCTCAGAGAGGCTGAGAACTGCTCTGGATTCATGAAAGGGAGGAATATTCGGAATGAGAATGATGGTGACCATACGTTCTAATATTTGGAGGTCACACACACTGTTCTTAAAGGAAGATGGTAACTACTGGCCATCAGTCAGCTGTAAGGGATGGAATTTCATTCATCTATGTTTTTCCTCTCCTTTGCCCTTGAAACCAGGAAACAGATACAGAACTTGCTAGCTTGGATGAGGGGTACACCCTGCACCCACAAAACCACGGATAGCTAATGGCCTACATAGGAATCAGCTTCTGACACCCTTGGTCTCACTGTCCCAGCCTCTTACCCACTCATTTCAGTCGCCACTATTTTGAAAATCGTAATTCTTGTCCCTAAGACATTCTAGTAGTAATTTGTTCTACTTGTCCTCGTTAATAATTTTTTGCTCTATCTGTCCTGCTTGCTTGGTTTTTCTTCTTATCGAATTATAATTTATACATAGTGAGATGTAAAGTCTTCACTGTACGGTTCAGTTTTGACACACGCATATATTCTTATAATCCACATCCCTTTTCATTTTATTTTTAAAATCTTGGAATCCTCTTAAGTGATGAACATTTGGGTCCCGAGGCAGATTTCTGGAAAGGAATCCCCTGTTCAGTTCACTGACTGCCCCCAGCCCCCACCGATTTTTTTTCATCCAATCCTTTCCTGAGTTCCCCAATCACCACAGAGGACTTAAAGCCATAAGAACGTTTTGTAATCCCAGCTTTCTGAACCCTAACAGAGAGATTTGTCATCTGAAAACAAGGGAGAGATTAAGTGCAGAATTTGATTCTGTCGACAGCAGCAAGAACAAGCTAGACATGAAACGTCAGAGAATTAATTCAAGAATCACCATGCAAATACTCCACAACCTTTTTCAAGACTTTAAACGTGACGTACAGCCCCTGTCAGGAAAGATCAGTTTTTCAAGGAGTTTGCTACAGGGACATGACATTATCAAACAGATCTGTTACATGAGAGATCCGTGTGCATTTTTAAGAATTTTGCCCTTAACCCTGCCCTATTCCTTCTGAATGGATTCTCTTAGAAATGAGACACAAAGACAGCTAAATACACTATTCTCTCTAGACCGATGTCGTGGTCCCAGGCCCATGTTATCTATTTAACTGCCCTCATATGCCAGGGTGTCTTTCTACGCAGTACTCCAAAACAGCTCTTCTTCTGCATAACTTTCACCAAAGGTTATACAGTCAAATAAGATAACAACGTGTAATTATTTACTAATCACAATTTGTATAACACTTAAAGGCAAGTGAGAGGCTTTATGTGAAAATGCCCTTAAAGCTATAAAGGTATGTACAACCCAAAAGAATTATATAAAAAATGGTTTCTACATGACAGGATACTTTGCAGTAACTATATTCCCATTACATCTCACAGAGAGGCAAGCCATTCTCATTTTCTACATCTAAGACTTTCTATGTCTTAATGATGGTATTTCTGAAATATTTCCTAAACCTGACCCAGCCCATACATTTAGTCCTTATGACCTTCCCATTGGACTTAAAATCCATACAGAATGGCATGGTGTTCACTTACTTACTGATCTATTCCCAGTGCCTTTCAGATGGTGGGCATTCAATCCTTTTTGGTAAATGAATGAACCTGGTTTCCTAATTGGTTTTGCCTTCAGTGTCTTAGTCTGCTCCACAATGAGTCAGCATTATCTTCAGAAACACAGTGCTGCTTATGTCCTGTACACACCTCATAAAACCTTCAAGGACTCTATCGTCTATAGCATAAAGGACAAACTCCTGAATAGCACATTCAAGATCCTTCACGGTCTGGTTTCAACCACCTTTCCAGGCCTGCCTTCTAGCCCTTATCGCCCCTCCTCCCCAAACCACTCAATGATTCCCAAACACTCTATGCAGGACCACATTCCCAAGCCTTCATTTGAAACTATCCCCTCTGCCTGAAATGACCTTCCTTAGTCATCTGGTAGAATTTCACTTCTCCTTTGAAATGGAGCTCCAATGTCATGTTCTTTAAGCCTTCTCCAACTCCCCTAAAGGTTCTGCTTTGGTGGTCCCTTATAAACTAGCTCGTCATTCCCATTATATTATAGTGGGTTTTATCTTGTGTGTGTGTGTGTGCAATTTCCTTGAGAGCAGGACCTGAACCTTACTGAATCTGATCAATTCTTACAACCTCCCCCACTATGACTCTAGTCCAAGCCATCACTTTCTCTCACCACATGACAGCACCTGACTGGCTCCACGTGGCCACACTGCCATCCAACAGTGGACTTGCGGCAAAG
Source organism: Rhinolophus sinicus (assembly GCF_036562045.2). Classification (NCBI taxonomy): domain Eukaryota; kingdom Metazoa; phylum Chordata; class Mammalia; order Chiroptera; family Rhinolophidae; genus Rhinolophus; species Rhinolophus sinicus. Next base: position 26,412,546 of record NC_133765.1, on the reverse strand, counting down.
CAGTCAATGATCCTTTAACAATGTAGACAACCATATGCCCCTCCTCTACCACAACCCGCTAGTGGCTTCCCTTCACATTGAGGAAACAAAACAAAGCCCACGGCTCTCTGGCCCCTGCCTTCCTCTCCAATTTCATCTCTCCACTCTCCCCCTTGCTCATTCCAGCCTCACTTGTCTCTGCTTCTTGAATATGCCAAGATGTTCCTGCCTCAGGATTTTCGAACTGTCTCCCCTCTGCCAGGAAAGCTCTTCCCCGGGATATATGCATTCCTTCCTTCACTGTGCTTTCTGCTCAAATGTCCCCTCCGCAGACAGGCCCTCCCTAATCACCTTCTAGCACCCTCCATTAAGCCCTCCTCTCTCACCTACTTCATTTCTCTTTGAAGCATTAAATGCCACCAGTTTGTCACCATGAATTTTCCATGCATTTATACAGTCATTTATTTGTGGCTGAGGATAGAGACTGTTTTGTTCACCCTCATGTCCCTGGTACGTAAGACAGTGCCTGGCAAATAACAGGCACTCAAGTATTTACTGAATGAATGGATAAATCCTTGTATCCCAGGTACCTAACACAGTGCCTAGTTCCAGAAATATTTGTTAAGTGAATGACCAAATTAACACATTTTACAAACAAAATGGAATCTTGGCACATATCCAGGATTATCCAGGATCGGCGTGCAAGTGGTTCATCCATTTGCTCCATGAACATAATCTTGATTTCTTTTATTTACTCTACTATCATAGGTGATGTAACCAGGTTTTTAACTTTTTCAGAAACTAGTTACTGACAGAGGTCTTGCCCAATATTTAGGGAATTTCAGAAAGACAACCATGAGGGACACAGTATGGATTTAGAATGACCTTCAGCCCATTGCCTCTCATTAGCTCCTGAGGGATTCTGGTAAATTCTGGTAAGGGACTTGATCTTCTGTGATTTACATGGAATGTACAGTTGTTAATCCTGCCGAACACTGATGATTCTGAGGGTTGGAACAGGTGAGACACTGACTGACCCCAAAGTCTGGGAGAGTGGACCCTTTACACCCTTCACATCCGAGTGACATTTCAATGAGGCTTCAGGGCGCTACATCCCAGCCTGCCTCAGTATTTGTGCTTTGGAAACCTCAGTGGTTTTGATACAGCCATTCAGTTCCTTATAGTAGGTGAGCTGGGGAATAATTTGTCACACTTCCCTCGTTCACTTTGGCCTCTGGGCAGTTTCTTTCCCTGCTCATCCTGTTTTTCTTAATTCCTTGCATCTGGGTATATAAAAGAAGTAGACAGTGCAGAGAAAGGTGAATGCTTGGCATGAGTGAACTGTATGTAGCATATTGGCAAGCTGTCCACCCAGCCTTTTATTGAGGCCCAGTGTTGACCAGACTTGCCTTATTCTCATGCATGGGTGGCATCAGGGCCAGAGACCAGAACAGGGAGAACCTGGGAAGTTCACACCCATCCCCCAACCTTCAAATCTCAAGTATTCTATTATAAATAGCTGGGGGGCCTTATAAGGTGCAGGGGAAGGGAACTAGCTTAAGGGCGTGTGTGCCCTGTTCCAAGCACTGGGCTAGGCCTCTTAGCGCATGGTGTCGTAGTTTGTTACCAAGAAATAAGTTATGATTATTACCTGCATTTTACCGAAGAGGTAAACGAGGTTCAGAGAGGTTGATGACGCTTGCTCAATGATCCAGATGGTAAATAGCAGAGCTGGGATTTGCGATTCAAACCAGGCCTGTGTGACTCCCTGGCTGCCTACCAAGAGCAAAAATGTCTCTAACATGTAGAAGGGCATGAAGGTGGGGGGTGGGGCACAAGAGCGGGAGGGGCAGCAAATGGGTCCGACCGGAGACTTGATCCTCACCAGGCCCTGCAAAGTCCAGGTTATACAGATGCCACCTGGCTTCTCTTCTGAGCACTGAAAATTCTGTGGCTGATTTACCAGGGTCAGCCTGGCCCCACTCCATGGTCTTGGGACTGATGCAGCGCTCAGAGTGCAGCCTGGCCTTCCAACAGTGTCCTTATGCGCCATTCCGGCTCCTGCGTTTGTCAGTAGTGGTGTCAGAGTACCTTGTTCTCCTTGGTTCTCTACTGTACTGCACCTCTCTCGGTCTCAGTTCCAAAGTTGTACCCCCTGGGGAGTATACCCCGCCTGCGTTTCTGGAGGTTCGGCAGTTCCAGGTCATGGTGGGAGCCTCCAGGCGTGCTAAGGGGCAGTGCCTGCGATACCCAAGTCTGGCCATCTTTGGGACTCTTCGCCAAGCCCCTTCCTTTGCGCTCCGGGCTCCGCGCCGCAGCGCCCCCTCCGCCGCCAGGGGCGGCCCGGAAGCGTGGATCCTCCAGCGCGGGGCGGGGAAAGAGGCGGGGCGTGGCGGTACCTGGGCCTCCCCGGAGCTGGGGGTGGGCTCTCCAGGGACAGCCGGCGGCGCCCCCAGATCCGCACCGCCAGCCGCCGGGGAGCTCAGGGCTCGGGGCGTAGAGGCTGCGCTGTCACATGGGTGGCGGCGACGGGGCCGCATTTAAGCGGCCGGGGTACGGCGCCCGCCTCCAGCGCATCCTTGGGCTTGGCTCCGGCCGGGCGCCGCGCTCTCTGACCACCCGAGGCCCGGAGTCGCGCCGCACCGCGCCGCCCCCGCCGGGCCATGCGAGCGCGGGCCCCGCCGCGATGAGCTCGCACATCGCCAAAAGCGAGTCCAAGACGTCGCTGCTGAAGGCGGCGGCGCCGAGCGGGGGCAGCCGGGTTCCCCGCCACGGCCCTGTCCGGGAGCCAGGGCTGTCCAGCCGCCGGACACCTGGCACGCCGCCGCCGTCCGGGGACCCCAGTTCGCGGAGGCCCCTGTGCCGGCCGGCGCCGCGAGAGGAGGGCCCGCGGGGCAGCCGGCGCGGGCTCCCCCAGGCTCACTGCAGGCCCCGGGAGGCGCTGCCGGCCGCGGCGTCCCGACCTTCGCCGTCGTCGCCGCTGCCGCCGGCCCGAGGGCGGGATGGGGAGGAACGGGGGCTGTCCCCGGCGCTTGGCCTCCGGCGCTCGCTGCGAGCCCCGCGTCATGGGGTCTCCGCTCCAGTCGCCGCGTCCGAGGCAGACCCGTTCCTCCACCGGCTGCGCCCCATGCTCAGCTCCGCCTTCGGCCAGGTAAGGGCCGCGCCTCCCGTCCGCGCGCGCTGGAGAGGCGCTCGGGACCCTGCGGTGGCTGCGCACCCACAGCCCTCTTCCTGCGGCCCGCGGCCCCCCGGGTCATGCTCCCCTAGTCCTGCAGCTCTGCGCCCTTGCCCGCGCTCCTCCTCCCCTGTGCCTGATTCAGCACCCTGTGCGCTGTCCACACTCCGGGCCTCTTCTGGGCGAAACACCATCGCATAGCCTTCTTCCACCTGCCAGGATAATCCAGTCCTGGAAGGGAATGACCTCCACAAGCCGCCTGGAGATTTGCAAGGGTCAAGGAGGGGCGCTCTGAGCAGGTGGCACCAAACCCACTACTCTGGCCTCTGGCCAAGACCACCAGTGAGCGACCCAACAGAGCAATGGGTTTGGAGTCTTGGGGTCCAGAGTGGGGACCTCGAGGCACACAGCTTTGCTTGGGTACGAGAGACCCTAGCCATTGCGTGTGGTGGCCCCAAAACCTGGGGAAAAGTTAGAGCTAAAATATGAGAAGAGAGAAGTGTCTGGGTAGGCATAGAGGGGCTGTACAGAGCTATCGCTCAAACTGGAACTTTGAGGTGTTTCAAGGAGGTTGTCACTCCCGGAATGCCATTAGGATGGCAGTTGTTCAGTTGTGTGTCATAGGACGTGGACTAACAGTCAGAGACCCCTAGCTTGAGTTGGTGTGCATTTTAGGGTCAGAAAGGTCATTAAGGGGCCACTAGTGCCTCCTTTGGTTTCCTCTAGGCCTTTCTCTCAACGGTCCAGGCAGCTGGGCATCTGCCCTTTAAAAACAGCCCTGTAGTCATAATCCAGGTCTACAGTTTGGGGGTGTGCTGCTGGAGAGAGGGGCTCAGCAGAAGGGAACCTATGAACTCCTGAGCAAAGCCAGGATTTCCTCTAGTTTTGCGTCCATAATTAAATCAAGCTCACTGGCACAGCGTCGAGACAGTTCTGCGGCAGCCAAGGAGGGGTGTGATGCAGAGGTCTGATCAGAGTGTTTGCATGGTGTGTGGGGGAAGGGGGGAGCTGAGCATTTCTATGCTAGGATGTAGCATCAAGAAGCCGTTTTAAACTCCTGGCTTGCCATGCTGGATCAGAATTCCAAGGAAGCGTGTGTGTTGCTTCAGATCTGCACATTCCTTTTCAAAATACTACTTCGCAGCAGCTGATGCTGGTGGAGGTCTGACATGAAGGCAGCTGCATGTGGATTCAGGTCACACAGGGCTGCTGTGGTGGTGTGATAGGGCAGCAGTGTATAGCTTTGTTCCTGCAGGGAGCCCTTGTTAGCTGAGTTAGCTGGAAACAGTTCTCCAGCATAGAGATCTGGATGCATAGCTGTGAGTTAGTGCAGCAACATGTTGAGGGAGAAGTTCACTGCAGTGGCTTATGTGAGGAGGTGTAGGGTGTTTAGGGCAGCCGTGGTCTGTGGAGTGAGTCTGCATTGCAAAAGGAATGCTGCGTTGTTGAATCGATGACATTTATTTATCAAATATTTTTGAGTTCCTTCTTTGCTCAAGCATTTGCTTGGCTTTAGGGAGACAACAGTGAACCAGATAGCCGGGGTTCTGGCTATTTTGGAGCTTACAATTTAGCAGTTTGGAAGGGGAGGTCATTGGCCCAGAATCACACACTTTCTGGTTATTATTTTGCTAGTGATCTGGAAAAAGAGCCCGTTCTTTCCAATCTTGCAGAATTTGCCTGCACGGGCCGGGCCCTTTGTAAGCTCAGAGCAGCTTGGCTACCCAATTTTCTTCCTCCTCTACTTTCTCAGTCATTAAATGAAGAACATTCTCCAGTCCTGTGTTCTGAAATGTCACCAGAGTCACCTGAGTCAGGGAGAGCTGGAAGGTCCCATCAAATATTTACTACCTCCCTCTGGAAGCTCTTGCCCCCGGAGCTGCAGACTTTTCCTTTCAAGCTCAGCACATTCAGTTTGAGCTTCCTGCTGACAGCTGGAAGGCATCTGCTCGGACAATAGCAACAACAACAAAACCCAGGCTGGGACTTCTGTGTCAGTCTCCAGTCTCCTGCGACAACCTGGAACAAGTCTTTCTTTCCCTTCTTTTTGCATTGTGATTTCTGTCCTTAGAGACAGGGTCAGGACCAAGAGAAGGGAAAGAGTTTTCTGAATGTAGAAACTTGCAGGTAAGATCTGCTTAAGGCAAAATACAGCCCTGGGGAAGTATATGTTACATGTCTCCCAAGTTTATTTGTTTTAAACCCTTAAGTGAATCACTTAACCTCCTCCAGCCTATTTCTTTATCTGCGAAAAAAGGATAGTCATAGTACCTCAAAGGGTTTTGGGGAGATGAAATAGGATATGGAGATGCGTACAGAGCTTGGTCCAGTGTGTAGCCCAGAGCAAAGGCTCGATAATGTTAGTTATTGTTGTTGTTGTTATTGTTGTTGTTGTTGATTAACTACCAAGGGTTGTGTCAGGCCTTCTTTCTTCCATTTATAATAGAGTCGGGGAGAGCCAGGGTTTAAAGTGATGCTGAAGGTACCAAGATAGACGCCTACATTCGGTGGAACAGGAATTAGTGATCTCACAGAGCTTCCTTCCTGCCTGTAGGGGAACGGTGTGGTTTTAAGACTAAGGCATAGAACTGTGGCTTGGGAGATAGTAGAGCTGCAGGTTCCAATCCCAGCTCTGTCATTGCCTATTGCCGTGACCTTGGGCCTCGTATTTTCTTTCTCTGGTCTGGGTTTCTTCATTCAGAACTGAGATTGACAAAATCCTACCTTGCAGAGTTATTATGAGGGTTATACAAGATTAAGGATGTCAAATGGCCTGGCTCAGAGTGGATGATGGAAAAAGGGCAGCCTTCATTAATGTTATTATTATTAATAGAGCAATTGTCTGAATACAGGCTTACGCAAGGTACTTTGAAAGTTGCCTCTGAGCCCGGTGAGGAAGGCCATTAAACGAGAGCTGGGGGTGGCCGGTTAGCTCAGTTGGTTAGAGCACAGTGCTGGTAGGTTGCCAATTTGATCCCCGCATGGGCCACTGTGAGCTGCACCCTCCTTAAAAAAAAAAAAATGAAAGAAAGAAATTGCTGAATGACAAAGGACCTTCCCTAGTTAGTACTCTCTTTGTGGCCAACTATGGACATGCCACCCAGCTGCCTAGAGAGAAGATGTGGTATCAGAAATTAACTCAGAATAGGCATGACTTGGGGGCAACTCTTGGCACTGGGTCTTGGAAAACTATTTTAAAAATAGTCTTTCTGCTTCTTACCCTAAGTTTGGGAGGAAACACCCCTTGTAGAAGAGGCAAATGTGAATAAGACCCACAGCTCTGCCCTATCCTTCTTTTTCTAGATATAAAGACATCTCTTTTCTTTTTTTTTTTAAGATTTTATTGGGGAAGGGGAATAGGACTTTATTGGGGAACAGTGTGTACTCCCAAGATTTTTTCCAAGTCAAGTTGTTGTCCTTTCAATCTTAGTTGTGAGGGCGCAGCTCAGCTCCAGGTTCAGTTGCCGTCGGCAACCTTGTGGTTGAGAGCCCACTGGCCCATGTGGGAATCGAACCGGCAGCCTTTGGCTTTAGGAGCACAGAGCTCCAACCACCTGAGCCACCAGGCCGGCCCCTAGAGACATCTCTTTTGATTTGGATAGACTATTCCAATTCCCAAACTGCTTTGCACATAGTGGGATCACTATGATCTTATATCCTAGTGAGTGAATCAATGAATGAATGACTGATACCTCCAGGCTCTGGACTGCAGAGCTTTCTTAGCTCCTATAGGTTAGATGGGGGAGAGAGACCATGATGGTTTGGCTCCTAACAGATGCACTTGCACTGGGCCTATGTTCCTAGGATGCGGGCTGTATATAGTGTTCACTCCTGCCCAGCCAAGTCTCTCCCTACTGCTCTCTGAGAAGGCTGGGAGCCCCTATTTTCTTTCCTCTGGAGCTTGGGGAAGAGAAAGGTGAAGGTCAGTTTGTGGTTAATATCAATCATAGAGTCCCCCAGAATGTCTGCGTTTGCCTCTGGCTGTTTTGGGGATCCAACAAAGGTACTTGAGACCTCAGTCTGGAACCCACTAAACAATTGACAAAATACCTTCTCATTATCTTCACAGCAATTTGTGACAGTAGTATTATCTTCCTCCATTTTAGAGATGGGGAAACAGACTCAAGAGAGGGGAAGTGGCTTGTCCAATGTGACACAGGACTGTTATGTGGTCTTCCTATCTCTGAACAACCTGCCTGTGCCACCCCATTCTGGTTTGGTGGGAATTCACCGAAGTGTGTTTCCTATTTGTCAGAAGCATCCACAAGGCACCTCTCAGGTTACGACCCAGCTTTCCCTGAGTGTCTTAGCACTGGGCTGCCATCCAAGTTCAAATACTGGCGATAGAACTGATCAAGGCCACCGAAGGCCAGCCTCCCTCCTAATTAGGAATAATCAGCGACGGGTTTATCCTTCTCATCCCTCTGATCCTATTATTTCATTCCATAACGCAAAGTGTGGCTTCCGGGGGCCCAGAGGCTGCTGCCACAGTGAATAAGGATGAGGCTGAGGGGCTGTGTAATGTGCTTTGCTCCTTTGAGAAGCCCCCACTGGTCAGCCCTTTTAAAAATTTTCTGCTAAAGGTCAAGCATCTGCTCCGTCCAAATCACCAGTTATCCCTGTCACTCAGGACCACCAGCAGCCTACCTGCTGAACCCAAAATAGCTTAAGCAAGCTCTGGGTTTGAATCCCTAAATCTCTTTCTGCCCTTACACCTCAAGCTGGTGTTAGCATCCTCCTCTCTAAAGAAGGATGGGTTTTTTTCAACGTTCGTGACTTTTCCATAGGGGCCTGGTTTTGCTGTCTCCTGTCTCCCGTTTCCAAGGACAGAGATCTATCCCAAGGTCGACAAATAGGTGCTGTGTTCTGGGCTGGCCTGCAGGGGGCAGGAGTCACCAGGTCTGAATGGATGCCCTTTGAGTGAATGGAGGCTATCCCCAGCCCTTTAAGACCAATGCTGGGCAGCGGAAGGGGAACCTTTCAGGTCCTGGCACTGTACCAAGCCCTTTGTATGTATTATCTTATTAAATCCTCACAAGAGTCCTAATGAAGAAAGGGTTATTAGAGGACCCATTTTATAAATAAAGAAACTGAGGCTGAGAAAGATTAACACGTCCTCAAGGTCATGTAGTTGCTAGGCAGTTGGGCAAGAACCCAAGTCTGTCTGACTCCATATTTCAAGCTCTTAGCCTCTGTCAGTGGTTCTGAACTCCAGCTGCAGGTTAGAATTACCTGGAGTACTCAATACCACCAATGTCCAGAGCCCCCCAACACCTAACAAATCAGAATCTCTGGGGAAGCTCCCCAGTGAATCAACTCTGCAGCTAGCACTGAGCATCTCTGCTTTACACTGTGCCACTGCACTCCCTTTTCATGTATCTGCCCATGTAGTTAGTATGAAGTGGGTTACTACCTGGAGCCTAACCCCTCTCCCCTCTGGGGTTCCTGGTGAGCCCTGGCTTTTCAAAAGAGTCTGCAGATGGTCCGTTTTCTAGCTTTGGTCTGCAAGTCTTTCCTGATCCCCCTGGAATAAGTCAGATCCTCTGTCTCACATTCTCAGAGTCTTTATGTTTCCCTTTCATAGCATTTACCAGGAACATAATGAAATAAGTACATTCCTAGCTCTTGAATACCTCTTGCCCACCTGCTAGAATGTAAGCTCTCTGACAGTAGGGACCGTGTTTATCTTGTTCCCCACACATTCACAGACCGGGGCACAGTGCGTAGCACATGAACACTGGACAAATGACACTTTTTTCTTTCATTTTAATAATTACCTGTTATGTGCCATGCACTTTCCCATGTGTGCTTTATCAGCAAGAGAGAAGGAGCCCCATTTTCCAGGCAAGGGAAACTGAAGCTCTGGAATGTGAGAAGTCAAAAACCGGCAGAGCCAGGACTCAACTCCAGGCCTGCAGATCGGATCCTTGCCAGGCATCTGAGTTCATTGCTGTTCCTCATATGCTGACCTCTAGACCCCTGCCCCCCCGGAGATGTTCCTTTATGCTCTGTTTCCAAGGAACGGCTTTGAAGAAGGCACTTAAGTTGGTTTCTCCGCTCTTCCAATTCCAACTCCCAGTGTCTTCACCCCCTTTCCTGCCCTTTAGGCGGCAACAAATCCCCAAGCTCCTCTCTCTGTCATCAGGGGGTGCCCCTCCTTCTCCACATCCCGCTCAGGAGGTTTGGTCCAAACAAAGCTGCTGAATAACTCCCTGATTACACCATTCCCATGTTGTCAGCTGTAGCACTGTCACCAAGAGCTATCCAGGGACCTCCTTCCCCAGCTCCCTGGGAGCGAGCCTGTGGTACCTTCTGGGCAGCACCTCCACCCGTCTTGCCTAATGGGCATTCTGATCAGCCACCCAAAACTGGACAAAAAGTCCCTGGGAGAGCCTCTCTGGACTGAAAACTCAGAGGCAGAATGCATGTAAGTTGTTGCATCAGGAGCTGGCAGGAGTTCAGCTTCTGGACCTATCTCTGGTGCCCCCTGCTGGGAAAAGCTGGGTGCAGGGACATGGGTACCTCCTCTCGGATCATCTGGCTGGAGCCCTAGGTCTCCAATGTGACATCTGAAGCTTGAAGTGAGTTCACGTCAAAGCTGGAACCTGGAAGGATGAGGAAGAGACAGTCGTGGGACCTTGAAGACCACTTTGCAAAGGGCAGCCTCTCTGCTCGACACCCCAAAGAAGCTGCTGAAAGATCCTCAGTGAGGATTAGAAGAACATTCATAGCCCTCACTCACGCCCTCTGTGCCAGCGCTGCCTTCATCATGCCCCCCTCAGGGCCGTCTGTTGGTTTCCCTTGGGTTGGAGAGACCACACACACAGCAAAGGGAGCAGAAGGATTCTCACTGCTGTTGGCTCAGCTGTACTCCCAGTCCCCTGAGCCACATCTCATTTCAATGACGAGGCAAGTGTGAAAAATGGAGCGTGATGGACACGTCACAAAATCTCCCAGGCCCTCAACTGGAGCTGCCAGCTCTCCATCGAGCTGCGATTGCCCGGGGGTAGTTAGGCTGCGTGTTTGTCCCTGGGTGCCTGTGAATACGTGTGTGTGCGCGCACACACAAGGCTGGTTGGTGAGAGGCACACTGGCTTTGGGGACCCAAACTAGCCTGATTCTCCTTCTGGGTCTGCTGGCCTAATTCCCAGCTGCAGCTGCCATTCTGGGCCCCCTGCCCCGAGACAATCTCCCCGCAGATTTGGCAGCCGGGAGAGGAGGGGCCGAGGGAAGGGGAATGAACCGGAGAAAGGACTGAACGCTAATCTGATGGAGATGATCCGGCAGCCTTCCCCAGCTCAGCTGCCCTCTGCCATTAGCTCTCTGGGCGATTTTCTCTGTGCCCTGCACGCTCCCCTCCTGCCTTTATCTCCTTAAGAAAGTGCCCAGAAAGTTAAACCCACACACACAATTCACCAAAAAAGAAAAAAAAAAAAAAAATCAGCAGGAGCGGGCAGACAGACGAGTGAGAGAGCACGCGCGCAAGAGAGAGGGCTCAGATCCGTCCTGGAGGAAGAGCGGCGCAGGCGGAGGGAGGCTGGGGTTGGCGGTGACCGGGACTACGGTCTCTTAGCCCCCAGGAGCCTCCTTCATGGACCCAGGGATCCTGAGAGGGGCTGCCTCAGCTTAGGATGGGCAACTGTGTCAAGTCTCCACTGAGAAATCTCTCAAGGAAGGTATGTTTCTGGAGTTCCCAAGACCTGGGGCGGGGCATTGGAGCATCTTCCCATCTGTCCCAGAGGTTGGGCACGGAGCGGGTGGGCATCTGAAACTTGCCACCCTTTGCGTGGGTTCTGTCTAGAGCTGCTTCCCTGTTCCTACCTCCAGTTTCCTCCCTATCCCAGTTTTTTGTGTCCCAGGCTCTGAGCTGAAGTTGGGACCCGGAGCTGCATGGGCTGTGTTCGGGAATTTGTACAAGATTAAGGACAGAATCATATAGCTTCTGGGATGTAAAGTGAAAAGCATGGGTCCTTAGGATGTCAGAGAGGACTGACCCCTTGGAGCTGGCAGGATCAGAAGAGGATTGAGCTGAGTTTTTACCCTGCTGCTGCTAAAGCCGTCCCAGCTGTAAGGCCGGGGGCTTATTCGCCTCCTTTGAGGGTCTCTGACCCTCTCTGGTGGTCTCTAAGCCTTCAGAGTTGTGGGTTTTTAAGTAGATCCTGTGGCTATGGAAAGGAACCAAGCAGGGCATCTCCCTTCTATCCTCGATCATTCTTGAGTCAGGTCAGAAAATCTCAACTAGGACCAGAATTGTTTCCATTAATAAATAGGATGTCTGAGCAAGGGTGTCTATACACGTATGTCACTTTCAGTAGCTGATTTATTGCTTATACACCAGGCTAATATCCTTTTGCAAGAATTCCTTTTGGAAAGCAAATAGTCACCTCCAAAGCACCTTCCATGCAAGTCTGGGCTTGCAGCTATAAGGTTTTGCTTCAAGTGGGCTCTGCCTGTGTTTCCAGCCCTCTGCAGACAGTCCATAACAGAAACTCATAGGTATTATTTAAAGGAAGAAGGAATAATAGGGATGATTTCCTGCAGTGCTTTTTCCAGACAAGGAACTTAATTGCCACTCAGGTTAATTGACTACCCATGGTCTCAGGTTAGCTAATGGCACCTCTGCTCCCAACCCCATCCTAAATCCTCGGCCAGTTTGACACCCTGTCAATTTAGGACATTTCGGGTTTTCCTGCTTGTCATCTTCCTCATTGAGCTAAGCCGCTCACATCAAATTCCTTTCAATCTTCGCCTTTCCTTGGATCCTTCTGAGGGTTAACTGTTTCTTCTGTGCACCCTCCCCCCATCATCTGTCTTCTTCTTAGGGGTGTCTTTTGTACCAGAAGTGGCCTCCATGCTGTTGCAGAGAAGTTGAAACTTATCGGAATTAGTTTAGAGGACCACAAGGCGGAAGCCCTTCCCCTGGTTCTGGCCAGAGCTTGAAGAGGTGAACTTAAGAACAAAAATTGTCTTTTGGTCCCACCCCACCCATCTTCCTTTACACAACAGAGTACTTGAGAATCAGTCTTCTCAGGTCTTTTCTTCTCAGCCATGTGACCTTGGGCAAGTTACTTGACCTCTCTGGGCCTTAGTCCATTTGTCCATCAAGTGGAAATACTAACATCCACCTGGTAAGGCGATCGTGAAAACTAAATAAAGTATTGTGCACACTGCCTGGGTATAGTGCTAGACAAATGTTAGCTAGTAGTATTATCATCATAAGCATCATTTTTCCACTCTGGGTTCTCTGAGAAGGGGGGTGGAGGAAAAAAAAAAAGGAAAATACGAGAGATTTTTGAGTCCATGGAGTAAGGTTAAAGATCATAAAACTTATTGCATTCAATTTCATGTTTTTCTAAGAAGAATAATTGTTTTTTTCCTGAATAGCTACAATATATCCAGCTTTTGTTATCATATTTTCTCTTTTCCACCAAAGAGTTTTTTTGACTATTTTATAGAGACAGGAGCTGGACTCAGAGATAAGAGCTTTCCTAAGGCCACAGAGTTGACTGGATGCTGAGTTGGGATTTAAACCCTGGTCTGTGTGACTCCAGAGCTGGTATTTTAGTTTTATTTTTGCCATTCTCTTCTTCCTGCTGTCAGAAATGTTATTCATAGATTCTTGAATCTGACCTCACACGTCATCTGGTCGAAATTCCCACAGACTGCAGCCGTCTCCTCTCCCTCCTCACCGACATACGTACTCATTCAACTTCTCCTTTAAACACCTTCAGGGAGAGGGACCCTTGACCTGCATTCGCTTGGCCAGCTTGTGTTGTTAGAAAGCTGTTAGGTCATGCTTGCTGGGCCCTCCTGTTGCCATGCCACACTCAGGAGACGTCCTCTCGGTGCCAGGAGACATTGTCAGCCTGTGGGCAGCTGCCCACTTGGCATCCTGAGTGGTAACCAGGGAACTGGTAATGGTGAGAGGTGGCCAGCTCCAGGCTCTGAGCAGGGCAGGACCAGGCTGTCAGGTGCCATCACTGGCTAGGGACGAACAGAAGCTTCTCGGGGCAACGTGGTGCCAGGCAGTATTATGATCCAAAGATGCAGTGGAAATTCCCCAGCCACCACTGGTTCATTCTTCGGGGGAGCAAATTCTTCTCCATCCTTTTCACTTCTTTCCTGATTGGCAAATGTTCTCCCACTTCCTCAGGAGCCAGAAGTAAATGGATTCTGGCACCTTACGTTGTCTCTTATGTTGCCTCGTCGTCATCATCCTCATCATTCTCATCACGCCATTTATGCTCCAAATAAACTCCATTGATTTGACTCTTACCATGCTCTAAGCACCATGCAATAGCTCATTTATCCCTCAGAAGAAACCCGTGAGTCACCATAATTATCCCCATTGTACAGAGAAGGAAACTGGAGCAGAGAGAGGTGAAGTGACCTGCCCAAGGTCACACAGCAAGCAAGTGGAAGAGCCAGAATTTGTCCCCAAGACTGAGTCCAAAGCCAGTATTCAAAACCGCCTCTCAGAGTTCTGTGCCGCCTCCTGCCTCCTCCTTCCTAGGTTGTAGTCACTCTGAGCCAAGTGTGCGAGAGTCTGCCAGAACGAAACGGTTGCTTCTGTACAAACATCTCCTAGATGGTCTCCTGGGGTTAAGCCGCTGTCTCCTCCCAGGCTTCCGCGGAGCCAGCCTCCCGTCGGGAAGGTCTTGCTGGTTCTGCCCTCCACGCTAGGCTACATCCTGGAAGCCTGTGTGAGTGTGGCGGAGGCCCTGAAGCTCGTTTGGCATTGAATCAGAATGGCCCTTGGTCTGTCTGACTTCCTCAAGTTCTGAGGTCACCTAAGACCAACCCTGTTGCATTCATTGAACTTGGGCTTTGGACAGAGGTCCTTCACCTTGAGTCTGAGTTGCTGCTTCCCCTTGGAGGAACCAGGATACTGTTCCTCCCTCTCTAGGGCTGCCAGAGGCTTAGGACGTTGGAGGGGAGTCTAGTCTGTAACCCCACAGTGTGGGGCTTTGGGGAGAAGACACATGAGAAGACAAGGTGTGACAGGGCAGGTGGTTCTGCGTCTCAGCCCGGGAGGAAAGGCGGCCCACTAGGTCTTAGGATCTTTTCTTGGGTGCGACCATCTTTGAGCTAGAGGAACCTGGCAGGAAGAGAAGTGCCGCAGGATGGAAGGATGGGGGTGCAGCTCTGGGTTCTGTGGGGGCCCTGGGCATCCTGGGGAGGCTGGGGTGGAATAGAATGTTGTGTCTGGATGCTGCTGTTGTCCTAAGGGGACGTTCTGTGGGCAGTGCTGACTTTTTATAGCTGCATGGGAACCGTCAGGGAGGAGGATGGGTTGGCCTGGGAGCACAGCTATATTCGGTAAGCAGAGAGGGCCACTGCCTCAGACTCCAGAGGTCGGCAAGCTGAGCCAGGCAGGGAGCCAGGGCAGGCGGGACGGGGAAAGGGAGAATAGCTGGTGGCAGTGTCTAGTCTTAAGGCTGCAAACTGAGTGGGATCTGACCCACAGACATGCTTTGTTTCACCCACCCGGGAGGTCTGGCAATGTTGGGCTGGAGTTAAGTAGTGCTGTTCCTTCAAAGGGGACACACAACATACAGTTGGCCCCAGTCCCCACCTCCTCCACCTGCCTGCCTCGTTTATGTTAGCTGTGGCCCCTGTGTTTGCGACCTCCAGTCTAGCAGACTGTCTGAGCCTGCTCTCGGTGTTGTGCGCTCTGATCGTCCTCACTGCCTTCCTGTGGAGATCCAACAGGGGGAAGGGTCAGAAGTCAGTTTGGGAGCTTAACCCCTGGGATTGCGTTGGGACGTTGGGACAATCTTGGAAAAGGAAGTTATTCCATTAGTCTCTGATTGAAAACTTCCCATTGGTTGGAACAGAAGCCTCCCGCTACCTGCTTCTCTCTCTGAGCCTCTGCATGCACATGAGTGTGTGATTCTGTGTCCATGTGAGTGTCGTGTGTGTGTGTGTGCACGCGTGCAGGTGTGCCTTACAGTGGATACCACACCCAGCTCTCCCTGGAACATCTGTTTTGGTCAAGGATTGCAGACTCCATCTGTTGGACCAGCTTGGTGCCTGCCCTGTGCATCCTGAGGGCTCTCCGGACCCCACTGCGGGACGCTCAAGGGTCTCTCCTGAGGAGAGCTCCTTCTAGGACCAAGAGCCAGGCTGGGGCCAGGAGGGCCCGGTTGGGCTGGGAGGTGACGCCTGCCTCTCTTTTGTATTTGCTTGGTGCTGGCTGAAGATGCGCCAGGAGGAGAAGACCAGCTACAGGGTGGTGCAGACGAGCGAGGAGGGGCTGGCAGCCAGTGGTGAGCTCCCGGGACCGCTCCTGACGCTGGCCCAGAACTGCGCCGTCATGCACAACCTGCTGGGCCCTGCCTGCATTTTCCTGCGCAAGGGCTTCGCTGAGAACAGGCAGCCTGTACGTAAGTTGGCCCCCGTGGAGCCGCGCTCGACTTGGCTTCACAGGGCGTGAGGAGGTGCTGGGAAGAAGTGGGGCTCTGTGCACAGCCGCACGTGTCCCCCAGCAGATACACCTCAAAACCTCAACTTGTTTGAATCTGACCTGCAAAGCTTCCTACTCATGGCTGCAAAGCACTGGCGAATTTACTTCCACCAGCAAGAAATAATAACAGCAGCTATCATTGCTTTGGGGTGTTTTTCTTTTTTTTTTTTTTTTTAGTACTTACTATGTGCCAGGCACTAAGCTAAGTGCTTTGGTGCATTGCCTCATGTAAGCCCCAGAGCAACTCTGAAGAGGTAGGTACTCTTATCTCCATTTTGCAGGTAAGGAAACTGAGGTGGAGCAGTAACCTGCTCAAGGTAACAGCTAGTGGGTAACAGAGGTGGGGTTCAGACTCGGGGAGTCTGCCTCGAGGGCCTCCTGTGCTCAGAACAACAGTGCTGAGTACACACAACAGTGTCCAATAGCACTTTCTACAACGATAAAAACATTCTATAATCTGCGCTGTCCAGTACGGTGGCCACACGTGGCTATGGAGTACTTGACGAGTGACTAGTGCAATCGAGGAACTGAATTACTAATTCTATTTAATTCCCTTTCAAATTTAAATAGCCACATGTGGCTAAAGTATTGGATAGCTTCCTACAGGTATCTGAACAGCCACCGGGAGGAGGGTAACTGATGGTATTACAGATACAGACGTCTGCAGGTTCCATTTATTGAATGCCACACGCTAAACACTGTACATATCTTTCCTCAAGGAATGCTCACAAAGGCCTGGTAAGGTGGGTCCTGGTATTAACCCATTTTACAGATGAGGAAACTGCAGCTCACAGAAGTGACCTGCTCAAGTTCCCACAGCTAGGAAGTGGTAAATCTGGGCTTTGCAGTCAAGTCTGTCTGCCTCCAGAGGCCACGTTTTTCTCCCTGCCCGCATATGTTGGAGACAAAGGAGTATATGTGTGCTCCACTCCACCTGACCCCCACCCCCAGGTGGTGCTCATGGTTTCCCTGCCACATCGGTGGGCACCCCAGCTCTACTCCAGAGCACAGCACACATACCCCTGCCTCTCTGCACAGGGGAGTGTGTGACTCAAGGGCCAGCCCCCGGACTCAGCTAGACCAGCTCTGGCCACAGGCGCACTGCAAAGGGGTACCTGGCTTTCCTGCTGCCTGATTCCGGCTATATAAGAAGTATGGAGGGGGCTGCACTGGGGAACAGCCGTACCTCATTTCTCTCCATTCCTGTAGAGCTGGGTCCTGGAGAAGTGGGGTGGGGGTTGGGGGTGGCTGCTGGAGCCTAAAGGCTGGAAAGGACTTGTTATGTCTAAGTAACTTGTCCTAGTAAGTATACTCTGCCTGTGTGTACACATACACCTACACACGTATCTTTGGGTACTCACTTTCACTTATTGGGGGTATAGGCATTGCAAAGCAACGTCCTTTTTGGTCACGCAAGATGCAAATCTGACTAGGAACAGGAATGGCAATCCTTGCACTATGCACCATGACAGGCTTTTTAAGTGGGAGCCCATGCAGTCATCGCACACAGACATACATACCTCCAGTAACTCCTACCCTCAGCTAGAAATGCCCCCTGTAGGACCTGGTAGCTTGCAGCCTGTCGTTCGAAGCGGACATACACTCACCACAATATTCTGACACAAACAGCCACCTCTGAGCACCTGGTCCTGTGTTCCTGGTTGTCCCACAAGATGTTGCTCAGTAGCCCTTTTCTAGAAGATGCTCAGATTTTCCAGAAATGAAGTCACTTGCCCTGGGGCCAGTTTGGAGTAGGTAGACAGCAGCTGTCTCTACCCACCCTGGCCCTCTTGGCTAGTACAGCCTGCGTGCACAGCTGAGATGCCTTATGCTCACTGTGGCACGCTCACGTGTCTGTGTTCACGACGGGGATGCCCACACCTGGTGTGCACTTCCTCAGGGCAGGTACACCTGCCCCATGTTCTCCCTGCCCAAAGGAAGCGAGCTGTGTCATCTGGGGAGGACGAGCCCTGTGGACCGGTTTGGGCGCTTACTAAGCAGGTCCAGTTGGGCAGCCACATCCATTTCGTGCCAGTCTGTGTCCCTCCTGGGCAGGCCCGGGGCAACTGGCCCCTCACCAGCTAGAGCTGCCACATGTGTCCTCCGGGCCTGCTCTTCAGAGACTTCTCTGCCATCTGTTGTGACGCCCAGACCCAGGGTTTCCTTGATTCTCCAAGGAGACCTGGGCACTGAGTGAGGCTTTAGATGGGTGCTTTGGACCCTGGCAGCCGCCAGAGGCACTGGCGGCCCCCAGGGTCCTATGCTGTGTCCAGTGACAAGGCAAAGTGTAGGGTGGGGGTCAAATTGGAGAAGGGAGGGCAGTGCCCAGGAAACAGGGCACAGCCTTAATACTCCCTCCACCCTCTCGGGTCCTCCTCCTCTTCCTCTCTCTTGGGCTGCCTGTCCACCCCTGCTTTCTCTCTCCTTCAGCCCCTCTCTTTTCCCATTGCCTTGCAGGCCTGCTCTCTGTTGTGACCTCCCACTGACCCTGTTTCATTTACAGGTTTTTGCCTCTGGACCAGCTCGGTTCCCTGACACATTCTTGTGTCTGGAATAAGGGCCTGGGTGCAGAGGTTCTGTGCCCAGGCTGGATGGGGCTCTCGGGTCCCCAGGCATCTCCCCGCCTTTGGGAGACGTGGGGCTGCATCTTTCCCCTCAAGCACATGGTCCAGGCATGCCTCTGCTGCAACCCTGTCACCTCCCACCCAGTGCCTGCTGCCACTTGCATGGCCATTGGGTTGGGCATTTTGTGACTCCAGGCCCCTCCCCGTTGCTAATAGGACACGTTCTTTTATTTCAGGACAGATCACTGCGGCCAGAGGAGATTGAAGGTAAGACCTGGCCCCTTAGGGGAAGGGGGTGCTCAGCCATTCAGGAAACTGAGGGGAGGGAGATTGGTGGGAGGAGAGGCAGGGACACCTTGGCCCCTGGGGATGGGACCTGGTACAGAGCCGGGCATCCTCTGTGGAGCCAGGCATCGGCGGTGTGTGCAGTCCTGGGCAGCTCCCGGGTCCGGTTCTCCAAGCCAGTGGGCCCTTGGGCTGCCTTTGCCCCCAGAGGCTCTGCAGGTCCCACCCCCAACCGCACCCACCTTTCTTCCCTTCCCCAGAGCTCCGAGAGGCCTTCAGGGAATTTGACAAGGACAAGGATGGCTACATCAACTGCCGGGACCTGGGCAACTGCATGCGTACCATGGGCTACATGCCCACCGAGATGGAGCTTATTGAGCTGTCCCAGCAGATCAACATGAACCGTGAGTCCCTCCACGGGGCACCTCTTTCCCTTTCCGGCCTCCCCCTTGCAGTCCTCTGCAGTCAGACGGGCCTGGGCTCAAATTCTGCACTCACCTCCTTCCAGCTCTGTGACCTGGGGCAAACCACTTACCCTCACTGAGCCTTAGTTTCCTCACCTGGAAAATGAGAGGGGTAATGGGAGGAGTGGAGCCCAGCATAACAAGAGAATTATACTCACAGTTCAGAAGGCCACGACAGCTCAGAGAAGAAGTCCAATGAGGATTTCCAGGAAATACTCCTAGTTCCGCTTTGCTCTTCGCATGGTAGTCAATTAGGGAATATATTTGAAATAGCCCAATACCTGGCCCCCAGTGTGAACAGAGAGATGCTATTATTTCTATGTTTTTCTCTTCGTTTGGGTTCTCCCAGAAGCAAGCCTGAGACAAGGATTTGAAAGTGTAAGTAAGTAGTTTATTTGGTAGGTGATGAGAAGCGTTGATTGGGAGTAGGGAAGTGACACAGGCAAAGGAAGGAGCCAGGAAAGAATGCACTCTTGGGCCACCTCCCACTGACCAGAGTCCAGTTCTGCTGGGGAACTCAGGGTGTTAGTGTCGCAGCCCAGCTCAGAGTTATCCCCCAGCCCTCACCTCTCCGGCTGGGTACTTATGCCCCGAACTCCTGTCAGTCACCAATGGAAAGCTGTTGTGAGTGGGCCGTGGGTGGGTGTAAGGTCTCCAGCACTTCTACTTCCTGGGAGAGCCAGTTGGAAGTTGAGCTTCCATTTGCACCACAAGGGTGAGACGTGGGGCATGCGGCCCAGGTGCCCAGAACTTCTGCTTCTCTCTGCCTTTCTGTGTGTGTCTCTGTCTCTGAAATTCCTTGCCTGTCTCTGTGACCTTATGTTTCTTTCTCCCATCTATATCTACCTCTATCCAGTTCCTGACTTGTTCCCTTCATCAACCCCTGGCCACTCTCCTGAGCCATTCTTTGACAAACTACCTGTCCATGGTCACCTCTCTGTCATCATTTGGCCTTTGGTTAAATCTTGGACCTGGCTCTAGGCAGGTCAGGGAGGGGTTGGTAGTCCCGTCCATTGCCTGCTTAGAGGTGGGGGCATGGTTAGATGGATGACCACGCTCTTTCCTCTGTCCCCAGTGGGTGGCCATGTGGATTTTGATGACTTTGTGGAGCTAATGGGACCTAAACTCCTGGCGGAGACGGCAGATATGATTGGAGTAAAAGAACTACGAGATGCTTTCCGAGAGGTGAGTGGTGGGCAATAGATAGGTAAGGGGTGAATAGGTTGCTAGAACCCCAGCCCTGGGATGGCTACTTGAAAAGAAACCCGAACCCTGGGTCCCAGACCAGGGGAAGGAGCTTGGACAGAGAAGGGTCTCTGGGGAAGGAGCTCAACCTGGGGATCTGCTTCTGACAGTCTCCATGTGGCAGCTACCGCTTCCTCCTTCCTGCCCTCTCTAGTTTGACACCAATGGTGATGGGGAGATAAGCACCAGTGAGTTGCGAGAGGCCATGAGGAAACTCCTGGGTCATCAGGTGGGACACCGAGACATAGAGGAAATTATCCGAGATGTGGATCTCAATGGGGATGGACGAGTGGACTTTGAAGGTAGGTGGGGCTCGAAAGTGAAAGAGAAACCAAGGCAGCAATGGCCATCCATGGAACCCTCCAATTGTGCATCCATGATACAACCATCAATCCCCTCCAACTTTCCATCCCCCTACCCTTCCACCTTGCCACCCCTCCATCCATGCACCACTCTAATCTGCCTCTCATCCCTATATCCATCCATCCATCCATCCATCCATCCATCCATCCATCCATCCATCCACCCATTTGTCTATATCTGTTTTCATACATCCATCTCCACCCTTCCAGTGACTATCTACTCATCCATCTCTAAACAATCATAGAACCATTTATCTGTACACTTATCTATCCATCCACGTATCTACTCAAGCTTCGATTCATTCACCCATGCACTCATTCATGGATCCAGCTACATGTATATCTCTCCAGCTATCTATGTATCTATACTTCTCTACATTTGTTCATACATTTATATATCTATCCATCTGCCTATATTTCTACCCATACTTTCATTGGTCTATCCACTTGTCTGTATAATGATTTCCCCATCAGTATTCATCCATCCATCCATCCATCCATCCATCCACCCATCCATCCATCCATCCCTGTGTCCTTCTGCCCCCATTCATCTCTATCCATCTGTCTGTCCACCTCCTCCTGCATCTATCCCTGGCAGCATTTTCTGAACACCACAGTCCTCAAGCTGACACTCAGGCTCCTAAGACCTGACCACAGCTCACCTCCCCAGCTGCAGCCCCTTCCGTTCCTTCACTCCCACGCCACCTTACAGCTGCACCAAAGTACTTGTGGTCCATGAACCTGCTGGGCTCCCATTTGAACACACTGTTCTTTTTGTCAGAATGCCTTTTGTTCTCTTCTTCACTTGGACTAAATTCTATTCATCCTTCAAGACCCAGCAGTGGGGTCACTTCCTCCTGCCCTTCTTCCCTGATTCTCTAGTTATAGTTACCTCTCTGCTCCACTCTGAACTTTTTGAGAAGAATCCCATTTTCTTTATCTCTGCATTTCCCACAGAACTCATAGCTAACTGAGGCTCAGTAAAGGTGTTTTTTTTTTAAGGAATCAGTAATAATCATAATAGTTATCATTTATTGTACACTTATTATGTACCAGTCACTGTGCTAAGTAGCTTTCCATGTATCACCTCATGTAATTCTCACAGTGACTCTATGGATTGTGCTGTAATTACCTCATGAGATGAGGAAACTGAGACTTTGAGAAGTAATATAACTTGCTGAAGATTGCCTAACTAATAAGAGGCAGAGTTGGGTCATAAACCCAGGCCTGGAATCTCAGCCACTATATATGTAATACTGTGCATGACACCATTTGCAACACTGTGGGATACAGGGGGGAAAATACCATCAGACGTTGCCTCTGTGCCCCAGGTACTTGCATTTTGAGCAGAAAGCCAAGATAAATATGGGCCAGACTGTGAGTGTGTCCAGAACACAAAGGTTAGGGGGCCTTTTCGGGGAGTGGTTGGTCTTCAAGGTTGAGGAGAATGTGGCTAGATGGAGAGAAGGCTTTGCTGCCACCAGATCTGAAAAACTCAGGATGCCCTGTTTCCGGGTAAGTGCTCCCAACAGATGACAGCCCTTCCCTAAAAGCCCAGCATCCCCCAGTCATTCTACCAGGATGTGTTATATACCTACTGTGTGCTGAAACCTGATCCCTGCCTTGAGGAGCCCAAGACCGGCAAGGAAAACAGAAGCCAACAGTATAGTTCATGCTGTTTTGGGGGAAGTACAATGGGATGTGGGGTACAGAGGGGGCACCTGTACCAAGCTGGAGGGGGGATTAGAGAAGGCTTCCTGGAGGAGGCTATAAATAAGTAGAGCCCTAAGAAATGAGTAGGAGCTACCAGATGAAAAAGAAGGAAGGAGTATTTATCCAAATGAGTTGAAAACTTACATCCACAAAGAAATCTGTGCATAGATGTTGATAATAGCTTGATTCATAATTGCCAAAACCTGGAAGTAACCCAAATGTCCTTCAGTAGGTGATGGATAAACTGTGGTTCATCTAGACAATGGAATATTATTCAGTGCTTACAAGAAATGAGCTGTCAAGCTATGAGAAGATATGGAGGAAACTTAAATTCACACTACTAAGTGAAAGAAGCCAATATGAAAAGGCTGCATATTATACGGTTCCAACTGTATGACATTCTGGAAAAGGCAGAACTCTGGAGACAGTAAAAACATTAGTGGTTGCCAGGGGCTGTGCAGGGAGAGAAGGATGAATAGACAGGACACAGAGAATTTTTAGGGCAGTGAAACTATTCTGTATGACACTATGATGGTGGATACATGTCATTATACTTTTGTCCAAATCCATAGAATGGACACCACCAAGAGTGAACCCTAATGGAACTATGGACTTGGGGTGATAATGGTGTGTTGATGTAGGTCCATCGGTTTTAACATTTGTACCACTCTATGGGGGTGTTGATAATGGGGGAGGGGTGGCCTGTGGGGAGGCAGGGAGTATATGGGAACTTTCTATGCTTTCTGCCTAATTTTGCTGTGAACTTAAAACTGCTCTAAAAAATAAAGTCTAGTTTGAAAAAAAAAAGAAGGGAGAGGGGATAAGTTGCAAGAAAGCTGAGAGGTGGAAGGGACGGAGATAGAGAGTGCCAGAAAGGGGGAGCTATATAGGTGGGTCATGAGATTGGGGGTGAGTGGTGGGAGATGTCAGCTGGGGCCAAAACAGGGAGGGCCTTGAGGTCATGTCAGGATATGGGACATTAGCCAGCGGGGAGCCTTGAGTGGTTAAGAAGGGGGTCAGATGTGCAGATTAGAAAGCTTGAGCTCGCTGTTATGTAGGAGATGGCTTTGAAGAGGCTGAATGGATGTGGGGGACCAGCATGGAGTCAGGAGCAGTGGCAATGGAGAAGGGGACACAGATCTAAGGGAGATGGGGAGGCTTCGTCCTGAGCTGAGCCCTGACTTCTGCTTTCTCCCCACCCTCTCCTCTACCCTCCCAGAGTTTGTCCGGATGATGTCCCGCTGAGGCCGTGATGGCCCCTCCAGGACTGCCAAGCTCCCACAGGTGGGGAGAAGAGGAGCCAGAGCTCGCCTCACCCCGCCATAGCTGCCGAGAGCCCAGGATGCACTGGCGGATGGGGCCTGCCTGCACCCCCGGGGAGGTGCCCACCCCGGACCCCCACCCCTCCGCACTGTGAAAGACTCACAGCTCCTGCAACTGGAAAGAGGGGTGCCTGCCGACAAGGAGGCCAAAGTGCCAAGCCCGCAGAGGTCCTGCAAGGCCCCAAGTGCCATGTACCCAGCCGCTGCTGGCGGGGGTGGGGGGCCAGGGAGCCCGCCAGCAGATCCCACACAGCATGTCTGCCCTGGGGCAAAGCCTCTTGCTGCCCTCCTTAGCTCTGTGCCCGTCCCAGCTCGCCTCAGCCCTGTTATCTCAGAACCAATAAAAATATTTCCAAGAGAAAGGCAGCCGTAGAGGTCTTTTCTTCTTGGGCCTGGTTAGATGACGCATTTCCTGAGTACCAACTGCATGCCCAGAACTGGCTGAACATCCCTGCATTTCACATGCATTTATTGAGCACCCATTAGGTACCCAGCCATTTCCTCACTCATCTCAGAAGCCAGAGCCTGGTACCTCGGACTGAAAGGGAGCCTGGGGATATAGTGATTCGCTGGGTACACAGCTGCCATAAGTCAGGTTCTCTAGTAGGTCCTCACTTAACCTCATTGATAGGTTCTGCCACTTGAAGAGAAAAGATGTATAATGAAACCGTAGGCTAATTGATATAAACAAGAGCCAGGTGCGTTCCTATAGCATTTTGTGGAACAAAACAACGTTATTCCAGGACCTGCTGTAAGAAAAGGTGAATGGATACTGGGTAAGCGTTTAGCAGGGTCTGCCCCATTTCCTGTCTTCCTGGAGCTTTCTTACTGGTCAGGGAAACAGACATGAAATAATCACATTGTTATATGATTACAAATTGTAATGCTGCTATGAAGGAAAAATGCAGGGACCTTCGCTAGGGTATAATGCGGAGGCCTGGTCTGCTCTGAGGCGATCAGGGAGGCTTTCCTGAGGAAGTGAGGACAAGGTTTGTGCCTGGGAGGAAATCCCAGTGTGTGTGAGGAGACAGATGTAGAAACAGCTGCCATCCTCTCCACTGAGCAGGAAGCAGGGAAGCAGGATCATAGAGTAGTTAGATCCTGGGTTTATTTGCTGTGTGACTTTGGGCCAGTGATGTTCCCTCTCTGATCCTCAGTTTCCTCCAATGTATAATATGGGAATAACAAAGGATACTAAAGTCCGTGGTAAGTGATCTCAGGGCTTTGCATTGCACACCTCCAGGGGCCGCTATTCACAAAACGGTAGTGGAATCGGGCCCTGTGCCAATATTGCACAATCCGTTATAATCATTGCAATTAATTTTGATAAGTGAAAGGTTGAAGGAGTTCAAAGAAGAAGTCTGTGGGTAGAAGTTGCCTAGACTCTTTGACAGGCATGGGGTATAGACATGTATGAGGGATGGACCCGGGTCCTCCAAGACAGTGATTTTCAAACTTTAGTGTGCATGAGACTCAATCACCTGGAGGATTTGCTAAGCCACAGGTCTGGGCCCCACTCCCTGGGGATTCTGAATCTGTGTTTCGGGTGGGGTCCGTGAATTTGCATCCCTAACAAGTTCCTAGGGGATGCTGCTACTGGCCGTGGTGTGGTAGAGCACAATTTAAACAATGCTGCTGTAAATCCGATACATGGGCGGCAGGTGTGCTCCTAAGCACCGGGGGAGGCTGTGGGCTGAAGGCTGGAAGTGGGAGATGGGTGGAGAATCCCATGCCCACGTGTGGCAGCCCAGGGACGAGCCTTGTTCTCAGACTTGGCAGGGAATATGGGAAAGACTGTAGGTCCCTGCCAGAGGCCTGGATAATCCCCATGTCCCTGTGGCTAAGGGGGGCTGGGTGCTCCACATTCACGCTAATAATCCAAGTCTGAGACTGAGCCCCAGGCCTGCAGCCCTGCCTGCTCCGGTGCCTATTTAGCTCTGCCCAGAGACCTCAGATCTACGTTGTTTCAGAAATGCAATGGCCTTGGAGGACCAGAGGAGCAATCTGTGGAAAGAAGGCTTCTTTGGGCATCTCCGTCAGCTGACAGGATGAGCTCCTGGGGGCACCCCAAGGAGAGGGTGGAGTTAGGGGGTTAAGATGCTTCAGTCCCCAGTGTCATGGCCTTCTAACATCATAGACACGATGGCTGTGATACAGTGACTTGACAATATAGCCAGGCCACTGTTCAGAGGAGCCCTCACGCTGGACCAGCGGAGGCCCAGGGGCTGGACTTCTGCCTCCTCCAATGCTAAAACTAGAACTCCTCCCCTTGAACTTGTCTTATATTTAGGGATGCCTGGTAAGATCGTTGGAAGAAAAGATTCTGTTACTTTCCAAGGCTGAGACTCATTTTCATCGGTGGACCCTATCCCAGGCAGGAAGTTACTCTGTGATCTGCAAGCACAACTGCTTTAATACCTCCCCTAGTGGGGAGCTCAGCGTGTTTCGTCTTAGAAGACCTCTCATTGTCTGAAAGGGCTTAAACTGAGCCTGGATTTGCCTCCCCGTGACTTGTAAAGTACAATTCATTCATGCATACATTCAACTGATATTTATTGAGCACCTACTATGTGCTAGGTCCTGGGCCAGATTCCCTATATTCAAGGAGCTCAGACTCTAGGAAGGAAGATGAAAGAGAACACAGATAAATATAATGTAGTGATGGAAGCGCTACTTACTAGGTTAGTTAGGAGGTTGGCCTAGGAGAAGTGAGGGTACGTTAAAGGTACCCAATGCAATCTGGCTGGGTGGAGGTGGGTGGAAGGGACAGATTTGCTAGGACCTGAAGGATCCGTTCTGTTTAGTCAGAGGAGGTGAGGGGAAGAGTGTTTCTGTTTGACAGAACAGCACGAGCAAAGGCCCCGAGGTAAGGGAGAGCATGGCTCCTTTGGGAAATGAAGCAGAATGCCATCTGCCTGGTTACTGGCCTGGAGGACGGAGCAGAGAGAGATAACACTCATCAGAGAGGCAGGGCCTGATCCCACTGCAGACCGTAGTGTGTGGAGAGGCTCAGATGGGACCTCTGAGGGGCTGCCTTCTTGTGTGAGCCAGGCCCACGGCTGCAGAAACCATGATGCCTATAACAGACTCCCCTTGGGGGCAGGTAGGTCCAGAGAGTGGAGCAAATCACAGAGTAGCTGAGGGCAGCCAGGAAGCGTCCCTGTAGCAATGTGGTTAAGAGCGTGACTCTGATCCTCTGATCAAAAGACAGAGAGAAACAGGTATTCTGTGTCCTCGATGGAACACACCCCTCTGAGTCTTGCCAAAAGGATCCGACTTGAGTCTCATTACGCCTCTAGTTCCAGGGGGCATTTGGCAGGGAATTCAGAGGACAGAGGATCATGTTGAGTTGTTTTGTGAGTATTTCATTAGCAAAAGCCAGACTGGGAAACTCCACAGGTCAAACAGCTCAAGTTCTTCAACAGATAAATTACAAGAAAAAGAAATAGATGGAGGGAAGACTCGCAGATTAAAAGAGACTTAAAAGGTATTGAGTTAAAAAAAAAGTCTAGGGATGTGTGCTCAGGTGAAAAATACCACAAACACAAGGAAATTATTCCTATAAAAGTCCAAATAGCCGTTGCTTTTAGAGAGCTGGAGGGCGGAGGCTGTGATTGGAAGGGAGAACAGAGAGGGGCTTCTGGGGTGTCAGGCAAAATTCTACTTCTTGACTCATGTGGTGGTTACAAAGGTGTTTGCCTTATAATAATTCACTAAGTTGTACATTTGTTCTGTATGTTTTTCTGTTTGTCTTATTTTACAATAAAAAGGTTTTGTGTGTTTTTTAAAAAGCATAAGTTCAGGAGTCTGCTACCTGGATACCAATCCCAGCGCTGTCACTTATTAGTTGTGTCATTTTGGGAAAGTTTTAAAACCCTCTGAGCCTCAGTTTCCTCATCTGTAAAATGGGGATGATGTTATAAGCTGTTTTGAAGATTACGGAAGTTAGTGTACTCAAAGCCTTTAGAACACTGCCTGGCACACAATAAGCATTATAAAAATGTTTGCAAGTATTATTATTGCATTGTTGTCCCCTACCCTTCTCTCTCGTGCTTCTGTTATCCCCTCTCAAAGAAAGGGGAAGGGAGAGCCAGCCATGGCATTCTTAATGGCTGTGGTAAGTGACAAGATAATCACAGCTTAAATCTGGGATCTGGCTCCATGACCACGGAGTAACTGTCTGCACAGAATGGTTCTGCAAGGTGGCCCCGATACCGGTGGCTTTGCCGGTGGCTCAGGTGGCAGGGCCAGAATATCCTTTCACACTTCTGGAGGTGCCTGCCACCTGCTCTTGTCCTCTTGCTGATGCCTGTCTAGAAAGAGAACAAGGGGGCTGAGTGTCATGATTGAGGCACAGGCTTCGGTGTTAAAAACATGAACCTGAGTTTTAACACCAGCTCTGCCACTTAAGGGAGTGAAGGGATATATGTGTTAAGGGATTTCCTCTTCCTTTTTGAGCCTTGTTATCCATTATTAATGATAAGAATTGTACCTCCCTGGTGGGGTGGTTGTGAAGAAATAATCCATGAATAATGCTTAGTAGAGGGCCTGGCTCAAGGCCTTCACACATCCTGTTCCCTCTGCCTGGAATGCTTTTCCCTGCATTCTTTGGATAGCTGGATCCTTCTCATTTCTTGGTGCTGGGCTTACATGTCTCCTTAACTTCCTTATTGAAGGAAGAAAAGAAGCCATTGCAACATGTCATATATATTCTTTAGAACATATACGAAAGTTATGGCCTAACATATTTATGATATTATATTATGATATATTTTCATTTATCTGTTTATTGTTTGATGCCCCCTGCCCTCACTGGAATCTAAGCTCTGTGTGGGCAGAGACCATTTCCACCTTGTTCACTGCAGTATATCTCCAGTGTCTAGTAGACACTCAGCAATTATTTATTGAATAAATGAACAAAATCCATTAATATATAAATGAATATATTTGTTCACTTCTCTATCGTGTGTCTTCCTTGACTGGCTTGTGAGGGACCTAAGTGCAGGAACCTTATTTGATTTATTCTCTGCTGTGTCTCCTGGACCCCTTGTGCTTGGCCAGAGGTGTACTGCGTGCTCAGTAAGTACTTAGCAGATATGAGCCTGGGGGTGCAGACGTTGGTAGCCATTTGTGACTGCTGCCCTCAGGTGCAGGAAGAGCTCCAGGACCCGTCCCTAGTGGCTTTCTGACCTCAGGTCTCACTCCGCTCTAATGTCCGGTCTTTTAGGACCATTTCCCTTTGGGGACCTCAAGGTCACTGGCAGTGCCATGGAATGGGAAAGAAAGGATTGGAAGCGGGACAGACCTAGATTCTGGTCCTTGATCAGTCATTTACAATCTCTGGGACCTTGAGCCAGTTGGTGCAGCTTCAGTTTTCTCATCTGTTCAAAGGGAGATGATAACGACCACCACCGCCACAAGAACCAACAACATGTCTGCCTGCAAGGGATGTAGTGATCAGATCAGGTAACACACATGAAAGCTCAATATGGGTTGAATAGTCCTATACACACACGTGTTGTCACTGGTATTGGTAGCTACAAATATCTGTTTTTTTGGTTCTGTTTTGTTTTATTTGGCTTAAAATAACAGAAATTTATTCTCTCGTAGTCCTGAGGCTGGACATCTGGAATCAAGGAGTTGGCAGGGCCATGCTCTCTTTGACGTCTCTAGAGAATAATCCTTCCTTGCTTCTGGTGGCTCTTGGCAATGCTTGGTATTCCTTGGTTTGTAGCTGTGTCAGTCCAATCTCTGCCTCTGTCTTCACCTGGTGTTCTTCTCTCTGCGTTGTAGCTACAAATACAGAGGGTGCCAAAACATGTATATACATTTTGAGAAAGGAAAAAACTATATTAAAATTGTAATACTCAATATATACCGATAACAGAAGATGAATACAAGTCACGTGTATATATATTTTTTGGCACCCCTGGTATTTGAAATGGCCACTGAGAACCAAGTCCTAGGGTGAAAGAGTTCTGGGGAGAGACAGCTGGGTTTATGTGAACATTCATTCTCCCCATTTTCCTTAGTGGTGAAACTCTTGATTTCCATGACATTTTGGAATCAAGACTACATTTCACAGCCTCCCTTGCAGCTAGCTGTAGCCTTGCGCCCAAGTTTTGGCTAACAAACAGAAGCAGGTGTATACAATTTCTGGTAAGTGTCCTTAAAAGGAGAGACCTGGCTTCTTTTGCCTTATTCCTCTTTCTTGATGGCTGGAATGTGGCCTTGAGGCTTGGAGCTTGCGCAGCCACCTTGGACCATGAGGAAGAAGTCAGTACTGAGGATGGTAGAACAACCAACAGAAGGAGCCTGGGTCCCTAACACTTTCTGGAAGTCACCCCCAAAGCCCTGGAATGCCTCACTTCAGACTCCTTTACAGAAGAGAGAGAAAGAAACCTTCTGTGTCCTTACAGCCATTATTACTTTGAAGTTTTCCCTCAACCAAATTTAAATATAACCGATATACTCTTCGAAAATGAAAAGTTCACACAGACTAGATGAGTTTATTTTTAATTAACAAACACTTGTAACAAGCTATGTTGCTGGCATTCTATAAACCCTTTCCAAATATGAACTTGTTCATTCTCATTATAACTCTAGGAGTAGGAACTCCTATTATTCCCATTTTACAGGGAAGTCTTGGAAACTTCATAGCATACACCCCTTTTTCAGTTCCTGCCTCTGTTCTTTCATTCAATAAATATTAACTGAACACTGACTATATACTAGGTCCCTCTGCTGGGTGTTAGGGATATAGGGACAAAAAGACAGACTTGATGGCTGGCCTCATGAAGCTTATGATCTAAGCTGTGCTGTCCAATATGGTGGCCACTCGCTACATGTGGCTATTTAAGTTTAAATTCATTAAAATTTAATAAAAATTTAGTTCCCTAAACATACCAGCCACATTTCACATATTCATTAGTCACAGGTGGCTGGTGGCTGGTGCAGATATGATGTGCTCCATCATAGTAGAATGTCCTGGTCTAAAGGGACAGCTTACAAGTAAACTAGCCATTCACTCTCCAGTGGGCAAGCACTGGCTATCCTATTTCTTCTTGTTGCATCCCTAATTTGTTCAGCTCTAGGGATGAGAATGGAAAAAACAAAGCAGCTGCTTGATTTATTTATGAGGTATTGTTGGTTTTGTGTTAAGTCCTTTTTATTCATCATCTCACCCCATCTTGGCAAGCATCTTGGCAAGTCTCCCATCTTACAGATGAGGAGACTGAGGTTCAGAGAGGAGATGTGACTTACCCAGCTTATACCTATCATAGATAATAAAGTCTGTCCTTGGTGCTCCTGGTCTCATAAATTGTGTCCTTAACACAATGAAAAGTCTGGGAGATAATAAGAACAGCTGATCTATGTGGCGTGCTTACAATGGCCGTGTGAGGTAGTCTCTGGAAGTTTGCTTTATATAATCTTCATCTCAACCCCAGGAGGCTGAAGGTTCTCATCACCTCATTTACAGGTGAGGAAACTGCAGAAGGGAAGTGACTTTCCCAAGGCCATCCAGATGGGAAGGCACTTGGTTTTTCTATCCTTGTTCTAGGCAACCCTAGGCCTGGCTGGTTTCTTCTCTGTGACTCATATCCTCTTGGGGGAAGTGAAGAAAAGCCAAGTCCATTTTCCCTCCGGTGAAGTTGGAGACTCAGCTAGGCTTCTGTGGGTTCAGTTTGCCCACTTGGGGCCAGGACCAGGCTATACTGTGGGGGGCTGATCCCCTGCCTCTCTGGGTGGTTCTGGTCCCCTAACCCCTAGAGGCCTTGGGCAAGGAAACTTGGCTTTAAGACCAAACCACCTACTTTTGAATCTAAGGGCTGGCAGGGAGGGCTGAGCAGAAGGCAGGGCTGGCCTCCACCCCCTCTCTGTGTTTACCTTTTGAACTTTTATTGTGAGCTTATCTTTAAGGGGGAAATATATTCCATAAACTTAAAATAGGCAAGACTTAATTAATAGCTTGCTTTGTTCTTCTGATCTTTATCTGTACAGGAAGATACACCCCTTTTCAATGTGTGGGTCAAGGTGAAACTACCTCTGGGGGCTCAACAGCTGCTCATTTTCTACTTTTGAACTCTGTTTCCCTTTGGCTTTTCCCTCTCCTGGTGGAAGGGTTTTCCCCTACCCCTCAGCCTGAGCACTTCACCAAGGTCTTTGCTATTTACATGTTATAATTATTTCTGTTTATATAATTAATAGCCACTGTGCACTGAGAACACCCTTATCTGGTGGGTCCTCTCATTATTTTCATTTTATAGATGAGAAAACTAAGGCCCAGAGAGGAGAAATTACTTTCCCACGGCCACACAGCTCTGAAAAGTGGAGCTAGGCTTTGAATCATTTCTCTGTGGGCTCAAGAGTCCCACAATGCTGGCTTTTAAAACATGTCATTTTAATTTTCCTTGTTGAAAATATATCTTTTTATTTTTCACAATCCTCTGAGGTACATACAATTATTCTCTACATTTCATAAATGAGGAAACCAAGACTCAGAGAGGTGAATTCACTTATCCAAGGTCACACAGTGATTAATGGTGGAGCTGGGATTTGCACCAAGCCCTGTCTGACAGATAGCCTGGCTCAGAGGAAAAGTAGGAGATTCGAAGCCAAACAGATTTTGGCTCCATATTGTGTGGGCAAATCACTTAACGCTTCTGACCTTTAGCTTCTCATCTACATGGGGACACTATTTTCCCAAATTCTTGAAGTGGTTATGAGAATCAAATGGCTGGGAACCAATGGTTATTGAGGACCTGTCCATCGGGGCCTGAATTTACACGCTTTATCCCAGTATGTATGGAATTCTGTTGAACTTTATCTCTTAAAAAGTCTCTTCTGGGGTGGCTGGTTAGCTCAGCTGGTTAGATCATGGTGCTAATAACACCAAGGTTGCTGGTTCGATCCCTGCATGGGCCACTGTGAGCTGTGCCCGCCTTACAAAAAAAAAAAAAAAAAAAAAAAAAAATCCCTTCTGAGTTTTCCATAAAATGTCTTTCTTCCATAAACAGAAAAAAAATATCTATTTTGAAACTATCTCATTTAATCCTTACAACTATCAGGTGGATAATCTTTTTAAATTAAAAAAATATTTTAAATTAATTTATTGTAAATTATAGTTGACATACAAAATTATATTAGTTCTAGGTATACAACAGTGTGAGTCAACATTTGTATATAAAGTACCTTATAAAGTGGTCGCCACGATAAATCTAGTAACCATCTGTCACTGTTTATAGTTATTACAATATTATTGACTCTATCCCCTGTGCTATACATTACATCCCCATGACTTATTTTATAACTGAAAGTTTGTATTTCTTAATCGCCTTCCCCTTTTCTGCCCAACCCCCTCACCACTCTACCCTCTGGCAACTACCAAATGCCGGAGACTGTCTCCATCTCTACAGTGTGGCAGCAGAACTGAAACAAGAATGGAGCCCGTGAGCATACAAAGACCTGAGAGGAGCTCCAGGTTGGTGCTGGACAGCTTCCAAAGTTTGTCACGCACAAAGGAAGACAGGGGCCTGGTTGCATGCAAAAAACCTACTGATACTTTATCACCAAGTGATCCCAATGCCTCTTCCAGATCTAATATCCCATGACTCCATAACATGCCCTCAGCAAGGTGTAGGAGTGAAACCAAATGTTAAAGTTGGGTGATTGGGACAAAATGAGCTCATCCTCATCAGTTATGAGCTCATCTACCACAGTTTATTATTTACAGTTTATTACAGTTTGTTCACTGTATCTAAGGTTTGGTGGATGATCTTATTTGCATTTTAGGACAGAAGTGACTAGAGAGTCACTTAGCTGGGAAGCCACTGAGAAAGGAACTAAACCCAGTTTTGTCTGATCCCCAAATCTCTGTTCCTGTCACTCCATGGAGGGCAAATCCTCCATCCTGAGTGGGTACTGAAGGGTTTGAAGTATATTTTAAAAATAGACTTTATTTTTTAGAGCAGTTTTAGGTTCATAGCAAAACTGAATGGAAGGTTATATGGGTAGTGTTCCCATATTCCCCCATCACACACACCCACTGTCCCCCCATCTCCATCCCCTACTAGAGTGAGACATTTGTTACAATCAATGGACCTACACGGACACATCATTATCATCCAAAGTCCATAGGTGACATTAGGGTTCACTCTTGGTGTTGCACATTCTATGGATTTGGACAAATGTATAATGACATGTAGCCACCATTATGGTATCACACAGAGTAGTGTCCCAGCCCTAAAAATCCCCTGTGCTCTGCCTATTCCTCCCTCCCTCCCCCCATAACCCCTGGCAACCACTGATCTTACTGTCTCCACTGTTTTGCCTTTCCCAGAATGTCATAGAGTTGGAATCATACAGTATGCAGCTTTTTCACATTGGCTTCTTTCACTTCGTAATATGCAATTCTCCATGTCTTTTCATGGCTTGATAGCTCATTTCTTTTTTAGCACTAAATAATAGTCCAATGTCTGGAATGTACCACAGTTTATTATTTATCCATTCACTTACTAAAGGGCATCTTGGTTACTTTCAAGTTTTGGCAAATAGGAATAAATCTGCTGTCAGTATCTGGGTGCAGGTTTTTGTGTTGACACAAGTGTTCGACTTCTTTGGGTAAATACCAAAGAGTTTGCTTGCTGGATCTCAAGGTAAGAATATGCTCAGTTTTGTAAGCAGCTGCCAAACAGTCTTCCAAAGTGGTGGTACCATTCCCACCAATGAATGAGAGTTCCTGTTGCCCCACAGATTTGAAGTCATTTTTGCATAAAATCAAACCCAGCTGAAGGAGGTAGAAATGTAGCTGCTGAAAGTGTCTTGGGTCTCAGATAAAGATGACGTTCCACAACAGGCAGAAGAAATCGGAGGCTGGAGCCCATTGTAGAGAAGTGGCCTGGGCTGGGGGCTGACACCCTTCTCAGCCTTCCCAGAGCTCAGACTCTCTGCCTTGTGGTCAGCCAGCCCCCAGAGCAGGCCTGAGGCTAGCTGGGGACTCCTGTAGGTCAGTGTCTTTGGATATCATCTTGCCTTGGGGACAGGCCCTTCAGGATGCCTTGGAACCTGGAACCCTAACCCCTGTGTCTCTTGCCTTTATCCCCATCCCAGCCCTGAGTCCTGCTCCTGATATTCCTGCATCTGCCAAAGAAACTTGACTCCCCACAATCCTAGTCACCCCTTCCCCCCAGGAGACGGCCCATGAGACATACCTTTCAGATGAGACCCCATTCTGTAGGCACTAACTTCTGCTTGCAGGAGCAATGGCCGCCATTTGAGATCTGCTGGCTCCTATCCCCCTGGGCTTCAGTGTTCTCAACTACAAATGGGAAGAGAAAGTATATGGTGTAAGAATCTCATGAGATGAGGCAAGAGAAAGAGCTGGGTGAACTAAGGGGCCCAAGGCTTCTGTTAGGAAATCCCCTGTTAAATGATACCACCAATTTCCCCAGCCCCGTGTGAAGGGGTACAAAGGACATTGTCCCCCTCAAGGGTTACACAGTCCTTCAGTTAGAAAGGAGTTTGAGGAGACTGCAACTTCGCGATTTTACTTATTACAAGCTCCGAGCATTCATAAAAGCATAGCTCTGGCAAACTTCCACAGGGCAGGGTGGTGGTAGAAATTGCAGAAAGCAAAAACTCAGGGGACCCTTTCATTCCAGGATAACAATCAGGTGAGTGCTTGGCTTGGGCCAGGTGCTATTCTAATGACTATTCTATTCTAATGTACATTGAAGACATCTCCTCCCCCTCCTCCGCCCATGCCTCCTCCCTCTTCCTTTTGGAAACAGCTTTATTTGGATATAATTCATATACCACATAATTCACCCATTTAACATGTACAATTGAATGATTTTTAGTATATGCACAGAGTTGTGTAACTATTGCCTCAATTTTAGATATTTTCATCACCCCAAAAGGAAACCCCATATCTTTTAGTTATCATCCCCTTATCTACCTGCTCTCTAATTTACTTTCTGTCTATATATATTTGCCTATTCTGGACATTTTATATAAATGCAGTGTCGTACAATATGTGGCCTTTTGTATCTGGCTTTTTTCACTCAGCATAATGTTTTAAAGGTTTACCAGTTTTGCAGCACGTATCAGTAATGCATTACTATTTCTGGTTGAATAATAGTCTATTGTATAGATAGAGTACATTTTTAAAATCCACTCATTAGCTGATGGATGTTTGGGTTGCTTCCACTTTTTGACTATTATGAATAATGTTGCTATGAACATTTGTATACAAGTCTTTGTGTGAATGTTTTCATTTCTCTAGGGTGAAACGGAAATTACTGGGTCAGATGGTTGCATTATCTTCTTTAATCCTCACATCTAGTGTTTGAAGGAGGAACTATTATGCCTTTCACCGGTGATGGAAACTGAAATTCAGAGAGGTACATTACTTGCCCAAGGCCACACAGTGAGGAAAGGGTGGAGCAGGGCTTGGAACCTAGGCAGCCTAACTCAAATCCCAGGCTCTCAGAACTTTCGTGTTACCTAAGAGGTAGCCTTATTGACAAGTACCTGAATCTCAAAACTGGGGCAAATCTTCTCCATGCAAGGGTAGCCCAGGTAGGAATGGAACCTGAAGAGCCCAGATGGGGCTAGCCAGGAATCTTGTTCACTTCCTCCAACGACCAAGGACCTGGCAGACTTAGAGGTCTTAAGGTTAAGGCCTTTTGAGGTCAACCTATAGATTTAACCCATTTTTGTGACAATTTTCTCCTGGACTAGGCTGCCTTGAGGATAAAATAAACGTGAGTTCCTGGAGGCAGTGTAGTATGTGGCTAGAACGTAGGCTCTGGAGGTTAATTGCCTGGGTGGGTGGGTGTGGGAAGCCCCCATCACCTCTGCTCTGAGGGCTATGCAAGCTGACTTGTCAGTTTCCTCCAAAGATGATGGTTTTCACAGAGAAAAAAGTAGGATTAGAAACCCCTGTGCCAGGCTCCAGAGAGGCACTGGGAGAAGAAACATGGCTGTGGGGAGAAGCAAGTCCAGATCCTTGCAAAACAGGGGGAAAAAAGTGGGACCAGGAGGGGACAGTCCAAAAGTTACTCTCATGAGGTCTTAACTTGGGAGCTGGGGAAGGAAGTCTGGTGCACTGAAACCTCCTGCCAACATTCTCCATTTCGGTACCCCATTTTGTTCCTTTATAGCAATCATTACTGTTCTGACTAAATAATTTGAGTCATGGGACTGTGATTCTCATGCAGGATGCCTGGTGTGTTTTTGTTCACTGCTGCAGAAAGCTCATTGCTTGGCACCTAGTAGGGAGGGTTTTCAGATAAAATGCAAAAAGCCCAGTTAAATTTGAATTTTAGATAATGAATTATTTTTTAGTATAAGTATGTTCCATTT
Source organism: Rhinolophus sinicus (assembly GCF_036562045.2). Taxonomy (NCBI): domain Eukaryota; kingdom Metazoa; phylum Chordata; class Mammalia; order Chiroptera; family Rhinolophidae; genus Rhinolophus; species Rhinolophus sinicus. Next base: position 26,375,606 of record NC_133765.1, on the reverse strand, counting down.
GTTTACCTGAAATTCAACTTAATTAGCCTTCCCGTATTTTGTCTGTTGAATTTGACAACCCTGATAATAGGAGCTTTGTAAATATTTGTAGAACAAACAGATAAATGGGTTTTTGCCTTGGCTGTTCCTAAACTTGCAGTATGACCGTTTAGGCAACACTCCGTCCTTCTCTGGACTTCAGTGTCTCTATCTGAAAAGTAGTTCTGGCAGAGACCACAGCGCAGGGATCGCCACTGTAAGAGAACGCTGCATCGATGAACTGTCACACAGCAGACAGGGAGGCGGGATCGTGTCTGTGCTGAGCAGACTGGACCCCTAGACTGGGCACCGCCCACGACTCCTCTAACCCGGGCGGGGGAAGCCCGGGTTCCGCCCCCTCCTCCGCCGGGGCCAACCCGAGGCTGTCGCCATGGAGACATGGGTAGCCTTGAGCCCCTCCCCCACAAGGCCACGCGTTTCCGCTGCGTTGGAGCCTTCTGATTGGACGGCTGTCTGGACGCTACCACCAGCCCGGAGCCTGCTAAGGAGTGGGGGCAGGGGTCTTGTCCTCGTAGGTCTATTGCTCTGGCCTCTCTAGGGGACGATGGGTTCTCTGCCTCACGCCGGTAAAAAGACTCAGGTCGGAAGAGTGTCCACTGCATCTCTAACGCTTACGTTCATGCCTCTCCCAGTGAAAGGAAGAGGGGGCGGGAAAATCGGCCACGCCCCCTCCGGAGTCCATTTGGTCCCAAGATCTGGAGCACCGGAAGTGCTGGCGACGTGTCGGTGCGCCCTACCCTAAACGTTCCTCCCTGGGCCACCTTCCTATTCAGCTGCGGGATTCCGGGGCCGGCTGGGCGCTGCACCCCGGCACTTCCGCATTGAATCGCCGCTTCAACCGAACTCCCAACCTCTGCGCGCGCTCCATCTCGTGCGGGACGGTTGGGCCGGCGCCTGTCGGTAGTCACGCCTTCTCCGCGCCTGGCAGCCAATGGGCAGACGTCTCCCGGCAGGGTCTTGGGTAATTAATGAGGGTCGGGCACTGATTGGCTGCAGGGTCGTGGGCGGGAGCTGGGCGGCGGGGTAGGTTGTTCCAGAGGTGGGAGGCGGCACCCGTGGCTGAGAAGGAGGCTTGAGAGCGACATGTCCCCGGCAGCTGAGGCAGAGCGGCCGGTGGCGCTGTTTCTCTGAGTCCGGGGCGGCCTGGAGGCCGGCTGAGGACGAGGGTCGGCGGAGGCTGCCGCGGCTGTGGTGGCCGCCATGCTGGGGGCCCGGGCGGTTGAGGGAGCTACCGTGGAGCTCCTGCGACTGCTGCTGCTGCTGCTACTGCCGGCGCTCCCGGGGCCCGGGCTCGGCGTGGTCGGCTCTGTGGGGGCCGGGCTGCCCGAGAGCGTAATTTGGGCCGTCAACGCGGGCGGCGAGGCGCATGTGGACGTGCACGGGATCCACTTTCGCAAGGACCCTTTGGAAGGCCGGGTGGGCCGAGGTGAGAGCCACTCACGGAGCCGCGGGATACTGGGCCTGCCTTGCCGGGCGCAGCCGGCCGAGGGCTGCGGGCCCCGAGCCCCTTCCTCGACCCTGGGGCCATGTCTCTGGAGAGAAGTTTCTCTCCGCAGTGTTCTCGGGGATCCGGTCACAGCTCAGAGCCTGACACTGACTGAAAGCTACCAAGAGCCATTGAGGCAGAGAGTTGGCGAGAAGTTATATTTAGACCTCGCACCCTGCATTTTCTTAACCCTTCGCCTCCACCGCGGCTGGAAGAAAGTAAAGACGGGGGTGGCCTATTGCTACCACGAGGCCTCACGGTTGTAGGTTGTCGGTGTCCCTGGCCCAAGTCAGTTCCTGGTAGATTCCTGCCGACCCAGACATCGGCCGCTTTCCTTACTCTTGCAGGATTGGGGCTTGATTCTTGGCCAGAATAGAAAGGAATCTTCGAAGAGAATGGGCCAGGAAAGTTTGATTGCAGCCTCCTCCCCGCCCCCCCTTTGGAGCGAGGAATATGTGTGCTTAAAAGTAGAAGCTGCAGGCCGCCCCCAGAGGATGGTTATATTGAAGCCATCCTGTGCTGGAGGCTGGTGGTGTGTCAGCCGGGTCAGCCAGTGTGTAAGATCTGAATATTCTGAGTCTGTGCAGAACCTACCCCAGCTGGTCCAGAGAGATATGATTCCAGCTTATGAGAAAAATGGTTTTGACTTAACTGATTGAGCAACAGTAGTTTTTACAGAGCTGCACAGTTCTCCAAGTTAGTGAAAGAATTGCCAGAGGAGCTGGTTAAAAATGCAAACCCCAGACCTAAGAAATGAAACTCAGGTTTCTGCACCAGGGGCTTTTGATGTGGGTCATCCCCAGACCACTGGGAAAATCTGCTCTAGACTTTGTCTTCTGTAAGTAAGATTGGAAAACAGGTTTAAGGAGTTTCTTGCTTCATGTATTGGAAAGAGATTTGTGCTGTATGCTGGGTTCAGAGGCTGCCAAATTGGCAAAATGCCATCTCCAGGAAAACTAGGAGACAGACTTGTTCGCACTCTTTTCATGATGCCCAGATTTGGCTCTTGCCTTGACTGAGAGTTTAACTTAATTCTTCGAAGTGAATTGCAATGTCCTGGAGTTTGTTATACGAGGGAATTTATGACTTCCATACATGTGAGGGTGTTGGGACACAAGGCTGTTTTCTGTAGTTCTATGTTTGTCTTGGAATTTATTTAGCCCTGGCATTTAGGTCTCTAGCCTGGGTTCAGCTGAGTCAGGGCCCCGGTCTTTAGCAGCTGTAACAGCCGCCAAAGCCAGACTTCATAGCAGGAGGTCACTACTATCTCCATCCTGGACCCTTCCTCTTTCTTCACGGGCATGGGGGTGGGGGAAGCCCTTGAGGAAACTAGAGACGGTTTGTGGACTTTGCCTCTTGAGATAGCTGTGGTGAGGACCGTGCAGATGGTTCCTTTCATTTCACAGATACCAGGCTTTACATAGGTTACGTTATCCTTTTAGATCCATTGTGCAGAGGAGGAAGTTAAGACCACACAGGTTTAGTCCCCAGCTACTCATATTCAGAAATCCTGGTTTGAATTTGCTGGTGTGGGTTTGTTTGTTTTGGCCTGGTCACCACTTAGCCAGGCTCCCTGTCCGTGGGTTATGGGCTCATGGTTGCAGTTCTTTTGGAGTTTATCATAGCAGGTAGAATGACATGAGACCTACCAAAAGCTCATGTGTGCTGGAGTCCTTTCTCAGACCCTGGCCTTGGGGACACTCTAACAACGGAGGTCCCCTGCTGCACACTGTCACACTGGAACGGCAGCAGTATTAAGGCAAGGATCAAGAATGGAAGATGGTGGTTCACTTGCAGCTTGGACCAGCCTGTTGCAACATTGCTCTTTTGGGTGCCTGAGAGTGGCATTTTGTTGGCATTAGGTCTGGGGTGAAGATGTGATTAAGCTTCTACTCTCAGGAGGCAGCCAATCCTTAGTTTCTTCTGTGCTAAGGATTGGCACCACCCAGGGAAGCACAGCTGTTCACGCTGCCTTCCCTTCTCTGGCACTGTTTGGATAAGGGTGTGCCAGCTATTTGGAGACCCTTGCCTCATGTAGCTATTCACACTGATTGCCGTAGGGAGCTGTGTGTCTTCGAATGAATTCAGGTATTTGTTACCAAGTTAATCCAGATAAGGGTTTGGCCTGCTTTTGAACTTGCTGTTTCTCTATAGCGTCTTTGTAGTTCAGCATTTGCGTAACTGTGAGTGGCCCAGGGCATTTAGTGGCTTTTGCTTTCAGAGGCACTTTATGTTTATTGAATTTCATTTTCTGCCTTGAGAATAGTGTTCATAGGAGATACTGATGGTCTGGGAAAGGCCTTTTCAACCTGTGTGCTTCAACAGATGGAAGTACCGTTGCAGAGAAGGATGCAGAAGCTCTCAATTGGGGATTTTGGCGTGCCTGTCATTCCGGGTTCTTTTTAACTTGCTCATTCTGGGTTCCTCTTGACTCTGAAGAGGAAGAGGTCTGGTTATTTGGCCTGAGGGCATAGCACTTGGCTTGAGTTTAGGAGAGGCTATTTCCTTTTCATAGAAAGATACCTGCTAATCATTTGTATTACCTTTAAGAACTCGCTTTATCTCGCTGAGCCTTGCTTTCTTTCTTAATAAACTTCTCATGCTTTAGAAATCAGTGACAGAAATCTGAAAACTCTCTTGTCCGGAGTAGGTTAAAGTGTCTCTTATCTTTTTCTTTGCTTGATGACCTTTTACATGGAATTAAAAGTAGGTCAGAACATGGCTCTGGAGGGGGAAAAAGCTGGCCAGGGGCCTGCGCCTATCAGATTACTAATTCTGTAGGCCTAAGGAAGATCCTTTTGGGGCAGCCTTCCTTTTGGCTAGGGAAGGATTTGGCCTTGGTGAGATAAAATCTTGAAAGCTGGGAAGCCTCTGCTTTGCTTAAGGCCCCAAGATTTGTTTAGAATTCAGTCCCCATATTGTCACCTGTAATGCTGTCACCTAAGATGCAGGCTTTGTTTGTAGGCCCTCCAAGTAGCAGAAGTTCTCAGAGAATTTAGGTAGATGATATCCCCATTTTACAGGTGGGAAAACACTTAGAGAAAATAACTTGTTCTGAATCGCATAGTAGGTGGCAGAGCCAGAATTCAGATCCATGCCTGTCATACTCTAAAACCTGGGCTGACTTTTCCAAGTATCCTGGCTACTCCAGTGTCTAGGGCTAGGAAACAGCGGACATAATGTAGGCCTTTTGGCCCCCTTCCTTTCTGGCTTACTGTCTTAGCTATATTGTGCCAACTTCAGCAGTGTGCTGTGTACACCTCACTGTACTTGAGAGAAATCTGTTTAGCTGTGAATACATAAAGGCAAAAGGGAGGAAAAATCCCTTTTGCTGCTGTATCTCTTGGGACTTGGGAAAATTCAGCTTGCATGTGGCAAATCTCTTGGGAAAGCCACTTCGGTTTTAAAGGGAAAATATCTAAAGGTAATTCCAAGGTTGTTAAGTACTTTTTGTTCACATGACTGAGTTTTCTTAGTTGTGGGACTGAGACTGCCAGAGATTACATTACTGTCAATTTCTCACTTTTTCCACTTGGCAAGAAAAAAACAGATTCCCCACACACGCACAAAATTTTCTGTGCATTTTAAAAACAAAGGTAGTTAATGTTCCAAATTTGTAAGGATCACGGTCCTCATGGAAGAAGGAAATTCTTAGAACTCAGTTGGAAGAAAAATAGCAGTCTTTTAATCTTTATAGATTTATGCCCCAGTGTAATGGTGTGAGCCTGGGAAAGAGCTGGGGTGTGTTAGCGTACATCCTTTGTAGTGCTACTCAGCTACCCTTCTTTGATTTCTTGAGGAGAAATAGGAAGAAAAAAAGTCTGAAGACAAAAGTGCAATGAGTTTCCTGTTGCATTGTCTCGTCAGTCCATCTGATCTCCTGGCTACTGTTCACTTACAGGAACTGTTAACAGTTATGCTTATTTTTTTGAGGGCTTGACCTTAACCTCTGAGTCTCTCAGTTACTCTTTTATCTCCCTTGGAGATCAAAGATCTTCTTGCTTGGAGTTTTGGTGATTCAGAAGATAAAGCTCCAGGGATGGCAGCTCTTGGACATCTATCTCCCTTGGACGTCTCCCAAAGGACCTAGGTGCCACATGTCTTCAGCACCACGGTGGCAGATGGGAAGGTGGTCTGGAAATCTTCATTCCAGGCTGGAGGAGAGACTAGGCCTGTGTACTGAGATCACTGTGAAATCTATAGTTTGGAAAGGAGATTTATGGCGCACTGCAAAGCCTCTTTTATTTACAGAATAAAGAGGTCAGAGATGCTACTCTTCAAAAGATGAAGCATAACTGTTCATCTCTGGGGCTGGAGTTTGGTATCTTATATTTGATGAAAGACCCCAGCTTAGTTTGTTACGTGGGGGGGAAGAAAAACCTAGTGTCTCATCTCCTAGCAGGGCTGGGGGGGGAGGGCTGGGGGCAGTAGAGGTTTTCAGTTGTTCTGATACTGACCCAACGTAAGTATCTTTTTACTATCTCCTGCCTTATTCCCTGTCAGTCTGTGAGATGGGAAAGGTGGCTCCCCAGGACTAGGGCATCTGGAGCCAGAGGTGCCAATAGGCCCTTGGTAGATTTTCTTGCCCTCCTGGGATGGTTCTAGCTCTGGAGAGAAGAGTATGGCTTCGCTGCTTCACGGGCACCTCCTTTGTCTGCCATTTGTTCGTTCAGGAAGTCATATTGAGTGCCTGCTTATGTACCAGGGACCGTGTTAGGTGCTGGTGACACAGTAGGAACTTTTTTCCTCTTTTGGTTTAACTGTGGGAATGTTTAAGAGAGCAGGTGAGGTTGAGTTTTGTGGGTCTGTGAAAAGGTGCTTGGACCTAAAGGAAATTAGCATCGTGCCCTTTTTACGAGCGTGTTTTTCTTTACCAGCCTTGGAACTTTTTGAATGAAAAATTACAAAAAGCAACTAAAGCTGGTGTCTTACTTGTGGTAAAGACAATGAAGAACGACTCTCCTAACAGATATCCTGTTTTTTAGACTCTGAGCTTTTCTGAATGAGAAAAAAAACATTCTTTGAACTTAATTGTCTAGTAGAGTTCCTGGCCATCCCCCTGGTTTTATGAGGTTTCTCTGAAGCGCTCCCTCGCAGGGAACCAGGCAGCTGTAACACAGTGCTTTGTTCTAATAATGAGTTAGACTTGTTCTCTGCCCATCACTCTCCATACAGTTGAGGGAAAGTCATTTTAATGTGCTTTCAAAAAGTTCCGCTATGCGGGTTACGGGAGCTGTTGGGGTGATGAGTGTTTGCTTTCTTTCATTTTACTCTGGCTTGGTAATGGCTGTCGGATTCGTGCCTTTGTGTCTGGTCTGTTTGGGGCCAGGTGCAGAGGTGGTGACCCCTTCCACGGGAGGGTGATTAGCATTGCCCTGGAAATGCCTCTGGCGGCTCTGGGGTCTCTGCTCCTATGTTTTGATGTGGTTTCTCTTTGTCTTTTGTCCCCAGCCTCCGACTATGGCATGAAACTACCAATCCTGCGTTCCAACCCCGAGGACCAGATCCTCTATCAGACAGAGCGGTACAATGAGGAGACCTTCGGCTACGAAGTGCCCATCAGGGAGGAGGGGGACTACGTGCTGGTGCTGAAATTCGCCGAGGTCTACTTTGCGCAGTCCCAGCAGAAGGTGAGGCTGGGCCGTCGTCACTCTTGGCTAGTCCCCTGCTATGGGCCAGGGAGTGGATGAGCCTCCTCAGAGGGAGGAACAGATGGGCTTTGAGGAAAAGCCGGATTCCTCTTGCCCCCAGGGAAGCGATGTCCCCTTGCTCAGGAGGCTGCACTTGCCATGGGGTTGGTGACAGAAGGCAGTACCAGGACACCCTAGTTCTTGGCAACTCGCTGACCCTGTTAAGGCCCCCTTGGTTGTCTCTCTCTTCTCGGTTGTCAGCACCTTGTTTTTAGCCTTGTTCTTTTCCTGTCTCCTTCGGTGAATTCCCTCCTTCCCACGTTGAGCTTTTTGTTCGTCGTCTTTGTTCCCTGAGGACAGTGTGAGGCCTTCTTGCCAGTGAAGGAACGGGCTTTGATTTGGCTCAGTAAAGGACTCCACCCCCCTGGACTAGATCCAGCCCTGTCATTTCTTAAGGCATTTTTGAACTTGAAGGCCAGGCAGGTGGGTGCTGAAGGGGTGTGTGAGGCCGATGGTTTCGGCATTGTCTCCTTTTTGCATCTTGGCAGGTATTTGATGTGCGACTGAATGGCCACGTCGTGGTGAAGGACTTGGATATCTTCGATCGCGTTGGGCACAGCACAGCTCATGACGAAATCATTCCTATGAGCATCAGAAAGGGGAAGCTGAGCGTCCAGGGGGAGGTGTCCACCTTCACAGGGAAACTCTACATCGAGTTCGTCAAGGTAACGCTCCTTTGCCCTCACAGCGGGGGCAGAGCTCACAAGAATGGGTGCGGGGGGGGGGGGGGAATGCGTGCTGCGCGTGGGGCTGACAGCTGTCTCCCATTCCCTAGGGGTACTATGACAATCCCAAAGTCTGCGCACTCTACATCATGGCTGGGACGGTGGATGGTAAGTTGCTTTTGATCTGCTTTTTGACTTGGGCTGAAGGGTGTGGTTGAGGAAACCCTTGGGGGGATCATTTAGCTGCTCACTGTTTTGAAAACACCATTACTTAAAACCAAACTGTGGAATCCAGAGTCAGATGGCCGGGAATGAGTGTGGTGGGGTGCTGGGGTGCTAGCCCGAAGCTTTGGAGCAAGATCTGTGTTTAAATCTTGCTGCTGCCATTTAATCAGCTGTTTGGTTTGGGGCAAATTCCTTTCACTTCACTGTAAATTGCAAGTAATAGTGGTGCCTATTGGTGAGCCTTGGCCCTTGTAGTCATTAGGAATTGCCTCAACCTTGACCTGGATTCTGTTTCTTTGACATCTATTTCCTGGGGGCAAAACAGAAAAAGGCAAGAGGAGGAGGAGTTCTTTGGTGTTTTGGTAGCTCCGAGAGATGCCAGCATTGCCAGACTGCACTGGACAAAAGTGCATTTATGAATCTCTCCTGGTCCTTGAGATCCAGCCTCAGGCTGTGTCTCTTTCTCAAGGTTGAGATGATCCTGGCTGCCAGCTTCCTGGGCTGGTTTTTGTGGAGAAAGCTTGTGTCCTTTCTCCCCCGGTCCACCTCTGCCTTTTCCCATCTCATCCTGAATGCACTGAGGATCTCATCCTGTTGTCTTGATGTCCCCCACATGCTCGTGTGATGGCATCCAGGAGAATGTCTTGCCACCAAACAGATTTATAGCTCGTCCCCTAAGAAAGAGAGAGCAGAGAGGTGGTGTGTGCTGAGAACCCTCTGGATCAGCTTTTCCTCAGCTGCTCTGTGAATCAGAGGGAATGTGGGATTCCGGGAGGGAGAAGGAGGGATTTGAAAGGGTAAGTTTTGGGTGTCAGGTCACTGTCCCTGTCTAATCTGTCCTCTCGGGGATCTGAAGAAGTGGGACAGGAAGGGGGAGATAGTGTCCCTCTCTGTGCACAGGGCTTTTACTACTTTTTAGTGTAAAGAAGTCTAGGGTTTGCAGGAATCTGCTGTTTTCTAGGCCAGAAGCTATTTCTGCTATAACTGCTGCTTCCTTTGGACCCTGGTTAGGTCATAGCGTCTCTTTATTGTGGCTCATTTACTACTCTTAAGGGTGTCACTTAAATGCTGTGGCTCTTCAAAGGTGTCCTTTTTCTTGTGTCAGATGTACCAAAGCTGCAGCCTCATCCAGGACTGGAGAAGAAAGAAGAGGAGGAAGAAGAAGAAGAATACGAGGAAGGGTCTAATCTCAAAAGACAGACCAATAAGAACCGGGTGCAGTCGGGCCCTCGGACACCCAACCCTTACGCCTCGGACAACAGCAGCCTCATGTTCCCCATCCTGGTGGCCTTCGGAGTCTTCATCCCAACCCTCTTCTGCCTCTGCCGGCTGTGAGAACAAATTACCATCCTGCACAGGGTGGAGGGGTGTGGGAAAGAAACTGAACATGTTGGTTTGGTTTCTGTAGTTTTCACGGTGATTCACAAAAACAAACAAACAAACAAACAAACAAAGCCACAAAATAATTAAAGGAGGTCAAAAGAGGCAGAGTGAGTAGAGAGCAGCCCTTGTCCACCACCTGGTCCCAGACCTGCTTCAGTCCCAGTCCTCTCTTTGTGGCTGGCCCCCAGCGATCTCCTTCCTCTCTAGGGTACATAGGGTAAGCGGGGTCCTTCCTGTTCAAGGATCCTCGTCTGTATACCTAGTGGAACGGACTCGGACCTCGGAGCAGATACCTTTTTTTAGGTTAGAAATTAACAGTGGAGAAATGTCATCTTATTACCTGAGAAGACCAGCGCTGGGAGTTGGGTGTGTGCAGAAGTTCTATGTCCAGATACATTTCCAGATGTCCTGGGATTGAGAGTATGTGTAAAGATGTATAATTTGTATGATAAAGATGAAAACGTAAGGGGGCTTTAGAAAAAGAAAGAAAAGTAGATACTTCCTTACTCGGAAGCCTTTCTGGTTTTCGCCCAGTGATGTTCCACCGTAAGTGTTTGAGCTTTGTCATTGCTTGTCTCCCTGACATGTGCCAGTTAGAGGACTGTCTGGTATCCAAGACGTTTAGTTTATGTCAGGTCCTCAAGTTGCCTCTGACTTGTTACCACAACAAATCATTTTGATTTCAGTGCCTGTTGGGGACTTGATTTCCTCTCACTCCCTCCTCCCCCCGCTCCCCCTTAATCTGGCTCATTTGAAATCTCTTCTGTTTCTCAACCATCCCACTCAATTATTGCCAAGAAGGGAAGGAGACGTGAGGACTTGGGGTTCCCTCTGCTTGAATGTCTTATCGTCTGCCACCTCACATTGATGGTACCTCCCTCCCTGGATCTGTGAGCCAGCAGCCAGGAGGACCTGACCCAGCAGTTCTTTTACTGGCCCCTTTGTAGGGTCTTGCTGCCAGGGGACAGGGATGCTTTCCAGCCTGAAGCAACGGAACACTTGACCTTAAGAGTCTCTTCTGGTCTTTGGATTGGAAAAGGCTTATGTTAGCATAACTTAAGAGCAACCTCAGAGACTTGAGCCCCACTAAGTGACTGACCACTGTTTAGAGTGTCTAGTATCTGATGTTCCTTTATTCCTATGTCCTTTTATGTCACAGTTCAGTCGGTTTTGGGTTATGCCTAGAACCGCCCCAAGGAACTAGACTGATTGTTATCTGGCCCAGTGACACTGCTCCCTGATCTTCTTAGTATGCCTCTCTGTCCTTTCATTTTCCTATCCAAGTAGCAGTCGGGTTCTTGGCCGAAAGATTTCCAGTCAGCCTAGTCCTGGCAGCTCTGAAGCCAACTTTAGCGTCTAAGTGTCTGTCCTGAATTCCCTGGAACAGTTTCTGCAGGAAATGAAGCTTCCCTGTTCCCCTCCTTTCTGGTCACTGTCATCCTTTTCCCAGCTACAAGGAACTTTGTAGACAGAAGGCAGCAGGATTAGCTTCTGCTTGGGCTGGAGCAGGATAAAATCTCAGGCAAGGCCCATTATTTTTAGAATGTTTAATTTAGAATTTGTCTTTGGATATGTTTTATAGAGCTCCATATATTTGAACTGCTTATTAAATGACAAAGTAAGTAGCCCTTGGGCTCAGGTCCTTTTGGCTTTTAGAGAGTTCCTCCAGGCCAGCGTTTCGTCCTTTGAGAGTGGTAGCCCTTTATTTTTGCTGTGACGTAGGCCTCAGTACTAGGGTATTGAGTCAGGCAGCTGGACAGCTGCGGCCTGAGGCTGCAATCAAGGAACTTTCTGGAGTGCTACACAAAGTTCCCTGCTTTAAAGGAGGACATCCTGTAGCCTTGATCCTGGGACCACCGGCCTGGGGCAGTGGACATCCTGACTGTTAATTGGGCTTCTGACAGTGGCTTCAGTTCCCATTCCATCACAACTCCCCAAAGCCATCGGCCACTGCCAACACAGTTGACAAGACGAGGAAGGACTACTGGCTGCCCCCATTCTGCCTTGTTTGTTAGTTTGCTTGGGTCTAAGGAAGGAGGGGTCCCCACTTCCTCACCTCACCCCATCCCTTCAGTGACTCAGTCTCAGAAGGAAACTGTGGCTCCTGGGGCCATTTCCTAATGGTACTGTAAAGCCAAGCGGCTTTGCTTCTGCTGCTGTTTCCAAGCCCACCCTTTTCCCCGGAGCTCAGGGCTAGGGATGGGCACTTTCCTCTTTGGTTATGTCCCAAAGGAAGGAACATCTTTCTATGGCTCACAAAAACTGAAGGGGAAATGAGGAAACAGGAAGAAGTATGGTGGGGGCTGGGGTAGAGTCCCCTGGAGCCAAGCCCACCCAGCCCACGAGCTGCCCAGGGCTGGTCACAGTTGGCTCATGATGCTGAACTTGAAAGCTTTTTTTGTGTGTGTATGTGGGGGGGCCGGGGAGGCTCCTCCCAGATGATATAGGTACATGAACTTTAGGTGTAAGGGGTGGGAGGGGGCACTCTTTTTATTTTTGTATTGTGTGCGTCAAGAATTACTCTGTAGTTCATCTTTGCTTTTTGCACTGTTCGTTCCCATGCCTGTATTTCGAGCTAGTGCTAGGACAGCGAGACTGCACCGTAGGGAGTCGGACTGGGGTTGGGGAGGTGAGGGCTGATGCCAGCTGGTGGGGGGGAAGGAGAGGCCTGGGCTCTCCTACTGGATCCATGCTCTGTCCTAGGGTTTCTAGATCCCCCTGAGCCCAGCCGGCCAAAGCCAAAGCCGATGGCCAAGGGGAAACTCCTTGTGCCAGAAGTGTGGCTTCGGTTGCTGCTGGGTGGACCACACAAAGGTGTGTGCTGCAGAGGGGCTAGGGGCCAGCTGGCCTCCAATGGGACGTTTTTGGGCTTCACTCATGCTGACTGAAACGTTGTACCAGGAAATAACCTGTGGGACCCATGAGCCCTAAACCAGATCCGATTTTTTCTGAAACATCTCTGCTGTTGAGGAGAAGCTGCTCAGGGGATACCTTGAGTTCTGGTGACTTGAAAGATGGTCCTCTCCAAGTGTCAGGGGTGTTCGACTCCCAGGAGAACCCCAGGGCCTGCAGGGCTACCTGTCCATTTGAGAGCGCGTGATCTTACTCTCGTGTTCTCCTTGTTTGCCTAAGAGATACTGGCCTGAGATTGGAGATCACAGGAGAGGTCACTTTAAAAAGGTAGGGTAAAGTTTGAGTTAAGTTTATCTTCCCCTTTCTGTGCCTGGCAACTGTTTAATCCAGTTTCAGATTGTGATTTGACTTCTTTATCTTTTTGGAGAAGCTTCTGTTTTAAGGAATTTCTCTTCCTTCTTATCCCGCTTCTACCCTCTCCTGGGAAGGCCTGGCCATGGCTTCTAGAATCTCAGTTGAACGTTAGAAAACAGCAGCAGTATTTTCCCTTTCCTAGCACTTATATTCCTTTCCCTAGAAAACGGCTCACCTTGGGAAGCCCAGGGAAAGAATCAGCAGGTTCTCTACCCTCCCTGGGGTTTGGGGAAGGACCCACCCCGGTCAGCACAGTGCCTTTTTCTCTCCTGCTCTGAGCCAGGGTGGGCATTCCCTCTAGATTCAGGTCTGGGCAGGGGTCTCTCAGTCCCTGCCACGGGGCTGCTTCCCCATCCCTTCTTCCCCCTCCCCTTGGCTGGCCGGCTCCGACCTAATTCAAGTGTCTTGCCTTGAGGAGCCTTACTGGCATCCAGTGGCAACATGTAATACTGTCCTCCATGCCTTTCCACGAGGACTGAGGCGAGCAGGTGAGCTTTCCGCGCGAGAGTAATAGATGCTCCTGTTTAAAAGAAGGGGTGGGGTGATATGCTGTGGGCCTCCTGCTGTGGCCCTGGGGGAAGAAGCCTGGGATAAGGCTAAGTGACAGTGTAGCAGCAGAACCAGAAACACCCAGGATATGTTCAGACATCTCTGAAGAAATCTGCTTCTCTTCTATGGAAAGATATAATTAGGTATCAAAGAGCTCTAAGAAAATTGCAAAGAAGCCTTAAAATGTTCAAGCTTCAGAGAGCTCAGAGTAATTTTTCCCTTTCAGTCCGAGCTAGGGCTCTTTCGGTATTGAGACCTCTCCTGGGGCAAGAGGGCTAGATTTCCTCGTAGGTTACAAGACTAGATTGGCAGCTGTGGGTCAGCTGCCCAGTGAGGGCGGGGTTCTTCTTTGTACATGGGCGGCTTGCTGCTGATCTGTTTGTCCCTCCTCGGCTGCCTTTTGGCTAGCCTGCTTTTAGGTCGCCAACTCATTTTGATAAGAGCAGATGACATGGGGACTGGCTGGGTTGGCAGGAAAAGAGCCGGATAGATGTCTTGCGATGGGTCTCCCCTCAGGAGTACAAAAGCAAGGAGCCAGGATTGTGCTGGCAGCCAGGGAAACAGTAGTGCCTGTTAGAGTTGGCAGAGAGGGCCTTGGCACTTCTTGCATCCTGCCAGTCTTGTGAGATCGGGGGCACATAGCACCAGGCAAAGCAGAACTCCATTCTCACCCCGATTTTGAGCATCAGAGCTTTTCTTCAGTATGAGAAAAAACAACAACAAACTGAAGTGTGCTTTCCGTCCTTTCAAAGGACAGCTGTCGGGAAAGGAGAGCTGAGGTGCCAGGTAGGAGGGGAGAATTGGCAGGGAAAGATGGTACGGCAAAACCAGGAATGAAACATTCTTGATTCCTCTCTTCCCTAGTGTGTCATGATCCAGGGAATGAAAAGAAATTTGACCCTGGGTGAGTTTCCTCCTTGGATTTCTCTTCCACCAAGTTCTCCCACACTAGGACCAGCTAGCTGCCTGTTCTGAGGAGCTCAGGGCAGCCTCTTTGACCATTAACCTGGCTTGTCAGGGAGCCAACCCCGCCCCTCCACAGTGGGCTGGCTGCTCTATTCTGTACCAAGTACTGGAGAATAGTGTCAAGTTCTTAGTAGCCCTTTATAGCTCCTACTCTAGATTCCCATCCTCTCCCTGCGAGGTGAAACCAACTCTATGTTTGTAGCCACAACATGCATTTAGAGCGGCACAGTGAGATGTGATTGAGGGGCTTTGAACCTGGCTGGCCCGGGAAAGCAGTAGGGGTGGATAGAGCTGTCTTTCTTTCTGGGCTGTTTCCACCTGTCCCTACCCCTTCCATGCCCCACCCTACTCCTACCAAAAAAAAAAAAAAAAAAAATGTTTTTCACTGTCCATTGCTTTGTGTTTTAATAAACAATTTGCAGTGACACTCTGTGTTGGGATTGAGTTTGAAGTTGGTTGCAAAAAGGTGAAGTGATGGGGTGGGAAAAGGGAGACCCAGGGGTTCACTTGGCTGCACAAGGTTCTCCTGCGACGAGTCTAGGAGCTTTTGTCCATTTCGTCATGTGTCTCTTGCTTTTCTGTTCTCCGGGATGTTTGATTAAGGGAATGAAGTTCTGTAACCAGCAGCACATTCAAGGAAAAATAAAGTTATTTTGTTTTGCTTCTACTTTCACTGGAACACCAGGCCATGACTGTCTCGCCACTCCCCAGGCCCACTGAGCCTGTAGCTGCCTCTCCTCTCATCTTTCCCTCAGCTTGTGGACAGACTAAGCCATGGGAGTTTTCTCTGCTTTTTCCTTTTCTGATGTGTTGTCATTGATGAGTATACATTGGAAGGGGCAGAAGGCGCAGGAAGGATTTTTTCCCCCCTGTAATTTATCTGCCACATTTTACAGCTGAGGAACATGAAACTAAAAAAGCTTCAGTAATCTATCCCAGGCTGGTCAGTAAATGGTCAAGCCAGGACTCAAACCCAGTCTATCTGCCTACAAAGCCCGTGTTCTTTCTAAGGCTGCAAGAATAATGATTATAGATACCCTTTATTGAGCCCTTGAAATGGGTAGGTAACGTGCTGAGCACTTTTACAGGCGTTATCTGTTTAATCCTCAACAAGCCAGTTGGTATTAGCCTTTAAGAGGTAAAGTGACTTGCCCAAGGCCACACAACTAGCAAAAGGCGGAGCTGGGATTGTATATGAGGACTCTGGCTCTACTGCCTTCCGTTTCCCCATGATGCTCTGTGACATGGTTCCTGAGCGTACCTGCTGTATTCCTGTAAGCAGGAATGGAGGCTGCTGGTTTTGGGAGAGGGATGGAGAGTTTGGCCTACCTCCCTTAGTGATCCCTTGAAGGGCAGGATTCAGCACTGAGCTGTAAGAATGAAGCCAGTGTTAATGGAGTCCGTTCTCAGGGCCCAAATAAGCCTGGAGGCCCACAGAGCCTCTTTCTTAGCTTGAGCCCACCCATAACTGGAGTTCTTTACTAATTCAGATTTAGCTGTTACTATTTCAAGTAGCTTTGCATGAGCTGCCAACTGGGGAAGAGACCTGAAGAAGCCCTGCTCTAGGGAGTTGCACGGAGGGAAATTGTCTGACAGAAGATCTTGGGCTAAGTGCTGGGGGTTGGGTAAAACCACTCCTTGGATCCAGATCTTAATCTTGCTAAGGAAATCAGGCTCCGGGTTGGCTGGAGCCGGTGTGTCGGACCTTTCTTCATACGTAGTCCCCCACCCTCCTGCATCCCCCACAGAGGAAGAGAGATGAGTTTTTCCAACGTTTACTGGAAAGCCTGTTGCTATAGCAGTGGTGGGGGTCAAGGTAGAAAGGAGGAGAAGCAGGAAAGTTCTGGAGTGGGCTTGCCTCTGCTCTCTGGCAACCTGAGATGGTAGACGTCTCACTACAGTACTCTAGCCCAAGAGTTCAATGAGTTTTGTTTGTTGCTAGCCACTTAGAATAGTAAAAAATAACTCCACTTGCTTTTTGGCTTGGGCCTTGTACTAAGACTTGCTCTCCTGGGTTTCCTCACTGCTGCCACTTGAATCCATTTGTTGCTTCCTCAAGGCTGGTCCCCAGCTCCTTTCCTCTCAGCTCTGACCTGAGTGTTCTTTTCGGTCACTGCACTTCCCAGTCTAGCTCCATGGCTTCGCTCTGCCCAGTGTGCCTGCCCTCAGCCCAGGGGTCCTGGAGAAAGGCCATGAAATACACTGCCTTGGCGACCTTGCATGAGACGCTGCCCCTGGCACCAGCATAGTGCCTTTTGTTGCTGTTTGCATCTCTTCACAACAACCCTAGGAAAGACGTGTGACTAGACTGATTTATAAATGAGGAGCCAAGGGCTCAAAGGGGAGAAAGGACCTGCCCAAAGTCACATAGCTGGTAAGTGGCAGAGTGAGGTCCGGAACTCGGTCGAACCTGAAATCCTGTGCTCTTAATGGTATGATGTACTATTTTAAAAACGGAAGCTTTTGAATGTACATAACTGATGAAGCTGGGTGATGGTTACATGGAGGTTTTTGATAAACTTCCTTCTCTGAAAAAGAAAGTAACCTATTAAGACTTAATGATGTAAAATGTATAAGTACATTTAAAAAAATTATATGGGGTGCTGCAAAATGTGAAAACTCATTCCTATCCCTCTAATCCCTAGAGAATAATGCAGGTGAGTTTGGTGACTGTCGTATATGTTACATATATAACATATTTATATAGTTAAACATTTATTGTGCACATGTGCAAGTATTTCTTTAGAATTCCATTAAGGAATTACCTAGATCAAACAGTATATGCATTTAAAATTTTGCAAGTACTGCCCTCGGCAAGGCTACATGAATTTTCACTCACCAATCTTGTGCTATATGACTTTGTTATATGCCTGAAATTCTCTTTGAAAACAGGTAGGATATAAATAATAAATTCATGTCTTTTAAAAACAGCCCTCTGTCAGGGAAAGAAGTGACTTGGGTGCTAGAGAAACTGTTAGCGCTCTGTCTCGGACCGCAAGGCGTGCCGGCAGCCCAGCCAGAGCTCGCTGTCTCGATGCCTGCCACCTATAAGGAGGGCTGAACTTGCCGGTCTCGGCAGGAAAAGCCCTCGTGCTTACCTTGGCTGTACCAGCTCCGGGCCCCACCTGCCTGGCCTGATCTGAGACAGACTGCCTGGCTGCTCTGGGACTGCCCTGGAACACAGCCACGGTCACACCTCTTACAGTGAGGGAAACGAGCAGCGGAAGGAGGGACTCGCAGAGCACTGAACTGGGGTAAAAGGGAGGCCTTTCTACTCTAGTTTCCTGGGTCCTAACACAGGGAAACCTGGGGGTTACTATTTAATGCGGTAAATCTCTTATTTTCCTTTTAACCTCAAACGGGTTTATTATATGCACTTTTCAAAAAACTTTTAAAAGAGCCTTTTGACCTACCTTAGGGAGATTGGAGGTTAGTCCTAATTTTTCCTACTCCTTTTAAAAAGGGATATACATCTATTCTTTTTTGTATTTTCTCTTCTCCTAAAGACATAATCTTTTCCTTTTAACCACAATTCATAGGTAGTGACTAGAGAGAGTTCCTTATGTGGTAGTATTTATTTAATTTTTTTCAATAGAAAAAAGTGATTGAGTTTGCTTTTAATTTTATGAGAAAATAAGGCTACTTTGGCTTAGTGTCTACCTTCCAAAAATAGATCCTAAGTTTTTTCATAAGTACACAAGCAGCCCGTGATCATAGGTTTGTTGTGATAAAGTAGCACAGAACAGCTCTAAATAGTGTCACCAGTGAATATATCCCCATTTAGTCCCTTTCCCCCTGAGGGAGCCACCATTAACACTTTAGTGTATATCCAAACCCTTTCCTTTGCGGCTACAAATACACTTCTATATATTCATATACTTTTTATTTAAAACAAATGGGATTCTGTTTTTTCACTTAATACAGCTTTGAGATGTCTCCATAGTAGTACATGTAGGTGGATCTCATTCTTTTTAACAGCTGCATAACATGAGTGCAACTATAATGTATTGTAATTTTTCAGTGTTTCAGATGGTCCTGCAGTAAACATCTTTGTACATACATGTAGGCTAAGTTCCTGGATGTGGAATTGCAGGTAAAGGGGTTAAAACGTTTGTTATCCTTAGCAACAGAAAAGCTGCGGTCCACATAACTCTAGTCCTGGTGCTCTGAAAACAAAGGTTCAGTGAGCAAGTGAGTGTGGGAAGTGGCTGCACGCTAAACCCCCCTCTTGGTGATTCACAATCAAGTAGCATATTAATAGTTCTGGAAATTCATCGGTAACCACTCACTGCTGAATGGTTTAAAGAGTTGATCGCAATGGGAAAGACTTTAGTTCTTTGTACACATCTATTGAAATTTCCCTGAACAGTTGGTAAGTGCCACCCAGTGGTAATTTCTCAAACACAGGACAGACAGCACTTAGATAGGAACTTGGCCACATATTGTTCCACCTGGCTGGGCAACTGGGGTGGAGTCAGGTTTGGATTTTGTCCAGGAATGAGGCTAGGCTTGTCAACCCCTCCCCTGCCCCTCCCATCAGGTGAGAGGGACCCAGCAAGGCCTGGCATAAATGAAGTCTTGAGGCTGACCACGTGGAGAGGGGAGAGTTTCATTCTGGCCTGTCTGGCTGAGACGTGAAATCAGACTTAGCAGACACACTTTGCATTAGTCAGGCCCAGGCCTCCAAAGCAGAGGTCACTTGGGGTATAAGAGGGCAGCCTTCCCCCACCCCCCCACCCATTTTGTCCAATTGGTGAAATCATGGTTATCTACCAAGGTTCAGTGCAGAGGTCACCGCTGTGAAGCCTCTCCCCGACCCCCCAGACCACTGCTGTATACTCTGGTAGCACTTTTGCTGTACCTCTGTCACAGCAGTCAGCACTCTGGTTTGTCCTCTGGTTGGTTCATTATACTTACTGGGCTCATTCATTCAATCAATCATTATTGAGCACCCGCCACGTGTCAGGCATTAACTAGACTGCCCAGTACAATGGTGAATAAGGCAGAGCCAGTTCCTAACCTCATTCATATTATATTCCCTGTAGCCCGGCCCAGTGTCTAGTCCAAAGCCTGGCACAGTAGGGTTTAGGAATGACAATCTAATTGGAAAGCTGCCTTTGCATAACTAGCACTATTTTAACTTACCTTCAGTGCTACAGCTTTAAAAACATTTTCTCCGACAGCTTATTTTTTTTTTAAACATTTTCTCAAGATGCCTTGACCACAATTTACATGACGAGTCCCTTGACCGTACAAGATCTTTTCTTAACACATTTGGGGTGACTTTGGGGGCCTGATGGAGTGTCTGGGGGGTACAAAGTTCTAAGACATCCCTTGGGCCCATTACCTGGCTGTAACAAAGCTGGTGAAAGGGCGGCCTGACGCGGCCCCGCCCCTCCCGGCCCCGCCCCTCCCCAGGTGCCACCCCGGGCCACGCCCCCGCTCTCCATAGTTACGGCGCTGTGGAGGCGGCGGCCATCTTGGCGGCCGAGCGATGAGCGGGTCGAACCCGAAGGCGGCGGCCGCTGGGTCGACGCCTGGGCCCCGGGGGCTGGTGACTGGCAAGGAGGAGAAAAAGAAGGCAGGCGGCGGCGTCTTGAACCGGCTCAAAGCGCGGCGGCAGGCGCCCCACCACGCGGCCGACGACGGCATCGGGGCAGCGGTCACGGAACAGGAGCTACTGGCTCTGGACACCATCCGGCCCGAGCACGTCCTGCGCCTCAGCCGGGTCACCGAGAGTGAGTGCGGGACCGGCTGCGCCCTCCCCTCGCGCCGGGCCCCGGGCTCCTTGCAGCCTTCAGCCGAGCTGGCTGCTCGGGGTCCACCCAGCCACCTTTTCCTCTCCGGCCGGCCAGGCCACGCTGCCCACCGCTCCGCCGTGCCGGGCCTGCGCTCCCCACCCTCACCTAGCCCTTGTTGGGAAGCGGTTCCTCTTGAGCTTGACTGCATTTTCCTGGGTCCGGCCACACCGGCTTCTCCTTGGCCGGCCCCTCCTCAGCTGGACTTCCTTGGTAGGGGGCCTCTTAGCTTAACCGGATCCTCCTGAGCCTGGTAACTGGGCCCCCCAACCATCAGTGAAGTTCCGGCTCAGCCAGGTCCCTTTGCCTGTCTACTCCCAGCTTCTGCAGCCTTCTGGCAGCCCAGACCCTTACTTGCTTTCTCTGCGTTTCCCTCCATTCCGGCTCCTGACAGCCTCTCCCCTCTTTCCAGCCTACCTTGGCCCCCACCCCTTTTGGCTCCAAGCGTTGCCCCCTTGTGTGCAGGTGTGTTCTTCCTCAAACTCATTGTCATGGCATTTCATGCAAATTTGAAACTCTGCCACATTAAAAAAAAAAAAATAGTAAAGTTTCGTGTATGTACAAACTCCGAAATGGGAATCCTGCCTTTGACATTTGTTCTAGTGAATTAAGAATTATGTCAGGATTTCAGAAATGAGTTTCTGGCATAAAATGCAACCATCCTACTACACCTTTTCATTGGTAACCTGTTTCCACGAAAATAAGACCTGACCGGAAAATAAGTCCTAGCATGATTTTTCAGGAGGACATTCCCCTGATCATAAGCCCTAATACAGCTTTTGGAGCAAAAATTAATATAAGACCCGGTCTTATTTTCGGGGGGAACACTATGGGTGGGAAGAAATATATTGCCCACCCACTACCCTGTATCTCCTCTCTTTTTCAGTTCTCTTCCAAGCCAAGCCCTGACGTTTTTTTCTCTTGCTGCTATTTCCCCTCAAGAGTTTGCGGTCACCTGGTTAGGCCCAGACTTCTAACTCTGCAGTACCAGGACTCCTTTGATGGCTGAGGCTGCCATAGTGTTACCTGCTGAGTTGCTTTCGTGATCAGCTCAGGGCTGCTCAGGTGTACCTCAGGGAGCTGGTGGCAGCTCCAGGTATTTGGGGATGGGAATTTGTGGGAAGGGCCTTGGTCCAGACTGAATGAAAGGGCATTTCCATCTCCTAAAATACTTTTAATTTGATTCTGGATATTTTGATGTCCCCATTTTCCACCACTGTTTGGGTTGGGACTGTCCTCTTCGTCCCTGAGTATATCTTTAGAAAGTCTTGCTATTCAGTTTCATTGAAACATTGTGAAAAAGCAGCTTTTGTTCTGACCCAGTTTTCATTTGGGGCTCTGAAGGTACACAAATGCTTATCAGCTGGTATTCCTAACCTCATGCTTTCTCCTGATACCAGGGCTGAATTAGGCCATTCTAAGGCTTGGCCCTAAGCAGCATTCTTTGTGGGCACTCAGGCCCTGTGTAGGAGCTTGGGATCGGTGCTCTGCAGCTTTTGGAGAAAGCCACAGGTCACAGCTTGGTGACCTCTGGATTTTATTACTCTTCTTAAACTCTGTTCCCTTCAGCAAGTTATCTGTTGCGTACCCTCGAAAGGTGCAGAACCAATTTCAGCCTTTTTGGGAGTTACAAAATAATCAGTAGCTCTCAAATTTGCCATCTTACTGGAGAGACCGCTTGTAAAACATGAAACAACTAACACAGGCAGGCAAGATAAGATGAAAGTGCCAGAATGAGTTAGAATGATTAGCTGCTCAGGTTGTTGTGGGCTCTATTTCACTTTGGCCTGATGCCCTCTCTCGCTGGCAAATTGTCCTGCCTCCTGTGTAAGTATGGCCCACCACCTGATTTTGTACAGCCCCCAAGCTAAGAATGGTTCTAACATTTTTAAATAGTTGGGGCAGGCAGGGGGCGGAGCGGGGAAGGAATGCTATCTTGCAACACATGGTTATATAAAATTCATATTTCAGAGTCCATAAATAGTTATATTAGAATACAGCCATGGCCATTCATTGATGTGTTGTCTGGCTGCTTTGGCATTACAGTGACAGACTTGAGTAGTTGTGACAGAGACTGAGTGGCCGCAGAGCCTAAATTATTTATGATCTGGTCCTTTACAGAATAAGTTTGCCGATCTCTGCTTTGTGATACCCAAGGTTGGTAAACAAGCACTGTATTAGCCATTAGATCAGTATAAGTGTTTAAAAATGGATTTCTAAAAAAATTCTACCCTTTTGTGACATCCCTTTTGTTGACAGTTCATGAAAGGTTTGTAGGCCATTTTTGAGGTGTTTCCAAAGAAATCTCCTTTTTTTAAAATCCCTGTTTCTAAACGTGTGATGATAATCTTTCATCCAAGCCAAGTCCGTGCTCTTTTTTTCTTTCTTTCTTTCTTGGATCCCCTTGTACTCTCCACAGAACTGTTGCTTATAACATAAGAGGAAGTTTTTGTGTTTGTTTTAAGTGAATTGTGTAAGGAAGAAACCTGAGTTTGCTTAAAAACTTGAGAGGAATATGAACGGTAGTTTTGGAGGGTTATTTAATGGCACTGTTCCTGCTCTCTCATTTTCAGATTATTTATGTAAACCTGAAGACAACATCTACAGTATTGATTTCACCCGCTTCAAAATTCGAGATTTGGAGACAGGGACGGTGCTCTTTGAGATTGCCAAACCTTGTGTTTCAGGTAAGCCTCTATATCATAGCAGTCACTTGATAGTTGGAGCAAAAGGCCTTTAAAGCTTGAATTTTTGTGTGCCATTGCATCCTATGTCATGGACTCCGGTGTGTCCCATTTCCATCACTTCCTGAAGCCTGGCCTGCCGGTCATGCTGGTTTGAAACTGTGTTGAGAGGCTGGTGTTTGTTGAGTAGCTACTCTGTGCTGGTCACTGTGTTCCACAGCTTTCTGTTTACATCAGCTCATGTAATTCTCACACGTCTGGGAGGAATTAGTATCCCCATTTTACAGATAAGGAAACTGAGGCCCGGAATTTCCCAGTGACTTTCCTAAGGTCCTGTGCTCTTTCATCTCACCATATTGCCTCCACTTAGGAAAGGAATCCTTGAAATGAAGCTGTCATGAGCTTTGACTCCTGGGGACACTCTGAAAGGTGACACTGAGGATTTCAGTCCAGACCAGGAGACAGTGTCACCTCTCTTCTCCCTCTCTTTCTTTTAAATAGTGTCTCGTAGTTTCCAGTAGGTCCTAGTTTGGATTTTAATCTCCATTATTTTCTGGATGAACAGAAAGCCCAGGCATATGAACTCATCTAGTTGGGATTCCTTAAATTAGCCTTGAATTGGTGTTTCCTGTGCTTGTGATGCAGTCCCAGGGTGATTCATTCCTGGTTGGGGAACCACACTGTCTTTGGAGTCCATCACTGAGCAGTTAGCACCCCCTGGAGTTAGTTACTAGAACACCAGCAGAGATAACCCATCAGAGTAGCAACTGGCGTCTGTATTAATAACTCTTTTTGCAAAGCTTTTCCCACCTGATTGCTACTCAGAAAGAGCCTGTAAATTTGGTAAGGCAGGTATTAGTACCCCAGGTAAGTCAAAAGACTTTCCTGAGAAAGTCTCAGCTCTGGTTAATTGCACAGCCAGGGCCAGAGCCCTGGTCTCGTCGTCCCACCCAATAGTCCTTACGCTGCTATAATCTAGTACTGACCATGGTGCCTGAAGGCTCCAGCTTGGGGGCACTTAGCTTGGATTGGGAGGGTCAGGGCCAGCTGGCTTCCTGGGTCTGTGGAGTTCACGTCTGTAAGCCACATGTCCCAGTACTTAGGATGTTTCACGGATCCCGGGACTACTTCAGGTACGTGGCTTTGAACTCAGCTGCAGAGACTCTCAAAATACTTTGCTTTTCAACCTCTCCAGTCTTTACCTTTAAGGACCTTGATTCACTTGGAACATGCTCATACCAACATACCCTCCAGCAGCACTTATTCTGATGAGCTGTTCTGAGAAGATTGGCCTTCCCCTCTTTGAATCATATTGTTGGAGCTAGGGCTCCAGAGTCTTTGGGTATGAACTCTACTCAGTGTGCTTGCCCAGTTGCTCTTGGCTTGTCACAGGCAGAGATGTTTGATGCTGAAAAAGACTTCTCTTGTGTCGCACCCACGTTCAGCCTAGACCTGGAGAAAATATCCTTGCTGGACACTGGTGGCTACTTGAGGGAGATAGCTCTTTGTTCTCATTGAAAACGGTTCTGCGATTACAAATCTTTCATTTCCTGGGTTCAAGAATGCATTAAACCAAGGACCATCATCACCCTTGCGGACCCTCGTTCAGGTCCCACATACTGGTTCACTGCCCATCTGCTTCACCCGTTCCCGGGTGGGCAGTGTTGGGCTGGTGTGGCCTGGCATAGGCATTCATCCAAGGAAGTACAGTATTTCAAGGCTGTAGGTCAGTGCCTGGCATTTAAATAACACAGTCCTTTCTCGGGGTTTGTCTTTGCTGCGTGTCAGAAAGGTTTACGTTCTCTGAAGGCGCCTTTTGAGTAGCTTCAACTTCCGTAGTCTCCTTCTTTTGGTTTGTTACTAGCACGTGAACTTGGTCGTCAGGCCCTCAGGGAGATGGACCTGGATTCAAATCCCTGCCCCCCGCACGGACTGTTTGGGAGACTTTGGACATGTGACTTCACCTCTCTGAGCTTGAGCTTCCTGATGTGCAAAATGGAGAGAACAGGCACGCCTCACAGTGTGGTTCTGGCTCAGCACAGTGCCCGTCAGCCATCCTGCTGCTCGTGCCGGTGCTGCTCGTGGGTTGTGCTGTTTGGGTTGGTGGGGCCCAGAGGACGGTGCGCTCCAGATTCTGTGTGTACTTGCAGGCCAAGAGGAAGAGGAGGAGGAAGGTGGAGACGTGGACCTCAGCGCAGGACGTTTCGTCCGCTATCAGTTCACACCAGCATTTCTCCGCCTCCGGACAGTCGGGGCAACGTGAGTACCAGCATTCTCTGAGGGGAGAACATCCTGCTGTTTACAGAGAAGGATGGTCTCTGTGAGGTTGTGTTTTGGGGCAGGAGGAGGCAAAGTAGGGCTCACAGAGGTTTATTTTTGCAGGGTGGAGTTCACCGTGGGAGACAAACCTGTGTCAAACTTCCGGATGATCGAGCGGCACTACTTCCGGGAACGCTTGCTGAAAAACTTTGACTTTGATTTTGGTTTCTGTATCCCCAGCAGCAGGAACACTTGTGAACACATCTATGAGTTTCCCCAGCTATCTGAGGATGTCAGTACGTACACCCTGACTCAGGCAGCATTCCAGTTTCTTAGGGCGACAGGAACAAGCCTTGAGATCCATCTGGCCCAACGCCCTCGTTTGGCAGAGGAGGGAATCATGACCTGATGCATCTCTAGTCATTTGCCCTCAGGCTCCTTATTTCCTATTGTTCCTAACGTTTCAAACTCGGAAGGCGCAGGGAAGGTTTCAATACCAGCAGTCCCTTTTAGGTGCAGGCTATGGGAAAGGGCGGGAACTGAGGGCGATGAGCACCTCTCCTCTCCACTGTTAGTCACGGTTTCCCACTGTGTCGGAGCCCTCAGCTCCCTGCTCAGCACTCTAAACCTTTCACATTTTCCTTAATCACAGCTAGATGTGAAACGGGCTACATAGAATCGTAGGTCTGAGGACCTCCTCTGGCTCATTCTCTGCAAGTAGAAGGTGGATTAGATAAACTTAGAATAGGTCCACCAGGAAATAGGGGGCTCTTACAGGTTTTGGAGCAGAGCGAGTGGCATGATGGAACAGTCTTAGAAGAGAAATCCTATACTGCGGTGGAAGACCTGGGGAATGCACCAGCGGGAGAAGGCTAGGCAAGGGAAGATAGGGACTTCATTAAAGAGAAAGAACAGGCTTTTGCAGTGTCAGTGACTTTGGTCTAACTATCTCAGGGCTGCAGCCTCTGTTAGGAATTAGGGAAACTGATCCCAAACAATGGGGATGTGAGTGGGATCCTATGGAAAGTGGTAGGATTTATTTAGTTGGGTTGTGAGGAAGGATCTACATATACTGACTGGTTTTCTCAGAATCCCAGGTCCTTAAAATTGTCATATTCTCACAACTAGGTACTCTGCTTGTGTGGCAGTACTGTCCCCAGGTAAAATGAGGATTGCGAAGATGTGGGACAGTGTTCATGACAGCAGCTGGGCCTGGTTTGAACTCAGCTCTCAAGCTGGGCTGGGCTGTGTAGATACTTGAAAGAAAAGATTATGTATAGCATTTCAAGTTTTTACCCAAGGCAATATAACTCCTTCTTGAAACCAGACAAGCTAAACAGCAGTGAAGGTCACATTCTGGATTTAGACCAAACCACTTTGGCCTGGGTGGGTTCAAAGGACTTAAAACAATGTTTTACCTTTTTAGAACTGGTGAAAAATAGCATTTCCTCCAGAGGACTCAAAATAGCATGTAATTATTAACTCAAGACTGACCCCAGGTAGTGACTGTTTAATTCTCTGGACTCTCCAGCCTAGTTAAAGAAGTCTGGGTAATGGCCTGAACAAACAGGAGATTTAAATCTGGATCCCGAGATAGGCAGACCTTTCGCTGAATCATTTCCAAGTTAATGCCCTGATCCATCTCTGGAGAATGGTACACCTCACTTTGTCCCTCTGTACTCATGTACGCCTCGAATTCCTTTGGTTGCCAGGGGTGTCTGTGGGCAGTGGCACAGTGAGGCACAGCTTTCTGAATTTGGACCAGAATGTCTAGGGCAGGGGTGTCCAAACTTTTTTCAACGTTTTTCACCAAGGGCCATATGCGGTAAAATACACAAACAGCCGGGCCACTCATTCGAGGTGAAGTACGTATTGCCCCACCTGGTTTATTTAAGTAAACGAAATATATTTTTGGAATTTGCTATCAGCCAATTAACAATGGATCTTGGGCTGCAGTTGGCCCGCGGGCCGCAGTTTGGACACCCCTGGTCTAGGGGAACACACCGGAAGCCCTGAGTAAATAAGCTGCTATGGGCCATGTTGGTAAAAGTGTAAGCCCATTCTCCGGGGGTGCTGACCCAGAGTCCAGGCTGGGGATCACCAAGGAGGGACTGTCAGAGAGTTGTTTGCATCCTGGTCTTGAAGTAGGTGTCATGTTCAGTTTGGGCACTTCGGTGGTAACCGGTTCTCCCCAGCTCTCAAAAGCTGGCTCCCTTTGTGCTGACTTCATTATTCTGGGAGAGTGTACTCACATTTTCCAGAAGGCCCAGCATATGAATTTTAGAGAGGATGCTAAGTTCCCACCTAGCCCATGGGGCAGACTTACACTTTTTTTCTTTCCCTGACTTGCAGTTCGTCTGATGATTGAAAATCCCTACGAGACCCGTTCTGACAGCTTCTACTTTGTTGAGAACAAGCTGATAATGCACAACAAGGCTGACTATGCCTATAATGGAGGCCAGTAACTGCTGCAGGACCGAACAGGGGAGGTGCTTTGCTGCGGCCCGAGGTCCTGGCACATGAAGGTGGCTGAAGCTGCTGTTAGTCAACATACATCTGGAACCTCACCCCAGGAAGCCGAGGGTGGGGTGGCAGTTTCCTGTGCTCCAAGAGAGGTGCCAAGCAGTGCTGTGTTTCCTTTCCCAGTATTTTTTTCTTCCCTTTCTATCCCACCCCTTAGGTCACAGAGGTACTATAGTAAAAGTAAAAGATTAGGAAAGGCTCTTGGAATCCAGATAAAAAAGACAGTTTATTTTCATGTAGTCATAGCTGCCTACTGGTTGACCTGACGAGCCCGGGTCTCTGTGGCAGAGCTGTGCCCGGGTGAGAAAGCTCTGGCCGGCCCATCTGCCGGTTAGCAGCTCTTCTGTAGGTTCCTAGGTGCTGTGGGAAGCTGCAAGGTCAGCCTCTTCAGGCATTTCTTATCACTTCCGGCGTTGCCAGCAGCACAGTCTGACCTTACCCTGTGCATAGTTGTAAACCAACTGGAAAGAAACTTGAAAGGGGGTGGAGGGGAAGAGTGGTGCCAAGAGTTGAGGCACTAGGGATGGGTAAGGCTGCTAAGCCGAATGATCCATCTTAGGGAGAGGCCTGCTTACCTGCCTGGCTTCCAGGATCCTCGGCCAGTCCTGGGGATCCAGCAAGGTGTCAGCCTGGCAGTGCCTTCCTGTTCTCATTTTGGAGGAAAGATGACCTCGCTCTGCATCTCCCAACTCCTCACTTTTGAGTATCTCCTGAAATAGAATGTGTCAGTTTTGCTCTTGGAACAATAGCATCTCTCGAGGCCAGAGCAGGCCTCATTGTGTGTGCGTGTGTGGTTTGTTTTGCTTTCTAGGCTTCTTTTTGGGAGGTTTTAGAAAATGTCAGTGGTGTTCCCGGAGTATGTGATGTGCAGTTAGACTTCTGATAGTACTAATAAGGCTCCCGGGGCGCCTCTGGCTCGCGCTGGGGCCAGGCTGAGCCAGCAGATCCCTAAAGGAGGCATTTGGTTTTTCTCGACACGGCGTGACCTGGAGGACTGGCTCTTGATGGGCTTTGCCTCCGAAACTCTGTAGATTTCTTCTTCAGGATTTTCCTCTCTGCCTTTCTACTGAAGTGGTTTCTGGAACCATCCTGGCAGGGCAGATCTAAGTGATGTATATCTAGCTGATCCTTCAAATGCTAGTTGGAATTGTTTGGGGTGTTAGGCCCCTCAGCCTGTTTCACCTGTTCCGATCAGAGAGGGGGGTTCTCAGAAAAGCTTCCTTGCACATCCTGCTGCGTTTGTCCTCAGGCCTTTATTTCATCTCCTTTGCTCCCTGCGGTGTCTGACTGTGTGGGTAGCTTTAGGTGCTCAACCCGAACTCCGTAAGATTGTTGTTGCCAGGATTTAGCCTTGATAGGAAGGGGGCAGTAGGAAGGGCCCAGGTATGTGGGTGCGGCGTCACAGTAACTGTGACAGGGGAGTTGTTTCCCAGGGCGCTTGGGAGGAAGGCCGTGTGGGGCCAGGGAAAGAAGGGCCAGCACTTGGCCACAGAAGCCCCTGTGCATTCACTGACTAGTGTTGCTCCCAGTTTGGATTCTAGAGCGTGAGTGGCCTTGAACCTTGGCCCAGTGCTGTGTGCCAGGCCAGAGTCTGGGCTCTGCCAGATGCCGACAGCTTTCTTACTGAGCAAACCCTGGCTCAGCCCTGTGTGCCTGCACTGGATCTAGCCACTGAGGGAAGGAAGAGACCGGGCACCCTGCAGACCGGGGAATCTCAGAACTGGAGCCGACTACAAACCAGGTGCCTTACGTGGGGCTCTGCCCCATATGCTGCTGGGGAAGCTGCCTCGTCCTCATTCCCTCCCCATCTGTGGACACACAGCACTGCCTCCGGTCCTGTTTCTCATCGTGCCTCCTCTGACACATCTGTGTGTCCTGTCGAGCTTCAGAATTACCCCTTCTCTCTGTGACAAGCTGATTGGGAGAGTTTCTACCTTTGATATTTATCCTCTAGGAGGTGGTCTCGAGAGCTGCCCAGAACTCTGCTCAGTAGAGTGTGTCTTGGAAATGTGTCCCAGGGCAGACTGTGTCTTGTCCACTGTGGGCTCCTATCTGCCGTGTTAGCCTTTGCTAGGAGGAGGACCCCGAGGGCAGAAGAGGCAGGCACTCTGGTGCGAATAGTGCTAAGTCCTCTTCCCCGTTAGCTTGCCTTAGTCTCACTGGAGACCATTTTGAGGCCAAGTGCTCAAACTGCCCAGCAGGACAGGGTTTGCCATCTTTTACGACGGGAGGTCTGGTGTTCTTTACCTGAGACTGTGGATTCTTGTGTCTAGCTACTCAGGAAATCTTGAGAAGCATTGCTACTCTGGGGTGTTCACCAGGGTGAGGTTGAAATTCAAGCTTTTGTACCTGAATTGGAGAGACTTGGAAGTCGTACTTTCTCTGAAAGTAGCTGAACCAATCAGAAGTTGAATCAGGAGGCCGTGTTATTAAGGAATCTGGACTGTTTGTTGATAGCCATTGTCTTTTGGGTGATACAATGGGAGGAAAAAAAAAACTCGCTGCGTGGGAGGCTGTGCAGTTGTTCAGAGCTGGCATCTGAGAGGCAGCTCCTGGAGGGAATACATTCCAGTGCACTGGCAGGCCCACCTGGTGCCACGGGGCCCGCCGCCTGCACCCCTGCCTGCCTTTCCTGTCTTGCTCTCCTCCCTCTGCCTTGGAATCTCCTGGGAGAGAGCCTCTCTTTTCCTGTGAAGCCTTTGGGCTAAGACACCCTTCTAGCTTCTCCAAAGAAGGTCCTGGTTTATTTAATTCTATGTTCTACAGAGTAAACAGAGAAATAACAACTAACAGTAGTTCTGGGTTAAAGGAGGCTCTCCTTACGTGTTAGCTCAAAGCTGTCTTGTGAAGGCAGTTTTCAGGGGCGTGTCCTGAAGACACCCAGAGTCTGGGCCATCTGATTCCCAAATAGCGGTGGTGATTTGTGGGGGTTCGGGCTAACTAACCATAGACTGGAGATTCTTGAAAAGGCAGTGACTGGGGAATCCTCCACTTATTTTTTCAGTTGAAGTGGAACTCCTTTGTGGAGTGGGTTTAATAGGCTGTGTCTAATGTACAAATACGGTGAGTCTTGCCTTGGTGTGTCCTGCCACCCTGGTAGGCTCCCAGGGTACTCTTTTTCCTCTGTAAAGTCACTTTCTCTGGTGGCCATTGTCACTCTGATATCAGCGAGGTTTGGGGAATGGGGACAGTCCTAAAAATTCCAGCAGACTCCTTGCTGGTGCGCGAGGATCCCTGATCCATGTAGAGAGGGTGCTGCTGTGCCTGGTGTGGAAGCCTACTTATCCGACATCCTGTTACGCACATTCTGTTACAGAACATCTTAGCCGCAGGAAGGAGCTGGTGGAAGTGGATTTACCCCTTGTTTTACAAAGGATCATGTAAAGTCATTGAAGTTTTGAAAGTCTATTTTTTTCCCTGTAAATCTATTTTTCACAGAATATAAGAAACATCAATGACCTGATCTGCCCTTCCTCCTCTTTCCCGTTTGCCTAAGACCCTCATTCCAGTTTGTATTGTCTTTGGGTCCAAAGTAAACTGGGTGATTTATTTGTATAAAATGTTATTTTGCCACAAGAGACAAATAAAAGATTTTCACAGTATATGTACCCTCTCTTATCTCCTGACTGGGCCCCTTATGTTACTGGGGGGGAGGGGGAACAAGTATGAGGTGGTGGAGGCCTTTCTGTAAATAGTTTGAACATAGCTGGTTTCTAGGGTGATTGGGGAACAGTATTGGACTTTGGGTTTAATATTTTCGCTTTATTTTGCTGGGGGGGCTTTGAGAATTAAAAATTTATGTACATGTTTAAAACGGTTTATTAAGGTGTACTTTAGTAAAATTCAACGTGTTTAAGAGTATAGTTTAGGGGTAGCCTGGTGGCTCAGTTGGTTAGAGCACAGTGCTCATAACACCAAGGTCCCGGGTTTGATTCCCACATGGGCCAGTGAGCTGTGCCCTCCACACCTAGATTGAAAACAGCCACTTGACTTGGAGCTGATAGGTCCTGGAAAAACACATTGTTTCCCAATATTACCCAATTAAAAAAAAAGTAAAGTTTAATGTGTTGACAAATGTATACAGTCTTATTACCCCATCACAATCATTATACAGGGCATTTCCATCGCCCCAAAAAGTTCCCTCCAGTTCCTGGTGTGTGTGGCCAGTTCCATCCTTTCACCCCAGCCCCTTGTAACTGCTTTCTGTCTCTGTTGGGGAGCTTGCACACCTTTAATATGAAACATCCATGTTTAATGTCACAAACAATACAATTTTACAATAAGTCTGGTTTAGAAGGTCTGGGGCACCTGAAGCAATTATTGGCCTCTGCCCACAAACTCCACTCAGCATTTCCCCTTCTACTTTTCCCTTTTTCCCTCCACCCAGGGCTGGTGACGGGGTGGGGGTGGATGGAAAGGTGAGGAAGACCTCAGAGCATTTGCCAATGACAGTGATTTGATTGGCTTTAAAGTACCGTGGATTAGAGCCTTTTAAATTGAAGCATTTCTTTTAAAGAAAAGGTAACATATTAAAGACCTCGCTGCATGTTTTGATTACTCTCCAGGAAGGAGAGGAAGGTCATGGCAGAAGACAATTTTTGGTGCTTGGGTCACTGCTGAGGACAGATACCTGGCTGAATTATTGGTGGAGAAAGGCAGCTGGAGGGATGTGTGGGTGCCTGGGAGGGTGTGGAAGTCTGACTTGCCCTTGTGCTGAGGGAAGACTTGCCAGGTAAGTGAAATACCATAGCTTCTTGAGCAGGGTGAAAGCGTCCTGCGGAGGATGCTAAGGACCAAATGGATGGCATTAGAGGGCAGTGCCCCCTGCTTCCACGGGGCTCTGCCCCACGACTGGGGGTGAGACAGCTAGGACTACAGTGGCACAGGGAAGTAGCAGCACTCCCCCACCTTCACAAACCTCTGGGGGAAAGAAATCTCCCTCCCAGCAACCCAATTCCCTAGGCCTAAATATTAAGCACCAGAGCAAGACAAGACCCTTTTCCACTCGTGGAATTTACAGACTACCTAGTGGGGTTCTCCATAAGATTTCAGATGCTAAGTGCCACAAGTAAATAAACCATGGGATGGAGAGTAGGTGGAGAAACACTGGCCTTCTGGGGTCAGGGTTGGCATCAGTGAAATCTGAATGAAGAGGAGCATTCCAGCTGAGGGAACAGTGATTGCAACAAGAGGCTGGAACAAGCTAGGGGTGTTAGAGAAAAGCTGCCTTGTGTGGCTGGAGTGAAGACAGTACAGGGATGGTGGGCATGAGGCGCGGGGAGGTCATATAGAGCTTTTTAAGCTACGAAATTGGATTTTAGGAGAGAGGAACCCACCATCGAGGAGTTTTAAGAACGGATGGGGACAGACCTCGGAGACCACGAACCAGGGAGACTTTGGTTTTATCTCCAAGGAGAGAGGCGGGGTGTGGGCGGAGCCGCGGCAGGTCCCGCCCCCACGGTGAGCGCGTGACGGCCCCGCCCCCGAGGCGTGAGGGGCGGGCCCTGTGATTCACGCAGAGTGCCCTGTCGCACTCGAACGCTAGCTCGAGTGGGCGCTGAGGATAATCCCGCCGCTGTCCTTCATGGCCGCCGCCGCACTCCTCGCTCGGGCCAGCGGCCCCATCCGTGGAGGTGAGTGCGCTCCGGTTCCGCGTCCGGGGCTGGCCGCGCAGGCGGGAGCCCCCGCGGCTGGGTCTCCTCCGCCGCGGGCGGGCGGCGCCCCTTCGGAGAGCGCGCGACCTTTGCCCTAGTTGGGTGGCTCCTCGCGCCTGCGCGGTCCGACCTGCACTAACCCCTCCGACTCCTGCTCTGACCCTCCCACCCCCAGCCCGGTTCACAGGGCTGCATTCACATCTCCCGCCCCTCATTTCACCCCCAGCGGAGATTCAGGGTGCGCCCTTCCTCCGGAGCCAGGCCTGGAATTGAACCCACACTCCATCTGTGACCGTGGTTGGCAAGACACTCGCCTCCTGCCAGCCTCAGTTGGCCCCTGTGTAAAATGGCCTCAATACTGTATTACTATTCCAATAGAATCATAAGGATTAAATCACAGGGCGTGTAACACGCTTAGTGCAGTGCCTGGCATGTAACAGGTGCTTAGTAAAGGTTAGTTAGCTCTTTTCCCATCTTATTTCTCTCCAGCTGGAGCAGCAGGGACACCGATGGCCCGGGCTTCCTTTGCCTGGTGAGACCCACTCACTCTGAATAACAATAAAGGGAACTTCATGGAGAGCAGTCTGCCAGGCCACGTGCTAAGCGCTACAGTTAGTAGCTGTCTAATCCTCCCACCCCCAGACACTTAATTCTGTTGTGTCCTCCACATTTTGTATTTAGCTGAGGCTGAGTGAAGTTAAGATCCTTCCCTGAGATCACAGCTGTGATTGAAGCAAGAATAGTAAGCATTCAGTGGGAGGGTTCTCAACAACAGCACTGTTGACATTTTGGGCCCATAATCCTTTTGTTGTGGGGTCTGTCCTGTGCTTTGTGGGATGTTTAGCAGCATCCCTGGTCTCTACCCACTCCATACCAATAGCATTCCCCCCCTTCAGTTGTGACGACCAAAAATGTCTATGGCTATTGCCAGATGTCCCTTGCGGGGCAAAATCATCCCCCATGGAGAACCACTGAGTGCGTGGATCACCACCGTTATTATTTTATTATTAATTACGCAAGACCTCTTGCGTTCCCCTTCCCCTAACTCCCACTCTTCTTGCTGGCAGCTCTGTGTCGTCAGTTACATACTATCTACCAGTCTGTGGAGCTGCCCGAGACACACCAGATGCTGCGTCAGACATGCCGGGACTTTGCCGAGAAGGAGCTGGTTCCCATCGCGGCCCAGGTGGACAAGGAACACCGCTTCCCAGGGCCTCAGGTGAGAGTACCAACCTCGAGAGCCCATGATGGTGATCAGCCCTCCGCTCCTAGTTGAGAGGTGACAGGGACAGCCAGAGACGCACTGAGACTCCAGTCAGAAAACCCTAAGGCAGGTCCTGGGACCCAGAAAACGCTTTGGAGGTGTCCCTTGTCCAGCACTATGCCTATAACCAGGATGTAACTTTTGGAATGACAGTAGTGATGGTGGATGGTTGGCATACTTACTGTGTGCCAGGCATTATGCTAATGATATTATAGTAGTCAGCGCTGATAGCATGCTTACCACGTGCTAAGCACTGTTCTCAGCGCTTGAGAGGTATTAGCTTATCTGTTCCTCTTAACAGCCCTGTGTTGTGAAGGTACCGTTGTTGTATACCCTGTTGTAGAATTGATGAAACTCAAATTGGTGAGGGTTAAATAACGTGCCCAAGACCATGGAGTCAATGAACTGCTGAGTTAGGGCGTGAACCCACGTCTGTCTGCTGTGCTATCGTGTTCTTCGATTTGCATCAGAACACGTGTAATGACAAGTTCCTGCCGTATCCCCTGGCCTGGCAAGACATCTGGCAAATGGTGTAAATACTCAATAAATATTTGCTAAATAAGTAACTGGTGACAGAGTAAACCTTTCCGGCCTCTTCATACCTGTTTTTCAGTCTGAGGAATTTGAGTGTGGTCACCATTCACGTGTCTTCCAGGCTCTGGGGCCACTTTTCCAGTTTAGTAAGTGTTGTGTGTTCACAGTGTGTTGGGTTCTGTGCCTGGACTGTGGGAATACCCAAGGAGCTCAAAATGGAGCAGGCCATTTGAGCCTGCCATTTTAGGTTTTAAGCATTGGACATGTTTCATTTCATTTAATCCTAAGGACACTCCCACCTGCAAATGTCATCTCCATTTTGGAATGCTTGCAAGTGAAATAATGTATGTCAAATTCATGGTGCCTGGGAGCTAGTAATACTATTGCTATTTTCACTAGAGTTGAGAAAATTGAGGCACAGAGAGGTTACGTGATTTTCCCAGGTTTAGTGGCCTGTGGAGCTGGAATTCACGCTGAAAGTCTGGCGGCTCCAAAACCCTTCTCCATCCACTATCCACGTGGTTATCCCAGCAGCCCATTTGGCAGGCAGGGAAGTCACCCGCCCCCTTCCCCCCTCCACTGCTCTAGGTAACCTCCTGTGGCACTGCCCTTGTCGTTCAGTGCCATCAGTGTGAAAAAACTCAAAATTAAGCAAATAGGCCATGGTAAAGCAGGAATAGTTTAGAGGTGCTGCCTCCAGAGCACTTGTCCCAGACATAGCTGTGTGTTGGGGCTTTCCTGCCATACGACAAACTACTTATTTGTCCTATGTGATTCCTATATTTTCTCAAATTATTATTAATATTACAGACAGATTTGTTTTTCTTCCTCATACCCTCTGACTCTTGTTAATTCCACCCTGGAAATGTCTCCTGAATGCCACTTCCTCTCATTTCTCCCGACCGGAGCTCATCGCTCTGTGTTCCAGGAGCAATTCCATCCACAGTCCGTAATTCTCCAGCGGTGCTTCTTGCAGTGTCGTGTCTGTCTTATAGCACAGTTACTTCAGACGGTCACTTCCTGGAGGCAGGGACGAGGTCTTGTTCACACTTGCATCTCCCTGGCCAGCCCATCACCCGGCACTCCGGAAGTGCTTGACATTTAACGAACGTTTGCTGGATTTGATTGCATTGAACCAGACGGTCCGCCCATCAGGTCATCCCAAATGTCCTTATCATCCTAGCACGTAGCACACACTGCAGCGCAAAGTGGGGACTAGAGGAGGTGGCTAGCGGGGCCTCTTGCCCTGACTAAGCTGCGGCTCTTCAACAAGGTAGGAAAGGTCTTCTTTAAACGGCTTAGTTTGACTCTAGTGAGCATGGGCATACTCGGGATAGATTTATTTTGATTTTTTTGAATTTTTATGAGTTTATTTGAGCCAAACTGACTAACAATTGCTGGGAAGCAAAATCTCAAAGGATTTGAGAAAATGATCCCGATTTGATTTTTGTTTTACACCTGAGCTTTAGAAGTGACTTGAAGCATTGTTTTTATATGAAGAACCCTCTAAACATTTCCCAAATATGAAGGCAGCCGGTGCTGAGGGCTTGTTCTGTTCATCACAGCGAGGAAAGGGGTCCTGCCCTTTCTCACATTTTCTCTTGGGAGGTGGGAGATTCCTAGCCTGGGCCTAGTCAGTGATTTGCCTCTTTTTAAGATGCAAGTCTGGGTTCTTGCTTCATAGACACAGGGGACCGAGAGTGACCATTGTGGGTAGTGCTAAGAGGTGCCCCTGGAGCCAGCTCTCAAGGTCAGGCTTTTCTGCTCAAATATTAGGGAGCCTGGTTATTGTTACTAGTCAGTTACCATCAACGTGCTTGGATCAGAAATGATGTCTTCAACTGGGCATGTGTTCTTTTTTTCCCACTGCTTTTCATTTTGTTTTTGGTTGCTCCTTTTTGCTTCTCCTCTGCTCTCCACTGCCACCCTGTTCTTCCCACGCTGCAGGATACACTTCAGAGAGTATACGTTGCCTCTATTATTGCTTCTGTCTCCAGTTTTTTCCTAGAATGTTCCTGTGGCTGGCCGTGCCATATTGCCAGAAATAGGGAGATCTATGTCAGAATGAAAAAGGTTGAGAGAAACAGCCCCAGTCATCACTGGTGAACTGGGGTGGGCCTTGATTGTATATACCGTGTTTCCCCGAAAATAGGGTCGTGTCTTATACTGTATTTCCCCGAAAATAAGACCATGTCTTATATTAATTTTTGCTCCAAAAGATGCATTAGGGTTTATTTTCAGGGGATGCCTTATTTTTTCATGTACACAATCTACATTTATTCAAATACAGTCATAGCATCTTCTTCTGGAACTTCGTCATAACGTTCTAAATGCATCCGTCTTGCTGACGATCTTAATGGGGCTTATTTTCGGGGTACTTATTTTGTAAATTTTCGGGGTAGGGCTTATTTTTGGGGAAATGTTCATCCCATGGGAACATTTCAAGGCCCAGGGATGGGAGGGACGAGTTGGTGCTCAAGCGGACCAGCCCCTGTATTTGAGGGCGGCACCCCACCTAATTGAAATTTGCTGGCTCAACTCCAGAGTGATGGTGAGTGGTAATGCTGTTCCTGTCACTGACGGAGGTAGATGTTTTAAAAGAAAACACTGATGGCGAGGAAAAAAGAGGGAGGGGAAGGGGGAGTGGTGCATGCTGGTGAGGTCACATGGGTGCCGTAATCGTGAACTACAACTTTTTATTGTAGTACAGAGAAAACTAACGAGCGAGCCAGAGGCAGATGGTGTCCCCCTCTGGAGAGGAGAGTGCCGAGACTTTGGCCTTCCTTGTGGCCTAGACTTGGCCTGACTGGGGGGTGGGGGGTTCCTGGCGGTCGCGCTTCTCCACGTGAGTTCCCGCACCTGCAAAAGGAAGATGGCTCACCCTTGTTCTGCCCACACTCTCCCTGGGAATTTTGGTTTTCTTTTTGTTTCTTGGGATGAAATGGAGCCATGGGGCGATCGACTAATCATTTACACCAGGGTTGGTTACTGAAGAGCGATAGGACGAAGAGGAGCGTGTCTCTGTCCAGGGAAGTCTGGTGGCGTTTGTAGGGGGAGATAAGTGGAGGGTTTTTGGCCCAGTCTTTTGCTGGTAGGACAGAGAAAGGCTTTCAGTGAGGTCCTGTCTGGGCCTGAGCGTGAATCTTGAGAGACCTGTGTATTTCTAGCACCTGGGAGAATATGGCCCGGGCTCCTAACCAGCCCCAGCATTCTCTATTAAAACACTGTTTTCACCCTGGAACAGGTGTGTTAGGTGCCCTAAGCGTGGCTTCGAAAGGCGTTCTGTCGTGAGGCCACGCTCGTGCTGGCACAGGGCTCTGAATCCCCAGATCCCATTCAGAGCTCTGCATACACTGCCCACTCCTAGTCGATTCCTGCCTGCTGAGGTGATGCAGCATTTCTGAGCAGGGTCACCTCCACTTCTTCCGGGTGTGTGGTGACTACAAAATGTTTGTCGTCTTAGCGGTTCTCAAAATGACAGCTCTCTGGCAGCCCTGCGTCCCATGTGGTGCTGTGTTTGTGAACCTGTACTTCAAACAGGACAGGTTTGTTATCGGACCGTTTCTGGAGGTCAGACATCCGTAGTGGGTCTTGCTGAGCTAGAATCCAGGTGTTGGCAGGGCTGCGTTCCTCCTGCAGGTGCTGGGGGGAATCCATTTCCGGCTTCCAGAGGCTGCCAGCGTTCCTTGGCTCGTGAACCCCCTTCCAGCCAGCGTTTGTGTCCCTCTCACCTCTGCTTCCATCGTCACATCTTCCTTGCTGACTCTGCTGTCTTCCCTCATAAGGACCCTTGTGATGACATGGGGCCCCTGGATAATCCAGGGTAATCCCCACATCTCAAGTCCTAACTGTCATCCGCAAAGTCCCTTTTGCCACCTGAGGAGACATAGTCACAGGTCCCGGGGATTGGATGCAGACATCTTTGGGGGGCTGTCATCCTGCCTCCCACATGCTGGCTGTCTCCTTCCCCTCTGAACTGTGGCCCAATGTCGGCCTTGGGGGCTGTGGAGCTTGATCAGCACTTTTGGGGTCAGTAGGTCAGTGCCACTCCATAGACACTCTGTCCCCATTTGTGTTATGCATGGGAGACCCTGAGGTGGGTAAGGCCCGGACCCCAAGTGTAGTCTTACAAGACAGTTTCCCATGGGAACATTTCAAGGCAGAATCTCATGAGCAGTTTCCTAGAGGGGCACACAGCTGGTAACGGAAGGGCTGCAGGCCCGTAGGCACCACGTTTCTCCCAGACGTTACTGTCCAGAGAAGCACTTGTCAGCCGCTTAATCATAATAAATGCTGTGCAGGCAGTGGGCTCAGCATTCTATCTGTGTTGGCTCAGTCCTTCGTTCTGTGAGGTAGGTACTATTTGGGGAAAGAGTATAAGACTTTTTAAATCACAGAAGTAATACTAATTAGAGAAAATACTGGAAACATTCTTATTAGCTGGCTCTTTTAAGTCAAAAAAGTATAAGAACATGTTTGCTGGAATCAAATGATTCAAAAGGGCTTATGAAAACCAATGGCCCCCTCTCCCCTCGGTCCTGCTCCCCAGAGGCAGTTGTTTTAGTTGTTTCTCCTTGAAGCTAGGTCGGTTCTATTGTGGGCCATATTTCTCAGGTGGAAAGCAGACTTACAGAGGCTAAGGAATTTGTCCTAGTTCAGAAGGGCAGAGCTGGGCCGTATGCTGAGCTGGTTAAAACCCGGAAGTCAGTGCCTGATTTCAGTCCCAGCGGCACTACTGATAAGCTCTGAGCTCCGGTTTCCGCACCTGTGGCGTCCTGTTGACTCCTAGCATTGTTCTCACAGGGAGACGCAAATGAAAGAGCACACACAAAGCACTCATGCAGAATTTAGCATATCGTAGGCACTTGGTAATTCACCATTACTATTACTGTTATTCCAAATCAAAAATCCCAAGCCCTTACCATTCATTCATTCACTCCCTGGCACTGGGGATTTAGCAATGAGCAAAAACACAGCCTTTGCCCTTGTG
Organism: Rhinolophus sinicus; assembly: GCF_036562045.2. Classification (NCBI taxonomy): domain Eukaryota; kingdom Metazoa; phylum Chordata; class Mammalia; order Chiroptera; family Rhinolophidae; genus Rhinolophus; species Rhinolophus sinicus. The sequence goes on along the minus strand of NC_133765.1, from coordinate 26,335,630 downwards.
GTCGGGGAGAAAGCTGTCAGTCAAAATGAGGACAGTAATAGGTGTGACAGTCCCGCTGCATAAGCGTTGCAGAGGAGACGCACAGGGGCTGCAAGAGCGTGTGATCACAGGGTTTGACTTAGTGAGGGCAGAGGCGGCAGCCCCCGGAAGCGATGCTTGAGCTGAGATCCGAAGGTGAGGAGGAAGTAATACATTGCTGACAGGAAATGGCATGTGCAAAGGCCCTGTGGTGGTGGTGGGGGGATGTGTGTGGTATGCTTACGGGCCTGAAAGAAGGTCAGTACGGCACTGTGCTTCTTACCTCAAGGCCCCAGAAGGCTTCCTGTGCCTTCTGCCTGTTCCCTGGTTGTGGCTGCGGACAGAGGTGAGCCAGTGTCGAGTGTGGGGGCTGGACGGCTTGAATGAATGATACTGTCGTGTACACGTCAGCTGAGGCTGGGTCTTCAGCGTCTGGACTCGGTGACCAGGGTGTGGGAGGGTGGGGCCACAGGAACTGAGATTTTGTGGACACGGGTTCAGGATCAGGAGGTTTAGGGGCTGGGGAGGCTGGGCACTGGCTCGCAGCTGCGGTGGTGACATCCTTCCCTGGGCCAGGTGAAGAAGATGGGCGAGCTTGGGCTTCTGGCCATGGATGTGCCCGAGGAGTTCAGTGGTGCTGGGCTCGATTACCTGGCCTACGCCATCGCCATGGAGGAGATCAGCCGGGGCTGTGCCTCCACCGGGGTCATCATGAGTGTCAACAACGTAAGTGCCCCCCTGGGGCCCTGGGACACACAGGTAGAGCAGAGGCTCCTGTGGGTGGGCCGGCACTCGGCCGCGTGGCCCAACATCCGGGGCATAGCCAGGCCTTGGCTCCCAGCCTCTGACCTCCTCTGGACTTGGCCCTGCACGTAGGGCTCTGGAGAGAACAGGCCTCGGGGTGGGGTCCACCCCAAGGGGGGCAGGTGTGCCTGGGCTTGAAGGCCTCTGACGACTTCCCTCTGTCCCCAGTCCCTCTACCTGGGGCCCATCCTGAAGTTTGGCTCCAAGGAGCAGAAGCAGCAGTGGATCACGCCTTTTACCAAGGGTGACAAAATTGGCTGCTTTGCCCTCAGTGAACCAGGTACCACAGTGGGTCAGCGGTCTCCCTGTCCCCCCACCTCAGAATCAGGGTGACAGGCTCAGATGAGCTGGGCTGTCCCGGGGACAGGCAGGAGCTGGGGCCTCTGCTGACTTGGGTCACTTGCTCATCGCTCCGGGCTTTCAGTGTGAGCTGCTGGCGGTTGGGGTCTGGCTGCCTGGGATCTGCCGAGGAGCACATGGTCGCTTCAGCTGAGCTGGGAGGGACGCTGAGCACTGAGGTCCCTTTGGCCCGAAGCTGCCCAGCTGCTGCACACCCTGCTTTGTTCTGAAAGCTTTGGGAGCCTGCGTGACCCTGGAGCTTTCTCTCAGGGCCCAGCCCCTGACTCTTTGGAGCCTGGTCATGCTCACCAGCTGGGGGCTGAGGCTGGGCTCCCTGCTGAGTAGGCAGCAGTATTTTTTGTGGGGGTGGGGGTGGTGGAGGTGAATTCTGAGTCTGTGTATGGAACAGGGAATGGCAGCGACGCGGGAGCCGCCTCCACCACTGCCCGGGCAGAGGGTGACTCATGGGTCCTGAATGGCACCAAAGCCTGGATCACCAATTGCTGGGAGGCCTCAGCCACCGTGGTCTTTGCCAGCACCGACAGATCCTTGCAAAACAAGGTGGGGACCCCAGAGAGAGGGCCAGTGAGACCTCTGGGCTACAGTCATTTCGTCATTTCTAGATCCGAATCTCCTTGGCCTGATGGATCTGTTTCTGCTCTGGGGCACGTTGGGTCTGTCCTTTTTCCTCCCCAGCCTGAGGAGCCAGCAGAGGGTGTCACCGCCCAGGGTCCTGAGGGGGGTGTAGGGAAGGGACTGGTTTGTGTGTGGTGTGGTTTGTGTAAGGCGCGTGGCCGAGGGCAGCCTCTGGGAAAGTCACTGACTGGCTTTATCTGCCTTTCAGGGCATCAGTGCCTTCCTGGTTCCCATGCCGACGCCCGGGCTCTCGTTGGGGAAGAAGGAAGACAAGCTGGGCATCCGGGGCTCATCCACGGGCAACCTCATCTTTGAGGACTGTCGCATCCCCAAGGACAATCTGCTGGGGGAGCCGGGGATGGGCTTCAGGATAGCCATGGTGAGCCCGGCAGTGGGGGTGGGGACCCTGGGGCCCAGCTGGCCAGCCGCTGACGGGGGTGTCCCCACAGCAAACCCTGGACATGGGCCGTATTGGCATTGCCGCCCAGGCTCTGGGCATCGCCCAGGCTGCCCTCGACTGTGCTGTGAACTACGCCGAGAATCGCAGGGCCTTTGGGGGGCCCCTCACCAAGCTCCAGGCCATCCAGGTAAGGAGGTGGAGACTTCCGGAGCCCAGCCTGGATGCTGGAGGGGGGCAAGCTTTCACCTGCTCCATGGCCCCTTCTCTCCCCTCCTGTGCTTGGAGGGGAGGCGGCGTCTGGTGACTGGTGGGCTGGGCCTGGTCGTTGCAGTTCAAGTTGGCGGACATGGCCCTGGCCCTGGAGAGCGCCCGGCTGCTGACGTGGCGTGCTGCCATGCTGAAGGATAATAAGAAGCCTTTCACCAAGGTGCCTGTGGGGAAGGGGTCTCCCCAGGAGTTGGCCCTTTGGTGGGCGGAGGGACTGAGGGAGAAGTCCAAGTGGGGTCCCAGTTCTTTAGGCCTGTGGGCCTGTTGCTCCAAGGGAAGCCTCGTCAGGCCCTTCCCTGCTGAGGGGCCATGTGCTAGGGGCTCCCCGCAGGGTAAAGTTTCTGACCCCCTCCCCTCCCCGTGGTTAGGAGGCAGCGATGGCCAAGCTGGCTGCATCAGAGGCTGCAACTGCCATCAGCCACCAGGTGAGTTCCCCGCCCGGATCGGATGTGCTTCCTGGGCAAGGCCCCAGGGGTTGTGTAGCCCCCTGTGTGCCAGCTGCCCCTCCCCCAGCTGGTCCTTTTGTGAGGCTGATCCTACCCCCGTCTTTCCCCACAGTGGGGAGGGGGGTCTCCTCCCTCCTGAGCCCCTGCTTTTTCCACCTCAGGCCATTCAGATCCTAGGTGGCATGGGCTACGTGACAGAGATGCCAGCTGAGCGGCACTACCGTGACGCCCGCATCACCGAGATTTATGAAGGCACCAGTGAGATCCAGAGGCTGGTCATCGCCGGGCACCTGCTCAAGAGCTACCGGAGCTGAGCCCCGCCGTGGGGCCGAGCACCACACCATCTGGAGTTGGGCGGGCCTGAGGACCTTGGGAAAGGGAGTGGGAGCCACATGGCCATGACTCTGACGCACAGAGACCGTAGGGCGGATGGGCAGGGGCCAGGCTTCCTCTTGCGAGGGGCCCCCAGCCCTAGCCCTTCTGGTGTGGGCTGGTTGGAAGTGGCTCTCCTGCCGCCTTCACCTCTATCCACCCCAGACCAAAATGCCTAGGGGCAAGTCTCGCAAAAGGACAGGTGACCTGTGTCTGAGGACACCCATCTTCGGCCCAGTTTCTTGGCTTTGCTCCCCTTCATGACCGTGCCTTACTTTCTTCATCCGAGGGGATGTGGCCTCCTGAAGGCAGGGCCGTGGGAAGGGCTAAGTTACCACTGCAGGGCTCCCTGTTCTGTTCCCGTGGGGCCTGGTGCTCAGCAGACCAGGTGAGACTCCGTCTTGGCACTGTCTGCTCTTTTCAGCCCCCCACCAGTTGAGGGGTCAGGAGGAGTGGGTGGGGGCCAGAATGACCAGGCCTCAGAGTACTGTTGCCCCGAAAATAAGACCAGGTCTTAAATTAATTTTTGCTCCAAGAGACGCATTAGGGCTTATGTTCAGAGGATGCATCCGAAAATCATGCTAGGGCTGATTTTTGGGGGAATCACGGTAGCAGCAGTTGGGCTAAGGCCCCAGGGCTGTCTTGGGAAGGCTGTGGGGCTGGGTCATTATTAGAAGCACCATTAACCTGTTCTTTGTAGAAATGAGTACAGGTGGGTGGTCTGATTCTGTTTTGAGACAGTCAGATGTGGGAACTGACTAATAAAGCATACCTGTCCCCCAATCTCGTGTCCTTACCTGAGTGCGGCTGGGGAGGGAAGGTTGTCCTTTAGTGTGCTTTCTGACAAACCCCACCCTGTGAGGGGGAGTAAAGGGGAGGGGGGAGAGAGTGTGTGAGTGTGTGTGTGTGTGTGTGTGTGTGTGTCGCTGACTGTAGGGAGGGTCTGTCTGTCCTGGGAGAGCTCCAGAGCAGGAGGAGCTGGGTCCAGTGGGCCTGGGTGAGTGACCACTGAGTCTCCAGATGGGTGAGGTGGGGGTGGGGGTGGGAAGGGGGAAGGAGCAAAGCTGTGGAGGGCCTGGTGTGAGGAAACGGAGACTTAAAAAAAATTTTTTTTTTTTGAGATTTTGTTATTGGGGAAGAGGAACTGGACTTCATTGGGAACAGTGTACTTCCAGGACTTTTTCCAAGTCAAGTTGTCCTTTCATCGTAGTTGTGGAGGGCGCAGTTCAGCTCCAGGTCCCGTTGCCCTTATTAGTTGCAGGGGGCGCAGCCCACCTTCCCTTGTGGGAATCCAACCGATTGAGAGCCCACTGGCCCATGTGGGAATCGAACCGGCAGCCTTTGGCATTAGGGGCACGGAGCTCCAACCGCCTGAGCCACTGTGCTGCCGGGAATGGAGACTTTTAAAGCATCTTTTTCACTTATTGGAGTGCTCACAGTGGGCCAGCACTGAGCCCGCGAAGGAGAGGGTACTGGTGCCCAGAGGCTGGCTTTGGGCCAAGGAGCCCACGCTTGTCACTGAGGCCCAATAAGGTGAGTGAAGCTACTGGAAGAGAAAAAAAGGATTAAAAGCAGAGATTTCAAAAGAGATGGGGACAGCCCTCTGCAGAGCAGGAAGGGCAGGGAAGTCGACTTGTCATTGCTGTGAGGTCTCTGGGGAGCAGGGGACAAAGATGACCCATTTGGAGCCACCATTAAATGGGCACGGGACAATACGGGCCATCGCAGCGTGTGTATTTCTGTGCTAGACTGGCATTGCACCCCCTTCCCCCCCAAGGAAGCAGCCTCGAGCAGCCCACTCCAAGGGACAGCCTCGCTCTGGCTTACTGCGTCCCTGTAGCCGCCACCACCCGGCATTGGGTATCCTGGAGGGGAGCATGGAGGGCCAAGGGCCCCGCAGGGCAAGAGAGGTGTTACTGGCGGTAATTAAAGCTGATTTGCACCACCTGCGGGCAGATGGGCGCGCACGCGAGAGGGCGGGGAGGGGCGGGGCTCACGGGTGAGGTCCTTCTGTTAAGAGACGCCCCCACCGTCGGATCGGCTTCCAGCCGGGCTTCTGCGGAGGTCGGGCAGCGCCAGGGCCGCAGGTCGAGCCGTGCCTCCTGCTTCAGGTAAGCGCCTCGCTGACGCCGTTAGTGTGGCTCCTGGGGACCCCTGAGCCCGCCCTGGGATGAGTCGCAAGGGGTTCTGGTGGAGTTCAGGGCTTCTCCCCAGAAGCAGCCAAGTTTGACCCACCCCACCTGGGGGCAAGTGAAGGTCTGTCACTGAGTCACTGACCCCCGTGAACAGTAGAGAAGGGATGTTCAGGTGGTTCCATGACCCCTCCCGGCCCACAGGAAGGTGAGGGAACAGGCGCCTGGTTGAAGTTGTCTTTGGGCCATTCCTCCAGGTAGTGTGGAGGGGGACAGAGGGATCCCAAACGGGGGACAGCCAGGCTGGGAACCCAGCTCTCCCTGCTCAGGGCCTTGGCCTCGCCTGGCTGGAGTTCAGGCCCCCCACCTGTCTTACCCTCTGAAAAGCACCTGGTCCTTGAAGGGCTAATGGCAGCCAGCTGGAGCCACTCTGTTTCTCCAGAGCAAATGCTGGGCGCAGGGGAGTGCCCAGGCCAAGGAACAGCCCTGTTTTCCAAGTGGCGTCCCAGCTGGGCTTCCGCTTCTCAGGTGGGCCCCGCTCAGCCGCCTGGAAAGAACCTCACAGCCTCGGACCAGACTGTCCTCCATTTCATAGCGAGGGGCTCCAGGTTCTGAGCCAAGGGGCTGTGGACTCTGCTTCAAGGAGCGCTTGGGTTGGAAGTCTGACCCTCGCAGGGGAAAGTCAAGACAAACCCTTGGCTTTGATAGGGAGCAGGCCTCTGTGAGGTGAGGCTCCTCCAGCTAGAACTACTGTGTTTCCCCCAAAATAAGACCTAGTCGGACCATCAGCTCGAATGCGTCTTTTGGAGCGAAAATTAATATAAGACTGGTGGGTCTTACAGTAAAATAAGACTAGGTGTGGGGACAGAGCCCCAAAAAGCAGTTTCCAGGCTCTCAGCCTCACAAAGACAGGTGCTGGCTCAGGTAGTAAATGGCCATCAACTGTGATTGCATGGCCATCAGCTGTGGCTAGTTGGCCGTCAGCTGTAACCAGTGAGCCATTGGCCACTAATATAACTGCTGTGGCTACGCTAGCAGAAAAAATGGGGGCTAGCAAGAAGATGGTGGTTGAGCCTGCAAGCGGCGCAGTGAGGGTTGCGAATTGTGTGGCTCCTGTTTCCTGTTTCTCCAACCCAGCCGCCAGCGAGAGTATAGTGGTATGACTCCCCTACCTATGGCTCCGTGGGTGTTCCTTTTTGGCCTCACCATATCCTGCGTTCTTGTGTGGGGAGCGGGAGCAGAGACCCCTCAGGCCTCCCCGCCTGACAAATGGCGCAGCGAGCAGGGTCTCCCCCATGACACTAGGTCTTAATTTTTGCTCTAAAAGACACATTCGAGCTGATTGTCCGGCTAGGTCTTATTTTCGGGAAACATGGTAAATACCCTGGGGTCCATTTGAACCTGAACTATTTGAATAGGTGGCAGACATCATGTCTCTTTGTGTCTGGTATGTATTTCCTTAAGACCAAGGGCAGTCACACAACATGAGTTACCAAATTGGGACGCTTACCCAGGGTAAACTGCTATAGAACTCACTGACAATATGCCTGTGGCCTCAAGGTCTTTCGTAACAATTTTTCCAAGGTCCGGGGTCACACATTGTGTTTCATTGAGAGATCTCTGTCTCCTTTCCTTGAAGACAGTTTCTCAGACTGAGTTTGTTTGTGATAACATTGGCGTTTTGAAGTGTCCAGGCCGGTTATTTTGTACACTGTCCCTCCGTGTAGATTAATCTGATGGTTTCTTTATGATTAGGTTCATGGTGTGTATTTTGGGCAGTGATAATGCAATGAAGGCCCTATTTTATTCCTGACTTCAATTATTAGTGTTTGATCTTTTTCTTAGTTAATCTGAGATTTATCAATTATTTTCAGCTTTCTCACGAACCAACTTTTGGCTTTATTGACATTCAGCATTGTGTTTTTATATTTTTAAATTGAGGTGTAATTGACATACAACATATTAGTGTCAGGTGTACAGCGTAATGATTCGATAAAGGTGTACCTCCCTTTATTGCGCTTCACAGATGTTGCGTTTTTTATGAATTGAAGGCACGACCCTCTCTACTAGCAGAAAGATCACCACTGGCTTTACTGGCGTAGTATTGTGCAATAATCACCACAATAAGTCTAGTTACATCCGTCACCATACATCGTTACAGATTTTTTATTCTTGTGATAACTTTTAAGATCTACTCTCTTAGCAACTTTCAAATATCAATACAGTATTATAGTCGCCATGCTGTACAATTACATCCCCAGTATTGTGTTCAAATTAATTTTATTTGATAGTTGTATTGTTTCCGTCTACATTTTGGGATTCAATGTGCTGTCCTTTTTCCAATTTCCTGGGATGAATATTCATTGATTTTTTTTCAGTCTTTTTTCTCATAAATGAATTTAAAGTTATACATTTCCTTCCAAGCATGGCTTTAGCTTCATTTCATAAAGTTTAATATGTTGTATTTTCATTATCACTCAGTTTTCTGAGTTCTTTTGTGCTTTTTCCTTTGACTTAATCAGTTATTGAGAAGAGTATTATTTTATTAACATGGGGTTTCGTCGGTATTTTTTGCTATTGAGTTTTTAAAAATTGTAAAATACACATAAAAAACATAAAATTTGCCATTTTAACTATTTTTTTAAAAAATGTACAATTCTGTGGCATTTAGTACATTTACAGTGTTGTACAACTATCACCTCTAGTTCCAGAACATTTTCATCACCCGAAAAGGAACCTCCTTTTCCATTGTTGTTGATTTTTACCTTAATTGCATTGTCATCTCAAAACCTTGTCTGCATTATTTAAATCCTTTCAAATTTGTTGAGACTACCTTCATCGCCCACGTTACTTCTTGTAACAGATTTTTCTCATATGTAGAATTTCATTCTTTTTTTCAGTCTTTATCTTTTTTGCTGTAAGTATGTTTCTTTAGGAAGACATATCATTGGATCTCCTCCTCCCCCTTACCCAAATCCAAGAGTCTTAACTTTGGAGAGTTTAACATATTTGTATCTATTGTAGTTATTTTATATTTGGACATATTTCAGCCATCTTGTTTTATATTTTCCACCTTCCATTTTCTTTGGCTTTTTCCCCCTCCCATTTCTGCCTTTAATTGCATACATTGAATTTTGTTTTTTTAAGTTCATGCATTCGAATTTTATTCTTCCGCTGGTTGCCTCTAACTTAGACCAGGGCTTATGTTTGATTTTTTCTATCAGTTTATTTAGCTTATATCTATGTCTTTCCCAAAGGCAGGAAAAGAACCCTTGTGCATTCTCTCTTCTCCTTCTGGTCTCCCCTCCCCGCCCTACTCTTCCATCTCCTGCTCTCCAGCCATGTTCATTTCCAGTGTTTTGGTTCAAAGTTGTTATAGATATGTGCCCCCCCCTTCTTTTCCTCCCTCTCAGTCACAGAGACTACCCAGGTATTTTCTTTTTCTCTTTTTAATTTTATTGGGGAATATTGGGGAACAGTGTGTTTCTCCAGGGCCCAAGTCATTGTCCTTCAATGTAGTTGTGGAGGGCGCAGCTCAGCTCCAAGTCCAGGTGCCGTTTTCAATTTTCAGTTGCAGGGGCACAGCCCAGCATCTCATGGTGGGGGGGAATTGAACTGTCAACCTTGTTGAGAGCTCTTGTTATTGAGAGCTCGTGTTCTAACCAACTGAGCCATCTGGTTACTCAACCCAGGTGTTTTCTCATCCTGTTTCCCATATAGCTCCACGTTCTCCTGGATTGATTTATATCCTGACTGAAGTACTTTATCCAACATTGCTTCATTGAGGTCCTTTGCATAGTAAATGTTCTGAGAGCTCAGAATATCTTTGTCTTCTTGCTTCTGGTGTCGCTGTTGAGAAGTCTGATGTTGACCCTACTTTCTCCCTTTCCATTGTAGGTAAACTGCTCTTAATTTCTAGAAAGCTTAAAATTGTGTTTCTCTTTACCTTTGGTGTTCTAAAGTTTTACTGGAACTGCCCAGAGGTGGGAGTGCCCAAAGGCACTCAATGAGCCTTTGTCTTTACCTTTCTTTAATTTTGCAACATTCTTGGATATTATTTCTTGAAATATGTTTGCTTTTTTGTGTGTATTTTTTCCTTCCAGACACTATTGTATGGATGTTGACATTCAACTTTTGGCTGCCAAATGTCTTACTTTTTTCTTCTGTTTCCAATCTTTTTGTTTCCCAGTGCCTTCTGGGAGACTTTCTCAACCTGAATCTTCTATTTTACTATTTTTCCCCCTTCAGTTGTCCTGTTACACTATTTATTCCATCTATTGCGTTATCCCGACTATTGTAGCTTTCCAAATTCTGTACTTTCACCTTGTTCTTCACTATAATTGCCATGTGACCACCATCCTTTCTTGTTTCTTTGTGGACATTTGTAATGCGCATTTTGAGTTCTTGATCTGTTTCATTAATCCTGGGTCATCCTGTATCGCTTGTTCTGCTTGTTGTCTCTCTTTTTTGTGGACCCACTCACATGTCTGGTTATAAAAGCCCATAAACCCATTTTTCCCAGAGGGTATCAGCGATGTGAGAGAGGGTATATTGCTCCTGCTGGGTTTAAGGAAGAAGAGAGATTTGCTCCAAGGGGTAACGTGAGCTCAGAGGCAACGTAACCGACTTGAACAGCTTCAGCCACAACAGATGGCTTGTTTCAGAACAGAGCTTCTGTTTCTGCCTTCCAACCAAGTGACCCTCTCTGTACCTCACTTTAGCAGAAAGATTTCCTCCCTACATCCCCCCTCCAAGAGTTACCCAACACTAGAGAGGAGAGATTGCTTATGGGCCAGCCAGCCTTTCTACACAGATTCCTCATTTTTCAAAGATTGTGGTAAAATATGCATGACGTGAAATTGATCATTTTCACCATTTTTAAGTGTACAGTTTAGTGACATTAAGGACATTCACATGGTTGAGCAACCAGACCACAACTCATCTCCAGAACTTTCTCTTCTTCCCAAACTGAAACTCTACCCATTTAACGGGAGCCCCCCATTCCTCCCTCTCCCTAGGTTTTGGAAACCACCACCCTACTGTCCATCTCTATGAACTTGGAAACTTTGGAAACTTCATGTAAGTGAATCTTACAATATTTGTTCTTTTGTGACTGACTCATTTCACTTAGTATAATAACTTCAAAGTTCATGTTGTTGCACATGTGTCTTTTTTTAGGGCTGAATAATATTTCATTATATGTATACACCACATTTTGTTTATTCATCCATTGAGGGGTTTTTGGATTGTTTCTACCTTTTGTCTATTGTGAATAATGCTGCTATGAACATGGATATACAATATCTGTTTGAATCCCTGCTTTCAGTTCTTTTGTATATGTACCCAGAAGTGAAATAGTGAAATTGCTGGATCATATAGTAATTCTATTTTTAATTCTTTTTTAAAGATTTTATTGGGGAGGGGAAACAGAACTTTATTGGGGAACAGTGTGTACTTCCAGGACTTTTTTCCAAGTCCAGTTGTTGTCCCTTCAGTCTTAGTTGTGGAGGGCGCAGCTCAGCTCCAGGTCCAGTTGCCGTTGCTAGTTGCAGGGGGCGCAGCCCACCATCCCTTGCAGGAGTGCAAACTGGCAACCTTGTGGTTGAGAGGACTCGCTCCAACCATCTGGGCCATCCGGGAGCTCAGCGGCAGCTCAGCTCAAGGTGCCGTGTTCAATCTTAGTTGCAGTGACTGAAGGAATTGAACTGGTAACCTTGTGGTTGAGAGCCCACTGGCCCATGTGGGAATCGAACCGGCAGCCTTTGGGGTTAGGAGCATGGAGCTCCAACTACCTGAGCCACCGGGCCGGACCCTTTTTTTAATTTTTTAAGGAATCACCATACTGTTTTCCATAGTGACTGCACTATTTTACATTCCTACCAGCAGTGCTCAAGGATTGCAATTTTTCTAGGTCCTTGCCAACACTTGTTATTTTCTGTTTTTCTTCTTCTTTTAAAATAATAGCCGTTTTAATGGTATGAAGTAGTATCTTGTTGTGGTTTTGATTTGCATTTTCCTTAATGATTAAGAATGTTGAGCATCTTTTCATGTGCTTTTTGGTTATTTGTATATATTTGAAAAACTGTCTATTCAAGTTCTTTGCATATTTTTGAATTGGGTTGCTTGGGTTTTGGTTTTTTAATTGAGTTGTAGGAGTTCTTTATGTATTCTGGGTATTAATCTGTTATCAGATATGTGATTTGTAAATATTTTCTTGCATTCTGTAGGTTGCCTTTTTGCTCTGTTGATAATGTCCTTTGGTATACAAAAGTTTTAAATTTTGATGAAGTCCAGTTTATCTATATTTTCTTTGGTGGCCTGTCCTTTTGGTGTCATATCCAAGAAATCATTGCCAAATCCATGAAGCTTTCCCCCTATGTTTTCTTAGAAGGACTTTGATCCATATTGAGTTAATTTTTGTATCCAGTGTAAGGTAAGGATCTAATACCACTCTTGCATGTGGATATTTAGCTTTACCAACACCATCTGTTGAGAAGACTGTCCTCTCCCCATTGGGCGGCCTTAGCACCCTTGTTCTACACCTATTCTTATCTAGTCTTCACACAGATGTTCTCTGAGCTTGGTGCTGGGCTGCCCCTTCTGTTTTTCTGTCCTCTAGGCAGCTCATCACCCACCTAGAGCAATATGACAGAGGGATAAGGACAAAGCCCAAGGTATTCCCTTAGTCTGTGTTTCTGCTGCAAGCAATGCAGAAGGCCTGGTTTACTCAACGTTCTCGCATCTCCAGGAGCTCCTGGAGCCGTGGTACTTGATGGACCCTGAGACAAGCTCTGAGAACTGAACTCTAAGAATATTCACACCGTCACTGATTAAGGATGTTATTTGATAGGTCTAGAGCATTGGCGTGTGACGTAACAGATTATCTGATGTGTAAAGTAAGCGTTAAGATTTATGACGCGCATCTAGCATCTGTTTGGAGTCCTAAGTTTTCGTTACCGTGGCTGGTCACGTAGCAGGAATGTGCCTTGTGGACCATGTTCTTATAAAAGCTGTGGGTCCCAAGACCTGAGTAGCTTTCTCTGGGCAGAGACATCTCACATCTCTGGTTTGCAGAGGAAACCACAGAGGGCCCCTTGGAAAACTGTTCCAAAAAGTGTGATCAGCAGAATGCTGAGGAAGGATGATTGACTCATCTCTCAGGCACAGCCATCTTCCTGTTACCTCCTAAGTGGATCGGGCTTTCCCTGGAGGCTGCCGCCATGGCGAGCTGGCATGTTGAATGGGCCTGCTGTGCTCAGTCTGTCCCAGTGTCAGCATCAGGGCCCTTCTGCCTCTGGCTGCCTTGACCTGCCCTCTTGCCCTCACAGACCCAGAGTGACTGCAGGCAAGAGAAGTAGTAAGGACCCCAAAAGCCTCCCTTCCCCCACCACGTTCCCTGCTGTGTGGATGCTGTTGTGATTGCAATTTGTATATTAAAGGGGTTTTATAGTAAAGATGTTTGGCTGGTCTAAAAATAAAAAGAACTTCATCTAAAAAAATATCTGTGCAACCCTTGCAGAGATGCTGCTTTTGACCTTTCTGGACGTTGCCTCTGCATATCCTTTTTTCTGCTGCTCCTGTATTGTATCCTTTGCTTAATAAACCTTAGCTGTGATGTAATTTGATATCAGATGTGTGAGTCTTTCAAGTGAAGCACCAAAGTAGAGAATGGTCATCAAATCCCTGAGACATCTGCTTGTAGCCCCGACTCTCCTCTGCTCAGGGCTGCTATGGTTCCCTCCACATTTGGTCACAACCACCTCTCTCCCTACAATTTTCTTACAATCATCACTTTAGTTCTTTAAATCTACATGCTGTTCTTTTACCTCTATAACATTGAAAGTTTGGCTGAGGAAGTGAACCAGCAACCTGTGCTAGTTTACCATCTGTGGGAAACCAGAAGTCATCGTTATTTTTTGAAAAATTATTTGTTGCTGATATAGTTGATATTTTTTATTTCTGTATGTTTATCTGGTTATATTGAAGAACTTTGTTAGTTCTTTCAATAGAGTGTCTACTCAGAAAAGCTAAGACAATCATCACTTCAAATCATTTCTATGTTATTCCTCTTCCTTCTTTCTCTTGTCATATTGCATTGGCCCTGATAGTAGCCACCGTTGCTTTACTGAGAATGCTTCAAATAGTTCACTGTTAAGTATGGTATCTGTTTGTTATATGTTTCTGGAATATACCCTTTAGGAAGTTAAGAAAATTTCTATCTGTTCCTAGTTTATTGAGATTTTTCTTTTTAATGAGGAATGAATGGATTGCAAATTTTAAAAATGTGTTTTGAAGGGATGGGTTTTGTCTAATCTGCAAATGTGTGGAATTACATTAATACTTTTCTAATGTTTAGTATCCATGTTATGGGATAAAATTTAATTGGTCGTGGTTTATTATTTAATATAATGTAACATTTAGTTTGTTTATATTCATAAGGGTTTTTGCTTATGAATTCATAAGATTGGTCTATAAAGTTTTTTTTTTTATTCTGTTCTAGTGTCAGGGTTATGCCAACCTTGAAGAGTTAGGCTATTTCCAACTTTTTCTGCACTCTGGAATAGTTTATTTAGTAATAAAAGTGGTTGTTGTTTTTTTTTGAACTCTCAATAAAACCATCTGGGCCTGATACCGTATTTTTCCATAAAACAATGAGCTGTAACCAGTAAGGTCTACACATTTGAAGTGTACCGCTTCGTGAATTTTTCCACATGACTGTGCTTGGATAACCATCACCCAGTTAAGGATATAGGACATTTCCAGCACCCCACAAGCTCCCCTTGTGTTTCCTGATCAGTTGGTAGCCCCCAAGGTAACCACTATTCTCATTTCTATCACGAGAGATTAGCTTTTCTTGCATTGAAACTTTATATAATACGATACAATATGAACTCTTTTGAGTCACTTTTTTTACTCAACATTATGTCTGTGAGATTCATCCATGATGTTGAATTATGGTCAGTAGTTCATTCTTTCTTTATAGCTGTCTATTCATTTTATGAATATGCCATCATTTATTTGCCCGTTCTCCTATTGATGGATTTGGGGGCTGTTTCCAGTTCTTGCCTATTACAAATCAAGCTGATACGAACATTGTTGCCCATGTCTTTGGGTGGACATTGCACTTGATTCTGTTGGCTGTATGCCAGGGGAGGGAATTGCTGGTCACAGGATATGCATTTGCTTAATAGCTACTGCCCAACATTTCTCCACAGCGTTTGTACCAATTTACCCTCCCACCCTCAGTGAGAGACGAGTTCCAGTTGCTCCACATTCTCACTGACACTTGTTATAAGATGTCTTTTTTAAGGACAGGAGGCAGATAATCGGTTGTAGGGCTATTTTTTTTTTAGAGTGGTTTTAGATTCACAGCAAAATGGGGAAGAAAACAGAGATATCCCATATACCCCCTGCCCCCAGACAGGCGCAGCCGCCTGCATTATCTATTTCTCCCACCAGAGGGTACATTTGTTACAATGGATGAACCTACACTGACACATCTTTGTCACCCAAAGTCCATAGTTTACATTAGGAGATCACTCTTGGTGGTGTCCATTCTGTGGGTTTGGACAAATGTGTAATGTCGTGTACCCACCTTTATAGTATAATACTCTATATATCATACACAGTATTTTCACTCGGCAGATTAACTTCTTTTTCAATTTTTTCTAACTTACTGGTCCATTCTGGTTTTTTTTTTCCCCCTGCCTCCTCTAGGATCAATATTGTTAATGTATGTCACCCAGAAAACAGATGATGTATGTAGATTTTAAATTTCATCAGCACAACTATAATAGGTTTTGGTATGTAATGTTTTCATTTTATATTAATTTTTTTCCTTCAAGTAAAATGTTCAAAGATTAAATAGTATTTCCAGGCTGTAACAAAACCCTCAGTTTCCTGCCTCACCCTTCTCATTTCCCCAGACTCTTCCAGTATTCACACATTCGTGCTTTTTTAAAAATAAATGAATGCTGATGTTTATTTACACTGTTTATTCTATTTCTTGATCTATAATTTTTGGATTTGATATGTTCATGTCCCAGTTATAAAGGTTGAAATTGTAGCATTCTTCCCTAATTGACCCTCCCACTTTCCCTCCCTCCACATTCTCCATCTAATTGTGTCTCAGTTTGTGGCTTAGTCAATATTCTGTATTGACCTTATTATGACTGTGTCACAATTATCACAGCTGAGCCAAGTAGTGATTTCTTTTTCTTTTTAAAATATTGGTTTTTTCCTGGAGTTAGTAATTGCCTCATTTTCTGCTTGCTCAGTTCTATGCATCTATCACTGACTTTTCCAATCTTTCCAAAAAAGTGAAAAAAACCCTCCTCTGATGATATTTTCTCCATGTTCACACACATCACATGCCCTGTAAGTTCCCTGCTTTTCTTGGTGCCATCCCGTCATAAGGTTCCCTGTGTTGGTCCAGGACCTTCAAGTAACATCCCAAGATGGGATTAAATGTCCAAGGGTTTTTGGAGGGAAATACCTGTGTGAGAGAAAATGAGGGAGCTGGTCCAGGCTGGGAGAGCCTTCGACCGAGATGTAACTATACCGGTGAAGGACAGCGGAAGACTAAGTTGGCTGGGAGCGCCCTAGGTTGCCGTGCCGCCTAAGGAAATTTCTGCAACACTGTCCGGGCTCCTCCAGGCCGTGCTGGCTGGCAGGAGTCCGGGTCTCCCAGGAACCGGCCTGCCTCCGTGTTCCTGTTGTCCTATGTCCTTGGCTGGGAGAGGCCCATGGGAGGCATGGCCTCAGCTGAAAACGGAGGGTGGGTTTCCAAGCTCAGCAGCTGGGGCTCTCAGTTACACAGTTATAGCTGGAGGTCAGTGAGGCACATTTTCGGTTCTGCTTCTCTGCACACGTTTGGGGAGCAGCAATTCTGTGGTTTCTGTGGGCCTTTCTTAGGGGAAACGCAGAAGGAGGAAGTCTGTGAGGTGAACTATTGCTCTCTTTGCTGCCATTGACGTTGGGATTGAAAATTGTGCTCATCCGCACGCGCCTTCCTCCCCTGTCCGTTCTAGTCATTGTAGCCCCAGCAATCACCTTGTCATGTGTCGGTGGCCTGCCTGGTAGAGTGGCCCAAACCTTCATTTCTGAAGGGTCAGAACATGTACTGAGAGTCAGATCCTTTTCAGCCTGGGGTTGCTGCACACGACTGGTCACAGTTGCTGTGGGGCGAGGGGATACCTGAAGTGTCCAAGTGGATCACCTGGGTCCATACACATTGTTCCAGTCCCCATTGTGTAAAAACAGCCTCTCCCTGCTGAGCAGTTACTTCTACCCACACGGCAATTCCCTTCTTCTCCTGCTGGTCCTTGGGCAGAAGGAGCCCACACTGTCCTGGCAGCAGCTGGAACTTGCACTGCAGTAGGAATCTTCCTGGTCACCCCTTTGGTGACTGGGACCTCTAACCCTGTAGAGCCCAGAGCTGGGGCATGGCAAGCACAAAATGGCAAGTGGGGCAACTCCTGTTGCCAGTCGTCGTTTCAACCAAGAGCCATGTGTCCTTCCTATGAGGACTCAGAACTAGACAGAAGTCTCTGATTTAATAAAAACAGCACCCTGATGGATAGCACCTGTCTTTTGGGAGTGTCTCCTCAGCTGGAATTTCAGCTGTGCCTTTAGAAGGCCAGTCCAGCTTTCTGTGAGGCTGCTTCTGGGTGGCATGGTACCTGCTGCGGCCGGTGGCTCCCACAATGGCGGATGCCCTTGCACCTCCTCCACAGCCACGTGCTAAGCTGTGCAGGACTCCAGGCCTGGCACCATGCGCTCTGTGAGCCCCTGGGAGGTGGTGCTGGTGGAGGCTCTGTTGGCATCTGTCCCCATGAGGACGACCCACTGGACATTCCAGGATGGGACGGGATCCATGCTGGTCTTCTGAGGGACCAGTGCCATACTGGGAGCTCAGTAGTGGTCTCGGTTGCTGACTAGTTGGACAATCAGCGGCAGCTAAATCGGTCCTGATAAGTGGGCGTCTGTTGTGTTGGGGCATGTGTCCTCCGCCACTATGGCCGTTTCGTTCATGTACCTGTTGTGCCAGTTCTAGGGTGGCCGATGTGAATGCTGGCTAGTGTTGACCTGCTGAGCCCATTTGTCTGCTTGTTGTTCAGTGCCTGTGCCTCGGTGGGTGGCCTGTGTATGTGCGTGCGTGTGCATGCGTGAGTGTATGTGTGTTTCAGAGGTTTCCGTTTGGTCTTCCCACCATGATAGCACTTATTCCACACCCAGGGACCCAACATAGGGGGCACTTCAACTGCCAAGTGTATCAACACCAATTACACATGCAGTGACTGGAGCAGTGACCTTTAGGGGACTTCACAGACTCAGTGCGCGCACTGTGAGCTGTGCTTCATGGGGGCTCCGTATGGTACCTGACCCTGTGAGCCCCGCTTGAACGAGGGAGACTGTGATGACACAGGAGGCCCCGGATATCACTGTCAACTCAGACCCTGTGTCCTGTGGTCCTTGAAATGTCGGCTTATTGCCCCCTACCCCAGGGTACAGTCATCCAAGTAAATGGCTAGGCCTCCTCTGGGGAAGGACTGGGGAGAATTTGCATAGTTTGCATATCTGTCGTGATGTTATACAGGGGCTTCCTCCTGGGGACCCGGCCCCTTTTTCAACCAGTGTGGGTCCCGGGTCTGAAAATTGGCTCAGGGCAGAGTAGTCATCACATAAAAAAGTCCCTTTGTAGAGATTAAATGTGTGGCTCAGCTCCCTTCAGTCATCTCAGCAGAAGCTAAAATTAGAGACGTGATTATCTAGGAAAGGACTGTCTGTGGATGAGCCTCCTCTCTGCTGGCTGGCATCCCTGTGACATACATGGTGACCCACTGCTAGCTGGACTGAAAGGGGCAGAGTACAAAGTGAAAGCGAGCATTGGACCCCCCTCCAAAAGTCTGCAGGCAGGAAACAGACTGACAAAATTGCTTAGCTGCAAACTCGCTATAGTTCAGAAAAAGGGAAGGATGACGTGGGGTGTGGGGTGGTGAGCCCGGCGGGTGGAGGCTTATTCTCAGGCCTTGAAACCTAATGGAATCGGCCCAGCTGGATTTCAGAATTGCTTGGGACCGTGACTGCTTGTCCCCTTCCACTTTCTTCCCTTTTGACTGTCTCTACTTGCCATCCTACACCTGTCCCACCATTGTATTTTGAGAGAAGATAAACTGTTTTTCTAGTTTCACAGCTCCACCCTTGGAGAGAAATCGTGCCCCCGGACAGAACCTCCTAAGAGCCTGACTCATGTGAATGTTGGAGATGATGAGATTTGGGACTTTTAAGTTGCCAAGATTTAGATGCGATTCTGGACTTTTGAGTTGATGCCGTAATGGGTTGAGACCTGTGGGGACCTTCAAATGGGTGGATGTATTTTGCATGTGGATGGGCGTGAATCTTTTGGGGCCAGGGGTGATTATGGCAGAGCAGCATAATGGCTCCCCAAAGATGTCCACCTCCTAATTCCTGGAACCCGTGACTATGTGTGTACCTTACATGGAAAAATGGACTTGGCAAGTGTGATTAAGGGTATGGACCTGGAGAAGGGGGGCATGTCCTGGATTATCCGGGTGGACCCAAACTAACCACATAAATCCTTAAAAGTAGAGTGCCTTTCCATGCCGTGGTCAGAGAAAGGGAGATGTGACTTTGGAAGAATGGTCAGAGTTGTAACCTTACGAGCTGTGAGGATGGTGGAAGGGGCCAGTGTGGGCAGCGTCTACGAGTCAGAAAGACAAGAACTGGATTCTCCCTTCGAGCTTCCAGAAAGGAACCCAGCACTGCTGACACCATGCTTTTAGTCCAGTGAGGATAGTGTCGCACTCTGACCTCCAGAAATGGAAAATAATAGATTTGTATTATCTTAAGCCGCTGATTTTATGGTCATTCGTTGTAGCAAAAATAGAAACATAATGGAGGCATCGTATTCTCTTAGCCGCCTCACAACTCCAAGCTCCCCTGACCCCCTCTCCGACCTGGCTGGTCTTAAGCAACTATGCTGTTCTGGTTCTTGCAGTCAGGTGCCACCCCCAGATGACACGACAGGTAACAAGTCCAGCTCTGGGACCACGTCTCCTTCTGTCAGCCCTGGTCCAGCCTGGCCCACAGAGGACAGCCACCACTGAACTTTTTAGCAGAACTTGTCCTTCTCTTCAGGGCGTTCCTGATGACCATGGAGAGTGGGGTGTCCTCTGGGTCCCCCTGGAGCACAGAAGGCTCTTCTGGCCTTACACAAAACAGCCAACTCAGCATGCCTGCTTCACTCAGCCTCTTTATTCTTCTACTTGATCCTTTCTAGTTTTTCCAGGTTCAAAGAGCTACTGGAGCAATAGGGTTGCCCCATGTCCTGGGTCCTTTCTTGGGTGTTAAGCCCCATGTCCCCAGAAAGTGCCCCCAAGTCAATGAATTATTGCGTATCTGACCTTACAGCCCAGTCTCCTTGATCCAGAACTTTCAAAGTCCCCTCCAGGGCCCCTCCCCTGGCTCCTGCTGGTACGTGCCAGTTGGTTCTCGTTTTAGGAGGTATAATGCTAAAACGGTCCCCAAGATTCCTGCCCCCGGTGCACATGCTCTGTATAGCCCGCTTGACTGTGGCCAGGGCCTATGAATATGATCAGATAGCGCTTCACAATTAGGTTACATTATCTGGCAAAGGTAAAGGATTCTGCAGATGTAGCTACAGCCCCAAGCCAGTTCATTTTGGAGTAATCAGAAGGGAGTTTATCCTGGGTGGGCCTTACCTAATCAGGTGAGCCCTTTTAAACATGCTCTGGAGTTCTCAGACACTTGTTTTGTGCGTTTGAAGAATTAAGCTCCCAAGCTGTGAGGGGAGAGCTTGTGAAAAGGCGAAATGTCAAGGAGCAGACATTAATCAAATAATAGCCGAATGGCATAAATACTATGCAGGGAAGGAACGGGGTTCTCTGAGAGCATAGAATAGAGGAATCTGAGCTAAAGCAGTGGGTCACAGAAAGCTTCCCTGACAGGGTGCCAGTTGAGCAGAGTTGGCATTAATGAGACAGAGAGCCTGGAGGTGAATAGTCCAGGTCTAGGAAATAGATTGCGCAAATGCCCTGTGGTGGGAGAAGAGTATGGTTTTTAAGGATTGGAGTAACGTCTGGAGGACAGAGAGGGAGATGGTGTGAGACAATCTGGAGAGGCAGGGAGGGCCACGCGGGAATGGTCCTGAGGGTCACATAACAGATTTCTGCCTTATCCGGAGAGCAACAGGAAGCCTTGGTCCACTCCATTCAGAGCGGGCGGTACAAGAATATTTCTATGTTGAAAAGATCATTCTACCTGTGATGTGCAGAGCAGGTGATGAGAGGCGGCAGGGGAAGGTTGGTTCCAGTGAGTTAGGAGGCTCCTGCAATAATCTAGGGGCGAGATGGTAGTATCTTTTTATCTTTTAAAGGAGGCCGCAGCTCACAGTGGCCCATGTGGGGATCGAACCGGCAACCTTGGTGTTATCAGCACCACGCTCTAACCAACTGAGCTAACCAGCCAGCCCACGATGGTAGTTATCTTGGATCAGGGTGGAGACAGAGGTGATGGAGAGAAATGGATGGATCCCAAGGGTATTTAGGTTAAAAGGACAGGAGCCAGTGATGGAGGTAGCGGGTCTGGTCCACTGGACAGATGGTGGCGTCGTTCCTGCAGAAGAGATGCTGCTGTTAGAGGTGGTGTTGGGAAAGCGCAAGATCTGTGTTGGCCTTTCTCTCTCCACGTGTTTCTTACTGCTTGCATTGTCAAAGACGGAAAGAGATGGTGGAGTTCTGCAACTACATTTTTATTTCTATCAATTTTTGTCTTGAGTTTTTGCTTATATGGTTTATTTGGCAGTATTTATAATTATTGAAATGGTAACTGAAAACGCTGTCGTCAAGCATTCACAATTATGGACAGTCCCTGTGTAGGACCCCCTGCCGCGTTCCCCTCTCTAAAAGTAACCCCGATTCACGGCTTGGGTTGGATAATGAAATATTCAGTGTGGATGATGGGGTTCACCTTTATGAAACACTTTTGTTGTGCTTAATGCTTTTTACCCAAATTTGGCTTGGTTGGATGTGAATATCATGCCCCTGCTTTCTCTTCATGCTTATTTTCTTGGTCTCTCTTTGCTCGAACTTTACTTTGGAACTTTGTGAGTCACTTACTCGTATAAGTGGTTGTTGGATTTATCTTTTGGGTCAAATTTTATTTTTTTTCTTCTAATTAAATTTATCCCACTTACATTAATTCCAGATTCTTGATCTTAACTTTCACCTTTTTCATATTATCCCCTTTCTTATGCTTCCATCTTGTTTTCTTTGCTTTTCATTTTTTGCTATAATGTCTTCCCCTGGGTAATTTGGAAAATTAAGGCATTTTTAGTTTTTCTAGTTGCGATCTTCAGCTTTAACTAACAGACTTAGGCCTGTATTTCCAGTTTCTTGCCTTCAAAAATGTTATTTTGGATATTGACAGGACATTGACTTCTCCCAGAAGGAAATAACTGTGCATTTCTGCTTCCTCCTTTGCCTTCCACCTCACACATTTGCTAGTGCAGCCCTGGGTCTTTGCCCCAGTTGATTTTACCACATCATGTGTCATCTGCTTCAGGAATGATGACAAATGACATTTTTTTTACCTTAATTTCCTTCCTTGGAAAAAAGGGGGAGGTGGGTCTGTCTTCACAGGAGTAGGACTGGCCTGAGGCACCTTTGCCCCGAGAGGAAGGTGTCTGGGACGAGTTGGGCAGCCTCGTCCAGCCCCCGGGAAGCACCGGCCAAGAGTCTGGCCTGTGGCCTGGAGTTCTGGTCAACAGCAGGGCTTTCTTGGGGACATGGACCCCACCTGGTGTACACTCGCTCTTTCCTGCCTCCAGGCCTTGCACTGGCTACTCCCACTGCCTGGCAAAATTTTCTTGTAATACAGATTTTTATTACTTGATGCAGACATGACTTTAAAAACAGAACGAAAGCACCCACAGTGAAGTCGGTCTCTTTCCTACCCGCTTGCCCGCTGAGCAGTGTCTGTTACCCATCCTTATAGCTTCCCAGAGACGTCTGAGCAAGGATGAGGCTTCGTTCCGTATCACTTTCAGAAACAGGCCCACACTGGCCTGCACCTTGCTTTTTCCAGTGAACAATGTATCTTGAAGATCCCGGGATGTTAGCACTTGTTAGATCTGCCTTGTGCTTTGTAGTAGCTGCCTCGTATTCGTTTTTATGGATGTACCATGATTTCAGTCTACTGACTTGAGGACATTTTTTATCAGTTCTTATACGCTACAGCGATGACCGCACAGAGCGTCCTTGGCACATGGTGACATTACGTGTTAGCTTTTATCCTCCTTGTCTTCTAATGCTCAGAACAAGCCTCGGTGGCAGGCGCTGTTATTTCCATCTGGAATTCCTAGTAGATGCAACTCAGACCTTCTCATTCTGTCTTCTCTGTTTCTTAATCTCTTTTCATACTTCCATCTCTGTGCTACAATCTGGATAATTTCCTCAGCTCTCTGTAGGTTTAGTAATTCAGTCTGTTTATTTAGTCCATCCATTATATTTTTTTGTTGTGGTTACTTTAGAATTTGTACATTTATTTTCATATCTAAAGGATTTTAAGGATACTTACAAGCATAAGCATATTCGAGATAAAAAAAAATCTGACAATGTCCGTGATAGTTGATTAAAACAATAGTTAGGGGGATCATGAGCAAAATTCATCCCTGCACAACCCAAAATATGGATTTCTGAATAAACGTTTTTTTCTCACCCTCCTAGCTTATGCTGATTTCTTTCAATATTAAGTATGATGTTGGTTTTAGGTTTGTTTTGTAGGTGCCCTTTATCCAATTGAGTTAGTTCCTTTCTATTGCTCATTTGCTGAAGGTTTTATGATGAATGGATGTCAGATTTTGTTAAATGGTTTTTTTTTCCAACTGAAGAATGTTGGGGAACAGTGTGTTTCTCCAGGGCCCATCAGCTCCAAGTCGTTGTCCTAGATTGTGGAGGGTGCAGCTCAGCTCCAAGTCCAGTCGCCGTTTTCAATCTTAGTTGCAGGGGGCGCAGCCCACCATCCCATGTGGGAATTGAACTGGCAAACCTGTTGTTCAGAGCTTCGCTCTAACCAGCAGAGCCATCTGGCTGCCCCATTAAATGCTTTTTCTGCATCTTTTTTCTCCCTTTTTCAGTCTGTTGATGTGATTGACACCGATTATTCTTTGAAAGCTAAGCCAATCTTGAATTCATGGAATAAACGCCACTTGGTTATATTATCTTTTTTTTTATATGTTGTTGGGTTCAATTTGCTAAAATTTTGTTAAGAATTTTTATGTCTAAGTTCATAAGGGATACTGGTCTGTAATTTTCTTATAATGTCTTTCTAGTTTTAGTATCAGAGAAATGCCCCCATAGAGGCAGTATTTTATTCTCTTCATCTTTCTGGCAGAATTTTGTAGAATTAGTAATATTTCCTTAAATATTTGGTAAAATTCACCATTGAAGACATCTAGGCCTGGAGTTTGCGTTGTGGGAAGATTTTAAACTATAAATTCAATTTAATAGATACAGGGCTATTCAGGTTATCTATTACCTCTTCACTGAGCTTTAGCAGTTATTGTCTTTCAAAGCATTTTTCCATTTCAATTAAATTCTCAAATGTATTGGTATATACTTGTTTGTAATATTATACTAATATCCTTTTAATATCTGTAGAACCAGTAGGGATATGCCCACTCTCATTCCTGATATTATTAATTTGTGTCTTTCCCTTCTAATCAGTATGGTTAAGTGTTTATGAATTTTATTTCTCTTCTCAAAGAATCAGCTTTTGGTTTAATTAATTTTTCTCTATTTCTATATTTGATTTCAGTGATATTGCTCCTTTTATCTTTATTATTTCCTCTGTGCTTACTTTGAGTTTAATTTGGTCTATTTGTTAAGGTAGAAACTTAGGTAATTTATTTGAGACTTGTCTTCACTTCAAATATGAGCATTTAATGTTATAAATTCCCTCTAGGCAGTGCTTTGGCAGTACCCCACACGTGTGACACGTCATGTTTTCATTTTCTTTCCATTCAAAATGTTTTTTTCTAGTTTTTCCTGTCATTGTTTTCCCCTTTCTGAATCCATGGGTTATTTAGAAGTGAGTTATGGTGCAGTGAACATGGAGGTGCAGAGATCTTTTTAAGTTAGTGTTTTTGCTTTGGATAAATACCCATAAGTGGAATTGCTTGATCATATGGTAGTTTTGTTTTGAAGGTTTTTGAGGAATCTCTGTACTGTTTCCCAGAGTGGCTGCATCAATTTACATTCCCACCTAATGTGCACAAGGGTTCCCTTTTCTCCACATCCTCACCGACACTTTTTATTTCTGGTCTTTTTGATGATAGCCCTTCTAACCGGTGTAAGGTGATACCTCATTGTAGTTTTGATTTGCGTTTCCTTGATGAGTAATTATGTAGAGCATCTTTTCATGTACCTGTTGGCCATCTGTTTTGTCTTCTTTGGAAAAATGTGTATTTAGGTCTTCTGCCTATTTTAAAAATCAGATTGACTTTTTGCTATTGAGTTGTATGAATTCTTTATATATTTTGATATTCCTTATCAGATATGATTTTGCAAATATTTCTCCCATTGAATAGGTTGCTTTTTCCTTTTGTTGATAGTTTCCTTTGCTGTGCAAATCTTTTTAGTTTGATGTAGTCCCCCTTGTTTATTTTTACTTTTGCTTTTGGTGTCACGTTCCAAAATCATTAAGACCTATGTCAAGGAGCCTGTATTTTCTTCTAGGAGTTTTATGGTTTCGGGTCCTACATTTAAGTCTTTAATTAATTTTGAATTAATTTTTTGTGTGTGGTATAAGATAGTGGTCCAGTTTCATGGTTTTGCATGTGGCTGTCCAGTTTTCCCAACACCATCTATGGAAAAGACTGTCCTTTCCCACATTGTTTATTCTTGGCTCCTTTGTTTTAAGTTGGCCATACATGTATGGGTTTATTTTTGGGCTCTCTATTCTTTTCCATAGCTCTATGTGTTTGTTTTTATGCAAATACCATATTGTTTTAATGTAGTGTGAAATCAGGGAGTGTGATGCCTCCAGGTTTATTCTTCTTTCTCAAGATTGCTTTGTCTATTTGAGATCTTTTATGGTTCCATACAAATTTTAGGATTGTTTGTTCTATTTCTATGATAAATACCATTGGAATTTTGATAGGGATTGCATGGAATCTGTATATTGCTTTGGGTAGTGTGGACATTTTAACAACATTAATTCTTTCAATCTGTGAGCACAGAATATCTTTCCTTTTATTTGTGTCTTCCAATCTGTGAGCACAGAATATCTTTCCTTTTATTTGTGTCTTCCAATCCGTGAGCACAGAATATCTTTCCTTTTATTTGTGTCATCTTTCTTTGATTAATGTTATGTAGGGTTCAATATACAGGTCTTTTACCTCCTTGGTTAAATTTATTCCTAGGTATTTTATTCTTTCTGATGCAATTATAAATGGGATTTTCTTAATTTCTCCTGATAGTTCATTATTAGTGTATAGAAATGCAACAGATTTTTGTGTATTGATTTTGTCTCACAACTTTACTGAATTGATTAGTTCTAACAGTTTTTTTGATGGAGTTTTTAGGGTTTTTGTATATACAATATCATGGCATCTGCAAATAGTGAGTTTTACTTCTTTTCCAATTCAGATGCCTTTAATTTCTTTAGTTTCGTCTGATTGCTGTGGCTAGGACTTCCAATACCATGTTTAAATAAGACCAGGTCTTACAGTAATTTTTGCTCCAAAAGTCGCATTAGAGCTGATGGTCCGACTAGGGTCTTATTTTTGGGGAAATACGGTATAAGTGGATGTTGAACTTTGTCAAGTGCTTTTTTTGCATTTACTGCGGTGATTATGAGATTCCCCCATCCCTTTTATTAATGTGGTGGATCACATTGACTGATTTGCGGGTGTTGACTCACCCGTGCATCCCTGGAATGAATCCCTCTTGATCATGGTGTATGAGCCTTTTAATAATGTATTGTTGAATTTTGTTTGCTAATATTTTGTTGAGGATTTTTCCATCTGTGTTCATCAGGGATAGTGATCTCTAATTTTCTTGTGGCATCCTTGTCTGGTTTTGGTATCAGGGTAATGCTGACCTGGTAGAATGAGTTTAAGAGTTCCCTCCTGGCTACTTATATATATATTTCTTATCATCTATTTGATCAACAATTTGATTAAGATGTACCTTAGTGCGGTTTTCCTCATATTTATTATACTTGGAATTCTTTGAAATTCTTGGATTTGGGGGTTTATATTTTTCTCAAAAATTGAAAAACAGTTTTGGAGAAAAATTTGGTCATTATTTCTTTAAATACTTTTTCTATCCCCCCCTTTCCTTCTGACACTAATTACATATGTTAAGCTACTCAATATTGATTTATAGCTCATTGATGCTGTCTTTATTTTTTCTCCCCAGTCTCTTTTTCCTGTGTTTCATTTCGTATAGTTTCTGTTGCTGTGTCAAGTTCACTGATCTTTTTTCCTGCAACATCCAATGTGCTGTTCATCCCATTCACTGTATTTTTTCATCTCACAGTATTTTTAATTTCTATAATTTTGACTTAGATCTTCTTTATGTATCTTCCATTTTTCTCTCCTCAATGTGCTCATTTTTAAAACATTTTTTGACTATATTTATAATCTTTAAACATTCTTATCTGCTAATTCCATCATCTGAATCATTTTGGGATGTTTCTATTAATGGATTTTCCTCTCAATTATGGGAGATATTTTCCTGCTTCTTTACATGCCTGGTAGTTTTTGATTGGATACCAGACATTGTGAATTTTACATTGTTGGATGTTTTATATCACTTATATTGCTTTAAATATTTTTCAGTTTTGCTCTGTGACAGTTATTTGGAAATAGTTGGATTTTTTTCAAGGATTACTTTTAAGCTTTATTAGATGCTTCCAGAACATCATTTCATTTATGCCTAATTGGCTCCCACTATTGAAGCCATACCTTTCTGAGAATTCTACTTGATGCCTCATGTGCCAGGAGGTCTTTTTATTGTGGTGTTGGGAGTATGAAATACTCCTGGCCATGTCCAAGCTCGGTGGCTTGTTCAGCCTGCTCCTTTCTGCTGCTTCTTTCCTTGGCCTTGATGGTTTCTCTCGCACATGCACTAAAGACAAACTTTTTCAGCTCTCTGATGACATCTCTCTCTCTTTCTCTCTCTCTGAAATTCCCTTTTCTCTTTTACCTTTTCCCATAATTTAGGCATCTTGGCCTCACTGAACTCTGCATTCTCTTTTCCTCAATCCAAAGAAATTTCTGGGCTCTGTTTTGGATTGTCTTCTCTGCTCCATGGCCTGGAAACCCTCTACACATATTAAGTTGGGATAGTTGTAGGGTTTACTTCATTAGCTTCTCTTCTCTGTCCTGTGGTACCTGCTGTTTGTCTGAAACCTGTTTTACATATTTTGTGTTTTCACTGTTTTTTTTTTTTTTTTTTACATATTTTCATGTTGTTTTACATATTTTGTGTTTCACTGTTTAAGGTGGAAGGGTAAATATGATCCTTTTACTCCATTTTGGTCAGAAATGGGTTATCAATCCATTAATATTTAATTATTTATATGGTTGGATTTACACTGGTTATTTTGCTATGTTTTCTATTTATCCACCTGTGTTTTTGCTTCTCTATTTCTCTTTTCCTGGCTTCTTTTAATAAAATACTTTTTAGTATTTCATTTAAATTCCTCTATTGGCTTTTTTAGCTATACATTTTGCATTTTATATTTTTAAAGTATTTGCCCTTGGGATTAAAATATACATTCTTAACTTTTCACAACCTATTTAGAGTTGTTAACATTTTATCACTTCACAAAAATATAAAAACATTGCAACCATATGGGTCCATTAGCCCAACAATATATTATGTAGTTGTTGTTATAGGTATTATAGCTTCATACGTTATAAACCCCATTGTACAATGTTAAATTATACGTATATTAAAGAAATTAAGAGAAAAATCTTTTCTATTTAATCTACATATTTACCATGGCCAGTTGTGTCAGTTATCTATTTCTACATAACAAATTAGCCCATACATACCTAACTCAGTGTCTTAAAAGAACGATAAACACTTATTACTTTCCATAGTTTCTGTGAGTTAGAAATTGGAATTGTAAGCTTAGCTGGGTGATCCTGGCTTGTGGTTTCTTATGAGATTAGTCAAAATATTGGCCAGGGTTCCAGTCATTTGAAGGCTTGACCTGGAGGATCTGCTTCCAAAAACTCACTCACATTGCAAGCAATTTGATACTGGCTGTTGGCAAGAGACCTATTTCTCACCACGTGGACCTCTCCATACAGCAGCTTGAGTGTCTTCATGACATCTGACTTCTCCCAGTGTGAATGATCCAATAAGTTAAGATGGAAGTGGCATTTTTTTTGTGTAAATTGAGATATAATTCATATATAAAAATCACCCTTTTAAAGTATACAGTTCAGTGGGTTTTTAGTATATTCACAAAGTTGTGGAAACAATACTATGATCTAATCCCAGAATACTTTCATCACCACCCCCCCAAAGAAATCGTGTACCGTAACTGACACTTTACCCTTCCCATTGCTTCTGGCAACCACTAATCTCCTGTTTCGATAGATCTGCCTGTTTTTGACATTTCATATAAAGGAAATATTTCACATGGCCATTTGTGTCTAGCATCTTTTACTTATCATGGTTTCAAGGTTCATGTTGCATGTGTCAGTAGTGTATTCCTTTTTATGGCTGAGTAATATTCCATTGATGGACACTCACCATTTTATAATCCCACTAGCAATGTGTTGTTGTCTATTATTTCTGTGTGGTGGTATTCTATGATGTTTCTTTCTTTCTGTATCTTCTTTTATTACAGTATATATTTCAGTTCTGGATTCTTTTTGAGTGGTTACTCTTAAGTTTATGTAAAAGAAAGTTTGATATTTAGAGTATTCAATTTTTTTCAGCACGCTTACTTTCTCCATTCCCATATTCCGGTTCAGGCCTTTACGCTCCCCCTTTTTATGTTTTGGTTGCCACAAATTGTCCCTGTTGATGGTGGTCGAATAGCCTCCTTTAGTATTTCTTGTAGTGCAGGTCGTGTATTAGAAAATTCCCTCAGCTTCTGTATGTCTGGAAAGGTCTTTATTCCTCCTTCATATCTAAAGGATATCTTTGCTGGATATATTATTCTTGGCTCATAATTTCTCTCTTTCAATAGTTTGAATATTTGGTTCCACTCCCTCCTGGCTTGTAGAGTTTCTGCTGAAAAATCTGATGATAATCTAATGGGCTTTCCTTTGTAGGTTACCGTCTTCTTTTCCCTGGCTGCCTTGAGGATTCTTTCTTTGTCATTGATTTTAGACAGCTTCAATACAATGTGCCTTGGAGAAGGCCTGTTGGGATTGAGGTAATTAGGTGTTCTATTTGCTTCTTGGATTTGAGGATCCAGTTCTGTCCACAAGTTTGGGAAGTTCTCAATGACAATTTGTTTGAATATATTCTCTGTTCCTTCTCTCTTTCTTCTCCTTCTGGTATGCCCATTATTCTTATATTGCTCTTTCTGATGGAGTCAGAAAGTTCTTGTAGAGTTCTTTCATTTCTTTTAAGTCTCAAGTCTCTTTCTTCTTCCATCTGTGTAATCTCCAGGTTTCCATCTTCAATGTCACTGATTCTTTCCTCCATCTGGTCAACTGTATTACCTAAGCTGGTTATTTCATTCTTAATTTATTCTATTGAGTTCTTAATCTCCAGAAATTCTATTTGGTTCTTTTTAAAAATTTCAATCTCTTTCATAAAATGCTCATGTTGTTCTTTGATTGTGTTTCTGAGTTCATTAAACTGCCTTTCTGTGTTTTTTTACATCTTGTTGAGTTTTTTCAGAACTGCAATCTTGAATTCTCTGTCATTTAAGTCACATATTTCCGTATCTTTAAGTTCCTTTTCTGGAGACTTTTCACTTTCTTTCTGAGCTGTCTTGTTGCCTTGGTTATTCGTGGCAATTACTGATTTATTATTTATCTTCCTAGACATCTACAGGAGTGGCTTCTGCAACAGTTGGTTGATAGGAAGAGGTCTTTCTCTCGTTTTCCAGTACTTGTTAGTAGAATGTTTTATTTTCCCTCTGACTGCAGCCTTTTTTTCCTCTCTCACACGGTAGTGCTATGTTTTCTCTGCACTATTCCAGCTTCTCACACAATGGGGGGATTCCCTGGGAGATGGGCTTCTCCTCTGTTAATAGTTCACCCGGGTCACAGGGCGCAGTGTCCGTGTGGGTATGGGGAGAGCTTTTGATGTTCCAAAGCTCTTCCAGCTCCAGATACAGAGCCCGTATGTTTCAGCAATTCAGTTTACTCCTGCAGGGATCCGCCCAGAAAAGTGGGGCAGGGGCGGGATGAGTTGTGAGAGGTGGCCCAGAGCAATGGCGGCGACCACCACCACAGCCGGTCCTGCTTCCACAGCTCCCTCCCCTTTGCCAGAACTAGTTGGGCTGCGAATCTGTGTCTGCGGTCCACAGTTCTCAGAACAGCAAATATTTTATTCTTTTGATCTGACACTGCTACTGTTCCGCTTCTAGCACTGGGCAGGTGGGGGCGGGACGAGCTCCGGGAGGGTAGGGAGGGGACGGCTGGTCTCAGTGCCTAAAACTTCCGTTCTCTGTGGCAGTGAGGGCTTAAACTGCCGTTTTCAGGCTTCTTCCCTCAGTCTTTTCTCCGAGGTCTCTGCCGTGAGTGTTGGGTTCAGCTGTGTTATATGCTGTCCCCTCAGCCCTGTGGGCCATAAGCGGAGCCCTAGCAGTCCAAGTTCTTCCCTCTCCCGCAGCTGCGGTAGTTCCGGGAAGCAGCGAGCTCGGAGCACTGAGCTAGGTCTGCGTCCTGCGCCCGCAGGGCTCCGTCTCCTGACTTCTCCCTTCCCTCCGCCCCCGCTCACGCTTCGCCCACCTTTAGGTGAATTCAGTAGTGGGCCTCTTTGTCTTGCCTGTCTGCTGTGCAGAGTCCTTTGTGGAGTTATTGTTGTTCGATTAGTTGTAAATTCCAGGGGAGCTTTACAGAGGCTCACCTCACGCCGCCATTTTGATGACGTCTAGCAATGTGTGAGAGTTCCATTTTCTCCACATCCTTGCTAATCCTTATTATTGTCGTTTAAAAAAAATTAGTCATCCTAGTGGGTGTGAAGTGGTATCTCATTGTGGTTTTGATTTGCATTTCCCTGGTGACTAATGGTATTAAGCATGTTTTCATGTATTTATTGACTATTTACATATCTTTGGGAAAATGTCTATTCAAATCTTTTGCCTATTTAATTGAGTTATAGTTGAGTTATAAGAGTTCTTTATATGTTCATACCAAATCCTTATCAGATATATGATTTAAGAATAATTTCTCCTATTCTTTGGGCTGTCTTTTTACTTTGTTGATTGTGTCCTTTAAATCACAGATGGTTTCAATTTTGATAAAGCCTAGTTATCTATTTTTTCTGTTGTTGTTTGTGCTTTAGGTGTTACATCTAAGAAACTTTTGCATAGTCCATGGTTATGAAGATTTATGCCGATGGCAATGTCTTTTATAACCTAGTCTTGGAAATCACACACTATCACTTCATATTCTGGTGGTCACACAGATCAATGTGGCAGGGGACAATATGCAGAACATAAATATCAGGAGGGAACACTGGGGACCACTTTGAAATTACTTGACTGGTTGTCTTATTACTTCCTATAAGTCTGAATTTCCACCTGGTGTCATTTCCCTTGAACCTCAAAAACTGTTTCAGTAATTCTTGTCCTGCAGGTCTGTGGGCAATGAATCTTTTAACTATAGTTTATCTGAAAATGTCAATATTTCACCATTTTTGAAGAATGTTTTCACTGGATATAGAATTCTGTCCTGATGTGTTTTACTTTCATAGCTTTAAAGATATCATTACATTATCTTCTAATCTTTCTTTCTGATGAGAAGTTTGCAGTATTTCATACAATTGTATTTTCATTATCCTATGTCATGTGTCATTTTTATCTTGCTTGCTGCTTTCAAGATTTCCTATTTTTAGTTTCCAGCAGTTTGACTATTAAATTACCGGTGTGGTTTTCTTTGTATTTATTCTGTTTGGGGTCTGCTATGATTCTTGAACTTTTCCCAAATTTGGCCATTACTTTTTTTTTTTTTAAGTTTTTTTTCCTGCCTAATTCTTTCTCTCTCTTCATTCTGGTATTTCAATTATATATATGTTAGACTGTTTAATGTTGTCTCACATTTTTTCAATCTCCCCCCCCCCCCCATTCTTCAGATTACACGTCTACTGCTCTATTTCAGGGCTTAAAAAACTATGGACAATCCCAGGTCCAATCTGTTTATCCCCATGCATTTTCTATGGCTGCTTTCACACTGTAATGGCAGAGATGAATGTAATGGAGACCATAGACCCATAAAGACTGATCCTTTACAGAAAAGACTTATAAACCCTGCTTTTTTTTCCCCTTAAGATTTTATTGGGGAAGGGGAACAGGACTTTATTGGGGAACAGTGTGTACTTCCAGGATTTTTTTTTTCCCAAATCAAGTTGTTGTCCTTTCAGTCTTAGTTGTGGAGGGCACAGCTCAGCTCCAGGTCCAGTTGCTGTTGCTAGTTGCAGGGGGCACAGCCCACCATCCCTTGCGGGAGTCGAACAGGCAACCTTGTGGTTGAGAGGACGCACTCCAACCAACTGAGCCATTCGGGAGCTCAGCGGCAGCTCAGCTCAAGGTGCCGTGTTCAATTTTAGTTGCAGGGGGCGCTGCCCACCATCCTTTGTGGGACTGGAGGAATTGAACTAGCAACCTTGTGGTTGAGAGCCCACTGGCCCATGTGGGAATCGAACTGGCAACCTTTGAAGTTAGGAGCATGGAGCTCTAACCACATGAGCCACCGGGCCGGCCCTAAACCCTGCTTTTTCAAGCTTCATCATTCATCTTCAATGTGCTATTAATCCCATCAACTTAATTTACTTCAGGTATTATGTATTTTTCAGTTCTAGAATGTTTATTTGGTTCTTTTTGTTAATATTTCTGTGCTGACAATTTTTTTAAAAAATTTTTATTGGGGAATATTGGGGAACAGTATGTTTTTTCCAGGACCCATCAGCTCCATGTCAAGTTGTTTTCAATCTAGTTGTGGAGGGTGCGGCTCACTGGCCCATGTGGGAATCGAACTGGCGACCTTGGTTGTTATGAGCACTGCGCTCCAACCACTAAGCCAACTGGCCACCTGACAATTCTTATTTGTTCATTCATTATAAGCATTTTTCCTTTACATTCTTGGATATGGTTATAATAGTTGCTTTAAAAATCTTGAATTCTAACATCTGGGTCATTTCAAAGTCAGTTTCCATTAATTGCCTTTTCTTTTGAGTATGGATCACATTTTATTTTTTATATGTATAGTAATTTTGAAGTATACCTGGATATTATGAATAATACATTGTAAAAACCCTGAAGAATTTTTTAAAAGCAAGCAGTTAATTTGGCTGAACTCAGACTTAAAACAATGAATTCCCTGTGGTGGGCGGTAGCTGAAATTTCTCTTTAGTTCTTTTAAATGGCTGGAGTCTGCCGTCTGAGTGTGTATTCAGGGATCACGGATTTGGGCAGGCTTATACACAGAAGGTGGAGCCCCCCCCCCCCCCCCCATCTCCTTTCTGGGATTTATTCCTTCACTTTTTAGGTGCTAGGGTCATTCTGAACCCTTTCCTTTGGTTACTGAAGCCAGTATGATTGCAGGTTTCTGTCAGTTTTAAGTATGTCATATGGTGCCAAATGGGGCCTGTCCTCAGGCAAAAAACTGTGACTAGGGACACCCAGTGCCATTCCCTTCCATCAGCTCCCCTCGTTTCTCCCCAGTTTGGCTGCTCTTTCAAAATAGTTGTTTTCTGTATTTAGTTGAGAATTTATAGTAGGCATTTGTGGGAGGGTTGGCGAATAGGAGTTCCTCTACCATTAGCAGAAGAACCCTCTCCAATGCTTTTCAAAAAGCTACTTCATCTATATTTTAAAAAGTTATTTTTAGCAGGATTGGTTTG
Source organism: Rhinolophus sinicus (assembly GCF_036562045.2). Taxonomy (NCBI): domain Eukaryota; kingdom Metazoa; phylum Chordata; class Mammalia; order Chiroptera; family Rhinolophidae; genus Rhinolophus; species Rhinolophus sinicus. The sequence goes on along the minus strand of NC_133765.1, from coordinate 26,301,126 downwards.
ATTTACAGCCCACCATTACTGGAGCTCAGGACAGCAGTTGACAGTTGTTTTCATGGTTTGTTGTTTTAATGACAGCAGTGGGGGACGTGATCATTTTAATATTGAAAGCTGGTTGCTTTGAATTCCTCGGAGGGATTGTTCGGTCCTGGCTTGCTAGGAGGCGTGTGTCCTGGTCCCTCCGTCCTAATCAGTGTGAGGCAGTGTCCTGTTAGTGGGAAGTCCGCGTTGCTGCAGCATTACTGGGAGGAAGGTCTCTGCACGACCTCTCTGGGCCAGCACAGGGTGCAGGCAGCCAAACTCCAGCTCTTCCCTGCCTCTTAATAGGGTTGGTAACCCCCCACTTCCAAGGACGTTTACAGTCTATCCCTGTTGACAAGAACTCCCTCACTTTTGATGAAGCCAAACAAGTCATGTCTACAAAACCTGGGTGTGATTACCTGGACAAGGAGCTCAGGCTCTAGAGGCAGGAAGACTTGAACCAACTTAGCTGACCTTGAAACTTTGTTTTCTGGTCTATAAAATGGGGTGATAAAATCTGCCCTGCCTGTATCATGTCATGAGGTTTTACGAAAAATCTGAAATGACGGACCACCATTTTGGCCCACAAGGTGGAATATACAGCCAGACTGCAAGTATCTTGATTTGCTATGGGCAGTGGCTGGATTTAAAATGTTCTGGCGCTAGTAGGGATCGATCCGTCCTGGAGTGTTTAATGCCTTACCTGTGTTTTCTGAGGCTGAGCTCTATCTGCTATTCTGTAATGGGAGAAAGTACAATGTTTAAGGGCATCGGCCTGTGTTCAGAGCTTATTCTCCCACCTACCGGTTGGTGATCTCAGGGGCTTGTGAGTTCTTCTGTAAAACTGGTGACGGTGTAGCACCTCCCTTGAAGGACTCTTGTGAGGGGTTACTGATGTCTGGCTATCATTTGCTGAGGCTCTGCGTCCAGGTTCCCCATGTTTGATGTGACTCCCTGTCCTAGCCGTCTAAGCTCTCTGTGGATCCTGGTTCCGTTCCTTCTCCTGGCTTCATGTCCTCCTCCAGTCTGCTAAGCGTGGCCGTCATGTCCTCAGCCACATTATCGAGAGGGTCACGCTGAGGACAAAGGCCAGGGCCACCCGTCCCACTTACTACCAGCCCATTTCTCTGCTCATCTGGACAGGGTCACTCAAGCAGTGATTCAGCTACTTCATCAGTGACACCGCGGCCCTCGTTTCCCCCTTGGCCCAGCGAATGGAGAATCTTGGAACTCTGTGCTCTCTGCTCTTGCCCTTTGCCTGGTCTGGCTCCTGTCCCTCTCCTGTCTGGGGACTGAGCGGGCCAAGTAGCTTAAATGACATGGCTCTTTATTTAAAAATAGGCTGGGAGTTTGGCCCATCGAGTCTTTTGATCCAAGAGACTGGACAATAAAATAGGCCCTCAAATGACTGACAGGGTAGCTTCGCAGTGTACAGTTACCCTTTCCCTCAAAACAAGCAGCAGAGCTCTAAAGTACGCTGAAGTAAAAGAGGGCAGAGGTAGTAACATCATGGAAAAAAAAATCTAAAAGTATAGGAAAAAATGCCATCGTTTGTTTTGCAGAATCGGGTTAGAGGTTGATACTTTGGCGTTAAGCAACCAAAATGTTAAGTATCCATTAGGTGGAAGCTATTCCAGTTGAGTAACCTCAAGAGCCAGTTCAGGGCCTCTTGTAGGCCCGTGTGCCCTGTACTGGGGACACTTCATGCTTCTGTTATGAGCATTCTGCTCAGTGTGGGTTGCAAAACCGCCTTACTTGGCCGAAGTTGACCTGTTAAGAAAGACTCCAAGAAGCCCCTAAGGGCTCTGGGAGGTCACCACGGTGAGGCACCCTGGCTGGGCCTCCCTCAGAGGAACTGTGGCAGTGGAGGGGCTGCCCAGACATCCTCGGACACACAGACGTGGGGAACCTCTACATGGACTTCCCCATCACCCCCCCTTTGTAGCAAGTCCGTCAGCATGTAGAGGAAAATGTCAGGACGCGGGACTGGTCTAGGCTTATGGTAAAGAGCCTGCTCTCTCTGCAGAAGCCACTTGGTGTGAGAGCCTAGACTAGGATTAAAGTGTCAACACACCTGTCACCCCTCCAAGATGGAAAGCTAAGCAGTTTCCTCAGTGATCAAGAGACACTAGGTCGTTTGAATAATGCCAAGTGTATATATCTGTTTAAATCAGATTATTTTAATTGTATTCTAACACCATGAAGACTGGTAAATAGTATATGGAGTACATGAAAACTCAATAGAACAGCATAGTACCTAATATTCATTTAATATTTTATATAAGGCACCATTATCCCCATTCCAGATTAAGCAGCAGGCTCAGAGGGGCCCTGTCACTGACCGAAGGTCACACGTGGCTATGTGAGGGGTAAGTGCTGACAGGTACCTTCTCACACGTGATGGGAGTCATTTTCCTACCTCTCTCTGTTGAGACCCTGTACATTCCCCATGGCTTTAAATACCATTTCTATGCCCAAGACTTCCATTTCGTTTCCTCTTAGTTTTAGCTGCTCTACTGGCTAAGACAGAAGTCTTCTCCTTTCCTATCTTTCTCAGTTTTGGCAATTCATTGTTCTGGTTAAAAGCCGTGCAGTGTCTTCATCCCCACCTTCTGCATCCAATGTGGCAGCAAGTTCTGTCACTTTTTCCCATGCCCTGGCCCAGGCCACCTCTCACCTGCAGGACCCCATCAGCAAGGGAGGGTCTGTTGGATAAACAGCTCAGAGACCATGGTGAGAGCTGGATGGCAGCAGGGAGACCCACTAAGTGACATCCAGTGGCAGTTGGGGACCAGGGCAGTGGAAGGTGGTGGTGGTGGCAAAGGGTGTTTCTCCATCTACAGAGCTTCTGGGTGGGCCAGGGCTCCTGGCCCCACCTGCTGACAGCCTTGGGGAGAGCACTGTGTTTCTACCACCTTCAAGCTGGCAATGACCATGACTCATCCTGAAAATGCTATCGCCTTAGAGGCCAGGGTTGTACTTCCCTGGACGAGCAAGTCCTCAACTTCTTTTGAAATCAAGTTTCTGCTTCAACTATGAAGGCTGGAACTTAGGTGCACATGGTACACCCCAGAAAATCCAGGGGGCCGAGCGAGCTGTCATCAGAAGGCTGATGGGTTGCTTGCTGAAGCAAGTCTGTGGGCAAAGCAGAGGAATTGGCACCCAGAGTCTGAGGCTAGAATGCTGGCAAGTGGCCACCTTGCTGCCCTCTCTCCATCGCTCTGTTTTCTGGACACCCACTTCCCATCTTGCATTCCTCACAAGGCAGAAGCCCACGGCCCACAGCTTGGCAGATTTCCCGACTCCCAGTCTCAAGTCTTGTTTCCTTTCCCTAACTGCTTCCCATCCCTTTGTCTTCATGGGTCAGGGGAAGAATCCCAGGACGCGGTGGGGGCTGCAGCAAGCTCTCAGGTGTGTCTGTTTCAGGAACCCTCAGGCCTCCGGCCTCCTGCAGTGGCAACTTTTACAGATTCTACCCAACAGGGGACAGACTTCTTAGAACTTAAGAAACTGACTAGGAAAAATCCAAATGAAAGGAACCATGAACTAAGGCTGAGTGTGCAGCATGAGCTTGTAAAACTCGAGTGTCTGAGAGCTCGACAGCACACTGCCGTGTGAGCGCCGCTAGAAAGAGCCTGCTAGCTCTGACTTCCGAACCATGTCAGGAGATCAGTGTGCCTGGGGCTTCTTTCAGTTGTTAGCTGTGCATCTGATCAAGTGCTGGCCCGTGCTGTTCTGGAGCACCGGGCGTCTCCTGTAGCAACGGTCCTGGGAAAAGGAGCCTTTGTGACCCTGCTTTCCACCTTCTCCTAGTCAGACGCACCTGTCCTGAGAAACTGCTCCCAGCTCTGCGACTTACAGCAAGGCCCAGAGTCGTACACAGGAAGCTCTGGATGGCACTCTCGAGCTCAGTGCTTCGTCGCTGAATAACACGGTGTGTGGGGACAACTGCCACCTGACTCTCCCCACGTCGAGGTGCTGAAGCACCCCCTGCATTAGATCACTAGAGCAGGGGTCAGGATAGCTGATTTTGTTCCCTGGAGCACCCAGTTCAAGCTGAAACATGACTGACTTAACCTCAAATGGATGGGAAAGGACTTTGAATTTCACAGGAAAGGTTGAGGAGAAAATAAATTATGGCTGATAGTCAAAAGAAATGGGAAATGTGCCGTTCTGGGAGAGGCTCCACACACGAGGAGGAGTCATGCAACTAGAAAGCATCTATAAATTGCATAGAAATGGAAATTTCCAGATTAAAAATGCTCTTACCTGGTGTGTCCATCCCGGAAGAGAGAAAAGGCCCAAGTTCCATTACCAGACTTGCAGCACTTCAGACGCTTGTGCCAAGGTGTCTTGGGAGCCACTGTTCTGGAAGTGAGTTCACTGTTGGAAACTGCCTAAGAAAGGTGACTTCGTGAAGGGACAGGTTGTCCAGGCCAGGATGTGTGGGAAGACCAGGAGGATGGGCGGGTTTCCTTCAGAGCCTGTACTGTGTGCCCTGCTTCTATGGAGGAGAAATGCAGCTGCCATTCTTGACGAGTATACTGCATGTATATACAAAAATGCTACATTCCGAGGCTCTGATGTAAATGTTAGGCTTTACAAAACACGTGTCCACATACAACACGAGCTGGCTGGCAGTGACCGCAGAGCTGCTATGCAGACAAAGTAGATTCTATTTTTAACACTTCATTGGCAAACCAGAACTCGCTTCCCTCCACCTGTACAGAGAACCAGTCCTTTTGTTTGTCACGTGGCTACCATAACTTACCTGTTTAACCAAGGCCTGTGCTGGCAGGCTATAAAGGCAATTCAGATAGTAGCTTCCACCCCCGCCCCCACAAAGGCCCCCAGTTCCAGCTCGGACTGTTCCTACACAGGGAGGTGTGTAGCTGTCTAACCAAGAAAAGGCATCAACTGTAGTAATAATAATGGAACATGCTGGGCTTTGGATAAACTTCGCTGTCCTATCTTCATTCGCTCAGATTAGAAAGAAGAAAGTCACTATGAATAAGTGAGTTTCAACACGCAGTATCTGGGGGCAGAAGAACATCAGACTAGTAATGACGGGGGTCTGTGCTGGAACTTTGTAAACCGTGCCTTGCCTAATGCAAAAGACTTCTTAGGAAAAAAAACCCCCAAACTCGGGATACCCGAGAAACCAGAAAAAATAAGATGAGGACAGTATATCAGGCAGAGGGAAAGGGAGATTATAAGGAGAAAATGAAAGTATGGGCTTTAATTGCAGTCTCTCCCACCCCCGATCAAAACAGCACTACTTCCAGAACAGGGGAGATTCTAGTGCGTCTGCTGTGGTTAATTTAAAACAAAAGGAGTATTTGCAGTTCCTCCACCAAAGTTTTAAGGGCTTTGAAGGCTAGGAACTGGAATCCAAATTACATTCAGGAGTCTTGTGGGGGTATTTTTCCATCTAAATAAATGAGCACAGAAGTGAGGATCACAAAAAACCACATTCCTTCTGTCTGGAGTTTAGTTTTTTTTTTTTTTTTTTTTTTTTAATATGAAAAGAATTAAAATGCCCCCTGCCAGGATAATATTTCTAACCATTACTGGCACTCGCCCTTAACCAAGTCATTCTGGAAGACGCCCCCACCCCCACCCCACCCCCTGATTAGTCACCAGCACCCTGGAGGGCTCAGAAAGCAGCACTGATAAGCAGTGAGTAGTGAATGTATGTTCGGTCTTCACCAGATCCAGAGGCTGTTGTGAGTGCTGTGACCAGAAGCTTCAGTTCTTCCGCGCTTCTAGGACTGACCCAGAGCTGGAGATAGACAGGGTCTTGCCATCAGTCTTCTGGAACAGGTAGAGCAGGTAGGTACTAACAACTAAAAGTTAAGATGAGGTGACAAAGGCTACAAAGCAGTCATTTATTAAAAAAACAACAACAAAACAACAAAAAACAAAACAGCCCTCAGCAGGATTCGAAGACAACAGAGGAATGCACCATCCTGACCGCTTCACACTCCCGACAACGCGAGGACAACCGACGTGCACCGCCTGTGAGCTCTATCCACTGTGCCTTCAAGCAACGGGAACCACAGCACACCAGTTCATTACACAGGTCAAGCCAGAGGCAGGTCACCTGCAGACGGGAGAAACCAGGACACGGGCCCTTCTCCAACCTCTGCTGTCAGGAATGCAGGCCAATTCCAGGTTTCTCTCTGCCTCGGAACAATGGGCGATTTCTTACCAGGCGGGGGCTGCTTGGACAAAGGCAAGTGGACACACTCCCACTAGTAACCACCAGAACGCTGGCTCTCCAGCCAAGACCACAACACACGGTCAGATTCCAAGGGGACAGAGCAGCTTGCTCTTTCTACAATTCCTGGAACGTAGGGCGCATCTCAAAGGGGCACGTGACATATGTCCCCAATACCCAGTTGTCACCACAGGTAAACCAAGACTATAATCACAACAGCAAGGACAGAATTGTGTTGTTTTTTCCTTTTTTTTCTTAAAGGAGTGAGGGCATGGAAAATACAGCACACCAATGAAACAAAATGCCAAAAAAAAAAAAAAAATACAAAACAATAGAAAATAGAAAAATGTATTTACAAGTAGTACATTACTATGATCAGAAAGCACAAAGACACCTGCTGCTATAATACATGCATTGATTCAAGAAGAAAGTACTAAAAGCCCTGCAAGGGAGAAGCCTGTGAGAACAAATAAAGGGCCAAAAAGTTTTACCTTTTCATCCCTAATTGGCTACACTGATCAAAACCAAATGTCCTAAAGTCCATGAGTATATCAGTACAAATACTATACTGGTTTTAACTGCACGTTCAGTTGTGGAGGGAAGGACAGCAGCTTATCCATATACAAGAAAGCCAGAGTCAACGGCTCTACATGCTAACAATTACAGCAAGGCCCTGTCTGCTACACGGCATGATCTTAGCGGGTTTTAATTTCTGTTTATTCATATAGATCTATGTGCGTGTGTGTATGTATAAAAACCGTGCCCTCATTCACTGCCAACACAACATCTGGGTGGACATGAACAACAATTCTTATGTGTATGTTGTAAGCAGTCACTCAATGTCTGTGGATTGAATAAGTCACTTCACACCACAGAAAATATTTAATAAATCCAAAAAAAGGAAAGAAGGATATAACGACAGAAGAGCTTCTGTCTCAGTTCTCTGAAACTGAGTCCTCCATAGGAAACTGGTCCCAAAGTTCTTGAGGGTTCACTGAAGGAACTTCGATTTGCTAACATTTTTCACCCTTTTAGTGTTCAAAAGGTATAGAACAACTCCTTGCCGTTGTCAGTTTGAAACAGTCACCTCTCCATCCCCCACAGGTAACAGTCTGGTGCAGATCCGTAAAAACAGGGGAGGAAGGAGCGCTGGGGAGGGCCTGCCACTTCAGGAGGGGCTCCACCTCTACAACGGCAGGAAGAGAAGGAACCAAGCTCGGTTCCAGCACCTCGCTCCTGCAAACAAGCTCCCTGCAAATGCAAAATCCAATCACACGTCAGTTCCTTAAACAGGTACATCTCCGTGTACCAGGCCAACTCTAAGATGAAACAAAACCACTCGTTGACAGAAAAGGACTAAGATGGCCATTCTGGTCACTCTCTGTGATCCATCATACTTCCAGGAATCGGGAGCTGCTGGACTTGGAGTGGAATGGCTCAGACCACATCCGCCGTAGGTCACCCTGGGAAAAAGGAACTTTACTAAGTTACAACAGGTATTGACAAGTCCTTTCTTATACTTGATCTCAGATTGCTTCGGTGGACAGTCAAAGAGTATTCAAATTTTACTCACTGAAAAGTAACCCACCATTCTCTGAAGACCTCATTAGAAGAGCTCTTAGGCTCCCCGAGCAGAGGGCTTTTAACATCTCTATCCTGGTGTAAGTTCTATCACTTATGAATCAGATGATCTAGCAAATCAACCTGTGTCTGTTTCCTTATCTGTAAATGGGGATGATAGCAATCTTGTGAACAAGATAATGCTCTAAGTCTATAGTTTTATCATTTTCTATTTCCAAACTATTATTTTTAGATTCCACATTGTCTTTCTTTGACTTATTTCACTCAACATAATACCCTCTAGGTCCATCCATGTTGGTGCAAACGGCAAGATTTCTTTTTTTATTGTGGAGTAATATCCTGTGTGTGTGTGTGTGTACTACTTGTTTATCCATTCATCTATTGATGGACACCGAGGCTGCTTCCCTATCTTGGCTATTACTAGTAATGCTGCAATGAACATAGGGGTGCATTTATATCTTTTAAAATTAGTGTTTTTGTTTTCCTCGGATAAAAACCCAGAAGTGGAATTGTTAAGTCATATGGCAGCTCTATTTTTAATTTTTTGAGGAATCTCCGTACTGTTTTCCATAGTGGCTGCACTAATTTCCATTTCTGCCAACAATGCAGGAGGGTTCCCTTTTCTCCACATCCTCGCCAGCACTTGTTTGTTGATTTACTGATGATAGCCGTTCTGACAGGTGTGAGGTGATACCTCATTGTGGTTTTAATTTGCATTTCTCTGATGATTTAGTGACATTAAGCATCTTTTCATGTAATGTCTATTCATGTCCTCTGCTCATTTCTTAATTGGGTTTTTTTTTAAGTGTTGTATGAGTTCTTTATATATTATGGATATTAACCCATCAGATGTATCACTGGTGAATATCTTTTCTCATTCAGTAGGTTGTCTTTTCGTTTTGTTGATGGTTTCCTTTGCTGTACAAAAACTTTTTAGTTTGGTGTCGTTCCATTTGCTTTTTTCTTTTGTTTCCCTTGCTCGAGGTGATATACCAAAAAAAGATATTGCCAAAGAGTTTACTGCTTATGTTTCTTCTAGGTGTTCTGTGGTTTCAAGTCTAACATTTTCATTGTTAGTAATTGGTCTGTTTAGATTTTATATTTCTTCCTGGTTTAATCTCAGAAGGTTATATACTTCTAAAAATTTATCCATCTCTTTTAGATTGTTGAATTTGTTCACATATAATTGTTCATAGTATTCTTTAACGATTCTTTGTATTTCTGTGGTGTCAGTTGTAACTTCTCTTTCATTTATGATTTTATTTGGGCTTTCTATTTTTCTGGATAAATTTGGCTAGTTTCATCTATTTTATTTGTCTTTTCCAAGCAGCAGCTCTTGGTTTTATTGAACTTTTCTACTGTTTTTTTTAAATTTCTATTTCATTTATTTCCACTCTGATCTTAATAATTTCCTGCCTGTTACTTACGTGGGGCTTTGTCTGTTCTTCTTTTTCTGATTCCTTTAGGTGTAGAGTTCGATTATTTGAGATTTTTTTTCATTTCCTGAAGTAGGTCTGTATAGCTATGAATTTCCCTCTTAGAACTCCTTTTGTTGTATCCCATAAATTTGAAAAGTTGTTTTGATTTTCCTTAGTTTCAAGATTGTTTCTGTAGTTGATGTCTAGTTTCACGCCACTGGTCAGAAAAGATACTTATTATTTCAATCTTCTTGTATTGAGGCCTAATATGTGATCTATCCTGGAGAAACTTACATGTACACGTGAAAAAAATGTGTATTTTGCAGTTTTTGGATGAAATGTCCTATAAATATCTAGTAAATTGATTTTGTGTAATGTGACATTTAAGGCATAGTAATGTGACATTATTTACTAATTTTCTGTCTGGATGACCTATCCATTGATGCAAGTAGGGTATTAAAATCCCCTATTATTGTATTACTATGGATTTCTCCCTTTATATCCATTAATAATTGCTTTATATATTTAGGTGATCCTATGTTGGGTGCACAGATATTTACAACTGTTTTATCCTCTTCTTGGATATAACTACTTTATAATTATGTAATGGCCTTTTTAAAAAATATTTCTTGTTTTATTAAAGTATTGCTATTCCAGTTTTCGTTACTATTTGCATGGAATATCTTTTTCCATCCCTTCACTTCCTGTCTGTATGTTTCTTTCCATTTGAAGTGAGTCTCTTGCAAGCAGCATATAGATGTCACATTTTTAAATCCATTCAGCCACCATATCTTTTTATGGCAGCATTTAATCCATTCACATTTAAAATAATTAAAATTTAGTAAATACGTACTTATTGCCATTTTGTTAATTGTTTTTATAACTGTCCTCTGTTCCTTTCTTCTCTTGGTCTCTTCCCTTGCTGTTTGTCTTTAGGTTCCTTTCTCTGTGTGTCTTTTGTAGGTTTTTGTTTTGTGGTTACGAGGTTTATGTATACCATTCTCTATATAAAGCAGTCTACTTTTTTTTCCCCCCAGTCTGAGCTCGAGAATGTTAACAGTGGCTTTATTAGGTGAACGCTTGAAAGTAGTCAACATTGAATTCAATTTACTTCATGTTAACATTTGCAAATACATTATTAGCAACTCTTACATATTCTAAATCAACCGACTTGAAGTACAGAAGGCTTGCTCTCAAGTCACTCTTCTGAGGTAACGTGAAGCCTGCAGGAGGCTGGGTGGGTCGGGTCCCTAGCCCACAATCACTAGGTCATCACTGGTGAACTCATAGGTGGGAACTTCAAGGTTGAGGGGCGCAGGCCCCTTCCTGATCCTGCCCGACGCATCATAGTGGGAGCCATGGCAAGGGCAGTAATAACCACCAAAAGGCTACTTTTAAGCTGATAGGTATTTAAGTTCGAATATATTCAATAAGGACTACATTTTTATTCCCCTCTCCATGCTTTATGTTCTTGATGTCATATTTTAGATATTTTTGTGTTGTGCACCGCCTACTTATTGTAATTTGAGTTAGTTTTTTAACCTTTGTAGTAGCTTTTTAAATGTCTGATTTGCTGTTATTTATTGAATATTTGGCTTTACCTATGAGGTGGTTTTCCCCTTTGTTATATTTTATTTCTGGTTATGTCCTTTCCTTTTTTACTTAAAGAAGATCATTTAACATTTCTTTGTAAAGCTGGTTTAATGGTGATGAAGTCCTTTATTTTTATTTTTTACTTGTCTGGGATATTTTGTTATATCTTCTTCAATTCTGAATGATAGCCTTGCTGGGTAAATTATTCTAGGTTGTAGGTTCCTTTCTCTTAGTACTTTAAAGATGTCCTGCTACTTCCTTCTGGCCTGTACAGTTGCTGATGGGAAATCAGCTGATAGCCTTATAGGGTTTATTTTGTATGTGACTTGTTTTTCTCATGCTTCCTTCAAGATTGTCTCTTTAACTTTTGCCATTTTAACTACAAAATGTCTTGGTGTTGGTCTCTGGGTTCATCTTGTTTGGAAATCTCTGCTTCCTGGACCTGGATGTGTTTCCTTTCCAGGTTAGGAAGATTTCCAGTCTTTATTTCCTTAAATAAAGTTTCTATTCCTCTCTCTCTTCTCCTTCTGAGAGCCTATAAATGCAAATATTTGAGCACTTGATGTTATCCCAGACGTCCCTTAAACTCATTTTTCAAAATACTTTTTCTGCTGATTTCTACTAGTCGGTCTTCTCGGTCACTGATCTGTTCTTCTGTTAGCTAATCTGCTACTGATTCCTTCTAATGTGTTTTCTGAGTTATTGTATTCTTCAGTTCTGCTTGGTTCTAACTCTGTGTTGAAGTGCTAAATTCCACTATTCCACTCCCAAGGTTGGTGAGGATTCCTATGACCATTTCTCTGACTTCTTTATCAGGCAGACTACTGATCTCTGTTTGCATAAGTCCTCCCCCCCACCCCCCAGGGTTTTTTCTTGTTCCTTCATTTGAAAGATATTCTTCTCTTTTCATTTTGTTTGGCTGCCCATATTTGTTTATATGAATTAGACAAAACATGTTTCTTCAAGTACTGGAGAAGTGGCTTTATGTTGAAGCAGGCTCTGTGTGGACTGTGTACTCAGCGAGGTTTTGGCAGGCCGGTAGGAGCCGAGGGGGTGCTTAAGGCATCCAGGGCGCTGGCCTACTGAGCCAGAGCAACTCCAGGTGTGTGTAATAATACTGTTGATCCTGCCTGCTCCCTTTGTTCAGGCAGAAATGGGCTCAGGAGATGTGTCTGAGACCTTGCAGGCAGGCCAGAGCCCCCACCCTACGGAGGTGGAGGAGGATGTAAACAATGGCACTCACCAGCCCCTCCAACCCCAGAGAACTCCCATGGCTCTCCAGTCTTCTCTGTGTAGTTTCTCTCTGGTTTGCACCCAAAGTGTTCCCATATAGAAGAGACCTCCATGCAGGCTTATGCGCTGGGCAGTTTTGGGAAGCTGCTTGGAGCCAAGCATTCAAAGAGCTGTTAGGTGGCAACAGGGTGCTGCTTTCAAGGGGAGCAGGAAGTCTCTGCAACTGGGCTCTAGGGATTTCAGTTAATTATCCATGAGCAGGTGGTGTAGTAGTCTAACTCATTAGTACTTGCTGCCCATGGCTGCAAGAATCTGGTAGAGGTTACTAACATCAAGTTAGTAAAACAAAAGAACAAACCCCTACTGTCAAGTTCAAGAGCTCAGGGGCTTAAGCAGAAATACTTCTAGCAAGGAGAATACGTACCTAAGTCTAGGATCAATGCTAAGTTATTACTTTCACAGGTTTACAAGTGCTTCTCTCACCTTTAAATAGGCCATCGTGAGGAGTGGCAATAAGGTAAATGGCACCAAATAGAGAAGGGCAGGCTGGGCTGCTCGGTGAATGCGAGATGCCACGGTAGCAGTGAGGAGACCTGTGAGAGAGAAGCATCCGTGAGTTAACTCCCTGGGGCCAGCCCTGAGCGAGGAGGACCTCTGGTACCTGGATGCGTCTTGGCAAGCTTGAAATTATACAGCTCTAATGTGACATCTTCCACCCAATGGTTAGGGTGTGAAATGCCCAGATCCAACACCACAGCTTAAGAAAACCTAGAATTCCAAGGACCCGTGATTGGCCCACGTTCCATTCCGTGCTCAGGTTCCAGCCCTCTGTGTGCCTGGTCTCCCTCTGTCTCCTGTGGTATGTGATGTTAGACTTGGAGGCAAAAGACCTGGGTTCAAGTTCCAACTGTGCTACTTATGAGCTACGTCATCTTGGTTGAGCCTTTCACCTCTCCGAGCCTCAGCCTCCTTACCTGTCTGATGGGGATGACACCCTTTGCCTGTCCCTCTCAGAGTTTTTGAACTGAAATGAACCCAAGAATAGGGAAGTGCTATGGAATTGGTGAAGTGCTGCTGTTAAGTAGGAGGCACGGGTGAGAGAGGTGCTCCCTTCCACTCACTTTTCTGTAGCTGCAGGTGCAGATAGGTGACCGCTATTCCTAAACCATTACAATGGTCTCTTCCTGTCGGCCTGTGACCGAGTGGCTAGAGTGAAAACAGCCTAGGGAGAGTCTGAGGTGACAGAATAAATGAAGGGAAATATGTTTAATAAAGGAGGAAATAAGCCTGACATTCATTAGACTCAAGCTAAAGATTTAATAAGCACACAGAGTGCCCCCACAATTGCTGAGTGGGAGGTGTTCTTGACTTTGAGGCCTAACCTGTTCTTACTACAGTGTTTGTTCTTTAGTCGTATTGGTAGACATGGAGCTGTGCTGGCCAGTATCCAGAGCATCCATCATATCAGGGGTTTGTGGGTTTTTTCTTTGTGGTTGTAATAGCCAACCACTTACTGCTCTCCTCCCTGCCAGCGTCTGCAGCTAGGAGACCCGATTTAATTCCAGGGGTGGGGGGCAGCCAGGGTAGGGATCACACAGCTCTGTTCTCTTACCTACGAAGTATCCAATGAGGGTGCAGTGGAAGTAGGAGACCTTCTGCATGCGTCCAGAGATGTTGGCGGGTCCAGAGGCACCACAGGAGTCACCATTGGCTTGTTTTTTGTAGTTGTCATAACGAAGGACAAAGCACAACAGGAGTCCGGGCATCACAATGTCTCCAATGCCCAACATAGAGAAGTGACTGCCAGTGGAGCTGGAACACAGTGTCACGTGTCAGGGATGCCACACTCTACAATCCCATTTCTCCTCCTCCCGGGCAAAGCCTGTCAGCTTTTTAGGGAGTCAAAGAACTTATCTGAATGGTAGATGGAAATGTCTACTGGTTGAACAGCACTAGTTTTTAGGAGGTGAGAGACTGAAAGCCCCAGGAGTACCAGCACTAGAGGTCTTGCACCCGCATCGACCCCTCAGTGCTTCAGCAGAGCACCTCACAGGTGACTGCCCATGATCTGCTTAAGCACTGCCATCTCACTGTTTGTCACACATTCACTGCTGAGACTTCAAATAAGCACCTGACTACTACCAGACATGGGAGATTAAACAGCACATTAATTTTTCCAACATTGTATTAACAGGAACTGTATAATTTTAGCATTAGGACATATTTTTACAAATGTCTTAGACATAAAAACATCCCGAATTTCCTGTTAATTCCCTCCAGCCAACTTTGAAATATGGTAATAGTAGTAACATATGGTTGTTTGATAACACCGATCAATAAAAAGCAGCACCTGTATCACTTAGTGATAAATCTTTGCAAGTTAAGTCAATATTCTCTTCCTCATTTGTAAGATGGAGATGCTGACTCATAACCCTTTTGCAGTCTAGGGTTAGAATGCCGATGAGAAACAGATTAATCAGGAACAGGAAGGTAGTGTGTTCACAGTCATAAGACGAGGCCCGCCCTGCCGCCCAGCCTACCTCGGGAAGACCAGCTTTCCAGGCAGAGACAGGCGAGGAACATCACGCCCAACATTGGGCCCCAGGTGGAGTTTCCGGGAAAGAACATCAAGGGGATTGTCAGCCGGCTGCGTGGCCACCTTCACCATAACGTTGCTGTTGAAGATGTAGGCAGAAAAAAACACCTGCCAAGTGGAAAGTCACTTTTATCAGATGGAGCTGGAAGCAACCTGATTTCAGCATTGGCCCTCTTTGTTCTTAAGAGCAGAGTCTCAGAATACTGCAACATCAAGCTTGTCTGACTGCATGCTTTGAGGAGAAAGGAAATCTTTGCTCCCGGGACAGGGAACCTTATCTGCCTGCTCCGTCTTCCGCCCTAGCAGTCACCACATACAAGCTACTGTAACACCTCTGAAGAAACAAAGGCTCAGACGGCTAGCCGCCTGCTCACCTTTAATACCTACCGTTCAGACTGGAGGGAGTGGTCTCAGACGGGAGGTACTCCAGCCAGCCAGATTTTGGATACTTAGACAATTCAACCCAAAGGACAGCAGGGCATTAGGGAAAACAGTCACTTACCCAAAAGACATCATAGATTAGAAGCCCTGAGAGAAGCAAGCAGGAGACCTTGAGGCTGGGCAGGCGGACGAAGGCGATCATGGCGACACAGAGTCCCATGGCTAGAGCTGCGGAGGAGACAGCGGTCAGAACAGGCTCATCCTCTGTACAGCTATGTAGCCTACAAACCTAACAAAGGTGTGAGTCCCCTCAAACATCAGGCAGCCCTAAGTCCCAGTCTAAGACATTTACGCTCATTTTAACCTGCTGGTATTAGGGAAATCCCTTTTCTCACACTATAGACAGTGTTCAACGGTGTAAGATCCAGGAGCTTCTGTGTTCTGATCCAGCTCCAAGCCAGGCTCAGCTGGGGAGCTCCTAGCCTGAGTTCCCTGCCTCCCCCATTACTGCAGATGTATCAGCCTTGATCCTTACTTGAAAGTTAACTCACATCCTAGATCACATCCTCTTTCATTTACTCAGGGACACTGTTCCAGCAATTCGTTCTTCTCTATCCCTGCCTTATTTTTTTCCTTGCACCTCTCAAAATCTGATCCACCGTGCGTCTTTTAAAAAATTCTCTTTCCTCGCAACTAAAATGTCAGGTCCTTCAGGGCGTGGCACCTGCAGTATTCCTGGAGTCTAGAAGATGAATGGTTTCTCCCTGTCTTTATCTCACCCTCCATTCTTCTGAAAACACCAGGTCTGATCAGGCCACGTAGCTGCTCACAAAACTCCCCATGGGTTCTCGCTGAAGTGGAGAACTTCAGCTAATCCTACCCCACACCTGGGTCAAAACCAAACATGGACAAGGCAGAACCCCTCCGTGACAGAATTTCCTATGACTCTAGACAATGTCCTTCTATCCCTAATCTTCCCAACAAGAAACTTTGGTTCACTAACGATTAATCAGTCTTTCATCATGTACACTGTCTGCAGCCACTTCGGGGTATTTACTCCTTATTGTTACTGCACCGCATGGTCGTGCTTCCCCACAATTCCTAGTGCGATGTGCCCCTTCCCACTTTCTCTCTCCCACTTCCTCTTCACTGCCAGTGTAAACAATCAGTTCACATCATAGCCTGCCTTAAGGTCACTGGGTTCCCCACTCTGTGATGGATCACGTCTGTCACAAAGTCGGGCACAGCTCACAGTGAACAGTGCTGCCACATGGCCTCAGCCTCAGTCTGTCTCCTTCTGTTCCCATTTCTCACCCTACTCCTCTCCGTCTAAGAGGAGCCAACCAAGTCTCCCCGCTGTACTTCAAGTTCTGTGTTTGAAGAGGCAGAACGCATCCCTTTTGACTATGTCAGAGGAGGTTCTTCCTATATTAAGTCTGTTGAATGAATATCACTCCTACCCCTAAATGAATAATGCCACAAGCTAGGTCTTATCCCCGAAACACACTCGACTACTCATTTAGTTTGCCTGTCTTTTTCATCATTCTTTCATTCAAGTAACCCTGAGAAACCTTACCTTCTCCTAAGGGCTTTTCCAAGCCAAAATGAAGAGAGGTGGTAACTTCCCCTCGCTCCATGCTGCTTGAGAAACTCCCAAGACTCTCCCTAATAGCTTTACCCACAACCTTACTTTTTGGTTAAATGAAAATTAAGCAACAGTGTTAAAGAAATAAGTTATTAATCTTAGCCACTTAGGTATTATTACTTTCAATTTATTATTGATATCATCTCTGTATCACCTTGTCTTCCATACCAGTAAGGCCAGGGACAAAGACAATGCACCAAAGTGAGCTAAAATGTCCTCGAAAAGGGTTAGCAGAGCCGTATGTGGACTAAGCGCCAGAGTCCAGCATCTTAAAACAGGACGAAAATCAATTGCTAGATTTCTGGCACTGAACATTTTCTAATCATAGCTTGGTAGCAAAGTGCTATAAAATGGGGGGATGGATTAGACATTTGTCAAGACTCTTCTTGTCCCTGAACTGGTCAGGGGATGCAGACTGTGAACTTAGTTCAACGATCCTTGAACACTAGGTGTGTGTACATAAGATTTATCAGCTTTTAGCTAACATACCACACCACGTATTTATTGGTCAAATCCTTTCAAGCTTTCCCAAATTTAAAAGGATAATTTGCTAGATGAAACTGAGTGTAGATAAAAGAAAAAAATCTCTAAATTTAGCTCAAGAAAACTCTGAAGCTCCATCTTAATATTAATAGTTCTTAGTATAACCCTGAAAATATACTTCATGCCTAGCCCTAAAACAACTACTTTTATCATTTTGTTTTCATTTTAATTTCAAAGAACAGGCTTTAATTAAGAAACACTCGTTTAAAAACTCTACTACCAAATTATCAGTCCCTACAAGATGATTTCTGGAAAGAAAGTCTGAAAGACAATTTCTACGTAAGGGAAGAACATAAATCAAACACATCAACCATTAATCTGAGGAAAAAAATTTAAAAGCTCAAAGGCTTTTTTTTTTTGAGGGAAAACTCTGTACTTGGTCACAAGGGCAGTTTAACCAGTACAAACTAGTAGAAGAGATCCTCAGACAAGTAAATATTGGGAAATAACAATAATGATAGTTAGGGCCAGTTAGGGTTTATGGGAGCTTCACTGAACACTCAAAAAAATTTCCACTATTAGGTCAATTTCTGATAGTAGCCAGGGGAAAAGAGTTTATTCTTTATGGCCAATTTTCTACTGACTCGACAGTCTAGAGGAAAAGAATTCTGTAGTGGAATGCACCCTTCAGTTATCTTACGGAGGGAGCGCTGCTTATCCCGTTCTTCCTTTAGTGGGTCTCTAACCATATTCCCACCCCCTGCCTGCAGAAGTACAAGGGAGAAAGTCCAGCTGGCTTGCTCTAAAATATGTTTCAGGTGGCTGTGTGGATCAGTTTCTCTTGAAAAGAATGTCACCCTCCATCATTCCAACCTTTTCATTTTTTAGTGACATACTATTACCGTGTTTCCCCAAAAATAAGACCTAACTGGAGAATAAGCCCTGGCATGATTTTTCAGGATGACATCCCCTGAACATAAGCCCTAATGCATCTTTTGGAGCAAAAATTAATATAAGACCTGGTCTTTTTTTTCAGGGAAACACGGTAGTAAATAGGTATTTTTCTGTTCTACGCAATGCTTAGGTAGGGTAGAGATAAGAGTATAAAGAACACATTGCTTGCTGTTTTGAGAGCTATCTGATCTTTTTTGGGTTAGCACTTTAGTAAACAAAACCCTTAGCAAAACCTGTGAATAGTATCATGTGTGTCTGGACACATGAATAAAGAGTTCCATGAAAGCAGAGCCACCAAAAGTTAGCAGCGGGATTAAAGAGAACCTCAGACCACCCAGGAGGCTGAGACCCTTCAAGGTACTTTAAGCCTCATTTGTCATGAACTCTGAGGCTGCTAGCATCAAGACTCATCAGCCCTGGTTAGGTGATTATTGCTTTATGTTTTTTAGTTAAAACAGTAGCACCTGGAGCTTTCATCATCTCATTTCACATAACATTTGTGTAGGTGGAATTACGTATGCTCAATTTACATATGTACTACTATTGGTTAAATTATTCTTCTGCAAAATCAAGAGTTGATCTCAGGAAAAGTCAAATGCACACACCTGCTACTTTATCATTCTTACTACCAAGTATATATAAAATGAGCATTACCCTTCTAGAATAAGCTGGGCAGGCAACTGTATGACTGGATGTAATGTCTTTTTCTCAACTTACTCATTATCAACCTGCAGAAGCACTGAAATATCAAACACCAAAACATGAGATTCCTGAAAGCACTGGTACTCAATTTGGGAAATCTAGCCTTCTGACAACCACTTAAAATAAAAATTCTAAACACTGCATTTCAGAGTGTTTATATACATAGTGGGCACTTGAGTACTGAAGCGAATGATCACAGCAAATGCTCCTGAAGGCAATCTAGGTGCTAAAACAGGACGACTCAGAAATCAGCAGAGGTGAATGACCACACGGACTGGTGATTGTGACTCTGCTTCCCTTTCTGAGTCAATAAAAGTCTAAGTCTAGAGGGAAACGATCTGTAAGCTCATGAAGCCGCTTTTGAGTTTCAGTACTTGGTATATGATAAGCACTCAAAAAAAGCAATGAAGAACAACGACGGCGACAAATACATATAAACAAATGGCATTATTTATATAATTATAAATAGTATGTTTAACATTTTCAAGGTTATCAAACAGTAAAACTGACAGTTGTTCTTTAGATGTACAGTTCTGTGAATTCTGATACTTGTAGAGTGTTTGAGCCACCATCAAACTTGACATATAGAATGGCTGTGTCATCCTAATAAAATCCCTGTGCTATTTCTTTATAGTCACACCCTCCCCGCTACGTTACCTGCTGGCAACCACTGATCTGCTCTCCATCACTATAGTTTTATCTTCTTAAGCAAAACAATATATTTAAAAATAAGTATATTTTGTATGTTCTTTTAAAAGTGCTTTTTCTGTAAATCATCTTTGATTATAATACCATATGCTATTTAAATATAATTGCACAGAGCTTGCAATTCACTCTATAGTTTGGTTCCCTGATAATATTCTTAACAGTTTTTCACTTATCTTTAGGTTGGTGCAAAAGTAATTGAAGTTTAAAAGGTTATAAACAATTGCAAAAACCGCAATTACTTTTGCACCAACCCAATAATTTGGTATATATAACTTTCAAATCCTTGTATTGGGGTTAAAGTAACTTATGAGGAAAAAAAGTCCCAAGAAACAGAAGGAAAAGTTTTCAGTTTTTCTTAGGGTTTAACATTTCTTCTTTATCAAGACTGTAATACTGATTCTGGATCACAGGAAAAAATATAGTTCAAAATCTTTTTTTTGGTTAAATTCTATTCCATTTGACCATAAACAGAATATCTTTGGTTTTGAAATGTCCAGAAAAGGCAAATTCAGAGACAGAAGTAGACTAATGAATGATTAGGCCTTTGTGGGGGGAGTGGGTAAGTGACTGCTAACGGGTATGAGTTTTAGAGGATGGGTGATGAAAAAGCTCTAAAACTGATTGTGCTGATGATGGTTTCACAACTCAGTGGGTATACTAAAAACCACTGAATTGTACACTGTGAATAGGTAAATTGTATGGTATGTGAATTATATCTCAAAACTCTTATTAAAAATTTCCTTTAAAGGGCCGGCCCGGTGGCTCAGGCAGTTAGAGCTCCATTCTCCTAACACCGAAGGCCACCGATTCGATTCCCACATGGGCCCATAGGCTCTCAGCCACAAGTTTGCTGGTTCAACGCTTCGAGACCCACAAGGGATGGTGGGCAGCGCCCCCTGCAACTAAGATTGAACACGGCACCTTGAGCTGCACCACTGCTGAGCTCCCGGACGGCTCAGTTGGTTGGAGCGCATCCTCTCAACTACAAGGTTGCCAGTTCGACTCCCGTGAGGGATGGTGGGCTGTGCCCCCTGCTACTAGAAAAAATGGCAACTGGACCTGGAGCTGAGCTGTGCCTCCACAACTAAGACTGAAAGGACAACAACTTGAAGCTGAACGGCACCCTCCACAACTAAGATTGAAAGGACAACTTGACTTGGAAAAAAGGCCTGGAAGTACACACTGTTCCCCAGTAAAGTCCTGTTCCCCTTCCCCAATAAAATCTTTAAAAAAAAAAAAAAATTTCCTTTAAAATGTGGGTAAAAATAATAAAACTCAATAATACAGAACACCATCTTTGGATACCTAATATTCATGCTAATCAGACATAGTATTACTAAAGCACAGACAGTAGAGAAGGGAGGACAGACAAATGTAACTCTCTATAAACTGTATCAGAGTTTCAACTTGTCACATATTACTCACCATCCATGAGAAGCCAATGGCCAGTGAGAACCCAGATGAGGACGAGCATGACAGACAGAGAGAAGGATAGCAGCTCAGCAGCAGTGAAACGCCCACAGCAACCAAAAGAAATCCTGGAAAACACAAGACATTTACTGGACTAATGGGCAATAAATTTTATTCAATAACCGAATTCTCCTTTGCTTCTTCATGATCAGAGTTCATTAGGGCCAGATTAGAATAACAGGTGATACCTACCGTGTTTCCCTGAAAATAAGACCTAGTCAGACCATCAGCTCTAATGCGTCTTTTGGAGCAAAAATTAATATAAGACCCAGTCTTATATTATGTTAGATCTAAGACCTGGTCTTATTTTACTATAATATAGTAAAAATTAATGTAAGACCCAGTCTTACAGTAAAATAAGACCGGGTCTTACATTAATTTTTGCTCCAAAAGATGCATAGAGCTGATTGTCTGGCTAGGTCTTATTTTCAGGGAAACAGGGTAGATACCTGCTTTGACGTAAACTACAGAGAGCTCAGAGAATTATACTTCTGCACCCAATCGATAACGTACTTTTTATCCCAAATTATCAACATGGTTGTTAATAAGTTTATAGTGACAACATCTATCTTTGGAGATTCTAAGTAAAGGGAAAAATTCTATTCTTATGAGAAAAACAAAATGAAGAAAGTTAATAATTCGATTCATTTAGCAAAGATGAATAAACATTTATAGTAAATCTATTTAGTTAACACCAACTCTTAAGAAAATCAGCTGCCCCGAGTGACTGGTTTCCTCAGTGCATACAGCACCTCCACTAGTAACAGCTTTGTTTCCATGGATCAACGGCTTTAGTAGTTAAGGTGTGAACACTGGGCTTAAACCTAAGTGTCTAGTCTATACTCTAGGTCACCAAAGATCAAAGGCAAAGAATGTTTGAGTAACCACTGTTTTCATAGTCTATTAACTCACTAGCAAAGGAATGAAAGCGTTGCTTTAAAAGAAAACATCTCATCTTTCAATAATCTGAGCAGGAAGCCTTTTACAATAACTCTAACATCCTAAGATTTGTTTTTATTTCCTCTGCCATGAAAAGGTGCAAAAGTAATATCTTCCAGTTTTAAAGATCAAACATCTCACTTCCCAGTTTTCTGGCATTTGTGTGCTCCAGTCAGTATCAGAAATTTAGATTCCTAATAATGCTATCAAGTATGAGAGAAAAACATACACAAGTTTATAATTTAGAGGAAACTGTCCTTACTTGTTCTGAGGTGAACAGGGTCTCGTTAAATACTGGCACATCGGGAGAAGAAGAAAAGCAAAAGCTATTGTTGCAAGAACTACAGAGAGAAAATGTATGGTTAAATTTTATTGTGCGTGTGGTTTTTTTTACATTATAAGAAAAATGGCATGACTTATGGAAACTTAATCATTTCCCAGAATACTTTTCTTGACAAGTGGATACAATAAAAATTAACTGGAGAAGAAAAATATCTTCCTTTAGCATTGCACAGATAACCCCTTAAAAACAAAGTACCTGATTTGAAGTAAGGGGAAGCATAGGTAGATTTTCTCATTCTCTTCTATCTCAACAAGAAAAGATAAATAGTGGGCCAGGGGATCTAACAAGTCTAGCATTTTGTTCATGTACTATACATTTCCTCATTGCTTAGATTAAAAACTGATCAGAGAGCTGACAGTCCAATTACCTTGATTAGTTACCAGTGTTTCTACCTGCAGAAGCACTGGTAGGGTTGTCAGTGACCTCTCTGCCAGATTGGGTTTCTGGTAACATCCCAGACCAGGAGCCAAAGCGATCCTGCTCTGGTGTCACAAAGCTCACATGGTTTCAAACCCCCCGTCTTTTGTTCAGATGATGCTGGCGGGCCTGAACTCATGATATGCATGTCAAGTGGTTCAAAGAAGGGGTGAGGGTGGAAAAAGCCAGACTTATGAAGAAAGACTTGCGTGTCATGGTGTGCAAGTCTTAATTTTTGAATGATGATTAAAAAAAGGTGAAAATTTTTCCCTTTAGGTTAACGTTAAGAACAGACAGAAATTCATTTACCTGCTGTACATATTGTAAAAACTACTTGAACTGAGTCAAAGAAGAAGAACATGACTAGGAGAGAGACAGATGCTCCAATTGGCAGGAACAGGGCCTGGGTGGAGTCAATAGTCTGGATGCCTGCAAGAGAGAAAGGGACATGTTAACGACGTATGTGACAGGTACCATGCCGTGTACTTTAGGTATAGTAACGCATTAAAATGTGGACAGTTCTAGGGATTAGTGTGTACCATACAGATTAGCTAGGCCGAGTCTTTCCTTCCCAATGAGATTATGAGCTCCTTGCTCTCCTCATAGTACTTTCATCATAGCAGTTGTTCAAAAAACAAAATACTTAGTGAGTTAAACTACCACTTGCTGGTGCTAACCACCTGGATGGCAGGGTGCCAAAAAACACAAACAAAATCATGAACGTTCAAAGGTAGTGAAAATTGAGATTAGTCGATTTGAGTACATCTGTGGTGTTGTATATAGGTTTCGTGAATGAGGTGGTTTAAACTCACTGAATAAAATAATTTTTCATCATCTGTGGATTTAATATATTCATGTTCACTCTTCCCCACTGTCAATAATAGTTAAGTACAGATTTTGGGGGTGAGAGAAAGGGAGAGAACCAAAGATCTGAAAACAGCAAATCAGAAAAATTACTTTATGGAAACATTTTAAAGAACAAGTAGGATTTAGCACAGTGGTTCTCAGTTCTTGGCTGCTCATTAAAATCACCTGGGGAGCTTAAAAAAAATTACAATGTCCAGGCGCAACCCCAGATCAATTAAACTGGGGGTTAGTAGGCCCAACTAAAAACTCTCCACAAAATTTTATTTTCAGCCAGTGTTGAGAAACATTAATAGAGTATTTGATGGAAAAGTAAAACATGACAAAATCTGATAACCACTGAATGAAAAGAAAAAATTACTAATTTGAGCTTGTATGTTACTACTTCCAAATTAACCCTGCTGAGACATCATTAAGTACATGAGAGGAACTAAAGAAGAAATTTCTATTGGTCTGTTTCTTTGCCAGAGCCATACTGTTTTGGTAATTATAGCTTTGTAGTATAACTTGAAGTCAGGGAATGTGATACTGCCAGCTTTGTTCTTTTCTCAGGATCGCTTTTTGGCTATCTGGGGTCTTTTGACACACAGACCAATGGAACAGAATTGAGAGCCCAGAAATAAACCCACACATATGTGGCAACTAAATTTCGACAAAGGGACCAAAAATATACAATGGAGAAAGAAAAACTGGAAAGCCACATGCAAAAGAATGAAACTAGACTACTGTCTGATACTATACACAAAAATTAACTCAAAATGGATTACATACTTGATAAGACTTGAAACAATAAAATACACAGAAGAAAACACAGGCACTAATCTTATGGACCTTGGTCTCAGGTTTTTGCGAACTTGACCCCAAAGGCAAGGGAAGTAAAAGCAAAAAATAAATGAATGGAACTACATTAAACTTAAAAGCTTCTGCATAGCAGAAGAAACTATCAATAAAACAAAAAGGCAACCAACTGAATGGGAGAAGATATTTGCCACTGATTCCTACAATAAGGGGTTAATATCCAAAATATATAAAATACTCACACAACTCAGTAACAAAAAAACCAAACAATCCAATTAAAAAATGGGCAGAGGACCTGAAGAGACAATTTTCCAAGGAAGACATACAGATAGATATGTGATAACAGATATGGCCAACAGATACGTGAAAAGATGCTCAACAGCACTAGCTATTATATAAGGAAAATGCAAATCAAAAACATACCTCACACCTGTTAGAATGGCTATTATCAATAAGACAAGAGGATGTGAAGAAAAGGGAACCCTTATACTGCTGGTAGGAATACAAATTGGTGCAGCCACTATAGAAAACAGTATGGAGGTTCCTCAAAAAATTAAGAATAGAATTACCATAGGACCCAGCAATCCTGTTCTGGGTATCTACCTGAAAAATTTGAAAACATTTATTCATAAAGATGTAACCCCCTTCCCCCAAAATGAAAACCATATAAAAGACAAATGTATCCCTATGTTCACTGCAGCATTATCATGGTAGCCAAGACATGGAAACAACCCAAGTGTCTTTCAAAGGATGACTGGATAAAGAAAATGTGGTACCTATATACAATGGAATACTACTCAACCATAAGGTGAAATTTGTGACAACATGGCTAGATCTTGAGAATATCATGCTAAGTGAAATAAGTGAGCTGGAAAAGAACAAGAACCATATGACTTCATTCATATGTGGGATATAAAACAGAAAGCAACAAATGAACACACAAAACCAACAAATAATCTCATAGACACAAACAATAGAATGGTGGTTACCAGAGTTTGAGAAAGGGGGATGGGGGAGGGAGAAGAGGGTAAAGGGGATCAAATATATGGTGGCGGGAAGAGACTAGACTTTGGGTGGTGAGCATACAATGCAATATACAGATGATGTATTATAGAATTGCACCCTTGAAACATATTAACCAATGTTACCTCAATAAATTTAATTAAAATTTTTATATGACCTATGATAAAGAAATATTAGAAGTAAAAATCTCTCTTCATTAAATTACGGCTATGAATAAAATGTTACACAACCAGAATGAACATAACTAGACACAAAGGACTGCAATCATCAACCGACGTTTCAAACTTGCTCTTAGGTATTTAAATTTACCTCACGAAAGCTATGTAGGGATTTTGGTGAAATGAAATAAATGATCTGGAGATGAGGTCTATCCTCAATTATAGTCAAACCCATGCAGCTTGCCATGGATCATTTTAGGGGGGTGTATCTTAAAGTGTCTTACGGAAACATTTATAAAACAAAACTATGAAATGTCTAACTAAATTTCACCTAAATAGGTGTGTTTTTTTTAAATTTGAGTGCTCTACAATTGTTCAAAGAAGAACTAGAGGAAACTATAAAATTTCAGATGCCTTTTATAACAGAAAATAATAAGTTTCTCAAACAAATGATTATTTGTTATACGGTAAGAAAAAATCTTTAAAAACATAAATCTATAAATGCTAACTCCCCCCCTCCTTTCTTTAAAAGGAAGTAGCATATATAGTCTACAGACTATATATGTAGACTATTAATTATGTTGGTATAAAATATGAACAGAAAAATGAAATGGCTGGCTACAACAAACACTGTTTAGTAAGTCAGGCATTAGAAGTATTTGTTTATAATAAATCTAAATATTAGAAATTCGTTCTGCAATTAAAATGCAAAACTGAATACAAAGAACTGTTCAAGAATATTAGAATGCACAGAGTTCGTTTTTTGAAAGCACAGATTTTATTTAAACCAGGAGGTATTAGACTTCCACCAGTTTTACAGAAGGATGTCCAAGAGAGCTTACCAAACAGTGTCACAGGGCAAGTCAAGCTCCTTTAGTTGCTGACAATATGCTACCTAAAACAATGTGCACCACTTCAATACAGCATTTCCTAAAAGGTCTGGAGAAAATGGTCTTGAAGGGGAAGGGGCTACTTAGAAATGTTACCGCAAATCTAGTGACTTCAAAACAAAACAGAGCAAAGCAAAACAGAACAGCCATAATTGGAAGGACTTAAGTACAGATGCATTATCTTTAAAACCAAAATCAACATAAGAAATAGGCATGATGAAGGAATTAAAATTTATTTTTTAGCATGCAATGAACATGGCTACACGCTAACTACATATCTGGTCATAAAACAGACACTGATAGGCGGCCGGATGGCTCAGTTGTTTAGAGCGCAAGCTCTGAACTAGGCTGCTGGTTGGATTCCCACACGGGCCAGTGAGCTGCGCCCTCCACAACTAGATTGAAAACAAGTTGGAGCTGAGCTGCAGCTCCACAACTAGATTGAAAACAACAAGTTGGAGGGCCGGCCCGGTGGCTCAGGCGGTTAGAGCTCCATGCTCCTAACTCCAAAGGCTGCCGGTTCGATTCCCACATGGGCCAGTGGGCTCTCAACCACAAGGTTGCCAGTTCAACTCCTCGAGTCCCGCAAGGGATGGTGGGCTCTGCCCCCTGCAACTAAGGTTGAACACGGCACCTTGAGCTGAGCTGCTGCTGAGCTCCCGAGATGGCCCAGTTGATTGGAGCGCATCCTCTCAACCACAAGGTTGCCGGTTCGACTCCCGCAAGGGATGGTGGGCTGTGCCCCCTACAACTAGCAACGGCAACTGGACCTGGAGCTGAGTTGTGCCCTCCACAACTAAGACTGAAAGGACAACAACTTGAAGCTGAACAGAACCCTCCACAACTGAGACTGAAAGGACAACTTGACTTGGAAAAAAAGAAAAAAGAAAACAAGTTGGAGCTGAGCTGTGCCTTCCACAAGATTGAAAACAATGGCTTGACATCCTGGAAAAACATACTGTTCCTTAATATTCCCCAATAAAACCAACAACGACAACAACAAAACCAGACATTGAGCAATACATTAATGTATCATTGATAATTGTTAAGAAAGTTACTCATTTTGTAACTTTTAACCAAATATTCACTGAACACCTATTATACAGTAGGCAACATGTGGGATTTAAAAAAAAACAAAAAACAAAATGTCATTTCCAGATCTCACAGTTTCGAGTCTAAGTGGGAAGATTAAGGTGCATATTTCTATTAATGAAGAGAATTCCAACTGTACATCTCCATCGATCTCTGCAGTTCAAATAAATTATATGGGAAACCCAGTAAAGGACTTCAAGATGTCAGATAATGGGGTAGGGGTGGGGCTTTAAAAAAACACAACAAACAGTTAATAATAATTAAATGAAGGACTGAGGTGCCGGGGCTGAGGGGATCTCTATATAGGCTTCTTGGGGCAGATGTAATGATGAGACAGGAAACAGAACAAGATTAGGGAAAACCAGAAAGGACCTTGCCCCCACTTTCTTTCTAACCTTTTTTATTGTAAAGCCTAACACACAGAAAAGTACATGATATAAAAATGTAGAGGCCAGTGAATCATCACGTAGCGAATACCACCCAGGTCAAAAAACAGAACCGTGCCAACCTCAGAAGTTTGTCGCGTGCCCTCCTGGTCACTAACTACTGTCTCTCTTTCCCCAAAGGGAAATGCTGTCCCTGCTTTTATGATACTTTATTCTTTGCTTCACTTTATATGGTTTCTGCCCAAGCATGCACCTTAAAATACTAATTCGTTTTTATTTTGCCTGGCCGTTGAGCTTACATTGAATTGTGCAGTATGTTATCTTGTGTCTGGCTTCTTTCGCTCAACATCATGGGAAACATCCATGCTCTTAGGCATAGCTGTAGTTCACTCATTTTCATGTCTTTTCCACAAATTCCTTGATTTTTATTTATTCTGGGAGAGGCCAACTGCAACCTTTAAGAAACCTCTCTCCACTGCTCCCTTTCTCCTACAATCAGTTCAAAACACTCTTGCCAAAATCTTAACGTTAAATTCATACCCTCCTTTTCTTAGAACTTTCCCTCCAATTAGTCTCCATTGTTGATCATTCAAGATTTCAATCTCTTTAGAACTTACACAACCTCTTATATTTCTCTGTTCAACTTTCAGGCTGCTGTTTCTTTGATTTTTGATAAATGCATTCTATTTTCCATGCCATCCTTTTAATCTGAAATGGTATCACACTCCATAATCAAGTACTGGCCTTCTCTACAACGGCCATTTCTCTCATTATGTTGTTGCTGATTAAGTGGAGGGGACTGCATTCTATCCTAATCTGTGCTTATCACTGTGGTGTCTATGGCCCAGATTACACACTGAAGAAATTGTTGAGGATAATTGAACATAACACACAAGGTAGATTTAAGAAAGTGACCATTTAAACAACCATCTACTATTCTTTAGACACTGATCAATAATGAGAAATTAAAAAACTGATGTTACCAGGTAACTTCCTTCTACTATAAGGACTGACTTAACCATTTATTTGTTTGAGGATAAAAATTGTACTTAGATACACAGTATTGATTTCTTAGGTTTCTGTGATGCAATGTACACAGATTTATAAGGTTTAAGTACATCATTTGCATATATGCTATATAACAGAATTTTTAAAGGCGTTTCAAGAGTATAAAGTGATTTGGCTTAAAATGTTGGATGGTGAATTGCTATGTAATTATTTAACCTGAAAATCAGATATTGACACTGGGTTTTACCTGGTTCCCGGTAAGTTACTGGTATGGTATTTTACCGCATACAAGGAGCAGTTTAAGAAAAGACTCATTATATTTAAATGATTGTATTCACTGTATGTATCGTGCCTACTTTACACTGCTGAAGACAATGATCTCCAATTAAACTTCAAAGGTTCTCTGTGAATATTCTATATAACTTTATATTAGACCCCTAGTAGTTCCTCCCTATTAGGTGGTGACTTTAACCTGTCCTGTAAACGTAGTCTTTCCAATATGTAGTCTTTCCTGTCTGGCTTTTACTGAACACTATGTTTTGAGGCTCATCCACATTGTAGCACATGCTTCATTCACTTTAATGCTGAACAGCATTCCACTGTATGTACAGAGCACATTCTGTTTATCCGTTCACTAACTTGTGGATCTCTGAGTTGTTTCTACTTTTTGGCTATTCTGAATAATGCTGCTGAACATTTGCCATAAAGCACACTTCCATTTTTCAAAAAATAAGTATTTTTATAAAATCTTAAATATCAAAAGATACTCACCATTGCCTTAGTTTTACAAGTACTTCAAGTAGCTATCTTTAAGAGTCACTGAATTTATAATCAATACCTACAAGATTATCAGCCTCACCGAAGTATTTAAATGACATAAACAGGCAGATACTAATCTGCCTGCTCATCTTTAAGAAGATTAAGATCCTCAGCAGCAGGCTTTTAGGCGTGAGTTAAGAGCAGGACACAAGAAATCAGTAGTTCAGATTCAAAACTTAAGAATTAAAAAAAAAAACAACACTTAAGAATTTAACAAATTATACCATACAGATTAGATTTTAATATGCCAACCAAATCTTGAACCCAGTGAATTAACTGGGGCTATTGAAAGAATCAAATGAAAACAACTACATGTATGCAAGTTCATTGACATAAAGTTCCTTACTATTATTGGTGCTGTTGCCATTAAAAGACCCAGAAGAACTGTTATTGTCTTTCTCCTTATCTTGATTTTCAAAGTCCATATTAAGGGACCTGTGGGGAAAAAAAATGTACAGTAAGTTTCAGTTTGCTTAAGAAAGAAGTTAGAAAAATCAGTAACAAAACAATATTTTTAAATGTTAAGGTATCAGGAAAGAAAGGAAGCTCTCTTTTGAACAACTCTACAAAATAGATTGTGCCACATTTTAAAAAAATATCTACATTCCTTCCAACATGTCAGAGGTCAAGAGTTTTCCTGACTGCAAATAAACGGTTTCCACTGTGGCTGAATCTTCTGGCACATCCTTAATTACTTCCTTCTGTGATAAATATCTAGAAGGAGAAATATTGAGTCAAAGGGCAAGCACAATTTTGAGACTTCTACACAACTGCTTCCAAAAACGGACCAATTTACTCTGATCGCAGTGTATGAGAGCTCCTGTTTCTCTGTACCTTGTCAGCTTTCATTCAACAACAAATACTTGAGTTTCTGGACTGTTCTAAGTACTGGAGGGACAATAAATCATGAGGAAAACAGGCTCTTGCGGATTTTACATTGAAAAAGGGGAGAGCGATAATAAACAAAAAAGTAAGTCAAATATATGGGATACTAATGGTTAAGAGTTAAGGGGGAAAAAGCAGGAAATGGAGAGGTTAGGTTTGAAATTTAAACAGTGAAGGCAGGGAAGGCCTCCCTGGTGTGACTTCTGAGTTAAGACCTGAAGGAAGTAGTCATTGTCAGTTTGGGGGACTAAAAATGCTCTCCGCTCCAATTTAGAATTCTTTAACTTGGAACAATTTTGTGTATGTGAGCTTGCCCACTTCTTTCTTTGTGAACTACCTGTTCAAGTCTTTAGCTCATTTTCTATGTTCCTTTAAAGAAGGGTATGTGTGTGTATGTGTTTGTACAAGAAATTTCCTGTGATGGTGGAAATCTTCCATATCTGCACTGGCCAGTGTGGTCGACATTAGCCACACGAGCACTTGAAACGTGGGAATGTGACTGAGGAACTGAATTTGACATGTTACTAAATTTTAATTAATTTAAGTTTAAATAATTTGAGAGCTAAAACTATTAAAACTCTTAGATGAAAACATAGGGGTAAATCTTTGTGACCTTGGATGTGGCAATGGATTCTTATGGGAGAAAATGTTACTTATATATCTGATAAGGGCCCTGTATTTAGAATACATAATGATATCTTACAATTCAGTAATAAAAAGACAACCCAATTAAAAAATGGGCAAAGGATCGGAACAAAGATATGCAAATAGTCAATAAGCATGTGAAAAGAACATCAGAGAAATCCAAATCAAAACCACAACAATACCACTTCACATTCCCTAGGATGGCTATAATCATAACCAAGTGATATGATAGCAAGGATGTCAAATTAAAACTTTCATACATTGCTGGTGGGAATGTAAATTGGTATAGACACTTTGGAAAACAGTCTCACCATTTTCAATTTTCTGGCCCATATTCAGGTTATCTATTTCTGTGCGTGAGCTTTGAAATTGTCCATCTCATCCAAGTCATCAAATTTATTGGCATAAAGTTGTTGATAGTAGTCCCTTATTATCTTTTTAATATCTGTAGACTGTAGTAATATCACCTCTCTTATTTCTGTTATTAATTTTGTGTTTTCTCTTTTTCCTTGATTCGTCTGGCTAGACGTTTACCAATTTTAGTGGTCTTAAAAAAACCAGCTTTTGGTTTCACTGATTTTTCTCTAACAACAAAAAATATCTACTTAATTTGTTTTAGCTCTGATCTTTATCCTACCTTTTGTTTGCTTGCTTTGGGTTTAATTTGTTGGTTTTTTCCCCCTAGATTATTAAGGTAAAAGCTTAGATAGATCAGACCTTTTAATTCTATTCTAATCTAGGCATCTGAAGCTGTAATTCCTCCCCTAAGTACAGCTTTTGCAACATCCCATAAATTTGGTGTCATGTTTCATTTTCTATTAATTTGAAATATTTTCCAATTTCCTTCTTGAGTTTTTGATCCATGGAAGTGTGTCATTTTTGTTTCCAAATATCTGGGGATTTTCCAGAGATCTTTCTGATACTGATTTCTAACTTGATTCAATTGTGATCTGTTATGGACTGTTTGTATACCCACATTTGTTGAAGCCCTAACTCGCCAAAGTAATAGTTGGTGATGGGACTTTTGGGGGTAATTAGGGTTAGATGAGGTTATTGAAGGTAGGGCCCTCATGATGGAATTAGTCCTTTCTAAGGAGAGATACCAGAGAGCTTGCTCTCTCTCCACATGCATGCACCCAGCAAAGACCATGTGAGGACTCAGAGAGAAGGTGGCCATCTCTGAGCCAGGAAGAGAGTCCTCACCAGAACCTGACCATACTGGTACTCTGACCTTGGACTCCAAGTCTCTGAAACTGCGAGAAAATAAATTTCCATTGTTTAAGTCACCCAATCTGTGTATTTTGTGATGGCAGTCAGAGCTAATAAAGATTAAAGATCATACTTTGTATGCCTTGAATCCTTTTACTGAAACTTACTTGTTTTATGTCCCAAAACATGTTCTATCTTGGTAAATGTTCCATGTTCACTTGAAAAGAATGTGTATCCTATTGTTAGATGGAGTCTTTTCTAAATGTCAATCAGGTCAAATTGGTTGAGAATATTGTTAAAGCTATTACATCCTTGTTGATTTTCTTACCACTTACTTGTTCTATCAATTACTTAGAGAGGGGTATTAAAATCTTCAGCTACATTTGGGGTTTATTTTCCCTTGAAGTTCTATCAGTTTTTACTTCACGTATTTTGAAGATCATTTAAAAAATGCATAAACATTTAGGATTATTATTATATCTTGTTGATTTTATTGACCCCTTTATCATTATAAAATAAACATTCTTTGTGGTAATATTCCCTGCTCTGAAAGTCATTTTATCTAATACAGCTTTTTTTGATGAGTAT
Organism: Rhinolophus sinicus; assembly: GCF_036562045.2. NCBI lineage: Eukaryota > Metazoa > Chordata > Mammalia > Chiroptera > Rhinolophidae > Rhinolophus > Rhinolophus sinicus. Next base: position 26,268,060 of record NC_133765.1, on the reverse strand, counting down.
AGCAAGGCATATCTTTTCCCAGTCTTTCACTTTAAGTATTTTTTATGGCTTTGTATCTACAGTGTACTTGTAAGCAGTGTATAATTGGATCTTGGTTTTTTAATTCAATCTGACAATTGCTACCTTTTAGTTGGGGTGTTTAGGCCATTTTCATTTGACTTGATCATTGCTATGAATAGGTTTGAGACTATCATGTTGCTATTTATTTTCTATTGCCCCCCCCTTTTTTTGGTTCCCCTTTACATGCCTTTTTTTGGGGATTAATACAGTGTTTATGATTCTATTTTATCTCCTTTGTTGGCTTATGAGCTATAACTCTTTCTTTTATTTTAGTGGTTGCTGTAAAGTTTACAGTATACATTTTTAACCAACACAGTCTGTCTTGAAGTTATATTATGCTACTCCATGTGTAGTATATAAACCTCACAATAGTTTACATTTATTTTTCCCCTCTCAACCTTTGTACTATTATTACCGTGCATTTTTTTACATGTTATACTATAAATGCCACAATATATTTTTGATTATATAGTTATCTTTTAAATAAGACAATTTTAAATAAAAAGAAAAAAAACCTTTTGTATTTATCAACACAATTACCATTGCTGGTGATTTTTATTCCTTCGTGTAGCTCCAGATTTTCAACTGATACCATTTTTAATTTGCTCGAAGTATTAGGTTGGTGCAAAAATAATTGCGGTTTAAAAGGTTAAACATAATTGCAAAAACCGCAATTACTTTTGCACCGACCTAACACATCCTTTAATGTTTCTTGTAGTACAAGTCAATTGGTGGTGAATTCTCCCAGGTTTTGTGTGTCTAAAAACATCTTTATCTTGTCTTCATTTTTGAAAGATATTTTTGCTATAGAATTCTGCTGACAGCTTTTTCTTTCTGTACTTTCAAACGGATGTTCCACTCTCTTCTAACTTGAACTGTTTTCAATGAGAAATCGGACGTCCATCCTTATCTTTGTTCCTCTGTACTGAACATGTCTGGCCCCTGCCCCTTCTTTCCCTGGCTGCTTTCTGGATTTTCAATTTTATCACTGGTTTTAATCAGTGTGATTATGATGTGCCCTGGTGTAGTTTTCTTCATGTTTCTTGTTCCTGGAGATTATAGAGCTTACATCTGGGGGTCACAGTATTTTTCACCAGAAGAAAAATTTTGGCTATTCTTTTTTCAAGTATTTTTCTGTTCCTTTCTTCTCTCTTTCAGAGACTCCAATTATTCATATATTAGGCCACTGGAGGTTGCTGTCTGATGTGCAATGACAGCTCAATGATACTCTTTTCATTACATTTTTTTCCTCTTTTCTCTATTTCGGATAGTTTCTATTGTTGTGCCTTCCAGTTCATGAATCTTCTTCTGCAATGTCTAATCGCTATTAATCCCATCCAGTGTATTTTTGACCTCAGGCATTATTGTTTTCTTCTCCAGAAGTTTGATTTGGGTAGTTTAAAATATCAACTTAACTTTTTGGACATATGCAATGCAATTATACTATCTGTTTTGATGTGCTTCTCTGCTGTAATTCTAACATGTGTCAGCTCTTAGTTGATTTTGATTATTGTCATCACTGGTTATGTTTTCTTTCTCTTTGCTACCTGGTAATCTTCACTTATATGTCAGACATTGTGAGTTTTACCTTGTCTCAATATTTTTACATTCCCATTAGTTGTTTGATATTTTTATAGTCCTATAAATCTTCTTGAGCTTTTGTTCTGGGATGCTGTTACTTGGAAATAATTTTTTTTTTTTTTAATTTTGGGGGAGGAGAAAAGGACTTTATTGGGGAACAGTGTGTACTTCCAGGCCTTTTTTCCAAGTCAAGTTGTCCTTTCAATCTTAGTTGTGGAGGGTGCTGTTCAGCTTCAAGTTGTTGTCTTTTCAGTCTTAGTTGTGGAGGGTGCAGCTCATCTCCAGGTCCAGTTCCCATTTCTAGTTGCAGGGGGCACAGCCCACCATCCCTTGCGGGACTCGAACCAGCAACCTTGTGGTTGAGAGGACGCACTCCAACCAACTGAGCCATCCCAGAGCTCAGGGGCAGCTCAGCTCAAGATGCCGTGTTCAATCTTAGTTGCAGGGGGCACTGCCCACCATCCCTTGCGGGACTCGAGGAATTGAACTGGCAACCTTGTGGTTGAGAGCCTGTGTTCCAACCAACTGAGCCATCTGGGAGGCAGCTCAGCTCAAGGTGCCGTGTTCAATCTTAGTTGCAGTGGGTGGAGCCCACCATCCCTTGCAGGACTTGAGGAGTTGAACCGGCAGCCTTGTGGTTGAGAGCCCACTGACCCATGTGGGAATTGAACCGGCAGCCTTTGGAGTTAGGAGCATGGAGCTCTAACCGCCTGAGCCACCGGGCCGGCCCCTACTTGGAAATAATTTGTTCAGGACTTGGTTTTATGATTTATTAGACAGATCTGAATCAGGGTTCAGTGTAGGGTAATTATTCTCTACCACTGAGGCAGGACCTTTTTGAACACCCTACCCAATGCCACATGAATCATAGTTTTTCCAATCTAGCTGGTGGGAACAAGTACTTTTTCCTCTAAACCTTTCCCATTATTCTTTCCTCAGCCTTAGGTAATTTCCTCGCATGCATGCACTGATCAACACTCTGATGAATGCTCAAAGGACCCATCTACAGATCTCTGGGGTTTTCTCTCTTTGTAAGCTCTCTTCTCTTTTGTATCTGACTTACTAACTCTACCTGCCTCAGTCTCTCTGGACCCTCTGCTCCATCTCCTTGACTTTGAGAATCTTTCTTCCTGTACCATGACCTGAAAACCATCTTTAATTTTTGTTTTAAGCTTATTTTTGACAAATAAAAATTGTATACACAGATAGTTCCTGACTTTATAGTTTGACTTACAATTTTTCGACTTTATAATGGTGCAAAAACCAGCTTCAGTAGAAACCAGCTATTCTCAAGTCTCATCAGAAGAGAAATTGATGACCCTGTCGCTATTGCATCTCCATCATCCAACAATTAATTTCAGTTCAATGCTCCAAACATTCTTAAGGCCCAGTGTAGTTTCAGCTGTGTATGTTAATGGCAAGTATCCATACAACCATTCAGTTTTCATTTTCAGTACAGTATTCAATAAATTACATGAGATATTCCACACTATATTATAAAATAGGCCATGTTAAATGATGTTGCACAACTGTAGGCTAATGCAAGTGTTATGAGCACATTTGAGATAGGCTAGATAAGCTATGATGTTCAGTAGGTTAGGTGTATTAAATGCATTTTTGACTTACGATATTTTCAATTTAATGATGCGTTTGTCAGGCTGTAACCCCATTTTAAGTCAAGGAACATCCGAGGTCTGACAATTAAGTTCATGAACTTGTCTCAATGATGTTGCTAACCTTTTTTGATATCAGAGGGATTATTCATTATGAATTTGTACCAACTGGACAGTTAACCAAGTTTACTATTTGGAAGTGCTGAAAGGGCTTCATGAAAAAGACGAAAACGACCTGAACTTTTCGCCAACAATTCATGGCTCTTGCATCACGACACTGCACCAGCTCACACAGCACTGTCTGTGAGGGAGTTTTTAGCCAGTAAACAAATAACTGTATTGGAACACCCTCCCTACTCACCTGATCTGGCCCCCAGTGACTTCTTTCTTTACCCGAAGATAAAGGAAATATTGAAAGGAAGACATTTTGATGACATTCAGGACATCAAGGGTAATATGACGATAGCTCTGATGGCCATTCCAGAAAAACAGTTCCAAAATTGCTTCGAGGTGTGGACTAAGTGCTGGTGCTGGTGCATAGCTTCCCAAGGGGAGTACTTTGAAGGTGACCATAGTGATATTCATCAATGAGGTATGTAGCACCTTTTCTAGGATGAGTTCATGAACTTAATTGTCCAACCTCATATTTAAGGTACACAACATGATGTTTTTATATACCGTATTTCCCCAAAAATAAGACCTAACCGGAAAATAAGCCCTAGCATGATTTTTCAGGATATACCCTGAACATAAGCCCTACTGTGTCTTTTGGAGCAAAAATTAATATAAGACCCAGTCTTATTTTCGGGGAAACATGGTATATATACATTGTGAAATGATTACCACAATCAAACTAATTAACATCATTACCTCCCACAGTTGCCTTTTTCTTTGTGGTCAGAACACTTAGGACCTACTATCTTAGTAAATTTCAAGTCCACAACACATTCGTATTAACTATGACAGTCACCATGATGTACATTCAGAGGATGCTACCCTGGAGAGGTCAGAATTCTTCCTGGAAGGGACTCCACCAAACTACTAGGCTCAGGTCTTACTAATAATGCTCTTTACTTCATAGTTTTCCAAATCCTCTGACTCAAAAATCTCTTGCTGAATTCAAGAGATGTGCCCCTCTACTAGAATAGCTTGACTTCACCTGCCATTTGGTTTCACGTACTTTTACCCACTCTCTCAAGCTCCCTTATCTGTCACTGGTTCTGAAGAAGCCTCTGCTCTTCCTGCCCTGTCACTCCCCCTCAATCCCGCCCATCTGCTGGCAGGGTGGCCCAAAAGCAGATCTACTCCTCAGACATGTATTTCGACAAGTACTACGAGTACCGGCATATCATGTTACCCAGAGAACTTTCTAAACAAGTACCTAAAACCCATGTGATGTCTGAAGAGAAGTGGAGGAGACCCGAGGTCCAACAGAATCTAGGCCAGGTTCATCACATGGTTCGAGAGCCAGAACCACATAGTCGTCTCTCTAGACTTCTTCCAAAAGATCAACACAAATGAAGTACATCTGGAGACTGTCAACTAAATCTTTTTCAAATGTAATGTGTATGTGTATATAAGGTAGTATTCAGTGAATACTTGAAAATGTACCAGTCATTCATCCGTACCTGTGCATAAGCTGTATTCTTCACAGCAACAGAGCTCAGTTAAATGTAGCCGCAAGTCGGTTACTGTAAGGTGTTTAAAATTTCTCGTAGTCAGTTTTTCTCTTAATATAAGTGCCTATTTGACTTTACCTGTTACCTTTGTTAAGTTTGTGTATTGAATTAAAAATAAAAAAGAAATTCCTTTCAATAACAGAGATAATTTTGAAACATCCCTAAATATTAGTAAAGTAAGCAACACATTTATAAAGAACCCATGGATTAGAAAGCATTTGAGATCTTGCTCCCTGGCATACGAGTATGTTATCAGTTTGGCTCAAATAAACTCTTATAAAAATTAAAAACAAAAAAAAATCCCATGGGTCAAAGAAAACACCCACCAGAGAAGTTAGAAAATATCTTGAATTGAATGAAATGAAAATATAACAAAAGTTATGGGATATAGTTAAACCAGTGCTTAGATGAAAATCTGCTGCTTTAAATGACTATGTTAAAAGACAAGCAATGTTTCAAATCAATTAACTTGAGCTTCTACCTTAAGGAACTAGAAAAAGAAGCGTAAACTAAACCCAAAGCGAGCAGAAGGAAGGAAATAATAAAGATTAGAGTGGAAATCAATGAAAACAGAAAAAAAGAAGAGAAAAATCAATGGAACCAAAAGTTAGTTCTTTGAAAAGATGAACAAAATTGATAAACCTTTAGCTAGACTGACGGGGGCCATGAGGGGTGAGAAGGTGGAGAGACACAGACGACACAAATGACTAAAATAAAAATGAACGGGATCATCAGTACTGACCAAAATAAATTAAATGATTGTAAGGGAACAGTATGAACAAACTGGTGCCTACATGAGACAATTTAGAAGAAACGGACAAATCCTAAAGACACAAATTACTGAAACTGATTCAAGAAGAAATAGAATATCCAAGTAGACTTATAAGAAATAGAATTATTTAAAAATCAACCCACATGTAACCGTAAAAGAACTGGAATGGCTATACTAACATCAAACAAAGTAAGGCTTTTACAAACAAAAAACTGTCACCAAAGAGGGTCATTTTATCTCAGTCAATCCATCAGGACAATATGTTATAAACATACAGAAAGTGAAAAGACAAACCCACAGGCTGGGAGAAACTCTTTGCAAACATTTACCTAATAAAGGACTTGAATCCACAAATATATAAAGAACTCTCAAAAGTCAACAATAAAAAAGACAACCTAATTTTAAAGTGGGCAAAAGATTTGAACAAATACTTCACCAAAGACACCCAGATGGTAAATAAACACTTGAAAAGATGTTCAACACCATTAGTCACTACGTAAATGCAAATCAAAACCACAAGATATCACTCATATCCATCAGAATAGCTATAATAAAAAGATAGATAGGGCCGGCCAGGTGGCTCAGGTAGATGGAGCGCTGTGCTTTTAACGCCAAGGTCACTGGTTTGATTCTTACATGGGCCAGTGAGCTGCACCCTCTACAGCTCAGATTGTGAACAACGGCTCTCCCTGGAGCTGGGCTGCCGTGAGCAGCCGGAGGTCGGTGTGAGCTGCCGTGGGCTGCTACTGGGCTCCTGGGCTACTGTATGCTACCGTGTGCTGCCAGCAGCCAGCGTGAGGTGGCCGGCAGCCAGCGTGAGCTGCTGTGGGCTGCTTGCTGTGTGCTGCCATGAGTGGCCAGTGGCCAGCGTGAGTAGCCAGCAGCCAGCGTGAATGGCCGTGGGCTACCATGGGCTGCTGTGAGCTGCCGGCAGCTGTTGAGAGCTGCTGTGAGTGGCCGGCTGACAACCAGCGACCCACTGCCTCAGCCGGGGGTGGGGTGGGGTGGGGGCCGCAAGGCTCATCACACCAGCATGGGCCAGGGAGCTGTGTCCTACACAACTAGACTGAGAAACAACGGCTTGAACCAGAGTGGGGCAGGGGGAGGCGGAAGAAGGGGGAAAAAAAGAAAAAAGACAGATAGTTTACAAGAGAAACTGCAACTCTCATACACTGTTGGGAGGAATGTAAAATGGTACAGCTGCTTTGCAAACCTGGCAATTCCTTGAAATGCTAAACATAGCACATTACCATATATTATATATATACCATATAAGCCAGCAATTACATTCCTAGGTATGGATGGAAAGGATATGAAAAAACCTATGTCCACACAAAAACTGGTACGTGGAATGTTCATAGCAGACAAAAAATGGAAACACCTTAAATGTCTATCACTTGATGCACGAACAAGAGAGTAGTATTTGGCAATAAACAGGAATGAAATACCGATGCATGCTACAACACAGATGAACTTTAAAAAAATTATGCTAAGTGAATGACGCCCGTCACAAAAGGCCACATGTTATGATTGCCACTTATATGAAGTGTCCAGAATAGGCAAATCTAGAAAGACAGAAAGGTAAAGATTTGTGGTTACCTAGGACATGGGAGAGAGGGAAGGGGATTGACTGCTAATGGGTACAAGGTTTCTTTAGGGATGATGAAAATGCTCTAAAATTGGGCTGTGGTGATAGTTACACAGCCTAGTAAAGTATACTAAAACCACTGACTTGTACACTTTACATGGGAGACCTTGATGGTATGTATACCTCCATAAATGTTTTTTCTTTGGGGAAAAAAAACCCTTATCAATACTTAAAAGGGGTGGAGGGGAGTAAAAGTGATCAAGCAAGCAGGAAAAAACCAAAACCAAAGAGAAGATTTACAATTCACATGATTGAGAGAAACTTTATCTAGAATGTTTAAAGAAATGTCACAACTCTGTATAGACAACCCAATTTAAAAATGGGCAAATATTTGAATGGACATTTCACCAAAGAAGAAAATTCACATGGCCAGTAAGCACATGAAAAGATCCTCAGTATCTTTTCAACATCCTAATCTCAGTTACAATCAAAGCTATGAGATATCATTTCACATCCTAGTACTAGAATGGTTATAATAAAAAGGCAGACAATAACGTGTGTAAGAAAGTTCTTACCTGCTACTGAACTGTATACTTAAAAATGATTAAAATGGTAAATTTTGTTATGCATATTTTACCACAAAAAAAGCCCTTACTAGTACTTAAAAAAAAAAACAGTAGTGAATAAAGCAGGAAAAACAACAACAAAAAAATCTTCCCATAAAGAAAAGTCCAACTTTAGATGGCTTTCACTGGTGAGTTCTATCATATAGTCAAAGAATACCATGATTTTACATAATCTTTTCCAGAAAACAGAAGAGGAGGAAACACTTCCAAAGTTATTTAATGGGGACACTTTAAATGTATAATTAAAGGCATCATGATTTACTTTTTACAGAAAATGTTATTTACTAAAGTATAAAAGACATAAGGTGCTGGATCAGAAGTCTTGACAACTTGGTTCCCATGCAGACTTTGTTACCAATGAGTTGTATAATCTTTGTCAATTTACGTCATCTTACTGGACTTCAGTTTCCTCATTTGTAAAATAAGGAAGTTCACCACAGAAATCTTTTCCATCGATATAACATAAAATTTTGTTTAAAACCTACCTGATCCTAAATTGGTATAACCCGTCTGTAAACAATATGGCAACATGTAGTAAGAGCCAGTTCATACTCTCTGGAGAAGTATTTCAAGTTCTGTATATTTAACTTAAGGATATAATTAAACCAAAGCGAAAGAACAGATAAAAAGATGGTCACCTTAACAACCCACATGTCCAATAAAAGTGGAATAAGATAGTAACACAAAGGAATATCAAATTACTAAAAATTAGTATGAAGATGATTGTGAAAAATATTTTTGTTAGGTGAAAATAATCAGAATATAAATTATTTAAATTATGAAAATATACACAGTATTTAAGTATATGCCAAACACTAGGTCATATGTATTAATGAAAGTACAGTAGGTCCTCAAATGATGTCATCGAAACATTGATAAGATGCTGTAAAAACTTAACTCTTATCAATTAGCCTATGGTAAACCTTGTTTCATTATACTTAAAGTTGTAGAACCTATTGATGATGTTAAATGAGGTCTTACTTACTGTATAGTATTAGGATTGTGAATCCAAAGATTTTTGTTAAATTACCGTGTCTTTTGAAATGCTGATACACTATGTACGCAAAGAGAAAAAAATTAGAAACTTGTCCAAAGAATAGACAGACAAAGTATCGAGATTATGCTGATAAGGTTCTAAGTTGCTCTGGCTTGATTAATGCTTCCTAAGAGTCATTATGGACCCAGGGCTCTCAATAAAAGTCTCAACGACTGAAACCTTTATCAGTTGATAACCGGAATTACCAACGGTATTTTCCTTGTTTTTCTACTCAGTGTTGAGATAAAGCCTGACCGTCTGTGATGTTGCCAAGTACCCATTAAAATCCAGAAAATACTGGATAGCTGAAAATCCGTATGTATCATCACTCCAAGTTCTCAATTTAAAATTTTTCATGCGGCTTTCATTTTTAAGTGTATCAGCCACAGAACTTTTTGAGTTCTACAGCCACTTAAAGTTCCTTTCAAGAAAGGATGGTGAAAAGAAAGAAGTGAGCATCCCGCTTCCAGATTTTCCTTCCTATTCTTATGGCTGCCTACTAGGATGGAAATTCAAGAGGATCTAGTCTTAGCCTTCCCAAGGTCAGCAGAGAAAATACTTAGTAAATGCAAATGTCCACAATTCTAATGATAGTAGGCTGAACCATAGGAAATTATTTCTATTGGTCAAAAAAGTTGACTGGGCAATTTCATATGACTCAACCTATGTCAATGCCTCTGTAGTAACAACTTTTTGTTCCAAGTGAGACTGTAGAAATCACTGTCAAGGATTCTCTCCTTAACTTGCCCAATGAGTGTGCATATGTGAGTCATTATTTTCAGAACCAGAATTTAAGCAATTTGTGTTTGCATGTTTGCATTAAAATGCCAAAGTCATAAGCAAAATCAAGAAGCGTTTTAACAGCAGCCAAATCAGAGCATAAAAATATCAGAATTATCCCAGTCTAACTCAATTCCTGTCCAAGTCATGTTTCTCTTCCAGAGCAATAAGTTTTGGTGCTGACACTTTCAGAGCAGTGTTTCTTCCAACTCCAATGAAATTAATCCCACTTTGATGGATGGACCTAGGGGGTATTATGCTAAGTAAAACAAGTCAGAGTAAGACAAATACCATATGATTCCACTTGTATGTGGAATACAAAGAACAAAATAAACGAACAAACAAAACGGAAACAGATTCAGAGATACAGAGAACAAACTGATGGCTGCCAGAGGAGCGGGGGGAAGGCTGGGTGAAAAAGGTGAAGAGAGTAAGACATACAAATTGGTAGTAACAAAACAGTCATGGGGATGTAAAGTAAAGCATAGGGAATATAGTCAATAATATGGTAATAACTATGTATTACCCAGGTGGGTACGAGACTAATCAGGGGCTCACTGCACATATTATATAAATGTTTAATCACAATGCTATACAGCTGAAACTAATATAAAATAGTATTAAAGGTCAACTGTAACTGGGAAAAAAATTTTTATTTTTAAATCCCACTTTGAGAGCATCTTACCTGAAACTACCATAGACTATAAGTAGAATGGAAATCAGAAATGTAGACACTTGACTGGAATCCACCAGGGAATAGGCCCTAGAGAAAGAAGAGGGGAAAAATTAGCGTTAACAAAATAATTAAAATGAGACTTGATAGTTTAATACAGAAAATAAATGTATAGGTTCACAGCTATTATTAGCTAATATTCAAAGGCTGTTGAATATCAATGTAAAAATCCCATCTGTGTATGATAAACAACATATGCTTATAACATCTACCACCGACTTTAAAAGTCACAAAATATCTACCAACTCTGTACCAGTGATAAAAAGTCTCAGTTATCAAACTTTCATCAGTCTACACTTGAATTACTGGTTTTGCTCAGTGCTGAGGTAAAGCCTGTATGTCTCTCCTGAATTCCATTTCCGTTTTTATAACTACTATTGGTTCTCTCCATCTGGATGGCCTACAGGAAGTTCTTCAGGCAACAGGTCCAAAACTCAACTCACTATTCTTCCCTTCACACCTGATCCTCTCCCGGAATGACTTATGATCCCCTCAGGGTCAAAGCTGGAAATCTGTTGCATTCTTGACACCACCCCTCTTCTCTTACCCCCTACATGTAAGGACAGCAACTTCCTGCAAATTCCCAAGGCCCCTACTTCTCTCGCTCCTACTGCCAATTCCTTCACTCCCTTCCATGTCTTGCCCATCAGAAATCCTGTTTGCAAGTCTGTCTCCAAGAGTTCACCCTCCACACTGCCCAGTCTTGTTTGTTAGGGATTTTCCCAAGTAAACTTCTCTGCCTTTTTTCATTTCAGCAAATATTTAATGATGGCTCCGTGCCAGACACTCTGCTAGCCACTGTGGATGTAATAACAAATAAGATTGTCTTGGTCCCACCCTGAATCTTTTCTAAAGAAATAAAAAATATATGTTTCATTCTAAAGGAATTAAAAAGCAAAAAATTAACATAAGCAAGTGAATATAATTGTGGAAAATGTTAAAAAGGGGAGAAAGACAAGTACAGGATACTATGAGCATATATAATGGGTGATCCTATTCAAGAACTGGGGTGGGGGTGGGGGTGCTTTCCTTAGGGAGGCAGAGGAATGGGAGACACAATAAATAGGACCTGGTGGATGGCTGTACCATTTAGGAAAAAAGGCAACAGAGGAGGAGCAGATTTAAAATTGGGTTTTGGAGTATGTGCTGAGGAGACAGCTGGACAGATACCTGGATCTTGAGATGGGAAGCAGCCCTAAGCTGTAAGATATATATTGGGAGCTCACACCTTGTACGTGGTCATTGAAGCCACAGGTGTGGGTAAGACTGCCTACCGCAGCAGCAGTGAGAAGAACCTTAGAAACCTCCAAAATGTAAAGATCAGGTAGAAGGAAGAGCTGCAAAGAAAACCAAAATGAAACAGAGAAAGAGGAAGAAAACCCAGGATAGCAGGGTGAGTGATGAGTGTTTCAAAGCAGCAGCAGGATTGGATGGTGTCTGAATTTAACCCCTTGATCTACCCCCTTACTAGTAGCTGGAACTAGTTACTTAACCTCTTTAAGCTTCAGCTCTTCATTTGTAAAATAGGAATAATCACAACACCTACTTCAAAGAGCTGTTAAAGAATAAAAATGAAATAATCCATATACAGAGCTGAACAATGTAAGTACTCGATTAACATTTGTTGTTTGTATTAGGAAGGAGAGGTCACCTGTGTTGAAGGCTGCGAAGGTCAAGGAAGATGAAAACTACAGTGTCCACTGGGTTGATTTAAGTGTAAGTCATTGGTGACCTTCGCAAAAACAGTATTAGTGGAGTGATGGGGATGCAGTCAGATTGGAATTGGCTGTGAAGTTACGGAAATGGAGACAGGCAGTTTTTTGAGACGTACAGGGAAGAGAACAGCAGTTGGAAGGGAATGTAAGGATAAGGGAGGTCTTACATTTTTTTCAATATAAGAGATATTCAATTTTTTTTGTATGCTGACTGGCAATAATCCCAGTGAAGCAGGAAAGACTGATGAATATAGAAGAGAAGTTTCTTTTAATCTTTCTTAAAAACAGGATACATAATGAAATGTCATGACACGGTGTTGTGGTCTATAGTATTGTTTTTTGATCTTTAGTTATTAGATATATAACTGAAGTATTTATGGGTAAAATGATAGGGTTTAAGGTTTGCTTTAAAAAACTCTGGGGAGGACAGGAAGGATAGATGTTTAAAAAAAGGTAAAAATTGTTTTTAATAATTGAAGCTGGAATGACAGGTCCATGGGAGTTCATTATACTCGTCTCTGCTTTTGTATTTTGAAAAGTTACAAATAAAGTTTTTAAAAATAATTTCTCACCATTTCTTATAAAAAGGTAGAGTACTAAATACACAGATCTGTACTCCCTAACCCCCCTTTTACAATATAGCCTAGAGATTTTCCTGTATCAGTATGTAGAGAACTTTGTCTTCTTTAATTTTATTTAGACATATGCATAGTATTCCATTGTGTGGATACACAAGTTTTTTTTTTTTAAAAACAAATCCGTTTTAGATGGACACCGTGGTTGTTTCCAAAAATTCTGTCACAAACAATTCTATTATAAGGAAGCTTGTAAATTTACCTGCATTGCACACATGTGAAATGACACATCTGTGTAGAATAAAGTTCCTAAAATTGAGATTGCTGGATTGAGGAGGAAATGCACTTGAAATGTAACAGATGTTGCCAAACTGCCTTCCATGGAGGTTAAATCATTTTGCACTCTCACCACTAATGGATTATTGGAGTTCCTGTTTTCCAAAGTCTTGCCAATAGTGTGAGCAATGCCTAACTTTTAAATTTTTACCAATCTGACAAATTAAAATTGGTATCTCAATACGGTTTTCATTTGCATTAATTTTCTGATGTAATTAAAAAATTTTTAATTAATTAAAAGTGAGACTGAGCAGCTTTTCATATGATTAAGGGCTAGTAGGCATTTTAGAAAGCAATTAAAAATTTTTTTTCCAGACTCCAGAGCTATAAAAAAACATAAGCAGCTTTTTTATCCTGAGGAACTCTTGCTGGTGTTTTACTTGAATGACTTGGCGTTTCTGTACTCTTTGTATTCTGAAGCATATAGTCATTACCTAAGAGGTAGATTACCGTATTTTGCCATGTATAATGTGCACCCAAGTTTTTGGCCCAAACTTTCAGGGACAAAAAATCTTTCGTTAATTTTTTCACTCAAATTTATTTGTTTACATTTAAGTACTTGTTTTTTGTATTATAAAGGAATTTTAGCATTTATTTTTTTAAAATACTATCAATTTTTTAAAAAAATACAAAAACAATTCATGTTTATCATAAAAATTCAGATAACAGTAAGTATATAAAGCAAAAGTGCAGTGCCCCTCGCTCCTGTCTCTGCACTCCCATCCCTAGGAGGAAACACCGCTTACAATTTGGTGTATGCACTCTTCCATGTAAACTGTATGTATAGAACACACGATAAACACAGAAACGTACCTGTTCTTCTATAACTTGCTCTTTTTAAAAACTCAATTATGTATCAGGAGCTACTGTTTTCTATTGCCTTACCATATTGTCCTTTTGCTATAAAATTAAGACATGGAAAACTTGACAGTATAGAATGCACTCTTTTCTCTTTTTTTTTTAATAAAGAGAAATCTTCTAGGTTCAGTGAACACAATTTTTAACTCCATGGACATTGTCTAGTGATTCTCATTTCTGTGTTAATAACACCAGTACCTACTAATGTTTTCACACTTTCTCATCTAACGTACGTAGGACGGTAGATTGTGGCTTCTAACCTGAATAGAAACAAGTGGATGCCTTTGCCCATGTCTCTCTTTTCAGTCAATTTAAAATTTAGTGAAGGCAAGAACATTTCTACTGCCTGTTTTCAAAGGCAAACCATGGAATTCCACAGGTAAAGATAATGTGCTCATCATGATACTGAACAGTCAAGCCTGTTATTGAAAATGACATTAGGAAGAACTGCATCTTGTACTTCGGCAGATGTACTCTTAACAACTCCTATCTAGCCTGGAGGAATTAGAAAAGCATCGATGTTGTATATAATACTACATTTTAAATGTGTAGAGAAATCATTTTTGGGAAATAACGTCTGCTTAACAAATGTGAACATATTAGAACATTTTGTTACTACTAACATCGAACACAGAATATTTTGCTATCCTAAAACAACTTTACAATGAAGTTTTTCTTTGGGAAAAACTTACCAGGGAACTTTCTGCCACGTAAATTCTCTTAAGGTTAGGGATTTCTTGGCATAGAGGTGTTATATTTTATGAATCACTTAAGTTATTCATAAAATATAAGAATCACTTAAGAATCATTAGTGGTTGCCTGTGTCAAGTTCAAGTAGAAATATGTACACTTTACTGTTAAGTCTTTTAAAAGCCCTGGAGACAGAAGGAACTATTACAAACTGATGATAACCCTAGGATGTATTTAGAAACACAAGTTCTCCCTCTCACACTAGTTTTCTTAATTACCCCCAAAATAATCTGCTGGGTGATGTTGTATCTTAATCAATAAAAAGAGACCATTACAAAAATAGCAAAAGAAAAGTTTGACTAGAACATGAATTCAAATGAATTATAGAGCTACACTGTCCAATATGGCAGCCACTAGCCCCATGTGCCTCTTCAAATTAAATGAAATGAAAAATTCAGGTCCTCACTGGCATTAAATTTCAAGTGTCCAATAACTGGAGGCTACTGCATTGGGTGGTCAGATAAAGACCATTCCCATCACTGCAAAGCTCTAGTGACCGCACTAACATACACCTGTATACAGTAGACCCTTGACCAACACAGGCTTGACCTGTATGCATCCACTTAGATGCAGATGTTTTTCAGTAAATATACAAGCAGCCCTCTATACTGTGGATTGCCGATCTGCGGATTCACCCACCCACAGATCAGAAACAGTACCTGTTTTAAATCCATGGTTGGGAACCCACCAGGTATTGTTCTGCACATGCATTTTTCTACCATATGCATAAGGGACTGGAGCATCTATGGATTTTGGTACCCACAGGGGTCTTGGGACCAATCCCCCATGGATGCTGTGGGAGAGTCAAAAGTTACATGTGGATTTTCAACTGCATTGGGGGAAAAGGGGTGTCAATTGCAGATAGATACCCATGTTATATTTCAAAAATGGAGTTCTGGGAATTTATTGTTGGCAATAGCAACAAGTTAACATTCTGCTGAGCATTTAACTCTTAGAACCATTCCGGGAGGTAAGTCCTACATATCCACAAACTCAAAAAAAAACAACACCTTGAGAACCAATGTGTTTCAGAAGTTTTGGGATTTTACGAAGAAACCCACCCCATCAGGAGCAAATAATAATATCTCTGTAGTGAAACATGAACAGTCACACTAAGTAAGATAAACAAAATTATAAATAGCGTCATATCAGTTTATGTCAGGTTTTGCTTCCAAATGAGTAACAGAAATACTCTGCTTTTTCAGTTTTGTGAAGGAAATTGGGCCTGTGTGATTATCACCATTTTTGAGATGAGGTACAGTTCTGAACACGGGCTACCTAACTCCAGGGTCTCCCAAAATGATTTCATCATCTGCCCCAAACTTGGAGTCAGGAGGCTCCAGTTCCTATCTGTAATTATACCACAACGAGCTGTTTGAGCTTCCCTGGGCAAGCCTTTCCAATCTTTCCGGTCTCTAGAAAATCCTCTTTTAGCCTAGATGAACTTGAAGGCCCAACTAATTTTTATTGTCAAGATTCTAGGTTTTAATAGGTTTTAACACTGTGTTTTTCCTCAAAAAAAAAAAAAAAAGAAAAAAAAAAAGAAATACTTCCAATCTGTTCACAGATAACTCTTTCATTTGGCTAATCACTGGCATGTTGTGGGTAAATTAGCAGTGACAAAAATGACACTGCTTCCAGGCTACTGAAAACTGTTATTAAATTTCTTCTTTTCATCACCCAATGTTTACAGATTTAAAAGTGGCTTATGTAAAACCTACATAATACCAGCAGAGACAGATGATGGTAATCTCTGGTTGGTAACCAACCCAGGGGAAATTCTCTTGGGTCACTTTTAAAAAAATCTGGCCAGCCCCTAGGGGTTCTAACCTCTAACCCAGAAGCTTTTTTCATTTGCCAAACAGATTGTTTTGTTCTGTATTTGTTTATGACCTCAGTTTCCTGAAGTAGGCTCAGTTTTCAACTACTCTATAAGCCCATGAAAATAAGCACATAGCTATAAAAATGTCTACAAGTTTTCAATGCTAATAATGATGGTGAAGAAGACCTTGCCCATATCTCTCTCTGTTCTTTGCCCACACAAAGCATTCAAGTAAGACTCATCACCACTTCAGAAGTACACAGAGATCCTAGGATTTTACTACAGGAATTTGGAGTCTGTGCTCTGGGGTAACATTAGAATAAGGTAGGCAGGGAGGGAAAGGTATCCCAAGGAAAAAGGCTGGGTAATCTGGCCAATTTTAGGAAATCAAAGCCCAGCGATCTTATTTATTTCACAGCCTCTCCCTACCTTACACTTCAGACTCTACTAAAGATCAACAGAAATGTGTCCTCGCTCAGGCTCTTTTCCTGAGATGTTTGTTTCCAGATACTCTGAGTGCACATTAAAAACAGGAACTACTCTACACTCTGAAATAAAGGCATTCTTACTAAAATGCAAAAAGAAACTTAATATATGCATTTGAGACATGCCAAAATCAGGTCAGCCAAATATACTGAAAACAGACTTGAAGACTTTGCTAAATGATGTATTAGTATAAGTCCGCTGTTGAGTTGAAATAATTTCTGTGGTCATTACAAAAACCACTAATTCTTTAACTACATTCCCCGAAGCCTTAACAGAACAAAGACAAAGAGCTACCATAAATTTCTCTCACATATAAGATTATATCCTACACCCTAAGATTTTTAGAACCATGCTGGATTTTAGTAACTGCTCTAAAATCAAACATCTATTTCTAGCTGCTTTACCAGCAAGTGCTTATAACACATATCCTGCTAAAAATCATGCCAAATTGAGACACAGAGAGTACTGTTCTATAATGTGTTCTGTGTCAGCCTTCCAGATATACAATGAAAGCATTCTTGTCCACCCCACAAACCAAGCAATTACTACCCAACCCTGCACACACACTGCCCTAGGCCAGCACTTTGCAAACTTTTGGTCTTGAGACTATTTACGTTCTTAAAAAGAGGACCCCGAAGAGCTTTTGTGATATTCATCATGTTAGAAATCAAAATATTTATTCACTAATTCATTTATACCCAATAAAACCATTATATGTGTACATAGCATTTTTAAAGGAAAGGTAACTGTTTTCCAAAACAAAAGAATTTAGTGAGATGAGGGGTGTGCTTTTACATTTTTGCACACCTCTTTAACGTCCAGCTTAAATATAAGATACCATGTTTCCGGCTTAAATATAAGATACCATGTTTCCCCGAAAATAAGACCTAGCTGGACAATCAGCTCTAATGCATCTTTTGGAGCAAAAATTAATATAAGACCCGGTCCTATTTTACTATAATATAAGACCAGGTCTTTAATAATATAACAATATAATGTAATATAATATAATATGTAATATTGGGTCTTATATTAATTTTTGCTCCAAAAGACAGAACTGATGGTCCGGCTAGGTCTTACTTTCGGGGAAACACGGTAGCCAGATTCTCATACCTGCTCCTGCATTCAGTCTTGGGGTGCTATGGGGTGCCTCACACCAGGGGTGGGCAAATGATGGTCTATGCTCATCCGAGGAACACAGCCACGCTCATTCACTCAGGTGTCTCTGGCTGCGCTAGCGCTTCAGTGGCAGTTGAGTAGTTGTGACAGAGACCGTATGGCTCACAAAGCCTAAACTACTATCTGGCCCTGTACACAAAAGGTTTGCCAGCGCTTGCTGTTGCTGCACAAGGGCACCTGGCCAAGAGGGCCAGCAAGTGTTAAAATACCACCCACCCCTTTCCTCCTGGGGGGGTGCCTCCCCACACTGGGCACACACAGCTTGCTGAGTAGTCTTGTGTCCTAGCGGGCGGACGCAGCCACCTGCTGGGAGGGGCGTCTTTTCCTTTCACAAAGGTGAGAGTTATGAGCTGGAGCCCACCTGGCCAGGGAGGCACTATTTCTTATTTTGCACAAAGGAGTGTGTGTGCGGATAGGCTAGCAATAGTCAGGAACATCTCTGAGTCCTACTGTGAAGATGGGGTGGATTTCCAGTATCAAAATATTTTTACATTAGAAAGGAAGAATCTGCATTCTTCATATTCCTCCATCAGCACCAAATATAGAAAGAACATATATGGGACATACCATATGTTAATATTTTACATTTTACCAAACTAACTGAGTGAAGAATTAATTACTTCCATCAAGGATACAAAATCTTATGACTGAGACAATTCCTATGAAAGTAAGGTATTAATTAAGTCTTCCAGGCAGTAAAGGTCGTCCGCATTCATTTTTGTTTTCAGACATTTTATTACCTAGGATAGATAAGAAAGAATGTGCAGGGGTTTCATTAAAACAGAAAGAAGACCCCGCACTGAAGGCTTCCGTGGTAATATGCTTCAATTCTTTCCTACGAATTACTCTCTTAGATAGGTCCTCATAATTTCAAAACCATGTGCATTTGAGGGGATTTGAGCATACATCCAGCAACGTAATTGTGACTCCTGTGTTAAAACACCAGCAGCCAGAAATAGCCTTATATGGACTGTAACAGAAATATTTATAAGGCAAGGGAAAAACTAGGCAATTGGATTCCTCAAAGTAAACAGGTATACAAGAAGGAATAAAGTGCTTTATGCATTTTCATTTGACCAAGGGACTCATTTTCAGGAAAGAAAACTATAATGCAGATTTTGAAGACAATTTTGTTCCACTACCTAAAATTGCTTTAGAACTTGAACTAAACAAATTTCCTTAAAAACTTGCAAAAAGTTGGGATAACATGCTGGTCAGGATTAATATTTCATAAAGGAACCGCTTTTGAATGTGTAAATAATCTCTCAGGATATGTGCCCACAGAAGTTATGCAGGCTTTAGTATACACGCCAAAAACTAAACACGGGGACTCGAACAGAGATTTGTACACTCATGTTCATGGCAGCATTATTCACAACAGCCTAAAGGTGGGAGCAACCTTAGTGTCCATCAATGGATGAATGGATAAACAAAATGTGGTCTATACATACAATAATATTATTTGGCCTTAAAGAAGGAAATTCTGATACATGCTACAAGAAGAACTATGAAAACATTATGTTAAATGAAATAAGCCAGACACAAAAGGACAAATAGTGTATGACTCCACTTATATGAGGGACCTAGAATAGGCAAATTCACAGAGACAGAAAGTAGAGTAGAGGTGGCCAGGCAGGAGGAGATGGAAGGAGGAGTTATTTAACGGGGACTGAATTTCTGTTTGGGGTGATAAAAAAGGTATGGAAATGGCCAGTGGTGATGGCTGCACAACAATATAAGTGGATGTACTTAATACCACTGAATTGTATACTTACAAATGGTTAAACTGGTAAATTTTATGCTTATTTTACACAACACAATTGAAAAAAGGAGTATTTAACATTGCTTTTAAAAACTTGTAGCAAACTAATTATCATTGTATGTCTCATTAAAAGATTTTTCTCTGCCATTTAATGCTGATAATAGCATTAGAAATAATTCTAGAAAAAAAGAGTCTTGAAAGCATCCATAGAATCTCCAAATCTGGACTTTAAGAAGAAACTTGCCAATAACTTATAAAAATGGATGCTACAGGTTGACATTTATTCCTTGTAGTTAACCTCTCCTAGTAACAAATCTGTTTCTTTGGACAAGCAAAAAGGATAATTTCAGTCACAGTGCTTCTTTCTACCAAGATAAACCAGAGACGGTCAAACGGAATGTCCCAGAAGACAGGGAATTTCTAAGACAGACTGAATTTCAGTAACAAATCTCCAATGCCCGTGGGGTACGTCCACCTATATATACTAAGGTCACCCCAAATTCAATACATCTACAACCAAAGATATCTCCCCATTATCTTGCAATATCTAATGTCTGAAACAAGCTCCAACTAGTATAACTACTTCTGGTCACTGCATCACTGCGTGCATGGATGTATTTATTTAAATTTTTTAAATTATTAGTTTCAGGTGTATAAAACAACTGTTAGACATTTACACCCCTCACAAAGTGATACCCCCTCCCCCAATCTACTACCACTCTGATGTCATATGTAGCTGTTATAGTTCCACTGACTCTATTCCTTATGCTGTTCTCCACATCCTGTGACTATGTGTGTGTGTGTGTGTGTGTGTATGTGTGTGTGTATATATATATATATATAATTATAGTTGACATTCATGATTCTTCAGCTTCAGCTGTACAGCGCAGCGGTCAGACTCCTACACTATCCATGAAGTGGTCTCCCTAATAAGACAAGTGTCCCTCAGATACCCTATAATGCACGGCTGTGTTTAACTTAATACTTTGCTAGGTGCTGGACTCCAAGATGGAGATCCAGGGCCTATCACCCACCCAGAATCGTCTACTGGGGAGACAGAGAAGTAAACAGGCTTCGAAATTAAGTCATGACGTGGACAAGTGCAGCAGTTCAGCCTGGAGGCTTACGGGAGAGGATGGTCTACTAGGAGACTATAAATACTAGTCAGTTAGGTTCCGTTGAGCTAGAGAGGAGAGAGCAAGAGAAGTGAGGGAGCCGCAGGAAAGGGACAAACAGAGAAGAATGAGAAAGCTAGAACGAGTCTGTGCATGTGTGTGGGGGGAAGATGGAGGCGAGGGCAGTGAAAAGAAGAAGGCCAGAAAGGTTAGTAAGGCCAGGTCTGTATCTCCTGTCTCCACTAGTGTCTTCCTGACACATCTGGTCTCTGTCCTCAATATCCATTCCATGGAACATTCTCTCCCCAAGATCAGCAACAATCTTGTTACTTCATCTGATAAATACTTCAGCAGATGTCTATGTGATGTGACCCCTCTGGCCCCTTTGCCACTTCCTTTTCTTGAAACAATTTTATCTCAGGTTCCACAATATTTTCCCGGATTTTTTCCATAACCTTCTTAATCTCCTCTCCCTCTATCCATCGGGCATCTGTCATCAGTTCTCCCCATTTCTTACTCCACACATGGTCTCTGGGTGACGCTTCCCTCCCCTACACAACAACAATCTTTTACTGAGTAGTGAGCCGAGTGTTGCATTAAGCGCTACACATTCTTATCTCCCTTGTACAGAAAGAAACTGAAACGTGGCAGGTGACTCAACCTTTTCTTTTTTATTGTAGTCACTGTGTTTTGTGTAATTCACTCTACTATGAAGAAATTTAAAAGAATAGCATGGAAAACTGTTACGGGCAGAGGCAGGTTGAAGACCAATACAGCACATAATCCCACTTTTTATTAAAAATGGGACTCACTACTTCACATTTCTGTAATATTTGAATTAAAAAACCCACTAAATTTTCTTAAAACTGTGCTTAGGATCTTAGTGGACATGTTAAGAAAAAGACAAAGAAGTCTTTGTGGTTTCTGATTTGGCTCTATTTTTAACCAAATGCTAAAAGCTTATACTTTACAGTTAAATGTAACATCCCACCTATAACAGATTTTCAAAGAGCCAAATTTAAAGATAAAAGTTTTCTTAAACTTCTAAAAGCACCAACATTACAACTGCATATGTACTTTAAGATTTATTTAGTCACATAATCACATCAAATGAGATCTTGATTCAGCACTAAATGCTACTTGCAGGTAAATGTTACCATATTTCCAGTTACTGACAATACTTTGCACATGGGAAATGGCAGCAAACTCCCATATCCTAATTCATTTGAAAAGGCAGCTATAAAAAATGTAAGCATACTATAATACATTTTTAGAAAGTTGATTTGCAGATGGGGCTAAACAAACATGAAAGGGTAAACAAACTTTCAGCCCCTTTCCCATGGTACTCCTTCCCTACGGCACTACCTTAAGTCTATCAGACACTCATTATATTTACTAACACAAATGGAACATCTTAATCACCAAAGTCTTAAACTCATTTTTAAAAAGACAGACCCAAACCCAAGGGCAGTTGGATCCAGAACATTTTTTTCACACATTTTTTATTTGTTAAATCCAAAATAATAAAGTTTTATTAAAGTAACAATTGAAGAATTGTACTATAATCAAGCCAATCAGTTACTTAGGTTGAAAAAAAGATTGTAATACACTCAAAAGGAAATGATCAGAAAAGAAGTCCCCAACTCAGTGAACTGAATTTGCACTAAAACAGACCTGAAATATTCAGGAGTAATATTTTATGTGGGTTATAAAATATTAAATGGCATCTATTTACTGAGGATCTTAAAGGAGTTTGGTTTGGGAGAGGGAAAGGAGAATGAGAGAAAAATCCAAAAGGAGTACAAGTTATAATCTTACACCTCTGGAAAGAGGGCACAGGTACCCAGAAAAGAGCATCAACAGGACCAAGTCTTTCTTGTCTCACAGAAGAGTAGAATTCCAGAGAGACTAACTGAAAGATTACCTTCTGTTTAGTGAGTAGGTTAAAATATGGTGGGCCAGGATTCTAGGTTTGTCAGTAGGATTTTATCTGCTGGAGTTTAAATTACACCTAGAAACACTATTTTTATCAGAGGAGTAAAACCATAAAAGTGATACAGTGATATATTTGGGAAAACAATCAGCTAGAAATACCCAGTGTAGATGAAGGGGCAGAAGAGACTGGAATCAAGGAGACCAAACAGTTCTCCTACAGGCACGGGGCTTTGATAAAGCCTAGACTAAGACAGAAGTGGAAACAGAAGAGGTAATACAGTTACAAACCATATTATGAAAGAAGAACCAATGAGACCTAGTGACACGCTGCACAAAGGGAAGGAAGGAGCGACAAGAGTCCAAATTTCTGAGTATGACAAACACTGACCTGACCACCTACCGACGACAGTGGTGGGCACCTGACTGGGCACCAAAAATCCCAATGCAGGCACCTCATGTATTTAGCAGAGGTGGCTGGAAGTCGCAACCCAAGCCTTCAGAACATTCTGGACACAGACCACCCCCAGATGGCCCAATGCTTATCTAATCACCAAGCCCAAACAGCACCAGCAATCAGCGACATCCAGGGACTCCACCCCCCCAATACGGAACTGAGATGCTCCACTGTCTTGATTTTAAAAGCCCTACTCCACCTTCCCCTTCCTTCAGAGCCTAGACTCTATATAGAACTGCCTTCATCTGACAGCAAAACGCTTCCACACTCAGCATTTAACCTTTGGTTTCACTTTTCCCAAACAGCTGGCACACTGGAAATTAGGAGTTCCTACTGGGAAACAGACTTTAGAGCTGAGAAAAAAGGTATGACTTTGGGATGCAACAAAGAAGAGTTAAATGCTGAGTACATCTGCTGAGCTAACTGGGGCAGTGAGATACTGAAATTTGCCCTGAGTTATACAGATAGAAAGTGTCAGAAACAGAATGTGAACATAGTATGGATCCAAAGGTCCACACTTCTAATCATTATAACATATCCCTCAACAGAAGCAGAAGAGCATGATGGTTGAGAATAAGCCATTTGCTTTGATCAAGAATGATTACAGGTGATTTTTTAGAGCAGTTTCAATAAAATGGTGGGTGAAAAAGAGAGTGGAGTAATGAGTTCCCATCACTGCCTGAGGAAATCTACCACTAGGAGATAGGAATGAAATTGAATGGTCTTGTGAAAGATAAACAGGATGACTTTTTTAAAGATAGGGGAGACCTATGCCACTCGGAATACAGATAAAATAGAAGCTCTTATAGAAGGAAAGATAAAGGATAACCGGAGAAGGGAAATGATTATGTGGGCAAAATTTTGGAGAAAACAAGAAGGGGTTAGCTTTAGAAAGGAGAAATAACACCTTCTCTACTGAGACCAGAAAGGTCAGATAAGAAGTTATGGGCTGAAGTAGAAACGAGGTTTTATGAAAGTACTCATGCCAGAAAGTCCCAATCTTCTCCCAAAACACGAGGCAGGGTTGGTTCTTCAGTATGAAGTAAAGAAGGTATGACAGGTTCAAAGAAAAGAGCAGGTTTACAAGTTTCATAAGCTGAAATGTCCTTACATTCAAAGCTTAGTTTCATAAGATAAACTAATCACTTACTTTTATAAAATTCATGTTAGAAATTCTTTATACTGAGTTAACATACAAAAAGAGGCACTTGAATTCCCTTCAAAGAATGATGAGTATCTAAGTGCTATGGAAATCAGCCAGGTAAAGATACCAAAGAAACGTATCAAGAGTTGGGTGAGGTGAACTAGGGAAGGTTTCCCAGGAGACTAGTTGAAAAAAAGGACGCATTTAAAGCAGAAGAGATGGCATATATAATGGTAAGAAGAAATGTACCATATTAGCCTGACTTGAGGAGAATAAACACCTACTAAAATAATGAGAACTGGGTTAATGAAACATGTGGGGGTACAGTACATTTAAGAAGACAGGTTCTGCAGTCAGACATCCTGGGTTCAAATCCTGGCTCTGTCCTTTGCCAAATGAGTGACTGTGGGCAAGTTACTTAGCCTTTTTAGTCTTCAATGTCGTCATTTGTAAAATGAGGGTGATCACACAATTTATCTCCCAGAGTTAAGCTCTCAGTGGGTGATCTGGTAGATAGAGTGTTAATAACTTAAGTTTACTGTACGTGGGAATCACTACAAATTCTTCAGCTCAGGGATGATGAAATGAAAAGAGTAAGGAAAATTATTTTAATAATTCTATAAGGGGCAAAAGCTAACATTTACTAAAGGTTTGGCTTATTCTTCATAATTTTGTTATTTAACCCTCATTACCATCCTAGGAAACAATTCACTTTTATTATCCCTAATTTACATATGAGGAAACTAAGGAATAAGAGAGGTGAAATATCTTGCTCAACTTTACAAAGTTAGTAAGTGCTAGTGCCTGGATTCAAATCCAGACAGTCTGAATCAAGAAGGTCTGAAGTACGCTGTTTACTCTTAATTGCTGCCGTACTGGATTTCGCAAGTAAAGGCTTCCCTCTATTAGAAAATAATCAAGGACTGACTGCAGATACAATTATTTGTTACTTTCCAGCAGACAAATTAAGGTCATCCCCAAGGCCCCATTTTTTCCAGAGACCCAAAACTATGCAGAGTGACTGTATGACGTGGGGCTGCTTGCAGGAGGGAAGCGGGGGAGCTAAGTAACCCTGTTGAGGTTAAACTGTTCTGTATCTTCCACTGAGGCTCCCGTGTGACTAACAGTCCTTCCATCCTTCCTCCTCTGACCTGTACTAACTACTACACTTCCAAGTGCTAATGTCTGTTTCAATGATTTCTCCCATCGACTCAAATGGATTTTATCTGAATTAGATATTACTACGCAAGTAAGAGGAAAAGGCACACCACAACACATAAATATCTGGCAAACTTCAATATCGCTAAAAAAAAAACAAAAAACCCTCTTAAATACTGTTTCCCAAAACAGATTCTAGTGGACAAATGTTTCTTAGGCAAATGATTTGCGTGACTAAAAGCAAAGGTGGAAAATAAGTTTGGTAAATGACCACCTAAATAAAATTGACTTTTTTCCTTCTTCTTTTTTAAGTAGAGAAATTCCTGAGGTTCATAATGTATTTTCCTACAAAACTTATCCTTCTTCTCCCTTTTTTCTTAGCACACCTAATAGCTTTATGTTACATAGCATACTCTTTTAATTCTCATTTCCACCCTATGAGATGGGTGACTTTTATTATCCCTAGGTTGATGAACAGAGAGGTGTTCAATAGTTTGTTCAGTGTTACCAAGTTAGTAGGTGACAGAGTCTGGATTCATAACCACACAGTTTGAGCCCAGAGCTCTCAAGTGCCCTGTGCTAAATATCTCCAAAAAGCAGACACTTAGCTGTCTGGAAAGGACTCTTCTGTCCTTAACAATAACAAGAATATTTAACACTCTTGTTTTTTCAGAGACTCGATGACTGAGGTCTTTAGTTGGAATTAATTCATTTTTCATTCCTCTAAAAAAAAAATGAGATAAAGTAACTACAGTCCAGGACTCCAGGAGGGGAAAAAAACAATGTAAATACTGTACAGACACTGAAATAAGAATGAGAAAGCCTACGTAATTTTACTCATGAATTTCCTAATTAATCTTGACAAAAAGTAGACATTTGTAAGATGAATGTCAAAATTCTAAAGTCACACTAAGAAAAGACTATTTTCACTTGGTAATTATAAAGGGTGCTGGATTCTATTCTACAGTTGGAAATTTCTGCCACCTGTGAGAATATTTTCAAGAAAACCTTTGTTTAGTAAGAGTCACATTCTTGGTTAGAGTTTAAATTATGCTTTCTTAAAAGCTTGGATTATATACATTTTCTAAACTGTCTGTTTTCCTCTACACATGGGTGCAACAAACACTCACACAAATGTTATCTGGCCTCCCATAAATAATAAGCGTGAGAAAAACCTTTAAAGGGGGAGTAATTCTTTTAAAAATATCCAAGCAACCAAACAAAGCCCTGTCGGAAAGGCCTATGAGACCAAGACATAAAACTGCTGTTATAATAACAGTAATAATAACAATAGCTGACACTGCTGGGGCTCTTACTAGGTGTTAGGCATTGTACTAGCTGGTTATATCCAAGTCATTTCATCTTCACAATATCCCTTTGAAGACGGCACTCTTATTATCAGCTCTAGAGATGAAGATACTGAACTAGGGCAGAGAGATGGCCTAACCTGCCCAAGAAGGAAGCAGAGCTAACAAGCTAGCATACCAATACAGCTGGTCTTGCGCCAGATCCAGAGGTCATGCTCTAAACCATTTCACAATACTCCTCCCTCTTCAGTTTTGCTTATTCCTATCTCAGCCCAGATTATTACATTTATATTATAGATAACAGTACACAGAGCACACAGGAACCGTTTTCTAAAATAGGCCATAAAAACAATGAAAGACGGAAAATCACACTATATATGTTCTCCAACTACGATGTAATTAAATTAGAAATCACCTACACAAAGAAATCTTGTGAAATCCCTAAATATTTGGAAATTAAACAACACACTTCTAAATAATCCATGGGTCAAAATAAGAGATCACATGGGATGTTAGAAAATATCTTGAACGAAGATGAAAATACAACATACTAAAATATGTGAAATTCAGCTAAAGCAATGTTAAAGGAAAATATACAGCATTAAATGATTATATTGGAAAACAAAAAGGTTTAAAATCAATGATCTAAGCTTCTACCTTAAGAAACTAGAAAAAGAGCAAATTAAACTCAAAGCAAGTAGAAGAAACAATACAGAGTAGATAGAAATCAATGAAACCAAAATCTACAAAATTTCTTTTTGTAAAAATCAACAAGCTAATCCTAAAATTTTTATGGAAACAAAGGAATTAGAAAGAACAATTTTGGGGAAAAAAGTTGGGAGGATTCACATGAACTGACTTCAGACTTACTATGTAAAACCATAGCATTTACAATATATGATACTAGTGAATGAAGACTGTGCATAGGACTCCAGGGAACAGAACAGAGATTCCAGAAATCCACAAAGTCATGGTTAATTAATTTTTGACACAGATGCCACGTGGAAATGAATAGTCTTTTGAACAACTGGACGTCCATATGCAAAACAAACAAAAACCTCATACCATATACAAAAATTAACTCAAAATGGATCATAAAATTAAATGTATAACTGAAATCCATAAAACTTCTAAAAGAAAAATCTTTGTGACACTGGGTTAGGTAAAGATTTCTTAAGACACAAAACACAAATCATAAAAGAAAAATGGTGAATTGGACTTCATCAAAATAAAAACTTCTGTTCTTTGAAAGATGTTGTCAAGAAAATGAAAAGACAAGCCATGGACTGGGAGAAAATTCTGTAAATATGTATCAGATAAAGGACTGCTAACCAGAATATATAAATGATTCTCCCAACTCAGGAAGAAAACAGACAGCCCAATATAAAAAAAATGAGCAAAAGATCTGAACAGACATTTCACCAAAGAAGAGATACAGATGGCAAATAAATACATAAAGAGATGCTCAAGAATCATTAGTCATTAAGGAAAGGAGAAATAAAACTTACATTGAAGTTGAACTACTAGAAGTTTCAAACATTGCCAGTGGGAATGCTAAATGGTATAGTTAATTTAACAACAGTTTGGTAATTTCATATAAAGTTAAACAAGGTACCATAAGACCTAAGGGAAATGAAAATATATGTCCATACAAAATCTTGAATGTGAATGTTTGCAGCAGCTTTATCCAGAATTGCCAAAAACTGGAAATAATCCAAACTAGTGAATGGATAAACAAATTGTGGTACCTTTATACAGTGGAGTACTAAGCAATAAAAAGATACAAACTACCAGTACATGCAATGTGGATGAATCTCAAATGCATTATGCTAAGTAAAAGAAGATCTCATTTATATGACATTCTAGAAAATGTAAAACTAAGGGGAGAAAAGAGACCTGTTTCGGGGTCTGAGGGGTGGAGGGAGGTACTGATTGATAACAAAAGGGCATGAGGGAACTTTCCGAAACAGTGGAAATGTTTGTTCTATTTCTTGATTATGGTGGTCAGTAAAAGATTGTATGTGCTGTCACAATTCATAGAACTCTACTCCTAAAAAGAGTGAATTTCACTGTTTGTAAATTACACCCTAAGAAGTCTGATGTTTTTTAAAAAGTGGGGAAAGGGGAGGGCTGGCAGATTTTAGGGGGTAAGACAGAAGCAGAGAAAACAGCTCCTGCAGTAATCCAGGCCAAAGACAATAGGTGGTGACTGGCATGGGGTGAAAGTCGTGTTAGTGGTGAGAAGTCATCTGATTCTAGTTCTATTTTGAAGATAAATCTACAGGATTCCCTGAGAGACTGAACATGGAGCATGAGAGAAAGAGGAGCCAAGGACAACTACCACAGTTTTGGCGTGAGCAACTGGAAACATGGAGCCACCATCAACTGTGATGGAAAGGCCACACCGTGTTTACTATAACCTAAGACCGGGTCTTATATTAATTTTTGCTCCAAAAGACACATTAGAGCTGATTGTCTGGCCAGGTCTTATTTTCGGGGAAACAGGGTAGGTGGAGGGAGAAAGAGAGAGCAACAGAAAGAGGGGAGGTGGGGGGCGTGGGGGGGGGGGAGAGAGAGAGAGAGAGAGAGAGAGAGAGAGAGAGAGAGAGAGAGAGAGAGAGAGAGAGAGGCCATGCAGATGGAGGGGGGAGATCAGGAATTCAGTTCTAAACACTAGTCTGCTATAAAATGGAGATTATGCCAATTTTATCTGTTTTTGTTTCGTAACTATCACTGCAGCCCTCCATTTCGGCCAGAAGTCCTACCATGTAGGCTTTGTGACCCTAGAAGGAAGTGCAGCCATCACACAGTTCTGCTCACTGCAGCCTGATGGTCTGCCAGCTCTCACCCCAAGTTAAGCCTACTCCTCTTTTACAAAAGGGAAAAGTGTAACCACTGTTTGTGGTTCCTTTAATCAGGTCCCACTCACAGCCTTCTACGAGCAACTCCTCCACATTACCCTGTATTTCACTGCTTACCCCACTGTTAAGCGAGGGAAACGTTAGACAGCCTGGGAAGTCATGTCTCGGCCGCCTGCATCAGACACAGATTTCTCTTCCTATCAGGGAGTTTACCGAATGAGTGTGTGCTTAACACACAGAAGCAAAACAAAAACTGCTTCTCATTTCTCCTATGTCTTCAAAGAGTCAGTTCCTCTGAAGTTCTGTAGCTCCTGATCCTTTTAGCAGAGGCTCTCTGTTCTTTCCTCCACACTGACTATTTTAATCTGAGAGTTGGGAAGAAACTGCGAAAACAAAAAGGTACTATGGATTCCCACTGAAAGCGTTCTTCCCTGTTTCCTACCACAGTAGTCACCTAGAAACCCAAATTCTCAGCTGATACAACATTTCAGGGCTAATCTAATTCCTAGGAAACTACTCGGTACAGTTCAAAACACAAAAACCAGCAGCAGGACTTTCCTGCATGCCACCACCGATCTGAAAGCTCAAATTGTTAATTCCTAAAAGTAATTATAGCTGTTTAGTTTTATTGACCATTTAATATACGAGGTCAGACAATTAAGTTCGCGAACTCATCCTAGAAAAAGTGCTACATAGCTCATTGCTGAATATCACTATGGTCACCTTCCAAGTACTCCCCTTGGGAAGCGACGCAGTGACGTCAGTGCCTAGTCCACACTTCAAAGCAATTCTGGAACTCTTTTTCTGGAATGGCCATCAGAGCTGTCGTCGTATTACCCTTGATGTCCTGAATGTTATCCAAAAGTCTTCCTTTCAATATTTCCTTTATCTTTGGGTAAAGAAAGAAGTCATTGGGGGCCAGATCAGGTGAGTAGGGAGGGTGTTCCAATACAATTATTTGTTTACTGGCTAAAAACTCCCTCACAGACAGTGCCGTGTGAGCTGGTGCACTGTCGTGATGCGAGAGCCATGAATTGTTGGTGAAAAGTTCAGGTCGTTTAACTTTTTCATGCAGCCTTTTCATCACTTCCAACTAGTAAACTTGGTTAACTTTCCAGTTGGTACAAATTCATAATGAATAATCCCTCTGATATCAAAAAAAGTTTAACAATATCATTTCAATAAGTTCGCGAACTTAACTGTCACACCTCGAATGCAGGGTGCTGTGTTAAGTGCTTTAAGTAAACTATCCCATTTAATACTTCAATTAACCCTGTGACCAAGTTATCATTATTGTAATTCCTATTTCATACATGTAAAGTTAGCATTTAAGGTAACATTCATAAAACCAGAAGATATGTCAACCTTAGAAATAAGCAAGCACCAAGTACCTAAAATTTGGTTCAAATGACAAATATTTAAGGAGTATGACATTTAACTAATCCTCGAAGGATTATGAGGTTGGTTTTTGCCTTATATTATGTTCTGGCTCTAAAATTTAAAAAGAAAAATACAGGTGAGCCCCCTTAGAGAAAAT
This sequence comes from Rhinolophus sinicus, assembly GCF_036562045.2. Lineage (NCBI taxonomy): Eukaryota > Metazoa > Chordata > Mammalia > Chiroptera > Rhinolophidae > Rhinolophus > Rhinolophus sinicus. Next base: position 26,236,598 of record NC_133765.1, on the reverse strand, counting down.
GTGTTACTTGAAAATGTCACGTTTATGGAAATGAAAATTTTTATTTTAGTTGGACACCCTTACAACCAAGGGGGGAACTCAAGGCTGCCCTCATATCAGTTCTGAGCTCACTGTACTATACAGGCAGCTTGTTTAGACACTGTAATTTCATCTCAGAGATCTGATCTGCACAGGAAGACTTTTTACAAACAGTGTATTGAACAGCTGTTTTACTGAGCCCTTCCGAAGTACAAGGGACCACTGCAGGCGCTGCTACATCGGCACTACCGGGATTGGAGAAAACTCCCGGCTCCTGAATGGGGAGCTCAAATGCACATGAACGGCTCTAAGTGAACCAGAAAGAGCTCTAACGTTCAATAAAAGGAAGTGAGCTAGAGGAGAGGAGGAAGAGACTATTTCCAATTGCAGAGGTCAAATTAGCCTCTTCTGAGGAGGTGATACCTGAAATGTTCTCGAAGGATAACAAAGCGCTGGATATGTGGAATCCAGCAGGGAGAACATCCAGAAGCAAAGAGCACAACAGGAATGATGGCATAATGACAAGAAAGTGTGGGGTGTAAGTACTGGCGCTTACTTGGAGCGTGGTGATGAGAAAAGAAATAGAGGAAACCACGGCTGGCCAGATAGGTTAGGCTGGGCCATGACAGTCCTTAAAAAAAGAGACCAGGAGAGAGCCAAGATGGGAAGCTGTGATGAACTGGCTGATACCAGAAACATTTTAAGAGGTAGAACAGACAGTGTTTGGCTGCTAACTTGGTGTGGCACAGGAAGAGAGAAATAGGAATGAAGACAAGTAAATGAGAGGATGGTAGTGCAATAAAAACACGGAGCAAAGGAGGAGAAACACACGCATGCAAGTGGGGACGGGGAAGGAGAGAGGTTTTTCATATACTGAGCTTCAAGTGATGGAGGGATATTTAAGTGGTGAGATCCACTTGTATTTTCTGTAACTAAAGTGGGGCAAATGTGGGGCTACAGCTCAGGACTGAGATTTCACTTTAACATATACTTCTGGAAGGTGACTGTAAGCTTGCAAAGACTCAGAATAAACATGCGTCATGGATTAGACACTTTTACATGTGTTCTCCTTTAATCCTAATGAGATAAACAATATTTATCTCACAAGATTACTTATCACCGTTTCCTGAAATTATAGTATTTGGCCTGTTAAGTTCTTCCTAGGTAATGAGTTCACAGAACTAGCCTTATGTTACTCATAATCTGGAATTCAGAAATAAGAGCCATCTCACCCCCGAGTCTGAAGTCTTTGGTCCATAACAGGCAACCAGGCTAGTACGAGAAGCTTCGGTTCATGTCTACTCCTTGTGTTATAGCGCCCCGAGCTCTCCAGCACAGCCACGGTGCTGACCTGTTTTGAGCTAACTGTGCCCCGGTTAACAAGAGAGACGCAGTGTGGACAGAGGCTCAATGAAGTCTGCTCGGTGGTCTCGGAGGTGGGCTGCGAGTGGGGGAGCTGGCGGGGATTCTGCCCTTTGAGAGACCTGGCTGAGCAGAGAGATGGGACGTGAACAGCTTCCACGTGAACATTCGGGAGGTGGGAAGCAAGGGGACCATGGATGTTGCCCAACAGGAGTTAGAAGTGTCCACTAAAACAAAGGAAGACGTGTCCTTCCCACGGTCCAGATGACACTTCCTTCTGCAATTTTAAATTCATTCTCCCTTTCTAAAGAGTAAACAGGGATCAGCTGTGCTATTCTCACTAGTTAGTGTGAAAAGCACTAGATGCAAGTCTTGAGCTAGTCTGGTTCAACCAAAGATTAAAAAAATCTTTTGTGTTTCCTTTTCTGTGATACTGTGTTTCATCAATGAACAACTGTGTACCAACAGTAGGTAAAATGGACCAAAAATACTCAGGACTAAATCTTTCAGACCATCACATGGAATCCGGTACATCTTATAAAAAAGTGTAAGCCTCTGACTAATAACTGAAACAAACATTTCAGAATTACAGTACTTTAGAAATGGAAGAGAACCAATTCACATTTATTTTATAGGGGTGAAAAATGAGGTTCAGGCAGCTTAGCTTGTTGTCTGTAACGTTCTCTCCGTATTTTTAACTTCTATGTTACCATCTTGATATTATATATCAACAATTTGTGTATATCCTATTTACCCAAGGACCCTGTTCTAACTTTTCTTTTAATGATGTCTAACAAAGTGTCCCACACATAGAGAGTGCACAGTAAATGTCTGTGAAATCAGTTATCATTCAGAAAGGAAGGTAGGAAGGAAACTCTCCGCCAAATAACGTACTGTTATAAAACTCAGAGTGAAAATATTTATTTCTATATTTGAAACCACAACTGTACTTAACCATCCTAATTTACTGAAGACTGTCTAAGCATCTAGTCTTCACTGAGCAACAGCGCTTTAGTTATTTCTCATTCCAGACATTCTGTGAAAGCTTATTCCTCACAGTGTAACTGATGATCAAGAATTCTTCCAACAAAGTCCAGGACCTAATCTTTGACCCTATTCTACTGCCACTCTCACAACAAAATGAAAAAAGTACCATTTTATGGCCAAAAAAATCTTTAGAAAATATTCTCCTGGTTTCAAATTCTTAGCTGAAATGAGTGTTTCTTTCCTTCTACAACCTTATACCCTCTTAAAAAATCTTTTCTATGAAGTTGAAATATCTTGAAAAACAGTATCTTTACTCCCTAGCTAAAAAAACTTAATGAAAACAGGGAAATCTGTATGGTCTCTCAAAGTCTGTATTATAGAAATCGGAACTACATATACAAGCCCGTTATTTTAAGATCACAAGAAAACAGCTAGCCTGGGAAAATAAGAGAGGTGAACCATTCCTAACATCTTAACAGCCACTTGTTCTGCAAATACCACAGGCCACTTGGGAATCCTTAGATTTGGTTGATAACTCGAACGCTGGCAACTTGCCTTGCAAAGGAACTGTTCTATTTGAAATAGGCCTTAACCGCAGAAAACTATGTAATCTTGTATTCGTTGTCCTTTTTGTGTGATTCAAACTAATTCACATTTCAAAATAAAGTAAGGTAACATTTACAACAGATCCTGGCAGACACATGTGCCATCATTCCTATAACCCAACTATGTCCTGTTTGGATGTGCAAATTGTCTGCAAAGCTGGCCACCAACAATGTCTCCCATCGCTGCACACATCTGCGGCTCCTCCCACCAAGAGGCGGAGTCTACTTTCCCTCCCCCTGAATCTGCGCTACACTTGCGATTGCTCCACACAATACAGATTACTACAGAAGTGAGGCTGTGTCAGTTCTTGGCCTATGTCAAAAAAGACCCGGCAGCTTCGATTTTTACTTTCTTGGAGCGCTGAGCTGGCATGTAAGGAAGTCCAGGCTCTACTGATAAAAACAACAAACAGGGGCAGCCGGAGGGCTCAGTTGGTTAGAGCGTGAGCTGTGAACAAGAGGGCTGCCCCTTGGATTCCCACATGGGCCAGCGAGCTGCGCCCTCCACAACTAGATTGAAGACAACGAGCTGCTGCTGAGCTTCCGGAGGGGCGGCCGGATGGCTCAGGTGGTTAGAGCAGGAACTCTCAACAACAAGGTTGCTGTTCAATTCCCACATGGAATGGTGGGCTGTGCCCCCTGTGACTACGTAAGATTGAAAATGGCGACTGGACTTGGAGCTGAGCTGCGCCCTCCACAACTAGACTGAAGGACAACGACTTGTTTTAGAGCTGATGGGCCCTGGAGAAACACACTGTTCCCCTGCTCCCCAATATTCCCCCCCAAAAAATTAAAATAATAATAATAATAAAAGTAAGTAAAAACAACAAACTGGCCCCGTGGAGAGAGAGGCCCTGTAGGAAGAGACTGCGAGGAGAGGCCCTGGGGAGGGGCTCTCAGCCAAGCAGCACCACGGCTCCAGGCGCGCAACTGACACCACCGTGGGCTCTCCAATCCCAGTGAGTCCCACAGATACCGTGTGGAACAGACCAAAACATCCCAACGGAGCCCTGCCCAAACTTCAGATGCACAGAATCATGAGAAAATACAATTTTTCGGAAAGGACAAGATTTAGAAACGGCGGACAGTGGTTTCTGTAACTCTATTTCCAGAGTGAAGGACGGAGCGAGGCGACAGGTCAGCACTGGGAGGGAGGTGGTGCGGGTACGCGAGGAGACGCTAGTGCTGGTGCTGCTCAGGACTTGGCCACGGTCTGAGGCTGCACAGACACACAGGTGACAAACTGTCCAGACCTTCACACACGCACCAAGTAAACTGGTGAAATCTGCGTAAGAGCAGCAGATCGTATCAACGCCAATATCCTGCCTGTGACACTAAAGTTTTGCAAAATTTCCCACTGGGAGAAACTGGGCAAAGGGTACATGAGATCTCTGTATTATTTTGTTTACAACTGCATTGTGAATCTACAATTATCTCAATAAAAATGTCAACTCAAAATGGTTTATTGAAGCTACTAGGTTTTGAAGTAGGCTGTTCTACTGACAGAGTAGTAATACTGGAACTTGTTAGCTCAGCTTTTTAAGAAAAGACTAACTGGATATACAACTGATGTTAACAAGCGCTATTAATATTAGTATGGTATATTCTTTTTAGCTAGTTTATTTGCATTTAACCAAAGAGTTCTCAGTGACATGCAATAATTATCCCTTCAAGTGGCTAAAGAGAAATGGGAAGAGACAAAAGCCAGACATGAAAAAAGTTAATAATGTAAATGACATGCTTTTCTCACATTTTAACATCTCTAAAATTGGAGTGTATTTTACAACTGGCAGCTTTTTCCTTAGTGGTACAAAAATAATGGTCGACGTTTAAATCAATCGTCTTAGATGAACTGAAATACATTATAGTAAAATCTGGGCTCTTTTTAAATCCAAGTATGTATTTAGCTGCATTTCAAAACAAAAGATTTTTGTTTTCTATAGCTCTTTCCTGTATAAGCCACTATTATCTTGAGTTTTTAAAATTATATATAGTTAAAACCAAATCCTAACTAATAACTGTGACCTACAACACTATTATCCAAAATGTACCCTATGGAATTTTAGTTTTTCAAAATATCCTTTTCTTGTGGAAAAGAGTTCCATACTTAAAATAGTAGGGAAAACACTGTCCTATCCATTAAAACCTAGATTTCTCAAATTCTACAAAAATCACTTCTCTACCAGCACCGGAAACTCAAAAGGACAAAAACAAACATATTTTTTTCCATGGGAATTGCATACAGTGTTCCTGAAATGTTCCTTAGATGATCTATATGTTTCTAAACGTCAACTTTAATAAGTGTCCCACATTTTTACTAAGTCTATATTCTAGCTGATATGAAATCCTTGTAACAGCTGGTGTATACACTGACTAATTAGTAATCTGCTAAATTTTAGAGAAAGAATGGAAATAAGAGTTGGTTAATAATTTAAGGCTGACCACGAGCAAGGACTTCAGCCCTTTTTACAATTTACACGAGAGGCTAGTATTAAGAATCTAGAACTCCAGACACTGAGAAGAGGAGCTGAACACAGTATCACTGCAGCTGCTATCTCAGAGGTAGCAATAAATCCAGTATCATTTATTAATTTAGGTAGAACATTATTAGTGGTTTTATTCAGATTTAAATCTACCCCATTAGACTCTTCTATAATCCTAACTTACTCTAAGGAAAAATCATGCCCAATTCTTCACTCTACCTCTTGTTAGAATTATACACCACGTGCGCTGCTGTGGGAGTAGTGTATTCTCTGGCCCACCTGACACTGGCTTCGGCCATAATTTACTTGGCTATAAAACTAAAAGGCAGTATCATCAGGGTGCCGCTTCCCAGCTGAAGGCTCATCACTGCAAGTTTCTACTACTCCATCTTATACTCGTGTGGTCCTGTATGACAGGAACACGCAGCCACATGCCCAGGTAGCCACTGTGCCTCGGTCTACGGCCCAGAACAAAACTTAGGAAATAGACCTAAATCTGGCTGGGAGTTTAAAGTCCAGCCTGGCCTAGATCAGTGCAACTGTACCAACCTGCATACGCATAAGAACAAAAATAAATGTTGGTTTTAATTCACCAAGCTTTTGAGGTTTTTATGCAGCAACAGCAAAAAGAAAAAGATTAACAACAACTATACAAGGAAAATGATTAAACCAGATAAAATTCATGATATACAGAAACTCAATGTTATCGGCATTTTCTCATTGATGCCTGGAGGATGTTCACACCACCCTATTTTCTCCTTTGCCCTTTTCTTTATTAGAATTAGCTGGAAGAGTCCTATGCAGATGCTGCTTTAGACAAAATTCAAGTTGCGCTCGTCACTACAAAGCCAACCTTTGTATCAAGCAAGACTATCACTGAGCAAAAACAAAACATTCTTCACTGTGACAGGTGTTTTTTTAGTATTAAAACTCAGAAACGGTTATTATGAACACAGCCCACACATTACTTAAAGGAACCATTTGTGTTTAACAACACTAAAATACTTTACCAAAACAAATACTTAAAGAACAAGGCACAGACAGAAAGGATCGTCAGGAAGAGGTAGAAAATGAAAAAGGTTGGTCTCTTAAGGAAAGATGGGCTTTCTGAATTCAGCAGATTACCAAGATACAGACTCAAATGCAGTGAATATGTATTTATTTTTTCCTATCAGCACATACATATTCCTTACTTTCCTAGCAGAACCTTGACTGGACTGTACCCATTCCCCGCTCTATCTTATCCCAAATCCTGACCAAAGGTAAGAACACAATCCAAGGCAGACTAATCAGGAGCAATAAGACTTGCCTGGGGCTCCGTTTAAGGTATCAGGGACCTCGGGCCTGGTCAGAGAGGAGGACCTCGTCTTGGACTTTTCGGTACTAAAAGAGCCTCATTACTGCTTAAGCCATTGGGCTTCCTGTTCTATTATCTGCATCCAAACATTCACCTGATAACATTTTTAGAGTAATCAAGGAGCAAATGTGAAATTAAAAGTGGAGGTATTACCGAAGGACACAGGCATCATTCCAAGAAAATGGGCAGACTCAAAACACTCGATGAGCTTTCCTCAATTTACCTTAAATGTGAAGTCTTTCTGTTTAAATAACCAAAGGTGGCAAATGGCATAATAATATCCCTAACACCACAACTAAATTGTTTTTTTTCCATATTTAGATACATCTGACACATTCCATTCACCAAACTAGTCAACAACTACATTATTTAAGAAACAATAAGATAGACAGTAAAATGGAGCAATTCTATTCCTAAGTTGTCATGCGGGAGACCCTGCTCGCTGCGCCATTTGTCATGCCGGGCGACCTGCGGGGTCTCTGCTCCCGCTCCCCACACAAGAACGCAGGACATGGTGAGGCCAAAAAGGAACACCCACGGAGCCATAGGTAGGGGAGCCATACCACTATATTCTCTCTGGCGGCACTATACTCTCACTGGAGGCTGGATCCACACTGTCCGCAAACCGCCATCCACACTTGCCAGCCCAGCCGCCATCTTCTTGCTAGCCCCCATTCTTCCTCCTCTTCTCCTTCTCTAGCGTAGCCACAGCAGTTATATTAGTGGCCAATGGCTCACTGGTTACAGCTGACGGCCAACTAGCCACAGCTGATGGCCATGCAATCACAGTTGATGGCCATTTACTACCTGAGCCAGCACCTGTCTATGTGAGGCTGAGAGCCTGGAAACTACTTTCTGGGGCTCTGCCCCCACATAAGTACATACTCAAGAGAATTGACAACACAAGCTCACACATAAACAAAACATGCACACAGATATTCATAGCAGTATTATCCATAACTCAAAAGTGGAAACAATCCAATGTCCACCACTGAGGCACAGATGAACAAACTGCGGTATATCCACGTAATGGACTATTTGGGGCCACAAAAAGGAAGGCAGTACTGATACATGCTCCAATATGGATAAACTTTGAAAATATTATGCTAAGTGAAAGAAGTCAGACACATAAAGCCACATGTTGTCTGATTCCATTTGTATGACATGTCAGAAGAGGCAATTCAGTAGAGACAGAAAGCAGATTAGTGGGTGATTAGGGCTGTGGGGCAGGGTAGGGGAATGAGGCGTGCCAGTGCATTTGGGTTTCTGGCGGGAGGGGGAATGAAAGATAGCGATGATGGTTGGTTGCACAACCAAAATTGAGGGAACTATATATTATGAAAGGATGAATGTTATGGTATGTGCATTACATCTCAAAGCTGTCATTTAAAAACATAAATTTTTAAATTTCAGTTTATTATTCACTGATTTCTTTTGCAATGCACTTGTAAGTGAAAAGAATAGATTACTTATATGCAAAAAAATCAGGGTTGTCTCCTCCTCCAACTCAGTTTTTCATTATTATAGATTCCTGAAACCTTCATGTTGTAGGAGGATGAGAAACAAAAGACCAAGATACATTATTTTCCTTAAAAAAAGTAAAAAAGAAATTGCCTTAGTTTGTTTATTCATATGAACTAGGTTAAAATTACTTGACTATAAAGCTGAAGTTCTGGAATATGAAACAAAATGTGTTAATTGGGCAAGTCCCAGTCTATGCTTTATACAATTAGTCCAAAGTTACAAAAACAAGTAACCCTTGTTATCCAAACCTATTCAGCTTCTGAGATTGGAAAGTGAAAGGTCAGACGCCAGTGATAACTGAATTTTTCCTTTGGTCAGAGATTCTCAATATGTGATACCTTGCAATTACAACTTCTTTCTTTAAAGCAAAATAAGCATCAACATAATTTATCTTCTGCTTTTATTACTAATCAGTAGCCTGAATCACACAATTATTAGCTTGCACATTTAAACGCGCACCAGCAGTATTAGGCATTTAAGGCAATATATGACACTATGAAATATGAAATTAATATGCCCTAAGCTTCTCTCATGCTCTAGTACTATGTTACTATCTGGAACTGTAAATCTAAGGATCTGTCGGCTAAATTAATTTTGATCACCAACAGAGACGGTCTGTATCTCTTCTGCTAAACTAGCACAGTACAGGTAGAAAATAAAGTGCAGCTATAAACTGTGACAGCAAAAAGAAAAGAAGTGCTCAACTTTTGAAATGATGGGTCCGAAGCACTCACAGGAAGTTGCAACTTTTGGGGTGGAGTAAGAAGAAAGACAATAGCCATGAAAGCCCCGATGGTTTTACTTGATTGATAGAATAACAATGCCAACAAGGCAGCACAAAGTTAAAGATACCTACAAGCAAGTATCAGAAACTCTTGTTCCTCAACCTAACACAGTGACAGAACATTATATTTACACATGAAGAAGCTAAAAGGCTGAGGGTGGGAATCACGACCGATAGCTTATAAAATGTTCCTACAAAAATGTTACTGAACAAATTATTTTTCAAAAATAGTGGAAAGGGAAAAGTACAGTATTGAAGACAGAGCTCTAGCAAACATTCAGTTAATGAAAAAACACCAAGGCATTTTTTTTTTTAATGCAGAATTAAAAGACCTGCTGATCAGTGATTTGGAAGCTGCAGGAGGCAGTAACACACACACAACTTCAACTATGCATGCTGCACTATTTCTACCTTGAAATGTATTAAATTACAGCCTCAAACTAATAGAATGAGTTACTCGGCACAGCCCCGGCGTGCAGCCACATGAAGGCCCTCTGTGCCTATGCGCCACTCAGCAGCATTCAGTGACGGATCACAGTTCTGATCCATCGCTGCATCTACACAGGGGAGACACACATACATAAATTACACAGTGACATTTCTGTGGATTTGAATTAGGAACAAAGTACAAGTTTGCTGTCCCTGTTCTTAGAAAACATAACTACCTATCATATCTATTCCTGATATAATCCTTTGTGATTTCAGAGTTGTCTATAATCAGTCTCCTTCCTCACTTCTCTCCATGACCCATTCATATCTACTCAACTGAGCATGCTCTTGTCTAGACCATGAACGGCTCCCAAAGCCAACGTCCCTGTTGTTCTTATTTAACTTGATTTCTCAGTAGCATTAGTCAGTTTCCATCCTCCTTCCTGAAATGTTCTTTTGGTTTTTCTGAGCCCACAATCCACTGGTTTCCTCCCAACTCAGTGGTTGCTCCTCCTCAGTCACCGTTGCTACCTTCTCCTCCTGGAGTCCCAAGGGTACTAGGTCTCCTTCTCTTCTCAATCTACACAGTTTCCCTAGGGATCTTATCAAGCAAATCAACCACATCTCCAAATACATCCCAAGTCCTTCTTCTTCTATCTCTGTTATAAGCATCCTAATTCAAGTCACCGCCAGCTCTGTTCTGAATCACTGCAATAGCCTTCTAACTGGTCCTCCTTCCATTCTCCTTCCTCCAACACACACACACACACACACACACACACACACACACACACACACACACACACTTCCTGATGCCTAACTATCACTGTCATGCCTTTGTTTACACTCCTCCCATGGCCTCCCACTGTACTGATACAACCCAAGCTCCTGTCTCCCTGACCTCAATCTTATCTTATTCCCCGAGTCAGCCCCTCCCCAGCATGCCCCAGCCCTTGCCATACCAACGAAAACACTGTGACTCAGCCTCACCGGCCACTTTTCTGAATACCCAACTCCCTTCCACTTGATGACTCTTCCCTCTGCTTAGAATATCTTCCTCTCTCTTTGCATGGCTGGTTCTTGTTATTCAGACATCAGCTTCAATGTCACCTTCTCAGACGTGAATTTCCTGCTGATCCAGTTCCAGAGTCTTCCCAATCCCTGTATCATTCTATAGTAATTCTCTGCTTATATTCATTATTGGCATTTTCCTTATCTGTTTATTGCTCCCCACTAGAAGGTAAGCAAGCTCCGTGAGAGCAGGGCCTGACGCCTTCTTCACTGCTACATTCCTAGCACCTAGAACAGGGCCTGGCACCTAACCAGAATATATATTTTAAATAACTAAATAAGTGAAAAGTAGGGACATGCTAAGTGTATTGATAAAATAATTTTCTAACTTCATAAATTCATTTCACACACATGCACAGTATGGCACATTTGTTGAATGTGTCACTTAATTTTATCAAATATGCGTCAAACTCTTCAAATAAATGTTTAATTATGTTAAAAAGCAATGGCATTTTACTGTTTTAAATTGATAATAAAACCTACAGGCTCTGGTTTACTTACACAGCTGCCATTTCAATTTAAAATAGTTGTCTTAGAATTCTACTGCCTAAACATGTTCTATCCTTCACAGGCTTTGGAGTGTAAACTAGTGAGCCAGGGATGTTTTGCTTATTTAGTGTATGTTACTTCAGACTAGAAAGAGAAACAAGTCTCAAAATTGGAGTTTTTAAAACTTGCAACAAAATAGGTTAAATGTCTTAAGAATACAATCAAGTTTTCAAGAAAATTAATCTTTTTTTTTTTAAATAAAAAAATGACTTGGAGAACACTGGCAAAACCGAATGGAAGTAGTAGAGTTTTGAGCATTCAGCTGAGCCATTTATAAAGTTTCTAAACCAGTTTCACAGCTCTTGGAAGAGATTCCATATTTCTGTTTGCCAGACAGAGAACAGGAATAGAAAACCCAAGAGAGTTCACGGGGGTGGACGTGAACACGCAGGTTTCTTTCAGGCCCTCAGCTGGGTATTTATATTGTGACAACAAACTCTGTGGTTAAGCTTGTGCAGTAATTAAGTGTGTTTATAACTTAAATCTCAATGGAATTTTCTAAGATTTTCCCTCACATTCAGGAAGAAGCAAAATAGGATTGACTTATAAACACAAATAAATGAAGTTTTATGTTACTGAATATCTCCTCCAATAGCTTCAAGCTTCACTATGCACAGAACGAAACATAAGGAAAGAAGGAGAAGAGTCAAATAAACAAAATAAACCAAAAAGGTGTAACACTAATTTTAGTGTTGACACTAACCAGAGAGAAAGAAAAAAAGCAGAAGAAGAAAAAGACTAATTTAGTTCGTCTCTCTTGGGAGGCTGGAAATATGAATTAGGTCTACTTTAAGGTAGCCATTTGATCAGGCTTTCAATCTAATAAAAAAAAGTACTAATATTCACAATGTTCTATAGCAGAGCACTGGTCTTCCTATACTTAAAAACCATGACCACCTTCGGTATATACCCCTGCTTTTAAAATGCCACAGTGAATATGAACTGTGCTCATCTTAACTGCTGAGATAACTGGGAATGATCTTGGGTTTGGGTGGAGAGTGATTTTTATAAGCAGTTAGATGTCTGGTGACAGAAAATGAAAAGTAAGGCATTATGCAAACACAAGAAAACAAAACTAGCCTTGTTCTTATTCATCAACACTGGAGTGGGCTGAGAAGGTGGTCCACGTGCACAAGTAGGAGAGAATTCTGGCCTAGACTATTTATTTATCACCTCGCGATGAACTGAGCAGCCAGAATCTATTAAAAGCAAAGATTCACTAGCACTGCCTTAACAGGGAATCTTAAGACTGCTCTAGTTGGCACTATAAGCAAAGTTGTACTTACAGTATCTAATCTCATTTTCTCCAGTAGCCACTTTCTAACATACAAGGATCAGGATACAAATCTCAAGGAAAGAGTCTGAGAAAACGGGCCAAACCACAGTCACTGGCTCCTAAGGCCCTGGAGTGAGCTGAACACTAATGGGACGCAAAGAGGTCTAGAATTATTCTCATCCTCACAGAACTAAGACCTCAAATCCAAGTCCCCCAACACAGAAAGGGGGACGGGATGGGTGGGCAGGACATGAGCACTGCTATTTATTGTCTAGTCTGAAAGACTGAGAAGCCCACTCCAAAGTGAGTTAGCTTAACAAGTGTTACTTGAGAATTGCTACACTACTTTAATCATCTGCCTTTTTTTTACAATGACTTGTGGAATTAATCTATATATGTAAGATTAAAAGAAGCCAAAAATTGTAATTTTCATAACTGCTTTCTAATTGTTTCATTTTCAAAAGTCACACTTAAACCCAGAAGGTTACAAAGGGAAAAGCTAGTTTTCTCACAGGTACTTTAAATTACTGCTCTTTTAGAGTGTGAGGAAATAGTAAAGAAAGTAAGCAAACAGTAAAGGAAAAAAATTCTTTAAAAAATTATGCATAAACTACTCTGTGTATAATAACACTGATGACCAAAAACTGAGCAAGCTAGAAATGCCGTATGTGACATTCAGTTTTTCTTTTTGCTGTTTTTAAACCATCTTTCGGGGCCCAGGATGTAATAACTTATTATGTAAATGCTTTTACATTAATAAAAGTACAACTAAAACTACACTTACATATGCCCCTGATGTTCTCCTTTCCCTCTAACAATGTCACTTGAGATGGGATCATCAACTTGAAAACAGCTTCATTATGTATCAAATCATCTAAATCAGTCTCCTGAAGGTAAAAAATAATTTCATGGAATTGGTACTAACTTCTACAAAACTGCAGCCAGCTGGCAGGACAGTTTCCCAGACTATTGTTTAAATTAGCTATTAACAGATGAATGAGGCCGCTGAAATGGGTGATCTGTTTACCTCAGCAACTGCTTAAAAGACCTGGAACAGTTAGGTTACCAATTTATCAGGGGTGTCAAAAAAAATGTAGACAAGTGGACACTTTGGTCAATGTTGCTCAAGCAGAAGTTCGCTGTAATCAGAAGTGTCTGGACGCCGATGGGAACCACTTTGAGCACCTCTTGCAATTGTAGAAGTCAAATGTGATTTGTATTCATCTTTCGTTATCAGTATATAATGAGTATTACAATTTTAATACAGTTTTTTCCTTTCTTAAAATGTGCATACATTTTTTTGGCACCTTCTGTATATAGACTATTCAGGTAAAATCATGAATTTTACTTAGAAAATCCAAATTGCTCTAAAAAACAGACCAACGTATTCTGTGTGCTTTTTGCATGTGGCATGTGTGACTATGTCCATGAAGATGTCTGGCTTGTACCAGGCATCCTAGTGAGCCAGGAACTAGCGTGACTAGAGAATAATGCCTATGGTCTATACTTTGGGGACTAGGAAAATCCTATTTCGCTGAGACTCCTGAAAACAGCTCTGGGTTACAGGCTCTCCATGTTCTCACACGTACCCTCCCCCTCAAGTATGCATGTCCTCAAGCCTTACCACTTCTTTATGACAGATGTTGCTGTATAAATCCACACTTCTATTATGAAATATTTTTATTTGAAAATCTCAGATTGAAAGGATGATGACAAAGACCCAGTAAATAGAACCATTCTTATGAGTGTAACAGATACACACAGGCAAACACTGGTCAGATGCTTCCTCTGCTGAATCACTGGGCCACGGAAAACCACAAGTTTGCACTTCAGAGTGGTTCTGAAATACTACCTACCCTCTGGTGTGCAAACTTAAAATACATGAGGCTGGGAGAAACCGTTCTAAAGTAAGCTGCTGGACTAAGCTAGGTGTAGAAATAAGATGGATGACCGGGAAAGGACAGGTAGCTCCAGGAGCTGCCACGGGAACTCAGCTCCTGAAACGCTCTTACCTTAGGTGTTCCAGAGGTTTATGAGTCCTCCCCACTGCCCCTTTCAAATCTAATTACTTGCTTAGTCTCTAGAGCTGCCTGAGTGTTAAGGTCAAAGGAAATCTTCTCAACATGTCCACACCATGGAAGTTTATGACACAGTGCAGGAAGTCTAAGAAGCCAACTGCTGCTATTCCAGACTCGCAGTATGAAAAAGAACTTTGAATCTTTGACAATGGACTAATGGTTTCTTAAAAACAACTTTCCTCTTTTCAACTTGAGTAACACCCTAAATTATTGGTTTTCTGCTGCTACTGGACAAATTACCACGAACTTAGTGACTCACAACAACCCTTATCATCCTGCAGGTTATAAGTCTGCAGTGAGTTTTATGGGACTACAAATCAAGCTGTTGGTACTGCCACCCTTCTGGTTCCTTCTGGAGGCCCTGAGGGGAAAATTAGTTTCCTTGACTTTTTCAGCTTCTAGAGGCGCAGGCACCATTTGGCTCATGTTCTCTTTATCACATTACTCCAACCTCTTGCTTCCATCATCAAATCTCTTACTCCTCACTCTGATCTCCTGCCTCCCTCTTGTAAAGACCTTTGTGATTGTACTGGACCCACCCTCATAATCCAGGATCATTTCCCCATCTCAAGATCCTTAACTGAATCACATCTGCAGTCTCTTTTACCGTATCCATGGTAACAGGAATTAGGATGTGTACAGAGATTTTAAATTCAATAAAACACACTTGTATCTACAATACCTCATTTAATCCTTACGAGGTGTTATCATTCCTATTTTATAAATAATAAGGCAGGTCTAGAAAGTTAATTTATTGGCCACAGTCACATAGTCAAAAAACTAGGACTCAAAACAAAGCATATGGCCCTAGAGACCATATACCTTCACCACGTACTACTGCCTTCTCCTTTACCCCGCTGTTTGTAACTTCCTGGCCTTTCTCCTCTTGTTTTCTTCAACAGCTTTTTACCATACTGAAAGTCCACACTGCAATTTACCAAAAAAATTTAGCCCCAAACCAGAGGTTCTTAAACGTTCTCAAGTCATGACTCCCTCAGAATTTCTGTCGTTTTTTTCATGGTAAGCCCTAGGCCAAAAGAAATTCCTTACAGTTCTGTTAGGTCCAAACCTAGTTAAGTATTTATGTCCTAACAACTTAATTTAGTAACTTTTGGGTATTTCACAACTTCTCAACATCTAACTCTTAGAATCAGATTGGACTCTGCCACCCTTACTTTGTTTCATATGGATTTTCATACAGTGCTTCCTTTATTCATGACAATGGCCAAAATCCCAGCTTTGCAAAAATATATCTGTCATGCTGGAGACCCTGCTCGCTGCGCCATTTGTCATGCGGGGCGGCCTGCGGGGTCTCTGCTCCCGCTCCCCATACAAGAACGCAGGACATGGTGAGGCCAAAAAGGAACACCCACGGAGCCATAGGTAGGGGAGTCATACCACTATATTCTCTCTGGCGGCACTATACTCTCACTGGAGGCTGGATCCACACTGTCCGCAAACCGCCATCCACGCTTGCCAGCCCAGCCGCCATCTTCTTGCTAGGCCCCGTTCTTCCTCCTCTTCTCCTTCACTAGCGTAGCCACAGAAGTTATATTAGTGGCCAATGGCTCACTGGTTACAGCTGACGGCCAACTAGCCACAGCTGATGGCCATGCAATCACAATTGATGGCCATTTACTACCTGAGCCAGCACCTGTCTATGTGAGGCCGAGAGCCTGGAAACTACTTTCTGGGGCTCTGCCCCCACAATATCATACCAAAAGGAATGTAGTGATTTAGTGCTGAACTGTGAAATATCTTTTTTGTTGTTGTTTTTGTTTGTTTTTAGGAGGTCGCAGCTCACAGTGGCCCATGTGGGGATCGAACCGACAACCTTGGTGCTACGAGCACCACGCTCTAACCCACTGAGCTAACTGGCCAACCCTGAACTGTGAATTACCTTAAGCTAGCGGTTTGTGTGAGATCTGACAGATGTCACTGTGTTTCCCTGAAAAATTAAAAAATAACCTACGAGACCCATGTGAGTTTGCTGCGGCTGCCCACAGTGCCTGGGCAAGCTGCTTGGCCTATGCCCTCTGGTAAGCAAAGTGCAATGCACATCACCAGGTAATGGGCTGAGACAAACAACATAGGGAACTCCAAGTTTGTTATCACACATACTTCGTGCCAATTGGACATTTTCTATTAAAGATATATTCTTTATCACCACCGTATTCAGTTTTCTCGAGAAAAGCGAGCAGATGAAGGAAAATTTCTGTGTATAGCCAAGGATTTTTTGGAATATATTACATCTAAAAGCAGAAAACTCCTGTGGTAGACCAATAAACTACATTGATATTTTTATTTGCCCAAGGAATTAACTTACTCTTTAAAATGTCACAAGAACAAACACTTGACACCAAACATTAAAAAAAAAATTTTTTTTCACTAACTTTAAAAATGTACACAATACTAGCAAAGTAAAAAACTAACACAAAGTGCCATATTTCATGATTCTTTTGATATCATTTTAAGAGTAATTTAGGAAAGAAAATATAATAAAAATCAAAGCACATGGAGGAGAAGTTTCAGAGTGTGTCCCCAATTCATGCATCTTATAGATTGGTCCTTCTCAAAGTTGAGGATGCATTAGAATCACCTGGAGGATTTGTTAAAAACGCAGGTGGCTGGGCCTCACCCCAGAGTTTCTGGTTCAGGAGATCTGGACCAGAGCCAAGAATCTGTATTTCTAAAAAGTTCCCAAGTGATGCAGACGCGGATAGTACAGGGACCACACTTTGAAAACCACAGTTTTAGTGGTTTTCACCAGTTTCACCTTTTCATGGCAATTCAGAAAAGCTACTTGAATACATTAGAAAAGCTGGTGAGAAGAATTTGTATCTGAAATAGAAAAACAACAAAAACCCACCACCAACAATAACAACAACAGCAAAACCCAGAAAAAATATAACTGCAACAGTTCAATTCTTTCTCAAACAGAAGAAAACTGAGCTACTCAAATTGAGCTCCTTGTGGTTTGTGCAAGCTACCAACTTACCCTTCAATGACAGCTCTTAGGGAATTAAATGTAGTGATACTTGTAAGAGCCTCTTGTGAGGGGGCAGAGGAAGCTAAAGTTCAGAAAAGTCAAGAGTTCACCATCAAGTGCCAGAATAATTCTCAACATTCAGTGCAAGGGTATTAAATTTGTAAACATGGCCCATCCACCCCGAAAATGCTTTAGATTGCTAAAGAAACTGGTAAATTTTGGTGGTCTTTGTCAAATTACACTCTTTAATAGTTAGATGTAAGTAAATCTAGTCCTGCTGACATAAAATGGAGAAGTATGCGAGCAGACAGCAAAGATTTAAAAAAAAAATCATGAGTGATATGCTGTGTGGTCACCTCTCTCTTACAGCATCTACATCTGTAAGTCAGTAAAATAGTAACTGATGGGCAAGAGTGTGTGGTGCCAGCATAGCCTTACCAGTCAAATACATGTTAAATTACATTCAGTATGTTTGAATGAGGCACGGAAGCATCCTATTACTAAAAAGTTTGTCTAAGACTCAAAAATGGCTGTGAAGTGAGTCAACCTAAAATTCAGTCAGAATGACCTAAAATCTAAACCTCATTAAATTACAGAACTTGGCAAAGGTTGTGGGCAACAAAAAGCTCAACTTCCTGTTTTTTCCTATTCCTTTTAAATAATAGCCATTGCCAAGTGTTTCCAAAGCAGGGCATTTTGTTTTTGGTATAATCAAAACCTGCTCAGTTGAGAGAAACAACGTAATGGTAACAACATTCTTATATTGATGGTATTCATGCTACTTATCTGGACCTACCTAATATTAAGTCAGGATTTTCAGTACATGCATGTACTGAGAGGGGAGGGAGAGAGAGAGAAGGGAGAAGCACGCAGAGATTGTCTGACCCTACTCTGGTGTACAGGAAAGAGAGGAAAATCAGTATCCTTCCAGCTGTGGTTTCTGCCCTTTGTATGGAATGAGCACAGGACCCCAGGAAGCGCAAAAAGAACTAGGAAGTAAAGGAGACCTATCAATGATTCTATCCTTTTTCTGCCACTCTGATGAGCAATAGCACAGTAAAAATGATGCTTAGGTGATGGAAAGCATTAGCACATTTCAACCCACATCCACACTGATAGTTCTAACACGCTCTGAAGTACATCTCCATTATAAGAACATCTGGACAGCACAATAAAGGAACAGAAATAACACAGTTTACTGGCATTTTTCAACTACCCAGTTAGAAACTGACAAATGTATATAAACCAATATTGTCAAGTAAATCACAGGCCCCTGCTATTTAGCACTATGACTTCAAAGCTTAACTTTCAAATAAAACAATACTTGCTTCAGAAATGTGTTCCGTCCTCTTTCAGGCAGTAAAACAGCATTACTCTTTTTCATCCATGGAGGAAACACGTCCCCCACGCGAAGGAGTACAGGTGTACCTGAAGCGCAAGAGCCACACCGGTGGGATCACGGTCAGGTACTGTGCCCATTCACCATGCAGATGGCCCTGAAGGCTGTAAAGCAGCCCAGAGAATTCCAGTCTGAAGACTGAGTATAATTCTGAAAGGCCCAGAGGGTGAATCATGACTAATGTAAGCCAGCACTGGCCAATAGAAGTTTCTGTAATGATGAAAATGTTCTGTGTCTGCACTTTCCAATATAGGTAGCACCTGAAATGTGTTGAGTGCAACTGAGGAAATGAATCTATAATCTGATTTAATTTTAATGAATTTAAATTTAAATCGCCACACGTGGCTAGTGGCTACCTTACTGGACATCACAGATCTAAGCAAATCCCGGAGTTTCCAGTCCCTTTGGTAATGATCTGGCCTAGGCTTATGATGTAATTCTGGCCAATGAGATGGGAGGAAAAGGTTATACACACACACACACACACACACACACACACACACGAAGAGAAGGTTCTTGTTTCTGTCTCTGGTGTGGTACTGATGATGATGTATCTAGGAAATGTTGCCGCCATCTTGAAAATAGGGCAGCAAGCCCACAGTTGAGGCAGATGCAGTGAAGAGCACAGAAGCAGCAGAACTGAAGAAACAAGGGCCCTTGATACTACTACTGAGCTGCCCGACCACTACTGTGGAACTGACATTTTCACCTCTTTATTTCTTCAGGTATTTCCTAAGCACTGACCAAAGACACAGCAGTGAGCACCACAGATCAAAATCCCTGTCCATGGTAAACAAGCTCTTGTTTAAGTCAGTCAAGTCAGGATTTTTTTTAATTGTAGCTGAAGATAGACTAATTCACAAGAGAAAAAAGTAAAAGTGGATGAAGTAAACTGTTTTCCTTGAAACAGGAGTGAAATAAATCTAGGTTCTTAAACATTAGATATGGATGTCAATTTCAAAAGGAAGCACTTCTAGAACAGCTACACCCTAAACAATGGGTCATAAGTACTTTGCTCAAAAATCACTGTTAGCATGTATTAAGGCCAGACTAAGAAATAAGAAACATAAATAAATATGGTTAATAGTAAACTAACCACCTGTACACCACCATCCAAGGCCTCATTTATAGTTATCATTAAGGTATAGGTATAAACAGAAAATTTTTCTAACTTAATTTTTCCTCCATTTACCTCCTTCTCTACGATTTTAAACAATTACAAAATACATTTTTAAAATTATCTAACTGTTCTCAAACCAAAGAACAGTCCATTATGAATTTTGCTAATCATATAAACACAGACTAAATCGTGTTTCCCAAGTGAAACCAGACCTGTTTGGTATTCCTAATGGATCAAGATAGTAATTCACACCAGAGCTTTTTCACTGCATTGTGTTAAACAGACTACATGCACATTTGAAATTAAAAAACAAAATACTATCATTCTCAATTTTTGCCACTTTTCTGCTCAAAAGGAATTTTTTTAAGAATATGTAATTATGGGACAGGATGTAGAATGATGGCAGTAGCCAGGGCACAGCTTTTTTTTTAATGCTCCTGAACTCTCCCATAATAAAAGACTGAGCAATTTGGATAGCAAAACTGAAAATCTGCAGCTACAACAAAACTAAGTGATAAGATACCCTCATGAAACCCAAAATACAAGCAAGTGGGGACAAACTACAGACTGCTAAAGATTCATTTTAGTGGAAACCAAACTTATTGGTTTCAGGACTCCTACTGAGGACCCCAAAAAGCTCGTTTATGAACACTAAATCTAATGATATTTATCATATTAGAATTAAAACTGAAAACATAAAAACAATAAACCCATTACATGTTCACATTAATCATGTTTTAATGAAACCTAACTTTTCCAAAATAACAACAACAAAATTAGTGAGAAGCATGGCACTGTTTTACAAATATCTTTAATGTCTGGTTTAACACGTCAACTGCGTTCTATTTATTTCTGCATTTAATCTGTTGCGATTCATTATTTTGTTTCAAGTATATGAAGGAGATCCAGCCTCTTGCAAATATGTACTTTAAAAGGGAGTATTTTAATAGCCTTTCAGATAATTGTGGATATTCAATACTGTGACAAAATTCAACAAATGGTAGTTTGTTTTGGGTAGGAGGCTGGGTGAAAAAGGTGAAGGGATTAGAAGTACAAATTAACAGTTACTAAATAGTCATGTAAAGTACAGCACAGGGAATATAGGCAATATTGTAATAACTCATGCATGGAGTCAAGGGGGTACTAGACTTACTGGGAGGATCCCCTTATAAGTTATATAAATGTCCAAATGCTGTACATCTGGAACTAATATAATATTGAATGTCAACTGTAATTGAAACATTAAAAAAAATGGTACCGTGTTTCCCCGAAAATAAGACCAAGCCGGACTATCAGCTCTAATGCGTCTTTTGGAGCAAAAATTAATATAAGACCAGTCCCTTTCTGTCTCTATTAATCTGACTACTCTAGGTATCTCATGTGGGTGGAATTATATAGTCTTTGTCTTTTTGTGATTGACTTGTTCACTTGGCATAGTGTCTTCAGGGTTTGTTCATGTTGTGGCGTGTGTCAGAATTTCCCTCCTTTTTCAGGTTGCATAATATTCCACTGTATGTGTACACCACATTTTGTTTATTCAGTTGTTGGACATTTGGGTTGCTTCCAACTTTTGGCTGTTGTGAATAGTGTTGCTATGAACGTTGGTGTACAAGTATCTCTTCAAGACCATGCTTCCAATTTTGGGGGGTATATTATTAGAAGTGGAATTGCTGTGTTATATGATCATTCTGCTTTAGTTTTTTGGGGGGTTGCCCTGCTGGTTTTCATAGTGGCAGTACCATTTTGTATTCCCACAATAGTGTACAGGGGTTGCAATTGCTCTGTATTCTTGCCAACACTTGTTCGTTTCTTTTTTTAATAGTAGCCAAATAGGTGTAAAACCGTATCTCTTTGTGGTTCATTTTTATTTTAACATATTAAAATACTGAATACAATGAATCCTAATATGAAAACATCAAGCAGTCATTCAAAAAAAAAAATATAAGACCAGTCTTATTTTAATATAAGACTGGGAATATAATATAATACCGGGTTTTATATTAATTTTTGCTCCAAAAGACGCATTAGAGCGGATGGCCCAGCTAGGTCTTATTTTCGGGGAAACACAGTAGTTTCTTAAAGGTTACATGCAATGTGGCATCTGAAACCATATGATGAACTTTTTGTAGTTCGCTTCATTAAAAATCCACTGGTCTATCGTGCACTTTGAATAGATCTTCACTCTGT
The DNA here is from genome assembly GCF_036562045.2 of Rhinolophus sinicus. Classification (NCBI taxonomy): domain Eukaryota; kingdom Metazoa; phylum Chordata; class Mammalia; order Chiroptera; family Rhinolophidae; genus Rhinolophus; species Rhinolophus sinicus. The sequence goes on along the minus strand of NC_133765.1, from coordinate 26,214,380 downwards.
AAATATTAGTTCAGAGTTACTGCAGCTCTTCAAAAATGTTGACACATTTCATTATTCACTATCAAAAATTATTTGTTAATATTACCACGGATCTCATCAGAGAAGCCTGAAAATACTGGGAAGTTGTCAAGCTCAAATTTTATCACTGGCAACAAATAATATCAGTCCTTTCATTTTTGAGAAAATATCTGCCAAATCTTAATAACCACAGTTTTCTTGTCACTCACTCTTTCAAGTAAAAATGGTGCTCTGAGAAAAAAGTTGCTAGCATGCAACTCAAACAATCCTCCAAGCACTTTCCCTTAAAACTACCATGGTACCTCAATACGTAGAAGTGGCTTCATGTCCTTCCCATTGCATCGCACCGAGTATTAAAAAGGTGTGCTCTAGTATCGAGATTTAATAAAAGAAACACTTTTTTTTCAACAATGACATTCTTAAGTGAAACTGGCTTTTTAGAAAAACAAAACAAAACAAAAAAAACAATGAAGAGTGCAGCAGTGAAGACTACAATGGCTACCAGAACATTTTGGTGTCACTGCTTGTTTCACGCTTAGGCACCAGCACTACACCCACCAATGCAATTGTACCAGCAGTACAAATGTTAACACAGAAAAAGGTGTAACTTCTCCGTATGTTATGAAAATAATTCGACCTTGAGGACCCCACGAAAGGGTTTCAGGATTCCCAGGAGTGTAGGTTCCACACTTTTTGAGAACTGCAAATCTAGAAAAGCATCAACAGTTACCTACCTAATTGGTCATTCTGTGGCCCTTCAGGATGGGCTACTGTTTGAACAGACCTGTTTTCTGCTCTGACTTAACTCTCACATGCGTATGAGACAACACTCTCAGTTAGGTACTCACTTTTATTGTGGCTGTTTCGTGTTTTACCATGTCTCTTACCTCACGCACACAGAGAACTATGTACTACTCAACAGCGTATTGCACAAGCAGCTTAGCTCAGCATTTGACCTGCAACAGCAGGATAGTTAGTTAAGGGCAATGGCTCTAACGTCAGTTTGCTTGGGTTCCAATCCTGGGTCCACACCTACTAGTCAGAAGCCCTATAACAAATTATTTATCATCATTTGCAAAATGAGGATAATAGTACCTACACTTCCAAGAGTCGTAAGGATTCAATTTAGTGTTTGACATGGAGCCTAACAAGGAAGTGCTTACAAAATGTTAGCAATACTTTAAAGATTACTATTAACTAAAACAGTAGCTATAGCCTCAATTGTAGCAAAGAAATTGTGGACAGGAGTCAAAATGAGGCAGCACCTCCAGGAATGGGCCCAGGCTCTATGGGGTATTTCCCAAGCCAGTCTGGAAGAAATCACCTGGGCGGGGGTCTACAAATCTCCAGTCCTGGGCTGTACCCTAGACTTAGTAGAGCAGAAACTTCAAAGAAGGGCCTAGGTGTAAATGGAGGGAATTAACTATAAAGGGGCACAATGAAATTATTTGAAGTGATGGAAAGAAATGTTCTATGAGGTCTGACAATTAGGTTCGCAAACTTGTCGCAACGATGTTGCTAACCTTTTTTGATTATCAGAGGGATTATTCATTATGAATTTGAACCAACTGGACAAACAATTAATCAAGTTTACTATTTGGAAGTGCTGAAAACAGTGTGAAAAGTTAGACAAGGGGCGGCTGGCTTGTTCAGTGGTTAGAGCGCGGTGCTCATAACACCAAGGTCGCCGGTTCGATTCCCACATGGGCCAGTGAGCTGCGCCCTCCACAATAAGACTGAAAACAACAACTTGACTTGGAGCTGATGGGTCCTGGAAAACCACACTGTTCCCCAATATTCTCCAATAAACATTTTTTAAAAAGCGAAAAACTCATTGAATTATACACTTGAAGTAGGTGAATTTTACTGTAGGTAATTACACCTCAGAAAGTTGATTAAAACTTTAAAAATTAAATGGGAAATGAAAAATCTCAGTTAGAAATGAGAAAGGAATCATAAAGGCCAAAGTAAAAGAGATCAGAATTATTAGTGAATACCATTCATATTTACATGCTAATAAATTTAAAAACTTAAGTCCAATGGATAATATGCTATTAAATTATTAAATACCAAAATTGATACAAGAAAACAAAATTGATACAATAAACCAACCTGACAGAACAGACTGACCAAGATAATTACAAATTACCCAACCACCTTTTCTTTACTCCCTCAAGAGCACTAAAACTCAACAGCTTTACCCAGGAATTTAAATATGTCTAACAAAATTGTGGCATAGTGACCTCAAAGTGCTTTGGAGGAAGTATTATTCAGGTCTTAAAACTGACAAGATAAAAATTAAAAAGAAAACTACACGACAATCTTATGAATAACGATGTGAGACTCTTAAATAAAACTCAAGCAATTAAAGCAATACCTCAAGAGATTAATTAAAAACTAGGTTTTGTTCCAAGAATGTAAGGTTTTTAAAATAAGTAAAACTACTGATACCATACAAGCAAAAGATTCATGCAAAATGTCATGATAGCAACAGACTCTACATTTTATAAAATTCAGCCAATCTCTCTTTTTATAAAATGCAGCAAAGAACTTTTTCAAACTAATTAAAACATCTACATTATGGGGCGGGGGGCGTCATCCCGGTTGAGAACCACTGCTCCCTAGGTCCACAACTTCAGGCCTCAGGGTTTGGTGTAGATCAAGTTCCAAGGAAAATGAGCATCTCCAGGTTAACCAATTTTCACAAACACCCCAAAGAAAGAATCTACCACAAGAGCCAGCAGAAACAGCAGACTAGACATTTCAGATATGAATGTAGCATACAAGGTCTGACAATTAAGTTCGCGAACTCATCCTAGAAAAAGTACTACATACCTCATTGCTGAATATCATTACTGTCACCTTCCAAGTACTCCCCTTGGGAAGCTATGCACCGAAGCCAGTGCCTAGCTCACCCTTCAAAGCAATTTTGGAACTCTTTCTGGAATGGCCATCAGAGTTGCCGTCATATTACCGTTGATGTCCTGAATGTCAATTTCCTTTATCTTCGGGTAAAGAAAGAAGTCATTGGGGGCCAGATCAGGTGAGTAGGGAAGGTGTTCCAATACAGTGATTTGTTTACTGGCTACAAACTCCCTCACAGACAGTGCCCTGTGAGCTGGCGCAGTGTCGTGATGCAAGAGCTCCTTCGGGACTATTTTTGCACACGCCTTTCTCAAGCTAAGATTTTCAGATAACATTTTCCTGTTTCTCTGTCGATGTTTACTTGGTCTGCTATGCTTCTCACAGTCAGCCGATGATTTTGACACACAATCTGACAAATTTTCACACAATCTGACGAATGTTTGCAATGTTTTCGTCGGTTCTGCTCATTATTGGCCGCCCTGACCTCTCTTCATCAGTGACGCGTTCTCTCCCCTGAGAAAAATGTTTAATCCATTTGTACACTGCCGTTTTCTTCATGGCATTATCCCCATAAACTTGGACTAACACGTCCCTGATTTCACTTCCACTCTTCCCAAGTTTAACAAGAAATTTAATGTCTGTTCGTTGCTCTAATTCAAGCTCAGACATTCTCACGACAGCACACAAAACCACACAACAACAATAATGAACGCCACTCAGCAAGGCACTGCCACATGTCGACACGAACACAGCTGTGAGACACTGATATACCAAGGTTATGAAACCTTACCGAGCTGTTTGTACAGTGGTGCCCATGTAAGCAAATGGTGGCAAGTTCGTGAAGTTAATTGTCACACCTCATAGACTATAAACCATTTAGATGTCTAAGGAAATAAAAGGTTCTTGAAAATATGAACAAGAAAAAATATAAATAAAAATAAAACAATCTACATCAAGTTTGATAATTAAACACAAGTGGATTTCCATTTAAAAGAGCAAGGGAACCCTGTTTCAGCTATTTAAAATAGTGTATTACATATTCTTTACTCCAAAGTAGTTTTTCTTTTGAAGGGACAAATAAAACAAGAATTACAAAAATTACTCAAAGATATTTACAACTACATGATTCTATGCAAAATTTAAGCGAAGAATCACAATAGTCTACTATAGTTGTTGGATATTAAAGCAAATCTGCAAAAATCAATGGTATTTCTATACACCAGGAATAATCAGCTAGGAAAAAAAATGGGGAAACATCTCCATTAAAACTGCAACAAAAAGTATAAAACAACTGGTAATCAGTATAATTTATTTAAAAAAAAACAAAACTAAACTAAACTTTAATGGGGAAAAACTAGGTTGGTTGCAGAAAATACACCATGAAGGCAATTTTGTCCAAGTTAAAAAAAAAATAATGTTCTTTCAATTAATATACTAACCAAATACTTTATGGAACCTGAGAACTTGGAAAAGTTAATGGGAAAAAAAAAAGAAAGAACATTTCATAACAACATAAAGATATGATTACTAAAAGCAATGCCTAATCAAGCAATTGGGTTTCAAACTGATAAATGACTTTCTCTTGCAAATAAACGCAAGTAGGCTGCGGATTTCTTCACTTGCTGACCATCTCTGACACCAGTTTCTATTCAGTGTTTAAATGGTACATTCATAACAGATCAAATCTTTCATTTCCTAAACCATAGCTTATATTACCTGTGGTACAGCTGAAATGAACAATTCATGACCAAGATAGAATCCGTAACTCAAAGTTCCTATATAAAAAGTATTGCAGGTCAAATATTTTTTCTGAAATACTTCTAAATGGATGTCTTAAATTCTTCTGTTTTATACGTTTTATAGTTTTACCATATCATACACACTGAAGTAAAGCTGAAGCTTCATATTAACTTGTCCTGTGGACAAAGTAAATTGTAGTCACATGCAATTCACCTCTGGAAAAGCACCTGTCCTTTTGAATGATCTCACAATAGACTGGGGTATATAAGGGGACCAAAAAGGCTCCACGCCTGGTCTGTTAGGTAATTTCCAAAGGCTGCTTCTTTTCTTCCCCAAGTTAGGACTTAATTTCCTGTCTTTAGCATTTCTTGAGATTGGATACAAGAAAGAACACAACTGTTGTGTGGCACTTCCCAAAATAGTGGTAAGGGAGAACTGTTTCAGGTATTAAGATGCCAAACAAACTTTTTCCTTGGGCAAGTGAGTGTCTTTTAACATTTAAATAAAATTAAACAGGTTTCTTTTTTACGGCCGACTTCTCAGAGCTCATAATATACTAATTCAGACTATGAATTTCCAAGAGAAGGATTTTATATGCAGCCTTTTCAAGCTTACTTGATTAAAGGTTCCCTTTATTTTCAGAGAACCATTTAATGGCAAACAGCCTTGGCTTTAGAGTCAAAAATACCTGTGCTCAAATTCTAGCTCTGCTATTCATTAACAATATAATCTTGTGTGAGTAATCAGTTTTTCAACTGTAATATGGGGGAAATAATATTACCTATACTTCAGAGGACGGATTGAAGGATAAATTATATATACACACAGAGTTAACTACATTCCTGATAAACTTTCAACAAAACTGCAATTTGTCCTCCTGAAAGCAAAAGTTGATGATGCTTATTCCTATACTCCACCTCTTTTTTCCCTTCCTTTTATTTTTTTCCTTTCAGCTTTCATTCCTGGGATTAATATTCTTATTTGATTTTCTTTTAATTTAACTGTTAGTTAAGGCAGCCATACTTAAAAGGTCTCTCCTATATATTGGCTGACACCTTTCGACTAAATACTAGAGGACAGAATGAAAAGGAAATAAGTTAGTGGGTTGAGATACATTATCAAGTGAAATGAAAAAAGCAAGATATAGCATCACGGTGTATATAGTATGCTATCATTCTATTAAAAAGGGTCTACACAAAAGAATGAAGTTGAATGCTTACTACATACAAAAATGGACTCAGAGTACATCAAAGTCCTAAACATAAGAGCTAAAACTATAAAACTCTTAGAAGAAAACGGGGGGGATGGGAAGTGGGACAGAAAAAGGAAAAATAAATTGGACTTCATCAAAATTAAAACCTTATGTTTGGCGCTTCAGCTGCAGAAGCTATGGCTCTGCACGACCCCATGGCCACGGCCTCAACAAGGGCCACAAGGTGACCGAGGACGTGAGCAAGCCGAGGTATGGCCGCCACCACGGGGACCTCACCAAGTACACCAAGTTCATGTAGGACACGGTTCGAGAGGTGTGCGGCTTTGTCCCTTAGGAGCAGCGCACCATGGAGCTGCTCGAGGTCTCTAAGGAAGAGCGGGCCCTGCAGTTCATCAAGAAAAGGGTGGGGACACACACCCGTGCCAAGAGGAAGAGAGAAGCTGAGCAATGCCCTTGCAGCCACGAGGAAGGCAGCAGCCAAGAAGGATTGAACCCCACTGCCTGTGTGTGTGATAAGACCTTTTCAGGGAAAAAAAAAAAAAGAAAAAGAAAAACTTATGTGCACCACGGGATACTAGATCTACTAACAAAGTGAAAAGGCAACCCAAGGAATGGTAAAACGTATTTGCAAGTTATATAACTGATAATGAACTGATACCCAGAACATATAAAGAACTACAACTCAACAGTAAAACCAAAACAACCAGAGTAAAAAAATGGGCAAGGAACTTGAATAGACATTTCTCCAAGTACACAAATGACCAATAAGCACACAAAAAGCTACTCAGCATCACTAATCATTCGGAAAATGCAAATCAAAACCATAATGAGACACCACTTCATACCCATTAGGATGGCTATTATTAAAAAAAAAACAACCAAAAACGAAAACCAGAAAATAAGTGTTGGCGAAGATGTGGAGAAACTGGAACCCATGTGCACTGCTGGGGATGTAAAATGGTGCAGCTGCCATGGAAAATGGTATGACAGTTCCTCAAAAAAATTAAACATAGAATTACCATATGCTCCAGCAATCCCACTTCTGGGCATATATCCAGAAGATTTGAAAGCAGGGACTCAGACAGGTATTCGTACACCCCTGTTCGTAAGCCACATTATTCATAATAGCCAGAAGGTGGAAGCAACCCAAGTCCACTGACAGAAGAATGGATAAACACAGTATGTGATATATTCCATATAACGGAATATTATTTAGCCTTAAAAGGGAAGGAAATTCTAACACAGGCTGCAACATGGATGAACCCTGAGGACATTATACTAAGTGAAATAAGCCAGTCACAAAAGGATAAATATTATATGATTCCATTTATACGAGTTACTTAGAGTAGTCAAATTCATTGAGACAAAGTAGAATGGTGGTTGCAAGAGACTGGGGGAGGGTGTAATGGGGAATTAGTGTTTAATGGGTATAGAGTTTCAGTTCTGTAAGATGAAAAAGTTCTGGAGATGGATGATGGTGATGGTCATACAACACTGTGAATGTACTTAATGCCACTGAACTGTACACTTAAAAATGGTTAAATGGAAAATCTTGTTTTGTAATTCAACACAATAAAAAAAGAGGATTATATAGGATTATACATATATATATGCATAAACTTATACATATATAATCTTAATTTAGACTAAATTCTAAATTTAATCTAGATTCTGAATTTAAAAACTTGTATGTAAAAGGCAAAGTATTAACCCTAATCCTAAGGCATTCCTATTTAGAGGAAAACATAGAATACCTTGAGGACCTCAAGATAGAAAAGGATTTCTTATGACACAAAAGCACTCACCATAAAAGAGATGAACAGATTCAGCTGCAGGTAGAAACTCTAGAAAATTCTTAAACATGAGCACCAGGAATATGTACAGTAATGTTCACAAAACTCTCTGAAATAGTCCCAAGCTGGAAACCTAAATATCCATCCACAGAAGCATGGATAAATAAATTATAGTATATTCATACGATGGAACATTATATAGCTGCAGAAATGAGTGCAACGACTGGGACAAATCTTAGAAACGATAGTGACCGAAAGAAGCAAATTATAAAATACAATACATATCATCTTTATTAATACTCAACTTCATTAAAATAAAGCAAAACTAAACATGCTGTACAGTAAAACATAAAAATGGAGTAAACATAAAACTAGTTTTCTGAAAAGCAAGGGAGTAATGACAGTGGTTACGAGGAGGAGCGGGGATAGCTGATCAGATAGCAGAGGGTCACAATTCAACTGCCTTCAGGGGCTCGGTAAGTAACACACTAGTGATGCAGTGATTCATTGTACAGCAAACAGAAAATGGTGGGGACTGAGGCAAATTAGAAAATGTGAGCTGTGAGTAAAGGTACTCAAAGACTAAGACATTTTGACCAAATTAAGTCCCTGCGATCATCATATGATTGATTGGGACACACAGTCTATACAATGGCCCACGGAAATCTCCTTTCTCTTGAAGTTGTATTAATTACATTTGCTGGCATCTCACAAAGCAAACGCCAGCAGTCTCTAACAACACTTTGTGAGGTGTATAAATGTCTAATCACTATGTTGTTTTGTACACCTGAAACGAATTAAAAAATTTTTTTTAAATAAAAAAATAAAGTACTGGAAGGAAGGGACAGAAGGATGAAGGACAAAACAGGATCCTGTTTATTGTTTTAATTACTATAGTGAAGCCCCAAAGGTATAAAGTGATTCATTAATTATAGAGATCAAATCTACAACCTTATTCTGTCTAACGAAGTAAGCTATGTGGTCAAACAGTACAAGTAGGATTTAATAGTGATAAAAAACAGGCCAAAACAGACCCTGAACATCTAGAACAATTAGAATAAGGCCAAACAGCAATAGCAGTTCCAAAAGATTTCTTTCATTTGCTAAGAACTCTGATTCGTACATCCTAATGATGAGAGGGACTGTTTTTCCCTTCCTCCTGTTAAGTAATCTCTATTCTCGACTAAAAATGTAAGCTTATGGAAGGAGCTTGCCTCTCTGACCCTAGAAACACTCTCTTCTTCATTAAAAATAAGCAGTAACAACATAAAATTAAAGAACCAGAAATACAGGCTGATCAACCACTCATCTGCGTTTCCTAGATGTACAGGTCACACACACACACACACACACACCCCCACGAGCAGAAGCTCAGTCCTCCAGGACTGTGTTGTTCAGTATGGTAGCTGCTAGCCACCTGTAGCTACCGAGCTCCTGAAATGGGGCTAGTCTGAACTGAGACTTTGTACTAAAAAAATAATGTAAAATATCACATTAACAATTTATGTATTGATTACATGCAATCAATGATACAAATGTTTTTGATATACTGGGCTAAATAAACTAGTATTAAAATTAATTTTGGGCCGGCCCAGTGGCTCAGGTGGTTAGAGCTCCATGCTCCTAATGCCAAAGGCTGCTGGTTCGATTCCCACATGGGCCAGTGGGCTCTCAACCACAAGGTTGCCAGTTCAACTCCTCAAGTCCCGCAAGGGATGGTGGGCAGTGCCCCCTGCAACTAAAATTGAACACAGCACCTTGAGCTGAGCTGCCACTGAGCTCCCGGATGGCTCAGTTGGTTGGAGCGCGTCCTCTCAACCGCAAGGTTGCCGGTTCGACTCCCACAAGGGATGGTGGGCTGTGCCCCCTGCAACTAGAAACGTCAACTGGACCTGGAGCTGAGCTGCACCCTCCACAACTAAGATTGAAAGGACAACAACTTGAAGCTGAATGGCACCCTCCACAACTAAGATTGAAAGGCAACGACTTGACTTGGAAAAAAGGCCTGGAAGTACACACTGTTCCCCAATAAAGTCCTGTTCCCCTTTCCCAATAAAATCTTTAAAAAAAAATTTAATTTCACCTGTTTCTTTGTACTTTTTAATGTGGCTATCAGAAAACTTTAAATTACGTATGACTATGTATCTTATATTTCTATTGCACAGTGCTGCCCCAGAAAAGGTCATATTTTACAATTAATTCCTCTAGTGATTACCTTCTTGGCAAAGGAGAGATATGGAGGACTTCTTCCCCTGCTCCACCCCACAAAAAAAACGAAGCAAAAAAAAAAAAAAACAAAAAAAAAACCCAGAAAAACTCCCGTCATTAAACCAGCCCCAGTCATTAAATCTGGCAACCCAGATGCGGCAGGTTGCCAGAGTAATTTGGTCCATTCGCTAACACCAAGGGGAGGAACTAGTTTAACATTAATCATCTGATGCTAATTTCTTCCTAATGATTCTAGCATGTTAAAAAAAAAAAAATGAGTAGCCCGAAGAAAAGTTTGCAAGTCAAAAGACTGTATTTTTCCCCCAATGCTAGATTTTCAGGCAACTAAAACTGATGTTCTACACCGTTAAGAACAGACAGATCTAACATTTTAAACCACTGCTTTTTCCCTCTATTAACCCTTAAACATAAGCATTACACAAATAAAAAACACTTCACATACTAGGATGGCTTTAATAAAAAAGATGGACGACGACAAGTGTTGGTGAGGACGTGGAGAAATTAGAACCCTCATATATTGCTGCTGGAAATGTAAAATGGTGCAGCTGTTTTGGAAAAGTTTGGCAGTTCCTCAAAGTGTTAAGCACAGAGAAACCCTATGAGCCAGCAATTCCACTCCTAGGTATTCACCCAAGAGAAATGAAAACACACATCTGCACAAAAACTTGTACATATATGTTCACAGTAGCATTAGTCATAATAGCCAAAACATAAAACAACCCAAATATTCGCCAATGTTCGTTTAGTAAATGGAAAAAATAGAATGTGGTCTATCCATACAATGGAATATTATTCAGTAGTAAAAAGGAATGAGGTACTAATACATGTTACAACATGGATGAAACATAAAGACATCAAGCTAAGTGAAAGAAATCAAAAGACCACATATTGTTATTTCATTGATATGAAACAGGCAAATAAATCCAAAGAAACAAAAAGTACATCAGTGGCTGCCAGGAGCTGAGGAAAAGAGGGAAAAGGAGTAATTGCTAATGGGTACAGAATTTCTTTTGGGATGAAAAAAATGTTCTAAAATTGATTATGGTGATGGTTGCTCACCTCTGTGAATGTACTAAAAACCACACTGGACTGTATACTTTAAATGAGTGAACTGTATTCTCCATAAGGTCAGAAACAAAACAAGGATGCCCACCTTTTTTCACTTCAATTCAACACCGAACTGAAAGTTCTAGCCAATCAGGCAAGCAACAGAAATAAAAAACATCCAAATTATAAAGGAAGAAGTAAAACTAGCTCTACTCACAGACGACATGATTTTATATACATAATCCTAAAGAATACGCAAAACAACAACTATAACTAATGGACAAATTTGACAAAGTTGCAGTTGTACAAGACTGACATGCACAAATAATGTATATTTCTATCCATTGGAAATGAACGATCCAAAAAGGAAATTAAGAAAACAATTTAATTTTCAATAGCATCAAAAAGAGTAAAATACTCCAATCAACAAATGGGCAGAGGACCTGAAAAGACATTGCTCCAAACAGGACCTACAGAGGGCCAACAGACATAAGATGCTCAACATCACTAATCATCAGAGAAATGCAAATAAAAACGACAATGAGGTATCACCTCACACCTGTCAGAATGACCATCATCAATAAATCAACAAGTGTTGGCGAGGATGTGGAGAAAAGGGAACCCTTATACACTGCTGGTGGGATTGCAAATTGGAACAGCCACTACGGAAAATAGCATGGAGGGTCCTCAAAAAATTAAAAATAGAACTACCTTATGACCAAGCAATTCCACTCCTGGGTATTTATCCAAAGAAACCCAAAACACTAATTTGAAAAGACACATACTGCAGTGTCCTATGTTTACTGCAGCACTATTTACAATAGCTAGGAAATGGAAGCAACCAAAATGCTCATCAAAAGATGGCTGGATAGAGAAGATGTGGTACATATATACAATGGAAATTACTCTACTATAAAAAAGAATAAAATCCATTTGTGACAACATGGATGGACCTAGAGGGTATTATGCCAAGCGAAATAAGCCAGACTGAGAAAGACAAATACCATAGGATCTCACTTATATGTGAAATCTAAAGAACAAAATAAACAAACAAAACATAAACAGACTCATAGATAAACAAACTGATGGTTACTAGATGGGAGAGGGGTTGGGGGTTGGGTGAGAAAGGTGAAGGGATTAAGAAGTACAAATTGGTAGTTACAAAACAGTCACGGGGATGTAAAGTGCAGTAGGGGGAATATAGTCAATAATATTGTAAAAACTATGTATCCTGTCAGATGGGTACTAGACTTATGGGGGGGATCACTTCATAAATTATGTAAATGACTAACCACTATGCTGTACACCTGAAACTAACATAATATTGAATGTCAACTATAATTTAAAAAAATAGTCACAGGGATATAAAGTACAATATAGGGAATATAGTCAATAATATTGTAATAACTGTACAGATGGGTAATAGACTTATTGGGGTTATCACTTTGTGAGGTATATAAATGTCTAATCACTATGTTGTTTTGTACACCTGAAACTAAAAAATAATATTTTAAATAAAAAATACAGTACTGGAAGGGAAGGACAGAAGGATGGAAGAAAAAAAGGGAGACTGTCAACCTAGAATTCTATACCTAGCATAAATATCTTTCAAAAATGAAAAATAAAGATCTATTTTATTTTTTAAAACTTTTTAAAAAATTTATTTTAAGTGTGTTTTTCCAGGACCCATCAGCTCCAAGTAGTTGTTTCAATCTAGCTGTGGAGCACGCAGCTCTCAGTGGCCCGTGTGGGGATCGATCTGGCAACCTTCTTGTTAAGAGCACTGTGCTCTAACCAACTGAGCTAACCAGCCGCCCCCTACAGATCGCCCCCTACAGATCTATTTTAAACAAACAAACCAAAGGAGTATTTAGGAATAAATTTAACCAAGGAGGTACAAGACTTACACACTGAAAACTACAAAACACTGTTGAAAAAAGGAAACCTAAATAAATGAGAATACTGTTAAAATAAAAATACTCCCCAAAGTGATCTACGGATTCAGTGTAATCACTATCAAAATCCTAATGGTCTTTTCTTGAAGAAATGGAAATGCTGATCCTCAAATTTATATTGAATCGGAGGACCCTGAATAGCCAAATTAACCTTGAAAAAGAACAATACTGATGGCCTCACACTTCCCTATTTCAAAAAAGTGTGCGGTACTGGCACATGGATAGACAAACTATGTCACTGGAACAGAACTGAGAGTCCAGAAATAAACCCATATATTTATGGCAAATTGATTTTGACAAGGTGCCAAGACCATTTGATAGGGAAAGAATAGTCTCTTCAACAAGTGATGCTAGGACAACTAGATATCCACATGCAAATGAACAAAGCTGGACCTCTATCTGACATCGAAACAGAAATTAACTTAAAATGAATCAAAGACCTAAACACAAAAGCTAAAAATCATAAAACGTTTAGAAGAAAACATAGGGGCAATCTTCATGAGCTTGAATCATGTGATGATTTCTTAAACATGACACTAAAAGCACAATAAAACAAAACCAGATAAATTGGACTTCATCAAAATTAAAACCTTTTGTACATCAGAGGATACTACCAAGAAAGTAAAAACGATAACCTACAGAATAAGATAAAATATTTGCAAATCATGTAATCGGAAAAGAGTCTAGTATCCAGAATATATAAATAAATATTATAATTCAACAACAGACAACTGATTCAATTTTTTAAAATGGGCAAAAGGGAAGGCCAGTTGGATCAGCTGGTTAGAGCGTAGTGCTCATAACACCAACGTCACTGGTTCAATTCCCACATGAGCTGCATCCTCCACACCTAGATTGAAAAAAACAACAACGACTCAACTTGGAGCTGATGGGTCCTGGAAAAACACACTGTTCCCCAATATTCCACAATAAAAATGTTTTTTAAAATAACGGGCAAAGGGGAGCTGGCCCGGTGGCTTAGGTGGTTGGAGCGTCGTGCTCCTAACGCCGAGGTTGCCAGTTCGATTCCCACATGGGCCAGTGAGCTGTGCCTTCTACATCTAAGATTGTGAACAACAGCTCAGCCTCGAGCTGGGCTGCTGTGGGCAGCCGGAGGTCAGTGTGAGCTGCTGCAGGCTGCTGTGTGCCGTCGTGAGCGGCCGGCAGCTGGCTAGAGCTGCCGTGAGCTGAGCTGCCGTGAGCGGCTGACTGATGACCAGCGACCGACCACCTCAGTGGGGGGGGGAGGGGTGGAGCGCAAGACTCATCACACCCAGGGAGCTGTGTCCTACACAACTAGACTGAGAAACAATGGCTTTAACTGGAGTAGGGGGGAGGTGGAAGAAAAGGGGGAAAAAAATATGGGCAAAGGACTTAGAAATTTCTCCAAAAAAGACATATACAAGTACACTGGCCAACAAGCACATGATAAAAATGTTCAACATCACTAATCATTAGGGAAATTCAAATCAAAATCCAAACAAGATACCACTTCACACCCACTAGGATGAATCTAATGTAAAAGATAGAAAACAGTAAGTGCTAGCAAGGATGTGGAAAAATTGGAACCACTGTACATTATTGATGAGAATGTAAAATTGTGCGACCACTGTGGAAAACAGCTTGGGTGGTTCCTCAAAGTTAAAAACAGAATTACCATGTGACCCTGCAATTCCACACCTCCATACGTACCCAAAGTAACTGAAGACAGGTATCTAAATAAATACTTGCACACAGACGTTTAGAGCAGCATTATTCATAATAGCCAAAAGGTGGAAACAACCCAGAAGTCCATCCCCAGGTGAAGGGATAAAACAAAACAAGGTTGCTATGAAGTAAATGTGTTCTTCCAAAATTCAGATGTTGAAGCTCTAATCTCCAATGTAATGGTATTTGGAGGCAGGTTTAGATGAGGACATGAGAGTGGAGCCCCATGAGAGAAACAGTGCCCTAAGAAGGAGAGACCAGAGAGTGCCATGCGCCCACGCCCACACCTGCGCACTCACCCGCTCCCTCTCCTGCCCTCCCTCACTCCACCACTGCCAGCCACGTAAGCACACGCAAGAAAGCAGTTGCTGGCAAAATAGGAAGAGGGTCCTCACCAGACATAGAATCTGCTGGCATCTTGATCTTGGAATCCCCAGCCTCAAGATGGTGACAAATAAATATTTATCATTTAAGCTACCAAAAAAAAAAAAAAAAAAAGAAAAAGAGTGACTTGTATGGTATGTGAATCATATCTCAAAAAGGCTATTTAAAAAATATGAAACATTAGAATGAAAACCAGAACGCTATAGAAAGGGGCCTATATGAAATCTGACTATTTGAAACACTTCATTTTAGAATAGAATGAAAAAGTGCTACCATGCTTCCCCGAAAATAAGACCCAGCCGGACAATCAGCTCTAATGCGTCTTTTGGAGCAAAAATTAATATAAGACCCGGTCTTATTTTACTGTAAGATATGTTATATATCTAACATAACATATCTAACATAATATAATACCGGGTCTTATATTAATTTTTGCTCCAAAAGACGCATTAGAGCTGATTGTCTGGCTAGATCTTATTTGGGGGGAAACAGGGTAACTAGCCATATGAAAAGGACGAGGGAACTTCAACTGTGGTAGATTGCATTACTGGCCCATACTCCTCACCCCTTCCTGAATCTACTCCTTAGCCATGTGACTTTGCAGCTCCTCCCACTAGAAGGACAAGGTTTAATTTTGTGGTTATCTTTGGTTTTCACCACATGGCTTGCTTCGCCTGAAAGAATGAAACAGAAATGGCATTGTGCCAGTTCTGAATCTGAGCCCCAAGAAGTCTTGCAGGTTTCCACTTGCCCTCCTCCAGTGCCTCTGCCACTGCCATGAAAAGAGCTTACCCGGGTAGCTGATGTCCATTCAGCCTGGGCCCACCATCCAGCTGACTTACAGATCTGAAGAAAAGAGCAAACTTGCCCCAGCCAATCTGCAGATCTGTGCAAATATTTGATTACTATTTTAAGCCACTCAATTTTGGGGTAATTTGTTATTCAGTATTATTGTGATAATAGCTATCCCATACAGCAACCAATTCTCCAACGCTGTATTTTCTGAAGAGATTCCATAAATTAAACAGTGATTATCAAGGTAACATTTGAATAATAATAGTTTAATTTGCTTAGCATAAGAGAATGTTCTATATACCCCAAATAATATTTGATACTTGCCCCCGTTAAGCTCTTAAACTGAGGGTTGACAGCGATTTAAGATATCACACACTCTTTCATCTTAATAATTTTACTTTTCTTAGGGTTATACAACTAACATTATTTTAATAAATTATGTGCCAAACCACTGAGGATAAAGACATGAACAAAATATAATCCATATCCTCAAGGATGGGGAAGGAGATGAACAAGGAAGCAAACAACTGAAAGAGGCAAATGCAGCATAACAGGGAACACAAAGAAGGGTCATCCAAGAACAAAGATGGGAATGAAGATATACAGCTATAGCTATAGAGGCACAGAGATAGAGATCTATATTCAGCAGGACTGACTCACTTGTTTGATGACAATCAAGAATGTCTCCAAGGGCTCCACCCCCTACAACTAAGATTGAACACGGCACCTTGAGCTGAGCTGCCGCTGAGCTCCCGGATGGCTCAGTTGGTTGGAGCACGTCCTCTCAATCACAAGGTTGTCGGTTCGACTCCCGCAAGGGATGGTGGGCTGTGCCCCCTGCAACTAGCAACTGGACATGGAGCTGAGCTGCGCCCTCCACAACTAAGATTGAAAGGACAACAACTTGACTTGGAAAAAAGTCCTTAAAAGTCCTGGAAGTGTATAGGCTATGGAACAGGCTAAGAACTGCCCAATCACCAAATGTTGACTCATTATCAACTTGGTAAGTCTAAACTGAAGCACAATCCTGGATTCCCAGATCTGTGCTGGGCCATGGTTACCTCTACTGTATGAGGATTCTGGATTAGTTTCCTATCCTATAGTAGCTGGCTCTACTTTTCATTTGGTCTTACTACTTGAAGCTTAGTGATGCTCGAGTATTTAACCTTCACTTTTGCTTCTACTTTCCAATCACATCTGCTATTCACAGTTCTTTCCTACTTCTACTTGTTGTTCTTTTTTCTAAGTTGGTTAATGACCCTTATTTGTGGCTTTTAGAGCCTTTGCTATCCATGAATACCAGTCTATAACCCATCCTTAGGCCTGTAGGTTTTTTTTCACCATTGTATGTACAGCATGCAAAGGTTCAAAAACAGAAACAAACTCTTAATCCCCCAATCTTCTGGTTTATGCTTATTCTAGATAACTAGTTATTTAATTCTAATCTAAGACTGAGGCACTGCTGGATCTGTGAAATTTTAGATATGCACACACCAGGCCAAGAAAATTTTTAAGTTGCCCTTTCTGAATAATAATTACTAAAAAAGAGACAAGAAATAAGTTAAAAGAGAAACAGTCTTTTAGAAATAGGAAAAATATGAAAGCAAAATAAGTTTTTTTAAGGTGTTTCGCTTTTTAAACAAAAGTTTACGAGTACATACAAAGAATATGAATTTCTGAAATAGTAGCAAAGGAGAAAACGTTAGAATTGCTCAGAAGCTAGTTTCCAAGTAGCTTATAGTTCCTCATGCCTCAAAAGAAGTTTCCCACAAAATATTTTCATTTGAGCATGTTACTGAAATTTTTTCCCTAAAACTGTTTTGCTAATTGTGAAAAAAAAAAAAAAAAAAAAGAGCTTCTCCACTTTAAAAAAAACAGTATGTCACACATTTAACAAGTGCCTGTTTGAGCTGAAGACTACTCTGAAGAGCCTAGTCTGTGGTAAATGTCTCCCTTACATGTCCAGTCCCAGGCTGAGCCGCTTTCCTTTTCTAAAGCCTGTATAAATATTAGGAAGTTAGGCAAATTCGGCCACAACACTTGACCCAACTTAATGGTAACAATTTTACTTCGTATTCTCTTCAAAGAGCAAAGAGATTTTAATATTAGGTAAGTATTCTCTCCTCTCTTCTATGTGCCCCGGCATATTTTTAGGGAGATATTCTACTCTAAAACCCAGCACAGGGCAAATTTCACCTCTAAAATATTCACTCCTTAAAAAAAAAAATCTGAGCACCTACTATGTGTAAGTCCTTGCACCATGAAATTAATGACTTTGATCCTATCCTTACAGAGTTTACGATCAAGGTGGGAAGACAGCCACATAAATGCATTCAATACCAGGTCACAAAATCCTAAGTGCTGCCATATGACAGGATCAGATAAAGAACTACGAGCATCAGAAGAATATTTCTCCTGGGCTAATCAGAATGCTCCGTTACAGAAGGTCAGAATTTCAGCTAAACCTTGAAAGATGGGTAGGACTTAACGTATTTAGAGACTTCGGAGAAAGGCTAACCAGGTATATGAGTTGAATTAAAAAGGGAAACAGTGAGTAATCAAGTTTGACTGAAATAACAAGTATTTTAAAGAAAATATAGGGAAGTAGGGTTATAAGGCCAGATTGTTTTAAAAGTCAGACTGAAGAGGTTGGATTTTATACTGTAGGCAATTACAGAAATCATAGAACATCCAAATGAAATACAATCTGAACTAGTGGCAACTAGTGGTAAAGGCCAACAGACACAAAGACTAAATGAACACACCAAGCATTCATTCCCCATTAAGGTCTCTTCACAACTCCTGACAAATCCATGATTAAAAAAAAAAAAAAGTCAAAATCCCTAAACTTAAACTACAGTTAAAAAAAAAAAATCTCTTTTCAAGATCAGTTTCTCCTTCTCCCTGGCTTCAAATAAGGGAGGGGAAAAAAACCCAAAGAAAACAAAAGACCCTTATGACCCCGCTATCTGTATCAACCACCCTCTTTCCTTAGTCTTTCACATCTTACCTCTCAAGCAAACGGCCAGTACCCAAAGGATGCCTTTATTTCCTCGTTACCCATCTCTAATTTGGCTGTCACCCTCACCACTCTGATCTTTATTAGTGCACTTTCAATAATGACTTCCTTTGCAAATTCAATAGCTTGTTTCTTCTGCTCTTTGAACCCTGTAGCTTTTTACACTCCTGCCCCTAAAAATTCTCTGTGCCTTTTCTTTCATGGCCATTGCACTTTCCTGATTACCCTTTCTTTGATGGAGCTTCCTTTGACTCTTCCTCCTAAGCAAATTTGTCAACTGTGAGCTTCCCAAGCCTCAACTTCTGGTCTCTCTACACTCTCCCTCCTCTTGGTTAACTAACTTTAGTCTTTTAACTACCTCTAGCTAACCTAGATGTGGCCCCCGGTGGCATTTCTGCCATAAGACTAGACTGACTCCCTATAAAAAAGTAATGTGAAAATATTTTTAAGTTGTTAGACCTTAGTATTTTTAAGGTACTTTGGCATAACCAATGGCATAGATAAGAGAATCTGTTCTCTAAAGTTAACTTTTACTTCTAACAAGAGTCTTTTGCAAGCATTTTTAAGAAATTAATGTAAATGTCTAGAAGTTTATAAAGTCAGAGCATATAGTCAAAGGTTTAAAAAAGTTAAGGCTATCAGGCAAGTCCTGAAGATTCAGTCAAATCTGGAAGGTCAAACTAGACAACTCTGAGCAAAACTTAAGAGAAGGAAATAACAAATCAGGCAAGCACTATACTTAGGTCAAAAAGTCTGTATCACCAGGTGGAAGAAACAATTAACAACTTTGACACATGTCCTAGTTAGGTCAAAAGTGAAGCCCAAGCCTGAAGCCCTCAGATGAAGGGGAAGTGGGTGTGCCTGGAAGACTTGGTGTAGAGTAAAAAAACAGATAAACTGGTAACAGCCCCTCCTTAGGCCTCTTAGGGTAGAAAAATTTCCTGTGAGTTCCAAAGAAAACCAGGAAAAAACTAGGGTTATCCACACCACTGCTTTTCCCTCATTTGAGATTTTGAGGGAAACTGCCTTCAAAAGATCAAAATAAAACTATCTTAGAAAAAAATTTAGCCTTTATTCAATTCACAATTTTTCTTTGTTTTACGGAATATACTGATGAATGAAACTTGTGACTAATAGGAGACACATTTCACAGGCAACAATATGGCAACTCGATGACAATTTCTATTTCTTTTTACATGGCATTATTTGGGCATGTCAATAGAATTCTCACTAGAATGGACATGTCAAAGCTTAAATGTTGGTTAAATTGTAAAACAAGAAAAATCATTAACTCTATCTAGAACCTATCTGGATGTAGAGAACCAATAACTCGCCTGTAGGAAGCATTTTCCATACGCTATCCACTGAATTCTAACAGCCGTGTGGAGTAGGACAGGCCTAACCATTGTACAAAATACAACACTGGGACTAAGAGTAGGTCACAGTTAATCAGAGATGACAATCACCTAAAGCTAAAGACTTCCCGATTCAAATAAACCAGAACAGAATTAGATTCTCATATCATAGGACTTCAAATAAAAATTTAATGAGTGGCAGGGACAGAATTGAACACTTAAGAGTGATCACTCATAGTCCATTGAATTCACAAACATGTGAAAAACAACTGGGGCATACCTCTACTTCAGTGAACTTTTTTTTTTATTCTTTAGTAGTTCTTCACTATTAATACTAGAACTCCAAAATAGAGATTATCAGGTTTTCCTACCAGGTTAAGGTGAACCCCACAAACCAAGAAATGCGATTTTCTGCTAGGTCTCTATTAGGAGAATGCTTTGGTCTAATACCTTAAAAACATTTTCAAACCTAACTTTTTCACAACAACTCAATCTAGTCTTATCATAGCAAACGAATGGGTCTGTTTTATTTTAAGCCATAGCCCTAGTGAGAGCTGTTAACAAAATCTGAGAGGTAACAATACATTGCAGGGACCATAGGAACCAACTGTAGGTTTTTCCTGTAATACTGAATTTGGTCATCTGCAGCCCCTCTAGATACCTAAGAGGTTCAAATTCCAAAAGAGGAGCACTTTGTGTCTAACTCTTCAAGTGAAGATTAGAAAATAAGTTACAGTAACTCAAAGTTGCAAATGTTTCTTGATTTATACACACAACAAATAAAACCAGTATTTTCCTTTAATTCCTAAGAGGGACCATTCAACTCCAGAAAATACTGATTTTTAAAAATCAAATTATCCTTATGGCTCTACTGCCAGGGACAGCAATCACATCAAGTTTCAGACGCCAAATATAGCCAACTAAACAGCCCTTGGTCAGGGAACTCCTGTTAGGGCAGCTCCTGATTTTTCATGGGATGGTTTGACGATTAAGAAGGATGAAAACTAAGTAAGTTATTAATGTTGAAATAAAATACAATTAAAAAGAAGTACATAACACCTTACAACTCAGTAGCATTTGTTATCTCTAAAATAAATGATCACATAGAAATCTATTTTGAGGAATGCATGAACATCAGGCATTTTCATTCATAGTACTACTTGATAAATTACAGGCTGATATGGTTACAAACACTCCAGTTTTTTCCCCCCAAAAGATTTTATAAGCAGCATTGAGGAAAATGAGTTCAATACAAATTCATAGTCTTAGCTTTGGCTAATTTTAGTTTGACTCTCGCATTGCCAAAATATTATCATAGCACTTGAACTATAGGCAAAACATGTTTTAAAAATAATGAGAAAATCTAAAGTCTATGATGCTACCAAAGTTTTTTATATCAGATGCAATGATCACAAGATACAATCAGATATGATCACAACAGATACAGTACAATGATATACAACAATAATCTGAAAGTAAAAGTGAGTTCCATTAGTTCTGGAGATCTGTATTATTTTTATTCTCGGGTTTAGCACTATTTGCAAATACCTGACAGGATAATGTCTATTATCACAACAATATATCACCTTCATATAATGCAGTCCTTAGATTAGCTCTTAAAATAAGTAGCCCAGGGGAAAGGAAGCATTCTCATTCGTTTATTTAGTAAATATTTACCAACCACCTATTATACATCAGGCACTGGAAAGAGAACTGAAATAGAATCTTATTCTTGTGTAACGTTTAGTTTGTTTACTGTCATCCCCGCAGAGACACACAAGATCAGACCATGAAGAGCCATATTAAGGAATTTGGATTTTATTCTAAGTGTGGCCAAAGGCCACTGAAGAGTTTTAAGCAGACTGACATGATCTTCAACTTAGGTTGTGAGAAAGCCACTCAGAAGAATAGGCGCTGTGTGGAGGATGGAGGGAAGGAAGCCACTGAAGAGGCTAATAGGGAACTCAAGGAAAAGAATGGTTGGCTTCGAGGAGTGACTGTGGAAATGGAAGTAGATTCAACGTCAGAGTCTTGGCGTCAAAGTCTTGACTTTGAACTCTTTTACTGTTTACATCCTTAGACAAGTTAAACTCTTTGAGCCTCAGTTTCCTTCATTAGCAATGCTTGTAAAGCCCTAGCACAGAGAAAACACACAATAAATTATTATAATACTACTTTAGTAACAAAATTCATTTGCATGAGGTTCGTTCCCAAGGACTGACTGCCTTTTCCCCTCAACCAGCACTAACCCTAACAGTAATTTTCAGCAAGGCTCAAGGGCAGTTATATACAAGCTCGGCACGGACTCCATCAGGAGACAAGCTCCTGTTTCTCACGAAACTCACCCTAAAATAACTGCTCATAAGTACACATTGAGGAAGGTGTTTTTCTCAAATTAGTAAAAGTATAGTTTGCACCTCCAATTTGCGTTTTCACATGTCTTCTTTCACTTCCTCAGTATTTAAGAGTAAAAAGAATATAAGCAGAATCTTGTGGATAAATCAGGATAAAGACTGTGGTGTTACTACCAATTATTTTGATTTTTTCTGTCAATAGCTTTTATTTAAAACTTTATTAAGGGATGGCATTCCTCATTCTGACAGCACTGAGACACTAGCAAACTAAGTTACCAAAAGCTCTGTCTTGTGAGTATATGGATTACAAACACTCATCTATCTGTAGCTTTCCTTACGCTTGATATTCCTTCCACAAAGAACGAACCACCGTGAAATCTACTATCATATTCAACCACTAAGTATGAACTAAGCAGGAGCTGTGGGCAAGACAATGCGCTAGGCACTAGGGGAGGACAAAGATTAGTGCAATAGCACCCTTACCCTCACTGAGTTTACAATCTAGAAAGGAAACTAGGTATTCAGACATGAAAAGGAAGGCGTGATGCCACAGTATTAAAGAGATCACTTTCTGTTGGGGTGGTCAGAAAAATGCTACACAGCCCGGAGGAATTGGAGCCATACCCTTTGGTAACAGGATTTTGATAGAATTTGCAAGGAAGAAAGCAAGCACAAGAAATCAGAGAATAACATGAATTTATGGGTAGGGGATTTTTTTTAATGAAAAATTTAAGCACGTAAAAGTATACAGAATACAATAAACCATATACTCACCACTGAACTTCAACAATTATCAACTCATAGCCAATCTTGTTTTATAATTTACATGTCTTAGTATACAAAAAAATCCTAAAGGAACTTACTTTCATATGCTTCTACACTCTTCACTAACTCCATCCTCAGACAAACCTTTATTGCCACACTCCTCTCCAAAGGTTGATTTTCCTAAAGGCCACATACAAATAAAGTGCGAGTCTATTTAAACAAAACAATCAACTCTTGATTTTTTGCACAAACCCAGGGAACAGTGACAAAGATATTGCAAAATGATAGATAATCCAAAACTCATTTTACATACAATTTTTGAAACATCTTTCCCATATTTGTATTTCAGTGAGAATGAATAAAATGATGGGAGAATTCATGTCAAACAAACTAAAGCATCACAGGTAAAGTTCTTGGACAAATCACTTGCCCCCTTGAGCCTAAGTTTCCTCCTCTATAAAACAGAGAAAGATCACCTACCTCAGAGACTTTTAAGAATTAATGAATATACAGTAAATCCTTACTTAACATCATCCACAGGTCCCGCAACTTTAAGCAAAGCAATGTATAAATAACGAAACCAATGTTACCACAGGCTAATTAATATAAACAAGAGTTAAGTTCCCATGGCATCTCATCATTATAACAAAACAACACTGAGCCAAAGGATGTTATTCTAAGACCTGCTGTATATTAAATGACACATGGTGGTTCTTTATGCTTTTACCCAGTTGACTCAGAAAGAACTGCAAAGCGGCCTGGTTTCCTCATCCTCTCCCCTCATCTAGAACCCTCTCTCAAGATGATGTAAGAATTTTCTCCATCTCAATACATGCTAAAGGTGAAAGGCTAAGCATTCTGATTTCAAGGAGCTTTGCCTGGGAAGCACATAAAGGAAGCTGAGACTAAAGAAAGTATTTTAGTAGGATAATTCTTGTAAACTGTCAAACTTCACAAAATAATCCCTCCTTAACTAGTAGAGCCATCCAACATCACGTAGAGGTAGTGTGTGGTCAACCTACCTAGTAAAACACTCTCTTTTTTCCCATTTCTTGGCCTCTATGTTTGCTCTTTCAATCATTCACAGCCTCTACACAGCACAATGAAAACCAGAAAGCAGCCGTCAGGACTCTCAGCTGTTCCAGAGTGTTAAGAAGCTCAGGATGAGTTAGTTACAAGACATGACAGGAGTATCTTTACCTTCATTTCTTACTCTGTCCATAAGAAAGCTTGAATTATAATTTTTATTCCATATCACCTGCTATTGAGAGGCGGGTCACTGTTGCTCAAAACTATCAAATTAGTTTACATGTTCATTTAAAAATACACATGCAGTCACAACTATTCACTGAGATCTTAATTCTTCCTTTATCAGTTCTTTCTATCTGTTATCTTCTTCTTGAAGTGGTATATACACCACTAAGTTCCCTTTTTAATTATTACCTTCAATCACCAATCCTCTTTCCCTGTGTGAAGAAACAACTTATAACCCCAACCACCACAAATTATCCACTCAATTAAAGCCTTCTACCCCAAACCATTCTTTATTTTCAGGTATGACCCATTTCTTTGCTGTTTCCCTAAGATAATTATAATATAGTGAAATACAGCACTTTACAGTTTGTCATGTGCTTTGTAGTTATTCATTTAATCCTTACAGCCTATGAAAAAGGTCATTTCCCTATTTTATACGTAATGAAAAATAGAGAACTTACTATCTTGTCTAATTATAAAGCAGGTTAGTGGCAAACTGGACCTGTAAACCAAGTCTTCCAAATCCAAACACCAGACTCTTCTCACTCAATTATACTCTTCTCTAAGGAAAAGCCTACAGTTCCATCCCAAATCACATTTGCTTCAAAGAGTAAACCACCTTCCAACAATCTCTCTCGATTGCAACCAGATCTCCCATGCCCACACCTACAATCATCCCATTTCTTGCTTCTCACCTTCCAGCGATGACTTTCTCCCCATTATTGAATTTCCACCCTTCATCATTCCTCAACCCCTCCTGCAAATATTCCACCTCTGCATGCCAAAGGGAGGCCTCTCCATTCCCAGGACAGATATTATACAATCTCAGTCCATAAATTACAAAGTAGGCTTCTCAGTCCTTAACAAGCTATTTAATAACTTTAAAAGTCCCATAAAAATGGACGTAACATGCAGATCCTCCATTTCCATACCTGACCCAGGACGCCACGCCACTTCAAATTCTGAAGAACAGAGTACCAACCCTTACAAAGATCCTGCCCATGCCCCACTGTCACCAATGGCTTCCTTTCCAGAAGTTGGTCATCCAAACTGGCTCCCCTTCGGACCTCTTCACCACGGACTCCCCTCCATTGATTCCCAAGACGCTCTCCTTCCGCGGTTTTCCTTCTCTCACACCTGGGCCTCTGCCCACCTCACCAACTCTTCCTTCACTCCCCATCCCAATGCCAAGCAGCAGCCCCAGTTGTAAGCTCCTCGCTCACAACTTCCAAGTTCGGCCTCTTATCACCTGTCCTCACCAGCTTCCTCTCAGCCCAGGGGCCCACCTTTGCCCTGGCCTGCCTCTCTCCACCCTTTCCATTCCTCCTGCCCAGAAGCCACCCCTCTAAGTCAGTTCCGGGGTCCCCGTGGGATTCAACTTCCCATCCGTGGGCTTCCGACCCTCCGGGGTCACGATCCCCTTCACCATCACCTGCTCCGCCCAGATGACATCCGCTGGGGCCGCCGCCTCCTACTCTCATCCTCCTCCGTTGCCGGGTCCCCGGCCGCTCACCTCCTTCCCCGAGCCCCAGCCGCCCCCTCTGGTGGGGACCAGGGGGGCGTGCACCCCCAACCCGCGGCCCTCCAACACGCACCTGTTCCTCCTCCTCTTCCCCTCCGGCCGGCTGCGCGGGCGCCTCGACCCCCACCCCACCCACGCCGCGCCCGGGCCTCCCGAAGCCCCGCACTCACCACGAGTAGGTCTGCTCCGCCATGGCGATGACTCTCAAGGATTCCGCTGCAGGATGCAGCCGGGCCCGGCGGCGGCGGAGGAACGAATGGGCGGCGGGCTCGCACGGGCCGGGAGTGGAAGGCGCGGCCGCGGCCCGGGCGCTCGTTCCCTCGCTCGCACGACGGGCGGGCCGGGAAGGCGACTGGCAGGGAGAGGCCGAGCCCCGAGGCGGCCCCGCTCCCTGGGCCCCGGGGCGGGGCGGGTTCCGCTCTCGGCCTCCCTCACCGGCGGCGGCGGCGGCGGCTCCGCTGCGGCTCTAAACCCAACATGGCGGCGGCGCTGAGAACAAGGGGGCCCCGGGGCGGGTGAACTGCAAGTGGGCCCCGCGCTCACTGCGCGCTGGGCCGCGGGAGCGCCGAGCTTGGGCGGCGGCGGCGGCGGCCAGGGGACATGGCCAGCGGGCGGAGGCGGCGGCGACGGCGGCGGCTGAGGGGGGCGCTACGCGGTGAGGCGAGGCCGCTCGGTTCACACCAGCCGAGGGGAGGAGAAGAGGGGGCGGGGGCGAGCCTTGGCCCTGCGCGGGTCACGTGCCCAAAACACGTTCACGTGACGCGCGCGCCCCGCCCCTCGCGCTGGCCCATGCGCGGAGACGTTGGTTCGTCGGTTCGAGGCGACTGTTGCTCGCACCCCTCCAGGCTGTTGGGCCGCCTCCCGCCGCCTGGTACTGCCCCCTCTCCACGCGGAGCCGTCTCCTCCGGCCCCCTCCCTTCCCCTTTAGGAGGGGCTGCTGCAGCCAGCCAATCGGGACACCCGATACGCATCCGTTGGCTGCCACTCAGCTGTCAGCCGTCAATCAAATGACTGCTGGCCACCGATCTCCAGCTGTCAGTTAACCTGTCAGTCCGCAGGCTGAGCGCAGCAACCCTTCGTTCGTATGTTCCTTGGTTCCATTCATTCGTTTAGCAAATATTCTAGGCAACCAACCTTTATTGTGCCCAGGCTCTGTGCCAAGTCCGGGGGGAGTGGACGGGCCCAGTCGAATACCCCATACTTGCCTTCATTTAATAAATCAACAGATATTTACTGGGTGCCAACTATTTATCAACTCATTCTGCTGTGTCTCTGCCCTCCAAGAGCTTACATTCCAGAGGAAAAGACATAGTCTAAGCTGACAAATAGATGAAGATAGTTTCAGACACTGCTAAGTTTTATGAAGATGATAGGTAACACAAGATAATGAGACAGCGTGTGTAGGGGTGGGGGTTACTTTTGATCAGATGGTCCAGGAAGGTCTCGCTGAGGAGGTGACATTTAAGCCAATACCTGAAGGATGAAAAGGAGCTGGCCATGCAAGAGCAAAAGTGTCGGAACAACCCATCTTGGGTACTGGAGGCAGGCACAGAAGTAAACATAACAGAGATAGACCAGAGACCAACAGAGTGAATCTGGGGCTTAAGGGGAGAGAGGAAGGAGGGACGAATTGCACCCCAGGGCATTGGGGAATGCTTCTCCAAGAATGAGGCCAGGACGAGGCCACCTGAAACAGTGAGAGGTTTGCCACCAGCAGAAAAGTCATTCTAGAAAGAGAATGGCATAAGGCAAGGCCCGAAGATGTGAAGGTTCAGAGTAAGCTTGGACCCAGGAGAGGGATGGACGATTGGCGCAGGGCAGTTTGAGAGAAGAGACTGAAAAGGTACATCGAGGCCAGACTTTGAAGCACCTAACCAGTTACTATGTTCATGAATGAAAATGACCAGTGCAGCTCCATGTTTTAGAAGCATGCTTGGGCAACAGACACACTAGCCCCCCTGGACCCTCAGTCTCCAAAGGGAACGATGCCTGCACACCTGAAACCAGCACTCAAGTGCCCCTGCGGCTTGCCCAATTTGAGGCCAGGATCTAGCTCTGCTCCAGTTTCCCAGGGCCTGCCCAGGCTTACAGGGAACACCACACCCTGAATCTATCTCCAAATGGATCAGCTGGCCATTGCCCATACATCTGCCACTTGCCTGTTCCCCTAGGGGAACCCTTTAATGAGAAAGCCAAGTACACTTTTCCTTCAGAAGCAATCTCTCCTTCCTCCTTCCCCCACTGCCTAGGTGCCAGAACCAGTCAGGGTCAATGTGTTTCCTGAAGCTCCACCAGAACACCCTGGAAAGAGCCAGCTGATAAGATCAAGGTCTCATAGACAGGGAGGGCCCCAAGAAATTAACAAAGCACCAGAGACCCTCTGCTGACCATTCACAGAACGGGATCAACATGCAAATATATGCCATAAATGGCAGTGGATGTGAGGACTAGGAGTCTAAATACTTGACATTAACTTAACTCTTACAACTTTGCCAGGTGCTTTTACAGAATTCCAGCTATATATACCTTTGAACGTGACACGCTGTCATTCTGAGTCTTGAAGGGGCATGAGTGGAACTTCAGACCCCATGGGAAAGACCAGGAATCATTGGCACAAGTGGCTTTGGGAGGTGTAGAAGCTCCTTCTCTGGAGAGCTAAAAACAAAACAGACCAGATAGGTCACTAATGAGACAAAAAGGCACACTTACCCCCGGGCTTTATTTCCCAGTGAGTCATAGAAAACAAAGCCAAGTGATAAGTTGGTTTTGGGTGGGATGGGACAGGAGGTGCTGAGGAAAGAAAGTCAAGGCCTTCCCTGGAGCAAAGGAACCACTGTTCACATTGAGAAAAATCTGCTGGAACAAATGAGGAAGAAAGGGTCTGGGTGAAGGTATGAGGCCAGAAATGAGAAGAAAGCTTTTCTTCTCTCCATCTAAACCAGAGGCCCTCCAAGTGTCTCTTGGGAAAACATGTGAATGCAGACCATATAAGAAGCCATACAGCATTCAACAGGCTGGGAGAGTGTCCAGGCCACGGAAATCCTATGTACATGATCCCAGGAAGACAGTGTGTGAGCCCAGACACTGGTGGCTTAAGCATCAGGCTAAGGTGACCCAAATGTCCTGCTCAGGTTCTGCTCGGGATGTCTGCAGGCTTTTGAAGTCCCCCCAGAAGACCAGGCGGAAACAAATCAGAAGCCTGTGGGTTGGCTGGAGGCTGCTCAGCCTGGGGCACTTGGGGAGTGACTTTCAGAGAGATCTGCCAGCAGCACTCGGCTCCCAGCTGGAGCAGTCCCAGGTGTATCTATGGCACCTCTGGGCCTCAGCCGTGGAGTCAGGTGTGCTTGGCAGGAGACAAAAGCATTGGCTCCCCCCTCCGCCCCCATCCCACCCTCTCAGGTGAGAGGGCCACAGCTTGTGCAATGTTTATTGAAAGAGGCAATGGACGTTCCTCTAACAGTCACCACGGTAATTATAGGATTGCTCCTTCTACCAAGCGTGTTCAAGAAACTTGGTGCGTCTCCCCAGGCCGCGTCATCTGCCTTAGGCACAGACTCCAGGGAGCAGGCATTGCCAAGTCTGGCTGGGCTGCCTAGGCAATGCTTCTAAGAGGGTCCAAGGCTCAGGTCTGACCCGTCCCCGCCTGTTCCTCCAGCCCTTTTTTCACCTCTACCCTCCGCTCTCCACCGACCCCATACACACACACATGTACTTTATTTATACTCCATGGTGAACTGATTGCAGCTTCCCGATGGGCTGTTCTTTTTTGCTTCCAAACCTCTGACCAAGCCCAGGAGGCGTTCCCTTTTCCTCTTAGCTGCTGCCCATAATTTTGAGACATGGCTTTTATGTCTAGGAAGTCTTGCTTAAACAAACCTAGGCTAGGCTAGATACTCCTCCCTTGCACTCCCACGGACCCCTGATTTACCCATGGTGTAACATTTAGCACTATGAACTGTCACTGATTGTTTACTTGTCATTCTCTCCCACGGGCTTGTGAATGCCTTGTGGGAAAAGACTGTGGCTTGTTGCCAGTTACATCTTCAGTGCCCAGCACAGAACTTACTTAGTTAGCTCAGAGGAGAACCTCAAAGATTATGGACTGAATGCTTGAGTGAGCGAGAAGGCGAACCGAGTTTCAGAACAACTGGTTTGGCCTGGTATCCCATGATTGTCTCCAGGATCTCGTATTCAGCATTCCCTCCAGTCCCAGACAACCTCTTCCCCGAGTGAGCAAGAGAATCCTAAGGGCAGAGGAATCTCTGTTAAAGACATTATGGGAAAACAGAAAACCGGAAGTAAGGTATATGGTGAGCTTGTTAGGCGTCAGGTCACTTACAGTCTTGGGTCATGGGTTTTTAAAAACATATTTAATTTTTGAGCAATTTTAGGTTTACAGAAAAAGTGATGGGAAAGCACAGAGACTTCCCACATATTCCCTTTCCCCCAACACACAGTTTTCCTTATTATTTACTTCTTGTATTAGTGTGGTACATTTGTTACAATTGATGCACCAATGATGGCACATTATTAACTAAAATCCATAGCGTACATTAGATTTTATTCTTTGTGCCATACAGTTCTGTAAGTTTTGACAAATGTATAACGATACGTATCCACCATTACAGGGTGGTACAGAATAGTTTAGTGCCCTAAAAATCCACTGTGCTCCACCTGTTCGTCCTGCCCTCCGCCCCCAGTCCCTGGTAACCACCTGTCTTTCACTGTCTCCAGAGTTTTGCCTTTTCCACAATGTCATATAATTGAAATCATACAGACTGGCTTTTTCCACTAAGCAACATGCTGTGAAGGTTTCTCCATAACTTTTCGTGGCTTGATAGCTTGTTTCTTTTTATCACTGATTAATATTCCATTGTATGAATGTACCAGGATTTGTTTATCCATTCACCTACTGAAAGACATCTTGGATGTTTCCAAGTTTGGGCAAGTATAAATAAAGCAACTATAAATATTTTTGTGCAGGTTTTTGTGTGAATGTAAGTTTTCGATTTATTTAAATATACCAGGGTTTGTTTTTTTGTTTTTTTGTTTTTTTAGACGTGTGTTGTTTAATTTCCAAATATTTGGGGCTTTCCAAGATATCTTATTTTTACTGATTTCTACTTTAATTCTGCTGTAGTCAGAATTAAAGATTTCTGTAAGATTTTAATCTTCTGAAATTTGTTAAAACTTGTTTATGGCCCAGCATAGGGCTTATTTTAGTGAACATTCTATGTGCACTTGAAAAGAATTTATATTCTTTTATTTTAGGGTGTAATGTTCTATAAACATCAATTAAGTCGGGAGTGATGATGTTCAGATCTTCTGTCCTCACTGATTTTTTGTCTAGTAATTTATTTTTGTGTCAATTATTGAGAGGTATTAAAATCTCTAATTCTGATTGTGAGTTGTCTACTTATCCCATTAGTTCTATTCATTTTTGCTTCATGTATATGAAGCTCTGTGATTAAGTTGATATACACTTAAAATTGTTATATCTTCCTGATGACTTGTCTCTTGTATCATTGTGAAATATCTTTTACAGTCTTTGTTTTGAAGTCTAGTTGATGTTAATATAATCATCCCAGGTTTCTTACGATTTGTGTTTTCATTTTATATCTTTTTCCGTCCTTTTACTTTCAACCCTATGTGTGGCTTTGTATTTAAAGTATGTGTATTGTAGATAGCGCATACATGGATCTTGCTTCTCTGCCCTGTCTGACAATTTCTGTGTTTTAATTAGAATGTTTAGTCCATTTACATTTGATGTATTGATGTGTTGAGGGTTACTGTACCATTTTGCTATTTGCTTTCTATTTGTTCCATCTTTTTTGTAGTTCATCTGTTCCTCCTTTCCTGCTTTTTTTGGGGGTTAATGGAATAATTTTTTGTACTGCATTTTAATTCTTCTATTGGCTTTTTTAGCTATACCCTCTTTGAATTGTGTTAGTGCAGTTGCTCTAGTGATTACAATATGAATCTTTAACTTATCACAATCTGCTTGAAATTATTATTTTACTATTTACTATAAAATATAGGAACTTCACAACCATGTAGTTCCACTTATCCCCACTACCCCCGTGTGCTATTGTTATCATGTAAATCACATTCATCTAGGTTGTAAAGGCCACAATACAAACTCATAATTTTAGCTTTCACACAGTCACATGTCTCTTAAAGAAATCAAGAGAAGAAAATAAATATATAAAGTGTTTTGTATTCACTCACATTTCAAGTGCTTTTCATTCCTTCCTATAGATCTGAATGTTCATTCGGTGTTATTTCCTTTCAGCCAGATGAACTTCCTTTGACATTTTTTATAATGCAGGTTTGCTGGTGACAAATTCCATTTTTATCTGAAAATGTGTCTGTGTTGCCTTAATATTTGAAGCACATCTTTCCTGGATGTAGAAACCGGGTTTGAGAGGGTTTTTATTCTTTTCAGCACTTTAAAGATGTTGATCTATTAGGTTTCTAGCCTCCATTGTTTGCTAGGAGAAGTCAGCTCTCATTTGTATCATAGTTCCTTCATTTATAATGTGTCATATTGCTCTGGCTTTATCTTTGGATTTCAGCAGTTTGACTTATGCTGTGCTAGGCATGGGTTTTCTTTGTCTTTATCTTGCTTGGGCTTCACTGAACTTTTTGAACCTGTAAATTTATCTTTGATTAAATTTGAGAAATCATCAGCAAATATTTCTTCAAATATTTTTTATGCCTCTTTCTCCCTCTTCTCTTTACTAAACTTTGAATTACACACAGTATGTAGATCTTTTAATGTTATCCCACAGGTCCGTGAGGCTCTGCCTAATTTTTTCAGTGTTTTTTTTCTCTCTCTGTTCTTCAAAATGGGTAATTCCTATTGTCTATCTTCAAATTCATTGATTTTTTCCTTTATAATCTTCATTCTATTAAACCTATCAAGTTAATTTTCATTTCAGTTATTGTACTTTTTAGTTCTTGAATTTCCATTTGGTTCTTTTTTTATAGTTTCAATTTCTCTGCTGAAGTTCCCCATATGTTCCTTCATTATGGCTACATTTTCTTTGAAGGCCTTGAAAATATTTGAAAGCGTTGCTTTAAAACCTTTGATGCTAACTCTAACGTCTGGGTCACCACTTTTTCTCTTTGAGAATGAGTTTTGAGCATGAGTCAGTTTTCTGTTTCTTCTTATGTCTAGCACTTGGCGTTTGTGTGCTGGATATTATCTATGACACATTGTACAGACCTGGGATTCCATTATGTTTCTTTCGAGTGTGTTAATCTTGTTCTAGCAGACAATTATCTAGGCTGGACTCAAAGTCTAAACTTTGTCTCCCTTATAAAGGGCAGCAGCTGAAATTTTCCTTCAGGTCTTTCAGCTTCCTGCTGCTGGTTTCATAGGGATCCCCTGGAGCCTTCTGTGCATATATGTAATTCACTGGATAGCCAAGGATTTGGACAGTTTGTATACAGACTTTGGAATGCATCTCCTCCACAACTAATTTCTTTCTGGGATCTCCTCCTTAAAATTCTGGAAATTTGCTTGGAATTCTGATATCTTGACACCTCAAACGAGTAAGACCAGAGTTTTCTACAAATCCACACCTCCCACACACATCAGAGAGTGCTGCAGGCAAAAGGCCACAAAAAAACATAAATCTCATCCAGTGCATCTCCTGCCTTTCAAGGGTTGACTTCCCTCACAGTTCTGTCTGCTGTTGGATGTTCTCCCAGTGTCTTCAAATAGTTTTTTGGTATATACTTTGTTCAGATTTAATACATTTAATCTGAGGGAGAGTTATTCTGACCACGCTACTCTGCTATTACTTCCCCTTATATCCTTTAACCCTTTTGTCATGCAGGTTGTCGTGTGGGGGTCTCTAGTCCCGCTCCCCACATAAGAACGTAGGATATGTTGAGGCCAAAAATGAACACCCACAGAGCCATAGATAGGAGAGTCATACCACTATAGTCTCACTGGAGGCTGGATTCACACGACGTTCGATCTGCTGTCCGCTTTTCTGCCTGCCAACCGACCGACTCCCCTCGACTCACCAGCCAGTGCAGCCGTGGCAGTTATATCAGTGGCTAATGGCTAACCGGCTCCAGCTGATGGCCAACTAGTCACAGCTGATGGCCATCTACTACCCGAGCCAGCACCTCTCCACGTGAGGCTGAGAGCCTGGAAACTGCTCTCTGGGACTCTGTCCCCACACCTTTTATTCCTCAGAACACCCCCTTAAGGTCACCGTAATTAGCCCCCATTAAGCTGAGGAAACTGTGGCATTAAAAAGTGAAGCTGTTTGCCCAAGGTCACACAGTTAGTTCATGGCTGAGTCAGGGTTTGAAACCAGCCAGATGACATAACTCTACCGTAGCTCTACTTCACAACCATTCATTCCTAAACATCTTCAAGGTGGTTTGGATTTCAGCCTAGAGCCCACTGAAAAATAGTCCAGGATGGGAAGAGATGAGATCCTTCAAAACCCCTAGTCAGGCTAGGGCATGAATTTTCAACCCACAGCATCAGAGTCATTTGAGAAACTATGAAACATAGAGATGGTAGGCCCCATCTACTGGATTAGTATTTCTAGTGTTAGGGACGAGGCGTCTACATGTTATACTGTTTCCTGATGATTCTAATGCCCAGTCAAGGCTGAAAACCACCAGTATTCCTCTGTCTACTGTAGCTCAGGCTTGTTCCTTTTCCATCACGCTTCACCTAGGTAGTGAGGGCCATGCCATGGTTAAGAGCGGGGGCTCTGGAGTCACTCCACTAGGTTCACATCTTGGCTCTGTTACCTGATAACTGTGTGGCCTTGGGCAGGTGGCCCCACCTCTCTGAGCCTCCTGCTTTCTCCTCTCTTCAGTGAAGATAACAGTAGCACCAACCTCACCGGGGTGTTGTCAAGATTACGTGAGATAAGGCATATGAACATCTGGTAAGCCCTCACTAGATAGTAGCTATTATTCTGAACACACCCATTTTCAGCATTTCTGCTGTCATGTACTCTGTCATGTACTCTTATAGTTTCTATCTAAATCTGGCTTCTAGAGTGAAGCTACACCTATGGCTTCTAAGGTGTCAACATCCCCCTCTCCCAAAAGTCAACACAACCTCTCTCTATCCTTGCAACTGAGCCATCCCCTCCCGAGTCCCTGTGCCCTAGAGCAGGAAACCTTCTGGAGCCTGGAAGAACTTAGAAGTGACTACGCTGCCCTCAGCATCAGGTTGGGCCCCTTCTTGCCTGTGAGTTGGACCTTAGAGGCCACACCTTCAGTGAAGCCCTGAGTGGCAGCTTTGAATATCAGACTGGGGTGTGAAAATCGCAAAACCAGTCTCAAATTGTTAAAACTAAACACCTCTGTTCCTGAGAGTCAGGCGTAAGGCAGTGTTCTAAGGGGAACCCAGGCTTGACCAGGAAGACCCGAAAAAGGCAAGCTCCTAACACCCCATTTTTCTAGAAGCTGGTGAGCAGCTTGGGGGAAACTTAGCCCATGTCTGGCAGATTTCTCTTCAGGACTCCTCCCCAGGGAAACCTTTCCTGGGGGCATATGACACATCCCAAGGTGAAGAGACACTTCTGGAGCGCTTATGCCAGCCAGAGCATTCACTCAGCCTCCATCCTATGTCAGGTCTGTAGCTTTCAGGGAACACTGAGGATCAGAGGGGTTCTCCGAGCTGGGACGTGCTCCTGGGAAGAAAGGAGGAGGACCCCCTTGTTTATTGGGGGCCCTCCATGTGCTGGGTGCTGCACAGCCTTATTTATCTTACCCACTATGATGACATCTGTTTTCCTCACTCCTAAATCCCTAATGTAAACATTTAATCATGATAATAGTAAAATAGCTACCATTTATTGAGTGCTTACTATGTGCCAGGCACTGTTCAAAGTGCTTTGTATTTCTTAACTCATACAATATCTGCTGGATAAAAAATCTGACAACAACCAACTCTGTGAGGCTAAACTCTTTATTCCTGTTTTACAGAAGAGGAAACCAACAGAGAGAAGTGAAAGAGGTGGTTGAAGGGCAACAGGTGATAAATGGGCAATGGGGCCAGGCTTCGAATCCAGGGAAATGTGACACCCTAGGAAGTGGAAGGGAGGGTCTGGGTTTGAGTGAATGAGATGGGGGTACAAAGGGAAGAACCGAACAGGCTTTGAAGGAGGTGCTACTAAAGAAGCAGGAGCAAAGGCTAGTAACGGTTTGGTGGGAGCCACTGCCAGCTGGCCGCCTCTAAGAGCAAGGGCTTCTGCTGCTGCAAGACAGTCCCAGCCACTTCCCTGACAAATGCTGACTTCATGCCCTCAAGGGCCACACCCACACCCCACAGGAAGAAGCAAGGTGAACCTTACATTTCACCATGGCCATTGTGGGGTGTGCAGGGGGGAAGGGTATGGCTGCTGCATCAGTGGTCATAAGCCCCAATTCCCATGAGCATCCCTGGTCAGATTCTCTCCTGGAGGCCTAAAGTGGCGTCAGTGAGGGCAGTGTGTGTGTGTGTGTGTGTGTGTGTGCAGGGGTGTGGCAGGTGGCTCCCCAATGCAGCCTGCGATGAGTCACAGGTGACGCCCCCGCCCTGGAGCCTGGGCCTACCTGGGCAGGTAGGAGCACGTCACAAACCCACACGCTCGGCCTCATTCCCAAGGTGAGACTGCTGGGGTTGGCTTGCTGACCTGTTCTCCTGGGCAAGCCATTCCGTGGACCTGACTTCTCAGGCGGGAGAGGGGTCCCAACAAGGCAAGACCTGGGAGTGGTACCCAAGAAAAGGAAACAGCTGTGACCCCTCTGTCCCTATCTCATCCCCCGCTTAAACAAATGACAAGCGTGCCCTCGTCGCTCAGCCCCACCCTTAGCCACGCTGTCACATCACCCTGTTTTCTTCACAACACGTAGCTCTATTGAATTTTCCTTGACTCATCTGATCACTTGGGTGTTGTTATCTCCTCTGCTTCCCTGAAGCTCTTGCCTGTTGCTCCTCACTGTACATGTGGAACAGAGCTTGGCCCAGAGCAGCTGCTGAATTGGTGCGGATGAGCCACGAGTATAATGAGGCCACAGGTACAGCCACGCCTTCAGTCTTGTGCTCCAAGACCCATCAGCAGGTCCAGCAGGAAGTTCTGTCTTGGACACGGGTCCCCTTCAGACCCAGTTTCCAGTGACGTTCTGGGTGCTGACAGGGGCTGTGGCTCTCTCTGAGGTCCTGCAGCTTGCATGCTGGAGCCCTCTGCCCACCCTCTGTGGGTCTCGGGCACCGCCCCACTGCCAACCGCCCTCAGGGCCTGACTGCCTAGGACGCTCTTGCTGACACCTCCCTCTGGCCTGCCTCCTGCGGTGTTTCCTGCTGAGCTGATTCAGAGAAGGGGGTCCCTTGGCAGAGCTGTGTGGGCCCCACGTGAGCCCCTTCTTGCCTTCACACCCCAGGCTTCTCCATCCCAGAACAAACAAGGACTATGTGGGAATGAAGAAAGGCAAACAGCCTCAGACTGTTTCTCAGACGTCTATTCTCTCCAATTTCCAGGCAGCCCTCTGTCAGGCCCCCTTTGTCAAGTGTCTTCCTTCTGTGATTTGAGGCCCCTTTCCTCCCACCGTCTAGTTTCTGCTGCCCCTGCCAAGCCTGTTGGGCTGGTTTGAACCTGTCTGAATCCCAACTTCAGACACTTGGACATGATGTCAGTTCTTTCCCAAGAAGCCCAGCTGTCCCATGCAAATCAGGGTGTGGGGTGGCCATATTCCATGAGGTTTCATGCCCACCCTCTCATACCTGATGCTCCCTAGCAATTCAGGGGACTGGTCTATTTCTGGGGCCCCCCATAAGGCCCCTCTGGAGGGCACCGTGGCCTGATTGCTCAGCTTCGGCTCTGCCCAAACTCCTTGCCCAGGAACTCTGCCCACCAATCAAGAAGCTGGGGAAAGAGAATGCACATTTTCTAATCACCCACTGTGAACCAAGCATCTTGCTGGGCCCTTCCAAATTTAAGATGTCAGAATCCCCTATCTTTTTAATAAACTTTTAGTGAACATCTACTCTGTGTCACGCTTTATCGACTTCATATTTATTACCACATTCTTGTGAACTATTATTGAACAATTATTTCCATTTCAGAGTTGAGGAGACTGAGGGTCAGAGAGCTTAAGAGAACTTTCCCAGGGTTATACAACCAGTAAATGACTCCAAATTCTGTGCTCGTCTCACCCTGCCTCATTCTTTCCCCAGTTGTGGCCTTAAAAGACACACACTCAAGGAAAACAAGGCATGAACTATAACATGCTCCTCATCTAAACGAGGGGTGCAAACTCCAGTGCCCTTGGATCACTTAAATGAATGAGGGAGCCCCAATGTAACCCCACAAGGATGAGTGGAGAGTGTGGAGAACTATAGCATCTACAACAGGGCCTGGTCGCCAGTCCTCAATAAATGTTGGAATGAATGTGTTATGTGGCACGTATCAAATAGTACATAATAAAATGGCGTTTTAAATTAAAAACCATCCCTAACAATTACTGCAGGTTGTTATGTGCCAAGTCCTAGATGGAACATTTTATGTGCCGTAAGATTTCATTGAATCCTTATAAATCCTCATTATGCAAATGAGAAAACTGAGGCTCACATTGCTTAAGAGAACTCTTCCCTCAGCTTTTTGAGGAGACTGAGGGTCAGAGAGCTGAAGGGAACTTTCCTAGGATTATATAATAAATTACTCCAAATTCTGTGCTCATCTCACCCTGGCCCCCCCATCACGCGCCCAGGGTCATAGCTAGGATGTGACAGGAACAAGATATGAACTTAGCAAAGACAAGAGCCTAGAGTGATCCTGGGGGCAGACCGGGGACAAAGTTGGGTTCAAGAAGCAGTGGAACTGAGGTGAGGTGATGGAGGAGAAAAATGCTCTCCTAATGTAGGGCTGTGCTGTTTAAGAGCTGGGGTTGGCCGGGCGGGGTCAGGTTTTTACCTGGGGACTCTGCAACCACGCGAAGGCTACAGGCTACAGCATGTGGACTTGTCATGATGCACTCATATCACAATGCCCTGAGAAATGCTGAGACAGCAGCGCAGCGCCTCACAGACTCACCTCCCCCAGTCTGTCCAGAGGCCCAGAGACAGCAAGCTACTTGCGGTAGGACACAGCCTATAAACCATCGAGTGCAGACTTCAAAACCTGAGACTCTGAATCCCAGTGCTGCAGAGTCTCTCCGTTCTCTGAGAAGTTCAGACTAGGGAGCCAACAGGTCCTTGATATGGGTTCCACAATTGCTGCTGCTCCAGCTTTACTCCCGACAATATGTTTGAGGGAAGCAGGGACTCATACAGGGCCATTGCCTGGCCCTCTCTGTTCCCCTAAGTAACCCATCTTCAAAGTATGTCTTAAACTCAACCATTTTCCTCCATTGGGTCCAAATCACCCGTCTCCTTCTTCTCCTCTTCCTCCTCCCTCTCCCTTCAATTGAGATATAATTCATATATATATTAGTTAAGGTTCTCCAGGAGAAAGAGAACCGACAGTTTTTAAATATAGACGAGAAGAGATTTATTATAGGAATTGATTCGCACAGTTACGGAGGCCGAGCAGTCTCGCGATCTGCCATCTGCAAGCTGGAGACCCAGGAAAGCTGTGATGTAATTCAGTCTGAGTCGGAAGGCCTCAGAGAATCAGGGGTGCTGATGGTGTAAGTTCCAGTCTGAGTCCAAAAGCCTAAGAACCAGGCACACTGATGTCCAATGAGAAGATAGATGTCCCAGCTCAAGCAAAAAACGCAAAGATACCCACCTCTGCCATTTTGTTCTTCAGAACCCCAA
Source organism: Rhinolophus sinicus (assembly GCF_036562045.2). Classification (NCBI taxonomy): domain Eukaryota; kingdom Metazoa; phylum Chordata; class Mammalia; order Chiroptera; family Rhinolophidae; genus Rhinolophus; species Rhinolophus sinicus. Next base: position 26,174,582 of record NC_133765.1, on the reverse strand, counting down.
CAGACTGGAATACGGCCAACTGCACTGGGGAGGGCCATCTGCTTTATTTAGTCCACCAATTCAAATACTGATCTCTTTCAGAAACACCCTCATAGGCATATTTTACCAGAAATCATATTTTGCCAGCTACCTGGGCATCCCTTAGCCCAATCAAATGGACATAAAATTCATTATTAACATCAAAACATATTTAAAAAATGCATTCTTTTAAAGTGTAAACTTCAATGGTTTTTAGGATAGCCACCAGCTTGTGCAACCATCGCCACAATATAATTCCAAATCATTTTCATGACCCCTTGCCCATTAGCAATCACTCCCCATTCTCTGTCCCCTAGCGCTTGTCAACCTCTAACCTATTTTCTGTCTCTGTAGAGTTGCCTATTCCAGACATTTTATATAAATCATGCACTGTGTGGTCTTTTTATGTCTGGCTTCTTTCACTTAACATCATGATTTCAAGGCTCATCCATGTGGTAGCACGTGTCAGTGCCTCACTCCTTTTTATTGCCAACTAATATTCCATTGTATGGATGGACCACATTTTGTTTATACATTCATCAGTAGACGGACAGTTGGGTTGCTTCCACTTTTTGGCCATGATGAACAATATGACTTCAAACATTCACATGGTTTTGTGTGAATGCTCTTACTTCTTGCCTGGACCAGACCACTAAGCACCTCACTGAAGTCTAAGCTTTTGCCCTTGGCCTCCAAGGGTCCATTCTTTTCACAGCAGCCAGAGGGATCCTTTGAAAACAACAAGTCAGGTCATGTCATTCCTGTTTTAAACCTCCATGCTCCCGTTACCCTGAGGATAAAGTTGGAGACCCAGCACAATCTCCACCCAACCTCACGCCCCAGAGTCACCCACAGTTGTCTGTACTTCCTCCTTACTGGCCATATCTCAGTTCCTCAAACAAGCTATGCTCCCTCCTATTTCCATGCTGGGGGTTTGTCTTGAAGCTATATTATGGTAGCTAGAGAAGATGCTATTGGTACCCTGCCCAGATCCCTTTTCCCAGCAGGGGCATCCATTCTTCACCAGCTAGGAGAGTTGGCTGCTCCCTTCTCCAGAAAATTGCCCTCATCCAAGAGGCCAGAACGTTTTGACACCCCCCCCCCTTGCCACTCTCCACCCAACAGACTGCAGTCTATGACTAATATAGGGACACAAAAAGCTGGCCCTCTTGCCTCCAGGTGGGACAATTCTATGATGGGACAATTTAGATTCCAGAGCACCACGTCCATTGCCTCTGCCACAGAGCATCAGGCCATGGCTAGACTTTACCAGCCCCTCCCCTGGCCTATCCTGCTTCCCTCACTCCTTCAGTGAATCTCGTGCACCTGTGTCAGACTCAGCCTAAGATAATAACATTTTACATGCGATTGAAAGGTCACTTCCCCTCCCTACTTCTGCTGATGGAAATGATGGGGAGGAAGGCTAGGCCATCTCCCAAGCCCTCTTTGGCACTGCCCCTGTGGCTGGGCAGTCCATCAGTGCTCCCAAGGCACAATGCACATCCCTTAGTGCCCCTGCATACTTCACTTGTTTGCATGACTGGTCATTGACTGTCTCACCCCAACTTGATCCAAGTTCTCCAAGGGCGTGAACCACACTTGTCTCATTTTCTACCTTATCCTCCTTCCCTGGTACTTTGGGTGGGGTTGGGGGGGTCTAATAAATATTTGGTGAAAGATATTCCGTGCCACACTGGTTATAACCCCAAGATATTGGAAACAACCTAAATGTTCATGAAAGGAGAATGGTTAAATAAATCATGGAACGTCTCTCTACAACAGAATACTATATACCCATGTAAAAGGAACAAAGTAGATTTATGTGGATTAATACAAAATAATCTCCAAAGTGTATAGTTAAGTGAAGAAAAGCCATGTGCTGAACCGTACATATAGTACGCTATTTTCTTTAAAAATCTATGTACTAATTATACACGGATTTTTGACTATGTGGGAGGTCAGCATCCCTAACCCCTGTGTTGTTCAAGGGTCAATGTACTTTCAAAGAACAAATCTCAAGACTATTGAGAGTAATACAAAAATATCAGCATCCAACAAGTTAAAATTCACAATTTCCACATCCAGTCGTAAAAACGTATACAGATCTTTTGGCTTGCTTCTCCGTAAAGCAGTGGTTATTTCCATAGAGGGAAGCTGGATGCCTACGAGACAGAGTGGGAGGGAAAGTTTGCACGCTATATACCCTTTTGCCTTTCAAATTTTGCACCGTGTTTATTCCTTATCTATTCAAAGAATACATAAAATATAATCAATTTTTGAATGAAGGAAGAGCGGGGCTTGAAAGAGAAATCCTATTCATGAAATCTGTATAAGAACCACTGGTTAGCTGAGCTTGTTTACCCAGGAGGCTGCTTCCTTGCTTGATTTCATAGATTTTCATGCCGTCAGCAGGTCAGGGTCCTGCTTTCCTGATGCCTCACAGTGAGGCCAGAGAAGTCAGAGACCTCAAGGCAGGTCCCAGTCATCAGCCAACCACTTGGGCGTCATCACAGTGCAGTAGAAAAAGCACGGGACTTTTTTGGCAATATGTATTTCTAAAGCCTAAAAAAACATGCAAACAGTTGACCTAGAAATTTCATCGCTGCGAATTCATCCAAGGAACAATTAAGGATTATGCATAAAGTTTAGCTATAAGGATGGTCACTGAAGGATTGCTTATGACAGTAACGGGGAATGGAAACAACCCTCCATAATGGAGGACTGACTAAATGAATTAGGCTGCATTCACACAAAACACTGTATGCAGTTTTTAAGCAGTTGAAGAAAGAAAAGAGCCAATGAAAGGGATATCTAGTGTCAGGCAGAGCTTGGTTCATACTCCTGCTGTATTCCTAAGAGCAGTGTAACCTCCATCTACTTAGTTAACCTCTCTGGGCCTCTGTTTCCTCATCTGTAAAATGGGTATACTATCAAATGCCTGTGTTAACTGGGATTGGCTCACTGCTGTAACAAATAACCACAAAATCTCATGGGGCTAATGTAACAAAGTTTTGTGTTTCTCATGCATGATACAGATGTTCCTGGCCAGGTAGAATTTCTGGCATCCTTCTTCCTCAGGTATCAGGTTCCTTTCCATCATGAGGCTCCACAATCTTAAACTCCTTTGTTCCCTTCCATGTGGACAGGACAGAGAGCGTAAAAGATTAGATGGGATGTTTTATGGTCAGGCCTAGAGGAGGGGTGCTTCCCTCCCGCACATACTCTATTGGCAGCATGACATATATGCCCCTCTCTAGATGCAAGGGGGCTGGGAAATGGAGTCTAGCCAGTGCCCAGGAAGAGGAAATGGTCTCTGACATGCACTTTATGGGGCTCCTCTGAATGAATGAATGAACTTAAATGGAGTGGCCCCTAGTAGGTGCTCAGATGTGCCAGCTGCCTTTTCCTCCTCTTCGTCCCTCGATTATTGATTCTAGGTGCAACTCCCCTGACTCTTCAAATCTTGATGTCCTCCTGAAAAGTTTTGTGTAAATTGAGCCAAGATGATGATGCTTAATGGAGGGAAGAGGGTGAGAAAGCCTGGAGTGTGACCACTTAAAGGAACCCTGGAGAAGAGATCATCCCTTCCACCTCTCCACCCTCATCTCACCCATATAACCCTCCAAAAAGATATGTCTGACCATGTTTCTCTCCCACTTAAAGCCTCCAGTGGTTCCCCATTGTCTTCCGGGCCAAGTCTAAACTTCCCACCCCTGCAGGGGCTGGCCACAGCTTGTCTCTCCAGCCTCCTCTCTCACCACCCCCTTGTGGCTTTCTGCATGATGTCAACACTTCTTCACTTTCTAGAATGTGCCTTGCTCCTGCCTGCCTCCGGGTTTTATGCGCTACCTTCCACTCCACGTCCCTCTTTGTTCACCTAGCTCGTCCTCAGGAAAGTCCCTCGCTCCCCGGTCTAGGCTGGGTTCCACTGCTCTAGGCCTGCATAACTCTCCCTGCTTTTCCTCTAAGGTGATGATTAAATTTTGTAATTTAATATCAGTCTCTCCTGCCAGACTGTAAGCTCAGGAGGATCCAGGGGATTTTGTTTACCACTGTCTGTGCCCAGTGCTTTCTTTTCCTCATCTGTAAAATGGGAATGAAAACTGCTATGGACTGAATGTTTATATCCCCACAAATTCACATATTGAAGCCCTAACCCCCAATGTATGATATTTGGAGATAGCGCCTTCATGAACATAATTAAGGTTAAATGAGGTTATGAAGGCGGGGCTTTAATCCAACAGGACTGGTATCCTTATAAGAAGAGACATCAGACAGCTCTTTCCTTCCCTTTGCACAAAGAGGTCATGTAAGCACATAATGAGAAGAAAGCTACCTACAAGCCAAGAATAGAGGCCTTGGAATGAAACTTACCATGCCAGCACCTTGATCTTGGAAGTCCAGCCTCCAGAACTGTGAGAAATAAAATTTCTGTTGTTTAAGCCACTCAGTCTCTGGTACTTGCTAAGGCAGCCCGAATGGAGTAAGACATAACAGAACACACCTAAATTGTTTTCTCAGGAATAACTGTTAATACTCAGACAGCACTTTAAGCTGTGCCTGGCAGGCCCTATTAACTGTTCAGATTGTCACATACCAGATGTAAGTATTTGTGGAATGAATAAACAAATCCATTCTGCAAGTTTAATTTCTTACATAATGGTTTTCTCAAAGTAAACCTACCTACATTATTATCCCAGGATATTCAGGTACAGGTGAACTTAAAAAGGGAATTTGTAAAAATGAAAAATAGAGAGTTCTAACAGGCAGGTTGTGTCTCTGACCCCCCGCCCCACACACACACACACACACACACACAGACTGTCCACCAGAGGACTCCTTGAGCTCTTTCCCCATCCAAAACACCGTTGGCCCCTGGAAATCACCACTGTTAGAAGGAAGACAACGTTGAGTTTTCTCCATGGGGGTAAACAATGCTCATAAAATAATAGCTGTAGCTGGGTGGGAAAAAATATTCAGGCCAGGGTAAGAAGAAGCAAGTTGGCATCTTCACTGGCCCTGGGCTGAAGTCTTGGTGACATCTCTGAACCTGTTTCCTCGTCTAGAAAATGTAGATAATCCCATCAGACACACAGAGTTGGTGGGAGGACCAAATAAGAGCATCTTGTAAAACGTTAGCTGTTGTTAGCAAATCACTAAGTTGTACTAAGATAGTGCAGTGACCACTCTACCCCCCACGCCCCACATGGCCCACTAATGCCTATTGTGTAGCACTCAGAATTTGTATGCATTTAAATGGGACACAAATTTTTTTTTTGCCACAGTCTCTGCCGTTACCTATTGTATATGCTGGTCTCACTTTGCTTGCTTTATTTCCCCTGCCTGACAGCTCTGAGTTTGCAACTTCTGATCTAAACAGAGAGTTCTTTGCCAACCAGGTATTCTGGAATGCTTCATTAATAATCCCAATCGCTGCTATGTATTGAGCCAGGCACCAAGCTCTATGCACAATGTATGTAAGCCAGATATAACCAGGGCTTCTGATTGCCTAGTCTCTATATGGTGACTTATCGGCAGGAAAAAAATGTCCTTGGAAATAATTAAAATCTTGTCTCTATCTCAAAAAATGGAAAGGGATGAGTCCATTTTTAAATGGAGCTTTGTTGAGGTACAATGGACATACAATAAACTGCACATATTTAAAGTGTGGAATTTGATAAGTATACACCTGTGCAACCATCACCATAGTCAAGATTGTGAAGATGCCTTTAGCCTCTAAAAGGGCCCTTGTGTTCTTTGTAATCCTTTCCTCCCGCTTGTCCTGCCCTCCCCCACACACAAGTAACTACTAGTCTGCTTTCCATCACTGTAGATTAGTTTGCATTTTCTAGACTGTTATATAAGTGAAATCGTACCGTATGTTCTCATTTTCACTCAGTATAACTGAGATGCATTCATTCACGTAGTTGTGTGTATGAATAATTCATTGTTTTGTTGCCGAGTCATATCCAACTGTATGGATCTACTACATGTTGTTTATCCATTTCACTGGCTGACGGTCATTTGGTTTGCTTCCAATTTTGGGCTACTACAAATAAAGCTGCTGTGAACATTTGTGGTCTGGGTTCACTTGTGGATGTTAAGTCTTCATTTCTCATAGGTAAATACCAAGAACTGGAATGGTAGAGCATATGATAGTTATATATTTAACTTGTTAAGAAACTGCCAGCTGTTTTCCAAAGTAGTTGTACCACTTTGCACTTCTAACGGCAGTGTGTGAGTTCCAGTTGCTCCATATTCTTGCCAGCCCTTGTTATCAACACTCTTTCAAATTTTAGCCCATCTAATAGGTGTGGTCATGGAGTGGGGACATTTTCAATACAGAGTAAGTCTTCTTGAAAACACTCCTTCCTCCCTCACAGAGGTCTCCCTGGAGGAGGCACCCCTTAGTCATCTACTCAGGTCTCAAACTCCCTGACCACTTTTCCCCCAGAATGTAACCCATTGCTGGGTTCCTGCACAATAAAAGAGAAGCATGAAGCTGAGTCAGCAAGAATCCTCTTCCCTTAGAAGGTGGGAGGGAAAGAGTATGAATAACCACACCTAGATAATAAGAAATTAGCTCCTCTAAGCCTCATGGTAACCTCAATAGGTTAGAAAGACCCTTCACCAAATTATAGTGATGAAGAAACAGGCTCAGAGACGAAAATGACTTGCGCAAGGTCACACGGCCAGATCCAGGATTTGAATCCGGACCTAAAACTTGGTTCTAAAACTGGTTCTAAAACTTGTGCTCCCTCTCCTCTCCTGCAGGATTCACCATTCTGGAGGCCATAATCTTAGAAGATGCTCACCAGAATCTGGGGGTAACAGAGCTAAGCTCTGGACATACGTCATGTGAGGAATGGACAAAGGAATTAGGGCTCTTTATCTGAGAACAGAGAACATGCAGCCGTCATGTGAAAATAATCTTCAGACACTTGAAGGACTGTATTGGACGCAGAATATATCATTTTTTAACACTCTCTTCCTCTAGATGATAAAAATATTTTCAGTACCAATCATGTAATAATCAATCATCATCTTCATTTTCTTAATTCAGTCTTTCACTTGAAGACAATTAACAATTAGGAAGTCGGCATACATTTCCATGTTAAAGATATTATTGAAGTTCAGTAAAATATGAACTAAAATTGGCACAGACCGAACAAAAATGTTGCACCTTGCTGTTCACAGTTTCATTGTTTTAAAAACTCCAAGTGGCCCCATAGCACGACAGAACTGAAGTAGGTTAAGTTCTGTTTCTTTGTCTTTATAATCATTACAATATGTTCATCTTCTTCTTCTTTTTAATCTACTGTTTAAATGAGGAATATGTAGTACCATAGGGGCTGGAGTCATAAACTGTGCTCAGTGATGTCATATTATTATAAACTTACTCTTGAAACCAAGATAGCTGAGGTCAGCTGTGTCAGGGACCAGCTGGATAACTAAGAGTTCTCTGAATTAACTTCCTACACATTGACATGTCGACTACAATGTTTCTTTAAAGGTGAGTTATCAAAAAGTGCTAGTTTTTCATTTGTATTATTTGTGTTATATTTTAATTTCTAGCGTAATATTATCATGTGTATTGTTTAAACTCAACAGTAACTGCGGTTGTTTAGAACCTAAACTAACTCGGAGAAGAGGATTTTATCACTGACACGGTTTACAATTGCCATTGCATTTTGATCATAACTGACTTTTAGCCTGTTTTAGTGTTGTTTTAAAATTCTGTACACAAAATGCAGGCCACTCCCACTGTCTGGCCATTGGTGCATCACTAGTTGGACCAACGATTGAACATCTCATGTGGCATAGAGGGTTAGACCCTCATGGGTACGGGTAGCCGCTTTCTTGTTCTGTCCATTGGGTTTATCCCTTGCCTCTGGGGGCGGGGGGGGGGTCACAGAGGAGGAGACGTCAGTCTTACTGTCTCCTTACTGCAGATGGACGTTCCGGGGTCCACATTGTCCATCACCTCCTTACCCACAGCATGAGCTGCAGTACCCACTGAGGAGGGCATTCTTCCTCTCCCCACCCCATGCTACCTCACCTACCTTCCTCCAAAAGAGGCCCTCAGGCCTGGACCTTGAGAGTGGTGTAAGAAGTGGTTTTCCAATTTAAGCATGCATCAGCATCCCCTGGGAGCCTGTGAACGTCCAACCCACGGGGCCACACCCTGAGTTTGTGATTGGGTAGATATGAGGTGAGGCTCAAGGATTTGCATGTCTGACAAGTTCCCAGGTGAGGCCCATGCTGCTGGTCCTGGGACCGCACTTGGAGCCACTGGCCTAAATCAATCAGGGTAATTCCGTTCCCCTTTGCCAGTGATTAATTCAGAGTTGGGTCTGAGCCAGTGGACCACTTAAGATGCAAGGAGGGACTTGCTCTGGGCTAGTGGGGATGAGCAGCTCCTTCCGCTCCCTCTCCCCGCTGGGAGACCGAGATGCTTCAGTGAGCAGTGGCAGCCACTTTGGGACCATGAGGGGAAGCGGCCTTCTGTGAAACTGATGCTGTGGATTGCTGAGAGGGAAGGTGGAGATTTTAATGGTATCATGAAGCCCGCTGTATGGATGTGTCTGTGAACAAAAACCAGCTCCATATTTGTGTCCCAACCTTCTTTCATGCCGTGACCTTTGACTAACCTCACTGTCCTTAGCAGACATATGAAAGCCTTCTAGTTGATGGTTATCTGTGTTTCATAAAAGGTAGCCATAAATATTTTTGTAGTAAAGGGGGAATGGCGTGACAACCGAGATGAGTATCAAACTGGTGACAGTATCGATGATAAATAATGACATCTCACAAGCCCCTGGCTCATACTGCATTCTTTGTCCCTTTGTCTTGTCAATCATCAGTACCTGAGTTATACTACAAAAAAAGTATTGTAATGCTATAACAGGGGTCTGGTAGCGGAGAACAATTTTCGCAGAATCGCTGAGTCGTCTGTCTGCCCCGACCCTACATCCATGTAAGTAAATTGCCCTATAATAAATTGTTACAGTCTATGGAGTTGTCTGCATGGGTCTTCTGTCTGAAGATACTTTCTTGTTAAGGTGGCTATTACAGCTTTGCCCCACGGTTGGACACACACCCAACTTGGGGATTTTGTAGGGAGGGGATTTTGGAAATTTTTAAATTTTGAATTCCAGACCAATTGACGATGGTATACGAGAGAAAGCAAGAAGTCGAGGTCAAAACCAGGGGTTTGGCCCAGTCATCTTGGAGGATGGAGTTATCCTCGGCTGCCCTGAGAAGGCTGTGGGGAGAGAAGGTGTGGGGAGAGAAGATGGGGAATTCTGATCAAGGCTAAAAATCTCCCATTCTTTGAAACTTTAACTTTGTTACAGAGCTACACTTTTGATGACAGTCCTAGCGTTTTCGTTTTCGGTTTTCCCTTCCCTACTCACTTCTACATTATAAAATGGGTCAAAGTGAGAGTGGCCTGGGGACCTCCAAACGTGCAGCTGAAGTGTGTGGAGTCTTGTGGAAGATGGTGTCCTTCACCTTGAGTTTGGCAAGCTCATCGCCGAAGGCTCTGGTCATCTGCCTCTCATATCACCCCCCCATTTCCTTGCAATTTGGGACAGGTCTCAGTTTCCATCACAGGTGCTGGAAACATCATTTAATTTTTCTGAATTTTTTAAATTGTCCCTGTCCCAAGAGTTCCATGTGTTCAGGGAGGGTGGTATGTGTTAGGTAGAAGTTAGAAAATATAGGAGGATGGGGGTGGGAGGGGGTCCATAGTGCCTACAGAGAAAGCCCATAACTAGCTGTGATTAACTGCCTCCAGCCAGGTATCTGTTTTTACAACAACAGATGACAAGAGGTGGCCTGGAGCAAGATAAAGATCTCAGTCAACTGACCTCCACCCATCTTAGGAGGTCATGCCCTCCCTTGGAAGAACAAGCACCACTTTTCCAGTCAAATCCATATGTAACTCCCTCACCCCACCCAGCAAACTATAAGTCCTCCAGATGAGGGCTCTCTCTCTCTGGCCTTCATGCTCTCTCGCCCTCACCCTCTCCCCCTTTCTCTTTCTCTATCTTATCTCTATCATCTCTATCTCTATCTCTATCTCTCCCCCACCTCAGCTAGGCCCATTCTCGTCCCTGGGAATGTATCACTAACAGACCCTTCTTGCATATTAATCAGCTTGCTGGACTTTGATTCTTCACTGCATCGGCCAGAAGAACCGCGACTCCCATAGCAGTGTGCACACTCAGCCATAACTCAAGGCTTCCTATTCCTAGTGTTACAGAAACAAAAATTGTAGGCTTAATTCAGGCAAAAATGTTTGAGTGAGGCCTTCTGGTCTTTAATCTGCACTGGTTACCCTGATATGTCCTCTGCTCAAGGCTGCGAAACCCCCAAAGGCTGGCAAGACAACTATTTCCATGCCAAGCATTGGTGCAGGGGTCTTTATTCAGACTGGCTGCCCCATATCCAGGATCCAGTCTTCCCAGGTTTAGCCTCAGTCACGGATCCTTAGGAACCCAAACCATGTCTCTAGTCTTGGGGTGTCTTCCACTTCCCAGGGGAGGGACCCTGGCTTAGCCTTTACTCCTCCAAGCTTCTTCTTCCACCAACGCCCAGAGAGGGTCCAGTGTGATCTCTTTTCAGTGGGCCTTTAGAAATCGTGTTGGCCTCACTTCTCTGTGGGTGGGTGTGACCCCAAAATTATGCAAAATAGTAGCCCTGTGTTGCTCCCTTCCTCTCTACACTGCCTCCTTCTTTCTCCTACCTGTTTACAACTCATGTCTTCCCTTCCTCCCGCCCTCACTCATCTCTGTAAAAATGTCAAAGTCCCGATGGAAGCCCCTTTTTGTAAATTGCTCAGTACACAGTTTCCGGAATCTGCTGACTGTCAAAAGTCTTTCTTCTCGGAGTTTCTGCTGACTCACAGAAAGGAACAGAGACTTTGGTTCCACATTTGTTGACTCCTCTGATCAGAAGCAGGGAGGATGGGGCTGGCTGGCTCGGTGGGGGTTTCCATGCCAGGTAGTAGCTGCTTTTATCTCAATGTATATTAAATTCAAACACGTCTCAAACCAGAGAGATTAATTTCCTTCTGAAAACATTTCCCCTCCATCTTCTGCATGGGAAATTCATATTCCCCCAAGTTACAGCATTTTGATTTAATTTCATGAGAACCAGTCACCCTGACCTTATTATGGGACTATCACCCCCTCCCTGCTCACATTACAAAGACTTCTCACATCAGCAGCTCACAGCGAAGATGCCAGGCCCAGATGGCTGGTGTGTGTGTGTGTGTGTGTGTGTCCCTGGCTACAGAAGGGCTGGAGGGCAATCTTGTTCACACTTATAAAGGGCTTAGTACTGTGTCTGGAACATAGTAGATACTCAATAAATGGGGATGTGACCGTTACCATTTGTTACACACCTACTATACATTCTTCTCATTTTTCCTTAGTACCAGAAACCTGATCTTGTTGATTAGAAAAAAGGTATTTCCCAGACTTTCTCAAATGTAGGTGTGGCCATGTGACTGCATTTTGTTCAGTGAACTTGTTAACCTAAAAATAAAAGCACAAAGTGAGAGGCAACAAGCATTTATTTGAGGTCCAAAAGAATAGCTTTTCTGGAAGCGCTGACTCAAGTGGAGAGGCCAGCAGGGGACTGGAGGGCAGGATCATAATGAGGAGGAGATGGTGGTGTTTACTGTATCACCCCCTCCCGGCTTTGGGTCGTCTGGCTCTGTCCTCTCAGACACTGGGAGGCCTTTCCCACCCCTCACCCCTCACCCACCCAGGCGCAGGCCTGCCAGCAGCTCCCCACTCTTACCGGCCCCAGCCCCACCCTTGGGTCTCCCTCTGTCTGCTCCCACTTTGGTACAGAGCTCCTTCCTGAAAGCCTCCGGGATCATTTAGTGTGAGAGTGCCAGCTCCGTCCTTCCAGGACCCTGACCAATTCACGCAGGGTGTAAAACTGATGTAGCACCAAAGGGAAGTGTGCGTCCCACCCTGTCCTCCAGTCTCTGGGGTCGCCTTCCCAGAAACAACCCATGTTCCAGTCTCCTTTTGTCTATCCGTGTAAAAAACATGACCACATGGTTTCAGTTTGTTTGTTTGGGATTATCAATGACCCCCAGCCAGGCATGTGAATGACAGTGACTGGGATACCAAATCCTGAGGACACTGGTTTTGCCTCATTTCCTTCTTGTCACTTTGTATCCTCACAAAGGCTTTGTTTTCAGTGGGCGGAGTCCAGAAACATGGTTTTCTGGCATTGGGGATGTGGTGACCAATTTACCCTTGTCCATCAGAGGGAGGTCTGCTTTAGCAAGACCAAGGCAGCAACACTTCCCGGTCTCTCCATTTCAGGTGTGTGCAAGGCAATCTGGGAAAACTTGCAGGGTTAGCAATCCCAGGCAGCACCTGTGTTTGGCCCCTCAGCTATTCTTTGGACTCTCTCAGCTGGGTGGCCTACTTTTCCCCAAAGATGCCAAGGGGCAATTTTCATGATTCTTAAAATAGCGTAGTTTTGTTCCCATGAGGCTATTTCATCCTGGGGCTTGGAGCCAGGCTTCCTGGGTTCAAATACCAGTTCTATCGCCACTTCCTAGCTGGGAGACCTTGGGCAAGTTGCTTAACCTCAATGTGCCTCAGTTTTCTCATCTATGAAATGGGGAGAAGAATAAACCTACCTCATAGAGTTGTTGTGAGGTTTAAAGGAGCAAATAAGTATAAAGCACTTAATACAGGGCTTGGCACACAGTAGGTGTTCAAAAGTGATAGCTCTTTTTACAAGAATAAAAACTAACATTTAATCGAATGCATACATGCTGTGCAGATACAACTGAAGTTTATCTAATTGAATTCTGACAACCACCTTGTTAGGTCCACATTACCCCTACTTCCCAGATGAGGAAACTGAGGTTCAAAGTGGTTATGGGACTCGTTCTGAGTCATACAATACCACCTGGCTTGGGGACTAAAGTGTGAAGTCCTGGGTAATGTATTTGTTTGTTCACTTTGATTCATATCCTTGTATTCTAGTAAGTCTCTCAGGGCTTTGGCTTTTCCCAAGGAGGTTATTTGTCTGGTAAACACCCGGACGGCAGAACCCACATCTGAGACACCCAAGGAGCCTCACCTGAGACACCGAGGTACTACCACTTGCTTGATCCTGAGAAAATTGGCTGAGGTTTTTGTTCAAAGAAGAGATTCGCTGGCAGTTCTGCTAAAGAGTCTGATTCAGGAACAATGGGGGCAGATGCTTGGAATCGGACTTTTTTTTTTCTTCTTTTCACCCTGTGACGGAATTCTTAGGACAAGGTGGGTTTGGAACCTTTTGCTGCGTGGAATTAGAGCGCCCTCTGCTGTCAATGAAGAGGATGACAGAAGCCCTCCGGAGCTCTGAACAGGTGTTTTTTCTTGCCTTGTGGACAAAATAAGAGTTCTACGGAAAGTAACTTCACAGTGTGACGTGATCCATCATAAATTCCTCACTGGACAGGGCATGGTGGGTAGTCACGTCCCAGGCATATAATCTTTTTAGTAAAAAGGTTTATCCTTACCTTAAGCAAGCCCTGTCCATTGTTTCTGTGCATTCTAGAATACATCTTTGAAATAAGGGTAACATTCTCAAGAGAGCGCATAATCTTAACTATCCTGTAATCCAATCCCCACCTTGCTTTCTCCCACCTTACGTAATCTTCCTTATGTTCGCTCCTTAATTCAAATGCATACAAGAAGCTGCCAACTGCCATTCTAGGGAGCATTTGAGGTTTTGCTTCCCAACAACTGTTGTCAGTTCGGCTCAAATAAAACCTCACAAAAATTCTTTACAGGTTCGGACGTTCTTATGTTGACAGCCTCAAGTCTTTTTTTCTACCCTGATGTGCCAGATCAGAGCTGGGCAGGAGCAAGGAGAGTAAAAGGAAAGTCAGGATTCTCCCTGCTCTTGCAAAGTTTACAATCTAATTGGATTGACAACACTCCGTTAGGAAATCACGAGAAAGGGTAGTGGGGCTAGGAGGAAGAACAGGAGTTTGAATACAGATAGGCCTTGGGGTGGGGGTAAGCGAATTCCAAAAGCGCTCTGAGATTGGTTCACAAGGCACCCATTTTGTGCCACCTCGGAAGGTCAAAGAAAAGTCTTATGCCTTGTCTGAACTTTGTCTTTGCGGACATCGGCTCCCTAAGTAGGAGAGATTGGTGGTAAAGCTTCACAGCTGCCGTTTACTGAATACTACCTACTGTGTCCACCGCGATCTATTAGGTCCGCAAGTTCCCCCAAACTCTGCGCCGAGAGTTTTGAAAGGAACACAGCGACATCTGCCGGCCACCTTGCAAACTACCAACTCAAGGTAGTTCACGGTTTGCAAGGCGGAGCTCCATTCCTTCGATGGTATCATAACTTTGTGAGGCTGGGTTTATGGCAGTTGTTATGATCAAAAGCAAGTATCATGCAAAAATGAGTGTGGAACAGGAAATGAAGGTTGTGACGTGACATGCAATCTAATTCCAAGGTCTGAGCAGCTGTCTAGGGCCCAACAAGACCACTCATCCCATTAGTATATGTGATTATTTAAGAAGGAACCAAAATATTTTTTCTTTCAATTTGTGTGCATTTTTCAAGGGGCTACTAAGTTGTTAGGACATAAATACTTAGTTGTTTTGCCCTAACTACTTACTAAATATAACTTAGTATTTTTTGTGGGGGTGGGCGGTGCCATGAAAAAATTACTGTCACGAAAGGCACCTTGAATCGAGAAAGTCTGGGATCTCTGCTTTATGATCTTTACAACTTCACAAAGAGTTGTCTTTGTGACAACTTTAGGAGATCCATACCTCTATTTTATAGATGAGTCAAGAAAAACTAACTCACTTGCCTGAGGCGGCCCAGTGTGGGGGTGGGGTGTGTGGGGACAGTGAAATTCAAATGAGGTCGTGTGTGATTCTCAAGAAGGCAAACTGCCACTTCCCACCTCCAGTCAATTCCGATTTGTCCCCTGATGGTGGGAAAGGGCAGGCTGGGGGCTGGGACCAGCTTTCTGTTGGTCGTGCCTCATCCTGGGAGAGGCAGGGTCAGTTTCCTGATGTCCCTTCTCATTTATCACAGGGTCCTTCCTACTCAGGGGCCCAGGACAATAGCCTCTGTGTGTACTGGGAGCTGAAGTTGGGCCCTGGGGGGAGGGGCCCTCCCCTTAGACTCCTGGAGGCTCTACCTCCACCCACAACCGATAGGTCCCTGTCCCAACCAAGTCCACCTTCAGTCCCAGAGTCACTTCACCAGCCCAGCCACCTGGCTGCAGGAGGACCCAGCAGTTAATGGGTTCAAAAGTTGTGCAAAGGATCCAGGCCCTACCCTTCCCGTCCTTCTAGGTGAAAAGTCGCGGAGGAGCAGCAGCAGCCCCCAAGCAGCCTCCTGGCAGGAGCTAGCAGCCGGAGAACCACGGAACCACCAAAGGACAGCACACAGCATCCTCCATGACCTGGACTTGAGAATTCTGCCCACCCCACCCCCACCCCGGCTTCCGGCAGTGAGATACCTGACCCCAAAGCTACTTGCACTGGAGGGAAAAGAAGGCATTGGAGGAAAGGTGGGGTCCCACTTTCCCGAGGGGCAACTGAAAACGTCATCCTTCACAGTCTGCCTATCTGGCTCTGGGGGACTCTGAGCTCACCATTTAACCCCTCTGAGACTCTGTTCCCTCTTCTGGGGGAATAACAACAGTGCCTACTTCCTAGATACATTACTAAAGCTTAGCGTACAGCTAGGTAGGTATACACGGTCGATGTGCAGTGAAATGTAGCTATTCATTCAACAAGTATGTATCGAGCACCTACTATGTATGTACGAGGCACCATTCTAGACACTGGGGATACAACAGTGAATGAGACAAACAAAAGCGCTGTCTTCAGGGGGCTTACATTCTGGCAGAGGACGACAGACCGTACATAACGAACAGAACACATAAGTAAACTACAGAGCAGTGCTGTCTGATAGAAATAGGAGCCACATAGGTAATTTAAAATTTTCTGGTCGTATCATTACAAAAGCAAACAGAAACAGGCAAAATTAATTTTTCTAATTTTTAATATATTTTCTTAAAAAAATGTTGTTTTAGAATTTTCACCCAACATATCAAACTATTGTCATTTCAACCAGTGGCATTAGCCACGTTTCAAGTGCTCAGTAGCCATGTGTAGCTAGTGGCTATTGTATTGGGCAGTGCAGTTGGCCAGCATGTGAGAAGGTAAGTGAGTGCAAAAATGAAGACGTAATTCAGGGTAAGGGGGACTGGAGCACCAGGAATGGGGGTGGGCAGACCAAGAAGGTGGATGTGAGCCAAATAGAGGGGAGAAAGCTCTATTGTCATTGTTGACCTGTCCCCTTCCCTCTCTGTTGGCCTGGCCTAGCTGCAGGGAGGGTTTTGTGGTCAATGACACCTTCTCCCAAGCAGGACTCAGGTTCTGCAGACCCCGGAGAGATGCAGACCCTCTGGAAAGGCCCCCGCCTGAAGGGCAGCCCCTCACTACCACCCCGCCTATTCCTGGGTACACCCCTTATTCTGGGGGCTTAGGGGCCACCCAGGCAACACACTGCAGGAATTTTGTCAAGGCTCTGACTAGAAGAGAGAAGAGGTGGGTGAGCTGTGAGGACCAGCTCTTGCCCAGAGCTGGAATTAGGGGGAGGTGAATAAGGGTGAGAACATTTTTAAAAAAAATTTTGCTACTTTGTTCATCACAGATTTTTTGGCATTAATTTAAAAATACATTCACGGATTCATATATCATAAAATTCACCATTTAAAAAAATGTACCCTTTTCAAGTTCAGAACTCAGTGGTTTTTAGTATAGTCAGAGTTGTGTAATATCACCCAATCAATTTTAGAACATTTCCATCATCCCCAAAGAAACCCCTTACTCATTAAACAGCGGCTCCCTGTTCCCTGCCCCTCCCTCCCCCGACCCTCAACTGCCAATCTACTCTCCGTCTCTGTGGATTTGCCTGTTATGGATGGACACTTCATATAAATGGACTCATAATATGCAACCATTTGTGTCTGGCTTCTTTCGCTAGTATAGTGTCTTTAGTGGTTCATCCATGTTGTAGCAGCACTTTGTTCTGTTTTATGGTTAAATAATATACCGCTGCATTGACAAACCACATTTTACTTATCCATTCATCCACTGATGCATGTTTTTTCCACATCATGGCTATTGTGGATAACGCTGCTACTACGGACATTCACATGCAAGTTTCTGTGTGCACATGTATTTAGTTCTTTTGGGTTTTGCATCCATTTTGATGTTTAAATATATTGTATGGAAATGTTATTTTTTTTTTGTTTACTGAGTTTTTTGGCACCCCCTTAAAATGTAAGCCTGAGTCAACTGCCTCATCGACCTCACCCTATTTCCACCCTGAAAGTCTTGTCCCTGGTTAGCTGTGTGACTTTGGGCAAGTTGCGTACCCTCTTGGAGCCTTGAGCCTCAGTTTCCTCCTCTATAGAATGGGGATAATTCCTGTACCTACCGTCTCACTGTTGCAGACCTTGGCACACTGTAGACCTCAGTTAACAGCTTTACCTACAGGCAGGCCTGGTGTCAGGCCTGAGAGGACAGGTCCCCAAATGAATATGACCTTGCCCTTGAGGAGAGCTGGCCCACTTACTCCCTGCTGCTTCTGTTCCCAAGGGAAACCTGCTGTTTTTGCTCTCCTGCCTCAGCCTGGCCCCCCTACAAGGTCCTTGGGGGTGGGACCTGATGCTGCTCACCCGAAGTCCTCCTTGGCTCCCAGCACCTTCCATCCCAGCTGCCCTGGGCCCCCCACCACCGCCTCCCCCACCCTCCGCTCTGCCCACTCCCATTGAAGGCCGTGGCTTGCCGTCCCTCTGTGCTGCCATGAGGCCTGCACTTTGCAGGGCTGAAGTCCAAAGTTCAGTCCCTTCGCTAAGCACACGGATAAATATGAACCTTGGAGAATTTCCCCAGCTCCAATGTAAACAGAGCGGGCAGGGGCCCTGATTCACTGGCCGCTGGGGCCAGGGTTGGGGGTTGGGGGTGCCCACAGGGCTAGGCTAGTGGGGTTTGGGGGGGACTATAGGTGCAAGCAGCCTGGTTTGTACCTGCCTGCTGACTGGCTGGCAAGTAGACAGTCCACGCGGTGGGGGAGGCGGTCCGCTTGGTGGCCCCGGGCCGCGTGGCCCCGTGGTAGTGGAGCCATGGTTTCTAAACTGAGCCAGCTGCAGATGGAGCTCCTGGGCGCCCTGCTCGAGTCAGGCCTGAGCAAAGAGGCTCTGATCCAGGCATTGGGTGAGCCGGGGCCCTACCTGCTGGCTGGAGACGGCCCCCTGGACAAGGGGGAGTCCTGTGGCGGCGGTCGAGGGGAGCTGGCCGAGCTGCCCAATGGGCTGGGGGAGACGAGGGGCTCCGAGGACGAGACCGACGACGATGGGGAGGACTTCACGCCGCCCATCCTCAAGGAGCTGGAGAACCTCAGCCCCGAGGAGGCTGCCCACCAGAAGGCCGTGGTGGAGAGCCTGCTGCAGTAAGCACCCCCTTCCCTGTCTCCAGCTCTAAGGAGCCCAGAGGGGCCCACCCTCAGCCCCTGACTAGCCATGCTGAGGCCAGAGTTCCATGAGCTGGGCCTTTAGCCCAGTTGTCGGGAAGGGGGACAGGGCCCATGAGTGCTCAGGGGGGATGTTTACTCGGAGGCTGGTCTCCAGCCCCCTTCTCCCCCCACCTGGCCCTCTACAGAGTCCTGAGACCCCATGAGCCAAGGCTTTCTGCCCAGGGCTTGGGAAGTGGCCCCATTCCCCAGGGGAGCTCCAAGATGGGAAAAAAGCAGGAGACTTTACAATTCAAGGGCCTGGAGAACCAGAGGGTGGTGGGAATTTCTAGCCACCATGGCCAGTTCTACACTCCAGACCCTACTTCCCAGCTAAGCGCTCAGATTACAGGCTTGGGGGCCAGGGAGCATGGCTGGGGAGGTGGAGGGGGGGGCGGGCAAGGCAGAGGTTTTAGAGGCTCCCCTGGCCACCCGGGGACTCAAGCATTCAGCCAGGTCTTTCTTACCTGACGGAGATGGAGCCTCAGAGCGCGAGCTGCTCTCCTTTCTAGCACAACCTCAGGCTCTCCCATCTCACCAGCAGGTGCTATTAGAGGCCTCTCGTGTACCCCCATCCACTGGCTGGCTCCCCATCTCTCGGAGAACTGGGTGGGTCCGAGTCCGATGCCTCCCCTCTCCTCAGCAGAGCTAACCTGGTTACTAATTACCCATGGGCTTTATTATTTCTCTTTTGTTTTATAAATTTATAAATGGCAAAAGGCTCTGATAAGGCCTGTGATCATTAACTTATAGGGATGGTGGCCTGGGGAGGCCTGAGCCAATGAACCTCCCACCCAGCGGGGGTGGGGGATGGGGAAGTGCAGGCGCAGAGGTGGGGAAAGGGAGGTCTGGGGGCTGTGAGGACCCCCTTCCCAACGCCCCTTTAACCTCTTTCCTAAGCCGGGCGCTCTGCTGAGCGTTCGCATGTGTGTATGATTTTGGATAATGTGGAGGTGAAGCCTGGGAGGGAGCTATGGAAACTCTGCTTCGCAGATGAGGAAACTGAGGCCCAGAGAGGGGCAGTAGCTTGACTGAGGCCACTCAGCTGGGACTCTACACCCACTCGGTTTGGTGCTCTCAATCCCCGTGACTGGGGGCCAGGGGCCGGCTGACAGTCACTGGGGCGGGGTCTGAGGAAGAGTTCCAAAGACGCTCTCCAGAGGGACCTTCTCTTTGCTGTTCAAGGTCCCGACCCCGGCTTGGGGTGGGGGAGGGCTGGATCCCTGCCTCCGGGAGTCCTCAGTGTCTGCCTGGCCTTGTGAGGGCCTGGGCAAGGGGCAGGGGAGCAGACAGGCCCCCTGACTTGGCAGGAAGAGGAGGGCAAAGGGCCCTGCTGTGTTGCAGGGGAGGGGCAAAGAGTCAGGCATGGCAGACCCAGGGCGAGGGCACCTGGGACAGGGTGGGGCTGGGCCAGACCTGCTCAGGACCCCAGATGGGAATGGGGGCTTTCAAGTGGGACGGGGGACAGAGGGTGCCAAGGGCCTTTCTTACCTGGCTGGGTGGGGCCTCTTGATCAGCAGCCCCCTTGGTGGGATGGTGGGTGGGGGGAGGCTTGATCCACAGCACTTGAGGGTGAGAGCAGAGGTTAAAGTGCTCTCTAGGGACCAGCAGAGGCCTGGAAGCTGAGGGAGAGAGGGGAGACATGGAGGAGGAGAGAGGGCGTCGGGGCAGATGGATAGAGGCTTGGAGAAGCAGTTGCGCAGAGGAGTGGGAGGAAAGCGGGGCTCACACCAGCGGGGAGAAGGGGCTGGGGAGAGAGTGAGGCACCCCAAGCTGAGAGGAGGCTGGAGTGCTCCCGCCTGCCCCGATTGGGTTTTCTTTAATGCTAACAGCATGCTATTTACTTTCCATTTAAATTTGAGATGTTGCTATAAATTATCAACCAGCTCCTTGTTCCTGCGGAGTTTATAACTAACTACCTGGGTTACTTATTGTTCAGGTAACAAAAGGGATCAGAAACCACCCTGAGGAAAAAAAGTGGGACCTATAGTCCCAGGGAACACGAAGGAGAGGGGCTCGGGACCCCTGATGTCTGCCGGGGCAGTGGGGGAGTTTGAAGCGTGGAAGGAGGGTGCAGAGGCAGGACTTCAATCTGTCTGCAGAAGACAGTGTCTCGGAAGAGGCAACGTGGGTCCTGGGTCCCAGGTCTCCCTCCCCAGGCGCCCTGTGCCTGAGGCCACAGCACGGCCCTGAGCTCTTCCTTTAATTCACTGTGTGACCTTGGGCCAGTCTCTTCTCTGCCTCCTACCTCCGTTTCCCTATCTGGACAATGAATAAAATCCAAACTCCCTGTCCCAGTTCCCTGTCCTCTGAGGGACCTCTCGCCCTCCCTCCCTTTCCTCCAGTTACACGGACTTTGCTGATTCCCACCTCAGAGCCTTTGCATCTGCTATTCCTTCTGCCTGGAACACTCTTTCCAGATCTTCTCATGGCTGATTCCTTCTCGTCTTTTTGCTCAAATGTCACCTCAGGGAAGCCCTCCTGACTCTCTCATCTAAAGGCGGTCCCTCTTTCTTCCACCAGTTTCATTTCCTTTCTCCTGTCATGAAAATACCTCTTGAATGAGAGATCCATGTGGCCTCGTTCACCACTCTTTCCCCTGATATCCAGCCCACTGGCCGACACAGCACAGATGAACGAGTGACTAGGATTCTCAGAGGCCCTGGGGAACGTCTGCTGCTGTGGCCAAGGGAGGAACCTGTACCTGGGGCTGCTTCCGGGGTGTCCTCCTAGGTCCTTCCTGACCAGCTCAAACCTCAACCTTGAAGGTCTCTGATCCTCTCTCTCCATTGGGCACTGAAACTCAGGAAGACAGTGGGACAGTCTGACACCCCTGACTGAGGACAGCCTGTCTGGTTTTGAACCCCAGCTCCCTCACTCTAGTGTGGGCAGGTAATTTCACTTTTTTGAGCCCCAGTTTCCTCTGCAAGGCAGAGATGATAATAACACTGACCCACAGGGTTAAGTAGCAAGATAACATGTAGAGTGCCTATGTAGTAAGTGCAGTAAACGGTTGCTATCATGAGGGGTCCCATTTTACAGATGAGTAAACAGAGGCTCAGAGAGGCAAAGTGACTTGCCCAAGGTAACTCTTACAAAGCACTCAGGCCAGGACTTAGACCCAGGTCCTCCCAACCCCTACAACTCTGCACAACACTCTCAAGGTTGCAAGCCTGTCCTTGATAAGCTGTCTCCTTTTTTGCCCTCCCCAGTTGTTCTTGCTGTTCAACTTCACCATCAACTCACTTCCATGCAGTGCTCTAGAGCTCAGAATGGCTTACAAATGCATTAAACTCATTTTATTCTCCTGGCAACCTGTGAAATGTTTATTATTAGCCCCGTATCACAGTTGAGGAAACTGAGGCACGCTTCCCAAGGCTAGCCGGAGAGTGAGTGGCAGAGCTGGGATTCAAACTGAGCCAGAAAGGCCGCGCCCGCACTGAGAACTCAGCTGCCCGCCTGGGTGGTCTCCCAGCTCCATAACCTAGAAAGCGCTAAAACCCCAAGGGCGGCAAACAAAAAGGCCCAAAGCCTTGAACATCTGATTGACCCCAGAATGGGTAGGAGGCAGGAGGAGGGAGATGTGGGCAGATCTTCCCTTCTCCAGGACCCTCTTCCCTCTGCTGTGGAGCCTGGGGTCCCAGGACTGCACTGATGGTGATGATAACAATGTCATTCCACTTACTGAGCCCTGACTGTGTGCCGGGCCCTGGAAGCGTTTCATTCCTCTTCGAAACTCATTCAGTTCTCCCAGTAGCGTTGCAAGGCAGGCGTGGATTAGCCACCGAGTTTCAGAGGAGACGTGGAGCATGCACACGTCAGGTGCTAGGGCGCAGTGGTGGAACTTGAACCTGGGTTGGTTTCACTTGGGAGCCCGCCCATGAGAGTGAAAGCTGGGGCTACCTGGAGATTTGGCCTCTTAGTTCTGAGTTGGGGAAACTGTCCCGAAGAGTCAGGTCCTTGGAGACTGTGTGTGTGTGTGTGTGTGTGTGTGTGTGTGTGTGTGTGTGTGTGTTGGGGGTGGGTGGGAGAAAGAGACACAGTGAACAACAGACAGACACAGAGACAGGAGAGAGAGAGAGAGAGAGAGAGAGAGAGAGAGAGAGAGAGAGAGAGAGACACGGACAGTGACAGTATACCTTCAGTTTGAGCCAGGAGAGGCCCTGTTGAGAGAAAGACTGAGCTCATTCTCTCTGGAGAAGAGAGGAGGGAGGGAGGGAGGATTTCTCAGGGGGGGTGATGATTGCAGTTGGGGGAGGTGGGAGGCCATCTGGCAACCCAGCTCCAGAATCAGATAAACATGTTTGCCAGGGAGCATAAGGCTGGACTTTGTACTGCTCTTCCCTCCCAGCGCTGACTGGCACCCAGGAAGCAGGGGAGGTGGAAAAGAGGCTCCTAGGAACCCCTGAAAGCAGGGAGAGAGAGGAGCTCCGGGAGAGGTCTGCAGGGTCCACGCAAAGTGAAATATTCTTGAGTCCCAGCTCGGTCAGCTTGGACAAGTGAGGCTCACCTGTGTGAGCCTCAGTTTTCTCACCCATGAAATGGGCATACAAGTAGTACCTACTTCCTAAGGTTATTGTAAGATTTAAATGACCGGCTCTTGGCAAAGCACCTGGCTCACAGTAAATATTCAAGAATTATTAGTTCTCATGGGTATCATTTTTACACAAATGGGACTTTGCTGTTTTGACTGCTGACCGATTTAACTTTATCTGACCCCACCTTCCCTGCCTCCCTGCCTTTATGGGAACTGCTGATAAAAATGGAGGAAGTCATGGGGCCAAAGCTGATGAAAGGGTGCCCTGGAGTCTGAGAAAGGCATTGTCAAGGGCACAGCAGGGCTGGCTCTATGAGGAATGAGAGATGGGTGGTGGGGAAGGGCAGTGTGGGGTGGGCTTCAGAGCGCTGGGGGTGGGGGTTGTTTGTGTTTATTACAATTCCGCTTTAAATAGTACATATGCATATGTTGCATATTATATAATATGATATGACATAATTTAAAAAGTATGGAAGAGTAACAGAGGAGGCTGCCCCTCTCACCCTGTCCCCAGCACCCCACACCCCTCTTGAGGCCATCAGTGTCACCAGTTCCTTCCGTGTCCTGCCAGTATTTCATGCAAACACAAGCAAATCGGTAGAAATGTTTTATCCCACTTTAAATTGTACCCAAATAGCAGTGTAGCAAACCTAGCAGACAAACTGTTCCATCTGCGCACATACAGAGCTTTCTCAGCGGGTTTTTACAGTTGGATCAACCCAAGGCACCTCAATTTAGTTAATCCGCGTCCGTTTGCTGGACACTTAGGTGGTTTCCAATCTTTTGCTGTGGCAAGCCACATGGGGACGAGTTACCTCCTACACATTTGCCACACGTGCAAATATCAGAAGTCTCAAATTCTAGAACAACTTGCTGAGTCAAGGGGGTGAGAACACAGGCTCTGGAATCTGGCAGACCTGGGTTCAAATCCCAGTTCTGTCTGTTTCAGCACGGATGTAACGAGCTGCTTCTATCTGACACATATTTGTAACAGAAGCTCAGGACAGGATGAGGGGAAGAGAATCTCAGCCCACAGAGTGGGATTCTGGAGCTCAGACATGCACAATTTTCTTACAATGAGGCCTCTGAATGCCAGCCCATAACCCCTTCACCTGCAACTCTGTTGAAAACCAGTCGCCTGGCCCAGTGCTGTGGGGAAACTGGCCGGGCCGTTGCCTAGGGTCTTGAGCACGTTGTCAGGAGGCGCTTTGACGTTATGTGATTTTTACCTGATAGGCTGATTTAGAAACAAGTCCCTTCAGTTGGATGGAACTCTGCTGGGCTGGTCCTGTGACTGGGCAATAGAGGCAAGGCCCGCAATTCTCTTAGCCTT
The DNA here is from genome assembly GCF_036562045.2 of Rhinolophus sinicus. Taxonomy (NCBI): domain Eukaryota; kingdom Metazoa; phylum Chordata; class Mammalia; order Chiroptera; family Rhinolophidae; genus Rhinolophus; species Rhinolophus sinicus. The sequence goes on along the minus strand of NC_133765.1, from coordinate 26,150,106 downwards.
AGTGGCCCCAGCTGCCAACTGGGAGAATCTTGTTTCTCGCCTTGTTTTCACACCCAGTATTTTTTCTAGTAGGTTTCCCTCAGTCATCCATCCATCCACCCTACCATCCGTCCATTCACTCCTGCATTCACCAAGGGCATAATATGTGTCAGGCCCATTTTGGGCGCTGAAAACCAGATGGTTCCTGACCTCAAGGTGTTTATAGTTTCTCTCAGTGGATAAGACATAGCGACAAGTAACATTTCCAGGTAGGATGAGGGGAGGGGCTTTAAAGGAAGCACAAACGTGAGGGCCCTCCCCCTTGGGCTTGTGCAACTTCGAGCGGGAGTCTGTTCATGTCTACATCTGCCCCTGTGTCTGTGTGGCTGTGTTTCTAAACTTGTCTCTGTTCCCATGTCTGTGTGGGACTGGTTGCACCCGTGACCACGTCTGCTATGTGTATGTGTCTCTGTCTCTGTTCTCATGTCCCTGTGTCCTGGCATGAGTGCCCATACCTTCCTGTCCCTGAGTCAGGGTGCAGGCCCCGGGCTCCACACCTGCTTTCATCCACAACCCCCCCACCCCACCCCAGGGCAGACAGGGCTCCTGGCAGCCGGGACTCCCAGCCCTGCCTGCAGGCTCACGCCCAGCTGAGCGGCCCTGTCCTTGCCTTCCTGCCAGGGAGGACCCGTGGCGTGTGGCGAAGATGGTCAAGTCGTACCTGCAGCAGCACAACATCCCGCAACGGGAGGTGGTCGACACCACCGGCCTCAACCAGTCGCACCTCTCCCAACACCTCAACAAAGGGACCCCCATGAAGACACAGAAGCGAGCTGCCCTGTACACCTGGTACGTCCGCAAGCAGCGAGAGGTGGCCCAGCGTAAGTAATGACCGAATGTAGCCCCGTCTTCCCTGGCAGGCCCAGCCGGGACTCTCTGCAGCTCGAGGGTGGGGGCTGGAAGCGTCACCATCCCGTTACTCGGACAGGCAGACTCCGAGGAAGTCAGCGGGACTCAACCAGCATTTAGTACCTATTCTGCACCAGGCACGCTGGGGAGCGGGAGGGCAGTCGGGTTGGTCCTGGGCATCCAAAGATGGATAAACTGGTCCCTGCCTTCTAAGAGCTGTGCGGTGGGGAAGTAGAAAAGATCACTATGATACAGTGAGATGTATTACAACGTGACAACAACAGCAATAGCTAGTGTGTATAGAGTACTCGCAGTGTGCCAGGCCCAGTGCGGAGTGCTACGTAAAGCATATTTCGAAGTGTTGAGCTGATGGCAGAAGAGAGAGTAATCTATTCTTCCTCAGGGAGGCAGGTGCATCAGGCAGGGTCACACTAGAAGTATGACCTTCGGACTAAGTCTTCAAGTGTGAGTCGAATTTTGACCCATGGAGACGCAGGGAAGGGTGTTTTGGGCAGAAGGAACAGTGTGCGTAAAGACTCAGAGGCGAGGAGTATGCTCAGCCCTCCGCTGCAAACCTGGGAAGACCTGGGCGCACTATCATTCAGGGAACAGTGGGTTTCCTCACTCAGGTCTCACACCCCATCAAATCCCAAGTGCACTTTCACACTTATGAGGCTAAATATAAAAAAAGTCTACCATGTCTTTGATTAATTATCCAGGTTTTTAAAAGGCAATATACATCAATAAAAAAAGAAAGAAAGCTTTTACAATAAATATTAGATGTCTCCTCCCTAAAGAGCCACTGGCATTCCCCACTCTTGCATATATCCTTCCAGAGATTTTATGCATATACTAGCCATATGTATACCTCGTACACACATACATATATATCCCTGACTCGGACTCTTCCTTCTCCCCTTCATAAAAATGTCCTGGCACTTGTCTGTCCCATACCCTGGGTGACCTGCTCAGGGATAATCTGATAGACTAGTTTCCATTAAAGTGGAACCAGCTAACAAGGGCTGGTGGGTCTCTTCTCTCCTGGCTAACACTGCACTTTAAACTTGAATTCTGAGTCTGGAATGTTGAACATAGCTCTCAATATACTCAGGAGATATGATTCGATTTTCTGCTGTCCTGTGTGACCCTGGAAAAATATTTAACTTTCCTGAACCTCACCTGTAAAATGGGACGGCATACGTGTCAAGTGTGAACAAATGCTCACGTTTACCTGCAGCCTTGTGAGATTATATCTTGGCTCAGTAGAAAAGTGTGCAGGGATTGATTAGTGATGTCTGCCTTGGATACAGGTTAAGAAAGTGATGGCATGTGTGCTGTGTGTTTGTCATCACTGGAGTAGATGATTTCTAAGTTCTACTTGTAAGCTCCTTTGGCTCAGCACCCTGGGAATGAGAAAGAATCAGGAGGGTAGTCATGAACTGATGTGGGAAGGTGGGTGTGTCTGGTGCCCTGCTCATGGTTCTCTGTCCCTACAGAATTCACTCATGCTGGCCAGGGTGGGCTGGTTGAGGAGCCCACGGGCGATGAGCTGCCAACCAAGAAGGGGCGGAGAAACCGTTTCAAATGGGGCCCAGCATCCCAGCAGATCCTGTTCCAGGCCTATGAGAGGCAGAAGAACCCCAGCAAGGAGGAGCGAGAGGCATTGGTGGAGGAGTGCAATAGGTAGGATGGCGGGTGGTTAGCAGGGCTGGTTTGGTCTGGGCAGGGGCAAGGCTGGGGAAGGGGAGGGTAGCTCTGGGTGCTGAGGGAGGCTACCCAGTCTCAACTCCTGCTCAGGGTCTGAAACCTAGCTCCATTTCTGACACCAGCCCCCACCAACCCAAGCAACTCTTGAGTGGCTGCTCATCTCATCCATCCTCACTACAACCCTCTGGTTCCTTTGCTCACTTTATGACCAGAGATACTGAGAGAGGCTAAGTCACTTACTCAAGGTCACATAGCAGAACTGGGATTGAAACCGTCTGCCAGCTTCAAACACTCAGATAGAGCCCTACGTCTTAGATCTCTCCCCACAGCCCCAGGAGAGGGTCCCTCTGTTCCTGACCTGGAGGCTCACAAGTGGCTATTTCTGCAGGGCCGAGTGCATCCAGAGAGGGGTGTCACCATCACAGGCACAGGGGCTGGGCTCCAACCTGGTCACAGAGGTGCGTGTCTACAACTGGTTTGCCAATCGGCGCAAGGAGGAAGCGTTTCGGCACAAGCTGGCCATGGACACATACAGTGGGCCACCGCCAGGGCCAGGCCCGGGCCCTGCACTGCCTGCCCACAGCTCCCCTGGCCTGGCCCCACCTGCCCTCTCCCCCAGTAAAGTCCACGGTAAGTGCTGGGGATGAAGGAAACATGGGGGTAGGTGGGAGAGTTGGGGACTACTGTCCAGTGGCAGCTGCCACCCAAACCTTTTAGCACTTCAGTTTGGTTCCACTCCAGTCTATTGACACGACTGTATCTACTCTGCTTCTCTCCACTCCATCTACTCCACCCCATTCCATTCACTCTGATTTGTGTTACTTCCATTCATTCACTTCAGATCAACTCAACTCATTTCTGTTCAACTCAATTCAATTCAGTTCTATTCTGTTCAACTCATTGTAACCCAATTTAGTTCATTTAAATTTGGTATGGTTTAATCCAATGCAATTCCCAATCGATTCAGTTTACTAAATATAATTCAAGGAAATTCAGTTAATTTGGTATAGCTTAGTTCAATTCAATCCAATTTGATTAGATTCAATTCAATTCAACTCAAGCTCGATTCATGTCAGGTTCAATTAAACTAGATTCAGTTTCTTTCAACTAATTCCAGCTCTTTCTATTCAACTTAGTTTGCTGCAGTTTAATGTCGTTAACATCAATTTAGTTCAGTTCAATTGTCTTTTATTGAGCACCTACTGCATGTCAGGTATAGCACTAGGCAGCCCTTGTGTTCAGGAGTTGGGAGCAGTCAGCACAGGGCCTGGCAGGAGGTGGACACACGAGCAACGTTTGTCGGCTACATAAAGATGGGGTGGGTGGCCTAAGCAAACAGATGTAGTTTAGAGGAATGAGGGCCCTGGAGCGCAGGAAAGTGGGGTGTTGAGGCTGGACACTGCTCCCATTCCAGGTGTGCGCTATGGACAGCCTGCAACCAGTGAGGCAGAGGAAGCGCCCTCAAGCAGCGGTTCCTTGGTGACAGTATCTACACCCTTGCACCAAGTGTCCCCTACAGGCCTGGAGCCCAGTCACAGCCTGCTAAGCACCGAAGCCAAGCTGGTGAGTGTCCTCCCCATGTAGGGAAGACCCTTCCAACCTCATCTTCCCTCGGCGGGGAGAAAGGGTCCCTAGGAAGACAACATGAGGCCCCACCCTCACTCGGCTTGGCTTCCCTTCCAAGGTCTCAGCAACTGGGGGTCCCCTGCCTCCTGTCAGCACCCTGACGGCACTGCACAGCTTGGAGCAGACATCCCCAGGCCTCAACCAGCAGCCCCAGAACCTTATTATGGCCTCGCTTCCTGGGGTCATGGCCATCGGGCCTGGTGAGCCTGCCTCCCTGGGCTCCACGTTCACCAACACGGGCGCCTCTACCCTGGTCATTGGTAAGCTGGTGGGGTTGGGGGCAGCTGGGTGGGGGTGGGGGTGGGGCTCATGGGGCTCTATAGAATCCAAGAGCTGGAAGAGCCACTAGGACTCATTCATGTTTTATTGAGCACTTACTCTGTGCCAGGCTCTGTGCTACATCCGTGATACATAAGCAAACCAAACAGTCCAAAATCTGAGTGACCCAAATGGGGAGGCAGACCATAAACACAGTACATAAATTATATAGTGCCTTAGAAGGTAAAACATCTGTGGGAAAACCAGCAGCTGAAGGGGATCAAAGTTTTTAAGGTTTTAGGTTTTTGTTTTCAAAGCCTAGAAAGACTTTATTTGTAGGAACTATTATGCAGAAGCTCAACATATAAGACAGACAGGGAGAGGGAAACAGAGAGTTAGCTCCAGAGCCTTTGCACTGCTGTGGAACCCCAAGGCTCCAGGGAACCTAGTTTGACACACCCCCTCCCCATATAATGAGCTAGAGGCTCAGAGACAGACGCAGAGTGACTTGCCTGAGCCAGGTGAGTTAGTGACAGGCCCCAGTGCAAAGGGGTTTCCTGTCCACCTCACCTCCTCCCCCAACGCACTGGCTCTGGGAGGGAGGAACGGTGTCCTCAGGGAGCTTGGGGGGGGCCGTGGACACCTGGCTGACTCCTGCCCCTCCGCTCCAGGCCTGGCCTCCACACAGGCCCAGAGCGTGCCAGTCATCAACAGCATGGGCAGCAGCCTGACCACCCTGCAGCCGGTCCAGTTCTCCCAGCCACTGCACCCTTCCTACCAGCAGCCACTCATGCCTCCCGTGCAGAGTCACATGGCCCAGAATCCCTTCATGGCCACCATGGCCCAGCTGCAGAGCCCCCATGGTGAGCACAGGGGGACGGGGTGGCCAGCAGATACTGCGGTCTCCGTGTCTGGTACAAGTGTGTTTCTGGGATGGGGGCGGGAGCGCTGTGGGTGCTCAGATGAGTGTCTGTGGCCGGAATGTTTCAGTGTGTGAATACACGTGGCCATGAGCGTGTGCACGTGTCTGTGCGAGTGGATCGGCATTTGGGTGTTCATGGTGTTTGCATGTGCACGCCCACGCGTGGGAGTACCGGTCAGTCCTCTGAACGGAAGCCTTGGGGCCACATGTACTTTAGAATTCACTATTTTCAGTTTTTCATAAGGTAATACGGTGGCCACACCATAGATGAGGTAACGCTCCCAGCAGGGTTTGGGGCAACACTGTCACCAAGCGTCACAATTTCTGCAGCAAAAGGTAGACTTCCCCCAAGTAGGTTAATAAAGACTTAACCTCCCAGCAGGCTCAGGACAGATCTTGCTACCAAACGAGCTCTAGGGCCAAGCTTCTGAAAACCGACTGCTTTTCACTTTTGGAATTTGGCTCTGAGGGTACGGGAACGTGGACCTGGGTCTATCTGTGTGCATCTGGTTGAGTGCACGTATTTGTGTATATGGATGGTGCGGCTTTATCTGCGTCAGTGTGAGAATCTGTATTTTTCTGTTGGTATCTATGTGCTTTTGTAGGGGCAGGTGGAGGTTAAAATCGAGGTTCCATTTCAAGGGGTGTCCTAGAGGGGGAGATACGCTGCCCTCCGAGTTCTGTACTTAGTACAAGAGCACCCGTGTCTCCCATTCCCTTTCACACCTGTCATCTCCAGGTGATGGGAGGGTCTGGTTTGGGTTCCCACCAAACCAAGCTGAGCAGGGCCCTGTAGGTGGGGAGGGGGGCGGTCCAAACCCTCTATCTGGTGCTCCGTTTTGGAAATCAGTCCCTCCACTGCGCCACTGGGCCTTCGCCAGGCCTCAACGCCCCACTTCCTCCAGCCCCGAGGCCCTCCTGGGCGAGGTCCAGCCTGGCCCAGGGTGCCCTGTGGATCCAGCTCTGTCTTCTCCCTCCTGGCCAGCCCTCTACAGCCACAAGCCCGAGGTGGCGCAGTACACGCACACGGGCCTGCTTCCGCAGACTATGCTCATCACCGACACCAACCTGAGCGCGCTGGCCAGCCTTACGCCCACCAAGCAGGTAAGGCCCAGGCCAGCAAGGCCCCTCCCTCGGGCCCCTCCCCGGCGTCCCCCCAGGGGCTCAGGTGGCTGCTCTGTTCCCCCAGGTCTTCACCTCAGACACGGAGGCCTCCAGTGAGTCCGGGCTTCACACGCCAGCATCTCAGGCCACCACCATCCACATCCCCAGCCAGGACCCTGCTGGCATCCAGCACCTGCAGCCCTCCCATCGGCTCAGTGCCAGCCCCACAGGTGAGCAGCCTCTTCCTTGTGTGGGTGCAGCAGTGGGCAAACAGGCGGGGCCACGAGGCAGGTTTTGGAGGGCACTCTGTGCTCTCTGGAAGTGAACCAAGAGGGGTGTGAAACCACAGGAAAATGGGCACATCTTACAGAAACATCTCATTGACTGGTCGAGGAACAGGATTAAGTCATAGGAAGAGGCAATGGCGGTAACAGGGAGCAGCCAGTTAGGCTAGTTGGGGGCCAGAAGCGGCTCAGGAGTTAGCATTCTTTGAATCATTGCCAACATTTAAATATCAGCTTTCATAAAGAAAGCCAGATGGAAAACTGGAAGGACTCATGTTTCCACGTAGCAACGAGAGAGAGTGGGCTTTCCAGGCCACCACATCCCACTTGACCCATTCATTTCCATCCCCCTATGACCCAAGTCTGCAACCTACAAGGTCATGGTGAAGAGCCAGCACGCTGGGGTCCGGCTGCTGGGCTTTGGGGCCTGGGGTGACCACTTGCTTAGTGCGTGACTTTGGGCAAGGGGTCGCCCCTCTGTGAGCCTGAGGTTCCTCCACTCAGCCCTGGTGACTGAAGTGAGTTACTGAGGGCTGAGGGCCGCACAGTCCAGGCTGTTTTGTCCGTGTGGCACTGGCATCATCCCCAATTTACAGACGAGAACGCGGACACTAAAGGAGGTGAGGGACTTGGCCTTGCCTGACAGCTACTAGGTGGCAGGGCCAGGACTTGAACTCAAAGCCCATTCCTGTAACCGTCTGAATCAGCCAGGCTTCTCCCGAGAACCCACAGGAGTGTGTACACATTTAAGGAACTGGCTGACACGACTGTGGGGGCTGGCAAGTCCGAAAGCTGGAGGGCAGGCCAGCAGGCTGGCGACGCGGGCAGGGGTTAATGTTGGTCTTGAGGCAGAATTCCTTCTTCTCCAGGAAATCTCAGCTTCTGCTCTTAAGGCCTTCAACTGATGGGAGGTCCACCCACGTTATCAAGGGAAATCTCCTTTAAATCAACTGACTGTAGGTGTTCACACACACACACACACACACACACACACACACACACACACACACCTCCACAGCAACACTTCGGTTAGTGTTTGGTTCAATGACTAGAGCCAAGATGACACCTACAACTAACCACCTCACCAGGCTTCCCTAACGTTCCCACTAAAATGTCCTGAGGTGGCCACTCCCAGGGTGGCCCAAGCCTGGCCACAGGTTAATGAGACCAGGCCCCCCTCTGCTGGCCTGGGTACCCCCGGGGATGCATAAGGAGTGGCTCAGTGGCAGCAGCAGTGTCACTTGCCTCCGCAGTGTCCTCCAGCAGCCTCGTGTTATACCAGAGCACCGAGTCCACCAATGGCCACAGCCACCTGCTGCCATCCAACCACAGCGTCATCGAGACCTTCATCTCCACGCAGATGGCCTCTTCCTCCCAGTAACCATGGCTACTGCCTCCCAGGGGCTGGGCCCCGAAGCCTGCACGGCCCACTTGGGGGGTGACTAGAACATCTGAACCTGCAAAACTTTTGCTGCCACAGTGCTGCTGCCCTTCTCTGGAAAACTGTGCCTCGGTCCCCACCCTGCTCTGCCAGTGTCAGAGAGGGAGGGGTTCTGAGGGGCCCCAACCCGAGGCGGGCTGCTTTGGTGCACACGGGGATACTGTGGAGAGCTGGGAAGCACAACATGTTCCTGGCAGGACAGGGAGGGGCTGTCCCTGATGCTCAGGGGAAATCCTGTCACTTGGAACAGAGTGGGACAGGCTTTGGATGCTGATACCCCCAGCCTGGGCCTGTGGGGAGCCCCGGCACCCTGAAGGGAGCTCCGGCAGCCACACGTCTCAGGACACAGCCTGTGTAGCTGTGACTCACTGAGCAACGAAGAGACGCCCTAGATCAATGTGTCCCCATTCTGTCACCGATGCCCTGTCCAGGCCACTCCATCCTGCCCCCCTTCCTGCTACGGACTCACATGCCCATTTGTACCCACTCCCGTCCCTCACTCACAGCTTACGCTTTCCCTGAGGGGCTACTCTGTCCCAGGGCCTGGGGCTCAGACACCCAAGCGCTAAGGGAGCCCAAGCTGACAGCAGGGCATCAGGGCTCTCCAGCTTCCCTCATCCTGAGCCATCCCTCTCTCTGGACCCCGTGACCTCCAGTTTTCTGGGACTTTCGTTCCCCCGAGCATCATGCCTTCTGATGCTGGCCTGGCATCTTGCCTCTACTGAAAAGCCCCCTTAAGCCTAGTAAGCCGTTCTTGCTCATGTGGGAGGCTTGCAACTCTGCACTTGGTGCTAGTCCTGGGGTAGCAACTCCTCTGGCCTCTGGGGTCCTGCAGACCCTCCCTGGTTTCGGGGAGAAGCTGCTGAGCTCAGAAGGCAGCAAGGTCTGAGCAGCAGGCAGAGTGGAGGTGCCCAAAGGGAGAAAGGAAGGCGAGCGGCAGGGAGGACCACCCGTCTGGACAGGACGGAGGCCTGGAAGCTTGGAGACCTGGCAGGCGGAGGGATGGGGTGAAGTGCGGGCAGGCGCAGCCCATGAGGAGCCCGAGCCCGAGCCCACTGGGAGGGACAAGGCAGCTGTGTAAAGCCGGGGCTCCTGCGACCTCATCTCCCTGAGGCTGCTGCAGACAACCCGCCCGTGGAGTCCGCCTCCAACCCGTCACTGAGGAAGGGCCTGGGAGAACCAGCAAGCCCCGCGGCTTGCAGCCAGCTAAGGGCAGGTCTGTACATTTATTTAACTTTTAGTAAACAAAGGACGTATCGGAAACTTCTTGCTTGTCCACACATCGCCCAGATGGGGTTGGGCACGCAGAGGGAGGCAGGGGTACACCGGGGGCCTGAGGAGTGAGGGGTCCAGCACACACTCTCTCACACCCCACCTGTCCTCCCGGTTCTGCTGAATCTCTGAGGCAAGGCGACAAAGCCAGAATTTCACCTCAACCTGGAGCTTCTGTTGCTTCCGGAAGTCTTGAAGCTGGGGTGCAGGAACCCATCTTGGCGTGTAGGCAGGAGGACTCCTCCTGTGTGATGCTTATTTAAAATGTCTCATCAAGATTCAGCATTGACCGGGAGGCAGCACCCAAATCACTTTGTTACGTGTTGGGTCCGACAATTTATTTTCGATAATCTGGTTGGCTCAGAGACATGATCGTGCGTGGAGGAAAAAAAAATGAGGGAGAAGAAAATCTCTCTCCTTCTCTTTCAGACAATGTTATATCCAGTCTGTGTGGCACGGAGGGGGAAGTACAAACTCCTTGGGCCTCGGCACCTCAGGGACCCCTTCTCTCATTTCCTTGAGATTGTCCCACAACAGGCTGAGGAGGTGGAGGGGAAGGAAAAGGCCTCCCTCACTCTCTCCGCGGACAGTACTGGGGAGATGGAAGCTTCACCACTTGGCCATTAGCACTGAATGACTGGGAGGCTCTTTCTTCCTGAGGCCACAGAATGTTCTGGTACCACAGGTCTGCCCCAGCCTCCAGTGGGAGCACAAAAGGGCAGGCCTTGCTTAGGCTTCTCACCCTATAACCATGGCTTTGCCCCGACCCTTGGGCAAGCCCCAGTCTGGCCCTTGGGCAGAGCCTGGATTAGCCAACCACGTCCTTGGAGAGGGAGACAGGTCTTGGCAATGCCTCGTCCCAGTGGGTGCCTTGGTACTGGGTTAGCTGTGCCCTGTGCCCACAGGCTGGGGTCAGTTTGCAGACATGGCTGCTGTACTCCTTGCTGGGGGTAATGGGGAAGCCTCACTCGCCTTCTCTGCCTTTTTCTTCCTTTTCCTCTTTTTGGTCCCAAGTGATGTCTGGTCTCCGTTGAGCGTGGCTGAGTCCTTTTCCTGCTTCCCGCCTGTGGCCGTGCTTGTGGTGGTGGCTGCGGTCAGGTCTGCGCTGGCCTCCTTCTTGGCTTTCTTTTTCGACTTCCTTTTACTCTTCTTCACCTCTTTCTCCCCCTTGACAGGGCCATGGATGGCAGACTCCTGCAGGATGTCGGAGGCTGACACAGCCGCCTCCCGGCACCGCTGCCACTCCTCGTTGCTGTCCTCACTGCTACAAGGGGAAGGCAGTCTGGTCACCCTGCGTCGGGCCCGGGCCCCTCAGCTGCCTCTCACTGCTTCGGTCCACGCCACCAGAAAGAGGCCACAGGGGGAGGCAGACACGGAGCTCAGGCTTGGGAGTGAGGCAGGCCTGGGTTCTGACACTGGCTTCTCTGCTTTCTAGCTATGTGACCTCATTAAGTAACTTCACCTCTCTGGCCCTCACTGTCTTCATCTATAAAATGGGGCTCTTCACTGAGCCCAGGCCTCACAGGAATATCCAAGGAGTGAGGCGCCTGGCACAAGATGGGTGCTCAAACAGCAGTAAACATCCAAGGCCACCCCCCAGGAGAACCTCTTCCCCCTCCCACTGAGGGTACTATTTCCCCAGCTCCCTGACAGGGTTCCTTGTCAGCCTGGACTGCACTGGAGTCTGCTTGGCTGTCCTGGGACACTGGCCAACACAGAAAATGGGCAAAACGGAGGGACCCTGATGAGAGGCTGTGCGATCTCACCTGGAGCTGGAAGGCAGTCGCTTTCGGCAGGGCTGGGGAGCAGCTTTCTCCTCAGGGCCTTCAGGTACGGAGGTGAAGAAAAGGCGGAAGCCTACAAACCAAAGGGGCAGCGTCAGCTCTGCTAGGTGCCGACCTCTCCTCCCAGGTGCCCCGGCTGCCCTGCTTCTGCCCTCAAGGAACTTCCAGTCCAGAAGGGAAGACTCAGGAATCGCTCTTCTCTAACCACAAAGTAACACCTCATGTGATGAGGGTACACCGGCTGCCACATCCGGTCAGCCAGCCCTCGGTGGCTTCTGGAAACGAGCAGTGGAGCCTCCTGCCTAAGGCAGCTTCCAGAGTGGCAAATGAATTTGACAGGGGACCGACTCAGACGGCAGGGCTGTGGAGGGCAGGGGTAAGAAGCTCCTGCTCAGGGCTGGCCTGACAAGCTCACCAGACAAGTGACTTCATTTCTCAGAGCCTCCGCTTCCCATACGGTCCCCCTGTAACCGGGCTATCATCATGGGACCTGCCTTAAGAGCAGGCTGCTGGGGTGGAAGAAGGTAACACACCACACGGTGTTTCCCAGCTCCAGGCATACAGTAGGTGCTCACCAAACGATAGCTGATATTAACAGGGTAACTACTCACCATCATCCTCTGGGGTGACTCTCTTCTGTACCTCGGCCTTTGTCGGCTCCTTCACGACTTCTGAGATGGTAATGGAACTAAGGGAAGAGGAGACGGTTGATTCAGGATAAGAGTCTGGGTGATAACAAAAACGTGTTTTAAAGGGGATCGAGGCAAGTGATCTTAAATGCAAAAGGAGACAGCACACTGGCCTGGTAAGAACGCGAAGGCCGACCGCCATACCTGTAACCAGTGCCTGCCGGCTCAAACCGCAGTGCTTCATTTGTTTAAACCCCTTTATTATTCCAGAAAACACTGAAGAATTTTTAGAGATACTCATAGTACAACAAAATGAATACCATTTCAAATAGGGCAAAGAGAAAAATAAACGCAAGAGGGACAGAAAGCGCCGACGTGTGGTCAGGAAGTCCTGTACCCGTGCTAGAGGGAGGGCACACTGAGCTTCTTGGCAGCAAGCACGAAAAAGGAAACAAGACCAGTGTAGAGAAATGGTTTACAGGTCAGCTTATAGAGCAGGGCAGACCTGTTTGTTTTTTAACTTAATTTTTTTTCTTTTTAAATTTGAGATAACTGTAGATTGACATGCATCTAAGAAATACTACAGAGAGATTCCATATCCTCTTTGCCTGGTTTCTCCCAATGGCAGCACTGTGTGCATTAACAGTAGTTCAATCATCCGAGCGGGAAACTTACACTGATACAATCCATTGACCTTATTCAGACTTCAGAGACCTGGGTCTTGAATCCTGGCTTTGTCACTCACTGGCTTTGTCCTCTTTGGCAAGGGACTTCATCTCTCTTGGCCTGTTACCCATCTGCACACTGGGAATGATAACCGTCCCTGCCTCCCAGGGCTGTGACCGGATTAAACGAGAGAGGATAGCAAGCACTCAGTCCAGAGCCTGGCCACGGGCAGCTGCTCAATAATGGTAGCTGTGATGATGATGAAGACCACTGTCATCCTGATAAGCAGTAAGTGTCACAGGATTTCTCACGCAAAAATAAAGCCTGTCTCCAGAAGCACAGAAAGCAGGGAGAACTGCCGACACCAGGAAGCATGTCTCTGGTGAATGCGAACAGAGAATATGCCAAAGGTGTGTCCCAAGGTCCTGTCCAGGAAATCAGTCTGGGAAGAAGGAGTGAAGATGGTGCCGCCCAGGCGCCTGGTCCTGACCCAAGCATCTATCACAGTGGTTCGTTGTCCACAGGGGACATTAGGCTATGTCTGGAGACATTTTTGGTTGTCACAAATGGTTGTGGGGTTTGCTCCGAGGTTCCAGTGGGTGGAGGCCAGGGATGCTGCTGACCATCCTACACTGTGGGGGACAGTCCCCCACGACCAGGAATGATCCAGTCCAATGTGCCAATAGTGCCATGGCTGAGAAACCCTGCGCGCACACAAGGGACCAACCGGAGTACCTTTTACGTCTCTGTGGGGAGAAATATAAAAACACTGCAGGAACTGTCTGACCGCGGCTGAGCAGCGCCCGGCTCCATTTCCACTTGGGGAAATGTCCAGCGTGGATCACTGTAGTGCCAGGTGGGCCTTTTTACCTTAAAGCCAAACAGTCATGAAGAGAAACTGCTTCCATGGGGTGAAATGCCAACTGACCTTTCTAAACACGTCTCCCACATTCTTGAGTTGGGGGAAGGCTCTACACCATGGTGGTTCAGGCTGCTGAGGTCTGGCCCAACATTCTGTCTTAGCAGAGCAGCTGCTTTACACTTTGGGAGGGCTCTTTTGTCCTTTGTGATGTTACTTCAGATTAAAGGACTCTTGCTTGACTATCCTCACCTCGCTTTCAAAACCTGCTCTGCTAATCAAGAATGGACCTAGACCAGCATATTCTGAAATGTGTTCCATGCTACGTGACTGGTCTTCCACTAAACAAAGGCAGTGTGGCCATATGGGTCTGGAAACTGCTGGGCCGAACAAGATTACACAGGTATCTTTACTGCAGGACTTCTCAGAGCCTTGAATGGATAATTAGGAATCTCCATATCTCAATCTACATGGGGGGATGTAGAATGTAGTGTTTTTCAACTTCTTTGCTATTGGATCTTTTCTTTTCAAGAGCCTCACTCGGGACTTGTATCCCTCGGCACCTGCTTTAGGGCCGCTGACCTGCATCTTTACCGATTGTGTTCTCAAATGTAAGAAAGAGAACTGGCACCGTGCCTGGCACACCGGAAGCACCCAAGAAACAGTAACTCCATCTGTCCCTTGCCCTCTTGTTCTTGGGGTTCCTCTCTTCCTCTCACGGTAGCAGGATAACACAGCGGTCAAGAGCACAGCCTCTAGAGTCAAACACACTTGGGTTTGAGTCCCATCTCTGTTCCTTACTCCCTTCAGGCAAATGTTTCTTTTCGTGAAGAGCCTTTGTTTCAACTGGAGAATAAGGTGACAGGCTACACGGTAGGGTGACTGTGAACGCGGTGAAGTGACACGTGCCCGGTGCATGCCCCGTGCCTACCTGCACACTGTGAGCTCCCCGTCAATGGGGCCATCACTGTTCAAATTGATGAGGGCAGAAGAGAAGGTAAGCTTTTGGTTACCTGTCCAGCAGGGCTCCCAGCTTCTTGGCTATGTGGGCTCGGAATTCGGGGGTGGTCTGGAGCTCGTTACCATCTTGTTCATGCTCATCCACCTTCTGCCTACAACACAAAGAGAAAGACCTCACTTCCGAACAGTCCAGAAGCCGCCCCCATGAGGGCAGGGATTACGTGTGGCTCGTTCACCCTGATATCCCAGGGTGTAACCTAGCATTGGCACACAGCAGGGGATCTGTATTTGTTGAATGAAGGGATGAAACTTGAACCCAAAGTGCACAGTACCTGAGGCTCCGCTGGATGGTCGGTAACTGATTATCTGCTGCATCTGTGGAAATAATGAAAACTGAGGCATTTATAGAGGAAACATTATCTGTTGTCCGCCAGGCATGATTTTAAGTGATTTACATGTATAACTCATTGAATCTTCTCCCATTAGAGGGGTCACCATATACCACATTTTGCAGAAGAATAAACCGAGCCAAGAAGATGTAAAGTAACTTAGCTGGAGTCAAACAGCTAATAAGTGACAGAGTTGGGATGAGACACAGGTCAACCGTCTTCAGAGGCCCTCTCTTAACCACCATGCTGACCAGCAAGCCTAAGAGTGATCTGATTCTAGCATTAACTGAGTGCCTACTAAGCACCTGGCGGGCACTTAGCAGGGAAGAAGCAAGTGGCCCAGTTATGTCGATCACATTCTTCAAGCCAAGACACTGGGGATGCTGGCCCGGTGGTCATTCACTCAACCAAATACTGAAGGTCTACCATTACCCAGGGGGTGTGCCAGTGGCTGAATAACTTAGACAAAGATCCCAGCCTCAAGGAGCTTACACTCTAGTCGGTGAAGACAGATGACAAAAAACACACAATTAAAACATAAAGTTAGATGATGATACGTATAGGGAAAAGCAAAGCAGGGAGGTCGGTGGGGAATACTGGGTGGGGGATCATTTTAGAAAGATGGGCAGGGAGGGTATCACGAATAGGTGACATTTGCACTGAGATTTGAGAGGTGACGGAAAGCCAAGTGGATATCTGTGGAAGAGCCTTCCAGGTGGAGGGAAAACACCTGCAAAGGCCCTGAGGCAGAAAGAACCATGTCTGATGTGTTTTAGAGCCAGCAAGGAGGCCAGCATGGCTGAGGAACTCAGGGGGCCAGATCACAGCGGGCCTGGTGGGCCAATGTGAGGGCCTGGGTCTCAAAGGAGAAGAGAGGCAAGGCCAGCAGGAACACTGCTGCAATAATTGAGATGGTGAGAAGTGGCAGCACACAGGACGTGTATTTTGAGGATGGAGTCCACAGGATTTTGCTGATGGACTAGATAGATGGTGTGAGAAATAAGGGAGATGGCTCTATGCGGGTTTTGACTTGAACAATGGGACAAAATGTGCTTGTGTATGTAAGGGGCTAACTGAATCAAATGGACACTTGGTAACTCTGGGCCCAAAGTAGGGCCACAGTATGAAGCAACTTCAGGAAGCACAGCGTACACTGTGGTCTGTGTCCACGTGCTCCGGAGCGTCACACGGAGTGCAAAGTGCCTGATGGTCCTGGAGTTGGGTCATGGGGAGCCCTGGGATGGACAGTCTTTAATGACCTCTCCTTTCTCTTACATGCAATCACAATGTAGTCCGTCATGACTACAGAGCAATGGATGTGAGGTACTGTCATGGTAAAGAAGAAGCTGTATTAGACCCCAGGCTCCAGAGTTCAGTTGAGCCCTGGCAAGATGTGTGACCCTGAGCAAGTCCCTTTACCTCCCAAGCCTTTGTTTTCCTCATCTATAAAATGAGGGTTAGGTCAATAACCCTCCGGAGTAAGTGTAAGGACATAGTGAAGTTTTATATTGTTTTGGACACTTCGTTTGCAATTCCATCTCCTCCCTGGATTTGTCAGCTACTGGAGTACATGGTCGGCCTCTTTTTATCTTTACATCCCCAGCTCTTGGCATGGTGTCTTGGTGTGAAATAAATGTTGCATATCTTTATCAAAGTTGCATACCTGGGATCTGGGAACAGGCCAGATCCCGGCTTTCATGAAGTTCACATTACATAACTTCTCACTCAATAAACTGTAGAACATGTACGAGCCAGGGTTGAATTCAAGTTACTAGGGATGCGGGAATAGAAGAAAAAAGACAAGAGACAAGTGTAGGAAGGAAAGCACTATCCATGAAGGTTATCACACAAAGTCTGATGGTGACAGATAGAAGGCAGATAAACCAGCTTTCCTGAAGAGGTAGTGTCTCAGTTGTATTCAAGGATGAGCAGGAATTAGGCAGGAAGGGGAAAGCAATCCATGCGGAGAGACCAACCACATAACTGCTGCCATTTGTTGGGCCTTCCTATGTTCCAAGAACTGCAGATGCATCATCTCAGTTACTTTTCAACTTGATGATGTGGGTACTACCATTATCCCAACTTTACAGATGAGGAAATTTAGACACAGTGAGATTTAAGTACCTTGCCCAAATTCTCAATACTAGTGAGTGATGGAGATGGATGTGTATAGTGATGCATATAGAATGTGAAAACTGCAGAGTTATGGTGCCCAGAGATGAGAGGGTATAGTATGGTCTGATGCCTACCTATGAAAGTGTAGAGTGGTAGGACAGCAAGAAAAGAGAGGCAGGCAGGGAATGGATTACTAAAGGGCTTGTAAGTCCTTTTAAACAAAAGCAGGAGGTTTTAACCATGATTTACCACTGCTGTGAAAGTCTGGTAAAGCCTGGATTCCTTTTCAGAATGTTTTAAATGCACAAAATACAACTCGTAGGATTACAAATAAAACCAATGATACTGACATTGTCACTATAACCTAAAAAACCAAATTTGGCATATTGATATATGTTTCTTTTTTAATGCATTAAGTAAGATCTAGAGATGGATCTAAAAATTATTGTAATTTTAAAGTAGTGATGAATATAAATTTTTTCCAACATTTTATTCACAATATTTTGATGTATCTGCAAAGACTGTAAATAAGACATGAAAATCTGTGACATTTGTTAGGACAAAGTAACAGGTATTGTCCAACTTACTTGTGGCTTGTTGCCCACATGCAAGATGGAAAGTGATGCTAAATTTCAGACATAGGTTAATGAAAGTAAAGATGAAATGTTTTTCCCCCTTCCAAATTCACGTATCCTCTGGATTATGATTAGGGACCCCTATGAGTTTGGGACTTATTCCAGGGCCCTAGGGAATCACGGTCAGAGTTATGTGTTGGACACAGCTCACTGGCAGCCCCAGGGTATGAACACGATGCAGGCGGGGAAAGGATGAATGCGAGAATCCAGAAAGGGGGCTGTCGCCGTGATTTCGGAGAGGTGGCGGGCTGCCTAGTGTGCAGCAGGGAAGATGGGCCAAAGGGAGCAGAATCAAGAGACATTCAGGTACTTCAATTTCCCTGACTGGGATAATGGAACAACCCACACTGCTGCACCAGCACGCGCTTTGACTCTGAACTCCATGCAGTCCCAGGAGTTCTCTTGGGGAGAGAAGTCGAGTCCCACTGCCTCCTTCCTCACCGTCCATTCTCTCAGACCCCGGGGAAGGTCCTACGCCCTTCTGCCAGACTGCCTGAACACAGTTGCCTACCAGCTCTTGGCTTCTCCGGCCCCCTCGGGCGCTGCTCCAAGCCCCAGGCCGGCATCGCAGCCTCACGGCACCGCGCCAACTCCTCGGCATCACTGCTGCTGCTGCTCTCCAAATCGCTCACGGAACCTCTGGGCGCCGTCATCTTGAACCACCGCAAAGGATTGTGGGGAGCTCCTCCACTAGCCACACCCCTCCACGACCCCACGTGGAGCGGAAGAGCGCGGGGCATGGTGGGGATTGTAGTTCTCAGACTAAGGCCGTCTCTGGTCGTTGAATTGTCCTGGCGGTATCTTCAAACGTAAGAGTTTAGAAGTGACTAAGAAATCAACTTCTCCATCCTTTCTTGATGAGGAAAATGTGACATACAGAGGGGAAGGAATTGCCTAAGGTAACACGGGGGTTAATGACAGAACTGGGATTAGTTCCCAGGGCTGATTCAATATAGCTTCAGTATTACCCATTTATTCCAGGAATTTGGAAATCCATCTGGACATCAGAAGCAACTGAGGAAGCTTGTTAAAATGCAGGTTGTTGGGTCTAACCAAAAAGTAACTGAATCAAAATCTTTTGGGGCCTTGCTTCTACTCAGTACAATCTGTGAGCCAGCAGCATCCGCAAACTCAGGAGCTTGTTAGAAACGCAGAGTCCTAGCTTCAGTTTAGACCTACTGAATCACAACCTGTATTTAAATAAGATCTCCAGGTGATTCGAATAAAGTTTGAGAGGCACAATCCCAGGTGATTCTATGCATAGTAGCGTTTGGGAAACATTGGGCAGTTTTTTCTAGCTTAGGACTTCTGCATTCTGCTTGCACATGGAATTCAATTCAATACTGACCCCTAGGACCCACTCAAGACCAACACATTAGAATTTGTGTTGTTTCATGGAATACTCCACTATGAAGGATGAACAAAATCACTTTTGTCTTTGGAATGCTTTTCTTCGTTTTATCTTTGAAACTAAGTGTGTCAAAATTTTTATTAAAATAAACTTTCTGGCTAGGTCTTTTCTATTACAAAAGAGAGAAAGGTGACTTATTCATTCCTTTTTTAAAACAAGAATATGCCCACTACCTACAATGTGGGCTGTGCTGGGCATTATAAAGGATCCAAAGATATGGGGTGGTCTTGCCTGTCTACGCCATGGAAAAGAGGCACTCCTTCTGTCCCTGAAGGCAAAATGAGGTGGGAAATAGGCAGATTACTATGGGTAAATTGCCCAGAGGCTGTTGAGAATCAATCATAAAGTATATTTTATATTCTCTGGTAAATGAATAGTCCATAAGAAAGCAGGGCAAAAGGGAAGGGAAAAAAGGAATCTCTTTATTGGTTGATTGAAGTAAACATAATCACATGATGTCCTTTGATAATAAAGACGCTGTTCTTTTCCTGAAGTCCTTGGAACATTAAGTACTGTTTGTGTGTGCACTTCAAGAGTTGAGGGTTTTTAAAAATATTGCGTCATCCTTGCTCTCCCAGACTTTGCCTCTCTTTGTCTCAGTTTCCCTACAGTTTTCACTTCCCAGAGTTGAGAGGCTCCAAGGATTAAGCAATAACCACTAAGACAGCATTAGCATCTGTGGAAAGAAATGAAGAGCATCCAAAAGAGAATGAACAAAGGTTATTTATTCCCAACTTGTTATAGCAAGGGAGTCAGCCACCATCCCCTTGCCTTTGGCCGAGACTCAAAGGCAGGCAGAAAAGTGGGGAAACTTTATATTGGGAAAAGGAAAAGGCTTCAGGTGTGCCCTAACTGAAGTTGGTGGCATGGGGAAGCTAGAGGCGGGCTATCAGGAAGCAGGACATCCTATGTGATTGGTTAGAGAGCTTGTCTGGCAGGGGAGAATTAGGGTAGCTGGCAGTTATTGACTAAGTCCTGAAAGTTTTGGATTGATTGCTGCACAGGTGGTGGTTTGGCTTCCTGGGCTGGTAGCTGCAGAGGTTGCGGGTCAGAGTTCTATTGCCGTATATGGTCTGGCCATTGTCCACTTGTATATCTAGTCTCACAGCCTTCCTCATTCCTCCACTGGAAAGGAGGGCCAGGATAACTATTTACAAAGCTGGTGAAGCCATGGGACCTCCCCAGCAGACAGCTGGAAGGGGTGGGTGGTGGATAGAATGAGTCCTGGATGACAGGGTAGAACCGTACAGGGAGGTTTCCCAGAGTAAATTAACTATATGGAAATGGAACCTCTCTGGCTTTCTTCTCGGAGAGGATGAGGGTGTCGCTGTCCTCAATACCATAGCTTGTGAAAGCCAACCAATCCTGCAGTTGCTGGCCCTGAAACTCCAGCTGTTGCTGCTTTATGAGCAGCCCCTGCTTGTCTTCTATCTGCTGCTTCAGGGCCACGATGAAACTGTTGGGGTCAATGGCATAGGCATGGCTCCCACCATCTGGATTCTTCACAAAGACCTGGATTTCGGGGAAGACGGTCTCCAGCAGACAGATGGGAGTGTCCAGGAAGATCCCGAAATCAGCCAGGCAGTTGTGGCTGCTGAGGAGTTGCCGTTCACTGCCGGGTGTCTGGAAGGACAGACGCTGCAGGCCCAAGGAGCCCCGGCTCAGTCGGATCTTCTCTTTAACCTTTCTTATGGGCTCATAAGGGTTCACTACAAGGATCAAACTTGGGTAGCCCCACTGTTCCACTGTCACCCAGATGTCTCGTGCACTCTGCAAGGGAGAGGAGAAGAGGGGTTAAGTTTGCACTCTTCTGTCTCACATGCAAAAGTTCCCTTCATCTGTCCTCATCTTTCAACATCACCACCAGCAGAAGCAAACGTTTAGGGAGTGTCAACCAATTTCCAGGCCCTGTGCCCAGTGTCTTTTATACACTTCTTAATGCATTTTATTTTGCCAGCAGCCCTACAAGGTTGATTCTCCTTATTATCCCATTTTACAGATGAGGAAACCGTGGTGGAGCAGGGTTCAGTGATTTACTGAACACAACAGAGGTAGTAAGGAGCAGAGCAGGTATTTGAACTGCCGTCAGTCAGACTCCAACATCTGTCCTTCAGTATCAGAGGCTGCACTCAAGGGCCCAAGAGTCCCAGGTGGCTGAGGAATGTAACTGGAATGTGCTGGGGAGGGCCAACCCTCTAGCTGATCCTTTCAAGAAGGGATACATAGAGGCCCAGCATTGCCAAGTCTTCTGATTTTTCAAGATAAAAATATTTGCATGATGTTTTTATATTCAGAAAGCATTCAGAGGCATATGCTTTCTAGCCCCTCTGTGAGCCTCATGTGGTTGGTGGGTTCCCAGTTTGTAATCTCTGCACTTGATTAGAGAGCCTCTGCTTCGACTTCCGACTTCTGGCACACACCTCCCGTCCTTTACCCCTAGCTTCCCACCCAGACCCTCTATGTGGATGGAGTGCTGTCTGTTCTGAGTGTCTGTATCCCTCCCTGGCTTTTAAGGCCCACGTCAAGCCCTGTCTGCTTCAAGGAATCTTTTCCGGTGACTTTAGAGATAATTATTTTCCATTTTCAAAGCCCCACAAAGACCTTGGAGTGAATCCTGCTGCCTCTTAGCAGTGTGACCTTGATTAATTAACTTAATCTCTCTGAGCCTCAGTTTCCTCATCTGTAAAATGATGATAATGATAAAGATGATAATAATAATAATAATAATAGTACTTGAACTTTCTACTTTACACAATTGTCCCTGGATAAGTGCTTTGCCAATTGTAAAGTACAATGTGCATAAAATAGATTATTATGACCCTTGCCTGTACTGTAGGTTTGGCATCCCATTATATCATCTATTATTTAGCATTTTTTGTTCCCTGAGTATCTTCTCTGGAAATTCTTTCTTGCAGTTTTACGCAAGTTTATTTCAGGGATTTGCTTCCTAACAGAATATGGTGGGTTTCTTGAGGGTAGGGGCCGTGTCTTATTTCTGTTGCCCCCTTGCCCCCCCACGCCCTGCCTGCCAAGCCTAGTGCTGGCACAAAACAGCTGATGGAATTGACTTGCCTGGGCTCAGCTCACGCAAAGAATGATCGGGAGCATGGAACTGATGCTCTGGTCGGTTATGGGAAGAAGAAAGAAAAGCAGAACAAAAATTTGAAGGTAAGGAATCGGAGGCTCCGACTGTTGAATAATTTCCCCACAGAGTTGGTGGGTGGTGCAGCCAGGCCTCAAACTGTCTGACTCGAATCCCCTGTTGGCTCCACTGATGCAGAAATAAATAAGTTAACACTGTGCAGTTCTCTCATTCTGGGCTTCAAGCCCCTGGCAGCCCGCGTGAGAGGAGCCATTACCTTTACATTCCAGCTGGGGACTGGGTTCTCCTGGTCGTAGCAACAGTCCTGTTTTAGGCACTGGCTGGCCCTCTGAGCGACTATGTCCCATCTGTATCCTTCTGCCACGTTGTGGGTTGGATCAGCTGGATCCAGGATGATGGGCCTGCAACACAGAGAGTGGCTGCTCAGGCTCTTTCTGATTTGGAGGCCTGCAAGTCAGAAAGAAGCCTTCTTGTCCATCATCTCTTCAAGCCCCTGAGCATCTGCTATACCCAGAACCCCGGGCCATCAGTCCAGGAGGGCCCAGAAACATTGCTGGAGAGTAACAGGATAGAGACTATTAGATTTGCAAGAACTCCTCTTGGGGAGAGTTCTCTAGGTGTTTGTAAGAAGTTTTGATGGTGTGTGTGTGTGTGTGTGTGTGTGTGTGTGTGTGTGTGTGTAGGGGTGAGACGCCAAAAGGCATGCTGAAGCAATAACAGATGCCCACTCAGGCATCTTAAGTCTGATCTACCTTGGGCTGGATACTGGAGGCCCTTTGCATGTATTTTCTCAGACCCTTACAACAGTCCTGCATTGTTGGTGCCAGTTACTCCTGTTTTACGGAGGAGAAACAGAGGCTCACAGAAGTGAGAAAAAGGCAGAGCTGGGATTCAACTTGGGTCTCCATGATTCTTTCCACTTTCCCATGTTGTCACTAAGAAGCACTGAAATGGCCTTCAGCGGGTAAGAGGGTAACAGTAGGGTTGAGTAGTGGCTGGAGAAACAAGGAAAGACTCCTAGCTGCTAAGGCCCCTGCCAATTTTGAAAGGTGGGCATACTGTTAACTGTGTCAGCATGAGACTTCGGTGCAGCCATACTACTTAATAAAGCCCTCCCTTAAAACTCTATACCTCCTTTCCCTCCATTCTCTTTCTTTTCTCTCTGAGATGTGGTTGGCAAGCAGGGACCCAGTACCTCTGTCTTTTGAACTCTTTTCTGACAAAATTCTCGATGATTGGGTTCTGGAACGTGTAGTTCTTGGTCCAGTAGATACAGAGAAACTCATACTCCTTGAGCAGTTCCATCACAGTGGTGAGGCCTTCGTCCAAATTGAAATTCTCATCCCCGTGAGTACCCATTTCCCAGGCGTAAATGGTCAGTAGCTCGAGGGTGTAGAGAGGGGGCAGCATAGCCTTGCGGCACTTGGCTTTCACATACTGTTGAGAGAGATGGAAAAAGAAAGAGACCCCAAGATTCTGCATCAGGATGGCACCGGACCCGAAACTGGAAAATCCAAGTTCTCATGTCAGCAATGTTACCAACTGGCTGTGTAACCTTGGCCAAGTCAGTTTCCCTCTCTGGCCCTAAGTGGGTTTCCCCATTTTAGAATCAAGGGGATAGGTTAGTACAGTGGGTTTCAAACTGTGCTGGACATAACTCCTGGAATGGAGTTATGAAGAGGTGTCCCAAGGAGTGAGCAGGTTGAGCTCTGCCACCAGGATCCCAGCCTACAGCCTAAGCAGCTCCATTTTAACCCAATTTAATGTATTTGGCTTCTGAAAAGTTTCCTTTAAAGAAAAGGCTTCTTAGCTAAAGGGGGGGGGGAAGAAAAAAAGAAAGGATGTGGGCTGGGGGAATTACAGAACTAGGAAATAGTTGAGATTCTGTGGTGAACACTTGGGGTTGCCTCTCTAGCAGGCCTTTTTTTCCTTCTCTATTGTATAGAGGCCATACTGTTTAGATGGGATTGACCCCACTCTCAACTCCAAGGTGGGTCCTGACTGGACAGGGTCATCCCTGTAAACCCATTCCTCTTGCCAAGTGATTAGTTCAAGAGAAGCCTTGTGATCTAAGTTCGCTCAATTTGAGTAAAGCCTAGTTCTTTCGTTCAGTGATTGAAAGAAGAGAAACCCTCTCGTGTGTGGATGTGAGGACAGGAAGAATTGTGGTCATTTTGCCATTGTGAGGGAAACCAGACTGAGGACCAAGATGACAGATAGAGGAAACTGAAGCTGAGAGTATTACAGAGAAACAGAGCTGGAACCCTCACCAAACAGTATTTGACACTTGCCTTCCCCCCGTTATGGTTTCACACATGAGCTGATAATTCTCTTTATTGTCTAAACCAGTTTGACTTGCTTTTCCTGTTTTTCTGTTACTGGCAAAAGCAAGCATCTTAACTGATACCACTCACCTCCTGTCTTAAGAACCTCTCTAATATTCAGCTAGAAAGTGAAAAATTTTTGTCAAACATCCAGCTATTTGGTCTGTGGAAGCAAAATCCACATCTTTTCCTGTGGCTATTAGAAATAAGTATTATATCACACCCCAGAAAGATGGGGAACGCTCACTTTGACCTTGAAACAAACAAACAAAAACAGGATCATCTTATCTAGTTCTAGTCTCCGAAATAAATAAAACTTGAGACTTTCCTATAAGTTACTGACTTACAAACAAAAACAACTTTATCATTGACTTTTAAAAACATTTTTAATTGAATTCAAATTTACTCATAAACGAATGAATTTGTTTTTATAACGTTTTGTGAGTTCACGCTTACCATTCCAGACCAAATCTTAACTAATAAAATTATTATTTTGTTAAGAATTTAAACTCATAACAATACAATTTATTTTCTCCTATACTAGTGAGATTTCGGTGGGATTCTTAAAACTTATTGATGATGAGATGTAAGCCTTATAGATCCTTCATTTCTTTTAGGATCTTCAATAGACTATTTAAAGGTAACATAAATAAATCAGAAGAAAAGATCCGTTCCCTCCCTCGGCTGACGTTCAGGATGCTGATTTCTTCATGTTTAGGATATCTCTGACACTTCTAATGTTGCTCTCTGAGATATGCTGTGATCTTTCTAGATAAGCATGTGAGAAAACTGCTGTTTTCCAACCATGAACAGAGACTAAGTATCAACCTAGTAATCTTGGTAATGGTGTTTCCTTTGCATACCCATTATGTTTGTCATCAGAGTAAGCCTTTTCTTCTGCAGTCTGATTCTCTTGCAGCTTCTCTGCAAGTTCGTATTTAATACATGATTTTTGTCTCTAAGTTTATTTTTACAGTTGGAGGTCCCACTGACGTTCTCTAGAGGGACTTATTTCCCAAGTTGACTAAATTCATGGGGTTTACTACTGTGATTAAAAATAAGCACACCATAAAATCTACCCATCAGTGACCTCCTAATCTTACAGGGCTGTTTTCCAGGAGTCACATAATACACACACAGACAAATTTTTGAGTGATTTGAATTCGTAATGGCATGCAAGACTGCAATAGTAAACAGCCCTGCACCTCCTGGGCTGTTTACACTGGGACGCCCTTTCTTTTCAACTCCAAGGGTGAATCATGTGTGGCGACTGCTTTTACTCTTGCTGGTGTTTCTCTCCTCCCTCCCCAACTCTACCCTGTTTCTATTTCTGATTCTGGATTAAGTCTGAATTTTGGCCAAATCTGATTTTGGTTCTTGTTCTTATTTGTATAGGGCCACTTATGTCCCCATTGGTGACAATGCTCTGTGAATCTGGTTTTATGGTTTGACCATCCGGTGGTCTCCATTGAGAGATGGATGATAGGAATTTATTTTCTGCTGGGTGGCAGTCAATGGGTGATTGTATTTTGTGTTTTTCTCTTTCTCTTTTGGTCTGTTGGTCTTTTTGTTATTGTATTTTAAGGAGGGTGCAGCTCACAGTGGCCCATGCAGGGATCGAACCGGCAACCTTGGTGTTATTAGCACCACTCTCGAACCAACTGAGCTAACCAGCCACCCCAGGTCTGTTTCTCTTGAGAATTCTGATATCTCCTGGGAGCCTCACTAATGCTGTCTTGCATGCCATAATGAATTTAAGTTACTCAAAAATTTGTCTGTGTGTGTGTATGTGACTCCTGGAAAACAGCCTTATAAAATTAGGAGCTCGCTGATGGGTAGATTTTATTCTGTGTTTATTTTTGACCAGTAATTAAAGTAGTAAAACCAATACCGTTAGTTCTTTTTGTCTTTATGTATATAAAGAAAGAAAGAATGATCTGATTATAATATAATCTATCTGTGGGCAGATCCCTTTCTCCCACTCCACTATAGGAAATTTATAGAATGTAATTGGGAATAAATTCAGGGATAAAGGCTCATATCCTCACCAAAGGGACTGAATCTGAATTTCATCAGACTCTTTTATTCCAGAAGTAGATGACATGACTTCATAAAAACAGATTGCTTAACCAAAGATCAATAGAACAAAAATTAATTACCCAGGTTAATATGCTATTTTTGATGGATATGTAAGAAAATAACCCTTTCTTTTTTCTTAATTTATCTCCTGTCCTCAATATAGGGCCATACTTGTGCAAATTAAGATTAAACATTCTTTGAATGACATATTATTCCAACTAACACCTCAGAATAAAAAATTCCTATAAAAATTCCTGCTATAGATTGCAAAGTAACAATTCCTCAGAAAAACAAAGATAATTGTTCTGTAAAATAATTGGCCCTGCTTACAAAACTATTTGAGATGATGGTTAAATATTCACAAAGTAATTTTATTAAGTTCCTTTTTATGACTATAAAGTATTTACATAATAAGTTCAATACAAATATGTCCTCCTTCCTACTAGGATAGAATTAGATAAATCAATTTACCAGTAATTCAATAATAAAAAATTCAAATTTATAAATAAATTTGTATTCATGCCAGAAATCTCATCCAATTAGGTATGCTAATCAATTCCACTATTAAGAATCAAGGACAAAAGAAGACAGACAGAAAATACAGCTATTGTATGATTCTACTTACATGAGGGAGCTAGACTAGGTACACTCATAGAGACAGGAAGTAGAAATGGTGGTTGCCAGGGGCTGGGGAGAGGGTAGAATGCGGACTTACTGTTTAACCGGTGCAGAGTTTCTGTTTGGGATGATGAAAAAGTTCAGGAAATAAATAGTGATGGTGTTTACACAACATTGTGAATGTAATGAATGCCACTGAATTGTACCCTTAAAATGGCAACAACAACAAAAAATCCCTCAAAACAAACAAAAAACTTATGTCAAAAGCTCAACACTGGGGAATATCCCATCTTGTTCCCAGAACTGCATTGAAATACTTGAAAATATAAAAAAGTAAACATCAGTTTACTGGCAAAAAAAAATCAAGGACTGATCTTCACAGGTGGAAATCATGCTTATAAAGTCCCTCCTGATACTGACCTGATCCTGCGGTAAGGCTGAGGAAAGCCAGCATTACAGACAATAACAATAACACTTTTTTGGCAGGCCATGAGTAAGCATGAACAACCTCGGACCTCTCTGAGTTCAGTGACAGCCTCACAGTTAAGATTGGACAGACCAGCCCCTTCCACCATGTGAGGACACAGAGAAAAGTCGGCAATCTGTAATGTAGAAAAGGGCCTTCACCAGAATTCAACCCGGTTGGCACCCTGATGTTGGGCTTCCAGCCTCCAAAGGGGTGAGAAAGAAATTTTTGTTGTTTATTAAAAAAAAAAAAAAAAAAAAGATTGGGCAGATAAATGCTCCCTTCGGCAGCACATATACTAAAATGGAACAATATAGGGATTAGCATGGCCTCTGCGCAAGGATGACACGCACATCTGTGAAGCGTTCCATATTTTTATATAATTGTCTAGTACAGCATAGGGAATATAGTTAATACTATTCTATTAACTCTCTACAGTGTCAGATGGGTAATAGACTTATTGGGGTTATTACTTTGTGAGGTATCTCACTTTGTCTAATCACTTTGTTGTTTTATACACCTGAAACTAATAAAAAATAGAAAAAAAAGATTGGACAGATGAAACCTGGAGAAGTTAAGTGACATGTTCCTGTGATGAGAAAAATAATTTTGGTTTTTCTCAGTTTTTTGAAACTCTTGGAAAACAACTTGTTTTTCTGAGTTGCTGCCTCAGCATTTTATAGTATAACCCTGCTTACACCCAGAGTCTGGGCTTTGAGATAGAACTTGAGTTTAGGATTCCCGCCATAAGTTCCTGCTTTGCTTTTCCCAGGGCATCTTTCAAAATAAGGTAAGCTTGGGAATAGTCAGTGACCTCTACCCCAACCACCTTGTAAGTAATCAGTGCTTGCTACCCTGTTAGCTCTTGACCTGAGACGTGACCTGGGATGAAGGAAAAGCCCTTCCCCTGGGCTCATTGTGCCCCCTTGCTTCTGGGATCTGTAGGTAATAAATCTGGTGACTACTTCCTTTGTGTGGTTATATTGAAACTGTGCCTGACCCAACAGTGTGTTTCCCTTCCCCAAAGTGGAAGCTCAGATGCTGAAAGAGCTACAACTTGCAGACCCCAGGTGGTGGCTTGTTCCCCCTCATTCAACAGGTCATAATCTGCATATTTTAAATTCAGTATACCAGTTCTGGCTTCTCAACGTGCTTCTTTGGTCCCTGATGCCGGTACATGAACTAGTAAGAACAATAAAATACTACTGAGCCATGAAAGTCAATGATGACACCAGGGACTTGACAAAAAACTCCAGACAAAGACGAACTATTAATTAACCTTTTTAGCATCTCGGGACTCTGGTTTTGTTCACCATACAATATGAGCTCTTTATGTATCATTGTTCTCTTATGTATTGAGCAACACATCTTGTAACACTTATCTAAATAAACCTTGTCCAATAAAAGAAAACATTACATTAATAATACCGAATCAGAACACTGTTTTATAAAACTATATGTAGTGTTAGGAGCAGAGGCTTGAACAAAAGGGAGAGCTATCGAAGGAAAGTTGATATATTATCCCGTGGACATTACAAATAAACATGCATATCGTACTTGTATGCAGGAAGAAAATACTTGGCAGCTTAAAACAAACAAACAAACAAATAAAGCAAACGGGACACCCTGCTGAGTTCCAGTTCTTCAAACCCACAAAACCTTGGATCGTTTCCTGTAAATGACTTATCAACAAAAACAATTTTATTCTTGGCTTTGGCAGTGCTAATGTCTGAAGATATATCACAACTTTGGTTGGTGTGATAATCATGTAAGAAATTTGCTGTTTTCCCACCATGAACAGACTAACTGCAAACTTACTAACCTTGGTAATTTTCTGATTTTTATCTTTCAATACATTTATTCCTTTTTAACTGAGTCCTTCTGAAATCTGACTCTCTACTGTTTTTTAAAATAAGAAAGCATATTTTAATTTTTCTAACTTTGTGTTTGTTTCTGAGTCCTCCTTTTTATAAATTTAGATAACTCTGTTCATCTGGATTTTTAAAATATAAACCTTATATAAATTTTTATTTAAAAACTACAAAGTAAGTAATACAGAATATACACTTCATTCTGAAAAATCTCTCCAGGAATAAATATATATACGTCCTGACTTGTATCTTAAAGAGATATACTAATTTCCCTTAACATTCTTTTCCTTTTTCGATTACAGTGGACATTCAACATTATATTAGTTCCAGGTGTCCTTTTGATATTTTGAAATACACATGGTCCCATGCAGACATCACATGTGAACTCTAAAAAGTAGCTGCTTTGATTATATTCACTCATTAGTGATTGTGATATTGAGGAACTCAATCATTTGGAGGGGAAATTGGTGCAGGATAGAAATAAACGAATCTTTCCATTTGTTAGTCCTTAACCAGCTGAGATTAACGTGCAGAGATCCCAGTGAAGTTGACATTAACCAGTACTGGACTGTAACTGGAGCATCACAAACACTTGTTTATTGAAATACTGTACGGTCCTTATTTTTCTCCTCCTCCTGCTCATCTCCACCCCATCCCCATCTTTTTCACTCTTTCTCTTTACAGTTCAAAAGACTAGCACTCTTTCTGCCCCCACTTCCATTTTTCCTTGAGGCAGTTTCCTGAAGTGACAAATCTAGCTCCTGCCTTTTGTTCCCCTTCCTGCACCATCTCCCCCTGCTGCCCCCATCCCGGCAGCCCCCTCACCTGCTGGTACCAGTGTTTTACCAGCCGCAGAAGGCTTTTCAGTTTGGTTGGCCGATGTTTCACAAAATTTCTCTGCAGCTCGCAGAAGGATGGAGAGAAATTTCCAGGGTAACCGCAGGCCTCAATCAGATTTTCATAGACCTCAGGGTGTGGCTGAGAGCTGGTAACCAAAGACCCTGGGGTGAGAGGAAGCAAAGAGGGGGGGGAGGGATGTGTGATTTAGGAGGTTCCAGGTTGCTAAGTGGCCTGTGCCTGAGAGCCTGCTAATTCACTGGACTATAATGCCATGGAAACCAGAGACCTCATAGCCTAAGAGAATAAAGGTTTAACTTAGTTGATTGTCCTCTGGAGAAACAAAAGTGGGTTTTTGAAATCCTCAGTCTACTCAGGGACTGTTGTCTTCATCTCCAACACTCACCCTTAATGTCTGTTTGGATCTCACTTGCAGCCATTTATTTGAACCTCCCATCACTGTAAGGGAGACCCAGTTCCAGATAAGAGAGCTGGGCTCTGAGAGTGCATTTGCTGAAAGGTGCACTGCTCTGGCACACGAATGTATCACGAATGCATCCCACCCAGGTGATTTGAATGCTCCTTCCTTTTTCTGTCTCACTCCCCTATTCCCTACCAGCTTTTCCTGGGACTGCTTGTTCTCAAACCCTTGTCTCAGGGTCTGCTTCTGTAAAAGCCCCAGAAATGACATCCCACCTCCCCCCCCCACTACCTGCACCTGTAGTAAGTGCTACAGAAGCACCTGAGGTTACTCTTCTAAATCCTTCCCCTCAATGGGTCTCGCCTCCTCTTGCAATCATATACAGTGGTACCTCGGTTTTTGAACATCTCCGTTGACGAACATTTTGGTTTATGAACACTGTAAACCCGGAAGTAAATGCTTCGGTTTTCGAACATGACTCAGAAATCGAACATGTCACACGGTTTCCACTGAGTGCAAGCTCCTGAGGCCTAGCTGTCAGCTGTTTTCGAACGTTTTAGAACTCATGGATCACGTTCGAAAACCAAGGTACCACTGTGTTTATCGGCGTGATTCTTGAGCAACCTGTTTCCCAGGTTGAGCCCTGTGACA
Source organism: Rhinolophus sinicus (assembly GCF_036562045.2). NCBI lineage: Eukaryota > Metazoa > Chordata > Mammalia > Chiroptera > Rhinolophidae > Rhinolophus > Rhinolophus sinicus. The sequence continues at coordinate 26,118,786 of NC_133765.1, read as the reverse complement.
GCCAGAGTTGGGTCAGTCCCCTGCACCACGCACTATGGTTGTCCAGCCCTCAGCACCAGACATGGGTTGAATAGACGAAAGCAGGTGTCTGCATGTGGCCACACCCGAAAGGGGAGGCAGTTACAAGTCTCTCGGGAAGAGCAGGTGTGTGAATGGGTAGGTAACCTCTCCTCTTACCCAGCGCCCTGTAGGCAGGCACGATGGTGACAGTGATGGGCTCCGCAGTGTCCTTGGTGTGGATGGTGAAGACGAGCGCATCGGGGATTCCCTGGACCAGCCCCAGGACCTCGAGCCCCAGGGCTAACAGGTCCTGGCAAAGCCACAGCCGTTTCCGTATCAGTCTCAGAGCAGTTTGGTGGTGCTTGGCCTCCTCCTGGAAGCTGTGGAAACAGCTTAGGAACACCACCAGCTCCACCTCCGTGTTACTCCTGATCACTGTGCCATTCCCGAAGGAGCCCACCTGCGGAACACAGAGTCCTGTCACCCTGAGGCCACTGCCGGTGCCAGGCAATCCCCGAGGTTTTCACAATCTTAATGCTCTCCACAACCCTGACGGATGGGGGAATAGTACCAGTACCCTCTCTTCACAGGCGAGAAAACTGAGATGTCAGAGAGGATAAGACACTCGCCCAGGCTCGCACTGTATGCACCCTGACTCCAGAGCCCAAGCTTCTCATTTGCTGCACTGCATCGCTCTGAGACTCTGTCTTCTCATCTGCAGTTATGGCTCTTCCAAGGGAATACAAATGCCTACTTCACATGGTTGTTTGAGGATTCTGGGGGGTGGGTCTGAATAAACTTATGACAATAAAAAAGGGGAGAGGGTGCAGGATTGCCTGGTGGATAAGAGCCTTTGGCTGTGGAATGGGGCAGCCTGACTTTGACCTCGATTCTTGCTCTTGTTTTTCAGCTGTGCGGTCATTCTGAACCCTAAGTGGGTAAAATGAGATAAATGATGGAACATGAGTCATTGGGTTACTGGGAGGATTAGGTGAGAGAATGTATGCCCAAAGCTCACTGTGGTGCCTAGCACACAGGAAATCAGCAGTATGTTTCCCTTCTTCATCTTTGTCTGTTGGCTCACAACTTTCTTTCTGAGGCTGGGGATTCAGTTGCCCCATCTGAACTGAAGTTGCTGGATGATGTTGAAGGGATCTTTTTGATGTCCTGAGAGTCTGGGCTTGCTCTCCCGCCTCTGGAGAGGTAGCCCTACAATTCTAGCCCTACAATTGTACACAAAAGCCCTACAATTCTCTGGCCTTCTTTCTTTCTCACTCCAGCTCCAGAGGTGGAATTGCTAGGGATGAACAGACCGCAGGTCAGCTACCTCTCCTGGTGGGTGAATCACTGCATGCTGATTATAATCCAGTGGTCGTAGGTTGAGCACTCACTGTGTCTGGCACTCCTGAAAGTCCTTTACTCATAGAAGATCTTCTCATCCTCACACCCAATGATTGAGGGAGGTACTCGTATTATTATCCCTAATGCACAGATGAGAAAACTGAGGCAGTGGGGGTTTAATCAACTTGCCATGGACTCTTAGCCAGGAGTCATAGTCATAGTCAATTAAGGAGTCAGATCACAGGGTGTGGTTCTCTCACCTCTTTCCTCCTCATGACCCAAGTCTATAAGTGAGGCCCTGCTTCCGAGGAGGAGTCTGCCATCTTTTTCACCCTTACATTTTCCATTCTCTTTCTCTACTTGCCTTCAGACTCAGTGTTTCTGCCTGGTGTGAGAGGGTTAGGGATGGCTACCTGTGTGTGGATAAAAGGCACATCCCTCTGAAGGCCTTTCCTAGTGGTAAGACCCAGACAGGGAGGAAAGAACGTTCTAGAATAGGTTTCATGACTTGCTTCAGCTTGAACCTATTTCAACTGAAATCATTCGAAGACAAGCATTCACTCATGTAGACCAGCCCAGCTCACCAGATTTTCAGGGTGGGGGGAGGGGTCACAGGCTGAATAAAGTATTACTTTATCCTCTTTTGGGCATCTCTATTATTTCATGGTTTTAAGGGCTGAAGGGGATATGGTTTGTGGGCAGAATTTGAAGACTGGGTAAATGTCATTTCCTGCTGTCAAAACTCATTCTGGGGCCGGCCCAGTGGCTCAGGCGGTTAGAGCTCCATGCTCCTAACTCCGAAGGCTGCCGGTTCGATTCCCACATGGGCCAGTGGGCTCTCAACCACAAGGTTGCCGGTTCGATTCCTTGAGTCCCGCAAGGGTTGGTGGGCTGTGCTCCCTGCCACTATAAATGGCAACTGGACCTGGAGCTGAGCTGCGCCCTCCACAACTAAGATTGAAGGACAACAGCTTGACTTGGAAAAAAGGCCTAGAAGTACACACTGTTCCCCAATAAAGTCCTGTTCCCCTTCCCCAAAAAATCTTAAAACAAAACAAACAAACAAAAAAACTCATTCTGTTTGTAGCATCCTCCTGTCCCCAGAGTTGTCAGGGGTGTGGTCTGGGAGGGCCTGCCTGACTCAGACTGGCATCTCAGACCAAGAAGATAGGTCGGGCAAGAATTTATAATGACACTTTCAGTGGGTTTTTTGGTTTTTTGATGTGCTAATCATTTAGCTTGCTTTCACATTTGTTTGATGAGGGAGAGATGATGGTGATAATGATGCCTCCATTACACATGAGAAGACCGAAGGTTTGAGAGATAACATGGTAAACCTACAGTCACACAGCCAGGAAGGGAAGAAGCCAAGAATCAACCCTGGGTCTACCTGATGTCAGAATGTGCGGTTTCTCACTTCTAAATCGTATGGCCTCAGACTCCGGTGTTGGACGTGGGTATAAAGAAGGGATGTGGTTCTGAGGTTTGTAAATCCTTCCCTGAGGTGGCTGCCCCTGGAGAGAGAACCAGAGAGCCCTGGGCCATGGGTCAGAATCAGGAGGTCTTAATTCTAGTCATGCCTTTGTCACCAGCTTGCTGTATGAACTTGGGACACCCCTCTGTGTCTCAGTGTTCTTATTGTTTAAACAAGGGATTGACTGAAATTGTTGACCTCTCCATGGCTGCTTTTGTTTTGACCCTCTTGAATTTTGATCTTAGCTATGATAGGAGGTGACATGAGGCAGCTGTAGGAAGGACTTGGGGGGAAAAAATCTTACTGGGACAGCCTGAAGTCCTGGCTGTGGAGTCAGATAAGACCCTGGTTCAAATTTCAGCTCTACCATTAGCTGTGGGACTTTGGGCCAACCACCTCACCTTTCTGAGCTTTCATGAAAAAAAAAATTTTATTAATAAAAATTTAAAACATAGAAACAGGAAGAGAATACAATGAATATACATATATCCAGCCAGTTAGATTCAACAAGTCTAAATGCCTCACTGCATTATCTTCATCTAAACCACATTAAAGTAAATTGCAGACACCAAGAAACTTTGTCCCCAAATACTTTAGCATTTGCATCCATCGAAAGAGAACATTTCTTCTCATAACCACGACACTATTACACCTCACAAAATCAACAGTGATTCCCTTATATTATCTAATATCCAGGTCATATTAAAATTTCCTCAATTGTCTCTAAACTATATTTTATGGATGGTCTATTCACACCGGGATCCAGTCAAAGACCTTGCATTACATTTGGTTGTTACGAATCTTAAGTCCCTGAGTCTCCATTTTACTCATCCATAAACTGGGAAAGGAATAATTCTTAACTCACAGGGTACACAAATTAGAGATAATATATGTTACCCTTAACATAGGCTAGTGCACCCCCCAAAAAGTGAACTATTATTGGCTTCCTTACTGGATTGTTCTGCTCAAGGCAGCAGTGTGGTGGGGTACAGGGAGCCAAGGTGGGGTGTCCTGAGACGTGAGCAGCATAGACTAGGGATAACAAGGCAAGTGGTCCCCAGCATCATCAGGGATGAGGAACTTCCTGCTGGGTTTCCCCGGCCCTGGCCTGAGGATGGAGGGGCCATCAGTCTCACCTTGACCACCTTCAGCACCCGCACATCCTGGTTAAGGCCATGCTCCCCTTGGAAGGTCTCTTCCCTCAGAAACTGTTCCACAGTTCGCACCGCCTCCAGCACCTCTTCTTTCCATTCTCGGCTGGGTTGCAGGTACTGAGCCACAAAGGAATTCAGCCTGGAGGCAGAGGTGCCATACAGGTCTGGGGTCAGTGCCATCTCTGTCCTGAGAGTACCACTGCTAGGCAGATATATAGCCACACCTCTACCCAGCTCCTGGCATACACTCCCTTCTTTAAGGGGGCTCGTCCTCAGCTGACCTCCAGCACCTTGTGGAATAAAGGCCCACAGTGGAGATGAAACCAGGGGTGACTGAAATGATCTGGGGTTCCCCTCTTAGAGACCCCTCGCTGCGGCAGGGACACAGAGGGACATTCAGACGTGGCTGGAAGATCCCGGGCCACCTTAACAGGCTTGGCTGTCAGCCAACCTTTCTACTCTTGGTTTCGATTCTCAATCTTTTGAGTTTCCCTTTTATGACGTTTGGAAACTGAAATTGGCTTGAGTTTGACCCTAGAGGAGGCAACGCTCCCAGCAGGTCAGAGTTGGATGGTATTTATCAATCCAGTCACCCGACCTGCCATATGGAACTGAGGTTCAGAAAGAAAAAGGACTTGTTCACGGTTGAGGTGAGCATTGGGAACTCCAGAGGCTGACAGAACTCTAAGTTCCAGTTGGCCCTTTACCAGACTCTAACCTCTCTGACCCTCCCATAACGTATCCATAAAATGGGTCTAACGATAACACTCTACCCCATAGGTTGTCATGCGAATTAAACATGAAAACATCGAGCAGGGAAAGCACTTAGAAAATGCAGGTATTATTCATTTTCTAAATATCTATTGAGTGTCTTCTAGATGCCAGATATTGTGCTAAGGAGACAAAATGAGACAGGGCTCCTGCCCCAAGGGGCTCTCTGAGCAGTGGGGGAGGCAGACAAGAGAGACTGAGAGTGATGTGTGCCAAGTAGACAAAAGGGCATGGACACCTGGTGAAATCCAGGCAGAAGAGTTTCTTTTGGGTTACCTGTTGTGTCAGTGCACACCTGCTTGAGATGAATCTCAAGACTCGGGATGTGGCCAGGAGCAGAAAGAGGGCACAACATGGGTAAAAGCTGAGAAGTGTGACTCATCCAGATGTGTGCCATGACTCCAATGTTAAATATGCCTCAGCATGGAGGGTAAGGAGGGGAGAGGTGAGAGATGTGCCTGGGCAGGCGGGCAGGAGTTGAATCTTTGAGTGCCATTCATTCATTCATTCATTCATTCAACAAACATTTTTTGAGTATCTACTATGTGCCAGTTAGGTTGAGGATACAGCAGTGAACAGGCAAAATTCCCTGCCTGCAGAGGGCTTACATTCTGATAGTGGAGACAGACAATCAGCAGGATAAATCAAATTATAGTAAATAACATGGTGATAAATGCTAAGTAGAAAAATAAAGCAGGGAAAGAGGTTAAAAGGTTGTGTGTGTGTGTGTGTGTGTGTGTGTGTAAGTGTTCAGTCTTAAATAAGGTGGGTAGAGAAGGCCTAGAAAGGAGACATTTGTACCAAGGCATGAAGGAGGTGAAGCGTGAGCCATGTACATGTCAGAGGGAAGAGGGCCCTTCTTGGCAGAAGGAACCAGAGGTCCCATGGCCGCAATATGCCTGGTGGGTGTGCAGAACAGCTGTGTGACTGGAATGAATGATTGAGAGGAGTAGGAGGGGTTGAGGTTTGAGTGGTAAAGAGTGGGGAGAAAATGGCGTAGGATTTTGAAGACTCCTGAGACTCTGACGTTGACTCTGAATGAAACAGAGAGCCATCGGGGAGTTCCAAGCCAAGGAGAGACATGGTCTGACTTTCGGTTTCACAGAATCCCACTAGCTGCTGGGGGAAGTTTAGATTAAAAGCAGAGGGTGGGTGTGGAGGTGAGAAGAGAAGCGGGAGTTCAGTTAAGGAGCAGCAGTCCAGACAGCAGATCATGGCGGCTTGGATCAGGGCGGTAGCTGTGAAGGTAGGGAGAAGCAGTACGATTTAATGTTTGTATTGTGGAAAGTTTCAAACATAATTAAGGTGGAATCATCAGAAGACCCTCCAGAGGCCATCACCCAGCTTCAACATTGATCAACATGTAGACAATCTCGTTTCAATTATACCCCCATCCACATCTCCTGTCTTGTATTATTTGGAAGTGAGTCCTAGACATCATAGCATTTCACTGGGTATATTTTGACTCTAAAGCTGGCAGGGCTTGCTAATGGATAGAGGCTAATGTGAGAGAAAGATCAGAGTTAAGGACCACTTCAAGGCCTTAGGTCTTAGCAACTGGAAATATGGAATTGTCCTGAACTTAGATGGGCAAGACCGGTGAAGACTGCAGTGTAGGCCTGCAGATCAGGAGCTCCGTTTTGGAACTGAAGTTTGAGGTGTCTATTAGACAGCCACATGGAATAAGGAGTTGGGTATATGAGTCTGGATTTCAGAGAAGAAGTCTGGGCTTGAGATACAAATTTGGGAACCCCCAGCCTAGAGATATTTAAAGCCACAAGACTGGATGGGGTGACCAAGGGAGTGAGTGTAGAGCAAGAAGAGGAAAGGACCAAAGAATGAGCCCTGAAGCACTTAACAGTATGAAGAGGTTGGGGGCGTTGTGAGAATCCAGCAAAGAAGAATGAGAAGGAATAGCTTGGGAGGTGGAAGAAAAATCAAGAGTGGTGTTTTGGAAGTCAAGTGGAGACATCATTTTACAAAGTGACACACTAGGTCACTGGAGGAATCTGCTCTGGCTTTGTCCTGAGGGCAGTGGCAAATCAGGGGAGGGACCAGCGGTGAAGTTAGCATTCTGGAAAGATTGGTCTGGCTGCTTCCGTTGGGAGGATGGATTACAGGAGGCAACAGTAGATGCAGGGAGATGTGTCAGGACACTGTGCAGTGGTCCAGGTGACAGGTAATGGTAGCCTGGATTTGGCTGGAAGCAGTGGAGGTGGAGAGAAAGGGCTGGATGCTAGGTCTATTTTGGAGGAAGGGTAGAGCTAGGACTCGGTGACTACAGGAAGGAGGTGAGGGACAGGGCGAAGATAGGGATGGCTCTCTGGCTTGGGTCCTTGAGTAACTGGTGGAGGGCACTATTAACAAAGAGAGGAAGATGGAAGGAGAAATGGGAGTGGGAGAGATGTAGAAATGTATCTTTGAATGGTGACTTGGAGGTACTCCCAGGTGATGAGGGAAATGAGCATCTCCAGGACAAAGTTGGTTTTCCGCAGCACACAGATGGGTCATTGGTGCTTTCAGGAAGGATGATTGATACCAAAATTAAATTATGGGCGAAGAAAGTGAAACTCAGAGTACCAGATGGGGTGGCCAAAGAGATGGGACAAAGCCAGAGAGCTTAAAACGTTGTCCACATTGCCTCTTGTTTCTGATAAGCCGAGAAATAGAGATCCGAGAAGTATCCAAGAAGCCACCAGACTATGGAGGGTGCAGTTTTAGGGGAGATCTGGGAGCAGAAGTCACATTAGGGTGGGTTGGGGAGTAAGTGGAGAGTGGGGAAGACCAGGAGTGTAGCTAACCCTTGCAAGAAGTTTCCCATGAAAGGGAGGAGAAAGACAGGGTGTGAGTTAGCGGAGGCGGCAGGGTGGAGAGTGTTTGTTTTAAACATCATTTTGAGAAAAAAAACCCTCAATCATGACACACTTTAATTGAAGCTTTCAAACTGGCCAGTCCCAAATGGAAAACACCACATATTTTATTAGATAATTTAAAAAAGTCCCCATGTTGCCGATGTTTGGTAGCAGTGCACGGTCCTTAAATAGTCCCATATTATGACAATTTAGAGGAGTAGTCATTTCACAAACTTCAGTCAACAATAACGTAAGGCTCCAAATGTTTACCATATGTTTATGATGACAGATAAGGAACGTCAAGGCAATAAAAAGTTGTTCAAACAACAAACATTCAGGCCTTACATATTGGTTTTTATTCAGCTTCCTGAAATCTATGAGAGTTGAGCAGCTTTCAATTATTTGATCACTAATACAGTGGACAGCATTTGAAGATTTGAAAAGGGAACACGGAGTTGGTAATGTATTGTCTTTATGGTTTGTCAGGATGCCACCCAGTTGAGCATGTTTCGGTGGGGAGGGAGAAGAGCCAGTAGTTAGGAAGGGGGTGGGCTGAGTTTGGGGCAGAAGAAAGATACGTCAAGTTGAGTAGTGCCTTAGTTTGAGTTCTCCCAGAAGCAGAGCGTTAGGCAAGGGCTTGTGTGAGGGTGACTGTTATGGCAAATGATCCCAAAGGATAGGTATGGGGGATTGAGAAGGAGGGAAAACCATTCCAAGGAATATTATTAAATTGATCAGTACTGTGGGTAGCTGAGATTTCATCCCACTGGGCACCTTCTGAGGAGCAGTGTAGAGAGGTGCCTCACCTGAGAGGTGGAAGAGGGGAGTACGCCTTCATTGGTTCCTGGCTTTCCATTAGTTGAGGGTTGCTCCTTGGGGTGTAAACTCCCTCGAACTTCCATGTTTGCTCAGACACCATAATGGTTGAATGGGTGCCCACAGATGTTTCTTATGGGGCAGGAGAGAATGCCCTAGTAGAGAGAAGGGCTATTTTCCCTGCCATGTGGACAGAGATTATCCAAGAAAATCTAAAGCAGTGCTCTCATTTTTTCCCCTCCTTGCATGCACAGCCCTCTGCACTGCTGACTTTGCAGTTCATTTCGTGAAGAAGTGGAACCTATTTCTCCAGCCCCAGAAGCAGGCATGTGAGTTGTTTTGACCAAGGAGATATTAGCAAACATCATGCAAGCAAAGGCTTAAAAAGTGTGTGCCTATTGGGGCGTGCCCTTTCTCTTGTTACTTTTAGAACCCCATAACCATGTGAACAAGCTCAGACCAGCCAGTTGGATAATGAGAAACACATGGTTAAAAGCATTCAATTAAACAACTGATAATTGAGCCGATTGCCAGACATGGGAGGATATTGTTGACCTCTGGCTTCAGGGGGCCAGCTCAGACCAGGAAAACTATTCAGACAATTCCCAGAACTACAAGCAAAGAAATGGGTGTTTTGAAGTGGTTGGTTATGTGGCATCAATTAACTGACACAACTTCTGGCATTGTCTGGATTCTTGGATCCAGCTGTGCCTTATGTTAGCTACCTGTGGATTCTTATGGGCCATTATAGTCTACTTATTTTTTTTTAAAGATTTTATTGGGGAAGGGGAACAGTTCATTATTGGGGAACAGTGTGTACTTCCAGGACTTTTTTCCAAGTCAATTTGTTGTCCTTTCAATCTTAGTTGTGGAGGGTGCCATTCAGCTTCAAGTTGTTGTCTTTTCAGTCTTAGTTGTGGAGGGTGCAGCTCAGTTCCAGGTCAGGTTGCCATTGCTAGTTGCAGGGGGCGCAGCCCACCATCCCTTGCGGGAGTCAAGGAATCGAACTGGCAACCTTGTAGTTGAGAGGACGCACTCCAACCAACTGAGCCATCTGGGAGCTCAGCGGCAGCTCAGCTCAAGGTGCCATGTTCAATCTTAGTTGCAGGGGGCAGAGCCCACCATCCCTTGCGGGACTCGAGGAATTGAACTGGCAACCTTGTGGTTGAGAGCCCACTGGCCCATGTGGGAATTGAACCGGCAGCCTTCGGAGTCAGGAGCATGGAGCTTTAACCGCCTGAGCCACCGGGCCGGCCCTAGTCTACTTATTTTTGCTTAAACTAATTTGAATTGGGTCTCTGTCACTTGCAACAAGAAGGGTCCTTGAGGATCCAAGATTGAATGGACTGAACAAACAAATGGGTGGGAAAGATGAAGCTAGTGACCAGTGAATGACTGGTAGGGTTGACCATGGGTCTAGGCTGGATAGAAAAGGAAATAAACCCAGGGTCGAGAGGAAAGGAAGGGTCAGTCATTCAAGGTCCTTCCTCCTTGAAACCCTAGGGTTTCCTTCTCTGAATCAGTTCTTGGAACTGGGTCACTTTCATTGGTTTTCTCCTGATTTCCCTCAACAATGTTGAACTCAAGTTACCTCATATCAGCCAGTTTTCCACAGGCACCCAGAAGTCCACAAACAGGGGCTGTGAGCACACCCTTGTTTAAAGGTCTGCAAACTAGGGAGCCCCTTCCCTGATCATCATCGTAATTAATTTTGTATTTAGGCAAGACAGAGCCCAGCCGGGCTTGTGGGGCTTAGGCGCTTTCACCTTGTGATATCTGGGGTACCATAGAAGAAAGCTGCATCCCGTCTTAAGCCTACTCAACGGACAGAAACTTTCACAAAAATGTTGCCTAATATCACAATAATATCTCTTTCCTGGATATAAAGCAGGAAGGAGATAGTTTCTGGATATACTGGACCCAATAGACAAAGGTCGTTGGGAATGAATATGCAAATTCGTGCATAAAATACAAATGAACTCTGTTGGTTTGGGGAGACTGGGAAATGTAGTCTTCAGACTTTGGCGATGTGCCTAGCTAATAATTCTGTTGCTATGGAAGAAAAGGAGAAAGGATATGGTGGTGGTGGGGTGTTGTGAGTGGACGCTAGTTGCTGCTACAAAGTCCACTCTTTTTGCCATTTTGGCCCCAGCATAGGACTAGGAGTGGGGAACTGCCGGGGCCAGAGAGGATATAACTCTAGAAATCCTCCTACTTCTGCCCTGGAACATGAAAGGAGCACTTGGAGGGGGTAAGGGAAGGAGCTAATAACAACTGGTAAGCTGCTATATTTACTGAGTACTTATTGCGTGCCATGCAGTGGGTGAAGAGTTTCACATACATTATGTCATTCCAGGCCTTGCACAAGACTTTACTTAATCCCTACTAAAGTCATCCATTCATTGAACACATATTTACTGAGCACCTATTATGTATCAGCTCCTATGCTAGGTACTGGAGAGAGTGGTGAATAAGACAGAGTCCTCCATTCTTGCTAAGTTTACAACATAACACAGTGGTTGCAAGTGCAAGCTTTGGAGTCAAGAGCGCCCAGGTTCAAATCCTAACTTATTAGTTGTGTGAATGTGCAAGTCACTGAAAGTATCTGTGCCTGAGTTTCCCCACCTGTAAAATGGAAATAATAACAGCCCCCACCGCCTAGGGCTACCATGATGCTCCAATGAAATAATGGATGAAAAACACTCAGCTCACTGCCCAATACATAGCTGGTGCTCGATACATGTGAGTTATTATTATGACAGGGGAGATGAAGCTCAAATCATAATTGCTAATGAGTGTGAATAGCAGGAAATGCAGGGTACACCATGGTCATGCGGGGCCTCTGGTCCCGCTCCCTGCACAAGAACGCAGGATATGGTGAGGCCAAAAAGGAACACCCACAGAGCCATAGATAGGGGAGTCATACCACTATATTCTCACTGGCGGCTGGGTTGGAGACACAGGAAGCAGGAGCCACACGATCCGAAACCTGCTGTCTTCTTTTCTGCCAACCAACCCACAACCAGCGTAGCCACGGCAGTTATATTAGTGGCTAATGGCTAATCAGTTACAGCTGATGGCCAACCAGTCACAGTTGATGGCCATCTACTACCCGAGCCAGCTCTTTTCCACATGAGGCCGAGAGCCTAGAAACTGCTCTCTGGGACTCTGTCTCCACAAACATCCACCAGAAGTGGCTAGAAATTGACACATCCTTCTTTTTTCTTGATTATTCTTTTGAGATATAACTTACACATAACAAAGTGCACAGACCTGACGTGTGATGGTCCACTCAGTGGTGGTTAGTGTGCACAATACTATTGAAGGGATTGGAGAAGGCTAGCAGAGTGATGAGGCTGGCGTTCAGGCAGGCTGCCTGTGGGTGAGGTCCAGAGAAGGCGAGAAGGCATTCCTCCCAGATGATCTATGAGAGCTCCAGTGTGTCCCTGCTGAGATTGTTCTGGTTCTTCTTGGTGGGGACAGAGCCAGGAGTGCAGTTTCCAGGCTCTCAGCCTCACGTGGAAAGGTGTTGGCTCAGGTAGTAAATGGCCATCAACTGTGATTGGATGGCCATCAGCTATGGCTAGTTGGCCGTCAGCTGTAACCAGTGAGCCATTGGCCACTAATATAACTGCTGTGGCTACGCTAGCAGCAAATGGGGGCTAGCAAGAAGATGGTGGCTGAGCTAGGAAGCAGCGGAGTGTGGATTGCGGATTGCAGAGAGGCGGATTGCAGCTAGCAAGTGACGTTGGTTGGCAGCGAGAAATGGACGGCAGGTTGCGGATCATGTGACTCCTGCTTCCTGTATCTCCAACCCAGCCGCCAGCGAGACTATAGTGGTATGACTCCCCTATCTATGGCTCCGTGGGTGTTCCTTTTTGGCCTCACCATGTCCTGCGTTCTTATGTGGGGAGCAGGAGCAGAGGCCCCAGAAGAGACCCCGCCTGTCACCCTGCATGACGCTCTTCTACAGAAGTTGCCCTCTGAACATTAGTTCTGTCCTCTAAGCCTCAGTGTTCTCATCTGTATAAAGGGGCAGGGGTGTTAATTTGACTCATCCATTAATTTCCAGAGCAGCTGTGAGGATCAGACTCAAATGTCATCATGTCTGTGGAGACTTTTAGTGCAAATGCTACGTAGATGCATAAATTATTAATTTACTGAGGACTAGAAAAAAATGTATTGAGCTGCTGAGGCAGATCTTAGTCAAGGCTCTTGGGGCAGGAAAGACACACAACTCCCTCCGATTCACTCAATGAGTGGCTGCTCATTCAGTTTAGGTTGATGAAAGTATACAGGGGGAGTTTAATAGAAAAAAGGGCAGATCTACCAGCATACTGCAGCTTCTCTCCCTGGGTATATGTGAGGAGGGCTTTCGATTTAGTCTCTTACTATGTGTAGCTCCATTCTCTGTGTGGTCGGCTCTCTCTTTACTAATGTGTGGACTTGGGTGGGGCTCCAGCTCAGGCTGCTGTTCTGACTGCATTTCTGTTTAGATATCTCCTCCTTTAACTGTACCAGGAGCTCCCTGTACCTGGTCCTGCCCCCCCACCCCCCCCAGGACTCAGAATCTGATTGGCTAAGTACAACCAATGGATGGCTGCTACCTAGGGTCAGCTGATCAATTTTGATCTAATTAGGTTTGGAAAGAGGGGTGAAGGTTTTGGGTGTGAGTGTGGTATGCCACTACACAAGCCTGGGGCTTCTGTAGACGAGAGGAGTGTGGGTATTTTCAAAGAATGAGACATAACCTGGGGAGCATCCCAAACAAGGTGGTCTCCAAAATGGCCCTGGTCTGAGACTCATGAAGGCAATAGTGAAGAATTCAAAGTCATTCTTTAGTGTATTTGTTTATTCAACAAGTGCGTGCTAAGCATTTGTGCCAGGGGAGCACCATTCTTGACCATGGGGACACAAGAATAAGACACAGTTCCTCTCTTGTCTCACTAGACGAGGGGGCATACACGATTCAACAAAGGAACACGACGAGGGTCCCAAGTGCTTTCCCAGAAGTCTGACCTGGGTGTAGGGCAGGGTAAGTTCAGAAGATGATTTGGTCAGCTGTATGGAGCTTATAGCAGTGGTTCTCAGACTTGAGCAGGCATCAGAATTACTTGGAAGGCTTGTTAAGACACAAATTGCTGAGTCCCAACCCCTGAGAACCAGACACAGGTAAGTCTGCAATAGTTGCTGAGAATTTTGATTTCTGAGACGTTCCCAGCTGATGCTTATTCTGCTGGTCTGGGGTCCATACTTTGAGAATTGGTGACTCAAGAGGTTTGAGTGTGGAAAGACGAAAACATGGGGGAAAGGAAAGTGGACTCAGAGTCATGGAATTACAAAGTGGCAGTCAGTGTTCTGGAATTACATGTGTTTGGGCACATCCAGTGTGCTCTGAGAGTGGTGAGGAGAGATTAAGGGGTTAAGCAAGGCCTAAATTGTCAAGCACCCTAAATGCTAAGCAAAGGAACTGGAACTATATTCTGTGGGTAATAGGAGTCATTGGAGGATTTTAAACAGGGGAAGGGGTACATGCACACTTATGCTTCTGGAGTGGACAATAGTCTGGGTAGAAAGGGGTGGGATGGGGAGACCGTGCCATAGATGTCTACTTCGCGAGCAGCCTGACCATGTACACTCATGAGGAACTGTGGCCTCTTCTAATGAGCATGATGGTGTCGGAGTCCTCAATCTGCAGCTCTGAGAGGCTGCAATGATTCCTCAGTCTCCGACCCTGGAACTTTAGTATCTGATCTTCCACATAAGGTCCTCCAGCGTCCTCAATTTTTTCTTTCAAGTCACGGACAGAGTCATCAGGGCAGATGGCATAAGGCTTGCTATGGCCACTACAGTTCTTCACGAAGACCTGAATCTCATCATGGAAGGTCTCCAGCACCTGGACAGTCACCTTAGAGAAGATCCCATAATCTGCCAGGGTCCGTTTGCTGCTGAGTAGTTGCCGCTCCCCTCCCGGCTCCTGGAAGGAGAGACGCTGCTGCCCGGTGAGACCAAACGTCCTCTTGATCTCCGGTTTCATTTTCCAGATGGGACTGTAGGGGTCCACTGAGAGTTTCCAGGGCTCATTTCCTGTCTGTTTCACCACCACCTGGACGTTCCTTGCTGGCTGGAAGGGAGGAGCAGATAAGGGTTTCTGGTGGTCATGACTGTCTGTTGTCTCCAAATCCTCCCCCTTCTGGCTACTGATGATATAATTTATTGCCTACCAAGAAACTTTTAATTAAAGGAGGTGCTATCAATAATTATCTCAGCTAACAGGCATAAAGCAGGACTGTCCCAGGCAAAGCAAACTATTTGGTCATCCTTGGCTTATAGGACCACTGGCTCATCCTTCATCCTCTGACTCACCCCAAGCAGAGTGACAACTGACAACAGTTCTCCAAATAACAATTCCTTCTACGTGGACCTGTCCAGGGTCTCCTCCACCCCACCCCACCTGTCGTCACATGCGGACATTGGAACCTACTCCATATGCAATCATAGGGCTATTGTAGGTTTAATGATTTAATGTATATCAGGCACCTGGACGTATATTCAAGGATATACAATGCAAATAGCAGAAGCCTGAAAGCATCCTAAAAATCTATGCGTAGGGCACTGGTTATATAAGTTAAGGTACTTTCATTCATTGGATTATGATATAGCTGTTGATCCAGGAGGCCCTGACATTCCCATTTGTCTAGGGCAAGCTTACTGTATGTCCTTCATCCTGCGTAAGTAACAGCATCCCATTTCACGCTCCAAAATATCCTGGCTTGGACTTTGTCATATGGTTATGCTTGTTAGGTCTATATGTGTGGATATAAAATTGTCTTTCAGATAATTTAATAGAGTAACTGAATTACGTCATAATTTAAGTAAATAAAAGTAAACCCCCCCACACAAATAGAATGTGCAGTTAGACACAGGCACGTGCTTGCGTGTGGGTGGCATATCCATGGAAGGAGAGGCAAGAAATTGGTAAGTGTGTGTCGGGGAGGGGGCGATACTGAGAGGCTGGGGATCAGGATGGGAGGCAGATTTAATTGTGCGCTCTTTTAAACAGCTTGTTTTGCTTTTTTTTTTTTTTTTGCTATGAGGGTGTGTTTTCTTCTCTCTCTCTCTCTCTCTCTCTCTCTCTCTCTCTCTCTCTCAAACACATATACACACATACTATAATAATTATGGGAAGGCTTCTTAGCAGGAGTTGGAAGACTGTTCCATGAATCTTCTCCCAGAAAACCCCTGGTCTGCGGGACCTTCCGTTCCAGCCAATGGAACGTGGCTGGGTGGCAGTTATCTGCCTTGCTTCTGTGGCTGCAGGTTTGCCTTTGAGTCCGGTCTCAGAATTTCCCTACAGGATATAAAATGTAGGACTGGCAACAAGAAAACTCTGGGACGAGCTGGATGGTGAAAATAGATCTCTCAGTTGAGCGCATCGCAGAGTCCTGGTCTTTGAATCCTGGGTTCCCATATAGTGTTGAGACCCGGGACTATGGTGGCCCGTGTGGGAACAGCCATGCACAGGGGGCCACACAGCTGGGGTTTCTGTCTGCATTGGACGCCTATGCTCCTCACTTAGGGTTTTTGGATACATCTATAAATCTCATTTTAATAGCAAAAAGTTGAACTTTTGACAACCCATAATAGCAGAGACATTAGTCCACAGGATATATGTATGGAATAAATTCTTTGTCTGTATCCCTCAAATGGCTACAGAGCAGGGCAAAAATTGCCTGCCCACTTTACAGACGAAAGAATTGAGGCCTAGACACTTACAGCATAAGGGGAAGAAATGCATACCTGGTTGGCTGGGACATCGCCAGGGCAGGTACGTATTGCCTGTGTTGGGGACTCAGAGGTGCTATGGCAGGAGTTGGGGAAGATTCATGGGGGGGGGGTTGAAGTGAGGTCATCACTAAGTCATGACAGTGGAATGAGGGTGGGGGTGGTACCTGTACGTCCCAATCTTGGCAGGAGTCTTCAGTGCTGCAGCAGGCCTGCCTCAGGCAGTAAGCAGCTTCTTTGGCCACCAGGTCCCACCTCTTTTCCCTTCCCAGGTTGTTGGTGGGATCAGCTGGGTCCAGGATAACGGGCCTGGGAGAGAGAAGGGGAATGACTTTCCATCACACTCAGAACGCTGTCCTCTGTCCCTCAAGTGTGTGGAATTATTGTGCATGCCTCTGTGTAGGGAGGAGGCCTCCCTGCAGCCTGAAGCCCTTGGTGCAAGATTGGCAGTATAAACTAAGCCGGCCCAGTCAGAATGCATCTCAGGGATTCTGCTTGGGATACTGGGGCAAGTGTGCGCTCTTCTCTACTGGAAGGTCTGAGTCCAGGTGAGAAGACTGGACCTGATGCAGCCATGAAGGAATTAGCCTGAATTCAAAGGTAAAACCCCGGGCAGGGCAGAAGTGAGCGATTCACAGATGGGACCCTGATGACATAGTGAATATCTGGATCGCACCACGTCTGAAGCTTTATTTATCTTTGGACTTCTCAGTGACAAAAGCCAATACCTCCCCTTTATTTTAAGAACTGTTTGAGTTGGGTTTTCTATCCTTTGTAGCCGAAACTAATGCAACCAACACACTCACCTGGGTTCCTTCAACTGTTGTTTGATAAAATTCCTGACCACCTCATTTTGGAAATCATAGTACTTGGTCCAATATATGCAGATCTTTTCATAATCTTGGAGGAGTTCCATCACAGCTATAAACCCTTCGTTCAGGTTGAAGTTCTCACTTTCATCAGTACCCATTTCCCAGGCGTAGATGGTCAGTAGCTCCAGCGCATATTTTGGGGGCAATCCTGGCGTTTTATATTTACGTTTCAAAAACTGGAGAGGGAGAGAAGATGAGGGTTGGGGAAGACAGGGGGAGAGGGAGAGAATATGAGATTGTTACCCTGGGAATTGGGAATTCCCACGTTATGCTGTTTCTAGGACCCAGTAATATTTCATCAACGTCCTTTTACATCCGGATTATGTAGCACATACATAAAATTTGACATGAGCCCAGCAGCTTGCAGTCTAAATGAAATATGTCCTGGGACCATCAAAATTTCAATAGAAGAGGAAGTTGGGGCCTCTTGTGGATATTTCCTGGGCCTCATCAATCTTCGTTATTCAGTTGAAATGGGGGAGGCAATGTAACATAGCGAATATAGGATATAACTGAAGAAAACTAAGACACACAGACACACTGAAAAACAAAACAAAATCAGGACAAACAAAAGATGAAGGAGAAAGAGTAATAATGTAAAATTTTCAGTTCTTCAAAAATTAATTTAGAAATTTGTTGCAATTTTATAATCTCAGTGATGTTTTTAGTGGGATGAAATGATCTTAAGATTCATATAGAGGAGTAAATACCTAGGAAATCCAAGAAAAACAAAAATGGAGAAGTTGGTGTTTGTTTTCTCAGGTATGTTATATAAAGCAGTTGTAACAAAAACAGTATGCTTTTGGTGTTAGAATAAACAATAGTCAAAGGTAATAGAACTGATAGCCCAGAATTAGCTCCCAGTCGATGAAAGAATTTAATAATTGACAAGGATGGTATTTCAGTTCAGTGGGAAAGAGATGCATAATCCAGTAAATGATGCTGGCACAACTTGTTAGCCATTTGGAAGAAAATAAAGACTGTCACAGCGAATATCAAAATAAATTATAACCGGAGTTAAAATATATATTAAACATATTAGGAGAAAAATTAAGAGACTACGTATATACTGTGGGTAAGATAAGCAACCTACAACATAGAAAAAAGTCAGACATCTGTGTATTTTAAAAATTAGAAATAATTATGTTGTCAAAGATACAATTAAGGTAAATAGATGAGTGATATATTTGTAAAAATATTTGCAACACATAAGAAGTAATGGTAAAACATCTACAATTTGCAAAGAGGTCCTACAACTGACAAAAATAAGACAAAAAAACACACACAAACAATTGAAAAGTATGCAAAATACATTAATAGGTAACTCCCAAAAATTCAAGTCCAAAGTAAGCAAATGTATTTTCTTAAAGGGTGGAATACAAAAAGAGTTTGCATGATTTGATCCCACTTACTTAAGCTCTGTGCATGAGCTTTGTGAGTACAGATATAAAGATAGGTATGAAAAAAAAATAGTCACCAAAAATGTTATTAGTATTATCTCAGGGATTTCATGTGAATTTTATCTTCTTTTTTTAAAATCACTTGAAGTTTTTATAATGAGCCCAATGTATAATACTCAGATAATCTGAAAAAAAAATGTTAATATTATGAAAAATATTTAGGGTTCTTGATTAAGAGCCCAGGTTCTAGAGTCAGACACTTTGGGGTTCAAATCTCAGCCCCACCTTAGCTTTTGAGTCTCAGTTTTCTTATCTCCAAATGGGGCTGATGAATAATATATGACAGTTGGAAAAACCAGATGAGAAAAAATTTGCAGAGCACTTAGCATAGGTCACGGAACCTAATTAGCGCTCAGTAAATGACAGCTTTCTCATTATTGCTGTTGCTGTTGTCCCAAATGCCTGAGGTCTGACGCCTGTTGAAAACCACGTCTGTGTACATCAGAAACCATTTAATTGCCCTGGAAGAACATGCTATCAAAACCAGGAGGCTATCGCCAGGACACAACACTTTGGAAGGGAACAGAACACAGCAACAAGAAGTAAGCAACAGGAGCGGCCGGTTAGCTCAGTTGGTTAGAGCGCGCTGCTCTTAACAACAAGGTTGCCGGTTAGATCCCCACATGGGCCACTGTGAGCTGCACCCTCCACAACTAGATTGAAACAACTGCTTGACTTGGAGCTGATGGGTCCTGGAAAAACACACTTAAAATTAAAAAAAAAAAAAAAAGGTAAACAATAGCCACAACAATAACGCAAAACTTTGTCCAGTGCTCTGTATTTGACAAATAGTGTCCAATCATACTATTTCACCAACGCTATTTAACATGCTCCCTGTCCTGAGATAGGGTGTTTTCGTTTCTTTTCCCTTTAAAAAAATACCAAGATGCACCTGCCCTTCCTCTTGCTCCTACACCCCCCAGCTCCTCACCTGCAGGTACCAGTGTTTCACCAGCCGCAGGAGGTTCTTTAGCTTAATAGGTCGACTTTTCACAAAGCGCCTCTGCAACTCCGTGAAGCTTGGTGAGAACTGCCCAGGGCGGCCGCCAACGGTTATTAAGTTTTCATAGATTTCCGGTCGTGGTTTACAGTCTGGGGAAATATTTCCTGGGAGATAAAAGTGCCTGGTCAGGAAAATCTGCCCATTGAGGTGAGGAAGATGGGAAAAGAACTACAGCACATAGAGTGTGCAGACATTATCTCATGCATTCCTCGCTACAGCGTTATTTTTTCCCACTTTACAACTAAATAAGGGGAGGTCTTAGAGGGTTTGGTTGCCAACTCAAAAGTCAGATAGGTAAATTTTAAATAACTGATGTTGACTAAAGACTTCACCATATGTCAGGCACTGGATCTAAGCTCATGGTATCCTCAGAACAGCTCCATGAAGTAGTAAATGCCATAGGAAATGCCATTTTTTGTGAGTCAAACATGGTCAAATATTGTCTATTTCCTATGATTCAACTGGATATTATTATCCCATTTAACAGGTTGGTACATTGAGTCTTGGAAGTTTTAAATAGCTTGCTCAAGGTCACACAATTAGTAAGTCTTGGAGCCAAAATTTGAAGACCTTAAGAGGTCTGTTTTTAAAATGATTCCTATCAGTTCTTGCAAAGACCTTGAAGTGCTTGCTTGCCTGGGTGTTTCCCAGAGGATCAGAGAAGAATCTCTTCGTTGGGTTGGGTAGGAATCCATTATCTGGGAGAAGTCCCCTTTTCCCGCAAGAATGGGCTTTGGAAACACCTGATTTATGGGAAGATTTCATTTTCAAAGTATAGCTCCAGACCCATCCCCCTGAAAAAGAACAAACTCCACTCTCACCCATTGGTTTCCACTTTCCCAAACCCCCTCCCGAGGCCAGGCTGCTGAAGGGCCCCTGACTAGGTTCTCTGGACCCAACCCATCGCTGTCTTTACCTAGAGCATCGAAAGCTGGGAGCACATCCACTTTAATGACATCACTGCTCTTCCTGGCCTGGACCAGGAAGGACAGGGAGCGGGAGGCCCTGCTTCCTGCTCTGTGCTGGGCCACAGTGATGTTGTAGGCCAGGCTCCTGCTACAGTGATCCAGTTTCTCCTCGATGATGTTTAGGATGGACTCACAGAGCCAGGCCTGGTGTTGGAAGCTGGAGAAGCAGCTCAGGAACAGGATCAAATCCACATCGGAGCTGTGGTTCAGCGTCGTCCCCTTCCCAGAGGAGCCGCCCTGGGGAGGACATCAAAGTTGAGCTTCACCTTCCCCTGAGGCCTGATGTTTTGAGGTGGGGGTGAAGCCAGGAGCACCCATGTTGGGCTAGTCACACAGGTCCCCAAAGGAGCCCTTGGTCTCCATCATACATGGACTAGAAAAATTAAGTATGTGTTACACAATTCTAAGGCTATAAATGAAATGTAAAGCTCCATTGCACCCCAGACCCTAAACCCTTTCCTCCAGAGGCAACCCTAGTTACCAGCTTCTTACATACATCATTCCATAAATGTTCGATGCCTCCACTTCTGCCATTCAACATGGTAGCCACATGTGGCTACTGAAATTTAAATAAATTAAAATGAAATGAAATAAAAAATTTCAGTTCTTCAGCTGCACGAGCCTCAATTTCAAGTGCTAAGTAGCCACCTGATTATATTGGACGGTGCATATATAGAACATTTCCATCATTGGAGAAACTTCTATTGGACAGCTCTGGCTTAGACAAACATTTTTGTGTATACATTTTATATACATATTATGGGTGTGTGTATGCACAAATGTACATTGTTAGACTTTTTATTTTGAAATAATTATAGATTCACAGGAATTTGTAAAGATGGTTCAGAGAGGTCTGATGTGTCCTTTGTTTGGTTCCCCCCCACCATGGCTACCTCTTAGATAAATGTAGTGGACTACCAAAACCAGGCAATTGCCATTGATACAATGTGTGTGTTTAGTTTTATGACATTTTATCATATGTTCAGATTCCTGTTATCACCACTGAAACCAAGATACAGAACTATTCCAATTCTACTTCCTCATTCTACTTTTTAATAGTCACAGTTACCTCCCTCCCCTCCACCATCCCTGAAACCTGGAAACCACTAATCTGTTTTCCATCTCTATAATCTCACGATTTCGAGAATTATATAAATGGAACCATACGGTATGTGAGCTTTTGACGTTGGCTTTTTATTTTCTCTCAGCACAAGGCTTTTGATATTCATCCATGTTGTCACATGTATTAAGAGTTTGCTCCACCAAAATCACCCTTGTTACAGCTTGTTACTCAAGTTTTAACTTTAGTCCCAATCTGCTGGCTATTCTCTACTTTTCAGAGTTGTCAATCATTTGCTTTTCCATGTCTCTCCAGAGTTTTAGTTGTGATTTGTGAGATTTTGTAAGAGCCTTACTCCATCTGGGCCAGCACCAGAAGCTTACAGTCTCTTAAAATATTTAGAAATACATGTGAAACAAAACATTTTCTAATTATTTATAAACATAAAATGTGATTGTAGTATATGAAAATTTTAACAGTGCTCATTTATGCATAATACGGTCATTCATTAAAAAATTTTTTTGTTTTTCCCCCCTATATTTTTGTGATTAAATGTATTACTCATGTAATTTAGAATATCATGAAACAATTTGACCTCAGGTTCCTATGTGACCTGAATTTTGGCATTGGGTTCCTTGAGCTGAGGAAACAGAATAGTAGAAGAGAATCAATATGGTTTTCCGCAGGTGGCAGTGATTAGCATAGCAAGAGGTGACTTTGAAAAAGACTCTCCAGGCCACTCATGGTAGGAAACCAAATGAAATTAGTAGGTTTAACTCTAGAAAAATACAACACTCTCACCACAATATAGATGGATGAAACCAAGAAAATGAGACGTAATTCAGAAAATCTAGTGCTTAACAAGGTCGAGAAAGGCAGAGAGAGAAGAAATGTTAATTTATGTGCAATGTACCCTCTTCCTCCCAATATGGAAATGGAAATGTAATGAGCAGGTGTCCTTTCTGCTATGTTTGTTTACCAAGATATATCCAAATAGAGTGTTTAACTCCATAAATACTTTGTACTAGGCATTTTCCATGCTACTCAAAATAGTTGGAGATAGTCAAGGGGTGTTTAAACTTCTGGAAATAGAGATCATTGAAAGAACAAGAGGAAAGGGAAAATAATTGTTTTTTCCTCCAGACAGTCTCCACCTGTAATAGTGGGAATGGGAACTTCAAGATATGGGTACTTGGAGTAACATAAATGGCACGTCTCCAGTGGAAACAGCACCTTCGAACCCATAGAAAAGCTTTATTTAGAACCTATGTTGAAATATTTGAATACTCTCAAACCCATCCTTCAGAGAATATGCGTCCCATTTCTGGTTTTGATGGGCGTTTCCTTTTTCCATTTAAGGTCCCGAAAACAAAGATTCTGATGGAGCTCTAAGAGCAGAAAGCAGAGGTTGCAATTCCTCTAAGAAGTTCAGATATGTGGAACAGTCAGAGCCCAGAAGTGCAAGGCTGGCTCTTTTGAAGCAATTATAGGAGCTTGAATTTTTTGAATTTCTGTTTGGAAGCTCCTAGTTTGCTGATAACACCCCCTGAGTCTTTGGTTTCAACTTTTTTATTTAAAGATTCTTTAAAGCTGCATGTCCTTCCTTTTCAGCCTTACCCTCGGTAGTCATTGTCACCCATAGGTAAAGAGTGATTTATTTAAGTTAATGTTAGTCTTTCATTCTAGTAAAATGAGAAATATCTAGATTTACAGTCAAGGAACTTTTGATTTAGGGTGATATGTTAGAAGTTGAATTACAAATTAGTACTTTTCCAGGAGGAACCATGCTATAAATGGGTGTTGAATTTCATAATCAGCCCTGAAAAATCCATGTAACCCTGGAAGTACTCTCTGGTATTACATAATTGCTAGGTAGTTTCTAATATAACTGTATAACCTAGTGCTATTTTAGAAGAAAAATATAGAAGAATTTGGGGTAAAGTAGATTTTGTTTTCTTTTTTTAAAAAAGCCATCTTACTGCAGCATATAATGAATTGTTTATTGGAGATATTGTGTATTTATTTATTTTTAAGGAGGGCGCAGCTCACAGTGGCCCATGCGAGGATCAAACTGGCAACCTTGGTGTTATTAGCACTAAGCTCTAACCAACTGAGCTAACTGGCCAACCCAAAGCAGGTTTTCTTAAACAAGAAATAAAATCATACATTTTATAGAGACCTGTTACCCATCTTCCACTTGCCTCCCTGGCACTCAGAGAGCTGGGGGGGGTTGGGAGGGTGGGGAGGTGGGAGGGTGGGGAGGTGGGAGGGGGGAGGTGGAAGGTGGGGGGGGGGGGAGGGGGGGTGGGTGGGGAGGTGGGGAGGGGTAAAAGAAAGGAGGGGGAAGCTCCAACATATATGGTACTCAGGAATGTGAGCAGTCTTTTGTTAATTGGCCCACAGATATTAATTATTCCTGTTGCTTTCTCTCTCTTCAGGTGCTGTGATTTAATTTAGAACATCTCAGACATTTTCTCTTGCCAATTGCGATAATCATCATCATCATCCTTTAGATTTGTAGGATTATTTACCGTTTAAAAACACTTCCCCACACTTTATCTCATTTATTCCTGATAACAAATTGGGTTAAAGGGGTGGAGGCAGAGACTGGGAGAGATGAAATGACCCGTCTCCCCAGGTCACACAGTCCCAAAACAGGAGAGCTGGGATTCGAACCCCCAGGGTCTCCCAAGTGCTCACCTTCACCACCTTCAGCACTCTGATTGTTTGGTCTCCAATCAGCTCATCATGGAAGCACACATCCCTCAAGAACCGCTCACTTCTGTCCCAGGCGTCTTGTACTTCCTCCTTCCAGGCCCTCTGGGGCTGCAGGCTCTGCCTCACAAAGGTGTCCAGCTCGTCTGCAGGGGTCTCATACAGGCTCCGGGAGGGTTCCATTTCTGCGGGACCCGGCTGCCCGATGGAATAAACCTCTGCTTCTGCCCAGCCCTTTTAATGCTCAGGAGTCAGCTCTCCCGCCAGGTCCTCCCTACTCACGTCATGTTTGGAAATCGAAACTGAGTTTGCAGAGCTAATTTTCGTTTTCCGTTTAAGGCTGCGAGAAAAAATGGCTGGGAGATAAGAATGAGACTTTGCTTCTCGCCACAGTCTCTCTCAGTCCTAGCGTTTCACAGAGTGTCCCGGAGCAAGGTCTCCCCCCAGGCCTCATGCCGCTCTGCACGGAGAGTAGGTCCCACCCTCTACTGCAACTGGGTTCCCCCTCCCCCTCTTGGAATTGGATGGTGTTTTTGCCCCTGGGATCAGGAGAGGTTGATGCCTGGGTGAGGGGGCAGAGGCTTGGGCTGAACCCAAGGAGTCCTGGGACGTGGGATGGTCTGAGCACACCCTTTATTTTTATTTTGTTTTTAATCTTAGTCATCCCCAACAACTCACAGGAAAGAGGAAGTCTAAATTTTCACTGGTGGTTCTCTCAAGAACTTGATTTTGAACAGCAAAGGACAGTTTGGGGGGGTGGACGGGTGGCTCAGTTGGTTAGAATGCGAACTCTGGGCAATGGGGCTGCTGGTTTGATTCCCACATGGGCCAGTGAGCTGTGCCCTCCGCAACTAGAATGAAGTCAATGAGCTGCCACTCAGCTCCCGGGTGGCCAGGTGGCTCAGTTGGTTGGAGGGGGGGGGGGCTCTCAACCACAAGGTTGCCGGTTCCAACTCCTCGACTCCCGCACAGGGGATGTGAGCTGAGACTCTCCGAAGGGATGGTGGGCTGCGCCCCCTGCAACTAACAATGGCGACTGGACCTGGACCTGGAGCTGAGCTGTGCCCTCCACAACTAAGATTGAAAGGACAACAACTTAAAAAAAAAAAAAAAAAAAGGACAGTTTGGGGAAGACACAATGGCCTTAAAAGATCTAAATGTGAATTTTGGAGGCCTAAAGAGGTGACCCTATAAAATCAGTAAAACAAATGGTAGAAAATTAAACTCAGATTCAGCAATTATTCCTGAAAGAGGACCTCACATTTGCTTGTGGGGGTGGGGGTGTACATAAGTGCTTTCATAGTCCTTGTAAATAAAAATCTCATTGATATTGTGAAGGTCACAAACACCCACCTACAGGATGCATTTTGAAAATATCCTAATGCCACTCTGTGGTTTGTCGAAAATGTCAGTATTCAAAAATGCCTCTCTGCCCTTCTTCCTATGGGAAGGGAAGACACTGGGTCCTGAAAAACAGGCTTAGAAGACACAAAAACTGCCTTGGAGATGAGAAAAACACTTATGTTGAAGATGCTGTGAAGAGTTTGAGTAAAAAATAGTTTTTGAAACATGAAAGTTGAAAAGAGTAATTCTTATTAGTCATACAACGTTTGAAAATATATAGCTGTATTGAAACCATTAAATAGTATATGTGCATATTTAATTTTCCTAAAGTTTACGTAAGCAGAACAACCTCAATAAATTTTCATTTTCTCTTTGGGAAATATTATTAGCCCATTGGAAAAATTGACTTAGATTTGAGGTCATGTTGTACTGGGGCGTTTTTGGAATACATATCTATACATGTATATATGCGAAAGTAATTGTCGTTTAAAAGGTTGAAAATAATTGCAAAAACTGCAATTACTTTTGCACCAACCTAATATATATCTATATATATAGATATATATATAGATATAGATATATATATACACATATATATATTTCATATATCATGTATATCACACACACATATATACATATTCCTGTTTTAAAGATTGGGACATCCTATACATGCCCTTAATATGTCTCTGCTACATTTTGACAATTTTCCTTTCTCCTCTGCTAGGTGGCGCTCCACAACACCTAAAAGAGCAGACTTCCTAATTCCTAGCATCCTACTTTGATAGAAAAAGACTTGTGTGGTCAGTGCTTCTCCTTTTCCAGAAGGTGAATGGAGACCAGGGGGTTTACCAGGGCTCGTTGACATTATGGTGACAATATTAACTCCAATAGTTACAACTGGTCGAGCACTTAGCATGTGCAGGCTCTTTTCCTGGATTAGCTCCTTAAAACCCCACAGAACCTTGTCGTGTAAATCCCATCCTAGGAAATTTGACTCAGAGAGATGATGTGACCTGCCTGGAGTCACATAGCACATAACTGGGTAGGCTGTGATTCGAACCCAGGTCATCTGAATTCCACATGCTAGAGACTTGACCCTCACACTGTACTGCTGATCAAGGCAGCTGCTCATTACTGAGCTCCTACATGTGGTAGGCAGTGAATGAGGCTTGGAGAATACAGAGATGAGTAAGAGACTCATTCAACGGGTGGTTTGTTATGTGTCCTCTCCACTGGGCACCTTGAGGAAAGGAACCGTGTTTCCCAACGTCTAGAACAGGGCCTGAGTTCATGTTGGCTGAATAAACCAAAGAGCTTCATCAGATTTCACAGCAAGAATAAGCACTTCATTACTAACAATTATCACCCCAATAAGCTTTAATTTTAAAAAAAATTTAAAAATAAACACTTCAGTAACCTGACCATTTTTAGTCTATAAGAGGGACAGAGGGTGGAGGACAGGGGAGATCCTGTGACCACCTACGTGTTCAGTCAAGGCATCTATCAAGGATTCCCACCTTTGGGCCATTCCAAAGGGCCCTCTGGTTCTGCGAATAGAACTTAACATTTTAATAGTTTGTCTCTCAACATGGTGCACTGAATAAACTACAATCATTACTCTTGAATCAACTTATTGATGGAATGAAAAAAATGAAACTAGACCACTTTCTTACTCCTTATACAGTGACTTCAGTGGTATAGCTTGTATGCGATGATATTTGAGGCTCAACCGTGTGTAGCCAGAGCCCATTTTGATGCTGCTGAATGAATTCGCACGTGTATCTTTTGTTTGAATCCATTATCTTTTTCTTTTTGTATCCCTGAAGCAAGGCGCTGGGAAATGCATTCACAATAGTGAGAATTATTGACATCTTCCTGGTAAAAATATTAACAATTTATTCCTAGGTCCAATTTGCAGAACAGATAAATGCTGTGCTCGCCTCCTTCCATGATCACATCAAAATTACAACTAAGTTACAGAACAATCACTCTGGAGAACCATCTGAAGACTAGCTGAATGGAAATCCTATAACTAAGCATATAAAAAGCCACGTCGAGACTGGTAGGAGAGGTGGAAATGCAACATGGGCTGGTCCCACACCCACGGTGAAGAGTGGGATGTGTCAGCTGTGGAGGCCCCCTCAGGAGCAAGGGGGAAAACTGGATAGATACATGAAAAAAAAATGAAACTAGACCACTTTCTTACTCCTTATACAAGAGTAAATTCAAAGTGGATTAAAGACTTAAATGTAAGACCCAAAACCCTAAAACTCCTAGAAGAAAACATAGGCAGTAAACTCTGACATTGCTCTTAGTAGTATTTTTTTGGACAAATCTCTTTGGGCAAGAAAAATAAAATAATAAACAAACAAATGGGACTACATCAAAGTAAAACATTTTTATGCAGCAAAGGAAACCATCAACAAAATGAAAAGACAACCTACTGGATGGGAGAAGATATTCACCAATGGTACATCCAATAAGGGGTTAATATCCAAAATATATAAGGAACTCATACAACTTAATAAGAAAAAAAAAATCTGATTAACAGATGGGCAGAGGACATAAATAGACATTTCTCCAAAGAGGACACACAGATGGCCAATATCCATATCAAAAGATGCTTAACATGACTAATCATCAGATAAATGCATATGAAAAACAAAAATAAGATCTCACCTCATACGTATCAGAATGGCTACATCAATAAATCAACAAACAAGTGTTGGTGAGGATGTGGAGAAAAGGGAACCCTCATGCACTGTTGGTGGGGTAACAAATTAGTGCAGTCACTATGAAATACAATATGGAGGTTCCTCAAAAAATTAAAAATAGAATTACCTTATGAACTCCAGCAATGCCACTTCTGGGTATCTATCCAAAGAAATGTAAAACGCTTATTCAAAAAGATGCATGCATCTTTATGGTTCATTGCAGCATTATTTACAAGAGGCAAACTATGGAAGCAACCTAAGTGTCCATCAACAGACAATTTAAAGAAGATACGATATATATATACATATATATATATGTGTGTGTATATATGTAAAAGATGCATATATATGTATATATACATATATATGTGTATATATATATTTTTTT
This sequence comes from Rhinolophus sinicus, assembly GCF_036562045.2. Taxonomy (NCBI): domain Eukaryota; kingdom Metazoa; phylum Chordata; class Mammalia; order Chiroptera; family Rhinolophidae; genus Rhinolophus; species Rhinolophus sinicus. The sequence continues at coordinate 26,090,069 of NC_133765.1, read as the reverse complement.
TCACGGAATATTACTCGACCATAAAGAAGAATGAAATTTTACCATTTGTGACAACAGTAAAGACCAAGAAGGTATTATGCTAAGTGAAATAAGTCAGACCAAGACAAATACCATATGATTTCACTTATATGTAGAACCTGAAAAACAAAATAAAACAGAAACAGACTTATAGATACAGAAAACAAACTGATGGTTGCCAGTTAGGAGGAGGGTAGGGGTCTAGGTAAAAAAAAGGTGAAGGGGTTAAGTAGTACAAATTGGCAGTCACAAAATAGTCATGGAGATGTAAAGTACATCATAGGGAATATGGTCAATAATATTGTAATAACTATGTATGGTGCTAGGTGGGTACTAGACTTATTGGGGGCCTCACTTTGTAAATTATGTAAATGTCTAACCACTATGCTACACCTGAAACTACATAACATTGAATGTCAACTGTAATTGAAAAAAAAAAAGAAACTATTTCTAGGTCAAATTTCCGATCTCTTTGTCACCAGCTGAGGAGCCACCTGAATCAAAAGGGGGCTTAGAAGATTGATCTTGCAGTTTGGTGTGAACTTAAAACACCCAACAGACTGGTTATATAGGAATAACTATTTAGATGAGACAAATAGAGATTCAGTACAACACAGTGACTGAAAGTGCGGGTGCCTGATGGCCCAAAAGCACATCCCATTTGAAAGCCCCATGTACCTGAGAAGGTTACTTAGCCCTTCTGTGTCTGGGATCCCTGTCTGTGATACGGAAATGTTCATAGGACGTGCTTATTAATATTATGTTCAATGGCTAGAACTAAATACAAAGCCTGAAGAAAAATGGTTGATATCTACATTAAGTGATAAATGTCTGGGAGAATAAGCAAGGAATGCAGAACTGGTTGCCTCCAGAGAGGGTACATGGAAGGCTACAAGACAGGAGCACGGAACCTTTCTTTTCCACACTGAAGTGTTTTAGAGGTCATGGGAAAAATCTATCTTGTGATGCTCGCACCCGCACTATAGGGTGAGCTAAGTAAGGGCCGTGATCCGTATTTTATGGTTCAGGGCATTGACATTTAGAGAGATTAAGTGACTTTCCTAGAGTCATAACACTCATGAATGATGGATCCGACCGGGGGTCAGAGAGGGCTGCCTAGGAACAGAGATCCCCGAACACCTGGACATGAGATAATGTCCTGACACCTGAACCAAGAACTCTCCTCACTGCTTTTCCCACATCCTCCTGCCCAAAACTTGCTCTGTGGAGATAGCTGGTGCCCCAAGGAGGTGCCTGGCCCAAGAAAACGGTTCAAATCCTGACCCAACTCTTGGTTTTATGTTTTAATCCATGACCCGAAATACAACGCCTTTCCCTGAAATGAAGACCCCCCCCCCCACCGTGGACTGGGCGGATGCAAGCATGTGTCCATCTCCTCCCAGTTGCCCCCCCCCCACTTGATTCTACCGCTGCCTTGCAGTGAGACTTCCTGGGGGTCAGGTGACCACCCTGAGTGACCAGTAGTCTGTTTAACTCCCAACGGGGAAAACCCTGGACATTCCGAACCAACTGCCCACATGACAGTTGCGCAGTTTGCCTTCGATCAAACAAACCCAGATGATGAGCAGTTAACATCACCTGAGAAAGGGGTCTGCTGGGCTGATGCTTTGGGGGCTTAAAGCCTGAACTTGACAAGCCCCCAGGGTCTCACTGATGATAGATCTGAGCAGCCTGGACTCTGGCTTGGCTGAGAGTGGGCAGTGGCTACACTGGCTCTGAATGTCCCTTTCCTGCCCACATCCACCTTGACCACAGACCAGTCTCTGTGTACAAACTACAGCTACTACTCTGGACTCCGCTGACTGGTGTTACTTCAGCAGCACCTTCAATGTGGGGGAGTGTCGCGTCCAGCAGGACACGAGCTGTGGGAAGTGGGAAGGGCGGTGCAGGGCTAAGAAAAGACAGTGGCCAGGATTAGAGTGCGAGCGGGGCCAAGGGTCTCAAGCCTCAAGGACTGAGCCCCGAATCGGGCCAACGCGTAGTTTTTATTGGTTAACTTCTAAGGAGGTAAAAGATTGTTAATCTCAAGATCTGTGTGTTAGTAGCCTGCTGGCTGTCTTTCCGAAAGTTCCCATTGTGTTCCAGCTTGTACTTTGCCTTCACACACACGCACACCTCCAAGGAATCCATTGAAGGGGAGGGACCGATATGATTCCATCGGGCCTCAGTTTGCCGAGACTTCCCCTCAAAGGAGCTTTTCCGATATCTCTCCATGGGCCTCAGTTTGCTGAGGCACTCCCTTGTGAAATCCTGGGAAGAGCGCCGGGGGAGCAAACGGTTTGGCAGCTGTTAAGGCAACAGGGGAGGGAGGACATTTATGTCTCTACCTATCATTTGGCCAGATACACGTTTTTGTGCTGCTGAACCACTGCTGAGGACACCAGGAGGTTATCTTGATCGCAGATGGTTTTCTTGTGAATTCTGGGTTTGAATCCCTTATGCTCATCCTTTTCATTTTGTAACCTTGAAGCATGATCCTAGAAAAGTCATTCAAAATAGCTCTGTTGATATATTGTTGGCAGAAGACCATGGGAAAGTGTTAATTCATTCCCAGGTCACACTTCCGCTCTCCTTGTTCACCAGCTGCCTCGGGAAGCCAACCGAATCAAAGTTGGACTTAGAAGAGGGGTGTCGCAGTGTGGTGTGCCCTTAAAATACCCAGTACACTGATTGAGTGGGGACATGACTTTATTCTAATGAAGGAATATAGAAAGTCAGCACAGCACAATGACTGAGCATGGCAACTGGTGTCTGATGACCTGTATCAAATAATCCTGGAAGCCACATGAACCTGAAAAAGTGACACCCCTCTGTTCTCAGTTCCCTGTTCTGTGATATGGGGCCTACTTATTAGTATTATGAGGCTAAATATAAAAAAAACTCAGATAGAGCTGGAAGAAAAATGACAGGTCCTGTATAAGTGCTACATAACTGTTCAAATACTAAATGTATGGAAGACTAAGCAAGAAATGTGGGAATGGCAGCCTCCAGAAAGGACACATGGGTGGCTCCAGGGCAGGGGAGGGGGTGCAAGGTTACTTTCATCCTTTACACGGGTGTGATGGAGAGTATCTGTTATAGGAAATATCTGGTAGAAATCAGAGGAAGCCACCTAGGCTTGAAGGTTCTTTGGGGAAAAAACAGGTTTTGCATTTCTTGTTTTTAATTGATACTTACTTTACAGATCGCAAAGTGCCCCAGTCTTAAGCGTCCAGCTGTATGGCTTCTTATAAACATAAACACATCTGCTGCCAACACCCGGTAGCACACACGCAATGTCCCCAGCACCTGGGCAGCGTCCTGCACAAGGACAGAAGAAGCACACCTGAGTCACCAGGTTACCAGGATGGAGTCACGTACTCCAGGGGTGGTCCAAGCACAACGATGGCTCCTAATGAGCTCAATGTTAGTGTGGCAGCACCGTTGAAAGGTGGTGGATCTGGCCAGAAAGCTGGGGGAACCCAACCAGGCCCTTTGGGATTCGCTATGGAAGTGTGGGGGCAGGCAAGGGTGCCCAGAGAAGCTGCTCAGAAGCATCTGGGTTTTCACACAGTGGAAAACCCTGCTCCGCTAAGTGGAGTGCCCAGAATAATCGATGGCTACCGTTGCTAGGGGTGCTTTTCTATATTTGTGTTTCGTTTTATAGAAAAACATTTTAAAAGCAAGTGGAAGCAGATAAATACTAATGTAAAAATGTTCCAAGTGAAATAAAAGATCTGTGTAAAACTAGCACTAAATCTATACAACAAAATATGAACTTGATCTAAATGCAGCACCTTGGGAGAGTGGCAGCAGTGAGGCGGCTCCGTTCTGGGTCCTGCTGAAAGGTTCCCGACACTGTGGCAACCCCACCCCCTCTGAGGACCCGGCTGAGGCCAGGTCATGGCCTTCACAGGCGTCAACCAGGACCTGCCACACAAACCCAGGTGCTAGAATCCTGGGGAGGCACAGACACAGATGCAGGAGGGCTCCTGGGGGGCTGGGGTGAGGGGGTGCAGGGACGCTCCTCAGGACCTACAAGTGACCTTGGGCGCTGACATCCCAGGGGTCAGATCCACAGGAAACTGGAGGCTTTTGCTGCACTAGCCTGAGGGTGTTGTCTGTCAGCTGAGCATCTATAAGTCTTATAGGGGCGATTGCACCTGGGCATTTGGCAGGGCAGCCTTAGGTGACTGGTTCCCTGGACAGTAAAACTGATACACAGGAAATGGGGGGAGGGGGTCTCTAGGACTCCAGGATGGAAAGGCCAAGTCCCTCCCCCCTGGGCCCTGTGAGGAGCAGGAGGTCTGAGGACAGGTGGGAGAGGGGACCCTGCCCCTCCACCCCTCACTCAGTACGACCCCACATGTCACCTGCACAGTAAAATAGGACTGAGACATGCCTGTGCGTTCGACTTAAAAACCATCATGCAGTGGTAATAAAGACATAAGTTTTATGGCTAAATGTATTCCAATGGGAAAGGTTACAGAAGACACTGCGGCTGCAAATGTAAGGAAACCGATTACATTTGTTTTATTTATTTACAAATTTGGAAATTAAAGAAACCTTAGCAATTTGTAATCCTATCCCCTTACCATATCCCAAAAGGGCATGACATTTTCTTCGATATTTTTGTGGCTTGTTCGATTTTTACATATAGAAAAACAGCTTACAGAACCTCAGCCTGAGAAATGGTGCCATGAGGTGAGCCAGGCCCTCGGCAAGGCTCCACAGAGGCTGAGGGGTCCCCAGGGGTTGGGCAACACCCAGGTGGCTTAGGATCCTGCAGTGTCCCCAACTTGATGCTGGGACCGCAAAGTACCCACCGAGATGCAGAGATGGAGACTCTCCCAGAGCCACTAAATTACCTTAATGAACATAGTTCTGTACCTTCAACTGGGTTGTTAATGAGATGTCCTCTGTTGTTTGGCCAGATGCAGACCCCTCTGGCCCACTGCTTGCATGAGAAGGGGCCACAGGACATCTCCTCCTTCTTTTCCCAGGAGGCTCCAAGTGGGGGAGGCCCGCCGCCCCCCAGTCTCCTCACACCCAGTGATGACGGTCCCATGTTAAACCTCCACTAGGGGATGCTCTTTAGGACACCAGGTGGTTGAGTAGGTCGGTGACCCAGGAGAAAAGCTCAGAACACCTGTGCAAAAGCTCAAGCTCTTCAGGGACGGTCTGTTAAGCCCCTTTGCACTGCAAATAGAAAACTCTTTTTAGGAGAAGAGTGTTCTCTTGAGGACAGTGCTGCTAGCGCACAGGCTGTCGCTGAGGCCGGCATTGTTGAATGCCATCTTGACTGAGGTGTCAGCGGTTAGAGACTTACCGGACATCCCCCAACAAGGAAATCACGTATGTCATCTCCATGTACATGGTCAGATTTCCCTCTGAATTCGGGGGGAAAGGAAGACATGCAGCCCGTTTCGGGGGACTGTCACTTAGACAAAGAAGGGCCAGCTTACCTTGGGGATAGTTGGAGCGTCTCCCTGCACCCCTCTCCTCTGCGATGTCACGGGGCTCCGGGGACACAGAGGAACTGTCAGTCCTGGGGCTGCCGCTCAGGACTCACTCAGGGAGCTCTGCCACCCACTGCAGGAAAAGCCCCAAGTGGGGAGCCCAGGGCAGAAGCAGACGCCACAAGGCCCACCAGCCCTGGTGACTGCCAGCCCCGCTCCCTCAATGGGCATGGGTGAGGGTGTGTGGATGGGGGGATGTCAGAATGGCAGCTGAGCTGCTGCCAGGCCACCCTCTGTGCTGGATGAAGGACGGGAGGCTGAGGAGCGGGAAAGGAAGAGAAATAGAACCCTTGGCATCCTCGCTGCAGAGACTCTAACCTATTTCAAATAATCTAAAAAAGGGTAAACACTGAAATGCATGCTGTGTTTCCATGACAGAGTTTCATGCTCCTCCACCCATTTTAACGCATCAAATTTCCCTTCTTCTTGAAACGTTTCAATCCAGTTCAGCGTCCATGCAGTCATGTATGCGGCTACTGTCTTCATCGTCTATAATACTGGATTTTTTGCGTTTTTACCCTGATGAGATACGCATAATGCTTTTCCTAATTTGTGACTATACAGGTCAGTAGCATTAATTGCATTCACAATGCTGTGGACCCACCTCTACTAATTATACCCAAAACTTTTTCATCATATCCAACATAATCTCTGTCCCCATTAACAAATCACTCCACCTTCTCCCTATTTACGCGATGCACACCGGTGTACAGATACCTGTGTGATACTCTAGTGGTGACACGTGACATGATGCTCTTGTCGAATCTCATAGATGTCACAGCACAGGGAGTGAATCATAATGGAAACTATGGCCTTTCATTAGTAAAAATATCCACAATATTTCACTACTAATTGTATCACATGAATATAAGATGGCATCAATAGGAAACTGGAGGGGTGGGAGATGCGAACTTTGTGTATTATCTGGACAACCGTTATGGTTATCTACACCTGTTCTCAATCACGTCTATTCATCTTTACAAATCTGCAGACGCTGGAGTAGGGAGGGATCTATTCAGCGAATGTTAAAAAATCACCTGCTGTCTAGAGGCCCCATCTACCCCCAAGGTAACATGGCAATTCTTTGTCTGAGCTGGAACATTAGCTAGAGACGTTGTATTCGACATGAATGACATTTTGACTTGTCAATGCGTCTTTCTTTACTTCGATAGTGAGGGCACTAGCCAGTGAGGACATTTGAATTTGCACACATGAAATAAGAGAACATGACTTCACATTTTCATAATTTTCTCCAAAATGGGAAACTGAAAAATTGTTCTTGAATTAACTTCAGGAGAATTATTCCACATCACCTTCCCTGGGTTATTTAAGGGATGGAGGCTGCGGTGTGGCAGGATATGCACTCTTCTGGACCACTTCCTTCTGATGGCAGTTGACGGATTGGTGCTAATGGCAGCACTACTTTCCTCATCCTGGCTGCTATGTCCGACAAAATGTGTGACAATAGAGAGGGCTTGTCATCTTCCTGGAAGAAGACCACAGAGAAATTGGGAATAATTTATTCACAGTTCCGACTAATGATGCTGGGACTACTAGGTACCCACCAAGATGCAGAGATGGAGACTTTCCCGGGGTCACAACACAAAATTACCTTAATGAACATAGTTCTGTACCTTCAACTGGGTCATTTAAGAGATGTCCTCTGTTGTTTGGCCAGATGCAGACCCCTCTGGCCCACTGCTTGCATGAGAAGGGGCCACAGGACATCACTCCTCCCCCTTTTCTCGGGAGGCCTCTAGTAGGGAAGGCCAGGCCACCCCACACTGTCTCCTCACACCCAGTGATGAGGGTCCCACGTTAAACCCCCACTAGGGGATGCTCCCTGTGAATCTTAAGGGGTCAGTAGTGCAGGGTGGGTCCTGCAGGGCGAGGTGGTAAATGCATCCAGGGGACTCTCATGAAGAATACGACGTGAACGCCACAGCCTGAAGTTACCCACATGGTGGCCGTACAGGAACCTACTGTCCTCTCCTCCAGGTTAAGGAGGCTGAGGAGGGATGGGCCCAGCAACTGTAGAAGCTTATATGCCTGAGAATCTTCCTCAGGAAAGATGTGCTCAGGACATCCTTCAGTGGCCTGCACTGATTCTTTACTCTCCCCTCATCTTCCCTGCACGGCCACAGGCAATAGGGGCCACCAGAGAGCTCTCCTCAGTTTGCTTCCTTTTACTAAAAGACAAAAAATAAATAAGTTAGAAAGCTACAGGGAACAGCGCACATACGCGTTTTCATCCCAAGCACCACAGGTTCTTTCTCCGGAATTGCTTCGTCTGCTCTTTCTCCTGAAGCACTTCTGAAGGAATCTGGAAAACGGGAGGGAAGAGCAGAATCGGGCCTGTGCAGAGCCACCCACTGCAGGAAAAGCCCCGTGTGGGGAGCCCAGGGCAGAGCCAGACTTCACAGGGCGCTCCAGCAGGGTGGGCCCAGCCCTTGGACTCCCCGCCCAGCGCCCTGCATGGACCACTCAGGTTGGTCAACAGGATTGAATGCTGTAGACGGGGTCAGGCGCCAGGGCGATGCTGAGAGAGTGACAGTGGAGGGCGGGGAGGGGAGTATAGACATTGACGATCCCAGAACCCAGTACCTGGATGAGACCAGATCCCTTAGGAAGAGAATCAGAAAAAGAGAAGGAGGACCTGGGGAAGGGTCACACACGGGAGCTTATGGATAGGAAAGAGAGAACATGAAAAAGAGATGAAGGAGGTAATTACTTACAAGTGCTCTTAGGCTCACTCTGTGGGCGGCTTCGTCATCCTGACAGCGGTCTTCGTTGGGACAAAGGCGGCAGCCATGTTGAGGTGGCCACGGGGAAGGAAAGGGGAGAGTTAGAGTCCAAGTGAGAGCCCAGGGTCCTGCTGCTCCTGGGTGATGGAGCCGCACCCAGGACCCATTCTGTCCTCACGTCTACACTTGTTCCCCAGAGCCTCCTGGTCCTGAGGCCTGGGGTCCTGTCCTGGTCCTGCTCAATCCCAGGAGACAGGTCAGTGGTGCTGTGAGATCCAGTGTGTCTCCTAGAATGTGCCGGCCCTGGAGGGTCAGGGGAGGCAGCTGGGCAGAGGCTTAGGTCACATGAAAGCACATTCAACACATCAGCCTCGGCTGGGGTGTGGAGGCGGAAGCGAGCTCTAGAATAGTGGAGTGAAAGCTGTGATGCAGAGGAATTCTTCTTTAACTCATAGCGCCCTTTCCATGAGGAACAAACATGAGGAGAGAAGCAGAAGGTGCTGTACAAGTCCTGAGCGTAAAGCGGGAGGGACTTGACTTCTCAGAAACGAGAAGACCCTGGTCTCCACTTGGCAGAGCCTATGAGCCAGTTATTGTGTCCACCAGATTAAGGCCATCGTAGGTCAATTACGAGAATGAAACCACAGTCTCTTGTCCACAATTCTCAGGAGTGCTGACCAATCAAATGCCAAGCTCTGAGATTTGGCTGGGGTGAGGGGAAGAAAGGGCTGGTCTTGTAGGAACGATGAGTTTTATAGAGCAAAGCAAGGAAAGATGATGACAAACACCACACTCAGACCCCGGACACAGAGAGCCCCGTGTCCGTAACATCACTGAGACAACCCATCAGACTTCCACACGTATTTCCTTTTTCTGTCTGATGTCACATCCCCCTTCCTCAACCTTCAAAGCAGCAGGCGACACACACCTGTTCCCATGAACTCTCTCCCATTTAATTGACCTGAGTCTTGTTAGCTGTGTGTAGAGTCTTCATTGTCACTTTCAGTGTCAGAGAAGCTCTCTGCCAGCCAGTCTTTAGATACAGAGACATGAGCAGTGATGTTACTAGAAAGAGGGCGCCCCCATTCCTCCTACTTGATGTGAGACTGTGGAGAGTCACACAGCATCACCCTGACCTTTCCTTCAGGTTCTCAGCTCTTCCCTGTGCTCCATGGGGTGCAAGTTTTTGAACAAGATGTTGGTCACAGATGCAAACATTTAAATCAGAAAGAGATGCTGAAGGAATCCCCTTTTAATTCCTCCTTGCCCCCGGCCTCCGACGGCTCTTCCCTCCAAACTTATCAACCTGGAATTGCAGCTCTTATGTTCACATTTGAGTGTGCCTAGTGTCACTGAGCAATTGGATGTTTTATGTTAATTCACTGAGTTAATTAATGATCAAGTGAAACGAATTATAAACAGCCACACCTGGCCTCTGGCGGCCGCAGTGGAGAGCCCAACTCTCGCTCTAAGGATGTGGAAGATGTGCCCTCCCCTTCACTGCCAGCTCCCCCAGAGTGGTCGGTGGGTCTGAACTGATCATTTACTTGTAGGAATGGCAAGGACTCATGTGCATGTGTCAGGTGCAACGGAGGCTCTGGGGACACTCAAAGTCAGGGGACACCCTGACTCTGCACTAGAGCCTGGAAAGGCAGTGGCAAAGACCCCCTAAGGGGGAGAATGACTTGTACAATAAAAATGACAAAACATCGCTGAAGGAATTGAAGACACAAACAATTGGAACCACACACTGTGTTCATGGGTTGGAAGACATAAAATTGCTAACATTTCCACACAACCCAAAGTGTTCTGCAGACCCAATGCAACACCCTTGAAAATCCTACTGTCGTTTTTTGTTGTTGTTTTTTTAAGATTTTATTGGGGGAAGATTTTATTGGGACTTTTTTTTTATTGGGGAACAGTGTGTACTTCCAGGACTTTTTCCAAGGCAAGTTGTTGTCCTTTCAATCTTAGATGTGGAGGGCGCAGCTCAGCTCCAGGTCCCGTTGTCCTTGTTAGTTTCTGTTAGAATCCCTTGTGGGACTCGAGGAATTGAACTGCCAACCTTGTGGTTGAGAGCCCACTGGCCCATGCGGGAATCAAACCGGCAGCCTTCGGAGTTAGGAGCACGGAGCTCCAATCGCTTGAGACACCCGGCTGGACCCCTACTGTCATTTTTATAGAAAGAGAAAAATATCCTAAAATACATATGGAACCACAAAGGACCCTAGTAGCCAAACCTATATGGAGAATGCAAAATAAAGATAGCGGCTCCACCCTTCCTGGCTTCAAAACTCATGACAAAGCTACAGTCATCCAAACAGCTTGCTGCTGGCATAAAAGCAGACACATTGATTTGGGGAACAGAAGACAAAGTGCTAAATCACACACATATATGGCCAAACGATACTCAAGAAGGGTGCCAAAACTAAACAATGGCAAGGGATAGTCTCTTTAACAACCAACAGAATGAAAAGGCTCCTACAAAACAGGAGAAAATATTTACAAACCTATCTGAAAAGGGGCTAATATACAAAATACACACAAAACTCCAACACTCAGTGGTTAAAAAAAACAAAAAGAAGAAGAATCCAACTAAAACTTGGGCAAAGGCTTGAGCAGACATTTCTCCACAATAGACATACGAATGGCCAACAGACCTATGAAAAGGGGTCAACAGAATTAACCATCAGGGAAATGCAAATGAAGAGGACGGTGAGGTATCACTGAACACTGTTAGGTTGTGTATTATTTGAAGAAAAAAAAAGGATAACAAATATGGGCAAGGATGGGAGAAAGTGGATCCTTTCTACACTTAGTGTAAATGTAAAATGGCACAGCCATTATGGAAAACAGAATTGAGCTTCCTCAAAGTATTACAAACAGAACTCCCCTAAGATGCAGTGGTAGCTCTTTTGGGTCACATGCCAAGGGAATGAATTCGGGATCTCAAGGGAATACCTGCACGCCCTTGATCATCGCTGCATTGCTCACAACAGCCCCGATCTGGAAACAGCCCCAGTGTCCAAGGACAGGTGAAAGCGTGAAGGAAAGGTGGTGTATGCATTCAATGGAATGTTGTTCACCATTAAAAAGGAAGAAAATCTGCTGAGAAAGTTTTAGAGATCTGCTGTGAAATAATGTGCCTATAGTTAGCAATACTGTGCTGTATACTTAAAAGGTGCTTAGCAGTTAGATTTTATGTTAAATAAAAAAGTAGGTAATATATATTAGAAGCAAATAAAGGGGGAAATGGAATAAAGAGAAAGCATGGATTAAGGAGTGAGGGAGAGAGGAAGGAACAAAGAAAGGAAAGGATTGAAGGAAGAAAGGACGGAAGGGAAGGAATGAGGGGAGACAGGGAGGAAGATAAAGAGAAATGGAGGGACGATGAGGGAGGGAGGGAGCAAAGGAGAAAGGGTCTGGTTGTTACAAAGGAAGATACAGAAACCACTGAACAGGAGGAAAGCTCCTCTCTCCAGGTTGAAAAGAAGACATCTACACAATGTGCAATCCAGCAACATGGCTGCGTCCTTTCTCACCCCCATTCAAGAAGCAGCCAAATAGCATCTTAAGCCTGGGCAAGGCTGGGCTCAGGGAACGATGTCCTACTGCTTCTCCTGATCTTGAAACCACCACCTGGTCACCCCCTGGCCTGGGTGCCCTTCCTGCGTCTTCCTCTGCTCCTCTAAATTATTGTCATGACAAAGTCTGGCCCAAGGCTCTCAGAGCTGTTCTCGCACCTGGAATCCACTGGACAGCGCGCTGTCAATTCCTGGAGCCCAGCTGTGGGGAGCCTCGTTTTGACATATCAGCGCACACATCTGGGTTCCCTTCAGCACCACGAGGAGACAATGATCTAGAGATTAAGGATTTCTAGGACAGACGTGTCTCAAGTAGACAGTCTCTGGGATAAACAACATTTTACATTCAAGCAGTGTAATTTTTTGCTTGCTTGGGAAACATTGCAACCTACTGGGCAATCAAATTCTACTAAAATACATTTTCACACACAAGTCCTGGTACAAAGGACACTCAAAGCAGAATTTGTCTCATTTTATATGCATAACGACTTAAACAACTGCCTTGACCTGATTTCTGACAAAGCCCTTCAGAAGAAAGCATGACCCTATTTCCACAGGAAGTTACGAGAGGGACATGAGGGGCAGAGCACTCGTCACTCTGCTGAGCTGCTCTTTCCTCACCTCGCGATGCACAGCGTGCCCTTCGTCCTCCTAGGACGGGAGCCCAGTGCCACCCTGACGCTCAGGCCCTCACCGTGACCTCTTGGTTCTGTTCAATGTGCAGTGTTTCTTGCCCGCACAGAAAACCATAGGTAGGATGAGTGATGGGAGGCAGATATTCCACGTGAGAATGACTTTGTGTGTTTTTAGCAAGAGTGTGTGAAGGTAAATGTTAGACCTCTGTGGAGGAAGCCACAGTGAATTTCCCTCAGATCTCCCTGGAGTCTCTCCTGGTTCAAATGACTCCAGAACTGGACGTGACATGGGGCTACACCAGGGCCCATCTGCAAAAGGAAGGAGCCCTGCCCAGCGTTCAGCTAAGTTGGGGGGAGGAGTCATTCGTAGGCCTTTAGTGGAAAAGCCTTGAGACTGAGGGAAGTGGCAGCAGTGACACATCATGACCGTTAAAACGCCACAAGCCATACTAAGAGGCAATGATAATAATTAAAGGAAGTTGTCATTGATGCAGTAACAGAGGTTCTGAAATACAGTTTCCCCCTTTAGAACTCAGTGAGCATTGCCCTGAGCGCTGAGGGCTTTGCTTTCAGGTTAGTTGCGGTTTACTTGGCACACAATGGATGCACATGTGTAAACTTACATGTGATTAGTACATGCACTTACATACCTATCCACTCCTGATGTCATGGTGATGGGAGCTTTTATTGAGAAAATTGGCATCTGCAACAGTGGTCTTTAAAGGGGCATAAATCTGGGGAAATCTCAACACACAAAATTTCACACACGTGCACACTCAGAATCACGCCATATGGATTCATAGACGCACCGCCATGCACGCACACTCACACCACCTAGGTGGAACTGGACAACACGGCCTCAGTTCTTCAACTAGAAAGCCAGGTTCTATCACCACGTCCCCAATTCTCATTGCCAGCAGGAAGCTGGCATCAGGTGGGCTGTGCACACTAACGCCAGCAAGAAAGCCCCACCTTTGTGATCTTCATTTTTTTGTCACCAAATGAGGGATTCTAGAATCCATTCCATCTCCAGTGTCCACTGAGTCTTCCTGAAATTACAGGAAATACCATGAGAAGCAGATCATGCCGGGTCGTGTCTGCACAGCTCTTTGGTTCACTTCATGACATTAGAAAACCAGATGGGAACTCTGGCAAGTCAAGGGAACCCAAAGCAAGAACAGAGCAAAACTGCTCATTTCAAAACATTTGCTGGAGGAAGTATCTCACACAGCCATTTTGGCTGATAATTTCAAAATTTTCTTCGAAAAAAATAATTTCTCACATGACAAAGCTCACTTCCCTACAACATGTAACTGATGCTGTCATATTTGAATGCCCTTCGAATCAAGTATCATCAGGTGGTAATAGGCTTACACTCCACACTCTCTCCACCAAGAAAATTGTCTGTGTCATCTGTAACGTACAGGCTCACTCTCATTTTCATATCTTAGTTTTACTGAAAAATAAAGCACCATTCCTATCACAGAGGAAGGAAGGTGAACTTACCTCGAGGGTAATGAGGCCATATCACCAGCGCTGTAGCTGGGAAGCTCCTCGGTCAGGCCTTCAGGGGGCTTTGTGAAGACAGATAATACCCCACCCCCATTTCTTCCTCATGTGCTCTCTTTCCTATTTATAAGCTCCTCTTGTGTCAGCCATTGCTGGCACTACTGATGAATTTCTCTGTGAGCTTTCCTTTTTTTTTAAATTAAAACAATTTATTAGCTTTCTTTTAATATAAACAGGAGGAAAACACCACATCAGTTGTAGCATTCTTTTCAAAATAAAACTGTAATCAATACTTAAATCTCCAAGCTCCGAACTCCCTAAACAATGTTTTTGGAGGTGGCATATTGTAATATTTTATACACCATTATTTATCATTTACATTTCTAGCCTTAAAAAATGGGAAACCACGGCACTCAATATAATTTGAAGCCTTGCTATATATAAATTATTCCTTGGCCCAGAAATTCTTTGTTTACAGTCAAATTTCCAGGAAGACATTTGAGAAGGTAGGAGAAATATTAAAAGCTCAATATTAATACATTGGCTGCAACAAGAAAGCTTAATATGTAAAATTTTGTGCTTCACTCAATGTAAGATGAAAAGCTTAATATTGAAAATTTACAGAATTACATCAGTTTAAGAGAAATTTTATTAAACTTTCCAGTGATGTTTTCTAAGTCTAGCGTTGCTATTTCTGCAGCAGTGCCCTGGAGGGTCCAAGCACATTGTATTAAAGCTGAAAACTGCCCTGAGACATGTGGGACACCTTCTATTTCACCACCTCCATGTTATCACTGGACCACCACGTTGGTTGGAATTATGAAGATACCTTTTGATGCATTTATTTAACAAAGGAAAATCATCAGAAAATGAGGAGCACCATTATAGCTTGTAAGATATGCAGCATGGAGCCAATAGAAGTAGATAATCAATGACTGATACTTCTCCTTATTACCCCAGACATGCTAATGTACTCATAAGTAGTGCTCGCAAAGAATCTGAATGTCGAGTGTTATCCAGCAGCTTTCTGGTTTAAACTGATTGCCGATAATGACTAGCAGCTTCAATGATGTAGTCGGGAGGAAGAACCCTACAGTATGTAACGGTGCTACAGTCTGTGCCTAAGTGACAACAGGGGTGTTGCCACGCAGCAGCCTACCTGTCTCTCCTTGTACTTGCCCCTAGAGAAAGGAGAGACTGTGAGACGGATCCTTTCAGGGACTTTGCTTCACCTTTGTGCTTGCACCTTATGCCTCCCTGTTTGGCCCCAGAAAGATGGCTGGTCAGCCAATGACGAGTAAGATTCCCCACGGGGGGGGGGGGAGGGGCAACTCAAGCCAGGCACAGTCGAGTAGGGACCAACAGGAGAACCCATGGGGTTCATAGACGTGGGCACAGCCCCCTACCTTCCCGCAGCTAAGGAGAGCCTCTGTCTCTGTGGCTGCATTCCTTCCCAAAACCTGCAAGGGAAGAGATTCAATGATGTGCTCTCCATCAACTCATATGCATATAGGTTTTGTCCCTTGGGGAAGTACATACATCCTGAGACTTACTGTTCAGCTGCCTGCAGGCAAGGGTGATTGGCTTGAATCAGTTTCCTATTATAATGTATGGGATTCACATCTTGAGATGACAAGCTTTATCTCCTTTACTTTCCCACCTAAGTAATAAAAGCTAATGCGTAGGCCTGATTGGGGGATCAGTCCTTGAGGCTGCAGTCCCTTGGCCCCGCTTGCACTCTATTCATGGCTACTGTCTTTTCTTAACCCTGTGCCGCCCTCCTCGCTCCCCACAACCCTCATTGCGCAGGACAAGGGGAAAAACCTACTGCTGGGGTTTTTTTGTTGTTGTTTTGTTTTTTTCTGTTTTCTTTGCTCATTTATTCAGATCTTTAGATTCCACACATAAGTAACTAATTGCTGGTTTTTGAGGAGGAGAGGTGATGTTTTTCCAATCCTTGTAGATGAGAGGCTCTCATGTCTCCCTTAAGAGATGATGGATTAGAAATAGAGACAGTGGAAATGTAATGGCTCCGTGCGATGTCAGAGGGATAGTGGATGGGGGGAGGCGGTTCACACAGTGTGAGGGATATAAATGATAAACGTCTAAGTATTACTTTGTCTTGTGCACCTGAAACTAATAAAATAAAATTAAAAAATAGTAAGAGATGATGGCATTAGAGCGCTGAAAAACAGGGAAATGATCAGCACTTAAAGACCGCCTTATAGCAGGTCTGCCTAGCTCGTCATCACAAACTCTGGGAATGGCCTCTAGGTTCTGTGCTCTTTGTTTGCTAAGAAGAGCACATTTAAAATCCACATTGTTGTGCTGTCCCAAGAAGTGAAAGTAATAGTTGTCGCCAGCGTGAGTGGCCGGCAGCTGGTAAGAGCTGGTGAGAGCTGCAGTGAGCTGCTGACATATGACCAACGACTCATCCCCTGGGCGGGGGGGGGCAAGGCTCATCACACCAGCATGGGCCAGGGAGCTGTGTCCTACACAACTAGACTGAGAAGCAACGTCTTGCACTGGAGTGGGGAGCGGAGGGGGGGGGGAGGCGAAAGAACAGGGGGGAGTAGTAGCTGCCATAAAAGTTGGGTGTAACATCCACATTACAGTGAAATAGCTCCCCCAAAAAATGCCTTTCCATCTCATTCCCTCGCTACTGGACATGTCCTTAAGGGTCTGGCAGCAGGCCACATTCCACACAGCCTGACTGTCCCAAACTTTGGAGGCAAGAAGAATGGCTCCCCAAAAACAATTCTTCTCCAGTTAGTGGGCCAAATGTCAATGGCAGGATACATTAAAAGCCGGTCTATGTAAATCTAAGTTGTTATTGCCCTTCAACGCTTAGCCGTGTAGCACTAAGAAGAGTACAAACAAATCTGTAAATCAATTTGTGTTCAGAATCTTGCTTAAAATGTTCCTCTGGAACCGTTCCTCGTGTGAGTGGGTGTGATCTCTCATCAAAAATATCCAAGGATCTATTTCCATCTCTGTTCTTTATGTGGTAACATATCGCTCAGGTCACACATCTTACTGTGGTTGTAAGTTCAGGGTGGCCGATGGTGCCCTCATCCAGAAATACCGTGGAGCACGGGCTATACTTTGTAGCGAGCTGCCTTTGAGTGACATGGCTGCTCTTTCTCTTTTCTCGCTCATCCATGGGAGATTCGCTCAGGAAAATTGTGCTTGCCCTTGGATGGTCAGAAGGGTCTGATTCCAAAGGTATGTCTTCGGGCACCTCCTGGTCACGATGTGCTGCAGGTGGTGGCCATCGTCGTCTTGGAAATCCACCTCCACGAACTCTATCCAGAGTAGCAGGCGACGGTGCTACTGCCACTGCAGCCCTGGCCGCCCCTCATAAATCTCGGACTTGTAGTGTGGCTCCGCCGGCCCTGAGCACCAGCCCCACTTGGGGCTGGCATTACGGCACCAGGGCAGAAGCAACAGGTCAGTGTGTTCCCCACGGGGCACTTCCAGTCCTCGCCGCCGTTGCTGCCTTCGCTAGGCCCGGGCTCCACTGGGCGCGGTGGGTCAGGCAGCCCAGGCTGTCTACACCCTCCACACACACCCAGGCCCCGGCTACCCTGTCCGCTGCCAGGCAATTCCACCGCTAACGCCTCCCGCCAGCTAACTAGTCTGTCTCTGTGAGCTTTTAATAATACAGACCTGGGGCCTGAGTGTGTGGATGGCGGTGATTAATAAGTAAGAGGCGAGCTGCTGCCGGCCCCTCCTCCTCGCTGGATGAAGGGCAGCCAAGGAGAGGGCGGGAAAGACGTGAGAAGAAGAGTCTCTGTCCTCCCAGCTAAGGGGAGCCCCGTCCATGGAACAGTCAGTCTAACAAAGAGGACACAGTCACGGGCACGCTACCGTCCAAGGTCACACTCGTATGACAGCTCCGCCTGGTTAGAAGTTTGGCTGAATTGCCCCATCTCCCTCCCTACGTCCAAGATCTTGCCTTCCTACAGAATTCACAAGCGCTCCTAAGTGTAATCAACTCCTCTGTAAGATCAGGGAACTTGATGAAAAGCTAACTTTACTGGGGAACCGAACTCAATTCTAGGCAAAGTATGCCATCATATTTCTCCACAATTTTGTTTCAGAAGAAAATGTCAAATACACGAGATTTGAAAGTACAGAAATCCCATTATTTAAAATAACCACTATCGTCCCTGTGATACTTCCCTCCCAGCCTTCCTTCCTACACCACGTGCGTGCACACTGAGTCAGGATCTGTCCGTCCTCGCACTGGCCACTGACAGTGAGATAGTTTGTTATGGGGGGCCTGGGGGGAGCACTGACGCTCTTGACCCCACTTGCGCGGGAGATTTGCAACGAGGTGATGGGCACGGGCTCCCCACCAGGTTCACTTTGAGGTGTCCTTGGCCGCTGCCCCTTGGGTACGTGCTCACACGGTTTGAGCGTTTTTAAGGCTTGTTGTGATTTTGTCTCCCTGATTCTGGAGGCAGAGGCTGAGGAGTGACTGCGGGTCTGAGAGAGGCTGATCTACACAGTCCTAGTGCGGGCGTCACGCCTCTGAGAATCTGGGAGCTGAGCAGGAGCACGTGGACCCTACACGCGCCTTTCACACCAATGACTCTGCCAAAGTCGCTGTGAAATGCACCTGTCACTGCCCTGGGCTGTGCGACACGGAGGCCCCCTCTCACGATGGGCAGCGGGCCGGAGCTCAGTGGGTAGGAGTGGTCAGGAAAGGGTTAACATAGGCGATGGTGGCAGCAGCAGCAGCAGCAGCAGCAGCAGCAGCAGCAGCAGCAGCAGCAGCAGTTGGGGTCCAGTGAACAGGTGCTTTGTGGGAACACTGTGCCCTGAGTTGATGTTGGCAATTACTGGACAACGAACTACTGAATTCTGAGAAAATCACACCCTAAAAAGCTCCCTGCTAGACACATTCAGAAACATAGCTTTAAACCCCAACACACCTTCTCGTCGGTGCAGGTCTCTCTCTTAGACTGCCCATTCTGCTTTGAGCGTACTTAATAAATCTGCTTCTGTCTTCCTGCTTTGTCTTGTGAATTCTGTAACTACCCGTGAGCCACCATGACATTTTGGTGACTGTTTTGGAGAGCTGTTCTCTCTCCCTCCCTTCGGGGAAACTCTACCCTTTCTGAGTACCTAAGTTCCAGCGTGTGGTGCAGTTGGCAGCGGCAGCTTATCCAGGGTGAATCCACACATGCTGTTGGGTCCCTTTTTCTTTTTCTTTTTCTTTTTGAGTCTCTCGAGAGCCCCTGATGGGGTTTCTGGGAATTGAAGATTCTAGGCTAGGGCTATTCTCCGGCAGGGTCAGAAGTCCGGTGTACACCCTGTGGGCCTCTCTTTAGCCTTCACAGGTGTTAGACTCCTTTTTCTATACTCTGTCTCTACTTCCTGTGATCCTGAGATTCCAGAGGTACATTTGGAAACTTTCTGGTGAGTGTTGCATCTGGGGACAACTATGGAGGTGCCAATAATTGCCACGGGTTGGTGGGGTTCTTAACCCCAAGGCAGGGGTCCCTGATCCCAGGGCCTATTTCCTGCAGGGGGACGCTCCCAAGACATATGGCCAGTTTGTCCTTCTAGGATGTTCTTAGTTCTTGGAGATTCTCTGAATCTCCCACTCAGACCGACACCATCTCCCTGCTTCCTCAGGACCGTGGGAGGCAGATCATCTATCCTCAGACTGTCCCCTAGGCTGTATTCTTAAAAATTGGATGTAATTTGATCTGTCATCCCTCAAAAAGAACAAAATAATTTTCTTTTGCAATGTTGCTTGACCACAGTACAAACTAGATGCCGTGAGGTCGCTAATAGAGACATCAGAGTACACGTTCCCTTTTCCATGGCAGATTTAGCCCAAATAGAGACCAAATTAGGCAATTATTCAGAAGAGCCTTCCAAATTCATTAAAGAGTTTCAGGGTTTGACTATAGCTTTTGACCTCATTTGGCAAGATATATGAGGTGTGATCAAAAAATATGGTGAATGTTTAAATTAAAAAATTATTATATTAAAAGACACATTGCCATTAATCCCGTTCAAAATACTCCCCCTCACTTCAAACACACTTATCCCATTGTTCTTGCCACTTTCTGAAGCAGTTCTGGAAGTCCTCTTTCATGAGTGTCTTTACTTCATCTTCTATCGTGACAACGCTCCGGATTACACATTGCTTCTGGTATATGGCAATTTCTGTCAAAGATATTGCAATGTGTCCTCATCCACCTTATTCACTGGATCTGGCACCGTGCAACTTCTGGCTCTTCCTCAAAGTCAAAATGACAATGAAAGGAAAATGTTTTTAATCGATTCAGGACATTGAGGCAGTCACGACAGCGCAACTAAAGATACTCACGGAAGAGGACTTCCAGACCTACTTCAGAAAGTGGCAAGAATGATGGGATAAATGGGTCTGAAGCAAGGGGGAGTATTATGAGGGGGATTAATGGCAATGTGTCTTTTACTGTAATTTTTTTTAAACATTCACCATATTTTGTGATCACACTTCGTACATATTATTCTCACCACTTGTACTTTAGAAGAAAAGAACCATATCTGGGCCATAGCTCAAGGATACACAGATCAATTAGTAGCCTGACAGCCTGACCAATGTCAAGTAGAAGCAGAGGTAGTTCCTAACTGTGATCCCAACTGGCACTACCAGCTCCAAGCCCAAGGCAGGTGCAGAAGAGACCATATGGATACTTGCCTCATTGAAGGCATGAAAAAGGGCATCAGTAAGCCTGCAAATTAAGAAACGCTCAGAGAACCCCAGTCAAGATGGCTATCATCAATAAATCAACAAACAGCAAGTGCTGGCGTGGATGTGGAGAAAAGGGAACGCTGGTGCACTGTTGGTGGGAATGCAGATTGGTGCAGCCACTATGGAAAACAGTTTGGAGGTATCTCAAAAATCTGAAAATGGAACTACCTTATGATCCAGCAATCCCACTCCTAGGTATCTATCCGGAGAAATCCAAAACTCCAATTCAAAAATCTTTATGCACTCCTATGTTTATTGCAGCACTATACACAATAGCCAAGACCTGGAAACAACCGAAATGCCCATCAGTAGATGACTGGATTAAGAAACTGTGGTACATTTATACAATGGAGTATTACGCAGCCATAAAGAAGAAAGAAATCTTACCATTTGCAACAACATGGATGGACCTAGAGAACATTATGTTAAGTGAAATAAGTCAGAAAGAGAAAGACAAATACCATATGATCTCACTTATATGCGGAATCTAAAGAAAAGAATAAGTGAATGAACTAATCAGAAACAGCTTTGGAAACATGGAGGAAAAACTGAGGGTTGCTAGAGGGGCGGGGGGGTGGGGATAAGGGGAAGGTGAGAGGTTTTGAAAAATAGTCGGTAACCACAAGATGGTCATGGGGGTTTGAAAATTAATTTGGGGAACGTACAGAGGGATAGTGGATGGGGGGAGGGGGGTTCACACAGTGTGAGGGATATAAATGATAAACGTCTAAGTTTTGCTTTGTCTTGTGCACCTGAAACTAAAAAAAACAAAAACAAACGCTCAGAGAGATTACTTAGGAACCTAATGAGAATCTGGCTTTTTTTCAATGCCGCCTCGCTGACACCATGCGGAGATATACTAATCTAGATCCCACTAGTCAGGAGGGCATTACTATTCTTGCTATTCATTTTATCAGGCAGGCAATCTGCTCTGGAAATTCCGAGAATATTACAAAAGCTAGACCTAGGGCCCCAGATGCCTCTCCCCATATTATTAGATATGGCCTTCAAGGTTTTCAATAACCAACATGAGGCTGAGAAGGATTCCAGAGAAAGGTGGGGTAGGGAGCAGGATCAGAGGAGGGCTCACCTCATGGCTGCTGAACTTGCTAGCGCCCTGCCCACACAGCTTTACCCAGGGACAGGCCCCCATGGAGGGAGATCCCAGAAGACGGGCCCCAACGTTCACTTCAAAGGCCATCAAGAAGGACACTGGAGCAAAGCGTGCCCTCGTTAGGCACCTCTGGGCCCATGCCCCCTTTACAAAAAGGAGGGACATTGGAGAAGGGACTGTCTGTCCTCTCTTCCCTCAAGGAGGGGGCCATCCTGCTTCCACACTGGCCCAGATGACACCTAACCTCTTGCCTGACAGGCCCCAGGGTTCGTCCAGGTTCCCCTTCTTCACATCACAGAGGCTGAACCCAGGGTAACACTCCAAGTGGCAGGTAAGAATATTATTTTTCTTACTATGGGAGTGCAAAGGGAACCACTTACGCTGCCCTTCTCCAGTGCTCTGGCCCGCCTCTTGAGTTTTCTCCTGTCCTTACTGGTGTAGAAGTCAATCCTACTACCTACCTGTAGGCACACATTACCCTTGCCATGTTGCTTTGGAAATCTAGCTTTCACTCACAGTTGTTTAAGTCATGCCCCGTCGTCTCACCCCTTTATTAGGCTGGGACATCATGCAAAAGCTGCAAACCAGTCTCCAACTTCTTCCCTCTGACCCGACAATAACGGCTTTATTACAACTATCCGATCACTCAGAGGAACTTATAAATATTCCTCCAGAAATAAGAATCCAAGTTCCTCCTATAATGTGAGACCAAGAGACCCCGAAATGAGCCAGCCATATTATCCCCGTTCAGACTAGATTTAAAAAACCCCACTTCTTTTCCTTGCAAACCTCAATACCCTGTTAGTAAAGAGGCCCAACTTGGCTTACAGCCAACCATTGAAAAATTCCTTAATCACAGCCTCTTAATTCCCTGTAACTCTCCTTGCAACATGCCCGTTCTGCCAGTTAGGAAACTGGCCAGTACTGCTTAGTTCAGGACCTCCGGATAATAAATGAGGCAGTTATTCCAATGCACCCACTAGCCCCAAATCCATACACCGTATTAGGACTGGTTCCTTCCAGGACGATGGTTCATGGTTCTAGATCTGAAGAATACTGTTTGGACCTTGTCTCTTTAACCTCCTAGTTAAAATGGTCTCTTCCAGATTACAGCAATTCCACCCCAACATTATGGTTATGCAAGGTTTTCAGCCAATCCCCACAAGGGGCTCTGAGGTCCCCTCTACCCCTTAGGATCAGAACTCCAACCACCAGCTTCTATCCTGCGTGTCCTCTGAGAGGGATCACTCCTTAGCCACAACCTGTGACCCCATCACAGGACCGTCTCTGAAAATTACCCAGACCCTCCTAATCTCTGTCACCCATGTCCACTCCTCCCACTCAAGGGCTGGTCCCATCCCACTACTCTCCCAGGCAGCACACAGTCAGGCAGGGACCCTGTGCGCATCCACCCATGGAATCCCGCCATGAAACCCCAGTTTCCCTCCTTTTTTAAAACCTCTGAATTTAGACTGCTGAGGCCTGGTATTGGATTTTGACATCTACAATCACAATAGTTGACCTGTTCCCAACCCAGTGAAAGTAGTGGCATACAGGGTTTCAGCTCCCGCTCCCCGCACAAGAACGCAGGATATGGTGAGGCCAAAAAGGAACACCCACGGAACCATAGGTAGGGGAGTCATACCACTATATTCTCGCTGGTGGCTGTGTTGGAGACACAGGGAGCAGGAGCCACATGATCTGCAATCTGCCATCAGCTTCTCTGCCAACCAACCAACCAACATAGCCACCGCAGTTATATCAGTGGCTAATGGCTAACCGGTAACAGCTGATGGCCAACTAGTCACAGCTGATGGCCATCTACTACTGGAGCCAGCACCTTTCCACGTGAGGCCGAGAGCGTGGAAACTGCTCTCTGGGACTCTGTCCCCACAGCAGTGTGGCTGTGTTCCCTCTGTATCTGTTCTCTGGAAGAGTGCGTACAAAATTGGCACTAGGAAATATTTTCTTTTAATTTAGGAAGGAGAAGGTGGCATTTGTAAAATGGGAATGCAGTGTCTATTTCTCAGGCTTGTGGAGAAGGTTTAATATGAAAATGCACGGATTTATTAAAAAAAACCTTCCACAGGTCCATTTTGGACCTGGACCTAAGAGACCTCTGAGGAAAGAAACCTGGAGCCCAAAGGAAGGGGGAACGTTGGGCACTAGCAGAACAGTGACAGAGGTGGCCATGGCCTCGAACGGAA
Source organism: Rhinolophus sinicus (assembly GCF_036562045.2). NCBI lineage: Eukaryota > Metazoa > Chordata > Mammalia > Chiroptera > Rhinolophidae > Rhinolophus > Rhinolophus sinicus. The sequence goes on along the minus strand of NC_133765.1, from coordinate 26,065,982 downwards.
CAGTGATCCCTCCGAAAGCGGGCCGGGTGTTAACATAGCTCACCGAGGAACGATGAACCTGGAGGAACCGTGAGGGGGGCGACACGCGGGCCAAGCCTTACAGTTACCCTGGCAACGACGCGCGCCTGATAAGCGGATGCGGCGACGGAAGGCGGGGCGCGGCTGGAGACTGGGATGGGGTTTCCGGCGGAAGTGGGCTCTTGGACCCGAGGAGCCTAGGAAGATGCTGCGTGTGGTGTGGTGGTGGCTATGCTGCCACCTGTGCAGCTTCCTAGTAGGGCAGGCGGAGGCCCAGAGTCCGGTGGAGTCGTCGGAGCGGAGCCGACCGTACGCGGTGCTGCGTGGGCAGAACCTGGGTGAGCGGCCTCGGGCTGACGGGCGGGCGGGTCGGGCCTGCGCTTCCGCCTCTTGGGGCCCCGGGAGCCTGACGCGCCGGGTGGACTGCGGCGGGGGCGGGGTGTGTGTGTGTGTGTGAGCGTCGCGGTACCGCCGCCGCCTCCATTCCGAAGGCCTGGGGAAGGAGGCCTGAGCTTGACCGCTCAGCGGAACGCCTGGTACACAGTAGTAGCCTCGCGAGACGTGCTGGGTGCATGAATGACCTCCGAGTCCGGACACTTGGGTCTCAGTCTGGGTCCCCTCCCCTCAGGCTGTGAGGGTCCAGGCTAAGCAACAAGGCGCATAATATATACTTCACCCCTTCTTTCCTAACAATAGTCATAGTAATAACTGACATTGGTTGCGCATTTCCTGTATCCCGTGTGTGGTGCTAAGCACTTTGTATACATGATTTCATTGGAGCCTCACCGTAAATAAGAGAGGTACGGTTTTTAGCCCTATTTTAAGATTAAAAATAAAACTCCGAGAGATGAAGTGGTTTGCCCAAGCTTACGCAGCTAGAAAGCGGTGGCGGCCAGTACTAAAACCTACGTCTTGTTTCGGAGCGTCTCTTCAACACGCATACGCATATACACACGTCCATATACATGGCTGCACATGGGTGGCTTTGGAAGGGATCCTGGAGCTTAAACTTGGCAAACTTCAAAATAACTCTGCCTTTTGCTTGGCCAAAGTCTTTCCTTCCACTCTTCCTTATTGTGTATCTCAGTATCTACAAAGTTGCCATATGGTATCATTTCCGGATTATCTTAATTACACGAACTTATTGTCTGTCATATTGACCACTTACTGTGTACCTAGCGCTCTGCTAAGGGGATTCCAGACATTGTCCTGCTTTATCCTTTAGAAGAGTATTTCTGCTGGTAAGTTGGACAAGATGATTTGTTGTTGGGGTGTGGGGAGTAGAGAGAGACTTTCTGAGCCCTGTAAGATGTTTAGCAGCATCACCAGCCTTTACCCACTAGATGCCAGTAGCACACCTTACTCCCAGTCGAGATAATCAAAATATCTCCAGACATTGCCAGATGTTCACTGGGGTTAAAATCTCCCTGGTTGAGAACGAGTGTTATAGAACAGTAATCTTCAAAGGGTGATCTGCATATCAGTGGTGTCTGCAAACTACCATGTTTCCCCCAAAATAAGACCTAGCCGGATAATAAGCTCTAATGCTGATTAGAACATCTTTTGGAGCAAAAATTAATATAAGACCTGGTTTTATTTTACTATAAGACCAGGTATAATATAAAATATAATACCAGGTCTCATATTAATTTTTGCTTCAAAGACGCATTAGAGCTGATTGTCTGGCTATGTCTTATTTTGGGGGAAACAGGGTATATGTTATCTGCAAAAGAGATGACTACAGAAATTGAGATTAAGTGTGTAGAAATTTAACATGTTGACGTTGCAACATACAAACCAGTCGAGACCAGTTCAAGGTCCCTGAACTGGAATGATTTACAGATACAGGGACCTGCTTAGTAGTCATGCGCACCAGGGCTGTGTAGTGGCCTGGGATAGACTAACAGTTGTAAAAACGAGTCCTTTACCACAGATCATTTGAGAAACACTGCCCTAAACAACACTGTGTAGTATTTCTATTTCCATTTATGCAGAAGAGGAAACAGACAACAGATTGTGTAACTTATGTAAAGCCATGTAGCCTGTAAATGTAGATGAGAACCCCGACAGTCTGACCCCAAACCCTGAATTCTTGACCACTGTGCTGTGTTACCTGTCTTGGTCATAACTGCTTTCATTTATCGTGCACTTATTCCATGTCTGGCACTGTGTTAAATGCTTTTCATAGGTTACCATGTTTAGGCCTCAAGAAACCCTTGTGAGATGGGTTTCATTTTCCCCATTTTATAAATGTACAAAACGAAGCTCATTGATGGGAAGTGACCATAAGGAAGGACCTAAATAGTCTTAAGGTTCTGCCTGGGCCTGCCATTCAGGCAACTATAATAACACGTGCAAAGTACAGGAGAGGTAAAAAGATAGAGTGGGAGAATCCATCAAACTCCAAATGGATAGCTATCCAGATGTGTACCTAACATCTCATGGTTTAAAACTTTTTTTTTTTTAAATGATTTCCATTCTCCAATTCCAGTCCCCTGCATACTTCCTTTGGGAGTTTTAATTTCCAAACTGCAAGAGAATGGTTTAAATGGACTAAGACAACTTTAGGTCCAGTTGCAAACTGAACCTTAGAAATTTACGGAACTCAGGGCTTTGAAAATTAAAGCAGTTATTTAGGTAACAAGGGTTATTTTGAGATTGGACATTCAGCTCATGTAAGTCAGATTTAGTTTAACAGAGACCTTTAAAATTACTGCTGGCCTTTTGGAGTTGTGACACACTGTTTTTGTCACCTTTTTCATCCTTCCTCCTCCTCCCTCACCAAAAAAAAGATGAGATTTCTATATGGTCAGTTTTTATTTATTTTTATCTTTTATTTTTCTATATGGTCAGTTTAAAAATAATAACTGGGTTAAGTGTGGGAGAATAATGTAGGGGGTCACAGATATGCCTCAAATTACTGATTTAGATAAAACTGGTCAAATCTTGGATTTTTGAGAGAAACAGTAACTAGACTGGAGAACACCTATGGTTAGGCCCCGGCTGGAACCTGGGATGGGCCCACATACTTAACATACACATAAATGTACATTTGTTTGTTAAAAGTAACATCATTTTTAACTCTTCCCATGATCTCTGAGATAGTCACACAAATGGAATTGCACATCACTGTAACAGAATGCTGCTTATGTTAGTTTAAAGCCCAGGTTCTTATGTCTAGTCCTGTACCATGCATCAACTTGAATTATCAGTGGTAGGTCCCATTTCTCACCTGAGCACCTTTAAATTATAGATGTGTAATTTATTCTTAAAAATAGAGTATTGCTTCTTTGATCAGAAGGCCCTTGTCAAGACTCATCTAGAGACTGAAATACTTTATTCTTTATTGAATCTCCAGTTTTTATAAATAGCTTGAAAAATATACTTGGGCTCCTTGCTTTTTCTCAGTTCATGTCATTCTTTGCCTCCAACCCTCTCTGTAAACTTAGAGGAAAATCCATGTTTCTTTCCTTCTACGTGGACTGACTGCAGCCTTCTTCTCTGGCTTCCTTTCCTACCTTGTTCCTTTGTTGCTCCCACCTCTGCCTCCTGTTCGTTGGCTTTCTGGCTTCCACTGGCCTCAAGGCCCTTTGTTTGCTGAACCTGGGGCCTGCCGTGCTCTCCCTGCAGATCTCCACGTGGCCAGCTCCTTCATTTCTTTAAGGGCTCAGCTTGTGTGTCCCCTCAGATGCTTCGTTCACCACTATACTTACTGTTGCCCACCCCTCCCCCATCACTATCGCATTCGCGTTTTCTTCACGGCCCTTCAGGCTCTCAGTGGCTTATGATCTCTCCCGCACGTACACGGCCATGTCCAGAGAGGGGGTGTGTTAACGCTGTTTCCCCTGTACCTGGCGCCGAGTGGCATTTGGTAAACCATCGCCAGTGAATGGGTGACTTACGGAACCTGGAGCTGCCGTTAGGAGGTAACCTGTATTCCTTTTGCAGTGTTGATGGGAACCATTCTCAGCATCCTGCTGGTGATCATGATCCTTATGGCATTTTGTGTCTACAAGCCCATTCGGCGTCGATGACATCCGAGCAACAAGTTCTTCCACGAGTGTTTGGGAACAGATTCATTTGTGTTGCATACGGGTCAGTGGAGAAGTTGGAATCCGAACTTTCCTGCTTGGAAATGCCCTTTGGTCTGGACAGTTGGTAAATGGTAAATGATTTAGAAAAAACATCTAGCAGTTATTTTTTTCCTAACACTGTAATGCAAATAATTGGCCACTGAACCTGCTTCTCAGTGTTTCTTTTTATATCTGACTGTACTTGTTAAAAGTTAAGACCTGACACTCCAAGGTTCAGTGAAAAGATGGAGTGCTCATGAGAAAGAAAACACAGTAACTCTGTGAGTGACATAAAGACCACATTGGAAAGAATCAGTCATTAATGTTTGAAAATATTAAAAAGAGGAAGACTTAACGTGCAGACATTCTTTACTGAAGTACCATTTGGTAACAATGGGTTAAGCATCACAAATGTTTTTAATTATACTGAATGGGCCTAGAGTGCTCTGGCTGCAAAGCTGTGGGGATCGCATGCTGTCCCTTCTCATGCAGCATCGGGCTCTGCACGCAGACGTCCCGTTGAAGTCAGGATTACGTGAGGTGGGCCTATCTGTGATCATGTGCACCCCGGAGCTGCAAGGCTCCGGGTTTGGACTGGAAATATTACTGATCCGCCCATCTGAAGGAGAACTCCTTCCTGCTCAAACATACTGATCTCTCTTGTACTCTACTGAAGTCTTTTCAGCCCTTGGTCTAAAACTGGTGGCAGCTTTTCAGATTTAGAATCTAAGAGACTCAGCAGGAACTCATTGTTTTCGGCCCTGGGTGGGGAGGGCTCAACCAACAGAAGTGCCTGTTCACTGTACCAGGCAGAGTGGCGGGTGGGTGGGTGTTTACACAAATTTAATTTCAACTTTGAAAATGCTGCTATGTGTTTGCACTGTTGAACTGGATTTTTCCCCCAATTGTAGTGATACCTTCATACTTACAAAGTGGTTATCAGTATTTATTTTAAAGGTGCTAGGTTTAATTTTGTTATTAAATTGAAATGCTTATCTTGTGCTCCATTCAAGCACAGCACTTGATTTTTTTTTTTAACAACTTGTCCATAATGTGAAAGAAATAACTAATGTGGGATCCTGTAACTCTTTTGACTTAAGGATTTTGTATGTAATCCTAACATTGAGCCATTAAAATTTTAGTTGTTCTGTGCTTTTTAGCAAAATGTCGATTAAAATTACAGTGAAATCTTACATGCTGTCTTACTCCTAATTATTTTCCAAGCGTTTAAAATACAGGTATGTATGTTTGAATCTGATTTAATCTCTTAAGGAAGCACTGTTAAGTGGGATTTTAAATTCATATGTGAAATAACACTATTGTCCCAAGGCAAGGTATTATTTCAGAAAACTGAGCCATAATTTCTTGGGCTGGGCCAGGGGTCAGGATTCTTGTTCTAGCTCTAATTACAAATTACAAACAGGCTTAACTTCTCCAGAGCCTCAGTTTCTCATCTGTGAAATGGTGATACACACTTTATCTTTCTTAATTATAGTGAAGATGGAATGATTTGAAAACTCACACACATGGTGGGAATACCACAGTTGTCTTGTATCATAGAAATCTGTGGTTACTGATCGGATGGAAGAGGAGTGGGTGGGATTCTGAGAGACTGGCATTGACAGTTAAGTCCCATTCATCTGGAATGCCACGTTTTGATATGCTGCCTAAAAATTTTTAGGATTTTAAAAGGAAAACAGTGAAAACTTGCCAGATCCATAAACCTTGTGACTTAATGTTTGCTCAGTAGTCACCAGCCAGAGGTAGTAGGATCATGTTTGTTTTCTGAAAAACCCTTGCAATAGTTATTCCACGTACAAATGCAAAACCCAGCCTGTATCTTCATTCCAATGTTACCATCTGTTCACTGAGATTTCAAGCAAAAGTAAGACAATGGATGTTTGTAGAAAGAGGCTTATTACAGAAAGACGAGTAAAGATAAGGACATCTATTCTGGGGGAGAGAATTATACTAAAAACTTGCATGCGCCAGAGACTGACCAACTACCATGTTTCCCCGAAAATAAGACCTAGCCGGGCAATCAACTCTAATGCATCTTTTGGAGCAAAAATTAATATAAAACTCAGTCTTATTTTACTATAAGACCCAGTCTTATACAATACAAGACCGGGTCTTATATTAATTTTTGCTCCAAAAGATGCATTAGAGCTGATTTTCCGGCTAGGTCTTATTTTTGGTGAAACAGGGTAGTACTTTAAAGTGGATATTACATTCCTAACCTTCATCTTTGGGAGTGTGGGGTAAAGGGGTAGCCCAACCCTAGACCTCTAACTGAACTGTATTCAGAATACCTACCAAGTACCCAAATGAACATGAGTAACTTAACAACAATCATAAAAATGAGTAATTTTAGCAAATACTAAGCTTTCTTTAAAGTTGAGATTAAGAAATCTGAAAGAGGCTCTGGAGTCTTATACGAGGTCTAACAATTAAGTTTGCGAACTTTTTGCAATGATCAATGTTGCTAACCTTTTTTGGTATCAGAGCAGTTATTATGAATTTTTATCAATTGGACAAATAGTAACCAAGTTTACTACTTGGAAGTGCTGAAAAGCCTGTGTGAAAAAGACGACCTGAGCTTTTCGCCAATTCATGGCTCTTGCATCACGACAATCACCAGCTCACACGGCACTGTGTGTGAGGGAGTTTTTAGCCAGTAAACAAATAACTGTATTGGAGCACCCTGCCTACTCACCCGATCTGGCCCCCAGTGACTTCTTTCTTTACCAGAATATAAAGAAAATGTTGAAAGGAAGACATTTTGGTGACATTCAAGACATCAAGGGTAATACGACAGCTCTGATGGCCATTCCAGAAAGAGAGTTCCAAAATTGCTTTGAAGGGTAGACTAGGCGCTGGCATCAGTGCATAGCTTCCCAAGGGGAGTCCTTCGAAGGTGACCGTAGTGATATTCAGCAATGAGGTATGTACCACTTTTTCTAGATGAGTTCTTGAATTTGTCAGATCTCATATTACATTTGGTTTCAGCTGGACCTCAATCTTAAATCCACATATATTTCTAGACATAGGCCTAGTGTGGACTTTGAACTCCATTACTTACTGCACTGTAAAGAATCATTTGAAGTTGCGGTAATCCAGCTTGTCTTTGATGTCAGCAGCAAACGGACCAAGCTAGTGGTTATTATTAAGTCTTTCTCTCTCCTGTCATTATTTACAGACTTCGCTTTCTTGACACCTCACATTATTTGTTGCGATGAGCTTGTTTATGGAGCAAAGTGTCTTAGGAACTTTTATATACTTAGTTCCTAGTAATGTCTTTTATATAGAAGTTACTCAAAGTTTGCTACTGATATTGGGCCATCCAAACGTTACTGAACCTAAACTTAGTTTTTTAATTACAAAAATCCATAGGTACTACATCTCAGCCTAAGAAGAATAATAGTTTTCTTCAGTGTCTCACTAGCTCAAAGTATTGCTCTTTACTTTCCCCTAAAAGCAAAGCAGCTTCTTCATTTTCCCAGAATTAACCAAGGCCTCATTTCTGGAACCAAATAGTTTTTACTGGTCACTGTCTTGTTTTAATACCAGCATATCTGGCGTAGGATAAGTCTGGATGCCCTAATTATCACCTGAATTTCTAAGAACAGCCTCACATAGCACTTTGACTACGAAGGAGAGAGCATATTCAGTCACATTAGAGTTGGTGTTGACTTGGCTTCCCTTACTCTGGAAGAGCCAGTCCATCTCCCACAGGAGGGCTGCAGCCCAGACACTGGCTGGTTTAGTTTCCATTTGAAGCAAGCAGCGTGGGGTGCCCGCACTGCATGCTTGGGCAGGGAAGCATGTTACCTTTGTAATATGCAACAGCACTGGGAAGGCATTCCAACAACACATAACAGGAAGTGGTACATCCAGTGACTAGAAAACCAGCATGAAAGGAAGACTCAAAGGCCATCTAGGATGTTGTACGAGCACCCTCTAAGGAAGCAGTCTTTATTTGCATTTTAAGAGAGTGAACACGTGAAAACGCTGCAGACAGGTTGACAAAAAGCTCAGTCCCTTTTAACTGACTTCCTGGGAGAAAGACGTCGGGAAGCAGAACAACGGAATGCAAACAGATTCACCTTCATGAGTAAACTGTGGCCTAACTGCAGCCATTGCCAAGAAGTGTCCTCAAGGTAAATACTAAGTAAACAAAACGCCAAGGTGTGTATCTGAAACAAATGCGATGCTGCATATACTGGCCTTGTGTGCAGAGACGGAATTTTGGTCAGAACATGACAAAAAAAAGGCAGATGGAATCAAAAGCACATTTCTTTGTGACTAGGAACCTTTTACTGGCAATGCTAACTGTATGATACAGAGTTCAACTGGAACAGTAGTTTATGTTTTTCTTCCCATCTCATCCAAAAAGAAGCGCAACAGATAGGAAACTGATGCAAAACAGAGGAGGATATCGTTTACCAGGTTATTTCAGTGCAGCCTGTGGGAATGAATACAGGGGCCAGAGTGACGGTGCCCTCAGCTGTATTCCCCAGGGTTCTGTATGTTGTGTGATGGTTATTTACAGAAGGGTTACACAAAATAGTTCACTACTAAAGGTATCCAAAAAAGGCCTGAGAAAATCTGGTTAAAATGTATAACCTTGTATTGCTACTGATGGGAGTAGTTGTTTTTATATCTTTTAAAAATAATAAAAAGATTCTTTTTAAAAAATATATTTATCCAGAAAGATGTTGATTTAAACTCTAAAAAGCAATGTGGACTCATGTTCCGTTTTCAATTCAGAGCCATGGAGTTCCCTGTGTAGTAGCTAGCTCCCTTTTCTGACTTCCACCCCTTCCTCTCAAGTGAGCCGAGGGATGTCGTGGGTCTTTCTGGGCCTCTGCATGGAAATCCTGCACTGGGGAAGGCGTGGAACACACACACTTGTTTTGGTTCTGTGCTGTTCCGGTATTTTGGCCAGCCTGCCCACTCCAAGAACAAAGCTCAGGTTCTCCTTGCTGTTCCTTCAGGGCCAGGATTAGCTGCCTTGGATTTCACCTGGAGGAGCCTGCTCTCAAAGGAACTGCCTTTACAAATTCCAATCAGATCCCTCGTAAGTGGACTGAGGTGGTTTGAAACTATTAGTCATTTTGAAGGCTAAGGCAACATCTGTGGTCAGTATATCTGGATTTGATACAACTAGTTAACCCTACTCTAAAATAGATCCTGTACATATCTCCTCTTTAACTTGAGCTGAGAGTGGAAGGAATAGAATACGGTGGAGATGCAGGAGGAACAGTGATGGTGTCCTAGAAACCCTGTATAAAGGTAAAAATAAAAGAGATCGGCACAGATTATCCATTTCTTTGGTGAACTGTAAAGAAGTATCTCATAAATTTTCATAAACCACACTATACAAAGGCTGCTGCTCTCATATATAAAAGCACCTGACTCTGCAATAACTTGTTTTGTTATCACTCCTTGGTAAAAATGAATCTACAAACCTGCGGGGATTGGGTTTTTGTTTAAAGCTGGTAGTAGAAACGTGGCCTGCAAGCCAGTACAGCTAATGGAAAGTGACGATGCCCTCCTCCCCTTAGCCTGGAGATGGGGCCTGCCAGTTCCCAGCCCCTTCACCAGGGGGCGGCGTGGATGGACCTGGAGTCCCAGGTCCTGCACCTCCGCGTAAAGAACGGGGCAGCGGGCAGCTGCTGTGTACAGGGCAGGTGCAGCCCCTCTGCCCCAGGGCCCTGGTGACGCAGCACTCCTTGCAGCCCCGAGCCTCTGCTTTGTGCAGCCCGTGGGCAGGCAGGTCTACTTCTCAGTGAGAGACAGCTGTAAGACTTGCTGGAGCTCCGCCTCCTCCTCCCGGAGCCGCAGCTCCTGCTCCTCCAGCTCTTTGACAGACAGCTCCATGGCCAGCTGCAAGTCGCTATCAAAACGGCTCGTCCCACTCGAGGCACCAGGGCACAGGCCTTTGGAGCTGGCGAGGAGGCTTTCCTGGATGGCCCTGGGTCGGGAAAGAGGGGGAAAAGAAACAGTGACAACCGTCATCATCATGGCGGCAACAGCAACTACATTTCTTGACTGCTTATCAAATGCAGGCTGTGCCAGGCACTTAATATGCACCCTGTGTGCATGACGCCATTCAGGCCCATATAACGGGGGGCGTAGATGCTGCATACGGGTGAGAAACCCGAGGTTCAAAGAGGTTAAGAAACCTGCTCAGGAGAACTCATCACTCAGCTACAACGTGATGGGGCTAGGAATTGAACTTGGATCTATTTTAAAGCAAAATCCAAGTTCTTCAACAGGTTTTCATACGTGCCCAAAGTATGGGAAAATGGTTTGTATAATGAACCTTTCTGGTTTCTGCGGAGGGAGGGAGGGAGGGAGGGAGGAAAGGGAGGAGGGAAGGGAGGAGGAAGGGAAAGGAAAGGAAAGAAAGGAAAGGAAAGAAAGGAAAGGAATAAACTCTAATCATCTCTGTAGCTCTTCCCCAAAATGTCATTATCCTTTACATTGTATAAACTTCCCACTGTGTGACCACAGTCTTCTCAGAAGATCAGACCAATCAGAAAACCTTTCCTCGGGACCTGTCAGCCAATGGCACTGGCCTGTGAACAAGTCAGCAATTCTATCACCCATTTCTGGAAACTCAGCCACTGAGATCAGAGCTGTTTTAATGAGTAACTGCCACAAGAGGAAGCAGGCAAGCTAACACTTGGTCAAGTCTCTGCCCCCAGGCACAGTGCGGCATGTACAAAGCGCCTGTGCCAACCTCAGTTTAACCATCAAGAGTCATGTCCATCACCTCTCATACTGGGCATCGTAGGCATGCATCTGGTTGATCCCTCCATTCGAAGCTGGTCCTGAAAGTTCCTAGGAAAAACAAACATCATGGACATGAATACCTGTTAGAAGAAACGTGTCATACTGATAAGGAAATGAAAGCAGTGAGAACAAAATGAAAAATATTTACATGCCCATGATTGATAGTGGTGTCAAAAACTAATAGGGACTAGGGTTATCTCTAAAATGACACCCAAATGTCAGGTAGTATATGGTACACTACCCTGAGTAACAGCTTCTCATACTTGACACAAAATCAGTCTATTAAAAACAGCTAACTTTGGGCAAAGTTTAAATGCACAAAGCCCAAAGGTAATTCTTGCAGAGCAAGATTAGAATCCATAATTCGAGTCATATGCAGCGTACCAAGGTTTCAATGACAGACCGTTCATATGACGGTGGTATATCATACAGCCCAGGTGTGCAGTAGGTTTGTAAGTGTACCCTGTGAAGTTTGCCCAATGAAATTGCCTAACAATACATTTCTCAGAATGTATTTCCACTCCCCCTTATTAACTGGTACAAATTGAATTTGTCATCTGTGACTGGCTACTCCGCTTTGCAAAATTTACGGTCACCAAGATTTATGTAGATATTGGAGGGAAAAAAATAAACTCACTTATATAGGGAAAGAAAAGGCGTACTGGACTGACAGTGACGTCCAAGGACTGTCCTCTTCTGGGAGGCCTCCCAAAGGGAACATGCCAGCTCTGGGGTCTGGCCCCTGGCCCCAGCCTCCAAAAACTGAATGCCTCTAAGAATGGGTCCACATAGAGGGGAAGAGGCGGCTCACACTGCTCAAAGTCTAAGGCTCAATAATAAAGCCAGAATGTCAAAAACCCGAGCTGGGGGAAGCCCCAGCGGGGAAGGGACAGGAGATGATGCTGGGGGAGGAGCACCTCTAGCCCCGGACTGACCAGGCAGCTGGGGGAAGAACCACATCAGAAGACAAAGGCAACTGTTCTTCTGCTGTTCGGTTCCTTTTAGCTAGAGACTCAGAGAGTTTGGGATTATACCCCTTACAACAGAATGAAACATCTGAGTACAAAAAGTAAAAATTAAAATTAACAAAGAACCAACGTTTTCATCCGACCCCTTATTGAGCGACCACAACACAATGACTGGTCTTCCTTGGGGAAGAAGTTGAGACTAAAATCCACAAACCTTCTTATGACACTGCTGACACACAGATAATATTCTAAGGGAAATATGATGGTGTACACTAGCATGAATTTACTCTTTCAACTGGAAAATGCTACAGTGCACTGAAAGATACACGATGATTAGGTACATGGATGAACACGAGGAAAAGGTAAGTCTGTCAGGAGACATCCTGGGAAGGATGCTGATGGGGCGATGCAGATTATGAGATGCATATGTCATATAATAAGCTTTTGTAAAAGACAAGGGGTATAAAATATAAATAGTCTCTGTAAATGCCACCAATATGCCAAATTTGTGAGTTAAGTCTTTCGGATTAGTCGAAAACTGAGGCTGAAAGGGAGAGCCCTGCCATCTATTCTGATAAATGCACCTGGCTCCTGCTGGACTCCAGTAAGCTCTGCTGGATGGCAAACTGCATGATCTCGTAATCTTCGTCCTGCAAATGCATGTTTCTGCCATTGTCTTGGACATGGTAAGATTCGGGAATTTCAAACACGGATTGATCAACCTCAAAGTTTGTGACCGGGGAAGCTGAAACACAAAAGGTGACTGAGTTAGTAAAATAAATTTCCACTTCAACTTTGGATAAACATTTTTTAAATTAAAAAAAAAATTAGATTAAAATAATTAAAATCAAAGTTTGCTACAACGTGAGAGAGATTTTGAGGAAGAATAATCTTGATGGAGAAAAGTACCAGAATATTACTTGTTTCTTTTTGCCTTGATTATTTTTCAGTAATAAAGTTAATGCATAGTCATAAAAAAAATACAGAAGACTATAAAATGAAAAGTGAGGATCTCTCTCCTTATACCATTTCTCATAATTCCAAATTCCAGAGGTAACCAGTATTTACTCATGTGTCCTCTGAGGAATGTGACGCGTGTATATATATATAGATATATATATATATACACATACACACGTGTCACATCAATGTGTCTTTTTATTTTTTCTTTTATTATGAAATATAATAAACATAAAATAAAAATGATAATATAAAACACCTGTGTATTTTTCCACTAGCCTAAGACAGAATCTTATTTACCACAATTTCTCACATCAATTACGTTTCTGTATACTAGCAATGAGTAACTGGAAAATAACAAAGTAAATCCATTTACAATAAAATCCAAATATTAACTGGATTAATGAGAAAGGGGCCTGAGGAAATTGGGGGAGAGTGTGTTCTTTTTCAATTAATCCAAACTAAATCTAAAATTCTTTATTCAACACAGAGGTCTACTTCATAAAAGACTCCAATATCAAACAAAATTAGTATGACTGAATTTTTTAAAAAAATCACAAAACCCAACTTTTTTTTACCTGAGTTGGCCGGGGTCCCTTCCACACTTTGAGGTACAGTTTCTTCAGCCGTGCTACAGCCATTAACATTTCCAAATGTAATCCGTGCATTTAAGACATGAAACAAGGGAATTTCTACCAAAATAAAAGCTTTTATAAACTTTACTGAGAATAATAATAGCAACCATCATTTCATAATTAGCCATGAGTCCTTACTATGCTGGTACCATGCCCAGTACTTTTTATAAGTATGATTTCATTTAATCCTCTTAACAAGCCTTCCCAATATACAGATGGGGAAAACAGAGATTCAGAGAAGTTAAGCAACTTCTCCTAGATCACAGTGGGTAAGTGATGGAACCAGGATTCAAGTGTCATGAATGTACCACTATCCAAAATGTAAATTGCTCACAAGTAATATGAATTGTATATGGTTCTACGCATACTAGTTCAGGCCCATCAAAGGATCTTGGTATCAATTGTATTCCTTAATTAACTATCTAATTTGAAGTTTCACTTAAGTATGGTCTGACATTAAAACAATGAATGTGTCACATTTTTATGCCTTTTTACATCTGCTATCACCATCAATAAATAGAACTGATGGTTGGAGAATCTCCTAATTTTGGTATGCAAAATGAACCAAGAATCATGACGCTGATTTAAACCAAATTAAACTAAAGAAGAACTCTGACTGCCTCCATTATGTGTACTGTGGGCTACTTTCGCCTACAGTGCTCCAATTCCCTAAAGCACATTCTGTCACCCACTCAAAGGGCAGAACCTCCAAGGGCTCCTGTGGTTCACAGTACCTATTTTGACAGGAAATCCAGGTGGGAATTCCAATTTGATGAAATCTCTCAGTCTTGCAAAATGAGCACTAGTTCTGGCCATCAGGTCAATGATGGGAATGACTTGCTCCACAAGAGACAGAGGAAATTCCTCACACATCCACAGCGTTGCTTTAAACCTGCAGGATTTGACCAAGACAAGACTGAGGGCATCTCTACCACACAGGGACATTGAATTCTGTACAGTAGACAAGACAACACCAGCTTCCTTACTCCATAGTTTCCCATTTAGCTTACATCTCATAATTCGGAGCCATGAAGGGACTAGACCCACGAGGAATTCAGATCACTCTGAAATCTGTCAATCAGGAAAATGACCTCCACTACAACTTCCTGCAAGAGCCTTAATCGATAGGAAGCATGAGGAAATGGCTAACTGGTGGAAACCATTTCATTTGGTCAGCTGAAGCTTGTTTGCAATAAAATAAGGAATTCTTATAATCAGTCTTTATTCTATTTGGAGAAGGGCTAATAAGATGGGCAATGCTACTGTTAGCTTTTGTCCAATTAAAGTAATTTCAAGTTATTTTTAAAGGCAGGGGACAGAAGAATTAAGATGACACCATAAAACAGCCCAATTCTGCAACAAACAATCCGCAAATTGAAAATGGCTGCTGAATCTCTTACTTTTGTGTTCTAATCGTCATCTCTTTTGGCCTTCCGATGTCCCGGTCTCTCAGATCAAACTCTTCATTGAAGTACTCGTCAGGCATGATGGCGGTGGGGTTATTTGCGGTGGCACATTCTGTGGTGAGGTCCTGCCGGGTCAGAACTCAAGGGAATCAGAAATGCCAAATGATCCTCACAAGTGGAGGCCTACGGCACTCAGTCTCTGACATGTTAACCAGCTACAGCTCAGGAAGTTCTACTCATTAACTTTTTGTTATTAAGTTACTGGACAGAATAAGAAAATCTACAGAAGTGTAAGTCTAATGGCTTTCTCCATTTCAAAATATAGTTCTCCACTCTCCTTTGCATTTTTATCTCCTGATTATAGAAAGGATAAACGAGAGAAAAATATAGAAAGCACGTGAGATCTGGAAGAATTGGCGTTTAAGTTCTAACTCTGTTACTCTCTAGCTTGTGACACAGGAAAGGTAATTTCATTTTTCTGACCCTCGGTGACATATGTTGTAGCAATTTCATATAGTTATTGTGAGGATCAAGTAAGAAAACGTTTGTTAAGGTGCTCTGTTAAAATATAACATCCTGAATCTTTTTTAAGTTCCATTTTTAGAGAGATCGTAGTTTACAACAGGTAAGAGAGAAAGCACCTGATTTCTCTAACTACTACCCTTCCTCTGACATCTTTATTCTTTTTTTTTTTTTTTTTAATTTATTTATTTAAGTCAAGTTGTTGTCCTTTCAGTCTTAGTTGTGGAGGGCGCAGCTCAGCTCCAGGTCCAGTTGCTGTTGCTAGTTGCATGGGGCACAGCCCACCATCCCTTGCGGGAGTTGAACCGGCAACCTTGTGGTTCAGAGGACACACTCCAACCAACTTAGCCATCCGGGAGCTCAGCAGTAGCTCAGTTCAAGGTGCCATGTTCAATTTTAGTTGCAGGGGGCGCTGCCCACCATCCCTTGCGGGACTCGAGGAATTGAACTGGCAACCCTGTGGTTGAGAGCCCATGGTCCAACCAACAACTGAGCCATCCGGGAGGCAGCTCAGCTCAAGGTGCCGTGTTCAATCTTAGTTGCAGGGGGCAGAGCCCACCATCCCTTGCAGGACTCGAGGAATTGAACTGGCAACCTTGTGGTTGAGAGCCCACTGGCCCATGTGGGAATCGAACCGGCAGCCTTCGGAGTTAGGAGCACGGAGCTCTAACCACCTGAGCCACCGGCCGGCCCCAACATCTTTATTCTTAAAGACTCACTCATCTAATTCTCTTCCAAGGGAGTATCTCAAATTCTAGCTTGGGAGTACTTATGGTCTTTTCAAATAGAATGGCCTGTTCAGGATTCAGTAAATGCCATCCCAAGCACAGAGATGTCACCTCCTTTCAACTGCACTGAAAGCTTGCTGCTTTAACTTACCCCTTGGGCACCAAACTGGTGTTCCACGGTTCCCAGCAGAGATTCCAGCGGGTTCCTGTCCGCTACAGAGAGGGGGAAAGTTGAATGTCTAATAATTACACTTTACTTAGGACTATACAAAAAGACTCGCATCATATTTTAAAGTTTTCGATCAAGCTACTTGCATTAGGAAATCCATGTATGGACAGGCTGATCAAATCACAATAACCATCCACTAATTTATCCTTTATAGGACACTTTTTATTAGGATCTCTAAATTAGATGAACAACAGTTACAAGAATTAAAGCCGAATAATAGAAAGAGCCTGGACTCGGGAGTGAGCCAGATCTGGATTCCAGTTCTCACCTGGGCTGGTCACTGCCCACGTGTCCTGGGCCTCAGTTTCCTCATCTGTCAAAATGGAGTCACAGTATTGTGGTAGCCGCAGTTAACGGTGGTGGTGTTAACAGTTACTGTGTGCTTGCCACATGCTGCAGGCACTAAAGGTTTATGTGTAGTAACTCATCTATTTCTCCCAATAACTAAGAAAGGTCTGGGAGCACCTCCATTTCATTTTTGAGGAAACTGAGGCACTGAGGGGAAGTAACTTCACAAGGCCACAGAACTGGCCACTGGCGGAGCTGGGATATGGTGACTATGGATTGGCAAGGTTTTTGCTCAGAGCCCAAGTTCTGTGCAACTTTTTCATTGTGATAGTTTGGACTAAATCACTCATTCCAGTGATCAATATTCTCCAATATCCGTATCTATTTTTTTGGCCAAATTCAACAGTTGTTCTTCGTAACACATAAACAAGCCCTCGTGAAAGGTTTTCATTCTAACTGAAGCCAACGATGGAGAAATACCTCCAAGAATGAGTCAGACTAAGGAAATTTTTATAAAATGGAAGTCAGGGGTAGGATTAGCACCACCAGAACACAACAGCCTCCGAACTTAACAGCGCCAACAAAGGCCGAGAAAAAGGGGGGAGGATTACCTTTGTATCTCTTTTTTTCTTCCTCAGTCAGGTGTTCTGTCCGGATTTTGGTTATCACACTCACATTGTTTACTGTGTAAACCTTGAGAGACGTGTGCAAGAGAAAACAGTGACACAGGGAATCAAAACTCAAAAACTAAGCATAGCAAGAGCAAGAATGCTGAAGCCAAAAAAAAAATAAAAAAATAAAATAAAAATCCAGCAAAATAAAAATGAGAAATGGTTAACACTCATTAGGATCCTTCAGAGAAAATACACAAGCGATCAGCTTAGAAGGCATCAGCAGTCACTTTACACATCTGAGAGCTTTACGTACTGAGGAGTTAACAGTGACAGGCTGTATCTCTCTAATTGCCCTTCTTGTTGCTAAACACTCTCAAAGAATGTCCTGGCAATCGAGGCCTCCCGCTGGATTTCTATTTTGCTAAGTAAGGCACCCAAACCTGCCTGGAGTTACTCCTGATTTGTGGTCATCTTATCATAGGGCTGCCTTAGACAGCCATCTGCTGGGCAGAAGGAAAAAGGAATGAACACAAGGTTCTCTGTGCAGATAAGATACACAGTCCACTAGCAAGTCGCTCTTTTACTGACAAAAATTACTTTTAACTGCCAGAGAAGATGCCCTGTTATCTAGGTTGACTGGGGACTCTGGGCGTCTGGAAAATCAAGTATCTCGGTTAACAGAGAATTAACTATATCTGCCATACGTGGATTCTCAGCATTCAAGGGTTCAGGAAACACACACAGCACTGGAACGAGCGTTACTAAATGTATCTTGCTGAGCATGACATCAGCGTTCTCTGCTTGCTCAGAGGTCACCAGAGGATTCTGCAGCGCCTGGCTCCATCACTGTGAGCCATCAATCCCTGTTGTACTGCAGGGCCAAGGAAGGGCCAGGAAATTGCTTTCCAGAGGACAGAATAACAGCTGTCTCCACTGTGACTGACGACTATGTTCTAAATTCACTGATGTCACGTAAGTGGGCTGTAAGCCTACTAGTTACAATTAGCCTAACTAAAAAAAAAAGGAGACTCATAAAAGCTACTTTACGATTTTTTAAAAAAACCCACTCAGGTTATAAAAAATAGACGAATGAGCGTGTTAATTCTAATTCTTTCTCTTTCCTTTTTTCTTTCTTTTTTTAAGAATTAAGGAATTGTCATTTCTACCGGGACAACTGGTACCTGTACTCATTTCTCTACAACATTGCTTCTCTTTGGCATAACTAGAGACCTCCTTGGGACATGCTATCCCATTTTCTGAAAGTCAAATGAGATAAAAATCCAAGTGAGAAACACACTAGACAAGGCTTAATCCCCAGAGCACCTCCATGGCACAGATCATGACAAAATCTGAACAGACTCCTCATTTGCACAGAAGCTAAATAACTATATTAAATCTTATTTTAAGAGTTTCCTTTTACCTTTGCTTCGTAACCATTAACAACTTCTGCTTTATCTGTCCTCCAGCCCCAGAATCCGGATTTAGTTCTGATAAAAAGTGAACACCACAAATTTCTACATGTACAATATGCCATTCAGATTTATCCCTGCAGCCTTTATAGTTTTTCCCCAGCTTAAGTTAGTGAAGGACACTTGGAAATTATGGTCCGATGGTCCACAAAAGGATGTTATCAATGACAGATGGCTTAAGCATCCCCCTGCCCCCCTCCCACACTTATTAATTAATTTGCCTCACCCCCGGCACAGAAAGCCTCCATTCTTGGCGTCTTTACAAAAACTGCCAGCATAGGCAACAAAGGTGGTGACATTTACTGGACAGCTGTCCTAAAGAAGTGAGTGAAGATGACCAGTGTCCAAGAGCTCGCCACAGGTGGTATCTGGGTCAGACCATTTATCTGGGTCATCTTAACGATGGGCACGGATACCAGTGGCTCTGGCCCCATAAGTCGCCGCATCTCAGTCGAGGAATTCTTAGAACAAGGAGGTACAGACCGTCCTGCTCCGTGGGAGAGAGCGGGTGGGGCAGGGACTCATCACTGTGGCGAGCTGCTTGGAGAACCCCTAACGCTCGCAAGACGGCGTGGGAGTCGCGCATTTGATCAGTTTTGGTGCAGCAGGGGAAAAATTTTAAAAGCAGTTTTTCAGCTGAGCCGTTGGTCCCAGCTCAGTGGAACTGCTTTTAAAGTAGCCCAGCATTCCAGCAGCAGCTGCAGCATTGGTGGAGTGCCCGAAAACCCAGTTATTCCACTCAACACACTCCTGGAAAAAAATGTATTTAGGAACCAAGAGCAGCCAAGGGGCTGTTTCTTTTCCAAAGCAGCTCACCCTGGGAAATGCTGCCGCGTGTCAGGGAGCCCTGACCAGACGGCCCCTTTGTCTAGGACATCACATCCTGGCTGCACTGTGACTGCTGCGCTTGGCGCCGTGCAGGGCAACGGCCGGCCTTCTGCTCTGACCCTGGAGTGAAGTGGGGCATCACCCAAGGAACTCCAGGAACAGTGGCAGGTTAGCCAAGTCACAAAGAAGGTATGCGATTGTTTGCTTATTGTGTTTCCAGTTTGCTTTTCTTCTAATGAGATTTGCTAAATGAAATTAGGTCAGATGAGGTATAAAGAGTTTCGTGTGTGTATTATAGCCCATCGGAGAAAGGAGGGATCAGAGCTGTCATTTTCCTATTAGCTGACCACGATTAGTGCACCATGACCCATGGAGGGAAAGAAAAGAATCCTAAAAGGATTACCCAAACCAACTGACATTTCAGAAACAAAATAATCCTGGAGTGCAGGTGACTAGGGACCACACCCGACTGATTAATAACCCAGAGTCCCCTTTTAGTCATTGATAATTGAAAATCGAGATACTCCTTTCAGTTCACAAACAAATTCAGGCCTCCATTTCTAAGTCTTTCACTAGTCACTTATACTTCGGCAGGGGAAATCATCCTTTTCTGACACCGTCGTCCGAGGTCCCAAAGGATGCCTAGGTCTGCTCCACTTCATGCTTCACGTGTGCTGAGAAAACGGAGCTGCACTTTTCCCCCGGGAACCACTACACTCCTCACTCACCTCCCTCTGCTCTGTGAGCAATTCTGGCTGTTTCACGTCCTTTTCCATTCCCACTCTCTGACAGTTTAGGGTTTGGGTTATTTTTATTTTTTAAATTAAGGAATTTATTTTGGTAGTGTATTTTGGTAATGATGCGACACACTGAATTCCATCCAGTAGAGGCATCTCCTTTGGGGTAATCTGAGCAAGTACTAACCCAGATAGCAGTATCCACTAGTCAGGCGCCAGTTACTTCACAGAGTTCTTCCACTACTCTGCCATCTTGACCAGAAGTCTTCTGACAGTTTAGTTATTAAAGTCAATGCCTACATCCTAGTTTAAAACCAAGATTCTAATAACTCCTTGGCCCTTGATAAGATAATAGGAGAACACTCAGCTTCCCTCTCTTGCCGTTTTCACCTCTACCTGTCTCCACTGAGACAACCATACCAAAGGCCACTTAGCAGGCGCTGTGGCTTGGAGGCTGCTACACAATTTGGAGACAGGCTCTGATGATGGCAGGGAATGTTTTCTTTAAGGTGGGCAGAGCATAATCTTTCAGAGAAGAGAAAAACCAAAACTGCAACTAGAGGGTATATATTAACAGGCCAAAAATTCATGCAGGAAGGGTATTAATTTGCAAGCATCAAGCCCCAAGTAACAGACGAGAAGAAAGAAATGGATGAAAATGACTATCATAATATAAGAGAGTCACATCTTCCAAATTCAGTACATGAACACTCACACCTCTGGTAAGAAGTAGGTATGCACTCTTTTCTACCAGCAAAACCTCACACTTGAGTGGCTCAAATCCTTGCTTGATGCACGAGAAGCTCACTGATCACATAATTTAACGGAGCACCAGACACAAAAAAACTGTCTTCCAGAAATTCTCTCTCAGCAACCCACTGTCAGTTGCAAAAGGAGGGTTAGCTTGAACGGTTTGAAAACCCTGTGGCCATACAAATACAAAACGTTAGTCCGCAGGACAAATGGAATGCGCCATCAGTTCCCATCTACACTCAGTGGGTAACAGCCAGTAACCATCACACTCTCTTCGTAAATTACATTTAAGAACAAACAATGACTCTAGCAACTCTGCTGATGAATCAGAGGGAACAGTGGCTCTTCTGATGACATCTTAGAGCTGTGGACTTAAGAGACTTCATCGTAGATTCACTCCGTTTTTCCTTTCAGCTGAGAAACAGAAACCTAGAGAGATGAAGCCACTTGCCCAAAGCCGATGTTAGTAGCCTTGCCGATGACACTCGGTTCTTTCAACTCTTGTCCCTACTGCTGGGCAGTGACAGTGAGGTCAGGTTCCTCTACCTTCCAGCTTTGCAAACCGAGCCCTAAGCTGAAGTGCCTTCCCTGCCTGCAGAGGCATTTGCTGAAGCCTGGATGTGTCTTCCCCAACCCCTGTCAGCTAAAACCACTGTTAGTCCCTCAACCTTGCTATCCCTGGAAGACAACAGCTGTCACCTGCGAGGAGACTGGCGATAGGGCAATGGCCCTGCCTCAGGGGGGTGCCACTACCACAGTAGCAACATACCCAGTGTTTTGGGGTTCTCTTCTGCTACAAATACCCTAATTCCACAGCTCAATCTAAATTAGAGTAAAAGGGCACTTAACAAGTCTTAGGTGTGACTAAACAGAAAACTCGCAGTTTTAGTATATGTGCTGTTGAAGCGAGCACGAAACTTGCAGTTTTATTAATAAATTTTATATTGGAAACAAAGAAAACAAGAAAAAAAGAGGACAGTTAGTATATTTATCAAGAGCAAAGAAAGTCTAAATCCAGGATAATCTTCCACGTTAGCTCACGTTATGCTGCTTTGGTTTAAGAGCTGGATGTGACATCCTAGGCAAACACTCAGGGCTCTCACAGATTCCCTAGGCTCAGCGTGTTCTATAGCGGAAACACTTAGGCTAACGGCCGTGCCAGCCTCTGCTTCCCTTCCAAGGGCCCTCCCGCCTCTCACAGCCCAGAGGCAGATGACCAGAGAGTGTTCTCATTCAGGGTAACAGAGACGCAGACCTCTCCAGAGGTTTCTTCAGGTAGGGTCTGGCACAGAACTGAAACCTCTTCAGACTCTTGCTCTAAACTATTAGGCCTCACGGTAGGGGAGCTGGGGAGAGAGGACCACATTTAACTACATAAATGTGAATTTGATTGACCAACAGCAGTATAACCACATTCAATAGTGGATCAATTCCAGCTTCTGGAAACTCAAAGCTCCATGGTTTGGGACTAGGAAATCTTGTGGATCCCCAAACACCAAAACAAAAATAAAATTCAAGTAAAACCCATTAGAAAGGGCCCATAAAAGAATATGAAAACATTTCTCCAAGACTTAACCAAGGTGCTATAAAGATGATACATGATGGAGAATATCAGCTATGGTTTCTGTTTGGTTAGAGCACAGATCAACTTTCAAACCCACTAGTGCTTCAACTGCCGTATTAGAAAAATCCCAATCCACCCATAATTTCCAATCAATATATACAGGCCACTAAAGATGGCAGTAAAAGGATGAGACATTAAAATGCAGAACCTAAACTCGTACCTTTCAAAAGCAATATTTTTAGTATCAAGGTTGGTGTTAATGACTGGGCTTGTGAGCCGCCTCTCAATTTCCCTGCTTGTCGGCTTCATCAAGTCCAGAGTGAGGCGCTCCATTTCCTGGGAAAGATCGAAGTGCTCAGTGGTGACCACTTTGTCATCGTGGTTGACTTCCATCAGCTCCGCCCAGTTGTCTGTTAATGGAAACAAGGGCATAACTAAGCACAATGCAAGAAAGAGGCAAAAACAAGGAAGTGTCAGTTGTTAAAACACATCATCTTTCTAATCCCCACCCCAGGTACCATCTGATAAAAGACTAGTGATTATCAATTCCCTACATGCACAGGAATTATCTGGCCAGCTTCCCAAACTCATAGACTCTGGGCCATCTTCTCCAAAATGCAGACTTGAAAACAATTTGCATTCTTTGTGAGTAACACATTTCTCTGGGTACATTTTAAAATACAAGATTGCATAATATAAATTATTTATGCACAACACTAGGTAAGCCATGCCATTTCTCACCCTCCATTAGGAGGGTCATGCCTGATTATAAATGGCATGTAAAAAGATACAAGGCAGAGTCTTGTACTCAAAGGCTCAAGGACGTGAGACAGACACGTGTCAAGAGGGTAACAGTGTTGGGTGGTAAATGATACACACAAAAGAACTACATAGACAAATAAGATACAGGAATCGAGACGTGAATCATTAACACAAACAACAAATATCCCAGAAAGAATCAGATAAGGCACATGAATGTGGACGCACTTTGATGGTTACAAATCACTCTGTGACTCAGCATGAGCCATGGTTACTACAACGGCATCACTCACCTTCTCCCTTAAATATAAAACTACGCCTCCCTCTTATCCAGCTCATGTTCTCAAATCCCAGCAATGTGATATCCACACGCAGTTTGGCACCACTTTTCCAAATGCGACAGACATCATTCGGACATATTCTGGAAACCAAGGGCACTGGAGAAGAGAAGCACACGACTGAGAAAAAGCCCGAGACCGAGCGGAACACTCCGGTCCTGGAAGCCAGGATTCTGACTTGAACGAAAGCACAGGAGGCTGGGCAAGGTGGTGACCGTCACACAGAACTGGACTTGGCTCCCATACTTTGATAAAAGAAGTCTTAAAAAATAAAAATGGAAAAAGTACAGATCTATGTCTTGTCCAGAGGGAACGCTAAATGAATTTCCCAAGAGTATTCTCAGTCTCCAAATGAACCCCTCTCGCCGAGTGCATCGGGGGTTAGGGTATGTCCATCTGGCCTTTCTCATTCACATCTGCCACTCGTGCCATATGGCTGCGGCCTATCCGCCAGATATGAAGGGCAGTCCTATCTACCCTTCAAAATATCAAATGTCTAAAGTGTGCTGCTTTTTAACAAAACCTGAAATCAAAGTGATTTCTTGCATTATAAAGAAAAACTCATTAGTTTCACAGAAAAATCTGAAGTTCTCTTCTTTTATATACTTTTTACTTCACTTAAATGTTTCATCACAATATGACGTCTTGCCTGAAAGAGAAGTCTGGAAGTGAAAATGACTGAAAAGTCGGAGTTAGGAGCTACTGTTACTGAGCTACAAGAAATAAAAGTAGAATATCTATGAAAACTACTGTCAGTCAATTGCCTTACATAAGATTTTGGAGAAATACACCCATTTTGTAAAAAACAAGCTATTCCAATATTCATCTCTTCTTCTTCCTTAGAATAACAAGTTTAAAGGAATCAAGTTGAACCACATAAGGAAATGAGTAACTAAATTACGGCAAATCTATTCACTAAAATATTATCCTTTTAACAATAATACGGATAAATGTCAGCTATAAGCGACAAAAGAGACGAAAATGTCTATATGTTGTATTTATGGATGCTTGGGAGAAAAAGTCCTATGTGTGCGGGAAAAAGACGGGAAAACACCCAAAGCATTAATGGTAGTTGTGCTTAAGTGGGGTCATCGGTGACAATTTTTCCTTACTTTCATCTATGCATTTCCTAGACTTAAAACATGTAACTTTATAAAGGAAAAATGAACCACAATTCAGGCTAAGTAAATTTGGAAAAAGAAATAAATTATAAACCCACAGCCACTCACCCCAGCTGGTGAATTCCCATTTCATTTGCACATAGAAATCCGGAGTCTGAAGGACAAAAGTTTAAAAGAAATTACCCTTGGCACTATTAACTAAACACAAACATAGTAAAGATTAATAGGGCTTTTTTAAAGTGGGGGAGGGGGAGAGAACAAGAGAAGAAACAAAAATTGCAAACCCGTCAAAATAAATGCTTATTTTATATGCAGGCTGTCATTTGATCTCGATATAAAATGTCTAGACAGTTAATAAAGTTAACTGAAAGCAACAAGGTCAGCGAGGGATAAGAGTTGAATCTGATTTGGGGGCTCAGTCAGGTCCCTAACAGTAACAGGAAGACGAGCCTGGGAGGATGGGCTTAATTTAAGGGCAGCCACGCAATGTGGATAACAGGCTGTTCTAAGCAAAGAGGAAAAAACGTCAATCCATTTATTCTACGGGGAACTCGAGTGTAAGAGGCTTTGTTTCTGGGAAAGGGTTCATATTTATCAGACCACTCTGTGAAACCAAAAGAGGCAGCTAGACAGCGCTTCCCCAAGAAGTGGCTATTTCCTTTCCTTAACAGAAGCCTTTCGCTCCCACTTTCCTCTTAAACCGTTTAGAATTTGGCTTTTTGAAGTTTTACACCACCATATCAGCCCGGTTTTAAGATGATTTTTCTGACCTACCATGAATTCTTCCTTTTATACCCCCTTTCTTTCGCCTTCCCCCCACCCTCCAGTTCAAGCTGTCGTTTGTCAGTGTAGTTGTGTAGGACATAGGACACAGCTCCCTGGCCCATGCTGGTATTATGAGCCTTGCGCGCCACTCCACCCCCCTTCCCCAGGCAGTTGGTCGCGGTCATCGGTTGGCCGCTTATAGCAGCTCACGGCAGCTCTCGCCAGCTGCCGTTCCCTCACGATGACTGCCGGCCACTCACGCTGGCCACCAGCAGCTCATGGCAGCCCAGCTCCAGGGAGAGCCGTTGTTCACAATCTTAGCTGTAGAGGGTGCAGCTCACTGGCCCATGTGGGAATCGAACCAGTGACCTCAGCGTTAGGAACACGGTGCCCCACCCACCTGGGCCACTGGGCCGGCCATGAATTCTTGTTAAAAGTTTCTTGGAGAGCTACTTCATTTCTTAAGTACCATCCTACTCAATTTCAACAGTTACCATCCAAGAAGAGACTTGCTAGAAATTCCATGTGTTTTTCTGCTCCCTACCACCTCTAAGGTTTGGCCATGGTTTTTACAGAAGCACAGGACAGGAAGACCAAGAATCTACCCCCGAGTAAAAGCAGCCAGGATTCCAATGAAGAGCGAAGACACTCTCCAAGGGCAGTGGATAAGAAAGGCGGGCATGTTATAAGGAGACAAAATGTCAACAACAGCCTCTGATGCCACTAAGCACACCGCTCATTTACGGGCGGTCTGTAACTTCAAGCAGAAAATACAATTCCGTGTAGTTTATTGTTGTGGATCAATACGGGTAAAAAAAAAAAAAAAAGAAAATTCTTCACATTAAATTTTTTAAGTGAGCAGTGACTCCATGTTAAATAAGTCATTTTCTGTTTTGTCAAATGGACAAATGATGTTTTTAGCTCCTCATGCAGTAAGTTAGATAAGAAAACAATAAATCCATCAGATCATTGTACACTAAAACACATACTTATTTTAAAAACAATGCATTTAACTGTTTCATATGTCATGGAAGGTTTCTTTGTAGTACCTGGAAAATTTATATCTTAGGCAGGATTTAGTTTGAGTGTCATAGAAATATTTTTTTAAAAGAGTGCTCAGATAGCGAGTAGTGATTATCTTACTTCTAGCAAAATTATTCCTTTTCTCAACAGAACTGTTAATTTTTCTCAAGAAATGTGTTTTGACTAAAGTTGTAAAGCTGATTTATCTAGCAAATATCTTTGGAGATATTTTGGGGAGCTCACTTCTGTGCTTAAATTGACATGAAAATTGAACCACTGGTATTCTCCTGTCACCTGCTGCCCTGGGAATATTACAGATGATTGACCAATAAGATGGTTTTTGCAGGCATAACAAAGATTACCTAAAGAATGGCAACCATCATCCAGAACGATCCATGAGCCTAGAAATACAATTATTTAAGAAAGTTGTCTGAGTGTCACAGAGCCCATACACTTTAATTCACAGGACAGATTAAACTGCCCCAAAGCCAAAAACTGTAAATAAATCAAGGCAATGGATTAGAAGTCGCAAAAGACTAATGGCCAGAAGTGACAGAAGTGGCGAGAAGTTGCCCACAGACCTCTGAATCTCAACAGGCCCTGAAAATCCCCGTCTGATGCCCCTCACAATCTCCCCAAGATGACCTAGGCTCAGGATGCTACTTTTAAGAAATCAGGCACCTAGACAAATTAATTGTTTAATGTCCATTTGTCTTAGTTCTAATTTTAAAACAGCACTTAAAAGGGTAAGTCTAGTGACCTAGAAACATAATTTGTGAAGGGCCTCACACATTTAACAAAGCAGCAAGGCAAGAAATAATGCTATTTAGTATCCACTATATTGTAGTCACAATTCATAAACTCTTGAGGAAGCCACAGAAGAATGTCAACCTGTGTCTCCAGCTATCGTGTCAGCATCTAACTCAAATGATGGCAATGCCACATTTTTATGGCTACCTCGAGAATTTTTTGGAGCAGCTCAGGAACTCCTTCGAGGGCCATGGATGTGTTGTGGTAATCTCTATGTTGAAGAACTGTATACACCATCTCGGGGTCGCCAGTGCTCACGGCCTCGTGTAGAACTGGAAAACAAAAAGGTGAAATTTAATCACCTAGTATTCTCAGACTTTCTGACACATTCCAAAGCCAGTCTGAAAAATATCTATATAAATCAAAACATCTATATAAATCAAAGACCAACATTTTCTTCCGAGAGAGAGGTTGCAGTCCCACGTTATCATGTATGACTGTGACTTCTTATTGCTAGCTCTTAAATGAATGAAAAGAGAATGAAATTGAGCATCCTAGGTTCTTGGTCAAACCTTTCCATCCTCCCCTTAACCCTCTTTCTTACCACTGGCTCTGAAATCCTGACAACATCTTCAGAGAGCTGGCTTTAACTACGTGATCACACAACTGTGGTGACTTGTAGATCGGGCAGGCAGGACTGGTGCCTGTGTATATCCTGGCTCAGGAACACAAAATTACTCTGAACAACAGGAACAGAGCTCACAGTGAAATGCCAGGATTTCACTGGAAAAGGCTACTTCTAGGCATAATTTCTTTTTGATTGTGTCCATCCTGATGGATTCACTGGAGTTACCATCACATTCCTCAAGGGAAATCTGGCCTCCACACTTGTGTGTGGTGAGAAATGTTTGCACTGAGAGCTGCTTTCTAGAGGAGGAGTCTACCCAGAGCTTTTGGCCCAGGACACAATTCGAGCCATTGTGCCACAGATCAGCCAGCCGCATCTGGGGCTCTCATCTCCTCACCCAGCCCCTCGTCCCAAGAGAGAAAGTCTTAAGATAAAGACGACTCTGAGGACGGTGATAATTAGACTGGTCTTTTATTCAGAAAGAGTAACCAAAATGGAAAGCTTTCAATGATTTTTAAAAGTATACTTGCCTGTCCAGCCCTCACGATTTTCTTTTGTAACATCTGCTTTATGTCGGAGCAAGACTCGAGCAGATTCCAAATGTCCCAAAGAAACAGCAAGATGCAATAAGGTTCGACCTCGGGGATCCATAGCCTCCACATTCTGTAAAATAAACAGACGTTTATATAATTGGATGTATTATATAAGAAATGTGGTGATGTGTTGGAGAGACAGTATCAGTATAAAAAGAGAAAATAGTATTTACATATTAATGACAGCAATACATGAAAAAATGAATGCTTGCATGTGGGCATGGTAGAAATATGAATTTGGGGGGGGCTATAAAGATGATAGTTACTGAGTTCCTTTTTCTATACAGATAAGTATCTAATAAATACATGCTGGCGCTAAGCCTCAGATCATTAAACACAGTCTTTAAGTTCTCAACTGCACTCAAATTAAGTATAGATAAAGCGAGGGGCTCTCATGAAATGCAACCACCCCTCATGACACGGATGTGGGGGATTTCTTAAGCCCATATCAGCATTCAAGGCTACAACAGGAAGTGCAGGCCTTTAACCAAAACCGAAAGTACAGAAGATAATTTGGGTCAGAATAAAATTACATTCTCTAGCGGAATTCTCACCAAAACACCACTCTCGTTATTGTGTACTGAGTTCCAAGTGGCCTGAAGTAGCAGCATGGCGGGTCCTACAGACAATAAGCATGATCCACCCGGAGTGTGTGTGGACATATTTATAGCTAAAGGGAAGGACACACATACGCCATCAGTCCTGTTTCCCCTCAAGGGTTTTCTTCCTTGTGCTAGATGTACCCATGTAGCGTTTCCTCTCCATTCCTATTCTGGCCATCCTTCCAGCACCTGCACTGGTGCGAGCTCAGTCTGAATGGCTGGGCCCAGCCTTCCAAAGACAGCTCTGAATGCACGTTCTTCTAAGGATGCAATAAACTGCCACAGGACTTTTGGAATACAAAAACTTTTAGTGCCATAATACTTCTTAGAAAATGTGCTTTGTTTTGATTTGAGATGCTAGTTGTTGTGCAGGCATTAACTGCAGCCTCCAAAGATAACCAGAATGTTCCACTTATTGGCCACAGGGAAGGAAGGTAAGCAGGGTAAACTACTCTGGGTAAACTACTATCCAACTGTTATTGAACCTTCCTGTTTTGCTAAGTGTATCACAGCCTATCGTGCAATGAAGAGAGGAACTGTTACTGTGGAATAAAAGAAGTGATTGAAGACATTTCTGCTAAGTGAACACACGTCCTCCTGAACCAATCCCAGGCCTTAGTGTTCTCTCAGGCACTGAAATACCAATATATCTCCTCGAACAGGGCCCACACCACCTCCCAGAATTCCCTGACTTTTCTCAAGGGTATGGCTGTCCATCTCACCAAAGAGATCGAGAATGCCAAAGGGTAGGATCTGGGTCTTAATATTTCTTCTGCCACTCTAGTCTCTAATTTGCATTAAATCATTGTTTCATTTTGTTTTGTTTTACAGTAATATGACTAAAAACTATGAACTTAGTTGAAGTTTAGTAAGAAAGAAATAATCAGCAAATTTATTATCTTCTTACACATCTGTTATATAAACTGTCTTCTTACCTAACAAGTCCAAATTACAGGGAAGGTGCCAGGTTTAGCATACAGCCTGATGTAAAGGAGAGGCTTAACAATATTTACCACACAAAAGGGGAAACTACTTACGGCAATTCACACCTCAGAACATCTCAGACTAAGGATTAACACTCAAGCTCATGGGCAACCATTAGCTATGATGTTTAAAGCCAAACCCAAGTACATTAAGTTGTTGACTTTTTTCTAATTTGGACAACAGGGAAAACTATATGTATATGAGCCACAGCCATACACTTTGCATGGCTAATTGTAACTCTTCTGAGCCTCCTGTGCCTCTCTTTCTCATTTGAAAGAAGAGAGTAAGAAATGTTATGGTGACAATGTAATTAAAAACATTGGATGAATAAGGATTAGAGTGGAAATTAGTGAGATGGAGGATGTAAAAATCAATAGAGAAAAATCAGCAAAACCAAAAGTTGGTTCTTGGAAAATATCAACGAAATTGACAAACTTTCAGCTTGACTGACCAAGAAAGAAAAGCGAGAAGACTCAAGTCACAAAAATCAGAAATGAAAGCGGGGATATTACTACCAACTCTACAGAAATAAAAAGTATTATAAAGGAATACTATGAACAACTGTATGTGCATTATTTAGAGAACTTAGATGAAACGCACATATTCCTAAACAGACAAACTAACTAAACTGACTTAAGAAAAATAAAAATCTGAATAAATTTATAACAAAGATATTGAATAGGTAATTGTAAAATGTTCCAGGACAAAAACTCAGGCCCAGATTACTTCCCTGGTGAATTCTACCAAATTTTCAAAGAATTCATGTCAATTCTTCACAAACTCTTCCATTAAGAAAAAAAGAATAAAACAAGAGGAAGGAAAACTTCCCAGCTCATTCCTCTCATAGGTATTTACCTAAGAAAAATAAAAACATACAACCATACAAAAACGTGTACACAAATGTGCATAGCAATGTTATTCATAACAGCCAAAAAGCAGGGAAAAAACAAATGTCCGTCAACTGGTAAATGGATAAACAAAATGTGTGTATATATATGTATGTGTGTGTATATATATATATATATATATATATATATATATGAAATGGGATATTATTCAACCATAAAAAGGAATGAAATGCTGACAGATGCCACAACACGGATGAACTTGAAAAACATCATGTTAAGAAGCCAGACACAAAAGGCCACATATTGTCCGATTCCATTTACAAGAAATGTCCAGAATAAGCAAATCTACTGAGACAACAAGTAGATTAACGGTTGCCTGGGGCTGAAGGGGTTGGGGGAAATGGGGAGTAACTAAGGGGTATAGGGTGATAAAAATGTCCTGGAATTGAATGGTGACGATTGTTGCACAACTCAGTGAATATACCAGAAACCAATGAATAATATACTTTAATGGATGAATTGTATGATAAGTTAATTATATCTCAATAAAGATATTTTTAAAAAACCAATGTATACATGTGTCTTATGTAATACATAAAACTAACATATCATCTATATACTGTCTGATGAGTTACTGAATTTCTCTTGAGCTTCAGTTTGCTCCCTTGTAAAATGAGAGCAGTGAAAAAAACCTACCTTACAGAGTTCTTACAAGGGTCAAAGTACAATGCCTAAGCCCATAGTAAGCACTAAGAATTCGCTCTTATTATCATGCACCCACACTGTGGAGTTTCATATAAGCTGTCACTTTCTTCCTAAAAAGGATCTGTTCAAATTTCATTAGTTAATTGTAGGGCTTAGGGGCTTCAACGAACGATATTAGTTCAGTAAGCAAGAGTTTTCAGAATTTCACTGGAATTCACTTTTGAGGCTGATCATTTTTTTTTGTTTCTTCAGTCATGAGCTGTTCCACATTAAAAGTACCCACACCTTTTAACTATACTAGTGCCTCCCCCCAAAAAAAAATGAGATTTCTCACTTCTCCTTCCTCGTTGCTAATTTAAGCCCACCAACTTTTCTTGCTCAAAGCCTCCTTTCCCATCGTGCTGTCCTTGGAGGCAGGAAAAGGCTGAACTTTGAGTGCAAGATGTAGAGACAGACAACACACTGGGCCAGGTCCCTCACTAGCCTCAGGTGAATTACTCAACCCTCCAGTGAGCTGGGACCTAGCATGAAGTAAGTGCTCCATAAACTACCACTGTTACCTCTTGAGGGGCCCTCGGGCAATCACCCTCCTTCCTGTGCATTCTCAGACTGCCTTGGTCCTCTGTGGCTGTGGCCTGAACTGGTTCCCCCACTCCAAGTCAGAGGGGGAAAGGTCTCTACAGGCCCGGCTCCTTTGGTGAGCCTGAGCCGCTGAGGGCCGAGGGGGAGCACCTGAGAGTTGGCTCCAGGCTCTTATCTGGGATGCTGGCCCCTGGCTCATGGCAGGCCTCCAGCCAACAGGCACTGACTTGAACGTGTGCCCAGTGGCCTCACCCAGCCTTGCTGCAGGCTGGGGTGAGCACCCCAGGGTGGTTCCCTGTCGGGCTCCGAGTATTGCTGCTGCCTAGACCCTCTTCCTCTTGCCTGTGTTTTGTGCTTTCACCTGCCGGTCTCTAAGCGGGGACTGCCACTCTGTACCCCTCTCAGTCCCAGGATTTTCCCTCCCTTCTCTAAGGTGCATTGACTGACCTTTGCGTTTGTCCCCTTAAGATTTCATTCATTCTCTCGGCATGGGTAAGAAGGCTAACGATGTTTAACAGACCTCTCTCACTAAATGACAAATGGCATAACCATAACGCAAATCATTTCAATTGTACCGACCAACTTCAAGGCCCCACTGAATAGTAAAGACATTAGAGCTGATGGGTTAAGAGGCACTTAATAAAATGCCTCTGTTGAGCAAAAGTTGAAGGCTAGAAACAATCACAGTTGACAAAGTTACATAAACAGCCAACTCCAGCCATTAGCAAAAGGGAGGGGAGGGGAGAGCTGACTCACACACACTCAGAAACAGGGACTTATCCGCTTCATCTGGATGAACTTGATTCCTTCTGTGCTGCTGTTCCTAGAACAAAATAAAATTCTTACAGCTACCAGGATGCCTGCTTAAGTCAGACTCGTGGGTTGGAAAGAATGAAGGAATGGACAGCCGAAACTTACTGGCAAACAAAACATTAAGTGAAACAGCTGGTTTTATTACTGGGGTAAGTAGGAATTGTTTGTTTTTAATTACACAATCAATCTGTATTCCTTGTAGAAAAACTGGAACATACATAAAAGAAAAGCTAAATACGCGCGATCATAATAATAACAGCAGCAACTATGGTAAATAGTATTGCACCCGTTAACTATGTGCCTGCATTTTCAGATCAGTTCTCTGCCTTATTGTCCACAATCCTGAAATGGAGGCACTTTTACTGAAAGAAGCAGAGTGGAAGGGTTAAGAATATAGGAATAGGACAGAGTTCAACTTTCTGGGTTCACATCCTGCTTCAGCCACTGGCTAAGTGTGCAACTGGGCCTCTCCACCTCAGTTGCCTAACCTGTAAAATGGGAATCGTAACAGCATACACTCAGAGGATTGGTGTGAGAATTAAATCTAAAACTGCACATAAAAATTTCAGCACAGCGCCTGGCAAAATAGTAAGCTTCCAGTGTTACTCGCCTCATTTTTACAAGTGATAAAACAATTCAGCAAGGGAAAATACCACACCTATTCAAACAACTTAATCAGCATTAGTACTAGCCATTAACCCAACTGACTCCAACTTATAGAAGTAGGTAGCTATTTCATAACGAACAGAGGATCTCAATAAATAGGAAAGCGACAAAATATTTTCTGCCACGTATTTTAATGGTATCAGTTATCAACCTCTTGACCCTGAACCAGTTACATAATTTGCAGGGCCCAGTGAAAAATGAAAATGCAAGGCACCTGATTCAAAAAAATAATTACGAATTGCAAGACAGTAACAGCAGAGTAGGTAGGTAGCCCTTAAAACCAGCCGGCTCAATGTTACAGATTGAAATTGGACTGCATGGTCATGACAGTCAAGCTTCCATGGTCAAGATGTTCTTTATGAATACATTTCAACTATCTCTTTCCCAAAAGGAAC
Source organism: Rhinolophus sinicus (assembly GCF_036562045.2). NCBI lineage: Eukaryota > Metazoa > Chordata > Mammalia > Chiroptera > Rhinolophidae > Rhinolophus > Rhinolophus sinicus. The sequence goes on along the minus strand of NC_133765.1, from coordinate 26,031,817 downwards.
AGGTATACTGTGAAATGATCTACAGTGATAACCAATAACCAAGTCAAAACCAAATAATAGCAAGTATGACTATTCCTCCTTGACAGTTCAAAGCATTAAGAACCAATTTACTCCAGAAAAATCTGCTGCAAAATTATAATTCTCTAATCACAAGTGTCCTTAATGTTTTTCAAGGTAAAAGGCACTGAGAACTTTCAATGAACACTTTTATCACAGCTTGCAGAAAAAAAGAGATCATTCAACTATGCCACATTTTGGATTCTAAACCAAGCCTTCATTCTTATCAAATAAGCTTTTCTATGAAGAAAAACTGTGTTTCATTTAAACTCTTTTCTTCACCTCCAATAACTAGGAAACCCGCTGTTTTCAGAAATCAGTATTGAAAGAGTGTGTGGTTTAATGATGAAGATGAACCTCTCTATCAAATTGGATGTCAGTTCTGTACTTTGTACTTTAATCTTGATATTTCGCAAGAAGCTGGGTGGCCTGATACTGAGGAAGTGCAGATGCAAAAAGCAGCAGACCTGAAAACCAGGACTGTCCAAACGTCCAAGGTGAGTGAGACTTAGAGTTAAGAGCAAAATGATGGCCTCCCTCTGAGCCATGTCTAGTAACAGAAAGGGAATTAAATCATCAGGAATACTAGGGTGCCTAATGCTGAATCCTTTACTCTGGGGGCACGATCTAATTAAGACCAATGACTCTGACAATAAAAGTTTATTCTCGCTGGATGGGGGATTTAAATGAAAAAAGAGCGACTTCTGTCTTCCAGTGGGTGCTCAACAGATTTAACGGCAACATGGCAAGGTGTACGAACACGCTTAGTAGTAACCTTTCATCAAACAGGATGACGCTGACTTTGCTCAATGTTCGCCAAACAAAAGAAAGCCAATGCTCCCTTTTCCCTCTAAAATTTCTTGACAATTAGAGTGTCCATTTTGAGCCATTGAAAAAACCAGAACTTCAGCACACTGGATAAAATGCCGTCAACAAGAACAATTATATCAATTAACTACAAATCCTCATCCTAACTGCTAAGCCTGTTAGCTAGTAACTGGAAGGGCCAATCACTCCCAGAATTGTTGAGATGCCTTTAAAGCAGGGTTTCTCAAGTCAAATACTGACATTTGGGGGCAGATAATTCTTGGTTGTGGGGGGCTGCCTTGCACATTGGAGAATGTTGAGCAGCATCCCTCGCCTCTACCACTAGATCCCAGGAGCATCCACTCCTCACTTGTAACAACCAAAATTGTCTACATGCATTACCATTTGGAGGGGCGAGGAGTCAACATCACCTCCCACAGAGAACCACTGCTTTACAGAGATGGCAATACATAAAAGACAAGGAATCAAAGCACTTTAGAACAGAAAGGGATTTTAAGGATCCAGGGCACCAAGTGATTCTCAAACTTTGGTACCTATGCGTCTGCCTCCCCAGGCCAGAGAGGGAAAATGCCTTGCCCAAGGTCACAGGGCAAGTTAGGACCTGGACTCCGAACGCAACCAAGACCTGCCTTACAAAAAGGGTGCACGGGGTGAGAGGTGTGTGTTGTTCTTACCTCTCGGGAGAGGCAGTGGAACCTAACTGGTGAAGACGGTGCACTCTGGAACAAGCCGGCCACAGTTAAAACCCCAATTTGGTATTTAATAAGTGGGCAACCTTGCACAAGGCACCTCACCTCTGAGCGACTCAGTTTCCTTTTCTATCAAATGCAATAATAACACTACTATCTCCTAAGATTGTTGGCAAGGCAAAAAGAGATAATGTAATAAGGCCCTCCGCTCAGGGCCTGGCACACAGTAAGCACTTCATCTATGTCCCATTATTCGTACTGCCCCAAGACTGCAGAATTGAAGGGGTCAGCGGAGCGCCGAGGAGAGAGGGAGGCAGATGGGCTCAGGGAGGCGAACCGACCTGGGATTTCCCCTCCTCCCTCACCCGGGCGGGACCCCCGCCCCGCCCCGCCCCTCACCTGGCCCCGCAACTCCTTCTCCAGCTGCCGGTAGTCGTTGTTCCAGACCAGGAGGTGCAAAGGGAAGTGGCCACTGGCGTCGCGGACCGCGGACATGGCGAGGAGGCCGCAGCCGGGCCCTCACCGCCCGCTTGCCAAGCCTCAGCCCCCGCGGGGTCTCCGGCACCCGCCCTCCCGGCCGCCGGCGAGCGCAAGAGCACGGCGAACGAGCGAGGGGCGCAGAACGCGGCCGAGCGGCCTAATGGGCCACGTGCGGGGTGTGTGGGAGTCGGGGGTCCGCGGGCTGGTTCGGGGACTCGGTCGGCCGCGCCCACCCTGCGCCCCGCCGCGCCCCGCCGCGCTCCCGCCGGCGCTGACAGCTACCGAACCGACTTCTGCCGGCGGAACTGCCCCAAACAGGGAAGTGCCGGGAGCGAACCACTACACGCCGCGGCGGGGAGGAGACAAGGCCAGCCACCTGGCGCGGGGTCCGCCCAATCCCACCCACCTCCAATTCCACACTGGGAGACACAGTGTAATCGACCAGAAAAGAGCTAAAATTATCTCCTTTAACCCAGGATCTGAACAGGGAAAACTCAGTCTACCGTCACCAGACCCGTTCCCCTGCTCCACTAACCTCATATGGTTCTGTCCACAACTGGGCCTCTTCCAACGGCTCTGCGGTCAGGGGGTGACAACAAGGCCTGGGCAAAACCATTCCAGCTACTGACTCCCTTGCAGCCTTTTTGGACCTGGGCAGAGGCTTCCATGATTGGTCAGAAGCCATTTTGGAAATGGGCAACACCAAACAATTTTAAAAGAGGGACTATAAACCCTGGCGAAGTGGCATTAAATATTTGCATTATATGGAGGTAGTTCTTTCTCATGGTTTCTCAAGGAAGGGCATTTTGAACCAGATAATTATTTCTAGGGGGGTTGTCCTGTGCTCTGTAGGACATTGAGCAGCATCCCTGGCCTTTCTACCCACTGGATGCCAGTAGCCCTACCCAAAAAATGTCTGCAGACGTTGCCAGTTGTCTCCTAGAGGAGAAAAATCATCCCCAGTTGAGAACCACTGTTCTAGCTGAACTCCAAAATAGGTTATGATTCAGTTACTTATGGTGGTGGTTTATTCCACATACGAGTGTCATTTATTTTTGAAGCTAACCACTTGAATTTTGGTTATGGCTGAAAGGACTAATAGACAATACCCAGACTTGACCACAGCCTACAAGTATAAAGCTCATTCTTTGAGTTTCAACTTAAGACTCTATAGCTCCTTGATTCAATGAAGAACCAAGTCAATTTACAGCTACTCACCAGCCTGAGCTTTCTGCACACCTGTCTACAACTAGACCACATAGCTGGGTGAAGTTATTTAATGCCTCCTGAAAGTTTACCCTCTGCCTTCCTTGCTTGTGCACATCCAGCTTTTCAGATGCCTGCCACAACAGCTGCTCAAGAATCCTGGATTAATCCATTCTCTACACATGCTGAGTCCAGCAGATTTGTGAGTCTGCAAACCAAAATAGGATGCAGGAGCATTGGGATGGCACCCAGACGCTCTGTGGATGTGTGGGAATTACGTGGTTATGCCCACACCACATGTTTATCAAAATGGAGAGATGGACAAAAGACCAGAGCTTCTGAGACCTCTTCCAGGACTTTCTATCCTCTCAGGAGTCTTGTGCAACTGAATCTTCTTCCTCGTCATTGTCTCTTGGTTATTGAACATCTCTTATTCATTGGTTGGAAAGCTCCACAAAGGCTGCTTACCAGAGTACCAAAAGTCAAAACAGTACCTAGCCCATAATGCGCATCCAATATTTGCTGAATGGAGCTCATAGTTGTGTTTACATATGAAGAATAAGTGAAGAAAACAAGATGAAATCAGTATAACTAAGCTGACTTAAAGTGGAGTCTGTATAGTCAAGCTGACAAAATTGGTTTGGACCATGTGAGCTGACTCATAAGGAATAGATTTTATTTTACTTTAACTTACCTAAGGACTTAAACCGTTGAACTTTTCAGTTATGCATAGATAATCCTCTGAAGGACGAAGGAAAGAATGTTCACATGTCCAGACCTCCTGACAACCATTATCCAGACCACCTAACATATGGAAGAGCACCATCTCAGACCAATCCAGAAGCTAAGAATGCAGGACTTATTCTTCGCAAGAATGTATTTTTTTTTTATAAGAACCATGAACTTTTCTCTTCAGAACACTATGGGTGTTATCTGGTAGTATTTTCAATTTGCAAATCCTAATACGTTTGAATAAATCTTTGTCGTGTATTTGTAGTCAAAGCCTCCTGACTCTTTTATGCTGGGTTGACACACATCACACACACAATAAATATTCATTCGCATTAGGACCACATCTCTTCTCTCCTTCACACTGATTAAACTAATCTCATTGTATTTATCTCACAACGTCCTATAAATTACTCTATCTTATCTATTCCTATTCTCAAAAAAAGTGATTATAAAATAATAGTAATACCAAATACCAATAATAACAGGAGCTGTTATTATTGAGGACTTACTCTGAAACAGGCACACCACACCTTTCTGTAAATTATTCCATTTGTCCTTATCTAGATAGTAAATATTTAGCTTTGCAGGTCATATATGAGTTTTGTTGAATATTCTTCTTCCTCTTTCTCTTCCTATTTTTCTTCTTCACAAACCTTTGAAATTGTGAAAATCATTCTTAGGAAGCAGGCCATACAAAAGCAAATTGAGGGGTAGAGGTAGATAACACATCTCCATTTTGCAGATGATACTAAAACTGCAGCCTAAAGAAGCATCTAACATATTTTTATTTTACTTATTTTATTGTAGGTCTATTGCAGTAGAATGTAGGCTCCAGAAGGACAGGATTTTTCTCTCTTTGTTCACTGCTGTTTCTCTAGTGCCTGGAACAGTGTGTGGAACATAGCAGGTGCTCAATAAACATTTGTTGAATAAAGGAATGAATACATGAATTAACTTGGCCAAAATTATACTGTGTGACTTGAGTATTAATTGCCTCAGTCATGTTGTGACTGCGTAGTCTGGTCATTAGATTTTGCTGCTTGCGCTGGTATTAATCAGTGTTGGGACAAAGCGAATCTCTTCTAGGGAGGGAAACCCAAACTCTAGATTGGTAAGTATGACATAAGATGTTGGGGCACATATCTGCCCTCACTCAAGATGGAGATAAGGCAGCGGTACCTTTCCGGTCACATGACTGCCGGACGCCGAAAGGCGCCTCCCCGCGCGTGCGTGCTGCGCCCCGGCTGCGAGGCGCTGAAGGGAGAGGCGCCGCCGCCAGCCCCGCGGAGAGGACCCGTTAGAGCGGAAGCGCTGCCGCCGCCGCCGCCACTGTCGCCTTCGCTGTCCCGGGGCCCCAGGTACCCGGCAGGTAGGAGGTGGGAGCCATGTCGAAGCGGCTCCGGAGCAGCGACGTGTGCGCTGACTGCAACGGGCCGGGTGAGTCGCACTGGCCGGGCCCGCTCCCCTCAGCTCTCCTGACCCGGACCCCTGCCCGGGGACCGCCCCCTTGGGTCGGGCGGGTCCCGGCGGCGAAGCCCCACACCCCATGCCCGAGGTCGCGACAAGAAGGAATCGGGGCGGCTTTGGGACAGGAGCCGTCCGGGCCTGTCAGAGCCGGGCGGACAGGGGGCCGCCGCCCTCCGGTACCTCTCGTCCCTCTCTTCCCTGTGGTCTCCTCTGTCCCAGGCCGAGTTGGGTGGCGGCGGGCTCGGGGCTGGGGCCACTTCAACAGGAAGAGGCTTGGGCAATCCGCGGGAAGGTCAATTACAGAAGTAAAATGCAAGCGTCCTCCTGACTGCGGCCCCCAGAGGCTGCAGGTGTCACCCTCCTCTCTCCCCCACCGCTACCTGGAGCCCCGCTCCGCGAGGGGGCCCTGCCCGGAGTGGGCGGCTTTCGCCGCTTCCCTCCACGCAGATGCGCCAAAGGACCCGTAGATGATTTCCTCACTCCTGACATTCGGGCTCCCACTCCGCGGGGGAGAATCGCCAGGATGTCGCGGGTCTTGCAAACGCAGCCGGCACTTCGGAATCTGTGCTGCTTTTTTGTGCAATGTATGTCTCAAGTTCGGCGATCTAAACGGCGTGAATTCAAACTACATTTTGCCTCTGGGTGACCTTGGGCTGATGACTTCGTTTGGCCGAGCCTTGATTTCCTCATTTTTCCAGTGTGGATGGTGGGGAGTACCACACTTAGTGGTTAGGAAGATGGAATGAATATTCTTAGGATCATCTCATCTCAATATTTTTTTTCCCCTCGTATTGTGTTCTTTAGTACAGAACCTTTGCAGCCCCTTAAAGCTACAGTTGAATTTCTGAATCGTGCATTAATTACAACTTACAAAACGAAGAAACAAATACAAAATCTTTGGCAAATAGACATATTTGGGCATATGGGGGCATTGAAAGGTTAAAACCATTCCTCCCATGCAAAATTTTCAGATTTCAGAGTTCAAGTCCATCTTAGCAATTGGAATTGAATTGACAGGTCTCTGCTGTTTTTCGGTGTTTAGATTTATCTGCTTTGAATTTGAAGTAATTCAAAGGTAAGATGGCTTTCTTGGCACCACAGCGACCAATAAACAATCTTAATGAAATCATTGAGCAGCCGTGTTTTTGCAACTGTGCTAAACTTCGTCTTGTCATATGGAAGTGGACTGATTTTAAATAGTACTATGATAACTCAAACCTTATGTGGTTATTTCATGGCCTGTATCGTGCCAGTGGGGTTACCAGTTTCCTTTGAAGATAGAGAGGAGGGCGGAGGAGTTTAGAAAGAGGAGTTTTATAAACCAACTGAGTGTGGGTTATACACACTCCATCGTTTTCTCTAAAAACGTTATTTGTTCCACTTCCTTATTTTCTTGCCTGTTCTCAGTTGAGCTGTCTGTGTGTGTTTGATTCATGTGAGTCTAGCTTCAAACTTCCTCTTGGAAATCGTATTCTTTACTGCTTAATGGATGATATCTGGGGCAAGGGAAAACTGTGGCCTAAATACTACCTGGCACTTCGGCGGTGTTTTATGCATTTCAGAACATTTTCTCTTCCACTGTATCATTTTAGTTGTCTCATATGCCTAATCTACAGAGACTTGAGTCACTTCCTTCCTGTTTTGAGTATAATTAGTTTACCTTGAAATGTTCTGTGAACTTGAACAGCTAGGAATTTATGCTGCTTTTTCTGCAAAGCCCTAGTGAAAGAGTTACCTTTAGGATTAAGGACCTTTTAGAGAGTCTGATGAATGCTGAGGTCCTCTCCCCAGAAAATGCATGTGTACTTACTCTTTCATACGGAATTTATGTTAAGATTTCTTAGTGGGGTCACAGACATTTTTAAAACCCATTTATTGTATTCCTGGGGCCCAGGTTAAGTATCCCTGGCATTAAACATTCAGATAAACGGGAGTGCTCACCCAACATCATTCATACAAACTCGATTTGGATTTTACTGTGTTGTTAACATTCTAATATTTGTTCCATGGGATTCTGATCCATGATGTTAAAGTGATTAATTGAGAACCTTGCTTAATGTGTGTTAAATGCTTGCTGTCTTGTTCCTGTTTAATTTTCTCCAAGAACATTGTGAATCATCTGAGTGATATGTGAAAACTAAAGCTGTGATTCAAAATAGTCTGGTTTTGTTTGTTTTTTTGGTCATTAGTAGTGGTACCATACTGCAAAAAGTAATGTTATGTATCATTGTAGGTATCCTTCATCTTGATGTTTCCGATCTTTGCTTTTTATTTGTTTATTTTTTCACTGTTCAAGGTTTATTTGGTGTTTTAGTTGATATGACACTTGGATAGTTGGCTGCATTATTTATATGTAGACTTTTCTTTTTACATTATATGCCAACGTACCCTACTCTGATATATATAGGACACAAAGTAAGATTCTTTAGAACAGTTATGTACAAGCCAATCTTTGCTTTTTAGAAGGATGTAGTAGTACTGACAGAGTTGTACTTCATTGAATTATTTTGTTTCTGTTTTATTTCCTGACAAACATTTAACCATGATCACATCTTAGTAAATATTTCACTTAAAAAAAATGAATCTAGTTCAATTTAAATATATCCTACTCTGTGTTTAATTACCTGAAAACTGCTGAGATTTTCACTATAGTAATATAGTGTTCATGTGAAACATTCAACATTTTAAGTATTAACAATCAAAAACTTTTTCCAGTGGTCACTTTTTAGTGGGCTCTTGAAAATATCTGAATGAGCCTTAGAAATTAATCTGTAACAGCTAACATTTCTGAGTACTTACTATATGCAAGCAACTTTACTCACTTTTTATATCCTCATTACCCTGAGATGTATTCTTATTCCCATTTGATCTGCGGTAAGGATAACTTGCTCAAAAAAAATAACTTGCCTGAAATCACTGTCCGAGAAGTGGGAGAGTTGGGGTTCAAACCCTGGACTGCTTGTCTCTAAAGCCAATCTTCTTAACCACCACACTCTTAGACGCCTAGGATTTGTCTTTGATTGCAATCCCATAACTTTTCATTTTATGGTTGGGAAGGGTTTGAATAAACTGTTAAAAATGGTAAAGATGGTACACATGCATTTTAAAAATTTTTGTGGACCTTGAAGAATTTTTAAATATAACCTTTAGATCACGCAGCTTGAGTAGCACCTATTGTCACCCCCATTGTGAGTCTGATGAAATGTAGGTCTTTTTTTTTTTTGGCTTCTAAATATTCAGTTTCCTTCCCCAGTGTGAATTAGTCTTTGTTTCAATGGATGTCTTATGAAGTTCTGTGGGACTTCATGGGAAAAAAAGTATTATACACACTCCAAAAATATTACTTGTTTTTATTTTACAGCTCAGCTTCTGTGAAGCTGCTGTTATTATAGATCTGTTCTTTCAGATCAGTTGCAAGATGGACTCAGTAGTTTTATTTAAAACAACTAATGAATATCCTAGAACATCCCCCAGTGGAGAGGGCGAGGTTTCCCAGTCCGTCCCCAGAACCATTGCAGCTGAACAGTTTTATAGTTTTGTCACTCGCAGTTTTCTGCTAAGCAGATAGTCACGTAGATTTGTAGCAGTCTTTTCACTCCTCAGAAAGTGCTGTGTGGATTATTCACTGTCACAATTATATTACCTTGCCGTTTGTGAAGATGGCTTTAAAATGATTCATCTGTATTCTCTCAATTTGCTTCTTTCATGTTGAATGAAGGAACATATATCTGAGATGGTAGATCCCATTAGAGTTTCATACTGTGGCCATGAACCAGAAAGTAGCTAACTGCTTAGTTAGGATTTCAACTCATGTTTTGGTTTCAATGAACATTGTACCCAGTCAGCCAGGATAGGTGGGATCATCAGACAAACTCACCGGCTTGATATGTTGATGGTAGCCTACTAATACTAAAACAGCAAACATGTCCTTTTTTTTTTTTTTTTTGAACTATGCTTCAGTCATCTTTTGCCATCTGGAAGTAAAATATCCAACTTGTATCCTCGCCTCTGAGATTTCATTCTTCCTTCCAGATCCTTCCTGGGCATCAGTAAATAGGGGAACTTTTATATGTGACGAGTGCTGCAGTGTCCATCGGAGTCTAGGGCGCCATATCTCTCAAGTAAGGCATCTTAAACACACACCGTGGCCTCCAACATTGCTTCAGGTAAAGGATGAGAATTCTTCTTATGGTTTGTAATTTAAGTTTTTAGGGCTCATTGTTTTAGCAACTAAAATTTCTCCTACTCTACTTAAATCGTACAAAAATGTTTGAGTCATAACTGAATAGAGGTTCTGTGCCCAACAGTGCTGTGTGTGTGTCTGTGTGTGTGTGTCTGTGTGTGTGTGTGTGTCTGTGTGTGTGTGTGTGTGTGTATTGAAGTCATCATTTAAGATTTTGTTCCTTCCTAATGTAAATCTTGTCCCAATAGATCAATTATAGAAAGACAGATACATAAATAGTCATTAAAATTTCTTGGTACTGTTTCAATGCTGACTTTCTAGAATGTCTCCAGAAATTGTTTTCAAACAGTCTATCTTTTCCACATACCACGATGAATGTTTCTGAAAGCTACTGCCTTAGAAGCTTGTTCATTAATGTACTTATTCCTGAGTATTTGCTAATATTTTTAGAACATTTTTTCCTGCTTTGATAGAAGCATGAACTGGGAATTCTCAGAAGTTTCTGAAACATCTGATTTAAGTTTTCTTAAAGTTCTTGTTACTAGTTAGAGACCAAATTCAATTAATATCTTTTGATTGATTGCCTAACACTCTGCTAGGTGTTAAGTGGGTTGTTTTATTTGGGGTTCAATGTCATGTCACCTTTACTTCTATTTTGGGATACACATTCTTCAAGTTCTGTTGGAACTAAGAATTAAGCATGTGTTTCTCCTTCATTTGTCTTGAGTACATATTTTACTAAATCTATGGCAGCTGCACGACACATCCCTTCAACATGTCTATATGGACCAAGGGACCAGAGCAAGTGGGTTTGGGTTTCTGATGTGACACTATCTCCACTAATGTAAAAAACAGATAGGGCCATGTCAGAAGTCATGCTTTGAAATGAAATTGGGAGATTTGCTTTATTACTAACTTTTGCTCACAGATTTCTAATAGCTCATTCTCATGTGAAAGTGGGTGTTTACTGCTCTCAAGTCTGTGTTTACAGATTTTATTATAGGATATGAATCAAGTCCAGAGATGAGTAGTTTAAAATGCCAGGGTTGACCCTAAAATAACAATTCCCAAAGAATGGCACATGAACCACCAGTGAGTAGTACTCAAGACAGATGTAGATAATACTCAAATATTTATTTTAGTGGTTGCATTATTTTAATATATATAAGAAAACTATAACTAGCACATAAAAACCATAATTGCTAGTAAAAGTTTTTTTTAAAAGTGAGTGTTTTTAAAGAAAAATATTAAGTGGATAGTGCATGGATTGTCAAGAATCTTACAAATAGTATTTGGATAATCAGTCTTGGGAAACCCTGCCCTAAAGTGTCGAAGTATTCTTCCTTCATAATCTATAAGCACAATATATTCAAACCCATGTAGGTATTTAGCTGTCCTACTAGTCAAACCTGAATTCTCGGTACAGGTTCATCTTTCTCATTCTAAAATCAGAAATTGATGTGCGTGATATCCCAGTTAGGCTAGTGTTTATAATGGGGCTTGGTTTTCCTAGCTCAGTTACTGATTCCCACTGAATATTTGTGGAAAGACATTAAAATATGATTTTATACTGCTTGGTTTTAGATGGTTGAAACCTTGTATAACAATGGTGCTAATTCTATATGGGAGCATTCTTTGCTGGACCCTGCCTCTCTTATGAGCGGAAGACGTAAAGCTAATCCACAGGATAAAGTACAGTGAGTGGAATGTTTATAAATACCTTTATTTCTTTATAACACATGGGGCCCACTGAAAGGAGTGCAGCTGTTTTTGACCAGCCTCCACAAGGGCAGCACAGGAGGTGGTTACCCCAATTGTTCATTGAGCTGGTTTCTATTGGAAATGCAGAACAAGGCTGGGCACCGGACCATCTCTTTTGCATGGTTCCCCAGCACAAGTCAGTGGTTTCTCCAGTTTGAGACTAAGACTTGGAAGTTGTTGATGTAATCAGATTTAATCTTAGGCATTCAAACAAGAGGCTGTCAGACCAGAAATCTAGGCTTTGGGCTCCACGCTGCCTGATGCCTCAAATATAAGATGGGATGAAATGCTCCTTCCTCACAACGTTGCTAGGTCAGTTAAGAAAATTACACAGAGAAGAAAGATGCTGTACCAAGCTGGTATTCTGCAGTTCTGGGCATTATAATGACTAATACATGTTTTCAGACTTCAGGTCTTACCCACTGCTGAAACTTTTTCAGTATTGTTCATTTTATTCTTGAATGGGGGATGTGGGTCACTTCCTCTTCTTTTTACACTCTAAAGAATGGGGAATGTTGTATCTGAACTGCAAGTGAACTGTTTTCTTTTTGTTTTCCAACCAGTCCTAATAAAGCAGAATTCATCAGAGCCAAGTATCAGATGTTAGCATTTGTCCATCGCTTGCCCTGCCGGGATGACGATAGTGTCACTGCCAAAGATCTTAGTAAGGTGGGTCACACGTTTGAAAATCTCTAAAATTGCTGGATGAAACCGCATATTGTTTTGTTTGGAAAAAAAACTTTCAAAGGAAGAAAAGAAAAACAAAACAAAAACTGCTTTCTATTCACTAAATCGTAACAGCATTTTTGTTTTGTTTTGTTTTGTTTTGTTTTTTTTGCAATTGGTTTTGTCTCGAACCTTACTTCACATGGCAGCCATTCATGTTAGTAGAGGTGTGGGCAAAGAGGGAAAATAAATATCTAGAAAACTATTTGTGTTTTTCAGATATGGTTTGAAAATTACATTCTGTACGTTTTTCTGTTTATTTTATTTTGAAATAGGAGCCATCTCAGGGTTTGTTTCTAGAAGGGACTAGAAAGTTTGTGGGGTTTCTTCAGGTTTCTAGATTGCATACTGAGTAGGATCTTCAGGAAGCAGGGTGTGACTCAAAGCTGTAGTACATGGGATGGTTTATTATATTTGTAAAATGAGTAGATGGTTTTTTTTTATGTGGGCCTTTGCATGTTTTTGAAAGATGCTCCAAGAAATATGCATCTTTATGTTCAAAGCACTGCCTTTGGCAAATGCTCACACAGCATGGGCACTCACAGTTCAGAATTTGAAACTTGGCGTAGAAATGTATATTTCTTTGTTTCTTGTTATTTCCGTTCTTGTTACTTCTGTTAATTAATAAGATGTAGTACGTGTTTTTTACCACATTTTTAAAAAATAAAATAAATAAACTTAAAGGAAGACTTAGATACAGATGTTAGGGTAGATTTCTTCATTCCTGTGGAGAGGGTTATTGCATTTTCTACAATTCTAGGTTAAACTTGAAGGAAGGCAGCTCATCTTCTGAATATATAATCACGTTTCTGCAGTGGTACAGAGTTTGGTATACCACAGGCCTATTTCCCACCCGGAAAGACTTCATTAAAGCACTGGACACAAGGCCAAGAGTAGCGGTGTGGAGAGGGTGCGGTACAAGGCAGAACCCCGCAGTTTGCACAGTGGAGGATATGAAGTCCTAAAGCCCTAGGTTCAACAACAACAACAAATAATAATAGTCGTAGTAGCAGCTGTATACTTGGAGCATTTTCTATGTACCAGGCTCCATGCTAGGCACTTTATTATATCATTGACTCCTTATAGTAACCCTGTGAATAGTTGTCATTATCATCCCCATTTTAGAGATGAGGAAAGTGAGGTTCAGATGGCTTAAAGAACTCCCTCGAGGTCACACAGCTTGAAGGGTGTATGGTTTGAAATTCAGGTCTGTTAGAGTTCAGAGCCAACCTCAGCCACCTCCTTATCCTGCCTCTCCCTCAAGGTCTAATTGTGCTACTTAGATAGGTCCTGCGTTTGGGCAGGTTCAGTTTCCTTATCCATAAAATGGGCCTGACCCTGCCTTAGTGCCCAAGGCTGGTTGTGACCAACAAGGGAGAGATTGCTTCATCTGACTTACTTACCTAAAGAAAGATTATGTGTTACTAAAATAGTGCATTAAAATGGTCTGCCAGCTGCTCTAGGATATCACTCTTCACACTTTTCACAATATACTTTTTTGTTTGTGTTTTTCAGCAACTCCATTCAAGCGTGAGAACAGGGAATCTTGAAACCTGTTTGAGGCTGTTATCTTTAGGAGCACAAGCCAGCTTTTTCCATCCCGTAAGAAAGCAGGGATTATCCACATATTAATTTGAAACTGAGTGGGTTGTGTTCATGTAGTCTTTTGTTTATTTTCTTTGCTTGTTTTTTCCTTCTTTCTTTCTTTTTTGGTCTACTTTCTATTAATGATCCTTAGGAAAAAGGAAATACCCCACTCCATGTTGCCTCCAAAGCAGGGCAGATTTTACAGGCAGAATTATTGGCAGTATATGGAGCAGACCCAGGCACACAAGATTCCAATGGTAAAACTCCTGTTGATTATGCAAGGTAAGAGACCTAGATTCTTGTCACTTATCTCTATTTGGGCTTATTTGTGTTGTGTATGATTCATTGTTAAATGGCTAAATTGCATATGCTTAACATTTAACCTCTTTAAAGATTTACATTTGGTTATTTTGCAGATGACATTGTAAACGCATATGAGCTCAGAACCTAGCAAAGTCAGGCAAGGTAGAACCATTAACCAGTGAGCTTAGCTTCCAGTCTTTCATGTAATCCTTTATAGCACTGTGGGATTTGAGACACAGAGTCCAAGTATCAAGAATGGCAGAACCCACTCCTCAATTTTTTGATACTTTTAGTCATTGCTTAAACTTAAAACAAATCCATATGGATAGATAGATATATGATTAAACAAATAGAGTAAAATGTTAATTGTAGGTTTTAGGTAGTAGACATCTAAGTGCTCGCATAAAATTCTTTACATTTTTTGTTGTTTAAAAAATTTGTGAAATGCTGAAAAGTGAATAAATAAATCCATAGGTTAGTCTTGAATATCATTTAAATGACAGAGGATGGACTATCTTTCCTTCTTTTTCCAAATTAACTTTATTAACTGCAAAGTACTATACTATGCTCTGCAGAAAATAAAATGGGTGAAATGACAAAACTGCCCTCCTAGAATTTACTGTCCCGTGGAGGAGATGATTCATAAATGCATGAAAGAGTTAAATGAGGCAAGCTAATGTGGAATTCATTGCCAAAATGGATAACTGGATAGCCACTAAAAAAGAAAAAAGCTTGGGCAATTAAATGATGATGTACTATCAATTGTAGGATACTCCTGATTTCACAGATGTTAAAAAATGAGAAAAAAAAAGATGGGCATCACAGAAATCAGAGATGGGTGGTAGGCTGGAGAATATTTTGTAGTGCTTTAAATGGAAGGAAGAGAAACTGACAGAAACTAGTCTTTGTCTTTTAAGAAGAGAGCCCTCAGTAAATGATGCTTACCATCTCTTACCTTGGAATTTTTTCATGTGTGCCTTGCATATAATAGTCTCTCAATGTAATTTATTTATGTGACTTCTTAATAAAAGAATTTTAAAAAGCTGAAATATTTATTTCACGAATGAAGGGAGGCAAACTTAATGTTTTCTGTTATGGAAATTGAAGATAAGGAGGTGAAAGTAGCTATGGGTGTGGATAGGTTGGTCTATCTCTCCCTTGAAGTGGTTGTTAAACTCTCAGGGAGATTCAGACTGGTCATCAGAAGCATCTAAAGGAAGGACCTTGTTTAGAATACTGATGTCCACACTCATCCCATCCTTACTGACGTGGAATTTCCAAGGGTGGGGCCTGGACATCTGTATATTTTTTAAAGCACTCTAGTTAATTTTTGAGACTCTTTACCCTACACCACTTATTAATTTTATTTTCTACTTCATTAGATGAAGTTATTCTTTATCCCTCTTATGAGTCCTTGAATTTATTACTAAGTATTCTGTCTTGTAAATTAATAAAGGAGAGGGAGTAGTTCAGATTGTGAAAACAGTTTATAAAGGTGGGAGTCAAAATAGACGTTAACAGTTTACCTCACACAAAAAGGTTGATTATTCTAAGAAGTCATGTTTGATCAATCACTCACGTGTCTCAGGAGACATCTCTGTACTTTTCTATTCTAGAGCCAGTGTCTGGTGAGTGGTATAAATGGTACTTTGTTTTCTCTTGCTAGGCAAGGAGGGCACCATGAGCTGGCAGAACGCCTTGTAGAAATACAGTATGAGCTGACTGACAGACTAGCCTTCTATCTCTGTGGCAGGAAACCAGGTGAGTGAAAGGACAGGGGCCTCTCCACACCTCCAGTCAGTCAGTCTCTGGGAAAACAAGTTGGGACACTATTACTTATGACCTCTGCTTGAACATATCCTTAAGAAAATTGCAAATAAGAATTTCTGTTTGAAATGATAACTACAGCATTTTCAGTTGTATGTAGACAATGTCGGTCAAATCTCCTCAAATTCTAGTTTTTAAAACTTTATTTTGGCTCTAGAGTAGTGACTGTTTCAAGCATCCAAACATCGAACCAAAACTGAATGTGGACCACAGTTCTTGCACATAGGGGGACAAGGAATGGAAGAGCAAAACAACCACTTCTGTAGTTATTTGAAGAATTCTGCTATCTAAGGAATGGAAAAAAGTCCAAAAGTGAACTTTGCCATTAGCCACCTTTATTTGTGAGGTAGACTTGGGGTTGGCAAACCATGGTCCATGGGCAAAATCCAGCCTATCACCTATTTTTTTTTTTTAAGATTTTATTGGGGAAGGGGAACAGGACTTTATTGGGGAACAGTGTGCACTTCCGGGACTTTTTTTTTTTTTTCCCAAGTCAAGTTGTTGTCCTTTCAGTCTTAGTTGTGGAGGGCGCAGCTCAGCTCCAGTTGCCATTGCTAGTTGCAGGGGGTACAGCCCACCATCCCTTGCGGGACTCGAGGAATCGAACTGGCAACCTTGTGGTTGAGAGCCCGCGCTCCAACCAACTGAGCCATCTGGTAGGCAGCTCAGCTCAAGGTGCCGTGTTCAATCTTAGTTGCAGGGGGCGCTGCCCACCATCCCTTGCGGGACTCGAGGAATTGAACTGGCAACCTTGTGGTTGAGAGCCCACTGGGCCATGTGGGAATCGAACTGGCAGCCTTCGGAGTTAGGAGCATGGAGCTCTAACTGCCTGAGCCACGGGGCCAGCCCCCCCATCACCTATTTTTTAACTAAAGTTTTATCACAAGATAGCCACGCCCATTCTATATTGTCTATGGCTATTTTTGCACTACAGTGGCAGAGTTAAATAGGATGAGTAGTTGTGACAGAGACCATATAGTCACAAAGCCTAAAATATTCCCTATCTGGCCCTTTACAGAAAAAGTTTGCTGACCCCTGATGTAGGCTGTCCACATACATGTATACAGTGGTTCTCCACCCTTGTGGAGAGTTAAGAGCCCCTGGTGTGGTTCCAGTTCCTGGTGAGATGGAGTAAGCACACTCCACCCTGTCTCTCCTGAATACAATGAAAACCCCTGGACCAAATGAATGGCGTAGCTATCTAAGCACTCTAGCTGGTGGGTTAGGGAACTCAAAGTACCATCAATCTGGTGGTGCGTGTCCTGTTTATTTTATTTCTGAGATGGCCTCCACGACAGCCTGAAACCTGGAACTACATAACAGATGCAAAGAAACCTTCTTTCTCCATCTGGTCCAAGGAGTAGGAAATGGAACTCCTACAAGACAGAGAGTAGGGAAATTCCCCTGGGTTTGTTTGGGTTTTTTTTTTACCCCTTCTTCCTTTTCCCCCTATTCTAGTCCCTAAGCCATCCTGTGGCTGCAGTAGTGGCAACAGCAGTGGCAGTGCAGGTGCCTAAATCTCTGACCAAGAGCGGGGTGGGGTGAGGTGGGGGAGTCCTGATTGTTTTTATTTTTCTGTTCTCTCACCACTTGGCCTAGTAGGCAGAACCTAACCTGGTCACTTGCCTGCTAAAACAAAAATATTAACATTCTCCATAGAATTTAAGGAAGACTCAGAGTCTCACAACATAATATTCAAAATGTCCAGGATACCACCCAACGTTACTTGATATATGAAGAACTAGGAAAATCCCGAAGACTTGCAAGGGAAAAGGTAGTTAACAGATGCCAGACGACACAGTGGTTGGAATTATCAAACAAAGATTTTAAAGCAGACAATAAAATCATACTCTAAGAATTATGAACCTTCTTGAAACAAATAGAAATATAGAAAGTCTCAGCAGAGAAACAGAACATATAGAAAAGAACCAAAGAGAAATATTAGAACTGAAAAATACAATAACTAAAATTTTAAAACTCACTGGATGAGCTTCTTATAAGTAGATTGGAGATGACAAAGAAAAGAGCAAATGGATTGAAAATAGATCACTAGAAATTATCCAGCAATAGAGAGAAAGAAAAAAAAGTGGGAGGAAAAGAACTGGACAGAGCGTCAGGGACCTATGGGACAGTATCAAAAGTTCACGTTTGTAGCATCAGATTCTCAGAAAGAGCTCAGAAAGAGTGTGGAGCAGAAAAAGTATTTGAAGACATACTGGCTAAAAATTCCAAATTTGGCAAAAGACAAACTTATAGATTCAAGAAGTTCAGTGAATCGCAAACAGAATAAACTCAAAGAAATTCTCATTCAAACACATCAAAATCAAACTGCTGAAAACCAAAGAAAAAGAAAACATCTTGAAAGCAGCCAAGGAAAAAAATGACACATAACATATAGATAAATAATGATTTGAATGACTTGATTTCTTATTAGAAACCATGGAGATGAAAAGGAAGTAGAACAATATTTTTAAAGTGTTGAAAGAAAAGAATTATCAACCTAGAACTCCATTTTCTGTGAAAATAACCTTCAGGAATGAAAGCAAAATAAAGACATTTTAAGATGAAGGAAAATGAGAGAATTAATTGCTCTAAGAAACATGCTAAAGAATTCTTTGCATGGAGGGGAAATGAAACTGGAGGGGAACCTTGAAACCTCAGGAATGAAAACAGAACAACAATAATGATAAGTATCTGGATAAATATAACAGACTGTGTTTTCCTCTTAAGTTCTTTAACATATGTATGACAGTTTAAAACAAGAGTTATAACATTGTCTGGTGGGATTTTCAGCATATGTCAATGTAATACATTTGACAACAACATAAAAGGGGGGAGAAAATTAGGAGATAAGATTGCATTCTTAAAATGGTAATATGTTATTTCTAAGTTGACTGTAAAAACTTATGTATATTATAATTCCTAGCACAACCACATGAAAAATAAACTATAATGATATATGGTTGAAAACTCTAGAGATAAATTAAAATGGAATATTAAAAATTACTCAAATAATCAAAAGATATTTTGATTCAAAAGATTCAAAAAAAGAGAGGAAAGGGGAGAGAGAGGAACAAAAAACACTGAGGCCCAAACAGAAACTAAATAAAGTCAGACTTAAGTCCAAACATATCAGTAATTGCGTTAAATGTTAATAATCTAAACATACCAATTAAAAGCAGAGATGATCAGAATGTATTTAAAACAAAAAACACACAGTAACTATATGCAGTGTATAAGAAACCAATTTTAAATGTAATGACGTACTTAAGTTAAAAGCAAAAAGGTATAAAAATGTATACCATGCAAACAATAAGTGAAAAAAGCTAGAGTGGCTATGTTAATATCAAACAAAATGGACTTCAGAACAAGGAAGATTATTAAGGATAGAGAGAGACATAACATGTTGATAAAAGGACCAATTCACCAAGAAGACATAACAATCCAAAATGTGTTCACATCCAGCAACAGAGCTTCAAAATACATGAAGCAAACTTTGAGAGTAAAAGGAGAGAAGGTCGAATCCAAAATTATTGTTGGAGGCTCAACAGTCTTCATTTATTAATAAATAGAACTGATAGATAGAAATCAGCAAGGATATTGAACTGAAACCATACTGTCAACCAACTGCATTTAGTTGACATTTAGTATACTCTACCCAACAACATCATTCCTTTCAAGTACACATCGAACATTCACTGAGATAGACCATACCCTGGGTCATAAAACAAACTTCAGCAAATCTAAAAGAATTAAAATTCTACAAAGTGTATTCTCTGACCATAATGGAATTAAGCTGGCTATAACTAGAAAGTACCCAAATGCTTGAAAATTAAAAAAACATACTTCTAAATAATCCATGGGTGTTAAGAGGATAAATTCTTACATTGGAAAAGAATAAAGGTCTAAAATCTTTATGCTTCCCCCTCAAGAAACTAGAAAAAGAGCAAAATAAACCCAAAGTAAGCAGAAGGCAGGAAATAATAAAGAGCAGAAATCAATGAAATTGAAAAAAGAGAACAGTTAGAAATCAATGAAACCCAAAGCTGATTCCTCAAAAAGATCAATAAAATTGATAAATGTCTAGCCATACTGACAAAGAAAAAAGGAAAGAATATGCAAAGTGGGATATCACTACAAATCCCACAGGCAGTAAAGGGTAATAAACACTATAAGTAACTCTATGCACATAAATTAGACAACTTAGATAAAATGAACCAATTCCTTGAAAGTCACAGACTACCAACACCGACCTCAGAAGAGATATTGAAAATATGTAATTCTACATTTTAAAGAATTTGTACTTAAAAAAAAAATGCTGTTAAAGAAAATCCCAGCCCAGATGACTTCACTGATGAATACTGTAAACAAGCTGAAGTAGTGTTGCTATATAGCAATGCAGTAAATACAGTCTATGACTCACATGGTTTGCTGGCTTTGCAATTATTCTTAATGCATATTGTTAACTGTTTGGAATTCACATTTCAAGTTTTGCACATAAAATGAGATTATTCTACCAACCATTTGAAGAACAAAAACATCAATCCTGCATGATATTGTTTTAGAAACTAGAAAGGGAGGAAACCTTCTCAAGTCATTTTGTGAGGCCATCATTATTCTGATACTAAATCCAGCGAAGACAGCACCGAAGAATAGCCCTTGTGAACATAGACACCAAAATCCTCAACAAAATGTTAGCAGATTGAATCCAACAATATATAAAGAGAAGAATACAACATAATCAAGTAGAATTTACAGGTTTGCATGATTGATTAAATATTTGAAAATTAGTTATTGTAATTGTAATCCATCACATTAACAGACTAAAAAATGAAAACTATGTAATCTTATCAGTTAATGCAGAGAAAGCATTTAGAAAAATTCACTATTTTTCATGATTAAAAAAGAAGAAAAAACATAGCAAACTAGGAATAGAAGGGACTTCTTAACCTGATAAAAGAGTATCTATGGAAAACCTACAGCTATCATCATCCTTAATGATGAAAATTGAATGCTTTAGCCCAAAGATCAGACTTATTCAACACTGCACTAGAAATCCTAACCAGTGCCATAAGGCAAGAAAATAAATAAAAGGTATACAGATTGGAAAGAAACAACTGTCCCTTATTCATAAATGGGATGATTTCTGTGTAGAAAATTCCAAGGGATCTACAATAAAGTTTCTAGAACTAATAAGTGAGTTTAGCAAGGTTGCAGAATACAAAGTGGACAACCAGAAATCAATCATAGTTCTGTAGACTAGCAGTGAACAACTAGAAACTGAAATTAGAAAAACAATACCATTTACAGTAGCTCCAAATTAAATGCTTAGGTATAAATCTAACAAAATATGTATTGGGTATATATACTGAAAACTATAAAATGTCAATGAAAGCAAGCAAGGAGGACTTGAATAAGGAGAGAGATATACTGTGGGTATGGATTGGAAGACTCAGTATAGTTAACATGTCAATTCTCTGCAAGTTAATTTGTAAATTTAATGCAATTCAAGGATTTATTGTACACATTGACGTGCTGATTCTAAAATTTACTTGGAAATGTAAAGGAAATAGAATAGCCAAGATAGTTTTGCAGCAGACAAATGGGAGGAATCACACCACCGAATTTTAAGATTTGCTATAAAGCTCTACTGTACTCAAAACAGTGTGGTTATGGTGAAGAGATAAAGATCAATGAAACAGTATAGAAAATCCAGAAATAAAACCACACAAATATGTTCAATTGATTTTTGACACAGGCAATTCAATCTAGGAACGATAGTCTTTTCAATATATAGTGTTTGAACAACTAGACTTCCATATGCAGAAAAATGAACCTCAACCTAAACCTCACACCTTCTATAAAAATAAACTCAAAATGGATCATAGATCTAAATATAAAACATAAAACTATTAAACATAAAACTATTAAAACTAGAAAACCTGGGAGAAAATCTTTGTGGTCTTGGATTAGGTAAAGTACTTGGATGTAACACCAAAAGCATAAGCTGTAAAAGAAAATACTGATAAATTGGACTCTGTCAAAATTTAAAACTTTTGCCCTTCAAAAAAACTAGTTAAGATAGTGAAAAGACAGTCACAGACTGGGAGAAAATACTTGGAAATGACATATCTAACAAAGGACTTGAATCCAGAGTATTTATATCTAAATATTTAAAACTCAACAGTAAGCAAACAAACAAGTAATAACTGGGCAAAGACGATATACAAATGGCAAATAAATAAGCACATGAAGAGAGAAGCTGAGTACCATTAGCCATTAGAGAAGTGCATATTAAAACCACAATGAGATACCACCACATACCTGTTAGAATTACTAAAAAAATTTTTAAAAAAAAAAGATAATTCAAGCGCTGGAAGAGGGGGAGCAACTGTAACGCTCATACATTGCTGGATGGAAAACAAAATGATAGAGCTACTCTGGAAAAAAGTCTAGCAGTTTCTTACCAAGTTAAACATGCAATTATTTATAACCCAGCAGTCCCATTCCTAAATATTTACCCAAGAGAAATAAAGACTTATGTTTACACAAAAACCTACACGTGAATGCTTATAGTGGCTCTACTCATTGGCGTGTGACTAGTGTTCTCCAGAAACTAGATTAGGACTGAGTCAGCCAGCATTGTAGGAAACGGAGCCCATGCCTGGATCTGCCAAGACCACCTGCCCCAGCCCTGACTTTTATACTAATTGATTTATTTGAAGGTGAACCGCTAAAGCTCAAGGAAGCTCCACCCATGTCACAAGAGTTTATGGAAGCCTGCTGTGAGCTAATTCAGCCCCCTAAATGTTCCTTCCATGGTTTAAGAGCATCAGTTATATTGGGGGTGAACAAAGCGTAAGGATTAGGGTGAGCGTTAAACTTTCTGCTTAGTGATGTCTGGACGTTTGTACTAGAAGAAAACAAGGATATGATCCTTGCTACTGGCCAGGTCTTTGGGAATTTGTAGCCAATCTGGCAACTTCTGTCTCCTTACATAATTCATCATTATGGGAAGATACTAATTGCAAAACATAAATTGAGAAAATGTGGTGTTCCTTTACCAATCTTATCAATGTTTATATGAACAAAACTTTGGCTGATTTCTGTTTCAGATCACAAAAATGGACAGCACTTTATAATACCTCAAATGGCGGACAGGTAAGGCCACTGAAATACAATTAATTTTATCTGTCACTAACATTTCCTTGGATGTATAGTATTTAAGTATATTATATTTTGTGTTTAACAAAGCCCATACATTTTTCTCTTTTATGGCTATACAATTTGGAAATAAGACGGCTGTAAGTAAACCACCATATAAAACTTAAGTTTGAAAGAGCATAAGTTTACTCATAAGAAAATGGGAGTCAGTGATATTGTCACAGTTTTAGCCAGTTGTGACAGTATACTGTGTCTATAGATTACAGAATATTTCTGTACTATAAGAGAGTATATTCTTTGTAACACTGAGCGGCAACTTTTGTTGTTGTTAAAGGCTAGACAGTAAATATTTTAGCCTTTGTGGGCCATACAGCCTCTGTCACAACTACTGAACTCGACTGTTGTCGATGAAAGCATCCGTGGACACTATATAAATGAAGGGCATACCAATTCCAATAAAATTTTATTTCTGGATACTGAAATTTCCATTTAATATAATTTTCACAAGTTATGAAATATTCTTCTTCTTTTGTTTTTTCCCCCAGCCAGTGAAAAATGTAAACACTATTCTTAGCTCATGGGCTGAACAAAAAGTGGGCTGTAATCTGCCGATCCCTAGTCTGTAAGGTCAGATGAGTTCATGACTGCCGGAATGAACCGTTAATTTAGCCAATTACCTTTGCACAAATACTGTCAAGAGATTATGAAATTATTAGTTGCTGTTCCAGATATAATCTTGCCATTCTAGTTTTTCATGTTCTGCCCTTTCTGTATTCTATCGTGCTTTTTTTAATACTTCGAAAATTGACTTTTCACACAAAGAACCTGGGGATTAACCTGGCAATAACATTAATAGTTTTTGTCTTTTAGTTAGTAGGTGACGATTATTCATTTTACCATGTTACATGATTATGGTATTTCTAGCAGTTACTTTCACCAAGTTGTGCTGTTCAGAATTTCCTCACGGATTCTATTGGGCTATAGAATTGTTGGCTCAGACCATGCCCATGAACTGTAATTAATATCTTGATCCCATGGCTATCTTAATCTTCTGCAGAGCTCACAAAAATGATTTTATTTGCTTATTAGTTTTGTACATTTTCTTAGCAGCCTGGATTTGTCTGAATTGGCAAAAGCTGCTAAGAAGAAACTTCAATCTGTGAGTATCTTTCTTTCCTAGTGAACTCCAGTATGGGAAATGTATCCTGCTAATTCTTATTCTGGGCTCATTGCCTGTTGCATCAGATGACTGTGTTTCATACTCTTAGATATTGTTAAATCAGAAGCAGACCATGTAGTATGTAGCGATGAAGACGGGAAGTGCTATTAAGTTGAGTAGATCCGGTTTATTGGCTCTGCTTCAAATAATGCCATTTTTCTGTCATTTTAAAAAGTGAAGCCTGTGCCTTTGACAGTAGGAAGTTGTTTCTCCTTGTAAGAGTTCCCTGTTTCTTCCAATGTAAATGAGTAAATGGGACACACTTCTTGAGATTACTTCCTGAGACCTTATAGGATGGTAGAGAAGGATAAAAGCTGATGCTGTCATGGTGAGGACCATAGATTCACTTGCTGCCATTGGGATCCAGCCACCATTATAACTACCACGCATATCCCATGCCATTCATCAGAGCTTTGCAGATGTATGCTTTTAAAAGCTGGTGGTCCTGCCCTGGGCATGTGCTCAGAGTTTGCCCAGTTCTGCAGGGCAAACATCACTTTAATCTGACTGTTTCTTTCCAGCCTGCCCATCTCAGCCTTAGTCAGGAATCCACTTCTCTGGGAATGATTTCTCTTTGTTTAGTCCCCACAAATGAAGCCTCACCAGGGCGCTTCCCCAGCCGTTTTCACCACCAGATTACACTCCTCAGCTGTTCTCATTGCTCTCAGGATCAGAACCAAGAGATTCTTCTTTGCATAACCTTTAAGGGCATCATCCAACTCTCATCTTTCCGTTCTTGTCCTCCTTCCCATCTGGTTCCCATTGTGTGTGTGTGTGTGTGTATACGCTTACATATTTCGTCATGGGTTAGTACTCTGAGGCCATGAGCTGTCACCTTCAAGGCCTCTTTCAGGAATCCTCCTCTGCCTGCAGCATTCCCCTTTTCCAGCTTCCATCCCGTTCATCATTCAAGCAGCGGAAATACGACCACCTTCACAATGTAGGTAGTAGTTTTCCCAAAACCCAACTGAAATTGCAACTCGCATAATTTATGATTTTCTCTTTATTCCCCTTTTCACAGAAGACCCTTTACTAGAACAACATATAATATTAAGTACTAAATATTACAGAAAATGAATTTATCACTACTAGTATTTAACTGTAATATGAAATAAATATATTTTATGCAATTTGTTTGGTGTCTCTGTGTTCTATATCTACGGTTTTGTGTGTCTGTGTGTTTTATCGCCTTTCTTAAATTAAGGAGATCATACAGTAAGGTAATTATGATGATAAACTTTGGAGTCAGATGACACTAATATTCTGTGATTTCCTTTTAATTACTTACAGTATGTAAGCTAATTTTTATTTTAAATAATTCCAACATTATAGATAAACCCAAGCTCCCTTTGACTATCCTATATTTGCTAGGCTGAAAGCTACATTGAAGCTGAGGTTATAGCTATACTAATCTCTAGTATATGGCAGGCACCAGATAAATCTCTGGAACACAGCTGAGTACAGCCTTCCAGAACTTGGGCTCTGGGTCAGACTGGTCAGGTACAGAGCTCAGCTCTGACAAGCTTCTCAGCGTCTCTGAGCCTTGGTGTCCTCTCCTAGGAAGGGAGATGCAGATCAGGGGTCACAAATCAGACATGCTCGGTGAAGGTGAGCTGCCACTGTTACTGATCCTACCCCATGGTCTCCTTGGCACAAGTGAGAAGGAACATATACTCACAGCTCTTACCAGTGCCAATTCAGTACTGATCCTACTATATCTCCCTCACTCCCTCCATCTCTGCCACCCTCCTTCCCTTCTTTCCTTTCTTCCTCCCTCTCTCCCTCCCGCCCTCCCTCCCTAATGAAAAGCTGGGAGAAATTTAATAAGACTAATGTGTTCTTTTATTTAGCAAATGTTAACTTTCTGAGAGACTTAAACTTGGATCTCAGATCCATCATTTATTGGCTTTGTGACTTTAGGTAAGCTACTAACTTCTGTGCTTCAATTTCCTTGTCTGTAAAGTGGGATAATTGTAATTCCTATCTTCACAGAGGTGTTGTGAGTATTTTATATGATGATATTAGCACAGTGCCTGGAATGTAAGCCCTCAATCAGTATTGCTATTGTATTTGTTGTTAGTGATAATAGCATCAGCTTATAACCCCTAAGAGGAAAGAGACTAGACATTTACGATGCAAGTCCAAGTTTCCAGTCCTTCGTTACCTTATGTAGCAATAAGACTGTCAGAGTTTATTTTTAGTTATAAGTGTAGTGTAACCACACGGGAGAAAATTTGGAATCATCCTTATTCACTATATTCTTAATGGATTCAGGCTCAATATTTTGATATATTCTAATTCTTCTTTTCGATGCCTCTTTTTTTTTTTAACAGAAGTGCAATCATAATTATAGAATTTTATATCCTGCTTTTTGTCGCCCAACAATGTGTTGTGCCCATTTTAACAAGTTCCCATGAGGTTCATGTAGCCAGCATTTAAAATTGCTGCATAAAACACCTTGTGGTCAGTGTGTGAGTGGATATGTACTGAGCGCCATCTCAGCGCTAGATACTGTGTGCACATGGTGGAACACAGTAGGGAATAGAACAAATCTAGCATCTGTCCTCACGGAATGGGGAAGCAGTCAACTACACAGTAACAGCTGCCAAGCGTCAGGGTGCGTTTTCTGAGGAAAATGGAGAGAGAGCTGGAACCACCCGACGGTTTAGCCTCGTCTGGGTTGAGGAAGGACCTGAACTGTCCTGCCCGTCCCCGTTGCTGCCAGGCGAGCACCTAGTCTGTGCGGGGGTTGTTTCCTTGGCTGTCCCTGCACAGCATACTGAACATGCAGGCTGTCCATTGTTGAGGACACTCAGTTCTTCTGGGGATTGGAAAGCCACTACTGAGGAGGACAGCAAACAGGCTTCCGTCTGGGTGATGGGTGATGTTTCTGTCCAGTGGCATGTTCAGTCCTCTCCAAGTAGCATGCTTTGGTGTCTTTATCCTGCCAAGGATTTCAGATCCCTTATAGCTGGGGGAACTGGCAAACATTCCCAAGAGCAGAAGAGGAGACTGAAAGGGTGATAGCACACGAAGAGTAGAGACCTGGCACCTGTGTGTGAGATAGGCACTTTCGATGCCTCTTACCTGCGTCACATAGAGCAGTGAGGCTGCTGTGGGAGGCAGGGACTCCTAGAGCATCTGTACTATGATGGAAATGTGATTGTCTGCGTAGCAGTGGGTATTTACTAAGCACTGGCTTTGGATCAGACACTGGAAATAAAAGGGTGAATAAGTCACAGTCCCCGCTCATTCTGCTGGTGTTAATCCTTGTCCCTTGTGTTCCTGATATTTTTTTACTTTCAGCTAAGTAATCATTTGTTTGAAGAACTTGCCATGGATGTGTACGATGAAGTTGACAGGCGAGAGACTGATGCAGGTGACTTGACATGTGGCTTTATCTAATAAGCTTCTGTTATCAGTGGGCAGTGACACGCTGCCAGCCTCAGTGTTTTACTTGCCCAATTTCTACTGTCCTGGTAACACGTGTGTGGACATTTACTTTTGTGTATGTTGGCTTCAAAGTGTGCTTTCCCGAGTTTCCCTAGTAAGGCGGGGGCCGCGGCTCTCAGAGGGGCAGTGGGCACCCGTGGTGATGAGATTCTATCTCTGGCTCTTTCCTCTGGCTAGTCTGGCTTGCCACGCAAAACCACAGCGCCCTGGTGACTGAAACAACTGTCGTTCCCTTCCTTCCGGTCAATCCCGAGTACTCATCGACACGGAACCAGGCAAGTGGCTGAGTCTGCAAAGTAACTAGTAGTGACCTTTTGAGAATAGCTGATATCTTGGTATTTTCTTTTCCCAGGACAGGCATTTAAAATTTTTTTGATTGATTCAAACGTTAATATTCTTTATATACACACACACAACTCACAAATTGATAACAAAAGTGATAGATGTGAATCAATGACTGGGTGAGAACATAAAACATTTCACAGAGGAAATGTAACTGGCTTTCAAATGTAAAGAGAAGTTTTAACTTCATTAGTAATCAAAGAAAGCAGCCTAAAGACATTAATGAAAGTTTCCTCAATCAAATTAATAAAGTATATATTATAATAAAGGAAACTCGTAAGCTGTTAAGGATGTGGCAAGATGGGCTTTCTCATGCTGCAGATAAGAGTTGAAGTTGCTGCAAACTTCAGAAAAGTAATTTTGTTAACTGGTTTCAGAAACCTCAAAATTAAGTACAGCTTTCACATGGGAATTCCTTATTTTTCATTTCGAGGTCTACTTCAAAACTGAATTGATATTAGAAAAAAAACATTAAGTAGAACCATTTTCTTTTTGTTCCCCAAAATAAATATGCATTGTAAGAACTTACATGTTATATAGTTCTCTTAGGAAAATGGTTTTAAACTGTTTGCAAGGAAAGTATTAATGTTTGGTTTAATTATGGCTTAATCATGCTGAAAGGTCTTTGCTGAAGTCTAACAATAGTCCAACTAGTTTTATGTGAATATTTATGTATGTTTTTACACTTGGGAGTATTTCCAATTATTTTTTCACCTTCAGGGCAGACAGAAATTAGCTCGGTTTAACGCCCATGAGTTTGCCACACTGGTTATCGACATTCTCAGCGATGCCAAGAGGAGACAGCAAGGCAGTCCTCTCTCTAGTTCAAAAGGTAACTGTTTCCCACCTCTAAATGTTCACTTCTTTGGCCTTGTAAAAGTCATACAAGTGTTAGATTCAAAGTTATAAAATAATTAAGGCAGTCATCAAGGCACAACTTAGTTAAAGCCCTATAAGTTTTATTGGTAATATGTTGTGATGAAAAGTTTACCTCTTTGAGCCCTGGTGAATTATAAATATTTCAGTGTTATTAACTGCTATTCACATTTATCTTATATATGATTTTTGCCTCTTGGGTCACCTGTCTTCCCTATAAAATTGCATCGTGCAATTAACCCAAAAGTCGCTTTAGATCTTGTTAAATTACCTAAGAAAATAAACCCTCTTGATTGAAAGTACAGCTCACCTGCTGTTGCTCACCTACAAGACTAGTTATAAATATTTAAAATGTATTACTATAGACTTTAGACGTCTAGTAAGAGTTATTGTAGTTTAAAATAAGAAGAGCATCAAGTACCTATTTCTGAGGTGCCCTGTTGAATCTAGTTCAGTAGCTCGGGGTCCTGTCTCCATGCTCAGGAATACACTTCCTCCTCAGCCCCAATACTGTATCCTCATTGGTGATTTTCTAATTACAGAATTCAGACATTTTTAAATTGTAACACATTTAAACACTATCATAAAATTAGGTTTTCAGTCAGCATCACATTTCCCAAACACAGTAAATAATCATTAACTGACAATAATTTGTGGGTTTTACTGGTTCAACCAGGAATAAATAAGTTCTAAAAAAGTTTATTAAATTTTGTTGAAGGTGCAATGATAGGGGTTCTTTCATAAATTTGGAGTCTCAAAATGTACATGTATGGTAGTTCCATTTCTAGATGTTAATTGAGGGGAAATAATCAGAGATGATTTTATATGCATTATATATAGAACACTGAAAACATTGGAAGCAAATAATAATAGAGCAACGATTAGTCACAAATTTGAATAGTGCGCAGACTTATTTTTCAGGAATATGTAGTGACATAGTATAAAGTAATATATTCGTTTTTTAGAAGGTTTAGTTTAGTATAGTCCCAGTTTTGTAAGAAAAACTTTTATATACATACATATGTACAAGAGACTATGCCACATGTAAGTACAGGTATACAGTCAGTCTTCATTATTCACCCATTCCACATTTGCAAAGTCACCTGTTCGCTAAAATGTATTTGTAACCCCAAAATCAGTCCTCACAGCTCTTTCATGGTAATTTGTGGACATGTGCAGAGCGGTAGAAAATTTGAGTCACCCAAAATACACATTCCCAGCTGAAATTGAACGAGGCAATGCTCTGCCTTTTGTTTCAACTCTTAAATTGTAAACAAGTGTCTTTTCCATGTTTGTTTAGTGCCATATTGTTCCCATTTGTGTGCTTTTTATTAGTGATTTCACTGTTTAAAATGGCCCCCAAGTGTAGTGCTGAAGTGCTGTGTAGGGTTACCAAACAGGAAGGCTGTGATGTGCCAATACTGTTGGCCATGAGCTCACTGTGAGTGAATCAACAATATATATCAAAGCGTCTTTAGACAGAAGCACATGTACGCGTAAAACAAGATTATACATTCATCAATTGACAAAATGTTGGGACCAGAGGCTCACAGGAGCCTAAACCTGTGTTTCCACTTAGCACAGTGGTTCAATGTTTGCTAATTCAGTCTTCACAGCCACTTTACAGACCACTCCTACTGCAAATAATGAGTGTATGTGCATGCTGAAGAGAAAGACTGGAAGGAGATAGAACATGTAGCAATGGCTATGAGTGATACAAATTAAAATTCCTGAAAGAAATTGGGGAAACCTGGCTAATTTGTGAAATCTCTTATTCAAAATATGTTAGAGCCTGTAGAGTCATCCCTGCTCCCCTATAGACCATACCTTTCTCTTAGGCACGTGTGTGTGTCCACTAGGTCACTCTTATGTTTTCCTGTCTCTCACTGGCATTCAGCTGACTAAATAGCAGTGTGCCTGTTCTTTGAACACCTCATTTCTAGGCTAAACTTTAATGATTTCCTTTCTATTTTAATGTGACATCACCTTGTAAACAAGTTACAGTTACAATAGAACGGTAGTTAATCTTGCATTAGCACAGCTTTATCTTCAGGATTTGGAGCTATACGCTATCTCATGGAATGATTAGAAACATGAGAACCTGCCTCCTTAACCGGAGCAGCTCTTTCCTAAACCATCTAATTAATTTGCCCACATTTGGCCAGTAGCTCAGAGGGATGCTTCAAATTCTCTGTGCAGCTTATAGTAGGCTGTGTGTCTGACTGATAACTTGCTCTGTTATCCCCATATTGGTGTGACCATAGCACTGCCATTTCTGTCATTCTCTTTCAGTCTTTTGAATGACTACACTCAAAAATCCTCCCGATAGTTGTGGGGAGCATGGGGGTGGGTTGTTTTTTTTAAGCCCACAGTCAAGTTCTTTGCTTCTGTTGATAGACAATGTGGAGCTCGTACTGAAAGCGATCAGTAACCAGCACAGCATCGAGAGTGAAGACAATGACCAGCCGGACTACGACAGCGTGGCCTCGGACGAAGACGCCGATCTGGAGGCCGCTGCCAGCAAGGCACACAGGCAGAAGGTGAGGGGACACACCGCAAGGGAGACAGGGCTGCTTTGTAGAATCTCTTTTCCTGCACAGTTGCCTTATTTGTAAGTCCCTCGCGGGCTAGGCCTGTGAAAACTGCTGTGGAGGTAACGTTGGGTTTCCCAGGAGCTTGAGCCAAGCAAAGGTCTAACAAGGTAGATAGTTTTAAAAGAGGAGGTCCTTTGTCCCCAAGTCAGTTACTGAATCACAGCCCAGCTGCAATTGCGACTTTATAAAACTTGTGAGAAGAGACTGGTGTGTTTTATATTCTTTCAACAAATACTTACCGAGTGACTTCTCTGGATAGTACTCTCCTGAGTGAGGTCTAGTCCCATTCCTGTGAGGCTGTCACTGCCTAATAGGAGAGAGAACTGCAATAAAAAGTACACAGTGCTATGTGTCATAAGAAGCACAAACAGAGAGGGGTTTGGGGGTGAGAGGAGACAACTTGGTGAGGAGGAGTATCGGGAAGCTTTGTAAATAGGATGGTTCTTAATGGGTGTCTTAAAGGATGCCTGGGTTTAGGCATGTGGGAGGCTGGGAAGGGTGGTCTAGGCAGAGAGAAAGTGAAACAAGGGGGCCCTGTGTAGAGACAGCCTAAAAGGAGTGGAACTCAAAGCTGCAGAAAAGGGCACGGGTCACACTGTGGAGGAACATGATGCCAGACTGAAGAGTGTGGACCTCAGCGGGCAGTGCAGAGCCCAGGGCAGGAGGCGATGGTCGGCCAATTGGGGTCCTCTGTTTTGGGAGGAGTGTTCTGGAGGGTCAGAGAGTAGGGGAAGGGAACCCAGTTAGGGTAGAGCTGGCCCAGGCCGCGTCAGGACTTGGGCTGGGAGGGTCCGGATGGGAGAGAGGTCACTGCAGCAGAGTGTGAGCCTGAGGAGAGGGCAGCGGAGGTCTGGCTGGTCGGCCCACTGCTGAATCCCCAGGACCTTGGCCCCAACTTGGCCCACAGAAGGGCTCAGCTAATGTTTGAGAATGGATGAGCAGGAAGATAGAATAGACAGGTCCTGGCAATAAGTTGGATGTTTGAAGTGGGGAGATAGACTTACAGAAGCTGTGTCTGGAGATTTCCAGCTCACATGACTGTGAGAATGGTGGTGCCATTGGCAGATGCAGGGAGTGTGGAGGGGACTGCAAGAGCTACTTGTCTGAAACGCCCCTGCCCAGTCTCCCCAGAAGCTCTGGGTTCACTAGGTGAAAGGGAAAGTGCTGACCGGACCCTACAAGGCAGGGTCCTCTGTGGGCTGACGGGCCTCCTACTCCCCTCCGCCCTGCACACCCGCTCCCTCTAGCTGAGCTCTGCTGTTGGCTGGAACATTCTCCCTCCAGACAGCTGTTTGACTAATGTCCTCACCTCCTAGGCTACTGCTTACGTTTCACCTATCCAAAGGCTTATCCCCTCTGTCTGATCAAACTGCACCCACCTTCAGCCCTTCTTCAGCGCCCCAGCCCCTTACCCTGCTCCATTTGGTCTATTTTCTACAGTACTTACCACCTTCTATCATACTATGTAGTTATATAGTTACTAATTTTTATTTACCCCCAGAATCTCTGTTGGGTGTAAATGGCATAGAACAGGAACATTTATCTATTTCTTATATATCTCAAGCCCCTAGAACACTGCCTGATGCTCAATAAAAATCTCTTGGAATGAAAGAATTAATGAAAGAAGGAATAAAAAAGAAAAATGAATGAGCAAGAGCTAGGCAGACAAGACAATATAAATGCACTTAGAGAGTCATTGTCAAGAGTAGATTTGTAGCCCCGCTGCCTATTGGTTAGAAAATATTGACTTCAAACATTTTCAAATATTATAGTAACCCCACCTTTATGTTTTATTTTTGCATTATCCTCAGAAGCCTTGATTTGGTTTGATTAACTTTGCAATCCAGCCGGCATGGTCAGAATTTGAAATTCTTTAGCTTTTAGTCTTGAATGTTATCATCGTCTCAGATTGTGAACATTTTCCCCAATTTATTTTTAGAGCCTAGATTCAGATTTATCAGATGGACCAGTCACTGTGCAGGAATTTATGGAGGTCAAAAACGCTCTAGTGGCTTCTGAGGCCAAGATACAACAGCTAATGAAGGTGAATAACAACTTGAGTGACGAGCTGAGAATTATGCAGAAAAAGGTAACATGCTCATAAATGCCAGGATGGTTGACTCTTTAACCCCATAGTATAAGGAAGAATCCCAGGCACGATGCTTGTGGTCAGAGGGAAGAAAAACAGTGATTGGAACAGACTTAAACATCTTTGGGCCAAGCTGTCTTTTTGGAAGCACTATGTATTTGGATATTTCAGATGAAGTAGCTTGGATTAGAAGGAAATCCAGAAAGCTTCCCGAGTAGAAGCAACATACAACCTAGTAAGCGTGGGTATCAGTTACGGGAACACTTGCACTGTCCTGTGTTTCCTGGGGTCTTGGATGTCACTCCAGGGGTGTGATTCTTCCTACTGCTCCTTCTAAAGAATAATCACACCGTGAAGACGGCAAAGGTGACAGCCCTGGACAGGTGGATGCTTATCAGCATTCCAAGTCCCACGCCATGCAAGGGGTGCTCTCCCTCTTCACTCTTACAAGTTGTTACTCACCCCTGCCCTGGCAACCCTATCCCATATCCCCGCTTTATTTTCCATCAGTACTTACCACTAATTTATGACATCCTCAGATCCTGGAGCAGGGCCTGCCACAAAGCAGGTTCGCAATAAATATAAGAAAGCATTTTGTTTGCACTAGTGAGAATTATGTGCTAATAAGAAACAATCCCATTTGCTCAGCATTTTCTCATCCACTGCTTTTTGAGATAGCCAGGGATATGTGAATATATTAATCCCTGAAAGGAGTGGGGCTAATAGCACAGAATTTGCTTAAGATGGGGGTTATTCATGAGCTTGCTAAGAAAAGGAAGTCAAAAAATTCTGAATTCTGCCCAAGACTTTGTGGGTAATGCTCTCAATAGTCAGTTCTCTATAGAATGAGGTTTTGTACACTTCCCTTAAACAGAAACAGAACAAAGTATGTAGCCGTGTCTTCATACTGTCATTTGCAGAGTAATGCTTTATTACCGAGAACAGTGGACATGGTGCATTTCATTGGTACCTGGGCCCTTTTCAGTGACACTTCCTAAAGGAAGGCCATAGAGCTGAAAAGAGGTCCGTGCTTCTCTACTTCTTAGGGAAGTACTCTACACCGCACCCTGGCCTGGGGCTTGGTCTTGGGTTCTTTTGGTGTTGAATTCTACATCATTTTTTGATACCTTCTGAGATAAATGGCTCCACTACTTATAATAGAAGGGGACAAGAATGCCTGAGGATTAATCCAATTTTAATCAAACACTTATCCTGGGCCACGCTGGCCCTGTCTAGGGCTGGCGTGCACCTGTGAGCAAGACAGACCAAGAGCCCTTTTGCCATAACATACAGGGCTTGTTGCACTTCCTCTGTCTTTTCTGAAATATCTTTTGTTGAATGAATTATGGTTTGACCCATTAATGGAACTAATCATTCTGTGGAGGTGCCTTTTTCGAAACATTCTGAGTTTGCTACTGTCAATCAACTTGCTAAGCATCACTTTTTTTTGTAATGTTCCTTTATAGTGCTTATAGAAATCACCAGAGATAACCTACGGTCTCTGAACGCAAATGTCTTGAGCTTCTTTAAGAAATGCAGAGTGAAATTATTTGCCATTGCTAATAGATTAGCTCCTCAATTCTTAGAAATGCTTTTGATTTCTGAAATTATTGAGTTACCTTTTTATTTCCTGTTATACTCCTTCCAAACAAAAAAGTGCAGTCTGATTCTTATTAAGATAAGCATCATCCATTTTTATCTGAGGACATCTCTCTAAATACAGAATACTAAAATTTTTTAAAATTGAGACCAAGAGCTTGTACTCATCAAAACACATACAAGCAAAATCTAGGCTGGATGTTTCAGAGGCATGAGAAGTGTTAAGACAAAGTTTCAGATTTCAAGATCTTGTCTAAAAAGCTGTTAGAGAAGGTTTTTACATAGACAGATAAGCACGTGACCAGACACCCCAATCCTTCATTGACAGGCATGTGTCAGTTATGCTCCTCATTCTTTGTCCCTTGACCATTTCACTTTAGGATATGGATTCCCTAATACATAGTTTTGACAGGCACCTTACGCCTGTCTGTGTCCTGGAATGTAGGAATTTTCAGTGGCTGCTTGTCACGTTGCAGCTGTTCCTTCTTTGCAAAGGGAGTTGCAGATATAAGTTATATTCTGAAAGCCTTTGTGGTGTGGAAGCAATCTGTCATTCCTTGGATCACTGAGAAAACCGAGAATGAGGGTATTTCTGTGGCAGGGGCAGCAAGTCAGGCTTTCACAAAAGTTTGGCACTATTAATATAAAGTATGCAGAATATGTTTATTTAGCAAAGATGTATTGATTTTATGTCAAAGTTAGGTAAAGTTTTTATATATATATATATAGTTTGACAAAGTAGCATGATTTGTATCTGATCTTTCACATTTTAACAGTTGCTTGGAAAAGATGCTAATTAATGAAGAGGAGCAGCTACTATTGGTGTATTTTTCACAGATCGGTGCTTCCTAAATAAAAATTGAAAGTAACTCCTAACACTGAATGGGTTTGCTATTGAAAAAGTAATGATCTTCTGGTGCAAATACAGTTGCTTGCGGACTTAAGCCCTGACCCTGGTGGGGAATTTGGTCAGATTTTACAATCTCTGTCAAAGAGTAGACAGACAGCTGAACCACACCCAGCTTATAACATGTCATGGAAGATGAAGGAGCACCAAGGGGAAGGACACTGCAGACTGGACCCAATTAATTGTGTTAAAATGCCAGATGCCAAAGAGTAACACAATGCTTTGCTGATCCTTTAACTCTA
Organism: Rhinolophus sinicus; assembly: GCF_036562045.2. NCBI lineage: Eukaryota > Metazoa > Chordata > Mammalia > Chiroptera > Rhinolophidae > Rhinolophus > Rhinolophus sinicus. The sequence continues at coordinate 25,995,486 of NC_133765.1, read as the reverse complement.
ATTCATCAGACACCATCAAGCAGCCTGCATGTGAGGAATGGAAAGAGCATTCAGGGTCTCCAAGTGACAGCCTCTAACTAAAATCGGGGTGGTGCCAGGTAGATTAGAGTGTTTAAAGCTAACGCCATCATGGTCGCGGTTTGGGGTGACAAAGCCAGAGGAGAGAGAGGCCACATATTCCAGCCCTGGCTGAAAGCTGATCCATCACCAGAGGGAAGTGAGCGTGCTACGTGGAGCGTTTCGATGAAGATGTTAACATAGTTCAATAGGTCTCCAGTTTTCTTCGTGATATGTTAATATAGCAAGCATACCATGATTCGGTTCCCTCTATTTTTATAAAAGTGCTAAATTGTTTGGAACATCAAGAGTATTATGTAATAAAAACTTGTTGACCATAATTTTTCTTGTTGGCTTTTTGGGAAGCAGTCATTGGTTTGATTTTTCATAAACTGAACTTCACTGTGTTTCTTGCTTTGCAAAGCGACTCTGGTTATCTTTGTGCTGCTTCCATGGTGTCTGCTGGCATTTTTGGCATTTGCAAATTGCTCAGGGCTCATTTGAAAAGCAAGTTACCTAAGTGATGTCTTAATGATCTCAAGCTCTTGCTAGAAACAGCTTTAGAATAATCCAGAGTCCAGCTTGCCTGCAAATATTTCCCAGGACCGCCAGGACCAATTTTTAAGTGGTTAAACATTTCCTTTTTTAAAAATCCAAACTGCAACGTTTCCACATTCAGAAATTAAGCTACTTAATATGCTTACGTGGCGAAGTGAGTTGATAGTGTTTCATTCGTTCTAGAAGAAAGAGTTCTTGTTTATAGTTGCCTTTTACTTTGAACCCATCTAGCTGTTATTTGTTCGTATTGTTTTAAGCTGGTAGTTGTATGCGTTTATTTGGTGTTTGCTTTTTTCTGCTTGCTGTAGAAAAACACAGTCCCACTGCCAAACATTTCTTTCAGCTTCAAACACTCCAGAGTGAAAATTCGAACCTCAGGAAACAGGCCACAACCAATATATATCAGGTGCAAACTGGTTCTGAGTACACAGACACTTCCAACCACTCTTCCTTAAAGCGACGTCCGTCTGCCCGAGGCAGTAGGCCCATGTCCATGTACGAGACGGGATCGGGTCAGAAACCGTATCTCCCAATGGGAGAAGTGAACCATCCCGAAGAGAGCAGGACGAGACTCCAGCCTTTCCCCGCACACGTAAGTAACACCACTGGCACCTCCGCTGTTCACACTCTGTCCATCCTGACTCCCGCGTTTCCTCTTCTGAACCTGCAGATCCCCACGTCTCTGCTTTGCCAAACTGGGCTACGAGCATTGTCCCTGTGTTTGCTGCCTTAATGTGTCTGCAGATGTTTGCACTGTTTCCACAAGCACACAGGGCCACTGGCCAGAAGTTTTCCAACAAGCCTGGCGATTCTGGCTCTTACTTAGCCCCCCTCCTCTTTTTCTCCCCTGTATCCATAATATCTTTCCCAGCCAGCCAGTATCAGAACTTTTTTAAAATAAACTTCCTTCCCCACCTCCAAAAATAAAAACAAATTGTCAAGGTCACCAGCAGAAGTAAGTGCCGTCTTCCTCAAGGTAGACAGGTATGTGCCCCGTTACGAACTGGAGCCCTTAGAATTCAAGGTGCGTTCTCCGCTCCTCTCAGTTGATCAGATGGCATCTGTGGCCTGGGCATGCAGGATAGGTCTAGAAACCTCCGGGCCTCCATAGCCTCTGCACGTGTGCTCAACGTGCTGCTTAGCTTCTGCATCCCACCCCCCCACCTTTCATGCAGAAAGAGTTGCTGTGTCTTGTCCTAGAAATGAGGTATAACTACATTGATTTTACAAGTGTTGTATTCCAAAGATTGTGTTCTGTAACAGGCTGCTAACAATATTATTTTATGGTGGAAGAAGTACTGTGTTGTGAGGTTTTCAAGTATCATGTTTCTTTTGGATTAATTTATTTCTCAAACCTGTTTTGACAAGATGTTACAGACATTTTGAACTTATGTGATGTTTTTTCAGAGAGTAATATTTATCTTTTTGAATGTTGAAGTTGTTATTTTTTTCAGTCAAATTTTAGAGGATTTCCAAAAAATTCTCAGAGTAAATGCAAAGTAAAGGATATGGTCTAGTAAATTAAACCCTAGTTTAATTTTGTCAAGCTTTAGTGGGGTAAAATTAGTGTTGTTATATTGTAAGTGGGAGTACATTACTTCAACTTTTTAAGTTGTTTGGGCTAAACATTCAAGCAATTGATTTGAGACATTTGGTGTAACGGGAATGTCATTGAACTAAATTAAGAATTTTATTTTTGTATAACTGAAAAACTGTAGGAAAAGCAACTTTTGTTAGTTTTCACAGTGTACTTTTTTATTTTAGAAACATTTACAATGTAAGAGTGTCATATTATTGCAAAAGTTCTATATCTATACTAAAAAGTAGATTGATAACCTATACCAACTTTTAATCATTCATATAATTTCTCCTTTCATATTATCTGTCCTGATTAAAAAACAAATATTTGTCTAAGTCTGTTTATTAAAAAATGTCTATTGGCAAATTTGACAAATTATGCTAGGTATTTATTATCTTTTCCCTTATAGAAAAATAGCCTTCTAAATTCTGAGTAATTTATGGAAGGCATTTCTCTAAGGGATTAAACATCTCTGGGCATCTGTCATCGGCTAGCGTGGCAGTGAGCCCACCTGTCACAGAAATATCAGCACTAATCTCGCAGAGTGAGTAGCTTTTCAGGATTCTTTTGCTGGGAAATATGGGCTGAAGCCAGGGTAGGTGGTAGGGGTTTTGTTTGTTTGTATTTTCCCGAGTGTGTTTCTTTTTCCCCTTCCAGATCGGGAGGAGTGCGCTTGTGACCTCCTCTTCATCCCTGCCTTCCTTCCCCTCCACACTTTCCTGGTCGAGGGATGAAAGCACCCGAAGGGTTAAGTACATTCTGAACGGTCTGCTCTCTGCAGGAGGGGCGGTGCCCCTGAGCGCTTTGTGCTTCTGGCCCTCCTGTCCCTCCCTAACTGCCCTCTGTCCCTGTCCCGCATGAGGCAGTGCTTCCCTCCTGGTGTCTCACAGAACAGCAGCGTGCACGGAACATACACACACACACTCACACACGTGCATGCATGCACTCACGCACGCACGCATGTCTATAGGAGGCGGCCTTCCTTTTGTCTAACTCCACATTACTCATTTTCATGTACTGTTTAACCAAGTTCACAATTCACCCTGTAACATTTATTCTGAGCATACACTGTCTTTTTAAACAATCAGAAAATTAGCTGGCTGCTGGTTAAATATTGTAATGGGAAATCTGTCAAATTTGTTCAGCGCTTCAGTTATCAGATTAAAACTAGCATATTTGGATGAGCTGAACCACTAAGTAAGACGTCATGTTTTTAAATTTTTTTTTTTTACCTCCCCGTACTTGACAAACCAAGGTTTTGCCGTTTTGCATCACACAGCAGCATTGCCGCACATAGCAGCATTGGAGGTGCAGGCGGTTGTTAGTATGAAGCTGTTCACTTTATTAGCTGATCAGATCCAACCTTCTGATATATAACTTGTATTCCTAGTAACAGTATGTGATTCAGGTAAGCTCCTTGTAGAGTAGCCAGGTAACAAGTATTTATTAAGCACCTCCTCTATACCCAGCCTTTTGGTAAGTCAGGGAAAGGGCCCTAGGGACTTAGGTGACATCCCGGCTCCCCAAACCACTGTCAGTTTAAAAAACACTTTCATGCATGAAGAGTGTATGACGGCAAGCTGGGAAAGTCACAGCAAGTTTGAAGACCTGCAACTCAGGTCCCAGCTCATTCTTTTTTTTTAAACAGAATGAGAGCGCAGCTAAGGTGAGAGGAAGTAACATGGCGGTGGGTGAGGGACCACCTTTGCAGATGTGCTGGGGTTCGCATTGGGCCTTTGTCCGTTCCCTCCATGTCAGTAGAATGATGGAGAATCGTTCTCTCCCACTGCCAGTGCCATGTGGCTCATCGAGGCCCTCTGGGGGTTCCTTTCTATACTTTCGAAGTCTATTAAAAAGAATTCTCGATTTATGATACTTAGTTTTTTGAGCAGTTCTGATACGGAACTGCAGTGTTTTTATTACAATATTTTAGTTAAAATAAGGGACAGTTAACAGAAGTGAAATACCTCATTTGAAATTTTGTTAATAAGAGTGAAGTAAACTTCTTTTATCTACTGTGAAATTTGTTTAAAATAAATTTGGGGAGAGGTACTTTTGAGAATCATTGCAAGGACTGCTTGCTGAAACAGTTTTATACAAGATTAGCAATTAAGTCATTAAAGTTGATAATTCTGATTGTCCCTGACAACATCATTTATGAGTTTAGGGTTTTGTAACATCTATTCAGAAAAAACTGCAAATCTATTAAATAAACTGAACCAGCACCAGCTATAAGGTGATTTTTCTATTAACAGCTTTGAGAGAGCAGCACTTTTAACTAATAGATCTTAGCTCTGCATGTTTACAGTAATTGTCACAAAATTAAATGCTGGCTAATTTGAAATCCTGTACATGTTTTCGTTTGACAACAATGAAAATTGGACTTAATGCGTAAGTAACTGATTTCCGGGGTGGTTACTGCTATACATTGTTTTCAGCACTTGAGAAACATCTCCTGAGTACTTCTATTAGATGTATGAGTTACTCTTCTAAAACGTTTGAATGAAACGTGGTACTTTTGATCATTGTGGGGGTGATGCATTTGATTTGTAATTATCAAATTTACATGAAGGAAGGCAAAAAGACCCATTATAAAAATGTAGGATTTTTCTGGGCTTAATGCTATATTCTTTATTTTTCCCTGGAGCAACTCTGGATGAATTTTCCAGAATATTTGCTAAAATGGAAGTTTTTTTCTACATTTATGTATATATGTGTGTGTGCATGTACACGCAAACATACACTCATCCATGTGTGTGTGAATGTATATATAAAGATTAAAGGAAAAGAAATTTAAAGATTAGTCAAACTTTCCCTGCGAAAGGTGAGATAGGTTTTTGTTTTGAGATCACTTCTGGAAGAGCCTGTGTGCACTGGATATAGTGCCTGCCTTTGGTCTTCCATCTAGACTTCCAGCAGCCAATAACTGATTTGATTTCCTATGGCCAGGTCAAAATAAGGCAGCAAGTGAAGTACAACTGCTTGCTGGTAGGAGATATAAACAAAGGGATCTTAAAAGTTGTAGCAGGTTTTGTGGAACTTAGCTTTACAGACTTTTCATATGGCTCCAAGCTAACACTTTTAATCGTTTGCCAGATGAATTTGAATGAGTAAACTTCATAGTGAATTTTAGGAGCCCAGTGTAAATGTTTTGTGTTAGAGTGGCTAGGACCAAATAGAGCACTTTGGGGGGGAATGGAAAAGACCTCAGCAGACAAAGAGCATTTGCCCTGAGAGGGGCCATGGAGCTAGTGAGCAAAATGTGACGTGAACAAGGCATCTTTCCCATCGGGGGCTGGCTGCCTTGCCTGTCCACATAGGGCCTCCAGGGGGCCAGACAGCATTACCAGTAAGGAGCAAATATTAGACTTTTTGTAGACTTCCTTAAACGGACTTGCTCTGAAGTAGACACTCTTTTAAATGAGGTTATAGGGTCTCCATATGTTTAAACGAGGCTCTTCATTTACAGTTGACACTCAAACAACACAGGGGTTAGGGGCACCAACACCCCAGCATTCGAAAATCCATTTATAACTTCAGTGTGCCCTTTGCATGTGAAGATGTCCAATCACCAATTAAACAACATGGTTTTGAACTGTTTGGGTCAATTGAAAAAATTTTCGTGTAAGTGGACCTGTGCAGTTCACACCTGCATTGTTCAAGAGTCAACTGTATAGCTGTATCTTTAGCTACATTTTATTGTAGCCTCAGTAAAATTCCTTAGTTACATGTTTGATTAACTTAGATTAAATTGAAGGCATAGAGCTGGAAATAGCTTATATTTGGATTTTACAGTAGGTCAGTTTTGGTTTAAATCAGCTTCGACTGATTGCTGTTCTAGGTAAAGAAATTCTCAAACATTATGGATAAAATAAATGCTGAAGGAATATTGTTTTTCTTAAACACTCCAGAACTAACATAGCCGCCTTCAAAGGAATGTGGTCCTCTTCAAATTTTGTCCTGGAAGGCCCTAAACTTAGCAGTGCCACCATTTGCTCGAAACATTCTTAGAATTGCTGTGTTGAATCTGTGTCCCATTTTTGAATCTCCACAGTTGTACCAAATCTTTGTATTTTAAGCATTCGATGTTTTGGGAAACAGATAAAAGTGGCTGGAAACCAAGTGTCACACTGGGTTAATCCATTTGATTCACAAACAACATGTGGCAATAGATGAACAACACTGGTTTTCTCGTGTGGCTGATACAAACCATCTCTGAGGGTTGTTCTTAGAGAGCCATGCGTGTTTTGAGCAGTGGGGATCTTTAGCCCGAGGCAAGAAATATTGAAGATAGCAGGAGACGGGAGACCTGGGTTCATGGTCCGGTTCTACTGACTCTGGCCTTGGGTAGGTCGGTTTCTCATGGGCCCTTCCTTTTCTCTTCTGGCCTTAGACTAGATAATCCACACATAGTTTCCAGTGCTGGAGGCCTATGGGTATGTAAGTGCTGGCATGTTTTCTGTTTCAATGGTTGTCATTCTAGTTCAACTCATGTTCCTTAGAGAACTGAATGTGGGTGTGTTGCCTTGTGTGTCTGTGTTCGTTTGTACCAAGAATCTGTTCATGGAGTAGCCACTGAACTAAGAAGAAAATGGTGCAAAGAAGGAAAGAAGCCATTTCTGGATCCACTGGTCATCTTTTACTAAATTTTCAATAAAGGGTTGGCTCCTGTCCCAAATGAGGTCTGGGGCGTGAAGGCTATGTAGCCTAACAGGTAATGACTCCGGGGAGGCCCCAAGAAGGGTCTCGTCCTCCCAACTAACGGGCTCGCCTTTTGTCTCTTGTAGGCATCCAGGCTGGAGAAGCAGAACAGCACACCTGAAAGTGACTATGACAACACTCCTAATGACACAGACCCAGATGACATGGGGTACATCTGCAGGAAGGATGTGTCCCGGGGGTCGGGCCCCTAAACCGGAGACCCAGCAGGCCGTGGTCAGGAGATGCAGTTCATCGCCTGCACCCCTTTTCACTGCTTTCAGACCCGGAAGGTCTTAAAATATTGAGGCATAAGGTCACAGAGTACACAGTTCACACCCCGGTTCTCATATCACATTATTGCCACAGGGCCTTTTTTTTCGTTTTCTTTTAGCTGCATGTTATACACATGTCTGAGTCTCTGTATGTATTAAGTCTATGTTAGGTTATAGTCTGCATTTGTACCCCAAGGACCTGATTTAACTAGGGATGCGTTTAAAACGACACACCCTCCCCATTCTAGTTACTCCCTCCCTTTCCCCATCTTTACCTTTTCTGCAAGACTCATAATTTCCAGCCCCACGGTAGAATAAAACAGCCTCCTTATGAGCTGTGGCTACCTGTTGAAGAAACGCCCTCACCGTGAGGCTCCTGCCAGACAGGATAAAGGAAACCACAAAAGCAACCTGCTCGTGCATTCAGCAGATGCACAGGCAGTGGCTCCTAAGCACAGAGAAGCAGCTGATAAGCTCCTGCTGCATTTCACCACTTCTTCAATGTTCACAGGTCAAGCAGGAAGGGAAGGCAGAGGAGTGTGCTGTGGCAAGGTGACAGCGCAGCAGATGTGGCAGAACCCCACACAGCCCCAAGCCCTGTTCTCCCCAGCACCGAGGACGTCATCCGGAAAACTGAACAGATCACCAAAAACATACAGGAGCTCTTAAGAGCAGCCCAAGAAAATAAACATGACAGGTAAGGGGGCTTGAACATCCTGCCTGGGAGAACGCGTGGGCATGCTCTGGAAGACATGCTCATCCAGTTACGATCAGGGAATTTTTTTTTTTTTTTAATGTGCTGATTTTAAAGGTTTTTGAAAAATTCAGGGTTATGTAACAGGCTTAAGAACAAATTTGTAAATGTGGGAGTTTTTTTCTTACATGGTATTTTCAGGTTTCATCTTGTTATGAAGTGCTCTGAAAATAAATGCCTTTAGGAATAAAATTCCAGCACAGCTGGGGTGGTGATATTCCTAATTCTAGATGGAGAGGGGGAAGAAGCTACCTGAGAACTTGCACTTGACTCTTCCCACCACTGCAGCTCCCTGTGCTCTCCTCAGCTAGGAATAAGTCTGCTGACATAAAAGCTATCCTGAGATGAACCTGGTTTCTTACCTGTCTCCTGTGTGTGTGTGCGTGTGTTTGTGTGTGTGTGTGTAAAAGTCTAAGAAACAAGCCGTTTACAAGTCAAAGTTGATCAAATCACCACCCAGATAAGGCTGCCCGCAACAGAAGCATCTGCTCACTCTGAGCAGAACCATATTGTCGGCAGAGTTCCTTCTTACAAACTCTAATTCTAATTCATCCTTTGGTCCTCTGAGAACTTCTGGTAAGTTGTTAACTGTTCTGGGTGACGTCCCAGTTTCACATGGCCGGCCTGATCTAGACACATGGATAAAACACTGTGTAACATCACCCCACTGAGTTTAAGAAAATGACAGAGTTCTGTCAAAACCGAAGAACAATCTCATTCTTTTCGTTAGGTCAGCAAAGGTTAGGGTCCTCTGTGAAGAATTCTCTCTGTGCCTTGCACAAACGAGTTGTTCAGGGACCACAGTGCTGCTCCTTCTTTCTCCTCTCTGTTGTCTTCTTCCACGTAAAGGTGTCTCAGTGTCTTTTGTGTTCTCTGAGTTCCTGACACTGCCGTGCTAACCTTCCCTTTTCCTGCCCTTTTCCCTTTTTTTTATCCAGCTAAGACTTCTCCCAGTGTCATTATGTCCCACCCGGTAGGAGAGGAAGAGTCAGTGTTTATTGAAGGATAAGAGTTAGTCTTCATGGCTGGACTGCTGGAGGATCCTCAGAGAAAAAGAGGAACCTGCATAATTTCTTGGCCTCCTTCCATGAAAATTATAAGCTGTTTATCTTCCTTCTTAGGCATCCTCTGTATCGCACGCTTTTCATGCCTCACAGGCTACAGGTTCCTTCCCTCAGCCACCACAGCCTTGGCAACAAGCAACTTCATTATCTTATTACTAAAGCAAAATGTGGCATGGCTTTCAAGTACAGTCTTTAAAATGATCTCAGTACCAGATGAACTCGTTTCCTGGTGCTCTCTCCCTCCATTGAACAACATGCTTCACTTTCCATTTCCCCTACAAGTGCTATGCTTACATTTCAAACTAAAAAAAAAAAGTGCTTATGTTGCATTGCTCTCTTCGATAGTTGTCAAAAATATAAATATCTGCCCTGAGGCCATTTCTAGCTTCAAAGATTGCAATATGGTGCTTGGTACAATAGGGGAAGTTTTTTTTTTTAAGATTTTTTATTGGGGAAGGGGAACAGGACTTTATTGGGGAACAGTGTGTACTTTCAGGCCTTTTTTCCAAGTCAAGTTGTCCTTTCAATCTCAGTTGTGGAGGGTGCTGTTCAGCTTCAAGTTGTTGTCCTTTCAGTCGTAGTTGTGGAGGGCGCAGCTCAGCTCCAGGTCCAGTTGCTGTTGCTAGTTGCAGGGGGCACAGCCCACCATCCCTTGCAGGAGTTGAACCCGCAACCTTGTGGTTGAGAGGACGCGCTCCAACCAACTGAGCCATCCAGGAGCTCAGCGGCAGCTCAGCTCAAGGTGCCGTGTTCAATCTTAGTTGCAGGGGGCAGAGCCCACCATCCCTTGCGGGACTCGAGGAGTTGAACCGGCAGCCTTGTGGTTGAGAGCCCACTGGCCCATGTGGGAATCCAGCCAGCAACCTTCGGAGTTAGGAGCATGGAGCTCTAACCGCCTGAGCCACCGGGCCGGCCCTGTTTTTTTTTTTTTTAATGTACAAATTCAATAAGTGCCATGATCTGATTGTTTTTTTTGAAGACCGTGAGACAGTGATGCAGCGATTTGACTCATTAGCTCATTCTTTTACTTTAAACCAGAATTGGTCTAGAGAATTTATATTTTACAAATTGTTCAATGTTTTGGTAAACTCTCCGGTTACTTACCTATCCAAGACGCTTCCATTTATGACCTTGCGTTGTACAAATTAAACCCATGTCTTTCCCTCTTGTTGAGCCATCGCTTACGTCCGTCCATCCTAAGTAGACCAGTAGCTCATGTGTGCACATTAAGGTTTGGTCCTGGTCCTCTGGGCCAAGCAAGCTCCCCCAGCCCCTGACCTTGCCTAAGCCTGGTCCCATCCCCTGGGCCTCCAGCCTTGTTCTCTCTCTCTCTCTCTCTCTCTCTCTCTCTCTCTCTCTCTCTCTCTTTTTCTCTCTCTCATGCATGCGTGCGCACACTCGCACACAATTACACAATTCGGGATTACTACATATTATGCACAAAAGCATTTTTGAGGAAAGATACTCGAAAGTTGTGAACATGAACTCTCTCTGGAAGAGGAGGAAGACTTTCTCATTAAATTACATGCTTTCTTTTGTGGCTTATTGAGGACTTCCTCAAATATCTTATAGTGAGCTTTTGAGAGCTGTCCTTAGGAAAAATGTCTTCTCTATGGAGCAGGGGGAGTTATATTTCTGGGTCAAAATGAAAACCCTACCCAGCAAAACATAAAACTCTTAGGTGTGGTTCTCAGTTACTGTGATATTAATGGACATACTGTTTAGAAACACTTTTGTCTGATAACAATGGTTGCTGTGGACATTGCCTTTTTCTCTGAGCATCTGTGTGACCACATGGGTTGTTTCCCCTTCGTGTTTGCAAGTTAAGTAACTCATGCATTGGCATTTTTGTTATTACATGGTATATAGTTCTAATTGCTAACAAAAGTAAAAGTCAGGATTTCCTGTTTGAAGGCATTTTGAGATCATGTAAACCATTTTCTTGAAATGTAATGGTTTCATTAAAATGTAGGCAATCTTTATTAAAGTAGTTTTGATACTAGATTTCTTACAAAGATGAAGTACAGAGGTTGCTGATGACAATCTTTAAGCAGAAGCCAACTTCATGACATAAAATATGGGGGTAGTGTGTCACTTGAGGGCTTTACATGCTAGGATGGATGCCAAACAGCATTGGTTTTGTATCTTACAAGGGAAATTTTAAAACACACCACATGGGTTCTCGTGTCAAGCCCAAACTGTGTATTCACACCATATTTCCCAACATGCTACAAACAGGCTCCTAAAAGTGCTTTTGCCATGTCTGATTCCCTGCTGGGCTGTGTGGGTCAGTTCTCCTAGAAGCAGAACCCAGGTCTGGTGGCAATGTGGTATCTAAGAACTGTCACTAATACCATCTTCAATTTGTCTTTGTCTCTGCGCCTTGTAACACGTACTACTCAGGGCAGAAACCTAACATTTTTAAGGTCCAGGGAACTAGCCCCCGTGTTGCTTGTCATAATGCTAAGAATAAGAATCAAGAATGAAACCAAAGTCTCACTTCTTTCAATTCTTATCCCTTAAGAAGTCAGAATCACCAGTCATCAGTGGAAAGAGGCTTGCTGTAAAAAAGAGGTGAATCAGTTGCCTCTCTGGTGCCAGGCGAGGCCTGTGGTGTGGCAGAGAGGGTCCCGGGCTCAGGCGCTGGAGGGCCAGGGTTGATCTCAGCTCGCTCCCACTCATGTGAAAAATGGGTGAGATAATAGTGCCAACCTCATAGGGCTGTTGGGAGGATGACGGGGGGTCTCTGCAAAGCACTGAGGAGGGAGCCTGGCGTGCGGCCAGCGCTCCTGCAGCCTCAGCTCTCATGGTGTCATCTCAGGCCCTTAAGAGGCCCTGTGGCCTGGAAGAAAGGACGAGGACAGGTAGACTTAATGTGCTTGTCTTCTTGGAGCTTGTCACCAAGCAGAGTGATGACTGCTCACAGCATTTTATTACAAACAAAGTCAGGGTGATTTCATGAGAAAGTGGGTAAGTGTCTGAACAAGTATGTGAAGCCGACCTCAGTGTTTCCTCTTTATCTGAAGTAAAGCTTTTGACATCTCAATAATTCAAATGCATTGAATGGAAGCAGATTAGAAGTGTCACTTGGTTAAGACATGGGTGTTGAGGTGTACGCGCCAATTCTAAGGAATATTTGTAACTTCTTTATTTTTAACTTCCGTGGCCTTTTGCATGGAAATCCCTGTTTCACTTTCAAGAAATTGGGAAGATGAAACATGAGAAATAAAAGATCAACTTAAGGAGGTGTGAATATCTTCATAGATTAACTGTTTTATGGCCTCACCTGGCTAGTAGTATATGCTGCCTATGCTTCTTACCTGGAGACTGATTTTATCAGATTGAATGAACTTTCAAAAAAGTATGGGGACCCTGCTTTAAAACCTAGTGCCTTCTTCTATTTGTGCGGGATCCACAGCAGCTGGCTGTGCCTTAACCCCTTCGTTAAGGGAAATAAATGGAACCTGTGCTAGCCCCTGAGTGTTCTCTGAATTATTTTTACTGTCTTTAAATAACCTCTTCTCTATTCTTGCAGTTATATTCCATGCTCAGAGAGGATACACATAGCTGTTACAGAAATGGCAGCATTATTCCCCAAAGTAAGTCACTCCCTACTTACTTGGTTCAGATCCTTTTAAATGAACTGCAAGAAATTTCGTTTTGACCTTTACATCATATTAATCTTTTTGTAGCACAAAAAGAGTCTTAAATATGCAAACGGTGATATAGGGCATTGAAATATTTTTGTTCTACATGAATATTGGTTTTATAAGAATGCCTGAGCCCTGTGCTAAAATAGCAAAGCATTAATAAAACAAATTTTTTTCTGGAATATTTCACCGTAGTGGATTAATATTTTTCAAAACCTGCCTCAGAATAGCACAGATGACTAAAATGACACTGCGTGCACTTTGACCTCTGAGGCAGAGTCCTTCAGCATCTCTCACACCGGGGTTGGCAATGCTTGGGGTGTTCTGAGCACCCCCTGTGAAAAAGTGCAAAAAAACTGCTGTCTATGGAATAGCTTGTTTTCAGAAGAATGCTTGTCCCTGCTCTTGGATGTCTACCCTGCAGTTCTTGGCGAACGGCTGTGTTTTCTGTTTAGAAACCCAAGTCTGACATGGTGAGGACTTCCCTTCCCTTACTGACGTCCAGTGCCTATCGACTTCAGTCAGAATGCAAGAAGACCCTCCCGGGGGACTCAGGCCCGCCCACGGACATCCAGCTGGTCACGCAGCAGGTCATCCAGTGTGCGTATGACATCGCCAAGGCCGCCAAACAGCTGGTCACCATCACCACCAAAGAGAACAACAACTGAACAGCGGAGTGCTGGCCCTTCTATTTTCTAGGCTTTTCCAAGTCCGGTTTCAAATTTAGACATGGAACTCTTCCGATTTTTATAGAAGCAAACATTTAATGAAAGTTTAAAACTTTTTTTAAAAAAAACTCAGTATTATTTTTGCATGTTTTCTAACAAATTTTCAACTATTAATTTAACCCACTTGCCTTATTTTGTGCCTGTTTGCCAGCTTTCTTTCTGATGTCCTGTCGTGCTGTCAGTGACTATTGAGTTAAAGATCATAGACATCCGAAAGCATAGCTTCCTCGTTTCAAGTTTGTTAGAACTTTTCCAGCCCTTAAAACTCCCTGCCTGTGGTTAAAACTATAAATGAGATTTTTAGTGAAACATTTTCTTGAGACAGTTGGGTTAAAAAAAAAAAGAAATCAATATTATCTGTTCCCTACCAAGCATTGTGCAATAAGCAAATTTTCCACCCTATTGTAAGACTCTCTAAGTTTGGAGGATCTCCAAGCGTGGATGTAGAGACAGGACTTTGCCACTTTCTAAAAATAGTGTAACGATCTCTCTTGGAAGGAAACGATGCATCGCTCCATTTCTTTTAACTCCATTTCTTCTTATCACGTTAGATGTTCTGTAATTTTTCTATCTTGATCCTCTGTCTCTGTATTTTACTGTCATCCTGAAGTCTCCGTGGCGTCTGGTAACCATGCGCTCACCCTCCATGCACGTGTCATTTGGTCACGTCCAGGTAGGAGGACCAGCACGTTATGACGCAGTCAGGCCACGGCTCTGCCTTACACAGGAAACTAGATGTTTCATTCCTGACGTGCAGCAAAGAGGAGCGTCAGCCTGCCAGGCCGTAACTCAGTCTGTACCACCCCATTCTGCTCTCACTGCCGCAAACCGTGGAAGAGAAATCATCTACTCCCTGACCTTGTATTGTACCTCTCATCCAAAACGCAGTTAACTTCTGTAGCCATTTTAGGCTTTCTCACACGACCTGCTCTGCAGAGCGCGTCACCTTTAAGCACTTCTTATAAGGTAAGATTTATACAATCATCTGAGTTTGTTTCTCTTCCATTACCTCACTGGTACTTAAAAATTAGACATCAACTTTCGAGAATGCCTTAGAGAGGCGGTTCTAGCTGCCCACCAGCTATCCGAAAGCATACATGTTTAAGTCCTGGAACATACTGAGATTGTTTTCTGAGTTGCTCAAAAGACCTTTCTGGTTCTGAATGCTAATGCATATTCCTCTCCCTGCTTCTTGCAGCCATGTTGCGTGGGTGTGGCTCAGACCCGGACCTAGGCCAGAGGGGCCACGCAGTAGAGATGAAGGGGAATGAAGTGAGCCAAGTGCAGAGGGGGGGTGAGGACAGTGAGGGCGCCCATGGCACACCCCGTGGGCACAGCAGCTCCCCAGCTCCACTCATGCTGCCACGTGCAAAAGTGGGCCTGGCATTGCCAGAGCTTTCATTTCTCAAGAGACACCGGGAATCTGGATGTTTTTTGTGCCATCTCTCTGTGTATAAATATTGGCAACCGATCTAAACATCTTCACAGCGCACATGTGGGTGAGCTGTGGCCTCGAGGTTACCAGCTCATAGCCTCCTCCCCGGGACCCTATAAACTGCAGTGTGAGGGCCTGGCTTCCCTCGTCACACCTGGTTTAGCCTCTGAGCCTTACCTGTAACGTGGCCTCCCTACCTTTGTTAAGTTGCTGTTAGTCCTTGTTTTACCCATATGTTCTGTCCCACTTTGCTCATTTACACACGTGAAGGAATCAAAATAATCAGAGTTGCCTAAATCCATGCTAAATAAGCCTGTATTTTCACAGAACTGTTCTATTTACAGTCACCTTTATAGCTTGACCGTAAGCTGTCATGAGAGGAACACGACGATGGTGTTTGGTTTCCTGAGTCACTGTGTGTGAATGCTTTTGCTGGGTTTTGCTACACTGAGTCGCGTGGGGAAAGGGTCCACATCTCCACACGACTCATCCACTTGATTGTCTGTACAACCCTAAGTGCCGTGCTCCTGTCGGCTGCTGAGGGGATGCCTTCTCACAGGACGTCTTACCTTAAGTTCCAGCACCATCTGATAACCTTTTCTGCACGCGACATGTATTTAGCTGTCCCTCCTCTTTCTCGCAAACACCCACCCTCCTGTTGAGCCCACGTGGGGTCCTCCGAAAAGGCCCAGCAGCAGTGTTGCGCTGGTGCCTTTGGCCTCCCAGGGAGGACGGGCTTCTGAGTAATGAGTCTCTGCAGTGGGTGAAGTGGCGTCTTCACTTGAACACTCAAAGACCTGTGATGGAGGACATTGCTTCTGTGCCCCTAGAGAAAGTCAAGGAACATGGGGACGAAGAAAGCATTTCCAGGTCTAAGAACACCACAGAAGTTTGCTCTGTTAATCCAGTGCCAAAACTCCGGAAAGAAGTTCCCGGGGGAGTGACGTGCGGTGAGAGGAGGGCTGCAAGTCTTCCTTCTCCTGAAGTGCCCTGCACGTTTCCTCGGCCTCATCTGAGATCGGTGCCAGATGTTCTCTGGTCCTGTTGGCAGATCGCACCTTGTCTGAACGGTTGTTCACCGCCTTTTGCACAGGGGTTCCATAGCCTTGCACTAATGTCTGTGTTCTGTAATGTCATTTTGTTACCCTTTATTCTCAAATCCCCCTCCCCCTCCCCAAGCTGATAGGACAGAGGTGCACTTTACAAAACTGGCACTTGCTGAAGAGGAGACAGCTCCACCCCTAAGCTCCTTCAACTGAAGTCATCTTCTGCCTCAAATGCAAATAGTTCTTATTTGCCAAAGAACAATGAATCAGGCCCAAAGATCAAATACAGCATTTCACGTAATTGGAACTGGAAACGCACAACTCAGGAGCTGTTATCCAATTCCTCTAGAGATTCACACTGCGGAACCGAGAGTGAGACTGGCATGTGTTTGTCCTCACAGCAGCTGTGAGTTTTCCAAACCGTTTTCATTCTTTCCTTGTCCCGGTGGAAGGTCTCCCTTGTTTTTACAAAAGAAAATGCTGCATAGGAAAAATGAAATGCCTTTTATTCAGATGTGTTTTAGCCATGTCACCCATTGTTCTGTACTTATTTTTTGTTTTTATTGTACATTCTATTCCTGTAATTAATTATTGTACAACCCTTTAAGCGTTGTAAAATCGTTTTGGAATTTGTGCCTGCTAGTTATGCAATAAACAGGCTCTGTAAGTGTCTGTGGTAATGCTGTGTTTCCATCAGTTAGTTGATGCCCCCACATAACTCTGTCCAAGTTCTGAGAAAGTTCTCCCAACATAACCCCGTCTTTAATGAGACAGTATTGAATATGCTTGTGCTCTGGACGTTTTATCAGTTTCCAGGAATGATGACTTTTTCATCCTCTGTGCTTTATTACAAGAAATCCTGCATCAGGGTATCAGTGCCAGGTATCTTGTCACGATGTATTTACTCCTTAAGTTTAATTTTTCAAATTCAATGAAAGCCAGCCAAGCACAGGTGCTCTCACCTCTTCCCAGGTGGTCTGGTCCTGGAGTTAGTTCAGTCTCTTACAGGCCACCGGTCTCCTTTTAATTTCAGAGCAAAACCTATTGTGCAGGTTCGCATGGGGAACTGTGGAATATAGATTTATACCTGGGTTCATCAGGGCCAAACTCAGACCCCAACAGTTGTCATCTCGGGGCTGGTGACTTGGGGCTCTTCTCCCAAACAGAAGAAGGGGTCGGGCAGGACCTGGTCATCACAGGTGTCTTTCCACGGGAGAAGTCTGGGAAAGGTGGAGTCCCCTCACTGTGTGATCCAGCTTGTCTGAGGATCCAGAACCAGCAGAGCAGAGCCATCGGCTCACACCCAGAAGCACCCCCAGGGCAGGGGTTCTCCGGTGAGCCCGCATCCAGGCCTGGAGGGCCGCTGAAACAGCCTCGGGTGCATCTCTGATTCAGCAGCTCCAGGCTGGGGCCTGGGAGTTGCATTTCTAATGGGGTCCCACGGGGATGGTCGCTGGTTGCGACCACACTCCCAGAAGCATTGCTGTAGACCATTTTCAGGGCCTCCTTCCCTACCACGCAGCTCCTTGCCTTTCTGTTTGTAAACTTGTTTTTATAATGATTCTAATTACAGCTCACATTTATCAGCTATTTTACTCTGCTCCAAGGTACTGTGCTGGGTTCTTTGTATGGCTGAACTCCTGTAATCCTCACGACAACTCTCTGAAGCAGGAGGCATTCCTATTGGACAGATGAGGAGGTGAAGGCCCACATCGAGGGAAGAGGGGAGCATGGCAGTTACAGTGATTCCAGCATGGGTGACCCCAACGGGGTCTGTGACGAGGCATCCCAGAGAATGTGGCCTCATGTGGAGATGAAGCCTTGGGGCGGCTACATTCCGCTGAAGCTCTAGATCAGAGTGGGGCCAGTGGGTGACATGAGACTGTGAATACGTGGCTTTATTGAAAAAATGGGGCACAGTCTGCTTGTGGCCCTTGAGTGGAGGTTGTGTCTCATCTTTGAGCCCCAAGCACCAGAACCCCTCCAGCATTTGTTGAGTGACCAACTGGAAGGACCGTCCTCTGGCTCCCAGGTACCTTAAGAGCACTTTCCTGTCCTCTGGCGCCCAGGGCTGAGCAGGGGCGGCCTCAACACAGGGACAGCGCAGTGAGCATCTGAGGCTGACCCACTGCCCAGCAGCCTGGCGTGCAAGATCGTCCCGGAGCCGGTCCCTGTGGCCCATGGATGCCAGGCAGAGGAGACTTCATGGTCCCCATCTCTGCCAGCCATCTAGCCAGAAGCTAGACCCACACAAGGTGGGTCAGATTGCTTCACCACTTTACAGGGGTAATGCGTCAGCTCTCTGCAGAGCAGGTCCCCAGGGGAGGAGCCGCTGGGAACAGGCGAGGCTTTGGGAACCCTTGCTTCATCCTGCCCCACCACCATCTTCCCTTTCCCATACCCAGGCATTTGCTCGCACAGCTTCCTGACTGCACTGTCTTCCCAGGTCCCCAAACTATCTCAGCCCCATTTCTTCCAAATGCAGCTTCTCTCCGAGGACCCACATCTCCTCCTCCAAAGTCCCTCTTCTCACGCCTCACCTCTTCCCATCACCTTCTCTTCTCGGGCCTCATCTTCCCCCTTCTCTCTCAGGCTTTCCCCGCCAACCCCCTCCATCCCAGCCCTTGTAGCTGGGACCGCTCTGTGTCCTGCCCTTCCCTTTTGCCAGCTCTCCCTTCCCCTTCCCTTTCAGAACCCCCAAGTAATTTTCCTTTACCTCCTCTCTTGGCTCAGTCCTATAAGCCCCATCTCCTCCCCCAGGTCTTGTTTTTCCTCATGAGCCCCAGGACACGTTATGGACAGGGAAGTTTTGCAATCCGATGTGGACCACGCCACCCGCACCCTGGGATATAAGGTTGGGCTCTTAGCCAGCCTTGGTACCACATCTTCCAGCCCTCTCCTTCCCAAGACCTCATTCTTTCAATACTTCTCTACCCTCACTTTCTTAGCACTACTGGGCTAAGTACAGCTTCATAAAGGAGCAACTGAAACTACCCCCATTTTGCAGATGAGGAAACTGAGGCTCAGCCCTTAGAGCCCAGTTAGTGGTGGTAGGAAAGTTAGATCACAGGGCCTGTGCTCTTAACCACAGCACTCCACTGGCACAGGGGACCATCCAGGATGAGAAGGGCTGGAGGAACGTGGCAGACTGCAGAACTTGTGGAAGCAGCAGAGGGTGAGGAATGGCCATGGCCGCAACCTCAGCAGAGGTAAGGTGGGAGGGAGACGTGGAGCAGACTTGGTGTGTCAGAGCAGGAAGGCTGGGATGCTGGTCTCTGTGTGGCCCTCTGTCCGCCTTGCGGGATGGGGGGGGTTCTTGGGTGGCCAAGTTGTGTTTGTCTTCCAGTTCCTTATCTTTGCCACAAATATTCCTCATCTTCTCTGTTTCAAACTGAGACACTTGGCAACCACTGCTCAATAAGACTGATCTATGAGTGGAGGACGTTGCCCAGTTCAACTGTTTGAGTGATTTGGGGACTTCACAGATTCCACGTGGCACATTGCCTCACCCCAAATTGGCCATTCTGGAAGGAGCAGCCCTGTGCCTGCTGCTAGAAGCAGGAG
This sequence comes from Rhinolophus sinicus, assembly GCF_036562045.2. Lineage (NCBI taxonomy): Eukaryota > Metazoa > Chordata > Mammalia > Chiroptera > Rhinolophidae > Rhinolophus > Rhinolophus sinicus. The sequence continues at coordinate 25,976,078 of NC_133765.1, read as the reverse complement.
GGCTCCCTTCAGGGTACAGCATAGGAGGGACCCATCCCATCCTCAGAGTAGGGGGAGAGCTCCCCTCACTGAGGGTGGGAGCCTGACTCATTGAGGGGTGTGGCCTGAGTCTGACCTGCTGCTTTCTATCGATTAATACAAGATGCAAATCCTGCCCAAGTCCAAGGACAGAGACAAGGGTCTTTCCATGTAGGCAGGTTATTTCCTGGGGGTGGGGTGGCACCCTCTTGACAGGAAGAATAGGTCCATTTGAGCTTTGAGCTTTCTATATTTATCTCACCACACCCACACATCACCGTTCTGTACATTTCACAGACGAATCACAGGGCCCCAAGAGGGGTCACCTGGCCTCTGAGTGGTCGGGTGCCAGCCTGGGCCACAGCCCTTGCTCTTCACCCCCTCCAATTCTGCCCCCACTGGTGAACTCTCAATGCAGAAATGTGTCTGACACATCCATACAGGGGTCACCTGTGTACCCACCACCCCGGTCCTTTGGATCCCTCCTTCTAGATTTTAGTATTAATTACTTCCTTGCTTTTGGGTCAACACCTATACACACACCCCTACGTAAGAGCTTTGTTTTTAAACATGTAAATGGAACCTTCTCTCAACATCATGAGATGCAACTAAGTTGATGCACCTACCTCTAGCTAGTACTATGTTTTTCATGTCGTGTAGTACCCATTGAATGTATACAACACGATTGATTTATCTAATATTTTATTGTTGAGTATTTGAGTTATTTTTAGGTATTGGGTTTTATGAAAACACCTGCTATGAAAATTGCCTTTTGGTGCATATACTGTGTTTCCCTGAAAATAAGACCAGGTCTTATATTAAGTTTTGCTCCAAAAGACACATTATGGCTTATGTTCAGGGGAAATCCTGAAAAATCATGGTAGAGTTTATTTTCCAGTTAGGTCTTATTTTCAGGGAAACACGGTGGGACTATATTTCTGTAGGGTCTATACCTAGACGTGGAGCTCCTGGGTCACAGCGTATGTGCCTCTCCAAACCTGTAACACTTTTCATGCTGTTTTCCAAAGTGTTGTACCAGAAGGGTATGCGATTTCTGGTTGTTCTGCACTGTCACAAACAACTGGTGTAATAAGCCGTTTTAGTTTTGCCAATCCACTGGGTATTATAGTAAAATCTGGTAGTTTTAATTCGCATTTCTCTGATTAATATGGTTGTATACTTTTCCATGTTTATTAGCCATTTAAATTTCTTTCCTCTTTTGTGAAGGGCCTGTTTTGAGTTTTTACCCATTTTTCCACTGGGTTCTCTGGGGTTTTCTTTTCTTTTTTTTTTTTTTCAATTATTCATAGGAGTTTTTAAAATGTTCTGAACAGTAGTCCTTTGTTGATTTTCTGTTACAAACAACATTCTTTCCCAGTTTGTGACATGTCATTTCCCTTTCTTAGGAGTCTTTTGAAGATAAACTTTTTTAATGTAGTCAAACTTATCAATCTTTTCCTTATGGGTAGTTTTCTTTGTGTCTTAAGAAACCTCCCCTAGATTACTATTATGTTTTATTTTGAAATAATCAGATTCACAAAATAGTTACAAAAATAGTAGAGAGGTTATCTGCACCCTTCAGTCAATTTTCCCCAATGGTTAACAGTATCAAAATCAGGGCACCGATACTGGTACAATCACATACCTTACTCAGAGGTCATGGATTTTATATGCGCTTGTGTGTGTGTGTCTGTGTGTGGTTCTGTGCTGTTTTGCCGCACATGTAGGTTCCTGTCACCATCACAATGAAGATGCAGATCTGCTCCGTCACCACAGACATGTCCCTCGTGCTGCCCCTTTAGTCACACCCTATTCTCTGGCAACCACGAATCTGTTCTCCATCCCCACGATTTTGTCCTTTCGGGAATGTTATATCAATGGAATCATAGCATGTGACCTTCTGAGCCTGGATTTTTTTCATAATATCCATCCCAGTTGTTTAGACACTGAGAGAGCATCACAGCACTGTGCCCTGACAAGCCTCCCACACCCGTATCTGGGAATGGGTCCCTAATTTTCCCTGTCCGAGGGTGGGAAGTACCTCCTTAAGGAATCAAGTTGTTTACTTTTATCTGGTAGTTTATTAATTATATCTAGTATTTGCCTTTTTATTTTTTTAAATAACATTTCCCCCTCATTTCAAAGGTTATATTCTCTGGGTAAAATCTAGAAAAGCACCCAAAATAAAAAATATCCATTATCCCAACTTTTAGGAATACCCACAAAATATTTTGTTTCCTTAAAAATGAAATTACGGAAATATTGCTTTTCAACACCTTTTTAACACAGCATGAACATTTCTCCAGAACTTTAAAAATTTTTTAAGCATTTCATTTTAATGCACTGCATGAAATCCCCAACTCAAACAGCCTCCTAATGTTAGACATCTAGATGGTCAGTTTTTGCTGCTGTAACGAACGCTGTGAGGAACATCTTTGGACCAATCTGCTTGGTAGTTATATTTCCTGGCCCAGAGGCAGCGCGATGTATTCAGGGAGGGCTCCTGGACGGCCAGCCTGTGTGGGGCCCGTCGGCTAGGGAAGCATTTGGGGCTTGGTCCTAAGTGCGGAGGGACACCACTGAAGCGGATGGAAGATTTTCATTTGGGTGTGTGTGTAAAAGATCTCTGACTGCAGGTTGGAGAAAAAAGTGAGGTAGATGGGTGAGTTCAGGCAGAAGTCAGTGGTAGCCAAGAAAGAGGGTAGTGAGAGGGGGCGACGTGATCGATTCGGGGATTCCAGGTCACAGTGACAGGACTAAGTGCCCCCAGGCTTATGGCCCCTGCAGCAGGCAGGACGCAGGGTGGTGCCATACACTTATCTGAGAACACTGGAGATGGGCCAGGTGGTGGTTGCTGTTGTTTTAGGTTAATGACGGGAATTTAGAAGAGACCATTTGATCGTCTTGTGCTGAGCTTGAGGGAACTTTGAGACACATGGTGGAGATGTCAAAGTGGTGGTGAATCTAGGAGTCTGGCCTGGAGATACAGATCCACGAGTTACTGATGTGGAGATGGCGCTGGAAGCCAGAGGCCAGGCTCACATCACCTAGGAAGGAAGTTCTGCGAGGTGGGGAGAGGCCTGGGTGTAAAGGCTGAAACTCCTCGGGTTATGACTGGCAGAGGCCAAACTCACTCTGCAAAAGTGCCCAAAGAAATGCATTTGTATTGTCAACCCAGATGGAGCAAGAAATGTACCTGCTAACTGGAAGCCAGAATGCTCCTAGTTCGTCTCAGGAGTACAAGACAGCAGCATGAATGACAGTGCCCCGGGCTTAGATTACCTCACCCATAGGAATCCCCACACACCAATGTTCTCTAACACTAAATGTTTCTACACAGAAACGGGATACACGAGGTCTGACAATTAGGTTCGCAAACTAGAAAAAGCGCTACAGACCTCGTTGCTGAATATCACAACGGCCACCTTCCAAGTACTCCCTTTGCGAAGTTTTGCACTAACGCCAGCACCTAGTCTACCCTTAAAAGCAATTCTGGAACTCTCTTTCTGGAATGGCCATCAGAGCTGTCGTCGTATTACCCTTGATGTCCTGAATGTCATCAAAATGTCTTCCTTTATCTCCAGGTAAAGAAGTCACTGGGGGCCAGATCAGGTGAGTAGGGAGGATGCTCCAATACAGTGATTTGTTTACTGGCTAAAAACTCCCTCACAGACAGTGCCCTGTGAGCTGGTGCAGTGTCGTGATGCAAGAGCCATGAATTGTTGGTGAGAAGTTCAGGTTGTCTAACTTTTTCACGCAGCCTTTTCAGCACTTCCAAGTAGTAAACTTGGTTAACTGTTTGTCCAGTTGGTACAAATTCATAATGAATAATTCCTCTGATATCAGAAAAAGGTTAGCAACATTGTTGCAACAAGTTCATGAACTTAATTGTCAGACCTCATATGATGTGCTATATTTTATGAACACTGAAACTACCTAAAAACCCACATGGTGAAAAAATATTCATTGTATCCATAAAGAAATACGGATGTACTGAATAAATTTATTGCACAAATGGTCCCTTCAGGTCCCATGAGTTACAGCTAGCCCTGTGCCTGCCAATGACATCTGCTCATCCGTGTACTGGTTTGATTCCTGTCACTGTTCTCGTTCAGCTTTGTAACTTCCCCAGACCTAGCGCTGCATCTTCCCCCAGAGGATATGTGCTGAATGAGCCGAAAGAGTAAAATCATACATACTGAACAAAATAAGAATCGTTTTATATTAGTGGCTTCAGTACCATCTGCTCTCAAGGAGTTCAACTTTGTAGAAGACTCTGCAGAATAGTCTAGAAATCATTAATTTTACAATAAGTAGAAGGTGCTTAAAAATAATAAAACCAATATATGTATAATAGCCACAACACAATCAAAATATATACAAGATAAGAGGAGTGTGGGACATACCAGAAATAGTAAGACAATGGAAGCTCTAAATGTAGAAGCAAATATTTTAGAGAGGAAACATTTAAATATATTATGGTAGAGAACCAGTGTAACACAGTCTTTAAAGCTAATAGGGAAAATTACCAGCAGGCTGCGAAAACAAGAAATTCAAAGAAATTAAAAATTCAGTAAACATTTGTGCCTATTTATCAGGCATTCTCTCCACACCGATTCTATGCTACAGCTCAGACAGTGTGATTCCTAATTCCCTGTGGTTTACTTAGAAGAGGATCTGACTGAAATGAGAGGGGAGACACCACCACTTTCACAAGCAGAATGAATGTAACCTAGAAAATGTGACCAGTCGTAGAGAGTATCTAAACCTGTAGGAGACGTGGATTAAATCAGTAAAAGTCTGTCATTCTACACAACCCACTTTGCAGCAGTTAATAAAAGCAACATAACAGCCTGAACGCGATGCCATCAAATCAGAACTTTATTTCCCAATTAATGCACATCTGAAACAGGGGAAGTAAACATGAGCGTGCATAATGAAAGTGGTGCTCAGGGGATCAGAGGCACAGACATTCAAGACAAGAAAATGAAAAACAGATTAAGGATGCAGTTTGCAGCTCAATTTGTTTTTATAGCACAATGGAAGTTTTTAAAGGCAACGCAGCCCTTAGACTCAGGATCTTTTTTAATAAACTCTGCTTTTTAATAACCTGGAAGAGTCATTAGCTGAAATTTACTGAGCTATGGAATCCTGAACACAATGTAATGAAAAACTGACACCTCAGAGGAAGAATATGAAAAAAATACAAGTCATAAAAATAGGGTTACTGCTGCAAGGAACTTGTAGCTATTTGTAGAGATTCATCTAGAACCACGTCACATTGATGTAACCGTGGGAAGAGAAATTTTTGGCTGATCTGTGGTTGAGTCTGACCTAGTTTTTTCAGGTTCAATGCCCCTTTCTCTGGGCACATAAATCCCAGAAGGCTGATAGCTGAGACCTTTCTAAGACACGAGAGGCCCAAAGTGTCATGCCAAAAGGTTAGCCAGCCAAGTGACCTATTGAAGTCCCCTTTTGAGGCTCAGTAACATACATGTTGGGATCACTTCCCCCCCACACAATGCTCTATGGAGATTCTACCAAAATGCTTCCTAAAGCAGGAATGACTCATTTTTCACCACCTTTCTGGAAAGCGTCCATGGACTACATCAGACTGCCTTAGGGTTCACAGTTCTTTCTTCAGAAAACAAGATGTGATCCTTTTGGGACCACTAAATTAATAAGCCCTGAAATAAACTTACACCAAGACCTACAAGTCTGTCTGTAACAGAATAGCTAAATTTAAATGGCAATTATAAAAATTAAAAAACTTCCCCTCACATATCTCACACTGGAGGCTTCACTGGAGGTTGACAATTAAGGGTAAGACAATAGGAGATCATGAATCCTGTCATGGAGAACAACTTGTAACTCTAGCACTGATTTGAAATCTTACATTATTCATAAATATATTCCAAGACTGTGACAGCACTGTCAATGTGTGACTACGAAAACCCCACTTTCTTGGGTAACAGAGGCAGGAAAGGGCCTCCTACTGGGTGCTGCGTTTTTGTAACACCTTCAAGTCTGGCCAGGCCTTGATCCATCTGATCATGGACCTGAACGGCCTCACTGAACTACTTCACAGGGACCCGAACACTAGAACATTGTAAAGCCCCCTGGCGGCTGCCTACCCAAGGCCTGCCCATCCGTGTTCGCTGTGCTCATAGTACCAACGAAGTCAGTTCCAAGCAATTTTGGGATGTCCGTAAGGCTAAGAAAAGAAAGAAAACACAAGATTGATCAGACTGGCAGTCTCTGGAGCATTGGGGAATGAACACATTCTAAATAAGAGCCAAAAGCACAGTATAAATGGCTGTTTTCATTTACAGCTGACATTTGAACCGAAGCTACAAATGAGGCACTTGATGACTTCGGTTTTTTAAATAGCAGCCCTAAGTATCATTTTCACATGTGCTGTGTGACACACACTGACCCATGGTCAAGTAAGTTTAGAAAAGACTATTCTCTGCTGCTCAAGAGCCCCAGCCGGTTAGGATATTAGCGTTCTGCAGCAGGTATAGTACCTGCTCTGACTGTTTCATGGGCTTTCCAGTTATCTGACTAGAAAGGAGCCAGCCTCTGTGTCTTGTAGCACTTCAGAGCACCTGGGTGGCCCCGGTAAAGGAGGGGCAGAGGCGACATGCCTGCTGGGCCCTCCGTCAGTTCCCCGTCAGCTCCCTTGGAGCGGGGGTGACAGCCTTTGCTTCTGGGTTCCCTACAGTGCCCTAAACAAGGGGTCACTCACATACTTCAAGACACAGGGAAAGAAGGGAGGGGATGGGAAGGGAGGATCAAACAATGGGGAAGGGCAACCAGAGGTGCCAAGAGGATGAGAGGAAGGACACAGGCCTGGTCACCCGGGCGCTGAGTCTGGACAGTCAGGGCTAGCTCCTTCACCTCTCGCCACCTGTGGCCCGAGCCTTCTTAGATTGCTTTGTCCCCAAACGGGGTCAACAGGCAAACAGCTTAACAGTCAGGACCTCAGCCCTTGGGTCCCTGGTGACAGGAGCCAAAGCAAAATCACCTCAAAGGCTATATGAGGCCCAACCAAGGATGAAACATAGCCTGTGTCAAGGTTCCCTACTAGTCCAGAAAAGGAGAAACACAAGAGCAAGGAAGAACTCGAGCTGGCTGGGATGCAGAGCTGGGCACTGACCAGTCCTGGAGAGCGGGAGCTAGCCGAGTGGCCCAGCAGTGGTGCGCTGTCACCTGCAGGCTCCCTACCTTGGGCCGGTGGCCCCGCTCAGCCATCATCTTTGCCTCCTGCTGCAGCAGGGCGTTTGTGAACTGCTCTGCCTGCCTCGCCTCCTCCTCTTCTTCCTCCTGCTGCTGCTCCGCTTCCCACGCCTGCTGCTGGCGCTCTGCAACCTGGGCACAAAAAGCAGAGTCACCCCAAGACAAGGCCCAAGGGGCAGAGGCCTGCCCCTGATGAAGAGGGAAAGCCTGTGAGTCTACCCCAGCTGGAGAGTCAGAGGGGAGGAACAGTGATGGCAAGTGCCCATAAGTGGGAAGGGCTTTCATGGTGTGGTAACATGGACCTTGTAAAAAGCTCTGGAGGTGGCCATGTGTTTGGAAGCATTTTAATTTAAAAACATTTTTGAATTACAGTTGCCATAATATTAGTTTCAGGCGTCTCACATAGTGATGAGACATTTCTATAACTTACGAAGTGAAGGAAAGGTACTTTGTGTTACCTACTATCTAACACAAATTGAACAGACAGAGGATTGGGGCCCAGGGAGTGAAAGGCTTTCAGAAGCAGACAGGGAAAGGAGATGCCGGGCAGTAATGACAGCCTTGTCATTGACATGACATGAGGACCTGGAGTGAAGGCTCCACTAATCAGGAGGATCAGGATTTTAGCTCAAAATAAAAAGGGATGCACTGAGCTCTCCAACGTGGGCTTCCTGGCCAAGTACTACTGTCGGGCTGTGGAAAGAAGTCAAAGGCCCCTGAACCCTGTGCCGCGATGATGCAGGAACCACAGCTCTCACCCCCCCTTGCTGAGGCTGCCTCCCGCCCACGGACTTGGCCCCACCTGGGCTTCCAGCTCCTGTTTCCGGGCCGATTTCAGGTCTTCACTCTCTTCTTTCTCACGACGAGCTGACTCTCTTGCCTCCTCAAGGTTTCGAATAAGTTGCTCCCTGTGTCTTAGGGATTCCTCTTGCGCCCGCCGGTTTTGTTCAATCTTTTCTTGTATTTGTTGTTGTCTACCTGTCAGGACCTAACCTCAGCAGGAAGGAGAAGGGAAAGTTTTAGTTTGACTCCAGCAGATATCTGTTCTGCAAGCCGTGGACAGGCTGCAGCTACACCAGGACCCAGCTGAATCCTCAGCCTGAATTCAGCCTAAAGATGCGGCACGGAGGCAAGCCCAGACTCCAGAATCCGTCCAGACACTGTTGCCTGTGCAGCCCACCCACCCCGGTCACACACAAAATATCTGCGGGTTGTGCTTTATGGAAAGACAGCTGAGCACCAAAGAGCTCAGAGTAGGCGGGCTGGAGCTCCCTCCACAGGAACACACAAACACAGCAAGCAGCTGAGTCTCACTCCCTATTGGTAGGTTCTAGAAAAAAGAAGCAAGCCACAAGCCACACAGATGACCAGAGGTAGAGTCTGGGTCATCCCCCCAACCTTTTGGAATTTGGGCCCCAGAGCAGGATTCTGGTCCACCACCAGCCCAGACCACGGTCAGGACTCAGGAACCAGGAACGGCCAGAAGCCACCCCCCATACTCAACAGTTAAGTCTCTGGAGGGGACACATAAAGTGGCTACAAGTAAGAGGAACATTTTCAATGGGGAAAAATCAAAAGTTGCTGGAGAATATCTGGTATTCACAAAAGTGAAAAGGTACCAACTGGGACCCGATTGCCCATGGATTCTAAAATGCAGCATACTGATATGCACTAAATGTAATTTCCATTTTAAACCACGGTAAGGTAACTTTCAATATATGGATAACGAAGACTTTTTCCCCAAAAAAAATATTTCCTTTTAGCTGGGATGTGTCTTATACAGATTCCTTAAATACTGACAAAACATTTATGTTCTTTAGTCTATTTCTGGCTATGCACCCCAAGGGAAAAAAGAATTCTAAGTATGGAAAAGCTTTATGCACTGAGATGTCACTGCACTGTTTCTTGGAACAGCTCAAAATTAGAAAAAAAATGGAATGCCCACAAAAGGGGAATGGAAAAGCAAACTATGGTATACCTACATGATGACATATTATGCAGCCATCAAAAATGATATTTACAAAGATGTAATAGTTTGTTAAAATGCTTGACGTCAAATTGCACAGTCTAGGAAGAAATGCGCAGGGAAAAAGTTCTGGACAGAGACAGGGACATAGAAGGAAACAAGTGATAGTGGTTCTGTACATCTGGGTGACGGTTTTCACTGTTTTGTACGGACATTTTTTTCTAATAAGTTCATATTTCTTTTATGATATTATAGGTCCACTGAAAATAACCAGCGAGGACTCTGTTCCCAGAACACTTGGTAGGGTCAGTACGTGGCCACTAAGTGCCAACATCCGCCCGGGGACCGGCCAGCCCGTGTCTGTCACAGGATTACCTCGCTCATCAGTCTGTCGCGTGCGTTCCTCTCTCGGGCCCACTCTGCCTCTCTCTTTTCCCACATTTCCTTGGCTTCCTCCCTAGGGAAACACAAAGCGATGTCAGCCGGCTCTTCTCCACCACCAATGCAGAAGGGAACTAAAGAACCAACAGGGCTCCAAAGCATCCGGCAGAACACATCTGGGGGGGCCAACCTTCAGATAAACTTATCCACCACGTGAACTTTTGACGGATTAAGGACAAGTTCACCGAAAGCAGTCCTACGGTAAGTACCTTAAGTTACCTTTTTAGATACGCCATCTCCTTACAAAAAGCACTTGTGATGAGCTACATCCAGGCCATTTAAACACTGAGGTGAATGAAACCATGAGGGAGGAGGAAGGCCACTGCTGGTGCCTGAGCTGTCACCATGCTCCTGGGGTCCCTAGTAGCCCACCCTGTGGCCTGAGGCACATGAGTGACCTGCTCGAGTCTCTGTGACCCAAGTATCTACTACTTGGCTGGAGTGTCTGGCACACAATAAGTGCTCAATAAATGTTACCTGTTATTTATTTCCATCTACAAGATTAATTTTTGGATGCAGACCCATTTATATAGACCTAAGAAACATTCAACATCTCCATAATTTAGAACACTTTCTTTCCAATTTCTAAGATTTCAGATGAGCAGATCCTTACTCTAAATCCTAATTTCCATCTTAAATAACGGAAGGGAAACACTCCCACAAGCCAGGTCCACTAGCAAACATGGGTTCCTCCTGGACGACGGACAGAGGACCGAGGACAGGTGTGTCAATAACCACCCTCGCGGAGACCCGCGGGATCCCAGGTGCCCGAGTAGAACCCAGGCGTGTCCAGCCCTGACAGCTGCCACCTCTCACCTCCACAGCAGCTGTAGCTCTGCCTCCCGCTCCCTCTCCAGCTGCAGCTGCTCCTCGATGACCTGCTTCATCCACGCCACGTCAGCCAGGGCCTGCTCCCGCCGGGCCAAGTGCGTGCGCTGGGTCTCCTCCTCCTTCTCGAGGAGCGCCTGCAGGATGCGCTTGTCCGCCTCCTGGAGGAAGGAGGAAGCCCTCTGGCAGCCACAGCCTCCACTTCCACCAGCCCCTCTCCTCTCTGGACCCAGCACTGAACGCAGACACTTAGTGTGCTCTACGTAGAGATGGGAAGACGTTGGGTTGCTTCTGAAGAGTCAGGGTGTCATCACTTAGGGAAGGTTAACAACGACACTGCACAGACCCCGGAGCTGTTCCCTGCCTAAGGGGAGACCCCTCTGCCACCACAGGTGTCCCTGCCCGCAGACACATCTGGTGGCAGTTTTTTTAGAACAGTTTGACAGCAATTCCACTTCTAACAGCAGACTACAGGGACACACATGCACGGAGCTATATGCTCGCTGCAGCCGTTACGGAAGAGGGAAAAAGCGGAAACAACGCCAACACCCATGGGTAGGGACTCAGCTATTACGTACGTCTCCACAGTACATCGATATAGAATGAGGGTGCTCTGGAGCCCTTGAGAGGGGAGAGACGTCTGCAGGGGCAGGAAAAGCGGCATGACAGGGACAACCGCAGTGGTGCTGCCACCCGATGACCACAGTGACACCTGACTAGCAGGCAGGGATGGGAGGGAACGGTTTGCTTGCTCTCCTTGTCCCGGCCTCAGGGAGGGAGGCCATTAAAATACTTGACAGGAATACTGAGCAGCTAGTAAAAAGGAACAAGCTCAGTCTACGTAGAATGATTATAAAGTATGAGATATACTGTTAGGTACCTGTGCCGAGGAATGCAACTTCCAGTGCATTTTTAAAAAAGCACCATTTCCCTGTATGTACATGTACATGTATGTAGAAGGGCACACGCCAAATCAGACACCTCTGGGGAGGGGGTGGAACTGCAGAGGCTGCTCCAGGGGGAATCTCACTCCGTGTGCGACTTCTTACCAGGATGCACTCATTACAGAGCAATGGAAAACATGTTTTTCTTTCTTTTTTTTTTTTTTGAAAACATGTTTTTTGAAAAAGTGTGAAAGGAATGACAGGCTGTCCTTTCAAACTTACCAGTTCCTCCTGGATCTGCTGTGTACGTCTATTGAGTTGCACATTATACTGATGTCTCAAAAAGCGTCTAAAAAGGAGCAAAATATGGGTCGCCTTCAGTGTCTGATAAAGAATTAAATGGAGGTTAGACAGCTACTTACTACAGGTTGTATCCTTCCCGGTTTCAGGGATACCAACACAAGTCTCAGAAAGTGACATGCTCTGAGAAAGAGGTGGGGGCAGCCCTCCTCACACACACCCCAGCTCCGCTTTCTGCCGGAAGGCTGCCATCTGCTTCCTTTCTTCCTCCAGCCTCTCCAGCTCCCATCGCTGCCTCAACAGATTCGCCTGCTCCTTCTTCAGTTTGGTGGCCTGTGGTTGTGACAACAGCAACCCCAATTAAGATCACGAGAATCAGAGCTTCCTTCATTCCTCATCTCTGCTTTCAACAGACACTATGTGACAAGGGCTGGCCTGCACCCTCCCGCCGCCCCCCCACCCCCCCGTGATCACAATCCCAACTCTGGGACTCCGGGCGCCTTGGCCCAGCTGAACTCACTCATTCATCCCAATGCAGCGGAGCCAATCCTGCAAGAGCCTTGCCCACCCCTGTGGACAAGGCTGAGCCTCATGTTCCATGCTCCCCCAGGACCCTGCATCGTCCACGCCTTACTGGGACTTCCCATCTGTCTCCTCCACCTGCCACTGCTCCTGCCGTGAGGCCCAGGACTGTGGGCCTTGCTCACGGCTGTATCTCTAGCACCCAGCCCAGTGCTTAGCACCTTGCATAAGGAGTGGGCACTAAAAGTCCAGGTCTTGAATCATTCAGGCCTGGGGGAGGGGGTGCTCCCCTCATCTGAATGGGAAGGTCCAGCCCCCACATGCAAACTGCACGGTATTCTCAGAACAGCCTCTTGGACCAAAGAGCCTCACAGTTTGGGCCTTGAGACCCCAAACCTGCTCGCCAGGGAGAGCTGTGTGCTAGAACATCAGAGCAAGTCAAGTCTAGTTTGTGCACAGGAAACTCCAAGTTCTAAGAAGGCTCTCAGATAGCAGGTCTCAAAACACGTCTGAGAGAACAGGTATTATCTCCATGTCGCTAACATTCTAGAATCTGAGCACGCGATACAGCCAAGGAGTATGGAAAAACCACAGGTGGGAATAAATATCAGAAGGGAGAACCCCCGATTGCTGCATTTTTTAGACTCACCTCCTTGATATGATCTCTTTTTAGAACAGCGTTTGCAATGCCCATTTTGTACCAACAAGCAGCTGAGAGGCAGCCATGCGGCCGCGGGCACGCCCTCACCTCCATCTCCTTCGCCTTCAGCTCCTCCATCTGCTGGAGCAGCGCCTCAGCCTGGAGTTTATCCTCTAACTGCCTCCTCTCCTCTTCTGCTTTCATCCGTTCCAGCGCTTCCCTTCGGGCCGTTTCATATTCATTTTCATACCGTTTGTTCTCTTCCTTTTCCGTCGCCTCTTGCTACATGGGGCCAAATGAATCCAGGTCAGTATGTGCAACACGCAGCCAGCAAAGATCCAGCCCCCACAGCCACTCGGCCAGCCGTGGGCCCGGTTCTTCATTCCAGAGCAGGGCACTTCTCAGCTATGGAACCCTGGGTGCTCCCTGTGGGGCCGTGGGACCCATGGGGCTGACGCTCCCTGAGGGACGAAGCTGGGGAAACACACAGCGTGGTGCCTGGCACGGAGGAGGGGCTCAACAAAACACTTTCCAAAATGAACCCGGAGGCAAAGTGATGGGTTCATGGAGATGTGGACTTTTATGCCCAGAGGTGCAGCTGTGAGGCCGAGGCTGAATGTATGATGCACATTATATCACAAGAGACTGCCAGCCACAAAAACGCCCTTTAAAACACACATTCGCCCTATCATCGATCAGCCCTGGTCACCTGGTGTTATTCTCTCCCCGGAAATGATAGGATTCTGATACGTGTAAGAGCAGCATTGAGTTTTAACATGTGTTACTGAAAGTGAGAAACAGCCTGTTCCTGGACTGGTGTCATTAACATTGAAAACAAGAAACAAATCCAAAGACACAGAGACAGTCTCCCGCCATAGCACATGGGACTGTTCCCAGTCATACCACACCTGCTTCTTCTCTTCTGTCTGCGTTTCCCAAGAGTTGATCACGTGCTTCTTGTGGAGGTCCAGTTCAATCTGAGGGGAGAAGAGGCAGAAAATTAATTTCCTCACTGGTTCCTCTGACAGATATGCACTGGGGAACACAGTGTCATGCCCTGGAACGTGACCATGACTTCCTCTGGTGAGGACTCAGAGGGGCCCAGCTGTCTGCTAAGGGAGCACATAATGACCCCAACATACAGAGTCTGATTGCAAGTCAATTAGAAAACCAAAGGACCAGACAGTTCTAAACCAATCTCAAGAACTGGAACGAAGTAATAGACAATTTTCTCCCAGGTCCCTCAGAGTTGAGCAGGAACAGGTCAGCAGACACCAATGTGAAAATACCATCTCAAAGGCCACCCTGGCTGGTGTGAAGCATGCCAGGCCCCAGGGCAGCAGGAGCTGGTAAGACTCAACCCTCTCTGCCCGGCTGCCCAGCACTTCCTCTGCAAAGCAGTAGCTGTGAAACATGTGCTCCCTGTATCAGAAGGCACCTGCTCTCGTAGATGGAACAAGTCTGGATGGTTAATAAGAGATTTGGGTTTAGAGCAGCTCTGGGATCAGAAAATGAATTACAGTACTCTGTCCAAAAGCTTCCATTGGGAAATTGTTTATACAAGTTTAAATTTTCTTTCTCAACTTAGAAATATGCACATTTGTGACTATCTGAAGTGTTTTAAATAAGCCTTTCTGAGTAAATGACTTGGGAGGACGTACTAAGCCGACACACGCCCAGGCAGCAGCATCCTCCCGTGGTTAGTGCAACCTGCACATACTCCAAAGCAGAGATGCTCCGTTACTTAGTGCCTGGCAATTTCTACATGTAATTATGAATATATACATTAATACCACTAAACGTACACACAAACGGTTAGTTGAAATAATTTGAGATGCAGTGATGGGATTACCTCCCTCTGGCCCAATCTCCACTGAACAATGCCACCCAAGCCAAGATGCCCGCCCCCCCTCCCAGCCTCCACATCCTGGATTTGTCCTCCTTTCCCCTGCCACCCCAGTTTAGGCCTTCACACCATCACTCACCTGGGCTGCTGTAGCAGCCCCTCAATTGCCTGAGCTGCTGCTCCCTGAAATGCAGCTGGGATCCCATCGCACCCCTGCTTAAAATCATCCAGGCGCTCCCCAGGCTTCCGGGGAAGCAGACGAGGCTGCCCAAGGAGTGGCCCCATCTGCCTCACCAGCCTCCGCTCTGGGCCTTCCCACCCCACTCCACCCCGACACCCCAGCCTCCCATCCACTTGTAGTTCCCTGCACTCACTCTGCTCTCATGACCCAGGCCTGATTCTTGCATGGCTGCCTTGAACTAGAACGTGCGCTGCTTACTCTGCATCATCAAGTTAATGCCCAGGTCCTTCCCAACTCTTCCATCCCTGCAACCCCCGTGGGACGCCTCCCTGACCTCCGACTGAGCTAGGGACACTGCCGATGCCCGTCTTCCCAGCCTGCCCAGCACCCTGTATCCTGTACTGTAACGAGCTGCCCACTGTTTCCCCCACGGGACCACCTCTCATCTCCACGCCCCCACAGGTGGACACTGCAGCAGATGTTCAATAAACAAACAGTGGTTAAACAACCAAAGGAACCAGGTCTTCTGTGTGGTGCTCTTTTCAGCTGTGGCGTGTTCCCTACTTTCTCAACCCAGCACAAGATGCAAGTTTAAAACAAGTCAGGAAACCTCATTTCATCTAGCTAGGCAAATCAATGGATTTGGTGTTCACCTCTCGAAGTTTGGGGTCGTTCTTCTTCCAGTGTTCATACAAAAGTTGTTCAGCAATCTGTCAAGAAAACACAAAGAAGGAAGCCTGATGTTGCTTTTCAAATGCACGCACATTTTGGAGAACCCACAATGGAAGTCAGCTGCGGTGAAGAGCTGCTCCACTGGCCCACTGGCACTGCACCTGCCCTTCAAACCTCCCCGCCTTGCACCCAGGCCTGGGAGCCAGACACCTGAGTGGGACCGGACGGTACTGACAAATGACTCTTACAATGGTGACAAAAGCGGGGCAAAATCTGATGCTACAGCTCTATTTCAAAATGCACAGCAGGCTTAAAAACACAGATTGGGGTTCGCCATTCCACACAACCACTTTGGAAGATAAAATATACCAGTCCCAAGCTAAAGAAAAAGGGCTCGGATGTAATGATTTAAAGGGCCACAGAGAATAAAGATGACTCCTGCAAAACGCACACGTGAAGAATGACTTAAGAGTAAGCAGTTTTCCCAGCTGGTTTTGCAGCTAACTGCTGTCTCATCAGACCAGCGTCCAGGGGTGACCCACATGCGTGTGTCACTGACAGGCTGGGGAACGCTCCTAAGGGCGATGAGAATTTACCAGTTTCCTTTGCTCTTCCCGGGCTGACTTGAGATTCCCGTGCCGTTCCCGGATTCTTCTTTCCCGCAAGTTCATGCTCAGCCGTAGCTCCTCCAGTTCTCTGGCCAGCAGGTCCTGCTCCTCCAGCAGAAGCTGCTGGAGTCTCTCCCGTCTGGCCTCCAGATGCTTCCTCTTCTCCTCCTTCATCTTCTCACGCTGGTAGGCGTGCATGCTGGGTAAGAAGGAGCCCACCATAAATCAGTCACGCGACGGTCACACGGACCAGTCTGCTCTGCTGTGTGGGCAAAGAGGCTGAGGCGGGTATAACACGGTGACACGGGAAAAGGTCCTCCAGCCCAAGGGGACAGAGCAGGTCACAGAACACTATGCAGAACAGAACCTTGTTTTTGCAATAAGAAAACGTGTAATTCACGGATAGTGATCACAGTACTAGAGAATATTATTTGTACCAACTAAAACCATGAATGGTTTGATATGAATCATCACGTAAATCCTACAAAGTAGGTTCTGTGTCAGCCCCACTTCACTGATGAGGAAACTGAGGCTCATTCATGCGGCACGTGACACAGAATTTCCACCTAGGTCTGTCTGACTCCAAAGCCTCTGCTTTTAACTCCCATGCTTTTACACATCTTTTTATAAAAATGGGTGTATGTGTGTGTGTGTGTGTTTATACACAAACACAAATGAGAAAAAGTGTGGGAGGCTACGCATCAGGCTGGTAACTGGGGTTCCTTCTGGGGACGTGGGGTTACAAGATTTCCAGATTCTACATACATTTCTTATCATTTTCTTTTTCAATACAAATGGAGTACTTCACTGATGATCGGTTTTTCAATTTCCAGTTAGAAAAGCATCACCAGACAGGCAATCCGTGCTGTCCAGCAACTCCTTCGAGAAAACATGCTGTCAAGCCACACTCCCCCAGGTCCTGCAGGCCACATTCCCTGACCAGCAAGCGGCTGCCCACTCCCATCCCATCGCGGTCACCGCACCGTTACCTCCGCTGGTAGGAGGTCTTGGAGCTCCATTCTGCCTGTTTGGAGCTGCAGATGTCAGACATCCGGAAGTAGCGGCTGTTCTCATCCCACTGCTGCCGAAGCCGGGCCTGCTGCTCTTGGTGCCGCTGTCGTGCTACCTGCTGATCCAGGAGCCTCCGGCTGCACCAGTAGGAGGGCAGCGTGGGGAGTGCCATCTAAGAACGGCAATGGTAGGAAAATGAGCCAGCTGCCACCCCAGGACCCCTCACAAGCTTGGCCTTGCCCCTTTAGGAAGAAGTCCTCACCCCTTGGCTACCCACTGGAATCACCTGACGGAACCTCGGCCCCACTCCAAACCAATGAAACCCAAAACGTCTGCACGTAGGTCCCAGACCTCAGCACTTTTTTAATGATTTGCCATCAGGGCTGCAAATCATCAGTTTTAAATAAGCCTGGACTGCACCTGGCTGTGTGTTGTGCGTCATCAAGGGCACTGCAGACAGACAGAGAACCAGTCCTAGCAATGGAGACCAGGCACATTGGGGGTTTGTATGCTCTGCATAAAGTAACGGATGATAATTTAAGGAACATATGTACCAAGCTCTTGATATATATGATCTTTTTTACTACAATCACTCCATTACTTGGCAGGGGAGGAAACTTACATTCAAAGAGGTAATGTGACTTGCCCAAGACCACAAAACCAGGAAGTACAGGAAATAAGAAAGCTGGGATCCTAAACCACGCAGGGTCCAAGCTCTGTAGATTGCAAGAGGCATGCCCTGGCTTTGGCAGCCCCCAGGGGGGGACCTAGTCCTGGTGTCACACCTGGAAGCATTCTGGGTTGGCATGAAGGGCAGCTCCCTCATCTTACATACGGAGAAACTGGGACCCAGAGAGGTGCTGATTTTCCCAGGGCACATAGCAATCTGGGGACACAACTGGAGACTTTAAAGCAGAGTGGTCTCACTCCAGACTTCTTTTGCCCTGACCAAAAGCTGCCCCCCGCCCCGGCCCCCGTGTTTAGGGTCTACCCAGTGCTGCCTGGCTATGACAGTGCTTAAGGAACGTCTGTGGAATAAGCAGAAGACCTGGGTCCAGGCCAATCTCAAATTCAGAGTCATCCAGACCCGGGGGAAATAATCTGCGTCTGTGAGCCAAGTTCAGCCTGCGGCTGGCCTGTTTATAATCTGCCTTGAGACTGGAAGGCTTGACATGCTTTTTTCCTTGCCCTGCAAGCTGCCCGTGGAGAAATCTTTGCACCAGCGGTTAAGAAATTTAAGATTCCGGTCTCGGATCGGCCACAAGCAAGCTGGGCTGCTCCCTGAACAAGTCGTATCCCTCTCGCGGCCTCAACATCCACATAGGACAAGGGGTCACAGAGGAAAGAGACGGGACTCAGCGCGCGGTGAGGCAGAGTGAAGCCAGGAAGACCGGCCCCGGCTCAGCCTGAGCTCCGACTCACGTTTCTCTACGCCCCGAAGTCCGCAGAGCGCCCGGCCACAACCAAGCCCGCCCGTCCCGCGGCCACCCTCCCGGGCCGCGCTAACCAAAGCCCGCCGTTTCCCTGCTCGTTGCCCGAGCGACAGAACGGCGACGGAACGCCACCAGGGCCAAGCCGACTCCAGCGCGACCCCGGTGGCACAGAAAGGAAGGTGCTTTTTTTTCTCTGGCGCCCCCTCGTGGTGGGCGGGAGGTAAATCGCAAATATCGCTTGTCCTGGAAACGAAGGATGAAGGAAGAATCCATTCACTACATGAAATTCAGGATGGTGGTCATCTGGGGGTGGATAAAGGTAAGGATGGAGGGAGTCAGGGGGATACAGTAGGGGAGGAGAATATAAGCCAGTGGTTCTCAAACCTGGCTGCACGTTAGAATCACCTGAGGAGGACTTAAAAATCCAGATGTCTTAAAAAAAATCTAGATGCCCAGCCTAAACTCTAAGCAAATCCCGTCAGTCTCTCTCAGAGCATTAGCGCCCCAGGAGTGTTCAATGGGCAACCAACTGGAAGAACCCCTGGTGTAAGTAGATACAAATTACTCGTAACTTTCTACTGTCTTAGATGGGTTGTAGGTTCGTGTTCATTCTATTAGTATATTTTATGACTCACATGTGTTACATGTATTATTTTATGTCTCAACTATTCCATTAAAAAGATAATGAAAAATGTCCACTCTT
The DNA here is from genome assembly GCF_036562045.2 of Rhinolophus sinicus. Taxonomy (NCBI): domain Eukaryota; kingdom Metazoa; phylum Chordata; class Mammalia; order Chiroptera; family Rhinolophidae; genus Rhinolophus; species Rhinolophus sinicus. Next base: position 25,956,786 of record NC_133765.1, on the reverse strand, counting down.
TCATTCATTCTCTTTTCTTTCACTTTCCCATTCTTCTCATTTTTTTCCTTCCCTTTCTCTGTTTTTCCTGAATGCAGTATAGTATCCTGTTGAACATCGTGGCTGGCCTCTGTTCAACCTCTACCACGGTAGTTGTGTAGAGGTCTTGGGTAGGTCATGTCATTTCTCAGCGTCCTCATTTGTGAAAGAAGAATGCTAAATTAATTAAACAAGGGGACCATTCGATGGCGGTGGCTCTAATGCCTCTGTTGCCTATGCAGGCAAACTAAAAGCAAAGCCAGAATCAGTGCTCTCAAATCCAAGAAAATTAAATTTAAGAACAACCAATCACAACCAGCCAAATAACCTTTCCCAAATAAGGCAACTGCTTAAACAAGCCAGTCAAACAATTTCCTTGCTTTTTTCCTGTTTCTTCTTCTCTATAAACACCTCTCCTCTAGCTCCTAACCACCTTTGGGTGTTGCCCAGGTTGAATTGATGTATGCTCAAATAAACTCTTGAAAATGTTTATGTGCCTCAGTTTACTTTTTAACAAGGTACCAACAGTGTTGCTCTCTAGGGTTGCCCTTGTGAGAGGAAATGAAGGTTTAAATGGAGAGCGAGCGCCCAGAAGCAGAGCCTCTGGTGCATCTCAGGTAAGCGCACTTTCTTTCCCATCTCCCTTTACTTGGCTCATGTTTTCTCAGGGTCTGCCCAGTGCATGAGACTCCCCAGAGTTACCCTCCTAATGGTCCCTACCCCTTTGGCTAAACTCACCTCCACTTCTTCATATTGTGTCCCCAATGGGCAGGGGAGGCAGCCACCTCTCCCCTGGGATTAGCCCAGGCAGAGCTGCCCACCCAACAAAAGAGCCCAATACATAAATAATCATTGGTGGGATTCCGCAAGTGTGGTAGGAACTTCAGAAATATGTGAATTGGGTCATGAGAGACCTGGCTCCAGGTCCTGATTTTGCAGCTCTGGCATGAGGCCCTTGTCCTCTCTGGGCCTCAGTTTCTTAATCTGTATAATGGCCTTAAAGGACCAAACATACTCCACTGGTGGGAGTCAAGTGCCTAGGGCTTGACTGGCCTGGTCCTAGAAGCCTGAGGCTGTTGGCCATAGCCTCTGAGCCTCTTCTGCTGGGTGGCCATCATTACTGGCCTCCCCACTGTTCAACTTCTCACCTTATGATTACATAGCAGCCTGTAGCTCATTAAGTATCTTGTTGTTGTTGTGTGTGTGTGTGTGTTTTTGTTTACAGATCCTGCTTCAGGTTTATTTGTACAAATAGCACAGGAGGACACCAGCCCCATGCAGACAGCAGCTCAGGGGTCCCACCAGTCGTTTCGTCCTCATATCGGCAGTCAGAGGCTTCTACTTGCAGTCGTCATGGGAGCCTGGGTACCTTTGGGAGCGGGAGCCTGAGCTGGAGGCGGAGCTGCAGCTGCAGCCACGGCCGGGGGCCTTGGTTTCAGCCTTGGCCTTGGATTTTGGCCGGCGGAGCCCAAGACCCTTGGCGATGCAGGCACAAGCACGGTTCCCAAGCTTGGGGTGGGCGATGTAGGCGAGTCGACTGAGCTTGCGGCTGCCGCCCTTTGGGATCTTGGGCTTGACCTCCTTGGGTTTTACGAGGGCCTTGAAGCCTCAGCCAGTGCACTCACGGCCTTGGCGTTGGTGGCTTGCGTCTTCTACAGGCCCTTCTTGTTGTGCTTTCTGGCAAAGCGCATGTTCCTCAGGAACTTGGAGCCACCCTTTCAGAGATTCGTATCTTTGTGATCGGGGTTTCTTAATGCTGCTTCTGTGCCATTCTTGGGACTGGTTGTGCTTGGTGTGGTTCTTGGACTTGGCCATGTCTGCATAGAAGCTCGCGGCTGGTGCCGAAGCCCCTGGGACTGGAAGACAGTTGCCAATCGTCTTTACTGGTATCTTTTCCTTTGTTCCTCTCAGGAACCCTGTGAGATATTTTATTGTCCCCATTTAGGAGTTGCCTAAACCGAGCCTCAGATGGGTGGTATCACCTGCCCAAGGAACCACAGCTTGTAGGTGGCAGAGCCAAGATTTAAAACCAGGTCTGATCTGAAGGCCGGGGCCCTCTCAGCAGCATAAGGGATCATTACCTTCCCTGCTGTCGTCCCAGCGCCTGCCACAGAGTAGGCACTCAATAAATATTTGTTGAGAATGAATGAGTAGATTCCTCCACCTTTGAGTTCCTCTCCTCCTTCTCCAAAAGAAAAAGGAAGAGATGCTATTGAAAGAAATAAAAAAGAATGACAAAAAGGAACTAACATTGTTTGACTCCTTACCATGTGCCAACGCTCCCTCCACCCTGTGGAGATTTCTGCCTCCATTTTGCAGATGCGGAAACTGAGACGCTGAGAGGTCAAGCGACTCACTTGAGGTCACACAGCAAGGACCACGAGAGCAGGATTCACACCTATTCTCCAGAGCTTGTGAACCTCTCCTCTGTCTGCTTTTCCAGGAGCGTGTGGCTTGCAGGTGTAGCTCTTAAAAGAAGCCACTAGATGTGGACCAGCTGGGCCATATAAAGAGTTCAGCAAGATTAAATATTTAGTGACAGGTTGATGACAATGGCCCACAAGGGGCTGAGGGGGGGAGCCCTGGCAGGAAACCATCCAGGTGGACGCTGTGCACACTGGGTCCTGGGCCCGCACACATTTATGAGGGTCTGTTCTTGGACTTGTATCTTTGGGTGTCCTAGTGTGGGAGGAGAAAACAGGAATGGGGAGATGGCATGATAACACGGAGCAACTCCCCATTAGCTGAAATGTGACAGCACCGGAGGCTGTGCAATGCCCTCACTTAATTAGCAGGTGGCATTGCCAAGGTGCATTTATCTATGCTGGGTTTTCACAGCGTTTCAACATCAGCCTTCTCCCCTGGGTGGGGCTCCGACCCTCCCTGAAGACAAAGGATGCAGAAGTAGACAGACGAGTTCAAAGACCCTGGAGCTATGGGGCTGGGTCTCAGAGCTCCAGTTTTGTGTTTTCATAGTAATAATATCAGGAATGATAATAAATGTAGGTATTCCATGAGAAACAAGTGTGAAAAGGCAGTCACCAAAATAGTGGCTATTCCTAAGGGGCAGGATTAGGGGAGATTTTAATTTTTATCTCTCTCGGGTTTTAATTTTGCGATGGTCACTGTTACTTGTGTCATTAAAAAGAATAATAGTGCCTTGTTGATCAGTCATCACAACCTGCATTTCCATCAGGTTTTATACTTTGCGAGGTGCTTTCAATGCATGCGTGGCTCTCAACCCTGGCGACAGGTCTGAATCACCTAGAGGGCTTCTAAATCATCCTGATGCTTGATCCCCAAGATAGAGCTTCTGATTTGATTGGTCAGGGATGGGGCCTGGGCATCTGTATTTTTAAATTAATGTTTTATTATAGACTCGCTTTACATTCAGAGAAAAAATTGCAAAGGTAATACAGAGAGGTCCCATATACTTTGCACCAATTTCCCGTTAAGAACACCTTGCGTACATTATGTACTTCTGTAGGACAGAAACCTGACTCGGGTCTCGAGGGGTTCAGTCCAAGGTGTCAGCAGGGCTGCATTCCTTTCTGGAGACTCTCTGGAGAATAGGTTTCTTTGCCTTTGGGGCTTTTCGAGGCTCCCTCTGACCATTCTTCCTTAGTCACATCTGCTTGGACCACAGATGGGGAAAGCTTCTCCACTTTTAAGGATTCATGCACCCAACTGGATAACTCAGGACAACCTCTCCATCTCTGGGTTTTTAACCTTAATCACATCTGCAAAACCCCTTTTGCCATGTCAGGTAATATATTCACAGGTACTGGGATTAGGAGGCTGACATCTTTGGAGGTCACTGTTTCATCTACCACTGGAGAAAAGGGGGACACGCCCTTCGTCATGATTAACTTTTAGTTCTTGTCATTCGGTTTTATTTGTTTTCGTTTTTTTTCCACCTGGACGCTGTGGCATCCCTCCAAGCACTCCTGGCCTATGGCATTCACCTCATCTGTCATCACCTTGAAAGAAAGGAGGTCATCACCTTGAAAGAAACTTGTGCAGGTAAGCCTGCCCTCTTCCAGTGTGTGGCTGGGACCTCCCACTGCACCTTCATTGGAGCCTCTTCTGTAAATCAGGTGAGCTCATCAGACCTTATTCTAACAGGCCTGCTTCTATACACAGAGGAAGCTGGACAATGGAATTCTGTTCTAGAACCTTCCATTCCGAGTCCTCATGTAGCTCAGCCTGCTTCTAAATGCTGGAATACATTTATCTGATGGAATGGCACTAACTTTTTTTGGTATTCATATTATCTTTCAAGGCCAGCCTGATATGAAGAAAGGAATCTCCGTTTAGCTCCAAATTATGTCATATCTGAGCTTCAGTTTTCTCACCTGTACAATAAGGATAAGAGTACCAGTAACAGCAAGGCTTGTTATTAGCCGCCTTAACCAGTGCCGGGCACATTCACAGGACTTGGTAAATGATAACCGTTGGTGTTATTATTATTGCCCTGATACTGACAGTTTTTTGCCTGGTACCTGCTGGCGTAAGTGCTGGCTTTAGCTCCCTCTCTCCTAAAAGAAGGAGCTGAGAAATTATAATTCATTTGCTCACCCCCTATTGATAAACTCATAGCCATTCCCCCAGCTTCCCTGCTCAAGCTTCACCCTGACTGCAGGGGGGTATTGACCCTCCTTTATGTGGTTCAGGCATAAATCCGGATTTGTTTAAGCCAACTGCTGGATCCACACCACAGTGACGGGGCTGAGAGTGGGCCTGTGGCCCAGTTCTGCCCAACGACACTTGAGGGGACGTCTGCGTGAGGCAGGATAATGTTTGCTGGGTGTTGTCCTGTCTGTCCATGGTTCTGCTGCAGCCGTCATCTCAGCAGGGGGAAGCCACCTGACACAGCTGACTGTAACCATCACAGGGCAGGAAGAGAGAAGAATTTCATGGTGATGTCAAACACGGAATTAACCCACTCCGTACACCCCACACCATGGCTTGGACTTCCTTTTTTTTTCTTCTTAAGATTAAAAAGATTTGTTTATGGTAAAAAACACATAAATTGAGATCTACCCTCTTAACAAAATTTTAAGTGTCCGGTACAGAATTATTAATGAATAAAGAAAACGTGGTATATGCATACAATGGGATTCCTTGTTAGAAGATGAAATAAGGGGTCTTATTGCTTGAGTCTTTTTTCAGTCAACAGCAAACATTCCCATCAATAGACTTTTCTAGAGCAGCACTGCTAAAACTACACATATTCTTTTTATTAATATATGACCTTTTGGTAGGAAGGGGGTCACATACACATAACATAAAATCCACCATTTTAACCGTATTTTTTACGTGTGCAATTTAGTGGCATTAAGTACATTCACAGTGTGTGCAACTATCTTAAACTGTTACTGAATGTGAAAAATCGGGTCCTAGAAATATCAGTGATAACAATTATAATCCTGCAGCACATATACTGTGAGTATGGATATTTCCATGACGGGGGTATCATGGGCAAGAGAAGCCACTAGAAAACAAAATAATTCTTCAATTATTCATTTCCCCAGGCAGGTTTGCTGTGGCCCCCCGCCCCCCACACAAGGGAGTTCTAAAAGAATGCTTTCCCTCAGTGCCGCAGGGACCCGATTAGAGCCTTCGTGGCTCGGGCCCATTTCCTTAGCCATGGCTGACATTCTGAAGATAGGTCTGTACCATGTGCAAACAGCATGCTTTCTGGAAAAGCATGGTGTGTGAGACCCTCACTTTTAGAATCAAAGTGTAATTCTTAAACTATAACAGCAGCTGGGGAACTGAGGTTAAAGGTTCCTCCCCAGTTCTCTGGGGGGGGGGGGGGTTGACAAGTCCCGCTGCTGGGTCTGACCTCACCACAGTTAGGGAACCACCTGACCCAGCTTGGCGGAGCTCAACCCATTCAGATCCCTTACTTTATAGAGGGAAGCCGAGTCCCAGAGACAGGGAGGGCATGTCCAAATGAAGTGGCAAAGCCAGTGTATGAGAGAAGCTGGTGGCCTTAGTGTACAGAGGTGGAACCGGAAGCTGCAAAGGAAGGAGATTCAGCCAGTACCTGCTTAGCAGTCATGGAACGTCTGCTGTCCGGTGCCTGTGTGACTTCCCTTCACCCTCACAGTGTCTCCAGGAAGGATGGGTTATTGCAACCCCACTTTTCAGGTGGGAAAACTGAGGCTTAGTGGGGTTGGGCAGAGGACTCTCATGGCCTGTATAGTGAGTCAGGGTCTCCATCCCAAAGCCATGCTACCTCCATTCTGCCGGGCTGTCAGATATGGGTGCAGTCCACCAAGATAGGGCATCGAGCCAGGCCTGTGTTTTCCATGCCTTTCCTGGACATGGGTACCCACTGACCATTCTTGGATGGCAGAGAGCCCCACTTCCTAAGTTCCCAAGTTCAAGGTGCATGGTGTTGAAGCAGCTCCCTTCTCTGCTTAACCTTCCTCAGCTCCCTATTTGTCTCCACCTGAAACCCACACCGTGAGCAATCCACTGGACCCCTGGCTGACCTCGCCCATCACACTGCCTTTTCTTTAACTCTGTCTGCCATGTTGTTCCCTCTGCCTGGAAGGCTCTTTCCCCCTTCTAACTCCTCATCCTTCTGGTCTCGGTGTAAATGCCCCTTCCTTTGAGAAGCCCTCCGTGATCATCTGGGCCTCAAGACACACTGAATTTTTCCTCCAAGGTTTTCACTGCTGTGTTAAATAAACGATTTTTAAAAATTAGCATCCTGCCCACACTAGACCATGAACTTCATGAGAGCAGAGACCTTGCTGTCTTATTCCTGCTGTGTGTCCCAGCCTCTGCTGTACAGATTGGTAAATAGTAGGTACTTAGTAAATACTCAGTGAATGAGTGAATGAAACTCTGTCCAGTGGGGAAGGAGCCTAAGGCCTGCATCGTTGGGGCGTGGGAACACGAGCTGGCAGGTCACGCTTCTGCCAGAGAGGTTCGTCATACGACCTGGACGGTGTGCCGGGACCGGTTCCTGAAAATTAAATGCAAACCCTCGTTGAGCAAACAGCTGGGATGTTCCCAGACTCCTCAATTTAATTTTAAGAGCCTTCATCCCTGAGAAGAGCTTCATCACTCATCCTGTCCCCTTAGGTGTATCTCCACCCCACCCTCATCAGGACAGAAAGGGGCTCACGTTACTGGCCTGGGTCCTAGAGAAAGGCCAGCTGCCAGGGATAGCAGGAGTGAGGGACACATCCCAAAAGCCACTCCTAGAATTAGAAGGTAGAAGGGGCCTCTGAAATCATCATGCCAGACTCACTCACTGAACACATGAGGAAAGTGAGGCTCAAAAAGGGAAACTGAGTCATGAAACCAGTCAATAACAGTTAGGACCAGGTCCTGGGTCCCCTGACAGGCAGGCTGGGTGTTTTCCACTTTACTCGACTCTCCCTGCTCTCACCCAGAATTATGGAGAGCCGGGGAGGCCCCTTCTGTAATCCTCACCTTCAGCATCCCCATTTACGTCGAGTGCCAACCTGTGTCCCAGGTGCATCCTTAACTACTTGCAATACTTCGAAGGAGGGGCTACTAGGCTCCCCATTTTACAGATGAGGAAACTGAGGTGCAAAGGGATTATGTCCTTTGCCTAAGGTCACACAGCTAGAAGTAGCAGGGCTAGGGTTGGATCCCTTGTCTGTCTGTCAGACTCCACAGTCTGTGCTCCTGTGTCCTTGTGTCCTCGTTTGCAGGTGCTTGGCTTCAGTACGTGGTTCATTCCTGTTAACAATACAGGGATATGTGAAGCCTTCACGGAGCGCCATCTTTGAGGCCACAGTACCTAGGAAAGCCTGGTCTGAGGCAGAAGCTCACGAGGCGACTGTGGAACTAAATGGACTAGAAGGCGGTTTTCGATTTTTATATTCTCCAATTTAATAACAAGGGTAATTGACTGTGACATTGTCAGTGATAGACTTGGGTTTCCTTAGAGCATTTTTCCCCCTGAGGCTGCCCAGGTGGGTGCAAGGAGGAGGTGGCATTTCTCCCTCTTCTCTGCTTTGTGCTGTTTAAATGCCCAAAATACTATTTTCATCCAGTAACTGGAAAAAAATGTTCAAATATTTAGCTGCAGTCGCTGCTCTGTTTTCCGGGGACGGCAGCAAGCGGGGCTGCTGGTGGGTGTCTCCTTTGTGTTAATTAGGGAGAAGCAGCAGACGGGTCCTGTGAAACAGCGAGGCGGGCTGGCATGGCAGCTCTTCACACCCAGAGGAGTTGGCTCAACAAAGCCCATTTGGCACATTTAATCCTGCTGAAAACCTGGCACTTGGAGCGGTGACATCACTGGAATCAATTACCCCCACAATTGCCAGGAGTGGGTAGAAATAACTCCAGAAATCAATTCATAATAAGCACACCATTCACCGAGGGCTGCCTGCCTGCCAGCGTGCCAACCGCCTGACTCACATTAACCCATTGAAACTTCACAGCAGCCCTGAGAGCAGTTTATCATTATTGCCATCCTCTTTTTACAGATGAGACAAATGAGGCTCTGAGAGCGGAAGTGTGGGAGGCTGAGTAATGGTCCCCAAAGAGATCAGGTCCTAATCCCTGGAACCTCTCAATGGGACCTTATTTGGAAAAAGGGGTCTTTGCAGGTGTGATGAAGTGAAGGATCTTGAGATGGAGAGATTATCCTGGATGATCCAGGGCGGCCCTGCATGCCATCGCAAGTGTCTTTAGAAGAGAGAGACAGAAGGAGACATCACACACAGAGGAGAAGGCCACGTGATGATGGATACAGAGACTGGAGTGATGCAGCCACAAGCCAAGGAAAGCCTGGAACCACGATAAGCTGAGCGAGGCGGGAACAGATTTTCCTCTAGAGCCTTCCCAGGGAGCACAGCACTTGACTTTGCTCCAGTGAAACACATTTGGACTTCTGGTCTCCCGGACTGTGAGGGAATGGGTTTCAGTTGTTTTAAACCCTCAGGTCTGCAGTCATCGTCATGGCAACCACAGGAAACTCATACAGGAAGTGACTTGCCCACCGCCACACAGCTAGGAAGTGTAAGGTTGGGCTTTAAACAGAGTCCATGTTCAATAAATGTTACCTGTTATTATATTATTACTCTGTTGCCCATGGGGAGGCTGAGTTATAGCATGAAATGTCAAAGGACCATGAACTTGGTCTACTTTGTCCATTCCAACAGTTGGGAAGAGACAGATTGAGTCACCAGGATTTGATGATTCATTTGGGGAAGAAGCTATTAACACTGGGTGGAGCTGGTTCAAGAAAATGATGAAACTTTGTAGGGCGAACACCTCACTCCCACTGAGTCATTGCCAACCAGTAGAATGAACTCTACTGGCCAAGCTGGTCCTGCAAATTTGAGAGGCAGTTTGCGACTGATGGAGCAAGTATGATGGCCCAATAATCCAAAACAATGAAGTGGCTCCCTGTGCCTGGCAGTATTTCCCCCATAACACATTATTTGTTGTTTAGTCCTCTGTCCTCTTTGGTTCAGAGTAAACATTCAATAAAAACATATGCGAGAATATCTGCCCCACTATAAGTAAAGGTAGGAACTGATGGCCCACAGCTAAAGCCAGCTTGCCAAAGGTGTATGTGGCTCCTCCCCTTTCCCTTCCCTTCCTTTTCCATCAATGAAAAATGGATGGAAACGTCAATGAAAATTGTTACATATGGGGGTAGGTCATATCAGTGAATATATCAAAAATAATGAGAATACCAGGTGTCTCATGTCAGAAAAGGGAGTTATTAATATGGAAAGGGAAAAAAAACTAGAATTAATCCTATGACTTAGATTGGAATTGGATCTATTAGGGTGAACTCATGGTTTTCAATATAAATCGATGACTATAGAAACAAATACTTACAGATATAAGTGTGTGTGCGTGCACATGTGTGTAACTGTCCACCGAGAGGCTCTCGGAGCAGAGGCACCCCTAAATACCAGATAAGCCTGGAATATCTTGTACCAGACAGTAAGTAAGTGCTTTAAGAATGACGGTGACATGGCAAAAGGGCAAAGAAGCCAGCTAAAGGGGCCATCACAGGCCAAATCTAGGATAACTTTTGAGCACCCCCAAAATAATAACAGTAATGGACTATAACCCATGGAATCAAGAGTCTGTACTGAGGGAAAGAAATAAATGGAAAGTTGGATGAGAGATGGGATGTTTACCTACTCTCAAATGAACTCCCTATGAAATCTTAACTTAATTTCAGAGGAAAAGAGCAGATTCACATGGAGAAGCCTGGGAGACAGCACCTTACTCAAGTGACCAAAGTTAACATCATCAATAATGGGACAAATGAAGTCATGTATCATCTGTTATGATACAATGGGAAGGACACAGCATCACTTCTGTGATATTTCATGGTGCACAGAATCCACAATCTTCATCTAATCTAAGATGCATGACCTGAATGCACCATCTATTCGAGAGGAAACAGCAGGCAAATCTAAATTGAGAGACAGTCTCCAAAGTAACTGTCCTTTCAAAAGTGTCCAGATCATGAGAGTCAAAGACCAAGGAATGTTCCAGACTAAAGGAGACTCTAGACAGGACTACACTCAACAGAAGATCTTGAACCAAACCCTTTTGCTACAAGGGACATTATTTGGACACATGGTGAAACTTAACGAGGTCTGAGTATTCGATGGTAAAAATGGATCCGTGTTTTAATTTCCTGGATTGTGATTCCGTAGGAGAACATCCTGTTTGAAGAAAATAACATGAAAGTATTTAGGGTGAAAGGGGCATTGTGTCAGCAACTTATGTCAAATGAAAAAAGGAAAATAAATGTGTTGTGTGGCTTACATAGTGTTTTTTTAAACATTTGAATTAGTTGCCAACATCTAAAATTCAGTTTTTACCCTTAAATCTAGGTTTCTGGCTTCTCTTGAGAAATCTGAAACCCTAACAACTCTGGGCAATGAGTGGCCAGGTGAATAGCCACAGTGCCCTTTCGGTGGACTGTGTGGCTCCCCAATTCTCCACAGTTCCCATCACTCCTTACTGTGTAATACCCAGCTCACAGCATCCATGTCCAGCCCAATCCCTATCATGAGCTATGAGAAGGTAAGAACCTGCCCCAGAGCCGGCACTTAAAACACTTGTTGAATGGATGGGTGGGTAGACGAATGGATGGATGACTTTCAAGACACTCCATTAACCCAGAGCCATGACCTGTCTCAGCAGCACGTCAAACTATGTTCCATGGCAAGAGAATTCTTCTAAACTTGAATTTCTTGTGTCGGCCATAGTCTCTGGTAGTTTGGCTGGGATGGAACAAGTTGAGAAATCAGGGTGTCATCTGATGCTGTAGGTTGTGATCTCTCTGTGGAATTCATGGAGGTGTCTGAAAGGGGGGTGGGGTTCTGGCACCAAGTCAGGATGCTGGGCGGGCTGGTGATGCTTCGAGGAGATGGTATCTTAGGATGCCGGAGGTAGTGAGGTTGGGTGTGGTGGGAACAAGCCAAAGTTGATGACTTGGGCACCTATCAGTGGGAGACCTGCTTGATGGGACATGTCAGGGTCTGGGTGATGAGCAAGAAGAGATGATGGCTTGGTCTTCCTCAGACCCTCTCACTTCCTGACTGTCCTTGGGTAATGCTCTTGGTTTGGAACAGCCTCTACTCCCAGCTGCCCCCGGAAAGGTTACACTGAAGATATTTAATAAGCTTTGGCCAGTATTTTTCTGGCACTAGTGATTTCTCATTGCCCTTAGAATAACATCCAAATTCTATACCACCCCCTATATAACTCAATATACTCCAGCCCAGCTCAGCTCGCTGACCTTCACTCCATTCACTGCATTCCCTCCCATCCCCTGCCCTGGTCTCCCCAGTTGCCTGCACACACCAAGCTCTTTGCAACCTTAAGGCTTTTGCACAGGTTCCAGCCACTCTGTCTCCTACTTCTCCTTCGGGTCTCAGCGCAAATGTAGACGCCTCTTCAAGGGTACTTATTGGCCCCAACCCCCTACATCCTATCTCAGCCATGCCCTCCGTCCCTTCACTCTGTTTTATTTTCTTCATTTATACTTACCAATGTCTGAAATTGTCTTATGTATTTGTGTATCGTATTATATTACGTTGTCTCCCTAACTAGAATGTCTGCTCCAGGAGAGCAGGGATTCTGTACTGTTCATCACTCTATCCTCAATGCTTAGCACAGTGCATGGCACATAGTGGGGGCACAAGGAATATTTATTCTGAAATAAATGAGAAGCTCTCAACAACTGTGTGCTAGGTTTTCGACAAGGTGGGCATTGGGTTTTAGGACACAAGCCTCGGTGGGTTGTAGCTGAGGCGACTGGTGCTCCAGGTTGTGGCAAGCATGTATCCTCCAAGGTTAGGTTTGGGGAAACATGAGCCCAGCCAGGTGGTGGTTGAGTTAGTTGGACTGTAAACCAGGCAGCTGAAGTCAGACTGGACCCAATTTCAGGGAACAGGACTCCCAGTTAGGCATAGCTGAGTTAACCTGTGACTTGAGCAGTGAGTGATCAACAGCTATGAGATCATTGAAGAAGACTCAAGGGTCCCCACTGGTTGTAGCCAAAGAGAATTGTGGACCCGATGAGTGTCCAACAGGTCACGTGGGGCTGTTGGAGAGTAGGCTGTTTGGGGCAAACAGCGTCCTGAGGGGCCCTGGGTGGGTTGGGCTGTAACCTGGGCGGGTGTGTGGGTTGTGAATTATGATCTAGGCAGCTCTACGCCTCCATCAGGCGAGGAACTAGTCCTAGCCAGCCCGCCCGGGTTGCGGGGACCACGCCAGGGAGGGCAGGAAACACATCTGGGGAGGGGTCACCTGGGAGAGGCTCACCTGGGCGGACCTGGACCACCAGTCTGCGATTCCGCGGCAGTGCTGGCTGGTCCCGCCCCCTGACCAATCGGGCGCGGAGGTCCGCGGAGATGGGCGCGGGTGGGCGGAGGCGGGGCGGGGCTGCCGGGCGGCGGGCCGCTTAGTGGCTCCGCCGGCTGGCGGCGCTGAGCGCTCGGCTTCGCGGGCGCTGCGAGAGCGGAAGTGGCGACGCTGGCGTCCCCAGAGCCTGCGGCGGGCGGCAGTGACGGCCCCAGCGCTGACGGCGGCGGCGGCCGAGGGGGCGGCGTAGATGCCCGCGGGGCCGGCTGGGGCATCACCGCGGGCCTCGACCCCGAAATGGCGCTGCTGGCGGAGCACCTGCTGAAGCCGCTCCCCGCGGACAAGCAGATCGAGACCGGGCCCTTCCTCGAGGCGGTGTCCCACCTGCCGCCCTTCTTCGGTGAGCCGGGGTAAAGGGGGGAGCCGGTCCGTAGCTCTGCTCCAGAGCGCTTCCAGATGCACCCGAATCCTGCTTCTCCCAAACCACCCCTCCCCTACACACCCCAAATCCTATTTCCCCAGGCACCCAAACCCTCTTTCTCTCCAAGCACTCCAGATTCTCCCTGCCCCGGACGGCTCCCAAATCCTCTCCCCGCCACCCAGCAGCATGTCACATCCTCCGTCTCTTCCCAGGCATCCCCAAATCCTTCATCTTCCCCAAACACTACAGCCTTCATCTCCAAACACCCCAACCGTCCATCTCCTCAGAGACCTCACATTCCACCATATCCATCAGGTGCGCCCGCCCAATCTTCCACTGCCTTCGGTTCTCAGTCGTCCATCTCCCCAAACACCTCTTACTCTTCCAAATCCCCAATTCTCTTTCTCCCAGAAAGCATCCCACCGCTTCTCCCCCAAAGTCCTTCATCCCTCACCCCATCATTCCCTTCTGCCCTTTTAGAATGGCTTTCAACTCGCTCCCCTGAAAATGACTCCTCTGCTTTCATAAACCCTCTCTTTTCCTTGTATTCTCCCAGCATCTCCCTCATGGGCCCGGTGAACCCTTCTTTCCTCAGAATTCCCCCAATTCAGACCAAAGACACCCCTTGCCCCCCTCCCTACCCTTACACACACACACACACACACACACACACACACTCCAAAGACGGGAAGCCTGGCAGGGTGAGGAGGGGGACGGTTTGAAAATGAGTCACAAAACTCTATAGGGAACCACCTAAAGTTTTTTCTCCATTTAGAACAGGAGTCAGGACTAGGGACAGGGTCTGCTTTGTGGGGTGATGTCAGACACGGGGTGATTGGCATGAGCTATGAAAGAAGCAGCTCCCTCTCCCATATGTTCTGTCCAGGAAGGTTTCAGGAGCACGGCGAAGGCGGTCCCTAAGCCAGGTTCAGACCCTCCTTCCTCCCCTCCCTCAGCCCAGCCCAGACTCTGGATGGAAAATGGGAAATAGAAGACAGTAGCATGCCCTTTGCCTTTTGGCTCATGGGCAAAAGATGCAACCTGAGCCTCTGCTTTCTTCTCTTCCATGTGGGCTTGTCCTGTGCCCTGACCTGTGAGGTCACTTGGTGGCCTTGCAGGAAGATACTAGTCACCAGGGCAGAGTCCAGCTGAAATCTGCAAACTGACAGAACCTTAATACTGACACGGACTGACAAGATTTGGCCTCCAGGGCAGTCACTTTACCCCTAGTGGGTGATCAGGGCTTGTTGTGGGCAGCAGTTCCTGCAGTGCTGTGAGCTCTGGGATAATTGTGGTTACCTGGAGTCGTATTCTAGCTCTCTCCACCTCTTGAGCCTCAGCTTCCCCATCTGTGAAATGGGGATACTGATCTCCAGGGTTAGGGTAAATGAAGTGGTGTGTATAAAGGTCTGAGGCCTTAGTGCCAAATAGATCTTAGCAGGACTGGTGTGTGTGTGGGGGGTATCGTCCTATTATATAACTGGATCCAGTTTTTGTTCCTTCATATAGTGGATGATGAATCAATGTTTGAGCAAATGCCACGTCTGTGTGATTCTCAGAACTGGATAAGCAACCTGAGAGCAGGGTCTTGGTCGCTTTTGTCCACTGCTGCATCCCTGGTACCAGAACAGTGCCCGGCACATAGTAGGTACTCAGCCAGTACTTGCTAAATGTACAAAACACTCCTATTATCGGTGTCACAGTGTTGCAATAATACTGAATCTCCAGGCAGGGGTTTGGCAGCTAACTGGCTTGAGCATGAAGGAGTGTTTCATGTTTGTGACAGTTTTTCTCCCCTCTTTGGTTCTATGAACATTTGCAGGACAGCCAGCTTGCCCAGGACAAGGATTCAGAATGTTTAAGCTAGTGGCTCTGAATTGAGGGCAGGGCGTGTGGGTGTGGGAGGTGCTACTGGCCTCTAGTGGGGGGAGGCCAGGGATGCTGCCAAACGTCCTGCAGGGCCCAGGACAGCCCCCACCACAAAGGACCCCGTGGCCCCAAATGTGAGCAGGACCGAGGTGGAGAAACCTTGAGTTAAGCTCTGTGCTTTTTCCTCCCTTTTCTTCCAGCAAGGCTGCCCATCAGTTCTGCATTTGGGGACACCGTCCTTTGATGCAATTATCGGGCTAGTTGTAGAGGAAAGGGGATGGTGGCTGCTGGAACCAGCAGTGATCTGGTGCCAGGGCTGAGGAGCGTCCCCTCCTCCCTTTCCCTGATCTCAAAGGACCCTTGTCTTTGCTGCGAGCCACATGCTTTGGGGCGCCACATCTGTTGACAGAAGTGCCGTTTTTCCAGAAACCGCTCTTCTGGGGAGAGAGTTTCTCCTGAGAGTTTCAGTTTGAAAAGAATGTTCCCACCAGTGGCTTTTCCCTGGGACTCGGGAGTCAAGTGAGATCCACTGTCAGCTCTAACACGGGCTTTGTCTAGATCCTGGGAGTGTCTGTTCACCTGGATGACCTGGGTGGTGCGTGTGTCTCTTGAATGGAGGAGGTCTGGGATAACGGATGGAAGATGTCTGAAAGGCATTGCAGCGACAGTTTCCTCCAAATCAGCGTTTCTCCACTGTGGCCCTGCTGACATTGGGCATTGGGTCATTCTTAGGATGGGCACTGTCCTGTGCATTGTAAGATGTTTAGCAGCATCCCTGGTCTCTGTCTTCTAGATGCCAATAGCATCTCTTCTCCCCAAGTTGTGACAACCAAAAATATCTGGAAGGAGACAAATCGCCCTGGTTGAGAACCACCGCTTTCGATATAACTATGACAAAGGGCTGAAAGCTTGTGTTTTTGAAAAGTATTTAGTTTTGCAAGGGAGATCTGTTTCTCGAAGGAAAATTGAGCAAGAAGGAATGATAAATAAAAATCTCCCTGTCAGGGGGTGGCCAGTTGGCTCAGTTGGTTGAAGCACAATGCTCAAAACACTAAGGTCGCCGGTTCAATTCCCACATGGGCCAGTGAGCTAGCTGCGTCCTCCACAACTAGATTGAAAACAATGGCTTGACTTGGAGCTGATGGGTCCTGGAAAAACACACTGTTCCCCAATATTCCCCAATAAAAAAATTAAAAATAAAATCTCCCTGTCATTAATTGAGCACTTACTATATACTAAGTATTCTATGTGGATTAGTTCACTTAATCCTCTCACAACCTTTGAGGTAGTGTTTTGTAAAGAGAAACTCTCTGCTGACATTTCAGAGTATTTTCTTTCCAGACTCATTTTTATCAATCTTTAAGGGAGAATGTATAGGCTGCTTTTTCCACCTAACAATATAGCATGACCATCTTTCCATGTCAATCATCATTTTTCATAGCTGCCTTAAAATCCCATTCTTTGAATGGGGTTGTAATATATTTAACTAGTCCCCTGCTGTTGGACATTCACATTGCTTCTCACTTTTTTGTAGTGTAAACAACACTACAGCGAACATCCTTGTATACATTTCTTTGCATACTTCTTTGCTTATTTCTAATTTTTAGAAGTGAAATTGCTAGGCCGAAAGGTGTGAAGGCTTTTATCCCATTAGAGCAACCACATTTCTCAAACCTCGTTGTCAGGTGTGGTTTGTGACAGAGTTGGTTGGGCTGGATGAATGCTGTTTTTTTGGGTTCAGGTCAGATGTGGCTTAGAGCACCCACATCTTGGGCTATCCCTTCTTCCATATCTCCAGCCTGAGTCACTCAAGTTGTGCAGGTTTTACTATGTCCACTCAGAGGCCAGTCCTTTGTCCATCTTCTTTCTCCACCTTGACCTAGTAATTGGATCTCACCTCTGATCTATCAGCTTGCGTCTGACTTCTGTGATGCCTGCTGTCTTGTCTGTAAGGTCAATTATCCAGCTGTTTTAGAACATGACCAATTAGAGGGCGGGGGGAGAAAGGGAGGGAGAGACTTAAATGTCCTTTAGGCTTGTCACTCCCTGCCTAGAAGCCTCAGGGGCTCCCCGTTGGGTACCACCTTGAGATGTGTGCTGCAGTCTTTCTGAATGGCTTGCAGCCCCACAAATGGTACTAGGCCATCACTTGCCTCTGAAGCCTGTGTCGGTCTTTCTGCCTGGTGCACCACTCCTCTGCAGCCCACCACCTTCCTTTTGCCTGGCTGGGTTCCCATTATCCTTAAGGAATCAGCTTAGCAGTCACCTCATCCAGAGAGTCTTCCCTGACTTCCATAGACCCTACCGCATTCTGAGACTTTCGAGTTCTTTCAGTGCTCCATTTGCCGAGTGAATGCTTTTCGTTCCATTCCCATTTTTTTTCTGGGTTCTTTCTACAAGTGTTTTGCTTTTCTCTCTCCTTCTAAATTAAAATATGCGACCAAATTACAATGCATAATTCATATGCTGCCCCCATGACAGACATTATTAGTCAATCGTGATATTGTTTTCCCCTCTGAGTGTAAACACAGCGTTGGTGTCTTTCTTAACCCAACCACTCCAGGTCAGTTAGAGTTGATGCATGAGGTGACACCTGTTTGCGCTCAGTGTTTAGGGAGAAACCAAAGAAGCAGCAGTTGAAGGTAATGTTTCCATCTCACATTCTTGAGATCCGAATTCCAGGGAGTGATTTTTTTTTTTTTTTTTAGCTTAATTAAATGGATGATCATTGAATTAGGCCTACAGGTATCTGGCACTCCTTAATTAGTCCTCAAGTAACCCCCAAAAGAGTGGTTTTCTATCACTTTTGTTCAGTGCTTGCGCTGTTGGGGGGGTCGGGGTGGGGGGGGGTCAATGACGGCCCAGAAGCACAGAATTATCTTCTTGTTATACAGCCAGAGAAACCGAAGCCAGAGAGGTTAGGTGACTCGCCCAGCCTCACACAACCAGTGAGTGACCATAGAGCCAAACTAGAACTCAGGCCTCTGGACTCCTTTTGCCCTCCTCTGGGCAGTGCTTTTGCCCTTGCGCCTGCCTGCTTTCCCGGCTTCCTGTCCAGCAGAGAAGAAGCCCCCCACTGGAGCCAGCCTGCGTGGCCACTGAAGAAGTCCAGTGGTCCTGCTGGCCCTGCAGCGACTTGTGCAAGATGCTGGGAGCCACAGATAAGATATGCAGGTTTCCTTTGAGGCGGGTGCCTCATATTCCTCATATTTGGCCTGCCACGCGGGGCCCTTAACTCCTGCGTGTTTGAATGCAAATTTGAGTAATGAGGGTGTGGAAGCCATCTGTGGGAAGGCCCAAACAAGTCCGTGTTCCTTTCATTGGGACATCACGTTAATCGCCTGGAAACCAGCCCCAGCAGCACTTCTTGGTCCATGAGTAAGAAGTTCCCTTCCTCCAGGGAAGTGGTTCCCGCCATTGCAACAAGCACCTCCCAGGTCGTGGAGCCAACAGTTACGTCTGTGCAGTGGTTTTGTTTTTACGTTTCTACAAATACATGTTTATGTTTTATTTTGTTGAGAATACCCTAAGAAAGATAAACAAGAAGGTACTAACCCTCTTCCTATAGCAGGTCAGTTATCCTTTTGGTTGCGTGTCTGTTAAGAGCTAGAGTCTTTCGCAACGGGACATGTGTGACTGGGGGGCGACACTGCTAGGAGGAAGAAACAATGTTCTACGGGGGAAAGAAACCACATGTACACTTTCTGCAATGGAGTTTGCAGTTTTGAAACGGGCTGCAGACTCCTGTCATCGGTTGGAAGTGCATTTGCAAGTCCTAAGAGAGGATTCATTAGCCTGTACAAGCACCTACTGTGTGCCTGATGTCATCCTGGTGCTTCGCACTCACGATCTCGTCTTTCCTGAGGAAGATCTGAGTAACAGCTGATGAGAGGACGCCAGCTGGCCCCATTGTGTTAGACTGGCCATCGGTGTAACAGCCAGGAGTGAGTAGGCTGTTTTGGAGGCTCAGCGGGGACAAGTCGCTCTGGACCTGGGTCAGTCGTCCACTGCACTCCATGCCCTGAATATCGTGGACAAACGGCAAGAAATGCGGGCAATCCATCAAGCTGGGCCAGCTTGAGCTGGAGTCCTGGCTCTGGGGGTCAACGCTGTGTGTCGACACGCAAGTTCTTCCCCTCTCTGAGCCTGTGCCCCAACTGTAAAGCAGGGAAGCCAGGCCTCCCAGGAGGGCCAACGGAGGTGATCTCCCCAAATGATTTTGGTGCTTAAAGCCTGGAATCATTTCATCTTGGCAGAGGTAGGACAGACTGCCTCAGACCTTTAGAAACTGTCCCCCTTGCCACCCAGCCCTTGGGAAACAAGTAACTTCCAAAAAGAAGTAGCCTGTGGGTCTTAGGGACCGACTGCCAGCTCCGCTGCCTGGCTGGTGAAGTCTGAGAACTGCTTCAGCGCCTTCATTTATGACACCAATGGCACCTACCTGCCCTGTCCCCCAAGTGACGGTGATTAGATTCTCTTGATCCTCTGTATTGAGAAAGTCTGCTCCTGAGGTTAGGGGCTGAGAAGCCTGGTCTCGGCTCCTGGAGGGAATAGTTGGAGAAGCAAGAGGGAAAAGACCCAAGGGTCCACTCTGTGTCTTGTTGCTCATCTAGCCCCTTGCCTCCGTCCCTCATCTGTGTGGCCTCCACTGCACAGGGCTGCTTGGAGGAACAGTGCCTCCCCCCCTGCCCCCCGCAATCCCTTAGGGACAGAGTTGGGCCTTTCCAGAGCCCAGCAATGCTCCTGGCAGAGCCTGGTGCCCAGCCAATGTTGAACTGAAAGGGAATGGAAAGAATGCATGACCAAGAGCTTTGGAAAATACAATGCATGACCCGGATCATAGCTTGTATAACCCCTGTTTTAAGTGGCTCCCATGTGCCAATCATTGAAGTAGCGATATCTCATTTCCAATCCTTATCATGACCTTATGAATTAGGAAGAATTGGCACCATTTTAGAGAAGAAGAAACTGAAGTTCCGAGTGGTGAAGGGATTTGACCAGGTCACGCAGCTAGAAAGTGGCTCAGGGGGCTTTGAAGCAGCTGACCCTGTAACCAAGGAGGTGAGCACACTCAGAGATGTGCTCTGAGTCTTTCAGCGCAGAAAAAGCCTTTCATGCTGTTTGTGGGGGTGGGGAAATGATAGGAAGTTCCCATCTGGCA
Source organism: Rhinolophus sinicus (assembly GCF_036562045.2). Taxonomy (NCBI): domain Eukaryota; kingdom Metazoa; phylum Chordata; class Mammalia; order Chiroptera; family Rhinolophidae; genus Rhinolophus; species Rhinolophus sinicus. The sequence continues at coordinate 25,936,477 of NC_133765.1, read as the reverse complement.
AGACAATGTGCTTATTTATTTCAATGAGCTTATTAGAATGGAAATGTTGGTCTCGTCTCTATTCTTAGGTTTCATTATTTCAGTTTCAAAAGGGCCTGGGTAGATGTTAACTCCTTTTGTTACATTCTTCCAGTGTTACTTATATCAGGGCCTATTTTTTTAATTGTTACAGTGTCAACTGTATCTAAGCTTTTAAAAGTCATTACAGTGGATCAGTCCTCTCCAGGGTCCTATAAAAACCTCTGCTCTCCAGACTGCAGTTAGGCAGCCAACTCACGCGTCTCCATGTTGAGAAATGATTCATTTCCTGCATTGCTGTTCCCCCAAGTTCCTTACTCCACTTCTGACATCTTTTTTTTAATGGTCTGGAATACATTTGAAGTTATCATTTTATGACAGAGGATTCCTGCTAATTTTACTCATATCAATCAATCGATCAATCTATTGATAATGCTTTCTTTCCCCCCTCTTTTGATTTCTCTCTCCTTTGATGTCTTACTCATTGGAGTCATTCTTTTCTGGATTTCCTCTCTGAAGAAAAGCTTTACCTATTAAAGATGAAAATGGTGATATAATTTATAATAATAGTAAGCATAAAGAATACTTTCTTTTTTATTGAGCATTTACTAGGTGCCAGAAACAGCTTAGCCCTTTATTTATACAACCTCCTTTAAGCCTAAGAGGTGGGGTCCATTTTTATCCTCTTTTTACAAATGAGAAAACGGGGGCTCAGAGAGGTTAATTAAGTTCTCCCAGGCCACACAGCAAATAAGAGAAATCATTTCCCTACTGCATTCCTTCCTGATTCAAGGCTGGTTTTTGCTAAAGGGGACAAAGAGAGTTGGCATGCCATGGAGATGATTTTTAAAAGCAACATTTTGGATTGTTTTGTGAATATTCTTTCCTCTTTAGGTATGTTTTATTGGAAAATGAGCACACACACACACAGACACACACACACACACACACACACACACACACACACCTGTGTACCCGTGGATTAATAAATGATTCATCTCCATCAGCTGTAATTTGAGTGCCTTCTATTATGATCTCTGTAACCCAGGACCTGTAAAGTTAATCTGCCCCCATGTGTTTAACAATGGAACCTTATTATCCAGCTATTGGGAAAAAAACCACAAAACTGAATTTGAAATAGAACCTCTTCACACCACGCTCTTAGCATTGCGACCCAGGCATCCTGGACTTCCTTTTTGAAATAAACATTTATGAATCACACAGTCCGAAAGTAAAGCTGTGCATCTTAAAAAACGAAATGCTTTTTGTTCCGTAATGAAAATTAGTCATGAGGTGAAATAAGAGGGTGGGCCAGGGTGGGGGTGATTTGGTCACCTCGTTGCCCAGTGTCGGGCGATGGTTGTCTGAAGGAGCAGCATTGAGGAGCAGGGTGGATGGAATTTCCAGCTGTGTGCTGTGGTCTTGCTCAGGGCATAACGGTTGGTACTTTCCCACTATGTTGAAGCCAGAAAAAGAGGAAATGGGTGATTCTGTGTGGCATTCGGTGACGGTTGGCTTGTGGGAGAATTCTGCTCTCTGGACAGCCTCGCCCATCTGAACTATGGCAGAGGTCCAGGCAGGAAGCACTAGGTGTCCCTTGTCCAGTCAGAACTGTCACAGAGGTCATGCACAAAATGCTTGCTTGCTGCCTGTCTCCGTATTTCGCAGGTGACGCTGACAGAGTTGGCTATTTGTTTTCCAAGTATCTAGCAGAATGAAAGCAGGAGGAAGTGACCATCACCTGTGAGGAAGTTTTTTAAAACTACACAAAGCTGTGCTAAAAATCTGAAAACATGCCATGTGAAGCCATTTAGTGAAGGGTTGAGGGGGCTTGTGATGTTATTGGGTCACACCTTTCTCATAATTCCTATTTTCGATGATAGCCTTGTTTAGAAAACCGCAAATGGCTTGCTGTACGAAAGCAGGGACATTTTTGTTGTTTTGATGAGTTCCATCCAGAAAGGTCACACTAGAGGACGTTGGTGCAGTCATAAAATTTGGTAGATGGAAGATGTTTCACTGTTTTATTTTGTTTTTATTATTGAGATTAAGTGTCTTCATTTCTTCTGTGAATTGCCCATTTTTCTACAGGGTGTTTTTTACTTATTGATTTGTTAGCACTCTTTACATATTAGAGATAAGAGTCTTTAGTCTGTGATCTTTGTGACACAGATCAACCCCTCAACCATCAGTTTGTCATTTGGCTTTGATTGGTGACGGTTCTCCCCCTCTGCCCCATATAGAAGGTTTCTGGGTTTTGTAATCAGATTTCTTGCTGTTTTTCATATGCCTTCTGGGTTGAGTAGCATGCTTAGGAAAACCTACACTAAATAAGGGGCCATTTGCCACATGTTCCAGATAACCATGGCTTGACCATATTCTTTAGAATTTGTGCCCATCAGAGTTGGTTCTATGAAGTAAGATGGTAGGATTGTATCTGATTTTTCTTTTGTTTTCTGATTTTATTTTTTTGTTTGTTTGTTTTTGAGACAACTTCCTGTCTCCCTGGACATACGATGAGGAACTAGAAAACCATCCAAACCATCTTCCCTCCCTCCTGGCAGGTTCTGGGTGGCATTTTAAAGAGCCTGTTTTGCTGACAACAGTAAAAAAACAAGTGTGGGGTAACTGCAAAACTGGTAAAACAAGAAAGGTAATATTGGGGCAGGGCTGCATTCTGCAGGAAAGGTAAGGCTGGGTAACCTGCTGGAAACGTGTCACACTCTATCCAGAGTAGGGGTCAGCATGAGTTTAAACTGATAGAAAGACCACCATCTCCTGGGGTAGTAAAGTCATCTTCTGGGTTTTCTCTCAGAGTCCTCTTCTTTTTGTGGAGTTCACACAAACAGACGGAAATATTCTGGAAAGAAAAGCGAAGGAGCAGGGGAACCAGCCTGACTCTGTCATTTTGTCTGGGTGCCTGGCTCTCACTGTGTAGCCCTGGGCAAGTCACTTGGCTTTTCTGGGCCCGGTGGCCTTGGGCTGCACCAAAGACAAACTTAAGCCTAGAGCCTTCGGTGGGTCACGTTGAAGCAGGTTTCAGCTCAGCTGCACCTCTCGGCTGTGGGGAGTGAGGGGCCTGAGCCAAGAGGACTTGTCCAAAGTCACATCAGAGCTGAGATTTGAACCCAGGACTGGCAGACTCTAGAGCACTGCTTTCCCCCTCCTTACAGGTGGCCCACTTACAGACCCTCCAGACTGACGTCAGCATGCACATTTACGTGCACACAGAAGTGCCTTTCCTGCCAGCCACTCCCTCGGGGTGCGGCTTGGAAGTGAAGTCTGGGGTTGGCCTCACTGCCCCTCTCTTCTAGGTTCCACCTCACACTCCTTACCTCACGCCCCTGTCTGCTTCTGCTCCCCTCCTAGCTCCAGAAGTATGCTTTCGGCCCCCATTCCTACCTCACCCTTGAGCAGAAGCTCTGTCCCTGTATGGTGGCCACCACACAATAACAGCTGCCATCGGGCTGGCTCCCGCTGACCACGGTGGCCTCGTGACCCACGTAACGCACTGTCAGGAAAACACAAAACAAAAAGCCTTTCTCCTCGCCATCAGGGCAGGGCCGCTCAGAACTGCCCAAGAGCTATTTTCAGAGCCAAGAAAGCCAAATTACATTTTCCTGCATCTCAGAAATGCACGTTGCATGACCTGAGTCGTTGGGAAGAGCTGAGAGACCAGCCACGCATGGCCGATGGTGAACGGTTACCAAGGTCTGGTTCTAAGGCTTTACTTGAAAATCAGCCCATAGCGGTCATAACAATCGTGGCCAGCTCTCCGAGCAATCACTCTGCTCATAGGACACCTACCCCACTTATAGCAGCCCTACAGGGGAGGTCCTGCTAGTGTTCTCATTCAGAGACAGGGAAACTGAGGCCCAAGCCCCTTCCCATGTCCTCTGTCATCTAAGCATGGGAGCTTAGAACCAGTGCTTTGGGTCAATCCGAACTATGAGAAAGTAGATAGAAAAAAGTGCCTGGCAGGAAATAACACCTCTCGATTTACGTTTTCCACAAGCCATTCACTCATCCATGCCACAGATGTCATCTAAGCACCCACTGGGGTCCAGCTCTGCCAGAAACTGGGGACGCAGTGGGGGACCCAGGCAACCTGGTCCCTCTCCTCTCAGAGCTCAAGTTTGTGGGGGAGACAGACGGAAAACAGAGTTACACATGTAACTACAATCACCGTAACACTGAAATGGACGTGGAGAAGAAGTAAAAGGAAGAAGTATGACTTTTATGAGCAGAAAAAAAACCTGATATTTTTTCCAACATTTTATATGAAAATTTTCAAACATACAACAAAGTTGAATTTTACAGTAAATATTTATACACCTGCCACCTAGATTCTACCACTAATATCTTACTATACCTATGTATCCCTCGAGCCGTCCATCAATCTCCCTTATATCTAAGGATATTGTATGTTTTTGAAAGTTGAGGATGTAAAGCCATCGGCTGGAGCTAAGAGCAGCCATCTCTCTGGAAGGGTTTTGCCAGTCCCCACACAGCCTGTCCATGGCACCTGCCTGACCTCTCGCTGCACAGTCAGGAGGGAAATAGTCACTGGAAGAGGAAAATCTTGGCTCTCGTGCTTTATTATTGAAGTCTAGATAGAATGTGATGACCGCTGGGGGAGCCCGTGGTAAGTGTCCCAGGACAGAACACATTCCAGGGCTAGCGAATGGTACTACTTCCCCAGGTTGGCCTCGGCAGGATGAGATCAGTGACACATTCAGGCAAGATTCAAGGGTGGGAGGGAGTACTTACCTCCCGAATGCCCTTGGCAGGCCTGTCTGGAAAACCAGAGTGCCCAGGATTACGTGGGACAGGCCGCCTGTGGCCACAGCCCACCTCCTTGGGGCACCCTAGGGGAGACTCCAGTGTGGCCCCGAGGAGTGAGCTTTGCCCCCGCACAGGCATGGGGGAGAGACCGGTTGCTGAGAGGAGAGGGCCCACTGCTCAGACTGAGGATGCTGTGCTGGGAGCCCTGGGGCCAACAACGGGCCTCAGGAAGGCGGGACGTAGAGGTGGCAGGGGGCACAGGCCAAGTGTGTTCCCACTCAGTGGAGATTCTGGGGAGCCTGCTGGCTTCCAAGCAAGCTTGGTGGCTCCTGGGTGACATTTGCCAGACCATGGAGCCTGACCCTAGTTGTGATGTCACAAAAATGGTGGAAGTCTGTATATTGAGTGTTTATGCACTGGGCGCTCTGCTAAATGCGTTCAATGCACAATTTTTAATTCCTACCACAAGCCCATGAAAAAGTATTATTACCACCCCATTTGCCATGTGAGGACACTGAGGCACACAGGTGAGGAGACTTGTTCAACTGGGGAACGGTCGGGCCAGGAGTCAAGCCCAGTCTGTCTGGATCCCTAACCCACTCGCTTTCCATTTGGGTTATGGGGCCTTTTATTTATTTTGTCCTCTCTCTCTCTCTCTCTCTCTCTCTCTCTCTCTCTCTCTCTCTCTTTCTTTCTCTCTCTGGCATTTCATTTATAGTGTTAATGCTGTTTCCCCAATCCTCCTCTCTTAACAGCTGCGATTAGAATGTTCCAGATGGCCAGTCAGGTGTGCTCCGTCACCTTGGGTGGAATTTGGCCTGCAGATGTCTCTCCCTTAGTCCTCTACTCCCGTGTGGTCAGTTGGCCTGCACACCGAGAGCCCTGCCTGGCCTGCAGGCCAGGGGAAGTGGGCACTGGATTTCCCTCTTGTGGGTTTGGTACCCACTGTGGCCCGCTCGGGCATCTTTGTCCCATGGGCTCTGGACTCAGCAGTGAAGACATTGAGCAGATGTCATCCGTGTTAAGGCTCTGAGGGTGAAGTCACACTGAGCCAGCCCAGGAGAGAACCGGCCGTTCCGTGTGCGGTTCCTTTGTGCCAAGTCCTTAGCAAGGAGCTCTGACCCCTGGCATGTCTCCGGTCTCTGTGACGGCCTGCCAGACCCGTCACAAAGGAGGGAAAGGAGCAGAGGCAGGCCACAGGCCGCTCACATTTCACAGAGCCCAGAGTTCCCAAGCACTGCCAGTTTCTAGGCCCACATTTCATTAAATCTAATGTGTCACCCGTTTTAAGATGCCCTATTGTTTTGTGAACCACCAAGGAATGAAAAACACCTCCAATTAAGATCATTTTGATTCCAAAGATGAGCACAATAAGCATCTTGGAAGTGGATTGTTATCAGCCATCCTCATAGCACCTTTGGGATTGATTCTGTTGCCCCATTTGCTAGATGGGAAAGCTGAGGCTTGGAGAACGAAGGGATACATGCCTAAGCCCACACAGCCAGGGTGTGCAGAGTGGGGTGTTAAGGCCAAATTCAGACTCTGTTAAGTGACTGATCCCATTGCTGGTGTGCTCTCCTGGGCTCTTACGTGGAATCTCAGAACCATGGAGGCTCAGAGTCATCAGCTCATTTCTTCCGTAGAAGCTGGTGAATGAGAAGGTCGTGTTGAATAAATCTGGCCCCTCTTGGCCCACTTCGTAAGAGTCTGCCTCCTCACCAGTTGCTTGGTTAGTGGTGATCTGCCTTGTTGGCCAAGATGGGTTTCTCAGACCACTGGTTCTGCAAGATACCGCACAGCTTTACTGTCCTATACACTAGGCACCAGCCACAGGTGGCTATTTAAATTCAAATGAGAGTTAAATAAAATTACAAATTCAGTTCCTCAGTCTTACCACATTTCAAGTGCTCAGTAGCCACATCTGGCCTATACTGCAGAGACAGAACGTTTCCATCTTTGCAGAAAGTCCTAGGGGATAACACAGTTCTAGTGTGGAAGGGTGCTGTGGACAAAAGGCTTTGCCCCCCCAGGTAGCCCAGTTGCATTTTAAAGGCTCTGACAAGTCCTGCAGTAAGAGACTGGTTTTACCTGGAGCTTAGCACACCAAATGTACTTGCCCAGAAACCTTTTTAACACCTATACACAGCTCTGCCTTTCCCTAAGCACAGCAAGTGACCTCTCCTCCTGTCCCCAGGCCTCGATGACCCTTGTTGGGTATCTAAATCTCTCTTGTTTTGTCCCCAGATTGCCTCGGGTCCCCAGTGTTTACTCCCATCAAGGCAGACATAAGTGGCAACATCACGGTACGTACTTGGCCCGGCAGCTGCAGCCCTGGTATTGCATCAGGAATCTAAATGCTCTCGTCACTGGTGCCCTGCTCCCCACCACAAGCTCCGCAGGCCAAGGGTCAAGACGGAGACCTGGAAAACGGGCTTGGTCCCCAGCTCACCTGACTTGGGGCTCCTGGCTCTTCGTCCTCCTATGTGGTCATGTCACCCTGTCACAGCGTGACTGGGACCACAGTCTGAGGATCAACCCGAGAAGGAACCTACTGGTTCTTGCATCCACCCCACCAAATGAGAAGTAACTCTGAAGCCCCCGGGTGCATTAGCTGGCCCTTCCCTTCCCCCTTCCTGGGAGCTCCTGGTACTGTCCCCCAGCACTGAGTCTCTCCCCATGTGGATCCACGTAGGGCTCGGCCTCGAGGGCTTGGCTGCACTGCATTATCTCATGTCTTCAACGCAGCCGCGCTTTGAAGCTGGTTCTGTTGTCATCCACATTTTACACATGAGGAAGCTGAAATTCAGAGAGGTTGAAGGACTCCCCTGAAGTCACACAACACAGACGTGGCAGAGGTGGGGTTCAGACCCAAACTGCCTGGCTCCACTCAGGAGCCTTGTTCCTGGATGTTTTTGAACCCTAAGAGCCTATTTCCACTTGTCCACAAAAGCAAAACTTCAGATACTTGGTTTTTGAGGTCCTATTATGAGTGGTTGGAGAACTTGGACTCGAGCTAGCCTGTGTGGGAACCTGCTCTCACCAGTACCAGCGGTGTCACCTTGGGCATGTCCCTGCCCCCCTCTGAGCCTCAGTTTCCTCATCTGCAAATTGGGATAATGAGAGAGCAACATCCAGGTTGCCATGAGCATCCAATAAAGGCAGCGCCTGCGAAGCACTTTGCATGTCCCGGCTCCATAAATGTGAACATGGTAGTTATGTTACGACAAGCCCTACCGCCTTTCCTGGGGTTCCTGGTGGGAAGGAGACGGAGGCACAGGCGGGGTGCCCCACCCAGTGTGCAGGCTGGCCGTCTGTGGACCGCCTTTCCAAGGGGAAAACCCCGTGTGCTCCATTTCAGAAAATCAAAGCTGTGTATGACACCGACCCGGCCAAGTTCCGAACCCTGCAGAATATCCTGGAGGTAGAGAAGGAAATGTATGGAGCAGAGTGGCCCAAAGTGGGGGCCACACTGGCGCTGATGTGGCTGAAAAGGTGATGGGCTTGGGTGGCAGGGTGTGGGTGGCTGTTGGGCCTGGGGGTCTGCACTGCAGAGAACGGACCTCCATTCCTGCCACTGCCCTACTGTGTCTGCTCTGGTGGGGAAGGAAGGTCACTTTCATTTCTTTCACATCGCCACTCCTTCTTGTGGGGTGCTAGTTAGTGCCTGAGAAAAAGCACTCCAGGGGCCGAGGACTGCCTGGTGGGGACGCTTCCTTCTTCCGGTCCCATCAGAGGCATAGGAAGCTAGCATACACTCTGGGTATTGTGCCAAGCTCTTTGTAAGCCTGATCGCTTTTCACGTGCTGTGAGTAGTGTGGTGTTATCCCCATCTCACAGAGGAGACCGACTCATAGGCCCAGGTTTCAGGGGCAGGGCTGAGACCGAGTGGCCGAGCACAGTTGTACAGGTTGCGCACTGCACAGGGATGTCCTGTCTAAGGCTGGTCACATCATATCATGCACATGGTAGATTTGTATATTTTGACAAAAATAGCATCTCGAGGAGAAGGAACTCTAATTTGCACAAATTCGTCCTGTGGGCTGGGGGCAGGGTACCCTGATACGGGATTTGAACCCGGATGATCTTACCTCAGAGTTGATACTGCTTGTAACCATTATACCTGTTGTCTTCATAGCAAACATGTGAAGCCACATGCAATTGTTCCCATCTTACAGATGAGGCCATCGAGGCTCAGAGAGGCCAGGCACCTTGTTTTCTTAGCTCATGCTGCTCTTAACCAGCTACAGAATGCTCCATTAGTTGTGCAAACACCACAGCCCCCAGCAGCTATGAAGCTGGGGACCCATTTTCTGCGTCACAGATGTCCCAATTCCTCCCTGTCTCTGTTCTCCTCCCCTGAAGCTAGGCCCTCCCTCCCCCTAAACATGCACTTTGGTAAAACGGAACAGGGAAGGTCTTCTCCCTAGAGAGTGTGGCCGTTTGGGCATTGGGGTAGGTGGCCTGTAATTGACCCCCTTATGGCATGTTTTAGGAATTGCCCCACCGAGCTACCGACCTTTGTCTGTTCACATCCCAGCCTTTGACTGAGCCTTTCGGGCAGTACCTCAGTGTTCTCCTTTGTGAAATGGGCAGATCGTGCTGAGCTGAGGTTCATGGGTCTGAGGAGAGCAGATGAGATGATTTGGATTAAAGGACTCGCACTGATCCGAATTTCAATTTGGTCATCCTGCCATGCCCCACCCATTCTGGCTCTCAAAGCATCAGCCCTGGAGGAAGGGCTCAAGTGGCCTTGGAGGATATAGACAGTGGCTCAGGGCAGGGGTAGAAGTGGGGAGCCTGGGCCCGGGGCAGGCTCGTCAGTGTGCCCAGTGTGTCTGTGGTCTGCGGTCCATGAGCCCTTTTAGTGCCAGCACTGTGGCTTCAGTCCTCAAGCACCGATGGCTGCCGGCCACGTGCTGGTTTGTGGGAGAGCACGTGGACACAGAAATGTACAAGGAAGGCCCAGACCCTGTCCTTGTAGACCTTACAGCCCAGCAGGGACTGTGGTCAGGGGCAGGGACCGTGGTCAGGGGCCGGCACCAGGCCTGGTGTGGACAAGGTGCTGCGTGGAGCCCATGGTCACATTGCGTGGAAGTCGGGTGGAAAGATAACAGCTGTGGAATAATCATCTCTTTTTGTGTGTACATATTCCTGGCCCACAGTAGGTGTTTCATTCAGAGTCGTCAGGGTCTGTCGTGTGCAGGGGGTGCTGGCTGGTCCACAGGCGGAGCGGGCAGTGTCCTAAAGCCGCCTGTCTCCTTTCTGGGTTGCAGAGGCCTCCGCTTCATCCAGGTCTTCCTCCAGAGCATCTGTGATGGGGAGCGGGACGAGAGCCACCCCAACCACATCCGCGTCAATGCCACCAAGGCCTACGAGATGGCTCTCAAGAAGTACCACGGCTGGATCGTGCAGAAGATCTTCCAGGTGAGACCCGTTTTGTCCCCAGGCCAGGAGAATCACTAGCGTGTGGGGTCCACTCCCCGCCCTGCCACTCCTTAGCTGTAGCCCCGTGGAGGCTGTGTCTGCCCCCCTGGGCTCTGGAAGGGCTCCCCTGTCCATGTGGAGGGAGGCTGGTGCACTGAGGAGCCCTCTCACTCACCTGTGCTTGCCCAGCCCCACCTGTGGCCATGGCGGGTGTTCTCCTCCATTCTCCATGGTGATCTGTTGTGCCTCATCCTGGGAGGCCGGATTGGGGGGCCATGGGAGAAACCCCAGCAGAGGCCCTGAGGACCTCAGGTTGATGGTGGGATGGCCTGACTGGCCTCTCAGATGCGGCTTAGATCCTCACCCTGAGTAGGGAGCGGAAGAAGGGCCCCTGTGCCCGTGCGGGGGCGTCTGCTGAAAGGACACTGACCCAGAGGGCTCTTGGTGGCTTGTATTGGGGTGACATTGGCCAGGGCTCCTGGAAACAGGCTTCAGCACTGGCCTCGTTACCTGAGGGCCCCTAGGGTTGCCAGGCTGAGGCCCACGTGAGAGAAGTCACGAGGCCCTCAGGGTGCCCTGTGCACCGTTGCTGGCTGCCTGCCTCTCCCAGCCTCCCCCTCGCGCCCAGCCGTCATCGCAGCTACCCTCCCTGCGGCAGCTCCCACCACCTGCCCATCCTCACGCTTTCCCGCACGGCACAGGTCGTGGGCAGGAAGAGCCAGTCACCAGGTGGGAAATATGGCCACTTCTGGACCATCCACCCTGGCAGGGCAGGGGCAGGGCCAGGGCCCGTCCCGGGTGGGCATCACAAAAGCCCTGCCCTCCCGGGAATGCGTTGCCCCTGTGAAGGCCTCTCAACCACCACCTCAGTAGGAGGAGTATGTCCTGTGTCCCTGGCCCAGGGCCGGCTGCCCTGAGTGTAACCTTCACCGGTGCACCATGAGGTGGGTACTATCCTTACCCTCATTTCACAGATGAGGAAACTGATGCACAGAGAGATTAAGTACCTTTCTCAAAGTCACACAGGAAGTAGGTGGGGACTGGGATTCTACAACCCTGAACCTTAGTACCCTTATCTTTCAAATGGGTGTAAAAATAAGCCTGCCTCCTAGGACCGCTGTGAAGATTAAACGAGTTAATCTATATCCAGGGTGTGGCACATGCTTTACACTCAGTATATCAAAACTATTTACTATTTCCATTCTTAATGACAGTATTATTACCTGTAATTTTCTCACCCTGTCAAACTCGTAGCCTTTCTATCCAGTTGCATCTTTTTCTTTCTGGCTCTGAAATTCTTTGAATTTCTAATTCTCTGGTCTTTTCAAGTGTCAGGGAGAGCCTGAAACTTAGGGAAGTGTTGCCCCCTGAAGGACCAAAGAGGCCACAGCACAGATTAACAGCTTTTTGCCCTGCTCAGAAAGTGGGTTTTCCAAAGAAGCCATTCACTTTCTCCAGAGCAGGGAACCTAGAGGGAAGAAACTCATCCATGTTGAGCACCTACTGTGTGCCTGGCAGTGTGCTGAGCACCTACTGTGTGCTTGGTGCTATACTGAGCACTTTGCACGATCTCCTTAATTCTCACAAAAGCCACCCTATTAAATGGGTGCCATGATCATCCCCATTTTGCAGATGAGGACGCTGAAGCTCAGAGAGGCTAAGTAACTTGCTCAGCGCTCACAGCTAGTCAGTGGTCCAAGCTGCAATTGGAACCCAGGTTTATGTGTCCCCAAAGCTGGTGTCCACCGTGCTGTCCCTCACGGCGGTAGAAGGGAACACACGTTGCCCTTTGCCTTATCCTTTCCTTTCCAATGCCATGAAGAGCGCAGACCCCTGTCTGGCACGGACCTCGGGGGAAGTCCCCTCCCAGAGCCCCACCGTGCCTGGCAGGGTAGTTCGGGCCCCTACTAACACCGCCACCTCCCCTGTCGCCCTCTCAAGGCAGCACTGTACGCGGCCCCCTATAAGTCTGACTTCCTGAAAGCGCTCTCCAAGGGCCAGAACGTGACAGAGGAGGAGTGCCTGGAGAAGATCCGCCTCTTCCTGGTCAACTACACGGCCACCATCGATGTCATCTACGAGATGTACACCAAGATGAACGCCGACCTCAACTACAAGGTGTAGGTGTGCCCAGTGGCGGGCACACTCGGGCCACCCGCCCCCTGACATGCGGTCACTCGCAGAAACAGACAAACCTGAATCACTGTGAATCAAGCTGGCGGGCTGCCCCTGGCCTGCCTGCGACCCCCAGTGCGTCCCAGAGTCCGTCCCAGAGCAGGGGACGGGTCTGGTTTTTTTAAAGTCATTTTTCGGGTCTTTCCACACGGAGCAATAAATAATGGGCCTACTTCTGAATCACCTTGGAATTTCACAACAGCACAGACTGACTTTATACCTTCATTTCAGTGTGGTAAAAATCAATTGACGTTGCTAATAAATCAAGTCCTACGATTTTTTTTGGTTTTTGTTCTTTTCCCCCCACGCGGAGCATGACTCTAGGGGAGCCATGTTATACACCTCACTTTAAAAATAAACACATGTCTTTCTGAGGATCTGGCTCAAAGATGTTTGGGGTATTTTAAGGACCATGGGGAGTTTGATTTTAAATTATACAGGACCCCTATTGTGGGATTTTTTTTTTTTTAAAAGCAAACTGGTATGTGTTCTCATGTGGTTGCCCAGCCAGCCTGACAGCACTGTCATTACAGACCCTGCTCTTTCTTACTGTCTGTTTCCAGACAACTTTTTTTATAGCTGAAAACAGCCAGCAAGCCTTTGATGACCATGACCAAGGAGACTTGATTTTAAAGCTCCCAGGCACAAATAATTGACCAGAGATGACTGTATTTACGTTCTTCTGAATAATTACTTTCTTCAGGGACAGCTTTTCCAACCTAAGAAACTACCTATCATGTGTTCTCTCAAGAGGGAGACAATGAACCCCTCCAGAGGCCGACACCCAAGGAAACGCCTCGCTGCCTTAACTGTCCTTCCTGGCGCTAAAAAGAGCTGTATTTTTGAAAGTGTTGGGGTGAATACAGGAAACCCCCCCCCAAAGTGTTGATGTGTGTTAAAAACCCACATGGAATAATTGGTGATTTTTATGCAGAAACTAAATAATTCTTAATAAATAAATCTCTATTTTGGAATCATATCTGTGTGCTGTTTTAGTTCTTGAAGTCTTTTTCTTCTTGGATTAGCGGTTACAACTGGGGATCAGCCAAGGACCAGTTTTCCAGCCTTTGTGGGTTTAAAAAAATAGAACTGGTTGCCACATTGAGAAACGGGAAATTTCACATAAAAAATCTTGATTTCTAGCATCTTTTCAAAAATCAGATTGCCTGGCAGGAGCTGAAAGATGACTGCCGCCTTGGCTGGACAGGGTAAGAGGGTGGGTGTATTCTTCACTTTGCCTCAGTCTCTACCAATCCCTGTTGCCTCCCCATGCTTGGGATTCCATGGTTATTTGCACATTTTTATGGGCTGATGCTTTTTCTGATACTAGAGTTAAATGTAGAGGGAATATTCATTTTACTTCATTCCTGCTCCTACAAAGCTGATAGTCTAGTAGGCAAGATGGACCAATAAATCAACAGTGACCATAGAGAGTGGTCTGTGCCCAGTGGGAGCCTGGGGCCATAGCTGAGGGGCCATATCCTGGGATGCGTCCTAGGGAGTCAGGGCTTGCACGGAACCTTGATGGAAGGGGTAGAGGTAGGGAGGGAGCCTGACAGAGGAGAAGGGGAAGGGGACACTTCCAGGAAAAGGGAAAGACCTGGTAGCTTGACCTAGAGCAGGCTGTGTGTGTGATGCTACCAAGGGATTTGAACTTGACCTTGAAAATTATGGAACACCTTCAAGGGTCTTGTGCACAATCTAATCAGATACCCAGTTTGGAAGGCTCCCTCTGGCATGGCCAAGGATTGGACACCTGAACCAGGATTTTACTGTCTCTGATGTCATTATATTTTCTAATTTTGCCAGTAGTAGGAATGCTACTGATCTAAGCCCCAAGTGCTTTTTAGGATTTTTCCCTTCGGGTTTTCTAGAAATATAAAATTCTGCCAACAAATTAAAAGAATTCTGCATCTTCCTTTAAAAAAAGACCTTGTCTTCGTGTCTCCAGCATTAATGAGACTGAGAAGACAATTTCCTTGTGGAAGGTCGGGTTCTTCCCAGGACAGCTTCCTTCTGCGCTGGTACCTGCCAGCCCCCTGGGGGCATGTTGGGTTGCTTTCCTATTTTATCCTTGTCAAAGTGGGGCTGAGTTCTGCCTGCAGCAGGGAGGAACATGTTGAGTGCTGGTTGTATACCAGGCCCTGCACAAGCACTTTACACACTTCATTTCACAATCACCCTGAGATGTGGGCATCAGGAACCCCATTTATCAGAGGAGGAAACTGAATCGTCTGGGGGTGAGGCAAGGGGACTCAGCCAAGGTGACCCAGCCAGGACTGAGGGGCACCGGAGCTTCACATCTGACTCCATATCTCCCCTCAGCCAGGTCCACTTCTGTGCCAGAGGACAGTGAGCCCACCTTCCAGCCAGGACAATCTCATTGTGGGAAGCCACCATATCTGACCCACGTTAACTTGACAGGGCACAGAAACCCAAAGAAGCTCCCAAATTTGACAAGGGTTGACTCATTTATTTCCTCTTTAGCTCACTCAATTAAACCTCACCAAGCAATAGTTCAAATCCATTAAAATATGCAGACAAGGAGCTGAAGCTCACTTTACTGTGAAAAAGCCTGTTTCCTTCTTTATAATGTGTGTGGGGACAGAGCCAGGAGTGCAGTTTCCAGGCTCTCGGCCTCACGTGGAAAGGTGCTGGCTCAGGTAGTAAATGGCCATCAACTGTGACTGGATGGCCATCAGCTGTGGCTAGTTGGCCGTCAGCTGTAACCAGTGAGCCATTGGCCACTAATATAACTGCTGTGGCTACGCTAGCAATGGATGGGGGCTAGCAAGAAGATGGTGGCTGAGCTGGCAAGCGCGGATTGCAGCTAGCAAGTGAGGTTGGTTGGCAGAGAGAGTGGACAGCAGGTTGAGGATAGTGTGGCTCCTGCCTCCTGTGTCTCCAACCCAGCCACCAGTGAGACTATAGTGGTGTGACTCCCCCATCTATGGCTCCGTGGCTGTTCCTTTTTGGCCTCACCATGTCCTGCGTTCTTATGTGGGGAGCGGGACCAGAGACCCCGCAGGCCGCCCTGCACGACAATGTGGGTCTTGCTAATGTCCACCTCACAGGTTGTGAGGCTTAAACATTACTGTTGGTAAAGCAATTGGAAGTTTCTGAAGCATGGAAAGCTGTCTTAGTGCTAAATAAGATTGCACAGATATATTTCTGTGATGTGGGGTGTATGGTGATGTGATCAAGTATTGGAGTCCTGGCTCTGTTACTTAGTAGCTGAGGGGCCTAGGACAAATCACTTCACGTCTCTGAGCCTTAGTTTCGTCATCTGTACAATGAGGATTCTAATTGTTACGAGCAGAGTCCATGAAACTGCCTGGGCAGGCGCTGGGCTGCATAATCATTTAGTGTTGACCCAATAATCATTACTCCAGGCGGGGAGGAGATACGAGAATGGAAGGGGAACATATCCTTGGGTTTGTTGGTTAGTTTGATGAGTTCCCGTGATTCACGTCGCCCCACGTCTGGCTGAGCACTCAACTGCCCTCGCGGCTGCGCGCTGACTGCTTGCAGCTCCCGCAGAGCCCAGTAGGTGGCGCTGTCTGCACTGCGCCGAGCCCGCTACAGCTCGGCTGGTCAGGTCAGTACCTCATCACACCCCAGCCTCCTACCTGCACCCAAGGTATGTGTGTTGGGGGGGTGGGTGGAGATGGGGGCTTTACCCCCTAACATGTTCGGGGTGGTTTCCAAGAGCTAAACGAGGAGCCCTATTTGAACACTGTTGGGAAAGTTTGAAGCCTCTCAAACGAGTGCTCTGGGGTTCTGACTTAAGGCCAGCCTCTGTAAAGGGAGTTCAAAGGTGTGTCCTGTTACTTTTACTATTGCTGCTGCTGCTACCACTACCACCACCACCAGCACGCTGCCATCACTACCACCACCTAACAATTTTTGGGTTCACCTCCAAGTTCTATAAGTTTGTAGCTGTGTGATCAAGTCACCACTCTGAGCCTCAGTTTCCACATCTGTAAAATGGGACAGGACCACCTCTAGCTTGTAGGATTACATAAAATATTGTGTGTAAAATGCCCAACACATAGCAGATGTTCAATAAATGGCTTTTATTAATATTTGTATGTATTATGATGCTACGGCTCCTGCAGGGGCACCCCTGCCCCAAATGCAGTTAAACCATGTTCACTTTCTCCTTCCTTGCTCTTAAAGATATGGCAGGGACCATGTCAGCACATCAACAGGAACACCCCAGAAAAGGTCATGCAATCTGGATGCTATTCCTCACTTTGCCCTGATCTGTGTGACTCTGGGCGAGTCTCTTCTCCGCTTGGAGCCTCAGTTTCCTCATCTATACAATCAAGGGATTGGACAGTTTCAAGCTCCCTCCCAGCTCTGACACTGCAATGGACACCTCTTGTCACCATAACCAGCCCCTGGTTTGTATTCATAATTCCACTGAAATCAACACTTTATCCACAAGCAGCGCCATGCGTCTCTCTTTGTGACATCTAATAGGACCACATATGCAAAACACTTAACAAAGGGCCTGGCACCTACAGGGTGTTTGATAAAGGGCAGCTGTGGTGATGATTAATCCTTAATGACCTCTCGTTCATACCCAGAGAGGATTGTCTGGAAGGTGAGTCATTCACTCCTGTTAGCTGAGTATCTACTCTGTCTGAAGCCCTGGGTTAGGCTCAGGTGGGTCCTGCAGGACCAAGACAGGTCAGATCCCACCTGCCAAGGGGCTCATGGTCCCCTGGAGATGGTTAGATGGGAGAGGGCGAGAGGGCTTCTGAGGAGGTGACATTTGAGCTAAGATCTGAAGGGGAGAAAGCAGGCTATGGAAAGAGACTGGCTACAGCTGGTGCAAAGGCCCTGAGAGGAGAGAAAGCAGCATATTCCAAGGACAGACAGAGGCCAAAGTGGATGGAGCCTGGAGATCAAGGCGGGAGGACAGTGAGCAATGAAACCTAGAGATGCTGAGGCCAGTGGGAGTTCGGTTTTTATGCTAAGAGCAGGGGAAGTCAGAAGCCTCTATAAGTAGAGGGGGACAAAGCCAAATCACAATTTAAAAAGCTGTTAGCTAGGACCCTGCACTCAGAAAAGGGGCTGTCTCCACCCCCTGATCCAACATCTGCCTCTTCCTGTCTGGGAAAATCAAGCCTTCGTTACTTGTGCAAGTCATGGGCCTCTCTCAAGAAAGTGCTCATTGACCCCGCTTACAATTTCACTCACCACTCTAGGGGTCTCCATGGACCCCCAATAGCTTACCCAGGAAGCCCTGAATTACTGGGACCCTGCTGGCACCAAGGCCGAGGAGCCCCCTCCCTCTCTACGCCACAAGTTCAGATGAAGGCTATCTTTGAAGTGCCCATGACCAGCTGTGGGCCGGCCACACCCACAGGCCACTGGGCCTGCTGCCCAGAGAACAGGAATCAGCCAGTGGCTGAGCAGCTGAGCAGCTGTGCCCGTGACAACAGTCATCTGAAGGAGGGAAAGGCTTCCTCTCCACCTGGCCTCAGGTTTCTGCCCCAGGGAGAATTCCAGAAGAGCCTCATTGAAGGTCCCTGGCAGGGCGGGCCTCCAATCTCTGGGACCAAGGCCAGCTATTTGCAGGACGGAGGTAGACAAACCAGCTGATTGTCTCCAGCCTCTTTGTATCCTGTCTCCATGGCTTCTTTGTAAATGTGGGGGGATGTGATTTCGGGGGGCGAGAGCGCTGCTGTCCATTGGAGCAGGATCCCAGAGGAAGATCGTCAGACCCCACGCCCTTCTGGCTGTGTGACCTTAGGCAGGTTCCTTCACCTCCCTGGCTGTGCTTCCTCTCCTGTAGCTGGAAGGAAAGCTTGAGGATAAAGCCCTACACAGCGTCTGGCACTCAGCAAGTGCTGTGTAAATGCATACATGCTAGCCTTGTACTTCCCCCATCCACTTTCCCCAAGTGTTTCCTGTTTCTTCTTCTCCTCATGACTTGAACCCACCTGTGGCACTGACTGGAGAAAGAGCAAAAAGGCCAAGCAGAATTTCTCACCCCCACCACCCCACACTCCTAATCTCATCCAGGTGGGTGTGGGAGGGCTTCCCACATCAGAGGTGAGGGGACGGAGACACATGGAGCGGTGCCAGGTGGCTGCTATAGGGGCTGGAGGGTGCTGTGTGAACTCAGATGGTCCTGAGTTCAGATCCTGACTGTACCACCAGCAGATACCTTGGCCAAAGGGCTTTCACCATGCAGAACCTCAGTTTGCCCATCTGCAAAAGGAGCTGCAAAAGACCCACCCCTCTGAGGGCTGTGGGGAGGAGGGGAGGAGATGGCCAGAGTCTGCAGGAATCCAGCCCCATGTGGTAGTTTTGGCTGAAGCCATAACTTGGAGACCTACTCCAGGCCCCCAGGACCTGGACATCCCCTGTGGGCCTAAGCCAAGCTTTGGAGCTCTGGGGTCACCAGCTGAGCTAAGGGTGTGCTCATGGAAGAGAAGGAAGAGAGCAGAGGCAGAACAGCATGGGGAGGGTGAGAAAAGAAGCTTCTGCCTGGGAGTGTGGGGTAGAGCTGAGCCAGGATGCTTGCTGTCTTCTTGACTCAGTAGTTCTCATCTGTAAAATGGACAGATGAGAAATGGGGACACTACTGCCAACTTCACAAGCTGGGAAGATGTTTCATAGTGTAAGGGAGAATGCGGTGTAAATGGGAGAGCACTCTGGAGGGGATGTTAGCTAGTCTTGGTTGGGGAAGTGCACTGCCCAACCCTCATGAGCACTATTGTTTAATCTTCCCCTCCATGCAAGGTAGGGGCCGGTACTAGCCCCATTTTATAGATGAACGAAGTGAGGCCCAGAGAAGCAGGGTCACCTGCCCAAGGTCACAGAGCTTAGAGATGTGATAGAGCCACACCCACATCCTTCTGACTTCAGAGACCGTGGTTTGTTTGTTTTTGAAATGTTTTGTAACTGCTTTATTGAAATATATATAATTCACATACCATACAATTCACCCATTTAAAGTGTGTAATTCAGTGGTTTTTAGTACATTCATGGAGTTGTGCAACCATTACCACAGTCAATTTTAGAAGATTTTCATCACCCTAAAAAGAAACCCTATACCCTGTAGCTCTCACCCCTCCAAATCTCCCCGTCCCCAGTCTCTGGCAACCACTAATCTGCTGTCTGTCTCTATGGATCTGCCTATTCTGGACATTTCATGTCAGTGGAATCATACAATATGTGGCCTTCAATATCTGGCTTGTTTCACTGAGTATCAAGTTTTTGAGTTTCATCCACATCAGAACACCTATCAGCTCTTCACTCTTTTTATGGCTGAATACTATTCCATTGGATGAATAGACCACACTCTGTTTATCCATTCACCAGTTGAGTTGTTTCATCCTTTGGGCTATTATGAATAACGCTGCTATGAGCATTCATGCACAAGTTTTTGTGTGGTCATCTGTTTTCATTTCTCTTGGCGATATGCCTGGGAGTGGAATTGCTGGGTCACATGGTAACTATGTTTAACATTTTCAGGAGCTGCCAGATTGTTTTCCAAAGCAGCTGTATCGTTTTATATTCCCATCAGCAGTGTAAGAGTGCTCTGATGACCATCTCCACATCCTTGCTAACCCTTGTTATTATCTGTCTTTTAGAGACTATTTTCATATTGACTGTGCTACACTAGAGCATCTGCTGGGCGCTGGGTTCAAATCCTACCAGCTGTGGGATCGCAGGCAAGTGGCCTCTCTGTCTCCTTTTCTAGAAAATATCATAAGAATCTTTCCCTTCTAGGCTGTCAGGAGATGAACTGGGTTGCTGACAGCATCAGGCCTATGCCAGTTGTAAAGAAACATGCACATGCCTTGTTTATAAGACTGGGTGTCTGGGGAGGGGGTGATAAGGGCAGGTAAACCACGTGTAAAGTGCCTGTCAGGCCGACCCATCTGGCTCACCCATCTCTCCCAGTGCCTGGCACTCAGTCTGGCATACAGTAGGTGCTTGCTAAGTGCAGGCCTGAGGCGCTTCATGCAGGGTGTCATGCGGGGTCTCAGCTCCCGCTCCCTGCATAAGAACGCAGGATATGGTGAGGCCAAAAAGGAACACCCACAGAGCCATGGATAGGGGTGTCATACCACTATATTCTCGCTGGTGGCTGGGTTGGAGACACAGGAAGCAGGAGCCACGCGATCTGCAACCCCCCAACCACTTCTCTGCCAACCAACCTCACTTGCTAGCTGCAATGCACGCCTCTCTGCAATCCGCAATCCACACTTGCTAGCTTCGCCACAGCAGTTATATTAGTGGCTAATGGCTCACCAGTGACAGCTGATGGTCAACTAGTCACAGCTGATGACCATGTACTACCCGAGCCAGCACCTTTCCACATGAGGCCAAGAGCCTGGAAACTGCTCTCTGGGACTTTGCCCCCTCAGGTGCTGCCCAGGAACCCTCTTAGCAGGAAGGGTTCCGCTAGATGGGCTGAAGGGCTGGGCTGCCTGCAGCCTCCACAGGATCCTCAGCCTGTGCTAAAAATTGTTCCTTTTCTAAGAGGAAAAATTTTCTTTCAAGAGTCTCTTGTCTTTCCAGGGCAGAGGCTGGAGAGTTTCACCAGTGACAGAAAACAGTAAAATAATGGCAGTCACATCTTAGCAGTGGCCCTTGTTCATATTTAGTGAGAACAGCCACTGATTGTTCGGTGCCATGAGCATCTCACTTTCTCTTCCCACTCACGCCTTCCATGCGAGGTCCACCTTCCTGCTTTCGATCAATCGGTATTTTTTCCAATTTTTTTTTTAAATTAAATTTATTGGGGTGACAATTGTTAGTAAAATTACATAGATTTCAGGTGTACAATTCTGTATTACATCATCTATACATCCCATTGTGTGTTCATCACCCAGAGTCAGTTCTCCTTCCAACACCATATATTCGATCCCCCTTACCCTCATCTCCCACCCCCCACCCCCCTTACCCTCTGGTAACCACTAAACTATTGTCTGTGTCTATGAGTTTCTGTTTCTCATTTGTTTGTCTTGTTCTTTTGTTGTTTTTGGTTTATATACCACATATCAGTGAAATCACATGGTTCTCTGCTTTTTCTGTCTGACTTGTTTCGCTCAGCATTACATTCTCAAGATCCATCCATGTTGTCACAAATGTTCCTATATCTTTTCTTACTGCCGAATAGTATTCCATTGTGTATATATACCACAACTTCTTTATCCATTCATCTATCGAAGGACATTTTGGTTGTTTCCATGTCTTGGCCACCGTAAACAAAGCTGCAGTGAACATTGGAGCACACGTGTCTTTATGGATAAATGTTTTCAGATTTTTTGGGTAGATACCCAGGAGAGGGATTGCTGGGTCATATGGCAATTCTATTCGTAATTCTTTGAGGAACCTCCACACTGCCTTCCATAACGGCTGCACCAGTCTGCATTCCCACCCCAATTTTTTTTATTGTGGTAAAACACACGTAACAAAATCTGCCATCTTAAACCATTTTTAAGTGGACAGTTCGGTGACATTAAATGCATTCACACTCTTGTGCACCCATCAGCACCTAATTTTTCACCTTGTAAAACTGAAACTCTGTACCTAGTAAACAATACCTGTCTATTCCCCTCTCCCTCCAGCTCCATCAACTGGTATTTTTAAAGCACCTACTAAGCACCAGGAAGGAGCTGGTCCTGTAGCAGTAAACAAGACAGACGTGATTCTTGCTTCATGGAAACTGATGCCCATTTTTTCAATGAGAAGACTGAGGTGCTGAGAGGGAGACACTTCCACCTAACCAGTGGCAAGGCAGAGTGTGAACCCAGACATCGGGCACGGAGGCCAAGACCCAGCCTCCTGGCCCAAGATGAGTCACTTCCTCGCACGGGGACCTCAGTTGACCAGACTGTGAGGTAGGGATTGCTGTGTCCACTTTATAGATGGAAAACTGAGGCTTGGATATGATGTGGCGTCTCCAAAAACTGCTCCCTCCATGAGGGGCCGGGGAAGAGAAGCTTTTCCATCTGGGATTCCAGGATCTTAAACAGCTCAGACAGGCTGCTAACTGGCTGGTGGTGAGGAACGCAAACAGAAGAACCCTCATGCCTCCACCTTCCTGACCCCTGATGGAAAGTCCGTCTGCTGGAGGCATTCCTGGCTGGGGGCCGGGCCAGGTTGGGAAGCAGAAGTAATGGGCAGAACTAGTCTGGGGCCCATTTTACAGACAGGCTCTTCTCAAATTAAAGGAAAACAACACGGTGCTTACTCTTCTCCACATTCAGGGGGATGAGGCGTGAGCCCTCAGCCTCAGCGGAGCTAACCCAACTCCCCCCTGAATGAATGAATGAATGAATGAATGAATGAATGAGCAGATACGTGGCTACATTAACGGATGAGCAAGCAGAGCCAGGGTGGTCAAGTCAGGAGCCCGAAATCTCAGGCTTCCCACCAGAGCTCTTTCCAAGAAGCGCCAGCACCTCTATCCAGGGATCACGATGCCCGTTTTCCAGGTAAGGAAACTGAGGCTCTTGGTCAGCTCCCCGCAGAGGCAGCGGATCCCAGCGGAGGAGCGGGCACAGGGGCCGCCAGTCGCCTTCCGCGCTGCACTGGCCGGCGGGCGGCGGGTGGGCGGGGTGCAGGCCCAGGGGCGGCGCGCGGCCTGGAACCTGAGCCGGGGGAGGAGGGACGAGGCGGGCAAGCGGGCGCCCAGCCGGCCGCCGGCATTCAGGAAGCGCTGCGCTCCCGGCCGCCGGCGCCGCGCCATCGCCATCCCGCATCCCGGAGGTGAGTGTGGTCTGGGTCCGCGGGGCAGGGGAGGAGCGGCCCAGCGAGGTCCCCTTGCGCTCCTGGGAACGTCGCAGAGGCTCCAAAGGTTCTCTGGGAGCGCTGGAGGCGCGGGGACCCGCTGGGTGCCCTTGGGCTGGGCACCACTTTCCCTTGGGTTCAGTTTTATCACCTGTGAAATGGGCGTCAGCGTGGGCCCTGTGGTTGCAGGTTCGGGGAAGGGAGGTCCCGGGGCCAGGGACCCAAGCTAAAGAACCACAGGCAGGAGGCTCGGCAGCCCACCTTTGGGGGTCACCCCAATTTGGGGGTGCTTGCAACAGGGAGTTGGGATCCTGAGGTTGGCCCTGGGTCTCTAAGCAAGCTGGAGGGAATTGGGAGTCGAACTTACAAAGTCTACTTTTAGTTACTGAGTCCCAGAGAGATGGCTCTTCCCCGAAGAGGCAGGAAAATCTTTGACCTCCAGCTTTGCTGTGGACTCTCCGGAGGTCCCCAAGGACAGGGAGAGACCTCCCACACTCCCCACTTGCGGGGAGACACCAACTACAGACACGTTGCTTGAGCTACTTACACCATCCATTTTGCAGATGAGGAAACTGAGGCTCAGGTCTGGGATGTAGCCAAGTGGAGTTTCAACCCAGGGCTGTCCAGCTCCAAAGCACTCCCCACCTCGCACCTAGGGGGTGCCCTGCAAGTGATGGGGGAGGGGTGGGCCCATGGCTGTTCTGGCTCCGTGACTACAAGGGCCTTGGGTGGGGGTGGGGGTGGGGGTGTGAACCCCTGAAATTCTAAGCACATGTCATGAGTGAGATTTGGTCTGGGATGCTGAGAATTACTCAAGGATTTCAGTTTTGCCACTTTGGCTCTGGGGCAAGAACAGGCGGGTAATTTGGTGACTGCCTTCAGAGGAAGATGAAGAGGTGGCCCTGTTTAGAGAGGTCAGGTAGAAGGGTCAGGACTGGGTCATCTGTGAGGTTAAAAGTGGGGTCTGTGTGAGCCCAGACCCTGCTCTGCCACCCCACTACTGTGTGACCTTGAGCTAGACCCTTCGCTGTCTGGGACAGGTCATCTGTAAAATGGGGGTAGCATGAGGGTGACCCACCCCCAGGGCTGTCGCAAGGATGGGTGACCTGTGAGGTGCCTTGTGCAGTGCCTGGCACACACGCAGAGCTCAGCATTCACCATTATGGTGTTTGTGTGGTGGTGGTTGCCCCAAACATCTTAATGGAAGGGCATGAAAAACAATAACTGGCCATTTCCATGTTTCTCTAGTTCATTCTGTTTGAATAATGGTGGGAACCAGAAAGACTGGGGACCCCTCTTTCCCACCTTTCTTGGTAAATCAAGGTGGGGACTCCCCAGATGGCAAATGGCACTCATGAGCCAGTCAGGTTCACGTCTGTAAAAACCAGGTGGGGTCATTTTGAAGTGGAATAAGCTGGTGAGAGTAAACCTGGAGTTTGTAGAGCTGAGAAATCGTTCCTTTTGGAGTGTGTGTGATGTGAACAGGAAGGGCAGGGATCAGATAGGCAGGGGCTAGGTCAGACCCAGAAGCCCTAAGAGTCCAGGCTGGGAGGGTCATGCGGGATGTGTGGTCTGGAAAGGTCCGTCTGGCTGCAAAGTGGGGGCCAGGTGGGGAGGCCAGGCTGCAGGCTGGGGACGTCATCTAGGTGAGAGATGGGGATTGGAAAGGGGCATAGAAAGGAGATGTAGGAGGGAGAGAAACACACAAGATTGGCCTCACGGTGCCTGGCACATAGTAGCTGCTCAGTAAATCTCTGTTGCCCTGTTGAGTGACTGAACACATCATTTAGAGAGGGCCTGAGTTCACTGAGCTTCTCATCTGCTCCTGGAAGGGAGGGGGGTGTGTGTGGCCCACATGGAGTTGGCTGCTCTACCCCTCACAAGTCCCTGACCTGCTGTTGGCCTCAGCTTAGTCCCTCCCCCCCCATTTGACTCCAGGAAGGACATTCCAGCCCCCTCCCCAAATCCTAGGGACCCAGGGAACAGCTCCTTTTCTTGTCACACACAGGATCTGGTGAGCCAAGAGAACATTTCATGCCAGCCTGACCTCTGGAATGCTCTGCATCGCTAATTTGGAGTGGAGTTCACCTGTTAAAGATTAATTCAGATCTCTTGAGATGCCTGTGGTCCTGGGCTGCTGCTCTGAACTCTGGGTGCAAGGTTCTGTCTGGCTTTCGCCAACCCTGGGCTGTATTAGTGGTCGTGATGACGGTAGTGAGCCTTAGTGAGCACTTACTATGTGCCAGGCACTGAGCCAAACACTCTTAGCACATTTGGATACAAAACAATGATTGTAACTGTTTTTGAGAGCAAAACTGAGGTCTGAGCAGTGAAGTCGCTTGCCCAGGGTCTCTCAGTTGGGAAGAGGCAGAGCTGGGATTGGAACTCCATTAGTCTAATTTCAAAATCCATGCCCTTTACTTCTAAAGTGGCCTGTCCCTGGAGTCGTGGGGAAGATGCTCTGTAGTATAGAGATAAGAATCTGAACTGCTCAGACAGACCTGCTGCACCTTCACCAGGGAGCTCAGCCTCAGTTTCCTCATCTTTCAAATGGGGCTCTCAGCAGCCGGCTGGCCCAGCCAGGCACATCTCATGTGTACAATAAATTATATTTCATACACCCTCACCTCCCCCACCCCCTCAGCTCCCACTTTGCAAGGACAGTCAAGGCACATGGACGGGGTTTCCCCACCCTGTCCCCTGGACTTTTCCAGGGTGTGTTTTCCTCTGGCTCATCCCTAGGGCACCCGCTGAGAGCCCCTCTGCCAGGCAGGCGAGCGGAAAGTAGCAGGGGCAAAGCTAGACTTGTATTTGGACAAAGGCTGATGCCTTTTCAGCCATGAAATATTTACAGGCAGCAACTGAGTGCCAGGAGCCATCAACGTTTCCTACTTTCATGATTTAATGTGTGAAAACCATGGCTGGCTGGGGTCGGGCTAGCTGGTTCAAATGCCAGCTCCCAGGGCCTCAGTTTCCTCGTCTGTAAAATGGGGCTATGGTAGTGCCTGCTTCGTGGGCTGGTTGTGGACTGTCTCCAGCACATCACTCTTTAGTTTATAACCAATGTCTAGTGCCCAATGTTCACTTCAGTGGTGTCATAACCTCACCCCCGCTGGAGGTGGGCAGGGGCGGGAAGGCTGACTCTCATTTTACAGCTGAGAAAACAGACTCCGATGACAATCAATTAACGCATGGTTGTCCCACTCACTGGTTCATGGCAGAGCTGGACCTAGAAGCCAGATCTGAGTGACTCCGGTCCCGTTGGGTCCCTGAAAAGCCCAGTGGCCAGCTTAGCTTCCTTCTTGGAAAGCCACCTTGGACTCACCCCTCTTGGAGTCTGACCCACCTCTGTTCACATTTCAGCTCTGTTACTCACTGCTGTGTTACATCAGGAAGTAGGTTAACCTCTCTGTTCCTGGGTCTGCCATCTGGGGTTTGCTGGAAGTCAGAACTCTACCAGCGTGAGGGGGATCCAGGCACTGCCGGGAAAGCCCCTGCATTGGGTGCTCTTGGGTCCCGAGAGCTGGCACCCTGGCTGGCAGAAATGAGGAAGGGAGACCAGGCTCTCATTTTCACTGTGATTTCCACTTCCTTTCCATCTCAGCCCCTTCCTGAGCATCAGCTACCCCTTTCTGCCCCGAGCCCTGGTCACTGCTGGCTGTGTGACCCCCAAGGAGGTCACCCCACTCCACCTCTCTGAGCAGGTTTTCTCATCAGTGAGGGTGGGTCACAGAGACCATGCCAGGGGCATAGAAGGCGCTCCATAAATGCTTGCAAGTCTGCTCCAGATGTGATCAGGGAATAGGAAAGTCCACAGGAGGTGGGGCAGGAGAAGGGGGTGACAGGCAGGCCATTGACCAAATGGGAATACTCTTATTTTTCTTCAGTGGTGAGTAACGGCTGCCCTTCCCTGCTGCCCGCCCTGCCTGCCCCCCACACAAAGGGCTGCTCAGTCTCACCAGGAGCCTGTTTTTACTGAGGGTGGAGTGGCCTGGGTTCCACCCAGCTGACCAGGAGGGCTGACCACCTTCTGGGACAGCTCCGTGTGTGTGTGTCGGCAGGGGGGGAGGAATTAGTCCAACATACACCCTGGATGGACCCCACAGGCTCAGGGGAGATCCCAGTGGGCCAACTGACCTCAGGTGGGGACCTATCAACCTGATTCACTCCTGCCTTTCTGTGGCACAGAGGAGGGGTTCAGGCATACCTGTAGACAGAGTGAATAAATGAAAGACGAAGGAAGGAATGAGTGATTGAACAGACAGATCAAGGCAGGGCATCAGAAGAAACCACCTGCTCAGATTCAGGCTCTGGCTCTGAGACTGAGTGAGCTTGGGCAAGTGTCCTGGCCTCTCTGAGCCTCACTTTCTTTATCTGCAAAATGGACTCTTGATAGCTGTTGCCCTCTCAGGGGAGTGCTGGGTCTCATAATAGGTGCTCAGTAAATTATCTGTTAGAGAATGGGAGGGAGGAAGTTAGCTAGTTCGTTGTGTAGAGGTTCAGCTTTGGAGATCTGTCTGCCCTAGGGAGAATGACTAAGCTTATCTTGAATTGTTTCATTTGTATCCATGAGTTCATTCGTTCATTCATTGATTCATTGACTGGGTATATCTTGAGCCGCTACTCTGTGCCAAGCCTTGTTCTAGGCATTGGGGACTCATTGGTGACCGAAACAGAAGAGGGCCCTGCCCTCCTGGAGCTTGCATCCATGTTCCCATTATTCCACCCTCAGTTTGTTTGGGCTGCACTTTATGAGGCCCAAACAAACTGAATGTGGAATAATGGGAACATGGATGCAAACTCCAGGAGGGCAGGGCCCTCTTCTGTTTCAGACCAATGAGTCCCCAGTAACAATAACCAAGCAACCCAGCGGTGGGTGCTATAATTCATTCCATTTTAGAAACAAAGAGACTGGCTCAGAGAGGTGAAGTGATCTGCCTGGGGTCACACAGCTACTAAGTGGCAAAGCCAAGATTCAAACTCCAAGTCTGTGTGGCTGTAGCATCTCAGCTCCTCACCACTGTGCCAGCTTTCCCGTGAGTTCCAAGGGGCATGGCATTTTAGAAGGGAGACCCCAAAGGGATGAACTCAAATGGGTTTAAAAGCAGATGCTTGGAATGCTAGCCACATTCCCTTCCTGCTGAGCAGTCACCTCTGCTGGGTCTCTTGGTCTCAGCCTCAGTTTGCTCATCTGTGAAATGGGATAACAGTAATGCCTACCTCAGATGGGAGGTACATGTGTAAGTGCTTGGAGCCTGGTAGGTATTGGATAAATGTCAGTTCCCACCTCCATTCCCCCGGATTCAGTCTATTCATCTGGGAATGGAGATAATAGTATCTAATTTCTAGAGTTATTATTTGGATTAAGACAGATAAAAGGTGCTGTGTGAAATGTACCAAGGATGGCAGGCACTGCTGATGGTGGAACTTCAGGCACTGGCCTTAGCCCTAATTCTAGGCAGTTAACCATAGACAGCAGCCTGTTGTTGGCGTAGGCTGGTGGTGAAGCAGGCTGGGACGGAAGGAGGACCTCAAACTGGTTTTCTGCTGCCTCGGGCTCCCTTCCTCGGCTCCCGCCTGCCGGATGCATTCATTCCACGGTGTCTGCTCTTTCCTCTGACGTGCTCACCTTGGGGTTTTGCACGTGGGAATGAGGTGGAGGGGTATATGAATGGGTGGGTGGGTGTTCTGTGCCCTCTGGGCCTCAGCCTCCCAGCTGGGAAATGGGCCAGTGCCTGTCCTGACAGCCTCCTAGAGGTGGCAAGAGATGGAAATGAGGAAGTGAGAAAACCCTTTCTCCTAGCAGTCACGAGCCCGGCGTTGGAGCCGGGAAGTCTGGGCCCCAGCACGCTGTGCCCTGCCCTCTCTGGGCCCCGTCTCCCAAGCTGTAAATTGAGGGAATGTTAACAATCAAATAGCAGCCGTCATTTGTGGCTGGGACTGTCCTCCAGGAGAGGGGATAGGCCAGGGAAAAGGGACTCCTGAGGTTCCGAGGCCTCCCTCCTCCTGGGCTGGAGCTGAGTAGCATCCACTCCCAGCGGGACTGACTGAGTCTGAGAGGGTGGACTCCCGGGGCTGTGCTCTGACGGGAGGGGGGAGGCAGGGAAGAAGCAGCTGGAGCCTCCTGGGGCAGGGACAGCATGTGCTTGAGCCCCTGCTGTGTGCCAGACCCTTTACGTGTGTTTAATCCTCATGATGTTCCCATGTGTCTCTGAGGAAACTGAGGCTCAGGGAGGGGAAGCCCCTTGCCCAAGGACACTGAGGCGGGAAGGGTTATGGGGACTAATTCTCATACCATACAACTCACCCTTTCAAAGTGTTCAATTCAGTGGTTTTTTAGTGTATTCAGCGTTGTACAGATATCATCTCTATCTAGTTCCAGAACATTTTCATCGCCCCGGAAAGGAACCTCGTACCCCTTATCAGTCATTACCCCCCACTCCCCTCTCCACACAGCCCCTGGCAACCACACATCTGCTTTCTGTCTCTGGATTTGCCTGTGCTGGACATTTCATGTCAATGGAATCCTGTCATATGTGGCCTTAGGGTTGCATGGTGCACATGTACCCGTAAACCACTGAGCCACACTGCCTCCCGGTGGCTCCCACCCTGGGGCTTGGCCACGCGTGGGTACCCATGGAAGCTTGGGAGGGGGCAGTATTTGTGTGCATTGTCAGAAGCCCTCCAACCAGGGGCCTGCAGAATGACCGAGTCTGTGCTGTGGCCACACTGGCCTTGCCCTCTGTGGGCCCAGTGAGTCACCCCAACCCTGCCCTGTCTAGGCGGTGTGAGTTTGAGGGGGGCACCCTCCTGGGTAAGGGGACCTGACAGGACACTGGGGCTCTGTCTACCCTGGACAGGCGGCCACTGTGCAGCAAACAGGAAATAGGCTAGGCTGAGATCTGCTAGGTAAATACAGGCTGGCCTGGGAAGGTGCCCGGCATGGCATGATGCCCCCTGCTGCTGCGGCTGGTCAGGGAACCTGGCAGGCAGGAGGTTTCATTTGGCCAAAGGGCTGAGCTCCCAGCCGGCTGCTTCCAGCGGCGGCTGCTCCAAGGTGGTGGCCGGATCCCAGTCTCTGGGCCCAGCCACTCCACCCTCCCTGGTCCTCAGTCGGTTTGTTCACCCATCGTCTAATAATAATAATATAATGATAACGATGACACTAATAAGAGCCATTCTTTGCTGAGTACATGCGCTCTGCCAGCCACTGGGCTCAGTGTGTCACACACTATCTCATTTAACCCTCACAACAGTCCCCTGCGGTGGGTGCTGGGATCATCTGCATTTACAGGTGAGGAAACCGAGGCACGGGAAGGCCAGGTGACTTCCCCAGGGTCACATAGCTTGTGAGTTGGCAGTCAGTGTGCCTCCAGGGCCATGGTACCCACCACCTACCCTGTTCCACTTCCTCCACCCCCTCCTTCCACCCTTCCCTTCTTGAGTCCCCTGGTCCTTGTAAAGTATCCACGTAAGACACAGGTCCTGGGGCCACACGGGTCCGAATCCTGCTCACCCCTCTCAGGAGCTGGGCACACTGGACGAGTGACTCGACCTCTCTGAGCCTCAGTTTCCTCCCCTGGAAGGTGGGGGCGTTGGACAGGCCTGGTGTTTTCTCTCCAGCACCAGCAGATCTCAGGGTCCTGTCCTCCTAGTCCCTTCCCCAGCCACCCCATCTCTCCCAAACTGACCTGGAATGCCAGGCATTCACAATCACATTGTTTCGTTGTTTCCGGTATCGGTAGGTCCACAGGGTGGAGGGGAAGGAGGAAGGAGGAAGTGTACTGGGTCTGTCTGAGAGCCCCAGACCTTCTCCCCCCCACCCCCGTCTGCCTGCCCCCTCCCAACCCACTCACCTGTCTTCCTTCCTGAACCTTTTTTCTCACCTTGCGTCAGGCCACACCATCCCTCAATGCCCCCTGCACTTTCTCACCCCCACACTTTGACCTGCTGTCTCCTCTGCCCTCCTGTCTACTTCTTGTTGTCAAGCCCCAGCCCATCACCCCTCCTCCTTGCAGCCTCTCCCTGTCCCCATCAGGATGAGTGTCACTTGTCCCCGCCTGTACCCTGGACTGTCAGAGGCCCCTGGTCTTAGAGTGTAAGAAAGCAACTGTTTTTTTTAATGTCCCTTTCTGCCTCGGCACAGTGCTAAATGCTGGGGGGACAGCAGACCCAAAATGGACCTTACCTCGTGGAACTAAACTTCTAGAGGAGAAGAGAAAAGATAAATAAAAGAATGATAAAAATGTGAATCATGGAAGAAACTGCTCTAAAGGGAGACACATGTTGCTCTGAGAGTGAACAACTGGGAGGTCAGGAAGGCTTTTCACAGGGAGCGTTGGTTAAAATGAGACCCAAAGAGGGGCGGCCGGATGGCTCCGTTGGTTAGAGTGCGAGTGCTGAACAACAGGGTTGTCGGTTCGATTCCCACATGGGCCAGTGAGCTGCGCCCTCCACAACTGGTAGATTGAAGACAAAGAGCTGTCGCTGAGCTGCCAGAGGGGCAGCTGGATGGCTCAGTGGGTTAGAGCGTGAGCTCTCAACAACAAGGTTGCTAATTCTATTCCCGCATAAGATGGTGGGCTGTGCCCCCTGCAACTAAAGATTGAAAATGGCAACTGGACTTGGAGCTGAGCTGCACCTTCCACAACTAGATTGAAGGACCACTACTTGGAACTGATGGGCCCTGGAGAAACACACTATTCCCCAATATTCCCCAATAAAATTAAAAAAAAAAAATCCTCAACCTGGTAGGGTTTATCCATATAAAAAAAAAAAAAAATGAGACCTGAAGAAAGGGAGCCAGCCAGTGGAGGAAGGAGCCAGGTAGGCCCGGAGTGGGGAAAAGCCATCTGCCTTCCTAGACTTTTGTGAACTTCCACTCTTTATGTTCCCCTTGGGTGCCTTGCAAACAGGTGGCACTCAACAGATGCCTGTTGGAGTGAATTAATCCCAGGAGGGAGGGAACAAGGAAAAACCAGCTCCCTGGAATTCTTCCTCCCGGGGTGGAACAGCCCCCACAGGCCCAAACTTGTCCCCAGATTTAAGCAGCTTTCCTTGCTCATGTGATCAGGAGGATGGGATTTGACAAGTGTGTGCCAGGGTTTCCATGAGATCAGGCAAAGCTGCAGGGGTGGGTGGGTGGGTACTGGTGAGGTCAGGGTGGGCCCTTCCACCCTGCACAGTCGGGGGCGGGCCAGGGGGGTGGAGCCGGAGATTCCCTCATCCCCAGTTGAATCCAGGATTCTCAGAGAGAAGGCAGCTGTCATTCACTTCGTCATGCAATTTGCTGTTTACTGAAGGCTTCCTTTGTGCGAGGTGCTTGACTCAATTTGTAGACTTCTCACAATAACCCCATTAAGATCCCCACCGGTAGGTGAGCAAAGTGAGGCTCAGAGAAGCTGAGTAACTTGCTCAAGCTCGCCCAGCTAATGAGCGAAGGGCCTGGGAGTCCACCTCCTGATCTGTCTGACGTCAACACGCTCCCTCTTTCCATGCCCCACCAGCTCCTGCCAGGTGAGGAGTGGATTTGGCTGCCCCGACTGAGTCCCCAGGGGCCATCAGAACATAATGTGTGACCTCCCAGATGGCCCTGTTCTTAGAGAGCGCGGAGCCTGTCAGGGCAGAGAGGAATGCTTGGGGACTCTGGCTCAGCCCTGTGTCTCCTCACCTTACTTGGGAACCCCTGCACCTCTTAACTCAGCCTCTCCCGAGCCCTCTGGTCTCCGCAGCTTTCAACACCCTCAGATATGACTGCTTCTTGCTTTGTCTGGCTGTTGACTCTGTTTCCCCACCAGAAGGTCCGCCCCAGGAGGGCAGGGGTTTTTCTGTCTTGCTCCCATCTGGATCCCCAGTACCTGGCACACAGTAGTTGCTCAATAAATTCTTGTTGGATAAATGAATAGATGAATGGTTTCTAATCTTG
The DNA here is from genome assembly GCF_036562045.2 of Rhinolophus sinicus. NCBI lineage: Eukaryota > Metazoa > Chordata > Mammalia > Chiroptera > Rhinolophidae > Rhinolophus > Rhinolophus sinicus. Next base: position 25,903,386 of record NC_133765.1, on the reverse strand, counting down.
CTCCTTGGGCCCTGAGATTCAGATCCTCCCTTCCGTCCATCCTGCCACAACTACCATCTGTGCGTGGACTACAGTCTAGCGTATGTGTATATTCAAACACAAGGTTTGGACACCTAAAACAAAAACATTTGAAATCCACTGCTTTAAATGCATGCAGTGGTGACACAGCGTGTGTGGGGGTGTCAACACTCATGTAAACGTCCCTGATGGAGCCCCTGATGCTCGCCTGGTGCCACGAAGAAGCATACAGGACGCTCACAGGCCGAGGAGAAGCCCCAGGACTCTGCCTCTCCCCCAGCTGTCTCCCCCCTTCCCTCCTAAGTCTGGCAAGTGTTCGGAATGTGTAATTACAGCCTCCAGGGCAAATTAGAACAGGGAGGAACTCTTTCCCCGACCACAGAGAGCAGGGCAGTGTGTGGGGAGGGAATTGCCACCGTGCAGTGTGTGTGTGTGTGTGTGTGTGTGTGTGTGTGTGTGTACACGTGTGCACTGGTGTATACACATGCGTGGGTGGTGTGGTGTGGAAGGAATCCAGGGTTAGGATCCAGAGGCCATTTGCTCCTGGGTGGCCTCTCAGAGCCTCAGTTTCCTCAGCTATTCAACGAGAGCAGCAGCCCAGCTTTGCTCACCAGACTCGGGGATTAACTGAGGGCATGGCTGGGAATTTGGTGAATTTTAACGTGGTCATGAACGCCAGGCTGTAGTACTACCTATATGTGCATAGGAAGGGGGGTGAGGGGGGCATAGGGTGCTGATGGTGAAGAAGGCATTTTTCAAGGGCTTAATAAGTACCCAAGAGACACCTGACCTGCCTTATGTCCTAGCAGTTCTACAGGATGGATGCTGTTATTGCAACCCTCCTTTTAGGTAGGGAAACTGAGGCTCTGAGAGATTCGCATGGGCTGGTAGTAATTATCCTTACCTCCCAGGGCTGTTGTGCAGCTTGAACAAGATACCGTGAGGGCTCAGCATGGCGCCTGCCACTCAGGCTGTGTCCCCAGTCAACGGAGGGTACGGGCAGCCCAGGCTCTGCAGCCAGCTGCCCAGATTTGAATCCTGGCTCTGTTGCTAACCTGCTGTGTGGCCTCAGGCAAGGCACTTACCCTGTCTGAGCCTCCATTTCCTCCTCTGTAAAATGGGAATGGTAGCAGTGCCGACCCGCAGGGCAGGTTTTCCAGCCTCAGCACTATTGACCTTTGGGCTGGATCATTCCTTGTGATGGGGCCTGTCCTTGCATGGTAGGCTGTTTGACAACATTCCTGGCCTTGGCCCACGAGATGCCAGTAGCCCTCTCTCCCCTGCACAGTGTGACAACCAAGCATGTCCCCCGACACTGCCCAGTGTTCCTGGGGAGCAGAATGGCCCCCACTGGGAACCGCTGGTCTAGGGTTGCAGTGGGGATTGGGCGAGAGCACAGTGTGAAGCACGTAGGCTGGTGTCGGACACAGAGTGAGACCAACATAATCCTGATGCTGATGGATGTGCATTTCATAATTATTATTTCCTCATAATTAAAATGCCCATAATGATCACCGTGTGCCTTGCCCAAGGCTATGAACCATGAGTAAGTGGCTGGGAGGCTAGCTGACTTCAGACCCACAGTAGTGGAGCCCCCCAGAAACCCTGGGTGCTATTTGGGTTGGAATTCCTTAGGGTGCAGGCCCTCCTGGCTGCTTCCTCTGGCCTTGGGAGCTCCCTGAGCTGGGGAGTGTCCATTAAGCCCCGCCCCAGTGGGGGAAGGGGCGACTTGGGAAGGGGTGCTGTAATTAGGAGGGTGTTGACAGCAGAGTCATGTGCCCAGTGCCTCCTCTCCCTCTCACCCTGGCATCCCCAATGAGGCAGACAGGGCTGTGTCCAGGGGAGTCTAATTCCCCCCTCAATGCCTGTACCTCCAACAGATACCCCTCCCTGCCTCAACATGCCCCTCATTCCTGCAGAACAAAGCCCAAACTCATGCCGCAGCTACTAGGGGCCGAGGATCCAGGTCTCCCTCTCCCATCTGGCAGGTGGATGGGAGCTACTGTCTTCTGTGGTCCTACTAGGTACCAGCACTGAGTGGGTGCTTCAAATTCCTGAAGTCACTGGTATCTCCCAAGAACTCTAGCAGGAGATGTGGTCACCCCAGTTTTACAGGTAGGGAAACCAAGGCCCAGAGAGAGGAAGTGATTTGCCCAAGATCACACAGCTGCTAGTTACCATGGCCAGGAAAGAACCATGTATATCTGATTTCAGAACCTGTGCTCCTAACCTTTCCTTCTTCCTTTGATTAGAATCACTGACAGCTCACAATTTAATCCCAAGGTCAGCAATGGACGTGCCTGATCTCATTTAATTCTTCCCGCAAACCTATGAAAAAGCTACTACAATTGTACCCACTTCACAGATGAGGAAACTGAGGCTCAGGTAGCTAAATAATAGGTAAATGGCAGAGCTGGGGTTAGAACCCAGGCCGGAATGACTGTAAAATCCAGGCTCCCCTTCCACACTGGTGCCAAGTAGGACTAGTTCCTGGACAGAGCAATGAAATGTGTGTGCCCTGCTGAGCCCACCAAGAGAGGCCTCTGGCAGTGCCCCCATCCCCTCTGGCCCAAGCGTTCCCTCCTGGCAGCCACAGAACAAACAAAGTGGGAACCTGTCTTTATTTGTTCCTCTGCTAATGTGTCGGGCAGGAGGCAGACATAGAAAAGAGTGCTTCTCAGACATCTGCCTACAGCCCGGGTGGCATGGGGAGTTCCAGGCAACTCGCCCTCGGTGCCCAGCCCCACCTGCCCAGCAGCCTGCTGCAGAGGGCAGGGGGCTACCAGCCAGCCAGCCGGGTCTTGCCCCTCCCTGCCCTTGTTCCGGGCTGAACGTTGGGACTGGAACCAGAGAGACCTGTGTTCAAGTCCAGCTCTTCTCCCTCTAAACCGTGACTGTCTTTCCTGAAGCTCCCGTTTCCTCATCTGAGACATGGAAACAAATAGTACCTTAGTCGTAAGGTCGTTTGTCTTGTAGCACCCTTGTAGGTATTGGGTATGCAGGAGTGAACAAGACAAAAGCAGCCTAAGAAATTAACTAATCCTGTGAACAAGTGGTCAGGGAGGGCTTCCCAGAGGAAGGGACAGTTGAGTTGGGAACCCAGGAGGGTAGGAGTTAACCAGGCAAAGGGAGGGATTGGCACTTGGCACTGGAAGCAGAGTTCGTGGCTGGGGGAAGTCAACTACAGTCTTGGAGCATTGCTTCCCTAGTCTGGAAAATGGGGGTCATAGGAATGGTGCTAGGTGAGGAAATTGAGGACTTCTGGGTTCACTACTGAGGGACACAGGATTCACAGGATTTTTGTAGCACCTACTGTGCCTGAGGCATGCAGTTAATGGTTATATTTTATGATAGTAGGTGCTGACTGTCAGGCCCTGTGCTTTGACGGCCCCACTTTACAGGTGAGAAAACCGAGGCTGTGGAATGTTGACTTGCCCATCAATCACACGGTTGCTCAGTGTGGAGCCTGGCTTTGAACCCTGCTTTGTGGAGCTCCGAAGCTGGTTAGGTTGGTCAGGAGTCAGCTTCAGGCTCCAGGTTTGGGGTCCCAGTGTGATTCGGAGGCCCTTCCTCCTCCAGCAAATGCCCAGGGTAGCTGGACCCGCGACTGACTCACGTTTCCAGGGCCCTGAAAGAGGCTCCTGTTGCAGCTCCTGCCTGGGGCTGGCGGCCAACCACATCTGGGAGTGGCTACCCCACACCCCTGTCATTACAACGGTGGCTTTGAAGCAGCTGGCTGCAGTGCTGTTTGCCCACGTGGGAGGGGGCTTCCTGGAGCCCCCACCACTGGCCGGGCTCTGCCTGACTCTCCTGCTGTTCCGTTGCAGGCCAAGCAGTGCAGACAAATCGGGGTCAGCATGGCGGATCCCAGCGAAGGCCCCCACACTGGACCTGGGGAGGTGGCCGAGCCCCCCGGGGATGAGAATGGCACACCTGGTGGGGAGGCCTTCCCCCTCTCTTCGTTGGCCAACTTGTTTGAGGGGGAGGATGGCACCCCCTCACCCTCACCAGCCGATGCTGGTCGCCCCTCTGGCCCAGGCGATGGGCGACCAAATCTGCGCATGAAGTTCCAGGGTGCCTTCCGCAAGGGGGTACCCAACCCCATTGACCTGCTGGAGTCCACCCTGTACGAGTCATCGGTGGTGCCTGGGCCCAAGAAGGCACCCATGGACTCACTCTTTGACTATGGCACCTATCGTCACCACCCTAGTGACAACAAGCGGTGGAGGAAGAAGGTCATGGAGTGAGTATTCCTGGCTGTCTGGCCAATGGTCTCCCCCTCTGTATTGAATTTGTCTACCCATCCATCCATCCACCCATTCATCCATCCATCCACCCATCCACCCACCCATCCACCCATCCACCCACCCATCCACCCATCCACCCATCCACCCACCCACCCACCCACCCATCTACCCATCCACCCTCCCACCCACCCACCCATCCACCCACCCACCCACCCATCCACCCATCCACCCACCCACCCACCCACCCACCCATCCACCCATCCACCCACCCATGCACTCATCCACCCACCCACCCATCCACCCATCCACCCACCCATCCACCCATCCATCCATCCATCCACCCACCTACCTTCTCCTGCTGGCACACTTCCCAGCTGCCCCTCCTGGGTCTTCTGCAAGTATCACCTTCATTCCTGGGCATCTCGTGGCTCTCCTGGGGCTTGGGGAGAGTTCAAAGCTCCAAAGCATTCACGCTTTCTCTCCTATGGAGACCCGGCTGAAAGAAGAGAAGGAGAGTGGAGATCAGTCCCTGGGTGTAGTAACAGCACATGGCCATCTCAAGGATGCGTTAGACAGGGAGCTTCCAATCCCCTAGATCACCTTGTGTGGACCCCATCCTCCCGCAAGTGGGTTCTGCTGAGCTGACTCCTGCAGCCTGGACTCCAGACTCAAAGACATTTCCCCAGCATCTTCCTGTGGTTTGTGTGGCACTCTGCAAACACAGGCTCCTAGGGTTCTGTTTCCAGCATGACCCTGGTGTTTGCCACCTGCACACCCCCTGCTTTATGAGACTGAGCCCTCCTTCCTGATCCTGTAGGGGGTCCAGGGACTTCCCCAAGCTTTTGGCAATTTAGGGGAGGGAGTGGGGCTTACAGTCTGATCGTCACCTCTGCTCCCAGCCTCTGCTCCTGCTGAACTAGTTCAGTTTGTGATCCTTTCTAGGTCCGGACACTGCTGTCGCTAATGTACTCTGAATTGACCCAGACTTAGAAACCAGCCCCTTTCCTCAACTCTTGCCTTCATCAGCTGCTCATCTATTCATCCAGCGACTCATCTTTCCACCTGTCCATCCATTTATTTGTCCAATCCATCCATCCATCCGTCCGTCTGTCCGTCCATCCATCCATCCATCATTATTCAAATATTTACCCATCTATCCGTCTGTCATCTATCCAGCCTTTCACCCACGGGAACCCCTAAACACCCCCATCAGGCCTCTGTGTGTATCTGGAGGATTGTCTTGAAGTCTAGAGATGTCCTGTTGTTACCTGGTCCTCCTTTGTCCTCCTTGCTGGTCCCAGACTCCTCTATGCCCTTGGATGAAGCCCATTCACCTTCTCAGCCCTTGCTTGCTCAACAGTTGTCCCCTTTATTTATTCACTGAGTCACTGACTCAGTGAATATTTTTCCAGCACCCACCATGTGCCAGGCAGTGGGGTTGGTTGGCCCTGGGGCTCCAGGGGTGAGCCAGACCAGATATGGCCCTACTCAGGTGGCACCTTCCATTTGGAGGGTGAGACAGGCAATAAGCAAGGAAGTAAACATGTGACTATACAGTTCAAGTTGGAGGAGGTGCTGAGATGGGAGAGGGGAGCTGATTCAGGAAAGGTAGTCCAGGAGGGCTTCTTGGAGGAGCTAACATTTAAATCCAAAGCCGAGGGATGTGAAGGGGCAGCCACACAGAGGAGCAAAGTGTTCTAGGTGGAGGAAAGGAACAGGGCCTCATACTCACCCACACGGTACTAAATGATCTGCACGACCTCTGCTCCAGGTGGCAACAAGCCCAAGGCAGCAAAATGCTCCAGTGTCCCCATCCCTCCAAGGTCCTGTTGGAAGTTGGTGGGCTCCATGTCTCCCCTTCCCTTCCCTCAGACCCCTCCTTCAAGGCCCCAGACAGTCAGGGCTAAGGGCTTTGGAAGGGTGGTGGAGGAACTGAGGTGTGGGTGAGCAGCTGAGGTCCTCAGAAACCCCAAAGGCCACCTTAGTGAGGTCTGAGGCAATGGTGTTCTTTTCATTTCATTTTTTCTGGCGCAAAGATCAAATTTCAGGAGCAGGTCATTTAAATGTAGGCTCCACAGGTGCCCTCATTAGGGGTTGTATCAGTCGTTGTGCCCCCATCAGCAAGAGAGCACTTCTTTCCCCTTCCCTGCGCACCACCGGAGGGCTCTCTCGGCCCCTGTGGCCCCTGCCCATTCCCCCACAGCCTGCCCTGGCCTCGGTCTCCCCTTCCCCTCCGGTCTGCCTCCTCTCTGTCACGGCACACTCTCTGCTCCTGTCCTCGCCTTGTCTCCCAGTCTCTGCCTGTCTTTCTTACTGCAGCTCTGTATGTGCCAGGCACACAGTAGGCGCTAAATAATAACAGTAATACCAGCTGACATTTATTGAGTGCTGCCTGTGTGGTGGGCCTTGGCGTAGGCACCTCTGTGCATGGCTCCTTTTGTCTCAAATGTTTTTTGAAGGAATAAGTTAATGAGTGAATGGTTGAATAAATGAGTGAGTTGCTTTGACTTCGAGTCTGGTGTTCCTCCTTTATTTTCTCACTGTCTTTGTCTCCTTCAGTCTGTCTGGCTTAGTAAGTATTCAATAAATCACAAAGGGAAGGGTGAATGGATGGATGGAAGGATGGATGGATGGATGGAAGGATGGATGGATGGATAGATAGGCTTGTGTGTTTCTGTCTGTGTCTACCTAGCACCGAGTAGGTATTAGGTAGAGTGTGATGGAGAAAACGTTCCTTTGTGTCTCCAGCTGTCTCTCCCTCTCAGTCTGGCCCCGCCCTAGAGCTCCGGCTGCCCCTCCTCCATTGCTAAGGGTCTCAGGGATGGTGGGGTGGGCAGGGGATGAGCCCTCCCAACACCCTGCCTTCCCCCTCCAGGAAGCAGCCACAGAGCCCTAAAGCTCCCGCACCCCAGCCGCCCCCCGTCCTCAAAGTCTTCAACCGGCCCATCCTCTTTGACATCGTGTCCAGGGGCTCCACCGCTGACCTGGAGGGGCTGCTCCCCTTCTTGCTGACCCACAAGAAGCGCCTGACTGACGAGGAGTTCCGGGGTGAGCCACCCAGGCAGGGATAGTGGGTAGACCAGCCGGGGAGGGGGGAGCGGCCTAGCATTGGGGACCCCAATGCTAGGGAGTCTGGTCCTGTGTGTCCATTACTATATTACTTAACTTCTCTGGGCCTTTGTTACCTTTATTCATTCATTTATTCAGCCTTTATTTATGAAAAGGTCAGTGTAGTACCACGTTTCCCTGAAAATAAGAACGGGTCTTATATGAAGTTTTTGCTCCAAAAGACACATTAGGGCTTATGTTCAGGGGATGTCATCCTGAAAAATCATGCTAGGGCTTATTTTCCAGTTAGGTCTTATTTGGGGGGAAACATGGTAGGTAAGCAGATTTTACCCACCTCAGTTTAAATTCCACCCCTTAAGGGATGTGTGGCCTTTCTGAGTCTGTTTCCTCATCTGTAAACTGGGGACTAATAATAGCATGTACTGGCCTCTGAGAAGAGAGAATTCCACAGTGCTGAGCACAAAGTAGCTAGAGTCCCAGGAGCCATACTCTGGGGGGAGCTGGGGGGGGGGGATGCAGGCATTGGGGCCAGGGTTCCTGCTTCTGCATCTAGGCTCTGCCCCATCCTGCCCAGCTTTTGGGCTCCCCTCCCTTAGGCTGAATCCCCAGTCACCACAGCCCTGGGACTCCCCCAACTTGGAGAGCTCGGCCTCCAGCCTTGTCCAGGCTCCAGACACCCACCTCAAGGCACGAGCTCCCTCCACTGCCCCAGGCCTTCCCTGTAAATCCAGGAAGTTGGCCTGTGAGCCCCTCAGCCCAAGCCAGCCACCTACTATGTGCCAGGTACCAGGTGAGCCATAACTAACTGGCCAAACGACACCACAGATCAATATAAAATGTCAAGAATTGTGTCCCCTGCTCCAAAGGAGGGTGTATCTCTGGAAGCCCGGCTGTGGTCTACCTTCGCGGCTCTCTCAGGGCTGTCGAAGCTTCGAGGAGGTCAGGAGGGGCCGTTTTTCGAGGCTCAAGGTACTTGAAATAAATTAAGTGCCAAAATCTGTGACCGAATCTGTGGTATGTTTTGCACATATACCTTTATCAACCCGATTCTCTGAGCACCAAAACAATACAATGCAGTATCATCAATGCCGTCAGAAAATTTTAAAAAATTTTAATTTGTAAATGACCGTATTTATAAAAAAACAATCATTCGTGGTGCCCCGCCAGAGGACGTCACCTCGTTTGGGGCACACACTTAGCATTGTGGGAGGATGGGGCTCCTACCTGCCCTCAGAGGGTCTCAGAGTCAGTGTGAATAATCTCCTTGTATGTAACCCCTGGCCAAACGGCCCCTCCTCGCTTCCCAAGTTCGTTAGGCAAAAGTGGGGAGCCTTGGGGCAGAGCGAACCCCTGTGAAATGGACCGTGCAGCCTGTGCCTTCAGTGGACAAAGGAGCACCATGTAGGGCTTGCCAAGGCTCCTGGCTTCTGAGTTCCGGACGGAGTGGGGGACCCTTAGCCTAGGCTGGGAACCCCCAGGCAAGTGTGTGTCTGTGCATGAGTGTGGGCGGGAGACTCTAAGTAGGTTTGGGGGTGTCCTTGAAGTTGTAGAGAATGTGTAGAGGGGGATTTACCATGAGGCCTGTTAAGGAAGTTTCAGGGCCCCTCACTTTCGTTCTCTGGCTTCTAACGCCCTGGACCTATTTTTGAATTAATAATTGTGTTTGTTTTCATAAACAAGACCCCCACATTGTGTAAGCCTCAGGCCCCACAAAACCTAGATCTAGCCTGGATTTCTAGCCAGAGGCCCAAGAGCTCATCTGTGACACTCGCTCACCCCCTACTAAAGTTTGACCACGCCCCTACTTCAGCCGCCCCGCCCTCTCCTGTGGGCAGAGACACTTTGCCACCTGGTGGTTGAATCATGCAACTGCATGTCCCCATTTTTGGGAAGATGCTGTTTTTGGCATCTCATCCCAGGACCTAGGCTGGCAGCCTCCCACCCCGCTATAGCCTGGGTCTGGGGTTGTGGAATCCCAAATCCAAGGTCTAGTTCCATGCCCACATAAACCACTTTGGGTTACCTGTGGTTTAGAAATTCCTGTGGTACCCAACTTACTCCTTCATTGAATGTTATTAACTCAACAAATGGTTATTGGGCACCTACTATGTGTCAGGTGCTGCGTGCAGGCCATGGGGTGAGTGAAGTAGACATGACCCTGTCTTTAAGTTGCTCACAGTCTCCTGGGTGAGACTGACATTGAAAGAAATGCACAGTTGCAAACTGTAATGTGTATCAACAAGAGGTTTTATTGGTCAATTTGACCTAGCCAGAAAAATCTGGGAGAACTTCCTAGAGGAGGTGACACTTGAGTCTGAATGAGTTGCAGTTAACCAGGTGAAAAGAGGAAGAAGAACCAGGCAGAGGGTGAAGAAGCAGCATATGCAAAGGCCCTGTGGCTCACTGTGATCAGAGTTGTACTTGTGGTGACCACTCCAGCTGCAATGCAGACTGAAGGAAGACTAGAGAGATGGGGGGAAACCAGGCAGATGCCTTGGGCACGCGGGAGAACCAGTGGCTGGGCCATGATGGTGTCAGTGGAAAAGGAGAGTGGAGGAGGGATTGGAGACATAGGAGGTAAAATCAATAGGACACGCTGGGGGTGGAGTGGATATGGGGGAGAAGGGTGGACAAGGGATATGGGGGAGAAGAGTGATGCAAAGGTTTTTGACTGGCTGGGGACACCATCCTCGGAGGAGGGGACATAAGCAGGCTGGGAGTGGGTTTTGGGAGGGAATGATGATGTCAGCATGAAGAGTTGCGAGTTGCCTGACAATTAGAAAATAAGTAGAAAACAGACTGAGGCCACTTTGAGGTTCGAGCTGAGTGTGGGTGTGTCTGGACAAAATCCCCAGGGCTTTGGCCAGCATTGGGGCAGCTCCTCTCCCACCTACATAGGTGGGGAACTGGAATCTGTTATTCATTCAAGAAATAGTTGCCTGGTGTTGGCGCTGGCTGGGCACCATGGGTGCAGCAGGAAACAGCCAAGAATGAGGCTTGTCCAAGTGCCCACATTCCTGGGGCGCTGGGACTGGAAGTCAGGTGTCCACGGGTCTTTTGGGCTCTCCCCACTGATTCCCAGCATCTCGGGCGGGGTTCCTGAAGCATCTCCTGTGGAATAGTAGCAGCAGCAGTAGTATTTATTGACGACTCCTATCTGCCTGCACTGGGCTCATCAACAAACATCTGTTAGCGCGTTTGTGGCCTCAATTTAGCTAGAAAGGACACTGATGCACAGAAAAGCCTGCACAGAAATTGGGAGCAAAGCCAGATTTGAACCCCAAGGTGCCTGGCTCCAGAGCGGACCCCTCAATCCACACCTGCAGTTTCCGCTTCCGCTCCCATTCCTGCATTGGGCCATTCCCGAGGCCCCCCGCATGATTTTTGCCCCATGCTTGATTCACAGGGGTTTTCTTTTTCATTATTCATTGTTTTAAGGTATAAATCAACTCATATAGCCATAAAAATTAATACAAGGGAAAGAAAATTGCAAAGGGACATTAACAAACATTAGTGGCAAGTGTTAAGGACCCATTAGTAGCAGAGACTGACTTTATGAGCGAGATTTGATGATGGGATGAAACCTTGCTCATGGCGGGACTTCAGTGTGATTATTGCTGCATCTGTGGAACCTCCAAAGTCCTCTCCCGCCCCTCCAAAGGGAATTCACGACCAGAGTGGCAAGCAGTCCGTACTTTGGGGAACACCGCACCCCCTCTGCTCCCCTCTAGGGGCACTAGTGTAAATGCTTCATGGGAAAAGCACCTGTGTTCAAATAGGTGGTCAGAGGCTGCCTGCTGTATCAGCCTTAGAGGGTCCCAGTCCTCATTAGCATATTAAAGGCTCTGAGAAGTCCTGTAGTAAAGAAATATGGTTGACTTTGTTTAACCCAGCATTCCCCACACTTATTTGATTTTTAAAATTCCCTCCAAATCTGCTTTGGTAAATACCCATCTCTGTATAGGCTGCGGCTTCCGACATTTTAAAGAACTTCGGCCCCTTTGAGTTTATTTGACCCCACCCTCCACTCCCCCCACCCCCACACCCCGCGCAGCTCCACAGGGAGCAGGTAAGGCTCAGAGAGGAGGGCTTGCCGGAGTCCGGAACTCTGGCTCCCTGCCCAGTGCCCTGTCCTGGGCTACAGGCTGAGCAGCCTTCATCCTGTCCGTCCGTCCCCCGCAGAGCCGTCCACAGGGAAGACCTGCCTGCCCAAGGCGCTGCTGAACTTGAGCAACGGTCGGAACGACACCATCCCGGTGCTCCTGGACATCGCCGAGCGCACCGGCAACATGCGCGAGTTCATCAACTCGCCCTTCCGGGACATCTACTACCGAGGTGGGGCCCGGCCCCGGCAGGTTGGGAGTGATGTCGGGGGTGTGGGTGGGGGTGGGGCACCTCACTCGCTTGTCGGACCTCCCAGAGCTCTGGTCTGGGCCCCAAGTGCCAACATGTACCTAGAAACCGATTGTTGAATGAATGAAGAAACAAATGAAGGGAACAGTAACTACCGCTTCCTCTGCTGATACTCTGCATTTCAAAAGCAAAGGTGCCAAGATGCTGAGATGCACTGAGCCTAGTGATCCGTGAACTTGAAATTCTGAGCCTAAGATGCTGTGGTTCCGGATACACTAAGGCTCTATGATAATAGTTCTGTGAGCCAACAGGGCTAAGAGGCAAAGGTGTCATGAGTCCCAGCTCCTGGGTCTCAATTCTGAGATTCTGTGAATCAGACTGGACCTTTCGGATTCCTGAATATGAGGAAAATCTGAATTTTATATCCAGAGTCCAAAATTCTGTGAGACCATGATGCCATTGTTTCCTCCGGGGTTAAAGCCTCTTGTGAGTTTGAAAGGTCCGCACATCTGGGATCCTACAAGTCAGACGGACACCCTTTGAGCCTAAAATTTTGCTTGCATATCTAGGACTTCCTGCATCAGAGATGCCACATCTGGAAATGATTGTCTGAAGGTCCATTGCTGTCCTTAGGTGGAGCCAGCCAAGGCTCTGGTGTGCAGCCCCCCCGGCCCTGATTTGCACACTGCACCCCACTCCCTTCAAGCTGGGTTGGGTCTCTGCTCTGCGGGAGCCCCGGGTAACTGTGCTCCCACCCCCTCCCCAGGTCAGACTGCCCTCCACATCGCCATTGAGCGCCGCTGCAAACATTATGTGGAGCTCCTCGTGGCCCAGGGAGCCGACGTCCATGCTCAGGCCCGGGGGCGCTTCTTCCAACCCAAGGACGAGGGAGGTTACTTCTACTTCGGTGAGGAGGCCCGGTGGGGCGGGGGGGTCCATGGTAGTGTCCACGGCCCTGACCCCTCCCCACATACCTAGGACACAGGCTGTATGTTGGTCTTGGTCATTGAGGTCTTGCCTTTGAGGGGTAGAGCATCATCTCACTTCCCTGAGCCTCAGTTTCCCCATCTGTACAATGGGGATTATGATGGGGTGTCAGGACCCCGCACCTTTTCATGTGCATCCTCGCGTGGCCATGCCCCCAAATAGCCACACGTCATCTCCTCAGCATCACCCACAGAAATGTGCAGGCACCACAGGACACGTTCCTGCCGACTGTTGGTGCTGCGTCCAGCGTCACGGTGTCTGTCCCCCAAGTATCTGCCGGCAGAGCCCCACCCTGGGCCCCTTCACTGACCCCCATCCACCCTGGCCCGCAGGTGAGCTGCCCCTGTCCCTAGCTGCCTGCACCAACCAGCCCCACATCGTCAACTACCTGACGGAGAACCCCCATAAGAAGGCAGACATGCGGCGGCAGGACTCCCGTGGCAACACAGTGCTGCACGCGCTGGTGGCCATCGCGGACAACACTCGCGAGAATACCAAGTTCGTGACCAAGATGTATGACCTCCTGCTGCTCAAGTGTGCCCGCCTCTTCCCCGACAGCAACCTGGAGGCCGTGCTCAACAACGATGGCCTCTCGCCCCTCATGATGGCTGCCAAGACAGGCAAGATTGGGGTGAGTGCTGGGTCCAGGGGCAAGGCCAGCCCTCCCACTCTTGTTCCTCCACACACACACACACACACACACACACACACACACACACACGAGGGGCTACTGCTGGCATTCATTATTATTAATACTCACAACCTACTCTCATCATGCCAAACCCAGTGTTGGGCTCCCTGCTATGGCTCCCTATTGTCCAGCTAAGCTACTCAGCTTCATCCCAGAGCCTCTGTCATTCCACTCCACTGGATGCTTACAGCCCCACTCCCACCTGCCAGGCCAAGCCACTGATAGAAACCCGAGTCCCAGGGCTCCAGCCCGGCAGTACTCCCCTATACCCTAATGCCAGGGTCCTGGCTTAGCCCCTCACCTGCTGGGTGCCCCTGCGCCAGTTCCTTCCCCTCTCTGGGTCTCACAGCATGGGGCCTAGAGCAGGATTTCTCAATCTCGGCACTACTGACATTTGGGGCCGGAGGGTTCTGGGCTGTGGGGCTATGCTGTGCATCTTAGGATGTTGAGCTGCGTCCCTGGCTTCCACCCACTAGATGCCAGTAGTACACTCCACCACTGTGACAGCCAAAAAATGTCTTCAGACATTGCCAAATGACCCCCTGTGGGACTCCATCACCCTGACTGAGAACCAAATCTGAGTGGTCTCGAGTCAGGAGCACCTGGGGCTAGGGCCTGGCTCTGCCATTTTTCAGCATGTGACCTCAGGCATCTCACCTTTTCTCTCTGCACCTCACTTTCCTCATCTGTGAAATGGGCATAATAACAGTGCCCTGTGGTGTAGTGTTGTTCTGACAACTAGATGACGTAATCCACTTAAAGCTCTTGGTACAGAGCCTGGGATGGGTAATAAGTACTCAATAAAAGGTAGGGGTCATTATTAATCTATTTAAAATATGGCAAAAATTGCTACATTTGCAATTTATACCAGAGCCTTGGGGCCGTGGGAAAGGCCTAGGTTTAAATTCTGGCTTTGGCCTACTAAACTTTATGGTCTCAGGCAACTCCCACTCCTCTGTTCCTCAGTTTCCCTGTATGTAAGCCAAAGAGTAGGAGTGGTGGCAGGAAGAACTGGTACGATACGAACAATTATTACTAAAATGAACGTATTAACAAGATTGATTAATTGCTGTTTTAAGTACATAAAGAAGATATTCATTACAATTCAGATTTTTAAGGTGGGCCTGGGTTCAGTCTGGCTTTAGCTGACTGCTTTGTGGCCTCAGGGAACACCATTTCTCTGAGCCTCCGTTTGCTCATCTGTAAACCAAGAAGGCAAGAGAAAGAATTAAACAAGATGATACCAGGAAAGGGCCCGGCACACAGCACATGCTCAGTAAATATTTCCCTCCCCTCTGTCCTGCTCTCTGGGGAGGCACCATTTGATGGGTTGCACGGGGCCCCCTGGGGTCAGAACCCTGGGCCCCCTGACCCTCCCTTTTCTCATGCAGGTCTTTCAGCACATTATCCGACGGGAGGTAACTGATGAGGACACCAGACACCTGTCCCGTAAGTTCAAAGACTGGGCCTACGGGCCGGTGTACTCCTCGCTCTACGACCTCTCCTCCCTGGACACGTGTGGAGAAGAGGCTTCCGTGCTGGAGATACTGGTGTACAACAGCAAGATTGAGGTGGGCACCAGGCCATGGGACAGGGGACAGGGCCCAGGGTAGGAGGGGTGTGACTGAGAGCAGGGAAGGCACCCTGGGGCCAAATGGGGGAGCCCAGCCTCTGTAGACCAAAGCAGTGGGTTTGTGGGCTGAGTACAAAGAAAAAGTATCAACTAAATGCCTAGAACAGCGTCTGACACTGGGGAGAAGCGAAATGAGAGGATTGTAAGGGCTGGGCTTTAAGGTCAGGCTGGACTGGGTCGGGATAACAGCGCTGTAATTTCCATGCTGTGTGACTCAGGACAAAAGACCCAACCTCTCTGAGTCCCAGCTTCCTGTTGTGTAACACCGGGATAAGCATAGTGCATATCCCATTGGAGGACCAAATGAGTTATTTTTAGAACAGCCTGGCACAGAGTAAACATTACATGTCAGCTATTATCATTAGTAGTTGTTATATGAAGTTTTGAAAGCTCTTTTTTCACTTAGCAGTATTTTGCGAACATCGTTCTGCACCATTAAATATTCTTCTGCAATATCATTGCTGTGTGTAAATGTACCACATTCTAATGAATGAGTCCTCTATTCTTGGCTGTTGGGTTTGTTTCTGCATTTAACTATTAGGAATAATACTGCAATAGCATCTTTGTGGCTACATTGTGGCTCAGATCCATGGTTATAAAGAAACAAGTCATTAGAGGGATAGGATGCAGCACAAATGGGGCAGAAAGTACTGGGGCCTGGGTGCAGAAGGTCTCCCTTCCAGCCCCAGCTCTGTCTCCTTTGGACGGATGCTGTCCCTTGCTGGAGCTCACTTCTCTCATCTTTGAAATTAGGGATTGACTTGATTTAGATTGGGGGTGACTGAAAGTGTAACACCTCTGGTGCAAACTCTGATTGATGGGTAGTGTCTGCCTAGGGAACTGTATAGAGAACTATTGTGCAGGCCTCAATTATTGATGTCTGCCCTGGGTTCACAGTTGGAAGATTGTAGTGAGTCAAGTGCTTATCACCCTTAGGCTAAATTTCCCAATCCCGCTTCCTGAATCGAAATTTCTGAGATTGAAGCCCAGGGATTTATATTTTTGGCAAGCTACATAGGTGATTTTGCTACCAGAAGCTGGTACTATCCACAGATTGGAGCTGGGGACCATGGGAATAGCTTTCCACCTCTGGGTTCTACGGTATGAATCTAGAATAGGCTGGAAAGGTAAGTTGACGCAGAATTGGGCAGAGCCCCGAATGCTGAGCCTAGGAGTCTGAATCCCCATCAAGTCCCCTGTGAATCTTCGAGTGTTGCTGAAGAATGGGTGAGGAGGAGAAAGCGCTGTCAGGGCAGAGGGTGTAGGAAGGCATGCTAGAGTCAGCCTGTCCACGGGGAGGGCGGTCCCTGACCATCCTGCTTCCCACAGAACCGCCACGAGATGCTGGCCGTGGAACCCATCAACGAACTTCTGCGTGACAAATGGCGCAAGTTTGGGGCTGTTTCCTTCTACATCAATGTGGTGTCCTATCTGTGTGCTATGGTCATCTTTACTCTTACCGCCTACTACCAGCCGCTGGAGGGCACTGTGAGTGACTGTGACATGGGCAGGAGCTGGGGTACAGCCGGGTTCCCATGGTTCCCCTGTGGGAGAGATTGGAGAAAGCTCCGGAACAGGACGGAGAGGTGAACACCCCCAACACCTGAGGGAAGAGAAGGAGGGAGAAGGCTCCCCGGAATCCAGATATTTGGGGCCTTGGGATACAAATGGATCTGGGTCCAGCTGTTGGGGGGCTGGGTGAGAACCTCCGTGTCTCCCACCCCCAGCCGCCGTACCCTTACCGCACCACAGTGGACTACCTGAGGCTGGCTGGCGAGCTCATCACACTCTTCACTGGGGTCCTGTTCTTTTTCACCAATGTGAGTGCTTGGCCCCCAACGCCACCCACCCTGCCCATCCTCTTCCTCCATGTCTTTTAGCTCTCCTCTCTCTTCTTTCTTCTCTCCTTCCTCCTTTTATTCCCCCCTTCTTTTCTTCCACCTCATTCTCCAACCCTGTGCTCTCCTTCTCTGTCTTTTTCTCCTTTCCCAATAGAAAAGAGTCCGTCGTCTTTTCTCTGTACAACTCCCTGCCTCCCTCTCTTCTCTCCCTTGCTCTTTCTCTCCTCTTCTCCCCTCTGCACTTGTGCTGGCTCCACCCTTCTCACATGCCTCCGTCCTACCTCCAGATCAAAGACTTGTTCATGAAGAAATGTCCTGGAGTGAATTCACTCTTTATCGATGGCTCCTTCCAGCTACTCTAGTAAGTGGAGGTCCCTGGGGTGGCAGCTTCTGGGTGAGGAAGATGGGGTTGGGCTGGGGCATCCTCTAGACTGAAGGGGGCCACTGACTCTATTAAGAATAAATTCACTGAGCCTGGACAGCTATAGCCCAAAGCCAGGACAAAGCCAATCAATGTCAAGTAATAGAATCTTCTGATTAAAGCAAGATTCTGCTTTCTAGAGAGTTAACCATATATACCATGGATAGAAATAATTTAACCTCTTATGCTGGTGATTGATAGCTAGTGTCTGCCTGGAGTGCCATGTTGAGAAGAATCTTGAGGCTGTGTTTAGTGGGAAAGAGTGCTGTGATTGATTAATGATGTCTGTCTAGGGCACAGGATTTGTTACTGCTTGTGTGCTACATTTTTTCCCTTTTCCTTAGCGTTAGAGAACAATGAAATTCACTTAGCCCCAAAATCTCGACTGAACACTACTGAATCTTTCTCTAGCAATTCCAGAGGGCATCACTTTGGGCTCTTGCAGGGCCTCAGGACCATTGCACACAAAGTAATTGTCAATTAATTGAGTGTTCTGGTTAATAGAATGCTGGGGAACCCAGCAAATTCACTTTGCTTATCTCCTGGGGGTCTCGAGGGCATCAGGATGTCCTGGTACCCTGGAGGGCTTGGGGCATGTCTCTCCCTTCAGGGCCTCATTGTCTCCTTTCCCCTCTGGCCCCTCTCGTGGTCTCTGCTGGCTGTAGCTTCATCTACTCCGTGCTGGTGATTGTCTCGGCGGCTCTCTACCTGGCAGGGATTGAGGCCTACCTGGCCGTCATGGTCTTTGCCTTGGTTCTGGGCTGGATGAATGCCCTTTACTTCACTCGTGGGCTGAAGTTGACAGGGACCTATAGCATCATGATCCAGAAGGTATGAAGTGGGGGACCTTCTGGACTATGTGTCCCTGGGGGGAGCCACACACGCCATGTACACGTGTGCAGTCAGTGCCTGTGGACCTGAGGTTGTGGGGCACTGTGGGGGCAGCAGGCAGGGCCTGGCCATCAGGGAGGGACAAGGGTGGAAATGGAAAGAAGATTTGGGAGGGAGGTACTGGGAAGCGAGAAACCATGTGTCTCATCTTTGCCTCCATTACCCTGGTGGGGCCTGTAGATCCTCTTCAAAGACCTGTTCCGCTTCCTGCTGGTGTACTTGCTCTTCATGATCGGCTATGCTTCAGGTGAGTTCTCGGTGCCCAGGTGGGCCTGGCGGGGGTGGCGCAAGGACTAGAATGGCAACCCTGATGTGTGGAGGAAAATAGCCAGCATTTGTTGAGTTCTCACCGTGTGCCAGGCACTGGGCTTTCCCAGCCCTGCCTCATTTA
Organism: Rhinolophus sinicus; assembly: GCF_036562045.2. Taxonomy (NCBI): domain Eukaryota; kingdom Metazoa; phylum Chordata; class Mammalia; order Chiroptera; family Rhinolophidae; genus Rhinolophus; species Rhinolophus sinicus. The sequence goes on along the minus strand of NC_133765.1, from coordinate 25,884,844 downwards.
ATCTGCCCAGCAAAGTTGCAAAGTGAGTACTTTATGATCCCCTTTTACAGATGAGGAAACTGAGGCTTAGAAAGGTTAAATAACTTGCCCAAATTCAAAAGCTAGGAAATGGAGTATTTGCTATTATTGCAAAAGAAGCCACCTAAAACTCAGTGGCTTAAAACAACCATTTATTATTTATTGCTCACAAGTCATCCATCCTGAGCCAAATTGCACTGATCTGGATGGGCTCCTCTGTGTGTGGTCAAGGAGCAGGTTGGCTACCAGCTTACTAGTCTCACTAGGATGGCCTCAGTGGGGGTGACTTTGCTCTCTTCTTTATGGTCACTCGTCCGCCAGCTGGCTAGCCTGGGCTTGGTCATATGATGGTCTGAGGGTTCCCAGAATGTGAGTGGAAGTGTTCAAGGTCACTGCCTGGCACAGCATCACTTCTGCCTTGCTCTATTAGCCAAAGCAAATCTCAAGGCCAGCCTTGGTTCAAAGGGCAGGGAAATAGATTTCACCTGTTGATGGAAGAAGCTTCAAAGCCACACTGAAGGGGTATGGATACAGGGGAGGGTAGATTTTAATAATTAATCTACCAGCCCAGGTCTTTTTTAAAGCTTAATACTGGCTCCCTCCAATGTGCTGCCATGGAGACATGATGTCATGATGCCATGAGACCTCAATGTCACAGGCTGTAGGGGAAGGACCGGAGATGGGGAAACTGACCAAGCCATTGGGCTGGTCCCCAATGGGTAGGTGATCTTCTATCCAGTGCCCAGTAGCGGAAAGGGAGTGACCAACTCAGGCTTCACCAGGCCACGTTCACATCTGAGGAGGTTGGTCTGAGGACCAGCACTGAAGCAGGAGTCTGATGGTGGCGATATTTTAACCCAGATGATTTTGGAGAAGGAGAACTGTAGCCCTAGCTAGGGAGAGAGGGACAGGCCATAGCTGCCCTCTCCCAGGGATAGGACTTGGAAGAACTAGACGTAGTGTCAAGAGTTCCACAACGGTTGTAGTAGGACTCCAGCCCTACTGCAGTCCTAATTATAGAAACTGAGGCAGAAGCTTAGGGGTTAAAGTAGCAACTTAGTGGTCAACTTGGCCCCAGGGCTTTTCCTGCTACAGGACACTAGATCCCTAGTCTGAGATTGACATGACACAAACATGACATGTGCTGCTATTCTCCACTTTTGTGCCCGTGGCAGACATTGCTAATGGATCACAGAACTATTTTTCTGATGAGTCCAGATAAGATCTCAGAATCCTAAATACACATTTCAGCAGCCACTACATGATTGAGTAACATGAGCATATGAGTTGGAACCTGTGTACCATAATCCCAGGCTGAAGGCACTAGGACATGCTATGTCCCACTGACTGAAAGGGCTCCAGCTTCCTTATGCTCCCTGCCCTGGATGGTGTAAGGACAGTTATTGCTGCTAAACTGTGCTAAGAAGGACTCTGAAGCTTCGTCCAGGCTTAGTGGGAAGGGATGAGCACCAAGATCAAAATTTGAGATGTCTGGAGTGGGTGAGGGCCTTGGTGAGCACAACTTCTGGGACAGTCAGGACTAGTACCTGGTGTCAAGTTCCACTCTTCCTCTCTGAGCTGGTATGGGCCCAAAAACAGGAACATGAGAGAGAGTCTTCCCCCTGGAATGCTGGCATTCCAGGCTCCCAAGACCTCTAGGAACTATCCGCTAGATGAGGGCTTCTCAGCCTCAACACTGTTGCTATTTGGGGCCAGATGATTGTCTGGGGGGGGGGGCTGTCTTACACATGGTGGAATGTTTAGCAGTGTCCTTGGCCCCTCCCCGCTAGGTCTCAGTAGCACTCACCTCCAGTTGTGACAACCAAACATGTCTCCAGATGTTGCCAGGTTGAGAGCCGCTGGACTAGATCCTGGGAACCTCTTCCTTGTTAGCAAGAGTTTATGGAAAGAGCAACGGCTTTGGGTTCAGGAGGACCCAGGTGTGGCCCTTGGCTTGGCTTACATGCTGGGTTACCTTGGGCCAGAGCTCTCCCCTCCCCAAGCCTCAGCTTCCCCCTCCATCAAATGGGAATGATTCTCTCCAGCTCTCAGCTTGTGTCTTCACACTCAGCGAATGCCACTGTCACCCCTCCCACAGCCCTGGTGTCCCTCCTGAACCCATGTGCCAACATGAAGGTATGTGACGAGGACCACACCAACTGCACGGTGCCCACATACCCCTCGTGCCGTGACAGCGAGACCTTCAGCACCTTCCTCCTGGACCTCTTCAAGCTGACCATCGGCATGGGCGACCTGGAGATGCTGAGTAGCACCAAGTACCCCGTGGTCTTCATCATCCTGCTGGTGACCTACATCATCCTCACCTTCGTTCTGCTGCTCAATATGCTCATCGCCCTCATGGGAGAGACGGTGGGCCAGGTCTCCAAGGAGAGCAAGCACATCTGGAAACTGCAGGTGAGGCCCCAGGATGCCCACCCTACCCTGCCAACTACCCTTCTTCCCAGATGGGGAGACCTGACCCATTGCACTTCCTCTGCCTTCTGCTCCGGGCCAGCCACCTCCTCTTCTGCCTCTACTTCCCTGTCTGGAAAATGGGCATCAAAGGCTGCTGCCCATTTCCCAGAGCCGCCTGTTGCATTTGCAGTGGCTTCTTGCCTGACCACCAGCAGTGGTCTTAGATTCACCTTGCCGTTCAGCTCACAAGACATGGTCGGCCTCACCCAGCACTACTGAATGAGGTCTGTGGGCACAGGAAATTCTCAGAGAGTATCGACATTGCAGCAGGGGTCCACGCTGAGTCCAGGGGCAGCGTCTAGACTCCACTGCCCCTGAGGATGCTCCGTCATTGAGGAGGAGCCGATGTGGATGTGGGCCCTATTGGCACAGGGGAGCTGCCACTTTGCTTCCCAAAGGTTTCCATGCAATTCTGGAAAGCAGAGGCCCTGGGGGTCACAGCCCGCCTGGGCCACACACAGTTCACAAACCAGAGGTTCATAATAAACAGTGCCATCCCCAGGCCCAGGCATGCAGCACCCACATTTACCTTGACTTGGTGCCTTTCAAGGAAATGGCACAGTGAGGAAAAAAATACCCTCCTCCCAGGTCTGGTCTCAGAGAAACATCTGGGCTTGCTCTTAACCTTAACTATACCACTGATTTCCCCAGGCCTCAGTTTTCCCACTAGGTGTAACTCAGAAGGTGTAAACTGGCAGCCTGTGGAATGCATTTGACCAGCAAAGATTTACTTTTCTTGCACTACCATGTTTTTTAAAAATGTAATGCAAAATTTTTAAGTTAAGAGATTGCATATAAAAATCTGGGTTTCTGGCCTTTCATGAAAAGTTGGAGGCCTGGCAAGGCAGGCCCACACCTCTGCCTGGCAGGGCTTGGGTCGATGGGAGGCAGCTGCCCCCTTTACATGGGGCTGTGCTCCCTGGTTTGCCCAAGTCCCTACCCCTCCCAATAGTAAGTGACAGCGGCTGTGCATAAGCCCCTGGGCTGGGGCTTTCGGGCATCTGATCCTGATTCACTTATTTGTTCTCCTGCCAGGCCCCTGTGGGTATTTGAGTTTATAACCCTGTTTCCAGGGGCAGAAGGAACCAGAAAGCCTAGTTCTCTGCCCACCCCGTCCAATCCCATCATTTCTGCCATTAGGGCAGTAGGCGCCGCTAGCTGGCAGAGCCTCACCAATGGCCTGCGTGCCCCTCCCTCCCTGCAGTGGGCCACCACCATCCTGGACATCGAGCGCTCTTTCCCCGTGTTCCTGAGGAAGGCCTTCCGCTCTGGTGAGATGGTGACGGTGGGCAAGAGCTCGGATGGCACCCCAGACCGCAGGTGGTGCTTCAGGTGAGGCAGGGTGGGCGGGGTAGAACCATTCCGCAAGATTGGGCCCACATTTTCTACCCATTGCAAGATCTCGAGCCACGGAGGCCATGATGGTCCTGGCCACAGTGCAGTTCTACCGGCTGACCTTGGCCAAGTTGCTTTACTTCTCAGCCTCGGTTTCTTCATCTGTGAAATGGGGACTGTGATAGCACCACCCCCTTAGGCCAGCTGGGTGGATTAGATGGGTTAGCACATGAGACATGCTGGGCCAGCCCCTGACACACACTGGGATACCCACATAGCAGCTCTGTCCTTTGCAGAGACTTGGAGGCAGTACTCATTTCAGAGCATCATCCTCTATGATGGAACAGTGGGGTGGCCTTTGGAGCTTTGGCTGAAAGGGGGAAGCCGAGGAATCAGCAGCTTCCAGGGCTTGGGACGTTATGCAGATGTACAGGGAATGCTGGCTTCTTAGGGGAACCCCTGGGTCAATCTTGTCTCTTAAGGTGAATCATTCTTTGTAAAGGGATGGCCGGCATAGGGCGCAGCGTCATTTTTGGAGTCAGGCAAAGTCAGTTTCCGCATCTGTGAAGTGGGGATGATAAGAGCACCCACCTCATAGGCCAGCCAGTCAATCCTGTTCAATTTGAAACCAAAGTTCAAATCCCGACTCTTAATTTATCAGCTTTGTGACTTTGCATGAACAGTTACAAAGCCTCAGTTTCCTCATCTGTAAAATGGGAACAAGGAATGTATCTTCCTCACTGGATCCTGCCATGTAGCAATTGTTCAAGAAATGGAGATTGGATTGAAAAATAACAAAAATGATTTTTAAAAGGAAAAGTTATATTGAGCCAATTTGGGCCCAAGAGGCTGTAATCTATGAGGGTGTCCCAAGAATGAGAGGCGAGAGTATCAAGAAGGAGCTGCCACCCACCTTCAGATGAGTGATTAGCGAAATTTGGTACATCCATACAATGGAATATCATTCAGCCATAAAAAGGAATGAAGTACTTAGACATATTATAACATGGATGAACCTCAAAAACATGCTAAGTGAAAGGCCATGTACTGTATGATTCCACTCACCTGAATTGTCCAGAATAGATAAATTCGTAGAGATGGAAAGCAGAATAGAGGTAACCAGGGTCTGGAGGGAGGGGGAGTGGGGAGTTATTGTTTAATGGGTACAGAATTTCTGTTTGGGGTGAGGAAATGTTTTGGAAATAGATGAAAATATTTTGGAAATAGATAATAGTGATGGTTGCACAACCTTGGAAATATACTGGCGGGTGCCAGAAAAAGTACACATTTTAAGAGATGTTATCTATGTGTTACTTTTTGAAGTTGAATTACGGTAGCAATGTGGAGTATGACGTTCACTCAAAAGATGGCGTTCAATAAATTAAAAAAATAAATTTAAAAAAAAAGATGGCGTTCATCAAATGAATGCTAGCGTCATTCATTGTATTATAATTTTAACACAGTTTTTTCCTTTCTTAAAATGTGTATACATTTTTTGGCACTGAATTGTATACTTAAAAATGGTTAAAATGGCAAATTTGATGTTATATATATTTTAGCAGAATCAAAATACGGAGGAGGGTGTGCTGGGGAGGCTAGAGCAGGGAGGCTGCCTGGGGGTGGGGAAGGGTGCCGTCTCCCTGGGGGCTTCCCCGACCTCTGTCTGTTGTGGCCCCACCAGGGTAGACGAGGTGAACTGGTCTCACTGGAACCAGAACTTGGGCATCATTAACGAGGACCCAGGCAAGAACGAGAGCTACCAGTATTACGGCTTCTCACACACTGTGGGCCGCCTCCGGAGGGGTGAGTGGAAGGACTGGGGGGGTGTTAGGGGAGGGAAGACTCAGGGGTGCAGAGGGGAAGCCCTGGGCCAACCTCATCACTAATTGGTTTGAGCAATCCCATCCCCTTTTTGGGACTCAGTGTTCACATCTGTGGAATGGGAGGGTCGGATGGGCTGACCGCTGAGTTTCCTTTGCTGCTTGTCAATGCCTGGGGTACCTCACTTCCACTACACTAAGTGCATGAGACTCATTGGGGAGGTCATGGGGAGGACATGGGCACTCAGGCATTCTGACCTGGCTTGAATTCTGGTTCTCCCATTTACTCCTGTGTGCTCCTGGGAAGGCACCTTGACCTCTCTGAGCCTCGGTTTCCACCTCTGTAAATAGGGATAATATGTCCCCCTTTAGCTCACTATGGTGTGGCCGGTGTACAGTAGGTGCTCAATATATGCATGTGCCCTCTCCGCCAACCCTTACTTCCGTCATGCTCACTATAGATCGCTGGTCCTCGGTGGTGCCACGCGTGGTGGAGCTGAACAAAAACTCGAGCCCAGATGAGGTGGTGGTGCCTCTGGACAACATGGGAAACCCCAGCTGTGATGGCCACCAGCAGAGCTACCCCCCGAAATGGAGGACTGATGATGCCCCCCTCTAGCGGCTGTGGGCAGGGGCAGGGTCTCCAGCCTGCAGCCCAACCCCATCCCCTCCACCTGCCCATTTCTAGTCCACCTGCATTTCAGTGGTGCCTCTTGGGGGAGCCTCCACATGCTCCTTTGACCCCCAGAGGTGAGGGCCAGGCGGAGATGCCAGGGTGGCCCCAGGACCCTCTGGTCCCCAGGCTCCTGCCCCTAGCTCTGCCTCCCCACCTGGGCAAGGGGTTCCTGACTGCCTGTCTCACTCCCATGGAGTCACATAAGCCAACACCAGGACCCCTCAGCCCACAGGGGCTCACCCCTGCCTCTCCATTATTTATTTGCCCTGCTCTCAGGAAAGCGGCGTGACCCCCACCACCAATGGAACCTGCCAGAGGCCTCAGGAGCCCATTCCAGGCGCGCTGCCTGCCAAGCCCCCAGCCCCACCCTGTGCCCTGGGCTGCATTCCACAGTGTGGTGGCTTTGCTGAGGGCCAGGTCCTCGGGTCGGGTCACATCCTCTGTACGTTCTGTAGAGGGTCTGGGGTTTGTTGGTGCTCAATAAATGTTCATTCACTGATGGTGGAGATGGTGGTGATGTTGGTTGGGGGAGTGGGCACAGGCATGGGATGACAGCAGGAAGATGGGAGAGCTAAGCAATGCCTATGGTGGGGGCACGGAGATGAAAACGAGGGCGGTTGTAATGGCCAAGGTGCTGGTTAGAGTGATGGTTCAAGGACTGGACTGGAGGAGGTGGTGGCCTGAGGGACGGGGGTGCTTGGAGTGGTGAGGGGAAGGTAGAGATGATGGAATGGTGGGAGAGAGTAATACTGGTGGAGGTAACAGTAATGTAGGTGGGGAGAGTAATGCTGGTGGGGGAGAGTAATGCTGGTGGGGAGAGTAATGCTGGTGGGGAGAGTAATGCTGGTGGGGAGAGTAATGCTGGTGGGGAGAGTAATGGTGTGGGGAGAGTAATGCTGGTGGGGGAGAGTAATGGTGGGGGAGAGTAATGCTGGTGGGGAGAGTAATGCTGGTGGGGGAGAGTAATGCTGGTGGGGAGAGTAATGCTGGTGGGGAGAGTAATCCTGGTGGGGGAGAGTAATGCTGGTGGGGGGAGAGTAATGCTGGTGGGGGAGAGTAATGCTGGTGGGGGAGAGTAATGCTCACCAGAGGATACTGGTGCTGGTCGGGGGGTCATGATGTACCAGTGCCGGGGGTGGGGGGGTGGGGGTGGAAAGCTGCTGGGTATGGAGATGGGTGAGCCATCAAGTGTCTTTTTTTATGCAGAAGGATACTTTTCCCTGAGTCCCCCAACTGACCTCCCCTCTTGTGTTATTGGCCATATCGTGTCACATGTCCCATGCTCCAGCCAATCAGCAGGCAGGAAGCAGAAGCTGGCCTAAAGAAGTAGAGGGCAATATGGAGGAAGGTAGTTTCCTCAGCCAGGTCAGGGCTCTGTGGGAAAGGAGGGTGGGGAAATTATGTAGGCAGCCAGTAGCATCTGTTTCAGGCCTTTCCCCAGTTGCCCACCTTCCTATGCCATCTCACCAGTGGGGAATGGACAACATGGTCACCGAGAATGGCTGTGGCTCATTCTGGGGCTATGAAGAGGTCACTTCTCTGGGGGTTTATGGGCTGGGCCTGTCCACAAAATCAAAACACCCTTTTAATTCAAAGGGACTCCATAACTTACTGAGGTGAATGATTAATTCACTCCTTTAAAAAAATAATAATGAAATAATTGTAGGCTATGGATTTTCTTCTGAGTACATTTTTAGCTAAACACGTAACTTTTTCAACAGATTTTCTAAATATTTGATGGTTTGGTTATTGATTCTTTATAACTCAAAAACTGTTTAGGGGCAACTTCAAAGGTTTTCAAGTCATGGAGATATTCTGTTTGTTCTAGTAAGACCTTAAAGATGACCTTTCTCAGTGCCCTTCACAACGTGGGGCACATACTGGTGGCATGCCGTAATATTTTCAGGGGACACATTGGACACAGAATCACTTAGAGGAAAACATATTCCCTTTTCAATTCCTTTTTCGGTTTTCTGTTCTCCTGATTATGACCAAGTCTCAGTTTGATGCTCCTGTGCTTTTAATGCCTTCCCAACAGTTGCTAATCTCTGTCTTTAATAGAGAAAAGCCCGAGGCTCCTCACCTCTGACAGGCAGAGTTAGAGCCAGGAATGGCATTAACTTCTCCCAGACCACAGAGACCATTAGAATGGGGAGAGGTAGTTCCCAAGGGAAGTTGGAATGTTGATACCTGTGCTAGACTGTATCAGTGGCCCCAATTTCCCACTCTTCCCTTAATGCTGTTGCAGTATAACTTTGTGGTGTCCTCTCACTCTGGTCAAAGCATAAATTCATTTCCCTGGGCTTGACCATGTGACTTGTTTTAACCAATGGAATGTTAACACGTTGCATACGGATCACGAGAATCATCACGAGGGATTTAAACCCTGCCGTAAGCAATGTGTTAACAGACATGCCTAGCCCTGCCCCTCCCCCCTGCACCCTTCCCCCCCACCCCACCCCCCAGGATGAGACATACATGGAGTAGAGCGATGTCATCCCAGGCAAGCCTAGCTGAGATCAGAGCTGTTTGTTTTTGTTTTTGTATGCCATTGAGTTTTTGTGATTTTTTTTTAAGTGCAGATATCAATATTGTGGCAATAATGGACACAGGCACTAGAAGAAATAGTAAATAGAACCTGGTCAGGCCAAAAATTGAATGTCTACTGCAGTCCATGTTAGAGACGAAGAGGCGGAGGCTCAGAGAAGTGAAAATTCTCGCCTGGCTGGTAAGTGGTGGAGGTGGAATTTGAATCCAGGCATTCTGCCCTCAGATCCCATCCTGGAGAGAAAACACTGATCTGAGGGGTGAGAGGTGATAAGGCCAGGTCCCTTATGCAATGAAGATCCTGGCTGTCACCTGCCACTTTTGCTGAACCTCTGAGACTGTCAGCTCCCATTTAGAGCCCTCTCCCTTTGAACATGCCCCTAACTTTATTCCAACAAGGATTTCTTATTATGTGCGTGTATGTGTATTTCATAATGATAAAGCACTTGTATGTCATATTTGACAGGAAGGCTTTTTTCATCCCAAGTTTAAAGCACTACTGGGAAATAATTAGCTCTACTCGAGTCAAAAACAATGGGGCCCCATCAGAAAAGACAGTCTCAGAAACTCTCAGCTCTTAATTGAACAATTACCTCTTATGCCTATGAATAGTTCATTATTACATGCCCTGTTATTATTAGCTGTTATTATTGTTTTAGATGAATGCTGAGGATTTTTTAAAAATCAAAAACCATTTTCCACCACACTGTTCACCTCCCCCAAACAGACGCTTCTGACATCCCCAAATGTCGCAGTCGGCAGCTGGTCTCCACACCTTGCCCAGATAGCAGTGTATTCTGATGACTTCAGTTGGTTGCATGGGGCAGTTGAATAGTCCAGGCCTCTGTTCATACTGTTATTAATCTTTGAGTAAGGCACGCCCTACCTTTATTTTTTAGGACTCCAAAATCACTGGGCACAGTGGGGAGATCATTGTTCATCCCAAGTGTAAAGATTGAAACAAAAGGAAGTGGTGGTGATGGAATAAGAGGGCAGGAAGAGGGGCACGAGTGGAGACCGAAGCCCCTGGGATGGAGGGCGGGAGTCTGGGCCAGGATAGCCTGAGCCGCGAGTCGTGTTCGTGGAGGAATCACAAGAAGGAAGCAAATGAACGCAGATAAGGCACATACCATGTGTTAGGCATTTATCTCTCAGGGACCACGTGCAGAACTTACGGACTGGTGCTGATGCCTCCCCCGAAGTCATGTTCCCTCTTCCCTATTTACAGCACCTCATTTTATTTAGCGTTCTCACCCTGGCTCAGGCAACCACGGTGACTCTATTTCCCTTACTAGGTATTGGTAGAAGAATAGCCATGCAAACCAGTTCTGACCCGTGAGACAAGAGAGCAAGTCTGAAGGAGGAGGAAGTCTGGGAAAATAAGAGAAATATAGGAAGATACTGTCTTCTCCTTTGCTGGGCACTGTCGGGTCTGGATGTGATGGCTGGAATGGCAGCCGCCATTTTGGGACCATGAGGGGCTTGGTGGTCCCAAAACATGAAGAGGACATGGGTCCTTGATGATATCTTCAAGTAACTAAATTAATCATCCCTGGGGCCACCCCTACTTTAAGGCTTCTTATGATTGTTTGAGATAAGACATTTTATTTCTCATTTAAACCAGTGAGTCAGGGTTTCCTATTACTCTGCCCAACTCATACAGATACAAGAACAAATTTTTATCCCCACTTGAAGAAAGTGAGACCCAATGAAGTAAACACACTTGCCTAAGGGCAATCACAGCCTGGACATGGGGGAGCCAGGAGCTGAACAGTCTTAGGAGGAGAAACTTTGGTTGAAGGATATATATATTTTTTAACTGCGAGTTTTTGGCTTTTCCAAAGCATGCACACAGTCCTTTTTCTCCACAGCAACAGGCTGTAATGGCTTCTAACAGGTGAGGACAAGGGCGGTTGGTTGGAGCTGAGATTCAAACCCAGGTCCCCAGATCCCAGCTCACAGTCTTTTCAGTATCTCAAGTAGCTCAGTGACATCGGAGAGTCCCCCGTGCTCTTAGCCTCTCATTTGGGATGCACCTGCTGGATCCCACAGATTAGCCTTTGGCCCTGCTCAGGGTGGGGCAGCTAATCCTGAGATTGGCCACTAGGGGCCGCTGTAGTTACATCCAGGGGCCTCCTCAGAGGCCTGAGGGAAATTTGGAAGCAGGGCACATGGTTGGAAGGGCCCCTAGCTGAGCTCCCCTTAATTGTGCCCTGAGACTTAAGACTCAGGAAATCCCTGCCTCTCCAGCACCCCACCACCACCACTACAAGGAGAGAAGCTGGCCTAAATCCACCTCTGGAGAGTCTAGGACCTAGTTGCTGTGTGCCCTCAAGCAAGTTGCCTCCCCTCTCTGAACCTCACTTTTCAAAATAGGGATACACATCCCCTCTTCTCAAATGAGGGCTCCCTCTCTCCCTGTGAGTCTTCCCCCTCTTTTGGGTCTATTTTGATGGCGGACAAAGACCATTTAAGATGTGGTGGCCCCAGAAGTGAGGCCCAACATTTCCAGGTCAGGGTTGGATTCCAGTCCTTGCTCTGCCACAAACTTATTATGAGACTTTGTATTGCAGTTGGGAAAACCGATCAAGTCTCTCTCCTCTCGGGTTCTCAGTTTCACCAATTGCAATACAAGAGGCAGGACTCAGTATTTCCTGAAGTGTTGTTTGTTCCTTGGGATGTTAATAGAAACAAAAACTTAGATGATCAAAAAAGTTAGGGAAATGCTGAATTAAAGTTGAAAGGGTGTCTTGCCTGCAGGACTTTTCAGAGCCTTTAAAATGCTAAGGTGATGTGTTTCACTCCAAGTGGGAGGGGGGATTCGAATCTGTTTCTCAAACTTGTGTGACCTGGAAACTCAACTTTTCAAGGTGACAATCATCTGGACTAGGTGGTGACAGAAATGACACACCTAACTTTTGGGGCATCTCTTACCTAACAGGCTCTGTGCTGCCTGGGGGATTTGACCACCCATCTCCTATGTTCAACCCCCATGGTGCGTGCTTTGTAACGTTAGCCTCACTTTACAGTGGAGAAAGAGTCAGCTCAAAGTGGGCGATCACTTGCCAAAGACCACATGCGGGTGAGGGGCAGTATCAGAATTGGAACCTCCAGGCACCCACTGCCCTCTGGTGGCTGGGGTGGGGGTTGCCTCTCAAAGACAAATTTGCCCTGTCATCCTCATCACACATCACCTGGTGCCATCGCAGTCTGTCAGGTGCCACCATCGCCTTTGACAGATCAGGAATTGAGACTCAGAGAGGCCACACAAGTCGCCCCCGGGTCACACATGGAGTCTATGGGATACTGATGTCTCTTCCCCTCCTCTTGCCACCCTCTGGCAAGCTGGTGATGGTGGTGATTTAAACAAAATATTTTGTCCACTGGGCTCGCCCACGTCAGCCACGTTCCATCTTCCAGGGGGCTGGTGGGGACGCCCAGACCCTTTAAGAGAGTTCAGATGCGCAGGCGCAGTGCAGCGGAACCTCGGCGCGCCTGAAACTTACATGAGCGCAGTCCTGGCTGCAGCTGGGACCTGAGCCTTAAACTTGCTGTTTCGAGGCAAGTCAGGGGTCGAACTTGTCTCAGCTTCCCCTTCCCAGAAACGGGACTGCTCTAAATGCTGGGCAATGAGTTAAGGAAACACGGAGCCACCCTGGAAAGGTCAGTGTCCCTATAGCAATCCCTCTATGCAGGTATTTGCCGAAGCTCTCACGCCCCTCGGGGGCAGCTCTGATGTCTCTGGGAGATGTGGCGATCTTTTAATAGTTGTTGTGACAGTAATTGGTAACAATATAGTCGAGGTTATGTGCCAGCCACATGTCGCTACTGTACTGGATTGCTTAGCTTTAAGCGGTGTGAGACCAAGAACTAAATGGAAAGGAGGGGTGTCCCCGGAGAGACTTAAGAGACAGAGGAAGGATTGCACCTGGTTAGGGGGCTGGACCGGATGGCAGATTCTCCCCTCTGCTCCTTCATCAGCCCGGGGTCTGGCAGCTAGAGATGTGGGACTCAAGGCTGGACTAAGATTCTGGAACCAAACAGGCCACGTTTGGGGGTTGGCAGTGGTTTTATGTTCTGTGCGTAGAGCGGCAGTTAACTCTAACTGAATCAGAAAGCCTGTGTTCTTTCTATCCCCGCTGCTTCTCCGTTCTCCATCCTCAGCTGTGTGGCTTTGAGCAAATCACTGCCCTTCTCTGGGCCTTACTAGCCTCATCTGTGACATGGGAAGGTGCAGCTGTGTCACCTGTCGCGCGTGTGCCTGCACAGGTGTGAGGACTATATACAGTAGGTCCACAAATAGCTTTATTTCGATCAATGATGTTTCATTATCACGCTGATGAGATGCCACAGGAACTTAACTCTTGTTTATGTCAAGTGGCCTATGGAGACCTCGGTTTTGTCATACATTGTTTTGCTTCAAGTCGCAGACCTTATGGACATTAAATGAGGGCTTACTGTACCGTTTAGCGCTGCAGCTGGTGACTAATCTGCCTGCAGTGATTGTGGGTGGTTGGTAATTGTAGCAGCGATAGTGACATTCTCATTGTCACCTGTGCTGCCCCTCCAGTGTTGTCATCAAAGGTGATTGTATAAAGGACAAGGGTGCCGCGATGTTGGAGGGCCCTTTGAGATCAGCTGGCTTAGCTGCCAGGGAGAAGGAACCCTGCCCAGGCACCCAGGGAGCCTGTGCCAGGCCAGGGCTGGAACCCCAGCTGGGCCTGGGGCCGGGCTCAGACTGTGCCACCCACGTGCTCCAGCCTACACTGTACACTGACCTGCCTGGCAGAGGACGGTTTCCCAGGACAGGAGGTGGGTCCTCAGCTCCCACCTGCAAATATGAGGGACCTGGCCTGGAGGGTGGTTCTAGTCTCACCTCCATCCCCTCTCTGGATGCCCCAGTGTGGGTGGGCATGGCAGTGGGTGCAGGATGTGGGGACCTGGGCTACCCTGACATCATGTTGGTGCTGAGGTGGTCCCTAGGATCAGGCCAACGCCCAGCCGTGATGGCTGTGGACCCTGCTGCCCTGCCCCCTCCCAAGTACCCACCCTGCTTTTGTCTCCTTGAAATCCATCTCTGGTCTGGTTGGGAATGGAATTTCAGGGCCACTCAGAGTAGCAGTAGCAGGATTTGAACGCACATCTAGCTCCAGAGGCTGGGTCTGCTGAGCTTGCCTGCCTCCAGGGGCCACCCCAGGTGCTGTGACGCCCCCAGGGGTGTTTCTCCTATGTCTGAGGGTGGAGGCTGGGGAGAGAATGGTTTGTCTGGAGGCAGCCTGATGCAGGACGTGGGGTTGATGCCAGACCCTGGCTCCCTCTTCCCATCCCCATGGCTGTTTTTCACATTCTCTGTGCCCTCATCTGTAAAATGGGGATGGTTTTATTCTATGCCTGGGAGGGGTGTTGTGAAACTCAATTAAGTGAGGTCAGAAAAGCACTTTGTCACCTGCTGTCTACACTCTGTTTATGTTTACTCCCAGTGGTGTTCCACACAGCACTGACTTACCCAGCTCGTCACCCTGCAGGACCCTGCTCCCCAGGGCATGAGATTCTTGGTTCATTGACCCAGCTCAGAAAGGCCCAAGTCCCGCCCTGGACATGGCCCCTTCCTCTTGGAGCCTCCGTTTCCTGCTCCATGTTCTGCCAGGCTCAGGGGCCTGGGCTTAGGGAGGTGGATGCCCCCACTGCAGGGTCACATCCAGGGAGTCCCCTCTGTCCCCACCTCTGCCAGGACATCACCATGCCAGGCATCCATGCAGAGAGCTGTGCATGGGAAGGGAGGCCCGTATCAGACTGGGACTCCCCAGTTCCCTCTACCCAGATGTCAGTGGAGAAGGTAGGGACAGGACGTGAGGAAGAACCTATGCTGTGAGGTTCAAACCCCCAACTTTCAGACCTGCTGTGTGACCTCGGGCAGGTCACTTCACATCTCTGAGCCTCAGTTTCTTCCTCTTGAATACCCACACCATTGTAAGGAGTGTTGAGGCCCCAACAAGACACATGGTATATGGAAATGCCCAGCACACAGGAAGTGCTTGATAAACACTGAGCTCCCTGGGGTGGGGTTGGTTACTTGCACACCCCCAGGCTCCAGGGAATGAGGTGCGCTGGGGCTGGCCAGGGAGAAGACCACTAACCAGCCACTTTGGCCTGTCCCCAGCCACACTGCCCCCATGGAAGCCTGGAGCATGCCAGGCACAGAGGAAGAGCTGGGAAGGAATTCAGTAATGCAGGGGGACGCCACCCCCAGACCACATGTGCACTATTCAGGAAAGGAGCCAAGGGCCTGGGATCGGTTCCATCTCAGCTGCTCTACGTATGGATCGCTGGCCTGACATGTGAACAGGGCAAATGACAGTGTCCACCTCGAAAGAGCTGGAAGAGTAAATGGAACACCGAATGCAAAGTGACCCAGCACGGCGGGTGCCAGGAGGCTCGGGGCTGCTTCCTTGGGGCTCCAAGCCTGGTCAGCAGGGGAGGAGACAGCCCGTTTTACTCCTAAGGGGAGGAAGAAAGAAACACAAAACAAGAGCTACAAAACAATCCCACAGCTGAGACACCATCTGTGTTTTGCTTTTTTCTTTCTCTTCGTTTTTAAAACAATATAGTGCAGACCGCACTTCTCACAGTAGAATATAATGGTCAATTTTAGTATAAAAAAAAAACATTCTCAGAGATTTGTAAATGCACTTAGTGCTTGAACAGGCCTTGGAGAGAGATACAGTACCGCTTCTGGAGCGCCAGAGGGGCCAGGACTTGGGGAATTTGGGCCTTGGGGACTCAGTGGGGGGGACCCCTGCCTGTCTTCCCCTGCTTGATGGGCAGGCCTTGGAGGGAGCTGGCTGGAAAAGAGTTGCACTGGGTCTCCCAGTTAAAACCAGAAGGTTGCCCCCTCACTGGCTCCTAGGAGAAACCCTGAAGAGGGCATGCTATGGCCCCTCTGATGGGGTCTTAGATGGCAGGCCCATTATTAGCCCCTATGGTACCTTTGTGCGAATAGGGAAATGGCACCCCTTCTTTAAGATTCGGAAAATTGCTGTAATAAATATACAAGTCTAGGATGCAAGTGGTGTCTCCTTGGATGAGGTGCCCTTGTGCAGTGCACAGCCTATACAACTGTGCCCAGCAGCCCTGTACGATATACTGGAGAGAACGGGAAAGGTGGTAGTCCGGGGTTTGGAGATTTGGGGTGGGGGTGCGATTTTTCTGTGTTGGGAAGGAATGGGGGGAGGGGAAGGAGAGTCTAGAGGAGGAGGTGCAGGGGAGCCAGTAATAGTCCCTGGAGCCTCTATTCGAGTGGTCTTCACCTGGATTGGCCAGTGGAGGACACTGAGGGCCCAGTGACTTCTTACAGGCCCCCTCTGCTCCTTTTCCAGGCTACTGGGGAGCTCGTGGGGGCAGAAGCTATCTGACCCTTGGGAGCTACTTTGACCTCACTCTGACTCGAGACCATCACCTTTCTTCCTTCATCCCACCCTGGCCTGAGCTCCTCTCCTGGGAGAGCCAGGAAGAACCACTCCTATTTTTAAGTGGTTTCTCTCCCCCTGCTGCTCTGCCAGTGTGGATGGAGGAAGGCATGGACGTCAGCAGCTGCCCCAGAGCCCTCCCCGTGTCCTGGGGTAGCTGATAGGGGGAGGGGCCTTGGTGAATATGGTCACCCGGCCAAACCGCCACAGGCACGGCAGCAGCCAGCCTGGTTTCCCTGTGGGCATCAGTGGGCACAGGGCGGGGCTGGACACCCCCACGCGCCCCCACCCTGTTCTGTGGCCTGCCTCCCCCCATCGGTGCCCTGTCCATCTGTCCGTGCGTCCGCCAGGCGGGCCTTATCTGTAGACTGGCAGGCGGATGTGGGCGTGCTGGTGGTCGAGCAGCCGGGGCACTGCCACCGTCTCGTAGCCCTTGCCCAGCATCTGCTCTTTGATGCAGGGCGGCCGGATGTCGTTGATGAGATACTCCAGGGACTGCAGGCTGCTGCTCAGCACGGCTGTGTTGCACACGCTCTTGCTGGGCAGGCCTGACAACGCCTCCGCGGGGGGCCCCGCCAGGTCTCGGGCCACCCCAGGACCCAGCTCCGTGACGGCCACCGCTGCTGGGTTGTAGCAGTCGCTGGTGGGGGTCACCAGCACGCTGTTCCAGGGGGCGGCAAAGTACTGGCCCACGGTGAAGCTGGTGGGCAGCCCCACGCTGCAGTTGAGGGGCGACCCACTGGCCCTCTCATACGCTCGCCCCCCGCAAGCCTCGGGGGATTTGTTGGCCACCGTGCCGCCGCTGTAGGCCCGCAGTGGCTGGGGTGGTGGCGGGGGTGGCTTCTGTGGCCACAGCAGGTAATCCAGGCCGCTGTCCACATACCCTGCAGGCTTGGTGGCCCCCGCTAACGTCAAGGCAGCGGTGCTTCCCTGGCCCAGCTCGGCGCCTTTCCGGCAGTCGGGCAGGCCGGCAGCCGCCGAGTAGGCCATGCTGGGGAAGCTGGGCACAGGCCCGTGCTTGGCCGGGCTGGGGTGGGGCACGGCCACGCCCTGGCAGGCAGCGGGCACGGCGCCTGGGGCCTGGCACTGCTGGTTGAGCTGGTAGAGCAGGCTGTGAATGGAGGGCAGGTTGGAAGGCGGCAGGGCCATGCCGCGGCCTGGCAGAGGGATGACGGAGGTGGCAGTGGCAGCAGCCGTAGGCAGCCCAGGGGGCGGGGCGGGAGCCTCGGGGGGTTTGGGGTAGGCCAAGGGCCCCAGAGTGCTGGGTGCTGGGTAGGGGGCGATGCCCACCTGCACGGCAGCCGGTGACAGCTTGGTCCGCTTGCCCTCGGCACTCTTAAGCACGCTTTTGGCAGGCCCCGCGGGCGCGGCCACGCTGGAGGAGGAGACGGCAGCCTTGACAATGGCCAGCAGGCCCTGGTAGCCGGCGGCGTGCTGCGGGTAGGGGCTGTAGCGCTGGCCGCTGGTGTCGTAGCCATTGACGGTGCGGCTGAGGTGCTTGTGCTGTGGCACACGGATGGTGGTGGGGAAGATCTTAATGGACAGCGGGCTGTTGGCCACCTTCTCAGCGTAGGCGTCCAGCTCGGCGGGGCTTGGGTAGCGGGAGGAATGCATGGAGCTGGCCACCGTCTCGCCTGTGGGGACAGGTGAGGAGAGCAAAGCGCAGGTGAGCACCAACCTGGTGACATGGGGAGGCCTGCAGCCACACCCTCCAGTACTCCCCCCCAGGACTCCTGGGGCTGCAGGGCCACCGGCCCCTTGCGCATTTCTCCTTTCATTCATTCACTCCTACATTTTAAAGCTTTGGTGCAAAATATATAAGCGGAGCCGCACACAGAAGCTTGCTGAACTTTCACCAATGGGACCCGCTCGTGTAACAACACCTAGGTCAGGGGACAGAATGCTGCTGGTCTCCTAAGGGCCCCCGGCACCCCCCTCCCAGTCACTAGCCATGCCCAGGTTAGCGGCTCTCTCTGACTTCTAACCACATGGACTAGTTGTGTCTAGTGTTTGTCCATGGAAAGATGGACTCATGCAATGCATGTGCCTTTGCGTTGGCCTCTATCACTTCAGGCTGTTGTTTGAGAGATCCATCCGGGTGGCCATGGTTTGTTTTTCGCATTGCTGTGTGCTGTTCGTGTCTGACTATGTCACGATTTATTCATCCTACCTCCTGTTGACGGCATTTGGGTCGTGTCCAGTTTGACGCTGATACAAATGGTGTCCCCGCCCCCGGTGCATGTATTCAGTGAGGTCTTTTGGGAACACGCCCAGGAGCAGAATTGCTGGGACACAGGGGAGGCGAATGCTCTGCTTTAGCAGAAAATGCCCTAACAGTTTGCCAAAGAGACCGTGCCAGGCTACACGCCCACCAGCAAAGCACAGGGGCTCCACACCCTCGATGGCGCTTGGTATTGTCTGTCTTTGTGTCTGCCCTGGTGTCGTCTGATGAGTGTTCACTCCTCCCTATCTTCTCGGTGCCTGCCTTTCCTCATCTGTAAAATGGGATGCTTCTGTGAGTTGCTCCGTGAGCAGAGCTCAGCATGGCCGGCACGGGGAGAGGTGGTGCCAGTGGGAGCTGCTGCTGTTGGCTTTCACCTGGGCTCACCTTGTCTTGTTCAGTCAGTAGGCAGGTGAGGAGGAGGGGTTTCACCCTCCATCCCCCAGTCCCTCCCTGAGTCTGCCTGTCACCTGCAAGGCCAGTGTGGTGGCCACTGCCTTTTTTGTGAGCTGTTGGCATGGCGCTGAAATATGTACTTTGTGTGACAGGTTGACTATCCCCATGATCAGTGGGCACAACTGGCCATGGGGGAAGCAGGTCACTGGTGGGCAGACCCCCTTCTTTCTAAGCCCCCTCCAGTCCTGAGACAACCCTCAGTGCCACCCAGGACCCTCCACGGGTGTGGGGACTGCACGAGACAGACAGTCCCCCTGCCTGGGCTTTGGAGCTGGCTGGCCTGGTTGTGGGGCTATGGGGCCTGGTTGAGCCTGTTTCCCACCTGTGGAACAGGGGTAATGATCCTGCCAGGTCTGTGGGGTGGCCTCGAGGAAAGATTGCGCCAAGTGGCCCAGCAGGAGGCGAGGTGCACAGTAGCTGTGGGGTGATGGTGACCTCTCTGGGCCCTTAAGCAAGGAGGACTGTACAAGTTCTCCCAGGCATACTGCCTTCCTCCCAGGGCCCACCGGTGATTCCCCGGGAATTTGGGAGGGGGCTTCACGACGCTGAGCCTCAGTTTCACCATCTATAAAATAGGGGTGATACTGCTGTGAACGCTACCTCCCAC
Source organism: Rhinolophus sinicus (assembly GCF_036562045.2). NCBI lineage: Eukaryota > Metazoa > Chordata > Mammalia > Chiroptera > Rhinolophidae > Rhinolophus > Rhinolophus sinicus. The sequence goes on along the minus strand of NC_133765.1, from coordinate 25,865,223 downwards.
CGTGGCTCTGAGGTTTTAACCAGTCACGTGCAGGGGAGCACGTTAGCAGAAGCTGGTGCTCTCCTAGTGTGAGTTCGTAAGTACCCTCCCTGTCTGCCCGGAGCAAGGATGTTCCTGGGAGAGGAAGGGGCAGGGGCGTGTGCACAGGTGGGCCTGGCATTATGGCTGGGGCAGTGTAGACACTATGTTCCATCCTTCCAGGGCCTCACCCGCAACTCCCTCATGGGCTCACAGCCAGTCCGGGCAAAATTTGTGCTGTGATGGGGAGGGCAGACAGGATGGGGACGTGGGGGAGCCACACCGAGCCAGGGCTTCAGGGATGGCTTTTGGGAAGAAAGAGCACCCCAGTTAAGGTGATGGTGAAAGGGGTGAGGAGGGAGGAGAGAAACGTATTTCAGGCAGAAGAAACAGCGTGGGCAGAGGTCCAGAGGTGGGGAAGCATGTCTGGGTGGGAACTGTAAATAGAGAGCAAGCAGAAGCTCAGAGCAGCGTGCAAAGACTAAGGGGTGGCTCGGCAAGAGGTGCGTGGGGCCAGAGCACACAGGTGGGACGCCCTTCCTTGCAGGGCAGTGGTTCTTAAGGGGCACTCCTGTCCCCCAGGGCACACTGGCAATGTCTGGAGACCTGTTTGGTTGTCACAACGTGAGGAGGGGGTGCAACTGGCATCTAGTGGGTATTGGTCAGGGGTGCTGCTAAACACCCTACAGCGCACAGCACAGCCCCCACCACAAGGAACTGTCGGCCCCAAGTGTCAGCCGGCCACCAGGGCATTAGCAGCCAGGGGAGGTTTCAATCGGAGGAGGGCAGGGACAGGGGCAGACATGCGTGTTAGAAAGGTCATTCGATCTGCCTTGGGGTGCAGGGATGTGGTCTGACCTAGGCAGGGCAGCATGGAGGGGAGAGGTAGGCAGTACCAAGCACCCCGAGTATGCTGGGGCAGTGCCCTTCCGTCCCTCTGGCCTAACCTGGGCCAGGCAGGTAGAACTGGCCACGGGCCCCCATCCTGACCCTGCCTGGGGCAGCCCCCACCTAAGTGGCCCAAAATAAACTCAGTGTGGAGAATGGAAATGTCATTTTGGCCAACGGGGGAATCTTTCTCCGAGATTGGATTTAAACTACATTATACAAGCAATTTCATGGGCACTTAGCACCGCTCGGAGAGTCCCGCAAAAAAGGGACCAGCTCTTCATTTACCAGCCATAAATCAGCAGTTGCTATAATGAGCACAAAAATGTCACTTTTATGCAATTTTACAGATGAACAAAACTGGTGAAATTAACTGTGGTAACCTACTATAGTCAGCAAAAGCGGCTGCTGGGGAAAAAAAAAAAATTATCTGCATGTATTTCTGTTCCTCTTAAACTCTCTTCCCAAGCAAGTTTCTGCCATTGTGGTGTGAAAACTCATTTGTCCTCACCATTATCCTTTCATTTGGAGTTTATCTTGAGTATCCAATGAGCCACCAACTGTGAAAATGATTAAATCTACAAAATCTATCTAATGGATGGAATAAATTAGGTGTTTAAAACTTTAAGAAGAGGGGGGTGGGAAAGCAATGCCTGTTTCTAGTTTCCATTCATTGAAAGAAGGGGCCTGTGTGGCCCCTGATTGGTCAACAGGGCAAGAGTGGGTTGGTGTCTCTGGCTTTTGTTGGAGCCGATGGTGGTGCCATTGTAACACACAGCCTGCCCTTGGCCGAGCACTAAGGATGTGCTGGGCTCTGGGCCTATAGCTTTTCTTGGCTCCCTTTCTTTGGAGCACCTGACAGCGCTGAGAGGTGGTCCCCATTCCGCAGCAGAGGAAGCAGATAAGTTGTGGCATTTGGCAGGTGGCCTCCAAGACCTGCCATGCCCCCCGCCCCAGTGATTCTCACCTCACGGTATTCACGTCCTTGTACGGTCCCCTCCTACTACAAACGGGGCTGACCTGTAATGACCTATGAGATACCGTGGAAGTGAAGGAGTGTAATTTCCACAGCTAGGTCATAAAAGGCACTGCGGCTTCCTCCTTGCTCATTCTCTCTTGGACGACTTGCTCTGGGGGAAGCGGCTGCCACGTGAGGACACTGGAGCAGCCTGTGGGGAGACCCACATGGGGACCAGCTGAGGCCTCCTGCAACAGCACGTGAGCCTTCTTGGAAGTGGGTCCTCCAGCCACAGTCAAACCTTCCGATGACGGCAGCCTCACGAGAGACACAGAGCAGAACTGCCCAGCTGGGCCACACCTGAATTCCTGAGCCACAGAAACCACGAGAGATGCTGCATGATTCTTGATGTTTCACGCCACTAAGTTTTGGTGCAACTTGTTATGCAGCCATAGATAACTAATACAGGCCCCCATGTTACAGGTGAGGAAATGGAAGTTCAGCGCTTTCTGAGCCCACACCCCGTAAGGGGCACAGCTCAAGTGGGGCCTGGCCTGCTTTCCAGGTCATCTTCAGCTCGCTCTCCCATCCCTCCCTCTGCACCCGGTGGAAGCCAGGAGACTCATGAGGTTCTCCCTCTTCTTCCAGAGAATGAGGGGAACAATCCTGAGGAGGGACCGTAAAGACAGCCTGGAGGCTCAGAGAGGCCGGAGGTGACCCCCCCCCCGGGGGCCACACGGGCAGGCAGCTCTTACTCCTATTCTAGGCTGCTGCCTTGCTTCTAGAGACCGCCAGCTCGTGGCCTGAGCCGGTCTCACCCGGACACATGCTCGGTTGGGCCTGCTCAGCGCTCTTTGGTCTTTTGGACGTAAGAACCTTCAGGTGGACAGGCTGGTCACCAGAGTCCCGTCTCAAACCTGGCCTGGCTGCTGTGCCACTGTGGCCCCTGCTTTATGCCTTGTTCCTGCAGAGCTTTCTCCTGAGCCACCCAGGGTGCCTCAAACCCAGCCTTTTCCACCAGAATAGCCGTGGTCGTGGCTTGGGGTCCCGGCCACTCAGACCAGCCTGGACCCCTTACCCCAGCTTGGCTGAAGGCTCTAGAGCCTCCCTGGAGGTGGGCCCAGCCACCAGTGTTTGGTGCCATTCCGTAGCTTTGCTTTGGCAAATATAATGACACAGTAAAAGGCCTCACATGAAGGAACAAGCTGAGCCTGCGGTCTGGGGCAAGCTTCTAAGTGGGGGTGAGGATGGGGCAGCATTCACAGGGTTAATGTGGGAGGGGCCCATGGCCCTGTGGGCCCATTGGGGAACCGCAGGGCCCAGCCTCCATGCTATTTTCCTCTCCGCCTTCCCTGAGTCGCCTTCCCTGAGTCCCCTGTTGGGTGAGGGGCCTGGGCTTCATCACCGCATGATTGCTGGGGGTTTGTCCCTCTCAGGAGTCCCTGAACTGGCTTGTTCACTGCTGTGTCCCCACTCACACATACTAGGTGCTCAAGAATGTGGTATTGAATGGATGACGAGGCTGTGGCCAGCTAGACGTATCCAGACCCTGTTCACTGCCAGTCACAACACCTGGGAGGGGCTAAGCCAGACACAGCTCCATGGACCACTGCCTTCCAGAAGCCTCCCTGCAGCCCCACAGCCCCTAGACCAGGGGTGCCCAAACTGCGGCCCATGATCCATTGTTAATTGTCCCGCAGCAAATTCCAAAAATATATTTCGTTTACTTAAATAAACCAGGTGAGGCAATACGTACTTCACCTCGAGTGAGTGGCCCGGCTGTTTGTGTATTTTACCGCATATGGCCCTTGGTGAAAACTGTTGAAAAAAGTTTGGACACCCCTGGGTTAGATGTTTCCTGAGCCCAACTGTGTGGCAGCAAGCAGTGCCTTGGGCCTTAGGGACGCAGCAGCTGTCACAGCAAAGCAAAGGCCTGTCCTTGTGGGGCTGACCGCCTAGTCGGGGAAGACAACGCTGTATAACGCGTGAGGCAGCGGCTCGCCCATGAACGAGAATAAAGTGGCTCGGTGCACTGGTTTTAAAATATGTCCCTAGAATCTGTGACACACCCCCTACAAAGGGGGGCGCCTGATTTCCCTTCACTTGGACTAGCTGGGCGGCTCGATTCTACTGAATAGAAGGCGTGGTGTGGGTGATTTGGCCAGCACCCGCCACCCGATGTGTGAGGGAGCAAGCCTCAGGAGAGCGCAGCCCCCAGGCTGGGGCTTCCAGCAGATGCCCTTCCCTCCCAGCGACATCATGGAGCAGGGCCTCCATCCTCATTGGGCCCCGTCTGTATTCCAGAACATACTAAACGGCTGTTGGACGCCATTGAGTTTTGGGGTAATCTGTCACACAGCCCTAGTAGTATTTGTCACACAGCAGGGTATTAAGGACCGAGAGTGACGAGATGGAGGGGTGCCTACTTTGGACAGGGTGATCAGCGAAGAAACCTTCTCTGCTAAAGTGGCTTTGGAAGAAAGATCAGGAGGTGAGGGAGTGAGCCACGTGGGTGTCTGATGAACAGGCCGTCTTGGAATGGGGCCAGTGAACGCGAAGGCTCAGGGGAGTGGGCCAGGCGCGTCTGGGAAAGCAGAGTCAGCAGGGGAGGCCCGCAGAAGATGAATGGGAGAGGCGGGGGCGTGCAGGGTGCTAACACCTGTTGGAGTGGCTATTATCACAAACACTAGAAATAACAAGTGCTGGCGAGGATGTGGAGAAAAGGGAACCCTCGTGCACTGGGTGAGATTGCAAATGGGTGCAGCCACGATGGAAATCAGTATGGAGGTCCCTCAGAAAATTAAAAATAGAGTTGCCTTATGACCCAGCAATTCACCTTCTGGGTATTTATCCGAAGGAAATGAAATCACTGTCATGAAAAGATATTGGCATCTCCATGTTCACTGCAGCATTACTTACAACAGCCAAGACACAGAAACCGCCTAAGTGCCCATCGATGGACGAACGGGTAAAGAACATGTGGTATATTCACAATGGCATATTATTCAGGCATAAGAATGAAATCTTGTCATTTGTGGCAACGTGGATGGACTTCCAGGGCATTATGCTAAATGAAATAAGTCAGAGAAAGACAAATACTGTATGATCTCACTTCTATGTGAAATCTGAAAAATACATATTTAAAAAAACCAAGCTTATAGACACAGGGAACAGATTGGCGGTTGTCAGAGGGAGGCAGGGTGGGTGGAAGAAATGGGTGAATTATTATTATTGTTTTATTTTTTCAGTTAAAAAACAAAAAACAAAACAAAACCAACCTCAAGTGCCCTGTGAGGCCCTGGGCGTTTGTTCCACATTGGATGATGGGAACAGAGAAGAGCTAGGACCTGACCCGGGCTTTAACAGGAGCCCTCAGGCCGCTGGTTGGAAAATAGGGCTGGAAAAGGGGCCTCAGGAAGAGGTCCTGGAAGTAGCCGGACGGTCCCCAGGAGACGGAGCATGCAGGAGGTCCTCTAGCAGAAATATGCCTTGCTGGGCATTAAAACATAGCTTCTAGAAGGCTCTGACAACAGACAAATGTGTACGGTACCGGTATGTGGAAAGAGGTTACAAGGGGGTTGGCTTTGCCACACGAGCCTCGGTCTCCCTCCTTCCCTCTCGAAGGGTCTCAAACCAAGATTTGAAGAGAAAAGCCCCAGATGCCAACTGGGTCCCGGCCTAGGCCGGGGCATTTTATTTCTTCTCTGTGCTTTTCTGTAATCGCCAGTGGTAGCCACAACCGCTTGTTGCTTTAGGGTAGGGGGTAGGCTAGGGCTCCCGTTCCCACCAGGCGTCCTATCCTTGACATCTGCGTCATGCAGCCGAGTCAAAGCGGCCTCTGTTTCCCGTGGCCTTGAGCCGCCCAAGGCCCTCCTTTGCTCCCCGTCCGCTATCATCAGGCCAGGTCTGCTCCTGAGCAGAGCACACAGGGGGGTTGGCAGCCTTTTGAGAAGGCAGGGGGGTGCGAATGCCAGCTGAGTCACAGACACCTGGGTTCAAATCCTGGCTCTGCCACATACTGTGTGGCCTTGAGCAGGCCACTGCCCCTCTCTGAGCTTTGGCTTCTCTCTTGTGTAAAAGCGGGACGATGCTATTGCTGCTGCTGACCTTGGAGAGTTTTTGTGAGGACTGTCAAGGGTGCCTACCCTCCGTGGGGGCTGCGGTTGTTGGCGATCACTTCACTAAAGCCTCTTCTGCCGCTTCCACGCTCCCAGCTGCTTCTCTCTGTAAAACCCTCTAATGAGGCCGTCTGTGTGTCGTCTGAGCTACACAGGGTACAGTCACGGCCCTGGCCACCTGGCTCAGACCTCCCTCTGGCCCCTGGACGATGTCCTCCCACATGCCGACAGCCACCCTCTGTTGAGGGTTTGCCTCTGGACCAGCTATTGTGCCAAACGCTCAAGTCAGTCCCCATGGCGGCCTTGGGAGGTCGGCCCTAGGTTTCAGGAGAGGAAGTCAGATGTCCAAGGAACAGGGTGTCAAGCAGGGGTTGCAAACACACATGCCCACGTGTTTTTGCCGACCACTGGAGGACAGATGGGCTGGGAACAGCTAGAAAGCCCAGGAAGGGCAGCTGAAGTGTTCAGGGAGGGCGTGCCCTGCCCAGGGACATTCACTTTTGAAACGATGTTCAAACACGAAGCAGGGCAGACCATACACCTGGTGGGCAGGGTGAATGTGGCCCACAGGCCACCAGTTTGAGACCTCTGATGGCACAGAAAGGACTTGTGAGCCAGGATCTGAGCCCTGGTCATCCGTCTCCTGGGCCCCTGCTCTCAGTTACTAGGTACCATGGATGCTGGGACTTGGGCCAGTTGTCTCAAGCTGATGCACCTTCCTTTGCTAACCCAAACCCCACGGGTCCTTCAGTGTCCAGCTCGCATGATTCCTCCTTGACTGACTCCCTGGACACCCTACTCATGGGGGCTGTGTCCCTCTGTCTCCCTCGTCTCATGCCTGGATGGGAAGTGCCCCATCTCTGGGTCCCAGAGTGATGAATCCGGGGTTGGGGGGAATGTCCACACCGTGCCTGGCACACAGTAGCTGCTTGAATTATGTGCCAGAAGAATGAAGAGGAGTTGCCTACACCTTCCTTGTCTGCTGGCTCTGACCCTGCAGATCTCAGCCAACATACCCCCCAATCCAGGCAGCTTTCCCTGACATGCCCTTCCCCGCACCCCCAGACTGTAGCTGTCTGTTGATTTGTCTCCTAGGCTAGATTTGGAAGCCTTTGAGGGCAGGCCCTGCTCTTGCTCAGCATGCCTAAAAGAATGGGTGCAGAGTCCAGCAAATCCCGTTTCGGTGCCTCCGAGGCAGCCGCCAGACAGAACCTGGGCTCCTGTGTGCAGAAAGCTCCTGTGTGAACTGCCCCACTCTCCGCCCCCGCCCGCATGGCCCCCATCAAAGCCTTGTCAGGAAATTTTAAAAGGCTGCTGTGAGTGCGGGCTCGTCATCTCTGCCATTAACTTAATGTTATGGGCCTTTTACAGGTGCGTTAAGTAGACATGGTTATTAACGAGTATATTAAGCCAATTAAAAGCAGCCCTTTGTGTGAGATTTAATGTCGCTACAGGGAGACATGAAAGTGGGGCAGGACTCAGCAGTGCCCTGCCTTTCGGAAACTGAGCAGGGGAGCGGCATGGGGGCCCTACTGTGGAGACCACAGAGGTGAGAGGCTCAGGCTCTGGCTGGAGTCGGGCTGTGGTGGTTTGACGCCCAGCGTTACCACTTGATGTGGGTGACCTTGCATAGCAACGTGATCTGACCCTCAGTCTCTCGTCTGTAGGGGTGACTGGTGGACACGTCATACTTGCCGAAGTCGGCGCAGTTCTCTGCCCTGTAAGGCAGGGGGTGCTTGCTCATCGAGGGGCAGGTAGAGGTGGGGATGGTGGTGGACAGGGCGGGGGTGCAACGCCAGCCCAGAGTGCCTGGTCCCACACTCCAGGGTTCTCTGTGGCACCCCAGGCACCTGCCATGGATGTACCTCAGTCTGTCAGTTACCGTCCAGCTGAATGCAGGGTCCTACGGATCCACTGGACATACCCCTGGAGAGGTGGTTCCCTCAGCAGACCTCAGATTTTTTTGGCTGTAAATGGAGCTAACTGTAGCTTTCCCAAGGGAACGGTGAGAGAATTAAAGTTGTGCCAGGCATGCAGTAGGTGTTTAGCGAATGCCATTTTTCTCATGCTGTTGCAAGTTTTGCCTATTGCCTTCTCCCTTAAGGCTCCGGAAGTCACTGTGGGCATTATCTGTGTGGAGATGGTGGGGGAAGGGGTGTCCAGGGCTGTTCCAGGACAGAAGGGGCCCCTGGGCACAGGGCCTGGCCTCGGCTCGCAGGGAGGAGCAGCCCACATCTGCATTCCCCTTGGCTGAGACACTCTGCCCTTGGAAGTGGCAGCCTCCTGAATGCTCAATTAACGTGACACTAATTAGCTGGTGGCACCAGCAGAATCCCTAATGAGGCTGCCCAGGAGAGGGGCAGGGCAAGGTGGCTGGGCCAGGGCAGATGCAGCTGTTCTCTGGCCTCTGCTGGGAGGGCTGTGGTGAGAGGCAGAGCGGTTGCCAGCCACCCTGACTGCCCCCAGCTCCCGCCTACTGACCGGGGTGTCCGTCCCCGGGCCTTTGACGTCAGCCTCGGGTGTGAATCCAAGTGTCCCAGTTACTAGCTGGGGAACCTCAGGGAAGTGACAACAGCTCCCTGGCCTCTGTTTCCCCTAAGGGGACAGAGATTAAGTCAGAGGATAGATGTCAGAAGGCTTGGTACATAGTGGGTGTGTAGAAAAGGCTGGCTGCCTTCCTTCTAGCTGTTTCTGGGCCAGACTAAGCAGTGCAGGGTGGTGGTTATATCGCTGGGCACTACACAAAGGACCGTCTCGCATTCTCCACCCATGTGTGTGCACACATGTGAGCTCAGACACACGTGCTGAGACATTCAGGACCATCCTGCACAAAGCCTGGCAGGTGCTCACAGGCACACGTGTGTATCCACACACGCCTTCCACACCCCCTAAGCCCGGGCGGGAGCTCTGCAGTCCCTGTAGGCAGGGCTGGGAGGACTTTCATCCATCCCCAGCCTGACTTTCCTGCCCCTCACCTGTGCCTCAGTTTCTCTTATCTGCTCCCTGTCTGAGCTCTCTCTTTGGGAGTCCACTCCTTACTCTCTCCCTGTCCCCAGGTCCCTGGTTGGTCTGTGTTCCTGTCTAGCCTGGCGGCTGTTTTTGCCCTTTGGAACTACTGTTGCTTCATCTCTCCCTCCTTTATACACACCGCTGTCTGTCTCCATCCACACCCAGGCTGGTCTGACTCACCTACCCCTCCCCTCCTCACGCCAGTCTCAGTCTCCAGCTCTCACTCTTGGTCCCTCCTGCCCCTGGTCCCTGCCCTTCCCCATCACTCTCATTCGGTAGCCACGTCTGTGGCTCTCTAATCTGGATACTGGGCCATTATAAGTGCTGCAGACACCGTCTCTCACTTTTTGGCTCGTCTTGACTATTGTACGGTATATTTTGCTGAGCTGCAGTTTTTAATTTTAGTATGGTTCAACTTGCCTTTTCTTTATTTGTGCTGTTTTCCTTCTCAGTTTGCCAGTACTTTGTATCCTGAGGATGCTAGTCTGTCATTTTCTTCAAAAAATAATACGGTTCTGTTTTCCATGATACAGTAGTTCCCCCTTATCCGTCGTTTTGCCTTCTGTGGTTTCAACCACCTGTGGTCTACCACAGTCTGAAAATATTAAATGGAACATTCCAGAAATAAACAATTCATAAGTTTTATGTTACGTGCTATTCTGAGTAGCACAATGAACTCTTGCACCGTCCCACTCTGTCTCACCTGGGACGTGAATTCTCCCTTTGTATACGCTACCCACCCATCAGTCACTCAATAGCCATATTGGTAATCAGAGAGAGAGAACATATTCACGTAACTTTTATTATAATATATTGCTATAATTATTCTACTTTATTAGTTATGATTGTTAATTTCCTACTGTGCCTAATTTATACATTAAACTTTATAACAGGTATGCCTGGGTAGGAAAAAACATAGTAGATATAGGGTTTGGTAGTATCTGTGATTTCAGGCATCCCCTGGGGGTCTTGGAACGTATCCATCATAGGGGGATAGCTGATAAGGGGGGAACTACTGTATTAGATTTTTTGTATTAGATTTGTAGTCTGCCCAGAAGTCCTTTTTGTGTCTGTGTGAGTTAGGGCTCCAGTGTCATTTAGTCCATATGGGTGACCAGTTGTCCCAGCACCGTACATCCTACCCCAGTGAGCGGCAAGGCCCACTTGGTCCTTGATTGAGCTCACAGGTGTGTGGAACCACTTTTAGATACTCAGCTCCATTCCTTGGTCCCCTCTGCCCCTTTGCTGATTCCGTGGTCTCAGCCTTAAGCCATGGCACTCCCGGTCCTTCCACCACCCTTGTATTTCATTGTCAAAAGCACCTTGACATTTCATGGCCCTTTGTCCTTTCCTTGTCGACTTCAATGTCAGCTTTTCAAGTGACACACAGATGGTCAGGATGTAGGGATTGAACTGAATTTTTTCCACATCGAATCTCTGTCCATGTGCATAGTATATGTCTAAATTTATTTAGGTCTTTAAAAATAGAATTGAATAAACTTATGTTTTTCTCCATAGAGGTCATTTATCTCCTTTGTGAATTTATTTTAGATTCCTTAATAAACTATAATAGTATCATAATTTAGAGAAAATGGAAAATTCCTAGATAGACATAAACTACCAAAATTGAATTAAGAAGAAATAGAAAATCTAAATAGACGTAGAACAAGTAAAGAGATTGAATTAATAATCAAAACACGACCCACAAAGAAAAGCCCAGGCCAAGATGGCTTCACTGGTGAAGTGTACCCTACATGAAAGAAGAATGAATGCCAATTTTCCATAAACTTTTCTAAAAAAGAGAAGAAAAGGGAACCCTTGCAAACTAATTCTGTGAGGCCAGTATTACCCTGATTGCAAAACCAGACAAAGACACAACAAAATAACTGTAGACTAATATCTCATATGAATATGTATGTAAAAAAATCAACAAGTTGTTAGCAAACTGAATCCAGCAACATACAAAGAGAATTATACATCATAGCCAAGAAGACTTATCCCAGGAATGCAAGGTTGGTTTAACATCGAAAACTCAATTAACGTAACACACCATATTGACAGAACAAGGGACAACTAACTACTACATGATCAGACACAGAAAAAGCATTTGATGTCATCCAACGTCCCTTCATGATAAAAACACTCAACAAACTAGGCTAGAAGGGAACTGCCTCAACCTGACAAAGAGTAGATAGGAAAAACGCACAGCTAACATCATATTTAATGGTAAAAGAGAGTGTTTTCCCTCTAAAATCAGGAACAAGACAAAGATGTCCACACTTGCCACTTCTATTCAACATTGTACTGGAGATTCTAGCCATGGCACCTACACAAGAAAAAGAAATAAAAGGCATTCATATTAAAAAAGCAAGAAGTAAAACTGTGTTCATATATGCCATAATCTTGCACACAGAAAATCCTATGAAATCCACTAAAAAAATCGTGAGAACAAACAAGTTCAGCAAGTTTGCGGATACAAGACCAATATACAAAAACCAGTTGTATTTCTATATACTCACAATGAACAATCCAAACTGATATTAAGAAAACAATTCTACACGCAGGAGCGTCAAAAAGAATTAAATACGTAGAAACAAATTTAACAAAAGAAGAGTAAAACTTAGACTCTGAAAAACAGAACACATTGTTGAAAGAAATTAAAGAAGATTTAAATAAATGGAAAGACATCCCACGTTCATGAACTGGAGGACTTCCTGTCAAATGGTAATGCTCCCGAAATTGATGTACAGATCCAACACAATCCCTGTCAAAATCCCAGATGGCTTCTGTGCAGAAATTGACAAGCTGATCCTAACATGCGTGGGACTCAAAAGAGCCAAAACCATCTGGAAAAAGGACAGAGTTGGAGGATTCACAATTTAGAATTTCACTACTTACCACAAAGCTACAGTAATAAAGACAGTGTAACCCTGGCACAAAGGTAGACATACAGATCAATAGAATAGAATTGAGAATCCAGAAACAAACCCTCACATTTGTGGTCAATTGATTTTTGCCAAAGGCGCCAAAACAGTTCAGTAGGGAAAGACTGGTCTCTTCAATAAATGGTGCTGGGACAAAAGGTAGCCGTAGGCAAAAGAATGAAGCTGGACCTTCTTTCTCACACCATACACAAAAATTAACTCAAAATAGGTCACAGACGTGAAGGTAGGAGCTAAAACTAGAAAATTCTTAAAAGAAAACACAGCAAATTTTCACATCCTACGATTAAGCAAAGCCTTCTTAGATATAACACCAAAAGCACAGGTAACGAAAGAAATTCTGACCTCATCAAAATTAAAACCTTTTATGCTTCAAAGGACACCATGAAGAAAGTAAAACAACCATAGAAGGGGAGAAAATATTTGCAAATCATGAATCTGGTAAGGGACTTGTATCTAGAATGTATATATAAAGAACTTCTACAACTTAAAAAAAAAGAACCCAATTTAAAAATGGGCAAGAGAGCAGAATAGACATGTCTTCAAAGAAGACCTACAAAGGCCAGTAAAGCACATGAGAAGATTCCCCATATTCTTAAGTCATTAGGGAAATGCAAATCAAAACCACAATGAGATACCGTTTCATACACACCAGGATGGCTAGAATCAGAAAGACCTGGTAAGTGTTGGTGAGGATGTGGAGAAATTGGAAGCCTCATACACTGCTGGTGGGAATGTAACATGGTACAGCTGCTTTGGAAGCCAGTTTGGCAGTTCTTCAAAAAATTAAGCATAGAGTTAACCATGTGACCCAGCCATTCCACTCCTAGGTATGTGCACAAGTGAAATGTAAACATATGTCCACACAGAAACTCGAACACATGATTGTAGCAGCATTATTCCTAATTGCTAAAAATGTGGAAACATTCCAAATGTCTGTCAGCTGATAAATGGATAAATAAAAGGTGGCATATCCACACAATGGAATATTATTCGGCAATAACAAGGAATGAAGTGCTACAACATGGATGAACCTTGAAAACACTATACTAATTGAAAAACAGCCAGACACAAAAAGCTATATATGATTCCATTTATATGAAATGTCCAAAGCAGGTAAATATGTAGAAAGACAAAGTAGTTTAGTTGTTGCCTAGGGTTTGATGGGGCTGTAATGGGTATCGGGGTGCTTTTGGGGGTGATGAGGCAATGTTCTGGAATTTGATGGTGGTGACGCTTGCACAGCTCTGTGAATTTCTACTAAGAAGTCCTCACTAGTACACTTTGAATGGGTGAATTGTATGGTATGTGTGTTACCATCCACATAAAGCTGTTTCCCAAAGATTGTAATAGTATCTTTTTGTAACCTGTATTTTCCAGTTCTTTGTTACAGGTGTGGAGCAGGAGCATGCAAATCTGGCCTGTTGCCTGCTTTTGTAAATAAAGTTTTATTGGAACACAGCCATGCCCATTCATGTCTATGCATCTAGGACAGTTTTCATGCCACAGCGCAGCAGAGTTCTGTGGTTAAATAGAGACTGTATGGCCTGCAGGGCCGAAAATCTTGGCTCTTTACTGAAAAAGTGTGACAACTTCTGTTGTACAGGGATAGAGTTGCGTTCCTGTGTTGATCTTATATTTGTGATCTTGCTGAATTCTTACTCTCTTGGGGTCTCTATGCAGATAGTTTTACTTCTCTTTAATCCTTGTAACTTGTTATTTATGTTCCCTGTCATATGCGCTGGCCAGGACCTCTGTACAATGTGGAAAGGCAGTGATTTGGATCTGTCTCCTCTGATTTTTATCTACTCTCAGGTCGGCTCGTTGTGGTTTGTGGTTGAATACTCTGTAATAGATGAAGGGATTTGCCTGCCTTCCTAGTTTGCTAAGAGCTTATCTGTATTTGTTAAATCATAAAAGGGGGTAACTCTGTCCAGCCCTCTCCTAGCCCCTCATCCCTGAGGCTGTGTCCTCTCCTATGTCCCCTTCCCATGGCAGGGGCGGCACTGGACCTTCCTTCCACCCGCCCCCCAGGCTGCACTCAGCAACAGCTACATAATTGGATCTGCTGTGCGGGCAGAGGTTTGTTTTTAATTTTATTGGAATTTTAAATTGCTTTGTTTCTTCCGTATTTTATTAGTGTCAGTGGAAGCAGCTGCACCTGCAGGAATGCTGGGGGGGGGCAGGGGCCCCAGCTTCTCAGAGTCAGGCTGTTGCATGAGGGTGGGATGAGGGGTGGGAGTTGGGGAGAAGAGCTGCTCCCTGATTTGGGGGTAGCAAGCCCTTCGAAACTTCTCACCATGCTGAGAGAGAGGTCCGGGGATCCGCTTTTTCCCTGTGGGTATGAGTGTGGGGAGGGGGTCTCCCAGCCTCTGGAGGGGATGGGGGCAGGTAAAGTGTTTGAGTCCACACGCCCTGGGGGTTCTCTCCTTCTGTTCTTATCCCCACATCACAGCGGAGGAAACTGAGGGCCAGAGAGGGCCGTTCACTCTCTTGCCCAAGCCCACGCCCCATGCAGGGCAGAGCCAGGCCTTGACCCACAGACTGTGTTGGTCTCAAAGCCTGTGCCCTGGGGTCTCACAGGGATGAGGGCAGGGTGGGCACGCTACCCTCCCTTACAGAGGAGCAGACTGAGGCTGCATCACTTATACAGGGTGGCAGAGTGAGGGTGGAAGCTCGTGTCGGTGTCCTGGGGTAGCTGCCTCCGCTCCCCTCCTTGGCCTCTTTGGATGACAGGTCCCTGAGTCCCGCCCCACCCCCACCAGCCCCCACAGCACCTCTCTGGAGCTGTCTGCACAGCCTGTACTTTTAGCAGCATGTGACTCAGAGTTTACGTATCAACATCATGATGAGAAAGTCAAATATTTATTAGCAGGGAAGGTCCTGAGCAGCTGAGAAAAACAGGCTTCAGTCGCAGGGGTGGGCAGGTCCTGTTTGGAACCCAGGGACTCTGGCCAGCTGGGAGTAGTCCAAGATCTTAGGCCTGAGGGAGGGGACAGGGAATGGGCTTTCCCTCCCCCAGCATCATTTTTTCCTTTCTTTTTCTCCAGGTTACTTTCTCTACTCACCCAGAACAGGCTACGACAGCCAACTCCCAGGCTCCCCTACCTGCCTGACCTCGGATCCTAGACAGGTGAGCTGCCATTTCTGGTTCACTGGCCATGTTGAGGGCATATGTGGTGGCCGTATCCTCACGCAGCCCTGAGTAGTCAGGCTCGCTGATGCCATTTTACAGGAAGCGTGGGGAGGAGGTCTCAGACTGGGCCACGTCTTCCCCCCACCGGGCTTCTGACACTAGCATCACAGGTGGTTAGAGCTGGACGGCTTCTTAGGGCCATCTGATCTGACCCTTCCCTTTCTAGAAGGGGGAACACAGGCCCTAAGAGGCTGACAGACTCATCCAAAGTCATGCTGAATATGGATGGCCCAGTTGAGACCTTTCTCTCTTGGTGAGAAACACAGCCCAGTTCCAGCTCTGGTCCTGAAACCCTGTCTTGATTCTGCCCAGGGGCCATAGGGACAAGAGGGTGGGCTTAGGGCCTGACTGCCCAGGAGGAAAGGGCAGGAGCCTCCCCTGCCAATTATCCAGGCCTTGACTGGCGGCAGGGTGCCCAATTCAATTTGCTTATCTCCCTGCCTGCCTCCCTTTCCTGTGCTCTTCAATTACAGGCAGAGACAATGTCTTTTCCAATAAGTACAAAGATATCAAAGAGGCTGAGTGGGCAGGGGCAGCAGGACGTCCTTGGTAGACCTCCACGCTCCCTAGTTCCAGCCTTGGAGCAGGAAGGAAGGACCAGCCCAGGTCATCAGGCCCAGTCCCAGCTGGCAGCAAGAGGCAAGGCAGGCAACCCGGGCAGCTGGACAGCAGCAATCACAGGGGAAAATGCACAGATCCTTTGAGCTAGCAAGTCCATCCTGGAAGAATTTTTCTTTGCACAGATACACACACATGAATACAAAGGACGTTCATCACAGCACTGTTCAGAATAGCAAGAGACTAGAAACAACCTAAATGTCCATCAACAGGGGTATGTTATTATTCTTTATCCGTGCAATGGAATACAGTGCAGCTGTTAGAATGAGGGCACTCTTTCTGTCCGATGGGGAATAATCTCTAAGATATACTGGGAAGGCAAACAGGCAAGGAGCTGAGAAGAGTGTGTAGGGGTGTAAATGTTTACTTAAAAGGTATTTACTGCCCCTCATGCATGTGTGTATTTTTCAGGGGGGTGTTTAAGAATACACTGGTTTGCTCTGGGAAGGACAGTTATTTTTCATTCTAAATTCTTATGTTTTCTGAATGGAGTGCCATGGACAACCTATTCAGTGAAGTATTTAATTTTAAAAAGGCAATGAGATGTGGGGCAGCCAGATGGTTCAGTTGGTTAGAGGCCGAGCTCTCAACAACAAGGTTGCCCGTTGAAAATGGCAACTGGTCTTGGAGCCAAGCTGTGCCCTCCACAACTAGATTGAAGGACAACAACTTGACTTGGAGCTGATGGATCCTGGAGAAACACACTGTTCCCCAATAAAATAAAATAAAATAATAAAATAAAATTTAAAAAGGCAATGAGATGTTCTCCCTGGAGATCCCATAAAGGAGTGAAGGGGGCTGGTCATGAAAAACATTTTTCCTTGAAACTGAAGGCCATTCCAGATTGTCTGTCATTGTTCTGTTTTTGATGAGACAAATATTTCATTAAAGCTCTGTCTCTGAAAGGCCATCAGAGGACCTTCAGTTCTGAGGATGTTGATATAATATCTTAGGTCCCCTTTCTCTTCCTAGAAATACCCTGAAAGCAACATGGAACAAAAGCACAAGCTCCACTCTTGGAAAAACTAGGAGATCACTAACCCCCTAAGCAAACAAAACATAGGTGGCTAGGCTGCCCAGAGCAATTGCGATCAAGTGGGGCTAAGGGAGGAAGCAGAAGGAAGGTGCCACAGCTGTAGATTTCAGAAAGAGCCAGCAGTGTCCACTTCCCAGATGTGAGGGGCACACCCTGCCTGAGGTATAAAATTGAAACTCCTTCTTTGCAGCAGTGAAACCTGGGGTGCATCACCTCGAAACAGAGCTTCCTTAGACCCACTTGGTTCCAAAGAGCAAAGGAGGTAGGAATCGATAAGAAATCACACAAATATACCATATTTGCAGGAACCTGTTTGTCTCTGGGGCAACTGGAGGGAAATAACTGGGCTGGGAGAAACTCACCTCCTCTAGAGGCAAATAATCAAAATTGAACCAGCACAGGACTTAATAAAATATATATATATATATATATATATATATATATATATATATATATATGTATGCATACACACACACACACACATATATACGTATATATATATACACACATATATGTATATATATATGAAAGGTGAAGGAAAGGCAAAACATAAGTAAAGTAATGCATGGGAAAAATAAAACCCCCCAAAACCAAAACACTTCCCATCAGAAAAATGTGGCCCCAGAAGAGATGAAGATTATGGCTAAATATTTCATTGTGAAGGAAAAAGCTTAGTAAACAATTGTTTCTATAAAGCAAAAACACAAAGCAGATATACAAGAGAAGAAAACTTATTGCAAAAGGGGAACATGGAATGAGTGCAAGAAAAAAAAGGGACAGAAAACAGGAATAAAACTGAAAAAAAGAAAAGGAAATAAGGAGTTAGAACGGTTTAATCAGAAGAGAATATATAGGGAAGATGGGAGAAAGACAGCCAATCTACGCTTATCTGGGAAAGAAAGAAACTGAAATAATACAAGCTTTGGATCTGCCTGTCAGAAGGGCACAGTGTTGTGTTCCAGGAAAAGTAGATTTGAATGGTCAACCCTAAGACACATGCTGGTCAAGTAATGACATGAAAGATATGGAAAGATCAAAATGAAATACAAACGAGAAAAAAATCAGGCTTCCCCTTCTCCATGGCAACATTCAACATTAGAAGAGAACAGAACAAGGTCTACAGAAATCTTCAAGGAAACTAAGTGGCCCAGAGATGCCTTTTGACTCATTCAAGTAGAAAAGTGACAGATAGACAGTTCTGAAGATGCATGAACTCCAGGAATGCTGTTCACTTGAGACCTTAAGCCACAGACTAGAGGGCCAGCTTCAGATGCTAGGAAAAGCAGGCACAAGTACTGGTGGTGAGCGCTGACCCATTTACCCATAAGACTCAGATTGAAATTATTGGGAGATGGTTGTAATGTAACCAGATGCTATCATTACAAGCCCTAGGACAGTAATGGTATCCTAATAACAGAAGCGAGGGGACAAGGAAAGGAGACAGTAATGTAAGTACATGGATGTCCTCATTTTTAATAGCTGGGATCAAAGAACATCATTTAAAGCTGATGTCCAGTAATAGAGGTTTAAAGGTTTGAAATGAACTACAAGAAAATGTGCAAAGAAAAAGAAAATACAGTTGGCTCTCGATCAACATATTTTGTATCTATATGATATGTATTATATACTGTATTCTTACAATAAAGTAAGCTAGAGAAAAAAATGTTACTAAGAAAATCGTGAGGAAGAGAAAATACATTTACAGCACTGTACGTATTTATGGGAAAAAAATCCATGTATAAGTGGACCCACGTAGTTCAAACCTGTGTTGTTCAAGGGTCAACTGTACACTAATTACATCATATTGTTCATCTTAGGGAAAGTAATAGATACTGTTCCAAAGAAATAGAGAATTAGGGATTATTTAAAGGGGTAATTACTAATAAATAAACTAGAAAAACACTAGCCTTCCTCATGGTTAATAGGTGTACAAAAGAATACAAAAAAACATAGATCACATAGGGAAAGACTTTTAGAAGCAATTAAAACAAAGCACAAAATGATTGAGTTAAGATGAGACATCTGTCATATCAATAAATGTGAATGGGCTAAACTCTCAAAAAATTTAAAAAGGCATTCAGATTGGATCACAAAATTTAATCCAACTCTGTAGTATATGAGTCATAGCTAAACAAAATAATCCAGAAAGGCTGAAATAAAAGGATTGGCAAAAAGGTCTCAAGAAAAATGTGAATCAAAAGAGCAAAGGTTATCATCTTAATAGATAAAATTGAATCTACCCCCAAAGTATTAAATACAGCAAAGAAGTATGCAATTCACTATGAAGATTTAAGGTATTAATATCTATGTGTTAAATAACATTGTATCACCACTCCTAAGGCCAAACATACAGGTGCTACAAGAAGAAAAAGGTTGGAACACAGCAGTAGGCATCTAATTCATTTCTCTCTACATGACAGGTAAGTGAGGATATAGAAGACCTAATTTGCATAATAAATAGGGTAGATATAATTAGTATACACCAAAATCTGAATCCTGAAAACAGAACCATTATCTTCTTTTCAAGTCCCCATAAAAAAAAGTCTCAAAACTCACAAAAATGACCATATATTGGAAAGAAAACTTTGGTAAAGTATAAAAAGTAAAGATTATAGACAACATTCTTTGATCATAATGCAATAAAACTAGAAAAACAAAACACAAAGCACCTATTGCCTGGGTAAGAGATGGCACTCAAATGAGCCTTACGTCAAAGAAGAAATGAAAGCCAAAATTATAAAATACCTACAAAAAAAATGATAATACTACATATTAGAACCTATAGGATATAGCAAAAGCAGTGTTCAAAGAATTCATACCCTTAATTTCCCCTTTTTTTCCTTGTTTATCAGTATAAAGATTTAAGCCTCTATCTCAAATTAAAAAATAAAGAAAACAGGAAGAAGAGCTTAATAAAGGCACAAATTAATGAATTAGAAACCAGGAAGGGCTCTGGGTAGTGAACACACAATGTGAGATATAGATAATGTATTGCAGAATTGTACACCTGAAATCTATGTAACTTTACTAAAAATTGTCGCCCCAATAAACTTTAATTAAAGAGGAAAAAAAAAGAAACCAGGAAGGGGTAATTACTAATAAATAAATCCTAAAGATGAATCTTTGGAAATAGGGGACAGATAACCTCATTAGCTAACTAATCTAATTGAGAAAAAAATGAGGGGGAAAAAGTACAAAATATATAATATGAGAAAGAGGGTGAAATAATTTTGTTCAACCTCATGCAAATAAATTTGAAAACGTGGACAAAATGAATACTTTTCTAGAGAAATGTAATTTACCAAATGCATTCTAGGAACAGAACAATTAACACAAATAAATTATTACAGAAGAAACCAGAGAACATTATCAAACAGCTACTCACCCAACCCATATAAATGCACTAGCACGGAATGTTTCAAGGAGGATCAACCGATCTTTAAAGAACAGATAATCTATTTCTACTTACACTGTTACAAAATCTATTTCTATTTACACTGTTACAAAGCATAGAGAAAGAAGGAAATCCTCCATTCTCTTTATGAAGTGAGCATAACACTGAGAGCAAAACCCCCCAAAACACTGTTCCACGAACAGAAAACTAAAGACTACTCTCATTGATGAAATTGAGGCAAAACTCCTAAGTAAAAGAGCACATGCGATCCCTCAGTAATTATAAAGAAATATTCACCACAACCAAGTGGGATTCCACTAGGAATGCAAGGATGGTTCAATATTAAGAAATCTATATCACTATTTCTATCAATATATCAAAGGGAAAAAAACTATATGATCATTTTTATAGACACTGAAAAGTAATTTGGTAAACTTCAACTTCCATTCTTGATTTTTAAAATTATTAATAAAACAGGGAAGGATGGATGCTTATTTAACCTGATAAAATATCTGCCCCCAAAACAGCATTTTGCTAAAGGAGAAATACTAGAAGCTTCTCGTTCAAGTCAGGGACAAAGCAAGAATATCTATTGTCACCATTATTATTTTTCATTGTTCCAGGGATAGAAGCCAACACTATTAAAAAGACAAAGAAATGAAGGTATAAAACTTCCAATGTAGGAGGTAAAATGATCATTTGCAAGTGATATGATAGTGTAACTGGAAAACCTAAGAGACTAAATTAAAAAATCATTACAAACAGAAGATTTCAGTAAGGTGGTAAGACTTAATAGCCTTTACATAAACAACCTCCATTTATGGAAGAAAAGACTAGCCAAAAAAGGCTATCCAGAAGACGTAAACTTAGAAAATGTACAAGATTTAAATGAAGCAAAATATTAAAACATCACAAGGGACACACAGGAAAATCTGAACAAAGAGAAGGGTATATCATGTCTTTGAAAGGAAAGACATCATCCCAAAAATGGCATTTCTTCTAAATTAATTTATAAATTTAATGCAGTCCCAGTAAAAACACAAACGGGATTTTTGTTCTTACCTAGATGATGTCTATAGTTCAGACAGAAATAAACAGAACATCAAGGAAACTCTGCATGGGGGGCTGGTGAATGACAAGGAACACACACCACCAAATATTAAAATTTGTTTTACATACACTACAATACAGATGAACCTTGAAAACATTCTGTTAAGTGAAAGAAGCCAGCCATAAAAGGCCACATACTATGAATATATGATTCCCTCCTTACGACAGTCCAGAATATGGGAATCTATAGAGAAAGAAGTAGGTGAGGGAATAAGGGAATGACTGCTAATGGGTAAGGGATTTCTTCTTGAGGTGATAAAAATGCTCTAAAACTGACTGTGGTGATGGCTGCAAAATTCTGTAAATATCCTAAAAACCATTAAATCGTGCACTTCAAACGGGTGGATTGTATGTGAATTACATCTCCATAAAGCTGTTTTAAAAATTTTAAATGTATTATAATGTTACAAAAATGAAACCATTATTGCAGTGATGCTTGATGAGACTTGGATCCACAACCTCACACTTGCCACCAGATAAATTACAAAACAATCGGATATCAGATATTTTGAAAATTAAAATGTAAAAGAACTAGAAGAAACCCTGTGGCAGAAGTTCTGTGTTTTTTGTTTTGTTTTGTTTTATTTTTAATAATTGCAGCATGAGGAAGGGCATTATAAATATGACACAAAAATCCAAGGTCTAATTCCATCATATACAAAGAGCTCCTACAAATCAGTAAGGACAAAAACAACCCAATTGGAAAAATGGACCAAACAGATGACAGATAAGTCCGTCAGAACCACATCTATCAAAATTACAAATGCACATACCTTTGACACAGTATTTCCACGTCTAGAAATTTATCCTGTAGTTTTATTCACACCTTTGTGGTTGTTTAGCAACAGATGGGGTATGGTTCTACTTAGGGGACTAGTCAAATAAATTATGGGTCATCCTTGCTCTGGAAGACTATATGGCAAAAGAATGAGGAAGCTTTTTAGATGTATTGCTAAGTGAAAAAGTGAGGTGCAGGACAGTGTGTACACACATTTGATGGGATGTGCATAAAGGAGACACAGGAAGCTGACAACACAGGCTGCCTCTGGAAGTAAACGGGGCTGGACAACATGGGGAGAGGGAGGCTTTTGTCTGTATACCCTTTCATTCCTTTTGAATATTGGACCACGTGAATGTATTACCATTTCTGAAGATACATATTAAAAAGGAAAAAAGCAACAGTGTAAGCACACTGCTCAATGGCAACGGATCCAGTGCTATAGGATAGGCGCTAAGGAGGGGTGGGGACTGAGGTGCACTAGGGAGGGGCGTCCCCTTTAAAAAGGCAATCGTTCAGTTCTAACCAATGGCTGCTACAGGATGACAGGCCTGTTTCTAGATCCTCTGATTTTTTATCAAGAGACACTAGAAAGCCAGATTTTTATACAAATCGCTCTGTTTTTAAATGTTTCCAAATTCTTCACAACTAAAACAACAACAACAACAACAACAAAACCCTAGGGTGGCTAAAAATAATCCGATCAGAGGGCTTGGGATCCCTACCCTAGGTACTCAAGGGGGACAGACCCTTGGTGGACCATGTCCAGCTCCCGAATCTGACTCATTGAAAAGCAAGGCCTCTAGAGGGAAAGGAGACACAGTGAATCAGGCCCTGAATGGCGATCCCATTCAGGCTATTTGCTTCCTCCTTAGCCTACTCTCTGCTAATGCAGGAAAATGGTGGTGAGCAAGACAGACATGGCATCTGGTAGGGTCACGGTGGGGGCTGGCATTGGGGCCATGGTGCTGGCAGTAGTTAGAGAAGGCTGCTGGGAAGGTGGTCACACCCAGTGGGAGCTGGCCAGACAAAGGGAGTGGGTGCCACTGTAGGGGAGGGCCTCCGAGGAGCCAGCACTGCATGAGCAAAGGCCGAGAGGAACATGGCGAGCTCCAGACAGGGCTGGCGTGCGGAGGGCATTCCTTCCCTGCCTGGGTACTGCCCTGCAAAGGTCTGAGATAGGACAAGGCTGGTATGTCCAGGAACAGAAACAGAGCCCTGTGGACTCAGGGTGGGCAGAGGAAGGGGAGAGGCGGAGGGGGTATTGTGCAGGGTGAGGGCTCCCACTCACACTTCCGCAGCTCCAGGCTCTTGCTCGGGCAGGCCAGGTGTTGGCCTGGTGGGTTCTGGGTCCTCTGCAGACAGGCCAGCATGGCTGAGCTGGGGGCCTGCGGTACGGCACACTCTGCGGCAGGTTCCCTGTGAGGAGGGAGATGAAGTGCTTGTCACACAGGCTGCCATGCCCACCTCCCACCTCCCTCAGGTGGGACTCACCGCCAGCAGCTTCCCCACTACCCTGCAGAACACCGGAGACTTTCCAAGCAGACACCCTTCCTATTTGACAGATGACGCCGAGAGGTATCAAGAGGCTCCTGCATGGCCTCACAGGAAGGAAAAGAATCCAGATCTCCTGAGTGGTGGACTTCTACCATGACAGGGCCAGAACTGCTCAGAGGGTGGGTCACCTCCTCCAGGGTGGCTTCCCTGATGCCACAGGTCTGCTCAGCCCCTCGCCCCTCCATGTTTCCTTCCAGGTGGTGGCTTCCAGTTCCCTCGTAACCACCTGGGAGCACATCTGTAGTCCTGCCCCCTTCAGCCTTGAGCTCATCAAGGGCATAGACCCGGTCTGGTCATTTTGGAAGCTGCACGGAGGGGTGCCCAGGAACTACCAGTGGGCGTATACGTGTTCCAGTTTATTGAAGCTGGTCTGCCTCTTGTCTGGGGTCTGCTCACATCACCTTGGAGGGCTGATGTCCAGGATGGCGTCCCTGAGAGAACGAGGGGGGCTCCCACCCTGACCCATGATGAGCTTGGCCTTGACCTCAGACTGAGCCCTGAGCCCAGGTCCCAAAGGCCACAAGGGCTCCCTGACTGAGTTTCCTACCCCAATGGAAAGGGCAGCCCTGGCAGGCTGGGAAGAGGTCCCCATAGCTGGCAGCTCAGATGTGACTCCAGACAGGTCCACGTTTGCTCGCTCACCCAGAGTCAGATGCCCAGCGTTCATACGGAAATGCACATTTATTTCACGAAACCCACTTTTCTGAGAACCCAGAGTCCCTGAGGAGCAGGGTGTTACAGGCAAGGCCTTCCCTGGAGGCCACGGGAGAGGGTGGGGCTTTCCCTGCCAAGTCTTTCCCTTCTTCTCTTCTTAGTAAGAAACAGCAGGCCCAGGGGTGAGCTGAACACTGGACACCCCTGATGTCCAACCAGCCTGGGCACCCCATCCCTACGACCTCCTGACCCCACCCCACTCCCATGCCCAGAGTCCCAAGCGGCCAAGCTTGGCCAACTCAAACCTCATGCTGGTTTTAAAAAAAAGAAAGAAGAGAGTGTGTGTGGTTGGGGGGGGTTCCAGGGGGGAGTTGGGGGGTTGGGGGCGGTTTAAGGGGGAGAAAAGGAAGTTATTTAATACTAAACAGGTGTCTGGAGCCCTAAATTCTGCCGCTTTCTTCTAATAATGAAGTATTCATGAGGAAAAGCCTTTTTTCACTACTTTCTTAAGATACTAATTTCACAACAAGCTCCTTGTTACCACGCAATTATTCCCGTCTTGTATTTCCCGAGACGGCTGCAGCCTCCTGTCTGTCCTGGCCTCGTGGTAAATGAAAGACAATCACGTAACCACCTTTCATTATGCTCTATTTTACTCTCAGCAAAGGTGCCCTGAAAGAAATGATTTACACTGAAAGGGACTTTTATTCAGTTTCGAAACCAATTTTCTTCTATTACTGTCTAAAAAAAAAAAAGAAAAAAAAACAAGAGCGAGAAAGTAGGGGATAGATGGGGGAGGGGAGGTGGTTCTCATCCTTCCCCCACCCCCCAATCGCCAGCTTTAACACAGCGACGTAATAAAAGCTACAGTATCCACTTTCTGGCTTTGATTTCTGGTAATTTTAAAATATGCCATTACAATCAGGCAGAAATTATACAGTTTAAAAAGGGAATGAAGTGGGGCTTATTGCAGAGATGAAAACCCTTGACTGAGGGAACGAGGCACCGGCTCCTTGGGGACTTGGGACGTGAGCAGGCGGCAGGAACAGGCCTCACTGGGGCCCTTCAGGACACAGCCACACACCGTGGACATGCTCTGCCCCTCGCGGACACTTGGGGACACTTGGACATGCCATCCACCGCACTGGGCGTCCACACACACGTACTCACTCACTGCATGTCTGCCTGCACGTGGGCATATAACTGTTGCACCCTTGCCCACACCACGTGACACACCCCTCCACACCGTCTGGCACCCTCTCACACACACAGAGGCAATCTACAGACACAGACATGCACACCTGGAAGGTAAGAGGCCAGTGGCTACCCCACGGCACAGCTTCTCTTCCCCACTCCAGCCAAGGGCAGCCTCCACCTCCTGCCTCTCTGATGCAGGGGTTGGACAAGGCCAGCTCTCCCCTCTGTCCCAAGCCTCTCCCTCCACAGATGGGGAAACCCAAGCCAAAGGGAAGCAGCACCCTGCCCAGTGGCACCCAGCAGGCAATGGCTGGGGGAACCTGCCCCCTCACCACTGGGCTATAGTGCTGCCCACAGCCCGGGGCAGTGCTGGGCTGGAGAGGAGGGAGGCCAGTGACCC
This sequence comes from Rhinolophus sinicus, assembly GCF_036562045.2. Classification (NCBI taxonomy): domain Eukaryota; kingdom Metazoa; phylum Chordata; class Mammalia; order Chiroptera; family Rhinolophidae; genus Rhinolophus; species Rhinolophus sinicus. Next base: position 25,839,350 of record NC_133765.1, on the reverse strand, counting down.
AGTGCGCTGAGGAAACCTGGGCTGGAAGCCTGCATCCCCCCACAGCCCAGCTCCTGCTGTGCACCCAAGGGAAGAGACCCCCTCGCTCACAAAAGGGGCTCCATGACCCCTCCCAGGTCATTTTCCTCCAGGGTCCTGGACGGGCGCAGCCCCATCTCTGGAGGTCCTCCCCACCTCTGGCCTTTCCCTGGGGGCCAGGGGCCGAGAAGCCCAGCCCCCGACACGTCCCTACTGCCACGCATCCCAGCATGCTTTGCAGCTGAAAAGGGCAGGCTGGGGGCTATAGTTGCTAGCAGGGCAGGGGCAAGCTGTATATTCTGGGGCCTCTCTGGACTCCCTCTCTGTCCTTCCAGTTGGACTCTGGTTTGCAGAGGGCACTAATAATGGACACCCAGGCAGTTCTGGGAGGCAGGAGGTCATCTGCCCCAACTCCCCTGAGGCCTCAGCTCTGCTTTTCCAGTGCGGCCACCTGCATTCATCCCCGCTTCTAGAGGCCCCCCCCCCAGTTCCCCCAACTCACTGCCCATTCTCCCAGGAACCCCGTGTCCTGCTGCTGGGGAAGGTGGGGGACCAGGGTGGGAGGGGGACAAGGGCCAGCTGAGCGTGAGGACGAGTGGACCACCACCTCCAGCTTCTGTATCATCTCCATCATCTCCACGCAAAACGAAGTCAGATCCCTCTTCTTGGCCTTAACACTTCTGCCTGGCCTCACACTAGAAACCAGCCCTCCTTGCCTGGCCCTCGGGGCCCCCATGGCTGGCCACCTTCATCTCTCCCAGCTTCCTCTTAGCCCTCCTGCCAGCCTGGCTGCCTCACACCTCTAAACCTTTGCCTGCGCCGGTCCTTCTGCCTACAGCACTGCTTCCCTGATCCGCTTTAACTTGGACTCTGGCTCCCTACCTCTGGGCATCCGCCTTCTCAGCCCTCATCACACCGAGTTGTAACTGCCAATTTTCATGTCTGTCGCTGTCCACCGGACTCTGAGTTTCTCAGGGCCAAGGACCATGTCTTATTTGTCATTCTCCCCAGTGCCTGGCACAGTAACCTTTTAATAAACAGGTGCTGAATGAATGGCTGAATCAATGAACTGGTTATTGTCAGATGAAGTGACGGAGGCCCAGAGAAGCCAACTGCCCTGCACAAGGTCACACAGCAAGCGGGGGACAGAACTGGGGCAGGCACCTAAAACACTCATGATCCTCCCGTGACCCCACCCTGCCCCTTCTCTGTTTAGCATCATCCCATCTGCAGAACGCCAGCCCTTCAGAGCCCCCACCCACACTCATTACTCCCCCAGCCAGGGACCATCCTGGGAGCGCTGCTCATTTTGAAACCCTATCTGCAAATCGGGCTGTTTATAAGCCCAAGGTCTTTTGTGACTTTAATAATAAAAAAGGGGAGGGGAGGGAGGGGGAAGTGTCGCAAGCCTCAATGATTAGAATGCTTTGGCACCATCCCTGACATGGGGGCTGATAAGACACCTTATCTCAGAGGCACCCCTAGGAAAAGGTCCCCTCCACCAGATAACGCCCCCAGCTGTCGATATGCCCTTTCATAGCTGAGGATTTAGATAAAGGAAATGTGACAGGGGAGGGGAGAGAAAGGAAGGAACTTTTCAAGTCCAAGGAGGAATTGAGTCTGTGCTGTTTGCCTTGGCAGAACAATGCATAGGAGAAGGATGTCTAAAGCCTCTTTATTTTTATTTAAAAAAACCGAGAATTGGGGTCTGGGGCCCTGCCTGCCTTTTGTCATCTCTCCCTTTCTGTCTGGCTTTCGGGACCTCCAGACCAGTGGGAGGGGGTAACTCGAAAACAACAATCCCCCCACGAGTACTAATAATAGCAGCGCACATTTATCAGGTGCTTCCTCTGTTCCACACCCCACGTGCATCCTGTCTGTTATACCTCGCCACATTCTCCTAGCAGCTTCTGTGGTCTGTTCTGTTTTCAGTCCCATTTTACAGATTAGGAAATGGTCACAGAGAGGGGAAGTCATCTGCACAAGGTCACACAGCTTTCAGGTGGCACAGCCCGAGGGTGTCAACCCCCACCAGAGCTGCACCCTCAGCCCCACTCTGTACGGCCCACACCCCTGGCTCCATCGAGGCTGGGGGCCTGCCAGCCTCTAGCTCCTAGACAGCGAGGCAGGAAGAGCAGAAGCAAAAGCCTGCTTCTCCCCAAGGCCCAAATCGACTTTGATGCTACTCCAGGAGGGGCTGGGGTCACAGAGAGGGAGGAGGTGAGAGGAGGGGAAGGAGGCCAGGCTCCCAAGGAGGCCACTTATCCCATAAATATTCATGGCGGACAAGTGTAAGGCCTGCCTTGGGCACAGCAATACTGAGATGGAGAAAGCCTAGGCCCGGCCTCTGCGAGGGAACCATTTTGAAGTGGCTGTTATTTCCCCACCCATCCTTCTCATTCATTCATTCATGCATCCATGCATGCAGGCAGGCAGGCAGCAAACACTCCCTGAGCACCTTCTGTGGGCCCATCCTGTGCCACGTGCTGGGAGAATGAAAATCGGTGGGTGTCCTACCAAAAGGCAACATCCAACCAGAACTGGCTTCCCACTCCCAAAACTGGCCCATTAAAAATGGGCTGGTTCCTCCCGCTGGCCTCCAACGTTTCCCTGAAGCGACAGGTGGGCAGAACTTTCCCTGTAGTCAGCAGTCTGCCCCTCGCCATGCTGGGCTGGCCTTGGAGCAGGGCGCAATGTGAGTACACACTCGGGCTCCCCAGCAGCGTGAGGCTGGGACCCCAGGAAGGTCAAGGACCGAGCCACTTCCAGCCCCTGTCCTTCCTCTCTCCCAGGGGCTGCCTACTCTGGCCTCTGTGGCTCCACTCAAGGCCAAAGACTGGCGTTGGCTCGGAGGCGAAGGTCATGCCAGTCTGGCCCTTCCCAGCATCCAATGAGACTAGGAGTTCAGAGAGGAGGGCCAGCCCTGGAGGCCTCAGGGTGGCACCTGCCAGGCAATGCCAAGCACTGGGGTTCTGACTGACCTTGAGGAAGTCACGGCACCTCTGGGAGTCTGTTTCCCTCACTGAATCTTGATGGGGAGTAGGCCAGCAGATGGTAGGAGGGCCATCCAGCCTGCATGAGGGGATATTATAATCTGGTTTGCAAACACAGTCCAGTGTGCTAGCTTTGTGCAAGACACAGGGCTAGGTCCTTGGCGCACTGGCACACAGAGGGGTTTCTAGAAGCCGTCCATCCTTGAGGGATTTAGAATCTTGAGTGGGGATGAGACAGGAAGCTAGAAAAACCCAGCAGTTCATGTACAGCGATTAGTGGAGCGTTAGGACTAAGCGAAGGAGATGCCTGCTATTCCCAGGGCCTCACAACCTTGCTGTACGTGAAGCCCATTCTGCTTCACCCAGGCCTGGCCACAGAGTCAGTCCCCAAATGCAGGGAAGAATTTGAAGTGGTGGCAGGCGCCCAGGGCCTGGGGAGGGGAACGAGCAATGGATTGGGAGGCTGGGAGAGCTAGGGTCAGATCCTGACTGGATGGCCCTGAGTGCGTGGCTTTTCTGCGTGGGTCCTACCACCACGAGCCGGCCAGCATGAAGCCTCAGAAAGCTCAGTCCTCCCTAAACATCCAGGACTCCAGGACGGAATGAGAAACCCTCGCCCAGGAGAGCCAGGGACTCTGGGTGCACGGTCCCTCCCACAACAGGAGGATTCCTGTCTGTCTTTCTTCCTCTCCTGTCTCTATCCCTTTCTCTTCCTGTGTCTGCCTCCCTGTCCTTCTCCTCCTTTCCCACTGGCTCCTTTCTTACTCCCTTCCTGACCCCACTCTCCGCTACCCTTTCCCTCTCTCCCCCCACTCTATCTCTCTGCAAAGCAGCCAGAGGAAAAGCCCACTCCCAGCCCCCTCCTGCAGCTCCCTCCCCCACCCCTGTTCCAAGCCTGAGGCCTTCCAGGGGACCCTGTTAATAATTAAATGTTAATCTAAAAAGCAATTTGAGCTGCGCCTAGGCAGATCTGGTTAGAGATTACATTAGCATGGCGGAGGAGAGGGTAATTTTCTTTAACCCCTCTCCTGCTCTCTCAAGCCTGGGAATCTTTAAGTCACACTGGCACTGCTGATTAAACTGGCGCAGGGCTTGGCTGTGGATAAGGGGCCTGTGAAAAGTGATTATTTCCCACTGCCATTTGGGCCACAGCACGAGAAGGGGATTTTCACTTTCTTTTTTTTAAGGCGGGGATGCGGGGGTCATTGCCCCCCTTCAACAGGAGGCCTCATCTATTGCCAAGATTACTGCTGCATTCATCCCCACAATTGGAGGTCTCTCTAAAATGCAAATCTGGACACAGAGCATACCTAGCCCCCTCTGGTCCCAGGACAGAAATGTCAGTCTCTGGTTGGGCGACACCCCTCCATTCAACCCTCACTCACTGTTCCTAGGACCTCATCTGGACCTGGGTGAGGCACCGGAGCCACAGATACTGGCAGGTCTGGGCCAAGGAGAGGCCAAAATGCGAACTGACAATCACTCATTCTGGACAGAGAAGTCCCAAGGCAGGCATCCCCCAGAAAACACCTCTCACAGCCACACTGGCAGGCCTTTGCCCACGTAATCCCTTCTGTTTGCAAGGCCTTCTCACATCTCTACCCCTTGAAATTCTACTCGACTTTCAACGGAAGCCCAGGTTTCTCAAGGGCTTCTCGGAGACATGCAAAGTGCTTAATGAACGTCTGATGAGTAATCGAATGAATGGGGCTCCTTGCGTGACTCTCCCTGACCAGTTCCCCATGGGTTCAGGATGCTATGACCAGTGCCTGTGTATAGCAGGCCCTCAGGAAACCGTCAGCTGAAGGAAGGATGGGCGAGAGGCTGGCTCGGGGAGTCAGGGCGAGGAGGGGCTCAGGAAGTGTCCAACTGGAACGCAGGCCTGAGGTATGGGGGTGGGCGGCGGTCCGGGCCTTCAGCACCACGGCCAGATCCCAGCGCACGTGCCCTGGAGAAAGGGGCGGGGCCGAGCCTGGGAGCATAGTGACGTCAGTCGCCATGGGAACTAACCGTGTATCTGCCCTGGGCAGCAGTCTAACCTCCCCGATATAGCATGACAATTAAGCACCCACGTACTGTGTGCCAGAACCTGTGCTAAATGCTGAGGTAGTGACAGACCCTGACGGGGAAGGGAGTCAGAGGGGCAATTATAAAGCAGAGTAACAAGCCAAGATGGGGCCACCTTACCTACCCTGGGAGTGTCAAGACAAAAGGACAGCCCTGCTGTCTCCTCAGGTTAGTCTCCACGGTACTATACCCCAGGCTTTGGAGCCAGATGCCTGAGCTTTATCTCTTAACTAAATCCCAGCTTTACTCCTTAACTCTGTGGCCTATGGCAAATTCCTCTCTGAGCCTCAGTTTCCTCATCTCAAAAAGGGGTTAACTCCTTACCACAAATTACTACAAATAAAGTGCCAGAGTCATAATAGTAACTTCCTAAGTGGTAGCCATTATTAGTATGATTTTTTATTATCACCATAATCATTGTCATCAGCAGGGAAAGTTGGTAGGATACAGCCAAGTGAAGAAGGCGGTGGGAGAGGGCCCCAAGCAGAGGACTGTACAGGCAAGTGTATGGAGACGTGAAAGAAATTGGTGTGTGTGGAGAAGCTGAAGCAGCTTCAGGTTGAAGAAGAAACCCTCTTGGTGAATAATAGAGAACACGCCATCTGTACAAGGCCAGGCCGAGTCACCAGAACAGAGGGAACAGGCGCAGGGACCCCCACCTCAAGGTGGGGTGATCAGCTTCCTGTGGACAACTGCTGGTTCAGGGCAGGGCGAGGCTAAGAGAAGGTGCTCGGTGGATGTATTGGGGGGGCTCATATGAAGGCTCAAAAGCTGCCCCCTTCAGTGATGGGGTTAAGGGGGCAGTCATTGCCACTGGCCACAGACCTGGTGGCCCTCTCCCAGAGCCAAGGTCCCCCCAGGGGCAGCACCTAGGGAGTGAATGGGGGGGGCTCATTCTCATGCAAATGATCCTTTCCTAAGCCCTAGATGGGGGAGCAAAGCACCTAAATCTCAGACACCCCACCCCCAGCTTCCACCCCCTAAAGCATTCTTCCCTGACAGCCAGAGCTCATGGTGGGAAGTTTGGGGTGGGGCCAACTGTACAAGTCATTGGAGACCTCCCCTCTCCTAGTTCTGGCTTTGGCTCTTTAATGACAAGTGCTGTCAAGTCTCCATCCTCACCCCCCAGAAAAGGGGTGGGGGGTGGGTGAAGCTGGGGATCAGTACGTCAGTGTTCTGACGCTATACTGGGGGCTGAGGGAGCTCAGGGGAAAGGCCTCAACCCAGCATTTCTGGAGAGAGTCACAGAACCTTCCTGAAGGAGCAACATATTAGCAGAGACCAAAAGGACAGCGAGCATTACCAGATGACACTGGATAACAGGATAACAGCTGGAACTGTGTGTGCAAAGGGCAAAAGTAAGACCCATTGAGGACCTGGGAGGAGTTAGCTGCTCCCAGCCATCCTCTCACCTGTTCCCCTGCCCACCCCCATTCCTGTACCCACAGTTCAGGCTTAACTCAACGACAGGAAAGGAGAAAATCTAATAATCAAAGCAATAATAGGAGCTAGTTTTTATTTCCAGTGTTCCCCATGGGCTCAGCACTTTACAGACATCACCTCATTTAACCTACCCCCCACTCGGGAGAAAGAGAGAATTACTATGGTCACCGTACCCACGAGCAAACAAAGGCCCTAGACAGAAGGGGCTGCCCGGGGCCACAGGCTGGTTGGGAAGAGGATTAGACCCCAAGGAGAGAGGAGGAAGGGAAGAAGACTGGGCCCGGCAGGAAGAGCCAGGAGGGCTGAGGGGAAAGAAGCTGAGAAGCCGAGGAGGGAGAGGAGGATACAAGTGGCTGGTGGAGGCTGGTGTTGATTTTAGCTTGAAGCCAAGGTTCAACAGATGCTTCCAGAGGTCAGGCCGGTGCAGAAATAAGCGGAGACTTGGGGCAGGGGCTGGGCAACAGGACAGGGCACTCCAGCCCAACAACAGAAGCACACACACACACACACACACACACACACACACACACACACGGGAACCACCCACAGCTTCTACCCTTTGCTGGGCTGGGTGGGGAATGCAGTGTCTCTAATCCCTTTTTGGGTGGAGGAGCTCCCTGTGTGTCATCAGGTCACAGGGGACCCTGATGTTAGCACTGGGGTGCAGGGGCCAGACCACCTGGGTTCCAACCCTAGCTACGCCACCACCTGGCTGTGTGACTATGTTTATCTCTGGGGAGTCTTGAGTTTTCTTCTTTGTGCGTCTCTGCATTTCTAATTTTTCTACAGTAAACATGCATCACTTTTCTTTCAAATAGCTTTTTAAAAGGGATCGAACCACGGACGCCCAGGATGCTGGGGTGTATTGTAAATTCACTGACGTGACAGGGAGCAGCTGCTCCAGGACGAGGCAGTGGCAGCCAGGGAAGGTGGAGATGGGTGAGGAGGGAGGCGGGAGGACAGGAAGGCTCAGAGGCTTGGAAATCCAGGATGGAGGGAAGCAGTGAGCTTTGGGGGGGGGGGGGGAGCGGGATCCAGTCCAGCCAGCCCTCCAGCAGTTCCTGTCAGCACTTTTCTACAACAGACCCCTGCTCCGATCACGTGCCCCATCACCTCCCAGCTTCCACACGGCCCAACACGCCATTCTCCACCCTGCAGAGGCCAGGCTGAGCCTCTCCATGAGGAATTCACTGCCTTCTCCACTCAAAACTCCCCCACTGGTTTCCACGGCCTTTCTAACAATATCCTCAGAGGCCTTGCGTGAACCTCTTCCCCTCTCCTTCCCTGGACTGTCCTTCTCCCCCGGGTCACCCTGCTCAGCTGCCCTGGCTTTTCTTCTGGTCCTCTAACAGGCCAACTTTGGTCACGCCCCAGGGCCTTTGCATTGGCATTTTTATTTCTACCTAAATACTCTACTACAGTGCTCTCCCAGAGAAATGTAACGTGTCATAAATTGTCTAGTCACCACAGGAGAAATTATGTTTAATAACTTATTTTATTAAATCCAGTATATCCAAAATGGTATCACTTCAACGTATAATCAATACTCAAATATTTTACATTTCTTTTTTTCACACGAAGTCTTTTAAATCTGGGGTGGAGTCTACACTTACGGGACATCTCAGTTCAGACTGGGTAGCACTCTCTGTGCCAACTCAGTCTCCTCATTCACCCCTCAACTCAAACATCACCTCCTCCAAGAGGCCCTCCTTGATCCCCCCACCTGTCGGCAACCCTCTGCCCTGGCCATTATCCCGTCACTGTTGTAGTTCCTTCATTGTCATTACCACTCTGAAATTATCTTATTGATGAACGATTTAACATCTAGCTCCTCCACTGGAACACAGATTCAGCTGTGTTTGCCCACTGGGGCACACAGTAGGTGCTCAGGGTAGGTAGGTGGTAGAGGATGGGAGTCGGGGGGCAGCTCGGGGCTCTTGTACCCCTTCCTCCTTCCAAACTGTACTCTCAGTGAGAGGCAGAGGCCAGTATATATGTATGTGTGTACACACATGGGTGGGGGACGTGTACACACACACACACACCCTCCCCTCTCCCCCCACTTATGAAAAGCAGGCCCAGAAGATGGGCCTCCTTTCAAAATCAGCCCCGCGCAGAAAAACGGCTGTGACAGCACAAAGCCGAGATTGAATCAGCGACGGGCCCGATTGCCTGGTGACGGTTACAAATGATCTGATGTGGAAAAGATGGGATCAGATGTGTGCAGAACAACGGCTGCTGGGAGCCCCCACAGGCCAGACAATGGCTGCTGGGCAGGCAGGCGGGCAGGTGGCTCCCAGAAGCTCAGGCCAGAGCATGCCGATGGGTACAAGGCCTGGCCAGGCTCAGCAGAGAGCAGGCCCGTCCGTGCTGTCATGTCCCTGCACCAACTGGCTCACGTGAGCCCTGCTTGACCAAGCTGGTCATTTAGGCAAGCGCAATCAGACACGTCGTGAATGCTTGACACCCGGGAAGAATGTCCCCCTCATGAGACCAAGTATACGGCTGAATTTTCCTTCATCAGACTTGTCATTTCCAAATACTAAAAGATGAATATTATTTTTGTAATAGGGGAGCTAAAAGAAACTTTGCCCTCCTTCTTGCACCCCACCAGCCCCCAGCTTTTGCTCTGAGCCTCAGAAGGGGGGGCAGGAGGGAGCCAGGCCCCCCCTCATTCACAGTTCCAGGACGGCCGCCCCTTAGGAGGTGCAGGCAGGGGCTGCTTCATCCAGCAGCGACCACGTGCTGGACACCACATCTCAGCCTTGGGCTCATCCTGAGAGGTGTGGGCGTGTCCTCTTCTCCCGTTCTCTAGTGGGGAGCAGAGGCTCAGAGAGGATGAGCGTTTGTTGGTGGGGTCTGGCTGTGGAGCTGGGTCTATGGGACTCTCGTGCCTTGGCAGGGCTGTGCCAAAGGAAGGCTGGGATTCCAAGTGGGTACCCAATGTCCTACAGGACTGGTTACCTCCCCCAGGTGCCGCCCTGGTCCTGAGGGGTTGGCATGACTGTAAGCCAAGAGGCTGATGCCAAGGGGATGTTCTGAGACCAATGGAGTTAGCCCTCTACCCCCACAACCGGGATGGCACCACAACTGGTCCTTGCTCTCCAGACCTCGAGGCACTGCCCGCCTCAGCTCCTCACTGGCGGCATCCAGAGAGGCCCAAAGAGCACCACGGCTAAAGCGCAAACCCAGAACTGCTGGGTTTGAACCCTGCCTCTGCCACTTACCAGGGGGGCTCTCTTATGTAAGTCTCCATCTAGAAAAGGCTAGAAGCCACACCTTCCTTTCCTGGCCGTGGTGAGCACGAAGCCAGATAGCTGAACTATTGAGTGCAATCACTCGCTCAGTGACAGTGGCTACTCTCACGGTTGCCCTTCCAGGTCCTTGAAAGCCACTGCCCGCTAGGTACCCACTGTGCCAGCAATGTCCACCCTCAGCTTTCACTGTCACGTGCCAGAGGTCACAGCAAGAGGCTTAGAGAGGTAGAGGGATTTGTCCATGGCCACACAGAGCAGGAAGGGGAGACTGGGGGTGCGTCTGCAGCCCTGGCCCCGAGACCCTTGAGCTCCAAGACCTAAACCTCAACTCCTTCCAGCACAGTTGGTCCTTCAACTCCTAGGGACAAGCCCCAACTATGCCCAGGGGAGCGGGGATGGCTCAACTAGCCAAACCTTGCCTGTGCCCCCCGTGTGCCAGGCTGTGGGACTGGAGAAGAATCAGACACAGCAGAGATTAGGCTCACACCGAGCCAGCCCAGCCCCAGGTCAGGCGGAGCTCCGCGGGAGCCCAGGGAAGGAACAGGGGTTGTTGCCAGGAGCGGTTTCCTGGAAGAGGGGCATCTGAGCCCCTCGACTGTGTGCTCTGGGGGCAAGGGCAGTGCCTGGCACAGAGCAGGGGCTCAGGGAGTCTGGTGAACCAGGTCTTTTCGGGCCAGCTGCATGGTGGAGGGGTGAGCGCGTTCTGGTGGCGGGACAGCCCCCCAATGGCAGCATATTGCAGTCATTCACCCACCGAGTCCTAACGTCCCTGAGGCAAGGACTGTTATTATCCCAATCTTCCAGGAGGGGAAACTGTGGCACAGAGGAGAAGCCGCTTGCCCAAAGCCATCCAGCAAGGGACTGGTGCATCTGGGATTTGAACGCATATCCATTTGGCTCTGCGATCACGACTACCCACCCACAGGCCTCAGCATGAGAGAGCGTGCAGGGCAGGGGTGGAGGGTGCGAGAGGAGACCGGACACAGGCTGGTGGAGCTCGAGATGGGGAGGGGCCCTGAAGGCCAGGCCCATCATCCATAGGCAAGAGGGAGCCACAGACAAGGTGTGGTGCTGGCCCATCTGGGTTCAAATCCCAGCTCTTCCACTCACCAGCTGTGCAGCCTTGGGCAGGTCGACTAACCTCTCTGTGCTTTAGTTTCCCCATCTGAATAAAGGGGTTCAGATCAATGAGGCTGAATTTTGCCACACAATGAAATTTGTGTGTTTATTAAATTGGGGGGAAAAACCCTGAAAGCTGGTGAATTGAAGCCGTGCCCATTGGGTTTGGGGACAATCTCATGGCTGGGCCTAGGGCACGTTTTGGCCCAGGGCAGTGGTCACAGCCTGGCATACCCCAGCCCAGCCCTGCCAGGTGGGTGCAGGCCTGGGGAGGGATGGCAGCAGCATCTCAGCCTCACCAGTGCACACGCCAGCATGTGCGTGCGTGCGGCTGTGTACGTTGCTGCAGCAGCTTCTATGCAAACATGTTAATTTGTTTTCATTTTGTGTGTTTTTTTCCCCTCGCAGGATAATTGGGTGAGTTTGAAGTCTTGGCGAGGCTGCTGATTATAGCTATTTGGGTGGTGCCCTCGCAGGGCTTGGGCCCTGCCTCTGGCAATGAAGGCGGCAGCGTCTGGGGTTGTCTTGAAGGGTGTGTGGAATTGCTACTGGGTTCTGGGGGCTCTTTCTGGCCGGGGATGGGGGGATGGGGAAGGTGTGACATCCTGGGACCCCCATCATGCCCTCCGCCCAGGCAGTACCACATCCCTGAAGGGTGCAATCCCATCCACAAACATCTTTCCTTTGCCCTGTTTACTGCAGTTAAAAAAAAAAAAAGGCAGTTTGCCAATACTAAAAAGAAACTAAATAAATAAAATTCCACCTCAAATTCTCATTGTCTTGTTTCTTTTGAAAACAAACTAAAACCGGCAGCTTTGGAACCACTGAGCCTACATTCCCACGAGGCTAAGTGGCAGCTGCTTTGTTCACTGTGCCACCTGGTTGGGCCCACGGGCACCTGAGTTTTCTGCCCTGGAGAAGGGCATGGGCTTTGGGGTCCGGTGGCCCACGGCTCAGACCGAGGCTGTACCCTGAGAAGCTGTGTGGCCTCAGCAGGCATCTGCCTTCCCGAGCCTCTTGTCCCACCTGTAAACTCCCTGCCTTGCCTTGGGAGGGTGAAAAGGAGATGGCCCCGTTTTCAGGAGCACAGTAGGGCTCGAAATGTTCTTTCCCTTCTGTAGAGGAGGGAGAGCCAGGGTGGGAGCTCCTTGCGTGTCCTGTACTTGACCACATCCCTGGACATGCAGTCTCGTCACTGCTCTGTTTGTATCTGTTTCTCCTGCGAGGCGGGGACCAGGGCTTTGTTTCAGGCTTCAGTGAAGGCACACTATGTGCCACACTGAAGAGCGGGGAGAGAGGCGAAAAGGCTTGGGGCTCTGGCAGCGGTGAGCAGGGTACGAGACCCAGAGGGGAGAGTCCAAGCCTCCACCGGACGGGGGGCATTTAGGGAAGAGGCAAGTCGGAGTTACCCGTGCAGAGAAGGCACGTGTGTGCATGCATGAGTGCACCGGGGAAGGGGACAGTGGAGGCACTCGCTGTGGGAGCTCCGGCCTTAGCAAAGGCCCAAGGAGGGAATGGCCTGGTGGGTGTCAGGGGGCCCCAGGCAGCTGCAATATGCTGCCAGAAGCCAAGTGGCCTTTGGGGGCTTCCTGTGGGAAGTTCTGGGCCTCCCACAGAACTGGGCTCATACAGGGGCCTTGGTCAGTGTCTGCAGCAAACAGCTGCCCAATGGGCTAGGTGGGCATCAGGAAGAGACTAAGGGCGGGGCCTTCTGGGAAGCTACCTTCTTTGTGTTCCTGGCTCCTTGGGACCCTGGGACCCTTGACCAGCCATTTCAGTTACCTGAGCCTTAATCTGCTGACCTGTAAAATGGGGCTATGGCAAGGATCCAATGAGACAATCCCTGCCACAGGCTTATGCTCCTAAGAGTTACCCCCTTTCCTCACTACCTACACCCTGCCTCAGCTTACCCTCTCACCTCTCCCAGGACATAGTAGGAATGCTGGCAACCCTACGCCACGTTTGTGCGGCCTGAGTGTGCAGACCTCGAGTTCAGCGCTTCACCTGCATTGTGGCATAACAGCCCCCAATGGTGGATTCTATTTCATTCCCATTTTTAAGCCCAGGAGATCGAGGCTCAGAGAGGGTTTAATGGGTAGGGCAGCACTCAGCAAGGTCCTGGATTTGGCCCCCACTAAGGCAGCAGCTGCTGGCCTGGCCAGGATGGGGGGATGGAATGGATGCCTGGTGCCTGCCCAGGGAGTGAAGACAGCCAGCAGCCTTCTTGAGGCCGCCCAGGCAATGGAGGTGGGCACCTCAAATTGCAGCCCTGGGTCCCGGGACTTAGACCAGCAGGGCACAGATCCTGGCCCTATGACAAGCTGTGGGAGTCTGGTGAGTCACCTGTCCTCTCTGCGCCTCAGTGTCTTCACCTGTCACATGGGACTACTGTCCTTTACCTGCAGGGGTGGTGGAGTGTTTGGCCCAGTAACGGCACATAGTAGGCCCACAGCAAACCCAGTAAATGTCTGCCAGAGGCTCCATAGCAGCCAGAGGCCACCAGAAAACAAGAGGAAGGCAAAATAATGGTGGAAGGAGGCGGTAGAGACGATGACAGGCTCCTGGCTGGTCCCCTGGGGGGGGTGGCAGACCTCTGTGGAGGGCTCGGACGGCCCCAGTCACACAGGGTGGCAGCTGGCAGCACCCCCTCCCCCACTGAGCACCACACAAAGGGGCCTCTATTCCTGGCTCTGAGCATTTATCCCTGGCCGGCTGGGCTGCACCGCCCTCTCCCCACCCCGCTGGCTGCCCACCCTGGCCTGAGCCTGCTCAAGCCGACACAAAGGCTGGAGTGTCCCTGCAGGGCCAGGCTGGCCTCAGAAGACCCCGTTCACAGAGAAACAGAGAGCTCAGAAGGGTCCTGGGGAGGGTTCGTAGTGGGTGGCAAGGCCACATCCAGGCCACGATGGGGAGGGGGTTGGGAAGGCATGAAAAAGACTCTGGAGTGGATGAACCTGCCCATGAACCTGGCTCCAGCTCCTCCCCCACCCAACCTGTGTAAACTTAGGTCCGTTTGGACCTTGGTTTCCTCATCTGTACAATGGAGACAATAACAACACGTGCAACTTTCTGGGCTGCTGAGGGCTCAGGCGATGTGGGGCCTGGCGCAGTTAGCAGCCAGCCCCTCAGGGCCACATCAGGGTACCTAGGGCAGGGGCGTGGCAGGCAGGGTCCTGGGGCTTGGCAAGGTACACTCAGCCCTTCCTCAGCCCTACCCTGCCAACCTGGGGGAGGGAGGAGGAACGGCACCCCCTTGTAGACCATTCCACCCTCCACTCTCCATCCAGCAAGGTCCATGTGTGTTGGTACTGACCCACAATTGCCCCGACCCACCTGCTGGCAGTGGGAGGACAGCAGCTACTATTGATGAAGCACCTACTGTGTGCTGGAACTTTTAGCTCCATCAGCTCCTTTCAACCCTATGGCTACTCTGAAAGGCACAGCAGGAGGGCACCATGGATACGGGCTCTGGAGTCCAGTGACCGAGGTCCAAATCCCAGCTCTCCCACTTCTGGCTGTGGGACTCCGGGCCTCGCCCTTCCTGTAGATGCTGGGAGTGCCTGTGCAACAACCAAATGAGAAAAAGCCTGCATGATGCCCTCAGCTCACAGCCCAGTCCCGGCAAACTTGAAATCCTGACCGCTGGGTTATTTCCCCCAACTCACAGATGGGGAAACTGAGCTCTAGCTGGCACGGCGCAGTGCCTGGCATGCAGGAGGCAATAAACCCCATGGACCATTCTAGGAGATGGACTCGTGATTCGAAGCTAAGTCTGGAGGACTCTGAGCCCTTCTTTTCCCCTTGAGGATTTTGCAAACATATTTTAGCAGTTTGTTCTTGTTTCACAGATGTCCTCAGCTCCAGGGGCCACGTGGCCTGCGGTGGGTGGGGCAGGAGACCCAGGTCTGGAGCCTTACCCCTCTCTCTGGCTGACCCCCAGGAGAACCTCACCCCGCCACACAAAGTCCTCCTTTCTCCCTCCCACCCAGTCGGGGACAGCCAAGAGAACAGCGGAATACCAAATCATTAAGCTGGCGCGCACCATCCGGGCGCCTGGGAACACTGTGGAGTTTCCCTTTTATGTTTATAGCAATTGTATGAAAATGTGCAACATGAAGCGGCACCAGCTGACAAATGAGACGAAACAGACAGGATTCCGGGCCGGCTTTTTTTCCGGGCCTGATTGGCATTAATTGTGAGCGTTTACAAAGCACAACTCGGCGCCTGACATTTGCTTCAAGCAAACGTTTCCTTCTAATAGTTTTAATGATTACAACGGGAGCTGGTGATCACCGCCGGGCAGGAGTGGGCTGCCCGGCTTGGGCTCCTGCCAGAGGCCTGGCTAGCCTATGCTTGCCCGGGGCCCCGGGGTCCCACTTTCCTCTGCTGCCTGTTGCAGGAGGGCTGCACCAAGTACCAGGACTCGGGGCTTTGGGCATGGGGACCCCCCCACATGGGGCCTAGCTCCTGGCACACACCGAGCTGCCAGTTTATAAAGTTGATGGGGAAACCTACAGGTACAATGATCCTGGGCACAGACCTGGGAGAGAGCGAGGGAAGGAGGGAGAGGGAGGGAGGGAGGGAGGGAAGAGCAGTGGGACTCAGCTGGCCTGGCTCTGAGGCTGGATGGCCTCAGACTCCTCATCTTATAATGGGGGTAGGAAGGACCCCACAAATGCTGGCTGCTGTTTCCTTGCTGTTTGATCTGGACCAATTCCTTCTCCTGTCTGGGTCTAAATGCCTCACCTGCAATGTGAGGGATGGGACTTGGTCTGCTGGAGTCACAGAGATCAGGGTTCTAGTCCCAGCTGTGGCTTCTTTCCAGCCTCATGACTTTGGGAGAGTCTCTTGAGCTCTCTGAGCCTCAGTTTTCCTCATTAATAGAATGGAGTTCATAATCCCCATGGGTTGCACAGTGATTTCCAGACTCCAATGGGAAGGGCATAAAAACTCTGATTGCTGGCAGCCCAAGAGCCTGTCTCATTCCCTCCCTGGAAAGTCCTCTAAATACCTCACCCATGCATGCATTCATTCATTCAGTAAACATCAATTATCCTGATTAGGAAGCTGGGAAGATATCCGAGAACAAAGCAAAGACCCTCCCTTGGGGAACAGAAGTGACAGACCAATACAGAAGCATTTCGCATGCAGTATCCCATCAACTGCGCATCCCCATTTTACAGAGGAAGAAAGTGAGGCACAGAGAGGGAGAAAGGACTGTCTAAAGTCATTGGGATGAGGCGGTGCGACAATCAAACCCTGGCAGGCTGCCTCCGAGGTGAGTCCTTTCAGAACCCTGACAACCAGCCCACTCAGGCCCCAGGTGGAAGTCCCTTCTGAGGGTCTGGGGGAGCTGACCCTTGGGTGGGACACATCTGTGAGCTGGGCACCACCGCAGGAGGCCTGGACCCTGGGAAGAACAGAGTCTGTGAGCCTGAACGGCCCTATGGGGAACTGGCCCAGCTTCCTCAGGCCTCTTGGAAGCAGGTAGGGAAATGAAGGCAGTCTCTGAGAATATCCCCAGCCCCTCTGGGGTCCATTTCCTGGGCTAGAAACGGGAGAGGAAGTGCCTTGTCTGTGGGCCCACAACACACTCATTCCCACATTTCCATCAACACTGTGCAATGCCTCCTCCGTGCCACGTCCCGCTCCAGAGGCCTGCACACAGCACCACCGAGGTGGCTGGGAAAGCACAGCAGGTACAACCACTGCACGGCCTGTGGCATGTGCAAAGGCCGGGAGCCGAGAGAGAAGCCGGTGGGTACAGGAACTGCTGGTAGTTTGCTGAGGCCTCCTCTCGGCAGTCAGGCCCCATGGGCCCTCTTACCCCTGCCCCACCTGGCCCCCTGACTTTGCCAGGCTCATGCTGCAGGAAGCCTCCAGGATAGGTCCCAGCTCTGTGCTCGGCTCCAGCCTGAAAAACCTTAGCAACTGTTTCTGTTGGAGTCAGTTTGGGGGTGGGGCAGGGAGAAATTTTTTTTTTTTTAATGGGGATTTTTTTTTTCTCCTTTTGCATATGGTGGCACAGATGGGCCCATGATCCATAAAAACTGTTTGCAATTAAACTCCTACTTTGCATGGCTGGATATGTCAGTTGTCTGAACCACGAGCGTGGGGTTCTCCACTGACAGGGAGCTGGGATGAGGCACAGGGTGGGGCCAGAGGCTGCAGGACGGGCAGACGCCCAGGAACCTGCTTTGGGCTTGGGGCCCGAGCTGATGGGATGTGGAAACAACCATGCCAGCTCCCTCTCTGGGCATCCCCCAGCCTTCGCCAGGAGTCGGCGTTATGGCCAGGCAGCTGGGGTGGGACTTGGCAGGGCTTTCCTGCCCAGCAGAGACTTGGCCAGTACCGGGTGCCCGGGCGGAGGGTGGGTGGGTAATGAGGGTGGACAGAGTGGAGCTAATCACCCAGAAACTGGGTCTGGGACCCAGGACAGGAAAGAGGATGGTCGTGCAGTGCGAGCCATAATGGGGGTCCAGCAGGCAGAATGCAACAGCAGGTTCAAGGCTGAGAAGTCTGAACCTCTGGCCCAGTTGGCAGAAAGGACCTACGATAGTGCCAAGAAGAGCTGCCAAGGGCCACAACGGGCTCCTTCCTCATCCCCAGGGGAGTTGGCCCAGCCTCCTCGTGGCTCCTTGAAGCAGGTAGGGAAATCGAGGCAGTCACTGAGAACATTGCAAGGACCTGGGCTTCCCTTTGCCAAACCAACAGGCTCTCTGCCTTTGGGAGCCTTTTCAGAGGGTCTCCAGAATGGGGCTATGGGGCCTGCACCCCTTCCACTACTCCAGGGCTCAAAATGCCAGCCTGTCACCCCAGGATGCTTGCTTGTTTGGGTTCACAAATGTATCATTTGGCTTTGGGAAATCCTGAGATCGCTAATAATTGTTCCCTTATGAAAAGAAATAAGGCCCTGATACCCTCTTCCCCCGCCCCCTCCAAGCTGGGAAAGAAAAGTCATAAAAATAGCTTGTTATCTCACCTATTGAGGCTCCGACTGGATGTTACTGCTAATTGGGTATAACATCCTTGTCTTGTTCTCTCAGAAGCTAAATCAAGAAAGCGCCACTGCTGCGAACTAATTATATCTCCGGCCTGCAGCCTGCAGCTTGTCTCTCCCTTTATTGAGTTAAAAAATGGTCATGAACCTTCATCTTTTATCCCCCCAAGTGCTGGGTCCAGGCTGCCCGCCAGGCACAGCAGCAAGTCAGGGACAGCACTTCAGGAAGGTCTAGGAGGTGTCCCAGGGGCCGGCAGCAGGGGTCAGGAGAGCTGCCAGGGAAGCCTCTGCCCCAGGTAACCGCCTGGCTCCCTCGCCAGCCCCACCTCCAGACCTGGTGTCCAACTTTTCCTGGAAAGAGGGACTCTGGCCTCCCCTCCTTGCAGCTGAGCATTTCAGTCCAGCGAGTATTCATTATTCATTTATACATTCAACAAACATGTCTTGGATGCCTACCTACTGTGTACCAGGCTCTTTTCCAGGCTAAAGCTTCTCAGAGACCAGAGGTAGCCCCAGGCACCAGCTGACCTCACCCTAGGTTCATGGAGATGTTGAATAAATACACTTAGACAGGACTGGGTTGTGCCACCCAACCCAGAGCTGCCAGAGTTCCCTACGACAGGGAGGCAAAGCCCCAATGCCAAGACCAGCCCTGGCTCCCTCCACGGTCCCCTCTCTCTCCATATTCCAGCCATGCAGCCACACACTCATCCCTCCACCTAGAAGGGCCCCCTTCCCTTTCTTAGAAGGCCCAGTTCCGTCTGTTGGAAGTCAACCAGCCTGTAACGACAGCTCCTCCCGAAAGGCTGCCTGTCTGTCTGCCACTCTCAGCCCTGCCCCAGACTGTGGACTTCCAGACCTGGGTGTGAATACCAGCTCAGCCACTCAGCAAGTGCATGACCATACTCTGCGTGAGCACTCTAAGCCTTGGTTCCCTCATCTCTAAAATGGGCTGACTTCTTCCTAGAGGTGCTGAGACCCACACTGCAGGTGGGCTGCAGAATGATGAATGAGTGGGTGCCCACGAAGGACCTAGCTCTCAGGAAGAGCTCAGTGAATGCTGTTGTCATCATCCAGACGGAAAGCATCTGGAAGCTGCCCGGTGTGCTGGGCTGCGTGGACGGGGACACAGGTCTCTCCGGGAGATGGAGGAAGGTAACAGACTCACACCACCACAGCTCTCGTGGCTGAAGAACAAACCCATATCCTAGAGAAGATGCCCCAGAATCCCTCGCTCTGGTACCTTGGTCCTCTGAACCACATGCAGAAGGGCCAGAGGGACACCTGAGCTCATCCAGGCCAGGCAAGCAAAAGGGCTTCAGCTCAGAGATTGCTGCTGCCTGCCCAGAGCCCTGGAAAGAACCCAAGGTCAGAGAAGAACGCAGCAGGGAAAGAGGGCAGCAATTGATTGGCGATGCCTGCCAAGGGCACAGCGGTGTAGGGAAAGCCAGGCGTGCCACAGATTCGCCATCCTTGACATTTTACAGAGGACATGGCTGAGGCCTGGCTGGGATGGGGGAGTGACCTGCTCAAGGTCTTGTAGCTCATAAAGACAATAGCTGGCCCAGAACTGGGCCCCTCGGCCCCTGCCCAAGGATCCTCCTGTGACAGCCCCACCCAGCTCAGTACCCTCACAGGCAGAGGACAGACAAAAGCTTCCATGGATAACAAATGGAATTCTGTTGACCTGCCATGTAGGCGCTTCACCTCCATGAGCCCGCAGTTTTTTCATTTACACAACAGGGATGAAAACACCCTTCCCAGAGCCATATGAGGATTAAATGAGAACAAAATGCCTAAGCCGGAAGCTCAATCTAGCACACCGCAGATGCCAACAGTGTCCTGTGATTCCCATAATAGGCAAAGGTGTTTAGACAGAAGCCCCCAAAGCCTGCAACTGGAAGTGCTTCCACCTCCAGGGAGCCTTCCCTGGCTACCCCACTCGGGTAATAATTTCTATCTCTGATTTTCTAGTGTACTTTGACAGACTGGGAGCCCCAAAGGGCCATATCTGGTTTGTTCCCTACTGTCCCCCTGCTCCTGGCACAGTGCCTACAGACTGTGAATTCCTGTATTGTGGTGACTAACCCACTGTACTGTGATGGTGTGTTGGAGGCCTCACCACCTTTCAAGGCAACTGGGCTTGTTCATCTTTGTGTCCCCAGCACCTGGCAGGGAGCCTGGCACAGACCAGTGAATCTCTCTAAATGAGCGGATGGATAAAGAGCGAAAATAGCAGTTCCTGTTTACTGCCCACTTGCTATCAGTTACTGCCAAGCCTCACAGCTGCCCTCCAAAATGGGCTCCTGGCTCTTCTGACAGATGAGGAGACTGAGGTCACGCAGATGCTGACGGGCAGGGCCAAGGCCCAAATTTAGGGCTGGGGACTGCAGGTCCAGAGGCCCTACCACCTCTGCCTCCTCCAGGGCCAAGCTCTGACCTGGACCCTGCGGGGCAGCTGCCTCTGCCTTGGCAGCGAATCTTGGAGCAGACAGCTGGCAGCTGGAACTCCCTCCTCTTCCTCCTCTTCCTCCTCCTCCTCCTCTTCCTCCTCTTTCTCCTCCAAGGGAGCCCCCCCACCCCAGGCTCTGGGTCATTCAGTTCTATATCATTAAGACCCCATCCCCAGGCGCCTGTTCATAGCCAGCCTTGGCCTTACCCCTGACCCTCCAGGCCTTAGACCCCTGCGCCCTCTGTACAAAGGCAGGGGCTCTTAGGGCCCCAAACTGCTGCTGTGGCCAGGATGGTTTGCTATGGTGCCAAGATGACTGGCTGGGGCCTGAGCCTGGCCCATCCAGCTCTGAAGGGCTCAGTCGAGCTCACCTGAGCACTCCCCACACTCTAGCTCATCCTACCCCCAAGCCTGTGAGAAAACTACTATGATTCCCTTGGACAGATGAGCAAAGTGAGGCCCAGAGAGGTTAAGTGACTTGTTTGAGCACACACAGCCAGTAAGAGAACAGGAGACAGGGTTCCACCCCAATCACACTTAAGGCCCTGCACACCCTCCTAGTTTATCTCCCTTTAAACTCTGCCCTCTTATAAGCTTCCCCTGCTTTCTGGGTCATACCCCTTGGTTCTCAAACTCCCTCTTGCCAGTGATATCGCCATTCACCCAGTCTTCAGGGCCCGGAGCAAAAGCCCCTGTTAGGAAACCCTCGGTGACCAGTTGCAGATTTCCCCTCTTTGATGTCTTTCCTCCAGCCCTGCTCTGGCTTTGTCCAGAATCTGAGTTAGTTGCAGACTCATCTTACTCCCCATGGAGGTGGTGGGCTGTCTGATTCCGTAGAGCTTTGCCACCCAGAGAGTGGCCAGCAGGGTGCCCTGGCCCAGGCTGATGCCAAATGAACCACAAGAGGGTGGAGGAGGGGGGAGCTTGAACCCCACTTCTGGCTACCTACAGACTTCATACTTCTGCCATTCTCTGGCTGTGTGACCATGGGCAGTGATGTAACCTCTCTGTGCCCACGTTTCTTCCCTGGTAAAATGGGGTAGTAACAGCACCTGCATTTCATAGGGCTATGACACAAGCCCTAGGAGGTGCACAGAGGTGACCTCCACCCAGGAATGATTACCATTATTATTTCTGTCTGCACCAGTGGCCAGCACAGGAATTTGGGGGTCAGAGACTCAGGTTCCCCGCCTGAGTCTGATTTACTGGGTGTGTGATTCTGCGCAGCTGGCTCATTCCCCAACACCTCTATTTCCCTATCTCTGTAATGGCACTAATGCCGCCCACGGGAATGCAACACCCCATCTCCGCACCGTCTTTTGTTCCAGGCACGCAGTAGGCACTCAGATATTTCTCAACTAATGAATCGATGGTCCAGGTGGAAGGAATCCATCCTCCTTGCAGCCTCCTCCCCCGCCCCAGCCTCAGAATCCCCCTCCCTACCCCCAGGCCGCGCAGACTAAAATAGTCATTAGGCAGATTTCAAAAGATGTCAGTAGCTTATAATTATAGTCGACATCCTTCTCAGATAAAAGTGATTACCTTGGATGCAAATCACTTAGCAACCAATCAGGGCGGTGGGCGGCGCCCGCGGAGGGGACCGGCCGGCGTGCAGCCCTCCTCCCGCAGCCCGCCCCGCACAGGCAGAGAAAGCGCACAATAGCTCTTGACACGCAAATGGGTTAACACAATAAAGGTGGCTCCGGCCTCTGCTGGGGGAGAGCAGCAATTCCCGGCCCGCGGGAGGTAATAAAGCGGCCCTTTTGTGCGTGCCTCCTCGTTCTCACCCCCGCCCCGAGCCCAGAGGAATCGCCGCCTGATTGAATTACGGTCCATGAATATGAGCTGCTCCACTCGCTTCCTCCGGTTTGTGAGGGATTGGAAGGCGGAGGGGGCACGAGAGAGGTTGGGGAGGGGCCCCCTGGGCAGGCCCCAGTGCCCCCCCCCCCCCGGAGCTCAGATGGGAGCCACATGTGCTCACCACGTGGGGTGCCCTGGGCAGGTGGGTGGGAGACCCAGCAGAGGCAGCTGAAAGGGTGGGGGTCCCAGACCTGCCCTGGGGGATCTTTGGTCTTTGGCTCCGAGAGGAACTGGGAGAGGCTGTGTTCAAGGCTGTGTTCTGAGGATGAGGCTAACAGTGGTCACAAGAATGTGCATTTATCGAGTGCTTACTGTATGCCACCACCTACCTGTTCTAAGCCCTCACTGAATCCTTACCACACCCTGGGCAGTGGGTGCTATTATCAGCTCTTTCTCACAGATGAGGAAACTGAGGCTCAGAGAGGCAAAGTGACTCACCCCAGGTCACAGAGCCAACAAGTGTTTGACCCGCTCCACGATCTGGCTGTTTACCACGAGCCACTGTCCACCACTAGGGGTTAAGTAACCTAGCCCAGCCCCAGTCCAGGGCAAATGTGAGGCTCAGAAAGGACAGGGGATGGGAAGCTTACATGGAATTAGACAACTGATAAGGATTACTGGGGGGGCGGGGCGGGGATCAAAGCTAACCTTGAGAGAGGGGACTGCCCAGAGAGCTGAGAAGGCTCACCACCCATCAAGGATGCTGTACCGAGATCCTCTCCCCTGCTTAAACCTCCCCCATTCACCTAAGCCTCCAGGACACAGCCATCCCAGGGCCACCCTCTCCCCTCATTCAGCACACCCCAGCACTCACAGGCAAGCTACATGGCCACTCCCACTGCCCAGAACACTCTTTCCACTCCTCTGCCTGGGGGATCCCTATTTGTCCTTTCCGAGAGTCACATGGCACCCCTCCTACAGGGCCCTTGGGGACCCTCAAGCTAGGTCAGGAGCCACATCTACCAAAGTTGCCTTAGCCCCACTGACATTCTTGCCTTCCCCACCAGCTGGGTGCCTACCAAGATGGTCCCTGGGATATCTGGGGGCAGCCACACACCCCACCCCAGTAAGCCCACAGGGACAGATGACAAGGAGCCTCGGGCTGGCTCTTTCAACCCTTTCTGGCAGGCTGGTTTCAAGCCATACCTTCCTTCCCTCAGTTCTGGAGAAAGAGGTGCGGGGGTGAGGGGAGCAGGCTGCCCACAAGGCCAGGGCAGCAGTGGCTAGATACTCTGCTCAATGTATCCTGCAGGTAATGGGGAAGCAGGATTCCAACTTGGGTTTTAGTGTGGCAAAGTATCTCAGTGAGACCAGACTCTCTCCATAGCTGATAGCTGCTGACTCTTGCAGGAACTCTGTCCAAGAAACGGGGCTGCCTCCCCTCCACCCATGGAAGGGGGTGGGAAGACCTGGGGACTCTGGACCCAGCGTAATTCAGAGCCAAACCTCTGCGGTTGCCAAGCTGAGCACCCTCAGCCCATCACTTCCTCTGTCTGAGCCTCAGTTTCCTCATCTGTATAATGGACCCCAGCACATGAGGCACTGCAAGTTGTAACTGAGATCCTATAAAATGCCTGGCATATAAGAAGATGCTGGGTAAGCTGGCACTCCGTCCTGCACTTCGCTTGGTACTATTGCCAAGCCCAGGGAAGGGAACAGAAGGAATTGCCCAATTCTGACAGCCTTTCCCTCCGCCTTGGCTGTGGAAGTGTAAATACTCCACGAAGGACCTCCAACTGCTGTGTTTGTGGATCTCTGGCACACACTCTGAGTTTGTTTCTAAACTGGGAAGCTTCAAGAGGCAGGGCAAACAGCCCTTCTGCCCACCTCTCCCCCCATCTGCTACTGCTCCTCTGTCCTTGGAAACCTGTGTGTTTAACGATACCATTTCAGCTGGAAATATCATCTCTCTGCCAAGCCCCCAAAAGCGGCTCCACTGATATTTATTGACCTGTTAATCTAGCTAGAGCCTGGTAGGAGAACAGAAAAAATGCTCACTGCATAGAGATGGGGCCTGGCTTCTCATAATGACCTGAGATACACTCCCTTCTGTTCTCACCCCACCCCATGCTGCTGAAGCAATGACACAGTTAGTTCTCTAACCTTTTCCTAGAAATGTGATCACAGCAGTTTTACCCACATCCCACACTGGCAAATTGCTGGGAGAAACTTAGAAGAGGAATCAAAGAGCCAGCAGCAGGATGGAGGGTAGGGGGCGGTCCTCTGGGCCTTCACAAGGAACAGGGCCAGTGCTGGGGTGCGGTGGGGAGGATAGAGCTAGTACCTGATCCCCATCAAAGCTGGCCCCTTCGCAGAGACACACTTACTCAGACCTTGGCACTTATGGGCCTGACTTGCTCTTCATTCACTTAATGAGCACCACATGGAGCTTGTCAAAATCATCTTCAACACCAAAGGAGTGGGGCAGTCAGGAGTTCAAGCTTGGCCAACGCCCCTCATCTTGGCCTTGAACAGCAGAGGACCCCCTGAACTTGAGGAGCAGCAGGCAGCAGCAGCTCCTGTGTACTTTCCCTGGCTGCGGAGGGGGGGACACCCACATTTTCCTGAGCAGAAGTAGCCTGTTTTAAGGCAGGGGGTCCACAGCTCTCTAGGGACCCCAGGAACTTCAGCCTGCTGGTTGGGTATGTGGTGGGGTTCAGGGAGGTGGTCTCTGCAGCATCCCTTTTGAAAGGAGAAAGTTGCTGTTTGGGAATCCTAAGCCCCCAGGCACTGCCAGGCTATGTGACTAAAGCTGAACACCTGTCCTTGGGGGGAGGAGCATCAGCGGGGACAGCTGGTGCTGCCTCCCTCCCCCACCTCACCAGGGCGCTGGGGATTTAGGTCAGAAGGCTGCATTTGGGGCGGGGGGAGTCTGCCTTCATCCCTCCACTTCCCAAAGGCATCCAGCCCCGCCCATGGTTACCATGAGATCCGCCCCTGGTTACCACGACCCCCGCCCCCTGCGGCCTTGGGTCAAGGCAAGTCCGGTCGCCACTGGCAACCCCAGTGGCGTCGGAGGCCTAGTCGGAGGCCTGGTAGTGACATCACGCCGCGTCCCCACTGGGCACCCGCTGTCCCTGCGAGTTTTTTGTAGGAACGTGGGATGTAAGGGGACCCTGCTACGGTCTAGCCTTAGAGAGTACAATCCTCAAAAGCGGCCACCTGCATAGACGAGACTCCACAGACCCCTCTGAGCTGATGTCCCTTGAAGATCTCAGATATGACTTGGGAGAAGCCCAAGCTGTCCCATTCTGGGTGTCCTTCTCGTCAAACACTACAAGACGCGGAGTTCCCGGGGAGATTTTCGGAAGACTGAACCGCTACCCCCGCTACCTTTGTTTGTTGGTTTTAGGGGAGGGGTGACCTCTGGC
The DNA here is from genome assembly GCF_036562045.2 of Rhinolophus sinicus. Taxonomy (NCBI): domain Eukaryota; kingdom Metazoa; phylum Chordata; class Mammalia; order Chiroptera; family Rhinolophidae; genus Rhinolophus; species Rhinolophus sinicus. The sequence goes on along the minus strand of NC_133765.1, from coordinate 25,813,770 downwards.
ATATGCCCAGCCAAGGGCCCAGCAGAGTCCCCACAATGGGCTCCCAACCTCCACGCTGGCCGGTTGGCGAGTCCAGACAAGTTGTGTGTGAGGAAAGGGGCGGTCAAGAGGCACTTCTGCTTCAGTATCCCCAACAGCCCCAGGGTCCCTTTATTTCCAATCCAGACTGCCCCGACGCCAGGGGTTGCCTCCCGTTCCAACCAGGAACCCCACCCCGCGGAACTCACCGGATCAGCCAGGCCGTCGAAGGGCCCCAGGTCTCAGCGGCGACGACCCTCCGCTCGCCGGGTCGCAGCCATGCAGAGGTGGCAGAGCTGCCTGACGAAGCCCCTCTTGGGAGCTAATACCTCTCTCCGGGTGGGAAAGGAGGCTATCAGTGAAGGCGATCCAGGCGTCCGAAGTCGGGGGTGGAGGTTCTCTCCGCTCAGCGGGGGTCGCGCCCGCCCGGAACCCGGGCCCCGCGGGCGCTCAGGCGGCGCATCCTCACTTGGGGCCTGTGCTCACCGCGTCCGGCGGGCGGCGCTGCGCCTCCCCTAGGGGTCCCGCTCAAGGCTGCAGCTCGGCCCGCGCCGCTCCCCGGGGCGCCCTCTCCGCCGGCGCCCGGAGCCCGGCGGCCGCAGCCCCTCTCGCCGGCCCCAGCTGCAGCCGGTCTTTGTTGCTTCCTCTCGCTCGACCGCCCGCCGGCGGCTTGCAGCCCCCCGGTTCGCCCGGGGTTGGGGGGAGGGTCGTCTCCGTTGGGGTTGCACGCACCTGCAGCGGCCCGGGCGCCTCGCTGGGCATGCACCGGCCCCCGCAGGTTGCAAAGAGCGGCCGCGAGAATGCACCGGCCCCTCCTCCTCTTGCTCCGAGCCCCGGGAGTGGGGGGAGGGGAAGCCGGAGAGCAGCGGCAGCCGAGGCGGCGGCAGCGGGCGGCGGAGGCTCGGATGCAGCGCCGGCGACCTCCGCGCCGAGAAATAACCGGTCCGGGTGGAGCAGGGAGGACGTGCGGACCGCCGGGAGGACGGTGCACCGGGCGTGTGAGCTCGCGAGGTGCAGTAGAGGCGGCGCGCGCTGGGCTCTCACGCGCCCATGGCCCCGGGCGACGCGCGGGGACTCCCGGGGCCTCAGCCTCGCGCCGCCCGGCGCGCGCCGGCGCCTCGCCTCAGGCCCGGTGCTGCGCGCTTCGCCCCGCAGGTGGCGGGCCCCACTCTTCGCCTCCTCCGGCTGGCGCGCGCAGCCTCTTCGCAGAGCCGCCGGCCCGGCTGTCCTGCCCGCTGCTTCGCTCCAGCCCGACTGACAGGCGAGAGCGCTGGCAGCAGTCGCTGCGTCTCGCTCCTCACCCGCCCCCTACAGTTCGGTCCAATCAGCGACGGCCGAGAGGCGGTTACCACGGTGACGCGGCGCCGCGTCCTGCGGAGGGCGTGGCCGGGGTCCGCCACGCGCGTTTTTCGCGGCAAAATTCAAAGGCCGCAGGGAGGCTCTCCAACCTCCTCCCCCAACTGGGGTGAGGTGGAGCAAGCCTCGGGAGGACTGCAACTCCCGGTATGCAGCGCGCCGGCGCCGGGCGGAGGGGCCCCGACTGGGGGTGCAGCGCATGCTGGTACTTGTAGTCCCTTTGTCGGGAACCAGGGATGGAAAAACCAGTATAATTTATTGAGGACATATTTAATAGCAAATTGTTAAAAACGATAAAGGACGCTAACACATATGTAACGAAGTGCTTTACCTAATCTTCATACACTACAATGAGGTAGGTTTTGTTATCACTCCCATTTTACAGAAAATTGATATGGTAGGTACCACTATTATACTCCCAACTTATAGAAAAAAATTGAGGTTAAGAGATGTGACGTAACACTCTATGTTGGAGTACTTAGCCCCAAGGCATATTTTTTGGCAGTGATGGATTTTTGGCATCACAGTTGAGAAGATCTCTGGAGCACTAACTATATGCTGAGCTCTTTGTAAGTTCCACCTCTTGGAATCCTCACCACATACGTGGATGGTAGGCACCGGTATTCTCCCCTACTTAACAGATGGGGAAGTTGAGGCACAGCATCACCTGGGGTCCAAATTTTGAAACCATCAAACTATACTGCATTTTTCCTTAATCTAAGCAGCTTCATAGCTTCTCATTTGGTCTGCCTGAGAGCCATGGGTGGCCCGTTTAGCAGCCCCATTTGACAGCTGGTGACATTGAGTCCTGGGATGAATAGTTCCCTCAATGGCCATGTGTCCATCACACAGTAAGCTGGGCAGGCAGCTTTCCAGGAAAGACCTCAGGACCCTACAGAAATGTAAAGCAGCAGCCATAACTCCTACAATCCTCAGGCTATGCCCCTGTGACCCCCACTGGACTCCCACGGAACCTGGCTGGGGTTCCAGCCCTGTTGGTTCCAGCTAGCTGTTGGCCTTGGACGTTTACAGGATTGTGAGGGCAAAGTGAGTTATTGTGTGGAAAGGATTCAGAACACAATAAGTGCTCAATAAACCCAGTTGTGGTGATCAAGACATGGTGGGCTTTGGAGACCCTGGTGAGTGTACTCAGTGGGATGAGCTCATTATACTTGGCCTTGGCCTACTTCCAAGAGCCAATCCACCCCTACCCAGAATCTGGGAGAGGCGCCCGCGGGGGAGCTCCAGGGCCTGCCCAAGTAGGACACCTGCCGCCCTATCTAGGGCAGGAGCTGGCCCTGTTTCAGGCCGCCAAGCGGCCAACAAGCGCGCGGTTCCCAGCAACACGCGGCTTCAGTGCCCGGTTTTAGTTCTCCCAGCCGCCCCATACAACGCCCCCGGGAGCTGGGGTGGGGGTGGGGATTTACCTGGAAACGTCATGCCGCCGCCAGCTGCTTACACTCTGGGGCCAGCCGTGTGACGCCATGGCCTGTTGCCCGGGTGACTCGCTGGAGGGACCGCGGGTGTAGACAAGTGGGAAAAATGCGTGGAGCGCTCAAGCCAGGTGCGGGGTGAGGGACCGCGACAACCAAAACCCTGGGAAGAAAGAGAGGGCAGGAATGGGAGAAGGCAGGGGGCCACACCACAGCCTTTCCAAAGTTCGGGATTTTTTTTATAGAGTAGGTTACCATGACTTGACACCAACTATGGAACAGGCAGTGCTCAGAGCTATTTATATCACATATTTCTATCTCCTTTCACCCTCACAGCAACCCTGTGAGGTCTATTCGATTAATATCCACATTTTACAGCCGAGGAAGGCCACGTGACTTGCACAAGGTCACACAATGACAGAACCGAGTTCCAAACACCATCGCCCCTGACCTTGATTTACTGTGTTCTATGCCAGCCACTAATTGATTGGTCGTGACCTTGAGGGCAAGTTTCTTCTCCTCTCTGGACCTCAGTTTCCTCTGCTGTAAAATGAAGGGGGAAGCTCATAACCTAACCTACCAATCAGACACCAGCTGGCACCCACTCTTGGCCTCTCAGGTTTCCAGAGGTCCCCACGTGATTCCAGTGTACAGACAGGGGTTTAGCAGATCTCAAAGGTCCACCATCTCTGAAGTCTGTGAGGCCATAATGTGCGAATGGTGAGATTTTAGGCAGCAGCAGTCTCGAAGGTAGCTATGTAGGTGGAGCGGTGTCTTCCAGGTGCTTCTGACACCCCTCTAGGCAGGTGAACCGCCCCCCCCCCAGATGCTCACAGGCCTTCACTTATAGTACCCAAACATTCATAGTACCTACCTGCCTCACACAACCCCCCACATGCCCACCTCCCTGAGGTCAGGCCCTCATTCCCCTCTATTTCCAGCATTCCCTTGCTCTTGGTGGTGTCCAATAACTCTGCATTATGTGAATGGAGAAGTGTCAAGATGGATTTGCCATGGTCCAGAGAACCACCAGGGGGGCCAGTCCCTGAATGCTGTCTCCAGCCAGGGATCTAAGAGGGGGTTGGGGGACAAAGAACACCTCATTCCTCACTGCCCCTGTATGCCTCTTACACACAAGACTTGCACGTTCCCCCAAGTGTCTCCTGGGCTTCTAGGCCTTTGCCCATGCTGTCCCCTCCACTAAAATATCCCCCTCCAAGTAGTTGATTCTTGCTCCTCCTTCAGATGTCAGCTAGGGTACCACCTCTTCTGAGAAGCCTTCCTGGACTGCCACCTTCCAGGATGGAATGCTTCCCCCTTCATAGATGTACCCAGTCTGTGTTATAATGGCCCACTTATTTGTCAGTCTTGCCCACCATCCTGAGGGCTCTGTGAGGATAGAGGCTACATTTGGATTGCTATATCCCTAATACAAGCTGGGCATACAGTCAACACCCAATAAAGGGTCACTGAATTAATCTCTGAATCAATGAATAAATGTGGCCCAGGTTTTTGTTTTGTTTTCTTGTAGGAGAAGCAGGGAGAGCAGGAGGGAAGGGAATCAGACTGACTAGGTTTGAATCCTGACTCTGCAGGTTACTAGCCATGTAACTCATTTGCTCTGTGCCTCAGTTTCCCCATCTGTAAAACTGTTAAATGCCACATAGGCACTGCTCAAGGGGCCTGGAGCCTGAAACTTTCGCTCCTACCCTCCCACATATGTAAGGTTAGTCATGGTCTCGCTTGCTGAAGCCTGATGCGAATTCATTCATTCATTCGTCATTTCCTAAGGACCTGCCCTGTGCCAGCCACTGGGGACTCAGCAGTCCCTGGACTCGTGGCACTCAACTTTCATGGGGGACAGAGAAGGCAACTAACAGTTATCATCCGGGGTAACAGGAAAGGGAAAGCCCAAAGCAGGCTCCTGACCCAGTTGGTGGGCTGGTGGTGACGGAAAGCCTAATCAGCTGCCCTAAGAAACATGAGTAGGAGGTACCAAGGGTAGAGGTGAGGGAAGGGCGCTCCTGGCAGAGGGAACTGCCACTGCAAAGGCCAAGTGAGGGAGCTGTGAATGTCCCAAGAGCAGAGGTTGGTCAGAGGCTGAGATAGGGCTGGGGAGGGAGGCAGGGAGGCAGACACTGAGCCTTTATCCTGGTGGGGGAGCAGGCCTGCCTCAGCCTCTCTCCCCAGCCCCCAATTGCCTCACCTGCCCTCATTGCCATAATCTAGGCCAGAGCCTGGAGGGAGCTGAGCCCCTATTGGTGCGCACCACGTAGATTTTTCAGAGATAATTTAATCAGAGCTATTAATAAGCAGAAAAGAAAGAGCTCTTTATGCTCCTCCTGGAGAAAAGGGAAAAGAAGCAGCACGTGTAACCTTGTTATTCACCCAGCCCTGCCCCCAGTACCTGGAACCTCTCTCTGGGGCAGGCCTAGGGGGATGGGGCAAGGAGGCCAGAGGATGGGGGATTTAGGAGGCCCTGATAGCCTCAGGGCCTGGCCCCTGCCAAGCTCCACAACCACACCTCACCCTCACACCCTCTAGCACTTTGGCCTCTTGGCTGCTTGAAGGTTCCAAACTGTTTCCCACCTTGAGGCCTTTGAACAATCTGTTCCCTTTGCTCAGAACATTCTTCCTTCTGCCCTTCACACAGCTCGCTCATTATCACACTTTAGGTCTCAGCTCAAATGTCACCTCCTCAGAGAAGCCCTCCCTGACTACCCCATCTGAATTTATTCTTCCCAGAACACTTTTCTTTTTCCCTTCCCAGCACTTATTAATGTTGGCAACTCCCTGAATATTTGCCAGTTGACTTGTTTATTTTCTGTCTCCCTGTCTTGACTGTCAGCTCTGAGGGGAGGAACCCTGTCATTATCTTCACTGCTATGTCCCCAGCACCTTGCATAATCACAGACACAGAGTAGGTAGACAGAATTGGGGATGGTTCATGGGGCCTGGGTTGTTGACATAGGAACCAGGAAGTAGTGGGGGTCTTTTCTACTTGGAAGACCCTTCAGAGAACCTGAGAACCATTAAATGTCTTCCTTGTTTCGCCACTGGAGATCAGGAGGCCCAGAGAGGGGAAGGTGTTTACCTAACTTCCTGCGGTAAGTTTGGGCCAGAGATGGGACTTGAACCCAGTTCCATGAGTCTCATCTCAAACACCACCTCTGTGTTTGAAGGATTCTGAGGCCTCACCCAGGCTCGGAAAGGAAAGAGTGCTATGCTGCCATCAATTTGTGGTGTCTGCCATGAGTCTGGGGTTGGCTGTTGGGGAACACGGGGGCGATCCCTGTGAATGGAGGCTTGGTTCCTTCCGTCAGTGCCCCCATCTTGTCATGTGACCTCCTAAACAAGTCAACCAACTTCCCTGGGTCTCAGTTTCCTCATCTGCAAGTTGGGACTAGGCCTGCCTATTTCAAGGACTATAACGAGACAATAATATAACACTTCCTAAAACCGAAAGGGTTCTACAAATATAATCGATGATTATGATTGTAAAATATAGCAGCAACATTAATACTAAGATAACATCTGTCTAGTGAGACCCCATTGTGGACCAGGCACTACCCCAGATCACATATGGGATCCGTAAACCTTGCAAGCAGCCCACGAAGAGGAAGGAACCCCTGGAGTGTGGTACAGATGTGAAACCTGAGGCTGGGATCCGTGGCCTTGCTCAAGGTGGCATAGAGTTCCTGAGTGAGCGGGATTAAGCTTTAAACCCTGGTGGGGTCTCTTTGCAATAGAGCTTTCTGACTTAGCTGGCAGCCTTAACCAACAGGAAACAGTGATTGGAGGTGGAGGTGTCCCCACGACCCCATAAGGTCGTCTCTGCTCTTTAGCCAGCTGGACCTGGTTCTCCCAGGCTCTGAGTGGCAGGGAGATTTCCAGGGGATTAAACCCAGCGCACTCCACTCCGCCTCCTCTCTGGCCTTTTAAGGCCAGCAGGCCCTCCTAAGCCTGTCTGGCAGATCTCCTTTTGTACAAAAAGTTATTGACTTATCAAGGTTAAAATACATTCAGTGCAGGCCAATAAAACAGGAATCCCGCCGCATCCCGGCTGTCATGTGCAGCCTGGTTTTCATGGCAACAGGCCCTCTTCTGCACATGAAACGGTTCAGTTGTGCAAAGTTCAGGCGTTACATAAACAGGGAGTTAACAACAGCGGCAGAAATCAATGTCTGTCCAGGCATGGCCTGGGGAGATAGCATTGATTGGGCCCTTATCATCGATAGGCTGGGTCCCTGCTTCCTGCCCACTCGCCTTGGGTTCCCTCCCTCGGTCCCAGCCCCTGGCTCAGACCCAGAGAGCTCCAGGAAGGTGCCTCTGGCCTTACCCCAGAACCCCTTTCTGCCCGGGATCCAGGGAGGGGGATCTGCTCCACTGTCTGCAGCTGTGTTGTAGATCATTATTGTAGATGTCATTCCATCGTCTTAAAATATGTTCACACCATTGTTAATGGAGAAAGCATCCCTTTGCCTCTTAAGCCATTCTTGTGACAGGAACAATCCCACTGGCTCTATGTTTAGCCATAAAAACCACCCATACATCAAGATGTGCCCCCGGTGAGGTCAAGTCGACCAGGATATGGAACCAAACTGGCTGTGCAACCTTGAGTAAATCACTTTACCTCTCTGAGCCTTGGCTTCCTGTTTTCTAAAACGGCAAGAATAACAACACCAAGTTCATGGATGCAGAGAGGAAAGAAATGAAGGGACACTTGTGAAGCGCCTAGCTTAGGGCCTGTGGCGGGAAGCTAACCTTCTGTGTTTCTCTTCTACTACAGATTCCACCAGATACCCTCATGGAGCAGAAAAGAGCAGGAACTAGGAAGTGATATTTGAGTTCAAACCACAGCTAGCTGTGTGACCTTGGGCAAGTCACTTCACTGCTCTGAGCCTTGGCATTCATTCCCTCATATAAAATGGGGAAATTGCCTTTGCAAGAGGGAAGGAAAAATGACATGAGCTCCACCATATGAATGTTCCGAGCACACAGAAGGTGCCTCAGGAAGACTTATCAATTCAGATCCCTCCCCAGGGTTCCACTGTCAGACCCGCCCACCCTCACAAAATGGGAAATCTCATGGGCTTTTTCTTAGGAAAGGGGGGGTTCAAGGGGAAAGAGCTGTCAGTCCCACTTACTGGAAGGTTCTTAAGGAGAAGGGCCTGGTCTTGTTCATCTTTATATGGTCAAGCCTTGGTACTGAACTCAGGTATACAGTAAGAGCTCAATATAGGTTTGTTCAACAAAGTTAAACTCCTGTGGAGCGCTAGCAAGGCCCCTTAGGATCTATCATGGGGAAGCGTGGAGCCAAGGGGGTGGTTAGGATGATTTGGGATGGTTGTGGGGACTTTCAGCCACACTGGGTAGAGCAGAGACAGCCAATTTACCACTAAAATTTGTACCCCTTTCCATGGGATGGACTGGACACCAGGAAGCAGAGCCCAGCTGGGCTACATAGCCTAGGACTATTTCCAGCCAAGGCTGTGTGAGTAGCTTTTGCCAATGAAATGTGAGCAAGCACGATGTAAGAAGTGGATGTGCCTCTTCTCTATAAACTTTCTTTTCTGCCTCAAGGCAGATGATCGACCCTTCTAGATCAGAACGGAGCTAAAGATGGATGGAGCCTGGGTCCCTAAATCACTTGTGGAGGAAAGTTGCCCACCTGTCGACCAACAACACAGGCTTTGAACTGTTGGGTTTCACCATTAAAATGCCAGGGTCTATTTGTTATAGCAGCTGGTGTTGCCATCACAAATTCACAGGACTTCCCGGAAAGGACTCAGACCCCCCAGCAGGGCCCCCTCTGAGTCATGGAATTTTATAGAGCTGAGAGGGCCCCCTTATTTGATAAAGCAAGTACAGTAAACTATTAAGGGTAGAATCCACACAGTGGATATTTGGGTGTTCACTGTAAATATCTTTCAACTTTGTTGTATGTTTGAAATGTTTCATAATAAAATGCTTGAAAAAGAATCTCTACTCCTGTATTTAAAAAATTTTTCTAGGAACTTTAGGCTTTTGGGAAGGTGCATCAGGGACCACTAGCTGTGGTGGGTGTGGATAAAGGGAGTCGGGACAGAGAGAGCTCTGGGGTCCCCCCTCCATCCCCACCTCACCAACTTCAACCAGAGCACATTCAATTTCATCTCTTTTTCATATTGCAGTTCAGTGTATGATTTAATTTGAAAAATGGTTTCTACTGTCCCAACAATAAAGGTTTGGAAACCTCTGAACTCAATCCTCTCATGTTGCAGGTGAGGAAACTGAGGTTCAGAGAAGGCAAGGACTTGTTCCAGGTCCCACAGCACGCCAGTGGCTAGGCAGGAATTCAAACCCAGGTTTGCTGGCCCCCAGGGCAGAGTTTGTCTCTGTGGTTTTCTGAAGGTTCTCTGGGGGTCTCCACCCTGGGGGCTGCTGGGAGGCTAGGAGGGTGGGCCGACACCAGGCAGGACTCCCTCATAGCCTGTAGCCTCCAGCCAGAGCCCTCTGCCCTTGCCTTATATGTTGGGTTCCAAGAAATTTGACCAAAAGTTTCTGCAGATGGGCAGTGGCTGTTTGGAAGGTGATGGAGGATACACTGGAGAGGACCTCCCAAGAGTTTCCTGGAGTGGAGGCCCCCCATCTCAACTCTACCCCCTTCTTTCTAGCTATGATGGGAAGATGGATGGAGAGAGGCAGGGCTGGGACAGACCACTCTGGAATGATGGATTTGAGCCCCGACCAGAAGCCTTCAGGGTCATCTGGGGCTGTGAGCAGAGGTTAGAGGTCACCCAGTTGAGGCAGGTGGGTCATCGGAGGACAGGGACAGGGAGTCAGCTTAGGGGTTGGAGGGCTGAGGATGGAAGAGGTAGTGTATACTCTAAGTCTGGTATTACTCTAGCACTAGCTGTCTCATTCATTCATTCATTCCATGGCTCTCGTGTGTCAGGCCCTGGGCTGGGCACTGGAGATTCCAAGATAAAGGGGCATCATTCCTGCAGGGAGAGGGGCAGGTGGGAAAACAGTGTCACCTTACCCCACCCAGCCAATGACCAGTCATGTGACCTTGGGCAGGTCCCATCACCCCTCTGAGCTTTAGTTTCCCCATCTGGAAAATGAGGATAATTGCAGTTGCAAACTGATAATGTGTGTGACACAGAGTTTGGTGTGGAGAAACGGTGGCTCTCTTCCCCAGACTACCAATTAAAAGAGAAGGGTCACATTACCCTATCTGGACCGCTGAGATTCGGATAAGACAGAGGCATGAGTTCAAATCTTGACTCCATTTATAGCTGGGTGACCTTGGGCCAAATCACCTCCCCTCTCTGGACTTTGGTTTTCTCCTCTGCAAAATAAGCATAATAATAATAGTAACTACTGTAGCTGATGGTTATGAGGTTTTAATGAGTCAATATATGGAAGCATTTAGAACAGTGCCTGGCCCACAACTAACACTCAAGTGAATGTTCATCATTGCAGTAAGTGCTATGACAGACTCAGTCTGTCACAGCAGTAATAACACCATTGCTAAATATTGATGTTGTGCCAGCGGAGGACTTGCAGACCCTCTCAACCCATCCTGGTGTCTCTGTGCCAACTCTAACCCATCTGAAGGGAATTCCTGGAGCTCTGGCTTCGATTGGTTTTGCTAGTCCATCTGGGCTCCATGAGCCCAGTGCTGCAATCAATTAGCAATGCCTGCATGGGCCAGGGATGGGAGAGTGGCAGAAGGCATGCCATCTATTAGCCATTCTCAATGCTGGCCCAAGTCCTCCCCTTGTCCAGATGGGGAAACTCAGGCTCAGAAAAGGAAGAAAAGACGTACTTAAGGCCACACAGGCAGTCACAGACAGGGCTCCCATGCCTGCCTCCCTGACTCCTCCATGGGCCCTGGTCTATGTCATTTAATCCTGTGGAGAAAAGTCATTATTTTGCCATTATATTTCCCAGCCTGTTTTCTGGAAGGGAGTTAATTGATTTAAACTTTTCCAGGATGATTCTCCCTCCTCCTTTCCCCCAGGGCCCCCATTCTATTATTGCTCTGCCTTCTGGAAATGAGTAAGTGGTATCTGTGAGGACAGGCACGGAAGTCCCTAGGGAGGGCCTCCGAGAGGGTGTAGAGAGTGTGGACCCTGCCCGGGGCTGGGTCTTCTGGGGACCTGCCAGGACTCAAGTGTGTGGTATTGGTAATGCTCCTATTGCTACCTCTTGTGCCGTGCGCTAGATGCAGCTGAGTGTTCACTGGCTCTTCACAGCTCTCCAATACACAGAAGGGGAAACTGAGGCATGGGGCTGGTCCCAGGGCTGGGATTCAAACCCAAGACCACCTGGCCCCCAATTCTTTATTCTTTGCTATTCACAATCAAAACCCAGTTAACCCAAATGTCCTTTCAGATTCTCAGCCCAGAACTGTGAGCTTGGCTGAAATCCCTGTGATCAACTGTGATTATTGGCACCCTGCTTACTGGATGAGGAAACTGAGGCCAAGAGGTGAGGGAGTGACTGATCCTAGGCCACCCAGCAAGTGGGACCCAGGTTCTGTCCCTTGTCTGCCCCCACAGGGGAGAAGGACAGCAGAGGCTCAGAGCAGGGCTGGCCGCAGCAGTCTTCCTGGCCGATTCAGCTTCCAAGCTGAACTATTTATTTACGCACCCCATTTAATCAGGATATGCCATAATTAGCGGCAGATCTGTGCCTCCTGCCCATGGTATTATTTATTTCGGGTTCCAGGCGGCCACTTCCCGGGGCTGAGTGTGCACTGGGCCTGGATTTCAATCAGATGGGGCCACGGCAGAGCTGTCCCGGGGGACCTCACAGTGGTGATGCCCCCCTCAGAATGATAAATGAGCCCGCAGACAGCAGAAATGCTGCCCAGCTGCTCTGGGGGGCCAGCATACATCGGGTGGGGAAGGGAGTGTTCGCACCAATCCCAGAATCCTGTTGCTGAGGAACTTCCCCTCCCCCAGTGCCAGACAACAGCCTGGCATTCCCCAACCCCAGGAAGAAACATACACGGGAGATGGTACAGGCCTCACTGCAGTCCTGCTTCGAGAATCCTAAAGCTGCAAAGAACTTGGAAGGGCCATCTGTCCCTATTGCTGTCTCAGGACAGGGTTTTATCTCAGCAGCTCTCAGCCTTGACCATGGGGGACACACTTCTGGTCACAGCTCATGGCTGGGAAGTTCCTTCTGCGTCTAACTTTAGTCAACATAAAAGCATTTGCAACTCTGTCCCCAGGTGCTCCCACGAATGACATCTTCTGTTGCTGTCTGGAAGGAGGTGGAAGACACAGGAAGGGTGTAGAGCATGGGAAAATATTCTTTGGATGCTGGAGGGAGTGGAAAAGAAATAAACGCTAACTTTTACTGAGGCCTGTGCTGAGGTGCCTCTGTTTGCTCAACTGTAAAATGGGATAATAGCAGGAAGTTGCATGAGGATTAAGAATTAATACACGCAGAGCCCCTCAAAATTACCCTATTCACAGTAGGTGCTCAACAATTGTGCACTGTTATTATTTGGTGGTTAATTCTTACACTACCCTGGCAAGTTAGATCCACATCATTTTACAGATGAGGAAACTGAGCCCAGTGTCTTGCCCACAGAATGGGCCTCATCATCCTCATTTTTCCAGACAAGGGAACCAGGGCCCAGGGTGCCAGGGAGCCACTTAAGGGTCGATTCCAGCTTGGCAAGGGCTCTGGGGGCAGTCCCACCCCCTAACCCCAACTCCTCCTTTGGAAAGTGGGAACATAGGGGACCTCATCAGGTGCTTCAGGAATCAAGTGAGGGCATCTAGGGAAGGCACCCAGGGTGTGCCTGGCAGGGAGCCATCCTCTGGCCACAGGGGAGCTGGGTCCTGGGGCCAGCTCTGACGAGCTCCAGGCGAGTGTTTCACTGGTCATGAACTGATAGTAGTGAAGCTGGCACAGCTCCCTGGGGTCTGCTGCCAATTAGGCCAGATGCCCACAGGGGGATCCCTTTGTACCTGGCCTAGTTGGGACAGGGTTTGTGGCTGAGTCTTCCCCAGGGAAGGCTGCTTCCAGGCCAACTGCCCTAATGAGGTCAGAGAGAGATGTGGCCGTAACAAGTGGGGTGGGGAGGAAGTAGGGCTTCACCTGGGTCTCACTTTGCAAATGAAAAAAATTGAGACTCAGCAAGGAGAGGTAACTCGCTGAAGACACAGGCTGTAAACCCTGGAGGCTCTGGGAGGGCCCCTGATAAACAGCTCCCCAGTGCCCACATCCACCAAGCTGGTCTAGATCCAAAGTGCTTTTGCTGTGTGACCTTAGGCAAGTTACTCAACCTCTCTGAGCCTCCCTTGCCTCGGCTGCCATAATGGGAATAATATCTACCTGGGATGGGGGCACGGTGGATGTGAAGATCACAGGATGCGGGACTCACCTGCCGCTCAGAGGATTCTGATCTTGAAATAGGACAAAGGAGTGTTGTGGGGGAGGCCCCTTCTGTGTCTACACCTGTGCCTTCTCATTTTTCCCAGGTTATTCCCTCTGCTGAACAGACTGTTTCTGGCTCCCTTTCCCAGGCTGACTTCTACTCACTGTCTGGACCCAGCTCAAGTGTCACTTCCACAGAAAACCCTCGCTGCCCCTCCTCCACATATGGGTTGAGTGCCGCAGCTTTGCCCTGGTCACACTGGACTGTGTCACCTCCTACCTCACTGTCAGCTCTGCGGGGCAGCGACCCTCACTATCTGGTCTGCTCTGCAGCCTCAGGGATCAGCATGGGGCCTGGCATGTGATGGAGGCTAATAAACATTTATTCAGTGACTGACTCGCTCATCGAATGAGTGAATGATGGAACCGATGGATGGAACTCACTAGCGTGCTGGTGTGGTGGGAATGTTGTGTCCTCCCAAAAGACATATGTTGAAAACCTAACACCCAAGGTGATGGTATTTGGGAGGTGACTAGGTCATGAGGGCAGAGCCCTCATGAAAGGGATTAGTGCTCTTATAAAAGAGGCCCCAAGAGCTCCCTCGCCCCTTCGGCCATGTGGGGACACAGTGAGAAGTCTGCAACCAGAAGAGGGCCCTCACCCAACCACGCTGGCACCCTGATGCCAGACTTCCAGCCGCCAGAACTGTGAGCAATAAATTTCCATTGTTTATAAGCCACCCTGTCTCCGGTATTTTGTTACAGCAGCCTGAACAGACTAAGACACGCGTCCATCTCTCCTGGCTCCTCACCCCTCATCCTTCTTTGCAAAAAACCAGGAAGCTGGAAGCTGGGGTGGCAGCAGCTAAACTTGAATCCTCGAAACAGGAGCTACGCAGATGTAAAGCCAGGCTCGCAGCTCTGGGAGCTCATTTGCTTCCTCTGGAATGGCTGGTCAGGCAGATGCTGCTGGTTTCAGGCAAAAACCAGCTTTGAGCTGCCCACCTTTGGGACCTATGAGAGCAGCAGAAAAGACTGATCTGCGATTTGCCAGGCCTGGGTTCCAATACCAGTCCTGGCACAATCTAGCTGGGTGACCTCAGGTGAATGCCTTCACCACCTTGGTCCTTACGTTTTCCCGTCTATGAAATAGACTTGCCTCCATCCTGAAGCTTGCCATGTGCACTTAGGGAAAGCCCTGGGATGGGGAAGAGGCACCATGAGGGCATAGCCTGTCCCACATCCTGACCTCCTCGTCCAAAGGAGGACCCAGGCCCCAGCTCCCAGTGTGCTAGGCTTGAGGGACCCACATCATCTGCCAATCCTATCGCTCCCTCCTTTTCTGCACTGATGCTGAGCGCTCGCTCTGGAAATTTCCACTGTGAGAACTAAAAGTATCCGTGCTCATTTACTGAGCACCTACTACATGCCAGGTACTGGATATTCCCGCCCTCACTGGATCCTCCCTCGCATTCTCATTTTACAGATGAGGAAATTGAGGCTCAGAGAAGGAGAACAGGGCCCAAGGACATGCAGCTGGGAAATGCTGGACACAGGACCTGAATTTACATCCCCCTAAGCCCCAGCTCTGGAAATAGCCTCTCCTTGGGTGATGGCTCATGGTCCCTGTGACTTCACAGAAAATGTAAATTAAAACCCACCTTCCAACTGGAGAGGTGAAGATGTGAAGGCAGAACAGGAAGTTATTTGGGGGAGTGGGAGGCAGACAAAGAAAAGAAGCCCTTTGTAGAGACCACTGATTATGGTTACCGGTGTCTGATTAACAGTAATAATAACCCACATTTTGAGCTTTTACCACATGCCATGGCCATGGAGGCCTCCCATCAACTCTCTTAGGACAGGTTCAAAATGTATCCCCATTTTGCAGACAAGGAAACTGAGACTCAGTAGTGCTGTGATTTGAACTCCAGTAAAGCCAAGGCTTATGCTCCTTGGCCAGTGGCCTTGCACAGGGATGGCATCAGGAAACGTTTGTTGATTGACTGACTGACTGATTAAAGGAATGAATGATTTAATGAACGAATGGCCATCTCTAGGATGCCTATTGGGGGGCTGGCAGGGGCTGGAGAGGAACCTCCAAATCCACCCCAGGCCCTCCAGGCCTGCCTCCTGAACTCCCACGGGACCTTCCATCTTTTGCCTCATCTAGGGAGGAGGTAGTGGCCATCCGGTGGGCAGGGCAGGGGCCAGACTCCCCCAGCCTCCCCTGTCCCTGAATAATCACACTCTTTTTGACTTATTGTTTAACTTTACAAGCCCCTTGGCTTTTATGAGGGTTATTTATAAAGCTCTGGGCTTTGATCCACAGCATAAAAAAGCAAACTCCTGTGTCTGAAAATGTCACCAGGGATTAGGGGAGCCTTTGAAGTCCCCTCCCTGCAGGCAGAAGCCGCTCAGCTTCCCCCCTTCCAAAGCGCCTCCAAGCCTGGGAGCCCTGGCCAGGGCGTAGGGGCCCTTCTTTGGGGTAAAGTGGCCCCTGTCCAGATGAGTGGCAGGTAGGGGTCCCCTCCCCCGGAGCACTCTTCCCAGCTGGGCACTCTTCCCATTTCCAGGCAGGACTGGGCCTCCCTTGTCTCCAGATGTTGGCAACATCTGTCTCTCATGTTTATGCACAGCCAGAGGCTGCTATCCTGTGTCCCTGAGCCCAGCAGTGGGGACTGGGGCTTTTAAAAATGGATTATTATTACTGGCTTACTGGGAGGGAGGGGGCAGGGTATGTAAATAGGCAGGTAGGGTGGAGAGAACAGTTCTCAGTGAAGCAGGAGGCCATCTCCTTCCTCCCAGCTCTGGGCCTAACATTCCACACTGCCTGGTGGGGAGTGACCTTTCATCTGTTTCTTCCCCTCTATTCAGTCAGGTGACAGCTGGAGGGGTTCAGGCTAGCTCACGGGGGCAGTGAAGAGAGGGACCCAAGTGGACAGTGCAGAGAAGCAGCAGGGTTCCCTGCTCCCTGCCTGGGAACCCAGCAGCGTGAGGCCACAGGAATGGAAGGGATGACCTTGCCTGCCTCCATTCAAACATTCACAGTGGCCTGAGGGTGTTTGTAGGATGTTTTCTCTCTGGCTTTCTCTGGATCTTGTGGGACCTCCATGCATCTTAGTAGCCAATAGCAGGTGAGGAGGTGAAGTCCCAGCTTGTCCCCTCTGAGCTGTGTGATCTTGGGCAAGTCCTTACTCTCTCTGAGCTTCCCTTCCCCTATTTCCAAAGTGGGGTTCCTCATATCAGGCAATGTTGTGTGGGGTGTTAAATGAGGTCATTCTTGGGAGCATGAGGGATGCTTGGAAGTCCTTGTAGGAGCCAGTGGTCCCACCCTCCTTCTCCAGGCCTGGCTGTTTCCTCAAGTCCCAGAGGAGGCGAAGCAGGGATCCCAGGGGAAAGAGGCCTCAGCCAAGGTCCCCTGTCTGGCCCTCTGTCCAGCTTTCTCCAAGGGGAGGGGACAGCCACCACGGCCATCCACAGTGCTGGCTTCACTGCCACAGTCTTTACTTACACCTTTTAAAGGTCACCTAGGAGGGATGGGGTTCTTCCCTTTCTGGGGGAAAGGTAATAAGGGTGGCAGTGGGTGTGTGCAGGACAGGGGGCTGTGTGTCAGGGTGAGCGGTTGGGAAACAGGACTGTGGGAAAATTAGGGTGGTGAAGGTGGGGCCATGTGAACTGATCCATGAATACGTGTGCAAGGAGAGTGAACTGGTGAACGAATCAACAAACTCTGGTCCCCTTATACCATGGAGCTCTACTCAGCGACAGGAAGGAACGAACTCCTGATAAAAGCAACAATATACGTGAATCTCAAAAAAAAAATTTACGTGTTTGCACCTGCTATGCCATCTGCCTGCAAAGTTTCCTCCCTCCCTTTGTGTGAAATTCTAGAAAAGGCAAAACTATATGATGGAAAGCATATTGATGGTGGCCTGGGGGGCCAACGTGTGGGGTTCAGAATTGCCCAAAGGGGTGCAAGGGAAATGTGGGGGGGGATGGAAATGTTCTATATCTTGATTGTGTTGACATGATTGTATACATGTATACAAATTGTACTTATTTGCCTACATTTGTATACTCAAACTGCACACTTAAAATCACTGAATTTTGTTGTATGTAAATCACACTTTCATAAAACTAAAAATTAAAGTAAAAACCTCACATGCAAATATTACTAGAAAACAATTCATCGTTACAGGAGACTATAAGATTAAAAAGTAAACAAGTAGAACTCTCTCCTACCTTTGTTTCTACTTCCCAGAAGCAACAATGCATGATTTTATTTATTCATTCATTCACTCACTCACTCAACTAATATGTATTGACTGTCTACTATGGCCTATGTACCACTGTAGCTATTTTTAATAATCATGTGACTATGTGTGACCTTCTAGAAACATTTCCTAGATATACTTTGCTTTTAGGTGAATGTGAACATACAACAGTCTATTTTGCACATTTTTCCCCCACCCAACAGCTCAGCCTGGAGACAGTTCCACGTGGAGCACATTTGCATGTTGTTCATGCTTTTTAAAGGCATAGGCGTCTGTTGAACAGATGAACCAAAATGTTTAAACCTGTCCTCTCTTCACAGACATTTCGGTGGGCTCAGTCTTTCTTTTTTTTTTTTTTTTTTTATCACACATGGCACTGCAGTGAACGTCCATGTACCCGCAGGTGGGCTCATTCGCAGAGTAAATTCCTGTGGGTCGAAGAACCTTTATATTTCAAAACTTGATAAAGTTCAAAATTTAAATCTCTCAAATCAGCCCTCTGCTTGACATTTAGGTGTGTTTCCACTCCTCTCAGGAAATGGACCCAAATCCCTATTCACACTGATAAGCCGCACAATCCTGCCCCGGCCGAATATTCCGGCCTCATCCCATTCTTGCTCCAGCCTCTCTCTCCTACCTCAGGGCCTTTGTACCTGTTATGCCCACCTGCAAATCTTCCCCCTTTTCCCATCCCCTTCACCTGACTAAACTCTCCCTTACCCTTCATAGTCCATCCTATAGAAAGCACTCCCTCCTCCAGGGGGCCTTCCCTGATTGCTGCTGATAGGGCATGTCTCTGTCACAGCTTTCAGAGACCCAGTTCCGGACTCTGTTGCTTTCCTGCAGAGCACTAACCTCCATCTATAAAGATATTTGTTTTTCTGGGATCCTGTGAACAGTGCTTGCCTCCCTGCGAGACCAAGATGGGTCAGAGATGGGAATCTCAGGACAGAGATGGGAATCTCAGGTTGGACCCTGGGACAAGGATTCGTGCACAAGTGATTGTTGAAGGAAGTGATCCCACAGCAGATAAGTAAGGGGAAGCAGGACAAGAGAGGAGAGGAAGCCAAGGAGGGCGCAATTCCAGGCAAAGCCTCACAGAGAGTGGCTTCAGCCTGACCCCATACAGGAGCTCACAGGTGTAAGTTATACCACAGAGTTACCCTGGCCAGAGGCAAGGGAGCTGGATTTTCACCCAAACTGTGAGCCCCAGCATGGGGATGCCGGCCAGCCAATATAAACTCCCTGGCTCTCAGAATATGCTAGCAAAGGAACTCTAATAGCCTGAGGACAGCTCTTTGAAGGAGTCACAAATGCAGGCGCCTGGAAGGAAAGCACACAGAAGCTGGTGGAGGGGCACAGAGAAATGGTCAAAAGAACCGTAGGGGCTCTGACTGGAGTAGTGATTGTACCCACTCAGGTGCGGTCTATTTTCATCACTATCCCAAGCACTGAGCAAGGTGCGTGGAACAGAGGAGACACTCAGGAAAGATTGGGTGAATAAGTGACTGAATCAAGGAATACGCGTGAGTGTAGGGAGGACATTCTGGCAGAAAGGGTGGCATAAGCAAAGGCTCAGACGTGGACCTGGGCAATGGCACTTGTACCAATCCAAGGAGAGCCAATCGTTAAATTTTCAGAAGTTTTGTGAGCCCATAAGATCTCATTGATAGGTTCTTGGAACTGTGACGAAATGACGTACAATGAAACCAGTTTTATCATAGACTAATTGATACAAACAAGAGTTACGTTCTTATGGTATCTCATCGTTATAACAAAACAATGTTATTCAAAGACCTGCTAAATTCTGACACAGACGAGGACACTGCAATAGAATCCAGCTCTGACACTTAACCACCCAGAATTAGCATCAGACTCCATAGGTTAAGGGGCACAGACCCCAGCAAGACTGCCCTCCCTTCAGACAACAGCTGCAAGTTCAGGGGTCCTTACATTTATGACCAACTGGCTACGAAATCAGAGGGTCTCATAAGCCCCCTCAAGTTTAATCATTTGCTAGAACAGATCATAAAACTCAGGAAAGCACTATGCTGGTGGCTACAGTTTTATTATTTATAAGGAAAAAATCAGGACAGGCCAAATGAAGAGATAAATAGGGCGAGGTCTGGGAGGGTGCCCTCTCCCCATGGAATCACCCTTCTGGCACATCAGTGTATTTACCAACCAGGAAGCTGTACTGAGCTTTGGTGTCCAGAGTTTTTATTGAGGCCCTCTTTTCTGAGCATGGTTGATTGGATCATTAGTCACATTCTTGAACTCAATCTCCAGGCTGGTGGGGAGGTACTCAATGCCCCAATCTTCTAATCACATAGTTGGTCTTTCTGGTAACCAGCCCCCCTTCTGAGTCACGTCATCTCTTAAACTCAGGTGTGATCCAGTGGGTTCTTGGATAACAAAGACACTCCTATTATTGCAGAAATTCCAGGGATGCATAGAGTTGTCCTCCCAGGAACCAGGGACAAAGGCCAGTCACATCCTTTTTCTACAACACATGGTAGTTACTGAAATTTAAATTACGTAAATTTGGAGCTAAATAAATCATAGTATAACAGTGGTAAATACTCCAAACTCATCATTTCTTAATGTTTTACTACAGTTTGCTATTATCTATGCTTTTGAGGTTATTTCCCTCTTTTGTGTCTATATGGTGGCAACGCTACACCATGGTATCTGCGTATCTCTCTCCAACGCCACACTCGCCAAAGCGTTGGTAAGTTTCAAGTCAGAGTACTTACACCACAGAACCTGGCAAGCGCTCCCAATCAGGGCGTAATTTATCGTGTTGTTGAGTGTCTACACTTAGAAAGTAATGGGGAAAATGTTAACACAGATTCAACTTCAAAGTGTGTTGTGTTTAGCCGTTCGAGGTGACTAGCAGAAAAAATTGAGGAAATATTCTTCCAGTATTCAAAAAACGTTTTGCAATTTAGCAGAACCGTTGTTCACCTCACTGACAAATGAGTGAAGTTCTGACATACATCTCCCTTGTTTCACTTTCAGCTTCCCCATTAACACTTAAATGAAAATATCAACCCATATTCATGCCTCAACTACACTTGTTCATCAATTCCAACCATAGGTTGGCTATTGATACCAGAGTTTGGCAAAAATCAATAAAAGCATTTGATGAGAATCAATTATCTCTATGGAATTTACTTACAATAAAGACTATTGTATATTTTCCTATGATTTTTAAATTGTGGGTTACCCATCGATATCAATACAATATCTGTCAATGAAGGTAATAATTATGCACACAATTGTATGCATGTAAAATGTATACAATCTTCCCTCCCCCCAGAGAGCTAGGACTAAGCCATTGTGATTGAGCAGGTTGGATGGCGTGGGAAGGACAGGGCATCCGAGGAGCTGAAACTCGATCTGTGGCCCAGTGCAGACCGTGCAGGAGCCAGAATGCCAGGCTGAGAGAGGGAGAAATCCGGCTGTAAGACACACAGCGAGGAAGTGGCAGAGCGGAGTTAATCAGAGGGTTGTGATGGGGCCTTTCTGTTCTGGGTCCTCTGCTCCCTCCCCCCAACCCCTGCAAGGCTCCAGCTCATTTATCTTAGGGGCAAACCTGGGGTAGTTTGTATCTGGGAAGTTAGCCCATCCCAGCTCTGGGATCCTGTGAACAGTCATTTGTCAGGTCTCAGAGTGCCAATTAGTGGGGCACCAGCCTGATTAGTCATTGTGGCATGGCAGATTTGGGGGAATTAATCAGGCCAGAGGTGGTGGCAGGGAGGGGAAGGAGGAAAAGAAGACGGGCAGGGGAGCATGGGTGCTGAGTGACGGAGGCCCTGGGTGATTAGTCTTCACCAGTGGCCAGCAGGCCTGCCTGGGGAGGAGCAGCCATTGCTCCTGGGAGATGCTGGCGTGTGTGTATGGGGGGTGGGGGTGGTCTGGGGCACCAGGAGGGCCTGCCCGTCCTTCCCTAGAGACCCAGCACTGGTTTTCAGATTCAGATCGCTCAGAAATGACCACAGATGGGGCCCTGCCTCCCATGCTTAGATTTCAGAGGTTAGAAGGGAATGGAAGACAGGGGTTAGGTGGGGGGTGGGGGGTGCTTTAGGCAGCTAAGCAGCGTGGATGGGTCCCAACCCCTCTCCTCCTTGGCTCTGTCTTACTTGGGAGAATGTCAGGAACTGGGTCTCATCTGCTGAGGCTGAGCTGACTCTTGCAGGCAAGTGGGCCCCCTGATACCCCACCTGGAAACTAGAAGCTGGGTAGAGTTTTTCAGCTCATGCCAATGTGCTTGTCTTTTAAAATATGTTTCCACCAGGACTGTAGGGAGGCCATCTGGGGGCTTTGTTGGCATTAGAAAAAAGCATTTCCCTCCGGGGAGATCAATCAGGAAAAAGCAGCCCTGTGGGTGCAGTCGTTGCCCAAGGCTACACTTTCTCCAGGCTATTGAAGGCCCTTGGCAAAAACCTCAACAAGCGGACCTGGCACTGAGTTTCAAGTGCATGTTACCCCCAGTCACACTCCCTCAACCAGGTACCCCAGGATAGGTACAACCTGAACTGTATCCTACAGCCCTGTTCCTATTTTCGGACCCCCAAGGACTGTCTTACACCCCTGTGACATCATGGAAAGAGCATGGGCTCTGGAATCAGCTAGCACTGAGTCCAATCTCAGCACGGCCTCTAGCTCTGTGTGTGCCCACCCACTCCCCTCTCTGGGCCCCAGTTTCCTCATCTTTAAAATGGGGATGATACTAGCTCGTCCATCCCAGGGCTCAGGGATGATTGAAGGAGATAAGCTGTGCAGCCATGGGGGCCCCTCTTACGTGCTCAATACATTTTGGGCTTTTACTCCCTGGCACCAGCCCAGATCCCAGGACACGCCCTCCTAAAAACCAGCTTTGCCCGTCTCTCTCCCTGTGGAGAGAAAATGCATCTGCACACAGTTTTGCATGTTATTTTAGGGATTCATGAACACAGTAAAATCTATTCATGAACCCCAGAGGTCTCTGCACCCCCTCTCCCCTAGGGGGGCCATCAGAGCCCTGGATTCTTCCACAGGGCAAGGAGAGAAGGAAGGAAATTGGTGCCTATTGAGCTGATTTTATATGTCATACCTCATCTAAGCTCTCAGCAACTCCGTGGGGTAGGTAGTAACTCTTCCCATATTACAGATGAGGAAACTGAGACTCAAAGAGGCTAAGAGACGTGTCCAAGATCACACAGCTAGTGAGTGACAGGGCCAGAACTTGAGTCTTAGTTGTCTACTAGACAACTAGTAGAAAGCTGTTTAAAGTTGTTCTACTAGACTAGGCTGAGGCCTTTTCCTGGTGGACAAATATCCTGCTCATGCTTTTGCCAGGAGAAAGAAGGGAGTCAAAAGCTTGGTTTTGCTATCCTGATCCTGAATGCTAGGAAATGTCAATTGCTCGGTGCCTGACTCCTCACACACCCTCTCATTGCTCCCATGGATGCCTGAGTCCTATTTGCTGCAGCCGCCAGAAAACATTCATCCTCTATCCTTCAGGTTATCCAGGCTTTGTCTCTGGATCAAGTCAGATCAAACTATCCTTTTCCCAGGAGAACTGCCCACCGAGAGCCACATAGCGATGGAGACCTTGACAGTAAGGGTTTATATAAGAATCACATGTGGACTGTCTCCCTGCAAAACTGCTATCAAGAAACTGATCTGTAACGTTGACCATGGTCATTTTATGTCATATTGATTCTAGAATGGCCCAAGGGACACATCTCGGGATTCAGACCTGAGAAAAGTCTCTCTGTACAACCCACAGATTTACCTCCCTTAAACTTTGCTTTTGGTGGACAATGAGAATGAGGAAAACAGACTTGTTTGCCTTTTTGCCATGACTGCTAGGAAGCTCAGAACCAGGTTTAGATGTCCATTGCTATCATTTACCTTATTCTAGGTTTTCTGATGGAATTTGTTTCCTCATGTACTGTCAGGAAAAAGGGTGCCTTTTAAACAATTTCTAAGGGGATATGTCAATCTAATAATTGTCTTGTAAGACTGTGGAGAACAGAGAGAGGGTAGTCAGAGAACGGAGCCTTTTTTGTGCGTATTTCCCTGCACCCCCATTCATTGGCATAGGCCTTCCCCCCACCAACTGCTTACTTCCTCTGATGTTAGAGCCTGGTTACTCTGTTTCCAACTCTCTTTATACTTGGCGCTTATACTTTATTTCTAGTTTTAACAATATAATTTTTAACAGGGGTGTTCTAAATGTCAACTATCTCAAATCATTTTTTTGGAAGCAACACAGTTAGCTATATAAGACACTACCTATCTTTAAATGCGCACACACACACGCACATAGACACACGTATACACCTCTGATCTGAAGACCTTCCTACTCTTTGCTTGCTAGGACTCTGGTTTGTCTATGTTCTGCCCTCCCTCACCTGGAGCATTCTGGAACCTGGTGCTGGATGAAAAGATAAATCCTATTGTATTGCTTCTCTCTTCCCCAGGTCCCTCTGATCTCTATCATTTTCCCACTGGCCCAGCAAAGGAATCAGAGATGATGATGGGTCTGCAGACTCAAGGGCATCCAGGGAGTAAAGATACTTAGATCTCAGTTCCAATTCGAGTTTCATCACTTTTTCCCACTAGGGGACTTTTACCAAGTTTCTTGACTTCTCTGATCCTTAGTTTCTTTCTTTGAATAATTAAGACAAATAATACAGACTGTTATGAGGATGAAAGAGCATATAAAGTGCCTGGCGCACAGTCAGGGCATAGTAAATGGTTACTACTTTCACTGCCCTCTGTCGGCAGTGAGCAATTATCTCAAGCCCTAAGTCTGGAAGCTTATGGGTGACTGAGATGTGAGAAATATTCTTAGACCTCACAAAGGGAACTACCAAAACCAGAAATCAACATCTATCAATCCATTCACTTACAAGTCTGTCCATCCATCCATCCATCCACCCATCCATCCATCCTTGATCCATCCATCTATCACCTATCTATCCAACATCCACCCATCCACCCACCCATCCATCCATCCATCCATCCATCCATCCACCAACCACAAATCTTTCTGTCTTTATCTATCCATGTATCCATCTTACCCACCCATCCATCCTTCATCATCCATCCTTCCACCTATTCAATTACTTTTCTTTAGCACCTTCTAAGTGTTAATTTTTAGAGATAAAGAGGAGAATAAAGCATAATCTTTACTCTTAAGAACTTCTGGTCTCCAGGGAAAGATGAGATACACAGATTATTTTCTCATATGTGTTTTCCCTTCCCCACCCCTGGGGAGTCAGGAAAAGAAGTGTGGGAAATGTTGTCTCTACTCATATTATTAGCTATTATTAGCACATTAAACGATCTGACAAGTCCTGCAGTCAAAATCTCTTTTCAACCACTATTAACCCAAAGCACATGACTCTAGATCTATGTTAAGAAGATTGCCTGTTAAAATCCCATGGAATGAGATTGTCTCAGAATAGATTTTGGAAAATGCTAATAAACCAAGGGAGAAAGAACCAAATGTCGTTTAAAAAGCAGAGTAGCATTAGATTATAACCCCAAGTATAAAATAAATATCCAGGAATCCATACTGATATAAATAAATGACTGAATAAATCAACAAAAGGGAGACTATACAAATCTCTTGTGCAGAAGAATTCCAAAGGATGGGGAGAATAACCCCCCACTCCTCAAGTATAGGCCGTACATAGCGATTTCCTTCTACAGAGGACAGTGTATGAAAAGGAGAGAAAAAGTAACTTTACAGTGGCGAAGCCTGACAAATGCTACCCCAGCCACACGTTCAAGATTAAGATCAACAGTGATACGTCACAGGCATAGCATGTCCCCTTGATGTGACGTAATGAGGATGGCACTCTGTGTTCTTCCTCCCCATAATCCATACCCTCAGTTTGATTATGAGAAAAATATCAGACAAATCCCAGTTGAGGGACATTCTACAAAATATCTGATCAGGACACCTCAAAATTGGCAAGGTCATCAAAAACAAGGAAAGCCTGAGAAACTGTCACAGCCCAGAGGAGCCCAAGAAGTGACAACTAAATGTAATTTAGGATCATGGAACAGAAAAAAAAAAATTAGGTAAAAATGAAAGAAATCTGAATAAAAAATGGACTTTAGTGAATAATAATGTATCAATATTGGTTCATTAATTGTGACAAATGTACCATATAAATGTAAGATGTTAATAATAGGGGGAAACTGGGTGTGGGACATTTGGGAATTCTCTGTATTATTGACGTAATTTTTCTGTATATTTAAAATTGTCCTGAGATTAAAAATTATTTAAAAATAAGCAAATAGATAAATGAGTAAATAAAACTTCAAACCAGAAAAGTATAGGGTTTGGGGAGCAGTGGGGGGGGGGCAATATGTCCTGGTTGGGAGGGGCTATCTGAAATCAGAGAAGCCTGGCTTCCGGGACCTCACTTACTGTGTGACCCGGAGCAAGTTGCTTAATCTTTCTGACCTTCATTTGGTTCATCTGTAAAACTGGGATTTTAAAATGTTGACTGTTCGTTCATTTGGATTAAATGAGGCAACGTATTTAAAGTACTAGGCACCAACAAACACCCTGGGACTTTTAGGTTTACTATATTATTTTTTTCTAGCAGGGTAAGTGGAGAATCTTAGAAGCCTGCGGGGACTAGGGATATTGGGACCAAGCCTTGGAGAACGGATAGAATATGGGTGGGGTTGGGAGTTGGGGGTCAGCTTTTGCCAAAGCCTAGACGTCCTTCCTTTTATCCTTAACTCTTACCCTTTGGTTTCAGGCCTAAGGGGCCTGGGAAGAGATAGAGACCTCACAGATAGGCTCCTGGCTTTCCCACCCCAGCTATGGCCCCCAGCTTGCACTCCCTCTGCCCGGGTCTCTGGGCTAAGTAATCGCTAATCCTTCCCTGATGAAGCACCTGTATCTGTAAGCAAATGAGCTGGCAGGTGGCAGCCCGGATAAAATATGACCCGCTCAGCAGGAGATTTGCTTACCAGTCTGGAGGCAGCCCATCCTGCTGCCTGCAGCCTGGAGTCCTCAGGATAAAGCATAAATCACCTGTGCCCACAGAGCAGGTGGGAGGGCAGGCGGCACCCGGAAGAGTGAATGCACCCCTGCTCTGTCCCCAGCCTCTGGACTCTTTCTCAGTGGCTTGTGGAAAAGAGCCAGGACTGGGAATCAAGAGACAGGGGAGTTCATTCTGCCTCCACCACAGACTTGCTGGGGAGCCTTGGGCAAGTTGCACTCCCCCTCTGGGCCTTTGTTCTCAACTGTCTCAGATAAGACCAATGGTTCCTCTTTTCTTCATGGGTTTGCTACAAAGGTCATAAGAGAAACTGTATGGAAACACAGAGTGTTTGTTATAATCTTGATTATTACTATGTTGTTACTATGTTGGAAGTCCCAGTGAGCAGAGCTCAGTGGCTGGTAACTTTCTGGTGGGTTGGTAAGTTGCTTTAGGGACTTACCTTCAAGACTACAGTATCTATTGGCAGAAAACAAACCAAAGACTTTTCCAAGAGGGCAACATGATTCATGGAAAACATGATACATGGAAAAGCGCAGGATTTGGTTTGAATCCTACAGCTGCCACTCATTAGCTGAAGGGACTCACACAAGTCACCTTTCCCCTCTGAGCCTATAGTTAGCCCGTGTATAAAGCGGAGTGAAGCACACACCTTTAGGTGGGGGTTATGAGGTTTAAACGAGAGCACCTGGCACATGAGCAGCGACCTGATGAAGATGAGTTCTTCGAGGCTGAACCAGGTTTACAAATGAGATTTTCTAACTTTCTACTCAGCTCTTTACTGAGATCTCAGGAAGCCTTGGGGGAAATCTCCAAGACTCTGTGAGCTGAAGCACTGCCCACCCCCGTGTCCCCTGCCAGGAGATTTCTGCAACCTGGACCTGGAAGAAGACCCCTTGGGAAGTGCTCCAGCCCAGGGGCTGCGGGGGACGGCATGATGAAGACAGAGCCGTTTGCTAACATCATGTGGCTGCTGTGACAGTCTGTTAATGCCATTTACAACGTGCCGTAATTATGTCTCACACATGCTGGTGGCGCAGCCAGCAGGAACGTTCCCTGGGAGGGGCCTAGGAAAGATTCCTTTAGCAGGTTGGGGGGCTGGGCTATCTCAGGAGGCTGGGGCAACCAGAGGCTCAGAAGCCACTGTGAATTCCTACCCTTGGCTTCCCTGGGAACCTGAGAAAGAGTTCACCCCCTGCTTGGATCAGGGGTTCCCGTCCTGAATTGCTGTGGAACTTTGGGCAAGTCATGACTCCTCTCTGGGGCTCGGTATCCCCTTCTGTAAAATAAGGATGTGGGGAAACAGAAGAGAAGTGTACTAGTTCTTACCATTTTCTGTAGCATCTCCCTAGAAAAATGCACATACATCCAATCACGATGTAGCCCGAATTTTCAGGGCGCTCACAAGCCACTGAAATCCATCATAACGCTCTTGACCCCAGGTCAAGAATCTCAGTCTAGAGCAGGGGTGTCCAAACTTTTTTCAACGTTTTTCACCAAGGGCCATATGCGGTAAAATACACCAACAGCCGGGTCACTCACTCGAGGTGAAGTGCGTATTGCCTCACCTGGTTTATTTAAGTAAACTAAATGTATTTTTGGAATTTGCTGCAGGCCAATTAACAATGGATGGCGGGCCGCAGTTGGCCCGCAGGCCGCAGTTTGGACACCCCTGCGTCTAGATCATTTTATGGACCTACTATCAATATGTTTCAGCCTTCTTTCTCCATTTGGGTTCTGAGGTTGTTGTCTGCTGGGTGTTGCTGCCACGTTGTTTGGGGCACAGCTATTCATGACAGTTAGCTGCTCACTCTGGATTGGGTTCCTTATCCTGAAGTGCCCAGGTTTGTCTCTTAAGGCTTGTTGCCCTGAATTTAATGAGCCAGTGAATTTCTACAATGCTGCTCAAATTCTGACATTCTGGGATCCTCGCTGGTTGGTGACGCTCATTATCCTTGAGGTTTGATAAGAAGAGCGAGGCTTTGGAGTCAGATGGGTCTGAGTTGGAATCTCTCCGTACTTCCCTGCTGGCAAACCACCAGCTTCCCTGAGCCTCAGTTTCCCCTTCCAGGAAGCAGGTTGCCATCAGGGTTAAATGCATCAATCCTCTCAGGTGCCTAGCACAGAAGAAGCACCCCATCCCTGCCAGTGTTCTGCCCCCATCACCCCCCACCACCGCACTAAAAGTCCCTCCTCTCCTCTTCCTGGAGGAAGCTGAGAAGGAGTCTCCGGGAAAAGCTCTAGGGAATGGAGAAGCCTATTTCCAAGTCATTAGTCCCCTAGCGTTGGGCTGCAGGACGGATTTTGATCAAGAGCAGGGTGACATTTGGCAAAAGTTGCTGATGAGGGATTGAATGATTAATCGTCATGACAACCAGGCTGGAGTAATGACAGGGATGCGATGGCGCCCGAGTTAAACACAAAGCGGCCCCACGAGCCGGGGCGGTAAATTACTAGGCATGTCACCACTGCGCTTTTGGAGAAAGCGGCCGTGCGTTCCTAATGAGAGGTTAACTGTGTCCCCAAAGTAATTACAGCCGATTGAAGAGGTGGCTGGTAATTAGAGGATTAGCGGTGATGAGGCTCACCTGCATGGTTGTCATGGTGATGGAGGGTGGGTGGGGTAGGGAAGCGAGGAGGGTCGAGGGGGGTCTAGACTCCTCCCCAAGGCAGGTGCCAGAGGCCTCTCTAGAGGCGCCAGCCATGCTGTCCACCACCCATGGGACAGGCCCTGGGGTAGTGGTGGGGAAGCCCCAAGCTTCTGCCTCTAATGGCTGGGCCTCAGTTTTCCCATCTGTAAAATGAAGGCTTGAACCCATTTGAGAACATGGACTAGCAAAGCTGGAATTCCAGAACATGCTGGCCAAGTCAGGTGACAGCTCTTTCAGAATCCAAATAGTCTATAATTTGCCACCCTGCCCCCAAGCCTGGCATTGCCAGGACACAGGAAATCACACACAAATTCCACTTCTTGGCTGAGTGCCTCAAGTCGAGGGTCTGAGCACGAGCCTCAGTTTCCTCACCTCTAACATGAGAAGAAGAAGAAGCATGGTTTGTACTTCTGAGGGTTGTTTGGAGAGTAAAGTGAAATTATAACTGCAGAGCACCTAGGACAGTGCCTGGCCACGGCAAGAGCTCTATCAATGTTAGCAGCTATGATCACATTGAGATCCCCTCTCTTCTCCACTGACCCGGGGTAGCTGGGGTCAGGGATGGGACAGGGGTCTCAACTTTGTGTTGGGGAACGGGCTGAGCCCTCCTGCAAGTGACAGATGACAGGGAACTCTGGGCGAAGAAAGTAGGTGCTCACGTTTTGTTCACTTGCTGTGCATCCTTGGTCAGGTAGCTTGGTCTCTCTGAGCCTCTGATTCCCGCCTACCTGAGAGTAAGGAATGAAACGCTGGATGTGTGGGGGACACTTACTATAAGCCAGACCCTCACTCTGTACTTTATAACTATTATTTAATTCAATCTACCATATAAATATACCCCTAAAATATACTCTTTTGCCCATTTTTGAGAGAAAACCAAGGCTCAGATATGTGAAGTGACCAGCCCAGAAGCACACAGCTGGAATGTGAGAGAACCAAGATTTGAACCCAAGTTAGTCCAAACTTCTCACACTTTCTACCCTATAAGGAGGCTTCTTTGAGTCACAAGGAGAAGGCAGGCCCACCACCTCCATGTAAGGGGGCAAGGCACTCCCCCAAGGGCGGGCAGAGCTTGGAGAGAGGTCTCCCCGGGATTGGCCAGGGCTGCTATGACATCACCGGGGCAGGACTGTCCCTACTGCTGTCTGGGTAAGCAGCTGCTCTCGCAGCTAGTGGGGTCTGCAGGTCTCAGGGTTTGGTTTGAGATGCTGGGGTATGGGGAGGGCGACACTGAAGACCCCAAACCTGTCCCTGGCTCAGCTGCTGGCGACGCCTGGCGTCTGGGCACAAGCCTTGGTGAACCACTGAGCAGAGGGGCTTAATTATTCCATCCATAAATGATAAGCCCTGTTCATTTCCAGGCCTTCATGACTAATTTATGGCCTTATTTAATGTGCTCATTGCCCGACCTTCCCTGGGATCGCAGGGAAATGGGTGGGGGTGGGCCTTTCTGGAGGGTGCAGCGGGAGATTCCAGCTACTACAGCCATTGGGCCACATGGTCTCCTCACACACACATCCCCAGGAGAAACTGAGGCCTCTGCCCTCAGGTTGGCCTGCCCTGTGGCAGTTTACAAACCCATTTTCCTCTACTGTGCTTCTTTGAGGAGATGCTGGAGCTTAAGCTAAGGGCAGTGGCTCTGGAGTGAGCAAAGTCCCAGGTTCGAGTCCCAACTCTGCTAGTTTTGAGCTGTATGACCTTAAGCATGCGTGCTTCCCTGCCTCGGCCTCCTGGTCAGGAGGATGAAATGTGATAACACAGATGCTTGGTGCATAGTAAATTTTCAACATAGGCTAGTGGTTACCACTGCTTTGGGGTTTTCACATACAATTTTTTTTTAATTGGGGAATACTGGGGAACAGTGTGTTTCTCCAGGGCCCATCAGCTCAAAGTCATTGTCCTTCAATCTAGTTGTGGAGGGTGCAGCTCAGCTCCAAGTCCAGTCGCCGTTTTCAATCTAGTTGCGGGGAGCACAGCCCACCATCCCATGCGGGAATCGAACCGGCAACCATATTGTTAAAAGCACACGCTCTAACCAACTGAGCCATCCGGCTGCCTCTCACGTACAATTTTATTATTTTCGGGGAGCCACTGCTTGGGTTCTGGTGACCCTGGGATGGGCCTCATCTTGAAGTAGGATACCCGGGCTCAATCACCAAGACCTGCTTCTGCTCTGTGCAGAGAAAGCTGCAGAAAATGCTCCTGCATGAACCTTGCCCAAACCACTAGGAGCTTCCAGTGTCAGTCTCACCTCCAACTATGGGCTGACTTTGGTGACACCCCTCCCCCAGTTTCCTCATTTGTCACAGGGCCTGCCAGCCTAGTATTCAAGTTGCCACAGGCCAGAGGTTCCATCGAGGAATGGCAGAATTACTTTCTTTGGCCAATTTCTGGAACCTCCACAGGCCCTCCAGCCTGGGTGGCTGACAGGCTCTGTGTCGGGGGTGGAGGCAATGTACAAAACCACAGGACCTTGGAGCTGGCAAGGAGCTCAGAGAGCACTTCCTCTAGACTCACGCTTCACAGATGAGGATGCTTATAACATGGCTGCCATGTATTAAGCGCTTACTGTAGACCAGGCACCATGGTCTTAGCTTGTCATCTATTGTCTCATTCCATCCTCACCACAACCAAGGATGGGCCAGGCCTGACAAAGCCCATTTTACAAAGGAGGAAAACAGAGGCCCAGAGAGGTACAGAGACTAAAGCAAGGCCACACAGTGTGACCCGCCTCCAGGTCCAGGCCCTTCCACATGGCTGTACCACGTGTGTTTGCATGTTCAGGCACATGCATGTATTCCTGTGTATGTGCGTGTTTGTGTGGAGGTGCCGATATGGGAATGTGAGTGTCCATGCACACGAGAATGTGTTCAGGCCGTACCTGTGCACGTCATCCGTGGAGCACACCTCCAGACTCCCTGTCCAGTGCTCTTTGCCCCTACCCAGTGCCTTTCAGCAAAGAGCTGGTTGGAAATGGGAGCCTTTCAGCCTGGGGGCTGTCTGGTGTCCCACAGTCCTCGAGAATGAACTTTAATTTGCATGGTCATTTGCAGCCACTCCCTCAGCAGGGCGCAGGGAATATGCCCTGTTGACCCCCTATACTGCCTGTCACTCCACCATCAGCCATCCACTGGAGGTTCAGTTTCCGTGAGGTCATTTCTATCATTACCCCCATTGTGTAGATCACGAAACTGAGGTTTAGAATTGCTGAGCCAGGGTCATGCTGCCAGCAAGGGGCCAAGCCCAGGTCCGATTCTTGGTTTGGGGACGCCAAATCCAGTGGTGGATATGGAGGACTGAACAGTCAGGAGGGGCTCCAGGAAGAAGAGGCCATAGAACCCTGGAAGGAGGGGTTGAGGAAGCAGAGATGGGGAGGGCAAGGGGGACTCTGCGTGTGCGTGTTTGTGTTACAAGTACGTGAGTGTGGAAGGGTATGTTTAATCATCTTTCGACAAAATGATTCGGAGTCTATTATGTAACAGGCAAAAACAACAACAATAACAATGACATGGCAAATATGTATTTAGTGCTTACGGTGCAGCAGGCAAGTGAGTTCTGGTCACTCATTTAATCCTCACAACAACCATATGAGATGGGAACATTAGCATCCCCATGTTACATATGGGGACACAGAAGCACAGAGAGGTGAAGTAACCTGTTCAAGGTCACACAGCTGGTAAGTGGTAGAGCTGGGATTCAAACGCAGGCCATCTGGACCCATGGTTCATGAACCCAACCATACCCCTCTCAAGCTGGGAGACCTTGGCAAGCTGCTGTGCTATTCCCAGCGTGGGAGGACACGCATGGTTTGTGCGTGTCTTAGTGGGCCTGGGCTGTCCTTAAAAGACCATGAACTGGGTGACTGAAACCACAGAAATTTATTTTCTCACAGTTTAGAGGCTGGGAAGTCCAGTTCAAGGTACTGACCGATTCCGTTCCTGACGTCTCATTCTCTCTCTCTCTCTCTCTCTCTCTCTCTCTCTCTCATCTCTTCTTATAAGGGCACTAATCCCATCACGAAGTCCCCACCCTCATGACGTCATTTAACCCTAATTACTTCCCAAAGGCACTATCTCCAAATACCATCACATTGGGGGTTAGAGCTTCAATATATGGATTGGGGGCAGGGGGCACAAACATCTGGTCCATAACAGTACATAACAGTACATGTATTAGTGTGCATGTACATGAGTGTGCGTGCGTGTCCATGTATGCATTTCATGTATGGGTTTGTGTGAATGTGCCTATGGGTACGTAAGGACATGGATATATATATGTAAATGTGTGTGAGCATGTAAACATATGTGCCTATGCTTCTGTACATCTGAGCATGTGTGCATGGGTCTATAAGAGGTTAGGAAACCTCATCCCAAGTCAGCTCTTCTGCCAATTGGCCTAAGAGCCCCATGAAAGCCAGGGACACACAGAGAGGGATAGGGTGGGGCTTTCGGTAGGTAGGGCCTAAGAGCTAGTGTTCCCTGGAACCTGGGGGAGGGGACTCCCCAGCTGCTCATGCCTGTCGCCCTGGCCTCCAGGAGACATTAATAATAGATCAGCAAATTCCAAATGTAAATAGGGCAATCAGGCCCGAAAACACAGACATTCATCACCCAGTTACAAATTACGCTGCTGGCCCTGATGTAATTACCAGAGTTCGGCTCGATGCATTGAGCCACCCCCACCCTCTACCTTTGCATGTTGTTTTGTGCTGATGTTCTTCCCTGAGGAGGCTCCCCCACCTGACCCCACAAGGTCTCTCTGGCTGCAGCCAAGGGTCTCCAGCTGTCTTAAGCAGCTATGAAGATAGAAGACCCCTGAGATCTTTGTGCTTTGGTAGCAGAGCTGTGAAGGTCATGGGGCAGATGCCAGACAATGGATCTGCTCCCGTTCCGGCATGACTTGTTGTGTGGCCCTGGACAAGTCACTCACTCTTTCTGACTCTCAGTTTCCTCTTCTATGCAAAGAAACTAACAATACAATTCAGTGTTAGAGCTTTCAGCTTGGCAGTCAGAAGGAGCTGGGTTTGAATCCCAAACTTACTACTCTTGAGAGGCCTTGAGCAAGTTTCTTCCCCATTCTGAGCCTCAACTCCTTCATCTGTAAAGTGGGGATAATGCCTGTTTTATGGGATTATTGTGAGGGAAGAATGAAATAATATTTTTCTTTTAATTGGTAAATTTAACTCATTCACATTTGTTGTAATTATAATAGCATATATAAAATATATATACATCAAAAAATCTCTATCCATATATAGGGATTATATAATTATGTGGCTGAACTCTTTTTTGCCACATTTGTTTATATTTCCTATTTATGAGGCTTCCTTATGGTTCCTTCTTTGCCATGGCTGCTTATTGGTTATCTATTAGTCCAAAACTTAGCGGGTTACCACAATAACCATTTACTATCTCACAAGTCAGGAACCGGGCAGTGGCTTAGCTGGGTGATTCTGTCTCTGTATTTCTCAGGAGTTTGCAGCCATAATGGTGGCCGAGGCTGCAGCCTCACCTGAAGGCTGGATTGGGCTGGAGGTGGGTCCTCAGTTCTGCCCCATGTAGATCTCATAGGGCTGTTGGAGGGTCCTCATGATATGGCAGCTGGCTTCCCCTGCTGCCAGTGACCTAAGGGAGCAAGGCAGAGGCCGGGTCTTTAATGACGGAGCCTTGGAAGTCACAAGCTGTCATTTCTGCAGTGTTGGTTACACAAGTCATTCTCTTCATGTGGGAGAGGACTACGCAATAGGTGACTACAGATGGCAGGTACCATGGAGGGCCCACCTGGAGCCTCGCCACCACACCTCTCTTGTGTTGGATTGAAAGATAACGTAGATACATAAAGATCTCATTCCAGGCACAAGGAGAAATTCATGAACTCCGATGACTCCAGGGCCCAGCACAGCGCCTGGCACAGAATAAACATCAACAATAATGGGATGGCAAGAAGGGGGCTGTAGCAGAATCTGGTCTCCTCTCCCCAAAGCCATTTCCTAGAGGCCAGCAGGCCAGTAGCTATTAGGTTGGTGCAAAAGTAATGGTGGTTTAAAAGGTTAAAATAATTGCAAAAACCGGAATTCCTTTTGCACCAACCTAATACTTGCAAGCCTACATCCTTGTTCCTTGCAGCTGACCAGGACTCAGCTCAGGATGGGCTGAGCCATGTAGGGCCAGAAGCTCCTGCTTTCTCTGAAGCAGAGAGGAGAGTCTAGACCAAAGACAGTTTCCAGGCTGTCTAGTCCTAACTTTACATTGATCAGTAATTAAACGCAGCCTCCAATTACTATAACGTTTGGCGAGGCACCAAGCTCTTGTGAAACCTTGCAATAAACATCTGCTTTATAAATTGCCTCTCCGTGCAGCGCACCAGCAGGGTTCTTGGGGGTTGGGGAGAGAGAAATTGGAGGCCTGGGGAAGTGGGGAGAGGTGAGGGAGGGAGAGACACAAAAGGAGAGGTGAGAAGGAGGGAGGAGGAGGAGGGGAGAGAAGGGAGAGAGTGACTGTCCTTCCAAGATGTGGTCGGATGTGGGACGGGAAGGGCCCCACTCGGGGCCCTCACCACGCTCTAAGGTAGAGGCCCAGAATTTAACCCAGAGCTGGGGAATCCTTGTCTTGAGAATTTTGTCAAGCACTACACACATCTAATGCAAATTACTTTTTTTTTCTTTTTCTAAAACCCATGATATCCCACTTACCTGCCATTTACATTTAGAGGAAAAACACAGAGATTTATTTGCTATACCAGCAGCCCTGTGGGGTAAGATCGTCCCCAGGATACAGAGGAAGAGGGGAATCAGTGGTTTCCCACCACAAGCCAGAGCCCTCCCCCACTATCCCCTATGGGCCCATGTACCCCACTCTGTCTCCCTTAGGGTCTTGCTCAGACAGGCCACAAGGAAAGGGGAACCCCCAAAATTGAAGGTCTGGCTCAGCTCCTGTAGAACTTTGGGCAAATGACTTTGCCTCTCTGGGGCCTCTGTTTCTGCACCTGTGAAAAGGGCATAAAACCACCAATGGAGGTTGGAGAGGATTAAGGGAGTTGTGTAAGCAGGGTAGCAGAGCGGACAGGAAAGAAGCTCTGAAGTCAGACAGGCCTGCTCCTTGGGCAGCCACTTTGCCTCATGAGCTTCAGGTTTCTCATCTGGAAACGAGATGATAAGAGAGTATCATCTCACAGAGGTGGCATGAAGACTGAAAAACCAGGTGAGCTGCACAGTAGGCACTTAATAAATGCCAGCTATTGTCCTTGTTGGTACTATTAGGCACACAGAAAATATTCAATGGATAGAGGAGCTAGGACTCTCCAGGGCCTACTGGACTTCCCCCCACCCCGACTTTTCTCCCCACCCTTTGCCTGATGCACACGAAGACAATTTGATTGATCTGCCATCCCTGACACTGGTACCACCATGCACTCTCCATCCTGCCTGTTTGCTCACCAGCGCTGGAGAAGCTCAAGGACTTCCGATGGGTGGGGGCGGGGATAAAGGGGAGGACTGTCTGAGGCCACACTACCTGCCTGAGAGACTCCCACAACCACCCAGGGCAGCTGAGATAGAATTAGCTGTCCCATGTATCACATGCTTAGCTGATCACGTTAATACCAGTATGATCTTAATCTCCACCTGGGAGATGGCGGTCGTCTCCCTCTCTCTTATTCTGTCCACTTTGGCCGAGTGGGGATGCCTCTCATCTCTTCACCCAGGTAAGTTGCCAAAGCATCTGGGAGCCCATCGTTAGAAACCCATTCCTTAGCATCAGCACGGACACTTGATCCTCTTTAAAAATGAGAACGGTCCCCGGAAGGCTGGTGGAGAGTCCCTCCTACTTTAGCAAGAAATCATTTATGAAATGACCTAATCTGAGCGTTACTGGGGATGTTCAGCCTAGTGCCTCGGTCGTGGTAAATATTTGATGAGTGAAGGAAGGACTGCGTGAATGAAGCCTGCCTTCCGTCTGTCTGGTGCTGGCATTCCCATTACGATGCTCACTGCAGAGTCCATCTAGCCTCATTGCGAATCCTCTCCCGACACCAGAAGCTCATTGCCTAGAGGGCAGCCCGGTCCGTTTTGAGACAACTCCATGCACTGGAACATGTTCCATATATTGAGCTCAAACTCACTCCCCTAAAGCTTCTCTAGGGACCCCCTTTCCCCGCAGCGCAGCTCCGAAGTCACTATCCAGAAAACCCTAAGTCACAGAGAAGCAGTTGCCAGTAAGTTTTGTAAACGCTTGCCCTGTTACCTCAGGATGTTTGTCAAGGAAACTGACATAGCAGGTGAAGTTTCATTCCACTGAAGCTGTCAGCCCAAGGCAGCACACAGGTGCTCTGAGGAGTGAGCGTGTGGCAGGATGATAACAAGAGTTCACCCATGCCAGGTGTTAGGCGCTATCTGAATGCTTTCACATGTAGCGACGCATCTCTCCCCACGTCGCTGCTAGGGAATGGAGACTCAGAGGTACAGTGACTTACCCCAGGTCCCACCCACAGCTGCTGGGTGCCAGGTCAGGGATCTGAACCCAGATTGTCTGGGCACCTAAGCCTTACACTCAACCATTACAATACTTACTTGTGAGTCAGGATTTTCTTGATACTGGGCAACCAAAACCAAATATGGAAATAAATTGGACGCAGAGCTGTTACAAGACAGGGGCTGTCATCCCTAACTCCTGACTTCAAATGTTTATGTCTGTCTGTCAAAGCAGGTTCGTTGTTCTTCCGAACTGACTTTATGAATACACATATTATATCATTGAGCGCGCCTTTGGTTACAAGTGACAGAAAACCCAACTGGCTGGAGCAGAATGGCTCCTGCAACGAAACACTCCAGGTGTGGCGCTGGCTTCAGGCACAGTGTGATTCAGGGGCTCTCGCGACGTCATCAGGCCTCCAGTTTTCTCCATCTCTCAGCTCTGCCTTTCCCAGTATTCGCTTCATTCTTAAGACGCCAAGGTGAACTCTGGCAGCTCCAGGCTTATCCCACCCCCGTCCGAAGTCCAAGTCCAGGAGATAAAAGACCTTCTCTCCCCCTACAATTTGCATGGATGTCACAAGCTGGTCCCTGAACCTTTCCCTGTGGCCAGGGGATGTCTTTGGCATTGGGTCCATGCCCACTCCTGGTGTGGGGTGAGGGTGAGGGGGACTGAGCGTGAGGGAAGGACAATCGCCCTGAAGGAAGGTCAGGGTGTTGTCACCAAAAGAAGGAGAAAGGATGCAGGATGGCCAGGAGGCTGCAAACATCCACTGGGTATAAATGTCACACTTTGAATGCCACGAAAATGTTTTTGTTCCCGTCTTACACACTGGGTTTCCACCTAAGATTCCATTTGTAAATGAATTCCATACATAAAAACAGTTCGAAGATCACTGGCCTACAATATCTTGAAAGCTGCAGAGGTCTGTCACAGGGACGGGTATTAATTCACCAACTGGGACGGCATGAGTGGATTTCCATTTCTCAACGGGATAATAATTATGATGATACAGCTACTGCTCACTGCATGCTTGCTCTGTATATACGACTAAGATCCAGTGTTGTTGGAGGAAATTGATACTCAGAGAAGTCAAGTGACTCGCCTAATGTCACTCGGGTGGCAAAGGGAAGACCGAGAACAAGAACCAGGTCTGCTTGACACCAAAGCCAATATTTTCTTGTTTAGAAAAACTTGTATTATATTTTGATATTTACAGACCTAATAGTTAGTTGTTGGAAAAAACCTCCAATAGTAGAGAAGGATAGAAAGGGAAAAAATTAAAGTACCCCCTTCAGCTGAACATGTTAAAAGAGTTTAAACTTTGAAAATTCTAAAAGTCCTACTACACACAGTAAAAAGCCAATTAAACGAGCACAAAAGTGAATGAAATGTAAATCAAAAAGCTGGACCCCATCCCGTTTTTCAGTCTAACTTCCCGGCGAGAATCACTGTGAATAGATGTGTGTAATTCCACATACGTTTAATGCACATACCTAGACGCTTTCTTTGACCTCAATGGTAGCACACTATAAATTGCCCTGTAATTTACTATTCCCAGTTGGTAATATCTCACGTACATTCATTCTTCTCGATTGGCCCACATAGAACTGTTTTCCTAGCTACGTAGTACTCCATCTAAATGGACAAGTTATAATTTACATCTACCCAGTGCCCTGTTGATGGACACAGGTCATTTCCAGTTTTACGCTTTTTTTTTTTTAATCGCAGTTTCCATAGACATCCCTGTACTGTTCTCTTTTCCCATGAGGATGCACAGTTGGTTTCTCTGCCATAATCACCTGCTCTGCTGCGTGGCCACACTTCCTCTTTCCACCAACCTCTGCTTTGGGAAGACCCGTGTTCCAGCGCTGGTCACTTAGCGGGGCATGAAGGGCCCCTCTTTCTCACATTCCAGCCTCTGAAGGTCCAGCTCAGAGTTCTCACCGTCTCTCCGTGATGAAATAATTTACATTTTCCTGTTATTTTTCTTTTTCAGCCAAAAACAGGCACTTAAAGTGAACTATCTCTTGCCGTACCGTTAACAAGGATTCATAAAAGTGAACTGTTCACCTTGTCTGTCAGCGGGCGGTTATGAAAAATCAATAGCGCACAAAGGAGCCCTGTTCCTCCTATCTGATGTTGTCTGTTTAGTGGTGTGGACAGGGCGGGAGCAGCCTGGCCTCCTCAAACATGACCCTGGGAGCCTGGTGGGTCTGCAAACATGGGGCCCCTGGGCCCAGGTGACAGCTCAGGTCAAAGGCCACAGCAGACAACCTGTCATGGAGGGCAGGAAACGCTGCCTGGCCCTACATCCTGACTGCTTTCTTCTCTATACCACCCTGAGAGCGTGGCTTGAATGCCACATCTTCTAGGAAATCCTTCCAGATGGATGTGTCCACTCATTCACTCAACAAACACATACGGAGGCCCCTACTACATGACACGCCTGTGCTGGGCACACAGAGGTGGCTCCACGTGGTTCCTGCTTTCTACAGTGGAGAAGACAGACAGGTAAACAGGAACTCACCAAAGAGATAGGGTGTGGCGTGCTTTAGCAGGGGGACACTCGGGGACTACTGGAGCCTGGAAGGGGCTCCTGACCCACCCTAAGGTGCGGAGTGCTCAGAGGAGGCTCCCTAGAGGGCCTATGTCTGTGCTCATGGCCCAGGGAGCTTGGGGGTCAGCCAGACAAACGAAGTACAGGAGGAAGGCCATGCCAGGCGGAAGGAACAGTATGTGCAAAGGCCCAGAGGCAAGTGGAGGGAGGGCAGGCGGGTCTGAGGGCATTAGAGGTGTGGTCTGACTGGAGCACAGGGACAGAGAGATGAGATGGGAAGGTAGGCAGCAGCTGGCCATGGAGGGCCCTGCAGACCCTGCTAAGGAACGGGGACTCATGGGGAGACACCTCCGAATGGTAGGAGTTTTGGGGGTGAGGTTTGTCTTTGAAATGATCTCTAATTTCTTAATTTTTCTCTAATGAACAAGTGTTACCTTTGTAAAAAAAAATTTAAATGACAATAAAAACTACTGCAGAAGGAAAAAAGGAGAAGATGAAGAAGTAGTAATAGTACTGATCATGGTAGCAACAGTACTAGTAGTAATGGTAATAGTGGTAGTAACAGCAGGAACAGTAATAGAAGCGACCATACTGGTAGTAATAGTAGTAAAAGCAGTAGCAATAGTGGTGGCAGACTAGTAATAGCAGCAGCAGTGAAAGCAGTTAATCGTGGTGGTAGTAATAACAATAATAAGTAGCGTGGAAATAATAATAATAATAGTAATAGTGGTAGCAACAGTGGTGGTAGCAACAATGGTGGTAGCAATAGTAACAGTAGCATTAGCGGTAGTAATAGTGGTAACCACGGCAGTAGTACTAGTACTAGTAGTAACAGTAGTAGTTCAATAGTAGTAATAGTGGCAGAAACAATGGCTAATAGTACTAGCACTACTAGTAATAGTAGTG
Source organism: Rhinolophus sinicus (assembly GCF_036562045.2). NCBI lineage: Eukaryota > Metazoa > Chordata > Mammalia > Chiroptera > Rhinolophidae > Rhinolophus > Rhinolophus sinicus. Next base: position 25,772,698 of record NC_133765.1, on the reverse strand, counting down.
GCAGTCACAGTAGTAATAGTTTGAACTCTACCTTGTAGGCAGAGGAAGCCACTGAAAAGAAGGGAAGGATGCGAGTTTGAGTTCCAGGAAGACTTAGGAAGTGACTAGTGTGGAGGCAGTGTTGACAAAAACCCTGTCCTAGCTCTGTGAAGTGGTGGGTCCCCATACCTGACCAGTTCCTCTTAGACAATTCCCAAAGGGAAGTGGTCTGTTTCCAGAATATCCCACCATCCCACCAGAAACTGGACTCTGCAGCCAGTCATGGCTGCTGATGAATGGAGTGGGGTCTGGAGTAACACCCCTTTTGCAACATCCAGAATCTTTTTTTTTTTTTTTTAAGATGGAGAGTTTCTCCAGAGAATCTTTTTTTTTCTTCTAATTTTTATTGGGGAATATTGGGGAACAGCATGTTTTTCTAGGATCCATCAGCTCCAAGTCAAGTCGTTTTCAACCTAGTTGTGGAGGGCCCATGTGGGAATCGAACCAGAGACCTGGGTGTTATGAGCACCGCGCTCTAACCAACTGAGCCAACCGGCCATCCCACAACATACAGAAACTTAATGGTTGCTCTCCCCAACACGTAGAATCCACCACAGTCAGAATTATTTTCTTCTATCTTTTGTTTTCTCCATGTACTCATCTACCACCCATGTACCCATCCATCCATCCATCCATCCATCCATCCATCTGTCCTATCTTTATTTTTTGTTGTAGAAAAATTCCTTGATTAAGGTTCACCAAATGTTAATTTCTGGGTAGTCGAATTTTGAGTGTTTTTCTCCTCTAATCTTTGCACTTTTCCCTGTTTGAATTTTTACACCACACATCCACCATTTGTTTTTGTATAAAAACTAGGTATTCATAAAAACAAACAAGCATACTAAAATAAAATAAAAAATCCACAAGATTTCGGAATGCTTACCCTGGTGGAAGTCAGTGGCCACGTACGAAGTCTGACTACTCTGAGACCACCATGCCACGAGGAAGCCCCAGCCAGCCAAATGGAGAAGCTGCACGGCGACGAGGAAGGTGTCCAGCCCGCTCCAACTGTCCCAGCCACTGAGCCCAGGCCCCAGATATGTGAGTGAAAGAATCATCTGGGACATATCAGCCCCAGCATAGGCAGCTTGGAGAAGAGCCAGAACTGGGACCCCAGATATATTGCTAGTCATTCAAGCCACCCCAAATTAGGACTCAGTTCATCAATGAGCAAACACGAGCCATCCCTACAGTGCTCTGCCTAGGTCAACGTACTAAAAAAGTTGTTTACACACACACACCACTTCCTGGGGGTGATATTTATTGTATGCAAATCAGAAGCTGAACTGGGAGGAGAAGTAATCACCTGTTCATCAGACGACATGTGGATCAGGTGGAAAGTAATAACTCGGGGTAATGGTGCCACATGCATTTGAAAGGAGATGACATTGGCCTGTATCTGGATTTACTGTACTCTGGACAAGTCAAGGGCTGGACTCGCTGCCTGGTCAGGTCAGCGGCCCCTTTGCTCCACCCAATGACACCGCCCGTAATTGGGGGTAGGACAGCGCAGGGATTCCCAAAGCAGCAGGGTCAGGATAAGCAGTTACTGGCACCTGCCTGAACTTGGGCCCTTGTTTGTAGGAAAGACGGTGGGTGGCAGGCAGACCTGATTCAAATGCAGGATCCATTGCTCCTAGCTGTGTGACCTTGAATGTGCTGCTGCACCTCTCTGGGCCTCCATTTCTTCATCTGGGAAATGAAGACAATCCCAGTTCCAGTCTCAGAGAATGTTGGGAGCAAGAGAAGACACAGGCGTGTCTGGAGTGGGACACTTGAGGTCACCCTAGACCCTTCTCTCTTCCTGACCCACCAGTTCTGCTTCCTAAACATTTCTTGAATGCAAACCCTGCCTGGCACCCTGTGAGTGGCTGATAAATGCTACGTCAGGGTTCAGCCATTGCTTAGGTCTCACCATCTCTTGCAGACTGACCACCTTGTGGACTTCTCTCCATCCCTTCCTATCCATTCCTCATCCTCCAGAGCAGAGGAAGGGCTCTTCCCATTGCCAAAATCCCATCATCTCATTGCTCCCCTGATCAAAACTCTGCTGTGGCTCCTTGGTGCCCTTGAGACAAGAAATCCACACTCCTCCCTGCGTCCCGTGAGGACCCCTGGTCCAGGTCCTGCCGACCTCAGCAGCCTCATGGCTGCTTCCCTCTCCCTCCTCCAGCCTCTCAGATCTTTTTTCAAGCCCTTGAACATGCCAAGCTGGTTCCTGCCCAGGGCCTTTGCCCTTGTGTATGTACATTTTGCCTGGGACCTTCTGCCCCTGGCTCCTTTTCCACGAAGCCACTTAAATGTCACCTCCCCAGGGAAACTGCTCCATCTAAATTAGGTCCTCTGCTGGCTGTTCGCCCTCTCTGGGAACCTTGTCAGTTTCCTTCATGACACCGATCACCATTTGTCATAATGTTATTTATTTGGGTTTACTGGATTGTGGTTATCTCCCCAGCAGACTGTGGGCTTCAGAGAGCAGGGACTCAGTCCGTTTTGCTCAGCACAGTGACCCTGGGAACGGATGCATGAGTGGCTGCTTCATGGCTGCCTTCTAGAGGGTCAAATGGCAGCCACGGACAGGACCAGGGAGGCACTGGGTGTGGGGGTGGGTGGCCAGGGCAGAGAGATGCTCTGGGATGGGGGCCGTGTGCCCTGGAGGGGAGGGGGCTGGACACCTGGCTCCTTTCCCCCGCCCCGGCTCCCTGCCAACTCCAGGGCCCCCCAAGGGATGTTTTCCTGCTTCTCCTTAATGGCCTGACATACAGTGTCCCAGTGATAAACCTCCCTCTGATAAAAGATGCAAAACTAACATCTGGCGGTTAATTAATAAAGAGCAGCGGTGTCTGGCTGGGGCACACAGTGTGCTGATGCTGGCATTTTCTTCGCCTGCCCCAAGAGATGCTGACGCCGTGTGTGAAAACGGGGGGAAAAAGATCGATTTGGAGCAGACCCTGCTGACAAGGCTTCCGACTGGCAGGACACCCTCTCTTCCCTTCTTTAGGGGGCTGACTCTCAGCCCTCCACGAGGGCGTCTCATTTATTGAGTACCTATTATATGCCAGACCCTGTATCTCATTCATTCCTCCCACTATCCCCCAGAGGTGAATGTCTGTTCTCCTTTACATACAAGGAAACCAAGGCTCAGCTGCCTGCCCCAGAGCCTAGACTCCTCCCACTTTAGTAGGAATCAGGGGTGCAGGGCAGTGCCAGCTGGGGAGTCATTGGGAGCACTTGTTACAAATGCAGACCGCAGGGCCCCAGCATCCAGGCGCTGATGCTCCAGGTGGGGCCCAGAAGTCTGTATGCGTAACACGTGCCCCGTGTGATTCTAGAGAAGGTAGAAATGTACCTCACCTTGGAAAACATGGGTCTTGTGAATACTATCCAACATTTATTGAGGACCTACTACACGCCAGGCCTCAGGTGGATCCCAATAACACTATGAGGCAGGGAGAACTGATGTCTCCAATTGACAGGCAAGGCCCAGAGAGGGGAAGGAACTTGATCAAGGCCACACAGCGATGCAGACAGGCTCCAACCCAGATCCTCTAAATGCCTCTGGCTCCAGGGCTTCCAGGCTGGCTCCACCTGTCCTTCTGGGAAGAGAGAAGACCAGGCCTCCCAGAGGCAGGAGTTCCCTGCCAGTACTGGGCCACTGAAAAATTAATAGACCTAATGTTTCGGTTATCATTCGGGGCACCTCAGCAGGCCTGGCCCCTAACTTCAATTGAGGGTGAGTACCAGGGTGACCTTAAGCAAACAGGTGGGGGGCCCACCTAGGAGCCTATGGCTGGTTCCCCAGGCTTCTTGAGCCAAGCAAGTGGCTGTCAGAAGTCCTATTTGAATGGATGGGGTAAGGGGCATCCGGGCAGCTCTCTGCAGTGAGGCCCTGAGGGTGGGGTAGGGTGGAGGGTGGTCAGCAAGGTGGGCTAGAGCGCGGGAGGGTCCCACGCTCCAGAGAAAGGCAGACGGATGGAGATGTGAGTCTGAGATTCAAGCCCCCTGTGTCTGAACCCCAGCTCCTCTCCTGCTCTCTCTGAGGCTGAGGGGTCTCACCGGGACCCAGGGCACCTAAGGGACCTCTCAGAGCCGTGGTGGGGAGAAAACAAGGCACTGGCTAAAGACTGAGGCTTGGGAGTAGCACAGAGTTTCTCTGAGAGGCTCGGGTGTGAGGCAGACAGATTCAAACCCCAGCCTCACAGCTTTGGGGCTGCGTGAATTAGTCTTCTCACTGCTGTGTTTCCCTATTGTCCTCGATCACCGGGTTTTTATGACAGTTAAGTGATAGGAAATGCTTAGCACAGGGCCGGGTGCAGAATAAAAGCCAATAAATATTACTGTGCTGACTTATCACTATTGTCTTATCACTACTATTCTGATGGTTATACTGAGAGCTCATGAGAGCATGTTGCTTACGTGTCTGGGGGTTTCCTGTCCCAGCTGAGCTCAGCCAGGAATCTGGTGGTCCTCCCTGCTTCAGGACACCCCCTCGTTTGTGTCTGAGGGGCGGCATGGCCATCCGCCATGGGAGGGGGTGCCAGCCAGCCTCGAATCCCTTGGCATAACTGAATTGTGACCGACTTGCCCTTGTGACTCTCATCCGCAGACATGATAAAGCTGCCAGGCACTGAGCTGCTCCCACCTTGGGGACCTCCTGACACCCCAGAGGGTGACCAGATCAGGCTGTGAGTTGGGGCCCATGGGGTAATAGGCTGTGTGTACTTGTGTCCCTGGCTCTGCCACCGACTAGCGATATCATCTTCGCCAAGTCCCTTATCCTCTCAAGTCAGCTCCTATGTCTATGACTGGAGAGTGGGAAGGAAAAAGGGACCCAAATTGGGGCTCATTGAGGTTTTTCTCCTACCTCCTCAGCCCTAGCCCATTTCCCTCCCTGACCTGCTCTCAGTCCTGCCTCCCAGAATCCTTCCCCCATCCTAACAGCTAACATTCACTGCCTGCAAAGTAGATCTTGGCATTCAGCCCATTTTTTCAGCTGGGCAAACTGAGGCTCAGAGATACAAGGTAACATGCTCAAGGCCCGCAGCCAGGAATCCAGGTCTGTCTGATTTTTGTGCTTATGTTCCTACCCTCCCTACTATCTACCCTATCTCCCCCTTAGCCTGGACCAGAAATTGGGGAGACCCCCCACCTCTGTATTCCTGTTTTTCCAGCCACCTTCTTCCTCCCCTGCCACTTCCAGTCCTGCCCAGGGCAATCAGTTTCTTCAGCTACGATTTGGGATTCTAATGAACGGAATGATTTGGCATTTAAATAATTATCCACCCTCTAACTGTTAGTGCTGCTGAGTCGGGAGAAATTTCCGCATCTTATTTATGAATATGGTTTTTTTCCCCTCATTGGTGGAGATTTCCCAGCCCACCCCCTCGCAGTCTCTTAATGCCTTTTCAGCACGCCTTTCCAGTGGAGCCCCCTCCACCAAAATCCCTTAAGTGCCTATTAACAACTTTTCCCTTCCGCTATCAGCACCCCTTCACGCCCCTTTTTATCTTTACATTTCAATATCATTACAAATCCTAGTGTTATTCAAATTGCATCAATTATTCAATTTCTCCTCCCCGAGTGGAGGCAGCGGCTTCCCAGTGCCTGAGCAGGAAAAAGCAAAGGCCTTTCCTGGAGGGTTTGAAATTCACGGGGGATTGGGCTGTGTTCCATTAACCTGGGCTCTTTGCCTCCCACAAACTATGGAATTGATTAAAACACACAGAACAGTTTCAGTTTGGTTGGAGGAGAAAGCCTGCTGCCGAGAAACACTGACGGGATGGTTCGGGAGCTAAAATGCTTTTGTTGCCCCGCGCCGTTCATTCGCTGAACGTGTATTGCGTGCTTGCTATAAGAGCAGCTACCATTTATGGGGCACTTACTGTGTGCCAGACACCACTCCGAGCTCTTTACAGGAGATACCTCCTCAGTCCTCAAGAGAACCTGATGAGGTGGTTATCATTATAACCTCCCATTTTACAGGTGAGGAAACTGAGGATCAGAGAGGGGAGGTCTCTAGCCCAAGTTGGCACAGGGGTGAAGACTGGTCTTGTCTTCAGGGCTGGGCCTCGTAACCATTATGCCATCAGCTATGGTTGTAGGGTTTGGGTCACTCCACAGAGTAGCTAGAGAAGGGGCCGAGGGAGTGGAAAGGAAAGAGAATTAACACTTCTTTCCACAGGGCCCATTTTTGAAAAATCACATGAAAAATTGCTCACATCTCATTACCAAGAAAAGCTTTTTTCCCCCCCTAAGCAACTGGGAGTTTCTCAGCTTTTATGGACACTAGGAGTCACATAATGTCATGTTTCTCTCTTTGGTTTGGCCGCCAGGAAACTCTGAGCCAGACAGGAAGCCCACTGTTCACAACCATACAGAACCTTACCTATTATCCAGTCATCCTGACCCTCTCTCTCATCTAGGTCTCTCCTGCTTTGGCATTGCAGTATATATTTGTAAGTGAATTCTAAGCCTTTTTGAAGTGAGTCCAGATATAAGTACCTTTTAAAAGACGTTTAAGCATCCATTATGAACCGGGCATTTTACACAAATTCTCACTTAATCTTGGCAAAGGGTATATTCCCACTTTACAGATGATGAAACTGAGACCCAGAGAGACTATGTGACTTGCCCGAGGACACACAGCAAGTGGCAAAACCAGGATGGGAACACCGTCTGTAGGGTTCCAGCACAATCCTCTTCCCACGACCCAAGGGATACGAAGGTTACTCACGTGCCTGTTCTACGTGTCTGGCAGGAAGGTGTCATTGAAAGAGCGTTCAATTGTGAGTCAGCAGAAACACAGACCCCACCATCTGGCTGTGTGACCGTCTCTCTGGGCCTCAGTTTCCCCACTGAACACTGTTGAGCTGCCCTCCCAGGCCTCATGCAGCTCTGACCAGTTATCACTCCTTTTCTGCCTATTGTACCAGTGCATCTGAGCCTGGTGGCATGACTGAGTCACAGCCGCTCCTCCCTGAGGCAGGTGCAGACCCCAGGGAGTTGTGTCATCTGGTTCCCAGGGTTTCCTGATTCCACAGACTGGAGGAGGGAGCAGCCATTGTGGTGACAGGGCTGTGACGAGCACCTCCCACACCAGTCACCTGTGTGTTTCGTGATCCTGGGTCCCCAGTCAGGCAAACAGCACCTTGCCGGCGAGACGGGACCTCCTTGCATGGGGGCAGAGGAGGGGCAAGGATGGCCAGGGGCTTCGATCTGGGTAGGGCTCTGCCCCTTCCTGAACTGGAGGGTTCTAGGTCTTGGGTCTTGGGCCCCAGACTGGCCTAGGAAGGTCTCAACTCCAGGAGGCATAGAGACAAATGAGGGAGAGGCTTTGGAGACTGGGGGCAGAGAGTAACTCCCCAAGCAAAAGGGACCTTGTCATGCGGGGCGGCCTGCGGGGTCTCTGCTCCCGCTCCCCATACAAGAACGCAGGATATGGTGAGGCCAAAAAGGAACACCCACGGAGCCATAGATGGGGGAGTCATACCACTATATTCTCTCTGGCAGCACTATACTCTCACTGGAGGCTGGATCCACACTGTCCGCAAACCGCCATCCACGCTTGCCAGCCCAGCCGCCATCTTCTTGCTAGCCCCCATTCTCTCTCTCTCCCTCTAGCATAGCCACAGCAGTTATATTGTGGCCAATGGCTCACTGGTTATAGCTGACGGCCAACTAGCCACAGCTGATGGCCATGCAATCACAGTTGGCCATTTACTACCTGAGCCAGCACCTGTCTATGTGAGGCCGAGAGCCTGGAAATTGCTTTCTGGGGCTCTGCCCCCACAGACCTCATTTACTTAGCAGCTACTAAGTGTATTACCCTCTACCAGAGGCTGCAAACCGGCAGTCCACAGATCAAATTCAGGCCACAAACATGATTTCTTTGACCCACCTTATGTTTTTAAAAAGCTTGAATTAGTTTCTAACACCTACAGTTAGGGAAATCCTATATAAAATCAAGATTTAGGGTTCTTTAAAAGAAGAACCTTCTAGTAGAAGTTGGACCACCGGGCAATGCTGAGCCCCTTTCCCACAGGGTTGCTGGGTGTGGCTGCCATTTTTCGTGGGACTCAAGTTGTCCTAGCCCACAGTTCCCATCCAGTCCTCTTGTATCCTTTACATTGCCTGCCTGGCCCCCGTGGGCAGCAAAGTGTCCATCTCCTCATAACCATGAATGCCTTCTAGGCAGGTGTTATTATCCCCATTTGACAGGTAAAGAAACTGAGTGCCTCCAGGTTGCATCCATCACACCAAATCCCACAACAGGTAAGCAGTGGAGTCAGGGTTTAACTCCACATCTCAGCCCCCCAAATCCCCATTGTTTCCACTGCTGCACACTCTCCCACCCAAGGAGACCAGAACAGACAGCCCCAACCACCTCCACTTTTAGTGGATCTCTCTCTCTCTAAAGTCTTCAGTGCCCCTATCTGTAAAATGAATGGCTTCTCCGTTTCAGCTTTAATGTAGGGTGTGGCAAATTGAATTTGGTCTTCCTGAGGTTGGAACCAGCAATCTAATCAATCATCATGCAAGCCCATGCCCTGTGTTCTCAAGCTCCACGCTGGGAATTTTAAACACACCATCTCATTGAACACTCCCAGCTTCGCAGGAGGTGCGTATTATGCCCATCTAACAGATTAAGAAACTGAGGCTCTTCTGTCACTCTCCATGGATCCAGTACCTCTGGCTTCCTTTTAGCTCTTTGATGGTGTCCTGCCCTCTTCCTACCTCAGGGCCTTTGCTCATGCTGTCCCTTCTGCCTGGAATGCCTTACACCCTCCTCCAGGCAAGTCTTTGTCATCCTTCAAGTTTTCCATGGCTCTCTGAATAAAGTGTGGCTCCACATGTTATTGCCTTTTTAGAGTGCTCAGTATACTTCCTGGTATTAATAATGAAAGGAACACTAGCTAAGACTTATTGAGCACTTTCCACAAGCCAGGCACTATTCCAAACATTTTAATTACATTAGCTCACTTAATCCTCTCACAACCCTCTGAAGTGGCTCTGGTTATTAGCCTCAATTTACAGATGACATTGAGGCACAGAGAGGTTAAGTAACTTGCCCAAGGTCACACAGCTAGTGTTGAAATTTTTACCTTAGGTTGTGTGATTATTTGATTGACATATGCAGTGGCTGTGTCATGGGGAACCTGTTCTTGATAAATAAATATTCTTTAAGTGAATGAACATACCAGGATTATGGCTCCAAATTCCATGTCCATATCCACGAGGGTATATGACTATCCCCTCCCTCCCCTGCCAGAGTGTCTCACCACTGGAGCTGCTCCAAGCGCCCGTCTGACTCCCAGGGTAGCACTGAGTTCATCGCCCTTCCCCCACGTCCACCCCCATTGTCCCCAGTGAAAAAGAAGGGGTCCGTGGGGTTCAGCACCATGGACAGCACCCCACACTTCCTCCAACTATGTCGCTGCCATCCCCCTCCCACCCAAATCTGGGGCTGTGGACGGGCCTCTGGGAAATTTCCAAGGAGACCCCCTTTCCCCCTTGGCCCCTCCTTCTTCACCACCCTCCCCTTCACCAGTTTACTGCCAATGACATTCAGATAAATGGCTGCTGTCAGCCAGGCTGGTCCCACGGAAAGGCGTGTCGGGTGATGTATGGCACCGTCTTCTAGAACCACAGGACTGACTGCTCCGGAGCTCTGAGGGAGTGCTCCCCACCCCCATCAGCCTCCGACCCTGGGCCACATCTGGACTTTGGGGTCTCCCTCCTATTCAGCCCTGGGGATGAGTCCCCCGTCAGACACAATTACTAGGATCTTTAATCACATGCTGTTAGCCTGGCCCACTTCCCTGCTCTCTGGGCTGCTATGCAACCCAAACCCAATCACCATTCCTGTTGACTCTAGCCATGTCCTTCTGGAATATTCCAGGGCTCAGGGGGCTGCGTGGGCAGTGGCCATCAGACTCTCAGCTTCTGCGTCCAGAGGGAGGAGACCAGCCCAGCCCAACCACCAACAGGGCAGCTAATGAAACTGGTTTACGATCGTGTACCCTTTCACTCGCCTCAGCTGATGTGGGGAGATGGGGTCATGTAATGAAGCTGCTGTCCCCTGGACCTGCCAGTAGCCCCTGGAAAGGGCTGAGGTATGTGAAGCCACCCTATTGTCACACCTCAGCGGGGTACCAAAATGCCTTCTCCAGCCCTTGGGTTTCTGCTAGCTGCCAGCTCTGGCACCAAGTCTGTCATCTTTAAAATGGGGTTAACAATAATAATAGCTAACATATAGTACTGCATAAATGCTTGATATACAGTAAAACCCCTGCCATAATATTTCAAAATGGGGCCAAAGTGTTCAGTTGTATATAGTACAAAGTCACATGTGATGTTAACCAAATGACCGGAGCCAGCCAACAGGGAACCGATTTTAATACAGTCAAACTCACAGCATCAGGATTTACATTGGGTCCTTGCACCAACCCCCTGAGGTCATTACCATTACCTCTTTTCCCAGATGAGGTAGACTGAGACCCAGAGGGTTTCACAAACTTGCCCAAAGACACACAGCCAGTAAGTTTGCAGGGCTGGGATTTGGATCCAGAAGACAGAACTCCCTGCTCTAGCCACCACCCCAGGCTGCCTCTTGGAGAGAGCTAGGGTGAAGATTCAGAAGAACCAGCAGGCACAGAAGAAACCAGCAGAGGTTTCTTCCCACCCTCGCCCTGGGCACCAATATCACCAATCTCTTTGAGCAGAATCTCCCGTTGCCTTCAGTGGCTCATCCAGCCTGTTTCTCTCCCTCCAACCCCTCTGGTAGAATTAAACGGCCTTCTGCACTTCCTGCTTCTGAACTGTGGGAGATGTGTTTCCACACCCCTCAAGCACCCACCTGCCCACCCCGTCCTAGAAGAGGTGGAGATGGGAAAAAGCATGACCATCGCTTTAAACTTTGCAAGTGAAAAGCAAGGAAAACCTAGTAGGCATACAAGTGACTAAAGAGAAAGGCCCCCACAGACTTTATGTTTCCTTTTAAATTATTTATTGAGCACCTACTATGTGCCTATGCTGAAGGGAAAGAGGAAATGCAAACAGCTTTGAAATGCTCTCAAGAGCTTACACTGTGTATTACTCAGTTCAGGCTGCCGAAACAAAATACCATAGACTAGGTGGCTTAAACCACATCAATTTGCTTTCCCATAGTTCCAGAGGCTGGAAGTCCAAGATCAAGGTGCTAGAATAATTGGGTTCCAGTGGGAGACCTTTTCCTGGCTTGTAAAGACCTCCTTCTCGCTGTGTCCTCCCATGATGGAGAAAGATAGGGAACAAGCTTTGGTGATTCTTCTTGGAAGAGCATCAATCCCATCGCAAGGACTCCATCCTCACGATCTCATCTTTACCTATGGACCTATTTAACTATTTGGCCCCATCTCCAGATAGAATCACATTGGGAATTAGGGTTTCGACATAGGTATTCACACGGAATGCAATTCAGTTGAGAGCACCATGTGCCTGGGAGACAAAATGTTCACACGGGGAATTAGGTGCTTGGATTCCACGCCTGGACTCATGCTGACTCACCCAAAAGGTGCTGAGCCTCATATGAAATGTGGCGCCTTCTGGGCACTGAGGTCACAGCAGAGAACAAGACAGACAAGGTTCCTGCCTTCAGTGCAAGGAGATGACAATAAACAGACAAATACAGAAGGGCCAGTGCAGCGCACAAAAGAAAATAAAACAGGGTGATGTGAAAGAGAATGAGGAAGGACCTTTGCAAGGAGAGGAGCAGAGAGTAAAGACCAGAATGATGAGACACCAGCCCTCGGAACAGCTGGAGAAAACAGCATTCCAGGTGGAGGGAACAGCAAAGATCGTGAGGTGGAAAGGCTCTGGAGAAGCTTGGAGAACCAAGAGAGGACTGGGATGGCTGGATCAAGAGCAGGGGACAAGCCCATTGTCCCTTGTGACTCTTGTCCAGTAAAGAGGGCAAATGACCAGGAATGAGAGAAAGGAGGGGGTGGCTGGTGTGGCATACTCTGTCGTGCCTGTATTCGTCTGCTATGGCTGCCGTAACAAAATACCACAGACTGGGTGACTTAAACAACAGACTTTTTTTCCCCCTCACAGTTCCGGAGGCCAAAAGTCCCAGATCAAGGTATTGGTAGGTTTGGATTTTTGGAGCCTCTCTCTGGCTTGTAGACAGCAGTCTCCTCCCTGTATCTTCACATGGGTTCCCCCCTGGGTGTGTCTGTGTCCTAATCACTTCTTATAAGGACACCAGTCATACTGGAGTAGGTCCCACCCATGTAACCTCATTTTCCCTTAGTTAACCTCTTTAAAGACTCTGGGAGTTAGGACATCAACATATGAATTTTGGGGGGACACAATTCAGCCCATAAGACTGCCACACTCATATCCCCTCACCCTTACCAGTGGGGTGCACATTCATCTAGCCTGTAGCTACCACCACCTGCTTTTCTCTGCCCAAGGTCTTCCTCTGAAGCTTTGCCACCTACATGCTAAGCTGGAAGTGCCAAGGAATTCATGCCCCTGGAGCAACCCCGACCGCGATGCGAGTTGACTGGAAATACCCCAGCTCCCAGCATCTTAAGCTGGATGTGTCCTTTTGTTGGCTGCCTCCTTCCCCACCTCACTTCTCCCTCCTCCTGCTCGTGTGAGCTTCACCTCCCCAAACAAATGACTTAGAGACTTGCTTTCAAGCCCTGGCTTGCAGGATTTGCTTCTGGGGAACCAGCAGTCGGGAACAGGTGACTTGTCCCTCCATATCCATGGGAGCTTGGAGATAGCGAAACCTGGAAGACTGTCCCTAGAAAGCAGCGGCCGGCGTGAATGAGGTCCTGGTGATAAAGCAGTAAGCAGAGCTCCCATTGATAAAATGTTTCCTCTTCCCCAGGCATCGTGCCCAGCACTTTACTGCCTTCTTCTTCTTAAGCCTTCCCAGCAGCTCTAGGTGAAGCAAGTACCATTATTCTCAGCCCCCTCTTGTCGATGGGGAAAATGAGGCAGAGAAGTGGCGTCACTTCCCTGGGGATGCAAAGCCAGGCTCTCAACTAATATTCTATCTACCGCCCTGGAAGGCTGGGACCTCAGGCGCCCTATGTCCTAACTTCCCTGGGGTGACAGCTTCCCAGGACCCCCTTGGTGCTTGCCATTGGGGGTGGGGTGCGACAGTTCCCGCCCCATGTCATCCCCCCTCCCTGCACAGCCGAGACCCGTTATCTGTTTTGCGCACGGCCTGCGCCCGTCAGGGTAATGGACTGTGCTTGTCCTAGTGGAGGTGGCCTCTGGCAGGAATGATGTATGAGGTGCTATTGTTTGATATGAATGCATTAGGCGACATTCCCGATAAAGACTTTACCAGCAGAACTGCACTCGCTGGCAGCAGCCCCGGTGGAGAGAAGGGGACAGAGGCAGATGCCTGAGTCCCCACCAAGCCTGAAGGTGGAAACTAGCCACTTTCAGGGAGGCAGAGATGGAGGCACTCTTGCTTTCAAACTTCTGGCTTCTGAGCCCCGTGTCTCACACCCTTACAAGCAGCGGAGTGTAGACAGTGGGTGTCACACGTTAGACAGTATCAGACTCGGCTTGGGACCTAAAAAGGCAGAAACCTGGGTCCCAACCGGATCCACTGAAACACAATCCCCAGGGGTGGCCCTGGGATTCTGCCTTTTTCAAACCAGTTCTCCCCAGCCAGGTGGCAGGTATGGTGGAGTGGTTATCGCCCGGGTGCCCTAACTTGGTCCAAGCTATTTCTATTATCCTCACTTGTCTACTGAGTTTAATCACCATTTTAAGTATCTTCAAACCAGAATGGCAAAATGTTGGGAAGTGTTGAGGTTGGATGACGGGCTCGTGGGAGTTCATTATTCTCGTCTTTTCACTTTTTCATGTGTTTAAAAGTTTCCATAATAAAAAGGAAAAAATCCTAAACACACTCACACACGCGTGCGTGCACACACACACACACACACACACACACACACACAAAACCCCTGCAAACATAGGTCACTTGAGGCTGCATTCTGGAAATGAGAATGCAAAGGATCAGAGAGGTTAAGAAAGCTGCCTAGACCCACCCAGCAAGTACATAAGTACTGGAGTCAGGAGTTCCCCCACCCCCCAGGCCTATCTGAAGAAAAGGGACATGCCTTTTCTTCTAGTCCAGCCTCCCCAAAACGCTGTTCCCCCAAATATCTTCCCTACCTCTGTGCCTCAGGTCCTCAGCTCGGATGACGAGCCCCTCCCCTGCCCATCTTTCAACCAATGGTCTTTCAATAAATATGTATGGCACGGCTGTGGTGTGTATGGCACGGCGGTGGTATGCCTGGCACTGTGCCGGGAGCGGGGATTCAGCATGAACCAGTCCCTATGCTCTTGGAGCAAATTCCCAAATGCCACCTCCTCCTGAAAATCTACTTCCCAATGCGGCCACTTGAACCTCTTAGGACGCCTGCTACCGTCCACTGCCGAGTTCAGCTGTTTCTCAGCTGCAGCCCCCATGGGACAGCGAGCACCTTGGGGTTAGGAACTGTGTCTCACTCCTCTCGTGCAAGTCCCCAGTGCAAGGTGTGGCATATAGTAGGTGCCTAAGAAATGGCCTCTTAAGTCGAATGAATGAGTGGGTGCTGGTGAACATGCTGGTCCTGTATACAGTAGGTGCTCAATATTGGGTGATTCCCATTCATGATGGCCCTGCTGATCGGGTCAGGAGCGGGAGAGGAGGTCCTGATTCCTAGACTTTGATGCTGGGTTCACATACATCCTCACACACTCACACACTGACATACACACATGTATGCCTTTACACATTTACTTCACACACATATGCTCACACACGTGCAACACCCTTTCTTGATCAGGTGCAAGGTGAGACAAGGATAAAGAAGGGGCGTTGAAGCTCCTGGTTCAGGTCCTGGCTCAGATATCTGTGAATGGTATGGCCTCAGTTTCCCCATCTGTAAAATGGGCATGACAGCATGCACCCAAACCAGGGCATGGGCAAGATTAGATGGAGTGCAATGAGATCATTTATGGCCCCTTGCTTCCTTTCTACCCCCCCGGCTGGCTCTGGGACTGCCAACTTGGTGTGGGGAAGGGAGGCAGCATGGAAAAGCGTGTGAAGCTGGTTCTGTGGCCACACCAGCTCTTGCTGGTGCCCTTCCGCCCATCCTGTCTTAGCCACTTGGTCCTGTCCTCACTTTCCTTCACCCCCAGGAGGCGCCCCACCCCTACTCCTCTGCCTTTCAAAGCTTGTCCCTTCTATGTCCATATCTCTTCACACCCCAATTCCACCATCTAGGAAAAGAATCATGTGTTCCGTGTGTCAGGAACACCAACACACTTTAGCAGAAGCTTCTAAACACAGCGATGCTGGGGGCTTCCGACATGTATGGGACCAGCTTCTGCATTCCCACCCACCCCAAGCCCACCCAGGGTTCGGCAGGAAACAGACTGTAGCGCGGCTGCTCCAGATGTGATTATTAGAGTTAATTTATGCTCCGTTTACACAGGCTCCAGATGTCACAGGCTCCTCTGTGGATTTATCCAAATGCCAGGGAAGGAGGGGAAGGGCTGGGGACTGACACTGCAGCCCCCTCCGCACCCCTGGCCTGCCTCCTTTTCCTAGTCCAGCTCTGAGGACAGCATCCCAACATGTGGCCCCCAGGCACTCACCTGCCCTGCTGAACCCCAACCCTGTGCCTCAAAGCTTCTACCATGAGTTTTGGTCGTAGACTGTAAGCTCTGGGTGACCAGAAGCCTCATGCCTGGGCCAGCTCTGGAGGCGATGAGATGCTTCTAGTAACAGGATGACAGACAGTGTGACAGTGGCTATAATGGGTAGAATTGTGCCCCCAAAAAACATATGTTGAAGTCCTAACCCCTGGTACCTGTGAACGTCACAGTACCTGGGAAAAGTTTCTTTGAGATGTCATCAAGTAAAGATGAGGTCATACTGGGTTAGAGTGGGTGCTAATCCAGTGACTGCTGTCCTTATAAATTGAGGGAAATCTGGACACAGACACGAAGAGGAGAATGCCATGTGACAACAGGCAGAGATGGGAATGATGCCTGCCAAGGGACACCTGGCTACCAGCAACCACCAGAAGTCAGGAGAAAGCTTGGAATGGTTTTGACCTCAGAACCCCCAGAAGGAACCAACTCTGCCGACACCTTGATTTCAGACGTCTGGCCTCCAGAACTGAGAGAACACACTTCTGTTGTTCTATAAGCCACCCACTTTGTCGCACATTGTTATGGCAGCTCTAGAAACTAAGTGGCAATGAGGGTGAGTTTAGCTGGCCAGCCTGGCCAAGGCTTTTTCCTTCGAGATTCCAAAAATCTTCTCTTCCAGGCCTGTGCTCTAGGTTGGGCAGCCACTGTCCTCCCCCTGGAGGACTGTACCAGCCTCGCCCCAGTCTCCTTGGCTCAGGCTAGGCCCCGCCACCCATTCTCCACCCAGCAACCAGGGGCATCTTTCCAACTCCCAACCTGGAGCCTTCACTCTACTCCCACCTCCCATTCACCCCTCAGGCCACTGCAATGTGCTCTGGCCCCTCCCCCCATCCCTGAGAATGCTCTCCCTAATCCTGAATGTGCGCCAGCCCCACCTCACAAGCTTCTCTGGGGCATCAGACACTGTTCTGACTCCTTCCTTGCAACTCTCTCTTCCTTTGATTCTGGGATGCTTTCTCTCTCGTTCCCCTCCTGCCTCCCCAAACACGCTTGCTCAGTTTTCTGCACGAGCAGCCTCCTCCTTTCCTTTGGCCTCTTGAATGCAGGCAATCCCCAGGGCTCTGCCTGTCTCTGTCTTTGCTTCTCCTCCCACACGTAGTAGTGGTGGTGACAGTGGGCATGATGTGATGGTGGTGGTGGTACTGATGATGGTGGTAAGTCATGATGGTGATGATGATGGTCATGGTGACAATGGTAGTGAGTTGGTGATGACTGGTGGTGGTGGTGGTGACGATGGTAGTCATAATGGTGATGACTACCTCCCTGGGCTCCCACAACAATCCTCAAGGCTGAAGTAGATATTTGCTAATATTTACTGAGTCCTGCTCTCAGTAGCACTGGTGGTAGTGATGGTGGTGATGGTGGTGGTGGTGGTGGTGGTGGTGGTGGTGGTGGTTGATGATGGTGGTGGTGGTGGTGATAGTGGTGGTGATGATGGTGGTGGTGGTGGTGATAGTGGTGGTGATGATGGTGGTGGTGGTGGTGATGGTGGTGGTGATGATGGTGGTGGTGGTGGTGATAGTGGTGGTGATAGTGGTGGTGGTGATGGTGATGATGGTGGTGGTGATGATGGTGGTGGTAATGGTGGTGGTGGTGATGGTGATGATGGTGGTGGTGATGATGGTGACGGTGGTGGTGGTGGTGGTGGTGATGGTGGTGGTGGTGGTGGTGGTGGTGATGGTTACGAAGATGTGCTGCTGTTAAGAGATGTTCTCAGCACAGAAAGTGTGCTAGGCCGAGCTATGCTGAAGCCTCAGATTTCCCCATGCACTACACCCACTGTGTTTTTGCATTTCCATTTCTCTCTTCTCTCTTATCTTTCCTCCCTTTTTCTCACACACACATATGTGTATACACACTTAGTTTGCTAGGGATGCTGTACCAAAGCACCACAAACTCAGAGGCTTAAAACACCAGGAATGTGTTTTCTCACAGTCCTGGAGGTCAGACGTCCACGACCAAGATGTCAGCAGAGCCATCCTCCCTCTGAGACACTGGGTGGTACCCTTCCTTGCTTCTTCCTGCTTCTGGGGGTGGCTGGCGAGCCGTGCTAGTCCTTGGCTCACAGCTGCACCACTCCAGTCTCTGCCTCTGTTGTCACATGGCATTTTCCCTGTGTGCCTGTGTCTCTTCTTTTCTTAAAATGACACTTAGGGTGGATCAAGGCCCACCCTAATGACCTCATCTTAACTTGGTTACATCTGCAAAGACTCTATTTCCAAATAAGGTCACATTAACAGGTATCAGGAGGTAAGACTTCACACATCTTTTTGTGAAGGGGGAGGGGGAGACACAATTCAACCTACAAAACACACACACACACACACACACACACACACACACACACACACACTTTCCTCCGCGCCTTTCTCGCAGGCTTATATCATTCGCATACCTGACTCCTTGTACTATCAAACGTTTGCCTCTGGTTACCTCTTCCCTTGTCTGTTTCTCCCTTTCCTTCCCTCTCTTCATTCTTTCTTCCTTGGACCCTGTAAGCATTTATTGAACTTCATCCCCTGCTAAGTTCCATTCTGAAGAACTGGAGACGCAGAGACAGAGGTGACATGCAGGGTCCCTGTCTTTAAGGAGCGCACTGTCTAGAAGAGAGTGAGGCTGCACCGACCACTGGCCCCGCAACCTCATGAGGGCTTTGATGGGGCTCGTGGGGCTGCGGACACACTTGGTGCAACCAAGACAGCCTGCTCACCTCCACTGCTCAGGTACCCACCTGCCTACTGGATAGGTCTGTCCCCTTGGGCTAGCTTCCGGAGGCTGTGCAGCCCCTCTCTCACGCATGCGTACCTCTCTGCCTCCCATCCTCCTACTCCTTCCATGCGTCTCTCATTAAAGACGCTGTAGATTGCCCAGCCTGTCTCTGGGCTTTGCACTGAAAGGGCTAAATGATATGCTGACACCTTAATTACGGCCCATTGTCACTGAGCGCTGGGGAAATTGTCTGAGTGATCTCTGGAGAATGGGCGCTAACAGGCCCGTCAGAGGCTTTGATTCCTCATGGCAGATTAGAAAATGACACAAACGGTGGCTTGCTCCAACTGCAGCCCCTAGGTGACATATGTGGGCCACCCCCTCACACACATACCAGCGTGACTGTCACAGGCAAAGGGTCCCGTGGGTGAGGAGTGCCAGCCCCTCCCTACCAGGGAAATGCTGTGGTTTCATTCCTGCTAACTCCCACCTAGGTCCACTACAGAGCAGTTCCCCAAACACCCCGCTCCCTTCACCTCCCTGGGCTCCCACAACAAGCCTCAAGGCTGAAGTAAATATTTGCTAATATTTACTGAGTCAGGCATTGCACACATGACTCTGACACAGAGCCTCACTAAAACCCAGTGCAGGGAGAGTACTATTTTGCTCCCATTTTGCAGATGAGGAAATGGATACACTGAGTATTTAAGTCACTTACTTGCCCCATGTCACCTACCTGTAAACAGCAGAGCAGGTGGTCTGGCTCCCAGCCTGAGCCTTGGCCACTGTAAAGATGGCGATTGAAGGCCCAGAGGACTGGGGTTTGCCCGAAGCAGACGGGACAGGACACAGACCCTTCACTCCCACTCCACGACTTTTTCTACCAGGGCAGCAATTTGCAAACTGCATCTGTGGGGGATGTTGACGATAATAATAACACAATAACAGTCCCGGAACTGTCACTGAGGTTGACAAAGCATGAGCTCTGGATCTTGCAGCCTCGGGGGAATTACAGCTCTACAATCAACTGTGCTACCTTTGTGAGGACTGCGTGAGCTGCTGCCGGGAAAGTCAAGGGGTTGGGAATGGGGAGGCCTCGTGCCCCCTCCCTCCCTGCTAGCCCACCGCCCACAGAGGACAGGACTGCTACCATCTCTGCGAGAGTGAGGGGCAGTGCTGGGCACCCGATAACTAGACTTGTAAAATCTGGCTGTCGTAAGGGAATCACAGGTGAGAGGACCTCCTGGCACCACTAATTGGCCCTGTCAGCTAGAAAATGAGCAAGTGGTGTCTCTGTGCAGAAGAGACACTCATGTGGCACCTCCTGCACGGGCAGAACTGTGAGGCCACGACCCCAGATAGGTGTGCGGGAGCTGACTGACAGCACCCAGCCTGGGAAGACGGACAGGGCAATCGGAGACATGCCAGGTGCCCTCACAAGCTCTGCTAGGGCAGGAACTGCCATAAACCGTGACTGTCAATTCTTCTCTCCCAACACGGACCCAGGTGGGCGCTGGTCTCCCACCCACCCCCAACACCATCCCCTTGGGGAAGGCGAGAGAAGAAGGAACTCCATCTGAAAAGCGCAGGCGATGTGCCCTATGCCTTCTCAGGGGCCAGACGTTATCCTCATTTCACAGGTGAAGAAACTAAGTTACCAAGTCACGCATCCTTTCAGCAAAATTCCCGAGTGTCTGCTCTGTGCTGGGGGCTATTCTGGGCACTTGGGCCACCCTAGGGAACAAAACAGACCAAGTCCAAGCTCTTGGGGGACTCACTCCCACAAACAGAACCCGGTGTCTTGTTGAATCTCATATGCAGCCAGGATGAGGCAGGACCAGGCTGGGAGCAGGTGGAGGCAAGGCCCTTAATCCGACAGATTGCAAGCTGGCTCTGTGACTTCAGCAAGAAACGTTGCTTCCCCAGATCAGTTTCCTTATCAGCAAAATGGGTGCCCTACTGACCTCTTTCTCCCAGGGCAACCTAGTCAGTGCCCACTGAACCTGGCTCTTCCTATTCCATCCCCTGGTGGCAGGAACAACAGCACTTGACAGTTGACACTGAATTGTCAGGGTCTTCCCCACACCTGGCGAAGGAGAATGGTTCCTCTTGCACCTTGTCTCTCCAGTCTTGTCATTTCACGTGGGTCCCCCAGCACCTGCAGGAGGTGCCTTGGCTGTCCCTGTTTCACAGATGGGGCGGCCAAAGCTCAGAGATGGAGCAACTTGCTCAGAGGCCATGGCAGGTAGCCCAGAGCTGCTGCTTTCCTCTCCACGGTCCCCTCACCCCTCCCAACGCCTCTCAGCACAGGCCCCTTCCTCACCACCCAGGAAAGCTGCCAAAATCCATCACAAAACCCAAGTATATGACCCATCAATTCTTCTCCCTGGATCGTCCCCAGATAAATGAGAATATGTCCACATCAAGACATGTATGTGGACGCTCATTGCAGCTTTGTTCGTAACGGCCCCAAGTGGAATCAAATGCCTATCACCTACCTGGTCCATCACCTGAAGAACACATAAACAAAATGTGGTACATCCATACAATGGAGTATTATTCAGCCTTAAAAAGGAAGGAAGCACTACAATGTGGATGAGCCTTGAAAACATTATGCCAATTGAAAAAAGCCGGGCACCAAAGACCACATAGTATATGATTCCATTCATATAAAATGCCCAGAATAGACAAATCCACGAGACAGAAAAATTAGTGGTTGCCAGGGGCTGTGTGTGTGTGTGTGTGTGTGTGTGTTCACGTGCCCCCACACTAATTAGAAGGAAGTTTCATTTTGGGGGGAAATGATAACAATGTTCTAAAATTGTGGTCCTGGTATACACCAAAAACTATTGAATGGTATGCTTCAAATGTGTGAATGATATGGTATATGAATTATACCTCACTAAAGCTGTTGCGAAGAACAAAACCCAGTAAGCACTGGGGAGCCAAGTCTCTGTGATCCACACACAGCACCATGCTGAGGGGAGAGCCTCGCTGGGGGACCTCAGTCTTCAGACACCCCACCAAAGCTGGGCAGGGCCACAGGGCACAACCCAGGAAGTAACACAGGGAACCGCCACCGAAAACCAATCCTGAACCTCGTCTGCCATTCAAATTACGGTCAATGTTCCAGGTCCGTGCTGGAGCTGGGGTCTCTGTGGGGAGCAAGAAAAGTGCCCCAACTCCAGGAAGCCACCAATGGGTAGTGGCAACAGGGTGGGGCTGAACAGTAGGCAGAAATGACAGCCCAGTGTGACGTTGCTACAATCAGGGCAAACACAGAGAGGAGGGGACCCTAACTGGGCTCAGGCCCAGCATGGTCTCCCCAGAACCCAACATGGAGGCAGAGACCTGATGGAACTAAGGAGAAGAAATTAAGCAACTAGGTGCTTAATTCCAGGCAGAGGGAACTGCAGATGTAAAGCCCTAGACGCTCAAGAGAGTACGGCACATTCAGAGGCAAAATGGGAGGACACAGGGAGAGATGGAGGGAGGGAGGGAGGGAGGGAGGGAGGGAGGGAGGGAGGGAGGGAGGGAGGGAGGGAGGGAGGGAGGGAGGGAAGAGGGTAGGGAAGGAGGGATTCAGGAGAACCCCCTGGCTCTGTGAAGCGAGGGCTGGGAAGGGAGGAGAGGGAGCAGCTCACAGGCCCACAGAGCCAATCGTGGGTGGGCTCTGAGTATCCACTTCCCAGAGGCAGAGCCAACTCTGGGCCACCTGCCCTGCCCTGCCGGCTCTTCTCAGGCTGGGGTGCCTGAGATGGCACCAGGGAAGGGCACGCAGACCTGCACAGCTAGGGCCCCCTGGCCCACCCCGCCACTTCCATGCCCCGCCCCCCCCCCCAGCGCCTCTCCCATGCCCTGGGAGCCTTAATCAAAGCAGAAGGAAAGTGAGACTGAGTTTTAATGAGTCGTCTCTGGGATGTCTTAAGCTGCATTTAAAAGCCCCTAAGTTTCCCGTGACAAGGGGACTGCATCAGGCAGGGTAAATATTTATGGCTCCACCTGAAAAGCTGGGCCCATTTTTCATGCAGGATTTTGAGAATATAGATCAGAGAGAGAGAGAGAGAGAGAGAAATGAAACCATGGGTGGCCACAGTGCTGGGACCCTGAATTATAGATATGAACCTGTCCCCAACTTCTTGTTTTTAATTAAAACGCCCTTTTCAGTAATTCCATTAAGAGGCGGCCGTGGTTCGAGAGTCTCTTGCTCATTTTCTTTAAATTATGAAATAATCTGTCGGCCCCTCTGGTTTCAGGGACCAGAGGACGGGAGTTGGAGAATATGAGGATTCAGGAGGCCACAGGTCAGGCCCGGCAGGGGCTCTGGGCCCTGAGCCCGCTCACTGCCATCCTGCTTCTCCCGTGTCCCACGCTTCCGGCAGACTCATTACTGTGTGCCTACTGTGTGCTGGGGCTTCCGTCTCCATCATCCCTCTCACGCCTAGTTTACAGAGTAGGGCAAGCTCAGAGTGGGCCTAGAGTCACACAGCGAGTGTGGTAGAGCTGGAACTCAGACTCAGGGCCACCTGACTCCAAGTCTCCTGCCTTTGCCACCTCCCCCACGGATGGAGAAGGACTGAGGTCCTCATGCCACCCGTTGGAAGGGGCTGGTGAGGGGTGGAACACCTTGGGACCGGATCAGCAGAGACCCAGGATCCAGGGAGAGGGGATCTCAGGGCACTTGTCTTGTGTGCTCAGAAGCTGGAGCTTCAGAGCTGAGAGATGCACACTGCCTGCCCTCCAGGAGCATGCAACATCCTCCTCTCTGCTTATCTGCAGCCTACCTCCTCCTGGAAGCCTTCCCTGCCTACACCAGCCACCATTCCTCCTTCCTTCTGTTATTCCTCCTTCTACCTGCTTTTACCCTCATCTCATATTCATCCTCCCACCCATTCATCCTTTCACTCATCTATTGTCTCATCTATCCATCCATCCATCCATCCAGAAAACAAATTAACACGTCTCAAGCCATTAACTATGTATCACTCTATGTGTCTCCCTCATTGAATTTTTATAGCACCTCTATCAAGTAAGGTCTATCCTCCCCATTTTACAGATGGGCAAACTGAGGCTCTGAGATGTTTTCAGTTGCTTGCCCAAAAACAAGGGAATGAAAAGCTAGTTATGCACTTTCAGGCATGGTGACAGGCCACTTATGGCGGAGGATTTGGGCCAGGAAAGAGAGACCATCCAAATTCTACCCATTCCTCCACTCCCACCACCACTGTGTAAGCTCACCCAGCCCCTCTCCCCTTGCTCCTAGTTGGGGCACTGGCTGTCAGGGCCATCTCTTGTCTCCAGAGTGGTGCAGGGAGAGGCAGGCCCCAAACACAGGGTGCTCATTGTGGCCCACCCTGGAGCAGAGGCTCCCATTGTCCGCGGGAAGCTGCAGGTGGGCTCCAAGCTGCTCCTGAAGCGCAGTGCCTGACATCTGACTGGGGCTGTCACCATTGTGTGACCACAGCGGCTCTTTGTCTCAGACAGGCTCTCTCTCTTTGCCTGTCCAGCCCTTCCCTACCCCAGCCTCAGTGATTTGCATTCGGGGTGATAAAGAGATTGGGGAGGGGTGGGAGAGAACACTGGCTTGGGAGTCCAGAGACCTGAAAATATCACATCTCCTTACTGAGCCTCAGTTTCCCTATCTGTAAAAGGGGAGATCACTCCTACCACGCCTCATCTGAACTGGAGACAATGGCAGGGGATGTCGGGGGTATCTGAGTAGGGATTTGGTCCTAACTCAGTCTCTTGCCGTGTGGCTTTGAGCAAGTCATGTGCCCTCTCTAAACCCGTTTCCATATCTGCAAAGTCAGAAGAAAAGAAAATAAAGCCCGCCTGCAAGGAGATGCAGCATGCAAAGCGCCTGAGCGGGGCCGGTGCTAAGAGACAGAACTTGCCTTTTCCATCATTATCTGTGGTGACAGCGGCAGCCCTGGGAACACTGCAGAGCTTTGTGCCACGCAGGGCATCCTGCCGAGTCTGCTGCCCTTCCAAATCATCAGGCCCTTCCTTAGGTTATCTCAGGGCTCAGCCCAGAGAATTTAAGTAGTGTCTCTGAGGGGTCATGACTTAGGGGCACAGAGCCTGCCCGACAGAGTTCCTTCTCTTCCCAGACAGGCGGCTTCAACTGTGCTGCGGGGCAGAGGCTCGGCAGGGGCTGTGCATCGAACGGGGAGCTCCCAGCCTGAGCACATCCACTCGATGGTGCGCCCAGCGACGGCAGGGGCTGCACTGAATGCCCAGGGTCTTGAACAGGCTCGGCTCGTTGGAGGAGTCCCCTAAGTAGATAGGGGGCCTGGGAGCCCGCACAGACTTAGAAATGACAGGGATGGAGTCCTGCCCAGGATGGAAGGCGCTGCCACTGCCCCCCCCCATGGAAAGAGATGCCCCCCCGTATGAAGCGATAGCAAGACAACGTGAAGCCAGCCCTGCCCAGGGGCCCCCACCATGGTCTGTGTGGCCAAGGACCTCTGTGGCCTCTGTGGCCACTCCCTCCACTCCAGGTCTCAGGCCCCTGTCCGGGCATGGCTAGGTGAAAGGGCAGAGGGGCCTGGGCTGCGGAGACGGGTCCAGCAGTCACCAAGCTCTGCCAGCACCCAGTGCCCAATATGGGCTCTCAAGCCTAAGAATGCACAGTATGGCCCCTCTTGGGGGACAGTACCACCTGGACACTACAAGGTTACCCAACAGGTCAGAGGACACAGACAGATGGTGTCACAGATACACACAGGTTGCCCAGATGGGGTCATGAGACACCGATAGATGGCATCCCACAGACAACTTGGCGTCCTAGAGTCGTGGATAAACACTGTGACTGGGAACATTCCCATAGACGCAGTGCCTGTGGCATCATCTGGCATTTTATGCCCCTTTTGTAGGGTGAGGAATATACCCAAGGGGAAATCTATCCAGGCTAAGGAGACATGCCTTCTGGGAGCTTGTGCCTATCTTGTCCACACTCAGGAAGCCAGAATCCCAGAATTCCCTTCTCCTGCAGCCCTGAGCCCACTTCCAAGGCCTGGAGGGCCCCTTCCCGAAGTCCATTTGAGGTCCATCCTCCCAGGACAAACCTGTCACCCCTGGGAGCACTCCCAGGCCCAAGGGGGTGGTCCGGGGGTGGCCATTTGAGGGACATGCTATAGACTGAGCTCAGCCTGGCAGGCTGGTGTCCACAAGTGTGGGCCTGAGGCCTGTCTGGCCTGCTCACAGCCCATGTTGGACAGAGAAGGCCTGGTAGTCTGGTGCTGGGGCCTCCATTACACCCGGATCCAGACTCTGGGACACTCTCCAGCGCTAGGTCCCATCAGCCTCATGGCAACCCAACCCTGCTACTGGGACCCCCCTCGCATGCCCCAAGCCAGAGCCCTGGAGCCTGCTGGTCAACCCAAACACAGGGTGGGAGTCTAGAGTTTGTCTAGGAGCCCGGGGCCATTGCAGGACTGAGCAGACGACCCTGCCCAGCCAAGAGCTCATGCTCATATAATCAAGGTCACCAGGAACTATTGGAGACTCAGAGGCTGTCAGGCCTGGGTTTGAATCCTGACTCTGATATCAGCTATAGACATCTGGAAAGCTAGTGAGCCTCTCTGAGCCTTACTTTCCATTCTTTTGGAAACTGGAGGTAAAACCTGCTTCCTATGGATGTTGCTGGGAGTACATCTGATTGTGGCTTTGAATTCTCCCTGTACCCAAAGGCAACACAGATGTTCTGATCCAGTCCCAGAGAAATGGTCATTGAATGAATGATTTTAACAACCAGTCTGAAAAGTGGGGCCAAAGGAAGCGAGATATCACTGCCCAGCTCCCAGTCCCTGAATCCCTCCCTCCTCTCAGCTGCAACCCCTTCCTGGGCAGGGACCCTGCTCCGAGCCCCTCCCCAAGCTGCAGGAGGCCCAGACACATGTTCTGAGGGGGCATTATCTGTGCTCAGTTGACTGTAAACGTTTAAGCGGAATTGACTGTGTACTCAGCCACTTTCAAACACAACTAATCTTCATCGGGGCGACGGGAAGTGAAATATGTTATTGTCGGCAGCAGTAAATTACCCGTGCCAGAGCTGGCTCGTGAGGCATTACGGGCCGTGGCCAGCACACTCCTTCACCGGGCCGCCACCTGCCCGCAATCCATTACTGCAAACGGCCCTGGTCACCTCCTCATAGGTCCCAGGGATGTGAGCCAGCTGCCAGCTGCCCAGCCTGGCCCCACCCTCCCTGGGCAGCAAGATGAGAAGAGGGCTGGGGGGCTAAGGCCTGGCTTTCTGCCCACCCCGCCTCCCAGGTGCCTGGGCAGGAGACATGAGAAGACCCCTGCCCAGTGGATCCATCGTCAGTAACAAGATAATGGCGGAGATTGAGGCCCAGGCAGAGAACGGGATTTGGTCCAAGGCCTTCTGAGCCTCCGTTTCTGAATCTGTAAAATGGGGTTCATTCATTGTTTTTGCAAATCTCTTTAATGTCCGACTTAACAGAAAACGGTTGGATTCTCACTTCTGCTTCTGCATTCAATCTGTTGCGACATATTGTTTTGGTTGAAGTAGATGAAGAGTATCTGGTCTCACACAGATACGGAGCTAGAAAAGGGGAAAGAGTTCTAATCGCCTTCTCAGATCACTATCGGTAGTCTCCTTTGACACCAAACCAAAACTCCACATGGGGTAGAGTGTTAAAGGTTAGCGGCAATATGGTACCTGAAACCACATCGGCTGGCTTTCTTACTCTGTGAGTTTAAAACCCATCCGTCTATTTTGCACTTTGAATGGATCTTTTACTTACTTTGCAACATTATGCATTGGTCACTGGGAAAATATGATTGATTGAGTTATGCCGCTCTTCCAAAGGTTGACATATTTCATTATATAACATCAAAAAAAGTCACCTTCACTAATATTACTACCAATCTCTTCAGGGAAGTCTTTAAGTAGGAAGCTGTCAAACCCACGGTGGCAGATACAAGTTCTCCAAAGTTCTAATTTTTTCTGTAAAGTCAAATTTGATCATTGGCAACAAATACTGTCAGTTGACAGGCAACTATGTTCATGTTCAAGAAAATATCTGCCAATAGCCAAGGTGGAAAGACGATCGTCAGTCAGTCGTTATTATTTCAAGTAAAAATGGAGTTTCATGAAAAAGGTGGCAGTGTGCATGCAGCTTTTCTGATGCATCGAATGACACAGCGACTGTCTTTGATGTGCTCACTTCCTATTTTGTTACAGACTCTTTAAAAGATATAGACTCAAAGGTTCAGATTTTTTTTTAATTAGTACTTTTTCTTTTCATCAAGGATATGCTTAAGTGAAACTGGCTTTTTAATTTTTAACTGAGAGAGTATTTAAGGTAACGAATGCAACAATCTCCGTGACAGTTTGGTGCCAGGGCTGTGACTCATGCTATGAGGCCAATAGTTTTAGTCACACATTACTTTTTTTTTTTTAACTTTTATTTATTTAAGTGTGTTTTTCCAGGACCCATCAGCTCCGAGTCAAGTAGTTGTTTCCACCTAGTTGTGGAGGGCGCAGCTCACACTGGTCCATGCAGGGATCAAACCAGCAACCTTGTTGTCAAGAGCACCACGCTCTAACCAACTGAGCTAAACCGGCCGCCCCTTCACACATTACTTTTACACCATCGGTGTCACAGTGAAAAAGGCAAATAATGTGTTTGTAGTATTGTAAAAATGGTTTTGATCTCACAGACACCCTGAAAGGGTCCTGCGGACCCCCCAGAGTTCTATGGAGCACATTCTGAGAGCCATTGATCCTGGGCCATCGTTCCCAGCGCTGCCAGGGGTGTTGGAAGACGTGGATGAAACTCGATGGGTGAAAGGACCTTTACGAACAGCTCTGCACCGTCAAGTACCACTATCCTTACCCCCACCATCTGGGGCCTCCTCCCCATTTGGGGACAAATGTCCCCATGCCCAGGCCCAGCTCCTCCCCTAATCACAATTCCCCCTGAGGATGCTAATGAAGACCTTTTGGCTCCTTCAAAACCCGGCTCAGAGTCAATCTCTTCCTGAAGCCTTCCTGAACATAAGTCCTCAGCGGGGATCCTGTCTCCTTCTGAACTTCCCCAAACCCCGTTCCAGCCTCACCTCATTCCCAGCACCCTGCCTCGGACATAATAAGCCCTCAACCGAGCCACTTTGATCCAAATGAATGAGGAGAAAGAAAGTTGTGACATGGCCAATGGCTGGGGCTGATTAGGACAGTGGCTAACTGGTTAACAGGCCAGAGAATTCTGGGAGATCTTGCTATGAATCCCAGAATATTGGCATAATCCCAAGGACTGAGCACCAGGTACCAGCACCCCCAGGAGACTGGGACAGGTGGGGCCCAGAGGAGAAGAAGGGGTTACAAATGATCTGAAGGCCTACCTAGATAAACTGTGACCTGGATAAAACTTATATTCAGGGTCTTTTTTCCTGTGTGACCTTTGGCAAATCACTTAACCTCTCTGGGCTTCAGTTTCCTCATCTGTCAAATGAAGAGTTTGGACCAATCCCTAGGACTCCTCACAGCTCCCAAATTCTACGAGTCAATGATAGTCACGAGCCAACACTCCAACTCGAAGTGACACTCCAACTTCTATGAGAGGAACATTCATGCTTTCCGGTCCACTGACATTTTGAACGTAGCATGATGTTGACATTCAAATGTTCTCTGACATCATCCAATGATATTGACATCAAACAATCTATAATGCTCACACATGACAAGATCCCTTATGCTGACATTCAAACATACTGTTGCTGACATTGAACGCTCTATGACATCAATGTTAATTGACTGCCAGCTATGTGACAGTCATGCCAACAGCCCAGGAAACCTATGAGTCCATATACTGTCCCTTCTCAGAACTTTCTTTTCAGGAATCTAGACTCCCACGGTGGCGCCGACAGTGGCTTAGGTGGACCATAGCTGTCCTCATCCCCCCACAGTCCTTTCTCTTATACGAAGGATTGATGTGGTCTCAATATAACATAAATGCAGCTTTAACACAGTCCAATGGCCCTTCTTTCAATCAGATTCTGTCCCCCCCAAATCCAGAGTCATCACTGCGGTAGCCCCAGTTCCCTAAGATTTCCCTGTTCTCTGCTTTCTACCCAGGGCCTTGCCAGCTGGAACGTGCTGGTTGGGGGGTGGGGGCATCGAGGAGAAATTGAGGCTCCAGGCAGGACCCACAAAGGACCATGGGAAGGATGTCCTGGGACTATGGCTCCGCCTCCTCCTACTGCCCCCTGGTCTCTGGTTGGGCCTCGGGGATGGGGGTGGGGGACTCTAGCGACAGGGAAGGCAGTCACCATGGTAATGCCTGCCTCCCCACCACCTTCCACCCCATTCAGGCGTTGGCCAGACAGAAGTGCCAAACCCCCGATTGGCTTTGCCTCTCTTCAAAAAAAAAGAAAAGAAAAGAAAAGAAATTCCTGCAAGTTGAACAATCCTTGTGTTGGATTTGGGAGATGTTATTCCTAGTGACAGACAAGGGCAATTATCTGCAATCCGCCAGCAGTTTTAGCCTAATTTCATTACTGCTGTGCAATTCTCCCTGAGCTGCTAGTCTATCAATGTCTTGCAGAACGGATTAGCGGGCACTTTCTTCATCTTCAAATGAATTTTAGCTGTCATGCCCTTGATGAATAGAGCAGGGACAGGCGGCTGACCTGGGCCAGGGGAGTGGCCAGGGGGCGACAGGCAGGTGGCCTCGGGCCCGGCAGGAGGTGAGCTGGTGCGGGGAGACCAGGAGGTGAGTGGAGGGGGAAGCACCTGAGCCATCCAGCCCCATGCCCAGGACTTTGGGCTGCTTGCACCCACCTACTAGGGCTTTGCACACTGAGCCCCCCTTTGGAGACAGCTTCCTAGGTCCTGGGCTGAGAATACAGAAGGGGATGCTTTCTCATCCTGCAGCCCTCTGGGCCACCCCCCACCACAGCACCCAAACCTCTGGAAACTCCAGCTTCGAACCTGCCTCCCCGAGACACCGTGCACCTCAAAGAGTGCAGTCCAGCACTAACTTGTCACCGCGGTGTCCCCAGAGTCCCGCTCGGAGGAGACTCTGTCAGTTTTCGTTGTAGGACAAATGATTCTCAGTTTCGCTGCAGCTTGGGTCTGGGCCTGGCGCGAGCCTGGCACATGGCAGGAGTCCAAATGCTATTTGATGAATGGGCGAAGCCACGAGTGGCTTATGAGAAAGAGGGTGGAGGGGGGAGGACGCCAGTGCTTTACGAAGCACCTACTATGTGTTAAGCACTATGCTAGGGACGCTGCTGGTGTGACCTCTCTCCTCTCAAAGAGGTGAAGTCCCTAAGCCTAAGACACAAGCCAGTTGGGAATTGGTGAGCCCAGGCCTGTCTGGCCATCCTCTACAGCTCCCAAGGAGCACTGTTTGGGGAACACTCCGTGCCAAGTGAGATTCTTATGCGCAGAGTGAGGCCCCGTAGAGAGATAGGAGAAGCCCGAGGAGAGGTGATGTGGGGCCTGGTGTCAGCAACAGGGGGTGAAGCCCACGCCTGCTTCGGGCCTCCTCTTCCCCACTCCCCCATACTTATCCAAAGCCCTGGGATGAGGGGCTGTGGTGGGTTTATCCCTTTTCACTTACCACCTGTTCAGTCCCCACTTTCCCAGCCCGGCTCTGTGCCTGGGGAAGCTGACCTCCACAGGCTGCTCCAGCCTCCGGATGCCAGATGGACCATCTGATGGGAGGCTGGAGCGGGAGCGGGAGAGGCTGGGGTACCTCTGCCCAGCTTTGCCTGCCTCACCATGGCATTCCTGGCAATCACTAGCTTCCTTCAAGCCCACAGCTCCCGCCTGGTGATCCCTCCAAAGCTCCCCTACGACGGGGCTCTGGTAGCTCCATTTCTGCCCATTCTGGTCTAGGGGCCTCTGCTGGGTCTCAATGTCCCCGGCTGGCTTCCACCCCTCTATAAGTCCTTTAACTGAACTCTCTTCACTTGTGCCATCCCAGGGGAACGCCGCGTCCTGCAGGATGCTGACAGAGGTGGGTGGAGTGGGAATCTAGCTCCTTGTGACAGCAGCTTCTATTCCCGCCATGCCTACTCTGTACCTGGCACGGGGCTGAGCTGCGGGCATCCATGGGCCTACTGGAAACTTCCAACCGCTCAGTGGGAT
Source organism: Rhinolophus sinicus (assembly GCF_036562045.2). Classification (NCBI taxonomy): domain Eukaryota; kingdom Metazoa; phylum Chordata; class Mammalia; order Chiroptera; family Rhinolophidae; genus Rhinolophus; species Rhinolophus sinicus. The sequence continues at coordinate 25,741,113 of NC_133765.1, read as the reverse complement.
GTGCCATTTCCAGAGGAGAGCACTGAGGCTCAGAGAGGCCAGGAGACTGGCTGGGGTGACCAGCAGGCAGGCGGGGGAGTCGGGATTTGAACTTTTCTTTGCCGGCCTCCAGCCCTGTCATCTTAGCACCCACGCTGTGCATATTCGACCCTTTGCCCCCCAGCTGGTGAAAAGCTCTTTGGGGCTGTACGTTGATGATTCTTTGGAAAGACCAGATGTTCTTTGCCCTTGAAAGGCAGCATGGAATCTTTTATGCTTCCTTGGCCTTAAGCAAAGGAAAGTCAAGCCCAAGAGAAGAGGGGCTCCCTCCATAGTGACTGTCCCACTGAGCCACACACCCCCAGAGAGCCTGCTCTCTTCCCAGAATTTATAGGAGCGGAAAGAAGACCCCTGGCTTGGGGCAGTCCAGTCCCCATTTGACATGTGGGAAACTGAGGCTAAGAGAGGCAAAGGGACTTGCTCAGAACCAACAAGATGTCGTACAGAGCGGGCCCCAGCCCAGGAAGCCAGCCTGGTTTTCCTCAGGGCCGGAAAACGAGGCTCAGACCAGCCAAAGCTGGGCTTCCTCCCCCACTTTCAAGTTCTGGCCCTTTCTCCAAGCACCTGGGAGACTCTCCCAAGTTTATCGATCGCCATGGCAGCCTCAAGTCAATACGGTGCACTTTGCTAATTAATCTTTTCCAGATAATTGCAGGAAATTATTGGTTGGTGTGAAGTGGGGATGGAGAGGCAGCCTCTGTGCCGCCACCTGCCCAGAGCAGCTTCTGGCGGAGCCTCTCCCCAGCCTCCCGCCCCTTACCCACCTCTCTCTTCCTGGCATCTAGGGCAGATGAGCCCTGCTTCCTCCTGCCCCCTGCCCAGCCCCTTCCAGAGTCCTCAGTCCAGGACTTTCACCAGGCCAGCCCTCCCAGCACCATTCTGGGATGCAGGGGGAAACAATGGGAGCAGGGATGGTCCTAGGTTCAAATCTCAGCTCTGGCAATTACTAGCCGTGCAACATTGGACAAGTTGTTTAACTTTTCTGAGACTCAGGTGAAAAACAAACTAGAGTTTATAATCTCTGCATCACAGGCTGCTTCTAAAGACAAAACAAAGGAAGGCACTTTAGTAATGATTGATGGACAAATAGTAACAACTCCGACCACTAGAGCCAATACTCATCGGGGGCCTTGCCACATTCCAGGTACTGTTTGGTGTGTCTGCTAGGTGCTACTATTGTACCCATTTTATGGAAAGGGAAACTGAGGCGCTGACCTGAAGATGTACCGACAGTGAGAGGTGGAGACTGAATCCCTGCTCAGTACCCTGGATGCTGATCTTCGCCTCACGTGGTGTCACCAAGCCCAGCACAGAGCCGTGTCACTGGGAACAAGCCTTCCACATGTTCATCTCAGAAGCCAGGGGATACTAGTGCAGGGTGGGAAGGAGTTGGGGGGGAAATGCTAGGGACGGCACAGGCCTCACCAGCACCCATGGCTTCCCCCTCAAGCTCCTTCACCCCAAACTCTGGGCCCACCTCAAAGGGTCTAGGTAATCATGGGACCCAGGTAAACTTGGGGCCCCCAGGCATCTCCCCCAGGCCCTAATGTAATTAATCAAACCTGGACACTCCTGGATAAAGTTTCCATCCCTTTGGGGTTTCTCTTTCTCCCAGATATCATTTAATACATCACCTCTCTGGGCGGTATATACCTGCTCCTAATAAACCTCTAAGATTTTAATGAACTAAATAGCAAATTACTTTTTTATTCAAGAATGAAATTTCATCATATTCATAATTCATATTTTATTTCAGACATCTGCTGCTGATTACATTACATTTAACTAAAATTAGATGATGCTCAGAATGCAATTAAGGCGCTGCCAAATTCTTCGGCCCACCAATGCTGGCGGAGCTCAGCGGGGGCCGCTAGGAACCTAATATGTAATTAGGAGCTATTTTCTAGCTGTTTTTAAAGTCTGAAAATTAGCTGCCTTTATTAATCACGCAGACAAATATAAAGTGGAACCAACGCTTGCTGAAATTTCTAAAAGGGATTTTTTGTTTAATTATACACCACAGAATACTGTGACTCGTTTTGCATGTTGATTTGTTGTGCACTGACATTTTGACAACTGGTTCTCAATTTGTCTGTCGTACTTAGGCAACAACAAAGCTGACGGTAATACTTTAACTTTCAAAACCTTCAGTGTGCCGGGGAGAGGGAGAATGGCATTCCTCGCTGCGGGCCCAGGGCTGGGCTCTCGAAGCCACGGGGGGCCAGAGACACAGGGAGAAGGGTAGGGGAGAGACACGGAGGGGGGCTCATCAGAAAAGTTAGGCTGGGAGGTGGTGGGAGCACTGAAGCAGGAGTCCGAGGCCAGGGAGTGAGCCCCAGCTCTGCAGGGTGGCTGAGAGGACAACCTTCCCCTCTGGGCCTCGGGCTCCTCCTGTGCACCTGGAAGGGTTTAGAGCTGGGGATCATGATGGAGCCTCAATGTGCTAAAACTGTCTTCTTTGCTGTGTCAGACTCTGCCCTCACTGGTGCTTTCCACAGCATCATTTAGCCCCTCCGCCCTCTGAGGGGGACCTTTTCTTATCTCATTGTACAGAGGATGAAACTGAGACTCGCTGAGAGTCTATGACTTGTCACTGGCCGGCTGGTAGCCTCACCAGCCTCACACTCGGACGTTGTTGACTCCAGAATCCCTGGTGTTTACTGTATCCCCGGCCTGGCTAGGCAGCCCTGAGCAGGGGCAGCTCTCCGGGCCTCGTTTCCCATTTGTGCCGCTTGGACATGCAGAAGCAGCTTCGCCAGGCTTTGGTCTGACACTGCAGCCACATGCCCTTGCCCACTTGGCAACTGACCGTCCCACCCGCAGCCCTGCTGGGGGCCAGGGATGGCGTGTGCAGAGGGGCTTCAGCGCGGAGCGCGATAGGATCTCTGAGCAGGTCCTCGGCCCCTGTGCAGTCACTGAGCTCACTTCACACCCTCAGAGGTGCCCTGGGCCACCAGGTGGCCAGCACCACCCAGTGACATCCAAAGAGTCCTCGGGCGGGACAGGAGGGCTGCCAAGGGGCTAGTTCCACCCCACGCTAACAACAAGAGCAGACGGCTTTCCCCTACGCACTGGTGCGGTGTGATCCTTAATTGTCTGCACTCTCCCACGGATCTTATGAGGTAGGTTCCCACCCAAGCTTGGAGCCTCACACCCTGGGTTCACACCACGTCCCGGCCTGGTGGCCTTGGCTAGGCTGCCTCAGTTCTCTGAGCCTCAGTTTCCACATCATTAATGGGAGGGTCTTGACAGCACCCAGATTTCCGGGTTCTGGTGAGAACTGAACAGGAGAATGGGTGCTCGGCTCACAGGAAGCCTCGACCAATGGAAGCTGCCTGTTACTACCCCATTTCACAGATGGGGCCATTGAGTCTCTACAGGGCAAAGTACTTGCCCTAAGGTGCCTATCGCTGGGCTGAGAACTGCACCTCGGTGGTCGATTCCACAGCCCATGTCTCACCTCGGCACCCTGATGCCTCCCTAATGCCCACTGGGGAGGGCAGGAGAAGGGCCAGAGGATCTCCATTTGGCCACCATCCTCTCCTGTCTCTCATGTCCTTCTTGCCCCCTGGAGGGGGTGCCGAGCTGGGCTGGAGCTGACATGTGGCAGAGCCCACCACGGGGGTCTCTGCCCCTGCTGAGTCCAGGCCAGCCAAACCAGTGCTCACCACCTGCCCACACCTGTCTTCAGGAGCCAGCCCTGCATCCACCTCCTGTTGCCAGACTTGCCTGATGAAAATACCAACCGAGAAAAGGTTTTTTTGGGTGACAATGAAACTGTCAATAAAATCTCAAACACAAGGATAGGCAATGACTATTTCACTTACTTTGACAGTTGAGATTTTGCTGGGGAAGGAAAGTGACAGGCACCTGCTGACATCAATACCACTTCTTTCAGAGAAGAACCCACAGGGAAGGCGTCCCCTGGAGACCTGCCTTGCCCAGATGCCATCCGGGCTGGGACTGCTGCGTTGTCAGAGGAGCTGGGGTCAGCCGTGAGGGAGAGGCTGGAGGCCCCGACTCGATCTGCTCATTTGTTCATCCTACAAATCCTCTCTGAGCACAGACATACACCAGGCTCTGTGCTGGGGCGACAGATGCAGAAACGAACCAGGAAAACTTCTGCCCTTAAAAATGTAATGAGTTCAGTTGTGTCCCCCCAAAAGAGATGCTGAAGGGCTAATCCCTGGTACCTGTGAATATGACCTTATTTGGAAATAGGGTCTTTGCAGATGTCAGCAAGTTAAGGGTGAGGTCAGCAGGGTGGGCCCTAATCCAATGGGATTGGTGTCCGTTTAAAAAGAGGAAAAGTCATATGAAGACAGAGACACACAGGGAGAGGAGGGCCACGTGACGAGGGAGGCAGAGACTGGAGCACTGTAGGTGTGAGCCAAGGGACACCAAGGTCTGTCGGCCACCACCAGAAGCTGGAAGGGGCCAGGAAGGATTCTGCACAGTCTTAGAAGGAATCAGAAGGCTCTCTGACAATTCAGCCTTCTAGTCCCCAGAACTGTGAGAGAATATATTTCTGTTGTTTTGAGCCTCCCGGTTTGTAGAACTGTGTTACAACAGCACGAGGAATTAATACAAGGGATTTCGTGCCAACTAGGGAGTCAGATAAGAGGCCCCATGCCTGGCAGGAGACTATCAAAAAAGGGGTGCACCTGGTCCCTGAACAGAGGAGACAAACTGGACTCCAAACCTGAAAGGCCTTTCCAAGCACCTACACAATCCTCCAACCTGTTGCCTCCTCCCTAGCCGTCCCTAATGCCACTGTCCCATTCCAGCCATTGCCATCTCTCACCTCCCAATACCCCCCTCCATCCGCCATGCCCCAGCCAGAGGACTTTCTCAGGCACAACTCAGGTCTGTGTGTGCCTAATACCCACTCTGGCTTCCCAGGGCGCTCAGGATAAATGTCGGGCCAGTCCCAGGCCCTGCCTCATACAACAGGTGCTATCTGAACCATCTGTGGCTTCCCTGTACCTGCTCCAGCACAGCTCACCTCTGTGCCTTTGCTGCCCAGAACACCCTCCTTCACCTCCCAGCCCAGCCAAAATTTCGCCCAGACATCTCCTCCTCCAGGAAGCCTTCCCTGATCCCCTTCCCACACTCCGGGCTGGGATAGGCAACCATCCTCTCCCTTGGCTCCTGTGGTAACTCAGAACCCACAGTTCTTTACTGTCGTTGCGTTTGCTTAGCTGGCTCTGCCCTGTGAGTCCTGGACGGCAGGGTTGGGTCTCATTCACCCCTGATCCCAGTGCCTAGCACATAGTTTGAGCTCAGGCAATATGACCACTTGCAAACTCAGGCCTTGGCCAAGAAGCTGGCTCTAGGAACAAATAGTGGCTTAGCCATCTAGACCTGGGCCAGTAAGTCTCTTGCTCGCAACACTCTATAAGATTGCCCACGGTCAGGGAAGAGAAACTGGTGTTGGGCTCAAAGGATCTGGGCTTGAGTCTCATTTACCAGCAGCATCACTTCATCTCTCTCACCCTCAGCATTCTTATTTGTGAAATGAGAACAGCAAAACCTACAACATGGAGTCTAACTGTAGTGATTAATGGCTTTTGTCTTTATAATGATAATTGAGTCACTGTGGTTCTCACGTGAACTTCTGTTTCCAAAATCCCTGGGTCCTTCAAGGCCAGCTTCTCTGACCGATTCCTCAAAATTGTGGATCCTTACAAGCACATTGGAAGAGTGCCCAAAGTTTCTGTTTGTCATTTAATTCTTATAACTCTTTACATATTAATGTGTTACCCTCCCAACTGGATGACATCTCCCTTACCAGTAGGAGCTCCCTTACCTTCAAGGGCTTTTGAAGGACTCAACAAGTGCTAGTTGAGTGACTCTAGCGCTGCCCACCCAGGGCCTAATACAAATCTGAAGTAATCTGGGCACTTGAGCTGAGGAGCAAACTGCAAGGCAGAGATTGCAAACTGGATCTGAAGTCAGGTGGACCTGTTTCCGTCTGGCTCTGCCTCTACCAGGCTCTGAGCCTCGGTTTTCCCTTCTGCAAAATGGGGGAGGAATACCCACATCTCAGGACATCGGGAGACAATGTACATGAAGGTACCTGGCACTCGGCAGATGTTGGATGAACGAGCAGTATTTAACCTCAGGGTCCTGGGCTCCACCCCAGCTCCAGTCTTTCCTGGTTGGGTGATGTCTGACATGCCACCACTCTGAGATTCAGTTTTCTCTTCTGGAGAATGAGACAACATCTGCCACTGAGAACTATTGTGAGAATAAAATGCAGTTGTGCATATTAAGCCTGACACGCATGGGGAACGTGTCCAGTTAAGTGGTGGCTATTAATTTATTGTACTGAATTTTATAAATGTCCAGACCTGAAGCCTCCCAGAGCCAGCCTGCCCCCCCACCGCCCCAAAGTCTGGTAAATGAAGTGAGGAAGGGGGTGAAGATGGGCACTGATGGCCTTAACTCCCCCTGCCCCCAACAATGAGGATATTTCCTATGCCTGGGGCCTTCCAGCCATCACTTCAAAGGACTTTAGAAATGCTATTTGTCTCACCAGCCGCCCTGGCTGATGGGAGAGGGAGGATCTGTGGAAGCCCTTCTTTCCTTCCAAGTGAAGAACGGACAAAAGGGCAAGTGCCCATCCTTTTCTGACTAAGACCCCGACTCCCACCCATTTCTAGACCCAGCAAACGCGTTGGAGAGCTGGCGAGGTGGGCTTGGGGCAGCCAGGACTCCTGAGCTGAGCAGGGGAGCCCTGTGCAGGCGAGAGGGGCCACTTCCTCCTCCTTCCGTTCTCACTCATTTAGAAAACCTCAAGCTCGCATCCTGGGCCAGGCACTGTGCTCGACTTGGGGAGACTGCAGCGAGCAAGACTGCTACGGCGCCTGCCCTGGGGGGGCAGGCGATTTACTGGGGAGACAGGCGAGGTAACAACACAAATGATTGCACAGTTCGGAAACAAAACAAAGGGAGAGATGGGAGGGGTAGTCCAGGCAGAGGGAACAGCAGAGGCAAAGGCCCTGCGATTTTTCATTGTCTGTCCGTCCCCGTGGCTCTCGTCTGCCCCGCACTCCCTGTGTGTCCTCACGCAGCGCCGTGAGGGAGTCCATGTTTATTTACCACCTACTGCACTGGGACCTAAGCTTCCTAAAGACAGGCCTGGAATCGCTTGGTCCATCATTACTACCTTCGTGATTTAGATCAGCACCTCGCACAGAGTTGTCCCTCAATCAAATCTGTTGAGTGGACAGGTGGGGGTTATGCAGGCACTACGCGAAATGCCCTGAACCCCCACAACCACCTTACCAGTCGTCTTCACATTGCAGATGAAGAAACTGAGGCTGAGAAGTGATGTCACTTGCCAAAGGCCAGCAAGTGGCAGAGTTGGGATTCAAACTCAGTTCTATCCGGGCTCTTTTGCTCCACGGCTCAGGCCTGGAGTGGGGGTAGGGGATGCAACAGACAGCAGGGCCCCAACACCCCCCAAAGGAAGCAGATTGAGAGGGACGATATTGCAGGCTCCATAAATAACACGGGTCCCTGGGCCCTGCTGGCGGGTCTAGCAACCCGAGAGTGTGTGTGTAATACAAACAGCTCTAATCCCCTGTCAGTTAAACTGGATATCAGAGGAGACAAGCTTCCGAGCCGGGAGGCCTAATTGAATCGAATTGAAAAGGCGGAATGGGCGGCCGGGCTGAGGAGGCGGGATGCCGGGGAGCGAGCAGGCGCAGCGGCAGCTGTCTGGGCCTCCCCTGTCCCGGTCTGGGGGCACTCCAGCCCCCACCGCAGGGGGCCGGGCTTGGGTGGGGGCATCCCAGCCAGGGCACTCCGCCTCCTCTGGCCTCCCCTTTATCTGCTGGCTCTGCCATTTTCTCTCCATCGCTGACCCTTTTTCTGTTCCCTCTGTTATCTTGAATAATGTCACTGTCTCTTTAGAATCTATTCATCAGAGCAGAAAGAAGCCAATGCTGACACTGATAAAAAAAAATACCATCTGTGCCTCACAGGGAAGAGCTCTCAACCCAACCTCTGGTGCCCCCGCCGCCCCTGCCACCCGCCCTCCTGCCATTTCACAGGGTGCCCCGGGGTAATGAGATTCTACTGGGGGTGGGGTGCGCTCCCACAGGTGGTGCCCCCACTCCCACACTCACTCTCCTGAGCCAGGGGGCGATGGGCTCTAAAAGAGGTCTCAACCCTAGACGGTTTTCTGTCAGCAAAAGAGCTTGATTTGGTCATTTGCGTTTCTTTTTTTTAATTGGTTTTTCTTTATTGGTTGACAGTATTTTTTAAAAAACAGGGTATTTTACCAAAATATCCATATTTCTGAATTCTCATTTAAAACTAGATAGAAAGGTTGGGCGACAGTGGGTCCACCACCCCAAAGGGCAATGATTGGCTGGAGCTTTGCCGGGGGGGGGGGGGGGGGAGGGGGGGGGGCTGGCTCCTCCCGGCTGACCCGACTCCTGGAAGCTTGTGAACTTGAAACCCCTGAGTGGGTGGGGTTCCTCAGAATAGTGCTGACCACAGACAGGGCACTTTCGTAGGGCTGGAAATAATATCCTCAGAACCCATAGGAGACCAAGACCCAGAGAGAGGGGAAGCCACTAGCCTAAGTCACAGCATTTCAGAAATCTCCCGACTACTGAACAGTGCTCTCCTCAGTCACACAAGGCAGGTGGGGAGATGGGAGGCAGTCCTGGCTCTGGCCCTGCCATGCCTCCCTCCCTGCTTCGGATCCGTCATTAAGACTCCTGCATCTGTGTGCCGTCACCCCTCCTGGGCGTAGGCTAAGCTCAAAGCTCCCTAAGGGCATGGGCAGAGGCCTTGCCATCTCCAGGGCAAGCAAGGACGGTCGGCGGCCCTCCTTCCTGCTCCCCTTGCCTGACAACGCCCCGACTGAACCCAGGCCCTCAGCTGGTCATGAGGCCTGAGCCTGAACCCCGGCTCTGCCACAGACAGTGTGACCACAGGTTGCTTCCCTCTGTGCCTCAGTTTCCCCATCTGCAGAGTGCAGGTCCTTGGGGTGCATCAGGGAGTGTTCTCAATGGGAGGATATCCCTTCTTAAGGGGACTGGCCGCTCTGCGGCAGATGGCAGGACATGGGAGCCTGGGGTAAGGAAGAGCCCTCCGATGCCCGCGAGGGACAAGGCCAGCCACATGCGCCCAGGGCTGCCACTGTGGGCCTGCAAGGGGGTGCCATATATGTGCCCTCACTACCCCCGGCCTGGCTGTGGCACACAACTGCCCCGGCCTGTGGAACAGACGTGGCGTCTGGGCAACAGAAGGCAGGTGCTCAGTTCCAGGGAGGGGAGCGGCTTCCTCCAGGGTCACATCCTCCCAACTCCCAGACCCCCTGATAATCATTGCCTGCCACTGTGGACTTGGGGACCAGTGTCTGTGGCAGCTCAGCCAAATTCACCTTGTGACCCCAAGTCCTGCCCTATCCTCTCCCTCCTGGGCCAAATGGATGTGTCAGCAAAACCCAGCCTGGCCTGCTGAGAGGGGAGAGAGCCCAGGCTTTGGAGGCAGATGCTGCTGGGTTCCAATCCCAGCTCGGACCCCAAAACCCACAAGGGAGTGATCACTGGGAAGATAAAACGAGGGCACAAGGGCAAAGCTTTGGACACCATTTTTCTGTGGATGGGGAAACGAAGCCCCAGAGAGGGCACGAGGCCAGCCTAAGGTCAAGCGGTGAGCTGCCTTTTGGTTTTCTCCTCAGAGGGCTGTCACAGGAAGAGCACGGTACTTGGAGTCAGGATACCGTGAGCTTCTGCACCTGCTGTGTGTGGCCTGAGCAGGGCCTTCCCTTTGGGCTTCAGTTTTCTCATCTGTCAAATGGGCCTTCTTACCACCCTTTCCTCCTGGGCTTGCTGTGGGGGGGGTGGGGACAGAAGGGATGTGAAAGCATCCAGAGCATAGGCCAGCGTGCCCACAGGGGTCAGAGCTGCCCTGTCGGTCACCTCACTTCCCCAGGGCCCAGTCCAGTTCCTGGCATGTAGTAGGTGCACACTTAGTATCTGCTGAATGACTAGGAGCAGAGGAGCCGGGACCTGCTTGCAGCCCTTGGCAATTGTGGGGAGGAGGACACCCAGAAGGCCCCAGGAGGCCAAGTGCATCCCAGCAAAGCCTCTGTGCCTGTCAGCTTTCAGGGGGATACCTTGGCCTCAGCCAATACATTATGCAAATGCCTCAAAATGGATGTTTTCCTTATCAGATTTAAACATTGTGTGAGAACAGACCCAGTTAATCTCCCCAGCCAGGGGGGTTTGGCACAGCAGCCTGTGAAAGAGGCCAATTTCCCATCTCTTCCCCATGTGTGTAATTAGGCGGCTGCCCCACTGATGCATTTGGGCCCCCACATCCCTTCCTGCTGTTTGGAGGGAGTGGGGGGTGGCCCAGGAGGACAGGGAGGCCCCTTCTCTCTCCCTTGGGCTGTGCCCCCCCCCCATTTCGTTTGCAGGAAGAAGCAGATCCCCAAGAGGGTCCAGCAGCTGGAGGCATGGGGCAATCGCTGAGCCATTTTCCTACAGTCACGTTTGTCACATTACAAGCTTTATGTATGGTTGGGGGAAAAAAAAAAGACGATTCTGGTTTGACTTACCAGCTTGAGCCCATGTACCCGGGGCCCAGGAGCCCCTTGCCTTCAGCCTATACCATGGAGAACAGCCTCCAGCCCCAACAGGCCGGTGAAGCGCCTTCCCACCCCAATGGGCAGAGAGAGGCCAGCCCCTACAGCACGGGAGGTCGTGTCCAGGCTGATGGATGGGGTTCAAGCCTGGGCTTCACCCCCTTAGCTTCGTGGCTGGGGTGAGTCACTGAACTTCTTTGAGCAGCCAATATCTGCTTCTCTGTAGAATGGGAGAATCATTCAGGCCCACAATATAAGACACTCCAAAACCCAGAAGCTTGGCACCAAAACGCTTTTGGCAGCAAAGGCAACAAGGGCTGACATACGATCTTCACTCTTCATACTTTTCACTGCAGAGTCCGGGTGGTGCTGCCCCAGACACCCAGAGGCAAGGGATGGAACATAGGGCATCTATCCCTCAAACTGCAAACTTCTGAATTCCAAATCAGAGCTGGCTCTGGGGTTTCAGATAAGGGGCTGTGGTTCTGTCCTAGCTGCACCACAGACTTGTGGGAATGAAATGTGACAATGCCTGATGGGTTTAGTCCCCTGCCTGGCATTTTGCATTTGAAGAAACTGAGGCCCAGGGGGGAGTTTCTGCTCCAGGACATGCAGTCAGCAGGTGCAGAAGCTTGGCCCTGAGACCAATCTCCTGGACTCCAAGCACAGTGCTCTTTCTGTGATGGTGATGCTCTGGCGGCGAGAAAACGCAAAGGTGGCTCACTGTGTGACCTTAGGCAGGTCTCTTGCCCTCTCTGGGCCTGGGTTTCTCCACTAGCAGCTGCAAATGAGACGTTGGACTGTGTGATATCCGAGGGTCCTCCTGACCCTGATGCTTTTGGATTCCTATTACAAGCAACTGAAACATCTGTCTGGTTGACTTTGGAGGCAATCGTCCTGGTCCGGTTCAATCTTGAAAAGACATGGGGTGTGGTGTTTGTACAACTCAGTGCCAGGTTTTTTGTTTGAAGGGGGTAGATAGTGGCTCTGGGCACCGTTGGTCATCTTTGGCAGTTCGATCCGTTTGCCCATTTGCTGTGTTGGCAGGGCCAGGTCCAAAGTGTGGGTGGTAATGAGGACCAAGGGGGCAGGAGGTGGGCGAGCACCCGTGAGATGGTTGTGACAACTCGATTAAGCTACTCAGGCAGGGAATGGAGAAGGGGCTTTGGGAGGTCCCCGGTCATCTCCCAAATAGTACAATATAGTAACTGAGAGCAGGGCTCTGACGTCACACAGACCTGGGTTCAAATCCCACTCTGCCACTCGCTTGCCTTGTGACCTCGGTCAAGTCCCTTTCCTTCTCCAGGCCTCAGTTTACTCATCAACAAAATGGGCATCAGAACAACACCTATCTCACTGAACCGAGAGGATTCACACAGATAGGGGGCATAAAGCACTCAGCGCCATGCTGGGCACAGAGCAGGTGCTCAGAAAGGTTGGCTATTAGCAATTCAGCAGCTGTCAAAGCCACAGGGAGGGGTCTGACCGAACAACCAATGCAGGAGACAGGACACACTGCCTCCTCACACAGCCAGGTCTCAAGTAAGCCATGTAATGGAGAAAACAATGTGTGTGTATGCATGTGTATATATATAGACCTGCTGTGCTGGATGAGAGAATTGAGGGCTATAGCAGCCAGATGTATGGTCCTAAACAGAATTCTGGACATTCAGGAGACAACTGAGAAGACATGTGACTATGGCCTGGGCATTCGAGATGAAAACATATTGTGTAGGCATAATGCTTAACCTCTTTGGGCCTCGGTTTCCTCATCTAAGACAATGAATGACGGAATGGCACACAGTAGGTGCTGAGACAGCCAAGGAGCTGGGCCCAAACTAGCTGGAAGCCTGGAAGGGCTGGGGAAGGGGGTGCCTGCTAGGTGCTGGACATCAAGCTAGGTGCCTTACAAAAAGCTCTTGCCAGCAAATGAGAATGACAACGGAGACCTTGAAAGACAAAGCACTCTGTCCCGAGCACACTCAGATGGCAGAGCCAGCCGCGACCATGCCTGCTGACCTGCAGCCAGCTGCCAAACTCAACAGGCTGCCAGTGGTCCATGGGGGACGTTCTCGGGGAGGAAAAATCTTCACCAGCAGAAAGAACATCGGTGGAATTGCAGCAGCTACTCTGTCTGGTGTGAATCACAATATGTGCTGCCTGTCTCCTAACATGAGACCTCTACCAGACCGGGGAAATTTTCTGTGAACTTCAGGCTCTGGGGGGTGGGATAGGGGTGGGGGTGTTAAATCCACAATCGGCTGCAGATGCTGGGAGTGGTTCCAAATGCTAACTTGAACTGCTGTCCTCCAGCTGGCAAAGAGGGCACCAGGGCTGTGTGTCCCTCTTTTTGGAGAGGAAGCTGGGAGGCTGGGAAGCCAGTGGGCATTGGCTGTTTCTCTAACAGTGACCCCAGGGATCTCAACCTAGAAGGTTTGGACAAACTGGGCTGGGCACTTCTAACCAGCTCTCTGTACCATTCTGAAATTTCTGGGCTGCCCAAATTTTGGGCTGAGGGACACCTAATTTTTCAGCACAGGACAGTTATAATAATGAGCATTTACTGTGCGCTTACTATGTGCCAGGCTCTGTGCCAAGGGCTTTATGTGCACTTTCTCACTCAGTCTTCATGAAATCTCTATCAGGTGGCTATTATTATTTCCATCTTCTAGATGAAGAGACTGGTCTCCAGAGCCGGACTGGCTTGCCCAAGGTCATGTGGCCAGGAGGTGGCTGAGCTAAATGGGAGCCCAGGCAGAAGTGAGTTACTCAACCTCTCTGAGCTTGTTTCCTGATCTGTAAAACGGGGTTGAGACTAGCAATTAAAACACAAGTCTGGGGTAGATGAAAAGAGATGTGTGTACCATGCTCAGAACAGTGCCCGGCACATGGCAAGCGCTCGGTACTCACTGTTTTATGCATTTTGTTTTAAAGGGTGGGGGAAGCCATCAGTGATGCTGGGGCCATTTTTACAAGTTAAGCTGGGGCTGGTGTCCTTTCTATCACCATCACACTCCTGGTAGTGACCCCAGGTGGAGCCTGGAGAGAGGCCTGGTGTGGGTGATAGGGGTTGAGCTGATTCTGCTCATCAGGCCAGCTGCCACCCACCCTCCCTGTGAAGATGCTGGGAAAGGCGCCAGCTGCCCCCTAGTGGCCAAGGGCAGAAGCACACTGAGCCATTTTAAGCAACTCCAGAAACCCCTGCCCTAGCCCCCATCTCCCTGTCCTGCCTCCTGTAGGTCCCCGGTTCCAGGAGCTTCTGTTGGCAATGCACTAGCTACAAGGGTTTTTGATGGATTCTGCCATTTCAAAAAAAGTCTTGACTAGTAAGTTCAAATCAGGCCAGGTAGGTGCCAGGCACCGGGCTATAAGCACTTGAGTGTTTTCCCCACCCAGTTAATTTCAGAAAGAAAGGAATATTCCAGGACCTACAGCAGGTTTTTGTTTCCAAGGCTTATAAAAGTCTCTGAAATAGTGGATGCTCATGATTCTAAGAACTAGGAAGCTTAAACTTCCCCATTTTGGAAAAGAAGGCTGGAGCTGTGTTGGTGGGCGGAGCCTCGTGTTCTGGCATCCACTCCCGACTGGCAGGGCCATCTGGAAGAAGCCCATTTCATCTCTGAGACGCACAACCAAGTGACCCAGAGCCCTTCTTTCCTTCAATTCCTGAAGAGCTGCACTGACAAAGTAGCTGGAGAAGGGACCGTATCAGAAGAGGCAGGTGTAGGTGGGCTAGAAACTACCAGACCCTCATCCTTCTTTTCCAGACTCAGAATGGAGCACTGTACTAAAGATCTTTTTATTTCCCCTTTGCCATCTTTTCTCCAAACCCCTCGGGTACAGACTAGAAGAAACTGGACATTGACCTGGCCTCTGGTCAAACCCCGGACCACAGGATAGATGGCTAAGACCACCACCCAGACACCCTGTAAGAGTCCGCAGTCTAGCTTGAGAGAAGAGCAGGCCACACAAAGTGATGAAGGTTTAAAAAAACTGAAGGTATGAAGGGAGGGAAGAGGGACAAGAGTCACCTTGCCAGGGCTCCGGGAAGGCTTCCTGGAAGAGGTGGGGGGGCCTAGCCCTGAGAGACAGAAGGAAGTGCAGAGACTGAAGGGAGAAGGCACGATTCTCTAGGAACCAGAGCGTTGCATCTGAGCACCCTGCCAGGTCAGCCAGGGAGTTGGTGGTGAAGGCAGAGGCCCAAAGCAGGTGGGTCTGGCGGAGTCTCGGGGAGGACAGGAGAAAAAGCATCTCAGGTCTCAGGTCTGCAGTCTCAGAGGACCCCACGCTACCCCACTGCCAGGCTGGCTCGAGAGAAGGCAGAACGCAGACCATGTCTTCCGGGCAGCCCAGCCCACTGCAAGTTCCAGTTCCCACCACTGGGACAAGAGGGGCACAGCCAGCGGGAGGGACATCATAGGGGGCTGGGCTTCTCTGTCGGTGTCAGGAACTGGGTGCCCACTGACCAGCACAGAGGCCAACTCTCGCCCCCAGAATAATCCAGCAACGTGCTTCTTGGTGGGGCTGCAGCAGCGTGG
Source organism: Rhinolophus sinicus (assembly GCF_036562045.2). Lineage (NCBI taxonomy): Eukaryota > Metazoa > Chordata > Mammalia > Chiroptera > Rhinolophidae > Rhinolophus > Rhinolophus sinicus. Next base: position 25,725,924 of record NC_133765.1, on the reverse strand, counting down.
GCTCACCTCAGAGGCCATCCAGGGCTTGCCGGACGGTGGCATCCAGGGAGGCAGCCGAGTGAACAGAGACGCCAGGGGCACCGATGCTGGTTTCCCAGCAGTCAAACCCGTCCCTGGTCAGCTCCTGCTTCGTGGCCTCCACCTCTGGCCCCTCCAGATCTGGGGGGAGGGAAAGCCACAGGTCACCCCTGACACCCATCTGCTCCCTTGGAGAATGTCCATCCCCACTCAAGGAAAAGGTGGGCTCTGGAGTCACATGGACCTGGCCTCGTCACGTATTGGCTGTAGGGCCTCAAACAAGTGACTTCTCTCTGAGCCTCAGTCTCCTCACCGGACAATGGGGCTAATAACGATACCTTCTGCTCCGGGTCACTGTGAGGCTTACAAGGGATCATGCAGATCAAGTGCCTGGTACACCGTCCATGCTCGAGAAATGTTCTCTCACCATCGTCACTGACCCTGAACTAGGACCCAACAGTCAAGTTCTGGGGCAGCGACTTCCTGGGGCCTGGGAGTCTCACTGAGGCTGAGAGGAGGCCTCAGGGGCCACTGTGGGCTTACTGCAAAGTGAAGGGGGAAGGCAGGACAGAAAAAGGAAGGAGAAGGTACAGGAGGGGGACTGAGTGAAAGGAGACCACGAGGAGTGAGCAGAGAGCACTGAAGGAAATGGCGGCGGGCGGGAGCTCTTAGTCCCAGGTCCCGAGAGCAGGGTTTGCCCTTCCCCCAAAGACTAAGGGGACAGAAACCCTTGTTTTGAAATAAGGTCAGTCCCCATCCTGGCCACATCAAGAAGGGACAGTAGAGGGTCTGAGGCCAAGATGAGTGGTGACAGTGTCCTGGTTATTTCTCAGGCTTGTGGGAGGCTTCCAAGTCTGAGAAGGTGGTAGAAAGAGCCACCACGATAGGAAGCCCTACCACCCAGCAGCCCTCTGCCAGGCTCTCTCAATGTATTTTTCTCCTTGAATCTGGGGAACAATCTTATAATCTAGATGTTGGCATCCTTAGTTTACCAATGTAGTAACGAAGGCCCAGAGAGGTTAATAACTTGCCCAAGGCCACACAGCAGAGATGAGACTTATTTACAGGCCTCTTCCTCCTCCCAAGGGAAATGCCTATGCTGGCAACCCTGCCCCCCTTCCCGTACCTGGCCTGAGGAGAGTGATGCCACAACCACCGCCACCAGCGCCAGTGAGCTTGCTGTGGAGTCCATGGGCCCTGGCCACTTGGCAGAGCCGGTCCAGTGAGGCGTGCCCCACACCGAGGGCATTCAGATGGTGCTGGTTCATGTCAATGAGCTCCTGGAGGAGAAGATTCAGTCTGCTCCTGCTTGGCCTGCCTGAGGTCGAGGTCCTATGCCCGCCCCACCCATCTGACAGATGCTGGTTTGGGCCAGCAAATGGCTTTGACTATCCAGCATACCACTGTCCCTCTCTGTTGGCAAAAGAACTTCTCCTTCCTGCAGGAATTCCCATGCGGCTAGGATGGAGCTGGTAGTGAGCATCCCAGGCTTGGCCATGGAAGCCTCTGGCCACAGTGAGTGGTCAGGGATGGGCATGGGGGCCAATCAGGGTTTCCTCAGGCTCTTTCCACTAGAGCTGCTACAACTGGTTGGGTTCAGAGGTAAATGGCCAGAGTTATCTATCCCGCACAGGGTCAAAGGTTACATGGAAGACGGAGAGCGATTTCAGACTAGGTTGTCTGGGACCCTGGATATAGCCATGCCTGAAGCTGCTCCTCCCTTTGGTGTTCTCAGTTATGAGCCAATAAATTCCTTGTCTGCTAAAGCCTGGTTGAGATGAATTTCTGTCATTTACAGGAGAAGTCCCAAGTAATATGCCATCCTCCAGCTGCCTCAGGTACTGATATTCAGAAGAAAATCTCACAACAATGAAAGCACAATTTTAGACCATGTCTGATTCAAAGCATGCAGGTGATAAATAGTTACCGAATGAACAAGTGCAGTTAGCGAAAATAGCAGGAAAGAGGCAGCCAAGTAAGAAATCGGCCTCGGACCCAGGGAAGGCTGTGTCAGCAATACCCCGGTGCTCCACCAAGGTCACACACAAGCGGGGGAAAGAGTTCAGGTTTCTTTGATCATGCATAATACAATTCCTTCTCTTCTGAGGAGCAGAGGAGATGCAGGGTGATGCCATGAAGCTTACCGCTGCCACTGCCCGGGCACCCCCTATTCACACGTCATTCACTTCATCAGTGTTGGCCAAATGCCTACCACGCGCCGGCACCATGCTAGACGCTGGGGCTCTAAGAATGAGCACCCAGCTACGGTCCCTCCCTGCCGTCGGGAAGTTAAAAGGTGGGCTCTGGAGTCAGGCGGGCCTGGGTTTGAGTCCCAGCTCTGCCACTTCATGGTGTGTGTCCTTGGACCAGGTCTTTCGTTCTGAGCCTCAGTTTCCCCCCTTATACAGGGATGGTAAGAAGGTCTGCCTCATTGCCGTGAGGGTGAGATGAAGTGAGCCTTCCATACAATGCCTGGCATGAGATCAGTGCTTGGCAGACATCAACTGCTACTGGTTACTTTTACGGGGTAATGACCATCGGCCCCATTTTACAAAGGAGGAAACTGAGGCTGAGAGGAAAGTGACTTGCTTAAGGTCACCGGACTAGTAAGGAACAGAGCTGGTACCAGAGGCTGGGGCTGCCTGAATGGGAAGCTTGTGTCTGCCCTGCCTCCGGGAGCACCCTCGGCATTCCTGCTGCCACCCACTCGCGCTACTGGGCTTGACAGCACGCAGCTCTGCTCCAGGCGGCTGGGACCCCGGTGCGCCATGAGCACTGCCAATCACCAGCTGTCTGCGGAAGCCCACCTGGCTGTCCTGCCCAGGGAGGCAGCAGGGTGGGGTCAGCCCTCCCCCGCAGCCGCCTCCTACCTCCAGCACTTCTGACAAAGGAGCAGACAGGCGTGATGGCCCAGTGGCAGCCCCGGGTGCCTTTCAATGGGCCTGAGGGCTGGATGTGAGGAAAAACTTCTGGGGGCCTCTCTCTGCGCCTGAGCGCCAGGTGTCACGCTGCCAAGGCAGGTTCCAGACACCTGTCACATTCTGATCCAAAATCTGTCAAGGATCAGATGACAGGCTGTGACACATGAGAACAGCTCGCTGGTTTGAGCTCAAAGCTGTCCGGGAGCCGAGGTGCACGTTTCAGCGGCTGCCACAGCCAAAAATACACACAGTGTATAACCGACGAGCTGTTCTGTATTCTCAGGGGCTCAGCGGGGTGCACTGCAGGCCTTACTCTATCATTATTAATTTCCTGCTCAGGAGGACCGTGTTCCCTCCTTTCCACGTGAAGGGAACTGGGAGCCAGTGAGGCAATGGCTGTGGCCATGAGGGCAAAAGCGTAGGAACTGGGTGGAGTCCCTGTACCTGGCCCATAGTAGGTGCTCATTAAAGATCTGCTGACTAAAGGAATAAGTCAGTCAGTCTGACCCCTGGCTCAGCCACTCCCTAGTCAGAAAACCTTGGAGAAAGTTGCTCTCTTTAGACCTCAGTTTTTATGTCTGAAAAATGGGGGCAACAGGTAGGAATCAAATGCGAAATCGTTTGTGAAAAGACTTAAGAGTAGCAGATTCCATTGATTATAGGGGCTACAACTCAAATGCCTACAGTGGGACAGGGAGGACCAGGCGAAGATTATAGTACCTGTGGGTTAATACATAGAGAACGGTAAGGACTGGGGAGAAACGGCCCCCACAGGGGGCCCCTCTGCACCTCCAGCTGACTGCTGCTGCACAGCCACGACGTGGGGCTGCCTGATCCTGTGGTTCTTCAAAAGAAGCCAGATGGCTTTTTAATGTCAGCCCACATTTACCAGGCCAGATGGACCGTGTCCGAGGACAAGCCTGGGCCCTCTGGCTTACGTACTGAGCTGGTGTTTCCTCAGGCATTGTGCTTGTACGTCACCCATGGGACCTCACTGCATTCATTCTTAAGGCACTCCGGGGGTGGGTGGGGCGGGGGGCAGGACTCAGACCTGGGCGACTAAATCCAAAGCATGAGGTCTCAACCTCCACACTAGAAGGGTAGTGGCCGGGGTAACGACAATGAAAGCACAGTCTTAGGCATGTCTGATCCGAAGCATGCAGGTGAAAAACAGTTACTGAATAAGTAAGTGCAGTTAGCGCAAACAGCAGGGACGAGGCAGCCAAGTAAGAAATCACCCTTGGACCCAGGGAAGACTGTGTCAGCAATATCCTGGTGCTCCTGAAACGCATGACCCCAAACCTGGCCCATCGCGCTTGCCTCGAACCAGGCACTGCCCTCAGCACTTTCTTGTATCCTCTCACTTAATTACCTCAGTCACCTGGATAGAGGCTTAAAAATGAAGGCATGCTTGCTCGTGTGTGCACGCACAGGACCCCGCCGGGGATTCTGAGCGTAGTGATAGGGGAGCCCCTGCTTTGGACAGCGGTGTGGGTGAGTGACCCCGGATCCCACAGACAGGCTCTTACTTCCAGCACGAGGTAGTGCTCTGGGGCCGGGGCTGCCGCCATCTCTCCCAGCACGCGCTCACACTCCACGGAAATGGCATCTATGGAAGTCAGGAGAGGGGCCACAATCCCTGGGAACTGGACGGAAAGGAAGCGAAGGCCGATCAGGCCTAGGGGCAAACAGGACTGGACAGCGCCCAGGCAATGAGGCGGAGGAAGGTGTCCCCATGGCCTACACCTACCCTCTGAGGAAACCGCCTCTCCTTCCGGCCTGAGCTCTGCCTTGCCCAGCCGCCCAACACATGTGGGGGTTCTCGCTGCGAAGCCAACACGTCTAATGAGCCCTGTCCCTCTTCCCAGCTGGTGGGTGGACAGACAGCGCCTCCCTATCCGCCAAAAGTGCCTCCCCAAGTGATGGAGACCATCAGCTCCTTCCACCCTCCCTAGTACTAACCCATGGGGCACAGGGAGCGCCCCCCTACCCCGTGACGGTCATGACCCTGGCGGCACCCCTCCCAAGGGCGGAGCAAGCACCTTGAGCAGCCTGCTCCGGACACCGGACACCAGAGTCTTGGTGCTGCGAGGGATTTTGGTGTTGGTCAGCAGGATCTTCAGAGCCGGTGGCCTGTGGGGTGAAGGGGGTGCCCAGTGAGCTGAGGATGGAGGAGCTGGGTTAGGGGAGCTCAGCTCCCGAATCCCCAGCCCAGTGTGCCTGCAGCTGGCCACAGCTGCAGCTCCGCTTCAGCCCCCGGGCGGACGGACACTTCCCTTGGCTCTTCACTCTCTCGCTCACTCACTCACTCGGCTTTCACTGGGCACCTGTATGTATTTGGCACATGAGAGGGCCCAGCACAGCCTGGAAGTGATGGAGCATGGCACATTCTGGAGTCAGCAGTTCCAAGGCTCTACAGTGAAGAGTACAAGGGGCCAAGGTTCCGTCATATGACCCCCACTCCCCCGGGGAGCTCAAGTGGACGGTGCTGGAGATTTAGAAAGAAAAAGCAACAGGTCCTGGGATGGATCGTGGGGAGGGCATGGGGGAGGGAAGACACCCAGATTAGCTCGAGGGAGGGCAGCTTGTGGAGGAGTCGGGTTCCCAGCATGCTGAGCCCATTCCTGCCCTGCTTTGAAACCAGATGTGGTTAGAGGGACTCAGTCAGCCGCGCCAGGCCACCCCAGGTAAGAGAACAGAGGGTCGGGAAGGCCACGGTAAGCCGGCTCTCCAGCATGAGCCCGTTGTCCTCGCCTGCCCTCTGAGCTTATAATCCCTCCTAAAGCCACAGTCCCGATTGTCCTTGTGGTTAGCTGCCTTCGGGGACTGCAGCCCCCATTTCTTGTCATCCCAACCTGCCTTTCAGAGAGCTGCTGGCAGGGGCAGAGGGTGGAGAATTTGGATGAGCTCTGGCCTGAGAGAGCTGGAAATGGGCAGACCCCTTGATAGCTTTCTTCGCTTTTCTTTTCACAGCTCAAGATTGTAAAATCCAATAGGACTGGAATAGGCTGCCAGACCCCTCCTTGATCTCACCGCCCATAAGCCCATGAAATTAATATCGATTCTCAGCCTTGGAGGCCGGCTCTTGTTTCGTTTTTTTTTTTTCAACTTTACAAAAGATGAACAGTCTAGTTGGCTTTTCTCTTCCCTTTAAACACAAGCCGTTCCTCCAAAGAGCAGCACATTCTGGGAGGCCACATCTTGATCCACTTTGCAAACAAATGCATTTGTTTTACGGAGAAGCACCCTGCATGGTTTGGGGGCAAAAGGGCTCCCCCTGTAAGCCAGCAGAGGGATTAATGTGGCCTGGCCTCTCTGCCTCGCAGAGAATCTGCCATCTGCTCGCCGTGGCGCCCTGCAGCCAGAAGTGAACGCTTTGCTCTGTGTTCCCATCCATCCACCAGGGCGGGAGGAGTTTGGGTACTGCCTCTTCATCTTTCTTGGATAAGTCCTCTGCAAACAGGCCAGCCCCACAAAACCCAGGGCGCCTGTAACCATCACCTGGGGCTATGCCCTGTAAGTGCACGTGCATCCTCAGCCTGGCTACCTCCCCAGCCTCACCTCATCTTCTCTCTGTCCTCCCTGGGTGCTCACGCCACTCAGCCACCCTGGCCGCCTGGCTGCTGCTCAAAAGGCCAGGCGTACTCCTGCCTCAGGGCCTTTGCACTTGCCTTCCTCTGCCCAGGACCCACCTCCATCCTCCCAAGCTCTGACTTACTCTTGTATCTCATTCAGGTTTCAGCTCAGATGTCATCTCATCAGAGGCCTGCACTCATCATCCATCCAACTAGCTCCCTTGTCCACCTTGAGCCCCTCAGCCTGCTTTATGTTTCCCAAAGGCACAGCCATCGATGCCACAGGGAGCCGGAGGAAGCTGTGCCACGATCCTCAATGGCTCTGCTTCCTTCTCCTGTAGATCAGAGATAGTCACGCAGGGGAATTTTGCCCTCCATAGGACATGTGGCAATGTCTGGAGACATTTTTGGTCTTCACAACAGGGAGATGGGGGAGGTGCTACTGGCATCTAGTGGGTGGAGTTCAGGAATGCCACATAACGTCCTACAGTGCCCAGGATGGCCCCACTATAGCGAATTATCCAGCTCACAATGTCAATAATGTGAAGTTCAGAAACCCAGAGGAAGAGCCTCAGAGGCAGGCCTGGCTCCCCGAAGCCGAGACGGCTGGGACAGGAAGCTCCCAGAGGTGCAGGAGTGCAGCACTATGTCACCCGAGGTCACTGAGCCACTCATGGAGTGGCCCAGCTGGCAAGGGCAGTGGGTCAGGGTCTGCTGCCCATCCACAAAGAAGACCACGCTGGGGAAAGAAGATGAGAGCCAGCCCTGGGCCCCTCAGAGGCCTGGAAAAGCCCACTGAGGCAGCCAGGTGCCCTGGGACAAACCCCACCAACCGACTTGATCGAGGGCTCAGGGAACAGCCAAAAAGGACCCACTCCTGCCTGTCCCATACCTCATTCCCCGACATGCCTACTCTGAGTGCAAAGAGGATGCTGAATATGCACGTTGGTGATTCCAGTTACTCCAGAGGGCGGGGATAAAGAAACAAAATGGGCTGAAAGTTGCCAATGTCACCTCTGCGCTAAGCCTCTCACGAGCTTCCCTCGGGCTCCTGTCCTGGCTCTGCCTGGCATGCCTTCATTATGGCAACTCTCACGATGCCTGGGGGTGGCTTCTGTGTGCATGTCTGTCCCCACCCGCTCCAAACCATGCCCACGATTCACCTCTATATCCCTCATTCCTAGTACAGCATCATCGGGAACACAGTTGATACCAACTCTTGTTTGCTGAGTGAATGAATGACTAAATGAGCGGTCACGGGTCTGGGGGAATAGCCACGTTCTGGAAGGTGGCTATGCATGACATCCCCTGTGCCCTCTAGGCAAGATTCAACAGCTGAAGTGGAAAAGGAAAGAGCAGGGTTTCCTCAGGGCCCCTGGCCTGTGAGGGCCACATCGACCGGGGGCAAAGCCCAGAGACACTTGCCCCACATTATGTAACAAAGAAACAGAGCTTCCCCTCTGGAGCAGCCATGGGGAACGTGCCACTTCGTTACCTCTTTAAGGATGAAATCTTTCCTTGTTGGTACCGGAGCGCTCCTCCTAAAGACAAAAACCAGCAGGTCAGAAAAGCGACGGACCTTTGCCTCTTGGGAGACAGGCTGGATTCAGGGGCAGGTTTGTGTTTTGCCCCATTCATGGGAACAGACTAAATACCATAACCATCCTCTCGGCTTCAGCCACCAAAGGCCCAGGAGGGCATGCAGGCACTCCACGCTCTGCTAGAGAGCTCTCACCAGGCCTGGGTTCCAAGGTCACTCCCTTCCCTCTCCACTCTGACAGGCCACATGGTGACATGGTGACGGCGGGACGCAGGGTTACGTCCAGGTCCAATACGCACGCATCCTCACCAGAGGGGAGCTCCACTCTGTGGTCTGTAAACACCACAGCAGCGGTTCTGCAGCCTTAACTACGGACCTCACCAGGGAACTCCCTGGAGCTGGATGGAGCTTTCCAGGCCCCAGCCCCACCGGACCTGAAATTCAGACTCAGGTGCGAGGCTGAGATTTCCCCCATTCCCTTCAAAACAGGAAAATGCGATTTTTCTCGGAACCCATTGATTCTATTCCTCCCAAACCAATAGAACCTGGGCATCTGTAAGTTGCACGACTCTTAAAAACAAGACCAATAAAGAAAACAAGCGTGAGGCAGCACCTACCCCAGGTGCTGACGGCGTTGTCCACTCCAGAGGGGTTCCCGTGAATCACCCTCTCCCCCTGGAAGGCCCACTTGTTAATTAATTCCAAATCCTCCTCGGTCCACCTGAAGAAGACACAGAAATTCATCTTTACCGTAGTGGTGAGTCGGGGACAGGGCTCCCTTTGGGCAGCAGAGGCAGGGGCCATAGGCTGGGCCTGGTGGAGACCAAAAAGCAAAGGGGCTTGGGCCCTCAAACTCAAAAACAGGAGAAAAAACAAAAATAAAAGCTCGGAAACTCTCCAGCGAAAGCGTGCGCCATACCTTCCCTGCCCTCTGAGACCCTCTTGCCTGGCACTGTGGAGAGAGCCCAGGACGGTTCCCACGGTCTTCCTTTGCCTCTTACTAGCTGAGTGACAGTGGGCCCATTACCTAACCTCTCTGAGCCCCTCTCTTCATCTGTCGAATGGTAATTCCACCCTGCTCAGCAACTAGCCTGCATGGCAGGTGGATTAAATGCTGGCAGAGCACCCGGCACTGTGTGCGCAGACAGTCACTATTACTGTAACAGACCCTACAGAAGTGCCTGATCCTGAGCCACGCCAGACTTGAAGAGCGAGCAGAGCGACGACTATTTCCCAAAGCCCTGCCAGCAGGCCAAAAGCACAACCGTCATGCATTCCAATTCCAGACACCCATGGTGAGCCCGATCTGCACCACCCATCTCTGGATCTCCCTCAAAGATTCTGCAAAGGGATGACTGGGCCTGTAGCGGAGGTGGAGAACTGGTGGAAGCAACCAGAAAAAGCCCATGCACACACATACAGACACACGAGTCACCCTCTGCCTTCCAGACTGTTGGCCTGTGGGTAGGTGTCTATTCAGGAGACCCAGGGCAACCAGGCCTCCCCTCATCTGGGTTGTAATCAGCGATGAGCAGACAGGAATGAGCAGCGGTGTCGAAGCCTCCGTCCTGAATTGCCATCTACCACAGGGTCAAGGCGGGGAGGCCCCCCACGGGATGATGTGGAGCAGCCCTGCGCTTGCAGAGGAAATGGAGCCCCAGAGGGAAAAAGGTGTTGCAAGGCCACATAGCGAGCTAGCAGGCAAACCTTCCTGAAATTCTGGAAAACCATCACCTGTTACCTCCAGGTGCAATCTCTCATTACCTGCTGGATTCTTCCCCTGACAACAGCCACCTGCCCCACCCCTCCACCTTCTTTCCACGCACAGGAGCCATTCCAAGATGACAGAGATGTGACATCAACAGCCCCCAGATCTACCGCTGCCACAGAGACCAAAGTGACCTCTGGGCTCAATCTGAATTCATCTATGTTTTAACCTCCATGCCTCAGAAGAGCAATTACTGGCGGAGACAGAACTCCTACAGGGAACTCAGCAGGCTGGGGAAACAGAAAACCAGTGTTTTCAGGGCCAAGGCAGAAAACCTCAGTTCAAAGCCAGACTCAGGAAGGGGATGGAGTGCCTCAGCCGCAGGCCTGCACATTATGTTCTTTGGGGTGCCCCTGCAGCAGGCACAGAGGGCACAGGAACACTGCTCTGGGGGGAAACACATGGCTGCGTCCATCCTGGCAGCCAGCACTGTCTGCGCAGCCTTCGGGTGGGCTGACTACGCCGGGAGTCAGACGAGGCCAGCAGTCCACCTAACACAGCACACCTGGCCTCCACATGGCTGGGACCAGAGGCCCCCCAGCGGGAGGGCTCCCCAAAACCCTGTAGGTCCAGGGACAGGCCTTGCCAAGAAGCTGCCAGACTGGTTTCTGAGGCCTGATCCACAACTCCTGGGACGAGGCCCAGGGCAAACTGCATAACCTCTGTGCTCGGGGTGGCTTCTCCAGGCGTACTCCCGCAGGGACAGAAACTGCCAGCAAGCCTGTCCTAACAGGCCTCCCTGGCTCAGTGAGAACCGCAGAGGCGACGCTCCCTCTGTGGAGACAAGTCAAGGACCCGCAGGAAGGGAGACGCCCTCATCTGACAGACACACCTCCTGTGCTTATCTCTCGGCATGTCATAGTTTCTTCATAACCATCGATACGACCTGGCAATACCTGCCTTGGTCTCAGTATTACCATTTACAGAGGAGGGCACTGAGGCACCCATGGGTCCCACAGCAAGTGGGCCAAGGTCCCACAGCGAGTCAGTGGCAGAGGGGGGCCCAACGCCTCAGCTAGCCCACTGCCCTCTCCATCTGGGCTCAGGCTCCTTCTACCACACCATGGGCACCTGCACCCCAAAGAGGCAAGGTGGGGGTGAGGGGCTGGGGGTTGGGGAGCTCAAGTGGTTTAGCACAGGCGTGAAGAGCTCAGGCTCTAGCTCGACTGCCTGGATCCAAATCCCTCTGTCATCCCTAGCTGGCTGGCCTGGGCCAGGCCGTTTGGCCTCTCTGTCCCTCAGCTTCTTCTGTGACGTGGCCACATGACATCTCTCGCCTCACAAGGTGGTGGTCAGCCGTCAGCGAGGGAAGCCAGGCTCAGGTCCCAGCCCACAGGAAGGACGAGCAGGGCAGGGGCCGTGATTACCTGCCGACAGGCTCCTTGTCCTTCGGTGGGTTTGGAATCTCCTCACACGCAGTCAGGAGGGCGGCTGCCAAACACACAGAGTAGGCGGCACTGGAGCCCAAGCCGGCCCCGGTCGGCAGCTCTGACCACACCACGATGTCCAGGCTGGGCAGAGCCCTGAAACACACACAGCAGGGCACAGAGTGTGACTGGAAGGGTGGAGAGCTGCCACAGCTGAGCCAGCAGCCCAGGCCCAGGACTGGACACGGGCAGGGCCTAACGCCCACACCAGCGAGGCTTTTTCATGACCCTGCTCGGAGCAGGGGCTGGTCCCCCTGCCCGGGATAGCTTTGCACCCCTTTCTCCCCTATGGAATTTCCTACCCAACCTGCAAGACCCTTCTCAGATCTTGTTGCCGGTGTGAAACTTCCCATGACCACCCAGAGGCCGTTCCTAGTCCCTCCCTGCCCCCTCCAAGGATCCCCCGGCAATAAGCTTTCTCCATGGCAGCCTCATAGCAGTGCAGTGAGTGTGTCCATGACAGGATGCGTCTCCCACCGACAGCGTTTCCCAGCGTGTGTTAACACAGGCCTGCTTCGGATCATTGGCATCTTAACGTGTATTTCCCCCAAGCGAGAACTGTCAAGCTTCATGTTCGGTAATTTCCATTAAGTACTCTTCCTGTTTTCCAAATATAAAATAATACTGAATCTGCCTTTTCAAACCTCACATGGCTACCTCACCCCGATCAGGGGATTCTGAAATGCACCCCTTCCCCTTCCAGGAAGGAACATATATGCCCCCTTCAAGTTGAAAATGGACAGCAAATGTTGAGACATTTATGAAAGTGTCCTCAGCACCGTCCCTGGCACCCAGCACCTGCTTAACCAGCGTCTGCGGCACAAGTCAAGGGCTGTCGCCTGAAGCTTTCCCTTTGGGTTCTGGACCAAAAAATCACAGTGACAATTCACTATGTGCCAGTGACAGGGCTAGGCTCATTTCATATACAGTTGATCCTTGAACAATGTGGGGGGATCGGGGCACCAACCCCCACGCAGTCGAAAAAAATCTGCATATAACTTAAGTTGGCCCTGTGCATCCGTCGATGTGAAGCCTGAGGGCTGACTGAATATTTATTGAATAAAACCCATGAGAAGTGGGACCGTGTAATTCAAACTCAGGGTGCTCAAGGGTCACCTGTATAATAGTTCTAATCCTCTAAGAGTTTTCTGAGAAAAAATAAATAATAGTAATAATAATAATAATGTCTAACATTTATCAAGCAACGTGCCAGGCTGTGTGTCAAGCCCTTTAGATAAATGAACTTATTTAAGCTTACAAGAACCCTATGAGGTACTATTTAATAGCTCCCATTTTACAGATGAGAAAACTGAGGCTCAGGAAAGGTAAGAACCTCAGTCGAGCCAGTAAGTGGTCAGGCTGGGGTGTGAACCCATGCAGTCTGACTCAGCCCATGCTATCACCACGTGACACCTCCTAAATAGGACTGTCACCCCCTAGGCGCTGGCTTCCCTAAGCGTGGATAACCCAGATCTTATCGTAAGGGGTGGAGTGGATACAGGCTTCACTCTGCTAATCACAGCATTTCCCTGGCGCCTGTGGGATGGGGAACAGGCCCCTCAGCGAGTCGACGGCAGAGGTGGGCCCAGCGTCTCATCTAGCCCACTGCCCTCTACACCTGGGCTCAGGTGCTTTCCACCACACGCTGGGTACTTGAACCCAAAAGAGGCAAGGTGGGGGCGAGGGAGGATTAGAAAACTCCTAGAGGATTAGAAATATTATACAGTTGACTCTTGAGCAACTTGGGTATGGACATGGCATGGGAGAAGCCACACGGTGGATCCCATCCAAGGATGGAATCTGGCTGGGGTTCTACTGAACTGAAGAGGGCAGAGGAGGCAATGTGGGGTTAAGGATGTCAGCGTGGGGGTTAAAGTGGACTGAGCTGACCCCCAGCTCCACCACTTCCTAACTAGCTGCATGGCCTTCAGTGACTCTCTGAGTCTCAGTTTCTCCCTACACAAAATGCGGACAGTGCCTCTCTCATAGGGCTGTTGTGAATATTATAAACAGACCATACGTAACGTATCTGTCACGGTGCCTGGCACATGGTGGGACAGTCGATGGCTGTTGTCCCACCTTGTGAAACCTGGAAGGAAGCACGTGCGTCCTCCTGCAGCCCAAACTAGAGAAAGCAGGACTCCTTCCCCAGACCGCACACGCACCTGTGCTTCCGGCAGATGGACAGGTACAGATAAAGGAAGGCCAGCACAGCCAGCTGCCTGTGGTTGGCAGAGTCCTCACGGAAGCCCGCCACCTCCTTCAGCTTCTCCACTTGCTCTGGGGTGATCGCTGTGACGTCCCCTTGCTCTGTCACACAAGCACACGCAGATGGGTGAGGGCCTCTCAAGTGTTTTATAGACAACAGAAGGCAAAGAACGGAGCAGCCATGGGAATCGGCATCGACGGGCATGGATTCGTGGTCCGAGCACCACAACCTGTCAGTGCACTTAAGGTTTTGGAGGCAGGTAGACGGTTTTTGGTCCTAACTGTGTCACAGACTGGCTTTGTGGCCTTGAGCATGTGACTTAACTGCTGTAAACCTCAGTTTCCCTCCTTGATAAATAGGGACAAGATTGTCATGAAGATAAAATAAATCCTTAACACATCTCTGGGAACGCAGTAAGTGCTTAATTAATACTAGTTTAAAAACACACATATATATGCAAATGAATGCTACCATTGCTCAATCAAAGGCCTGGCTTTGACTTCCATCATACAAAACCAATCCCAAAGGCAGTATTACATTATTCCCCAAATATTTCCCTCTCCCAAAACAAAATTAGCAAGAACAGGACACTCAAATCAAACCAGAACGTGAAATGTGGAGACTGGCTTGGGCAAGAGGAAAAGGCCAGGTAGCAGTTTCTCTCCCAATGCATGTAAGAGGCTGGAGCACGTTTGTCTGAGAGGCTGAGGTGGCAGAGCATGTCTGACCAGCTTACCTTTACACTCCCTGAGTCCCGCATCCAATTCTACAGGGGCATGAAACTGAGCTGGCGTGCCTGTTAGGAACTTCAGGGTGGGGCACATGTGAAGTGCTATGGGTTGACTGAATTAATGATACCTTAAAGGCCGCCAAGCCAGTGACAGTATCCCTGAGAGCCCAGACACTCCAGAGCGCTGCCATAGAGATGGAATGGCTCATTAAAGGCCTACGTTCTGGAGTCTGGAAAGATCTGGGTCTGAATCCTTTCTGTATCACCAACCAGCTGTGCAACCTGAGCCACTTGGCCCCTGAACCTCAATTTTCTCGTCAATAAAATGGGGATGAATAACACCACCTCCTTCCAGGGAAGGCTGGAGAATTCTAAGACTGCTGTCATTCATAATACACTAGCTCAGTGCCTGGTACACATAAACGCCCAATAAATGTTCACTGAGCTTATGACTAGTAGGAGGGAACCAGACAACACTGGAAGTAAATAAAAAAGGCAGATCCCTACAACTGAATAGAAAATATTAGTCTCCCAAAGGCTCAGATTCCGTTTGTCTCCTTGTAGCAGTAACGATGAAGCCCTCATGTAGGTACTACCCTCTGCATCACAGCCCTAAGCCCACCTCCAATCCTGCTGGGTCCTCACAACCACTCTCCAAGGCAACACGACTCTGCTCACAGAGGCTCAGCAGTGACCTGCCCAGGCTGTAGCCATGTCCCATCAGCTCTGGCTACTTCCATCCATGCTACTGACAGACAGAAGCAGCAGCCAGTTCTCAGGGCACATTTCCGGCCTGGCTGGGCAATGCCACGCACCACAGAAAGCAACATCTAGCTGGCTCAGGATGGCCATTTCTCTGAGGCATGCTCCAAAGCAGTGGCTCTTAATTAAGGTGTCCCTGGGATCACCCTGGGGGACGCCCTTCGAAATATACATCCCTGTCCCCTACCATCACCACTGATTCTCAACAGGAGAGGGGCAGGGTCAGGAATCCATTGGTATTGTTACAAACAACAAACACCTCCCCAGGGGATCTCAAGGCAGGACCAAGATTGAAAATGGTGGCTCAAACATGGGGGTTTTCAACTCTTAACTCCATCTCCCTACAGTATTTGGGAGTGGCTGGTTGTGGACTGATTTCTTATGCAAGACAGGGAACAGTTAGGGATAAACCCCTGGAAGAGTCCCACTTGCCCCATGCTGACTGAGAAACACCATTCCAAACAAGGAGGCATCGGTCCGGAGAGGAAACAGCAAATGAGAACAGAACAGAACAGAACAGAACACACGCTCCAGTTCTAATGCAGGTGGGAACTCTGCTGATTAAAAAACCTTGCCTGCGTAGGAGTGGACACAACATTCCCAAAGCTATCAAAAATGAGCACGGAGGTTTTTATGTACGAAAGGCACTTTCAATGTACTGGAGAAGAAAAAGAGACCCACCCGTGTCTGAAGAGGTTACGTGGCCCGTTCCAATTTTAGTCAAAAAACAAGATCTCTCCCTATCTCAATCTATCTACAGATAATAATCCGGCAGGATTAACACCAAAATGCTTCAGAGCTGTCAAGCGGGGTGGGGACTGGAGGGTGGTAATAAGAAGTGCTTTGTTTTTTGTTTTTTTTTTACTCGCAATGTTCCAGTATTGACTGTAGTTTCCAACAACAAGCATAAATTACTTTTAAATGATTTTTAATTGTACAAAAACTCAATACATTCTCCTTATGAAAATAACACCATAGAAGGAAGGCTCCCTGTGTCCACCCCTGACCCCTGGGAGACCCCCAGAGGTAACTCACTAATCAACATTGCCAGCTGGACGTATATCTTTCCAGCCATTTTCTATGCATTTACATACAGACTGACAATCTGTGCCATTCCTCCTCATAGTGCTGTTGTGCATCTCGTGTTCTTTCGCTCAACAGTAGGCCTCGATAATCTGTTTGCAACACCCCACACAGATCTAGTGCATCATTTTACTCTTTTAAATTAAATAAATAAATGAATGAATGAATGAATGAATGAATGAATGAATGAATGAGTAAAGCTACTGGTACACGGTTCGGAGAGAAAGCACCCCCAGAGTGGCTGGCCTCTGGCACCCTCGGGACAGCTTGGAATACCTAGCCAGCCATTATCTTTCCCCCTCCGTTCAGGGCCCACGCTCTTCCCATACCTGGTTCGTTCTTCCTGCACTTACCCAAAAAGCTCGTGTCCAGAAGCTGAAGCCTGGCCACATCCCATGTTTGCTTGATGCCAATGTTTGGTAAGTTGAGGCCCACTTTCCCACTGTTGTGGGGTTGAAGCCGGAGGAATGTTCTCAAGTTCAAGGCCACAGCCAGTGCTACCTACAGAACACAGGGCAAAAGCAATTAGCCTGAGGGTAAGGGGCAACAAGTACGACTCCTGTCTTAGGGCAAAGGGGCCAAGGTCAATGTGCTAGCACAAAGGCCACTTGTACCCATGCCTTTGGCAGACCAACCTTGGCATACTTTCCCACTAAGCCTCCGCACTACCACTACCCATCAATCAGGAGTTAGTATCTACTGACATTTGCTTTTCCTACACAAAACTTCAGAGGTTCCCAACACCCAGGAATAGCTTCCCCATAATCACCATGTTTTCAAAGATATATGTAAGTTAAGAACATAAAGAATGACAGAGATGAGGAATGGGAAAAGCACGAGCTTTGGGTTCACAGACTGAGGTTTACTGCTAGCTCCACCAGGGTGTATGGGACCCTGGTCAACTCAGCAGCCCTCTTCCCAGCCTCAACCACCACATCGGTACATCAGGATTAAAAGTTGAACCTCAGAGGATAGTTGTACGAGTGAAATGAGATGATGCACGTTTCAGAATCCTTTGCTGAATCCTACTCATCCTCCCAATTTCTAAATGCGGAAAGACCCCGAATTCAGTCCTCAAACCTCTTTTCTTCTCCACCGAAGCTCCCTTCCTGGGTGATCTCATTCCACTCGTGGGGCCTTACATATCATCTTTTGCTATCTTATTGAGTGGGCGAGAGAAGCCTTTCAATGGACCTAACTCCTGTCTTTTCGATGCCTGGCTGGGGAGAAACTGATCTCCCCTCTGACCTACTCCCAGGCTATGCCTCAAGGCTTCCTTTTGGCTTCTTTTAAGAGTAGGACCAGGGAGAAGTGGTGTCCAATCCTTGAAGGCTCTGGGGGCCTTTTACCTTGCCGTGGACCACAGCATGCTCTCCATGAAGGATGACTTTCCCTGGAGCGGACACCAGCAGGGCTTCTGACAACATGGCTCCTGGGAATCCTGAAAAGGAAAGTCAGAGGGAGGATGGAGGGTCCCCAGATCTTAAAGACCTTAGAAAGTGCTTAGTCCAAGCTCATTGTTAGAACAAAAAAAGGCAGCTACCTCTTAGCACTTGCTCAAAAGGCAGTGCAGTGCAGTAGTTATTACAGTTAACTAGACACATCAGAATGATCTGGGTTCAAACCCCAGCTCGTCTACGCCCCGGTGATGTCCTCTTAACTAACTCACTGAAATGGCTATGAACCTGTTTTCTCACATGTTATACGGAGACAATCACTATTTGCCTCAATAGGTTTAGGTAAGTTAAATTAAATAATGCAAGGGAAACACTTAGTATCTGGCATATCATAATCACTCGATTACTGATGGCTGCTTATTACTGGCTGTGTTCTTGGTTCCAGCTTTCATTACTACTACTATTAAAGGAAGAGATTTAAGTGAACTAGTGGACCAAAAAAGAACTTTCTCCTGGACATTGAGGCTATTTCCAATGTATCACAATTATAAACAGGTTGCAGAAAACAGCTATGACACCTCTTTCTGCACATGTAAACGAGGATCTCTACAACAGAGTCCTAGAAAGTCACTTGCTGGGACCACAGGTGTGTGCATTTTAGATTTTTTTATAAATAATGCAAAATCACCCTCCATTTAAGGCTTTATGTGCATTAATTACCTGCGTATAACAAAAACTGAACTTCACTATGAGTTAAGTACTATCGTGATCCCCGTTTCTCAGCAGGGAAACCTATTGCTTGCCCGAAGCTCAAAATCAAGTCAGATTCGAAGTCACCGATCCCTCACCTCAGTATGGATTCTCAGAGTTGGGGAAACTAAGCCAGAGAAGCCAGGCGCCCATCCTAGGGTCGTCCTGAGTCTTAGCTAGGACCTCGCGCCACCCGACCCCGCGACCACGGCCTCTCACCTGCCGCCGCCGCAGACCCTAAGCGCCGGAGCCCGAGCGCCCGAGCGCCGGACTCCACCTCTGAGCGCCCCGGGCTGGGGCGGTAACCTTTCCTTCCTCCCAGCCAATCAGAGCGCGCGATCCGGAAGTCCTTTACCAATTGGCTTAAACATTGGCCAATATGTGTTGCCAACCAAGTCGTCACGGGTTTCCCCGCCCAGCTCTTTCCGTGAACCAATAGGAAACAAGTTCCTGGGAGTGTCCCGCCCTGGGCCGAGAGCCACAGACCAATGGGAAATGGTGGCTGACGAGTGGTGCGGCTGGTGGTAGGTGGAGTCGCCCCGCGACCTGTACTGGAGCCCGGTGGGGTCAACGCCGACAACCGCCTGGCACATGGCTGTGTGGGGCCTGGGAGGCCGCCTTGGCCTTCGCGGTTGCCTCGGCTCCCGCAGGCTACCTTGTCCCCGTTTCCAGAGCCGCGGGGTCCCGGGCGTGGAAGACGGGGACGGGTGAGTGCCCGGCTGGGAGGGTAACTCGGACACCTGCCATGAATTGTGGTGTTGTCGCCATAGTTACGTCACACTGCTGTGAGATTACCACGGCACCTGCCAGGTGACATCTTAGTCCTGACGTCACTATGGCAGTGTGGGCCCCGTAGGAGCCAGAGACCAAGATTTCATTGCACATGTCAGAACGAAGCTCAGCTGTCATCCACAGGGCAGGGAATGAACCATGTGGGCCAAAAGGGCAGGCTGCCTGGCCTCACGGTGGTGGTTGTAGGGGCAATTCAGATTTTGACCTATCTCCAAAGCAGTTTATACTTTCAGACACAGAGATACACCACATAATCTAAAGATGGTTGTCATCATAGACCTTGAAACTTACACCTCATTCCCAGACCTCAGAGCCTGTAAAGTACCATGAATTCATAATGGAGTCATATATTTCATAGATCCAGTAATTTAACATTTGAATAACTTTGTAATGTCACATTTTCATGTTGAAGTCTGTATTAAAGGTGTTACGTTGCTATTTGAAAATGCCAATTCTCGAACCTTGTTTTGGCAATTCTTTATTTCTGAGTATACTTGAAGTTTCATAGAATGGAAGTAGCCCAGTTTTCTTTTCCTGACTTGGTGGAGTAGAAGATAAGCGTTTGGGTAAGGCAGAAGCAACAGTTTTGGGTAAGGCAGATGGTCTTGGGCATGAGTCCCAGCCTTCCCTTTTCCTCCCGGGGTGACCTAGGAAGGAGAGTCTCATCCTGTGAACTACAGCCTCCTCAACAGTAAGATGAAGGTCATAGATAGTGTCTGTCCTTGGGGCTCTGGGAAGATTCCAGGGATAATTTCAGGACATAATGCCAGTAATCCACTTAGCACAGTGCAGGGACTACGAAAAGTGATCAGTAAATTCTTTCAGCGGATATTTATTGGGCTTCTGCGTTGAGCAATGGACTACATCAGCGACTCCGCAGACATGGATGTGGGAAAGACACAGAGCTTGCCCACAAAGGGCTTAAAGTTAAGAGAGATGGAGGGGAAAGATGGCAACAAGAGATGGAAGCTGAGGTGGGTAGGTGCTGCCTCTGAGGCTATGAGCAGCAAGCTGGGGCCCATGGAAGGAGGTGCCCCACTGTGTACGCCACCCCCGTTCACCACCTCTTGATGTCTGTTTTCTCATTAGGCCACAACCTTCCTTGAAGACACCCAAGATCCCCAAGATTTACACCAAAACAGGAGACAAAGGTAGGGTGGGGACCGGTGAAAATTGCAAAGAGAGACGTGGAAGACTTCATTTTAAAGTTCTTCCAAATTCTTTGCAGCCATTAAAAAGTATGTGGCCGATCTCAGTATACATGACCAAAATGTGTGATATGAAAGATGCCCAAAATATAGTAAGCAATCAAAGCAAGTTGCAGAACAATCCAAATACCCAAATCATTTGGATAAAAGTGAGAGTGTGTGTGTGTGTGTGTGTGTGTGTGTGTGTGTGTGTATTCAGGTACGCATTGAACAGCCTAAAAAGTTACACTTTGGACTGTTACCTGGGAGAGAGATTGAGTCGTGGGGGAGAGGAATGGACAGAGTGCTTTCATTGTTTACTGTAAATACTTTTATTCTATTCTGTTTTTTTTTTTTTTTTTTAACTGAGCATTACTTTGAGAATATAAAAAAAATACCAGAACATAATATGGTCCAGAAAAACGTAAGATGCAAAATACCAGTTTGATACCATTTTCTTAAGTTTAAAATGTGTGGATCTCTAGGATACTCATATATTGATTTTTGGATATACGAGTACAGCAGGTCCTCAAATAACATTGTTTTCTTCAACATCATTTCATTATAATGTTGATGAGATGCAGCAGGAACTTAACTCTTGTTTAAATCAATTAGCCTGTGGTAAAATTGGTTTTGTTCATTTTGCTCAAAGTTGCAGTTTCCAAGAACCTTTCAATGATGGTAAATGAAGACTTACTGTATACTTATATAGCAGAAGTATAAAAACATGCATCGGATGTACTCAATGCCACTTAACTATACACTTAAAATGGTTGAATGTGGTAAATTTTATGTTATGTATTATATACCATGTTTCCCCGAAAATAAGACCTAGCCAGACCATTGGCTCTAATGTATCTTTTAAAGCAAAAATTAATATAAGAACCGGTACTATATTATATTATATTATATTATATTATATTATATTATATTATAAGACTCGGTCTTAAAACAAGAACCGGTATTATATTATGTTACATTATATTATATTATATTATATTATATTATATTATATTATATTAATTATATTATATTATTATATTAATTATATTATGTTATCTTATATTAATTTTTGCTCCAAAAGACGCATTAGAGCTGATGGTCCAGCTACTAGGTCTTATTTTGGGGGAAACACGGTATGTTACCACAATAAAACGAAAAAGTATGCGTAGGTATGACAAACAGAAGGTGGTGTTAATGCCCTCCCGCCAAAGAACTCCAGGGTCAATCTAGTCAAATAAAGTTGGATCAGTTAGCTCATTACACCTAGGGAGACGGCATGCCATAGGCGCTATGGGGCAGCTCAATAAGAGGGTGCTAGAAAGGCCTGGCCTTTTTGTAGGTGATTTGAAGAGCGTTCAAGGAAGTGGGCTCTCTCTGGATTAGGTGATGTCAGAAGCAGGGATAATTCTGTAATTGGGTATCTTAATCATTTTATTTAGAAGGGGAGAAGGACAGCTTGGGCCCAAAGGTATCCAGTGCCTCAGGTGTAATTGATAAAGAAACAGCAGTCACTCACATTAGCCAAGAAAGGGGGACATTGGTCATTTTATAATGTTCTGTGCTCAAACGTGTTTAGGAGCGTTTCCATTTTGATCTTGATCTGTCACAATCATAGAGTGGCCCATCTGATGGTGTTCTGTGAAATCGTTTGCGTTCAACAGGAGAACACCCCACCTGTGAGGGCCAGGCCAGCACCTGGCAGCCCAAAGCCTGTCTGATAGCGCCAGGCCAGCCTGGCTGTCCAGAGCAGGTTTTCTCTTTCTCGGTGGTTGGGGGACAAAGATGGGAAAGGTGACGGAGGTAGTGATACAGAGCACTTTGATTTTATGTGAAATATAATGTATGCATAATATGTACACGTGTGTTTTCTTTCTTTAGCAGGATAGTTAGGACATAATTTTTTTTAAATTTATTTTTAAAATTTACTGGGGTGATAATTGTCAGTAAAATTACATAGATTTCAGGTGTACAATTCTGTATTACATCATCTATAAATCCCATTGTGTGTTCACCACCCAGAGTCAAGGACATAATTTTTTAAGTTTAAAAGCATATCAGGAAAGAAGTGAGGATAGTGGTTACCATTGAAGGGTAGCAACTGAAAGGGGGTGCATGGGGCTTCTAGGGTGCTGGTCATATTCCATTTCTTGATCTGGGTGCTGATCGCAGAGATATTATTCAGTTAGTAGCCATTCGTCAACTTGTATACACTTAATGATCCAAGCATTTTTCTGTATGTATGTTATACTTCAAGTAGAAAGTTTTCTATAAAAGTGCATACAAGGGAAAAAAAAATTCTTAATTTGCGTGGCTACACATTTTTTCACAGGATTTTCTAGCACCTTCACTGGAGAAAGGAGACCCAAAGATGACCAAGTGTTTGAGGCCGTGGGAACGACAGATGAATTAAGTTCAGCCATCGGGTAAGGGCGACAGGATTGGCGCTGAGGTTGAGTTTGAATTGGGCTTCCTTCCGTACATGTAATTGACGTGAAGCTCTCAAGAGTGCTCGCTCGTCCTGGAGGCTGCCCACCCATGAACCTGCCTCGGCCTGGAAGCACCGGGGCACCTGGTCAGCCCCAAGGCTGCCGGGCTGCAGACACCTATCCCTTTTGCATACTCCTGTCCCATGCCTTGTGAGGCAGCCCTACCCCTCCATCTCTCCTCTCTCATGCTTCAGTACACGTGTGCTGTTGAGGTGCATGTATTTATTAAGTGAAGGAGGTAAGTCGAGCATAGTATACCGTGCATCAGGTGTGAGCCCTTTTGTGAGCCTTGGCTTTTCAATAAGCATGTACACAGCCAGAGTTTAGGAGGTAGACTCAGGGAATTAGTCAGGATCGGCCAGGCCATGCTGTGGTAACAGACAACCCCCCAATCCCATGGCTTACAACACCCGAAGTATACTTACTTCAAGCCCATTGCCGGTTGGGTGTGTTTGGGGGCTTCATGACATCATTCTGGGTCCCAGTTTGGCAGGACAGCCTCTGTCTAGAACAACACCAGTAATTGTAACAGAGGGAAAAGAGATCGTGCCAAAGCTCACACTGTCTCTTCAAGTTTCCATGAAGTGACATCATAGCTGCTCACATTTCACTGGCCAGAGCTAGTCACATGGACACACCAGACAGCATTGCTGTGGGAGCGGCAACAAATATTTGAGAACAGTTGTCCAGTCCTCCAAACTCAGCAAACTGTTGACAGTGTGAGCGGCCCTTAGCTCTAGTGCCGGTTCAGGAGCTTGGTTGAGGCCTTGTGGGTGAAAGTCACGGGAATCAGACAGACTTGGCTTCAAATTGTCTATCACTGCTGACTGGCTGTGTGACTTCAGGCAAATCACCTGGCCTCTCTGAGCCTCCGTTTCCTGTTCTGTCATATGATCATAGTAATAAGGTTCTTATTAGGACTGAATGAGACAATCCCATGTTTCACCCTTAAGATAGCATTTAGCACCAGTAATAATAATGCCAGCTATTATTATTATTAAAACTTAACCTGCTCATGGCTTCCATTTTCAAGGATGGGCCTGACTAAGTGAGATCTTCAGGACAGATCATTGGAGGTGTAGTCTTTCAGCACAGTAAAGAAGGCAGACCCCTTGGTGTGTGGGGAAGGTGAGGGGCAGGGAGGTGGGGACAGGCAGACACAAGAGGAAGTGGGCAGAGGGGAGGGAAAGGCAAGTTCTAGCATCAGCTGCCTAAAATTAGCAAATCATCAAGCCATCATCTCTCAGCTGATGTGGGACATTGGCGAAACCCCAGTTGGGGATTTTTCCTTTGTCAGATGTTGCTCGAACATCTCTGTGTGCCAGGCACTGATAAGCAGAGAGCCTCAGCCCTGCCTTCGTGGCCACAGTCCCAGGGACAGGAGCGGGGTGCAGACAGACACTGAAGAGGCACCTCCAAGTGGTGGGAGCTGGGCTGGGGCAGGCACCAGCTAGCTGGCATCATGGGAACATCCTTAGTGAACAGATATTCTCAGCACCTGTTACGTGCCAGGCCTGAGGCATCCAGCTGTGAGGGACAGACTGTGTGTGTCCCGGTCTGCATAGCCCTTGCTTGCGTCCAGAGGGGAAGCCCGACACTAGACAGCTAATTACACATTTGTGTATTTAGTTCTAGTTGTAAGATGGGCTAGGAAGATGTGCTGGTGGTTCTTCACCTGCCCTTTCCAAGCCATTCTCCACCCTCCTCTTTGGCTCTGTGCCTGGAATGCTGGCCTTTATCACCTGGCGACTGTTTCACCCCCATTCCCTTGCCCTCTGGCTCTGGTGGGTCCAGCCAGTGGAAGGCACCAGCAGGAGATGGGACAGTGGGTGGAGAGAGGTGCAGGAGTATTTCTTGCCCGCTCCCCCGCTGTGTATGGCTCTGATGGTGGCTGGCTCTCCACCTACTCTCCCCCAGCTGCATGGTCCTGGGGGTGGCCCCCACCGAGAATCCGGCTCTCTCCAGGGTTGGCAGTACCTTTGACCCTCCCTGGCTCCTTCAGGCTCCTGCTTTGCTGACCTTTGCCATCCATTGTCAGTTTCTGTAATTCTTCCCATGTTCGGGAAGCTCGCCTCCGGGAACCCTTTGAAAGCACCACTATCTGTTCCTGCCAGGATCCTGACGGTACAGAAGGGGAGTGCAGAGTTCTGAGGGAGGCCACGGCCGCCAGGGTCCTCACCTGCATCTGGGGCACTTTGCTTTCCCTGCCCCTTCCCACCTTACCAGGAAACCCCCTAAGCTTTTAAAGTCCCAACCCCAGCATCGCTTCTTCCAGGAAGCCCTCCCTGAACCCTAGCCAAGACCAGGTTTCCCAGGAATCTAGCGCTTTCCTTCAGAGCACTGACTTCAGTTTGCAACTTTACCTTCAGTCACATAATATTCAATTCAGGTCTTCCTCCTGCCAAACAGAGCCTGTGTCACCTCTGCTCACCACCAAATTGCCTGGGCCGAGCCAGAGTAGACACTGAAAAAGGAATTACCGACTGAATGAGTAATGAGTCTAAGAGAAGGCATTTTGAGAAACAACTACCCTTAACCAAATGGAAGGTTATGATGTTCTTATTGTCAGCAAGAAAAATAGCACGGTGGCTATTAGAGCCAAATTATCTAAACGGCCTATCACCTGAGAATCTATTTCCTTACAGCAAGACAGGGCCTGGGGACATCATATTAGAGGCAAATTCTTTTTCCTTTTTTCTCATAGGTTTGCTATAGAATTAATCACAGAGAAGGGCCACCCATTTGCTGAAGAGCTTGAGAAAGTGAGTAACATCGTCTCCCACCAAGCTGAGATTTTTCATCCCTGCGGCCTGGTGGCCATAACTGGCTTTGTCATCTGACCATGGCTTCCTCTCTGTGTCACCTGGGACCTGTCACTCTTCTTCTGTGAGCCTCAGTTTCTCCATCTGTATAATGGGGACATACGGAGATAATCCTCCCTCCCAGGCGAATGATGAGGATTGCACTAAAAGAGGGAAATGTAAAGTGCGGTGGTCTCACCCTGGGGCAGTTCTACCTCCCAGGGGACATTTGGCAATGTCTGGAGACATTTTTGATTGTCACAACCAGAGGTGGAGTTGCCACTGTCATCTAGTGGGTGGAGGCCAGGGATGCTGCCAAATGTCCTATGGTGCACAGAACAGCCCCCACCACAAAGAAGGACCCGGCCAAAAATGTCAGTAGCACCGAGGTTGAGAAACTGGAAGCCTGGCTGCAGTAAGCCCTTACCCAGGGAGTTTATCGTTGTTAGTATGACTGTTTGGCTCCTTAAGCACTGGAAGCTCTGACCCCCAGAGAGGACTTCAGAAACGGAGGCAGGGACTCCCTACCTACACACACAGGATGAAGCGTCAGTCCACATGTTGACCTGAGTCTTTGGGAACTGCTCCCTGGAGGGCTGATCGTCGGCCCGCTTCCAGACCAGGCTGGAGCCTCCTCGGGCTCCTGGGAGCAGGTGGAGGGCAGTGAGGGGGCTGCGGAAGGATGCGAGGCCTCTGCCGCTGGGACGTTCTGTGAACGAGTCACCTCCCGTGTGACGGAGGGCAGTTTTCAGCCTCGTAATGGGAACCTAACTGTTCCCGTCCAGTGGGCATCTCTGTCTGCTGTGCTCATCTGAGTGGGGCTTGCAGAGGGAAAGCTGGGACAGCGACACGATGAGCACACCTTGTGCGCTAGCCCCCCGTCCTTTGGGTCACAGCTTTCACGTCACCGCTGCCAGGGGCCTTCCCTGGCCACGCCCACCTCCAGCTGGGTGTGCGCCTCTACCAGGTTTCCACAGCTCCTGTGCTTCTGGCTCAAATAGCAGGCGTCACCTGGAGTGTCAAACCGCCCAGTATCCTGCCTTTCTCCCCACCTGCCCAGGGCATCCTGATGTTGCAGACTGTGATTTGTTCATATGGGGGGGGCCAGTCTGGTCCCCAGGGGCTGCGGGAGAATGCCAGGCAGCCTGTTTGCTGCCTTCCTGGCATCTCCCCATTTGATCGGCGCAGGAGCCCAGAAGGAGCGACTTGCCCAAGGCCCCACAGCCAGGGATTAGTGGAGCTGGGACCCGATTCCCAAACCAGAGCCAACTCTCTCCAGCATTACCTGGGGTGATCGCCGCAGGTGCCAGCCACTGGGCCATATTGTTTCCCCCCTTCCACCAGAAGTCACAGGCACCAGGCGGCCACTGAGTCACCCAGGGTCTGCTGGTCGGTGGCCCAGGGAGGGTCTCGTCCCCTGCTGGGTGGGGAGCCTTTCAGTTCATCTGCTGTGCCCTCCTCCTGGCACACGTCACAGTGGCCATCTTAACAGAAATCGAAGACCTCCACTCTCCCCACAGCTCACCATCCAGCTCGCGTGGACCCAGCCGGACAGAAAGTCAGAGGCGGTGTTTGTGGGTCTCATCGGCACAGGAGCCCCATCGGTCATTTGTCAGGCAGGGGCCTGGAGTCCTTTCCCCAGAGCTCGACAGGCCACCTCTGTTCTAAGCAAAGCCCCTTGCTCCTGCCGCTCAGAGCAGAGGCCTCACCCAGCCATGCTTCCTGCCCCTCAGCTGCCCATGTTCTCAGAGATCCTGGCCTTTATCATTGAGAAAGCATCGTCATATGTGGTCTCCTGGCCCCACGGTTACAGGTTGTTACAGGAAAACCAAAGCTGTCCGTTCAGAGAAAGAAAAAGCCTCCCAGGGCCCAGGCACCTGGGAGGCAAGGGTGGGGATAGGAAACCCTCTTGGCCACCCCTGGACATTTTCTGTAACCTAGTCGTCCCCAAGGAAGCCAGGGCCCCTCTCAACAGGGCTGGCGTCCAACGTCCTGAAGGTTCAGACAGGTTGCTAATTAGCCTTTAAATGCCAGCTAATCAAAGGTTCTGACAGTCCCCGTGTGTCCTGTGCGTCAGGTGGTAACTGTGCACGTGGGCCCCATTATCCCCGCTGGGCCTGCCGTGAATAGACCTTCATTCCTGCCTCTGTTGCTTCCCCAGATCCAGTGCTCACTGCAGGACATCGGCTCTGCCCTGGCGACACCACGCTCCTCGGCCAGGGAGGCTCACTTAAGTAACTCTCTGAACCCGCTGTGTGTGTCCACAGGGCTCTACGGGGGGCTAGGCCCAAGGCGGGGTGGAAGGGGGACTCTCCTGAGTGTCACCTGCGACCCCTGTCAGCCGGGCTGTAGACCCTGAGAGGAAAGGAACCTTTCAAGACACTGGAAGTGGTTTGGAGGGCACCAGGCAGGGGGCACATGGGGGAGGTTTCCTTGATGCTCCGGCCAGCGATGGGCCTCATGGCTGTGTCCTTCTGCTCCCTGACCCCTCAGGACACACCACGTTCGAGGCGGGGCCCATCCTGCAGCTGGAGCAGTGGATTGACAAATACTCCAGCCAGCTCCCCCCTCTCACGGCTTTCATTCTGCCTGTACGTACTGGGCAGTCTCCACCTGGGGGTGAGGGGGCCGGGGGAGCTGCCGGCCAAGCGTCTTAACAAAAACACATGGGTGTTGAATAAATCCCCTCTTTAATTTTTAGTAGTGACAGAAGCTCCCCTCTAGACCCTCCCCAGCTCGGCCCATTCTGGACAGGGGTGCCCAGTGGGTGCCTCCCAGCAGGGCCCCATGAAGGCAGAACACTGCCCACTGAGTGGCGGGTCCTGTGTATCCATCTGTCCGTTTGAGGAGCTCCCTTTCTACAGTGGGCACACCGCCTACCCCTTTGCTCCGGCCATCACCCACTTTCTCCTTTCAGTCGGGAGGCAAAAGCAGCTCTGCACTGCATTTCTGTCGGACTGTGTGTCGCCGAGCTGAGAGACGGTAAGGGGCCCAGGGCAGAGGGAGTGGGATCCTGGTCGGAGCGGGAGGCAGCTGCATGCAAAGAGTGCCGCCCAGCCACCTGGTGACAAGGTCTTTCCCGGCACCTCTGCCGTGCCAGGTGGACACCAAGCCAGACCAAGTGCCTATCCTCAGAGCACTGCATTGCGCAGGGCAGACAGCAACCTGTGACCAGACAAATGACAGATGATGGGCTTGTAGAGAAACAAGCAGTTGTGGATGAACAGAGGGGAGGAAGTCCTAGTGGGTTTAGTTGGTTATTTATAATTATAACACTCCAATTCCAAAGGGTATTAAGTGAAAATTCTCTCCTGTGCCCCAGCTCCCTCATTCCTGGGGGTTCATTTAAATGAGGCAGTTTGAGTGGAGCAGAAATGATTGCCGAGCCCACACCATGATAAGCGCTGTGCAGGAGGGTGTGGGGCGCCAGAGTGACCCAGGCTGGGTGCAGGGAGGGTCTCCAGTCATCCTGCGGGAGCCAAGAATGGAAGGATTGGGGTAAAGGGGATGGAACAGTGTCAGGGGAGAAACAGCAGCTGCACTGAAGGGACAGAAAGGCCGAGTGTCTGGATCCACAGTGAGAGGCGTAGGGCACAATGAGGCCTCGCTGGGCAGGGCCTCTCGTAAGCCCAGAGGGGTCTGCCTTTCTCCAGAGAGTAACAGGAAGCCATGACGGGCATTAGGCCACGGGGTGACTCGAAAGGGTCCTGCTGCCTGCTGGGTACAGAAGGACCCAGAGGGCCCCACATGAGTGTGGGCCCCAAGTAGAAATGGTCAATAGACCAGCCACTTGTTATCCCAACCTCCCCAGCTCAGAGTTGGGGAGAGGAGGGGCCCCCAGAAGCTACTGACAGCCTTTTCAAGGAAACTTAACAAGAATAATTGCAAAATCTCTGTTTCCACCACTCAGACCAGGCTGCCACCCAACTTGATAGAGAAATGGACAGAAAGCCCTACCTTGATGTAACAGGCAGGGCTGAGCTGGGCACGTTATAGTCATTATTTCATTGATTCTTCACGACTCTGGGAGAGAGGTGGGGGCAGCCCCCACTTCACAGGAGTCAGGAAGTCAGGGCTCAGAGAGGTGACATGGCCAGGATCACCCAAGAGGCCCATGGCACAGTCTGGATTTGAGCCCGGGTCTGTCCAGTCCAAATCCAAGTTCTGTCCATCACCCCACATCCTAAAGGTCTCATCCTTCATGAGAGGCTCTTGGACCCAAGTGGTTCCTAAAGGGATCCTGGGTAACAGGAAGAGCTTTGGCTTCAAAAGAAGAAAAAAAAATCATTTGTACAAAGCCATGCACATCAGCCATGCTCATAATAACAAAAAATTGGAGACAACCCAAAGGCCACAGTGGAGAGTGGCCAAGCAGAGGGTGGGCCCTCAGTCTACCAGAAAGGAGTGTGCAGATGTGCCTACAGGACACCACCGGGTGAAAAAGCCCCTTGGGCAGGGGACACAAACCCGGAGCCTCGTTTTGGGGAGAGTGTCTCCTGGCAAGGGTTTTGCAGCAGAGGTGATGGGCGCAAAGGGCTTAGCAAGGGCCTCCCCCATTGTTGATGTCCCCAGACCGCAGGCCACAGCCTCGAATGTCCCCATAGACTGGCACAAACACCAGACCAGGCAGTAGCTGCCAGACACGCCAGCGTGGGACCGAGCCCTGGGTCCTGCAGTGCATTGATCCCCTAAGTTAGTGATGCCGTGTGTCCTCCCTTTGCAGCGTGGTGCCTCTTGTCCAAGCGGGTGAGACGGATGCCAACGTGGCCAAGTTCTTAAACAGGTACTTAGGTGGGATTTGGAGTCTCCTCTGAAGAGTGAACCACGTGGCGGGGAGGTGACCACAACAAAATGGGCCTCGCTCATCTCTTCGCAGAGGGCCTGCTGTGTGCCAGGCATGGTGCTGGACAGGGAGATGCAGCTAAGAACAAGGCAGGGACCGTCCCTGTCCCTGGGGAGGTGCAGATCTTGTTGGGAGAGGCCGCTGTAAAAACCAGCCAAGAGAAACATCGGAACAAAGGGATAGTGCAGCAGCAAGGGGCCCGCGTTGAGGCTGGGTAACCAGGGAGGCCATGGGAAGTATGGTGGTGGCTGACCAAGGAGCCCAGGCAGGAGTCTGAGTCAACCAGTCCCCGTCCCTGCGAGGCCCCCGAGCAGTGTGAGCTGAGGAGACAGCCAGGCAAAGTGAGCTCAGGTCCATCTGGGCCCAGGCTCCTGGCACAGGACCTGGTGAGCTGATGGCCCAGGGAGGGCCCCTGCAGCCCATCACTCAGCCTCCGAGGCCACAGCGGGCCCAAGGCCTGCTCCACTGGGTCTGCTCCAGCCTTGGCTTTTGCAGTTCCCGTATGGGCAGGAGCAGGTCAAGAGCTGGGGGACCCCTGCGAGATGTCCTGGGTGTCTAGAGAGTGACCTCACATCCGGGATCTGGCCCCTTCCTATGGTCACTCCTTTCACAGGTACGTGGCCTGGGCTGTGAGGGGTCCTGACTAGCTCCTTTCCTCCTGGGAGGCGAGTGATCCTGACGGGGAGTGAGGCACGTTCCATTCATCATCACAGCACCAATGCCTGGGGGGAGCCCTGACAGTCCTACAGGTGTTGTGAGGACCCAGTCAGTTCATTCCCTCAGCCAGGGAGGCATCACTGAGTGGATAAGAAACAAACACGAGCCACCAGGCTTTAGAAGGAAGGGGACCTAATCCTGGGGGCAGCAGGGGTGGGCAAGGTTCTGGCAGGACCTGGCACGGAGCTGGCCTCAGTGGATAGAGGTGGGGCAGGGGGAGATGGAGGAAGTGGTCATCAGTGGTCAGCATGCAAACAAGAAGTGCAGGAGGGAGAGGTGGAGAGCTGCATGAACCCCCTGCAAGCACCGTAAGGGCCGGCTCGGTGTCTCCTTTTGTATTTCTTCTGCCCCAACTCCTGCCCACAGGCCCCATCCCTGGGGGTTCAGCAAGAAGGGAGAGGCAGACGAGGGCCTAGCAGGCCAGTGCTTCTCAACCGGGACACCTGGCAGTGTCTGGAGACATGTTTGGTTGGCACAGCTGGGTGGGGGTATTACTGGCATTGTGAGTAGAGACCAGGGATGGTACCCGACGTTCCGCGATCCACAGGACAGTCCCTTTCCCCCACCACAAAGAATGAGCCCGCGGTCAGTAGCCCCGAGGATGAGAACCCCACCCTAGGCCTCCTCTGCCCAAAGTGTCACCTGGGTACAGGTCAGACCTGCAGAATCCCAGGCCTGGCCCAGCGCCCCTCCCCGCCAATCAGAATTTGCACCTCTCTGGGATCCCCAGGGGACTCATGTGCATGCTCCAATTTGGGGGTCACCAGCTCCGGTCACTGGACAGTATAGAAACTAGCCCAGGGCATGGCCCAAAGTCGCCAGCCCTGTGAGGTGGCTCGCGGGTAGCGGCCTTGTCCTGTAGGAGCCGCCCCAGCTCTGGCGCCACAGTCGGGCACTTGGCTCGCACAGAAGCTGGCTCCGAGTGCCATCCATCACGCCCAAGTTGACCGAGCACCCGCTGTCCTGCCTGATGCTCCTGGGGCCGTGTGATTTATATTTCCTCCTTGAAGGCTAATATGGGAAGGACCCAGTTAGCATTGATTGCTCAGCTCAGATTATTCCGTCTGTTTCTCTCTGTCCCTCCAGACTCAGCGACTATCTCTTTACGTTAGCCAGATATGCAGCCATGAAGGAGGGGAAACAAGAAAAAATATACAAGAAAAATGACCCATCGGCCTGAACCTGCGGCACTTGAAAATAATGGTAAGGGGGAGCTTTGTAGACCCCTCGGTGGTGACAGTGACAAGATGAAAAGAAGTTTGCCCCTTGTGTCCTGATTCCTGAAGGTCTCACCCGGAGGGGCTGGAAGCTGGTCTTTTGTCCAGACTCAGCTGCCTTTCAGACCCCCTGCCACTTCCCTCAAGGAGCTGTGGCTGCTGGAGAATTCCACCCCCACTTCCCCGGGCTCTCCTTGGTGTCAGAGAAAGTGGGAAGAATTCAGTATTGCAGAAAAGAAAGGTAAAGCGAGTGATGCAATGAGAAGAAGCCACACAGAACAAAGAATAAAAGTGGGAAAGGCTTGAACCATGTGGGGGGGGGGGAGAGCCCTTCCACTGCCAACTCAGCTTGTTTAAGGATTTGGAGTGGGACCAGAGGCACTTGGAAATGTAATGGTGATTTACCTGTGCCAAAGGGGCTTTAAATGTCACGTGTATAAAGGGAAAGGCAGACAGGATTTGGAAGTTTAGTCACCTCTGAGCCACCCATCACCGCCTAAATGTGGGGGAGGGACAGCTGCAGATTGACAGGCCAGGCCTCGGAAACACACTTGGGCAGACAGGTGCGTGGCGGGGGTGCAGCCTGGAGAAGCCTCTCTCACAGGATCCCTCCCCCATCCAGGACTGGAGGCCCTGGTGAGAGAAACACCACCTAAAGGAGGGTATGTCCTGCCCAAGCAGATGGTGTCCCGGGGCTGAGGTGGAGCGTATTCAGCTCAAGCAGTAAGATCTCCTGTTCCCAGCGAGGCCGACACAGACGAGACTTATTTCCCTGATGTTGCACTTGGCTGGTTTATGCCTCTGAGATCCATGCCATTGCTGTATTTTATTTCACGTGTCACCACTGCTCCCTCCTGCTATGAAACCACACTGCCAGTGCCAGCTGTGTCCTTGGGCAGGGGGATATTTATGAAGGGCGAGGAGGCAGCCCTGAGAACCTGAAGAAGCCACGCTGCTAATTGCAGGAAATGACTTCAGAAGGGCAGGCTCTTGCTAACTCTCAAGACTGAACTGCCTGTGCACTCCATTCAGCAATCATTTACTTACTGAGTGCCTGCTTCACATGAGACACCAGCAAGGCCCGTCCAGGACACAGGTCACTCCGTTGTCCTTGCCCGCCCATCAGCCAATGTTAAAACCGTCAGTCACGTGCATATTTTTGCTTTGGCGCTCACCACCTCGCCTGCTAATTTTGCTGGAAGAACATTTACCTTTCAGACCTTCTGGGGCCTTTTGTTCCCAGCAGGTGTGGCGGGCCCCCGTCAGCCTTGGGCAGAGCGGCTGAGGTGTAAGGGACCGTGAGTGAAAGTGAAAACTCTCCCGACGTGACCATGTGGGGTGCCTCCCTGTAGTCTCTGTGGTTGGCACCGGGCCTGGTACCATAACAGGTGCTCGGTATTTATGCACAGAATGAAAACAGTGAAAGCACGAGCGCTTCAGGGCAATTGACAGTGGTTAAGTGCCCCATCTGAGAGCCGGCGCTCGGGCTGAGCTGGGAGGCGTGTTCCACAAGCTTGCAGCGAAAGGCTCAGTGCACTCGGTTCTGCCCTCCTCCAAGTCTTTCCAGAAGGAGCAGGACGTGGGTAGTAAAACAACAGTCCTGCGCTCCTGGCTACGATGAAACATACCCCCACAAAGAACAAGAGAAGCTCTTTGTGTAAATATAGCATCCTAAAGTGACGCTTTTTGAAACAAGGCTATTTGCCTGTCGCCAAATCCCGTCCCCACCAGCCCTTGCTGAGAGCGGCTGTTGCAGGCCAGATGTTTCTCGGGTTCCCAGGTCTCCCTCTGCATCTGCCCTTCACCAGCAATGTTCCCAGAGAGACAGCCCTAGGGCAGGGCAGGCTTGGCATCTCTGGAGGTGTGTCCTGTGTCACCAACCTGGGTAAAACAGGAATTCTGCGTGGGGGACCTGGAGGATGGTTTAGTTGGAAACGTTTGCTCTTCTGCAGCGCCTTACGAAGCCGTATTGGAGCCTAAGGCAAAAGGCAACACGTGCACCCCATGCACACGTAACAAGATATCCTCCACGTCCTGAAGCCAGTCAGAGGAGTTAACGAAAACTCCAGTCAAACCACGGGACCGTAAAGCCCAATCTATTTGCACACCACTGTCAACCGTCGTCCATGATTGTCCCCCTGCACAGTAATGCAGGGTTGGAAAAGAAACATCAGGCTGCTTTATTTAAAGTTGTGATACCTTATTGATCATAAGATTTTTTGTGTACATAATTTTGATTTTTAAAAATACTGTGTGAAAGGATTGCTTATGTTGATTACCGGGGATTTGGGCGCGCCCAGACATTTTGCACCCAAGACAGTGCTTTACCTGCTTCCCCCTACTCCAGGTCCAGCTCTCGGGAACACATTACGTACCGTTGCCAGAGATGAGCGGATGGCTAGATATCCCATCGCAGAGGACCCCACCGTGGTCACGCCAGCACCCGGCTTCATCTCCTGTAAACCCCACAGCAACCTTGAAGGAGACGCTTGTATGCTGTCGCTTTGCAGGTGAGGAAACGGGCTCAGAGAAACCAACTTGTCTCAGGGAGTCAGCGCCTAGATGGGGGCCCAGGCAGTGGCCTTGTGACTCCTGGCCCAGTGCTCTTCGCCTCCCTCCCAGTCGCCACTTGACAGTCGTTTTAATCACGACCTGGACCGCCGAGAACAATGTCAGGCCTAATAGATTCTGCTGTCTCATTTCTCAACCTAGTTTCCCTTAACTGATATTTCATGGCTATTGTTAATGTGCATTTTTCACCGAGTAATTTTCACAGCCCGAACTTGTAACACATCCCAATGACAAACGTTCCCAGTTCCGAATCTCCCATCAGCGGCAATGTCACCCTCACCTCCTCCCCGGCACCTTCCTCCGACAGCCCATCCAGTTTTATGATCGCTGTGTCCCAGTTATCACTACTGAACCTTTAAGAATCCAGACGCATTTCAAGTTTAATTGAATAAAATTCTTTGTATAATAAATTCTGCGTGAACGCTACATAAATCAGTGCCTGGAAGGATTTGCAGTTTGTCCCCCCCTTTAGACCAGGCCCGGGAATCCCACTGGCAATACTGGACCCAGGCTGGTCCAGTCTTCCTTATCGAGGGGACTAGATTCGCCTTTGCAGCCCAACTGGGGGTGCAGTTTTCATTTGCGTTGACCTGTTGCTTCTCTTGTCTTGTGGAAGACACACATGAGCTCGAGCAGCGGCAGGGAACAAGCAGGTTGGGCACACCCGGGAACTTTGGGGATGTCTCTTGTATTCTCCCACTCCTCAGAATCAGAAACTTCTGTGAAGGAAGGCTACACTCCCCCTAGATACATGCGCACAGACGTGTCCACGGTTTGCACACTATTTGAGGAAGTCTGTGGGAGCCCTAGGCAAGGACCCGTGTTCTAGAATGGCCAGGGCAGCCTCCTCTTCAGGAGCGAATCGGACTGACAAGGCTGCCTGCTCCAGCCGCCTCTGTGGGGTGTGTATGGCTCCAGCCTTGACGTGTGAGAAAGGAGCATTTGGGGTTGGCCGGGGAGGCTGTTGAATGACCTTTGATGCTTGCAAGCCTGCAGGGCACCGAATAACAGTCAAATGCACGCCTTGGGTGGTGGCCTCCGGCAGACTCAAGTTCAAGACCAGCTCTGTCCCTTCCTAGCTTCATGATTCTGGGCAAGTCATTCCATCTTTCTCAGATTTGCTTCTTCATCTGTAAAATGCGAATGATAAAACAGTAGTCCCTTCTTATCCATGGGGTATACATTCTAAGACCGCCAGGGGATGTCTGAAACCGTGGGTAGTACTGAGACATATATACTGGGGGTGCCAAAAAAATATATAGACATTTTAAAATGTGTATAAGTTTTTTTGACTTTTTTTGGCACCCTCTGTGTATATACTATGTTTTTTCCTATACATCCGTACCTATAATAAAGGTTAGTGTATAAATTAGGCACAGTAAGAAATTAACAGTATGTAATAAAAACAATTATGACAATATACTGTAATAAAAGGTATATGAATATGGTCTCTCTCTGATGACGGAGACGGCTACTGAGTGACTCACGGGCAGGGAGTATACGCAGCATGGAGATGCTGGACAAAGGGCTGATTCACGCCCCAGTTAGGACAGAGCAAGATGGCACAAGATTTCATCAGGCTACTCAGAATGGTGCACAATTTAAAATGTGTTAACCATACCTGGAATTTTCCATTTAATAGTTTTGGACTGTGGTTGACCGCAGACAGGTAACTGAAACCATGGAAAGCAAAACCACAAATAAGGGGGGATAGTGTCTACCGAAAAGGGCCACTGGGCAAGTTTAAGGAGGCAATATTTATTATAAAAGGATTTAGCACTCCTCTGGCGTAGATGAGCTGCCATTATTATAGACGATGATAAGATGATAATGATGATGATTTGAATTCAACTTCTGGCCCTGCCACTTCTTTTTTTTTTTTTTTTAAGATTTTATTGGGGCAGGGGAACAGGACTTTATTGGGGAACAGTGTGTACTTCCAGGACTTTTTTCCAAGTCAAGTTGTTGTCCTTTCAGTCTTAGTTGTGGAGGGCGCAGCTCAACTCCAGTTCCAGTTGCCGTTACTAGTTGCAGGGGGCACAGCCCACCATCCCTTGCGGGACTCGAGGAGTTGAACTGACAACCTTGTGGTTGAGAGCCCACTGGCCCATGTGGGAATCGGCCCGGCAGCCTTCGGAGTTAGGAGCATGGAGCTCCAACCGCCTGAGCCACCGGGCCAGCCCTGGCCCTGCCACCTCTTAGCTGAGTCACCTTAAGTCGTTTAACCAGTCTTAGCCTCAGTCTTCACCTTTTATAACGGGGGATGATACCAACTTCCAGTGTTCAGGGAATAAGTCTGGCACATGGTGGCAGCTCAAAAAGAAGTAGCTTGGTCGTTGAATCACGTTTTATTCTTTTCAAAGCACTTTCAAGTAGCTCGGGCCCAGGTGAAGCAAAGAGGCCCACTGAGCAGCACTTCTGGTTCGTTTCGACTTGCCGAGGGCAAAGGAGACAGGTGACTTCACTAGGGTTTGGTACCAGTCAGCCTGGGGGACATGGCTCCAGGAACACCATACCAAAGTGAAAGGGAGAGGTGACTGGGTCACAGAGCAGTGAGAGCTGAAAGGGATCTCAGATCATTGCCCCATTTTACAGATGAGCGAACTGAGGCCCAGAGAGGAGAAATGACTTTCTCAAAGTCACACAGCTCTAGGAGGTGAAGCTAGGCTTTCAATTGGAGCTGTTTGCCTCCAAACCCCGTAAGTAGCATTTATTATCACGTAGCTACATGCTCAACTGTACCACAAAGCCAGGTCTTTTATGCGTCGTCTTAGTTCTCAGAGCCCTACGAGGTGTGTACAGTTATTCTCCCCATTTCACAGGTGAGGAAACAGATTCAGAGGCAGTGAAGTCTTTGCTCAGAATCATGCAGTGTCCGCTGGGGTGATGAGGATGGTTATAATGATACCATTATACACAGCTGACATTTATTGACTTCTTACATGCAGAACTTTTGAAACTGTCACCACAGCAATACAAGAACAATTCCTTGTGTGCTTAGCAATTACTCCCACAGCAGCCCCATCAGGTAGATAGTAGTATCTGCATTTCAGATACAGGCGCCGACACAGAGGCACCGGGAGACGGCACCTTGGCCTCTGTCGCACAGTGAGGAAGAGGCCAAATTCGGATTTGAACGTGGATCTGCCTACCTCCAGCACGTTCTTACTTCTCCGTGGTGACACATGCTATTCGATGTCTCCCCGTGGGCTGTAGCAGAGCCAGGACAAGAACGGTCTTCAGACTCCCACGGCGGGGGGTGGGGCATCTTGGGACATCGGCGGTAAGGATGTGATTGACGAAGTGGTGCAGGGGAGGAGAAGAGGGTGCCATAAACCCGGGAGGACCCACCTGACCCGGCCACAAGCTACCTGAGTGAGAAGCAGGCACCGGCTCAGGGTGGAGGCAGCCTGGAGAACTGATTGAATAAATCTCAGAAAGGCGTCCAGCTGACTCAGGACCTGGGGGTGCCTGGGGGACCTCTCTGCCCCTCTCCCCCCATCAGATGCTCCCAAGGCACGAATCCGTCTGCCCACGTCCCCTCCCTAGTGAGCAGGTGCCTTTATTTACGATCACCTTGGAAGGGTCGAGCAGACATATGTTGCTAAGGGTCGTTTATTCTTGTTTATAAAATTTATGGCTTCACCTCGATTACACACTGTCAAAACGGGAAGGATTGGCCCCAAAGTCTCTTGCCGCATGACTGCCTCAGACGTGTGTACATCTGTTAACTCTGTAGGAGCTGTAGAGGGAAATAAGGTTGACGATAATTCAAAAGCTCGCTGTCCCATCACAGGTGTGGGTGGTAGGCTTTGACAAAAGACATCCAGGTGCCTACGTGGGAACGGAGGAGGTTAGGGTCTGCAAGTGGCCATGTCAGGTGGCATCAGGACCCTACCCCCACCTGGCAGTGGACTCTCTCAGGGGACCTGGGTTAGGGAGTGAGAGAGGAAGATCTTGGCTCTGACGGCCCTCGGGGGTCCTGCCACAGGAGCCAGCAGCTGGAGAGAGTTCCGAGCCTGTGGCTTTCCACCTGCAGATGTCAGCGGGGAGAGAGGAACGTTGACTCTCCACTGTTGGGGGGATTGGAGATGGTCTGACCTTTCAGGGGGGGCGACTTGGCAATGCAGACGAAAGTGCTAGAAATGTGCGTCCTTAGGCCCAGCAATTCCACTGCTGAGGGTTTCTCTCAAGTAAATAGATACATTGGTGGAGCCATAAGGGGTTTTTTGTGTGTTTGTTTGTTTAGTGCTGTGCTGCTCATTACAATGAACATTTGGAAACAAATGTTCAATAATACGGAGCTAATCATTAAATAAGTAAAATATTGGACAATAAGGGACTATAAGAAATATCATAAAGCTACTGAAAATGATGATGTCTATGTATTTATTACTATGGAAAAGTGTTCACAATCTATTACGTAAAAACACAAAACAAACAAACAAAAAACACCGAGTTATAAAATGGTATGTATGGAATGATCCAAATCCTGTGAAAGAAATATATGTGTGTATGTGTATGTAGGCCACAGAAACAAAAATGCATGGAGCCATTCTATATGTTAATA
The DNA here is from genome assembly GCF_036562045.2 of Rhinolophus sinicus. Classification (NCBI taxonomy): domain Eukaryota; kingdom Metazoa; phylum Chordata; class Mammalia; order Chiroptera; family Rhinolophidae; genus Rhinolophus; species Rhinolophus sinicus. Next base: position 25,686,557 of record NC_133765.1, on the reverse strand, counting down.
ATACTTATCTCTAAGTCATGGGATTATGGGTGGTTTTAACTTCATTTTTGCTTGGATTTTCCTTTTTTTTTTTTTATTTGTTTACAATGAGTTTGGGTTGGATTTGACAAAGGCTTAATAAACATGAGTGAAAAAGAAAAGAAACGGACTACTGCTTTCCCTGCCTGTAATAAATCATCTCTCTCTCCCTTGGGACGTTTGGAGCCAAAAGGAGGGTGTCCTCCTGTAGCCAAAGCCATGGGGTCCCTCCAACATCTAGAAGCCTGGAGAATAGGCCCTGTGTTTGTTCCACCAGAGACAACTGGCTGTCGGAGTCAGCCCTTGTACAGCCTGAATGTGGATGCTTGGCTTCCATTCTAGGGCAACGGAGGAAAGAAGAGAAATGACCACGGCCCCCCCGAGATGCCCCCCGGGGGGGGGATCGTGCCAGCTTCTCACAGGATGTCGAGGACCTTAGCATTCTTCCCTTTTCTGTGGGCTACTGCCTCTGTAACTTGTACGGGGTTTGAGAGTAGATGAAGAACTTTCGTATTTATTATCTTGTATGGATTTTCATACCGGATTACCACCCTAACTTTACCAGAACAAAGTGGTGCCCCATCAGGTAGAGTCATGAGTCCAACGTGTCACAGTCAGGACATGGCAAAACCAACACTCCCCGAGGGCCTTCTGGGTCAACCAACATCCAGCTTCCTTTCCCAACTCTGTTCTGCTAAAACAGAAGGGAAGGGCTTATCCCCGGGGTGGACACGCACATTCCAGTTGATTGGTGGTGGCTGCCTGGAGGGCATTAAGAAGGGACCTGAGGCGGGATTCAAATTCAGCAGGGAGGAGTGTGGTAATCCATTAGTAATGTCTTGCCATGGCTTCCCAGGATGGACACAGTGGAACAGATGGAGTGTATTTGACATTTATACACTAGGCTAAAGCCCTCACAGATCTCATAAAGGTGGGGATTTCAGAGGCAGGTATGGTCTCTAGGCTGCCTGAGAGTAGTCAGACTGGCCCTCCAAGGCAGCCCTAAAAGTAGTTCCCCCAGCCTCACAGCTCCCCAAGAGAGCCAACTGGCAGGACAGATATGTCAGAGTTTTCAAGTGACACATCAGGGTCATAGATTGAGAACCAAAGACTTATAAATCTGACTAATTGATTAGTCAGCCCTGACATGCTCGCCGCCGTAATTCAGAATCCCTAATTACATTTCACATTAAAGCAAGCAAAATTAAGATTAAAGCAAGTGAGAAACCTCCTGACCCCAGCCCACCGCCAATCTCTGCCACCCTCGTCTGCCGCTCCTCCCTCCAGCAGGCAGGTCTCCAAGGACAGGGGCTGTAGGTCCAGAAGCCCCTTCCCTTTGTCTGCTTTTATCTCTCAGGTCCCTCCAGTGCTGTTTCCTGCTGTGCTGTGCACCAGGTCCGGCTCCCCTCCCTAAGGCACTGCATTTAGTTGAGGCAAACGCTTTATTTAGGGGACATTTGGGGGTTTATGCTTTACAATGCCCTCCTGCTGAAGGCTGCACGCGTAGCGGAACCAAGTTGGATGACTGTCTTGTTGCAATGAGAGAGCACACACAGCACTGGGGACCTCGGGGTGTTCCAAGGAGAGGGTGTTAGAAAGGACTTAGGATTTGGGCTTGTGTTGGTTGCTTTGGGGGGAGGTTCAAGGAAGCAGGGTGGCTCTGATTAGGTATCTTAATAAATCTTGTCTAGAAGGAGGGAGGGATGAATGAAGCTAAAACTGGAACGGAATACACTGTCATAGCCCCAATCTCAAAGACCTGGCTTGGGAGACCCCCTTGGCACCCTCACATACACACACACACACACCCCGGATGTCATCAGGTACTTGGTATGGGAAGTAACTTGAGTGCTCACTATATGCCAGGCACTGCACGTATGACCTCATCTGACCTTACAGCAACCCTACATGGGGAGAATTATCACTTCCATTTTGCCAGCTTGGAGATACTAGGAGATTGCCCAGGTTACGGTGAGGAGGTGGCCAAGTCTAGATTTGAATTCTAGTCTAATTCCAGAACCTGAATCCTTACCACTGTCCTAGGGGCCACTGGAAGCCTTAAAAATCTCAGGAACACTCTTGTGGATATTTGCTGTGTGTGGGGACCTCCCCTCGATAGCCATATCTTCATTTCCTTTTGGGGATTGATTTTTCCCATGGGATACGACCTACGTGAGGCTCTTTGTCTTATTTTCAACCCATCAGAAATGATCTCCTTGGTTTCCTGTTTAGTGCCTGTCTCTCCCAAAGCGGCCTGTACCCTAGTGCCGAGAACGGTGCTTGGCACATAGCATGTGCCCATCAATAGTTACGGAATGACTAAATGAAAGAATGACTCTGTCTCTCCCTGAATTTTCCCTGGATCTCTTGGAAGACCCTGCAGGATGTGAATGAGAATCGGCTCCTGGTGGAGCAGAGTCATTCGCCCCCACAGAGTCCTGAAGAGAGTCAGGCCCCCTAAACCGCCCTGGCTCTCGTCGTGCCTCAGGCCTGGTCCTCCAGGCCTCAGTATCTGCCAGGAAATTCCTTTCCTGTCCACACGAGCCAGAGCAGGTTGCTGTTGCTTGCAGCTCAAAAACCCTGGTTGATGGTGGTGGGAGGTGAGCGGTTTCCAACCTTCCAGTTTCAGTGCTGACCCCCTGCTGGGACAAGCCACCCAGCTTGTTCATCTGGGGCCACTGTGACAGCATACCGAGGGAGGACCAAGGAACTCTGGGATTCCCTGTGGAAGCAGTGGTAGGTTCACTGTCATTATCAAGGTGTCTTGGAGGATGAGGGACAAGGCCTTCCCCGCAGTTCCAAACGGATCATGTTCCCAGATGCGTGAAGGAGCCGTTCCTGGAGCAGACACCTGTGTCTCTGCCTCAGCCGGTGACAAGAGGGAGGGGCTGCAGCGTGTTGGGACAGGAGTGATGAGCTAAGGAAGTGGTGGGGGTCCTGAAGCTCCTGCGGTCTTCCTCCACATGGGGAGTTCGACAGGGCGGGGGTGGGGAGATGATAGTACAGCAGAGAAGGTCGCCTTTTGCTCAGGTACACCCCCAAATCCAACTCTGCCTTTTACCTCTGTGGCCGTGGATCGGTGCTGTTGGATAGATTGTTACCACTCCTGATTGTGCCAGGACTTCGGGAGACAAGAGCTCTGGGGTCCTCAGCAAGTCCTTAAAAATGCTGCCGGCCCTTATTTGTGAAGTGGGTGCAATTTTGTCCGTTTCCAGCAGTCCCCACGAGGTAGATGGAACAGGCATGAATACACACAACAGGCTCTGGAGAGGGGACAGAACAGCTCCTGGGGGTTTGCTCAAGCTTGGCCCCTTTGCCTGGAAGGCTCTGCCACCCCTCTCCTGCTACTCAGACTGGGTAAGGGCTCTGGAGTGTGGCGGACCAGGGTGCGAATCATGGCTGTACCACTTCCTGACTCTGGGACCTCGCACAAGGGGCGCACTCAGCATCTGAGAACCTGCTTTCCCAGGTACAAAGTGGGCCTCCTCACAGTGTGGCATCCGGCACTGGGGGTAAGTGCTCCTTCGTCTCCTCCTTTGATTAGTTCTGCCTCCTCCCCCCGCCCTAGTGAGCTCTGTAAGGCAGAGTGGTGCCCATATTCTTCCTGCCTGTACCCCCAGCCTGGAGCGTAGGTAGGCCCTACGTGTCTATTTGTTGGATGAATGAACACGAGCCTGAACTCCTTGGCAGTCTGGCTTCTTGGGCTGACTCCTGGCTGGGACACCTGCCAGCTGCCAGGCCCATCTGGCACCATCTGGGATGGTGACAAGGCCATCCAGGCTGCATGGCAGATTCTAGGCGGCCCCTTACTGCCCCATTCAGGGTGATGCTGTGCTCCCTTCCCTGGACAATGTCCCTGGCTGGGACACGCGCAGGTCAGGGAGAGTCAGTGGGGCCAGGACCTGTGGGGAAAGCATCACTGAGCCTGATACATAGTACAGACACTGGAGCAGGCAAAACTGTCAAGAGGACCAAGTGTTGCTGTGTAGCCCCCCCTTTGCTCCCAACTTCAGGCTCCCCTGCCTCCCCCTCGATCTGTTTGTACCCAGTGACTTCCCCTCCCCACCGCACAGGACATCCAGCACAGACCCTTCCCTGAGGCAGCAAAGCTAATGGAGGTTGAAGGGGGACTGTCGGAGTCACAGACCTAGGGCTGAATCCCAGCTCTCATGCTTTCGAGCTGTGTTGTCTCTTGCAAGTGAATCCACCTCTCTGAACCTATGTCCTCATTTGCAGGATGGACCAGCTACACTCCCAGCGTCCAGGGTCCCCAAGTGGATTAAATGCGACCTCTGTGCAGAAGGCTGAGTGCAGTGTGCAGCTGGGGTGAAGACCCCAGGGATGGCGGCCACTGCCTGTACCATTTGAGGTATGACACCCCACTCTTGTTCTTGGTGACAGGTGTTCTAATTCCGTTCACCAACTGACACCTTTGGTCTGGCGGTTTCCTCTGCCCCGAATGCCTACCTTCCTGTCTGCAAAGTAGAAATCCTTTTTCCAGGCGAAAATAAAACCCATCCTTTTTGGCCCCTTCTCCCCAAGCAGATGGGACCTGTTTTCTTTGATCCCCATGTATTACTGTCCCATTACCATGAAGATGCTTTTTCAGGTGGGACTCATTATGCCCACTTCTCAGGTTGAGAGTGAGGCTCGGAGAGGTGGCCAATGCTCCCCAACCAGTGAGTGGCGGGCCAGGCTTAGCACCCGTGTTCTGACCTCACAGCTCGTCTCCACCTCGGCTCTGAGCTGTTTGGAGGTAATCAGGACAGGCATTACTATTATTACTGGAATGATTTTACGGATGAGGAAAGAAGGTTCAGAGAGCTGGAAACCTGCTTAGGGTTACTCAGCCAGTTTTTCATGCCAAGTTCAGGGTCTTATCCCACTTACTGAATGCTGGGCCTGGCTGACGACAGGCTGTAACCCGACCTCCTTAGTGTGAGCCTGTCAGGAATGCGGGGTCCCGGGTCCACACGGACCTGCTGAACCCGGATCTCCCCGGTGGTGGTGACCTGGCACTGATATGCATGGAAACGTCTGAGGAGCTCTGATTTGGGGTGACGGTTTCAGCGTCCTCTGCAGGCTGCTTTGGGGTGAGGGATGCGGCCCCTCTTCAGCGGGGCTTCTTGTCGTCACTGATGGATTCTTGCCGTCTGGCTCTAATGCGGAAGGGGCTGTAAACTGACACAGACCTTACCTCACTCCATCCCAGCCTCAGAGTCTCCCCATCGCTCAGACACCCCTCATTGCCAAGGGCTGAGAAAACCACGGAGGGAATGCGGCTGTGGTCCCGGGTAAGGCGGATGCTGGGCCAAGTGTGTGGTGGGGGCTCCGGGTCTGGCAGAGGAGTTGCCAAAACCTGGAGGTTGAGATGAAGCCCAGCAGAAGCTCCTGGGGGCGTCCTGCTAATGCCAGTGATGCCTCCTACGTAGTGAGGAGTCTGAAAAACGAAGGTAACTCCAGAGAAGGCGTCAGTTAGGTCCCTGGGATAAATGACGACTGTTGTAATGCTGCAGGGCAGGTGCTGCTATCGCTGCAGTTCATGGAAGAAACTACAGCCAGGAGCCCTAAGAAGCAAGGGGCCTGGACTCTGGCCTCACAGCTGGTGAGTGGTGGGGGTGGGGGGTGGGGAGGGGCATAAGCTCCACAGAGCTCACAACAGGTCATGGGGAGCCCCATTTTCTTCAAGTGAAAGGTGAGGAAATGTAGAAAGGGGACTAACATCTGAGTGATTTGGTGCCAGGAGCTGCGCTGGGTGCATTTGACCCATTACTTCGTTTATTTCTCAGTGCCCCTGAGGTAGGCACGGCGACAGGGAACACATGCAGAGGCCGACCCCCTACCCCAGTGCCTCAGAGCCAGGAGTGAGGGGCTGGGTTTGCACGTTGGATTCGGTCGATGGCCCTTGCTTTGCTTCCTGGAAAAGTGCACTGAATGAACCACTTTTCCCAGTTCTTCAGCCGCTCTTACCAATTTAAGTTCCAGGAAATAAGTCTGAGGCCCAGGAGAGCCCTGAATCTACCAGGTAACCAACCCATCTGTCCACACCCATCACAGCCTGGTATCTGCTAAACTAACAGGACAAAGAGGCCAGTGGCTTCACTGCAGTCAGAAACAGTGGAGACCAGCGTTTCTCAAGCTGTGTTCCATCTAAACATTCTTTGGCACTTGCAAGTTCTGTCAGTGTATTAAAATTGTCATTTTACTGTTATTTTTCCCAGTTTTAAAAACAAACTTTCTTTGCAATGACTTGTAATTAAAAGCCACAATGTAGGGGCAGCTGGATGGCTCAGTTGGTTAGAGCGTGAGCTCTCAACAAGGTTGCCGGTTCAATTCCCACATGGGATGGTGGGCTGTGCCCCCTGCAACCAAAGACTGAAAATGGCAACTGGACTTGGAGCTGAGATGCACCCTCCACAACTAGATTAAAGGACAATGACTTGGAGCTGACGGGCCCTGGAGAAACACTGTTCCCCAATATCCAATATTCCCCAGTGAAAATTAAAAAAAAACCCAAACAACTAAAAAAAAAATAAAAGCCACAACGTCACAGAACAAGGCTTTAGATTTTTAGGTGGGTGTGTCTCACATTGGAGGCCACCAATGTATTTGGGGAACTTTGCAGATTTTTCTTTTTTTTCATATAAATGCTCACTGTGAGAAAGGCTGCCCTGCAAATTCCTCTTGGGTGCCCAGCCTGGTTCCAAGTGTAAAAGGGCCCATCAGGCTTTCAGTCTTTCTTTCCTGAAACCCTGGATTTTCACCGGCCAGTGTCCTGCTCCGATCTTCAGGCGCCCCCAGGCCAGGGGAGGCAGCGAGAACTTTCAGGCGAAGGGAAAAGCCACCCAAGGTAGCGTTGGAAAAATGAACGGGTGTGAGATGCCTTTTTTGCTGAGTGTAAAGCTGGGCTTGTTTAACAGAATGACAGGGCTATGTCCTGCATCGCAGAGGGAGAAGAACCGAGTACGCCCAGACGTAGCAGTAGGATTTTGTTTCAAATACTTCTGAATTGTCTGGATTCTTTTCAACGAGCACCTCTCACTTTGTACCCTAGTGTGTAATACACGTGATCCAGGGGAAGGCTGCCTCTGGGAAGCGGGTGAGACGGACGGGAGCATGGATGCTGCAGAGGGTGACTTCGTTTTAGCTCAAATGTGTGACTTCTTAAGACCAAACCAGCAGCACTATGGCACACTGTCAACTGCTGTTAGCTCTGTGAGGCACTGGGCGCCTGTCATATTGTCCTCTAGCTGCTTTGCTCTGTCGGAACCTACGTGCTAGAGCCCCAGCCGCCCCGTCTTGAGTGACCCAGGCACGTGGTCGGGAAAGGCTCCTTCGCAGGATGAAAAGCAGAACGCAGCCATCAGGTGCTGTAGTACAAATTTAATAAAGCCTTTGATCATGTTTTAATCCATAAGTTACCTATGAAAACAAAAAATGCAACTTTGTAGAGCCATCAAGAGCCATTGAGGTGTCACTGAACACCAGCTATAAAAGTACAGATTTAGTGTTTTAAGATAGTGCAATATTTCCAGCTGTTGAAGAGAAGAATTTAAATGAAATTACAAACGACCCCTCCTCATCAAAAAAACAAAGTTGATGTCAGTGCTTAGAAGCCGCTCCTCCCCCAGCCCCACACACATAGGCAATAAAAACCAGGATGGGAACAAACTTCTTTGGGCAGGTTGACAACTCCGCAGGCCCTAGCACAGGTGCACAAGCCTGCTCAGCGTACACACACGCTCAGAAGAGATCTTCAAAAGGACTGAACGTTTGAAGAAGGTGGCAAATCCATAGAATCAGAGGTTACCAACAAACCTTAAGTCATATCAAATTCCTGTCTCTCTTTAAATTCCTGGCCGTCTTTCCATAAAAGTAAAACAGTCTGTTCTCCAGAAGCCAGGGGCGCTAACACAGCCAGGCTTGGACCCACACAGGACACTGGCATCCAGCAGAAACCCTCCAAAGGAAGGTAGATGACAGGTCTTGTCTGCTTTGCCGCTGGAAGGTGTTATGGTGCTTGGAAGAGAGCTGGAAGCGCTAAGCCACTCCTCAAGCCGAGGAGGGACCCGACACTCCTGGCTTCGGTTCTGGCTTCAGTCTCGGTGGTGGGGACGCACGTGGGGCAGGATGGGGTGGGCGAGGGTGGATGGTTGTCAACACAGACCACTACCACGGCCTTTGCCTCAATTCCCTGGATCCAGAGGTAAAGTTCTCATGATAAAAGTCAAGGATGAAGACAGAAGAGCACAATGGGTTGGAAGAGAAAACAAACAACAAAAAAACCCAACCACAAAGAAAACCAACCCAGAGGGTGCATAAGTGTCCTCAGCCTCCACAGCTGAGTCAGTCAGTGCGAAGGGCTCCCGGGTTCCCTGTGCTGAGGAAGGAGAGGTGCAAGACCCAAGCTTCTTGGGATTTTACAACCTACGGGGTGAAGCCACTGCCCAGATGAGACAGGGACCTTCGGCTAGTGTTGGTTTCTTACTAGGCAGCAAGCGAGCCAAACAAGCAGGAGAAAGGCAGCTGCTTCTAGGGAATCAGCAGGCTATGGAGACAGCCAGCGCCTTCTAGAAATGGAGCTGCTCTCAGGGTTAACAGGTTTTTTTCTTCAGAAGCCCAGGATGCCAAGGTGAACGCACAAGACGGGAACAGCCCAGTGGAGGCTCCTTGGCAGCTCATCCTGCTGAGGACTCCGAGCATCGGAGGTGAGAGAGGGGAAGGGGTTCTGCTGCCGTGTGGAACACATGGCTTCCAGGGGGGAGCAGCACCCCAAACTTCCTGTGCTCCGTGGCCTCCCGGCAGGCGCCTCTGCTTCCTGGGGGACCAGGTGGGCCTGGCTGGGTGGACTAGAGGCAGAGACTTTGTTGGGTGCATAGAGGCTTGGCAAGGCCTTACCTGAGTCGAGTTTTCAGAAACGGAAGGAGAGCGTTGCACGCATAGTAGGCTTCATGCACTCAGGCCCGTGTCACGAAAACCACTCTGGAGCCTTGAGTGCCTGGCACAGTTCACTCAGAAAGTTAAGCAAAGAGAAGACTCGCAAAAAGACCAGACTATCAAAAAGAGAAGCCCCTCTGCAATCACAGGCCTGGGCTTCAGGCCACTGGGAAGCAGGAAAACAGGACCAATGCTGGAGGAACCTGGAGGTTTATTCCCAACGTCCCCTTCCCCTTCGTGTCACCTGGAGAATGTTGGGTAGCGTCGTCTTGTACGTCCAAAGTTTTTGAGGCCACAGGGGAGTCTCATGGCTATAGAGTGATTGGGGCTGCATGTCACCTGTCTGTCACCTGGAACGCTGCCCTCCTGGAGCCCAGGGCCCTGGCAGGCCAGTCCCTGAGGGCAGGCAGTCCCATCGGGGTCGGGAGCTAGGACAGCTCGAAGCCCGTGTTCATGCTGATGGCGTAGCGCAGCTTCTCCCGGAGGACGCTTTTCTTGCTGTAGTTGGGCAACTTGAGCAGGTTGAAGCAGGTGGAGGAGGTGGGCAGACGGCCGCCTGGCTCCCGCTTGCGGATGGTGAAGAAGCCTCGGAGAACGCTGCCCAGGGTGTCCCCCGTGTCCTGCGAGCACAGACCACGGCCTTGGGTTGGGAGGTGCCCGGCTCGGGAGACGGCAGGGACCAGAACAGGTGGCCTGGGAGAGGACCTGGCAGTCCCTGGGCGCTGGGCGAGTGTGGCACGTGGCCCTGGCATGGCTGGGCCTGGGAGTGCGGGCACCGCTGAGGCTGGCCCTCAAATGGAGGACAAGTGGCCTCGAGAGCTGAGTACACAGAAGCGACCCCCACTCCTTGAGCCCTGCACGGGAATCCTGTAAGCGCTCGGAAATGGGGCCTTCTGTCAGCTGCCAATTACGGCTGGCTAACTACTTTTCAGAGCCAGGATACTGTAAAAATACTTTGGGTACCAAAGCATTTCTGGGCGCAGCCTAACATTGATTTCCTCTGACTTCCAGCCACTGCTGTGGCTCGTGGCAGACTGTAACTTGGGGCAGCCTTCCTTAAACAAGGGGGCTAGTGTCAGACAAGGGGGGTTCGGAGCCCAGACTGAAGCATCCTGAAAGGCACAGACACTCAGAGGCCACTGGGGTATTTTCAGGGGGCGGGGGAGACGCTTTTAACAGCAGCCCTAATTGAGCAGCCCCTCCACCACCACGGAGCTCAGGAACAGCCCCTACACATTCATTCTGCCTTTGCAGAGGAGGAAATGAAGCGGCCTTCCCAGATGTGCAGCCAGCAGTGGAGGAGCTGCCATGGCAGCCTGTGCCCGTCCAGGCCTAGGCCCGTCCCCACCGCTCTCCCACACGACCTCTCAGACTTGGAGCCGTGGCCAGTCCAGCAGCTACTAAAAAGTGCCCCCAGCTGCTGTTGTCTGAGGGGGTAAAGAGGAAGGGACTGGGAAAGCTGAGGCCCAGAGCAGCCCCGGTCCGTCCACGGGCGCCCTCTGCAAGGCCAGCCTGCTCTCCAGCCCGGGACTGAGGCCCCTGCCCAGCTGCCTGCCCTGCGGTGGGCTCAGCAGGCAACAGGGGGCAGCCGACTCCCCCACCAGTGGTACCTGATCATCCGACACTTCGACACAGCGGATGGAGAAAGGCGGCTTGAGGTAGGCGAATCCCAGGAGCGGGGGCCTGGAGCAGCTGGTCACAAACTGCAACACAAGGCGGGGTCAGGGGACAGCGTGGGGCTTGCGGCCCCTCAGAAACGCGCCCCTACACTCAGCTGTGCTCTTCTGCCTTCTCCAGTCACTGTGTCATTAACTGCTGTTCAGTCAGCAGCACAGGTGAGAGGGCGCATTCGGCCCAAGAACTGGGACACATCGCCCATCTCTCCTAAGGGTGCTGCTCTCTGGGGCTCAAACACATGAAATCCACACCAGCGGACATGACTGGCGGACACTGCGTAGCTGAAGAGTTCAGGGACAACCACACTCCCCACCAGGGGCCGGAACTCCCGCAGGACTGGCCTGCAGACAGCGGAATCACTACGGACTGATAGCCTTCCTTAGAGAGACTGTGCAACGAGGGCACCGGAGAGGTCTGGGAGAAGCTCCGTGTGGCACAGAAGAGAGGGCTGTGCCAAGGGCTGAGGGTCCTGGAGCCGGGCTGCAGGAAGCCACGGTGAGGATCACATGACAAGTGCCCGCGCCCGCTTTGCACCTGGCTTCCTGCTCGGCTTCTCAGCCATGCGGGCAGCATGCGCAGGTGCACTCACCTGAGCCCCCGGCCTGCTGGTTTGCAGAGCAGGCTGAGCCCGGCCCCTGGGGGCCCTTCTGTGACAGGCTAACCTGCTCTCAGCACATGGACAGAAATCAGGCCTCGGAGACAGAGGCGGAGGGGCAGAGCAGGCACTGGGCACGCCACAGAGGGCTTAAGGGCAGCCAGCCACACTCTCCTGCTACTCTCGGAATTCCTTGCATCTTCCAGATGGCAGCCCCTGTCACTCCCCAAATGTGCTGCTAGCTCGTGCCTGGGCAGAGACACCGAACTAACATGGAAATCCAAACAATAACTCGCATAGGGACGTCCTAAGAAACCGTTCACTTCCTTTAGTTCAACATTGGCCCAAACTGCTCTCCCTTCTCTAGGGGATATAGGTACCCACTACTTACAACACCAAGCTTGCTTCAAAATTCTGTGGCAAGTTGCATGTTTGGGTCTTTAAAATACACACTGCCGTTTAAACAATGTTATAAAATGGTTGTGAGAGTCCTGAGACCATCCAAAGACATTTTATATCCAAAGTCATGCTTCAAAAACAGTTTTCACAGAAAGTATTGATGAAATATATTACTACCCTAATGTATTTTCTTTCCCACCATAAAAACTGTCACAGCACTTCCGATTTAGAAACTGCTGAGTTTCCACACTGTGCCGAGTGCTCCGCGAACCCAAGCTCATCTCATCACTGCACAGTGCTGCGTGACGTGACCCGTTTGAAGGGTAAGGAGACAGACCCCGAAGCATCTGTGCACGTCCCCATCAGCCTGCTCAGACCACTGCCCACTGCAAGCTGGGGCTGGTACGAGGAGGGAAGGGGCTCGCACCGTCCTGGGGCAGGAGGAACGGAGGGCACGGGAAGCCCCCAGATGCTCTGCTATCCTTACACGTACAGAAAGCACAGTCACACCCACTCCTGTACAACAGGTCTGTGGCTTCCACCCGGCTTTGGGGCCTGTCTGCAGCCACAGCTACAGGAAAGGGCAGGCCCATGGCAGGAACTGCAGGTTTGGTGACAGGCTCTCCAAAGGCACGCGCGTGTACACATACACGTGTACACACACACACACACACACACACACTGCATGGGGCCAGGCCTGCATGCTTAGGAGACACTGGCTTTCCTCTCTTCCTAGGAGAGGCAGGGGTGAGCAGTTGGTTTTACAGGTCACCAGAGACTGTTCTGCTTACAAAGACACTGCTAGAAAACCTGAACTGCCTTTCTGAAGAACCAACAACGTGAATTATGTCCACCTGCCCACCCCGAGTCCCCCGAGACCTGCAGAGACGGCCAGTGCGTGTCTGCATCTGTGGGCTGCAGCGAGGGCTTCCTCCAGGGGAACGGACCCTCCTCAGAACGGCAAACCAAGGAAAAAGAAAACCAAGCCCGCTGCCATTTCAACTGGTGGCGATAATGTCCCTGCTGCCTCAACAACTGAGGTCACATGAGACCATTCTAGAAACCCCAGTGTCCAAAGGAAAGTATTTCTAGGCACTTAAATTTACCCCCAGAATAAGGCAAAACGTTCATGATGAAGTATCAAATAGAAGAGCAGGTGACAAAGCAATATTCCATTTTTATAAAAACATACACATGCTATTTAACACACAGACGTGTGTGTCATCCAGGCTCCTGTAAAACACTCTGCCGATGTCAGTAAGAAAAAAACAACACAGCGGCATTGGGGGAACATTTTGAACATTACAATTTTAAAGACACCAGTAGTAGCGGACCTGGTTACTGTCAGCCACTCTGTTTGCAAAAACATACATGAATATCCGCCTACTTGATGGTGTGCATTTTATTGGGACATTTTGTGTGTGTGTTACTGCACATTCACACTGCTGAGAAAGAGTACACAGAGGCTGTCCGTGGTGAGTAGGAATGGAGGGTGTGTACATCCCACACTGTAGGAGCAGAGAGTGTTTTCAAGTTTGCCTATCTATATTTTCTTAATAAACACCCTCACTTAGGTAACGAAAGGAAAGTTAAAAAACAAGATGTCAGCAAGGCCAGCACCGGCGAAGGGCAGACGGCGTGCCGAGCGCAATAAGCACGCCTGCCCACCCGCACGGGCCTGTCCTTGCAGAGGGTACGCAGCAGGCTCACGGGCTTATCAGACGCAGCCCTGTCTCATCTCGAGCCCCTTGGGTCACTGCTTGACCTACCAGCTAGCCCTGCCTATGGGACAGGATATGCTGACGACAGGAGGTCCTCTTGATAACTGTATTGGTTTCCAGTGTCAGCTGTTACATCTAGGTTTATGAGAACATCTACGTACACGAGAAGGCAGGCATAGGTAACATAGGAAATACCTTCAGAAACATTGCTCTCTCGTCGGGCGTGAAGTCGGAGGCCAGAATGTCCCAGAGCCAGGTAATTACCCTGTGACTTCCATGAAAACCACCGTAGTACACTGTGTGCTTCCTGAAAACAATGCAGACAACAGGCTCAGCCACACATTCTGCTGGGCGCCTACAGACACTGACAGGCAAGGAGGTTAGACAAGTGGCACTGACGACTGACTACTCTTTAAGCCACAAGCGCATGCCTTCCCAAGCACATGTCCTCGAAGCGAAATGGGCAGAGAGGTCAAGAGCTGGCCCTGCAGCCCCAGGCAGAAGCCAAAAGGAGACCCTGCAATACTATTTCCTGCGCCTTCAGAGAGCCCTGCAGTCCTCAAGATGTGCTTCCACTTCTCAGTCTCTAGGCAGACAAGGGGCTGAGCTTTTATTCCAAAGCCACTCCCCCAGTGATTAGGGTGGGCTCCTGAAACAACTCTCCAAAAGGGACCCAACAAGGCAGCAGCGCGCTTTCTTGGAGGCCTAAGAATTTCACCCTCTCCCCGTCACTTGCTCCTTACTTTAAATCTTCCAGATCAATCTCAGCATTGTCACCAGAAATGAGACGCTGTAGCTCAGGGGTTGAGAACATCCGGATCCAGTCGGGCTTGATAATGGAACGGAACCCGCTAATGAGGGCAGCTGTCTGGTTTTTTATCTGAGTGTGCATTCGAAAATGTGCCATCAGATGGATGTAGCTAATTCTGTTGCCAACAAAAGAAAACGATGGAAATTAACAGGGCAGGGCAGGCTGTTCCCAATGGACTGAGAGATGAGTCCAGTCATTTCTGAACCATTTTAACAAAAACAGAAATAGTACCAGAACACTTCACCAGAACAACGGAGATGACGCCGATGACAGCTCTCCTGATGGTACACTGTGTGCCACTGTGGGTGCGTTAAACAAGGGCAGTACCTCATTCACTCCTCCCAAACACAAAAAGATAAACATCAACCAGTGGGTAATACACATCAGGATGACACCCACTGTGTCAAGAAGCAAAGTGACATTCTCCAGGTAAGGAGAGGGCCCTTCTTGGTACAAAGGGTACTTTTTGGACTTGAATTTAATTTCTTCCGTCTGGAATATACCAATTAAGATATAATTCAGTCCTCCAATAAGCTTTAAGGCATAGAGTAACTGTTTCATGTTGAAACTTCGATCAAAACCTTGCTCACCTGGACTGAGAGTCTAGGCCACGAAAAGGCAAGCCTGCAGACAGTTTTAACCAAACGCAGTCGGCTTATGTTTAGGTTCAACTGGGCAGTCAGCGCACTACCAACAGTTCCGGGTAGACCTTCCAGGTCTGTTTCTATGAATACAGTGATCGCATCTATAACTGTGGGATCTGAACAAGTGAAATACGTTCCGAGAGGCTTGCTAGCATCGCTGGTTTCTTAGCAAACCATTTATTCAGAGGTGAAAAAACTTGAGCTCAGCCCAGACACAACAGTTAAAATTCCCAATTAGTACAGTCCAAATACACCTGTTTAGCCCCACAACGCTCAGATCTGAGTCACTGACCTTGAACAGATCCCTATTTTTAAAAATTATCCAGCAGTGAACTTGCACATGAATACACTTAAATATGCCTTTATCTATTATTGTTACTCCTTTCCTATACTCTTTGAAACAAGTTACTAATACTGTTCCATTTTGCTGAGAGAGAGGGAGTGGGAGATCAAATATTACTCCTAAGGAGGGGGAAACTGGCACTGCTAGGCCTTGGAAGGCAGTTTGTAGAACCGAATACCCCTGCCCTTCTACTGAAGTTTTACGCTAAGAGCATGTATGAGTTTGTGAAATACTTTCCACATAGGTGGTTTCCAGGCAGGGCAGGAATCACAGTCCTGACACACGCTGCACTGAGCCACAGCCCCTGGAGGTTGTACACACAGCTCCTACCATCAACCCTATGCCATCAGCCTGGGAAAAACGCCCCCCCACCGGAGGGTGGCAAGCAGGATGTGACATGTGACATATCCGATGATGGTGACGATCACTGCTCTTATGTATTAAGGCCCAGCTTTGAGCCAGACATGCTGGAATGTATTTTACATGTGTTATCTCATGTGAAGTCCTCTGAAGGGGTGGAGACACGGCGGGAGGTGAGGCAGGAACAGGATCCACCCAGGTTCTCTGATGCCCCCGGGCAGTTACTCCCACCCTGTGTTCTGTTCTTTCTCAGTTGTCAAACTAACACCCCGTGGCCAAGAGTCAAACGGGTGTATTTCAATCACACTGAGCAGCAGGTCTGGTCTTCCGTCTGGATAAAAGCTCCCAAGCATGCTCACCGACTGAACCACCCGTGCTCGGTGCTCCGGAACACTGGGCTGGAACACGCAACTGATCCGAGAGACTCACCAGGTGGGACTGACCTCTCCCTTGTCACTGAAGAGTGACATTCAGATTAACAGTTCAGATGCACAGCTGAGCCTGGCGGCAGGAGAGGACTGACTGACAAAAGGGTCAATATCTACTCTTTATGCTAGGTTTTCCTGTTAGGTGAGAACAGCACTGGGTGGAGACAGTGCATTCAGGGGTTTTGCTTCTAGGGAGCCAAGTTTGACATTTATGATAGATTCCTAAAAGCCTGTTATCTGTGACAATAGATGCTGGGCCTCAAAATCTCCCGTCTGAGGAACTGTCTGCTGCATTTGAATTCATTACTGTGTGTTCTCAAGAACAGTGTTTTATCCAACTGCCACATGCTATCATTCCCAAATGATCTGCCCCTCCAACGTGTCTTTCCGCCTCTGTGCCCTCTGGCTTCAGGACTGCATGCCTGGATGGCTCAGAATCCATCTGTCTGAATCTGGAGCCGTCATTAAATTCCTAGGAACGCCACGGCTTGGGTGCCTCTGACCTTAGAAGTGCTACTGCAAAAAATAAATTGTCAATTCTTATTTTGCAAATCGAATTTAATACGATTTTAGCCTATGAACTGTAACCAGTAAATTCCATTATGATATTTATGGCCTCTTTCTACTTCAATCTATCTTAATAAATTCTCAAAGTAAGCCCGGAGAGCCAGAATGAAGTCTTTTCAAGTGGTGACCTTAAAAATCGAATTGCTATACTCACTTATTTTCATTTGTAACAGGAATGGTCTTCCCTCCAGGAATCAGTTCATGGCAAACAAGCTGGGGGAGAAGATGGGGAGCAATTACTCGAGAGGATGCTAGTGGGGGAATAAAGCTTCCTGGAGATGAAAGGGCCCGATGCCAACGTCCATGATAATGACAATTCAGATGAGACATGTTTGGAAACAATGCTTTTCACAAAAAGCAGATGCTGCATGATCGATATAAAAGGTTTCTTCTCATCTGATCCTTGTTCAGACATTTGTATTAAGGCTTCAGGATGTGGTGGAGGGGAACGTGTTAACATTTAAGGACACAATAGGATGTTTACAAGCATCCCCTGGAATACTATGCAGCTCTTTAAAAAATATATGATGCAAATTTGTATCATGGACACCTCAAACCTATGTAATTTTACTAACAATTGTCACCCCAATAACTTCAATGAAAAAAGAAAATTTACATTATTGAAAAGCAGGGGGAAAAGCATGCATGGTACGGTATCATTTCTACAAAAAAGAAAAAAAAAATTACACGCGTGCCCAGGGAGAAAAATCTTGAAGGACACAGGCCCCCGTTAACAGTGGCACTCTCGTCACCAGCGCTAGAGGTGGTTTTCATTTTCATGCTCTTTGTATGGCTAAATATTTGGTTAGGAGTGTGCATTATTTTTATAGTCGGGAGAGAAAATTAAGAATGTCAGGAGGAAGATTCAAAATCTGATTAAAGATTTATTTGAAAACTATAGAATCAACTGCTTTCCTCAACTTCAAGAACTTCACTGTACACCTGAAACTTATATAAAGTAATACTGAATGTCAACTAGAACTGAAAAAATATAATAATGAAAAAAAAAAGAACTTCTGTGGGTCACCTAAAATTCAAAGAATGCGTAATTTTAATAGAAATTCTGTTAACGTAACTCTAGAGCTGTAGAAAGTTTGAAAAACAGTGACCTCTAGTCCCACTGCTGTCTGCATCTTGGGGCGTGCCAGAGACCTGAAAGCTTGAAGGGCCCTTGGGAATCACCCGGCCTGATGTTTCCCATAAAGGGCTCCAGGGAAACACTTGTCTGTGAGCCGTTACGTAGAAAATCGTTCTGTGAGGTGGCATTCTCCTTCTCTGAAAGCGGAGGTCTGTGATCAAATGAGTTGGGAAAAGTTGAGGTGAACATAAGCCAGGTTGCTTTCTTACAGGCTTCTCGAAGCCCTTACATGCCAGACTAGGTCTTCAAAGAGAGGGCAGGACATGCAGACGTTTACAGAGCGGCCGGTGACATGGGCCCAGCAAGGACTCATGTTTGGTCAATGGGATTTTTTTGAGATAAAGAAAAGTGTGGCCTGGGGAGACCGTGTGACCTCTCTGCGGCGACACAGGCAGGGCTCCAAGAAGCCCATCTGCAATACTAAGCTCATGGCATGGTTTCTGCATAGCAGCCCTCAGACGACGTGCAGAGAGAGGCTTGTGTAGGTAGGGATGAAACTGGAAGGGACTGAGGGCAGTTCTGAGAAAAGCCGAAAGGAAAAACGTGGGGAGCAAACACCCCTGTGGCCACGATTCCAAGAGTCTTTTCTTTCTGCTCTGCTCTTTATAACGAGTGGGAACCAGGACAAGATTCTGTTAGAGGCACTTCGTCTCAGTGGCTTCTTCCTTCTCTCTAAGTTACAATCCTCCATGTGGGACTGACAGCTAATCCTCACCATAGTAACGAAAAGCAACATTCCAGCAGGAATGACCCAGAATGCCACCTTGGCAAAGTGAGGGGAGAGAAAGCAAAGGCCATGTCAACCGGGAATGGAAGAGGGAACGCCCTGCCCTCACTCCTGCCTGGCAAGGTGGGAGAATGAAGATGGGCGAGGGGGACGGAGGAAGAGAGGCCAGCCGGCCAGCCAGCCAGGTCCTCCAGGTTTGTGGACGTCCTGGGTGAAGCAGCAAGAGCAGGGCAGGCCTCAGGAAGCCCACGGAGGGAGAGGAAGGAGAGCTCGGCCACAGAGGCTGACTTACCTGACCCATGACGTCCTCATCGTATGACAGCGTCAGGCCCAGGTCAGCGATATCCCCATCATAACGCTAGTACAACAGAGAAGGGGAAAGTGTGGGGACCCAGGAGGGCCATCTCCTTGAAGACTTTCACACTCCTGTCCCACGAGGCCTGCTTGGGGAGTAATGGCTGTAGCTGCCGTGCAGCTTGACGCACAGAAAAAGGCCCCTCATCACCTCGAGGAAGGAGGAGGGAGCATCAGGCCTGAGCGGCAGTGCCCCGAGCAAGCCACGCGAGAGCCTCTTTCCACAGCAGGACCTCTTGTTCCACCACACACCCCGCTGGGCTTCCCTCCTCTCTGACCTCACACCAGCGCTCAGCACAGCCCTCCCGCCTTTCCCCACTGACCTTAATGGAAGTGAGGTTTTTATAGAACTCGGAGTCCAGCGACGGCAGTTCATCCACAGAGCTGTAGAAGACGCTGTGGTGGTGCCCGAGCAGCTGGCTCAGGAAGAAGGATGCGAAGGGCACGTCCACCACAATTCCCTGGGCGAGGGGACAGACAGAAGCTTGCCACCCGTCCAGCCAGGATCCCGGGTCAGTGACCGCCATCAGGGGCCGCTCAGGCTGCCCGCCCCACCCCCAAGGGTGCCAAGGCCATTTCCAGGCACTTCCTAAAGTTTCAACCTGGAGAACACCACCTCCCCCGCACTTAACAATAGAGTGTCTCCTGGGGACATTACAGCACAGCGGTTAAGGGCATAGGCTTTGGAGCTGCACCGCTCAGGGATCAAATCCACGGGGCCTCAGCTTTCCCATCTGTAAATGGGGAACAGCACAGCCTGTCAGTTGTATATAAAGGAGCACGGTGTGGAGTAGCACGGCGGACAGGCTCTCACCAAGAGGCAGGATGGGGGAAACTTCCTGGAGGACAAAACATCTAAACTAGACCTAAGGAGCAAAGGCCTTCAGTGCGAGACCCACAGGCAAGCTCCAGGGACAACACATCAGTGTGAGAGGGAAGGGAGGCGAGCAGCGAGGCCAGAGAGGCAGGCAGGGCCAGGTCAGGAAGGGCCGCAGAAGCCTCCAGGAGTCTGGATTCTACCGTGAGGGCAGCAGGGAGCGCTGGGAAGGCTCTGAGCAGGGCAGTGTCACATCGGTACTGTATGTGGGGAATGAACCAGAGGAGGAAGGCAGGAGGCAGAGGTACCGCACAGGCAGGAAGCCACCGCCTAACACCAGGGAGAACTGCCGGCAGACTGGCCTAGGGCAGCGGCTGAAGGACGGACAGCGGTGTGTGGACTGGAGAAATTTAGAGGGGGTGCTGAATCACACTCAGCAAGGGCCTGTCACAGAGGATCAGGGGGCAGGGGGTTACACGAGTGCACGAGTGCTGCTCCTCATACGGGGCCCACTACGTCCTAACTTCTTCCATCCATACTATTATTGTTGGGGACGGAGGAGACAGATGGGGCCCAGGAAACGGGAGGGCATTCACAAAAGCCAGGAGGTCATGCTTTCCAGCGGACCCAGACACCTCTGGGTCTCATCACAGCTACGTGCTTAAAGGAAAAACACAGCACATGCCTAGGTAGGTCCTCATGAGATTTTTTTTAAATGGGAATCAATTGAGAAGTCTCCATTTTGCAGATGTGAAAATAAGCACAGAAAATGAGCCCAGGCTACGCAGCCGGTCCCGAGCAGGAGGACCGAAGGGTGTCTGGGCAGGGACTCAGACAGGGCCCCTGACGACTGCGGCCAGGGACTGAGGCCGTGGACAGAGGCGGCCCCCAGAGAGAATGATGGATCACGTGGAGTCAGAGGATGTCGGCCCCACATGGCCTCCTTCCCTCAACTTGCCCCAGCTCTGGCTCTTCCCCTTTGGAAGGCCTCCTGGCTCCTCTCAGGTCTGTGATGGCCTGTGAGATGAGAGGGGCTCAGGGGCTTCATTCTCTGCCTGGCTACCTGGGCCCGAGGGAGCTCCTGCTGCAGCTTTCCTTCCTTCCCGAGGAGCAGGACTTTCAGGGTACGGGGGGGAGGGGCAAGTGCCACCAGGAGGGCGTTCTGCCAGCTCAGCCCAGTGGAGAGGGACTGGAGCTACGTGGGCCTCACCGGAGCCTGCAGAAGTCCACCTGGCCCTGACCCCACAGAGACTGAGAAGGAGAAATTCAGACACCTTTCTTCTTAACGACAGTGAGGATGGACTCCACTTCCCCCATGAGCAGGTCCAGGCACCATTGGAGGTGTTCCCCCTATATTACCTCATTACCATCTGCAGTAACCAAATAACGTATTATCCCCACTTTACTGATGAGAACCTAAAGAGGGGACCTAAAGAAGGAAAGCGACTTCCACGCACAGTCACATAGCTAGCCAGGGAAGACCAGTCTGGGTCAGTTGCTCTGGGCTATGTCCTACCTTCATGTTCTAGTCTGCAGCCATCTATCTCCCAGGCACCTCTGGCTCACTTCCAGGCACTCAAACAAAGGATTTTAAAACAACTGCAACTACTACCAAACCCCTCAGAATGCCACCCTCATACTACCTGGACTCTACTTGGAGATCTGGCTCTGGCACATCACCCCTCACCCCTCAGGAAAGCAGAAGGCTGGCCTGGGTCAAATTTGGATTCTACCACTGAACTAGCAATGGGACTCCGGGTCCCATCGCGACTTCTGGAAGCCTCAGTTCTCGTATCCTGACGTCCACAGGACAGCAGCAGCACCCCAGGACGACTGAGAGGATTAAATGAGACAGCACATGGGTAGCACCACGTGTTTTGTATGGTAATCTTGCTTCCTGTCCGTCTTTCCGTGACTTTATCCTAGTGACAGGTAGTTTACATGGCTGGGCCTGATCACACACATGCATACGAAGCCCAGCGGTATTTCTCCCATCTTATTTTCCATGCCAGTTCAAGGCTCTGGAACTCGCCTACCTCATATACAGCTTTCCCCAGCATCTTGCCCACAAACTCGAAGAGCTGCAGGTAATTCTCATGAATGTAAGAGGTGGGCGAAGGGTAGAGCCTCTCATCCCCACTGGTTGTCTGCAAGGCAGAAAGACGGAGAGAGGCGGAGGTTAAAAGCCCTGTAATGAGCAAGCCCAGTGCGTCACGTTTCATTTGTCACCCCGAATCTGGCTACTGTCAAGCCGGCTCGCGCCCCCTTAAATACCTTGAAGAGGTTGAGTGCTGGGTCAAACACCCTCTTGATGATCTCTTCCAAGAACTCCTTGAAAACACCGTCCTGATCAATTCCTGCCTCGTCCACCCCGAGGTCATTGACGAACTTCACGCGGATCACGCCTTTCATGGCATGCTGGGAAAGCTGCCGCAGCTGCTCGTAGCCGTCCTGCCAAGGGCAGAGTTACAGCCCATTAGGAACCCAAGGCCTTCTGCGTAACTCAGGGCTCCCCTCAAGGCCCCTTCTCCCGTGAGCAGCCTTCCCAGTGTAAGAAACGTGCAAGTCAGGATGCATGGGTGCATGAGAAGAGTCGTTCTCACCCGCTTCAAACGATAGCCTGTTAAAAGGGAAATTCCTTTCGGGGGATGTGACTTTCCCGCTGTGTGGCAAGGGGGGGGCTTCCCTCAAGAGGATGCAGGGCAGCGAGACAGGCAATTAGACAAGATGGGTCAGACAAGCTCTTGGCCATCAGACAAAGGACAGAAGAAACTGAGACAAGATCGCACCTCTATTTTAATGCTAAGTGTATCTTTTAGCTTACGGTAAAAATCAATCAATCAATCAATCAATCTTAGAGAGCTAGAAAATGAAAAATAAAAATACCCTCCACCCTCAATTCGTGGTATCTTCCCCCAGAACCTGAAAGGCCTTGTGAGTCATGCTGAGGAGTTTAAATTATATCCTGCAGGCAATGGGGAGCCACAGAAGAGTTTAGGCAAGGAGCAACATGGCTGGCTTTCTGCTGGCAGCAGAGCAGACGGATGGCAGGGGATGGAGCAGAAAGCAGGGAGACGGGGCGCAGGAGTGATGCTGGGCCTGGACGAGGGCAGGAGCAGACAGGAGAAGCCTCAGCGTGCTTCTGGCTCACATTCAGCTCCCTTAAGACACGCAGCTGGTCAGCACGTCTCCCCTACCCAGAGCTCTCGGACACAACTTCTGAGTTCCCTGCTAATCGTCCTCCGTAGTTTGCCTCTTGATTCTAACCTGGTGAGGTCTTCCTGGCTCCCGATTCTGTCTGTCATCTAACATATTTCTGGCATGTGGACACTGCTAAGCAAGCTGCTAAGGTTTTTATTTCAGTGACTGTAAAACAGTGCTGAATAGGACAGGACCCAGGCAGGAGGCCTTTGGGCTGCCATGAGGCCCATTCGGCAGGGTGAAACCTACGTCTTTAGATACTGTCACATAACATCCTGCTGAAGCCACCTCCCATTTCCCCCACTCAGTCACAACTGCGGTGCTCTCAGACGTTTTGCTGACAGACACCATCTCCGTGGCATCCACCCATTTGCTGCTCTGGCCCCTTGTCACAGAGCAAATGAGGCCAGTCTGTTTTGGGGAATGCTTGCTGCTCTGCTGTCAATCACATTTCCCTTGTGATCCAAAGGACTGTCTATGGTGGTTCCCAATCTTATTCAGGGTTAGGCTCTAGAGTTAGAGAGCACGGAAAAAACGACCTGTGCAGTCCCGTTAGTCAGCTGAAGGAACAGGAACACAATTGTGAGAGCACAATCCTGAAAAGTGCTTTTATGCACATGAAGTTTGAGAATCCTTTCGTTGAAAACAAGGGAGAAACAGGAAGTCACCATGCAGCTGCTGTAGCATTTAAACCATTCTGCCTAAATTTAAGATAATTATCTTGGCACTGACCCTGGGGCCGGTGGAGAATACAAACGGGTTCCCGCTTGCCTGCAGGATTTCCTCCATGCTGCTTTAACATGAGGCCTCCTTAACCGTAACCCATCAGCAAGGTGTTTGGGTTTCGCACATTCAGTGAGAAGGTGTATGTGAAAGCACTTAGCACACAGCAGGCGCCCAGGAAAGTGTGCTGGACTCAAACCTCAATTTGGCTTCATCAGCCCCACATCAGCCTCTTCCTTGAAAAGTTGTAGAGAGAAATTGCCGCCTGCCTCCTCTGGTGTATTTCCTGTCGTGCTTTCCCCCCACCCCCCACGGCACTCTGGACACTGGTGTCGTTACCAGAGGATTAGCTCTGTGCCCCTTACGAGGGTGAGCGGGAGGAGGGCACGCCTCTTCTCTACTGCATTGCAACGAGCAGACGCAGAACGCTGACCCAGGGACAGGAGAGCTGGCTTTGTTTTCCAATGACTTCAAGACCGGATATCCGAGTGACCTGACTGAGGAGCTGACTTTCTTTGGCCTCAGGTCTGTCACGGACAGGGTGAGGGGCAAGAGTTGGGCAAGGGTGCGTGTAAGGTTCCTTCCAGTCCTGAAATGCCTGAGTTCCAGCCCCAGGTCACACCCTGTGAGGGCAAGTCCTCCTGCAGGATGAACACCCGGTCACCTGATACAGAAGCACTGCCTTCAATACACGCTATTAAAAAGGAAACAGAAAAAAAAGCCTTGGATATCTAAGTCTAATATCAACTTTTTGATGCCCCCTTGTGTCCAAATCAAGCAAAGGCCACTGGACTCAGGTTTTAATCAAACCACCAGATCATAACAACACTATGGTAATGGAATAAATGACCCTCTCCCCCGAATTCAATAGGGACACCAGTGATCAATTTCACAATGAGATATTTCTAGTGGGACGTAAAGAGGAAAACAGACTTTGCCTAAAACTTAAGACAGACATCCCTCCTTTGATGTCCCTGAGCGACGTGTTTAAAAAACAGCTGGCTCGGGCAGCCAGGATGCCACGTGACTTTCCCATAAGCAACGACACTTGAGGAAGGAGTCGGTCGGGGACTCTATCCCTTTCAGGAGACAGCAGAGTCCCTGCCACCCCACTTCCTGTGGGTGCTGGTCACATGGAGGGGGAAGATGGGTGGTGGGACGGAGGAATTTAAGAGACGAGAGGTGCAGCCAGGAAAGTGCTGGAGAAGGGAGTATGGACAACACGACGGGGCTTTTTCCGCTTCGAGTCAAAGTGAAGGTCGCCAACTGGTGGCCCATAGGTTGAATTCGGTGGGAAGACAGGAGTTATCTGACCTTCCAGGTACTTTACAAAATATCATTAGTTCCCAACATCAAAAGATCTGGGGAATTCCCACAAAACCCTGAATTTTGGCCTTCTCTTAAAAAACGAGACTCCTGGAGCACAAACCTCCGCTGAATGTTTTGGGGGAGCACGTGTTCTCCACCTGCCCACTCTCTACTGCTCCCCGACACGAAAGCTGGATGTCAATTGTCATTTATCAATCCACTTGTGGGGCTGTTTCTCTTAAGGAGATCACCTAGACCGAGGGCTGTGTTTGCAAAGCAGAGGAGAGCAGTGCAAGTGAGGGATATTTCTATTTGTTCAGTGTGTACACAAGGTGCCCCCGCGCTGCAACCCTCTCAGCCAGCTTTCCTCACTCCCATGCCCTGCAGGGTCCCTGTGGGCACTTACGAGGCTTCTCCCTGCTTTTACCAATGTCAAAAATATCATCGTCTACCGCATGCTGCCTTTCCCAGCAGACCTCAGCATCCGTCACCAGCGGTCAGGGAAACTAAACAAGGGCTCCAGGAAGGAGTGTGAATGCCGCCAGGGAGACATGTCAGCACGCAGGGAGGAAACGCTGCAGCCACTGCCGTCTGCTGGTGGCTGGCTCTGTGGCCATGGCCTGTCCTGGGATGCCACCACTGCCTTACGTGGCACGACCTACTAGGGAGGAACTGTGGCTGGGGTGTGATAACAGGTCTGACGAGCAAGCGCGGGCAAATCAACCAGGCCACGGCTCTCCTGGGAAAGGGTCCTTGGGGCTCAGTCACCAATCCCACCGCTGGCAGGACCCGCACACGCAGGCGGGCTGTGCACGGCACAGCCCTGGAGGGGAGGGGGGCGGCACGCACAATCGCAGGTACAGACATTTACGATGACAGTGTCCAGCAGACAGTAGTCAGGGTCTTATTCCCACAAAATCAATATATTCCGACATGGAGGCAAAGTGTTCTGAGGAGAGGCACTTATTTCTAACTCACATGAAGTCGCCACACGGTGGTGGTAACCCGGGACACTGGCTTTGTTTGGCTAAGGTGGGCAGCTTCCTTTTTATCTCCTAAGCTGCTGACTACAAAGAACTTCCAGCCGGGACAAATGCCTTTCCCAGTAGGGCTCAGTGACACCTACATTCCAGCCTCCACATTCACAGCTGGGCATCTGGGCAAAGTGCCTGCCTGGACAAATGGAGTTTGCACAGACATGAGATGTCTGCACGTGGCACTTCCTGTCCTCATTTCAAAGAGGCACGAAGTGTTTGATGCTCTAGCCCAGGGGCCCTTGTGGAGAAAAGGAATACTGCACCGCAGGTCTGAGGCACTGAGGACACATTTAATCACGCAGCTCTCAGAGCAGGAAACCAGACAAGTGGCAGCTGTCCTGCTCCCACAGCCTTGATTTCAGTGCCATTAGATCAAGGAGTGACAAGAAGAGTTCAGAGGCAACAGGTCATCCACTAAA
The DNA here is from genome assembly GCF_036562045.2 of Rhinolophus sinicus. Taxonomy (NCBI): domain Eukaryota; kingdom Metazoa; phylum Chordata; class Mammalia; order Chiroptera; family Rhinolophidae; genus Rhinolophus; species Rhinolophus sinicus. The sequence goes on along the minus strand of NC_133765.1, from coordinate 25,660,333 downwards.
AAACCCACATTTCCCAGAGAACACTTCTTTGGGGTCTCTCACCTCCAGCATCCGGGAGCGGCGGATAGTAATGTGCGTGACGTGGGGGGAGGCGGAGCTGGTTTCCACGAGCCCCAGTTTCTCCTTCTCCTTGGTAACCATGTTTCGGAACAGAAGAACTCTCTGAAATGAGCAAAGGTGAGACCAAAACAGGGTCAACAACGGATGATTCCCTCAAACACACTGTATGAAAGGAACGAAATTTACGTCACATGAGCTGCAACCAGAATGGGACACTTTGATACGTGCTGCAGGTTAGAAGTGACTTGGGGGACAGTAAACAGTCCCCCAAACACTCTTGGGAATTAAAAATATAACCGAATACATGCCAAAGAATAAAGGTTCCAGAACGAGTCGTCTGGCTGCAGCTAGAGGCCAGCAAAGAACAGCCTAGGAGCAATCAGTCAATAATTCACTATAAAAACCTGGTTGCAAGACAAGTTTACAGAGGCGGCTTTTCACAGCCGTGCCTGTTTTAAAGGAAATCAATATTATAAATTTAAAAAACAGAAATATTTCTAGGGCAATTTTTTTCACTGTCAGAAATTTTTTAAATGATCCTATAGAATAAAGGTTCCTGACCTTTCATCTGCCTCCTCTGTGCCCTCAAGTACACTGTGGTCCCACTGGTAATAGTTCTCAATTACTGTTTCAAAAGAACCTCTCTCCTTTCTCAAGATTCTGATAAGCTCCTTTAGGCAAACACTGACCCTTGACCCCAAGCTGGGTTTCAGCATCACTGCTGCAATAATAGCACTCAAATAACGTCAGCTGAATGAATATATAAATCCAACCACAGCTGTTTTTCGTTTTAAAATGGGAATCCCCTCAAAAGTCAAGAGCTTTGTTAAACACAAATAAGAACAGTAATCAGAACAATAATAATAAGAATTAACTATGTACAAAGGGAAACTAGTGCATTTCATTTGATCCTCTATAGTAACTTATGAAGGAAACATGCTTATAACAGAGAAAGCAACTGCCAACAGCTTCCTAAGGAGAGATGTATTTGGTATAAGAGCTACTTTCAGCACAGCAGCTCGATGCGGCTGGTTCATGAGTCTAGAAATAGGGCTGAAGTGCTCTGCAAAGCGCTTGGGGCTCCAGGGCCGCGGGGACAGGAGAGCACAGACGGAGGAAGAGCGAGGTGTCGGGCGACATGGGAGGAGGGCACTCCCGCCTCTCCCTTCTATGGTGGGGGAACTGGAGGCGGTCAGAATAGGTATTTACCTTGTGTGGGGTCACGTAGCATGACTGTTTCCGGGGACCCCACATCGTTAGCATGACCACCTGAACAAGGGGTGTCCTTTTATGGAATGTGAAGCAGAAGATGAGCTTCACGTCCGGGTTCACTAAGTTTGGGGCAGAGAGAGCACACACAAAAGCAGAGCTGCAGAGGTGCCCATGAGAATGTGCCCATGTTTCCCCGAAAATAAGACTGGGTCTTGTATTAATTTTTGCTCCAAAAGATGCATTAGGGCGTCTTTTCAGGGGATGTCTTATTTTTTCATGTACAACAATCTACAGTTATTCAAATACAGTCATGTCATCTTCTTCTGGAACATCGTCATAACATACTAAATGCATCCGTCTGGCTGCCGATCTTAACTGGGGCTTATTTTTGGAGTAGGTCTTATTTTTGGGGAAACACGGTAGCCAAGGAAAGATTGGATGGGGCTCTGGATTTCCAGGGTGCGTGGAAGGTGGTTTGAGGCAAACTTAACCAGCTCTCAAGGGGCGGTAAGACCTCAGCAACAGCAGAGGACATCTGGTTAAGGGTCATTATCCCCATTTTGCAGATAAAGAAAAGGACTCACCCAAGGTCACACAGCGGGTGGGCAGACTCAAACCCACAGCTCACGCACAGAACACCACACCACACCACACAGCTGCTGCCCAGCCCACATGGCACTAAGCCTTCTAGGCCAAAACGAGAGAGAGAAGCTGTAAGTCCCAATTGGGAGATGAATGTGTACAAGCAAAACGTAAGAAGAGTGCAGAGGAAGCAGGGTTGTGTGCGTGAACTAGGCAGAGTTGGGGCTTTGCAAAGTGTTAAGGAAAACGAGAAAGGCACCCACTTGAGTGAGATCAAGAACAAGGGAGAGATTCAGCCTTTAGGGACCGAGGGCAGAGGGGTAACAGGGAAGGAAGCAGGACTGGGGAGCCCCTTTACCCTCTAGCACGAATGAATCATGGCAGAAGGTGGCACACCCCCGCGAAGCACAGCCAGAGACAGGCGACAAGTGTGCCCTCGTGGCTCTAACGCATCAGACCTCAGACACCCTCCCCGACCTCCTGGTGCCGTCACAGGGAGCAGGACGGGCCAGGAGATGAGGAAGGGCCCTATTTTCCCAAGGGAGGGACCAGAGAGATTTTATGAGCCAAGGACAGAAAGCCTTGATGGCAATCTTAAGCAAAAGGAAAAAATGGTGAGGGTTAGGATACACTCTGGACTCACAAATCATGCAAACTACTCTCCAGAGGTTCCCTCTTTCCTGTTCACAGCACCCCTAATGGCTCAGCAGTATTTTCATGGCACTCCTGGGTCAAAAGCAATACTTAACAGTTCCATTTACTTGGTAGTTAGGGCCTAACAACGTAATAAGTATTTATGTGCTAAGAACATAGTAATTGTATTGTAAAAAAAAAATACATTGAAAAAAAGATTTTTAAATTTCATTTTTTAAAACCCAGCTTAGAAAATATGACATCATCCAAAAAAAAAAAAAAAAAAAAAAGCTGAAACTGGGAACCCTAGCTAGTAGTACTTTCATAATAGTGTCCAACAGATTTCACTGTGTTCCCCTCAAAAACTCAAAATATCCCAGGGTACCCCAGCACACCGTTTGTGAGCTATGGATATACAGAGCAGAGATTCCAGACTATACGATACGGGAATGCTCCGGTTCAGGCTGAACTCATGGACACACAGGTGCAGGACATGGCGCTGTGGTTTAAGTCAGACTCCACCAAATTGGATGAGGTCCAGGAGATGAAGGGCTGGAAACCACCACCTTAATGAGGATAGTTGGAGAAGGGAAGGCTGCTACCCTTAGAAACAGACTCAGAAGGCAAACGAGAGATGCCTGTAAATTTCAGATTAGAGATTCCACCTTCAGTGGCCAAAGGGCAGAAGTTACAGAGAAGTATAATAAATCAGCTTATGCTGAGCCAGAATGTTCCATCATTGGGAAGCGTAAAGCAACGGAATGGCCTATTTTGCAAAGGGAGACAGCTGAAGGGGCTCCCTCAAGGAGGGCACATGTGATGAAGTCATCGCCATGAGGCCCCTCATTTCTGAGCGGCTCTACTATCAAGTATAATAAGAATTTAAACAACCATATCCATTTGCGAATCACTGCTGGAGGGTATAGAATGGCAATTGTAAGTATTAACGTCAAGGTCGAAACAAGATCAGAGAGCAGTGAGGGGGAGTAAGACCTCTGAAAAGTGAGATTTAATTTACAAACATGTGACTTACGCTTTTCTAGAAATGTCTATTTTGTCAAAAGACAAAAGGAAAGGAAAGGGCACATGTAGACCTGTAAGAGCGTCTTCCCAAGGAGCGCAGAATGGCCCCGGTACCGCGCTACACACAGGGACGTGAGCCGTCTCTCATGTCCCTTGGATCTGTGACAGCACGCTCTGCTGGTTTGCTCCCTTTGATGACTCCTTCTCTCCTGCAGGGTTCTGGCCTCGGTCCCCTGATCTTCTGACTCCGTCTGGTTCCCTGAGCACCTCATCCATGGCCATAAACACAGTTAGGAGGTTTGGGTCCTGTCTCCAGGTCAGGCCTCTCTCCTGAGCCCCACAGCCACATGTCCAATGGCCCCGAGGAGTTGCTGGCACCTCCCATGCTAGCTCCTCAAAGCTGACCTCGCCAGCACTTCCCAGACCTGCTCTGGCCGTGCTCCTATGTCAGGGAATGGCACTCCCAGGCACCTGGGCACCCAAGCCAGAAACGTGAGCATCATCTGAATTCCTCCGAGTGTCATCTTTCTCTAAGACCTGTTAAGTGCCACCTCCTTAAAAGTCTCTTGACCTTATCATCTTTCTACTTCCGTGACCCCACCCGAGACCAGGCCGGATGGCCGTGACACCTCTGCCTCTAGCCACTGCCCCACACTACAGCCAGAAGAACTTTCTCGAGTAGAGCTCTGACCAGGTGCCTCCAAAGCTGAAAGCTCTCCAATGGCTTTGGACAACATGCAAGGTCCTACCCTGGGTTGACAAGGTCCTTGCTGTTTCAACTCCTAAAACGTCCTCAGCTTCTCGACGTCTGCCTTCTAGTTTCTCCAGCCAGACTATACGTCCGGCTCTCCCATGGTACCCACTGCGAGCTCTCCCCCGAGGCCCTTAAACACTGCCCACTTTTGCCTACACTCCTGCCCCCCTTCCCTGGGCTCCTACAGCAGCCACCCCTGTAGCATACGCACACCCCGCTGCCAGAACTGCCCGTTCATATTGTCTTCAATCTCTGTACCCCAATGCTTCGCTTACTACCCAACGCAGGTTCAGAGCCAATCACTGTTTGCATCGGCTGAATGAATGATCTCATGTCTTCATTTCCAATTGCTAGGACGGAGATGGAAAGTCAGGAACCATGTGGGGGAACAGAGACACCCCCACAAGGGGCCCAGCTCTGAGTGCAACTCACGTTTTTGTGAGGAATGACGTGCGGGATGTACTGCAGGACCAGCTGTGCGCGTTTTCTGTCCTTGTCCAGCTCCTGGAACAGCACACTAGGCTTGAGATCCCTTAAAGAGAAAAGACAGGGGTTGGGATCATGAAAACAAGAACAGTACTGTCTAGTGCAGGGCTGGCCAACGATAGCCTGAGGGTCAGATCGTGCCTGCTGACCGTTTCTGTCAAGTTTCAATGGGCCACAACCACACTGCGTCATTACAAAGTGTCTCTGTTTGCTTTCACGCTACAACGGCAGAATCAAGTAGTTGCAACAGAGATCGTCCAGTCTGCAAAGCCTAAAATGTTTACCGTCTGGCCCGTTCCAGAGAAAGCCTGCCAGTCCCTACTCTAGTGCCATCACTTCAAGAGTTACGTTAGAGTTGACATGTCATTGATGACAGAATTTGGACATGACCTTGTTCACTTGTTGCCGGACGATCCCCCCGACCCCACCTCTCAAAAAGACCCAGCTGTAGTTGTCATCCTAATTCTGCTGGTAGAAAACTGCCATTTATCTGTCATCATCTGTTCAGCACAGGGGCAAACTTTTCTTCCTGGCCTGGACCAGAAACATTTGCTAACTGTGACCTGGCTTTGTTGCCCTGAGCTCTAAGCATCTTCCGGGTACGCCTATCTTAGCAGGAGCGACTTGACAGGAGATGAGCTGTCCTGACAAGGGCTTTGTGGAACAGCAGCTTCCTCAGGGGGATGAAAGGGCAGGAGGAAGGAGAGGGCCGAACTCCTGTCCACTGAGCGCTCGGGCGCCTCTGCTCCCCAAGTGCCTTCCCAGCCCTGTGCTCACTTCCGCAGCCAGTGGTCCTCAGGGGCAAAGCGCCGCCGGCAGTCCCGCTCATACAGCACCATCAGCCACCCGTGGACGGAATGGAACAGCTCCAGGGTCTCGCCCTTGGCGTTCTCTGTGGGGCAAACACCGGGAGAGTCACACGCATGGAGCTGACTAGAACTGGAGAAGAGCTCTTGTCTCTTCCTGACATCATCAAGTCCCAACAAGGTCTTGATGTCCCTCACTCTGAAGTTTACATGGAACCAACAGGACCAAAAGACATGTTCTAAGTGTCTGTAGGAACTGAGAATCCCTCAGACACAGCCCCTCACGCTGCCTCCCCCTAGTACCTCATCCAAGGACCTTTATACTCTAAGGAACTTGGTACTGAATCCACAACTGGAAACACTTCAGGGGGTGGCCTCTAATCTGAAGTGTGTCCTGGCCCAGGCTTTATCTTCATGGAAATCAGCTCAAAGAATCAAAAGGAGATTCAGGGTGAAAGTAATCATCATGAGTAACCTTTGACACATACATGTACAACTTGAAAAACACATGGGAGGACAAGACTTCTTTAACCACACCCCTAACTTAGGAGGTCACAGATAGAGACTGAAGAAATAAGACTTCTAATTATGTGAAGAAATGTGCGTGTTCAGTGACTGCTGCCAGACAATAAGGCTAAGAATGAGCTGATGGGATAGACCCTGGCCCCCCTGCCTGCAGCACCAGTTGAACGATGGCTGCCATCTTTACCTTACCTACAATTCCGTCCCAGATCATTTTAAACACGAAGGAATTCAGGAAAGAGGAGATGGTGACCAGCTCTTCCAGTTTGAATGAAATCTGTTCTTCATAAACTTCAATGTCATCAAGGATCCTAAACCAGACAGAAAATTATACACAATTTCCTGATGAGAAAAGGGAAAGAAAGCGAGATCTGTACCTCTTACTAGACAAAATAATGTTAAGGATAAGCGGTATCTTTGAGATGCTTACTGCAAAAGTTACAGATAAAACGCTATCATGTCTAGGATTTGCTTCAAAGAGATGAGTGCAGGTAGGGGGTTTAGATGAAGCAAGCTGGCTATGAGTTGATAACTGCTGAAGCTGGGGATGGGCATATGAGAGCTCATTATACTGTATTCTCTCTACTTTCTATCGATTTGAAATTGTCCATAGTAAAAAGTCAAAAACTACAATTAAGGAAAAAAACCAATAAGCGCTACTCTCCATTTTTCTCATTCATAGGATCTGTGACACTTTAGTTCATGCCTGGAATCATGCCTGAGTATCAAGGGATCCTGACTGGCACTCTGTGTCTGCTGAAAGCTGTGGCAGCTTAGTCTGCATCTACAGCAGATACTAGTGGCACTTAGTAGGTGCTCGGGAAGTATTTATGAGTGAATGAATAATGTCTGGAAGAATATATGAATAAATGAACCATGTAAGATACGTCTGTACCTGAAGATCTCCTAAAACTGCTCCATTCACTTTAGAATATTACTCACTCTTGGGTTACCCTTGACCCAGCAATTCAGGGTCACACCCCTGCTTTCTTCCAACTGCTCACGGAGCTCTTCCCTCTGTGATTCTTACCCAATCTGCCACCTATATGTCCCTGATCTCCTCCTAACAATGTCGTCTGGCCTAAACATAACTGCCTGAGGTCCACTCTAATAATTCTTCACTGACCTTTTTGGAAAAATGTAGAATTAAAAGAATACCAAATACACAAGTAGACACATAAGCTACCGTGTTTACCCGAAAATAAGACCTACCCTGAAAATAAGCCCCAGTTATGATCATCAGCCAGACGGACGCAATTAGTACATTATAACAATGTTCCAGAAGATGACATGACTGTATTTGAATAAATGCAGATTGTTGTACACGAAAAAAATAAGACATCCCCTGAAAATAAGCCCTAATGGAGCAAAACTTAACATAAGACCCGGTCTTATTTTGCGGGGAAACACGGTAGAAGAACAAATAGACTGACTGCATGGGACTAACATTTGTTAATTGGCACTGTTCTATGCACTTGACATTCCGTTTCTCATTTACTTCCTATCAGACTGGTAATGTTATCTCTATGCTCCTAATGAGAACACTGAGGCTGAGAGGTTAAGCAACTCGTCCGTAACCATGATAAAAGAGCCAGCACACACCGAGCTCCTATGTGCCAGGGGCTATGCCGGGCACTTTATGCGCATTACCTCAGCCAATCCTTGCCATGTAGCGAAGAGGTAGGTGCTGTTGTTATTCCCATCGATAGACAGATGAGGAAACAGGCTGAGAGGCCTCCTGCCTCTGGCCCAGTGTCTCAGTAAGTGGCTAAGCCAGGTTTTGTACCCTGGCACCCTGGCTCTGGAATTTTCTAGTACATGACCTAGCACCGTGCATAAAATGGCTGAGGTGATTTGAACCCAGCTCCAGGAGAGCCCAAAGCCCACATTCAGTGGTACTGACCCTAAAAGGATTCAGCTCCCCGAAAAGGATGGGAACTAACAATTGCTGAACCCCTACTAGATGCCGCCCACTTTGTAAATGTTTTCTCGTCTAATTCTTCTAACGACCCTGCCCCACAGGACCAAACGTGAGCAGTAATCCCATCGGCAATTGCGTCCTGACTGACACTGTAGTCTGGTCTCCACCTCCAGCGAAGGCCTTCCGGCCACAGCAGGACCTACGTGATGAGGTGCCGGGAGCAGTCACAGAACAGCATCAGCATGGCCAAGAGCTGCTTAGACTCTTCAGTGTCATTGTTGAGGCATTCCAAGAAGAGCTTTAACCCTCCGTGGGGCCCCAGCTCACAGATAAACGCCCACAGTTTGGGCAGCAGGTCATCAAGGTAAGTGAGACCTGGAAAAGGACAGAGAAACCCAAGCTTCAGGTGGGGGCTCCATCTCGTCCCGATTCCCCTATCCATTGGGAAAACAAAACACTTACACCTACTAGGGAACATTAGATGTGTGTGAAAGGAGGTATAATTACTAAGACAATCATTATCAGCATGAGGACAACAATGAGAACAACAGCTAACATTTAATGGGTGCTTACTACGTGCCAGACGCTATTCTAAATACTTCGCATGCATTTTCTCCTTTCCACCTTGCGAAACCCAATGTTATCTCCATCTTAGGAAAAGGAAACTGAGGACCAGAGACGTTAAGTGGCTCAAAATCACACAGCCAATAAGTGTCAGAGCCAAGAATAGAACTCAGGTCTGTCTGACGCAGCATTTATGTTTTAAATCAGAGATCAGCAAATTATTTCTGGAAAGGGCTACAGAATTGGTATTTTTAGGCTTTGTGGTCCAATCTGTCACAAGTAGTCAATGCTACCATTGTAGCACAAAAGCAGCCATAGATAATATGTAAATGAATGGATGTGGCTTTGTTACCACAAAACTTTATTTGCAAAAGCAAGTGTTGGGCTGGATACAGTCCACGGGGCCGTAGTTTGTCATCCTGTAAGTGAAACTATCTTGCAGGCTCACCCACATTTAGCAAAGCTTTTTCTCTCATCTACTTCTATGATTCTATTTACGCTAAAAATGGGAAAGCAATGAATGACTGTAGCAGAGATACTCTCCAGCACAAAAATTTAACCCTGCGCAAAGCAGAGGACATTCTGAGTAGGCTTCCTGGTGGCTACAAGGCTCAGACACACAGGTTACATCACTATTTCATTTTAAGTCTATTAATGCAGCTCTTGGCTTAGAAAGCCTGGCTCTGAAGTTCCATGTGTCACTGAACATACGATACAGTGTGTTCCTCAAATTATTCCTCAGAAAAGGGGGAGTCACCTTATATTTGAGTCCCTATAATTCCTCTCATTTGATAGAATTACTTCATTTTGAACAAAGAACTGTTGGGGGAAGATGTATCAGCCTGGGATGGAGGCAGGATGACAGACTCAATCAACGCTACTTAAGGATGCTGAGAGGCTGACCTGAAAAGAACTGTAAAGGGGGCAAAGAAATGTTTAACATCATTTAGTTAGCATCCCTAAAGGTTTCTGACCTCACATTTTCACGGGTGGGAGGATGTGGTTATAAAATACAGCAATTTCACAATTTAAATATGGGTTAAAAGAGAAACAAAGGTAGTTACATTGTGGAGGTCGCAAATATGCTCCCACGGGGACGAAAGAAAAGCGACTGCCCTCACTCTATGAAAGGGCACTCACTGTGTGGACAGAAACACTCATTCAGGGCATCGTACGCCAGTTCAGTAAGGGCTGAAGCCAGAGCAGCTGAGAGAGCAACGAAGATGCCACGCTCCGGAGAGCTGTCAGAGGGGTGGCCCGGGGCTCCAGGGCCCTCATGTACACATGAGCAGCATAAACAGGACGCTTTGTAAATTTTGAAAGTAGGAAAAAACAGCAGTATTTTAAAAATGAGTGTATTTTCTGTACTCTCAGGTGTTCATAGCTAAAATGATTGGGTAGGATACATATAGTTCAGGAGTAGTTTATCTTCCTTCTTAAAAGTACATACACTTTCAAGCTGGCCAACTAACTTCTTTTTGGGTTTTTTCATTGGGACAATGGGGGATGCTTAAATTTGTGGTCAGCTTAAAAAGCTGGACACAGGCAAAATCATCTCATTCAACGTGCTTCCCAAACCTTCATGTTGGGTGCCGGGGCGCTAATGCTTGGTATGGGCGCCTTCTCAGCTCTCTTAGCACTCTCCTCAGGGAACCTGCTCGAGGCGAAGGTTCTGCACACCATCCCCCTTGCTCAAGCTCCCAGAGTCTAGTCACATGCCTGCTTGGCATCTCTGCTGCAGGTCCAGCAGGCACGTTACACTCATTACAGCCGAAACAGAACTCTCGATGCCCCACAAGCCTCACCCCCAGCTGCTCATCCCCAGCTCAGCAAATAGCACCACCATCCACACAGCAGCTTGGGCCAAAAATCTGGCATATCTTTGAAACGTTTAGGCCTCACTCCTCTAAATCCAATCCATTGGTGAGGCCTGTAAGACCCTACCTCTGAAACGTATCTTAAATCCTCCTGCTTCCATCATTACACCAGTTCAACTGTTCTCAACCGGGAATGATTTTGTCCCCCAGGGGCATTTGGCAATGTTTGGAGACATGTATGGCTGCCACAACTGGGGGAGAGAGGAAGGTGCTACTGGCATCTATAAGTAGGGGGCCAGGGGCTACCAACATCCTACAGTGGACAGGGCAGCTTCCACAACAAAGAACCATCTGGCCCAAAATGTCAACAGTGCTGAGGTTCAGAAACCCTGTTGTCCAAGCCAACCTTGCCTCTCATTACGTTCACTGTCACAGTGCCCATTGTTACGTTAAATGTATTTTCCCCTTGCTTATTATTGGTCTCTCCACTACTAGAATACGATGCCCTTGGGAACACAGGCCTCGGCTGTCTTATTCACCTCTGCATCCTCAGTGCCTGACACACATAGGTGCTCTGTGAATATGAGAAGATGAAGAAATAAGTGTGAAACAGAAAGGCAGCGGCAATTTATGATTAAAAAAAATATAAAATGCAGCAGAGGTCTTACTCCTCTATGTAGCACAGTTGCATGACCTGCAGACTTCTTGTTAGTATAATTCCAATTCATACCAACAACTCCTGCACTGCAACTACACAGGCCCCGAAGCCCAAGTCTCTGCTCAGAGGGTACTTTCTTCCTTGCTCAGCTAAAAAGGAAAATGTTGGGCGTACCCATGCAATGACATATGCAGCCGACAAAAATGAGGTTTCTGAAGAATTTCTGACATGACAAAATGCTTATAAAGTGACCATGGAAAGGGAAGGATAAAATTATGTATGTCAATCTAAATAGATACACGTAACACACTCAGGCGCAGGTAGTCCTGTCTGGGTTGTGGGACTAGGAGTGGTTGACGTTTTCTTTTTTCTGCTTCCTTGTCTTTTTCAGTTTTCTACACAGTAAAAAACAACCCCAGTGACTTTTTAAGAGCAAACCGTACTTCATAACGACAGTAAGAGCCAGGTCACAGGAACAAAGTGGAAGTGCTAGGATTGAGGTTAGCGTGAGCTGTTTAACTGAAGTGTAGTGACCTCAAAGAATGGCTCCAAATTACCCTCCTTCAAAACCTATTTTCCGAGTCAAGGGAGCCAGAAAAAAACCAACTTGTTCTAAGAAAAACTGTCTGCAACGTGAGAGATGGAAGAAGAGGCCTCGGGACTCGAACCTGTGAGTATCTGCAGGCGGATCTGGGTGAGAGTGGTCAGCGAGGTCTGGTACAGGACACAGATGTTGCAAACCTTCTGGACCTCCACCGAGTCCACGCGTTTACCCCCGACAGGCTTGAGGATGTTCCGCACCGACGCAGACTTCTGAAACGCACGCTTTATGAGATCTGAAATGGAGAGGGGGAGGAACGGTGAGCAGGAGGTCAGTCACCTGCCCAGTTCCAGTCTGAGAAGGGAAGAGCATGTCAGTAAAGCTCCTAACTCAGAGCCAGAGCCAGACAGTGGGGCTGCTGCTTGGGGCCAGCCATCCCTTTGGGGTAAATTAGAACCACCCGAACAATAGGTTTGCAGGTGAAACCCAAAGATGGCTTCATAGTATCTGAAAATTTCTCAGAACAAGCCAGGCATACCCTATTCTTACCCGGGATCCTTTGTACACTTAACTTCAGAACCCAGAGGTAAAAATTCCGAGGACCGTATTAGGGGAAGAGAGGCAAAGGTGAGGACTTGGTCGACTCCCAACTGCCTGTGCCTTTAGAAGGATGTAGGGGCGTCCACCTCAAGTACTGATACGTGCCTTGGGGTTGTACACTCATTTGGTTTCAAACCTTTCCATTTATATCCTGCTGAAGTTACATTTGCTGAGCCCATGCTCACTGACAGCCACCAGACAGCTTTGCAGCACACTGGGGAGCAGAGGGAAAGCCGCCCTGCACCTGGAAGTCAGCCATGGGCAGGTAACCCCACTGAATTATGTGTTAGCAGCACTTCAACTTTTATCAGAACGGGCGACAAGAAACCTTTCCAATGGGGACACTGCTATGGTGTTAGCCTGGTCAGTGAGCCAGTGTCCCCGTTATCAGGAGCCCCACATGGGAGGTTTCTTTTACGATTACAAAGTCAGAAAAGCTCTACTTCCTCTAAGAAACAGGTCTTCTTCCTGTTTATGAAAAGTAAGAAAGAAGGGCAGCCGGATGGCTCAGTTGGTTAGAGCGCCAACAACAAGGTTGCGGGTTCGATTCCCACATGGGATGGTGGGCTGTGCCCTCCTGCAACTAAAGGTTGAAAATAGCACCTAGACTTGGAGCTGAGCTGCGCCCTCCACAACTAGATTGAAGGACAACGACTTGGAGCTGATGGGCCCTGGAGAAACACACTGTTCCCCAATATTCCCCAATAAAATTTATAAAAAGAGAAGTAAGAAAGAGTCCCAAATCCCTTTTAATTTTGGCTACTAGAAATTCAGAGCCAAAGGGAAGTTCAGAAACGACTACAGCGGCCATCACGGACATTCTCTATACACGACCTTGATTTTGTTCATCTACTTTTTTCCCAGGTCCTTGTTTTCTATTCCTAAGGATTTTCTGTCACTGTTTTGTTAAATGTAAACTTGATCCAAGCGGTCTCAAAATGTTTGTGGGAGAAGTTAGAGCATCAGACGAACAGAGGGGGCAGGCACCCAGGAACACAGAGGAGCTGCCCTCCAGCTCAGCAGCAGAGCCACAGGCCAGGCCTGCTCCAGCCACTCACTCTTCACGGGAAGCACGTTCTGTGGGGATGCCGGCTGCACATGGGCCGGCTCCTGGTTCTCCAGCAGCTTCTTGCTCAGGATGTCACTGAAGAAGATCCGGATCAGAGGCACCCCCCACAGGAACTGCAGCTGTTTGGTGATCAAGGGCATTGACTCGTTAAGGCTAGGAGAGAGCAGACCAGGTATGTCAGTTCCACCTGACGGACGGCGAGGGACAGCCCATCCGGCTCCCTCAGGGGCCTTTCACTCAACATGGTAAATAATAATAATAATAATAACAGGGATCCACAAATTGCTGCTGAGGCCTGGATGTGTCAGGCACTGTCACTCTACGCAGACGTCCTATGCTACCAATAGCATTACTGCTCTTCCTGGGTCCCCGCGAGATGGCATGTCAGTCATCTCCCAGACACCCTCTATCAGCTCATCATCCTAATTCCATCCTGTCTACCACTCAGTTGACAGAAGCCATCTCATGCCCGCTGTGTTGCCCTCCGCTTCACTGCCAGCCTGCAGGCCTGGCCCACGAATCTCGTTGATTCACCAGCCTCCTGATTCACCATACTCCACGCCACAGCCCCAGTATCAGAATCACACCCTGAAATCCGCCTTCATCACCTCGCTGCTTGAGACCCTGTAATGGCTCCCACTGTCTTCTAGCATCAATCACAGGACTAAGAGCCACCACCCGCTGGACATGGGCCAGGGCTGCGGCGGGCTCTGCCATCCATCATCGCATTCAGTCCTTTGAGACAACCCCGGTCAGAGGGACTGTGAGAATTCTCTCCATGTTTCAGACGAGGAACGCAAGGTGAAGCAAGGTCCCTCCGAGAAGAGGAAGATGAAACCAGGCAATTCACCAAGCTATTCGGCCCCATCCTCTTCCCACGACATCCCTCCGGACTTCCCCCACCCCCTAACATACCCGCTCCGTCCTCCTCAGGCCGGGGCAGGGCCTCAGCTGGCAGCCTGTCTTTTTAACTGGATGTCACTCAGGTACAAGGTAAAGGGAGAAAATTTGGGATTTCCTTCCCTGTCCCTCACTTTTCTGCCTCAAGGGTACCTGCCAAGGACCGAGGCCTCAGGCAGATATCTGACCAGGAAAAGAGCTGGGCGTCACAGCTGCCTGAGCTCCAGCGGGCCGCATCATCTCAGCCCAGGTACATGTCTTTAAATTTGTCGTGCCATTTTACTTACTATCTATCTTTTAGGCTAGTATTTGTTTTTTCAAAATTTTTGAGTTCTTAATTTAAAAATTTTAAGTTTATATCCCACCTCTTGAAAAGGATCTGGGGTGACTTCTAGTCCCTAGAATCGTATTTTATTACCTCCAACATGTGGCAGTCCAGGCAGCCAAAAAAAGTAATATTGAAGAAGAAAAGATCATATTGATAGATAAGGGTTATAACTTTACTAAAGGAAAACAACAAAATACAAAATGATATGATCTCACTTTTGCAAGAAAAGGGAAAGGCAGGACAAAGACTGAATGGACGTGCACACAGGTTGTCTTTGGGTAACAGTACTATGGGATGGTTTTTATTCCCTTTTGGTCTCATCGATATTTTATACATTGAATACGTGTTTCTTTTGCAATAAGAAAGAAAACGACCTAAGCTGGGAGAAAGAAAAAGGAAGAAGCGAGAGGAGGTGCGAGAGAGGCAGGAGGAGGCAGGAAGCACAGTGATTTGCCCCAGGACTCACCCATAGTCCACGGATTGGGAGAACCAGCCAAGCACAGGGTGCCAGTGGGTCAGGTTGGATTTCTTCTGCGACACATACTTCTGACAGTAGCACAGCATCTGGGTGAGCAGACCCACAAACCCATCCGTCTCGTCCTCTAACACTCGGGGGCTGAGGGAGCCCAGCTGCAGGAGGTTGCCTACAAACAGAGAAGGCTGAGTGTGCTGAGCCCACACAGACGCGCTTTATCACCTCCCTCCCTGCTCTCTGCCATCTGCAGGAAGAGGGTCCACGTAGAGGGGCACCTGTCAGCGCGGGGGCTGCAGTGCGGTACACGGCTAAGGCCAACCTGGCTTCCAATCCTGGCTGCCACAGACCAGCTGTGTGAACCTCACTCACCTCTCCCATCTGTCCCCTCATCTGTAAGACTGGAATACTGTTCCCCACTCTTGATGTGGACCATACGAAGCAACATGTAAAATGTCTGGCACACAGAGGTACGTGATGTTTAGCTAGTGTTATACTTTAATATTATGCTAAGATTTTGAAGTCAAGGGTCAATGTAAGAAAGGACCTTTTGAAGAACATCTGAAGGTCCTGGGAAATTACTGTTATTCAGTGTTCACCAAAGTTATTTAATGTGCCTTGTGTAAGGACTCTTACCATAAACTCCCTAAAAATTTAGCCCAAGACCCCTTTTCTATGTAAAACAAAATAATTAGGCAATGAGAATTATGTGCCTCTGCTGTTTTTAAATGCTGCTACCCACAAACTCTTTCGTCTACAGTGAAAATGCAGTAAAACAGAAACAGATGATACAGGCTCTGCCCTGATCTAAGCCCTACCCAACTGCGCCCGCCCTCCTCTCTTGAGACGAGAATTATCCAGGCAACTCATCACATTTTCACTTTCCCTTAGCTGCCAAGAAGCTAAGGGCTGAAATTTAACATTCCTTTACAGACACTCAACTAGTCTGCCAGGTTGATATATTTTCCATGTGATTTTCCATTTTACACGTCTGTTTTAACTGTCTATCTGATGACATGTCTTTTATGATAAGCATTTCTAATTGTTACTAAAAACACCTCGTGATCTCCAGAAGGGTGAAAAGCAAAAACACGGGGGCTTTTCCTGATGCCCAGAACACAATCAAATTCCAGCCACAGATACTCACCCATTAGACAAAGCGTGTGGCATCCTTCTAAACATTCACATACGTCACGGCATCGATCTTTATCTCTTAAAAATGTGATGAATTTACGAAGCATGTCGTGAGATTCTAAAACAGTGAGGCGCTGCAAACAATTGCAGACTGTTAAAGCGGAAGCCGACCGGAAGAATTTCCCATTAGCCCAAATTTGATCACCGGCAGGTCACCCCCTGGTAGCCACACATGCTACTGATGTCCGAGAAGAAAATGAACAAAGATGAGAACCTATTTCTCTGAGCTACTAACAAAAGTGTGTCTACAGTGGCTACTGATTTCGAAGAAAAATCAGAAAAGGTAGAGATTAACAGAAAAGATTTTACATTCCAATTTCTAAGAAGAAAGGCAAAAATGGAATTGGGGGGGAACGCGACTTACCTCAGGGGTCACCGTGCTGAGGTGGGTCACAAGAGCAGGCACGGACATGATGTGGATGAGGAACGGCCGAATCAGATTGTCTGAAAACTGGGCAGTAACCACAGGGCTAGACACAGAAAGATCAGTTTATTCAGACAAGTTTGCATGTGAAGCTGGAGCAAAAGAACAACCCTACCAACCCCCCCAAATCCCTAGAAATTATGCTTCCCAGGACGTCTAGAAAAATAAAGACAGAAAGTGGAGCTATCCACTAGGGGGATGGTTGATTCGATGACAAGAGCTATGAAAAACATGTTTTCCAGTTTTACTGATGTGAGAAAATGCTCAAGCTATAATAAACTTAAAGAAAAAAAAAGGCAGAGTAAGAAACTATATCCATGGGAGAGGACCGGGCGGGTAGTGACTGGGGGGTTGGGGGGGAGGGGACATTTGGAATGCCGGTACTGTTGTTCTATTTCTCAAATGGGGTGGAGTGTTTACTATAACTCACCAACAACCTATACTTCAATTAAGCAATTTATTTTAAATACGAGTATATATACAGTTGACAATGAACAATGTGGAGGTTGGGGCACTGAACCCCCATTCCTGCAGTTAAAAACCTGCATATAACTTTTTTTAATTAAAAAAATAATTTTAACAATTTTTTTATTGTTTTTATTTTTCATTCCAAAACAAAACAATCTCCAGCTATATAGGAAGTCACTTTTAAAATCCAAAGAACTTTATCGTAAGAAAAGGTAATTGGGCAATAATTGTCAGGAAAGTTGAATACAATAACAAAGTATGCAGGCAGCAGATACCAAAGAAATCAGATATGATTTATAGCCATTCAAGCAAACACAAGAAAACTCTGGTTCGGTTTTCTATAAACTATCAAAAGGATAACAAAAGGACCTTGTATCTCAAATTAATCAGGTTTTGAACGGCACCTTTTCAACATAATGAAGACATATAAAAAACAAAGACAAAACACGTCCTGTTTTAAAACGTTTCTTTTTAGTCTATATGTACTTTGAATAATCATGTTGTATTAAATTTTGCTGGAACTGTCAGTATTCAAAATAAATCTACCCTGGCGAAGTTTCTAAGAAGTCAATAGCAGCAGCAGTATGAATATACTACAGTCATTTCACTGCTATTTCCAGAGGAAATCTGTGCATCACTTTTGACTCCCCGAAACTTAACTATAGTTATCCCCCGGAATCCGTGGGGATCGGTTCCAGGACCCCCTGCAGACACCAAAATCCACGGATGCTAAAGCCCCTTATATAAAATGGTGTAGAACAATGTGTACGTAGAACAATACATATGTGCATTTCCAAACGCAGATTAAAAACATGTTGTTTTGGATCTGCAGTTGGTTAACTCCACAGATACAAAATCTGCGGCTATGGAGAGCCAACTGCATTTATTGAAAAAAACTGG
Organism: Rhinolophus sinicus; assembly: GCF_036562045.2. Taxonomy (NCBI): domain Eukaryota; kingdom Metazoa; phylum Chordata; class Mammalia; order Chiroptera; family Rhinolophidae; genus Rhinolophus; species Rhinolophus sinicus. Next base: position 25,642,399 of record NC_133765.1, on the reverse strand, counting down.
GACAAAGTTTGTCTGGGTGTGGTGTGGATTTCTAGTCATCTCTCCTGTGATGAGTCAATCTTTCTTGATTGATGAAACTCTTGGGGGAGGGGATTCATGATAGTAGAGTTCCTTTTGGAAGTTGTCTTTAGGCCGATGAGGGGAGTTCAGAGAAAGCGTCTCTCTGCATTTGCTGTTTTTCAAGTGCCTTCAGCTCAAAATAATCCTTATGCCAAAGAGGTATATTTTAGGGTGGCATATTCTGCCCCCCTCCAACACTGGCTTTATGAGAAAGAAGGCCAAGAAGAAGAAAGTTTTGAAAACTTGAAATTCTGAAAATGTCTTCATTCTTCATACTTAAGTGTTTGAGCAAATTCCTAGGTCAAAAAATATATTTTCCTCACAATGTTGAAGTATTACTATTTCTTGAAGCTTCAGAATGTGTATGGGGTTTGTCAAGACCTCATCATAAGGGTAGGGAACCTCAAAAGTTCAGAATCTGGAGGTGTTTTCTCTAGGCTGATCTGTGTTTTCTAGAGAAGAAGCGTCCAGGGTCCTGCTTTGGCTGAAGGGGAGAAGATGACTAAAGAATTTCATTATTATTCAACATTTAATGTCAGTGAATCCCTCTGTTGAGTGTGGGTTCTCACCCTTCCTGTCAGTGGTGCCTGGGATACTATAGCCCATACCCACCATGGCTCAATGTTTTTAGAAGGTAAACATTTGCCTTATGCCAAGGAGGTTGCATGGGCTGGGAGGGACACCAGGGAGTCTAGGAAGCCTAACTGTTGTTGATGCAAATTTCAATGACTCGGCCAGTTTCCAGCTTTACTCAGTGTTTCAGATTCCCCATACTTTCAGGGCCTGGGAGGAAGAACTGGCTTGCTACTACCCCTGCTTGCACGCTATTTGCTTCCAGCCTTCACTGGGCTGCTAGATCAATTAACATTCATATGCTTTAGTTTCCAAGACGTTGTCTTCTCTCTATTGCTAATGCTCTTTTATGTTTTCTATGACTTTGTGAGATTTTGAAAATCTATTTATTCCCTAGTGTCCTTAGTTGAGTTTTCAGGAGGAGTTTAACATGCACATTGAGTGTATCATTTAAGTTGCAACTTCTCATCAACTACTTGAATGACATTTCTGCCTTTTTATCTCTCTGCTAAAATATTTCTCTTCCTGAAATTGCAAATATCAATAATAGTACAAAAATTCTGATCAACTATGGTAGAGTGAAGGTTTTGATTTTATTTAAAAGCAGTCCTAAAAACTGGAAATGACACACCAAAAAAACCATACACACAGAAAATCTGACACCAGTTTGAATGAAAATGGAATTAGCCACAACTCCCAAAAGAATACTGTAAAGAATAGCTCAAGAAAACAAAAGGAAAAAAATCCATGTATGAGTGGACCCACGTAGTTCAAATCCATGTTGTTCAAGGGGCAACTGTATTATATTAGTGTTTAAATATGTATATATAAACACATAAATGTGTATAAATTTTAAAACGACCACGACAATTGAAAAAATGTTAACAATGTTATCTCTGGATTGTAGAATCATGAGAAACACTTTTGTGCCTTATACTTTTCTGTTTTTTCCAGGTTTTCTACAATAAGCATGTATTGCTTCCGTAATCCAAAAAAGAGATAAACATTAATTAAATAAGATAATGACCCCTACTTCACACAATAGTGAAAAATTAACTCAAAATTGATCACAGACCTAAACGCTCGTTTCATAACTAAAACTGTAAAACTCTTAGAAGAAAACACAGGAGAAAACACAGGAACACAGGGGGAAAAAAGGTGGAATAACTTATAGGAGGAAAATGATCTCTTCTAGCTAATGTGCTCTAATAGCAATGTGACTAGTATTTAGACAATCAGAATTTATATTATAAACTTTTATTTTCAAGAGTACCGTTCCTGGGGCAAGAAAATTTTAATAAGGTTGACATGCTCAAAATATCAGTGCCGTCATCAACAACTTGGCTAGAGAAGAGGCTGGCCAATCAAGCTAAACTCACTGAGCTGAGCTGGACAAAAGAATTCTCTGAAAAAGAATTATTTTCTGCAGGTTGGGAAGAGGTTTAAATCAGGAGTATGTAATTCTCTAGACAAAGGAAGAGACACCACAACAGAAGCCACTGAAACTGTAACTCATCACTTCCCATTTCCAAGGGGACAACTCCAGCATCATAGGGGTTTCTCTGGGGGCTCTCACAGGAACCCAAGGATTCCACCCTCGGCCATACCCGCAAACAACACAGCTTGACCAACTGGAATGGGGCACTGGACGATGCCACAGGATGCAGGGTTGCCTTGCAGGGCCAGTCTTAACAGACCACACATACACACCAAATACTGTTCCCTCAATTTCTTAGTATCTATTTCCCCAGCATGAGGTCATCAAAATCTTTCTTTAGCCGATGTGTAGTGGCTACATGTGCTCCACCATGTAAATGTACTGCTAGTTGTACATTTAATAGGGCACAAATCCACTCTCAAACACAGAAGGGGGACGAATGTAAAAGAAAGGTTTAATGTATAGTCCCAGCTTCCAGAGAGCTCATCCTGCAACTAGGAAGCTGACAGGCACAAAGGGAAAAACAGAAACTGGGGCTCGCAGGTACATGTACCTGGGCAAACAAGGGGCCCAGATAATAAACGGAACAGGGCAAGTATGGGAAAGTTCCCATGTGCCATTAATTCAAAAAATATAGAATATTCTTAGAATACAAAAAGGTGTCCAATATGTGAAGCAAGTATAAAGAATGAGGAGTAACAACTGTGGGCTCTGGAGTCAGATGGCCTGGGTTTAATTCCTGGTCCTGCCAATCTCTGCTGTGTGACCAAGGACAAGTGGCTTAACTTCTCTGGGCTTTAGCTTCCTCTTCTATAAAATGGAGAGAGATAAGAGAATATGGTGAGGGGTCAGTTAACGCGTGTAAAAGTCTTAAAACAATGTGTGGCGCATGAATGTTAGCCATTTGTAGGATTTGGTGACCATGTCTAAATGTATCACTTGTGATTTTATACACTTTTAATAGTATACTCCTGTGTGACAAAGCCACTGAATGTCTTGTTTAAAAAGGTCCTGGTCACGTTCAATTACATACAAATATTCAGAGGAAGGGAAAGGGGCACTGTTTAAGAAAAAGACTTTAGAACAACCTGGTCTTAAGTGAGTCAATGGATTCTAACATATATAGAGGAAAAACCTAAAACAATGGATGCTGTTATATTCTTAAAGGAGAAGAAATGTGGTAGAAATGATCAGATGTGACCCTCTTGGTGAATCACACCGAATCACAACCACATCACGGCAGGGAAGGGGTGCTGGAACGGAAAAACAAGACTTGCGTTCTCAGGCAACGAGGAGGCAGAGCTGCTCTTGTGCTGCAGAGCTGAGGCTCTGCATGTGGACCCTTCCTTGGCTCTGACAGAGGAGAGTGGGCAATGCTGCTGGGACAAGCTGCCCTCGGTGACTCAGGAAAGGGAGATTCAGTAATCCTGCTACGAGGAAAACCCATTTGTACCCAGATGTTAAGACTCATTAAATACACCTCTATGTAACTTCTCTCAAAGTGTGAAATGAAGGTATGATTGTTTACTAATGTGTTCTCCTATAACTAATTACTGCGTTACTGGTTGGTTCCTGTTCCTCTGTGATGAGGGTCTATCCTTCAGAGGTTCGCTGTCCAATACAGTAGCCACTGGCCACATATGGCTCCTGAGCCCTTAAAATGTGGCTAGTCCAAATTCAGATACGCTATAAGTGTAAAAATATATACCAGTTCTTGAAGACTCAGTATCAAAAGTGAAATAAATTAAAAAATTTTTAATTAAAATAGATCATTTAATTGATTACATGTAAACATGATAAATATTTTCAACATATTGGTTTAAATAAAATGCTAAACTTAATTTTCCCTTTCTTTCAATTTTTTCCCCCTTCTTCCACCTCGCACCCCCCCCCCCACACACACACTCCGGTTCAAGCCGTTGTTTCTCAGTCTAGTTGTGTAGGACACAGCTCCCTGGCCCATGCTGGTATTATGAGCCTTGTGCTCCCCCCGGCTGTGACAGTACATCACCGGTCGTTGGTCGGCCGCTCACAGCAGCTCACGGCAGCTCACGGCAGCTCTCACCGGCTGCTCTCGCTGCTCACGGCAGCCCAGCTCCAGGGAGAGCCGTTGTTCACAAACTGAGCTGTAGAGGAAGCAGCTCACTGGCCCATGTGGGAATCGAACCGGCAACCTCAGCGTTAGGAGCACCGCGCTCCAACTGCCTGAGCCACACGGGGTCGACCCTTCTTCCAACTTTTTCGTGTAGGTCTCATTATATTTCTATTGAACAATGCTGCCTTAGACCAGCCTTATCCAACGGAACCTTCTGTGATGATGGAAACACTCCATATTTTCAATCCAACACTGTTGCCATTAATCACGTGTGGCCCCTGAGCACTTGAAATGCAGCTAACACAACCAAGGAACTGAATTCTTAATTTTACTTAATTTTAATACATTTCTGTTTAAACAGTCCCATGTGGCCAGTGGTTAATCAAAAGCACAGTTTAGACCAGGGGCTGGCAAACTGGCCCACAGGCCAAATTCTGGCCACTGCCAATTTTTACAAATAAAATTTTATTGCAACACAACCAGACTCATTTGTGTATTGTCTACAGCTGCTTTGTGCTCCGATGGCAGGGTAGTTGTGACAGAAAGCTGCCGGGCCCACGGAACTGAAAATATTAGCCAGCTGGCCCTTCACAGAAAAAATCTGCCAATCCATGCTCTAGACCATCATTTTCCAAACTGGTATTCCACAGAAAACGATTCCATGGGCTATGAAGAGATGTGCTCCACCATCTAAACATGGACGAAGGTATTCCATGTTCCGATGTGTCTGAGCCCACATCAGGTCACACAGACCCCAAGGGTCTTGCTACTGCGGGACTTGCCCGAGCTTTCAGCAGTGAGGTGCACTGTGGATGAGCGGGAGACGGCAGAGCAGGGAGCTTTACCAAGCTGACAGTGACTCTCCTTCTTTCCCATTATTATTCTCTTGGGGATGAAGATTATCAAGTTATCCTATTAACATCTCTCCGAGTGTTCCTCTCAACAACTGAAGAATGTTCTGGACCCATTAACAAGCATAGCTTTTTATACTTGGTGATTTTCAGAATTGCGGGTGTCATTTCTATTAGGAAATACTGACCTTATGTACATCTCTTACTGATGGCAGATACACATCTTTTCTGGTCCTTCACATTCTAACATGTTACACCCATGTTCATAACACTAGTCTGTCCTGTTACCCTGCCCTTTGCTGGCCCTCCGCCAGCTCTTGGGTTTCCTTTATTTTATCAACTAAAAGCTCAAAAGGAGAAAGGATGTGCTCTTGGGCCCTGGCTGACTGAAAGCAAATCATTTTGAATAGCTTCCCTCACATCATGATGCAAAAATATCCAGGGGTACAGACAAAAGATGAGACAAAGAACAGTCACAGATGAGTCCCTTTCCCCAAGAACAACACTTCATGTAAATTCTGACCAAGTGGGCAAGCCCATACCTAACATGAGTAACAAGAGGAAAGACAAGCAAGAGGAGGAAGCCCTCAGAAGCATGCCGACCCCTCAACTATGGTCTCCGACTTACCGCAACGCGAGAGAAAAGGCTGCAGTTAAAGTGCCTTTGGACAGACAGGGCCGGGGTCTCGCCAGGCCACGGGTTAACAGAACCTGAAAAGAACATTTTAACTGGTCAGGGAACGATGCCAACTTTGTAGTCATTGGTATGTTAAAAGAAAAAAAAAAAAAGCAGCGTGACAGCAAAACGAGTGCTTCAGATAAAAAACTGCATTGGAATGTTTTTATAAAACGACAGGAGAGAAAGTAATGGGTACAGAGATTCATTTTACCACCCTCTCTCTACTTTACATGGTACATTTAATGTTTTAAAATAATAAACAATTTAAAAAAATGAGCAGCTGATAAAAATACCAGACTTAAAATTTCAAGACAGCTTGTTATTTTAGAAAGAGTTCCAAGTTATGGCTTCGGGCAGAAGCTTCCTCACTGTGACGACCTGTTGACAACAGCAACTTTGGCTGTCACACCACCTCCCAGGGTTGTTGTGTGGAGAAAACAAAGCCCAATCAGGAAAGAACCCATCTCAGTGCCAGGCAGAAAAGAGGGCTAAATCAATGTTAACTTCTCAAATTTAAGAATTCCAAAGTACTTTGAAACTGCTTCTGACCATTCCGTGGCTGTGTGAACTGGCACAAAAGGTGCACTGTGGACGGAAGGCAGTCTGAGGACACAGAGCTAGACAGAGAATTCCAGATACCAACTAAGAAGGAACCTGAGGGAACAAACCCTGAGGCCTCCTTCCCGAGTTTAAAAGTTCAAGAGACTGGATTACACCTGTAGCCAAAACTACAGCACATTAAAGGGACCCCAGTGCCACTGTCCTCCCGTTACACAAAATGCAAGTGACCCGAGGCAGAGGAAGGGAGGAGAGAACACTAAGCATCCAACTCTTCCTGCGAATATTGTTTCTGTGAGGAGGGCACAAAATATCCCAACACCGAACATGCAAATCCAAGTTCAGATGTGGAGAAAGGAGGTCACGTGTTAGGGGTTGGGGTCACAGACCTGTAGCACCGAATAGAACCCATGCTGGTTGAGATGTCCCATTATATTTGCACAAATGTGGTTCATGGCTGGTCGAAGACTCTCACCTAAATAAAGAAAAAGTCTGAGAAAAACAGGATCTCTGGCCAGACCGGCTGAGGTGGAACAGAAAATCATGCCCCAGACCCAAGGCCCCAGGAAACGAGATCCTCTCTGGCTTGCCTTCCTGGTCTCCTCAGGTCTGGTAGCAGAGTGCGGGAAGGTGCTGCATATCCTGAATTCTATCTCTCCTGGAAGGCCCGGCTCAAGTGTCACCTCTCAGGTGACGGGCCCGATCGTTCCCCTGGCCAGAAGTAACGTACCTGGCCTCCGAGCTCCTGAGCACCTTTGCCAACCCCCTCCGAGGGCCTGGCACTTTCTATTTTCTCTGCCACTGCCTCCTCTTCCCACAGGGACACAAGCTCCCTAGCAGGGCTCAGAACTTCTCATGGTTTAAATCCTCCCCAGAGTCCAGGATAAGGTCTTCAAACCTCCTTCCTGTCCTGGAATCTTTGCACATGCAGTTTCCTCTGCCTTCAAAGTTTTGTCCTCGTTGTCAGTCTGTGAACTCTTACCCTCCCTCCAACTGAGCTCAGACATCACTTCTTCAGGAAGGCCTGAGCCCCAGACAGAGCAAGGCCATTCACACCCCCACTGAACACTCTCATTTCTCTTATTCTCTTCCTTCCGAGCACCAGATACTGGCGACTTCTCTTTAATGTGTCTCCCCCACCAGACTGAGTTCTGTGAGGAAGGGCAGGCACGTCACAGTAGTTCAGCACGTAAAGACCCTGGAGGGCAGTGACCTTTTCTGTTTCTCCAATGCCTGCACATATCTGGCACACAGTAGGCTGTTTGTTGAATGGATGAAGTGAATGTATGACAAGCATAAGGCCAAGTACAACACTCCGGGAAGGAGGTAGCATCACAATACAAATTTTATGGCCAAAATAGAATTCTTTTCTGCCTAATGATTTGCCAAATGAAATGACGAGGCTTAATAAGCAAATAGTATGACTCGGAGGCTGAAGAGCTATGGGAGTTACAAAAATGAGCTCAGAGGAACTGTGTCTTGAAACATAAATTCCAAGACGAGAGAGAGTATAATATAACACAGAATACTGAATATGTTCTGGACAGCACAGTGCCATCTGATGGGAAGTGCCAAGGGCACCTCATTTGTGTGGTCTCAGGGCCTTCCCGGGGGCTCGAGGCAGCAAACACGCTTCCTAAAAAGGGAAAAAGGTCCCCAAGCTCTGCTACTTAGGGAAGACTCGGAAGCAAGTCCCACAGACCTTTTCCCCGGAGAATTTTCCATGTTGAAGTGTCTGTGAAGGTGACAAGCATTGTGAGGTACAGTGTGACGAGTTTGGAGTCTTGTAAGATTTCAGGCTGGAAACAAAGAAGACATTAAGAGTAAGACACACACCCTGCAGTCGCAGACACTGAAGCAACCACTTCAGAACTTTGCTGCGTGCACTCAGGCTCAAACACACGAGTCAGGGTTATAAGTAAGCCCCTGTTCTTTTTCTCTTGGGGAATGACCACTGCAGGAGTTAAATGACAGGGACTTCGGCACACCAGTAACTGACCATCACTTCTGAAATACTGCGCCTGCAGACCTGAGAATTCCTGGAAAACAAGACGGCCAGCACTGGCTTGCTGGTTTTATCTGCGTTTATGAATATATGCATGGACATATACTGGAGCCCCAGTGGAGCGTACCAGGGACTCTGGGCTCAGATTTCTGGCTTTAACCACTTACTACCATGTTTCCCCAAAAATAAGACCGGGTCTTATAATAGTTTTTGCTCCAAAAGACACATTAGGGCTTATGTGCAGGGGATGTCATCCTGAAAAATCATGCTAGGGCTGATTTCCCGGTTAGGGCTTATTTTCAGGGAAACACGGTAGCTGTGTGATCTTGGGTAAATTTCTTAACCTCTATACCTAAGTTTCCTCATCTGTTCATTAGGGATAGAAACACCGTTTTCTTCACAGGGTTGTGGTGAGGAATAAACGGACTCGTGTATATAAAGCACTGAGAACAGCGCCTGCATACAGATAAGTCTATGTAACACTGACTATTGTTATCACGGTTATTGGTCGTTGCACAAGAGCAGGTTGAGGAAAAGACCTGACCCCTCTCTAGGCTCAGAGACCTTCTAGCATGTACACCTGGAAGGGACCCTGGAGGCCACCTAGTTCACACCCCTAAGCTCACAGAGAATAAGAGAGGGGAAGTGACTTGTCCAAGGCCGCATGGGAAATCAGCCGCAGAATCGGGACTAAATTCCTATCTTCCAGGCTCCAGATCCAGTGTTCTTTTCTCTTAATGTGTATTTCTTCACATAAAATTAAAATACAAGTTTTTTTCAAAGTAGAAGAGTCTCTTCTCAAAGAGAAACCTGCTGTGGAATGCAGATACAGAGAGCAGATAAAAGAGGCTCTGTCTGCTGGAGAGAAGGTAGGGGAAGAACCTGCCCATTTGCCCTGAGGCATTTTGGTGGAAGCCCAGCGCTCCAAGGAACAGGGTGTGAAGAGCACCGTTCTGTGGCACATGCCCCACCGGACAAGCTGGGCATGGCTTGCTGCTGGGTCATGGCCAAGACAGCTATTCACCAGCGCTTCCAGACACGGCTGGGAATGGATCACAGGCAGCTCTGCTGGTACTCACTCCACTGCTCAGCTGCTACCGTGTTTCCCCGAAAGTAAGACCTAGCCGGACAATTAGCTCTAATGCATCTTTTGGAGCAAAAATTAATATGAGACCCGGTCTTATATTAAACAAGACCGAGTCTTACATTATAGTAAAATAAGACTAGGTCTCATTAATTTTTGCTCTAAAAGATGCATTAGAGCTGATCGTCCGGCTAGGTCTTATTTTTAGGGAAAGAGAGTACCTGAGTCCTTACCAAGCCTCTGCCCCTGAAATTTCTCTCTCCCTATGTGTAAGGTGGTAGTGGCTGCTGTTTGCATCTCCTTACGCCTCTGCCCACCTTCTCATAACACAAGGGTGGGCACAGAGCCAGGTTGGGCCAGTGGCAATACACCATCCATCCCTCTCCCCACTGTGACCAGTTAAGGGTTGAGACCAAGATCCCACTGGGCCTTTGTGAGTCCCTTCAGATTTCTGAACTGGTTGGGGAGCCCTCTCTTTACTCTGGTCAAAACAGAGTAAGGATGTGAGGCCAGAACCGCTGGCTGCCATAACTACAGCAGAAGAGGGTGAGGTGACTTGAAAAGGCACTAGCTAGAGATGAGAGAAAAGAATGAGGGGGACAATCTAAAAGCCCCTGGCTCTAGTCACCCCCAGCTGCCATGTTCCAGAATACGTTCTATGACAAAATAGTCTCTTTCTTGCTTACCTTGCGTGTATTACTAGCTACACTCATGTTGGGTTTCTGTACTTATAAAAGGAGGCCTGATGGTCTAATGACATAAACTATAAGGTATCCCTAACATCAGAAGTATGGGAGGGAAGACACCAGCTTCCCTGTCATTGAGATTATAGCAATCACAGGTCAATGTTCAAAATTGTAAATCAAAGTATGTTACTCTCTCTCTCACAGCATAGGGGCCCTAATAACTCTTTATTAAACTCTGACTGATAGATCTCCGAAGGTATAACCCATGAGGGGATCATGAGGCCTCTGAAAACATATACTACAGTCCCCAAGTGGAAAGGGTATATTTGTTTGTTTTCTTACCTTGAGCTGCTCGAGAAACTCACAGCAATACCACAGAATGTCCTTGATCTGTTTAATCCATAAGAGGGTGAGGTCCTTGGAAAGAGCCAGGGACACATACCACACCTACAAGCAGGAGAGAGAGAAATATAACGGGCAGTTACGGGGATCAAGTTACGTATGTTCTAGCTACTGGAATGGGGCCAATGAGCTAAGCCCAGTACCAGGCAAGGCAGTGAGGATGAACGGATGAACAAGTAGCCGACAGGGCTTATTTTAACATCAAACCCAAAGATGAAATAGACTACGAAGGAAATTTACCCCCCTGAGTAACAGGCAAGGGTGGAACATAGCTTCTTGGGTAAAGAAGAAACTAGGCAATCCGTTGTACTTGTTCATGGTTTCGATGTATTACTTGTTTGCATGTGTGTGGGAATTAACAAAGGCGTAGCATTCAACAGGAACTTTCAGAGCCTAATAGGTGGGTTTGGCGCATGTGGGAGACTTCAGCTCCCATCTCACATACCTTGGGTTCATTCTCAGCATCCATGCTGCTAAGGATACAGCGACACAACTTCTCAAATCTCTGCAAAGAGGTAGAACGGGGGTTATAAATTCCCACAAGAGAAAACAGGAAAGAAGCAAAATGTTTGGTGGCCACTATATGTAGGCATTATGCCAGAAGATTCAAATGTTTAATCATTTTAAATTCCTCTTACAGATGTGGAAATGGAGGATCAGACAAGCTAAAAAAAGGCTCTCAAACTGGTGGCCCACAGGCTGGATGAGCCATACAGATGTTTTTAGAAACTGGTATATTTCATATAAAAGTCCAGATTGGGGTTCCTTTTGAAAAACAAAATCGATCTGGCAAACTGGGCTTGGATTCCTGGGGACGAGCCGTTGTCTCCTAAATCACGCTCTCCTATTTCCCACTTTGGAAGCATCATGGATGCTGACTTTTGCCTCACAGGCCATCGAATCTTCCCTTTTATCTTGAAATACAAAAGGAAGAAAAGTAGAAGCCGGAAACCAGGTTACACTCTGGCAATGTTGACCCTTTAAAATCCACCCTATCAAGGCAATATCCACCTTTAAAAGGGGTGTGGCCCTGGGCGCCTGCCCCATCTCTGGAGCTGCGGTTTCCTCCTCTGTAAGCCGGGGTTACCTCACCAAGCCTGCCCACCCTCATCTCTGTGACCGTGTGCTCACTGCCAGTGTACTCCTCCCTCTGCTGCTAGGCTCCGAGCTCTCCTGCGTGGAGACCCTAGCCATCTTGTTTCCTTCTGGGTCCTCAGTGCCCTGCAGAGGGCCTGGCACAGGGTAAAGCTTGGCAATGATAAACACTTAACCCCTGATCACCTGGCACTCCTCAATGCTACTGTCAGTACTATTACAGACAACTAGCTGCTTCCCAGAATTGTATTTTCTGGGCTAATCATTCTCATCCCCAAAGTGCAATCAGCATGTTTTGTTTGGTTTGCAGGATTTAAAAGAAAGGTCAAATTAGATAACCAAGTTTTACAAATTAGAAAACTGAGCATAAAGCTCTCTAGCATCTCTTTAAAAAACACCACCACTGGCCAAAGGTGAGTGGAGGTCACCGGCTTTGGATGGGCACATCACAGACCCCATCACTCCCTGATGTCCTCGCCACGGCTGTCAGTTATGACTGGTATTATGTTTTGTCTCATACATGGCTTCTTTCACTCCTTTACTTAAACTGCCTGGCTCCTGTATACATCTGAGTCCGACATCATAGCTGATGTGAAAAGAATCGTGCGCATGCCCAGAAGCACTGGGCATAATCCCTACAAAACAGGCCCCGAGAAGACAAAAGGGCAGGGTGTGGGCGAAACAGAACCTATCTCAGAGTTGCTGTAAGCACTAAATGACTTACTATTTATAAAATCCGTATAAAAAGACCTGGCGGACAGTAAGTACAATGTATGTTTGTCGTTATTATTTTACCTCATTATCCTCCTTAATTCTGAACAAGAACAGCAGTTTCCTGGCAATCTTAAAGATACAAAGTGCACTTCTTTTACTGGACCCAGAGTCGTCTGCTTTAAAAAACTCATCGATCTCTCTCCTGGAGAGGGAAGGGTAAAAAAAGACATTAAATTAGGAGCTCCCAGCAGCTGGAAGGCTTTTTAAGAACTGCAAAAGAAAACACTATCTTTTCTTGCTACGAATTGGAAGCAAGAGAAAATGTGCTGAGGAGTTCCTGGCACCCACCTGATTTCTCTCTGCAGTCGACTCCGACAGAGGAAACTCCGGACACGGGCCTGAATCCCAATGGCTGCCCGCTCCCGTTCCTTCTGCACCAGCCTTTCTTCTCGAGCCTGACGGGCCCTGTCGATGAACCACGCTCTCGAGGTCTGAGAGACGGTGAACATGTTTGCAAACTTGCATAAACCCTGCAAGGAAAATGGCGGGTAGCTAGTATAGATCATTATATGAAAAACACACACACACAAAGGGGCTCAAGAGCAAAGGCGGGGACGTGGGCGGCAGCAGAGAGCTACTCAGGGCCTTCCAGCACCTTCCAAAGTGCTAATAGCTCTCCTGGCACAAGTCCCAACTTCCTATCAGCTCTTTCCATGCGACTCACCCAGATCAGTGATGCTGTTTCCTGTATTAAATAATTACATTTTCTTAAGAGAAAGAACACACCGCCTGGCATAGGGTACGGGTTCTGTAATTGTTTAATGAATGAACAAAGCATGACTCGATCCCATCCATAAAGCTCTAATGCAAGCCAGGCATCCTGAGTCAAAGGTTTCTAGATATTTGAATTTTCTGGAGCAGTCCACAATCTTTAGGAAGCCTACCCCAAGCAGGCCACTTTTATTTTGCCAACTAAAGAGTTCAGGGAAAAACCAAACACGAACATCTACTGTCACTGTTATTTTACTCATTCGTTCACTCAACAAATATTTACTAGCACCTAGCTTTGCCAACACAAAAAAAGCTTTTCATTTTTTAAAGGGTCATTTTAACACTAAAAAAGCCAAAGGTCCATGATTCCTGAATGTAAGACGATCTATTAAATAAATACATTTGGTTTTACGTGTAACTTATTCCGTGGTCCTTACTGTTTCCACCCCGCCAAGGACCGATGAAGATTTTAGGGCAGAACTGATCCCATCCATTGCCTGGCACTTTTTGGACGGAGGCTCTAAATTATCCATCACATTTTATCACCAGTACGTGTCTTTTCCCAAAGGGATGGCTTTGGCTAGCGGCCTAGAGCTCACAGTACCGGTCCATGGAACCTTCCATTCTGAGATGATTTCTTCAGATGCTTGATAACTTTGTCCTTCTAGCCAACATACATAGGCAGCCTAGCTGACAAAAGCACTGAAATGAATTATTCATCCACCCAGACTTCTGGAAAACAATCTCTTCACTCGGTTACTTCACTCAAAGCAGCACCCATGTGGAAACATCACCAAGGAGGAAAGGCTCATGCGGGGCTCTTCCCATTTTGACACATTGAGGGATCGCTGTGGCCCCTTTTCAACACTGCTTCACATCTACTAAACACAAGGCTTTTTCCATTAAGTGGGTCTCTCATCAATAATTCTCGAAACAAATTATCAAAGTCCATCTGACAACAGGAGGGAGGGAAAGACGACTGAAGGGGAAAACGTAACAGTCTTCTGAATCATTCCCTCTTTCTGCCCCAGCAGAAGTCCAGAGAGCTCACCTGAGGACTTGCCTATGTCGCAGAAATGCCAGGTAATCATTAATGATCTTGCACAGGACTCATGGCCAAGGGCAGCTTCTCGCTTCAGAGGAGCTTGTCTTTTCTGGCAAAAGCAGAAGGAAAAAAAAAAAATCCAGATTTAGGGTTAAGTTTTATAGGTAGGACATCATATATCTTCCTGAGTAAAAGCAATAAATAGTGTCTCTGGCTTTAAAAAGACAGCACTGTGTCTCTGTCCTACTGTCTGGTCTAAATGTTAGACTTGATCTCCCCAGCCCACACGGTTTAAAGGGAATAGGTTGAAAATACAGGGGACCCTTGAACAACACGGGTTTGATCTCTGTGGGTCCACTTATACACAGAGTTTTTTCAATGAATACTGTAAATGTATCTTCTCTTCTTTATGATTTTCTTAACATTTTCTTTTCTCTAGCTTACTTTATTGTAAGATCGCACTATAGTATATGTAATATACAAAATGTGTGTTAATTGTTTACGTTATCAATAAGGCCTCCAGTCAACAGGAGGCTATTAGTAGTTAAGTTTTTGGGGAATCAAAAGTTATACGTGGATTTTCAACTGCACAATGGGGGTGGTGACCCTAACCCCTGCGCTGTTCAAGGGTCAACTGTCATCCCAAAGATATTATTAAATGAAAGTTTTACATGCTTTGTGATGGTAAGCAAGAATAACAGACAAGGTGAAAAGTTAAAAAGCCACTGAAAATAATGTTTGACATTTTTAACAATACGGAAAAATGTTTACACCTAAGAAAGGAAAAAAGGGCTGGCTATGAACCAATATGATCCCAACTACATAACAAAAATGAAAATGCATATGCACACATAGATACAAAACTGCAAAAAAAACAACAAAAAACACCAACACATTAAGTAAGAGTAGTTGTTTTGAGAGAGTGGAATTGTGGGAAAATTTGTTTCTCTAACTGGTGGTCTCACAGTGGTCCATGCGGGGATGGAACCAGCTACCCTGGTGTTATTAGCACCGCACTCTAATCAATGAGCAACCAGCCGCCCTTCTAACTGGTGGTCTCTATCTCCTAAGTTTTTCACAGAAAGCACCCGGAGAGGCAACATAGTACTTAGAGGCACTTGTGCTCTGGAGCCAGTCCCTAGCTCTGCCACGTACTGTTTCTGTCTTCTCGTTAATTGGCTCAGAGGATGGTTATGAGGACTAACTGAGATAATGTGCACCAAGTACCTACTGAGGTGGCTGACAGAGCACCCGGTCAATAGGTCTGAGGTGTTATTTTTCTAGACACAGGATTTTGTTTTTAAAGTCTTTGGCAGAGGCTCCTATCCGTACAGCCACTAAGGTTCTTTTGGGAGGAAAAAATGTGCGGACCCTTATATTCCTTACCCATTAGCTGTTTTTCCCTCTCCCTAAATACACTAAGATGCACCAGTCCTGTCACTTGGGCTATGAACCCCTGGCTCTGTTCAGATTGGATAATAGCTTCAAGCTCCTGAGAACTGCAAAAGAGCGGGGCCCCAAGCCACGTGACAATGCTGTGCTCTTTCTGTAACATGCAGACGGTCCCTCCTTTATGGGGATGGAGAAGAGGGAGCCTATTCTCAGTGGAAAAATAAGAGGCTGCACGTAAACGGTGACTAAGTACCTGTAAGAATTAGACTATAGTGAGTCCTCAGTTAACACCGTCTATAGGTTATTGGAACTGGGGCAGAACAACACATAAGGAAACCAGTTTTACCACAGGCTAATTGAGTTAAGTTCCTATGGCATCTCATCAATGTTATAATGAAATGATTTTGAACAAAGTGTGATTCAAGAACCTGCTGTATCTCAAAACCTTCACTTCTCCCAGGTGGCCTCTCAGGATAAGATCCTTCCTTGAGATTACCATCCCCTCAGCGATGCTATACGTTGGCTTCTGTTTACACTATATGATAGTCTATACTTTCCAGTTTTTCTAACTCTTTCTTATTCACCGTCTCTACCTGTATTGTTTACTACAATCCATCAATAAAACAAAACACATTGAAGTATTTACTAAGTGCTTACTCTGCTAAATGCCATGGAGAATAAAAAAAAAAAAATGCTGTCTGTAACAGACAAAGCCTTGGATCAAACAATGTAGTCCTTGGTTCTTTTCAGTTCTGATTCTACCTCATTTGGCCAAGTTACTTATCCTCTCTAGACCTCAGTGTCCTTATCTATAATGTACCTACCTCCTAGGAATGCTAAAAGGATCACATGAAACATTTGCTCTTCTATATCTCAATTTAGTCCTCATGGCACTAATTTGCATTAAATGGGAAAATCCTAATAAGGAGGATCTGAAAGCAGAAAGCACATAAGTGAGCTTTACTGTACTGTCCTTAAGAAGCTTACAATCATTAGGGAAACAACAGTGACATACGTGGGAAGATCAGGAGACAAGGAATCCGTGACAACCAAGATCATATGAAAAGCCAAAGGAAAACATGTTGTTTGAGTACCCACTATGGGCCAGGTCCTTTCTAAATGATCTCCTCTAATAAGAACAGCAAACCTGTGAGATTATTTAGTATCTCCCACAACCCAGGTTAGACTGTTAGCAAGCGTCAGAGGCGAGGGTTTTATACGAAGAGACAGGGCTCAGACTGCCCTCTGCTTCTACATTCACATGAGACCTGCTCAAAATCAGTCTTTTCTGGAGAAGGCCAACTCCACGGAGAACTATGAAAGAGCAAGAGAATCCAAAAAGTATCGTTCAAACGTGAAGTACCATAAATACCAACTGAGCCCCAAAGGGCTCTCCCTATATGTGGGAACAGCTGGCAGCTAGGTTTCATGACCACCACCCTCGAGGAGCATGCTATTATCAACCCCACCTTCCGAGGGAGAAAATGAGATGTAGAGAAGGGACATGACTTGTCAGAGGTCGCTAGGCTCCCAAATTTGAACTCAGTTCTAATTCCAAAGCTATTATTTATTTGTAAGTGAAACACACAAGACCCAGAGACTCCCTCACTCACAAACAGCAAAGACAAGCTGCGAATGCAAGGCTGCCGTGGGGCTAAGTTAGAGTCAAATTATAAAAAAAGCTTTTCTTTATTTGTATGATTAACACCAGAGGCCTTTACTGAGCTGGGTGTCAGGCACGGTACTAAAACTTGGCATTATACAACACACTCTGTGAAACGAGCTAATTACTCCACTTTACAGGGGAGGAAACTGAGGCTCTGAGAGGTGAGGGAGCTCATCCAAGGTCACACAGCCAGAACACTGGATTCCAATTCCGGTTTCGGTGATTCCTAAGACCCCGCCTCTTTCCTCGGCATCAACAATAACAAATCTTTTCCACCCAGCGTTAGTCTGTTTATAAAGGCCCCGGAGATGAAAAGAGATGGAAAAGGCTACGCAGAGGCATCCTTCCCCCCTCACCCCTCCCCGAAACGCGAAAGCCAGACGCTACTGAAGCAGCCCCTCCGACCAGGTGAAGCAGCGACCCAGCCCCAAGGCCACCTCCCTTAAAGTCCCCGGCCCCACCACTCGGTGAACCCACGACCCTGTTCCCACTCGCTACCCGCAGGCCGTAGACCTTTATCCGCTCGAGGCCCCCGCGCTCGGGGTCGGAGCCGCAGCTATTGTCGTCTCAGCCCAATACCTCTGAGCTCTGCCAGACCCGGGGCAGCGATAGACACCCGACCGCCATCTTGCCCCGGGGTGTTTGTTCTCAGAGCTCCGCCGGGAAGCAACTATCCAGTTCCGGGCACCGATAGTTCCCCAGAGCTTCTCCACCCGGGAACGACAATATCCCTGTAGCTTGTCGTCCTCTCTGGAAGCTGAAAAAGCGGAGCATTCAGGAGCGGGATAAACGCCTGCCCCAGCAGAGAGGAGATGCAACCCACTCCGGCCAGGCAGGTTGGAAGGAATGCGCCGACGTCTAGCAGTACAACGGATCTTTTAGGAAGGCGCCCTCTGCGGGGCGGAAGTAGGGTAGGGACAGAGGAAGTTCCTGCCCCGACCCCCCCGTTCCCCCCTCACTGGCTCACGCGAGCTGGGTGTTTCCTGCCTCCGTCAGTCCGGGTTTGGAGGCTCCAGCGTTCTCCGACTTTTCATGGTAAGGAGGGCGGTGCCCACCGATGGGGGCTCTGGGCGGCGGAGAGCGGGGCAGAGGGAGAGTAGAGGGGGAAGGGACCGATCGGAGGGGGTGCGATAGGGGCTGTCGCGATAGACGATAGGCGGTTGGGGGATTGGATGGGGGCGAGGCCGGGGGTGGGGGTAGGGCTTTGGGTGGAGAATTGCGGGGTCTCTGGCTGTTGGGCACAGGGGCAAAAGCATTTGGGTTTGGGGAGTAGATATGTGTGTGGGAGGGAGGGGGGTGTCTCTGAGTCTTGAGTGCTTGTTGGAAATCGGAATTGGTAATTGCAAAGAGAACAAAGAGATGTCACTGAAGACGGACATTTGGGGTGGAAAATGAGATTTGGGGGAGTTGCGAAGGAGAATGGGTAGGTTATGAGAGAGCGAGGTGGGATTCCTTGGGACGGAAAGTTTGGGAAGTTGCTGCAGAAGTCGCTGGATTTCGGGGACGTGGCCAAGGGGGCCTCCCAGGTGCATCTGAACACACAGGCGAGTGGAGGAAAAAGAGAGGGAGTGGGCAGGCGGGTGTGCTTTGTGTGCTTGGAACTCCCCGAAGGGATGCCAGAGGCCTGAGTTCAGGGTACTTGCGCCACGGAGTCCAGCGTCTTAACTGGCGCCTTGGTACCTACCTATATGGTCACTTCCGTTGAGGCTGGAGGTGGCCACACCTAAGGAGCTGGGGATGGCTCACATGCAGTCTCCTAGCTGTGGGAAGTTAATTGTGCTTGGGATCCTTCATGGGTCTGTTTCTTGAACTTTGTCCTGGGGTGGGAATGAGCAAAGTTCAGCCCAGACCCTCTTTTTTCACTAGGTTGCCCTTGTCTCTTCCCTGGAAAGTGCAATCTTTAAGGAAGATCAGTCCCAAGGACACTGCTGAAGAAAAATGAGTCAGCCAGTGTCTGACTTTGGTCTGCTCCATTTTGTGTAAAATAAGGACCACCAGTGGTTCTCAGGTTATGGTCCCCAGACCTTGTAAGAAATGGCCAAATTCTCAACCCCTACACAGACTACTGAATCAGTCTGGGGTGGGGCCCAGCAATCTGTTTTAACAAGCCCTGCAGGGGATTTAGAGCAATGATTTCTTGATTTTGTCTATGTGATGAAAAGGGCATGAGCTTGGGAGTCAGAGTACCCTAATAGTTCTGATTCTTAATTTTCTCCCCTAAAAAGTGGGATTGGTGACAACATTTTCCTCACTAGACTATTGAGAGAAATAGGTCAATCATGTGCTAAACACAGGAAGAGAATATAATTTGGTAGAACACTTGGATATAGGTTTTGGATGCAAAATCATGCTACACTTATGTGGATAATTGAATTTAGTTTGATTGAAATGGAATGACAGACTTTTTTATAATTAGCCTCAAGACAGTGACTCTTAGATCTAATTGGTTAAAGAAACAGCTTTGTGGCTTTCAGCTCTGGCCACACATTAGAACTTTTCAAACAATAGTTTCGGAGCTGCTATGCCCCTCTCTCCCCCTCCCCAAATTTGATTACTTGTTCTGGGGTGAAGCCCAGGCATTAGTACTTTTTAGACATGCCCAGGTGTACTTTTTAGTACAGTCAAGGCTGGAGAATCTTGGTCTTAAGGAAAGCTTGAGGAGCAGAAGGCAACCTACACTAAGGAGCAGGTGCCAAGTACTTTGACATTCATTCTCTGGGGGTTATTATGAAGATCATGACTTTACCTTCATTTTACAAGTTAGGAAACTGAGACTGGGTTAAATCACTAGTCTGAACATCACACAGGAAGTAGTGGAACTGAACTGTAGTCCAGGTTTGCTAAACTCAATCAAACATTCCACACATATATTTCCCCCACTACACACACAAGGGACACAGTTCCACAGAGTTGTATAGAAAACATCTAGGGGTGAGGGATTTGGTACGTTTCTTTCTATTGTACTTGCCTGGGTCTCCTTTCAAGTCAACAGTTTTTCCCCATCGGCTGACTTTTATTTTTTAAGCATATATATATATAGTTGCTTCCTGTCTGTGGCTTGGAAGCTGTGAAGTGGAGGCTTGCTTTTGTTTGTGGTACTGTGGTTTGTTTTTCATGTATGGTCCGGAATCTACTGCACCAATAGAGCAAGAGGTAAGGGAGCGTCTCCAAGACCATGAAGTTAATTCCATGTTTCCCCGAAAATAAGACCTTGCCGGACAATCAGCTTTAATGCGTCTTTTGGAGCAAAAATTAATATAAGACCCGGTCTTATTTTACTATGACATAAGACCGGGTATAATACAATCTAATATAACATAATATAATGTGATACCGGCTATAATATAATATAATGTAATATAATATAGGACTGGGTCTTATATTAATTTTTGCTCCAAAAGACGTATTAGAGCTGATTGTCTGGCTAGGTCTTATTTTTCGGGGAAACACGGTTGTGGCCTAATTAAAGCATACAGAACTCTTTAGAACAGTAGGTTGCAATTCTGGCTGCACGTTGCAATTACTTGGAGGAATTTTTAAAATTCTGTTGCCCATGCCACACCCCCAGACCAGTTACATGAAAATGTCAGTGGGTAGGAGAACCCCAGGCATCAGTATTATTTTAAGCTCTCCAGGGAATTTGATGTGCAAGCAAGTGGAGGGCCACTGTTTAGAATGAGCAACAGTATACTCGGGAGATGGAAAAGAGAGATGCCTTGCTTATCCATCTAACTGGAATAAACTTCTCTTCTGATTGAATGGAATCGGTAACCAATACCTCCAGTATTAATTACCTCACTGTTTCTTGTCATCAATTTCGCTCTCTCCTACCTCACCTCCCCAACCTCATTAAAAATTAAATCAAACCTTTGAAACAAGCTATAAAAAGCAGGATCCCTGTAGCGATGGCTGGGCATCCTCTGTAGAGAGGTTTGCTGTGAGAGGCTTATTGTCTTCTGCTTTGTGTCCTCAGCTCACTGTAACTCGGGCTCCAGGACACGAACACAGCCAGAACCTTTTTTTCAAGGGCCTCTTCGTATTAATATGACTGACCTTTGGAGGAGTGGGATCCGGAGAGGATCAGAGCTTTCTTTGTCTATTCTGGAGTCTCTAGCTAGATCAGGATGGTTTCTGCCTTGATCTCTCAGTAATGCAGTCAGAAGTCAGGAGAGCTGGAACCAGTCTCCAAAGAGAAGATAATTTGAGACTTTGAGCGCATTCTCAGCTAGTTATTTGAGTATTTCATGTTTGAGTGTTTGCTCTGAGCCAGGGGCTGTGCTCAGTGCTCTGTGGCATCCCTGGGGTTGGGGGGAGACACCACCATATTCCCCATTCAATAGGCTGGACTGGACTCAGACAGATGAATCACCCAGGCTCCCACAGCTGATAAATGGCAAGTCTGGGGGCTTCAATTCAGGTCTGACGTCCAAACCCAAGCCCATAACCACGCATTGCCTTCCATCTTTTTTCAGAGTTTTTTTTTCTTTTTTTCTTTTTGTTCTTAAAGAAAGCAGTGGGTCCTCCTTTCTCAATTTATATGTCATAGTTCTGTATATGCTAAGCATGACCACTGATAAAATCAGGGGCTCAAGGCCAGGCAGGACTTGGCCACGTCCTTCAACTTGCTCTGTCACCCAGCCACGTCTGTCACAAACTCACTTTGGGAAGTGCCTAAACTATGAGCCGTGGTATCTGAATGCACAAAATAGAAATCATGATGGTTGTCTTCCAGCATTGTTTGGATTTTCAGTGGTTGTAGATGGTGGTAGAAATGAAAGCAGCAGTGTCTTTTTGGAGGGGGGACTGGGAAAGGGGCGTGGGGGGACTGGGAAAGGAGCGTGGAGGAACTTTTTGGAGCCACAGAAATAGTCTCTCTCTTGATTGGAGTGGGGGGACTACACAGATGCATCTATTGACCAAAACTCACCAGACAGTACACAGAAAACACACTCTATTGTACGCAAATTATCTTTTCAAAGATATTGGAGAGCAAAAAAAGTACGTGAAGTATACTTGATGACTTTTTTGGCCTGTTTTATTGTAAGCACCTTACAAAACGTGAGAGCATTTTCCCAAAACATTTATTTTGGTATAAATTTAGATCTGAAAAGAATGCTTCAGAGGGTATTTCCATTTTGGAACACATTTCCTTAATTAACTCCTCGAGCCCCGCTTCAAAGTTTTTAGAAGCTCTTTATTCCCATAAACTACTTCTGTCATCCCATGAATTAGAGTTTTTCTGAGGGAAATGGTTGGTGATAATTGTTAGTGTCTGGTCTCTGGGGACTGATTTCAGAGGAAAGTGAGAAGGAGGGGTCACCACTTCCTCTGGGCCTCTTTTACGGTTGGCATCAGGCCACAGAGACTCCAGGTGAGCCAAGCCTGAGCTTTTGAAAACTTACCTTCTTGTGCCATTTCTTTCTTTCTTTTTCTTTTTTTTTTTACTGGATGAAGCAGAGACAGTTACTTGAGGGAACCCTGGTCTTTCCAGGAGGCCATTCTTTCTCTGTTACTCTACAAGGCTCTAATGTGACTCCCAGTGGGTGATTTCCAGGCCACAGTCTTTTGGGGCCACTGAGATCAAGAGGGTTGTCCATTGCCTCTGCTCTTAAGGATTGAAGGAGGGTTGCCACCCATTAGCCCCTTATCCCATTGAAAAAACTAACGTGTGTTTTAACAACTATGGATGTAAGACGTAGTCATTGTGGAGATCTAGAAAAGACTTCGTGCTGTCAGTGCCCACCAGCCAGAACCACCAGTCAGACAAAGTGGGGTTTATTGCCTTGATGCCTTAAGGGAGAACTGTGGGGCCTCTCAGAGCATTTGAGCTGCTGTCTCACATTCATTAAAGATTCAGCCCCGTCTTGGGCATCTTCTCCAGCTGTAGAAATCTACCTATTCATTCAAGAAATGTTTTCTTGGGGGCGGCGGTTAGAGCATGGTGCTCATAACACCAAGGCTGCCGGTTCGATTCCCGCATGGGCCACTGTGAGCTGCGCCCTCCTTAAAAAAACAAAGAAATGTTTTCTTCGAGTGCACATATGCCAGGTACCAGTCTCCTTTCCTGCACCTGTTTAAATCAGGACACTGCATCCATTCCTTTGATATGTATATGAAAGTTAGCTGCTATTACAAGACTGTCATCAGATCTTGCCCTTTCGGGGTAGTGCTAATACAGAAAGTCTCTAATTTTGCTCTAACTTGTTTCTAAGAGTTTTTATGTTTGTTGTTTAGTTCTCAGAAACACCCCTGTTTTCTATGGGAAGTATTAGGAGAGGTAGTTGGGATCCTACTTCATAAAAGCTTATTTCATCTGTAATTCAGCCGAAAGGTGGCACTTTTAGCTGTCCTGTGGTACATGACCTGGGCTGTGCCTCAGGCTGCTTTAGGATAGAACGAGGGCGTTCGTTTGTACAGGTAGTGGACATAATGGAAGCCCTTGTAACACAGAAGTTAGTGGCAAACTCGTACCCACAGGGTCAGCAGGGGAGGTCAGTATATGAGGCTATCTGGGTGGAGTTTGGGGTAGATTGGTGAATACATACATGCCCCTCGCCAGATACCCCGGCTCTCACCAGTCGTTGCCCTGCTGGCCAAGTTGGCCTCTGATTTTAAGAGAAGCCAGAAATCCAGATTCTTCTGTGAACTCGCCTGAGTTGTCAATGTTGGGAGCAAAGTTGTTGTTTTTTAAATGCAGTATATGCTTGAACTAAGCAAAACACATCTGAAAGCTAGATTCAGCCCAGTGGCTGAAAGAAGTAAACCAGACCTGGTGCTGTGACCCCAATGACCTTGTGTCTTTTCCACTGGCAGGAAGAGATGTCAGGAGAAAGTGTGGTGAGCTCAGCGGTGCCAGCGGCTGCTACCCGCACCACGTCCTTCAAAGGCACAAGCCCCAGCTCCAAGTACGTGAAGCTGAATGTGGGCGGCGCCCTCTACTACACCACCATGCAGACACTGACCAAGCAGGACACCATGCTGAAAGCCATGTTCAGCGGGCGCATGGAGGTGCTAACCGACAGTGAAGGTAAGGTCACCCTCCAGGCACAGGGCACGTGCTTGTGGTCGACGGCTTCGTTCTGATGCAGGAGACCAACACGGAATGTGCAGTGACCACACAGCTACAGATTTCTGGTTGTGCTCAGTGCCATCATTGTGTGTAGGGACCCCTGAGAGTGAGTAACAGGGAGGCTGGATCTAGTAGTCAAGGAGGGTTTCCTGGAGGAAGTGACATTTAAGCTGAGACCTGAAGACAAGTGGGAATCAGGCTGGACAGGGACTCACAGTCCTGACTTAGTTGTAGATTTGCTGTGTGACTTTCAGAAAGTCACTTCCCCACTTCAAAGCTCAGCTCTGTAAGATGGAGGCTAGACCAGCTACCCTAGCTGGTTCCCTTCCTGTTCTTGTAGTGGTAATTCTATGACTTCATAGTGAAACTCAAGTGTGAGTCATAAGAGCTTTCTCTGGACCGGGGTCCTGACAAAGATGCACAGCCCTGGATTTGAGTCACAGCTCCCCCTTTAGTAGCTGGTGATCCTAATCGAGTTGTTTAAGACGTTGACAACGCATTTTCCCCATCTGGTGAAATGGGCATAGTGATACCCACCTCGTGGGGGGTTTGTTGTCACATAGTAGGTAATCAATGTATGTATATTTAGTGCGTTTTTCTTCTTTATGGAAAGTCATGTTAGTAAAAAGCAAAGAATTGTTTAAAGTTATCTTACTTTCCATAACTACTTCCTACCCACCTGGAACAGTCAGAGCACCTGGCAAGGGGGAACGTCTTTACCTGGCTAGGTTTGCCAGGCAGGTCACATGAGGTTTAAAAACAGCCTCATCCTTCATTCCTTGGCCTGAGATTGCTTAAGACCAGGTCAGACCACTGCCTGGCTTGATCCTATGAACCTGTTTCTGAGGCGGGCCTCTGCTGATGTCCCTGCCGTTCCAGGGACAGTGGTTCCTGAGAAAATGGGCACTTTTTGACACAGCAGTGGGTTTGGAGGCCCTAAGCCTGGTGGTCCTAAGAGGGCCGAAGCTTGGGCTATCACCAGTTGGGGTGCCTCACTCTGTGTCCTGGAGGTGGCTGGGTTGTAGGGCTGCAGTTCCGCTTCTCTGGGCTTCCCGTGATCGCGGCCTTCCAGAACTGCCGTCTGTGCCTTACTCAGAAAAAAAACCCAAGCCTTTTATGAGTGGGAGGATCCCCTTTGCTGTGCCACACCCAGCCTTGCCTGGAGTATTTGTGGAAACGAGACAATAGCACCCCAGCTGCAGAAGGAAACAGACTTTATCTGAGAACCCAGGATTGCTGTGGCTTTTCTTCTGCCCTCCCAGCCTCTGGTGGGGCTCAGGAAAAGCGCTGAGTCGCTTCAAAGCAAAGAGGAAGCCTCGTCTCCTTGGAAGCGCTCGCCTTGGTGGCCTAATGCTCCTCAAGCTCCCCCATCACCCAAGTGGGGGAAACCTGAGAGTGGCACCAGGGGGCCTGCTGAGGACTCTGACCTCTGCTGGCGGATGTCCTTCCCCGGGGTTTCCTGGAAAACCCAGCATCTCCGGGGAAGCAGTGCTGTCGCTGACGCTCCAAACCTCACTGTTTTCATTTCCCGGGAGCTCCAACGTCCTTATGAAAGGCTCACCATATGGCATTTTATGGGTGTTATTTCATTTCTGCCTCACCTGAACTCTTTGAGGGGTGAGTGCTATCCCGTGGTTACAGTTTGATAAGTGAGAAATCCACATCCCATGTGAGATGCTTTTTCAAAAGCTATTGCACCCGGGACTTGCTGGCTCTTACCATCTGCTGTCCGTGGTGTGATGCGGGCCCAGCCCCCAGGCCAGGCCGCCTGAGTGTGGCAGCCTTAGGGTCCACCACTGGCTTCGTGCTGATGCCCCTGTGAGGGCCCGGGCTGCCAGTCTGGCTGTCTGGTCTTCCAGCCAGTGCCGCGCCGGGCAGAGCCACGTATTGGTGAGCGCTCTGCATGGCCTGACCCGTGGCCTTCAAATTGGGACAGTTTCCTGCATCTCACAGCTTCACCCTGGGCCTCAGGCCAGAAGGCTGTCAACTGTGGAGAAGTTTGCCACAAACAGGTGGAAACACCAGGTGTGGCTCAACCAGGAGAGTAAATGTAGCAGCAGAGCCTGCTGGCTAAAGAACAGTGTGTGTGTTCTGTTGCTAGAAGTCCCTAAAGGACGCCTGAGAAGCTGGTTGTTTCTGGGGAGGGGGCCAGGGGTCCGGGGTGGCTGGCCGACTCCTATGCTCCATACTGTTTTGCCCATTTGAGTTTTGTACCGTGTGCGTGGAATTCCTACACAGAGGAGGACTTGGGCGTCGGAGTGAGATGGGCCAGGGTTTGAGTCCTGCTCTGTCACATGGTAACCATCACAACTAACATTTGTGGAGCGATTTCTATATATTGAGCCTTGTGCTAATTGCCACTTATTTGCTGGTCACTGGTTGACAGTGGGTGAGCGGCTTTTTTTTCTCTGAGCCTGTTTCCTCCCTTCAAAGTTGGGAATGCTAATGCTCTCCAGGGTTGTCTGGGGATTAAATGAGGCAGTTAGAAAGCACTCGGTAGAGTATCTGACACTTTGGGAGACTCGGAATGGGGACTGTTCCCTGTGGCCTGTGTTCCTGCCTGGGGTGAGGTGTGGAGGTGGAGGGCTGAGCGCTGGGGGGAGCCACGGAGAGGCAGGTCTTAACAGCGGGGAGGGGAAAAACGGTGGCCTTGGCCTTGAAGGAGGAGTGTGCTGTGCTTCCACAGTGGCCCATGGAGGTGGGGGTGGGGGGCATGGGGCTGTCCTGAGAAGCCGAGACACGGTGGCAGTGAGCAGGCCTTGGCCAGGCTCCTTCCCAGAAACGTCCAATTTCTACGCTGCTGGGATTTTCACGCGAGCCCTTGTCACATTGCCGTTGTCAACATTGGCCGTGGCGTTAGGGGCACCTTTCTGAGTTAAGAGTTCTGTGGAGCCCTCGCTGGTGTTGTCTGCATCACCCTGTTGCTTGCTGTGGTACCCCACCCCCCACACCCCACCCCCAGTGAAGTCTGGTCTCTTGCTAAGGCTTTTGAATGAGAGAGTGTGTAAACCAGATGAAAGGAGGGAGCCGTTTATCTTCTTATCAGCACGTTTCCTAGAAAACCAGTGGGGAAGTCAGGGTAATATGTGGGAAAATTGCAGTAGCCAGGGGTTTCTCTGAGATCGCTGAGCCTCCTGCCTTTTGTAAAAGTCTGAAATACATTCAGAGCTTTAAAATTGTGGGTACTGTAACAAACTCCCCTGCACCCCCCTCAGACAAGGAATAAAACATCACCCTGGACTGATGGGTCCTCTCTCTACCTTCTCTGTTTGCTGCTCTCCCTTCCAGAGGTAAACCCTGGACTGACTTTGGGGTCACTAGGTGGATTTCAACCTTGGTGGCACCGAGTCCCCCACCCGCCGCCCCCAGCCAGTGCACTGGGGCATCTGGCCCTGTACAAGCTCTCCGGGGGATTCTGATGTGCAGTGATGGTTGAGAACCACTGGTTTGGATCTTTCCGTGAGTTACTACAACTGTTGATATCGCTAAACAATGTATTGTTGGTGTATTTTTAAACATCGTATTAATGGCGTTATATAGTCTGTAGCCTTTTTGGTTTTGCTTTACTTAGCTTTATGCTGGTGAGATCAAGCCATGGATAAATAGCTGTAGCTCAAACAGTTCCCTGCTCTGGAGTGTTCCATTCTAGGAATATACTGCAGTGTTGGGATCCATATTCTGTCGCTAGTTCTGTAGATGGCTCCCACTGTCTACTGTTAGGGATGTCATCGTCCTTGAATATGCTCCCTGGCATGTGTGAGCTCCTCGAGCGCAGCACTTCCCAGCCTTTGTCACTTCATGGTACACCCAGAAAATCATATTTTTCCTTTGGTAAATGAAGGCGTTCTGGACCCCAGCCAGATGCCTCAGGGGCTGCAGCATTGGGAGCTGGGTTTATTCCCAGGAGAGGATTGACTAGATACTAGCATTTCTGTCCGTTTACACTCTCCTCAGAGGTCTGAATTTTTGCTGGCACTAGACACTGTCAAACCTTTTTAATTATTGCCAGTTTGGTGGTTGTGGTGTGGTGCTCTGTTTTTTATTTAACATTTACTGGTTTCTAGTGCGTTGAGCATCGGTTTGTGTTCATTGGTCATTTGTGTTTTTATCATTTAGCTGCCTGATTGCATCTTTCTTACGTCTTTTCCCATTTCCTCTTTTGCTTTGTAGAAAGGTGTATTCTGGATCCCATTTCTTTATGGTTTTGTGTTGTAAACATAAGCAGCAGAAGTCTGACCCGTCCTAGGTTTTTCACTGGTGTCTTGATACCTCAGTTTTTACATTGTTTGTTTTCCATTTTGGTCTGTGATCTACCTCCATGGTATGCAACCAGGGGACATTTGGCATTATCCAGAGACATTTCTGGTTGTTACGATTTGGGGGTGGGAGTGCTAGCTACTGGTATCTAGTGGGTAGGGGCCAGGGATGCTTCTAAATAACCTACAACGCCCAGGACAGGCCGCCGTAGTAAAGAATTATCCAGTCCATAGTGAATTATCCAGTCCAAAACGTCAGTAGTGCCGAGGCTTAGACACCCTGCCCCAGAGACTCTGATTCGGAGTGAAGCAGCTTCAAGCACCGCGGGTGATTTATGATCAGGCAAGTTTGAGAACCGCAGAAATATAAATACTTCAGTATGGAGAAGAGAGGGCAGTGAGAGCTCCCTGGAAGTGGGGGGAGGGAAAGGAGAGGGGAAGTAAGTACATGTTATGCTGGCGGGGCGGGGAGAAGGTGAACCTGGCGGCCTAGTCCCCCCAACCCCAAAGGGAAGCCTCTGAGGTACCCTGAGCGTCTCACAAGCTCCCACCTGGGGGCTGGAACATGCTGCTGCTTTGTTCTCAGAGAATGGTGATGAAATGTGCAAAGCGCTCATGGTCAGGGACCTAATTTGAGAGCTGCCAGTAGACCCAGTGTTCTGCTACCATGTTTCTCCGAAAATAAGACCTGGCCGGACCATCAGCTCTAATGCGTCTTTTGGAGCAAAAGTTAATAATAAGACCTGGTCTTATATAAGTAAAATAAGACTTATATTAAGTTTTGCTCCAAAAGATGCATTAGAGCTGATGGTCCGGCTAGGTCTTATTTTCGGGGCGGCACGGTATGTGCTTCCCGTACATTCTCTCATCAGACCTGTATGCCAGCGCTGTGGGGCACCTTTTTTAGAAGAGGAAATGGCTGTACAGAGAGGTTAAGTGAAACACTAACATCCTCCAGCAAGAATGCAGAGCTAGGTTTCGAACACAGGCCCACGTTCTTCACCCTGTGCCATGCGGCGTCTCCAGTCATCCCCGAGCCCCCTGTCTGTGCCCCGCCTGTTCTCTCCAGCCTTGTTGAATGCACTGCGGACCCCAGGCCGTCCTGACTTGTACAGCCTTCCTAAAGAGCCCGTGTGCTCTGTGGCTGCAGGAAAGACGCCCCACCAGCGAGCAAGCGGCTGCTTGACTTCCATTTGCTTTTCTACGTGCGCGAGGCATTTGAGCTGTTTCAAAGGGAGAGATTCCTGCTTTGAAAGCAATGAAAATATTTCAAAGTCAAAATGCTAATTGAAGCCTCATGGAGAGTGCGCCTGGCTCCTTTGCCCTTATTTGTCCAAAGTATGATTCCTTCGCCACAAGCATTTCCTGACGGCAGGCATTCTTGAGCTGGAGCCCAGTGTCACGGTCCAGTCCGCCTATTCGTTTATGGAAACTCTGGGCTGTCACTTGGGTAATTGATTTCAGGGGCTTTCGCTCTTTCCAAGCAGCTGAATTGTCCATGCGTCAAAGGTAGAAGAACGTGGACGGTTTCTTCCCCGAGCAGCTAGGTTGAATTGGTTGCCATTTCTGTTAAAGACTGAAGTTCTTCTGGTCTTCTCAATACCAGTGACAAGAGTTTTCCTAAGTTTCGTCTTTGTGGTATAGTCCCGCCTCCCCAACTTACGGAATGTCACTGAGCTTCTCTGAGCCTTGTGTTCAGAAAATGCAGGGGGAGTGAGCCTCCCTCCAAAAGAACTGGTGGAAACATAACACTGTCTTTCTTTCCACACCTTGTCAGCTCATTGGAAGAAAAGCACTAGTTCCAGGGTAGCACAGAGGTTGCAAGCTGGTGACATGTGGGCCCAGTGCAGCCTGCAGATGTGTTTTGGTTGCCCTATGGTGGGATAATAACCGGTTTTTTAAAAAATTAGTTTACCATTCTTTAAAAATCAGGAGATTTCACAAAGAAATCTGCATTTTTGGCTTCGCTTGCAATGTCAGAGGCTCATACAGCCCCGGGCCCACATCCCTGCCTGGCCACTCTTGGCCGGAGAAGGAAGACCCCTCACCCCCAGCCCACAGCGGGTAGGGCACAGTTCTCTGGTCAGCCCTCAGCCCAGCCCACTTGTACTTGTTTATCCTGCCTGCTCAAAGCCTCCCCTAGGCATCTGGGCTGCATTACAGATCCTGAGTCCATTCTTTGTTGTCTCAAATGTAGAAAGAAGCAATGGGACAATGTCCAGCAGTCACTGTCAGGGTATATGATTTACCTCTTCCTTTCCTGAAACCAAGATTTGCCTCCAGGCTGCCGGAGGGGAGCATGGAAATAGCCTAGTTATCCCCTCTCCTGGTGAACGTTGAAAAGAATCCCAACTAGTCCCCTAAAACCAAGAGAGAACTCTTGGCAGGACTGGGTTTGGGGGCCGAGGGGGTTGGGGGAAGTGAGTGGACTGGTGACTCTGGATCCGAAAAAGGTATGTTCCCCGCTCTTGGTTTTTGTTGGCTTCCGCTGTTGATCCAAGGCCTGGGGTGCTGAGGGGGACATGGGGCAGGGCTCGGGGGTGTTAGCAGTGGAAATGTGGGCCCCTTCTCCCTGAGCTGGGAGCAAAGGCAGCGAGACAGCCGGGGCAGAAGATGACTGGTTCCTGTTTAATCCTCCTCACGTGCCCGTGCTGCTGTTTCCCACCTGGCATGTTGGACGGGAGACCTGGGCAAGCCCCTTGGAGGAGGCCCTGCTGGCGAGGACGGTCGGGGCTTCATGTCTCTCTGGCTTCTTTCTTAGCGCTCCCCGTTTTCCATCCAGACATACTTGGTCTTCGTCCCATTCCTACTTCCCTTTTCGGTACCATCTTCTCTCCCCAGGCTCCAGTCCTGTTTCCTCCCCCAAATACCACTGCCAGGGACATTTGCGTTTCAGTAGAGGAATTTTGAAAACCCATCACATCTCTAGTGGTGGGATAGCAGGCAAGTGCCGACCCTGGAAAGGACCCTGAGAAGTGGAAGGGCTTGTCTTCCTGGCCCTACCCCCAAGAATTTTTCTCGGTGCCTGGTTCTGGTCCCCAGTTGGTCATTTTTCCATATGGGTACTTTTAATAAACGCAAGTTTCATTTCCCCATGTTACCCTGAACTGCTTGGGGGCAGGGTCTGCCTCCTTCACCATTTTATCTCTAATAGCTGCCACTAGCCAGTAAGTGCATGTGGAGACTGACAGCAGGAACTTCCTCTGGTGCTGGTGAGTGTCTGGGGTCACCCCCCTGAGACAGGTCCCAGTCTGCGGGGATGCGCCCTCTGCTTCCTTAGAAATGGCTCTGTTTTGAGAGTCTGAAAAAAGCCTTGTAGAAAGAGGGAGTAGGTATTTTCACTCCAGAGGCCTTTTCCCATGTCAGGGTCATTTAGACACAATTAATCCAGGTGCGGTGCTCTAAGGCCCCTTGGGATGTTCTCGTCTAAGGGATTTTGGAGGGTTCTTTAGAAACATGCTGTTAGGTCTCAGGGGCCTTGGCGTCCAAAAGAGTCTGAGACTAGATGAGTCTGGCGTGTGGTGGTCTCCAGCCAGCAGGGCTGGGATGTTGTGACAGGGCTGCTGGTGGCTCTCTCTGTGGTTCCTGCTCTCCCCGGGAGGTGGAGGGAGCCTGGAGACTCCCCAGGTCCTCCCAGCGCCTTCCAAGAGGGCAGTGCCCACGTAACTCCCCCTCCCTTCCTCTACAGGCTGGATCCTAATTGACCGCTGTGGGAAGCACTTTGGTACGATCCTCAACTACCTTCGTGATGGGGCCGTCCCCTTGCCCGAGAGCCGCCGGGAGATCGAGGAGCTGCTGGCAGAAGCCAAGTACTACCTGGTCCAGGGCCTGGTGGAAGAGTGCCAGGCAGCCCTACAAGTAGGCATCACCCTTTCTTCCCATAAGCGCAGCGAGGCCCCAGACCTCCCTGCCTCCCTCATTTTCCCCCTCTGCAAAAGTGGGTGCAGTTCCTACCTCACCGAGCTCTTGGGAGTGTTAATGAGTTCGCTGTGGAGCTTGTCCCCTTTGGTCCGAGGGACCCCTAAGAGGCTTTTCTGTAATGCTTAGGCTACCCAGCTGCCCTCGGGCTCATCTCAGCCTCCACGGTGTTGGGTCATCTCGTGTACATTGAACCCCTTTATACTGATCTGGATTCTGGACCCATCTGGGGCCTTACTCTCACCCCATGAGTTATCACTGGGAGCCTAGCATGGTCTCTGCAGACACAGACACCCCTCACTCCTCAGCTGGCCCTGAGGCAGGAATATCAGGGTCAAGTCTAGTGATAGCAAAATCCCTATAAAACCACAATGTTTCTAGACATAACCAATGGCCATTTGTTTCAGACAAAGTTCTGGCATGGCAGAGAATCAGAAGGGTCCCTTTAGGTTGTCACAGGAATTGGACCTGTACAGGTGAGGCTCTTATTTTGGCCTCCCCCAAGCCACAGGTCTCTCAGGCCCTCCACGGGAACAGTACCCATAATGCCTAGCTCCTCAAGGAACCTGTTTCCACACACCACCTCTGCCCTGGGAGTCTGTGAACTCACTGTAAATCTAACCAAATGTAGCCTTTAGTATAGTATTTATATTTCATTTTTATATTAACGTAATGCATGTACATCATTTAAGAAGTCACATAGTATTGCAAGGTTGGTGTCAAAAGCACCTCTATCTGTCCTTTCCCCTCTACCCCCCACCCCCAGGCAGCCTCTTAATTTCAGCAGTTCTGTTTACTTTCATATTTGGTGTACTGCTATTCATTGACATTTCAGTTTTCAACATTATCTACTGGCATTACTATAGAAAATTTCAATTTCGCTTACGTACTAGCACACCCCCCTCCCCAGCCACTAGCAAACTTACATATTTATACATTCCTTCTCCTGGTCTCCCAATATCGGTTACCACAGTTTGGGTTAGATGGATATTCTGAGTTTACACTGAGATGTCTATATTGGTAACATTTGAGCCCCAGTATGCAGTGACTTATTTTCTTTCCTGTGTGACTTCTCAGTTTGCCAGAGTTGGTGATTGCTTCCTTGTTTTGTTTGCTTGGTTTTCTAAGTTCATATCCCTAATTCAGCCCTAAATTCTGAGAAAGATCAGTGTCCTGTGGGTACGTTCAGACACATCAGTGAACTTGTTTCCTCTTTGTCTTGGAGACTTGCCTTCTGGGTCCCCTTTCTGTGGTTTCTATTAGTCTCTGAGGTCACACTTCCAAAGCTGATGTCCTCCCAGTTTTTATCCCAATTGTCTTCTTGTTCTACTTTCTCAGAGGTTTTTTTTTTTCCAGTTTTACCTTTTTAACCCTTCTATTGAATATTTTACTTCTGCTATCATATTTCTAGTCTCCAAGAGCCTTTCCTTTTTTTTATATAGCACACTGGTCGTCTTTCATAGGATGCAGTATCTGCTCTCATCTGTCTGATGATACTAGTATTTGAAGTTTTTTTTTCTGCTGCCTTCATCGTCTGACTGCTTCCCTTACTTTTTCTCTCTTTGTTTTGGTCTCATGTTTGAGAGACTTTCTATGTATTATCTGATGACCTTTGGCCTATTGAAATTGAGGAGTAAGGCTCTGGAAAGCTGTATGTGTGGGGGTGGTCCTTGTTCTCCGGTAGGCTTCAGCGGTGGGTGATAAAGGTGACATTTTGGTGGGAACCCCCAATGTCAGAATCTGTAAACCTTTTTTGGACAGGTCAGTTCCCGGGGAGGTATCCTCCACTCTCTTGCCTGGAGGGTATATGCCTGACTGACTGCCTTCTGAGATCTGAGTGGGGGAAGGGGCCAGTTTACCTTCTAGTGTGTAGACCATTCATGGGATCACCCTGTTTTCAGAATAGCAACTCAGTCCTGCCTTGTACAAACCACTCCAAGAAAATGGATCTTTCTTCTGCTGGGCTGGGGAAGGGGATCCATCAGGGGTCTCCCTGGTGTTTCTGCCAACTCGCTGGGGCAAGCAGTCCTCTGACCTTGGTCTGTGTGCACCAGCCTTCAGAGGCATTCTTTGAAAATCTCCAGGACTTTCTCCTATCTGCTGACTTAGGTTCCAGCTTTCCTCTCCTCCTTGGTTATTACTCGTCTGTGACTGGCCCTTCAGCCTCGAAGTCTTGCTATCTTTTGTCTGCTAACCTCACTTCTCTCATTCTCTTTCTCTTTCTGAGCTTATACTTTTTTTATTCCTTATATTCTTCTGTAGTCATTGTCGTGGGGTTTTAGAAGCTTTGACGCAATCATGTTTCATCTACTGGGTTTAGGGTTTATTTTTGAGTGGCTTCCTAGGCGGTGGAAATGTGTCATCGTTGTTAGTATTTATTGAGCCCCTGGCATATAATAGCCCTGGCCAAAGAGCAGACTTCCTGGAGAACTCAACTTCTGGTCGCCCCCCATTCACGGGTGGTGAGAATCCGCCTCTCTTCCCGCCCCATCTCCCCTCGCCAGGCCAGCTTAAATAATCCGGTGCAGGGCAGGCCTCCTAGGCTGAAAGCATGTTTTGTTCCAGCAGAACAAAGATACTTACGAGCCTTTCTGCAAAGTTCCTGTGATCACCTCATCCAAAGAAGAACAGAAACTCATAGCAACTTCAAATAAGGTACGTTGGAGGCAGCCTTGTGGCATTTCTTTTGCTCCTAGACATGATGGAGGCCCTTGGGAATAAGTTTTTAAATGACAGTGTGTGCAATTGCCTGGGCAAGACCTGAGAAGGGGTTACGAGTGGGAACCTGCAGCTCATCTTGTGTCCCCCACTATCGGGTCATGCCATGTCCCTCTCGAGCCCCACTCCAGCCAGCCAGCTATGCTGTCTGCCTCTCTGGCCTGGTGGCAGGGCCCAGCCCCATGGGAAACCAGGGGTTCATTGCACCTGCACACCAAGTAACTCTCTTCTTTTTCAAAACAACCCACAGCCAGCCGTGAAGTTGCTCTACAACAGAAGTAACAACAAGTACTCATATACCAGGTAAGGCATCAGCCAGACAAGACTTCTGCACGTGCCAGGAAAGCCTCTGTTCACACCAGGCAGGCCCAGCTCCTCTTGTTGCCTCCTGATAAGGGTGGCACTCCTGTACCTCGAGGATGCCCAGCTAGGTAGAGACAAAGATAGACAGGTGATAGACAGGAGATATAGTCCGCACATACCGTAAAATCCGCCCTTCAAAGTGTATAATGAGTATATTTACAGAGCTGTGCAACCATCACCACGTAACCTAGTTTTCATCACCCCCAAAAGGAACCCGAGGCCCATAGCTGTCACCCTTCATTTTCCTCCCAATTCCCCCTCCCTCCCGGGCCTGGGCAATCACTATTTTGCTTTCTGTCTCTGTGGGTTTGCCTCCTCTGGACATTCATATCTCTGGAATCATACAATACGTGGCCTTTTGTGACTTAGCACCTTTCACTTAGCGTCATGTTTTCAAGGCGCATCCATGTTGTATGATGAGCACTTCATTTCTTTGTTTGAGTAAATAATCCATTGTGCGGATAGACTACGTATTATTTACCCATTTGCCAGCTGATGGGCAGTTCGGGTCATTTCCACTTTTTGGGCATTATCAATAATGCTGCTGTGAACATTCGTGTACACGATTCTGTGTGGACATGTTTTTATTTCTTTTGGGTATATGTCTAGGAGTGGAATTGCTGGCTCATATGTTAACTTAGGTTTAGTCATTTGAGGAACTACCAAACAGTTTTCCAAAGTGGCTGCACCATTTTGCATCCCCACCAGCAGTCTAAGTGGGCTTATAGAATGCCCGGTGGCCCTTGGGAACATGTGACTCTAAATCAGGAACTTGAGGGATGTCGGGGGGTTTGATGAGGTTACTCAAGCATGACCCATAAACTGCCCCAGGATAAAACGTCTCCCTTGGGCAGTCCCGCTCTGCCGCTCCTGTGACTCAGTGGGGCTCCATGGTCCCCCACCTGTGCCCTCTGCCCGCAGGCTCCATGTGTTCAGCATTTCACCGCTGGCTGTTGTAGAACACGGGCTGAGTGTCTAGAGCTGTCTTTTTTGAGGCCTGGCTCTGCTGTTTATTAGTTTGGGGCCTCGGGCAATTACCTGATTTCTCTAAGCCTCACTTTCCCTTTCTGAGCAGTGGGGACTGGTTGCCATGGGATTATTGTGAAGTTGGAATGGGATAGTGGAGATAATGCGCCCAGCATGTGGAAACACAACCGATGGTGGCAGTCATTGTCAGCTGTGGTCACCTTATCTCAAATGTTCTTTTGCAGCAATTCTGACGACAATATGTTGAAAAACATTGAACTCTTTGATAAGCTCTCTCTGCGCTTTAACGGAAGGGTCCTATTCATAAAGGATGTCATTGGGGACGAAATCTGCTGCTGGTCCTTTTACGGTCAGGGCCGCAAGATTGCCGAAGTCTGTTGTACCTCCATCGTCTATGCCACTGAGAAGAAGCAGACCAAGGTAAGGGCTGCGAGGGGACAGTGCTGAGTGGCTGCTCTGACGTTTGCCCTCGTACAACTTCCCTTTGCACTTGAGCAGAAGAAACTGAAAGAGAGAAAAACTTTCGAAGTGTTTTCCTTGGCTTGTGACTGTTCATTGTTCACAATAAGCATGATCTTTCGGGCCCTGGTGAGATCTACACGTAGGTTTTGGAGACTCGGAATGGCATTTCCTTTCTGACGCTCAGCACGCATCTAAGTTCCTTCGCCATCTGTGCTGATGCAGACATGTCCTGGTACCTGTGTGTACCCCCTGCCGGCACTTGCGCCTGTACCTTCAGTGATCTGATGTTGCCTGTGCAGTGTGTTGCCCTCCAGCACCACATTGCTTCCCACCAGCATGGCCCCATCCCATTTGATCATCAGAGGAACGGTGCCACCTTCAAGATTTTGACCTTGGCTTTCTAGTCATGACCGACTGCTCCTACCACCTGTCTGTCCTCCTCTTACCCACTGACCTAGAGTGGCCATCCACCCTCCTGGGGCCCACTCAGCATTCCCTGGCTCCCGACCTCGTACAGGACTCCCTGTGGGTCCATTTTTATATCATCCTCCACACCAAGAGCCCTGAGCTCTCCCTTGGCTTCTGTCTCTGTGCCGTTCTGCAAAGCTAGATCACACCGCCAGGTACCATAAGAGCTCTGGTCGCTGTTCACTGACCTTCACTCCCGTTATGTCTTCTGCTGCCCTGCCCTCCTTGAGCTATGCAACTCGGTCCTCTTTCCTTTCCTTTTCTTTCTTTTGTAAAGATACTACAATATACTCTGTCATTTCCTTCTCAGTCTATCTAAGGGAGCCTTGGTGACCGGGGACATGCAGTAGCTCTGCCACGGTAGATTTTCATGGCTCTAGTCACCTTCGTTCAAGTGTGTCGGTCACCCACTCAGGTTATCACCATCACCAGCTCCAGGAGCGTGCCATTCTGGGGGATTCTAGAGCTGGCGTCAAGCAAAGGCAAATGAGAGAAAAGCAGACCTCAAAGTAGAAACCAGAGTTGTTGTTTTTTAACTTAAACATTTTAATCATTCGTATTCAAAATGTATCCTAAAAGATGTCTACTGTTAGAAGGGAGCCAGTGAGGGAAGAGGCTCTTTTTTTTTTTTGTTTCAAAGACGGATGGGGCTCAGAATCCGCTTGCTCCTCTTACCCCATTAGCAAGACACATGCCTCTTTGCTCCCATGAACTTTTTTTTTCCTTAGGGCTGTGACTCCCCTAACTAGACTCCCCATTTTGTTGTAGTTTGTTTATATATTATATATATATATATGGATTGCCTCTGCCCTTGGCTATTAAAAGGATAATCATATTAAGCTTTAAAATCTTGACTTGCCATTTTCAGAGCTTCACAGGGAGCAGAAAGATCTAGAGACCATGGGAGCTGATCCCAACCGTTTATATGATAGATGAGTGGGCAGGCTGAGCGAGCCTGTGCTTGTGTCTGAGGCTGGTTAGTGGCAGGGCCAGGATGGGAGGCCAGGGCCCCTCTCCATGGCTCCTTTGTTCTGCCATCCTGTCCCTGAGGGCTTCTTCCTTTCTCCAAGGGAAGCATGTGGCTTTGGCTTTCCAGGGAGGTGGTTTTGGGGTCGGCTGTCCCCGCAGGAACAGGTTCCTCCTTCTAGCCCAAACCTCCGGAGCTATGCTTTGGAGCAAACATGCATGTTCTGTTGTCTCCAGTACCTATGTTCCATTGGGCTTCTTGCATAATTGTATCTTACCTTCCTGGGTACAACATTCCAAGTGCTGCAGTAATTATTGTAATCACCATTTAACTCTCTTGTAGTTAAGTTGGAAATGGTGTAGCTTGCTGACATAAAGTGTAAGCAGATGTTTAATACGGACATTGTCCATTTGGTTCTTAATTCTGACTCACTAGGTGATAATTAAGCACAGAATCCTGCCCTTTATTGTCTTTTTGGTTCTGCTGTTCGGTCTCATTTCTGTTGATCTGTCTTAAAGTTCCCTGCCACTCCTCTGTCATCTCCATTCTGTTATGAGGCCCTTCCAGTGGGTTGGTCTTTTTTCTCTTTTGGTTATTGTATTTTTTCAGTTCTAAAATTTCATTTGGTTCTTTCTATCACCCTCCTGAGACTTTTCTATGTTTGCTTTGGTTTTAGAGCATTCGCCCTTACTTGTTGTAACATTTTTATAGTAGCTGCTTCCAGGTCCTTGTCAGAGAATTCTGACATCTGGTGTCGTTTTGGCTTTGGCCTCTGTTGATTATCTTTTTCCTCAGGAGTTCAGATTTCTCTGGTTTTTCATGTATATGCTGAGAACTTTTGAGTTGTATCCAGGG
This sequence comes from Rhinolophus sinicus, assembly GCF_036562045.2. Taxonomy (NCBI): domain Eukaryota; kingdom Metazoa; phylum Chordata; class Mammalia; order Chiroptera; family Rhinolophidae; genus Rhinolophus; species Rhinolophus sinicus. Next base: position 25,603,222 of record NC_133765.1, on the reverse strand, counting down.
CAGTTTGGAAAGTCTTAGGGCTGTAGGTCTTGTTTAAATCCCAGGGAGAACATTGATGTTTTTGTTTAGCAGGCAGTCAACTCAGCTGGGTTCATGCCACAGTGCCCACCAGCCTCCTGGGGGTTGTAGTTCCAATGACAGTTGAGTTTTCAAAGCCTGCAGATCTGTGCCACCTGGGCGCCAGTCTGTGTCCTGGGCAGCGGTCTGTCCCATTGCTCATTTCTTCAAGTCTACACACGCTATTGAGGGTCAGGTCGGCAGAGGGGGGTGAGCCTGGAGTTCACACACAACCTTAAGAAGCCACTTTCTCAAGCTCCCCTCCTTCACAGACTCCTTGAAACTTTCTGCTTCCTTGGGACTCCCCCTTTTTCAGTCATTGGCCAGGAATCTGGGGCTTTCGTTACCCGCTCTGCCACACGCTGCCAGTGACTTTGCCTGTGTCAGGAGCCAAGTAGCAAGAAGATAGAGAAAAACAGCAGTCGGGATTCTCCCTGTCCTGCTGAGACCACAGCTCTTCTAATCAGAAGGGAAGGTTCCCTCCCTCAGAATTTTGGCTCCCACAGGCTCTCATTGCCACCACAAGAATTCTTGGGGGCTGAGGTGCAAGAAAATGGAGAAAAGAAAAAAGAAAGAAAACCAGGGAACCCCCCCCTTCTCTAGGTGTTGGAGACTGGTGGCTCCTCTGGCCACCAGAGACCTTCTCCCCGAGTTCCCTCTGTCCTGGTTGGTGCCCGTTTCCGGGTGATGGGCTGCTTTGCACTCAGGCTGGGGGGATACTGGCAGAGAAAAACAGTAAACTCACAGATGGTTGTTATTACTTCAAACTCTGGTCTTTCCCCCAATTTCTCTGCCAGTATTTATGTCCCTGTCCTTAGTTAGCTGCTGTGTACGCTCTCTCCTGGTTTTATAGCCTCAGTGGGAAAGATGGGGTGGATTGTGCTCCATTCCTCCAGAAACCAGCACCTCAGCTCAGAATCCTGCCCTCAAAAGCAGAGTCTCTACTCTGAGTCAAGTGCCTGCCACCCAGCCTGGGTCCCACTTACGCAGCTCACCTCTTGTTCAAGGCGCCTTAACCCCGAAGGGGAATAAGCCAAACAGCACTTTACAAAGAAGGGGAGATAGGTGTCCATTTCATGAGGGAGCTCAGGCTTGAACTAGTTAATTGCATTGTCCAATTCTTTGTAATTCCCTGGTGTGGAATGATCTCCAAGTTAGGGAAAAGCAATGGTAGAAGAGTCTGTGTAGGGGGCCACCTTTTATGTGTTTTAACATGTGTGAATATTATGTAACATACGTATATTTATATGTACTGGATCCCTTGGGGGGGGGTGTAAAATGATGAGAGGCATTGTCTTCAGGCAGGGAAACTAGGGGGCAGAGAAGAGGGGGAGACCTATTTCACTGTCTCCCTTTTGTCTCATGAATTTAGCGCTCTAAGTGTTGCCTACTGAAAATAACTACTTTAAAAACAATGACAAGGGTCTTAAATGGAATCCCTGGGGCCTGGTTTAGCCCATCGGAAGTACTGGGTGGTTGGGCGGCACAGGTGGTGGGGGCGGGGGTGTGACGCTAACTTGCCTGCCCTGTATTTTGTGGGGACACAGGTGGAGTTCCCTGAAGCCCGGATTTATGAGGAGACCCTGAATATTTTGCTGTACGAGGCCCAGGATGGCCGGGGACCTGACAATGCCCTCCTGGAGGCCACAGGGGGGGCGGCCGGCCGCTCCCACCACTTGGATGAGGACGAGGAGCGCGAAAGGGAGCGGATTGAGCGAGTGCGTCGGATCCACATCAAGCGGCCCGACGACCGCACCCACCTCCACCAGTGAGCCGGCAAGGGCAGGCCCTGCCCTCCTCCCGCCCTCTCCCCTCCCCCGCCCCACACTGGACCTACACAGGCTTCCAGGCACCTTCCACTTCTGGAGCCGGCAGATACTTTTGTAACATGCCAGATGATTATTTTGATATTTCTCGACAAGGTGAATTGATTTTTTTACCCAGGTGAATGGGCCCTGTTGTTGACAAGCTGCCCAAGGGCCTACTTTCTGGGAGAATCTGAGGAGCCTTGGAGCCAGGCTTGCTGGGTTCTCGAAGGAAAAGTATGAATGGGTATGACATGTACGTGAGAACTTTTGTTTGCAGTATTTATTTTTGTGGATGTTGACTACCTATTTGAGTGTCTTCGGTGGCATTCCCTTTGGGTTCAGTTTGACAACTCTGAGAGGGACCCTGCAGCTGGTGGCCACCAGAGGTGTCTCCAAGCTCCCTAGTTCTAAACCTTCCAGCCCAGCGCCCTGGCTCTGCTCCCTGTGTGTTAGGCCAGGCAGTCTCCAGGCCGGCTTTGCTGGAAGCCCATTTTGCCACAGGATTTCGTGCCCACGGCTTACTGGTAAATCATTGCAGCTCGGAGCAGTGGTGATGGGGCCTGCTGTGCTTCCTGTTTCTAAATTGTTGTTCCTCACATCGCCCTGTTTAGGGGGCAAGCCTGTTGCCACCTTGGCTGGTCTGTGGTCCCGTGCTTGTTGGGCCCCCGCACATCTGGCTAAGAGCAGAGCTGTCCTTGGCAGTAAGTGCTCGGCTCTGTTCCCAGCCCCATTCCCTGACTCCTGCCCATCCCTTTGCCCCCCCCCCCCTTGTTGACCCACTCCATTCCAGGAAGGCTGGCTGGCCTGGTTATGGGGGTAGCTCAAACCCGGGGATCTATTCCCTCTCCCTCAGTCTCCTTCCTTGTTTCGCTGGGCTTACAGCCAGTAGTAGATGCTTAGAAATTTAGTGTGGCCCTAGACTCTGTTCTCCTGGCCTGGCGTCCAGGCGGGACCGCCACTCACCAGCAGTCTCAGGGCAGTTTGCCTGCTGTAAACGCAGCCATCACCTGGAGAGCCCCTTGGGGTCTTTGTCTGTGATTCTGACACCGTGTGGAATAGCCATCAGTGAGAGGATATGCAGATCCTTTTGGGTCCAGTAAGCGTCGGTGTTCGTGTTTGTTTAAGGGACGTGTGCGACTGTAGACGGGGATGTGTGCTTGTGGGGCGCTGGAGCTCGGTGCTCGCGTGGGACGGACGTTCTCGGTTACCTACCTCCCAGTCTCCGCCTGTCAAGGGACGGAAGTGAGTCGTGACTAATGTGGGTGGTTGAGACTAGATTACAAGGTGATGCGAATGTGTGTAAGGTAATGGATGGGTTTTGTCTGCTTTTCAAGGGAAACGTTACTGTTTTATACCAAAGGTATTAATATGGGCAGCCTCTGACACAATGTATTCCAAAAAAACGAGTTTATATTTTGAAATGGTTTTTACCGCTTCGACTTTGTACGTACTGCCCGAGTTGCGACAGTTGTATGCCTTTATTTTGTATCCAGCAGCAAAGTGTACAATAAACCTTTAAAACAATCATGACTGGACCTAAACATCAAGTATTGGGTAGATGCTTTTTAAAACTGCTGTGTGGGAAACTTTCATATTAAGCCATTTGAATTTTAAGTGCTAAGGAAAGGGGGGGGGGCTTAAAAATAATGTTTTGTAAATATTTTATACTGTTTGAGTTTTAAACACCAACCCAGCTGTTTGGGTTGAGCTTTTTTAGAAAGTTAAAGTGAATGTCAGTTCTGATGTTTTCTGTAGGAATGGAAAAGCCATCATATAATTGTTTTTTAAATGTTTACGTGAAGAGTACGTGTGTGGAACAATCTGATTTGTTTGGGCTTCTACACCTTATGAGCTAATGTTTCTGGCAGTCTCTCTACTTTCACTTTTCCTCCAACTTTGCACTCATAGCTTTGAGTCTTTGCTTCCCTGGGATAGGAACAGATCCACAAAACATTCCGTTGTTAATGCCACTGTGAGCTGCACATCGTCCAGCTCTGTTACCGAATCTATTCTACAAGGAACTGATTTTTCTTCTGTTGGCACTAAAGGCAAACAAAAGTCAATATTTATACCTAAGAACCATCCAAGTAAAACACGAGTCTAAGATTTGGTAAAGAGTCAAGTTTTATTACATTGCAGTCGCTTACAATTGAAAACAGTGGAACAGCTTTAGGTCCTTTGTCATCAAGTTGTTTTTTCAAATAGGCCATCTGCTTGTGGTGGCTGGGGGCCTGTGCCTGAGACAATTCCTGGCATAGCCTCTTCTGCTGCCCTCCTGCAATGGCTTAGCAGGTTGGTTGCTGTACGAGTAACCCACTTTCTGTTTGGGGGTGTTTGTATCTTACAGCAGCTATTCAGGGCTCAAGTGTGAACAGCAGTCAGCCCTGACTCTTAGAATATGTCTTTACACATCTGTGTGTCACTAACCTTTGTGCTATGAAAAAAATGCTAATAAGCTTTAGAAGTATGTTGTACAAGCGTTTGTGGACCTAGGTAAAAATAAAAGTTACATATAACGCTTCTACTTAAATCTGTTTTCTGGGTCTTTTCAGAAACACCCAGCGCAATAAAGCCACTGAAGCACAGTTTTCAGCGAAGAGAACGAGGCACAGAATTGCATCTTCTACTCTGTCCCCTTAACTCTTTTGCTGCATTGATTGATTTCAAGTTTGTTTTTGGTTTTCTTTTCAAAATGTGTCAAATCCACAAAAAAACAAAAAGTTGGTATTTTGACTATTTTACACAGTTCATAACAATTTGAGCTGCTTTGTATAGAAATGACACTTTTATGTATAAAAATTACGGATGTATCCGACCGTCGCGGCAAAAGAGTCAAAGTTGCTTAGGGTAGAAAAGAGGAGTCGTTTTATCTGTAGTGATTGAATTTAAACATTGGAAGGAAATTTTGAGCAGAAATATGCGGGGCTTCTGAAAAAGCTGAATGAATCAGCGATGTTGCCAGCGCTTTAACACTGGGGCGGTAGGGTCGGAGGGGCCACAGCTCACCATCTGGAACCAAAGGAGCCCATCTGTTGCTAAAGAAGTGGGTCCAGTTCTAAGTTCCATTCATTTAAACCACAGTTCAAATTCCACAGCTTTGTGAAATGTCGTTTACTTACTCCGACCAGATAGAGTACTTCATTGTGCCTTGGAAGCAGTCTGACGAAGGTAGAGAGAATCTGTTGCCTACCTTAGAATGACAGGTTTACGTGCCCAAGTGTAGGTCCTGTTGGGAACATTTAAAACCACCACCTCCTCGGGTGACTTGAGGTTGGCTCCCTGAAGAAGACCCTTAGTGCCACAGGGCGCCTGGGACGCTGGAGTAGGGCTCTGGCAGAAGGTGCCACTCCGTTTCTTCAAAGGTGATGATTCTTTCCTTAGAGCTGCCGTAACCTTTCCTGGAAGGTGTAGCAAACCGGCTCAAATTCCTGCTTCCTGGGTACTGTCTCAGTCAGACGTCATCCTCTCTCAGGACTTCATGCGGACCGACACCTGGGGAGAGTCCACGCTTAGGTGTGGAGGCTGCTCACCTCAGAAGGAAGCAGTTATCACCCCAACTGTCAGCATCCTCAGGTAGGTGTGAATGAGCTGTGAGAAGCCAGCCCCACCACCCACACCATCTCTCTTGCCCCGGCTCCCACAAGAGGAGCCACGTTTAGAAATGGGCTCACTGAGGGCTTCAGCATCGTCCGCCTGAGCCATTCAGGCAGGAAGATTGGCTGTGTGACTCCCAGAGGTACTCGATCTTAGGGGTGGACGTTTGAAGAGCATATAAACCGAAAAATCACCTTCTATTTTACATTGAAAATCATGCTTAAATAGTCTAACTTATCCCAGAGGCGTTAATTGTGTGTAGGGCCAGTTACGTTATAAAAGACACTTTTGTGTACTCTTTACATTCACAAAACACTATCCTCGTTAAATGTTTGTGAACTGAAATGCATGAGATACTCCCTGTTGATAGACCATTTTCTAATTAGTTTGTATCAAATAATGACTAATACGTGGTTTATATACAAAATACATCTTAAAGATTCAGCCCCCTCAGCTTTTCATATGTTAAAATTAACATATTATCTGGCAAAATTGGATCAAAACAAGCTCAGTGTACTGCTTGCCTGTGAGGGCTGGTGGGATCAGCACATTTGACTTTCTCGCTGAGACAGCAGTGGTTCCAAAGCCCAGCCCCCAGCTACATCACAGCCAATTACATCGCAGTGTCTGGGGGTGAGATACAAACACTGGAATTTTTTGAAGCTCACCAGGAAATTGCAATGTGGAGTTTGAGAACCACTGTGATAAAACCTAAGGCCTTCCCCAGCCAGTGAAACGTTGGGCTTTGTCATTTAAAACTGAGAAGAATTTAATGCCCACTTCTGGTTCACTGACAACTAAACATGGTAGGTAAACTTCTTTCCCTTTTCATTCAGTTTGGAATATATACCTCTAGCATCCATTCCTTCCTGTTTTTCAGATGCAGAATCAGAAATAAAGAGGTGAACTAGCTTAGGATTGCACTCAGTCTATAGAAGGACTGAAATTGGTGGCCTTTTAATCTTTGTTCTCATCTAAAACCGTTTACCTCCCTCCTCCCCAAACAGCACTCACCACTGTTAACTGTCCATTTTTATCTTTATAGATTTGTTCTTCGGGTCCAGTGTTGAAAACTATTGTGCCTTCTTTTCCAGGACTAATATAAAACTGTAATCTTAACAGACAAAACAGTGGATTATTGACATACTGTAGTATTTTTCCCCCTTCAGCCTTTGGTCTGCAAAAGAAATTTACTTATGCAGTTTTACTAGTTTCAAGATCGAATTCCTGTTTTATTACAGGAAGCTTTACTGCATACTTGAATAATCAAAAGAAGAAACCCACTTCCACAACTGGGAACCTTACCACCTGTTTCTGTAGTTATCTACAAATCAATCTAGCACATTCAGTTCTTCAAGGGGCCAATTTGAGGTCTGAAGAACCATTTCTACATCTTCATGCTGCAGCTCTCATAGTGGGCGAGGTCGTCCCTCAGAGGTCCAGTAAAACACACCACTGTCCCAGGGACCCAAGTCTCTTTCCCCATTCCACACATGAATGAGCTCATCAGGGCTAAGGGTGCTGTGCCTGATGCAGTCTGAGAATGAGAACCAAGCCTGGCCTTGGGAAACCGCCCATCATCCCTGACCAGCTAGGTGACATGTGGCATGCTGGGTCACCACCTTGTGCCTGGGAAATGCAGAAGGTGGCACCTACTGCAGAGTTGTTGAGAGAATTAAGTACTCTACATGCCAGGTATTTTTCCCTGACGTCCTAGAGACTTTTCAGCACGTGTCCCTTAGTCAGTCTAGAAGCAGCCTGCAAAACTGAGGCCCACTGTGTTCAACCAAGTGTCCAAAAAAACAGGTTTCAGCAGCAAAGGTGTGGCTGTCACCTGCTCCAGCCCAGAGTCCCAGCCTTCAGTTTGTGGCAGCTTCCCTCAGGAACATAAGCACCTCCTTTCAACATTGGATGGTAAGACCACTCACTGTTGGCTTACGTCAGTAAGTAATCACTGACTTCATTTGCCCGGAGCCCAACCCATAGAAGGCAAGGGAGAATGTTCTTCGTATCAGAGAGGGCACGGGTACCCCACTAGAGGCTTCTTTCCCCCCGCTCTTGTAGGCAATGCTCATTTTATGGGGAGAGGCAGGCTACAATTCAATTCTTCCTTGATCCGCAAATAAACATTTTAACATTGCATTACTTCCGGAGCCAAAGATGGGACCAACCTACCTTCCTTGAACAACATTTACAATGTTCTCCTTTTTAACCAGCATGGCCAGTTTAGTAACCGCTTCAAATATGTGTTCACACTGTAAGACGGCATCCCCCTGAGGTGGAGAGGAGAGGACACGCCATGTCAGGAGTAGCGGTTTAAAGAAAAATACTCTCCCCTACTGAGGTTTCACAGTAGTCAACATTCCGGCAGTGTGTGTGGCAGTCTCCTTAGCAGAGACTGGTGGTCGTCAGTTACCTTTTGCTTGTTGACTTCTGGCGAAACATGAAGGACTAAGATTCCGTCACTCAGATTGCTAGTGGAGACACCTTAGGACAGATCCAAAATTAGGAACCAGGAACTAGACAACTTGGCGTTAATACAGAAAAGGTATGCCTCGGGTCTCGCTAACCACCCCTCCCCACACACACACACACTTTCTCCTCCTAGCTGGGCCTGGTAGGATGAAGGACCTGCTCAAACAGCGTGCTATTGGGCTGTAGAGAGAGAAGCGCTGAATGAAAAAACAGGTCACTGTGGAAGGTGACTGCCGTCCAGCCTGGTTACTTGAGGGAAAAGGGTACCCCTGATATTTGTGCCAGAATAAGAGACCCAGGCTGGGCCTGGACAGCCCCCCTACACGGAGGCCTTCGAGTTGAAGGCACCTTCATGACTCGTGTGCCCAGGAGCCAGGCAATCCAATGAGTTAAGATTGCTGGCTTCGTACCTTTGAGTGTTGAGTACTCTATTTTCTGCTTGATTTTGGCAAGTTCCACTACGTAAGCCGCTTTCTGAGTAAGAATGAGTTGCCGCTGTCGCGCCTTGAAGCCTTTCCTGTCATATTTAATGACCGGGATACCGTACTGCAAAGAGATTGCCGTCACTACGAGGGGAGGGTACTTCATGGCGGGAAGGGGGCAGCGGGCTAAGTTCCTTGTTACTCAGACTCTGGCCACGTTACTCCAAGCGCTCACACACACATAGGCTCAACCAGATCTTGCATAAATGTGTTTTCTCCTCTGGCTCTCTGCTCGGTAGATGTTGTTTCCTAGCTCTCCCTAAGGCATTGCTCTTGTGAGGAAGTCAAGGTTATGGCCACCTGCTCACAGGTTTGCTCTGAGGTCAACAGAGATGACCTCTCCAACGTTGTGTGGGAGTGAAAGCCCTCACAGCCAGAGGATAATCCACTCCAGCCTCACAGGTGTGTCTTCCCCAGGGGATCAAAGGGACAGAGCAGCCATGAGAGCCATCAAGAGCTTACGTAACCTGGTGGGGCTCGCACAGCAGCTAAGCCCACGTGGGCGCCCAGGCACCTTGCCAGACTGCTCACTAAGAGGGATGTTTAAAGATCAAGTTCATGGCTACACCGGGGGTGCCAAAAAAATGTGTACAAGTGGACACTTTGGTCAGCGTTGCTCAAGCAGTAGTTGGCTGTCATCAGAAGTGTCTGGACGCTGATGGGAACCACTTTGAGCACCTCTTGTCATTGCAGGAGTCAAACATGACTTGTATTCATCTTTTGTTTTCGGTGTATATTGAGTATTACAATGTTAATACAGTTTTTTCCTTTCTTAAAATGTGTCTACATTTTTTGGGGCACCCTCTGTATTTAACTCAATTTCATAGAAAACCAAACACAGCTCCTGAAGCGACGGATAAGTTCCATAAGAACAGCAACAGGTATGTCTAATCGTCACCTGGTCCCCACAGCCTTAGTTGCTGTCCAGAGCATGACAGGTGAGAGTCTGGCCACCCACATACCCCTCCGTTCACACAGTGCTTCCGGGCACTCTCCATGTAGGAAACAGACCCTGGTCTCAGACCCCACACAGGAGTCCTGTTTGAGGCCAGGCCCACGCTTCCTTACCTGGATTTTCTCATTGCTAATGAGTTGAAGCACTTTGGGATTAATATCTCCTTCATCTAGGGAAGGAACCAGAACACAGTGAATTGTCACTAAATACCACCCTGTGCAAAAGCCACTGGCATCTGCTGGTTTTATGTCCCTCTGTGACCAAGATCTCAATTGGGGAACAGGCGTCAGCAAATGCTATGGAGCCGAGCCTCTTCCTTTGACTTTTTTTAAAACGGAAAGAGTACATACATGGCAAGGTGTACTTACCTAGCCGACTGTTGGCAAACGGTTGGTTTAAAGTTTTTCCGTAGCCTTCTTTCTTTCCCCCGAAGATGGCACTGGTAACTACCTTTTGCTGCATCTGGTCACACAGAATTGAAAAGTAAAAAAATGGTGGCCACGGAGCTCTTTGGGACAGAGAAGAGTTAAGGTCCACGGTATCACTTTCCTGGATAAGCTGTGGGAGCCTTGTCATATACTTCTGCATAGAAATCAGAACACATTCCTGGCTCTAGCCAAAATGCCCTAAAAATTATACTGCCAGAGGTTGAAACTTTCAGAATTTCAGAGGGCAGTTCCTTTCTTCTAGGTCAGAGATGGGCACACTACAGCAGCCTGCGAGCCCAATCCAGCCTCCTGCCTGGTTTTATAAGTCAATTTTATTGGGGCACAATCCTGCCATCCAGATATGTGTTGTCTCGGGCTGCTTGGGGGCTACTATGGCAGAGTGGGGTCATTGCAACGCAGTTTGTCTGGCCCACAAAGCCTAAAGTATTCTCTCTGGCCCTTTATGGGAAAGGTCTGCTGACCTGAAGATAAGCGTCAACAAAACCAGACCTCCAGCAGAGAAGGGTCCTGCGTTTGCAGGGCAGGGGCCATCTGGGTTACTTTCCCATGGTAACAGTGATGCTGATAACAGCTGCCATTTAACGAGGGCTCTGCTACGTGGTCTACATGCGTTTAATTTTCAACGTGTATGAGGCCTGGGCCTAGTGTGACCCTTGGCTTACAGGTGAATTGGTGGGTGGGGACTGCTACCTCTGATCACCCAGCTGTAGGGCCAGCCCCTGCCTCTCCACCAGTCCACCGTCTCACACACATGCATATATACACCGCGTCCCTACCAGTGCCTTCTTCTCGGCTGTGATCCCGCGGCAGTACTTTCGAACCAGATTTCTTCTGCACAGTTTCCAGAGCAGATAGGATGCCTATGTGGAGAACACACTTCTTTTGCACCTGCCTCAGTCACACCCTGTCTTGGGCTGTGGCTTTGAAAGCACAGCTGAGTTCAGTTCAACTTAAAGTACAACGTTAATCTTTTATAGTCAAAGCAGTTAATCTTCCAATCCTGCACTAACTTCGCTACTGCTAAGCTAGGGTTCTTAAACGTGAATGTATTTGAGTCACCTGAGGAGTTGACTAAAATGAAATTCTTAGAGATGCCAACTCACTAGGTCCAGATTGGAACCCGGGAATCTTACTCCAGACACAGAGGGTCCTCAGGTCATCTTTAGAGAAACCCTATGGTAGGTGACAGTCACCTAACCCATCTGGAAGGCTCCATCAAGGACTGACACCATTTAAAAGTACTCTGTAAACAGACCTCCCATGGCTTTATACTTCCAGTAAGAATATTACGACTTCTTGTGCAATACCCTTGCAAAGAAGTGCTTTGCTAAGGCCGGCCTTTCAAGCCAGGGGAGACAGCACAAAGAAACAGAAAAGTTAAGCTCCACCAGTGCCCAAGTCATTTGCAACACGAGTCCCAGTGGAGCCCTTACATTTTCCAAGATCCCAGGAGGCATCAGCCAGTTCTTATCCAGGACATTCGTTGGGATGTAGTACCGAAGATTCAAGATGTATTTCTTCCGCACAAACACGACAAACTCCTCATTGTCAGGACAAAGAGGCTTGTATCGATTGATGAATCCCTTTATGAACCTAAACAGGAAAGGATTTTGTTGGTTTTTCTGTCCCATTTCTTCACCGAGACTTGCATTCTCTCCCCATTTGTTTGATTCAGAGGAAGCCAACTGGTGGAGATTCTTTAGATGGTCCCATAGGCCAGAGCCAGTAATGTAGCCCGCAGGCCAGATCTGCCCCCAAAGATATGTTCTGTTTCACCCACACTATTTTCTGTTTTGTTTTTAGTAGCTTGAATTAGTTGCCAACAACAACAAAAATTGGGAGGTATTACATGGAAGCCAGATGTCCAGCGTTCCTTGAAAAAAAATCGAAAGATTTGGCAATGCTGGCGTGGCATTTCTCCACGGCAGTGGTCGGCTGAGATGGAAAGATTTCCAGTTTGCTGCCACACCTTATTGTCCCCACCACACCTTACTGTCTTATCCCAGTTCATGAGACTCACTTTACCCGCCTGGCATCAGAGGGCACTTGACTTTGTGACTTTTGAACTAGACTCTTAAGAGATACTAGAAATGTACTGAGCTATAATCACCCCCAAGTTAGGGAGCTCAGAGGGAAGAGATGGGACTGGATTCTTAAGGGTTGGCATCCCAAAAGGAAGATTAGCTTTCCACACAAATCCAAAAAACCAAGTCTAGGGCCACCCTCTTCAGAGCGCCAGCATTGAGCAGGGCCTCTCTTCCCTCCTGTACCCCAGAACTTACTTCCTTATGATCTGCACAGCCCACTTTCTCCTTTTCATCTCCTTCCGAGCCAGGACTCCACGCCAGTGGGCTTCCAGTTTGATGGCTGAAAGAGTTCACTGCTGGCATTAGAAGGTGAGTACAATCATATTTAAATACAAAAGGCTTTTTCAGAATTGGTCATCCATACCACAAACATCTACAAGCCCATCAAAGCACTTTGCTAGCCCAGAGATGGAACGTCCTGGGGGTGCTCAGACAGAGGCTGAAGTAGGGAGACAGACGAACCCCAGGATGCTCTGGGAAGCTTCAAGGGAAGCCCCAAAATTATGTGAGGGGACCAGAGTTTCCCAAGGTCGTTTCTGGGGACGAGTGGTGCATGTGATAGCATATCCAGTTGTCTTACCACTCCTTGGTTTATTTCACCATGTTTAATTGTCTACATTTAAAAATTGGGGTATATAAACAAATTGGGACACAAAATTTAGATTTCTGGCTTGTCTCCCACTTTCGGAATGCTTTTCTGATTTTTCTCAGTTACTCAGATTTTTTAAATGCTTTTATTCCTCATAACTGGTACAAAAACAACCAACTGGCAACAACCCAAATGCCCATCAACAGAATGGCTAGCTTGGGAAAAACTCATATAGCACAGGGGTCAGTAAACTACAGACCTCGGGCCAGCCACCTGTTTTTGTAAATAAAATTTAACTGCAACGTCACTGTGATCATTAATTTATGTATTTGCCTAAAGCTACTGTCATTCTACGACAGCAGAGTTGAGTAACTTCAACAGAAATCATATGACCTACAGGCCTAAAATATTTACTGTCTGGTCCTTTAAGAAAAAGAATGCTGACCTCTAATACAGTGGAATACTATGTAGCTATGAAAATGAATAACTAAATCTACACACATTTACTGGTTGACTTTCAAAAACAACTTAGAGTGTAAAAATGTTGCAAAAACTACAAGCAGTATAATTTATTAAGTTCAAAACATGCCAGCCTAGAACTAGTGTTGAGTGATGCATTCATAGATGGTAAAACTATATTTAAAAAAAAAAAACCCAAGGGAATTATAAATGCAAAAATCAGAAGAGTGGTGTGTGTGTTTGGGGGGGGGGGCTGACTGAGAAGTGATTGGGGACAGAAAGGATCCAAGGGTACTCCTGATGTTGGTAACTTTTTAAAAAAATTATTCTTTAATCATGCACATGTTATGAATCAAATAAAACATGGAACAAATATAGGTTATATATTATCATCTCTGGTCAACAGAGTAAAAATGAGCAGAGGCCCCAGAACTGGACCCCAAGGCCACCCCATACCAAGGTTTCAAGGACAGGCAGGGAGAGAGGACGAGCAAAGGGAGCCTGTGCTTCCAGGAGGTGGGTAGTTGATTGGAAAACAGTGGGGTTCTGGCCCATCGCAAACTGGAAATGTCTGCTGACTGCTTACCTGCTTGTCTCTTTTTCACATAGACTCTCCTTTCTAGGCAGCCTCTGTACGTGGCTTGAATTTTCGCAACTTAAAATAAAACAAAAGTTTTGGTGAAATGGCTCTCGTTCTTGCATCTTGGTGGTTGTGACCTTCAGAGGGGACGTGAGAAGTGGGCGTTGGGGTGTGCGGTGCAGAGCAGACAGAGGAAACCCATGCAGCAGGGCAGAAATGAGAGTGGGCAGGTTATCGTAAGCCTGGCGGTCAGAAGCTGTCCAATGACGAGCTTCCGTTCTTCCTTCCCTTTGCCTTCCTTCCCCCAGAGTAAGGAACCGAGTTACCATCTAAAGGGGCTGTGGGGCCCTGGTTTCCTGTGAGGCGTTATATTTCATCCTCACACCCTACCTTGCTAGGCAGACATCAGCACATTTTAGTAACGGGCATGCAGGCTTGCGCACTAAGGAAACTTGCTGGCTGCCAGGCAACGCAGCTGCAGGGCTGGGGGACCACACACGCTCCACCTCCTCCTCCCAGTGCCTGAGGTCCCACCCCAGGCCAAGCTCCTCCAGGAGGGTCCCACAGACCAGCAGTGTCACACCCCGGGGAGCTGGTTAGAAATGCTGACTCAGGCCCCCACAGCCAGCTGCAGTCCATTAACCAGATCCGGCTGATGACTACCCACTGGGGTCAAAAAATAAAACCATGCAGCACAATGGTTAGGAGTCCAGGCCTTGAAGCCAAAGAGACCCACGTTCAAAGCCCAGCTTTGCTGCTGACTAGCTGTGTGGCCTCCAGCAAGGTACCCACATCTCTGGGCCCGTTTCCCTGAATATAAAGTGGAGGTAATATCACGTCATAGGTTTGTTCTGACGATACAATGAGAACATGAATTCCAAGGAGTGGGTGCGCACTGGCACACAGCAAACACTCAGATTACTCAAGCTGAGTCCTCAACAGACCAGTTTCACTTTCAAGGGAGACCCGCCTCAGGCCCAGAAGTTTTTTATTGTTTCCATTCTCCACTCTCCTTCATCCCCCATCTAATTACCATTCGCAACAAACACCCTGGCTGTAGGCTTTGAAGCTACACCCTCGGACAACGGATACTCATACAAACCAAGTTTCTAAAACCTTCATGTAAGGGCAATGGACTCCCATGGGTTTAGGTCCTCGTGTAGCACAACAGAGTTGGATCCAGACTAAAACTGGGGCAGCCCTGCAGTGGTGAAGCCTCTGTGCGCATCCACGAGGATCTCCAAACACCCATTAAAGGCATATAATCACGTGTATCTTACCACTTTCTCATATCTTGTTCCTGGTTTCCAAAGCCAGGAACGTTATATCAAATACCATGTTTAAGATGTATCCCAAGCTAAGCGTGTTCATTTCACATTCTATTGAAATCAGGGCAGGGGAAAAAAAAATCATACCTAATTGATGTTTCCTAAATTCAAAGGCCTCTTCAGTAGCAAATAGAGCTCTGGGGAAACGAATGAATATTTTGGTTCTAGAAGTTTAAAAAAAAACAAAAAAAAACACAATGTTTTATTATTATTTTTCCTAAAGAAAGTTTATCTGAGAACAAGAGTGAAAGCTTTTGCACATCTGACAAGGTAAAATTGTTTTGATAATAGACTCCGCCCATATTCAACTCTACCCACGTTATCACAAATGGAACATATTTTTTCTAACAAAGATCTGGGCAGAAATTAAAGACTGTGATTACAGTCAAACGAAAGGTAAAGCTCCGAATCTCATCCTGTAGACTGATTTACAACATAGGATTTAAATCACACCATCCAGTCTTCTAATGCAGGGGATCTCCACTTGGCTTCCTATCAGAAGCCCAGGAACTCATTGAAAGGATATCCCCTTAAGTAGATTGTACTCTAGTCAAGAGTGTCTGGGGGTGGGACCCAAGCAGCCATATTTTTTTAAGCTTCCCAGGTGATTCCAATATGCAGCTAACTAGGTGACCATTGCTTCAGCGGCAGGTAACAATTATCAGAGTTCCTCGGCCCGTCACCCCCGTAGGAAGGGGGATCTGTTGGATACTGATGGCTCTCTTTGATCCTATCTTTCCCTCTACTCAAGAACTCCATATATTATCAGCTTTGGGTACAAGTTGGAGCCTTTCTGTATGCTTTAATGATTTCAAGAGCAATATTTAATTAGGCAAATAGCAGAGAGAGAAAAGATGAAAAAAGAAATTTTCATTAGACATGATACAAATAAATAAAATGAAAAAAAAAAAAAAAACCACTCAGGTTTAAAAGGAAAGCAATGAAAAGTTAAAGCCTGTGAAATTTTATTCATACAAAAGAATAAAAATTGATTTTAAAAGGACTGATTTAAACATGTTTTTCAGCTTTTCTTATTCCTTGAACAAGAAACTGCTTGCAACTCAGAAAGATTTAAGATAGGTAAGTATTAAATACTCTGTAACTTTCCCCTGCAAAAAAAAAACAGAGCCAAATTCCCCATTTTATTTATGGTAAACCCAATTATTTCAGTTAACAATATTGGCAACTCCACGAAATATGATCAGATATGTCTGCAGGAAGGTACCAGCGGTACCAAGGGCATTACAAAAAGGCCCAAAAGAAAACAAGATGGTAAAAACAACAGCGGAAAAATGATGAAACACAAACAAAATACAAAAATGCTGGCATATTTACAGCCTCCCTCTGAAATATGACCTGTGTTCTACTTTCAGCGTGTCATGCAGGGCGGCCTGCGGGCTCTCTGCTCCCGCTCCCCACATAAGAACATAGGATACGGTGAGGCCAAAAAGAAACACCCACGGAGCCATAAACGGGGGAGTCATACTAGGATATTCTTGCTGGCGGCACTATACTCTCACTGGAGGCTGGATCCACACTGTCCACAACCCACCATCCTAACTACAATCCACGCTTGCTAGCTCAGCCACCATCTTCTTGCCAGCCCCCCATTTGCTGCTCGCGTAGCCACGGCAGTTATATTAGTGGCCAATGGCTCACTGGTTACAGCTGACGACCAACTAGCCACAGCTGATGGCCATCCAATCACAGTTGATGGCCATTTACTACCTGAGCCAGCACCTTTCCACGTGAGGCCGAGAGCCTGGAAACTACTTTCTGGGGCTCTGCCCCCACACAGCGTGAAACAAAAGCAGAGACCATTTCTCAATGGATATCACAGATGAAACAGATGCCAGCCAGTTTGCGGGGCGGGGGAAGACATTCCCTCTAAGAAGAGAGAGATTCAGTTAGCAACTTGCTGGGATTATAACCCCATTCTTGGTGTTCCTACTAAAAATGACACGAAGTCAATGATCCGATGTGGCCTTACTGAAATGACTTGTCACATTTCAGAGCTACTCAGTCGCAGGCACTGGGTCTGGGAACACAGAGGTGGGTGGTGACAGACTCAGGTGAGGGAGGTTTATCTTTGTGAAGTCAGAGGAGGGAGGCAAGGCTCTACAGCCTGGAAGCTTCAGCACTGATGAGTCTTCTAATAGCTTATGGGGGCGGGGGCGGGGGGGGGGTTGTTGGTTTAACTTCAGATCAGTCCTGTGCTGCTTTTTCATTCTTTCATTTTTTTATGACCGCTGTGATGACTCCCTGAGGAAGTCAAAGCAGCAGCCTTCTGAGGTTTCACTCCCTGCACAGAACCATCCAAACCCTCAGGGTCCTCCTGGCTGGGCTCCTTTTCCTGACTGTGGAAATCTGGGGAAGTGTCACTTTCCGTCCCACTTCCTGGTTCCCTCTTTTCAATGAGCTGGTCCTGAACTCCTGCCAATGCATTTACTGCAGCTGTTGAAGTAACTGAGGATTTACTGACAAGTCGCTCAGCTTCCCTTAAACTTCTGGTTCCTTTGGTGGTTTTTGCTATTGGAGTTTTTGTGGTTGTTCACACACCTATCCCAGCCACGAATAGTATTGCCAGACATCTGCATGTCTTCCAAGCAGCTTTCCTTCAAAAACATCGCTCTGTCTCTCCAAGTTTGCCAGTGTTTCCACCAGCTCCTGCAGCCACTTCACGAGCTCCGCCAGCTCCGGCGGGGACCTGGGGTCTGCAGTGTTACCACCTTGTGCTGGTATCACCACGTTGGGCTGAGACGGGCAGCCAAGAGTGTTTTCACTATTAGTTGGTTCAGTTACTATCTTGTAATGGGTTAAATAGTGTTCCCCGAAAATTCATGTCCACCACTCAGAACTTGAGAAAGTGATTTTATTTGGAAATAAGGTCTTTGCAGATGTAATCAAGGTAAGGATGGAGATAAGCTTATTAGGGTGGACCCTGAATCCAAGCGTGTCCTGATAAGAGACAGAAAAGAACGCACAGAGACATAGGGGAGAAGACAGTGTGAAGATGGAGGCAGAGATTGGAGTGATGGGGCCACAAGCTGGGGAATGCCAGGAGCCACTGGGAGCTGAAAAAGCAAGGAAGGATCCTCCCACGGAGCCTTCAGAGGAAGCATGGTCCTTCCAACACCTTGATTTTGGACTTCTTGCCTCTAGAACTGTAAGAGACTATATTTCTGTTGGTTTAAGCCAGCTAGTTTGTGGCAATTTGTTATACAGCCCTAGAAAACAAATACACCATCCTAACCTGAAGTTATTTCCCTGGGCTTTAAGAAGTGATGACACAGAAATGAAATAAATCAGACTGAGAAAAACAAATACCACATGATCTCACTTATATGTGGAATCTAAAGAACAAAATAAACCAACAAAAAAAACCACAGAAACAGAAACAGACTCAGATACAGAGAGCAAACTGATGGTTGCCAGAGGGGAGGGAGGTTGGGGAACCAGGTGAAAAAGGTGAAGGGATTAAGAAATAAAAATTGGTAGTTACAAAAAAATCACGGGATGTAAAGTACAGCACAGAGAATATAGTCACTAATGTTGCAGGGTGATCACTGCACAAATTATATAAATATCTGACCACTAGGCTGTACACCTAAAACGAATGTAAAATAATATTGAATGTCGACTGTAACTGTAAAATAAAGAATTTTTAAAAAGTAATGAGAAAGACTATGAGTCTAATTTTAAAAGAAGAGCCCATCAATTAGCAGAGCTAAATTATAACTATTGCTCTCCATTGCCTGCCCCACCCACCCACCCTTTGAAGGAAACTTCCCAGGACAGCCCCTGACGGGGGTGGGTGTGGGTGGGGGGGTAAAGGGGGTTTATAGCAATGTTATGCCACCTGATCCCACTTCCTCATCAGAGGTTGTGGAATGGGAAAGATCCCCCCCTCTAACCTCCATGGCCTAGCCTCCCTCAGGAAGTTCTAAGCCGGATTCCCCTCAGGAGAAGGGCCCAGAATAGAAGCATAGAGATGGAGATGGGGCAGAGTGGCCACAGACGGCCAGGTCCAAGTGGGACTTAGGAGTTGGCAGCGCAAGTCCACTGACAGATGCAAAGGCAGAGAGGTCCCTGAAGCTGGAATCTGCGTCCTGGTAACGAATCCTCTTCACGTTTGGGCACCAGGCCTTATAACCAAATGAACCCTGATCAAAATGACTAATAGACTAAAATCTTCCTGCTTCCCCCTGATTAAGTTTTGCCTCCACGCTTTCAATGTGTGTGAAAGTTCACTTGCAACTACGACTGTATAGTAATGCTACTCCGAGTTCTACACCAGCACTTTCCAGTCTGAGCTTTCACGTCACGGAAGTCCCAATATCTCCTCTAAGACATCCTGGTACGTTTGAACCATGGAAGACTCTAGGCACAGAGGTTAGGAGAGCCACCCTAGTCCCCTCATTTTTCAAGCCAAGAGGCTCATTCTGGCCCTCCCCCACCCATCAGGCATAGAACACAGGCCTTGTTCATAACTTAATCTTCTCCAACAGGCAGCAAAATCGCCCTTCTAACCATTTAGAGCTTGTCATATTGTGATTTACAATGAGAAATAGATATTTGGCCTTTGTTGTGTTTCAGTGTCACAGCCCACAAAACCCTTGTCATTTACTAAGTCATTAGAGCAATAGGGGCTTTGGTTATATTTGGTTTTTGTTCCTGAAATAGCTTCAAAGTGATAATGGTGAAATGGGTGTCTTATTATTTATAACAAAACCCTCTTGATCACACCACACTTGAGTTTATGCTAACGAGATGATATTTGGAAAGCCTCTAGGTAACCTAAGGATGGGGGCTGGTTGCCAGGGGAACTAACCACATGATTAGAAGGTAGGAACATTCAGCCTCACTTCCCGGGAGGGGAGAGGGGCTGGAGGTTAAACTAATCACCAGTGGTCAATGACTTTATCAATCATGCCTCTGTAATGAAGCCTCTGTAAAAACCCCAAAAGGACATGGTTTGGAGTTTCTGGGTGCACCTGGAGAGGGTGTGGAAGCCCCGCCCCTTCCCGCATGCCTTGCCCTTTGCATCCCTTTCATCTGGCTGTTCCTGAGTTATAACCCTTTGGAATAAATCAGTAATCTAAGTAAAATGTTTTCCTGAGTTCTGTGAGCTGCTCTAGCAAATTAATTGGACCCAAGGAGGGGGTTGTGGGAAGCTCCGGTTTATAGCCAATCAGTCAGAAGCACAGGTAACAACCTGGCCGTGGCACCGGTGTCTGCTGTGGGCCCCTTCACCTGCAGTATCTGACGCTACCTCCAGGTGGACAGGGTCAGAATGGGGGTAAACTGTAGGACATCCAGCTGGTGTCAGAAGTGTTGTGCAATGGAGAGTTGTGCGTGTGCGTGAAGAATTGAGAGTGAAAGAGACACACAGGAGAGCTGTTTCTTTAAAGAGATGCATTTAAATGGAGTGGATGAAAGTATCTGCTTGGAAATTTACGTCAACTCCTGAAAAACGCATCTCCAGGCTCTAGATGGATATGGATCAATGCCCAAAACATTTCCACGGCAACTTCCCAGCCACTTACCTCCCTAATTTGTAGTCCTCGGGTTTATAGCCAATGTACTTGATCAGCCGCTCTACGCCCTCTGCTGGAGGCCCCTGCCAGTGCGGCCAGGTGTCTGGGCACAAGGATTTGTACCTAAGGGAGAGAGGAGAGGCACACCTGGAAAGCCATCAGCTCTGACACTGGCCCCCCACCAGGAGTAGGCGTCTTTCTGCTACTGGCACACCAGCCGCTCAGCATCCTAGACTCACTACTTCCTTGAACTTAACTTCTTTGAATTCAACACGATATACGTGGCAAGAAAGAAGAGAGAAACTGTATCAGCGGGACAGGCCTGTTTTCACAGAACAATGACCTCACCAGAAAACAATTCCCTTCCTAGGTAAAGACCCACGAGACAATGAAAACGTATGTCCATGTAAAAACCTTATCCGTGAATGTTCACAGACTCCTTGATCATAATAGACAAAAGGTAGAAACACACAAAGGTCCATCAACGGACAAACGCATGGACAACAGATGTGAACCAGCATGGGAAGAAAACGTGCCATGCCTGGAAGGGGACCAGGGGTTTTTCAAGGGTAATTTGGGGCCCGGTGTTGACTTAAGAACTTGATTTCAGCATAGGCTGCAACTCTCTTTTAATAGGCAGTCACTAGAAAGACAACCGTGAGGTCTATAAATAATACGTGAATGCAGAATTCAAAAGTGTCTGCGGACCAAGGCAGAAAGCATACAACTGGAGGAGATAACCTGGAACCACATGGTCTGGGTTTGAGCCCAGCTCAGGGGCTGGACAAGTCACTTCATCTCCTCACTTATGCAAGAAGATTGAAACGAAGAATCCACAGAAAGTATCTGGCACGGTCCAAGACTTCCATACAATAGCCATGGCACACCTATGAAGCATCTTCCTACTGTCATTATATGGTATTATTTTCAAATCAAATTTTAAACTGTTAAAAACATGGTTATTTTCCTGGGACTATATTTTATGAGCAAGTCCATTAAAGGCATTTGCAATGAATTGAATGTTTGTGAACCTTCTCCCCCAAATTCACATGTTGAAAAATCCTAACCCCCCAAGGTGATGGTTGTTAGGAGGCGGAGCCCTTGGGTGGTGATTAGGTCCTAAGGGAAGCGTCCTGATGAATGGGATCAATGTCCTTATAAAGGGACCACAGAGACCTCCCTGACCCTCTTTCCAACGTGTGAGGACACGTGAGAAGATGGCAGTCTGCAACCTGGACGAGGGTACTAACCAGAACCTGACTGTGCTAGCATTCTGACCTCCGATTTCCAGCCTCCAGACTGTGAGAAATCAACTTCTGTTGTTTATAAACCACCAGCATCATGGCATTTGGTTATAGCAGTCTGAACGAAGATAGGCATTAAGTGTCACCCGCTCTTCCCTGACGACCTCCCCCTGTCTAGCCACAGACACAATGGCACGGATGCATGCCCACCCCAGGGAGCATGCCCACCCCTGCTCCCGCCCTTCCGGCCCTCACCCATCACTAGCACATGCCATCCGGTCTGCCCAGACATGGGCCAGACAGATGCAGAGATGATGGGGAGGTGACTTTAATGCCTGCAGTGTGGGGGGACTACTAACTTCTGTCCTTTTCAGCCCTGAGATGCAGTTGCTTCCTGACCACGAGAGGTGGTGCCTGGCGAGGTGCACAGATAGGGCATCTCCAACCTAATCCCTTGAATGTCTCCTGCTTCTATTCCCAGGGCCGCTGACCTGCAGCCACACCTGCCCTTTAGCTGGTCCTCGAGCCTGCCCAGTTCCCACTGCTAGGCTCTTTCCTGGACTGCTCTTCCCAATATCCTTAGGGCTCCCTCCCTCACTTGGAGAGGCCCTCCTGGACCACTTTACCTAAAGAGGGAGCCCGCCACTCTCCCCCCTTACCCACATTCATTTTCCTTCTAAGAATGTACCCCCACCCCCACGACCGGCTATATCTTCATGTTATCACTGGTCTCTCCCATCAGAAAGTAAACTCCATGTGGCAGGGATGGAATCTGTCCTGTTCTCCAGCGCCTAGGACAGAGCTGGTACACAGCAGGTGCTCACTGGTATTTATGGAAAGAAGAAACCAGCCTCAGATAGCAGCAGAGTAGGGAAAAGATGTATGAAGTTCAAAAACTCATACAGGAAGATGGGAAGGTCAAGTGTGTGTGTGGTGGTGGGGGTGGGGTGGGCAGTGACGGCTACTTCCTGCCACCTTCACCAGAAGTCAACTTCAGAAAGATGGATGAGATAAGGGCGAATGAATGACAGGTAGCTGATGAGCAAAAAGGGGTACAACCCCCCCAACAAAAACACCTGGCAAATTGTGTGGTGGTTTCCCAATTATACATTATCATCTGACCCAGTAATTTATTCCAAGGTATATGCCCAAAGAAATGAAAACAGATGCCCACACAAAAACTCGTACATGAATTGTCCTAACAGCATTATTCATAATCACCAAAGAGTGGAAACAACCCAAATGCCTACCAACAGATGAGTGGATAAGTAAAATCTGGTCTATGCACACAATGGAGTATCATTCTGCCATGAAAAGGAATGAAATATGATCCAAGCTACAACATGGATGAATCTTGCGAACATTATGTTAAGTGAAAGCCGCCAGATACAAAAGCCTAAATGCTACACAAATGACTCCATTTGTATGAAATGTCCAGCACAGGGAAATCTATGAAGACAAAGTAGATCAGTGGTTGCTTAGGGCTGGGGGTGGTAAGGAGATGGGGGGCTTACAGCTACCGGGTACAGGGTTAGTGAGGTGACGAAAATGTTCTAAAACGGACTGTGCTTGCACATATCTGAACACCCCAAATCACTGACACTGACGTGGGTGAATCGCGTGGTATGTGAATGACATCTCAATAAAGCTATTTAAAAAGACAAGAGACCATGGCTATGCATTGGGAGTCTGGTCCAGAAATGGTGACGGATGAAAGAAAAAAGGAGAGGGGACAAAGAGGAAAGGGATGTGACAACGAGCCCCCAACATTAGGCTGCTTGAAGATCCTGTGTTGCCTTCATACCTGCCTTCTACGCATGCCTCCATGGATGTTTTATGGTTCCATGGAGCTGAGGATTGGGGATGAAAACGCCTCTCCAAATGTACGTACGGTACAGAGCAAAGCTGTGCAGAGGTCCCCAAGCTGGGGTCCTGGGCCCCCCTTGGGAGCCTTCAAAGATAGCATTTGGGGCAGGATTGTCTGTAACACTTCTCACTGTTTCTAAAACCCAAAGAGTTATGCCATTTCTCAAGATAAGTTTGACACACGTCAATAACATCCCAGGTGTGTTCAGCCGAAATTGTATCAACTCAAAAGGTTCGTGCTGATGACGCTGATCAGCAGTTCAGATCGGCAGGAAGATAAATCATTGAAATAACAGTGAGGAAAGCGACTATTACTTAATAAACACATGTAAGTGGATATCAATGATCAAGACACGAGGCTTATGGGAGGAGAACAAACATGATCCTTGGTAGGAAAAAAACCTGAAGTCACAAAATTAGGGGCTAAAAATAAGAACACATGAAAATGCTAAAGTTTCAGAGCTCAGGATCTTGGGGTGTAAGGAGCAAAACGCAAGTTGTTAGATTTAAAAATGTAAGTTCACGCGTGTGTTTTTTATGATTATAAAATCATACTTTAAAAAAAGCCTAATTTCAGTTGAAGTATAAAATTGCTGATATTCAATCATGGTGACCTACAAAAATGACCACTTCACTATGCTTCTCTGGAGAGTGTGAGAGCGTATTGCTATTTTGGCAAGAAATTCACACGCAGCTTACCACCAATGAAATATTAGCAAACAAATGTGGGCGATGGTAGTGGTAGTGGTGGAGCATATCAGTCAATTCTTATAAACTCCTTGAGAGCAGGCAATTTAATCCCCATGTGACACCCAAGGAAATAGGTCACCGGTGGAAGAGATAGAATGGGGATTCCCACCCAAGTCTGTGTGGCTTCAATGCCTGTGTTCCCACCACCACACCCGCTTCTCTTGACAGCCTGCGAGGCCAACAGGAGTGCCGCCAGACTGACAGCACCAAACCAGGACCTGTGGTCCCCTTAGGAAGGGTTTGCCCTAGACAAGTACAGACCCAAGGGAAGCACCACCCGTATCTGCCCTGGGGTCTCTGCACTCAGTTCCAAGAAGATAGGGGCTTAGTGAAACGAAGTGGCAGGTGGTGAACTGAGTCGGCTTCCTGGCCTCCAAAATGTTAGTGTTTCATCACTGTCACAGCTACAGCAGGTGAAAAAAACTGAGTTCCCCGAGGGACGCCCTTTTATTCATCGCCTCATCCAAAGACTCACACCGAGAACAGTCATCCCCGCCCCCCTTATCTATAGCTCCACTGTCTGCAGTTTCTGTTACCCACAGCCAACTGTGGTCTGAAAGCATTACATGGAAAATTTCAGAAATAAATAATTCACACGTGTTACACGCTGTTCTGAGTAGCGCGATGGAAACGCGAGCCATCCGCTCTGTCCCACCCTGGACGTGACTCCTCCCTTTGTTCTGTGTCTCCTCCACGCTGTGTACGCTGCCCACCCACCCGTCAGCCACTCAGGAGCCATCTCAGTGACCAGATGGGCTGTTGGGATATCACGCTGCTTGTGTTCAAGTCACCCCGCTTCACTCCATCATGGCCCCAAAGCACGAGTGGTGAGGCTGGCAATTCAGAGATGCCAAGGGGCAGTTGTACAGGGATTCCTTTCAGCGAAAAAGTGCAAGTTCTCAGTTTAAGGAATTTTTATCCTCTCACATCATCACAAGAAGGGTGAGGACAATACAGTAAGATATTTTGAGAGAGAGACCACATTCACATAACTTTCATTACAGTATGCTGTTGAAATGGTTCTATTTTATTATTAGTGATTGTTGTCCGTCTACGACGGTGCCTAACTGATACACTAACCTTTATCATAGGTATGTGTGCATAGGAAAAAACATAGCATATGTAGGGTTGGGTACTATCCACGGTTTCAGGCATCCCCTGGCGGTCTTGAAACGTAGTCTCTGCAGATAAGAACGACTATAGGTGTTTGACTTTACTGGTTTCATCAACAAAATAAACTTTACCTGTGTAAGAAATGCTCGTATTTCCGCCGGTATGCAAAGCCAGCCCGTCTCACCCGCAGGTGTTCCATCAGCCCCAGGTACTTGATCTGATGCCTTACGAGGAAGTCATCAAACCTGCCTTTGGAAACACAGAAGGGAGAGTGACCGTTAAGGACCCTTTGGCTCTCTTTCAACCCAGACCGACCAGAGACGGCCAGCTGACCACCTGTGAGCTGCGTTTGGCCACAAATATGTTTCCTTAGGCCCTAATTGTGTTTCATGTAATGGGAGCCTCTTACAGGAACATCTGGATTTTGGTTTCTCTTGAAAAACCATGACATCTGGTCATTCTGGGCTTAGAGTCTCACAGAACAACAACAGCTGGAAGGGAGTAGTGCTTTAGACAGGGTGTGCTCTCTCCAGTTTGCCGCAGCGCCCTCCACTGCCTGGTCTGCTTCACTCATTTGCTCTTCCTGCCTGGCCTCTGGAAGTCTTTGACTATCTGACTTTATTAGAGACCATGGCACGAGTTTAGAAAAGACCCACGTCATAGACCATCTTGGAAGATTGCTCACTGGCTGAAAAGAAGCCACCTCACTTCCCCTCACCTCTGATACCTGCCTGGCTCAACTGCGTTGCTCCTGAAATGGGACAAAGTCTGAGCAATGTTCACTCAGGACCACCCAAGGAACACCCCCTGCCCCTACTTATTGACCTTCTATTATTAAAAGTGAAAACAATTCACGCCCAGAGGATAAGGAGCAAGCCTGTGGTAGTTTTCAGGATTTTAACCCACCACCATCTTGGTTTTCCTTCCAGCCTCATTTCCCTGAGCTATCTGTTCAGAACGATTCACAACTCACTGGGTTCTTTCCACTCATTGGGCTTGATGCAACGGATATACGAAGGTTCCTTGGAGATGAGAATTTCCAGAAGGCTGCTCAGGCTGTTTTTAAACTGAGTCCCCACCTGCAGGGAGAGAGAATGAGCTAAACAGACATCGCTACTCCCAGTTACTACCAAGAAGACTGGTTGGGGCACAAGTATGCAGTGAATACCTTGTAGAAGCCAGCATCACCTCCGAGCCCACCCCCCACCACCTTCCCCTGTTCCCGTTACCAGACTTCCTTTATGACACTCATATTGTAAGTTCTTTCTTTATTCGATGGCATTTTCCTATCCCATCTCCCACTAGATCATACGGCCCATGAGCTCAGGGACTTTTGACTGTTTTATTCTTGCTAAATCCACAGTAGGTGCTCAGTGAATGTCTGTAAATGACCACACTGCTTGCTAACCTTGGAAAGTATATATTTAGTAGACCAGGTTAGAAAGTGATACTTCCAGATAAAGGGGAGGAAGGACTTAAAAAGTGTAAATAGCCAGAGGTAATCGCCCTCTCTGGGTGATTTTTGCTGCCTTTCAATTTTGCACGGGCATTTTCCCCACTCACTGTTGGTGACCTTCTCCGGTTTTGTAACTCAGCCACCAGGAAGCATTCCTTCAGGATGCTGTTTTTGGACATGCACAGTACCTGTAAATAAAGGGAAATGACAACCACTTTCGCTACTTCGGAAATCACTAAGGGGTCTTTGGGGCAGCTCACGTCAGTGTGCACAACAGACCAGAGTCATCTGCTTCGGGAGTCCTTGAAGAAGAAGAGGGGGAAAACCACACACAGGTGTGGATGGAAGGAAGTGTTCGTATATGATATCCACGGCTACATCTAGTTGATGAGGCCATCTAGCTGTTTTTCCTCTGACATGATGAAGCCAGAATGCTTCCAGTCCAGCCCAGATGCTACAGCATAAGCGGGTTCCTTAAGAATGACCTCCAGGGGCTGGCCTGGTGGCTCAGGTGGTTGGAGTGCCGTGCTCCTAACGCCGAGGTCGCCAGTGAGATTCCCACATGCGGCTCTCCCTGGAGCTGACCTGCCATGTGCTGCCAGGAGCAGCCGCGCGGAAGAAGGGGAAAAATAAAAATAAAACATTAAAGAAAAAAAAGAAAGAATGACCTCCAAAGACATACAGTTGGCTGATCGATATACAAAAAGATGCCCAACGTCATTAGCTATAAGGAAAATGCAAATCAAAACCACCATGAGATACCACCTCACACCTGATAGAATGGGTGTGATAAATAAGACAAGTCAGGGGATGTTATGTGCAGCATAGAGAATATAGTCAATAATATTGTGATAGCGTGGTACGGTGTCAGATGGTTGCTGGACTTATCATGGGGATCACTTCTTTACGTATATAAATGTTGAGTAACTGTGGTGCACACCTGAAACTAATATAATATTGTATGTTAGCGATGTTTTAATGAAAGTCTTCAAAAACAAACAAAAAAAATAATGAAAGAGGCTATGATAAAAATAGGAAAAGGGTGACATCTGAGACATTCTGGGGATGCCATGGTACACTCCTCTGGTGTAGGCAGAACCAATCCAACTATAAAAAGTGGCTCAGTGTGTTAACCCGTTACTCAGATAGAATCATCCTGGAAAATTCCCAGTTTTATACAGAAGGTGCCAACAAAATGTATACAAATTTTAAGAAAGGAAAAAACTGTCATACTCAATATGTACCGATAACAAAAGATGAATACAAGCCATGTTTGACTTCTGCAATGACAAGAGGTGCTCAAAGTGGTTTTCATCAGCGTAATTTTAATACAGTTTTTTCCTTTCTTAAAATGTGCACACACTTTTTTGGCGCCCTCTGTATATCTTACTGACAATCTGTATTGCAGTTCCAAATAACTCCAGTCTGCCTGAAATGCCATCCTGCACTGGATAAGGTGACTCTGCCTCCATGGAAATGGTGTAAAAAAGGTGTGCAGATGGTGAAGCCAATCAAACTCATGTGTTAAGTTTTAGAAGTTTCATAATTACTGTGATGATCAGTTTGTATCTGTTATTTAAGGAGTTTGAAGTGTTTAAGAGACTCTAACAAATTAGCCTTATGATTTTATTTTGA
Organism: Rhinolophus sinicus; assembly: GCF_036562045.2. Taxonomy (NCBI): domain Eukaryota; kingdom Metazoa; phylum Chordata; class Mammalia; order Chiroptera; family Rhinolophidae; genus Rhinolophus; species Rhinolophus sinicus. Next base: position 25,574,758 of record NC_133765.1, on the reverse strand, counting down.
AATGATACATTGGTATTCGATTTGTGATTTTCATTTGAAAGTTGTAAAATAATTGAATATGTCCATTAATAGTGTTTGAATGTGTAAGCGAACCCAAGTTACTACATGTATATGTTAGTTTTATTAGATTTGTAAGAGTTAGTTGAGATGTAGAAAGATTTTACTTCATAGGTTTATAGTTTTGTCCCATTAGGCATTCGAAATGTTTCAGAAAATCAAATATATTAATTTGTAAGAGGAGTTGGAAAATAGTTTAGGAAACTTACATGTGTAAAGGTAATCAATTGTCTGAGGAAACTTAATCTTTTTAAATTTATAAGTTAATTAAATACGAATCAAACAAAACAGTAATTGTTTTCAATTTTAAATAAAAATCACTATTTTTACAAATAGAATAAGGTTATGTTTGAAGACTTCTGAAAACAAAAACAAAATGTTCAACTTAAAAAACAATTTAATTCAACACTAAAAACATTTTCTCTTGTATCCATACAATGGAATATTCTTCAGCCTTAAAAAGAAAGGAAATTCTGACACCTCCAATAGCACGGATGAACCTTGAGGACATTATGCTGAGAGAAGTCAGTCACAAAAATACAAACATTTTTGTATGATTCCACTTATATGAGGTACCTAGAGTAGTCAAACGCATAGAAACAGAAAGCAGAATGTTGGTTGCCAGGGGATATGTGACCTTGAGCAAGTCCCAACCTCTGTGGGTCTCAGCTTCCTCATCCTCAGTTCATGTCACCTCAGTACATCCCCATGGCACCAGAACAAAAGCTCTACTCCTTCCTGGGGACCTCAGCCTTCTGAGCTCTCAGCCCCCTCTCCTAACACTACCCCTCACTGAACACACACACTGAGCTCCTCTGGGCCTCAGGGCCTTTGCACATGATGGTCTCTCTACCTGGAATAACCCTGATATTTCCAAAGCCAGAATCATTCTCACTCAGGTTTCAGCTCAAAGGCATCTCCACAGGGGTGTTTTCTCTGATCCTCTGCACTAAATGTAAACTGTCTCCCTCAACCACAGTGCCTTATTTTCTTCATAGCACTTTTCACTGAGGTGAGGGATAACTTATTTGTGTACGTTTATATTTATTCTTGGCCACTATTCTCCCTCCCACCCTGCACACCACACAATGGAAAGCCCCATGTTCACTGCTGAAACTCCAGAGCTGGCCCAGTGTCTGGCACACGGGAGGGGCACCACGTATACTTGAATGGGTTTATTGAGTGAAAGGTTCCTACAGATAATCTTAAATGGCTGTTCTGGCCATGACATGCTGGAATTCTAACATAACTCACGGAAGAGAAAAATCCAGAAGGCCAATCTACCCTAAAATCAGTGTCATGGGTGATATACCCATCAAAAACACATATGGCTAAGTTTCAGACTTACCTCTTTCAGATGTCTGTAGAGGATATCATTGTTTTTTTCCAAGAATCCTACAAAACATCAAGCAAAAAAATTGTGTATCAATGGCTTTGCCTTAAAAATGCAATTCCATCCCAATGGATAGCAAAGGGAAATCCTAAAAATCATCTCTTAGCATTAGATGAGAATGCTCAGCCTTGGCACTACGACATTTGGGACTTGATAATTCTTTGTTGTGGGACCAGTGGCACCTTCTCCAGTTGACAATCATATACGTGCTCTGACAATTAAGTTCACTAACTTGTTGCAATGATGTTGCTAACCTTTTTTAATACCAGAGGGATTATTCATTATGAATTTGTACCAACTGGACCAACAGTTAACCAAAATTTACTATTTGGAAGTGCTGAAAAGGCTGCGTGAAAAAGTTAGACGACCTGAACTTTTCGCCAACAATTCATGGCTCTTGCATCACGACAATGCACCAGCTCACAGCACTGTCCGTGAGGGAGTTTTTAGCCAGTAAACAAATAACTGTATTGGAACACCCTCCCTACTCACCTGATCTGGCCCCCGATGACTCCTTTCTTTACCCAAAGATAAAGGAAATATTGAAAGGAAGACATTTTGACGACATTCTGGACATCAAGGGTAATACGATGACAGCTCTGATGGCCATTCCAGAAAAAGAGTTCCACAATTGCTTTGAAGGGTGGACTGGGCACTGGCATCAGTGCAGAGCTTCCCAAGGGGAGTACTTGGAAGGTGACCAAGTACCTATATCCAAGAAGTGATATTCAGAAATGAGGTATGTAGCACTTTTTCTAGGATGAGTTCACGAACTTAATTATCTGACCTTGAATGTTTCTAGACATTGCCAGTATCCCTGGGGGGTAACCCCACCGCTGATTGAGAACCAGGTCCTCAGAACCAAGCTTATAAAGCACACAGTATATTCTAAATCCTAATAAGCTACTATGTGAATATACAGCCTTTACACTGAGTATTGTACACGGGCCTAGTCCAGTAGCAAAGAACTACACATACAATGAATGACATCAAAACAATGGATAGGGCACTGAACTCCAGGGCCACCAGGTGAGACCATGCAGACAGAGGAGAAAAATCAGGCCCACTATTAAGAAAATCAAATTCAAATACCGGGATTTGTGGTACCCGGTGGCATTCTCATACAAAGGAACACATGTCAATCCCAATGTTAAAACTTGGTTTAAAGTTCTCACTTAAAACCTAATCAGCTAATTAAATTAACAACTAAATGGCATGATAAAGTCAAAACCAGCTAAAAAAAGACATGCATCAATGATGTCTGGATACAACCTTTCTAGATGACAATTTTGAGTTATCAAAACTTTTTTTCTTTTTAAAGGAGGGCGCAGCTCACAGTGGCCCACGTGGGGATCAAACTGGCAACCTTGGAGCCATCAGCACCACGCTCCAACCAACTGAGCTAACTGGCCACCTCCCAAAACATTTTTATTGGGGTATAATGTACATAATATAAAACTTACCATTTTAACTATTTTTAAGTATGTAGTTCGGTGGCATTAAGTGAATTCACATTATTGTGTAACCATCACCACTACCCATCTTCAGAACACTTACCTTCCCAGGCTGAAACTCTGTACCCCTTAAACACTAACTCTCCATCCCCCACCAGCCCCTAAAAATCACTACTTTCTGTCTCTATAAATATGACTACTCTAGGCACTTCATATAAGTGAAATGGTACAGTATTTATCCTTGATGTGCCTGGCTTATTTCCCTTAGCATAATGTTTTTACGGTTCATTCATGTTGTAGCATGAATAAGAAGACAAAGTTGGAAACGAGTGGCTGTCAAATAGATGACTATGGGGAGTGCCTGTAGCTTTTCAAAAGAAATGTGGTAGAATCTGTCTCATTCCCTGGAGAGCGGATGCAGATCTGGAAGCAAAAGACCTGAGTCGGCACCCCAGCTCTGCTCCTTACTAGCTGTGTGAACTTGGGCAAGTTACTTAACTTCTCTGAGCTCAGTTGCCTCATAGATTAAAAGGGGGATAACAATGCTCCCCACCTCCGCAGGTTTTGTGAGGTTGTAGTGAACAGCAGACAGAGCTAAAGCACTTGGGACAGTGCCTGGTCCAGATAAGTGCTCAATTAATGTTATTTGGAATCCAAATGATCTCCAATATTCATTCATTTAAAAAAGCAAAATAGAAAACACAAAATAACAAGAAATTGTTGATTCTTGTGGTTACTTCAGAGGAGACTAAGTGTACAAGGGGCTTTTAATTTTCTTTTTATGCTATTCTCTGCTGTCCGCAATTTTTAACCTTACACGTGTATTACTTTTATCTTTAAATAAAAATCAATAGATTATATGACTAGAAAGATTTGTCCTGTTTAAAATTTTTCTGTTTTATACCCCTCTTTTTTAAGGGAAAAAAACCTAGTACATGTTATATTTCTTTTTAAAGATTCTTAGAGACATAAACTGATTTCTAAATAAGAACCTAAATCAGAAGTGACAAAGAAAATGTTTTTAAAATATTTTGAAAGAAAATGCTCATAGCAGCATTCTTCATAGTAGCCAAAATGTATAAACTACCCAAATGCCTATCAATTAATGAATGGATAGATAAAATGTGGTGTATCCATGCAATGGAATACTACTTGGTAATAAAAAAGGAGTAATAACATGCATGAACCTTGAAAACTTTATATTAAGTAGAAAAAGGTAAAGTAAACTTCATAAAAATTAAGAAATTCTGGGGCCGGCCCGGTGGCTCAGGTGGTTAGAGCTCCATGCTCCGAACTCCGAAGGCTGCCAGTTCGATTCCCACATGGGCCAGTGGGCTCTCAACCACAAGGTTGCCAGTTCGATTCCTCGACTCCCGCAAGGGATGGTGGGCAGCGCCCCTTGCAACTAAAATTGTACACGGCACCTTGAGCTGATCTGCCGCTGAGCTCCTGAATGGCTCAGTTGGTTGGAGTGCGTACTCTCAACTACAAGGTTGCCGGTTGGACTCCTGCAAGTGATGGTGGGCTATGCCCCCTGCAACTAGCAATGGCAACTGGACCTGGAGCTGAGCTGCGCCCTCCACAACAAAGACTGAAGGGACAACAACTTGAAGCTGAACAGCACCCTCCACAACTAAAATTGAAAGGACAACAACTTGACTTGGAAAAAAGGCCTGGAAGTACACACTGTCCCCAATAAAAGTCCTGAAAAAAAAATTAAGAAATTCGATGCTTCAAAGGAAACCATCAAGAAAGAGAAAAGACAAACCACAGATTGGTGAAAATATTTGCAAATCATAGAGCTGATAAGGGACTTATATCCAGAATTTATAAAGACCTCTTACAACTCAATAAAAAAAAAATTTTTTAATGGGCAAAGGATCTGAATGGATGATTCTCCAAGGAAGATATGAAAAGGCCAATAAACACATGAAAAGATGTTCAGCATTATTAGTTAGTAGGGAAATGCAGATCAAAATACCACTTCAGACCCACTAGGATGGCTGGAATCAATAGACAACAACAAGGATGTAGAGAAGCTGGAAATCTCATACAGTGCTGGTGGGAATGTAAAATGGTACAACTGCTTTGGAAATAATCTGTCAGATTCTCAGAGGTTCAGCATAGAGTTACCAGACAACCAGCAATTTCACAAGAGAAATGGAAACATCCACGGTCTGACAATTAAGTTGGTGAACTCATCCTAGAAAAAGTGCTGCATACCTCATTGCAGAATATCACTATGGTCACCTTCCAAGTACTCCCCTTGGGAAGCTACGCACCAATGCCAGCGCCTATCTACCCTTCAAAGCAATTTTGGAACTCTTTCTCTGGAATGGCCATCAGAGCTATCGTCGTATTACCCTTGATGTCCTGAATGTTATCAAAATGTCTTCCTTTCAATATTTCCTTTATGTTCGAGTAAAGAAAGAAGTCATTGGGGGCCAGATCAGGTGAGTAGGGAGGGTGTTCCAATACAATTATTTGTTTACTGACTACAAACTCCCTCACAGACAGTGCTGTGTGAGCTGGTACATTGTCGTGATGCAAGAGCCATGAACTGTTGGTGAAAAGTTCAGGTTGTTTAACTTTTTCACGCAACCGCTTCAGCACTTCCAAATAGTAAACTTGGTTAACTGTTGGTCCAGTTGGTACAAATTCATAATGAATAATCCCTCTGATTTCAAAAAGGTTAGCAACAATGTCACAACAATTTCGTGAACTTAATTGTCAAACCTTGTATGTTCCACATAAAAATATACACAGGCACGTTCATAGCAGCACTATTCATAACAGCAAAAAGTGTCAACAACCTAAGTGCCCATCAACTGATGAGTGGATGAACACAATGTGGTCTAGCCACACAGTGGAATATTATTTGGCAACAAAAAGCAATGACACCATGGATGAATCTTGAAAACAGGCGAAGTGAAAGAAGTCAGACACAAAAGGTCACATACTGTATGTTTCCATTTATAAAGAATATCCAGAATAGGCAAACCTATAGAGACAAAGTAGATTGGTTTGTTGCCTAGGGCTGTAGGGGATGAGATTGGGAGAAAATGGGGAGTGACTGCTAACGTGTATAGGGTTTCTATTTGGGGTGATGAAATGGTCTAAAATTGACTGCGGTGGTGATTGCACTACCATATAGTGAATATACTAAAAACTGTTGAATAGTACACTTTAAATGGGTGAAATATATGTGAATTATCTCAAAGGGATACACACACACACACACACACACACACACACACACACACACAGTAAATACATTTAAAAAGACCTTTCAGATGGCATGCTTGTATGTGGGACTAGGGAACATCTGAGATAGACGTGCAGCATTTTTGCAGTGGACACAGAGGCACCTGCATGGTGAGACCTGTGCCCCCAGGGCACTCACCTTTGGTGCAGTATGTGACCACTCCCGCATAGTGGAAGAGTTGGAACTCCATCAAGCCAATCCTCTTTCGGCCCTTGGGACCCGCCAGCCTCCGGCTACAGAAAGACAAAAAATAGACATGAGCTGACCCTTTCTACTTTACAGTAACAAAATGCACTGATATGTAAAACCAAAAAAGAGAGATTTTTGACAAGGTGTTTAAGACCATGATAATCTACTGAAGGCCAGCACTGAAATCTAACCACATACAGCAGCTCCCAGGAAGCCTTGCTGCCTATTTCATCTGGCTATAGGTCAAGGTCTCCCTCAAGTTACACCCTTCCTTCTCCTAAGCTCCGAGGAATTAAAAAACTTACGTGAATCACAGAATCACATTTATCTGTACAATGAAGTAATTTCCATTTTTCTAGGTGATAACTAAGAAATAATTTTAAGACTTTATATTCTTATGATGTTGAGACTAAAATACTTATTAAATATTTTTCAGATTCTGGTAATTCATAATTTTCAATAACTTTTCCTTGAAATGTATATACATATATAGTGACAGCATACATATCTAAGTGTATATGCAGCTCAATGATTTCTCTTGTTTACGTGTGTGTGATTTACCCGCATCCCTACATGGAGTTCTACTGTTATATTCTAATGGCCATACTTTATGCCATTTGTGAATACACCACAATTTATTTTTTCATTCTTGATTCATTTACTTATCCAATTCCATTTACTTATCCTTTCAATATTTTACAACAGGTTTGATAAAGACACTACATTTATTGAATCCTTTCTATGGCCAAAAATTTCAGTAGGTGATTTATGTAGTCATTTACAATGATATATGGTAGGTATATTAATACCCCTCCCCCCATCTTGTAGAAGAGGAAACTCAGATGCAGAAGTGCTGCTTGTCTAAGGTCCTGTGTCTAATGAGTGGCTGAGCTGGGATTCAAAACCAGGTCTTTCTGACTCCAGAGCATACGCTCTTAAATTCTCTCCTTGTCTCAAAGACTAAGTGAAATTTCTAGTTGATTTTCTGGAATGCTGTACATGCTGTATGTTTGGATCTGTGTGGTGCTTATGTGGGTACACACCAACATAAAAACCCATTGGGTTGTATGCTTCAGATCTTCTTTACATGTTACTCTATGTATTTTATACTTGAATTTTTTTTAAAAAGACCATCTCATGCATGTGGACATGGGCAATATGAAATGATCGTGAATAAAGCAGCTAACAAAATCTTTTAAAAATTTGACTTGGAATTCATTTGAGTTTGATTTTTTACTAACAAAAGGTATGCATATACAGTAGTAAGTGCTCATTTTACATCGCCAATAGGTTCTTGGAACTACAGCAAAACATCATATAATGAAATCAGTTTTGCCACAGGCTAATTGATGTAAATAAGAGTTAAGCTCCTATAGCATCTTATCAATCATATAACAAAATGACATTATTCAAGGATTTGCTGTATATGATTTGGTGCCTCCTAATGTACTCTTGGGGAGCTCTGCCCCAAGAAAATGGATGGATATACAGCAATCTTCCTCCATGCAACAACTTGTCAAATGAGATACATACGTTCGGAAGTGTGCATGCTTGCCCACTTTCTCTTCCAATTTCTCGAGGAAACTCAAGTCTGTAGCAGGACCAGGACGAATGCATTCTTCATCCTTCAAAAGAAAAAGAGATATGCACTGTATATGGAATAGAGTCAATGGAATTGTAACAGCTATATATGATGTCAGAGGGGTAGTAGACTGGGGGAGGGGGGTATCACTTTGTGAGGGGTGTAAATGTCTAACTATTACATTGTTTTGTACACCTGATACTGAGAGAGAGAGAGAGAGAGAGAGAGAGAGAGAGAGAGAGAGAGAGAGAGAGAGAGAGAGAGAGAAAGGGAAGCCTCAATCCCTAGCACCACACTCCATCAATTCCAAGATTAAATGCTTTCACCACCTGTGGCAGAATGTATTGGACTAAAATACCGTCATCTCGCACAAGTTCAGGTGAACATTTCAGGGTACGGTGACTAATCCATCACATGTGCTCAGCTTTTCAGATTTGATAAGGGGACCGTGGAACCAGAGAGATTGGATACTCTATGAAAAGTCAACACTCCCATCCATCTGACGCACATTTCCAAAGTCTTCCCAAGGACCCTCCACAGCTTCCATGACCAGCTAATGTACAACTAGACCTCATTTTTTCTTAACTACTTGTTGCTGGCCAAGAACAAATGCCCTTTTACTAGGAGCAAAGCTTTCATGGAAAGCAACTTATAAAACCACTTGAGTCTAACCTTCCATAGTCCTCAAGCTGTGCCTTTCTATTTCCTATTTTGGGTCTTTGACAGTGACAACGTTTAATTGACCATCTTAATTAAGGATGAGTCAATCAACACTGTAGCTTTTATTAAAACAAAAACAACAACTTCATGGACTGTGTAGATGCCTGACCACTACGCTCTATACCTAAGCTGAAGTTGAATAATATTGAATGTCAACTATAATTAAATATATGTATGTATATATATATATGCACATATATGTATATACACACACACACACATATATATATTCAAAAAACAACAACAAAAACAAAAAACCTGGATTAAGATTGGTGAGACAACTCCTATAAAGTAGCATTTCTATGATTTCTGGTCTCATCTATGGAAAACCAAATGGAGACAAGTATTTATTACCAAAATATTTTAAAATACTAGCCTAGCAATTCACATGAACATTGAATGTATATGTGCGAGCTTACTGTCAACCCTTGCTTCCTGGAACGCAATTCCCCAACGTCCGCAAGGCCTGTGACTTCACCTCCTTCAGGTCGTTGCTCAAACGTCACTTTCTCAGTGAGTCCTTCCTAGACCATGTTACCTAAAATCGAGCCCCCTCCCCAGCACATCTAATCTTCTCTTTTTCCTCCATTGCACAATCAACATATTTTGCCCATTAACCTCTGTTGTCAGTCTCTTCATGCTAGAGTTTCAAATCTCTGAGTGCAGCGGTTTTGATCTGTTTTGTCCATTGCTTTGTCCCAAAGCATAGGGTGCAATCCTGGCATTCGATGAGTATTTGTTGAATGAATAGAGTCTGAATATTTACCATGGACTAGGCATCACTATAAGCCCTCTGGCGTGTCTTACCTCACTTAATTTGACCTTATAGCTCCTCTCTGAGGTTAGTCCTATTATTGCTCTACCCATTTAAAGATAAAGAAATTGGAGCTCAGAGAGGTTAAGATCCCTGTCTAAGGTTGCACAGCTAGCAAGCAATGAGGCTGGGCTTTGAAACCAGGTGCTCTCCATGTTCCTGGAAGCTACAGTCACCACCCATTAATGTCTGGCTGTGCTTTAGCATGCTGGGTTCACACAGCAGTTAGGTGGGGTAGTTGGGGCAGGGCAGGAGAAAAAAAGGAACCAGTTATTTTCATTTAGGAGGCAAGTTATTTTCATTTCGGAGGCAGATGATCCCAAACGAAAAGCAAGGCAAGGAAACCATTTCTCATTTGGCCCTGAGGGTTTACTTTAAAAATTGATATTTGAACTGGAACAACTGTGGATTCAAGGACATTAATGTTCTCAGAAGTCACGACAGTTCAAAACAAGGCCACAGACCCACTCCAAGGAGCCTCAACTCAGACTCAGTGGATGTTCTTGGGAAGGCCTTCCTTTACGTTTTTTGGCTTCCTGCTCGGTGGTAAGCATGAAAGCAGCCCCTCCCCAGCTGTCCCCAAACACCTGCCTAAACCAGGTCCCCCATTTTCTGGCTCATCCTTCCATGTCTATGGAAGGCAGATATGTATGCTCTCATTTCAAAGGTCTTTCCTTGCTGTCTCCAAACGGACTATAATTTAGGTCCGTGGATTGAGATGAGAGGGGAAAAGCTCAGCCAAAGCTCTGAGCAAGAATTCAGCAAAACACCTCAACTTGTATGTTTCAATCAGCTGGTGGATTCCACTCTTGAGCCTTATAAGCTGGAGGAAAAGTTCTTCCATGTATTATAAACATGGTGTGAGGGGGCTCTAAGTCAATACTAACTTTCTTACCAGGATGGAAATGATTCCTTTGTGTCTCTCTTCTACCAAATCACAGATGATCTTGTTGTTGAAATAGTGAATTGGCTCCCACTGAAATGACAAAGAGGAAAGAATTCTCCAAGGATTTACGAAGTGAGATCAAAAAACACGGTGAATGTTTAAATTATTTAAAAAAAAAACTATTATAGTAAAAGACACATCACCATTAATCCCCCTCAAAGTACTCCTCGTTGCTTCAAACACACTTATCCCATCATTCTTGCCACTTTCTGAAGCAGTTCTGGAAGTCCTCTTTCTTGAATGTCTTTAGTTGCGCTGTCATGGTTACCTCGATGTCCTGAATCATTTTGACTTTGGGGAAGAGCCAGAAGTCGCACGGTGCCAGATCCAGTGAATAAGGTGGATGAGGACACACTGTAATGTTTTTATTTGACAGAAATTGCCCTACCAGAAGCAATGTGTGACACGGAGCCTTTCCGCTGCGATCAACAAATACAGTGAATGCTGCTGCTGAGGGCCATCCAACGGAAAGGCAGGGATCTTCAATACGGGAAGTGGCACATCGAACCTTAGTAACAGTGTGTGACAAGTTCCAACTTGTTTGGTGCAGTCAGTCAGGTGTGAGCTACGGTTGAGAGAAGGTGTGTTTTAAAGTGTGCAGGAAATCATCCTCCATCATGACAATGTTTCACACATCACTTCAGGTACACGTCACTTTCTGTCAAATAAAAACATTACAGTATGTTCTCATCCACCTTATTCACTGGATCTGGCACCGTGTGACTTCTGGCTCTGCCGCAAAGTCAAAATGATTCAGGAAAGGGAGGCAGCCACGACAACACAACTAAAGCCACTCACGAAAGAGGACTTCCAGAACTGCTTCAGAAAGTGGCAAGAATGATGGGATAAGTGTGTCTGAAGCGAGGGGGAGTATTTTGAGGGGCATTAATGAAAATGTGTCTTTTACTGTAATAAATTTTTTTATTTACACATTCATCATATCGTTTTATCACTCCTCATAATGAGCATAAAACAGATTTCCTTTTAATTGATTTTCCAACATTTTTTTTCAAAATCTATTTATCTCTGACATTAACAAAATAATACTTTCTGAATATTAAAATAATTTCCCAGGAAATAAGCAGAGAAGGAGGGAAAAATAATTCTTAGTACTAATCAGGAAAAACTATCAACGTTTCTCAAGTGAATGTCTTTCGCTATATTAAGAAATCAAATGAGGAGAAAACATTAAAATGTTTACCTCTATACCTTCCATTTCATATTCTGCCTGTTCCGCTTTTAGGGTGTTCTCAATTAACAGTTGCTGGAGTTTTTCATTGCAGTAATTTATACAGAACTGTTCAAAACTAGAGATGCAAAAGATTTAAGTAACTAAAGCTATGTGAGTAGACCAATTTTTTAAAAAATTGTATTTACTGTTTTCAAAGATTATTTTTAATATGGAAAAAGCGAAGTCCTCATTAATCAAACAATTTACAAAATAGATCACATGAGTCAAGCTAAAAGACATTTGCATTTTTTTATGGTTATTCCACTTCTAAGACAATCTATGAATTAGGGGCTATGCAAATCTGGAGAATTTCTGGGGACAGGAAAATCAATTCCAATAACATCAGAGATGCCTTAAACCAGACTGAGACCTTAAAGAAGAACAAAGGACTAACAGATAATGACAAACGGACAAACTCACCCATTCTTGTCAAAAACTTCAAAGCCATAGATATCCAGCAATCCAATCACAGTTTTCTTGGTGAACTCCTAGTCAAAATAACACACGCTGCTCACTGTTAGCTCTTTTACTGTGTGACACTCAAAACCCAGTAGCTGCCCCAAATCTGGGACGTGGCTAGAAAGCTCAAGCCTTCTCTTTCCAACAATGGCTCACAGAAGAAACAACGTCCCCAGTCCAATGCTCCTGCCTGCAGCTTTCACATATCCCATCCACGCCAGCTTCCACATCCATCACCTGAGCAGTGAGACTATCCCTTTCTGATTCACTCCCTTATTTCAACCTTCCTCAGCTTCCCAAGCCCATATTCAATCCAAAGAAGAAGAAGAAGAAGAAAGACCCATGGACGGTCAAGGAGATGTTTATCCAGGAGGGAAGACAGGTGGTATGAACTTTAAATAGAAGACCAAGTCGGTCAGGCAAGGATGGCTATTCACAGAGAATATACCTTTTTAAAAAAGGGGACACAATTGAATATCCTGAATGGTGTACAGACACACCTTGTTTTATTGTGCTTTGCTTTATTATGCCTCACAGGTGTTGCATTTTTACACATGGAAGGCAAGGTCCTCCACCAGCCAAAACAGTATAGACTCGCTTTATTGCGGTTGTCTGGGACCAAACCTGCAATGTCTCTGAGGGATGTCTGCACTGCGTTAATGCCTCCCAAAGCTGGAGTTTTTCATTGTCCTGTGCATCCTACCTCCACGTACCTCGCCCCTTCATATCATTTCCTTAATTTCTACCTTTGAACACATTCCCTTTTTTATTTAAATAATTCCACTTCCCAAGGAAATGTGACCATAGGGTGAGTTCAAAGGAGTTCTATTTTTTCTGATACACAGGAAACATATACTACTGTTAAAATAAAAACATTTCTGTGTACACTTAAAGCCATCTGGCATACTTCGAATGCTGTGCGTCCCCTACTTTGGGACACACTGCAAAAAATCTCCAGCATGCATTTTTGTGAGCCTACTGTGTGCTGGGTGCTGGGAACATCCATGTGCAAAGAATGGTCCCTGCCCAGCAGGAGCTTACCGTCAATTCTCACAAATTGTTTAGAGTATGGATGCTGATTCTACAATACGACCATGTTAGTGAAAGTGAGTCATCCAACATGTGGACTAACCTTATTCACTATGGAGGAATTAATTTTGTTGACCAGCCAAGTGAATGTTCGTCCATAAACAGCCTTTGCCATTGCATCTCTAGCGAAGACAGAGAGTTCTAGCGTCAATGGGCAGAGCACCTGAGAAGAATGACACGTGCATCATTACAGAGGTTTAAAAAAAACACAAAAAACCCAAGTTTTCAAATGAGCCTTTAATGATGACCAGTGAAGGATACGGGGGGAAGATGCTACCCGCACCTGTACACGCGCACGGAGTAGCTATTCTTGAGTACCAGGCACTGTGGTGGGCTAATGAGATACAGCCAGGACCAAACAAACAGTTCCAGTCTTTTGTGGGCTGGGCTCACACTTGGGGGAGGATGTGGCAGGACATTCAATAAGTCACAGAAAGAAGAATCATGTTGTCAAGCTGAGAGTGACAAGGGCTGTAAGGAGGTACCTATGGTGCTGTAGGGTAGGGTTGGGGGGAGCAGGGAAGGTTCCTTGAGGAAGTGCCCCTGGGAACTGAGGAGGAGTCAACTAGATGGAACATAGGGAAGAGTCTCAGCAGAGGGAAACAAAGACCCTATGGAGGGAAGGCATGGCTAGTGTGAGGCATGGAAAGCTGGTGATGGCGTGGGATGGGGAAGTGAAAGCAGGAGATGCTGGTAGGAGCTGGACTATGCAGGGCCTCGTGGGCAGGGTTCAGGAATTTTCCCACACCCCTGGGGGCCGCCATCCTGCTGACAGAAGCAGTGGAGGGCAGGCACATTTCCACTAGATCCATTTACCTCTTCAGTTTGGGTTTCAATCTTTCTATGGGTGAGAGCTTCCAGAAGGACCGATGGTGGGACCCCCAGGAGCTGAATAAATGGAAACCAAAATGCCATTCAGCGATCTGATGGTACTCACTAGCTTATAAAGAGTTCGTACAGTTTTCAAGCCCAGGGTTCTCTGCCCTGTGCTTTTATGCAAAACAGACCACATTAGCTCTTTCAACCAACTGGCTTTTACCCATTCCCTCACCCGGCCCTACACTCGTTACGCCTCCTAACCAGTACCAGCCACGGTGTCAGCCATCTGGGACGTGGGCACCCAGCTGCCTCGCTCCCCTCTCCCGCCTTTCCACCTCTGAAGGTGAACATCACCTTGGCGATCCATTTGATCTCGTGGGTGACTGGTATGGTGGCACAGCCCTGGTGGTTCACTCCAAAACAAATGTTCCCCAGGTGTAGGACACTGGCAATAATTCCAAAGAGATTCTAGGAACGTGGGAAGTGGTGAGGACAGGGAGAGAAGACAGCAGCTGCCTAATCGATCAATGTCATCAGAGGAGACCCCTGAAGGAAAACACCACCCTCTTCTTCCCACTTCCAACCCTAAGCTTACAGAACCGAACTGTCTTCCTTTCCTAGAAATGGGCCTCTTGTCCACTTCAGGTATTAAAGGAAAGGGGGAGATGCCTCCGCAGAAAGTGGGGAGATGCCTTACTGGATCTCCAGGACAGGACACTTCTATTTTTATATCCCCCCACCCAATAAGCCATTTAATGTTCAAATGCCATGGTCCCAGATACATATATTTGAATTATATTCTGGTCCTTGAAAGATCAATAGTTTAACAATCAAAATCAAAAGACAAAAAGATGTAAAAACAATGTTTATAAACACTACAATTCCTGCCAGGCTGTTCAACAACAGAAGTGCGAATAAATAACAATTCTATGAGAATTCATTATCCATGAGATCTGAATACTTGAGAGTGGACTTGATTGGGAAGAAGAAACACCACCTCCTCCTTCCACACACACTGGGAAAAGTTGGAGATGCCAGAAAAAATGCAGAGGGCCCAGTTAACACTTTCAAGTTATCGACGACTGGTTTTTTTAGTGTAAGTTAGTCCTGTGCAATGTTGGGACATGCTTATACTGAAAAATTAGTCATTGCTTATCTGAAATTAAAATGCAAGCATGTGTCCTGTGTTTTTATTTGCTGAAGCTGGTAACCCTACTATGCAACCACCAAGAAAGCAGGATCGTCGTCTCGATCCCAGACCTTATGGGCAGTTCTGCCCTCAGGACCCGTACCTCAAGGTCATGTTCAGTAAAGTCGATGGCAGAAAAGGCATTGGAAATGGTTTCCCAGTCATTCTTGTCATTAATAGAAGACTCCTTGGCACAATGACCCTGTTGACACAGAATTGGGTCACTTAATGACATTTTCATAAGGACAGTTAGCATGTGAATACCTATTGCTCAATCAAAATGGTTTTCTCTACAAGCATGCAAGAGCTAGTTCTACAACGCTCAGATTTGTGAAAACACAAGTTTTACTCTAATCGTCGAGCATATGATGATTTGCCAACTGCTGCTTTATTCAAATTTATTTGGAATTTTATTTAAAAATCTCTGTTCTAGGAAAACTTTCAGAGTTACGTATTAGTGGTACATCATTTTTTGTCTGTGTTTAAAAAAGTTTTTCTTACCATTTTTGCTAAATAAACGGAAGACAACTCATCTCTATATATACCTGCTGAAACATGCAGGGAAATGATAGTGATTACATTCAGAAAAGTCTCGACACACTTTCGTAACCACTAGCAAGACCTTCCCTGCAGAACTAGATGGAAGGAGACTCTCATTCAAGTAAATAAAAGTTTGGCATTTAGAGAAACACCGAGAAATAACGGCTAGGGTTGCGCTAAGACTTTTCCCACTAACTCTTGAAGTTGTCCTTTAAAAAGTAACAGATGGGAAGTGGCTGGTTAGCTCAGTTGGTTAGAGCGTGGTGTTGATAACACCAAGGTTGCCGGTTCAATCCCTGTAAGAGCCACTGTGAGTTGCGTCCTCCTTAAAAAAGAAAAAAAGTAACAGATGGACCAATGTCACAATTTAAAGAGAAAACATTCTAGATGAAAATTATTATTATTTTACTTTTGGCATACAGGGGATTCTTAGTTTCCTGGTTATCTAAAGATTTATTATCTTAAGAGATTTCCTTGTTGCATAGATAAACGAAAGTTGTCATACCATGAAAATGTTCACCTGTGAAGTGGTATGGGTTAAATCTACAGCCTCCCAACTATCCATTTTCCCGCACAACCAGCAGCATCTGCTCCTGCTTCCCAAGGTCAGGGCTTGTGCAAGTCAGTCCTTCAAATACATCTAGAGATTTAGAAGCAGTGCAAATACACTGCAAAGTCAAGCCACATAGTTTGCCAAAGTTACCTCCGTAACTTTGAAATCAATCAAAAGAATCCAAATTCTTGAACAGAGCCATCGTGGCACGAGGATCTGGCCAAATTCACCTGGGCAGAAAAAATTTACAAGGCTGAAGATCTGATACATTCCAAAAGAAAATGATTTAATCAAAGGGTGGGAGAAGCCCTTGGGAAAACAGATGAAGCCCTTGGATGTTTATACATATTGATCCTTCCTGATCAGCTGTGAATTGACAAATGTGACGCTACTGTCCAGCTTTGCTGGAAAAATTAGGTCCTCAAAAAGGAAAAAAAAATCAAATTTGATTTATCGTTTGTTCTAAGACTCAGTACAACGTTTGTTAAATATTAAATGAGATTATGAGATTTATCTTCATTATTTAGCTTCATTTTTCAAGATAAATTTCAGGCATGTCTGTTTGGTTCTTTTTTTTCACGGCTTACTACGAAATGTTGATCCTTGTTTTACAAGATTCACTTTATAAGACCGTGTTCTCTTTTCCATTATGTTTCCTCTTGCACTCTTTCAGTGACCTCTGTTCAAAGTCAGACCCAGTGAGAGGAGAGAAATCTTGGGTCAAAAAGGTGCTAGTGACATCAAATACTGAGAGATGCTGTACAGTCTGGGCATTCTATAACCCCAGTGCTGGCTGCAGAAAAATTAGTGCTGGTAAGTTAAATTCTGAAAGTCAATTTCACAATACTAAATCTCGAGAGTATTTATAGGAGTAGCCTAAATGATTTTTGTGAGGGAATATGTTCATTTTGCAGCTAACAGTTCTCAGAATGGAAGGCAGGAAGGTGCAAAAAGCCTTTTCCAAACTAGGTTTTTAAAAAAATTATTATTATTAAATGTATTGGGGTGACATTGGTTAGTCAAATTATATATATTATATAGTCAAATTATATAAACTCAGTCAGTTTTCCTTCCATAAAGTAGCATAAGTTATAGACACCGATGGGCAGTGAGTTTCTATCACACCTGGACCAGCAGTTCTCACCTTGCTGTGCATTAGAATCATCCGGGGATTCATTTAATTACCTTCACAATCACAGGGAAGTGTTTATAACAACACAGATGTTCAGGTTCCATTCTAGACCAATTAAATCTGAATCTCTGGAGGGTAGAGCCCAGGTATTTATAAATTTTAAAAGCTCCTCAGGTGATTCTAATTTCAGCCAGGGCTGAGAACCCCTCCTCTAGATATTGGTGACTTTACCACGTTGATATACCTGCCAGGCATGAAAGGAGGGGTTTTGATAAGTGTCAGGAAACCAGTTGGTAAGATACCTCCAGCTTGGTAATGAGAAAGTTCCTGGACATCCCACAGAGTTCCCCTCAAACACCACTGATCCCCGCCTCCAAAAGGCCACCAGAGCCAGGTGCTGGCTCTTCCAACCTGTGAGAGGTATTTATACAGACGGGGGTCTCGCTCCAGTCCCAGGTAAGCGAGGAGCTCCTCTTCACCGCCCTCTAGCAGCTGGTAGAAGATGTGGAAATTCCGCTCACCCTGGTTGTGATAGACTACGCGAGACTTTTCTATTAGGTAACTGATGATATGCCCGCCTACGGGAATGCCCTTTGAAACAAGACAAAAAAATAAAAATTAAAAACAAAAACGCAGCAATGACAACAATCACCAAGCCACTCTCTTACTGGTGTCTCCTGAGGAACAAAAATGCTAAATTTGAACGAAGTCTGATCTATCACTCTTCTGTGATTAGCGTTTCCTGGGCTCTGTGTGAAAAGATTTTTGCCTACATCAGGGTCAAAGGACTGACGTACCAAATGTTGACAAGGGTGCGATGTGTCTGGAACTGTCATTAATTATCGTCACATTGCTGGTGAGAACCCAGCAATGCCACTTCTGGGTATATGCCCCACATAAGTGAATGCGTGTATCTAGTAAAAGACATGTGTACAAGGATGTTGAGAACGCTACTTGCAATAGCCCCAAATTGGAAGCACAAATGTCCACCAACAGGAAGATAAATGTTGACAAAGTCAATCAAAAAATGAACTGCTAATACATGTAATGACATGAATGGATCTCATAATTATCTTGAAGCCAGTCACAAAAATGTAACATATTGTAAAATTCCATTCATATGAAGTTCAAGAACCAGCAAAATTAATCTGTGATTGTAGAGGTCAGAATAGTGATAATCTTTGGGAAGGGGGATCTTGTCAGAGAAGGATGGGAGAATCTTCTAGGCGCTAGACATTCTTATATATTGACCCGAGTGGTGATTACACAGAGACATATGTAAAAATTCACTGAGTTGTATAAATGGTTTGTATCCTTTCTAAGTTGTGTGTTAAATTGCAATAAAAAGTTTAGGGAGGGGAGTTATCACTGTGTGAGGGATATAAATGATAAATGTCTAACTATTATATTGTCTTGTACACCTGAAACTAATAAAAATAATAATAAAAAGAATTGAAATCAAATGCCTGTGAATATAATAAAGATTTCCTTAAAAAAATAAAAGTTTAACTATATATATATAGCGATTTCTGTCTCCCCCACCCCCCAAAAAAAATCTATGCACACACCTCCAGACGTCCATGCAACCAGTCTCTGGGAAACCCTGAGCCAGTCTGTCCTCATCACTACACTCAATGTTCAGCTGGATACTCTCCAGTCTAAGTGTCACTTTTGTCACTCGGAATTACATGCCCTTGAGCACTTTGTCTACCCTTCCCACTTGCATTGGCCCCATTTAAATTCTGGGCACAACACAACCACACTCATTCATTATTGTCTCTGGCTACTTTCATGCTACAGCAGAGTTGAATCGTTGGGACAGAGTCTGTAGGGCCCACGAATCCTAAAATATTTACTATCTGGCCAAAAAGTTTGCTGACCCGTGCCATATAATTATGTAGGCCTAAATAATATGTCGTTTGCTTGTGAATGTTTTCAAGCTTTATAAGCAAGAGCCTCACACTGACACCGTACACGTTCCCAAGACCTGTCCGTGTTACGTGTAGCTGTCATTCATTTGCTCTCACTGCCCTACAACCCCTCATTGTGGGAACACCCCACCATTTAACCAGCAAGTCTCCTACAGATGGACATTCAGTCCTTTCCAGATGTGTTGGCTGTCTCCAGTCCTTTTACCATCATGAACAGTGATATTCTAGACATGCTAGCACATCTGTAGGAAAATCTCCAGGAGTGGAACGTCTCCACCTTAGATTTCAAGTTCACAAGATAACATATTGTTTTCCAAATGGGTTGTACCAACGTACCCGCCCCCCACCAATGTGTAACAGTTCCTAATGATCCACATTTATCAGCACCTGGTATTATCAGACTTCTTAATTTCTGCCCATCTAGAAGGTATAGCATGGTGTCTCCTTGTGGTCTTTATTCGCATTTCCTAAAAGTAGTACTAATCCTGGATTTTTCAGTTATTTGAGTCAACAAATGCCCTTCCTCCCTTAAGGTGCCTTGGGTTGGGTTTCTGTCGCTGGCAAGTTAAGGGGTCCCCGTGAACCAGTAACGGGAACTTCAACGTACCTGAAAGTCAAACTGTATGTCCATGTATTTTCCAAATCGGCTGGAGTTGTCATTCCGGCACGTTTTGGCATTTCCAAAAGCCTTGGGATACAAAGGAGGGGAGAGACTGAACCAAATTGTCGTTCACTGTCATTGAAGCTCACTATGCTCATCAAATTCCCAACCCAAAATGCCATGCGTATGGTGAAAATGGTGGAGGGAGGGGAAGCCAGTGATGAAAGCCATACTTTATCTTCTAAGAAGGACTCACTAACTATGGAGGATTTGATGCCAAATACTGGGGTTGGACCGCAAGAATATCTTCTCCCTGGATTTCAATCTAGGAATAGATTTAAAATGGCCCAAGGAGAGGTATTTAGGATCCTAGGCCCTTGCTGTTCTAGAAGGCACAGTTGTTGGCCCCCATCACCAGACCCCTTCTTATATCAAAGAGGTAAATTGTTCAGCTCAAAGGCCCCTCAGGAAAATTCCTTCAACCATAAACAGTTTTTACACAAAGGGCAATGAAGACACGGAGAAAAATAACTTGTTCAGACTCCTTCAGCGAGTCAGTGAGTTGCAAGAGTAGAAATAATCATTAAAATAAATTAATAATTTTAATGCTAAATACTAATAAGTAATCAAGCGTTATTTTAGTGCTTACTAATTCTGCTGCGTGCTTTGCATGCATTCATCTCGTTTAATCCTCAACACTTTTTAAGAGGTAGGTACTATAAGTAGACCCATTCCACAGATGGAAAAACAGACTCCGGGATATGAAGTGATTTGCTGAAGCGTACTGGTGCATGGCTGCCCTGGGATTAGCTTCGATACCTGCTGGATGGGAGATCCCTCTTCTTAACTCCCAGACAGTGACCTACCCATTTTGACTGAGGAGTCTTCTTACTTAGTGACCTTCCTGGAACTCCCCTTTATAGGTCCTCAAAGATCGCTTACCTCCAGCACTGGGTTGGAGAGCAGCAGTCTGTCACGGGCCATTTGTAGTGAGTCGGTCATTGGGCAGATCATTGCAAAATACTGGAGAATCTTCTTGGAGGCTTCCGTTTTCCCTGCCCCACTCTCTCCAGAAATGAGGATGAGGTGGTTATTTAGCTCAGAGCACATCATGCGGTAAGCGTTGTCAGCTATGGCATAGCTGGAGAAGAAGGGGGACAGAAACGGAAAGAGTGGGAAGTGGCTATAACGCTACTTCCTTGGCTCTGACGCTCACCAGAGCAGAAAAGCAAAGTACCCTGTCCCCAGGAAGCCACATCTGGACTGTGGTATAAGTGCATTGAGCTCAGAGAGAGATCAAACCCCTACCACAACCCACTGGCTGACCACACACAAAGTGTACTAGAAACCAAAGCTCAAAGAGTACAAGAGATAAAACGAAGAATTTGAGCAGTAATGAAAATAATTTTTAATTTAACATTTTTTTAAAAAAATCTATCGACATTTCTGATAAGAATAAGCCAGATATTAAAGTACGTCCCCAAGAGATGCCCTATTCATTACAGGTGGTAATAACATCTTGTCTGAATATTAAGTAATTCAATAGCTATAATAAGATCTCACATTTTCTCTTTCCCTCAAAACCTAGAATATTAAGAGTATAGAGACAGGAAACCGCAAACATTTTAAACCTCTGTGATAGCTCTTGTCCTAAAGAGGTCATAAGGGCTTTATCTCAGAGATCAAAAACCAAAGCATGAAGGTCTCCCAAGAATATAATCTTTGCACGTGGCCGAGTTTGAAAGCTGGTTATTTCAGAAATTGCTGGTGGTAGCAATGCAGAAAGGTTTCTAAATGCCTTGGGAGGTGAATCGAGTTGCCAAGAAAAATGGAGGGAGAATCTAAATATAAGCCCAGAAATCCAACAAGGAGAACTGGGAAGTTCAGCAAAGCCCCAGATCACATGGAGATTACCCAGGACATTGCTTGACTTTGGGTTCTGCAGCCCTAGTAAGTTTCTACTAATGGGCATTCTCCTTCACTGCCATGATACTCAGGCACCAGTAGATGGAACGGTAGTAGTAACCCACTTCCTAGAGAAGACACCTCTTTAACCATACCCAGGTTTCTCAGCAGCTACAAATGATTACACCTCTCCATATTTAAGCTGAGATTTCGACAATGACCTACTGATGTTTTCTACTGTGTTGACAGATTTATTTCACAAGAAGGCAGCAGTTTAAATGAGATACAAAATTTAATGAGGATGTATCAAGGATTTGGATGGATGGATGGATGGATGGATGGATGGATGGATGATGAGTGGAAGCATGATGAGTGGATGGATGGGTGGATGGATGGATGGATGAATGAATGGTGGAAGGGTGGATTGAAAGGAGGGAGAGAGGGAGGGAAAAAAGAGAGAGAGAAAGGAAATCGAAAAATACATCCATTGATGCCCTGATGAGTGCTACTTACAGATGTGGTGGCAGTTCAAAGAAATTGACCTTTTCATAAAGCTCCATCTGGCTCAGGCTGTAGATTCCAAGCTCCTGGTATGGATTCACAGACACAAGGAGGGTGCCAATATATGTCTAGAGGAACGGACCAAAGCACTAGTAAGGAATTCCGAGGTGCAAATAGCTACAGCCAAAGACCGTTAACATGCTATGAGCCCCATGCGTTCATTCAGTGCTGGGAACATAACACAATACATAAGACAGGTGAGCCCTCTACTACCACAGCACTTACATGGGGGCAGGGGAGGACAAACCACCAAGGGATTGAGCCTGCTTCAAATAGTGTTAAGAAAGGTATAAATAAGGTAAGAAGAGAGCAAATGACTAAAGAAGGTCACCTTAGCTAGTAGGCGTAGGAAAGGTTTCTTTAAGGAGGTGACATCTGAGCTGAGACTTGAAAGATAAAGAGCCAGTCATGAAAAAAGTGAGCAGAAAGGGCATTTCAGGCCGAGGGAACAAGTGTGGCAGGCTGGCTGCACTGGAGGCCAGTGAGGGAAGAGAGAATGGAAAAAGGTAAAAGAGGATGCCAGAGAGGGAGTGAGTTCAGATCACACAGGGTATAAGGAATTGGGGTTTTATTCCAAATGTAATGGATGGTGGAGACACCATTCCCTATTGAAATGAAATACCGAACCCTGAATTGTTGTGCAAAATAGATGGCTTTAAGGGGGGAACACCACACTGATTTATGTTTCACAAAGCTCTCTCTGGCCATTAGGTAAAAGCAGGGCAAGTAGAGTATTAGCCATCTAACATTGGGCAAACACTCCTACTACTGCTAATTAATTTCCTTGATTTCACAGTGGATTCTATTAATATTCATGTTCTTGAAGTACTTATATTTGTAATGTAACTACTAATATAAAACTTCTTGGCATACAATTGAGAATAAACAAAGCTCTAAGCTAATATAGAAAAACAGAAATATTTGGCCTCCTTTGAACACACATCTGGTGCTTTCAGATTCTGAGTTGTGTGTTGTCACTTTTCATTTCAAAGTCTTGACTACTGGAGGTATTTGAGCCTACATTAAATTATGCTAAAATCATTCCAACTATTGTCTCCAATCTCTAGGACCAAGTCAAGCAGAGAACCAAAACAGGGAAGAGTATTTTCACTAAAATTCCGCATCGCTTCAATTAGTAGAAAACTTCCAGGGTAGAATGTAGTTTCTGAAATTTATCTGTTCAAATTGAAAACATTTAGTTTACTCATGGTGATCCTAGCATCCCACTTACACTTCTCCATATAGTGCTATTTCTCCTTTGTTGATGCATAAAATCAATCTATATATAAATTCTATATGTAAAATAAATTTATATATAAAAAAATACGTGCTCTAAGAAGCTCCTTGCTTACGTCTTCCGGGACCCTTGGTTTCAACATATAGATTAAGTCATAGGTACCATTACAAACAAAATAACTACAAGACAAAATTTTTTAATTTTAAAATATTTTTAAACTGCTTCTGATTATCTAATTTACTGTTAACAAAAGCTACTACAATCTCAATAAAATTAAATAAACTTAACAACACCCCCCCCATCTGCCCCTACCCTCCTCTCCACACACACACACACACACACACACACACACACACACACACTGCCGAGTATACCCTAGAAGAATTTACCTAAAAATTGACCAATCAAATCAGGATGGGGTGATAAATTGAGATCTTAATAACAACTGGCCACCACTCGAAGCAACAAGACCAACTTGAGGAGGTCTTGACTCTTGAAGATTCAGGGAATGTGGTGGACATCTCTTATTTTGCCTGCTCGGCATCTACTTCCCTTTCTTCCAATAGATTCCTTAGACGAACCCTCTTCTCCAGCTCTCAGTCAATATCATATGGTCACACGGGGTACGAGCCTTACCCCTCCTCTCCAGGGGTGGGCTTGGATATAGTCTGTCCAATCAGGATATTCTTCATTCCTAGCTATGAGGATTGGTTCAGAGATAGGCACATGACCCAAGATGGGCCAATCAGAGCCAACCAGTGTGCATCTCTGGGAAGACTTGCTCTCTTCTCCTTAGCAACTCTAAGCGGATAACATGTCAGCCTGGTTCCACTGGCAGCCATCTTGCCACCTTGTAGAGAGGCTGCCCCAGAAGGAAACTGATGCAAAAGCAAGCAGAGAGGTGGGAAAGAGCCCTCAAGATGGATGAAGAGTCCTCAAGACATCCCTTGAGACTCTAGATCTATCATAGACCCTAAAGTTACATAGGTTGATGGATTCCCCTTTGGGGCTTAGTAGGCCAGTTTAAGCTGGGTCTCTGTCACTGGCAACCATAAAGACCTTAACTCAAAGGATCAAAGTGCATCTCATAGTGCTACCTCCACACCTCCCTTTATTGGGTGATATTGTTCAGAATCATCAAAGCTGTGAAGGCAGAGAGGGAACCACCACTGTAGAAATACAGATGAAAAATGGGTTACATTACATAGATGAGGTTCTGGCTGAAACGCTTGCGAAGATTGTCCAAAAAAGCAGATTCGCTGGTGTATGCATCCAACAGCACAAAATCCTGCACCCCGACCTTGTCCCGGGCGGTCAGCGTACTTTCCATGTGCAGACGGATGTGCTTTCTCCTCACCTCTTCTTTCTGCAGGAAACAGAACATGCCTCAGCAGCTCATTTATTCAGTAATGTCTATTGCACATCTAATATGGAAATAAATAGCAAGGTGCTAAGCCCTGGAGACAGTAGAATGCCGAGATTAAATGATGCTGTCTTCATTAAGAGTTTACATCCGGTGAGGGATACAGAGGATGATGATAAAAGCAATAACTAGTCACAGCAGCAGCTAACAGGAACTGAGTATTTCCTGGGTTAGGCACTACTCTAAATGCTTGATATGTATTATCTCCTTTAATCCTCATTCTGACCCTTTGAAGTAAATACTATTATCATGCCCATTTTACAGATGAGGAAACTGAGGACAGAGAGGTTATAAAATATGCCTAAGACATGCCAAAAGGCAGAACCAGGATATAAACCTAGAAAGCCTGGCCCCACAGCCTGCTTTCCTGACCATCAAATGTAGGAACATTCAGTGAATGTTAGTTGCCTAAACTCACTATGTAATTCCTAGACAAACGATGAATAGTTTGGTCAGAAAGAGAAATTCTTGTTATAGAAGAGTATTCAAGGAAGAACCAAGTTGGAGGGTCCCCTCCTCAAGGCTGGACTTCAGACCTCCCTGAAGAAGGTGTGGTTGCAGCCAAATGGATGGTAGAGAATCTCACTGGGTTACCAGGGCCAGAGCTGGTCCACAGTCTCAGGCATCAGAACATTAGTCCTGGGCACAGGGGAGCAAAGGGATTCAGACGTGGTGCTACACCGTTTGAGTCAGGAGAGTCCCGGGAAATGGCTCCCCAGGGCTCAGGCAAGCTGAGGCTGGAGGGTGTGCAGAGGCAGTGGGAGTGCAGCTGTAGCTGGAGGCCTGCAGTGTGTCATGTCTGTACTGGGAGGCCTGCGATGTGGTCATCAGACTCCAGACGGGGCTAAGACGTCACCGAGAGACTGTGCTCTGGGCACACAGTTAGCGCACATCCCACCCGCATACCACTGCGCAGCTGACTGTGCAGCTGAAAAGCAAGAAAAAATAAGACATAGCAAAGGGAGCCAGGAAGAGAAACCTCCCTCCAGCGCATAGTGCAATGTCCCTCCAGCGCCCTCTGCTGACAAAGATTAACATCAAGCTCTCTTCAAGGAGAAAGGCTTAAGGAAAACAATTAATTACCAAAGTGCAGGTAATAAAGAGCGAGCTTTGATCTGAAAGACGATAAATTGACAACCGGCACACAGGGATGTACAAAGGTCCTAGAATAGTGGAAACAACCTTGAAAAAAGGAAAGCAAAGCTAGAGGACTCGCACTCCCTCACTGTAAGTAATCAACACTGTGTGTCAATTGATTTTTGACAAAGGCACGAAAACAATTCAGTACAGAAAAGGAATATCTTTTCAACCAAGAGTACAGGAATACTTAGATATCCATAGGGAAAGTTTTCATTTCATTTCAACCCCTATCTTGTATATATTTGATTTTACATATATATTCAAATATATTTTAATAATATATTATATGTTATAATAATGTTAATATATGTTTATTATGTATGTGAATGTATTACACACCCACATATATATGTATATACGAATTAGATAGGGGTTGAAATGAAATTTTTTATTGTGGCTCTCTAGTTGTTCCTGCACTATTGGTTGAGAAGATTTTTCTTTTCTGCATTGAATGGTGTTAATCAAATGAATGCTAGCACCATTCATTGTATTACAATTTTAACACAGTTTCTTCCTTTCTTAAAATGTGTATACATTTTTGGCACCCTCTGTATATAATGATTTATATATATAAAATTTATATATACTTATATATATATAAAATCATATATATATGAACTTGAGCTGGATCTTAGACCTACACGTAAATGCAAAATGTATCAAGCTACTAGGAGAAAATGGGAATACAGAGGAAGGCAAAGTTTTCTTAGACAGGACACAGGAAGAAACAATTATAAAAGAAAACAAAAAAGGAAATTAGACTTCAGCCAATATATAACTTCTTATCGAAGACACTGTTAAGAAAAACGAATAGACAAGCCACAGGCTGGCAGAAAATAGTCACAACGTATATACTTGCAAAGGATTTGTATCCAGAATAAAAGACCCCACAGCTCCATAATAAAAAGTCAAACCCGATACAAACGGGGCAAAAGACTTGAATGGACACTTCACAAAGGATGATATTACAGACAAACGGTCAAGCAGCACACAGAAACGTGTCAACGTCGTTAGTCATCAGGGAAACGCACATGAAAACCACAATGAGACACCACCCAAATAGTTCGAATAAAAACAACTGACGACATCAAATGTTTGCAAGGATGTGGAGCAGACGGAACTCTCACACGTTGCTGGTAGGAATATAAACTGAGAGGGTCACTTTGGGAGAAGGTCTGGCAGTGTCTAATGAAGTTAACCTTTGAGTCAGCAATTCCATTCCTAAGTATTTACATAAGAGAAATGTAAACATATGCCCACAAAAAGACTGGAACATGAAGGTTTACATCACCTTTATTCATAATGGCCCCAAACTGGAAACAGTCCAAGTTTCCATCAACTGGAGAATGGATGGGGACCATCTATACAATAGAATGGGTACGAAAAAAGAGAAATGACGGGTGTGCCCAACAACACGATGGCTCTCATGGACATTATGCAGAGTGAAAGAACTCAGACACAAAAGAGTGCATGCCGTATGATTCCATTTATGTGAAATTCTAGGACAAGCAAAACGAATCAACAGTGAAAATCAGAACAATTGTTGCCTGGTTAGAGGGGGATTGTCTGGCAAAGGACATTTTTGGAGTGATGGAAACGTTCTCTAATGGGATAGGGCTGGGAGTTACATGGGTGTATCTGTTTGTCAAGATACAGTGTTAAGATTTTGTGCATTCTGAGACACAGAATTTTTATTTTAAAAGTTACCCTTAAAATAATTAAGTGGGGAGGGATGGAGAGTGGATGGAAGTATAAATGAAAACAGAATGTGTTTAATTGGTAAAGCTGGGTATGGGAGGGATTTATTAGACTATTCTGTTTACTTTGTATGTTTTTAAATTTCCCATAAGAAGTTTTAAAAAAACAGAATGGCCACGAGGTGTCTCCCTACACTAGCCAACTGGGGTTAGAATAAACAATCACCTGCTCGGGAAGGATAAAAACAATGCATTTAGATCAAACAATATTTTGGTGATTCCAAATTCTCATTTTAAAGTTTTGTTTTATTTTTCTAAGACAGGCAGTACAGCATGGTGATTAAACACAAAGGACTTTGAACTGAGCTTGTCCCGGTTCAAATACTCTCTCTCTCTCTCTCTCTTCCTGGCAGTACAACCTTGGGAAATTCTCTTAATCTCTCCAAGGCCAGTCTGTGCTTCATGTCTGTAAAATGGACTCAATTGTACCTACTTCACAGGGTTGCTGGTTTGAACAGAATCATGGAAAACACTTGAACAGTGCCAGACACAATATCAGCTCAGTGGGGACTTGCTTCGGCCCTCATTAGTATTAATAATATGATCATTGGAAACAAGACCATAGTAAAGCAAAAATATCTGTTGGTTAGTAGTCAACGAGTCTCTCTGAAACTGGGAGTGGGCTGGAATCTGAAATAGCATTTGGAGGCTACACCCACAAATATTACTGTAGTCAGAGCTCGGCAGGTAGAGGGTGTAGAGATGAAAAGAGCTTTTTTTTTTTTAATCTCATTTCTAGAGATGGGAGGGTGATGTACTTACAAGGATGAGCCCTGCGGTCAGCCCAGCACCTTATGCAACTTGCAGCTCAAAGAGAGTTGACAAAATATCCTAGATTCAGGAATGCAACCATGAAATCATAAAAAACCTAACTATATAAAATTAAGGAAAGCAGAGCCTTTTTGATTCAAGGAAAGGTGAAAGTCTCACTGGTTGCCCGTGGACATATGGGAGCGAATTTGGAGACCCCCAGGACAAAGAAGAGTTTGCAAACCTTTATGTATCTCCAGAATCATGTTCCCCAAGCTTCAGGATTTGAATACATTTATAATCATATCTGTGCACCACCAGTACTATTTTTTTACTTCATGCATTTCTTTAAATCACTTTTTTTCCTGTAAATATACACAGTGAAGTCCTTTATTATGAAAAATGTTCATACACAAAAGTATCAAAATCACAACAAATTGAATGTACCCCTAACTCAGCTTCAATAAATACCAACTTACAGTCTCTTATTTCAGCTCTTCTCCCAACACTGGATTCTTTCAAGGTAAGTCACAAACATATCATTTTATCTATTAATATTTCAATATCTTCTAAAAGACAAGACTCTTTTCAATATATTTACACAACACCATTATCATAAAGAGCTTCCCATTTCCTTAATAGTAATTATCATACCCAATCAATCATCTTATGTGACATTTTTATACAATTGGCTTGCTCAAATCAGGACCTAAACAAGGTCCAGCATCACGTTTAGCTGATGTGTCTCCCAAATCTCTTTTGTTCTACAGGTTCCCTACCCCTTTCTTTGTTCTTGTAATTTATTGAAGAAATTGGACATTTTTTCCTGTAGAATTTCCGCCATTCTGGAATTTGTTGATTGCATTCCTATGGGGTGAACATGTTCTTCCACTGAATTTCTTGAAAAAATGGCAGTTTGATCTAGAGACCTGATCAGATACAGGATTGACTTGTTTTGGCAAAAACAAACAATTCCTAGGCAGTGTACTGCACTTCCAGCAGGACACACATCAAGGCTGGCTGTCTTTTCGAGATGTATATTCTGGGACCTTCCTATAAAGAGAAACTTTGCTTATCAACGATTTGGTTGCCCTGAGGTACAGTTTGTAAAGAAAGGCAGGATAAATGCTTGATTTGCCCATTTGCAGAATAATGAGTTGGTTCCATAGGATCCTCCAAAGGTGATATTTTTAATATCATTGTTGGAATGTATTTGATGTGTTTTGTTTCATTCCATGGCAATTTTTCTTATTGAGGCTCAAATTCCAATTTTTGGTGAGTGGGAACCTATTAAATGGGCTCTTGGGTCCTTTTGACACTCCTTGAGGAGTGACATTCCTGCAGATGGATACATAGGTTATTGTTCGTGTCACAGACCATTTGTAATAGGCCTCCTATACTCCTACTTGAAACTCAGCTTCTTTTGCCAGAGAACCAGTAGGGAGCATTTGCCATGCAGAAATTGCTTTATCAAAAGAAAACTTAAAGAGCCAACTTAGCAAACATGCCTCTAAAAGATGGCTTCAACTTTCCTTCCAACAAACGGTATGAAAAGGCAGCTTCTCCCCAAGTTACAGATCTTTTTAACAATGTTTTGTTAAATCTACGGGGGCAACATTGGTTAGTAAAATCATACAGGTTTCAAGTGTACCGTTCTGTACTACATCATCTATATATTGCATTGTGCATTCTCCACACAGTTCTCCTCCCATCACTGTATATTTGACCCCTTTACCCTTAATTCTCACCAGTCACAGAGCTGGAGATGGGAGCATTTTGTGAACTGCAAGCAGGAGGGAGCGTCTTTTTGATTTTTTTTATATATGTATATTTATTGGGCTTTTGTTTTTGTTTTGTTTTTTCCTATGATCTGCCCACGGATATCCTTTCTTGGATTCTAACAGACACCTTATTTTGGCCTTTTATTTGAACAACCTCTTGTAAAGTTAATCAATTATCCCTTTGCCATGCGCTGAGACTATTTTTCCCAGTTTGCCATTTGTCTCTTGACTTTCTTGTGGACTTTTTCCTGCAGAGAAAGTGCTGATGCATTTTTCCTTTGTGGTGTGGACGACTCCAGGATTATGTGCCTCTTCTTGGAGCCCTTTGAGTTTCTTGTGACTCTAAAACAAAATAAACTTACTTGTCTGGGTTTTTGTTCCTTGAAACTGAAGACTATAATCCTCTAGTTCTCCCTTTATAAAGTGAGGTCATGTCATATTTTACCAATTTGTTGCAAGGATCTGAGACGACGATAGACACAGCACCAAATAAAAAGTTGCCCCTCCCCCAGAAATAGTAGGTAATAAAATAATGAAAGATGTAGTAATAACAATGAGAAATGATGAAGTTTCAATAGCCAGTAAGGGGCAGAGCTGGGATTCAACCCACATCTGTCACCCCAAACTGCCCGTCTTTACCTACTCAATTTAGCCTCTTATGTAGCAAATGCAAGTGGTTTTTCTTTTAATGTCAGCTTCAATGCTCAACGTTGTACTGTATCCCTTTGAATTTCTAAGTAGGTTTATCTGCATCTGAATGAGAACCACACATTGGTCGTCCATCCTGAGCTTCCAGTTTTGTGGCAAGGAAATCATTCTGGAATCTTGAATAGGTTGTTCATCTTACATAAACCACAAAATAAAGCCCCCCAGCTGCAAAGGTCTCAAGCCAGTTCTAGAGCTGTTTCAAGGATCCTTATGTGGTTAGCACTGAGGGGTATGGAAAGAGACCCCCAACTTCTCCAAGCCTTTCCCCATCTTGGTTAAACTGTAGCCTTGGCTAAAAATTCACCACTGGACCCCTTTGCTTTGGGCTAAGGTTGTGGCGGGACACAGATTTAGGAAGTTTTGGCAAAAAAAAAAAAAAAGAGAGAGAGAGAATTGAAAGGAAAAGCAGGTAGTAACCTGTGTGGTCTGGTGGCGAGAGCTCACTGAAGCATTTCATCCAAGTGCTGGCACCAGCCCCACGGCCTTACTTATATGTTGATCACCTCATTATCTCATTTAATCTGCACAAAGCCCCTGTGAGGTCAGAGTTACCTCAGTTTTTCAAAAGGGAAAACTTGCAAGCCCTACAGGTGATAAGCGAGGGAGGCAGCGTTCACAGCAATGGCTGGATTCCAACAGCCGGACTCCCACAGCCCAGCTCGTCCAAGCCCATCACTTCCAGGGAGGCTCCAGGTACCCAAAGGGAAAAGTATGAGATGGAAGCAAAGGACTGGGGAGAAAATCTCAAAGCCGTTCTTCTACATAGAAGCTTGATCCTACTTCCGTTTCACCTACATACCCCCAACTGCCTGGAAAGTATTTTCAGTTCTGCAACAAAATTGGAATAAGGAAGCAGGCCCCGTGTTGAGCCGTGTCATTGCTCTCGCCACTTCCTAGCATTCTGGTCAAAGATTGCCTTTTGATGGTCAACATCTGTAACAACCAAATGCATACAAATGAAAATAACAGCAGCGCTATGTTATTACCATAAGAGGACGAGTAAGAGAGAGATTAATACACAATACTGGCAAGACTGAGGTGAGATTGAAACCCAAACACGGCAAGTGGCATTATATATTTTGATTGTCCCTTAGAAAGCCAATGTTGTCAGTCATACGTTAAAAAAAAAAAAATCATTAAAACAATCACACCATTAGGCCCAGTAATGCTATTCCCTTAGAATTTCTACTAAGGAAACATTTCAAACAATGAAAACATGTATCTGTGTTTCTGCAGTGTTATCTAAAGTGGGGATTTACATTACATTGCCAACAGTAGTCAAATGTATTCCACCTATAAGATAGGATACATCCAGATATTAATGTAATGTTTGTTTAGGAAGGTGACACAAGCAATGTTTTCTCCCTTTTAAGGGAGAACAGCGGAATACAAATGTCTGTGCGCGTTGTCAGTTCCAAAGTATGTCTGCACACGTACCACGGAGCCAGACTAGCCTGGGACATGGAACGGACACAGTTACATGGAGTGGCAGGTATAGACCCTGGACTTTCCTCCCCCCTTCCCATTTTCAGTGTCTGTCTGCTTTCCCCACGGACAGGTCAGATACCAAGTCTGATCAAGAGTATTGTGGGGGTTTTTCCCATTGTCATGTTAGGTGTCTCCCTTTGCTCTCCCAGTATCTCTCGTGCCTCCTCTGGCTTTCCCTGGCGGCGTGTCTCTCCCCCAGTGGAAGGTCGCAAGCGGGACAGGCAGTCCAACAAGATACTCCCACCTCCTCTAGCCAAGAGGACGACAGAAGACACAGCTCGGACTTCCAGATTTCTCTCTTGAGGACTCAGATCTTGGTTGCAGGGGTGTAAAGAAGGAAAATGGCTGTTGCCGACAGCTCAGTTTGGAGGAGACTTCAGTGCCTCTCTCTAGGGAGTGAGTAAGCATGGGAGATGCACCCAGGGGAATACGCTCACAGCATCATGGAAGGATATTAAATGCATTATGAAGGAAAAAGAAATGTGCCCTTTAACTAACATGCAATGAACTCAGACGCAAAACAAAGCTCCGTGATGCACATGGATACAGCCATGTTTAAGGACCCACACCAAATGCACCGTGGTGAGAAAAGTCCCTAATTGGGGAGGTAAAAGTGGGGTGTGAAAAGAGCAAAACGAATTGGGAGAGAGGCTTTAAAAGACCAAAATGACTGTGTGATGTGAGCCGGGGAACACTCCCTGCACCTAAGGTCAGAGGAAAAGAAACAAGTCGTTCATTCCTTTTTGGAATAAGTTAGGGTTGTTTCTATGACTTGTAACCCATGACACAAAACATGACCTAATGGATAGAATTTTAAATAATAAAATTATAAATTCAGGAGAAACGAGATTATCTTTGACTCAAACCAGAGCTCACATTGTAAAGCCGTACATTGAATACAGGGATATGTCTCCTCAGTGAGTCTCACAGCCAATGGAGCCCTACCCTACCTCAACAAAATAAGCTCACACTCTTTACCCTGATGCTCCCCAAGGATTATTTGGCCATACGTAGTTTTTAAGTAAAAGCTCTCACTTTTGCTGACAGATTACGAAGACTTTGGGGACTGAGCAATAAAATGCCAAGGGATGTCTGCTTTCTCTTTGCAAACTTCATCAGAAAGCAATCGGTCCCAGTCCAAAAGATGATTATTAATGAATCCTATGGCTCATATTTCAGTTCTGACTTTTGCTGTGTGCAGATCTCATATTTTCTATTTTTTGACTCCTTTTTTTTTTTCTTTGCATGGATGCAGGATTAATAACAGGGCCTGCTTTCATCTTGTTCTAAGTAATAGTATCTAAACAGTGATACATTAGGTTTGCTAGTTATGTTTTGTGAGATATATTAAGATGCAACTATGCTCATCTTTCTGCCAGTTAAAATTATCTTGATACTTCCACTTTGTGAAATCAAATGCACAGCAAATGATTCAAAAACAAGTCATGAAAATCCAAAAATCTACTTTCCAATAGAAAATCCACTATCTTTAATGGGTATGAAGGGAATTGAATGAAAGAGGCACATGAGGGGTTTCTGGGTTGCTAGCATGTTCTGTCTTCACCCAAATGGTGGTTATGTGGGTGTGTGGCTTATAATAATAATTCATTAAATTGCACATTTATTTTATGTGCTTTTCAGTATATGGGTTGTATCCTACAATAAAAAGTCTTTTAAAAACATCACGTCATAATTGTCATGTTTCCTCTCATGGAAAAGAATATGGGACAGCAATCCCTGCGAGGAACTCCACACTTTCATTTTTCACTTATTCTTTATAAATTATAGCTGGGAAAGCCAAGTTACTGAGAAGTCTTATTTCATTTGGAAAATTCAACTTGTGTAGATAGCAGGTAAATAGGATAAACTAAAAGAGAACAACGTGGTAGATAGGGGTTGTTCCTGTGTGAGAAAGGAGAATATATCAGCTTTCTGTTGTACTTTTTCAAAAGGGTTGATCTTTGTTTCTATTTCTCCTCTAACACAGAATCCTGTGGTTGTGTAATGTATAAAAGCTTCAAAACCAACAGGAATTTCAGGCAGAGCCTTACAAGCAAGACCTACTTCTTTCGACATCTCTAATTCACAGATGAGAAATGTGTCTCTTTTTTTTGTCTTGTTAGTACAATACTTCAATATGATAATTCCCATGGAGAAAAAACACCTACAGTTCACACACCCACCAGGAGGACCAAAGAGACTTTTTCCAGGCAACACATACATTTACCCTCTACTCCATGAAGGCAGATGACCTAAGAGTTTGGAAACCTGTGCTTTCCAGAAAAATTTAGTCTACAAGGATCAACAAACCACAGCTATTCTTGTCTCCAGATCCCTAACATTATTTAATAAAGTTCCAGAGAGAGAGAGAAGACCTTTGCTATGGCAGTTATCTAATTGGCAACAAAACAGCATTGAAACTCTGAAACTGACATCTCCACATTGATTCAAGAAGCTCAGAAACTCCCATTAGTTTTGTCATAAACCGATTAGAGCTGGCACACAAATCCAAGGGTCTCAGTCCTGAGAGCGAGATTGAATAGCCACTCTAACCCCAATAGTTTCCCTAGTAAAAACCCACCGGGAAATTCTTAAGTTCACAACACGGTGACATTTGAAATTCTCTGCAGTCTCATATTAATCCACACATATCCAGAAAAAAAAATTAAAAAGTGAAGTTTAAGCCAAGAGAAAGTGCCAACCGCCATTCCTGGGACCTCTTGATTATTTCAAAGAAATGGGTTCCAAGAGTCTTGTAAAGGCGACCATCCAGCCGCTGGAACAGAACAGAGGTGGGGGTGGGGGGAAAGCTGCTTCACTTTCCCAAATCAAAAGGGGGGAAAGTGAGAAAATCTCCCGAGTTCAAACATTCCTTTAAACCCCGCAACTTTAAATACTAAATGTGTTTCATGGCTGCCATCTTGAAAAACTGTTGGCCAGAGGCTCCCTTTGATTCCCATTGGGGATGGAAACGCTTGCAGATAATCCATTGAAACAGGTCTGGCACAAAGGCCTTTTTGCAACAATCCTGGTGCTTGTGAAGGACACCATTTTTGTGCGCCAAATAAAACATTTTAATGCGCTACAATCCATTACACATATAGTCCTCCATTTCCTTTCAGTAATTATTCATTAGAAAACATTTAACGTCACTGTGGATTTCACACTGGGTAATCTGGACACAAAGAACAAGAGATGGCCCATTTATAAGGGGCTGGGGCCTTCTTTTCTAATCTGAGAAACTCCACGGAGGTGGGGCCCACAGGACACAACAGGCCGTCTAAATTGTGCGGTTAACGGTCAAAGCCCCCCTGCCTACTTTGACACTCATTTAAAGATGACAGCGAACAAAAGAGATTTGTTCTGTGCAACCCTTTCTTGTTACGCAGGCGACATCGGCTCCACACATGAAACTGCCAGGTTATTTTATTCCACCTGCCATCTCCCTCCCGCCTTCATCGACTCTCTCCTCTGCTACTTTGCTTGTTCCCACTTTAACACAAAGAGACAGGTAAAGAATATCGTCAAAAGCGGTCCATTCAGCATGTCAGCTTTCATAATACAATTGCCTGTCAGGTCCCCTATGAGCTACGAGGCACTCAGACGTCTGGGTTCAGGCCAGAAATCCAGCCCGCAGTTCGCTTAGCTAGCGGACAGCTTCCAGCCACCTCCTGCCTGCCCCTACATAGCAAAAGGCCATCTCCAGGGCACAGACACCAAAACCATCTTGAATAACAACAATTTGAAACTTTTTCTGCATCAGCAAGGGACCACATGCCAACCCCCGATGGACTGTATGCACAGTCCTTTAATGCCTACATTAAAAAAATGTAACTAAAAACTCAGACCCAAAGACCTAGAAGCCTATGAGTAGGAAAGGTTGGAAAATATTCATCGTATAGCCATCTTCTAAGACATTCTCAATAGGGTAAACGAGTTTAATACCCGAGGATCCTTCCCGAAAGCGGCAGGGAAAACAATCTTGAAAGTCTCACCAGATTAACTCATCTAGCGAATCATACTGGAATATGTACAGATCTAACTGAACACTTCTAGGGTTGTTTCTACTTTGCATATTGCACACAGCATACACACCACCTAGGTGCTTCCAGAACACATGGGTGAGAAACCAGTGAGCACAAACAGGTGTTGGCTTGCACAGATTCTCAGAAATGGCCCAATGTGCCCCTGCACTGTTATTATTCCTGCAACAGCAACCCTGATGTTTGCATGTTACACCCGCTTCTGATGACCCTCATGATGCGTCACAGAGTCAAACAGCGAGAATGTGCTAGGTAAGATCAGTGGGTCCTTAAGGAGAAAGCAAAATTCATCATGAAGCCAGTGATAGAAGCTTGGCCAATGGTCAAGGAAATTCTAAAAACAAAACAGGTTTGATGTTCCAGGTCAGAGAACAGCAAACGATGGCCTACAGTCTAAATCCAGGCAGCTGCCTGTTTTGGCCCCAAGTGAAAAAAAAAAAAGTTATTATATTAATATTAATATATTATAATACTCGTATGTTATTGTAATATTAATATGTTATAATTATACACTCGTATAATATTACATTATTATTGACATGAGAAAGTTATATGATATTCAAATTTCAGTGTTGATACTTGTTGGAACACAGCCATGCTTATTTACATAGGTCTGTGGCTGCTTTCCCACTACAAGAGGTGAGTAGTTCCAACAGATGCCACATGACCCGCAAAGCCTAAAATATTTACCATCCGGACCTTTACAGAAAAAGTTTGCCAATCCCTGTTCTGCATCGTATTTAGCACACATTTCCCTTTCCTTTAGGAACCAGACTTCAGAATCAACGCTGTTTAAAAACTGCATGCACCCAGAGAAGCAAAGGGAAATTTCAAATTGAACCCTTTCCAAATAAATATCGAATGGTTTATGATACCTCCCTCAAATATGGAGCTGGGATACTTCTTAAGATCTTCCTTATACACCGCATCGTTAAATGTTGAAACATAAAGTCATTTAGAACTCAAGTTGGGACGTTTTCTTTCCAGGCCCATTGTTGCTTCCCCGCTCACCAAACACAAACCCAAAATTAACTGGGCAAGCAGCAAGTAGCAGTTTTTCCTATGGAACTTAACAAGTGTTTGCGCTACAGACAGACACGTCTAGCTCTCTCAAGGAAACCCTTCTGAATGGCAGTACACCCGGGCAGCTAAAATACAAACCAAATGTCCGTCCAGAAAGTAAGCATGGTCTGAGATTTGGATTTAAGGGGTATTAGCTGGGGAACTCACAAGGACCAAACTTGGGTAATACAAGCATTATGATACTGCGAGTTTTAAAATGTCTGATTTGCTCAACACTGACAGTTCAACAGTTGAACTAGAGGACTAGCTTTCCATTTAACGACAGGAGGACTGCTGGTGTTGTATCGTCCAACTGCAGCCTCTTACTCACTGCGGAATAAGTATAATTATGAATAGCAGCAGACAGAATAACGCTTCTAAATTACCTTAGGGATTAGAAAGAATTAGAGTGGTTCATGGAGTTTTAATTGCCCCATGGGTGTTGCAGGTGGAGAAAAACTTTGCAGTTACATGGCCATATTTTTCAGCATAAGGAGGGCCTGAAAAATATCGAATGTGAGAACCTAGACTGCTCTCGCTATTTCCTGACAATAAATAAATTAAATACTTTTTTTTATTTAATGAAAAGAAAGGTCTTTGGAAGTTTGTAGCAGTTTTTTTTATCCCTTCACACAGGTTTTTTTAAATTGACATATAATTAACATGGAACATTATGTTAGTGTCAGGTGTACAACCCAATGGTTTGATTTTTGTATGTATTGTGAAATGATCACCACAATAAGTGTGGCTGACGTCCCTCACTACACAGTCTCAAATTTTTCTTGTGATGAGAACTTTGAAGACCTACTGTCTCAGCAACTTACAAATATGCAGTACAATATTATTAACTATAGTCACTGTACATTACATCCACAGGATTTATTTAATCACTGGAATTTTATACCTTTTGACCCCCTTCACCCAATGTTTCCCAACCCTCACCCCACCCCCACCTCTGGCAACCACCAATCAACCTGTTCTCTGTATCTGAGTTTGGTTAGTAATTTTTTTTTTTAGGTTCCCGTATAAGTGAGATCATACATCAGTATTTGTCTTTCTTTGACTTATTTACTTAGCATAATGCCCTCAGAGTCCATCCACTCTGTAGTAAATGGCAAGATATGCTTTTTTATGTCCAAATTATACTTATATATATATGTGTGTATATATCGCAATTTCTTTATCCATTCATCCATCGATGGACACAGGTTGCTTCCATGTCTTGGCTATTGTAAATAATGCTGTAATGTACATGGGGGTTCGATATTGCCATTTTAAATGGAGGCTATCGATTCGAATTACTTTGGGCCTTTCCTGAAGTCCATGGATTTTCCCTGAAGTCCTGTCTCCCTGAATTTGTAGCTGAACTTGTAAAAGAGCCATTTTCTTGTCCGAAGGAGCATCTTTCTGGTACCCTCAGCGATCTTTTCCCTAGAACATCAGATATTTCATGGACTGGGAGCCTTGAAACACTCAGCAGAAATTGGACATTGACCATGGATTATACTAAAATCTATTGGGATCAACAGATGCAAAAATGTAGCTTGAAATTTCCCTGTGTTTTTTGTTCTCGTTCCCCTCCATCTCAGTCCATGTCCCTTTGGGGGCAATGAGGAATTTAATAGACCTCACACAATAGATAACTTTCAACGTGGCTTTTTAACTATTCCCCATCCAGAAAGCGGTGTTTAAATAACACTCAGGTAAACATTGTGTCTTCTGGTAGGTTTAGAAATCACTTAAACCTGAGACTATGGTTCTCAAACTTTCAACATGCAGGTGAATGGCCTGGTGAAGCCTGGGAAAACACACAGAGGGTGGGCCCAGGAGTCTGCATGTTTAACAGGTACCTGTCCCCTCCCCAGGCATTCCAATGAGGCTCGCCAGGACCGTCGTTGCAACTCCACTTCTCAGTGTGGTCCATGGACCTGCAGTAACTCTATCACCTGGGAACTTGTCAGAAACGCGGTCTCCAGGGGCACCGCTGAGACAGAATCTGCATTTGAACAAGATCCCGTGATGATTAGCGTGTCCTTGACTGCATATCACTGATGTTAAGACCCAGAGATCTTGGGAAAATTTAAAAGTTAGTTTTAAAAGAAGACTGAAAGCTCTTTAAGAGGAAACCAGCATTCCCCTGAGGAAGTGTGAATATGAAAATGGGAGACAGAAACTCCATCAAACACTGTTAGGTTGAGAAAGGGGCTTACCCAGGAGGGAGGAGGGAACAAAGACCAGGAGGGCAGGCCTCTGCCAGCTCCGACCGGGAGGTAAGGGCTTGTTGGTTGTACAAACTGTAACTCCAACCTTTTTTTTTTCCCTAATACTGGAATGTAGTCGAACTTTTCCAACCCGTTTTCCCTCCATCTCAAACACCAGTCAGGTTATTTCTCTTTGGTGACATTGAACTCAGCAGGCAGGACAGGCTCCCTTTCTTTTTTTTCTTGTACAGGGGAGGTCAGCCAAAAAGGCCTAAATCCCAAATCCATACAAGGAAATGTTAAGTACACATCGAAATCAAAATGATACAATAGTGCCAGGCTTTAAAATTTCTCTTCCTAAAGAAATAGACCTTTCCTGTCCCCAATTTTTCATAGAAAGCAAAATGTACAAGTTCTTTAGTCATAGACTGCGTCCATTTACTGAAAACACTTACTCCACATGGGGCATTTCAGGCTGGGATTTCTACGGTTTCTTATGGGAAGGGAGGAGAGAGAGAAAGAAAACCCACACAGGCACCCCTCCATGACTAACATGCAAGAAATAAAGAAATACATACAATTTTTTTAAATTGACTTTTCTGGATTTTGCTATTAATATTGAATGGTTTATAAAGAGATAAAGTAGGGAGATTAGGGTGAAAAATATACTTATTAAATAAACAACTATTAAAAGCCCCCATGGGGCCGGCCCGGTGGCTCAGGCAGTTGGAGCTCCATGCTCCTAACTCCGAAGGCTGCCGGTTCGATTCCCACATGGGCCAGTGGGCTCTCAACCACAAGGTTGCCGGTTCAAGATGGTGGGCAGCGCTCCCTACAACTAAGATTGAACACGGCACCTTGAGCTGAGCTGCTGCTGAGCTCCCGAATGGCTCAGCTGGTTGGGGAGCACGTCCTCTCAACCACCAGGTTGCCAGTTTGCACTCCTGCAAGGGATGGTGGGCTGTGCCCCCTGCAACTAGCAACGGCAACTGGACCTGGAGCTGAGCTGCGCCCTCCACAACTAAGATTGAAGGGACAAAAACTTGACTTGTAAAAGAAAAGTACTGGAAGTACACACTGTTCCCCAATAAAGTCCTGTAGCCCCTCCCCAATAAAATCTTTTTTTAAAAAAGCCCCCTATGAATATAGCTCTTTAAAAAAATTTTTTTGGTCTGATTATAAAAAAATTACACA
The DNA here is from genome assembly GCF_036562045.2 of Rhinolophus sinicus. Lineage (NCBI taxonomy): Eukaryota > Metazoa > Chordata > Mammalia > Chiroptera > Rhinolophidae > Rhinolophus > Rhinolophus sinicus. The sequence goes on along the minus strand of NC_133765.1, from coordinate 25,533,544 downwards.
TTCATTTTAGACATTCTGAAAAAATGCAATAAAGAGAATAAAAATCATCCAAAATCCTACCACTCAACAATTATCACTGTTTTCATTTTGGAATATTCCTCCTTTGCCTTGTGCATGTGTGTATGTAAAAATACTGGGATAATGTTTTATATGTGGTTTTATATTATTTTTTAAGTAACATGATTAATCCTCATGAATTAAGAATGCCACTTTAACATATCGCGTAGTGTGAAATCATCTGGAATTGAAACATGCAGAATTACAAGGTTAGAAATAAAAATTCAGGCAACAGTGAATTTGGTGGTAATTTCCACGGATCACAGTGGTGTTGTTTATGAATCTTCTGGCCAAGTGCCCCCAATTAAAGTATTAAAACTAAGGACTAGAATTATTTTCATCAATAAATGTCATCTTTCAAAGACTCTATCAAAAGAGGAAGTATGAGCAGAGCCAGGCTGCTGTGACAAGGGATCTACCCCTGAAAAGAAGAAAAAACCCTTCATTTTCTGAACCTTATTGAGTATCTTCTTGTTCCATTCACTAGTAAAACAAATTCTGAAGCAAAGAAAGAGAGCAAAGCTCATCGGACAGAATCCTGAATAATCAGAATACTACATGGGAGGGAAAATAGTTTCATTTTCTAATTGACAGTAATGAGAAAAAGAAACTAATTAGAACTAGATTCTCCAACCACTATGAATGGCATCTACTGCGTTAGATGATGTTTGATTCAAGCAGAGACAAAATGAAATAATTTTATGGAACCTGCTCAAACTGCCATTGGAAATGCTGACCCTAGAATCTGTACTGTCAAGAAGCAAATGATCACATTAGAAAGTTCAGTGATTCTAATAGGGACATGAGCACAATCCAAATCATCATAATTATGGCGGCTTATTTTCTTTTCAAGTAAACACAGCACCTGATCCACCAACTTCTGAGCACCTACTGTGTGCCAGGCATTACAGAATTTACAATCTTTAAAAAAAAAATCAATGATAGGAACAGTCAACAAGACAATAGTCATGGACTCAATGCTTCATCTTTTCAATGGCTTTTACTCAGATGCCAATAAAAATGGTTAATTAGAACATCACTTAAAACAGTGTTGTAAGTTCCTGGCTGTAAGACTGTGTGTGATTTTGCTTTTCTTTAAGATTTGCTTTTCATATAAAAGGTTTATTTTGTTAGTCAAAAGAGAAGGTAAGATAGTGGAGGTTGATTCGAGGAAAGTGCTCATCTGAGTCTTTGTGGTAGGAAAACAAAAACACACCAGCCTAGTTTAGACACAGCTTTGCTTTAAAAATAAGCCATACCAAAAATCAGTTGCAAAATTAAACACGAAAGTATTGGAAATGAGATTCAAGAGTCAACTACCTAACCCAAGTATGTATTCTTTGAACCCAATATATGACTTAGAAGCCACTTCATAAATTCTAGTGAAAATGCCTCCTCACTGAATATGAGAATGAGCCTATTAAAGGCTTAATGAGCTTAATTAATTAGCACTTAAGATGCTCAGAGTAAACATAATTACTCTCAATGGTTGTTGTTGTTCCATAAACCTACAGATCTGTTAAAACGGCATGAACTACACACGCACATCACACCAACGTGATTTGTCCTGGTTTACATACTGTACTTGAGCGATGTAAGATGGAACTATTGACGGTACCATGGGACCTCTCTGTACTATTTTTGCAACTTTGTGACTCTATGATTATTTCAAAATAAAGTTTTTTAAAAACTACCTATTGCATTTTGACTCTTTGGTGTTTTATAAAGTCACAAAATCATGGCACAGAACTTATTATTTGAAACATGGTGAAAATCATCCTCTATAAATACTAAACATGGACGTAAATCATGAGTCGCTTCCTCATGAGCTAAGAGGGGGACTTTCCAACTTTTGACCAAGTTCCTATCATCCAACTAATTTGGAGGCAACAGGCAACTGCCCAGGTGATTTGCATCAAGTGAGATTTTGAATGAATTGCCCATGAACTGAATATGCCAACAAGTGGATGATTCACAAACAAGTGGCTTGAAGTACTCAGTTAATATCCGTGTCATTATTCATGTGACTTTAATTCTTCCTTTTTTTTATTTGCTCATCAAACCCAGTTCCTGCTGAGATTATTTACGAGTGGCTCCATCTCTAATGTTTCCAAATAAGGGGTTTTCTTTTTAAACTTTTTATTTTAAAATAATTATACTCACAGGAAGTTGCAAAAATCGTACATAGAGGTCCCACGTACCCCTCACTCAGCTTTCCCCCCATGTAATGTAACTAATATTGACACTGGGACAATCCAGACTTTATTCAGATTTCGCTAGTTTTTACATGCATGTGTGTGTGTGTGTGTGTGTGTGTGTGTGTGTGTGTGTGTGGTTCCTGTAATTTTATCACATGTATGGATTCATGTAACCACTATGACAATCAAGATACAGAATTGCTCCATCATCCCTAAGGATGCACTACGTTTTATAGTCATACTGACCATCCTCTCTCTAACTCCTGTCCCCTATCTCTGTAATCATATTATGTTGACAAGGATACATAAATGGAGTCACACAGCATATAAACTTTTGAGGTCGTTTTTCACTAAGAATGCCCTTCAGATTTATCTAAGTTGCTGGAGGTATCCACAGTGTGTTCTTTTTTTTCATTCCAGAGTAATATTCCATTCAAATAATGTTTTACCAAGGGAATCTGGGAGTTAATTCACAAGTTAAAGAAGAATAGCTTCCTTCATTTATTTAAAAAATATACAACTATATACAGATAAATCTGTATGTGTACGTCTACATGATTTTCCTATAGCCATGACGATAGAAAATGCCACAAAACCTTGCTTGAGGACAAACTGACCTGTTGTTGCATTTCCCCTGCAAGACCAGTTTCACAGTCACTACTCCTCTCCATCAATCAACCAAATTATTTCTCCCAGAGAATCATGCTTCCAAGAGTAACTATTTTGAGATGGAATGCAGGAATGGCAAGGAAAACCAGGACGTCTGGGTGTTCACATAGATTTTCGGTTGAGGACAGTGCCATTTTGAGTTACCAGTTGCCAAGGTGCTATAGAAATGGATAATTGACTGAATGGATCAATGACAAACTGTAGCTAGAGTTTCTTCACTGTGCATGAGATTTCTGTGGCTGGCTACTAAATTATTCTAACTACATACACAAATGCTTCTGCAACTTCTTAGCTGTCTAGAAAGAGAAACAATCCTTCAATAAGGTTTTCTAAATAGATAACCTATACCAGGAAAAAAACTATCCTTCTAAATCTTGATACCTTTAATTCCTGGAAAAGGCAATCGCTTTGACACTCAAATTTGGTCTCCCATTGACCCAGAGAACTTTTTTCATTGTCAACATGCCAATGAAAATAGCTGTTTCAGCTTCTTAAGGTGGTCTTTACCTGGGCCAACTTGGAGTTACCACGTCTAAAAGTCAACATGTTGTATCCGGGATAAACAAAAGAAAATTTACAAATAGTCTTACATGCAAGGGCAAAAATTACCTACAATGTTCTCCACCGTTAGGTCACCATCTATTATTTAAGGTTCTACCTGCGCTGCCCAACACAGTAGACTGTGGCCACATGTGGCTACTTAACTAAAATGAAGTAAAATTTAAAATTTATCTCCCCAGTCTCGGCCACATGTCAAGCACTCAATAGTTCCACATGCCCTGCGGCTGCTGCATTGGACACTGAGAATGCAGACCATTTCCATCATCCTAGAAAGTTTGATGGACAGCATTGTTCTCGACCAATTTGAAATGAACTGGTAACACTTTGGTTCTAAAGGATCACACTGTCCCCAACCAACAAAAGGGGACAGATGGCCTTAAATGAAATTTTCACCAAAAACAAATTCAGAATCTGTTCCACGAGCCCAGTTCTCTCTGCGTGCCTACTGGAGGCTCAGCTCTTACGGTCGTTTAGACAGCTCCAGGTAAAAAAACAGGGTGCCAGCGTGAGGCCACCTTCGAGTCACATTACCTTGGATCCCATCGTGCACGGAGGGAGAACACGTTCCTGATAATTATTCCACTGCAACTATTCAAAACTTGCTTCCCACTGGTTTATGGTCCTTCCACGCATGACACAGCAGCAAGGTATGAGGTGATTCTAGCTCGTGGGGCGGAGCTGCATTAAAAATTTATCCTGGGAGGCAGTGACTGCATCCTATGGCCACCCACCTGAGGGCACACGGTGCTGCTTGGGAGCGATAAGAACTGGAAACCGGACCTCCCTCCAGATTACGTTACAGCTACTGCTGATCTTTGATTAGTCACTTACATTCCTGACCATTCACCTCGTCTATTAAAGTCAGGCCCCTTCGTGAGCTCCACACACACAAAAAAAATTCTCCTGACCACTCAGCCTAGATGGATCCAGCTCAGCGGAAATCCTCTTGGAATCATCTCTTGGCTCCATTTGGAAAACTTTACATCCTCAAACTTCAGGAAAGCAAGTCAATCAGCAACTTTGTTTCCTAGTACAGAGACTCTGGCCTTTCTCAGGTTTCCTTTCTTTTCACTTTATTATTGTTAATTTTTAGATGCAAAAATAACACATGTGTGTGCCTGCTCATTTAAAAATGACAACATTAAGTCTATTGGAGGCAGGGTGACTGCAGGTGGCTCCACGTTGGCCCCTTCCAGGCCTGGAATGAATTTTGTATTTGTTAAGCTGTACTTCTCTTTAAAGGACCTCCCCTTTACCCACCATCTCTTCACTGCATAAGCTACAAGCCCCCAAAACCTGCACCTGCTTCTTCAATAAGGTCATGGCTAAGATCCCATTGGCTGGGTTTGTACCCCCGCTGAGCTCCCTGTTGGATGTAGGACTGTGGACAAGTGGCTGAACTCTTGAGCCTCAGGTTCCCGACGTGTAAAATTTGGGAGAATTTGAAACTACCTCTCCAGGCTGTTATAAGGATTTAATACACATAAAGTACTTGGAAGGATGCCTGGCACCAGTGGCACCCATTGCATGCTAGCTCTTTGTTATTATGGGCAAGCCTCTTTGAGCCTGCCCCTCTGCAGTGCCTCCCCTAAGGGGACCCCTAAGGATATGCCATTATTATCTTGCTTTGTTTCCTAGACCTTTCTCTACACATGTGTATCTATATAACAAACACACACTATACATTGTATAAATTTATACACGTGTTTTATGCAGTATATAAAGTCCTGCAATTTGGTTTTCTTCACTCAGTGATACAGTTCGGAGATCTTGTCATTTCAGTGCCCATCTTTCACTAGATCATTCTTAAAACCTTAACAGTACACACACTAAAAGGAAACCACTGCCAGTGGACATTTGGGTTGTTTCCATTTTTTGGCTACGGTGAAGCATGCTGCTATGAACATTCGTGTACTAGTTTTTACGTACATATTTTCATTTCTCTTGGGTATATACTTAGGATTAAAATTGCTGCATTCTGTGGTAAGTCTATATTTAACTTTTGGAGACATTGCCCAACTGTTTTCCAAAATGGCTGCACCACTTATCATTTCACAGCAACACATGAGGTTTCTGGTTTCTCCACATCCTCCACCAACACCTGTTTTAATGTTCTTCTTATTGAATACAGGAATCCTAGTAGGTGTGAAGTGGTATCTCATGGTGGTTTTGACATGCATTTCCCTGCTGATTAATGATGTTGAGCATTTTCTCATGTGATTATTGGTCATTTGTGTATGTTCTTTAGAGAATTATCTATTGAGATCCTTTGACCATTTTTCAATTGGGCTATTTGTTTCATTTTTGAACTGCAAAGGTTATTTACATATTCTAGATATTAGACCCTCAGTAGATATATAATGTGCAGATATTTTCTCCTACTCTGTAGGTGTTTTCATTTTCTTTATGGTGTTCTTTAAGCACAAAAGTTTTCAATGAAGCCCAATTTATCTATTTTTTTCTTATGCTGCTTGTGTTTTAGGTGTCATACCTAAGAAACTATTGCCTAATCTAAAATCAGAGAGTTACACTTATGTTTTTTTCTAAGAGTTTTAGATTTGATCCATTCTGAGTTAATCTTTGTATATAATATGAAGGAATGGCCTAAATTCATCATTTTGCATGTGGCTATCCAGTTGTGCCAGCACCATTTGTTGAAACGTTATTCTTTCTTCTACATTGAATTGTCTTGGCATCCCTGTCAAAAATCAATTGACCATAAACATGGGTTTATTTCTGGACTTTCAATTCTATTCCCTTGATCTATATGTCTATCCTTATGCCAGTTCCAAACAGTCTTGATTATTGTAGCTTTGTAGTAAGTTTTGAAATCAGAAAATGCGAGTTGTCCAACTTCATGCTTCTTTTTCAAGATTATTTTGGTTATTCTGAGTTCCATGCATTTTTATATGACTCTTAGGATCAGCCTGTAAATTTCTGCAAAAAGCCTTATGGGATTTTGATAGGGATTGTATCGAATCTATAGATCAATTTGGGAATTATTGCCATCTTAACATTAAATCTTTCAATCCATGAAAACAGGATGTCTTTCCATTTATTTAGGTCTTCAATTTCTTTCAATAATATGTGATGGTTTTCAGTGTACTAGTCTTACATTTCTTTTGTTAAATTTATTCCTAAGTATTTTATTCTTTTTGATGTTTTTGTACATGGAATCACAGTCTTAATTTCATTTTCTGGTTCTCCATTGCTAATATACAGAAATATAATTGATTTTTTAATATCGATCTTATATCCTAAGAACTTACTGAACTCATTAGCTGTAAGGTTTTTTTTGTATCGTATATATTTTTAAGTTTTAAAATAGGTCAAGTCAAGGTTAATAGCAACAAACATAAATTGTACTGATAGTTATGTACTCTTAATGTGATGTGATGAAAATGACACTCTACCTCTGTGGTCTTCTTTCCGATAAACCATAACCCCAATCTCATCATGAGACACATCACACAAGTTTCAATGGTGGAGCATCCTGCAAAATACCTGCCTAGTACTCCTCAAAATTGTTAAGGTCATTGTCAAGGAAAGTCTGAGAAACTGCCACAGCTGAGAGGACCGCAAGGAGACGTGATGACTTAATGTAATGTTACAACCTGCGTGTGACCATAGAACAGAAAAAGGACATTAGGTAAAAACTAAAGAAATAGCTTATGTAATATAACTAACACAATGCTTTGCACCTAGTAGGTCCTCAATGAACAGAAGTAGTCCCTAGAGAGAGTCAACTAGACAGAGACCACTTCCTACCCCACCCATTAGTTTCCCAGACTTCCTCTTGAAAGTTGACCATTTTCACACTTTCTTCTATGTTCTTCCAGAGTTATTCCATGCTGAAAGGTGCACGTCTGTGGAAGTACATATATCACTTACAATACACACGACTGGGAGGATACAACATAGACACACTCTACTCCTTTCTTTTGATTTTATTCCCTTGCTCTCTCTTGGTGATCATTCCATCCTATTAATACACATCCAGAGGCATCCTGATGGAGGGCTGGGAATGACAGCAGCCGTAAGTGTCTGCAGAGAATTTACAAGCAATCTTAAAACCAACTACAAGTCATTCAGCTTTGTGTTACCAGCAGGCACTAGCAATTCTAGACAATGTCAGAAAACTTCTCCCCCCAAAGAATCTTTTGTTGGTCTAAGTTTTAAATGAGTACAGCTCAACTATTTCTGTTGAGTCTTGATAATGTATCTGCAAGCTTCAAGTTAGGCTTTTGTTGGTTATCCTTTAAGAAGCATTGACTCCTACATAGAATTTAGAGAATTCCTCCTTCTGGCGTCCTCCTCTGACCCACACAGACTCAGTCCATGTGTTCCCTTTGAGAGCAAGAGCATATCCCTTTGGAATTGTCTGAGCTCAGTCTGAGCACTCTCCCTGTCTCCAGTCCCTGGAGTGTTACATAGTCCTGAGTTTAAACAGTAGATTAGAAATAATAATACCTCTATGCAATTTTTTCCCAGAGTTATCTTTTTCGTAGGAGATGTTTTAAATGAGGTTCATCAATCGTAAAAATGTTTGTAAAGAGCCAGAATCAGCCTTGAACACCAACCTTTAAAATTGTACCCTGAAGATCCTCACACAGAAAAGGCATGAAAGCCATTAACTATGGCTTAGCTGTGGAGAAAGCCACAAACTCTGCAAAGAAAGATGTAAGGAGATGAATATATACATAGAAAAACGCACCAATTTCAAAAAAGACGGGCAGGAGAAACAACAAAAGATACTGGTTTTCCTGGAAGAAATCAAAATAGCAGTATTAAAATACCTCGCTCATTTTCACCAACAACTAAAGGCTTGTTCTAAAGCCAAGGATTAAACACCATCAATATCACGAGAGACTGGCCATACAAATGGACAATGGCCAGCCCATGTATGAAAACAGAACTCTGACCCACAACCTGCTGCAACCTGCCTAGAAAACCAACCCATTACATGTAAAAAAAAATAAAAAAACCACGCCGGAAGCCAACCTGCAAGGTCAGTCTTGCAGGAAGCCAGCCTGCTCTCTCTCTAGTACCATCCAGGAAAGTCAAACAATAACCCCTGTAATGATCGATTCAAAAAGGGCAGGACTTGATTCATAACTGCCAGCTTCCCCAGTTTTTGTTCCCTCCCTTGTTGGTAGCCCATCTCCAGGTTCACCACGCCCACAGTCTCCAATCAGGGCACACCTGAAGCTTTCCCTTTTCCCCCCACTATAAAGCTTTCCCCCTCTTATGCCTGCCTTTGAGTCTCTATCAAACACAAGCGATGGTGGCTGACTCCCCTGTTATAACAAGCAATAAATAGCCTGTGATTGTTTTCATTAGGATGATCTTCATTTATTAGTTCCACAGTTACTGGCATTCGGTCATTTTCACTAATTTTTGCAGAAGAAAAAAACTTCAGAAATTTTTACTGAAAATAATACATTCTCTAATAAAATTGTTACAGCAGAAATTTTTGACTGTGGAGACATTTGAAAGCTACAAGAATCGATCTGAAGAAACCAAGATGTGGACAATTTTGCCATTTCTGGAATGTACTGTGAAAAGGAATTTTTATGACTCTCTAATCCAACTTACCCTTATGTTTAAGACTTTTCTAACTATTGGTACAGCTGTTGCTTCACAGCTTTCAAACACGCATATGCAAAAAAGATCAATATTAATGAAGTCATTAATGAATTTGCAGAAGGTTTAAAAACAGGAACTGTAATATTATTCATTACTATGACAAATAGGTAGGCATAACTTTTTTCCTCTTCTGTCAAAAAAAGTGTTAATATAATCAATAAGTGCTAACCCATTTCTTTTCCTATTTTAGGATACACTGAAATACTTCATTTTGAATTTCTTTTTACTGGCATGATTTTATATATACAAAGTTCAGGAAGACAAATTTAACTCCATTTCTTTTCTGACCATTATTGCTTTCGTTTCATTTCATGATTATTACTGAAAATAATTTTGTAGTGAAGAGAGACGTGTTAAAAGTGACCCCTGCAGGTGTCAGATATTCCAGGTACCCAACTATATGGTCTAATGCTCTTTGTCATGGCTGTGTAGGTTTCCATTTATGGATTCACCATAAGATACTGACCAGACCCAGAGTTTAGTGTTTAGATTGTTTAGAGGGTTTGATACCATAAATAATGCCCTCCATCTGACTTTGAGGTACATACAGTGGTACCTCAGTTTTCGAACGTAATTCATTCAGGAAGACCTTTCGAGTTCTGAAACATTGGAAAACAGCCAACAGCTAGGCCTCGGGATCTTGTACTCAGCAGAAGCCACGTGACATGTTTGACTTTTTTTCGAGTCGTGTTCAAAAACCGAAGCATTTACTTCTGGGTTTACTGCATTCGTAAACTGAAATGTTCGGCAACAGAGACATTTGAAAACCGAGGTACTACTGTATATGGAAAACTGTAGGATACTGAATTCCTATAAGTGGAATTGCTACATGAAGGTTTACGTGCATTTCATATTTTGCGCAACACTGCCACACCGCCCTTCACCAAGGATACATAAATTTCCATTTCCAGCCGAGCCCGAGAATGCTCATTGTTTTCATCACAACATGGCTTGTTGGCCATCATTCTGTACCAGGTCTCGACTGCAGGATAAAAAAAGCCACATTTCCTTCATTGTAAGAAACGTGAGCTTCTTTCCTTAGGCTTAAAAGCCATTTCAAGCATATCTCTCTTCCTCAATCCCCTTTCTTGGACTGTGGATCTTTTTCTAACTGATGTGCAAGAGCTCTTTATAACTGTAGGAAATTGGCCTTCTGACACGTATTTCCAATAATGGTCTCTTTCTTGCCCTTTGACATCATTTAGGATTTTTCAAAATTTCCTTTTGATTTGTACGTTGTTAAATTCGATTAGAAGTCTCTTCCTCACTGGTGTCTAGATTGGGATTTTGCTCATCCGTGCCTCTGCTACTCTTACGCACGCTAGTCTTTGAAGTAACAACAATGGCTCCAGCTAGAAGTGTTAATTTATTAATAGGAAGCACTTTTTTCTCCTTGAAAATTTATACATGAAGCAGTGAGATGTTGTGAACAAAACACACTTTCACAGAAAAATATACAAAGTTTTGAAAGCCTTCTAAAAGCATACACACTATGACAAAAACACTATTTCCTCCCATTAATCTCTCTTTCTCGCTCCCCTTCCACGAACCAATTGGTAGGAGAGTTCATGAGGTCAAAGCCGGGCAAACTTCCTCCTTCACAAGGGGCACATCGAGATTATTTTTGGAACCCTAAATACGAGGTCAGACAATTAAGTTCACAAACTCATCCTCAAAAAAGTGCTACGTACCTCATCTCTGAATATCACTACAGTCACCTTTGAAGTACTCTCCCTGGGAAGCTATGCACTGACGCCAGTGCCTAGTCCACCCTTCAAAGCAATTTTGGAACTCTTTTTCTGTAATGGCCATCAGAGATGTCATCGTATTACCCTTGATGTCCTGAATGTCATCAAAATGTCTTCCTTTAAATATTTCCTTTATCTTTGGGTAAAGAAAGAAGTCATTGGGGGCCAGATCAGGTGAGTAGGGAGGGTGTTCCAATACAGTTATTTGTTTACTGACTACAAACTCCCTCACAGACAGTGCCGTGTGAGCTGGTACATTGTCGTGATGCAAGAGCCATGAATTGTTGGCAAAAAGTTCAGGTCATCTAACTTTTTCATGCAACCTTTTCAGCACTTCCAAATAGTAAACTTGGTTAACTGTTTGTCCAGTTGGTACAAATTCATAATGAATAATCTCTCTGATATCAAAAAAGCTTAGCAACATCACTGAAACAAGTTTGCAAACTTAATTGTCCGACCTCATATGTTCTACACATATCAAGGGAAAACAGAGCCTGTGTTCTGGAAGCTAAGGACTGCCAATCTGACATGACTTTCCTTTTCATCAGTAAATATTTATTGAGTATCCATGGAAAAAATATGGTGCCATAGACATATCGCTCTCATTTATTAAAAAGTGAGAAATAAGTCTATAGATGCTCAGGAATAACTTGGTAAGATCTGTGACAAATCCCTGTACTTTATATGGCACATTTGTCATCGAAAGACATAGCATCAATTCTGACATATCAACTAGAAACAAAAAGAGATCTTGTAAGGAATCTCAAACACGAGCAGGTGGCAAAGAAATCCCGATCAGGTTAAGCTCTGTAGTTGCCACAGAATAAGACTAAATAGGAAGCATTAAGAGCAAATGAAACAAAAGCAACTCATCTCCAGCTTTAACACAGGCGCCACGTTGTAAAGCTGAGGGCAACCCAAAAAATCTGAAAATATTCATTCATAAAAATATATGTACCCCTATGTTCATTGCAGCATTATTCACGGTGGCCAGTACATGGAAACAACCTTAGTGTCCTTCGATAGATGACTGGATAAAGAAGAGGTGGTACATATATACAATGGAATATCACTCAGCCATAAGAAAAGATGAAATTCTGCCATTTGTGACAACCTGGATGAATTCTGAGATGATGCTAAGTGAAATAAGACAGATGGAAAAAGACAAGAACCGTATGATTTCACTTATATGCGGGATGTAAAACTGAAAGAGACAAACGAGCAAACAAAACAAACAAACACGCAGACACAGAAACAGAATGGTGGTTACCAGAGGGAAAGTGGGGGAGAGGGGAAGATGAAGAGAGTAAAGGGGGTCAAATATATTGTGATGGAAGGGGACTTGACTTTGGGTAGTAAGCACACAATGCAATGTAGAGATGATGTATTATAGAATTGTACACTTGAAACATGTAATCTTATTAACCCAATAAACAATAAAATTAAAAAAAAAAGACAAAAAACATTGAGTGCAGGAGGGAGAAATCATTGCATGGGAACTTAAGGAATTGACAACTGCCATATAGATCCTTTCACATTCCGTGGAAGACGGGTCCTAGCCCTTTCTCTCTTTTCTAAAAGGTCTAAAAAGTATCCCTCTGGAAGCAAAGCAAGTAATAGCCGTTTCTAGAATTCTCCTTCTAAGGTGGTCTGTTTTGCACACAAGCTCTTGGATAGAAGGAGGGCCCAGGCTGTGGGTTTAAATGTTTGGCAAGACATACGGGAGACCCCACCCCACGTGGGCATGTTCTCCCTATCCACATGACTCATGCTGGATCTCAGAACTCCTACCTCTAGCGGAAACAAGTTCTCGGAAAGCCTTGGAAGGCATTCAAGCTTGTAAAGAAGGAATTATTTTCCATCTCAGATTGGTGAAATATTATGAAATCTGGGACAACAGAAAACTCTAATAATCCATAACAGACACACTCTCGTGGATTTCCTAAAATGGATTTTCTGCTTCAGGAACGCAGGAAATAACTCACTGATGATTTGGCAACGTCAGGATGATAATAAAGAAACACAAAAGCAAATGAGATGTAAAGGATTATATATTTTAGAGTACATGAGAATTAGCAAAAATGAGTCCCTTTAAACAAGGAAATTTTATCCATGGCATAACGTCATGACCAAATTCGCATTTAAATGATACTTAAGTGAGCAATCGGTCAAAATTATGTCCAGTGTCATTCATTAATTTTGAAAGGAAAACTTACACTACTGCTACTTACATGCTAAAAACACCCTCTGACATCAACATGGACCGTCCCAATTCAATGATTATTTGTGGTGTAACAACCCAAGACTACAACAACAAAGCTAGGTGACACAAAAGGGTAGACTATAGTGTGATTTCCTGGAAATCCTACAATGCAATTTCACTTTGAACTTGCAAACATATACCCAGGCATGATCTGCATGAAACTGGGTGGCGTTTTGTTCTAGAATGATGGGCCCCAATTAAAAATAATGAGGCTTGTCTCCAGCTGCCAGACCCAATTAGACATACTGAGGACTCATAGTTCCTGAAATAGATTCATTTTTCTCTGATAGACGAATTGGGACAGGGGTCTTCGTAGGGTCATCGGGATAGGCCAGGCAACAAAGCCTGGGTCACTCAGGCTTAAGAAGCCCTTACGAATTCAGTTATTAAATAAGGAAGTAGGAATACCCCTGCACGACAGTCACCCACCAGCCTCTTAGACTCTGCCACATTCAGATACACAGTATTAGCCAGCCAGTGTTTCTATTAATATTAAAAACATTTTAAGAATGACTGTAACATTTAAATGATTATTTAAAAAATACTGAAAAAGGTGTAGTTGATTTCATGTGTGTGTGTGTGTGTGCATGTACACACACGCACACAGTTTTTATTTGGAATAATTGTCGACCTATAAAAAAGTGGCAAAGACAGTACAGAGTTCTCATATACCCTTCACCTGACTTCAGCATCTTATAGAACCTGGTACATTTGTCCCAACTAAGAAATGAAATTAACATTCTACTGTCAATTAGACTCCTTAGCCTGGGACTAGAAGAGAGACTAAGACAGTGTGAGGGAATTGAAGTAGGGGGACAGGGAGACAGCAGGCAGTAACGCAGAAACATACAAAGTGCTGGGACTCTGGGCAACCAGAATGATGGAACCGCTCAGCTGGAGAGGTACAGACAGATGGGCAGCTTGTGCCCAAGGAGTTTGATTAGCCTCTTTAGGCAAGGGCCTCTGCAAGCTGATAGGACCTCAGCACAAAAATGCTTTCCAGACATGGGCTTTACCCAATAAGGAAGAATAGTTATAAAGGATATAATTGTCTTGTGCAAGCCTTAAAGTAAGGAGAACTGAGGCTGTGTCAGGTAGGCTGATAAATTTGGAAAGAATTCCATGTTAACCATGGTCACCTTTGGTTCCCTGAGCAAGATTTTAAACTCTAACAAAACAACAACTTTAATATCATACGAGACGTATTGAAACAGTGTTGTCTTTTGTCAAAAATACCGTAAAGAGAAAAATAATAAGTTTTAAAAATGATTTTGGCAGATTGGATTTTCCAAAGGTGGCCAGAACAATTATCTCACATTCCATTTGTTCTTCTAGATCTTTCCATTCCCCTATAAAAAGGTAAAGCCTAATTCCCTCCCTTGAATCTAGGTGGGCTTGTGACTTACTTGTAACCAACAGAAAGTGGCAGAAAGGATATTCTATGGTTTGTGGGGCTAGGTCAGCTGTGTAGAGGCTGCCATGCTCTGTGGAAGCCCAGCCTACATGGAGAGGCTGCAGGCAGGTAGTCCGGCCAGCTACCCTCGTCCTCCGTCCTCCAGCCAGGGGCCAGACATGAGAGTGAATGAGCTTTCAGGTGGTTTGAGCCACAAAAGATCCTGAATGGGCAGAGCAATATTGAGAAAGAATAAAGCTAGAGGCATCACATTTCCTGATTTCACAGTACATTACCAAGCGATAGTAATTAAAACAGTATGATATTGGCATGAAAATATACACACAGAGCAATGAAACAGAATTGAGAGCCCAGAATTACCATCATACATATATTAACCTACAACAAAGGAGTCACTTAATATATGACAAAGGAGACAAGACTATACAACAGGAAAGGACAGTCTCTTCAATAAATAGTGCTGGAAAAACTGGACAGCCATATGCAAAAAAAAACAAAAAGAAAGAAACTGGAGCACTTGCTTACACCATATACAAAAATCAACTCAAAACGGATTAGAGGGGGTGGCCGGATGGCTCAGTTGGTTAGAGTGTGAGCTCTTAATAACACGGTTGCCAGTTCGATTCCCACACGGGTCAGTGAGCTGCGCCCTCCAGAACTAGATTGAAGCACAACGACTTGACTTGGAGCTGATGGGCCCTGGAGAAACACACTGTTCCCCAATTTAAAAAAAATGGATTAGAGACTTGAATACAAGATATGAAACCATAAAACTCCTAGAAGAAAACACAGCAGATAAGCTCCTTGACATTGGTCTTGCCAATGATTTTTTTGGATTTGACACCAAAGGCAAAGGTAACAAGTGCAAAAATAAACAAGTTGGACCACATTGAACTAAAAAGTTTCTGCACAGCAAAGGATACCATCAATACAATGAAAAGGCAACCTACACAATGGGAGAAAATATTGCATACTATGTATTTGATAAGGGGTTAATATCTAAAATACACAAGGAATTCCTACAACTCAATCACAAAAATAAATAAAATAAAAAATTTTTAAATGGGCAAAGGACCTGAATAAACATTTTTCCAAGGAAGACATACACACGACCAACAGATGGATGAAAAGATGCTCGACATCACTAGTCACCAGGGAATGCAAGTCACAAGTACAGTGAGCCGTCACCTCACACCTGTAGGGATGTCTACTGTCAGAAAAGACAAAGATAAATGCTGATGAGGTTGGGGAGGAAGAGGAACCCTGGTGCACTATTGGTGGGATTGCAAATGGTGCAGCCACTATGGAAGTCAGTATGGAGGCTCCACAAAAAATTAAAAAGAGGACTACGGGTACCAGCAATGACACTCATGGGTCTATATCCTGAGGAAATGAAATCACTGTGTTCATTGCATCACTGTTCACAATAGCCCAGGTTCAGAAACAACCGAAATGTCTACCAGTGGATGAAAGGATCAAGAAAATGTGGTGTCCACACACGATGGAATGCTATTCAGCCTTAGAAAAGAAGGAAATCCTTCAATTTTTGGCAACATGGATGAACCCAGAGGACATTCTGCTTAGTGAAATAAACAAGACAAAGACAAACAGTGCCTGATATCATTTGCATGTGGCATCTTAAAAAACCAACAAAAACTCACAACAACAGTAGAAAAGAAGTTGCCAGGGACGGCAGGATGGAGGCAATTGGGAAAGATTGGGAAAAGGGTACAAACTTTCAGTTATAAAATGAGTAAGATCTGGGAATCGAACGTGTAACCCAGTGACTCTAGTTAATAACACTGTATTGTATAATTTAAGTTTGCTGAGAGAAGATCTTCCATATTCTCACACATACACGAAAAGGTAAACATGGGAGGTGATGGATGTGGTAATTAATTTGATGGGGGGATCCTTTCATAATATATATCAAATCATCACATTGTATACTTTAAATATCCTACAGTTGTATTTGTCAATTATACCTCAAAAACGCTGGGGAGGGAAAAACAGGCTTTTAAATTCATTTGGCTAGTTTCTTTTTCTTTTTTAGTGACATATAACATTTATTTATTTACATTGCAGTTAAGAACATTTCACGTCAGCGCTCTCCTCTTAGATTTAAGTGCATAATACAGTATTGTCAACTATAGGTGCAATACAGTACCGACCTCTAGACTTTACTTATCTGCATAGCAAACTTCATACGTGTTGAATAACAACTCCCCATTCCCTCCTCCCTGCCCCCCAGCCCCTGGCATCCACCATTCGACTCTCTATTTCTATGAGTTTGTTGCACTGACCTCATATAGAACCATGCAGTACTTGTCCTTCTGTGACTGGCTGAGTCCCCTTAGCATAATGACCTCAAGGTTGGCTCATTTCTAGTCACTTCTTGGCTTTTGTTAATATTGTGATGTTGTGTACTTAAAAACCATTTTTTAAACCCTAGTTTGTCCTCACCATGTTATCAGCCAAAGGTGTGTACCCACCCCTCCGGTCCCATCTTCCACCAGGAGTCAAATCCTTTCTTGCTATTCTATTTTCTAGACCATAAAACATCTGATGGATTAAATAAAACGTTGGTGATTTAACAACTGAGTTTTTAAAACACCAACCAGGAATGAGAGCATAAAAGCATGACTTCACACAATCTCCCAACCTGTGAGAGAGAGAGAGATTTTGGACAAAAAAACGGTCCACTAACAGCCCCCCCACCCTTGTACCCAAAGCACCCAAGGACCTCGTGAGTGTCAGATCTTACTGAAGACTCTGCCTAGTGCTACCATGTCTTCTTTGGTGACTTGCATATCTTGGAAAAGGAAAAAGTCTTCATTTCCTGATTCTGAGGCCTAAAAGTGTGTTGAGTATGAATAGCTAGTTTTCACTCATCTCACTAAGAGGAGAGTAGACAGACCAAAAGTAATCCAGGAAGCAACTCAACGTGCTTACAGAACGTCATCAGCAATGACCAACTATGCTCACATTCCTTCTATCTGCAACCGTGGGGGCCAACAGACTTTGGCTCCCACCTGCTCAATCCAGCTGTGTAGGGAAGACACCACTACGTCCAGAATTGGGAGGTATTGTTCATCAAGAGTGTTCTACAGCTGATGGGGGGTTGTTACCTTTTCAGAGAGACAATAAAGTTGCTCTAAGACTGTGATGTTTGCTACGACCATTGACAGAGGGCTAAGCTGAATGCACCAATTATTTTGCTTTTGTTCTCCATTTTCTTCTGACTAAGGCAGCTGTGAGCAGGTAATGGGGAGCAGCTTGGTTAACAATTACTAAGCTGGTGTGGCTGATTCGCCATCAACTTCACGCACATTTATAGCCTGAAAAGACTTATGAGATCAGTAAACACACCAAATACATAAGATGAGAAATACAGTGAATAAACGGACCACATAGATCGCTGCGACCAAGAGAACTTTTGGTGACGATGGCCTGTGTCTGCCTTGTCCAATATGGTCGCCCACATTGCAGCCATCAAGCACTTGGAATGTGGGTGATGAACCAGGACCTGAGACTTAAAATGGACTTTAAATAGCCCCCATACCACTACTGACTACCTCAAAGAACAGTGAAGACCTAGACAATTTAGTTACGTTTTTAAAAATCTGTTTTCTTTCCTCCCTTGTCTTATAATAATAGTCCAATGGTGCTGAGCCAGGGGCAACTTTGTCCTAAAGCCCAGGGGACATTTATCATTGTCTGGTTTTTCTGTTTTGGTTTTTGGTTGTCGTGATGGGGGGATGGGGTGCTACTGGCATCTAGTGGGTGAGGCCAGGGATGCTGCTAAAAAGCCTACAATATACAGGACGGGTTCCACCCCCAACCAAGCATCATCAAGCCCAAATGTCGGCAGCCCTGAGGCTGCGAACCCTGCCATAGGCTTTTTTCATGGTAAGCAAAGTTTTTCCTAATTTGTACAACTGTTGTATTTATTTCCTTGATTTAAAAAAAATTTTAGATCAAATATATGGTGATGGAAGGAGAACTGATTCTGGGTGGTGAACACACAATGTAATATATAGATGATGTATTATAGAAATGTACACTTGAAACCTATGTAATTTTACTAACCAATGTTACCCCATATATTAAAAAAAAAATTTTTTTTTTAAAGATTTATTGGGGGAGGGGAACAGGACTTTATTTGTGAACAGTGTGTACTTCCAGGCCTTTTTTCCAAGTCAAGTTGTTGTCCTTTCAGTCTTAGTTGTGGAGGGCGCAGCTCAGCGCCAGGTCGAGTTGCCCTTGTTAGTTGCAGGGGGCATAGCCCACCATCCCTTGCGGGAGTCGAGGAATTGAACTGGCAACCTTGTGGTTGAGAGCCCACTGGCCCATGTGGGAATCGAACCAGGAGCCTTCGGAGTTAGGAGCATGGAGCTCCAACTGCCTGAGCCACCGGGTCGGCCCTAAAAAAATTTTTTTAATTATGGAAAAAAAAACAACCCATAACAAAAATGGTTAAGATGATCAATTTTAAGTGTCCAGTTCAGGAGTGTGAAGTGTGTTCACACTGTGGATCTTCAGAACTTTTTCATCTTTCAAAACAGAAACTATAACCATTTAATGGAGATAAGGCGGAAATAAGGACCAGTCACAAACCACCCCTGGAATAATCTTGAGAGATTTACAAGTGTCCCCTCAATACAGGATTGTAAAACCCTTTGGGAGGGTAATTAATTGGTCCATTGAAGAGGACGTGGTCGTTATCACTCAGCTGGCCCTTTGCTGTCACACATCCCTGCGTTTAGGGAAAGCAAAACCAGTGTGAGGTGCATCTGCCTAAAAGCAAAACAGTTTCTACAGTCAGACACGGATACTTGTATTTTTATGAGCTCTCTAACAAAACAGTGTTTGGAAAAAGAATATTTAGGCTAAACAGTTCATTTAGATCAAGGTTTTGTTTTGCATTTGAGTAACAAGCCCTAAAAAGCCAAGAGAATTTTGTTAAATTCTTTTAAGCATCTCAGCGTTTTGGTTCTCTTTTGAGACAACTTATTCTGCTACTTGGAAAGTGATTTCTTTCCTTTGCATCTGAAATCAAACCAGTGATTCAGGAGGGAGAACTTCTTTGGGTGTATAGAGAAGTAGCATATGAATCTAAATTACCATTGAAATAGCTATTCTTTGATTTAAAATTTCAGGGAACAATTAATTAAAAAATATAAATGGTTACTTGCTTCGTTCAGAGTCCCAAGCGCACACTGGCTGGTCACTTGCTGTAACACGGCCTGTATTCAAGAATCATGTGTACAGATGTGCCATGTTCATTCTCCCTGTCAAGCTGTCATGGGGTTTTCAGTCTGCGGCTCCGTGGAATGACAGTTTCAAAATCGGGGGCACTGTAGTTTTCATTTCGTAGTGCAGATTAATTTCTGAAATATAGAGCCCTCTACAGCCCCCAGTACAGACAGCAAATGCTGACTTTCTTCCTGATGGTTAGTGAACAGCCAATATGGGTTTTGATAATGACCTCTCTCTAATGGGCACACCTACCATAGCCCCACTGCCCGCCCTGACCAAGTTGCTCTTGGAATAAGTTCTCATGGAATTTGGAAGGTTTAAAGCTAAGTACACTCAGAGAGCACTTCTGCGTATACCGCACCCTTGGTAGATTTCAAAGCACACAGAAGACACTGCAGAATGTCACACAGACTAGGTGATCAAATATAGGCATTCTTAGGGGCCCGAGTATCCCAAACCAGTCAGGCGCTAGGACCTCCACTGTATTCTGCAGCCGAAGTTGGGGAGGTCTTTTTGTCCGTTACACCCAGGCATGTAATCAGCGATTGTTCCTATTGTGAGTCCCAGATTCACCATCTGTATGCTCCAAAGGGCTGGGTGATTGTTAATACCCCATCCCTATGGGATTAATCTGCAATTTCACACTGAATGATTTTTAAGTATAATTTGTTACAATGATACAACATTACCATTTCTAAAACAAACAGCTGGGATTGTTACCTTGCAAAGCAGAAAGGGTCCAGGGCATGCTACATTGGAACAAGTTTGTGCTACTGTTTTATATTCATTCACTTTAGACACAAACGGAAAGAGATATGGGGGGTGGGGGGAAATCCAGTCCAGAACCTGGGGAAGGGGGCCTTTGTAAATAAACACGCAGCTTTTTGTTACTGGGGAACAGGATCTGAACGTGCAATAGTGATATGACTGAAAGAGACTTCTGTGAGCTGTCTTACAACCAAACTCAGGGTTGCTTGGTGTTTGCAGGATAAAGCTGCTTTGCAGTGAAGAAATCTGACTTTGGATTCTTTGTTGAGCAAAGAACGGTTAAAGGCCTTTTTGTGAACAAAAGAAGAGCCCCCCCACCCAAAATCAATCTGGGCTGGCTTGAAGCATGCAAAGAATGTATTCCTTATCACCAGGCTCTCTTCTTTTTCATGTGTTAAATGAAAATTAACTTCCACAGCTGAAAGCTGTGTTTTTAGGAAAGGGTTTATTAGGGGTGAAAAGACTAGATACTGGGACACGATGTCTGAACCACCAGCAGCAGGGCTAGGTGAGCAGAGGGTCCGTCGTCCCAAGCTGTAGAGCTTTGTTTTTATACTTCAAGTAGGGGTTGGGGGAGAGAGACACGTAAACCACTCTGGAAGAATTTACATTAGCTAGAGACAAAGGGGGTACGAGAAGGTGAAGTGGGGCCAGTTCTGGGATCCGCGCCGAGTCGGTCAGAAGAAGCGCCCTCGCCTGTGAACTATCTGTGGGCAGCAGGTTGGAAAATTCATGTGCAAATAAGGAGAGGCTCCTGGGGTCAGGATAGGGAAGGCTTCTGGGCTTCGACTGCGCCTGGCTATTCTCTCTTTTGGAATCAAGGAAATAGCCTCCTGGAAGTTAATCCTAAATTCCAACAGATTTATAGGAATGTGAGCAGTCTTTTGTCAGAGCTGGTCCACAGTTATTAACAAGCTAACTATCCTGTCTCTCTCGCTCTCTGGCCATTGTCATGTAATTTAGAACATCTCAGACGTTTTTTCTTGTCCCACGTCTTAGTTTATGACATGAAAGGCATCACTCCAATCAAAATGTGTAACTCCATGAACTTCAAAACATTCTCCAAGAGTATAATTATTTGAAGTTAACTCTAACCAAAGCAAAGGATACCAAACATGGAGACATTTTTGGGGGTCTACTTTTCTACGAAGGAAGCCTTACTATTGAGTGAAAAAAAATTTATTTTCCCAAACTTTTTATGTTCCTTTGGATGGAGCAGATGGTTGAGATGTTAGATGCAGCTACTTAGAGTTATAAAATGGTCTGCACAACTAGTTTGTTCAACTCCATTTTTTATTTAACCTACCGCCTGAACCAAACGTGTGACTTCTGAGGCCAGTGTTGGGAGGTAACAGTTCCCTGGGATGGAGTTGTGTCCTACCAATGGGAACTTATCCCAAGTCATGCATCGTAAAAAAAAAGAGATACTTAAAATGCCCTGCCCATCGAAAACCACTCGGTGCAGAAAAGTAGGAGGGAGGGGTCCTACACACCACTTCTTTGCCAACTCATAGGTCTTGCCTCATCTCTCCTATGAGGACAGTTTAACACCAGCCTCTCAGCATTATTAGGGGAACTGGGCAAGATGTCTAAAGCATTTAGCCAATGCTCGAGTAGAGTAAGTTATCCAAAAGCATAGCTTCTTATTTTTATTAGTTACTGACAATCTTTCTGCGGTTTCAATGGGCATTAAGCAACGTGGGCATTAAAAACCTGTTACGTTTGTCTTCATTCTATCATAAGAGAAAAAAAGATTTGTGAAAAACACGTTCAAAGACAAAAATGGTACAGAGCTAGGCATTGGCGTTGGGTGACAAGCAGTGTGGCCTGTGGCAAATGGCAGAGCCTGGGAGCATCCCTGTCACAGGGGACGGACAGCTGCATTCAGTCCCAGCTCATGGCTACCTCCTGCGATTGTGGGCCGAGTGTGGCCAACTCTTTAGATTTTTCAAGAAAAGCTGGAAATCTCAGCTTGAAGGATTTTAAAACACTGGCGTCTAATTCAAGTTTTTTTGTGTTTTTTTTTTTAAGCCCTCAGTCCAAACAAAGCCTGTCTGTGTGTGGCCTGGAGACCCCTGGCTCAGGATCCCTGATAAAAACCAATAGAAAGAGACATACAAGGAAAACAGAATATAGAATAGCATGATAGTCACTGTTCTAATAATGTAGACACAGACTAGATGTGGAATTATAAACTGTGCCCACAACGTAGATCTAGAGGATGGAACAATTATGTCCTGCATGAAGGGAGCTGTAATCTTTTTGCTGGTGGAGAATCTTGCCTTTAATTTGTAAAAAAAAAAAAAAAAAAGAAAGAAAGAAAAATGCAACATCAGTGAAGCCCAAGAAAGCTAGCTAAGCACGATTAATGTGGCCAGTTAGCTCAGTTGGTTAGAGCGTGGTGCTAATAACACCAAGGTTGCCAGTTCGATCCCCACATGGGCCACTGTGAGCTGTGCCCTCCTTAAAAAACAAACAAACAAACAAACAAACAACAACACAACAAAAAAACCCACTAAGCACAATGAAACGAGGTGTGTCAGTACACAAAGTAGCCAGATTAAATCAATTATAGAATTCAGGGACAAGACAGCTTTCCCCAACTTGTGATTGCTGAATGGGATTTCCTGGTGGGTAAATGAAAGACTAGGTTAGGTAAGATTATGGAGGCGGCAGAAGGTAAGGGCTTTGGATAGTTTTTAATACCTAAAACAACTTATTTTGTTTTTTTTTAAAGTTGGGCACAGCTCACCGTGGCCCATGTGGGGATCAAACCTGCAACCTCGGTGTTATAACTCCACACTCTAACAAATTGAGCTGACCGGCCCCCACCCTTCCAAAGAACAACAAACTCTTGAGAGAGCATACGCTAACTTCTCCCTGGATGCCAGAAAAAGGTTGGGTTAAACCTTTCTGATGATTAGAAAACTGTTTGGTAAACCCAGGTTCTATTGGTATAAAACGTTGGGACAGCTTCCCAATGTAACGTCACTGAGTCCTTACTTTCTCCAGGAGAATCTAGTCACAGGACAAAGAAGAGACCCTGTAGAAGTAGAAAACCACCTGAAACCGCCCTTGTTGGTACCACATCCAAGCCTTACACATCCCTGACATATGGGTGTTGCTATTCCTTTTACAGAGGTGGGCAAACAAAGATGTGGGGAATAACTCACCCACATCTCCTCGCTAGGGAAGGGGAAGGGAGAGCCCTGGCTCTTGAACCCTGGTTGGGCCCCCAGCTGAGCCACCAAGAAACCTTCCTCCCACAGTGCAGTCAGCACACTTAGAGTCTGCAAGGAATGGGTGGTTTTGAATAAATATTCTAGTTCATCTGGAATTGCTATGTGAAGAGGGCAGGGGTGATTCACGGTCCAAAAGTAAAAGCGGACATCTTTGTGGAGTCAGAGGGCATCTCCGTTTTCAGGGCCTGGTGAATATCAGTGAGTATTATACGTAATACCAGCCCAGAGACGGCCCAGCTTTTTAAAACATTTTTATTGTAGGAGCCCATTTTTTGTCTCTAAATTCTTTGTGTTGTGCTTTTAAACGTAAGCCAAATAGAAAAATGACTGCTATATAGTTTCAGTGTGATCATTACCAAGACAGAGGCATGGGAGTTCAATAACCCCGTATGAAATGTTTTCTCAAAACATTTATTTTCACACTTTTTTTTTGCGTTATCACAATTACAAGTAAAGACTTGTTAAAGCATCAGGAATGCGATTGTCCACGAATCCAATGGAAATTTTGCTATTTATATACGTGAGCTCGGCACTGAAGTTCAGGGATGAGGTATCGAATACCATAGAATTTCAGCAATGGGGCTGGGGGAGAGACTCAGAGATCTCATCCAACTTGTCTCTGACTTGTGACTCCCCCTGCACCTGTGCTCATTCTTTGCTGGGTCGAGGGCACTTTCTACCCTCAGGAGAGACAGGCTAACCTGGGATCGCTCTAATTGGAGACAGGTGCTCCTGATATTGATGAAAAGAAACCCTGGAACCTACAACCCGGTGATCTTAACTCTGTTTTGGGGCGTCGCAGACCAAAACAAGCCTCTAGTTTTTATTCTTTTTACACTCAAAAAAAAAATCCTCAAAAGAAAAAAAATAAAATAACTTTTTCATAAAGGAAAGCCTGGCCCTATTGCCCAAACTGACAACTAAATGATGTTATTATAAAAGGAAGAAGAAAGAAAATTTTGAAAACACAAAAGCTCCTTGCAATCTGTTTGGTGCACATTCGCGGGTCACACTCCTTAATAGGTTTAATTTTATTCACTGCTAACCACCTTTCTGAGGAATAGGACAGGACAATGTTTGAACTGGCTCTGGGCGGAGGCCGTAGGCTACAACAACAGTATTCCCTTCCTGTGACACCCGAGTGTTTAGCATCCTTTTATTTAATAAGATGTATAACCATTATAAGCTGCCGTTCCTCCCAAAGAGAACCATAAAACCCTTATCAGTCATGCTACCAGAAGCGAGGGCTCAGTGACCAGTGTTTCTTCATGGCCTTCCACCAGAACAAAGTCTGTGCGCCCGTCTTCAGAAGCTGTGCTCATCGCTTCTCGGCCTTTTGGCTAAGATCAAGCGCAGAAGCTGTGTTCAGACACCACACAGGGACTTCACAGTGCTTCAGAACCTTACATCTTATGAAATCAGAATCAGAAATTACATTTAAAGGTGGTACAAACCTTGGACAGTGACTATTGGGGAAGTTTTCTGTTGAGAACTTTCTCATAAGAAAATACCACTTTGCGAGTTGCTAGCAATCGCCAAAGCAAGAAAAAAAAATTTTTTTAAGCTTGAAACCTCCAGAATATCTCTACTGTGTGCCAGACACAGCCCAGGGTTCTGTGACCTTGTGTGTGTGTGGGGGGGACGCTGTTCTAGAATAATTGTTTATGGAAAACACCTTGATCTATTTCTGCTTCATAGACATGACCTTCCATTTACTACAGCAGAGGAAAGAACTGATTATTTATTGCTACAAATCATATATTCCCGATCACACTTCCTTCCCCTCCTCACTACCAGAAAAGCAGAACAATAAGCTAAGTAAAGAACTTACGAAAAAGGAGAAATGGTCCTGACCTGTAATAAAAATCAAGCTTCTCCTTGATCAAACAAAACCTGCTTTAAACTTGAATTTAAAGTGAGTTAGTCGTTGTTAATTTTTCAATACAATATGAACACTGCACTGACTCATTGCATATGAGGAGCTGGTCTTCCCACTTACAGCTGAGTTGTTTTAAACTCATCCTCAACATCAGAAACAAATATTTCTTATACCGCCACTGGTACCCTCGCCCTGAACAGACCAGGCAAATAACCATACTGCTCAACTATCAAAACTTCAGAAACACAGGCCTCAGTTAGAGCATTTTCCACTACATCAAACCACAAAGTAAATAGAAAAACTGTATACCTATTGCTTTTCTCCCTTCCACAGACGTCTGATGAACTGGGTTTCTGTTCAGCCTCATGGAAATCTTGCTAGCACGGAAGCAGCTACTTCTGCAAAAGCAGGACCAACCTGAAACTCTCGCCAGCCAGAAACACATGCTAAGGTGTCATATAGCTATGGAAATAGGTGAATTTCAGTCTCTAATTTAAAGAAAAAGGGGTGTTGGCCATGTTTACCTCAGTAAGGAGATCACCTGGTACAGATGCCCACACTTACTTGATCATAGAATCACCTGAGACACTTGTCAAAAAAATAAAGATTCTCAGTTCTTCCCTTTAATGGTTCTGATTTCACCCCAGGTGATTCGGAATTCAGCAGTCTTGAGAAACAGCATATATTTATAAAAAGGAAAAACTGCATTAATCTAATAAAAGAGGGGTTTCTGCTAAAGCACCTGGGTTTTCTGAAGAACACTAACAATAGATGTTTGAGTGGCAATATTTTCACCAACCAGTCTTGAAGCAAAGAACTTAAAAAAAATTTCAATTCATTGGTGAAATGACCAGTTGCCAGCCAAAAATCCATGCAGAGAAGCCAAGTTCACAAGGAAAAGAGGGGTTCTGAGGGCTGCCCAGAACATCTCTGAATCTCTGTTTAAAAAAAAAAAAAAGTCTTTTAATGAAGGTTCCTTTCTCGTCTTTTCCACAGTGCATGAGTCTACAGAGCTCATAGACTGGATACCTTTTATTTAAAAAGCTTTATGGAATCCACGAGCTTTCAGAAGAGAAACTTTCTTTACAAACGACTCTCAAGATATAAAAATGATCCCTTAATGAAAAGGACTGTTGCTTCAAAAAGAGGTTGTCAGTCACACTCTTTATTTACAACTCCATTAAAGATAAACAGAAATAAACCCAAATGCTTTCAATGTGTCCAACTTCACTGGTGAATACACTACAGGTCATTCGGGGACATTCAAAGCATTGTCAACTGCCCTTATAATCGATCAAAATACAAAACAAATAGATTCAGGTCGGCGGAGAGAGATGAAAACTGAGCAAGTTTCATGACCACGACCTTAACTAACATCTGTAACTTGCATTCCCCGTTTAGAGAATGCAAGCTGATCTGTGTACTCCTGGCAAAGAAAAGGCGTCAGAGCACCCAGGTGCTACAAGAAAACCATTCGGGAGGACATGGACCAGCGCCACGGTCACAGCCCACCTGAATGAAAAATGAAGTCCAGGTACACCCAGGAAAGGCTTCCCAACCAGGGGTGCGGAGACACGTTTCCACTGCGCGCCTCGGGATGCGTAACACACCGTGAGGACAGCCTCCAAGAACTCAAGAAGCCTTGGATACCGAGCCTGATGTCCACATTGCAGGTGCAAGGGCTGTGGAGCCACCAAACCTTGGGTTCGAGTCCACCCTCTGCCAGTTCCTGGCCGTGTGCCCTGGAGCCACTCCTGACGGCTCGGAGCGTCAGTTTCCCCATCCGCACAAAGGGGATCATCCTAGCTTCCAAGGGGCTGGTGTGAGCAATACACGAGGAGGCAGGAATAAATAAGTAAATAAATACAGGGTGACTGTGCCTATTATTGTTGTTGTGACCGTGGCAAATTATTCCAACGGAGGCTCAAGAGGGAGGGGGCCGTAAAGGCAAACTTTCTCAGGGGATCAAACTAATCAAGCCCCCCCAGGAGACTGGGGAGACCTTTGTCCGCGCTCAGCCCCGCCCGCGGCCGGCGGTGCGCGCCACCTTTCCCGCGGCGGGCGCCGGGGGGGGCGGGCGCCGGGGGGCGGCGCGGGCCGGGCGGTGGGGAAGGCGGGAGCGCGGGCGCACCGGCGGGCCGCGGCCCCCAACGGCTCGCCCGGCTGGAGTCGCGGCTCCGAACGCCGAGCGCCGCAGCCTCGGGCCCTGGCAGCCGAGCCCAGCGCGCTCTCTCCCGGCGGACTCGCCCTCCTCGCGGGCAGGGGGCGCAGCGTGCAGACCGGGGCGCCCCGCCCCCACCCCGCGCCCTGCAGCCGCGCTCCACCCGACCCCCTCTCGCGGCCGCGACAGGTGGAGGCGCCCCGCGCGAGCGCTCCGGGCCCCATGTCCCCTCCCGCCCCGCGTCGCGCGCCAGACCGCGCGGGCGCAACTTTCTTAAAGGGACAGGTGGCCGGAATCCGTATCTACCTGGGGCCCTGAGTCGTTTTCCTGGCCCGTCCCTCCTTTAGGGGAGATAGGGGGTTTGCAACAGGTTTCTCCACCCTCCCACCCACCTCCTTCCACCCGGGGCAGTGACGGATTGCAAGTTTTAATGCACTTAGCATCCTTTAGCAATTTAATTCTTTTGGCCTAAATCGCCCTCCCACTGCTCTTCAACGCAGGCTCGCGGGCATGCAGTTGCTGCCACTGTGGGCAAAGTTTGAAGAGGGGTGTCCCTATCCCTGGGCCCCACCGCACCTGGAACCTCGGGGCGTGCAAGGGTCTCTGCTGCTGGGAAACGCCCGCTGCAATCCCCTTGCAATCCCCTTGACCCTGCCCTGTAACTGACCCTAGGGGAAAAAGCCCCCCGCACCGCTACTGCGCATGCTCTGAGCTGGACAGCTCCAGAGAGGGAAATTTAAAAACGGTTCTTGCTGCGACGGCGGCCAAATTGCAGAACGCGAGGGGCGAGCGCGAGGGAGTCCCCCTCCGAAACCCCCGCCCGCCCCAGAAGCGCCCGTAGCGGCGGCCCCGCGAGGATCGGCTCCAGGTACCGCCTTGCAGGGTCGGCTTTGCTCCCTCCTCCTGGGCAGTGCCCTGCATTGCATTTCCAGGGTGGAGACCCGGGCGCTGCCTCTCTCTGCTCCCCCATTTTCCTTCCCAGGAATCCCTGAATGACTTTTGGGGCTGATCTGAGAATCTATGGTGGGTTTCTGTGTAAGTTTCAGGCTTAGAGTTTGAGAAATTTAGGGAAGATTTCTTTCTTTTTTTTCTTTTTTTTAAAGGCTGTGTTTGTATGTGGCGTGGGTGAAGTTGAGGGTTGGATTGGTTTTCCCACAAGGGCATGTGGCATATCGAAAGGCATCCCTAGGGCGGGGGCCATGCAGGATTATTTTCTTTGCAAGTGGGGATTTGGCTCCCCCAGAGAAACATACATGACACATCCAGCAGTCCTTTTTTGTTTTATTTTTATTTTCAAAGTAATCATAACTGAGCTGCAGTTGAACATATTAGGTTTGGAAGTGAATCTGTTCTGTCTGATTCCTGTTTTGTGAATCCACATTTTCCAAGACTTGACACTTAGATTCTAGAGACTTCCTCTGCCATTCCCCCGGTTAATTTGAAAGAACCTGGAATTTTCATTCCATTCTCTTCCTTTGCTTCTAAAACCCTGTAGAGTTGCCCTGGGAACGTGACCTGTGACTCCCAGGTATCCTCTAGTAGTTCTTTTTTTTTCTTTACTTTTTTTTTTTTTTTTTTTAAGTATTCTGTTAGCTGTTGGAGCTCCATCCTTCTGAATTGTGGGAAAACTGTGGGTTTCTGCCCTGTCCATATCATTGCTCATGAGAGCTTTGTTTTCTGTTTGTTTTTTTCCCCAAGGAGATGATAGAAAGCCCCATCTCATCCATAATGTCAGGAATTATTCGAAACTCAGGGCAAAATCACCATCCCTCTCCACAGGAATACAGGTGAGGGCTTCAATAATAGCAAACATATTTTGTAATTGTTTAAAGTGAACATGTGCTGTTTATGGTTTCTGAAAACTATTGTTACATTAAATTCTGCGATTTTGCAGGAGAGGTAGGCAGTCTTGATATCACGGTTGGGCTCTCTGAGGGTGTTGTGCTTGTGGCCTGGAGCACTGGAGCCACTAAATGCCTGTACTCTTTTGTCCCCTCCAAGAGAGGTCCCCTCCTGGGCAAGAGACTGGGCATCCTAGTGAAGGTTATGATGACAATAGTAGCTATTGCTTCCCCTCCAGTAGTCCTAATGGGGCTCCAGAAAATGCCCCCAAAAGCTTTGGGAGAGATTGACTTCCATCCTCCTTGGATGTTGGAAAACTTGTGAGTTAGAACTCCTGGGTTCTTATCCTGGCTGTATGACTTTCAGCAAGTCCCTTGCCCTCTCTAGGCCTCATTCCCTCATCAGTTAATGATGCTCTTGAATTAGATTGTTTTAAGGTCTCTTCTAGGTCTCCAGTATTTGAAGGATAAATTAGATGGAGACTGAGGCCAAAATAAATATTTTTTGAGACAGGATGAAGTGAGATACAAGTGTGTGTGGGAAGAGCCCTTCACCTTTTTGTCTTTAAACCTCAGACCTAGAAAGGCCCTGAAATGGGTCAACTAGTCTAGCCCCCTTCTTTTACAGATGGGGAAACTGAGGCCAAGAGAGGAGAAGGGGCTTGTCCAAGGTCATACAGCAAATGGGAGGGAAGAGAAGAAAAAGGGAAAGAGCTGGAATTCCCTTCCAGCTTCTGTCCCTTGAGCCAGGGGAGGCCTGACCTGGTTCCCAGCCCACCCCACCCCCATGGCAAACACCATACCCTTGGGTTGAAGGGTTGAAGGGGCACAGCCCAGACTGTGGAAGGGGGGACAGGACAGGGGCTGGCCTGGGAAGAGCAGGCTGTCACCTCGGATCACCGCCACCCCACCCCTGGGGCCACTGCAACTCACCAGCAGTGACTTGTGGGGCAGACCACAGCCCTCAATTAAAGGGAGGCTGCTTCCTGAGGGCTGTGGATCTGGAGACTGCCTTCTGAGACCCAGATGTGGCCACAAGTTCAAACAGATACTTGCTGAGAGTCTGCTGTGTGTAGAGCTAGGACCCTAGGTGTGGGCCTGGCACGTGGCAGTTTGTGAGCACGTACTGTATGCCAGTGCCTCACTCACTTCAGCCTAGGAGGCTGCTCTGATGAGTCCTGTTGTACAGGTGGGGAAACTGAGGCTCAGAGAAATGAAATGGCTTTTCCAAGATCATACAACCAAAGACCAATGGGCTTCCTTCCAGCGCTGAAAGGGTTTAAATAATGGCAGATGGAGTCAGGACCCCTTAAAGCTTAGGAGCTTGGGCTCTGGAGTCAGTTAGAATCTCAGGTTCTGTGGCCACGTAGAGCTTCCTGAGCCTGTTTCCTCAACCATAAAATAGGGATAGAAATAGTACCCAAATAATTTCTGACTCTGCCACTTGCCAATTTTATGATCCTGGGCAAATTCTGGGGGCCCAGCCTTTCTTAGTCACATGGATTCAGGGCTGTTATCTTGTGTTGAACAGCTAGTGCATCCAGAAGGCAGAATATCATCCTCATCCTCCTCCTCCTCATCATCATCAGTTTCTTAACACTTTAGTACCTGCCTGCCTTGTGCAAAAACCACGCCATCAGAGTAGCACTATTGGGCCCATTTAGCAGATGAGGAAACTAAGCGTCAACCAGATGAAGTGGTTTAACAAGATGACGAAGATAGTTATGGATAAAGGGAGAACTTGAACCTGAGGCTATCACACCCAGAGTCTGGCCCCAGACCCCATTGGTGAAGCGCATAGGTGCTGGAACAGAATAAGTTGCTCTACTACCTTGTAGCTGTGTGACCCTGAACAAGTCCTGTCCCTCTCTGTTCCTCAGTTTCTTCATCTGTGCAATGAGAGAACCCAATTTGCAGGTTATTGGGACGATTTTGTGCTTCTGTCTAGAAAAGGTGTTCAGCCAGGCCTGGGACAGAGCATCTTCTTATGGAGCGGGAGCTTTTATGATCATGCAGTAACTCCCCCACTCCTTCCAACCACTCCCATGTTTTTCCTCACATAATAGCCGTAGAGAAGTTTATGGGCTTCTCATGTCCCCTCCCACATTGCCGTGAATGGCTCGAAGGACCACTCAGGCTGATGGTCCAGCTTGTTCAATCCCCCTTGCCATCCTCCATGCAGCTGCCTGCCCCTCCATCCCGAGGGGCCGAGTTTGGCCGTTAACTTTCACTGGCTGAGTGTAGGGAGGTGGAGGGAGAGGGCAGCAGCTGGAGGCGGCTGCCCTGTCCCCAGGGAGCTGTCAGGAGTCAGCGGTGGCCTAAACAGCAAATTGGCAGCAGTCTCCCCGCCTGTAATAGTGTGGCCCTGGGCCAGGGGGTGGGGGCAGCCCTGACCTCCTGGCAACGGCAAACAGCTCAAACAGCTTGTGTTCTTCATGGGTTCACTTGCTTCCCCTTGGCTCAAAGGCTAGGAGGGAAGTTCACGCTTAGAGGTGCTGAGAAATAGAGTTATTAGCACCTACTGTGTGCCTGGGCCTGCTAAGCTCCTTAGCAAGTGCACCATCCCATTTCATCATGATAGAAACAGCCATGAGGTAGGTGCTGGCATTATCCCAGGTTACAGGCAAGGATCCCGCAGCCCAGAGCCATGATTTGCCCAAAGGCATGAGTTCAGAAAGGGGCAGAGCTGCAGATTCTGTCCACCTGTCCCAAATTTTGGAATTTATTCTAGAGGTCAAGTCCAACAAACTCCTTTTCCAAATTGGGAAACTGAGGCCCAGCGAGGTGAGAGAAGTCAAGCTGCTGCTGGCTCCTCAGACCCTCACCTGCACCCAGGGCCATGAGGCTCAGTGGTTCTCCTTATAGATTCTGTACCACACCTTCCATCCCTCTTCTAAGAAACGAGATGACCTTAGGCAAAACCCTTCCCCTCCCTGTGGTTTTCTCATCTGTGAACTACAGTGCCTGTCACAGTAGATACTTAAATATTCATTGGGTAGGTGGAGGGTTGGGTGAATATCACATGAGAAATAACGCGTATTTGGAAATGCAGGGAGGCTATATGCTCAAGGGATGGCAAAATCCTGTTGCCTGGACCAGGCAGGACAGGCAGACCCACCCACCTTTCCTGTTTAGCCCCCCTGAGCTGTGTGTATGAGGATGGTTTAACCCCAGTATCGGTGTGGCTCCACCCATGAGTTATAAACCCCTTGCAGGGGGTTGGGGGTTCTGTCTGTCAGGCGCGGTGACCATCCCAACATCCTTACACCCTTTCACCCTCATGGTTCCAGACAGCTCCTCGGAGTCCCTTGCAGACAAAAAAGAGAGGTCCAGCCCTCCCTTGGGGTTTTGTGCTTCCACCCCCAGAAACGTGTGTATGCATGCACGTGTACACACGCACACACACGCACGCGCACACACACACACAACCAATTCCCAAGCCAAGTTCTAGAAAGAGAAGATTCTCTTTTCCGAATTTCTAATCAAATCCTTTCACATTTTGCTCACTCTTGGCCCAGTGGGAATTTCTGAGCTTGCTAAATTGCTTTTGCTTTTGTTTTTCCTGGAAACGGTTACAAAAGATATTACAAAAGCTATGATAGCTAAACAACACCTCCATGAAATACTTAATCCCTTTCCTTTACAGATTGGATTAGAAAGAAAAAGAGTTTGTGGTGATGTAACAGTTTCTTACTAACCACATCTGGAGAAGGCAGGTGAAACTTCCTCTTGTAACCAGAATGTCCCAGGGAGCGCTGGTCGTGCCTCTGCACTGCTGGGATGGTGATCAGATCCCCCCCAACCCCCAGACAATATTTTCTGGACTAACCTCTTCCAGTGACCATGCAAAGCAAAAGGAGAGAATGCAGTGGGAAGGAAGAAAGAAACATGGTTTGAACACCTGCTGTATGCTGGGCCCTGTCTTACAGGTTATCTGATCTTATCCTCACAGCTGCCCTCTGTGGTGGAAATCATTATTAGCCCATTCAGCAGGTGGTGAAACTGAGGTACAGAGAGAGGTGAAGTGACTTGTCCAAGGTCCCACAGCTACAAAGTGATTGAGGTGAGATTTGAAACCAAAATTGACATTCCTCCCACTGCACAATTGCTACATCAATTCTAAAGAACCCCAACATAGGAAATAAAAGGGTCAGTGTGGGCTCCAGACTTCAGGTGTGTAGGCAAAGTTCCCCACAGAAACTATAATCTATTCACAAATGTGTGGCCCTGTGCAGTCATCTGCCAAGCTCATCAGAAGTGCACCATCCCATTTCACCTTTACAACAGGACAGTGGCATGGGATCCAGTTCACCTTGGGTGGACAAATATTTGTCAAATGAAAGAATGAAAGCCTGAGCTGGTCACTCTGAGTCTAATCAGGAGTAAGACAGTCACCCCTGCCCTCTAGGAGTTTAGTATCTAGAAGGCAGAGGGCGATGAGAAGAGATGCCTTAGTAAAATTAATGGGTGATCGCAGGAGTCTATGGTATGTGTAGACACTAACAGCATGAATCATTCCAGGGGATGAAAGACTGGGAGACTGATCTGGGAGGGCTTCCTGGGGGTGGTGGTGTCCAAGCTAGGCAGGAAGTTAATAGAGATTAAGGAATGCAAGATATGTTGGGACTGGGCTGGGCTGGGGGATCCTTCCACCCACTTCTACTCCAGCAGGTATGTAATAAATGCCCACAGGGTGCCAGACCTTGTGCTGAGTGTTGAACAAAACAGAGGGCCTCCTGTCCCTGCCTTCCTAGAGTGGAGAGAGTGGAAACATGTATCAATGAATACCTTGTTGCAAAATGCTAAATGTTTTGCAGAACACAAGAAGGACCACTAGGGTTGGGGGGGAGGGTGTGGCCAGGCAGGACCTCTCAGAGGAGAGGATATTTAGGCTGAGACCAGAAGAAGCACGAGAAAGAGCCAGCCATGAATGAGTGCATGGAACAGCATTCCAGGAAGAAGGAACAGCATGTGCAAAGATAATTTAGAATGTTTGAGGAACGGAAAGATAAACAGGTTTGCTAGAACAGATAGTCAAAGGCCAGATCATGACAAGGAGATGGACTCTTATTCCCCTGATTGGTTTTAAGGACAGTGACAGGTTCTGATGTCCCTTTTGAAAGTCCACTCTGGCTACTGGGTGTTCACAAACACTTCTCTAGCACTTGAATCAAACACTGTACTGTGCTCTTCCCATGTTTTACTTACTCTGAGCCAAGAGGCAGGCCCTCTTATTGCCTCTATTCTGCACATGAGGAAACGGGGGCTTAAAGGCGTTGAGTCATCTGCCCAAGGACCCCCCCCCTTAGGAGTGGACCCCAGACTGGAATTCAAGTCTCCCTGGGCTCGCCCCTCCAGTATCTGTTCTCCTGGCTCATCTCCCATTCCTCCAGCAACACGACTGATTAAAGACATGGTTAATTAACATCAGGTTGGTCCCCTGGTCAGTGTAGGATGGCAGCTGTGGGCTCCAGTGATGTCTTGCTTTGCTTGGGACCACCACAGGGTCTCCTGGCCCTGTCACCATGGAGGCACCCAGCAGATTCTTTATAAAAATGATATGATGATAGTTGGCTGTTTCTGCCCACAGCTTCATGTATTTCAGGCAAACTGGCAGTGGCTGAGTGAAGAGGATCCAGGGTGGGTGGTGTAAATCCCAGCTCCTTTGGTGACACACTGTGTGGCTGAGGGGCATCCCTTCCCCTCTCTGGGCCTCAGCCATCCCATCTGTGAAATGGGTATGATAAGTAGCCATTCCACAGGCTGTCAGGTGCAGAGCTAAGAGAGCTGGCAGGAAGGTATGCAGTTCTCCCCCCGCCCTTTGCATTGCTAGGTTGGCTAGAAAGTGATCTCCTTGGACAGAAGGAGTTTTGTCTACTTCCCAGAACAGAGCCTGGCAAGTAGGAGTTCGGGAAGTATTTGTGGACTGAAGCAGATGCTTATTGAGTGACAGACACTCTGCTAGTGGCCATCCCCTTGGACGCCACTTCATG
This sequence comes from Rhinolophus sinicus, assembly GCF_036562045.2. Lineage (NCBI taxonomy): Eukaryota > Metazoa > Chordata > Mammalia > Chiroptera > Rhinolophidae > Rhinolophus > Rhinolophus sinicus. Next base: position 25,497,845 of record NC_133765.1, on the reverse strand, counting down.
CTGAATCTATATTCTTCAGAGGATGTTTGCAATAATGTGAACCTTTACCGTGCAATGCACACCAATGGGCTGGGCCTCTGCTGTGAAAGGGGGTGATGATACCCCCTAGGGTGTGTGTCTTTAATAAGGGAAAGATGGATGTGGCTGAGCTTTAAAAGAAAGCAGTGCCTCCTATGTGGGGTGGAGAGTTATGGGTGAATTACCAAATTCAGAACGGGATTCTGAAGTGCCAAGACAAGTCTTCTCATTTTCTTTCTGCCCAAAAAGCTCTCCACTCACTAAGGAGGATCCCCTGTCAGTGACAAATCCCCCAATTGGTTTGAAAAGGATGCACTGTCAGGGGTCCCCTTAAGGTCCCTGAACTAATAGTTTAACTTGCTTTTTCAGCAGAAGACTAGATGCTTCTGCTTCACTGAACTGCTAATGAGCTGTTACCATATTCTCAACAGCCCCTTTAGTGTATTATTATTATTATTCCCATTTTATACATGGGGAAACTGAGGCCCAGGGCAGGTGAGTCCCCTGCTCCAGGTCACACAGCTAGGAAGAGTTCAGGCTCAGTCCCGCCTTCCTTGGGGGCGCACGTCTGCTCCTGACCACTGTGCTACTCTGCCTTCCTAGGGCCCTCACGCCAGTAGAGCCCTGAGGGAACCTCTCTGCCACTATTGCTTTATAGATGGGGAAACTGAGGCCTGGACAGGGAAAGGAGCTTGCCCATCATGATAGAACATTGGAAATGCAATTTATCAGCACACTTCTTTCATGAATTACAGAGTCTTTGCATCAAAAAGGACCTTGGAGGGAGGCTGCTTAGGCTTATCTCTCACCCGACAGGAGCCTGACAGATCATCCCTCTGCTCCTGCTTGAATGCTCCTGGGACAGAGAGCTCACTACTTTACATACGGCCTCAGTACATGGCTCCCAGTTTTAGAGTCCTTCCCCTAACTTCCTCACTGATGGGGGTGGGCTGGGAGAATCCTTTTTAAGGAAACACACTAAATCTCAAAATTCCATGAAATCAGCTCCTGAAATTTCCAAACCTAAATCAGATCTCTATGTGTTTTCAGGCTATGCAGAAACACCACAGATTTTCCCAGTAAGATTGAAAAGAACGTTTCAGACCACTGCCACCCAGTAGAGCTTTCTGGGATGATGGAAACATTTGACATTTGCACTGTCCACTATGGCAGCCCACGGGTGGCCACTGAACACTTGAAATATGGCTGGTGTGACCCAGAAACTGAATCTGTAATTTTCCTGGATTTTCATGAATTTAAATTTAAATAGCCACATGTGGCTACCTACTGGATAGCACCGTGGTAGGATTTTCTAGAATTCACAGAGCACATATCTTTAACCGTTCCTGATAGGGCAGGGAGAAAGGATGGTGGGGTTGTAATCAACCCAGTCTCCAGCTAGGGGACCCTAGACAAGCTGGTTTTTTGCCTGGCCTCAGTGTCCCCATCTGGCAAATGGTAAGGATAATACCTGCCTGATCAGGCTCTTGTGAGTTTGATGTGAGACCAAATGTGTAAACCCTTGAGCTCAGGGCCGGCCACACACCAGGGTCTTGCCCATCCAGCCATGTCCACAGGCTTTCACCGGGCCTGACCCCAGGGAGAATGAAGGTGGGGCATCTGGAAAGCCTGGGACTGTTTCATCATTGGTCCAATCCATGAGGACTTATTGAGCACCTACTATGTGCCCCAGCCCTGCGTTGAGCTCTGGAGGTACAGCTCCTCCCTCAGGGTGTGTGGTCCCTGCTTCAGCATCTGGGTCTCCTGCGACCCAGGGCCTCCTGCACCCAGCAGGGGACCCAGCCTCTGACCTGGCTTTCTCCCTGCCAGACCTGGGGGCTCTGAGACCTGGGGGTGCAGCCCTTGCCCTCCTGAGGACATTTGCCAAGCTCAGAAGAAGGTGGAGGCTTGTGGCCAACTAGGGGACTCCCTGGAGCTCAGAAATGGGGTTCAGGTAGGGAGACACTAGCGGTACAAAGACGGAGAAGGAAAGGCATCCTTTGTGAGGTACAGGAGACCCAGAAGAAGGCACAATAGAGGTGTATTGGAGGAGATGGGATCAACGTTTGGCCCCATCTGGACCTATAGTGCTACCTGGGCTGCAGGGCCTGTCACACGCTACACCCTTGTTAGAGCATGGCTGTAGGGCACAGGGGGGACCACAGCTCCCCAATACTACTGGGTGTAGGAATCACCTGGGGTTGGGAGATGCATTAAGTGCAAGTACCAGGGCTCTGGGCTCTAGGCAAATAGGGCACTGATGGATGTGTGGGATGGAGACAGTTCTGTGGGAGATTGGGGGGCCCTGGATGCTGCATTAAAGAGAGAAAGGGAAAAGGAGAGGGTGGATATTTACTAAGAAACTAGTGTGGGGACTTTGCCTCCATCATTGTTGCCCCCATTCTGGAGATGAGGAAACTGAGGCCCAGGAAGGTTTGGAAGCATATCTGATGTCACCAAACAGGAAGAGCGGGGCCAGGACTTCATCACACACAGGGCCCCTCAGACTGAGAGAGACACAGAGACACAGTGACAGAGGCACAGAGAATACAGAGCGACGGAGACATAGAAAAGGAGCGAGTGGGAGAGTCAGAGACAGAGACGGTGAACTAGGGGCTGGCCAGAGAAGGTGGGGGCAGCAGACGGAAGGAGCTGGATCTTTGAAGTCTGATTCTTGTTGCTGCCTCTGGAGGTGACCCCAGGCGGGCAGCCATCAGTGACATGGTGAGCCAGGGTTAGGAGGGGCTGGATCATTGAAGAGGCACAGAGAGAGGGAGCAGGGCAGGTCCTGGGAGACCCCAGGGCCATGGGGTTAGCAAATATACTATCGTTTTCCAGCGGAAGAGAAACTCACTCGGGAGCCTGGCTCAGGGACACAGACACACACCAGGGAATAATCCCAAATCCTCACATATGACAGGAGGGTTCACAAAGCCACTTCATCTCCACAGCAGCATGCAGCATGCCAGTCCTGAGGTGGGGACACACAAGTATTTCTGCTGTTATTATCATTCATGCCCATTTTACAGGTAGAAAAACTGAGGCTGGGGATTAAGTACTCTTCCAAGGGCCTATGGATGGAAAGCCAGGGTGGTTCCTGAAACAAGAAGTTTTTTCCATGTCACAGCTGCCTAGGACCCTGTGGTTTATGCCACTAATATTAAGTGCTAGGAGAGAGCCAGAATGGGGTACCTGGGGACATCTTTAAGGAAGGAACTTCAGGCACTGGTGAGGGAGAGGCTTGGGGGTCCTTCACATGTCACTGTGGAGAGGGGGTTGTGCTGATACACCTCTTTGCAGAGGGTGAAGGAAAAGGGGACAGAGAGGGTCAAGTGGCCCACGCCAGGCAGTGGGGATGAGACACCAAATGCCAGAGACCCTACAGCAACGGGAACGGAGGGGGCTTTCGGCCCAGCAGGCTCCCACCAAGAGCTCCTGGACGTCCACGTCCATTGCAGGAGACCAGCAGGGTCGGCTGGGGCTACCTGTCAGGCCCACTGAGGCAGACACTCTGGCATGGTCAGGAGGAAAGACCAGACCCCCTCTGGGCTGTCTGAGGCTGAAGGGGGTGCAGAGCCTGGCTGCCAATGGCCAGGATAAGCTACAAATCCCCAAGAAGGGCAAATGGGGGCCAGGCCTGTACCCAAATTTGAATACAGACAGGCTCATTAGATCCTCACAACAACCCAGGAGAGACGGAGTTATTCTCCCATTTTCCAGATGAGAAAACACAGGCTCAGGGACCTGAAGTGACTTGTCTGAGGTCATGCAGCCGTGGATTCACACAGACTTGACCCCAGATCCAGTCAATGCCTAAGCTGTGCCCAAGCCCCTGCCATACCCTTCAGGGCTGCCCATCCCCCAGGGCTGGGCGTGGGATGTGGGGAGGAGGCATTAAAATACAGCTTCCCAGGTCTCACAGCCCACGGTGGGGCTTCAGGGTCTGGGCTGGGCCTTGGACTCTGCATCTGAACCGGCTGCTGGGAAATGATCGTCCACACAACCCCAGCTGAGAGCCTCAGGCTCAGGGTGGGGGTATCTCACCCTCAGGACATCTGAGTCTCTGTGGTGCCAGCAGGAAGAACCCGAGATTGGAGCAGACAGACCCAGGTTAGAGTCCTGGTCACGATTTTGCTTTCAATGGTTTGGCCTCAGCTTTCCCACCTGTGAAGTGGGGCTGCCTGTTCCCTGTCCCCCTCCTGAGGGTGTCACAAGGACTCCAGGAGGCAGACGATGGCTCTCTGAGCACTAAAAGTCCTGGACAGGACAGTCATTGTCAGGCCATTGTCCAGGATGGTGGCCTGGGGTTGTCCTGTTCCAACCAGCCAAGTAGGCATTTAGGTAGCACCACTGTGTACACGGCACAGGGTGATGGAGGGCTCGAGGCCAGCCATCGGCAAGCCAAGAGCAGGTGAGGGCAGAGAGATGGTGGTGCAGGACGTGCTGGCCCTGGCGAGGTTAGGGAGCAGTCAGGGTACAGAGGGGTTCCCCGAGCTTGGGGTCTGTGTGACAAAGACTTCTCAGAGGAGGCTCCTGGGCTGGGTAGGGGCCCACATGGGAAGCCAGGTGCCAGCCCAGGTCCTTTTCTGAAGTACAAAATTGGGAGCAAACTGCTTCCCTTCTCCCAGCCTCAGTTTCCCCATGGGTGAGATGAAGGGTAGGGTCAGGTGATGGCTGAGGGGACTTTGGCATTAAGAGGCCGGAGGACAGAATTTGAAGTGAGCCTCCAGGGACAGGTACTGTGGGTGGGGGGAGGAAAAGCAAAAAGGACGTTCCTAGCAGGGGGAATGGCTCATGCCAAGGTGTGGCAGGGGCACTGTGCTGGGTGTGCCACGGGCAAGACAGACACCGTGCGGCTACAGTCGGCTGCTGCTCCTCACATGAGTGGGGAGTGGGGCTGAAGGAATGGGGAGCCAGGTGGGGCCCACAGACAGCAGGAAAAAAATAAAAGAACAATCAGGATAGCATCATTTACCCAGGCCCTAGTACAAGTCAGCCGTGTGCTAAACAGTTACCTCGTGTGACCCTCATTTCATGTGGAAATGGGCTCAGAGCATGGCTGTTTAGGGTCTCAGTTTCTCTCTCTGTAAAACGGGGAGAGCATATAGCCCAGGGTCTGGCATACAAGAAGTGCTCAATATATGGAAGCCACTACCGTGTTTCCCCAAAAATAAGACCTAGCCGGACAATCAGCTCTAAGGCATCTTTTGGAGCAAAACTTAATATAAGACCTGGTCTTATTTTACTATAATATAAGGCTGGATCTTATAAAATAATTATATAATAATATAATATAATACCAGCTCTTATATTAATTTTTGCTCCAAAAGATGCATTAGAGCTGATTGTCTGGCTAGGTCTTATTTTCGGGGAAACACTATAATAGCAGCACAGGGGCAGGTGTGCGTGACCATGGAGCATAGAACTTCAATGTTCTTCCAGTCCTCTGAGGACCTAACTAATGTTATCATAAACATTGACATTGATATTAATATTAATGACAGCTTTCCATCCAATAACACGTTGAATCCTCATAACACCCTATGAGATAGGAAGTATTATCCCTATTTCACAGATGAAAACTGAGGCTCAGGTTAAGTCAGTGGCCTAATGACACACAGGTACAAGGTATGATAAAAAAAAAATATGGTGAATGTTTAAATTTAAAAAAAATTTGTTACAGTAAAAGACACATTGCCATTAATCCCCCTCAAAATATTCCCCCTCGCTTCAAACACACTTATCCCATCATTCTTGCCACTTTCTGAAGGAGTTCTGGAAGTCCTCTTTCGTGAGTGTCTTTAGTTACACTATTGTGGCTGCCTCGATGTCCTGAATCCATTCAACACATTTACCTTTAATTGTCATTTTGACTTTGGGGAAGAGCCAGAAGTCGCACGGTGCCAGATCCAGTGAATACGGTGGATGAGGACACACCATAATGTTTTTATTTGACAGAAATTGGCATACCAGAAGCGATGTGTGACACGGAGCATTTCCGTTGTGATCATAAAATATGGAGAATGCTGCTGCCGAGTGCCAGCCAATAGAAAGGCAGGAATCTTCAATACGGGAAGCTGCAGTTGAACCCTTAGTGTGTGACAAGTTGCAACTTGTTCAGTGCAGTCAGTTGGGTGTGAGCTACGGTTGAGGGGTGTGCTTTAAAGTGTACTGTAAATCATCCTCCATCATGAGAACGTTCTGTGTCACACATTGCTTCTGGTATACGGCAATTTCTGTCAAATAGAAACATTACAGTGTGTCCTCATCCACCGTATTCACCGGATCTGGCACCGTGCGACTTCTGGCTCTTCCCCAAAGTCAAAATGACCATGAAAAGTAAACATGTTGAATGGATTCAGGACATCGAGGCAGCTGCGACAGAGCAACCAAAGACACTCACGAGAGAGGACTTCCAGAATTGCTTCAGAAAGTGGCAAGAATGATGGGATAAGTGTATTCAAAACAAGGGGGAATATTTTGAGGGGGATTAATGGCAATGTGTCTTTTACTGTAATACATATATATTTTTTTATTTAAACATCCACCATATTGTTTGATCACACCTTGTAAGTAGAGACCAGGATTAAAACCCAGAGCCCAAGCTTTTACCACTATGGGTACTGCCTGTCAGATTTACCTACCACCAGAGATTCTGTTCCACAGTGGCACTCAGGGCCCTGGTTTGTTTACAAGCCCCCCACTGGGCTTTGGTGGGGCCCCCACCTTGAGAAATCTACCAGCAGGAGCTCCCCTGTACTCTTCCCTGTGTCTGCAGTGCCAGGCAGATCGGTGAGGGCAGTGGGAGCCACAGCAGGTTATTGAGCAGGAGTGGGGCTCATACCAGCAGACGCTGTGAGGTCTGCTGGCTGTGGGGTGAGGAGAGGTGCGTGGGGGCCAGCCAGGCATTCCTGAAAGCGGGTGGCACACCAGGCCCTGCCTCTCAGCCTCACCCCATGGTCTCCACGGGCCCGAGGGGACAGATGGCCATTGCCCAGGCCTGGGCCATGGCTGTCATTTGGCCAGATGAGTTATGAGCAGGCCAAAGGGGGCGGTAGCCGGGGTGGGGGCAGGGGGCCTGCAGAAACAATTGCATCGAGACCCCAGGACAATGGGAGCCACGTGCCACAGGGGCAACAGTCGTTTGTCACACAATGGGCAGCCAGGGGGACAACAGCCGGGCCAACTGCTGCTGCTGACACGGGCCGGCAGCATTTTCAAATCGTTTCCAGGCCCTGTTTTCTTACAAGGCAGCCAATCACTAGGGCAATTGGATGGTCACCTGATGCCAGCTTGGTGGGCTGAAGGCCCAGGCCGTGTGACAACTGAGCAGCAGTGGCCATGGCAACGCTAATTGTGGCCCTAAAACACAAGGAAAGAGAGAGAGGGAAAGATAGGAAGGAAGGGGACGAGAGACAGAGAGAGCAAAGGAAAGAGACAGGAAGAGAGAGAACACCAGATTGAGGTGGCCCCACTGATGGCAGGAGGGGGGTGGAGGATAATGCCCCTCTGTGGGTCCACGGTCACATGCACGAGAAAACCAGAGGCTGCATTTCTTCTCTCTCCCTCTCCCCAGCTCTAGGGGGCCCTGAGACACCTATTTTTGAAACTTGGAGCTTAGAATTTGGACCATGGGCCCCTGGCCTGCGGAGTGGCAGGTGTGGTGGGGTCTGGCGTGGGCTCCTGGCCAGTTCGTAGCCACATTATAACATGGACAAAATGTTACTGTGGGGCTCAGTGCTCATAAATCGGGGTACCTGCCTGGCATCCTCAGTGGGCAGCCTTTTTCCTTCCACAGAAAGTGATGTTTTCGCTCATGAATCTGTTGCGGGGTGGTGGGCATGGGTCCTAACTGGAGCCTCCAGGGACTGTCCCAGGTCATGGTGAAGAGCCTGGGCTTCAGGCCACGCTGCCTGGGTTCCAGCCCCACCACTTCCTGTTCCACATGGCCCTGGACAAGTCACTCAGGTTCACTCTGAACCTCAGTTTTCCCATCTATAAAAGGGGGATGTGGGCATACCTTACCTCTCAGGGTTGCTCTCGGGACTGAATGGGACTGTGCTTGTTGAGCACCAAGCCCAGTGCCTTGGTTTCCCATCTGTAAAATGGGAATAATAATACCTACCTTATGGATTAATGGGGAGTGTTAAATGCATTAATATTTCTGAAGGATTTGATATGGTGCTTGGCTCATAGTAAGTGCTCAACAAACATTAATGTTTATCATTTGGGGTAGGGACTAAGTAACATATGTTACAAGAGTGAATGCAGGAATGATTTGAGATGTGTGATCTGGCTGCCAGGGGTGGGGTGGGGAGAAAGGAGGGGATCCTGGGACCAGGTTCCCACACCCAGCCCTGGGGGTGGACAGGCTGAAGGGCAGAGTGGCTTGGGGAGGTAAGGGGCTAAGGGGGTTATTCCAGAGATAGGAGAGCCCCCCTGGGAGCTGGCCTGAGCTCCTCACCCCTCCCGAGCTCCTGCCCCTCCCTCCAGACTCCTGGCCACCACCAGCGATGACGACCTTCCCGGGGACCTGCAGTCACTGTCATGGCTCACGGCTGTGGACGTGCCGCGGCTGCAGCAGATGGCAAGCGGCCGTGTGGACCTGGGCGGCCCCAGTGCACCACACCCACACCCAGGTAGGCTTGGGCAAGGTGGGGTGGCCTGAGGGTGGTAAAGGGGAGGGGCGACACCCAGCACTGACACCCACCTGCCGTGCAGTCGTGGCCAGGTTTCTCTCTCTCTCTCTCTCTCTCTCTGGGCCTCTGTCTCTGCATCTGTAACATGTGGACTTATTCTATCTTCAGAGGGATATGGTTCATTCATTTGCTCAACCACTCTGTACCAGGCGTGTGAGCTCAGGTCTCAGTGAAGAATAGACAGACCCACCCCTACCCTGGTACATCATGAACATCTAGAGCAGTCGGCAAACTATGGTCCATGGACCAAGGGCAGCCTTCAGCCTTCTTTTATACAGCCTTCGTGTTAAGAGTGATTTTTACATTTTTCTGGGGTTGTAAAAAAACGAAGTCAAAAACCATGTGGCTGGCAAAGTCTAAAATATTTGTTCTCTGACCCTTTAAGAAATGTACTGACCCCTGATCAAGAGATTCAAAATGACGATACATGGAAAGTGCCTAGCACAGGGCCCAGAACACAGTAGGTACACAATAAATGGGTGCTAGTTGCAGTTATAGTAAGTGGATTAAATGCCTACAGATGCAGAAAGTGGTAAAGAAAAACAATCAACAGAAGCAATCATATCAGTACATTAAAAGTGTCAATAGTTGAAAAATTGGTGTCTAGGAGTGTTTCTTTCATTGGACAAACTGTTCTTGGCCAAAGCATCCATTATAGAGGTCAGCAAACTTTTTCTGAAAAGGGCCAGGAAGTAAATAACGTATTTTAGACTCTGTAGGCCACACGATCTCCGGGGAAACTATTCACCTTTGCCACTGCAATACAAAACCAGCCATAGCTAATATGTAAATGAACGGGAATGGTTGTGTGCCAATAAAACTTTATTTACAAAAACATGCTGTGGGCTGGACTTGGCCTGCTGGCCACAGTTGGTCTATTCCTGGTCTAGAACCCCAAGGAGACAGCTGTGTGACCTTGGGCAGGTACCTTCCCCTCTGACCTGTTTCCTCATCTGTGATGAAAGGATAATAGAACTGCCCACATGGGGTGTTGTCAGGATTCAATGCAGAAAATATCTTGCACACAGTAGGTGTTCAATAAGTGCTAACTGTGTCGCTGCATACCTCCTGTGTATCTGACACTTTGCCAGGTGTTTGGAACACTGAGTCATATAAGATGTGGTCCTGGTTCTCAGGGAGCTGAGGGTCTGGTCAAGGAGAGATGGACAAGGCAGACAGACCAAGGCACAGAGGATGAGCCCAGGTGGCAGTCAGAGCTCAGAGGAGAGCTGAGGGACCCGGAAGGCTTCCTGGAAGAGATGGCCCCAGGCCCCATAATCACATTGCTGGTCAACTTTGCTGAATTGGAGGTGGCTGCCTAAAATCAGGCTGCTGCTGTGTGAATCTGTGATAGATTAGCAATGTCTGTGACAGGCCCAGGACAGGATGGGGTGTGTGTGTGTGAGAGAGTGTGTGTGTGTGTGTGTGTGGTGCGTAGCTGCTATTTCTGAGCTAATCCTTGGCAGAGGAGCAGGGCTAGACAAAGGAGAGAGGAGGTGCAAAGACATTTGGACTCAAAGGTACTGAGGAACCAAGACATACTTTTAAGGAGGAGAGGTGAACAATGAACTAATGTTTTAGCTTCATGAAGGACAGGCACCAAGGTCTTAATCACATCATCATCATCGTCATATTTATTAGTCTCTCATGGTTTACTGAGATATTATCATGTGCTCAGCAATGTGCTTTATAGACATTTTCTCATTTAACCCTCATGATAACTTTTCAGTTAGGTAATGTCACTGGGGAAACTAGGCTGGCTCAAGTAGGAACCCACTTTTCATAACTGCACCCCAGGGCAGTGATTTTCCAAGCCCTTACTATAGGCCTGGTCCCAATGTTGGGGTGTGGCTCCCTTCTCTGCAGGTACCCAGGGACGGGGCTGTCCCTGCCATGGCCACAGTCCTTCCAGCTCACTTCTGTGCTTCCCTCTTGCAGGTGCCTTGGCTGGGGTGGCTGAGCTGCATGTGGGAGCCACCTCAGGTCCCCTGCTCCATGGCCTGGCTGGCATGGCCCCTCCTGACGTCCTGGGCCTGGGCCCCATGGCCAACCACAGAGCCAGCGTAAGTGCCGCCACATGGGTTGGGGAGTGAGGTGGGCGTCCTACAGCGCTGGGGGCTCCCCACCCAACCATGACTCTCTGTCTCCTCCTCTCCCGGCCCCAGCAGATGAACCAGTTCCCTGTGGGGGGCCAGCCCCCATCCAGCTTGCAGAGCCCGCCACAGCTGTACTCGCCAGCTTCCCAACCACAGTTCTCACTTCCCCCAGGCACCCAGCAGGTACCGGGGGCTTGGAGGGGCCCTGGACTCAGAGGCAGACATTTCTGGCTTGGGCTGGCCAGGGAGCTCTCTGAGTCTCAGTTTACTCACCTAGAACATGGGGATAACATTCTCCACCATGCCTGTGTCATGGGGTCATGCATTCAGTTCCCTCCCCAAACCTGCCGTCGGTAAAGACAAGATTGTCTCCTGGGCTTGTAAACCCTACATCTCTCGCTTTTTGAGGCTGGGGTGGGGGTGGGGCGCTATTGTGAGTCACTTATGCTCTCACCTTCTCTCTCTCTCTCTGCCACCCGTACCCTGTGGGAAGTGCCCTCCTGTGGGCCTGTATGGCTCCCCGTTCGGGGTGCGGCCTCCCTACCCCCAGCCCCGCATGGCTGTGCATTCATCTCAGGAACTCCACCCCAAACACTACCCCAAGCCCATCTACTCATACAGGTAAGGTCCAGGACGGGCTGGTGTAGTGGGGGCTCGAGGAAGAGAGGGGTGAGGGCTGCCTTTAGGACGTCTCAGACAGCTAGGTGTGGTAGCCATGATTTCCAAGGGGGAAGTTTTGGAGAGTGGGGAACCCTCAGGTGGGATATGCTTTCATCCTGTGGTCAGTCAACCCTCAGGGTTGTGAACCCACTACAGACACTGAGCCCAGGGCTCCACTCTGTCACTCACAAGCTGTGTGGCCTTGGGGAAATGGCTTGGCCTCTCTGAGCTTCAGTTCCCTCTGATATCTAAAGTCATCAAAATAATACTATTGTGTGCCTCATAAGATTTTGGGGGATGGGGGGGTAAGCAGCCTAGTTAAAGTCTAAAGTCCCATAGATATTAATTATGGGGGGAGGAGGGATAAATAGAGGTAAAAATGAGGTTTCTCAAATCAGTACCAATGGCTGAGCTCAGGGTCAAGGAGAAGGGCGGCAGAGGGTGGGAAAAACATTGGGCCATAGAAAGGTATCGAGAGCTACCGCTGTGTGAGTATGGAGGGGCTGGTTCTGCTGGGGCCGAGCAGGACAGGCCTCCTGCACAAGGGATCTTGTGCTGTCAGCCTGAGGTGCCCTCACATCTGGCCCGCCCCACCTTTTGCCTCCAGCTGTCTGATCGCTATGGCCCTGAAGAACAGCAAGACAGGCAGCCTGCCTGTGAGTGAGATCTACAGCTTCATGAAGGAGCACTTCCCCTACTTCAAGGTGAGAGGTCTCAGCCCATGGTTGGGGTGCTGGAGCTGCTCTGACCTCTCCCTGGCACTGCCAGAACCCAGGCCAAACTGAGCCACCCTTTTAGGCCCCCAGTTATGTCTGTAGACCTGGTAGTAAGGATGCTTGCACATGGACACTTACAGAGACATGGGCAAAAATATCCAGACAGACAAGGGGGCATTTTAGCTGGGCTCTGACGGATGAAGAGGAGTTCACTAGGCATCCCAGCCCATAAAGAGTAGAGGGGTCAACCTAGTTATTCAGCACAGACTCAGTAAAACATAATGCTATAAAACACAGATCTGGCAAGAGCCGTTCGCCTCTTGGAGCCTCAGTTTCCTCATCTGTAAGATGGGGAGAATAATACCCAACTAGCAAGGTTAATGACGGTTCTGCATGTAAAGGGCCTGGCAGCTCTTGGCACATGGTTGGCCATTAGTAATGTTGTTGACATCAAAGCAAAATAAGAAGCAGGAGGTCAGATGTTACCAAGCTGTGGGTCCCTGGCCTGGGTGGTGTTCTTAGCAGAAATATTGTAGAATAATGGTGAGAGAGAGAGAGAGAGAGAGATGGGGGAGAATAGGGTAGGGTATGAGGTGCACTACAGTATCTGATTACCCAATAATAAACTAAGAGCTTTTAAAAATGATTGGCATTTAATACATTTGACCAGTTATCCATGTATTAGCATCATGTCACTTGCTTGCTTCCTGAATGGGATAGAAAGATGGACGACCCAGCAGCCCTGGGCCTTGTTGGTTCGCTCTTGTGTAGTAACCAGTGGCTGGAGCTGAATCGCCACTGCCCCTCTAATCCGGCATAGGCCCTCCATTTTGCCACAGTCCCCACACTCTCTCTTCCCACCTCAGGACTGAGTGTTGGGACACTGTCATTTTATCCCTGCCACCGTTGTGCGCTGCCCCTCTCGGCCTGAGTTTGAGATCCCCCTGGAGAGAAAGGGTTTATAGGGAGCTCTTTAGAGGGGTCTCCTGCGTACCCATTTCTCCCCATAGACGGCGCCTGATGGCTGGAAGAACTCAGTACGGCATAACCTGTCCCTGAACAAGTGCTTTGAGAAGGTGGAGAACAAGATGAGTGGCTCCTCGCGCAAGGGCTGCCTGTGGGCCCTGAATCTGGCCCGTATTGACAAGATGGAGGAGGAGATGCACAAATGGAAAAGGAAAGACCTAGCCGCCATCCACCGGAGCATGGCGAACCCCGGTGAGACCTGGACGCCCCACCCTCCCGCTCACACACACCTCACACGTCATCGCTCAGCCCCCTGCCTCGGCTCTGCCTGCATCCTGCCCTGCCAGCACCATGTCCTATCCACCACAGTGGGGACATGGGCGCCTGGTGAACTTCCCTCCTGTGAAATACACCTCCCTTCCCCACCCCTACCCAGTGGCTGGTCAACGGAGGGGCCTGGTCAGAAACATATCTTGTTTCCCCGAAAATAGGACCTACCCCGAAAATAAGCCCCAGTTAAGATCATCAGCCAGGCGGACGCATTTAGTATCTTATGACGATGTTCCAGAAAAAGATGACATGACTGTATTTGAATAAATGTAGATTGTGGTAAATGAAAAAATAAGACATCCCCTGAAAATACACCCTAATGAGTCTTTTGGAGCAAAAATTAATATAAGACCCCGTCTTATTTTCAGGGAAACATGGTAGGGAAAGCTGCTGACTCTCACTAAGCAATCCCTAGTTTCTTACATAGAAATATCAAACTAAATGACCATCGGAGAAAACTGCTTTCTTACCTTGCCTGCTACATTGGCACAGATTTGAAAAATAATAAAATAATAATACCCAGTGTGGGCTAGCATGAGGAGAAATAGGCATCTTCACATACAATTGGTTGGAATGTAAGTTGTTCAGCTTTTTCAGGGCAAGGTAATATAGCAAAACCCTGTATATTGTATCCATCTATGAGTATCGGTCCAGTTATTCTACTTTCAGCAATTTATGCTGAGGAAACCAAAAATTTGTGCAAAAGGTTTATGAACAAAGTTAGCCATTACAAAATTATTTCTCACAGTAAAAAATTAAAAGCAAGCTATATATCCTGCAATAGGGGATTAATTCCATGAATATAATATCATATCATGCAAGTATTAGAGATAAAAAAAATATTTTTGGAATATAAAGAAATACTCACAATAAGTGAAAAGTGACAGGTTATGAATCAATATGAACAGTATGATCACATTTTAAAAAGCATATGTATCCACACCCATTTCTACATGTGTGTGTATGTATATGCACATATATGCACATACACATATATCCACACCCATTTTTAAGTGTATATATAAACATACACATATGTATATATCCATAGATATGAGTATGTATATATTTGTATATTGTGTGTATATGCACACATATCTCTATCTCCTATCTATCTATCTATCCGGAAGAATACCAAAATCTTTTCTGTGAATGGAGAGACCACTGATAATTTTTATATTCTTCACGTTTCTGTGTTTCCCAAATCTTCTACCCTGTTCATGAGTTACTTTTATATTAGGAAAAAAAATACATCTTTTTTATTATTATTGTTAAAAGATGTGAAGGGGAGGACATACAAGTGACATATGAAGGGAGAATGGGAAATGGGAGGCTAATCCACACACCCTTAGGAATATCTGGCCTGACCCTGTGGATATCATCCTGCTCGAGATTTGGGTGCGGAGAGGGATGGGAGTATAGCTCAGAGATGGACAATTCAATATGGTGGGGAGAAGGACCATAGCAGGATCCAGAGGCCCTCAGCTGAGGGGGTACTACAAGATGCTTACCCCACAGAGAACTCTAGGGTCTGGCTCGAGACCCCGTGCCCGTTCTGACATTTATGTAGTGTGACATCTTGGGCAGGCCACTTCACCTTCTAGATTCTAAGTGTCCTTGTTGCCAAAATGGGTGCAACCCTAATAGATGTTAGGACTCTAGTGGTCCAGTGTCAAAATGGTGTTACATTCAATGAGACACAAACTAACGACCAGAAATAATTTAAGAGTAATTTCAGTCTTGTTTATATCCAAGAGCATGAAGGAGGATCCAACTTTTAACCCACAGCAATACTTTCTAATATCTCTTTAAGCCGCAGGGAACAGATAGGACCCCTTGCATGCTAATCAGTTTTGTCCCAGTCTTGTGGGACTTGTAACCCTTGCCTTACCTCCCTCGTGCAGGGCTGTTGTGAGGTTCCAGTGAAGTCCCAGAGTTACAGTACTATCCTCTAAGGCACTGTCCCAAGGAGAGGAGCCAGTGTCACTATCCCAGGCTCCTCTCATTCCTCAAAGGCCCTGCACAATTTGTGATTTCAGTACGTTTCCACAACAACTCTGTACAGAGTGTATGATGCCATCTGATAGCTGAAGAGACTGAGGTTCAGAGAGTCCCAAAGGCTTGCTAAAGTTATACAGGTGGTAATGCTGGGACTTGAACCCTGGCCTGGGCTGGGGCCCCAGAACTGCAGGGTGACTTCTGCGTGACCTCTTCCACTTGCTTGCAGAGGAGCTGGACAAACTCATCTCAGACCGGCCAGAAAGCTGCCGACGCCCTGGCAAACCGGGGGAACCTGAGGCCCCCGTGCTGACCCATGCCACCACAGTGGCCATGGCCCATGGCTGCCTCGCTGTTTCCCAGCTCCCACCACAGCCACTGATGACCCTGTCCCTGCAGTCAGTGCCCCTGCACCACCAGGTCCAGCCCCAGGCACATCTCGCCCCAGACTCTCCTGCCCCAGCCCAGACCCCACCCCTGCATGCCTTGCCTGACCTGAGCCCCAGCCCCCTCCCGCACCCCACCATGGGAAGGGCTCCTGTGGACTTCATCAACATTAGCACCGACATGAGCACCGAGGTGGACGCCTTGGACCCCAGCATCATGGACTTTGCTCTGCAGGGTGAGGCTGGAGGGATGGCGTGATGGGAAGAGAGGGGGAGGGGAGAGGCTGGGGGAGCGCAGAAACACGGGAGGGCAAGGGAGAGCAGGGCTGTCTGCATTTACCCCACAATTCATTTCTTCCACAAACGCTTCCCAACCACCTAATAATACAGTAAGCATTTAATGAGCGCTTCCTGTATACCAGGCCTCGTGCCAAGCATTTCATGGGCAGCACGCCATCTTACCCTACAACAGTGCTGTGAGGCCACTGCCATTTCATCTCCCCATTCCACCAAGGAGGAAACTGAGACAAAGAGAAATGAAGTCACCTGGCTAGTAAGTGGCAGAGCCAGGATTTCAACCCACATCTGTCTGACCCTAAACTTTCCATCAGTAACTGCTTCTAGTTGCAGGTGCCAACCTCACGCCAGGTTACACTCTGACCCGCTGTCTGCCACATGGTCATCCTCGATGCATGAGGAATGAATGAATGAATAAGGGAAGTTCAGTTTTCAGTGAAGGCTCATGATCCCTCCATTCACTAACACTTGTGCACCTACTATGTGCCGGCCAATTGTTAAGACAGCCTCTGCCCTCAAGGCATGCCTAGCAAGGGAAATGGACAAGTTAGCTGGTTAGTCAGCAAGTTAGTAAATTAGTTATAGTGGTGTAAGGGGTATGTTTAAACCTCCCTGCTCTCCCTCTGGATTATCGTGTAGTTAAGCTGTGATGAAGAAAGGGAAATCATTGTTTTGTTCCCTGGCTTTGACCATGATGGTACCACTTAGTGAGGGCTAAGTGTTTTCCACACAATCCCTTGTTTAAGGCTTGGATGAGTTAACTGATCGCCTCCATTTAATTCTGAGGAGACCAAGGCTCTGAGACAGAAGTGACACTCCAAGGACACCCAGTGGGAAGGGGAGGGCCCAGGCTGAAACTCTGGCTTCTCCAAGCTCTTAGCCTGTAACATATGACTTTAAATCCCACACCTAGCTTTGGCTAGGGTTTCCAGGTGGGAATTCCCACCCGTTCTGAGGAATTTTTTTCGCTTTTCCATTCCCGAATCCCGGGAAAAGTTGGTCGGGAAATTGGGAAAATTGGTTCCTTGAACCCAGGTGGTTGGTAGTATCGGCCATCACTTTGTGGAAATGATTCATCGTGGAGAACAGAAAACAGTTTCTATCTCAGGATTCGGGAACGGGAAAACGAAAAACAATTCCTGAGAACGGGCAGGAATTCCCACCTGGAAACCCTAGCCTTGGCCTCTTCCCCAAGACAGGATTCGAACTCAGATGTTTGACAGGAAGCCCGCTCACCCAAACGCTTTTGTCTTTGAAAGGGAACCTCTGGGAGGAGATGAAGGATGAAGGCTTCAGCCTGGACACGCTTGGGGCTTTCGGAGATTCCCCTCTTAGATGTGACCTGGGGTCCTCAGGCCTGACCCCGGTCTCCGGCGGCAGTGACCAGTCCTTCCCGGACTTGCAGGTGACAGGTCTGTACACTGCATATCCGGACAGTGTGGCCGCGTCAGCCGCCACCTCCTCCTCTCAATACCTGGGTGCCCCAGGGAACAAGCCCATAGCCCTACTCTGAGCTGATGTCCTCACCTGCCCCAGAACCTGGGCAGAGGGCTGACCGAGCCACGTGGTCCTGGAAGAAAGGCCCTTCACTCTCCCACAGGCCTCTGAACCTCTGGCGGGGCTGCTGGCTAACAGGGAAGCAGTTCTCGGCACCCGCTGGCCCTCTCGCACCTCTACAGGAAGCCTTTGGGGCCTCCCAGGTCAGAGGGACAGAGGAGAGTGAACAAGCGTCTGACCTCCCTCACTCCGTGACGCTCCTTCGACACCTGAGATGGGAAGCCTCCAGCCTGCTTCCCTGCTGGGCTCCCTCCATCACCTGCAGCCCATATGGGGACTCCTTGGAGCAGCATGGAAACACCCTGACGGGAAGGAAGGCCCTTTAATTTATTCTGCTTGGATGAAACATCTGCCTCTGCCTCCAGCGGACAGGTCGTGAGGCCCAGAGTGGAGCGGGCAGACTGTCTAACTTCTCTTGGACCAGAACCAGCTGAACTCTGAAATGGGAGACCGCCCTGCCGGCCTCCAGGCCCACTTCTCCTGTAGTTGGTTAGAATTTCATAGAGTAAGTCCCTGGGTCACACCGGGCACTGTGACCTCATGTACATTTATTTATATTTATTGGAGCCCATCCACACCACCTCTCTGAACCCAGCCCACAGCCCCTGGAATGAGACTCCCTGGTCCCCTCCTTATGCCCCAGCAATCCCAGTGCGTAAATTATCTGTGAATCATGCCTCCAAACTGGCTCTTAACCCCTTCGCAGCCGTGGGCTGCTTTTTAGAACAAACAAGCACTTTTGATACATCTTTTTTTTAAAAATTTAGAGACCAGATATTTTTCTCACTGTTCAGTCACGATTCAAATCTCTCCCCATGGGCACCAAAGAGGGGAGGTGCCATAGTTTTGGGTTCCAGCGGTTTTCTAAGGACAAATCAGGATGAGAATGGGAAGAATTTGTACTGGAATTTAAGACACCCTGATGGAAAGAAAGCAAACTGTGAACCAAACGTAAAGCTTGACCCAGGTAGCAAGTGGGCTGACGAAGTTGCAGTGCTAAGGATTGGCACTTCTTGCCAATTTCATTGCCCTGTGACTATTTTAATGTGTTGTTGTTTTTTTCTCTTGTTGCCAATTCCTAACTTTCCAAGGGGCGGGTTCTGTAGACAGTTGGGTGAGAGGGGAGCCAGCTGAGTGGGTTGGAGAAAGGAAAAGGCAAATAGGCTCTTCCAGCCAAGCAGCTTGCTCCTCTGTCCTCTCTTGACCAACTGGATGCTTGGCTCCTGTATCTGGGAGTTGCCGAGCCCTAGGGCCAGAATTTTCCGATTAATCAACAGGTCAGCCATCTACCTGGGAGGTTTGGTGTTAAGCCCTGTTTTGAGGGACCATCTTTAAGTTCTTCCTAGTTCTGGAGTTTTCTGCTGAACATCACCGTCTTTAGACACAGCCCAGTGCTGCCTGTCTGGCCAGCATTGCTCAGCTGCTCTGTGTAATGTGACCCCCCCATCAGTTCTGATGTTTTTGTTAATGAAGACCCCATGTTCAGGGGACGTGGAAACTATGTAAGTGTGGTGTTGAATTACTGTCTTCTGTTAATAAAAGCTGAATGGCAGCTCTGTGGCTCCAAGGGAGGGATGAAAGAGGGGAACGGGCAACAGTGCCACTCACTCACCCCTCACAGGTCAGGCCCCATTTACAGATGTGGAAACTGAGGCCCAGAGAGGCTACACCACAGCTACACTGAATCCAGGGCTTCTGATGCTAGGTTCCCATCACATCAGAACCTGGGAGGGGCTTGTCATTATCGATAAAATTACCATGGCTGCCATTCACAGTCCCTCACTGCCAGGCTCTTGATAGGCATGATCTCAGGGCGGGATGTGAACCCCGTTTACTGCTGAGAAAGTGGAGGCTCACAGACGTTGGGTAGGACTCAAGGTCACCTGAAGAGGCAAGACTGAGTCCATTGTGCCAGACTCCAGAGCTGGAGTTCAGCAGTGCTTCTTGGAGCTGCCTCTTTGGTACGTACCTGGGGTCAAAGAATGCAACAGGTAGAAGGAGTTGCACCCTTTACCAGGCCCCATGCTGCCGTGTTTCCCCGAAAATAAGAAAGACCTAGCCGGACAATTAGCTCTAATGTGTCTTTTGGAGCAAAAATTAATATGAGACCCGGTATTATATTATATCATATCATATCATATCATACAATATCATATCATATCATTATTATATATTATATTAAAGACCCGGTCTTACAGTAAAATAAGACTGGGTCTTAACTCCAAAAGATGCATTAGAGCTGATTGTCCGGCTAGGTCTTATTTTTGGGGAAACACGATAGTCACTTCTGTAAATTAGCTCACTCAATCCTCATTACAACCCTAACAGGCCTAACAGATGTGTCGTATTTGTATACCCATTTTTCAGATGAAGAAACTGAGGCTTGGGGGAATGAAGCAGGTGACTTTCCACCCAAGAAAACAGTAAAAGGGTGTCTTAATTAGGAGTCTGTCTAACTCTTGAGCCCACCCAGGAAGTGGCTTGCAGCCTCACTGGGGAGGTCAGATTCACACATATGCAATGACTAGCAAGTAAGGAACAGTATGGGATGATGGGGCTGTGGGTGTTACTGGGAAGTCCCGAACAGGCCCCACCTCAGTGGAGACCAGGCAGGTGGCAGGGAGAGGGTGCCTGCAGCAGCCCTGGGCGGCCTTCCTCTCCCCAGCACCCCCTCTTCAGCTTGGCTCCAAAGTGGCCCTGTGATGCAGACCGGGCCACAGAGGGCATTACAGCTCCCAGCCACCCCCAGTGATTGGGTTTGGGGGCAAGTGACCCAGGCCGTGTTGGTCACAGCCAATGAGCATCACCCCAGGGACTTTGTAGAAGCAATGGCATAGGGGTGGATGGAGGACGAAGCCTGAGCAACTGGGTCCCCAGGTAGAGAGGGCTGGGGAGCCCTGATTTGAATGACATCCATTCCCCACACAGGCAAGTGAGGCCAGGTATGTATACAGTCAAGGTGAAAATGCCAAAGCCACAGAGTCACAAGCTCTAGGCGAGAGTCCTGGTAACAGCCAGAGCCCCGCCTGCCCAGGGGCCATGCTGACGCTGAAAGAAAGCATAAAGGAAAGACAGGCGGAACGAGGATTCTCTGAGATTCTCTGGAGTTGGGCAACTAACAGAGGACAAATACAAATCACCACCACTAGAGCACCTGCCACGCGCCGCAATGAATTAAACACAGGCAGCATCTCCCTGAAACAGTACAACAAACCACACAATGGGATGGTTCCATTTCTCAGAGGAGAAAACTGAGGCTCAGAGATGGTCATGCAGCTTTTCTTCCCCCTCCACGAGAAATCATCCACATTCTAACAAAAATAACACTGGCTAACGTGTCTAGAGGACTCCATGCTACGCACACTGTGACCGTGCTTACTTCAGTTATTATCCCTGTGGTAGGCAGAAAGAATGCCCCCCAAGGGTGGCCACATCCTAATCTCCAGAACCTGTGACGATGTTACCTAAGGGGGAATTAAGGTAGCAGATGGAATTAAGTTGGCTCATCAGCGGCCCTTAAGACAGGGCGAGTATTCTGGATTCTCCAGGTGGGCCCAGTGTAACCACTGGATTCTTATAATTAAAGAGAAAGGTCAGTGTCAGCTGGGAAGACGGAGCGACGCCTCTAGAAGCTGGATAAAGCGAAAATAAAATGGGTTCTCCTTTAGAGCCTCCACAGCCTGCTGGCATTAGCCCGGTGAGACCCATTTTAGACTTCTGACTCCAGAACTATAGAAGAATAAATTTGGGCTGCTTTTAAGCCACTCAGTTTGTGGTCATTGTGACGGCAGCCATAGGAAACAAACAGCCCCATTTTTACAGAGGAGGACACTGAGGCCCAGAGAGGCTGAGCCGCTTACCCGGGATTAGTGAGGGGTAGAGATGGGGTTCCAGCAACACTCTGCTCCCCCGGTCTAGGCAGTCTCGGAGGGGGTTCTGTGGACTCTGCTGATTTAAAGAGGAACAAAGGCTCTCTGAGGTCACGCAGCGGCGTTCTGACCCCACGTCTGCAGATCTGCCAGCCCCTTCCACGACACCACGTGGCCCAGTCTAGTGTTTACTCCTGAACGGAGGTTTAGGGAAAGGAATGAAAGATACGGTCAGAAGTAGGAGACAGGTGACTGGGTCAGGCTGTACCCATGCCGTTCTTCCTCTGGCTGTGGACATCAGATGTCCAACCCAGGACTCACTGTCCCGAGTCTGGGGGTAGCCGAATAAACACCAAAATGGTGGCTCAAATGTGGGCGACTTCACAGGTGGGAGGAAGGGAGGCCTGGTGGCCAGGGCAGGAGCAGCTGGGTGGGTGAAGGAAGTGGGAGGCAGAGGAACCGGCACTTGAAAGGCTCGCCGGTGGGATGTGATCTCCTGTCCACGATGTTTGAGGGATGCAAGTAAAAAGGTTTAGGGACTTTTGAGTTAAAATTACTTCTCGGCTCCACCCATTAGGATGGTGTCATGCAGGGCGGCCTGTGGTGTCTCTGGTCCCGCTCCCCACACAAGAATGCAGGATATGGTGAGGCCAAAAAGGAACACCCACGGAGCCATAGGTAGGGGAGTCATACCACTATATTCTCTCTGGCGGCACTATACTCTCACTGGAGGCTGGATCCACACTGTCCGCAAACCGCCATCCACGCTTGCCAGCCCAGCCGCCATCTTCTTGCTAGCCCCCATCCTTCCTCCTCTCTGCTAGCATAGCCACAGCAGTTATATTAGTGGCCAATGGCTCACTGGTTACAGCTGACGGCCAACTAACCACAGCTGATGGCCATGCAATCACAGTTGGCCATTTACTACCTGAGCCAGCACCTGTCTATGTGAGGCTGAGAGCCTGCAAACTGCTTTCTGGGGCTCTGTCCCCACAGATGGCTACTATCGAAAACAGAGATCAAACAAGTGTTGGCGAGGATGTGGAGAATTCAGAACTCTGTGTACTTGCTGGTGGGAATGTAAAATGGTGCGGCTGCCATGGAAGACAGTATGAGTGGTCCTCAAAATTAAACACAGAATCATCCTA
This sequence comes from Rhinolophus sinicus, assembly GCF_036562045.2. Classification (NCBI taxonomy): domain Eukaryota; kingdom Metazoa; phylum Chordata; class Mammalia; order Chiroptera; family Rhinolophidae; genus Rhinolophus; species Rhinolophus sinicus. Next base: position 25,475,105 of record NC_133765.1, on the reverse strand, counting down.
GGATCCAGCAATTTCGCCTCTGGCTATTGACCCCCAAAGAAGTGAAAACAGAGACTTGAATAGATATTTGTGCATCTACATTCATAGCAGCATTATTCACAACAGCCAAAAGGTACAAAGCAACTCAAGTGTCCATCAATGGATGAATGGATAAACCAAATGTGGTCTATACTTACAATGGAACATCATTCAGCCTTGAAAAGGAAATTCTGACACCTGCTATAGCATGGATGAACCTTGAGGACGTTATGCTGAGTGAAATAAACCCGTCACAAAAGGACAAATATTGTATGATTCTACTTATATGAGGGACCTAGAGTAATCAGATTCATGGAGACAGGAAGTAGATGGCGGTTACCAGGGGCTGGGGGTCAGGGGGAAATGGGGAGTTAGTGTTTGATGGGTACGGAGTTTGAGGTGAAGAAAATGTTCTGCAGAGAGATGGGTGGTGATGGTTACACAACGTGATTGTACTTACTGCCAATGAACTTCAAAATGGTTAAAATGGTAAATTGTGATGTATATTCTACCACAATAAAAAATTTCTTCCAGCCACTTGGCCTGTGTTTTCTGCACACAACGCTGCTCAGAGATACCACACGGGTCAGGGTATCACAAGATAGAGGGCATCGCTGCTGAAAGTGGCCTCTGACCTCACCTTCCAGAAAGGAACCATCACTCTGCCAGTAGACTGCTGTCCAAAATGCATCCTCGACTCAGTAGTGAGAAGGACACAGGGATCCCCAGGTATGCATTTCACTTATAAATGTATGTTTCATATACATCACAGAAAAGGGGAGCACAGGGGCTGTGGTCTTCAATGTACTGGAAAAGGAAGGCTGCCCAGAGGAAGCACTATTTGAGATGGGTTTTGAGGGATGAGTAGGAGTCAGCCTGGCAAAGACCAAGGGGGAAGGGTTTCCAGCAGGAGAAACAGTCTGTGTTCATTGGAGGTGAGCGAGAGATGAACTGACAGTTGGGTCTGGTGGGTGCATGATGAGAACAGACTTGGTGGGAGGGAGGTGGGGCTGGGACGGGCTCATACTAGGCTTTTTGGGATCGAGTGAGAATTTTGTCCTGGGGTCACTTCGAGCAGGGGAGGGGCATTTGGGGAAGATCCTGTGGCTCTGAGCGGAGGCTGTGTTATGGAGTTTAACCTATTGGCAGAGAGCCTTGGCGAGGCTCAGAGCATCAGCTATACGGGCATTGCCCAGAAGAGGGTGGGTTTGCCCACACTACCTGGGTGGGTACCCAGGAGCCTTTCCTGTGCATGGGGGTCATTTGGGGAGCCTTTCTGTGGTCTGCCTTGGTGATCCTCTCTATCCCGTTCCTATCACAGTGACTCACAGGAGGACCTGTCTCTGAAACAGGACATTGAATTACAACAGACGCCAGGCATCTGTGGGCTTTTACACTCTTGACTTGTCATGACCCTGAAGGTCCCCTTTGATTAACCACTTACAATTTCTACCTGTTGGGGAACCTGGATATCAGCTGCCGCAGGCAGGAGTGGGCTGTCTTCCTCACGCCTGACCCCTCATACCGTGCATGGCACATAGTACATGCTCAATAGTTGATGGAAATATTTGGCTGGGGTCCCACGGACCGTGAAGCCAGAGTCCCTCACTAGCCACAGGCCTGGTCGCTTCATCTCAACATAGCTCTTGTTTTTGCTGCACGCTTGGCTGCAGAAAAGCTCAGGAGGTGATTTAAAGAAGAGAGAAAAGCTTGCTTTGAAACACAAAAATGACCCTAGAGAAGGGTACGAATGTCTGCAATTTGCTCTGAAATATGTCAAAAGATGGACTGACAGCCTGAGAAAGGGATGGACAGATGGACAGATCGACAGTAGAGCAAATAGAAGCACAGGCACACGTCAATGGTAGCCTCCAGCGGTGGGCACTTGGGGGTTCACTGTAAATAATTCAACTTTTTGGTGTTTGGAAGTTTTTCATAAAGTGTCGGGAAAGAATGACCCAGGAATAAAAGGCCAGCTGACTTTTGGAGATGAGGAAAAGAATTAAGTGGAAGACGATGAAAAAAGACAGAGGCTGGGAGTGGGGTGAGGTGGGGTGGGTGGGAGGTGCCAAGTTTGCCAGCACCTCACATTCATGCTGTGGACAAGCTGTAGGTCCAAGGACATGGGGTTCATTTGAGAGGCTTAGGGCGCTCTATCCACGGAGGGGGCGACCTCTGGGAAAGGACCGAGGGCAGCTGCCTACCCGGCATTAGGACCGGCACAAACAGGGTGAGGTTCCTGATGAGGATCTGTATGGACATTGGCTGAATCAGCCAGGGGAGGAGAGCGGGAGGGAGCAGTGCAGCCCCATTTGGGCAGTGTCCCCACGGGGCAGAACAGAACCCTCGCAAAGGTTCAGGATTTGCAGGAAGGCACAGCAAGACTGGGTCTGGATCAGCCTGGGTGCTTAGTCCCAGCTGTGTGACCTTGGACAAGTCTGTTCATCTCTGAGCTGGGGTTTTGTAGCGGGCACCCCAGAGGCGCATGGGGATTGCGTGGGGTGAGGCCAGGGCAGTGGCCAGTGGCCATCACCCCAAGCGTTCAGTTTGGAACTGAGCTGCTCACCAAGGCCTCCATCCAAACTCAGGGGTCTGATCCTTTCTTCTTTCCCTGGAGACCGGCCGTGCTAAGTCCCCCGAAGGAAGAAAGTTGGCCTCACCAGGGAGGGAACTTTCAGTCGGCGGCCAAGGGGTTGAACTCAGCCTCGGCTGCCAGCAGCTTGTGTCCACGTTTGCGATCAGGCTGAAAAGACTAAACACTCCACCTGAAGCCTTTGGGATACAACTGCAATCCAAGCTCCGCCCTCCTGAGCCGGGGACTTGCTGCAGACCTCAGGTCTTGCAGGAGGTTGGTGAGCTCTGGGGGCATCACCCAGGGAGGTGGCCTGTCGTTCCTGATCCGCAGAATAAGTCAAGGCCAAAGTGCTTCCTTTAAAAAATAATTTATTCCACACATCTCCCGGCAGGTTCCTCCACGCACCATTCCTGGATAGCAGCTAGTCATCGACTGGACTTTCCCTCCAGAACCAAGGGGGCCTCCTACACCGGGAAAACGTACTCGGTTCCCAAAGCAGCATGGACTCTCCCCCTCCCCCACTGGCCTTGGGATGGGACAAGGAATAATGCATCTTTCTCCCACCCCGCCCTGCCCCCCACACCACCACATTCACAAGCCAGGGCTGTCATTGGCTGATGGACAGACTATTTTTTTCCCCACTTCCTCAAGCATCTGGCTTGCGGGCGCTTCCCCGGGCAACCTTGATGGCCCCTTCATTATCCTCCACATTGGCCAGGCATAACGCTGGGTGTCCTCAGACAAAATGCCCATCACCACAGTGGGGGGTGGCCGACTCCCCCATCGCTGGCACCCAGGGACTGACGAACAAAACCAGGATGGCAGGTCCTGACGCTGTGCAGCCTTCAGAGCTGGGTGCTGGTGTGCGTGTCAAAGGCCTCCCTGAGCAAATCAGTGTGGTCCTTGTGGTCAGTCCTTGGAAACCGACAGCTCTGCCCCTTGGGGCCAGATCCCACCACGGACATCAAGGCAACAGGTGAGAAACCAGTGGTGACTTAGAAGCCCTCCAAGGGGCAGCGGCAGTCACAGTGGTAACGCTCGTCAGCAGGTAGCGCTGTGAGTTTGAGGAGGGCTTTCTCTCCTGCTCTGTTTCTCAAGAGGGCAGGAGGGTGCGTGCCAGGGAGGGTGGCCAGTCCTGCAGTTGGGGAGGAGCTAGTCTTTATTGTCCTCGGAGGGACGAGGCAGGCAGAGGGCTGTGACACGCAGAAGAGCTCTCCCAATGCCCTGGAACTGATGGCCAGGTAATTCTGCTCATTTTGCTTTCCCTCTCTCAAAAAGAGAATCTTTGTGATGAGTGCTGAGCATGGCCTGCCAAAGGGACATTCCTAGTGACTCACTAAGGGTCATCTGGGGAACAAAATACCATTTTATTCCCCTTATAAAAAATCATTTGTGCTCCTTCCTGGATGACTTGATAGTCTCCAGATAGCATCGTTACAAAAATGGATTTCTTTTCCTTGTCTTGTCTATTTCTTTTCTTGGCCTCTTTCTTCTGCTGACATATAGAAGATACTTACAATAAGAGCTGGTCTCAGAGTAAAAAAATAAAAGGTTGCATGATCTGATATAAAACGAGCCTAAAATGACACCTGGATCCTGAATGGTAGGCCCCGGAAAGGAAAAAGAAATTGGGGCGTTTGGGTTCAATTCAATTCAGTGAGGCAGCAAAAACGTCTGCAGAGATAAAACAAACTTCCCGACAACGGGGAGGTGGCTGTCTGCCTGGAAGGGGGCACGCCTGAGCCGTTCATTGAGACAGGAGTGAGGTGGGAGCCTGCAGTCCTGCAGAAATGCCCAGGAATTTTTTTTTTCTTTTTTTTTTTTGGAAAGCAAACCCCTAAGGTCCTGGCGAGGGCCTGTGGTCAGCAGGTCAGCGTGGTCTCTCTTGCCCATGGTCCTGCAAGTGGCCGGGTGGCCAGCGTTCAGGTGGAGGCCTGGCTGTCCATGGTGGACAGGAGCTGAGTGACTTGGGCCCGCTCGGCCGGGCTGATGTGCTGGCTCATGTACATTATGCAGTCCAGGGCCACCTCCGGGTTTTCCTGGACCAGGCTGCAGGGAACAGGAGAGAAGGGCTGGGGTCACTGCTGCCACTGAGTTCAGTGGGCCTGAGGGTGGCCCCAAGAGTCCCTGTGTGCAGGGCCATGTCACGTTCCTGGGTGGGCAACAACCTGGAACTCCTGAATGTCTTCCTGCCACGGTCACCAAGGGGGTGACGGTGCCATGGGGCAGGGGAGAACACGGCCGGGAGATGACAGCACCTCAAGGAGCAACAGTGGACCCTACTGGTCACTAGCTTGTGACCTGAGCCACGACACTTCCCCTAAACTTCAGCTTCATGCCTCAAAGGGGGTCACATGTGATCTACCTTCCTCCCAGGGGACCCCACGGGAACGGAGGGAGCAAATCCTCCAGGAAGACTGATACCAAATGGGAGCCAGCAGCCTAAGGTCTGTTAGTTCAGAATATGGGTTCTCTAAGCAAACAGGCCCTAGCTGTGACCTTGAACAAGTCACCCTGTATATTCCAACAAGGATCATGAATTGAAATCATTGCACACGCACCAAATAGCATCCTCAGGGCTTGGTACCGGGAGACTGGGTATGGGGGAGTTTGGGCCTCTTTTCTGGGGGACGGGGCCCAGCACTGGGCTGTGGACCTCAGCCGGGGACCCTGCCACCGGGTGTGGAGGGTTCGAGTGGCCGTTCTGGGGTCAGGTGGCTGGAGGCGAATCCTGTCTCCAGCACTTGCTGACGAGTCCAAGGGATGGGCAGGCAGGCGGGCGGCCACTCACCCTCGGATGGTCTTGAGGACAGAGTCCCGCTTCAGGTACTTGATATTCTCGTGGATGGGAGAGCGCAGGCCGTCCCCCACCTGCCAGTGCTGCTCCAGCCACTGCACCACCATCTGGTTGTTGTCCCACAGGTAGGCCTGGGGAGAAGGCACAGGCTGCCTCAGAGAGGGCCCCACTGTCGGCTAAGCCCCCCGCAGCCCCTCAAGGCACCCCGCCACCGGCCCTGTCTCTGGCCCAGGCGCACCTTGACGGCCCCCTCCGACTCCACGAACCAGCGGCGCAGCATGGACTGGATGTGCACGTGGCTCAGCTCACTGCTGACCTGCAGGATCTCCTGTTTGACCTGCGCCTCCAGCAGGAGGCGGCGCAGGCGCCAGTACAGGAAGGTGCGCGACGTCTTCCACTCCAGGATGTCCTGCGGACAAGGCCCGGGCCTGAGTCTCCTCCAGAAAGAGCGGGAGGAGAGGCAGGACACTGCCTGGAGCTAAGCCCTGCGATCATTCCCATTTTACAGGCCAGGAAGTTAAGGCCTGGAGAGGTGCAGGCACCTTCTGGGGCAGTGGCAGAGCCAGCACCTCACCAGGACTCTAGACTGACTTCCCAGAGGCATGGAGGGCTCAGGCCCCCGGAAAGGAGCACGGGACACAGGGGTAGTAGGTGACTGTGGGATGTCCTCTTGGGGGCGGGGCGATAGGGCGGGGGTTGGGATGGTCAGTAGTGGGTGAACGCAGGTCAGGAACAGCGGTTCCCAAATCCAGCCCAGCGGTTGGAGACACATACAGAGGTCAGATGGGTGGTTCCCCAAACCTTGCTGCCTCTGGGAATTTCTTGGGGATTTGAAAAACAATACTGATGCCTGGCTCCCACCCCAGATATCCTGATTTCACTGGTCTGGAGAGCCACTGGGGCACGGTGATTTTTTTTTTTAAAGCACCTCCGGTGATTCTAACATGCAACATTCGACCCCAAATCTCTTCTGTTTGTTGGCAACCAGGTGACTTTAGGATGGGCCATTCGCACCCAGTCACACACGGAGGCCGCAGGCTCTTACAGAAATGACGCCCTTCTCCAGCATCCTGCCAGGTGTATCATGGAGGTCGGCGAACTGCACCGCCACCTGGTGGTAGATGGGCAGCAGCAGGTCCTCTCGAGCCTTCAGCCGACCCTCCAGGTCCTTGCGGTCCTTGTCGGAGAGCTCGGACGTTCCTGCGGCAAAGGCACAAACCAGGGTTTGCAGGACGGGCCTGGCCCCAGGAGAGCTCTGGGTTTGAACTCTGACAGCACCCCCAACACTCAAGCTGTGCACCAGGCCTCAGAAATACACGCACAACGCCACACGGCATTCCACATGCCTCTTTACATCTGCCCTTTATCAGACCCACTGTGATTGTCGGATACCGTCCGTTACTATTTTTAGTACATATTGTGAAAGGTAAGAAGGGAATATTAAAAACAACTGTATGACAATTAGGCCACTTTGATGAAATAGACAAATTCCTTAAAATACACAAGCTACCAAAGCTCCCCCCAGAGGAAACAGATTACCTGACTAGTAGTCCTCTATACAGTAAGGGAAATGAATTTGTAGGAAGAAACCTCCTATTAGAGATTTAAAGGTGTAACGATAATTCCAACTCAGCAAATAGAAGGGAACACTTCCCAACTCATTCTATGAGGTCAGCGTCACTGTGCTACCAAACCAAAGAAATTACACACACACACACACACACACACACAGAGTAATAAATCTTATGAACAGCGCAGTTATAAAGACTGCCAGCTAATATGCACTTTTAAAGAGAATTACTTCTAAGGCTACAAGTGAAACAAAGCTATCACTCAAACAAAATGATAAACTACTTCATGTCTGATTGGAAATTCTAAAGGGACATTATCAAAATTCTGATGTTCCTCATTGGCTCAAAATATTTCAAGTTATATTTTGTGCGTGATGAAAAAAAATTCACTAAGGCACTGTGTGCGTTTTGGAATGTTAAAAGGGTTGATTTGTTATATGTGAGCATTTAAAATATCTCTGTTTTTATAGCTGTGTTTTGGTATATCTTCACTTTATTTTTAACATACTAGAAACCTCCAATAATGGAGTGGACTGGGCCTCTCCTGACCTTTGAGGGGTGATGCAGTTTGGACCCTCTCACCTAGCTGTTCCACAAGCTTCTTGTAAGTTGGATCGATCCTTCTCATGGCCTTTACCAGATCTTTCTTTCGGAACTTAATTTCCACTGTTCCCTCCGGCTCCAGAACACCCCCCCTGAAAAAAAGAAACAGCAGGAGTGGGAGTGTTAGAGGGGTCCCCCAGCAAGTGACAGACAGCCAGGAGACACAGGGGTGGAGGCAAGAGAACCAGGAAATCTGGGTGTCAGCTCTCAGCTCATTCACTGACTCACTGTGTGACCTTGGGCAAGTCACTTCCCCTCTCTGGTCGTCTACTTTTCTACCCATACAATGAGGGACGGAGCCAGTTTTTAACAATAAATTCTACCCTCCCATTTCCAACCCTCTCACTCACCCCTCAGCCTCCCTCTGCCCCCTTTCCTCTGATAGCTCGGGACAACTGAGGAATACTTTATGTAGCTCTGAGCTTCCCGGTGGCCAGAGTAAAAAGTTAATGGTGACGCTATTCGAGGCTGCTCATGTCCTGAGGCTTCCTGGAGGGCTGAACTCACCAGCCCCCATGAGGGTCTAGGTATGCTGCAGGCAGGCGGGTTTGGCTCATCTGCACCACTCGTACACTGCCTGGCATGACGCCTGGTCTACAGTAGGTGCTCAGTAAATAGCCACTGAATTAATAAATGAGTAAGGGAGTGGACACAGGAATAGGGTGCCTATATTTTGAGGAGAATTACTCCTGAGGCCTTTATATCCTGCACAGCATGTAGCACAGTCTTCACGTGGAAGGCACTCAAACACCATTTTGCAAGTATTATTGTCATCATCCTTTCTGTAAAAGTTCTTGGGATGAATTCCACTTTAAAAAAAAGTACCAAGGTTTCTCTCCCCCAAAGAACTGGTATCCTCTCATAGGAGCATTCATTTGGTTATCTGTTTGGTCAGTATTTCCCAACCACCCACTAGGAGTCAGGCCCTGGGTTATAAAAATGGGTAAATATAGCTCCTTCAGAAACTCATAGCTTTGGGAGAGACTCAGAGTCTAGTGTGAACGGGATGACTGGTCCTATTTCCCTTTTCATCATGGCTGCCAGAAAGCTCAGCTGCTTTTAGTGTCTCTTAATTTGATTGCAAACTTCCTTGGGAAGTGGGTATTAACTATGAAAGAACAGACAATTCTTTCACCACCTCCATGCTTCATCTACTAGCTCTACTGAGAAAATCCAATTGGATACTGGATGCTAGTTTCAGATTGGTAAACATGAGGCTCTCCATCTTTCACAAACTCTGAACCCCCCATGACCCCCAGCCAGGGGCTCAAAAGTGAGGGGGCCTCAGGACTGGCAGTGAGAACCGGAAAAGGCGACACACCCACCTGCTCTCTTTGTCCGCATACATTTCTATGCACAGGGGGTTGATGGTGGAATCCACGACCACCCAGGAGCCTCCCCGGAGCTCAGCGTAGGGTGGGATATAGATGAGGACAGGCTGTTTGTACTGCTTGAGGCCGTCCACGATGTAGGCTCCAAACTTCAGCACCTGGTCATACATGTCTGAAAAGCAAAGCAACGGCCTGGTGAGGTGACGTCAGGCCGCAGCACTCACCCACATGCAAAGCCCACAGCCTCCGTCGTTCTGGGGGTCCTGGGAGAGCGTGTTCAGCTGGGAGGCTTCATGGCGCCCTAGAAAGGGCACTGGGGTGAGAGTCAGGAGCCGGCCTGGCACAGATGGCTCTACCATCTGTTTTACCAAGAGGCAGCGAAATGTCTGTGTGACCTTGATCAAGTCACCCCTGCCTGGGCCTCAGTGTCCCCATCTGAAAAAGGGACGCATAGAGAGCAACCGATCTCCGATTCTTTCTGGCTCTGACTCTGCCCCCTGCCCTGTCCCGTTTCTAGCACACAGAATCATACAGTCCCTTCCCTCTTGCCCAGGGAGTGTATGCCCTTATTTTCCACCAGGACAGTGCAGGTCTAGACACCCTACATGGTAACAATAATGTATAATACAATCAACCATAATCACACCGAAAGCTAGCGCCCCACGCCAGAGATTGGCTCATCGAATCCTTTCACTGGCCCTCTGAAACTGGCCTTATTCTTATCCCCTTCACAGGAGTGACACTGAGGCTCGGGAGGGGTCACCGAGCTAGCAAGGATTCACAGCAGGTCTGCCCACCTCCCAGGCTGGCTCTTTCCTCAACACCCCACTGAGAGCCACTGTATCTCAAAACATGCTTAGGGGTTTAAAAAGCACTCCCACGACGGTCAGGTCACTGAAGCTCACGGAAGCCCTCTGAGGAAGGAAGGGCAGACACACCGTCTCATCTTACCAAACAGGGGGCTGACTACCCAGGACACTTGGCATGTTGTGGAGCCACCCCTCCCTGCCCTGCCACTCACGATGTGACCTCCAACAAGTCACAATGGAAATCCTCGTTACTCATCTGTAAAATGTGCTGACGTTACCTGAACTGCTCCCATCCTCAGTGTTGCGTGGGGGTAATGGCTAAGACGACAATGGGTCTGCACACAGAAAAGCGGCATCACCACCCCAATGGGGCTGTCCTGGGTGCTGACCCTGTGGCTTCAGAGCACCCACCACGGAGGCCACCTTACCCTTCATGCCACCGGAGAAACCCCTCCAGTTGGCAAAGATCATCAGGGGCAACTTCTCTCGGTTGAAATCCTTGATGACCTGGGCCGTCTTGTAGGCTGAGTCTGGGAACCACACCTGGCCCGCCTGCTGGGTTATCTGGAACACAGAGCCGGCTGGATGAGAGTCCTCCGTGCAAGGCAACCTCGGGACGTGGGGCAACCTGACTGGTGTTGGCACCAACACCAGAGCCAGGGTTCCCAGGGAGGGCCCAACGTGGTCTCTAAGGGCCCCCTGGACTGTCACACTGCAGCCCAGAGAGGTTCCTGTTGCCCCATTTATAGACTGAGGGGCGCCCAGGGAGTTGAGGCTACACTGAGTCGGGTCTTAGGAAGCGCTCTCTGGCTTCTGAGCTCCTTCCAGTACATGGCGTGGCTCAACCTAGAAACAGCAACAGGGATGGGGGCGAGAGGTGGGATGATTCCTAGGGACCTTGTGTCATCCTCTGAGGAAGGAAGAAGATGGTATGGAACAGTGCATCCTGCCGGAGAAACAGGCACCGAGTCCCCCAAGGCCCCTGAGTCTGAGCGACCCCAGGACCCACTGCTGTCGCTGAGCCAGCTGAAACAGCAGCCCCAGCTCCCTGGCCCCCTCACCTTGGCCTCAGAATCCAGGTTGGCGGGGTCCGCAGGCACCACCACCTCCACCGTCCGCGTCTCCACGGCAATCACTCCGACAGGGATTCCCCCCAGCCTGCAAGGCGGAGCACGGGTGAGCTGGGTGCTGGGCGGCACCCCCAGGCAGATTCAGTGGCAGATGAGTCCACCCAGCCCCCGATGACATTCTACAGGTGTCTGGAGTGGGCACTAACGGTCAGGATGAGGGCACACAGAAGACATGCTGCTGTCCCTCTGGCAGGGTATTTTACTGGAGGGCAGAGCAGCAGCCCCAAGCACTATGTGCCTTACAAGTTGGCAGGCTGGGAAGATCCTACTGGTGCCCTTATTGGGCCACAGCCATGATCGAGGGGGAGGGTCTGAAGCATCACTGCCCACTAGACTTTTCCGTGATGACCACGTTCTCCAGCTGCGCTGTCCAGTACAGTAGCCCCGAACTGCATATGCCTACGGAGCACGTGACATGTGGCAAGTACAACCGAGGAACTGATATGTGGTCCTCTTTCATTTTAATTCATTTAAACTTGAATTGTCACGTGTGGCCAGCAGCTACAACATTAGATAGAGCAGGTCTACACACCAAGTTGCATCTAGAAAGGACTGAGTGACGTTGAGCCTGAAGGAGCTTCTGCGCAGGTGACACCAAGACATCAGTAACTGTCACGGACGGCTACCGGCCACCCCGTGCCATGTGCATTACTGGATTCCGCTCATTTAGTCACCTAACGACCCTACGTGGCAGGTGGGGACAGGGCAGTCTTCAAATAAAGGAGAGGCTTCCACATAGAAGGAGGAGATTTCATCTCAGATTTTTTTTTGTTTTGTTTTAATTGTTTTTAAAATAAAACGCTATGGATTAGCAACTAAGTGCCAATATAAGGCTTAGTATTGAAATACTTACGTTTTGCCCAGGAGGTAAATAATAACAACAATAATGAGCCATAGCAACTGCGACCACTGACAGAGCATTTATATTTTACGTGCTTAACGTATCACTTCTAATCATTGCAACCACCCTCTGGGTGTAGAATTATCATCCCCATTTTACAGATGAGGATATGAAGGCCCAGAGAGAGTAAGTGACAAGAGTGGAGGCATGACCTCAGGTCTGACTCCAGAACCTAGACTTGTAGCAAGTACACTGCGCCAGGAATCTGAGTGGTAAATTATAAGGTGCTGCTTTGGGATCCAGATGAGGAGGGACTTTGGGGCCACTAGAGCTGCCCAAAAAGATGATGGCTACACCACTGAGGAGTGAGCTGCTCGTCTCTGAAAGCATTCAAGCAGTTAAGCCTTCCACCAGCTAGGGTCCAGCCCGTGACCCTCCTGAAGTGGAATTCAGGTTTGAGTGTCGTTAGTTTTCTGGTGAGAGCACCAGGGCTGGCTTCTGATTCCCAAAGGGGCCCGAGGCTCCCATGGCTAAACCACCCTGTCCCAGGGTAGATACTAGGGGCAAAGGTCCCAGCCCCCAGACAAATTTAGACTTTATGAAGAAGTTCATCATCCAGAAAACCATCCCCCCAAATTCCTCTTTCCAAAAATCCTGGGGCCAGGAAGAAACTGTCCCAGTGTCCAGTGAGGCCAGGTGAGTGCAGCCTGCCCCACCCTCATGGTTACCTTGCTCGTCCCGTCACCACCGTCTGGGCCCAGGGCTCCAGGATTTCCCTGAAACTGCCCTGGTCGAAGAATCCACTCTGCCAGGATCCCTTCAGAGCTGTGGGAAGAAGGCAGAAGCCCAGGCTGAGGGACCAGGTTGATGAGGGCTCCTGGGGTCCACCTGCTGAGGCAGACTGCCTCACAGTCTAAGGACAGCCCGACCTTCACCCGACAGCCCAACCTTCACCTGACAACCCGACCTTCACCCGACAGCCCGACCTGAACCTGACAGCCCGACCTTCACCCGACAGCCCAACCTGAACCTGACAGCCCGACCTGAACCTGACAGCCTGACCTTCACCCGACAGCCCAACCTAAACCTGACAGCCCGACCTGAACCTGACAGCCCGACCTGAACCTGACAGCCCGACCTGAACCCGACAGCCCAACCTGAACCTGACAGCCCGACACCTGAACCTGACAGCCCGGCCTTCACCTGACAGTCTAATTTTTTCCTGAAAAACGACACAGATCTCAACCCCCTACCAAACAAACAAAAAATCCAGGGGTGAAAAAATATACCAAGTAAGCAATTCAGTTCAATATCCAACCATATAAATTTCCATCAATGTCAAACACAAGGAGATCCCAATGACAGAGAGCTGATGGACACCTTTGGAGGGTGGGGTTTCAGGAAGGGACCCCCTGCTCCCCAAAACTCATCCCTGACCCTTGACCTGTTGGCTGCAGCTTAATAACCATTTAACTTCCCACTTAACAGGAAAGAAAATCTTCAATTTCCCAGAGAGAGACAGAATATGTGACAATGTCAGCTGTAGCCATCCCTGGAGAGGAAACGGTGCCTTAAATCCACACCACGGTGTACATGACTGCGGTTTGGACAAGAGCAGCCAGGCAGGGGTCTCAGGTTGCAGGTGTGGGAGGCTGGGCACCTAGGAACCAAGCTGCTCGCTCACTTTCAGTGTCGGCCCGAGGAATGGCCTGATGAGGTGGCGAAAACTGCCAGTAAGAAGTTGGACATTGTTTTAATCAAGATAAAGCCTGCCCCATGTTCCCAGGTGAGAAAGGCCAAGAGAAACAGAAGGAGGGGTGGGGAAGCAAGCCATGGGGCTTCTTTTTCTGGCAGAGAAAGCACACTCCCGACAGGCACCTCTCCTGCAACAAGATGAGCAGGCCGATTTCTAAAGGTGGCAGCATGTGAAATTCTAGACTCGGGATGATGGTAGCGCAGTAGCTCATCTTTCCTGTTCTGTTCTGGGTGCTCAGAATGTAATCATATACCTCCAGGGGACAAACTTGCTCCTTTGGGGGCAGGGGTGGGGGGGTGCAGGGCGGGGGCAGAGCGAGAAAGAGAGCGAGAGCAAGAGCGAAGAGAGAGACTGTGCAAGGGCATGTGTTAACACGTGAGTGTGTGCATGCATGCGTGTGCGTGTGTGTGTAAAAGGCTAGGTTGCCCGTCCTAGGTACATGCACACACAGTGAGCTCAGCTCCCCTGTGAAGGTTTAACCAAATAGAGAAAGAAAAAGAAGGCATGAGGGAGGGAGAGAGGAACAGTTTTTGCGACTCTGATGTGTCAGCCCTGGATTTTCCATCTATGTAACCACAACCTCCACTGTACTGTACCTCCATCCATCAGCTCCAGAGACTGGAGGCTGTTTCCATCCCTTCTTGGTCAATTAGCTCAGGAAGAGCATAGGGTGAAATCTCAGTCCCTCTGCTCCCTCTGCATTTGACCTCAGTTACCCCCCCGGGGTGATCTGGCCAAACAGCAATGCTTCTACCTCAGTGCTCCTTCACCCCAGGCCCAGAAAAAGACACGCGAGACCTAGGTCTCAGGCAAACGCCTGAGGACTTACTTGGGTGAGGCCTTCCCGCAAGCATCCACCGGGGGTCATAGGGAGCTCTCGTTGGCAGGAATTCAATTTCTCTGTCAATGGGGTCGGTGGGTGTGATAATGGGGACCACGCTGTGATTATCCTAGAAGAGAAAGCCAGATGTCCAACACAGTCTCCTGGGCTTGTCAACAACGCCCCTGATCTGCTCATCCGGCTTCTCGCCTCTGACTATGATTCTCCCTGGTTGTGCTGTGGAAATCCACCCCCAACTAGCTAATCACTATGATTCTGAGTAGCATTTGGCAAGGGCCTACCAAGTGCTGGTGTGCAAACATCATTTCTCTTAATCATCAGGATAACACCCTGGGGGAGGGGCTAATGTTATTCCCATTTCACAGATGAGGCAACTGAGGCCGCTATCTCAAGGTCTCACTGATGCTGAGGAAGAAGCCAGGAATCAAATCCAGCCTGACTACAAAGCTGGAGGATTCTCTGTACTCCAATGTTACCTCATTTTTCCCTCCCATCTCCCACACCCCTCTCCCCCTTGGCAAACAACAGCTTGCTCTCTATGAGTCTGTTTCTATTTTGTTTTGTTTTTCTAGATTCCATATATAAGTGAAATCATCCGGTACTTGTGTTTCTCTGTGTGACGTATTTCACTTAGCATAATACCCTCAGGGTCTATCCATATTGTCACAAATGGTAAGATTTCATTTTTTTTATGGCTGAGTAATATTCCATTGTATATATGTACCACATCTTCTTTATCCATTCATCTATTGATGGACACCTAGGCTGCTTCCATATCTTGGCTATTACTAGTAAGTCTGCAATGAACATAAGGGTGTATATATCTTTTCGAATTAATGTTTTTGTTTTCTTCAGATAAATACCCAGGAGTGGAATTGCTGGATCATATGGCAGTCTAATTTGTAATTCTTTGAGGAACCTCCACACTGTTTTCCATAGTGGCTGCACCAATTTGCAACCCCACCAACAGTGCACAAGGGTTCCCTTTTCTCTGCATCCTCACCAACACCTGTTGTTTGTTGATTTATTGATGATAGCCATTCTGACAAGTGTGAGGTCATATCTCACTGTGGTTTTAATTTGCATTTCTCTGATGATTAGTGATGTTGAGCATCTTTTCATGTCTGTTGGCCATCTGTATGTCCTCTTCGGAGAAATATCTGTTCAGGTCCTCTGCCCATTTTTCAATTGGATTGTTTGTTTTTTTGGTGTTACATTGTGTAAGTTCCTTACGTATTTTCGACATTAAGCCTTTAGCGGATGTATCATTTGCTACAATGTTACCTCTTTTGAGAAGAGGCAATGCCACCCCTTCCTAAATGATCAACAGACAGGAGCCTATGATAGCATTAAAGAAAAAAATCCAAGAACAGCTAGTACAGGACTGGGTGTCAGAGAGGGAAGGAAGGAGGCGTAAAAATTTACTCCCCCAGTCACATCTGCAGCACTCCCTGCCCCCCACAGCCCACACCACCCAGCAAATGAACTTGGTAACAGTCTTCCAGGCTCTAAGCTGAGCAGGAGGGGGGAACACTGCACCTTTGGCATATAGGACAGCCACTCCAGGATGGTATAAACGCCCTCGAAGTCGTCCGGCACGGTGATGTGGGAGACGCCATTGCAATGCATGATCTGCACGCCGCCCAGCTGGTTGTTGGACGTGTAAACCTCTCTGCCTAGGACCTGCGTGGACAGGACAGAGTTAGCAAGTTCTGTCCGGCTCGGGGCCCGTCTACCTGTTTGGAAGTCACTCCCTCGGTGGTCCTCAACCTTGGTTGTGCCTTAGAATCACCTGGGAGCTTTCAGAAACCTGGATGCCCAGGCTACACCCAGACCAATTACATCTGAATCTTTGGCAATTTCTTTTCTTTTCTTTTTTTTTAAATTTCCAGATAATTCCAACATGCAACCTAATTTGAGAATCAGTGACCCAGCTGATTACTTTGGTCATCTCAAAAGCAAAACTCGACCTCGTGTTTCTGATTCAGCACATCTGCGGGGGGGTGGGGGTGGGGGCCGAGAATCTGCTTTTCTAACAAGTTCCCAGGGGATGCTGATGCTGCTGGCCCAGGGCCCAGACTTTGAGGCCTCGGGGGGGATTTTGGCAGACATTAAATTATGGAGGCCTTACAGCAATGTGGAAAATGTTTTCATCAAATGAAAAAAGTAGACTACCAAATTGCCCATTCACTAGGAGTCATGTAAAGACAGAAGATGAGCGGGAAATACACCCAAATGATAGTAGGAGCACTCTTTTCGGTCTTTTTCCAATGTTCTGCAATGCGCCATGCCATTTTAATAATTTTTTTCATTTAATAACTTTTTAAAATTTAGTAATTAAAAAAGTTACAAACGTCAGTAATACAGAATTCCACCAGAAGAGCCTAATACTTTTTTTGGAGGGAGGGGAGTTCCTAAGAGTCCCAGATAATTGCAAATTGGAAATAGTTTTCATATCAGTAGGAATGAAACTGGTTTCATGTGGAGCAAAATCCCCCATCAGGGGACAACAGGAATGGTAAAATGACTCCGAGGCCTTCTCACGGTTACCTTGTTGAGAGCACCGGCTCCTGTCAAGATTATATGGGAGTTTTCCACCTGTATCACTCGCTGGCCCAGCCTCACCAAGTAGGCTCCGATCCCAAGGGCTCGGCAGGTCACCTGTGGAGACAGGATCTTTTGTGAATTCCCAAGGGCCGCGTGCCCCGCCCGCCACAGCGGAGTCGGAGGGGACCGCCCAGGAACCCACTGGACACAAATGGAAGCTACACAAATGGACAGTGTGGCCACTGGCCACCTGATTCGGGGCCAAACAGCAGAGGCAAAGCTTGTCCTTCAGGCTCGCCTGACGTTGGCTTCCTATCTAGGAAGAACCTGGTTAAACAAGAAGAGTGTTCTAGACAGAAAGCAGACGCGAAATGTTCTGGTTCTTCTTGAGCCGGGCCATTCACGAGCCATCACAGCCTCTCACACACACCAAAGGATGGCTAGGAGTGCACTTGAAACTGGTGAAATCCACGTAAGGGCTGCACCGGGTTAAGAGTATTGTGTCAACATCACTGTCATGGTTTTGATAAAGTACTTAGCTATGAAAGCCATTGTCACAGAGGAAGCTGGGTGAGGGGTACATGGGACCTCACTACACTCACTTATAACTTCCAATGAGTCTGAAACTGTTTCAAAACACACACACACACACACACACACACACACACACACACACACAGATGGCACTTGAAAAACAGCAGTTACGGGTGCTGACCACCCTCCCCACACAGTCAAAAATCCACATGTAACTTTTGACTCTCCCAAAACTTAACTGTTAATAGACTATTGTTCACCTGAAATCTATGTAACTTGACTAACAGTTGTCACCCCAACAAACTTTAATTTATAACAAATTGAAAAAAACAAATCCCACCCAGTTTCTAAAATTGAGCTGCACCTGTGACCAGGTAGCCAAAACAAAAAGGGAAACCTAATCAATTACATCATTTGCATTGTCCATGAAGAGAAAAATATACCAATCCTCAGGGGAAAAAAAGACTACTGTTGACCTGAAGCCTTAATGATAACATAAACAATTAACACATATTTTACACGTTGTATGTATCATATACTGTATTCTTACAATAAAGGAAGTAGAGAAAAGAAAAATAATGTTATTAAGATCATAAGGAAAACACATGGTAGTTATTGAAAAAAATCCACATATAAATGGACCCATGCAGTTCAAAACTGTGTTGTTCAAGGGTTGATTATATATAAAGATATATTTATTATGTACATATATATAATATATATCTTTCGGAATATATAAATGTATAAAATATGTATAAAAATATGTACCTTTTTATACATTTCAAAATAAAGATATTTTTGAAACATATAAAAATACATATGTTTTACATACATTTTTTTTATTTTGAAATACATACAAAATAAATATATATATGACATGAGGAAAATAAGCCTGAGGAAGACACTCAGCATTTTTCACCTTGGAAACTAGAGATCCAACACTTAATGTAAAAATAAGGCCTTGAATAATAGTTTACCATTATTACTACTACTATTAGTAGATTACTATAACTACTACTACTAAAAACAGTATGTTTGGAAAGGTCAAGCCGGGAGACACTCATCCAATACCACTAAAAATCAGACAAAAGTTCATCTAAGTCTTCAATACCTTTTCAATAGGAGGAGAACGGACTCTGATTCAAGCAAACCAACTATTAGAAGATACTTGGGAGGTAACCGTTAAAACTGAATCCAAGCTGGGTTCTGAGGATATTAAAGAGCCGCCCCTGCTGCTGCTGGGTGCACAATAATATTGTGGGTCTGTAAACTGGGGGAGGGGAAGTCGCTATCTAGTAAAGATCCACACTGTGGTATTTACAGACAGAAAGACATGACAGGGGGTTTGCTTTCAAACATTGCAAATCAGGGGGCGGAGGGATTGACATAGGAATGGCTGCATGTTGATAACTATTGAAGCTGCACGGTAAACACATGGGGCTCCTTATCAAGTCTCTTTACTTTTGTGACTATTTTAAAGTTTCTATAATAAAAGTTGAGACATTCAAAAAAGTAAATAAATAAAGCAAGAGGCGACTCACCAAGCTAATGGTGACGATCTCATCATAAGCCAGAGAGGACTCCCCAGCAATCATGCCTGAACCCCGCAGGTTCTCCACGCCCAGGCCATCCTCCTTCCCAATTATATCCGTGATGACATACCTTCAAGAACCAAACACAAGTTAAAGACAGATCTGGTGCGGAAATCGGAGGCTGATGCATTTCCCAAGGCCCTGAGGCAGGAGGGGCAAGCAAGGCCGTAAAGCAGCCAGAGGTGAAATGAAAGCAGAGGTCTAGAACCCTCACGATTGGCCCTGACGTTTCTAGAGGAGCAAGTTCAGCATCAATAATTGTCATCCCTCCAACCACAGATGTCTGCCTGCTTGGAGGCTGTCTTAATGGAATGCCATGCCCACCGTGCATTCCTCTGAAAGCAATCTAGAATAGCATCTGGTCTACAGAGAGAGGGGGGTATACTTGGGAAGCCACTTAGTCCACAATCCATCAATCAAGATTCCATGGCCACATAAGTGTAAGAGTCACTGTACAGCCTAACCTGTTAGAGATTCCCAAGGTACTTTAATACATTAAAGGTTCTGAGAAGGCCTGCAATAAAGATGCTTGTTAGGGACACATCCTTTAAGCCAGGGTTTCCTAAACCTACTTGACTATGGAAATCTTTCCTCCCTCCTACATATCCCCAACTAACATTCTGGAAAACTCAGCTTGGGAAATTCTGATTTAGTCAACCTTGCTAAAAGAAAACAGCAACATTCCCTGGAAAAGAAGCCGGTAGCCTTGATGTTCTCACAGAGAAGCCCCCTGCCCTGCCCACACCTTGCCAAATCACAGCTGCATCAGTTTGGCTAGTTTGGTCATAAAAGGTGAGCCTGCAGCTCTGGGGATACCATGGGAATGCCATCTAATTCTCCCTGTGTGATGTGCTATTTTTGTGAGCGGCATGGCTCACGTTGGGATGACAAGGATGGGTTCCTCCTAGAGAAAGCCCCAGGTATGTAAGTCATCAGTGCCCGGAAGCTCAGGGGTCCCAGTGTACAGACACCACCACCCATTTGAAAACACCACCATAAGCCAGGATGCAAAGAGACAGATTCCTCAGTAGTAGCTGGAATTAATCACAGACAACATGAGGGGTGCCGCCGGCTAAGTCATTTACCTGGATTCTCCTTCTTCTTCGATGTGTTTACAATGGACAGAGTTCAGAGAGCTGATTCTGGTGTAGTCTTGCGGAGTCAGGTACAGGTATTTAAACCCCTTAAAAAAATATACTCCAGTGAGGCTGACTCCAGTTCCCTGAACTCAGACAGCTACTGTTTTTTTGTGTTTTTTTTAATGTCAATATTGTATAGGGGCAGATGTTAGTAACATGTTAACAATGTTTAATAACATGTTAACATGTCTGATGTTAATACCATGTCAGTAACAACTATAAACTGAAGATCCGCTCTGTGCTAAGCACTTTCCACTTATCCTTACAACACAGCCTCACTTTTTTCCTGGGAGCTCAGATTCTGTTCCTCAATTACCTCTGCACCAGTGCTCCCCTAAGGAGCCTTTTCAAGCTTTTTTCCTTATTGCAAGCACCCCCCCTCCCCCATTTTATGATATATTGTTTACGTACTATGTGTGTGTGTATGTGTGTGTTTGTGTGTGTCACATGAAAAGAATAATTCTGTCCCCTTTGGGGAAGGCGGTATCATCCCCTGAAAAATACATGCTCTGGTTTTAAATAACGACTCTCTCCCCTGCATCTTCACATCACAAAATGTGTGCTTAGCTCTCATTCATTTTGCCTTTTATTGTAGCTGGTGTCTTTACATCTCCTGGACGTCTTTTAAGACCTCTCCGAGACCAGGGACGATGTAGTTTCCACTTTAGCATTCTCAGTGTTGACTGCATTCAGAAGATGCTCAGTGTATATTACGTCACTGTTTATAAACGTTTTTCATTACTGTCACCCTAAGGAGCCTTTAAACACAGTTTTTCCTAATCGCCATCCCCTCCCATGAAATTTTAATACCAACATACTGTATGCCTGTTTATGTACGGTACGGATATCTGTGCTTTATATATAAAGAGAGTAACAAGATGTTTCCGCCCCTCTCATGGGCGCTATCACCCCCACTGAAAATATGTTAGCTGAGCAGAATCACGCCGCCCCACTTGCTTCATGACGTACTTTGTGGGGATCTTCTGGGTCCACCCAAGCCACCTGGAACATGTGTTTGATTTCCTCTGCAAGGCCAATACGGGCCCCGCTGTTGGCTGCAAGGTAGATTTTGGGGATGCCCTCTGCCCGGGCCATCTCAGATGCCCGCAGGTACAGCAGGTCTTCTCCCAGGCCAAAGGAGCCGATGCTAAAGGTGATGTCGTTGCTGATGACGATCACATCTCGCCCTTCCGGATACTCTCGGGTCTTAAACCTCATTTTGAAGGCCACCATGCCCACCTGGCGACAAGACAAATGCACCAGGAAAACGGGTTTGTGTCTGCAGGGGGAAATATTTTGAAAGGGTGACTCCAGCCAGGGACGGGGCTCTGCTGAGTTCTTACCTCATTTCCTCCAGGAAGTCGGTTCATCTCTACCAGTTGGCCCTGAGGGTCCAGCACCAGTTCAGTGTAAGTCAGGATGTCTTTGGGGTACTTGTCTGGGGAGCCCCACAGTTTAAAGAGAGCCTGCGGGGGAAAGGGGAAGAAAGAGAAAAACCTGAAGTCCTCAGTAAGGAGGCATGTTTTCTAGTTCTTTCTCTTTTAATTATGAACTATTTAAAGCACACAAAAAACATGCAGAATAATAAATATCTGAGCACTCATCTCATGGTTTTGTCATAATTTTTCCTTAGTTAAGATTTTTTTTTAAAGAAGTAAGAAAAATGATTGGATGCATTTTTATACACTAATAATGAATTATCAGATGATAAATTAAGGAGAAAATCCCACTGGGGTGGCCCATTAGCTCAGTTAGTTAGAGCGTGGTGCTCATAACACCAAGGTAGCCGGTTCGATCCCCGCATGGGCCACTGTGAGCTGAGCCCTCCTTACAAAAGAAAAAAAGCATACAATCCCATTTACAATTGCATCAAAAAAATACCTACAAATAAATTTAACCAAGGAGGTAAAAGACTTGTACTCAGAAAATTATAAGACATTGGAGAAAGAAATTAAAGAAGATACAAATAAATGGACGCATATACAATGCTCATGAAGAACTAACATCATTAAAATGTTCATACTACCCAAAGCAATCTATAGATTCAATGCAGTCCCTATCAAAATACCAATGATATTTTTCATAGAACTAGAACAAATAATCTTAAAATTTATGTGGAACCACAAAAGACCCTGAATGACCACAGCAATTTTGAGAAAAAATAACAAAATTGGAGATACTGTATCACGCTCCCTGATATCTTACTACAAGGCCACAGTAATCAAAACAGCATGGTACTGGCATAAAAACAGACACAAAGATCGACGGAACAGAATAGAGAGCCCAGAATTAAATACACTCCTATATGGTCATTTAATCTATACCAAAGGAGGCAAGAACCATTTATTGAATAAATGGTGCTGGGAAAACTGGCATGTAAAAAAAAATAAAACTGGACCACCTTCTTACGCCATATGCAAGAATAAACTCAAAACGGATTAAAGACTTAAATGTAAGACCTGAAACCATAAAACTCCTAAAAGAAATATAGACAGTAAACTCTCTGATATTGCTCTTAGAGATATTTTTCTGTTCTCTCTCCTCAAGCAAGGGAAACAAAAAACATATAAACAAATGGGACCACATCAAACTAAAAAGATTTTGCACAGCAAAGGAAACCATCAACAAAACAAAAAGACAGCATACTGAATGGGAAAAGATATTCGCTAGTGATACATTTGATAAGGGGTTAATATCCTAAATTTATTTAAAAAACTTATACAAAAAAACCAAACAATTCAATTAAAAAATGGGCAGAGGGCCTGAATAGACATTTCCCCAAAGAGGACATACAGATGGGCCCATAGACATATAAAAAGATGCTCCATTGTCACTAATCATCAGATAAATACAAATTAAAGCCACAATGAGGCATCACCTCACACCTGTCAGAATGACCATCATCAATAAATCAACAAACAATTGTTGGTGAGGATGTGGAGAAAAGGGAACCTTTGCACACTGTTGGTGGGACAGCAAACTGGTGCAGCCAGTATGGAAAACAGTATGGGGGTTCCTCAAAAAATTAAAAACAGAACTATCTGATGATCCAGCAATTCCACTTCTGGGTATTTATCTGAATAAAAACAAAAACACTAACTCAAAATGATATATGTATCCCTATGTTCACTGCAGCATTACTCACAATAGCTAAGATACAGAAGCAACCCAAGTGCCCATCAATAATAAATGACTGGATAAAGAAGTGGTACATATATACAATGGAATATTACTCAGCCATAAAAAATAATGAAACCTTACCATTTGCAACAACATGGATGGACCGGGAGGGTATTACGCTAAGTGAAATAAGTCAGACTGAGAAAGACAAATACCACATGATCTCACTTATATTATTAATGAGGTGAGCACCTTTAAATGTTTATTGAGTTTCTTTTTTGCCAATTTCCTGTTTATAATTTCTGCTCATATTTTTTATAATTTTGCTTGTTTTCTTCTGATCGATTTATAAGCGTTCTGTAGATAATATAGTTCTAATCCCTTGCTGGTAATAGGCACTGAAACATATTCTCCCAACCTGGGGCTTGTCTTTTCTCTATGCTTTTAACTGACTCCAAGTGGCTTTAAACCCTCTTGAAATTTTTTGTTTTTGTATACTAAATGATGTAGAAATCAAAATTTACTTTTTTCAGTTAGATGCGACATTTCCTTGTACCTTTTAGTTAAGTTTATTCTCTTGACCCACAATCCCACCTCTGTATTCTGTCAAGGTTCTATTCACGAGTGGGTCTGCTTCTAGGCTCTAGCCTGTTCCATTGGTCTATTTGTCTAGCTCCATTACAATCATAGAACATTGTAGTAAGTACTGCTGCTTTAAAATAAGTAGTAACATCTGCTAAGATGAGTCCTCTTGACGTTTTTCTTTTTCAAAATTGTTTTTGCTATTCATGGGCTTTTGCTTTTCCATATGAAATTTTAGTTTTCACCAAAAAACTCTGGAATTTTATTGAATGTATTCATTTGGGCTGAACTAATAGTTTTACAATATTGAATCTTCCCATTATTCCTTCATGACAATCTCCCCATTTATTTGGTTGAAAGTATTTCAATAAAGTTCTAAAATTTCTTCCATAAAGGTCTTGTATGCTTTTTATTTTATTTATTCCTAGGTAATCTTATAGTTGAACTTAATATTGTTTCAGTGTCCTTTTTTTTTTCCTAATTTCATTTTACAATTACTGCTGGTCTACGAGAATGCAATTAAGTTTTGTATATTGATCTTGTATCTAGCAATCTTCCTGTGTTGTCTAACTATATAGATTCTCCTGGATTTCTTATATAGATATTTATATTATCTACAAAAAACACCATTCTGCTTTTTTCTTTCTAGTCTTTATACCTTTTGTTTCTTTTCCTAATCTTATTGCATTGGCCAGGAACTCCGATAAAAAATGTTGAATACAATTGGGGATAAAAGCTAATTCTGTTTCGTACCTGTCTTTAAAGAGAATACTTTCAACATTTTACCATTAGGTTTTATTAATTTTAGGTTGATATCTTTTATCAAGATAAATTCCCTTCTATTCCTAGTTTATTAAAAACTTTTATTATGAACAGATGCTGTCTTGTCAAATACTTTTTAAAAAGATTTTATTGGGGAAGGGGAACAGGACTTTTATTAGGGAACAGTGTGTACTTCCAGGACTTTCCCCAGTCAAGTTGTTGTCCTTTCAATCTTAGTTGTGAAGGGCGCAGCTCAGTTCCAGATCCAGTTGCCGTTGTTGCAGGGGGCACAGCCCACCATCCCTTGCGGGAGTCGAACTGGCAACCTTGTGGTTGAGAGCCTGTGCTCCAACCAAATGAGCCATCTGGCCACCTGGAAGCTGAGCGGCAGCTCATTGACTTCATTCTAGTTGCGAGGGCGCAGCTCGCTGGTCCATGTGGGAATCGAACCAGCAGCCCTGTTGCCCAGAGCTTGCGCTCTAACCAACGGAGCTACCCGTCCGCCCCGACTATTTTTATACCTACTGAAAAATTTAAGTTTTTTCTTAATCTATTACTATGGTAAATTATATGAATAGTCTTCCTAATATCAAATCATATAAGCAGTCATAAGATAAATCTTTTTTAAAAACCCATTCCTGGATTTTATTTCTAATATTTTATTTATGATTTTTGTGTCATTCATAACTGAGATAACAAATTTCCCTTCTCCTAATGTTCTTATCTGGGATTAATATTAAGGTAATAATAAACTCATATAATGAATTAAGAAGCATTCTTTTTTTTTTTTCCTACTCTCTAAACAACTTGTATACAAAGGGGGGGTTATCTAGTCTTTGAAGATTTGATAGAAATTGTTGTAAAACCATCTGGGCCCAATTTTAGTGAATAGATTTTTTAAACTATTAATTCAATTTCTTTAATGTTTATGACCTAGTTAGATTTTCTATTTCTTCTTCAGTCAGTTTTGATAAAGATATATTTTTCTTGGAAATTTTCATTTCATCTAAGTTTTCAAATTTATGGGTTGTCTGAAGTCTTGTTTCCTTATCTAAAAGAAAGGGGATGGATTTGCTTCTGATTTGTCCGTTTCTTATCCTATGGCCCTTGAGCTCAGAGGTAACAGGAATATAGACAATGATATTTTTAATCTTGAAAGTTTCCATTGAAGCAGCTACTGAATACTTCATATATCTTCCTCAAAACAATCCTGTGAGGAAGGTACTACCATTATACTCATTTTACAAAGGAGAAACCTGAAGCCCAGAGAGGTAAAGGAACCTGCCCAGAGACACACAGGAGGCAAAGGACAGATGCAGGGTTCAAGCTCAGACCTGAGTGATTTTCAGTATCATCTGTTGCGACTATCCTATGTCCCCTCTGCCTGACGTGAACTGATGCTTTCCTGCCCACAGTGTGTGGTCCATGACTTCAGTGTCATGAACGTCACTCACAAAGCAATGTAGAGGATGTAACAGACACCTACGTCCCTAATGCCAGTGTGTTCAGTCTCCTTGAAAGGCTCTACTATGTAAGAAAAATAGCCAGAGGCATAGAAAAAAAAAGTAGTTGAAGGGAACTAAAATATTATTACAGTCGTCAATGGTGGATGGATTACATACGGGTGAAATTTTACTGATTCCTATTTTTCTGTATTTCCCAATGTATACTTTTTAATTGGAAAAACATGACAAAATGTTATTTTTTTTTAAAGTAGACCAACAATTCCTCAAAGGCAGTGATTCCATCCTCTTCCTCATGGTCTATTTACCCTTTGAATGGTGCCTGGCAAGTAGCGGGTACTTAATAAATCAGCTTTGACAAGATCAGAAGGAAACACATCAGAATGTTAAGCAATCTGTCTTTAGGACGTGAAACTATGAGTTACTCTTGTATTCTTTCCACTCTCCTTTATTTTCTGAAGTTTCTACGTTATATTCCTTTTATCACTGGGATGAAACTGGATTTATTTTAGAAAAAAATGAGAAGCCATTGCCAATATTACAGTTGACTCTTGAATAACACAGGTTTGAACTATGTGGGCCCACTTACACACGGATTTTTTTCAGTCAATACTGTAAAGGTATTTTCCACATGATTTCAGCAACATTTTCTTTTCTCTAGCTGACTTGATTGTAAGAACACAGTATAGAATGCATATAACATACAACATATGTGCTCATCGACTACGTTATCAGTAAGGCTTCCGGTCAATGGTAGGCTATGAGTAATTAAGTTTTGGGGGAGTCAAAAGTTATATGCAGAGTTTCCACTGCATAGGGGGTTAGGTCCCCACACAAGGCTCAACTGTAATTGCTTTTTCTTCATGAAGACCTTTTTCTTTAGAGTGGGGTCATCAGAGGAGTAACTGAGGATGGGGGGGTGGGGTGGGATAGGATAGGGTGGGGGTGGTTTGGCGGAGTCCCTAAGGTGACGCGGGGCGTTGCTGCATCTCAGCTGCAGGACTTACCTGCCTGAACATTTCTGGGAAGTCGTACACGTAGGTGGTTCCCAAGGACTGGGCCTGGAATCTCTTGGCCTGAAGCAGGTCCTTGGTGACGTAGGGAGTGTTGATCAGCATCCCATGCTGGGGCCCTTGCTTGTTGCCAAAGGAGTGAAACATGATCTGGACCAAAAAGAAAGAAAAAACAAGAGCGTGAGGGAGGCAAGTCTCAGGGAACCACGCTCCCGCCAAACTTATGTAGGCCGGTTCTCAGTGAAAACACAGTGGACGGAAAGCGCAGCACGTCACGTCACAGAACAAAGTGAGTGCAGGGAGAGCGGATCTTCTCTTGTCTGCCACTGTGGGCAACCAGAACAAAGAGGGGCAGTAAGTGAGGAAACAGCCCCCAAATGTAACTCTCATAGTACTGCACACACACAGTGCATAAAACCCGGTGGAACCCAAATAAAGTCTGCATTTGAGTTCATAGTACTGTACAGTATAAATGTCCTATTTTGACAGGATCCTACATTATGTAAGATGTTATCACTGGGAGTTGGGTGAAGGGTACATGGGAACTCACCGTACTGTTTTTTCCTTTTTACTAATTTTGCAACTTCTTGATAGTAATTATTTCAAAATAAAGTTTTATATATATATATATATGTATATATGTGTGTGTGTGTGTGTGTGTATATATGTGTGTGTGTATATACATATGTATATATAAACGGCAGCCAGTATGATATTTGATTCACTTTACAAAGTCTGTTCTAAAAAAAAGGGTTGGGAAAAATACCCATTTCACTAAGTGAACCACCTGGGCGCTGCATTATAATCAACCATGGTGCCCCACATCTTATCCTGAATATGGTCCTAGAATAGAGTAAACTTTGAAATCATTTTCCTTCTAGGGAAACGAACACCTGGGATTCGGACACTAACACGTCTCTCAGACAGCTCAGAGGGGCGCCCCACTCCGGCACGCAGGGCAAGACGCCCACCGAATGTCACTCGAATGTGTTTTGCTCGGCCGAGAGGCCTGCCTCTGCTTTGGCCTGGACCTCCGTGACCTGGCCCAGCCTTACGTTTCCGGATCTGGGGTCGGTGACTTCTTTGTAGAGGCTGATGTCCAGGTAGTAGCCCGACTCGTTGGTGATGAACAGACGGATGGGCAGGACACCGCTGGTGGTGGTCTGCCGGATGTTGATCTTGACCTCCGCCTGCAGCACGCGCAGTTTCCACAGCCGGCTGCCGTAGCGCATCACCATGGAACGCACCGACTCCTCGATCTGCCCCCAAACCACAGAAAGGCCAATG
The DNA here is from genome assembly GCF_036562045.2 of Rhinolophus sinicus. Taxonomy (NCBI): domain Eukaryota; kingdom Metazoa; phylum Chordata; class Mammalia; order Chiroptera; family Rhinolophidae; genus Rhinolophus; species Rhinolophus sinicus. Next base: position 25,446,794 of record NC_133765.1, on the reverse strand, counting down.
TCAGAGCCCATTCTGCACACCTTGCTAGTAATAGTTCTAGCACTGGCGACAACGGAAGGATGAGACAGACTGAACGCAAAATGCCTGGGACATAGTATGTATGGATCCAACTACTATGTGAGCTAATAATAACCACCAAAGGCACCTTGCTAAGTATCTGAAAGCTCATTATCTCATTCCGTCCTCATAATCGCTCAAAGAGGCCAGCATTTTCCTCGCCCATTTAGATGAGGAAACTGAGGCTAGAACTGACAGCTAGTTCTCTGACATTACACTGCCTTTATCTCCATGCATCTCAAGCCTATGCATCTTCTCTTCCGGGAACGACGTGCACTGGTGGAGCTGGGTCACCAGCATGGGTCCTTTGCACCCCACAGATGCCAACCTGATGGACCAGGACTCGTTCCATCCCAGAATCACCACCATAAACCCTGCCTGCTCATGAAGAACCAGCTGACGGAGCCCCCAACAGAGCCTAGAACCAGGAAGAGGACAAACTTTTGTTTTGCAAGACATTTGGGACATTCATGCTGTCCTACAAGTGAAGGACAGCCATGAAGGGTGAAGCTCGGAATAGGGATAGGCCTCAGGGTGGTGGCTAAAATATGGCTCTAGAATTAAACAACGGAATGTTTGTTTTCCACCTGCAGCCACCAAGGTTCAAATGTGCACATACACATCCTGGCACTCGGGTCTCGAGTGCCAGGAGACAATGCCCAAAGCGGCACAGCACAAAGAGCCATGGGTCCCAGTGAAGTTGAACTCAGAGATCAGGGAGGGCCCCCCCAAAGGTGAGACCTTGTAGGGGTCCATGATGACCGTGGGCACGAAGTTGAGGAAGATGTGGTTGCAGTCGGTGCGCACGCTGGTGTTGTTGAACGCCACCTCCAGCTCGTCCATGGCCTCCAGGAGCAGCCGCTCACCCTCATTCTGTAGGTACTCGAAGGAGGCTTCCTGCCAAAGGTGAGAGGGGCAGCCGCTAAGTCAAGGGGCGCAGGGCCCGCTCCCAGCTGGCCTCAGAGAGGCGGGGGAGAGGAAAACATTCTTCTCCTTTAAAAGTGTGCCAGGTGAGAACGGCAGAGCCCTGCCTCCGAAGGGGAAGGGATGACAAAGGCCGTTGAGTGCATCCACCATCTTTTATTTTCTGTATTCTGATGCTTTGACAACCTTGCTGACCCCGGAGGGACAGCCCCTTCAAGAGCTGGCTAAATCCTAGAGATAGTAACACAACTCACCCACGAGCATGCTTTTCAAATTCAAACCAACCAATCCAGAGCTCACACCCCAACCACTTCCTTCACTGGGCTTTCACACTCCAGGCCACCTCCCCCTGCCCTAATCACCCCAGGCTCAGGTACCAGGCACCCAGAGACAGCCTCTATGTGCAGAACTGGCTGAAATTCCTCAAACTAGCCAATCCCAAGCCTGCTTACCCTGCCTCACCTGTTCCTTCCTGCAGAAACCACAATAAGGGTTCTTGCCCCAAGTTCCCCCTCCCACCCCAACTCCTGGCTGACTCTGGTGCTTCCCAGTGTGGCCCTCCATGGAATGGAGAGCTCCCTCCTTCTGGACCCTCTGAGTAACAAACAATCTTTTCAATGGCAACTGTCTCCTGATCCGTGGGCCTTATTGCACATGAATAATAGTAAAACCCATTAAAATATCTAGTTGACTGAGGCAGCAAAACACTGAGATCAGCTTAACATCCATCAACAAGAGATTAGTAGGGAAAAAAAAAATACACACAGTACATCCACGCAAGGAAATAACATGGAGTGGATTACCTTCATTAAATGGAAATAGGTCTATAAGTAACTGACCAGTAACAAAAACAAGTCCTCAAATGATTTGTCCACCTGAGCTCCATCTGTAACTATACCCACAACACTACTGTTTCCCTGAAAATAAGACCTAGCCAGACAATCAGCTCTAAGGCGTCTTTTGGAGCAAAAATTAATATAAGACCTGGTCTTATATTATAGTACAATTAAGATCAGGTCTTATGTAATATAATATAGTAAAATGATAGCAAAATAAGACCAGGTATTATATTACATTATATTATATTTTTTATATTATATTTTTTATATTATATTATATTATATTATATATTATATTATATTACATTATATAAGACTCAGTCTTATAGTACAATAAGACTGGGTCTTATATTGATTTTTGCTCCAAAAGACACATTAGAGCTGATTGTCCAGCTAGGTCTTATTTTCGGGGAAACATGGTATGTATTGAATTATTCCTAGAAAGGGTAATAATTCAATACACAACAGGGCTGACTCCTGAGTGGCAGGATTCTGGGTCCTTTTCCTTAACTTTTAAAAGTACAGCTGACCCTTGAACAACACAGGGATTAGGGGCGCTGACCTCCCAGTCAAAAATCCACGTACAGCGACATCTGGCCCTCCATGTACGCAGATCCCCAACCTCGGAGTTGACCCTTGAACAACACAGGTTTGAACTGCGCACGTCCATTGAAAAGAATCCTCATATAAGTGGACCCTCACAGTTCAGACCCATGGTGTTTCAAGGGTCAGCTGTAGTTTTCAGAATTGTTTGAAATTTTCACAACATAATCACGGGTGACTTTTCTAAATGCATGAAACAATGAGAAATGATCATATAATCAGCAAATACAAGAAACTCACTTAACAAACCAGCATCTTTCTATCCTCTCAATTCTCTTCATGCAGAGAGAACCACATGACACAAGAAATGAATCCACGTGCCACCAGCTGGGACCTGAAAATAGGCCATTTCAAGTTCGGCCTCCCCCCCCCAGACTCGAGTGTCACAAGGGCAGGGCCGTGTGTGCCCCATGCATCCTGCAATCCCCAGTGCACAACGCAGGGCCTGGCACAAAAGCAGGAACTCAACAAAGCATAGGAGTGACAAGCTCAGAGGGAGAAAGAAACATCTCGTGACAGTTTACCTTTGTAATCAGGTCCGAGTGCCTGATGATGGCGCGGATGAAGAACCTGTGGTCCGTCACTTCCGCACCTTCCTTCACCTTGGCAGCGCCCAGGTAAAGGTGCATCTTGTGGTTGGCACAGGGCACGGCGGTCAGATCGAAATTGCGCATCCGGCTGAGCTCCAGCTGGAAGGCCAGGGCGGGCTCCAGGTGACGGTAAATGCGATCTTCTGCAAACTGCAGGCCGACGAGACAGAGCAGACAGACACACACACACAGAGACACACACCGAGTCGGACAGAGGCCAAGAGCCTGCTTGGTCCACACTGCCCTGCAGCCCCTGGTGTGTGTGGTTTAGCACTAGGAATGCAGCAGTGACCCCTAATTGTGAGCAACCCCCAGGGCTCAAGAAATTTGGGATTTGGGGACAGCCCAGAGGACAGCCACGGGTGTGTAAGTCTGGCGTGCTGGCATAAAACTCTCAGCTTTCAGGGGAACCCAGCCAGGCCCCAGCACCTGCCAGCACAAACAAGCAGGTCTCAGTCTGTCACAGAGTATTTCTCAAGAAGTCACTAACTCCTGGTGTATTTGTGGAAACTGGCCCCCAAGAGGATGCAACTGACAGTGCTGGAGAATGAACTTTAGAGAAAATGAAGAAGCCAGAGAAAGGATGGGTCTTAACTAGAGAAGGCTTTGGATCAATTAAAATGCGAAGTTCTGAATTTGGCAATCTTGAATCGACGTTGGGAACAAGTCCACCTGTTCTAGAACAGGGATCAGCAAACTTCCTTCACGGGCCGGAGGACTGGTGGACCATACGGTCTATCACGACTACTCGATTCAGCTACTGGAGTGAGAAAGCCACAGCAGACCGTATGTGTGACCACACGGGTGTGGCCATGTTCCAATCAGACTTTATTTATAAAAACAGGCAGCTAGCTTACAAGCCAGTTTGCCAACCACTGTTCTAGAAGCACAAAAGAAAAAGAAGTGGGGAGGACCATCTCACTGAGTCCACCAGCAAGTACAAAAATTGTCCACGTGAAACAGGCTCGTGGAGCGAAGGCTGAGAGCGCAGGAGGAGTGAGGCTGACATAGAAACATGGGGCTCTCATTGGAAATACAACCCCAGAGGAAGGCCAGAGTCTGCACAAAAGTTGCCATGTTGTAGAATAACAGGGATACCTCAGGACTGGGATATTCTTCTTGAATATCAAAGAGGCCAGGGAAGAGAGAACAATATTGCTTTTGGTCATACCTGGTCTCTTGCTCTGAATGTGAAAAACTTGGGAAATTCTTTCTGCAAACAGAAAATCCATACAAAAGACAATTAAATTAAGCAAGCCTTGTTTAAATATTTGTACACTGGTTTTTAACGATAACCCCATCTGCTTCTAGAATGAATGCTTTGGAAAGCCATCTCTTCTCTAGCAATTGATCACTTCTGCCCCAAAGTACAGAGTAAACGTCAAATAAATGGCACTGGGTCTTGGAGAATGGAAAAAAGACTCATACGATGCACTGAGAATTGGACTGACCTCCTGGGCAATCAGGAATGTGATTCTTCGGAGTCCGTAATCCACAAGGATGTTTTTCTGCATTAAAAACCAAACACACAATGGAATTGTATTCAGGCCACAAAAAGGAATGAAGTCCTGATACAAGTTACCAGGTGGATGAACCCTGAAAACAGTATTGCTGAGTGAAAAATGCCAGTCACAAGTACCTCATTACTACACGACTCCATTTATGTGAAATGTCCAGAAAAGGCAAATCCACAGAGACAGAAAGTAGATGAGTGGTTGCCTAGGGCAACAGGAGAGGGTGGTGGGACAAATAAAAATGGGGGATGACTACTGATGGGTACAGATTTTTAGGGGGTGGTGGTGAAAATGTTCTAAAATATAATTATCATAATGATGGTTACACAACTCTATGAATACATGAAAAAGCATTGCATTGTATACTTTAAATGGAAGAATAGTGTGGTATGTGAACTATAGTCAATAAAGCTGTTACATTAAAATATATATGTATTTTTTTTAACATTTCATGAAATCTTTCATGAAACGGGCAGGGAGGAGCACTGTTACATTAACCAAAAAAAAAGAAAAAGACAGGTAAATTATTTCATGTAGCCAAAATTCAGGGACAGACAAAACTAATCTCTACTGTTAGAAGTCAGGAGAGTGGTTGGTTATCTCTGTGGGGGAGGGGTAGAGACCAGAAGGGGGCTCGAGATGGGGCCAGAAACATTCATTTCTTGATCTGAATGCTGGTTATACTTGGGAATTCACTGTGAAAATTCATCAGGCCACACACTTATGATTTGTACACTTTTCTGTATGTTCGACGTCAAAAAACAACAAGCACAAAACTTTTTAGCTGCTCCCTAAACAAAATAAATACTATTATATACAGTTTTCTGGGGAAAGAAAAAAACCCAGAAGACAAAAAAAAAAATAAGGTTATTAATTTGTCCATATGGTAAGAAAAATTATTAGGGGAAAAGAACAGTCATAGCCCATTCAGAAAGAGGTAACCAGACGTACACAACAGAAGGGAAAGAACGGGATGCAGGTTGGAAAGCGAACAGGAGAAACTGGAAAATGAAGAGGATTCTAATGTGGGAAAACCAGCCTGGTTGGGGGGAGCCTGATTTTCGGTTCTCAATTAAAGGTATGCATGAATGTATGTATGTGCGTGTGTGAGTGTGTATGTGTGTGTGTGCGTGTGAGTGTATGTGTGCGTGAATGTACACACATTTCTGCTTAACGTAAAAAAATTTAAATCGTAAAATATATAACATAAAATACATAAAATATGTAACATAAAAATTCTTTCCTTTCTCCCACTAGGTGTATATTGTTTTAGCTTTCGTCTCTTTAGTATGTTATATATACATGTATAGTATATACTTTATTTGTACAGAGATACCTCCATTTAATTTTTTCTAGCTCACGAATATCGTCCTGCGTCGCTATTTAGAGAACTGTTTCCTTCCTTTCTACACCCACGGGACACCCAGGGCACGGTCGTCCACACAGCAGGATATGCCATTGCCCACGCTTTCCACAGGTGATTCTGACACCCCTCCCATCGCCCTCGCTGGGTAAGAACCACCAAGTATCCTAAGTGTCATCTGATTGGTTAGAGGGGCAGGCAAGCTACCAATCAGTTCAAATGTCACCTTATCTACCCTGTGGGCCACCAAGCTGAAAATCCAATAAGGACATCAGCTATGCCAAACAGAAAAAGGCTGGGTGGAAATATGCCAATACTTTCACAGCAGCTGCCTCTGGATGGTGCGGTTGTGGGTTTTATTTCTAAACCTACTTTTCAGATTTGTCTGCACCTTAAACGTTTTCTACAATGAAAATCATTAGCTGCTCATTAACCAAGGAAAGGCTAAGTAAATCACTAACGATGATGTCCCTGAGCTTTCATGGCCTTATCCACAACATCATTGGTCCATCTCCTACCCAGAAAGCACCAGGCCATGTTCTCTGAGGGACACCAAGTCAGAGGAAGTAAGAAGTGTCCCTAGCACCAGGATAATACAGGAAATTCAACACAAATACAAATAAACAGACTAAAAAGCAATGAAAATTTCCAAGTATTCTTAAAGTTAAGACCAAGTCAGCAGGGTCAAGAACTAACAGCCAGTGTGCCTGGTAGATTTAATTAATTTATGAGCTAAGAATCTTAGCATCCCATTTTACAGATGGGGACACTACAGATCAGAGAGGTACAGTGACCTGCCTGAGGTCACACAGCGCCTTCCTGCTATTTCTACCACCTACACTTGCCAAGCTGCTCCACGTCTGCAGCTGAGGTCCTTGAGCATACATAACAGTTGTCTCACTGCCAGGGTGAGAACATATGCTGGAAATGGCAACCACATATGTATAAAAGCAACCTGCAGTTACTTGCAGAAACGGATGTCAATGTAAGTGACCATTTTACAATTGTGAGTTTTCTGGGTTAGCCAACAACGGGGGCGGGGGGTGGGGGGTGGGAGATGAGGGTAAGGGGGATCGAATATATGGTGATGGAAAGAGAACTGACTTTGGGTGGTGAACACACAATGGGATTTATAGATGATGTAATACAGAATTGTACACCTGAAATCTATGTAATTTTACTAACAATTGTCACCCCAATAAATTTAATTTAAAAAAAAATAAAATAAAAAAAATAAATTAAAAAAAAAAAAAATAGGATAAAATAAAGTATGAGAGAGGCATCATAGCACATATGATTGGAAAGATAATAAGGACAAGATCATAAAAGGGTTTACACGACTTGCTGCGAGGTGTAGGCTTCATAAGTCAGGAAGACCATTAAAAATAAAGTATGTTTAGTAACAGAAAAAAAAAAAAAAAAAATATTCCCCCCAAACCTAAAACTGTTTATTGACTGTGTCCTCAATGCTACAGGGTGTATACATACTGGGTCATTTCATCATTGCCAACACCCTGCGAGAGGGAAAGAAATGCCTCCCTCGTGTGATAGAGAAGGATTCACATTCGGCCGCCTCTGCCCAAGGTCACGGGCAACGTTAAGCAGAGCTAGGACAGGAAGCCAAGTCTGTGGCTCGGAGACACTCAGCATGTCTCAGGTGCATCAGACACCTCGCCAAGACAGCCCCCACCCCTCCTCCAGGGCCACAGGGCAGAGGCATAGCCCAGTGCACCTTGGACTGTATGAATGTCCGCAAAATCGGCACCAGCTCCTCGTCCTCCAGGTGGTCTGCGCACTGGATGGCCACGTTCAAGATGTGGATTGGCTCTTCTTTGAAGTTCTAGGAGGAAAAACACAAAGGTGGGCAATGGAAGGACCTGGAGCCCCGGCCTGCCCCCTCCTCAGCTTGCTCCCTGCTCAGACACTCACCTTGCCGTCTTCGTCACAGTACAAGGAAGAGCGGGCCTTGCCGAAAAGGGGGCTGTCCCTAGGCACGTTGGCAAAGCAGGAGATGACGTCATCAAAGTTCCTGGGGGTGTGGGGCAGAGAGCAGGGCTGAGGGGCTGCTCCCCCACAAGGTCGCAGGTTAGACCTGGGCCCTCCCTCTTTCCCAGCCACCACTCGGCGAGCTCATCCAACTCCGCAGAGTTCATTCGGTTCCTGACCATTTCCAAGGCATCACTGATGGGGTCTTTCCCAAAAGGAAAGAATGAGCCCCCGTTATCTGAGATTGACCACGAAAAAAGGCTGTCCGAACTCTGGGGCATCAGCTGCACCCCCACCTTTTACCAGCTGGGAGATCCGCACCCCCTCACCTCACCTCACCGAATCAACTGAGGATAAGAGGAGTAATCAAACCTCCTATGGCCGTGTGAGGACACGAAATAATCCAAGCATGATGCGTAACACACAGCAACAGGTTGAAAAAGGGCAATAATCGTAACAAGACTGACAGGTGACATTTACTGGGCATGTTATTTACACATCAATTATACTTTAAATATAATGCTTAACACGCCCTATCTTGTTTAATTTTCCTAGTGATCTTTGAAGTAGATCCTTCTCTCATTCCCATTATACAGATGAGAATACTAAGGTACAGAAGAGAGATTCAGTAATTTGCTCAGTCTCAGGAGGCACAGAGCCAGAATTCAAACGCAGGAGGGCTGACGCGAAAGCCCACACTCCTGGCGACGATGTTATTTTGTTATTATTAACTCACTGTGCCATGTGGCTGGGCCACCCCAACCTAGTGTGTCACATGAACAAGTGGGAGTCAGGGGAAGCTCACTTGGCCCTTCTGCTCAGAGTATCTGGGAGACCGGGCCACACTGGGTACCTGGTGAACTCTTCGAATCTCCGGAAGGCGACCATGGCCCCCATCCGCTGGCACAGGGGCGAGAAGCCGCTGTCCATGAACAGTTCAGTGCTGTGCCTCAGCAGGTCGGGGTTGGTGACACTGATGGGCATAGCCATCCTGCAGGGGGACAGGAAGTAGGGGATGAGGCCGCTGCTCCAAGATCTGGCCCCAAGAGCTGCTCCTGCCATGGCAACTTCGGTGAGCCAGACTAGCATTAGAGCCCACCCAAAAGGGGGGCTAAAAATTGGGGGTAGAGGGGATTGAGGACGGGGCCAGGGGCTGAGGACTAAGAGTTGAGTCTCTAACCAGCTGCCGGACAGCATTTCACACACGCGGTCACAACTTGTTGCTGGGGGAATGAAACGCATCCTGTACCGGGAGAGGACTCTTGGAAGCTTGTGCCTGGTTTCCTCTGGAAACCTCAAACCCCTTTTGTCTTCGCTGACTGTATTTTGCGTCCCTTTGCTGTATTAAGAAATAGTGGTGAGCATGGTGACCTACTGAGTCCTGTAAAATCTTCCTCGTGAATCGTCAAACCTGGGTGTGCTCTTGGAAATCGCTGACCCAGGTGAGGCAGGGCCTGTGTGTGCCTCCTTTAATACCCCTGAAATCACCATCCAGGCCCACTGCTCCGGACAGCTCATGCAGAGGCAACAAACTGGCCTGGCAGCCTGGGCTGAATTCAGTCCAAAGACTGACTTTGGTCTCTGCAGCATTTTTATTATAGTCCTATACATTAATCCCTGCCCATAAATCCCTTGCAAAGTTGAGGGACTTCAGATTTTTTTTTTTAAGTCTAGCTGTCCTGCTTCTCTGGGGAAAAAAAACATGGCAAGTTTTGGCCTCACAGGCTTGTTTTCCTGCAGGGCAACAACCAGTGGGCTAGAACGACAGCCCCTGAGCCAGGGCCGAGCTCAGCTTCCACCTCGCGGATGTGCTCACAGCCCCCGTTGGGCCTGGACCTACGTCCTGGCTGCAGCCCACAAGAATCCCTGCTGTCCTCTCATCTGTCCTCCCCACAGTCCCCTGACCCAATGCATAACGGGCCTGGCTCTACAGACACAGGGGTGGAGGGCCCGGTCAGGTGCTGCTGGGAAGTGAGACATCACTGCTCTGGTCTTTCCCAGAGGCCATGAGGAGTGGGGTCGTGGGTCAGCTACAAGCGGGGTCTCCTCTGAGGCCACAGGCCCCGAATAAGCTTCAGGCACTCCCAGCTGATAGCGGCAGTGAGGACCTGAGGCAAATCAGGGAATCCCTCCAGGCCGTCAGTGTCTCTCTGGGTGAAAACAGGATGCTGTGCCCGTGCTAAGCGTCCCAACCAATAACCCGCACAAGCATAGGTGCTTTCCTAACCCATTTGAACTGCTGAGACAATGAAATGGAAAAAGAAACGAATTCCTCCTCGGGGGCAGATAATTTCAAAAGTTCTCACACCACACCTCCCACAGTCCCCAAAATGATTCCAGGTCACATGCAGTCTGTCTCCCTTTCTCTCCACTGGCCAAAATGTCACAATTTTTTTTTTTTTTTGAAATAAGGGTAAAAATAAATGATAAATATGAAAGATGATGGAATGTTCTAGAACTGCACTGTCCAATATGGCAGCCACAGCCCTATGTGGCTACTGAGCACTTTAAAGGTGGCTGGTATGATTGAGGAACTGAATTTCTAATTTCCATTCATTTTAATTTAAATAGCCTACAGGTGGGTGGTGGCTACCATAGTGGATGGTGCAGGTATATGAAGTAGGTTTGGATTATTTCCATTTTGCGCAGGACAGAACAGATGTGGCAAGTTCCCACAGTGGGGAAGTGGTGTCCCTGACGTCTCCCAAGCATTGTCCCCAGACATACTTGCTGGATTCCTCCAAAAATAGGACAGTGGTCAGGGAGAAAAGAAACACAAGCCACCCCCAGGTATGAACCACTCCATACCGGTTTGGGTGGGAGGAGGGCAGCATGAAACAGAACTCCACCACGCAGGTGCCGTCCGGGAGCTGCCGGTGCTGCAGGCTGTTTAACTCATAGGCGATGTAGCCCCTCCGCACATAAACCTAATGGAACAGAAACACAGGGGCCATTCCCTCAGGAGGGCACTGCAGAACACCCCTGAAACCTGAGAAAACTCAGGCTGGAGAAATGATCTCTCAATTATCTCTAAGCAGTTATCAAGAGCAAATTAGTTCACATTTCAGAATGTTTCTTTCTCTACAAAGGGCTACATAGCAAATATTTTATGCTTTGCGGGATATGTCATCTCTATTGCAACTACTCAGTTCTGCTGTGGTAGCCCAGATGCAGCCACAGACAACATGTAAATGAATGAGCATGGCTGTTCCAATAAAACTTTATTTACAAAAACAGGCAGGGGGCCGGATGTGGACGATGGGCTGTAGTTTGCCAACTCCTGCTCTAGAGTAGCACTCGCTGTCTGATGGAACACGAATGGAACAGGAGCCACCTATGTAACTTTAATTTAAAATTTTCTAGTGGCCACTTAAAAAAGGCAACAAGGGAAAAATAATTTTAATAATAATTTTGTTTCATTTCCAATACCTAAAATATTATCATTTCAACATGTAATCAAATATAAAAAATTACTGAGGTATTTTAAATTTTCCATAATACTAAGACTTTGGAATCCAGTGTGTATTTTACACTGAGAGCACAGCTCAATTCCAACTAGCCGTATTTCAAATGCTCACAAGCTGTGTGTGGCCAGTGGCTGCCGTTGTCGGACGACACGGTTCTAGAGTTTAAGCACTGGGAGGTTTTTAACTGGATAGGGAATATGAGGATTGTGCAGAGTTAACATAGCAGGCCTCACTGCTGTTCTTTGCAAGACGGGCTTGCAAAGCTGGTCTTTGGCTAGCATCTGGGAACTTGGATCTTGGAAAAGTTTCCACAATGTCCTGATAAGAACGGTTCATGGAGCCTAAACCGTGCAAATGATATGATGTATGTTCATCGCGTACTTTCTTTCCGGGAGTTTACAATCTTGGTACATGCTAGACAGAGGATGCCTATATGACCAGCCCCCAAGTAGAAACTCTAGGTGCTGAGTCTCTAATGAGCTTCATTTCACACGTGTTGTCACAACTCGTTGCTCAAAGAATTGTGTCTAGAGGCATCTTGCGCCTTGTTTCCTCTGGACTTCACCCCATGTGCCTTTTTCCTCTGCTGATTGTGCTTTGTGTCCTTTCACTGTAATAAGTCACAGCCATGAGCAAAGCTATATGCTGTGCCCTGTGGATCTTCCTAGAGAATCATTAAATGGGGGTAGTCTTGGAAATGCCAGACACAGTCAGAGCAGGGATAAAACTCTGCAAGAGGCCAAGTGCAAATGTTACTATGTTCACAATGCTCATCTTGAGTCATGGAGAAAAGCTTGGATTACATTCCATAAATCCGCTGAACAAAGTGATGGGATGTGTAAAGAAAGCACTCTAGAAAATTCTCTCATGGAAATAAATGGGATTTAGCATTTCAAAGAGTGAAGAAGGTAAACTGCTGCTTTCCACCTGACATAGGGCCCGCCATCCAAATAGGACAGGTGTTCGGGTGACGGGCGGCAACCAATATCCACTTCAGGTGCTTACTCGTTTACCTTCAAATCATCCTGTGAGGTGGATATTATTACCCCCACCTAAAGCTTGAGAATCTAAAAGTCCAGAGAAGGAAAGCAACTTGCCAGAGGTCATGCAGCTCCAACCTCTCCATACGCCATTCGCACTGATTAGAATCTCTCTGCTTCTCCCTCCCACCAACTCCTATTCGCTCTTCAGATACCTGCTTTCATGTGACTGCCTCATCAAGCCTGAGTTAAACCCCCTAGTAAGATTAAACCCTGCTGTCCGATTCTCACCATGACTCTATTTTCCCATTGCAGCCCCATCCCATGCGTAATTACAGGAATATTTAATGTGTATCTCTCCCCAACTAGAGAGAGGCTCCACTAGGGCAAAAACTATGGTTGTCCCCTGTTGTATCCCCAGCACCTGGCACATAGGTTTCAATAAATATGTTGAAAATTGGCGAGAGAAAAAATAAGTACTCAAGATCTGTACTGGATCTCACTGCTGGAAACAAAGCAGGACAGGAGAAGCATTTTTTGAGTTGAAAGCAGGGAGGTGGCAAACATTGCCGTCCCAGGAGACTCTGTAGCTGTTATATGCTCACAAGCCCAAAATGGTCTCCATGGAGACCTAATTAGCCTGCCAGAGTCAGGATGGGGGACAAACAGGGTGTAAAAGATGGCAGAAGAGGGAGTGGGGGTCCTGGAGACCAAGACTCTAAGAGCACAGGGTGAAGAAATGAGGAAAAACTACCAGGGGAAAAGAATCAGGTTGAAAACGTAAGTCATCATCTCCTATTTCTTTGAAAGGATTCTGAAGGAGCAGATTAAACACTGTGATGCCCTGAAACTAACGAAACACCTCTGAGGCCCTGAATCAAGGAAGACCGGAGCTGGAGCAAGACCACCTGGCTCTATCTAATCTGGGTTTTGCTGCTGGTCACGCCCTCCTCTGCCCCGTCACACTGGGAGCACCTAGGCTCCTTCTTGCTCTTTCAGTTCCAAGTGGAAAAGTCTTTCAAAGGTCACTGACGTAGGTGAGTTGGAAAGTTTGGACGAGCTAGCAGGGGTGACCAACAAGATCTAGTGGGAATCCTGGTTCTGCCACTTCCTGGCTGTGTGACCTTGAGCAAGTTGCTTCACCTCTCTGAGCCTCAGTTCCCTTCTCTGTAAAATAGGGCTAGTAACGGTACCCGCCTTCTGGGGAGAATGATAAGATCATGTTTGCAAGGCATATGGCCTCAGGTCAGGTGCATGGATGCTAGAACTGGTATGCTCGATGCTTTGCTGTTACACGGGCCGCTCCCACTTACCTCCAAGGACGCCATGCAAACGACTTTGTTAGCATGATAGAAGAAAGTGGGCAGGACATCAAATATGGTCGTTTCTGAGAGTATTAATTTCTACAGGAAACAGAAAGGGGAACAAAGGAAAAGTAAATGTTAACAAGTTTTAACCAGCAGTCAGATAAGTGGGAGGGGTGGGAGCAGGGGAAGCTGGTGGTGTTATCACAAAATGCTACCAGTGCCCCAGGCTGTAAGATCTGAAAGTGGAAGCAGCTCAAGGCTGACTGCACCCGGGGCTCCCAGTTTCAGACGCAGAGGGGTTACCTGGAAGCTTGTAAATGAGCCAGAGTCAGGGGACAGGAGACCCTGGGAAGATGAAGCCATGACTCAGTTACGAGTATGTGAGGTTCTCAGCTTCCAGAAATGCTCCATCATACCTGACTTTTTAAAATCATACCCCCTGGGCGAGCCCTGCTACCTGAGCCTCCCCTGACAGCCCCCTTGGGCAACCCTGGCCACACTGGACTAAACCACTGGTATTTGCGACTGTGCCCTCCACCCCAGTGCCAGTGGGGCCCACTTCGCCTGAGGCCCCACTTGGCCACAGTATGTGTTCTGTGACAGGGGGATGGAGACAGTCTCACCTTGAGGTTTTCCGGGCAAAACTGGTGGCCATACGAGTCGATGGCAGACAGGAAAATGGACTCCACCTGGTTGTGCCTCAGCTCGTAGGAGGGGAGGTGGGAGGCAATCAAGACCTACGGGGGAGGGGGCGGAGGGGCTGGGGTAAATCAGCCTTACAGGGGAAAAGCCCATCTGGTTGGACATGGGACGGAAGGAAAGGGGATGTGCACAGCGGGGGACAAGCATGGGGGGGAGAGTAGTACCCCACGACCCCCACTCCGACCCTACCTGTCTGGCTCTGAGGGCCACTTTGCAGTGCTCGCTTTTGCTCAGCTGAGTGAGGTCGTTGAGGATGGAGGTGAGCTCCTCTGACAGGGAAGGATCTGGGCCACAGAGCTCATCCTTTGGGGACAAAACAGAATCCAAGTGGCTTTTGTCCACTTGAAAGAAATATGCCAGCACTCACCCTCAACTGGGGATGCAGCTGCCCTGGCAAACCAGACAGCTGCCTGGTCCTCTGAAGATGCCTGGTATAGTCTGATGTACATACCCTTACCCCTTTCCACCATGTACCCCATATTCATTCATTCATTCATTCATTCATTCATCACTCACTCACTCACTCATTCATTCATTCATTCGATCACCCATTCATCCACCCTAAAACAAGCCCTACACATCTGGTAAGAAGAAAAATACATCTAAGTCTCTGGCTGCATCACTATTAATGGTCAGCAATTATGAGGTACTTAGTATGTGCCAGGCAAGCAGCTAGACCCTTCACATTCATATCTCTAAATTCTCCCAACCCTCTAAGGCAGGGTGTCCAAACTGCGGCCTGCGGGCCAACTGCGGCCCACAACCCATTGTTAATTGGCCCACAGCAAATTCCAAAAATATATTTAGTTTACTTAAATAAATCAGGTGAGGTGATATATACTTCACCTCGAGTGAGTGGCCCGGCTGTTTGTGTATTTTACCGCATATGACCCTTGGTAAAAAACGTTGAAAAAAGTTTGGACACCAATGCTCTAAGGAATTGCTGTTATGATCCCCATTTTACAGAGAAATATACTGAAGCTCAGAGAGGCAATATGCCTTATCCCAAATATGTCAGGAGTGCTCGGCACATAGTAGGTGCTTTGTGAATGTCAGTCATGCTCTCCCCCAGGGTCTGACAAATCCCACCCACTGCCTGGTTTTGCAAAGAAAGTTGATCAGAACACAGCCAAGCCCATTTGTTTCCATTGTACAAAGACAGTTTTGAGAGATACAGACAGAAACCACATGATCAGCAAAACCTAAAATATTTCCTCTCTCTGGTGCTTTCCAGAAGTCTGCAGCCCCTTGTGCTACCCCCACTCTGAGTACAGGGCGCCCTTTCCTGCTTACGATCAACATGATCACCAGCTGGTTCTTCTTAGCCACCTGCGCGTGCGAGAAGATGCAATCCAGCACCTGGGACATATCGGGCTTCAGCTGTTCCCTGAGGTTTATCACACACTTGTCGTAGTGGGCTACAGGGAGACAAAAGGCCGCAAGGGGGTAAGGCGCAGGGCCCCTCCCGCCTTTGGGCTGACCACCAGTGCCAGCGGCGACTCTTGCCTTGTTGGAAATGGTGCTCGACATGTAAATATTTTCGCAGGAGATCCAACACGACTGCCTTCATGTAGCCACGGGTCCCGCTGCGGTATCTGGGGAGGAAAGAAAGTCTGCTTTAATGATCGACTCCGCTTCCTGGTGCAAAGGAATATCCACAGCCAGGGCTTGTGGGGTTTCCAAAATGAGAAAACTAATAAAGCATCTGGTGGCTGCACTCCCTCAGCCTTAGGCCTGGGAGGGATTTGTGAGTCAGTTCATTGGTGCTAACTCTGCAGGCCAAAGAGAGCAGTGACTTGCCCAAGGTCATACATCGAATCAGAGGTCAAGTCTGAACCTTTGGATGGCACCTGCCCCATTCCCAGAGAGAAGGAAAAACACTTACAGAGTTGGGATGCTGAACGGGGTCAGCCTTGCATGCATGATTGAAAACAAAAATTCTCAATTAACCATCCACTGTATAAAGACAGTTTGGAAATAACCAAAACAAAACTGAAAGACACCAAAAACAGACCCCGTGTAAATTTTATTTCCCTTTTAAAACCAAATTTTCACCTGGACATTCCCTAAAACATTTCCTCTTCTAAATCATTTCTGAACACAGGGAATTGAGTTTCTTAGGACATGTGACACTGAGTTTTAGAGACGCTGAAATCAGCTTACCCCTAGCATCACCAAATAGCTACAAAAGAGGGGACCTAAAACGCTCCTTTATTCAAATGCGAGGTGTTTTTTTTAAAACACACACACACACACACACACAACTTAGGACAGAGCTCTGATATTTATGTTCAACACAGAAAAATCAGCTAGAGAATTCGATTTATCATTTGTTCACTTCTTCTAGGTATTTCTCTGAAGCTAAAGGACGGGTTTAAGGTTAGCGTAGCTGTTGAAGTGTTCTGGGGAGACAGACCCACTTGGCCCTTGGCTGTGAAACTCTTTGTGGGGAAGCCACACAAAGATCTCCTTCCTCAGTTTCAATCCTGTATTGCCAGTGTGAGTCCCCATGAGCCAGGAAGTGCCCTGAAAAGCAGGGCCACCTCCTACAGCCCTACCTTCTCTGCACCTCTGATAGCTTCGGGAACATGGGATACATGAATTAACTCACTCCAGTTTGACAATGCTTTGATTCTGTCTTTAGAAGCCATGTTTGCTTCCTGGGTTAACTTTTCATGCAAAATGGCAGTTCGTCATCAGAATAGTTCTCCCTGCTCAATAGCTACTTAAGATAAAAGACAAATTCTTCATCCTTTCCTTTGCAATGCCCACCCCCCAAAACTGCAATCACTTGTCCAGTCCTTTGCGGCACATAAAGCCATTTCGTCCCACTATCTCATGATCAAAGCTGCCACAAGGACTCAGGATTCATTAATACTCGGAACTCAGAATGACATTTCATGTGTCAGGTGTTTTCAGTCCCATTTTGCACACCAGCAAACTGAGACACACAGAAGAAAGTGCCTTGCCCGGGTTTCTGCTGTTAGGAATGGCTATGCCAGAACCGTGATCAGGATCTCTGGACCCCATGCACTGTCTCCCAGTTTGAGCCTACCCTTAAGAGACCCCCCCCGCCCCCCGACCAGCAGCTGGGGCAACACACAGGACGATAAAGTGTGACAACCGCGCCCCACGGAGGGCCCAGGATTCACCTCTGGACCAACTGCACGATGCTCTGTGTATTCATGAAGAAGACCTCCCGGTCGGCTTTCCGCTGCAGAGTGGCTGCGTGGCAGTCCAGGATGGTAGCTATCTGGATGGGAAAAGAAGACAGGTCTGGCCACTCACAACCACACAATCCAGTCACCACACGGAAGTCACCGGAAGGACACACCACAGGCTCCCACTCTAGGTGCTGTCTGAGGCTCATTCGAAAGAAGAAAATCCCAGCCCATAGCCCTCTGGCCACCCAGAAACAGCTCTGTTCATCCCACTCAACATATTATTTGAGGAATTCAAGAGCCCAGGGTGACAATAATCGCATAAAGACATACATACATTTGTCTTACACCTCTCCACAAATACGAATGTTGTAGGAAAAGAGAAGGGAATTTCCAAACCCAGGGAACATGAGGGTGCTGGGTGGGGAGGGGTTCTATTTTTATAATTAGATGGAATGTCGCTGGCATATTGTTTTTGGCAACAAAAATATCTTTAATGAATAAATCTGCATCAAAGACAAATTCCTGAAAAGTTCAAACATGTACTTTTCTCAACTGGGGTCCTTTAGAGTTTTGCTTTATTATTTTTTAGCTGAGATATAATTCACATACCATAATATTCCTCCCTTTTTAAAGTATACAATTAATTCAGTGGTTTTTAGTATATTTAGAGTTGTGCCACTGTTACCACTGTTTAATTTGAGAGCATTTTATCGCTCCAAAAAGGAACTCTATAATCATTCACAGCCACTCCCCATTTCCCCTTCTCCGAGCTCCTGGCAATTACCAATCTACTCTTTCTCCACAGATTTGCCTATTCTGGATATTTCGTGTGAATTGAATCATGCAACATGTAGCCTTTTACGACAGGCTGCTTTCACCTAGCATGTTTACAAGGTTCATCCGTGTGGTAGCAGCAATCAGTATTTCATCCCTTTTTATGGGGGAACAATATTCCAACTTCTAGAGTGGTTGACCTCTGGGAATGACCTGACCTGTACTCTAGCTTCCCCAGTCACTAAGGTGTGGGGGGGGGAATGACTATGGTAGGTAGGCCTTCCAACCAGACAGAGGGCACGAAGATAAACTGGCAGAGGGGGCTCTTCCAAATGCAATTACCTTTAAAATACTTGATAAAAGCAACAACAAAAAAGAACAAAATGAGGCCAATGTAGAATTATTAGAGATGTTTTCTATTACCCTGGAATGGTTTCCATTCTTAAAAAAATATTATTTATACTTACAGCCCCAAGGCTCTACCTTCATCAGAAGAGAATCTAAGCTACAAAACAAGCAAAAAAACCCCACAATTTCCTCTATTATATCAGGAAATTATACCAGTGTATGGACAATGCTCGCTTTATTTGCACCAACTGCTTACTTCTATTCTGAATCCGAAGTTTATGGAATAAGGCTTAATAACTGTCCCCGTTCATCTCAACAATTGTTGCTTTGGTAGAAATGCTGGGATTCTGCAGAGAAGGCTTGAAAGGCAACACTCAGCCCCGAACACCTCGGGCTGTCACTGGGTCTCATGAAGCCCGATTCGATGAGAGGCCAGATATCTAGACTTCCTGGTAGCAGAGTTAGTTTTCAAGGAACCACCTGTCCTAACGCGGGTACTCTGATGGGGCTGAGTGGGGGGACCTACCTGCTGGCTGGGGAACTGGCACAGCACCGACGTGATGTTGCTGGCATACTGGGCCATCACCCTGCGGACCGACTTCTCCACGGGGGCGGGAATGCGGCCCGACACGCTGGTCATGATCTCTTGCAGCTCCAGCAGCGGCAGCGATGGGTGTCGGAGGGTCATCATGAGCTTCTGCACCCACTCCTTCAGCTGCAGCAGGGACCACAGCATTGGCCTGAGGCCCCGCAGGGGCATGGGTACAGCCACCCACCACGGGGTACCCGACACACTCAACCCATCCAGACCCGTGCACTCAAGCGGCTAAAGATCTGGACCCAGCAGACTCTGGAACAGTCCTGAGTGGAATGGCCCACTGACCACAAGGGGAACCCAGTTGCCCCACCCAGGAAGGCCCCCACTGCCCGCTACCTGCATCCAGAGAACCAGTATGGTGTGAGGATAAAACATAAGGCCATGGGAAGAGCTAATGTTTGTGGGATGCTTAGTACCAGACACTGTTCTAAGACCTTTATTTGCATGTTCTCGTTTGGCCCTCAGAAACAACCCAATGAAGTACATATAATCATTATTCCCATTTTACAGATGAGGAAACTGAAACACAGAGAGGTTAATTAAGTTACTCAAAGTCACCCAGCAAAGCCAGGATGCAAACTCAAGCCATCTAACTCCAGAGACTATTTAACAGCTGCTCTGCACTATTTCTGGGCATGCCAGTGGATGATACATTGATGGCTTTCAAAAGAGTAGAATAATGGTACCAACCCCATAACGTGGGTATGAGGTTTAAAAATGAAATGATTCATACACTGGCAAGTGCAAAGACTAAATAAAGGTTGAAATGACAGCAATCACAATGAGGAAGCATAGCACAAGGGTTAAGAGCACGGACTCGGAAGCCAGATAGCTAGGGTTCAAATCCCATCTTTGGCTCTTTATGGGTAAAACATGGCAAGTGTCTTAGCCTCCCTGTGCCTCAGTTTCCTCGTCTGTAAAACTGAACTAAGTAAGAGTTTCTACCTCCTAGGTTTGTTGGGAGGATTAAATGACAATACATTTTAAGTGCTTAGAATAGCAGTTGGCACATAGTCTGTATTAGACAAGGGTTGACCATTTTTATTATCACCAGCATCACCACCATCACTATGTTCGCTATTCTGAGACGGAATGTCATGCAACACAGTTTTGTCCCTATTGATGTTAGGTTTAGTGTCAGGGGTCTTTCACAGAGGTCTGCAAATCTGAGGACTTCTTATTTCTCTATCGAGTAAGTAGACCACAGGACCCTGGGATGGTAAACAATGAAGAGTTGTGTGTCTGAACCAAGTGTTTCCCTCGTTCTCTCTTTCACAGGGTAAACCACACTGACTCCACTCAACTTACTACTTGAACATTCTCTGTGTCGAGCTGAACTGGACCCCAAAAACCCAACTGTCACTTTTATAACAATTTATAATCACAGAGAAATGCATATCCATGTTTACAAACTGAGGCATTCTCTGAGGACGGGTCCTTCATAAAACAGCAGAGGACTAACCATTTTCTCACGCCTCAAGTCAATTACGTCAGTCAAGACTTCTGATTTCATGGAGTAACTCCTTCTGGCCCTTCACACAGACCTACACAGGTATGCAGCATACACACCTACCCTTCACACGTGACCTACTTTTATGCTAAAAATAGGCTCCGGCAGACAGTAGCCATTCATGATGTTAGTCAGGTTTTCCAGGACGTTGTGAAAGACCTGGTGTAGTTTCTCTCCCATGATAGGCAGAGTTTGCTGGTGCGGGAGCTCTCCTGTGAACGGCTCGGCCTGACGAGACACAACAGGAAGCAGAGGTCAAGGACACCGTGGCCTCCCAAATGAGACAAGTCAAGGGCAGAGGCAGAGCTACCAATAGGCAATATGTGCAATACACTTAGGATGAAGCCGGGGGTGGGGGAAACAGAAGAAAACATCGTATCTGAAAGTTAAAATTGCTAAATTCAAAAATAAAAATAAATAAAGTAAAAAAAAAAATTGCTAAATTCACAACCCATGCAGGTTTTCTAACTTTTCCCCTTTACAAATGTCATAGTAAATTAATTTCCCATCCACCAAATAATTTTGGAGGGGGTTCGACTTTTTTTGTTTGTTTTGCTTTGCTTTTTAATCAAGATTGTCTCCTTATTTTCTCTATTTATTTTCAGTCTCTCTTCAGTCCCAAAGATAAACACTCAGCCGGATGAAAATTTATGAAACTCTCATATAAATGTATCTGATTTTTTAAAATCATAAACATTTAGCCTTAGAGGACCAAAACATAAAAAACCTCCCCAATGGGGCAAACACGGACTTAACGTGCCCATTCATCTATTAATTCATTCTATATACCCATTGAACAACCTACTATGTGTGAGGCACTGGCACCCAGGAGGTTTGGGACATCTGTTCTGTTGGCCTGGCACCCTCAGATCCCTGCCCCCACTCCCACCTCCACCCCTCCTTCTCCACAATCTGATGCCAGCTTCTCCATGGGGCTTCCCACCGCCAGGGGCCAAGGGCAGTCTCCCTTACTGGACTTACCCAGCTGAATTACAAGGGCTTATCCTATAGGCATACAGGAGCCTATAGGGACTAGTGGCCACGCCCTGTCTCACACACCTAACCTGGGAAATGTTTGCTCAATCACACTGCAGGCACAAGGACCTTCCCAGTGACCTAAAAAGGCTCAGTCTATTACTAGCTTTGGGAACCACCTAAAGAGAGTAATAAAAAGAATGAGAAGGGATAAAAAAATAATGAAACTAATAGGACAGTCTGGAGAAAAGAAACAATTTGATTTTTTTAAAATGTGTTTCTAGCATTTTTCCTGGGCATATGTACTAATAAAATTGTAGAGAAAAGAACAACAAATGCATAAATGGTTAGCGACCTCCCTAGGCGGGCTTACTTAAGCAGTCATCAAGAAGAACCTGTTTTGTTCTCAGTATTCACTAAACCCCAAGAACATTTGAGTAAAACCTCATGGGAGGTGAGAGAGTGAGTCCTGCAAACATCTGGGGGAAGGTCATTCCAGGCAGAGGGAGCGGCGTCCCAGGTGGTGGGGTCTGGTGTGTCCAATTAAGTGAGGGAGAGAGGATGAAGATGGAGAAGAAAGTGGGGACAGCTCATCTGGTCACCAGAAGAACTTGGGTTTCATTCGAAGCAGGATGGAGAGCCGTTGGGAGGGATCTGAGCAAAGGAGGGCATGTTTCTGCACCCATCGCACTGGCTGCTGGGGGCACGTGGGGGCAGGAGAACCGGAGCCTCCAGTCAGGCGGGGTCACTGAACAGGTAGAGGGAGGCTATGAGCACACCTGAGCCAGCCTGGGTGGCCATTCTGGGTGCTACATACCGGGTGCACTTTAGAAGGGTCATCGAGCTCCAGCCTGGCCACCACACAGCCTGCTTCCAGCACGGCCCCCGGCCTCTTGATGTACTTCACCCGGCCACTTTCCTGCACGTTCAAGGCCATGATCATCTTCATTACCTGTTTTGCAGAAAGAAGAAATAAAGACAGAGCCCACCTGCACCGGTCTGTGTGTGTGACACCTGGAGTTACCCACAACTAGTAACTCTGAAGCAGAGCCTGCATCATTTAAATAGAATGACTCCCTGGGCAGAGTTTAACATGTTGCGTACAGCGTGGTTTAAATCCCTTATGAAAATTCTCGTGATCCGTATGCAACGTGTTAATTGGAAAGGACAGAGGGAACTAGCCTGCTGTGTGCCAGGTTATGAATCACCTCCACTGGAAAAACCAGCTCAGAAGTAAGTGTTTATGTGCCCATTTTACAGACATGGAAACTGATGTTTATTTTGACAGTAAAGCCTCTCTCTTAGAAATACAGTTAAATCATATTATGTAGGGTGATTAGTACCGTGTTTCCCTGAAAATAAGACCTAGCCAGACCATCAGCTCTAATGCGTCTTTTGGGGCAAAAATTAATATAAGACCCGGTATTATATTATATTATATCTGGTCTTATATTAAAATAAGACGGGGTCTTATATTAATTTTTGCTCCAAAAGACGCATTAGAGCTGATGGTCCAGCTAGGTCTTATTTTCGGGGAAACACAGTATATACACTTTCCTAAAATGTGATGCATTTTGTGATATACTCCTTTTCTAAAGGCAGCAAGAAAACAGCTTTGGGGAATCCTGTGTGAAATGAAGAACGTGCTCGCAGTCGTCAGTCACCAGGCCCTTTACATGGGCCTCTCTGCAGGGCCCGGATGTTCAGACATGATGAGTGCTCCTTGTGCTCAGCAGTTCACAGCTCGGGTACCCAAGCTTGGGCTGTAGCCCCAGCACCTCCCTCATCACTGTGTGACCGCCATCAAGTGTCTTCCCTCTCTGAGCCAGTTTCTCCTCTTCCATTAATAAAATGGGGAATAATGACATGGGGAATAATTGGGCTCTAAGAAGGACGCAGCAAGACGAAGCGCCTGGCATAAGGCAGGAGACCACGAAGCCTTAGCGCTTCCTGTTACTACAGCTTCATGGTCATTATCTTTATTATTTCCCTTGGAGCAAGGAACGGCGGCCAGGTTTGAATCCTGGCTACATGTGACTGCAAGTGAGATCCTTAGCCTGCCTGCGCTCCGTTTCTTCACGTGCAAAAACAGGGTTTAAATGTGTGCCCGTCTCCTATGATGGCTGGGAAGATTAAAGAAGGTAGTTAAAGTAAAATGCCTAGAACAGTGGTTGTCAAGCGGTAAGGGCTTTGCAAGTGTTTGCTTAAGACTTTTTTATCGTCACCGTCCTAATTATTAATCAGCTCTTACCCATTTCTGCGGAGGTGTCCATTCTTGAGGTTTTCCCTTGCGATATTGCAGAAAATCTGAGCTGCACCCCACACACTGACTCTCTTAGGCCCAGGGGAGAAGGGAGGCCCGTTTGCAGAAGCCACGCCGGACGGGCCTCCCTTGGGGAGCAGGGTATAAGGGAGGCCCGCTGACCCCCCAGGGTCTGCTGTGCTTACCTCCATCTCAGCGTAGCTGCCTCCAGCCTCCACGTGGCCCCCGTCCTCCACCGTGTACTGAGTCAGCTTCCCAGCCGACGGGGACCTCAGGACTGTGGGGTCATTCTCCTTCTCAAACACGCACGTCTTGTTGCCAATGGTAATCCGATAACTGGGAGAGAGGAGGAAAGGGCATGGGGGGGTGGTTAGGGAAGACCATCGACCCAGGGTGCCCGAGTCAGGAGTTCTACAGTATTTTCCCTTCCTAAAGGCAGCCACGAGTGTCACTCTGTGTGTGGTTTGCGGACTGCACTTTCCCAAATGGTGGCATTTGACAGTCACTGCAGATATATTGGGAGTTAGGGGTGCAAAGGGTGGGAATCTTTGCTAACCGAATTTTTACTGACATTAATTCCAACCTGCACGGAGAAAGCAATCGCTAAATATTCTTCAATAAATATTGACCGACTTCAAACCTTCACCTTATAACTGAACTGGGGAAAGAGCATGCGCCATGGGTGGAGCCTACAGTAAGTCTTGACTATTCTTGGCAGATAGAACATGGTTAAAAAGAGAGAATAAAACATTGCTCTGGAATGAATCTAGTCCACCTTCTTCCACTGAGAAATGGGAAGGGAGACTCCACTCTCGAACTGGAGCTTTTTCAGGCCTGGGGCTTCTGGTACCCCACCCCCACGGCCGCCTTACTCTCCTGGGCCTGGGGTGTGTGCTGCCTGCTCACAGGGTGGTCAGCATTTCATCGTGTGAGCTCAGTGTGGTCAGACATGCCAGAGCAGGAGGGTCTCTGGGTCTACCTAATATGATGCCCCTGTGCTAGGTGTTTCCAGGTATCCTGTATGTCACCCATCTGGATGCACAGTGACATTTCCTGCCAATGGCCGCTTGATCGATGTGTCGTCTTCCCCAATAGGCTCTATGAGTCTTGACCATGATTCTATCCTAGCAGCTAGCCCGGTGCCTGGTACAAGTAGAGGTTCAATATCCGGCCACCGCCCTACTGGCTGGCCACATCTCCTCCAAGCCTGTGCCAAGGTGGGTGTGGACGCTGCCGCTCAGACAGGGAGCAGCTGGCCCCTCATCATACACCCTGCAGGCCTGGAGCTCGGAGTCACATTCTCACTCCACCCTGAACTCTCCCCCGTGAGTAGAAGAGGGCCTCCTGGGCACCACCCATACATGTCTGCTGCTAGCATGGAATTCCAACCAAGAGCTTAACCTCTCTCAATGGGCCCCAGAATTTACTGGAGAACGTACTTTAGCGAAGATCCATGGGCTGTACATAGACTAGCTTCATATTTTCAACCCCACGGGAGAGAGTGGGCTCCGGCCCAGCCCATGGCAGGACACCACGTACCTGTCGACCTCTTCTTTCATGTAGGTCGTGTAGCTGTTGCCATCATAGGACAGTAGAAGCCCACCATCGTTCAGCCGGTGAGCATCAATCTCGATGTGACAGCCATTCATGATAAGGACGAACATGGTCAAAGACTGCCGAGCCACCTATGGGGACAGGTCCAATGTTCCCATCTGAATGCAGGATGCCTGCTTGTCCCTGTGCTCCCAGAGCACCATCTGTCCCCCTGACTGGGAGCTAGGCCTGGTGTCCATGGCGGGAGTGCCAGGGTGGAAACCTTGCCTATCTAGGGGGAGAGAGCCCGGAGTCCGCACGCCACATCTACCCCGTGGGTAGGCTAATGGTTGCTGGCCACAGGCGTAGTCCTGTTGGGCCATCTCTCACCAACTATGTGCCTTCAGGGGTTGGGGGCTTCCTTCTGACTCCTGATTCCTGCCTCCAAGCGTCAGCCCTTAGCAGGGCCACCCTGGGGAGCAGGGAGAGGGGAACTTACTCTGGACGAGACAGCCCTGGAGGTTCCACCAGTGACCTGGATGTGGACTAGGGCTCTGCGCCCCCAGACGTGGCTCTGCGCCCCCAGACGTGGCTCTGCCCAGGGCCACACAAGACATTTGGGACACTCAAGAGAGGCACAGGTGGCCAGGGCCTGGCTTCAGCTCTGCCTTTCAATCTGACATACTGGCCCCATCTGGCCCTCAGCTTAGTGTGCGTGCTCACCTTCAGAAAACAAAGACCCTAAAGAGCCCTTGACTTTAAAATGCACATTTTGAGATAAAAGAGAGCAAGGAAGCTAGGAATGTTTATTGCAATATTATTAACGGTAACCGCAAAACTTAACAGCAATATGGTAACAGCAATAATGATTTATGGTAATACCAAAGCTTAGGACGAAACCATGACAACCTTGCAATGAAAGTCTCTAGACCTGCACGGTGGAATACACTAGCCCCTAGCCACTCACGGTATTTAAATGTAAATTAATTAAAATGAAATGAAATACAAAATTCAGTTCCTCGGTTACACTTGCCACCGTTCAAGCGGTCAAGAGCCACAGGTGGCGTATACTGGACATAGAGATCTAGAATATTTCCATCCTTATGGACATTTCAATTGGACAGTGCTGCAGGTACCATACTGATGTTGAAGAAACCCTGTTAAAACCGTGGGGAAACTTTACACCATGAGAATATCAAAGCACAGTAAAAATGTATGTGCACCATGGTGTCAACTTTGTACACTCGATGCATGAGGGGAAAAAAACAAATCACTGTCATGAGATCTGCTAAAATGTTCACAGGGATTGCCTCCAGGGGTTGGCGCAGCGCACGCTGGATCTGTTTTTCTGATGCTTTTTACGCATGTTTGAAATTTTGAAGTTTTCTACAATGAGCATGTGCCACATTTAAATTTGAGTTGCGGGGGACCCAGGCCCCCAAAGATAGCCAGGAAACATCGGAGGCAAACGGGAAGAAGTGGTTGTATAGCACTTCCATGGATAATACACTCGTTTGTCTGAACGAAACCTAAAAAAAAATCTTCAAAGTTGAAAAAGTTCAACATGTGCTCGGCAATATTCAAAATAAAGTAAGAGAAAATAAAAATTCTGCCTCCACAACCGACATGAACTCCGTTTTCTTTTCCCTCCCTAGAATGTGAGGCTAGGAAGGGCCAGGAAGGCTTCGGCTTCCTGGGGACATTTTGTCCCTCGGGTCACTCCAAGATGGACCTGGCGCCACACTCTGTGCCCACCTCTCAGAGACTCTCTGACACTCTCTGCTGAATTGACCTTGGATAGCCCAGGAAGGTAAGGGAATATTTCCACCAGAGGAGCACAGCCCTCAGTAGGCACCAAGTATAGCAGAGATGGCACAGGAAGAGGCCAGAATCCCACACACTGTTCTTGGTGAGGAGACACAGGAGGGAGCCAGCTTCACAGTCCTCGGCAATGGACTCAGACATGATGCCAGCTCAGCAATGGTCCTGCTCACGCACTGTCGGGTTGGACAGTGTCCACCCAAATTCACATTCTTCCTGCCACCTCAGAATGCAACCTTATTTGGAAATTGGGTCTTCGCAGATGTAGTTAGTTAAATGAGGTCATACTGGATTAGGGTGAGCCCCAAATCCAATATGACTGGTGCTCTTCTAGAGAAGGGACCCAGAGATACAGGCACAGAAGGAAGACAGTGTGAAGACAGACACACACAGCAAGAAGGTGGTCCTACGAAGCTGGAGGCAGAGACGGGAATGACAGCCTACAAACCACCAAGGATGCCCACAACCCCAGAAGCTAGGAAAGCAGAGGACCGCCTCTGCCCTGGAGCCTTCGAAGAGACCAGGGCCCAGCCTACCCCTTGATTTTGGACTTCTGGCCGCCACACCTGTGAGAGAATAAGTTTCCTTTGTTTGAAGCCACCAGTGTGTGGTGCTTGGTTACGGCAGCCGCTGGAAACTAAAACACGCTCCATCGTGCCTTGTGTGCTCTACTCAAACCTACACATTCTCACATCCAAAGCGTTTGGGTTTCAAGGTCATGGGCTGTATGGGGCGTCCTGGGGCCCAAGCATGAAAAAATCCACTCCAGGGATGGCTCATCACAGAAATAAAAACTCCCTCAAGCCTCCAGAGTGCTGGAGACACCTAAGAAATGCAGGTCTTTACCTTGAGAATGTATTTGATGCCTCCATAAATTAATTCCACGTCCACAGTATTCCGCAGAGAATCCGCTGGGAGGACCTGGCCCCTGAAAGAGAAGACAGACCTGAGGTCAGCCTTGGGAGTGACTGAGAACTCCGTGGCCATCAGCTGGATTTAACAACATGCCCTGGCTCTTTGCCTGCCCTAAACAGCAACACCATTGGCTGTACTAAAAACGCTAAGTCTGAACAAAAGGCAAGAAACGTGGATCACCCCGAGGGAACTCACATTCCTCAGGACTTAAGGAAGCGGCACTTGCTGAAAGATGTAAAACTGCAAAAGGGCTTTCCAGGAAGCCACACCCATCATGGCCCCTTCTCGAAAAATTCCACGTGTGGGAATCCTGCCTCCCGCTTAGGAAAGAATCCAGTTCACAGACTGTGATTCCAATACGATTCCAAAGCATGATAACCTAGCACTATAACATTTTATCTTTTTTCTTTCCTTTTTGGTAGTTTTGTTTGCCTCTCATAGTGATTCTCAACCGGGGGCGATGTTTGCCTCAACCCCTGGGACATTGGGCAACGTCTAAAAGCTTATCTGGTTAAAAAAAAAAATAAATAAATAAATAAAAATAAAAGCTTATCTGGTTGTCATGAGGTCCCATGGTGCAACGGTCAGCACTCCAGACTTGATCATCATGACTTCCGGGGGGAAGAAGGGATCCTCTGAACAGGGCCAGGGATGCTGCTAACATCCTACACTGCACAGGACACCCCATGACAAGGAAGGACCCAGCCCGAAATGTCAGTGGTGCTGAGGCTGAGAAAGCCTGGCCCATACTGGCAGTAAGCACCTGGCCACTTCCATGCTGGTCCATTGCACTAGGCACCTTCGGCTTCAGGGGAGGGTCTGGGAAAGACCCATTTGTAAAGGTGACCTACAACTCGCTTGGCTTCCCAAATCCATATCCTATGACTCTGAACTCTTGCCTATGCTGACGTACCTGACACAAGGCAGCATGAAGAAAACGCAACTGTGTGTTTGATAGGGTAGGTAGCAAGGCAGAAATGAGGAGACGGAGGGAATCAGCCTCGGCAGGAGGCCCCCTGCAGCTGCTCCTACTTAGGGCACAGATAGCACAGGCAAAGGTGGGCACACAACACCCAGCTCAGTAGGACAGCGGGCTCACACATGCCCCTAAATAAGAAGGAAAAACGCCGAGAGGGATGGGACTACATCCGCTGATCAGATTATACACCCTGCTTCTCAGGGTCATGAGCTCTGATTGTAATGAGCTCAGACAAGCTTGGGAGCGAGAAGAGAGGACGAGGCATGCCAGCTGGGAGAATGAGAGGTACTGGAGAAAAAGAGGGGGAGACAATTCTACCCAGAGATAAAAACCCTCACACAATGTAAGGAGAGGCTGCTTCCCTCTCTTGGGTCAGACCACTCCCTCTCTCAGTGTACTCGCTTTTACTAATAAACTTCTTGCTGTCCTGTGCTATACAAACTCTGTCTCCTGACTGAATTCTTTCCTTCAAGAAGACAAAGAGCCCAGGTACAACGTCCGATTCCTGGTAACATGCTGCCTCCTGCCTTGGCCTTGAGAATCCCGCCCCCTGGCCTCTTCCCGGGCAGCCTGGGTTTCTCCGAGGGATTTCAGAGGCAAGTATGTAGGAGGGGCTCACGAATCGCTTGGTAAGTGATTTGCTCCTAAATAAAGCATAGCTTGCCACTAAAAGGGGAGAAGAATTACCCTCGCGCCCTACCTTTCCAGCGAGTGTAAGAAATCCGTCATGCAGGTTCTGAACATTGCATCAGCCACGTTCAAGGCTCCGCACACCACCCCGAGCATGACATCTGGCTTCTCGGCCTAGGAAAGACTATGCACTTCAGTATTCCTGGGAAGCGGGCCCGCAGGGAGCCAGGGGTCTCTGCAATGCGGAGGGGAGATGCAGCCCACCTGCACTTTCTGAGCGATGAGGTGATCCAACCACCCCGTGTCGATGTCGTTGTTCTGGAAGCTCTCCGTCTCCAGGAGGTTAATGAGATATTCCACGGTGGTCCTGAAGTCGCCTCGGATGGACAGCTCCTTCAAAGCCACCACCATGTTGCTTGAGGGGAAAGGCACACGGATTGTTTTTCAATTAATATATGAGTCCCAGAGTTCCCTGTGGTTCCCAGAGAGCCAGAGCAGCACAGAAGTTAAGAAAGCCCCAAGTCAGACAGCCTGGGTCAATCTCAGCTCCCGCACTTATTAGTGAAGTAATCCTGGGCCGGTGATTTAACGGCCTGGGCCTCAGTTTCCTCATCTGGAAAAATGGGGCAATGACGCTGACTTCACACAGGTGCTTGAGGATTCCAGTGAGCACATCCATCAGAGGAAGCCCCCAGACACTGATCAATACACATCAGCTGCTCTGAACATGATTAATGACCGTGACTGTGATTCTAAGGAACCACTTCCAGTCACTCTACCTCTCTCCTGCTGCATCTACTCAAATCGCCGCGTCCCAGAGCTGGTGCCACCCTCTGGCTGTCCCCACAGCAGCTCTGTCCGGTGTGTATGGGACACATCAGCAGACAGCTAACACTGTTACCCCACCCAGGGCTCAGTGGTCAGCAGCCCACATGGACTTGGCTGGTAACCACCTCCCATTTCTCAGAGGGGCCTCCCCCACCACCAAACAGGGCCTCCCAGACCAAAGGGCTGAAACCTCCACTCCCTCTGAAGTCACAGGGAGAGTGTTTTGGGGGAAACGTACCCGAGAAAGGAGAGGTATGAGAAGGCTTCTCTTCCTAGGAGAGAAGAGCTTCCACACCTGCATGCTGTCAGCAGATGTGGCAATAACCACTCCATTTGAGGGATGAGAATATGAAGATGCAGTGAGGTCAAGTAAGGGTGTCACTAGGCTACGGTTGTGGGACCCACTGGTGACCCACTTGTCCCAGTCTGCTCGGGACTTTGCCAGTTTCAGCACTGAGAAATCCCACTGTGCCAGGAAAACCTAGACCCTTGATCCCCCTACTGGATTCTGACAGCAGCAAAAAAAAAAAAAAGATGGAATTTTTTTCCTTTGAATCCTGTTGAAGTTACAACTGGTCATTCATTCACAGCATGGGACAAGCCACAGGCCATTTCATTTGGAGTGGGATGGACCGGCTGACCTCCCTCCCTCCCCCTATTAATTCTTATTTGCTGAAATCCTCCCTAAGCTCCAAGAGTCTCCATATTGTACTGAGCATGATTAAAAATTAATTATTCAAAGCTGGCAAAGAAAGCCAGCTCATCAAATCACCAAACTCAATTTAATTCATGGCTAAGTGCCCAGGGCCAGATAGATTTTAATGCTTTTTAAATGAAATGTCCACAATATCTTTGGGATTTTTCACATTAAAGGACAATTATTTACCCACACAAGAACGCTGAATTACAAAGTGAACTGGTTTTGAGCTTTCTGCGCCCAGGTCAAGGCCGGAGAAAGTTTAAGATGTGTTTCAGAATTTAGGGCCCCTTTGTCAATGTGGGTTTCTCCAGGAACTCCTTACAAGATTTCGATTTAAAGGAGTTTCCCCCACACATCCACCTTTCTTTAAAAAGTTTTAGTTCTCAGCACCTTTTAAACTTCTGGAATCATCTTGAACATTCTTTGTCTCTCCTTCAAGTTCAACCTAGAATAAGCTCAAAAGCAATGACCTTGGTGAGGTCATTTTACTTCATGGATCTCAAATATAGCAAGAGAGTAGACTTTGTTCTTGAACTTCAGTACAGGGCATTTAAAACACAGTTTGCTCTGTGATTCACCTCCTTTGATCTCCTAACATGCTCCCACATCTGCAGCCACAGGCTAGCTTTTAGTTTATTAAAGGAAGAAAGGGATGGAAGGAAGGAGATACTCACGAAATGGCCTCTTCCCGGTTCTCTCCCCAAGAGAAGCAGTGCCCAAACTGGGAATCAGCAAACTCATGTAAGCCGCCACTAGCAGCCACGCTAAAATAACCCCACACATTCTTGCTGCTGCGGAAATTCAATTCCTGGACTGTTCCGGAGCTCGGCTTAAACCCCTGGAGCCCAGAAAGAAAAAAGCAAAATGGAAGAAATAGTTACTCCAGATCTATTTTCATCAGAATTAAATCCTAGGAAAACCCAAGAAGGCCATCCACAACCAAAAGCTTAGCATGATCAATAAAACACTGATACCTCATTAGGGGTGCAGGTGAATCTGCGGGGGCATCCATGTAAACACACCAATGCATGTCACTTTTACTTAAAAAACAAAAACTACTAATAATTATTTGCTCTACCTGATTAAAAAAGCTATTAAAATAACAACCAAGTTGGGCGGGGGAAGGAGGTAAAGGCATAACATGGGTGAACAGTTATCACTGGTGGAGCTGAGGGTACATTCTGATTTTATACTCTTGACATTGTCGATAATGAAAAATTTAAATAAAATAGGACTGGATTCCCAATTCTGCATCATGAAAATCCCAGCAGATAAAGAAATACAGTGTTAGCCGTGCTGGTGCTAACACATCTAATTCCCTTTGGGGTGAGGGGTGGCCTGCCCCCCTCTGAGTGTAATTTTGGTAAGGAGTAGGGGGCGAACGTGGACCCTATCTCTGGGATTAGGGCTCTTGATGTGAGTGACGGAGGCATTCGTTTGGCAGAAGGGCCTGGAGGCAAAAGGTAGCGATTTCCAGGTGCCTGAGAACTCCATCACCGGGTCCTCCACCCTCCCAGGCACCTGTAAACAAACCATCATCCTTCTGAAAAATTTCTGTTTTGCTCATCCATTACCAGAGTTGGTTCTTTGCAGCCAAAGATCCCAAATGAATACAGATGCCACAGCTTAAAATTCTTCAGTTAAAAGGGAGAGGGGGAGAAACAAACTTCTCTTACCCCAAGTTTCTTGAACGTCATCATAAAACAATTAGGTTGTGGCAAATGATGGCGATGATGTGACAACCAATCATTAGTAAGCATGTGAACTGTGACAGGTGCCAGTTGGTTGCTTGGTTGTTCTTTAAGGCACAAGTAAGAACAAGTCACAGAGGGACACCTTACAAAGGGCCAGACTGCATTTATGGTGCAGCAAAAACCCAAGGACCCAGACTCTAAGCCTGGCTGCTCGTCCCAAAGATAGATGTAGCCTTCAGAGTCCCCTGGCGGTGCTCAGCGACAGCCTCAGCAGGTCCCAGGTTTGAGGCGTTAAGCAAGTTACCCCAACCTCTTGAGCTGTAACGCAGGGTAACAACGCCCAGTGGCGGTGTTGTCGTGTAAGTGAGCAATGAGACACAGGAAGGGTTCTGCCCTGTGCCTGGCACACACAATGTGTCAATAAACTGTGATGTGTCCCTTCCTACACCTCAGTTTCCTTGCCTGTAAACCAAGAAGCCTGGGGGGAATCTCGTCCAAGGCTAACACTAGGGATCTGCCCCATTCCCGGAGATTGGAGATGGCAGAAATGCAGGGCTCCCCCGCGACTTGCCTCATCTGGGTTTTCACTGGTGATTCTGGCTGCAATAACGTGGCCTCGGGCGAGGGGAGGGTTGGAAGGGAAATCAAAAGAAATGGGTGTCACCCCCCACGGTGACTCTCCATACAGAAGCCGGATATCTTTCAGCCGGTGCAGTGGCACGCCCATGGCAACCTGAAATCAAGAAATCCATTTATATAATTTAAGAAGTGATAGCATGGTACGGTGTCAGATGGTTGCTGGCCTTATCATGGTGATTCAACATTTAGGTATATAAATGTTCAATAACTATTGTGTACACCTGAAACTAACACGATATTGTATGTTGGCTAGATTTTAATAAAAATCTTTTTAAAAAAAATATCCTTCCCATGACTGTCAGTCCCATGAGACCCCTGGCCGCTAAACACCAAGCACAGTGCTAGATGCGAGGGAGGTAGAGGTACAGTGAACAATTTCAGATATACTGAAACCCTAACACACATACAATACTCGTATACAGCGGCGGAAGAGGCAAAGAAAGGAAAGACAAAAAGCTTGACTCTGTTCCCACGGAGCAATCATGTCACTAGGAAAAGCAGCAACATTCATAAAACAGTATCACATAACAATACAATAAAAGTTAAATAAAAGTTAGATTTTAGTGTGTTAAAAGGTAAATAAAAGTTACAGATTTTAGGGCTATAAAAGGTGAGCAGAATGAAACGTTTTGTGAAGGACGCAGGGAAAGCTGAGCTAAAATAATGACTAAAAACCAGGCAGTGACAGACACTTAGCCAAATGACCAAATGTAACACATTGTGTCTTGTTATGTGATTCTGGAAGGACACAACAACATTTGTGGGATCCTCGGCCAAAATGTTTAAAGAGACTCTAACCAGCAAGAAATGATCAGACAAATCCAAATTGAGAAACATTCTGCCTGAACTCGTCACAAATGCCAACGTCAAAACTTTAAAAAATAAGACTGAGGAACGGTCCCAAATTAGAGGCTAAAGAGAAATGACAATGAAATGGAATACGTGGTCCTGGATTGGATCCTGGATTTAAAAAAAACAAACAAAAAATGGCTACAAATTTGGGACCTTATGGGGACAACTGGGAAAATTTTTATGTGGGCGATAATATTAGAGATGGGGTGGTATCAATGCTCTATTTCTCGAATGCAGTAATTTTATTGTGGTACTGTAACAAAATGCCCTTGTTCTCAGGAGGTCCTCATACTGAAGTATTTAGAGGCAAAGTGGTGTGACAGTTCAAGTCAAAACGTCTCAAAAGGTTGGACAAAAAAAAAAAAAAATTATGCAAATACACTAGTTGAAAGCAAATGTGGCGAGATGCTAACAACTGGCAGATCTAGGCACAGGGTATGGTGTTAACTTGTTTTATCCTTGCGTCTTTTCTGAAATTTTTAAAACTAAAAAAAAATTTTGAAAAATAGAACAACAACAACAAAAAACAATGAAAATTCTGGTGGATGAAGGAAGGAAGGAGAAAGAAGACATTAATTAAAAAAAAAAAAAATGAGCTCCAATTAATGCAAGAGTTCCTACCATTAGGTCACAAGTTCTCAATGGGGGTGAAACGACCACCAAGGAGAGCAAATATTTAACTCTTGGGGGAAAAAATCTTATTCTTTGTATGCATAAAGCACAGCTATATCTACTGTATCCAAAAAGATACACAGTATATCTATGATAGTAAAATGTTATGAGGGAGAAATTAGGGGGGGAAATGTCTAAAAAGGCTCCTTAGGGGAGCGATAATGAAAAAACGGTTGATAAATACTTCTCTGGGTCTATGAATGGATATCAGGGATCCATGAATGTCCTGAAATTGAATAAAATGTATTTCACCAGGGAGAAGGCCCACGGCTTTGTCTAGTTTCTCAAAGGTGAAAAACCACGTCACGGGAGGTTCTTTGCCTGCATGGTTCTCAGTGCTGCTCATAAATCACAACAGTCAGTCCCCGAGAGACAGCCAGCCAAGAAGGGCAGAAAGGCATAATCTGAGTAGGACGGGGGACCCCACCCTGGGCAGAAGAACACTGAGGGCTTGGAGCCGTTTCCTCACCTGAAGCTGAGCGGCCGGCAGGTTGACATCAGCAATCATTTCTGTGCAGGGGTGTTCCACCTGCAGACGGGGATTCAGCTCCAAGAAGTGGAAGCTGCCATCCTGGCTGTAGAGATATTCAACGGTCCCTGCACTCACGTAGCCCACGGTCTTGGCCAGGAGGACAGCACACTGCAAGAAACAGAGAACAAGGGGTTCCCAGTGGTTTTCTTGGGTAGTTTTAATAGTGGCTTATTAGTTCCCCCATCAAATGCAGACTAAGGACTTGCTTTGTGTCACTTACTTTGCGACCACATAGTTCATGTTCAACAAACCCATGCCAGCCTGAAGTCATCTCCATGATGGAACCCCATCTCTCCTTGGGCACCCACCCCACTTTGGCAACATGGACCATAGCGAGTTCTGGCTGGCTCTGAGCTGACACAGCTACCTACCCCTGCACTTGCCCCCCACCTGGCTCTGCAGAGCCCACCTGCTCCATGAACTCGAACACAGCTGGTGTGGCAATGGTGGCAGGTGCCTCCTCGATGATTTTCTGGTGCCGCCGCTGGATGGAGCAGTCTCGCCCAAACAGAGACACGGCATTCCCATACTGGTCGGCGAGGATCTGGACCTCTAGGTGACGGGCATGCTGGGCCAGCTTCATGAGAAAGATGGGGGAGCCTGGGATCTCGCTCTGCACCTGGGGTGAGGGGGGAGGCAGAGTGACTGTCTCTTCCCTGCCCGGGGACCAGGGCTGGCACAGGAAGTTCTCCGAAGAAAGAAACAATGGCAGTGATGGCCACGATCTTTTAGTTTTGTTTTACCTCTCTCCAAGACATTACATTCTTGTTGTGGTTTTAAATCTAACAGTGAAAATACGTAACATAGAAAGTGAAATTTCCCCATAATCTCATCTCCTAAAGATAATGAATGTGCTGTGAAGAGTTGAGTACAAACTGGTTACGAGTTTAAGGGTTAACGTAGTTGAAAAAGGTGAAGGGATTAAGAAGTACAAACTGGTAGTTACAAATTAGTCACAGGGATATAAAGTAAAGCATAGGCAATATATTCAATAATGTTGCAATAACTATGTATAGTGCCAGGCGGGTACCAGACTAATAGAGGGAGGGGGGGAATCACTTCATAAAGTATATCAATGTCTAACCACTATGCTATACACCTGAAACTAATATAAAATTATATTGAATGTCAACTGTAACTGAAAACAAAACATAAATAATTTTTTTAAAAAGAGTTAACATAGTTGAGAGTTAACTGGTTAAGAGTTAATATGCTGTTAAGAGCTCGGTGTACAAACTGGTTTTCCTGCTATACATTCCGTAACACTCACAAAGAATGTTTCTTTAAACAAAAATAGAACCAAAGAACATTTCTCTGTAGCTTTCTTTTCCTCCTGCTTAATGTACTTACTCAGCCAGTTCTCTACGGTGGAACCTACAGACAGACTCCATCCTTTTAATGGCTGAAAGGCACTATTGTACAGACGTCATCTAGAGATTAAAGCAAGACGACGTAAAAGGAAGTGTTCACACAGAATGATTTCTAGGACAAATTTTTTTTTTAAATCAGGTTGTAATAATATGTGGAAAATATTAAAACCGAATTGTATGAATGTCTACGTAAAAGATTGTACAGTAAAAATGCTGGAGAGCAAGCCAACTGCTAACAGTGGTTACGTCTAAGAAGGGGGTAAGGGTTGGGAGGTGATAGTGAGAAGAAAATTTTCCTTTTTCGTTCTTATCACTGAAGTATTTGAATTTTCACATTAAGAACATTTTTATATTACACTCATGGAATTAAAAGAAAAAAAGCTTCTGGAAAGTCATGCATGTGTCAGGCAAGGTCTATAGGAACTCTGCATGTAAGTCGTCACGCAACGTCATCAATAGGTTCTGTGACTTTAAGCAAAATGACACAAAATCAGTTTTACCATCGGCTAGTTTATAAGAACAAGAATTAAGTTCCTACAGCATCTCATTGTTATAATTTAATGAAACAATGTTGAAGGAAAAACCATGTTATTTAAGGACCTGCTATGCCTCCCCTCAATTTTACTGTGAATTAGAAACTGCTCTAAAAAGTAAAGTCTATTTTTAAAAGAAGAAAAAAGCTTTAAAACCCATACAACACCTAAGTGCAAAGTGGGATCCAGGACAAACTGGTAAGATCTGAACCATGTCTGGAGTCTACTTAATATAAACGTACCGTTACACTTTTAATTGTGACAAACATGGCAGAGTTACGGAAGATGTTAACAATGAGAAAACTAGGTGATGGGGAGATGGGAATCTGTATTCACTCTTGTAACTTACGTGAAAATATAAATTCTTCCCAAATAATACTCCCCAAACCTATACACCCCAATGGAGACACATGGTAGTGAAACCACTACTTTCTATAACACTCACATATTGTGCACAGCTGTAAAATTGGTGAATCTTTTTAGAAAGCAATTTTCTGATGTGTATTCATAAGTACATGCTATTTAAGCCCTTCTCCCACCATGGTCTTTACCCAAGAAAATCATTCAAAAGAAAGAAAAAGAAGCTAAGTATTAAATACCATATTATACTAGAGCAGAGTTATTTGTAATACTGAAAATGGAAACAAGCTTAGCATTTACCAAAAAAAGGAAACTTTGATCAATAAGATTACAGCTGCACAGCAAATATTGTACAATCACCAAAATAATTGTCAGGACTGGGACAACATGGTAAAAATCTTCATGATCTACAACTTAGAATTTTTTAAATGTGGAACAAAATATTGTGTAAACCAAATACAACTCTTTAAAATATACACATGAACAAGGTCTAGAAGAAAACCTAGAACTATTAAAATAGTTGGGTTACGAATGAGAAATTGGGCCTGTGGTGGTCGCACAGTAGCCTAACTGTTTTGTCCCCTCCTGCCTTTCCCTAAGAAAGGAAGGATTGTAGAACTGTGCGTCTTTGGGATTAGAGTTTTATGACTCGTGTCTCTCCGCCTGGTCTCCAGAAAGAAGGGTTCGCAGTCGAAGACGAGTAATATTCCTTATGGAAGGAACAACTCAAGCCAGACAGGACCCCGTTGAGACCCCTGATGAGCTGCTGTAAAATAAATAGAAAGGAGCCTTGTCTCCCTTCCCTCTTGCTTGAGAAAAGCAGCTGCTGACTCTTGCTGCTCCCTCTCACCTAATTGTGAGAGAGGTCCATTAAAGCGATAAGATCTCGCTCTTACTGCTCAGTTCAGGGAATGGCTCATCACGAGAGACTTTCTCCCCTCCGGGAGGTGCATACCACACCTTAGGATATCATGGGACTATATGCTTCGGTTGCTGTGGGACCTACAATTGGGCTCAAAAAGTATTTTTTAAATTTTGCAAGAGTTTCACAGGCCGTGCCTAAAATGATGTGATTCCTTTGCTTGTAATCAATAAATACCCCAGTCAATCCTATTTGGTGCTCCAGTCTCTTGAGGCTGCGAGTCCCTTGGTCCTCTGTGATTTAACTATATTTGAGTCTCTGTCTCTTTGTTATAGCTTAACCCTCGCCACCTCCCTCGTCTCCCCACAGCTTGTGTTGTGCAGGTTGCAACATGGGCCGGCCCGGTGGCTCAGGTGGTTGGAGCTCCATGCTCCTAACTCCGAAGGCTGCCGGTTTGATTCCCACATGGGCCAGTGGGCTCTCAACCACAACGTTGACGGTTCAACTCCTTGACTCCCGCAAGGGATGGTGGGCAGTGCCCCCTGCAACTAACAAGGGCAACTCGACCTGGCGCTGAGCTGCACCCTCCACACTAAGATTGAAAGGACAACAACTTGACTTGGAAAAAGTCCCAGAAGTACACAACCAGAAGTTCCCCAATAAAGTGCTGTTCCCCTCCCCAATAAAATCTTTAAAAAAAAAAAAAAGACAGAAATTGTCAGCATCAATTTTTTTTAAAACACTGCCAGTAATTGGCATAATGTTTTAAAAGTGGAAAACCAACTACAAATAAGTAAATATATGGGGCAGCCGGATGGCTCAGTTGGTTAGAGTGTGCGCTCTTAAAAACAAGGTTGCCGGTTCAATTCCTGCATGGGATGGTGGGCTGTGCCCCCTGCAACTAAAGATTGAAAACGGCGACTGGACTTGGAGCTGAGCTGCACCCTCCACAACTAGATTGAAGGACAACGACTTGGAGCTGATGGGCCCTGGAGAAACACGGTTCCCCAATATTTCCCAATAAAAAAAATTTTTTTTTTTAAGTAAATATACAATTACAGTTGACCCTGGAACAACTCGGGGATTATGGGTACCAACATCCTATGCACCTGAGAATCTGCCTATAACTTGTGACTCCCCAAAAACTTAACTACTAATAGCCTCCTGTTGACCAGGAGCCTTCCTGATAACAAACGGTCGATTAACACATACACATGTATATTTTATGGTAATAAAAGATAAAGTGGACTAGTATCTACATCTATTTTATGCATCCGTGACATACTTCTTCTTAATTTTTTTTTTTTTTTTGATAGTTCTAGGTTATAGAGTTCGTCCGTGAGTTTTTTTCAAATTGTTGCAAATCTCCAAAATTTTTCAAAACCTATTTATGGAAGAGAAAAAAAATCCATGTACGAGTGAACCCACACAGTTCAAACCCTTGTTGTTCAAAGAGTCAACTGTTTAGTTCCTACAATGAAAAGGGATCATCCAGAAATGTTAAAAATACCAAGACCACCAACATTTACAAAATATCTCGTCTCTCAATAGACAAATATAGTCACAAACAGATATTCTGACCCTGTATCTCTGAAACCATTTATAGACATGCTGATTCATAGATTTGAACATCTAAGGCAATGGTACACCGATCAACATAAACCACTCACTCTGCGAGTGAAATGTACACATTTGCTTCAGAACACAGCACAGCAATAGTCCAGCTCCCACAAATGTCCTCTCAATCGCAAAAGAATCATGCTAATGGAAAGAATCTGGTGGCCAACAACTGCATAAAGACAATCCCAAAGACATACAGAAAAACAATGCAGCAAGAACAGCTCACTTGTCTGAAAAGGATTGGAAAATCCTCAGCACTCTCTGCTTTCCGGATGCCTTTCCCTCCACCGCCTTCAGAAGCTTTGATCATCAACGGAAAACCAATTTTTTCTGCTGCCTGGAAGGCAAAGGACAAACAGACTTCTTTAGAGGCTAGACAGTTTCCACCACTACCAAGACAGTGAGAAGTTTCCGGGGCCTTGGCACCCCCCCCACCCTTCTTCCCCATCCGCTCTGCATTTACCTCTAAGCCCTCATCTACATCCTTCACACAACCCTGGTTGTAAACATCTTCTGGGACACTGATTCTTTTTCCATGCTGCAGGCTATCTTCTGCCCACTCCACCGTCAGACCTGGAGAGTCACAAAGGAAAATAAATTCTCCAAGGAGGACAGAGACACACATAACACAGATACCGCAGGGCTTGTCCTCACCAAAGCCACTCTAGACCTGGCCTCTGGACCAACAGAATACAGACAGGGTCCTTTATCTTAATTAATTAATGGCTTTTAATTTTCTTAAGGACTGACTCCACCCTGAATGAGAAATCAAGTTTAAGAAATTTAGACTGAGTCTACAAGAACCATAGTAAGCTGAATCCAAAAATATCCCAGTTCTACTCCATAGAGTGATTTATATACAAATCATTCCTTTCTAATACCTTGGGAAAAAACAAATTCTCCAAGGAGGATTTTTTATATATATATATATAAAAAAAAAGCTTTTCATTCCAAATTTAAAACTCAATCTCTAGAGAGAAAAAAAAGCAAATTGAATAGGAAACTCCTGAAACTTTTTATTTTTTATTTTTTAATATTACCTAGAAATTCTACTTTGAGGAATTTATCATAAGGAAATGATTAAAATGTACATAGAGATTTAACTATAAGATGATTAAGGTTCCATTGTTTCTAACATTTTTTTTAAAATTAGAAAATAAACTAGAAACAACCTAAATGTAAAACTAGAGAGGACTGTTACTCATGGTACATCTGTATGATACAATCCTATTCAGGCATTTCAGATGTTATAAAGTGTATTTATTGACATCGAAAGATTCATGAGAAAAAATAAGTCCCAGACTAGTAAATATAAGATCTCTGGTTTTTTAACGGATGTGCTTAGAAGAAAGGCTGGAAAGGTAGATACTTAAAATGCAACAAATGTTCAATACAAGGTTATAGGATTATGGATGAGTTCTCACACTTTCTAAGTTGTCTACAATGAAATTACACCACTTGTTTAATAATTTAAAATTGTAAGTGAAAGAATAAAAAAAAAAGGCACATTCCTGTCACCCCCTTGGCTCATATTAGCAAGACTGGGCCAAGGAGTCCCCCGAAGTGAAGCTTGGGTCCCTTACCACTTCCACTCCAGGGCAGCGTGGGGATCTGCAGCGTCTGGGCCACGATGGTGGAGGCGATCTTATCTCCCAGGGCCCACATGGCCTCGCTGGGAGGGCCTGAGGGATCAGGGACAAGGCGGAAGGCAGAATCGAGTCAGACACAAGACCCTCACAGCCGAGTGCAGACCAAGTGCACAGTGAATGTATTCAAGTCCTAGCTCTCAAGGACTTTATCAAGTCAGGGAAGGAAAAAAATCTGTTAATCTGTTACTTCATCAGTTAACTCTTAACACATGTGGATTGTAAACCTCGGCTGAGTTACAACCTAAGCTATGTGGCATACAGAAAATTCACTTTTGGGAGAAAGCCAAAAGCTAAACTGAGAGGGCAAGCTAGCACCTCATAAAACCAGACCATGGGTGAACTAAGTTTTCCTATAATGAGTCAGATAGGAAATATTTTCAGCTTTGTGGGCCTGCTGGTCTCTGTCACAAATACTAAACTTTGCTAGTGTTGGGCAAACACAGACTTTGGCAATACACAAGTGAGCAGGGGCCATGTGTCAATAAAACTTTATTTACAAAAGTAGGCAGCCGGCCAGATTGGGCCTATGGACTATAGTTTGCCAGCTTGTGGGCTGGATCATCAACCTCCAGAGGAGCTAAAACTAAAGGATAAGGAAGAGTCCCATGTGACAGCCAATCAATGACTGTGGACAGAAAAAACGGGTCAGAAAAATCAGCAGGCATGGGTCACCAGGTCGATCCTAGGAATATCAGGTGTTGTCTGCACTGAGCTATTTCATACAAAAGTCTGTGCCGTGGGCCCAAAGGTAAGGATTTATTACTGATGGTCAACGATTCCCCTAAAGTTTAGGGCCTAAATCATGCAACGATGTCAGATAATATAACTGCACAAAGTATACAAATGTAAGTTCAAATCCCGAAACAAACCGATATCATAGATAATAAGTATCATTTTACCTAATAAGTAGTAGAAATGAAGGGCTCTGGTCTCAAGTGGTTAAGGCATTCCAAAGGCCTAAGAACAGCCCAAGGAAAACTGTGACCTTATCAGAAATGTGACCTCAAAACCTAGCAATAAATCTGAACATGGCTGGTACCTCAGTACCAACAGGAACACAAGCAGAGGTCTGCTTGCCCCAGTATCATTCCGTGGTGGTAACCATGGTAACAGCTCCCATTTCCCCAGGCTGGACAACCTACCCAGGTGCCCTCCCACCCCTGGTCTCGCTTGCTCCTCACAATGAAATTGTGAGGTGGGAATATGAAACTGACTCCCACCTTACACGGATGCACCAGAAAGAGAATCTGACCCAGAGGTCAGATAAGTGTCCCATCAACGCCCCAATTCCCACCAATCTGATGGAGACAGACTCTACCTAAGAAAGCAATGTCGTGCTTGCACAGGAGCTCCGGAAGTTTGGGGTTTTCGGAAGCATGGCCCCAGCCAGCCCACACCGCCTGCAAACACAGAGAGGCGTGAACAAAGATTTTCCTTTAAGAACCTGCCTCCCATCACACACCGAAAACTCTTTCTTTGCCGGGTCATACCAGCCCTGGATTTTGGGGTCTCATAGGACCCAGCTCCTCTGCCCCTTCTGAACTGTGGATTCAAGCTGCTCCATAGCTCAGGGCATCACCCCCCGTGGGCAGACTGGGGCGCCCCAACCAACTTACCTGCACAGGGATTCTCTTGGCAATGTCCACGATGAGCTCCACGTTGGCATAATTGTTGTTGTTGGGCCCTCCTGGCACAGGGACATACTGATCTGCCATCTTGATGTACTCTGGAGTTAAACAGGAGAGGAAAGAATAGCAGAGAAACTAAAGTCCACTGCAGGAAATCTGCAAGACACAACTGTATACGGCCATTGAAAGGATAACCGTGACAATTCTTGGGCAACAACGGACAGAGATGTGTGATAATTAGAAGAAAACTCTGAGTATGACTTTAATTATGTAAAAATATATGTGTGTCTGGATCAGGCCTGGAAGGGAACAAACAAAACAGAAGGAGGCAAGTGATCAGGATACTGGGATTAGAGGTGGGTATTTTCATTCCTGTTTAAAGTTTATCTTAATATTGTTTTGCCATTGAACAATTCAATGTTTGTTTTTCATCAGGGTAAAAAAAGCATAACATAAAGTTTACCATCTTACTCATTTATTGAGCGTACAGTTCAGCAGTGATAAGTATATTCACACTGTTGTGAAACCGATCTCCAGAACTTTTTCATCTCACAAAACTGAAATTCTGTACCCATCAAACAACTCCCGGTTTCCCCCTCCCCTGCCCCTGGCAGCCACCATTCTACTTTCCGTCTCTGTGCTTTTGACCACTCTCTGGACCTCATCTAGATGGAATCAGACAGTATCTGTCTTTTTGTGACTGGTTTATTTTCACTTAGCATAATGTCCTAAAGCATGTGACAGCAATTCCTTCCTTTTTAAAGCTGAATAGGATACAATGCTTTGATTTTAAAATATTCATGCTCTTTAAGTCAGAAATTCCACTTGGAGAAATATGTCGTAAAACACAAAAGAATCACTGGGGACAGGGTCCTCTCTTCCACCTCCGCCCAGCACCGCGAGCCCTCCCCCGCAGCCCACACATCCCCACCTGTCACTCCCTTAGCTGCTCAGCCTGCACTTCTGTAAGGGCCAAGACCACGCAGTGCAGCCACGTGGCTGAAGGGACATCCCTCTACTCCCCCAGGCCTAACTGTCCACATCTGTGAAAACAGCCCTGATCTGCCAATAAACACGCCCACCTGGGCCTCCCCTGTGACCCACCCAGGGGCTGGCTCATCCCCT
Source organism: Rhinolophus sinicus (assembly GCF_036562045.2). Lineage (NCBI taxonomy): Eukaryota > Metazoa > Chordata > Mammalia > Chiroptera > Rhinolophidae > Rhinolophus > Rhinolophus sinicus. The sequence continues at coordinate 25,401,888 of NC_133765.1, read as the reverse complement.
GCATTCCTTCAAGCCGGGGACCACAGTCGCCCGCCGGTGCCAGTACGTGGCCTGGCACTGGCAAAGAGCCCAATAAATGCATGTTGATGAATAATAATAATGATTAAAAAGAACAACAACACACACAAAAAACACTGGGGAGGTCCCAGGGATTATAAAGTGAGAAGTCAGATAAGTACCTTCTCCTCCCAAGTTTTATTCTCACATTGGAGAAGATAAACAAGAAAACGAACGTGATAACTACAGACTGTGGTCGGTGTCGGAGCTCCCTGAGACAGACACACAGGAGGACGACACGAACTGAATGTTGGGGCATGGAGGGGTGCAGGCCTGCTACGCAAAGAGCTTCAGGGAAAAGCACTGTCAGCAGAAGGTCCAGCACATCCCAAGACTCTGAAACAGGAAATAGGAAAGCCAGCCCGGAACCAATGAGGCCAGCGTGGCTGGGACCCAGGGATGGAGGGCAAAAGGCACGAATCGGGCCAGGAGGCCAGCAGCGCCTACCCGTGTGGGGCCTTATCTGGCCTGAGTGAGGATCTGAAATTTTGGTCTGAGCATGATGGGAAACTCCATAGGATAAAGTGGCGGCCTCTCAGGCAGCCCTGGGTTCCAATCCTGCCTGTGTCATGTCAAAAAATCAATAATAAATGGAGCCACTTTAAAAGGGAGCCAGAGCTGCCATGCCAGAGAACTGCCTCACACATCTTATGGAATGTTAACACAGGGCAAAATAACTTTTGGACCCTGCCTAGGACAACGTTTTGTCCCAAAAAAAACTGTTTGCAAAGATAACAAAAAAGCTGTTATTTTGACTACTGGACTGAAAATTAATAACAGCCGTTTAGAATTAATATCACTCTGTTGTTATCTGCACCAATAGAAATGCCTTCCCGGTTGGAGCTCCATACTCCTAACTCCGAAGGCTGCCGGTTCGATTCCCACATGGGCCAGTGGGCTCTCAACCACAAGGTTGCCAGTTCAATTCCTCGAGTCCTGCAAGGGATGGTGGGCTCCGCCCCCTGCAACTAAGATTGAACACGGCACCTTGAGCTGAGCTGCCTCCCGGATGGCTCAGTTGGTTGGAGCACATCCTCTCAACCACAAGGTTGCCGGTTCCACTCCCACAAGAGATGGTGGGCTGTGCCCCCTGCAACTAGCAACGGCAACTGGACCTGGAGCTGAGCTGCGCCCTCCACAACTAAGACTGAAAGGACAACAACTGGAAGCTGAACGGCACCCTCCACAACTAAGATTGAAAAGGACAACAATTTGACTTGGAAAAAAGGTCTGGAAGTACACACTGTTCCCCAATAAAGTCCTGTTCCCCTTTCCCAATAAAATCTTAAAAAAAAAAAAAAAGAAATGCCTTACTTCTATTGATGTAATTGTTCCCATTCCCTTCCCATTGCGTTTGTCTCCTAATCGGAACATTATTTCGGCTTCTGCCTGAATCAGTACGTCTGGAATAGCTATTCTCATTGATCTCAAACAAATGCTTTTTGACTCTCGCTTTGAAAGGCCTTTTTATTTTATTTTTCTTTGCCTTTTTATTTTTAAGATAATAGTCACATGCCATTTGTACAACCCTGGGCAAGTGATTTATGTCCTTGTGCCTCAAGTGTCTCATCTGTAAACCTGTCCTCACTGTTTGTTGTGAGTTAAAAGGAGGTTGCAGAGCCCAAGACCTGTGTCCAAGGTCAGGTTCAGGGGATGGGGCCAAGGCTGCTGGGGCTGGGAACAGCACTGAAGCCACTGAATCATTTAAGGAGGAGATGATGGCACCCAAGCTGTGTTTTTAAAAGATGAGTTTGGCTGCTATGTGGAGAAGGGTCTGTAAAGGGATAAGACTGTTCAGGGGAAAAAGCAAATCGTCCAATACTTTATGTATAGAATGGAGGCTAGTAGAGAGATAAGTGAATAGATAATTCATGATTGAAGATAATTAATGATTGAAATACAGTACATACATATGCAACAAAAAACATCCACCTGCAATAACATGGACATTTCTCAAAGATGGGATTTCCGCTTTGCATGTTAACCATTTGCATTTTTATAAGGCACATGGGTCACTCCTGTTATTAGCAGATATTTTAATTAAATAAAGAATAAATGCAGGCTGTCATGAGGGACTCTGTTTGGGGTTCAGAATGGACTTGCCCAAGTGGGGTGGAGGCGGTGAGGGCAAGTAAGGATGGGGCATGTTGGGGGGAGGGGGGTAGTGAAGGCCCACATACCTGCATTGGCCTTGAGGTCCTCCGGGGTCACCATAACTACAAACCGGATGGCCCGCTCATTTCGGAACATATCGTAGGCCCACCTGCGGATGGAGCGCATGCACTTCACAGCGGCAATGCCATTGTTGGCAATGAGCACCTGGATGGGAAAAAGGAGGAAGGGACCAGAGCTGCTCGTCTACCTGTGCTGGAGGCTGCATACCACCCAGAGTCCATCTCACGGCTGCAGAGCCTCCTGTGGTACCTGGACCATGTCATTCTTCTTTGTATTTCTATAGCACACAGCCCAGCACAGAGCAGGTGCTCAAAGTCTTCCAGCTGCATGGATGCATGGATGGACTGATGGACGGATGGATGGACAGACAGATGGATGGACGGACAGACAGACGGATGGATGGATAAGTGGATGAGCGGGTGGGTGGGTGGATGGATGGATGGACAGACGGATGATGGACGGACGGATGGACAGATGAATGGATAAATCAATGAGTGGTTGGGTGGGTGGGTGGATGGATGGATGGATGGATGGATGGATGGATGGATAGATGGATGGACGAACGGACAGACAGATGCATGGATGGACAGACAAATGCATGGATGGACAGACAGACGGATGGATGGATGGACAGACGGACAGACGGATGGATAGATGGATAAGTAGATGAGAGGGGTGGGTGGGTGCATGGATGGATAGATGGACGGACGGATGGACGGACAGACAGATGGACGGATCGATGGATGATGGATAGATGGATGGATAAATGAATGATTTTCAATTCCTTTATCATGGAATTGATAAAGGAATGGTGCCATCATGATCACTTAACATTTTTTGAGTGTTTAGTATATACCAAGCTACAATGCAATGTATTTCACCAGCATATTTCATTTTATCCTCATAACAGCCCTTTGTTTCAAAAGAAGTTTTAGTATTATCCCCACTTGGGGTTAAAGACATTAAAACTCAAGGAGTTAAGGCACTTGCCCAAGGTGGCACAGCGGATAAGACTTGAGTCTGCCCTGTGCTCTGAATGGCCCACCATGGCTGCCTCTGCATCCTGAAGGTTAAAGGTCCTGGGTTTAGTCAAGAGGAAAGGCAGTGATGCTGACTGTCCTCAGCAATAGAGAGAAACAGAAGGGGTCCTCGTTTCAATCCTTGTTTGTATCATGGACTTGCTGTGTGGCATTAGGCAATTCCCTTCCCTCTCTGGGCTTCAGCTCCACATAAGGAGCTCAGATTGGCCAACCATGGTGTGGTTAGGCACCTGGCTTCAAAGCTCTGGCTCACACAGCAAGTCCATGACTTTAAGGCCCTTACACAGCTGACGAACCTTCCCAACAGCCCTGAAGGCCAAATCTCATTAGAGATTTGGGATGTGACTGTCTCTCCTTTACAGAAGGGGAAACTGAGCCTAGATGTGATATCCCACGAGGGGCCACAACTGACAGACCCCAGAGCTCCTGGCTTAGGTTCAACACTCTTTCTCCCCTTTCAAAAATGGCAAGTTTTAGCTGTCTCATTACTGTCATTCTCGTACATGGATCTTCTCTCCTCTAAGGAGTTGCAAACCTTGAAAGGGCAGGGCTGGGTTTTTTGCTTCCCTCCCAATAACCAAGGAAGTAACCCCTTGCACTAAAGTACTCAGGGTTCTTCAGGGAGCTTCCTGAGCTTGCTCAGAGGCCTCAGTCTCCTCCTCTGTGAAATGGGGTCATGCACCTGCTGCTTCAGGCTGTCATCAGGATGAAAAGCTCATGAAGTCCAGCGCCCAGCACGTAGCAAGAGAGGAGGGATGGCCCTCGCCCCCTCTCTGCAGCGTGAGGACCCAGCCTGCAGCTGGTTCTCCCCCCCATCTGGCCAGGACCCCAACTGTACCTTCTCAATGACCCGATCCCCCCCAAAGCGAGTGACAAACTCGGCTGGGGAAGCCACGGTGAAGTCTCTGTGCAGATCCATTTTCTTCTGTTCCCGGCCTCTCTTCACCAGGTGGAGTCCTGACATACTGGGCCTGCAGGGGGAACAGCACAGACATGCATGAGCCAGGAAGCCTAGGACGCTCAGGGAGGGAGTGGGGCACCTGGCACCTATAGAAGCCACAGAGCAGTGGAAGCCCGTCACACCCCTGTTGTTTTGTGGTCCCTGCCCAGGGACCTTGAATCATTTCCTTCTCAAGGAGACTCAAGAGGCTAGCGCACAAATAAAGCAGGATAAATCCCGACCCTCTCCCCACAAGCTGTATATTTAGATTTGTAATCTTAAAGTTTTACTTTATGTGCCCATAATGTAGGCACTCAAATAATACCAAAAAGTTTATAACCGGTGGAAGTGTATGACCAGGGAGGAAGTGACACATTCCAATACTTCGGACACGTTAAACAGTATAGATCACTTTCATGCACTTTTCTATATGCATATATCAAAAAAAATTTTAAAAACAAAAACAAAATATATGTTAATACTTTAAAAAAAAAAAGAGGATTTTGCCCCACGCCTTCCAGATCCCAACGCCAGAGGAAGTCACTTCTGTGGCATTTACACATCTCCATCGTCCTGAACAATATGTGTGTACTATCTTGTGAGTCATCCATTTGAGACACCGTCTGTGGAACTTCCTATCTTGAGAGATAAGGAAGGAATGCTCATCCTCAGCCATCCCACCCACTTCCCTTCTCCCAACCTCTCAATAGGGGTACATTGTAGTTTGCTGGACTCACTATTCAGTATTTTGAGTCTAGGCTCATTATTCACAGGTGAGGGCTGGGTGAGACCAGATTTTCCTTTCTTTCTTTCTGTTTTTCTTTCCTGGAGTTAATGTTTCGTTGACTTGGTTTTCCTTTGGATGTGTTGCTAATTCATCTCATTCCATGTTTTTCCACTGGTGACATCCCTCCCGGAAGCCTCTGCTCTCCTTTCACCTGGACTAGCTGTTCTCCAGACCCCCTGCACACCTGTGATTCTGGGACATCCCTTCGCTGACATCCTTAAGTTCCCTTTGCCTTTCCTTGGGGCTTGACCCCTAATTTGGGGGATCAAACGGCTCCCTCTTTTTTGGAGGACTCCTTTGTTTTGCTAGGGCATATCCTCCAGTAGTTGTAACCAGTTAAAAGGATGGTGCAAAGGCTGGGCACATGACGATGATGTCTTCAACAGGCCTGTCCTGCTCCTAGCTGCACTGGGCTCCCTCATCACTGTCACCCTAGAGCTTCCCTCTGAGTCTATGTTGGAACTCTGTTTTTTTTAAACAGATATTTTTTTAAAAGATTTTATTAGGGAAGGGGAACAGGACTTTATTGGGGAATAGTGTGTACTTCCAGGACTTTTTTCCAAGTCAAGTTGTTGTCCTTTCAGTCTTAGTTGTGGAGGGCACAGCTTAGCTCCAGGTCCAGTTGCTGTTGCTAGTTGCAGGGGGTGCAGCCCACCATCCCTTGATGGACTCGAGGAATTGAACTGGCAACCTTGTGGTTGAGAGCCAACTGGCCCGTGTGGGAATTGAACCGGCAGCCTTCGGAGTTAGGAGCATGGAGCTCTAACCGCCTGAGCCACCGGGCCGGCCCAATGACAGCTTTTTGAAGTTCTCGTCTCCTGTATGATTTCTGTTTCTTCCAAGTCTCTTTCGTTTGGGGCCTGCCTTCCATATTAGAAACTGTACCCACACATTTGGTAACCTTGGTTACTTCCTCATGACCAAAAGCAGGAACTAAAGGGCTCATGAGAAGTACTGAGAATGTGATAAGGCCAGTGGACCCTGAGCTCAACACAGGGTGACCTGGGAGGGCTGTGCTTTGGAGAACCCCAAGTGTCATTAGAGTCTTCCTCCCTCACTGGTCCAATTCCTCTGGGAGAAGTCTCTGGCTCTTCCGCCTGGAAGAAAGGTTGGCCAGAAGGCTGGGTGGGGAAGAAGGGGCAACTATTGGGACAGGTCTGGTGGGGGGCAGGGCAGGTTTCAAGATTCAGCACCTACACAGATCCCTGCCCTCCTGTTAGGAATAGAAGCCCCACACTCCCCACCGTACCCATCAGTCCTCAGTCCCAAGACCCTCCGCCTTTCCCTCTCCAGAGGACAATCCTCCTGGCTTCTGTTGGGGTGGAAATGGGTAGCCCCCAACCACACAGAGCAAGCGAGGGGCTCTGGGAGTCTTTCACCTAATCCTCCCCATTTTTTTGCTCCCTTCACCCCCAGTTGCAGACACACCAATACTGCCAGTCCCTGCGCCTATCTGCCTCCAGTAGGTTTTCAGCTTTTCTCACTGCCCCTTTACCATTCAGCCCTCTTGGTTCTACTAAACCAGTTACCACTTGTTCATCTGTTTTCCAGTTTCCAAAATGTTGCTAATCTCCCCTTCTGTTCCTTCATGGGCTTCTGCCATGGGTTCTCTTTCTCTTTTTAAATCTCTTTGCTGTCATTTGGTGCGATTTTGACAGGAGCAGAACCAGGAGGCACATTCAATTCACTCTCTTAAATCTGCCATGGGGTATTCAAGCCGGAAGCCACCTGCCAGGAATTATGTTAGAGATTAACCCCCCAAAGGTGTATCCTGGGACTGTAGCATCAGGCATCTTGGGAGGCCAGGGGTGAGTGGGTTCAGGGGGCCAAAACGTTGGGTTAAAAACCGATCATAAGGAACACCGCCACCGTCTAGTATCTGAGCAGGGAACAGCAAGAATGGAAGCAAATAAGCAGTCAGGGAAGAGAAATTCCGTTTTACAGATGCACACACTGAGGCTCAGCCAGGCAAATGGGGTCACCCAGCTAGTCAGCAGGCCTGGGGCTCTTTCCATCACACCAGGAAATGTTGGGTGTGGGCGTTTTCTGCTGCATAAAGTTTCTGCGTTCAGTATACTTTCCCGTGGGAAAATGTCTCCGACAAACCTGCAGTCTGCCCCTGACCCCCACTGTGAACCATCAAAGGAAAGGCTCTGCCTGTCAGAGATGAAGAAACAGACTCCTAGGCTAGGGGACAGAAAGAGAAATGAATGACAGAAACCCATCCTGTTTATATGCCACAACAAGATATGTATTTTCAATTAAGACTTTCTCCGTTCTACTGGGCTTACTATGCACGGTGCCTCAATGAATGAACAAATAAATACACAAATGATTTCCGGCCCTGAGACACCCTGACTGCCTCCCAAAAATTGCAAGCAGATTTTCTCCTAAAACCTCCTAGGATTAAATGAAATAGGACTTAGAAAAAGTACTTTGAAAAAAAAGAAAAAGTACATTGGAAGGTCAGTATTATCTCGCAAATGTGAACAGTACTTTTAGCCTAATTATATTTCATTAACCAGAAAGTAGCTCAGTTCATTTTTAAGAACTTTATTTCTTTACAAAAACAGGCCGATTTGGCCAGAGGGCCATCATTTGCAGACCCCTGATCAAGGGAAATAGACACCAAAATGTTAACAGTAGTTATCACAGGGTGTCTGAGTTACGGGTGGTTTCTCTTTTCTTTTTCTTTCTTTTTCTTTTTTTTTTTGCCTATATTTGTTCGATGTTCTGCAAGGGTGTATTATTTTCAAAAAGAAAAAAGCTATTAATTTTGTAATAGGGATGCTGAAAGCCATGGCAGTCCCAGGATCCAATGAGTAAGGCACTCGGTTTCCTTATCTTTAAAATGAGGATAATAACACACCCCTCATTGAGTTGTGAGATTTCAATAAATTAATACATAAAAAGTAAAAGATGGCACCTGACACACAGTACACCCTAGATTATTACATCAGTGCAATGAGGTCAAGAGGATCAAAGGCAGCTCTCCCAACCTCACCAGGAAAGGCATCAGGCCACCCCTCTCCCCTGGCCAGCTCCCCATCCATTCACTCTCCCTACTCTGTCCACGGCCTTCCCTGGCTGGCTGGCTTGATCCCTTGGCTTCAGAAAGTCTGAGACATCCCATTTCCATACACACAAACATTACAACGAGCAATGTGACCTAAAGTGCAACAAAGAAAACCTGAACCATTAGAAAGACACCATTGTGTGGCCTGGGGAAAACCATTCATGGCCGCCATTTTGATTTCAAACCTGGTGACAGAGCCCATGAGGTGGGTCACAAACCCATCACAGCAAAGCAAGCGGGTGAACACACACAACGCTGCTGGAGTGGCTTGTTTAAGGCCCCATCTCCAAGCTGGTGGCTATTTTTATTTGTTTTTGACAAAATTGGAGACCGACCAACATTGGCTCTGACGGGCTGACCTTCAGCCGGCATTTGTTCCAAAGTAAGTGTGAAGTGTGGAGACTGAAATATTCCCTGGTGACTTTGGAAATGGCTTCAGGTACAATCAACTACACAACAGAGCTGTCAGCCAAACACCAAACACAGTCAGCTGCTGAAGCACAAGACCAGGCAGAACTACATTCGGAGGGAGGAAATAACATTCTCCAGTGTCACTATGAATGGAGCAATGGGGCATCTCGCTGAATCTCCACAGCCCTGTGCCAGGGAGGCCATCATCTCCCGCTCACGATGAGGAAACCGAGACTCAGAGAAGCCCACTGATCTCAAATCACACAACTGGCAGGCAACAGAGCTGGGCTTCCAATGTGACTCTATCTGACCCCCAGAATCTAATTTTGAGGAAGAAAACTTACGGAGATAAATGGAAGTACCTCTATGGTCTGGACTTTAGAAACTAAGCACTTGCATTTGAAAGGCAATGTGTGTAACGCAGGGTTCTCAACTGGGGGGGAGGGGGTCACTGTGCTCCCTGGGGACACATAGCCACGTGTGCACAGTTGGTTGTCACAACTTGGGATGTGCTACTGGCATCTCGTGGGTAGAGGCCAGAGATGTCGCTCAACATCCTGCAAAGCTTCCAAGACAGGCTCCACCACAAAGAATTATAAGGCCCCAAATGTCAACAGTCCTCAGCTGAGAAAAACCCTGGCCGACCAGAGCCGTAGCTCAGGCTTTGAGTGGAATCTACTACTTATGACCTCTGTAATCTTGGGAAAGTTGCTTCAGTACTGGTATCTCGGTTCCCTCACAGGATGAAAATATTTAACAATATCAGTAGGAGCTGCTTCATGGAGCGTGCGTCCAGGTTCAGCACTGGGCCTGGCCTACATACTCGTACAGGAAAGAGCTTTAGCTGAGGTGTCTCTCTGCAGGGGAACCATTGTAAGGGCCCCAGGATGGTGTCATCAGTCTAGGGTCCTGGCATTAACCAGCGCTAACCAGCGCATAAGTCCCCTCCCTCCCTTTTCTTTTGTACAATGGAGGGGTAACTGCAGAGGTGATGAGCTAACGGAAGTGAAGGCCTATCACCACACAAGTAAGCAACAAAGGACATTGTATAACCCTATACAGGCTCATAACTTTACACTCATCTTTGGGCTCCCAGATAAATGGACCTATGGAAATATCTCGGGCCACCTGTCCTCTCAGCACCTCCTGGGATGGCCACTTTGGCTAGGCCAGGGGTCTGGTGTCCATAAACTGTGAAGGAATACAGTCAGGCCCATTCGATTACATATTATCTATGCCTGCTGGTGCAGTAAACAGCAGAACTGAGTAATTGTAACAGAAACCATATGGCCACAAAGCTGAAAATATTTACTATCTGGCCCTTTAGGAAAACAGGTTTGCCAATTTCGAGTTAGACAGCGGTTTTCAACCCTGACTGTACACTCCATCACATGAGAAGCTTTAAAAACATACTGGGCTCCACCTAGATTAATTAATCATCATGCCTGGGAGTGAGGGTTTGGGGGGCACTCAGGCATCTACATTTTTCAAAAGCCCCCCCCAGGAGTAGCAGCTGAATGGCTCAGTTGGTTAGAGCGCGAGCTCTTAACAAGGTTGCTGGTTCAATTCCCACATGGGCCACTGTGAGCTATGCCCCCTACAACTAAGATTGAAAACGGCGACTGGACTTGGAGCTGAGCTGTGCCCTCCACAACTAGACTGAAGGACAACGACTTGAAGCTGATGGGCCGTGGAAAACACACTGTTCCCCAATATTCCCCAATTTAAAAAAAAGTCCCCCCAAGAAATTCTAACATACAGGCAGAGATGAAAACCACAGATAGATCCACAATCAACATTTCAACATAGACAAATGATCTTGGGTGGGTGACTGACCAGGCCTGCTGACCAGGGCTGCTGACTAGCTGGGTGGCCCCCTTTGTCTGGCTGAGCCTGAGAATTCCCAAGGCAGTGACATCACTCATAATGGAGCATCATGGGACTCACTGAAGACCAGATTCTTCCGCCTTCCCTTCCCCAACTTTATTTCATCCCATTCAAACTCAAGTCTCTTTCAAGAAGCCCATCTCCAATCACGCTGACCCACATGCATTTCTCCATTCCCTGAACTCTGGCCCTGTGGACACACCGAGGGACGCCGGTCAGCATTTTGTTCTTGTTCCTTCATAGATGATCCAGCCTTCAGAACAGGATCTCAATGCCTCTTGACTCCACAGACCTCTTTCACAACAGAATTCTGCCGTTACTGCTATCAGTTGTGCAAATGTTTGTGTCAACCTGGATAGCACTCAAGGCCAGCACCCCCCGAGGGCTGGGCATCAGGCACAGTGCTGGGCTCCAGCTCTGAACAGTCTCAAGAACCCTGTAAAGCTCTATTAGGATTAGCCCCATTGACAGATGAGGAAACAGGTTCAAAGGGCTGATGGCATATGCTCAAGGTCACACAACTCAGTGGCAGAGGAGGGCTGTCTAACTCCATCTTTTTACCAACTCTAAGCTAAGGGAAGAACTGTGCAGTGACCCACTAAAGCATCTTCACATTATTATAAATACGGTAACCACATGGCCTGAACTTGCAGGGACAATTCCAATTTCTCTCAAGTTTATTCTTTTGGATTAAAGTGGTTTGTGAAAGGTATTCTTTTGGATTAAAGTGTACGATTAAACGCGATTCATGATTTATATGTTAAATAGACTTAATAGCTTTATAGATCAGAAAAGAAAAACCTGTATCCTTCGTGAGCTACGTGGCCTGCTTTGGGTATACTCCAGGACTTGAGTATTTCTGCCAGAGGAGTTAGATCAGGGCTCCAAACGTGGAAGAAATGTGACCTCTGTGCTCAATAAATGACTGAGTGCATAAGAAAGACCCTGACCCTGCCTCTCTGCAGGCTCTTTGCTCAGACACATCCCAAGAGACTCCAGGAGGGTCCCCCAAAGACTCTGTTAGTCTCCTCTGTGAAAGGATTGAACAACTGCAAGGTCAGCCTCCCTCCTGGCAGGCTGGCCGTATGTCTGGAACATGTCTCTTGCCCTTTCTGAATCCCCCATCAGAGGAATTAAACAACCACGGCCCTTCCAGCTCCAAGAGTCCTCACTCCCTAGAATGCTCACGAGCTGCAGTAACTAGTTTTCAGCAAAACTTTAGTCCAACATTAGGAAAGTCTTCTTATTTTTGAGTTGTGCTCTTAAAGCGGTAGAAACTGGCTGCCAATAGAGAGCCCTTTGGGCAACAGCCTGAAAGTGAATCCCAGTATATTCTCACCGGCACTGAGAGACTGTTTCCTCATCTGTAAAATGGGAATAATGGCACTTAGCGCCCCTGATGGTGTTACTGAGAAAACATCCAGCTCTCTCACTGGATCAAGAGCTCCTAGAAGGCAAAGGTAATGTTTCCCAAACATTTTTGTGTCCCTTCCTGATCCCAGATGTAGGCCTTACACATGGGGGGTGTACAGGGACTGTTTATGTACCAGGTAAAGGTATCCTGAGAAAAGAGCAAAGAATGGGGACAGAGACTTAGCAACCAAGCTGTCCTTCATGGTGCTGGTTATTAGCAAAAAAGGAGAAAAAGCCCAAATAGCCACTATTTATCGTGGATTGCTTATACATTTTAAGGTATATCCACTTAGAGGAACACTACAGACCCAGTAAAAAGCATGTTGTAGAACAAAGATTGGCAGTTGTTTTCTGTAAAGGACCAGATAGTAAACACTTTAGGTTTTATAGCCCAGGCAGTCTCTGTCCCACTACTTACCTCTGCCCTTGAAGATTGAAAGCAGTCATAGACAATTCATCAGTGATGAGCATGGCTATGTTCCAATAAAACTTTATTTGTGGACACTGAGAGTTAAATTTCATGAAATTTTCATGTTACCAAATAGTATTCTTCTCTTAATTTTTTAACCATCTAAAAGTTAAAAACCATTCTTTGCTTGCAAGCCAAACACAAGCAGGCTGCAGGCAACAGTATGCTGAGCCCAGTGGTAGAATATTTAATGTCGACTGAAAGAGCAAGTTACAATACAATATGTTCTGTATACTTCCTATGCATAAATTAAAACATAACTGCACAGTAAGAATGGATATACAGCAATTTTAATAAAGATTATGATGGGGCAGTTATGGGTGATTTTGGTTCCTCCTTTCTGCTTGTCTATAATATTCTGAATTTTCAAAAACAAACATAGCATCATTTCAGTCACTTAAAAAAAAAAAAAGCCATAAAATGAAGACAGAAAAGAAATCTAGCAGGTGGGGCTAAGAAGCACAGAAATGCCCACACTGACCTGCTCAGAAAATAACCTTAAATGTGATACCTGCTCAGAAACACGTTGACTCGCCCAGGGCTTAACAATCACTAGGTTTCAGAGACCTGCCTTCCAGGACCATCACCTTCATCAAGGGTAAGGGGAGGAAGAAGAGGAAAGCGAAAAGGGGGAAAGCGTGGCCCCCGCCAACCGGTCAACCTTGACGCACCTACAGTGTGCTCCAGAGCGCCCTCCTCCAATCAACATCACTGCCAAATCCGACCTCCGCTTCAACTGCCAAGGCCAGCTCGTGTTTTTGCAAGGCGGGCTCCGTCGCCGCAACCGACAAACTGAAGCCTGCACTTCTTTGGGAGGAGGCGGGGAAGAGGGGGTGGTGCTAAGAGGACACACAACTTGACTTCGCGAGGGGGCCAGGAAGTAGGGAGAACGCTGCATAAGTTTGTAAAAGATAACGGTTATTAAAAGTGCAACCTTACTTACTTTACTTTGCGATCAGGGAAACAGACCTTGCACTTGGCAGGGCTCATGTTGACCGTCCCGCGGAGCAATCCCACCAGGCTCCAGCTGGGATGCGGGGCATGCACCCCCCTAACCCCCCGAAGCAAACCCTGGTCCCGGGGCCCAGCGGGGCAGCCAGATCACGACCGGGAGGAGGAGGCGCTGTCCTAGAGCACCTCTCGGGCCGCGCTGTACAGCAGCCTTCAGGAACCCAGCTTCGCGCTGTGCTTCCTCCATCCCGAAATGCATCCTGCGCGCAAGTGTCGGAGGCGGACGCGCCCGCGCCCGCCCAAGCCCCGCCCCCAAATGGAGACCTCCTCCGCAGAGGGTCCCGCCCCCTGACTAGGCCCCGCCTCTCGTCCCCAGACAGGGTCCCGCCCCCCGAGCCGGCCAATCGCCGAGCCGCAGTTGACCTTGAGCGCCCGGCGTGGGTTGCCCGAGACTTAGAAAGATCTCTCTTGCCTACTTTCCTCCCTGACTCCCAACTGCAGTAGAAGAGTTCTACGACGGCCTCCCCCTACAGATTGGCAGCTGCAAAAACCTCGCAAGCAATTGAATACACACACAATAGGGAAGTGGTGGAAAATAAGTTATTTAAAATGTGAGTCAGCTGTCACCACGGCGCCAGGCAAAAGCCCCCGTAATAAAGTCAACTTTTTGCTTCCAAGATTCTGTTTTTGCTTATTCTTTCACCTCTATTTCCAGGGACATGTATGCTCTATCCCCTTGCTTCTCCCCAGTGGGCTTCTAGCACACACTTTGAACCACCTGGGTCCCCTACTAACCTGAGGCCTCCTAGACAGAAAAGGACCCCAGACAACCTGTGAAGCTTCTTTTGGGGAAGACTAACATTTGCTGAGTGCCCTTTTATGCCTTTGTCTCATTTAATTCTCGCAGCATTACTATGGGGTTCCCCCCCCATAATGCAGATAAGGAACTGCAATCCAGAAATGCACGTATATTGCCCAAGGTGACAGAGCTGGTGACTTGAATCCAAGGAAACTGATTCTAGTTATTATAGAATGAATGAATGCTTCTCCAAGTAGTTATAATAAATAAAAAGGATCCAAAATACTGCAATAATAAATGTAGCCTATATTTATAGCAAACAAAAAATAATGTAAATGTTTGCAAATGATTCCCTTCCAAAGGCATAGTCAGCGCCACACCTCCAGGGGGCGCCGTCTACACGACCAGAACGATAACAGCGACGTCCCCCTGGAGTTTGTAGAAGCAGCCGTGCTGAAGGCACTGATTAGCTGTGCTTTAACCATAATGTTAAATAACCTTTCAACAATAGGTTTAAAAATAAATAAAACAGGTGAACAAAATTCTCAGTTCTTCAGAGTTTCTAGAAGATTCTTTGTGTCTTCAGTCCCTCCAAAAAAAGGAAACCCACTACTTAGGCTGCTTTTTTTAAAGTTTCAAACAAAAACCAAAAAGTATTCATCCCCAAATGACCCAAATTTAAATGTAACCACCTCAAAATAAGGAAACAATTAAAATCAGGAAATGGTGATATTTCAAAACATCCTACCCTACCCAAAGTCAGTTAGGATCATGCAGGAGAGAATTCTCACTAGTTTACTTGCATTGCTCTAGGTTTTTGTTCTCTATTGACAAAACCCTGACATTCATTGAACACTGTGTGGGTATTGTAACTTCTCTCCTAATGCAGCCTTAGAGACATCCTAACACATCTAGCTTAACCCAGGGCTTTGAAAAAAGGGATTTCACTCAGATGGTTGGTCTTTGCGTGTCATCACAGTGATAATGATTTGGATTTTTCTCTGCCTGCATTATTAGGGAATAAAAGATGAGGAGGAAAGAATAATATACACCCCTATGCATAATACCACCTTTATACAAAATCAATATTTGTGATTTTCAATGAAACGATTCAAAATTCACTGCACTTACAGTCTCATGCTGTAAGCCCTTCTCCTCAGATTTATCAGAGGCTAAATTTAACTTGTTGGTATTGCAGAGGGAAAATCCAGGTCAATGACAACAACACTCACACACAAACACACACATTCCACAAGAAAACGTATGTGTCTAGCAGCATGATAGAAAGACCTGAGCAATGATTGACCTGGGGCCTGTCCCTACGTGCTGTGTGACCTTGAGCAAACCCGTTACCTCCACTTCCTCTTCTGTAAAATCATCCACATATAATGTACTTTCATTAAAAGAAAAATAAAATACTCCCTTCCAATATGTGATGAGGGAAATGTTACATTAAGTATGGAGAAATGAATGATTTTTCTAAAACAGGATGCTGATGCTTAAGGGGAAGGGGAAAAATAAGAATGTTTCATCGCTCTGCACCCTGTATTAATAGCCAACCTCCCCCGAACCTCAATATCCATTCCACAAATAGAACAATGAAAAGACAGATATCCCTTTTATCCCAGGTTCCCATAAAACATCTTAGGAGTTAAGAGATTTGAAAATGGGGTTTCTGCCAGCCCCTTCCTAAATGAATTGATGAATAAATAAAGACATTATAGAAAAGATCTGTGGCATTCCATTTAGGAACAAATAAAAATATTTATATATGGTTTAAAATGTTATGACCTGCTCACAGAGCTGAGGAGAAGAAGTACAGATGGGGACCATGAACAGGAAGAGGCTGGGGAGACACCCACTACAAGCCCAGCTAGGATGCTATTTGGGACAGGGAGGGTGATGCAAGGTCCCAGCTTGCTTTCTGGTGTGCTTTCACTGCCAGGCAGGGCCCCCTCCTTTATGTCCAGACCCCACAGACCCTCACTCGCCTTCCCTAAACCTCTCTTAAACTCAACACTCCCAGCGTGGAAGTAAGCAGTCTGGGAAATGGCAGGGGAAAGAGCCAGCAACTGTGTGCTGGTGTGTATTTTATCCTTGTATCAGGGCACCTTCACATGCCTTTCCAATCCCTCTTCCTCCTCTGTGGACACAAGTTGCCATACCTTAAGAGTGTACGCCTGCTGGCTTTTGAGAGTAGCCATGGCCACGGCCAAGAACTTTGGGAGATACCCATTCAACAACTGACAACCATGGCAGCCTGGGACCATCCACTCCCCACACTTCCTCCCGTGTGATCTCAACACTAGTATTATCCTGCTTCAACAGAGAAGGAAATTGCAGCTCAGAGAGGTCACGGGACTACTCTGAGATTTGAACCCAGACATGTCTGACTGTGAGTCTTGGGTCCTTATTATGACACTGTGATTTGCATGTAATGACAATGACTGCCGGTGGACACTGCTTTAAGAGCTGTGCTCATAGCAACTCAACTAAGCCTGACACTGGCCTTGTGAGCTGGGTACCACTGTGGCCTCGTTTTAGAGGACGGTGAGGCACAGAAAGGTGACAGCGTGGCCGATGGCTGAGTAGAGGAGACAGTGGGTCAGTTGTCAGTCAGCCAGCCTCCAGCATGACCACTCTTACCCACTGCACCACTCTCTCCACTTAGGAAAGGAAATGCTCTGGGCTCTTGGCCACTCAGGCCCGTACCCTGGCCTCCCTGAGGGCAGTGGTCGGTCTCACCATCTATGCGTCCACAGTGCCAGCCGCAATGCTTAGCACCCACCCAGCAGAGCTGCAATACATGCTCCCAGCCAATGAATGGAGGGGACAAACCTGAGCTTCTCTGCTTGACCATTTCATCTCTTAGCTTGTCCTTAAACTTGCTTGGAACCCAGACTATCTGTGGTAATTGGCCAAGGGGAAATGGTTATAAATTAATAAGCTTTTTCCAGCTGCTCTCTTATCCCCATCTCCTAGCTCCCCCACCCACCTCTCCACACACACACACACACACACACACACACACACACACACACACAAAGCAAAGACTGTTCGAGCCACAGAGGGCCTTGGAGCATCCAGTCCAGCCCAGAGAGGGTAGCTGATGCCCCAAGATCACACAGCTGAATGGTTGCCCAATAAATTGTCCTGTCTCTTGACTTTTCCCACTGATGGAAAGAAGGAGTTAGAAGGAAGGTGGAGATGCCATTGCTGGAGCCCTGGTTAGGTGGCAACATCAACACTCGGAATTCACAGACCACTTATTTTTTTTTTTATGGACCACTTTCCAATTTGCATCTGCTAAGGGTCTGAGTTCAAACAGCATTCTGGGTCTATGGTGATCTTGCTGGGAGACCTTGGACAGACCCCTGAACCTCTCTGGGCCTCAGCTTCTCATCTAGGAAGTGAGATGACTGGTTCACTTTTATTAGAAAAAACTAATGTTTTTTCTAATAAAACATAATAATAATGTTTTATTATTAAATACTGTTAAAACCTATTATAACAATATTTACAGCAGAAAGTTAGAACACACAGAAGAAAATTTACTGATAATTATACCACATAAAGACATTGATTATTAACTATTTGAAGACATTCCTTCCGGTCTCTCCAACCATACATACACATTTATTAAGCACAAGCATTTTTTGTGCTTACTATGTGCCAGGAATGTTCTAAGCACGTTACATACACATGTCCACAATCCCTTATCCGAAACTCCTAGGGCCTGATGTGCTTTGGAATTGGGGAATTTTTGAAGTAGGCAAAGCTTTATGTTACACATTTTCATGTTACTATTTCAGCAGCAGAAGGCATGAATATTCACACACAAAAATGAGATAAATAAAGACTATGAATAACTTCACAATTATTCCAGGCAGGTTTGCGGTGAAATGAGCTCACCAGCAACTTATGAACTTGAGTTTCATAACGTTAAATTTCAGGACTGAACTGTGCAATCCTGACCCTGTCCCATCCCACTCAGTTCACAGATGCACCCTATAGGGCAGAGCTGTTAGGGTAACAAACTAGTAAGGGGGCAGCTCTGAACCCCGTCTCTTACCCCAGACCCACTGTGCACTAACCATACCCCTGCTTGTTAAACAAAATGGGACAACCCCGTTACCTTCATTTCATGGTATGTGAACATCTATTTTGCCACATTATGTCACGTTCTCATCAGCTCTATTTCTAAGCGTTGCATGGGAATTCCAACCTTTGGGGACAGTTTCCAAGTCTAAGGAAAGGACAAGCCCCATCCCCTGGACTGAGATGAACCCAACAGGGAAGAGACTGGCAGGGAGGTCGGGGCTGAACAGAAAACACAAAGCCATTGGATCTATAATCTTAGCCCTTGTCAGATGGGAACATGGAAGGGAAGGGGGAGATTACACAAACATATTAAAGGCAGAAGAAAAATTCAAAGGAAGAGTTCAACCCCAGAGCTCATCTCCAAAGTCACGAGATTTATGCAAAGAGAATTTTCTGAAAACAAAAAGTCTACTGTCGATAAAGAGCAACAACAAAATGCCTATTCATTCGTTCATTGATGCATCCATCCACTCGCTCATACACTCAACCATTCATCCACCCATTCCCAGACTCTTTCATCAAGTGTTTTACATGCCCCCAAAAAACAGAATTCTGTTTTTGACAAGTTGGAGTTGCTCGTTTCATTCATGAGTCAGGCAAATTTTTTTTCTTTTTTTTTTTTTTTTTTTGGGGGGGGGGCGGGCGGGGGAGTGTGTCTGGCAAATATTTATCCAAAGTCTACCATGAGCCCACACTAGGCTAGGTGGTCAGGAAAAACGGAGACCCCATAAACACGGCCCTGTTTCCATGGAGCCTGCAGTCAATTGCAGAAGACAGGATGCAATCAAATAAACAAATGAGGAAATTAAAGACATAATCTCAAGGAGTGGTTAAGTGTTGTGAAAACAACACAGAGGGATGGGTCAAGAAACTGGGGGTACGAGGGGAATCCTTTAAAGGTGGGAGGGGGGCAGGGAAGGCCCTCAGAGGGGGTGATTTTGGTGGGCAAAGAGCCGGAGGTGGAGGCAAGACTGGCTACAGAATTATGGGGAGCCCCTTTTGGGGGGGTTCAAAAGTTATTAAGTTATTAAGACTCTCAGGAGGGTGACAGCAGAGCACGCAACTGCCCAGGTCACACACCACCGTGGAGCAGGCCCTGGTGGGGAAAAGGGAGCATTTCAATTCAGAGGACACAGCAAATGTAAAGGCCCAAAATGAAGCTGCCCGTGTGAGTATTCTGGGATGGGGAGGGCCTGGTGGGAAGAAAAAGACCCCTTTGCAGACTGCTTCAAAAAAGTACTTCCTCGCAAACCACCACATCAAACATGCACATTTTCGATCCCTGTCCTAGCCAGACTCCCAGGGGGCAGCCTGGCAGGGAGGGGTGGAGGAGGCCACAAGGTGACATTCAGGGCAGCAGAGAGGCCAAGTGGCTCCAGAGGAACCTGCAGGAAGCAGGGAAGGGCCACAGACATATGTTTCTTCTTTGCTATAGTTTCCACGTGAGGAGCTCAGAGCCAAGGAATAAACTCCTCAGGCCTTAGTTTTCTATCTGAAAAACAGGAGAAGTCAAAGCAGCGCTGGAAGGATTCGCCCTAACCCCTACTCGCTCCCATTTTGCAGAAACTGAGCCCAAAAGTTGAGATTTGCCACAGAGTGCTGACGACCGAGCAGCTTATCAGGGAAAAACACAATAATGAAGGGAACTTCCTGGAACTAACAGGGACTCTTTGTCACCACTTTACCTTCTATGTCACTCTTCATTTTCTCAGTGCTCGAGGTGGTTGCAAGCAGCACGCCAGCCTGCCCACTCCGCACTCGATGACCCACATCTGAAAATGGCCTGAGCATTTGACCTGCCCCCCCCACCACCACCCCGCCGGGAAAAGGCGTCACCACTTGTAAAAGAGAAGCAACCCAGCAGTGACCCTCCACAAAGCACCACTCTGGAGGGTTTGTTTTTTTCCTTTTTTTAGGGGGGTAGAGGGTTCCCCTGAACATCCCTTCAGAGAGTTGGCCCAAGGCCCTACAAGTAATGTGAGCAGAAGTGTCAATGGGGGACCCCCAAACACCAGGCTACTGAGATCCCCGAAGATGCCAAAACACCAAAGCGAAAACTCGACAACAGGATAGCAGAACACTCAGCCTTGTTTGGAAGCATTGTTTGAAACTGGCTGGAACACACAGGTTTTGACGTCATTTTTTTCATGCAGCCGACTCCCAGAGGCAGCGGCAGGCACTAGGACAAGTTTTGAAGCTTTGGCTCTCTGAAGATAGGTCTGCATGGGATTCTCACTCACTAGAAACAGGGAACACCTGCGGGTCCCCTCCATCGGAGGCTCCCCTCCCCCCCATTCCCAGAACTCTGTGGAGGCTGGAAATGGTCCTCACAGACATGCCAGTATCTTGGGAAGCACCAGCAGAACTACCGGAGTTGCCCCAGATACTAAAGTTCTAAGTTCCCAACTCTGAAAAGCGCATTGATTGAGGATAAAAGAACTGTGTCCGCAGTGAGCTTTGTGGCCAGAGGTCACACCTCATGGGGCTGGTCCAGCCTCCTCATGCTACAGCTGAGGCATTGGACGCTCAGAGAGGGTCAGAGACCTACGTAAGGTCACACAGCACCGCAGTCCTCCCTGTGTCCATCGCAGCCCTTTGCATCCCCCACCACCCCATAATGCACCTTCTTCTCAATGTTTGGTGCCTCTGGTTTATAAAAACCAAGATCCCTTTGCCCCTCCCTCTGTCCTTTACTGGGACAAGGCAAGGATAAATGATTTTACCCACAATGCTGAGTTTCTATGCAATGAAGACACAAGGACAGAAAATTCACTTAATATCACATTTCTGGCTCACGCCCATGCAAAGGTGAGCCCTCAGTTAAGTATCTTTTGCCTTCATAAATTCACCAGCTCAAAAAAGCTGTGGGTGAAGCACAAACTAGAAAATCCCTCAAAATGGTAGTGGAAGACAGTGAGTAGGGAGTTGGGAGACTCGCCACCTCCCCTCCGTATCTTAACCTACCGTTTATTGACTGCTTTATTCTCTTGCAAAGTACCTTAGAAATAGTTCATTTAATCCTTACAACTTTCTGAGAATCCAAGCCTCGGGAGAGCAGAATAATAGTAATGATGTTATGATATTGCAAGCCTATTGGCTTGGTTAAGTTCTTAATTAGCACCAGCAGAAATAATTCACACAGTTGGTTCATCCTTACCCATTAAGGCTGGATCTGCACTAATACAAGAGCCAGCAGCCCCATGAGACTATTTAAATTAATTAAAAACAAAATTTTACATTTAGTTCTTTAGTCACACTAGCCACATTTCAATCTCAGTAGTCACATGTGACTAGTGGGTACCATATTGGCCAGGACAGTTCTAGAACATTCCATTCTAGAACATTCCATCGTGACAGAAAAGTTCTGTTGGCCAGCTCAGGTCGAGTTTGAAAGTTGCCTCTTCCAAGAGCTCTTCCCTGACCAGACCATATCTTTCTAAACTAGATCCCCTCAGATGTTCCTTCTCCTGTACTGTTTCCTCCTTGGCATTGGGACACGCTTGGAAAACGGTTATTGGCTTATTTGTGATAAAGATGAACTGGAACTTTAAAGAAATATGATCAGGCAGTGGGGAGGGGAGAGTGTCTATGGAGGAGCTAAGGCTAACGGAAGTTCACATGAGAACCCTACAGGAAGAACTCTATGGTTCTAACTTCCTTTTTCCCTTCCTTGAATACCCTTCCATCTTGGCACACTGGCCAGAATGTGCATGTAGCTTGCTATGTCTGCAGGCACTGGGTTGCAACCCTTTTCTTTTTCCCCGAATAAATCCTTTTTGGTGATGAAATACCCAGTAGATAGTATTTTTAAGTCGACATCTGTTAATTTGTACATTTCCCATCTCCAGGCTAGATCTATCTGTCTTGTTTCCTGCTGAAGCTATTGTGATAACAGTACCTTGCCGCCCCTCCTACTTAGGTACCACTTAGCAACCCCCCATTGGACATTCACTTCTAACATCATCTCTGGTGTTCACCAGTTTCGGCAAATTGATTCAATACACTGATTTTTCTCTGATCCCGGCTGAAATTGCCACATTGAGGGAAAGGACAGGGTTTGGAGGGGACAGAATGTTGGGGACTACTGGAGAGGGCACACTATGGCACAGTGGAACCTGGGTTCAGCAGTGCAACAGACCTGGCCTTGAAACTTGGCTCTGCCACTCCCTAGCTGTGTGATCTTGCTACTTTACCTCCCTGAGCCTCGGTTTTCTCATCTGTAAAATGGGGATTGACCAGCAGCCTTGTACCACTGTTACAAGAGACAACTAGGTCATTTATATGAACTGTAGGTAGAAGAGGGGTGGGGAAGCTCTGGGTAAATTTGAGTGGTGGGTGAAGTGGGTACTGGTGGCCGAAGGACAGGCCCAGGAAAGGAGCCGGGGAGGAATCCATTGCTGATTGAGCACCTACTTGTACCAAACTCTGTGCATACTTTACAAACATTCTCTCATTTAATTCCTTCAACATTTTGCAGATGAGGCATGGAGACAGGGAGAGGTGAAGTGCCATGCCCAAGATCACACAGCACGGGGTGGCAGAGCCGAGGGCTGAACCCAGTTCTGGGTCTGACTCCAAAAATGGTGCTCTTTGTACCAGATACTGAAGCCTGTTCTTCCTTTTACCCTTCCAGAAGCTCCAACAGTCTTTCCCTGAAGATCTCCGCATGGGGAACACTTACATTTTCTGTTTGTTCTATCTCCTACTTCCAGGAACCAGGGTTAAAATTAAGCTCCCTGGGAACACGCTATCTATGGAAGAGCCCATCTCCTGGCCCAGGTTTTTCTCATTTTGGTACAGTGAGTACAAGAGCTGCTTCAAAGAACAACCAGGAAGATTCCACCCCCAGGCAAGACAAACGGGAAGGAGGAAGGAACCCTGGGAAGGAGCCGAGTTCTCCCCGCTGGCCAAGGTAAGGTTCTGCCTCTTTTCTTGTCTCCTACGTTTCCCAAGTTTTCTACCTGGATCTACTGTATTCCATTTGTAATCTGGGAGTGGAGGTGGCAAACCTTGATAACGACAACAACAAGAACAAAAAAGCCACCACCTGCACCCCTGGGATCGTCCCACCTGTAATGGATCTATAGGCATTTGTTTCCAACAATCAAATTGGAGGATATGATTACAGTATTTGAGTTTCTGTTTTTTAGGCATCACTGGGGGAAGGCGTGCTTTTCCGTTGTTTGCTACCTGTTGAATGAATGTCTCTTTAGGAGGCTGGGACTCTGACCCACCCTCCAGACTCCCGTCATCCCTTGTGGCTCTGGCCAGCCTCAGCTCATTCGGCTTAAATTATAACTAGTCACATACAAGGTCATCTTCCCCAAATAGGCTGATATCGTCTAGAAAGCCAGTTTCCTAGCCAGGGACCCTGTACACACAGGAAATGCTCCATAAATGATTTTGAATGGCGGGAAGGAAGGCAGGAGGGGAGGGTAATGTCCCCTGCTTTTCACAGACCATATTTCCCCGAAAATAAGACCGGGTCTTATATTAATTTTTGCTCCAAAAGACGCAGTAGGACTTATTTTCAGGGGATGTCTTATTTTTTCATGTACAACAATCTACATGTATTTAAATACAGTCATGTCATCTTCTGGAACATCGTGATAACGTACTAAATGTGTCTGTCTGGCTGACAATCTTAACTGGGGCTTATTTTCGGGGTAGGGCTTATTTTCGGGGAAACACGGTAGCTACCCTGGAAGTGTTGGCGTCAGCGGATGGCTGGCCTGAGCAGGAAAGCATGAGACCCCACCCTCATGCTGTGCCTCCCTCCTGGTTATGAGGACAAAGGGCACGTTACCTTATAGTAGAAACGGGGGTCTCGGAGTCCCCTGTAGTCAGAGCAGCCTCCAGGGACAGAGCCCCCAGGCTGGCCCGGCTGCCCTTGCGGGAAGATTCCCGGAACAAGACAGTGCCAGGGTCCTCATCAGAGGAATTGTCATCAAAGGAGCCCAAGATGAATTTGGTCATCAGCTGCTTCCTGATGTGTGCCTGCTTCTCATCTTCTTTGGAGAGGGGTCTGGCTCGCTGGCCCTGGAGCCTGGCCGGCGAGGACTGCCCATTGGTGTCTGGGGCTTCCAGGCCTTGGGTCCCTGTCCCATTGGCTGGGGAGGTATCACCCGAGGAAAGGGGTTTTTTTAGGGGATTCCGATGTGGGGGTGGCCGGGAGGTTCTTTGCCAACAGGCATCTTTGGGGTCTTTGTGGGAGGCCAGCTCAGCTTGGTTAGGAGTCTTTGGCAGAGAACTGTTGTCGCCATTCTTCTGTGGTGGCTCTCCTGAGCTGTCGGAAGCTGGAAAGGGCTCCTTGCTGGGGATGAAGCTGGCCTCTGGGTTATTCTTGGCGACTGGCTTGGAGTCCGTCATTTTCCCCCAGATTTTTAACCAGGAAAAGGTCAGGCAGGAGAAAATCAGACAAGATAGAAAAAGAAGCAGGGTCATTCATAAAACCTGTAGGGAGAAAAGGAGAGATGTTGTAGGGTCTACATAATTATTTCTCTCTTAGAGGAGCTATAGAGGGGCAACTGGAGTTCCGTGCATTCAGCTGAGAGAGCTGAAGGGGAGAAGCACTGGACAGAGAGTGGGGCAGGGTTTCTCCTCCCGGCTCTGCTCGCACCGTGCTGTGGCCTTGAGCACATTCCTTAACCCCCCGAATCTCAGCTTCTAACCTCTGATTTGGGTTTACTAGCACATGCTCACTGTACATCATAAACATACATGTGAGAAAGAACTAAATGTGATCATGTCTGTTAAAAGACTCTGCCACAGCATCATCATATCCAATAAGTGGAAACAATCCAAACGTCCATTAAGTGATACATGGATAAACATAATACAGTACATACAATGGACTGTTACTCAGCCATCAAAAAGAAGGCAACACTGACACATGCCACAACGTGCCTGAATCTTGAAAACACTACACTGAGTGACAGAAGCCATTCACAAAAGACAGCGTATTGTATGAGTCCCTGCACATGATATAGCCAGAACAGGCAAATTCATAGAGCTAGAAGATTGGGTGTTTGCCTAGGGCTAGTGGGACAGGGGTAACAGCTAAAGGGTTCAACATATCTGTTTGAAGTGCTGAAAATGTTCTAAAATTGATTGTGGAGATGGTTGCACAACTCTGTGAACATACTAAACACCATTGAAATGTACATTTCACATGAGAGAGTTGTATGGTATATGAGTGTCTCAATAAAGCTGTTCTGAAAAAAGACTCTTTGGGGGGCGTCCGGTTAGCTCAGTTGGTTAGAGCGCGAACTCATAATGCCAGGGTGGCCAGTTCAATCACTGCATAAGCCAGTGTGAGCTGCGCCCTCCACAGCTAAATTGAAACAACTAGATTGAAACGATTTGACTTGGAGCTGATGGGTCCTGGAAAAAAACACACTTAAATAAAAGTTTTAAAACAAACAAAACTGAAAACAGGGACAAATACATGAACATGCGTACACCAAAACTTTCGGAAGCCCAAGCCTTGCTCTTATCCCCAAGGTTTCTCAACCATTGCCATGTGGGGCTGGAGATTCTTTGTGGTGGGGGCTGTCCTGTGTATCGCGGCTAAGCAGCATCCCTGGCCAATACCCACCAGATGCTAGTAGCACACGACCCTCAGTTGTGACAACCACAATTGTCTCCAAACATTGCTAAATGTCCCCAGAGAACAAAACTGCCCTCGGGTAAGAATCACTCGTCTTCACTCCTACGCCTACTCCCTCCCTCCCTCCCTCGTGCTTCTAGATGGTGAGGCGGGGAGCTGCCGGGACAGGGTCTATTTCTTACTCACCTCTTTCTTGCACATAGTAAGTCCTCAAGAAAAGCTTTAAAAGCATCAGCAAGAAAGGTCAGAGTCCCGAAATTGCTGGCTTACCCATGCCCTCAGGACAAATTTTGAAATTAGTAATTGGCAGATGACATTGTCAAAAATGTTGCAAAGGCTATCCTGGCTTTCCCAGAGGCTCCAACACGTTAGTCCTACATCCTCTCCAGGCAGGAGGGCAAGACAGGATAGAAGGGCCACTCCCCTGTAGCGCCCTCTGCTGGCCACACGGGCCAAGCACTTTCACAATTCCACATCCTGCTCCCACAGCGCGCTCTGCCTAGCCCGCCGGGCCTGAGTTAACCAGCGGGTACAGATCTCCATCGTGGTAACACTGACGACAAAGTGTGGAAACAGCCTGTTCTCTGGTCTCCCCTGGCTGACTCGGAAGGCCCTTGGGGACATGAACCAATTGGCATTCATTTCTGGATCCCTGTGCCCAGCTTGGTGCTTGGTACGTGGTAGGGGCTCAAAAATTGTATCAACTGAATGATAAATCCATGCACACACATCGAGCACCAACTGACGGCTTAAGGCCAGCTTGAACTTTGATTTCAGGGCCTCCTTTCTGAAACCGTATCAGGAATGCCAGGGGAACAAGCTGGGTGTGTCCATGGCAGTTTTGAAGTTGAGTGCCAACCGGGACACCTTACGCTAATATGACCAATGTCAGGCGCTTTTTAAATGTGCACCTTTGCCACTGTGAGATGCAAGAAATAGTGAGTGTACAAGATTGAAATAAAAGGCATCCCCGTGCCCCAGAGAGAAAAACACTTGCGTTATTGCTGAAAAAAACCAAAGAGCAGCATCAAGGCAAAAAGATGCTACAGTCGTTTGGGACTTAGGAACCCTGAGCATGTGTTCTTGACGTTGATTGCCACTGGAAAACCAGTCAAACTGTTCAAGTTTCACATTAGGCAAGCGCTTTGGGAACTTGCTCAGGAAATCCTGGCGGGCTGAGGGAAAGCATGGCTGACTGGGGCTGTGGATGGAAGGATGGATCGGTGGTATATGGAGACGGGCTGAGCTGATGGGCAAGATGGAGAGACCCACACGTGGTAGGCGATGGAGCGATAGTGGGTGAAGCTGCCAAGCTCTACACTGGAAGCTCTAATGAATGGCATGACCAGCAGTTCTCCCCAGTTTGCCCCCCGCCCCCTCACTCTGCAACTCCTTGAAGATCTGCTGTCATTCTGATAGGGGCCAGTGGATCTAACACCCCAAACCTACCTTGCAAGAGTTATCCGCACCAAAAACCTCACGGTCTTTCCCTTTTCTTTGCGGAGAAATGATACGGGACCCCAAAGTCACTACACGGGAACTTTTCCCAAGCAAGTACATCGAGATAAATGGGGGAACTGTTTCAGAAAGTTCCCAAAGAAACACTTTGAGCCTGAGTTTCCTCATCTATGAAATGGGGACACAAATTCTTGCCCCATTTTCCTGCCTCACAGTTGCTCTTCAAATGACATAAACATAGATAGCATTTATACATACATAAACCATCAAGATTAGAGAATGTCTCCAAGCTTCCAACAGTTTGATGATATTACTGCTATGGTCATTACTTTAGTCCCATTTCACAGTTTGGTAAATTGTGGCTCAGGGAAGCTTGGTACCTTGACTTCACTCAAATCCAGGGCCAACACCCCTACTTTTCCCACCTCCCTACCACTGAAACTGGCTATAAATTAATGCCATAAAATGGAGGGTGTTACTATGAGCACGTGGATACGATCCTAAAACCAGATACCTGGCTGTGTACATGGAAGATGGCATAGTGCAGCGACACGTAAACCCACAATTCCAGACGTGCAGAGGAGTCTAGGACGACATTACATGCAGTTGATTCCACGGGCAGGAAAGGCCAGATAAGTCCTTCCAGTGAGCCTTGAGGACCAAGCTGTGGCCCTTCACTGAAATAACCCAGCTGACCCGAAAACCAGGCACTGGCCAACGCTATTTTTATTTCTTGCAAAGCGAATGCAAGCAACAGCTGCGGGGTGCCACACCAATCATGGCCCCGGCCATAACAAATGCAGGACACCACTTGGCTCTAACAAGTGCCGGCCAGCAGCCAAATGAGGGCTTGAGAACGAGGGGGTCATGAGTTTGTTTTTCCAGCTCCTCTGACCCACATCCATATCTGGCAAGGTCTTTGAGGGAACAAGAGGCAGAATGTCAGCAGTTCACCCAGCAATCCCGTTCCACACTCGGACTTTTCCTCCCACCAACATGAACTCCCCAGAGCTTGTTGCCACTTACCGTCACTGCAGACACAGCCACCAGCTCCATTCTCATGTGGGTCTGACTGACTCCCACAGAGTGACTAAGGGAACCGGCCGGGCCCGTGAAGTGTCACCTTTCAGCAGGAGGCTGGTGGTGTATGCATCAGGCCATGGGGGAGGAGTTTGGACGGCCAGTATTCCAACACGGTTAAGTTTCCTACCAAGTCAGCCATGCAGTACATGCCCTTATTTGTCACCTGCAAATAGAAGCCGTTCACGCTCCTTGCCGGGCCCTCGCCTGGCCTTAGGCTCAGGTATTTAAGAGGCTTTCTACGCTCTCAAGGGCTCGCTGGCCCACAGGGTCACCTCCCTCTGGCTTGCTACACTCCTGTCCTTAGGCCTACTTCTCTACTCATGCAATCACCCCCTTGCCCAACGCTATCTCTAGAGCATGTTTAAAACACTCCCATAATCACCAGAGCCCCGTATACATAGGAAAACTGGATTGAGGGCAGACCTTCGTGGTCATCTGTCAGACACCTGCCTGGAAGGGAAGGTGAGTCGCAGCACAGCCTGGGTTTGGCCAACTTGGGCATGACGGGAAGGGAAGCAAAAGCCTGGACGAAGAGTGGATGGTCAAGGACCCCTCTGCTGGCAGGCAATGGGGCAATAACCTTCTGCGAGTTCAAATAATGAAGGTGATAACAGCACCATGTGAGGCAGCCAGTGTTCAAAGCTGACTTTGAGGTGGATACCTTAACCTGTATTCCAGCCCAAGGGTCGGGGGTGTCACAGGTCACAGTGTTTCCCAAAAAGCTGCCTGCTCCAACCTGCAGCCTAAGGGGTGGGGGGGGACACTTGGCAAATCCGGTGTCCTTGTTCTACAGATGAACAGAGGCCAGAGGTCACACATGAAATTAGTGACACAGTCACATCCAGCACCAAGGTCCCAGCTTCAGGCAGTGCTCCTTCTAGATCGAGGCATCATTCTGTCCTCGGGCACCTCACTGGGTGCCCTAGAAACTGACCTGCGCTTACATCTCAGCTCTGCCACCTCCAAGCAGGGTGAGCCTTGGGCAAGTTCAATACCCTCTCTGAGCCCCAAGGGGCTCGTATGCAAAGTAGGGTAAGGACACACCTACACGGCGAAATCCCACGGGATCATTCACACGGGGTGATGGACGCAGCTCATCTGAGAGACTGCGCTGAGAGCCAGGGCAGGATGTCACCCACCGCGACCCTCTGCCACCCACAGAGTGTGATCTCGGTCATCACGCCCCCTCTCTGAACCTGTTTCCCCGTCTGGAAAATACGCATCCTCATCCACCCCATAGGATGTTTGGGAGAATCAAGCAAGATCCGTTTAGTCCCTGAACACAATCTTCCCTTTCTTGGTGCACCCAAATGGAAAGAAGGCAGCAGGCCACGGGGAGTGTGATTCTGCTGTGAGAGTCCTGCTCTACAGATGCACTTACAGTTGCTTAACGGGCACCAGTGAACCCCTGGTCACGCATGAGGGCCGCTCCCTAAGGATCACCCAGCCTAGAGGGGACAGGACCTGTCCTAGGACTCATTTCGGCTTCGCAGAGCTCCAGCCATGAGCTGCTTGGAGTAACACTGCAGGGCAGACACTTTTCTTAAAGGGCAGAAATCTTCTGGGGTGTCAGCATGAACCAGGCTGAACTAACTTGTCACCGTTCCCTGATCCAATGGGGATATTCCCAAGGACTCTGTGTGCATTTGGGGCAGGAGGTGGAGTGGGGTGGGGGAGTGTCAGTTTTTACGTTATTCCCAGAGATGTTTTGGAATGCCAACACAGGGGTTAAAGAAGAAAGGAGACGTCAGGAGCGCGGCAGGAACAGGAAGTGATTCCTAGTAAATCACAAGGAGTGTTTTGTTATTAGTGTCTATTGAGCACAGTCTGTCAGAGCCACCGCGTTACAAGCTTTACATGCGTCATCTCAAATTGTCCCTGCAACCCTCGGCAATAGGTACCACTACTCAGTCCCCTTTTATAGGTGGGGACAGGACCAGTTACTCCCCAAGTTCGCACGTTTAGGACACAGGTGGCCTCACTTAAAAACCCACCGCTCCTCACCCTCACACTTTCTTGCTCTATACACAGAATTTCTCTCCATAAGCCCTGAGAAAGGGCTCAAGTCAGTGGACCTGAGAAATGACTGTCAGTGTTTGGTTTCTTAGAGCTGTAAGCTTGTTCTTAAATCTGTGTCCACTCCTAAGGAACACAAATGCAACCAAGAAATAAATAACAAAACTACTTCTCTGGACTTGGAGAATTCTTCTCCTGGGCAAGGTTTTGGGAGACACAGGAAGAGTTCTGCCCAAATAAAGCAAAAGCCTTTCAAATCAAGATCTAGCTTCTAGAATCCCAGAATCAGGAAAAGCCACATCTGGAAGGCGGTTTGAGAGAACTCCATCCACAGATGGAGATGGGCAGGAGGGAGAGCTAGGAGAAGGAGATAGCTGCTCTGGGGCTTTGAAGGCTGAATAGAAGTTCACCAGGTTGCTAGGGGGCAGGACAGCTCAGGCAGAATTAGTTCTTGGCACCACGCTAGATGGTGAGTTAATAACTCTAGTGACTAAAGTAGAGCACTCTGCCAAAGGTGCTAAGCCAGGAGTAGCGGTTAGCAAATTGCTTCTATTGTGAAGGCTACTCATTTGTTTAACACTTTTGTGTCTGAAGAAGGTATGTGACAACCTTCAGGTCACAGTGGAGGGCAGTGTACTGCCCTACAAACTATAAGACTTAAGAAGGCACACAACCTGGTGTAATCCTAGCACCTTGACTTTCCCTGCGATTGTGATCAAGGGTGCTCGTGTGACGTCATGCCTCCTTACCTCAGAGGACAAATGCTCTGGGAGAATCGCAACCCTCACCTCTAAGAAGAGACTGTGCCCTCTGTTACTTTCTAACTACAAACACTAACTAAAGAGCCCTATACTAATAAATAATACCACCACCACCTTCCATTATAACGAGCCTCTGTTATCCAGAATCTCATGTATTCCTCACAGCAGCCCTACAAGTGAGGTAGTATCCTTATCCATTTCACATTATTATCATTATTATTATCCCATTTCACAGATCAGGCATGAAAAGCCGTGCCCAGAGAGGGGGACTGACGTGCCCAAAGTCACACAGCTTGGAAGTACATGGAATTCAAGCCCGCTCTGCCTGACGCCAAAGCCTAGATTTGTAATAGATGGAGGTGAGTGGGCTGGTGATTCAATTAATTAACTGGCTATCCTCTTAAAGGGGTGGAATCAGAAGCCTGCAAATGAGATCGGGGAGTCAGCAGTTCTCAAACTTATCACATGTCAGAGCATCTGGGTCTCTGGAGAATCCCAGCAAATAGTGTTAGCATAAGGATAAAATAGCTACATCAAGTGGTCTTGTGTCAAATCCCAAGCCACTCGATCCTGGAGTCCAGGAGGTGTGCAGCTCTGGGGGCCACTGATTTGGGAACAACTTCAGGGAGGAAAACACATTTGAGAAAAATCTTGTGAATTTCAGTTTTTTTCCTCAGTCATGAAAAGGCCCCGATTTCCAAAAAGTCCCAGGGTCCTCTGGGAGTGCTGACCCAGGAAGGTGCACTTCCACGGTGCCCGGCACACTACAGTTGCTCAATTAACGCTTGGTGAGCCAAACCAAACTTTTGATGGGGTTAATCTGGTGGCCCAGGCAAAACTGGTCTGAATGGTTCCAGACCAGCCCCTGCCGTGGAGACGTGCAAAAGGAGCGGGTCTCCTACCTCCAGTGGAAAACTTGTTCCACCGTCTCAAAGGCTAATCCGGATCATCTGTTCCAGCAGCATCTCCCATGAGTCATCCCTGCAGAAACTGTCGCAGTGGACTGTCCCACGTGCCTGAGGTCCGGGGCCCTTGCCACCTTCGCAGATGGAATCCCATCCTCCCTCCCCTCTGTTCCTTCCGTGCCAGGAATCTGCCTTCTTCAACCATTCACTCATTTGTCAGAGGGCATTTCCTGGGCATCTGCCAGTCATGGTGCCAGCTACTGGCGACACGGAGCAGACAGCATAGGAATGGTCCTGCCCGCGAGGGTTTACCATCTCGCAGCCTTCCTTAGAGCAGAGTGGGGAAAGCCTGCGAAGGGGTTGGAGGGGCATTTCCAACAACAAATTATTCTAGTTACTATTGGAGCCCGTGACCCATTTACTTCCAAGTAGAGAATATATTCAGGGTTGTCCCTTTAATGTCACTCTCACCCATGATTTAATTTGAAAAGGTAGCGCTTCAGTGAGTCCAATGGAAGTGGCACAAAAGTTGGGCTAACTGAAGAGCGTGGCTGTCTTCTGGGGCCCCAGCACAGGTGAGGATGCTAAGGTGTGCTAAATCCTGGGGAGATTGAGAGCAGCACTTCTGGCGTGAAGCTGACCTGGGTGGAGACTCTCCTGTTTGTCATGACTGACCAGACCCCGTCATGGAAATTCTCCAAACTTTGGTTTCCTGGTCTGTGGAATGGAGTAAATAACACCTGCCCCCTAGGGTTGTCTTACAAACAGTGTGTAAACACCTGGCGAGCCAACTTCTCAATAATTGAGACCTCAGGTTTCCTGCTGTGCCCGTCTGGACTGTCCAGTACAAGGAGTCCTGGATCCCTAGAATAAAGGAACACAGCCTAGCTTCCAGGAGAACCATCATACTCTATGGGAATGAGTTTGCTGTTATAACACAGACAGGTCTACTAGAATAGAATGGGAAATGCACATGAAGTTTGCAGATAACAAGCAAGATTTCTGACCATGCTTCCAGGCTTCCCAGGTACTCTCCTCTGAAGTAACGATCCCTAAGTCAAAATTTGGGGGAAGCTTTAGAATAAGGGATCCCACAGTTTCTACAGGAATAAGATTTTGAGAACATCTCCATTTCAAAAGATTAAAATGTTATTTCCCCATAATGATTGAGTATCTCAGGTAATGTCACACTCTCATTTCTATCTCTGATCTAAAGGTGATCAAAGTAGGAGGGAGTTTACACAACACCTGAGCAGAAGCAAATAAACCTGCTTTGCATAAACATAAAATGCCTTCCCCGATTCCTCAAATAAAGTTAGGGATTGGGCATGTGTGCCCCTCTGATCACCTGGCTTAGAATTGGCTGGGTCTTTCCATTTCAAACTCGGAGAGGTCAGTAAAGAAATCACGTCTTAGGGGCAGCCAGATGGCTCAGTTGGTTAGATACAGCGTGGGCTCTGAACAAGGTTGCCGGAATCATGGGATGGTGGGCTGTGCCCCCTGCAACTGAAGATTGAAACCGGTGACTGGACTTGGAGCTGAGCTGTGCCCTCCACAACTAGATTGGAGGACAACGACTTGGAGCTGATGGGCCCTGGAGAAACACACTGTCCCCCAATATTCCCCAATAAAATTTATTTTTAAAAAAAGAAATCACTTCTTATAAAGATCTTCCAAGACACTCTTAGAAGGAAAACGTTTACAACACAACATCTACACCTTTCGGTTTTTAAATGGAAAGACCCACTTCCTGGGAACTCCCCTCAGTCCTGGGCAAATCTGGGCGGTGGGTGATCCTATCTGTGGAGAAGCCCATCTTTGTTCAGATAATAGTAATAATGACCAGTGTGAGAGGTACCAGGTGAATGCAAAGAATCAGAGGTCTTTGGGAAACAAGGTCTGGGGCGTTTGACACCAAACTGTGCACAGCAGCCCCCTCTAGGAGGAGAGACACACAAAAGGATAGTGCAAGGAGACACCCCATTTTCTTCTGTGCTGCTTCTTTACTCTGTAACACGTTTTTTAAAAATTAAAGGAAATCGTGTCTTTCTAGCAACTCAGGACCACTATAAGTTTTTTACTCTTAGCGTCTGCTTTTTGAAGAAATGAGCAACACTTTGAGCGATCGGACAGCTATGAGAAACAGAATACTTTGTCTTAAGTTTTGGGGGCAGAAAACTCCCACAGAACTAGGTAAAGCTAAAACCCAAACCATTCCAGTGTACGGAACTGATCAAAGTTCACACAGGGATACCCAGAAACATAACCATTTATAGAAGTAAAGAAAGACCTTTCTCCATCTGTATTCCATTGAGCCGTTCAGATCAGCTTCCCGCAAACAGAACAGGAATCGCTGTTCCCCTAGAAACCCTGCAAGCAGGCTGCTCGTATTATGCACTGAATTCCGGTCACCTGGACGCTGGCTTTATGTCCATGACCTCAGGGAGGGGTGAGCTCACTTACCATGTCTCTCTCCACCTTTTCTTTTCCCAAGGCCTCTCAACGGTGCATTCAGCATTACATTTTCCAGGTTCCTTGTTTGTCGATGGCCTAACTCTAAGCCGGCTAGCTGCTCCCTGCCGTGACTGTAAATGTCACTTTTAGATTAACTGGCCCCTGCTGTTTAAAAATATCCTGGGCGCACTTAACCTTCAATGCACCAGAGTGGTAATAACCCAGGCGAAGGGGGAAAAGATCCAGCACCAAAGCATTCGTATGGTGTTTTCCACCTTTCAGTCCTGTAACTTGCTTTATTTCAAAATTCTTAGACATCTAAGCCACGACGCATCCTAAGTCCAAGTTGTCGAAGGCACTAGAAAGCCACTGGGTCCTCCTATGACACGCTGCAAATTAGCTGCATACAGGTTGGTGGTGGTTTGGAGAAATGGCTTCTGGAACAAACCCCCAGTGAATGGGTTCCGTTGATCACTATCAAAAAGATCACCTAGCTTCTCTCCCCGGAAAAGATTTAGTAAAACCCTCTCAATGAAAACGCCACTTAAAGAAATGTGTCCTGTTTCTTAGGACTTGGGCAAAAACAAAACCGAAACAGCTCCATTCCCATTCAGGGTTGGCTGGCTCTTGCTAGGGCTGGGAGGAGAAACCCGGCGCATGCTGCCACCGTTACAGAATGTTCTGCCACCTGGGGAAGGCTGGTGGCATGTGGGACAAAGGTCACCTTCAGGTCCAAACAGAGCTGGCGACAGGAAAGCAGAGGCCACACAAAAGGGTATTGTGCTCCAGTAGACCAGTATGTGTCTCACTAAATAGCAAGTGGAAAAACCTCCAAGGGAGCGGAACTTAGGCAAAACGGTTTAAATGGCCTGTGCCAGGTGCAGCCTTCATCCTGATGGAGAAGCTACTTCGTTTATGGGCTTGTTTTCCAAGAAGGAAACGTCCTCCAATAGTGGACTTCTTGGAATTTTCTCCACTGGACTCACAAGTAGGAAGCACATATCTTGGGTCCTCTGGAATCCTCAGTGTCATCCGCTGTCACCTGGGACAGTGCCACATCCGTTTTACAGGAGTTGAGGATGAAATAACGCAGGTGGAGGGCTGGGCACAATGCCTACAGGCCTTGCGTTCTTCATTGGCAGCCCCTACGATTGTCGTTAGCTTCTTTATCAAGACTCCTTCACTCGAGAGTAGCTCGTGCAATCCTTTCAAAGAGGTACCTCTCAAACGATAGACATGACCTTCCGTGTTTCCTAAAAGAGCCATCTGGGACTCAAGGAAACATTTTTGAACTCCATTTAAAATTTCTCCCTGATGATGCCATTTAATTCTGACCTGGGCAGAGTTGTCAATAGTGGCAAGACTATTGGGCTTTGCGATCGGGTTGATGTGGGTTCGAATCCTAGCTCCGTTACCTGTGGCTTTGAGCAAATGGCCGAGCCAGTTTCCTCATCTCACTACTTCACCATATGGTTGAAAAAGTTAAATGAAACAACATACATTGAGCTTCTAGCATAGTGGCTTGCACATAACAGGCACTTAATAATATCTTTCTAATGTAACTCCTTACTTTCAAAAGGACTAGAAACCATCCCCCGCCACCTCCCCCTCACCCCCCCTTCCACCTGCCACCTCCCGCCTCACTCAGATGAAGGACTCTTTCTGGTGGCTCAGCTCTTCCTTGACACTCTCTAAGGCACAGGTATTTTCTAGAAGCCAAGTGGAGGGCTTGAAACCAAAGTTACTCATAAGCTTTTCCCACCAAACACAATAACATTAGTAGAAAAACATATTTCTTCAAGCACATCTTAGATTCAGAAAGTCATACATATCAACTCGTTGGCTAAAAAAAACCAAAGTGACCACATGACTTAAGAAAATAGGGCATCTGGAAAGAAGGTGCCATTCCTACCGCAAACCAGACATTTTATAAAAATACCTGTCTCCTTCTCCCCCTAAGGGCCAATTAAATCAGAATTCCTGTGAATGGGCCTGGAACGTTTCCCTGGATGGTGAGGCTTGAGGAGTCCTAACTGTCTGAAGCCTCTGGACCCCCTCTCTGTCACCACACTGAGAGGGATGCAAGAAATACACAACTGTAAGAACACAATATATTGACTTCCTGGTTTGCCCCACTCACCAATATCTGCATTTCCAAACATACTTTAAAAATGTAAAAAAGGTTCCAACAGAGATAATCAATAAGATACCTTCAGGTTGTGAGACCCAGATCAAAAGTGTCAGGAAGACTCTAAATAGGCAAAGAGGCTGTCTCCATTGTCGTACATTCCAGTCTTTTCTGTTTGAATCACCACCAGCCAACAGCCAGGACCCTCCAGAGAAGAAGCCCAGAGCCCCTACCTTGTACATCTCCAAGGTCTGACAAAGATGAAACGCCACCGCCACACACAGACACACCAAAAAGTTTGCTTCTCCAATCCAACTCTCAGACTTTTCATGCCAAGAGCCAACCGAATCAGAGAGTGAATTTTAAAAGGGAGAGAATGCATTATCTTATCTGATAATGGAATAATACTAACAACATGCTAAAGTCTAAAAAAAAAAAAAAGAAAGAAAAAAAATTTTCACGTTCCCCTACCTTACCCTGCTGGACTCCGATCACACAGTGACTGTCACGTGATTATTTTATCACTTGGGGTTCCCAGGACAACATTTTGCAGTACTGACTTCCTTGTGTTTCCAAAAGCCCTCAGCAGGTACTCTTCTCCTTGCGTGAGAAGGGAGGAAACGGGAATCACTTTTGGCCAGGTACTTACATGCTCCCACAGTGAGCCACGCAGAACAGTGAAGACAGTGGGAGGTCACAACACACGGGGCTCATTGCTGACGTCTGAGTGGCAGCACCTAGGCCCGTGCTGCCTGATTTGTTATGACTCTCAAACTAAGAGTGGATTTTACATTTGTTAAATGCTTGGAGGAAAAAATAAAAAGACTACGACACGTGCAAATCATATGCACTTCCCATGTCAGTGTGCGTAGTTTTATTGGTCCTCGGCTACACCTGTTCATTTACATTTTGCCCATGGCTGCTTTCTCTGCGACGCACAGTGGTTCCCAGAGACTGAACAATTGACCATCTGACACTTTACAGGAAAAGTATGCTGAACACTGATCTAAAAGGCCACAATCCGCCTTGTATTCATTTTGGCAAACCCAGTGCTATTATTGCAGCAAATCCAAAAACGTGAAAAAAAAATTACAGCTGCATAGCTAAAAGTTCATCAAAATGATTCTTGTTCCTAAAAAGATTAGCGATTAAATTTGTATTTTTGGGGGGGTCAAAGTCATAGACCATTTAAGATGCTGTTGTGTTCTGTTTAAAGTGACACCGTTCTTTCAAGATTCAATGTATTTTTTTAAAATAATGAGTTTGCATTTTGAATTCTTTATAGTAGCCCAGCTTACTGCTTCCTCACTCCTCACAGCACTGCATTGGGTTGGAAGTGTCAAAACCTATCGGATACAGAAATATTAGCCCCTCTTTTATCCCTTGGATAAGGGAGCCCTTTGTAATTCTGAAGAGAGGACCCCAAGTTACTAGAGGGCAAATGAAGAATGCATCTTTGTTCTGTCTTCCTCTGTGAAAGCCTGCTTGCTGACAGCAGAATGTGGGATCACAAGCCCTTCTCCTCAAACGTAAAGAAACTAAGGCCCAGAGGGAAAGCCATCTTCTCAAGTGAAAGTTTCTAACGCCCTGCTTTTGTAAATGTCTGTACTGGTCTAGGTGTCCTTACCAGACGCATCCTTTCTGGCCCACTTAAACACAGGCACGTGTTACCAAGCCCTCCCGATCCCTTTTACTTCCTTCTTCATCTGATACCAGGCGAGTCCAGCCTTTCGTCGTGATGGGCCACCCCTGCTATTACAGCCAAGCGCTGGCAGGTCAGTGGGCCACCGGGGCGTCTTCCCAGTGCCCTGCCTTCACACTACAACTCCAGAGTCCCAGGAAAGAGTCTGGAAACACTGGCAGAGGGAGGGTGGGGAAAGTCCCCTCGCACAGTCCCCGGGCTTGGCAGGACACGCAGCCATGACGGACGGGCATGCCGAGATCCCCGCAGTTTTCCAGCCACAGCGGCCCCTTCAGGAGCTCAGCAAACCCTGACCCCTTCCAGCCTCCCCACTGCGCTTGGGCTCGGGGCGCAGCTTACGGCTGGGGTAGGGCCCAGCTCAGAGTACCCTGGCCAGGGTCCTGCTCGCGCCCCTCCCGGGAACCCAGCGGCCCAGGGCTTACCGAGGCCTGGCGGAGGGGTGGGCGGCTCCATCCGGGCGGAGGGAAGGGGGCGGAGGAAGGAGGGAGGGCAGCACGGAGGCGGCCCTTCCTGCCCACAACAGTTGCCATGGCTACCAGAGCCCAAGGGCAACTCAAGGGCGTTCGTGGATGTTTCCCCCCACCACCATCCCCCGGCCCCCTCCCACTGCCCGGAAGGGGACTGCTGAAGGGCACTCGGCACAAAGGGCACTAAGCACAGAGAAACTTCAACAACCTTTTATTAGAAAACTCAAGCAGGGTTAACTCTTGAACCCCGCTAACAGCAAAATATCATCTCTTAACAGGATCTAGAATGGAGGTGCAGACCTAATAAAGATTGTCTCTTAAACAAAGGATTAAAAAAAAATACATATATACACCCGCCTAAGTTTTTTTTCCTAAGTATTTTTTAAGAGCAAAATTCTCCAGTGTTGCAGAAAAAGATATCCCAAAGTGATTTCAGTCTATAAAAAACAGCATTTGGCACTACGCTGCCTTAAAAAACCAACTCAGGATAAGCCTAGTAGAAAAGCATTTCCTCTTAAAAAAAAAACAAGAACAAAAACAAAAAGCCCCCTCTTCTCCGTCCCTCCACTTATTCCTACAACACCCCAAGGACAGCATTTTCTTCAAGACCCAGCCCAGTTGTCTTGGGCTCTGCCAGTCTGGGAAAGTTCACACCAAGGACTGCTCCTTAGGAAATTGTCACCTCTACTATTGTCAGGAAATGGATCCCTAATATCTGGAAACTTGCAAAAACCATCCCCATTATCTCCTTCAAGGCGGGGCCTGAGGGCTCTGAAGGATCAAAAGGGCAGTCAGTGGACCTGGCTGAGACCCAACACCAGGTTGGGCAAAGGGGGGCTTTCTCAATAAAAACTCCCAACACCTTATAACCTAAGTCTAACCTACTGGGTAAAAAACGAGTAGCAGCTGGCTGTCACCAAAAAAGGTGCTTATCTCCCCCCTTGAATCAAAAAGAGAACAGAAGGGGGGAGTCTTGAATATTCCATCCACCTCCTCCCTTCCAAGCCATGTTGCAAAGACAGACATGGGGTTGCAGGGCAAACTGGGCCTGTGCGGCTGGATAAACAAAAGCTGCGACTCAGGGGCAGCCCGGCTCATGACTGCTTTACCAGAACTTATTTCCCTTGTGCAGAGTGCTCCAGCATCACTAGGGAAATGATTTTTTCAACTAGACTTGTAACTGACAAATACTTCAATAGCAGCTTCTAGAAAACTGCCTGGAGAGCCTCCCCCAGTTTAGGGTCAC
The DNA here is from genome assembly GCF_036562045.2 of Rhinolophus sinicus. Lineage (NCBI taxonomy): Eukaryota > Metazoa > Chordata > Mammalia > Chiroptera > Rhinolophidae > Rhinolophus > Rhinolophus sinicus. The sequence goes on along the minus strand of NC_133765.1, from coordinate 25,361,953 downwards.
AGATCCTTCCAGTTGATGGGCTCCTTGCCGGACTTCTGCAGCAGCTCGTTGGTTTTAGAGAAATGTCTGCAACCGAAGAACCCTCTGTACACAGACAGCGGGGAGGGATGAGCAGTCTGCAGCACGTGGTGGCGCTTCTGAAAGAGAGCGAGAGAAGGACCAAAAGGTGGCACATCTGGGACTTTACGGCTCTTGCACCTGAAGGCAGCTGTGCCCTTCCCTTTGCCCTCTCTAAATTCTCCCACTTTCCAAAGTGTATTTATTTGCCATCAGAATTCATAGAACATCAGTGCATTCATTCCTTTATAGAGCCACTACCTTTGCTAGGCTCTGAGGCTGCAGAGAGAGGACCAGTCTTGGTCTCCAACTTGGTGCCATCTATGCCACTGGAAGTGCTCATATCTTATCCAGCAATTCCACTCACCCCTTATGACCCAGCAATTGCACTTAGAATGTACTTGCTAAAGGAAATCAGGATGCACAGACCTACACAAAGATACTTCTTATACAGGTAAAAGCTAATATAAAGCCAGTGTTATACAACTGCCTACAAATTGTTCCTCTGAAGTTCTTACCATGGAACTCCATGACTACAAGGAGAACAAGGCCAATCTAGCTACATAGGCTGATGCAGGAAAACCTCTAAAATAGAGCAAGGGAAATAAAGTGGTAATTGCATTAAAAAATTTTTTTAGAAAAATAACCGAGACACTGGAGCAGTTCTGTCAGGGAAAAGAAACAGTGGAAGGCATTTACTTTCTATTTGCACCTTGCTATATATATATATATATGAAACACTTTAATAGACATTTGCTTTTCTTTTTATTCTTTTCTGTATTTAAATGAAAACCACCTAACAAATAACTGCTTTCAAAACATCCCTGCTTTCAAGTAGCTGGGACCAGGAGGGGCCATAACTGATGCCAAAGAGCCCAGTATGGTTAACACAAGAGCCTGGAGCCAGACGGCCGGGGTTCAAGTCCTGGCCCTGCCACTTAGTTGTGCAGCAACAGGGAAGTCACTGACCCAAGCTGCACTTCATTTTTCAGCTGTAAATTGGGGCTATCAACAGCACCTCGCTTCTAGTTACTATGAAATAAGAAGTGACAGTGTGGTACAGAGTATTCTGAGAAGTAACACAGGGTGAGTGGTTATTGGCCTGCTGTCTGGCATGCAGTACAGGCCCGAGAATGGGAGCTGTGCTGAGCTTTGAAGGACGAGTCAGTCAGTCTCTGGGGAAGGCAAAGACTTCCACACTGGGGAGAAAGGAAGGCCGAGAAGTGGGGCACAGGGAAACCTGGGTGGTTCAGTCAGCCTGGAGTTAAGAGTCACAAGAGGGGAGATGAGGCTGAGAGGCAGGCCAGAGGTACTCCCAAGCCCCCTCCTTGTCAGCCTAAGTCAAGGCCTTCCAGGGAGAAGGTGGTCAGATGGGACGGTCTGAGACAGCAAAGAGAATCAAAGCTATGAATGACTGACTGGATGTAAGGTGAGGAGGGGGGAAAGGAGGGAGGGGGAAAGAGAAGGTAGGGCTGTCATGAATGATACCTGATATCCGGTTGGACAGCTGAGGTCCTTTTTATCCTTGGGCAGTACAGAGGAGCAAGTTTAATGAGGAACGGATGAGGAAACGACAATTTCTCTTGGAAAATGTTGAATTTGATGTGCTTTGGGTCACCAGTAAGGAGGCAGCTGAATATTTAGAACTGGTGCTCACGCAAGACACTGGGTTGGATGTGCAACTTGGTTTTAATATCCAGCTACTTTAACAACTGTTTCCTTTCAAACCAAACCATGCTTAACAATAAAGATTACAAATATACTGAGTAAGAGCTATACAGACCATAAAACCTCCCTAAGGCAGAGGCTGGAAATCACTCATGTGTACTTCTTACCTAGATAACCAGATATTAGCAGTTAATTCAGTCACGCCAGATTTTATTCCTATTATGCCCTTCCTCAAAAAAATACCTGAAAATATCTTGTTCATCCACACAGAAACTTTATATGAAAACAAACCTTTTAATCTGACTTGCACACTGTTATGTGCTTGTTATTTTATATATATATATATATATATATGTGTGTGTGTGTGTGTATATATATATATATATACACACATATAAAATATATACATATATATATATTTTTACTGGAAGGAGATAGCAGAAACTAAAATAAAAACCACTGCTTTCTCAAGCCCAGGAGGAAACTGAACAGATGGGACTTGGACGGGAGACTTTTCACCATATATCTTAATACCCCTTTTTATTTTTAATCATGTGAATCTACCTTTAAAAAACTAAATTACTTGGGGGCGGCCGGTTAGCTCAGTTGGTTAGAGCACCGTGCTCTTAACAACAAGGTTGCCGGTTCGATCCCCACTTGCCCTCCACAACTAGATTGAAACTACTTGACTCAGAGCTGATGGGTCCTAGATAAACACACTTAAACACATAAAAGTTAAAAAAAACAAAAACACACAAAAAACCTAAATTACAAAACGAAACTCAATTTAAGAGAAAATGGATGAGATAATTGGCACGTGAGTAAAGTAAAAAAAAAACGTGAACTCACTCCATCACTGGCTTAGAATCCTCACACACTCCCATAAGAACTTCACAGGGCCCACACCCACCCAGGACGGCAGGCTGCTTAGGAGGCCCGAAGCTCCAGAGCAGGTCTAATCTTGGCTCCGCCATTCATGTAACTTTGGGCACGTGACTTCATCTGTCTGAGCCCCAATACAAAATTGGGTCAGTGTACACCTACGCTCACAGCCTTTCCCAGAGTAGTGAGAGTCTGCATGAAGAGTGCTTGACTTGCTACCTGACACAGGGCAGGGGATCGATATATTTGCACATCTCTGAAACCCCAGAAACTATTGTTGGGTCCCTTTACTTTCACTTATTGAAGTGTCCACAATTTGTCCCTCATGCTTACTTCCTAATTCAGTGTCTCTCAGTTGCCCAAGCTTAAGACTTGTTCCTGACTCCTCTCCCATCCCCCATCTCGCCCCTCCCCCCCGCATTCTCCATCACACCGCCATCATCTCCAGTTGGTCAGTTATCCTGAAGAAGTGATGGTGGCTCACCCAAGTGGCAGCAGTGTCTACTGCAAGCAGCAGTGGGACTGGGACATCTTTAGGAGGCATTTGACAGGATTCTGACAGACTTCATTTAAGGGGAGGAGGGAGAGATCAAGGAGGACTTCTGGTTGTCAATCTCAGTAACCAGGTCCGTAAGCGCTTCAGTAGGTAAACGGAGAATGGAGAAGGAACAAGTTGGGGAAAACTGCAGAGAGGGCCATGATGAAAGAACTGTTTAGTGGTGTAGAGTATCGGCAATCAGAGCTCAGGCTTAATGACTATCAAGCACCAATAGCATTTTCATACAGGAAGTTAAATTTGTGATTAAGTGGGGTACTTCATGTTTTCTATATATGCTCAGACTTCTTGGCAGCAAGAAACTTACCTCATTCGTCACTTGTTGCATCAGTTGTTAAATGAATGGTACCTGGGGACCAGTGTCACTTTCTGTATTTATGACAGGTTTATGTCTGTATTACTAACTGTATTAAATCAGAAGTTGACCAGTTGCTTTCCTCAAATACCACTAATCGTTCCTCTAATTTGTCTACATTTTGTTCAACGTTCAATGGGAAACCCAACCATCATTTTAACAATCTTAAGGGAAAACAAGCTTCCTATTTATGACCTGGATTTTCCAGGAGCACACTGGAAGGATTCCTGGAATTCTCTAACCTGATTTAAACTGTTAAAAACATACCCTATCGATGGCAATCCCCTTCTTTTGAGCGTAAGAACCCCAGAGCAAGAAGACAAGGCCATTCGAGTTCTGATTTAGCCAGGACACAACCGCATCCGTGAACTGCTCCCAACCTTTCTCCTTATGAGAATTGGCCTGATGCGCCCGCACAGTGAGGACAGCGTTGAGTAGGAGAACACCTACGAACACACACCAAAGAAAAAGGTTAAAGGTAGTTTGAAATGAGTCTGCCTAACACCCAACCACAGGGGCTTAACACATGATGAAACCACTCTCATGATGGAATCCAGAACAGCCACCTGAAATTCGGTCATAGAGAAAGCATTACGACAGACTGCTGGGTACCTCTGGGCAAGATCAGAGGGCATTCAACTTTCACTTCTGCACTTTCAACACCTTCTGAGTTTGCAATAGTAAACGTGCATTGTATTATCCTCATCAGAAAGAATTGTTAAAAAAAAAACCTAAGTGATATTAAATAACCCCAGAAAATAACAAAAGGAAATGTTTCATCAAAACAAAATCTAACTGAAAGAAAACACAAGAGTAAATACTCTTTCCTTATCCCAGTTATAGTTTGTCAAAGAAGAAAAAAGTCCTGTAGATAGGTATTAAACACATGTTGAAATGACAAGTGAGGCCACCTTCTGACCGGTCAAAATTAGGTTAAGTGGATAAATGTAAAATAGTAGTAACGAGGAACACACTTTTCTATTTCAAATTACAATTAAAGCATGAAAGAAAACATTGGCTGCAGGATAAAACAGATACATTTTCTGATTTATGTAAATTTAGCTATTTTATTAGAACTCTCTCGTTCTTCTCTGACATCTTTTACAAACATAAGAAAGTATACAGAAAAGAACACTGTTGAAATCTGCCCAAGACATAGCTAGCAGTGGTTGGTTTACCTTGCTTGGCCCACCCAGATAAATCTCCGTGACCAGGATGAACAAAACCATCTATGTCTGTAGACAGCTCTTTGTAAATGTTTTCCAAACTGAAAGCAAGCCGGAAAAAACAAACAAACATATAAAAACAGAATCTTAGGCACCATTCTGAAAGTCCAGTAACCCCCAACATACATGTAAATTATAGCGTGTGAAGCAGCCCCTGGAGAGAAGGATGCGACAAACCTCAATGATCTATGAGGAAACACCAGCATTCCTTTGTCCAGAACAGACTGGACAGTCCCACAGGGGACTTCTGGCAATGTTCGAAGACATTTTTCATTGCCATTTTATAACTCTTTAGTTCGGGGGGGGGGGGGGGCAGTGCTGCTGGCATCTAGAGGGTAGATGCCAGGGGTGCTGCTAAACATCCTACAGTGCACAGGACCAACCCTCTCCCCAACAAAGACCCAGACCCCCAAACAGGCATACCTGCAATTTGCAAAGTACACATCTGAGCGAGAGTAACTGTGATTGGACTTGACCCATCCATAAAGCAATCGTACCTGGGTGGAGGTGGAACAGGTCTTTGAACACTAAAGCAGAGCCCATGAGCTTGATTGGGTCCATGATACGGATCCTGTCCTAGGATGACAACCTTTACCTGTGAATACCAGGTGGCAAGAAATGAAACATTGTAGTGTAGTAGGCAGTTTAAATGAACACCTGGCTGACTATACACAGGGACACGATGAGAAGGGCAGCCCCCCTCCTGACCCAAGCAGAAACCCAAGGAAGAAAGTAGGTAACTTGGCACCATTTCTTTCCAGTACTAAATTATCGTTCACTTAATCACCCTGCCACACTGCCCCCTCCCTTCTGACACAGGTATTTGGAACAAGTTGGGGTCAACTTTGCTTCCGTCTCCTTCATTTTTCAAATTACAAAAGTAAATACACCCTTGAAACAAGTACAACCATCCAGAAACAAAGTGGTTAGTCATCTCCTGGTCATCCCCATCCCATCCTGATTCAACCATTTTTAATTACCTTTAGAATTGGATTTATTGCACGCATTACCTTGCATTTTTGTGTTTCTCACATCACACATTTTGGATCATTCAGGTCAATAGAGCTCCATCACTGACGGGCATCAGCTTGTTCACAATTTATTCCATTACAAAAAATAACGCAATAAACGTCCTAATTCATATATCCTTACATGCTATTGCTTTTATTTTTTATGGAATATTTATAATAGTGGAGTTGCTGGTCAAAAGATAAGTGTATTTTAAATTTTCATAGACATATGCCAAATTGCTTTCCAACGAGTTGAAGCAACTAGAATTCCCACCAGCAGCAATATGAAGGTGTCTGTTCCCCTATATTCTCTAAGGAATGAAACCAGAAGAGAATGAGGTCAGGTCAAAGGGCCATGGGAGTAGGTGGCAAGATGCAGTGAAAAGTAATTAGGTCACTGTCAGGGGCAGTGTTCAAATACAGTCAGTACTTGTTCTGGAGACCGCCCACCTCTTCTTCATTCTCATGCTTCCGCCCATGGGCTCCTTCTTAGAATCTTCCATAGCTGACATATACCTTATCCTTCAAAGTTCAGCTTTAGCTGTTCCCATGATCAGAAAGCTTTTGTGAACCTCTCCGTTCCTATTGTTGGTGCTCACGTGTCCCCTGCATAGTCTCCATTCTGAAACAACCTGTCCCAGCAGGGAAGCTTTCCAGTTCTGGTCATGGATAAGGGATGGCCTTGGAGGAACCAAATAATCTCCCAGCCCCTCCATGTGCTCATTTACAAAGAAGCCCTGGGACATCTGATCTCAGAAGTTTCTTGCTCTTTTCTTATTCTTCCTTATTTATCTTGATCATTGGTATTCAAAATAGGGCATACTATTATTCAAACAAGGCGCAAAACACTACTGAATTTAAAAGGACTTAGTTTTTAACTTCAAAAACAAGGAGTTAAATTCAAAGTCTTTGCTCTAAACTGAAAACTGAAGTTTGCTGAGTATCAGGTGTAGCAGCCGTAACAAGATAGTTTATTGCATTTAGACATTTATGAAATCATAGGATTCCTGCTCTCAGCTTGCAAATGAGAGAGGGAAAAGGAGAACAAAATGTAAAACCTCTAGGGTAAACAGATATTAACCATATTGGAGGGATTTAGAGGAAAACCAGATCACAAAAGTTGTGGCGAACAGGCTTCAATGAGGTACCACAGATGGATCTAGTTGGTTTTTAAAAGACAGAAGCGAGGAGAGGGCTGCCACACTGTCCAAATCTAAGCACAATGGCAGGTGGAGGCTGGCAATATAACATGGCCATGTTCATGTTCAGCTTTCGTAGTTCAGACAGTGGGAAACCACAGACAAGCTTCTGAACAGGAGACTGACATGACCAGAGCCACCGGGCAACAGCCGTTGTATGTAATGAACCGAAGCAAAGGGATTTACTAACAGGAGAGCAAAACTGTTAGGGCCTTAAGTTAAAAGTGTGAAAGTATCAACTGTAAAAGAGTGTGGTCAGACAGAAAGAATACTGAGCTATTCTTCAAGGTGGGGTCGATTATACCCAGGTGAAAAAGACTTAACTGCTTCGTGCCTCAGTTTCCTTATCACTACCCAAAACAATACCTAACACTGGTATGGGGTTGGTTTCAGGATTAAATAAAATCCAAGAAATGAGAGTATACAGACACATAGTCTATGTACATACTTTCCTTTTGTGCTGCATAAACACCACGTGGTCAAAGTTAAAAAAATAAATATAGGCTAACATAGAGCCTGCCAAGTCTCACAATTTCAGTATTTTACTTATTAACTGAATTATGGACAGTGGCTTAATTCCAGTGTCCCTAAGTAAGAAATACTATTTGATTCCCATGCCTCTTTTACTAAAATTCATCCACAATTTGTACTTACGTCTCTTATGTCGCACATTTGGGTCCATGTGAAGACTTGCTCTGGGGGTGGATAAACAGTATAATGTCTTCTTTCCTCCGCAACAAATCCCATTAGCTGAAAGAGAAACTAGATTTAAAATCAGATTCTCACTGGGAAGCATAATTCAATAAGAAAGCTAACCGAAGCATTATCTTACTCTTTACCATGTTTTTTATCTAAATTCTTTTGAAAAACAACAAATAAAAACAGTACCTGCTCCCCACCAGTCGCTCAATCTTTTCAATTCCCTCCCCCTTCCTTTGGGCTGGGCCAAAGGTGATTGGCTTAGATGCTTTGATTTCCTATAATGCCAACCCCTTCCTCTTTCTTTTAAAGGCGGAGCCAGGTTTCACACAGTCCAGTTTGTGGTTTTACTATGCCACCCTTTCCTGGAAAGCAGACTGAAAGGATTAAAAGAAGCCAGGATATCATCTTACAGTCTTTAAATACTTTAACTAATATAAATGTGCGGATTCATATCACTATGGTTTTATTTTACCCCCTTTAGCGTGAAAAGGACATCGAAGGAGGGAAAACAGACTACAAAAGCAATCTCCAATACACGTGGCCTTGGCCTGCAACACTAACAAGACACACGGCCGGCAGCTTCCACGTTTACCTTTATAAAATAGGGTTTCCCGAACTCTCCGCTGAGGTGCTTCTTCCAACTCTCACCGAACCCCACCGGCACATTGCGCGCCGCCAGACGGAGCAGGGCGGCGGCCTTGTTCTTCTGGATGCGTACCAACTGCTCGGGGCTCAGCGGCGACGAGGGCGGTATGCCGGGCTCCTCCGGCCCGACCCGGGCCTTCTTGGGGGGGTTGGCCTGCAAGTGGTCCCCGCACAGGCGGGTCAGGAGCTGCAGCGGGCCTCTCCCAGGCGCCCGCAGCTTGCGCCCCCAACCCAAAGGCCCATTGCAGAGGACACCCATTCGTGAGTTTCAGCCCCACCCGCGAGGTCGGTGCAAAACCGGACTCTGAGAACCCAGGCCTTAGCTCGGCTCTGCACTAACAGGCCGATGCCCCAAATTTCGAGTTTGGTAGTAAACTCAGGGGGGCAGAGGAGCGGCTTCAGGGGATGCACTACAACCAGACGCCCCACCCCGCGGGACACGCCACTCACGTCCCCACGTGGCCTTTTCGCGGCAAAAACCCTCCCCCCAGGGTCCCACCCCCTCCTTCCTCTGATTGGGTGAAGGAACGAAGAGAACGGCCCCCTCGCTTCCGATAGGCGCAGTGGGGCCCGAGGCTTGTTCCCATTGGCTGGCCCCTCAGCATGGCCGCCGATGGGGCACCGCGGCGGCTGTTTTGAACACCCAGCACCAGTTTACCCGGTCAGCGGCGTGTCTCTGCAACCCCTCGGTCGCCCAAGGCCCACCGCCTTCCTTTTCTTTCCCCTGACCCCGGACCCCACAAGAGGTCCCCGGCACGCCTCACCGCCGCATCCCCGCTCTCCTCAGCTACCGCCGCCACGCCGGTCTCCGGGTCGGCCGGCTCAGGGCTGCGGGCACGTCGCTTCCTGGCGGGGCTCGGGGAGAAGAAGGAATAGAGCGTCTTCTGGCCGATCATCCCGAATCCGAGGAGGTAGCGGACGCTCGCCGCTTGAGGACCAGCGAGGTTCGCGCAGGCACTGGCGGCCCCCAATTCGCGCCAAGACGCCCGCGCATGCTCCGACCCGGGGGGCTGGGCGGGGGGCGGTGAAGGGCCTCGTGCGCATGTGCGGGAGGGGCTGCTGTGGGCTGGGTTCATTCATTTTACTTATTCTTTCATTCATTATATTCACGCGTCACACCTCTGCCTGGGGGTAAGTCCCTCCACTTCTCAGCTGTAAAAAGATAAAAGTACCTGCCCGGTATTGTTGTGGGAGTGAAATTAGCCTTGAAATAGTATTTGTTTAGCGCTTAGGTACTGCATTATCTCCTCCAATTTTCACAACCTATTTTACTGACAAAGTAAAGCAGAAGCTGTACAACGTTGTGCCTAACCTGTCAGGTTTGAGGGAGACTGTAACTGAGGTCGTGAAGATTAAACTCCAAAGTAGGCATCTTCCGAAAGGCACCACCGCACCCCTCAATCCCTATACACCTGGAATTCTTCTCTTTCTCTTCTTTCCTCCCCACATCCAAACCATCAATACGTCCTCTTGATTCTGTTTCCAAAATAAGGCCTGAATTCAGCGGATGCTCTCCGTCTCCTGGCAACAACTGATGAATTTTTGATGTGTGTCTGGTGCTCTGGCTTCGTGGTCTCATGCTCTAGAAGAATGAGGACAGGGACCCAGAGAGGTTAACTGAAGCAGTTTGTGGTTTTATTGCAGAAGCGGATAGTTTATTAAAGCAAAGAGTCACAGCCCCCGAGCCGGAAGGGGTACCTGAAGCTGGGATGCCCATCGGCTAAAGCAAAGACTTCTGTTTTTATACTTTTTCTTGTGTATCTAAGGAGAATAGCTGACGTCTACTGGTACAGTTTTATCAAATTCTCAGCCTTTTGAAACAAATCAGCTGTTCGGTGCTAATGATGTTTCCCAGGGCTATGGCCTTAAAGATACGACTGTCCCTGTCCCTTCTGCCAGGAATTCCTGCTGCCTGAAATCATGCTAACTCACCTGCCTCACAATCCCCCGCTGGTCTCCTCTTTCTTAGGAAGGGATCCGTTTGAAATGTAAATTACATCATAACTCCCGGGTTAAAATTCTCTAGTTTCCAAATATGCTTAAAATAAAAATCCCAGCTCCTTACCCCGCTGGCGAGGCTGCTACGACTGTGCCATGACTGAATCTGGGTCCCAGCATTCACTGGACTAACCAGCTTGTCCCTTGTGTGGTCTTTACATTCTTGCACACACTGTGTCCCTGCCTGGAAGCTTCTGGTCTGAGCTCTGGACCCTTCCTCTGAAAGGCTTTCTCTTTCTGCTCCACTTTCTAGCCAGTCACCTTATTTATAGCTCTCTGTACTATCTAAAATTACCTTCCTTATTTCTGTCTCCATCTCCAAAATGTAACCTGGAGGATGGCAGGGACTTTATCTTGTTCCTGTTCTGTCCCAGTGCCTAGGACAAGGACCTTACGGATACGGAGAGAAGCCCATCATTTAAAATAATTTGCCCTTACAGCCACTTTGAAAAACAGTTCAGCGGTTTAGTATAAAGTGAAATATACACTTTCCAGGTTATCCTGGAATCCTACTCCTAGGTAGGTATTTACCCAATTTAAATCTTAAATCTGTATTTACACAAAAGCTTCTGCATGAATGGATATAGTGAGTTTATTGGTAATGACCCCAAACTGGAAACAACCCAAATGTCCCTCAATGGGTAAGTCAGTAAACAAACTGCCCCACTCATGCAGCAGATACTACTCAGCAATGAAAAGAACTGATGCAAACAGCAAGGATACATCTTACAAGCATGTTAAGTGAAAGAGGCCAGACAAAAGGCCATCCATCGTACGATGTCATTAATATGAAATTCTGGAAAAGGCAAAACTGCAGGGTCAGAAAACAGGTGTGGTCGGGAGCTTGGGGGAATTTTGTCCAGTGATAGAAATGTTCTGAATCTCGATGGTGGTGGTCTCACGACTCTGTATGTACACTTATCAAAACCTGCAGAACTGTACACTAAGACCCAAAACAAAGCCCCCAACCTCCCAGAGCTTTCATTCCACTGGGGCAGGCCGAGTAAACAAAATGAGCAGTAACAGACCCTGATATTTATTAATATTTGGAACATGGAAGCACTTCTCACATGTCCTCTCATTTAATGCTCAAGGTGCTCTTATGGCATAGGTTGTGTAGTCCCCGCTGTACAGGTGAGGCCATTCAAGCCGAGACTGCAAGTGACCTGTAGGAGCCACACAGCTAGAGTGCAGGAGACAAATGGAAACTTCACGTCGGTCTGCTGAACTCGTGTCCCTCCCTGCGACAATATGCTGATGGCCCAAATCCCTGTCAGGACTCCAAGTTAATCCTCAGAGAGAGGTGACATGGAACAACCCGCAAACCACAGATGACCCTCAACATACTAGTTACCCTCAAATACCGTAGTGCTTGCGACGGGCCCAGAAGGCCAATAGGTGGCGCCCGGAGCCCGCCCATTGCTTTGTTTTGCAAATTTGCCTGAGTTTCCCAGCTTGCAGCTGAAATTACCCGGAAGTACGATCCGGCTAAGTGTCTTCTCTTTCCCGCCAGCACTTTCTACAGCGTTTGCTGGATTTGGAGCTGCGCAGGGTTTGTCTGAGACTTTGAAGAGAACCCTCGCCACCCTCACCCCACGCACGTATTACACTTCTTATTTTCTTATCAAAATTCGGTGTGTGCGCGTATCATCACGTTTAACTGTGTTACATTTAGATTCTGAAACATCCATTTGATGATTACTATACTTACCTTTTTTTTTTATTGGGGAAGGGGTACAGGACTTTATTGGGGAACAGTGTGTACTTCCAGGACTTTTTTCCAAGTCAAGTTGTTGTCCTTTCAATCTTAGTTGTGGAGGGCACAGCTCAGCTCCAGGTCCAGTTGCCGTTGCTAGTTGCAGGGGGCCAGCCCACCATCCCTTGTGGGAGTGGAACCGGCAACCTTGTGGTTGAGAAGACGCGCTCCAACCAGCTGGGCCACCTGGGAGCTCAGTGGCAGCTCAGCTCAAGGTGCCATGTTCAATCTTAGTTGCAGGGGGCGCTGCCCACCACCCCTTGCAGTACTGGAGGAATTGAACTGGCAACCTTGTGGTTGAGAGCCCACTGGCACATGTGGGAATTGAACCGGCAGCCTTCTGAGTTAGGAGCATGGAGCTCTAACCTCCTGAGCCACCGGGTGGGGCCCTATGCTTACCTATTTTTTAATACTGGTGTGTGCGGGCCGGTCATGTATGGGTGAAAAAAGAGATAGGTTGCTTTTCTGTGTGACTTTGGGCAAACCCTTTTCCTTCTCTGGGTGTCAGTTTCCCATCTGTAAAGCGAGGGTTTGGACTATAGTTTCCTCATTTACCTGTGGTCTGTGAATTGCAAGGGGTGGCGTGTGTCTTTAAAAATTCAGGGGCCTTGTGGGTGGAGTGCAAGCATTTGGGTTTTTGCAAGCTAACTGGGTGATTCTAGTTCTTAGCCAGGGGTGTGTGTGGGGGAAACCAAGGTCATCCCAAGGGACCCTTTCAGTTTTAATGTCCCCTACTTCCTTTCTAGGACATGGAGTGAAACTAAAAACAGTGAAGAGGAATGCTGCTGTGGGGATCACTTTGCCACCAAGTACATTTTTACATCTGGGACAGACCCTGGGCAATCTTTCTTTGCCTGGCCACTGGCTTTCGTCACTTGCTTTGTGAAGACAGGATGGACAGATTCTTGGTGAAGGGGGCTTTAGGGGGCCTTTTGGGAAAGAGAGAACAAGAGCAGACAGGAGGAAGTCCAGCAGAGCTGGGAGAAAACAAGGAAAGCACCAGGAAAAGGCCCAGGAGAGAAACCCCGAGGAATGGCGTTGACCTAGCGGGTCCCAGCTGGCGACGCATTCGAGCTGAGGGCCTGGACTGCGATTACACAGTCCTGTTTGGCAAAGCTGAAGCAGACGAGATTTTCCGAGAGTTGGAACAAGAAATAGAATATTTTACAGGTAAGCAGAGGACTGCAGGTTATGTGCTGAAGGCTTGTTTGATAAAACGATGTTTAGAGAAATCGGAACTCAGGAGCCATTAATAACTCATGAGTTCGTTAATTGCTTCAACACATATTCTCTGGACCCCCGTGGGCCGTGACCCTAGTTAGGAGCTTTGGATACAAATTTGAGGAAAGCAGGATTGCCTGCCCACTGGGAACTGACAGATGACTAAAGAGTTACAGCTCCTGAGCCAAGTGAATCTGCACTAAGCTGTTTATTAGAATCACCTGGGAAAGCTGAAAAAAGGAAAAAGATGCTGGGTTCTACCTGAGACCAATGGAATCGGAATATCTGGGGGTGCAGCCTGGGCATATGTGTTTTTAAAAAACTTTCAGGTGACCTTAACATGCAGCCAGGGCTGAGAAGCACCAGTCTAGTAGGAGAGACCGCAAATAACCAGGTAGTTGCGCACCTGGTTCTCAGCACCACCTGGAGGACTTTGTTGCTTGTGTGACCTTGGATTGCTGCTACGGGATGTGCCCCCGCAGCCTAGTGTCTGAGTTTTCGGGTCATGTGGATGCTGCTGGTCCGGAGACCACACAATGAGAACGGCTGTAAGGTGGCAGACCCCAAACTACAGACTAAGCTGTGTTAGCCCCACCTTTCAAGGGGCCCTACACCTTTAGTCCCCCACAGTTGGCAAAATCACCCTAGTGTGTAACCTAACTTCATCTTGCTCGCATTTCAGCCTCTTTATTCTGCTCCTACTGTAGTTAAGGCAATTAAGTTATGGTGTTTTAAAAGAAATTGGACTAGGACCATGTTTCTCTAAATGTAGGACACGAGTCTTTGTTCTACATGCACGTTTCGGGCAAGCTACAATGACTTTTTGCGGGGTGGTCTTCATCAGGGCATTAAATGTTATCCCTGTTTTACTTCCCTTTCGCTCCTGGAAACTCAGGGAGCGAGTGTGCAGGGCGCTCACCCACATGCTTTTCTGAGCTGCCATGTTTTCACCTGCCCAGGTGCACTGGCCAGGGTGCAGGTGTTTGGGAAGTGGCACAATGTACCAAGGAAGCAGGCGACATATGGCGATGCTGGGCTGACCTACACGTTCTCAGGCCTTACTCTGTCTCCAAAGCCCTGGATCCCGGTTCTAGAGCGAGTCCGGGATCGTGTTTCTTTGGTGACTGGACAGACCTTCAACTTTGTGCTCGTCAACAGGTGACACCCTACTTGCTGGGTTTTTTTTTTCTTTTTTTAAGATTTTATTGGGGAAGGGGAACAGGACTTTATTGGGGAACAGTGTGTACTTTCAGGCCTTTTTTCCAAGTCAAGTTGTTGTCCTTTCAGTCTTAGTTGTGGAGGGCGCAGCTCAGCTCCAGGTCCAGTTGCAGTTTTTTCTAGTTGCAGGGGGCACAGCCCACCATCCATTGCGGGATGGTGGAACCGGCAACCTTGTGGTTGAGAGGACGCGCTCCAACCAACTGAGCCATCTGGGAGCTCAGCGGCAGCTCAGCTCAAGGTGCCATGTTCAATCTTAGTTGCAGGGGGCGGAGCCCACCATCCCTTGCGGGACTCGAGGAATTGAACTGGCAACCTTGTGGTTGAGAGCCCACTGGCCCATGTGGGAATCGAACTGGCAGCCTTCGGAGTTAGGAGCATGGAGCTCCAACTGCCTGAGCCACCGGGCCGGCCCCCCTATTTGATTTTTACTTTTTGTTGTTTAGGCCACTGCACTGAGATTTATTGATCTCCTGCCTCTTCCAAAAGGAACAGTGTAGGATTCCACCATATCTTATCCACATGTACAACAAATAATTCTCTAGTGCATCAGGGATGTCGTGGAGGAACAGCCTGAGCAGCCCTCGTGGGGCTTATGCCACAGCGGGAAGTGGGAGGTGATTAGCTGATGAACAGCTAAACATGGTAGCTTCAGATGATGATATGTGTCTTGCTGATTTGACCAAGAATGGCCAGGAGGAAGGGGCCTGGGTTTAGGGCAGGGTCTCTCAACAGCGGCATTATTTATGTTTGCGGCCGGGGATTCTGTGGCAGGGGCTGTCCTGGGCACTGTAAGGTATTGGGCAGCATCCCTGGCCTTCATCCGTTAGATACTAGTAGCAGCCCCACCCAGTCACAGCAATCAGAATGTCCCCAGACATCACCCTGTCTCTTGGGGGGCAGAATCACCCTGGTAATAGACAACTCTGGCTTTAGGGGATGGTAGTTACAGGAGGGCTCGTGGAGGTGGCGACATCTGAGCTGGTAACAAAATGGAGAGGGAGAGAAAGCATGAGCCACACAGCCACCTGGAGAAGAGCAGAGGGATCTTGGAGTCTGTGGAGTGGAAATCCCACCATTACTGCCTGAAAGCATTGAATGAGGGTATGGGTGCAGCCCAGAGGTGAGCAGGGGCCAGACTGTGCAAGGAATGTGGATTTTATTCTAGGTGTAGGGAGAAACATTTTATGATAGAGGTTTACATATACGAACCAGGAGAACTAGAAACACGTTTTTGGCTTCTATTGGTGTGTTGAGTTTTAAAGCAGGTGATCAAATAGGACTGGATGACAAAGTGAGAAGGCTCCAGGCTTGGCTCACCTATAGAACCAGATGAGGCCCTGCAGCCCTTACAGAAACCTGGCGCATTTCAGGACAGGGCTGTTCTATGAACTGTGCTTGCTTTTTTTTTTTTTTTTTTTTTAAGGAGGGCACAGCTCACAGTGGCCCATGCGGGGATTGAACCGGCAACCTTGGTGTTATCAGCACCACGCTCTAACCAACAGAGCTAACCGGCCCCTCCTGTGCTTGCTTTCTCACTGCAGGTATAAAGATGGCTGTGACCACATTGGTGAGCACCGAGATGACGAAAGAGAACTGGCTCCTGGAAGCCCCATCGCCTCCGTCTCTTTTGGGGCCTGCAGAGACTTCTTTTTCCGGCATAAGGATTCTCGAGGGAAAAACCCCTCCCGGAGGGTGGAGGTGGTCAGGCTTCCACTGGCCCACGGAAGTTTACTTATGATGAACCACCCGACCAACACTTACTGGTATCACAGTCTCCCTGTTCGCAAGAAGGTTTTGGCTGCACGGGTCAATCTGACGTTTCGTAAAATTCTGCAGACTAAAAAGTAAAAATATTTTTCAAGTCGGACTTCCATTTTCTCCTTCCCTCTGTACTTGAAGAGGGAGCTGGCATTTCCTTTACCAACAGGGAAAGAAAAGGTTTCACCAAAGTGTAGAGTTTATTATATAACAATGCAGAATTCAGAAAGAGGATATTTGTATCAAATCGGTCAATTATGAAAGAATACCAGTTGATTTTTTTTTCCTAAGAAAATGATTCTTTTATTGCTATAATACACAGCAGATACAAAAGGTACCTTTAGCAAGTACATAAATCAGCAGTTATTATGGCATAAACTACTAGTTTAACTTACGTTTTTGCAAAAAGAAGCTATTTTGTAAATAACTTAAAACTAGAAATAAGATTATTTGGCTGCTACGTAATGCCTAATAATTTACAAAATGAAGAAGTCAGCTTTAAGTCAGGTAAGAGACTTCGCACATATATCGTTCACATTTACAACCTTGGCTCAAACCCTGGCTCTGACTGTCTGCTTACAGCTACCTAACCGTTCCAAGGATTAGCCCCTTTTGTGCCTGACGTCTCTCTTTAACGGCAGATTTCAGAGTAGTGGCAGAGCAGCAGTTACGGAAAGTTACAACTTTGCAGCGCAGTTTAAGGTCACACAATTGGGCATTTGTCCCACCAGACTCAGGTAAAATGGGCATGCTCATTTCTACATCAAACCCAGGGTCTGCCAGGGAGTCACGAAGGGACAGCAGCGATGACTGCATCAGAGGCTTCAAGCTGCTGCTTTCACCCTGGTGTTCGTGGCCTGGAGAACCTTCACAGTATGTTTTATTGGTGGTGAGAGTTTATTAGTCCTCGATGCACACTGGGACCCGTGGAATGGTGATCACCTGGGCCTCTTGTGCTTTTAGCGGATGCCAGCTCCCCCTCACCAGAGGAAGCATGGCTCTTAGCCTTACCTCAGGTGGCCTTTTGGGTCGGTCTGATTCCAGATCTTATCTCTGAAGAGTTTGTTTGAATTTGTTTTTGTTTTTTTTAAATAAAAAATCTGGCTAAAACATAGATATTCCTGTGTGTTATCAAATACCTTCGGCCCTGGGCTGCATTCAGGACTTACCTGAAGAGGGAAGAGGGTGCTCAGTATAATTTTTTTGTATTAGGCTACTGGAAACAAATACATTTAGAACATGGACCTAGAACAAAATGACAATACTAGGTGTCAGCTGTAGTTATATGTTTAAAATTTAAACTTCTTTTCGTGGAAAGGGCTGGACTTTGATGGTGATCAAATCTAACCCTTCACTTTACAAATGAGGAAACTGAGGTCCAGAGAAATGGCAGCCCCACACTCAGTGCCCTTCCTTCTGAATCCAGCTCTCAAATCAAGGCGGGGGCGGGTGTCCCCGGCCCCACCTGTAAACCATAAGCACTCTGCATGGGCAATAAATAAACAAGTGAGAATAACTGTCCATTGAAAATGGATCTTTGTGTAAAAAAGCCTTTTCCACACAGCAGAGGAATCACAGATGTTGCATGGGTACTGCTCAGTTCTAGCCATTCTCACGGGTTTATAATATGCAGCAATCACATCTCAGTCCAGTATACAAAAGATAAAAGCAACAAGTAAGAGTTTCACTTAGAATTGACAAAGCAGTGAAAGAATTTCCCCGAAGGGCAGATTTGGCAGATGAGCTTTTACTGTATATAAAGGATCGAAGGATTAGAAAAAGATACAAAAGGGAAGGCTTGTGTTCTTTAGGCATCTTTTAACTGTTCTTTTGCTATTCGCTGAGAAACTTGGGAGGAAGAGAGAGCTTTTCAGAAATTGTTTCTATGACTTAGAGAACGCATATTTTCCAGAATGGACGTGCTACAAAAGCAATTGAAAGTGAAAGGCACTTTTTCTTCTAAATTGTTGCCTTTAATAATTTCACTAGTTCTTGTCAACAATTTTATGGGCCTGCTTACGAAAAATAAAAGATCTATGCTGAAACATCAGAGGATCAAGCAAAGTTAATTCCCCTCTGAGAACACCTAACACATCAGAATATAAAAAAGGTGTCTTCTGGTGTCTGATTTCTTTTAATTACCTGTACCAGGTGATAAAAAGACACTCCAGACATAATGAATGCTTTCCTAACACGATGACAACACCTTCCAGTGTACACTAGCAGTGCTGTTCAGGGAGCCTGATTTGGTTTGAATTGGGGCCACTGGCTCCCACGTGGTGCCCGCTCTTAGAACACACCAGAAGGCTGAAGGACTATAGTGGGGCTGACTGCACACACACACATGATCTGATTTTGTGTTTTTCCTGGACAGTTTGGACAGTGCCATCAGCTCTGACTTTGGGACCGGGTCACAGTCATTCTTCAGACTTGTACTCCCGACTCTGGTGCTGCATCTTAGAAAGAACACGCTCGTAGAACAGCAGGTAAGCACTGGAGGACAGGACCTCCTGCAGGCTAGCCTTGCGGACAGTGTCATCGGAAATCCACAGCCACTGGTTGCTGGTTGAAAGAGGATTCTTGGCCGAAGGTGGGGACCGTCGGTAAGTCACGAAGTGTCCAGAGTGCATGTCTCCATGGTGGACAACAACTGCCATCAGCCGGAAGAGGTACGTGGAAGAGCTGAACGGTAGGAACAAATGCCAGTGGGTTACAAATACAACAAAGAAGGTTTATAGGCACACACAAAAAATGAAAATTCTAGATGGTCAGCGATTGGGGACTGATACAATGGTACATCCATACAACTGGCTAGTACACAACCATCAAAATGCAGACGTATTTACTGGTAAGATGTCCATTCTGTGAGTATATGTACATTGGGTAGTATGTGTACACACACACGACTTTACAAAGTGGAACACCTTAATGATTTAACTGGTGAACTCTAGGTGGTATCCCAAGAAATTCAAATTTTTCTTCGTTATGTTTTATTTCTACATACATACATACATATATGCACACATACACATAACATGTACATATTTAAATGTTATATAGTTTTATAATTCTTATTTTTAAAGTGATTTCTGTTTTAGACCAAAATAGGAAGTTGTGTTAGTGACGTTTCACCTTAAAAATGAAAGAACATTGTCATTCATTTTTGTGAAAAGCTAATTTCGGAAACCAAGAGAAACAGCGGTCTACAATGAATGAAAAATGTGCTTCTGAAGAGGAGCTCACCTGTAGTCAGGAACCACTGGGAGGGGGAAGGGCATCGGGGCTGGCAGGGTAGGCAGCAAGGATGGGGAGCAGGCGCCATTCATAAACATCTGGGTTTTGGGGCCCCCTGGCTGATTCAGAACTGCAAGAGAAAAAGGCCCAAGGCAATTAAAATTGGCAGAGGCTTTGGGTAAACCAAACATGGTTTTGATTACTTTGAAATTTACCCAATAATGCTATAAAGAAAAAATATTTTTTTGTGTTGTATATTCATAGAATTTCCTCCCTTTCTGTCCCTGTTTTTTTTTTTTTAATTTATTTTTTTTATTAGTTTCAGGTGTACAAAGCAATGTAATAGACATTTAAACCCTCATAAAGTGATAACGCACCCCCCAAGCTACTACCCCTCTGAAATCTTATATAGCTGTTAAAATTCCACTGACTACCATGTTTCCGCAAAAATAAGATCTAGTCAGACAATCAGCTCTAATGCGTCTTTTGGAGCAAAAATTAATATAAGAGCCGGTCTTATTTTACTATAATATAAGACTGGGTCTTTAATATACAATATAATATGATATATGATATGATATAATTAATATAATACCCGGTCTTATTTTACTATAAGACTGGGTCTTATATAAGACCGGCTCATATATTAATTTTTGCTCCAAAAGACGCATTAGAGCTGATTGTCCGGTTAGGTCTTATTTTTGGGGAAACATGGTATTTTCCCTATGTTGTACTCCACATCCCATGACTATATATACGTATATATTTAGTTGACATTCAATATTATTCTACTGCAGCGCTTCAGGTTTATAGTGCATTGGTCCAGGCATCTACACAGTCTGTGAAGTGATCCCCCTGATAAGTCCAGTGCCCATCTGGCACCTCATATGATCTTTACATGTTGACTATATTCCCCATACTGTATTAACTATCAATTTATATTTCTTTTTGTTTTTTAAAGATTTTATTGGGGGAAGGGGAACAGGACTTTACTGGGGAACATTGTGTACTTCCAGGACTTTTTTTCCAAGTCAAGTTGTTGTCCTTTTAGTCGTAGTTGTGGAGGGCGCAGCTCAGCTCCAGGGCCAGTCACGGTTGCTAGTTGCAGGGGGCACAGCCCACCATCCCTTGCGGGAGTTGAACCCGCAACCTTGTGGTTGAGAGAATGCGCTCCAACCAACTGAGCCATCCGGGAGCTCAACAGCAGCTCAGCTCAAGGTGCCGTGTTCAATCTTAGTTGCAGGGGGCGCTGCCCACCATCCCTTGCAGGACTCGAGGAATTGAACTGGCAACCTTGTGGTTGAGAGCCCACTGGCCCATGTGGGAATCGAACCGGCAGCCTTCGGAGTTAGGAGCACGGAGCTCTAACCGCCTGAGCCACCGGGCTGGCCCCAATTTATATTTCTTAATGACTTCACCTTTTTCACCCTGACCCCAACCCCATTCCTATCACCCTGATGGATCTAGTACCTATCTGGCACCATACCTAGTTATTACAATATTGTTAACTATATTCCTTATGTTATAACCTACATCCCCATGACTACTGTATAACATCCAATTTGTTCTTAATCCCTTCCCCTTTCACCCATCCTTAACCCCCCTCCCATCTTAAAGAAGTCCCTCTAAGAGTCCTTGTAATACTGGTTTGGTGGTGATGAACTCCTTCAGATTTTTATTGTCTGGGAAGCTATCCTTCAATTCTAAATGACAGCCTTGCTGGGGAGAGCAATCTTGTTTATATATTGTTACTTTTTATCACTTGGAATATTTCCTGCCATTCCTTCTTGCCTGCAAAGTTTCTGTTGAGAAATCAGCTGACAGTCTTATGGGGGCTCCCTTGTAGGTAACTAACCTTTGGCATTTTAATTATGATGTGTCTTGGTGTTGGCCTCTTTGAGTTTATCTTGTTTGGGACTCTGTGCTTCCTAGGCTTGTATGTCCATTTCCTTCACCAGGTTAGGGAAGTTTTCTGTCATTATTTCTTCAAATAGGTTTTCAATTCCTTACTCTCTCTCTTCTCCTTCTGGTACCCCTATAATGCGAATGTTGGTACGCTTGATATTGTCCCAGAAACCCCTTAAACTCTCCTCAATTTTTTGGATTCTTTTTTCTTTTTGCTGTTCTGGTTCGGTGTTTTCTGCTACCTTATCTTCTACATCACTGGTTGGATCCTCTGCTTCATCTAATCTACTGTTGATTCCCTGTAATATATTCTTCATTTCCATTATTGTATCCTTTATGTCTGACTGGTTCCTTTTTATGGTTTCCATATCCATTTTTATGAGATCATTGAGCATTCTTATAACCAGTGTTTGGAACTCTGCGTCTGACAGATTGCTTATCTCCATTTTGCTTAGTTCTTTTTCTGGAGCTTTGTTCTGTTCTTTCATTTGGGACATGTTTCTTTGTCTCCCCATTTTGGCTGCCTCTCTGCGTTTGTTTCTATGTATTAGGTAGGGCTGCTATGTCTTCCGGTCTTAGTAGAGTGGCCTCATGTAGTAGGTGTGCTGTGGGGTTCGGTGGCACCGTCTTTCTGGTCACCTGAGCCACGCGCTCCAGGTGTGTCTCTTCTGTGGGTTGTGCGTGCCCTCCTCTTGTAACTGAGCCTTGGTTGATAACTGCACATCATTGTGAGGGACTGATCCTTGGGCTCACTGGCTGTGAAGTCTGGTCTTGACTACAGTGGAAGAGTTGTGCAGGGGCTGACCCTACAGAGCAGGATCTGCCTCAGCAGGACTCTGGTGTCTGCCCAATCCACCCCTTCGGTGTGTCGTACTTGGAGGGGGCTGGATAATGCTCCAGTTCGTTTTGAAGCTGGCCACTGGGGGCGCCAGCCCCAGGACCACCTTGAAGGGGATCTGCTGTAGGTCTACTTCAGCCACAACCTGTGCCCCACGCGGGGCCACCTAGCAGGAGTCAGAAAGAAATCCTCAGATGTCTGCTACCTGTGCTGTGCTTCAAAGAACCTTTCAGAGGCCAAGCTGAGAACCAAGGCCAGCTGCCACTAGTGCCAGCTTAGGGCTGCTCAGCCAGAGATACAGGACACTCAAGCCAGATGCTGCTTGTCTGGGTTCTGCGAACCTTTGAGAGACCCTAAGAGAGTGCAGCTTGAACCAAGGCAAGCGGTCGGCATGAAAAAGCCACTGAAAGCATCCTGGGTGTGCCCAAAAGTCGTGTGGGGCCAGGTCTCAAATCACCAGGGCTGGGCGAACAAACAGTGAAGACTCAGAAATGGCAGCTGCCTGTGTTCATGCACACCGGGAAGGGGGAGGGCTCAGCAAAGAAACAATGGCCTCCGCCACCTCCCCTGTCCAGGAGAAAGCTGCCTCTCCAGTCCTCGTCCCAAGCCAGACAACTCAATTCCCCACCATTTGTCCCTGCCACCTTTCCAGCTGCTGCCCCAGCGCTGGAGCTCAGTGGTGACATCTAAAAATGTCACTACCCATTGCCCAATGTCCTCTGGCAGGCGAAACTCCTTGCTGTGAGCCGCTGATCTAAACATTCTCTCTTCTTTAATTATCAGCTTCTAAAGAATACCAACATGTGTTAATAAATGTTTATGGGTGTAGATAAAATAATTCAGGAGAAATTGACATCTCTTTTCCTTTCAAGTGTCATGTGTGGGGGGCCTGGAAGTACCAAGTAGTTCACGACTGGCCTCTTTCATCACAGCCACCAGGCTCTGAACATGAGCAGACCTGCACTCCCACCCAGGAGAGGAGAAAATGAGGCTGAAGAGGTCCTTGATTTAAAACAGGCCTCTCCCCACCCCAACTGTCCCTGGTGTCAATTTACTGACCCTTTGAAAAAAGGGGAAAATACAGTCTTCCTACAAATGATGTCCTTGCCAGGCCACGCAACTGTGGATGTAAAGAAAGCATAAAAGTCGTAAGGGACGCTAAGTGGGGAAAATGTGGGTGCAGGGAAAGCAGTCCTGACCTGACAGGGTGCAGCATACAGGTGGTGAGTTTCCAGTCCTTAAAGCCGGCGGGTTTTCCTCACCCATAAGTAAAGAACTCCACATACTAGATAAGATACCTTCAAACAATGACCCAACACTATCTTCTAGGGCCAGTTCTCCCGTCTGCTGTTTGCCCTTGGACCAATCATTTGACCTCTTAAAGCCTCGATTTTCTCATCAGTAAGACTGAGGGTAACAATAGCTACCTTGCTTCCCTGAGACCCAACTCAACAAGTCACCTCAAGTGAGGACAGTAACAGAACTAGATAAGTCATTCAGTAAAGACAAAATAGCAACCCAAATAAGATGTTGGGCGATTTTTAGCCAGGACATTTCCTCCCCACATTTCCTGTTCAGTGAGATGACTGTATTGGAGGGAAAATTGAAAGAAATTCACTGGAATGATATGAGCCAATTATTGCTTAGTCAAAAGACCAGAAAGCAATCTTAAGCTTTTTTTCCTATATTTTTTCAACTGTGATCGTTTTTAAAATTATACCTCTCATTACTATATAATTTTAACCTCTTTTCCCTTTTGCCTCAATCCTGATAAGTCTCAAGAATCTAAGCAACCACTCAAGCCCTCATGGCACAAGGGCCCCAAAAACTGGTGAGGCCAAATTCCTTTTCTCTGTGCTGCAGATTCCTGCTGCCTCGGCTCCTCCGGCACACACCTGATTTGGGGGCTGCTGGCCCATCCTGCAGTTCCAGCGCAGGCCCCGCCTTCTCGTTCAGTTTAGGGTTATGTTGACCAGGTTTATGTCCAAGGAGGTGGTACTTGTAGATGTCCATCATCAGGAATTCATTAAACTGCACGTGCTCGTGCCGCTTCAGGGGCGTGCCGTGGCTGGACCAACTCAGCCGCTGGAGGTGGATACACAAGCACTGAGGGAGCTGCGGGTGCGAGAGAAACCAGAAAGTGCCGAATGTCAGGAGTGGGCCATAGGGAGTCCTCGAAAGCAAAGGCAACAAAGATGTGTGGTGTGGGCTCACCTTCCCTAGTTTTAACTGTTTAACAAAAGTGGTCCTCTGGTGTTCCACCTTTTCCCCATTCAATGTCCCTTTGGCTTCAATCTGAAATAAGAGAAACATCTCTTTGCAAAAATTCTTGACATAAGACATCTACGGAGAGCTGCCTGTCAAGGGTAGGTATTATACCTGTATTCAGTTGGCACTTGACTTCCCCCTGCTGAAATAGCTGCCCAGTTATTTGTGGGTTTTCACTGATTTAGTCCTTAAGTAACAGCAACAGTGGAGGCAAGAGAAATAAAGAAGTTCTGACATTGGCATATAATCTATTTTGTTGTGTGTCTTCAAAAATTCTGTTCTACACAGTCCCTCTAAATCCGGAGGGTGAAATTCAATTGCTTAGGGCGTTAGGCAGGCAGCATAGGTAAGGCAGGGTGTGAGACAAGTGGCAACGAAGGTGACGGTAGCAAATAGGAGAGGGCATGTCCCATCTCAAAGCATGGCATTCAAATTTCTACTTTAAAAATTCTGTGGATGAAACAAAACGCATCAGGGAAAGAGATTTGGTCCATGGGCTTCTAATCTCCTAACCAAGTTAAGTAGAAATGGCCGTGGCTGAAAAGATCCTCTGGGAATAGTCAGCAAAACTCGGGGCCAATGGTGGGAGAGGCACTGTATCAGGACCCACAGCGCAGGGGAGGACATGATATTTGGGGTTAGGCTTAAAGTCATACCTTTGTACAGTTGTCACATACAACATCCCGCACGGATTCTGATGAGATGAAGTGGTGAAGGCAGTGGTCCAGGGTCAAGGGATGACCCTGCAGCATGAGAAGAAGAAAACTCATTATTATGATTCCAAGGGGAGCTATACTGAAATGATTAACAGATGGCAAGGTGAATGCCAGACCATTATTATTGCTTATATAGACAGTAAAAGCAGACATAATTGGATGCTTCCCAAACAAACATGAAGCTCAAAGCACCCTAGACTTGCTAGTATGATGGATTCAAGGGTATGAGGACATAACATTACAGACAATTAGGGACTTCCACGGTGTTTAAGATATCTTTGAATTTGAGATTAATACGTATGTGTGTATGTGTTCAAAAAAGTCAAAATTTCTGCAGGAAGAGAAAACCCACACTCTTCCTCCCCACCAAATCGGGCCATGGTACCACATATTAAAATTAGGATGGGTTCACCCAACCACGTGTCAAAATAACGTGTGGCACCTGAGTTACACAAAATGCCTCAAAGCCCTTTCAAATTCAAATGTCTCTGAAACAGACCCAAAAGAAAGCACAGATCACTACTTACCCATGTGGCAGCTGGAATACTTAGTGAAAGGCTATCAAAGGTATCAAATCGAACAGGACTCTGAAACAAATATTGCAGAAAACCCACAAAAGACTTAAGTTCAATTCAGAACTTTATAGATGGAAAGATATATGCTTATTAAACAGTTTAGATGTCCAACATTATTAATATAATGAAATATAATGTACTGAGCTAGAAGCAAATTCTATTAAAAACAACTTGTAAACATAAGAGGTATGATAATAATAAAGGTAACTTGGAAAAACTATAAGATAACATGTCTGACCCGTAATTTGGGGATTTTATCCTAAGGCTATAACCATGGACGTAACTGCAAGGATTTCATCACAGTATTATTTATAACAGCAAAATGCGAATAGTTGACATTTCTAGGGAATGATTAAATAAATTATAGAATGTCCACAAAATGGAATACTATATTAAAAATAGTATGTGAGAAGAATGCATGATTATGTGGAAAGATGTGCATGTTATATTACTAATTGCAGAAAACAGAAGGTAAAATAGAGTAAGAGTTCCAGCTTTTGGTGATGACAGCATAGCTTGGCTAATGTAACTCTCCTTGAGATAAAAACTGTGAAATCTGGACCAAAACAAAACAAAACTTTGAATGACTGGAGAGTTACCAAAAGCTGAAGAACATCTAAAATGGCAAATATAAAATTGTTTTCTTTTTATTTCTTTTAAACACATATAATTGTTTCATTACATGTAAATAAAGTAAAAATTATGACAGTATTGTGGAGTTTGTAATGAATGTAGATGTAACACATATGAGAAAAATACCACAAAGGATGGGGTACTAGAACTATGATTTTGTAAGTTTCCTATGTTTTACATGGAGTATAATGTTAACTCTAAATGGACCATAAGTTAAAATTGCATGATGTCATCACACACACAAAAAAATGTAAAAAACTATATAGTTAAAAAGCCAATAGAGAAATTACAACAAAATACTAAAAAGTATTCAATTAACCCAAAAGGCAGCAAGAAAGGAGGAACAGAAGAACAAAAAATATGAGATACAAATAGAAAACAAATGGTAAAATAGCAGACCTAAATCTAACCATATAAATACTTACATTAAATTAAATGTAAATGGACTAAACACACCAATTAAAAGGCAGATTGTCAAGCTGGATAAAAAAACAAGACCCAATTACATGCTGTCTACAAAAGCCACATTATAAATACAAAAATAAAGATAGGTAAAAAACGGAGGGAACAGAAAGAGATATACCATAGAAACACTAGTTAGATGGAAATTAATCACACCATAGGCTTCAAGACAAGGAGTCTTACCAGAGATAAAGAGGGACAATTTATCATGACAATAGGAGTCAACTCATCATGATTAATACATGTGTATGTGCCTAATAGCAAAGTCTAGCAAACAAGACAAATTCTAGCAAACAATACCATTATCAACCAAGGTCCAAACCCTTCCCAGGTTATTTTATGAGGCTAATATAATCCTTACAACAGAACCCGACAAAGATAATACAAAAAATTGTAACACCAATATTCCTCATCCATACAGACATTAATATCCCTTAGAAAATATTTAAAAATCAAATTCAGTAACATATAAAAATAATAATACATCATAATATAGTGGAGTTTATCCCAGAAACACAAGGCTAATTTAACATTAGAAAAATCAATCACTGCAATTCACCACATTAACAGAATAAAAGAAAAATATGATACCCTTCATATGGGCAGAAAAAGCATGAAAAAATTCAACCACTATTCATGATAAAAACTCTCAGCAAACTAGAAATAGTACATCCTCAGTGTAATAAAAGGGGTATGCTAAGACCCAAAGCTAATATCATACTTATTTATGAAACACCAATACTTGCTTCTTAAGCTTTGAAACAAGTCAAGGATATCCCCTATCACCACTCCTATTCGACTTTGTATTGGAGGTCCTAGCCAGGATAATAAGGCAAGAAAAATAAACAAAAGGCATAACAGTTGGAAAGTAAAGAAGTAAAAGGAAAGTAAAGAAGAAGTAAAACTCTATTCACAGACAACATGACTGTTTACAAACAGAATTCGAATGAATGTACAAAACTTCGAGAACTAATAAATGAATCTTTGCAAGATCTCAAGACTCAAGGTCAATATACAAACAACTGTATTTCTATATACTAGAAAAAGATTTTTAAATTCCATTTACAGTAGCATCAAAACACAAACTGCAAGGAAAAATAAGAGCAAAATGGGCAACTTATAGCTTAAAAGATATTAAAGATTATGAATTGTAATCTATGGACCTTATTTTTTTTAAAAAAGATTCAACATCGTTATCAGGGTAATGCCCATCAAAACTGCACTTCACACATTAGGATGGTTATAACTAAAAAGTCAGATAATAAGTATCAGTGAGGAGGTAGAAAAATTGGAAACTTCATTCACTGCTGGTGGGAATATGAAATGGTGCGGCCACTTTGGAGAACAGTGTGGCAATTCCTCAAAATATTAAACATGGAATTACCAGGAACCAGCAATTCTACTCCTAGGTATATACCCAGGAGAAATGAACACATATGGAGGTATGAACACATATGCCCACACAAAAACTTGTACATAAATATTCACAGCAGCATTATATACAATAGCCCCAAAGTGGAAACAACCCAAATGGCCATCAACTGATGAATCCATACAATGGACTATTATTTGGTAATAAACAGGAATGAAGTACTGACACATGCTACAACATGGAAGAACCTTGAAAACATTGTACTGAGTGAAAGAAGCTAGTCACCAAAGACTATATATTGTATGATGCCATTTATATGAAATGCCCAGAACAAGCAAATCTATACAGACAGAAAGTAGATTAGTGGTTACCTAGGGCTGGGAGTGTGGAATGAGAAATAGAGAGTACTTGCTAATGGGTACAGATTTTTTTTTTTTGGGGGGGGGGGAAGGTGATGAAAATATTCTAAAATCGATTGAGGTGATAGCTGCACAATGCTCTATTTTGTATTGTGTTGGACATTTTCCAAATAAAGATTTTATAACCTCAAAGCAAAAAAATGAAAAACAAAAAAATAAAATCAACCCAAAACAACAGCCCTAGAATCGGCTGTGTCCACCATTAGTATAGATGTGAACTTAGGACTCGAATTCCTGCCAATCCACGATGGGTCTGCTGCTCTAAGGATCAGATGACATGTTAGTTCTGACCAAAGGTGGGCAGTCGGTCCACTGAGTTTACGGAGCCCAGGCAATCCCAAACACCATAAACCACTGTTAGTCAATACTCTTTAGATGCTTCAGGAATCTTAAAACCTCGCCAGAAAATATCAAGTATTGGTATTGTATTTACCTGGTGTTCACAGTGTTTGCAGACCATATTACTAGTAAGTCTTCCATGGAAAGGATGCTGAGATTTCCAGTGATTGGACATGGGATGAGGTGCCCCTGGAACACAAAACACCTGGTGATATGCCACCCTCAGCCTGCGCTTTGACACCAACCTCAAAATTCACTCTCCTTTTTAGTATGTGGTAGCAACTCCCTCTTTAGAAAAAAACTGAAAAGTAAATTGAAAGGACTTTTCGTATTGACTTCCCTCAAAAAGACAACCCATTCCCTTCACAGGAGAATTTATACAGGTCTTAAATGTGGTTTCTGTATAATGGGTACAGCCACATTTAATAAAGGAATTTGTGTTTAACAACGTTTTTAGAAACATATGCTTAAAATGTTTGAGATGTCCAAAGAATACCATAAGGCAACATTCCATGAAGTGAAATAACCTTCCGAAATCATCAGAATAAGCAAGATATGGAAAACTTTAATTTTCAATTTTTATAGGATGGGGGTTACTGAAATAAACAGTGCAGTATGCTAGTAAAACACACAGGCCGTAGAGTCAGGCAGCCCTGGGCTCGGTCCTGGCTTTGCTTCTTATTAAGCTATATGACCTGGGAAGTCACTTCACCTTTGGAAGTCACTTCATCTCAGTTTGCGGGAATTGGGGTAATTATTGTCCCATTATCTCCAGTATCATCAGTTTCACAGAGCTGTTGTGACGTTTAAATGACATATTACAGTGCCTGGAACACAATATGGGCGAAAAGATAATTGTCTTATTACTACAAATATACAAAGGAATTGATGTGGTTTTTTTGTTGCTTTTTTTTGTTTTTGTTTTTTTGTTTTTAAGTTTAAATCTGAAGAAAACAACGATTTCCTTCTTAGGAGGATTGTGATCATTTGCAGTACAAGTTGGCTAGAGTGGAAATGCTGAGGACATGGCAGCTTCAGCTTAAGTTCCTCACAAGATTACTCCAAGAAGGTAAAAAGAAAACCCTTGTGTGAAGTAGAAATAAGTCCGTTTGGAGGAAACCAAGCAGGGCTAGAGTATGAGGAAACAATTCAAGATGTTCACCAAGGGAGCAATTTAAAGCTGTTTCCAAAACACAAGTTCCTTTGCAAATACACGCAGTTCAAGCCAGACTGGATGTCACCAGAAAAAAAATTTTAAGCAAATTATTGTCATATCTAAAAAGTACCCATCTTATGTGTTACAGTTCAATGGAAAATGACTACCTCTTGTGCGGCAGGTTATTTGTTTGGGAGTTATTTCTGACTGCTGCTGTAGGGGAAAGAAAAGAAACAGACTCAAAACCTACTGCCATCCTTTTATCACCCTCATCCCATTCCTAAATCTTACAAGTTTCTATGCTGACCTCACCACTAAAAATCAGCTTTTAACAAAGGTTTCTCAAAGTAGCCTGAACCATACTCCTTGGTTGGTTACTGTGCCTATTCCTTCATCAAATGCCATCAAAACACATTTCCTGTCTCCAGAATATTTCCCCCCTTTACTAGTTAACGTTTATCAACTTTTATAATGTTCCAGGGAAATGAGGATTCATTTAGCATTGACACGGCTCCTTGTTCCCCTGTATTAGATGGAGGGAAAACTATATTCTTTTGTCTCCAAGCCAACAACAAACTGCAGCAATGAATCATTTTAAAGGGCCTTCCCAATCACCAACTGCAAAGTTTGCAGTTTAAGACCCGCCCCAGCCCCACTGCTGATTTGTACTGACTCTCGTGCGCTTAAAGCTGTATAAAGATACTTGTGGTCCCTACACCCATTAAATATGCACAAACTCATTCAATGTATCGGAAATATTAATGGTTTACCTCCAGGGAATGCACATCAAACAAATGTGCGACCCGGGGCTGACGGTCCCGCTCATCCTCCAATGACGAGGTAATGACATGGAATAATTCGTGAGCATCCTGTCAAAGGGCAGAGCATTCTTCAGAGAGGCCTGAGGCGGCCACAGCAGCATCAGCACCATTCCCACGGGGACCACCGGGCAGCCCTCCTCCAGCTGTGGG
The DNA here is from genome assembly GCF_036562045.2 of Rhinolophus sinicus. Taxonomy (NCBI): domain Eukaryota; kingdom Metazoa; phylum Chordata; class Mammalia; order Chiroptera; family Rhinolophidae; genus Rhinolophus; species Rhinolophus sinicus. Next base: position 25,330,811 of record NC_133765.1, on the reverse strand, counting down.
CTGTGGGCAGGATTTGTTTTCCACCTTCTCGGGGCCCAGCTAGTTAAATGGACACAGTCCCGTCCTAGACAGTTTCACAATCAAGACCCAGGACTGGGAGGCCCGAGGGGAGAGAGAAGGAAAGAAAGCTGGTGGGCTGCCTCCAGGCCAGCTTCTCTGAGCCTGTGTTAGCTTTATGGAGATGGCCCTGACCTCCACTCCGCCCGACTACTCCTTTTCTTTTTTTCATTGTGGTCAAATACACGTAACCTAGAACAGTCTGTAGTATTAAGTACAGTCACACTGTCATGCTACCAAAAGCACCACCCATCTTCAGAATGTTTTTATCTTCCCAAACTGAAAGGCTGTATCCATGAAACAGGAGCCCCTCATTTTCCCCTCCCTCCAGCCCCTGGCAACCGCCATGCTACTTTCTGTCTCTGAATCTGACTACTCTAGGTACCTTATACAAGGAATCATACAATATTTGTCCTTTTGTGACTGGCTTATTTCACTTAGCATAATGTCTTCAAGGTTCATCCATGCTATAGCAGGCGTCAGAATTTCCTTCATTTTTAAGGCTGAATAATACTCCATTGTCTGTATGTGTATTCCATGGTGTACACACACACACACACACACACACACACACACACATTCCACTCATTTGCGGATGGACAGACACTTGGGTTACTTCCACCTTTTGGCTACTGCAAATACTGCTATGAACATGAGTGTACAAATACCTGTTTGAGTCCCTGCTTGAAATTCTTTCGGGTTTATATTCACAAGTGGAATTGCTGCATCACATGGCAGGGGACTACTCTTTAAGAATGAACTCAAACGCCCCTCTCTCAAAAAGCCAAAGCGGCCCCTCTTCTGGGATGGGCAGGTCTCTCCTCCCCTGAACTCTGACGACGCTGACCCTCTAGGCTTCTGCTCTTAGTGTCCCTCCACAGCCACGAGTGTGATCTTCTAAAGGCAAGTGACTCGACTCTTCCGCTTCCAACCTTCCAACGGCTCTCACTGCCAGAGTAAACCCCGCGCCCCCTTTCTTAGCTAGCCTACCAACCCTGATAGGAGCCAGACCCTAGAAGTCTCCCTCCCTCACTATGCCCTACCCCTCTTTTCTGAAAATTGAGGTACCACTGGTTTATAACATTATGAGTTTCACGTGTAGAACATTATAATTCGCCATCTGTACAACTACAGCACGCTCACCACCAAGGTCTAATTTCCCAGGCCTCTTTTGGCTCCTGAATGCACCACGCTAATTCCCCTCTCGGGGACTGTCTGTCACGCACCCTTGCCTGAGGAGCTCTGCCCAGATCTTCACCGGGCTGATTCCTTCTCATCCTCCAGGTCTCCACCAAAATGGCATCTCCTCAAGGAGCCCCTCCCTCCCCAACCCTCCCCGACTTAACCCCACCCCTAATCAATTCAACAGCAATCCTGCAGGCTCTCCCTCCAAAATACACCCTAACTCCCTGAGGACTCTCCATGTCTCCCCTGCCCCAACCCCAGTCAAAGCCACACCATCCTTGGCCTGGACATCTGCCTGGATAACTGCCTCCCACCTTCCCTCTCTGGTTCCATCTTGGCCCCTACAGTCCTTCCTGTACACAGCGACCAGCGTGGTCCCATTCAAACATACACCAGATCCCTGCTCGAAGCCTCTAGTGGCTCCCCAACCGCACACAGAGCAGAAGCCCAACACCTGCGATGGCCTCCCAGGTCCCTGACGTCTGGGACCCCCGCTCCTCCACTGCTCTCCTCACCCTGGCCCCAGCCCTGCTGGACTTCTCGCTGTCCTCCAAACACTGCACACTTGTCTCTGTCTCAGGCTTTTCACCTGGCTGGTTCCTCTGGAACACCCTGCACCCAGACATTCATAGGCCTTACTTCTTTTTAGGCCTCAGGTCTCAGCCAAGACCTCAGGTCTTCTGAAAAGCCTTGCCCGTCTATAGTGGTCTCCCAATTGCTTTTCTCTGACCCCAGGTCCCAGGCCCCCACATTCACACTTTGTCACGCCCTGTTTGTTTTACGATTATTAGCGCATCTTGAAGTTACCTGTTTCCTGTCTACAGCCTCACTTGCATGTGAGCTCCCTGAGAGCAGGGACGCTGTCCTGCCCCAGGCAGGCATTCAATACGTATTGGTGGCATGTATAAATGAATCCCCTCCTAGGCTACGAACAGCACTTAGCAAGAGAGTGATAGAGATTCAAAGAGAAATAAGGCAAGGCTCTTGCTCTCAGAGACTCACAATCCAGCCACAGATGTAGCAGCCCAGCTATTACTTAGCAGCACAATGCTACAGCCCTATTATGGCCAATGAGCCACAGGGGACAGAGAGGGAATCGGCTCTGAATCGGCTCTACCTGGGAGGCTCAGGGAGCCTCAAACACAGGCATCTGGACCAACCCTTGAAGCAATGAGCAGGGCTTCACCATGGAGAAAAATCCCAAGACAGGATGGAGTCAGATCCAAACCCTATTCTGTCACAGTCAGCTACTTGGCCTTGAGAAAAAAAATCGTATGGCAGAAGAGGCTGGAGCTGACGTGGGCACTTTAGCACCAGATTGGTTCGAATCCTGGCTCTGCCACTGAAAGAGCTATGTGACTTTGGGCAAATCACTTCCCGTCTCTGGCTCTCAGTGTGCTCATCTGCAAAACGAGCATAGTAACAGGAACTCCTTACAGGACTGCTGTGCGGGTGAAATCAGTAATTCCCACGAGGGAAGCCCTTAGCCCAGTGCCTCTCCCATAGTTCTACCTGCAGACACTGAAAAGCGGTTGATAGTGGAAGCCTATTGGCTGCTATTGGCTGACTGGATGAATAGTAACGGAGATGAGGCCCCAGGCGGTGCTCTGGATGCCTTCCAAGAGGACAGACACGCTCGCCTCTCTTCCACCCACACTAACGCACTACCTGGCTCAGTGACTGCTGTGAGCCGTAGATGCTTAGGGAGTAACTGGGCCTTAAGTGGGTCCTTGACAGAAGAGCAGGGCTTAGGAAACGCAGCTGATGTCCTTGGTGACTGAATCTCAGTCACTCTCACTTTAGACAAATGAAAAACATTTTGGCTAAATCATTCCAGTTACAGCAGGATTTAAAAAGGATTTTCTAAATGGAAAAAACATTTCAACACACAATAGATGAATCGAGATGCATGGTAAGAAAGTATAGGTATCATCCATGTCATGTTTTAAAAAGACGTATGCATGGCTTCAGATTAAAGGGGAAACAGAGATAATCTTTAAAAATGAGAGGTGCTAGAAAGACTTCCCACCTCATTTTTCAGAGCTTTGAAATGCTTTGCATTTCAGCCCCACCGTTTTGGGAGCCCAAAGGCCGTCTCCCATTACTCTGGTCCAGTATCTGGACGGTGGAAGCAGAAGCAGCCAACACAAAACTGGACAAGGCCGTTCTGGGAATTCGGCTCGTGAGGACACACCTGAACCCCACCGGACGCTACATTTTCTGTCCTTAGATCTTCACCCTCTCAGTCTTAGCCTCAGACCTGCCATTGGTAATAGTGGTCTGGGGAGGAGGAGGGTGGCCGGGACCAAAGAAGACGGGGAATCTGGCGTTGTGAAAAGGAGGTGGAAGTGGCTGGAAGATAGCCCTTGGGATGCACAGGACACCTGCTCTCAGTCTGGGGCCACTTTAAGGCAGCCTCTGAAGACATTTTTTTCTTCTTTTTTAAATGAGGGTGTGATCCAAAAAAGGGTCTCGCCTGACCCTCTGGGCCTCTAAGGTGAAGCCACCTGCCTCTCTCTAAAGGACTCAAGTGTCCCCATCATCCACTGACGTGCCACATCATTCAAGAACTACAGATTTTTGTTCTTTGGAACCTGTGTTTATGCCCTGTTCTGCTAATCATCCTTCCATCCATCAGGTGAAACAGAGCTGTATTTCTCCTCTAGTCATGAAAGCAGGAACAAAGCTCATAATCTAGCCCAGAACGTGGAGGCTGCCTAAAATGTCACAGGAATGTACACCCAGGCCAGGCAACTGCAAGGTCAATACTGGCATTTATTCTTCCCGCTGCAGCAATGCAGCTGTTTTGCAGCCATCATTGTAAGCTCAGACCCCAGCTGGTTAGGGGGAAGCATTCTCCAAGTAAATCTGTTTTGAATGTTGTGTTCACCTGTTCCTCAAATGAAGAGATCTGCCATCTGTACATTCTTAAGACATCCAACAAGCAGCTTGCATCCAAGACCTCATCATCAGTTATTTCTTGGCAGGATAAAGCTGGAAACAAAAAAGGTGACACAATTATTAAACTCACCAGTGTTAACAACTAACCAGAAAACCTGCACCACACAGCCTATCAAAGCTAATGAAGAATTTAAGAATTATAAAATTCATCTTGGAATTATAGCTCTTTCACTATTTTTCTTTGTAACCTTACCCAATGCTTAGCATATTATTCGGCACTTTGTGTTTGTTGAATGAAAGTAATTTTTCATAAGGCCACAGCATTTAAATGAAATAATTGATTTTCAGTGATTTGAATTATCATCATCACTATAAATTTATTGTTGCAAGATTCTTATTGAATACAATGATCTAAACTCACAACTCTCAGGGGTGAGAGGACCCTTAAGCACTCATCTAGTCCAACCCTACATGCAGTGCTTAACTCCTCTCCACGGGGCTCTCTCCTGTGGCCATAAGGCCGTCACTTGTACATCTGTCTGCATGAGTTTCTGATTATCATAAAACATCAAGGTCATGTGGCAGCTGAATGGGTCTGGTGAATGGTTTACTTTTCAATCATAAGTAGAACCAAGCCTAATAAAAATAAATAAAAGTTTGATGGGCTTATGAATTTATAATTACATCTAGAGCAGGGTTGGTAAACATTTTAGGTTTCACGGATCACTGTAGCAACTCTGCCATTCTAACACAAAAGCACACATAGATAATACTAAACAAATGGGCATGGCTGTGTTTCAATAAAACTTTATTTAAAAAACAGGTAGTGGGCCAGATTTGGCCCAAGGGCCAGAGTTTGCTGATTCCTGATCTTGACCATCCCCCATCTCATTGTGTGTTACACTGGACAAGAGTATGAGAGACAAAAAATATAGGGGCCCGTCACCTCAGCACAGTTTATGGCAGTTCCAATTCCCCAGGTAAACTAAGCGAGGCTGTTTCTTCTCTTTGATTTGCAGTCAGTGAACTTGAAGGATTCCTTTGAATACTTTAGGCTCTGAAGGTTCTGAATACTGCCACCCACAACCTGTCTGAACATGGTCGGTGACTTTGTGAGTGGTGGCGACCTGTGGAGAAGTAGCAGCCCTGGCAGCCAGTGCTGAGAAGGCCCGAGGCTTGTCTTATCAGGCAAATATCACCTGAGGTCTGACCTTTACCCTCCAGAACAAAGGGAGCACAAAAGGCAAGAAACTATACCTTCCCTCTTCCTCCTAAATCCATCAAGCCGCCCTGTTAGCTTTTTCCTTCCCAAGGAAAATTTTAATGTCCCCTTTAGCCCAATTTTGCCTACAATGCTGTGGGGCAATTTGGCAATGTCTACTAATTTTCATATCCTATAATGCAGCAATTTCACTTTCTTAGGATCTACCGTAGGGAAATACCGTGTTTCCCCGAAAATAAGACCTAGCCGGATAATCAGCTCTAATGCAACTTTTGGAGCAAAAACTAATATAAGACCCAGTATAATATATTATATTATATTATATTCCCGGTCTTATATTATAGTAAAATAAAACCGGATCTTATTTTAATGTCTGGCTAGGTCTTAAATTTGGGAAATGGCTAATAAACACATGAAAAGATGGTTAACATTACTTTTCATTAGGGAAATGTAAAGATATCACACATGAAAAGATGGTTAACATTACTTTTCATTAGGGAAATGCAAAGATATCAAAACCAAAGATATCACTTCACACCCATTAGGAAGGCTATTAGCAAAAAGACAGACAATAACAAATGCTGGTGAGGATGCGGAGAATTGGAACGTTTTGTGCACTGCTGGTGAGAATGTAAGATGGCACAGCCGCTATGGAAAACAGTAAAGTGGTGCCTCATAAAATTAAACAGAATTACCATTTGATCCAGCAAGTCTACCTCTGGGCATACACCCAAAACAATGAAATGCAGGGACTTGAAGAGAAACGTGTACAGCAATGTTTAAAGCAGAATTGTTCACAATAGCCCAAACGTGAAAACCCAAATGTCCACGGACTTATGAACGGATAAACAAAATGTGGCATATCTATACACACACAATCGAATATTATTCATATTCAGCCTTAAAAAGGAAAGAAATTCTGACACATGCTACAAGGTGGATGAACCTGGAAGACATTATGCTAAGTGAAATAAGCCAGACACAAGAGGACAAATATTGCATGATTCCACATAAATGAGGTACACAGTCAATCAGATTCATAGAGACAGACAGAATCGTGGTTACGGCAGTCTAGGGGTAACAGAGAGTGGGGAGCTGTTTAATGGATACAGAGTTTCGATATGGGACGATGGAAAAGTTCTGGAGATGAAGAGTGACTATTATGGTTGCAGAACAAAGTGACTGTACTTATTGGTAGAGAATTATATACTGAAAAATGGTTAAGATGGTAAATTTTATGTTATGGATGATTTATCAATTTTTCTTAAATAGGCAAAGGATATGAGCAAGCAATTCACAGAAGACAACATCTATAAGGCCAATAAACTCACAAAAAGAAAGAAAAATGAAAGAGGTAGAGCTGACATGTACTGAACTGGACATTTCTCTAGGGCATATAATGTTACTTGGTTACGAAAAAACATAAATAATATGTAATTCCTGTGGGTACTTAGAAAACCGTCTGGAAGGATATACTTACATCTTACTTTGGGGGAGGAAGGAGAGAAACAGGATTGCGGTAGTAATGATAAAGCGGTTTTTAGCCTTATCTATAATGCTTTCATTTTTTTACAAGGAGAATTTATTTATGCACTACTTGTATAACTAAAATTATTTCTAAAAGTTAAAATAAAAGACACTGAAAGCAGACGCAGAGAAGGGAGTGTATACTCTAGGTGCAGTGGACCACGGGAGCCTCTGCTTCCCAGCATTGGGTCGTACGTGGGCAAAGGGGAGATGGGAGTGCTGAGATCATGATCAGAACAACTCTTTTTTTTTTAACTTTTATTTATTTTAAGTGTGTTTTTCCAGGACCCATCAGCTCCAAGTCAAGCAGTTGTCTCAATCTAGTTGTGGAGGGCGCAGCTCACACTGGCCAATGTGGGGATCGAACCAGCAACCCTGGCATCGCACTCTAACCAACTGAGTTAACTGGCCGCCCCATGGGCAGGACAACTCCTGAACCTGAGTCATAACAGCTATGTGGACATTTCAGCTTCTCACAAGTCTTTGGAATGGTGTTTTTCTTAGAACAGAGGAGTAGAAGAAATTCTTTTCAAACTGCCTCTTGACAGACCTGCAGAACTTGCTTCATAAAGATTTCTGTGTCAAGCTGAGATCACATGGGAAAATACCTCAGTGAAGCAATATTTAGCTGAGTGTTTTAGATCCGATTATTTTTTTCTGACTGTGAGAATAATATATGCTTACTGTTGGGAGTTTTAGAAATATAGTTGTGTGGGGTTTTGTCTTTTTTTAAAAAATGTTTTCAAACCAGCAACTGCACAATACCAAAATGGCCACGGCTAACATTTAGTCTTTTTCTGTCCAGTCTAGCTGTAGAAGTTTTTGCTTCACTGAAGTCAATTATATCATACTTTGTATCCTGCTCTTTTAAACTTAATATTATAGCCTATGCCCTCTCCCAAATTAAAAACAAAACAAAACAAAAAAAACTTCACAAAGATGTACTGTTCCATTGATTGCTTAATCATCCTACTGTTGGACAACCACATTTTTTTCTTTCTTTTCCCCCATTATAACTACATATTGGAGATCTTTGTGCCTTTAACAGCATTTCCCAAACTGCATTCTCTGGAATGTCCTCAGGATGGTAACAAATGCTGTGTGTGTGTGTGGGGGAACCAGTTCTACAGTTAAAATAGTGGTTTAAAAATGAAGTTAGATCAGTGACTTCTTAAAATTCCATGTATATTGTGACTCTCCAAGCTCAGGGCCAGTATCCAGCCATTCCCAAACTTGTTTGCTCTTACAACTTCAGGCCAGTGTAAATGACAGTCCACGTTTCTAACTATTTCTGTTAAGACAGACTCCCAGACAAGGCGTTACTAGGTCAAATGGCACTGAGCATTTGGCAAGCTATTACTGTGTCGTTGCAAACTCCTTTCCTGAAAGGATGCCCTAAGTTACACCCACTCTGATGTGTGCGAACATGTCACCCAACAGCTGGTCATGACCATCGAACTGTTTTTCAATCTTTGCTGACAGGCAAAAACATGGTGCCTCACAATTATTTTATTTATATTTCTTTGATGATGGTCAAGTTGAATATTTGAGTATTTGTTAGATACTTTGTGTTTATCGAAATACAATTTGTAGTATTTCTCTTGCAAATTACCTTACTTTCTAGGCTAAGATACTTTTTTTTAAAAAAAAAAGTTAATGTTTTTGAAACCAGAGTATTCTTATAATCAAAATGGTTATGTCACAGTGGATTTTCTTCTTTCCCTAAAAAGCTGTAACTAAACTGACAATTTTTAAAATAGAGGGTTATATCTTTGATTTTCAAAAACTAGCTGTTTGTATCTATTGGGCTCTTAGTGTTTTTTTTCATAATCCGTAGATGATGTTTTTCTAAACAGAGGCTATTAACCCTTTGCCTGCCATCTGGGCAGCTGCTTGGAAAACGCACACAATCCCCTTTAAATTCCCAGCTAGATACCTTTCAGAAGGTGCAACAGTGTTAAGGATAAATACTGGTGTGGCGGGGGCTCCTTCTGATCCCGGGTATACTGGGTGGTGAACTCTTCCAGCCACTTGATGAAAGCAGGGCAGGCAGACAATCCTTGCAGCAGGGAGTTCAGAAAGCAGGTGTTCCCCAAGTTGACAAGGCCAGGCACAAGCCCTAGAAAGAGGGGGGTGAGAAATGAGAGAGCAGCACATTATATTGGACCAACTCTTTTTTTCTCTCCCATTAGCGAGTTTCTGCACCAGGGCCTTGCATTTGAAATCCCAACGTGAGACAGTCCTTATCCAGAGATCCAGGGGCCGGGCATTTTGACCATGCTGAGGCCCAGTCCTAGTACTGCTCCTTTAGGACACTGTAGGGACAGAAGGACAGGTCCCCGTCCTGTGTAACTTTTGAAACCTACCACGATGTCTGGCACAGTTTGGTTTACACTGAATGTACCAAAAAACCACTTAGTAACGTCTCTTTCTTTCTCTCTCTCATTCAGTTCCCTCTCTCTCTCCCCTTTAAGAAGAAAGCATTGTTTCTCAAAACAGAAGAAAACAATTGTTCTGTTGTTGCTTTCCAGGACAATGATTTTGTTCTTACCATCAGTGGGAAAGACTCCACTATGGCAACTCTGCTCAGTCTTTCTGCAGAGATCAACAAAATACTTCCCTCTTCTGTCGAAATTTTTTAAAACGTTTTATTATGAAAGTTCTCAAACATGTACAAAATAAGAGAGGATATATAATAAACCCTAATTATAACCACCCCCAGATTTAACAATGATCAATATTTTGCTACATCTATTACCCACATCCCCCCCTTTTTTTGGCAAACTTTTTATCAATATAAGTAGAGCAACATTCACAAAAGGGGGTATTTTTAAAAATCGGAAATAGATTTGGGGGTTAATGAAGAAACTAACTTGAAACATTTACTAGTGACTATCAGCTAGTCAGTGAAATCACAAATGCATCAAACAACCGGTCGATTGTACTAGTGAAAAACACAATTGCCATGTTAATGAGAACATAGACAATTAAGCTACTTGAAATTATTCATTACAAAGAATGTCACAAATTCAAGACTTTAAGGGAGGTGAATCTTTTTACAACAGGGTAGAAAATAATGAGTCATTAAAATTAACTTCTGCTTAAAAGAAAGTACTGTTCAAAAACTGAGGCTACGAGAGAACCAAAAATGCCTCCCCTTTTTGTACTGTTTTTGGACAATAATGGTTCAGGTCAAGTCTACCGACCATGATGCAATGGCCTCATTCTTACCTTTTCTACGCTTCTTTCTTTCCGTAATGGGACCCCAAATAACATATATTCCTGCTGCAAGAGCAGCAGCAATTCCACCTATAACACCCCAGTTCTTCATGACTTTATATCTAAAAAAGAAAAATAAGTTTACTATCTTCCATGATCACAAACACAGTATGTACATAGACAGATATAAGTACTTAGAAATAACATTTCATCAAAATAACCCACTGGCCTACCAAATACCTACTTTTCAAGTTAAAGTAGTATATAGTAATATACATAGGATTATGTCTTGAAAATCAGCACATTTAGACATCAGGATTTAAAATCGAAGGGCACAACATTCCAAAAGTCCCATCTCACTCAGAGAAGCCAGGCTTTTCCTTCTACTCTGCCTCTCGCTCCGCCTCCACACTGGCTGCCACCCCAGTCATGCTCTTACCCCAGGACCTTTGCACTGCTGTTCCCTCGGCCTGGTATGCTCTTCCCCCAGATCGCTGCTTGGCTCACTCCTCCCCTCCCCTTCACTTCTAATTAACCTTTAGAACCTGCACTCCTGGCCCCTTTTACTGGCTTCTACGTACTTTTTCTTTTTACCATAGCACTTACCACCTTCTAACGTAACATTCATTATTCACTAATTGATTGTCTGTCTCTTTCAACTGGAATGCAAAGTCTCCAAGGACAGGGATCTTTGTTTATGTTACTCACTGACATATCCCAAGTGTCTACATCATGCCTGGCACATTGTAGGTACTCAATAATATTTACTGAATGATTGGGTACTGGGGAAAACATACAGAAATGGATTTATCTTTCAGATTATTAAATGAGGAGGGGGCACATAATAGTATACAAAGATCTAAGTATTTGTGAAATTAAAGAGTCTTAATTTTAGGCTTGACTTGAACACTGAAGTTACTCTTTTACTGCAAATGAAGAAATTGCACCAGCAATTTAAAACACAGTTTTATACAAAGTTACATATGTCCACTGACTAAAGTAAACCATATGTTAGATATGTATGTATATACACGTGTGTGTAATATGTTCATATCCCAATATTTAGATCATGTGAAAATTGTTTTGATCTCAGCTCAGTCAACATTAACTCATAGAGTCACTGGTAATACAAGTGACTCTATCTTACAACTACCACCAGTTTCTTAGTGTCGTAACTGATATGATGCTAACTGAATTTCAAATAAATCTTTGTTCTCCCAAGACAGAGTCAATAGCGCACAGCACTTGGTTAAGAAAGTGGAATCACATTAATCTGGTTCAATCTTGGCTTTGCTATTCTCTAGGACATCATTTCACCCGCTAAGTCTCAGCTTTCTCATCTGTACAATGGGGACAATCATGAGACCTACCTCATAGGGTTGTTGTGAGGATTAAATAAGTGCTAATGCATAGGGTGGTACATAGTAAGAGCTCTGCAAGTGCTAGCGGCTATGATGATTGAGTATTATAATCTCAGTTTCATTCCTGAAAGTTTTTCTTGAAATTTCTTAATGCACCGTTGTGCTGACTTTTACACAATAGGTGCATTCACAAAAGTGCCTGGAAAGGTTAAAAAGGGCCATCACCAAAAGGCTAAAGCAGTGTACATATGCTCTTATATCCCCTAATCAAACACTAATATTTCTACCGCAGGCACTGTGATCATCTTAGCTCATTCTCAAAACAATCCCACACAGGTCGGTTCCTTTATCATCTCCATTTTTATAGGTGAGGAAACTAAAAGAGGCAACCAACTTGGTCAAAGTGGGTGAGGCAGCGTGGATCTGAACTGTTATGCCCGTCCGACTACCAAGTCTGTGCTTATAAACACAAAGCTTACAAGGGAAACTGAAAAACAGAGTGTCACAGGGGTGGGAGAGAGGGCTTGCCCACATCCTTAGCAGAGCATGCACAAAAACACCCCAAGGGTGGGTGGTGATTGTGGAAATGCCATTTCTCTGCAAAATGACAACATGAGGAGAGTAATGCAGCTTGGGAATAAAAACATCTCGCTTCTCCCCCCAGTTCTGCTATCAGGTCAGCTGTAGGCCCATACACGAGGCCATCTCAAGGCCTTCTTCCCATCTACAGAATGGGGGCAAAGGACAGGATAGCCACCGACAGCTTCCAGCCCTGGGATAATAAGTTCTTTATTTTTTATTTGTTTGTTTGTTTGTTTGTGGGAAGGGGAACAGGACTTTTTTGTTGGGGAACAGTGTGTACTTCCAGGACTTTTTTCAAGTCAAGTTGTTGTCCTTTCAATCTTAGTTGTGGAGGGCGCAGCTCAGCTCCAGGTCCAGTTGCCCTTGTTAGTTGCAGGGGGCACAGCCCACCATCCCTTGCGGGAGTCCAACGGGGCAACCTTGTGGTTGACAGGATGCGCTCCAACCAACTGAGCCATCTGGTACTGGCCCATGTGAGAATGGTACCCGCAGCCTTCTGCCTTAGGAGCACGGAGTTCCAACCGCCTGAGCCACTGGGCCGGCCTGGATAATAAGTCCTTTAGACCTACTCCAGTTCCAAAGGAAGGAAGCTGTCCTGAACAACAGGTCTCAGTCATTTAGGGACAGTAATAGAGATGCAGTGCTCAGCTCTGAAGCCCGAAGCCCATGGGAGGGAAGATAAGAGGAGGGAAACAGGGGCCTTGACAGGACTGGGGACAATACTATTGGGCGGGTCCAATACTATTGGGGGGGAGGAGCCTCAGCAGGACTGGGAGCTTTAGCAGGTAAGGGGGTCCTGATTGGTTTAACCCTTGCAAGATAATAAGTCCCTAGTAAGGTTGGGGATCCAGACAGAATAGGGGATCCCTGGCATAACTGGGGCACGGGGACTGACAGAAATAGGGGGGCTGACAAAATAAGAGGGGAGGGCGAGTGCTAGCAAGCCCCAGGCACTTTACAGGATTGAGAACCATGGCAGGACTGGCAAGCTTGACAAGGCTGGGGAATCCTGGCAGGCCAGGAACTGACTGACACGACTCGGAGCCCATAAGGATTGGGGGTATCCGCAGAGGATTAAGGGGTCCTGGAAAGCCTGCGAAGCCCTGAGAGGTCCGCGGGGCACTGACAGATTTCGGGGCCTTGACAAGCCTGAGGCTCCCTGGAAGTTTGGGGGACAATGTCAGGACTGGAGGAGGCACTGGCAGGCGGGAGTGGGGGACACTGATAGAATTTGGGGCGCTAGCAGAACTGGGGAGTGCAGACAGAATTGGTTTTGCCAAAGACCTGCAAGCCCTAGAGGCCCGTCGTCCCTCCTGCCTCCGGGGCTGGGCCTCCAGCCCTGCGGAACGCAGAACCCCCAGAATGTTTACTCCGGCCCTGGGGACCCTGACTAGGGTGTGAAAAGGCCACCAAAGGCCCAGGCTGGGGACCCCGCTCCGGGCCTCTCCGGCCGCCCCGCCCCCGAAAGCTCACCTGACTGCCGCCCCGGTCCGCAGGAAACGCTGGATGGCTCTGTCGGCCGCGCTCACCGCCGCCTGGGCTCGGGAGCTCAGCATTGCGGCCCCGCGGGAGGCCCGCCGCCGCCGCCACCCACGCCGCTACCGCGGCTGACTGACAGAAGTCGCCTAATGCTCCCGAGGCCGCGGAACCCGCGGTTAAAGAACCAGCAACTCGGGGGAAGGTAGGCCGAAGGACGGGCTCCCGGGAGGACCGGAAGCCGCCGTCGCCGGAGAGGAAAAGCCGATGGACCATGTTCTTGTCCCCCTCTCCCCCGCTCCCTCCCCCCAGTTTAGCAATGGGGTAAAGGAATTCCTACGGCCCGGGGCCTCTTTGGTTTCAGGGTTTGCCAGGGCTCTATTCATAAATACAGATACCCCACTTCCAGGAAGGACCATGTCATTTTTATTTTTTGGTATGAAGAGGGCGCCCCTGCTCTAAAGAGGCATCAGGCCTCGGACAGCATTAGTTATTGTCGTCAGAGTGGAAATAGGTTGCAGAGGAACGGCCTTTAATGAGCATGTGGTCCATCTCTGACGGCATCAGTAGTAAAACGCAGGGCTTTAATAACAGCCATCAAACGTATTGTTTACTTAGGTGCATTGCTAAGCACGTCACATGCATTATTCATTCACAATCCTCACACCAACCTTAACATTACCCACATTTTACATCCCAGGGAACCAAAGAAGTTTAAAGAAGTAGTAAGTCTTTTGACACATCTTGTAATTGGTGGAAACAAGATTGTCAATCAAGCCTGTGTGTCTCCAGAATAGTGCTGTTCAATAGAAATGTAACGAAGACCACATTTTAAATTTTCTAGCAGCCACATTAAAATAACAACAGATGGAATTAGTTTTGTCAGTATCCTTTACTTGACCCAATATGTCCAAAATGTTGTCATTTCTATGTAAACATCAATGAGATAGTTTAGATTATTATTATTATTATTATTATTATTATTATGTATTAAGTACATTTCATTTGGACCAGCCATTTTTCATGTACTCAATAGCCACATTTGGTCATAGCCACATTGCACAGCACAACATATAAGGCATTAAAGCCAGAAAGAATTTGCCCTCCCTATTAATCGCTTTCCCCAACTGCAGAGCAAACAGTTGCAACTATTTTAACACAGAAATCAATGTTTGAACTCAGTGGTTCTCAAAGGTCTTGGTCAAAGGACCTGTTAGTACGCTAAAAAATTATTGAGAGCTTTTGTTTATGTGGGTTATATCTCATTATACTATTAGAAATTAAAATTAAGAAATAACTTTTGGGTAATTTCAATTTGAAGTATAATTTGCGCAGTAAAATTCACCTAGTTTTAGTGTATAGTTCTGTGCATTTTGGCAAATGCATAGTCATGTAACCATTACCACAATCAAGATATAGAATCACACCCACCCCTAAAAAATTACCTGGTCCCTTTGTAGTCAACTCCTCCACCCACCCCCAGCCCCTGGAAATCACTTGTCAAGACTGGGGGAAAAATTTAAACCCAAGAATACCAAAGCATACATTCCAATAGAAATCAGAGCCATGACCGCATCACATGTTGTGTAGCCTCTGGAAAATTCCAGGGTACACCCATAAGTGAATGAGAGTGGGAAAGGCAAATAATGTCTAAGTGTTATTATGAAAATAGTTTTGACCTCAATAACCCCCTGAAGGGGTCCCCAAGAAGGGGTCCTGAAACTACACTTTGAGAACTACTTCTTTAGCCTCTTGAGTGAATACCCTGCCATCCCACCCACAAATCTACTTAGAACTCTACATTCCAGACTATTTTAAATAATTGGCACTTACAGAGTATCCATAGCTAATCAATTCACAAGTATTTTTGAGCATTTTGCAGGGCTTATCTTAATTTAATTCTTGCAACAACTCCATGAGAAATAACAATACTTCACATTTCATGAAGTTAGCAATGTTTCCTGCAGCCTGGCTCTCACTGCTCCTTTAACCAGTAGGGATGTGGCTGTCCTGGAATAATAGATGTTTTTATAAATAAGGATATATTACTAATTTATGATAATGCCACAACCAGGAACCAGCAGGGCCTGCTCTAACATCCACCAGGCAGATCAAGGGTTTTTGGCACTGTAGGCAATCACAGGGTCACTTACTCAGAGCCTTAGAGATCTTTCAGCTGCTGGGTTTATTCTGTGAGTAAATCATTAATTCAGGACCCTCAACTGCTGGGTATTAAAAACATGAAGTGACATTTTTCCAACTGCTGTCACGTATACTAAGTCAGACCTCCCCCTTTCAGACCATGGAGCAGGTCCCTTAATAATGCAATTTTGCATCAACTTTCAGAGACCCATCTCATTTCAATATATAAATTAGTGTCCTCTTTCAAACTCAAATGTGATTTAAAAGTCTTTTTCCTGTCTGCAGAGGAAAGAGTGGCCTAGAGAAAGAGGAGAAGTATAGCTCTGCATATCTTCTCCACTCCCTCTACCAGCTTTCCTGTGTCTCAGAAGAAAGACCTCAGAAATTGTGGTCACATTGCCACACAAAACCACAAGAAAGATCTAAAACCCAATTGGGTAGCTTTTAAATATTTTTAAAAGTTATTGTTGTGCTATATTTTCCTCCAGATAGGTAAGAATCCCAATAGTAGGGGATTTGGAGAGCTTCCAAATTAACAAACGCATCCACACCAGGAGGGTGCTACACTCCAACTCCATGGGGACAGAAACTTCTGCACACTCAGGACCCTTCCAGACCTTACCTTATGTATCTCTTCAACTTGTTCATCTGCATCCTTTAGTGAACTGGTAACTGTGTTTCCCTGAGTTCTGTGAGCAACTCTAGCAAATTAATCAAACCTGAGGAGAAAGTCATGGGAACCTCCAATTTGTATCCAAATCAGACAAAAGTTGTGGGTAATCTAGGGATCTGCTACTTGCAATTAGCATCTGAGGTGGAGTGGCAGCAGTCTTGTGGAACTGAGCCCTTGACCTCTTGGATCTGACACTATCTTATAGTAGATAGTGTCAGAGTTAACTTAAATTGTAGGACACCCAACAGGTGTCACAGCGAGTTGCTTGGTGTTGGGGAAATACCCCACCCATCTGGTGTCAGAAGTGTTGTGAGCGTGGTATTAGTGTGAAAGTAAAAGAGAAACACAGGTGGAGAACTGAGTTTTTCCCTACTCAGGAAAACTAGTATAAAGAACTAAAGAATGAGAACAATGTCTCACCAAATAGAGGATATTAATAAAGAGATAGAAATCATAAAAAGAAACCAAATAGAAACTCTGGAGTTGAAAAGAATAACTTAAAATTTAAAAAATTACTAGAGGGACTTGAGCTGGCAGAAGAAAGAATCAATGAACTTGAACATAGATCAATTGAGATGATCCATTTTAGGAACAGAAACAAAAAGGAATGTAGAAAGTGAACAGAGCCTTAGAGATTTGTGGGACAACACACACAGAATGGGAATCCCAGAAGAGAGGAGAAAGAAAGGGGCAGATAAAATATTTGAAAAAAATAATGGCTAAGAACTTTCAAAAATTTGATGGGAAACATCAAATAATCTACACATCCAAGAAACTCAGCGAACTCCAAGGAAAATAAATTCAAAGAGAGCCACACCTAGACACATCATAATAAACAATCAAAAGACAAAGAGAATTTTGAAATTAGAAAGAGAGGTGACTCTCACACAAAAGGAATCTCAGTAAGATTAACAGCTGGTGTCTCATCAGAAACTGTAGAGGTAGAAGGAAGTAGTATAACATAAAGTTCTTAAAAGAAACTGTCAACTAAGAATTCTATATCTAGCAAAGCTATACTTCAAAGATGAATGAGAAATTAAGACACTCCCAAATAAGCGAACACAGATTTCTCATTTGCAGACTTGCCCTACAAGAAATAATGAAGGGAATCCTTCAGTCTAAAATGAAAGGACGCTAGACAGTAATTCAAACTCACATGAGAAATAAAGAGCATCAGTAAAGATGTCTGTATAGGTAAATATAAAAGATGGAAAAATGCATTTTTTGTTTGTAACTCCTTTTTGTCTTCTACCTGATTTTAAAGACAACTGCATAAAGCAATAATAATAAATCTATGTTGATGGGCACACAATGCACAAAGATGTAACCTGTGACAATTACAGTGTAAAAGGGGGGGAGAAATGGAGATATATAAGATCAAAGTTTTTGTATCCTATTGAATTAAGTTGGTATTAATCCAAATTAGGTCATTATAAATTAAGATGTTAATGATAATGTCCCGGGCAACCACTAAGAAAATAACTAAAAAATATGTAGAAAAGAAATGACAAAGGAATTAAAATCGTACACAAAAAATATATATTTAACACAAAAGAATAATGGAAGAATTGAGGAACAAAATAAACATAAGACATTGAAAATAAATAGTACAATGGCCATGTGAATTCTACATGAGCTGTGATTACATTACATTTAAATGTATTAAACTCTCCAATTAAAAGCCAGCGATTAGTAGAATGGATAAAACATGATCCAACTATACCTGTATGCTGTCTACAAGAGCCTCATTTTATATACAAAGATACAAATTGGTTGAAAGTAAAAAGACAGAAAAAGTTTTGCCAGGCAAACAGTAATCAAAAGAGAGCTGGAGTGACTATGCTAATATCAGACAAAATAGCCTTTATGACAAAAATTATTACTGGAGACAAAAAAGGACATAATGATAGAAGGGTCAATCCATCAAAAAGATGTGACAATTATAAGCATGCATGCACTTAAAAACAGAGCGCCAAAATGCAGAAAGAAAAATAAGACAGAATTGAAGGGAGAAATAGACAATTTAGGAATAATAGTTGGAGACTTCAATACCCCACTTTCAGTATTGAATAAAACAACCAGACGGCAGATCAGCAAAGAAAGGGACTTGAGTGACACTATAAATCAACTAGATCTAACAGATAGCTAGCTATAGAACAATCCCCCCAACAAAAGCAGAAATCACTTTCTTCTTAAGTGCATATGGAATATTCTCCAAGATAGACCATATTTGAGGCCATAAAACAAGTTACGATAAATTTAGAAAGGTTAAAATCATATCAAGTATGTTCTCTGACCGCAATGGAATGAAATTAGAAATTAATAACAGAAGGAAATTTAGGGGATCCATAAATAAGTGGAAATTACACAACACATCCCTAAATAATTAATGGGTTAATGACAAATAAACAAGGAAAATTGGAAAATGTTTTGAATGAATGAAAATGAAAACTTACAACACTGTGGAAAGAAGACCATCATTTCTTCAATGACTACTCAGACATCTTGAATTACTTTTGCCTGATAACCTCTTCCCTGGGTCTCAACAGTTTACTGGCTACTGATTCACTACACCCTCTTGTCTATTTTACATCCCTCCAGAAACACAATGTCTGAGGGAATCACAGTTTTATTAGGAGAGTTTCAGAGTTTGTCTTTCAAGCCAGCTGCACAGATGTTTTCTCTGCCCTCTTCAGGCCTCTCTAGTCATACCGTAGATTAGACATCTTGTATTTCATGGCAGAATGGTACATGTGACCAACGGACTCTAAAGTTACATGCCTTGATATTTTTTAACAAGGGCTTCACTTCCTAGCCAAACTTCCCCTTTCTGCTGGCTCCTGTGGCAAAGTTAGGAGATACTTACACCACCCATCACAATGCCAGGAACCTGCGAGTGACTTCAGGTGAAGGTGCCATCCCACCAACAGGGCTAGCAGAGCAGAGATCTACCACCAAAGTTTTGTTTTTCCCTTTCAGTTTTTTATCCAATGTCAGTTCTCAAAAACAAAGACAAATCTATTTATGAATTAAATCCACGGCTTCCTTTTTTTCAAATTAAGGACCATTTTCATAACTAGTAAAATATTGTCTTCATAAAAATAGGGGTTTAGAATACAGTTGATTGGAAAACTAGTTATACATAACATATGCTTTTCATATTCAGTATTTCAGGCTAAAGGGTAGCATGTCAGCCTCTATTCCAGTCTCTATTTTTAAAATGTTTTAAATATTCACTTCTGTTTTAAGAATCTGAGGAGGGAAATCATGATGCATTACTTTGATGTGAAATAAAACCCATCTGGCTTTTGGCATGCCCCCATTTCCCAGACAGATGGATAATGTGGTTAGCTGGAAGCAACTGCCTTTATAATATTTCTGTCTGCCCAAGGATGTCTCAAGGATCAGAGGTATAAACAAATATGTGCCATATTTTTCTTGGCTGATAATCTCATCCTGATATAACTTTAAAACAGGGAAATCAGCAGGATCAGTATCACCTGGGACCCTGTGAGAACTGCAAACTGTCAGACTTCACCCCAAACCTGCTGCATTAGAAACTCTGGGGTGGAGCCCAGCCATCTGTGTGCTAATAAGACCTCTGGGGAAGGCTGACCCACACTCAAAGGTGAAAACCACTGCTTTAGAAAAATAGAACCATATTTCTAAGAAAGAGGAGAAAATATTACATATTAATTAATACCTTACATATTAATTAATTGTCTAAGATTTTCCTCAATGCCTATTTTGTAAGTACTGTTCTCCCAGTTTTCAGGCGGTGCACCTCAGATGCCTCCAGAGAGCAGGCAGTGACTATAAATGTGCAAAGCTTGCTGCAGCCTGACTACAGCCTGGGCAGTGTGGGACATACTGTTTCAAGGCCCCAGTCACTAGTGGCCAGAGAGAAAGGCAGACCCAGTGAAGGAATACTGCCTCCCCTTTTCCCAAGAAGGTAATAACCCTATTATGTAAAATCTCTCTATCTAAATGTTGGGAAATCTGGAAACCAATTTAAAAAGTAATTATTTTTTGAAAGGAAGAGCTTTATTGACATATAATTCACATACTATGCAATTCACCATTTTTAAGTGTACAAATCGGTGTTTTTTAGTATATTCACAGGGTTGTACAACTGTCACCACATTTAATTTTGGAACTCTTTTGTCCCCTTAAAAGAAATCTCACATGCATTCGCAGTCACTCCCCATTCTCCGCTCCCCTCTCACTTCTAGGCAACCACTAATCTATTTTCTGTTTCTATAGATTTGCCTATTTTGGAGAGCTCATATAAATGGAAATTATATAATATGAGGTCAGACAATTAAGTTCGTGAACTTGTTGCAACGATGTTGCTAACCTTTTTTGATATCAGAGGGATATTCATTATGGATTTGTACCAACTGGACAAACCGTTAACCAAGTTTGCTATTTGGAAGTGCTGGAAAGGCTGCGGGGAAAAGTTAGACGACCTGAACTTTTCACCAATTCTGGCTCTTGCATCACGACAATGCACCAGCTCACACGGCACTGTCTGCTGAGGGAGTTTTTAGCCA
The DNA here is from genome assembly GCF_036562045.2 of Rhinolophus sinicus. NCBI lineage: Eukaryota > Metazoa > Chordata > Mammalia > Chiroptera > Rhinolophidae > Rhinolophus > Rhinolophus sinicus. Next base: position 25,309,913 of record NC_133765.1, on the reverse strand, counting down.
GTAAACAAATCACTATATTGGAACACCCTCCCTACTCACCTGATCTGGCCCCCAATGATTTCTTTTTTTTTTTTTTAAGATTTATTGGGGAATATTGGGGAACAGTGTGTTTCTCCAGGGCCCATCAGCTCCAGGTTGTTGTCCTTCAATCTAGTTGTGGAGGTCGCAGCTCAGCTCCAAGTCGAGTTGCCGTTTTTTCAATCTTTAGTTGCAGGGGGCGCAACCCACCATCCCATGTGGGAATTGAACCGGCAACCTTGTTGTTGAGAGCTCGCGCTCTAACCAACTGAGCCCTCCAGCTGCCCCTCCAGAAGCTCAGCGGCAGCTCGTTGTCTTCAATCTAGTTGTTGAAGGTGCAGCTCACTGGCCCATGTGGGAATCGAATTGGCAATCCTGTTGTTCAGAGCTCATGCTCTAACCAACTGAGCCATCCGGCCTCCCCGACTTCTTTCTTTACCCAAAGATAAAGAAAATATTGAAAAGAAGACATTTCGATGACATTCAGGACATCAAGGGTAATATGACAACAGCTCTGATGGCCGTTCCAGAAAAAGAGTTCCAAAATTGCTTTGAAGGGTGGACTACGCACTGGCATTGGTGCATAGATTCCCAAGGGGAGTAATTGGAAGGTGACCATAGTGATATTCAGCAATGAGCTATGTAGCACTTTTTCCAGGATGAGTTCACAAACTTCATTGTCAGACCTCGTATGTGGCCTTCTGGGTTTGGATTGTGTCACTTAGCATGTTTCCAAGATTCGTTTATGTGATAGCATGAAGCAGTACTTCATTTCTTTTTATAGCTGAATAATATTCCATTGTTTGGGTGTATCATATTTTATTTACCCATTTATCAGTTGATGGACATTTGGGTTGTTTGCACTTCTTGCTGTTACGAATAGTGATGCTATGAACATTTGTGTACAGGTTTGGTGTGCACTATGTTTTCATTTCTGTTAGGTATATACCTAGGCGTGGTATTGCTGGGCCATGTGATAACTCTGTGTTTAAATTTTTGAGGAACCGCCAAACTATTTTCCACAGCGGCTGCACCATTTTACATTCCCACAGCAGTATAAGAGGGAAATGTCCACATCTTCACCAACACTTGTTTATTGTCTGCGTGAAGTGGTATTTCATTGTGGTTTTGATTTCATTTCCCTAATGACTAGTGAGGTATCTTTTCAAGTGCTTATTGGCTATTTATGTATCTTATTTGAAAAAATGTCTACTCATATCCTTTGCCCATTTTTAAATTGGATATATGTCATTTTACTATTGAGTTGTAAGAATTCTTTATACTTTTTAAACGTACGTCCCTTATTATATATTATTTGCAAATATTTTCTCTCCTTTTGTGGGTTCTTTTCAACTTTCTTGATGGTATCATTTGCTGTGTAAAAGTTTTTAATTTTGATATAATCCTATGTATCTATTTTTTTCTTTTGTCTCTTGTGCTTTTGATGCTGTATCTTAAAAAACACTGCATAACTGAGGGTCATGAAGATTTACTCCTATACTTTCATCTAAGAGTTTTATAGCTTGAAATCTTACACTTCAAAGTATTCTTTTGAAGCCTTCAGTCTACTCAAAACACATCTCTATGTTGGATCATGCTTATGGTTGTACAGTAACCACCTGTCAAGGTTTGCTTGGGACTTAGGGCTTCCCAGGACACAGACTGTCAGTGCTAAAACTCAAAGTTCTGGGCAAACAAGGATGAATTGGATAGCCTACCAACAAACTTCCAACTTGCTACCTCTGATATAAACCATTATCTCTGCTCTCCACGGGTTAGAGTAGATACTGAATCCCTCCTCACCTGAATGAAAGACCAGTCTGTTTTCATTTTAGCAGACATTTATTGAGTGCACACAATGCAAAGTCCTGGGTTGAGTGTGGTAAGAGATATTCAATTACAATTTCAGTGTCCATAAATGAAGTTTTATTGTTCTAGGCTCTTGGGGGTACATCAGCAAACCTTTATGGAGCTTAAGTTCTAAAGGGGAGTGCAGACATTTAGCGGGAGGGGGAAACCATTGAACTAGATGGGGGGGTTTTGAAGGCAGGATTTGGCTTAATTAATGTTCCATTCCCCCAGGGTCAAGGGTGTAGAAATCCAATGCTTGTTCAATGAATGAATGAATGAATGAATGATCTTTGGCCTTCTCATACTTACCTTACATTTTCTCTTGATGCATTTCACTAGACCTTCAGCACTGTGATGACAATGACATGTCTAACTTGTTCTCTGTCATATGCCCAGTGCCTATTACATTGCCTGGCACATAGTAGGTGCTCAATAAACGGTACTTGACTGCATGGATACATTTAAAAAATCTTCATTCCCTACATTTGTTATAGCAGCCTCGGTTTCAAGAATATTCCACCCATAACAACATTAATGAATCTCCACAAATAAACATTTAGAGAGGCGCTGTCAACCAAAGAGTGAGTGTTCATTGGTACCTCGACAGCCATTTCACAGGCTGGTGTGCCCCATGGGCACCCCAGTAAGACACCACCAGCTACACAGAGCCTGTAAATTTCTCTAACCAGAAGGGCTCTCCCCGCCCCCTCTCCCCGCACAGCTTGCTCTGCCCTCTGCCTCCTCCTCTCCGCCCACTCTCGCCGCGGTCTCCTGGCGGCGGCGGCTTTGTCTCGTGGGCTGGTCCCTGGCGGCTCCCTCCCCCGAACAGCTGCCGCCGGAGGGAGGAAGCCGCGGCGCGGGAGCTGCCAGAACCCCGGTGCTGAAAACCCTGAGCACTCGTCATCCACCACCACCATGTAAGGGCCATGAAAAGGGCTCGTCCTGGCGCAGCGTGGACATGGAGGAGGATTTATTCCAGCTGAGGCAGCTGCCGTGAGTATCCTGGGGGCGAGTGAGAGGCAGACGGGCTCTCCTTTAAAAAATGAAAACCTGCAGGGGGGCACTCTGTATGGCTTCTTGAATTTAAAGGGAACCGTTTCAGAGCAGGGAAATAGGCCTGGAGAAGAAAAGCCATTTTCCTACCCCAGGAGCCCAGCTTCTGTATCTCTGTGACTCAGTTCGATTTTTCAGGTCCGTCAGAATCTTACGGGGACCTAGGGGGTGTTATGTTTTCCCTTTTAATTGCCCTCCATCCCAAAGGGATTTCGAGGTCTGTGTTTTAAGAACGCACTAGCTGCTGTTTTGAAATGTGAACTGAATTGATGAATCCATGCAGTGACATTGGTTCTTTCCAGCCCTTCTCCTATGCTGTGAAATTCCTAATTTGTTTTCTGCAAGGTCTGTTGGAAGGAGATGATAACTGATGTTGCAAACTGGTTTCTAACAAGCTAAGGTTCCTTCCTTGAGGAGAGGCTTAGGCAAAGTCCGGTTACTTGTGAAGTGTGTGACTGAGCTCAGTGCATCCTCGCTGAAACCTCTTGCCTTCTTCTGAATGAAAGGGTTTTGTAACAGCTACCTAGACCGAGACTCACAGTTGTCTGCTATCCTTGGGAACATCAGGAATACACTGCTTAGAGGATGGGAATTTTGAAACGCTACTAAATTTACTCTGCGAATCTTGAGAAAATAAAACCAAACAATGGAAAGGACAGGGGTTTTGTAGAGGGGCTTACAAATTTCTCCTACCTCAAGCCAAGGGTGATTTGTTAAGCATATTCCAAGAGTGTGAAATGGGGCCTCAAAAGAACATTCATGGGGACGGTTATTGTAATCTTTAGAGGCACTAGCCATGCGGATGGTAAAAGTAGGCACCATTTGGGTTTGTTGGGAAGGCCACAATATTGTTAGTATGTGTGTATTTTCTTGACTTGAAAAAAGAATGTTCTCTCTCTAAGCCACTGAGGAATTCTCCCAAGTGACTTTTAGTGTGACTGATACAGCTCTCTGAGCTCTGAGTACGGAAGGATATTGTAATATTTACTTCTCAATCAGTGTAAAATTAATTTTCACTTCAAATTTCTAATTAATTGAAATTTTACTTTTAAGTGTTTATGAATTGATCCACAATTAGCATCTTATGTAATACAGCATTATTTTACAAGTGCTAAAGGATGTTAAGTTATAATATCCAGAGGTCGATGTATGAATACATAAAAAGATGCATGTCTGAGTGCAAATCTCCCAAAGAAAACAACACTTTCACTGAAAATAAATATTATATTCAAAAATCCAACCTATTATCTCACAATAAAAATGATTCAAAAACTGAAACATGAAATTTGATACTCAGAATAACAATACTATCATATTAGAACTGCAGTTTTACTGGGATAAATTCTCAAATAATGTCAGACCTTGTGCACTTCGCAAATTACTCAAAGATTCAAGTATATTTAATCTAATATATAGACATGACACTTATGATGATTCCTTCCTTAATTAAAAAAATAAAATAATAAGAGGTTTTTAGTTATTTAAATTTAAAAATTCATTTCTTTTATGTTGGTATATAATATAGTGTACTACATAATCTATAATAGGGTAAACCAAGTTCAAAAAGAAACACACAAATGAAAAGTCTCTCTCTTCCTAAACACTCATTTTAAGTTTCTTGATTATTCTTTTTGATATTTTATGCACATAAATACATAAAATATCTATCAGGGAGACCAAACTGTGTTCTGATTAAGAGCATTGGCTCTTGAGTAAGACAGACCTGGGTTCAGAACCTGACTCTGCCACTTCCTGGTTATATGACTTGGAGCAAGTGACTTAACCTTTCTGAGACTCAGTTTCCCTAGCCATAAAATGGGGGCCACAATAGCACTTGAGTCATAGGGTTGTTGTGAAGAGTGAGTGAGATAATATGTCCTAAATGCCTGGCAGATACAAAGCACTCAATACATATTAACTATGATTACGTCTGAAAGATCATTTATAAAAACAAAATACATAGGCTCCCGATGTGTGCTGGACTTCCAAAAATGATGATTTGCAAACCCCGAACTACATTTGAATGAAGTCAAAATTAGCCTTGTAATGTGATGCGCTCAATTTATCAATTTAAAAAAGAGTAAGGTAAAAGGAACAGCCATGTGAATCTGAGTGGGTTACAAATCACGACTTAGATGTTTTTTAACCACGCCCTCTGTGTATCATGCACAGATTGCAGGCAGCAGATTTCCTGAGAGCAATATGGTTTTATAAAAATCAGAGTGCCTTGTAGAAGGTTGGCAAGAGTGGGCTTTGGAACAGGCTTGGTCCGGTGGGAGGCCAAGTGTTAATAGATTATAAGCCACTAAGTAGTTTACAGGGTCAGGGGAAGGGGAAAGTGGAGGAGGGTGCCTAAGAAAACAGTCCTTCCTTGCACCTGGGGGCCCCTTCACAGCTCTAGACGGTCAGTTTGAGACCACGAGCAACCTTTGCTTTTCACCTGCTGTCCACTCAGGCACAACCCCATGTACAGTATATTCCAAAGGCTGAGATTTTGTAGCTAGTTCTGCCTTATTGTGTGACCTTGTGCAAGTTAGACTTTCCTGGGTCTCTTCTTTCAAGAATGAGTTCAAAGCAAGTTTTACAGACTACATTGATTGATTGATTGATTGATTGATTCCTTCATTTATGAATTTACTAGGGCACCATCCTTGATACAAGAGGTTCTACAACTGAATAAGTAGACGTTATCCTTGCCCTCAAGGAACTTACAGTCTAGAGCTGCAATTTCCGATACAGTAGTCACTAGCTACTGTATTAAATTTAAACTTAAATTATGTCATTTGGATAGGAAATAACTTCTGTAGTATAATATACAGTAAAATATAATTTATAAATAAAATATGTGAAATTTGAAAAATCAGTCCCTCGGTAGCACTAACCACATTTCAAATGTTTAGCAGCTGCATGTGGCTGGTGGCTGCTGTATAGGCAACGTAGGTCTAAAAAATTTCCCTAACTGCAGAAAGTTCTATTGGACAGCACTGGTCTGGTAAGAGAGGCAGACACTGAACATATAATTGCACAATAATTATGAGAATTGTCTTAAGGGCTACAAAGGATAACAGCAGGGTGCGATGAGACTAGTTCTAGGTGGGGGAGGGGGAATTAAAGAAGGCTTCCTTGAGGAAGCTGAGCCCCCATTGGAGCTGAGCCCCCAGAGGTGTGTAGAAATCATCCAGGAAAAGAGATGGGATGAGGGGCATTCCAGAGAGAGGGAACTGTGTGTGGAAAAGCTCAAAGTCAGGCCAGTGAACAAGTGGCTCGAGGGTTTTGGATGGCAGGGACCAGGCCATACAAAACCTTGAAGTTTGTGACAAACAGTTAGAACTTCATCCTGTGTTTGCTTAATCCACTTCCTCTCCTTTCTTACAAACCCTGCCTTTCAAGATTGAGTTTAAGTCCATCACCTCAATGACTCTTCTCCTGGGCTTAATGAGCAACAGGGGTTAAAGTGTAGGCTGAGTCAGGCAGATCTGGGTTCAAATCCCAGCTGTGCCACTTACCACCTTGGTGGCCTTGGTTGGGCAAGTCAGTTCATCTCCCCAAGGCTGGATGCTGACCTGTAAAGTCAGGATAATGACGGTGGCTGCCTGGCAGGACGATGGTGATTGGGGGAGCTCTCAGCTGGCTCCAAGTAAGGGCTCCGTCAATGGTATTGATGTTATTTGTCTTCCTCCACTCTGAATTTGTTTCCCTGATCCTCCAACTCGTACAGGGAGCAAAGTACCTGGAAGCCATATCTCCTTTACAGAACACTAAGACAATATCCTAATGAAAGCTAATGGAAGCGCGTGTCCAAACTTGAACTCCTGCTCTTTCCTCCTCCCCGTTCATCTTTTAGCCTCACCCAGTTGACGGTACCTCCATCCATCTCATTGGGGCCAAAACCTTTGGAGTCAACTTTGTCTCCTTTTTCTCTCACTTCAATTCATCAAGAAATCCTATTGGTCTTGCCTTAAGCTACATCCAGACTCCAAACACTTGTCTCCCCCTCTCCTGCTATTCCTTGGTTCAGGTCTCTCTCTGTGGTCTCTCACCTGAGTTAATTATAATGGTCACCTTGCTGGTTTCCTGCTCCTGCCCCTGGCTCCCTAGAGACCCTTCTCAGGACAGCAACCAGAGGGCTTCTTCAAAAGTCAGATCACATCGCTCCTCTGAGCAGAACCCTCCCATGCTTCCCTCTCACCTCGTCTCTCCCACTGTCCCACCCACTCACGTAGCTGCAGCCATTCTGGTCTCCTTGCTGTTCCTCAAACATGCCAGGCAGATGCCTACCTCAGGACCTACTGTTCTCTCTGTCTAGAAAGCTCTTCTCCAAGGTATCTGCTTCACTTTTGTCAAGTCTCAAATGCCACTGTCTCACTAAAGCCTACCCTGAACACCTTCTTTAGGATGGAAGCCTTCTCTCTTACTATCATTAGCACGGCCACTATCAAAAATAAAATACAAATAACAATAACAGGATGTGGGGAAGTTGGAATTCTTGTGAATTGTCGGTGGGAATGAAAAATGGTGCAGCCTCTATGGAAAACAGTATGGCAGTTCCTCAAAAAAATTAGAAATAGAACTACCATACCATCCAGCAATTCTACTTCTGGGTATTTACCCACAAAAGAATTGAAAGCAGATTCACGAAGAGACATTTGTACGTGCCTGTTCACAGCAGTGTTATTTGCAATAGCCAAAAGGTGGAAGCAACCCAAGCGTCCATCCATGGATGAATGGATAAACAAATGTGGTCTGTCCGTACAATGGAGTATTATTTAGCTTTAAGAAGGAAGGAAATTCTGACACATGCTACAACACGGATGAACCTTGAGGACATTATGCTAAGTGAAATAAGCCAGTCACAAAAAGACAACTACTGTATGATTCCACTTATATGAGGTACCTGGAGTAGTCAGATTCATAGAGACGGAAAGTAGAATGGTGGTTGCCAGGGGCTGTGTGGGAGGGGAGAAAGGGGAGTTGTTTAATGTGTACAGAGTTTCAGTTTTGCAAGATGAAAAGAATTCAGTGGATGCCTGGTGGGGATGGTTGCATAACAATGTGAACAGACTTAATGCCACGAAACTGTCCTCTCAAAAATGGTTAAAATGGTTAAGTTTTATCTTATGTGTATTTTACCACAATTGAAAAATATTGCAGCCCTCCTTCCCCATCCTCCAGCACCACGGTCTACTTGTGTTCCGTTTTTCATAGCACTTATTACCTTCTAACATACCATATAATTTACTTATTGATTGTTTAGTGTCGGTCTTCCCTCACTAGAGTGAAAGCTTTATATGGCAGGGGTCTGATGTATCCCAACAATGTGGGACCTTGCCTAGATTACATCTGATACTGGATTCCGGTGTAGACCAGTATATATAGGCCAAGAGATTTAAAAAAAAACAACTTTGTGAATGAAAAACGAGAGTAATCTGTTCACCAGCTCAATCATTCTCCTTCACAGCGTGGCCACCATGATTAATTAAGCCGAGTCCACCTGGAAAGCTCAGACATAGCCTTGTTTCCTCACAGTTGCCTACCTGCTTCCCCATTCCCTTCCATTAAATCAGGGAGGTTGGCGGAAGGCAGTATGACTTCCTGATTACATGGCTATATTCTTGAAATCGTCCCAGGCAAACTCTTTGGGCCCATGGCAACCCTGATAAAGACTCGTTTTTGAGTTCTAGAGAAGGAACTAGAAGTAGGTTTTGTTTCCTGTAAATGAGGGGACCTCAGCACAGACATAGGACCAGCAGAGGTGGCTAAGGCACACCTACTGGCTGCCATGCCCCTGAGACTCACTGAGGCAAAAGGAGAGGGTTCCTGGCCAAGGAGGAGAAATGAGGGTTCCCTGTCACCTACTTCAGACAAAAAGTCGGGAGCTATTGTAATAGCCCAGGGATCCTCCAGGTTAACTCACTAAATCCTTTTAAAATTTCAGGCTCAAAGTTGCTCACATCATTATTTCAAATGCATGCCAGCTAGCTTCACTCTGAGGAGTATGTGTTTCAGTGACTTTCAGCGGAACAGTCTAGAGGTCAAAGAAAGAAGGTTTCCTTGCAAAGAGTCCTTTGCTTGGGTGGCCTTAGGTTTTAGGGAGGATTGTTCCAGGACCTATTGGCCCAGACCGTGGCTTTAAGCCCCAGCCAAGCTCTTCCCTGGGCTACTGTCTAAAAGAATTAGGCAGATCTGCAGGAGTCATTGTGTGATCTTGGGCAATTCATTTAAATTCCTTGAGACTTAAGGGTGTGCCTGGGCCACCTTCAAAGGCATTGTTAGCTTTATTTTTTCATTTTTGTTTTTTTAGGAGGGTACAGCTCACATGTGGGGATCGAACCGGCAACCGCAGTGCCATCAGCACCATGCTCTAACCAACTGAGCTAACCGGCCACCCCAGCATCGTTAGCTTTAAAAGACGGATTCTAAGCTCTCCAGATGGGTGTGCCTGGTACCCTCCTGGCTTATGGCGATTGTTTTGGCGTAATTATTAACAGCATCTCTCACACTTTAATACAGGGTTGTATTAAATCTCAACCTTGACGCTATTCAAATTTTAGACTAGATAATATTTTGTTGTGAGGGGCTGTTCTATGCATTATAGGATATTTAGCAGCATCCCTGGCCTCTACCTACAAGATGTCATAACCACTACCCCCGTTACCCCCTGAGATGTGACAATCATAACTGTCCCCAGACATTGCCCATATCCCCTGAGAGACTAAATCACGCCCCCCTCCCCCCCATGAGAACGACTGATCTAAAGTGTTCTAGTTTAGACAAGAAGCTACTCAGTTTCCTTATTTCCAGAGCATCTTCGGCTCACTCTTTAAACCTCACTTCTCTGACTTTAATCATGTCGAGACCCTGGTATGTGCTATACCAGCCACCTGTGCCTCTTCTTCCATCCTCAGGATACCTCTGCAAAGACACTACAAACTCCATGAGGGCAAGAATTCAGTCTGACACAAGGAAGGACCTCACTGCATGCTTGTTGAATGAATGAGTGAATAAACAAGTTACAGAGACAAACGACCTGGAAAGTTGTAGCACAGGCCTTTGTTTCTCCGGTCAGAAGTTGTCCAGCCCCTCCGCTGAGGCCATGTCACAGAATGATTAGGTGTGAGGACTCTCTACTCCAGGAGACCTGGATGTGAGTCTTAACCTTCCTGCCAAGTTACTTTTCTTCTCTGGGACTCAGTTTTATTATCTGTAAAGTGGGGCTAACTGGCACCCACCTCATAGGGCATAAGGCTCATAAAGTGCTTAGCGGACCTACCAGCACATGGTTAGGGCTCAATGAACGCTAATTATTATGTATTTGTGATCATTACCTTTTGTCCAGAATATAAGCGAGTGGTCCTTACTGCGTGCTTGTTGATCAAATGATGCTATTCCGGTCAGTGGGAATGGCAGGAAAATACAAATGAATGAAATCCACAGAGAACTGAAATTTGCATTAACTATAGACTTCTAGACATTCAGGAACAGAAGAGCCCTTAAAACCATCACATTGAACCCCTCATACTCGTCGTCCCAGTTCTGGCAGGAGGGCATCAAGTGGTGGCTTCCAAATATCTGTGGCCATCATCAACATCTTATGAAAATTCAGATTCCTGGGCCCTACTCTGCAGAGATAAAAGAGCATTAAGTCTGGAGAATGGCCCAAGAATCAGCATTTTAATCGATTACTTAAGGGTGTTCTTGGCCTCAGAGTAGCATCAGCTCATTGGTTAAGATCATGGGTTCTAGAGCTACTCAGACCAGGGACCTAGTACAGTACAGACAATATAGGGGACCTGGACCAATTGGTATAACCTCTGTGAGCCTCAGTTTACTTGTCTATAAACTGGGGATATTAATAATACCTCCCTCCTAGGGTTTTTGAGGGGATTATACAATAGTAAATAGATACAGCACTTAGGCTTGCCCCTGGCATGCTGAATTGCTGCATATTAAATATCATTACTCCTTAGGCCACTCATGTGGATACCTGCTTTCCCTAGACCATATCTATGAAGTGGAGTCCCCTGCCTCCTAAAGCAGCCTTTTTCATCTTTGGACTTCTCCTTATGTTGAGTTGAAATCTGCTTCCCTCTTCTTTAGACCCAGAAGTTCAAGCTCTGCTCTCAGGGTCCTAGTTGAACAAGCCCCTTCTTTCATGTGCCAGAACTTCAGATATTTGAAGGCAAAGGTCCAGCCCCTGAGAAGACTCTTCCCAAATTGTGCAGATCAGGCAGTGCTCAAGTCTTGTCTTGAAGGAGACAAAGCAAGTTCAGTTTTCAGTGACTTTGGCAGTTTCTGTTGCTCCTGGTCCCCAGCCTCTGACCTCATTTGTCAATAGGTTTCAGATGCCAGAGAAGCCCCAATGTGACATGGCTGAATACCTAGGACAAAGCTGAGGGGTGCTGGTCGTCTGAGTTTCCCAAACATGTGGCCACTTGTTACAACTTGGCCCTTTGCTGGTTAGCCTTACAGACGGGCCTCCCTGTGAAGATGTCTTTTTCTACTGATTGGAAGAGTAGGGGGGTAATAATAAAAACTTCACCTCCCCTTACTGTAAACCCCCTAGTCCAAGCCACCATTACATCTCACTCAACTGACCACACAGCCTGTCTCCCTGCTTCTTCCTCTCTTGCCATTTTTCTGTGTTAACATGCCTTTGGTTTTCTCTATTCTTACGTCTTGATATCTTGGGGCCTTGCTGACTTTGGAGGGGCTGTTCCTCCCAGGGTTAACTAGTAAGTGACCTGTCTGTCAGTGGACCTTTCATGTACAACCTAACAAATCCAGAGCCACCATCCACCTGCCTGATTGCCCAAGGCCAAGTACCAGACAACTAGGGACAGCCCGTATGCCCCAGAGCCTGCTGAGAGTATTCAAACTGGCCAATCCTCAGCCTGCTTACCTTGACTCACCTGTTCCTTCCCGTGGAAACCACTCTAAGGACCCTTGCCCGTGTTTCCCCCTCACTCCCTCTGCCTCCTGACTGATGCTGGTGCTTCCCTATATGGCGCCCTGGAGGCCTGGCAAGCCCCCTTTGCTCAGGATCTGTGAGGATAACAGAGTATATCTTTTCAATGGCATCCATCTCCTGATCTACCAGCCTTGCCGTACTTAAATAATAATAAAAACCTATATTTTAAAATACTTTCCTGTGCTCGCTTCGGCAGCACATATACTAAAATACTTTCCACAGTCTGTTTCTCTTCTTGTGGAAAACTGTGCCTGAGTGATCTCAAAACTCAACTCTGGGCGTCCTCTACCCTCTTACCCTACTTGAAACCTTTTCAATGGGCTCAGGATAATATGAATATCCTCACTGTGGTCTCCAGAGTGCCGCATGAGCCAGCCTATCTCTCTGACCTCTACTCCTTGGTCCTACCACCGGGCCTTTGCACCAGCTGTTCTCTCTACTCTTCTTCCCTCTGTAACCTTGTCCTCTTGACCTCAGCCTCCTCAGGGAGGTCAATCCTGACTGCTCCTCTCTGCAATTGTTCTTTATCTTGGCACCCTTTGTTTCCTTCTCAGGATCCAGTTATTTACAGATTTCTTTGTCTATTTGTATATTAACCATCTCTCCAGTTAGAGCATCCACTTCATGAGGGCACATTGATTTTGTCTCCCAGCACTTTGCACAAATCAGCACTCAATAAACACTTACTGAAATACTGAAGGTGCTAAGCTCTGTATGAAGCTCTCTGTGTGGACTCCTTTCATCTCCATGGCAACCCTATGAGATAAGAATTACCATCTCTGTTCTGCCCGGGAGGAAATTGAGACTCAGAGAGGTAAAGTAATCTACCCAGGGTCACATAGCTACTGCTTGGCATGGGCTCGGGATTCAGACCCAGGTCAGTTTGTGTGCCAGAGCTGGGCTCTCTTCTTCCCTGTGGCAGACCACCTCTCTTCATAAAAGACTCTAAATGCCATCCTGACATAATCAGAATTAAGTTTAAGCTTCCTTTCAGTCTGATAGATTAAGGAGCTCAGGGGATAAAGGTCCAGAAACTCAGATGAAAAGAGCAAAAACCTTCCTTGTCTAAAATACCTGAGTCAAGTCTCAGACCCTCATTTAAGGTACGAGGTGAATTATATGATGGTACCAACAAGATTTTTAAGTTGACAGCCATTTCCTCAAGCTCGTCTTTAAATAGCAAAATTATGTAAAATAAATGTTCTCTGCTATTTTGGTGAATTATATGCTATCTATACACCACAAATGCCAAGAAATTGTGAGCCAACCTGTTTGGAAGCCGTCATCTATATAACATATGCCACTGCTATTTTCTTTTTCTTTCATATTTCTTTTCTTTCTTTTTTTTTCCCCTTGGAAAATCTTGGCTCGTGTGGTTGATAAATACTTTGAGGAACCCGACTGATTCAAAATGTAGCCTGGTTTTCTGAGTCTAATTTCATGTCAAAGGTCTCTCTTTTATGTCTGTCTTAAAACAAGTATTCATTAATCAAAGCGCCCTGGCTTTTAGTCGTTTGCCAGAGAAGGAACGTGGACAGATCCTGGCTTAGAACTTCAGGGAGCTAAGCCACTCTCTCAAAGTCACGTTTTACAAAGGTCAGGGTACTCCGGTGCTCAAGGCAGAAAGGTGACTTGAGAGAGGCCGTGATGGAGGGAAGTTAATATTTACTCAATGCCCACAGTTTCCCATTCATCAAGTTCAGTTAATCTTCTCAATGGTTCTGCAATCCTGTCGTAGTCCCTATTTCACAGATGAAAGTGTAACATGCTTAGCAGATGCTACCTGATCAACAAGAGCTTTGTAAATGGTCACTATGGTTATGTATATTTATTATTAAAGTATAGATGCCCAATGAAAAATTGCAAACATTACAGAAGGAGCCGATACAAAAAGTGGGGGGAAAAAATGTCCTTTCCCTCAAAACCCCCTGTTTTCATCCAGTCGTCCTCCCCAGAAGCAACCAGACTTTGGCTCTTTATGTATCCTTCCAGAATGTCTAGGACTGTAGAAGCATAAATATTCCAGGGCAGCATTTCTCAGACTTCAACGTGCATACAAATTGCCCGGGGACCTAGTTAATATGCAGATACTGACTCATAGGTCTGGATCAAGACCTGAGACTCTGCCTTTCTAATAAGCCCCTAGGGGATGCTGCGCCCTAGGTTCAAGACCAAAATTAAGTCTTGGCCGCAAGGACCCATATCCCAGAATCATATTCTAGTATATTTAAGAACGATCCCCAACCATGTTTTCCTGTTGGCCCTCACAGAGCAACTTGTGTGTAGGTGTGTGTGTATGTATTGTGGTAAAATATACATCACATAAAATTTACCGTTTTGACAATTTTAAGTGTACAGGAAATGGCATTAAGTACATTCGCAAGGTTGTGCAACTGTCACCACCATCATCCATCTCCAGAAGGTTTTCATCTTCCCCAAATAAAACTCCGTACCCATTAATCACGAATGCCCCATTCCCCCATCCCCTCAGCCCCGACTTTCTAGCTCTGTGATTTAACTATTCTTGGCTCCCTCGTATAGATTGGTAGTATTTGTCCTTTTGCGTGAGGCTTATTTCACTTAGCATAATGTCTTCAAAGTTCAGCCCTGTTGGAGCGTGTGTCAGAATTTCCTTCCTTTTTAAGGCTGAATAATGTTCCGTTGTGTGGCTAGACCACACTTCACTTATCCATTCATCCATTGATGGATACTTGGATTGTTTCCACCTTTGGCTATTGTGATCGAGATCAACTTAAAAAAACATTGTTTTAAAACATTTTCTTAAGTGGATGTGCCATAATCTATTTAATTACTCCTCTCCAGATGACTGTTTCTAGTTTTGTTTCTACTTACCACATTTTGTTAATAGTTATCACATGCGAAGCTGCAAACAGCATGCTAGCTCTAGAGGGGAATATAGCAGAGTGCCTGGGAGTGGGGACTCTTAAGTCAGGTGGCTGTGCTAAAGTCTGGCTTAGTCACCCACTAGGTGACCTTCCACAATCTCCCAGCCCTTCTGTGCTTGAGTGTCCTTATCTGGAACGTGGGGATAGTGAAAGTGAAGGTTAAGTAAGATAATGGATGCAAAGCACAAGTATTGGACCTGACATATGGCAAGCTAACAATCCTATCATTGCGGACTTGTGTCTATCTCTACGATGAATTGCCAGTGCAACAATTCTAGGTGGGAGCACAGAGCATTTAAAACGTTGAAAGCTATCACAGATTACCTTCCAAAAAGGTTGCCGTGGTTGCTATTAGTCACGGAAGGAAATACAGAGACCTGGACTGTCCTTGAGGAAAGGATATGATAAAAGCAGTATTCAAGGCAGATGCTCAAGCCACGTAGTCATTCTGTGAAGGTCCCCGGAGAGTCAAGGGTGATCCATCTACCTTCCCTTCGTCCCTGAAAATGAAGTGATAATGCACTTAAATGTTCATTTCCTCCCTTCGTCTAATAAGTCTCTATGTTTTCATCTTCTACGAATACTTTGGGGGACTGTTTATGCTTTTTAATTTGTGGTTGCTTCTTGGGGACAGGAAATCTCTTTCCAGAACCCAATTCACACCACCCATTACTCAGTGGGTTGCAGAATTGAAACGTCCTATCTACTGGGGCCACACTGCCCAGAAATAGCCATACTGTTCCCTTAGAGGAATATGGGTACCAAATGGCCAGATAGTCTATTTTTAAAGAAACATCAGAAATCTTGCTTTTTATGTGAATTCTTCCATTAAAAAAAAAATTGGCATCCATGGAAAAAAAATACCATATGGGCAACTTTTTGTGGGTATAATTTAACCCTTAGACGACCAAATTGTTATCTCTGTTATAGAGAGAGGAATCTAAATTCTGAAAAACACATGTGGCCCCCCACAGTATTCAAGTCTAGAATGAAGATGATCCTCACGCCCGTAGCCTACCATGGGACTAGGGCCCCCCTGGAGTTGTGCAGTGCCCAACCTATACAACAGTATGTGGCAGCCCTGATACACAACTCTTGAAGTTGTCACCCCTCCAGTACAATTCAATAGAAATGCTAACCTCCTACCCATTCAACTCTCCTGATGATGAACAAAAGTTTTTCACCTGTCTTGGGCACAAGAACTGTGCGGCAAGGCACAGCGGGAGTTCTAGCCTTCATGACCAGATTTGCTCTGTCCTCTAGGGTCGTGAAATTCCGTCGCACGGGCGAGAGTGCAAGGTCAGAGGACGACGCAGCTTCGGGAGAGCATGAGGTCCAGATTGAAGGGGTCCGCGCAGGCCTAGAGGCCGTCGAGCTAGACGATGGGGCAGCTGTGCCCAAGGAGTTTGCCAATCCCACCGACGGTGAGGGGGCCCTGCAGTTGGGGCATCAGCCTGGGCCACAGTCAGGGGCTCTGGGGTGCCAGGGGTGCCTCCCCAGATGGCACTCTTAGAAGGATCTTGTGAAGGGACAGGTAGGGAGGGCCCAGGGGTGGCACTGGAAGTGTGAGCTGGACCTACATGGCTTACTTCAGCAGGAAGGTCACATCACAATCCCTGCCAGTGAGCATCATTACATAACACTTGGCTGAGGACAGCAGCAACAATGATGATGATGATGGTGGTGATGATGGTGATGGTGGTGGTGCTGGTGGTGATGATTGAAGGTGGTGATGGTGATGATGGTAAGAGTGATGGGAACAGCTGACATTGGCTGAAGATTCACCTGTGCCAGGCACTGTTCTAAGCACTTTACACATAATACTCATTTAATTTCCACAGCATTTCCAATTGGAACTATTACGACCATCTTCCCTGTTTTTCAGAAGAGGAAACTGAAGCACAGAAAGATTAAGTATCTTGCCCAGGGTCACACAGCCAAGTAGGATTTATACCCAGGTGATGGGATCTCAGAGCCCACATCCTTATCCACAACCTTGTGCTGCCTCTGAGTAGAGCTGGTCAAACAAGAGACCTGAGGCAGTGCTGGGGGACCTGGTCTCCCCTCATCACGTGATGCTGATGGGGGAAAACATTCCATGCATTTCTGAAAGACCCCTGGTTCCCAGCATGAGAGAGGATTCATGACGTGAAGCCAGGGCCTGTTGTTGGCAGCGCTAAGGAGGCAATGACTGGGGAGAGGGGAGGTAGTGAGGAAGAGCCGTGGCTTTACTGTCAGGCTGGTCTGGGCTCCACTCCCAGATCTGCAGTGTGCCAGCTGTGTGACCCTGGCAAAGTCCATTTCCTCCTCTGTAAGTGGGGCTAAGACTGGGCCTTCACTAACAGTTGTGACAGGGACTAAATGAGATCATGCTCGTGAAACTCTCAGTGCAGTGCCTGGCACGCGGCGAGCTCTCCATAGTGTACTATCCTATCATTATTGCTGTTACATTGCCGAGCTCCTAGGGCTCACTTGGCTTTCTGCTCAGTGTTTTTGCTGGACAAAACCAGAACCCGCGGGTGTGATAAACACCAGCCCATACGCACTTCAGGAGAAAATTGTGATGAGCGTTAAGAGGCCCATGTTTGAAATTCCATAAAGACGACAACACCCAGCAGGGGCTGATGGGATAGAGCCCCAGAAGCTGCCCATGGAAGCCCACAGCCTGCTCCTTTAATATTTTTATGTGTTAACGAACTTTTTATGTTGGAATCACTTTAGATTTATAGAGAAGCTGCAAAGATACTACCTAGAGTTCCCATATACCCTTCATGCAGCTTCCCCTTATGAGGATATCTTACCTAACCGCAGTAACTAAGAAATGAACGAAACCCCAGACTTGATTCAGATCTCACCAGTTTTTCCAGCAATGCTGTTACAGGCTAGAATCCAGCATATCACATCACATTTAGTCTGTTAGTATTTTTCGAAACACTTAGGAGCTTAGAAATTATATCCTGATTTATTTTCTGGGTATACAAACAACACATGTCTATTTGGAAAGCATTCAGACCTAGAAATGTACAGAGGAAAGTGAGTGCTGTCCTCAAAGATGACCCTGTTAACAGTTTGTGGACACTCATTCTTCCCCTGTAACACACACACACACACACACACACACACACACACACACACACACGGAATTCTGCTTTTATAAAGTATCCCCCCCATGGAAGTAATACATTGTAAAAGGAAAAAAGCCAAAGTGTCACATGATTTCTCCTTCCCTCCCTCCCAAGACAAAAATAAACCCATAATGTAAAGTTTTGTATATATTCTATGCATCATCACATATACATATATTTATATTAGTATATATACATATACACACACATGCATACATTTCCAAGAAGAGCACCATATGAAATATTTTTGCTATTCATCTCTTGCTTTGTTTTTAAAAATTAATGAACAGTATATTGTGTGCATGCTTCTATACCTGCACATTCTTTTTAACAACAGTTGGGTCAAATTTCAAAAGGTGGATATGTAAAAATTTATCATTATAATATAACCACTTATGTAACCAACCCGCCTGTTGGTGGACATTCTGGGTTTTCTAGTTCTCCCTCTTGTAAACAATGTCGCAGTGGATTTTGTAGCAAAGTTATCTTTTCACACTCACTGGCCTGTTTTCCTAGGATAGATACTTTCTAAAAAGCAGCATGTGCTACCTTTAATGAGCTTGGCTGGGGACCCCCCCCCCCGACACCCCCACATTAGGAAAACTGCAAGAGACACTGACTCCTTCCTCCCCTCCCCCTCTCTCTTTCCCAGATACTTTCATGGTGGAAGACGCGGTGGAAGCTATTGGATTTGGAAAATTTCAATGGAAGCTGTCTGTCCTCACAGGCTTGGCTTGGGCAAGTATTTCTGGGGGGCAGTGACCTCACATTCAGTCTCTAAGAAACCCTTACCCTGCTCCGCTGGGTTTCATGATCTACAAGGAAGGACCGAGACCTCCCCACCTAGACACCTCCCCACATAGAGCCTTTGTTTGAATTGACAAAGTTTATGTTGAGTGATAGGCCCTGGTGATAATAAAGATCTATGCTTTGGGGGGAGTTGGGCATATTGGCAATTGTTCTCATGGAGTAGTTGAAGCTTCTGGCTAATGAAATGGTTCTCAGTCCTTTGGGGCTCATAACTGCTATGAGATTATAACATTGTCTGTGGAGCTCATCCTAGAAAACTATGTGCAGAAAGCAATGAGCCCTCTGCTTGAAGAGGCTCACGATCCCTCGTTAAAATGCCCTCATCAACCTATAGCAAATAACTCACCTAGGCCTTTAATACAACTGAAATTGATTATTGTGACTGGTGCAAGACGGTGACCTAATCAAATCTTTTTCCAAATGGATCTTCCATTTTCCCACCAATTTGAAAGGCCATTTATATTATCCATCACCTTCTCAGGGCCACACGGGTCTGCTTCTGGATTCT
This sequence comes from Rhinolophus sinicus, assembly GCF_036562045.2. Classification (NCBI taxonomy): domain Eukaryota; kingdom Metazoa; phylum Chordata; class Mammalia; order Chiroptera; family Rhinolophidae; genus Rhinolophus; species Rhinolophus sinicus. Next base: position 25,290,674 of record NC_133765.1, on the reverse strand, counting down.
CATTTCTGTCGCATTGTTCTGTCTGTCTAGTTCCGTAAAAGATGTTTAATTTCTGGGGCTTCCTAGTATGTTTTACTATATTAAAAGGTCACCCTTGTTAAAGACACTGATCATTCTGCATGAACAATGCCTCTAAACCGAAGCAAGCTAGTCTTTCACTGAGCCAAAGAGAAAAGATCATTGTAGCGCTACCTCTATAAAAAAGATTTTCGAAATATGATGTTTTCCCACTTCATTTGGGGAGAGCTCCTATTTTTTAAACATGGAAAAACACACACGCACAAAGAATGTTTAACGTCTAGCTGTCGGTTTCCTCTTGGGACCACACTGTTTGAACTGAATCGTTTAGTATGTTTTGATGTGTGGTAGGGCGCTCAGCAGGCAGGGGAAGAGGGGCTTTCTCCACGCTCTTCCTGGGGTCACGAACTTGGCAAGGGCTCAGCCTCCTGGCCTCCTGACATTTACTTCCTCTCTGCAGATGGCCGATGCCATGGAAATGATGATCCTGAGTATCCTTGCGCCACAGCTGCACTGCGAGTGGCATCTCCCCAGCTGGCAGGTTGCGTTGCTAACCTCGGTATGCAGCTGGCAGCTCTCTCCTGTTGGGTACAGTTCTGGTCCCCTGGGGGGGAGGTGGTCTGGGGGGTGTCCCCCTCCTGCTGCTCCCAAAGGTTCAGCAGAAAAGAAATAAGCCCCGCATGGAAACACCATGACCTCGGCTTCCTTGACTCTCCTCCCCACCTCACATATCCTGGCAGGTTGGCAGCCAGTGCTGCCACACCCAGGGGTACAACTGTCTGGGAGCCCCAGATATCCTGCTCAGCTGCTGGGATCTTGGAACCCACCTGGGCACATCACTTAAACCCTGTAAGTCTCACTCTTGCAAGAAGGAGATGCCAGTACCTCCCAGGCAAGGGTGATTTGAGGACTGGAAAAAACACAAAGCCTGGCACATAGTAGATGTTCAATAAATGGGAAGGAGCTGCTGCTCCCTGGAATTAGGGCTTGAAAAAGAGTGAGGTAGAACCCTCAGTTTTTGTTGGGTGGGGTTCAGCAGCCACTTTCTAAAAGGGAGGGAGTGCCAGGCTCGATAAACAGATAATAATGATACTCACAAAAGCTAATATTTATTATTTACTGTGCAAACAGCTTTACATACATTTTATATGTGCATAATATACATTGTGTTCTTTAATCCTCACAACCCCATGAGGTAAGTAATCTTAGTAGCTGGGGAAAACGAGACACAGAGTGGTTAAATCATTCATGAAAGGTCACACAGCCTAGCTAGTGGCAGAGTGATTGCTAACTAGGAATGCCTCCCAGAATGCTGTTTTTCCAGTACAACTGTTCTGGAATGATGTGAGTCCCTTCAGCAACCAGGCCTGGTCTGATATTAGCAATAAAGTTGTCTGGCTCAGTGGGAGGGGCTTGATAAGCTCATATACCTGCATGTTTGTGGTTTAGTCACCTGCTAAATGTGTGACTTTGAGTGAGACATTTCACTACAGTTCTGTTTCATCACCTGCAAAATGGGGCAGATAACATCTGTTTTTTGGCAGGTGAGCAACTAAATCCCTACAGTGCCCAGTACGCAGCAGGGGTTGGATGAATGATTTCTTTCTTATATTCCTCATTCTCACAGCTACCCCCTAAAGGATAGTCACAGGTCTGTGTTTTTGCAAAGCGGGGCCTTTGCGGTGTTTTGTCAACCACCATTTATTGAGCACGTATTTTGTGCCAGGCTCTGTGCTAAGGGTTCTGCAGGCATTACCTCTTGAGCCCTCTCCGCCCCATGAAAGCAGTGCTATAATTACTCCCATTTCTACAGATAAGGAAACTGAGGCTCAGAGAGGTATGATGACTTGCCCACACCCATATAGCCTATAAGAGGCAGAGGCCGAATTGAGATCCAGGACTGGCAGACTCAGAGTCCTGGCTCCCAGCCCCTGCCCTGGACTGTTTTCTTGTGGTAATAAAGTTTGGACTCTTGGGCTAGGTAAAGCTGTGAAATTCCATGACCAAGATTTCTGTGGAAATGTTAGAGCACTGCAGGAGTTGCTTTAACTGCACCGTGTACCTGAGGATAAGACAGACCTGTCCTTCCTGTCATGGAAAATACGGTGTGAGATTACCGTAATTACTGTAATAGAGAACTAGTGCTCTGTGGTGCCTAAATCTCTCCCATAGGGGAGAGAGAATGGGGAAAATTTATGTTTGGGTGGATGCTTAACTCTTTCAGGATGCAAGGATATCACTTAGCACATGACTAAGGCAGCATCTTACCCCACGACAGTAATCTTCAAACACTTTTGTTCCAGCTAATCTAGAAAAGAATTGCATGAGAACTATGTCACCCACAGGACTGTCACGAGTTTTTACATTGACGTTACATTTTTTTTAAATTGTAGGTTGTTGATTATATAATTTATGATATATTAGAATATTCAAAATTTAAGTTAAATGACCATATCATGTTAAAAAATGTGTCCAATGGAATTGAAATGTTTATCTGACAGCCACAATCATCTGTTTAAAAACAACGTGACTAAGCCCTTCAGAAGAATTTGGAAATTTCGCATTGTCTTGTTTTCTTCGTGAACTGATATTTGCATTCCACTTATCCATATAATTTGATCTCAATGTAATGTTTTACTATGCTTGAAAGTATTTCATTTGTCACACTGTCCTATTTTTTGTGACACAATATATAAATTTTAAATTATTTTTTTAAATTTTTTGAGATTATAAGGCTCTAAGCATTAAAATTTTTCTCCAGCATTGAATTATCATGATACTTCTTAGTAATACACCATACATGAAAACAAGATATAATTAATTTTGATAAATAATTATTAAACATCAGTAAATTTTTGTTGGGAATGACCCTGAATGAGTAATATGGAGTGTTTCCCAACTGAGTCACATCTTCCTGGATGATTACTTAGTGCTAAAACGAGAGAGACTTCAGCAGCAATTCTGTTCCTATTTTTCATTTTTACTGAATGGATCTGAATATGAAGAGCTTTGTTCACATATAAAAAGTTTGAAACTGAAGGAGTTTTGTAATAACTCAAAGTAATGCCACTAGTATTTTTTCAACAACTTCCAAGTTATATGCCAAAGAGCACACAGCAATTGCTTATGAAACAGCATTTTTAGTGATTTAATTTGCTGGCCACTTGATTAGGCTTTCCTTCAATTTGGTTAAAAAAATAAAAATGAAAGAAGAATTGGAATCTGGATGACTGGCAAAAGGATTTGTAACGGTGTCACTGGTGTCCCTTTTGAGGGATCCTGGAGGTTTAATCTCAAAGCAATACAATGTGAGGTGCACTGGTGAGATGGGTAGAGAAGTTGGGGGGCGGGCAGTTAAAAAAGGGAAAGTGGGGCCAGGAACAGGTGAGATCCATAGTCTGTTTTCAGGAGAGTCTGTATGGACGTGGAAGTCCTGGAAATTCATTCCATTAAAATTAATGATGTTGGCCTCTCCCTTGGAGTGCAGCTCCTGGGACATGTCTGGAAGAATGCTGTTGGGGTCAGACCACACTGGACAGTGCCTTCACCTCTCTGGGACTCAGTTGCCTTACCTGCAAATGGGGGATAATACAATGCCCGCCTTATAGGGCTGCTGTGAGCATTAGGTAGGATGTGGGTATAAACGGTTTAGTGTGGTGTCGGCATTTGGTGAGTGCCCAGGAAAGGCGAGAGCAGTGAGGAAAGTTCTACTGAGCCTGAATTTAAGACCTGCTCTACCCTCTCCTCTCTGAGATGCTGAGCAGGTTTTTTAACCCTTCTGAGCTTCAGGCTCCCCATCCATAAAATGGGTATGACGATTCAACCCTCATCTGCTCTGTTCAATTATTAACAATGTAACAATGACTTTGCCTGGCACACAGTGAGTGCCCCCCAAATGCTCCTCTTAGGCATAGCTTACGACTCACATCCCAACCTCCTGTCTCCTGTTTTCCATACTCTCTAAACTCTACCTTGCAACCTTTGATTGTTTCTTAGCAATAGGGTAAGACCTTTCTTTGGTATGGAGAGAAATTGGTAAAATGCTAGCTCTGCAGTCATTCTGCCTGATTCCAGCCCAGCTGCACTTACAGATGTGCAGCCTCACAGATGTGTGACCCCAGCCAAGTGACCTCCCCTTTCTGAGTCTCAGTTTCCTCATCTGTAAAATGGAGAGAATAGTAGCACCCACCCCACAGGATTGTTGTGAGGTTTAAAGACTAATAGGAAGCACAAAGAACAGTGTTTGCATCTTAACAGGGTCTCATTATTATTACCTAGAGTGTGACGTCACAAGTTCAATTTGTTGTTCCCTTTTTCCGTGTCGCTCCATGTCACTGTCTAACAGAAACCATCTTTCCGCCCACAGGTGGTCTTTGTCGGCATGATGTCCAGCTCCACCCTCTGGGGAAACATCTCAGACCAGTACGGCAGGAAAACAGTAAGGCGACCTCTCCTAAGCGCATGTGCCCTGGGTTAGCTTCATGATGATGGTGACAAGTAGCAAAACGTGTGCTGCTTGAGCACTTGGGAGGCCTAATTAGGAGCTATGTTGACATGCAATGAAAAGACATTGCTCCGAGGCTGCTGTGGATTCTTGAGGTCATAGGTGTGATCACACATTCCCGGGGGAGCCCAAGCAGGTGCATTTCACAGTATAGAAGATGCCTGCTGCCCCCCACCCCGCCCCATGCCCTTGGCACTCACCATTTACATAAAGCTAGGGACAGTCAAGGGTTGGTAAGGAAAGACATCAGCTTTCTTGCCCTAAAGTGGATCATCTCTCAATCCCAGCAGGATTGAGCTCTGGGGCCACCGGGACACCTCTCGTGAAGGCACTCTGAATTGTCTGCCTTCCCTACCACTCCTGGGGTTGCCACCTAAATAAACTCTTTGCAGTAGAATCCTTGTCTCAGGCTCTGCTTTTGGGGAAGCCCAGCCTAAGAGATGACACGAAATGGATTTGCAAACAAGAAGGGGTTTACAGGTTTGGAATTACACTGAGCTCTTAAGGTCTTATTTGTTACTTCAAGGCTTTGATGGTCCCCTTTGTATTTTATGCTGCTCATGTTTCACTAGGCTGCTCTTGGGCTCTTTGATCCTTTCAGCTACAGCCCTCCAAACTATGAATTTGGGCCATAGGGGAGAAAATATCTCTATCCAAGCAAGCTTTCCTTGGTTATGTGCCCTGCTCAGGAAAAACTGCCACTCTGGCTGTGCACGTTCTGAACTATTGTGCCCCCTGACTGCTTTATTCTTCTCTTTATTTGCACTCTCCTTATCAGCCTGCAGTTTCTCCAGAGGCAGGGTGGTGTAGTGATTACAAACTCCGACTGTGAAGTCAGGCAGACCTGGGTTCAATCCCAACGCTGCCACTCCTGAGTGTGACCTTGGGCAAGTGAATTGACCTCTCTGAGTGTCCATTTCCTCATATGTATAAAGAAGAAATAACAGAATCTACATTGGAAGGTTCGTTGAGGTCATAGGTGTGAATCATTTTGCATGATGCCAGGCACAGGGCACATGAGAGCTGGCATTGCAATAATAACATTTCTAATTTACAAGTCTACTTCTGGAACTAGGAATGGGGGAGATACCTAAACAAACTTAGAATTCTGTTAGGATGGAAGAAGGGAGATAGGAATGCTTAGTACGTAACAGACAAGGGTCATTACAACCAGCCATAGACTGAAAATAAAACTGCGTGGCAGGCTCTATACCAAGCACGTGTGCATTTACCAACCTCCATAACAGCCATTGAAGTAGGTACTGTTTTCACTCTGATTTTACAGAAGAGGAAACTGAGGCACAGAGTGGGCAACTTGCTCAAGACCACACAGTTTGTATATCACAGAGCCAGGTCTCACTCTTTCTAAGTCTAGACTCCTGTCTTAACCATCTGCCAGCACCCCAGTAGGTGCTCAATATATAAAATATATGTTGGCTGTGAATGAATGAATGAACGAATGAATGTTTGAACAATGCTGTGCGGGAAGTAGACTCCCGCTGCAGCCCCTTCTACTGTGATGGGACAGGAAACACATAGGCCAGCAGACATGGGGGAAATGTTGATTAATAAAACTGCTGGGAAGTGGCTGTGGCAGGGCCAGAGGCGGCAAGGTTGGGAAACTAATGGCAGCTATTGTAGCCTGGAGATCCTTGGTTGGTTTTAGGGGCTGGAGAGGTTAATTGGAAAGACCTCTCCAGGCCTCCTGAAGAGACTCTAAGCTGGATTACTTTGGTCTTCAGGCAGCAACTTTCTAGACTCTGCCCCCATCCACCCTCCCACCCACTTTCTGTCTCTGGCGATTGTCAGTCGCTGCTGTAATGATTTTCTGGTTGGAAGAAAGAGCAGAGCAAGAACCATAGAGAGCAAGGAAGGGAGGGAGGGAGGGGGAAAATAAAGAGGGAGAGAGGGGGCGGGAGAGAAGGAAGGAAGGAAAGAAGGAAGGGGAAGGGAAGAAAGAAGGGAGGAAAGGGGGGAATGGAGAAGGAGGGAGGGAAGGAAGGAAGGGGAGAGGGAGGGAAGGATGGAAAGAAAAGAACGTCTTAAAATAAAATGGAGCTGTTTCTATGGTAGAGCTAAGCACCAGTTTAAGGAACTATAAACCTGTGGCTGTCTGAGACTGGACCTAACAGTAATCTTCAGGCCTATAACATAATGAAAGGAAAAAGCTCTTCTAAGATCTTAACATGGCTTCTTCCTAAACAGACTGGGCATAGGGATGGACAACTCACTCCTCTGTCTCTGGCTAAAAACATTTTTTATTTATTTGTTCTTGAAGCAAATGTGCATATGCACCAAAAAATGCAAGAACCTGTAATGAGGAATTTTACTGTGCTCCAAATTCTGTTATCTAATTGCTGAATACTGAAGCTATGAGGAGTACAGAGGGAAAGGAGTAAAAATACCTTAATTTGGGGTGTGGATCCACCACTGCATGACTAAAGCAAGTCACTGTCCCATCTCGGGCCTCGGATTCCTTTCTTATATCAGACATGGTTGGATTAGATAGTAGCTGATATTAATAACTACCATTTATTGAATTCCCAAAACTTAAGGGCAAATAGGTTTTTGTCCCTTGGGTTTATTCAGTAGGAAATGTAAGGAACATGGATTTGAGGAGTCAGAAGACTTAGTGGGACAGTGCTGTGATTGATTAGTGATGTCTGCCATGGACACACAACAGAAGGATGGTCAGGAGAGTTTTGTAAACTCCATGAGGAAAGGGCTGTGCCTGTTTTGTTCACTGAGGTGGCCCCTGTTCCTGACACCTGGCTTCTAGCAGGCACTCATTAAATATTTCTTGAGCGACTGAGCTGGATGGATGAGAATCAGATCTCCCTGTTTCCATTTTCTGTGGCTCTCTTGTCCTTTCCAGACCAGCAACTGACTTTACTGATGAATCTTCTTTGTTTACCCAAAAACTCCACGAAGGTCATTAGCTTAGGATCCTGACTTCCCTTGGAAGAGCATGTTTACCAAGGGCAGTGATTCATACAGTGTTCCCAGGAGGTAGCTCTCTAGAATATAGATGTCTTTGTGTTTATGATGGGCCTCAGAAAAGAAAGCCATAAACTTGGATTTTAAAAAAGCTTTATAGATGGGTTTTCAGGAATGAATCTTGTGACTGAATCTTGTGACTTCCAAACACAATTTTGGCACCTCCCCCCACCCCACACACACATTTAGCAATGTCTGCACATGTTTTGGGCTGTCACAACTTGAGGGGAGGAGTGCTACGGGCATGTAGTGAGTAGAGGTTAGAGATTCTACTTGAAATCCCAGAGTACACAGGAGAGTCCCCACCACAAAGAATTACCAGGTCCAAAATGTAAATGGTGCCAAGGTTGATAAACCAAATATTAAGAAGGAATGCACAAACAGTGCCAAGTTGCTGTATTGTGAAGACTTAGTTCATCATCTTACTCCATCACCTGGGACTCCTCAACCCTCCTTTCAGTATTTACCTAAGGGGCTCATTTGGACAAATGAAATACTGACTTGGCATCATTGTGAAAAGCATGGGCTCTGAGTCCAGACTGCTTGGGTTCAAATCCCAACTCCTCCACTCACAGGCTGTGTGACCTTGAACAAGTTACTCAACCTCTCTGTGCCTCAATTTCCTCATCTGTCAATGGGATAATGGTCATTGCTCTCATTGGGCTGTTATGAGAAGTAAATGGGTCCTTGCACAGAAAGCTCTTGGCCCAGAGGAAGCATTTCATCAATGTCCATTGTCATTCCTACCATTTGCCAAGCTCATGGTGCCAACACTGGCAATGCCAGTGTTAAAATGCAGTTATATCCGGCTCCAGACTCCACATCCTTCCCCCTGACCTTGGCTGCTCGGGGACGTAACTGAATTATCCCCCAGAATTCAATTGATAAGTAGAACATCCATCATCCCAAATGGATGAAGCCTTGAGGGGCTGCCTCCAGCTCTCCTGACCAGCTGACTAAATGCCAATCATTGTAAAGCTGGCGTGACCGGAAACAGAAGAGAGAAAGCACCCCCAGACTGCAGAGCCCTCTCATCCCCTGCATGGAATTCTGGCCCAACCTCGGGGAAGATGGATCAGACTCTAATTATAACCCTTCCCCAGAACTCCTCCAGGAACAGCGGGTGAGTGGGGCAGCTGGCGAGCTTTAGTAAGTGCCGAAAATCTCCTCTTAGCTCCTTGATCTGCCTTGGTCCAGCTGGGAAGTTTCTGTGAGGGTGTCCGCTGCGTGACTTTGCAGGGGAATCACATATGGGGTTGGGACTCAGTAGGCCGCTTCGATTCCTACAGAAGTTTCTTCATCCTGGCAGCCACGGAAAGGAAGGGCAACTGTGGATGTCTGGCCTTGAAGGGATGGAGATAAACGCGTCCAGGTCCACATCCTAGTGACTCCTGTCGAGCGAGATAACCTTGGGCAAGTGGCTGGTTTCCCCATCTACAAAGTAGGGTTGACAGCAGTAGAAGCTCATAGGGCTGTTGGAAGGATTTAATAAGAAATGTATATAATGCACTTAGCATAGTATTTATTGATGCATGGTTAGCCCGCAATCAATGGTAACTGTAATTGGTTGGGACACAAAGAAAAACAATTTTGGAATACGATCAAGTCACTACCGGTATCTAGTTCAATGGCTATAGGTCCATGTTACCTCAAAGGAGGGAAAGGAGGTGACTGGCAGACAATAGGCTGTTCATTTCAGTATTTTGAAGATCCCCAGGTCTCCTTGCCTTGTAACTGTTTTCCTGGCACTTGAGCATCATGGGAGGACATCAGGGGGTTTAAGAGTCAGACAGCCCTGTAGTTGACTGAGCAATGCCCACGATGACGATAGTGGCATTCTCCTCTTGGGGGTGGCAGGCCTGGCACCCAAGTGGTAGCAAGGCTTTCAGTTTCTTGGTGCAGGAGCTGGAAGCCTTTCCAGGCTACAGGTTGCAAACTGATGAGCCATGGGCCAAATATGGTCCACAGATGTGTTTTCTTTATCCAGTGCTTTATAGGATTTTTGAACAAATTGGCTCCATTTCAAAAATGACATATTTTGCATAAAAATAAAAAGAGTTGGGTGGGGGGTTATTGTTATTTTAATTGGGCTATCGAGTTGCCTGGGATCCACATTCTGTGATGGTAATTTTTGGCCAGAGCTGTAGAGGCTGACAGAACAGCAAGTTCTCTTCCATTCACCCAGGCCCACCTGCCCTTGCTGCATTACACTTGCATGGTGCATGTGTGTTCTCTGCCAGAGGTAACAGGGACCCATCAGAGGCCCTGGAGGAGGGGCGTGGCTCAATCACGGTACAGCATTTGGGACTGGAAATCCTGGCTCCAGTTTTGACTGCTCATCCTGAGCAAATCACTCAACGACTTCAACCCTCACTGTGCTCATTTGTGAAGAGGAAATGAAAATAACCTCTTCCCAAAGGTTGCTGTGAGGGTCCAGTGTAATGATATAATAGTAAAAATGCAAATGAAAGTTCCATGAAGTCAGAGACGGACTGTCCTATTCCCTGCTGGAGCCTGGGACAAAGCCCAGTGCCTAGCAAACAGTAGGCATTCAATCCGCGCATAGTGAACGGATGAATGAATAATAAATAGTACCTTGACTGTCAGGCACCCAATACATGCAGGGGCTCAATACATGCATAGCGGACTAATGAGTGAATGCATGAATGATGCATATCAGTACTTCTAGTGCTGGGCACACAGCAGATGTTCAATACACGTATACTGAATAAATAATATACATTGGTACTCTAGTGTTTGGCATACAGCATGCACTCAATACGTGCTTATTGTTGAATGAATCGTTGAATGAGCAAATTAACGAATGTGTAATGTCTGTGCATCTATTTCTAGAGCCTGGCATATAGGGGATGCTAAATAAATAAATATGGAATGAAGGAAGGAAAGAAGGGCGGAGGGGGGCGGAGGAAAGGAGGGGCTACCCATCTACCCTTCCTTTTCTTTTCCTGCCCTTCCCTTCCCTTCATTTCCTTTCCCTTCCCTTCCCTTCCCTTCTCTTCCCTTCCCTTCCCTTTCTTTCCCTTCTCTTTTCTTTTCTCTGGTGGTAATGGTGTCCTGTTTCTGATTCAAGACTCCTTGGGTTCCAAGAAAGAAAATCTTTATTGAGTTAGCTTAAGCCAAAAGAAAGGAATTAATTGTATCTGTGGCAGGTACCAATTTCATAGTCATGGGTTTAAGGGTACAGAAATGTTGCTTTATTATTATTGCAGTAGATCCAGGGCTTCCTACTTTAATAATTCCTGCCCTACCTGTTCTCTTATGTACACAGTATCTTTCTTTGCATAAACTGTTTTGGATAAGGAAATGAAATTTTCTTTTGAAAAGAAACTATGGAGAGTCTTAAAAAGGATAACAATTGCTCTAAGGAAATAGCTGCAAAGATAAATACAGTGAAAATAAAACGATGTTATTAAGTTCTTGCTGGTTATGGTAGCCCCACTGCCCTCTTTGTTAAAAGGAGAAATTAGTGGGTGTTTACAAAAGTGTTTAAGACAGGCTTACACCACATGGATACTTTCTTTTGGACATGATCAGAAGAATGAAGACTGAAATTAAAAAGAAATCACTTTCTTGCAAGGTGATTCAAAGTCATTTAAAACATTCTCTCTACCACCTAAAATCATTTCCCCCAAAGACTCAAAATCATCTGGTAGACCTCCACATTGCCTCTCTAGTCCTTTTAATTCAATTTAAGATTTTAAAGCTAAAATCATGTGCTTCACACTTTTCCCCTTAAAGTGTCCCCAGTGGGGCCAAAGAATGAGCCCAACCAGGGAAACTGGGAGGAGAGATTCAGAGAGAAACCTGCCCAGACTTCATGCTGCAGACCCCAAGTCCGCCTGAAATTTGCATTTTACTCCATAATATGTTTGGCGTTGGTTGTGATATAAAAACTCGCATTTAAATTATGTTTACCCTCAATTTTTTCTCAATCTCTAAGCATAATGAACACTCCAGGAATATACACTTTTTTTTTCTTGCTGCCGGATGTTAATAATGTTTCTTAATCATCCAGAAATAATGTCAAAGGTAAAATGAAATAGCCACTCACATCCTTGAAAACAGAAGTCAGTTATAATGCCCTAACTACATATGACCTGAGGGAGAACATTTTAAAGGAGATAATTAATAAAATAAAATTATTTCCAATATGCAAATGTTCATGTACAATTCTGCCTAGATAATAAGAGGAAGGGGTTGATATTTGCCCCTGATTATAAACAAGCTTGTGTTTAACTGAATCGTGTTGATATTTTTTCTTTGTGTTTGATATTTGAAAAGAAGATTCTGATCAGTCTATTCCTAGATGCACATCGAAGCCCTGTGAGTGCAGACAGACACCGAAGTGTTTCCTCAGTGACTCAAACACCACACACAGCGTTGCCATTGACAACATGGTTTTCTGAAATGATGAACAATTATGTAAACTTCCAGAGAAAACAAAATACAATCACAATCTTCCTTTGATTTACCTGGGAGTTGCCTTCCCGAAAAATAAGTGTGATATATTCAAACTATGCCCCACCCCACACCCCCCCAAAAAAAATCCTGTTTACATGTAAAATAGAGTGAAGGTCTAGGGGCAGATAATCACCAACAGAGTTTTCAGCTGCGTGACAGTGGGGTGAGACGTTCGATTCGAGATGATGCAGGACACAGCACAAGGTTTTATTGGGTCTCACGCACGGTGGGACATCTGATATCTCTGAGCCCTGGCTATTCAATGGCAATCATTGGGACAACCAAGAATGCCCTACAGTTTTGCCCCTAGGGGTTGGCATCACCCATATAGAGGAACCCCTGGCATCCCCTTGGCTGTCTGGGTTTCTTCGACATGACCCGATTGGTGACTTTCAACATGAGCAGGGGCCATGGGACCCGAGGTGCTAAGAAGCCCTGTGACCTGGTGTCTCCCTTCTCTGCAGGGGCTGAAGATCAGCGTTCTCTGGACTCTGTACTATGGCATCCTTAGTGCTTTCGCACCCGTGTACAGCTGGATCCTAGTGCTCCGGGGCCTGGTGGGCTTCGGGATCGGAGGGGTCCCCCAGTCGTAAGTAAATACCCAGCTCTGGCCTTCCAGCCAGACAGCCAATAGAGTCAACTCTGTTTGTGGCCTTGAGGAGATACGAAGATGGCATATGGGGCTTTTGGTATCAGGAACTCTAATGCAACCAGAGAATAGTGTCGTTATAAGTATTGCAATGGTTAACAACAACAAAAGCAACACAATAGCTGGAAGGTCATGAATGCGAAATAAGAATGAACATAATAGATGTAGCATGGATCGGACATTTCTCTTTGCCACGTCACAGCAGGCGCAGGAAATTTGAGTTAACTGCAACCTCTATTTTACAATTGAAGAAATGGAGACTCAGTGGGTACAATCATATGCTCAAGTTACACCGTGTGTAGGTGGAACTAAGAACCTGAGTTTATCTGCCTACAACATCTGTGCTCACAACCATCATGCATGCTGCCTTCACCCCCTCCTAACAGAAGCATGAGGTGTGGAATGGGGCTGACGGTTTGAGTTGGGTGTTATTGTGTTGTTGCCGTTGTTAAAGTACTGAGACTAGTCAGAGTGGTAGAAAGAAGTCACTCTCTCCTGGGATATTACGAATCCTAAAGCAGAGATTGACAGATGATGGCATGTGGGCTGAATGCAATGTGCTCATTGGTTCCCTAAATAAAGTTTTATTGGAACACAGCCACACTCATTCATTTACATAGCACCTATGCCCATTTTCATGCTATAGAAACAAAGTAGTCTCAGCAGAAACTCTGTGGCCTGAAATACAGAGGGTGCCAAAAAAATGTATACACATTTTAAGAAAGGAAAACTGTATTGAAATTGTAATACTCAATATATACCAATAACAAAAGATGAATACAAGTCCCGTCTGACTTCTGCAATTACAAGAGGTGCTCACAGTGGTTCCCATCAGCGTCCAGACACTTCTGATTATGGCAAACTACTGCTTGAGCAATGTTGACCAAAGTATCCACTTGCATACATTTTTTTGGCACCTGGGTATTTACTATCTGGCCCTTTATACTAGAAAAGTATGTTGACCCCACCCTAAAGGATGATGAGAGCCAATATTTAGTGTTTACTAACAGGAAGGTGCTATTCTAAACAATTTATCCAGATTGTCTCATTTAATCCCCCCCAAATTCCCCTATCCAGTAAATTCTATCATTAATCCCATTTCACATATAAAGAAACTGAGGCACAGAGAGGTGAGTAATTTGCCCCAGGAGACACAGCAAAAGGCAGAGCCAGAATCTGAACCTGGGCTCTCCAATTCCAGAGCCTGCGTTCTTACCATTGAGTTTTACTGCCTTGCTAGTAAGAATGTAAAGGATTTTTATTTTAATTAAAAAAAGAATATAAAGGATTTGGAAAGACTCAGAAAGGGGGTTGGGGACCATGTAGGCTATTTCATAAGAAGGAAAATGCAACCAAAGAGGAAGCTATAGCTAAAGTTCCAGTTCGGTTAGCTTGTCGGCCTGAGACATGTGAGAACTGAGAGCCGAGGTTGGGTAGGTAGACCAAGAGGAGCTGGTTAAAGCCTCAAACGCCACGTCAGAGTTGCAGGAGGAGGAAATACAAATTCCCCCAATGGCATCACTGGCAGTGATGGCAACGAAGGCAACTCCTACCTCAACCCTTTGATTTCCAGAACCATGCATTCTTCTGCACAGCTCCCCATAATGGTCATTGGTGAAAGGGAGTATTGTGTCCTGGAAATAGTACCCTGTCCTCACAGGTTACCATCTCCAAGCGGATGCCTCTGGGGCACCTTCCCAGGCTGTTCCATCACTCTCAAGCCAGCAGCTTTGGGGTGGGAAAGTATGTGACCCGACCGGTGGACTTCATGGTCATGTATCTGCTGCTGCATCTTCTTCATTACACGCCAGCTCCCTTAGTCCAGTGCACTGTTAGGCGGGATCCTGTGTGAATGGATCAAATACTTTCTAAGCCCTTGGATAGCGGTGCTGGCTGAGCCCCTACGGGCAGGAAAGGCAAGGCAGTACCCAGCATATGTGCCAGTTCTGGTCTAGATGAATCACTGCTCCTTCTAAAATGGAAGGAGTCCAACGTAAATAACTTGCCCCCAAGTGCCATCGGGTGGTTCTGTCCATGTTCATCTCTGTTGCTGGCAGATTGGCTCTTTGATGGCGGTAATAGCAAGATTGGCCTTGGTAGGTGAGGAGCTGGGCGGTGCACCACTGCAGCCCCTCCCTCTGAGGGTTAACAGTTTAGTGTTTGACTTCTTGAGTCTGCTGAGTGTCATGATTGGGGACAGGTGATCTAAAAGGGTGATGCTAATGCTGAGGTAGTGTGGTTAGACCACTAGATCGAAAACCCTAAAACCAGATGACCCAGGTTCAAATCCTGACTCTGACACATCATAGCTGTGTGACCTTAGGCAAGTAACTAAGCCTTTCTACACCTCAGTTTCTTCATCTTTAAAATGGGGATGATAATATACCTCCATCATTAAGTCACATACAATGTTAAATAACAATACATGTAAAGCGCCCAGGATAGTGTCCGGCAGAACACTCAATAAATGTTAGCATGCATCTGGTCTGCCCAAGGCTTTGATAAGCAGCTCAAATGTCAGTGTGGTGGACAGTGAATTTAGTGTATAATTATAGACAGAATACATGGGGAGGGGAGGAGATGTGACCACATGGATTTAACACAGGATCAAATCCCCAGACTCTTTCTGCCACTTAGAGGCTGGAGGGACAGTGAGTAGCTCTCAGTTCTCCTCCGTCCTTCCCTCCCTTCTCCACTATCGATCCCTGCAGGTCTCTGCAGACTAGGCATTTGATAAATCCTCCTGGATCTAGGATGAGCTTAAGAACCACTGGAGCTTGAAACAGAGGCCATTAAGCCATGCCCATAAATCTGGGCCGGCAGGGCTTGTGGCCCATGTGCTCTATTTCTGGTCCAACTCCAGGAATTCCTGCAGACACAGCCACTGCCCCATTCATGAGCCATTCATTGACCAGGGGACAATTGTCCCCTGGCGGCTGGAAGGAATGCACTCACCGAAGTACACATTAAATTTCCTTTCCCAGGGATGCTTAGGTCGTAGACAGCAGAACCAGCCTCCAGACACCCCCTGGCTTTTCTGCCCGTAGGAGGGAAGGAACAGGCACTAAGTATTCCAACTGTCCACAGTGATTCTTACTCAAGATGGTACAATGAGAAGCACTATTTTCTGTTTCTTTTTCCTCCACATTTTCTGGAAATGACATAAAAGGTATAAGAAATGGAATAGCTCTTTTAACAGTGCTGGAAAGCAAGCAAAGGGTGCCATCAGCAGGCCAGAAATTTTGAGGAACCTCTGGAAGATTGTAAGCAATGGAATTGCAATGACAGAGTAGCTAGAAGAGAGAAAGACCACCTCCTAAGGGGAGAGATTCTGGGGGAAAGAGGACAGGACCCCAGGGGAATAAAATACAGGACGCAGAGTGGTTGGGAGTGCCTTTACGCCTTACCCTTATGTTGTAAGGGTCCCCCAGCTTGCCTACCTGTTCCTTACCCCACACAACAGGTGTCATGCCTCCCCATTTAGCAGTTCATTTACCGAACGCTACTGTATCCTTTCTGTTTGTTTATTGAGCTATTACAACTCTGCAGGCACCAGATCACGTGCTTATACATATGACCATTGTAAAACTCACAAAACCTTAAGACAGATATTGTCTCCATTTCACAGGTAAGAAGACTGAGGCTTTAACACGCCCAAGGTCACACAGCTAGTAAAAGGCAGAGCTGAGATGGCAATGTCACTTGACCCTCCAAATGTATTCTCTTACCTACTCTATTCTATAGCTTTTTGTCCAAGAGGAGAGCAAATGAAAACCACAAACAAAATTACAGATGAAATATTCAGCCACCCAGAAGAGCCACTGGCTTCCCAGCACTTTCACTCCATCTATTTACATAAAAATAATCGTTTTAGTTATGCAATGTTCTTATCTGGTTATGCAAATGACTCCCCTAAGTTCATTGTTTGGCAACATTTCGTGGAAGACACTTTTATGTTCATTAAATGTAACTAAGAGTTTCCATTCATTTAGAATAGCTTTACCCAATTGCGCCACCTCACAAAACGAAACGAATAAAATTTTGCTGTATAATTTTTAAAAGCCCAACAATCAGAAGTCCTTACAATGTCCTCTAAATTTCCAGGAAAACTACAAATTATTTAACATTTTTTTAATTAAAGTTTTCTTTCCGTTTTATTGAGACATAATTGACATACATCACGGCATAAGTTTGTCGTACAGCGTGACTTGACTTACATATCTTGCGAAATGATTACGTCAGTAAGTTTAGTCATTGTGACATCCATCACCTCATACACAGATTATATTATTAATAAGGAACCCATCCCTCTGCCCTGATCTGTGCCTTTCTCTGTCCCTCCGTCTCTCTTTCTCTTTCTTCTTTCCTTTCTTCCTTCCTTCAGAATAGGTTTTCACATTGGTTCTTGGTGACAGCAACAACAATAACATTATTAGTAATGACGATGACGATAATGTTAATTGAGTGCTTACCAAGTGCTAGGTACTATGCTAAGTGCTCTCTGCAGATGACCCCATCTTGTCCCTTAACAATCCTATGCCACCTATTGTACAGATGAGAAAACGGACTCAGAGATGGTAAGTGACTTGCTTAAGGTCAGATGGTTATTAGGTGGAGGTTAGGGGTTACCTTTTGCTTTGTTACAAACCACCCCAACACTGATGGCTTAACACAATTTATTTAACTCATGATTTTGCAGTTTGGTTGTTGTCGTCTCAGCAGGGCTTACTCATCTTACACATACCGTGTTTCCCCGAAAATAAGACCGAGCCAGACCATCAGCTCTAATGCATCTTTTGGAGCAAAAATTAATATAAGTCCCGGTATAATATAAAATAATATAATATAATATAATATCAAGTAATATAATATAATACCAAGTAATATAATATATAATATAATATAATACAATATAATATAATATAATACCGAGTAATATAATATAATACCAAGTAATATAATATAATATTAGTATAATATAATATAATATAATATAATACAATATAATATAATACTGAGTAATATAATATAATACCAAGTAACGTAATGTAACATAACATCGGGTCTCATAATTTTTGCTCCAAAAGACCATTAGAGCTGATGGTCCGGCTAGGTCTTATTTTCAGGGAAACACGGTATGTCTTCAGTCAACTGGTGAGTTGGATGGGGGCAGGTTAGGCTAGCATGGCCACAGCTGACTCCTCTTGTTCCACAAGCATCTCATCCTCCAGCTGGCTAGCCTGGGTACCTGGTCACATGGTACCCGGGCAAGAGTCCCGGACAACAAGCAGAAGCCACAAAGCCTCTTGACGCCTAAGCGTGAAACTGGCACAACACCACTTTTCCTACATTCTGTTGATCAAAAGCAAGCCAAAAGGCTCAGATTCAAGGGATAGAGAAATAGACTCTGCATGGAATGAGCTGCAAAGTCACATTGCAAGGGAGCATAGATACAGGAAGGAAAAATAGTGGGGCAACTTTCGCAAACCACCTACCACGTGGAGAAACTGGGTTCAAATCCAGGTCTGTCTAGTGTCAAAGCTCTTCCATTTGAACAAATACTGGGAAAGAGTTGTGAGCTTACATAGTCAGAAGGTCCTAGTAAATCATTGGGTCCCTGGTACTGATTTGGAGATCATTTTACGAATGTAGGATGGGTGCTTCTCTCTTTAATTAAAGCAGGAAAGAAAAATCCCATTTAGGTTGCCAAATAATTCCATTTTCTTTATGAAGCAACATGAAGAAGAAAGAGACTTTAGTTCAAGCAAGGGAGGTATATGTGATTTTATTTTTCATTACAAACAATATATTTTTGTTGTAGACATTTTAAAGAACGTAAATAAGCTCCAAAAAAAAAAAAAAAGATAACTGCCTCTAATTGCACCTAGTGCCTTACACAAAAAATACAAGATACAGGTGGGTATCCAGGCACATCACTTCTTATTTCCAGTAGAGGGTGCTGTGTACGTTAGCAGAAATGCCACTTACCTAAAAGGCTGGGATGGAAACTTTCGTTCACTGGCATCCTATTTGTGTTTTGGCTGCTCCTATAGACGCATACCCCAGGTAGCTGCCCACCTGTTCTACTTTGAAAACTGCCTCAGGTTTTTCAGATTGGTGTCTAGAATGAGCTTGCTCACAACCTGTCCTGGGCACTGATCTTTCCTCCAAAGACGAAGTACAAATGCCATTGGAGATCACAGGTCATTTCTTCCCAAGCACGTGATCCAAATGGTAACTCTCTAATTGCCAAAATGTTGTAAATGTGGTTATTTGCAGTAGCGGTTTATTTACACCAGTCTCAGCTGCTGCTTGCCATTGCTAATTTCATTGCTCATTCTCTCATTCTTCAGTGTGATTGTAATAATCATACTTTGGATGGAGATCAAACAGCTCATTTGCATTATGAACTGCTATGAATAATGGCCAAGTGTGGGGCACCACAATTACAGAAAAAATGTTTCTTGTGGCATAGGTTGCAAAAAAAAAAAAAGAAATTGAAAACACAATCTAAGTATTAATCAACAGGGTTGCAGCTGTTAAAAAATAAGGCAGAGCTACGTATATTAATATGGAAAGATTTCCAAACTGTCTTATTGGAAACAGATCCTGACAAATTCAAGAGCAAGTATAGTTGACTCAACGCAGAGGTTAGGGGCGCCCACCCCAGCAGAGTAAAAAATCCAGGTATAACTTTTGGCTCCCCCAAAACTTTACAGTCGGCCCTTCCTACATGCAGGTTTTGCATTCTCAGATTGATTCAACCAACCACGGATGACAAACAGTATTTTCTATCCATGAATGGGAAACTGCTGTTGGGAATGTAAAAATCGTTTTCCATCTGAGGTTGGTTAAATCTGCGGATGTGAAACCAGCGGATATGAAGGACCCTGATTGGCATATAAGTGGACCCACCCCATTCAAACTGGTGTTGTTCAAGGGTCAACTGTAGTAGTTTACTCTGGGAGACTCTGCAGCATACATCTCCAAATTATCCCATTCAAGGATGTATTGAGGGCCACTCCTGGGAAGTTTAAATTCTTTGGCATTTACGATCTGCCACACATATTGGCCAAGCAACTTTTAATGACCAGAGAAAGCACTCAGGGAAGAGTGACAGGTACTGGCAGTTGGAGGTTTAGTGGCGTGCACGGAAGCAAGCGGTAAGAGTCGAGGCATATGGATGGATGGAACCCTGACAGTATGCTGCATGTGTTAAGAAAGGAAAGAAGGAAGGATGAGAGGGAGGAAGGAAGGAAGGAAGGAAGGGAGAGAGGGAGGAAGGGGAAGAGAATTGAAGAAAAAAGAAACATACCATTTTGCTGAAATGTATTTATTTGTTTACATAGAGAAGGGTCTGGAAGATTGCAAACTCCTGTAATAATGGCTTTGGAGGAGGGGAATGGAAGAAGAGTTATGAGGAAGAGGAAGGACCATCATATACTGTGTATACTTGTACATTGCTACATTGTCTTACAATGAGAATGCATTCGTGTGCTACTTCTGTAACTTAAAAAATAGACTGCAGGGGATAGGTTCATTATAAAAAGACATCCTTGACAGGTAAGGACAGGAATAGCTTTACCCGTAGAATATGCTTTTGCACATTTTTGCAAGGTTAGTAGTTTGGCTTTAATTTGGTGAGGTAAAGGTAAACATACTTCTCATTTTTTTATTATTATTATTGTTATTGATTTTTTAAAATAATATAAGCACACCTTTTGGAGAATAGAATAAAATGTCAAAGAAGTCACTCATGGTGATTACTGTAATCTTGTGCAGCCACTGTAATCTTGGTCCCTGTTTTCAAAGCTGAGTTAATAAAATTCCTAATGTTTTTTGTTGAGAGAGGTGCTTGTAGGAATACAAATTCGAACAATGTTTTTGGGAACTACTTTGGTATATACGAGTATATACATATGTATGTCTTAAAAATATACATACTCTTTAACTTAAATTCTACTTACAGGAATCTATCCCAAGGAAACCTCATATGAAGACAGAGATTTCAGCTTAAAGATGTTTATTGAAGTATTGTTTATAATTGTGACACCATCCAAATAGGGAAGTGATTGATGGGTTACACAGTAAGGACAGACCTGGGTTACAATTTTGGCTCTTCCACTTAGTAACTTACTAGTTGGGTGATCCTGGTCAACTAACAACTTATCTGACATAGATAGACACAAATATGAAAATGGAGGTTAAAGATACACACACACACACACACACACACACACACACACAATGGAAATCATGCTTACCTATGCTCATTCACTTGCAGTGCTTAATGGAATAGATAATCCATGTGAAATATCTAGAACAGTGTTTGGCATATAGTAGGTCCTCAATTAAAGGTAGCTATTATTCATGCATATGATAGAATATATGTGTGTAAGAGGATTTAAAATAGCATGGAAATATTTATAAATCAAATAAGAAATAGGGTTCATAATTCTTGAGTATGATCTCAGCCACGGGTTGAGAGAGGGAGAGAGAGAGAGAGAGAGAGAATGAATGAATGAATGAATGAATGAATGAATGAATCAGGACAGAGAGAGGAAATATAATAAAATACACTGTGGGTTGAGACCAGATGACATTGACTTTTTCTTCATACTTGTCTCTAAACAGAGTATATCTGAACATTTGACAAGTTATATCTGAACATTTGACAAGTTATATCTGAACTTGTCTCTAAATAGAGTATATCAGAGGAAAGCCCCAGCCTTCCTCTGAAGCTCGTGAGGAATCCTCTTCCTTCTCTGGGCAGAGGTGCCTTTTGTCATAACCCTAAGAAGGACTTTTACTGGTGACAAAACTGTTTCTAAATCTCCATGGTATGGCTGAGGCCAACTTTCAGCAAGTTAGATGCTCTACAGGGCAAGGTGTTGTAGGTTGGTTTCCATAGAAACAGACAGACTGAGGCAGCGATTCTTGTACAAGTGGTTTATTCAGGGAATGTTCTCAGGAGGAACCTGGAAAAAAGTGAAAGATGCAAGAAACGTGAAGGGAAGAAGTTAAGCAAGGATATGTTTCAGGTGAAGTCTAGACTCAGCCTGATCCCACAGGGGACTCAGGAGTGTTCATTGTTCCAGAGGGGTCTGTCCCACCTTGAGGTAAAGAGGATGGGCTTTTTATACGCAACACCAGTCTTTAGCCAGCTCTCTGAAGGGGTGTAGCTCCCAGATGAGGCAGCTACAATAACTTACGAGCAATCCTAAGAGAGGGTTGCAAGCATGGGCCGTTAGCAGCAGCAGCTGGGAGGTGAGCACACTGACCTAGTAAAGAGATTCCGGGAAATCTAGATGGGTCACCAGCACCATCTGCCTCTGAAGAGTTCATGGGAGTTAGCTTCCCTCGACCCCCACCTCCCTTATAAGGATCCAGGACAGTAATGTGAGGCCACTGAGTAGCTCAGATGCCTGACTTAAATGGGCGTTGAGGGAAAAGAGAAGGCCTCCTTTCCTGGCAAAACGGAAGGCAGCATGGGGATGTGGTCTACACGTTTCCTTCTCTTCCCAGTCTGGCCAATGGAGGCAGTGGATGGAGGAGGCTGCCAGTGCAGTGAAAACATTGGTAACATTGAGCAAACAAGTACATCGACTGAACCGATAAGTAAATATACTGAAGATAATGAGACCCCGATTTCTCGGTGTTGGAGAAGGGAATTACCAACGTGGAAACTGGGAAAGTTAGAAAGAACCCAACCTTGTGGTTGGGCTGGAATTGAAAGTATCAGTATGAACTCATTGTTTTTTTAAAAAATACATATACACAGATAGATAGATATAGAAACACATATAGATGTATGGTGTCCATGTATGGTGTGGCTAGAGAGAGAGAGATTGAGAAATGGAGAGACAGAAATGGATGGATGGATAAATAGGCAGGCAGACAGATAGGTAGATAGATAGACAGATAAAGGGGAGCAGGGAAAGCTCTTTCTTATAGTAGGATGTGAACTAGTAGATGTAGATGGAATAATGGAAATAAAAATGCTATTTGTTACCATCATTGTGGTGGCTGATTCAGGCAGAAATGGTTAATAGATGCGATGCATAACTTGGTGTGTAGAGGTTCTGTAGAGAAGAGGATATCGGCATAATCTCTGAATGTTCCCCTACAAAGTTGAAATGGTAACTTTAGGGTGGAGAAATCTGTCAAACACCAACTTGATCCGGTGATGAAGGTTAATATCACCCGTGATACGATGGGTTGACCTCATGTAACCCTGATTTCAGGCCTTGGGAAAAGTTTGCATCATTTCTGTGGGGTTCCTGCCAAGAAAACAGGGCCTGAATCTGGTCACAAGGAGATATCAGATGGACCCAAGATGAGGGGCATCTTACAGAAGGAAAGGCCTGTCCTCCTTAAGATTATTCAGGACTTGAGCGGGAGGGAAAACCTGAGGAAAGGCTCTAGAAAGGAGCTGCCCATCATCTCACCACCTTATTTTCCCCTAGATTCATGGGCTTGTGAGGAGGGCTTGATGGTAGCAATGATTAAATTTGAGACTCATATGGGGAGTTATTTTCAAATGTGTAGGTCAGAGCCCCACCCCTGAGAATCTGTTTCTGAAGGTCTGGGGTGGGACCTGGGGATCTACATATAAAGTCATCAATCCCAGGAAATTCTGATGTGAGTGACCCATGGATCACACTCAGAGGCATGTTGGTTTAGAAATTCAGAAAGCTGTAGCCATCTCCCCACTCCGTCCTGACCTTAACCCCTTTTCTCTCTCTTTACTTTCCCAGGGTGACGCTGTACGCTGAGTTCCTTCCCATGAAAGCCAGAGCTAAGTGTATTTTGCTGATTGAGGTAAGGAGGGTAGCTGGGTTTCTGGAGAATTCTCAGTTTTTGGCAGGAGGTTCTCAGGTGTCGTAAGCCACAGGGCAAGGCAAAGGGAGTTTAAGAAAAATATAACAGATTCACTATGCAGAGACTTAAACGGATCAGGTATATTGATTTTTGACATGGTTGTTTTGAAATACGGGTAAGTCCTTCAACTGGCAAGAAAAATTCAATCTACTATCCCTTTAAAAAATGGTGGCATGTCGTTCTTGAACTGGAAATGGCTTTTGTCTGAGAGTTAGTGCTGAGAGGTGCAGCAAAGTCTTCCTACTTCCCCAACCCCACCCATCTCATCACCTTCGACCCCTGTTTGTATCCAGATTCACCCGTGTCTTGTCTGAGATCCCTGTTCTTGGTCACCTCGGCGGGTTGCAGGCTGCCTTAAAACTTTCTTGGCCCAGCCAGTCCCTCTCAAGCCCCCCTTCTCCCAGGGTCCTGTGACCCATGTTCCAACTATTATCTGGAAGATCTCAGCGCAAATACGTAGCTGCCCAACGGCCCCTGCTCCATGCAGTGGCGGGATGGTTTCTTTGTCCCTGCTGGACACCAACGCCCACAGTGGGGACTGTGAGGCCACTCTGACCTCCCTAGTCACCATGACCACACGATGCTATTGATCACATTGACCCCGCCCAGCCTGACTTCACCATCCTGACGGCACCTAACCCTGATCAGGCGGGATGGTAGCCAGCGGGTCCTCGCTGGTATGGAGGAAACAGTCGTTTAAATATTGAAGTGCATCTGTGACAGCTGATCCTGAACACTGATGACCCCTCATTACCTGACACCCACCTAGAACTCTTCATGATCCAGCAACTAAAGAGTAAACTTCTGGCATACTCATGGTGGGGGATGGGGGAAGGGTATAGCCCGTGTCCGTTCTGATTGGTCAGTGCTCTCCCAGTACTTAGACATTTTGACTATCACCCTAGTTGTCAGCAACAGAAAGGGACTGTGGCTTCTTGAAGCAAAGCGGGGTTTAGGAAAGTCTTGAGGGCTCCCAGAACTGTTGGGGTAGCTGAAGGACCAGTTTTGGAATGGACAATAAGTAGTTGTAGACTCAGGGTCACAACAGAAAACAGCGTACTCAAATTAGGATAATTTGAAGAGGGTTCCCCAGAGGGACTATTTATAAAGTCCTTGCAGGGGTGTTACCATCCAGGCCTGAAGAGCCAAAGCAAGGGAGTAATTAGCAGGAGGGGCGGGGAATGAGTTGTAGGGTGAGGGCGGTTAGACAGGAGCTGTGACCTTCAGGTGAGGGATACAGCCAGCCCATGACCACCCTGCAGAGAGGGAGCCAGATGAATAAACGCCCCTCCCTCCCTAGGAGGGTCCCCATGGGCTGCACCCAATGGGAAGCTGAAGGACTGGAAGCCTGTGGATGCAGTCCATACAAAGAAGGATGGAGTGTGACTCGGAGAGGCAAACAGAAGATATTCAGCCCCAGAGGGGGCAGTTCTGATAAAGGATACTGGGGTACTGTTTGGTAGGGGAAATGGGTGTCAGTAGACAAAAACCAACATGTCCAGTACCACATTGGCCTCGCACAGTAGTTGATCATATCGATCTCCGTAACCAGAGCCACCCCCTTGCACAGTCCCATCGGCACCACACAAATATTATGCATTGTGGATGGCACTCTCGGGAGATGTACAAGATGGCGGCTCTGGCTCAACCATATGGACCCCAGGAAAAGTGATGACCATTCTGACCTCGTGGACCCCAAGGGCCCCTTGGGGATCACCTTGTGTACGATGACCCTGAAATTGCTCCTTGCCGGTGCTGGCTCCATCACTAACCCCCGTTCTCCTGTGCCAGGTGTTCTGGGCCATCGGGACAGTGTTCGAGGTTATCCTGGCTGTGTTCGTGATGCCCAGCCTGGGCTGGCGTTGGCTGCTCCTCCTCTCCGCCGTCCCGCTGCTCCTCTTTGCTGTCCTGTGTTTTGTAGGTATCTTTGAAGAGATCTCAACCTCTGCCACGTGACCTCATGCCGCTGTTTACTGTATTTTGGTGGAGAGGGGGTGGAGAAGGCCACCAAAGCCACCTTTGAAGATTACTTTTTTAAGTCAGAAAATGAGCCAAAGGAACAGGGCCTGGGGGTAGGGCCAGCATGGGGTCCTGGGTTTCCTCCAGACAGACACCACTGGAATGTTTTTTAGAGAGAGAACAGAATGTTTTTTAGGGGACGGGGTTCCTTGTCCCCTCCACTGTAAGATCTATACTTAAGGGGACTGTACCGGAATAGGTGGGACTCTTAAGTTGCAAGTGACAGCAACCCAATTCAAACTGGCTTCAGTAAAACAGGGAGATAGACACACGGCAGAGGATTAAATCTCTGGCTTCAGACATGGCTAGGTCTAGGGGCTCAAATGATCTCTCCATCTCAGCTCTGCATCAATTACACCCCCCAGGGAGATCATGCCACAGATGTATCATTTCATGTGTAGATCAGATGCAGGAAACACTTCACAGGCAGTGGGCCCCAAAATAAGCCTTTAGGCAGGTAAGTCTCCTCTATGGTAAATAATATAATAACTCCTGGTAATGACAATCCGTATTGTCTGAGTAGCAGGCTGTGTGCTAGACCCTTTACGTGCATTATCATATGTATTCCTCCCAATTACCACAGGCGGTAAGGCTATGATGAACTCCTATATCAGTTAGGGTGACGCCAGCTGCTGTAACAAATAAAGCTCCTATATTCAGTAACTTAACACAATAGTTTATTTCTCGCATAGCAATCTAGAAGGGGTGATCCTGTTTGGCAATGTGATTCCCAGTCTAGGTTCCTTCAAGCTTGGAGCTCGGTCATTCTGCAGGGCTGTGGCGTCATCTGCCTGCAGACTGGAGAAGGGTGGGTGGAGACACACACTCAACGTCCTAAACCCTTGGCCAGGAATATTCCATTCATAGGCCATTGGTGAAAGCATGTCACATGGCATGTCTCGCCTAGATGAAAGAGGGGCCACGTAGCCATATCCAAGGACAATTCTATACTATGGAAAGGGAAGCATGAGTTTGAATGGACATTAGCAATCTCTGCTACATTCTCATTTCACTGATGAGGAAACTGAGGCCCAGGAAGGTTGACTGACTTGTCAAAAGGCACACAGCAAATAAGCAACAGAACTAATCTGAACCAGATCTTCTTTCTCCAACTCTCACACTGTCTCATTTCACAGATTATATAATTAGTTGGGGTTGGGACTCCATTAGGCCTAAAGGTCTTTCTGATTTTTTTCTGTCTCTTAGACTGAGTTTACAAGATAATGCTAAACATAAATGAGGTATAATTTCCTGAGAGATGGGGATGATGATGATGAGGATGAGGATAATGCGGTCATTTTTCTTTTTTTCAAAATATATATATATATTTTTTGTAGCAGTCTTAATGTAATTCAACCTTCACCTGAACACTGACAGCAGCACCAAATAATAGGACCAGGAACGGCAACAATAATGACTATATTACCCCATTCTAAGCACTGTGCTAAGCTCTGTCTGCATCACCCTTAATCCTCTCAGCAACCCTAAGAGGTAGATCTATTATTATCCCCATTTTGTGGATGAGGAAATGGAGGCACAGAGAGGTCAAGTAATTGCTCAAGGTCACACCACCAATATACTCAATGGCAGAGCCAGGATTTGAGGCTAGTTCTCTGGCTCCAAAGCCCCAATCCTTACCTTCTCCACACACAGATGAGTATGTCTCTGGGACCCAGTGTTCTGTTCTGCCTTAACCAGCCATGCTTGGGTCCCCTGTCTCCCACAGTGGCTGCCAGAGAGTGCAAGGTATGATGTGCTGTCCGGGAACCAGGAAAAGGCCATCGCCACCTTGAAGAGGATAGCAACGGAAAATGGAGCCCCCATGCCGCTGGGGAAACTCATCATCTCCAGACAGGTCAGTGCCTGGCCCACTGACTGTGGTTTGCTGTCCCTGTGTGTGCAGGGCTGTGCTGCGCGTGTACCTGGGTGGGCATGCGTGTCTGTGTGCTCCTGCGTGTACGTGGAGTGGATGGGGGTGCAGTGGGCAGGACCGGCAAGGGCAATCGGGCAACTCTAGTCTCTGTATTTTCACTGCCAAGTCCTGAAAGGGCCACCTGGAGAACTTAGCTAGTGATTAGGAAAATGTAAAAGCAGCGTCCGCTCATGGGTCCTGTAACTACTCTTGCTTGGGTTTCACCTTTCAGCGCCCGTGAAGTCTGATTAGCAAATGTGATTGATGGGCAAAGGCTGGACGATAAAACCACGTTAGAAAGACTTAGATCCAGGCCGCCACACCACGCCTGGGTGGATGTCCATAATGGATGGTGCATCGCTCCAGGTGACAATACCGTCAGGGAATCCACCACAGTGAGGATTTAGGAGCACCTTCTGCATGCGCATGCGCACCGCTCCTGTGGGGGAGAAGGGAGCCAGTCCGAGCCCTCGTCCAGGCCGAAAACCCTTAGGCGAACAACAGATCCTACAAGGCGTTTATTTTTTAAAATAAAATTATATTTCTGATTGTTTCTATATTATGCAAAAAGAACTGAATGGAGTATCACCAAATTGAAAGGAGGGGTTTGGCATTTTCAAATAAGTAAGCATTTCTCAAACTGCTACTAAGGAAAATATGTTCATTAAATATATCTAAGACTATAATCAGTCATAGAATATATATTTTTTTAATTGGGTAAGGGGAACAGGACTTTATTGGGGAACAGTGTGTACTTCCAGGACTTTTTTTTTCCCCCCCAAATCAAGTTGTTGTCCTTTCAATCTTAGTTGTGGAGGGCGCAGCTCAGCTCCAGGTCCAGTTGCCTTTGCTAGTTGCTAGTTGCAGGGGGCGTTGCAACCCACCATCCCATGATGGACTCGAGGAATTGAACTGGCAACCTTGTGGTTGAGAGCCCACTGTCCCATGTGGGAATCGAACCGGCAGCCTTTGGAGTTAGGAGCACAGAACTCCAATAGCCTGAACCACCGGGCCGACCCTAGAATATATTTTTAAAAGAACATTGTAAGGGAAAGATTTGGATAAATTAGCAAATTATATGAAATTGGCAAATGGGTCATTTAGCTAATCAGTCTTTTGGCATATTGGCTTTTGGTGAATTGACTGTCAGCATATTAATTTTTGTCACCCTGACCTAGAGCTAGGGATGAGGCATGAAACAGTTGGACACTCTTTGAACTACTTTTCTGCTCTCTGCATCCATGGGACCACCTCAGAGCCCTCAGCAGTGGGCCAATCCCGGAGGGGTCTGCTTCCCAGCTTTAGGATTCCTGGTTGAGGTGGTAGGGGGCGGAATGTCTCTATCCTTGGGAATCAAGCCTCTGGACATTGCCTGGTCCTGGCTGAAGGGGCCAAATCGGCTGCACTGGGCTGGGGGACTGAATGCTGTGGATTTGGGTCCTGGGTTCTTGGAGCTTGAGTGTCCAGCCTACCAGAAACCTCCATCTCAGCCATGGGGGTCCACGGGTCTCCAGCCAGCAGCCAGTGGCCACATATCTGGAAGCGAGGAGAGTAAGCCACATGTTTTATCTTGAAACAGGAAGACCGAGGCAAAATGAGGGACCTTTTCACGCCCCACTTTAAATGGACAACCTTGTTGCTGTGGTTTATATGGTAAGAGCCATTTCTTGACACTTTGATCCCCTTTATCTGTGCTATTTTGGGTTTCATTTTAACACAAAACACAGGCAACTTTTTTATTTCGGGCAGCATTTGCAAAATTTAGTAGTTTGAACATCACTTTTCCTGACTTCTGTCTTATCCAGATATCACCTGTACTAGTTAGTTATTTCCCTAGTCTTTTTCTTTAATTTGACTTACTTTGTGCTCAAATAAATGCATTTTTAAAGGAAACTAGATGTCTGCTTTAAAGAAAAAAAGCTTCAATCTCAGGCCATAGATAGTAGGTGCTCTTAAAGAAATACAGTAAAAAGTAGTTAGGTTGATGGTTTGCCAAGGCACTGAGTGACTGCGTTTAAGAGACAGACAGACAGAGAGGGGAGGTGCTAACGACTCATTAACATAAGTAACTCATCACTTAAGTAAGCCTTAGGACTCAATCAAAAGAATTGAAAGAAACTTAAAAGGTAATTTTTTCACAGTGAAATTTCATATTTATGCTGTATCAGTTTCCTACACTGCCCATATTGCCTTGGGTATCACCAGTGCACAGGGCCCATATTTTGGGAACCACTGATTGGGTCAACATGGGCATTCTTAGAACTTTTGATGTAAATGATGTTGGATCTGCCGGCGGTTTCTGGGTGTGGGCTGGGATGGTGTCTCGTGAGACCAAAGAATGGAAATACAGACCCAGGAGAGGCAAAGAGTTTTAAAAAGAGGATAGTTTATTGAAAGCTAAGGGTCAGAGTTCCCGAGTGGGAGGGGGGTCCCAAATGGGGGTGCCCAGTGACTGAGGCAAAAGTTCTTACTTTTATACCTTCCCTTGCCTGCTTGGGGATGGGGGCTGGGGCTTCTACTGGAATTCATCTATCAGGTTTGTCCTGTTTGCCCATCCTGACTGGATTAATGAAATAACCCATTCCTATCTATCGGATCTGTTCCTTTGTCTGCCGAAAGGGATTTGAGATAATTTATTAACCTTAAGGCGCATTCTCATATCTTTGTCCTGGAGTGAAGGAGACATTCCAGAACCTGGATTGGCAGGATATGCCCCCCCCCACCCCCCCTAGCAACATACTAACTAACCTGTCTCACTTTCAGTCCTGATCTTGTTCTCCTTTCTAAATAACAGCCATTGGCGGGGGTGGAAAGGGGGCATTTGCAGAGAGTAATAGCCTTGAGCTCCACAACTAGTCAAATTACCGCTATTCTTTCAATTCTCTTGCTACCAAATCGTGTACACAGCATTAACAGTGCAGAAAATTGGCCGGGGGAAGACTTTGTGTTCTGTTCTAACCAGTTCTCAACTTTCCTATTCACCTTTAGCAGAGGTGCTAATTATAATTAGCAGGGGAGTGTTGTGAAAGTGGTCAATTGTAGGGGAGAGGAGGGAAAAACTTTGATAATATACAGAGCTGGGCTCCGTTTGCAGAACTCCAGAACTCCATACAGAACTCTGCCCCGCAGTCCTAAGAGCTGAATCAACTGCTCAAACATTTATGAAATACCTGTTGTGTCCCCCGTACAAGTGTGGAGTCTGCAGGATTTTTAGCAGGGGGTGTGTTGGGGGCAACAGCGTTAAGGGTATCTGTCTTTTGAGTGTGTGTGATTCTGTTAGGCTGACACCACTCCAATACTGGAGCAACAAAGTGGAGACAAATTTTAGTGCACTACAGAAATCCCTAAATTTGCAAGTACATATTGTAACCCAAGGAAAGTAATTATTGGTGTCTGATTGTGACTGAGTTCCCACATACTGTACTATACAGGAGGAAATGTTCTGGTCCTACCGACTTGAGTATTCGGTACCTGGGACGGTTGGGAATTATTTAACTGCGTCATTCCAACCTGAAACTCTAGAGAAGTCTGCAGACTCTGCACTTGGACTGGACACACAGCAGGGGTTTAATAAATGCTTTGTGCATTTTCTTTTTAGCTCTTAGGAATGCAGGGCCAGAGCTGGAGCCCAGTTCCGTATGTTATTAAACCATTCCCCGCCTCTTCCCTATCCCCATTGGCCAACTCAACCCAGAAGCCCTGACAGATGTCAATACTGTTTTCTTCCAAATTTTGGTCCCCAATTCTCCCCGCCCCTTGCCAAATGAGTAAACAGCTTTGGGGGTGGCATGTGTGTAACGTAATACAGTTCTTGACCTTTCAGAGGACACAAGATCACTTCCCTCTGTCCTATTAGTATGCTTTGTGCCTGCCAGCCCCAGGAAAACCTAGTGTGGTCAGTGCCAAAGAGAGTCACTGCTGTTGTGGATGCACGTCCTTCCCTAGGGGACAAGGAAAGGAGACTTGCATTTCTCTGATCATTTCTTTACCTTTCTTGCTTCCTTCCTGGCAGGTTTTCCAATGCATTTTCTTACTATGGATTAGTTCTGCTCACCACAGAGCTCTTCCAGGCAGGAGACGTCTGCAGTAGTGAGTATGGAAGCTCTCTTTACCTGTGCACCACCCCTCCTCCCAACACACACAGTGACACACATGCACCCACCTCAGGTTCTGCCCTTACAGGGCCTGGCCTTGCACAAGTCCCAGTGACTTTTACCCCAGCTGTCTTGGCCCAACAAACTCCAGGGAGAAAGTTTCTGCAAAATCTGAGCGTGGGAGATTTGGACTGCAGTTCCGAGACTCTCTCTAGGAACCTGGACAATCTTGTCATGATAGGAGTGAGATGACAGTGGAAGTTCCATGAAGTACAGCACTGAGTTGGACGCTGTGTAGCAATTCTCAGGTGCCCATTAAAGCTGAGAGCCAGTTTGGCTCTCAACTCTGGCCACACCACAGAATCACCTAGGGGAGCTTTTAAACAATCTCAGTTAAACAATGCCCAGACCAATTGAATCAGCATCTCTGTGGGGTGGAGCCCCAACATTAGTGGATTTTAAAAGCTCCCAGGTGGTTCTATTGTGCAGCTGGAGGTGGGAACCACTGGACAAAAGGGACGAATAAAAAGCAACGTCTGTTATGCAGATGTGTGGGCTTTCAAACCATTCTGTCTTTAAGAGGATGCTAGATTCCTAGCACTGAACCCAGGATGGGAGAGAAAGGAATCAAGTCCTTGCTTGTCTGCAGAATTTGCCCAATTATCTTTTTCATATTAAGCCTCTTTAATCTTCGCTAATAGTTTTATTTATTGGCATAAGGATTTCATGAGATGGTGGAGTCACATCTCACTAAAGCCTGTGAGAGTCTAAATTAATTGCCCTGAGGAGGTGGCTCACTTGTAGATCTGGGGTCTGGTATTGATTGAACAAGATTCGCATGCTCTAACAGTGGACCTGCTCAAGCAAAACAAGAGGCTCCAGTGGCATGTTATAAAGCAGGGATTGGCAATTTTTTCTATAAAGCGCCAGATAGTAAACATTTAGGGTTGGGCTGTACAACTCTTGCCATTGTAGCGGAGAAGCAGATATGGGCAATGTGTAAATGGACAAGCTTTGCTTGTATTTCAGGAAAACATTTGTGAACCCA
Organism: Rhinolophus sinicus; assembly: GCF_036562045.2. Taxonomy (NCBI): domain Eukaryota; kingdom Metazoa; phylum Chordata; class Mammalia; order Chiroptera; family Rhinolophidae; genus Rhinolophus; species Rhinolophus sinicus. The sequence goes on along the minus strand of NC_133765.1, from coordinate 25,258,070 downwards.
AATCTGAATTTCATACCATTTTCACGTCATGAAATGTTATTCATCTTTTGATTTTTAAAATGTAAAAAGTATTCTTAACCCATGGGCCAGGCGAAAACAGGCAGACCAGATTTGCCCTCCAGGCGATAGTTTGCCAACCCCATTAAAAAGCTCTCTCCTTATACCTGGGTGGGAAAGTGACACTGAAACAAGCTCACAGCCAGAAATCAGGGAGCCTTAGTCCTAGCACCATGTAGCTGTGTGACTTTGGGCAAATCATTCATTCAGTATTTTCTTAGTGCCTACCTACCAGCTGTTAGGATATATATTGATGAATACAAAAGATAAATATCCCTGCCCTGTGAGCTTATATTTTGGTGGGGAGAGAGAAAAATAGAGACTACGTAATAAGTAAGGAAATTATATAGTGTGTTGGAAGATGATAATTGTGTTAAAGGAAAAACTTTAAAGTAAAGGTAAAAAAAAAAAAGGTGTGAAAGCCTGTCACATGATCATAAAATGAACATAGGTCATTTAACTTATCAATGAATGAATGAATCCGTTGTTAAGAACTGTGAAAAGTCTGAAATTTTACCTAGTTGCAAGCTGACTAGTTAGCCTTTTACAGTTTGCACAGATGCCAGCAGAGGACATGACACCCCTGGGGCAGAGACGAAGGACTTTATACTCACAGTGAGAGCAGTAGTGAGAGTGTCAGCATTTTCTTACACCCATTCCTTAAGTCCCACTTCCCACAGGGCAACATGAAGAAGGGCAGGTGATACGTGCAAAAGCAGTGGGTTGTGTTACAAGAAAGGACCCCTGAGGTCAGGGCACCCAGATCTTTTATCCTGGATGGTAAGCCTGCCTGCCCTTTGCCCTGCAGGGAGACACTCTATCTTTGAAGGCCATAAACAAACCTGCCCTTTGCTTCAAAGGGAGATACTCTCTATTTTTCAAGAGTGTTTGCGAAACAAACGTCCTTGAAAAGATCGTCCCAAGGAAAGGCCGTGGCCTCTGCTTCTATAACATGCAGAAACATGAGTGACCCATGGAGAATTGTCTGCTAACATCAGTAAGAGGTTACAGCTGCTTCAAAGGTGAATGCAAAGCACACGTGTAGACAGGCAATCAGAAATGCTGAAATGGATTCACAGTTAGAGGCAAAACTTGTCAGTGTGTGTAAGTAATAATCCATTATGTCGCCACCAGACGCTGTTTGCCTTTTGATGGACAAGAATGATTTGTTATTTGATCAGTATTCCATCATGTAGGAAGTTATAAAATAGCTTGAAGATAATGAAAGGAGAGATAATCGATAGGGGTGCCTTAGACAGGACATTTTTGCCCATTGCAAAGTCTTTCATGCTATTTCCTAACAAATGATGTGGAGGAAAAACATAATAGAACAGGGTCAGAGAGGTCAGAATGGGGCTGATCAAGGGGGTAGTGGGTGGGTTGAAGTTTTAAATGAAGTGGTGCAGGGTGGTCTCAGTGAGAAGGTGAGATGTAAGAGAAGGCTTGAAGGAGGTGAGAAAATTAGTAGTGGGTCTATATAAAGTGCAATTCAGGATGAGAGAGCAGCCAGTGCGAAGGTCCTGAGGCAGGGTGTACCTTACTTGTTGAAGGAACAGCAAGAGGACCGGTGTGCCTAGAGTAGAATGAGCAAAGCAAGGGAGAGAAGATGGGATCAAGGAAATAATGGAGGCAGATAATATAGGTGGGGACCTTTGGAGTCACCCTAGAATCTATCAGCCACAAAAGCACCTCGTACGTGCCAATTATAGGCTAAGCACATTCATATACACAGCCTGCTTGCATCGTCTCAACCACTTTGCCCAGTTGTTTTTGGAGGAAACTGAGGCTCAGAGAGACGAAGCTGTAGCACTACTGGTTGGAACTCAAACCTGAGTCTGTCTGCCTCCTGAGCCTGGGCTCTTTTCACAGCACCCCAACCAAATCATACCCAGAGAAAGAGGTATGGGGAGCGGGAGGGGGGATTCAAGGCTCTGTGCACGGCTCTTCCTCCTTCCCAGTCTCCAGCCGGAAGAAGGCGGTAGAGGCAAAATGCAGCCTGGCCTGTGAGTACCTGAGTGAGGAAGACTACATGGACCTGCTGTGGACCACCCTCTCTGAATTCCCAGGTGAGGGACCTAGAGGAGGTGGGACTGGGACAAAGAGGGCTGAGAATGTGGCAGCTGTTCAGTGGCACATTCCTGGTGTCACCTGGAAGCAAATCCCATTTCCAGGGGAGCTGGCGATTTAGTTTTTCAACCCTTAGCTATAAATTGTCAAGATCGATGAAGGGGCTGAGATTTTACTCTACTTTTAGGCTAAGAAGTGAAGCTGCCCAGTTTCACGCACGCTGGCGGAAGACGTGAGATTCCTGGATCAGAGACCAAAGACTATTACTCGTAGCACAGCAGATAGCATGAACAGCATGGTAGTGTCAGCTCCTGTTGCCCCAAATCCCACAGAGATGATGAGGAAGGGCCCAAGTAAGTGGGTGCTACACATGCAGTGGATTTGCAACACAGCTGAGGAATCTCACGCTTTGGGAACCCAACTCGTTTATAATAGGCTTCCAGAAATAGCCTTTGTCCCAGAGAGAGACATCATCTTTATTAGATCAGACAATAAATAGACCTGCCCTTTGCTTTAGAAAGGGACTGTATCTCTACCTTCCAAGGCTGTTTCTATACAAACAACCCTGACATGATAACCTGGAACAAAATGGCAGCTAGGACCTCTGCTCAGAAGATGTGGAGAAATAGGAGAACCACGGAGAACTGTCCCCCAACACTAGTCACACTGGAAAGGATCGATGGTGTGTCAAACATCCAAAGCTGCCCATAAAGAAAAGGCAATCTATTTCCTTTAGAAGGAATAATGATTATGATAATAATATCTATTTAGTAATAAATAAGCTTTTTGGTAAATTTAAAAAATATTCAGTATTCATTAAGTGCTTACTGTATAAAAGGCGCTGTGCTAAATGTTTTACACATACGTTCTCACTTAATCTTGTGACATTGTGTAATTATTCCCATTTTATAACTGGAGAAACTGAGACTTGGAGGGGTATAGCAGGAATTGTTCCTGCTATTTGCTGCTGCCAGTATCTGCATTTCTGTGCCTGAGGGCTATTCGGGAGGAATGGAAAGCCTCCATATCTAAAAGCAAGCTAGGTGGCCAGAAATGCCAGGGAGTTAACACACGGGAATAGCCTTCAACCAATAACTGCGGGAGTTGGTGTATGAATAGCCTAAATTCCTCACCCATTGGGGCAGGAGAATTCTAAAGTACATGTTCCACACTGGCTCCCTGAGTCCTCTAGTGGAATTCAACAGCAATTGCCCACAGTGGTAAGTTGCTTGATACGCACTTTTATTAGTTGCTTCCCTTCCCTGTCTCACTTTTTCACTCTCCTATTGGTGTTTCCTTGGATGACCTCCCACATAAACACTTTATACTTGCACTCAGAGTCTGCTTCTTGGAAAACCCAACTCAGACACTGAGTCTTACCGCTGCCAGAGTTCAGACCTGTGGTCCCACCCCAGATCCCAGAGTCCTCGCTCCTCTACTTGATTGTCTATCTATCTGTTAAAACCCTTTGCCCATATGGCTTAGTAAGTAAGAGACTCTGGAGTTCAACTCACCATTGCCAGTTGCCATTTCCGTGATTTCAAGCACTTACCACTTCCATGATTTAAGCTTTCTAAAACTCAGATTCTTCTTCTGTATTATGTTTATTGTTTTGTTCTTTGTTGGTGTTCACTGACACATCACATGCTCCTAGAACAGTTCCTGACACATAGTAGGCCCTTAATGTATTGATTGAATAAATGAGGGAAATGGGGCTATTTAATAGCATTTCTTTTGGAGGGTTGTGTTGATGGTTAAACAAGATAATACCATGTTTCTCCAAAATAAGACCAGATCTTATGTTAATTTTTGCTCCGAAAGACGCATTAGGGCTTATGTTCAGGGGATGTCATCCTGAAAAAATCATGCTAGGGTGTATTTTCCAGTTAGGTCTTATTTTCAGGGAAACACGGTAGATTATATAATTATTAATAATAATAAGCACTATATGCTATACTGCCTCTACAGAGATAAGGAGTGTTATTTTTATTTAATCCCATTTTACAGATGAAGAAATTCAGGCTCAGAGAAGGCAAGGGACTAACCCAAAACCACATGCAAGTTAGAGGGAAAATGAGGCCTTAGAACCCATGTGTTTCTGACTCCCATCCCAGGAGTCCGCTGCCTGGATTTAGCAAGTGCCACTATTTAGGCTCCCCTTGATGTCTGTATTAGTTATCCATTGCTGCGTAACAAATTATCCCAGTTTTAGTGGCTTAAAACAACACATATCTATTACTCTGTTTCTGTGGGTCAGGAACCTGGGAGTGGCTTATGAGGGTCCTTTGCCCCAGCGTATCTCACAAAGCTGCAGTGGAAGGGTTCGCCCAGGGTCTACGGTCTCATCTGAAAGCTCAACTGGGCAGGATCTGCTTCCACACTCGCTCACATGGTTGGTGGCAGAATTTGATTCCTCCAGGGTTATTGGACCAGGGGGCCTCCAGTTCCTCACTGGCTGTTGGCCAAAGGCCACCTTCAGTTCCTTGCCAGGTGACCAACAAGGCAAGTGCATGAGAAGAGCCAGGGAGAGAGAGAATGCAAAAAAAAAAAGACAAAAGTCACAGCCTTTTCTAACCTCATCTCAGAAGCAACATCCCATCACTTTTGCCGTATTCTGGCCATTAGAAGCGAGTCACTAGGTCCAGCCTACTCTCAAGGTGAGGGGTGTGAATCCCAGGAGGTGAGGGTCGTTCAGCGCTACCTCAGAAGCTGCCTGCCATGATGTCCCTGCTCCCTGCCAGGTGTCCTTGTGACTCTATGGATCATTGACCGCCTGGGCCGCAAGAAGACCATGGCTCTGTGCTTCACCATCTTCTCCTTCTGCAGCCTCCTGCTGTTTATCTGTGTCGGAAGGTGGGTCCTGAAACCAGCTCTCTCTGGCCAGCAGGCTGATTTCTCAGGTTGTGGTCAGTGGCTCTTTGAGCCTGCAGGCTGTGGATTGCACCCCCTGTGGGTCATCTGAGGGATCCCCCCAACCTTCATAGCCTGAGGCTCTGGGCTGCCTTAAAACTGACCAAAAGATCAAAGGCTCAAAGTTGGGGCCTCTGATGGGGGTGGGAGCAGGAGGGCACGTAGGTCCAGGTTTTGCTCTAACATGATCACATTTAGACTTTTGACCTTGTCTCCCAATGAGATCATGCATATCGGTGTTTAATGTATGTGTGGGTTAAAAAGTGTTCATTTGTTCCCGTGGAAATATTTCAGCTAGGTCCTGTTTTGTAATCCCCTTTGGGCATGTCTCCTTTTTTTTTCTATCAAAATATGGAAGTGGCCTGGGCCTCTCTTGATCTCTGAGAGGCCCTGATGAGGAATCTGGGGAAGGTCTAGAGACCTAGCTTAGACCCTAAAATGTTGATGTTCTGGGACCTTCCTGGGAACCATGGGACAGAGGGTTGGGGATCAGGATTATCCTAAAAGTCCTGATCAGAAGTTGATTTTCTCTAGCTCAGCTGGTTCCTGGCTCATTACCTGTCCCCACTGGGTCCTGTCTGGACTTTAGATACTTTACGTCACTTGCCCCCAACCTGGACACCACAGATGTTTCCATCTGTGGCCTGGTGCTTTGGAGAATGATAAACGTTAAAAAGCCAGTCTTTAGAGATGTGAGTGCCCACGTACCTGCATGAATGTGTGTTGGGTGGGGGTGGGCTTTGCCAATATCCGGGGTTCAATTCTGCCAGGGCAGATAGGACTCTGCTGAAACAAGCTGACAGAAAACAGTCCTTACTCATCTGCTTTTTTTCTCTCCTTAGAAATATGCTCACTCTGTTACTCTTCATTGCAAGAGCGTTTATTTCTGGAGGCTTCCAAGCGGCCTATGTTTACACACCTGAGGTAGGAGGGGTGTCTGGGAGCAGGTGGGGCAGAGATGCAGGGAGCTCTGCCTCTAGACACACCCAGCCTAGGCTCCTTGGTATGAAATTTGTCCTTGTGTCTGAGTGACAACTATGAAACCCTAAGTTATTTCAGGCTATCAGCAATTTTTGTCTGCTTATAAAAGCATATGTTCAATGTAAAACTTCCAAATGTTACCGAGCTGTGTAAACCAAAAATAAAAGGGACCCCATTCCCCCTTCCTAGAGGAAACCTTCTTGAATAATGTTCTTCCAGATTTTTTTCGAAGCACTTACTGATATATGTTAGTGACTGTATCAAATTGAGTAACTGAGCAATTGAGAAGAGTTTAATAAAGGGACAAATTACAGTGATGTGGGGCAGTGCCCAGAGCTTGCAATGGGGTGGGGGTGGCTGGGGACAGTGCTACCATCCAAGACTGGTGGGGTGAGGACAGGGGCCTGTTACAGGGTCCCAGAAGAAAGTTGTGTAGAAAGAAGCTTTGACCGTTAGTTGAAGGATACAGGTGGCCTGAGGCAACCTAGAAGGGAAGGAGCAGGAAAGGAAATACCCCAGCCTCTCTCACCCACCTCCTGCCCATGTCTCAGTGGGGCTTACCATTGGCAGACGCCAGAGGGCCAAGGAGCCCTCTGTGGTCCACATAGGCCAGCTCCCAGGGCAGAGAATGAGGTGGGGAAGCGTAGAGAGTTCTGGAGAGGAATATGGAAGACAATGAGCCCAGAACATATGGATCTACTTTGTTCTTTTTAATAGCTGCTACATTATACTGTGCTATACTGTACAATACTGCATACCGTGTTTCCCCGAAAATAAGACCTAGCAGACCATCAGCTCTAATGCGTGTTTTGGAGCAAAAATTAATATAATTTTTATATAATATAATATAATATATTATAGTAAAATAAGACTAGGTCTAATATAATATAATATAATATAATATAATATAATATAATATAATATAATATAATCAATATAATATAATTAATATAATATAATGTAATACCAGGTCTTATATTTTTGCTCCAAAAGATGCATTAGAGCTGATGGTCTGGCTAGGTCGTCTTTTTGGGGAAACACGGTAGTACATATATACAATATCTATCATATACTCTACTACAGTATATTATATACCGTGTTTCCCCCAAAATAAGACCGGGTCTCATACCATATTTTCCCAAAAATAAGACCAGGTCTTATATTAATTTTTGCTCCAAAAGACGCGTTAGAGCTGGTGGTCTGGCTAGGTCTTATTTTCGGGGGAACACTGTATATATAATATACTGTACTTCACTATAGTATATAGTATATATACACTCTATATACTGTATACTATACTATACTCTATTACATACTGTGCTTTATTATACTATATAATTATATGTGTTTATTACTGATATATTAACATACATAACTATATATAAATACATTGTGTTATATTTACTTTTATAAAATAGAACATATAGTTGTATTCTATTATATGTATATAATACACACGCACAATATAATGTCCATTAGTCTCTTCTGAATTGTAAACTGTGGAATATCAACTGTGGAATTCAGTTACACCAGTTAAAAAGAATGAGGTAGCTGTCTGTACACTGATGTGGGTAGGGCTTTAAGGTATATTGCTGAATGGAAAAAGCAAGTTTCAGACTGGTATGCTCAGTATGATACCATCTATATTTTAAAAACAATGCTACATATTTTCTATACCCATATTTTTTAATGCATAGGGGAGGATAGGTTCCAAATTTCGTAATAGTGGAGTCCTATGGGGAGAATTTTCCTGAGACGGGGGGGGGGGGGGGATTAACAGGGAATTTAGGTTTTTTTACAAGAATGTATTTCTATATTTATATGTTGCTTGTATCACTGAGTAAATTAAAATGTCATATAATGCATATGATATGCACTCAAAAACTATTCATTGAATGAATAAATAAACAAATATGTATACAATCACAGAAAAACTAGAAGAATATGCATGAAAATGTGACAATGCTTATCTCGGAGGGGTGGGATCAAGCATGAGCTTTGTTTTTCCTCTTTAGGGTTTTCATTCTTTTTAAGCTTCCTGTGCTTGTCAGAGGCCTGCTAGCTGCTGTTACACATAATTCCCAGAACAGAACGTGTTGATACCACAGAAGTTTCTCACTTAGGAAACAGTCTAATACGGGCGTTCCAGGTTGGCCGACAGTGTTCTTCCCCACAGTGATTTAGGGACCCAAGTTCCTTGCATCTTGTGATTCCCTCACCCGGTGATAGTTAACCAAGGGCGATTTTGCCTCCCAGGGGACATTTGGCAATGTCTCAAGATATTTGGGGTTGTCAAAACCGGGATGGCAGGTACAGCGTGCAACCATATCTAGTGCCAAAGTTGCAAAACCCTGCCCTAGGGCCTCGGAATCCTCCTTCCAGCCAGCAGATAGGGGAAGGGAGTGGAGAAGGCATGCCCACTTCTTAATTACCGTGGCCTGGGAGATGCTCAGTGCCTTCTCACTTTGCCTAGGGGACAACTAGGCACGTGGCCACTGCTGGGTAGAAACTGAGACACTGTGTAAACATTTCAATCTCTCTTTATGAAATGCCTTGAACATCCGTGACCCATGCTTCAAGGTGAACTAGTGAAAAGTGGCAGGTAGGACAGTACCTGGATCCTGCATAGACTTCCAGGTGGAGTTCTTTGGTGACCACCAGGACAGGAGGACCTCATTACAAGTTTCCCACCCACAGCTCGGCCTCTTGCCCTCTTTCTCAGTTGAACTTGAACTTCCTATCTCTTTTGGTGGGAGACTCTCCACCCCATCTCCCGTCCCTTAATAGAATCACCAACACGTGAGGGGATCACCCGAACTTCAGGCTTGCCCCTGGGGGTCAGTCCCATCATTGCTGAGCTGGAGAAGAGGGCAGGACTGCGTTTTCTCAAGGCTACATCTGGTGGCTGTGTTTCAGGTCTACCCTACGGCGACACGAGCGCTGGGCCTGGGCACCTGCAGCGGCATGGCAAGAGTGGGTGCTCTCATCACTCCGTTCATTGCTCAGGTAGGTGCCATCCCAAATACGGAGGAGGTGGGCCTGACCAAAGGCATTGCGTGGTAGGCAGTCACTACATGCCAAGCCTTCTGCAGAGCCCTCTGTATGCATTAGCTTATTTTAGCCTAATAACCTACCTTAGGAGAAAAGAGACACTGCTTGCAGATGAGAAATCTGAGGCTTAAAAGGGGAAAGGGACTTGCCAAGGTCAGAGTAGAAAAGATGGGAGTCAAACCTGAGCCTTTCCCATGCATTAGACTCCTGGAGGTGTTGTATGATTTGGCCGGAAACAATTTGGATGAAAACAAGGAGGCCAACTTGATTTCATGGGAAACAGATGTCCCGATCCCTGGTTTCTGAGTTGGATAGTTAGGTGTACTTGCAGAATTTTGCAACTCTTTGTGTGTCTTGAAGCATTTCTACTCCCATTTTTAGGAGTCCTGTTTTGCAACCTTTTTGCTTTTTATTTTTTTCTGTTTTGAATCACTTTTTGAAATTGAGATGAAAGCCACGTAACATAAAATTAACCACTTTAAAGTGAACGATTCAGTGGCATTAGTACATTCACACTGTTAGGCGACCACCAACCACCTCTGCCTAGTTCCAAAACATTTTCATCACCCCAAAATAATACTTTGTACCCATTAAGCGGTCATTCCCCATTTCCTTCTCCTCGCAGCCCCTGGCAACCGCCAATCTGCCTTCTTTCAGTGTGGATTTAGCGATTCTGAATATTTCACGTACATAGAATGGCAACACGTGGTTTAGCCACGTACTTCTGTTCTGCACGCTTGTTTGTGACCATTGTATGTCACTGCTGACTAGTATAGTGGAGACTTGCCATGTGCCTGCATGGTGTCAAGGGCTCCTGAGGGATTCTCTCATTGAGGACCTGGACACTTACTTTCTGCCCGTTTGGCAGATGAGGAAATGACGTTCAGCTCTGCTGTGTGATTTGCCTGGTGCCATCAAGCTAGGAAGTCAGCAGAGGTACTGCCCCAGGAGTGAGTGTTGTTATAAGGAATACAGATTCCTGGGCCAAGGGGGTCTGGGTTCAAGTCCCATTCTTAGTATCATCATGAATGTGGGTATACTTTTAACCCTCTTCGAGCTTCAGTTTTTCCCTCTGTAAAATGGGGATGAAGTACCTACCTCATAAAGCTGTCGTGAGGACTAAATGGGACAATCACACAGAGTGCTTCCAAGAGGGACTGGTATTATCCATATTACCTGGTAGGTCATCCATTCAGAAGGGATGCTCTGACTGGCATGTATCTTCCTCCCCCAGGTGATGTTGGAATCCTCCGTGTACCTGACGCTGGCGGTGTATAGTGGCTGTTGCCTCCTGGCTGCCGTGGCCTCCTGCTTTTTGCCCATCGAGACTAAAGGCCGTGGACTGCAAGAGTCCAGCCATCGGGAGTGGGGCCAGGAGATGGTCGGCCGAGGGACGCACATTACAGGCGTGACCAGGTCGAACTCTGGCTCTCAGGAGTAGTGACCGATGGGGGGATGAGCTGGTCTTTGAGGCTATGGAGCATGGGGAGCTGGTGGAGCCCAGCTGGGGCACTGACCGTCACTGCCGCCACCAAGAACTCCTCTAAGAGTCCAGCCTGGAGCCTGGTTGCTCAAATTCATTGAGACCCACCTGGGGATGGAGAGATGTTTGCTGTGGGGGTTCTCTGTATGTGGAAGGGGAGGTTTGTTAATAACTTGTGGATCTGCATGGGAAAACTGCCACAGTAGGAGTGCCTGGTGATGCCAGTAGCCAACCAGACGCCATCCAGAATCAGCTGGTCACACCCTTGGTGAACAAAAACCAAAAGATCTCTGTAGATACAGTCCAGGCCCAAACCCTAGTGAAACCTGCCACCCAGTGTGTCGACACCTGCCACCCACCGGTAGGTTTCTCCTCTACCTTCAGCCCCCCTTTCTTCTTTGAAATCAGAGGTGACCTGGGTGTGACCTGAGCAGCTTTTTCTTGGATCCAAGAAACGTTCCCTCCGATGAGGCCCCTCGGTTTGCCTCCCCAGGCAGGGCCTGACTAGTGGAGGCTCTGGCAGATGGACATACATTTGAACTTGAGCCATGTACCCCACCTGGCTCCCTTTGGAGTTGCTGTCCCTGGTTCTTAGGGGATCCAAATGTGTCCATGGGGACAGCTGGGCTTGCACCAGATGACAACCTCAGAAAGCTGTTACCCCTGGGCATTGGAGACTGAGGCCAAAGAGGGTGAGAATCAATCCCAAAGCCAAAACAGGGGCCTCCTCTTTGGCAGCAGTGAAGGCCATGTTGGGGCTTCTTTTCTGGTCCCCTCCTCAGTCAGGCGGATTGATGACTCTTGGGAAAACAAAACAGTTAACTCAGGTCTCAGTGCTTTTGATTTTGAGCACGGGTGGGTAGCTAAATGGACAGAAAACAAAAGGATGCTACACCAACCATCCGTCCCCATTGGGGTCAGGGGACCAGGAACCCTTCCCCCTTGGTTCCTCTGCCACCCTTGCTGTCAAGGGCTGGCTTGGTCTTTACATGGCTTGGGGTTCCGGCAGTGGAAACCATGGTGGGGAGGCCGTGGGGTGGGGAGGAGCAGGACGACCCAGGTGTGTGAAATGTGTACATTTTCAAAGGAAGAGACGGGAGGTCAGTAGGGTTTGGGGTTGGCCTTGGAAGGAAGGCCTGGCACCGTGTCTCTGCAGACAGCACCCGCCTCCAGGATTTGGTTTACACGAGCCTTTTCCCCATCATGAAGGCAGGGAACCTAGAGATGCAGGGAAGAAGCGGCTGGATCCCATCAAAGGCCAGAGAAAACTGACCCTCTGCCTGGACATACCTGCTTGCAGTCAACATTGCAAGGACGCCAAATGTGTACGTTCATCTCTTATTAAAACATGTTGGTGATGGACATTGCAAAGGGCGAAGTTTGTTTGTCGTACTGTCCTAGTGACAGTGTAGCCTCATGGTCTTGCCAACTTGATCCATCCAGGGTCATCTCAATGCTTTCATAGGACAATCTTTCCCATAAAAGGGGAAAGCTGCACAGTGGGCTGCCACCGTTACGACTTTGAGTCTGTTGGAGACAGCACTGTCTTTTAACAGTGTTGAGGTCACAGCATTCGGCTTCTCCAGGCTCAAATCCTAGGGTGACTGCAAACGATCCCGTGTCCCTGAAATAGGGGCTGCAGCCGCCTTGGCCCAGGCAGTCAGAGAGGAGGTGTCTTGGCAAATCTACCTCTCCCTGACACTGTGAGTGTATCCTGGAATGCTGAGTGGCCATAGCTCAATTATTTCTGGTCTGCTGAACTCTCCTGGGTAACACAGAACCTTCGCTTGTCTTTTTTGCCTTCCAACTGGCCAGACACTGCCGGATGAGCAGGGACACTCCCTTCCTCCTCAAATAACCTGGAGGAACTGAGGGCTGGGGTGGGGAAGGAGTGCTTGGTGGGCAGAAATGTTGTCCAGGGGATGGGGAAAGAGGCCTGCAGTTGAGAGCTTTCTCTTCTGGAGAAAATGAAAGTTAAAAACTCTTTGCTTTCTAAATTGCCTGCCCTTCAGAAAAATCAATATTATTGAATAATATAAGAGTTGCCCCAAAAGTTGCTTTAGTTGAGGACGTTTGTATCTAATTTTGAACCATCCAAAAGCTTCTATTTCCATTAATGGAAATGCCATCTGTTTCTCTGAATGTCAGGAAAGATTTCAGAACATGGCAAAAACGTTTAATGTAGCCAGGTTATCTCATTTCTTTCTTTCCCTTACTTCAAGTATTCTCAGGAACTCATACATGACCCTGACGGTGTTGGCAATGAGATGAAAGACTATCTTAGAGTTGAACTTTGAAATGAACACGGGCATTCATTATTTTTAATTAATATTAAGCAACAGAGAGCCTTGAAGGATGAGCTTAAGAGTCTCCCTTTGTTACTACTAATAAACATCAAAGGACTGGATACCTTGAGCTGCAAGCAGTAGTAAAACTAGCCAATAGTAGGCTTAAGCCATTAAAATATTAATTGTTCATTAAACAACAAGTCCAGATTCAGGCAGTTCTAGGAAAAGTTCAGCAGCTCAATGATATCATCAAAGATCCAACTTTTTTTTTTGCCTCCACCATCCTCTGCATTTGAAACCACATGGTCACAAAATGGCTGCTGAAGTGCCGGCCATCATATTTATTTTCAAAGGAGGTAGAAGAGGGAAGGAACGGTCACAAAAGGTCTGCTTTCAAACGGGTCTGCTGTTTTTGGTTGAAAGGGAGGTCCTTCATCAGATTTATCATTGCTTTGCATTGGTCAGATCTGGGTCCCATGTCTATCCCAGCATGAATCCTTCCCTAGGGCAGCGGAAGGAAGGACCTACTTCCTTCCCACTGGACAAAGGGATAGCCACAGCCTCCTGAATACAAAATTGGGATTCTGTTAGCATGGAAGAAGGAAGGCGATGGCTGTGGGAAGGGGTGGGAGGCGCCTTGTCACTGAGTTCTCATCAAGGCTGTTTTAATGCCAGGAGTAGAAATTAGACACAGGGTAATTCAAATGAAGAAGTGCAGCTTTATTTTAAGGCTAGGTTTGGTAGTGAGTTTCTTACGGGGGACAACAAGGGAACGTAAATGAGAGAAACGGAGGTAATAAGGAAGAACAGGAAAAGCGGAGAACTGTGGCAGAGTAAGGAACACAGGTCCCATCCAAAGGCGGCGGCTACTACTTGGTTCTAGCTGATTGTTGCACGGTGGGATGTCCCAATTCTCAAGACCGGAATCTGGATTTTTATGTGACAACTCCAAATGTTAGTATGTTGAATCAAAATGTTTTAAATGATGGGTGAGCCCAATAAAATTCATCCGCAGGCCAGGTTTGATTGGTGGGCTGCCAGTTTGCAGCCTCTGAAAGGTTAAGAAGATCTCAGGAATAAAGTGAAGCCTGGCCTCACACTATGGAAAGGGGGAACTGGGGAGCCACCAGGGCCCGAGGCAGCCCCCTCTTTGGGTCCATAGCCCCATTTCCACCCTTCTCTGTAGACGGGCTTCCTTCTGCCTCCTTGTGGCTGCTGCATATGCTAACTGTGCACATGGCTCCTGCTCACCGTGGCTCAGCTCTGCAAACATATCTGACTCAGCTGTTCAGTGTCCCACTTCCGAATCCTCAGGAGAGGAAGCTGATTGGCTCAGGTTAGTGCTTGTTTCAGTCTGGTCCAATTAAATTGGGTCAGGGGAGGGTGGGGTCAAGAAGTACAAACATGGTGGCTTTGGCCTGCCCTTTCAGCAGGGTGGCACAATTACAGGTATGTCTGGAACACACAGCAACACATGTGTAAACTCTCGAGTCTATTCATCATCATTCTATTACGGATCATGTCCTGGCATGTGGTCACTACGCACGGAGTTTCAGCCAGGCATCAAGCGTGATATTCAACACCGAGGATGCAACAAAGAGTGAGACATGGTCCTTATCTTCAGAAAGTAGTGGGGAGGGGGAACAGGCATAAACAGATCTTTGCGATGCAGGGTGATATGGGCGCTAGGAAGGGAGGCGGAGTGCTGTCGGAGGCGTTAAGATGCCAGCCCTGAAGTGCTAGAAGGTTCTGAAGACCCTTCTGACTCCTCAAAGACTCAGTGGTTTCAGTCCGACATTAGTTGCTGGTGGTGCTTTCCTGTGTTCTGATTCTGTGACATTTGAACCTCCGTGATTACAGCACATGCAACCATTCTCGATTCATCAGGAATGCTTGATGGTGAGCCACTTCAAATGCCACTGTATCTCCACCGTGCCAGAGAGCAGAGCACTTTCTAAATCCATCAGCAAGAAAACAGTTCCGTTCACAACAGCCTCAAGAAGAACAAAACACTGAGGAATCACTTTAACACAAAGAGTCCAGGCTGTTTCCAAACTACAAAACTACGCTGAAAAGAATTGACGTTCTAAATAAAGAGACATTCCAGGATCACGGATCAGCCGCCTTAAAATTGTTAAGAGAGCAATCAATACTTTGGGAATTGAGCTATACATTCAACGCCATTCCTATCAAAATCCCAGGTGGGTTTTTGTGCGGAAATGGGCAGGCTGATTGTAAAATTCATACGGAAACGCAAAGGACCCAGAATTGCCACTGATGCCACTTGGGATGGGGAACAGGCATCATATGTTGCTAGTTCCCTGTCTCACCTCGTCTGTCTCCTTCATACTCCAGTTCTACACATAATTGCCTGCAACGAACTCTGTTACAGCATTCTCTTGAGTTCGTTCTGTGGCATTTACGCTCTGGGCTAATGGTTTCCATCGCCCTGTAGGTTTAGGAAGACTGGATTCAGCAACGTCAGAGAGGTGTCTTTGCTGTAGGACTTTTCAGAACCTTTAATATGTTAGTGTGACTTGTCATCAAGTTACTTAACCTCAACTATCCTCACTTTCCTGTTCTCCTCTTTGATTTTCTGTGTTCTCCTTTCTTCTGAGGACTCATGCAATACATCTTCATAATGTCAAGCCAGAGAAAGTAGATCAGAAGGTCCCCAGGTGGGGCTGGACTCACCTCTAGGAATTGACCTGTGGTTCCCTTTCACCTCATGCTTCTTGGGGACAGGAGCCAGGGGTGGGGTGGAGGGTAAGTGATGGCTCAGAGAAGAGCACATTGATTAGTTGGCCAAGGAAAGTGGGGAGCGCTTGTGGGGGAGGCGGTGGTCACTGGCATCTTCAGAGATGGGATGGTGGCATCCTGAGCAGCTTCCTTTCTTCCAGGAGTTCCCCAAAGAGCTTGGCCGCCTCCAGGGAACAGCCCCAGTGGATGGTGATCCCGTAGCCTCCGTGGCCATAGTTGTGGATGACCTGGGAGAGGCAAGAGAGAAGGTGGCCTGGTCTGCCCTGGAAGATTCAGGAGCTTTCTGAAGAGTCCTGGGCAAAGCCAGAAGGCACCAGAGCGCCTCTTAGCACCCTAGAGGGAGGGTGGGGGCCCTGGGAACAGCAGTAAGGGGATTGTTTGGGGAGCTGGGGGTTGACATCCTAGACTCCTCTTCTGCTTAAGAAATGGAACTGCTTTATATACACTCAGCACAGGAAACATAGAATCATCTAGAACTCAGGTCAGAGATTGCGCCCTCCCCCCCCTCCCCCCTCCCCACACCACACATCATATTGTTGAAGTTCCCTAAATCTCTGTCCTCGTTCCCATCCTACTCCAGTCTGCTGAGCCCCTGTGTTAATAGGTGACTCTTCTACCCACGTCGGGAGAAAAGAAAAGCAGGGGCACAATATGGGTGGACTCTGGAGACAGAGGCAAGACCCTCAGGGCCTTTTTCAATGCTGAAATGTTTGGCAGGGACTTAAACTCCATATGTGACTCTCCCTTCTACATACACAGACACACACACACAACCTACATACACAGACATACACACAATAAGAAAGGAAGGGTGACTTAGATAAGGAAGATTGCTTTCCTGGTGGGAACCCAGCCACCACCCACTCCGGTCAGTGCCTTCAGCCCATGACAGCTCCCACCATTTTAATAAGCCCAGTTCCTACACTATGAGAGAGAACACGAGAGGGGACCCAAGAGAGATGACGGGGAAGCCACAAATGGACATCTGGGAAATGGCTCCGGAGTCAAATTCAAACCATATCCCAGCTCTGCCCCTCAACAGTAGTATGAGTCAGGCAAGTGACTTCACCTCTTGGAGCCTCATTTTGCTCATCTGAAGCATGAGGGGAACAGTCCCAATCCCAAAGAGCGGGAGGGGAGATTTCAAAAGGTCGTTCATGTGGTGGACACAAAGTAGATGTTCAGTAAGTGCCTATTTCCTTCTGTTCGACCACAGGCTTTAGCAAACTGAGGCACTGCCCTCTAGGTAACCTTGAGCAGGTCCTTTACCATCATGGAGCCTCAGTTTCCCCATTTATAGCGAAGGGGATATTAGCCTGCCTGCCAAGAGGCTGTGTGGAGCCGGAGGAGAGGAAAGACTACTCCCTGAAGGTGCCAGAGCCCTCTTAGGAGTGGGGAGGGCATTGCTTTCCTTGCAGGGAGAGCATACCTCTATGTTTGAAGAACCAAAGTGAAGCTGTTCTCTTTCTAGACGAATCTGCGGCCGCACTGGCCGGAAGCCAGTCCATTCAGCAACAATTTTGGCATCCTGGAAAGAGAAGTGTTAGCAATTCATCTGTGGATTTTTTCTTTTTATTCTCTTTTTTTTTTTTGTGCTGCTGCTGCCATTTTTAGGTGATAATCAGCTTTTGAAATCTCATGATCCTTACCACCACCACGAACGCCATCGCTGTCTCTCTTATTAGTCACCACTGCTATCATCACCACCTTTATCAGCCACCAACATCATCACTATCCCTGCTACCACCTCACCGCCAGTTCTACCAACTGCCTCATCCTTACCAACCACCACCAGCAGCAGCCACCACCACGGTATCATCAGCAGTCACCACCTCATCACCATTCTTATCGCCACCCTCCATATTTTCATCAATACCAACCATGGCTTCTACCCCCACCCTCGTCACCATCACTATTGTCATCACCACTAGCAGGCAGATGTGAAAACGGAGATTTTCTGCAACAAATACATCTGCTCCTTGTGAACACAGACTAAGGTGCGTTGGGGACATCACCTCAAGAGAGAGCAGCTGTGATCCACGGCCATCTAGGTTTCATCAGCCCACAGCCAGACTTCCCTGTACCTCATCAAATTCTGGTGTATGCTACAGACCCTTGCTGGAATTAATGTGCCCAATTTCCCAGTGGTGGAATCTTCCCGTCCTCAAGCATCCTCATGATCAAGTTGCCGGGACCCCAGTCTAGGGCGCTGATACCGCTCCCCACCTTACCTTCAGCGTGGGCTCTAGTCTGCAGCAGCCTTCCCAGATGGTGTTGTGGTCTTGAATATTGTTTATCTCACTCCAGTTCCCCAGCTGGAAGATGCCTCCAAGAGTCACTGCCTGGGTCCTAGATCCAAGCAAGGAGTGTCAAGGCTGAAGGAAAATGAAGCCTTTGAGGAGAATGGGGTCACCCTGATGCTCACCCTTACCGCCCTGTGTACCTAAACCACTGCTACCCTCAACATCGTCATCCCTGGTCACAATGCCATCAACATCACTGCCACCGCCAGTGCCATCCACTACCACCTCCACCATCACCATTTACATCACCGGCAACCTTGTTCTCTCTACCAACGTACGGCATGACGACTATAGTTAACAATGCTGTATTATGTCCTTGAAAGTTGCTAAAAGAGTAGATCTTAAATATTCTCACCACACACACACACACACACAAATGTAATTCTGGGAGGTGATGGATGTGTTAACTAACCTTATTGTGATAATCATTTTGCGATCTGTGCATATATCAAATCATCCTGTTGTACATCGTAAACGTATACATCACTGATGTCAATTATATCTCAAGAAAGCTGGAAAAAAATATTGCCACCTCCATCAACGTCATCTTCACTACTTCCTTCCTTGCTACCATTGATAGGTCATCACCATCATCTCCCATCACCATTTCCACCATCACCCGTTGGCCGCTGATGTTGTCATCTCCACCACACCACTAACTTGCCATTGAGACTGTCATCTCTGCCACTCTATTAACATCATCACTGATTGTGTCATCTCCATCGACACCCACGACTGCCCCCCCTGCCAATCACCACCATTATCAACTGCGATCTCCTCATCATGACAATACTCTTTACTACCATTATTTTGCTGTCAACAATATTGTCATCCCATCCACATGACCACCATCTTCACTGACATCGTCACCTCTCCCATTAATGTCATCATCACCATCAACCCCAGTCACCATTCCCAGTACCACTCCCAGTATGGCCATTCACACCACTTCTAATGTCCCTGCCATCATGTCTTCGTCTCCAGCATCACCTTTGTCTCCAGTGTCACCACTACAGTCGTCCAAAAGTATGTTCAAGATAGAGCCCAAGCAAGGCTAAGTCCCACCGTCCCAGGGATTTAATCACACTTAAAAAAAATTGGAAGAAAAAACCTGAAGGGAGTAAGCAAGGGGCCTGGGGCAGGCAGCAGGTGCATAAAGATGCCCGCTCTTCTGCCCTAGGATGTCAGATTTTTACCCTGGGATGATGTACGGCGACTTGTAGATGCCTCCATGGAGATCATGGGTGATAATGAAGTGCTTCACCCAAGGAGCGTCTACCTGTTGATAGAGGATGGAGCAGTCTCATTAGAGGAGTGAAATCAGCAGGCCCCGCTCCCCTGCTCCCGTCCAAGACCAGATATTCTGATAGGAGAGGCCGATTCCTGCACCCCCTGCCCCAAGTCTGCCCCTGACTGCCTGCTCGTGCAGTAAGAGCGCCCTGAGAGCCACCCTGCTCCCTGAAGCATCGCACGTTGTCACCCACATGTTCACAGAGAAGCCCAGCACACAGGTGCGAATGCAACCATTAGCCCACCTCAGAAACACACACACCTACACACACACCTACACACCTGTGAACGCACACATGTACACTCACAAATAGGCATGCCTCACGCACATACACACTTACACAGTGAGAGGTGACGTGGGCCAGTGCTTACACATCCAGGCTCTTAAATCAGATTGCTTGGGTTCTAATCCCAACTGCATAATTTACAACCGTGTGAACTTTGCATATTCCTTAATTCCTCTGTGCCTCAGTTTCCCCATCTGTAAGATGTCGATGGCGATATGCTAGACCCCACCTCAAAGGGTTGTGGTAAGGATTAAATGAATTAACACAACATGCTCAGGCCTGTGGCTGGCCCTTAGTAAACACTCCGTAAATGTTTGCTCTATTTATTAAAATACAGGCAGATGTGGCTCCCACATACGTACAAACATATACACACATGCTTTGCTATTAGGAAGAAACCTCAAAAGAAAAGTTTGGGAGGGCTGTGTGGTGTTGGTCCTTCTTGCTTCTTTAACATGTCATTTCCTCTAACAGATGTTCCTGATGTATCCTCTCTTTTTGGAGAAGAAATAAGCAGACCGCTACCATCTTCCCAGCAACAAAAGTCAGGGGAGTCAGCCCTCACCTTCACACTCACCTTAATGATCTGCCCTCGACCTGGCTGCAGCAGGGGGTCTGGTTGCAGCGCCCCAGCCCACACTCCAGTGCAGTTGATAATCACATCGGCGCCTCCTCTTGCTACCTGGCAGCAACCAACAGGGCAGGTGGGGTGGGAGGGGGTAAGGACCCTGGTATCCCCTGTCCCTCCATCTCCCCTCCTCCCACCTTGAAGTTCTCAGCTCCCTGTGGCACAGCAGGGTGGGGGCTCAATGAGGAATCCATGGGCATGGCTCCAAAAGTCCTCTGTGCCATTTACCTGCTGCGTGGCCTCAGAAATGTCCTGTCACTTCCTCAGGGCTCAGCTGCCTTAACTATAAAAGGGGGGTGGTAATGCATGTTCATAGGCTGCTGTGAGAATCCCGTGTGACTCTGGACTTAGAATACTCTGCGCTTAGAAAACAGGAATGTGCAAGGCAGGGACCTTCTTGGAAGCTTCCAGAAGAAGTCGGAAAGCAAGCCGAGATATTTCTCTTCCTCCTTCTGTCTCCTTTTTATTTCATTCTCTTGCCTTCCACCCTGCCAAGACAGCTGCAGAAGGCATGTTGGAACCTCTAGTTCGGGGCATTATGGGATACTCGACAGCTCAAGAATGTAGCCTGTTCGGCACCCAGACTCCCAACCCAGCCCCCAGGACTCCCTGCCCAGGTCAGTCATGGGTCACACACACATCGCAAAGCGCTATTATCGTTCATGATCCAGTATTTGCTACACGGGACTGTGAGTTCCTTGGAAATGAGAGCTGTGCCTGAGTCAACTATATTTCCCAAATGCCCATCAGGGCTGGACTCAGAGCAAGTACTTATTATAGAATCCCGGTAGCTGCATGTACTGAGCACTTCCCGTGTCCCAAGCACTATTTAGGTGCTGGGATTGAGTGAAGTCATAGAGCAAAGCTCCTGGTGCATAGCCAGTGCCTGACGATGGGAGCTGCTACTATCATTATTCGGTGATGGTGTTACTTCAGAGGTGAGTCAGCTGAGAACTGAGACATTGCAGAAACATCAACCCAGATGTCGGCAGGAGGCAACCAAGTGTCTAGAACTTGAGGGTTGGGTGCAGCTGATACTGGGAAGAGGCAGCCAGCTCTCTGGCCCTAAAACTCAAGGAGGCTTAAATAGAGATCTGTCCTTAATGGCCACCACTGTCCCTCTGCTTCTGCCACCAATATCAGGGTAGAATGCCTGAGTCCTACTGGGATTGCCAAACGGCCTAGAGTCCTCAAGAGGACCCTGGAAGGCTGAAAAGGGGCCTTCCAACCCAGCAACAAGAAGCAAAGGCCTCCCCTCTTCAGCTCTCTCCCACATCTGGCCCCTTCCAGCCCTGCAGCTCACCTCCTCAAAGGACTCCACCTTCCTCTGGAAGAACTTCACTCCCCTCTCGGTTAACCTAGGATAATCAAACACATCAAAAAGCCCAGTATTCAATTCTCTGTTCCATCTCTCCAAGAGGAGGGCATGGGGGACATTTCCCAAAGAAACTTCTATCCCACAGGATATTCCTTGAGAAAATGGCTGTATACTCAAGTCGGTTCATGAGCACCTTGATGGGGCTAGTGGACCATGAACTGTCCCTTGGGGACCTGAGATGATCCAAGCCCCTCATCAGTCAGATGGAGGTGAGAGAAGGGCCTTGCTGAAGGTCATACAGTGAGTTAGTGATGGGACTGGGTCTCGAACCCAGGCTTCTTAGTTGCAAACGCTTCTTCCTACCACCACATTGCTTTATATTACCAAAGGGAATGACATACAGGGTGGAGGAGGGGCAGGGTTGGACCATGCCACATGCCCCTTTGTCAGAAGCAAAGCATGAAGAGGGAAGTGGGCTGGGGACACGTATCCCCCCTCTAAATATCCCAGTGGAAAAAAATCTGTCACTGTTAGAAAAACAGTAGAAATATCAAAATAACAGGAAATAAACTAAATAAAGGTTGAAGCACAACCTCGGGACTATTTTATCTACATACAGTCCTCAATATAGAAAAACTGGGAGCATTCTTTCCTGAAAGAGTCTAGACAGGAGTCATTATGTGTCCCAGGTTTAGAATAAAAAACCAACCATGTTTTAGCGCAACATTTCCCAAACCTGGTTCTTAATTAGAATCACTCAGGAAACTTCTTAAAATACAAATTTATGAGCCCCATCCCAGAGGTTTTGATTCAGTAGACAGGAAGCAGGGTCCTGACATCTATGTTTTTTTAAACCTCCCTAGGTCCTTTGATAAAAGCCACTATCCATTCCATATTTTTAAAAATCTTAATAAAGTAGTAATATATAGGAAATATATGGAACCTTCCTTAATATGAATGTATGTGAATATAAATATAAAGGTATCTCTCAAGTTAATGTTTCCTAATGTGGGGCACTACGAGATTGCTGTCAACATCAGAGCAAGACAGAGACATCCACTTTCACCTGTATTAGTTAACATTGTTCTAGAAGTACTGGCCATAGCAGTTACACAAGAAAAAAAAAAGGGAGATATTAAAAAAAAAAGGCAACTTATGTTTCGTAGATGATGTAATTATGTCTGGAAAATTTAAGACAATCCATTTAAAACTATTACACAAACATTACAGATTTTAGTGAGGTTGAGAATAAATATCACATGTAAAAAGCTGCCCAGATGGTTCTGTTGCCCAACTAATCATGGGAACCATTGTCTTAGTACCCAGAAGTGATCAGGACCAAGGATAGGTCCCATGATGCCTAAGGGTTAACATTTGGGGTTGGTTGATACAAAGAATCCCATGAACAATCTCTATTACAACCTTGGTCCCTGGGAGGTGCTTTTCTGAAACTAACATTGAAAATCTCACCTTTCAGTCAGCCACTGTAGATATCTCCTCCCTTCCAGAATCAGGCTTGTATTGAACCAGCCATAGCTAGAGTCACAGCAAGCAAATGTGAGAATAAAGGATCAGAATTAGACCTATATTGGAAGGCTGTCCAATGGAGGTGGGAGCAGTGTCATCTTTTGGGCCCCCAAGGGCAGAGTCAGAACCATTGGGTGAAATTCAAGGGGGAAGTGGTTTTCAGCTCAATGCAAGGAAAACTTTTCTATCAGAGAAAGCCATCCCTGACATTGGGATGTGCAAATGGAGACTGGACACACATTTGTAGAAGGGATTCAAGCATTGGGTGGGGTGAGGAGAGGACCAGAGAGGCATGTAGGAAAAAGCATGGAGAGGTTCCAGACTGGGTTGGAATCCCATTTTGGTCGCTTGGCTATGTGACCTTGGGAAGTGACTTAGCCTCTCTGAAGCTCAGTTTCGTCATCTACAAAAGAGAATAGTGATTTGGAGATTCTGGGCTTGAGATCTGTGATTCCATATCCCCAATCTCCTTAGTCCAAGTCCCAATTTGAGTGGGAGTCCTCTCAGAACCAGTAGACCAAGTTCCCAGGGGCTCTAGGCCTGGAATAGGACAGGAAATTTGGTGCCTACATTTTCTGCTTCTTTCTGGACTGGCAGGTGTGATTTGTGGGGCCTCAGCCCCTTTGTCCATGACAATGACCTTACCTGTAACCAGGGAACATGTCCAGCTCTCTTGGGGTCAGTTTCCGAAATCCCAGATAAGTGTCCTTCCAGAAAGGGTCCTGCAGAGGAAGGAGAGAAGGATGATGACTTTTTGCCCATGACCACAGGAATGGGCAAAAATCAATAATAATGATAATAACAAAACATATAATATTTACTGAGTGTAAGGTGCTGTTCCAAGCATTTTACTTACATCACTCCCATTGGGGCAGATATCATTCCTATCCCCATTTTACAGATTGGCTGATTGAGGCTTAGAGATGTTACATAACTTGTCTAACGTCACACAGCTAATAAGTGGTGGGACTGAGCTCTGAACCCACACAGTTTGGCTTCAGAGTCCAAATTCTTAATCACTATGCTATCTATACTAAGGGTAAGAGTAAGACCGGGGGTGAGTGATAGGGTAAGTGTCAGAAATATGGGAGAAAAAAGGGTGAGCATGAGAGTCACCAAGGGGCGAGAGTGGGAGGCAGCAGAGCGTAGGGTCAGACAACTTAAATGGAGATTTTGACCTCACCACTGACCATCTTGAATTCTCTGAGACTCAGTTTTCTAGTCTGTACCATGGAGTTAATAGTCACTCTTGGCCCTATGGAAGGTAGCAGATCACATGGGCAATGCCTTTTGCATGGTGCTAAATGTTGACTAAACATCGGAGAGCTGGCATGGATGGGGTTCTGGGCACACAGCCAGATCACCCTTTCCAAGGGACCTGAGAACATCGCCCAAGGCTGTGCCTTTCTTAACACGTTGGGCACCATGTGGTCACAGAATGCTTGGGTTCAAATCCCATCTCTGCCACTTTAAAGCTTTGTGAGCTCAGGTAAGTGACTCTATTTCATCTGCAAAAGGAAGATAATATTAGCACTTACTTCCTGGTTATTGAGAGAATTAAATGAGTCACTCTTTATAAAATAGTTAGGACAGGCACACAGTAGGTACTTTAGAAGTTTGTACCATGATGAGTGCTTTAGTCCATCTTGATGAAAAGCCCTGGGACCTCCAGGGGTGCAGTAAACCTTTTGGCATTAGCACCAAGTGCCCACCGTTACAGGATGTGTCTGAGTTTTACCCATATCAATCAAAACCTAGTCGTCTTGTTCATCAGAAGATTCTTTGGTCTCTGCCAATTTTGTTTTAAAAAATTGGAAACAAAAATAAATTTAAAAGTAAAAATAGATTTAAAGTAAGCCTGTTTTGCACATAGAAGTCTCAAAGTCCTCCCCAGACTCGGGGCCCCAGCCTAAGTCTGTGATGAAGGCTCTGCCCCACGGTCATGGACTCCTCACTCACCGGAACAGCTTCACAGAAGAGGTTGTAGCCTGAGATTAGGGCCAGGCCCATGTTTGCAGCAGTGGGAGAATGGATGTGGCTCAGGAGATAGTCGAAGGTCTGCTGGTTCCAAAGCCTGGAAGGGCCCCCCAGAGTATCATCACCTAAGACCCTGAGCTGGGCAAGACAGCGTTGAGGGTCAGCTTGCATGGGACTGTGCTCCAGCTGGTGGGGTGGGTCCAAATCCAGAAATCCACCATGTTCCACTCCTGCAGCACCCCAAATGCCTATGGGTCTCCTACTTCCCGAAACTTTCCAGTGTTTCCCCATTAATAGGAGAGAGAAGAGGTGGAACAAATGAGCTCCGTCACAACCACTTGGAGCCCACTTCTATCTTGGGATCACATCGTGGACAAGTTTACGTGAAGGCTTTGACCTGGTTTGGAGACTGTGAGCCACATGGTTCAGGTTCTCTCTGGGCAACCCCCACTGTGAACACAGGTGACAGACATAAACTTGCTCCTCCCAAACGCTTTCCTCTTTCCCCTGGGCACACAGCTCAACTACATTTCCCAGACTCTCTTGCAGCTAGGTATGGCCATGTGACTGCATTCTGGCCAATGGATCCTAAAGACTCAGCACACTTGCTTCTCATGCTATGCTCTTTCCACAGGTGCCCACCCTTAAGAATGGCAATGTCGGAAGCCACAGAGGAGGATGGCAGAGCCATGACATGGAAGGAACCTGATCCCTGAATTGCCACCCACTCATCAGGAGCATTGGTGTTTGGAATTTATGAGAAATAAGAATGAAACTTCTGTTTTAGCCATTATTCATCTATGGCTTCCTTTGTTGAAGCAGCTGGGGGTTTCTAAACTAACATAATGACCTTTGTGATGTCTCTACTAAACCTGAGCATTGATCCACCCACTTAGAAGTATTCCAGATGCATCGACGGCCACCTGGTTTAAGGAAAGCATAGAGACAAAGCCTCCATCTGTCTGGCACACATCGCTTCTATCACTGCTAAGATCAAGTAAGTACAGCATCGGTCTGGTACATAAAAGGGGCTTAATATGTATTATTTTCTTCAGCTCATGCCAGGCCATAGCCCCCACAAAGGGTTTGTTCTTGGTGACAGGGACCTTGAGAGGGGTCACCCCTCTGCAGACTCAGCCCCTCTGGCCCCCCTAGCCACCCTCTGGGGCCCTCACTCACTTTTCCTGTGGGTTGCTGGGGTCGGAGACGTAGGGCTGACAAAGGCCGGCAGCCACGTCGGTGTTGGTGAGCGGGGTGAAGCGGTCTGCGTAGACCTTTATGTCCAGCGATTGCAGGACTGAGTGGTAGCGCTCATGGATGCAGAGGGCGGTGGACAGCCCAATAACCCCAGCTCCGATCACTACCACACGCATTGCGCCAGCCTGCAGAAAAGAAGGGTTGAGGTGTGTCATCATCACCATCCTCTCCATCACCATCTCTACCATCGCCACCCTCCATTGAAGGCTCAGAAAGTGCCAGATATCGCCAAATCTGTTTTATACTTGATCTTCTCAATGATCCTCACAAACGGAAAAACTGAGGCATGGAGAGGCAAAGCCACTTGCCCAAGGTCACACAGCTGGTAAGTAATACCACTTTCTCTGGGTAGCCTGCCCAAATACGATATACCCAGCTGGGAATATAAAAATGGCAGAGTGCCTGGCCATTTCTAGGCTGGGGAGAGTGGTCAGGATAATGGGCTCTTGTCTTCATATCTCAGATCTCAGTTCTGCTGCCTACTGGGCATTGATGTTGGGCAAGATGCTCCATGAGTCTCATTTTCTTCTTCTGGAAAATAGGAAAATTATTAACTTATGCCTCAGAGAGTAGATGAGAGATGTATCTCGATGGCAAATGAAAAAAGCATAACACAGTGTCTAGTACAAAAGAAGTAACTTACTGACATTTGCAGAGCACCTACTGTGTGCCAGCCCCAGCGCTAAGTGCTTCCCATGTATTATTTCATCTAAGTCTCCCAACATTCTTATGACATAGGAACTGATGTTATTGGCTCCACTTTACAGATGAGAACACTGAGGCTCAGAGAGACGAAGTCACTTCCTCAAGGTCACACAGCCAGCAAGTGGTGCTGCTGGGATTAAATTTCAATTTAAGTCAACTCCTACACACCTACTGTGTGACAGACTGGCAGCTATGGATACAGCTGTGAGCACATCAGATGCAATGTCTGACCTCAGAATTCAGGTCTTCCGGCGCACCCCCTCAGGGCCTGCCTTGGGATGCTAGGCTGCCTGGGTCCTTGGAAATTTCTAAGGCCAAGCAGCTTTTGACCTTGAAGCTGTTTGGGTCTGCACAGCAGGGAAATATTCTGCCGGCTCCTGCTGAGGCAGAACAAGGGGATGTTTTGTGCCCAGAAGGGCTAAATTCAACTTTCCCTCCTCTTTACTCACAACTCTTCCCACAGAACTTGGCTCCTGGCAATTTGGGCCTGTGGCCCCAAACAGCAGGACGTTTTCAGTATGGCCTAGTTTTGTAAAGGGGGAAACGGCTCCAGCCCACAAGAACTGGACTCTGTCGGGGTTTCAGCAGCCAAGTTGGAGATAAAACCAAAAAACAAAAAGGCATCGTTGCTCTGGGCGATTCTCCTTCTAGCTGCCAGCCGGGGCTTGGTTGGGGGTGGGGAAGGCAGACCCTCTCAGGCACCCCCACCCTCCTCCTTCAATCTCCTATTTTATAAAATAGGAGTTATCTCGTCTCACGGGGTCGCCCTGAAGTTGAAACGACCGGCTTGGTACAATGCCTGGCACAGAGTAGGCCTTCAGTACATGGCAGCCTCCTTCTGTCCCCCAGCACCTTGGAAATAACAAAAGAAAGACACTGGATGTTGAGGAGGAGAGAGAAAGAAGAGAGTCAGACCTGGCTTTACTTCTGCCTCGCTGTGTGACCTTGGCCAACTTACTTCCCCTCTCTGGGCCTTCTGACTGTCTCTGCATAACCTCTGGAGAGCTAACCACTTTTGTACATTGACAACAAGAAGGCAAGGATAGAGAGCTTTCCTGTATTTTCCCAGTTCCTCGTACTGAATCCAGGTGGTGGCATGGCATGGGGAGGTGGCTGTGGGGCAGGCTCACAGCCTGGCTCGGGCACACACCAGCTGTCATTTGTCTTGATTGAGCCAGGGTGACCAACTTCCCTGATTTGGACTGACGGTGTCCCCAGCATGTGGACTCTGAGTGCGAAAACCAGAAGAGTCCCGCAGCAAACCGGAATGAGTTGGCCACTAACTGAGCCTGTTTCCTCTTCTATAAATTTTTAAGGGTTAACAAAGCTCCCTGCCTATTGTCTCCCCACCAGAATATAAGCTTCAGGAGAGCAGGGACTTTTGTCTTCTGCTCTATTCCCCAGAGCCTAGAATAGTGCTTGGTGCATAGCAAGGATTCATAAGTGAATGAATGAATGAATTAATGAATGAGTGAATGGCGTTCTTATGAGGAGCAAAGGGGAAAATAATCATAAAGTGCTAGGGAACTCATAAATGACAGCAGTGGTTATCATCCTTCCCAGTTTGCAGCTGAGGCTGGAGAGAGCAGTAATTATTTGAGGCCACACCAAGAGTTGGAAGAATAGCAGGGGTGTGAACCCAGCTCTCCTTTTTCCAGGACCCGACTTTTTTTCATTCTCACGCTACCTAGAAAACCAGTAAAGGATGGAGAAAAAGAGGAGGTGCTTATGTAATAGAAGTTTGTGAGGTGAGAGAAGGAGAGTGTTGGAAAACTCTTACAAGGTTTCTGGGCAGGGAGAAAGAGTCTTTGGACCAAAGCAGAGCGGGCACATGGCACATATCCCATAATGAGGCTGATGAGGTGTGTCAAAGCCTCTGGGTAGGAGCAGAGTCACATGCCCAAGAGAAGAGCTACTTCTAGAACCAGCTGGCAAGGCAAAGAAGGACAAGAAACAGTGTGGGGCTCAGTTTGTCCAATATGTAAAATTCTGAAGATAAGCAAGACGCCATCATGCAGGTGGGGAAACTGAGGCCCAGAAAAGAGAAGCGACTAGGCCAAAGTGACACAGCTAGGCCAAAGTCACAGAATTATAATAAAAGGATTTGTGGGGTCTTGGAGTTAAAAAGTCTCTGGAAAAGGCAGGAATAGGTCACATCAAGAAAAGGACTGCAAAGTGGAGATAAACAACAATGATAGTAGCTGCTAGGTTTTCACCTCCTAGGATTATGCGGAGAACTTTACATGCATTATCTACTTTAATCTTCTAACAACCCTTGGGATTATCATTATGCCCATTTTACAGATGAGGCAACTGAGATTCAGCCAGCCAGCTGGTGAGAAGCAGAGCCCAGGCCGGCCTGACTCCCAAGTGAAAAACCTGAGGGTCAAGCAGGTAAAGAGAAACGCCCATGTTTCAGGGTCCTGCATTGAAAAAACACACACATAAAATACATCAAATGTAGGAATGTTTAGTGTGTTAGTAATAGGCACAGAATTTAAGAGGAAAAACCATAGATCCTAAATCAATTATCTTAATAAACTATGTGAATCAAATTTGATACTGATTATAGCAACTCTTAATAAACCTGTGTGTGTGTGTGTGTGTGTGTGTGTGTGTGTGTGTAATTATAATGTCTACATAAGCGTGGAGCAGGAAGGAAATAATTTTGGCAGTCACATGTGGATGGAGCACAGACATTCTCTTACTTAATCCTCTCAACTGCTCTGGAAGTTGAGTCCCACTGTGGGACTGAGTGAGGTTCAAGGAGAGGAAGTCACTCTCCCAAAGTCACACAGCCAGTGTGGGCCAGTGTTCGGATCTGGACCCAGTTCTAACTGAGCTTTCTGCACTGTGCCATAAAACTATTTAGGCAGCCAGCAATACGTTGACACCAACAATTTCTGCTTGCTTTTCAGTCTTGGGTTTGTATGCTTATAAGCTCTGTTGTCCCTAGAAAGGAATTTGATGGCTACGTGCGCATGGCAAAGACTAGGAAAGACGTATTCTGAAAGAATCAACAAGTCATGGATAAAGTATTTGAATGCACATCGTTAGCTTTTCCAGGTTGCGCCATATGGCTACTTCTTATGAAACTGATATTTTCAGAGTTTATCTTTAAAATGGAACAAATTCTATAAACACTTGACAACCAGGCTACCAGCTCCCCGCCCCCAAAATAATAATTACATTTATTGAGTCCTTGTTATGTGACCAGTTCTGTGCTAAGCACTTTACATTTGTCACCTCTTCTAATACTCAGATGAACCCTGTAACAGGTGAGTTATAATCCCCATCTCCCAGATGGGGAAACTGAGACTTCGAGAGGCGAAGATGCTTACCTGAAGTCCCTGCCCAGCTCCATGGTTGTCACCTGCCTCAGGCTCTAATGTGGAGCTTCTTTTTTGATGCTGAGAGGGCATTGAAGTTCTGCTGTGCACTCTCCCCCCCCACACACACACACATACTCCCACTCACCTGGTATGTCAAACTTCAGGAGAAAAGAGGCAGCTGCTGTGAGCACAGGGTCCTGTCTCCTGAGGGGAGGCTCCTGATTCTGGGGCGTCCTGTCCTTAGCCCTCTGCCTGCCAGCCGGGACTGGAGCTCAGGGTCAAAGTCTGTAGTTATGGACAGGGCACAGCTTGGCGCTGCACTGCTCCCAGGGGCTGGCCCCAGGCCAGGCTGGAAGACCTCACCTCCCCTCGCTCCCAGTCCCTGAAAAGCTGCCTGCCTTTTTTGGCTGATCCTAACAAGCCCCTGTGTACAGGCCTGGGGGGAGGGAGTAAAGGCAGGCGGGGTTCTTGGAGGGCTGATGGACATAAGGAGGTCTGTCTCCCGGGCCAGCTGGAGACGATCCTCTTTGTTCCCTTTTCCTGCTGCCACCCTATGGGAGGTTTGGGTCAGGCCCTGGCCTGAAGGGTGGGGGTGGTCAGCCTGGCAGCTCCTGAGGGGAGCCCAGAGGTACAGGACAGAGGCGTCCAGGGCCAGCTGGCCAGCCCAACCCAGTGCCATTCTGGGACGCTAGGTGGATGAGGCCAAGAAAAGAGTTGAGGTGATGGCTGTTTGGATCATGAGGACGCATGGTCCTTTGCTCCTGTATCCCAGAGACACGAGGGGCAAGGCTCTAGATCCTTCCTCCGCCAGAGCTAGACCTGGACCTATGACTCTTAGAGCCTAAGGTCATCAGGTGCCTCAGGGTCTGTGTTGGCCACAGTATTATAACACCGCCTACAAGCAGAGGCCCATATTTGAAGCCAGGTCAGGGTTGCCAGATCTAGCAAATAAAGATGCAAGACACCCTGTATTTTTTTAAAATTTATTTAGATCAGGTCCTTTATTCCAAATCCCCTTCAGTATGCTTATGTTATCCATTTGTAATAGTTAGATTTATTGTCATGGTCTATATTCCATCCACCATAATCCTGGTTGGTTTTTTAAAAAATCTACGCGTAATAAAATTTACTTGTTTTGTTGTACAATTCTGTGGGGTTTCCAAATACAGTCTTGCAACCAGCACCGTAGAACCATCATCCCCCAAACTTTCCTGCCCTACTTCTTTGTAGTTAGACCCTTTCTTCGTCTCCTATTTCTGGCAACCACTAACCTGTTTTTCTTTCCTATAGTTTGCCTTTTTCAGAATGTCATGTAAATAGAGTCATGCAATATGGGTCTGGCTTCTTAAAGTTAGCAAAATGCACTTAAGATTCATTTATGTTTTTGTATGAATCAACAGTTTGTTCTTTTATCTCTGAGTAGTTGTTATTATTAGTGAATATTGAATTTTGTGAAATGCTTTTTCTGCATCTGTTGAGATGACATGGTTCTATTGCTTTAGTTGGTTAATATGGTGAATTACACTGATGTTTGAATGTTGAACCAGTCCTGCGTTTTGGTATGAATCTCATGTAGTTGTGATGTTCTTCTTTTTAGGTATTGCTGGATTTAATTTGCTAATATTTTGAGTTTTGTTTCTATGTTCATGAAGAATACTGGTCTCTAGTTTTCTTCTCTTATAATGTGTTTTTCGGGTTTTGGTACTAGTGTAATTGCATTTTCTTTTTTTTTTAATTTTCATTTTTCAATTACAGTTGATTATCTTACATTATCTTATATTAGTTTCAGGCATACAGCATAGTGGTTAGACATTTATATAATTTATGAAGTGTTCCCTCGATAAATCTATTAGTACTTACCTGGCACTATACATAGTTACTACAATATTATTGACTATATTCCCTATGTTGTACTTTATATCCTTGTGACTATTTTGTAACTACCAATTTGTAATTCTTAATCCCTTCACCCTTTTCACCCAGTCCCCCAAGCCCTCCCAATCTAGCAACCACCAGTTTTTTCTCTGTATGTCTGAGTCTGTTTCCATTTTGTTTGTTCATTTATTTTGTTCTTTAGATCCCACATATAAGCATATAAGTGAAATCATATGGTATTTGTCTTTCTCTGTCTGACTCATTTCACTTTGCATAATATTCTCTAGGTCCATCCATGTTGTCACAAATAATAAGATTTCATTCTTTTTTATGGCTTACTAATATTCCATTGTACATATGTACCACTTCTTTATCCAATAGTCTATTGATGGGCACTTAGGTTGCTTTAGGTTCATTATAAATAATGCTGCAATGAACATAGAGCTGCATATATATTTTTGAATTAGTATTTTGGATTTCTTTGTATAAAGACCTAGGAGGGGAATTACTGGGTCATAAGATAGTTCTATTTTTTAATGTTTTGAGGAACCTCCATACTGTTTACCATAGTGGCTGCACCAGTTTGCATTCTCACCGACAGTGCATGAAGGTTCCCTTTTCTCCACATCCTCACCAACACTTGTTTGTTGATTTATTGATGATAGCCATTCTGACAGGTATGAGGTGGTAGCTCATTGTGGTTTTAATTGCATTTCTCTGATGATCAGTGACATTGAGCATCTTTTCATATGTCTATCGGCCATCTGTATATCCTGTTTGGAGAAATGTCTATTCAGGTCCTCTGCCCATTTTTTAACTGGATTGTTTGCTTTTTTGGTGCTAAGTTGTATGAATTCTTTATAAGGGGATATTAACCCCTTGCTAAGGGGCTATTAACCCCTTATCAGTTGTATCATTGGCGAATAGCTTCTCCCATTCAGTAGGTTGTCTTTTCATTTTGTTGATGGTTTCCTTTGCTGCGAAAACTTTTTAGTTTGATGTAGTCTCATTTGTTTATTTTTCCTTTTATTTCCCTCACCCAAGGAGACGCATCCAAAAAAATATGACTAAGAGCAATGTTAGAGAGTTTGCTACTTATGTTTCTTCTAAGAGTTTTATGGTTTTGGGCAAGACACCCTGTGTTTTATCTGGCAACTCTCATCCAGGCAATTTGTGTCCAGAGCTGGAGCACTCAGCTACTACACCAGAGAGTTTAAGAGCTTAACTGAGCGAGTGTAGTGGAGGGCGTGAGGCACCACCCGGGATTCCCCACACAGCAAGGGTGTACGTGGGCTGTGGCTTCAGAGCCCTGCACTGTGCAAAAAGCATATTCAGGATTATTATTTAATTTTGGAAAATGAGGTGGGGAGACATCTATTGTTTTCATGATACAAACTATAAAAAGTAAAGTTCTACAGAATATTCTTGGCTATTGGAATAAGTAGAAAATATGCCCCAGGAAGGATGAGATTTTTTTTATCCTTGTCAGAAGAGGGCATGAGTGAAAGAGAGAAAGGAAGGAAGGGAGGGAGGGAGAGAGAGAGAGAGAGAGAGAGAGAGAGAGAGAGAGAGAGAAAGAAAGAAAGAAAGAAAGAAAGAAAGAAAGAAAGAAAGAAAGAAAGAAAAAAGTTGAGAAACTCTGAGTTGGTTGAATCTGCCCATTTGACACTTGGGTAAACTGAAGCCCAAAGAGAGGAGCAGGTGAGCCCTAAATTTCACAGGGGCATCAGGCTCACTCAGTCCATGATTGCAAGGCCCTTGAAAAACTACTCTGAAGTCCAAAGTTCACTAATCACGACAGAAGGCACCAAAGGACCTTTGGAAGCAATTTCTGTGTATTTAGCCGGAATTTTAGGAATCAAAGAACTTTCTGATCCACTGGCTGGTTGATAAACAACATGCCCTTCTACCAGCTCTCAAATACACTCAGGCCAGGGCAAAAAAGATCATTTACTAGAATTCTCTGCAGGAGGTAGAACTCTTGTGAGGGCCACGTGAAGTTATAGAATAACAAGTTAATCCCCACACACTCTCTCTCAGAAGAAATTAGCTTTATTATAACTTTTCTGAGTATTAAGACAACCATGACCTCTATAATTTATACAATACAGAAGGTATAAAGAAGAAAGTACTAATCACCTGTAACCAATGCCACTATCAGGAAAGAGGGCCATTCACATTTTGGGGGACTATTCCCAATCATTAACATAAACACACCCCAGGGGACAAAAATGGGATCACATCATCTGTGCTGTTTCGACTCCCATTCACTCATCAATATGGTAGGTCCTGAAAACCTTTCCATCCAGATATAGTACAGAAGTGTCCATTGCACACAGGATACCATTGACTATGGATGTTAACAATTTTTAAAGTCAGTTCCTATGGGGACTGTCCCTGTAATTTTTTGATATTACAGACAAATATCCTGGAAGTGTCTCTTGGCACACGTGTCTAATTATTTCCTTGGGTGAGTCGATTCCTAAAAATGGAATCATTGTGTCAAAGAGTTTGCTCCTTTAAAATACTGATCCATTTTGCCAGAGGACCCTATCAGTTGACAAATTTAAGGAGGTACCCACTCTCAGATGTCCACCCTATACTTGTACCATCCTCAACACTTGCCCCACCTTAGTTTCGTCGCAGCTAATGAGACTGCAAATTTTTGTAGGTTGATGGATTTCTTTATAAAGTGACTTTTTTGCCCTTCTCATTTTGTTCTTGACGTGTATTGGCCATTTTTCTTATTGATTTGTAAGTATTCCCTTTACATTTATGGGTATTAACTTTTTGTTGCAAATATTTTCCCCAATTTATTTGTCATACGAAGGTTTTACTTTTTTTTTTGTACTCAAATCAATTTCTTTTCTTTTTTTTTTTTTTACCGTTTATGGTATGTACCATTAATGTCATATTTAGAAACCTTGCTTTCCCCCCACACCTACCTGCTCCATACAGACTTTCTAGAACATTTGAGGGGTATTTTTTTTTTATTGGGGAACAGTGTGTTTTTCCAGGACCAATCAGCTCCAGGTCAAGTTGTTGTTTTCAGTCTAGCTGTGGCGGGTTCAGCTCCCTGGCCCATGCGGGAATCGAACTGGAGACCTCGGCGTTATAAGCACTGAGCCAACCAGCCACTCCCTTGAGGGGTATTTTTACATTTAAATATTTGATTCATTTGGAATTAATTGTTGGAGACTACAGGGTTGGGGGTAGGTCTCCAACTTCAATTGCTAGCCAATGGCACCAAAACCATTGATTGAGTCACTCCCATCTTTTCCACCAATATCTACCTGCTTTTATCATTCACTCAGTTTTCCTGTGTGTTTGGGTCTATTCCTGGACATTCCATTGCACTCCATGCATGTCTCTGTGCCTCTCTAAGCCAATGCCATTCTGTTTTCATGTCTGCAGCTCTGTCACGTGTTTTAATATCTGGTAGAACAGATCCCTTCTTTGACTCTTCTTTTTCAGAGTCTGCCTGCCCCTTCTCCCACAGTTACCGTTCTGGTGGGGGCAGGGTGTGTGTGTCGTGACCAAAGTCAGGACTCTGGAGTCAGGCTGACCCTGTGGGCACCCCAGCTTTGCCCTCCCTACCTGTGTGGTCTTGAGCTGGTACTGAAGAAAACCAGAATGCAATCAGGAGGTCACATGGCAGGAGATCCAAGAGCACACATTTTCGTGTCAACCCCTAGCTCCACCCTTCATGGTCCCCAGGATCTCAGACAAGACCCCTCGAAACCGCATATATAGAATTGGGGGCAGGGAGGGGGTTAATAACAGATCCTTATAATTGGAAATATTGAATAACTGGAGACTTTCTCTTATTGCAGAATTAAGATGAAATAGTGATTCTCACAGACACAATGCACACAGTACATGCCTAAACAAAATTCAACTGAATACAAATTTAAAGGTCTTATTGGCTTTATTCAACAATTCATAAATCAGGCAGTGTCCAATGCAGCAGATAGAAAGGAGCTCCAAGGAGTTGTACAAATGAAAGACTTTTGTAGGCAAAAGGGAGCTGGCACAAGGAAGTTATACATAGTAAACAAAAAAGCAGATTGGTTAGTACAAAGTTATTTTCCTTTAGAGAACAGCAGGGGTCTATCAGACGGGTTTCCTAACTGGTACGGATCAGGTAATTTCTGGTTGACTGGTTTAAGATTCCATTTCTGAGAGAGCCGAAACTGTAATTAAGTCTAGGTTTGGTAATATGGGGCTTAGCATAAGCAACTCCATTTTGGGCCTATTGTCTTGTTTTTAACAATTGTTAGCTTGTTCAGTTATCTCTTACCAAGATCCCTTATACTAGTCCCCAAAATTAGGTTGGTATTTTCAGTGGAATCGCACTTAATGTAATGATTGATAATTCTACTATAATAAGTCTTTCCATGCAAAAACAAATCTTCTCCATCTCGCCATTTATGCCTTCTTTTTTGTTCTTTGGTAGAGGTTTATAATTCTTCATAGTTTTCTTCCAAAACTGGGATCCTAGTCTCATATACTGTTTGCTGACCCGCTTTATTCCCCCTCCCCCCGACACACACACTTAATATTTTATGAAACTCTTTCTGCAGTAGTGTGTTGTTTTATAACATGTTTGTACATCGCTGCTGTATTCATTTTCTATTGCTGCATAACAAATTACCTCAAAATCTAGCAACTTAAAACAGTAATCATTTATCATCTCACACGTTTTCTGTGGGTCTAGAATCAGGGAGCAGCTTAGCTGGGTGGTTCTGGCTCAGTGCCTCTCATAGGCTGCAGACAGGACGCTGGCAGGGCTGCAGTCTCATCTGAAGGCCTGATGGGGTCTGCAACATCCACTTTCAAGGTGGGTCACTCACATGGCTGGTAGGTTGCTTCTGGCTGTTGGCAGAAGGCCTCTGTTCCTCGCCATGAAGACTTCTCTCCATGGGGCTTCTCGAGTGTCCTCATGACACGGCAGCTGGCTTCCCCCAAAGTGAGTGACCCAAGAGAAAATAAGATGGAATCCTCGGTGTCTTACACGACAGCCTCAGAAATCATTCGCTGTCACACGTGCGATATCCTTGTGGTTATACAGCCTAGAGGGTTCTACAAGGGCATGAATACCAG
The DNA here is from genome assembly GCF_036562045.2 of Rhinolophus sinicus. NCBI lineage: Eukaryota > Metazoa > Chordata > Mammalia > Chiroptera > Rhinolophidae > Rhinolophus > Rhinolophus sinicus. The sequence goes on along the minus strand of NC_133765.1, from coordinate 25,220,871 downwards.
GAGATGGTGACCGCTGCGGGCCATCTAGGAGGGCCATGCTATGCATGTACCCAAACTTATCTAACCGATCGCCTCTCGGGGGATATTTAATCACTCTGTTTTACAAGCTGAGATTCTAAGGCTCAGCAAGGTCCGTGTGTTGCTGCGGTCACACAGTGACTTAGAGGCAGAGTCAGGATAGCCCAAATCCTGTGAGTACACCCACTGAGAAGCAAAGGGAGGCCTGGAGGAACAATCCAAGCAACCAAGTCTGTAAATTTCCCCGTTTCATTAGGACACAGTCATATTAGACTAGGACCCACCCTAAGAACCTCATCTTAACTTGATGACTTCTGCACACACCATATTTCCAAATACAGTCACCTTCAGAGGTCCTGGGGGTTAGGACTTCAACAGTCAAGCTTAACAACCAACCCATGAGGTAGTGCTACTATTCTTATTCTCTTTACACAGGAAGAAAGTGAGCCTCAGACAAAGGAAGAGCCTGACCTGGATCCCCATAACCTCTAAATTGGGTGGCCAGTTTGAACCAGGTGGCTCTCAGGGTCTCTACACCTTCCTGGTGGGCTTGTCATGTGATTCCTCTGCTCAAATGTCACCTTTGTCCGGAAGGTTCCCTGACCACTTGCCTAAACAGCCCCCCTCCTCACCCTTTGCCACGTAGCCTGCTTTGTTTTTCTCTCAAGCCCTTTTTACTACTTGACACCATATATGATTTCTTTGACATTTATCTGTGCCTGTCTTGTCCTAAGAACTTTACCAGTATTAATTCATTTAAATACTACCTATTTTGCATATATTATAATAAATACATTTGCTTATATGTTGTTTGACTCTATTCCTCACTTGATTGGATACACTCTAAGGATGGTGACTATTTCATTCACTGATGGACCCCAAATTCTCACACTAGTGCCCAGCAGCACATAGGTGCTCCATAAATGTTTGTTGAATAAATTAAGTGAATAAAAAAATGATATAATGTCCAAGAAATGCCTGAAACTTATTGGATTATGATATATTTTTTTACAGGATCGATGTAGGTTGGTTTTATGTTCATTTTTTTTTTTTTTTTTTTTTTATGGCTGCTGTAACCAATGACCAGAAACTTAATGGCTTAAGACAACAGGAATTTGTTGTCTTGTAGTTCTAAAGGTCAGAAGTCTAAAATCAAGGTGTCAGTAAGGCCTGTTCTTTCCAGAGACTGAGGGGAAAATGCATTCCGGAAACATGCCTTTTTCTGCTTCTAGAGTCCACCCGCATTCCTGGGCTCCTGGCCTTCCTCACATTGCTCCAATCTCTTGCTTTCATCGTCACAATGCCTACTCCTCACTCTGATCCTTATGACTCATTCTTATAAGGACCCTTGGGATTATATCAGGCCCACCAGGATAATCCAGGAAAAATCCAGGTTAATCTCTTCTTCTCAACATCTTGAATTGAATCACATCTGCAAAATCCTTACCGTGCCAGGATGCATAGTCACAGATTCCAGCCATTGGAATATAGACATCTTGGGGGGGAGGGGCATTAGTCAGTCTACAAGAGATTTATTACCTCTGACTTTCATGTCCAAAGAGTTAAGGAGGAATTGCAAATTAGTTGCTATAAAAAGGGAACTATCAGTAGAGTTTTCTTCCCTAACTCCCACTCTTAGGATGTTCTGGAAGAACCTCTGTCTTTCGCCTGAGTTCTAAAGTAGAAAAACGTGGGTTCGAATACCAGTTTCATCACTCCCTAGCTAGGTCACTTAACCACTTAGGCATGTGACTTAACCACTCTGTGCAGCCATTTCCTCATCCATGAAATGAGAATCACAACAGTGTAACAAAAAATAAATAAAGATGCTCAACCCAGTAACAGGCACAGGGGCCTGCAGGAGCACAGGATAAGGGGTACCTCATCTTCCTGGAAGAAGTGACCCTAGAGCCTGAATGGGAGACATTTACATGTTAATAAGCCCTGTCCCTCAGCACACTTGCAAATCGCTGTGCATAATGCCTAGTAGACAGCAAATAACCCAATGACTTGCTATTTTTAATTGTTGCAAACTGAGTTGAGACTAGAAGAATGAGATCAAAGATAAATAAATTATGATATAAAGAGTATAATGATACCAAATGGAAAGGGCTCCACTGGATGCAAGGAAAGTTGGGAGCTGTCTCTTCCAATTGGCTCCTCTCCTCCGCTCCTGGGGTTCTTTGAGGTCTACAGACCGAGGCCTGGGGCCTTTCACTTCTCCTTTCTCCTCCCCACCCCCTTACAGGCCACAGAGTCAAGCCCACAGACCCTTTTCACTGAAAGGTTTAGAATGACGAAAATTTTAAATAAAGACAGGGTCAAATCAAGACAGGATCAGTAAAACTTGCGGCGCCATATTGGATCCTGAAGCAAAAGGAAAAGTCAGTAATACAGTACTGATCCTGGCCTTATTTAAGATGTTGATATTTCATGCATCGTAGATTTTTTACATAAATTTTGTTTCTCTGAAATGTTGCACTAAAATATTTTTCTTGGTTACTGAGTTTGGGGCTTTTGTTTTTGGTGTTCCCTTAAATTTTGTTCTCTCACAGGTGTCCCACTGCCTGGTCCTGAGGTTTTTCTTAGGAACCACATGACAAGACAGAGATTTATGACAATGCCAGTGACAGTTGCTGTGTGTTAGAGGAAGGCTATGGAACACTGGAAAGGATACTGCATCCAGCCTAGGGAGCAGGAGAGCTTTTTGGAGGTGGCGTCTGGCTAAAGTTAGTTGTGGGAGGGAAGTGGGCCTCTCTTCTACAGGAGGAAGTGAGAGGGGTGGAGATGGCCTCTGGGAAGGTAGGGGTGGGTGGAGAGGGAGGCAGGGCAGGGCAGGGGTGTCAGGGTTTAGTGCTGTCGGAATGGGAGCATCGTATCTTGGTATGGAGTTCTTGATAGATTGAAGAGGAAGAGAATGGAGCGGTAAGGTCCTGAAATTTGTGTAGGCTGAGGTTCTCCAAGTGGAGTGTAGCCAGGCCAGGACCATCAGCAGCACCGGGGAATTGTTCAAAAGGCAAAATTTCCAGCTTCTCCGAAAACTTAGTGAATCAGAAACTCTGGAGGACGAGGCCTACAAGTCTCAAGGGAATTCGCAAACACTCAAATTTGAGAATGATGGGCCTAAACTGAGGTTCTCAACCCTAAAAACTCACACCCCTTTTACAGATAGTTTGTGATGGTGACTTTTCCTCACAGGAATCAAATTCATGGCTGATAAAGCCTACCTGAAAAAACAACCTCTATAATGCCCTGAAAAACAAATGTCCTAACAAATCAACATGTATGGGTATTTTATGATCGTACGTAAATGGTTGGGCACAATTGCCCTGGAGGATGCAGGGAAGTCTCAGCAGCTTGTGTCTGTTTTCAATGAATGTGTTTGGATTTGAGAAGTGAGATGTCACTAGTCAACTCAATCTTGTCCATAATTTTGTCTTATCCTGCACGTTTAAAAATAAGTGCTAAATAAGTATGCGGTCTGTCCATCAACAGCTCAGCTACAAACATGTTGGGTGGTCGACTGATCTAATATTAGTACTGGTGTTGCCATCTCTAAATCCTTTCCCCCAAATGGTAAGCAACTCCTGACTAAGTTCTCCAATAGAACAAAGTATAGTCTTCCCTCCATTTTAACATACTTGCATTTCTGAAAATTCAGTAAAAAATACTTGATGTTAATATATAAAATGGAGTTAGGTTCTGGTTTCAGGTAATTTTGAACAGGGTTTTCACCCACACAGATGTCTAGTGGGAATGGAACAATTCTTCTTTGGGGGACAGTCCAGTGTATTGCAGGACATTTAGTGTTCCTGGCTCCTACCCTCTAAATGTTAGTAGCGTCCATAGGTCTATCATGCCCACTGGCGAGACGATCAAAAACATTCCCCAAAATTCCAAAAACAAAAACAAAGTGCTCCATAGGGGCTATAGTGCCCCATCCAGAATCACCTTTGAGATAAATGCTGAGGGCCAGACCCCAGGAATATGCAGGAGGTCCCAGCCCCTGGATCTCGGAGGCATCCAGGGGAGGCAGAGGAAAGGATCCAGGAGGCTGCCTGCGTTTCTGGCTGGGCAGTGAGATGGATGGTAGAGTTAGTTTGCTAAAATGGGGAGCAGGATTGGACCACTACATTTAGGGGTGGTTGTACAATGTGGACATGGAGACAGACACGAGGGAAGGGATTTTGGATGAAAGAGAAACTTCCTATTACTGAGTCAAGCCAGTACCACCTTGTTGGTATCTTATTTCATGTTCTTCTCTCCATCCCCACACTGGTCACCTCTCCCCAGGATGACAGCAGCAGCCCCCTTACTGGTCTTCCTCCACTCCTCTGCCCCACAGTCCATTCTCCATGCGGCAGCCAGAGCTTTCTACAGCACCCCCTGACTCTTGCCATTCTTTCTCAGGAAAGCTTCCCCTGATTCACCCCTCTCCCCAAAGAGTTGGCTGGTGAGAAATAGGGTGAAGAAATAAAATGGAGTCACTACAGTCAAGCTGCTAAATTACTAAAATCAAATAGGTAGAGGTATGAGGAAATGATTCTTTTCTTGTTCTTACTAGCCTGGGAATTTAAACTTTTGAACTTTCCAGTCCTGCGTCAATGCCTGGATATACATCTGTACATATACGAGACCTCCAGATAACCCTCTGATTATCCCTGAAGGACTCCCGTATCCAGATCACCTGGCATGCATCATCCAGACTGCCTCTCATTTGACTGATAATGGTCCTGGACCACTCTGGGCTAAGAATGCAGGACTGAGTATTCTCAAGAATGCACTTTTTAGTATAAGAAATCGTAACTTTCGGGCCGGCCTGGAGGCTCAGGCGGTTAGAGCTCGATGCTCCATGCTCCTAACTCCGAAGGCTGCCGATTCGATTCCCACATGGGCCAGTGGGCTCTCAACCACAAGGTTGCCGGTTCAACTCCTCGAGTCCTGCAAGGGATGGTGGGCTGTGCCCCCTGCAACGAGAAAACGGCAACTGGACCTGGAGCTGAGCTGCGCCCTCCACAACTAAGATTGAAAACACAACAACTTGACTTGGAAAAAAGGCCTGGAAGTACACACTGTTCCCCAATAAAGTCCTGTTCCCCTTCCCCAATAAAATCTTAAAAAAAGAAGTCGTAACTTTCTTCTTCAGAAAACTTCTGGGTTTTTGCCTAGCTGTGATTCCAGTTTACAATCTCTAAGACCCCTGAATAAATCTTTATCGTTTATTTCTAGCCAAAGCCTCCTGATTCACTTATGCTCAGTTGACGCTGGGTTTCTGGACACACAGAAGGAATCTTCTATAAGAAGATTAGTGGGCGGCCGGTTGCTCAGTGGTTAGAGTGCAGTGCTCATAACACCAAGGTCGCCAATTCGATTCTCACATGGACCAGTGAGCTGCGCCCTCCACAAATAGATTGAAAACAATGACTTGACCTGGAGCTGAGTTGTGCTCTCCAGAACTAGATTGAAAAAAAACACGACTTACTCGGAGCTGAGCTGTACCCCTCAACTAAATTGAAAACAACGACTTGACACGGAGCTGATGGGTCCTGGAAAGACACACTGTTCCCCAACATTCCCCAATAACAAATTAAAAAAACATTAGCAAACTAATTTTTAAAACGTGCTTAGTACAGTAGTCCCTCCTTACCCGTGGGGGACACGTTCCAAGACCCCCAGTGGATGCCTGAAATCGTGGATAGTACTGAACCCTATATACACTATGTTTTTCCTATACATACATACCTATAATAAAGTTTAATTTATAAATTAGGCACAGTAAGAGATTAACAACAATACCTAATAAAATAGAACAATTAAAACAATATACTGTAATAAAAGTCTGTGAATGTGGTCACTCGTTTCAGGGGTCCCTTCCTGAAGTCTCCCTATAGGCTTAAAGCTTACACGGTGCTGTCAATCAGAGCATGCTTTCTGTTCTTGTCTTCCACTCACAACTGTAATGCCTTTTCCATCTTAGCTAAGCACTTCTCATGCACTGTGGCTATAACTTTTGCTGTTTGAGGTATGATAGCAAAACTAGCATTAATTTTTTTCTTTCTTCATGGTTTCACCAATGGATTTGTTTTTACCATAGATTTTAGCAAGCTCAGCATATGACTTTTTTCTTTCCTTATGAAGTCCAGAACTTGCACCTTGTCACTTGAAGGAAGCCCTTTACAGCCTCTCTTTGGCATGTCTGAATTGTGATCACCACTACTCTAGCACTTTGGGGCTATTAAGTAAAATAAGAGTTAAACACTAGCACTGTGATACTGAAACAGTTGATCTGATAACCAGCTACTAAGTGACTAACAGGCAGGGAGACACACTGGACAAAGGGATGATTCATGTTCCAGTGGAATGGAGCTGGATGACTTGAGATTTCATCACAAACCAATGCACAATTTAAAACTTACGAATTGTTCATTTTTGAAAATTTCCACTTAATATTTTCAGACGGTGGGTAACTGAACCCGGGGAAAGCGAAACTTCAGATAAAGGGGAACCACTGTCACGTGATTCACCTCTGTAAAATTTGAGGGCAAGCCCAATCTATGTTGCTCACTGTTCAATGCTCCAAGCCTGATAGTAGGTGCTCAACAAATATTTCATAAAAGAATGAATGAATGAACGAATGAATTTCTACAAAGATCTTCTGTCTGGGTTCACCGGCAGGGACCAGGAGGTTTTTATCTCCTGGTCCTTGAGCCTCTCCATCCTCCTCCCAGGCCGTCCTGGCTGCGCGGCCATCGGGCCTCAGTTTCCCCGCCAGCGCAGCGGGTAGGCCTCTGGGGGGCGGACGTGCCGGCAGTCGCGCGCAGCCGGGTCCCCGTGACGGAGGGCCGGGCACGCGGGCGGGGGGTGAATGTGTTGGGCGCGCGGGGGACGTGACCGGCCGGCCAAAGCCTCCAGCGCTGCTGGGGCTCCCGAGCCGCGCACGCGCGCCGCCCCGCGCTCCGCCCTGGCCCCCTCTCCTCCTCCGCGCTCCAGGCCGAGCGCGCGCCGGCGCGAGAGGCGGGGGCCGGGGGTGGCGGACGCCGTAGGGGAGGGGAGGGGCGGGCCTGGCCCGGCTCCGCCAGGCCGCCCGCGCGCGGCTCCTGGAGCGCCCCGGGCCCGGCCCGGGCGGCGGCGGCGGCGGCTCTAGCCCCAGGCTTCGGCGGTGCCGGGGCGCCGCGGCGCAGCCATGGCCCTGGTGACCTTGCAGCGCTCGCCCACGCCCAGTGCCGCCTCCTCGGCCAGCAACAGCGAGGTGAGCCCCGGGCCCGCGGCCGCGGCCGGGCGGAGCAACCGACGCGCCAGGCCTGGGCCGCGAGTGTAGGACTGAGGGCGCCGGGGATGGCGAGGGGCGACGGCGAGCGGTCCGGGGCCTATGGGGACGCCGCTGTACGACCCCACCTGGGCAGCCGAACTGCGGGAAACTGTGAGGATGCGACGCCCCCTCCCCCACCGCCATCTAGGGGTGACCTCGTTTGGGGGTGACTGTGTGCGTGTGTACCCCGCGTCTAGGGGTGACGGTACACCGAAACTCTTTGGCTGATCGCCGTCTGGGGGTGACTGCAGACTGTGTGTGTGTGTGTGTGTGTGTGTGACAGTGACCTCCGTCGGAGGGTGCCTTTGCAGGAGATTGGATGTGCGACTGAAACTCCTAATTAGGTGACTGTATGAGATGCCGGTTCTGAGATTTGTGACCCTGTGGCTGCTCTGGGCCCTTTCCCTAAGCGCCTGGCCGTATGTATGTAAGACTGTGTAACTCCGTGGCCTGTGTGACACTGTGAGAAGCCACCGGCATGCTCCTGTGAATGTGAGATTGTTTCCCTGACCACCAAACCCCTGGAGTTCTGACTCTTGGTGTCACTGCGTGACAATGACCAAGGGAGCTCAGGGTGCTGTGTGTCTTATGTCTTTGTGTGCCGCTGAGTCTGGGTTTTTCCGTTTTGTAGTATCATTTGGGGCTGCATGTTTGCGTGCATCGGGCTGTGTGGTGGAGGCTGGTTCTGGTGTTTCTGTGGTTGTATGGGTGCCTTCTGGGGCCGCATGGCTGCTCTGTGCAGGTTTCTGTGGGTCTATGCGTGGCTGGCTACTTCTTACCCTGGGGTCAGTTGGGGAATTGGTCCTCTGAGTCTACCGTTGGGCTGGACCACTGAGGCTGGGGCCTCAGGCCTGTGGTCAGGTCACTCCTGCGGCTTTGGGGCCCCGACCCTCTTGTCCCCACTCTTGCCCACCTTCTCTTGGCGAATGGGTTAAAGTCTCTGGTCTAAACTCATATTCAGGGCAAGGCTGAGTGTTGGCCTGAAGACAGAGCAACTAGAGGACGAGGCTGTGGAGTGTTTAGAGAACGCTGGAGGAGGAGCCCTGCCGGCCCAGGAAGTGGCCCTGCCAGCATCTGGGCCATTCAGGCCCCTTCTTTGTGGGGGAAGTGGACTGATAATACTGACAGGTTTGTGTGTGTGAGGGACAGAGAGGAGGGCCTGTATTTGGTTTGACAGCCCTGTCTGTCCCACTGGCTCTGGGCAGGGTAGCTCTTGGGCCTATTTTGCAGAGACTGGTAGGAGCATTTTCAGAGAGGCTGCCCCCTCCTCTTGAGGAGTGGCCACTGTTATCTTGTCTACAGACAGAAGATTCTAATGGCCCCTCCTCTGCATGCTGAGCAAGAACATTGGTGGTCAGTTGCCTGCAACTGAGAAGTCAGGCTGCAGTAGCTTCTCTCCTCCCCACAGTGACGTCTGCATCATTCCTATTACTGCTGTCTTGCAGTTGACAAAGTACTTTCGTGCATTAATCTCATGTTCCCAGCTCAAAAAACTATTGTGAGATGAGTGAAGAGTTCAGCTTCTGGAAGGGGTTATACAGAGGGCTTCTCCACCTGGGTCTCTGATTCTAAACCCCTGTATTAGCCATGGTCTCTTCCTGCCTGAGACACATGAACATTATTTGATTTGTTTACTTTTTAGCTGAGGTATAATTCACATACCATCGATTCACCATTGTAAAGTGTACAATTAAGTGGTTTTCAGTATGGTCACACGGTTGTACAGCTATCACCACTGTCTAATTGCAGAACGTTTTCCTCAGCCCAAAAAGAAACTCCGCCCTCCTTAGCTGTCACCCACAGTCTCCCTCCCACCACCCCACGACCCCTGCCCTGCTCTCACCAACTCTAGGCAACCACGAGTGTACTTTCTGTCTCCCTGGATTTGCCTTTTCTGCGCATTTCACGTAAGTGGAATGAGGTAATATGTAGTCTTTTGTGTCAAGGCTCTTCCACGTTGCAGCACATGTCAGGACCTCATTCCTTTTTATTGCCAACTAATATTCCATTGTATGGATGGACCCCATTTTGCTGGGTGTGTAGATGGTTTTCATGACACACATTTTAAATGATGATAGTATAAAGTATTATTTTCACAAGGTGCTGATGAACTGACAGACACAGCTTTTATTTGACTTGAGTAAATCAGCATCGTGAGGCTCCCAGTGAGCGAGCAGTGCCTGGGACGGCCCCTGGAAGGGAAGGCTTTCTTCCAGATGGGATGAGGCATGCAGAAGTAAGGCAGGAGCAAGCGTGTGCGCACGGATGTTGGGCTGGGCGGCTCTGCCTCTGGCTTGACCTTCCTCGAGTTACTTCCTTCTCTGGGCCTTGGCTTATCCGAAAGGGTTGGCTTCCTTCTTGCGTATATTCTTTGACATACGTAGCTTGCTGCTCTGAAATAACTGACCTTACATTGTCTTTCATCCTGAGAATCACAGAGAGTGACCGAGAATTAAATGGTCCTGAAGTCTGTATCCCCAGATCACTTCCTCACTCATCACGATCCTTTGTCTAGTCAGAGACTTTCAGGGCAGCGGTTTCCTGACCCAGCCTGTCCTGATGCACAGCGTACGCTGGGAACTGAGGGAAATCACAGCCCGGCCAGCAACCCAATGCTCCTCTCGCTTTTAATTTTTCCCCCCATCTTTAATTCTCATTTATGTCATTTTACTGTCAGCCTTACCTCATTCCTTTGTGAGAACAGGCAGAGAGCGCAAGAATAGATAAATCAATAACTTTCAGGAATGGACCGTCACATTGTTATTTTTGACAAACGTTCCTGGTGACTGATTTTCATGGGCAGATCTCCAGTCTCCTTTTTGGGGTTGGATCAGGCTTTTTCAACCTCCGCACTCCTGACATTGGGGGCCTAAAAATCCTCAGTTGTAGGGAGCCGTCTTGTGTATTGTAGAATATTTAGCCGCACTCCGTCTTCTACCCACTAGATGCCAGTAGCACCCTCCAAAAAACTGGCTCCAGACATTGCCCAGTGTTTCCTGCTGAGAATAATTGCCCCCCTGGGTGAGAACCATTGGGTTAGACCCAATATTCTCTTCTAAATTTGTGGTGGTTGTTTTGTGGTTGAACTTCAGGACTGAAGTTCGTGACCCTCTGGTCAGCAAAGCCCTCCCCGATTTCCCACTTCTCTTTCAATGTGGGATAGGGCGTGTGAGAACAAACTGGCCGGCCACCAGTGAATACCTCTGCATAATAGTACACACATATTAGCTTAATAAAATGTAGGGACTCCGGGACCTGCTGCTGTGTGTCCCTTGCTGCCCAGACCCCTCCCTGCATTAGCCCTGTCCCCTTTTTCCATTACTATTGGCTTCTGTCTGGTTTCTGTCCTCGATCAGCCTTGCATCTCTCCCAGCCATCACTGCTTTCCAGGTTTCTCTTTCCCATTCAATGGACTCCTCTGTGTAACATACAAAACATGCCAAGTCCCAGTGGTACAGTTGTTTGGGGGTGTGTGTTTTCTTCCCATTTCAGTTTTCCCTTTGAAAGAGGAAAAGAAAAAGAAAAATTGCAATTGGGGCTTGAGTCATGGTGACTTTTGGAGCCTCCCCTCTTGGCCTTAACTTTTAGAAATGATTACGTGTCCCTTTCTTTCATTTATGTAAATAAACCAATCACCTAGAAAGTTTTATATTCAATACTTAAGCCATTTTTGAAAGCCACCAAGAGGTTTTGAGACCCATAGACAGACAGCCTGATGTTGGCCACCTTCCATTGTAAAAGGTTTGCCTGGAATGGTTTTTTTCTTTTTTTTTTTTTAACCCTTCTGTTGAGGCTTAAAATGGTGTTAAGCACTTAGCTATGGCCTCGGCTTGAAGGAGGAAATGGATTCTCTTAAAACAGAGCCCCCTCCCCTTAAAAAAGAAAAGCAGGATAAGGTCCAAAACAACCCTGGAAAGTGGAGAACGGAGGTCTTAACGAGTGTGTTAAGCAACAATGCAAGATAGAAATGTTACAAGATACGGATCCTCGATACTGGGGGAGGAATGTGGGTAAACACTGGGAAACTTAAATTCCTCCGTGGAAGTGACTCCACGGAACAGCGAAGCAGGCTTGGTGAGGAAAGGGTGTGGCTGTTTAGAAATAGCCAGGTTTCCTGGACATCTGTATCTTTTTCAGACACCAGAACAGAAAATGTGAGCCGTTTCTGAGGCTTGTTGCTCGTTTCTGAGGCTTGTTGCTCGTGTTGTCTGTGGAGTGACATTCTCTTTCTTTCTCTGCAGTTGGAGGCTGGCAGTGATGAAGACAGAAAGTTAAACCTCAGGTAAGCAGACTTTTAATGTTCATTCCTAAGTCTTCCAAGCAGGTAAGAAATACGCTTGTTTCTCTTTTTGTTTTTTAAGGAGGGCGCAGCTCACAGTGCCTTATGTGGGGATTGAACTGACAACCTTGGTGCTACCAGCACCACGCTCTAACCAACTGAGCTAACTGACCACCCCAGAAATACTCTTTGTTTCTTACCAAAAGGAGAACCGTCAAAAAAAGACCAGTTTTTTTTTAGTAGTGCTTTAAAAATTTTACGGATGTATAATTACAAACAGCTTTACTAACATTATATAATGTTTAGGAAAGAAGGAAAATAATTGTCATTATTTTGCCACCCTTGCTTTATCATCATGAGCATCTTTATGTAGTTTCTTCCAGATGTTACCCTTTGCTTTAAAAAACAAAAAAAATCATGTAATATGCTCTCGCATTTCTCTCCTGCTTTTGGTAAGGTCTTCCTTTTGAGGTAAGCACATTACTGATTTGAAACAGACATGCAAGCCCCTAAGTTTATTAATTCAAGGTGGTTTGTTTTTGTGTGTGCTTGTGAGAAATCTTTAGCTATGCTCATTTAAAAAATTCCCGAAGCTGTAATCCTCAGTTGCTATGTTCACTACTAGATGCCAAAAACATTTTTTGTTTTTCTTTGCCAAAAATTAAGGCTTTTTCCCTATGGGTGTTTTGTTGGTTTACAGAAGATTTAGCACTTCATTATAAAATGTATTCCTCTGCACCAAGGAGCCATTCTTAAACTCTGACTCGTAGTTTAAAAAAGTAAACAGAGTTTTAGGGGTATGGCTCTTTTAAAAAATGTTTCATCTTGTGAGGAGGAGGCAAATTAATTGGAAAAGGAAATACATGATTAGGAACTGGGGTCAACCATTTGTTACTGAGAGCAGGATGCTTTCTCCTGGTTAAGCTCAGATGCAGAGTGCAGAAGTGGTAGAAGTATGTTTAGCCTGTTTTTGAAGTGTCTGTGTTTGAGTGAAGGGAGGGAAAATACTTTTATTGTGGCACAGATTATTTCTAAAGATCACATAGGTAAGGAAATAATAGCCTGCAAAAATCAGAGATCTCTTATTTCAATTGCTAGGTCCTTATTTTAATATTACACTCGAGGAAGGACCAGTAACGATGACACATTTACTCTTTCACCTGGGGTTTATTGGTTGCTCAGGGTCTCCGTCATGGCTGGAAGGCTCGAATTAGCCAGATTCCCAAGTGGGGGCAGTAACGGGCTGTGTTGCAGATGACACTGGCATTTGGCTCTTTGCTTGGAGGCAGGGAAAGGGAGAAGTGAAAATATGCTCCTTGGAATCTATTTGGGGGCAGAAGAACTGGGAGAAGGGTTCTCTCACCTGTATGTGGGGCACCAACCTCCTTCTAGCCCTTACCTGGAGTTGGAATTTTTTCCACCCTTTGATCTCCATCCCTTTCCTTCAGGGCTGTTGCCCAGGAGGCAGATTTCTCACTTAGATTGTCTTTGGGGCTGACTGTGTTTTTTTGAATTGTTTACAATTAAGAAGAATTTATAAATAGCAGCCATCTGAAAATGTGTATGTGCCCTTCTGGCCAATAAAAGGGCCACTTCTCTGCACAGTTTGGAGCAAGGAAGTAACGCCTCAGCAGCTCTGTGTATTTGCATATTTAATCCCACAACAACCCTATTGGGGTATTTTCCCAGTTCAGAGGTGAGTAACCTGAGGCCAGTTTGCACTTGGAACGTAAGGGCAGTGTGATAAAAAAATACGGTGAATGTTTAAATTTAAAAAAAAAAAGTATTACAGTAAAAGATACATTGCCATTAATTCCCCCCTCAAAATACTTCCCCTCACTACGAACACACTTACCCCATCGTTCTTGCCACTTTGTGAAGCAGTTCTGGAAGTCCTCTTTTGTGAGTGTCTTTATTTGCGCTATCGTGGCTGCCTCAATGTCCTGAATCGATGTAAAACGTCTATCTTTCACGGTCATTTTGACTTTGGGGAAGAGCCAGAAGTCACACGGTGCCAGATCCAGTGAATAAGGTGGATGAGGGCACATTGTAATGTTTTTATTTGACAGAAATTGCCATATACCAGAAGCGATGTGTGACACGGAACGTTGTCGTGATGGAGGATGATTTACCGCACACTTTAAAGCACATCTTCCCTCAACCATAGCTCACACTGACTGACTGCACCAAACAAGTTGAAACTTGTCAACCACTGTTACTAAGGTTTGATGTGCCACTTCCCTTTCCATTGGATGGCACTCTGCAGCAGCATTCACTGTATCTTTTGATCACAGCTCGTACTATATTGTGGTGCCTCTAACACCTGAGTATCACGCCGCTCTGCCTTTCGCGACCAGTTCAGTTGTTGATTGTTCAGCTGAATCAACTGTCTTGGATGTACAGGAGAGGGAACTTGCCTAACGTCACCCAGGTGGTTAGAGGCAGTGCCACGCCAGAACCTAGGACCACCACTAACTCATGGCAGTGCTTCCCAGGAGGTCAGATCACCGATGACCACTGTTCACTGCTTTTAGCCTGTCCCCAGCGCCAGTGTGAATGCTGGGAGACCCTGGGCTCTAGTCAGGGACCTGGTTCTGAGCTTGTCCTCTCAGGTTCCCTTTTCAGTCCCTCTTCACTCACCTTGGCATTTCACTGCCCTCTTCTAGGCAGAGGACACCATCCTGCTTTCTAACCCTCCTGGCCAAATAAGACAAGTTCTGTTGTCCTGGGTTAAGCTTTGACTGAAACTCATTCACCTCTGTGTGTTAATTTGCATTTTCAGGCCTTTTCTCTCTCAGTCTTTCCTAGAGTAAAAAAAATGTACGGAATGGTCAGTTGTTTTTGCTTGTCTGGTGGGAGGAGAGTTAGGGAGAGCAGATTTTCCTTTGCTTCTAATTGATCCTGAAGGTAAACTGGCATGATTTCGTTTCTAAGGAATGCGGGTAAGGGAGGAAAACTGGGGACAACAGAATATTCCTCTCTCCTCTTCTCTCCCCTCTGCTTAACCCCAGTTGATAGTTTTGTCTTTGGGGTCATCCAGGAAGTTATCTTGGACTTCCCCGTAGCCAGTAAATTGCCGAATCACAGGGTTTGGGTCTTGTGTCTCACCGGCCCTCTGTTCCCCAGGCTCGCTGGTGGCACCTCAGGTCAGGCCCTCATACCTCCCCGTTCCATCGTGGGCCCCCCATCCTCCCATCCTTTCACCTTGGTTATCACCGTCACTCTCAGATGGGCAGTGCTCTCGAGACGGACACCCCTCTGCTCCGCAGTCCCCAGAGTCTCGTCTTCATTCCGCCTTCACCCTCGGTTGCTGGCCTTTCCTCCCACCCGTCTCACACGGGCTGTTTCAGTGCAACAGGACGTGTCCTGCTCCCTGACCATGCTGTCTCTGTAAGCCAGTTCCTTCTTCCGTGGGCCACAGTCCTCACAACCAGGTCAGAGGGCTCCCACCCCAAACGTTTGCGACCCCCCTCTCTGCAGAGGAAGCAGGTAGCTCTTAGCTTCTCTCGGTTGCAGGTCCCACACCTGCCTGAGGTGGCAGGTACATGTGCTTTTGTTTCATCTCTAACTTGGTGCTTCCTTTAGTGATAGCTCCTTAGTTCCCTGCCTGCGCACAGCATGTTAACAGTTTAAATATATTACCTTAGTTCCAAGCCTGCAGTAAATTGCGTCCATGTATGAGAAAGCGCGCGCTGTGGGGGAAGACGTGGGGTTCAGGACTTGGCTCCTGCACTAGTGGCCGAGTTCCTTTACCTCTGCGTTATTGCGACTCTGTGAGTCTCAACTGGTCATCTGTCAGACAGATAGAACTAGACCTTGCAGGATTATTGAGTAGTTTGTGTGGGGGCTCCTCACACAGAGTCAGGTCCGTGACGGACTGGGACAGTGGTTGCTGTGTTTGGTCTTCATAGGATGTTGTTCATTTCCGTGTTAGGTCACAGCACAGAATTTGAGAGGCCGACTCCCTGGAGGTGTTGCGTCCACTGTGTCACACTGGGCTGGTCACCGTGGATGCTGTGTGACTTGGAAAGCCCTTTACCTTGAGCTATCCCTCTAAGTTGCAAACAGGAATGCATGCTTTGCAGAATCAGTGTGGTAATTCAGACCGTTTCCCTGAAGGCCTTCTGGAAAATGTCTCAGGAGCTGATCCTCTCCTGCCCAGAAGGAAGCTGACTGACGCAGAGCATCTAGGTCGCTTCTCTCGCTCCTCTCCCCTGCTCTCTGCGTGTGCGGACTGCTGCCGGCCTCCAGCAATACCCTTCTGGAAGCTGTGCCATTCAGACTGTGGGAATCGGTGAGCAGATGGCCCTGCTGGCAGCTGCTCCTGGCTCCCTCACTATCCTGGGAGCTGCCTCAGCCTGGCATGAGATGTAAGTGGTTGTGTGCCAGACAGGGCCCCAGGAGGGAATATGGTTGTGTCGTCTCCGGAGTGTGGATCAGAAGTGAATTTTTTTCTTTTTTCCATCCAGTGTCTCCAAGTCAAGCACATGAAAATGTTCATTAGAGTTTTAAAGTTTTTTTCCTTGCCTGCCCAAGCAAATATTTGGGTCAGAGTGGCAGGATTTTGTCTTCTCTGCTTTTAGTGGTAAACTGTAAAGTCCCTTATGCCTCCGCCTTTCCCTCCACGCTCCCTTCCCCTTTTGGTCTTGACCTGGAATTCCCCGAGGACTCCATTCTCTTTATAACCTGCAGTGTGTGGCTGTGCCTTCTCTCTCTTTCCCACAGCGTCAGAGTGGGGTGGCAGCTGGTATGTCTTTGGTCTGCAGACCATGCTTCCTCTTCTCCATTGGGCATCTCTTCTCTTATGCCTGTCTACCCTTTAGGGTTCCTCCCTGCCTTTCTTGGCAATTTCTTAGCCTGGATATTGTCCTGGTTGACAATCTGTCCAGGTAAGGCCTGCCAAGAGGCATCAGGCATCTGCTGCATCCAGGCTCTGTGCTGTATCACATGACCTGCTGGTCGCTGTATCAGTTAGCTATTGCTGTGTAACAAGTTACCACAAACTCGGGGGTCCAAAACAGTATCTGGTAGGTACTGCAGGTTCCATGAGTCAGGAATCTGGACAGGGTTTAGCT
Source organism: Rhinolophus sinicus (assembly GCF_036562045.2). NCBI lineage: Eukaryota > Metazoa > Chordata > Mammalia > Chiroptera > Rhinolophidae > Rhinolophus > Rhinolophus sinicus. Next base: position 25,204,190 of record NC_133765.1, on the reverse strand, counting down.
GGGTCCTCTGCTTGGGGTCTCACATGGCTGCAGTCAGGGTGTTGGCCAGGCCTGGAGTCTTATCTGAGGCCTCTTCCAAGCTCACACTGGTTCTTGGCAGAATTCATTTTCTGGCAGCTATGGAAGCCATGGCAGCGTGCGTCTTCAAGATCAACAGGAGAAACTGCTACTCCGGGGTCCTGTAATGGAATGCCACCAGAGGAGTGACCATCGCCTTTCTCATCCAGTGTAACCTAATTGAGGGGGCGACTGTCCCATCTGGTCCCCTGGTCCCACCACACTCAGGATAGGGGCTCACCGGGGGCCCCTGCACCAGGCGCCGGGATCTTGGACCATCTCAAGAATCTGCCCACCAGTGTCAGTCTGTGGGAGTTCTTGAGATGCCCCCATCTAATGTGGAGAAGACATTCGTGTAACTGAGTAGGTTTCCATTCAGTGTTACAGAAGTAGCAGCTGTCTATCAGGTACGGGCGATGCCAGCTGAGGGATCCGTCCTTGTGGGAAGAGAGCGGGAGCACGGGGGGCCCACAGGACTGAGCACCATTCCAGTGACCACTGTGTTCTCTCCGCTCGGCGCCCACACGCTTGTCTGTACTCGGAGCCCTGGCATCTCTTGGATTCGTGCCCACGTTGAATATTTTGGCCTCTGAAAGACTGTCTCTGTTGACCCTTAAACATTTTTTCCATGCGCTTTGGCCGTAGGGAGAAATAAGACTAGGTTTGGCTACAACCTCTAGCATCTGTCACCTTACCTGGCTGTTATATGACCTTGAACAGGCCTCAGTTTCCAGTGGGCAAAACCATATGCAGCTTGTAGGGTTGTTGTCAGAATTAAATGTGATGATTGAATTGCATGAATCTCTTCTCCCGCAGCAGACATTCAACAAACGCCCCCTGTCTGTACCTCCTTCAGGGCCCCGCGTCTGTAGGAGGTGATTCATGACTCTTCCATTTTCTTCCCACAGGCATTTGTTTTCTCTCCTTAGTATTTCTTGGGGATTTAGTCCTTGCTGTGTAGTGTTAAGTACATAAGTGTTCCCCACGAGCAGGACTGGCTATGGAATTTGTGGAGCCCAGTGCAACATGAAAATCATGGAGCCCCTTGTTAAAAATGAAGAATTTCAAGATGGTGACAGCAGGGTGTTAACCAGGCTCGGAGCCCCTCTGAGCCTGGGGCCTTGAACAACTGCACAGGGCGCCTGTCCATCTAGGCCACGTGTCCCTCCTCCCCCCGGACGGCCTTCCTGGCCTCTGCCCTCATGGTGCCTGGTGTGCAATGGATGGGCCATTGAGGAGTCATAAACTGAGTCTTCTGTGTTCGGTTTCACACCGAGGAACTCACAGTGATCTTGGACGACATACAGGAAACAGGACAGAGAGATATTTTCCCCTGGCATTTCCCCCTACCGTCTGGCACTATTAGATTAATCTCAATACCCCTCTGTCTTAATTTGTCTGCTTATGAGCCATTCATTCAACAAATATTTATTGAGCACCTACCATGTGCCAAGTGCTGTTCTAGGAGCTGGGAATATAGCAGTGAACAAAACAAAAGAAAAACACCCTCTCCTTGTGGCGGACCTTCTGTTGGGGCAGACAAGACAGTAAGTATAAACAAGTACATTTGTAGTGTGTTAGTAGGTGCTGAGGAGAAAAGTAAAGCAGGGACGCAGGACATGGACGTGAATACTTCACACATGCCCTGTTCTGTGAATCACCTTATGTGCATTATTTTATTTAGTCTATGCAAAAATCCTGTAAGGGTGGTGCCGTGTTTATTCCTGTTCTCTGGCTGAGGAGACAAAGCCTCAGAGAGAGAACTGGCCTAATTTCATTTAGTAGGAGGTGGTAGAGCCAAGACCTTCATGCTCCACTTCTCTTTGACTCCAAAACCTGTGCTCTTCACCCCATAATTCAAGAGCCAGTTCTACTAACCCTCCTCCCAATTTCATATCTGTCACCAGGGGATAGATGGAGTTCATCCGGAAGAACTGTGGCTTTGCAGTCCATTCTTCCTGCTCAAACCATAGAGGTCCCACACTATGCGCTGACTCTACTGAGAGCAAGAATTGTAATATATCCCCCTTCCCGGATGGTCACCTGGGCAGAGCATCCAGGGAATAATAATACTAGCGAGGTTTATGGGGTGCCTGTAGGTGCACACACTGGGTTTGGAACTTTGGTGCATTGCTCTCAGATTGTCATCATCACAGGCCTGCAAAGTGGGTGCCTGCCTCCTTTGAAGAAACTGCAGCTGAGGAAGGCTGGTGAGAGGCCAGAGTCAGGGTTTGAACACAGATGCTGTGAATCAAAAACCCACCTGCTTTCCTTTCTGCTCGTGTCCCTCAGCGGAGAAGGGCACATTTGTGTTCAGCTCACCCTTGCCTGTCCCCAGCTTCATGGCTTCTTAGGCAGCGGCCTCCCGTGGACTCCCGATTTTAAATACTGGGCTATGCAAACTTTTAAAATTCTGGGGCCATTCTACTGTGTTGCTGTTCCTTTTGGTTTAACTCAGGTCTAATTCCTGGCTGTCTGTTGGAACATTTGATCATAAAATCAGAATTTGCCTTCAGTCTGTTAAATACTTTTTGCTGTTAGAAGACATCCTAGAGGGGGGACAAATGAGGACAGAGGCAAGGAGTTAATTTGATTTTGTTGGAACTTAATTAAACTTATTATTAAGGTTAATCATTGAAATGAATTTTGCTCCGCGTCTAGTAGGTTTCATTAAGCTTTCCAAATACCAGTACTTAGACTTGCAAAGAATGCCACGGAGCCCGTCGCGTTCTTCCCCAGCACTTAGCCCTCCAGGGAAGCGTGTGTGCACGGCAGAGGAGTGTGTGCGCCCACCACGAGTGCTCGTAGGTGACAGTGGTACCAGTGATCCCCTTCCTGATAAATGGAACAAAGCTGTGGGAGGGAGACAGAGAGCCGAGGTTCTGTCCCGAGATGTGTCATCTGCTGCACACTCGAAGGCAACTCACATCATCTCAGGGCCCCCATTTCCTCCTTTGTAAAGTGAAGAGCGAGATGAGATGATGTCTTTCAGATCCAAGAATCAGAGTCCTTCGGGGCCACCGTCTCCTTCTGAGTTACATTGTGCGTCTAATGATTCCTGGTAGATTTGTAACAGACTTTCAAGAGTTTCTCCTTGATTCCCACACTGAGAGCAAGGTCAGACATTTGTGAGGCGTCTGGCCAGGTCAGGGTTATCGTCTCGCCCTGAGACAGAGAAAATGAATGTGACCCCTGAATTGAAGTGGACCCTTTGCTTGGAGCCACCTCCTCCTCAGGCAGGTCTCACCCCCAGGAGCGGGGCCACAGGCACAGCAGCGATTATTTAGAAAGAGGGGACTCCCTGCCACCTGTAGAACTGGTCTTTGGCGTAAGTTGTGCTGTGGTCAGATATCTGGGTTTGGACAGCTTTATAGAAAATTCCTAAGGCTAGGAGAACATCCAACTGCGTCGTTCTGCTTCAAGGAAGGCTGCAGTGAGAAAACAGGATTAATCAAAGTAAGGAGGAGTCATCTTCAAGGCATGCTGAGTGATTGGGCAGGGGTGGAGGCAAGACACTGGCGGGGCGGGAAGTGTTTGCAATCGTTCCTATGGCGGAGGTGACGTGCTGATGAGAAAACCAAGCTGGCTTGCCTTGCGGTGTGGTGGCAAGCATCCCAGTGAGAGGGGCGAGACTGTCGTGTGAACTACAGAGGTCCCATAAGTGGGCCTGGGCCCGGGCAGAGCAGGGCCTCTGGGTGGGTGCAGGCCCCACCACCTCACCACCAGGTGTGATCGTGACCGTGGGCCAGCCACCTGCCCTTCCCGAAACCGAGGGCACTTGGGAAGCTCAGAGAGTCTTGTACAATGTGGAATGCCTCGTTCTTGCCTGATATCTGCTGAAACACGGTACCATGAGTTCCTTTCATGGAGGATAATAAGAGAGGACCCCTCCTGCCGCCCTTCCTGACCGTCTTCCCCTCCATGGATGGGGGCCTGTGCTAGTTTCACCCCAGAGACCACAAGGTCAACCAAGTGGAAGCTAAGAGGAAAAACAACCCATGCCTGACCTATTTTCCTCCAAGTTCTACTGAACTGTGTACCAGGCTTTCCTCTGCGAAGCATAGTGTCTTGTGTGCCTTTATTTTTACAGACGGTTTTTCTTCCTTTCTTTTTTCTTGAATGGCTACTTTTGAAGCTATTTTTAAAAAGACTTTATTTCAAAGAAGGCCGTCAGAGGTTAGGAAATGTCTGGTGCTCCCTGCTGGGGGCCACCCTGCGTTGGCAGAAGGAATTCCTAGTCAGGGCTTGGCCCATGCTTGCCAAGAGTTCTCAAGGCGTTTCCCCAAATCTGAGCCCAGTCAGAATTCCCACAAGGGAGGGGATCGTCAGTGTGGTTTAAAGAGAGCCAGGCCAGCTGCCATCTCTGGAAATCACTTGTCACTTCTCAAAGGTCCAGCCCCACCTGTCCTGTGCTGGGTCCGTTGCAGGTGAAACGTGGGAGTGGTTCTTTAGGGCTGGAGTTGAGGCCACTGAACCCAACGGCAAGAGGGCTCCCTAAGAAGCCTTCTCCCCAAGCCCTGGGCACTCTGTGCAGGCTCCACCATGTGGAATAGGAGGGAGAGGGGTCTCTTGTGAAGCAACCTGGCAACGGAGGCAGTTTTTATTTAGTTATCTGCTTCATTTATCAATTCAGCCAATGTATACTTTTGGTGCCTATATATGTAATGGGTTCTATGCTGAATGCTGAGGATTCCATGTTAAGTTAAACAAAGAGTCCTTACCCGGTGGAGGTAACGTGTGTGGTCTAGCTACCATAGTTCTGTCCAAAAGGGATTTGAAAGAGCTTATACACTTCATAGAAAACAATATGATTTAAACTTAGAAAAGTGGGACATGGAGAGAATAGGGGCAAATCAGATGAAGTCATGGGAAGGTTTATAGGTAGCATGCACGGCACAGTATTGGTCTAGTTAGTAGAGTCTGGCTACACATCTGACTTGGAGCTTCCTAGGAGTCAAAGCAAAGCGAGAAACAAGATCAGTTGCTTGATTCACGGTGTCCTTAAAATACGGCCAGGTCCGTTCTGAAGAACTCTTTGGGATAGATAATTCCGATAACTAGTGGGTGTTCAGAAGGAAACCCAGTGTGACAGGCAGACCAGCAGGTTGTGGATCCTGAGGCCCACGGAGGGCTGATGCTGTGTGCCCATCCCACCCATTAACCAGGGTACTTGTGGTTTTGCGAAGTGAGGTCAGCGGCAGTGATTGGTGCCAAAGCTGCCGGCCGCCCCAAACGTGGAAAACAGGATGCTGAGTCACTTCCAAAGGCCTACAGCATCCTGACTTTGCGTGCCCTTCACAATGGGAGCCTTGCACAGGCCGGTTGGCCCCCCGCTGTTCCAAAGGGTGGTCTCAGAGCAGGAAAATGTTAAAATTAGGTCTTACATGGGCCAGGGCTATGTGTGTATGAGGCCCTCAAAATCTGGACGCAGATAGGCCAAGAGGAACTTGGGGCGAGCACAGCTTCCCATCAATTCCCAGGAGCCCTGATTCCTTTTAGTGGACATGGAGTTTAGAAGGCCAGGGTGGTGTACTTGGTACTATTGGAGTGATGCCAGCCTCAGGCCCTCTGTGGGCAGGATGAAGGGATGTGTGTATGTGCACACAAATCGATGTTTATTTCTGTATCTATTTAAATATGTTGAAAACCACGCCTTCCATTCTGATCCAACACCTTTAGGTTCAGTCTAATTTTCTCTCCATGTTTGTGATTCCCTTCTCTAAGGGACACATGGCTCCCAATTGTCCCTAAAATATTTACCTGTTTGATCAACCCCCCTGTCTGCAACCAGCCCCCCATCTCTGCGGCCACCTCTCCCCTGCGTGGATGCCTTCCTTGCCCCGCTCACCATCAAACACCCTGGTGTGGAGTACCACACCCCCTCCCCAACTCAGATGCCCGGCCTTGCTCTGCCCACCACATGGGTTTAGGTCTGAATTGTTGGGGAAGAGAAATGGGCTGTTTTGATGCTGTGTTTTTCTGAGGTGTCAACTCAGCAGAGGTCCAGTGCTCCAGTCAGACTCCTGGTTCCGCTCTGGTTTCTCCACTGCTTGACTGTGTGAACTTGGCAAGTGACATAACCTCTCTGAGCCTCAGTTTCCCTATGTATAAAACACGGATGGGTGCAGAGATTAGGTTCGGTGACAAGTATAACATGCTTTGCATGGCACTTTCCCAAGATGTTCATTAGTGTCACGTTCGCTGCTGCACACTGATGGGGGTCGGGACATGGAGAGGTCATAGCCCCAGCTCTCAGGACACTCAGGGTGATGTGGAGGAGTTAGTTGTTGTGTGGTTTGCAGCACCTGGTTGCCAAGAGGACCCGACCACCAGGTGACTGTACTTGCACTTACGGCATTTACGTGGTGAGTCTTATTTGTCCAGTTCCCTGTGTGCAGTGAGCGCCCAGTGCGTTCCAGCAGCTCAGAGATGACCAAGGTGCGTTCGTCACGAAATGGCTCTTAAGGCTGGAGAGGAGGACAGCTCGGTCAGGTCTTCTATGAGTATTGACTTAGAATCTACTATATGTCAGGCACGGAAGAGAATTTTGACAATTCTGTGTGTCTTGGTCATTGAGTCCCATTGTGAAGTTAAAATACAGCGACGTGAAGATAACTCACCACCAAGTAGGTAAATAGGTCTAAGAACACAGTCTGGTCATCGGGTTTGGGCTCCTCTGACTTAACCTCTTAGCCTCAGTTTCCTCACCTGCAAAATGAGAGAAGGTGCTATAAGTGCTGGAAGGGAAGAGCCAATGGCTGGTAGCTGGCGGGGGAGGGAGAAAACATGAAGTTGGAAGATTGGCGTGACGTGGGGAGGCAGACACGAGAGGGAGAAGGCAGTGAACAGAGACCCAGATAGAGTTTCTGGGGACAATGACATAGGTAGTGGTACAGCAGAGAGTATGTAGAGTATGGGAGAAATAGTGTGAGAGGTAATACAAGGGAGGTTTTCATTAGAAAGCACGTTTTGTGATTGTGTTATAAGCTCCTTGAGGTCAGAAGGTGTCCGGTGAATGACATTCAGATTAGCAACCTATAAGGACTAATTGTGGCTACCACAGGAAGCTAGCACCAGAAGTTTGGGCTCTAATCTGTAGAGAAGATCCCATCCTTGCAAGTCCTGGAGCTGGGCAACCATGTAACGAGAGCTGTGGTTAGGGACAGTGCAGGTGGGGTACAGGCCGGCGGTCCGTGCCCCAATTGTCATTAGGCTGAAAACTCCCAGAACTGTGCTGTCTCACACCAGAGCCTCCAGCCACATGGGGCTAATCAAAATTTAGTTAAAATTAAATCAAGTGACAAATTGGTCACACCACATTTTAAGTGTTTTAAGTGTTCAAAGGCCACCTATGGCTAGTGGCTTCCTATGGGTCAGCACAGGTGGAGAACAAGTCCGTTCTCTGGGACCGCACTGCCCTGCAGGCACATGGAGTCCCGAGCAGAGAGCCAGGCACACTGTGGGGCCTGGGGGTGCATGGCTCTCGGGGTTGAGCAGAGCCAGAAAGGAGTGGGGACTGAGGGGCTGGGAAGGAAGGGGCCCCTGGAAGGGTTAGGACTTGGCCACCAGTGAATGGGGGATGGAGCTACATACCAAACAAAGGGCTAAGGACCTGGGACAGTTGGGACAATGCGTTTTTGGAATTTTCGAGTTGTTTCGAAAACATTTCCTTCGTGTACGTGTTTTTTTCTGGCCGGCAAGTTTGTCTTTGCTGCCATCGCATTTCCTGCACAGTGCAGCCTTTCTGCCTTCTGCCCTCAAGAAGGGGGCACAGAACCTGGTATACCAGATGTACAAAGGAAGGTGGCACTAGCTCTAGCTTCCACAGACGGGGCCTGAGGGCTCTCGGGGGGGCCATCAGGGAACTATCCTAAGGTTTGTCAGGCCAACTCAGGGCATATCATTTGCTGTCCTATGTGTGCAGGAGAAAAAAACCCCTGCTTTTGCGAGCTTGCATAGAATATTCAGCTGCTTGCTCCTACCCATTGGAGGAGAGCTGTATAGCTGGCTTCAGAGAATGTCTCTTAGTGTCTGACATACTTCTGGACATTCCTTCTCTCTGAGAGAAGCCTACGCCTTCTAGCCAAACAATACATGCCCCAGCAGCAAAGACATTTGTAATGAGCCCTGCCAGCGTTTCTTGCCTGTGACCCCGTTCCCTAAGTATAGTGCCCTGCAGAACTGGAATGCCCCTGTTCTCAGCATCATGTGTTTAGGGGAACAATTTGGGAGTGCCAGCCGATAGGTGTGTCAGGTGCATTACTTGTTATGCTCTGAAAAATGGTGTTTGGAACGAGGCTCTACCGATTGCCTTGCTCGGTACAGCTTGGGGTCTTTGTGACTTTGGAGCATGAGGTCGAAATGAGGGAAGACCCTGTGGGAGAGCAATGGAAGGAATTTTCTGTCTCACCTGCAGTCCTCTTAGCCTACTCCACATCGTAAGTCTTCCAGCTCCTTTACATCTTTAAAAACTTCACTTTGGCTTCCAAATCCATCTAAACCATCGCCAGTAGTGGTTTTGAGCTAGATCCGTATCCATCCAGCTTTACCTGCTGCTACTGTTGCTGCAGGTCAGACCATCCTGCCCTCTGACCTAGAGACTCTGCAGGAAGAGCGCTGAACGTGGAGCCTCTCGATCCAGTTCTGTCCCTTATTAGCCATATGACCACAGATAAGTCATTTATCTTTTCTGTCTTGGTTCTTTCATCAGAAGAATGGAATTATAAGAATTAAGAGCAAAAGCGTCGGGGCAGGCCCTCTGCAAACTGTAAAGCACCATTCTGATTGACGGTATCATTGACTTAAAACAACACTCATCGAGTGCCTATGGTATACCAGGCGTTCAGGTGCTGGGAACTTGTTAGGTTGACAGCTTGGTGGCTCAAAGATAAGCCCAAGCTTTGGTTCTTAGCTTTGCACGTTCTGAAACTTGAATTTATTACTACACTCAGGGATGACCGAGTTCTGAGAAACCAACTTATACTGACCAAATTATAAGAAACTGACTTATAAACCAGAATAGACATTTATGAATTCAGGGTGGAGCCTTTTACAACAGAGACCAAATCCTCTTCTGTCCACTCTAGGGGACGTGTAACATGCTCTTCCAACTCTCCTCCCCGTGCCCTTCTTTGTTGTTCGTTGATCCTTCAAGGCCCAGATTTTGGTGATGTTTCTTCCAAGGAGATGTCCCTGGACCCCCAGGTAGGGCTGTTCATCCCTTCTGTGTGTGTGTGTGTGTGTGTGTGTGTGTCCACCTGTGCATAGATGCACAATCGGCAGCCCCCTATACATCCCTCTTCTGTGCATTACGTTGAGGTTACTGTTCTGTGTCTGTCTGTCTGACTGACCCGTGAGACCGTGTCCGTTTCATTTCTGAATTCCCAGGACTTAGCACTGAGCAGGCACAGTAAATGTCTGTTCCTCTAAATGGAATGGATGGAACCTCGCTTGGGAGTGTTCAGTGGCACCCACCTTCTCTATGGTGACAACTTTCCATTCGTTCCCTCTTTTCCTAGAATTATCAAGTCTGCAGGACGAACCACAGTCTACTGAGCAATCACCATGTAGAGCCGAGTGCAATCGAAGGTTCACTTTATCCACGTGAAAGTACTTCGGTTCATTTCAAGCAGTCCAGTCAATGTGGAACTCTTTAGAGCAGGGGTGTCCAAACTTTTTTCAATGTTGTTTACCAAGGGCCATATGCGGTAAAATACACAAACAGCCGGGCCACTCACTCGAGGTAAAGTACGTATTGCCTCACCTGGTTTATTTATGTAAACTAAATATATTTTTGGAATTTGCTGCGGGCCAATTAAAAATGGATTGCGGGCCGCAGTTGGCCCGCGGGCGGCAGTTTTGACACCCCTGCTTTAGAGCCTGTACTTGAGGCACATACTGTCTGATTTTGTGTGAAATGTAGTGTCAGAAATCCTCTAATTATACCACTTAAATAACTTCCTGTTTCCTCGTCTATAAAATGAGTACAGTAATTCTGGCTCAGTCAGTCTACCTGGATGAGTTTCTAGAAGATCACCTGAGTTGACATTCGCTAGAGAGCTTTGTAAACAGCAGAGCTTATCAGAGGTCTGATCTGTCGTCATCATCGTTATTATTGTCATTTCATAGCGTTGTAAGCAGGGCTGCTTTTCAAGGGCAGGGACACTTGTGACTCTGAAAGTATTTGGCAGAAGATGGGCACGTGTATTTATCTGCTCACCTGTTCTGCTGCTGCTTCCAACAGGGTATTATTTTGTTTTTTGACCTGGCATGACCTCCCTCCATTGTACCTAATTGTGTGTTACTCTCCTTCTGAGTTTTTATTGAGTGTGTGTTTTTATTGGTGTTACCTTTCACCAGCAAAAAACATTTATCACGCACCTACTATGTGTAAGATATTTTCATGAAGCCTATGGGAGAAGCCAGTTTTCTCTGTACTGTCTGTCACTGTGAAGTGCAAGGGGGTCTAAACCCTGGCGGTGTGTCAGAAGCACCTCTGGAACTTTTTAAAAAGCAGATGCCCCGACTTACTGCAGGCCTTTCGAATTAGAATTAGTTAAGGTTAGGCCTGGGCATGAGTGTGTTTTAGAAGTTTCATGGGCTCTTCAAATGCTTAGCCAGAGTTGGAAATCAGGGCCATGGGCGTAATATTCTGTAGTACCATGTTTCTACACCTAATATTTTCCTTTCTCAAGGAATTAAGTTTCTAAGTGGCATGGCACACACCCAGACCACCTGACCATATAGCCTTTCCTTAAAAAGGATCATGACTTTTGCCCATGTGGATAGTGGGGCAGGCTTGGCTTAGTTCGTACCGCACTCCTCAGGCTGCAAATATTTGGCTTTTTGAATGAATGAACAGAGAATTCTGTAAGTGAACAGCAGAACATACACATAGTAGAACGTCAGTTAGAACCCAGAAATGGAGAGGCCCAGACCAGTGTGTTTTATTTTCTGAAACTTCAACATGCACCAGAATCCCTAAGGGAGTTGGTCAAAAACAAGGCCCCCCCTGGAGATTCTGTTTCAGGAGCTTGACTGGCTTCCTGCGTTTGTCGTGTAAGAAAATCATGCCTGCCTTGCAGAATAGACGCCGTGTCACAGCTAAGTGCCTGGGACAGTCTCTGCCACATGACAGGTGCTCAGGAGGGGACAGTACAGTTGATGACATGTGGCTTCTTGACCAGCAGGGCGGCGCCGCCCACAGATTTCTTCAGGATTCCCATTCAGTCCAGAAGGACCAGAGGATGTGGGCAGGGTGATGGGGTGGTCCCCCCAGGCCTTGTGCTTTCCCCAGGGCTGGTGGGAGAACTCTGACGCGGAGGCCTCTCTTCCTGAGGTCCTGTTTCCCTGAATGAGTCCTTCCCTCTGTTTCTTGTACACAATGCCCTCCCTTGCTGGGAACAAGCACCACAGACAAGTTTGTATTCTGACTTCTCAGTGACATGCGCCTTAGCAGAGCAAAAGGAGGCGACGGCAGGGTAACGGTTCTGATTTCACTCTGGACGGGTAGGGACGACGGGCATTCCAGGGGTTAAGGTGGGCGTGGGGCACACAGGTTTGGGTCTACTCCCGTCTTATAAAGACCTGTGCTCCTGGGCGAGCTGTAGTTTCCTCAGCTGCAAAATAAGGAAAATTGGAATATGTGTCTCACTTAATTTTGTGAGGATTAATTCATCATTTGGGAGCTGGGGAAACAACCTGATAAGACCTTCCTAGAAGTTTGTGCTCAGTGCTGCTTCCTTCATGAGGCGCTCCAAACTCCTCCAGTTACATGGCGGGACCCTCCTAAACACTAGAAGGGTGCCTTTCTTACAGAACATACCCCATTCTGCCCTGCATTGTGGTCATTCTTAGCCTTCATTTATTTCACCAGCTGAAAGAATATCAGAACGTACATATAATAGAACATAAATTAGCACTCAAAACAGAGCTGCTGGCCAGCTCCTGCCAGGTGGGTTTTGGGGTCTCTTGTCTGGCCCTCTCAGACCCGGGCCAGCTTGACCTCTGCATCCGGTCTTCTCCCGAGCACCTTGCGTGCAGTTCTCAAAGCTCCTATATGTGTGCACGTGTGGTGCTCTCTACCTGGAATGTCCCCCCACAACTCCCATTTGCTGCCTCAAGTAGCGATTAGCATGACTGAAGAGTTTCCAGAATGTAAAATGTGCTTTTGAAAGTGCCAAATAACTGTGGCAGCTGCCCACAGTCACCGTTGGGTGAATGGAGGGGAACTGAAGGAAATAGAAATCCTTCAATATGTCTGTCGATTGCAGCAAGAATGAAGTCCTCGATGCTTGCGTTCTGGGACTCGGCGGCCAGCTGTTTTCCCTCCCAGTTTCTAATACACACCCTATTGCTTGTTCCCGAGGCCTACAAAACAGCCGTGGGAGGAAAGTGATTAGACGAACTTCAGCTGTTCTGCTCCTTCTGAATGGCCCTCTTTCATGAGGATGTGCAGGGACAAGAGCCTTTTCTAACCCAAATATCAGGGCAAGACGAGAGTTCCGCAAGCGCCCGTTGCTCTCGGGGTGGGAACAGCATCGGAGGAGGAGGACCTCGCTGACCGACTCAAGCTCTTCTGCACCTTTCTGCTTTCTCCCGAGTGGGTGGCAGGCAGGAGCTTCGGGCTGGTCAGGATGTGACTCCGGCAGTCATGCACCCTTTTCATTTTACCGACTTCTGCATCTCCCTTCAGCCACCTGCTTGCTTCTGCTCTTCCGAGGTTTCCAGCCCCAATTAGTACGTATCACCAGCTCTGGTTCCTCTTTTCCTACCGGGTATCTGCGTCTGGAGGCTTCTGGCTGGCTGTGCTCTGAGGGCTGGGGTGTTTGGGAGGAGCAGCGATGAGGTGTTCTTCTCTCTTCAGTGCCTTGTAGAAACGTTAGTCTCATGTCACCTTCTAAAACGGCAGAAACCAGTGTCTTTGAGACCATGTGTGTACGGTGGCGATAACCGTGATGAGGATGGGGGTTAGGAGGGCAGGGGCTGCATTTGTTTCAAATTGCCTGTCAGGATTTTTCTTAAAGGGATGGAGAAAACAATTAAGTTTTGTTTGTCTGGGTCTGGACTTCTCGAACTTCAGTCACTCTTTTTAGGACTCCAGCATCTTTTGGGAGAAGGCTGGTTTTTTGGTAGCAGGGACAGGTGGTTTGTGCTTCCTGGCCCCTGGGTACCTAGGACAGTGTGTGTGTCACTACCAACGTGAATTTGTTAAAGGACTTCCTTCCCTGGAGGGGCGCCTTGAGACTAATGAGTCAGGGTACAGTGCCTCTCAGAAGCCTGGCAAAGAGAGCCCCACGAGTGCTGGCAGTGGGAAGTAGTGTTCATGTCAGCCCCCCAGAGGATGCGTGAGGCTCTGGGCCTGCAGTGAGCTCGGGACACAAGACGGGAAACAGGGTCACGAGGAGTGTCTGCACCTTGTTTTCATAAATCCTGTGCCTGCCCCTGCATTGCAGCCTCGTGGCCCCGAGAGTCATCTTGTGCAGTCAGCCTCGTGCTGTCTCCTCTCACTGCCTCCCCAGACGCAGGGCGATGGCACAGCCTTGATAGAGTGTGTTCTCTGGGCTTCCCCGCAGCTTCCAGTCTCACTCTTTCCAGTAAACGCCTGTGACCAATTCCAGGAGGAGGACAGACGCTAAGTGTTCTGGGGCCCCATCCATCCAGCTCCCTGACTTCATGTACAGATGGGAGGCTCTGAGTCTTTCTCAGCCTCAGGAAAACTGAGAAACAACTTGCCTTGTCAGTGATCACGGGATAAAACCAGCCTATTCTTTTGCATTGTTCCCTTTCTTTCCAAAGGAAGTGTAAGGGAAACCAAGGGGAATTTTGGCCCATGATTTCCAAGGCAAAGGTCACTGTTAATGGCTGGCCGTTTCCAGCGTGCTCAGGTTTCTGGTCAGTATGGGTTTTTTTCTTCTTTTTTTTAAAACTCGTGAACAAAAGAGGTTGATGTTGCTTTGCAAAGAGTTTCCCCAGCTGCTTCGATGAACTGATTGTTGTTTTAAGTTTCATGGGTTTTGAAGTCCCTTGCACAGCTCTTTCAAATTTTGATGAGAATCAGTAGTAAGTGAGCCGTGTCTAAAACAGAATCGTTCTGAAAACAAACTTGGTTGTAAAATTTTAAGGAAGGAGAGGGTGACAAGTTTTAAGGGTGGAAAAGTGTTGGGTGATTGTGCGGCCTGCTGAAATACAACAACCTGGATTTAAAATTGGCCAGATGGGCGCTAAAAAGCTTCTTGCCTTTCATGGGTGAGAGTGAGACCGCAAAGAAAGGATGCTTCTCATTTCTTCCATTATTTATAGTCCTGGGCTCCTCAACACTTGAAACTTGCAGCACAAATATATGACTCAAGGTGGGAAGGATGGCTTGGCAGTACATTTGTGATAATAAATGAAGAAGTGCTGTACAGATGTAAAGTACTGGTATTAGGAAATCTATAAAACTAGTTATCAGTAATTCAGTGGCCCAAATAAGAGCGGCAGAACTAAACCTTATTTTTTGATATTTGAGCAGTCACTATTTTTAGCACAGGAATTCAACCAGGAAAAGAACAGATTTTATTGTGGACTTAATATTCTAGAAGATAACCATTTTTCCGATTCAAGGAGCTGCTGGCTTAAATGCTAGTTTGTGTGGTGAGATTTCTTACCACCTTTCTTATAGATTAGACTTAGCAGAGTTTTTTTATTATAGAATTAGAACTTCTAAATACTATCGTTAGATGTCTGAGGCAAAGAAGACCTTGCTTTCTTATATTATAAAAAATGTTCTTGTTTTTCTATCAGGAATTGATTTGCTTTCTATTAAAACAAGAAAAGTGCTGCTTTTTCTTAGAGATTTTCCCTTTAAATCATTTCTATGTTAATTGGTTGCCCAAGGGAGAATTAATGATTTTTACAGTTCTCTAAAATTTAAACTGTAATCTTCTTTCATAAAATTAATAAAAATAAAATGTATTTTTTCCATTATAGCATGTAGTATATGTTTTGTATTCCTTTGAACATAAAACAAAAATTACTATTTTAAAAAGTTACTACTTGCTCAATATTGAAGATTTGGAAGATACTAAGAGGTGGAAGAAGATAATCATAAGTAGCCCAACCCTCACAAAAACACTTAATAATTTTGGTGTATTTTATGGGTAATTTTCAGAGTTCATGGTGTTTGAATAATTGGTAATAATTAATAGCTAATATGGTTTATCAGTTTATGGTCTTAATTTCTGCATAAGCTAAAGATTTTTTTTTTTTGATGGCCAATTTATGAACGTGAACTTTTTTTAACTGTAATTTTTTGTTACAAGATGAATATAAATCATCAGCCTGTCGTAATCAGAGATTCAGTCTCTATTTTTAGAAGATGTTTTATTACAGTGAGATCTCTTTACCGTATCCTGCAGAAAGGAGCTCTTGGCCCTGGAAGCGCCCATGTAAACCTTGGGTGTTTTAGCAGACGTGGTATTTCATCGTGCGCACTCTCTAGCAACAAGCTCGTAGCAAAGGTTTGGGGTGAGAAGTAATATGTGAAATTATTCTAAAAGCTATTTTCGCCCATTTGAATTTTACATGCCATTTGTCCCCACTCCAGCTTTTCCTCTGCAGCACGTCTTTGCCCACTTTCCTCTGAATTTCACCCTAACTGTGCTCTGGTTTTATTCTTCTCAGCTTAAGTGAGAGCTTTTTCATGGTGAAAGGAGCAGCCCTCTTCTTACAACAGGGAAACAGCCCTCAAGGCCAGCGAAGTCTTCAGCATCCCCATAAGCACGCAGGTAAATTGCTGTTCTTGCCTTGGAACTTAACTTTCCGTGCAGCTGGAGGAACCTCCGTTACTGGTGGTGAGCTATTTGTTGGTTTTCAAGGCCAGAGAAACCCGGTTTTGTATTGACTGGTACAGGTAGAAGCTCTTTTCTTAAGCAAGCAGGCCGTGCATATTTTCCAGGTGGCACAGGGAGAAGTGACCCTTTTGATTATACAGGTCTACCTAAGAAGTAAGGAGGTCACAGTTTGTGTTTGGATGTAAACATTTCCTACTCACAGTGTATCAGTTACCGGCAGATTTTGGGTTATAGGATGACTTTTTAACAAGTGCGCCAGAACACATTATAACCAGATGTTGTCCCCTTGAAAACAGCCCCCTTGAGTTGCTATATACCGAGTCTAGGGACGCTGTCATTTCTCCAAGCATTTGGAAAACTCTTATGTAGAGAATTTCCTTATGAGCCTTTGACATGCCCTAGGATGAGAGGTCTTTATTTTCTTTAAATGGTGGGTTTGGTTTTGGGAAGTAGAAGCGATCCAGTGGAGATCAAACCTAGTATTAATTGAGGTCCAAACACAAATAACTAAGAAATACCTGTAAAGTCATAAGACTGGTTTTTCTAGGTGACTTGACTCCGAAACCAAAGGCAGTTTGAAAAGGGATTCAGAAAACACTTGCTTACAAGTCAATCTTTGTAATAGGTGGGTAGCCGCTGCAGGCGCTTCTTGGACGGGCCACACATCTCTGAATGTGAGCTGGACAGGCCTCTGACACTCAGAACAGAAGGTGAAAGAAACTAGCAATTAGGGCCAGTTTCTTGTCACTTTGATCGTTTTGTTTGTCTGGCCACCTCAAAGTTATCCAGCCTCATTTTGGATCTGAGCGCCTAGGTTAGAATTTCGTATCTTACAATTTATGGCAAACCCTAAGGTTCAGTCGATATTTTCACATAGTGATATTTATAATCAAGATTTAAGTCTGTTTTAAGCAGGAAAATAATTGTCCTGCACACAGAGGCAGTGTGGTTTAGGGAAAGAATGTGTGCTTTGGAGCCAGACAGACCTGCCTTCTGATCTCAGTCCCGCAATTTACTGTGCTGCTGTCATAGTCAACTTCTGAGCCTCAGTTTTCTAATCTTTACAATGGGCACCAAATACCAGTACCTCAGATAATACGGAATTTAAAATGTATGTAGGTAATGTATTTACCTCCTGATAGGTGCTCAGTGTGTGCTAGCTATCATTATTACTACAATGACTTCTGGTACAATAAAACTGTAAACAAAACTTTGAGTCTTAAATTTGCTAACGGTTTTGCCCTGTAAGGAATTTAACCATTGTTCATGTCTTAACCATAACACATACAACAAAGCAAATGCTCAAGCTTTGATCACTAAGTTTAAAATGTCTCCATCCTCTAATTCAAACAAATTTTCATACTATGTGTGAGCTTGGGGAAGTACGTGCAAAACCATTTTGTAAAAACCCTAAGTCAGGCTGATTTGTGCAGCTGTTGAGTGTACGTGAGAGTAGGAGGAAAGCCACTGGCTTTGTGGATTCTGCTACTGCTGAGATCTGGAACGGCCAGTGAGCTCAGAAAGGCAGACTGCTGACTGTCCCAGGACTCTCAGTCAATGACCCTGGGGCAGGCACAGACTAGACTTTATGTCAATTCCCTTTTTTCCTAGCATTATCGTCAAGTCCCATGGACAACCCACAATACCTTTATTAACAACCTTGCAGAGCTGAGTACATTCGAGGGTTAATTCTGTTCATGTAAAAGTAATTCAGTTCATTTCAGCCAGTCCCGTCGATCTGAGACGCATTCTAGAACTTACACTTCAGGCTTATATTCTCTGATGTTTTTGCAAGTGCTTAGTGAACATTTCAGCATTTAGAGACTATGTGTAGATGCCCGACCAGGGTTGGGATTTCTGTCTTTCAGCAATTCCACATCTCCATGAGCAGTCCCACTGAAAGAAGTCTGTCTGTGTAGGAAATGTCCCTTTCATTTAGGCTCTCATCAGACAAGGAGCTGGGATGTGCTTTGTGTGTATGCTTCTGTGCCTCGGAGTGGATGGTGGTGGGGCCCAGGCAAGCCAAGAACCAGCCGTGCTGGTTATGTGCCATCGTGGCATTGGTGACATGACAGGTGAGGGTGCTGTTAGGTGGAGGAAGGGGTGGGGAGCCCGCGTCCTCCTTTAATGTGAGTCCTGAGCGCCACGTCATTCCTTAGAGAAAGTGGTGCTGATGCCGGGTGTTGGCCACTGTGGAATCCTGTAAGGGACAGGACAGACAAGAGGGGCCGCTTTCTAACGGTTTCGTTCCTCTCTGAGGCAGGAAGTACAATTCGGGCATCACATGTCAGTCTGCCCTAAAATTTAAAAGATGCTTTTGCAAAAGGAATGAATCCAATGTATTGATCCTTCTGAGGTTCTAACTGTGATCTATAAGGTAATTTTTTAAAAGAGAGAATTCTATTTCTATTAGCGTCTTGCACAAATGGAAATTTATACAGATTTTCTGAGTTATTCCTTGCACTTTTCTAGGTCAGCATCTTTACAGATGAACCTTTTCTTCAGAAAGAAACCCATGCAAACATTTTTTAAAAAAGTTTTCAATTACCATTGATATATGACATTGCATTAGTTATAGGTGTGCGACATAGTGGTTAGACGTTTCTATAACTTATGAAGTGATCCGCCCAATAAGTCTAGTACCCATCTGACACCACACGTAGTTATTACGATATTATTGACCATATTCCCTATGCTGTACTTTACATCCCCGTGACTCTTTTGATAACTGGCAATTTGTACATTTTAATCCCTTCCCCCTGTTCACCCAGCCCTCCAACCTCACTTCTATCTGACAGCCATCAATTTGTTCTCTGTATCAATGAGTTTGTTTCTGGAGAAAAAAAAATGTATAAGTTAGGGAAAAAGTGGCATTAGAGTCACACTTGCTACTTACTAATTACAAAGCTCAGGTATGGGGGCCCCTCTGCATGAAACACACAGCTCTTCTTTGTTCAGGTGGCTCCTGCATGGCCACGGAGACTCACCCCCCCTGAGAAACTTTCCTCCCCTCCTTGCAGCCCAGAGGCACCCCCTGGGTACTGGGCCCACTTGGAGAAGTTCGAAACCTGGCTCTGGGTCACTGTCTCTTTTAAATAACCAAGGGGGAAAAAATGGTGTGTAATTTTTAGAAAGAAAAGGGAAAATGATAGATGGCTGTCTGCTCAAATTATTTCTCCGGGCCCTCAACATGTACTTGGTTTCAATGGAGTCCCGTAAACATTTCCCTTCCCGGTTGTGGAAGTAATGTCTGTTTGTTGCAGAACATGCAGAAGAGTTGAAAGAGGAGGAAGTATACCCGCTCCTTTTGCTCAGACCAACTCTTAGCACATTCCCCACTTCAGCCGTTGTCTGTGGTTTCTGAAAAGTAACGTTTGCTTGAATTTAACACTTCTCCTCTGGGCTTGTCTGTGTTTGCTCAATTTTATATTTAAAAACCAATGCTGCGAGGATGCCAGAAAATAAAAGCAACTTTTAAAACTATGGCAGTGAGCTCTCTGTCACTCATCCACGTACACTGCAGGAGTGGAGTTAGAGGAGGTGGGACTCTAAGTCTTCTGGGGGTAGGGAGAGGAGTTGTAACATCTGGGTCTTCGTCCAGGCCCTTAGAATCCACCTCTCACAGGTTTCTGCCTAGCAAGTAGGTCGGTGACCTTTGCAAACTGTCTTCATTGGCCCAACAGGTGATTTGCCTCAACATCTTCAAGTAATGATCAACCTTCTGCGTTGTGAAGATAGAATCAAGCTGGTAAGAAGAGACAAGAGTGGCAAGTTTTAATTTTTAATTGTGAAATTTGGTAGGGAATTATTCATGAGCATTGAGCGTGGGGCGGGGGGGAGTGTATGTGAGTTTTGACATTCTAGCAAATTCTCCCAAATTGTTCACAAAAGCCAAAGTCAGGTTGGCTCCTCAGCACCCAGAAGGTCCAGGGAAGGGATGTATCAGGTCTCTTTGTCAGTCGGCACTAAGTTGCAATCTTCATTCTCTGGATTTTATCTACTCACCCATCTAACAAACTTAGGGGTCGGTGGGTGGGCTGTCTCTCCTCGGAGCCAGGCACTTCCCCTCATGTTGGAGATGTAAGTGAGACATGGCCCCTGAGCCTAAGAATCTCATCTTAATTCCTACACTCACAGTGGAGAAAGGTAGAAAACAGAAGTCCTTGGTCTGGGTGCAGTGAAGGAAGGGGGCCCCACCTGCAAAGGCTGGCCAGTGAAAGCATCTCTGCCTGTGTAGGCCGTGCGCCTGGAGAGCGCCTGGGCAGAGCGGGTCCGCTACATGGTGGTGGTGGACAGCAGCGGGCGGCAGGACACGGAGGAGAGCATCTTGCTGGGCGTTGACTTTTCCAGTAAGGATAGGTGAGTCTGATGGGCCGGTGGTTCCCGTCTGTGATGGGGACAGCAGTTGCTGCTGGAAAAAGGTTTCCATGGGAAATGACGGCGGGCTGCGTGATGGCACATGGCAGGGTGATCGGACGCTGGGAACAGGAGAATACGCCGTTTCCGCTCTCGTGTGCTGCGTGCTGTGCTAGATCCCGTCTCTGCTCTCAGAGAGCTCGGTGTACCGAGAGGAAAAGGAAAGTTCCATTGTGCTTTGAGCTTGCACACGGGGTACTATTGGGGTGCTCTACAGGAGGGCATCTCAGCCAGGAGGATTGTGGTAGGCACCCAAGTAAAGACAGGAGCCAGCCCAGTGAAGTGAGGAGAATGCCTTCAGGCCCATATAGGAAGTATGTGAGTGAGGGAGAGCGTATCTGGTGCCTCATCCAGTATCTCTACCCCATGGATTCCCAAGTCCTTCTTGTTGACAGGTCCTGGGTCAGAGGCTTGGAGAGAGGTTTGGAATTTCCCAATAACTGGTGGCCAAGTGAGTTTTATTATAGACTCTATTATATGTGTGAAATGAGGGTGAACGGCTCTCCTTACATCTAGGAGAAGTTAATGCATGTGAGATCATTGCAAAGCCTGGATTTGTTAAAACTGGATTAAATTGACTCCCTTTAGTCATCAGTCATTAATGTACTCATTCATTAAGCAAACAGTTTATTTGCCTTCTGTGTATGAGGCAATAGGCCAGGCCCAGGAAAACAAAGAAGCAATAATACACACAGTTCCCGACCTCAGCCAGCTTATAAGCTCAGTGAGGAAAAACCATAACCAGTTGCTGGGGTGATGGGCCCGGTGATGGAGAGATGCACGGGGGGTTGTGGGAACACACGAGAGGGGTGGGCCTAGAAGGGCCATGCCAAAAGCCCCTGGAGCATGCAGTGGCTAAGCGAAGGATGAGTGGGCAGTTGGGCAAGTTCCAAGGTGAGGGGCATGTCGGTTTGGGCCTCTGAGGGGTCCGCTCCTTGCCTCGCCCTAGCACTGACACAGCCAGGCGCTCCTCGTCGCAACCTAACTTGTATTTTGCAGCTCTGCAAAGGAAATACAATTAGCCCATCAAGAATGGGTAGGACGGCAGGGTGGGACCTGAGAATTGGCCTAACATGAAAGGCTTAGTCTAATTTTGCGTGAAGGGCTTGAAACTACCTTCCCCACAGAAGCTGAAGCGGAGGGTGGGAGAGGGTGGTCGTGGTCGCAGGTGCTTGGAGCTCCTCTGTAAGCCCAGAGCGCCCTGTGTGCAGCGTTGCAGGCTAGCTCACAGCATTACTCCCCGGGGGAGCTGTTAAGTGGTAGCAGAGATGTTTGCTCAAGATCCTGAAGGTGGTCGGAGCTGGCCTTGGCACAGTTACAGCGGTTTCTCACAAGCCGGCTCTTTTTTAAATGCCTGAAGAATTTTCTTAATAATCTGAGGAGCCCCTCTGATAAAGCCCTTTCTTCCCTTCTGTGTGTTTCAAGTGGTGCCAGTCTCTACAGTATCATTGCACTGTTTCCACGGGCAAAACAAAAGCAGACTAAGCTAGTTTTTAAAACGGCAGCTGCAAAAAAGGTACAGAAACAGAGGTCCAGAAATGAACGCCAGTAATGGTGTTGGCATGCTCCCCTCCCCCGCCGCCCCAGGACAGGAGGCTGGGGTTGGCTGCCAGGACTTGCCTGTGTCCCCTGGAGTGTGTATGGCCTTGTGCCAGGTGTGCCAGCCATCGGTGGCTTTACCTCTGTTGCAATGAGGGTGTGTGGTCCGCTGGTTGTTCCTTGTCCCCTGAGAGCTGCAGCCGTACCGATGGTGAGGTCAGAGTACCCTGTGACTGTCTCCAAGCAGGGGTCACTGGCGACTCCTGCTAGTGGGTCATCCCAGACCCACATGTTCTAGAATTCAGTGGTGAGCAGTCCCTGCAGACAGCCTCAGAGCTTCTCCCAGGCACACACCCAGCATGTGGACCCAGGTCAGTGCGTGGTTCCCTCTGTGAGCTGGACGGGCTGGGAGAAGACACAGAGGGAACATTGTAAGCCGGTGGACTCTTAACTCTAGACGGCTTCTCTTCTCTCCTGCGTAGTAAAAGCTGTACCATCGGGATGGTACTCCGACTGTGGAGCGACACCAAAATCCACCTTGATGGTGACGGGTAAGTAGTTCTCTTTTAAAGGGTGATTTTAAGCACTGTAGACTTTGAAACACGAGGGTTGGGGCATCCTTGGATAATCATTAGCAATGAATCATGTGTGTGGCATGTTTACATCAGAAGAAATAGGACTGCCCTCCAGTGAGCCACACAAGGAAGGGAGATTGTGTAAGGGAGTTTGGGTCATGAAGTATCAACAGAAGCATATTATAGGAGAACTACTGCTGTATGAAGTTCAAGAACAGCAATAAACTGACATTCGTTCATTTACCTTGATTTGTTAAATGAATACTCATTACTTACCCTCCATTTGGGGCTGGTCCCTGAAAGTTCATAGGTAAATGTGATGCAGCAGGAGTACACTCACCATCTTTAGGGGTTCAGGGAAAGACATATAACTGACAGGTACAACAGTGTTTCAAGTGCCACTTTAGGGGGTGCAGAGGAGGAATCATTTAGTGTGTCCTGGGCGGGTAGACCGGGGACGAAGGGCCGTCTGAGTTGTGCACAGGTTTGCTCCTCGGGGAAATACATGAGTTCTGTGATGAGTGGCAAGAAGCAGAATAGGAAATTCTCCGTACACTAGAATTCCAACAGTAAAAGTTATGGTGCCTCATAAAATAGAACTGGGAGAGAAAAATAAAAATTTGATTTTTTTGAAGAGGTAGGATTATGGTTATATTTTTCTGTTTTAAAAATGTCTTCCATTAATGTATTTTCCATGCAATTCTGGGGGAAAAAAATGGATGGGCTATGTGGGGCGAGAAGTAGGAGGTGGGTTGGGACTGTTGCAGGAATGCATGCAAGATAGTATCAAATGCTGTCATTGCGTCAAACCCTTGGCTGGGCTTTCAGTTCTGGGCAGACCTCGCGTTGCTGGTTAAGGACACACTTGTCCTCGGGGGGTCCCCAGTGGGCCTGCCCCTGTCGTCTCGCAGCAATATGGTTAGAGGGCCTGACTTCTCACCATAGTATCTTTTGTTTTTCATTCTCAGTGGATTCAGCGTCAGCACAGCAGGAAGGATGCACGTCTTCAAGCCTGTATCTGTCCAGGCCATGTGGTAAGTGTGGGTTGAGGGACTCTTTTAACTCCTCAAAAATACTTTCCTAGCTGACAATGAATAGAAACCCCCCTGTACTTACAAGCCCATTTAGGTGCATTTATTTTGTGTGTATGGAAAAATATACATAACAGAATTTACCATTTTAACCATTTTTAAGTGTGCAATTCAGTGAGGTTCAGTACCTTCACGTTGTTGTGCAGCCATCACCACCATCCATCTCCTGAACTTTTCCATCATCCCAGGCAGAAGCTCTGTACCGCTTACGCACTAAGTCCCTATTCACCTCCCCCAGCCCCTGGCCACCACCATTCTACTTTCTGTCTCTGAATTTGCCTCTTCCAGGTCCCTCATCTAAGTGGGATTGTAGTCATCGTCCTGTATCCGGCATCTTTCACTTTAAATAATACTTTCAGGATCCATCCATGCTGTAGCATGTGTCACAGTTTCCTTCCTTTTTAAGGTGGAAGAACATTCCATTGTATGGATAGACCACATTTTGTTTAACCAGTCATTTGTTGATGGATTTTTGAGTTGTTACCACCTTTTGGCTATTGTGAATAGAGCTGCTATGAACATTGGTGAACAGAGTATCTGTTTAAGTCCCTGCTTTCATTTCTTTTGAGTATATACGTAGCAGTGGAATTTCTGAATCATACGGTAATTCTATGTTTAACTTTGTGAAGAACCACCAAACTACCATTTTACACTCCTACCAGCAATGCACAGGGATTCCAGTTTCTCCACATCCCAGGCAATGTGTGTTTTACGTTTTTTGTTTTCGTAATAGCCACCCTGATGGATGTGAAGTGGTAGCTCATTATGGTTTTGATTTGCGTTTCCCTAATTCTTTAATGCTGAACATCATTTCATGTAGTTATTGACCATTTGTATATCTTCAAAAAAATGTCTCTTTTGTCCTTGGGCCACTTTTTATATTGGTTGATTTTTGTTGTTGTTGAAGTGTGTCGCTTTTACATATGTACAGTTCCTCCTGACAAACGTCATTCCAGCATAAACTCACTTATTCATTGTACCTGGCGTCAGTAGGCATTTAGTTTGCTCCAGGAAGGGAAGGGCACTCTGCTACCGTGTTTCCCGAAAATAAGACAGCCAGACCATCAGCTCTAATGCGTCTTCTGGAACAAAAATTAATATAAGTCTCGGTCTTATATTACATTATGTAATATATTACATTATATCATATATCATATCATATCATATATCATATCAACATTGTCTTGTAAAATAAGACCGGGTCTTATATTAATTTTTGCTCCAAAAGATGCATTAAAGCTGATGGTCTGGCTAGGTCTTATTTTCAGGGAAACACGGTAGGTGCTAAACATCTAGGAGGCATAAAATGGACATAATTCCTATTCTTGTGGAGTTTACAGTCTGTAGAAGGAGGTGGCCGTAAATACAAAACAGTCACACGTTACACCGACGGAGGGCGCTCTCACAGGGTGCCAGGTTATGGGATACTTACCACCATGTGCAGGGGCTGGGCAGGGGTCTCCCTGGACACTCTGCTTTGGGGATGAGGTTGCTGTGGCTCAGGGCTGCACCGGGTGAAATAAACCACGGCCAGAGCGTCTCTGAACCCGGCACACACATCTTAGAGCCTTCCTTGTCCTTGGAGGGCTGCACAGACCGCTCCTGCAGCAAACCCAACAATCTCTCTCGTATAATCTGGAAAAGACTCAGGAGGAAGCTAGTGGCGTCTGATGAGAAGAGTTCTGCCCAATGTTTCAAAGTAATTACCCATTTCTCTGGGACAGAGAGCGTTATGCAGAATTCTCCCATGGGCCACAAGTTAATATTATGCTTCATGTTTACCTCCTCTGTTACTCCACACTGCAATCAATTCAGGATTATATCTAGGTGTCTCAGATGTTTCTTTGTGTCCCTGGATGATTTTTTTTTTAATCTCTTTCTCTACAGGCAAGTAAAAAATAGGCCCACGTGTTTTTCTAAAACTTCAGAACCAGAACTAAATTTAGTAAATATTCAGCTCAAGTTTGTTCCCTGAGTCAGCCTAGAAATAGGACAGATATGTGCCACTGGGAAAAGTGATGTGGATTGCAGTGGTTTTTATACCATTGCTGAGCGGTTCTCTGATAACTCCCCCTCCACCCAAGTCTTCCCTCGTCCACCCTTCACTGATACCTAATTCACCCTATTCACAATTTTCAGCCTATATTTATTTTTGTAAACAGAGGTAAAACCAGGTAACTAAGTTGGCCATTATGTTACACATTTTTAATATTGTTTGTCCTACCCCATTCTGCGTTCCTAAACCTTCAGTTAGTTTCTATGTTATAAAATGCGTTTCTAAAACTCATTTCCTTAGGAAATGGAAGCAGCTAAGCTATTATAACATTGATGGTGCTGGTTAGAAATTAAGTTACTTAGATTGCAGTAACATGGTCATGACTCTTGCTTTCCAATTGCTAGATTTAATTGTGGTTCCTATGTTGAAGGTGCCCACAACCTCAGAAGTAACTCTAATTCTTGCGAGTTAATCGATGGACTGTAAAAATGACACATGAACCAGCCTGATGGGGAGAGTTACGAAGTTGTTTTGTTTCCTTGTTGGGAGTGGTGAAGGATGTCCATCCATCTTGGTCAGTGTCTGTGCTGTGGAAACGATCTGTCACCCGGCAGCCTGGGAATCCCCAATAGCGAGTCCTTTATGAACTGCCCTTCCCCCACCCCAGTGTACACCTTTCGTCGAGGCGAAAACTCAGCGCTGCTGTGCCTCCCAGGTCTGACCGTCTCCCCCTCCTCACCCAGGTCTGCCCTGCAGGTCCTTCACAAGGCCTGTGAAGTGGCCCGACGGCACAACTACTTCCCCGGGGGCGTGGCGCTCATCTGGGCCACCTACTATGAGAGCTGCATCGGCTCCGAGCAGAGCTTCATCAACGAGTGGAACGCCATGCAGGACCTGGAGTCCACGCGGCCCGACTCCCCGGCCTTGTTTGTCGACAAGTGAGTGTGGCGCCTCCTCAGCCGCTCCCACACCCACCCCGTGCCCGACCCTGCGTTCGTGCTATGTCACACCTTGCCTGTCTTCTAGTGATTGAGGGCCACCTCTCCCTGAACCAGCATCTCAGGCAGGGGTTCCTAACCTGCCGCCCATGCGTAATCTTTGGCTGGGGAAAGGGTCTGTGACTGCCATCCCCCCTTTAAAATCATGGACACACTTGGATGTGAGTGCATTTCTCGGGAACGGCTCCATCGCTCCCATCAGATTCTCAAAGGAGCGTGTAGCCCACATACTTCCTTGACTGGCTCTCGGGCAGTGCCTGTGCTCTGGCCTGAGTCTCAAAGCTCTTCCCGCGCTCTTAGAAGTAGTATTAATGTGAGTCCAGTTCCTTGGATCCTAAAACACAACTGCACTAGCACAGTCCAAGGACAGCCTGCCTTAGCAGCAGCAACGGCGAGTCACGTGGCCTAAGGCCGCACGAAATTGAAGTCTAGTCCAGAAAAAAGAAGCCAGCGGCATCCCCCCCTCTCGGGTCAGCCCCTCCTCCTGCACACTGTTGTGTCCCTCTGGGACACTGCATACAAGAGGGCTGTGGACAGAGGGGGGCAACCTGCACAAGGACAGGCCTGGCAGCCACGCCGTCCGAGGCCTCCCGGAAACTCTGAGAGGGCTGAGGAGAAATGATAGCTGGCTTCAGATGAATGGGTGTCATGTGGAAGCAGGATTAGCCTGGTTTGTGTGGCCCCTAAAGTGAGAACCGGGTTGTTGTGTAGAAGTTACAGGGAAATACAGTAGTACCTCAGGTTTTTAACGTCTCTATTGATGAACATTTTGGTTTATGAACGCCATAAACCTGGAAGTAAATGCTTCAGTTTTCGAACATGACTCAGAAGTCGCACATGTCACATGGCTTCCGCTGAGTGCAGGTCCCTGAGACCTAGCTGTCAGCTGTTTTCCAACATCTCAGAACTTGTGGATTACATTAAAAAACCGAGGTACCACTATACATAGATTTGGGTCCTGTGTGAGGAGATCATGGGAGCTGGCCATGGCCGGACCTGTGGGCTGGCTCAGGGGGCAGTGATGTCCTCAGCAGAGGCCCGAGAGCCCAGTGGCCTGGGGATGTTACACAGGTGGTTCCAGCCTCCTCCCCTGAGAGTCTGATACTTGGCAGGACCAGAGTGAGGAGCGTGCTCCCCACCCACTGCATGCCCTCTTTATCTGCCCCACTCTGTTTACTCCTGTGGGGGTTCTGGACACAGAGCACGACTCCTCTGTCCCTCCCCCGCACCCGCTGAGGACATGCACACCAGGAAGTTAGCTGTATGAGCCCAAGCCACGTTCTCTTTAGCCCAGGAGCAGCGTGTGTTTCTGTAAACTCTGACCTCAGGCTTCCTATAGTTCTGCACTTTCCTAATTTCTTTCCAGGCCAACCGAAGGGGAGAGGACTGAGCGCCTCATCAAAGCCAAGCTCCGAAGCATCATGATGAGCCAGGACCTAGAAAACGTGACCTCCAAAGAAGTAAGCAAACTCTCCCCTTCTGAGCAGAGGTCACGCGCCATTCGTTTTTCCTGTTGTCCAAAGCACGGCAGAAGCAGGCCTGGGACCTGGCCTTCTTTCCCCATCGGTGCACCAGCACTAGGAGGTTTTTCCGGCAGGACTAGTGTAGTGGAAAGAGCACAGACCTTAGAGTCAGACTCGTTTGAATCCAGCCTTGCCGCATAACAGCTGTGAGGTTTGGGGCAAATTCCCCGACCTCTCTGAACCTGTAAGACCTTTGGTGAGAATTCCACGAGACCCGAGATTGCACCAAGAAGCATTTACCTGTTAGCACCCTCGCCTCTGCCCTACATCACCTTGTGTTTCATTTGACATAGAGCAAACTCTATTTCTACACAAGATCACAACTTAAACCAGCAAGTTGCTAACCCCGGACCACCTTCCATCTGCCTTTTCATGTTTCCCTTGATCACTTTTTTCTTTTTTCAGTTGCTTTTTGCTCAAGGAATGCAATGAATTATAACAACTTAAACTAGGTAGATCTAAGAGTTGAAATGGTCATTTTAAAAAGTCGTACCCCTTGGGCGGCCGGGTGGCTCAGGTGGTTGGAGCGCTGTGCTCCTAACACCGAGGTTGCCGGTTCGACCTCTACTAGATTGAGAACAGCGGCTCTACCTGGAGCTGGGCGGCCATGAGCGGCCGGCGTGAACTGCCGTGAGCGGCCAGCCGGTGACCGGACCGACTGGCTCAGCTGGGTAGAGCGCAATGCTCATAATACCAGCATGGGCCAGTGAGCTGCGTCCTCCACAACTAGACTAAGAACAACGGCTTGACTAGGAGTTGGGGGGATGGAGGGGGGGAGAGGGAGGGGGGGAGGGGTAGGGGGGAAATTAAAAAGTCATGTACCTTTTTTAAATTAATACATATAAAAATCAAATTGTAATACCTTCCAAACCAAGCTGAAATTGATTTTAGGTTTTCACTGTGTTGAGTTTAATATTTAATTGTAAAGGTCTGAGTGCTTTAAAACTCAGCAGAAAAGATCACGTGGGACTCAGTCTTTATTTGAAATAATAAAGTTGCCCCCGTCAGATTTACTTTGAGGCTGAGTAGCCTGTATTCCCACCCCCCATGCATATGCACCATGTGTTTTAATGCAAAAAACACCTGTTTTGAAAACAGCCACAGTTCACGCTGTGACTTTACTTCTTTGGAGGGAGACAACTGTTTTCTTTAACAAATCACTTTTCCAAATATTTTCCACTCCACAGATTCGTAATGAATTGGAGAAACAGATGAACTGTAACTTGAAAGAATTCAAGGAATTCATAGACAACGAGATGCTACTTATCTTGGGACAGATGGACAAGCCCTCCCTCATCTTCGATCATCTTTATCTCGTAAGGGGCGCAGCACATGGCAGGGTCTGTCTTGGGGAACATAAATCGGGCCTTGATTGTTTGAGCAAGTCAGAGAGCGGAAAACTTGAGTTACTAGCGCCTCGATTCTGACTTTTACGGGAACTCCCTCCTCTGGCCTGCAGGCTAGTGGTTTGCTCTCCAGCCAGATGCTTGCGATGTGGCTCCCAGCTGGGCCGCGGGGAGTTGTTTGAAAGCTCTTTGGCATAGTCAACTGGCACCTATTTTCAGACTCTTGCCACTCTTTGCCTTCTTCACTCACTCACACTCAGGCCCCGTCCAGTTATCTCCAAATGGTTTGCGGGCTGAAAATCCCCAGTTACTAAACGGAGTGTGCTCGCCAAACCCCAGAATTATGCCTCGGCATCCCAAGCCGTAAGGAACAGTAGGAAAGGCAGACCAGACACCTGTAACACGGCTTTCTCTCTGCTTGTCCTGGCAGCCACTCCATGTACTGCTCCCAGAGCCCGTTGAAGGGACAGGCCCGGGTGATGCAGCTGTGGTGGGAGGTGCACGGACACCTCATCTCCAGCTCTTGCTCACATTTTCTTAAAGCTCTAAATCTCCTTAGAAGGCAACTGGCAAGTTTTCAAAGTCAGACTGTAGAGGAAGGGACGTTACTAAAATTAGGCGGCACAGCATACGCATGAAAATCAGCCCCACCAGGCCAGATTCTCACTCCCCAGCCTGAACAGCGATGTGACTGAAAGCAAGTCTCTCTGCCTCTTTTTTCCTTCATCTTACATGTTATGAGATGATTGTGAGGATTCAATACAATACAGCTTTAAGGCACAGGTGCAGTTTCTGTAGGCACTAATTGGTGACCATCATTAGAGCAGAAATTGCTGGGAAAGTTGAGGAAGTGCATTTGCTGTGGAAGGCATGAGCGATTTTGTTCTCTTCCTATAGGAAGTAGTTAATAGTTTTCCAAACGCATACGAGGTGTGATCAGATAATAAAGTGAATGATTAAGTAAAAAAGTGTATCACAGTAAAACACATTGCCATCAATCCCCTTCAAAGTACCAGGTTTCCCCAAAAATAAGACCTAATGGGAAAAGAAGCCCTAGCATGATTTTTCAGGATGACGTCCCCTGAACATAAGCCCTAATGCGTCTTTTGGAGCAAAAATTAATCTAAGACCCGGTCTTATTTTTGGGGAAACACCACACTCTCCCTCTTTGAACTCATCCCATCGTTCTTGCCACTTTCTGAAGCAGTTCTGGAAGTCCTCTTTTTTTGTGAGTGTCTTTAGTTGCACTGTCGTGGCTGCCTCGATGTCCTGAATCATTTTGACTTTGGGGAAGAGCCAGAAGTCGCATGGTGCCAGATCCAGTGAATAAGGTGGATGAGGACACACTGTAATGTTTTTATTTGACAGAAATTGCCGTACCAGAAGCGACGTGTGACACGGAGCGTTGTCATGATGGAGGATGATTTCCTGCACACTTTAAAACACACCTTCTTTCAACCGTAGCTCACACCCGACTGGCTGCACCGAACAAGTTGAAACCTGTCACACACTGTTAATAAGGTTCAACATGTTGCTTCCCGTATTGAAGATCCCTGCCTTTCCGTTGGATGGCACTGGGCAGCAGCATTCACCGTATTTTCACACATGGCTTCTGGTACGGCAGTTTCTGTCAGAAACATTGTGATGTGTCCTCACCCACCTTATTCACCGGAGCTGGCACCGTGTGACTCTGGCTCTTCCCACAGTCCAAATATCCACGAAAGGTAAAGGTTTTGAATCGATTCAGGACGTCAAGGCAGCCACGACAGCACAACTAAAGACACAAAAGAGGACTTTCAGAACTGCTTCAGAAAGTGGCAAGAATGATGGGATAAGTGTGTTCGAAGCGAGGGGGAGTAATTTGAGGTGGATTGATGGCAATGTGGCTTTTACTGTAATGCATTTTTTAAATTTAAACATTCACCTTAGTTTTTGATCACACCTCGTATATTGTGATATATATATTGAATATATTTATAGATAGCAATATATATGTGTATATACGTGTGTATATATGTATACATATATATTTCATGTATATGTTACAAAGTATATACATGTGTGGATTTGAAGCCTGTACCTTGAAAGCTATGGGGTAGCGCTGGGCCCTAATCTCCCGGGAAGTTGATGTTTTTCCCTGGTGGAGACGTCCGAGGGCAACTCTAGCCCATCGCTCCACTAGATGGCGATCACGACAAGAGGACGCTCACAGCCTTAGCGAGCGCTTGTTATTTTTCGGTGTGGTTGGTACTTTTTGTCATTTTTTCCATGAGAGATACTAAAGGAATTTTTATGTTTGTGCGTCTTCTTCCAATGTGAAAATCCAGCTAGCACCCGCATGTGGCCAGCACCATCAAGGTCCCTGAAGTCCCTACCTCCTGAGGGGTCTGCCCTCTTGGACAAGGAAGTTTAAAGGGAGACTAAGCCTGTTCTTTTTCTCTTTGTGACTCTATGTTGTTTGCATTTCCTAAGAGCAAAGGGATGTTTCTCTTCTTTTTTTCCATTCGTGTTCTTTGCATGCTCAGAAATGGAGAGGATTTTTAAAATACCGTTTTAAAAGTATTAAATTAAAACATGTTATAGAAAGTTAGGAAATATAAGAAAATTCAAAGAAAATTAAAAGTATTCCGAACTTCGCAAATCTAAAAGTAGTCACTGTTAATAGCCTGGTATATTTATTTTTCTATCTTCTGGGTTTTGTTTTGTTTTTGTTTTTAATGTACATATAGCTTTTTTTTTAAAAAAAAAAAAAAAAAAAGGAGAGAAAAAAAAGAACCATACTGTTTATGTTTACATAGTTTTGTACCCTGCTTTAAAATTGTTTTATTATTATGTGGTATTTCCCTGTGTCATTACATATCCTCCAAAAGTATAAGTTATTTCAATGGCTCCATCATCTGGATCCATCATCATTTATTTTCTTCTTGTTGGACCTTTGGGTTGTTTCCACTGTTTTGTTATTATAAGTAACCATAAATGTCCTTGTACATAAATCTCTGCAAATTCTGGGTATTTCCTCAGGGTAGCTTTTTCTAAGTGGAATTTCCCGGTTAGAGGGTGGGAACTTTTTTAATATTGCCAAAATACTTCCCAGAAAAGGTAAGCCAGTTCCTACTTTAATCAGTGGTACTGAAAGTACTCTTTCCTGAGGGTGAGGTCAGAGGTCACTGCCTCTGGTGAGAGGACCCTGCTGGAGTCTCAGAAAAGGAAGTGGTGATAGGGGAGCAGGTTTTCCTGAACTTGCCCTTCCCCTGTCATGCTGACGATATTGTGAATGCCTTGGGAACCTGCTTTGATACTGGCCTCTGTCAGTTCTCTCTGTTCTCTGAGGCCAGGGGCCCATGAAATCACCATCACCATCACCATCAGGCCTAGCGCACACCCAGCTCTGAGGCTGACATGTGACACTCACGGGGGTTTGTGTGATCTGTCCCCCAGGGCTCTGAATGGAATGCATCCAATCTGGAGGAACTGCAGGGCTCAGGGTGAGTCTGCTCCCCTTATCTTCCCTTGTCCTTCCAGGCAGCTTAGACACCGGGTTCAAGGTCGAGCCCTTGTGCTGCCCTCCTGTACGGAATTGCCTGCACCCCGGCAGCCAGGCTGATTTGCATAGCGAAAAAGATGTACTTGAGAATGTCACTTCCTGAATAATTCATTGGTTTTACATTTTCCTGGGTTTTGTGTGATGGTGTGTGTCTGGGAGAATGATCCCAAATCACAGTCCGATGGTATAGACAGCCGGGATGCTGATAGGGCCACAGCCCCCTCCCCCTGCCCCATTGCCTGGCAGACCTGCTGAGAGTCCTTGTAAGGACACCTGTCTGTTGGGCCAATCAGCACCTCTGATCCCTGGACCGCTCCTGGTTCTGTCTGAGCTTACACCTTTGGGTCTAATGGGAATCTTGCAGCTAAATACTGTGTCGGCCAGAAACACATGCCTGTCTTAGTCTGAGAAATGCCCGGCAGCAGGAATGAAAAATGTTTAAATCTAGACCTTCAAGAACAGATGTCTGGACATTTGAAAAAAAACAAACAAAAACACAGCCACAAAATCACCATTTTGTGGGTTTGACATGATGGCATCCTTGAATTACTGCATTTAAAAGTCAAGACTAAACAACTCTTAAAATATATCTTTAGAACTACTGGTTAAGATGTGTTATTTCTACAGAAAGTATTCTTAAAATGAATGGTGATATTGTCTTTGCTTTCTGTCTTGCTGGGAATAAATAAGTTACTTTAACGGTAATTTTTAAAGCATTTACAAATCTTTGTATATGAAATCTATTTGAGGTATTTTCAAACTCCTGAAATTATTTTGGTCTTCCAGGAAGATAAGTATTAAGTTTAGAAACCCATAGCCTGCCTTGTTTCAAAAAAGAATTTAAGGCAGTTACCCAGGACATAAATAATGGACAGATATATTCTGCTTTTTAACTGTTTAAAAGTGGAGATTTTTATTTTTTAAAAGCTTCTGTTTGCTCATGATAATTATGAATTTCGAAACTTTAAGAGAGTTTAAAAATGTATTTAAATAATACATAAATCTGTTTTCCAGAATTAACCCTGCTTAGCAAAGCTTTGAACTGAGTTTTATAAGTTTTTCTATATAGAAATTTGTTTTTTAGTATAAATATAATACATTCTCATCATAAAGTGAGCATTTAGAAAATACCCCAAAAAAATTGCTATTAAGGAAAAACAGAAGTCCCACCAGAAAAACATACACCCTTTACCGTGTTTCCCCGAAAATAAGACCTAGCCGGACAATCAGCTGTAATGCGTCTTTTGAAGCAAAAATTAATATAAGACCCAGTCTTATTTTACTATAAGTAAATTTATCTCCATTAATAAAAAGACAGATTTATCTCCATTTCACTATAAGTAAAATAAGACTGAGTCTTATATAATATAATATAAGACCGGGTCTTATATTAATTTTTGCTCCAAAATATGCATTAGAGCTGATTGTCCGGCTAGGTCTTATTTTCAGGGAAACACGGTATTAATATGTACTTGATTTTTTTTCTCTGTCCTGTTTTTTGTTACTTTGTTTTTTGTAACTCCTCATTCCGATTCTCCAAATTTGTTCTTTTTTTTTTTTTTTCTCGTTGCAGTGTTGACTACATTTTAAATGTCACTAGAGAAATAGATAACTTTTTCCCTGGCTTATTTGCATATCATAACATCCGAGTCTATGATGAAGAGACAACAGACCTTCTTGCCCACTGGAACGAAGCGTACCATTTTATAAACAAAGCAAAGTAAGTGAGTGGAGAAGCCAAAGAAACCGGTCTGAGGAAGAAACTGGCAGATGCTGGGTGGCAGAAATTAATGACAATCCCAGACACGGATGTCTTCTGGCTTAGGGAGCCTTAGATGTCAGATGGACCTCTGATTTTAGACCACAGGACCCCTAGCACCAAAGGGACACAGTTGCTGATCTTTACATGGGGGCCCAAATGAGCTTGTTGTCTCCCACCTATCACTGATTGTGACATTTGACCCCAGTTTCGTCATCAGTACTTGTTTCAGGCAAGGGTGTAATACCAAGTGGACACTCTCTTGGAAGCTCTGCCTGTGGGGAGTCACTGAGCCAAAGGAGAAAGGAGGGCAGGCCAGGTCGTACATGGATTTAAAACACCTTTGGGATGCTTCCCCCGCGAAATCTTCTCAGGCAGGTGCGCTGAGCTATGGCCTGCCTTCTCCACCTGATTGGTGTGATTTTCCTCTTTGAGCAGAATGGGACAGACCATGAGAGGTTCCCCACTGCCCCGAGCCTGTCACTGGTTTCACCCGCTTTTGTTCTCACCTTCTTCTCCTACAGAACAACTCTGTCTTCCTGAAGTCAGGAACACAGAGAGACAACCCTTTGAGATCCCACCTTCTTTCTGCTTTGCACCCCTCCAAGTCAAAGCTACATAACATGTCCTCCCCAACATGTCCTCAAACTTCACCTGCATGCCTGGGGTATAGACTTCAGACTGGCAGTCCCCAAAAGAGGGCACCGAGATTGGGTGATAGATTGAAGCCTGAGGTGCAGGAAACGAGCCTGCTCACACCTAACAGGCTGGCTGCTTCTAACGTAAACAAGCAGACTGGTGGGCTCACCTCCTGTACAAGTAAAGCTTCCCAGGTGTTGCCCTTCCCAGCCTGGTGTTCCGCACAGTCTTGAGCAGATGATACCTCGAGAAAACCCTGTGCCTGGCCTTGTCGTAGCTGTTAAATTCAGCCATACCTGAGCCAGCACTTCCTGCATATAAACCACGTCCCCATCCTCTCCTGGCTTCTTTCTCTCTTGGCCAACTTAAGGTGCTGCCATCCTCATTCTGTCTCCCAAGGGCCTTGCAGCTTTGGGTTCACGGAGCCCATTTTTCTGCAACAACCCTTTCCATGTCTCTATCTGCTCTAGCAGCTGAGTAGCTTTTGCGTATCTCCCTTTCGCTGTCCAGTTGCTTCCTGCAAAAGGGTTTCTTAGTCTGAGAAATGCTCAGCAGCAGGAAGAATTCCTAGCCTGTCCCAACGATGTGGGAAGATCCCTAATTTGTCTGTGAAGGCAGCCGATTTTGGAGCTCTCCCTGCAAAACTTGGCGAGGCAGGGTCAGATCTATCTCCATTTCCCATTGTGCGCTAATTGATTTCGCAGTGAAGTTATTTCCTTTAGAGAGTGTGTGGACTTCGGCTGCATAAACATCAGGACAGAGGACTGGGGCCGTGAGATAACTTCAGGGTTTAAAACAATCCATTGGGTAAAACCTGAGAGGACCAAGTTGTTGAAATTTTTAAAAAACTCTCTCCCCCTCCAACCTCCCCGGCCCCTGCAGGAGGAACCATTCCAAGTGCCTGGTACATTGCAAAATGGGTGTCAGTCGCTCTGCCTCCACAGTCATAGCATATGCGATGAAGGAATTCGGCTGGCCCCTGGAGAAAGCGTACAACTACGTGAAGCAAAAGCGCAGCATTGCACGCCCCAACGCGGGCTTCATGAGGCAGCTGTCTGAGTATGAAGGCATCTTGGACGCGAGGTGGGTGACTGTCTGCAGAGGGTTGGCAGGACTGAGCTTGAGAAGCCGCCATCCGCATCCGAGCAGTGGCTTCCACAGCCAAAATCCCGCCTCTCAGGGGGAGCCAGTTTGAGAAAAACAACTATTGTTTGGGGTTTGATGAGTAGTTTCCAGGAGGGATCTGTTCTGATTTTTGTTGGCACAGACAGCTGTTTTGCTGCGGGAGAGAGCGGTGCCTGACTCCCAAGCTAAGGCATGGCTTCGCGTGCAGCGTGGGCAGGTGGATGCTCGTTTCCTGACCCACTGCTTTGGGCCAAGTGCTGTGCCAGGTTTTGCTGCGGGTTAATTCCCCCCTCCCCACCACCGACACGCGGGGCAACTTAGGGCAAGCTCGTTGATCTCGTCCAGCCTCAGTTTCCTCTTTCTGAGTTAACAATGAACACCCACCTGGTAGAATTGTTGTGAGGTTTATATGAGTTGTGTACAGATTTACCTTTACAGAGACTTTGCTAGGCCTGCCTCATGGTAAACAGTAATGTAGCTTCTTTTTAAATGTCTACCTCCACCCCACCCCCCACCACCTCCCAAAAAAAGGTCTACAAAGTAAAGGTTATCCCGCATTTATGGGGAAGTAAGGAACTGACGCTGGAGGTTACCTTGTCCCACATCACACAGCCAGTGGACGGCAGGAGGAAACACATGGCCGGGTCAATTGGCCTCCAAGGCACGGAGACCCCACAGAGGGGTTCCCCCTGTCACCCCAGGAGGATCCCTGCGGGACTTGGGGTCTCACTTTCTCCCTGTTCCCTTTCTATTCAGTCTGTAGGAGGCCTCCCCAGGACATTTCTGACTGGTGTCCTGAGGGAGCCACAGGCTAAGCCTGGGCCTCGTGACCACA
The DNA here is from genome assembly GCF_036562045.2 of Rhinolophus sinicus. Taxonomy (NCBI): domain Eukaryota; kingdom Metazoa; phylum Chordata; class Mammalia; order Chiroptera; family Rhinolophidae; genus Rhinolophus; species Rhinolophus sinicus. The sequence goes on along the minus strand of NC_133765.1, from coordinate 25,166,914 downwards.
TTTGGGGAAGCAGCAGCGCCCTGGCAGGGTTGAACAGGGTCTGGAGGACAGCTCCGGACGTGTCCACTATCAACCAGAGAGCAGCTGGACAGCTCCCCAGGCAGGACCGGGGCCGGTGGGGGTGGGGGAAGAGTGTGCATCCTCCTCTGCTTTAGCCCTTCAGTCACACGCTCCGTCAGTGCCCTAACCAGGGCCTCCCGGCCGGGGTCGCAGCAGCATGGCGCTGACCTTGTATTGCGGCCCCTCCCGAGGGCCCCCTTGGCCTCCCCTGGAACGTGCACATGGAGCAGCCACAAGTGATCGTGACACTGGCGATGAGCAATAGCAGATCCTGAGTTTACGTTTTCCTCTCTCTCATCTTAACCTTCGTGACCCATGAGGCTGTTATTGCTCTGAAGTTTGCGGAGGTGACTTTTTTACCTTATTTCACTATCAGCCTTTCTCTTTTACTTTTAGGCTTTAAAAATAATAACTCCACAGTATTAAACGACATATTTTAAAAACTGATCTGTAATCTCTCTGACCTAAAATATTTCCAATTTTCTGGGATCTTCCCAACTTTATTCATGTGTGTTACATGTTTACATAGCTACGTTCGTGTAAATATACCTATATGTACATGTATATACACACATATATACATAAATACAAATTTGTATAAATCTTTACATACTCTCTGCTTTGAGCCTTATTATTTCCCTACTATGTAGGTAGGTGAGTATTATTCTCATATGACAGATGGAGAAACTGAGAGATGGAACATTAAGTGGCATCCGTGTGTTCACCAAGTGAGATGGTACACTGGGATCGTGATGGCATTTGATGTCTAGACTCTCTTCATGACAGAAAGTCACTGAAGGCTTCTCGTGCAAGCCGTGGTGATTTAGGGTCGTGGTGCTGTTTCTTTCTTCCTTGCATCTCTTGGGGACAAATGAACAGAGAGACGCTTTCCCTAAGTGAGCCCCTGGCGCCCACCCCAGCCTGGTGCCGTCCCTTGCTGGCTCACACCTCACTCTTCTTCCCAGGACCCTCTGGGCACTGGCCTCTGCTGACCTTCTAATGCCCTTTCTCTCCCAGCAAACAAAGGCACAACAAGCTGTGGCGCCAGCAGACCGAGAGCTGCCTCCAGCAGCCTGTTGATGACCCTGCGGGGCCTGCGGACTTCCTGCCAGAGACCCTGGATGGCACCCGGCCGGAAGCCCGGCTGCCCTGCTCAGATGAGGCTGCCCAGCCTGGGTTCCCAGGCAGCAGGGCCCCTGGGCGGCCCACTCTCCCCTGCTGTTTCCGGCGGCTCTCAGATCCCCTGCTACATTCTCCCAGTGACGAAACTGGCAGTTTGCTCCAGTTAGAGGACCTGGAGAAGGGTGCTCTGTCGGAGGAAGCGGCTCAGCCAGCCCGGCCTCCCCAGGAAGGCCCCAGACTCTGTGAGAAGGAGGGGAAGAAGAAACGAGAGTTGGGGAGCCTGAAAACCCGGAGTGGCCCCTTGCCACAGGTGGAGGAGATGGAAAGGGAGGAGGCTCCAGGAGCCGGGAGGTGGGGGCGGCCCCCAACCCAGCTCGATAAAAACCTGCTCAACCGGGAAAACCTAAATAACAACAACAGCAAGAGGAGCTGTCCGGACGACTTTGAGGTAGGTGTGGGACCAGCATGTGGGGACAGCACCACGTCACTTCTGCCCTGCAGAGCAGCCGCCTCACAGCCACCGCCGCTGCTCTGCCAGCTCGGCAGTTCTCATCCCCGGCCGTGACCTGTGGGCTTATTTCAGAAAGTGATTCTGCAGGCCGATTGGGAATGTAGACATATAGGGGATCAGGGATCTATAGGGGGCAACACTAATCCCTGTGTGCCCCCTTTACCCCACGCACCTCATTCGTGTCTTGGCCAGGGCTTCCAACTTTCTCTTTTTTTTCCCCTTATGTAAAATGTAAAACATACACCTCATTACGCAGCTTCAACATTTCTCAGTATGGGCTGTTCTGAATTCATCGCACCCTCATCCACTGTCCCACACCCTGGATTATTTTGAAAAGAATCCCAGATATATTGTTTCATTCTCAAATGCTTCAGCATATAACGTAACCACAATACCATTGCCGCCTTTAAGAAATTGATAGTAATTCCCCAGCATCATCAAATAATCTGGATTTGAACTCAGATTCAAACGTTTAACTCCGTCAGTCCCTTGTAGCTGTCATATTTAATGGGTTATCTGCACCAAGGGTCAGCCGCAACCTGGCGTGTACTCAGAAAACCATGAATTCCTCCAGCCTTTCCCGTCCTCCAAATGGCCCAGGAATGGAGACTGGTTTCCTGGGGGGTGTGCTGTGCCGCCCGGTCTGGCTTTCCACCCTCGCTCTGTGCTGGCTCACTATGGCCAGGGCCAGGCGCTTCATGTCCCCTGGCTTCACTGCCCATCTCCCGGGGCGGCCATGATTCGCTAGTGAGAGCCCTCGGAAAGCTGGCAGACGCATTCTGACCTGCAGAGGGTCCGTCATTATCACAATGCAAACAAAACTGGGACATTAGATCTACCGACCTCCAAATCATAAAACATATTGCAAACCAAGTATTAATTACTCAAGAATCCCTTCGTGATCCACTCTTCTCTCAAAAAGCAAATATCCGTAAAGACAGATGATATACAGCCTCTTGGTCCAAAATAGAGGTGCCTCAGTCTGAAATGGCATAGCTGTGAGTCGTAGAATGGTGACCACGAGAGAAACTTGAATAAGAGAGTAAATGAAGGACAGTCCTTGCCTGGCCAGAATTGGATTGCATGGGTGATGTTACCTGGGGAATAGGAGCTAGAGATACACTTTCATTCATTTGTTCAACTCATGTTTATTAACTACGGTGCCAGGTGGGTGAAGGGTTGCAGCTGTAAGACAGCTAGCACACGTAGTCTTACGGGGAGACGGATGGCAAACACGTAAGGGTGTATAATAACAACACAAATGCAAATGGTACTCCGTGTGATGACACAAACCGTGGCGTGGTGGAGAATAACTTGGGAGGGGAAGGGATGAGAAGGAAAGGGCCCTGCAGAGAACCAGGAGGACAGCCTTCGGGTCCAAGGAGCGGCGGGTGCCAAGGGGCTTCCTGAGGGTGGAGAGCTTGGTGTGCTTGAGGGGCAGTGGTCTGAGGTGCGGTTGGAGAGCTGCCCGGGGCATGTGGGGCCCCCGGCCATGATGGCAGGTCTCTGTACGTTGTTCCAGGAGACTGGACAGCCATGAGAGAGCTTGGAGCATGGAGGTGACGCGGCTCCTTGGGTGTGGTCTGCAGTTAGGCTGATGAGTGAGAGTGGAAGCAGGAACCTGAGGTGATGGTGGCTCAGAGGACGGGCTGAGGACAGAAAGGCACAGCTTGAGAGGCATTTTGAAGGTAGAACTCTGCTGCTGAAGTGTCAGTTCCTCTGGGAAGCCTTCCCTCGGTAGAAGACTTGGAGCTCTTCCCTCTGTGCTGGCACCTTTCACATGGTTTTCTGGCCCGTTTCCCCCAGTGCACAGACAGGAGGCCCTCTGAGGGCAGGGACTGTGTCTTCTCAGTCGCTGCACCTGATGACATGGGATGGGTGCTCTCGAAATACGAGCTGGGTGAAAGACTTCCCTAGCCCCCGCTCCCCACGGCCCCACGGGCCCTGAAAGGTGCTCAAGTCTCCCACCGTGGCAGATTGTACTGCATTTTAGAATGTTAGGTTCTAAAGGTTTCAGAAGAGATGAACAGGTAGAGTAACTTTGGTGAGAACTTCAAAAAAAATTCCTGGGTCAAGAGTTCAGGCCTTAACCATGAGGGTGAGCAGGTCTTGCTGGAACACCTAGAAGCCAGCTAAGACAGGGTTCTGCAGGAGACCACGCCACCCCCTCCCCCACCGCAGGCTCCCCTACAGCCTCCAGGAGCCACGGCTGAGTTTCCGTTTGACTCCTCCAGTATTGGACCTGCCCATGACTTCTTACCTTAGGGGACCGCAGTCTGCCACCCTGGACGGTATTAATCTCTGGCAGTCAGGGCCTGGGGACGGGGGTGGCTAAGCTTCACTCGGCAGGAGAAACCTGCCACATCTGCTCTTTGCCAGGCCGGCTTCATTTTAGACCAGCTTAGGAATCCCACAGCTAAACAACTCTTAGGGGAGAGGGTCGGCTTCCCCTACCTCCACGTTTGCTCTTCTCAGCTCTGTCTCAGCCCAGACGAGCAGCCCTGGTGCCTGTCAATGGGCCCAGGAGGAAGGCAAATGGGGCTGGAGAGGCCCGTGTCGAACTCACTTAGCCCCTCTAATGACCAGAGGTGGGTGGTTTGCCTTGGCAAACAAGGCCAGCGTGTTTTCCATTGGTACATGAAACCCGCCTCAGCCTGGCTCCCTCATTGGGGCCGTGGGCACCTGTGTTTGGGTCTGTAGTAGAATCTTTCCAAAACTGTTTTTGTCCCTTGCCACCTCTCTGGGAAGAGCATAACTCGATGGTGGTTCCATTGCTGGGTTCATGCTGGGAGGGGCAAGTTTCATTGTCCAGCCACAGACTCCCCAAATGCAGATTCTTTCTGGAAAGGAAAGAAAGGGAGACGGCACCTACTGTGCCAGAAACATAATTCCATTGGTTCTTAGTGCCGTGAGGGTAGCCTCCAGATGAGAGTAAGGCTCAGAAAAGGATTGTTTGGTGCAGGTGGCAGAGGCGCGGGTGACCAGGGCGGCCCCGGAGCCCTGCTGATTGCGTGGCCGAAGGTTTGCCCAGGCTCATGCGCATGTAGCTTCTGGAAAGCTTGGTTCAGCGTCTGTAACTCAGCTCCAAGCTACACCAGTCGTGGTCGAGTGGGTTCTGAGATCTCTGTGTGCCTGCACTCTTGGAAGTGAGTGTGCTGCCCCTCCAGGGCCTGCCCCCGCCCACCCCGTGCCCTCCTCGTACTTGGTGGTCTCTGGCCCATATTACACTCTCACAATGTTCTGTCCCCTTTCAGCATGATGCTATATTTGGGATCCTCAGCAAAGTGAAGCCTTCCTACAAATCCTGTGCCGACTGCATGTATCCTGCAGCCAGCGGGGCTCCGGAGGCTTTCGGGGAGCGACTCGAGAACCCTGGTGCTCCCGCCATCTGTACCCAGCCGACCTTCCTGCCCCACCTCACGTCGACCCCTGGGGCCCACACATCAGGCAAGTCCCGAGCTTTAGAGAAGCTGGCCTCTGGCCCAACCGAAACACCCCCATTCCTACCACCAGCAGGCCCAAGGAGACCAGACACCGGTGGCTCTGAGGCCCGGGCTGTCCCAGAACTACCAGCTAGCCTTTTAGAACCTTCCAGAGAGACCCAAAAAGTCCTGCCAAAGGCCCTCCTTTTGAAGAATTCTCACTGTGATAAGAACCCTCCCCGCATGGAAGTAGTGAAGGAAGAATCGCCACCTAAGAAAGACGTGAAGCCAGCCAAGGACCTGCGGCTCCTGTTCAGTAAAGAAACCGAGAAGCCGACCACACACAGCTACCTGATGCAGCACCAGGAGTCCATCATTCAGCTGCAGAAGGCAGGCTTGGTCCGCAAGCACACCAAAGAACTCGAGTGGCTAAAGGGCACGCCCGCAGACCCCGTGTCTCCCTTCAGGGATGGCACCACCAGCAGGCTGGAGGCCAGCATACCCGAGGAGAACCAGGACCTGGCTCCTGTCCCACCGCCAGGGGCCCCGGCTCTGCCCGGCCACGCTGCCAGTGACGAGAAGTCAGAGGCCGGGCCCCCTCCATCGGAAGGAGCCTCACTGAAGAGCGTCACTCCCTTCCTCTGCCGCCTGGATCACACCAGTCATTTCTCCAAAGACTTCCTGAAGACCATCTGCTACACCCCCACCTCATCTTCCATGAGTTCCAACCTGACCCGGAGCTCTAGCAGTGACAGCATCCACAGCATCCGCGGGAAGCCAGGGCTGGTGAAACAGCGGACGCAGGAGATCGAGACTCGGCTCCGGCTGGCAGGCCTCACCGTCTCGTCCCCACTCAAACGCTCACACTCTCTTGCCAAGCTTGGAAGTCTCAATTTCTCAACAGAAGATCTGACCAGTGAGGCCGACATGTCCACCATCGCCGACTCCCAGGACGCCAAGTTGAGCGAGGATTCCTTCTTGCATGAGCCCCAGGCAACCCCAAGGAACACAGCCGCCACCTCTAAGCTGTCAGGGAAATCTGCGCCAGAAAACTTGAAAAGCCCGTCATGGATGAGCAAAAGCTGATCCCCCCTTTAGCTCATCACACGATCCCTCCCTTAGTTTCACTGTGGATTTTGGTCAGCCCCTCAAGTCTTGATTTCTCTTAAACAATTGGCGTTCTCCTAACTTCCCCCCCACCTCTTGCCGTAGAGAGGAGGAGAAGAAACAAACCTGCAGCCCGTGAAGAAAGGGGAGTGTCAGTTGTGTGGTTGGGAGAACCAGAAGCTGTGGGCCCGCAGACTCGGAGCCCCAGTCATGTGTTTTCAAGAAGAATCGTGTCTTAAGAAGAGCATATACAGATATGCACACATCAGAAGTGCTCCGTTTGCAACATGCAGAAGAACAGTTGTGGTGATGGCAGATGGCATTGTCACCACGGCACACGTTCCTAGCTCATTCCGGCCCTCGTGGGTAACTCTTGGATGGCAATATAAGTCCTACCTCTGTTCTTGCTGTGCTTTTTATTTTTAAAACACAATAATGACCAAGGCTTGTTCCAGGGAATAATGCTGTGTCAGGAAAAGGTTTTCCAAAAAAGAATTATTCCTTTTTTTTTTTTTTTTTTCCTGTTGGGATCCTAAAAAGTGTTAAGATTTTTAACGTGACTGCATCGAGCACTGTTAACGTCAAGTTACACGAAGGCGTTGAATGCTGTTGAACCAGCTCTGTGGTGCATGGAGATGGTCTGTGCACTTGATTTCTCTGTGCCGGTGTGGTGGTACAGCCGAGTGGTGTGTGTCTGGCCAGCACGGGGGGGCCGGTGGGGGAAAAGGTGATGTCCTCAGTTGTTGCTAATGGAGTTTAAATGGCACCTCACGCCTGACCTGGAGAGAAGGACCCACGAAGTGTGTTGAGTCTCTGCTGCTGAGCCCAGTAGTTGTGCTAAGGTTATGAAAGCGCTCGAGTGTCAGGCGGGGTCGGTGGTTCTGAGATACAGATCGTCCTGCCAGGAGCCCCGGCACTCAGGTTCATTCAGTCACATCTCCTCATGTTTGGGGAGGAAAGGCGATTCCAGCTGAGAGAAATGTGACTGTTGAAAAGCTTCACAGATGTTTACAGTTGCCCCTTTCCTGTGGGGAGAATTCCTCCTGTTTCTCTCTGGCTCTTCCCAGCGGTGAGGATGTGGTACAGGAGGGGTCTGTGGTCCCAGCCTGGGCTCTGAGTACGTTTAGAATCAGGTGAGCTCAGTGCATCTTGCTGCTGTGGGCTCTGGGCTTGAGTGGAGGGTCATCGGTGTCAGTCATCAAGACCGGCTGTTAAAATGTTTTGAAGGGAGGACGGGCTTGATGAGAAAGGTCCAGCTCAGCAGACTGTGGCGCGCAGCCCCATGAGCTAAGAACAGTTTTTACATTTTTCAGGGGTTATAAAAAAATTAACTAGTAGGGGACAAAGACCACGTAGCCGGCAAAGCCTAAGATATTTACTATCGGGCCCTATATTTTAAAAGTGTGCTGACCCCTTTTTTTATTTGACCACACAGCGCTGCCCAGGGCCCTGTAGGAAGAAACTGGGCAAATGTAAAGGCCTCCCTTTCCCTTCAACACCTCAGGCCAAATCCTTCTCCTGACCCACACCTTGCCAGCCCACCCCCAGCATGTCTCCTGCGGTGGGGGGTGGCTGCATTCATGGAAGAATGCTGCTGGATGGAGCTTCCCCATAGTTACAGCTTACCCTCAGGCGGGCCAGCCAGATGAATTCGGTGAAACTAGAAAGCCTTCAAGGAAGGACCAGCCAAATTCTGAAAGTGGGTGAATGAGTCGCCATCTTACATTGGTCAGAACGAGGCCCCCCCCTCTCCCTCAGAGCAACCATTCTGAGAGCACCCAGGCGGGGCCTTTGGGAACAAGGACAGCCCACGTGTCAACTGGTGGGTAGAGGTTTTGCAAAAACCCTCTCTCTGGGAACTTTTTATCCCTGACCTTATTCTTTTTTTTTTTTTTTTGGTATACATTATTTTACTTGATAGGAATTTGTTTACTCACCACTGTCCATTGCAGTCACCTTAATAGGTGATTATCTACTTATTCCTGAAAACCCTGTTAGGTTTTTCTCCCTTTCTTTCAGCCAACAAAAGCATATTCTCAAAAAAAAAAAAAAGAATTAAGTTCAGTATGTTTTGCCAAATTAAATTTCATGTGGTAGATCAATTTTTGTGTCAAAATAATCCTTTCGATTTGGTGATGACAGGCTTGTGTTGGTTTCTGTAACCGTGCCTGCGTCTGAGTGATAGACTTTTGAAAACTTTTAATTTTGAAAGCCATAATTTTCCTTATCCAGTTAGAGGGTGGGACACAGATTACAAATATGAGTGGGGTTTTGGCCCTGTTCGAATTATCCGTTCATTTTCGGAAGCACAGATCGTATAGCATCACTGAAACAGACCGGGGCTTAGGGACCCATCATCAGAGCAAAGTGAATCATTCTTGATTTGGTGGGTAACCCTCTGGCCTGGAGAAAAGGATCAAGCCGTTTCTCCCAGACCCAGATCAGTTGCATGTTAACATATGGCAAATTGCTACTTGAAATATACTAACAGGGCAAGTACATGCTGCCAGACGTGGGGGCACCTTGGCAAAGACAGTCATACCCGTGTCTGAAAAGCAATTTTGCTCCATAAGGATATGCCATATCCTGACTGATGCTTTGTCTGTAATCTAAGCTCCGAGGACGATTCCAAATGAGTGGCACAGGTGAGAGGCAGCGGTGAGTGCCATGAAAGTCATTGATTTCGGTGACTGCCATTTTCATGGAACGCTTTTGTCGAATTAGGAGAGAACAAACATTTTGTAAATCAGCTAACTGTTGTGTATTCAGTTGTATTTCATCGTTCACCTCACCTTTCCCTCACTTTCACTTTCATGTAGCTGCCAAAAGTTAGACTGAAGGAGATACCGGGAGGTCGCCTTGTCATGTTTCGTTAAGTCTGAGGGGGAAACCAGTCCCAGAGAGAGGAGAAAGCATCCTGCCCTCTCATCATGCCTTGACAATGCCAATTTCCATTTCTTTGTCTTAGAGCAATGTCTGTCGTTGCATGAGCCTCTTAAGAACAAGATGCTCACTGTCTGCCTCCGTGGTCTCAATGCAGGGGCCATGCTGACCTCTGGGCTCTCTGTGGGGCAGTGGCACCCTGTCCGTCCGGCCTGCAGCTCACTCACCAGGTGCTCACAGATGGCTGCTGTCCAACCCCCTTCTGTTCCACACCGCCCTTTCCAGCTAGAAAGCAGTCCAGCCCCTTCTAAAACCTCTTCCCTCATAGACAGGCCCAGAGGGTACCACAGGATGGAACCAAGTTTGCAATAGGATTGACACCTTCAGGACACCCTGTACTTCAGCATTCTTGTCTTTCCACACAGGCCTGAGCCCAGAAGGTTTAGGAGTCCCCCTGCTCCCCAGGGCCTGTTTCTCTCCATGGGCAACAAATGTGGCATCGTTTAGTCAAGATCCTATAACCTCGCCCAAGGTGTCCAAAGAGGCACTTGCTCTCTGTTGGCCGGAAATGCTTGGTGCCAGAGTACATTGCACCCAACCCTACTCTGGCTTGCCACCTGGCAGGGCTTCCCCAGACACGCACAGCTCAGTGAGGGCGAGCGCTTCACCATGGGCAGGAGAGCTAGGCGGGCCGGGACGTTTGTGACATCTGGACAGCATGGTGCAGGGTCCCCTGCCCCGGTCCCACCCCGCAGGTTCTTGCCAGTGCTTCATACCAATCAAAGGTAGGTGATTGATCTTCATGCTCAGCTGCTTGGTTTTTGTATTGTCTGCTTGGGTTTTGTATCGTCTGCAACCAAATACCTGTATGTACAAGTTCACGCTGCATATATGTATGTATTTAAATATATATATGTAACTTGAATCAAATCATCATGCGCATCCCTTCCCTTCTGTCTCATCCACACACGCGCTGTCACCCGAGCTGTGAAGCGGATCACCTGGAATGATCTGGAGGGACGCGTGGTGCTGCCCTCGTAGATCCGGACATGACTGCCTTGTTTTGGTCTTGGATTAGGTGCTGTGGCCCTGGCTTCAGTCAGTCTCTTAAACAGGAGTCTTTATAACCGGACCACTGGTCCCCTGCTGTCCTTTGTGTCGGCCGTGCTGTACGAGAAGATGGCTGCTTCCTCCCTCTTTTCCGACACTGTAATTATTTTACAATTGAGTGCCTTAATAATAGTTTACAAATACTGTGTATTTATGGGAAACTGGTAAGCTCTCACCTTCTGTGATTGGATACTTTGCCTTGTCGGTGGTGGTCGGCGTTTGGCCTGGAGCTTGCCCCGCCCCCGTCCCTGTGCTCCTCTGCTGTGCAGTCTGACGCGTGTGCCTGCAACTGGCCAAGGAGCGTTGCTAGAAATGGCGCTGGTAGTTCCTGCAGGTGAGGCAGGCCCTGGCTCATGCTGCGTCCCACGGTAGTGAGGAAAGAATAAAACTTGGTGTGCTAGCCAGCTGGCGGGTGGGGGGTGTGGTCCAGGCGCCCTCTAGACCACAGCCAGCCCCTCACCCATTCCCTCATCACACAGTTGCACTCTTCTTTCATAGAGGTTTTTATTGCTACCTAGGCCACCCTATTCTCTCTGTTGGTATCCTGAGCTCTTTGCAGCAAAATGCAGGTACAGACCACCCCACCCCCCAAATCAGGAGCTCTACAAGATGCGTTGTCCTTGGGTTTTCAGAAGCTGCCAGTGATTTCCATTGTGTTGCATAATGATACCAATTATTTTTTTATTGGGTTTTTTTCCTTGTTTTTTTTATATATATATATTTAAAAGGCAGTATCTTTTGTACTGTGAATTTGCAGTAGAAGATGCATAATGCACTTTTTTTTACTTCTGTTGGTGTGTACTGTATATAGTCTGTGTGCTTCTTGTGATTGAAAATAAACTTTTTCTTTATAAATGCCTGATGACGTATGAACTTGTGCAAGAGAAAACTGCCTCTTCAACCCCTGCCAACATAGTCATACGCATCTTTAACAGCAGATGGGCAGTCTTTATACTGACACCTACTGTGTGCTGGGCCCCATGCTGAAAACCGGGACAAGTTAGACAAAAGACCCAAGGGCAGACATGTGAGCTCCTCCAGGAATTGTCTTTTTTCCTTCATTTTACCAGCGAGGAAGAGCAGACCCGCTTGTGGGTGGACATTTATATACCAACACAACTGACCCCACCAGGGTGGCACTTGGAGTTTGGGTGGTGTCTCTTTCTGCACACGCAGAAAACCTAAAGCTAGAGGTCTGCTCGAGAGAACCCCCTAAGCTACTGACACTGCACCTCGTGAGAGGGGACTATTGAGGTGATTACTGCTAACGGCCAGGGCAGGACTCCCAGGGAGCCCCGGTCGCTGAACACAGCAAAGGTTTAGCTCATGCTTGTGTCACAGTCTACTGCAGGTCAGGACCTTGGGGTGGCTCTCCTCCCTGGGTGATTAGCAAAGCCGGGCTGCCTCCATGTTAAACCCTGCCATCTTGGAATTCTTTGCTTCTAGCCGTGCACTCGGGAGAAAGAGCATGGGGATCCATGTTCACTCTCAGCTGCCTTGGGCTGCAATACATCACATCTACTCATGTTCCAATGGGCAAGACCTGTGACAAGGCCCCACCACTCCTTCCGGGGGGTGAGAGATGTAAGGTGTACATATACCTGGTGAGCAGCGACTGTCCGCCACAAGTACCTCAGCATGACCAATAAATTCTAGTGCCTGTGGATCCAGAAAATACTGTTTCGTTCACCTAGACTTGCCCTGTCTCACCTGGACTCACAGGAGACTGATGGATAAACCAGAGTGCAAGTGTAATACTTTATAACAAGATTTATAGCTGTGGAGCAGGCCAAACGACTCTCACTTGCCAATTAGCACATTGAGTCCTAGATAAATCTACATGTGAAGTCAAATTCTGGTTAGGGACGGCTTACTGAGTATGAAATCAAAGCAAACAATCAGTGGAATGGTTCTAATGGTTAGCGTTGACAAGCTGTGACACAGCCTTTTCTCTAAGATGTTCCTGAGATGGAATCTCCGAGGGTCATGGTTCAGGACACTCATCCCCAGCAAGGCTGGAGACACCTCACAAATTCTCTTCAGGCCCCAAACATGAGTCAGAGCCTGGGGTTGGGGCCCAGCACTGTGTTTCTGATGGATTCCCTGGGAATTCTGACAGCCAAGTTGAGAAGCCATCAAAATAAGAATGTGATGCATGCAATCAAACAGGCTTCCACTTCGTGAGTTAATCACATTCCACAGATGCTTTCTGGGGGCAACACCCACATCATTCTAACAGAATATGGGTGTTCCCAAAACTGGTCAGATACTCCTTTACCCAGGGCCCTAGGAGAACGTTCCAAGAATGGCTACTTTTACCCTGCTTCCTTCCTCAGAGTAGGAATCCCAAGGTTGAGTGTGATCCCAGATTACACCTCCCGGGGGGATAGTTTTGCAGGAAGGACCGAGGTGCATGCTTGTCTTGCGCCTGGGGAAGCCCCTCTTGGCAAAATGCTTGGAAGAGGCTCCAGCAGAAAGACTTTGGAGGATGGCGGGCATTTCAAGAGGATTCACTTCATGGTAGGAAAACCCGTTCCGAAGGAGGTGTCCACCAACAACACACAAAGTGAGGCCGTCCCAGAAGAAGACACCCCCCCCCCGCCCTGTCCCACACCCTAACACGAGGGAGCAGAGTGTACCTCTGCGTCTTCTGTGCGCCCAGCCCTTTATGTAAAAAATACCTTTACACTGAGCCCCCTAAGTGGCCCTACTGACATTATCCTCAGTTTACAGATGAAGAAACAGACCTGCAGCATGTCAGTCGTTTGCCCAAGGTTACAGCTAAAAATGGTAAAGCTAGATAGGTACTGCTCCACCTGCAACCCTGTCCCCCACCCCGGAAGCAGAAAGAAGCAAGCTAAACCTGAATCTAGATCTCCATTGAGGTGTCAACGAGGAAACACAGGAGTCCTAAATGAAGTCTCCAGCCTGTGGGAAATCTGACCGATGTCCCCACTCGAGAGGCCATCTCCAGAAGCACACACAAGGTGTGTTTCCCTCCCCCCAAACCACAGTACCATGTTTCGCCTTTAAAAGGAAACTGCTCATGCATCCTGAATATACTTGCAAAGGGTCCTATTTCAGCCCGAAACTTTTTTTGGTAAACTGTTTCAGCAAATAAAATGGCATTTGCATGAGCAGCCCCCCAACATAGAAGAGGATGTGCGGGGGTGGGGTGGGGGGTGTCTGACATTAAGATTCTCCCACAAATGGTTTGTTGGAGGTGGCGAGCCCCCACTGGTTTTGAAATTGGGTATCAAACTGGTGAGTGGTGAGGCTCCTTGCCTCATGGGCCAATAATGTGAGATTTAGCCGATAATGTGTGCAAACCCCCTTCTGCCTGGCACACCATCCGTGCTGATTCGGTGGTGGCTGTTAATTGGTACTGGCCGGAAGGATGGAGGGAAGAGTGGTGGCAAAGAAGTAACCTATCTGAGCATCTGCCAGTTGCAAGGGTTTTGGATATTTTACCAAGTTGATCCTCACAGCAGATATGACCCTGTTTTACAAACAAAAAGATGGAAGCTCAGAGAGGTTAGGTAACATGGGTCAGGGTCACACAGCCAGAAAGGGACAGAGACCCAGGCTGCCTGACTCCAAATTCATGCAGTTTCTACCCCATCATCTCCCCAAAGAAAGTAGTCCTTAATGTATTAATACTTAGAGTAATGATTAACATGTAGTAGGTGCTCAATAAATAGTTGATCAGAGTGAGTGAATGAATGAAATATGCTGTGGAAATGAGTCCTAGTTTCATTCACTAAGGTTTGGAAAGTTTGGGGACACCCATGATGACCGCGTAAACCAAGTTCCTCTGAGGCAGGTCACCTCCGGGACCCCAGCAAGGGGTTGGCATGTTGGACTGAACCCCAGGTCAACACCAGGCATTAACTATGAATCAAAGAATCCTGAGTTTCTCAGAGTCCAGAAGAATCTGAAAGGTCATCCAAGCCAAGTCCCTTTATAACATCCATCCCTTGCCGCATTCTTCCCCCATTCATGGCCAGGCGCTGGGATCAAAGAAGAGGCCGTCTATTTCATTCCTGGGGTCCTGATGGAAAGGCCGCCTGGAAGAGGAAGAAAATACCACCTGCGAACAGCAATGGGATGAAGAGGGTAGGAGGCAAGTTTTCTGTGTTTTCCTCCTTCTGTTTATTTTCCTAAATCTCTGCAATAGGATTGTTCCTTTTATAATAAAAAAGGAAAATGTAAAGATATAGTCGAAAGAGGCTTTTGTATTGCGCTAAAATTTGCACTGTGGTTCCCAGGCAAATGGTTCCTGGGCTCTTGGTTCCAGGAAACTCAGCACAGCATTGTGGGGAGATGGTCTTTTTTCTCCTCTGTTGGGGTAGTGTGGGTCCCCTCCAACAAAAACTACTCTCAGATCTCTGTGGCTAAGGGGTACCAGGCAGGCTCTCTATTCTGGGCTGTAAGCTTCTCCAGGCGGCTTGTGCCCACCTCTGAGCATCTGGGGGATGGCACTGAAACCATGTGTCGTGATGATGAAAGTACAGAGTCCAGGGCTGGCTCCGTGGAAGTCAGGACTCCACACTCGCAAGGCCCTGCGACTGGTCTCATGCTCTGCTGCCGCTATCTTGAAATTCCTAATAATTCTTTAACAAGGGCAAGGACTTTTCATTTTGTTCCGGGCCCTGAAAATTACATAGCTGGCCCTGGCAATGTCGCCATGCTGATCGAGGGCTTTGGGGCAAGGCTGCCCTGGGTGTTGCTCCCTAACTTACCACTCTGTGACCTGGAGCAGGTAACTTAACCTCTCTGTGCCTCGGTTTCCTCATTTGAGAAACAAGAATAATCTCACAGTGGCATTGTCAAGATTAGCACCGTGTGCTTAGCACAAAGGAAATACCCCCGAACTTATATATTATTTGCTATATAAAGTACTTAGCACAGGTCCTGACACAGAGAAGTCGCTATAATAGTGGGGAACAGGTTTGCCGCTGCCGGGCAGCCCCTCTTTCCACCCTGCTTCCTTAGCATGGCTCTGAAGGGCAGCGGAGGGCAAACACAAGCCCTCTGGACTAGGAGGGACTCAGCTAGGGGTGTGAATGTGCGTCCTCCCCTACCCCTGCCACTGACCCCAAGGACGCTGGCTCTGCCTCTCTCCCATACAAACACCATTTGTCTCTGACCTGGACCCCAGCAGTTCTTCCCAGCAAGTCTTTGGGGAGGGAAACAGCAAGGGAGGCCTGGGAGTGTGGGCTTGTCCCTACTGCGATCCAGAGGTACATCCTGTTCTGGCGTTGCCATGGCACGGCCAAACATCTGCCACAACAGACAGCTGGGGCTGGCGGCTGGCAGTGGGGCCGTGGATGGGTGAGGGCCTGGACAGGCACAGGCGGCAGGGGTGGTGGGGGCGCAAGACTGAGCAAGACCTGAGCCTGGAAAGGACCCCCCCACACCTGAACACGCACACACACGCACACAAACACTCGTACATGTACACACACATGCATGCATGTGAGTTGGCCTTCCAGGACCGGCAGCCTTCCCATAGGGAAGAGTTCTTAATTCTTGACTTTCTTCCCGGAGGTCCTGGGAGAAGATCCCTGGCAGGACTGAGTCCTCCTGAATTCTCGTCCTGGTCCAGCTCACAGCCAGGCTCCCAGAGCTGCCCGAGGCCTCATCCCGCTCCCAAGATGGAATTTGTTTTCCTGGTTGTTATTGTTGTTTTTCCTGATAAGAAAGTGAAACAGTCATTGTAATAAAATCACATGATACAGAGGAGTGACATAGCAGCATTCGTGGTTATGAGCCAACTGTTGTATGTCATACCTCTCGTTAAAACTACATGCACAAAGTTCTTAGAAGGGCGCCCCCCACCTCGGGCCTGTCTGACTTCAAAGCCCGTGATCTTTCCACTAAAAATGCTGCCTCCTCAGATCAGCAACTTGAACACTACAAGCGCTGGATTCTCAGTGAATGGTCAGGGGTCCTCACTCTTATTGCTGGTCACCATCCCTTAGCTCCCTGAGACCAGAACATTCCAGAACGTTCCTTGGGAATCCTTCAGGACCATTCTGCGGGGTGGGGCAGCCAATGTGGACATTGCATTGCTGGCCCAGTCAAGCATCGTGAACCAAAGCTTCCACACAAAATGGAGGAGGTTGCCCTCACAGAAATCTAACAGGGACCCTGATGTGGGCGTCAGAATGAGGTGAAAAGTGGGGGTTGAATAGGGAACTGGAGGTGGAGAGAGTGTTCTCGGCAGAGGGAATCATTGGTGCAAAGACAGAGGGTAAGGCCACTGCTCTGGCTTCCACACGCTGAGCAGTCAGTATAATGGAGAACAAGGCCTGTTGGTGGGCGGGGTGCAGACCTTGCAGGGCCTTGTAGGTGGTTGTCAGGAGTCTGGGAGAAGGGGAGCTGTGGCGAGGCTGCAGACCGTGGAGGGACGTGGTCAGCCTTCCTTCTAGAGCCACACTGCCTGATATGCTAGCCATTAGCCACATCACGAGGCACTGAATGTTTGTCCTCGTCTCCCCAAAGTCATGTAGAAGCCCCAACCCACGGACTGTATTTGGAGATAGGGCCTGTGAGGAGGTAATGAAGGTTAAATGAGGTCATAAGGTGAGGGTCTAATTCTATAGGGCCAGTGCCCTTACAGGAACGGAGAAACGCCAGAGTGCGTGCTCTCATGCTCTCTCTCTCTCTCTCTCTCTCTCTCTCTCTCTCTCTCTCTCTCCCTCCCTCCCTCTGTCTCCTCTCTCCCTCTCTCCCTCTCTCTCCTCTCTCCCTCCCTCCATCTCTCTCTCTCTCTCTCTCTCTCTCTCTCTCTCTCTCTCTCCCTCTCTCCCTCTCTCTCTCTCCTCTCTCTTTCCAAACCAGAAAGAGGACTCTCACCAAGAAGTGAACTGGCCAGCACCTTGATCTTGGACTTCCCAGCCTCCAGAACCGTAAGAAAATAAATTTCTTTTATTTAAGCCACCCACTGTGATGCAATAATTTTTTATGGCTGCTCGAGCTGACTCGTATCCACATGGTTAATTAAAGTTAAATTAAAAATTCAGTTTCCCAGTTGTACAACCCGCATGTCAAGTGTTCTGTACCTACATGTGGCTACTGTATTGGACACTGCAGATATAGAAGGTTTTCATCATTGTGGAAAGTTCCATGGACAGCACTGTGCTAGGAAGGTCACTCAGGGTTCTGGGTGCAAAATGTTTGCAGAGGAGACCAGTGGCGCTAGGGGTGCCCAGAATCCAATGAGATGCTAGTGGCCAGCACCTAGCGCAGTGCCTGAAACACAGCAGGTGCTGAGTAAATGAAGAGCCTGGATGACGGAGGTGGTGGGGATGCAGATTGGGAGGATGCTCTCAGGAGCGCGTCAGGAGGCTGAACTGATGGGCCATGGTCGGGGTTTTTGGGCGGGAATTCCCGCCTGTTCTCAGGAATTTTTTTCGCTTTCCCGTTCCCGAATCCCAAGAAAAGTTGGTCGGGAAATCGGGCAAATCGGCTCCTTGAACCCACGTGGTTGGTAGTATTGGCCGTCACTTTGTGGAAATGATTCATCGTGGAGAACAGAAAACAGTTTATATCTCGGGATTCGGCAACGGGAAAACGAAAGAAATTCTTGAGAATGGGCGGGAATTCCCGTCCAGAAACCCTACGCCATGGTGATTGGTTAAAGAGTTAAGTTCTGGCATAGGTTCTGGCATGGGCAGCTGAGTGGATGGTGGGGCCATTGCCTAAGATGGGAACCTGGGGGGGGGGCAGTAGGTGTGAGGGGTGAGGATGAGCTTGTGTCTGGGGTGCCGGTGGCGTGGCCACATGGAAAAGTCCAGGAGGTCATTGGATCCTCCGGCCTGGAGGCCAGCAGTGAGGTGTGGGCCGGGCAGAGATTTGGGAACGGATGGGTGCGCCCAAGAGAGGATGCAGATGCAAGAAGAAGGGTTATGGGGGAGGGTCCTGGGGGGCGAGAGGACAGGTGACCAGAGGAGAGGAGCAAAGCCAGGAGTAAGCTGTGCCAGAAGTGCCAGGATCAACAGGCAGAAGGCCCTGGATGCAGCCCTAGGAGGTTGTCAGTGACCTTGGAAAGAGCAAATTCAGGGTGGGGAGGGAGAAGAAGTCAGACAGACCATAGCTGGCCAGGCAGACCGGAAGTGATGAAGAGGCAGTGAGTGGCTACAACTCTTGTAGTTTGGTGGTGAAAGGGTTAAGGCTGCTACCCGTAGGGAGATGCTGGGTAGGGGAAGGTCATGTCTTCCCTGAGATGGGCAAGACCTGAGCCTGCTCCCAGGTTAATGGGAAATGGGAGGGGGATTGGGCAGCTGAAGAGCAAGGGAAAGAACAGGTGCAGTTAATTCAGTGAGGCCCAAGAAGTGGGTTTTGAAACCTGTTTGACCGTTTACACCCGATCCAACCGCTGATCTGAACATGGTGGGTATGTCTTATTACCCACCATGGTGGGTCTGTCTTATTTATCCCCACTTCAGGGACGAGAAGACAGGTCAGAGTGGTTCTACGATTTGCCCATGGTCACCCTGGGCACCTTCTCCTAATTTCACAAAGGCTCTGTCTAGGCCAGCAGGGCGTGGGCTGGAATCCAATTCCGGCTCTGACTCCAGGGTGCATCCCCCACACTTTTCCTCCTTGGGGATAAACAAACCACAGAGAGATGATTTAAAAAAAAAAAATTTAGAAAGTGCCACATTTCCCAAATGGTCATAACTTAGCCAGCAAGAAAGAGTAAGGGATACCACTTGCATTACTGCCGGTATTTCCAAATTTATAACCACGTATCCTGTCATCTCCTTCCTGAATGTGGTGTCTTGTGAATCTGCAGTAGTGTAATTCTGACAACAATTTGCTATGCTTTGATCGTGTGCCATCCACTTGGCTAAGTGTTTAAATGTGATCGCCTTAAACCTCACAGCAAGCATGAGCGGTAGGACCTATGAGTCTCCTCTTTTTAAGAGGACAAAATGGAGGCACAGAGAGGTGAAGTGACTTGCCTGAGGCCACACAGCCTGTCTCTAGGAGAGATGGAAATCAAAACGGAGTCTCTTCATTGCCAAAAGCCTGTGCTTGTCTGCCAAACTGCGTCATCGATGTTAAAGTGATAGCAGAAAGACTTGTTCTTTTCCTCTGTCACGTCTGGCTTGCTGACTGAAGCAGGGGGAGGAGTTAGCGTCCAATTCTCTCACCAGGTCAGCCTCTCCTCCCTTAGGGATGTCATTGTCCCGGGCCCTGGGAAAGGACTTGGTTTGATCAGCAGGGAGACTGCAGCGGTCTGTCTGGAAGAAACCTGTATTTGTATCCACTAAAAGCTTTGTGACACCTGGGAGCCATCAGAAAATAGAGACAGATGGGGCCATAGATTTCTTCCAGAAACGGTCTCATTTTCTTTGCAATCCCTGGATAATTCATGTGTTGGGGGCAAGAACATGGCTGGTCATTTCCCACTGAATGGGAGAGCCAACTTCCTTCCTTCCTTGGTCCCACATTGGGGCGCCCTGAGCCTCAGTTTTCTACGCATACTACTCAATGACATGCCCGCCCACAGAAATAGCCATTGCTCGAAGTGTAATTATGTCTTCTCAGTTCTTTATGGAATCATCGTTCCTTGCGTGGCTGTGTTGGAGATGACGCAGCCAATCTCATGTAGAAGGACGTATAGGTTGTTGCCAGTTTCTTACTGTTGTAAATCATGCTGGGATGAACTTCTTTGTGCCTAAAGTATTGGTAGTTCCTACCGTCTTTCCTTAGGCCAGATTCTCAGAAATGGCAGCCTACCTCCAAGGGCCCCCCCCAGTGATCCACACCTTCTGTTATTCATACTTTTATGTAGTCGCCTTCCAGGCTGAATCAGGACTAGCCTAAGTGGATAAGAAAATATGACGGAAGTGACAGTGTGTGTCTTTCAAGATGAAGTCATAAAAGGCATTGGAGCCTCTGCCTTGGTGTCTTGACTCTTTTAATCTGGAGAAGTTAGCTGCCATGACGTGAGGACACTCAAACAGCCTGCAGAGATGCCCACCTGATGAGAAATTGAGAGCTCCCACCAGCAGCCACACCAGCTTGACAGCCATGCGGATAAACCAACTTGGAAGGGGCAGTGGGGCCTCCGTCAAGCCTTCTGCTGACTGCAGCCTCGTGAGAAGCCCTGAGCCAGAACCGTACGGCGAGCCTATACTCCTGAATTCTTGACTCACCGGAGATGATAAATGATTTCACTCTTTGAAACCAGTACGTTTTGGGTGATTTGTTTTGCAGTTGTCAGTGACTGGTATACCAGAAGACCAGAGCACTCTGAAGACTCCTGATGGAGAATGCCACTTTCTCTTTCCTTTTCATATCACCAGATTGTCTGCTCCTCCTTTGACATGTCACTGGCCTGCGTGATCTAAGGTGACCTCCTGATACGGGTCCCTATCTGCTGTGGGATATAGAATATATTCGGAAAACCCCATGGGGGACCAACAACCCTCTCCACGCTGTTCCGGCACAAAGATTGGCTTTTGATTTGTGGTCATGGGCACTTCCAGAGAGGGGAGTTCATAGCTTGTTTCTGATGCCCAGCTAAACCATCTACAAGCCCAAGCTGGGTAGCAGAGTACGCCCAGCCTGCTGTATGTTAGTTGCTCCTTTCTTTTTATGGATTCTCAAGCTTTTTACGGCGTATAAGCAAAAACATCTGGCTTGTGATGGAATGTATTATCAGAGACCACACAACCAGCATAAGGGTTATGGTGAGCAAGTTGGCTTCCGTTTCTCTGGCTCACGTGCTCCAAAGATTCCCCCATGTGACTCACAGACCCAAGGAACCTATATGAGCACTTGGAGAAATGTCTAGGGCCCCATCCACTTAATCATTAATTACGTTCAGTAAATATTTATATATTTGAGCATCCCAGACACTTGAGAACGTTCAAAGGAGTGTAAATCATGGTCTTTGTGCTTGAGGTTGTTCACAGAGGCAGCAAATGGAGTAAAAAGTCTGCAGGTGTTATAGTTTGTATGAGGTTCAAATCCCAGCTATGCCATCTACAAGCTGTGTGGCCCTGGACAGGTTTCTGGGCTTCTCTGATCCTCAGTTTCATCTTATAAAATGAGAGGATAATAGGATCTATTTGCAGTGTTTTGAGGATTAAACGAGATGTGCATTTGAAACACTCCTGGGACTAGAGCATGGCGTGTTTTTAGTAACTGCTAAATTTATTATCGTGGGTAGTAACAGGTCCCACTGTGCCTCAGATGATCCCGCATCACAAAATAAGACAGACCCATGTTTGAATACCAAATGTATGCCGTGGATCATATGCCTTTAGCACTTGGAGCCTCAGCTTCTTGATCTGTAGAATAGGTCTAGTCAATGTACCTTGTGGAGCTGTTGTGCAGATTAAATAGGGTAATAGGTGCATATGGATACTTAGCACACGGGAGACCCACAGTATATGGTACCTATTTCTATTAGTAAGGAAGATGATCAAAGTAACAAAGAATTGCAAGACAGCGTGATAAATGCTATAGCAAAAGTCTTGGCCTTACACGGAATTTGAGGGCTGGGTGTGGATTTCTGAGGAACCACTCCTGCAATCCATTTGTGTCGCTAGGACCTTAAAAAAGCAAGTCCTTGTTTGACTTTGGGGCAGGAACCCTGGTTGCCAAGGCAGGACCCTGTGTGGTGGGCAAAGAGTTGTGGAACTTCCAGGAGGGATAGGGTTGTTATTAATCATCTGTCAGATCAGAGTCCAAAATTGAGCTCCACCATCGACTTAGCCATGTGAAATCAATGCAGTCACCTCTTTGAGCCTCAGTGTCGTTATCTGGGAAGTAGTGTCCATGATGACAGCTAGTATGCACTGAGTGCCAGCTGGGTGCTGGTCCTTGTTTAAATAGTTTACCTTCATGAACTCAGTCTTTGTAACAGTGCCAGGAAGTAGGTGCTATTATCATATCCCCATTTTATGGGTGGGAAAGGTGTGACACATGGAAGTAGAGCTCACTAGTAAATGGCTGAGCCAGGCTTTATACCCAGGCATTCTGAGTCCGTAACCAGCACTCTGCATTTTTAACTCTGCAGCTTTATATCCATGGGATGAGGATCAGGGAAAGATAAAAATTAGGCAACGTAAGTGCCGAACTCAGAGTCTGCAATATAGGGTGTGCCTGGTAAAGGGAGCTGCTGGGTATTTTTTCCTATTCTTATTCGACCTTGTCCAAGGAAAGTGTTTATTTAGTGATACAAATTTTAGAAACTTCCTACCTCCATGGTCCTCCATGCTGGCCATCAAATACACAGAGATGATGTCCAAGACACATAGGGGACTGACGAACATTTAAGGGTTCCCCAGTGAATGGTGAGTTCCCAAAGAGCCTGTGTCTTTTCGCTCAGAGTGTGGGCCTCCACCCCATGCTCCAGGCTGGACGTATCTCTACAGAGCTTCTGAGCGGCCGAGTATAGGTCTACCAGGCTGATGAGACCAAGGGCATGGCCTAGGTCTCCCAGAGGGACACTGAGCTGAGGCAGTGAGCACAGCCCTCACCTCATCAGTCTTATCAATAACCGTATGACGTCTTTAGGATGTCAGAGGAGCCCTCACTACATGGTGTAGGGGAAAGAGACTGAGCCTTGGCTCCATAACCTGAGTCTCAGTTTCCTCATCTGTAAAGTGGGAGGATAAGGGGCTGTGTATCAGTTACCTACTGCTGTGTAACAAGCCACCCCAAAGTGGTAGTGGCTTAAAACAACATACTACATTATTTAGCTCACTTCTTTGGGGGCTAGCTTGGCTATGGGTTTGCTCTGCATCTGTGGTCAGCTGGTCATGGCTGGATGGGCGAGGATGTCCTCACTCATTTCTGGTGGTTGGTGGTGGCTGGTTGGGTGGATGAGGTGCTGACGGGCTATGGGACTTTTATCATCCAGCGGGCTAGCTTCTTTCTACGCTTCTTCACATCATGGCTGGGATCCAAGTACAGCAAGAGAGAGCAAGTGCCACACACATTTTAAAAATCTTTGCAAGTGTCACATTTGCTCATGTCCCATTTGCCAAGCTCAGAGTGGAGGGCAACTCCACAGGGCACGGCTAGATGGAGGAGAATAATTTGTAGCCATTTTTACAATCTACCTCAGTGTTCCTGGTAGAGATTTTGGGAAGCACAAAGGAAAAATGACAGTGTTCTAAGTAGTAATCAAGGTAATAAAAATCATGTATTGGCACATCGTAGCACCATCATATTGGCACAATATTGAGTTATTGGCTCAAAACATGGTGAATAAACAAACACTCCCCATGTTCCAGGTGAGGGAACTGTGATTCAGAGAGGTCGATAATTTATCTAGAGTCACACAGCTAATTACTGAAACAGCTGGACTCCAAACCCAGGGCTGTCTGATTCCAAAGCTCACGTTCATAGCTGTTCCTTCTGCTGCCTTCCCTGCACATGTGACTCTGTTCAAACATTAATAGGGGCTATTAGGAGCCTCGACCTGGTTACAAGCCCATCCCATCGTGAAGCTCTGGTTCATTTGAAAGAAGCCACTGACTATTCTTGTTTTCTGTAATCCTGGGTTGAGTGCAGTCAAGCCTGGCACAAAGTAGAAACTGGAAAGCATTTGTTTGAATAAAAGATATTGCCACCTCGTCCCACAAGAATTTACGCATGCATGCAGATACGAGGGAGAGCTGCTTAGCTCCCACATTGCAAATAGTTCCTTCCTGCTACTAACAATTCTGGTGGCAAGAATGTTTGTGTTTCAGAGCATATGTTCTCCCAGCTCAGCTTTCCTTTTGGGAAAAGCCATTTTCTCGCCTCTCAGAAAAGGAGGTGATGCTTCCTTGGGGAGAGAACAGATGATTAAACACCTACCGTTAACGCTTCTGCAAGCGTCCAGGGGGGCTACGATCAAAACCTGTAAAGGCAAAGGGAACAAATTCTAAGCCGCGTGTCCCCGAGGGCCCAGGCCTTGGTGTATTCATGGATTCTTGGTTCTGCAGGACATGAAGATGTCCTTGAGGTCCCACGCTGGACCATGGGGGCTTGTCCGATTGGTGTCTTTACTCTTGTTTATATCTGAATGTTTCCATAAATAAAAATAAAACACCAAGAACTGAGCAATTTGGGCACAGGGAGGTGGGGAGTAGAGAGTGCAGGCTCTGAGGTCAGAAACACCATGTTGAGTCTTGATTCTGCAAGACACAGCTATGTCATCTCCAGTTCCTTCTCCTCCCGAAGAAAACTGTTTCCTGTTCTGTGAAAAGGGCCTGATAATAGGCCCTATCTCCTAGGATTGCTGTGAAGATGAAATGAGATCTTTCCTGTAAAGCACCTCGCTGAGTAAGGCTCCATATGTCTGAACCAGGGTGCCTCAATCTCGCTACTATTGACATTTGGGGTCTAACACTTCCTTATGGTGGGGTAGGATGGAAGCTGTCCTGTGCATCGTAGGATATTTAACAGTATTCCCTGCCTTCTACCCACTAGATGCCAGTAGCCCCTTCCTAGTTGTGACAACCAAAAATGTCTCTGGGTGAAGAGAGCAAATGGCCCCCAGTTGAGAACCACTGATCTAAGGCTGTATTGTTGTTATTAACAATAATTCCCTTTTCGTGTGAGGCCGAGGCATCTTATTTGTGAGGGAAGCACTGGCCAGCTTGGAGTGTAGGCGGCAAAAGCAGTTACAAGGTTTATTACCTCAATAACGCGATGTATGTGGATGAGCGAGCACATTGTGCGCCGAGATTCATGTTTAAATGTTGAAAAATCTTCATAGGAGCATTGTCTGGAAATGCTTCCAGCTGAGGTTCTGCTGAGCACCTCAAATGTGACCTTGGGCTTCGGGTCTTGATATAACACCCTGAATTTATAGAATTCCTTCTTCCCCTTCAAAAAAGATATATTTTTTTTAATTTCAAACAATTGAATGCATTTTGCAGAAAAATTACAAAATACAGAACAGGAAATGTAAAAAGGAAACTCACCCATAACTCGAATTCTGTCACTCAGAGATAATTTCTATTACTGTGTGTGCGTGCGTGTGTGTGTGTGTGTGTGTGTGTGTGTTTTATAAAAATGGGACATACTGTTTTCTGACCTGCTTTTTTCAGCTAACAGCTCATCTGGAACATCTTTACATATCATTAAGCAACAAATATTTTCCCACAAAATTATTTTATTTTGTCTTGCTAAAGCACCTTCTGTGGCTCCCAGTGGCCTGGGAATAGTCTAGGGGAAAAGGTTGAGGCCATACTTCATGGCTCACTGTCCTTTACGTGTGTTACCTGGACACGTGGAGGCCCGAGACCACAGACCTCATAAAGGGAGAGGGAGAAGCGTTCTGGGAAGTTAATTTTACCTCCAGGATGAGGTGCAGGCATTTTTGTCTGCTGTCCATTCTCTCCAGTGCCTGGCTTCAGAGTATCTTCTGGTTGCATCCCTCACTGATAGCATTCTTTCCAGTTACTGCACTGGAATATATTTACCCATCTCCTCTTGTTGTTTCCATTAGGGCCGTTTCCATAGCAAACAGTGGTGTGATCAATATACTGTATTTGCGAATTTGTGGACTCTGTATTTGCGAATTCACCTGCTCGTCAAAATTTATTTGTAACCCCGAAGGCAGTTCTCGCCGTGCTTTTGTAGTCATTCCTGGGCACGTGTAGGTGCAAAGTGGTGAACAACCTGAGTAGCCCAATGTGCACATTGCTGGCTGAGCAGAAACAGGGGAGGCTCTGCCTTCTTGTCTCAGCTCGCATCCTGTACGCAGGTGTCCTTTCACCGTTTTTAGTATTTGGGTGCTTTTCTGGCATGATTTTACTGTTTAAAATGGTCCCCAAGTATAGTGCTGAAGTGCTGTCTAATGTTTCTAAGCACAAAAAGGCTACGATATATCCTATGGAGAAAATACTTTGGGTAGGTTTCATTCAGGCATGAGTTACAGTGCTAGTGGCCATGAGTTCAATGTTAATGAATCAAATATATATATTTACATATAAGTGTGTGTATGTATATATATATATGTATATATACATAAACTTATATTTACATAAACATATATACAGAAATTTATATATATACATAAATATATATATATTATATATATACACACTTATATGTAAATGTATACACACATATATAAATCAACAATGGACAGAAGGTGCCCCAAAAATGTATATGCATTTTAAGATCATGTCTCTTAAAATGCGTATACATTTTTTGGGCACCCCCACTATATATTAAATAAGGTGTCTTTAAACAGAAACATACATAAAACAAGGTTATATACTGATTAGTTGATGAACTGTGGCTTGCAGGAACCTAACCCTGTGTTTCCCCTAGGAGCAATGATTCAACATTCGTTAATTCAGTGGTTGTGGTGACTTTATAGAATATAATAACTACAGTGAATAATGAGAATTGACTATATCTTTGCATGTGACCATGATTATTGCCTTGGAATAAATTTCTGAGAATGGAATTATTGAGCCCAAGTAGAATACCTCTTCTAAGGTGGTTTGAGTTTGTATCAATTAGCTTTTGCAGTGTAAGAAATCTCAGTTTCCTCCCCTGTAACATGGGGATTAAAGAAGCCATATTACTTTTCATCAGCTGAAGCACGAAGTTTCCTATAGTCAGTGCCTGGCAAGTTGGTAATGCCAGGCCTGGTGATCAGTAAGTGCTTACTAAGTACCTGCTCCATTATCGTATTTATTCATATTAAGCCTCTGTGGCAGGTGCTCTCACAAACATAATCTCAGGTTAGTATCATTTCTTCCTACTGAAGAGATGAGGAAACTGAGGCCCAGAGAGTTCAACCTCTCTGGGAGTTCAACATCTCCCAGAGCCAGGAAGTAGCAGGGCCAGTTGTTACCCCATGACTCCTAGCATCAGCTCAATCCATTGTGGCAATCATGCATTGACTCAGACCCCAGTATGTTCCAGGCCTTGAGCCAAGTGTGCAGCCTGCACTTTCTCATGGAGGCTCCCACACCACCATGGGGGGGTGTCAGGCAAGGCTAAGTAGGGAGCAGGGACTTTCATTCCTACCAGGTGGTCTTGAGGCTCTCTCCCCATTGCTGTCAGTGGAGCCCATAGGAGGAGTCTGGATTTCCACCCCCACTGGACAGAAATGATGTGATCCTGTCTGCCTCCTCTAGTGTGGTGTCAGAGGAGGCATAATGGACAGTCAGGACTTTCCCTACTGTCTGAAAATACCTTCCTCTGTGTCAGAGGAGGATGCACGGGGACACTAATGATTGACGGCTGAAGCAAAAATTATAACAGTGTCTGATATGGTTCTAAATGTATATAGAGGAAATTTTAAGATGATTATATTACAAACGAGGGCAAATGCACATAAAAGGAGATAAGCGCTCTACACTGCACTTGAACTGGTAAAATAATGATACCAGTAGGCTGTGAATATATCTATAGATATGTAGATATAGATATAGATATAGATAGACTTATCTATATCTATAATGTAATACTTAGAGCAACCACTAAAAAGCCATATAAAGAGATACACTCAAAAACACTATAGATAAATCAAAATGGAATTTAAAAAAATGTTCAAGTAATCCACAGGAAGGCAGGAAAAAGAAGACAGAGAAATGAAAAACAGAACAAGCACAAAGACAAAACAAAATGACAGAGTTAAGCTCTAACATATCAACAATTATCGTAAATGTAAGAGGTATAAATATATCAATTAAAAGAGATTGGCAGAGCAGATTAAAAATCATGAACCAACTATATGTAATCTATAGGAAACTCGCTTAAAATATGCTGACATAGTCAGGATGAAAGTAAAAGGATGGAAAAAGATATATCATGCAAACATTAAAAGAATGCAGGAGTGCCTATGTTAATGTTAGATAACATATACTTCAGAGCAAAGAAACTTACCAGAGGGAGACATTCTATAATGATAAAAGGGCAATCCACCAAGAAGACCTAACAATCCTAAATGTGTATACACCAAACAGCAGAGCTGCAGAATATATGAGACAAAAACTGAAAGAACTGAAAAGGAGATATAGACAAATCCATTATTATCGTTTAAAATTTTAATACTCCTCTCTCAACAACTGTAAGAACAACTTGACAGAAAATCAGCAACAAAACCATCAAACAAAGGATCTGATCGACATTTATAGAACATTCTGTTGAACAACAGAAGACACATTCTTTTCAAATGCCCACAGAACCAAGATAGATTATATCCTGGACCATAAAACAAGTTTCAACAAATTTGAAACAATTAAAATCATGCAGAGTGTTTTCTCACCCAATAGAGTCAAATTAGAAATCAATAACAGAAAGATAACAAGATAATCTCCAAATACTTGGAAAGTAAATAACACATAAATAATTCATGAGTCAAAGAGGAAGACTCAAGGGAAATTTAAAAGTATATAAAACTGAATGAAAGTGATAATGCAACGTAACAAAATTGGTGGCGCACAGCTAAAGCAGTGCTGAGAGGGAAATTTATAGCACTAAATGCATATGTCGTTAGAAAGGAAGAAAAGTCTCATATCAATAATCTAAGCTCCCACTTCAAGGACCTAGAACAAGAAGAGCAGAATAAACCCAAAGCAAACAGAAGGAAGGAAATAATAAAGATAAAAGCACAAATCAGTGAAACTGAAAATAGGGAAACAATAAAGAAAAATCAATGAAACAAAGAGCAGTTCTTTGAAAAGATCAGTAAGACTGACAAATCTCTAAGATAGACCAAAAAAAAGAAAAAAAGACACAAATCACAAATATCAGGAATGAAACAGGAGTTATTACAACAGACCCTGCAGACATCAAAAGGTAAGAAAATTCTACAAACAAATATACATACATAAATTTGGCAAAAAATGAAATGGACCAATTCCTGAGAGAACACAAACTACCATAATTCACCCAATATAGACTAGATCACTCGAATAGCAATGTAACTATTAAGGAAATTGAATTTTCAATTTAACAGCTCACAAATAAGAAATCTCTAGATCCAAATGGTTTCACTGGAGAAGCCTACCAAACATTTAAAGAATTAAATGTAATCTACACAATCTCTTCCAATATAAGAGGAGGAAACATGTCCCAACTCATTTTATTAAGCCAGGGTTACTTTGATATCAAAACCAGACAAAGACAGTAAAAAAGAGAAACTACAGACCAGCACCCCTCATTAGTTTAGAAACAAAAATGCTTAACAATACATTAAAATAGAATTCAGCAATATATAAAAAGAATTGTATACCATGACCAAGTGGGGTTTATGCCAATGAATCAAAGGTGGCTCAATATTCAAAAACATTTTCTCTGTGAAAGACTCTGTTATAAGGATGAAAAAACAAACTACAGACTGGGAGAAAATATTTGCAAACCACATATCTTACTTACAAAGAACTAATATAAAGAATATATTTTAAAAAAACTCTCAAAACTGAACATGACAAAACAAATAGTCCAATTAAAAAATGGGCAAAAGACATAAAGAGACATATGAATGGCAAATAAGCATACAAAAAGATTTTCAACATCATTAATCATCAGGGAAATATAAATTAAAACCACAGTGAGATGTCACTATATACCTATCAGAATGGCTAAAATAAAAAATAATGATGCACAGAAACTGGATCACGACTAGCTTGCTGATGGGTGGCAATGTAAAAATGATACAGTCACTGGACAATAGTTCGGCAGTTCCTTAAAATACTAAACATACAGCTACCAGATGACCCGGCGATCGTACTCCTGGGCATTTTTTACAGAGAAGTGAAGACTTACACATATCTTCACACAAAAACCTGTACGTGAACGTTTATAATGTTTCTAGCAGCTTTATTCATAATAAACTGCTCCAAACTGGAATCAACCCAGGTGTCCTTCAACGGGTGATTGGTTAAACAAATTGTGGTACAGGCATGGCTTAGAATACTACTCAGCAATAATAAGGAACAGACTAGACTATTCAGATATGCAACAACCTGGAAACATCTCTAGATTTATACTAAATGAGAAAAGCCAGTCCCAACAGGTTGCATACTATATGATTTCATTTGTCATTCTTGAAATGACAAAATTATAGAAATTGACAACAGATGAGTGGTTGCCAAGGATTAAGAAAGGGGTTGGGACAGATGGGAAGTGGCTCTCAAGGGTGTGGCTCTAAAAGGGCAATGTGGGAAGTCCTCGTGGTGATGGAAATGTTCTGTATCTTGACTGTATCAATGTGAATATCCGGGTTGTTATATTGTACTATAGTTTTGCAAGATGTTACCACTGGGTAAAAGGCACATGTGATCACTTTGTACTATTTCTACACCTGCACGTGAATCTACAACTATCTCAAAATAAAAAATTTAATTGAAAATAAAACGAGACCTCCCTCTGTAGCCAGCCAATCATTTCTAGCTTTTATTTTGCAGAAAGCAGCACTCAAAGCAATGAGAATCAAGATTTATCAATGTAGGGTGAATTTTAATATTCTCTGTATCTTGTCCTGTTACTCAGTTAGGGGTCTTGCCTACTGAGATTACTCTAAGGGCTTTTAGTTTCTCATGTATTTATTAGTATTTGTTAATGCTTCCATAGGTAATTCACTCAGCTTCCAGGTTGCCCTGGCAACCTAAGATTAATGTCCCCATTTGCTACTAAGAGAAACTAGAAAAATGATTTGCTCAGGAGCCTACGAATGCAGGTCCCACAATTCTTTCTTCTTCATACATGAGTGATTTGGAATCACGCTTATTTTTCCTGATCGCTAAATTCCTCTTCACCTAGCATCTATCTTAGGCGACTTCAGAAATCACCACATTTGAGAGCAGGAAAAGACTCTCAAATAGGGCCAGCTTGGACAGAGCCAAGGTTTCTCTAGGGACCCCAAAGCGGTTGCCGTGGGTTCAAGAACAACAAGTTGTTGGAGGTTTTCTCCCAGCAAAGGGTTATGCAATTTTCCTGCTGCTTCTGGGAGTAGCAGCTCTCCGCTGACCACATTTGGTGCAAGTGTAGTGCAGTAGCATTGCTTCTGGCTTTAGATACTTCCTTTGTAAGAATCACCTCCCTCAACCCAGGGATATAACTAGGAACTGAAACGGGCAGCTGGAAGGCAAAGAAAGGCCTTGGAAATCTTTCTTTCTCAACGTATTCCGTGGCCGCTCTATGGTAGTATCATTGCGGGGAATTGGTGCCATGGAAAATTTTACTTCTAATCTCATCATTTAAAGAACCGGGGGAAGGGAATCAACATGTTTTAAACTGTAAACACTTACTTTGTGCTGGGCACTGTGCTGGATGCTTTGCCATGTGTTAATTCACTGAATCTAAACTCGAATCTTCAAAACCACTCCCTGAAGTAAGCATTTGCATGAACCCCACTATATACTTGAGGGGAGTAGGGCTCAGAGAGAGGAAGTGACTTGCCTAAGGTCGCACAACTAGTAAGTAGTAGAGCCTGAATTTAGAGCCACGTCTCTTAGAATCCAAAGTCTACATTTTTTTCTATTCTGTCATCCTGCCGTAAAGGCAATTTAATGTAATGACTAACTGGCTAAGAGTGCAGACTCTGCAAGTAGAGGAATTTGGGTTCTATCATTAGCTCCCCCTGGTTCAAACTGTGTGACCTATGGCAAGTAATTTAACTTCTCATTTTGTTCACCTTTATAGGTAGGGATTAAAAATTATTTAGGGAGCCATAATATTGCGGAGGGGATTTCAGGAGAGTTTGCATTTAAAGAACTCAGATAGCACCTGGCATATATAAGCAATGGAAAATGTTAGCCATAATTCCATCTCAGAGCACTTTTTCAACCTTCCTTTTCCCCACACCACTTACCTGCTATCAATGCCCTTGTGTCACTAAAGATAGGAATCAATAACAGCCCATCATATTTGTTCATCATCAAATGCCTGGCATCGGACTAGATGCTTTACTATCTTCATCTCATTTTAACTGTAGTGAGTGGCAAAGTCTGGCTCTGGAAAGGCTGTGCAGTCCCTCCTGGAAGCAGTGGCTGCTTGAAGGCAAAATGAAATGCATCTCTCCATATTGCGGCCCAGCAGTACCAGCAACAGGTACATTTGCTGAAGGCACCCTGCTAAGTGCATTACTAACTGTGAGCTCATGGAATCCTTCAGGGAGTGGATGCTACTACAGTATCCCTATTCTACTAATAAAGACACTGAGACTTAGAGAAGATGTATTGCGGTGACAGCTGTTTTGGTTCAGGTGGACATTGATTTACATAACACACATTTCTGAGGCTGATGCTTAAAATGAAAAATTTCCCCCTGTGAATTGCAAAGATGCCTTGCTTTTACTCCTCAGTAGGTCTGCTTTGTTAATTCAGTTTCTCAGGCCCAGTTTTTCCAAATCTTGGTATTTCAGAGCTTGGTATTTCAGAAAGGGACTCTGGCTATTATTAACAGGAAAACTTCACGCTAAAGACCAGGAAATTCAGGCATACAGAGGTTAAGGGAACTGTCCCCGCGACACAGTCTGACAACAGCAGAGATGAGACTCGATTCCGGTGCTCTGACTTTCAGGCCTGGGCCATCCAGTTATTAAGCAAACGGGTGAGGGACTTTGGCCAGGAAAAGAAAGGGAGGGACAATGTATCCTTCATTTCCTCACCTGCGAAATGGGGTCAAGACGGGCCCTTCTGCTTGTGGTTGGGATTACGTGGGTGTAGCCCAGCCCAGTACTGGGAATCTGACAATGGAAAGTGGGGGAAGGGCCAGAGCATCAGGAGTCCCCAGAAGTGGTAGTGGGTGGGTTTGATGGGAGCAGAGGCGGAGCTTCGGGAGCCAGAGGCGGGGATTCGAGAACTCGGGGCGGGGCTTGGAATTGCAGGCATTTATATGGAAGTGGGCGGGGCTTGCGATGCGGCGAATGGGGTTGCTGGTCTGTGGGCGTGGCTTCTAGAAGTTGTGGCGGGGTTTTGTGGTGTTGATAGGCCAGTTCTGAAGCAATGGGAGGGGAACCGGGCTTAGGGAGCCGGGAGTCTGACTGAGGGCTTGGATAGGTAATGGGCGGGGCTCAGAGGAGCTGATGTTCCGGTTTTAAGGGGCTCTGGGGTAACCTTTGAGGAGCCGGGGATGAGGCTCTGCAGAGTCAAGCAGGTCAGTGGGCGGAGCTCAAAGAATACCGCTCAGCGTCTGAGGGGCAGTGTGCGTGGATTGAAGGCACTTGTGGGCGTGGCACTCGGGCCACTCCGATGACTAGTGGGCGGTACGTGCGTCTGAGCACTGCCTTCCTCCGCGGCCCACCTGCATTCCTCTGCGCGACCAGACGGGGGAAGCGTGGAACCTAGGGTGGGAAGCGGGCTTCCCCTGCCGGAAGTGGGCGTGGCGCGCTGCAGCCTGGAGATACTGGTTGGGCGCAGCGCGGCGCGGGGGCGGGGCCTGCGTGCGACAGCGGGGGCGGGGGCGGCTGCCCGCGCCCCTCCCCCGCGCAGCCCTCAGTGCCAGGCGGGAGGCGACAGCGGTTGGAGGCTTCGCCGGGCTTTGCAGCGGGGACTTCGGCGGCGGCGGCGGCGCCTCAGGCACCTCGGCCCTGGTGAGCAGCGCGCGCCCGGTGGGGTCTCTCAGGAGCGCGCCGGACGGGCGGACCTGTCCTCTCAGCATGTGCGGGCGCTGGCTGACAGGAGCCGGCGGGGCGTGGGGCAGGGCCGGGTGGAGAGGAGTGGGCTGCGGTGGGCGCGCGGGGCGCGAGTCTTTGGGCCGGGGACCCACCCTGGCCAGTGTGCAAGGGGTTGTGGCCGGGGCTGCTGCGGAGGCTCGGGGCCTGGTGGAGAGTTGGAGTTGGGGACAGAACGGCTTGGCACGGAGAGAGTGAACCCAGGTCCCTGTGGGGAGGAGGCTGTCTAGGGGAGGCTTTTAGGTGTCCGAATCCTCCTGGCCGGGTGAGGAGCCGCGGGCCGAGTGGGGACAGGGCTACCCGAGGGGGGTTTTAGGGGTCAGGGACCCGTTTGGTTGGGTGGGGTCTTGGGTGGGCAGGGCTGCTCGAGGCTAGGGCGCAGAGCTTCGGGGCGCTGGGGCTGGGGGCGGGGTTTGAGCGCTCCTAGGGAGCGAGTGGGTGGGGGGAGGTAGAAGCCGGGTTCACGTGGGGCCGGGGCGCGCTGGGTCCTGTTGGGGGGATTGGGGGTGGTGGTGAGGGTGGGTCTCTCGTCCAGGGGTTGCCTGGCTTTGCGTGCGAGGCCAGCTCTGGGCCCTGCAAATCTGGGTTGGGGGTCGGTGGGGAAGGGCGGGGCACGGCCAGAGCTTGAGTGCTGTGGATGGGGGAGGTTTGGGAAGTGGATGAGCCCAGCGGTGGGAGCCGAGGGCTGGGACTGGCGGGGGGTTGGGAGAGGAAGAATGAAGCAGGAATGCTGCAGGGTCGGGGGCCTGGAGCGTCGGAGTGAACTGGGTGATTCAGAGACGTGCTCCCCTCCTCGCGGAGCAGCTGGCGAGGGACGCAGTGAAAAGGAGCGAGGTGCAGGTGGGGCGCCGCTGCGCCTAAATGACTGAGGATGAGGTCAGATGTTGAGGGTGGAAATGCAGGAACCCAGCTCAGCTCTCCCGCCCGTCCCCACAGGCGCACACACACCAGCTCTCCGTCTCTCCAACGATTTGAATGTGTTGGGGGAAGTGGCAGGCTGCGGGAGAGCGGAGAAGAAAGGGGCTTCCTCTTGGAGAGAGGCGCTGGCCCTGCCGTCCTTTTTTGGGAGTGTTCAAAGGGTTTTGATCGCTGGAAAAGGAAACGCAGGCTTTACTGCATAGTGGTTTAGAATCACATCCTATATTTGGCCTTAATGTAGGCTGCCCTTGTTTTGTGGTGTCTGAAGCCCTTGCTCTACATGTTGCAAACGTGGGATTCAGTGTGAGAAGCAAATTGCAAGTTGTTCGTCTCCCTCAGGATAGTAAGATACAAAGGGTTTTCTTACCTATGAGACATTTTAAAAGAATTGAATAGAGTGCGTGTTTTTAAACTAGTCCTGTGTGGGGACTATGTTTACTTTTGGAAATAGTTATCACAAAATATTAGGCCCTCTTGCCGTGGCCTTCCTGCCTGGGGATTGCAGTTTAAACTATACTTGTCGGGCTCTTAGTCACACTATATAATAATGCATTTCATTGTCCTTATCTGGCAGAACTCTCCTGACACCAGGGCCTGTTAGAATAGACAGAAACATGATTAAGTATAAGTAGTTGCTTTGTACCGTCTGTTCAGTTGTGAAGGCAAATAGATATCTGTTTATATTACTTTCTGCATTCCCTGTAAAACTGAAGAAATGGGAAAAACCTACTTTGGACTTGATTCTGTATATTTCAGAAAACTAATTTAAGGAAACTAAATTTTTTGGCTTGGAGGTACATCTCAGCAATGTTTGGATATGAATGAAGCCTGATAGTAATTTGGGTCTGAGAGGTGACATAAATAAATAGGAGGAAAAAAGTCGAAACTGGAAATTGTGTTGCATGTTAGGTCTTGAAGTACAATGTGGTGTTTTTTTTGTTTGTTTTTGTTTTTTATGGTAGGCGATAGTCATGT
Source organism: Rhinolophus sinicus (assembly GCF_036562045.2). Taxonomy (NCBI): domain Eukaryota; kingdom Metazoa; phylum Chordata; class Mammalia; order Chiroptera; family Rhinolophidae; genus Rhinolophus; species Rhinolophus sinicus. The sequence goes on along the minus strand of NC_133765.1, from coordinate 25,131,201 downwards.
GTACTGAGGATTGAACAAAGATTGGTGTAAAGGTCAGGTACATACTTCTTGACAAATCCGGAACGTGCCTTGTATTTGTTTTTGATTATTTGTGGGAGGTATATTAAAGCCTGATGAATTTTAATAAGACACATACCAATCAGATACCACTGCACACAGTGTTAAATTTTTCATGATCATTTGTTACTTTGCCGGCACATTGTGCTAATCAGCATTTATGTCTATTACTTTATATATAGTTTAGGATTAGATTTAGGGTTGAGAAATAGACCTTTTTAAACACTGTTGGATTTTTTTCTTAAGTTTTATGCTTAATGCATCTGTCACTTTTGGGATCCCCGCCAACCATGAGGGGGAGAGTCACTGTAAAGTCTATGAAATGGACTGTTTAAAAGGATAAATTATCCATTCTTAGTTATGTAACTGGGAATGTGGCAATTCAATTCTTTATGAAGACAAATTATTTCTTAATACTTTGATTTGTCACAAACTGATATTCTACAAACATTATTTACTGGGCTGTTTTATCTTTGACTTGAGCTGTTTTACCTTTGACTTCTTTTTCAGAGGTGGAACAGTAATAAATGTGGGTGCCACTTTCATATTCAGGGTCAAATCCATGTCTGGCTTCCAGTTGATGAGTTTCCTGTGTTACTCTGAGTTATGAACTCTTTTCTGACACTTGCATGTCTTTTTAAACTTAAGATGCCTTTTCTGTATTAAAACATGGAAATCCTCATGAATATTTCAGTATGACCTAGTACCTAGAATGTTAAGTAATAGAATCTCTCTGGGTTTTCATTGCCCTAGTTCAGATCCTTTAAAGTGAGTGAACAAGATTCTAGACTCCTTTTTGAGACCTTATTTTGTATTTCAGTAGTGCATAATGTATTTGTCTTATAATCGCTTTATTGAGATATAATTCACATACCATACAGTTCATCCATTTAAAGTACACAATTCAGTGGTTTTAGTATATTCGCAGAGTTGTGCAGTCATCACCACAATTTTAGAATATTTCCATCAGCCCAGGAAAAAACCTCAGACCCATTAGCACCCCCCCACCCCCCAATTCTCCTCCCTCCCCTGCCCTAGGCAACCGCTCATCTACTTTTTGTCTCTGGATTTGCTTATTTTGGACATTTCGTATAAATGGAATCATACAATATGGAGTCTTTTGTGTCTGTCTTTTAATAAGTATAATGTCTTCAAGGTTTATCTGTGTTATAGCATGTACAACTTTTTTTTTTTTATGATCGAATAATATTCCCTTGTATGGATATACCATGTTTTGTGTTTGTTTGTTTGTTTGTTTTTTTATCCGTTCATCAGTTGAGGGACATTGGGTGTTTTCCCTTTTTGGCCATTATAAGTAATGCTGCTGTGAACATTCGTGTACGTTTCTGTGTGGGCATATGTTTTCATTTCTCTTGGGAATTGCTGGGACATGTTGATAACACTGTGTTTAACTGTTAGAGGAACTGCCAGACTGTTTTCTAAAGCAGCTACACCATTTTATAATCTCACCAGCAGTGTGTAAATGTTTCAATTTTTTCACATCCTCACCAACACTTACTATTCTCTGACTTTTTGATTTTGGTCATCCTAGCTGGTGTGAAGTGGTGTTTCATTGTGATGTAGATTTGCGTTTCCCTAATGGCAAATGGTGTCCAGTATCTTACGTGACTAGTGGACGGTTATATTTTCTTTGGAGATATGCCTATTCAGATGCTTTGCCCATTTTAAAATTGTGTTATCTTTTTATTGTTAAGTTATGAGTTTCTTAGGTATTCTAGATACAAGTGCCTTATCAGGTATATAATTTGCAAAAATTTTCTCCCATTCTTTGAGTTGTCTTTTCACTTCCTTTTTTTTTTAATTGAGGTATAATTGACATACATTTCTTTTCACTTTCTTGATGGTGTCCTTTGAAGCACAAGTTTTTAATTTGGGTGATGTCCAATTTATGCCTAATGGAGTCGGGATTGAGAATAATGGAGTTAGAAATTATTCAGACCTTAAATCATATTCTCATCAATATTTTGGTTGTATAAATTGAAAGCCAAAGGTGAAAGGGTCAGGGAAAGATTTGAATTAGTCCTAGATCAGAAAGAGTTCATCAGGGAACAATGTCATTCTGCTGTTTAAATTCCTGGTGGTCTCCCACCTCGTTGCCTAGGGTTAAAGTTCAGACTTCTGAATGTGGTCACAGATCGAGGTGTGTCTGATTTCAGCCCTGTCTCACGCTTCCCCCCCACTGCCACTCCGTGAAACGTCCTCTCCTTCAGACCTTCTTGTGATGCACTTAGGACTCCACCCTTTTCCCTTTACCAAATCCCACTTGTCCTTTGGGATCCTCTGTGAAACCTTCCTCGTTATTGTAGGCAGACATTGGCTCTGCCCTCATGCATTGTACGTTCATCACTACTGTCTGCTGCAAGGAACTGGACCTGAACTTGAGCTCACAGTCTGAAAGGCACCTTCCCTTAGAAGGGGGACTGTGAGAGAGAAATTCACATGGAAGGGGCAGAACAGATTCTCTATTCTCTTGCTCACAGCTTGGTCTCCAGTGCCTACTGGATATTTGCTGAATGAATGATTATTGAAGTTAAATGGAAAGATCCCGAGGTCATTGGCTTTCTCTGATTATTATTCACAGCTTTGTTGTCTGTGATACAATAACATGAAGTACAGGAGTGATTCCTGTCTGTCTTTCTCGCATCTAAGTCCAGCTTTTACCAAAAAATTGCTCAGATTGTAAAACTGAGTGTTTGAAACATTTTCCTGAGGGTAGAATATTCGTGTCCAGGTTCTTTCCCCCTAATGAACAGTAATGACTGGCTCGCGGCGTTCTCAGCAGGGCAGATGGCGAGGGAGCGCATTTACTTGGGTACGATTTAGCCACACCAAATGCAGTAGGCCGGTCCTGATGGCATGGAGTGGTCAGTACTGAAACTGCCCCTCTGCAGGCAGGTCTCATGCAGGGTGTAAACTAGGGCTAAGGGTGCATTGCACACTTTCTTCCTTTTCTTTCTTCTGTTCATGCTCTCTTGCTTCTCTCTTAGACCATCTGACCCAAGTAGTAGTCTTTAGCTCTATTTTGTATTCTCATGTTCACTTTTACTACTTTCATTTAAAATGGTTAGTGTCTTCCAGAGAATTAGGAAAAACTAATTGGCCGTTTGGGTTACATTTTCTGCACTGAGTTCACTGAAGTGGTTGAATTGTGGCAAGGTAGTCAAGAAGAGAAGAAAAATACCTTATATAGTTTCTTGCTTTAAGGGAGTTTTGTATTTAGAGAAACTGAGACAATGAAGGGTGCAACCCTTTAGAGCAGGGGTGTCCAAACTTTTTCAACATTTTTCACCAAGGGCCATATGCGGTAAAATACACCAACAGCCGGGCCACTCACTCGAGGTGAAGTACGTATTGCCTCACCTGGTTTATTTAAGTAAACTAAATTTATTTTTGGAATTTGCTGCGGGCCAATTAACAATGGATTGCGGGCCGCAGTTGGCCCGTGGGCCGCAGTTTGGACACCCCTGCTCTAGAGCCAGACTGAGCTGGGTTTCACTGTTGGCTCCGTTTCTTAGTAACTGATTTCGCCAATGACCTCACCCCCCTGAACCTCAGTTTCCTCTTCTGTGGTATGACATGTTAATGACTACCTTGTTGGGTTATTGTCAAGGTTAAATGAGAAAAAGTGTGTAAAGTGCCTAATAATGAGTAGCACTGAATACATTTGTGTTCCTGTGCTCTGCACTGTTAAATGTCTATTAGTGAATGGAATTGTGGAGGATCAAATAGAGTAAGTTTAATACAGTTTATTTTTGGTGATGAGCTATTAATGTATGGATTCCCACTCCCACCTCAGCATTTTAGACTTTGAATCAGGTTGAATCACTAAAGAGGAAAGAAAATGTCTAATTTTAGCACAGGAAGGTGGTAAAAATGAATTAGAAATGTCTGTTCAGACAAGTTTCTCTTATTCAGCCTTTATGTTTATGTTTAGTCTGTCTGTCTGTCTATTTTAAGGAAAAAGGTTTAGTTCCTGGCAAATGATTCATCTCTTTACGGTTTGAAAGGAGATTGCACCGCAGTGCGTGAGACGCTCCTCTGGCGTAACGTGAGTGGCGGGCAGCGTTGTAATGAAGTGTGGCCCTCTGTGTGGGAGCAGAGCCGCAGGAGTTTCATGGGCTGTTACATTAGGCCTGTCATTTGAATCTTACGTTAATAACAAAAGCAGTTCCTCCTGTTTGCCACAAGAAAGAGAAATTAAATCAAATTAATGTACAGGTTAGAGTGAGAGAGAGAAACTGGAATATAACTAGGAGAAGGAGGCTTATATTACGTATGACTGAAGGCAGTCATTTCACAATACTACACATTTATTTTTTTTCTCCTTTGGTCATGCACTTATCTACACTTCTTTATAAAAAATTATGACTGATGGATCCTGTTTAGCACCAGTATCTAAACCACCTTTAAAAAATAGGTATCATTTTCGGGGGACTTGGGAGATGATTCCTCAGGTGCAGGGTCCTCGTTCTTGACTGCATGTGAGGAGCAGCTGTGGACCTTTATAAATGCAGCTTCCTGGGCTCAGGCTCCCGGTGACTGTGAATCACAGACCCAGTGGGAAGTACCTCGCTGGTCTGTCTGTTCCTCATCTTACAGATGTGGGGCCAGTGCTCACAGGAGCTTCGGAGACTTGCCCAAGATCAGGAACGTCACTTGTTCCTTCCCTCCTCCCCCAGCTGAGCGGTGTGAACTTGTGTTAACAGTTGGTAGTGAGCATTTGTAGTATAGTGTGGAATTTTAGAATTTGATTGACAGTGTGACCCTGATGTTGGCTTTCCCTTTTTAATTCTTGACCCAGTGCAGCCGTTCTCTCTTAACACGTTGCGTACGGATCACGAGAATCTTCACGAGGAATTTAAACCCCGCCGTACGCAACGTGTTAACCCTCTGCCATGGTCTTTTGCCAGATCTACAAACTGAGCCTTGCAGCTCATCTCTTCAGTTCATCATCACAATTGGTAGGTAGTACCAACGTTTATTTGTGTTTTTCTCACTTTTTCAGATTGCACATGTATTATTAAGCTTGGTCCAGATTTTCAGCAAAGATTTTTAGATGCATTTTTGGGAAACTTGGAAATATAGAAAACCTTCGGTAAACTTGATTTCCTAGTTTTAATGGAAAGTTCCTTGATAGTATTTTATTGATCCCCTTTTATTTCCTCCATCTTATAATCTGGCCATTAGTACGCAGTGGTTGTTAAGGACTTACCTCTAAATGTTTCAAAGACCAATAATTAATATCTCAAAGGTGCCCTTGCATTCTGTCTTGCCAAAATCATTGGCAGCATTAGGTCATCTGCATATGCAAATGCTAAGTTTGACAGAAACAACACAAGTCCAGTACTGAACTACATAGGTTGTAACTGGCATAATGAAAACCGTTTAGGATGAGCAGAAGTTGGTCATTGTTCACAGTGCAGTCATTCTGTGCCTGGGAATCTGGGCACATGGCAGTTTGGTGTAAGAGCCTTTTGGCCCCATTGCGGAATCCGATGTGTGTCCACATGTTCTGACAACTGCTGTGGGGTTTTCATCCTGGATGAACAAAGCTGTAGGTTTTCAGTTTCGTGAAAGGCCATAAACACACTTGGGAAAGGAAGTGTGTTGGGAGAATGAAATCTCTTGGGGTGGGGGGTGTATTTTCCACTCTTGACATTGTAGGGGTTCTTGACAAAATTCATAAGCACCTCCTCCTTAGGACAAATGTTTAATCACCATTATTTACTTACTTGACATGAAAGATACTTAAATTCCTTTTCATAATGGTCAAGCATTCTTTTCTAGTTAAAGATTCTAATTCCTTTCATTCTTAGGAACTTAAAGAATTGAGGCTGATTTATTAATATAAAAACTCAAATGCTGCCTGAGTGGTGACTGAGAAACACATATAAACTTGAGCTATCATCTCCCTTAAGCAGAAGAATTTATTAGGAGACTAGTCACTTTACAAGCTAAATGGTGAATTAATTTTGCGGTTAGTAGTGTCTTTAGCTTAATATTGTCACTCTTGTTTTTTTTGGCAGGCAAGAGAGAGGCTGGAGCCAGTGAGCGCTGGCCCCAGCTCTTTAGGGGTGATATTTAATAAGATGCATGTTGTCTGTTTTAGAACTGGAGTAACCATCCCTTAGGGTCTCTCTCTTATGTGGTCCACTGTAGCTTTACAGTGCTACTATAGGAAAAGATAAGTTGAAAGTTGTGTGGGGTTTTTTGTTTTGTTTTTTTAAGCCTAAGACTTCCAGTTTGATCTTATGCAGGGTATCTTGCATGCATTGGGCTGAGTTACACTGTCAAGTGGAGCAAATGATGCATCTTACCTGCAAAGGATCCTTGTGGACCCTCTGGTTCTCTAAGAAGGAATGGTTGAGAGCCCAGATGCACTTCCCGTTTGGGGGCAGTGTGTGCATTCACCCTAGCCCAGGACTGGGTTGTGTTCCAAAGTCTAACGCAGTTATTTGGAACTCAGATGGCCTTTTTTGGTGTAGATTCAATATTACAAGTGGTGGGTAAGTTCCCAGCCTAGACTGAAGAAATCTGCTTAATTCACAGCACAGCTTTGGAAACTGTGAATGGTGATAATGGGAATCTGGATCTTGGGACCTGGGAGTCATGTGAAACAGAAGGAAGGAACTACCGTGTTTCCCTGAAAAGAAGACCTAACTGGAAAAGAAGCCCTCGCATGATCTTTCAGGAGGACATCCCCTGAACAGGAGCCCGAATGCGTCTTTTGGAGTAAAACTTAATATAAGACCCGGTCTTATTTTCGGGGAAACACGGTATGTGTCACCCCCCGAGTGCCTGCCCACAAGGTGTGTGGTACCCAGTGACCTCAGGCCACAGCAGCCCTCCAAGTGCTTCATCTTGCTTCTCTCTTAATTTGAAGCTTCTACTTCCCAGATTAATTTGATCTTTAAATAGTATTAATAGTAGCAAAGCAAGTGGTTCAAATGTATTTCCACTAATGTGTTCCTGGATGACCACAGTTATTACTAAACTATCACTGTTACTCACTCTTAGGACAGCTGTGGGCCTTATTTATATTATTTTACTCATGTCCCTTAACCCTGTAGAGGTACAGTATTGATTGTTTTAAAAAAGGAGGCTCATCGATAGATTGTCTCTCTGAAATGTTGGCGTTCAGTCACGGTGACAGTGTTTCCAAGGGAAAGCTGAGTGGAGGCCTGTGGGGTCTGCAGAGCCCATGTAAAGCGGCCGGCTCTGACACCTGGAATCAGGAGGAAGCCTGCCTGTTTTGAAAGAGTCTTCCTGTTACCTCAAAAACCATCAATCTGCTCCACTTTCCCCCCCCCCAATACTCATCATCGCTTTTTTTCTCTTTCTGTGTGGGAACCAAGGCTTAAAAGGGTCTTAGGTTTGAGCCAAGTGGCTGGGTTTCTGTGACCTTTGAGAAGTGGGTCGGGGCAGGGTAATGTTGTAATTTGGGGCCGCTGGTGCTGGCCAGAGCGAGGTGCTGATCTCCATCCGTATTTCTCTTCCCTTATGAACTCGTGCCAAAAAGCCCCTTCTTTCCACAAACAAGGGGAAATAATCGAGCGCTCCTTTCTGTCATTGCCTCTTTGAAGGGTTTGGACTCCCCGGTTTCCAAGAACTCTTCTCATGCCAACAACTTATGAAGCTAAGTGGAATAAGGATTAGGTTGGGACCTGGTTTTTCAGGTGCAATTTAAAAAAGTCTTCGCTTAGTGTTCATGGCAGGCTTCATGGTGAGATCTCCTTATAAAATGTGCAGTCGTTTTAAAAGTACATGACAAGCTTCCCCTAGCCCGTAAGTGCTGAATTGTTGGTGCTGAATTCTGTGTGGGACTGAGCTCTGCAGGAGGTAAGAGGACACGGGGGCTGGAGAGTCAGTATTTATGGGAAACAGAGGGTGAGGCCCTGCCTGTGGGTGTGCGGAGTAGCCCTGGGCTGACTGGGAACAGGTGTGAAGGGGGAGAGTCGTGTCAGCCAGGTAGGGTGTCCCAGATTGTGGAAAGTCATTGTAACACAATACATTAGGCTAACATGTCAATATAGTTCCGATACAGGTTATCAAAGTAGATGCAAATGTAATTTGTGGGTGTCACTAGTGTAATGATTTCATTGCTAATACTAATGAAATTTTGGGTTATATCAGTAGAAATTCAAAGGTAAATATAAGTATAGAATTAGTATTTTCCAGTTTGTGAAAATGAACACTAGTGCTACTATATTGCATGTTTCTTGAAAGCAAGAGACTGCCTTACATTTTTTGTGCCTCCATGTCCCAGCAGACTGCCTGACACATAGTAGGTGCTCAGTAAATAATAGTTGAATAATTGAATTTCAGTTTTACATGATGCGCTTGTGATAGAGATTGTCAGTCTTCCCATTTTCCTAGAAGATAAGAGTATGAATAAAGAGGAAGTTTTCTGTGGTGTAGGGCTCCTGATTTTAAGCATTCTTGTTAAATTATCTCATGTAAGCTAACTTCATAGTTTTCATTATAAATAAATGTTAGCAAAGTGTGTGTATATATGTGTATTGAAGTGTTTCATTTGCAAAGCAAATTTTGGAGTTCTGGTTATTTAAAGCATGGATTCTGATTGAAAAACAGGGTGACATTACATTTTGGTACTTTATTGCAAATTTACTTAACTGACTCTTTGAATCAATTGAAAATATTGGTAGCGTGGAGTTCTTAGGGCAACTTTGACTTTAGAAAGACTCAGTGAAGCCACATCCTAGGGGGAGCATGCTTCCATCTTGATAGTTTTTGTCAAAGTAGATATGGGAAGAACCATAATTTTTATTAAGATGCAGATTTAAAGTTAAGGTAGCCATTGAACAGCTGAGTTTCCCTATACTGTCTTTCTCCTCTTCTCGAATTTCTCCTCCTTTAATGTATCGACTGACTGGAAAGTGTCTGCCACTTCGTGGTTTGTCCTGATGTGGCTTCAGGCCCAGCCCCGAAGAATCACGGGGCAGGTCTTCGGGCATTTGAGTGGCTCCGGGAGCTCCGAGGATGCAATGTGTTTGGATTCGTTTTGAGTTGAGAATTTGACGACTGAATAAGTGCAAATTGTGCACCATTTCAATTGCTGAATGATCTCGTCCTTTAGGAGTTCATGTGTGCAGTATGAAAATTTCAGGAGCGATAGGCTTTGGTTTATATCATATCGGTGATTGGTGTTGTGATGAGTGATCACAAAAAACGAATTGTTTTTGTAATCACATGTGGGGTGTGTGTGTGTGTGTGTGTGTGTGGCACTTTTATTTCTGGTAGTTTTTAAAGATTATAAAAAGTATTTGGTTGTAACTACATTTTCCCCAGTGAGTTACATTCTTACAGTTTCTTGCACTCTTTACAGATACTGATAGTCTGTGTTCCCCCCCCCCCTTAGAAGAGAGAGGGGTACTGATAAGGAAATAGTTGTAATTTTACCAAAACGGATCAGACAAAATGATTTGTCCTAAGTTGCAGTAAGATTTTAAGAGGTATACTTTCCTGTTTCTATAGTTTGTCTGAAAATTCTGGAAACATAGGGAGATTTTTATTTTAAACAGTTTCATTTTGAAATGGCATGATCAGTATGTTTACTTTCAAGATCCAGGCACCTTTCTTGGCAAACAACCTTAATTTTAAAGCCACAGATCCAGTTATTAATCTGAAAAGGTACAATGAGTAATTTAAATATTTTCCTATGTTTTTACTCTTTTCGGACACCCTACTTGAATAGAGAATGCCCTTTGGCGCTAATATACGAAGAGGTGGTTCTTTGCCTTGGTTATTGATTTCCTCCCCATGGAGTTCATCATCCCAACATTTGTCCCAGCCCCACATTAATGTTTGGGTGAACGTCTGATTGTGGTATGTCTCCTGCAGGAGACTAAGCTCCTTGTGCAGGGGCCAGCTCAGTTTGCTCACCACTGCATCTTCAACGTCTAACATGGTGGCCCGACGTATGGTCAGAGCTCAATAAATAATGGAATGTTGAATAAATAAATGACGAATAACCGGGATTGAAGACCTATTCAGCATTCACAGACGAGTGTATGTGCTGTGTATATAACCCTGGGGGTGCTAGGAACTAATTTGGTTCTTAGTTAATTGTGGACTAGATCCCAATGAAAGAAGCATTTCCTACGGACTTGTAGCCTTTAGGTTATAATAGGACTGTAGAAATAATTTATATTTTAGTTCTCCCATTTTATAAAAGAAACCAAAAACCATGGGACAAAAATGATTCAGTGGGTAGGTGACTGTGTTAGGATAAACTCGTGTCTGACGTCCAAGCCAGACTTTTTCCTACTGTACCTTAGCGTTTCCTTGAAACAGTGTCAAGAGTATATGTTTAGTTAATCACTGCTTGCGCATGGTAGGGGGTATTAAAAAGAGAAGACTGAAATTCTTCAGTTGAAGGTGTTTACTTTGTTTTTTGACGTTGCTAGTTTTGCCTGTGACTAGCTCCTGAGTGTCTTTATAAAAATGCCTTAAAAAAATAACAACAGAAAGATCTGGGAGTCCAGTTAATTTCATTTCCTGGTATAAAAATATTGCCAAAGAATTACTAAAATTTTATTCCAAGAGAAACCCCATCTGACTCAGTAATGGAAACAGACTTAGCAAGTTTAGACAGTCATACACAGTGTGCGTTTTACCAGTTGTTGATAAGAAAAGTAGGTCATCAGTATAGAAAGAGTATTTTGAAACACGTTCATTATTAATTTTAAAGCGAGATTGCTGGGTCAGTCACGTCTGTAAAAGTTCTGCAGTTGGTATGAAAACTCGTGGGATTAATTTGACTCTTTGAAGGGAGAGGCAGAGCCGAGTTCAGCTTCTGAATCTAGTCTCCTGTGGTGCCCTCGGGAGATGACTGCAGCCGCAGACAGTTTTATCCAGTTGCACAGTGTTCTCTGGGCAGGTAGTGCCTGCCTCTCTCCATGACGGAGATTTCTTCAGTCCTTTTCAAAGCTCCAAGGATGGGTGGAGGTGGTTGTGCTGATAAAGAGGCTGGTGATAAGCAGAATATTGGGAGACAGGAGGGATTGCGAACTCATCATCCTTACACATGATCTTGGGGAAAATCTGTTCTTATTTTGACTGCGTAATAATATGTATTTCTGTCATTGAAGAGCAAGAGCTGACCCCTAAGACCTTATAATCTCATTTTAGTAACTGCAAAATTTCTGTAATGGCATCCTTATTTTATTTTATTTTAAGTGCATTACAGGACCCATTCGTGCATCTTTTCGTTGATAAAAGGGTCTCTCCTTAATACAGGCGTGGAAGAGTTAATTTGAGGATTTTTACTTTTTGGATTTAGGATCTTTAAATACTAATCTTTGTTTGAACAGCTATTTTGCTGCTCATATGCTTGTTGCATTTTGTTAAAAATTTCAGCTTTATTGAAGTATAATTGATACATAAAACTGTAAGATATTTAAAGTTTACATCATGGTGATTTGATTTCTGTATGTATATAGCCCATTTTATTTCTTGTCAGACTTAATTTTTAGCAGTCATTTTCATGGCTTCACATTTTACTCTTAATCATCAGTGCTATGTTGCTATCAGGTGGTCCCCAACTTGTCTTTCTAACAGGCTCTTACAATGAGTACCAAATTGTAAAAGTAGGAGTTCTCAGAAACCTTTAAAAAGTATAAACCTCTTCGTTATACCTCACCTTTTAGAAATTGTCTTTGACGATTGAGCACATAGTCCTCTGGCAAAAAAAGCCCAAGGGTTTTCAATCAGAAGTCAAGATTTGCTTCCTTTGGCCTAATACTCGGTTGTTTGTCTCAGTATATTTGAATGCTTACAGTCAGTTTCTGAATTTTGATTTTTCTGTGTTTAGTCATGTTTATAAAGTGTGAGCAAAATGCAATTTCATATTTAAAAGTTGCACGAACAGGCCAAGTGGAACCCACATGAAAGAGCGCTGAGTGGCACTCTTGGCTGACGTGGGAAAGCCAAATTGTATGTTTGATGGGGCATTTAGCATTGAAAAACGGAAAGTTCAGGGGGTAGAAAGTTGAACTTCACTGTACTTTGTGGTTCAGGGTCATTGTGTCTCTCTCTGGAGTCCCTTGTCTTTGGACGAGTCACATAATGTCTCTGGGCTGAAAATGAAGGGGCTGGAATTGATGTGCATCGGAACCCTTTCCAATCCAGGCTTCTGTAGGACTGAGCTTTTTGGTAGCTTTTACTTGCATTTCCTTGTCTTTTCGTTCCTAGAAACTTTTTAAAACAAAATGATACTGGGTTATTGAATTGCAACAAAGGGCCTTTGTGATTGGCGTGTCTCATGCTTGGCATCTCACCTGTTACCTGGATGAGTAATGGGATGGTACTGTTTGGAGGGCTATGAGGAATGTGAATTTCCCCCCTTTATTCTTTTTGTCCGTTTTCTAAACTTGTCTTCCCCCCACTCCCTTTATTCTTACCATTCTTATGATGGTAAATTGAACCAACATCAAGGCTGTTCCATACTTGCCGTCAGTTGTCTTAAATGGTCAGCAATTTTACTAGAAAAAGCATTTTCCAACACCTCAATGTCATCAATGGAATGTAAATCTATTTCAGCCACACCAGTGGGGTACAAGGTCTGTTGTACATCTGACTTTCTGCTGTGCTTTACAGCAAATGTTGGGTGTTTTTTTTCTTCCTTTTAAGAACCACTTCTATTAAAGCAGGTAAATTAGGCATTTTCTTGGAATATCTCATATATCAATCTGTTAAGGACTTGGATGCGGTGAAAATGGTTCGTTAGGTGAACTCTTTGAGTGTCACGGGTAGGTTTTGTTCAAGAAAATTCAAAAAAGCTCAGCCACCTCATATCCAGAAATGATGAAAGTTGAATTTTTATACTTAATCAGAGCACCTCCCATGTTTGCTTTGGGTGTCTGCGTTTTTGTAAATGTGTGTTCTATGTCGGCTTACAGATTACATTTCCAGCTTGTCAAAAGGAATTTTTAAATGTTGGCATTGCCATTTTCATAGCTGATTTTAGGACATTTATTTCCTCATTTGTGATTCTACTTGCCATTTCCTATTAAATGATGCATCTGATCTCTTCAACATTAAAAAGTGCCTGCCATAAAAGCAGCAACTTAGAGGGACCGTGTTCTTTCCCCACTGGGACGTTCGGGAGTCTTCTGTAGTCCTGGCTGGGGAACCTTCTCAGCCTGGTGAGTACTGGAGTAACAGATGCTGTGGAAAGGTCTCACTCAGCAAATGGGCTGAGCGGGATTTTGCTACTAGTAGGGGTTTTCCTGTATGTGTTCCTAGCAGGATGTGTTTCCTTTCATACGAACCATAGAAGTACATCTGCTGGAATCTTTAAACAGATAACTTCTCAATAAACAGGAAAATGTCAATTGTGATCAGTTTTTTATGAGATTGATGGAAGTAGAATAGAGAAAATGTAGTAACATTTACTTAGGTGTTTTGAGTGTATTTTATTTGGTGCCTGCCATTACAATATAAACACCCTATCTCTACATTTTTTTCTCCTAACACCCAACTTATTTCTCGTGTTGGGCCTATGAAATAAATTTTCTCTGTATCACTTGACTTGGCAGTAGGCAGTACTATAAAAGCATGCCTTTGTACTCTCCTGGAGGTTGAAGATTATAAATTGAATGTATTTTATTCTGAGAATGATTTTTAGCAAACTTTCCTCTGACACGTATGAAGTAAATCCTTAAACCATAGAAGTAGACCTTAGTTTCACAGCTTGTTCTTGGTTAAGATGTTTACCCAACATATAAAGAAAATTTTAATAGTATTTTGTTTCCTTGGATGAGCTGTTAAGTATTGTGACTATGGGTAGTCAGCTTTAGATTTTCTTCATTTGAAGCGAAAAACAGGAGTATATTATCTACTGATTAGAAATTTATGTGGGACTATAAATTGGAGCAGCCACTATGGAAAATAGTACGGAAGTTCCTCAAAAAATTAAAAATAGAACTAACATATGATCCAGCAATTCCACTTCTGCGTATTTATTCAAAGGAAACAAAATCACTGTCTTGAAAAGATATCAACACCCTCATGTCCATTGCAGCATTTACAATGGCCAAGATGTGGAAACAACCTAAGTGCCCATCGATAGATAAATGGGTAAAGAAAATATGTTTTTATACATGTATATGTACACGTACATCTACGTATAGACATATATGATGGAACATTATTCAGCCATAAAAAAAGGAAATCTTACCATTTGTGACAACGTGGATGGATCTTGAGGACATTGTACTAAGTGAAATATGTCGGAGAAAGACAAAAACTGTATGATCTCACTTATATGTTGAATCTAAGGGAAAAAAAACACCCAAACTCATAGAATAGATTTGTGGTTGCCAGAGGCAGGGAGTGGGGGGTGGGTGAAGTGGGTGATGGTGGTCAAAAGGCATAGATAAGATCTGTAAGTCCTGGGGAGGTAAGGTACAGCATAGTGACTATAAAAAAGGTAACGTTTTTACAAAGAAAGAAATTTATTATGATAGTTGCTGGACAGTCAAGATCTAGCCCTTAATCTTCTTTCTTTGGCCTTCTGTATCACCTGGAAAATGGGGCTGGGGACATGACTGTCCATGTTTCTAAAATAGAGGTTTCAGCCAAGTCCCAGAGTGCATTTCATAGTTGAGCCTATGTTCTCAACCTGTCCTCACATTGTCTTTCAAAGACATAGTGGTTTTTATGATAATGAAAACCATTCTACAATAGTCCCTGTCTTATTGGAAATATGGGTAGAAAGATAAATTGCGTATCATATAAGGCCTTAGGAAAGGTTTATAATTCCCACATTTTGTGGAAATTAAAAACGTTGCATTTACTCCCATCCAAAGTCCATTTATTTTGACATTTGTAAACATTTCTTTGATTTGCTTAATGAATGACTTCTGGCTACATCATCTCCTTTATTACTGTGATGATTCTCCAATTGCAAAGAAAAGGCCCTGTGCTGTTTTTGGATTTTGTACTTGAAAGACCTGATGAGCAGGCCATTGCTCCAAGGTCGAACCCTGACAAGACGTTTAAAATTGTACCTAGCATTTCCTGGGGCTTTGTGTCTATTGTATTAGTTCAGGATTTTTTCTTTTGCTCTTTTTAACATAGAAAATTAATTTTTTTTATAAAATGCTTTAGTTTTGGGGACACTTCAGTTGTGTTAATTTCAGACAAGATATTTAATAAGAGAACTCCTAAGTTTGATTATATGAGATCGTAATTTGGAAATTTATATCTAAACATTTTAAAAATTGGTGACACACTAATACCATTTGATAATGCAGGCAGTTCTCTTGAGAAGAGGGGGGTTTTTCTGTTTGAGATAGTTCCCATTTTTTTCTTTGTTTGAGGGGAAATTAAAATGTAGTAAATACCATGCTGAAGTGAGAGAACAAAAAATGTTAAGAAGGGTCCTTGATAACAGATGCTAGTTCTCCTATGTGAAACTTATATTCTTGGCCCATAATAATTGGGGAATTGACTTGGGTTTTTTCCCCTTGGGTAGAGAAACCTCTTAATGGGCTCCTAAATAATAATTGCTAACATTTATTGGACAGTGCTTACTGTGTTTCAGACTCTATGCTAGGCACTTGGCAGATTGAGAAAAAACAGCTTTATTGAAATATAATTTACATACTATACAATTCACCCATTTAAAGTATACAGTTCAGCATTTTTTTAGTATGCTTACAAATATGTACAACTATCACCATAGTCAATTTCAGAATGTTTTCATCATGTCAAAAAAAACCTCTTTATTCTTTAGCTATAAACTCCTGTCCCCCTTCACCCCCACCCCTCCAACCCCAGCAATCACTAATTTACTTTCTGTGTCTATAGGTTTGCCTATTCTGGACTTTCATATGAATGGAATCGTAATATGTAGACTTTGTGATTGGCTTCTTTCCCTTAGTGTAATATTTTTAAGGTTCATCCAAGTTGTAGCGTGTACTTCAGTCCTTTTTACAGCCAAATAATATTCCGTTGTATGGATATGTCACATTTTGTTTTTCTGTTCATCCAGTGGATATTCAACATTCAGGTTTCCTTTGGCTATTGGGAGTGCGCTGCTATGAATATTCATGTACGAGTATTTGTTTGAATACCTGTTTCCAGTTCTTTTGGGTATATTCCTAGGAGTGGAATTTCTGGGTCATACGGTAACGTTGTTTAATCATTTCAGGAACTTCCAGACTGCTTTCCAACGCAGCTGTACCGTTTTACATTCCTACTAGCAGCGTATGAGGGTTCTCATTTCTCTGTGTCCTCATCAACACTTGATATTCTCCGCCGCTTTATTCATCCTACTGCGTGTGAAGTAGTTACCGCATTGTGGTTTTTTGATTTACATTTTTCTAGTGACTAATGATGTGCAGTATCTTTTCGTGTGTTTATTGAACATTGAAAAGTTCGATTTTTTTTTGCCCATTTAAAAATTGGATTGTCTTCATCATTGAGCTGGAGGGATTCTTTGTAGATACAGGTACCTTATCAGATACGTGATTTGCAAAAGTTTTCTCCCGTTCTGTGGGTTGTCTTTTCACCTTGATCATTTCCTTTGAAGCATAAACATTTTAAATTTTGATGAAGTCCAGTTTATTATTTATTTCGTTGCTTGTGCATTTGGTGTCTTATCTAAGACTCCTTTGTCAGATCCAAGGTCATGAAGATTTACTCCTATGTTTTCTTCTAGGGGTTTTATAGTTTTAGCTCTTAATAGTTATGTCTTTGATGCATTTTGAGTTAATTATTTTATATAGTGTAGGGTCAGGGAAAAACTTTTGCATGTGGCTGTCCAGTGGTCCCAGCACCATTTGTTGAAAAGACTGTGCTTTCTCCATGAATGGTTTGGGTACCCTTGTCAAAAATCACTTGACTAAAGATGTATGAATTTATTTCTGGATTTTCAGTTCTATTTCATTGATCTATATGCCTATCATTGTTCTAATACCTCACTGTCTTGATTTCCATTGCTTTTTAGTAAGTTTTGGAATCAGGAAGTATGAATCTTCATAATTTGTTCTTCTTTTTCAAGGTTGTTTAGGCTACTTTTGGGTCCCTTGCAATTCCATATGAATTTTGAATCCATTTGTCAATTTTCATGAAGAAGTCAGCTGGGATTCTGATAGGGATTGCATTGAATCTGTAGCTCAGTTTGGGGAGTATTGCCATCTTAACGTTAAGTCTTCTGATCCATGAACATAGATGAATTTACATTTAATTGAGTCTTCTTTAATTTCTTTCAGCAGTGTTTTGTAGTTTTTCATACAGGCATACCTCAGAGATGTTGTGGGTTCCATTCCAAACCCCCACATTAAAGCTAGTATTGCAATAAAGCGAGTCATAATCTTTTTGCTGGTGGAAGGGCCTTGCCTTCAATTTGTAAAAAACACAACTGTGAAGCGTTATAAAGCAAAGCACGATAAAATGAGGTTATGCCTGTATACAGCAGGTCTTTCACCTTCTTGGTTAGGCTTATTCCTAAGTACTTTATTATTATTTTTGATACTATTGTGAGTGGAATTGTTTTCTTGATTTCATTTTTAGGTTATTTGTGATGAGTGTACAGAAAAACAGTTAATTCTTGTATCTTGATCTATTATCCTGCAACCGTACTGAACATGTATATTCTGGTAGGTTTTTAGTGGATTCCTTAGGATTTTCTCTATGTAAGATGTCATTTGCATTAGAAGATACTATAGTTTTACTTCTTTCTTTCCAATCTGAATGCCATTTTGATTGATTGATTGATTGATTGATTGATTGTCTAATTTCCCTGGCTGGGACCCGTAGTACATTGCTGAATAGAAGTGACAAAAGTGGACATTTTGTCTCGTTCCTAATCTTAGGGAGAAAGCGTCTTTCACCACTGGATCTTGTATTAGCATTTCTTTTTTTTTTTCAAATCAGTTTGAGGAAGTTTCCTTCTTTTTTTTAATATGCTGATTCTTTTTTTATTATTAGTTTCAGGTGTACAAAACAACATAACGGTTAGACATTTACACCTCTCCCAAAGTAATAACCCCAACAAATCTGCTACCCCTCTGACATCGTACATAGCTATTACAGTACCATTGACTTATTCCCTATGCTGTACTTTACATCCTGTGACCATATATATATATATATATATTTTTTTTTTTTTAAATTATAATTGACATTCAATATTATTTTATATTAGTTTCAGGTGTACAGCACAGTGGTTAGACATTTATATACTTTATGAAATGATTTCCCCCGGTAGGCCTAGTAGTACCCATCTGACAACATACATAATTTTTACAATATCATTGATTATATTCCCCATACTGTATTTCACATCCCTGTGACTATTTTGTGACTACCGATTTGTACTTCCTAATCCCTTCACTTTTCTTACCCATTCCCCAAACCGCCTCCCATCTAGCAACCATCAGTTTTTTCTCTATGAGTCTATTTCTGTTTTGTTTATTTGTTTATTCTGTTGTTTAGATTCTACATATAAATGAGATACATATGGTATTTGTCTTTCACAGTCTGACTTATTTCACTTAGTGTAATAACCGCTGGGTCCATCCATGTTGTTGCAAGTGGTAAGATTCCATTCCTTTTTAGGGCACAGTAATACTCCATTGTATAAATGTACCACAATTTCTTTATCCAACCAACTATTGATGGGCACTTCGGTTGTTTCCCTATCTTGGCTATTGTGAATAGCACTGCAGTAAACATAGGGGAGGCATATATTTTTTCGAATTAGTGTTTTGGATTTCTTTGGATAAATACCTAGTGGAATTGCTGGGTCATAAGGTAGTTCTATTTTTAATTTTTTGAGGAACCCCAATACTGTTTTCCACAGTGGCTGTACCAGTTTGCTGTCCCACTAACCGTACATGAGGATACTCTTTTCTCTATGTCCTTGCCAACACTTGTTATATGTTGATTTATTGATGATAGCCATTCTGACGGGAGTGAGGTGGTATCTCATTGTGGTTTTAATTTGCAGTTCTCTGATGATGAGTGATTTGAGCATCTTATCATGTGTCTATTGGCCATCTGTATGTCCTCTTTGGAGAAATGTCTATAGAGGTCCTCTGCCCATTTTGTAATTGGATTGTTTGTTTTTTTGGTGTTGAGTTGTAAGAGTTTTTTATAAATTTTGGATATTAACCCCTTATCAGATGTATCATTGGGAAATACCTTCTCCCATTCAGTAGGACGTCTTTTGGTTTTATTGATGGAAGTTTCCTTTGCTGTGAAAAAACTTTTTAGTTTGATACAGTCCCGTTTATTTTTTCCTTTGTTTCCTTTGCTCAAGGAAATAGATCAGTAAAAATATTACTAAGGGTAATGTCGGAGAGTTTGCTTCCTATATTTTCTAATAGGAGTTTTATGGCTTCGGGTCTTACGTTTAAGTTATTAATCCTTTTTTTTTTTTTAAGATGAACTCTTTTTTTTTTAATTTTTTATTGGGGAACAGTGTGTTTCTCCATGGCCCATCAATTCCAAGTTGTTGTCCTTCAATCTAGTTGTGGAGGGTGCAGCTCACTGGCCCATGTGGGAATCGAACCAGCAACCCTGTTGTTGAGAGCTCACGCTCTAACCAACTGAGCTATCCGGCTGCCCCTCATTATTCCATTTTGAGTTTATTCTTGTATGTGGCATAAGAAGATGTTTCATTTTTTTTTTTCATGTATCTTTCAAGTTTTCCCAGCACCATTTATTGAATATACTGTCTTCTTGTAAATTCTTGCTTCCTTTGTTATAGATTAAATGACCATATAGGCATGGATTTATTTCTGGGATCTCTATTCTGTTCCATTGATCTATGTGTCTGTTTTTATGCCAGTACCATGCTCTTTTGATTACTATGTCCTTGTAGTATATTTTGATATCACGTAGTGTGATACCTCCAGCTTTGTTCTTCATTCTCAGGATTGCCGTGGCTGTTTGGGGTCTTTTATGGTTCCATATAAATTTTAGGATTGTTTGTTCTAGTTCTGTGAAACATGCCATTGGTATTTTGATAGGAATTGCATTGACTGTATATATTGCCTTGGGTAGTATGGACATTTTAACTATATTCTTTCTATCCATGAGCATGGTATGGTATATGTTTCCATTTATTTCTCTCTTTAATATTGTATAATTTTCTGAGTACAGGTCTTTTACTTCTTGGTTAAATTTATTCATAAGTATTTTTTTAATGCAATTGTAAATGGGATTTAAAAAATATCTCTCTGATAGTTTGTTATTGGTGTATAAAAATGCAACTGATTTCTGAATATTAATTTTGTATCCTGCTACTTTACTAAATTCATTTATAATTTCTAATAGGTTTTTTGGTAGAATCTTTGGGATTCTCTCTATGTATAGTATCATGTCATTTGCAAATAATGGCAGTTTTACTTCTTTCCCAGTTAGATGCCTTTTATTTCTTTTTCTTGTCTGATTGCTGTGGCTAGGACTTTCAGTACTATTTGAATAAAAGTGGTACAAGTAGGAGGAAGTTTCCTTCTGTTCCTAGTTGGTTGAGTGTTTTTATCATGAAAGAGTGTTGGATTTCATCAAATGCTTTTTCTGTGAGATTATCATGTGATTTTTGTTTTTATTCAACTGATATAGGTTACATTGATTTTCAGGTGTCAAACCAACCTTGCATTCCTGGGATAAGTCCCACTTGGTCATGGTGTATAATCTGTTTTATATGTTGCTAGATTTGGTCTGCTAGTATTTTGTTGAGGATTTCTGCATCAATATCCAAAAGAGATATTTGTCTAGTTTTATTGTCATGTCTTCATCTGATTTTGGTAACAGAGTAATACTGGTCTTATAAAATTAATTTGGAACTGTTTCCTCCTCTTATAGTCTTTGGAAAAATTTGTGAAGAATTGGTATTCTTTAAATGTTTGATAGACTTCAGTGGTGAAGCCATTGGACCTGGGCTTTGTCAGGTGTGGTTTTTAATTCTTTTTTAAAAAAATTCTTATAGGTCTCATTCCCTTCATTTTATAGATCAGGAAACTGAGTCTCAGAAAAGTTAAGTAATTTGCTAATAAGTGGAAGCACTGGGATTTGAATCTGGATTACCTTATGTTAAGTTCTAGGATAACAATAGCTGACATTTGTTATGTAATTAGATATATGTCTCTAACCATATAATGTGCTCATTTAATGATCAGTTCAACTTTATATGTATTGTACCCATTTTCAGATAGAAACTCTGACACTTAAGGAGATTTATTGACTTGCCCTACTGAACCATGGCCAGGAAGTAAATGGTACAGCTGTGCTTCTCACTCGCAAGGCTGTCTGACACTGGAACCTGTCCTCTTAATTGCTTTTCTCTGTTGCGTACAGCAACAGCAGCTGTGCCACATGTGGCCAGCTGAGCCCAGATCAGGTTTGACCTTGGATGTGAAGGGGCTCACACTTTCCCTTTGTCCAGGTGGGCATAGCTGGCTCACTGAGCACAGAGCTGTGGAAGCACCAGCGTTTCTCACTCTCTGCTCTGTAGCTCACCCTCTTCTCCATGGTTATAGCAAAGAACCTCTATAACATTCTGACTCCATGTAGTTAGGATGAAAATAAGTTGTCACTGTAATAACAGCAATGAGTTTTAAAGGTATTTTAGTATGTAAATGAGCCAACAGATTTGTGTAATAGCTTTCAATGAACACATTTGAAGCACTTTACGTATTTATGTTAATATTGATATTGCTGGTGAGATTAGATGGGATCTGGTCTATTTGAGTAAAGAGAAAAAATTGTCTTTATTTTTCAAGTTAGAGGCCTTCTTCAAATGTCCATTCACATTTAAAAGAGAGGCACAAAAAGCTGATTCGAGGCCTGTGTGGGTGGAAGGGCTGGTTGAGTGGTGGGCCTCACAGAGGGTGGTGAGGGCTGATCTGCCAGGTGGGGCGGGTGGTACGTGGACCTGGCAGCCAGTGTTCTGGAGGCTCTGGGAACCAGAGGCTGGAGGCGCCACTGTACAGAACCAGCTTGTGTGTGGTTCAACGAAGAGGTGTGCTCACCTGTGCTCACCTGTGCTGGGGGTCATCCTGTCCAGGGCTCACAGTCTGGCTCCTGCTGAGATGCGTGCAGCAGTGGAGGAGGTGAGCTGGGTGTTTAGCTGCTTCTGATTTAGGCTTTCAGTCCATTTCCTCTGCGGTGCCTCTCCCACATCCCTGTCTTTAGAGATGCAGGATTTCTCTTGAGTGCTCTGGGGTTTCCAGTGGACCTTGGTATCCTTTGGAGAACCTTTCCTCCTGAGACACTCAGGTGAGTGGAGAACGTTCACGCTTCAGTCAGTTACACGTACGTGATAGCTTTCCATCTTCCAAGATTTTGCTGTCACATTTGCTCTCTTCTTAGGCTCCTTTCCAGTCTCCTTTCTCTTGTTCTTTGGTGTTTCTGCCTGCTTTCCGTCCTTGACTGTCATTTTATTAGGATTTCAGGAAGGAGTCGAGATAAATGCCATTTGTATTTCTTCTGTAAATTACCTCTTCGTGCCCTTTTGTAATTTTCTATTGGGATTTTCATGTTTTGAATTTGTAAAAATTTTATGTATGAAAGATATTCACTCTGACATATGCTACAGTCCTTTCTTCTGCGTTAACTTACTTTTGAAACACTTGTTGGAAGGTACTGGTGCTTTTGCTAACTTGTACAGATGGTTGTGTAGGGAAACGGATCCTGCGACCAGCTGGCTGTGCGTTGGCTTTTGTATGGATGTGCTTTTCTTGTGGTTTTTGCCACCTCATGGAAGCTGTCTTATCTACTAACTTGAGAAGTAGTCAGACTGTTTCACAAATGAAGGACCCTGGCCAAATGGAAGTGAATCACTTGCCATCTCCTCTACCAAGTCCTCTCAATGTGTAGTCCTGGTAGCTGGAAAGTTCTGGCAACAGGTGGGCTGAGGAACATGGCTGCTCAACTGCCTGCCAAGGGTCTGTAGCCTCAGCCCAGCAACATGCCCCAGGCTTGGAGAGAGGCCACTTTTGCATATGTCTTGGAAGGGTAGAAAGAGGCTCTGGCAGAAATAAATTCTCTCCCTCTGCATTTAGCAGTGGGCCCAGAGCCACAAAGAAGGGAACTGGAAGGATTCGCAGTAGCCCACCACGTGCCCATTGGGCGCGAGTGGGCAGGTGGTAGCCCTCCTCTGTGCTTAGGGATCAGGGCTGGTTTTCAACTGAGTTGTCAAGATTTGTCCATGTTCCATTTCCGTTTCGGTTTTCTCTGGCCCCTTCTATCCGAGCCGGTCTGAACAGAGTGTCCTACGTTAATTAGCAGGTAGGAAAGTTACACTGGGTGCCGTCTAGAAACCCTCAGCCAGGTGGGGCCTGGTGATCCTAAAGCACCAAGCTTTCAGTGCCCGTGTCTATCACCTGTGGAATCTGGAGTCTGAAACGACCCCTGGGGAAGCCCAGGAATGCCAGCTTAGTGTCATTTCCTCTCCCCCAGGTGAACCATCAGCTCTGACTTGCAAATCCATCCTGTTTTCGTTTCCCCTCCTGAGGTTTTCCTTCCCTCTGCTCAACTGCTACTGCCATGATCGTTCCAGGCCTTTCCAGGCCTGGTTTACTATCACAGCCCTTAGCCCTTGCTTTTAGCACTGCCAGACCTCTTGTCATCCTACACGTCACCTTTATCACATTACTTCCCATTTAAGTCCTTTCTACCCTTTCCCAAGACCTGGCTTTTGACCTGTCGGTTGCCTTAGTCCCCCCTGGAGCACTCAGCCCCGGGAGTTTGGCTCTGAGTTGCTCTGATTATTGTCCCCATGTTGGAAGGCTCTTGAAGACAAGGGTGGTTGCTTATATTTCTTGAATTCTCCACTAGTTGTAGCTGGTCTTCTGGAAACACTCGTGAGCAGGCACATTTCTCAGACTGCAGAGTGCTGATGTCTGGGGAAAATGCTTAAAACTGAAAAATTACCTTGGCAGACTGAGGAAAAAGCCACAATACCATAACTTAACTGGGGGCGTTTCTTGAGCTTCAAATCTACCACGTAACTTAACTTTGGAGTTTTCTTTTCTGTGAAAGGGAAGGATTGGAGTTAATTATCTTTCAGTTCCCACCCAGTCCTGAAAGCTAATTTTCCATCTTTCTTTGCCTTGATCTTTCTCCTGAAATTAAAACTGATGAGCAGTTTCTGGATCTTGAATTAGGAATTTTTCATTTCTTTGGAATTCTTTCCCTGACGCATTTGGATTTGCCATTTGGCTACTTTTTAGGAGAACAGACAAAATGCCATACCATTCTGTTTTTTTTCTACTTGGAGCTTTTCATTTGTAAAAGCAAAGCTTTCAGTTAGGTGCATTATTTTAACATAATTTTTGCTCTTCTACAGACACGATGAGGCGAGTGGTACGGCAGAGCAAGTTTCGGCACGTATTTGGACAAGCGGTGAAAAATGACCAGTGTTATGATGACATCCGGGTTTCTCGAGTGACCTGGGATAGTTCCTTTTGCGCCGTCAATCCCAGATTTGTTGCCATAATCATAGAAGCGAGTGGGGGAGGCGCGTTTCTTGTGCTCCCTTTGCACAAGGTAAGTAATCTCACTTTCTGTTGAACACCCTCTGGTTATCTCTATTTCCTCCATAATAGATTGACAGGTCACTAAGAATTGTGTGATTACCGATACCATTAGACTCTGATGTAATTGAGTACACTTTCCTAACCACGTCAGTTTTTCTCTAATAGAGAATCATTAAACAGAATGGTGAACTCTGTTCTGGGCGTGCCCTCTATAGATGAAAAAGGTTATTATAATGATGCCGTGAGCCCGGGCAGGCACAGGAGTTGTAGGATTTGCATAATAATCATCTACTTTTCACAAAAGATTTTCCAAGAAGCGCAATCTTACAAACACGGTGTTAAGTGGGCAGAAATTTATAAGATAATCGCTTTTTGTGTGAAGTCATGAGACTGAGATGTTTTGGTTTTTTTGAATCGTAAATGGGATGAGAGATGAAGAAAACGTCCCCAAACAATGCAGATTTCAAGTCTGGACAATAGTAAGGTTCTGCAAAGTCTCTAAACAGTGTTAGTAAGTGGTAGAAATAAAGGATCTTTACCGAAAGTGGTTTCGTAGGACCTTCAACTTCAGGGGGCTTTTCAGTCCTCCCTTCTCCTGTCTATCCATTCAGAGTCCTCTCCAAATGGGGGCAAAGATAGGAGATTTGTGATTTTCTGACTGCTCTTGAATATTGTAGATGAAAATCTGTACTTTTAACAGGAAATCCCAGAATAATTGGGGGGAGGGTGTTGCCTGGAAAGAGTCATATTCTAGTTAGCTTTTAGAAGGAAAATTAGTTTGGTGAATCCTGAGCTCTAATGATAAGGGCTTAGTGCCCGTGAGGATGCAAGTGTTGGGTCACGTTACAGCTGTTTCCACCCTCCTGAGGATAGTGGATCTGTCTCCCTGAGTCTGCGCCATGCATATGACGGGTGCATCTCATCATAATGGACCATGTGATTCTGAAAGTGGCTTCAATAAAGTAGTTTTTGTCAAAGTTTTGTTTCCCATTATATTTTGGTGTTTATTTCCTTAGGAAAACTCTCACTGGGAAAACTTCCAGTTCTCTTGTACTTTTCTCTCTCTCAGATGCTCATGACTAACTTGTTTTATTTTAGCATCTGATTTTTGCTTTAGTGACTGGATTGCTGTGATATTACTCAATAGGACCATCTCGCTACAGAAATCGGAGATGGATGCCTTTCGGGAACAAATTTGATCTGTTTTCAAATGTACCTTTCTATTGGCAAAGTTGTTGCTCATATTTTAGGGGAGAATCTTTTCATGAAATTGAAATTTAATTTTCTACTTGGATACTTGTGTTTCTGTGGAAAAAATTGCTGTTGAGTAGCAAATAATGCATTACACTCCTATAACTGTACTTAACTAGATTTTTCAGTGGGAGTTTGAATTTAATGCCAGTTGCATTTGGTCTCCACAAATTTTTATTTGTTCGTTTAGAGCAAGGAGCATTTGGAAACTTGACTTTTCAGTGGTAGGTTTTACGGCGGCCAGCTGAGAAGAGGTTTCAGCTAGTCAACCAAAATAAGGCACTGGACTGCCTGGATCTGTTGTAGAGTTAAGAGTTTTTATTCTGTCTTTTATAGACTGAGGGATGAATTTAAGGCCTTTTCTTTTTACTTCAAAGAAATGGAACAAGCCAATTAAGAAGCCCCAAATAAACTTTTAAATGGCTAAGCTTCCTCTGAGTTCAGACAGTTTTATTCAAGTTCCACATCCCCCAAAGCTGCTGTGAGTCCATCTTTGCTTTTACAAACCAGTGGAAATTTTGAGTATCATTTATGCCATTTAAGGAGAGCTGTATGCAGTTCCTAAGCTAACTGGATCTTACGATTTGGTTTTCATTTATATTAAGTGGCCTATACTTAATAGATTTTAGTATTTTGTTCTTTAACCAGCTGTTTAGGAATTAGTACAGAATAACTTGTTTTAAAAATAATCATGTTTGGATGAAGTGTTGGTTTTTGGAGGAGCCTCAGGGATCTTTATTTCCCAGGCTCTAATACGGTTTGTGTGGCTCCGTAAATATTTATTTGTTTAGGAGGAGGTGACATTGGCGTAAATTAAGCCCTGTGACAGCCATTGGACATAAGGTTAGCATTTGGGGTTATCAACTTTTATAATTGATGGGTTTACATATAGTATGTGGGATGTTCATGGATTAAAGTATTTGTATTTAGCCCTTAGGGTCAGTGTGGCGTAGAGGAAAGAACACGGGTCTGGGAATTGGGGAGCGGGGGGTTCAGTCCTGGCTCGATCAGGGACTAATAGTGGAACTCGGATATGTCGCTCTGTCCTGCTCTCCCACTTCTCTCTATGTAACGTGAGGGGCTGTATAGAAAAGTGATTTTTCTGTCTTGGAAATTCTAGGTGATTTCAGAAGTGCCTCTCATCGCCTATGATTCTCAATTACAAAGTGATTTCTGCTGCAGATGGTTTTGGTACCCAAAATTCAGCGAAGGAAACCCTGTTGTTCCCTTCTTTTCCCTCCTTAGTGCTAATTTATAACTTTGAAAAGTAGATGCCTTTTTATTTCTGGCTGCTTTCCCTCCAAGGCCAAGGCTGAGCCCAGCAAAGAAGAGTGGTCTTCTGGCCCTGTAGACAGTTCTGTGCCTGCGGAACTCTCGGGACGGTTTGCTGTGGTGCCAGCGCCTCGCCCATGAGTCCTGAAGTGTCATGTGACACTCCCGTTGCTTTTCTTCCTAAGACCCTGTCCCTTGACTAGTTATTACCTAAGCTGGGCATCAGTAGCTGCTAGAAAACAGAACTGTGTTCACATTGTCTGAAAACCCACATTTTTATCTGCTTTATGAGGCTGATTGCCCTCTTGATATCTATCACCTTATAATTTTGATATAATAATGAATATTTGAATAGGGATCAAAAATTTTACGTCTTTACAGATGTTTATACAATACAAAGCCTTTCATCGGTCTTTGACTATTTAAGTGTAATCATTTGGTTGAATCACCTGTAAACTGAGTATCTCTGGGATGCCAGCATCTCTGCCCTCCAGGAGCACTTGCATCTAGTTTTCGCTGTGGTCAGTTTCCTGCTCTCCCCCAGATAACTGGTCGTGAGGTGTTTCTCTTCTCTTTAGAAGTGCAGCCTTGGGGGGTGGCCGGTTGGGGGCAGCCAGTTGGCTCAGTTGATTAGAGCGTGGTGCTCTTGACGGCTAGGTTGCTGGTTCGATCCCCACGTGGGCCACTGTGAGCTGCGCCCTCCACAACTAGATTGAAGCGACTACTTGACTTGGAGCTGATGGGTCCTGGAAAAACACAAATAAATAAATAAAAGTTTAATTTTTTTTTTTTTAAAGGGGGTGGCCAGGTAGCTCAGTTGGTTAGAGTGTGGTGCTAATAAAACCAACGTTGCCAGTTTGATCCCCGCATGGGCCACTGTGAGCTGCACTCTCCTTGAAGGAGAAATATGATGGGGGGAACCCAAAGGGCATGGTGAACCCATTAATCCTAATACAGGACTCTGCCCTGGAAAAAAGATTCGGACAGCTTCAGTATTTTATCAACTTTAAAATCGTTTTATAATGAGGTGCCGCTTTTGTTTAAAGGTGAAGAAAACCCAAATTCCCACATACACTATGAAGTGATGCTGGAAATCAAGATCGCAGGGGCTGATGCGCTGGGTGGGCTTTGGGCGCCAGTGCATTGCGAGCAGCCTGGCATTACGCTGAACGTGGCTTCAGGAGTGGGCGTGGTTTTTACTGATGACCTCAGGACTGCGGGGAATGTTTCCCCCACCATGTTTCATTTTCCAGATTATAGGTAGGTTCGTTTTGGTGATGTTTTGGGGGCTTTCTGTACGTATTAATAGCGAATCTGCATGTATTGATCTTAAGATGTATTGTGGCACTTTCAGAAAGGCTCCCATTTAAAATCATGGCCTTTCAGGAATTTCTCGTCACAGCCAGTTAGTGTAAGCAGTAACTACGGCTTATGATGGCTACCTCATGAGGCTTGTGAATAGATTCTGGGAGAATCATGGTCTCTGTCTTCCGGGACTTAAAATGAAAAATGGAGGGAGTAGTAGAGACAACTACATTAGAACACATACACAGCAAGAGGTAAGCTTAGGAATGAATGTATGTTTATTTTAATTGTATGGTTTATGAGGTTTTTGTTAGGAAGGTTTTATTGAGAACATGGGATTTTAAGAGGTCCCTGCTAGAGGAATATTGAAAGTCTTCAGTCCCGAGGTGGGGTGATTTAGATTAGCACACATGATTCACGATGGCTTTGGTAACGCTTCGGTCAAGCTGTGGCATGCCATTCTGTCATGACTTTTCAAGGTGTGGTTTAGTACATTTTCTTATTCTTTGGTCTTTCAGAGGATGAATAATAGCAGTCTTGCTGAACAGAAGTTGGCTTTGTGGTTTTGGCTACAGGGGTTTTTTTCCCCACAACTGCATAAGCTGCCTTGGCTCGGTCCCCTGTGCCCTCTACCACGTGGGCAGGAACAAGCCTCCTGTGTGGAGTAGCCACACTCGTGATGTGGGACGGAGGCATTCCCGTCCCTGTAATGAGCCATGTGGCGTATTCAAACGCACCATTGTTTGTAGTTTTGTGCACCACGCGCATATTCCGCCACTTCCCAGTGAACGTGTGAACCCTAACTTAAACAAATAAGGGTGGGGGGAGTTGGTCAGAAGCATATGCTCTTGATCTCTTCACATTCTCTTGGATGGAGGATGCAAATCGGAGGGCTCCTATCTTCCCTACTTGCTTTCTCCCTTCTTTCCTTGACTGTTCCTACTTGGAGGTGAGGTACTGGAGTGATGGCTGATTTTATCCTCCCACTAATTGCCTGTGGAGCAGCTCTGCTCTAATGGGATGGGTGTGGCCATTCTGTTAACCTTCTGGGTCACCATCTCCTCTTTCTCCTCCTAGCTCCTCTGTCTAGTACCTTCTGGTACAGTTAGGTTTTTGCCACTTATTTTAGGAGCTGTGTGTGGGAATATTTGGGATCTTGCTGTATTTATGTCTGTGAACTATCTTTTCATTTTGTATAGTCTTTCTCAGCTAGGGCTAGTGAAAGAATTCAGCCCTACAGAAAATAATTTCAGTGACTGGTTTCTTAGTTCTCAAGGATGAGACATAGCTATGCCTTCTAGATGCATAGGAGAGAGATGTATTACGTACAATAGCTGCCTTAGGGCATTAGGACCTAATTCTCTCAAAGAAGTTGGGTGGACAAGGGCTGCTTTAGAATGTTTTTCTGTCGTATTTATTAAGAAAGAAATCTTGATTCATTTCAGTCAGTATTCTTTCTGAGTGTCTCTTCTAACTGTTCAGTATCCAGCTCACATGTTACCTCTAATTCGCTGAGACAGTGGAAGTCATTTTTGGGTTCTCCCAGCTGCTCGTCCTTGCCGCTAATGGTACCACAGGCTGCATTTCACATTGTATTATAATTACTTTTTTCATCACTTAACATAAGGGGAGGGTGATTAGAGTTACATGCGCTTGGTCTCTTGACGTTACTTGGATGGAGAACGCAAACTAGATGGCTCTTTGAATGGTAGCTCTTGATAACAGGTTCTCCCAAATCTGGCCTTCCTCTATTGTGGTGGCAGCCTCCAGGTGGCCTCCAGTGATTCTGACTCCTGGGTTTCTGCTGCTGTGTGGTTCCCTCCTGCGTGAAATAGGGCTGACTGTAACCACTAGGCTATGGTACAACTGATGGAGTGTGACTGAGGCCCGGGCACAGAAGCATATTGGCCTCCACTTTGTCTCATGGAGCTGCCATGTTGTGAGGACACACAAGTAGCTCAGTGGCGAGGTCCACAGGACCTCTTGCCGAAAGCCAGCACCAACGAACCAAACATGTGAGTGATCGACCATCTTCAAAGTGGATCCTGCAGCCCCAGCTAACATCTTAACTCGTGAGAACCTGGAGCCAGAACCACCCAGATAAGTTGCTTTTGAACTCCTGACCTTCAGAAACTATGTGAGATTATAAATGTGTATTGTTTTAAATAGCTAAGTTTTAGGGTTAAGCAGCAGTTGAGAACTAATGCATGTATTGTCAGAATATGATGTAGAATGTAATGTTAGGTCACACAATGCATAAATAAATGAGTACTTCACAATGACCTAAAAGGCCATCTGGTAGTTTTAAGCACTCTTTCTACCTCTCCTTAAAAAAAAAAACTATGCGCACACACACACACACACACACACACACACACACACAGATATATAACATTCTTAAATCTTAAATGAATAATTGAGGGATTCTGTACAGTAGCAAGAGAAAGTTATATGGCAAGATTTAGTGACCCTTATGTTCCATGATACTGTCACGTAACCTGAAATATGTGTTGCAAGGTTATAGCCACTATCTCTTTTTTTTTTTCCCCCAAAGATTTTATTGGGGAAGGGGAACAGTGTGTACTTCCATTTTTTCCAAGTCAAGTTGTTGTCATTCAGTCCTAGTTGTGGAGGGCACAGCTCAGCTCCAGTTGCCGTTGCTAGTTGCAGGGGGCACAGCCCACCATCCCTTGCGGGAGTGGAACCGGCAACCTTGCGGTTGAGAAGACGAGCTCCAACCAACTGAGCCATCCCGGAGCTCAGCTGCAGCTCAGCTCAAGGTGCCGTGTTCAATCTTAGTTGCAGGGGGCACTGCCCACCATCCCTTGCGGGACTCGAGGAATCGAGGAATTGAACTGGCAACCTTGTGGTTGAGAGCCCACTGGCCCATGTAGGGATCGAACCGGCAGCCTTCGGCATTAGGTGCATGGAGCTCTAACTACCTGAGCCTGGGCCGGCCCCTATAGCCACTATCTTATATGTAACTTCAAATTACATTACTGGTTTTTGAGAGAAAGTCTGGAATGTGAACGTTGATAGTGGGACTAAAGGTGATTTTTTGTTTTCTTCTTTATAATTACCTGTACTTTTTTCAGAATTTTTGCAATGAACTTATTACATGTAAAGATTATTTTTAAAACATATTATCAATAGTATCACCAGAGCATATATAAAGAGCTAAATGTTGTTTAAGCGTTCGTGAAATCTAAAACTGCACTTTAAAAAATTACATGCATTCATTCACATACTCACTCCTTAGACATTTGAGCGCCTGCTCTGTGCCATGACCTGTGTTGGGTTCTTGCTTTTTACAAGCTTTGGTAACAGTTGACCTTGGTCTCCCCTATGGGGAGCTTTGTGTGTACGTCACGTGTTTGACATGGCGATGAGAGATGAGTTCCAACAGAGGCTCAAAAGTCAAGGAAGACGTCACAGGGAGGGTCTGTTGGAATTTGGGGTTTTCCTGGGTGGAGGAGCTGGGGATGAAATAGAGGTGCCCAGCCAGTTTACTGAACTGATGCGTGGGAAGAGGTGCTCTGTTCCAGGAGGGCAAAGAGTGAGGTGGGGGCCACATTCCTCCTTCAGATTCCTGGATCTCTGGGAAATTAGGTGGACTTTTCTAGTATTAGAGAAATGGGATGTTTGATTGGAGGGGGGTTGACAGGAACTGAATGATTGCTTTTGATAGAAAATTACTTTTCTTGGCTCTTTTTTCCTCCCTTCTCTTTCATTGTAAATAGTGCAAAATTGGTGTTTTCCATGATCATTAGAAAAACCAGAATAAGCACTGTTCTCCATTTTTGGGTTATTGTTATGACTGAAACAACATAGCACGTTTCCTCGGTATCATCTTCAGAAATAGGCAGGACTTCATGTCATATTCTTAAAAATAAGACTCTAGAATGACATCAGAATGTGCTTGGAGGGTCCACTACATAAACAGTGTCTCAGTTTTTGCACATGGTAGAGTTCTGTCATATTTTTGTTCTATGGTTGCGGAAACTGAAACTCGGATTGAG
Source organism: Rhinolophus sinicus (assembly GCF_036562045.2). Classification (NCBI taxonomy): domain Eukaryota; kingdom Metazoa; phylum Chordata; class Mammalia; order Chiroptera; family Rhinolophidae; genus Rhinolophus; species Rhinolophus sinicus. Next base: position 25,098,761 of record NC_133765.1, on the reverse strand, counting down.
TGATTGCCCAGAGCTGTGGACCTTTCATGGATTAGAATCTAGGTGTGTGAGTCTATTGATTTGTACATGTATATTTTTGATGAACATTTTTTTTCCCATTGAATGTGAAAGGTTTTTTTTTGTTTTTGTTGTTTGTTTTTTGTGTTTTTTTTTTTGTATAGAAACTGTGGTCCAATTGACATGTAATCCTTTGCATTCTTTCTCTGGGATTAGAAGGCTTAATCACAAAAACACTAGCTTGTCAGGGCTTTGATTCTGTCAGCTCAGAGAATTGTCTTAAGGTTTGGAAAGTACTTGGTCTATACCATGCCTTGTGTGGAGACAGCAACAATGATGAAATCACAGCAGTTCACATTTTTGAGGGCTTCTTTAAGTGCCAGGCATCGGGCTGATAAGTGCCTTCTTTCATGGACTAGTTCAAAGAGAATGGCAGTCAGTCTCCCGACGGTGCTTTTAACCAGCACCTGCTGGATTTGCATTGGCTGCCCCCCCCCCCGCCCCCTTACTGTACACTGCTGACAGGCCATTTCCATTTCCACAGATAGCGGCACTGTTTGGACAGTGCCAGTAGCCCTTTGTACAGATGTGGGTGTTTGGCGCATGGTGGCTTTGGTGTTACGGGCAAGTGATTTTATTCAGTGCCAGTGTCCTGATGTGTCCTGGAATGCCCATTCACTGCCTCCTGAAATAGATGCCGTCTGATGTCCTGAGCACCTTAAACTGTCACTTAGATGGGCTGTGAAATGCTGGGAGGCGGTGGTGGGGGGGGAAGGGGGGCATGGAGGATACAGGGGGAGGGCACCAGGTGCAGAACAATGACTTCCAAATTATGTCACGAGCTGCCAGCCACACGAGCCCTACACGGCCTCATTACCACATGAAGTGCCACAGAAGGGCCTTTTCATTTTCTCCCACTGACTCTTTTCCATAGTCTTCTGTGGAGGGGGGAGGGGAGATACCCTACTCAACCCCAGTTAACAATGGAGCACAAAGTCCTGGCAGAAGGAACCTCACAATGTGCCCTGGGGCTATTTTTGATTACAGTGAGTGGCTGTGACTCAGAGTGTGCCCTGGCAGATGACGGGCTTCCACCCTTCCCTTCCCGCCCGCCCTCCTCCCCTGGAGATGAGCAGGCAGCCTGTCCTTTGTGCGTTTCCTTGGCCGGCTTCTCCAACTGCTGCAGTTCACTGATATGTCCACAGCAGCCGGCCTGCAGGCTTGACAGGGCTCTGACAGTGGTTTTTACCATATATGGCCATCAGAGCTCTGGGGCTGTCAGCTGGCCAGGATAATTTCCTTCCTTTGCTTTGATTGGCTGCACGGGTGGCTCAGAGAATGGTGGGATCTGGGAGTATGTGGTGAAGGGAAGCCACTGAGTCAAGTGCAAAGAACGTTTAACTCTTTCCTGGTTTCTGGCGCACGAGTCCTGCTGAGCACACAGGCAAGTGCTGCCGGCAGAAGCCTTCAGCGTGTAAACGTGTAAACGTGATAGCCCAAGTCTGGGAAAGCGGCGCAGAAAAGGTTCCCGAATGCGCGTTACTCTGAAATAGACTCAAGGTTTAATGGACACATTTCCGCGGTCTCGCTTCGTCCAGAAGCCACCTTATAACCACAGGCAGCAAATTTTCTGCTCCTACCAAGTCGAATATCTGTGCTTGTTAGGGGTGGGACCTGAGTTGAGTCCAGGGAAGGCTGAGCTGGGAGGGCGAGTGATGGAGCACGTGTTGGCGCTCTCAGAGGACTGGTGACTTGGGTTTCTTTTCTGGCTGAGCTTTAAGTCGTGAGTAAGTGATACGGACTACTGAATTGGGTCCCTACTCTGGCCCTCCTGCTTGTTTACTACCGCTGCAAGATGTGAACTGCCTCGGCCAGGGAGCCCAAACCATTTCCCTAACGTAGTTGTGCATTTTTCTCGGTTTTTCATCCCCATTTCAAGGAGCGTGGGTTTTTATTCCGAGGCATGTGGGTAAAGCGAGGCAGAGCTGGGATTGGAAGAGGTAGCCCTGGAGCTCATCATCCTACACGAGGGTCCCAGGGGAGAAGTCTCCAGTGTCGTGCTCAGTGCAAGGGGCGAGGCAAGCAGCTACCGTCCTTTCCAATTTGACATTGAATGCTTTATTTTAATTTTCCATATTTGCACGTACATCTGTAGTTCTTTTGCTTTTCAGCTTCTGCTTTCAAGCGGAATTTTATTTTGGGTTGGTTCTCCCTCATCATAAGTTCCTAGTTTTTGTTTGTTCTCAGACCAGAAGTATCATACAGAATTACTTGTCTGCAGTGATGAGGTTTTTCACTTCACAAATTTTTTTGTTAAGTCGGGAAGTCAGGAAATACAGCTTCTCTGGCTGCTGTTGCATATTTAGGTGTGGCTGAGCAAGGAGATGTTAACTCTTCCACTGTTTTTGCTGGCTGGTAAGACAGTATCCATAGTTTCAGAGTAACTTGCTTCAGGTTTTTAACGGACTTTAAAAGTGGTCTGTTTGATACTGAAGCCAGTTGTGAAGAGGACCCATGAAGGCAAAATGATTTGCTTGGCATTTTCACTATGCTCACGAAGACTTCTTTTTGACTCACAGGGAGGTGAGGTGTCTGAAGAACCACACTGCCGCTCCCTGGCAGCGTCAGTGCTTAGCTTACCTTACAGGGCGGGGTAACCCAATCTGTATGTTTTACTCTAGAGCACATCCTCTTACCCTCAAGGCTGGTGTTTCTGGTTCCCTTAAAGTAAAACTTCCTCCAAATGTTTGATTCCTGGGTCATGAGCTGTCACTTTCCGTGACTAGCCTGTCAACAAGTCGTATATGGCGTGCATCACTCTTTCTGGTCTGCTGCAGAGGGCCCTGTCTCGTTATCCGACCACTCTTCACCCTCCCCCGTCCCCCGTCCCACTGCCACGGTCACTATAGTTCCTCCTTGTGCGGCAACAGGGCCTTAAGATACTCCAACAGAACACGTATACATACAAGTAATACTGTGACAAGAAAAGGGAAGTTGGAAAAAAAGGAAAACCCACTTCAATAGATACCCTTTTTTGACTCCTTTGAACACTGCACAGTGTGAATGGAGCCCTTATGCCTGAGCAGGAAACTTTTCCTTTGCTTCCAAGCACGTGTTTGACTCACCATTCTCCTCACGGAGAGTTCCAGGATTCTTACTGTATTACTCCAAGGCTAGTAATGAGTTATTATCAGTGCCTTTGGAAAGCTTTTTAAATTTAGAGACAGTATGATAACGTTTTTGAAATTTGGGCACATAAAGTGATTTTGATAGCATTTCTTTCCTAAAATGAAAACTGTTAGAAATAGAAAGTAGGGATGAACAGGTTGGAAATCTTTACACCTTGCTCCTCGCGTCAGGATGGGGTGAGGGCTGTTTAGGCCGTTAACATGGGGGGAGGTGTAACCAGTCTGGGTAATAAGCCCGGGTTATAATAATGGTTACGAAATGGCTGGATAGTAAGATGACTGTAGATTAGAAATTGGAAAAGGACTCGGAGGTTGCCTGTGCTGGATTAGATAAGGGAAAACAGCATAGAAGGCGGTGAGAACCCAGCCCCCGAGAAGGGCTTGGGTTTGTATGATTGAACTCCATCCAGACTGTGAACCAGAAAGAAACGCGATGTGGAGTTCCTTGAGCACTTAAAGGGGAATATTTGATTTGACTGATAGAGGTAATCTGTGTCACTTTTTATCACCATGTGACTTTATTAGCTTTGTGAAACCATATGTTAGTTATGAGAAAGAGCAAGCCTGCTGGGTGGTGTTGTGTGGCTTTAACAATATGTTCCATTTCGAAGGAGCCAATAATGATTAGATCGGTCCTCGCTAGCACCCCTTTGCTTAACATCTGCGACCTAATGCTGAGCAAGCTAATGTGCAGATCAAAGAGTTATGTGAGAGTCACTCTTACATTAAGGGATAATTATTCTGAATGAACTTTTATGTAATGCGTAGGTCATATCGGAAGCATCCCACTGTTGAATTCTGAGAGTTTGGGTGGGTGACAATGCCTATTGGTACATCTGTAATAGACCATTCGCTCCTTTAAAACCACAGCCCAGAGTGGAACTCCTTTATTGAAACGTGTGTGAGATTTCCGTGCACGTTTGTTAGTGTGTATTTAAAAGGTTTGAGTTGCGCAGTTCTGGCCTCTGCGTGTAGGAGTGCACGTCTTAAGTATGGATTCTTGTTTGAAACGAGGTGTGAGAAGTAAGACACACTGTTTGTTACACGTGAGTGGAAGCAGTGGTGGTTTTCCATTGAAATTGATGGCAAATTCCTTACAACTAGAAATGTCATTTCACGAGAGTTAATGTTGAATTTTGTATGCCTAAGAGAATGTTTTTGCAAAGTTATTTAAAATTATGAACATTCCTTCTTAGAGCAATTAAGTGAAGTATGTATTTACTGATGCTTAAATTTTGATTTTAACCCCCCATCGCCACCCCTACCCCCCAAGAAAAAATGCCCATTGGAAAAGTGTTGCCTAACTCTGCGTGTAGTTGAAACGACAGTCTTCCGGAGCTCTGCTGAGTCGCTTCACTGCTTTGAAGTGTTTGAGGACTTTCCCCCAAACCTAGAGCAAATGACGGTGCTGTTGTCAGGAGGTTTTGTGCCCCCGTGAGGCTTGCTGGCTGGGACATGTCAAAGCCATCAGCCTCAGCCCGGGCCAGCCACATGGAAAGTGTGCTGTCACATTTCTCGCTTGTGCCAGCTGTACACACACTTTGGAGGTTGAATTTTCCCTGGGGCTCATGTTGCTTGGCCCCGGCGGGCCACTGGATCTTTTAGATAATGTCTGTAAGCTAGTGCCCTGACCTATTTCACTAATGTTCCAAAGTTTTGAACTGGGCTCTGGGCCAGAGCCTTTGGGGACCTTGGCGTTGGTCATTTTCACCAGTTGAGTTGACTTGCTGGCCATTGCCACCACTTGGAGGTTTAGCTAGAGAGGTACAGAACTCTCCTGTGACATGTGATTGGGACCCGTAAGTAATGAGGAAATTAAAAAAATTAAGCAGTGGGGAGTCTAAATGGCTGACTGACTGCTGCTGTCAGGGAAGCTTTCAATTCCATGCTAGAAAAGTAGTCCTATTCTAGATAATGCAAGTGAGGTAATGCATCCCTCATGAAACAGTGGGCTGAGTGGTAGTAAATGAAATTATTCTGTATGTAAGCCTTGGAAAATTGATGGGTAGTTCTTAAATCAAAAAAGATACTTAAAAGCTGGCATTAAATTCTCATAAGTATTCCTTCCAGCCTCCGCTTTCATTTACATTTGCTGTTGAGAAGTGCAGGTAAGCTGTGCTGTCACCATGACTTCAGTGGGTGGCCTTCTGAACGGTCCTTCACCATTTAGTGAATTAGACATGGATTCCTTGGTTATTCACTGGATGTGTCATGGGTATGAATGAGAAATGCATTCTCATTAGATCCTAGTGCAAAATGTCTTTCAAAAATGATGCGTCCTCATCTTTACTGTCTAAGGCCGTTACTGTATGGTTCCTTCAGTTTCCAGGTACCTGAAGCCTCAGCAGTTTATAATTGCCCAGCTCTGCCCTTTTAATATATACTCATCAGGTGCTTTTCTTTTGACTTGATCATGTTATGGATAAAAGAGATGGGGAAGTGTAAGCCCTTGAAAGCAAGATAGCTGATACTTGACTGTGTGTTGTAAGCATCCTGTATGTAAAGTGATCAGACTTTCTTGTCCCTTTTGTTCCTTTATCACTATCAGACATTTAGTCAATTCCCTTTCTGTTGTGCTGCGATATGCTCCTTTCCCTGTTTTATGTGTTGTAAGACTTTATGATGACGTCACAACCAGAGGAAGCAGATGTTTGCAGGATGTAATGTTTTATTATGGTAACTCCATGTTTCTGATAACCAGCTGCCAATAATTTCAGCATTACTTTTGTGCCTTTTTCACAAACCCATGGCATAGTGGAAATTTTCTTTCCCTGTAGAAATCTAGTAAGGAGGGTCAATGATACATCGACTTCTTGATTTCTCTTGTACCTCAGTTTCTTTATTTAGAAAATGGGGATAATAAAGTTCCTATATTGTAAAGGCACTTGTGAGAGTGAAGATATAAAGGCTTTCAAACAATTCCTAACATAAGCACTCTAAAAGCGTCAGTTGCTGTTGTTAATGTTTTTGATAGAAAGGAGGGAAGTACGTGGAAGTTGCCCTTTAAATGACATTCAAATTCCTATGAAAACATTGGACTCTTTAGTGCTTTTATGCTATAGTCTTGTCAGGGCTGAGTTGGAAGTGGCAGAAATGTTTATTACTATTTTTAAATATCTTACTTGACTGAAGAATATTGGTGAATAGCTATAACTTTTAGCCAGGGTTGCTTAATTTTAACCCCCCCTCCCCAAAAAAAGTCATTGAGTAAGCGTCTCAGTATGTAGTTAAGAACTAGTATTAGTACTAGTTTCCTCAAAATTGCTTCATGTCTGAGCAAAAGCTCTTCTTAACCCAGATTGAAACAAAATTATTTGGTGTCCTTGGAAGTGCAGAGTTCAGTGATGGTACTTTGCCATCAAGGATGCAAGATGTGGCTTGCTGCGGAGTGCCTCAGAAGGCAGGGACCCTGAGATAAAATAAAACAATTCAAATAGAAAAACATTTTCCCTTCAGAGGAAAGATTTTTAAAAATGTAAGGTTAGTAACATATATTGGTGTGTTTCTCAACTTATTATTTTAAAATAGGAAACAAATCAAACAAAAAATAAAATAATAGGACACTCGTGTACTTACCCACAAGATTAAACAGATGTTAATATTATGCCATGTTTGTTTCATATCTCCCTTTTTTGAAAATCAGTAAAACATAATAGATGTAGCTAAAATACCATTCCCCTTTAGTTCTTTTCTCCTTCCCCAGAGGTAATCATTTCCTCAAAACAGGTATGTATCATAGTTTTGTACGTTTATTACATGTGTATATGTCTATCGCATAGATTATTATTAGTATGTGCTATTTGTTCCCATATCAAAGGACAATTAAATTGCTTCAGCTTTTTTCACTATTCCCAATAGTGCTGCAGTTAATATCCTTCTTGTGTAAAACATGGGGCGTTTGTCTCCCACACCACTAGAAGTGGGGCTGCCTGGGGGTGGGCATCTTACCTCCAGCTGTTTCTAGATTGCTCTCAATTTGTAGCAGGGTAGCTTCTCCTGTGATCAGTTTCTATGAGCTCCTCTTTCCTGAGGTCCTTGTCTGCACTTGTATGTAAACTTCTAAATTGTTGCCAATTTTAATAGGTGGTGTAAAATACTGCCTCATTGTTTTAATCTGATTGCAGTGAGATTGAGTATGTTTTCATACATCTCTTGGCTTTTCCGGTTTCCTTCCCTGTGAATTCCCGGCTCACATCATGTGCCCAGCCATCTGTTACGCTGTTTGTTGAGTTGGTCGGGTCTATATGTTGCATATATAGCTTCTCCCAGCCTGCCCCTTGTCTTTTCACTTTGTTTATGGTTTTTGAGCACAATCCACACTGCTGAATTTGGTTTATTTTTCTTTTTAAGGGGAGGTTGCCTCAATATTTATAAGTCATGTAGGCTTAAGTGTCTCTTCCTTACATTATCATCCTTTGTATCAAGGTGGTACACTCCTTGTGTAATGAGTCAACAGTGCGCCTCTGTTTTCTGTTCTCTGGGAACATTTGAGATACTGTGTTCCTTCAATGTTTGGTAAAGTTCACCTGTAAAACCATCTGGGCCTAGTGATTTTTGGTATTTAGTGATTTACGGGGGAGGGATGTGTAGAGTTATACTACTGGTTCTTTTACGGTTTTAGGTATATTCAGTTTTTCTATTTTAAAAGTTTTGATTTTTTTTTCTAGGAGATTGCTTATTTCATCTAGAGTTTTCGAATTTATTATCAAATGCTATTCCTATTACTTTCATATTATGTAAATTTCTACTATATTTGTATTATGTCCCCTTTTTTATTCCTGGTATTTATGCATTCTCTCTTCCTAATTTGTCCAGTTGTGTTGATTTGGTTTATTATTTATATCTTTCTCGTTAGTTTCTTCTCTTAAAATTTTATGTTCGTTGTACTCTGTTTAGTTTCTAACTTCTCAGGTTAGATGCTTAACTCATTTTCAGTCATCGTTCATATTTTGCATTTAAGGCTGTAAATTTTCCCCTAAGATCTGTTTTAGCTATATCTCACAAGTTTTGATGTCATTGAAAAGTGTTCCCAGACCCAATTCTGATGTGAGTGTGTGTGTGTATGTGTGCGTAGGCTTCTCCACACCAACAAGCAATTCTCAGACACCAGCAGGGTGTCTGAGAATTCAACTCAATTCTGACACTATCTACCCAGAGAGAGCATCAGATTCCACAGGTTAAGGGTTCAGTCCTACTAAACTGCCCTTCCCTCCCCCAACACATACTTCAGATGCTACCTGTTGTTACCTGTGCTTCTGACTCACAAACTGCATGTTCTTAGGACCCCCTCCTGGGATTGGATTGATTTGCTAGAATGGCTCACAGAACTCGGGAAAACCCCTTTACCACTAGATTACTAATTTACCGTCTTATTTTCTGGGAAACACAGTATTAGAAAGGATATGAATCAACAGCCACATGAAGAGATGTAGAGGGTGAGGTCCCAAATAAAGGAGTTTCTGTCCTTGTGGAGCCGGGGGCCTGACATGGTGGCACGTGGAAGTGTCCCCAACAAGAGACCAACAAGCTGTCTTGGCTTTTTATGGAGGCTTCATTACACAGTCATAAGTGACTAAGTCATTGGCCACTGGCTATTGAATTCCATCTCCAGCCCCTCTGTCCTCCCTGGAGGTCACGTCAGGGGGTGGAACTGAAAGTTCCAACCTCTAATCACATGGTTGGTTCTCCTGACAGCCAGCCCCAACCCTGGGGTGTGGTCCAGAAATCACTGGGTTAACATAACAAAAGACACCTGTATCTCTCCAAACACTTGGGACTTTCAAGGGTTTGGGGAACCAGGAACTAGGATCAAATGTATTACAAAGCATAGTATCATAGTAATATATTTATTGATCAGTGTAAACATTTTTCTATTGGCCATTTTGATTTTCTGTGTGACTTATTTAGTAAGTTTAAAATTTTTTAGATGTCTTAAAGATTTGGGGTTTCTATTTTTCTATTTTTAATTGTATTGTGTTATACTCAGAACATGCTCTACGTGACATTCATTCCTTAGTATTTTTTGAGATTTGCTTTGAGATGTCCTAATTGGTTATTAAAGAACTGTTTAATGTTTGCTTGAAAAAAAATGTGTATTTTAAATTTCGGCTACAAGGTTGTGTATATCCATTAGATCACACTTGTTACTTTTCTTAAAGTCTTCTATAGCAATACTAATTTTTGTCTGTTTGATCTCTTAAATATTTATTAAAATCTTTTACGAATTATGGCTTTGTCATTTTCTCCTTACAGTTCTTGCGGATGAAAAGGGGGCCCTGTAATCTAACCGAAAGGAACCTCACAGGGTGATCTGATCATAAATTCCTAACTGGGCAGGTCATGGTGGGGAGTCATGTGAGGCCTGTAACTTCCCTAGTAAAAGAATATCTGCCTAAGGGAAGCCCTGTCCATTGTTTTTGTGTTCTGTGTTAACATACCTTTGAAATGCCTCTTTTTCAGACCCCTCAGAATCATAAACCACCCTCAAGAGAGCACACAATCTTGTTAACTGTCCCTAATCCAGATGAGTTCAAGTTTATTGTAGCTTCCCCATGAAGTGTTTCTTTAAATGTTAAAATGTAATGACATTAATCTTTAATAGTGCATTTCACCTTCAAGTCTGTTTGTTCTAGTATAGCTACCCGGTATATATTTTTATATCCCCTCCTTTACTTGCTTTTTGGTATCGTTATTTTGAAAATGGTGTCTTGGAGCTGGGTTTAATCTAATCTGGACACCCTGTCTTTTGGCTGGTAAATTGAAACCATTTGTATTTACCACAATTTGTGATTTAGAGTTGGTTTTATTTCTGCCATCTTATTTTGCGCTTTACAGTTTTGACGCCCTTTTTTGGCCTTTTTTTATTTCCGCTTTTAATTGGATTGAATGAGTTCTTGTTTCTTTTTTTTTTTTTTTTTTAATTCCACCAACCTCCCTCCCGCTCTGCACACTTTGGGGAAATTATATACAGTTGACCCTTGACCAACTTGGGTTAGAGGCCCAGACCTTCCTTGCAGTCAAAAATCTGCCTGTAACTCTGCATACTCAAATTCCCAACAACAGATTAAAAATAAAGTTGACCCTTGAAGAACACGGGTTTGAACTGCATGGGTCTACTTATAGGCGGATTTAAAAATCTCTTCTCTTTAGTGATGACCCTTAATTTTAACATGGTCACATGACTTAACATCTAAAACTAGTCAATTTTTCTGCCTTTCTTTAGTGAAAGGCCCTGAAACCTTTGAACTCTGATCATACCTCTTTATATCTTACATGTTAATGTTGTCTAGTATTTTAGTCTGTCTTGTTTTGTCTGTACTTCAATTAGTCATTATTACTACTATTATACAGTCAATGCCTATTTACATTTACACATTTACCGTTTTTCATTTTGCTCACTGTTGTTTTGGTATCCTATTTCTTCTAGTTTACTTTCTTTTCCTGAAATAAGTCCTTGAACTCAATTCTTTGAAATTAATTTTGAAATTCTTTCAGAAAAGTTTAAGAACTTAGTTCTTTAAACAAGAGTCTGTAAATGGTAAATTCTCTTGTCTCTTTTTGTTTAAAATGTCTTTTGTTTGTTTTTATTTTGGGTCACTTTTCAATAATATTTGATCTGGGTGTAGGATGCATGAGTGGCTGTGTTTCACAGCTTTGCACTTCTGAGGTATGTCTTTGTCTGTAATTGCTTTTGAGAAGCCTGCCCACGGTTAGTCTAATTACTCTCTTGAGGTAATATTTCTTTTCTCTATGGCTACTTTTGAGACTATCTTTGTTTTAGGTATTCTAAATTGCGTTAGGATGTGAACAGATGTGGATTTATTTTAATTTATTCTACTTGGGACTTGTGCCTCTTGAATCTGAAGACTTACACCTTTTATTGAACCTGGAAAATTCTCAGCCATTATCTCTTCAGTTTTTGCCTCTCTTCCATTCTCTTTATTCTCTCCTTTTGGAATGTCTGTTATTAGGTTGGTGCAAAAGTAATTGTGGTTTTTGCAATTATCCTTAACCTTTGAAACCAGTTACTTTTGCCCCAACTTCACAAGTGTGTGTCAGACCTCATCCTGGCTTTGGTGTCTCAGAATGTTTTCAATTATGAAACACCACACATTCAAAAGAGTGACTATATCTATAGTTTAAATAATAACAATACAGAAGTTGTATAATATTCTACATCAGTATGTAATATAGTGCTATTATTATAAAACGGGCACCTGTGATTTCACCACCAGCAGCTTGGGCAGAACAGTCCCTGGAGTGGTCACTCCTGGGGTGACGTACTCAGGTGGTTTTGTGAGGACGCAGTCAGGGAATTAGGTAAGACTGGCTTAGGTGCTCGGTGACAGTTCCGTCTTTAAGGAAAAACCCAGTTAGGGATGAGGTAGAGTGGGGTCTGGCAGTTGGCAATTTTGGGTACCATTTATCGAGCACTTCAAGTGCTGGGAAGGTACCAAGTACTTTGCCTCAATTGTCTCAGGTAATCCTCACATCATGCTCTCATTTTATAGTTGAGGAGCAGAGGCTGAGAGAGGAAGTAAGTTGGCCGGGATCTTGGGTAGAAAATGGCAGAGCCGCACCTCCAGCCCAGACAGTCTGGTTCTCAAGCACTGGTGCTTCGCTGCCTGTAAATGACCCCCGTGTCATCTCTTCCAACACCTGAGTTCTGCACAGTATTGTGTTCCTCGGCGTTTTCTTCTATGAATTCCTTTTTTGGTGATGCGACTCAGGAGATCCAAACTGGATTTCATTAGTTCCGCAAGAGAAAAGGGGGAGCGTGTGCAAAAAACTCAGGCCTTCGGTCTGTAGACAGGTGTATCGTCACACCTCAACGCGGAACTCACCTTTCTCAAAGAGAACCTTCCCAGAGGCCGTGGCCTGGACAAGCCTGGTTGGATGCCCGTCTGTGTTCCTGCGCCCTGCGTCGGTCCTGGGGGAGCAGGTCTCGTGCTGCACTGGAATTGGTGGTTTAAATGTCTTCTCTCCTCTCACCGGCCTCCATGCTCAGCCAGGACAGGGCTGCCATGTGCACTTCTGTGTGGCCCCACTCAGCACTAATAATTCACACAATTCAGCCCATAGTACTTCACACTAACACATATTTGTCATTCCTACTGGTGGAGTAAATATATTACGCTAGGAGAACTAATAAGAAATGACAGTTTTTATTGAGTACTTACTATATCCTAGGTAAATTAGAATACCGACATCCCTTGTACAGACAGTGGTAATACTAAGTGATGATTTACCTAAAAACCTCTCCCTGAATCCTCCGGTAATCCGGGGAGATAATTATTATTGTTACTCATTTTACAGATGATAAGCTGAAGCTCAGATGACAGGACTTGCCTGAGGTCACATGCTGGTTAGGGAATATGGCCTGCATTTGAACCCTGTCTGTCTGACTCTGGAGCCTGTGGTCTTTGCCCTTTAGCAAATTGCAAGGCACACTGGAGAAACAGAATTTATTGATCCTGAAAAATTGCCAAGAAGCCTGCCCCAGTGTTGTGATGACTTGCCATCACAGGAGAGTCACAACAAAAAAGTGGGTTTCGTTTTGCATGGTGGTGATGCCTTTTTCTTCACCTGCTGTTGGAACATGTGGACCCCTCAACATGGACTGACATTATGCTGCTTAAAAAAAAGGAAGTAGCTTTTGTGCATCTGTTGTTACAACGGCATTTGCTTGGTTAACACAAAATTGGTCTAAGCCAGATTGGCTTGTTAGATTCAAGTGTGTAACGTAAGCAAATTGTGATGGCTACTTAGGACCAACATTAAAAATTGTATTCTTAAGGAGGTGTGGAACTGGATAATGGATGAGATCTAGTTGGTATTAATTAGACTGTCTGGCTGCCATTTCTATTGCTTGAAGACAGTGGACAGACTGAGACATTAAAATGTAGTCCTTTAGCCCCTAAACAATAGCTAAAGTGTTTCTTTTTATTACCTTAACTTTGCTTGCTCAATAATGCTATTCATTTCCAGAGCTGTTAATTAGTATATTCAAGGATATTAGCTTATATTAAAATTTACATTTTGAATAATAGCAAGGTTTTTATAAATACACCTGTAATTTTTTATAAATACACCTATAATTTAAATTTGGCTATCATAGAATTGTATTTTGGTAGAAGACTCTTGTGTTCTCTTTTGCTATATCTATTAATACTGTTGATTAAATAAAATGTTGTTTTAGAAATTTGGATTCTTAATTTGGTGGAGTGTCATCAGTAGCAACTGTTTCGAGAAATGAAAGTTGACGGTTCTTACTAGTTGACATTGGCTTATATGAGTGTTATCATTTGTAAACCGCGGCAAGTTTTGGGTGGAGGCGATCAAGGAGAAATGGGTCTGAGAGAACACACAAACTCTGTGGCATTGGTGTGACATACTAAGTTTGTTTCCCTCTTCTTTCAGACGGGTCGCATTGACAAATCCTACCCGACAGTGTGTGGCCACACAGGACCGGTGCTCGACATAGACTGGTGCCCACATAACGATCAGGTCATTGCCAGCGGTTCAGAGGACTGCACGGTTATGGTAAGCTGCCAGGCTGTGGCCCGCACACAGGCCCGTGAGACTCGCCTGCTGCCTTCAGAAAGCGTGTGTGTGTGTGTGTGTGTGTGTGTGTGTGCGTGCGTGTGTGCGTGCGTGTGTGTGTGTGTGTGTGTGTGTGTGTATAGAGGCCCGAAAATCGTAGCAGTTTTGATTGTCCATTGGATTATACAGGATTTAGTGACATTAAAGTTTAACTGCAGATAAGCTTTTTACAAGCCCTTCTATCAAAAGATTGGACTATGTTGTCTTTTTTCTTCTCTGGTATGAGTGTGTGTTTGTATGTGTTTATTGCCTGTTGACACATCAGCTCTAAGGGAAGATTTAGAGAAACTGAAATGACTTTCCAGTAATTCTGTGAATACCATTGGACCATGTGATTCTCCCCACCCCCCAAAAAAGGAGAGAAAACACTACCAGCATGAATTGTATACTACAGTTAAATAAGATACCAAAGGTTATACAGATAAAATGGGGTGTGTAACAGATACTGAAAGATAGTAAGGAGTTTTTGCAAGTGATTCTTTACAAGATAATGTGAGAAGGTGTGTTCTGTCTAGTTGACCCCGGTTAAGAAAGTCCTTTTTATGCAGCTCTACAAACATTTTGGAAGATTTTAAAGTAAGTTCTTTATATTTTTCTCATTTGGATTCCAAAAGTAGGTTATGTGTGAAGCCAGGCTTTGGGGTACTTTTTAATGTAAAGCTTGCTATTCTTGCTTATGTTCTTCTTCGCCTGACAATGTAATTATTGGTTTGAATCATTTTTAAGTCCTAGCCCAAAATATATTGAAAAGGTTAGTCGTAAGCACACATGGGGAGTACTGAAATAAATGCTAAAGTAAGTGAGAGTAGTATTACACACGTCAGGTGGAGAGCTTGGAGAACCACACTCCTTTTAGTTCCCTCTTCATTTTCTGTGGACTGAACCAGACTTACACACATTGTTTGGAAGCCTTTATTAATTAAAACTATTTTACATAAACATAAATTAATTCCTGAACTGTGTCATTTAAATATTTACTCATCTTTTCTCATGGACTTTTGGCTGAGGCTAACTCCTCCTGTGATCTCGTCATTTTGGCAGCCAAAGCATATTAAAGAAATATGCTGCTGTTAAAAGGAATTGTTCCGTTTAATGTGCCTTGCAAATTGATTATTTTGATGGCTGCAGACACATTTTGCTGAGGGAAAGGAACAGTGTTTTGACCTGAGGCCAAAACTGAGTCTTAACCTGTCTTGAAGAAGTAGGTTTGATCCATCTTTCTCTCCAGTATTTATCGGTCATATTGCCCCTTTAAAAAAGCTTCTGTATTATAAAACACACTAAACAAAGTTAAGTGAATTAGCTGATGATTTATTACAAAGTGAACACCCTGTAACCATCACCCAGGTCGTCAAGCGAGAACTTTCTCAGCCTTTCAGACTCTTCCGTGCTCCCTCCCCAATCACGAGCCCCTACTTCCCTCAAAATAACCACTGTCCTGATTTTCCTAATACTCACTTCCTTGCCTTTCTTTATGGTTTTAATCACTCAAGTGTGCATCTCTAGACACTGTAGCTTAGTCGAGCAAGTTTTAAAAACTTGAGTATGTCTTTTAAGTCTTTCTTAATCCTTCTCCATCCTTTGCTTGTCCTTAACTGTGTTATCTGTTAAAGAAGACTGTCCTTTGGCCTCTATCTTTCAACAGTCTAGATTTTGCTGCTGGTGCCCTCTTGGTGCAGCTCAACATGTCTTCTGTCCTCTGAATTTCCTGCAAATTGGCAGCTGGATCCTGAGGTGTGGTCAGATTCAGGTTCGATCCCTTTGGCAAGACTCGACAGCTAGTGCTGTGTTCCTCCACCAGGAGGCACAAGATGTCAAGTGCCCAGTTTTTGATTTGTGCAGCTATTGACGCTCCACACCTAGATCCAGCACTTCATTTGGGTGGAGAGGAGGTTGTCACAAAGTGGTGATATTCAATTCAGTTACTTTGTTTTCAATTTTCAGTTGGTGAAATTTTTAAGGGGAAACTCCCTCTTACCTACTATTTAGTTACCCAGTAATGTAATTCATTAGGAAAGCAGGATAAATGCTTGATTCTTTCCTTTTATTTACCCTGTTTTCAGGATAATACATTGGTTCTCTGTCTTCCTCAGAAGGTGACCGATTAGTTTTTTTTTCTTTCCCCCTTTCATTTAATTTTGAACTCATGGATTTAGACATATTTCACAGGTTTCAATCTATTACAGTTCTTATCTCAGAGCACAAGTCACCCAGTCTTTGTTCATGGGAACCTCTCAAGGTTTCTGAGTCCTTTTGACGTAACCCTACTTTTTAGTAGCTTATTTGCTACCTGGTTTAGTGAGGTCCAGGCTCATCCTGGACATCTCCGGCCCCACACCTCAAATCGGCCATTTTCCTTAGAAGCTCTGATTTCTTTGAATGGAAAGTGGAATTTCTAGATCACAATCTGGGTGCTAGAGATGCTTGTTGTTACCATGGCAATCATTGTTTTTAAGACTTTGATATTGTAATAACTACGTATGGTGTCAGGTGGGTACTAGACTTATTGGATGGATCACCTCCTACGTTATATAAATGTCTAACCACTATGCTGTACTCCTGAAACTAATACAATATTGCATGTCAACTGTAATTGAAAATTTTTTTTTAGAATTTAAAAATGCTTTTCAATAAATGGGGCTAGAATATACATATGTATTTAAAGATGACTTCATCTTAATATTTCCCATTCAAATTTAGGACTATAGAGTTTACCGAACCTCTTTAATATTACATCTCTATCTCTTTTCTGCCATACTAAGAATCCTAGTTCTCAAGGAGTCAGAGGATGAATTAGAATACTTTGATCTCATTTGCTTTTTCACAGTATGCATAGAGTAATCTCAGAGTAAAAATACTGCTAGTATCACCACAAATTATGATTACTGAAAACAGTTTTTAGAAAATTAACTTTCAGTCCATGCTATCTCTATTTTTCCTCCATTTAAAAATGATGTACTCTGTATTTTCAAGATCATATAGCCTCATTTAACAGCCTTATCTTTGGTTCTGCAAGTAACTACATCCTCCCCCTAGTTATTTTTTAGCCCTTAAGTATGGCACTGATATTTTAATCATTTAACGTCCCCCAAATCATTTGTTATTATTATTAGGGTAATTACAAGAAGCTTTTATAACTTAGCAGGTGAAATGAAATTTTAAAGAAATACTTGATTTTCTCCGACCCCACCTGCTTCTTAATATCTAATTTTCCACTTTGCTCTTCTGAAGATAAAAGAACACGGCACAATAGATTGAATGGTTTCAGACACCACCGTTTTAAACAGAAAAGTTCTCTGTAGTTTCCCAAGCCTGGGCTGTTGGTAGTAACCCATGAGCTGCAAATAGTAGGTAGTATGTCAAGGCCTCGTTCTGGTAGAAAAAGGATACCAAGAAAAACACGAGTCTGGGAGTTCTGGGCACATGCAGGTCACATACGTGCTTTTGGCCTCGGTTGCCTTACATGTAAAATAGTAATAATAATGTCAGTTGAGAGAATCAAGGAAAGTATAAATGGATAATGAGTTGTTGTTTTTTGCCGTGAGTTTTGATGTGTACCTGCAGTGGATTCATAGCAGTAAGAATATCTTTAGCAAATATTCAGTAGAAAAAATACAGTAGAGCCAGTGTATCAAATGAACTGTAAAGGAACTAATTTTAAAAACTGCCTTTTGTATTTGTGGTATAATTCCATTGAGTCCTAAGCAGTTAAGTATTGATTTGTTAATTTTGCAAGCATTGATTTCATGACAGTGATGTCACTTTGTAGTATTAGGAGAAAGAACGCCAGCCTTAGGGTGCATTCCTCCATGTTTCAGAGATGGCTTCTTTAAGCAGCCTGAAAGTAAATTATGTTGGTACAGTTTGATGTACATTTAAGGTACTGCTTTTAATGTACCACTATTTGAAGTGATGTTTTATACCAGCAAATAGCAATTATATAAAACCTCCTCCTAAAAACTCTACTCTGCTCCTAAGTTTTCCATATTTTTGGTACTGTGAGTTACATTTTTTCCTCCAATAATACCTTCTCATAGAGAACTTTAGAGATTGTGGCTACTAGTATTTCACTTGGGAAAATTTCAGCTCCAAGGAAATAATAGTGCTTAAGTAATACAGAGAGCAGCCAAGTTAAGTTTTGTGAACAATGTGAATTCAACACTGTCCCTTCTACGTATGCAGGTCGTCGTGACCAAGCACTGATTCAAGAGATTGGGTTTGCATACCTGTTTCTTGCAGAGTCTGGGTGAGGGTAGGATCTTTCAGACAGAACAGGAGTCTTACATGTCTCCATCTGGATGTTCTGAACAGTCCCAAGGAATTAAGTTGAAACGGACACTTTTCCCTTCTCCCAAATCAGTCTTACACTCCTGTGGAAATCAGCAAAAAGAAGCCTATTTGACACATTTTTGCCTCCGTTGTACATTTTCCTAATACAGTTTTCGCCTAATACCGAAGTACGTCAGAATGGCAGTGGTGGTGTAGCTGGTGACGCCAGCGTGTACCTCAGGGTTCCTGCATCTCTCAGCCCTTCAGCAGGGCTTCACGTAATTTCCATTTTGTGCAGATTGGGCCATTTGCCAGCGGGTATTACAGCCTTGGCAAATCAGAACCCAGCTCTCAATTCTTGATTTTCCCCCAAACTAATACTGTTCTCCGCGTCCTGGTTCATTTAGGAACATCCTGACTTTCTGTATCCTTGCCCTTGGGAGTCGGATCCGCGGCTTCGGCAGGGGATTGTGCTGCTCTGCAGCTGCTACAGAAGCTGGAAGCCTCTTCCTGTCTCTCAAGATCATCTCTTTCCTTCATTTCCCCTTTGGAATTGGTTTCCTTAGCATCTGAAAAAAATGTGGCTTTTGGGGGGAAGAGTCCTTTTTGTGGCTGTAATGCTAGTGCCTAGCCCAGTAGCAAGTTCATGACGGGTGATTAAAATAGGGAAGCAGTGTCTGGAAACACTTTGTGTACACTCTAAATTGGCACTGTGTTTGAGAAGTAAAATCAACCAAAGTGCACTTTAAAATTACTACTTGAGAGAAACCCACGTTTCTTAATTTTCCTTTTTGCTTGTTGGAAATGTTCTCTTGAGCTGTCCTTTTTCCGTATTCAGAATTGCACATGTGAAAAGGATGCCAGTGATACAGCAGTTCCTGCACGTGGGTTTAAAGTTGTTTTTTTCCAACACCACAGTGGGTTTTCACGGATTGATTCACTTTTCATCTGGAAGCCCTTGGGACTGATTATATTTTTCCCCTTTTCTTTCAAAACAAAACAAAAACATTGCCATAGTAATATATTGTCCAAAGAGAAAGTTTCAGGAACACACAGTATTATTTAAAAAACAAAAACGAAATCAAGTGGAAGGGGGATAGCTTGTCGTCCGTGCCAGGCCGAGACGCCCACTCTGGGCACAGCGGAGGATGTTTGATGTCTGTTTGCCTCTCTACGTGCTGTATATATGGTTTTGACAAAGCTGACTGGTATTAGAATACTAGCCGGTAGCCACGGAGCAGAGAAAGTCTCCCGGACCTGCCTAGAGATCAGTTATTCTCACTTGTGCTAATCAGCCTGGGTGTGAACCAGAGCCGTCACTCACGTGACATCTTGGCCGTAAAGGAGATATTTCAGTACTATGCTGAATTCATTTGAAGACAAGACTCATCCTAAGAAATTGCGATGTTCAGACTTCAAAATACAGGGGCTCATAGTGGTCACATAGTAACAGCAAGAAAAATAATCATGAGAGTACAGCAGGCACTGTTTTTTGACCAAGTGCTGATTTTAAGCCTTTACGTGCATGATTACATTGAATCGTTGTGGCAGCACAGGAAGGAGTCTGTCCCATTTTGCACCTTAGGAAACACAGGCCCCGAGAGTGACATTTTGTCAAAGGTCACCCTATTTTCAGTATTTCACATTAGGGTGGTGCTTGGGTGGGCAAAATGTTTTAGCTCATTTGACCTTTCCAGTAACCCCTGAGCAAGCAGAGCTGATGCTTTCTCCAGTATCAAATGAGGAAATTGAGGCTCCCAGAAATGAACGCCCGTCTGAATGCTAACTTGGCCGGTTAGCGTCCCAGCTCACATGGGGAGTCCCTGTCTTCTGACAACCAGGCCAGCGTCCTTGCTGCCACACCAGGCTGCGCCCCAGGTTACACACAAGAATACTAAGCATGTATCGAGTGGCGCTTCTGCTCTTTGCCGTCCTGGTGCTGCAGGAGGCAAGACCTCTTCCGTTTAAACTGGAAGGCCATTGCCCGGAAGCAGCAGACAGCCCTAAAATGGGCAGAGAGGCACATAATGACAGGGCTGTCATGGGGCCAGTGAGTACCCCCCGAGGGGTGTGTGTGCTTCGTGGGGAAGGACTGACAGCTCTGCTGGCTCTTTGCCACAGTCCGCAATGGAGAACAGCACCACCTCTATTTGCCAGCAGGGGCAAGAGTTCCATTATCTTTTCATTTAATTGCACAGACTTGCCCAGTCCCTTTCTCCTCCCACTGTAAGGCCTGGTGTCTGTGTTCCCTTTTACTGTCCTTTCCCCTGTCAACCTCTCAGCCAACCTCTAGGGGGCATCCACTTTTTAGAAAATTGCTATCTGCATCTGTTTTTTATTTTGAAACTTGATACTTGATTTCCTTCCTTCCTCACCCCCTTCCTTCTTTCCTTCTTCCCCCTGTCACCTTACTCCTGTTCATCCTTAGAGGTTGTCACCCTAGGGATCCTTCCTGGACATACAAAACTTGGACAGCAAGATGGTAACCTTGTGACATTTGTATTTTCATTTAGCACTCGGCTTGTACCAGCATAGCCTTGGTTATATACACAGTGTGGCGTCCTTGTATTTAATACAAGTAAGAACAATAGCTAACGTTTATCCAGAGCCTGCCTTATGCCAGGCGTTATTCTAAGCGCTTTAGACTCATATTACCCATTGGTCCTCAAAACCACCCAGCGAGGGCAGGTTCATTATTCTTCCCGTTTTCTAGTTGAGGAAACTTAAGGCCCAGACAGGGTAGGTGAACGTCCCCAAGCTCATACAGCTGATACAGGGCTGAGTCAGGAATTGAATAGTCTGTCCTAGTTCGGGAGCCCATGTTCTTAACCACTGCACTATACTGTCTCTACATTTGGGGGGCACCGATTGTACGCCAGCACCATTCTAAGGGCCTTACTGACTCATCTCATCTCGACAGCAGCCCTAGGAAGTCTAGTACTGGTGTTGGCCTCTGTGCACAGAGATGCTGAGTTGTTCGCCCAGGACTGTCACAGTAAGTGGCCTGGGCAGGAGTTGAACCAGGGTCTCTTTGGCTCCAGAGACCGTGCTCCAAACCTCTATATCACACCCCTTGTCTTTGCTTGCTTGGGTTTTCAGGCTCATAGAAGTCTCTGCTTCCTGTCAGGCAGTGAACTCCTCGAGCGCATGGCCTGTGTTCCGTCACCCTTTCCCCTCTCGCCTGGTAACGGACCTGCCTTATAGTAGCTACTCAAGAAACGTGTCGCATGAATGGGTCACCAAGGTAGTAAAACGGGTTAGGTGCCTGTATTAAATGAGCAAACCTAGTTGAAGGAGCCATTGAATCTGCTGAAAGTGACATAAAGAAGGAATGAGTGTCCTTATTTTAAAAATTATGAATGTTTTGCTCCATCATTAAAATTTCCTGGCAATCCGAGATGGATGAGGAAACTCGAGAAAGGGACAGTCGAAGTCCCATTGTGAGGTCTGCATCCGCCCTAATAGTGAAGCCTGGAAATGCTATTATGCCCAAAACCTGTTCTCCCTCCATACCTCATTAGGGACTTAGAAAACGCACCGTTTATTCAATCGTGGTCAAATCACAGAGGTTTTTCGATTCTTGCACGAAACCCCAGCAGCCCATGGTTATAGTGCCATCTGGAGGTGGCAGGCAGTATTACCACTAAGCGT
The DNA here is from genome assembly GCF_036562045.2 of Rhinolophus sinicus. Taxonomy (NCBI): domain Eukaryota; kingdom Metazoa; phylum Chordata; class Mammalia; order Chiroptera; family Rhinolophidae; genus Rhinolophus; species Rhinolophus sinicus. The sequence goes on along the minus strand of NC_133765.1, from coordinate 25,077,054 downwards.
GGGTCAGAATTTATCTGGTAAAATGCATTTCCTGTTGAGTCACTAAAGTCTCATTTCGTGATTGTTTCTCTGCCGACTTCATGCTTTGATCGAATCAGTCGTCATTTTCTGTTCTTTCTGTTCAAAATTTCAGCCTTCCTTAATAGTCAGATAGTTAAGTTCAATTTGGAGCTGTTTTACTAATCATAATCCCCGAGTAAAAAATAGTGCACATCAGGATAAAAGCATACGAGTATGTAGTGCTGGGCAGCCGGGGGCAGGGAGCAGAAGCCCTCATTCTCCCAGGGGAGAGGCTGAGGTCTGGCTGAGGGTTAGAGAGAGGCGAGGCAGGTTTTCTGTTTGCCTTCTATGCTTGTTTACATCTGCCTTGTTTAAAATTTGCTGAGTGGTGAGGGTTCAGGGGAAATTAGGTGACACCCTAAACTTGGGCCTTTAAAAGCCACATTTATTTTGCCATGATTTGCATAAGGGGTTATATTTAGGTGGGGCAGCATTTAGCTATAAAAATGAATGGTCACTTAACTCATCACTTTTTCCACGCTTCAGGATGACAGACTTTTTGTTCTGATTATTTGCAGGACAACAGAACTGAGCTGAACCTTAAACACTCATCTAATTCAGATCTCTTCCACTAAGCAATTGAAAACAGACAGTTGTTTGTCTCCTTAAAAATCCCCAACAAAGGAAAATTCTGTTTCTCACTTGTTGCACTGTTGAGCATGGTTTTTCAATGGCAAGTTCTAATTTTTCATGAACTAGTTCCTTAAAAGTTTTTTGGTGGTAAATTATATATCTTCATATACAAGAAGATAATTAAACCTTTTCACAAACTTAAATAGTACTTAATATCTGGTTTTCTACAGGCTTCTTGATGCTATTCAGCTTGGCCATGACTCAGTCTCCTTTTTTTTTAGAGGGTGTTTCTTAGTCTTTTAAAACCAGGTCTTCCATTGTTAAAGTTTCTTGTTCTTTACATTATTTTCCTGTGTTCTCCAGCTCTCACTAGCCCCCTAGACCCCCACCACTCATCTACTTTCTGTCGCTCTCTTTTTTCCTATTCTAGACATTTCATATCCACGTAGTCCTACCATATCCGGTCTTTTGTGACTGGCTTCTTTTATGTAGCATAATACTTTCAGGCTTTGTCCATGTTGTAGCATGTATCAGGACCTCATTCCTTTTTATGGACAGATAGTGTTCCATTGTACAGATATATCACATTTTGTGTATCCATTTATCAGTTGCTGGACACTTGGTGTTTCCGTCTTTGGCTGTTATGGATAATGCTGCTAGGAACATTTGTGTCCCAAGTTTTTGTGTGAACACATATTTTCATTTCTCTCGGGTAGGTATCTAGGAGTGGTATTGCTGGGTCATGTGATAACTATGCTTAATCGTGTGAGGACCTTCCAGACTGTTTTCCAAAGTGGCTGTACGATTTTACATTCCCCTCAGCCGTGTAAGAGGGCTCTGATTTTTCCACATCCTCACCAGTACTTACTTGTTAATCTTTTTGATTCCCTCCTCTTATTGGGTGTGATGTTTTATCGTGGTTTTGTTCCGCATTTCCCTAATGACTAGTAACGTTGAGCATCTTTTCATGTGCTCTTTTGACATTTGGATATCTTCCTTGAAGAAATATCTCTTTAGGTTCCTTGCCAGTTTTAAAAATCAGGTTGTTTTCCTGTTGTTGAGTTGTAAGCGTTCTTTATATATTCTAGATAAATGTCCCTTATCAGATATGACTTACAGACTCTTTTGTCCCGTTCTGTGGATTGTCTTTCCCTTTCTTGTTAGTGTCCTTTGAAACACAAAAGTTTTAAATTTTTACGGGGTCCACTTTATCTACTTCTTTTGTTGTAAAATTTGTCTTCTATGGTACATATTGCAAAACTATTAGGTATATTTTTATTTTCCAAATGTAAAATTATAGAAAATATGGTATCTTAAAAACTGCAAAATCCCCCAAGAGCCCTTGGTGGGTGGAGTTTGCTCTCCCCTCAGGAACCATGGACTTAGCTAGGGAATCTCACCCCACTACTGGTTTTCATGGTTGCTTCCATCATTTTGTGTTTTTCTTTCAGCTTTTTTTTGCATGCTTCTAACAGGAGCGTTTTGAACTGAAGGGAATTTGAAAAAAATCTTAACTAATAAATAAAAGTGGAGAGGTAACATTTTGTAGGCCTAATGGATAGTCCAATCTTGAATATCCTGTTATATTTAAGAACGACTATATATAGTCATTTCGCCGTGTTCTGCATTTCATCCAAAGACCACCATGTGTTCTGCTTGTGCAGAGCAAGTCTTCAAACTGGGTGGTCACAGTACATGTGGTAATGAAAGGTGATCGCTTTCATATGGGTCATCTTTCTTCCTTTCCTAACAGGTATGGCAGATCCCAGAAAATGGACTCACCCTTTCCCTGACTGAACCTGTGGTGATTTTAGAAGGTCACTCAAAGAGAGTTGGCATCGTGGCCTGGCACCCAACAGCCCGCAACGTGCTTCTTAGCGCAGGTAGGAGCTAAGAAGTTCCTCTCCTTTCCCCGTGCCATCACCTCATGCATCCTTTGTTTGCGGAGGGGAGCAGCAAATGCGTTTGATTGTGTGCTATACAGTTTGAAAGCAGATCATTAGGAATCTATGGTGCTGAGATGCAATGCATCCCAACCCATATGCTCACATGCGTGTGTGCATGTGTGTGTAGACGACTTTGACCAGCTGATGGAAGCTATAGACTCCTGCTTAGAAGAATGAACAGATACATACTTATTTGCCTGCAATTTCAGCAGATTCATGGTTCCTACTAGGACCCTCCATGGACCACAGTTTTAGTTATTCCTGATATAGTAGAAGGGAAACAGGTGGGTGGGAGCCAGGATCCCTGGGTTCCAGCTCTGGAGTTGCTGCCAACTTTGGGGTAATCCTGTTAAGTAAATATCCTTCTTCCTTTTAAAAACTACTTGTGTTTTTCTCTTCGATACAAGTAGTACATGTATGTTATATAGAATATATATAAACAAAAGGAAGAAAATACAACTCACTTGTAATCCTACCACCTGGAGGGAACATCATTACCATTTTGGTGTTTTCTTTTCAGAAAATATTTTTGTGCACATACATAAATGGTTTTACACATGAAGACGGGTTCAGACACTTCGCATATGACCTGCTTTCTGCACTTAGTGGCACTTTTACATGTGCCATTAAATGTTCTTCCTATGATATTTCTAATGGCTCCATTAATAGTCCATTATTTGGATACCTCAGTTTTTAAAAAAATCAGCCCCTTATTTGTGGACATTGAGGTTATTTCTGATTTTTCACTGTTAAACAGCACTGCAGTGAACCTTTGTGACTAAGTCGTAGTGTTCTTATTGGTTTCCCACTTGAGTAGTTTCCGAATTTTATCTTGCAAAAATCTGTTTCTTGTCTAAAATTTGAGATTTTTATTTTCTTTTATAGAAGCAATACAAAAGGCATGAGGGAGCTTTGTGGGGATGATGGAAATGTTCTCTGTTATGATTATGGTGGTGGCTATATAAATATACACACTTGTCAAAACTTAATAAATGTATACTTCAAATGGGTGCATTGTGTTGTGTGTAAATTACACCCTAATAAAATTGGTTTATAAGAAAAGGAATACTGATGTTAGTGGTAGAATTTTAAAGATCTTTCCCTTCACTGGTAAAAAGAAGGGCAGCAGCTTAGTTTTTAACTGAGAATAAAGGATATTTATGATACAGTGAGTTAAATAAAAAGTTTAATGCCAGGTACCTACTGAAACCAAGGGCTGCTTTTCAAAAAAGGCATTACGTAGGCAGGCGCTCTCTCTCTCTCTCTCTCTCTCTCTCTCTCTCTCTCTCTCTCGATAGTCAACAATAGTAAAAAAAAAAAAAAAAAAAAAAAACAAAACCAAAAAGAAAAGGTCTCAGAATTTAAGTTAGGAAACAGGCACTCCTGAATTAGCCATTCTAAGGATTCCTTTTTTTTAAAATCACAATTGACTATACTTGGGAACCCTTCCAATGTTCTACAAAGGACCTCAGTCTGATAAGGAGAGAAAACAATTCCAAAGCTGGAATTCCATCATGGAAAATTTCCTTCTCCCCTTCTCATCGAGGTCAAACATAGGATATCATCAACGGACTGATGCCTTGCTCCCCATTACACGCAAAGGAGAATGGCTGACGCAGCGTTCTGCATATTTTAAGACTACATGATCCATCCACGGTAGCTGAAGTTACCTGTGTGCCTGTGATGAACAAGGCAGAGGAAGGGCCACGTCGCTCTCCCAGAGTTCCACTCCAACCTTTCATACTGTTGTGCAGTTTTTTTCACCCATTTCCTACTTCTCACTCTTAGGTAACTTAGGTGTCCTGGATATTAGTGTATAATTTTTCTAAAGTGCTTGCAAAATTGGTTTATTGGCAAGAATTCGCCTTCAGGAGGTCCCTCCCTTATTGTGCCTCATCCTTGAACTAATGTCCTGGAAGCAACAAATGATGCCTCTTTTTAAAAGGGCCTCAGGGACTTGGGGCAGACCCCTGAAGGAAGGATAGAGTTGATGGATTGAGGGGTTGTCTCTGAGTCAACATGGGGCCTCTTTGGAGATGAGTTTCTGAGTCCACATGCTTACTTGATTACAATTTGGGCTTCTCAAATCAGGTCAGTCTTGACCTATTTTTTTCTCCCCTTTTAAAGATAAAGATCTGCATGGTTAGACCAGTTCTTGCATTTCCCTTCCACTTCCTATAATTTGCCTTCTTTAATACAAGACCATGTTGTACAGCATCATTGATTTGAATAACCTGTCATCCACTGTTTTTGTTGAGTGTCCTCAACAGTCCTTTAAGCTTTTTATCTTTAGTGCCTCTGGAAAAGAAGCAAGCTGTATTCCTTCTGATGTTTGTGTTACTAGAAAAAGAAACTGACAATTGCTTGGGGTCCATGAGCCCAGTTGTCTCTTAAAAAAACACAACGATTCTTTTTCTTGTAGTTCTTTGTTTTGGTTCGTTGTTGTTTCTGTTGTTTCATATGAACCCAAACTTAACAAACTATATATTTCCTTTAACACTGATTTCTTTTATACAATTTTTTTTCTTTGTTGCTTCAGTTTTTAACTCCCAGTAAGTGGTAGCACCTTCCTTTCAATGCATGTATATATATCCTGTGTTTGTAGTCTTCCCAAACGGATGGTAAAGGCGTTTCTAATGAGTGGGGGGCGTGGTTGTGCTTGCTCTCAGGCTGTGATAATGCCATCATCATCTGGAATGTGGGGACCGGGGAAGCCCTGATAAACTTGGACGACATGCATTGCGACATGATTTACAATGTCAGCTGGAACCGGAATGGCAGTCTGATCTGCACGGCTTCCAAGGACAAGAAAGTGAGAGTAATTGATCCTAGGAAACAAGAGATTGTTGCTGTAAGTATTCTTCAGACAAAAACCCCAGTATTTGTAGCACTTCAGCGAGTGAACTTTCTGCTTTTCAAGGCAGGCTGCAGAGGCTGTGCTACTGGCCAGGGGACCTCGGCTGTGTGCAAACATCTGTGACTCAGAAAAGGCTTGTACAGGCTTCTGTTTCCCAGTCACGTTTCTCTTCAGAGTTGTACATTTCCAGCTTCTACCCAAGTCTCATCTCTCACTTGGTGACCATTTATCACGAAGAAACAAAGTTTTTATCAGTTCACTAGAGTCCTTAAAAGTCGACAAGTCCAGAGCAGCTAACCCATCAGTTCGTGGCATTCCTGGCTTTGTACGGAATGTTGATTCATTGAGTCCCACCCTGTTGCCAAAATGCCTGTTAAAGTACCTCCCAGAGATACAGCAGGTTCTCGCATCAGCTCAGTGTTGTCAGTCTGCCACCCAAACTCGGCCTCAACAAAATCAAATATCACGACAAAAGATGGACATTTGCGACTTGAGTCAGGGTTGAAACCGCAGGTGTTGAATCCAGGAGCACCTTACATCAGCTCCACTCTGAGGTCCTAAGTCGCCCTTCTCTGAGACGTGCTCGTTCTTTGGCAGTATTGCTTCTCAAGAGTGAGTCGGACGGCAGTCGTAGCTGGTGCTCATTGCACCTTGGGGACTCGCTTGGCCTTGTGCAAAGTCCTTTCTCCACTAGAACCTTCTAAGGGTCAGTGCTGGCGCACTCACTGAACAAATGAGGCTGAGGAAGGGGCTAATAGACTAGGTTCTCGGCCCTGTGAAGTTGGTGGGAACTGCAGGGCATGTCCAGGCTCAATGGTATTGTCCTCCTGAGAAACAAACATTTCCAGAGTCCTCTCGTGGGTCTGATTTTTGCAGTGCATGGATTTGAGTTCGCAGCCGGGCATGGTGGGAAGAGTGAGGCTTTGAAGTCTAGTCCTGACACTTGCTAATTCGCTGAAGGACCTTGACCAAATCACTTTGTGTCTTTTTGTTTCCTCATCTGGTGCGGGGAGGTGTTTATTACTACACACACACACACACACACACACACACACACAAACCCACCATTAAGGCATGCAGGGTGTGGTTGAGTTCAGTGTATGGGCCCCCACCCTCCCACCCCACCTTCCTTCTTGACGTTTGAATGTGTGTGATGTGCCTCTTTGCTCGCTCTCCCCAGGAGAAGGAGAGAGCGCACGAGGGCGCACGACCCATGCGAGCCATCTTCCTGGCGGATGGCAATGTCTTCACCACTGGGTTCAGCCGCATGAGCGAGCGGCAGCTGGCCCTCTGGAATCCGGTAGGCGCCTGCCCAGCCTGTCCACTGGCTTCCACTTGCGCTTTCTGTCTTTTCTGAGCAGGTCTGTGGGTTGGTACGCAGATGATGGGCTTCTTACTGTAGTTTTCCGAGCTCCCACGTCTTCAAGTTCTCATCCTCGCGGGAGACTTATCGCCAAATGCGTTTCAAAAATGCATTCTTTGTGCTCCCAAGGAGTCTGAGTTGACTATGTTTTTAAAAAAGAATGCAGAAGGAATCCAGCATTTCAGATTTGAGAAATAAGTTCTAAATTTAGTTATATTTTATAAAGAATATGATCAAATGTCTAAATCAAAATAGTCATGCTGGGAAAATATTCATGATAGCTTAAGTGGGAAAAAAATTCTAAACTACCCGTATGATATGATCCCAATCTGTGTGAACCTGTGTTGTTTGGAAATAGACCAGACTGGTCAGAGTTTCCGCCACCCACTGGACTCTGGGATTATGGCATATGGGGCGATTTTTATGTTCTTCCTTGTGTCTTTTAACTTTTTAAAGAACAAGTATAATGAACTTTATAATCAGAAAAGTACTTTTCTAAAAGAGAAAAAAGTCACAAAGGAGAAGGGCATTCTCGTCTTTGTCATAGGAGCACACCGATGTCTGCATTAATGATGTCGTCAAATTGACACGATTTTAGTGGATTGGACCCCATTTATCATCCCTGTTGGTATTCACACGTGTGACTATTATACGTACATTGTTCGAACTTTAATTCTCGGGACGTGGCTAGCATGAGGGCTACAAGAATGCATACATAATAAGGTTACAAAAATTTCTTTAAAAATGTGTGTCTGTGTGTGTGTGTTAAAACATATGTATGTATTTTTTTTCCTCAGAAAAATATGCAGGAACCAATTGCTCTTCATGAAATGGACACCAGCAATGGGGTGTTGCTGCCTTTCTATGATCCCGACACCAGTATCATTTACTTATGTGGAAAGGTAAATAGTCATTTTCATGTTTGGTATCAAATCTAATCCTGTCAGAAGAAAAGTTTATCCTTCAGAGATTTAGTAGATGGAGATGGGCAGTGTGTTGTGTCATTCTAATTAATTTGCCTGGTGTGTGCGAGTGTGTGTGTGTGTGTGTGTGTGTGTGTGTCTTGAGTGAAAATAAGGACAGGTGATTTGGGTATGATTTTAGGTGAGGCTGGACTGTTTGTAACTTGCCAGTTGTGTGGTAATAACATACTGTGTTTAGCACTTTTGACTGAAAAAGGGATTGGACTAGGGTACTGCGGCAAAGCTGACAGGGAAATCTTCGCTTGGGCACTCTAGTGAGAAAGAGTACATACCACCTCATGGTGCTGTGTGGTTGGTGATTGTAGATTTCTGTGAATTGGTGTCAGGGATGAGTAACCCAGTTTGCCACATCTAATGCTGAAATGTACTGGATAGCTCTGGGTTGGCGTTTAGGCACTTGTTACCACATGCCATGGACTCAAAGAGAATGGTGCTTTGTGGATAGGAGCTTTTGAGCACCCCAGAGACTCTCTAGAGGGTTCTTGTTTCTGGAATTCAGTGGTAGAGCCCTGGGCTTGAACACCTGTGGCTCCCAACTAAAGTTTCGGGAGGTAACAGTTGTTACAGGAATACCCACACTGAAATCAGAAAACCTTGCTCTGCCTAATGATCTCTGCCTAAGTAAACTGTTGTGGCTTTATTATTATTTCATATTACTGAGGTGGTCACCTCAGTATTATTTTTTTGTAGGTTCCCTTTTCCGTGGAAATTCTTGTAGTTGAAATAAATGAATGAATAGACAGGGAGTGCTGTAGTCCCTCCAGCCTGTGAGGATGCTCCTTGCTGAGTGCAGCCAGGGATGTTTTGTTTCTTTTCATAGTTGATTGATCATGCTGCAAAGCTGCTTTACATTTTTATAGGTCGGTTACTTAGAAACTGAGATCTTGTCTATTTCCTTGAAAGTCAGTTTACTTTAGATATTAACAGCTGCCATAGATTGCATCAAAACAAACAAAAAGAGCTGTTACGCAGACGTTACCAACACTAGTTGGAAAATTATTTTTTGTGGGCAGAGAACAAATAGTAAGTGTTTAGTTTCTTTTCCGTTGCTTTAAGTATTTATTTACATCATTGAAACAAATGGAAATCACAAGAACTGAAAGGATTGTTAGAGTGTGATACTGCCCAGCTATTTATGACTTTAGGTAGGTAGGCAGGCAGGCAGGTAGATGTAGATGTAGATGTAGATGTAGATGTAGATGTAGATGTAGATGTAGATATAGATACACACCAATCTATCCATCTATCTCCATCCATCCATCCGTCCATCCTTTCCACCTGGTAGGATTGCCTTCATTGTTCAGGTTGATAAAACTGTGTGACAATTATTTATACTTAAGCTAGTATATGTTTCAGATCTCCAAGAAAATCTGACCATTCTAAGCAAAATTATTATAGAATTTTATGCATTGCAATGAGACGCAAACCTTGTGACGTTAAAGGATACTAACACTAATGTTTCTTAATTAGAAAAATCTTGCTTTTTATTATTATCTGATTGTCTGATGGTAGTGCCCTCAGATTTCTGAACGTACTGCTCTGTGCCAGTGAACAAATAACTCAGCAGTGGTTCTTCTAGTCCTTTGTTTTGTTTTGTTTGTTTGTTGAAGTTGAATTGCAATGCAGTTTTTTGGCAGAGGTATTGACATCTTTGCCTTGACTCTGACTTGGTGTCGGGCTCTTTGGAATAACATTTGTGCCTTCAGTAGGAGGCAGAGATGACTGTTTAAAGGGCATGTTAGTGTTTGGTAAGTGAAGGCTTGCTCTGCCAGGAGGAGAAACCGTCATATGCTTTAGGCAAGCCTCTCAAGAGGATGAGAAAGGTCAGCCAGCATCGCGGAGTCCTAATTAATGCTGGGTTTATAGGGGAGAGAGATACCCACTTAAATCAGATGTCTCAGGGAGCCGGCCCGGTGGCTCAGGCGGTTAGAGCTCCATGCTCCTAACTCCGAAGGCTGCTGGTTCGATTCCTACATGGGCCAGTGGGCTCTCAACCACAAGGTTGCCAGTTTGGTTCCTTGAATCCCACAAGGGATGGTGAGCTCCGCCCCCTGCAACTAAGATTGAACACGGCACCTTGAGCTGAGCTGCCGCTGAGCTCCCGGACGGCTCAGTTGGTTGGAGCGCATCCTCTCAACCACAAGGTTGCCGGTTCGACTCCCACTAGGGATGGTGGGCTGCGCCCCATGCAACTAGAAAACAGCAACTGGACCTGGAGCTGAGCTGCGCCTTCCACAACTAAGACTGAAAGGACAACAACTTGACTCGGAAAAAAGTCCTGTTCCCCTTCCCCAATAAAATCTTTAAAAAAAAAAAAAAAATCAAATGTTTCAGTTAACATTAAACACAACTTGTCTCCGATTTCTTGTAGGGTGACAGCAGCATCCGCTATTTTGAGATCACAGATGAATCCCCGTATGTCCACTACCTCAACACATTCAGCAGCAAGGAGCCTCAGAGAGGGATGGGTTACATGCCCAAAAGGGGACTTGATGTTAACAAATGTGAGATTGCCAGGTAAAGAATCAGCATCGTAAAGTATTCAGGTTGTCTATACCGTCCATGTTGTGCAAGAGCAACACAATTCCGTGACGCCCAGGCCTTTCTGCCCTGTGTGGTATAGACCTAGTCTCATTTCCTGCCCGTGCTTAGAGACACGGAGTTTTTGTGCGGGGAGGAACCTTTCAAAATCATTTAATACCACCATGCCCCTCTCCATTCTTCAGATGCTATAACTTGAAGTACAGCAGGTATGTGGCTTAGCCAAGGTGTGTTGCATACTTACTTGAAGAGCAAACTCTTCATCTCTTGTCTTCAGGCTGAGGCTGTGGCCTGTGTGGCAAGCAGGGGAGAGCCTGTCCCTGGGAGGGAAAGCAGGGGAGAGCCTGTCCCTGGGAGGGAAAGCAGGGGAGAGCCTGTCCCTGGGAGGGAAAGCAGGGGAGAGCCTGTCCCTGGGAGGGAAAGCAGGGGAGAGCCTGTCCCTGGGAGGGAAAGCAGGGGAGAGCCTGTCCCTGGGAGGGAAAGCAGGGGAGAGCCTGTCCCTGGGAGGGAAAGCAGGGGAGAGCCTGTCCCTGGGAGGGAAATAAGGGATGGTTTTCCTGCCCTGCAGGGGGACAAACTGGGTTCCAAGCCGAACTGCAGACCCCACAGATTCTAAAGTAGAGAAGCCAGAGGTGTTCAGTGGGGTGTTGGGTTCGCTTGATTTGGGAAGTTCACTACGTTGTACAATTCCTGCCTCTTTGTACTGCCCTGGATTTTAAAAAAATTTCTATTCCGTAATACTGGTGGGCCTCCTGAGGGGCCGGTTCTTTTCTCGTCCTAGTCAACAGAAATACTCAGTGAGACTCACTGACCACTGGCCGTTTTAAACGACGGAATGAGTGGCATCGCGTAGTCAGGAGTGATGGCGCACACTGTGTGATACTCACCGCGTTTCCATGGACACGGGTCTGAGTGTGCTCTTCTGGTCACACCATTAAGTCACGTAGCTTTAAACAGCAAAATAAGACAAATTTTAAGACCTTTTTTATATGAATCACTGTGGGGTTTTTAAAAAATACATTCAACTCTCTGGAGCTTAAGTCATGAAGGGAAGCCATCCCAGATCATTCAAAATTGTGGTTTAAACCAAACCAATCAAAATGGAGTTCAAAATACATTGAATCTGAATGTAAGATTACAGCCAATACTGGGGAACACGTTTATTTTACTGTCACCTAAAAGTCTAAAAGACCATAAGCACAGTTGTTCAGGACCCCTCCCACTTGTTTCGTGGGCTTTCATCATAGGGCAGGCACACTGAAGAACAAGCTGTGTGGATTTCCTCTTTTACCTCAACTGCCATCCCTGTGAGTCGGGGCCGTTTGTACCCCCACTTTGTGCACAAGGAACTTGAGGCTCGGTGAGGTGGTCACACGCTCAGGTGGCAGTTGAGCTGGAAGTCAAACCCGGGTTGTCTTTTCCTCCACTGCGCTGACTGTAGAGGTTTCATTGCTTTATGTTCCTGTTCTTTGGGATAATGTCAACTTTTTGATTGTTACGTATGATGTGGTTTGCTTAGCTGCCAAAGTTTTAATTCCTAGGACTGTTTTCTTCAGCTTTTTAAACATTGTGCCTTATATATGTTTGACCACCTCAGATTGTCGGAACACCTGTCATCCAAATCATAGATTTGATACGTCGGTGTTTGTTTTCTCCTGTTTGTTGTTGACCTGGTAACTTTTCACAAATGAATCATTTTCGGTGGTGGTATCATTGCCACCACATTTGATCTGCCCCCAGATAATTGGAATTTGACTGGCACCACAATGCACAGACCTGCACTCCTGGTTCTTGTCTCCAGTCCTTCATTTGCTAGTGTAGCTACTCTTGGCGTCCGTTTCCTCATCTGTAAACTGGGACTGCTAGCCCTCCTTACTCCCCAGGGCAGGCAGCTGGGGTGATGGGCAGAGCAGTTCATATCCTATACAGCGTTGTAGAAAAATGGTTATCAGCAAGCCTGTTTGTTACGTGGCCTCCTGTTTCACTTAATGCAACTTTACCTTTATTTCCCCTTTGAAGATTCTTCAAACTTCATGAGAGAAAGTGTGAGCCTATTATCATGACTGTTCCCAGGAAGGTAAGCACCCAGTTCTCTAGGCAATCCACTTTTTAAAAAAATTTTTAAAATCCCAGAACTTTCTTCTTTCTCACCTAAGGGTTTCCCCAAAATGCCTCTTGTAGTCGGACCTTTTCCAAGATGACCTGTATCCCGACACAGCGGGGCCCGAAGCGGCACTGGAGGCAGAAGAGTGGTTTGAGGGGAAAAATGCAGATCCAATTCTCATCTCCTTGAAGCACGGCTACATTCCAGGCAAAAACAGGGATCTCAAGGTAGTCAAGAAGAACATTCTGGATAGCAAGCCCACTGCAAACAAGAAGTGCGACCTGATCAACATCCCCAAGAAAACCGCAGACACGACCAGTGTGGTAAGGACTGCAGAAGATTGAGGGGTGCGCCTGGCTGGCGGGTTCTCTTAAAAGCTCTTTCCCATCCTGGGCACTGCAAGTGCTGTCCCAACTGTGGACAGACGGGGCTTTCCGTAAATAATAATAGGTACTGTTTGTAAGAAGCTCCTCAGTCACTTGCCTTTGTGGCCACGTGTGGCTCCTTTCGCTCTCTTTTGTAATGACGGGGCTAGACTATGGTACTGCTGTCTCCAAGTAAACAGGAGCCCTGTGGGTTTTTCTTAACTGTGTGTACCCATCTCTGACTTGGGCAGAATGAAACAGGGCGTGGGGTCACAGGTGCCAGGAAGAGAAGGTCCTGGGAAGGATGCAGTGGTCAGTGGGTTTCGATGTCGCCGTGAGTGGGACTTAGCAGCGCAGGTGATGTTGCACATCGTGGCAGGAATCATGTAAGTGGACCAGCGACGCTGAAGGCTGACGCTGGAGCTGTTAGGCCACCGGAGAGTGCTGCTGCTGGGAGAGCAGGTTCAAGCCAGGGAGGAGAGGAGAGGGGCAGCTGGCGCTGTGGAACAGAGTTCCGGGGAGCCAGAGGGGAGGACAGCGAATTGTCAGTGGGAAGGTAAGCAGACCAAAGGGGCAGAGTGCCTGGAGGAGCTGGCATTTTGGCCATGACTGAGGAAGCCACGTGAGTGTGGCACCAGGGACTTGGGTGACTGACTGAGGTTTCCAAAGGAGTCAGCTCCACGGGGGAGAGCTCTGGCCTGTTTAGAAGAGGTGGCAAGCAGGGCAAGGGATTTGGCTCCCAGGAGGGCCCCTGGGAGGCCTCCCCTTGCCCTGGTATGTAGAAGTCACTCCTGTGGACTTGTGTGATTGGGTGGTTGGCTATAGGGTGGCCTAGAAGGAGTCAGTCTTGTCGTGCAGTTTCATTGTGTCCTGAGGGTCTGTCCAGGCCAGTGCACAGTACCAAGCAGTACTGTGATACAGTTGTTTTGCTGGGGGCGTCAGATGGACGGACCAGCATTAACTACTTTCTCCTAAGGCCCAACCTGGAGCCTCTGGCTTGCCACTTCCCAAATGGAAAATTCCCCTTCACGCCCTATAAATTCTTAACTGTGTTGACCTTTGTTTGCTGCTTTGTAGTCACGCTCTTCCCCTCCCTCCTTTTTTGTTTCTTTAGCAAAATGAAGCCAAGTTGGATGAGATTTTAAAAGAGATCAAATCTATAAAAGACACAATCTGCAATCAAGATGAGCGTATTTCCAAGTTAGAACAGCAGATGGCGAAGATCGCCGCCTGAAGGCCCACCCCCACCCCCAAAATGGGAGCAAGGACTCGGCCGGTAGCTGGTTGTTGGTGTGGTCCCAGGGAGGGCAAGAGGGAGGCACTGCCATTTGGAGACATTTCATTTCAGATTTGTCAACCAGCGATAGGCCACATTCCAGTAAGAACTCAATTCGTCTCCCAAATTTGCAGAAACAAAATGTGATTCAAAAGCTGAGCTTTTTATCAGAAAGCTTTTTTGATGTTTTAAGTGTTATACGTGACTTGTTGAACTTTTAAAAGACGTAAGTGCTACTTTTAAAATCCCAGATATTCTGAATTTTAGAAAACCAACCAATTCTGATTCAGTGTCGTGCCCAAGTACTTTTTTTTTTAAAACAAATAGGGACCAATGCCACATTGCTTTTTATATTTCTTTTTTTTTAATGTTGCCAAACCAAAAGTAGCTTTTTTTTCTTTGTATTTTGCTACTTTGCAGTATTCGTGTGTGGTTTTTTTCCCCCTTAATTTGAAAGGGACAGCACTGTGTATGTTTATAAACTAAATGAAGATAAGATATTATTTTGTATAAACATTCATCTGAGAACAGTCAGAGCAGTAGCTATTGTGCTGCCTCGTTTGCAGCACAAACCTGGTCATCGTCATGTCCGTCTGCAAGAAAGACTTGAAAAATCACGTGGATTCGTATTACCACCCTTCTCATTTCATTGAGTCTTCTGATCAGAAAAGCTCATATCGTATCATTTCCTTTATTTCCTTTCTTTTTTCTAGAAATTAGGTGGTTGTACCAGAATGGAGTTTTGCTTCTTGGTTATCCTGTGCTTCAGATGATTATAATCTACCCTAAACTAGCATGTGTTTCTGCAGTTTTGTTACACAAGTAGACGCTGTTGCATTCATCACTTTAAACATCATGTTTCAGGTTTCGGTCAATACTTGACAAGGGGGCCAGGACAAGAAGACACACATACCGTGGCATGTTCCTTCTTGCCCATTTCAGCAGCTTGCCTAGCTCTTGAGTGTAGTGGGGGACGAAAAACTGGGGAACCTCCAGGGGATTGCTGGCCCCATGTGATCCTCTGCTTTCCTGCATGTCCCGTGCTGTCCCCGTGCTGTGCTGGAGGAAGAAGTGGCTCTCCCTGCACCACCAGCTCTCCTGCCCCTTCCTCTTCCTCACATACGCAGCCACCTGTCTCAGGGCTCCCCCAGCCATTCCTCTCCTTCCAGCCTTTCAGCCCGAACCGCACTTAGCTGAGGTGAGGCTGGAGGAAAAGGGTCTAGAACGAAGCAAGACCAGGAGCGCAAACCTCTGCTGTAGCTTTAATGTGTGCAAACACGTCCTTTTGCAGCCTCCACCCCAACTAACCTGCTCTGCCCTCCAGCTCTCACTGAGGCTGTGTCAAAGCACAGAGACGCCCCAGACTCAGGGGCCAGAGCCTGAGCTCTGTTCACCTGTTCCATTCCACGGTTAGCTAGAACTCTCTCCACTTCCATTCTCTCCTAGTGCATGTTTGAGAAACAAGACGGACGGAGCCTCTGTTTGGGAAGGCCTTAGTTTGTGATGGAACATGAAACGTACAGTGCCATTGGGATCACGACAGGAACTCGTTTGCACATGCTCGTGCTAGTGTGGGGACAGGACTGGCTGGAAGGGTCCAAGTACAGGGCACCAGGACGGAGGCCGAGTGTGGACAGTGGGTTGGAATGCACAGCTGAGCTGGGGTGATGTCCACATACAAAAAGGTACCCTGTTCTTAACTGATATTGGGGTCACTGTCTTCATGATTTCAGGGCATCTGAATGTTCGGTGTGGTTTTGTGTGTGTGTGTATGTGTGTATTTTTAATATTGGAGTGGATAATGAGACGTAAAGAAAACGGTAATTACAGTGACTTGTATTCAAACCTGTACAGGTTTCTTTATCAACGTAATCTGCTGAGGACCTTCATTTTTAAGATTCAGAAATGTTTTAAGGTTCTGATGTCAAATTAAGTAACAAAATTGTTGATGGTGGTGAAACGCCATAGGGAATGTGGTTCAAAGAGAAGAGAGAGGGCAAGGAGAAGCCATCCTGACCTGTGTGTAGCTTATGACTTATTTAATGAACAGATGCCCAGCCAGGCTCAGAGTCGGCACCGAAAGCATTGTGGAATATTTTTCCTGTTTTGTCTTTTTTTTTTTTAAAGCCGTGCTATCCCAGAGGAGAACCAGTGAATTATTCCTAGATCGGCTCTTATAGAGCGGCCATAGTATTCTGTCAAAACACTTGCTTCCATTTTCAAAGATAAAAAATCATTGATTACAAAATGGTGTCCGTGTTTATTTCACGCCTCAGCAGCCCTTGAGGCAGCCCACACCTCTGTCTGTTACAGCTTCTCTGACTCAGTGGAACGAACCAGGTAGCTTTTTCCTTCTCTGAGGGTAAGTATGAGGGAAGTGTGGGTGAGCTACCAGCACCAGCAAAGGGGGAGATGGGACATATAGTGAGGTTTCTAGAGTAGAGTGCTTACAGGCCAGATCCTGGCAGGCTTGGATATTTGAATCCTGCCAATATCCTTGGCCAGGGGTGGGACCTGGGCAGATTTCCCAACCTCAGGGAATCCTTTTTCTTATCGTGAAAGAGATGAGAATTTCATGGTAGTGTAGATGAGAGAAATACCTGTGTCCGGCCACTCAAGGAGTCCTCACTGATGAGCAGATTGCCTGACAGGGCCTTTGACAGCAGTTGTTTCTTCCACAGAAATAAAATTCTCTAGGTTTGACTGTGACTTTTATTCCAACAGAAGGTTTGCAGGGTCCAACAGAAGCCATTTTGGGGTTTCTCTTTTTCCACTAAAATACTGTCTCATGACATTTTAGTCATTGTAGCAAAGACTTTCCCACTGTTTTTTCTGAATGTTTCTAAATGTAAATATGACTACTTGGCACAAAGCTACTCTTCCTCCAGTATCTTCTCCTAAAGTTGCTGGAGTCTGAGAATGGTGGCCAGGTCCATGGTCAGCTCGTGGTTGCAGGAAGGAGAAGCTGGCAGATGGTGTCTGCAGCCCCACGGTGCCCAGGGTCAGGGGGGAGACACGTGGTGTGGGGTGTTTACAACTTGGCGCCTTGCATCTTGGCCAGGAGACCTAAAGGTCACCATGTTGGCCCCAGACGGCCAGCCAGGCCCTGTCAAGGGGCAACTTCCGTTTTTTTTAAAGGTGACTTCCCTTACTGTACTTGGTGTTGGTGTCCAGAAAAACTTCGTTGGCTCTTAAGAATCTGTTAACTCTAAGTAGCCCTTTCTCCCTCTGCTAGCAGTTAGAATATCCTAAAGCCATCATTGGGTCACCACATGATTATCGTTAAGGATGCACCTTTTCTTATTCAGGCGGGCAGTACTTGTTACCCAGGCTGGACAGTGCCCTTTGTTCCTTTTTGTTTCATTTAAAAAGTCCTTTCTCCTTTCCTCTGCTATTAGAGGGAGTACATGCAAATTGGCACAACCTTTCCAGAGGGCAGTCTGACAGGCTGTATCAGAAGTCTTAAATGTTTTTACCTTTTCACCCAGGATTTTCACCTCTGGGAATTTTGTCCTAAGGAAACCAGTGGGAGATACATTGAGGAATTAGAAGAGTAAAAATTCGTCCAGCGGAGTTGGCTAATTAGCTTGTCACGTCCATGTGTTGTAGCACTGTGTAGTTACTTCCCAAGGTCATTTCAACCAAGTTTATATTCCAAGTGTCCCATAGTGAACTGTGTTACTAATGCCATGGGAAAAGTGGTTTGTGTTTAGAAAAGAATTCTCACCAACTCTCTCAGCCCTGAAGTCACTTTGAGGTAAATGACGTTAATTGGCTTATAAAAGTACTTTTTCAAGAGTAAGATGGCGGAAGGGTGTGACGACGTCCATTAGACTTCATACAAACACAGAAGACTAGAATTGCTAGTTGGGAGGCTAGCCTTCACGCCATGATTTGCATAAAGAGATAAAATAGAGTAACCACTCCAGAACAGACTGTTTTTGACAAACCCTTTTAAGGGAATACGCATATACAGTGTTTATTTATGTGTAGAGTAAATACCGCAAATGTTACTATACGAATTTAGCAGCTGTAATCTTTATTTAATCTGATTTTTCTGAATTTCTAAATTTCCTATAAATGTCTTTATTCCCAGAAAGGAATTATTTAAATGAATGTATGAATGATAAATTAGTAATACATTAGTCACGCATCATAAATAGTGGGGGGAAGGAAATGGTGTTGTGACAGTAAGCAGCTCTGGGGTCCGGGGCGCCTCAGAGCCTCCCAGGGACATCCGCGTACGCGCTTCATGAAGCGAATAGTTAAATCAAACGAAACTTTTTTTTTCCCCTTCCAATTTAGAAGGAAAAAAATAAGTTCCTTTTTATCTAGACTTCAGACTGGGGAAAAACATTTTAAATCCCAAAGCAATGGCATAAATCACAAAGGAAAGGATAGATTGGCTGCATAAAAATCACATTATGTAAGACTCCAGTGTGTCAAAACAAATTACATCAGATTTTAACATGTCAAAAAATGAAGGCCGTACAAACTGGGAAATACATTTTCAACCAATAAGATAGGGGACAGTCTACTTTAATAGGCTTAAAATCTCAGTGCCAGCTGCTACCTCTAATTGAAATGGGGAGGACATCACCACGCTGGCTGGCTGGGTCCGATTGTAAGTCCAAAAGCCACTGCGCAGATCACAGCGTTCCTCAGCCCCACCCCACACACTTTAGTCCACCAGCAAAGGCTTCGTCACAAACTTGGAGGTGGAAGGACTTTGCAAGGAGACACTAATGACAGTGAACGTCATTAATGCTTTGTGAACGTTCCCCAATTCCAAGGTTTCGAAAAAGGGGGGGTGGAGAAGTGGGGAGTACGAGATGGTTCCAGATCCAGAGATACTCAAGGATACGGTATCTGCTGTGTTTGTTACATTGCTTGACATGTGGAGGAAGGTGGTTTTAGAGAGGCTGGTGGGACCTTTGAAATTTGTTGTCGTTTCACTTTATTGCATGGAAATGAAACAGTAAGAGCTGATTTTTTTTTAAATTTTAATTTTTATTGGGGAACAGTGTTTTTTTCCAGGACCCATCAGTTCCTAGCAAAGTCGTTGTTTTCAATCTAGTTACGGAGGGTGCAGCTCACTGGCCCATGTGGGAATCGAACCGGTGACCTTGGTGTTATGAGCACTGCGCTCTAACCACTGGGCAAACTGCCGCCCAGAACTGGTTTTTAAGAGCTTGGGTTACTATATGTTGAGTGGAGGGAGTGTTTGGGTGAGAAATGCAACTCACGCGACAGACTTCATGGTAAAGGTCCTTGGAAAGCACTGTGAATCCATTGCCCAGGGAGCCTGGGGTCAGAAGAAAAGAAGTTAACTCAGGTCAGAAGACAGTTGGAAAGCAAGTAGACAGGTCTTTCTGTTACTGAAAGGAATCCACGCACTATGGAGTTTGGGGACTGACCACTAGGTGCTTCGATTTTCTTTTTTGTTAATGGAGGCTTATTCATGTCTCAAAGACTAAGTGAATTTGGGGGGGAAAGATAATGGTGGGTTTGGAACAGCACTGGGGAGAAATGATTCAGACAAGATCCCAGCAGGCAATTGGCGGGTGTAGGGAAGGCACTGGGCTGAAAGAGACAAGCAGTCATAGGTGTTTTCAAAAGGGAAGAGCAAGGGTCTCGCCTGGTACCAGGTGCTGTGTGCTCGCACGTGCTAGGGCTTCAAATCCAAATAAGGCGCCTTCCCCACCTTCACTGCCAGCCTGGATGCAAATAGATTGCAGTTAAAGGGATCCTGCCCCCCACCCCTGCCTCCCGCCCCCGGTGCTGTGGAAGCTGAGGGGGTAGGTTGCCCCCTCCACCAGGTGCCTCTCGGGTCCCCAGCGGCAGAGTTCACTTCCTTATAGCCCTGCTGTCTCGTTACTCCTTTCTAATATCTCCCCCCTAGACACAGTTCTGTTTATCTTAACATTCGCTGGGTAAACATTTTTACAGTGAGAGGGTAAAACTCCTGGAGGAAATTGTAGTGGAGCAAACGGCCAAGTGGTCCAGCAAGGAGACGTGTTGGGGTTCAGTGCCCTGATGGCCGAGATGTCCACCATCGGGGTTTCAGCAACAAAATCCAAGCTTTGGGGCTGTAGGGACAGCCTGAGAACTGGGAAGTTGCCCCGTAAATAACAGGAAGTTGTTGCAGGTTCGTTTCCGTGCTGAGATGCTCTTTGGGTTGTAGGTGACAAAGCCCCTCCTAGTTAAATGCCTGAGCTACTTACTGCCTCCCTCAACTACAGTTCCAAAATGACACAGGAGTTCTCATCCTTCTGGCCAGTTTCTACCAGAGGCAGTGGAGCAGAATGTCACCAAAGATGGCTCGGTGGGGTTCCTATATGGGCACTGGGCACCTGCCAGAAACCTTGTAGAGACAAGACCATTGTTTGAACTGATTCCTCTACCTCCACCCTTCTGGTCCCTTCTTTGCTTCCAGAGGGATGTCTTCTCAAACAGAATCTGTCAAGCTCTGAGGGAGACACAAATCCATACTCTCCAGCCTCTTGTATGAGCGCTCCCTTGCCCCCTGCCTCCCACGCTGCCTGACTCCTGTCTCCTCTTATATCCCACACAGGCTGTCAGCTCTTCCTGTTGGCTCCAGCTTCAAAACACAGCCATATTCTAGCTACTTCTCACACCTCCACTGTTACCCCACTAGCTTGTGCCCACCTCATCTCTGAGGTGGACTAAGCTCCTGCGTTAGCATTCTACAGAGAAACAGAACCAATAGGATGGATACGGACAGAGAGAGACAAAGATGCATTATAAAGAATTGGCTCTCACGATGATGGAGGCCAACAAGTCCTGAGATCTCCAGGCAGCAAGCTGGAGACCCAAGAGAGCTGATGTTTCAGTTCAAGTCCAAAGGCAGCAAGAAAGAAAAAACACAAAGGAGTTCTTCTCACTTAGCTTTTTGGTTCTGCTCTGGCTTTCAACTGATTGGATGAGGCCCACCCACACTGGGGAGGGCAATTTGCTTTCCTCAGGCTACTGATTCAAATGTTAATCTCTTCCAGAAACACCCCACAGACACCCCAAAGTAATGTTTGACCAAATATCTGGGCACTGTGGGGCCCAATGAAAGTGACATGAAGTTAACCATCACAACTTCCAAACCAAGCTTCCTGTTGTCCCCTGCTTTAGTCCTAACACAGCAGCTAGAGTAACCTTTTAAGGTATTGAGGCAGGGGTGTGCAAACTAAGTTCATAGGCCAAACCTAGCCCGCTGGAAGTTTCTGTGTAGCCCACAAGCTCATAATAGTTTTTTACAATTTAAATGGTAGGAGAAAACCCAAAAGAACAGTGACAAGTAAAAATTACATGAAATTCAAATTTCAGTGTCCATAAATACAACCACACCCATTTGTTTAAGGATTATGTATGGCTGCTTTTTTTTTTAACTGGGGAATATTGGGGAACTATGTTTTTCCAGGACCCATCAGCTCCATGGCAAGTCGTTTCAATCTAGTGGGGGGGGGCGCAGCTCACTGGCCCATGTGGGAATCGAACCAGCGACCTTGATGTTATGAGCACTGTGCTCTAACCACTGAGCCATCTGGCCTCCCCTATGGCTGCCTTTCTACGTTAGCCAAGGGGGGTAGTCCCAACAGAGACCTATGGCCACAAAGCCTAAAATACTTACTGTCTGGCTTTTAAAGAAAATCTTGCTGACCCCTATAATTAGATTCAAAACCCTCCATGGCTTTTCATCCCACTCAGAGTAAAAGCTAAAATCCTCACACTGGCAGAGGCGACCTGTCCCTGGAGCCTCCCCAACCTCCCGATGCCCCGTGTTCAGGGGGCCTGCCTCTGAGCCTTTGCATGTGTTTTCTCTGAGCCACGCCTCCTTCCTCCACCTCCGGTATCTGCAGGAATCCCTCCCCTGCCATCTTCCCCGTAACACCTTATTGCCACCGGATCTATTCACTCATTGAGTTTTTGTCCCCTGAATTGAACACAAACTCCATGAGGACAGGCACTTGTTTTCATTCATTGTGGTAGCCTCAGGATCTGGCCCAATAAAGATTTTGTTGAACAAATGAATTAAAAATAGAGACATCTGGGATGAGGGTACCTATTGGGTTGTCTGTGTGACAGGACTTTGCTTCCAGAATACAGCCCTCCCCTGACCACAGCTGACCCCAGGCTGGGCCCATGAGCCCCTTGGAGTCCACTCCAGTGTGTCAAATCTGAGTTTGTGTACAGGGGCCTGGGAGCTGGGGAAGCCGGGGAGCTAGCAGGCAGAGCAGGTGCGCAGTGATGGAGAAAGGGCGTCGGGGTCCCTTTCACTCCCTAAATCTATGCCTAAGGTCCAGCTGCATGTCTAACTTTAAATTCCATGAGGTACCCCAGGGATCCTACTGCCACATAAGCCAGGTTGAGGTGAGTTGACTTCCCCCATTCAGGTCTGTCTCCATCAGAGCCCCTTGAGATCTGAGATCCCAAGCCTTCATTCTGCACTGCAAGGGCCAAGCCCAGGCCTGGTGCTCAGGGAGGCTGGTGGAGGCGGGTTCCTTCAGCTGCTACCATTCTTGGAAAATCTGAGTCTGGAGGTTTCCAGGTTTGATTGCCCTCTGGCCTTCCAGGTCTGGGACCAGCCCCTGCGCTGGCCACCCTCAAGCGCCCACACTGACCCCGTGAGCTCTGGGGAACCCTGTTCTCTTTCCCTCAGGAGAAACAGCTTCACCCTTCAGGGTCCCACCCCAGAAGCCTCCTCCTACGGCTGCCCAGATTGATAGCCAGAATCGGGGCTGCATGGAAACCCACGGAAGTTCTGTTCCCATTTGAGAAGGGGAATTGCGTCCCAGTTGCGGTGGCCCCAGGGTGGCCATTTCCCCTTAAAATGATTTAAATAGGCAAATCTCAATCTGTGAGCCCTCCCTTGACTCAGGATGCATGGAGGGAAGGAGGGGTCAGGTAGTTGGGCCCTTCAGGGCTGGGCCTATCGTTAGAGCAGCTCTGTTCTCTATTTTGTGAGACCTTCGCTTTCATTTAAACAAAAGGTTCCATGGCTGGCGGGTAGATTGAAAACCACTGTCCTGAAGAAACAGGCTGTCAAACGCGGCTGCACAGCCAGCTGGACTCTGGTTTGGGAGGAAGTGTGGGCTTTGTGGTCTGGCCGATGTGGGTCCTTCCCTGAGTCTCAGCTTTGTGGTGGGATAACGGCCACTTGGTAAGACAGGTGTGATTCTGTGACAGATGTCACCCCCAGTTTTCCTGCAGTCGCCCCCATTTTCAGGGAAATGGCCCTGCAGGGAGTGGACGTCATGTTGGGGCAGGGCCACAGCGAATTACAAATGGATGATCGGATCTCAGCTCTACCTAGCTAGCCTGTCACACAGGCCTTGCCCAGCCACGTATTTCCAGGATTCCACAAGTGGTTTTTTCACCCCTTATTTTCCTTAACTGAATGCGTAGTTGACCAGCTTATGCCTGGTGAATACCAGACGGGAGGCTAAGCTTTGCTGGCTTTGGCCGCCTGCTGCTTCCTCTCTTTGTCTCTGTGGTACTAAGGTGTTTTAGAGCCATTCTCGTCACTGGTGTGAACAGCTCCCCTCGCCACGCCTCCCCCAGCTACACCAACAAAGGAGCGAAAAATCAACCAAACAGGCCACCGCACAAGCACCGCTGGACAGACAGGGGTGATGCAGCTGGACCCGGTGTGCACCGGTGGGGTGGGGGGGGTGGAGAGGTGGGAGCCGGGGCTGGTGTGAACATGACCACCGGGCAGCAGCAAGCACTGCCCTCCAGCAGCTAACGTCAGCAAGAGCGCAGTTCGTACGTGGATAATCATTTAGGAGCTTTCCCAGTACAGGCACGCCTCGGGGATACTTCAGGTTCCATTACTTGGGGTTCCCTTACTTCAGGTTCCTTTCCAGACCCCGCGGCAAGCAAATCACACGAACGTTTTGGTTTCCCGGGACATATGAAAGTTCTGTTTACACTACAGTGTAGTCTATGGAGTGTGCCATCGCATTCGGTCTCAAAAACAATGCGCATGCCTTAATTTTAAAATACTGCTATAAAAAAAGGTGCTACCCATCACCTGAGCCTTCAGCGAGCCGTGAGCTTTTCACTGGTGGAAAGGGGCTTACCTCGATGTCGGTGGCTGCTGACTGATCAGGTGGAGGCTGAAGGTTAGGGTGGCCGTAGCAATTCCTTAAGATAAGATGACGGGGACGTTTGCCACACTGAAGACTTTCACCAGCGATTTCTCAAAGATGAATGGTCACAGATCATCATGTCAAATATAATAATAATGGGAAAGTTTGAAATATTGCCGGAAGGACCAAAATGTGACACACAGACACGAAGTGAGCAAACGCTGTTGGAAGAAAAAAAATGGCACCGATAAATTTGCTCTACACGGTTGCCACGAACCTTCATTAAACTAAAACCCCTGCAATATCTGTGAAGAACAATTAAAAAAAAAAGAAAAGCAAACGAAGCGCCATAAAACGAGGTACGTCTGTGTAAGAACCACCAGGTCTCCAGTTTTCATTTGGAAACAATCTCTGAGCAAAGCAGTGTGTAAGCCTCTCTGCACGTGTCTTGAGCCCCACTTTTTGCAGCACAGGCCAGACCCTGGGAAATGCCCCTTCCTCCACTTCCTTGAAAGCTCTGTTGCGTTCCTCGGCCTCCCAGCCTTTGCCCATGCCTGGCTCTCTGTCTGGGCTGCCCACCCAGCCCACTCTGCTTGTCGTCTCAAGTGCCACTTCTCCCTGAAAGAGTCTCCTGACGCCCCCTCCCCCACCCAGGGTGGGTTAGGGACCCCTCCCTGGCTCACCACGGGTGCTGTTACCGCACTATGTCTTCATGGTCTGTTCACTTGCCAGCTTCTCCACGCGATGAGCTACAGGAGGGCCGGAGTCTGAAATTGCTTGCCTTTGGATGTTGGCACATGCAGCCTGGAATGCCCAAGTTGGCTAAATGAACATTTAGACAGGGAGAGAAACTAGGCAGGTGTTGCCCTCTTGGAATTTGCAATCTAGCTCCTCAGAGCGGGTCTTGGTTGCAGCAGAAAGGACCACCTGTTTACTCAGAGAGAACGTTTGGATTTCAAAGAATGACTACATCGTATTTGCAAAGCTCAGGAAGGTCTGTTGTGTTGTGTTTTCGCCCACCACTCTGTTCCTGGGCAAGAAGCAAAAAAAAAAACATCCTTCTCTGCATCTGGTTACTCCCTTCCTTCCAGGGCGGGGTCCCCTCTCACCCCCACTCTCTATCACCTGTAGAGTAATGCTGTGGCCTTTTTCACTTTGGGCCCTCTCAACCACTGTTCCCCAGAAAGTTTCCATGTAGTTCTTGGTGTTTTCATGGTTACCGGAACCCAAGAGTGATACCCCCGTCCCAATCAACAGCGTCACCGAAGCGCTGTCACAAACAAGGAGATGTGGGCCATCACGTGGCCCTGTCTGAGTAACCACATGCACACTTCCTTCTTTCATACACAACCGTTGGGGGTTGTCAAGGCCTGGACCACGGCTGCGGGTGACATAGCAGTGTCCGGTTAGCGTGGGCTGGCACCTTGTCGCTAAAACAGAGAAGCCACTTCTCCTGGGCCCATGAGGCAGCTGTCCCATGCTCTGCTGAGCACGGTAAGTGCTGGCTTGCAAAACCACAGGGAGTGGTAGGGGTGCCCAAGGGACCAGCCGTCCTGCCTGACAGCTAAGGGCAGGCCCTGAGCTGCAGTCCCTGGGGAGGGCAGACTAAAGTTCCGGGGCTCGGGACTAATGTCTGCCTGGAATCCGTGGCCCTGTTCTGCTGTCTCTTCCAGATCCTGCTCTCGTCCACTTTCATCCTGTCCTTCCCAGCAGGTTTGCCAGCATCTGCTGGCTTGGGAGAATTCTGAATTCAAAAAGTTAGAGAAATCAGGAGCGTTTCTCTAAAAATCACTCTACTCTGCTTTCATGGGTGGGACACTGCGACCCAGACGGGTGAAGGGATTGGCTCAGGAACAGAGCTCGGGTTAGGTCAGGGCAATTCCTAGGAGTCGGTGTAGGATTTGTCTTGAAGCCGCATGAGTTATGGGTCCATGAAAATAACATTTCCAAAGCTGCGTTCTTCACACTTTTTTAAAAGATTGAGGAAATGGCACTAGTCGATAGCAAATTATTAAAATGTTAGAATTAGGATACTATTGCTAGTATGCTAAAAAGAGAAAATAATAATAATTAGAATACTCTTATTAATTTTTATTTGGGGTACTTTAGAGGCAAAAAGGAGAATGGGGGGGGCTTGTGGCTAAAGCAGTTCCCCTTGCACACACACACCCACGCACAGATAAGGACTAGGGCTCTAGTTGTCTGGAATTCTCTTCCTCCCTCTTGGACACTCTTGTTTTCTTCCCTCTCCCATCTCTGACTTTTAGTTCCCTGGGTCAGACCTCTCAAGGTCCCTGGGATGGGGCCTTAAGAGGTGGTTGCCTGGCCCCAGGCCCCAGAGTGGCTTCCTCCGAGGGTTTCCCGGGCTAGCCACACCCTAAGTGGCAGATGCCTCCCTCCCCAGGCTTGGATAGCAGCCAGGGTCTAGCGAAACCCAGATGGGGAAGGGGCTGGGCTGCCAGGCTCAATGCCTCCTGGGAGACTCCGCCAGAAGGATCAGGGCTTTCAAAGGGGCTGGGAATCATCTGAGAACGTTGTGCCCCCTTTTTACAGATGAGAAACACAAGGCTCAGAGGGGAGAATCAGCTGCTTCAGGTTGTGGGGCTCGAATGAGCTAATAATTCATGTATAGCTCTTAGACCAGCGCCTGGCACACGTCTACACTGGAAACACATGGTTTATGAACCAGAGCAGGCTGAGGTTATGCGCAGTGCCCAGGGTTTGCCATGGAGACACGTTTCCAGCCCTTTCTGGCCGACAGTGTCAGAGGTATGTCAAAGCTGTCTCAGAGTTGGGGCTTTTGCAGGGACATGGCCCTACATGCAGAATAATAATGATAACAGCTGACCTTTATTGAGCACTTACTGTGTGCTTAAACATGCAGCCTGAACCAGCTCGCTTCAAGCCACAACAACCCCATCAGCTGTAGGTGCTACCATTGTCCTTGTGTTCCAGCCAGGAACCTGTGGCTCAGAGAGGTGAGTTCAGTTGCCCAAGGTCACACAGCTCGTAAGCCACAGAGCGGGGACTGGATCTGGTTTGATACTGGATTTGCTCTGGAGTTGGGCCAGGGCCTGTCCTGTTCACCAGGACTTAGATCTGCACAGGGATCTGGGGCGTTGGGGGGATGGGCGGGGCACCTGGGCCTCGGTTTGACTTAATTGTGGATTTGAAGATCTTTTGATTTCTTAGTGCCCCATCGGCATCTTTTCTGAGCAGCCCAGGGTGACCACATTGGAGCTGGGATGTGGGCCTTCCTGCAGCACAGTCCCCCACCCCCCCACGCCCAGGTGGGGCTGGGAGCAGAAGCAACCTGGTTTTAGGGGGAAAGACAGGAAATGGGCAGTGCCTGACCTTGTCCATTAAGCAAGCAGTAAAGCAGTAGACAAACAGGATGAGGCAGTGTCAGAGCCCTGCTCAGCTGTTTTCCCGCCATCTGAGGTGAAAGGTGGGGACCGGAGGAAGTGATGTCACTGCTCTAAGCCTCGCTTTCCTAATCTGTATAATGGGAATCATAACAGCCAGTATGCATGAAGATAAATGAGGTCCCCCATATGATGAGATCATTAGTCCATCCTCAGTGAGGGCTTTATAACCCATAATGTTTGTTATATTATGATAAACATATTTTAGGAAATAGAGTTATCGTCTGACCTGCCACACACGGTGCTAACACTCCGCTCCTCTCCTAACTACCTGTGTGGCCTCCTTGGAGCCACAGAACCTGTGGGAGCCGAGTCAAATGGGCTGATGGCTGCTCAGCCGTGGTCTGGTTGGTGCGAGGCTGCTGTGTCTGTGGCCCCTTCCCCTCGAAGCCCACAGGATGTCAGGCGCCAGGCGTGGGTGACCAGCTGCCAGCTTGCCTGGGCCTGAGGGGTAAGGGCATGAGGGACTTTTAGCACTGACACAGTGGAAGTCCAGGACAAGCTGGTCGCCCTAGACAGGCCCAGGTAGGGAGACGGGAGCTTTCCCAGTTTGCTTGTCTTTTATTTCAACAAATGGGGAGGTCTCTGCTCTCACATGGGACCCCGCAGCTTCCCGAACTGCCCATGGGGGAGGTAGGGAGGTCACCGTCTCTGTATTCTCCCTGAGTCTGAGGTCTCCCTTTCCTCTGTGCCTCTGTCCACAGCCACAAAGAGAGCCCTGCCCCCCCCAGAAAATGCCCTCTGCTGGATGCCAGCATTGGGGACCGTCCCTGCAGTATCCCATTCAATTCTCACAACTATAATCTTTGAAGCACATCATTCATTTTACAGATGAGGAAACGAGGCTCAGAGAGGGCGAAGTAACCTGCTCAAGGTCAGACAGCTGCTAAGTGGTCTCTCGTCCACCCGAGGCTACGTCTGCATGCAGGGGACTGGGGATGGGTGGAGGGGTGAGGGCAGGCAAGGACGAGAGCCCATGTTGGGGCCAGGAAACCTTGGTCCCATTCATGGTGTCTTCTCAGCCTCCAGGCTGCAGCAAGTCGGGCCCTGACTTGCCAAGATACCTCCCAGACCCAGGAACTGGTGGTGGGTTGGGCCTTAATGTTTTTGCACCTCCCTCTCCGCTTCCAGGAAGTGGCTAAGGGCTTGGCCTTCCAGGAACTGAGAACTGCCCAAGTTGGGGGGAAAGGGGCGGGGAGAGGGATACCGGGGTTGTGAGTCTTTTCGTAATTATGAGATATGTCTCTGAGCTGGTGGCTTCCTCCTAAATTTCTCTGCTCCCCCGCCCCTCCAAGGAAAGCCAAGATTAGGCCATATGCTCTTCCCCAAGTAGAAGCTCCACCCTGTGTACAAAGAAACTCTGCCTCTTGAAGGCAGGTTAGAGGGCAAAGAATGTGTACATGTGTATGTGACACATTTATTAAGCACCTACTGTAATCTTGGAACTTTTGAATCCATCATCTCATTGCCCTCAACTTTTGAATCTCATCCTCTCAACAGCCCTATGAGATTGGTACTGTTTGTTATCCCCATTTTACAGATGAGAAAACTGAGGCTCAGAAAGACAAAACTCTGTGTCAAGGTCATGCATCTGGCAAGGGGCAGAGCTGAGACTCAAATATCCTTTTGCCTGACCCCATATGCCCTGCATGGCACCCGGTATATATGGGGCTGACCTTTCTAGGTAATGTGGCCTCAAGGTTTTCCTTATTCATACTCTGCCCTTCCTCTCCCAACTGGGGCCCCAACCCTAGCCACAAACACAGCAAGCTAAGCTCATCTTCCAAGAAGCCTTTGCTCCTTCTGCCCCCACAGCTAGGTCAGGTCTCTTCACAAAGCCTTCCTGAATCCTCACTGGGTTCAAATCGGATTTCTGCCACTTGCCAGCTGTGTGTCTTTGAGCCAGTTCCTTCACCTCTCTGAGCCTCATCCCTCCTCAGTAAAAGGAGGACAATCATGAGGGACAAAAGTGTCTGGTGCAAATATCATGAAGTTTGGTTTAAGAAATTATTTTCAGATATGATTAGACTGGCATTTTAGAAGCCACCATAATTCTCACTAACGTGAAGGATAGAGGCTGGGAGCTGAGGGGCCAGTAAGTTACAGTCACTCAAGGAGAGATGAGCAAATGCTCTCTGCTCCGAATCCCGTGAAGTGTAAGGGAAGGCACTGGAAATTATCCAGGCTCACTCTGCCCCAGCGCTGTGTCAGGGTTTGCACACCGCTGGAGGGTATTGTGTTCAGGAACCCAGGAATATCTGAATCCTGCCCTAAAACACAGCTGTCACTCATCGCAGGATTCTCTAGGGCAAGGTTTTGAATCCTACAAACACCAGCCAATGGCGGGAGGAGCGTAAGGAGAGAGAGAGAGGTTAAAAAACAAACAAATGACAGCATGAGTGTTCACAGTGTCAAGAAGAAAGACCAGTGAGATGGCCCAAAGGCGAGGTACTGTCCTTTCTGGCTGCCTGGTCTGGAGGCTGAAGGTGATACCGGAATGGACAGTGACCCCGTCCACAGGCAAATGAAATGACTGTCAGCTTTCTGAGGGCAGGGATGTTCTGAAAAGATTTGAATTTTCTCCTGGTCCCGGATAGAACCGTTGATGGCTCTGGGCCCTGGAGGACGTATGGGATAGGTTTACTGAAAGAACCAAAGTAGCCACCCCTCGCTGGAGCTTGTGACGGGAACAAAGTGCTAAGGGCTTGGTGGGCAACACTCATTTCATCTTCACCACAGTCTGTGAGGTAGGTGCTGTCACCCCCTTTGCGTACGAGGACATGGACAAAGGCAGCCAGGCCACGCTGAGACACTGAGAAAGGGTGTGAAAAACGGAGACTCGGAGGGATAGGCCAGGGCTGTGCAGGATGGGAGCCGAGAGTGGGGCAAGTGGAACAGAGGGACGTGGTGAGAACGAGGGGTCAGGATCAGACTCTAGGAGGCCTCACGGCTCCAGACGAGGAGCTTTGCCCCGTAGACCTGTGGTCTCCAAACTCTTTTGCTCATGGACCTCTTCAGTGGACAATATGTGTACATGGGTCTGTTGATGACTTGTACACAAGTACTACTACTGTACACTCGATATACTACAAGTGTATACAAAAATAGAAATGAAGAAGGGGGGACATGAAGTTAATATCCGCAGAAGCTCTAATATTTTCTGTCTACACCCCCAGTGGATTGTCTTGTCCACAAGTAAAAAACTTTCATCAAAAAGAATGGGGAGACAAATAGTTTCTATGTACCACATAGAGGGAGTTGGAGGTCCTCCTGGATGGATTTATTCATGTCGGTAAATAGTAATAGCTGCTATTTGTTTAGGGCCTACTGTGCACCAGGCATGTACTGGGTCGTGAAGACGCCTAAAGCCAAGTATCTGCCCCCGACTGGCCCTACAGCCAGCTGTGGCCATCCCAGATCACAGTCGAGGGTGCTTGGCAGGCCCAGGGGTGAGGCTGTCCTGATGTCCCTCTGTCCGTGTCTTCCTCCAGGTGCCATGCCTCTGCAAGTCGTCCTGCTGCTGACTCTGCTGGGCCCTGGCAGCAGCCTCCAGCTGTGGGAGACCCAGGAGAATGGAGCCACGGAGTCCCCAGGCCCCCTGCTTGCCCGGGGCCGGAGACAGTTGGCCATGGATGAGGACGTCACTGAAATGTACGATGATTATCAGACGGACCCTCCAGAAATGCTTGAAACTAGCACAGGGGCTGTGTCCCTGAGCCCCGAGCTTCAGGCTATGATAGGAAAATTGGGGCAAAGAGATTCTGCAGGGCCTGGTACTCCGGGGCCAGCCACAGAGGACTCTGCTGGCTTGCATGCAGGAGGGACGGCCTTTGGGAATCTGAGCACAGAACTGGCCACACAGGGGATTCCTGTCACACCGGGCCCTCTGACCAAAGAACCGGTCACTACAATCTCTCCCACCATGGTGGCTCCATCCACAAAGGAGGCTCCAACCACAGAGCTGTCTACCACAAAGTCCCCAGCCATGGTGCCAGCAGCCACGGAGGCCCTGTCCATGAAATCCACTCTCATGGAGGCCCTGTCCACGGGACCAGCAGCCACGGAGGCACTGACTATGAAATCCATTGTCACGGAGGCCCTGTCCACAGGACCAGCAGCCACAGAGGCACTGACCACAGAACCCGCAGCCAGGGAGGCGCTGACTATGAAATCCACTGTCACGGAGGCCCTGTCCACAGGACCAGCAGCCACAGAGGCACTGACCACAAAACCTGCAGCCACGGAGGCACTGACTATGAAATCCACTGTCACGGAGGCCCTGTCCATGGGACCAGCAGCCACTGAGGCACTGACCACGGAACCTGCAGCCACAGAGGCGCTGACTATGAAATCCACTGTCACAGAGGCCCTGTCCACGGGGCCAGCAGCCATGGAGGCCCTGTCCACAGATCCAGCCACCACGAAGGCTCCATCTGTAGCACCTGCTACCACAAGCAGCCTAACCACAGCCCTTCGTGTGCTCTCTCATCCTCACAGGGGCACCACTATGCCAGCCAGCAATTCGACTGACAGCTTCATCAACCAATGGAGAAAGAGTCAGGGTCTCTCCCCGCAGAGCTCTGTGGCCCCCAGCCCCACAAGGGGCCTGGGTAACATCCCCGTGAAGCAGTGCCTGTTGGCCATCCTCATCCTGGCACTCGTGGCCACCATCTTTCTTGTGTGCACCGTGGTGCTGGCTGTCCGCCTCTCCCGCAAGAACCACATGTACCCCGTGCGCAATTACTCGCCCACTGAGATGGTCTGCATCTCAGCCCTGCTGTCTGACAGGGGCGAGGGGCCCACCGCCACAGCCAACGGGAACCTGCACACCACGAGCCACGGCCTAAAGGAGGAGCCTGGGGAGGACCATGAGGGGGATGACCTCACGCTGCACAGCTTCCTCCCTTAGCTCCCCCTGCCTAACCCCTGGAGCAGGGCCCCCTGCCTCCTTGCTCTGTCCGCAGCCCACTGGGCCACCACTGCCTCCAGGCTCTATTCCACAAGTCTGGCCCTTGTCAGAGCCCCCTAGGGATGGGATCTTTAGGGCAGGGCCCCCAAGTGCTTCAACAGGACCTGAGCAGCCAAGGTCCCTCCTCCCAGCCCTGGCTGCTGGAGTTTCATACCCAGGCACCAGGGAAGAGTCAGAGTTCCTTGCCCCACCCCACCGCCATTGTCTTCTGGTTGTCATGGTCACATGCATGCATTTTGGGGATGGGTACATTCCTGAGGCCATTTCCAGCTGCTGCTCCCTTGGGGGCAGCTGGAGTTTTCTTGGATGCCTTTGCAGGGAGCCCAGGGTGAGGTGTCACCCTGTGAGGGCTGGCACAGGCTTGGAGAGCGCAAAGCGACACCCTTCTTTGAGACTGTGTGTACTGCCAATGAGCTTCCTTCTAGTGACAGAGTAACCCTCATCCTGCCCTCTCTGGCCTTCCCCTGTGTCCCCATTGCAGGGTGGGCTCTGTCGTGTTCACTGAAGTATCCCACTGCCTAGCCTGGGGTCCGGTACAGTGCAAGCACTCAATAAATATTTGATAAACAAACACTGGCTGGATGCTTCAAGGTATCAAGTTACCTCCTGGAGGTGTGTGGCGTTGGTCTTTGCTGTTCACACTCAGCAACTGAGGACCCACAGCCTGTTAGGCTGACTTCAGTATTGTCTCGGGAACACTGGGGGCATCTTGGTACATCCTTGAGTAGCTGGGAAAGCTTTCCGGCTGTTTGGGGGGTAAAGTGGGGCTGGCTTCCAGGGACTACTTTATTTCATGCCCCCCACAACCCAGTTCCAGCCTACAGAATTGGGTTCCCCCCACATCTCAGACAAAAATCGCCTCTAAACATCAATGCCAGCCTCCCCAGACCCCCACCCTCCCCTCTCCATTCCACATGGAACCTGTCTCCCCTTAAAACCCAGTACCCACCCATTCGTCACACAGTCGAACACAGCTGCAGTCTGTCTACCAGGCTTTTGTGCAACTCACAGGAGTAGCTGTCATTTAAAGTTTGGGGCCAGCAGACTTTCTCCTAAAGGGCCAGACAGTAAAAATTTAGGTTTTGCAGGCCACCTGGTCTGCAACTTCTCAACTCCACCCTTATATAGCAGCACACATGCAGTAATTGACAATGTATCACAAGTAAATGGGTTTGGCTGAGTTCTAATAAAACTTTATTTATAAATAGGCGGCAGGCTGGATTAGGCTCTGTAAGTTTACTGATGCCTGATTTAAGTATTGGGTGACCAGAAGTCCCGGTGTGCCTGAGACTTTCCTGATTTTAGCATTGAAAGTTTCACATTGTGGGAAACTCTGCTGCCCCAGCAAATCAGGACAGTTCGTGGACCTATTTAAACAACACTTACCACATGCATACATGACCACGTTCAAAACCCACTTTGACCCTAAGTGGTAAGATCAGAAAGTGAAGGCTTACAGAGGAGAAAGAGACTGGTCCACCGGCAGTGGCTGAGCAGGTATTTAAACTCTTGAACTTCTGCGTCCCAGTGCCTTTTAGTCATTTTCCTTCAGGGAGAAGGAAACTGCTGCTTAAGAGTTCTACCTTCTAAGAGAGAACTAAAAATCCTCTCAGGGGAGACTGTTTTTCTCTTCTAGAAAAATACCTCCAGAAGCCTCTTTGGAAGTGAAGGACCCTTCCACTCCAGGACATAACCTGCCAAGAGGGAGCTCAAAGAGAGGACTGAGTCTGGAGGTACTGGGTGCAGCTCAGGAGAGAGGGGCTGGGGTGAGGAAAGAGGAGCAATTGGGGAAATGCGGCAGGGAACGCGGCAGGCAACAGGCCATCAGGAAGAGTCAGTGAGAAGTGGAGGCATGCCTGCCCCTCCCCTGAACCTGTAGAACAAATATGACACACAAGGAAGGTGTGTCCAAGATGCTTTGGTGGGGGCCCTGGTGGAAGAGCGGTGTCCACTGTGGTCCAGGGCTACTGATGCTGGAGAATGAGGCATGATGTGTTAGGAGCAACATAAGTCACTTGCCCTTTGGGAGAAAAACCAGCGGGAGGACTCC
Organism: Rhinolophus sinicus; assembly: GCF_036562045.2. NCBI lineage: Eukaryota > Metazoa > Chordata > Mammalia > Chiroptera > Rhinolophidae > Rhinolophus > Rhinolophus sinicus. The sequence goes on along the minus strand of NC_133765.1, from coordinate 25,042,439 downwards.
ACATCATGGCAGTGAGGACCCAGAAGCTGAAAGACTTGGGGGACATCTGAACAGTCTCCCAGGTTCTTGTCAACCCGTCCTTCTGGGCAGGAGCAGCTCTCCCTTTCTCCTGAGGGCTCCGGGAGTGCCTGACTTTCCACCTGTCTATTTCTCCCAGGTGCGGGATTTAGATGAGCATCAGTGATGAGGGATGCTTAAAGCAGCCACCAGGGGGCGCCCGCCGTCAGCTCTTAGCGTCATTGGCAGCCTGGAGCTTCCCTCTGTGCAGTTAAAGGATGAAAGAGGAAGGACTGTGGAGCCAGGATGCATCTCCAAACACAGTGGAGTGCTAGTAAATGTTTAACAACTGGCTCCTGGGGTGGATTGGTACCCAGGCCATGATTTGTAGTGCTTGTCTATTTCCTTGGTGTAAATATTCCCACGGCCAGTTTTGGGCAACCAACCATCCATATAGTAGATGATACAATACATGTAAGTCATCTCAAGAGTATAGATAATAGCAGAAAATAGTAAAATAAAAAGGAAGTGATGAGTTTTGAGTATTGAGGACCTTGTTTTTTAATGTAATATACCGTGTTTCCCCAAAAATAAGACCTAGCCAGACAATCAGCTCTAATGTGTCTTTTGGAGCAAAAATTAATATAAGACCCGGTCTTATTTTATTATAATATAAGACCAGGTCTTTAATATAATATACTATAACATAATGTAATGTAATGTAATAATATAATATAATATAGACCGGGTCTTATATTAATTTTTGCTCCAAAAGACACATTAGAGCTGATTGTCCAGCTAGGTCTTATTTTGGGGAAAACAGAGTAATTTAACTTACAAAACAACTGGCTCACATAATTCTGAAAATGTGGCAATTGGCTTTCAGAGACGGGTATTGGCTGGCCGCTGCACACCACTGCGACCTTCACCCTGCCTGGATCTCCCCTTGTCCTTGAAAATCAGTGCCTGAATGGCCCCACTTATCCATTCAGCAAATATATCTGGAGTATCTCCATGAGTCCCCTTAAACTCCCTGGGACCCTCCCATTTCACAGAAGAGGAAACTGAGGCTCAGAGAGGTGAAGTCATCTACCCTAGGGAATGCGTGAGGACCCAGGATTGGAACCCAGGCCTCAAACAGAAAGCCATGTTCAAACCTCTATGTCACACCATCCTTGAGATCACAGCGGGGTTCTAGGGGAATCCCATGCCCCAAACTCTCACCTCTGTTGACCAGGCCTGCAGCCTGGAAGTCCCCACCAGTCTCCCTTGTGGTTCCTGGTTGCTGAGGGAAGACATTGTTCCTAGGGAGGGTGACAGAGTTGAACCCAGCCTCCTCTTTGCAGAGAGAAGGACACAGCAGAGCTGGGCTCTAGGACAAAGAGAGATGGCTGGGGGGCAAGAAGCTGGCATTTACTGGGCACTGACTGCATGCCTGGCCCCATGCCAAACACTTTATCTGCATAAACTCATTCAGGCCTCACAACAACCTCATGATGTGGGTCTAATAATTACCCCCATTATATTGCAGGGAAAACTGAGTTTCAGAAAGCTGGACCACTTAGTCTGGCAAGATGCACTGCTAAGAAACCAGACTGCTGACTTCAGTTCTGATGATAAGGAAGGAAGCCGGGTAGACAGGAAATGGGGGGGGGGGCATGCTAAGTTTACTCCAGGTCCCTTCTTTCTTATGAGCTGGCACTGCCAGCCTTGAGGGTGGCTCATGCAGCAGCCGATCTGGGCAGAGGTTTCCCAAACTCATCCTTTATATCCCACCCCCACCGCCACTCAGCCAAGCCCCATAACTTGATTGTTATGGCCCGTCCACTCTGTGCCAGGCACTGTGCTAAGTCCTGGGGTGCCAGGTGAGCAGGACAGAACGGGTGATGCCCTTTGGGGCTCACGGGTCTAGAGGGAGAGAGAGATTAATCGAATGATCGTCTAGAAAATATCAGATTTTGGCTGGGCCCAGAGCCCAGAAGAGTGGTGCTGGGGTCTCTGAGTGTGTGCGTTGTGGCCAGACCTGAAGGTAGGGTGGGGAGGACTCAGGAGAATGTTTGAGACTCGAAAGATGCGGAGTGATTGATGTAGGAAGGAAGATAGAGAGAGAAGAATGTTCCAGGCACGGAGAACAGGGGTGTGTGTTGGGGGAATGGACAAGGGCAGGGTGATGGGAAGTAGCAAGAGTGGCTGCAGGGAGGAAGGAAAGGCTGTGTGGGGCTGAGGGGCGGCCTGGGCTAGAGCAGGGGTGCAAAGAAAGTGTGGAATGGAGAGAACATTGAGAAGGACCAAAACTCTGTGTGGGAGGCATCACGTGAATTCAGGATCCCAAAATGGTTGGCCGTAAGGACATGGGTGCTACCTGCCACTCTGACACCCCTCTCCCCACCCCTGGCAGGTAGAGGTGGGCAGAGCCCTGATGGCTGGGCTTTTAGGGGCACAGTCCACTCAGCCGCTCACTCAAGCACTCACGCCACATGCGGTCTCCAGGCACAAGGTGGTGTGCCCCTGGGGGTAGGAATTGTGACTCAGCCTCTAGTGTGATTCTGGCACAGAGCACGTGACTGGGACATGTGTGTGGACTATTCCAACAGCCGGGAACAGGTCAGGAAAAGCAAGGCAGCTCCAGCCTAGGATCAATAGAATGTTATTCAGCAATTGAAAGTGATGTGTTTGAAGCGAACACGGAAAAATGCCCAGGATGGAATCGTTAAGAGAACGCTGAGCCTCCGTTGCTTCCTCTGTGAAATGGGATCATAATAGTGTCACTTTGGAGGGATGTTGGGAGGAATCACGAGACCAATCACGGAAAACACTTGGTCCAATGCCGGGCACAGGGTAAACGCTCCACAAATCATAGCTACAGTATTAGGAGGATCAAATGTAGAACAAAAGGCTGGAAGGAAGTACAGCAAATTGTTAAGAGTGGTCAGCCATTCAGCATAGGATTGCTTCTTTCGACTTTTCTGTGTTTTCCTAATATTTCTCAATGGACAGAACAAAACCGTAAGTGTTAGGAAATCTGAGGGTCCCAGACCTCCCCAGCTGGTGAGTAGAACCATCTTCCTACAGCAATTAATGCCCACACAAGAAGGCTCTGAGCCGGTGGTCCTTACCTGCAGGGGACATTTGGCAATGTCTGGAGATACTTTTGGTTGTCACCATCAGAGAGAGTGCTATTGGCATCTAGTAGGTGGTCAGAGGTGCTGCTAAAAACCCTACTGTGCACACAACAGCCCCTCCAGCAAAGAGGTGTCTGGTCTCAAATATCACGAATGCCGAGGTGGAGAAACCCTGCTCTTCCCATCTGGCAGTGAGAGCGCCGCAGAGCTCCCCTTCTCAAAGGGGTTTGGAAACCCAGAGGGGCTTCTCTGTGGCTAGGAGCTTGATTGGTGAGCGTGATCTTGGTGGTTGGAAGGCTGGAGCCATCGCTGCTCCAGATCTTGCCACCCAGGGCCCTGCAGAGCCGGCACTCCCATGCTCGAGGTGGGCAGAATAAAAATGCTGCTGCTGAGCCTTGTGGAAGGATGGCCTCCATGCTGCTCTTCCCAAGAAAGGAGAGAAGAAGGCCCCACGGCAAGAGACTGGAGCATCAAGGTGGAGCAGACACAACCCCTTTCCCGGCACATGAACCCTGCCAGGACAGCCATGCCTGTGTGAACCACACGCCCTTACACCTCAGCACTGGTTCTGGGCTTCCTCCTGCTCTCCTGGGGGAGTTCTTTCAGGAGACCCTATTATCCTGACTCCCATCTGGCGTCTGGGCCCCCAGGAGAGACAAGTTTCAAGTGATTTCCCCCCGAGTTTCAGCAGCCCCTCAGCAAATCCCTGGACACAAATGAACACGTAGGAGAGGAGAGTGGGGTCCGCTAGTCCAACCAGCCAAAGAAGCTTCTGGACCCCAGTTCTTGCCCTGTTCAGACCCCCATCCCTCCTATTGACAAACATGTTGGTTGGATGGGGAAGGAAAGCTCCTGTCACTTCTCACTCTCGCTCTGCTCTGGCCCCACCCGCCTTCGTGCTCTTTTTCCTTCACAGGCTCCTGCCTCAGGATCTTTGCACTTGCTGTTCCTTCGGCCTGGTACTCTCTTCCCAGATGTCTGTATGACAGATGTCTGTCTCTTCTTTCAGGTCTCCGCTTGAATGTCACCTCCCAGAGAGGCCCTCTCTGCAGCCCTGCCCCACTATCTTTTACAACAACCCCCTTTTCCTTTCAAGGCACTGGTAACTGCCAGGAGTGATGCTATACTGATTTTTGCTGTGCAAGGGTGGGGGCCTCTGTCCCCATGTCCCCTCTTTCCTTGTCACTGCGCAGTGCCTGGCATGCAATAGGATTTCAGGAAACGTTTACTGAATGAACATATGTGCTAGGGAGGTCTTGCAAGGGCGTGAGGATAGAGGTAAGGCAAGGGGACTGACAAAATGTAAATGCCGGGGGCGGAGATGGAGGGAGCCTTAGGTTTAAGGCTTGGAGTCAGGCCCACCCGGTTGGAATCCCCGCTCCATTGCTTACTAGTCGCACGGTGTTGGGCAACTCTCTAACCTCTGGGAGTCTCAGCTTCCACACCTGTGACACGGGGAGAAGTCTTTGCTATTTCTGGGGGCGATGGGAGGGTGAAATGAGCACGGACATGGCTGGCACACTGTAGGTGCCCAATTAGCGCCCATTCTGGGAGATACAGTCCCTGGCTACCCGGGAGGCGAGGACTATCTCAGGGGCACCACGAGGGGCCTCCGCGTTCCCCCAAGCCTCGAAGCCCCGCCCCTGTGGTTTGGGGAGCCAGCCCCCACCGCCAAAACTCTCTGTCTTTTGGCCTAAAATTAGCTCACAAATTCCATGGCTGCTTGGCTGGTGCTTCCAACCGACAATTCAAACCAGATGTTACCAGCTGTCGGGGCCCATCCCCCCTGGACAGCACCGGCGAGGATCCTGCCCGGCTGGCTCAGGGAGGCGGGACGCAGCCAGGGAAGGCCAGCCCGCTGTACGCAAGCACGCAGGCAAGTATGCACGCTGCCTGCACGCACGCAGGAGCCCCGGCAGGCTGGAGGCTGGGGCTGGGTGCGCACCCCTCCTGGGATGGGGGCACCCCTCACTGACCCACCTGCTGGCAGGTGGGGGCTGGGGTGGCTAATTGCTCTACCCCTTTCCATCCAGTGACCTTGTGGAGCGCCTGCTGTATGCCAAGCCTCTAAGTTTGCTGCTGTCCAGTTGGAGTGATAGACTCTCAGTCCCAGGTGTCACTTGTGTTGCTGTTATTATTATTAATTATTATCATTTAGTGCCACGTGCCGAGGCTCATTGCCTTCTCACAGTAACCCTTCGATGGTGGTGTTATTATTACCCCCATTTTACAGATGAGGAAACTGAGGCCCAGAGTGGTTGAGTAACTTAGCCCAAGGTCACCCAGCTCTGAAGCAGCAGACCTCAGGGGCCCAGAGGGCATGTGATCTTGGCTCATCCTGGGTGCGTTTTACCTCCTTGCTGTCAACCCCCACCCCCACCCCGTGGCCCTTTCCTTCATGGTGGATGGCTCCGAATGTCCTGGAAGACCCTCTCTGTGAGGTCAGCCCTGGGCCCAGATGCAGAAGGCTGACTCATGGCAGCTGCCAGGAGGAGGGGGTTCATCGGGAGCCCCCGGGAGCCAAGTTTCTGGTCCCTGCTGAGTCAGAAGCTGGTGGTCTGGGCTGGGGACCTGTATGGGCTTCATGGGGGCCTTATGTGGAGTCCCTTCCTCTCTCCAGGGATGGGGCTCAGAGCCATCTCTTCATCAGGGTCCAGAGAGAAAGGGTATATGTGTGACTGTTGGGAGGAGGGGGCATGAAGAGGACGGGCTTGCTGCACGGAGAGGAGAAGTGGTGAAGGGTTTCGTACATACATGGAACCACGGCTGGCCTTCTTCCTCATAATAAAAGCCAAAAACCTGCAAATGCCCACAGAAGACCTGCGTGATGAGGCCTTCGTTCCTTCTGGCTTCACTTCCTCCCACTCTCCCCTCACCCACTCTATTCCAGCCACACCAGACACTTTTCCACTCCTTGAAAATGCCAGGCACCCCCTACCTCAGGACCTTTGCACCAGCTCTTCTCTCTGCCTGAAACGCTCTTCCTCTGATCATCTACCTGACTCAGTCTCTCACATCCTTCAGATCTTGCTTGAATGCACCCTTTCTCTGCTTTATTTTTCTCCATACCCCTTGCCACCTGTCATACCATATGTACATTATAGTGGTACCTCGTTTTCTAATGTCATCCGTTCCAGAAGACCGTTCGAGTTCTGAAACATTGGAAAACAGCAACAGCTAGGCCTCGGGATCTTGCACTCAGCGGAAGCCATGTGACATGTTTGACTTCCAAGTAGTGTTCAAAAACCCAAAGCATTTACTTGGGGGTTTACAATGTTCGTAAACCGAAATGTTTGTCAACGGAGACGTTCCAAAACCGAGGTACCACTGTACTAAGTGACCTTTGTAATCGTCTTCCTTGTCCCACTGGAAGGTAAGCTTCATACATACGGGATTTTTATCTGTTGTTCTCTGTTGTAACCCCAGGGCTTGGAAACGATTTGACACATATTATATGTTCAATAAGTACCTGCTGAGGGAGGGAAGGGGGGGAGGGAAAAGTGGAGGGAGAGGGAGACGGGGAGGAAGGGAGGGAAGATGGAACAGAAGACCTTAGTGTAGAGTGAGGGGGTGGAGAGTAGGAGAAATGTGAGATGACATACTGAGTGTTTGGGTGACTTAGGGCCCCGAAGTTCAGCTCCAGCCTCTCCCCAGTTCTCATTCTTGGCCATCTCCCCCTTTCTCCAAGACAGGGAGAGCTCCCCTGTTTCCGACAGTCCTGCAAAGGAAGTTCAGGAGCATCATCTCAATTCCTTCTCGTGATGGGGGATGGGACGGAGGGTGAGGCAGGGGGTGCTCCTGGGGAACACCCTGCCCAAGGGGACCAAAGGGGCAGGGGCAGGTCAGCAGTGTGGGGCTGTGTATTTACATTCCTGCTCTATGTGATGGTTTCCACATCGGGCTAATGAAGCCACTCCTCGCTTGGGGGCCCTGGGGAATGTAAATGTTTACAAGGCAGTGTACAGCTGGCCAGGCCACCACGGCCACAAGAAGCCAGAGATCCTTCAGCTCTGGTCCTCCCCTCCCCCCAAAAAAGAGAGGGATGCAGGGTTCTTTCTTTTTCTAAAGAAAACTTTTAATGGCGTCATAACCTACGGAAAGCACACACATCTGAATTGTGCAGCTAGATTTTTCCATATGCACCCGTGTACCCACCACCCAGATCTAGAGATTGTGCATTTCCCACCCCAAAAGTTTCCCTTCTGCCTCTTTCCAGTGAGCACCCCCCAAGGACGACTGCTTTTTGGACTTCGGTCCCCATAGCTTAGTGTTGCCTTCGTTCTAGAACCATGTAAATGGAAGCATCCAGTGTGTGTTCTTTGGGGCTGGTTCTTTCTCTTGGGATTCATCCAAATGGTTGTATGTCGCCTCTCTCTTCCTCTCATTGATGAGAAGCATTCCCCTGACTGCATGTACCAGTCTGTTCATCTAGTCTTCTATGGGCGGACATTTGGGTTGTTTCCAGTTGTTTTTTTTTTGTTATGGATAAAGCAACTATAGACAATTTTGCATTTCTGTGGATTTGTATTTTCATTTGTCTCGGATAAATACCTGGAAGTGAGATTGCTTGGTCATCTGGGAAGTGTCTGGTTAACTTTATAAAAACTGCCAGACGGGGTTCCAAAGTAGCTGTGCTGTTTTTTTCTCTCATCAGTAGTGGGTGAGTGTCCGGTTGTTTGCTGGGGGTGGGCAAACAAGTGGAAAATTTACTTAGAGTCACAGAATGACAGAACTTGGAGGAACCTCTGCTGACCCTTCCTGGTTCAGGAAACGAAACTGAGGCTTGGGTCACACAGTACGTGAGGGACTGAGCCAGGACATAATACTGATTTCTCAATTTCCAAGCTCTAACTATTCCCTGGTGAGAACGGATCAGCACCCAGTCTTATTTGCCCGGAGGAGGCTTATGGCGAGCTCTTCCCGACCTCAGGGCCTTTGCACTTGCTGTTCTCTAGGCCCAAGAAGCTCTTCCTCCTGCTCCTTGAGCACCTGGTTTCTCTTATTCTGCAGGTGTCAGTTCAGGCACCTCTTTAGAAAGGTCATCCCTGACCACAATTGCTTAGTTGCCCAAGCATCTGCCCTCATCCCCTTCCAAACTACTTGCTATCGCCTCATGCTGATAGCATTTTGCAGTGTTGGGTTATCTTCCCGATTTGCCAGTTGACTTGTTTCTCATGTGTTTCCCCTACTGCAAGGTCCCTGAGGCAGGGGCCTGGTCTATCTTGTTCTCAGGCAGGAGCTGGTACACGGCAACATAATGGCATTGTTATCCCTCCCTGTGCCTCGGTTTCCCCATTTGTAATATGAGCAGGTTGGATCAGAGTCATTCAGCCAGTGAATGGGCATTTACTGAGCACTTCCTGTGTTCTAGGCACCAGTACTTGGGATACAGTGACAGAAGAGGCCCCGATTTTATACTGCAGAGGCAGAGTCTAGAGACACAGGTAAATAGGCCATTACAGCCCAGTGTGCTGTGCTCTGAGTGGGGAGCCTGGCAGTGCAGGAGCATAGAGTAGGCTACTGATCTCCCTCCCCAGAGGCTGGGGTTCAGGGAGGGCTTCCTGGAGGTGGTGATGTACAGGGGATGGTCGGGCAAGGCGGGAAGCATGGAGGATGGTGCTTCACGTAGAGGGAACAGCCTGAGCGAAGGTGTGGCAGCATCTGTCTCGTTCACTGCTCTCTCTGTGCCAGGCCTAGTTCCTGGCACATATTGGTGCTCAGCTGGGGAATAGCTGGGAAATAGTGAGCATCTTGAGTATACAGATGGGGAAACTGAGGCCCAAGGAGATTTCACAGCACACCTAGAGCTCTGGCCTGCTTGGATGAGGCCTAGTCTGCCTCCTTGCAGCACCCAACGGGAGGCCGCTCCATGGGTGTCCCTCTGAAGGCAAGGTCTGTGAGGCCGCAGCCCTGGCCTCTCCAGCCACTTGAAAGGCTTGGGCTATTTTTTCCCAGAGCGCAGGCCCCAGTGGTCCCAGGAGCTGTGTAATTAGAAGGGGTTCTGAGCTCATGAGCAGCCTGGAGCTGGGGCTGTGGTGGGCCAGGCAGCCGCCCCAGGCTCAACTGGGGAGGGCTCTGGCAGAGACTCGAGGTGGGTGGGTTTTGCCCTCACCCTCCCTGCCGACTCGGCCATGGTTGTTCAGCAGGGCGGGGGGTCACGGCTGCTAATTGCACGGTGGGTGCAGGGTGGGGCCTCTGAATGGCTTCAAGGCTGGGCAGAGGGCCCGTAGCTCTCGGCCTCTGAAATTACAGGCTGCAAACAAATGGCCCAGCCTGCTCCATGTCACAGGCCTGCCCCCCGCCCCCTTGGAGCCATGGCGGTACAAGCCATGGGGATCATCTGGGCCAGGTGCCACAGCAGGTCCTGGAACTGCAGAATGTGGAGCCTGAGACCCTCGGGACAGACGAATTGTGACTGGAGCCAACTCTCAGAGCATGAGGTTGTCAAAACCTGGGAATGGAGGAGTGCGGGTCAGAGTGGTCATGCATACATCAACAAGTATTTATTGAGCACCTGCTGTGTTCCAGGCACTGTCCTAGATGTTGTGGTTAAGGCAGTGCACGAAACAGGCAAAGTTCCTGGTCCCCGCAAACCTGGCTTATCTCCTGTTACTCGATCATGATCTTCAGGAACTGCTCTGAAGGTTCTGGTTCCCGCCTACCTCAGGGCTTTTGCACATGCCGTTCTCACTGCTGGGAATCCTCTCACAGCCTTTTCTTTCTACACACCTCCTCCTCATCTTCACAAGCAGCTCTACTATCCCTTCTGCACGGAGACCCCCATGAGCGTCGGGACCAGACTAGCCTCCCACAGGCCCTAAACAGTCCCATCCCAACTCTTAGCCCAGTTTATAGTTAGACAGTCACTTGTTTGTTTACTTACTAATTGCGAGTCTCCCCTCTACTCTGTAATCTATGCCTATGTTTGCTCATCACTGTCTCCCAGGGCCTGACACTGGGCTGGGTATAAAGTCCATGCTCACAAAATAATTGGAGAATGAATGACATTTAGAATGTTAGAGTGTTGAAAACTTCGCGTTGGCAGCTTGTGGCCGACATTTAGTCCAACCCTGCAGTTAGCTGCAGCCCAGAGAGGGGCAGTGATTGGCCCAGCCACCCACAATTGATGTGTTAGCTGAGGCTGGACCGCAGGGATCCTTTTTTCTCCTGTCATTTTTGCTCTTCTGTCCTCAGATTGTGGGTTGGGATGTTTGGCTGGAGGAGAGCATGTGTGTGTGTGTGTGTGTGTGTGTGTGTGTGTGTGTGTGAGTGTGTGTGTGTTGACATGATCTACTAGCCCTTTAACAGGGCAGGTGGAGGAAGTACAGTGATCCTACTGTGGGAGATGGGCCCCTGGGACTGGTAGTCACTGGCCTGGCAGTTTCACATTCAGCTAAGACATAGCGGCTGATGAAGAAGAAAAGGCTCTGATGCCCCACATGTTGTTGGCTCCTGGGTAGGTTATGCTGCTGTGAACCTCAGTTTCTGCATCTGTCAAATGGGCTTCGCTTATTCACTTACCTTTCCCCAAGCACTTATGGAGTGTGTACAGTGGTAGGTGCTATGGGAGGACGAACCCCAGTGCTTTGGACGGTGGATGATTCCAGCTCCCCAGGAAACAAAGTAATAATATTCAACTGCAATGTAGGAGATGGAATAATGCCCCACCCCTGGAGATGTCCACATCGTAGTCCCTGGAACCTGTGAATATGAATATGTCACCTGACGTGGCACAATTCACGGAGTGAGTAAATTTACAAATGTGAGTAAAGTAAGTCTCGTTGATGGGGAGATTATCTTGGATTCTCCGGGGGGGCCCACTGTCCTCACAAGAGTCCTTAAAGGTGGAAGAGGGGTTGGGAGAGAGAATCCCAATCCCAGAGAGATGGCAGTGTGACAAGGAGTCAGCCCACTGCAGCTGGCTGTGAAGACGGAGGAAGACGCCTGTGAGCCACGGAATGCAGGGGGCTTCTAGAAGCTTGGAAAGGCAAAGAAACAGATTCTCCCCACGAAGATGCCAGGATGAACGCAGCCCTACTGACACTTTGATTTTAGCCCAGTGAGACCCATGGCTAACTTCTGGCTGCCAGACTGTAAGAGAATAAATGTGTGCTGTTTGAAGCCACTAAGTGTGCGGTAATGTGTTACAGCAGCTGTAGGAGACTCATACACTTGGCCTCTGGCCAGTGCTTGTGTATTGCCCAGCATGTTCATGCCTTTCCTCGCCTCTGCTTTTTCCCTCGTGAGAGCCTCTATCCTCATGCTACAGATGATGAAACAGAGGGTCTGTGTGGGGCAGGATACAGTGGAGGCAGGATTTGAACCTGGGTCTGTCTGCCTCTGGGTCCGGGGCTCCTGGTAGGGGCCACCTGTCCCCAAAGGAGGAGCCCAGAACAGGCCCCTGCCTTAGGCTGGATGAATGACATTGTAAGACGTTAGCCTGGTTCCAGCTGACTTCCCACCCCTCATTACCTGCTCTTCCCTTTGTCCGCTTCTCGCTCCAGCCAAATTTGCTAACGGCACCTTGCCCGTGTGTGGCATTCCCAGCCAGGCTGCTTTATCCATGCTGGTCCTTCATTCTGGAATGCCTCTCCAGCGTCTTCTGTAGTTCAGACTCCGCTAGTTCACAGCTATGTATTCTAGGACTACTTCCTGCCCGTTTCTCTCAGTGGACCTCTCTTTGCCCTGTCCCCTGCCCCCCACCCTTGGCCTGGCCTCTCTCCTGCCACAGACACATTTCTGTTTTGTAAAACAGTAATTTACGTATGTGTTCTTCTCCCTGGAAGTCTGTGAGCTCCTTCAGGTCTGGGCTGTGTCTGATTCACCTCTGAAATCTGCTTGGCACAGCGCCCGGTGCACGACGGGAGTTCATTAATAACATCTATAACATTCATTTGATGAATGAATGAATGAGAGCATGAATGAATGAATGCAGGTCCACTGACCCGTTGCATTCCTCAGGTGAGCCAGAGGTGCTGGTTCCAGGGCTACTACTGACTTACTTCAGTTCCCTGGTTGAGCCACTTAAACTCACCCTGCCTCACTTTCCCCATCTGTGAAATGGGGCCACGACTCCTGCTCTAGTCACTCTATTTGGAGTGTTGTGAAGCCACCGATCTTAGAATGTCAAAGCCAGAGGGAGCACAGAAAGCTTTCCCTCCACCTCTGCAAATGAAGAAACTGAGGCCTGGAGGAGGGAAGGGCCCAACTGGGTGCCAGAACTCACTCCCTGCACCATCCCTGGACCTTCCATCAGGCCTTCGCCCATGCTCTCCCTTACACACACCCTGGCTCCCACTCTGCACCCTGAGCCTCGGAAAACCTGAGTCACAGCTGGAACCAAGGATGGGGATTTTCCTCGTCTCTTCCAGGGGCCTGTGAACCTCCCTGACCTGACTTCTTTGGAAGGAGAGAAGGACCCCAGCTCGCTGTTCTGGGGGACGCAATGCAGGATAGCCTTGTCTGTCTGTCTGTCTGCCCCAGCCTGCCCTGGGGACTCGCGGTCAGGGAGGAAATGCCCCATCTGGGCTTCTCCGGAGCGTGGAGGGGGCGCCTGCGGGAGTATGAGCGAGGGGGGATGTGTGTGGCCCAGTGCAGCCCCGCCCCTCCCCTACCCCCATCCCAAACCCCTTAATGAAATCAAGCTGGCCCCGCAGCCAGGGAGGGAGGGAGGGGGCGGGAGGAGGGCGGGGCGGCCAGCCCTGAGCAGCGCCCGGGCACCGGCACCGACTCTCTCTCGCTCCACCTGGCGGGAGCACCAGGCCCGTGTGCGGAGGGATTGGTGAGTCCTGGGGTCCCCTCCTCTGTCTGTGGAGCCTGGGGTGTCTTGGAGTTTAGAGACTTTGGAGGCGTCTCCGAGTGTGTGGTGTGTGTGAATTTTGAGGGTGTGCTGGATGCTGGGTACGTGGGTGATCTGTGCTAAGGGTGAAGGGGTTGGAATGTGTGTGCTCCTTCTCTGCGCCCTGTGTGCCTGCTGGCTCGGCCAGAGTGTGTGTGTGTGTGTGTGTGTGTGTGTGTGTGTGTGTGTGTGCAGTTGTGGCCTGGCTATAGGGGGTTGTGCTGTTCTTCAAAGAGAACGCCGGGATGGTTGCCCCCAGGGTCAGCAGCAGGGTGGTGTGGACTAAGGCTGTCCCGTCTGGGGGGATCCACGGTGTTACAGGGGGTCGTGTATGTGCACATGTTGTCAGAGAGTGAGCCCATTTTGTGTCTGTGTGTGTTCTCTGCGGATCTGTACTGGTGGGCCGCGTGAGCCATCTGGGGGGCCCGAGTGTTGTGTGTCCTTAGATGTTTTTGTGTGGATCCACGCTGCTGCTGCTGCTTTCTGCATGTTGTGTGTATGGATTTTGACCCCTCCAGTCCCCTGTCCCTCCCCAGGCCTCCCCTCCAAGGGGCCCAGGCCCCTGTCCTTGGCTGCCCCAGAGCAGGGGGTACAGTACTGCAGCCAGATCCCCCTCCCCCAAAAGCCATTAATTGAAGCCAGGTTTTTTGTGGGCCGCCCTTCCATCTCTGTCTGCCAGTCTCTGGGTGGGGGTGCAGTGGCTGCTCTGGCCCCTCAGCCTTGGATCTTGGGGTACCTAGACCTTAGGGGTGGATTTGCATCACCTGCATGTTCCTAACCTCAATTGGGGCCATCACATTTAAAACAATAAAACCTGGGTGTGATGAGCTCTAAAGAGAGGCCCTGCTCCAAGCCGGGAGTCCTGGCCAATCACGGGGCACCCTCTAATTGACACCTACTATGCACTAAGCACTGCTATTTCTTGTCCTGACAATAGTTCTGGGAGGTGGCCCTTATCCCCATTGTACAGATATGGAAACTGAGGCCCAGAGAGGTGACATGTCCAGCTTCAGGACACACAGCTGGGACACACATGTACAGGGTATTCTGAATGGCCTCTCCCTTCCGGGTTCCATTCAGGGCTCCATGCTAACAGGCCATGCAACCTTAGGCAGGCTATTGCCAGTCTCGGCTGAGTAAAATGAGAGAGGCTGACTGACCCCTCTAAAGCTCCTAAAGGCCTGTGAGTTCCTGTGTCCTGGAAAAAATTAGGACCCAGGAAGGAGATGGGGCAGCTGATGGGCAGAACGACCATTTCAGAGCTGTCCAGTGTGCCCATTCTACAGATGGGAAACCTGAGGCCCAGAGAAGGCAGGGTTCTCGTCATGCCGGGTCACACAGCCATCCCCTTTGAGGCCTGGCTGGCTCCCCACATTTTGCCTGTACCTTTCTTGGGGAGCCAGGAAAGGTTTTGAGGATACGGGGGACTCTGAGAGTTGGGATATTGGCCATTAAGAGCCAGAGATAGTTTGTTTGGCCTCTTTCTTTATCCTCTGTCCCCTGACCCTAAGGCTTCAGGAGGAGGAAGCCTTTTCCTCTGTCCAGCTCCCTGCTGTGAGTGTGTGTATGTTTGCATGTGTGCGTGCATACGTGCATGTGTGTGTCTGGTCCTGGATTCCTCACTGGCCAGAGCTGAGGAGACTTCCCCCAACAAGGTGAAAAAGTGGGTCTTCTTCTGGAGGTTGGGGGAGACAATGAGCAAAGGTACACGTCAGGTGAGGATAATCATTTGTTGATTTTGGGTGTGAAATGTCCGCTGTTGCTGGAGCTCTGCTGGGGTAGAAATCCAGCCCCTCCTGAATGCCCCCTTTCCTCAGTAAGCAGCGACTCTGTGCCAGGCAGGACCTGTGGTCATCTCCCCACCCTGCACGCCCCTAGTTTACAGATGAGGCCCAGAAGGTCCACACAACAGAGCTAGATGGAGATGGAGCCAGGATTCAAATCCCCGCCTAACTGGCCTGACACCACTCTGCCGCCTTCAGAACTTCAGTGAGGGGACCCCACAGTCAGCCCCTGGGAAAGGCCTCCTGGTCTTCAGCCACCGCTGGTCCTAGTTACGGTCTGTGGTGAGAAGCTTCAGCTGCCACCATGAGAAGTCCCTCCTGGAACTTGACTGAAGGCAGAAAGGGTGGGGATTGGTGAGACAAAGACCCCAAGGTCACAGCTGTCTGTAGGAATCTTTGCCAACTAGTGTCAGAGAGGCAAGGGCCCAGGAAGGCTCCCAAATTTCATGTAGCATCTCCAAGCCTTGTTCCACCTGACAAGTGATGTCACCCAGGGGGTGTTAGGCCATCACTGGGTGAGAGAGAGGGAGAGAGAGAGAGAGAGAGAGAGAGAGAGAGAGAGAGAGAACACTATTCTTAGAGTCACACAGAACAAGGTTCAAATCCCAGCTCTGACACGTACCGCCTGTGTGTCCTTGAGCAAGTCATTGTCCATCTCTGAACCTTAGTTTCCTTATCTGAAATACGGAGACAATGACAGTGCCAGCCCGCAGGGCTTCTGCAGGATTCTACCCACAGAAGGGCTCAGATGAGTGACCCATGATGAAAGTAAGAATGAGCAGCTGATTTAAAATGAACCCCTGAGTAGTGTTGCCTCTTTTTATGTCCTGGAATTATTATTATTATTATTATTATTATTATTTTGCCATCTGAGCCAGTTTGTCCAAATTCACATGAGTGCAATTAATTTCAGTTAATGACAGTTGGGAAGCCCTAGCTCACTTAGAACAAGCCACTCAACGGCTCAGCAACATTCTTACCTCATCTCCTGAATCCCCAAGTTACTGTGAGGTAGGTATGGTCATTTGTTTTATGGAGCAGAGCTTGAGGTCTGGGCACTCAAGGGGACCTGCAGTCAAGGTGTTGGGAACCTGACTTCCCCCTTCAGCCCAGGAACTTACCGTGTGGCTTTGCCTTCCCATTGCCTTCTCTGGGCCTCTGTCTCCCCATCTCAGTCCCTTGAGACAGGGCCTCAGACAGGTGATCCTAAGGCTTTTCCATCTTGGAACATCTAACCCCACCCAGTGTAAGCATCCTGGGCCCTCCACCGGGTCAGGGTGGGATTCTCAGCGGGTGATCGGGGGGTCACAGAAAAGGGTCCCTGGGTTTATCTGAGCACCCAGCCCTACTCAGGCTGGCTGGAAGAGTTAGTGTTTTAGAAGCTGGGCTCCTCTGTAAACCTGGGCCATGAGGAATGTATTAGTTACCTGGGCTGTCTGAGCCAGATAGGGCCTGGGGATTCATGTGGGGAGCGGCCTTCCAATGGGGGAGGGAGATGCAGGGTTCATCTGGTTCCCATTTAGGGGTGGCCATAGGACTCATGCTCCAGCAGGCTCCAGCTTTGCCTCAGACAGAAGGGGTTTCCCCCTGCGGCCTCCACATCCTTCTTTGAGCCTGTAGGTGAAGGTTAGCCATGAGGCAGATGCTCCCAGCATGCTCTTGGCATGCAGGCCTCTGTGGAGCTCAGTCTGCAGGTTTCAAAACCTATGAATCTTTTGGAGAAGGGAATGGGACCATTAGAGGGGCTGGGGGCTGCTGGGGAGGGCTCCCTACAGGAGGGGGGATGTCAGCTTATAGTTACCCACTTTCTCACATACTCAGCCCTACCATCGTCTCTCCCTTGGTGCCTGGATCCAAACCCCAGCCCTTGGCAAGTCACTGAATCCTCTAAGTCTCAGTTTCCACATCTGGAAAATGGGGCCAATAATAGTGCCTCCTTCATCAGGTGGGTCCCAAGCTTCAATGAGAAATTCCATGTAAGCAACTTAAAATAGTACCTGGCACATGGCAAGCAGTAAAAGGGTAAGTTATTATGAATTCAGTCAAGTCAGTCGGGATACATTTATGAAGTACTTACTGTATATCAGATATGGTGCGAAACCCTGAGGATGCCAAGATAAGTAAGATTCAGCCCCTGCCTCCCAGGACCTCAGGGTGACATGCGGTGACTTTCTGTGGGTCCCTCTAGGACTTCAGAGTGAAGTGGGGGGCAGGTGTGAACTCTGCATTTAAAGGAATGAGGCTCCATTCCTGGGGACCTGGGGAACGGAAGCAACTTGCTAGACTATCAGCCCTGTTTCCTGGACCACCTCAGGGTCCCCTGAGACCCTGGAGCCCACCCTGAGCTCTCTCCTGCCTTGCTTCCCCACAGGTCCTGGACAACATGGTTTCTGCGGTGGCCCCCAGCCTCATTGTGTCTCTGCTACTGCTCCTGAGGGCGCTGCCCATGGCCGCCCACTCCGTGCCCCTGAAGGTCGCCTTCCTGGAGGACATGGGGGGCAGCGGGGAGGCTGAGGGCTCATCGGCCTCTTCCCCGAGCCTCCCACCACCCCAGACCCCAGCCCTCAGCCCCACGTCGGTGGGGCCCCAGCCCACGCTCCTGGCGGGCCCCAAGCCCCCCACCAACTTCCTGGACGGCATCGTGGACTTTTTCCGCCAGTATGTGCTGCTCATCTCCGTGGTGGGCTCCCTGACCTTCCTGCTCATGTTCATCATATGTGCCGCTGTCATCACCCGCCAGAAGCATAAGGCCTCGGCCTACTACCCATCGTCTTTCCCCAAGAAGAAGTACGTGGACCAGAGTGACCAGGCCGGGGGTCCCCAGGCCTTCAGCGAGGTCCCAGACAGGGCTTCCGATGGCCGGCCGGAGGACGCCCTGGATTCCTCTCAGCAGCTGCAGGCTGACATCCTTGCCGCCACCCAGAACCTCAAGTCTCCCGCCAGAGTGGCCCCGGCCAGTGGAAATGGAGCCAGGATGATGGAGGGCAAGTCAGAGGAAGAAGAGAAGGGCAGCCAGGAGGTGGACCAGGAAGCCCAGGGGTGTGGCGACCCAGTGGAGAAACCAGAAGTGCCGAAGGAGCCCTGCTCAGCAGTGGCAGAGGGGCCTGTGGTGGCCGGCGAAGGCCCAGGGGAGCCAGAAGCGGCTCCCTCATTAGCCCAGGAAGCTGAGGGTCCAGCTGGTCCCCCCGAAAGCCCCTGTGCTTGCGGCAGTATCGCCCCCAGCGTCTAACAAGCTTCCAGGGCTGTGGCCCTGACTGTCGGAACCCTAGTGGTCCCTTCCTCGGGTGTAGAAAGGCTCTTGGTCCTTAATGCGCCCCAAGGTCGCCTCTTCGACCACTCCCAGCTGCAAATCCCAGCGTGTCCTGATCCTACAGTGGGCAGAGATACTGGTCTCCAGTCGACCCCAGGAATCTCACCAAGTTCTAGAACATTGGCCGCTGCTGCCGTCCCAAAGGGCTACATTCCAAAGCGCAGCTTCCCTGGGAGGGCGGGGCTGGGGCTGTGTCCTCTTTACCGCCACGTCAGTTGGGAAACATACTTTGCAGGTCTCTTGTGACAGTGCCAACGTTGCTGCTTTTCCATTGAGGTAGAAAAGAAAAACAAAACAACTGGGAGTTTTGGAAGAGGTTGAAAGGGAGGTGCAGAAGTGCCTGGGGTTGGTGCGGTTAGAGCTACCGCTGAAAGGGGCTTGATTAATGAGGAAGCTTCCCGGAGGGGCCCTTGCTCAGGGTTCTGGCAGGGCCTTAAATGACCATTTCCCAAACTGGGTTCCCTGAGGTACCCTGTGGAAAAAAAGATTTGAGAGTCCAATGAGTTGCAGAAACACTGCGTCTCTATTCCCCCTACTCCCCTTAGAGCACCCCAGGGCTCAGACCAGGCCCGCAGTTAAAGGCCCCTGCTTCACTTAGCCTTTCCCAAACTGCTTTTGACCGTGAAGTGCCTTTTTGTTTTGCAGCTACAGAGGAAAATGTTGCAGAGCACATTTTGGAAATTACTGCTCTAAATGTTCTGTAAGGCACGCCCCTCCCCCCCAATACACGCAGTCTATGGGTGTTGTGGGGTGTGGGGTGTAGGTGTGGGGGTTTGGACCCTCTCAAGTGCTGTCTCTCATCCCGCTACGTGTGTGGGGATGGAGCAAATGAATTGAACCTTTTTTGAAGCTTGGGGTGGGGGGGGATGGTTTCTGACGCCCGGCCTGGGCAGGGGGGCCCTGGCCCCCAGCCCTTAGATGATGCACGTTGTCTGGCAGCCTGTGTCCATAGCATTCTTTAGTCCTTGACCAGGGAGCCTGAGCTCCGTCTTAATCTGGGGAGGTTGTGGGGGATCCTCTTTCCCATGCTTCCGTCTGGGCCCCTCCACCTCTGCACAACTCTCCAGGTGCTGAGACATAACAAACCAGCACAATAAACCTTTATTCTGGCCTGAGTCTTGCTGTTTTTCTGAGGGTGGGAATGAGTCTGATGGGAGATGGGGGGTGCATTTCCCCTGGACTGTTCTGTGGGGGTGAGGCAACTTCCTGGGGGAGACATATCAGCTAGGCCCTGGGGGCTGAATGATGTGAGAAAGAGGAAAGAAAGGGCGTCCCAGGGGTTTGGGGGTGATAACTCGTGCTCCCAAGGCTGAGCCGCAGCCCTGGACTTGTGGCCACACAGCCAGGTTCCATGTACGTCTCCGTGACTTGCTGTGACCACAGGGGAGCCACCCGCCTCTCTGTTTCCCTGAGGAGACAGGGAATGGAGGTGCTCCCAGCCGAGGCTTCAGTGTCCCATACCCCTGCAGAGTGGCTGCGGATGGGACGGGTCTCGGATGATGCCACCCTCACCGCACCCTTGCTGGCGCCTGGGGTTGGAAGCAGCCCTGGCCTTTGTCTCCTCACCACAAGGCTCCTCCTCGTGTTTGATGGCAAGTTCCTGTGGCCACTGCGCCCCCTCCGCCCTGGAGCTGCCAGCTGGAATCCAGATGTGGCTGGGCTAGGAGCACGTGCTGGATCCCCGGGGTGATGGGGGCAGGGAGGCCATCCCTCTGCTGCCCCTCTCCTCTACCAACCCCACATCCCCCCACATCTATCCGGAGGGGGCCTGGGTTTGGGTTTCATAACACACAATGGCCTCTGTCTTGCTCAGTGGGGAAGGGCCCTCCCTTTCTCAGCAGACCAGCTCCTGCCCAAGAACATGGGGAGAAGTGAATACAAATACTGAATACCCGGATGCTGTGTGGCTCTGACCAAGTCACTCAACCTCTCTGGGTGTGACAGTCTCCCTCCTTGTTCCTGAGCTCCTGTGGGGTCCTAGGCACTGGGATGTGGCTGGGAAATGCATTAAGCTTCCCCATGACAGGCAAAAAGCAGGTAAGAGAAGCAGACCGTTGGAGATCCCTGGGAGCAGACAGGGGTGAGTTTCCCAATCAACAGCTCCCTGGTCATTGGTTCCCCATTAATACTCAACTTGGCCTTCCAGAGGGCATGGAGTGTGGGCCTTAGCCTTAGCCTGTGTCCACTGGGACTGGTGTGTGGGGGGATTAAGGAGGTGGTCTGAGCCCCAGTGCAGGAGTCAACCGATGTCTTCCTCACCTCTGAGCTTTTACAGCTGCTATTCCCTCTGCCTATGACATCCTTCCACACCTTTCCTTGCCTTGCTAAAGCCCTCTCATCCTTTAGCTTCTGACATAGATGTCCCTCCCTCCTGGGAGCCTTCACTGACAGCCCCAACCCAGCCTCTTCCACAGTCCCCTGGCTTTGTGACAGTGATTCCTCACAATTAATGAGCATCTGTTATGTGCCAGGCACTGCTCTAAGCACTGGATATTATTAACTCATTGAAACTTGCAACGCTACGAGGTGGGTACTGTTATTAGTCCTATGTCTTAGAAGAGACAACTGAGGCCCAGAGAGGTGAAGTCAGTTGCCCAGGTCACACAGCCAGGATTCTGGCCCCTTAGTCTGATTCCAGAGGCTGATTTCTCCACTGGGCTCTATTGCTTTTTTGATGAATGAATGATTGAATAAATGAAAGAAGTCCTTGGGGGAGAGGACAGCAGGGCCCTATTCTTGCTTAGAGCCCCTTCAATCTTTCCCGCCATCTGCGATGGAGTTACCAGGAGGGGGGTCTTTTATGGGCACACATCTGGGTGGGCACCAGTGGGGAGTGAGCCACAGAGGGACACAGTGGTTCGGAGCTTGTGTGGCTGGGCTAGGGTTGGGGGGAGAGTGGGGCTTGGGGAAGGGGGTGGGGGTTCCACTGTTCCCAAGGATCCGGGAATCTGCGAGGGCCTGAACAGAGACCCCCACTGTCCCAGGGCTTGTGAAACCGCACAGGGGCCCTCAGCCCGGCATCTGTCCTGGTGCCCCAGGCCTGCTGTCACCCTAAAGGGAGAGGGAGAGAGAGCAAAACCAGCCTCAAAAGACATGAACCCCAGCTCAGTGTGGGAATGGGGGTGGGGGTGCTGAATAACCCCCTTCCCCATGCCCTGCCCTTCTCTGATCAGCACGACAGGCTGGACGTTTGCTGGCCAGGAGTCATGTCCAGGGCGAGAGCGGGAGTCATGAACTCACGTCTCCTGGGCCGCTCTGCCCTGGGCACATACATCATCTTTAACCCTCTGGGATGGTTTGGGCCTTGGGGTGAGACTGCCTGGGTCAATGTCAGCTCCACCATTTCCTGGCTGTGTGGCCTCGGGCAAGTCACCTCACCTCTCTGGGCCACCATTTCCATGTGTGTAAAGAGGGGATGATCCTACCCCACCTGGCAGGGGTTTCCACCTGCACAATGAGCTTTTAGAAATCCTGACTCAGGAACCCCTACCCAGACCAATTAAATCACAGTGTTCAAGGGTGTCACCACCAAGTGCAAAGCCCATGAGGAGAGGGGCCTATGTCACCAATGTCTCCCCAGCACTCGGCCCAGTGCCTGGCACAGGGTGGATGCTCCAGATGTGTGAGCACATGCCTGTGAGGCTGGAGGAAGGCACATGTGCCAGCACATACATAACCACATTTAACTCTCTCCACATTCTCCACAGGGAGATGAGCAAGATCATTACCTCCTTTTTACAGATGAGGAAACTGAGGCTCAGAGGGGGTGCAGTGATTTGCCTGGCAGAGCCAGGATTCAAACCCAGGTCTGTCTGGCTCCTCAGCCTGGGCTCTTCAGAGCTGAGCCTCCCGCCTTATTTTTGAACTTGTCTGTGGTCCCAAGGCCGAGTCTCTCTGTTGAGAGTGAGGTGGGGGCACGTGCATTTTGTGTCCACTGCGTTTCATCGTGGGTCCTGTTTCAACCTCACCTGGCCCCCTGGGATGTTGACAGCGACTGCAGGGCATTGTGGGTCTGGCCTGTTTTGGTTCTCATGCACAGAGGCTTGGAATCCTTGAGTCTGCCCTGGCTGGAATTCATTAAACCCCTGGGATCCAAGGTGGCCCAGAAGTAAGTTGCAGGGTCATAAACCCTTTGTTTTCCCATCACAACTATTTAATGAGCACCTACTATGTGCCAGGTATTGGAGACACACCATTAGCAAAACAGATCTGAGGCTATATTCTAGTGGAGGAGATGAAAATTCAACAAAGACTCATCCGGATACAACCACAATGATTAATAACATCAGATAAATGGACTCTTATGCATGTCTGGCCCTTTACTTTTTGTAGTTTTACTGTGGCATAATGGACACACAATAAATGCACATATTTAAAGTGTACAATTTGATAATTTTGACATATGTGTATACTCAAAAGCCATCATCACAATCAAGATAATGGATACATCATCACCTCTGAAACAGTCTTTGTACCGCTTGTAAACTCTTCTTACCTCCTCTCCACCCCCTGCCCCCAGTCCCGAGGCAACTGTTGGTCTGCCTTCTGTCATTGTGATTCATTTTTATTCTCTGGAATTTTATATCAATGGAACCATGCAGTGTGTACTCTTATTTTGGTCTGGCTTCTTTCACTCAGCATACATATTTTGAGATTTATTCATGCTATTGTGTGTATCAATATTTCACTCCTTTTTAATTGCTGTGTAGTATTCCCTTGTATGGATGTATTACAATTTGTTTATCCATTCACCTACTGATGGACATTTGGGTGGTTTCCAGTTTGGGGCTATTACAAATACATCTGCTGTGAACTACTGGTGTTATTTTATTTCTTCCTCACAACCTTCTTCATGAGATGGTCATTATTTCTCCCCATTTTACAGATGAGAAAAAGGGAGACCCAGAGAGGTCAAGTAACTTGTCTAAGGTCATACAGCCAGTAGTTAGAGCATACAAACTTCAACAGTGGGACTGATTGAGCTAAGTGACCTTAGGGGCCCTCTAAAGTTCAGAGGGTCCCAGAACCCCTGATTGAGACCAGCCCCTCATTTTATACGTGGACATGAGAGGACCAGACAGGAGCTGGGACCTGTCCAGAGCTGCTGAGAATCCGGGTCTCTGGTGGACAGTCTGGCGCTGTGTCTAGCTCAGCTCTGTTGCATCCTGGCTTTTCATCTAGTGTGGCGAAAGGATAAGGCTGTCCAGAGTGGGACAGAGATTTGCCTTTTTTTCAGGAGGTTTTCATTTCAGGATTCCTCCGGCTGCTCAGAAATAGCAGGAAGGATTTGGCACTGGCTCCAGGGCCTGGGAGGTTCCCCCGCAGCTGCTCCCCCTCCCCAGGCGGGTCCAGGGTTTATGGCAGCAGCTGCAAAGTATAAAATAACCCTGCTTGTAAATCCGCTCTTGCCAGGGTCTTGATGCCAGAGGCCTCTGCGATGCCCAGCAGGGCATCCCACCACCCACTGGGCCCCTGCAGGGAGGGACTCCTGGGGTTACCCTGGAAGCCTGCAGGGTCCAGGTCTTGGAGTGGCCACTTGGGGCCTCTCCCTTAGGGTTTGGAGAGCTGGACTCAGCTCGAGGGTCTGGAGGGGGAAAAGGAGAGACTGGGGTTGCAAAGGGGTCCATGACTAAGAACAGCAAGGGGAGGGGGAGGTAGTGGGACCCGGAAATAAGGAACCAGGAGACCCAATTAGGCCCCTCCTAGCTGTGTGACTTGGGGCAAGTCAGCGTACCTCTTTGAGCGCTGGGTTCCTCCCTTGTAAAGCTGGGACCACAGCCTTTTCCTTGTGCCCTTTCCCCCTCCCCCCAATACTAAGAGGTTAATAGATGTAAAAGCACTTTACAATGTGCAGGGCAGTGTGGCATGATGGTTAGGGGTGCAGGCTTCAGAGGGCCTGGGTTGGAATCCCAACTCTGCTGTTTCCCAGCTGTGTGACCTTGGGTAATTCACTTAGTCTCTCTGGGCCTCAGATTCCTCATCTGTGAAATGGGCATCATGGTGGTACCTACCTTGGAGGGTTGGTGGAAGCAGAATTCATTCACTTAAAGTGCTGAGGACAGCCACCCCACCCCACCCCCCCAGTTGCTCAATGAATGTGAGGTTCTGTTAGCTGGAAACTGTGAAGTGCTGTGTGCAGAGAAGCGTAAAGGAGGAAACCTCTGTCTCTAAATGTCTGGCTGCTCTGTGAGTTGCCTCTTCTCTCCAGGTCTAGGTTTAGAACTTCAGAATTATGAGATCAGTGATTCTTAGGTGCTTAAAATTTTAGAGTCTTAACATCTTGGGGGTAGAGGGCCCTAGAAGTGTGGGTGCGACCAGAGCAGTTCCAGCAGCGAGGGAAGTCCTGCGAACTTCAGGGAGGGGTAAAGGACGTGGTGAAAGAGGAAAGTCTCACACTACACTGTGGGTGTTGAAAAGCTCTCCCCGCCACCCCCTCATGCCCCTCGGATCGGCTTGGCTCCCAGTGGGGGCCAGGGGTCATGCTGCAGCTGTTCCCTGTCTCCCTCTGGGGTTTGGTGACCCCAGCCAGGGCTTAAACATTGTCTGGGGGAGCATGCTGGAGACATGGCTGGCGATATGCGTTGGGGAGCCCAGGGACTTGGGCCCAAGGGGGCAGGTGCTAGGGCTATTTCTGGGGTTGGGGGGCTGGAAAGGTGAGGGGGACCCAGTGTGATTAGTTGCCAAGGGACCTAGAATGTGTCTTCTCCTTTCTCTGTTGTGTTCCCATCTATAAAACAAACCAAATTCTCATCAGCACAGACACTGGCAGGAAACTCCTCCAGGCACAGTGGGGGAAGGACAGAAGGTGTCTGCATCACAAAAGTTGGGTTCAAATCTCAGAGCTTGAACTCCACCTCCAGGCTGCAGGACCTTGAGCAGCTTCTGCTTCCTCTCAGGAACCCTAGTGCTTCACCTGTGAAACCACAAATCCTGCCGTGTTGTAAGGCTCCTTGAGCACCTGACCTGGGGCCCAGACTGGAGAAGGAGCTCCATTTCTCTTGGCCCTTCTGATTGTCCTGTCGTTTCTACCATCAGGAAGCTCCAAAGAGGGTGCCGGAATCTGATCTCAGATTCTGTGATTTCTCCAAGCCCTGTGGGTCCAGCATAGTATGGAGCTGGGTACCCAATAGGTGCTCAATGAATGCTGGGTACCCAATAGGTGCTCAATGAATGCTGGGTACCCAATAGGTGCTCAATGAATGCTGAGCAGAGAGTGCTGAGCTCCCTTCAAGGAGCTCCTTGAATGAAGAGCAGAGGGGAAGGGTGACACTGGGACAGTTGGACATCTCCTCTGCCCCTGCCCTGGGAGAGGGTGTGATGTGAGGGGCTCCAGGAACCTCCTTTGGTCCCCAATTCTTGAATACCCACTGTGTAGCTGGCATAGCACTAAACACGTTCTATGCATTGGGTACTCACAAAGCTGAGGGAGGCATACGGAACCCGAGAGGTGAAGTGACTTGCCCAAGGTCACACAGCCAGAAAGTGCCTGAACTGGGCTTTGAACTTGCTGAGGCTGTTGGTCCCCACAGTCACGGCTCCACACTGCCTGCAAACCTATTCATGAATGTATGAATGAATGCAGGCTACTGGGTTGGAGGAAGGGGCCCAAGGCCAATGTGTCCAAACTTCCGCCTGGCTGCACAGCTCAGCTGGCTCAGGTGTCTTCACAGCTGCTGGGTGCTACGGGCCTCGCAATCTGCAAGGAGGAAAGGCCCGGAAGAGGGCTTGGACCACAATGGGCCGTGGAGTCAGGCCTTTCCTAATTCACAAACGGCGCATGCGCACGCCCCACCCCTGGCGGCAACTCGGGCTGCTCACCCAGCACAGCATCGTTGGCACCACGACCCAACAGGGGGCCTTTATCCCCATTTTACAGAGTGAGCTAAAGGGGCCAGCCGGAGGTCACATTGCTGGTAAATAAGCAAGCCAGTCTGTTGGACTCCAACGCCCTTCGCCCTGCCGGAGATGCTGCATGCAAGAGACGAGGAGTCCACAGGGTCTGGAGTCCAAGCCACAGCCCTGGGGCGTTATGGAGGCGTGAACTTGGAAGTGGGGGGCTCTGGGCAGGTACTGGGCAGGATCTGGAGCCCCAGGGTAGAGGTGGGGCTCTGCCCTTTCCTGGCTGTGCTGCCTGGGGCGAGTTCCTTGCCCTCTCTGGGCCTAAGGGTCCCATCTCTGACAAAAGAAAGGAGGAGGCTTGCTCTGATTTTCACCCAGCTGGTGGGCCTCAAACTCTGTGTTCCTGTGTGAGGCGTTATTATCAGCACCTGGGGGAAATAACTGCAGGATGCCACTTTTGCCTAAATAAAAAAAATCACTTGATTCTTGGATAAGAAGGCCTTGGGAGAAGCTGGCTTCTTTTCCCCCCTTTAATCCATCCCAGAGAGATCAAACGCTCCCCATGATAAGAGTCCCCTGGAAGAAATCTCTCAGCTCCTCTGGTCGTCTCTCCAGCATCTGAACATCCCCCCGTCACTATCCGAAGTCCTTTCTTCTAGCTAACCTAAGGGGGACAGGCTGGGCCCACAGGCCCATTTCCCCACAGCTTGGCCTGTAGCAGAGCTCTGGCTGGAAGGACTGGGCCAGCCATTGGAGAACCAGTTAGAACACTTCTGAATTTTTCTCATGACCTCTCATAAGATAAGAACATTTTGTCTTTGTCCAGATCTGATCTTCGCACTGTCTGGTTTTGAGCAGACTGGAGTGAGAGAGAAACAGCCTTTTTGGAGGGTCAGATGGCAGCATCTACCAGTGTTGTAAATGTCCTTGCCTTTTGCTCCAGAAATTCTTTTCTGGAACCTGGCTACAGCAATAGGTATGTGGACCCTGAGATGAATGTGCCAGGACATTCAGGCCAGCGTTGTTTCAAATAAGTGAAAAAGACGAAACCGCCTACGTGCCCATAAGTGCAGAAGAACTGAAACATTGGTCTTGTCAAGTGAGAGGATATTCAGAGAGAATTCGCTTTGGAACAAGGGTCTGGAACGTAGATATAAGTCAATAGTTTCCAATTCACTTTTTCACATAAATGATTTCATGTGAAAAATCGCTACAAAGACGGTTTGATCAGCTTCATTTAGCCAATGAGGAAACCAACCCAACTCGGTGAACTGCCGACGAATGAGGTACCACAGAAGTGAGTGACTTGTCCCAAGGTCACACAGCTGGTGAGTGGGGTAGAGGCCTCAGGTCTTATGTCTGGCTTGGGAGTTCAACCTCCTTATGGCTTGTGGTCTACCTATGGGCGGGGGAAAGAGCTCTGAGCTCCAGGGGGCAGCCCTGACTGTGACTGTCACACATGGAAGGCACCTGTTTGAGGGGTGAGCCCAGACTTCAGCTCACCTGGGCTTTGGGTGTCTCTGGAATGGAGCCAATTCAGGATTCTTCCTGATCAGGTGTAGGGGCCAGAACACGCCCTGGGAGAGCTCACAAAGGGAGGTCACAGATGGCAGAGCTGGACAGTCTTGCTGTCATCACACATTTCCAAAGATACTCTGCATATGTGCGTCTTGTAGACAGTGGCACGCTCCTGGATCCTGGTGGGATTGCTGGGTCCAAGGGGACATGTGTAATATTTTCAGAGATGCTGGCAAATGACTTTTCTAAAATGCATCATCCATTTCCATTCTCATGTTGGTCTAAGAGTATTCCCATTTCCCCATATCCTTGACAATACTGTTAGTTTTCAGTTTTTTTCCCAATTGGATAGGTGAGAAGTGGTATCCATTGCTATGGTTCTCTGATTACTGGTGAGATAGGCGCTTTGCCTTCTGGAGTTCCTCTCCTATGAATTGCCTGTTTCTATCCTTAGTCCCCTTTTGTGTTGCTTGTGTATCTGCTGATTTTCTACTTTTTGGGGGCCACAGAATCCTTTGTCCTAATAAATTCTTACTAGGAATGCTAACATAAGTTGAATGAACATCAAGCTGCATCCTGGAAGGGGGCATGGGATACCCAGAGGGCCCGTTTGCCTCCCTTTGCCCCCTGCAGGGGCCTGTAGAGCTCAGTGGAGCATACTTTGCCAACAGTTGGTATAGTCCTACCACAGAGCTACAAACGAGGAAACTGACACCCAAAGTCGCCCAGAAAGGTAATGGCAAAGGCAAATCTCCACTGCAGGTCATTTTGTCACTGCTCATTGAAGAAGGATCTCTAGGTAGATGTGATCAAAGCATCCATGGGTGACTGTTTCATAGCTTCCTGTCTATCCTCTTCTCTTTACTTTGTGTGTGTGTGTGTGTGTGTGTCTTATTGCAATGGCTGGAACTTCTAATTCAATATCATTGGTGGTTGTGGAAGTGGTGGTGGTAGAGATGGTCCATGATGGTGGAGGTGGTTGAGGTGGTGGTGATGGTGGAGTTGATGGGGGTAGTGGACACCCTTACCTTGTTCCTGATCTTAATGGGAATGCTTCCAAAGTTTTCCAGATGTTTGCTGTTGTTTTCTGGTAAATGTCCTTTTTCAAGTTAAGGAAATTACTTTCTATTCTTGGATTGCCGAGATTTTGTCGCAAATACCGTGTTTCCCCGAAAATAAGACTTAGCCAGACAATCAGCTCTAATGCGTCTTTTGGAGCAAACATTAATTATAAGACCCTATATTATATTATATTATATTATATTATATTATAGACCAGATCTTATATTATAGTAAAATAAGACCAGGTCTTATATTAATTTTTGCTCCAAAAGACGCATGAGAAGCTGATTGTCCAGCTAGGTCTTATTTTTGGGGAAACACGGTAGGTACTGACATTTATCAAATGATTTCCCATATCTACTAAGATGAGATAGTCCTTTTTATCTCACTTTAGGGAACTGGATGAAAGCTTCTCTACACAATCTGAACGAGCTGGTTTTGTCTCAAGCATGGAACTTCCCCCTCGCTCACTTCCCCTGTCTCTTCTTTCTCCCTAAAACACAGACACTTTTCAAGGCCTGAGGAGCTGGACACTGGAGGAGGGTGAGGCATCAGAATAGAAATGATCTCCTTGTGCTGGGTCAGCGCTTTCCACCGGCCTGACTTCTGCTGCTGCTTCCTGTACTAACCCGGGGGTGGGGGTGGTGAGAGCAGCTCCCCCCTCTTGTTCCAGACATAGCCTGAGACATTCTGAGGTTGCGTTAAAATGCCGGTGGCAGACAGGCAGGGGGGTATCTTGAAGCCTTGCATTCCTCTCCAGGATGCCGGCGGAGGTGGGGTGCGGGGAAGCTGGGCCAGTGGGTGGTGGGGGAGGAATTTTTCGTGGGGAGGGAGTTGGTTCGGGGTGTGGGGAGAAGGTCTGGTTGCTAGGCAGAATCGGCAGAGATGAATCATGTTCTGGCGTGAGCTGGTTATTGGCTAAAATGCGCAGTTGTCCAAGTTTGTGGAATATTTTTGTTTGAGCTGGAAGGGAATATGGATTCATTGGGTCCAATCCCTCATTTTGCAGATAAACTGAAAATACAGAAAGGGAGAAAGGTTTGCCTAGGGAGTGAGGATGGATCTCTTCCCTCATGGCTTTTTCCAGGCCCTCACTATAGGTGTGGGCTGGTGACCCAAAAAGCCTTCAGGAATGCTTCCTATATTGTATGCAGTGACTGTTCTAGGCATCAGAGATTTCATGGTGAATCCTCAGATGCACTCTCCCTGGGCAAGATAAATTCAGAGTGTTATGTGCTTCAAAGAAAACCAACAATGTGATGAGCCAGTGCGTAGTTATGGGTTTCTACTTAAGCCAGGCTGGACCAGGGGGTCTGTCTGGGGAGATGACATGTGAGGGAATACCTGAATGGAAAAGGCAGCCTTGGAAAGCTCTGGGAAGAGGGCTCCAAGTAGAGGGGCCAGCAAGTGCAAAGGCCCTGAGGTAGGAGTGAGCTTGGTGAGTTTGAGGGACAGCAGGGAATCCAGTGGCTGAGGGAAGTGAAAGGTGGGCAGAGCTTTGGAGGCCAGAGAGAAAGTCCATGGAAAGCTCTTGCTCTGCATATAGCAGAGGCATGATCTCCCTCTTGACTCCTCCTGTCCTGTGGCTGAACGAGCATTTAGTAAGCACCTATGGTGTGCCCAGCTGTCCTGTGCACCTGTCATCTCATCTCATTGTACAATAGCCCCTCTCCGGTTGTCCATCTGAGGAGGACAAATGAGAGAGGCCCACGCTTGTCCGGGACCACCCTGTGCAAGCATCCCTGATCTAGGCTCTCTCCCTGGAGGCCCTCAGCTCCGTGAGCTCGGCCAGAAAAGAATGCGCCTGCATGAGCAGATTGTCTTTTGGTTCAACTCTAGAGAAAAAAGAGTGGGAAAGGTCAAGAGAAGACTCGGATCCTGGCAGCCCCCCAAGAAGTCTTGCCAGGGAGCAGGGCCACGCTGTCCAGGGCCTTTGGGGTTGGAATGGATGAGCACCCCCTTGAAGGGAGATGGTCCTCAGGGGCCCTGCTGTTGTGGGAAAAACTGAATAAGATTCTGGGGCTGCACGGCAAATGGGACAGTGTGAGAAGCTCCCACAAAGCTCCTTTGCCCCAGTAGCCCGACAGATGCCTGGGATTCCACCATCAGTGATTTATTCACTGGTGATGAGCGTTGCTCTTGGCTCCTCTTTTTGTAAGATGCAAATCTCCTTTGGCAAAAAGAGTGAGAAGAGGAAGTCTCGAACCTAACATTTGATACATTTTAGAGATTGTCAATGATAGGGGCCCCAATGCTGGACAACTCTGAGGGGCCATCAGATTTAGAGCTCCCCATGGGATGGACAGCAACTTTTGTTGGTGAGGCGACACTGCTGCCCATCGCCTCCCTTTGCCTTATCCTGCTTTCTTTTCTTTTCTTGTTTTTTTGTTTGCTTTTTTGTTTTGTTTTATTTATTTATTTAATTTTTAAAAACATTTTAAAATTAGTTTTAGGTGCACAAAACATTGTAATAGGAAAAAAAACATTGTAATAGTTAGACGTTTATCATTTATATCCCTCACACAGTGACAACCCCCCTCCCCGCATCCACTACCCCGCTGACATCGCACGCAGCCATTACATTTCCACTGTCTCTATTCCTAATGCTGTACTCCACGTCTTGTTCAAATTTATATATACAAAATTGTAGTTGACATTCATTATTGTTCAGCTTCAGCTTCAGGTGTACAGTGCAGTGATCAGGCATCTACATCATCCCTGAGGTGGTCTCCCTAACGAGACAAGTGTCCATAGTTATCCTGCTTTCTTAACTGCCCCTCACACGTGTTGACCCCAGGAACCCTCTCGAATGAATACCCTGTGTGCTAATTTCCATCTGAGCGTTGGCTTCCTGAGGAATCTGCCCTGTCACGATGATGATGATGTTGATGGTAGTGATGGTGGTGGATGTATTATCAAGGGCTGCCATAACAAAATACCGCAGACAGTGTGGCTTAAACCATAGAAATTCCTTTTCTCACAGTTTTGGCGGCTGAAAGGCTAAGATCAAGGTTCTGATAGGGTTCAGTTTCTGGTGAGGGCTCTCTTCCTGGCTTGTAGATGTTTGCTTTGCCCTTACACGGCCGTTCCTCTGAGTGAGTGTGTGAGACCTCTCCTTAGAAGGTCTCACAATTATGACTTCCATCACCTCCTTAACTTTAATTCCCTCATAATCACCCTGTCTTCAAATACGATTACATTGAGGGGTGGGGCTTCAACATAGGGATTTTAGGGGGATACAATTTCGTCCGTAGCAGGGATGATGGTGACAACGATGATGGTGATGACCACGATGGCGGCAGTGATGGTGATGGTGATGGTGATAGTGTTGGCGGCAGTGATGGTGGTGATGGCGGCAGTGATGGTGGTGATGGCGGCAGTGATGCTGGTGACAATGATAAGCATGACCATATTGAGGATGATTATGGTGATGATGGTAATGATGATGGTGGGGAGAGTGGGGATGGGGATGGTGGTGATAGCTAACATTTATTGAGTACTTACCACATGCCTGGCACTGTCCTATTTTTTTTTTAACTTCACGTTTGATCGTCCATTTAATCCTCACAACAATTCTATGACTCAGGAGCTAGTACGCTGCCGATTTTTCAGAAAGGGAAATCGAGGCTCAGAGAAGTTAAGTATCTGCTTCAGGTCACATGCAGAGACCATGGCAGAGCTGGGGTCAGAGCCCAAGCCCCCATGTCCCCATCCAAGATTGTTCCCTAATGTCCTGAGGTCCTGCTCAAAAGGGGCCAGTGACACAGGGCTGTGTGTGATATTTGGGTGGAGTGGGGTCCAATGCAATCCTTTGACCCATTTCCTGAGGCCTCAGGGGCAGGAAGGGAGGCCCCGCGGACCTCTTTTGTACCAGCAGCACCAGGGCAGTAAGAGTTGTCCTCACCCCGGGTGCCTTTTGGAGTTATTCTGAGAGCTGGGCTTCTCTGAAGTGAAGCCAAGGGTGGGAGTATTTAACATGACATTTCCAAAGATAGCTGGGTGGGGATGGTACTGGTGGTATTTGAGGCTGGGCCTGGGGAATAGCTGTGCCCTGTGGTTGGCCACGCACTGTGGAGTGACTTTGCCTGTCAAGTTATGTGTGACAGAAGTTATGTCTGTGTGTCTCCTGCATGGGTGCAGTGAGACCACAGCTTTGTATGGTTTTGGAGGCCTTGCTGTGAGGACTGGTCCCATGGCAGACACCATAGGTTGGAAGCCCGGAGATTACAGTATTTAAAACATAGTAATAATAGTACTACTACTAGCGGTAGTAACAATAGTAATAATAGTAACAATCGGTACTGTAAGTAATAGTAATAATAATTATAATACCAATGCTAATAGTAATAATGATAACGGCAGTAATCATTATAGGGAGAAAAGAATAGTAGCCTTGGCCTAGAATCCTGCCTCCACCGTTTCCTGGCTGTGTGATCTTGGACACATTACTTTACCTTGTCATTTCTTCATCTGTAAAAAGGGATAATCATAGTATTTTCGGACTTCTGTGCAGAGTAAATGAGCTCATCTATACAACACCCAGCAACTATGCCTGGCAGAGTCAAGGCTGAAGTGTATACGTAATCATGACAACTGTCATAACAACAAATCCTTTTTATGCGCCACATGGTTTATGTGCATTATCTCATTTAATCTTCACATCAACCCTACCAGGTAGGCACTATTATTATTCCCATTTTGCAGATGAATAAACCGAGGTTTGGGGTGGTTAAAGGCTCTTGTTCAAGGTCACACAAAGTGACCAGAGTTTGAACCCACGCTGTCTGATTCCAGCTCTCCAAGCTCACTCTGCTCTGTCCTGACGCTGCTTCCCTGTGTGGGGACAGTTTTCTCTGGGGAGGTTGCTTTTTAAGGGGTTGGCTGTTGTCATCTTGGAGGGTCGAGAAAGCAAGCAGACAGGCCAGAAAGAGCCATTGATGAGTTAGGTGCTCCACATCCATCTTCTTGTTGGGGCTGGAGCTCATCTCTGGGGACCCCCTAACTCTATCAAGACTCAGTGGGACGTAGAAATCTTCTGTCCTGTCACAAGGATGGATACAGAGTCTGCACTATTGCCTCAAGTTCAAGGGGATTAAATCATAAAGAAGTGCTCCCTCATTTGCTTGGCTTTTTAAGAAGACTCCATGATAGAGACAGCTAGTTTTGACAGGACAATGCTTAATGTGAGGTTCTAAAACCATGCATTTGGGTATGGCCCCAAGTGGCCAAAATCCAGGAATCACGTCTAGGAAAGGTTAGAGACATGGTCAGAGCAGCTGTGATGTGGTGCTTTGAAGGGGGTGGGAGGTGGCCAGAGCATCTCAGCCAGAGCTT
Organism: Rhinolophus sinicus; assembly: GCF_036562045.2. Taxonomy (NCBI): domain Eukaryota; kingdom Metazoa; phylum Chordata; class Mammalia; order Chiroptera; family Rhinolophidae; genus Rhinolophus; species Rhinolophus sinicus. Next base: position 25,008,635 of record NC_133765.1, on the reverse strand, counting down.
ACCTACCACTTCTTAGTGGTGTCATCAGGGACAAGTAATTTCATCTCTCTATAACTCTATTTTGCATCCATCCATCCATCCATCCATCCATCCATCCATCTATCCATCTATCCACCTACCCACCCACCCACCCACCGATCTCTCTACCCACTTCCCATCTGTGTATATCCATCCATCCATAAACCCACCCATCTACTCACATATCAGTCCATCCACCTACCCACCCATCCATCCACTCACACACCCCTCCATCCATCCACCCTTCTATTCATTCACCCACCCATCCATTGACCCACCCAACCATCTATCTATCCCCTTACCCACAAATCCATCCATCCATCTAATAAGCATTCATGGAGCCCCTAGTAAGTCAAGAACTACACCAGGTGCTGGGTTCCACAATTATGATATTGCTGTGAAAACAACATACACAGTCATCAATAGAAGACTAAATTATAGACCATCACACATGGAATACTGTGTAGCTGTTAATAAGAAAGAGACAGGTCAATAGGAACTGATGTGGGGAAATATGTTCAAGAGGAAAATAAAAAGATGCAGAAGTCTGGGGAGTACGAGATCGGAGAATTCAGTTTGTGAACTTGCCACCATGTGCTACGTTGGCAGCACTGTGCTAACAGCTCGGTAAGGTTTCATAACCTTGGTATATCAGTGTCTCACAGCTGCGTTCGTGTTGACGTGTGGCGGGGTCTTGCTGAGAGGCGTTCATTATTGTCATGTGTTTTTGTGTGTCGTCGTGAGAATGTCTGAGCTTGAATTAGAGCAACGAACAAACATTAAACTTCATGTTAAACTTGGCAAGAGTGGAAGTAAAATCAGGGACATGTTAGTCCAAGTTTAGGGAGTTAATGTTATAAAGAAAACGGCAGTGTACAAGTGGATTAAACATTTTTCTGAGGGGAGAGAACGCGTCACTGATGAAGAGAGGTCAGGGTGGCCAGTAATGAGCAGAACTGATGAAAACATTGCAAAAATTCATAGAATTGTGCATCAAAATCGTAGGCTGTCTGTGAGAACCATAGCATACCAAGTAAACATCAATAGAGAAACAGTTAGGAAAACCTTAACTGAAAATCTTGGCATGAGAAAAGTGTGTGCAGAAATGGTCCCGAAGGAGCTCTTGCATCACGACAATGCACCAGCTCATATGGCACTGTCTGTGAGGGAGTTTTTAGCCAGTAAACAAATAACTGTATTGGAACACCCTCCCTACTCACCTGATCTGGCCCCCAGTGACTTCTTTCTTTACCTGAAGAGAAAGGAAATATTGAAAGGAGACATTTTGATGACATTCAGGACATCAAGGGTAATACAACAGCAGCTCCGATGGCCGTTCCGGAAAAAGAGTTCCAAAATTGCTTTGAAGGGCAGACTAGGCGCTGGCGTCAATGCATAGCTTCCCAAGGGGAGTACTTCGAAGGTGACCTTGGTGATATTCAGCAATGAGGTATGTAGCACTTTTTCTGGGATGAGTTCATGAACTTAATTGTCAGGCATGCTACCATTTGTAAAAAGGAAAAAGGACAGTCTATGTAAACATATGTATACTTGGATATGCCTAGAAAATCTCTGGAAGGACATGTAAGAAACAAGTATCAGAGATTGCCTGTGAGGAAGGAGACTGGGCAATGAGTAGGGGTGGCAAGGAAACTTATATATCACAGTGTTCCCTTTTAGGCTGTTTGAATTTTTTCTTAATAGTGTGTTACCTGTTTAAAATTGAAAAGAAATTATTTACATTAAAAAAAGAAGACTCAGTCTCTGGGTAATGACATACAAAGATAAGAAAACAGCATAGTACAATGCTGTCCATGATATGTATGTGATTAGGGAAGAACAGGGGACTGTGGAATTTGAGAGGGGTACCTGGTTTAGCTTGGAGGAATCAGGGAAGGCTTCCCGGAGGAAGTGATGCCTGCGAGGAGGCTCCCAGGCTGAGTGGAGGTTAAGGGAAGGTGCCTGGCGAGGGCATTCCTGGCAGGAGAAACAGCATGAGCAAAGGCCTGCAGTTAAGGTTCAGTGTGGCTGGAACAAAGCGACCGATGTGGTAGGTTTAGAACTTGTCGGAAGGGCAACGGCAAGTCATGGATGGGTTTTAAGAAGAGAAGGGACAGGGTAATACTTTGGTTTAGAACAATCCCTCTGGCAGCCACGTGGGAGCTGGATCCCAGCAGTGAGGCTGGAGGTGGGGAGACTGATGGGGGGGCCAGGAGAGAGATGATGGGGGCCTAGACTAAGGCAGACTGGGCGGGGGGAGGGGTGCAGAGAGGAAGGGATTCGAGAGCTCTGTGAAGATGGGGAATGACACCTTCTCACAAGACAGTGAGCATCCACTGAGATAATTTTAGCAAACTGCTTTGCAAAGCACTTCATGCTGGTTTCCACCGATGGGTGCACATTGGAAGCTCCCGGGGAGCTTTTCAAAACCACCAGTGCCCCGGCCCCACCCCTAGGGCATCGGATTTAATTGGACATCAGGATAAAATGGGGCTCCTTGATATGTCTGATGCACGGCCAGTGTGAGGACCGTGGTGCGTGGTGGTGAGCTGGCCAAATGAATGAATCAGGGCTCCTTCTGTGTTGGCTGCTATTTGTGCGAATGCTCAGCGCACAGATGAGCCTCTGATGTGAGGTTCGCATCCGTGGGATGTTCTGCCTGGAGGAAATGAGGTGGGAGAAGCCTGGGCCTCACGCAGCCCAAGTGAGCGGGCCTGAGAGTCAGTTGATCGCTTGAGCCACGTTCCTCATTTGAAAAAAAACCTCAGTGGGCTGTTACGAGAACTAACAGGATTACAGATGGAAGGGCCTGGCACAGGGCATGGCGCGTGATGGACAGCCGTAACTCGTGTGTCGAGATCGCCGTGGCAGGGTTTACTTGGTGATGCTGAGACCTCCTTGGAGACCCTATAAACCCTGGACTTGAGCTCATTGAAGGGTACACAATGCCCTCGTGTGGTTAAAACTAGACTTGTCTGGGAAAAGGCGTGTCTTTAAAGTAAAATTCAAAACAACAACAAAAAACCCAATTCATTTCTTTTAGCTGCACAACCACCTATTTTGGGGTTTGGGCTGTTCTGGTAATATTGCTCTGACTGTATATGAGAAGCTTCTGACGTGTAGCTAGAACTCAGCTTCAACTGTCAGAGGATGTTGACCAGGATAAAACCATCTCATTTTTTTAAAAAATCACAAAGAAGAGTGATGGGGAATTGCAGTGTTACCATAGATGATAAAGAAGGGAAAGAGACCAGCACATCCTAGAGGGACGATGAATTAGATAGAATGTGCCACCCGGGACAATTTGACATGGTTCCGTCCAGGGGCTCTAATTTGAGATGATAAAGGTCCTCTGGTTTCTAGGCTGCAGAGGGAATGGTCTTTGAAGTTCTATGCCCTTCCCCAGAACCCAGAGGATTTTTAAATACACACACACACACACACACACACACACACACACACACACATATATATAATTTTTTTTTTTTTTAACAAAGGAGGTATGGTTAAGAGGCAGCCAGCCTATGCCCAAACAAAACCACCATCAAAAAAGACAAACACGTCTTACTTCGGGAGAGTTCAAAGAGATCTGAAACGTAACTGTTATTTCAGTATTATGTTTTCACTAGGAACTTGGGCCTCCTTTGGTGGGATTTTAGCCGGTGCATGACTGTGGGTACCTCAGAAAGGTACACCCTGCCCTTTACCCTGGTGGGGAAGACGACACACGCACCTCGGAGCACACTGGGCAGTGAAGTCTGCCCACAGAGGGGACAGTGATTAGAAGGGCTGATATTCGTGTCTGTGCCAGGGATGGGTATTTCCAACATCAGTTCACCATGCACGGACAGCTCAGAATGAACTGTGTGAAGGTCACACCTGTGCATGATACAGAAGGGGCCCAAAGAAGTTTCTGCCCATGGCTTGGCTCATCCGCCACCACACAAGTTGGAATCACCTGCCCAGACCTGAAGCTGACCCCGGGGCCTAGAAATCTGTATTTTAAACTCATCCCCCAGGTGCTCTTTACCTATGGCCCACAGCTTTAGGGTATCGTCTAAGTCAGCACTTGTTAGGTTTTAGGATTTCACAGACCAGTGAAATTACAAACGAATTTTCGTTCTCATGAGGAGTTGTCCATCCGTTATTCTGCAAAGAGCAACGAAACATGATGGCCGTCAACTTTCACCTTAACTCATTTCACGAAACATGACATGCACTTGGCTTTGTGAAAATCTCCATAGTCTTTACTGCCCAGTTTGCTCAGAAAGGTGCATGTGTCATCCTGGTCCAGCAGGGGGGACACCAAAGGACCTTGGGCAGCACTTTGGGGTGAGTGAGGGATCCAAGAGACAAGGCTTAGCAGAGAAAAATGTTGTCTTGCGTTCTTTTATTTACTGTATATATGCAGGTGTGTTTTATATACAATGCTTGGTTCTAGCAAAGAATCTTACAAAGGCATTCTATTGGTAATCTTCCCCCAAACAGATTCAGGTAAAACAGACCTTTGTGCCCTTCACAGACGACCAAAGCTTGGGACTTCATTACTGATTTCAGTTTGAGGCCATACACACAATTCAGAATATACATAGCTGGGTTAAGGGGATAGAAGCGGGCTGAAAGAAACCACAGGATTCACAATGACACTGTGTATCTTGCTTGCATTAGGGCCACAGTGTGAACAGCAAACGTGAGAGTTGCATAGCTCTTTCACTGTAGTGTGAGGGGCTTCGGAAATCTACGGTGACTGCACGGCGGGTGGGCAAGCAGCCGATGTGCCCAGCTGGAAGCTTCGCCAAGGGCTCACTTCTCCGCCTCTCCTTTCTTAGGTTCTTGTTTCAGTTTGTAATCAGCCAGGGCAGCCTTGATCGCATCTTCAGCCAGCACTGGAAGGCAGGGGAGGAAAGACAGCCTAAGTTTCCAGACACAGAAGTAATCTTAGGAATGGAGTCTTTTAAGAGCTGAGGGCAGTGGTGCTGGGCCAGGCTTAACAGTCACCTAGCCAGGGTGCTGGGGTGAGCAGCAAGCCTGGACACCAGCCAGCCATTTCCTGAGCCAGATTCTTCCTGTGCTGGCTTTGGACACAGACTGGGGTTAAATACCTGGGACTCTACTTCTTTAGCCTCTTGGAATCTACTTTCTTTCCTGTAAAATTGGACAAGCATGCTTTTCTTGCTGGGATTGTATGAGGACTTACATAATGTGTCTGACACATAGTAGGGACACATTTGTTAACTCTCATCTGCTCACATGAAAGTCTGGAGTAAATGTATGAGATGTGATCAAACAATATGGTGGATATCTAAATAAAAAAACTTATTAAAGACACATTGCCATTAATCCCCCTCAAAATACACCCCCTCGCTTCGAACACACTTACCCCATCGTTCTTGCCACTTTCTGAAGCAGTTCTGGAAGTCCTCTTTCGTGAGTGTCTTTAGTTGTGCTATCGCGGCTGCCTCGATGTCCTGAATCTATTCAAAACATTTACCTTTCATGGTCATTTTGACTTTGGGGAAAAGCCAGAAGTTGCACGGTGCCAGATCCAGTGAATAAGGTGGATGAGGACACACTGTAATGTTTTTATTTGACAGAAATCGCTGAATACCAGAAGTGATGTGTAACACAGAGCATTGTCATGATGGATGATTTACGGCACACTTTAAAACACACCTTCTCTCAACTGTAGTTCACAGCCAACTGACTGCACCAAACAAGCTGAAGCTTGTCACCCACTGTCACTAAGGTTCGATGTGCCACTTCCCATACTGAAGATCCCTGCCTTTCTGCTGGATGGCACTCAGCAGCAGCACTCGCTGTATTTGTTGATCAGAATGGAAAGGCTCCATGTCACACACCACTTCTGGTACGGCAATTTCTGTCAAATAAAAACATTATAGTGTGTCCTGTCTACCTTAGTCACCGGGTTTGGCACCGTGTGACTTCTGGCTCATCCCCAAAGTCAAAATGACCATGAAAGGTAAATGTGTTGAATAGATTCAGGACATTGAGGCAGCCGCGATAGCACAACTAAAGACACTCACGAAAGAGGACTTCCAGAACTGCTTCAGAAAGTGGCAAGAACGATGGGATAAGTGTGTTCGAAGTGAGGGGGGTTAATGGCAATGTGCCTTTTACTGTAATAGTTTTTTAAACATAAACATTTACCATGTTGTCTGATCACACCTCATGGCGGATGTTGATTAAGCTGCTGACGTAACGTGGGCCATGTCATTTGTTGATGGGATGGTGTCTGCCACATCACCCTCTAAGAACCCAAAGTTTGAAAATTTACTTTGGAGTCGATATTAAAAGTGAGGCTACGGGGGGAAATAAAAATGGAGAGAGCTGGAATGACCGCAGAAAGCAAGCAAACAGCAGAGAGCCTCAGCTCAAGGTTTCAGCACCCAGAGGCCGAATGAAACAGCTGGCGTTTTTCTGAAGCTTTGTGCAAATGTTTACAAGCGATGGCCTTTATTCATGGGTACTTGAAATTCCAGTGCTAGTGCAAAGAACTCGGGTCTTAGCAGACTTCTTGAGGATTGCGTCAGTGCGTCCCTGTCCCAGCACGCCCTTCTCCTGTGAGTCTTACCTTGGCAAGAGACCTGGCTCTCAGCTGATTTTTAACTACTTTGGTCAGTAAATCTCCACCAATATGTTACGGCTGCTGTTTGTCATTCCCTCCTTTCCCAAGAAGGTTGAGAGAAGATGGAAATAGCTTTAGATTTAAGACAGACTGATCTGGAAAGCCAAGTATCAGTCTTAAGGCATCTGGGCTTTCTCCTCTGACAGTGCAGAGGGGAAGACTGCATAGCTGGGCTTAGTCATTCCACATACACAGATGCGACCCCAACAGCAACAGCATGTGGACAGGAAGTGATGAAATAACAGAAACACACCACGAATAAGGTTATGGTGAAATCTGAATTTTCTCCTCTGCTGCTCTTTAGTTTACTACCATGGGGTGGGAACAGCAGATTCTGGAATCAAAGATTGGGGCTTAGATCCTGGCTCTCCCACTTTGAAGCCATCTGACTGGGGTGCTTTAACACGAACCCCCGTTTCCCCATCTGTAAAGGAGAGGTAATTTACACCTTCTGTAGCCTGGAGGGCGTTTCTGAGGTTTGGAAACGATGCCAGGAAGTGCTCAGCACGACGCCTGGCACACTCCACCTCCTGTAGGGCTCGCCTGGAATTGGCTGCGAGACCACAGGGCTTGAGCCCTCTGACAGTTATAAGGCGGACTCCGTGACCACAAGGGACACATCATTACTCTGTCACAAATGCAAGCTGACGCCATTACAAACTTCTTCCCAACTGTCCAAGCTCACTGGCATTCTGGAGAGCAGAGTACTTACTGGAGCAGTGCAGTTTCACAGGAGGAAGGCAGAGTTCCTTGGCGATATCTGTGTTTTTGATTGTCAAGGCTTCCTCTACCTGAGAGGCACATGGGACAGAGAAGCAGTGTTAGTGGCGCTCTTTCTGGACGGACAGCAATACCAAGGGAAAATCAAAGAGGCTCTCAGGACAGGCTTTCTGTTACTAACCCCACACAAAGGACCGAGGACCTTCTGAGGAACCCCACTTGCATGTCAAGCCTGCAGCCTGGATTCTCAGGCACGAAGTATACACACCTGCATTGCTTGGCTGGGGTAAACAAGGCTGGTGAAGACACGTCTATAAGCTGGGAGAACCTGTGAGAAGTCTCTTAAGGGTCTGCTTTTATTTTTGTTGAAAGCAGTGATTTCCTATGCTGGTTTTATGACTATCAGCTTCTCCGATGTCCTTACAGCAAATGTTCAGAATAAGTCCCGTCAACTAGAAGTGCTGAATGGCACCAGGAGAGGTGTCAGACAGGCTGGTGGCACTCGGGCACTCTGGAAGTGGCACAGATAGGTCTTGGGATGAGAGCTCTCTTTAGGCTCAGCCTCTGCTGAAAGGAGACTCGTTCCTCCAGACTGAAAATGATGCTGGTCAAGAGCCCGAAGTCCTAACAGGAGGCAGGCAGTTCCTTGTCCACGTGGAACCGGGGCCCACTGCCTGAGGGGAAGCCAAATTTCCCCATCTGTCCCCCAATTTCCCAATTCCTCTAACTCCACTGAATTATGATTTAAGTTCTGTTCCTCGAAACTCAGATGGGAGGATCTCAAGGTCAAAGAAAAGACTTTCTTCCCCCATTTTCTGATCACAACCCATAGCCCCCTAAGTATTGAGACATGGGAGTACAGGTGCTTTGTCTCTTTACTTCCCCTTTCCCTGAGGCCAGTTCTTGACAAGTCTGTCAGAGGCATCTCCTGCCAGAACTGTGGTCAGGTCTATGCTTCCGTGGCCCGGAGAAGCTTGCCAACCAGAAGGCCCCAGGCCACAGGAAGCAGGTGGCATGTGGAGTACGGCTTTGCTGTATAGCTGTCCAGCTCCCCAAGCATGTATCTCCATGACTCTGCTCCCCTGGGGACACAAAGATGAGTACCGTGCAGTTTGGCTTTTCTAAGAGGTTTTAATGACGACTAGATTTTAGAAAGTCCAGCTCGTCACTGGGCTTGGGACCTTCTACTTCTGCAGCTGCTGGGAAAAAGCTTCGACAGGTAAAAAAGATGGAAAAGCTGTTTCACCCTATCTTATCACCACTCTCAGAGGGCCTGTGACCAGCCATCTGGATCATTGTTTTGATGTGTTTGTTCGCTTTTCCCCTACCATCACTGTGTTTTCAATTCTTCCATCTCTCTTTTTGCACAGGCCAGTTTGTTATTTCATGAATCCTTGTAAGCTACCTGCAATCCTTCCTGAAGCATGATGGAAATAAACAAGAAGAACCACCCTCAATGCCTCCTGACCTGACTGAGACTCCTAAGAAATTATAACAACGTGAGCAACCTTGGAGAAAACCAAGGATTTCTTTTCAGCTTTATAGTTTGTTAGATGGAGAGGTGAGGACCTTTTTTTCTTTTTAATTAAAAATAAAACCACCAAAACCCCTAAACAAATAAAAATGCTCAACAACAACATAAGCAAAACAAAACAAAACCCCCAAACTAAAAAACATTTAATAAAATTATCCACAATTCCCAAGGTGGAGAAAAATTTAATCAAGATCTGGGTAGGAGAAAGTTAAAAATTTTTAGAATATTTAGCAAAAAAATCATAGTTCCTTTCCCCCCCCCCACTCACTAGACACTTCCCTTAACTGAGCCAGGTTTGTGAAGAATGTTATTTAATTCTGTCAGATTTGCAAGCAAGCTTACCGTCTTCCCTTTCACCCATTCAGTGGCTAAGGAGCTGGAGGCAATTGCAGAACCACAACCAAATGTTTTAAACCTGGCATCCACGATCTTCCCCTTTTCATCCACTTGAATCTAGAAAAGAGACAGGTGTTAGGCCACCCTGTAGAACTCGGCACTCATGGAGGGTCACTGGGGCTGTCCCCAGGAGCTCTGGTCTTGCTTTCTACACTTAAGTTTTGGCATTAATTATTGAGTTTGCTTTGTTTCGAAGAATTCAGTGATGAAAAGTTAAACGTAGGAACAATTATACAGAATTATATAGGCCTAGCTGGTAATGATCAGCGGAAGAATAGGCCCTCTCACCCCGTTATTGTTTTTTGTTTTTTTTTTCCCAACCCTAGCCTGCTTTTTGGCTATGAAGTTCTACTGGTGGCTGCTGGGTCCATTTGCCTCTTAAAACACAGGGAGGATCTGCACTAAAGGTCTCTGGTTAATGCTTTTTTTCTTGAGAGCCCAGTTGCATTTAGTGGTTCCCTCCTGCCTGGTTTCTGTTTTCTACAACACGCATCAAGACTTTGGCAAACGGCTCACCCACCATGATGAAGCAGATTGTGGATATAGCTACCGTTTACCCAGAGTGCCAGTCAGGCCTTCCTGTTGTCTCCAAGTTGGGGGAGGTTGGATTTATTGCATTTCTTATCTCATTGGGGATTGCTAACTCAACTGTTGTGGTTTTCCTTTGGTCAGTAAAATTCACAAAACTTTTTACTTAGCTGAATTTGGAATTTAAGCTGATTCAGTGTGTAGAAAGGTGAGATTAGTTCACTATATCAGAAAGGGTCAGCATAGTACACTAACAGGAGAACTATGATTCGGGCTCCGGCTCTAATCATTTATAACACTGACTCATCCCATCTCACAGGAATCAAAACGCTGACCAGAGGAAATGGTATATGTGCAAATGCTTGCAAACTATGAAGCACTGTATAAACACTGGGATTACCAATTATTAACATTAAAAATGAAAACCAGCTCTACCTGCAATTTCATTACATCACCACACGCTGGAGCCCCCACTAATCCAGTTCCAACATTTTTAGATGTCTTGTCAAGAGACCCCACGTTTCTAGGATTTTCATAATGATCAACAACCTGAAATGAGAGGGTTAAGAGAAAACATGATCACTTTTCTGGCGCTGATTTGACTTGACGGGAAGCTCCGTGAAGTCAGGAACCTGAACTTGGCAGGTGATCACCAAGTACCAAATGTCACCTGGGTAGGAAGGCTTACACTCATGTCAGTGAGAACCATTTGTGATCCAGAGATTTGAGAAAAATCAGCCAAATCACGCCTTCGTTCCATAGGGTTTTTCACCACATATACTTAGTTGACCTTTACCCACCAAAGTCGCCAGATTTGGGCTCAAACATTTTTATTGTTTCCAAATAAAATCCATTCTTAGTGGACAATGATTACTATTAAAACAGTCTAAAAATACCTATGGTCCATAAATTGAAGGCTTTCCCAGGAGCCTCAAGAAGGCTGTTACAGGGGAACAATGCTATGGAACGTGTCCATTTCTGTATGACGATAAAAAATCAGTTCCATCACCGTTTCAGGGTCCTGAAATCGCCCCGGTGCGGCAGCGCACCCTGGTGGCTGGAAGGGCTGCCAGCCCGAATTGAGTCAGAATGTACCGTCAACAAGACACACCCCTGGGTGGGGGAGGAGCAAGGTCCTTGGCAATGGGCTGAAGCCAGGCAGAATCAAGATCTATTCAAACTGGCATACCTTAGTCTTTAATAACCTTGAGATTTGTTTACCAGTTAACCGTACGTATACCGATCTTCCAGTCCCCTCCCTCCACCAAGCCAACCGCAGATGTTGGCGCCAAGCTCAAGGACCTCCAAGATAATATCCCATCTGGACTTTTGCCTCGTGTTGATTTACTGCATTCTTTAGTTAGTCGTCTCGAGTGCGCGAGTCTCACGTCTAAAGGACTTTACGCCCCCGGAAGGCCAGGGCTGCAAAGTACGCACCTATCTCAACCCCTCCCCCAAAACAAAACGAAAATAAAAAACATGATTGTTGGTCACGTGTCTGACTCCACTTGGAGGCTACGAACTCCTGCAAGAATAACAACAGCGGCACCATAAATGGTCTCCGTGTGCCGGGCACCACGCAGACGACTCCCGAGCATTATTTCGTATAGGGGGATGCTAACATAGCTATTTTACAAATGGGGAAACAAGTTCAGCGGAGAGCAGTGACTTGCCCAAGGTCGCTTGGCCAGGGCGGTGGCCTGGCTGAAGCCAGAGCCCGCCGGTGTCGGGGAGAGGGTGTGGGTGTGCGTGCGTGTGTGTCAGGCTGGCAAGTCCTAACAGGACCCTCCTTCCTGGGCTGTCGGCATGTTTAAGGCTGGAATGACGGACATCGCAGCTAACGGCGCGGCCCTCGGGCACTTATTTGTTTACATGCGCAGTTAGTGTCACTGCTCGAGGGAAAGTTAGTTGAGGCAGACTCGTGCGAGGGGGCGGGTCCTCCATCCCCGGCCAGGCGCCGTCACTACCCCGGCCCATAATGGGGGCTCCCCGGGCAGCGCAGAATCCCACGGCCACTCCTCCCTAGGCTGGACCTCCGTCGGGCAACGGCACACTTGGGTTCTTTCTGTGGTCCTCGCACTCCCACCCCCAGATCGGTGCGGAGTCCGCGCAGCCCCTCGCCCGCTCCTACCTTCTTGTGATAGAGCCGGGCCGGAGCTGACAGCTCCCGGGTCGGCAGTCGGGGGCTCCGGAGCAACAGCGCTGACGCAGCCCGCCTCAGGCGGCCAGCTCCAGCCGCCGCCATCTTGCGGGTTTGCGCCTGCGCAGGCCAAACGCGAAACTAAGGGCAGAGGCGCTCCGGCGAGTCGGCTCCCCGCTAGGAGCGCGCGCGCCCTTACGTCACCGCAACTTCGCGCCTGCGCCCTCCCTCTCCGTGCACGTGTCAGCGCTTTGGCCCCGCCTTGACCACGCCCTTTGGGGCGGGCGGGGCTCGGAGCGGGAAGGTCTGAAGTCGTAGGAGGGATTGTTCTCCGTGCAGCGTTGGGATCCAAGAGAGCTTGGGCTGTAGTGCGGCGCCCAAGTTTGCGTTCATAAAGCCCGCTGCCGGAATGCGGCGCATAGGATCAGCCAGTCCACCTTTCTTAACCTTGATTTGCAGCTAAGGACGTTGAGGTTCAGAGTGGTTTAGCAACTTGTCCACGGTTGCTCAGAGAGATTCATTTGGGATTGGAATTCGGACAATGGCGAGTTAGAATCCCGGTACCGCTTCTTCCTGGTTGTGACCCTAGGCAAACGACATCAGCTCTTTTAGCCTGTATCTTCTCTTTTTACTACGTAATTCAAGGACAATTCTTTCATGAATAAATATGCGTTGAGTACCTACCATGTGTCAAGGCGCTATATAGTAGGCTTTGGGGATCCAACGGAAAGAAAAAGACATACTTCCTGCCTCATTAAGCTCGCTAATGAAGGAGAAAGACAATAAATAAACACGCCAGTACTTCCCTACCTCAAAAATGGGAATCTTAATTGAGAAAGAAACGAACACCATGTCCTGATTTTTAAAAAACGTATGTACCTATGTTTATGCCTGTATCTACTATATAAACAGTAAACTCCCAACTTATTTGACAATGCCTGGCAATTGAGAGTTTCTAATTAAATGCTTAGTAATGCAATTTATTAATATCGGTTTGCAGAATATGATCTTATAAAAAGAAAACGCAGACGTGTAGGTAACGCCCACTAGGCACCAGGCAGTAAGTAACATGATGGGGAGGAATTTCTTTGGGACATGGGTTTTTCTCAAGAATGGGGAAATCGATCCCCGAGGGCTTGGAGTTTTCTCTGCGTTTCAGTATCAATTGATGACAGACTTGAACCACGCTCCAGGTCAGAGAGTAGGCAGTAAGGAAAGCATTTATTCCCAGAATCATTTTTGACCTTCTCAAGATGGCGCCAAACCCTTCCCCACAGTCATCACGCTCACTCAATGACTTCCTCTAATGGCCTCCACTTCCTGCCCAAAGACCCAACTTCTGTCCGAAGTTGCGGCGGAACACATGCCGTGTTAGTGAGTTATTTTTTCTCATGAGAACTTTTGCTGGCATATAAAATAACATGAATTGAGTGTCTTTAGAGATTTCCCCACCACCCGAGGCTCACATTGTCCCTTTAGGTGGGACGAGAGCTAGGTTTTGATCAGGCGCGCGCCGCGGGCAGCTTCTACTCCAGCGGGTCTTCGGCGGCCGAGTGAAAACCCGGGAGTGACTGGAAGCGCAAGATGGCGACGGCTGCCGCAACATCGGCTACAGAACCGGAGACGGAGCCCCAGGCGGGGCCCAAGGCTGAGGGTGAGGAGGATGAGATTAAGGCGGCTAAGACGAGAAGGAAGGTGTTATCGCGGGCTGTGGCCGCTGCGACATACAAGACCATGGGGCCAGGCAGGGACCAGCAGGAGGAAGGCGTGAGTGAGAGCGATGGAGATGAGTACGCCATGGCTTCTTCAGCGGAGAGCTCCCCCGGCGAGTACGAGTGGGAGTACGACGAAGAGGAGGAGAAGAACCAGCTGGAGATCGAGAGGCTGGAGGAGCAGGTGCGCTCGGGGGTGGGCAGCGGGCTCCTTCCCTCAGGTTCCCGGGCGCCGGCCCGCCTCCCCGGCTCTGAGCGGTAAGAAAGCCGCTAGAGCCGCAGACCCGCTATTAGTCACCATGGCGACCGTCATTTGGGCGCTGACTGCTCGCCTGCTGCTTGGCACGCGTTAGCCCCCTGAACCCTCGCAACGACCCAGTGAGGACGCAGTGTAGTCCCCGTTTTACTGCAGAAAACGGGGGCTCCTCGTGGAGGGGAAATGCTCTTGCTCAAGATGAGACTTCCTGCCCGTGGCGAGTCAGGCTGTGAACTTTGAACCGACTCCGCAGCTCCCACTCCTAACCACTCTGTTCAACTATATCCGGCAGTAGGAATGAGATTCTATTTGTAGGAGTTATTTTCCTGTAGGAATGATGACGGTGACGAAGTACGGTGTGGCAGGAAATCTATTGACCTTGAGGATGATAATCGAGATGGAAAGGTTCGATTTCAGCACTGGGGGCTGAGGCCCCAGTGGTGATGTTCCCTGTCTGTGTGCGCTTGGTCGGATTTCTTAATTTCTGTGAGTCTCGGCTTCCCTATCTGTAAACTGGGAGCAACAATTCCTGCATCATATGATTGTCGTATCAGTAACCGTATACAGCCAGGTGCCTGGCTCCTTTTAGTAACATTATCTCTAATTTGTAACTCCTGTGTAATCCAGAGTCCCAGCAGGACATGGGACATTATCCGCCTTCCTATTAGGATAATTTGAGAAAAGGTTAATACAGAGGCTGTCGTGTTGATAAAAGATGTGGGCAGGGAAATCCGGAGTGAAGGTTTAGTACGCCAGGGCTCGGTGTGCCTTTTGGTAGAGGTGAGGGGAATGGCTGGTTTCCCGAATTACTGTGTGGAGAGGACACCTGAGAGGAGCTGAGGAGACCGTTGGTCAAGGAATGCAGCCCCAGTTTTCCTCAGGGATTGGGGGGCAGGAAGAACTACCCTGAGCTACCTGTCTTCCTGTCTCCAAACACCTGCTAGTGGCTTCTGCTGGGCAAACGCAGCTGGAAGGAAGAGAGCCAGCCACCCCATCTATGTGGTCCACACAGGGGGCACAGGACATGGAGGAGAGGGTGGCGTGGGTTTGGAGGGGCAAGCAGATCGAGCACATTTTCATGTTACAGGCGAGGAAACAGGCTCAGAACAGATGATGAGATGACTTGCTCAAAGTCACTCATAAAAGGGGGGTTTTGAACTTTTCAAGGTTGTGGACCAAATGCTACACTGGATACGAAATCGCTTAGTGATGTGAAGTGTTAACCTAGCTTCCTCAACCTTGCTGAGGGTGAGATTCCTTGTAATGTCCTCCCCAGCAGGAATAGTTTTGTTAAGTTGTGGAAGCGTAATTTCCCCCATTCGTATAGCGCACCCCACTCATCAGCACGTGCAAATGTCAAAGGAACCAGGTGGGATAGGCAGGTGGTTACCATGCTTTTTATAAATGAGTATGCCGAAGTTCATTCAGTCTTTTATTCATTCAGCACACGCAGTGTAATGTGGGGTGCCAGGCTGGGTCCCTGTCCTGATGGAAATGTCTCCTTCAGACTTCGGGCCTTGGGCCTTTCAGTGAACCATTAGCTCACTTGGATCTTACCATTCCATGAGGTAGGGGAAATGGGATTATCTGTTTTAGTGAAGGGAGGTTTGGAAGCAGAGAGATTAAGTCCCTGATGGAAGGTATCCAGTTTTCTAGAGAGGAGGGTGGCTCAGAGCAGAGGTCTCCTGGGTACAGTGCCCCCCCGCATCGGGCCACTGAGGTTGGGATGGAGCTCAGAAGGTAACCACACAGGATGGGATCTGGCCAGGGATGGTGAATTGAAGAGCCTCTGGCTTTATCCTTTGTCCTGGGGTCTGCAAATTGACCCAATTTTTCCAAACCTCTCCCAGCGCTTCCTAATCCCACAGCTTCTATTTCCTGCTGTAACTACTCTTACGGTGGAACATAATGATGAATGACTTCCAGATAGGCCTGTGAAAACCTCAGCTGCCATGTTTGCCAATTCCAGTTCTCATTCCTGAGTGTATTTTATGAAAGCTCACAAGTGAGTACCCGTGGTACCTGCCCTTGTAACAAAAGCCGAGAGTTCCCATTATTTGTGTTGGTGTTCTGAAACAGGTTATTTCAGCTCTCTGAGCCTCTGGTGTCCCAGTGGGCAAAACCATGTTGCAGTATTTCCTCCCTCACGTGTCTGTAAAGGGCAGCGTTTGACGCATGGTAGGTGCTGTGCCAAGGCCTGCTCCATTCTCCTCTCCTGTGGTTGCAGCAGTGCGTTCTTTCCCCAGGCCTCTGTTATGTCTCCACCCCCATTCCAGGGCCAGGGCGTGTGCTGTTGGGGAGTTAGGAAATCAGTTAGCCGTCACCTGTGCGCTGGCTCGGCTGCCTCTGTTTAAAGCATCCTCTGAGGTTAATGATCTGAGACCAGCGTGTGTACCCCTTTGTCAGCGCTGATTGAACTTTGTGGAAATGTCTCTTCTAAATGCATCTCATTATGCATTTAATAGACACACTTGCAGACCACCTCCCCAGATACAGAATCTGCATTATTTGCGCCTACAAGTCAGAAATTTAGACCAAAAGTCATCTTAGAGCCAGTTCGTCTACTTCAGTGACTTTTACACCTTTTTCTTCTGACCTACACGTGGTACTCATGTGGGGGGCACTTGCGTACACATTCTTCACACTAACTAGTAAGGACTCTCTCTCCCTCTTCATTCTCAGAAAATGCAGTCAGACCCAGGTGAATTACGAGTGGTGGGGTGACAGGGAGAACCTAGAATGTGCTTTATTGAGGAAAGTACTTCTTCCACAAACTTTCTAAACCATTGTTACTTGTGTGACACACTTGACAGTCCGTTTTGAAAGATCAGTGTGTTGTGACAACCAACTTGAGAGCCAAAGATTTACTCCAGTGCCTGCCTGGTACAAGGGCGGAAACCAAGAACCAGTGGAGGAGGTTAGAACACTTGTGTCTTGACTGAGTCCAGTCCTTTGTTAACCCATCACGTAATCATGGGATGGGTTCCGCTTGTCAGGTTTTATAAATCACGAGCAGGAGAACATTGCTGGAAGTTTTAAGATTTTTAAAAGAATTAATAGGGGTCATGCTCTTATCTGTTCCCGATTCTTCTTTATCTTTTTGTATGTGAATTGAGACATACAAACACTGTTCATATCTGTGAATTATAAAGTGTGGTAGTCAGAGGGATACCACTTACGCCACCACTTGTCTAAAGAGTTAGAACTTCCTCGGTGCCATTTCGTGCACCTGTGGGCTTGTTCCCTATGCCATTGTCCTGTCTGTGCCCTCCTCCCTTGTCCTTCCTAAAACCTAGGTAACTGCTTTCTTGAATTTCCTGTGCTTCCTTCTGTTTGAAAACATGTATAGTTTTATCACCAAAGTATGTATCCGTAAGCAGTGGATTGTCCACTTTTGTTTGTTTTTGAGCTTTTTAAACAGTGTATCAGGCTATACATAATCTTCTGGGACTGCTTTCCAACAGCAGTGGGTTTCTGAGATTCATCCGTGTTACTTGTGGCTGCAGTTCATTAATTTTGACTACTGTATATTTAGTGTATCGCTGTGTGAGCCATCCCACAGTTTATCAGTTCTTATGGCATTTGGATTGCTACCGTTTTTTGTTTTTTTTTCCCCCTATTACAAACAAAATACAGGTGCATTGTTACTGTTGAACTGTGCTACTATTGAACATACGGGGGTGCCAAAAAAATGTGTATAAGTGGACACTTTGGTCAGCGTTGTTCAAGCAGTAGTTCGCCGTCATCAGAAGTGTCTGGACGCTGATGGGGACCACTTTGAGCACCTCTTGTCATTGCAGAAGTCACACGTGACTTGTATTCATCTTTTGTTATTGGTATATATTGAGTATTACAATTTTAACAGTTTTCCTTTCTTAAAATGTGTATACAATTTTTTTGGCACCCTCTGTATAGAAGAGGGTCTCTAAGTCAGTGTTTTTCAGATAGGGGTCATGATCAGGGGTCATGAATTCATTTTAGTGGATACAACCAGTGCCACCTCTGTCATCTATTTTTTGTCGGCTTAGGTTTGTTTCTGAGTGCTTCAGTTGGTCAGTTTGTCTATTCTGTGTCAATTTCCTGGTCTAACTCTATTGCTGAGACTTGCTACCTGGTAAGACAAACCTTCCTTTGTGTATTTTAATGCAATAGCCACTGTCTAGATTATTAAGAGTACCTTGTTAGATGGCAGATGTTAATTGGGTGAAGTATAGGTAATCTGCTCTCTTTGGAGAGGGAAATATTTATTGCTGAAATGTTGTGGCAGATGGAAGAGTAGATACTAGTCTAGTCTCCACGTCGACTTACGGTAACCCCATACCCCAACTTGTGTGAAAGCTTTTTTAAGAAATTAAACTTTTCCTTTTGAGATAAGTGTACATTTCCCTGCAGTTCCTGTGTACCCTTTACTCAGTTTCCCCCAGTAATAATCTTTTGTAAAACGATAGTGTCTTGACCCAGAGTGACATGGATACGGTCATCACACAGATGGGTCCCCTCACAAGAATCCCCTCCCGTCGCCCTTTTATGGCTACAGTTCCTGACCTTGGGCAGCCAGTCGTCCGTTCTCCACTTCTGGGATTTTGTCATTTCCAGAATGTTGTCTACATGGATTCGTACAGTTTGTAACCTTTTGGGATTCGCTTTTTTCTCAGTATAATTTCTCTCATGATCCATCTGCATTGTGTGTGTATTAGTTGATCCCTTTTTAATGGCTGAGTAGTATTCCCTGGGGTGGGTGTGCCATGGTTCCTCATTCACCCATGAAGGACATCTGGTTGTTTCCAGTCCGGGCTGTTGGGAATAAGGCTGTTACGACATTCACCTGGGGTGTTTGTGTGAACAGAGGTTTTATTTCTCTGGGAAAATGCCCCAGGGTGCCCTTGTTGGGTGATATGGCAGTTGTATGTTGAATTTTTAAGAAATTGCCAAACCGTTTTCCAGAGTTGCTCTACCCATTTTGCATTCCCATCAATGTAGGCGTGAGCCAGTTTTGTTTTGTTTCTCCAGCATTTAGTATTGTCACTATTTTTTATGTTAGCCATTCGATTAGGTGTATAACGATACCCCATTCTGGTTTTAATTTGTATTTCCCTGATAGCTAATGATGTTGAACACCATTCATATAGACCTGTCAGCCATCTGTGTGTTCTCTTTGGATATATATGTTGGTTCATGTCTTCTGCCCATTTTCTAATTGGATTCTTTGTTTTTTACTGTTGAATTGGGGTTATAACTTTTAGATATTAGTCCTTTGTCAGATACATGGTTTGTAAATATTTTTTTCCAGTCAGTACCTTGTCTTTGCATCCTCTAAATAATTTTACAGAGAAAAACGTTTTAATTTTGATAAGGTCCTAATTTGCTGAGAGTTTTTATAGTGAATGGTTGTTGGATTTTGTCAAATGCGTTTTCTCTGTCAATGGATGTCATGATTTTTGTTTTTTAGCCTGTTGATATAGTGGATTACAGTGATTGATTTTCAAAGATTTCACCAGCTTTGCATACCTGGAACAAATCCCACTTAGTCATGGTATATAATTCTTTTTATGCAGTGAATTTAGTTTCTTAAGTTTTCCTCTCCACACTGTGCTACCTGTATCCCACTTATTTTGATTTGCTGTATTTTCATTTTCTTTCAGTTCTATGTATTACAAAATTTTCTTTGAGACTTCCTCTTTGATCCATAGATTATTGAGAAGTGTATTGTTTAATTTCCAAGTGTTTAGAGATTTTCCTCCTGTTACTGATTTCTGCATTGATCCTATTGTGATCAGAAGATGTACTCTGTATGATTTCATTTCTTTTAAATTTGTTGAGGTTTGTTTTATGGTCCAGGATATGGTCTCAGTGAATGTTCTGTGGGCACGTGAAGGGGAAAAAAGTGTACTCTGTTATTACTGAGTAGAATATTCTATGTATGTCGATTAGAATATATTGGTTGGTGGTGGTGTTGAGTTCTGTATCTTTGCTGGTTATCGATCTGGTAGTTCTTTTAGTTGCTGAAATGGGGGATGTTGAAGTCCCCAGTATAATTGTAGATGTGTGTGTTTCTTGTTTTAGTTCTATCAGTTTTTGCTTCATCTATTTTGAGGCTCTGTTGTTTGGTGCATACACATTTAGCATTGTTTGGTGTTTCTAGTGGGTTGATTCTTTTATCATTACGTGATGTCCCTTTTTATCTGACAGTTTTCTTTGCTCTTTATGTGTTATTAATGTAACCATTTTTGCTGCTTTTTGATTGTTTGCATAGTCTGTCTTTTCCCATCCTTTTACTTTCAACCTACCTACATCCTTGAATATGAAGTGAGTTTTATGTAATCAGCATGTAGTTGGGTTGTATTTTTACCCTCTCTGCATTCTCTTCCTATTAATTAGCAAGTATATTTGGACCATATACATTTAATGTAATTATTGATACGTTAGGTCTAAAGCCTGACATTTTATTTTATTTTCTTCTTTTCATATTTTGTTCTGTTTCTGTTGTCTTGGCTGCCTATGGGTTACTTCAACATTTTTTAGGATTCCATTTTGGTTTATTTATAGTGATTTTTAGTGTATTGCTTTGTATAGTTCCTTAATGGTTGCTTGTATTTCAGTATATTTGACTTACGTGGTATTTGTGTTTTACCACTGAGTGAGGTGTGAAAATCTCCCTTCCATTTACGCCCCTTTGCCAATCCTATTTTAAATATCATTGTTTTGGGTATCGGCTAGTCATGAAATTTTTGTTTCAGTTATCACATACAATTTAGAAAACTCATAAGGAGAATTTACCCACTTTTCTGCTCTTTTTGTTGTTCTTTCTTCCTGATGCGCCAAGATTTATCACTTCCTTTCTGTTTGAAGAACTTCCTTGAGCTATTCTTGGAGAAGAGTAAGTCTGCCAGTAAGAAATTCTTTTAGCTTTCTTTTGTCTCAGATGTATGATAGCTTTTCAAGCAATTATTTTACTATTGTAACTTTCAGTTTGAAAAGTTTCAAGTATAAAAATAAATCTTTATGTACTGATCACTCAGCTTCAACAGACACCAATCTGTTGTCATTCTTGTTTCTGCCAACATGGGTCACCCCTCCTCCCCGTCCCCCCTTCCTTTTTGTTTGGTGAAAGAAAAGAGCTATTACCTGTGTACCTGGCGTGCGCTAAAGCACGTTACTAAATTGTCTTTAAAATCCTCACAAGCGTCTTCCCTATTTTATAGATGAAATGAAGGCTTAGAAAAGTTAATAACTTGCCTGAGGTCAAACTTTGTGTTTATTTGTTTCATTAGAATGTTTCCTGTATTTTAAAGAGAATCCAAGTATGTTCTGACAGGAATTGTAAGAGATTTGAGGGAGCTTTATGACTCTTATAAAAAGCTTCTTTTGGGGGCGGCCGGTTAGCTCAGTTGGTTAGAGCGCGGTGCTCTTAACAACCAGCTCGCTGGTTTGATCCCCACATGGGCCACTGTGAGCTGCGCCCTCCACAACTAGATTGAAAGAATTACTTGACTTGGAGCTGACGGGTCCTGGAAAAACACTTAACTAAATAAAAGTTTAAAAGAAAAAAGGGAAAGAAAAAGCTGCTTTCATTGATTTCCCCCCCCCCCCCTTTTCCAGAGGGTAAATGTTGCCTTTCTGTTTCAGAGGCTCTCCCAGATAGCACGTTTCTTTTGTTTGTGGCAGACATGTGCGTTGTCACCAGTGGTGAGAAAAACTAAGTCATTTTGATGGTGGCATTTTAATTTTCAACTTCTGTGCCCTTTCCTTTTAGCTGTCCATCAATGTCTACGACTACAACTGCCACGTGGACCTCATCCGGCTGCTCCGGCTGGAAGGGGAGCTTACCAAAGTGAGGATGGCCCGCCAGAAGATGAGTGAGATCTTCCCCTTGACCGAAGGTAGGTAACCCTTCACCAGCCACACTGCTTTTACAAACCCAGAATTTGCAAAACATAAAATGCCCAACAGGTGGAGGATATTATGATCTTTGTGATTGGATCTTATTTAGAAGTATAAACCTTCGATGTGCTCCGTGCAGGTGTTAAGAATTGCGTTTCTGTGAACTGTGCCAGCTTGTGTAAGATGGATGAAACATTTGCGTGCTGAGGACGTGCAGGAAGATTCCTGCTTTCTGCCCGCCCTGTGGTGAGGGAGGTGCTAACGCAGGAGGTGTTGTCTTGCAGAGCTCTGGCTGGAGTGGCTACATGATGAGATCACCATGGCCCTGGACGGTCTGGACAGAGAGCACGTGTACGACCTCTTTGAGAAAGCCGTGAAGGATTACATTTGTAAGTTCCCCGGGGGCCTTTTCCAGTGTGTCTGGCTGTGTCATGTATGTAGCCTCAGTCTCTGCTGTCGCGGATCGTATTGTGAGATGCTGCTGCCCAGAAAAGAGAGCATTAGTCTAGTAATCGGAGAGCTGTGAGTTCAGTTATTATCATCGTCTGTGGTTTTTTCATTGAGGATATTTGGTTTTAAAATACAGGCATACCTCGTGGTAGTGTGCTTTGCTTTATGGCGCTTCACAGATCATTGCATTTTTTTAAAAAAACAAATTGGAGATTTGTCGAGCAAGTCTATGGGCGCCATTTTTCCAACAGTCTCAGGTGATTTTTTTAGCAGTACAGTATTTTTTAATTAAGGTATGTACATTGTTTTCGTAGGCATAATGCTGTTGCATACTTTATAGACTATATAGTGCAAACATAACGTATATGCACTGGGAAACCGGAACATTTGTGTCACTTGTTTTATTGCAATATTCGCTCTGTGGCGGTGGTCTGGAAGCAAACCTGAAGTATCTCCAAGTTGCGCCTGTATACATAGGAGAAATATTTGTAGTAAGTGAACGAATACACTCATAGGAAGAACTTACGTGGTATTTCCACATGATTGAAGATCACCTTTTACACATTGCAGGGCTTTTTAAAAGTTTTGGACAGAATGGGTTCTTTTTTTTTTAACCTTAAAAAACCCTTTATTTTGAAATAATTATAAATTTACAGGAAATTGCACACATAGCACAGAGAAGTCCTGTGTGCTCACTTCATCCAGTTTCTCCCAATATCTTGTAGCTAGAGTACAAAATCAAAGCCAGGAAATTAACCCTGGTATAATGTGTGTGTGTAGTTCTGGGAAGTTTTACACTGTATAGATTCGGGTAGCCACCCCGTCATTGAGGTACAGAACCGTCCGTCACCCCAGAGGTCTCTCCCTGGTCTGCTGGTGCGGACGTTTTACCTGTGCAAGTGACATGTAGATGCCCAACTTTCCTTGAAGTGCCTTTACCCTACCCTGTGGATTGTGTAATTCTCTAAATAATTTCTCTACATACATTGGACACCACATCAGGAAACGCTATGGACAAATTGTTTTTAAAAAGCCTTAAAAAAAAAAATCCCCCCTTTTACATCCAACTTCCTTCTTCCCTGACTTTCCTCACTCAACACTGTGGGCATTTTCCCCCTTACGAGAAGCATCGGTACGTAGATGATAGACCGCTCCGAGGGAGGGAATTGTTCATGTACCTTTACCAGCCAAGAATTGATCAAGTGTTCAGTTTTCATAATTTGAATAATGAAAATACTAGGTGTTTTGTGAATATAGTTATAGCGAATGTGTTTTTAAAAGCTCTCCTTGGGCCTCTGCTGCCCGCGTGGCCTCTTAGAGTCTGACAGAATTCCAAATGCATGCTATTCCCATGTTTTCTGCTGATCCTGTTCCTCCTTTATTCACGTCTCAGGGTCATCATTAGCAGCAGCAGTTCTCGTTCTCTAAGGATCTCTTGTCCCTCCCCAGGCTGTCGTGGTTTCCAGTCCTTTATGGTTGTGCAGGAGGCCTAGGCCTCTCTGCTGTCACGTGGTGCTGCTGTCAGTATGCCCTCCCTCCCCACCAGCGACGTCAGGGCTGCTGGGGGTCAGGAAGCCAGATAACCACGCTTCATAGGTTATGTCTCATAAGGAGTTTTGAATGGGAGCCCACGGGGTCCTCGTGTTATTTTCAGGAGCTTTAGTGTGTGGAAACGTCACTGGTTTTGAATGTTCAAAAGCCACGTTTCCCTGCTTCTTAGTTTTGAACTATGTTTTTGTGCATTTGAAGATACCAGGTGTAGCCCTCCATCATTCCTCAGCATGGACTCAGTGCTGACGTCAGGCTGTGCAGGAGGTGGTCATGGCGCCTCTAACAGGATATGGCTACACTCCTCTGGCTCTTCAGAGATTGTGAAAATCAGGCTCCTCGGTCTTTGGAGGAACCTCGTGCAGAGGCTTTGTGCCTGTTTTGGAACCTGGGATCTAGTGACACATCCTTTTGTTTGCCTGTCATAGTCATAGTGGCCTCTGCACCCTTAGGTTTTCTAAGGTAAAACACTACTCAGAATATTTGCCTGTCTCTAGATGATTTAAATGTTGGGAGAAGCCACGATCTAATATATTGAAAATGACCCCTCTTAGAGGAGCAGCGGTGTCATAGCCCATCTGAAAACTTGACTTACGTTCACTAAGGGCTTCAGCTCCAAGAGCTAGCTTATTTGCATTTTTATTTTGCAGCCCATCTAGCAGCTTTATATTGGTGAGTGAAAACAGAGTGGCTTTGTCTAAGTTCTTGAAATAAACCTACTTCAATGATAAAGCAAGCGTCAGGAAAACAAAGTAACTCTCAAATGGACTTCTTTATCTTTTTAGTATTTTTATTTGACAAGGTTAGTGTATAGGCCTCTGAAATAATTGTCAGGTCTTTGAAAAATATAGACAAAATGTGCACAGTAAGAATTGGTGCATGCATGAAGAATTTAATTCCTTAGTCTGGTCTTAAAGCTGTGGGAGTGAGTATATAAAACGTTTAAAAAGCAGTGAAAGAAATAAGGCAAGCAGATCCTTTTTTGTCATTTAAACATCATTAAAAATAGACATTTAAAATATAGATTTGTAGTAACAGGATTGGTACTGTAATTTTTTTCTTTCACTTTGACCAGAAGGCTTAAAAATGAATCAAGATTCAAAAGTTGGAAAATTGGAGGCTTTGAAATCTTTGTGAAGATTGACTCAGATTTGTAACTATTTTCATTGAAATCTATTACTGGATTCCTTCAGTTTTAATAAATAAACTTTATAATCATGTTTGTACATATTACTACCTGGAATACACTATTTTTGCAGTAAAATCTCAACAGTTGTACCCAGTAGGAACGTTGTTTAGCTATCCTTCCGTTTCAGGCTGTGGTATTGGCGTAGGTAAATTGGGACGCTTGTTAATGGTGCTCTGGTCCTTTTTGCATGAATGAGTACTTTTTTGGTGGGCACGTTTCTTTTGTTATGCGTCAGTTTTGATATTTGGGTGTTTTATATCCCAAACTAACAGAACACTTCTCATTTTCAGGTCCAAACATTTGGCTGGAGTACGGCCAGTACTCAGTCGGCGGGATCGGTCAGAAAGGTGGCCTTGAGA
The DNA here is from genome assembly GCF_036562045.2 of Rhinolophus sinicus. Lineage (NCBI taxonomy): Eukaryota > Metazoa > Chordata > Mammalia > Chiroptera > Rhinolophidae > Rhinolophus > Rhinolophus sinicus. The sequence continues at coordinate 24,983,258 of NC_133765.1, read as the reverse complement.
AAGTCCGCTCTGTGTTTGAAAGGGCTCTCTCGTCCGTCGGTTTACACATGACCAAAGGCCTGGCCATCTGGGAGGCTTATCGGGAGTTTGAAAGTGCGATTGTGGAAGCCGCCCGGGTGAGTGACCCTGTCTCGTGACCAGTGCTTCCCTTGGAATAGTCGGGGCTGTCCTTGTCCGTGTTCCTTGAGGGACATAGTTAACAGAATGGTCTTCACCCATTCCTTAGCGTGTGGCCAGTAAAGTAAGTGAAGTTAATAGTCTTCGTGGAGTAGCTAGAATGATGTCTTTGACTATAAAGCAGATGACCCTACAATTTGTTCCTTATGGTGAAAAATACTGTTTTAGTTACTGGTTCCAGGATAATATATAAGCGTAACCCTGTCACCTCCCACCCCCAAATCGTGTCTAGTAGTAACTGCGAGAGATTTGTCCCCAAAATAATTGCATTATTTACACTGCAGTGTATGGAATTTTATAGTCTCCTTTGTGTCACTTCTCCACTGTGTGTGCACACAAAGGTATTATTGGTACATACGAAGCCCTCTACTAGTTACGTTATTGTTATTAAAGTGGCCTCGGTTGAAAGTCGGCTGTCGTGCCTCCAGTGTGCCCTAAGGCATCAGGGCTGACTCCGCTGGCTGACGTTTGTGGCTCCCTCTTGGAGCAGACGTAGCCTGCATGGCCTCTGTCCCACACTCCCCGCAATATTGTACTTTTTGGCCACTGTACTTTTAAGTCATGATGTTCCTTCAACTGGGAGTCAGTTTCCTTCTCTCACTACCTCTGGAGAGCCTGCAGACACACCCCAAATACCAGCTGCCCCAGGAATCTTTCCTGATTTCCTCCCTTCGTAACAATAAAACTCGGCTCTGAAAAGCAGCCTAAAGCAAGCCACACTTTGATACTCTGCTTTGATGACACTTAGCTTCTGCCTCATTATAATGCTTTCCATACGTTTCTTATATTCCTTCTTTTTTTCTCCGATTCATCATCGGTAGCAAAGATAACATTTATTTTTGTACCTCTTGAAGCATTTGCCACAATGTATAAGAAATCATAAACATTTTTTTAGTTTGGACTAAACATTTTTTAGTTTGGACTAAAAATGTGTTGAAATAATTTTTGAAGTAGGAAGAACCAAAGTTTGTCATTTACTACGAATTTGCTTCTTTAGCCCATAGCTGGCTTCCTTTCCCCTTTTGACCGGGACCAAACCTTTGATTCACAGCTGGAGAAAGTGCACAGTCTCTTCCGGCGGCAGCTGGCGATCCCACTCTATGGTAAGAGAAACACACATCAACAGCCAGCCTTTCGTGGTTTTTAAAACGCTTTGGGGTATGTCGTGTAATTAGGCCTTTCCCAGCATCCCGTGAGGCAGGTGGAGCCGGCATTCTTATTCTCGCTGCACAGTGGCAGTGTGATGTGGCCCTGGGTAGAAATGTGTCTTGAATTGTTAATACTCTGGTGGGTTATGAGGGTCACGCAGTACTGGAAGCCAGACTTCCTGACTCTTAGTTTCCTATATTACAACATTGTCGGAGAGGCAGAGATAGGGTCTCTGAAAGGAATTGGGAAATCGACCCTCCCCCGCCCCGTATTTTTTGGGAAAACTATATTGAATCAGAGTTCTATTCTGAGCATTTTCTCTTCAGGGGTAACCTCTTCCGTGACAGGGTGGGGATTTTACGTGGGTCTGTATCATTCTCTGGGGTGGAGGGGTGATTTGGTTCAGAAGCATTGTCGATGAGAAGTATTCATATTTGAATTTCTTGGGGGTTTGGTAAGGAGTCTCCTTTTGGGGTGAATATATTTTGGCAGGCCCAGCCTTTGCGCTTCTGGAGCTTGTACGTGAGCAGTGCTGAGAGGGTTTTCCCCAGCCTCGCAAGAGTTTGGCATCTTGTTCCCTGGGCACGATTAGTTTTTCCTTGATCCCAGGCTTACTTCTCTTTTTCATGGTTTATTTGGATTTGATTTAACAAACTATAAAGTGGCACTCCAGTCAAATTCTTGGGTGACATGCAGAAAAGGCTAGAACGGAACTGGCTTGTAGATTTCATCTCCAATACCAGCATGAGGCAGCGTGGCACAGTGAACTTGAGCTAGACTACCTGGGTTCAAAAACCTCGCGCTACCGTTCACTGGAGACAGTTGATATAACTCTTTGCTTGTGCTTCCCCAACGGCAAAATGGGGATCACAGTAGAACCCGCCTCATGGAGTTGTGAGAATCAAATGTGTTGATAGTTGTGAAGTGGTAGAACCTAAGAAGCACTAAGTGAGTTGTGAAAGCACTGCAATTAGTTTCATTAACTCTGATTAATTAATTAATTGGCAGGGCTGCCTGGGAGAGTACTTTGAGATAGAGGCTAAGGTCAAGTCTGAGCTTCAGCGGAAGAGCTCAGGATTCCATCAGTGAGAGTTACTATGGCCACAGATGTGGGAGGGGTTAGTGGCACCTGGGTCCACGGTTTAATCTATGTCTGGATTGGTAAAAACCCAATGGCAAGACCCACGGGGCTGAATCCATCTTTCAATAGAAATGGAGGCAACATTTGCAGAGTATGAAGAATGGTCGGAAGACCCGATACCAGAGTCGGTCATTCAGAACTATAACAAAGCACTACAGCAGTTGGAGAAATACAAACCCTATGAAGATGCACTGGTAAGTGTTGGCTTCTTTTACAGTAAACTTCTCTGCAAACTTGTCCCGAATCGATAGTTGCAAGTAAAACAATAGCTTTAAAACTTGTTTTATTGTGAAATATATAGAGTGTATAAATGTGTACCTACACTTTACGTACTAATGATACAGTGAACATCCATGTACCCACCACCCAGGTTAAGAAATAGAGCAGTGCCAGTACCTTAGACGTCTTCTATGTGCCCCTCTCCGATTGCCTCCTCTTCCCTCTCCCGAGAGGTAATCACTTTCCTGACTTTTGTGATAATCATTCCCTTGCTTTTCCTTGTAGTTTCACAACCTGTGAATGTATCCTTAATTAATATATTGTTTAATTTTGCTTGGTTTTGAACTTGGAATCAAGCTGTAATTTTCTTTCATTCAACATGTTTTGGGGTTTTACTTGTACCGATAAGTATACAGTTATAGTCCATTTGTTTTGCTATAAAGTTGTCTGTGTATAAACAATTTATCCAAGTTCTTCAATAGTTGGGTTGTTTCCAGGGTGTTGCTTGGAGCAGCAGCGTGGCTCCAACCGTATCTCTTGGTACACGTGGAAAAGAGTTTCTCTGTGTGTACAACTAGGAATGGAACTGTTTTCCCGGTTATCAATTTACACTCCTACCGGCAGTATCTGAGATTTCTCATTGCTTTTGCTGCCCTTAGATGTCAACCTCCTTAAACTTAGCCAATCTGATGAGTCTGAGATTATTGTTTTAATTTGCATTTCCCTGATTACTAATGAAGTTGAGCATCTTTCCCCATATATTGGCCATTCAGATTCCTTGTTTTGGTGAAGTGCCTGTTAAAGTCTTGGACTCATTTTCCTTTTGGTTTATCCAAATTTTTTCACCCAAGTTTGTGGTTTGTCTTCTCATTTTTTAAAATGGCATCTTTTGATGACCAGTTCTTCATGTTAATTGAATTGGATTCATCATTCATTCCCATAGGGTTTGTGCTTTTGTTACGCTAAGAAATCTCTCTATTCTCCAAAGTCATTAATATCCTTTGCTCTGTTTTCTTCTGAAAGTTTATAGTTTTGAAGTTCACGTTTAGGTCTTCATCTGGAATTGATTTCTGTGTTTGGTAGGAGGCAGGGCCTCGTTTCATTTTTCCATATGGAGAACCAGTTGTTTCAGCACTGACTGTGATGATTCTGTCCTCCTCTCACTGACGGCAGTCACACGTCTGTCATAGATTAGCTGTCCTGTTATGTGTGGGACTCTTCCTGCCTTCTCTGGGCCGCCCGCTGGTTTATGTGACATTGTCGAAATGATGATAATTTTGTAAGTTTTGATGTTAGGTAGATGAGTTCCAACACACCTGTCGCTCTTCAAGAGGCTCTTGGCTTTCTTCAGCTCTTAATGCTGTCACTGAATTTAGAATCAGCTTTTCAAGTTCTATTAAAAAAGCTATTGCATTTTTTACTGGAATTGCATTGAATCTGTACCGTGTTTCCCCAAAAAGAAGACCGAGTCTTATATTAAATGTTGCTCCAAAAGATGCATTAGGGTTTATGTTCAGGGGATGTCATCCTGAAAAATCATGCTAGTGCTTATTTTCTGGTTAGGTCTTATTTTCGGGGAAACACGGTAGATCGATTTGGGGAAGAATTTACACCTTTTAAATATCAAATCTTCCAATCTATGAACATGGGCCTCTGCTGTTTAAAATAGGCCTTGTCTTTCTGTAGTTTTATAAATTTATAAATTCATCTGGTAATCTTGAACATATTTTTTAGATGTATTTCTACGTGGTTTTTGATGCTATTGGAAAGGGTATCTTTTTCAAGATTTTCTAGTTATTCCTGGTATATAAATTGTAAGTTGTTTTTATATTAATTTTTATTAAACTTGCTGAACTCCTGCTACTATTAATACTTTATGGATTCTTTTGGATTTTCTGTGTTGACAATAATACATACATTTTTTTAAACAATAATATTATTTGTAAGGGGCATTTTGTTCTCTTGGTCCTAGAATGCTTTTAACTTCCTTTGCTGTGCCTCAGGTTTACGCCCTTGTTACCTTGGATTTCTTGTCTCTTCGTTTGGCACACAGGGCAGTGTCGTTAATTCTATATCATCCCGTCCTAGTTTCTTTACATTCAGTACATGCATGCCCGCTTTCTTTGCTCTTCCTTTGTGCACCCTAGTTTTTTTTTTTTATCTGGAATCACTTTTCTTTTGCTTGAAGTCCACCGGTTAGAGTTTCCCACACTGGACACTTGCTGGTAACGGATTTTCTCAGTTTTTGTTTGTTTGAAAAGGGTTTACTTGAAACTTAATTTCTCAGGATATAGGATTCTAGATTGATAGTTGTATTCTCTCAGCAATTAAATATATCCTTCTGTCTTCTGGCTTCTGTTGTTGCTGTTGAGAAGTCAGCTGTCTAACTCGTGCCGTCTCTGAAGGTAATCCTTATTTTGTCTCGGCTGACTTGAAGATGTCATTGGTTTGGTTTGATGTCCTGCAATTTCATGATCGGAGGTCCATGTGTCGATGTCTTTGTGTTTATCCTGCTTGTGGTTTGTTGGGCTTCTTGGCTATGTTTTTGGTCTCTCTCGTGGTATAGTGAGTAAGAACACAGATGTTGAGAGCCAGGCTGCCTCCTGTTGGAACTTGAGCTCTGCTACTTACTAGCCTTCTGACTTCGGGTTAGGACCCGGCCTCCTTGTGTTTCAGCTGCCTTCGCTGTAAGATGGGGACAGTAACGATACGTGCCTCAGAGGATTGTGGTGAAGATCAAAGTCTTAATACATCTTAAGCCAGCAAGAGCTTACCCTTCACTTACCACTTTCTCTAGGTGTTTGTCCTTCGTATTTCTTGTTTCTTTACCAGTTTGTTGGTGATGTTCAAGGTGTTTTTTCATATGTAATCTAGCAGTGTTGGTTGTTTTCAATGGCACAGTGTGTCTGGGTAACTAATTTGTTGTTATTACTACTAGGAACGGAGGCTCTAAAACCTCGTTTTCTGTGTTCGGTCCTGGGTGCTCTCTTGTTGGTCTGCACGTGCTGCCTCCCCCCTTTTCTCACGGAAATGATTTCTGTGTAGTTGTAGTTCACAAAGCCTCATTAACGACACCCTCAGCCAGTTCAGTTTTGTTTTGACCATCCTCAGAGTGTGGCTACAAAGAAAACAAGGTGATAAGAGGATTTTGTCTAAAAAAGACTTTTAATTGTATGACTTCGGATCAGCACACATTCAGCATGGCCTCTTCTGTCTTCTGCATGTACCTGAACTCTGGCGGGAGCGATATTTGGAATGACAAGCCTGAGATAGCACCAGGCACTGAATTACTCCTGTGTGGCAGCATTCACTGCTTTCCGTAGGCCGTGACAGTGACTTCTGTTTTGGAAGGGTGGCTAACAGTGGTCATTGGCAAAGATGTTTTTTTTTTCATTCAGTTCTGGGTTGATGGGAGATTTAAGTCGCCTGCAGTCTAGGGATGGATTTAGAAAAGGGTTTATGGAGCCGTGGTAGCTACTGCCGTGAAGAGGCTCTTTGGGCGCTCATTCTGCCCATGGAACTGTAGTCCCCATGTGCAGAGGCGCTGAGAGTGGGGCTTGGGGAGCTGGTGCTGGTGCAGCCGGTCTCGCCAAAGTTGAATGTGAAGATGTGTTGTGCTTCCTGACAGTACCGAGTAGCTCATTTCAACTTCACTGTGATTCTCCTTTGCCCCAGTTGGAAGCAGAAGCACCCCGGCTGGCCGAATATCAAGCATACATCGATTTTGAGATGAAAGTTGGTGATCCCGCTCGCATTCAGTTGATCTTTGAGCGCGCCCTGGTTGAGAACTGCCTGGTCCCAGACTTATGGATCCGTTACAGTCAGTACCTAGTAAGATAACTGTTCTGATTTCATTGTGTGTGTGTGTTTACTAATTTGGGATCTATTTAAAGAAAATCAGTAAGAGTGCTTGGAGGTAGTTGCATGCTGCTCTTTGTTCTTTTCCTTCATCTTCTTTTTCTCTTTGTCAACTCACTTAGGGAGTTTTCCTAGTGTTTTAAGTTACTTTAAACTGATCACTAACTGTAAAAACAATTGCATAGTCTTACTGTTAAGGATTTTATAACAGATTACTTTTTTCTTTTAACCTTTTATTATGGAAAAATGTAATCACATAAATGTAGACAGGTTAGTAAAATGAAACTTCATGTACCCATCACCCAGCTTCAACAATTCCCTAATGACACTAGTCTAGTTTCAGCCATGTCCTTACCCATTTTCCCCATTCCGTGTTATTTTGAAGCAAATCCAGAAATCGCTGTTGGTAAAGACTTCAGTGTATATAAAAGATTTGAATCAGGTTCCAAACAAGGTCCGTACATTAGGATTGGCTGATGTCTCTCAAGGCTCTTTATAGGTTCTCTTCTCTACCTCTTGTCTCCCCCACTCCTCCATGATACCTCTTTGTGGAAGAAACCAGTCACGAGACATTTCTAAGGAAATTCCTTTTGTCAGTTGGTTGTGCTGGAAATGTCTCGTCAGTGGTGAAGTCTTAACCATAAAATTTTATCTCCTAACTCTGCAATTCTTTATCGTAGGATCGGCAGCTGAAAGTAAAGGATTTGGTCTTATCTGTACATAATCGTGCGGTTAGAAACTGCCCCTGGACGGTTGCCCTGTGGAGTCGGTACCTCTTAGCTATGGAAAGACACGGAGTTGATCATCAAGTGATTGCTGGTGCGAATGTTTTTGTGGGAAGACTTAACAAGCTTTTTGTCTCAAGTTAGCAGCGTAGAGTTCTGACAGCGGCATTACGTCGGCATTCCCCAGAGCGTTACTTTGGGATATTGGGTATTAGTGAAAAGAAGGGCTCTAAGTGGGAGATAAACTGGTTGTATTTTTGGCTTCTTAGAGCTTTTTAACATGCCGGTATTTATTGTGATTTTTCAAGAGTCGTGGTCTTTTCTCCAAACTTACTTGACCTGGAACTCTTTTATTGCAGGGTGTCTTGTGGAATGTGCTCTCTCTAGAACAGTTTGTGCAATGTTATAGTCGCTTTTCTCTTGAACATTTCTTTCTAGCTCATTTCACTTTGTTGCATCTCATTATTATTATTTTAAATCATGTAGTATTTTATAGTCAGTAGAGGTGTTTCGTGATAATCTTGGTAACTTTATGTTAGTTTCTTTTGAATTGGCAACAAACTCTGGCTTTTTCTTCAACTCCAGTGACCTTCGAGAAAGCTTTGAGTGCTGGCTTCATTCAGGCCACCGACTATGTGGAGATTTGGCAAGCGTACCTTGATTACCTGAGGAGAAGGGTTGATTTCAAACAAGGTATTTAAGTTCATGCGCTTCATATCAGAACTGAACTTTTTCTTAACATATCTTCTGGTGAGATGTTCTAGTTGCCCAAATACATCGTGATTAGGCAAATGATGTAGACCAGTCGTTGGTAACTATTTTCCCCTAAACATTTTTGCTGTGTAAGTCTTTTGACACATCGTGCTGTGGATTGTAGAGGAAGAGAGTAAAGGTCCTGAAGTTTTAGGCAGCCTTCTGCCAGTGCTTCCGTCTCATTTTGTGTCTCTCTTCTCTCTCTTTTGTATATCCTAAATAGTTCTCTAAATAAGACTGCTGTGTTTCTTTTAAATCTTTGGACGTATGCAGGATCCCCTGCCTTTCTCCTCGTCCCTCGCAAACAAAAGAAAATAGCAACCAGAACTCGTTCTTGCTCATGCCGGGGGCCTTCAGCCATTTCACTGGCAGCGGGAGACCCCCTCCGCTGGGTTCCCTGTGCTCACTTTTGTCATCGTACTTCCCGTAATGTGCTCTGCTCCACTGTCTCTTGCCCCCACTATGTGGTGAGGGCAGGGACTGGCACTTTTATTTCTGTGTCCCCAGCATGATGCCAGGTACATAATAGGCTCCCGGGAGTTTCAGTGTAGGATTTAAAAAAAACATGGTCTGTGGTTTCATAAAGCCAAACCTCTTTTGCACTTTCTGCCAGACTCCAGTAAAGAGCTGGAAGAGTTGAGGTCCGCATTCACTCGCGCTTTGGAGTATCTGAAACAGGAGGTGGAAGAACGTAAGTGTGGCTCCAACCTACTGCTTTTGTTCCGTTGAATTTCCTGTTCTCAGCTGATGTGCCTTTTCAGGCAGAGGTTCTTTGTCTCTGTAATAGAATTTACTTTCTATTCTTAAAGGTTTCAACGAGAGTGGGGATCCAAGCTGCACGATCATGCAGAACTGGGCGAGAATTGAGGTAAATGGCTTTGACCCACCCGCTGGTTTCATCCACCTTTGTCTCGTGGTGGGGCTGAAATTGAGGCAGAATCCCAGCTGATGGTCTAGGCTCTGTTAGGACTCGTGGCATTTAGATAGCTCGGTGCCCATTTGTTTCTATCTTAGTGAAAATATTAGCTCCCGGGTAGAAGATGTGTAGCGAATGTCTGCATGCCAGGCATTTCCTCATTTACTTCTCCTGCTCTCAGTGCCTCATTCATGAGAGCATGTCAGGTGGGTACTGTGCCAGGCGCTTTCCGAGGTGCTGGGGAAATGAGCTAGAAAGGGCGCCTGCACTGGGAAAGCTTTAACCTAATGCGGAAGACAGACCATCTGACTAATTAGAGGATATAATGAGTTGAATGTTATTACGGGGCCGAGGACCTCCACGTAAGACATGGGAGCTGCCGTTGATCAGCAACGAGAATTGTAAAATTCGAAAGTTTTATTCTCTGAGGGGGAGTCAGATCAAAGACACATTTATCGGGTAGTTTCTAGATGGGATGTTTGTGTAATCATTTTAAAGATGAGGCAGCTGAGGCTCAGAGAGGTTAAGTAACTTGCCCAAGTCACTTAGTAAGTGGTGGAGCTGGCGTTTGCTCCTAGATCTACACTGCCTCCCATATTAAAGTTAACGTTGACAAAAATAAACAAGTGACCAGCCAGCACTGTCCCCTGGGCTACCACTCTTTGTTCTCAACAAAGAGGCGTAGGCAGGTAGCTTGAGGCTTGTCACTGCAGAGAGGCTGGAGTGGTTGGGCTGGGCCTGTTACCATGGAGGGCAGCCGGGGAATGTCCAGGGATTTCCATAGTCAGGGGTGGTTTTTCTAGGCATGTCTGTTTGAAGTATGTTTTGTAATGGGTGTCGATGTCATCAGGTTCAGGTCTTCTCCTAACTGAGCCTTCTAATACATCTTAGGCTCGACTGTGTAATAATATGCAGAAAGCTCGGGAGCTCTGGGATAGCATCATGACTAAAGGAAATGCCAAGTATGCCAACATGTGGCTTGAGTATTACAACCTGGAAAGGTAAGGACCTGGGTGCTTTGTCAGCAGGACAGTCTCTTCGGTCTTGGCCAATGCTTGCTGGCTTGGTCTTGCTCTTTACAGTGGGCCACCGCCTTCCTTCAGCCTGTTTATCATTCGTGGGCAGTGCTAGAGGACCACACACAATATTTGTGCCTGGGCTCTTGTAGCGATGCATTTCTTTTCATTTTTTTTTGGGGGGGGAAGGGTGGGTGTTGATTTTTGTACATGAACGTTTTATTTGACTTTTTTGAAGGTATTTATTGTTTCAGTATATTTGCTTTGTATATAAAAATGTAAAATACTGAAGAGCACAGAGGAAAAAACCCCAAATTAACTGCAGTCATGGACCCAGACGTAACCACCATTAGTTAATGGTTTAGGTATTATTTTTTTCATGCTTAAATTGAAAAAAAAAAAAGAAAGTGTAATTATAGTGTATGTATTATAAACCTCTAAAATTATTTTAAATAAGTAAAATATGCCTAATAACATGAGAAGATATAAAGAATATCGCCAGCTTTTTTATTCAGTAGAAAGTGGAAGTTCTTATAATTCCACCCCATGACATAACCACTCTTGATGCTTGACTATTCCTCTAGATTAGTGGTTCTCATACTTTTTTGGTCTCAGGACCCCTTTATACTCTTAAAATTTGAGGACCACCAAAAACTTTTGTAGATGTAAATCATCTGTTAATATTTACCATATTAGAAAGTGAAAATGGTGTCCTATGAAAACAGCTAACTACTTTAGGTTGCACCCCAAACAGTGACATGTCACTTCCTTTGTGACAGCCTTTGGACTTCGGTATGCAGAAGTGCTTTGTGTGGCTAGTTCTGGAAGCCAGTCTCCTCAGAAGCTAGAGTTTTGGCCGAGCTTGTGCCCCATGGCACTCACTGTCTGTGAGGAGACTCCCTCTCCCTTTGTGTGCCTTCTGCTCTGTGTCCTGGTGGCAGCACCTGTTTGTTTTCTGCCCTAGGGCACACGGTGACAGCCAGCACTGCAGGAAGGCGCTGCACCGAGCAGTTCAGTGCACGAGCGACTACCCGGAGCACGTCTGTGAAGTGCTGCTCACCTTGGAGAGGACAGAAGGTGGGGACCCTGGGCTCTCTGCTTCTGGCTTGCAGTCTGTAAGGACAGACCATGTCTCTGGCTACAACCCCTCATGTGGCGCATGCTAACAAGGCTGTCCCGGGCTCACCCATGGCAGTGAGTCCTCTCATGCTCCAGAAACCAAGAGGACCCTCCCTCCATCATGCAGCTCTAGCTCGGGGTTCTCACACTCCTTGGTGTGGGGCCGTCCTGTGCATTGCAGGGCCTGTAGCAGCACTAGCAGCATCCCTGGCCTCTCTCTACCCACCCGGTACCTGTAACAATCCCCCCGTCCCCAGTCACGACAACCAAAAATGTCTCCGGACATGGCTGAGTGTTCCCTGTGGGCCAAGGTCACTCCAATTGAGAACCTCTGCTCGAGCACAACGTCACACACTCCAGAGGAGCACAGAGGCAGATGGCGACATCAATTTTTGGTTATGTGTACATCACTTGCTGAATTTCAGAGTCCCAGTATTAAGTTTCCAGTAGGCAAATGTGAATTTATCCATGGACATTGGTCTGGATTTTGGGTGTGAAGCCCTCAGAACTTGAAATAAAACACCCAAACAACAAATTACAAAATACCCCACATTTATCATTTGAGGTGCTCTTAAAATTATTCAGTCTTCATATAAATGTCTTGTACCATTTGCTTTAGAATGTTTTCATAATCTTTGCCAGGGAGAGCCCATATTAGATCACATTCTAGTTTCCGAAGTCTTTTTTCTTAAAGGAGAACGGTTGTTTTAAACATACCTGGAAGGACTATTTAAATTCTAAAACTTTAAGCCTATATATAATAATATCATAAAATTGGGAGCTGATTCTCCATCCAGTTTTTATTGTCTGATGGGAGAGATCTCTTTTGGAATGTGAGGAAATTAAGAAAATCTTATGATAGCCTTCAATAACCTAAAAAGTGAAAGTTTGCCTCTCTTTCTATCAAGGTACTTTAGAAGATTGGGATATAGCTGTTCAGAAAACCGAAACTCGATTAGCTCGTGTTAATGAGCAGAGAATTAAGGTAATTATGCCATTTATTTGAAGTCTTAGGAAGCTCTGATAACTCTTCCGTGTTTCTTATAATATTTCTTTTCAAAACCTTTGAGGTGTTCTTATAAAGTGTCTTTTACTTAGTATTTATTACAAAATATTTGAATCAATATCTAAATCTATCTTGTATTATTTTTCAGATCTGCTTAAAACTTCAGCCCAAACAATGGGTAGTGGGGGAATTTTGGATTTGCTAGAATAGATGAAAAAGAATAGAAAGGAGCCTCACGTAGTCTGGTGATTGGATTATAAACACCCCCAAATTAATGAGGGCCCCAGTTCGATTGAGTCTTTCTTTCTCTGGGTGAATAATTACTGGGGATGTTGTAAAATGTACTGTGGACTTGAGAGACAGCGTCCTGGGAAGCCTGAGAAACACTGGCAGGGGAAGGTTGTGAGCACATCTTTCTCGTTTTTCACGGCCTCGTCCTTTGACTTGGGTAGTGAGTTCCCACTCCCGGTCCCCCTGTCCCTCTTCTCATCACAAGTCAGTATAGTTCATGTCATTGCTGCGTCCAGTATTGCATCAGATTCCCGATTTTCCAGGCTGCAGAGAAGGAAGCCGCCCTCGCCCAGCAAGAAGAAGAAAAGGCTGAATATCGGAAGAAGACCAGGGCCGAGAAGAAAGCGTTGAAAAAGAAGAAAAAGACCAGAGGCACAGACAAGCGCAAAGCAGATGAGGACGATGAGAAAGAGTGGGGCGACGATGAGGAAGGTAAAGCTTTGCAGCAGTTTTATTTGGGGCATCCCAGCCTTCCAGAGACATTGCAAAAACTGTCCAGAGAACTCTTTTCTTGAACCATTTGAGAACACGTTGCTAGCATGATGCTGTCACTCTTCCTGTCCCTGCCTACTTCACGCCCTGTGCCAGGCCCTGCCCTGCACAGACACCCTTGCCCATCCACCTGGGCTCCATTCCCTACACTGCGCTGTTTGCCACCACTGCCCTCCTGTGCGGTGCCCTCCTCACCCCACTTGGGCTCCCGTACCCCAAGCTGTCCCTGCTCCTGCCCCATGTGTGGACACGCCTTTATCCCACTCAGGCTCCAGTATCCCAACCCCTGCTGTAGCCTCACCCTGCACGGACACTTGCCTTGCTCAGCCCCACCCATGGTTTTGACTTGGTAGAATTTTCCAACCAGTGTTTCTGTCGATCCTGCAACTCCAGGAATGGGCAGGTGTGGGTCAGATGTATTTCAGCAAATTTAGTCATACTGAAGAATTGTGTCTAGACATGAAAGGACCCTACATTTTCCTAGTACAAAGTTGTCAGCCAGAGGGATATAGTAATGGAGTCATCATTCAGTTGACCTTTCTCGCGCAACTTTTTGGAGCCTTCAGACATGACCGTGGTAGTCACTGCCCTTCAGAGCTCCTGGTTTAGCAGGGTAAGGCAAATGTGATTGCAATGGCATGTAATCGGGACCGGGGGAGATGTAGGTGTGAATTATGGTGGAAGCCAACCAAGGCATTAGTGGGACAGCTCCCTGCAAGAAAGAGTTCGTCCAGATACATGCATCTGGACATCTGGGGGGAGAAGGGAGTGACTGTCAAGGGAAAAAGAAGGGAAGCCAGACAGAGAGCCGGTGCCAGCAGAGTGTGAGGCACAAAACAGCCTGGCATTTGCTGCCAGCCGCAGATAGCGGGGTTTGAGCCCTGGTGCGGGCGGGGCGCCAGGTGCAGGTGATGAGGCTGGAGCTGCAGGCAGACCAGCTGGCTGGGCCCCACTCAGGGCTGCCCTTGAATGCAGCACGCAGGGGTCAGACTTCATCAGGAAGCAGCAGGGAACGGATGGAAGGGTCTGCAAGTAGGGGGCCAGTGCCAGTTGGTTTCAGTGCTGTGGCTCTGGAGGCAGTGAGGAGAATGGGTTGGAATAGAATGTTGTTACACTCTTGAAGGACACAAGACAATGGTCTAAGTTTTCAGGAACTACAGACCCTTTGTTGCACGTTGCAAAGTGCAGCCTACAGGTGAAGCGCACACTTGCGACTCACCGAGAGTGGATCCCAGGCCCCATCCTGCCCTGGCTGAGGGGCGCTGGAACTTGCCGCCTGAACTCTGAGACCCCTGACCTTTTATGTCATTGTAGACGCTGAGGATGCGTGTTATCTGTTATTCTTGATTTAGTCCACGTATCTGAATATAGTCAGGGTCCAGCAGGACAAGCCAGTGAGCCAGGGAAGACTTGACAGGCTGGGCACGTGCACCGTGGTGTCTGGAGCGAGGCGTGTTCCTCACGGGCATCTGTGGTGGGAAGAGCACGTACCCGGAACTGCTCCCTCACAGGGAGCAGTTAATCATTGCCGCCTTTTTTCCTGCCTACCTGTAGAGCCGGCTTCCAAACGCAGAAAGGTTGAGAACAGCGTTCCCCCAGCTGGAGAGGCACAAGCCCTGGAGGCGGAAACAGGCCTCTTTGGGAGAAGCGCGCCCGTAGCCATTGAGCCCCCCTCGAAGCAGAAGGAGAGGGCGGCCGCCCTGAAGAGGGACTTGCCCAAGGTGCTGCACGACAGCAGCAAGGACGGCGTCACCGTCTTTGTCAGCAACCTGCCCTACAGCATGGACGAGCCAGACGCCAAGCTCCGGCCGCTCTTTGAGCCCTGTGGGGAAGTGGTCGAGGTCCGTCCCATCTTCAGCAACCGGGGCGACTTCCGAGGTTACTGCTACGTGGAGTTTAAAGAGGAGAAGTCGGCCCTGAAGGCACTGGAGTTGGACCGGAAGAATGTAGAAGGGAGGCCAATGTTCGTTTCCCCCTGTGTGGATAAGAGCAAAAATCCCGATTTTAAGGTATGTTCGTGGAAAAAACCGTGCCTTTCATGAAGGGTTGCTATAGACACAGTGCTTTCTTCATGCTGCAACTTATATGCAAAATACGCAGGGAATAGCTGTACTCCATTAAGAACTAAACTCCTAAAGTTAACTGGGGTATGTTCCAACCTGGTTAATTGAGGTCTGACTCAGGGCTCGGTCACTTCGAGCTTGTGTTTGTTGACAGGTGATCATAAAATTAGGAATTGTAATCATGCCTACTTTCCATTGAGTGCTTATGTTTTGTATATTACCTCAGTGGACCCTGACCCAAACTCGGAGAACAGCTGTTTTCATTCTTGCTGTTTTACAGAGGAGGACGTAGAGCAGGGGTGTCCAAACTTTTTCAACGGTTTTCACCAAGGGCCATATGCGGTAAAATACACAAACAGCCGGGCCACTCCCTCGAGGTGAAGTACATATTGCCTCACCTGGTTTATTTAAGTAAACTAAATATATTTTTGGAATTTGCTGCAGGTCAATTAATAATGGATCGTGGGCCGCAGTTGGCCCACAGGCCACAGTTTGGACACCCCTGATGTAGAGGCTTCAAGAGGTTAATTGACTTGCCCAGAGCGACCAAGTCAACAGTTCCCAGCACCCCGTCGACTCTGGTCTGCCTGGCTGGTCCCGGCTGGAGCTGGTCGGTGTGCTGGTTGGGCCCTGAGTGCTTGATTTCTTCCCCTCCTTTGTTCCTGTAGGTGTTCAGGTACAGCACTGCCCTGGAGAAACACAAGCTCTTTATCTCGGGTCTGCCTTTTTCCTGCACTAAAGAGGAACTCGAAGAGATCTGCAAGGCTCATGGCACCGTGAGGGACATCAGGCTGGTTACCAACCGAGCCGGGAAACCCAAGGTCAGCGTCTGAGCCGACGGCACGTAGCCTTCCGAGGCTCGGACAGCCTCGTTTGGTGTCCGTTCAGAGATTATGTGGTTCTCGAGGGGGTTCCTAGTTAATCTGCTAAGAAACAGATGATAAGTTAACGGAAGCATAGGCACACTAGGCTCTGCTTCCCTTTGGAGCCAGATTAACTTGTTTGTTTGTAGCTAATTGTACTACAGAAAGAATCAGGTGTTTGGGGAAAAAGCTACCACAAATTAGTCGGGCGGCACAGTGGGGTCTTGGGGTGAGGGGCTGTCCTCTGCAGTCTCCTCACTCTTGCCCAGACTCCTTTTCACTAGGCCTCCAGTCAGGTCCCTCCACCGACTCCCCATTTTCATGTCATCCCCTTTAGCCCCTCTTCAGCCTCATGCGAAATCTCTTGCTAAATCCTCTTTGTACTGCATTTTGAGTAGTATTCTTTAAGCAAGAGTTTGAGTTACCTCTCTCCCCTCCACCTCCCATCCAGGTAAATTGAGAGTTAAAGAGTATGAAATGGGGGGTAGGGGGTGTGAAGGCATAGACATTAGGGCCCACCTGGGCTGCTCCCCCTGTGTCCAAGGCGCCTCATCCGTTTGCTGGATTTATACTGATCCGTCTGTCTGTTTTTTGTTTGTTTTGCTGGAGTAAGCACAAGAGATGCTGAACTTAAGGTTACCTGACGTTACAGTCAGTTATAGAAACGGGGAGGAAGAGTATAGCAGGGAGATGAACCTACAGGGGATGGCGGAGGTGGGGAAGGCCACCTGTTGATGGGCTGACCACCTCACCCGAGGGAGGAAGGTGCGTCGTGGCTTCACAGCTTGTGACCTGGCTCTTTCAGGGCCTGGCCTACGTGGAGTACGAGAACGAATCCCAGGCGTCGCAGGCTGTCATGAAGATGGACGGCATGACCATCAAAGAGAACGTCATCAAAGTGGCCATCAGCAATCCCCCTCAGAGGAAAGTTCCAGAGCAGCCTGAAGCAAGGAAAGGACCAGGTGGCCCCATGGTGCCGCGGCAGATATATGGAGCGTAAGTGTCTGCACGGCCGCCAGTGCGGACTTTGTCCTGGCCGGCGCCACAGTGAATTCGTTTCTGGTGGTGCAGCGTCAAGGACAAGGCCAGGGCCACTGTCCACTGTGGTCCCCAGGGAAGGGTGTCCACAGCACATCCACGCAGAGTGCAAGCCCAGAAGGGGAACCCTTCCTGGTACTCACCAGTTTACACGTGTGATTTATTTAAGGTCAGATTTTTGGGGGCTGTGATTATTGTAAAGTCCTCTTTGCCGGTTGAATCCATATGTGTAAAACAAAGCCAGACCACGTATGCTTGCCAGGGTAATCTACAGCTCTGGCTGTCACCCTAGAAAAGTCACATCTATACTTGATAGGGATGACAGCAAAATTGCAAGGTGATTTGGTGAGGTCTGAAAGATTATAGCCATTTTTCTCTTTCCTGTGGTGACTGCATGACACAGGTTTGGTCCAGGCCAAAATTGGGAAAAAGGCCAAATTAAAGTGATTTTTACCTTCTAGTCAAAGTCAAGGAGACTTAGGCATTATCTTATCCTTCTTGTTTGTTAATTTTCATCTTTTAGTTTGAGTGGTTTAAGACTATCCTGGCTTATTTTCACAAATAAACCAGGGGCGATGAATTGTTGCTTTGAAAGAGTACATTCAGTGTTTGCTTTTGCAGGCGGGGGAGGGGAAGGACCCAGCTTTCTCTGCTGCCTCGCGCCCTGCAACGAACGAGCACTGCAGTAGCTCAAGCTGAGAATGGGCCTGCCCCCAAACCAGCAGCCACCTCAGCAGCCACTGAAGCTCCCAAAATGTCCAATGCTGATTTTGCCAAGTTGCTTCTGCGAAAGTGAACGGGACTCCGAGAGAAGGGAAATGCCTTACTTCATGCTGGCCAGGAAGACCACCAGTCACCCAGCTGTACCCTGGGTATGGAAGCGCCTGCACCCACCTAGTTTCCTCTGGGTTAGACCAAGGGAAGTGGTGTCCAAGGAAGGAGGCTTTAGTGCTCCCTCATATTGAGGGCGACAGGAGGAAAACAATCACTCCATAGGGTGGGCACAGGGTGTAGTTTCTAAGAGGTTTTTTTTTTTGTTTTGTTTTTAAGAGTTAGAAACGGAAGTGAAACTTGAACACATCGTTTTGAGACTCTGGCCTCGTTTTATAAGACACGTCTCTTACACTCTGCATAGCACATGTGCCCCTCACTCTTTTAATTTTTAAAAGACAAAATGGCAGATGGCAGATGCTAGTAATTCACCAGAATGGCCTATTTTAGTAAAGGGGTGGGGATAGGAGAAGTCACATAAAAACTATTTGATGGGTTTTTGTTGAAGGGGCTGTGTGTTTTTATATTATGTATTTGTAAATGACATGTCAACCCACTGTTTTATGTTTCCTAAAAGCAAAATATTTGTGACATTTGTTTTGTATAGGAATTCTGTGTGCCATCTGCTGTGGACCATTTTCTTTGCCTAGTGAGTAGTGGACTGTGTTGTTTAAATATTGAGTTTCAGCCCTTTGGTTTTGTTTAAATACCATGTCAAGTACAAACTTAAATTTTCCCCATTTAGCTTTGTTTATTAAACTGAAGATCTCTTAAAAACTTGTGGAATGGTGCTGAGCTGTGCATTCAAATGCAGATGTATTTTGAAATGGGTGTACCTTGCTTTACCTAATAGATGTGTAAATAGAACTTTTGTAAGTCAAATCCTATTGTCACTTTGATTTAAATCATTTCAGGTGCAGTTTGTCTTCGTTTTAAAACTTCAGTTTATTGCAGTTTGACACTTTAGCTTTTAAGTTTTTTTTACCTCTCATTTATCAAATATTTATTGCTTAAAAAGTGACACTGGCAGTTCAGTAGGGGAAACGTACTTTATAAAGGCACTCTGGGAGAAAAGTCGGAATTCTTTCCGATGTGATGGAAATCAGCTCTCTTATCTGTTTAAGTTTTTGTGCATCAGTCAGGCTTCACTACATTTCTTAACTTTAACTTTTCATGGAAAAATTTTTATAAAGGAAAGAATAGTGAGATAAACTCCTTAGGTAGCTACCATTGAATGTCAGCATTTCTCACCCCAGAGCCCATCTTCCTTCATTTCTTCCGCCACCGCCTTCCTCCCATATTATGTTGAGGGTTATCCCAGACGTCTTAGCACTCACCCAGTAATATTGTAGCATGTGTCTCTAAGAGATAAGAACGTAAGGGCCGTAATTTTATCATCATTCCTAGAAACGTTAGCAATAATACCTTGATGTCACCTAGTCAGCAAAATTCAATTTCCTATTGTTTCATAAATGTCAGTTCCCCCCCGTAAGTTATGATTGGTCAATAACTTAAGTCTTTTACTCTGTAGGTCCCTCCCCCTCTACATTGTCTTTCTCTTTTTTGCACAGAACAAAAATTGGTTGTTGTGAGTAATCTGAGTTAAATTCGAGCAGTGGCTATTTCTCACCTCATAAGCAGTCAGAAGAAGCTGTGTGGTAGCCTCTTGTTCTCTGGAATGGCCACTCACTTCCCTGAGGAAGCCCGTTCGGTGGGTGAGGATTTGGGACGGTTGGAGACCGACACCGAAGAGCCATGAGTATTTCCTTATCGATCCAGGTTTGGGTGGTTTTACTCTTTGCTGCTTCACATTTCACTGTTTTGTTCTCTTGTTGGCCAATCCTCTGACCTCACTTCATAGTCTCTAATGTTAGCACAGGCTCATCACAGAAGTGAACCTTTTCGCACTGAAACAGGACCCAGTTTAGGTTTGGGGTGTTGACTGTTCTAGAAAGGGATTTTCCAGATGTGACTGGCTTTATGGATTTTCCCCAGAAAAAATCATTTCAGTAACTTCAGTCTTAGTGAAAGGTCAGTGATCCATCCGTCAGCCTACGTAGGCAGCTTACCCAACCAGCTGTCTCATTTTCCTATTGAAAATACGGTCTTAGATCAGTTTTACTGCCAGAATATAAAGAGTAGGGCTAAGGTCCTGAAAAAAATCCCTTCTGCATCCCTCTGACAAATGGGACCGTCTTGTGAATAAGACAGCAAAGTCTGAGGCATTTATTTAACGTAGTAAAATACTTTATTAGAGTTAGTTATTCATTAAAATAATATCCTTCACATACAGCTAAAGTGCCAATTTCTATAATACAAAGCAAGGACTTGTGTCAGGCTTCCTTGGTGTGCTTATAAAACCAAGATGATAGAAGAGTCAGGGTTTAAGAAATACTTTATGGCAGCATACAAATAGGAAAATATTTTCTATAAAGGTTTGGACAACTATCACTTGGGGCCATTTCATATACCTTTATACTTAATTTCCTTAATCCTTCAGAAAACCACTCTCAGTGTGCTTATTCTACAATTAAATATCTGTATAAACATCTGCTACATAATAGTGACCTCATTACTCAGGATCTCAGTTCTCAAATCAGAGACAACACTGTACATATTCACCACCATTCAGACACTGACAAAGTGACGTCCAGTGTTAGACATCATGGGCTCTGTCCCTGGAAGGGGAACGCAAAGATTTCTGACAATTCTGACTAAATAGCAGCAGTCATATTGGCACCTGTGCCATTTATGATGGGAAGAGAAGGTTCTTTCTATTTCTATAGAATAACAACTTGGCTGTATTCCATGTAACACTTTCCAAGTTGCTTGAAAACTAAGGCCACTCCAAGGCAATCCATTCTGCTTCCCCAAGAGGACATTGGACAGTACGGTGGCTGTGGGAGGTGGGGTCAGGTCAGTAAGGGGATAAGACTGCATGACAGAGACACGTCTTGGCTATAGTTAAAGGGTTTTCGTGGTTCAGTAGAAACTGGTGCTCTAATTCAGTATCAAAAGTGCTTATTTGGTGTTGATGTGGCATCTGTTTTCTCAGCTCTTCCTTTACATCTACCTATAGAAGACGTTAAACTCAGAATGGGGGTGAGGGCACACTCACTCACTTGCACAGTACCTACCTCATCTGCAGCATGATTGAGTGGTTCAGTGAAACCCCAGAGAACTTCTAGACTAAAACATCTGGTCTGAGTTGCTGCAAATGAAGTGAGAAAAACATTGATAGAAAAAGCGAGGCTGGCCACTCCCCTAGTCTTTATTAGAAAAATAGTCTTGATATGGAAAAATAGCCTCTGGCACTAGAGTTTGCAAACTAACTGGCTCAAAGACTCTTCTTGAAATAAGCAAGGTATCCAACTAGAAATGTCAACATTCATTTTATTTCACATCTCAGAAGTTTGCTCTACCAGTAAGAATTAGTTACAACACTAACCTCTTTGTAGGGGAGCAAAAACCTCTAAAAAAGCAAGTGTTCAGTCATTTCTCAAAACTGGGACCGGGTTCTGACCTCCCAGGTAGAATCACAGAACCTTTCGGCCAGTTTCAGAGAAAGACTTGGAGGAGTTAGTCCTATGGCTCTGGACCTTGTCCCACAGCTCTTGGCCTCTCCCCACCTTAGTGCAAATTCTGCTCCAGAAGCTATTCTGGTCCCTCCCGAAGCACTGGTGCCCCCAAAGCCTGCTGGGACCACCACAAGGACAGGCCATCAGCACGGACAGCAGACACAACATTTACTAGCTCAAAAGAACAAAATAAATAACTTGGCTGAATTATAAGTTATCTTAGAGACAAGGCTTAATAATTTAGTTTTTTTTTCTTTAACTAAAAAAGCATTTGGAGGTAAAGAATGTTTAAGTTCCTTATCTATCTCCTTTTGCTTTGGGAAATGACAAGGTTTCTAGAAATGCTCAGTTTCTTTGATTTTCTTTTTTTCTCCTCCCGGACATCCCATCTCCAAGGGAGGATTTAGAAGGTTAAGGTTTCACAGGCAGCGTCTCTTTGAACCCAGAGTGGTTGGGTTTGGCCTCTGGCAGCGCCACTGGGTACTCTGTTGTGGCGAAGAGCAGGGTGTCCAGGGTGGTCTCCGTACACTTGGCAATGAAACGGATGAACGGCCTCACGTCGCCTTCATTGGCGACCTCCAGTACGTGGTAGTACTCCGACCTCTGCTCCTTGCGGATGGTGATGGGCGGGTAGCCCGCCTGCATCAGGATGAGGTTCATCAGCAGGCGCGAGGTCCTCCCGTTGCCGTCGATGAAAGGATGGATGTAGACGAGCTTATAATGGGCCAGGGCTGCGAACTCCACTGGGTGCAGGTTCATGGCGTCCTCGGAGTTGAGCCACTGTATGAATTCCTGCATCTGCTTTTCCACGTCTTGAGGATGGGGTGGGATGTGGTGTCCCACGAGGACCTGTGTCGTCCGAAACCTGCCAGCTTCCACCGGATCCACATAGCCCAGCACCCGCCGGTGGATCTCCAGGACGTCGCTGATGGAGACCGACCCGATGCGGGAAACCAGCGTTGTGTTGACGTACTTCATCGCTGCGTGCATGCCAATCACCTCGTTCTGCTCCTCCAGGCTTTTCCCTGGCACGGCGTAGCGGGTCTCCAGGATGTGCCTGATTTCCGAGAGGGTTAGGGTGTTGCCCTCGATCGCAACCGTGTGGTAGATGTGATGGTAGTACGTTTCCTCCATGACCCTGCGCAGCGCGGAGCTGCCCTTGGGGATGGACATGACCTTCTTCACTTTGCTGTCGATGATGCTGAAGTACCGCTGGTCAATCTCCTCCACCAGCGGCAGCGTCCGGTCCCGGTGGATCAGCGCTTTCTCGTGGTAGGGCGAGATGGTCAGCGCTCTGGTGTACAAGTAATCGGCCTGGATGATGTCCTTTTCTTCTTCGGAGAAGATGCCGAACTCAGTGAGGGCGTCTGCAAAGTTCGGGTCCATTCTGAGGGCGTGCAAGAAGAGCTTGTGGGCTTTCTCCCGCTTGCCCTGGCGTTTCATATCCAGGGCTTGGTTCAAAGCCGCTTTGGCTTCCAACGTACCACCTAGAAAAGAGCCAAAAACAGCACTGTCAGGGAGAGCAAGGAGTGGCAAAGGACACTGAGGTAAGCTGTCAACTGCAGGGCCCCCAGGGGAAGCATGGCCTTGGGCGGCTCGTCCCAGCCATTCTTTCATGCTCTTCAGTGTGCCCCTACCACTCCACGTATGGTTCCCTCAGCCCCATGGGGCAGTAGGCTGTTCCTTGTCCTCTTGTCCCCAAAGCCATTCTCCGTACCCTGGGAGGCATCACCTGGCCCCCGCCGTCCACTGCCCTGCCCTGGTGAATGGCTTCCTCCGTGGCCACAGCTCCCGTCACACGGCCCTCCGTGCATCTTCGCCGGCTCTGGCCATTCTGGTGCTCTGTCCTGACTACCTGCTCTGCCCCTGGAGACCAGGCTGTGAGGACCTCCCCACTGGACTAGCCCGAGGCCTATCCTTGGGCCCTTTAATTCTTTTCACCTGGTGGTTCTCAGCTGGACCCTGCTCGACATCCTGGCTTCTTCCACTGGCCCCACCAGTCAGTGTCAGCCAGGCCTAATCGGCTTCCTTCAGTTCATGTGCCCCAGGCTCTCTCACCCTTTCGTCTCTGCCTGGAGCACTCTCCCCTACGCCTGTTCCCTTGGGTCACTCCTGCTTACACCTGGGTCTCAGGCATCCCTTCCCAGGGAGCCTTCCTGTTGTGCGCCTGCAGCCCCCTCTGCTCCTCCATCACTGCACTGGTGGCACTGTATCTGCCACCTGTCAGTTTGTCTAGGCTGGGAGCTCAGAGCTGACTTCTTCACTCTAATACCCTGTGCCCTGCATACAGGACACTCTAAATATCTATCACATGAACAAGTGTTGAGAGAGACGTCCTCATCATGGCAGAGTGAGAAGACTCCACTGTTTCTCCCCTTAAATGTACAAGTCAGACAACTCTAATTCAACAAAGGATTCCCTGCTTGACACACAACCACACCTGAAAGATCCATGCATTGGAACATCTGAAGGTAGGTATACGGGAACGAGTAGGGGAGTCAGAATTGGGTAAGGACAGGGATGGTGGCCACAGATAAGGTTTGGTGTCCACTGGGAGCAGTGGAGAAGCTCGGTTGCAGACTTCACTACAGCCTGGATTGTAAGAGGGGCAGAGCATTTTCTCTCCTGGAAAAGGCATCTCCCTTCCCAGATCCCCGTAGAGGTGGCTGGGAAGTCTTAAACAAGACAGCAGTGCTGACTGCCTCTGCTGATGATGGTGGGGGTTGGGAGGGTGGAGTCATGAGATCATGAACTTGCCTTCTCTGCCCCAAACACCCCAGCAGAGCTCGGGTAAAGAAAGCTGGGAAATGAAAATAAAACATACCAAAATTTTGGGGATGCAGCAAAAACACAACTAAAAGGGAAGCTTATAGCAAGCATTATGGGCCTACCTCAAGAAACAAGAAAAATCTCAATCTAATATCACACCTTACCTAGAAAAAGAAGAAATGAACTTCAAAATTGATAGAAAGGAAATAATAAACATCAGTGGAAATAAATGAAATAGAGAACAAAAAGACAAGATAAAGAGCTGTTTCTTTGAAAAGAGACACAAAATTGAGCAACCTCTGGCCACACTAAGGAAAAAAAGAGAAGACTCAAAATAAAAAATGAAAGATGAGAAATTTAAATGGACACCACAAAACCACAAAGGATTATACAAGAATATTATGAGAAGCTATATGCCACCAGATTCAATAACCTAGGAGAAATGGACAAATTCTTAGAAATATACAGTCTTCCTGGGCTGAATCATGAAAAATGGGAAAACCTAAAAAGACCCATCACTAGTAAGGGAATTGAAATAGTAATTTATAAAATGAAAGTCCAGGGCTAGATGGCTTCACTGGTAAATTCTATCAAACATTCAAAGAAGATTTAATACCAATCCTCAGCCTAATCCAAAATACTGAAGAGTTGCGAATACTTGCTATCTCATTTTATGAAGCCAGCATTACCCTGATACCAAAACCAGGCAAGGACAATACAAAAAAAGAAAATTACAGGCCAATATCTGATGAATACAGATGCAACAATTCTAAACAAGATACTAGCAAACTGAATACAAGAATGCATTAAAAAGGTCATATATCATCAAGTGGGGTTCATTCCAGGGATGCAAGGATGGTTTAACACAAGTCAATGATCACATTGACATAATATTAACAAAATAAAAGATAAAAATCACAACTATATAGATAGATGCAGAAAAAGCATTTGACAAGTTACAACATCCACTTATGATTGAAACACTCAATAAAATGGGTATAGAAGGAAAGCACCTCAACATAATAAAAGGCCATATGTGACAAATTCTCAGCTAATATACTTTGGTGAAAAGTGGAAAACTTTTCCTCCAGGATTAGGAACAAGACAAAGACGTCCATTGTTGCCACTGATACTCAACATAATACTGTAAGTCTTAGAGCAATTAGATGAGTAAAAGAAAGACAAGGCATCCAAATTGGGGATGAAGAAGTAAACTCACTATTTGCAGATGATAGGATTCTATATATCAAAAAACCTAAAGACTCTACCAAAAAACTTAAATAAATACAGTAAAGTTGCAGAATACAATTGCAACAAAAAGGATAAAATACCTAGGAATAAACTTAACAAAGGATGTTAAGGACCTATGCACTGAAAACTACAAGACACTGTTTAAAGAAATTAAAGAAGACGAACAGATATTCTACCTTTCATGGGTTGGAAGAATCAACATATTTAAAATGCCCATATTACCTAAGGTGATACACAGATTTAATGCAATTCCTATCAAAATCTCAATGGCATTTTCCACAGAAATAGTACAACAAAAAAAACAAAAAAAATCCTCAAATTTATATGAAACCACAAAAGACCCTGAATAGCCAAAGCAATCAGGAGAAAAAAACAACCCAGAGGCACCACACCCCCCCTGACTTAAAACTATACTACAGAGCTACAGTAATCAAAATAGTATGTAAGGTATTGGCAGAAAAAAAAGACACAGACCAATGGAACAGAACTTAGAGCCCAGAAATAAACCCACACATATATGGGCAACTAATTCTCAACAAAGGAGCCAAAAATATACAATGGAGAAAGGAAGGCCTCTTCAATAAATGGTGTTAGGAAAACTAGAAAGCCATGTGCAAAAGAATGAAACTAGACTGCTGACACCATACACAAAAATTAACTCAAAATGAATGAAAGACTTGAATGTAAGACCTGAACCAATAAAATACATAGAAGATGACACAGGCACTAAACTTGGTTTTAGAGGGGTTTTTGTGAACTTGACCCCAAAGGCAAAGGAAGTAAAAGCAAAAATGAATGAGACTACATCAAACTAAAAAGCTTCTGCACAGCAAAAG
Organism: Rhinolophus sinicus; assembly: GCF_036562045.2. Taxonomy (NCBI): domain Eukaryota; kingdom Metazoa; phylum Chordata; class Mammalia; order Chiroptera; family Rhinolophidae; genus Rhinolophus; species Rhinolophus sinicus. The sequence continues at coordinate 24,957,227 of NC_133765.1, read as the reverse complement.
ACCAACAAAACAAAAAGGCAACCAACTGAATGGGAGATGTTTGCAAATGATACCTCTGATAAGGGGCCCATATCCAATATAAAGAACTCATATAACTCAACAAGGAAAAAACAACCGAACTTAAAAACGGGCAGAGGACCTGAATAGACACTTTTCCACGGATGACACACAGATGACCAACAGATGTATGAAAAGATGCTCATCTATATGCTCTATTGTGTGCTTACCACCCAAAGTCTAGTCTCCTTCTGTCACCGTATATTTGACCCCCTTTACCCTTTGTTATAAGGAAAATGCAAATCAAAACCTTGATATACCACCTCACATCTGTTAGAATGGGTAGTACCAATGAGACAGTAAGTGTTGGAGAGGATGTGGAGAAGAGGGAACCCTCGCACACTGCTGGTGGGAGTGTAAATGGGTGCAGCCACTGTGGAAAACAGTATAGAGGTTCCTCAACAAATTAAGAATAGAGCTACCATAGGACCCAGCAACCTCTCTCCTAGGTATCTACCAGAAAATTTGGAAAACATTTATTCATACAGATACCGGGGGTGCCAAAAAAACGTATACACATGACTTGTATTCATCTTTTGTTATTGGTATATTGAGTATTACAATTTTAATACAGTTTTTTCCCTTCTTAAAATGTGTATGTATACATTTTTTGGCATCCTCTCTATATATACCTCTATGTTCACAGTAGCATAATTTACAGTAGCCAAGGCATGTAAACAACCTAAGTGTCCTTCAACAGATGACTGAATAAAGAAGATGTGGTACTTACATATAATGGAATATTTACTCTGCCATAAAAAAGATGAAACAGTGCCATTTGCAACAACATGGATGGATCCTGAGAGTATCATGCTAAGTGAAATAAGGCAGATGTTAAAGGACAAGAACTGGGTGATTTCACTGTGTGGGACGTAAAACAAAGCAACAAACAAAACAAAAAAAACAAGCACACAGATACAAACAGAATGGTGATTACTAGAGGGGAGGGGGGTGGCGGGAGGGCAAAGGGTACAGGGGGTCAAATACATGGTGACAGAAGGAGACTAGACTTTGGGTGGTGAGCACACAATAGAGTACATAGATGTTGTATTACAAAGTTATATACCGAAAATTTATATGTTATAAACTAATGTTACTCCAATAAATTAAAGTGTAAACAACACAAATTATGAACAGATAAATAAATGGCATAATCCCCCCGCCCTCCCCCCAAAAAAGGCACTGAGAGACCCCTGCTGTCTTACCCGGAGAGGCCTTGGTCTTGACCACCAGCAGTGCTGCGTCCTTGGAGGTGACACTGAGCTCCGTGGATGGGCTGGTGCACTTGGTGATGGCATACTGTGCCCTGTCCAGCTTGCTCCTGAGCAGGTAGAAGCCTTTGAGCCAGGCCCAACACTGCTCCTCCACGGGCCCCAGCGGCAGCAGCAAGGCCAGCAGGGAGCCCAGTACCATACTCAGCAGCATCACCCACAGGAAGCGGCCCCAGACGGAGACCCATTTTGGTTCAGTCACTGCCATTACTGAAGCCATCGGCAGGAGTGTCATCTGGACTCAGGGGTAGGCCCCTGGCACATACCCAGTCACCAGAGAGAGCTGGACCTGCAAGGTACCAAGAGTTGTGGGAGGTGAGGCAGGGGAAGTGATACACTTAGGATGCGTTTCTGTGTCCAGCTAGTGCCTGGAGACCCCCACGCCTATTAACTCACTATGACCAGGTGGTGGGGGCAAGCAAGAAGTGGATATAAACAGGGAGGGGTGAGCCTGGAAGAACTGGTGCCACCTCCAGGGTGGTGTGACTGAAAAGTAATGCCACCACTGCCCAACACACTAAGCACTTACTGTGTGCCAGGCCCTGTGCTAAGCACTAAGAACTTCGCATCCTGTCTCCTGCAGTCTTCCAACAGGAGCTGACGCTATCATCACCCCACTCTCCAGATGAAGAAACAAGCTCAGAGAGGCGAAGTCCCTTGGTTCAAGTCACCCACTGAACAAGCGACAGCCTTAGGACTTGAATTCAGGACCCCATTGCTCTAAAATACCGCACTTTCACCACAAATTCTGTGGCTTCTGACACTGGGTGTCTGGGACACAACATACACACATACCCAGACTGGCTAAGGTAGTGCTCAGGCCCATCCTTTGGCAAACACAACTGTTTGGGGGCCTGATTTATTGCCATATGGGTGGCCACCTCTCCATGCCCTCACTCTTATCTTAGCCACATTGCTGTCCAGCAGGGGTGCTGCCTAGAGTTTGGACAGTCTCAGCATCTAAACAAGAAAGCAGGGTGTGGGCCAGAGCGGTGACCCCTTGTCCTCTGTGACAGCAGGCGTGTGCTTGGGGCCGGTCAGGTCTGCAAGCCATTAGGCTAACAAGCATGTACTGGGCGACTACGCTGTGCAAGGCACTGAGCTGAGCGCTAGCCCTGCATTATCTCACTTAATCCTCACTGACCTAGGGAGTTACCCCAGCTCCATTTATGGAGAGAAACAAGGCGCCGACAGGGTAAGTCAACTCCCAGGAGGGGAGGCCCACAGGGAGCTGACAGAGGCGTCGGAAATCCCCAGTGTGAGTCCACAGTGCCCGGTCTCACCTCTACCTTATTCATAACCAGGGCCTGTGCACCTGCTCCGGGCTGCTCCTGCTGCTAGGCCTCCAGGTCCCAGAAGTGGTCGATTAGGTTTCTGATCGCTCAGGGCTGAGTCTAATGCGGGAGGCTGGCTCGCTGATACAGGACTGGCTTGGTATACTCTCTAAGGGGGTACGCGTGGCGTGCCGTGGGTCACGGAACGTGTGGGCCACTGTCGTCCAGCTGGTCTGGACGCGCTCCCCGAGGGACAGACTTCTTGGAGGAGCTGGGTTTAGCCGGTGATGCCGCTGTGCACGGGGGAGGAAGAAGTGCGTTCCTCTAGGCGCGAATCTCTCACCCCTCTACGCTAGGAAGAGGGAAACTGAGGCCCAGAGAGGCGAGGGACTGGATAAGGTCACTGTGGGGAGCCGACCCTTTCCGACCCCGCCCAGGGCTCGCTGCTCTGTCGCACCCTCCCCGCTCGCTCCGTCCGAAACCCTCGGGCTCGCCCCCTCCTCACCGCGCGCCGCTGCCAAGGCCCGCGGCGGCCTTCCCGGCATTCGCAGGGTCCGCGGGGCCGGCTCCCAGGACCTCCTCCGCCGCCGCCTTCTAGCCCCGCCCCGGGCGACTCGCCATTGGTCGGCCTGCCATCCTCGTCTTGGCGGATTGGCTTTCCTCATTGGTCCGCCTCTCGCATTTCCGGGTTCTAGCATCCGCGTCGGCTTTCCCGGGAAAGGCTCACCGTGGGCCACTCCCATTGGTTGGCTCCTGCGTTTGTCTCGTGCCCGCAGCAGCCAATAAACAACAGGAGGGGCGGGGCCTGGGTGACAGGCGGGAGTAACGGGTGCGGAAAACCCCACGGGGAATGCGGTTTGGGGATGCGGGACGGAAAAGGACGGAAACTCGGAACCTCGTAATTCCGCTCGCTTGGAGCTGCTGCCCTTCCCTCAGTCTCATCCGGGGGCATCTCTCCTAGCCTCAGTTTCCTTAGGTGTAAAATGAGGACGCGGATGGCTTGGACCTCTCCACCCAGTTAGTCTGACCTCACAGCCTAGTTATCCTCCACCCTGTGTTACGAAGGTGCGTTCTTTCGCCTTGACCTTCTCTCTTTGCCTCCCTGACTTTAATTTGGATCCTCCAGGAAGGGCCTGGCTGCTTCTTTTGGCTTCCCAGAGAGATAGAGGATTGTTTCTTGGTGCAGAGAGCTGAAGACTCCACCTTAATTCACAAATACTGAAATTAAACATCCAGGATGTGCCCGGAGATGCTAAGCATTAAGATGTTATGTCAATTGACGGTCGTTGGCGTAAATTCAACGGCCAACAGGAGTCCCCGGTGTGGGCTGTGGTGAAGAGGGAGGCTATTCCGTGAAAACAGCTCAATGGTGAAACAGCACAGCTGTAGAACAGCCGCGGTGTGGCAGCTCCGCTTCCCTTTGACGAGCCGACTTCAGTGTTACAGCTCAGCTCCTGCCCGGCTGCAGAAGACCTGATGCTTCATATCTGACCTCCATGACCCACATTCCCCTTGGGTGCCACCAGTGGTAGTGGGTGTCACCATTGGAGCCACACCGTCCTGGCTCCCAGCTCTGCCACTTGCACGAGTACATTCAGCCATTGACTTAACCTCGCTGATCCCTTTCGCGTGTCTGTAAGATGGGGTAATGTGATGACAATACATCTTATAGGGTTTTGTGTGAGGGCAAAGTGAGATCCCATGCGTCTGGCACAGAACAAACACTTGATAACTGTTTGCTGTTGCAACTATCCTAGAAAAGATGCCAAGTCATTGCTGTTTTATTTGTTATCTGCAGAAGAAACGCTCGCTCCAACCACTGGGGAGAGACCTCACTACCATTTTGTAGGTCTCAGTCAGAGTCCATTTTAGGGAAGCCACTGGCCCACAGCACGAAAGGAAGTGTCCAGGCGCAGGCCAGCAGAGGTGTGCTGTCAATGAAAGATACCATGGGGAGATGTTGCAAGGTGAGGGACCAAACAGCTTTGGCCCTTGTTGGTTGGGCTCCCTGTTTATATCTTGTAACGCCTTGCTTTCCTGAACTTCCAGCCCTTGGCGTGGAGAATGGCATGTGGTAGGTGCTTGAGAAATTTTGACTTGAATAAGAAATATCTGAAGCAGGACCAACCATGGAGTTTTTAAGAAACAAAATCAGGGTGGTAGTTGTTTCTGGGGCTTCTTGTTTCTATCTTTGACCAAAGGTCTTGAACATTGGTCTCTCAGAGTCCCCTGAGTTTCTCTGCTGATGGCCCAAGCAGGAATGTAAAAACCCTCCCCAGAGGAGAGCCTGCTATGCAACCAGGGAGATGGTTGGTGGAGGGGAACGCAGTGAGGCTCTGGGGTCACACAGATGTGTGTTCAAATGTAGGGCCCACTTCTTACCAGCTGTGTGACCTTGAGCAGGTCATTTACCTCACTGGGTACCAGGGGGCTTGTGGACCTCTGTCCCTTCCCAGGCAGAAGGTGATGGAACCATCTACCTTTAAAGGCCCCATCCCATCTCTACCTCTTGGGATTCCAGTGTAAACTCTTGAATGAGTGTAGGCCATGGCAGCAAATCCAGAAGCTACACGAGAACCGTTAGTGGGTAAGACTGCCTGGGCCAGAGCCAATAGGGATAGCTGGGGAGGGTGGAGCATGTGACACTACCTGGCTTGTCCAAAGTGGGCAGCAGCTTCTCGACTGTAGCCTCCATTTATGAAGCTGGGGTGCAGTCCAAAAGTTAACAGAGTTTCCAGTTTTTCAAAAGAAATGTCAGGCCTGGATTTTTAAGCAAAATCTCCAGACTTTTAAACAGTTGGCATGTCTTTCAGCCGGCTACAGAGGGCTGCCAGTTCTCTGCTTAAATTCTTTTAAAATGGGCTGGGGTCGCAGGAAGCAGTACCACACATGACTCTCAGCAAATAATGGCACTACTGTCTGTGGACACCAGGGGGCAGTAATTCACCTGGCATCACTTCCTCCATTCAATCCCCATTTGTCAGGAGAGCACACTCAATTTTCTTTCTCGACTTTGCCTGCATTCAGCTGTGTTAAATGCACAAAATATGGTCCCTGAAGTGATATTGAAAAGTTGGCTTTCTCCGTCCTAAGTATTCTGCATTGGTGGAAATTGCCTCCCCATGGCCCACAGAGGAGTTTTCTAAAAGCTTACCTTGACACTTGACAAAGAACCTGGAAAGTGGCTGCATGGGAAATGTGTCCATTATGCAAAACAAAACAAAACAAAACAAAACAAAAAACCCTTATGCATCTTTAAGAAACAGCATTCAAGCACTTCTTGCTGGCAGAGTCGGATTCAATAGCTTAGGAAACACAAAACTCCCCAACTTGAGGCTATATTGCACTGGGATGGCCATTCCTGAATGGCTCAACTTCATTTAAAGAAAACACACCAGTTCTCTCTCCCTTCACTCCCAGGTTCCCCTCATTTCCCAGCCTGCTTGGATATATATTTTTTTCTCCTTCTAACTTAAAGCTGCTACAGAAGAAGAGGCCCCAGCAGCTCTTCTCCCTAACTACCTATTAATCCTCATTATGCATACCCAGTGGGGTCCGTCCCAGTTTCTGAGGCACCCCCAAGAAACAGAGTTTTTGGGGCCTCGTGTGGCTATCACTGAGCTGATGGCTCGTGCTGATGGACTCAGGATGCACAGTGTCGAATTGATTGTCACCAATCTATTGCAATCTCAGACATGCAAATAAGTTCTTTTCACAGCAAGTCGTGTGGGGAAGTGATATTTCTTTCAAAAAAATTAAACATAACAGCTTTTTTTCCTTGTTAAATAACCAACTACTCTATTTCTTAAAAGCAAGACGGGATCATTCTAGATATGGTAGAAGGCACAAATAAACAACAAGAAGAAAAAATACCCATGCACAACTGTCCTAGATATTTCGCTATCCACATCTATTTTTTAAATCATGAAATATTTCAGACATCCAGAAGGCATAGCTAATACAATGGGTACCTGTGTGCCACCCAGTTTAAGAAACACCATATGATATTACCAATGCACCAAAGCCCTAGGGCAACCCCTCCCCCATCATATTCCCTCTCTCCCTCCCAGAGGTCACCACCACCACCACCTTGAATTTGATGCTTATTACATCCATGCATGGCCCCTTGCTATTACCCATATGTATATAATCCTAAATAATATGTAGCAACATTCTGCATATTTTTACACGTCGTATACTCTGTATCCTGCAGCAGCTTAGCCTGGTAGTTCTGGCTCCAGGTGTCTCTTGAGACTGCAGTGACCAGGGGTGGTGAGGCTGGGGCTGCAGTCATCTGAAGTCTCGTCAGGGCCCATTTCCAAGGTGGCTCACTCAGGTGGCTGGCAGGTTGGTGCTAGCTGGTGGCCTGGGGCTTCAGTTCTACTCCGTGCGGGTTGCTCCATAGGGCTGCTGCAGCGTTCTCACAACATGGCAGCCCACTACCCTCAGTGTGAGTGATCCAAGGACAGAATGTCACGTATGACCTAGCTTCAGAAGTCACACACTGTCCCCTCTACTGAACTCTATGGGTCACAACATAGACCAACCTTGGTACAGTGTCGGAGGGGACTACGTAAGGTTCACCAGGAGGTGAAGGTCATTGGGGGCCAAGTTGGTGGCTGCCTGCCTTACACCCCCTGTGCCTGCCCCTTCTTAATCCCAGTAGTTCTGCCCAATGGCTCGACAGTGTACACTTCAGGCCTCTTTGGCTTTCTGTGGCTGAGTCTTCAGGCCCTGGAGGCAAGGAGCTTGTGCAGGTATGAGACTTACCTGTGAGAATGGTGGGTTCCCAGTTGCCGACTGCCTTTGCCCCAGCTGTTTAATGAAAGCTTTCAGGCCACATTATTCTCATCGGCCTGAGATGCCACCTACTCCTGCCTAGAAATGTGGTTGTGTTGACATGGAGACTGGCTCAGGTGCTCAAGATGCCATTTTAGATCACAGCCTCTAAATGATGTGACTAGTACCCTCTCCTCTACCTGCATGGGATGGTGACTCAGGGGGGCAATTGGCCAGCATGACTTCGGGCTCAGGATCCACTGTCTGCATCCTTCCCCTTCTCAGGGTTCCCTGCTCTGCTGGACTGCAGGCTGCCCCTTCCTGCGGCGTCCATCAGCCACATAGACAGGGCGTGGGGGCTGCTATGCAAAGGGGATGCAGTTCACCCTGGGTCCAGATTGCAGTCCCTTTGGACACACCCCAAAAGCTCTCAGTGGAGCTTTCTGTTGCCATAGTAACTTGCAGACAAGGAAATTAAGATGGGTGCTTGGCTAGCCAAGAAAGCCAAGCTTTTAATCAGCATTCCCTCCTTTTAAATAGATAAGAATTCCTAGGAGGGCTTTGGATGGACATCAAAGGGTCTTTGTTCAGGTGCTGAGGAAATGCTCTTTAAAAAATTATTGGGAGATGAGGGCAGCCCTAGTCAGAGAGACGGTGGCAGCTTTGGAGTTCTTGGAGCAACTGGAATATAAGTGTACAGCCAAGGCAACTTTTTGTTGTTGTTACTAACACCTTCCTTGAGATACAATTTGCACAGTACACAACTCCTTCATTGCAAGTGTACAATTCAGTGGTGTTTAGTACATTCACAGAGTTGGGCGAGCATCACCACAATCAATTTTAGAACATTTTCATCACTCCAAAAAGAAACCCCGTACCCTTTAGCTCTCATTCCCCGTTTCTCCACCACTGTCGTCCCTTAGTCCCTGGCAATCTATTTTCTGCCTGTATAGATTTCTCTGTGCTGGACATTTCCTATAAATGCAATCATACAATAGGTGGTCTTCTGTGACTGGCATCTTTCAGCTTTTTCATTCTTTGGCTCCTTAAGGTTCTCCATCGTTTCTCCGATAAAGGGGTCTCCAACCTGAGATCAGTTCATTGGCTGGGAGTACAGCTTGACTGAGATGGATGGAAAGGAGCAGGTTCCTCCAGGACCAGCAACCGTGGCCTTCCCTCTTCCGTCTTAGCCTTCCCAGCTGCTCTGAGACTGTAGCGGGGAAAGTGGCCCCTTTGGAGCATGAGCTGACCTGCTTTCCACAACTCCCTCTTTCTGAGGCTGGGGTGGCAGAATTATGATCACAACCAGCCATTGCTTACCAGGTGCCAGGCACCAGACAGCACACGGGGTAAGACTATCTCATTGTTATAGATCTTTTTATTTTTTTTTTCCTTTTCTTTTTATGGGATTCACTTAAAAGCCACCTCTTTTATTTCATGAAGATACTTGCTGAGGATATAAATCTGGGTCAGTTGTCTATTTTTCAGCTATCAATGATGCATGAAGAAATAACCTCACTTTTTACCCTCTGCTAGTCTAGATATTTTACTTGTTTGTTTATTTATTTTACTATTATGATTTTATTGTGGTGAGATACACATACATAAAATTGACCATCTTAATCGTTCTGAAGTGGACAGTTCAGTGGCGTTAAGTGCATTCACGGTGTTGTGCTGCCATCCCTGCCATCCAACCCCAGAACTCTGCATTTCCCGAACAGAAACTCTGTCCTCATTAAACAGGAGGCTCCCATCCTGTTTCCCTCAGCCTGGGCCACCGCCCTTCTACTTCCTGTCTGTCTGACTACTCTAAGTGGAACCACGCAATACCGTATGTGCCTCTTTGTGACTGGCTTATTTCACTAAGTGCGACGTCCTCAGGGGTCATCTATGTGGGAGCATGTGTCAGAATGTCCTTTCTTTTTAAAGCTTGAATAACATTCCTAGTGTTCACTTTTTTTTTTAACTTTTATTTATTTTAAGTGTGTTTTTCCAGGACCCATCAGCTCCAAGTCAAGTAGTTGTTTCAATCTAGTCGTGGCCCATGTGAGGCTCGAACCGGCGATCTTGGTGTTAAGAGCACTGAGCTCTAACCCACTGAGCTAACTGGCCGCCCCTTCAATGTTCACTTTTAACATAGCCTGGGTACAGCTGAGAGGCCAGCCTGATATCATTTGTTAAAAGATTTTTATTACAAATATAGTTAGCATACAATATGATATCAGCTTCAGGTACACACAATAGTTAATCAACATTTCTAAACCTAAAGAAGTGATCACCATGATAAGTCCAGCAGCCGTCTGTTTACCACGCTGTCATAATATTATTGACTACATTCCCCACACTGTACATTACATCCCCATGACTTATTGTTTTATACCTGGACATTTGGACCACTTATTGCCCTTCACCTCCCCCCCACCCCTTTTAAAGTTTTCAGTTACAGTTGACATTCAATATTATTTTAATTTCAGGTGTACAGCATATGGTTAGACATTTGTATAATTTAAGAAGTGATCCTGACTAATCTAGTACTCACCTGGCACTATATATAGTTATTGTCATATTATTGACTATATTCCCTATGCTTTACTTTGCATCCCCATGACTATTTTCTAACTGCCAACTTGCACTTCTTAATCCCTTCCCCTTTTTCACCGTCGCCCAACCTCCTCCCATCTATCACCCTGATAAATCTAGTACCCGTCTGGCACATACATAGTTATTACAATATTATTGACTATATTCCTTATGCTACACCTACATCCCCATGGCTACTTCATAACAACCAGTTTGTACTTCTTAATCCCTTCCCGTTTTTCACCCAATACCCCAACAACCTTCCCATCTGGCAACCATCAAAATGTTCTCTGTATCTGTGAGTCTGTTTCTGTTTTGTTTGTTAATTTTGTTCTTAGATTCCACATATAAGTGAAATCTCATTGCATCTGTCTTCCTCTGTCTGACACTCCACTCAGCACAATATCCTCCAGGTCCATCCATTCCACCACAGATGGGAAGAACCCAGTCCCTTCCCTGGCTGAGCAATATTCCATTGTACCACCTCCTCTTTATCCATTCCTCCATCGACAGACGCCCAGGCTGCCTCCACATCTTGGCCATTGTAAACAATGCTGCAATGAACAGATGGATGCACACGTCCTCTTGAAGCAGTGTTTTGGGTTTTTTCCGATAAGTACCAGGAAGTGGAATTACTGGGTCCTTCATTGTCTCTTGTTATAGCCTTTGGTTTAAAGTCTATTTTGTATAAGTATTGCTACCCCAGCTTTTCTGTTTGTTCGTTTGCTTCCATTTTCATGAAATAACTTTTTCCACCCCTTTACTTTCAGTCTGTGTGTGTGTCTTTCAATGTGAAGTGAGTCTCTTGTAGACAGCATATGTAAGGACTTTGTTTTCTTAGCCACTCAGCCACCTTATGTTTTTGAGTGGAGCATTTAATGCACTTACATTGAAAGCAATTATTGATAGATATGTAGTTATTGCCATTTTATTATTCATGTTGTTTATCTTTTCTTTCCCTTCCAGACCCCCAAATCTTAAAGAAGTCTCTCCAACATTCCTTGGAGTACTGGTTTCGTGGTGATGAACCCCTTTATTTTTTTTCTTGTCTGGGAAGCTCTTTATCTGTCCTTTGATTTTAAATGATAGCCTTGCTGGGTAGAGTAATCTTGATTGTAGGTCCTTGTATTTCATCACTTTGCATATTTTGTGCTAATTTTTAGCCTGCAAAAATTAGCAGGCTAATTTCTGTTTCTGTTGAGGAATCAGCTGGCAGTCTTCTGGGAACTCTCCTGTAGGTAACTAACGGCTTTTCTTTTGCTGCTTTTAAGATTCTCTCTTTGTCTTTAACCTTTGCTATTTTAATTATAAATTAAAATGGGCCTTTTGGGTTCATCTTTTTTTGAACTCTCTGCTTGTATGTCTACTTCCTTCACCAGGTTAGGAAAGTTTTCAGTTATTATTTCTTCAAATAGATTCTCAGTCCTTTGCTCTCTCTCTTCTCCTTCTGGTACCCCTCTGATGTGAATGTTGTTATGCCTGATATTGTCCCAGAGGTCATCAAAATGAGGATTAAACTATCCTTATTTTTTGGAGTCTTTTTTCTTTTTGTTGTTCTGATTGGGTGTTTTCTGCTACCTTGTCTTCCAAATCGCTGATTCGATCCTCTGCTTCTTCTAGTCTGCTTGTGATTCCTTCTAGTGCATTCTTCATTTCAGTTATTGTATTCACTTCTGCCTGATTCTTTTTTATGGTTTCTATGTCTTTTTTTATGCTTGCGATTTCTTTGTCAAATTCTAAGTTCCTTAAGCATTCTTATAACAAGTGTTTTGAACTCTGTATCTGGTAGATTGCTTGTCTCCATTTTGTTTAGTTCTGTTCCTGGAGTTTTCTCCTGTTCTTTCATTTGGGACATGTCTATTGTTTCCTCATTTTGGCTGCCTCTCTGTGTTTTTTGCTATGTCTTAGGTAGGGCTGCTCTGTCTCCCAGGCTTGCCAGGTGGCTTATGTAGTACTGGTCCTGTGGGGCCCAGTGGCACAGTCTCCCTGGTCACCTGCTCCGCGTGTTCCAGGAGTGTGCCTTCCCGTTATGGTTGAACCCTGATTGCTGTTGGCACATCAGTGGGTGGGACTGGCCCTCAGGCTGACTTGTTGTGAGGTTTGGCCACATCCACAGCTTATGGGCTGCTGTGTAGGAGGCTTACCCCATGGAGTAGGATTTGCCCCAGCGGGTTCTGGTGCCTGCTGAGACCCCCTTGTGTGTGCTGCTGGTGGAGCTAAATGGGTGGTGCTCTGCTGTGGTCTGAAGCCAACCTCCAAGTATGTTGATTGGCTCCAGGGCAGGCCCAGGTCAGCCACTGCCTGTGACCAGCTGGGTAGTACCTGGTAGGAGCTATAAAGCGATCCATGGTTGGTCGCTCCCTGTGCTGGACCATGAGGCCAGGCTGTGAACTGACGATGGCTGCTACCAGTACCAGCATAGCTCCGCAAAATAGCCAGGACACACCGAGGCCCGCTGCCACCTGCCGGTTCCCATAAGATTCAGCTGTTGATACAACCTGCTGGGCTATGCAAGCTGGGTGAGGCAGGGTCTCAATGAGTCATCAGGGTGGAGCAGCAGAGCTCACCAGGCCAATCAGATGTAGATTTGGCCTGTGGGGGCGGGCTCAACACAGGAAATGGTGCTTGCCTGCTGGCTGCCCAGAAGGAAGGCCTCACACTGGAAAAATGGGGGCTGTCCCTGCAGTACTCGCTCTGAAGGTACACCATTCAGGCTCTCCCCATCTGTCTCCAAAGCCCCCAGAGTCACCGTCCCTCCACCGGAGCCCAGGGTGAGTACCTGCGCAGGCCCTTTAAAAGGGAATCTGTGTTTCCTGCAGCCTTCCGTCTCACCTGGATGGTTGGAATCCCCACTCTTTTTCACAGCCAGAAGTTGTGGGGGCTCCTCTTCCCGGCATCAGTATCTCTGCTGGGGAGCCAGGTGTGGGGGGGATCTGGGGTCCCTCTCTCCTTCATGGGGAACCTCTGTGGCCAAGATAGCTCTCCTGATTTTCAACTGCCACACGTTGGTTGACCATTTTGCATATCTGCCAACTCCTACCAGTCTCGATGTGGCTTCTTTATATCCTTAATTATAAAATTTCTGTTCAGTTAGACTTCAGATGGTTCTCTAGGTTGATTGTTCCATAATTTAGTTGTAATTTTTATGTGTTCACGGGATGAGGCAAGCTCAGTGTTTATTTATCCCACCATCTTGGGTCTCTGATATCATTTTTTTTTTAAAGATTTTATTTTTTTTAGAGCAGTTTTAAATTCACAGCAAAATTGAGAGGTAGGCACAGAGATTTCCCATCTACCCCCTGCCCCCACAGAGGCACATCCTCCCCCATCTTCAACATCCCTCACCAGAGTGTAGTCTCCCCAAGTCCATGGTTTACATCAGGGTTCACAGTGGGTGTTGTCCATTCCATGGGTTTGGGCCAATGTGTAATGACAGGTGTGATCCATGACAGGGTCATACAGAGTATTTTCATTGTCCTCTGTGCTCTGTCTGTGGATCCCTTTCTCCCCCCACAACGCCTGGCAACCACTGACATTTTTACTGTCTCCATAGTTTTGCCTTTTCCAGAATGCCATACAGTTGGAATCACACCGTGTGTAGCTTTTTCAGGTCGGTTTCTTTTAGATATATGCATTTCTGGTTCCTCCGTGTCTTTTCATGGCTTGATAGCTCATTTTATTTTACTGCTGAATACTACTTCATTGTGTGGAGATATTTATTGTGTGCCCCACAGTTTATTTATCCATCACCTACTGAAGGACATCTTGGTTGCTTCCAAGTTTTGGCAATTATGAATCAAGTTGTTATTAACCTCTGTGTGCAGGTTTTTGTGCGGACAGAAGTGTTCAGCTCCTTTGTGTAAATACCAAGGAGCGCGATCGCTGGATCCCATGGTAAGAGTATATTTAGCTTTGTAAGAAACCTCCAAACTATCTTCCAAGGTGTCTGTACCATTTTTCATTCCCACCATCAGTGAATGCGAGTTCCTATTGCTCCACGTCCTCACCGGCATTTGCTGTTGTCAGCGTTCCAGATTTTGGCTCTTCTAATAGATCTTAGTAGTATCTTCTTGTTATTTTAACTTGCATTTCCCTGATGACATATAATATAGAACCCAACATCATTTTCCCATTGACAGGTATCTGGTGGGTTAGTTGAAAACGTTGCTTGGAGCAGAGAAACAGAAAATTTTATATCTTAGAATATGTATCTGATCTTTTATTTTGTATGTGAATTTGCGTTGTGTATATTAATTTTCCAATGTTAATATCGGGTTCATTATTCAATGACTATTGGGTCAATTGAGGAACCTAATTAACTAAAATTGGCTTAATTAAGTAAAATGCGTTCATTAAGGCCTCATATCATCTTTCCCGTACAAATCAAAAGATTGTCTCTCTTGGTTTATTTTAAATGTAATGAAAATTTAGATACCTGTAAAACAGAGTATAGTGCCCTTCCAGATTTTTATAATCCCCTGCATCTTTTATACTTGTCTACGCCTACAACTAATTCTACATCAACCTCTATTTGGGAACTTGATTTTCTCAGGGCTTTCCAAAACATTTATCTTCATTTTCATAGAAACAACTTTCTTTTTCCCTCAACTTTTAGCCTACTACACAGTATGTAACTAAAAGATGTAATTTCAGAAGCAAGTGCAACTGGCACAGACATGGTTGGGAGCAAACAGCTAATTCCGGTAAGCATACCGCTCAGTTGGTGGCAGTAAGTGGCTTACTGGTCTCTGGTGTTGGGTGAGCCATGGCTCTATTTAATTAAAAGAAAATATCAGACAAATCCAAATTGAGCAAAATTGTACAAACTATCAGGCCAGCACTTGTCACAATATCCAGATCATAAAAGCCAAAGAAAGACTGAGGAATTGTTACATATTGCAAGACACAGAGGAAATGTGACAACTGAATGTGTGACTGATTCTGAATTGTATCCTTTTATTAAAAAGGACTTTACTGTACTCCTGAAACTAATATAAAATAATCTTGAATGTCAACTGTAACTGAAAAAAAAAAAAAAAGGACGTTATTGGGACAACTGGTGAAATGTAAATGGGAGGACCTGCAGATTAAATGGTAATAATGTATCAGTGTTTGTTTCCTGATTTTAGGGCATCCCCTGTGTGGTCAGGGCTCCCTGCCCCCTTCCTGGGCGTCCATCCCTCTTGTACCAAATTATTTGCCTACTGTCTTTCTGCAGGCCATGGACTCATGAGGGGCTGCCCTTGTCTGCAGCCCCCAGTCCAATGCCTACACATGCACGCACCCCCAAATATTTCCAGCATGAACGAATGGAACATTCTTGTAAGTATGGAGAGCTCACCTTGTCTTAGAGCTGATTAGATGCTTATTGAACCTTATAGCTTCCATTTATAAAAGTCTTCCCTGAGGCTTCCCCTCACTGTTCTTGACGCATTTTTTTTTGGGGGGGGGATGTTGATTGCACACCCACTCCCCCCAAGAGTTCTTCCAACTGAAAATGAGGAGTCAACTGAGAGAAACTTCTGGGTGAGAACAAACGAGTGGTTACTGGCTGGAGTTGCTCCTGCTGTTGCCATATCACCTGAGAGCCCTGCAGAAAAGTTGTTCAACATTTCCCTTTAGGTGGCTGGACTGAATTCTGCAGGGAGTGGAGTGTTGCATTGGCCCTTACAGCTGTCAGCAGGGGGGGAGCGAAGAGGCTCAACTGGAACAGGAATGGAGGGCAAGTGACAGTGTCCAGTGTGATGGGCAGGGATGGAGGCCACCTCAGAAATTGTGGACAGAGCCTCGTAACAACGAAGCTCAGTATTGCCTGTGGCTCTTGGAATAGCTGGAAGCCCCAATAATAGTAACACTGACTGTAATAGTAATCACAATAATAGCGTTTATGTGGGGACGATGTCATAAATCCTTTCTGCATGCATTATCCCACTGGATTGTCATCATAATAACTCTCAGAGTATGTGTGTGTGTGCATGTACGTTGTCTGCCTCTGTGTACCATGCAGATACTGTTTCCATTTTAGAGGGGAAGAGACAGAACTGGGAAGTGACACAATCTCAGGGCCCCACAGGATTTGCCTCCTGACTTAAAGACCGAACTCCCAGAGGGTGACAGGGGTGTGTACTTTAGAAATGACTAGAGGCCGTCATGTGCAGAGGTTTAAAGTTGGGGATGGCAAACTACGGCCTATAGGCCAAATCCAGCCCACCATCTGTTTTTATAAATAAAGTTTTATTGGAACACCGCTATGCCCATTTGTTTTCATATTGTCTACAGTGGCTTATGTCTACAACAGGGGAATTGAGTAGTTGTAGTAGAGACCGTATAGCCCACAAAGCCTAAAATATTTACTATTGGGCTCTTTACAGAAGTGCTCTGGGGCCAGACTGTCTGGGGTTGGAAACACACCTCTTCCGTTGAGCCGCTGTGTGACTTTTGGCAAATTCCTTAGCTCTCTCCCTCAGTTTTCTCATCTGTGAAATGGGAATGATCACGGTGGTTACCACACGGGTTAGGGAGGGAGGAGTGAGTGAGCTCTTGGCATGCAATACGTGGGAGATGTCATTGCTCCTCTGGGCAGCTGGCCCCCCTGGGGTTGGAAAAGAAAATGTTCTGAGCGGCTTTCCTGGCTGGGGTGCTGGCAGGCTTGTACACCAGTAAGAGACATGGTCACAAACACTGCACTTGAGATCTGGCCCTGTGGGGCTGGGGGATTAGCTATGAGTAATCGGGGGTTGTTCTCTGTAGCGGGAACCTGGTCATTTCCATAGGCCCAGCGTCAGGCTGCTGTGTGAATGCGGGTCCTGGCCCCCAAAGGTAAAGAAGGATATGAAATAGCCTGAATCCTCCTCAACCCGAAGACATGTGCAAGGTGAAGTTTCATAGCCTCTTGGTGGGATTTTCATAGAGGGTCTATAAGCCATGTGCAAAATGATGTTTGGTAGCTGGGGGCAGAAAGCCAAGTGTTCGACTGAAATGGGCCACCTGATGTGTCCCTTTGGCTCAGTCTGGTGGTTAAAATACCAGATCTGAAGACTGACCTGGGTTCATATCTGAACTGCATGACGTCCTAGCTATGTGATCTCAGGCAAATGACTCCATCTCCCTGAGCCTGTTTTTCTAGCTGTAAAATGTGACACACAATAGCGCCTTTAACCCATCTGTGTGCACTACCTGTTTTATTATAATATTTACTTGACATTTTTCTCTAAATCAACTTTTAAACATAGAGCTTCCCCCTAAGGTCCGAATGTTGGTGCCACCATAGGTGGAAAGCACTAATATACATCGTAACTGTATTTTTAAAAATGTTTGTCTCACCAGAAATTAAGCTTCACAAGGACAGCGATCTTTGTGTATTTTGTTTGCTGCTGTATCCCCAGCCTAGTGCCTGGCCCATAATAGATGCTTAATAAATGTTCATTGAATGAGTGAATGAATGAATAAATGAATGAACAGGTGACCTGAAATCATCCTCCATGCTTTGGCAAACACTGAGCTAATTCACAGAACGTGGTGTGCTTTGCTCCTGGCCCATGGTAAGCACTTGATAAATGTTTGCTATGATTTTTAGCTTGGGCAGAGGAACGTGGTGTCTTCAGGTTGGAAGACTGCCCCCCCACCCTCTCCTGCCAGCAGCCATCCTTCCACCCTTTTGGTTCCGGGTAGGGGGATCCAAACCCAGTGAGCTGGAGACATCTTTTGGCTACTTCTGAGTGCTTGGTCCAGATGGCTGGACTGAGCTGAACCCTGATAGTTGGAGAGAAGCTGTGGGGTCTAGAGAGAGATGTTCACAGTTCATGGGGGCTCAGGGTACGCAAGGACCAGATCAGTCCTTAGTCATTATTTATTATCGCTGCAGGCGTTTTTGTGAAGGAGATGGGAGGTGTTTGGGCACAGAGCTTCTTCCAGATGTCCCCCTAAATGCTCTGTTCTTGCTGAGTTCCCAGGGACATAAAACCCACTGTCAATGGACTTGCCCAGAGCCTGTATTTGCTGCGTTTTTGTTCTTGTTTAGTTATTACATTGTCTCCTGTGATTACAGAGCCGACAGCTGGTAAGGATTTGCATATGGCATGAAATTAAGTTAGTTCATTTTAATGTCGAAACTGAGCAGGGTGAGAATTTGTCTGGTGAAAACTGTCTCCCTCTTCTTCGTTTGCTCATCTGCTTTCGGCACTGGCCTCTAATGTCTGAAAGTCTGATTTCTCCCCACTTCACCCAGAGAAGGACAGGGGTTTGGCTCTCCCCTCGAGAATCCTGGAAGGGATTTTGCACTTGGGGCTTAGAATATTCTCTTTTAGGTTTCAGGAGGAATTAAGACTCAAGGGCTGCTGTGAAGAGACTAGTGTTCTAGTCCCTAGCTTCGTGTCTTTTTTGCTGTGTTGCTTCGGGAAAGTCACTTTCCTTCTCTGGGCCTCAATTTCCTCATCTGTCAGAGAAGGGATCGGTAGTAGATGAGTGTTCATCTATAGGGGTGCTTTTGACATCTGGAATGGGACAACTTTTTATTGTGCGGGACTGGGTGATACTGTACGGTGTTTGGCATCCCTGGTCCTTGGGCATGATATGCCAGCATCCCCTGAATCACTGCCAACCAAAAACCACCACCACACACTTCCTAATGCTTCTGTAGCCATCACCATCAGTGATAATAATAATAAATGTTCCAGCTCCTTGCCTCTGACCTGGTCACTTCTAACATGGGACTGACACTGTCCCCAGAGCTCCCTGGGTATTGAGTGAAGGCTACTGTCTGTGCGATTGGCTATGGGTTTGTCATGGGAACATTTCCTAATAGAGCACTTTTATCCAAATTCTTAGGGCCTGCTTCCAGATGATCCAACCCAGGGCAGCCCCAGGGGACTATTGTTAACCTCTGAGCTAGATTATCTCACTGATATATTCATTCATTCAACAAATCTAATTTGTGCCAGGTCCAGGGCAGGGTACATGAGTGTACATGGTATGGGTCTGCCATAGCAAGGGTGACAGACACTAATTAATAAACTCAGAGGAGGTCCTATGATGACGACAAACCAGGGTGCGATGAGAGAGACTAAATGTGCTGACAGGCTTTCTGTTGGATGACTGGGGGAAGGGGAGGACTTCTCTGAAAAGGGGACATTTATGTTGGTACCTAAAAGAGGAAATGGAGTGAGCCAGGTAGAGAGCAGGGAAAGGAGCTTGGCAGGTGAAGAAACAGCATGTGCAAAGGCCCTGAGGCATGCTGGAGGACTGAGGGAAGGCCGGAGGGGCTGGAGTGCAGGCAGAGTGAGGGCACAGACCTTGACAGATCTTCCAGACAATGGTGAGGAATCTGGATTTTGTTCTCAGGGTGATGGACGCCATTGGAGCATTTTAAGCAGGAGTGACACAATTCAATTTCCTTTTATAAAGATGACTCTGAGTCCTGAAACCTTGCTCACCTCCTTTTCATTGCCCCACCCCACTGCGATATCTGGTGAACTCAGAACCCTTTTGGTGGCAGACGACAAGATCTCGGCCAAACCAGCTAGAGCTCCAAAGTGTTTTAGTGGCTCGTGTATCTGGGAAAGATAGGAGTGGCGAGGTCGACGGGTACAACAGAAGCCCGGGATGAAGCAATGCTGCTGGGCCTCTCTCCCTGTCTTGGCTCTTGTTTCTTTTTATGTGTTGATGTTATTCTTTCAGGTTCCCTTTTGAGTGGCAGGAACATGTGGCTGGCAAATCCAAATTTTCGTCCTTCCAGCCTCTCGACCCCAGGGTCAATACGTATTCTTTTCCAGGGCTCTAGAGGGACATTCCCAGGCAAGACTTCTGATTGGTTGTGCTTGAGTTGCATGCGTATCCCTGAACCGGGCAGGCCTCGGGGGTTGGGTTCTCTGATAGCCACACCTGTTGCCAGGAAAGCTATGATTGACAGCTCTACTAGAAGCTCACAGAACAGAGGGCAGTTCCCGAGGACAGAGCGTCCTGGGAAGGCATGGCCACGGTGTCCGCTGCAGTCCCTCCCAGGGTTACTAGCAAGCATGAGGCCTTATGAAGGCTGAGAGGACTTCGTGCTTATTGTACGGGAGCAGAAGGGAAAACCCTAAGACGACAGCTCGTTCTGCAGCGGTCCAAGGAAATGCGAGTAGGTTGGGTGGAAGAGCATCAGACAAAGAGATCCGCTCAGGGGAAGAAAAGGAGTGACAGCTGCAGAGCTGTAATTCTAGTCATTCCATCCAGCATGACGCCGGGCCTCGCTATGGGAGAGAGGTCTTGCCCCTTGGAGAGGAGAAACCACTGGCAGGACCATACACAGCTGAGTGGATCCACAGCCCCCCTGTGACAGTTCAAGGGGGCCTGGACCATGGGAGGTGACATCTTCATGACAAGCCATCGGAGAGAGGTAAGGCCAACCTTGAACTACACAGCCAGCCCCTGCCTCAAAGCAAATTGGCGGGGAGGTCCAGGTCACCATCATTCTTGTAGCCGTGGCCGTACTGGGCAGGCTTCCGCCAGCCGTGCTGGGGGCTTCTCTGACGCGCGCCCTCGGAATCCTGCTTGCAACCTCTGAGTGTGCCACCTGGAGGCGCCAGAGAGTCCATGCCCCTGGTCCTTGACCAATGGGAGCTGATGCAGCAGTGTGCCCCCTTCTTCCCCTCGGTGGACGGCATGAGCCGCTCATCACAGGTGAGGGTGGCCGACTTGGTAACGCACCCCTGCGCTGGCTCGTCCTCCTTCCGTATTCACTCCCCCGCCCCTCCGTCCTGCTCCGGGAGAGCACGGTCCTCAATCAACTACCCACGTGAAGGACACTGCTTTTGGTGAAATCGTTTCCAATTTTCACTATTGTATTAGGGTGCTGCTCCAGAGAAACAAAACCAGAACCAGTAGAGCTATCTATCTGTCTGTCTATCATCTATCTATCTATCTATCTATCTATCTATCTATCTATCTATCTATCTTCTATCTAATCTATCATGAAGAATTGGTCATACAATATGGAGGCTGAGAAGCCCCATAATCTGCCACCTGCCATCTGGAGACCCAGGAGAGCAGGTGATACAATTCAGCCCCAGTCCAATGCCTGAGTGAGAACCAGGGGAGCTGATGGTGTAAATCCAGTTCCAGGCAGAAGAAGATGAGATAAGAGGTTCCAGCTCAGTCAAAGGCAGGAAAAAAGGGGCCACTTCCTCTTCCACGGCCTTTTGTTCTATTCAGGCGCTCAATAGATTGGAAGGTGCCCACCCACATGGGGGAGGCCCATCTGCTTTATTGAGTTGCCCCCACCCCATCCAAAGCTAATCTCATCAGGAAACTCTCACGGACACACCCAGAAGTCACATCTAATCTGGACACCCAAGGCTAGTCGATTGGACACCTAAAATGAACCATCAGAACTCTAACGCACAGCACGGCATAAACATCCTTGTACCTAAAACATTTTAGGCTGTGCAAAGAGTTCTGGGGAACAGGTTCTCTGCAGGGTAACGGCTGGGATGAAAAGGTCTGCCCATTACCCTACCAGTCTGGTCACTTGCCAAATCACCCTCCAAAGCTACTGTAGCAATTTGCATTCCAGAGCTTCCCAGATGTTGAATATTATTAACCTTTAAGATTTTTGACAAGTGAGAGGGGAAAACAGCACTTTACAGTTTTTAATTGATGGGTCTTTGATTATGAGTTGAGAAGCCATTTGTATACTTCTGAAATTGCCTGTTTATGTCCCTTCCTCAGTAATTTTTGTTGGGTTTTTGTCATTTTTCTTATGGATTGTAAAAACTTAAAAAAAAAATCCCTTTGTCATGTATGTGGCAGATATTTTTTCTCAATTTGTTGTTTGGTACTATGTTTCATTTATTTATTTTTTTTGCTCCATAGGGGTTTACATTTTAAATGATTATAAAATATTCTTTGGGGCTTTTTTATAGGATGTTTATACCTTCACATTTTTTTTTTTTAACATTTCAACTGGGATTTATTTTGGATATTATTTTTTTCAACCTTCACCACAGCCAGTGGTTTTGTTGCTGTTGGGGTGGAAGACCTAGGCCTTTGTCCCAATTTATTGGAGGACAGATAGAAGTTCTGTGAGATAAAGAGATTTGCCTCGGGGTATTGGATGAGTTGAGAACTCAAACTTGGGTATTGGAGCCTCAGCTTGTGTCTGGATCTGAGGACCCTGCATCTGGGGATCATGCAATGCATTTTGGTTCTTTACATCTTCCCTAGATGACTTAATAACCACACTGCTATTACAGAAGAGAGAAAGGAGACCCAACAGTTATCCTGAGGACTCCTGGAATGCCCAGCCCCCTTTTCAGTGCGGTTCCTTCTCTTGTCATCCACTCTCTCTTTCCCATCTTAAATCTTTTTAACAGTGGGTGTCTGTGATGCTTCAGCTCTTGCCCTCCCAACAACCTTCTTCTAAGTGCCCAAAGTTGTAGGTCCCAGGACATTTGTCGCAGTTGTTTATCAATGTGAGAAACTTGAATTATTTCCCATGTTCAATAGTAACAGTCCTGTGAAATAAGGGATGGTGGGACCACAGGCTGGAATTGCAGCGTCATCAAAATGCTGTATGAGTGAGGAAGTACACTCTCTGACACTGCTCTTAGTGATATTTTTTCTGATCTATCTCCTCGGGCAAGGGAAACAGAAGAAACAAATAAACAAATGGGACTACATCAAACTAAAAAGTTTTTGCACAGCAAAGGAAACCAACAAAATGAAAAGACAGCCTACTGAATTGGAGAAGATATTTGCCAGTGATACATCCGATAAGGGGTTAATATCCAAAATTGATAAAGAATTCATACAACTCAACATTAAAAACCCCCAAACAATCCAATCTACGTATGAGCAGAAGACCAGAATAGACATTTCTCCAAAGAGGACCAACACGTGGCCAACAGACATATGAAAAGATGCTCAATGTCACTAATCATCAGAGAAATGAAAATTGAAACCACAGTGAAGTATCACCTCACACCTGTCAGAATGGCCATCACCAATAAATCAACAAACAACAAGTGCTGGCAGGATGTGGAGAAAAGAGGGAACCCTTGTGCACTGTTGGTGGGATTGCAAATTGGTGCAGCCACTATGGAAAATAGTATAGAGGTTCCTCAAAAAATTAAAAATGGTACTACCTTATGACCTAGTAATTCCACCCCTGGGTATTTATCTGAAGAAATCCAAAACACTAATTCAGAAAGATATCTCCACCCCTGTGTTCACTGCAGCATTATATACAATAGCCAAGATATGGAAGCAACCCAAGTGCCCATCAATAGACAATTG
Source organism: Rhinolophus sinicus (assembly GCF_036562045.2). NCBI lineage: Eukaryota > Metazoa > Chordata > Mammalia > Chiroptera > Rhinolophidae > Rhinolophus > Rhinolophus sinicus. The sequence goes on along the minus strand of NC_133765.1, from coordinate 24,933,994 downwards.
GATAAAGAAGATGTGGCACATATATATGATGCACTATTACTCGGCCATAAAAGAGAATGACATCTTACCAGTTGCGACAACATGGATGGACCTAGAGGTTATTATGATAAGGGAAATAATTCAGACAGAGAGAGACAGATGCCATGTGATTTCATTTATATGTGAAACCTAAGAACAAACTAAATGAACAAACAAAACAGAAAGACTCATAGATACAGAGAACAAGCTGATGGTTGCCAGCGGGATGGGGGTTGGGTGAAAAATGTGAAAGGATTAAGAAGTACAAATTGGTAGTTACAAAATAATCATGGGATGTAAATGCAGCATAGAGAATACAGTCAGTCATGTTGCAATAACTATAATATATAGTGCCAGGTGGATACTGGACTAATCGGGCATCACTGCATAAATTATATGTCTAACCACTATGCTATACACCTGAAACTAATATAAAATAGTACTGTCAACTGTAACTGAAAACAATAAATAATTTTAAAAGTATCATTTTGCAAAAAACCATGCTGTACAAATGTACGCAGAGGATGCGTTCCCTGTGTATTGAGAAGCACAGGGCTCACGCCATGTATGCCTGTGAGACGCAGCCTGTGCGTGAGGGAAGCGACCTGAGTCCCTGTTGCTGCAAGTGGGGACCCCGTGCCTCCCAGCCAGGGGCAGCCATGACCACCTCTAGCTGCTTTTACCCTTTGGCAATGTGGGCTATGTGTTGCCCAATAGTCCTGCTTTTCAACAAGCCAGAAATCTGCCTTTTAATGTGAAGTCTCTGGAATTTGAAATGTTGGCAACAGAATAGATCTGAAAAAAAGCAACAACATTCCTTGGACTAAACAAAACACATCTGCAGGCTGGATCCTGCCAGAAGCTGCGCTAGTTATAATATCTCTGATAATGGTGATGGCGAGATGGTGGTGGTAACAGCAAATATTGCTACAGAACTTTGTGTATGCCAGGCTCTGCGGAGTGCCCTTCTGCATGAACTTGTCTGATTCTCCAAGGTAGACATTATTATCACCACTACTTCGCAGATGAGGACATGGAGGCACAGAGAAGTGAAGTGATTTGCCTCAGGTCACACAGCGAGGAAGTGTGGAGTCAAGACCCACATCCTGGCTGTCCGGCTTTAGAACCCACACTCCTGACGCCTCTTCGGCATGCCACTTACTCTGTATATGGGACGGCCCTATTTTTGTTTAAGCACGCGCACACAGTCTGGCTGGAGAGACCCCCAATATGTAGACTGCTTATTTTATGTTTGGGTGATCTTTTAAAAAAAAATCTGCCTTCAACCATTTTATACACTAAATGCACACACACACATACACACACACACACACATACACACACACACACACACACACACACACACACACTAACAGTCAAAAAAGGCCAAAGGGCCTCATTCTCTTCTCATCCCGGGTCGGGCCGCCATTTCCACTCTCACCCCCAGCTGTCCCCAAAGCTCTGTGGCTGCTACCTTTGGGATGTCCACAGAGGTGCGATTCTCCATTCAGACCCCAGGCTCTGCCTGGCTCCCACTGTACCAGGGCCCAGGGCGTAAAAGCAGGCTTGTTATAGGTCATGTGTCTTCACTGAGATTTGGTCTTGGGTTGGGTTCCCCAGAAGAAGACCCTGAGACAAAGATTTATGTGTCCCGGGGAGACACGTAAGGAAGCGGAGGAGGCAGGGTAGGGAAAAGGAGAATGCCAGACAAAGCACGATTCCAGAGAAGTCCCGGGGAGAGTAGCCTCAGCCTGGGGGCGTGCCCTGCAGTGTGTCACATCCCTAGTCTAGGAAAGGGAGCTGGGCTTTCATACACAAGCATCGGACAGTCGTCAGTGAAGGGATGCCTGGGAGAAATGTGCAGGCACTTCTGACCCTCTGGGCGGCAGCAGAGAGCCTCCAGCAGTCAAGGGCGGTGCCCCAAAGAAGAGACCCAGGGAGTGGCTGGTGGTGGTGGCCACACAGAGAGGCTGGAGTGGAGCTGAGTGGATCTGGGCAGAGTATTGTCCAAGACAGACTTGGTGTCAGGTGGGACGTGCTGGGATGTCCTGGGAAGAGTGCTCTCAATGTTCGGGATTGACTTGGTGTTCTCCCTGTGTGACCTTGGGCAAGTTTCTCAGCCTCTCTGAGTCCCAGTCTTCTCGTTTGACAGATAGAGGCAAAGTTTTCTCTCTCCGCCCCAGGGCTTGTAAATTGTAAAATAATACACAAATGTGAGGTGTTTGTTTACCTTTCTCTGGGTTGGGGATTTATTGATGTCATGTCTTTGTTCTGTATTTGAAATTGAATGGGATTGTGCGTTGCATTAGTCAGCTTAGGTGCTATAACAAAATATCGCAGACAGGGGGCGTTAAAGAGCAGAGATGTATTGACTCCCTCCCAGTTCTGGAGCCTGGAAGTTGAAGACGAAGGTGCTGCCGACAGGTAGGTTTCTGTTGAAGCCTCCCTCTTGGTGTGCAGCTGGCAGCTTCTAGCTGTGCCCGCATCACGATGTCTCCTCTGTGCACACATCAGGAGAGAGGGAGAGGGAAAGCGGGAGGGGGAGGGAGATCTGTTTCTTCTTATAAGGACTTAAGTCCTATCCGATTAGGGCCTCACTCTTATGACCTCATTAAACCTTAATTGCCTCCTTAAAGTTCCCATCTCCAAATACAGTCACTTTGGGGGTAATGGCTTCAACATACGCATCTGAGGAGGACACAGCTCGGTCCATAAAATGTGTATAAAACGCTTGCATAATGTACAGCAGATGCTCCATAAACGTGGATTTCTCCCTCCCGCCTCCTTCTTCTTCCTGTCACCCTCTGTCCCTTGTCTTCTTCCTTCCTTCTAACCAGCATTACATCCCAGGCCCTGTTCTGGGCTGGGAAACAGAGCAGTAAACAAGACAGACACAGTTCCAGCCTTCATTTCTTCTGAACATAGTTGACCTCTCACATATGGTGACGCAATGTCACTCAGTTCAAGATTGGGATGGAGAGCCCCCAAATGCAGTGTTTGCAATCAGGGCAAGGACGCTCAGGCTACAGTCAGGTAGGGTCCTCAATGTGGTTAAATGGCTTTAAAAATAGTGCCTAACTTGAAAATATGATTTCACTTCAAAATGCCTATTTCCAGATTCTCTTGAAATAATTAGCTGGCGGCCTTGGGGCTACATTGTGTGGCCTTTGTTGGCTTAAGCTGTCACGTCATCCCTGGGGAGGCAGGGGGAGTGGTTTCTGGTTCACCCCATCCCTGCCTGGTCTGGTTCAGTAATTATTGTCTGTCTGTCCCCTGTAGATTTGCAGTTGCTGGTTTAAATAAATATGACTCTCACTAAAGAGCCTGACTTTGGGCCCTGACTATTCCCATATGAAGAATGGGGTCAGTAGAATCTTTTTATTATCATTATTTTTTTTTATTGGGGAACAGTGTTTCTTCAGGACCCATCTGCTCCAAGTCATTGTTCTTCAATCTAGTTGTGGAGGGTGCAGCTCAGCTCCATGTCCAGTCAGGGTTTTCAATCTTAGTTGCAGGGGTCGCAGCCCTCTATCCTATGTGAGAATTGAACCGGCAACCTTGTTGAGAGCTTGCTCTCTAACCAACTGAGCCATCCGGCCGCCCCTCTGGAAGCTCAGCGGCAGCTTGTTGTCTTCAATCTGGTTGTGGAGGGCGCAGCTCACTGGCCCATGTGGGAATCAAACCAGCAACCTTGTTGTTCAGAGCTCATGTTCAAACCAACTGAGCCATCCGGCCGCCCCTGTAGTATCTTATTTTCTAGTCTTATTCCATGGGCTTTAGCTCATTGAATGTGGGGTAGAGGCAGGTGGGAATTGGGTATCATGATTGTAGTAAGCTGGTTGCATTGATGGCCCCAGTTAGTGTCCTTCTTGTAGTCATGCCCTTTGTCTTATACCTCCCAGCCCCTCCGCATCTGGGTCTGACCATGTGACTTTCTTTGGCCAATGGGATGTTAGCAAACATTGCAAAGAGAGGCTGGAAAAAGTGCTTGCATATTTCTACTTGCATTCTTGGACTTCAGCAGTCACCACGAGAATGTGCCTGGGCTAGCCAGAAAACATGTCCAGACCAGAACATGAAAGACACATGCGTGTGAAAGACATGTGGGAAAGAGCCCAGTTTTCCCAATTATGTCCATCAGCCAACAGCCAGCTGAGTGCCAGACATGTGGGTGAACTCAGCTGAGGCCAGAAGAACTGCCAGCTAACCTACAGACTTGTGAGCAGCAATACAAATAGAGAAGTCATTGAGTTTTGGGGTCATTTGTTATACAGCATTATTGTAGCAGTAGATAACTGATACATTTACATTCTGTAGCAACCTCCTTCCTTCCCAGTCTCCCTCCCTTCCTCTTCAGCTGTTATTTATTGAGCATCTACTATGTGCCAGGAATACAGTGGTGAACAAAACTAGGTATAGTCCTTGCCCTTAGGCTGTTTACAATATTACTCTATTTCTATCACACACTTTGAAAGACTGAACTTCAATATGAAAGTGACATTTCATGGTTAGAACAACACATTCTGCTCATCTGGATGGGTTTCTTTCCCCCAAGAGCATTTTGGTACTACTTCTCTCTATCCCAGGGGTGTCCAAACTGCGGCCCGCAATCCATTTTTTACTGGCCCACAGCAAATTCCAAAAATATATTTAGTTTACTTAAATAAACCAGGTGAGGCAATATGTACTTCACCTCGAGTGAGTGGCCCGGCTGTTTGTGTATTTTACTGCATATGGTCCTTGGTGAAAAATGTTGAAAAAAGTCTGGACACCCCTGCTCTATCCTATTTTAATTGTTCCTGCAGCCACTGCAAAAATTCTCTCTGGTAGAAACAATTCTTCCCAGTAATTGAAAAATCCTTTCAAAATGATCTGTACAACTTGGATATTCCTAAGTAATTTACGTAAAGAGTGAGCAATTCTTCGTATATTTTTATAAGGTAGGGAAAGATTTATGTACTGTAAAGTTTGATGTATTGTGACAAATTACACTTTGGTCTGAGGTCTATGCAGAAAAGCACAGCATTTCTCAGAGTTCTGAGAAATACACTGTAAATAAAAGTGGCGGTTTATTTCTTGGCTGGGCATTTTCTCTGATAATGCAAAGAGATGTCAACACCCATTTCTTAAGGGTCAAATATGAGGTTCTCACCATAGAGAAAGAACGACTAGAATTTGCTAGGTTCTTTACACTCTTAAATGCAGGGGGGCCAGGTCTAGAGCCTGTGTCCTGGTCAGCCTGTGGTCTTCATGCTTCCAGCTGGCCCATCTGAGTTCAGGTGAATTAAAGAAGTTGGTACCATCTGACCCCAGGTGTTTTCCATCTCTCTCTTCCCTTCGGGTGTCATTCCCAGAGACACGTCAGCTCTGCTTTCAGCCTGCTGTAGGCAAATGCCCTTGTGAAAGTGGAGAGGCCGGTCGTGGTCCCATTCCTAGTCTCAGTTTCCCCATCTGGAAAGTTACCCAGTGACAATTCGCAACCTCTCTAGCTGCATCACTCTACTAATAAGTCTAGCTGCCATCCTTCTCTAGGTTTATGCTTTTTTTAGATGCATCTTGGAAACAGAAGACAGTGAGGAATGGGTCCCTGATGGTGGCAGTTCAGGCAGTGTGACGGGGAGTGGAAGGTCATTTTGATGTGATGTGTGTGTTTGGGAGATGCTGTGAGGTGGGGTAGCTGGATGTCTTCATTCGTTGTTGGCATGTAAAGGAAGGAACTCTGAACCGGGCGTGAGTCCTGGTTTGGTAACTGTATTGTGTGGACTTGGGAAAGTCAAGTCCATGCTTTTGGCCTCAGGTTCTTTCTCTGTATAATGAGGTGGCTCTTCCAGCTCTGACATTCTGCAATTTGTTGAAGCCAACAATGGCCCCCCCTGTGTGAGTGAGAAGGGATTGTCTTCCAATTTACTGTCTTCATCTTTGGAATAGAATCCAGAGTGTGTGAATCAGGATTCTTCTGATTGACAGCCTTAGAAACTCAGTTCAAATTGGTTGAAGCAAGGTAATTTGCTGGCTCAAGGGACTGAAAAATTTAGATGTTGGTTTCAGGCATGGCTGGATCCAGGTGTCCACCAGAAGGCATTGTGATTCAGTCGGTGTCTCTCATCTCTGCTTTCCCCTAGGGTGAGCTGTGCTCTTAGGCAGGCTTTTTCCACACAGTGGTGAAGATGACCACCAGCAATACCAGACCTTTATCTTACTAGTTTAGTAACCCTGATAGAAAGGGGAGGGCCCGTTCTTCAGACATTCTAGCAAAAGTCCCATGGCTGAATTTCATTGGCTTAGCTTGAGTCACATGTCCCCCATGAGCCACTCTAATTGGACAGACGTGGGCCATGTGTTCACCTTGGAGCTGGTGACAGGGTCAGCCTGTCTAACCATCACCAAGTGAGAAAGGTAGGGTTCCCCATAGGACAATGAAGACTTGAAACCAGAAAAATGGGGAATGGATGCTGAGCAGACCTAAGCAATGGATGCCCATCGCCAGGGCCATGCTGGGATCTTATAGATGAAGCCTCAGAGGCTACTTTGCATTTTTCATTCCTGGAGTCCTGGGATGTCGGAGCCAGATGAAAGCTCAGGTACTATGAGTCTCAACCCCCTTCCTCCCAAGCCTGTGTTTCACAGGTGAGAAACTGAGGCTGGAGGAGATGGGACCATTTGCCAAAAGTTCCTGTGTATGAAACATCCAAATCCTTCACAGCTTCAGAGTGCGAGTGGCCACCATTCCAGCTGACCTCCGTATCTCTGAGGGGCTCACATCCAATGCCCCACGGGAGGGTCCTTACTTAACAATGGCCCTTGCAAGCCTGCAGCATCCTAGCACAGATTGTCTACCACCCGTCACTCAGAGGTGGTCCAGAGGTCAGCAGCATTGGCATCAGCCAGAGCTGGGTAGAAACGCAAAACCCCAGGCCCCGTCCCAGGCCCGCTGAACTGCGATCTGCATGTGAACGAGGTCCCCAGTGATTGTGTCAGCAGGTGTCTGGGTGCCTGGGGGACGCTGCACTGTCGCACCTAATTCCAGTCCACGCTGAAAAGGGCTGTCTTCTCTTACAACCTTGCAGAAGAGGAGGACATTGTACAAGGTCTGACAATTAAGTTCGCAAACGTGTTACATTGATGTTGCTAAGCTTTTTGATACCAGAGAGATTATTCGTTATGAATTTGTACCAACTGGACAAACAGTGAATCAAGTTTACTATTTGGAAGTGCTGAAAAGGCTGCGTGAAAAAGTTAGACGACCTGAACTTTTCACCAACAATTCATGGCTCTTGCATCACGACAATGCACCAGCTCACACAGCACTGTCTGTGAGGGAGTTTTTAGCCAGTAAACAAATAACTGTATTGGAACACCCTCCCTACTCACCCATAACTTCTTTCTTTACCTGAAGATAATGAAAATATCGAAAGGAAGACATTTTGATGACATTCAGGACATCAAGGGTAATACAACAGCTCTGATGGCCATTCCAGAAAAAGAGTTCCAGAATTGCTTTGAAGGGTGGACTAGGCCCTGGCATCAGTGCATAGCTTCCCAAGGGGAGTACTTCGAAGGTGACCATAGTGATATTCAGCAATGAGGTATGTAGAACTTTTTCTAGGATGAGTTTGCCAACTAGATTGGCAGAACTCGTAGATGGTTACGTGCTGTAGAATAGTCTAGGAGGTCTTCCTCGACCTGACCCCCTGCTTAGGTACAGTTGCCCTCATACTGGCCTTCTCACCATCACCATCAATGTTGTGAGAGGGCGTCAGGGGTCCTGAGATGTGGGGTCAGGTCCTGGAGCATTTGTGAGATGCATGAATTGGAAAGTTCCCTTTCTGGGCTCCACTTTTCTCTTCCATTAAACGGAGTGAGCGATCCTTGCTTTACTCTTCTCAGAGACCCAACGCAAGAGTCACGTGAGGTCAAGGACGGATGGGCACTGAAAAGCCTGAAGTATCCTACAAATCCACGGCCACATTCCTTTACCCTGTAATGTGTGTGAAGTTCCTTCTGAGATTCTCCTCTCTCTTTTCCTCTTGAATTGTACCCATCAGCAGACTGGCTGGGTACATGTCATTGTTACTGATATGGCCACAGAGAGCCCAGGCCGTTAGGAAGAGCTCTACCAAACATTAATTACAATGCTCACGTGACATTGAGGGGACCGAATGTGGCTTCTTCCCTGGGACCAGGAACCATTTCTGGGAAACAGGAAGCCACATGGTGTTTTATCAAACGGTCATGGCTATCAGTTTGGGGGGCGGGGGATGAGTTTCCAAGGCCCTGCAGGCTGAGCATTGGGAAATTAAATTTCTTGCATTTTTGTCTTAATCACGCCGTCAGCCATGGATTTATGGGGCTGTAAAGTCTTGAGCACACTTCTGGCTGGAGGCCCATGTCCTTGACAAGAGGCATCTTCCAGGAGCTCAGGGCTCAGCGGTCTTTTTGTTCAACAAACACACGCCAGGCACCTACTATGTGCTGGGTGCTGGGGGTGCGGTGGTGAGTAGAGCAGACATGGGATCTGCCTTCTTGTTGCCAAATGATTTCAGAAATAAATAGGACATTGCAAACTGTGGTTAAGGGAGTGAGGAAAAGGTTCAATATGATATGAAAAGATTGAGTGGGTTGAATGGTGCCCCCCCCCCAAAAAAAAAGCTATGTCCATATGCTAACCTTTGGAACCTGTACAAGTGGCCTTATTTGGAAAAAAGGTCTTTGCAGACATAATTAAATTAAGGATCTTGAGATGAGATCATCCTTGATTATTTAGGTGCGTCCTCAGCCCAATGACAAGTGTCCTTGTAAGAGAGAAGCGAAGGACGTGTGAGGATAGAGACCGAGTGGAATGATGCAGGCACAGGCGAAAGGACACTTGCAGCCACCAGAAGCTGGAAGAGGCAAGGGAGGATTCTTTCCTAGAGTGTCCAGAGAGACCAGAGCCCTACTGACTCTGATTTCAGATGTCTGCCCTCCAGAACTGTGAAAGAGTAAAGCCACCAAGTGTGTGGCAATTTGTTACGGCAGCCCTAGGAAATGAATACAGGTGTAACACAAGTTATGACCCCATCTGAGAAATCAAGGAAGGCTTCTGCAAGGAAGTGACTTCTGAGCTGGCAAATGTAGGATAAATAAGAGTCAAGTTGGCAAAAGGAGCTGTGCTAAAGATAAGAGTAAGGACAGGGGGGCAGTGTTTTATGCAGAAACAGCATGTGCAAAGGCACTGAGGTGAGGGAGCTGACCTTGCTTCCTCCACAGGTCCTCTCAGTCTTTCTCTTTTCGAGTTTTCGAAAGCATCAGGCTCTGTCCCACCTCAGGACCTTTGCACTTGCTGTTCCCTCAGCCTGGGATGCTCTTTCCTCCAGCTCTCCCTCCTGGCTTCTCTTCATCCTTTAGTTCTCAGCCAAACTGAATTTTTGGTGAAGCTTTTTGTGATCACCCTAACTAAATACATTCTCTCTCTCATTCTGCACCCCTTCAGCAGTTTGTTCCTTTCATAGCATTAAAAATAATAGTAATGAGAACAGCTGAGATTGATGTTGCTGTACTATGTCCTAGGCACTGTGCTATCTGCTTTAAATGTATTATCTCATTTAACCTCCACAATAATTCTATGGGACAAATGTTATTTGGTGGTGGTGGGGCGGGGGGAGGTTAAATTCCCATTTTCCAGATGGAAAACTGAGGCACAGAGAGGTTAGGTTACATGGTAGTAAGAGGTAGAGCTGGGATTTGAACCCAAGCAGTCCGGCACATGTTCAGTGAATACTTGGTGGCTGCCTTGAGCAGTCACTCCTGTGTCCCCATGCCTCCCTCTTGTGAATTTCCGGAGTGAATGTCTGTAAGGGTGTTTCCTTCTCTGCCATGCCTCTTTCTGCTAGCCAGGCAGGGAGCTTGATTTCCCATTCTCTAGGTACTGTGTTTCCCCGAAAATAAGACCTAGCTAGACCGTCAGTTCTCATGCATCTTTTGGAGCAAAAATTAATATAAGACCCAGTTGTTTATATTATATATTATATTATATTATATTATATTATATTATATTATATTATATTATATTATAAGACTGGGTCTTATATTAATTTTTGCTCCAAAAGACGCATTAGCACTGACGGTCTGACTAGGTCTTATTTTCAGGGAAACACAGTAAAACGGAGTGTCGAGAAGTCCACGTAGTCATTCACTCACTCACTGGACAATTATTGAGTGCCTATAGTTGTGCCAGGCACTGTTCCAGGCCCTTGGGGTGTGGACAGAAACGAGGCAGGCAAGGCCCTTGCTCTCCAGGAGGTTGTGACCAAAAGGAGGAGAGGGTACACTGGCAGGTGAGGTAAGGGGAGGAGAGTGGGAGTTTTGGAAGTGGGGCAGCTTGTGGCCAGGGATGGGCTAGAGTCTGGAAAATTCATAAGAGCTGAGTGCTGTGTCTGCTGGAGGATGGGTGAGTGGGTACGGAGGGCAGGAGTGGGGTCGCCGAGGTGTGGAGCTTGTCTGAGAGCTGACAGTATCTGTTGGGATGCAAGGGTCCCTGGAAGGTGTTAAGCAGGGGTAGGGGCAGGGCCTACCTGGCACTTAGAAGCCCTCTCAGGGTGTTCTGATGACTGATCATAGGGGATGGTGTTGCACCATGTGTCCAAACCCTGCCAGGTGCAGCAAGGGACACAAAGACATCAGAGCTAGGGGCCAACTCCAGGGACACTGTGGTCTCTCTGGGGAGACAAGACATATCCAGAGTTCATAGTTGAGGCCTAAATAATGTACAGAGATTCTGAGGTGACTGACACCCTCGGAGGCCGAGGAAATCAAGTCCAGGAGGGCTTCCCAGGGGAGCTGGCCCTGAAGGAAGGGCAGCAGTGGGCTTATAGGGAAGACACGGACATGAGGAGCCAAAGCAACCCCCAAACGTAAAAGCTCCTCGTAACATCAAGTGCCAACTGTAGGCACCTTCACTCTCCCATTCAATCCTCAAACAACCTTATTTATAGCCCCATTTTACAGATGGGGAGACTGAGGCTCAGCTCAATCACTTGCAGATGTTAATTGGCTGAACTGGGATTGGCGCCTACACAGGTAACCCTGGCCCCTGGCTGCAGCTTCCCTCACCCCTATCCTGTTGCCCCCACCAGAGAGGAACTCAGGATTTCAGACCCTGGCTTCTGCTCAGGCTCTTTAAAAAAAAACCCCACAAAAAAACCAAAAAGCCTCCTTTTTAATCTCCTTCTTCCTGGCCAGGAAAATTGCCCATGAGGGGTGAAATTGGCACTGGCCATGCAAGGAAAATATTTCTCTTTCCTGTTTACCAGATGACTCTGCTACTGGTAGGCAATCATTTCAACAATAAAAAAATCAGGATGGCCTATCCCGCATACACTGCCTTTTCATAATTCTGAGAGCCATGAAGTAAAATCTCAAATTAATCCATGCTGAGAACTCACCATTTTGCCATTCTTGGTGTGGGTGCCCAAGGGAAGTGGGAATAGACCGCGTCCCCGTGTGGTTTTTTCCTCTCCTGACATAAACTGCTGAAAGGCGGTTGACAGAAATGGTAATTTGTCCCCCTTAGAGATTCCGCAGTCCCCTGACCTGTGTCACAACCTGGCCCAGGAGGAGACAGGGCCCAGCCTGAGCACATAAGCACCTGCCTGCCGCATACTGGGAGTCGGGGGGTTGTGGGGTGGCTGGCCTGGGGGAGACACTGGTTGGCTTAGCATTTTCATTCAGGAGCAACCATCAGTGTTAGGGGGATTGAATCCTGCCAGTGGGGACATGGAGTGATGTCCTAGCTGAATGGAGAGTGGGCAGGAAATAAGCCCTGATTGTTACATGTAATGAACTTTTTGGGGATCGATTGTTAACGGCGTCAGAACGTGGCCTGTCCCACCTGCTACCTTTTCTCTGGGTGAGAGGGAGTCAGGGAGCAGGAAGCAAGCAAGGAGACCTTTGAGAAGGCTGTTTCCTCCTTCGGGTGAGAGCTGATGCTGGCTGGGCTGGAGGAATCTGTGGAGGTGGGGAGAAAGGAATGGAGTCAGTTACTGATGGAGCTAAAGAGGCCGTGACGTGTGAATGGATACAACGGATCAGGGAAACAATTACTCCTGTTACGCTTAACTACTCGTATGTCTCAGCACTTGAAGAGCTAGCTGTCAGACTACAAATTGGGCTGAAAGCTCCTCCCACCATCTCGTGCTGGAGAATAAATTCCACTCCTCTTCTCTCAAGAAACGGTCTCTGTTTTCATTTTGCAAAAAGGGCAAAGGAAAGTTCACTCCGGAGAAGCGAGACCCCTAGGCCTGTCTCTCCCGCGGCCAAAGCACTTTCTGCTGTCAACCGCACCGGGAACTCGACAGGTGCTGGTCAGCTGGCCTCGCAGCGGGCAGCCGCAGGCGTGAGGGAAATGCCTTTGGCTTGATTACGTTACCTGCCTGTCCCCAAGGAGGTGAGAAAAGAGACCTAAATCCCTCTGGCTTTGTGCCTCCTGCTCTCCCATCCCCCGCACCTCGCGTAAGTCCCCGCTCAACCAGAAGATGGCCATTTAGAATAGCTGCTGTGAAAATGGGTTAGCTGGGGAGAATCTTATTAGAAGGAGAATTGTGTCAGGAGACAAGGAAGAGCGAGAGAGATGCAATTTAGCACTGTATGTTCTCATTAAAATGATTGTGCATCTTTGTAAAGGAACAGTGCTGTTTCCACGGGACCAGGGTGAGAGAAGCCCTGCCGATGGTGCTGGGGACCAGAAGGCAAGGGTCATGTGGCAAAGGTCAGGTCAGCTGTGGGTGTGTGGTTTACAGCTTCCACTCCCTTCCAGGGAGCTGTGCCCTAGCGTTTGTCCCAGGATGGAGACCCGTGCTGTTCAGTGTGGTAACCACTAGCCACGTGATTTTTCACCTTCAAATCGATGAAAATGAAAGCAAATGAAGCATTCAGTTCCTCAGCCCCACTAGCCACATTTTAAGTGTTCAGTAGCCACCTGTGTCTAGTGGCGACCACACTGGACAGCATAGATATGGAACCTTCCATCATTGCAGACAGGTCTCCTGGACAACGCTGGTGTCAACTGTTGGGGAGACTTAAAGTAGAAGATATTCAAACACAAAATAGGGGTCTTTACTGGCTCTGGTTTAAGGAGCCTGTATGCCCCTCACCTCTGTCTCCCACTAAGTGACAGAACTGGGGTTAGAACCCAGACCTCATTTACTTCTGGAGCCCCCCAACTTTGACATGTAACATGGACTGTTGGAGGCTGCTATGAAATGGCTCATTTTACTAAATATTTCTTGAGCGAGGGAGCTGTGGAATTCATCCACTAATTGACAAGTCATTGGGTGAGGGGTGCTTTCCCACTGGCATAGGTAGAATGAATTCCAGGCACTGCAACTTGCCCTGGGCAGCCAGAGAAAGCCCAAGGCAGGGATGGGAGAGCTGGCACAGCAGTTGGAAGTCGGGCCAGGGTTCCTAGACATGGTAAAAGTGTGGAGGGATGGGGAGGGCACCCAGAGTGGCTCCTACAGCGGCCAGGTAGATCCCAAGATGGGGGGATACTTACTAGCTCTTTGGCCCCCACACTTTCTCTTCTTGGCCCATCTAAGTCTCTCTCCACAATTAGGGAGTTCGGTTGAGATATGAATCAGATCATGTCACTCTCCTGTATTAATCATATCTATGATTTCCCATTGATTTAGAATCAAATCTATATTCTACTAAGGTCTCCAGAGGTCCACATGACCTGGCTCACCTCCTGCTCCCCAACATTGTTTTTCTTCCTGGTCATTGCCGATAGCCCCTCCTAGACTAGAAGCATCTATTCCTCACTGTATGCCCAATGCCTGGCACAGTCCCCAGAGATGAAATGAGTACTTGTAGGATAAAAGAAGTCATGGTCTTGTCATCAATGTTTAACCTCTTTAAGCCTCAGTTTCCTCATCTGTAAAATGGGAATAAATCAGAAATCCTTTGTAAGGTTATTTGTAAGGTAGAAACGGAGTTATGAAAAGTGCACAGGAAGCACTCAAATTGGCAGATGTTACTATTATTATTATTGAAAAGTTGCAAGTTCCACACAAGTAACTTTTTTTTCTTGAGCCACATCAAAGAAAGTTGCCAACCTGATGTCCCGTCATCCCGAATTGAATACAGCTGGCCCTCTGTATCCATGGATTCAACCAAACGTGGATCAAAAATATTTGAAAAAATAAGTTACGTTGTTGCTGGCGTGTGCTATGTAGCTAGGCCTACAATGGTTGTGTCGGTACTGAACATGTACAGACTTTTTTTCCTTGTTATTATTCCCTAAATAATACAGTGTAACAACTACTTACATTACATTGTATCAGATGTTACAAATAACCTAGAGATGATTTAAAGTATATGGGAGGATGTGCATAGATTATATGCAAATATTATGCCATTTTCTGTAAGGGACTAGAGCATCTGTGGATTTTGATATTCTTGGTGGGGAGAAGGGTCCTGGAACCAATCCCCCAAGAATACAATTTCATTAAAACAAGGAATGCTCCCAGATAACCACAATCAAACGATTAGGATCAGGACATTAACCCCAATACGTTACTAACCATCTAACGCTCAGACCCCACACAAGACCTGCCATTTGTCCCAACAATGTCCTTTGCAGCGAAGGGTTTGGTTTAGAATCACCTGTTGCACGTAGTGTCCTGTCTCCTGAGTCTCCTTCAGTCTGGGCCACTCCTCAGTCTTTCATTGACTCTCATGACCTGGACGCTTTTGAAGGGGACAGGCCAGTCACTTTGCATAATGTGTCTCCCTTTGGGTTTGTCTGATGTTCCCTCAGGAATAGATTCAGGTCGTGCATCTTTGGTAGGAATAGCACAGGGGTGGCACTGTGTCCTCATTGAATCCCATCGGGTGACGTGCGATTTCCATTTGTCCCATTACCTGTGCCATTCACTTTGATCATGTGACTAAGGTGGTTTCTGTCAAGCTTCTCTGCTGTGAAGTTACTCCTTTTCTCTTTGTAAAATACTTTGTTAGTAAGTCTTTTTGTGGGAAGGTTTTTTTAAACCAAGTAAATATCATCCAACATTTAATTTAGTCATTCCTTTACTTATACCAATATGAACTCATTTCCTATTTTACTTAGTGGTTTACAATCCATTACTATTCTCATCTATTTTGATGCTCAGGTCGCCTCATTTTGGGCCAGTGAGAGCCCCTGTAAGTTGCCTCCCACATGACCCCCATTTTACTTCTTTACTTTCTGGAACAAGACGTTCCAGGTTTATCTTATACTTTCCCTGAGCCAGCCCTGGAATCAACCATTTCTCAAAGGAGCCCTCATTCAATGTTGTGGAGGATACTAGAACAAAAGATATGGGTGGTAAGAGTGTTTATTGCTATTGAGCAGCACAGTTCCAAATACCCCTCAGGGTATGAGTGTGTACACATATATACACATCTCTATTTATTTCTATATTTTTTCTATATATTGAAAACCATAAAGTTACATTGATACCTCTGATTCTAATCCATCACCATAGAATTCATTCCGGTTTTTCTTTCTTTTCACATTTGATATTTGCAACTCCCTTCTTCAATGGTGAGAAATCTGACTGCCGTTATCATCAATATATTTAATTGCTCAACCAATGAAACAATTCTCCTGTTATTGCTGCCACCCTTCCCTTGCATGGATGCCCTCGTCACCCTGCCTGTGCTCTTATCCCATCTTGGCTGTACCTCCCTCACCCTGCTTGGGCTCTGTGGATACTGTTATTGTTATGTTTGTTGTTATTCTCATCCCTGGTAGATTGGTGGGGCAGTGGAATGGATACTTCTCTCACTTAGATAATCTGCTTGTATCCAGCCAAAAGGGCCAATCCTAGAGGCTCATGGCTGTGCATTTTATATTCATAGAACGCTTCTCTCCAGCCCCCTCTAAGAGGTCAAAGCAATTAAAAATCCTTAATTATTACCCAGAGTTTAGAAATTGATGGCTGATTCCGAGTGCCATGTCTTTTATTCTCTTTCACTTCCCCTGCAGAAATATGAGAGAGGAAAAGTAAGTAGCAGCTGAAATGATCCCCCACTCACTTTCTATAAAGAGGAAAATTAGCTGCTCTAATAATCATGAATATTAATGTACAGCCAATTTCGCTCAATTAAAGTGATGATCTATAATTTTGCCTCAGAGCTGTATGGAGACCATTTCCGTAACCTACTGAGTAGAGTTGGGTGCTTTTCAAAGTTCATGGGTTTGGCTTAACTCTCTCACATCCATCACTTGTTCCCATGTAGGATGGACCCCACGTTCCTCCCTGACCAAATTGTCCAATGCTCAGAGTATACACTTTTTTTGTTTTGTTTGTAGGGCCCAAGGTGTATCACTGTCATGGCAAGTTTATGAGATTCTGCACAGTTCACACTGATTCCCTTTTTCCTGAAAACTACAACCACGCCCGCCCCTGTCCTCTATGCACAGGGTCCCTGGAATATGTACTCCCTCAGGGGCCATATATGGGCAATGAAGTTCCAATCTTCCTGCCTAGAACTGATTGGCCCAAAGGGGAGCCCCTCACCCCAAATGGACCAATTAGAGACTTCCCTGGGAATTTGGCACTGGGACTAGAAGGACCCATGTCAGAGGGATGCCTTTGAGCAAAACCATCAAACTCAGGAGCTGTAGGCCGCTGCCTTATCCCCTGTAACATACACTGGATAGCCTGTGTGCGGAGAGAGAACCAGCAGCGGAGCAGAGGTAGCGAGGAAGCAGGCATCCTGAGGGCCTTCTGCCTGCTCTTTCAGGTCTCCCGAGACCTGGCAAGTCCCTGTTCCTTGAAACACATCCGTGTCCTTATACCAGCGTCCCCTTTGATTCCTAGTGTTAGATTTAGAAGGTTTCTGTTACCTGCATCCAGAGTCCCAACGAACCCAAGTGTCAATGGACAAGCGTCTGTCCTTATTTCTGAGACCTGAGCAGGCATTCCTGCCAACCCTCGCTGTTCACAGCAGTGCTGTCTCTACCAGAAGAAAGGCCAGGCAGGCCAGGGAAGGGAGCATCCATCATAGCCTCCAGCTCTCAGGTTCCATCTGTCCATGGACAATTCTGTTTAAAGAAAAAAAAAAAAAAGACAACGTAAGATCAGTCCAATGGAGGAAATCACTCAAAAGCTTTGGTAGTTTTGATGCCAAACAGTGGGCTGCCTGACATGTTACTTTTCATTTAGGAGTTCTTGAAGATACAGCTGCTGGCATCTGGCTCTTGTCTCTGTTTCCTACCAGGTCCTATTGCTCTCTATCCCCTTACCCTGCTGTGTTCTTCTTAGCACACAGCACTATGTAATATGGTAATACCTACGGTTAGTTCATTGTTTATCAATTGTCTCCGTGAACGAGAGCAGGGACCTTGTGTGTCTTGTTCGTTACTGCACCCCAGTATCTAGAATAGGGCCTGACACATACTAGGTGGCCAACAAATATTTGCAGAATGAATGAATGAATGAACGAATGGAAACTTTCTTTGGTAAACCCCACACAGAGGCTATGGCTAGTAACCAAAAACATCAGAGGGGTTTGATTGTCCTTTTTTTTTTTTTTTTTTTTTTTTTTTTTTTTTTTTTTTTTAAAGATTTTATTGGGGAAGGGGAACAGGACTTTATTGGGGAACAATGGTCAAATTGTTGTCCTTTCAATCTTAGTTGTGGAGGGTTCTGTTCAGCTTCAAGTTGTTGTTCTTTCAGTCTTAGTTGTGGAGGGCGCAGCTCAGCTCCAGGTCCAGTTGCCGTTGCTAGTTGCAGGGGGCACAGCCCACCATCCCTTGCGGGAGTCGAACCGGCAACCTTGTGGTTGAGAGGACGCACTCCAACCAACTGAGCCATCCGGGAGCTCAGCGGCAGCTCAGCTCAAGGTGCCGTGTTCAATTTTAGTTGCAGGGGGCGCTGCCCACCATCCCTTGCGGGACTCGAGGAATTGAACTGGCAACCTTGTGGTTGAGAGCCCATGCTCCAACCAACAACTGAGCCATCCGGGAGGCAGCTCAGCTCAAGGTGCCGTGTTCAATCTTAGTTGCAGGGGGCAGAGCCCACCATCCCTTGCGGGACTCGAGGAATTGAACTGGCAACCTTGTGGTTGAGAGCCCACTGGCCCATGTGGGAATCGAACCGGCAGCCTTCGGAGTTAGGAGCATGGAGCTCTAACCGCCTGAGCCACCGGGCCGGCCCTGATTGTCCTTTTGTTCAACCTTCTTCCTGGTGCACAAGAGGCCATTTATAAGGACAAGTACACCCAGGAAGGTGGGTTGGAACTCTGCCTTTGTATCGAGCACACCTGTGTGGGTTTGAATCCCAGCTCTGCCATGCTTGCCGTGTGCCCCTTGGGTAAGTTACTAAACCTCTCCAAGCTGCATTTCTTCATCTTTGAATTGAGGGTCATAATCGTTTCTATTTCCCCTGATTGTTATGCGGATTCAGTGAACCAGTAAATGTCAGTTTCCTAGTCCTATCACTGGCACATGGTACCGTGTTTCCCCAAAAATAAGACGGGGTCTTATATTAAGTTTTGCTTCAAAAGATGCATTAGGGCTTATGTTCAGGGGGTGTCATCCTGAAAAATCATGCTAGGGCTTATTTTCTGGTTACGTCTTATTTTCAGGGAAACGTGGTACTTGCTCAATAAATGTGAGTTTTTCTTATAGCTCCATTAAGAGACATCATTCTCCATTGTTGAGTGGCACTGGTTTGTTTGTTCATTGGCACGTGAACTAATCAGCTAATTCAACAACATATATTGAGTATCTGTGTGCGATAGGTCCCAGGGATGTGAATATGATGGTAAGATGATTTGCCTCTCCCAGGAAGAATTGGTGACATAGAAGAGAACCCTCAAAAAGATGATCCAAAGCGTGACTATGTCATGTGCTCTCCAGGGGCCACCAGCATAGGTCCTTGGGGTACAACCCAGAGCAGTGCTGGGGGGTTTAGACAAATCTGGGAGTTGGGAGATGTGGGTTCTGGTTCCAACTTGGAGTTTAAACTTGGTAAACATACATTACCTCTACTAGCCCATTTTCCCACCTGAAAAATGCGGGTGTGACACTAGTCCATTTAGCCTCACGCCTGAATGAGCATCAGAATTATTTGCGGTTATGCGTTAAAATACATCTTCCCAATTCAGGGCTCTGCCCTGAAGAGAATGGTTCAGGTGTCCGAAGGGACGGGGCCCTAGGTGATCCTGCTGCGGACCCTCTAGACACACTTGGAGGAACTGGGAGCAAAACGATACTTGAAATTTCCTCTCTGTGCTTCTGGCACTCTTAAAAACACAGCACAGTTCCCACCTTACGTACTCTGCCTCCTGTAGAAGTCAAGATTGAGGTGCAGCCTCCAACTCCGTGAGGAGCTTTCCGTGGTCCTGGAGTCAGTCCCAGGGCTCAGCAGAAATGTCCCCTTGTTGGCCTCACAAAGGGAGAGCAAAACAACCGTAAGTTCTCTCCTCCTGCCCTGAAGTTGTCCCAGCCTTTCCTCTGTTTGGTGCAAGAAGAAACCCGTGTTCTTATTTCCGTGCCAAGTTGCCAGTGTGCTGGTTTCCATGACAGCAGAGAGAGGGAATAAAAGCCAGGGTCTCACCTACCGAGGAATTAAAAGCCACCCTCTTGGAAAACAAACAATGATTCCAGGAGAGTCCTGGAAATTGGAGAGTGTTGGTTTTTGATTCATCTAGCCATGTAGTGTGGGGCTCCAGAAAGGAGAAGGTGTGGGGAGCATTGAGGGAGGAGGTGGTTTTGTAAGGGCTTCGTGGGGAGAAGGCTACATAATAATAAGGGCAATAATAAAACCTCACAGGTCCACTGCACTTTAAAGTGTGTGACAGCCTCTTTAGACCCTCCATGCAGCCTTTGGATTTTACTCAGCAAGAAACAGGGATCTCCAGTGGAGAAGTGATTCATGCGTTCCTTTCATGCTGCCTCTTTAGTGCTTAGGGCTTCTCGTACTCCTTGGCCAGAACTGCTCCAGCGTAGGGTGACATGCAGTTGGCTGAGTCCCGAGGGAGGTGGTAAACATGGGAAGCTCACAGCAAAATGTTCTGTTTCATGCTTTGCCATTCTGGGAGGGCCTGACGACATCTTTAGATGTATTTCCTCATACTCCAGGGGGTTGAGTGGCTATGTCAGGATGAGATTTTATCTTTACAGAGACTCCAGTGCTGTGATCTGGGGAGAGTATTAGGGTTATGCAACCATAAGAGGTTAGGATCTGCATGTCTCCGCGATGAATGGGACCTTAGAAATACTCAAGTCCAGTGTATCCCAACGTGTTTTTGTATCTACCATCAGGGATGTATAAGATGATTTAGGTGTTGTATTAGCCAGGATAAGTTCACTAATGCTGCAGGAAGAAGCACACCCTTCTGGGATGTGATGGTTTAGCATCACAAAGCTTTGTTTCTCCTTTGCAAATTCTGATGAGGGTCAGACCCTCTAGGGAGACATTCCTCCATGCAGTGATTCTTGGACTCAGGCTGCTTTGATTTTTGTGATGCTGTCAGCTCCTTGTATAGCTTCCAGGTTATGAAAGCAGAGGAAACGGACATTGAAGGGCTGCACATGTAGCAAAAAATAAAAAATGATTATAAATACAGAATTTTAAAATCTTTGCTCTGAACAAGAGCTGACTTGCAAGAATGGAGAGTATTCATCAGGGAGGGGCTTGGGACCACCCGTTTCATTTTCTTAGTGTATCACCATCACAGATCTTCATTTATCCCTGAATATAACCCAAGACCACCTCCAAGATTTGCCCTGTGGTCAGCAATGGAGAAGGCACCTTGACATTCAGGAAAGGAAGATGAGGCTGGATGACACTCAGTAGTGGAGGGGAATGCGGACCTTGTGCAAACTCGCCAAAGGCTATTTGAAAGGAATATTGATATCATGTATCTGAAAGGTGTAGTCAGAGACAAAGTCACAAATGCATGCATGCACAAAGACACACAAACACACTGAGGTTGTGTATCCAAAAACACACAATTCACACACATATCCAAGCACACGTAGACATACTCACAATGATACACTAACACTTGCCTCCTCTCTGTGTGTGACTAATCTCCCTAAGGCTAGGAGGAGAGGTCGCATGTCCCTGAGGTCCTATGGGGACAACGAACTGGGCCTGAAGTGTATAACTCTGAGGTTGGCAGAAGGTTGGGCTCCACCACCCCCATGTCTCTCCCACTGGTGCCCCATACATCTCCCGGCCCCTGCCCTCCCTCCCAGCAGCAACCCTTGCTGCCACGTCTCCCAGGTTTATTAGGTGTAGGTGCTGAAGTGCTTTGTTTTCTCCCCAGCCTGCAGAGCCGGCCTGATGGGCAAATTCACCATTCCGAGAGCCTGCAGAATGAATATTGCTTTCTCTTTGCCTGAGGGAGAAAGTGGGATTTGGGGGAATCAGCAATGGTTGAATCAGATCTGGGCCTCTGTTCCTTGAAGAGAAAGGGGGAGGGGTTCTGGCACAGGGCAGGTCTGACCTTCTCCCCAGTTAAGTGTGGACCGCTGAGCCTGTGATCTGGCCATGCATGTACCCCAGAACCTCCCAGCTGGGAGACTTCTCAGAGACTTCACTCTGCCAGGGGAAGTCCTGTGCAGTGATTAAAAGCACCGACTTTGCACTCAGCCTCCCTGGGTCTGAATCATAGCCCAGTTGCCGAGCAGCCCTGGGACCTTGGATGTTCCGAGCCTTGATTTGCCCATCTGTAACATGGGAAGGATAATGGTACATCCCTCACTGGGCAGCCATCAGTATCGGACATGTGAAGCGTTTTCGTGTTGGGCCACGCCCTGGAAGACAGAATTCTATAGGTGTTGGCTATTTCTCTCGGACTTATGATGCTGTAGAATAAGACTCAAGAAAGAGCCACCAACCTGACTCCAGGAGAAGCATTCACGATGGGGTGATAAGCTTCAAGGAGAAATTGGTGGCTGAGTCCCAACACACCTCGTTAGAAGAGTATGCCATGACCAGACTCATGCCAGGGGACAAACAGCACCCACTGTGGAGGTGTGGGCAGAGGGGTAGACGAGCTTCCTGGTGTGCTGGCTGTGGGTTAGCTAACTGTCACTTGTGTATTTGGTGCCGTGGTATAGATGTTAGCTTGTGGAGCCCACACAGGTCTCCTTTTTTCCTCTCTTCCTCCCTCCCATCTCCTTCCTTTCTTTTCTTCTCAGATATTTATGGAGCACCTACTGTGTACTTGGTGCTTGAACAAAGTAGACCTGGTTCTTGCCCTGTCGTGTGTATATCATGGTCTAGGAAGACAGATAATCAACAAAGAGACAGACAGGTGACCATGTTCATTTCAGATGGTGACGAGTTCTTTGCAAGAGTAACCCAGCTGATGAGATGGCCATGACTGGGGGATTTTGGATGGACCCGGGGAGGACTTCTCGGAAGAGGTGACGTTTGAGCTGAGACCTGCAGGGGGAGAAGGAGCTGGCTGTGCAGACACCTGGGGGCTGAGAATTCCAGGGAGAAGGAGGAACAAGTACAAAGGCCACAGGGTGGGGTAAGGGGAGAGCTGGGGGTTTTCCAGTGATAGAAAGAAGGTCAGGGGGAGTGAGGGGGGTGCTACAAGAGACAAGGTGTGAAGTGCAGACAGATCAGGTCTTGCCAGTTGTAGATCAGGGTGAGACTCAGAGATTTTAAGTGTCGCCAGAGGTCATTTGCTGGAGGCTCCAAGCTGGGGAGAGACACACAATCCAATTTATATTTTGAAGAGAGGGCTCCAGCTGCTTTGTGGGAGTGGAGGAGAAAGGGTGGAAGTCAGGAGGAGAGCAGGGAGGTGGCGGCTACAGAGACCTGGCTCCTCGGACCGGGGTGGCCTTGGTTGAAAGGAAGATCTGAATTTCCACTATATTCTGAAGGAAGAGCTGATCGAACTTGCTGACGGGTTGGATTGGGGTAAGGGTGATAGACTTGAACTTGTCTGTCTCAATTTGGGTCCCGTTCTATTTTAATATTAACCTTCCTATGATGATTAATATTACTGTGCCTCAGATTCCTGGGAGGGCAGGAAGAACGAGCTGTAATGGAGACTCAGAGTGAAGTAATGTCAGAGATCGGGGTCTGTTGGCCTGTGTCAGCTACTATCTTGTTAAGTGATGTTGGCTAAATCACACATCCAACCCGCACCCCTAAGTCTGCACGGTCACAGTATCCTGGCAGAGGAAGACTTTGAGGAGAACTTGAGTTCAAGCACCACGAATACCCAAAGTGTAGAAAGCAGTAAAATGGAAGTGCGCGTAGTAGGCTTCTACCAGGAAGCGTTCTTCTCTGTGCTGGCTGGCCCGTCCCCTCCCTGTGCTGTCTCCCTGTGATTCCAAGGACCCTTTGCTCCTCTGTCAGATGGTACAAAACAGGGCGACGTTTGAAGCCATGCGGATGCTACAATGAGAGAGAGATGGGTGAGTGAGTCTTTGGGTGTTCAGCTCTGACGGGGAGAGTGATTTACCCCAGATGGAGCTTCTGAAATGTGGGAAGAGCCGTTCTCTACTAAGAAAACCTCTTACAAACAGGTTTCCTTTTCCTTTCAGCAAACAGGTTGTTCATTAGCCTTCAACAGCTCGGACTTGGCCTCCAGGATAACTCTTGGGGGTTGGGATGATGGGGTAGTTGAAGGGGCGTGGCTGCCTCCATCCCACTTTCCCTCCCTGGTTTAGATGCCTCCATCCCCTTCACTGTCTGTCTGTGTGCACTGAGCCACGAAGGCTCTGCTCCCCAATGTGACAGTTCAGTTTTAGGTTCCCTGTTCACGTTTCCATGTCACAGATGATGAGAGGCCAGTGTGCTATGCCTCTTCAGTATGTTAACAGGAGCCCCTGTGAACACAATGTTTAATCAGATGAGTGACCCTAATGGAGAAATTTCAGGTATTCTGATAGACCAACGGGTAGAATAACTTAGGGCTAGATAACAGTTCCGGTTGTTATTAATAAATCATATTTTCCCCCTATTTATAAAGGTTGTGTGTGCTCAATGCATAACAGAAGAGCAGAAAGAAAATTAAATAACAAATTTCTCTATAATTCCGCCAGGCAAAAATTACCGCTAGCAACACACACACACACCCCATATAGATGTAGCAAAAATAGCATACTTTGCATATTTTTCTGTAGTCAGTTCTTTACATGTAGCAATATATTGTGAGCATACCCCCACAACTATAAATATTCTTCTAAACCAGATATATATATCTGCCATTATCACAATCCTCAGGATAACCGTTACCACTTTAAATATTTTTAGGCTTTTTTCTGTACGTATGTGCACTGGAACGTAATCCCTAGAGGGTCCTGGTTTGCTTTCTTCACCCATGTTCTCAGCACCTAGAAGACTAGGTGCTCAGTAAATATTGTTGAATAGATGAAAAGATATAAATATGTATTTAGTAGGGTTCCTGGAGTACAGTCAACTTGCACTTTTTTCCCCCCCAAAGCTTGGAAACCCCTCATTTAATACATGACATGCATTTTCTGCTTTCTGGAAGGAGATTGGAGTATACTTTTGAGAAAGACCATCCCTTGATTCTGATGGGTGGTAAATAAGAAAAATGACCTACCCACAGTTCTTGGGGAAGCTCTGAAAGCCCAAATGCCAAAGCTGCAGATGGAGCTGTTAAGTGTTCTAAAGAGAACCTAATGCAAACTGTGTGTGTTGGCGGAACGTGCCCCTGCAGGGTTGGAGAAAAATCTGTTTCCAGACTTGGAGTTAGGTTGCTGCCGCCCTGACTGTGTTTGTTTGCTTTTGAGACATAGATGGGTGTGTGTATTCCCATCCTAACATTTGCTCACTGGGGATTGAGGGCCAGAGGGTGGTGGTATTAGGAGGTGGGGCTTTTGGGACGTGCTTAGGTTATGAGGGTGGAGCCCCCATCATGACTGGGGCTAGTGTCCTTATAAAAGGGACCTCAGAAAGCTCCCTTGCCCCTTTCTTCCGTGGGAGGACGCAGCAAAAGGACACAGCCATCTGTGAACCAGGAAGTGAGCCCTAGCTCCTTGCTGTTGGAATTCGCAGCCTCCAGAACTGGTTGTTTAAGTCCCCCAGTCTATGGGATGTTTGTTAAAGCAGGCTGAACTGTCTAAGATAGCAGGTCAGGTCTATTCAAGGTGGGAGAGGACAAAAGTGTGGGTACTGGGGATTCCCTGGGAGGCAGGAATCATTGGGGACCATCCGGGAAGCTGGATGCCACAGCCTGGCAGAGTCTGATTTCACAGGTGTGCGGAGAAGCACTCAGGGATCCATCTTTTACACAAATGCCTAGATGCTCTGTTGCATTAGCCCAACACAGAATTTCTGGCTCAGTGATCGCTTCCCTTCCAGGTGGCTGCAAATGGGCTCCTGACATTTGCTTTCCTTGGGATGTGGGAGTGAGGGGTGAGGAACTCCGTTGGGTTCCTTTGGTTCATGCATACAGTAGTCCCCCTGTATCTGTGGGGGGTACATTCCAAGACCCCCAGTGGATGCCCGAAACTGCATAGTACCGACACTTATAGATACTATGTTTTTCCCTATACATACATACATACATACATACATACATACATACATACATACATACCTATGATAAAGTTTATAAGAAAAGCCAGTGAGCAGATCTGCTCAGCAGTTTGAGGACCTCTCTCCCCACTGTGGAGTCAGACGGTCTGAAAATGTGGGTGTTACTTACTTGATCCTTCTGAACCTCCGTTTCTTTGTCTGTAAAGTGAAAGGAACTATTACAATGAGTGTGTATGACTTCCACATTAAAAAGAGTAAAAAACCCAAATGATTATTGTTGGGATCATAGATCCCCTTGAGAATCAGATGATAGCTGGGGATTCTGCAGGGGCATCGGTTGTGCACGCCTGCCCGGCATACTTTTCTCCTCTTCTGGTAACGTCACTCTGATTTATCATGGGGAGCCCTCTCCGCTCTGAGTCAATGGGGGTTGGATTAGCGCCATTCAAAACTCCCTGGATAGGCAGCATGAGGCCTGGCCAATCAGAGCACTTATTGCATCCCCCAGCACAATAATTGGTTTAGGTAAGTCACATGACTACTCAGCTGGTCCAATAATATTAGATATTATTCCATTTTATAGATGAGGAAACTGAGTCTCAGAGAGGTTAATTTGCTTGCTATAGCATCTATTGTTGGTACCCTTCCCCACTTAACTCACTTGGGTCTTACCATTTCCGGGTTCATGGACTGGACTCCCAAGCCCCCCAAATCTGCATCTGTTTGCCTGAGGGCTCTCGCTGACCACCGGAGTCCTCACGCTCAGCAGGCCAGACATGCCCGGGAGTTAATGCCTCTGGAGCCAGCCCTCGATAATGACTTACAGGAGATGGTTTATAAACAGCCCAGCTCCCTCGCTCCTTGCATGAGTTACCCCTGAGGCAGTGTTCAACAGTGGCTCCCAGGAGTCCCCGGCAGGATTCAGCTACCTTGATGGCTTCCTTATACACACCGCACATGGGTTCCTTCTCTTCCCCAGGCCCCTGCTGGTGCTTCGAGATGTACCTTCTAAAGCAGCTACTTGCACCCTTGTCTCAGAGTAAGTTTCTGAGGAATCTCAAACTGAGGCCCTTGCCCATGGTAAAGACTGAATGGAGGAGCAGGACTTGAACCCCGTTCTGCCTCTCTCAGCTGCTGCACTCGAGTTTTCTTTTAAGCTTCATATACCAGCATCTCGAGTGCCTGCAAGGATCCTGTGATGTACACGTTCTCTCCCACTCGACAAGGTTGCAAGGAATGATTCTGCTGGACATGAGCACGTAAGGTGAGCATATTCCAGCCGAGCCCCCGTCCTCTTTTCAATGGAAGTGTCAGGGAGAGTGGCTTCCGTAGGCCAATCCCAGGATGGAGTCCTGCTTTTTGGTGGGAAGTAGGAGGGAGAGTGCATTGCTCTGAGGAACGGGGGCTGGGTACTGAGGCTCACTATTGTTAGCATGCTGCCTGAGTACAATTTCTCCAAGCTGGCCATCTCTCAGCTGGGCGATAAAGTAATTTAACTAGGGCTGTCTTCCAGGCTAGAGCTCCTGGAGATTGCTTCCCATTTATCACAGAGGAAAAACTGGGACCCGCGGCCCCCGGGCTGCTCACATCATCTAGGCTGCACGTCATTGATCTTTGAATGGTGAAGTTCTGCGATGGGTAATGGAGTCCGAGCCCATATGCTCCAGTAGCCGTGAAAGCTCTTCCCAACCCCGTCCTCTGCCTGATGTGAATTCACAGGCTTCGTGTTTAGTCATTGGCTGTGGAGTAGGAGTCGATGGACCCTGGGAAGATTCTTCTGCCTGCAGATGCCTGCTCTGCTGGTTTGTCATGATGCCATCCAACAGAGAAGGGAATGGGGAGTGAAAGAAATATTTTTTTGAGTACTATTGCAATGGAAATCATGTTTGCCTACATGCAGGGGTCTGAAAATGTTCTCTGTGAAGAACCTGAGAGTAAATATTTTAGACTTTGCAGGCCATATGGTTTCTGTGGCAACTGTTCAACCCTGCTGTTGAAACATAAAAGCAGCCTTAGATGATACATAGATCAATGAGTGTGGGTGTGTTCCAATAAAACTTTATTTATAAAAACAGGCAGAGGGCTGCATTTGGCAGGCCAGCCAACCCTGGCCTATGGCGTCCATTCTTTCTTACCCTCTTTCCTATAGTACCTGATTTTCATTCCACCTTCCTTGCACTCCTGGGAGACTGACTCCACCCCCAACCCCTGGGGATGGATTTTGATTGGCTTAAGCCAATCAGCATGTTCCATTTCCCTGGACACTGGTTGGTTCAGGGGTGGGCTCTTGCTTGTTAGGTTGGAAGGAAGACATTCTTCTTTTGTGGATTGTGTGGGTTTCAAACATGAGGTCTTTTATGAGGAAACCCTTTCTGTGGATGAAGGTCAGCCGCAATAAGGCAGTAAGGACCAAGTGGATTAGAAATAAAGAGTGGGCCCTGAGACTTTCCAATTATCTGTTACTTTTTAAAAATGCCCGTTTGAGATGAGGTTTATTTACTTGTCGCAGTAAAGATCTTAATAAACTTTCATGTGGCTGAGCATTGTGCTTTGCAGATATCATCTAATTTACTAATTACAACAACTCTTTTGAGAAGGCCTTCTAATCCCTATTGAAGAGAAACTAAGGCATAGAAAGCTTAAGTGGCTTGTCTAAAGTCACACAATATAGACACGATCGTGCACGAGGCAGAAACTATCCTTTTTATGACTAGTCTTGGAAGTCACATACCATCATTCTAGTCATTAAAACAAGGCACTAAGTCTAGCGCACTCAAGGGGAGAGAAAGTAGGCTTCTCTTTTTGAAAGAAGGAGTAACGAAGAACTTGTGGATATGTAGTGAAACCCTGACAGGACTGATTAGTCTTTCTTGGATCAGGTTTTCACCCACTTTCATCAACTGTGATCAGAGGCAGGGTCATATTATAACATGGCTGCTCCCTCCACAGTCTGGTGGAAATGGGTGGAAAAGAAATTTCTAGAAAGAGTAGCTGCACAAGGAGAGAAGGACTCTTTTCCTCCAGTTCCAGAGAGAAAATCCCAGGGAAGGATTCTGATTGGCTCAGCTTGCAGCAAAAGCCCCTCTCAAGAGCCATCAATCACAGTGGTCGGGAGGCAGAATCTGGTGCTAGAATAAAGGGAGGGGTCCCAGATGATCATGCGCAAAATTACTTACTTGTGATAAGTGTTACGACAAATAAAAAGGGACCTTCAAGAATATATAACAAACTCTCCGAGGAGGGGACAATGAAACAGACTCGAAGGATGAGTAGGACTTAGTACCGTGTTTCCCTGAAAATAAGACCGAGCCGGACCATCAACTGTAATACGTCTTTTGGAGCAAAAATTAATATAAGACCTGGTATATTATATTATATTATATTATATTATATTATATTATATTATATTATATTATACCTGGTATATCATATCATATATCATATCATATCATATCATATCATATCATATCATATTATATCTGGTCTTATATTAAAATAAGACCAGGCCTTTTATTAATTTTTGCTCCAAAAGACGCATTAGAGCTGATGGTCCAGCTAGGTCGTATTTTCGGGGAAAACGGTAAGGAGAAATGTGGGAGGAAGGGCTTTCCAGGCAGAGGGAACACAAATGCAAAGGCTCCGAGGCAGGAAAGAGCTGCCTGAGAAGCAGAAGGCCAGTGCGTCTGCAGTGCAGAGAGCAAGATTGAGGGGCGGGGGGGATGGAACAACACGAGGCAGGCAAGATGGACAGGGGCCAGACCACTTTCTACTTTATGAAGTGTAAAGAATTTGTCCTTAATTCAAAATCAATGGAAAGCCACCGAAGGATTTTAAAATAGGCCTGCGACATAATCAGATCTGCGGTTTCGGAAGATCCCCTGGGCTCACGAGGAGGAGAGCTGCTAATGGAGACCGGAAGAGGTGGATGGAGTCCAGAGACATTTAGGAAGCAGAGAGGAGAGGGGGACTTGGTTGTGGATTGCAGATAGAGGGAGGCAGAGGAACGATTCAACTCCATGGATACATGGACACAGGAAGGAAAGTACATTGCGGAGGGAGGTCCGAGTGGGGGTGAAGGTGATCAATTTAGGTTTGTGCAGGTTGCATTTGAGGCATCTCTGAAACATCCAAACATTGAGGCCCTGCCATCAACTGACAGCTCACTCCTCTCCCTGCAGGGTGGGTAATTTACACCTCCTACAGCTGATTTTATGATTGCAATCAGGAAGCGAAGGTGAGGGGGGAAAGAAAACAACCCCAACCGTACTGTGAACACTCAACATAAATTTTGTTAAACTCTTGTAGAGAATTGTTAGGCAAGGGAAGAGTGTAGGGAAACAGAGAGAAAGAGGTTCTGCTCTATTGCCGTTCTTCAAAGAGTGTAGGATCGCAGTCACTTGTTTCAATGCAATTTCAGTGAAATCCACAACACTCACTGAGGTCCTGTTATATGGCAAGCTTAATGATGTACATTGGAATTCTGTCTTTCTCTCCACCTCCCTGGATGAGACTTGAAAACCATCCCTACGTGGCCTAGAGTAGAGAGACCTTATAATAATCAGGACAAGTCATCAAAGCTAAATTAAAACCACATGCTAAGAAGAAGCTCCACCAGCTCTGCAAAGTGATTAGAGTTAAATAAAAAGATCTCTTTTCTTTCGCCCCTCCACCCCACTGCAACCTTTTCCCAGTGTTGTTTTTTACCCTCTGAAAGTAAAGAGAAGTCTTAACAAGCACCTCAGTGAATGATGTGAAGTTCTCTTGGAGTTTTCAATTTGGCTGTATTGATTTATAAGGTCGTTTCAATTACTGAATTCTTCTTGGTGGCAGTGTGTAGGGCCCGAGTACGTGAGACTCATGCTCTATTGATCCCAGGTACTTAGACAGGGGGCATTTATGTGTCTGCTTCAGATTGATGAAGTTGCCAATAATGAAACTTCCCACGCAACATTTATTAAATGAAAATCTAGAATTCATTAACACAAGAACTTGTCTGATATTAGAAAAGAAGGCGGGGGGGGGCTTGAGAAAAAAACAGGGACTACAGTAGTTAGAGTGAACATAATATATGAAGCAATTTGAATGCAAGGGAAGGCAATTTGGAATCTTATTAAATTTTCTTCTCTCCTTTTATTGTGTGAGATGGTTGGGTGGCTTCTGGGGAGTCATCGATCAAAACACAGGTGTGTGTGTGGGGGGTGGGGACTGCAAAAAGAGACCAGTTCCCAAATCCTCGCTGTAGTGAAAATGGGCACTGCTATCCAGTGCCTAGTGTCTGGCCCAAACCAGGAACTCAATAAATATGAATGACAGATGAATGAATGAAGGGGTGACTGGATCAGGATTCGGGGACACTAGGGAATATTATCTGTGGTCGCCAAAGAGGCTGGCACGGCTATTTAGCTCAGGCCTGTGAGACGCTATTTCCAATTCATTTCACTCCTTTATTCATTCATTTGTTCATTCATTCTCTCACTCACTCAAACATTTATTGTGAATCGCCCATGTGCAAAATACTATGTTAAGCTCTCTATTAGTTTCCTATGGGCCTCCTGACAAATTACTACAAACTGGGTGGCTTAAAACAACAGAAATGTATTTCTCACCATTCTGGAGGCCAGATGTCCAAAGTCAAGTGTTGGCAGGGCCAGGCCCCCTCCGGAGGCTCTCAGGAAGAATCCTTCCCCGGCTCTTCCAGCTGCTGGTGACTCTGGGAATTCCTTGGTTTGTGGCAGTGTCGCTCCAGTCTTTGCCTCCATCTTCGCATGACTATCTGTCCTGTGTGTCTATGTCCCTGGATCTCCCTCTTCTTATAAGGACACCGGTCATTGGATTTGGGGCCCATTCCAATCCATTTTAACTTGGTAACACCTGCAAAGACCCTTTTTCCAAATAAGGCCATATTCACAGGTTCTGGATGGGCATGCGTTTTGCGGGGGACACTTCAACCCAGTACAAGCACTGTGGGGAGAATACAGATTGGCGCCTGCCCTTCGGGGGCTAACAGTGGAGCAGGGGAGATAAGAGAAGCACATATGTTCCGCATATACACACACATATATAATCATCTCTCTGTTTACAGCATGTCAAGCTGGTGCCCTGATTTATTCCCTGGAATGGTTCCTGCAACTTGCTGAAATCGGAAGGAGGATGCTCCTTTTTAGAGATGAGAGCAGGGAGGTTCAGAAAGGTGAGGTCACACAGCTAGTGGACGGCACGGCCAAGCCTTGCTGCTTTGTTTTCCATGCTTCTTGTTGGGAAGTGACAAAATGCAGATGAGCTTAAAGAAGACAAAAAATGATAATCTAACCTCACGTAGGTAAACACTCTTACATGTGGGTATGTAATCCCTCTGGAATTTACAGTGTACAATTTTTTTTTCTTAGTCTGCCCTGTTGCCATTTTAGGAAATGGCCATCTTCCCATCCGTGTTGCTCCGTGCCGGTCTCCCGGAAGCCTTGTCAGGGCAGCAGGACTCCATCATGGCTATGGTTGATGAAATCAGGCAGGGGCAGCTGACCCACACTGAGTGTATCAGTGCCTTGGAACGGAGACCCAGAGGGTCCAGCCTCCATCTTGCTGACCCTCAGATGAAGCTGGTGAGAATCTGGAATGGGCAACACTGCCCTTTGATGTAGGCTTGGAAGCTGAGGAGAGTGGGCTGTAGGAAGAAAGTGGAAGGAAGCCAAAGGAAGGAGAATTCAGAGATGGTTCCCATAATCAAGCCACATCTTACCCTTAAGTTCTCTGAGTATCCTTACCACAGTACTCTCTTTTCCAAATCCACTGGATTGGAAAGGTTTCTGTTACTTGCAACCAAGAATCCTGCGACACGTGGCAAAACAAAACAAAACAAAACAAAACAAAACAAAACAAAACACACCCTAAAAGTAGCTTAAACCATAAAGATGTTTGTTTGTTTGTTTGTTTACCAAGATGGCTGGAGAAAGATAATTCTGGAGTGGTTGGATGACATTAAAGACATAGGTATTTACTGTGTCTTTGTCCTGCCTTCCCTCATTCCCTGGGGTTGAACACGTATGTTCAGTAGTGCAAAATCAGAGCCCTGTGAGTAAGGAAGAAGGGGATGGAATGGTACTGGGAGGGTAACCAATAAATTTCTCCATGAGTCTCAACTCAAAGACTATCCATAACATTTTTCAACCTAAGATATTCACTTAACATATTGTGACCGTCTTTCTATTTCGATACGTATACGAAGTGCATGATTTTATCCATCACACTATAGAACTGTGACTCTCAGCATAGGTGGTTGAGCCAGTGATATCCATTGTCTGATACCCCCAGCTCTCTGCTGTTGCCCTGGCAACAATCCATTCTCTGACCCAGTTGTCAAGGACAATTGTGTCTTTGTTTTCTTCCATTTCTTTGTTAGAGACTATTTATTTTTCTTCCTCAGGCAAGACTTCGGTTTCCAGAGAGGACCACTTCTTTCTCCCGCCTCACCTGCTCATTCCTGAGGCCCCAGAGGGTGGACGGTCACCCCCAAAGGCTTGGCCAGGGGAGTCAGTGACCGTGGAGAGGGCAGAAACAGGGCTTTGGGGTGGAAGCGGGGCTATCTCTCTGGGATGACGTTGAGGACTGATCAGGGAATCCTCGGCCTCAAAGTGACCTAAGTAAGTGCCCGGCACAAGCTGACCATAGCAAAGCTCCTTTGAACGCCACGTTCCTGCTGGCCTCAGGAAGGGAGGGCGGAGGCAGTATGACATGGCTAAGCACAGACTTTGACTTGGACTGACCTGGGTTCGAACCCTGGCTCTGCCACGTAGAAGCACATTACGTAAACTCCAGGACTCTGTTTTCTCACTTGTAAAATGGGGATAATGATACCTATTCTGGTTATTGTGTCGATGGGCGATAATGTCGTAAAGTCATTAATAGAGAGCCTGGCAGGTAGAAGATGCCCAAGAGATGACAGCTACTGCTGGTGTCGTAAGAATTTTCCTGGTGACTACTTCCTCTCCTTGCCCCCAGTTCTCTATGGGGGGAAGGATGAAGGAGACTTGTGCCCCTCTATTTCCTCCTCTGTCAGGAGGGAAAATAATTAGATGGGACCTTGTATGTAACACATCCCGCAGGTGGTGAGTAGTTAGTAAATGTGAACAATTATAATTAACATTACCCCTCCTTCTCCTAGTCTGATGTTTCCTTTTGCATTTAACAATGATTTGTCTAGTACCTTCTAGAAGCCATGCCCTGTGCTTGGCTCTGGGGGGTTAGCAGTGACCCTGACAGGCACAGGTATGTGCCATCCTACCTGGGGGCTGAGAGCGTTGCCTTTGACTGCAAAGGGGCGTCTGTGTGCCAGGCCCTTGAAACAGGGCTCTCCTTCCCTTCAGCACCCCCTGGACTCGTGGAAGTGGGCAGGGAACAAGGCCTCAGATGGGTGAACGAGTAGGAATCATGATTCTGTCAGGAAAACGCAAGAGCCACCAAATGCAAAAGGACATTGAGGCCCTGCTATGGTGGCAGCAAGGGGCAGGTGCTCTTCCGGGCAAGATTTCGGCAGCCCCAAGAAATATTTAAATGCTTTCAGTTTGGTGGGCAAAACAAGCCCCGGCGTCTCACTTCTGAGAATCCAGCTCTGTGGGACCAGGAAATGGGAGCTGTGTTCAGAGAGCTCTGGGAGCAAGGACCTACCAGTTTCTCCTTGGCTGTGACGGAAATAGGCAGGCCTGGGTGGAAGGATGCAGGGGACATTTGGGAAAAGAGAGCATTGTCCTCTGGTTATGGGTGATTCCATTTTGGAGTGGCCATGAGTATGGGCTCTGGAGCCAGAAGGCCTGGGTTGAACTCCCTGTGTTTGACTCCCTTAACCAGCTGTGCGACATCAGCACAATTGCTCTACCTCTCTGAGCCTCAGTCTCCTTGTCTGTAAAATGGGGATGAAAACTGTATCTACCTCACAGTGGTGCCACCAAGATGAAATGAGGCAAGGCATATGTCGTGCTGCTTATCTCATTATATCTGCACAAGAAGCCTGCAAGGCAAGGTAGGGTCTCTGTGCCCATTTCATAGATGGGAAAACTGAGGCTCAGGGAACTCCTTAAGGGCAGATGCTGGGTCATAGTTGTCTTTATTTGTCTAGTACCTACTAAGTCTCCAATAAGTGGTGGTATCACATATCATTTTAGGGATGTGACCATTGATTGCGTTCATTCAATGAGCACTTGAAAACATGCTGATTCCAAACGTCCGTGCTCTGTGAGATGGGGAGCGCCAGGTGGATTAGAAATATGCTTGTCCATCAAGTGGTGGTGATATAGGTAATAATAACTGCTATTGATTGAGCACTTACTATGTGACTGTCAGGCACTGTGCCGCACATATTGCCTGCATTCTCATGAGATGATCAAAGTTGCCCTATGAATAAGTGCTATTATTTACTTCCATTTCATAGATGAGTAAACTGAGACCGACAGAGGTTAAAGAACTTGCTCAAGATCATCCATCTGGTTGTGTCAGAGCTGGGATTCTCACCGAGGCTTGTTGGACACCAAAGTCTGAGCCTCTGGTCTACACCACATGGCCCAGAGAAGGTGACTATCTTGCCCAAAGTCACACAGCACACAGTGGTACAGCCAAGGCAGGAGTAGGAGTCGAGCTGCTTCCTTCAGTTCTGCCCTCTCTGCCCCAGTTCTTCCCAAGGAACCACTGGTTTGCTTTGTGCCACTATTGACTCATTTGCATTTGCTAGAATTCTGGGTAATTGGAATGACACAGTATGTGCTTCTTTTGTTTGTCTTCTTTCACATCGCGTAACTATTTTGAGATTCATCCGTGCTGTTGTGTATACTAATACCAACTCTGACTCCTACATGGGTTTTACTTTTGCAAGGCTCCAATAAGGTAATAGGTGTGGAAAATACTTTTTAAATGATAAAGCCACATAGTTGTTATAAAGGATGATTCTTAAGGTACCTTCTGCCCAAGATAGCTATTCTGTGCCTGGAGAATCCCTTTTCCTTACCACCCCTGTATACTCATCCCTACTGCAGTTAGTGTTGGTGGCTGACGGCTCGCAGCTACCCCATCCTCTGTGGAATTGCATTTGTTAGATGAAAGCTGCATCCTCCAAGAGGTTACCCTCTCCCACAGAGGCAGCTGGCAGCCAATGACTGACGGATGGAGGTGGAACAAAGGCTGTGGTGTCCCGCATGCTCTGGGGCTCCAATGCTACTTCCCCAGTATAGTATCATTCCTTGAGTTCACCAAGCACATCCGTTGGTGACAGAGTGATTCTATCAGACCCTTACACCATGGACATCCTCGTTGGGATTGACTTATATGAGGTTGAACAATTAAGTTCACAAACTCATCCTAGAAAAAGTGCTACATACTTCATTGCTGAATATCACTACGGTCACCTTCGAAGTTCTCCCTTTGGGAAGCTATGCACTGACGCCAGCGCCTAGTCCGCCCTTCAATTTTGGAACTCTTTTTCTGGAATGGCCATCTGAGTTGTCGTTGTATTACACTTGATGTCCTGAATGTCATCAAAATGTCTTCCTTTCAATATTTCCTTTATCTTTGGATAAAGAAAGAAGTCACTGGGGACCAGATCAGGTGAGGAGGGAGGGTGCTCCAATACAGTTATTTGTTTACTGGCTAAAAACTCCCTCACAGACAGTGCCGTGTGAGCTGGTGCAGTGTTGTGATGCAAGAGCCGTGAATTGTTGGTGAAAAGTTCAGGTCGTCGAACTTTTCATGCAGCCTTTTCAGCACTTCCAAATAGTAAACTTGGTGAACTGGTTGTCCAGTTGGTACAAATTCATCATGAATAATCCTTCTGACATCAAAAAAGGTTAGCAACATCGTTGCAACAAGTTCACGAGCTTGTCATACGTCGTATTCCAGGGGTGTGTTTGCCTTCGCTGCTCTCAGGGCCTCAGCTAGAGCCACTATTTGAGGGTTCCTATATATGTGCCATCATGTGACACTGCACAATGTAACTTTGGGCGAAATGATGCCGCTGTGAGCACATGACTGTGGAACCCACTGGTCCTACCACGTCCTATGCTCTCCGGACGTTGTGTCTGTTAAAGCAGTGGAATGGCCTCTTGAGGGAATAGCTGGTATGTTAGCTTGGAGATGACACCCTGTGAGGTTGGCATACTCTCCTTAAGGAAGCAAACAGAATATTCCTTAAATCAATGGTCATTATGTGTTGCTGTGTCACTGGGTCTGGGACCGAGAGTTGAAACTAGGAATTGCCTCACTCTCCATAACGCCCTGTGAGTTATTTGGAAGATTTCTGTGGTGTCCCCAGGATCTGGGAATCTAGAGGCCATAGTTTCCAGAGTAGGTGCTGCTTCCATCCGGGGATGCAATAGGAGTCTCAGGAAACATAAAACGACGTCTGCCACCTTGGCATTTTGGGGAGACTAGAAAGCAAAGTCAGCATTCCAGCAGAGATAATGGACCTTGAACACCACGAGAAGATGGGGCTGCAGCTACACAGTGAGAACAGTGAGACATCGTCTCGGCACTCAGGTGGGTCACCTGGGGGATCTCTAGGTACCCCAGAATGGGCAATACAATCCCTGCCTGATAAGGGCATGGTAACCATGGGTTTGGACTCTGAAAGCTGAGAGGCTGTGTCACCCCATCAGGCCGGGCACTTAGCCCCGCAGAAGCGCTAACAGGGGAGGGCAATCTACAATGAATGGCAGAGGAGGAAGATGGTGAGTATGTGTTTGGCTTTGAGACTGACTGCTGCAGTGGAGATTCTGGTTCATCCCGTTCATCTTCCTCTTGTTAAAATTTCCCCTAAATTGTGACCAAGCAGAGTTCTATGGAAGCCGTGTCTGCGTGGAGTGAACCTAACGTGAGAAGCAATGAATGAGAGCAGTTCAAGGGATAACCTGTCGTAGACACTGTCTGTGTCCCTGGTGATCCCTGTTTGGGGCTGGTGGACCCAGCTTCCCGGTGCTGTGAGAGCTGGTGCACGGTTCTCAGCTGCCTCGTTCTCTGGTGAATTTCCTTCAGCCAACAGGAAGCCCCTATCCATCCTGGAATAGCCAGCAGCCAATGACAGACTGATACAGGGGAATCAAATCTAGACCCCTTGCCTCCAGGTGGACTATCTCTGCGAGGTAATTCATTCTGCACAGCACCCTGTGGGGTCAGGCTGAGGCTGGTCTCCACAGGGAGGCTGGGCGCTTAGCTTTTACTCCCTGTGCTGTACGGTCCCCTTTAACCCCTTTCTTCTACGAGTACTCACTCACTCAAGGAAAGGAAAAATCACTTACCTAAGAATAGCACCAAAACCCACACACAATCTGGGAATTAATCTAACCAAAGACGTGAACTGTGATCGTGACATCAGGTAATTTTTAGTATTATCAAATAATTCCTTCATCGCATATTATTTCTTAAAAATCATCAAATGATGATGATTCTAATTTTTATAGTTTGCTTGTTTGTATTTGTATTAATTTTCTATTGCTGCTTGTGGGGACAGGGTCCCAGAGAGTGGTTTCCAGGCTCTCGACCTCACATGGAAAGGTGCTGGCTTGGGTAGTAGATGGCCATCAGCTGTGACTAGTTGGCCATCAGCTGTTACCAGTGAGCCATTAGCCACTAATATAACTGCCATGGCTAAGCTAGTAAGCGCGATTGCAGCTAGCAAGGGGTGGGTGGGTTGGTTGGCAGAGAAGCGGACGGCAGATTGCTCAGCCTGCTTCTTGTATCTCCAACCCAGCCGCTAGCGAGAATATAGTGCTATGAACCCTCGCCCCCATCCATGGCTCTGTGGGTGTTCCTTTTTGACCTCACCATGTACTGCGTTCTTGTGCGGGGAGCAGGACTAGAGTCCCTGCATGACACCTGCTGTAACAAATTACCATAAACTTGGTGGTTTGACAATAGAAATGTATTATCTCATAGTTCTGGAGGTCGGAAGTGAGACACGGATCTCATTGGGGTAAAATCAAAGTGTCAGCAGGGCTTCATTCCTTTCTGGAGGCTCTCGGGGGGGCTGTTTCCTTGTCTATCTCTATGACCCTTCTGTTGTCACATCTCTTTCTGATGATAGCCAGGAGAGACTCCACTTTTAAAGACTCAAGTGATTCGATTGGGCCCACTTGGATAATCCAGAACAACCTCCTCATCTCAAAGTCCTCAGCCTTCAGGGCGGCCAGTTAGCTCAGTTGGTTGGAGCCTGGTGTTAATAGCACCAAGGTTGCCGGTTCGATCCCCGCTTGGGCCACCGTGAGCTGCGCCCTCCTTAAAAAAAAAAAAAAAAAAAAAAAAAAAAGTGAAATAAAATCTGGGAGTCCTGCAGGAGGTTTCTTAAAAGTCCTTAACTTTGATCATATGTGTTTGCAAAGTCTCTTTTGCCATATAAGGTAACATAGTCACAGGTTCTGGGATTAGAATATGGTCATCTTTGGAGGCCATTATTCTGCCACCACACGATCCAAATAAAGTCCATATACTGTGTTTCATTGATATATCGCTTAAGTCTTTTAAAATCTATAGTCTCTCCTCTATAACTCTTTTGGTCTTTGCAATTCATTGTTAAAGAAACCGGGTTCTTTTTCCCATGGGATCTCCCAGTCTTGATTTTGCTATAGCCTCGGGGTTTTTCAAAAGCGTTCTTTTGTTCTCTGTTTTCTCCTGTAAATTGGTAGTTGGATCTAGAAGCTTTATCAGATTTGTGTTCATTTCCCTTGGTAAGACTACAGAGCAGGTATTTTGTATTTTTTTGTAGTATGCGTTGCCTATAGATGCCCAGGACCCAAACCTCTTAATTCTGTAGGAGTTGCAAAAGGGTGCTATTTGAATTCTATAATTCTGTGTTTATTCATTAGTTGGACTATATCTACAAAGTGTCATCTGCTATTTGGCTGACAGTTCTTTCAGGAGAGGCAACATAGATGCTGCTTCTTCCCCTTTACTTTCTATTTCGCACAATAAAAAGTTGGTTTACTAGCCTCCTCCATCCATATCCAGTGAGTTTCACTCCGAATCATTATGAATTCAAGGACTTAAGGATAGTGTATGTCAAACACAGATCTATATTCTGGGTTTCGAACAGTGGTACGCAAATTTCTTCTCACCAAGGATCTGGCTAGCCTATCCACAAGACGCCTTAATTGAAAACATTTGGCTCGCTAAATCCACTGCATAAAATAAGAATTAATTAGCTGCCCAAATTTGAATAAAGTAAAGACGTAAGCAAGAGTCACATAAGGTTACAATCAGCAGGAGAGTCCTGGTTTGACCACACGGAGTGGCCAGCATTCCAGCCAAAATAAATGATTCATTAATCAAACTGGTCTTATCTCACACCATTAGCCTCTATTGAAAGTACCTTGAATACCCTTCTCCCATTTATTGAAATGCTCCAAAAATCCCTTGTTTAAAACCATCGACTTAGCAATAGCCGCTAACATTATTGAGTTCTTACTACGAGATAGGCAGTTTTCTCAGTACTTCAATATATTGACACATTTAATTTTCACCATCACCCTAAAAGGGAGACATTAGTATTATTTCCATTTGTAAAGGAGACAATTGAGTCAGAGAGAGGTTAAGTGACTAGTCTGAGGTTACACAGCTGCTAAGTGATGGAGCAGAGACCGACAACCTGAGGTCCGTTCTCCCACGTGGCAATTACTGGCTGAATAGTAGCTGCCTCCGTGAGACTGGGTATGTATTCCCTTCAGTTCACCACAGCACCTGCCTGGCCCTCTTCATTA
Organism: Rhinolophus sinicus; assembly: GCF_036562045.2. Lineage (NCBI taxonomy): Eukaryota > Metazoa > Chordata > Mammalia > Chiroptera > Rhinolophidae > Rhinolophus > Rhinolophus sinicus. The sequence goes on along the minus strand of NC_133765.1, from coordinate 24,893,745 downwards.
ATTGATATTACTTGCCTGGCCTCTGTAGGCATTGGAGTTTGAGATCTCTGACATGCCTCATCGCCTCTTTACAAGTCTTGAGATTTTAGGGAGCTTTAATTGGGTTGGTAATAAGAATGGATGCCTCATCTGAACCTGTCCAGGGAAGAGAGTTTTATTTGTCCTGGATCCCATGCTGGGCTGGATTTATCAATACAGAATCCCAGTGCCAAATTTAGCAGAGTGAATTGTTTCTCAAATGTAGGCCCGCAGCATCTAATTTGAGCTGTAACTTAGTAACTGTGTGTGCAATTACCTAGTGAAGTGATGGGTGATGGACATGTTCAAGATAGGACCAGGGAGCACTGGACCAAATAATTTCCTTTTTTTCTTTCTCCTGCCACAAGAAACAATTTTCTACCCTGTTGACTGTCTTGGTGGATTCGGCTCTTTCTTTGGTTGCTAGAAACAATGTTGAAAGTGTGGCTTAAAGACCAGCCAGCTGTCAAGAGACTATGAAACTCAAACCCTGCATCACAGTGTTTGCTGTGTGACTATGGGTTACTTCCTAAGGCTCTCTGGGCCTGTTTCCTGAGTAATATAAGAGCCAGAAATATTTGCCTTGTCAAAGACCTTTGGTTCTGTGAAATAAGTGGGGGTCGGGGACTGGGTAGATTTCATTTCCATATGTTATGGGAACCGCCTTTAACTGTGCACTTACTATGTACAAAGTATTTTACATGTATTGTTTTGTTTGGACCACACAATGATATAACACACAAACGGAAGCTCAAAGGAGTTAAGAGATTAGTCTAAAATCACACCGCTCGTAGTGAGTGAGTGGCAGAGCTGGTCAAAACCCATTGAAGCAGATTCAGTTGGTAGGCAGAGGATTTACCCAGCAGGGAGGGAGTTGTTCAGTTAAATCCCCTCTCATTCTAATATTCTGCGAGTTCAAAGTCCTGTGACAATAGAAGCAAAGCCTTTTGCTTCTGTTGCTTCAATTCCAGGCTCTGGCTCTTGACACATTGGACACAGCATCATTGAGCTCCTGGCTAACTTAGGCAAAAAAGAATAGACAGGAAGAACTCCTAGAACCAAAGAATAGCTGAACCAGAGGTCCAGGGGCTTTGGCATCCTGAGAGTCCAGGCAGAAAAGAAAACAATGGCTTCAAGGTGGGGTGGTAATGAAGTAACAGCTCCACCTACTTCTAACCCATCTTCGTTGGGCTTTATATCCAAATTCCCAGAAAAGAGTGATTGATTCCAATCAGTTCTTGTACCTGCCCCTCAGCCAAGAGGTGATGGGGCAATTTGATTGACAGCTCCCGGAGATCTGTATTCAATGGGGATGAGTGGGGGGCGGGGAACAGGTCCCCTGTATACAAATGAAGGTGCTGGTAGCAGATGGAGAGGACGGGATGTCAGCCAGGTCTGCTCTAGAGGACTTCCTGGAGATAGACAGGTGCCCCGGGGTCGAGGGCAGCGCTATTGGGAGCTGGGATGGTGATGGCTGGTTCTCCCCATCTGGAGAATGACCATGTTAGAGGGTCTCTGTCCCATCCTGCTTTCTTGTCACTTAAGACCCCCTGGTTCCTTCACTGAGCACCACCACCTAAGAGTGTTGGTTTCCCAGACTCCTGCTTGGGTGCAGTCCTGGGAAACATGGCTGCCGCTGTCACCGCGATCTTCCCCTCTCCTTTTGTTTACCAAACATCTTGATGAGATATGGGAAAAGGATCTTTAACAGTGGACATTAGTAATGGTTATTATATGCCCATAGAAATCTTCTTCCCACCCACCCCCATTATTCTGTACCCATCTTAATCGTGGTCAGCCTTAATCACACGTGGGTGATAAAGAGACATTGGGATTATAAAACGAGAATGTTGAGGAGTGGGCAGAGTGGCTTCTGGAATCAGGCTGAGGCGGGAACTGCCTCCTGGACCACATCAAACCTCTGTTGTATTGGCTGCCTCTCTGCTGCCTCCTTTGGCTCCTTCAATTGCACCTTCCCCCTTAGTGGTCAGAGCTCAGGCTCTAAGCCAATAATTTGCTTCCTTGGCTACAAATTGGGGAGCTTAAAATACTGCGATCTGGTGTACCACACCCAGATATTCCGATTTAATTAGTCTGTGGTCAGGTTTGGGCATTAGTATGTTTAAAAATCTCCCCAGGTAATTCTAATATGCAGACAGAAATGAGAACCACTGACAGGTTATAGGTCAGTACTTCAAACTGCTGAGTGTCCCCCCTCTAGAAAAGGAAGATTCTGGGATAGTAGCCTTGTCATGGACCTTTGGAAGTACCTTTATGGTGGCAAAGCATAGAGAGCCAGGTAGACCTGGGTTCAAATCCCAGATCTTCCTCTCACTTGCTGTGTGCCTTTGGGTAAATGTCTTAACATCTCTGAGATGTAGCTTCTTTGTCTATAAAGTTGGGTTCATAAGAGAACCTCCCTGATGATGGTGTCATTGGGAGTCAATGAACTTGTGTATATAAAGCATTTGGCACAATGCTGAGTATAGACTAAGCGCTCCGTAACTGTTAGCTGTTGTTGTCATTATTGTTATCTGGCATTTCCAAGTTTTTATCTGAAAACTTAGATACTTGGTACGTCACTCTGAACAAGATAATCCCACGCGGGAAACTGGTTTTCTGATATGCAGCACAATCTGTAGGACCTCACTACCTGAGGTGTGGTCTGGGGATCAGCAGCACCGGTATTGCCCCAGCGCTTGTTAGAAATTCAGACTCTCAGGCCCTACCCCAGGCTTATGAACCAAAATCTGCATTTTAACATGGTCCCCAGATAACCTGCATGTACTTTAACGTTTCAGAAGCCTTGGACTAGAATAGTCTGAGCCTAGGGCCCCCATGTCAGGGTAATTCTCCACTATAGCCTTAAACCAAGGTAATTCGTAGTGAAATTTCAGACACTCTGGGAGTGTCTGATTAAAATAAGAGCTTCTGATTATTGCTGATTAAAATAAGAGCTTCAGTAATCATTCTGTAGGATTGCTGGGATGTTCACGTCGACTTCTCTCTATGAGACTACACCCACTGTCACACTGAAAGTCTAAGAACAGCTCTGTATGATGGGTACTATCATTTATATGATAAGTTGAGACTCAGAGAGGTTAAGGAACTTGCCTAAGGTCACACAGCTTATACAGAACAGAGTCCTTTGAAGCCTGCTCCAGGGCTCCGGCTCTTCTGCTTCTAATTTACATGGCACCAGGAAGTAACCTCTGGGTAATTCCCTATTTCCACTCTAGGGAAAGGGGAGTGTGGTCACTTTGCATCCCCTCCTTCCTGGTATACTTTTTCCAGCTGGAGAAGGAACATGTCCATTAGAGGTATTCCCAGTAGCTGCCACTCCATGTTGCTGTACAGAAATGCTTGATTCTGATGATATTCCCTCCTCCCCATACAGTTAATATATATTCCCATGCAGGCTTGATCCTTATGAGTGCACGGGCTGAGTGTGTGTGTGAGACCCGACAAGAGCATACTAGCAGAGACAGAACAGAAGTGCTTCCCAAAGCCTGAGGGCTGTCATGTTTTCGCCAATCTTTCTTGAAGCAAAGAATATTTATTCAATTTTCAGTGGAAGGGCTGAAGGGTCCTTTCAGGTACAAGGCACACATAGTGAGTGGTCTCGGCGTCTCCAAAGGGGAAGGTCTATTACTTGACTCACAGGGGAATTAAAGGAGTAGAGGTGAGAGAGAAGCAAAACCCACACCAGAGGAGAGAGTGGAAGAGGCTGAAAAAAACTGTCAATCGTGATAAGGTGGTGGAAGGAGGGGTGGGGGGGACGATGAGGAACAGTGCTTTGTCCCAGCTGTTGGGGGAAAACAGGGATAATCCTGAGCAAGGGGGTGAAGTGGATGGATCGGACGACGAAGATGTTGACGACGATGGTTAGTTCATATCGAGAGCTCCTCTGTGCTGGGCGTCTTAAGCACCGTTTCCCTGACTCCTTCAGACCTGCACCGCTCAATATGCAGCCACTAGCCACATGGGGCTTTTAACGTTTAGGTTTATATTAACTAAAATTAAAGTTAAGTTCTGTTCATTTTAATTGAAAGGTCAAGTTTTTGATAGCCACATGTGGTGAGTGGTTACCTTATTGGACAGTGAAGATAGAGAATGTTCTTGCCTTTGCAGAAGGTTCTATGGAACAGTCCTGGACTAGACCCTGTCCACTCAAAATATGGTCCCTCTGTATCACCTAGGAGCTTGGTAGAAAGACAGATCTCAACGCTTTCTATGGACCTACCAAATCTCCTATTGGGGAAGTGTTTGGACACTATTCCTTCAAATCTCTCTCTCTCTCTCTCTCTCTCTCTCTCTCTCTCTCGCCATTCTGGGATTTCAACTACCCTTATTTTATGCCTTTGGATATTGTTCCACAGGATATTGAGGCTCTGTTCATTTTATTATTAATTTTTTTGTCATCTTAAAAATGGATAATTTCTATGGATCTATCTTCAAGATACCTGGCTTTCTGTTCTTGTATACTCCAGTTCTAAAATTTCCATTTGGTTATTTTTCATGTTTTCTCTTTTTCTGCTGAGATTTTTCATCTTTTCATTCATGATAAGCATATTTTCCTTTACATAATTGGACAAAGTTGCTTTAAATCTTTATCTCATAGTTTCAATATCTGGGTCATCTCAGGATTGGCTTCTGTTGAATATGTTTTCCCTTGAAAATGGGTCACAGCTCCCTGGTTTTCTGCATGTTGAGCAATTTTGGATTTTATTCTGGATGTTGTGAATGTTTTGTTTTGGAGATTATGGGTTCTGTTATATTGCTCCAAAGAGTGTTGACGTTTTTGTTTTAGCAGGCAATTACATTTGTTAGACTGCAAAGTCTGTCTCCCCTGCGTGCACGGAAGTTAAAATCTTAGCTGATCTCATTACTCTGTTAAGATACTTTGAGTCTCTCCTGTGCATGCACGATCTTGGGGTCGGCTAGAGATTTGGAGGTCCCTGTCTGCTGTCTGCCCTCTACGATTGTCATTCATTATGACTAGGGTTGGCTTGGGTTCCATCCTTGGGTTCCTCAGGCCGGAAAGTTGCCAAGATTTCGCTGAGTATTTTAGCTGCCCTGTCTTGAGCTGCACCTGTGACCTGCCCTCAGCCCAGAGTAGCAAAAAGGAGAAACCCGTCTCATACCAGTCCCTTCCTCCACGATTTGACTTTCCTCCGAAAATCTATCTTTTCTTCCCACTCTCCAGAGACCTCGGGTAATTGCTTTTTGTATTTTGTTCAGAGTTCATAGTTGTCATATGTGGCATGGCTAGTCTGTTAGGATCTAACTCTGCCATACCACAAATAGAATCCTGGACTTACTGAATCAGAATCTTCATTTTGATAGAATCCCAAAACGATTCATGTGCAGTTTAGAAGCACTGCTCTAAACCACCCTAAGTGAATTTTGATCACTCAGTGTTGCCTCACTCAGCTGCCAAACGGTTTGTTCCCCCGCGCTCTTCCCAGGATTTCACAAGGGAGTGCCTCGGCAAACTGAGGCCCAATGGAGAGACATCGGAAAAGCTCCTTTGAGGGGAAGTCTCAGCAAACTGAGGCCCGATGGAATCATATCGGTCCCTCCCCTTCAATGGATTCCTTGGAGGTGTGCGTGTGTGAAGGCAAAGTACAAGCTGGAACACAATGGGAACTTTCGGAAAGACAGCCAGCAGGCTACTAACACACAGATCTTGAGATTAACAATCTTTTACCTCCTTAGATGTTAACCAATAAAAACTACGCGTTGGCCCGATTCGGGGCTCAGTCCTTGAGCCCCGCTTGTACTCTATTCTTGGCTACGGTCTTTTCTTAGCCCTGCACCGCCCTTTCCACTTCCCACAGCTCGTGTCCTGCTGGACGCGACAACTCAGTGTCTGATAAGTATATGGGAGTTCTATATACTATTTTTGCAGTTGTTTTGTATGTCTGAAATTATTTTGTAAAAACTTGAAACAGTAACATAATAGTCAAAAAGGACTCAGCTTCTCAGTCCCAGCTGGACATTTCCTTGGTAAACACTGTCACTTTTTTTTGGATTCTTATTACATTCCAGCACTTTGTGCATCGTCTCCTTCTCTTTCAATCTTCACAATAGGTAGGTACTGTTGTTCCATTTTACAGACAAAGAGACTAAGGACCAAAGACTTAAGGAACTTGCAGGGAGTGGCTTAGCAAGCAGGTAGCAGAGCCAGAATTCCATTTGGAATCCTAGGGGGTCAGCTCCTCCCCGGTGAGGAGGTGGGGACAGAGCAGGAACAGTGGGTGAGAGCAATGCTTCTCAAAATGTGGTCCAGCAGCATCATCAGCACCACTTGGGGACTGATTATAAAAGTGACATCTTGGGCTCATCCCAGACGTCCCGAATAGATACCCTGAGGAAGCCATAGCAAGCTCTGCAGGCGATTCTGACACTCATGTTTGAGCCCCCCCCCACCCCCCCGCCCCGCTTAAAGGGTTGGTGGTTTCTGCCTGGTGGCAAGCATCAACTCTGTTTGTCATCTTCTGCATTATTTATGAGGTTTCATTAATATACAAATTTCTGCCAATTGATTGGTCTGCCTGGCATGGTTCCATGCATCTCATAAATCAGAGGCTGCTGTGCTTTCTTGTTTAGTAATTCTCTAACTGTGGACCATTTTGTTGCTGCAATGAGATTAATAAACACTCCACTCGGAGGGAAATGAGCCAGGCTGGTTCCCCTGTGCCCAGAATTCCTGCTGTCCTGTAGCTTCTTTGGGACCCATAGAATTGCCAACGGGTCCCCTGAATCTTGGGCTCTGGAGTCAGTGAATTAAGCTTTGCGTTCCAGCTTTGCCAATTACTGGCTGTGTGACAACAGCAAGTCATGTGACCTCCCAGCCCATTTCCTCCCCTGTGAGATGGAGGCGGTAGAATCTTAGGACTTACTGGTATAAAAATGATTGGTTCTTGCTTTCTCCCAGTTTTGGCCTCTGAGGGGGTCAGTGACATGCTCAAGGTCCCTTGTGGTGAAATCAGGTTAGAAGCCAGGTGGCCTGGGTTCTCGTCCAGCTTTCTTTCTTTCATACAAGGACTTCTGGCCCTTCATGAGTCCATCTGGAGGCTGGTGTTGTATGGAACACGGCCAATTCCATTATTTTGCTGTTGCTGATGTCTTTGTGGGCAAGCCGGGTCAGTTTCAGGGGTCTGGACATGTGGTCACTAGCTTGGCCCTCTCTGGAGACTGAGAGACAGGGCAGACAGGAGACAAAGCCAGCTGAAAAAGGTAGCTACTGACCCCACCTTGAAATATTAGCTCTGGTCATCTGCCTTATTCTCAACTTTGTTTGCAAGCAACCTGGTTGGAGGGGCGGTCCAACCTATAAGTCTTTGGCCCTTAAGTTCTTAGTCTCTATCTGTAAAATGGGACAACAGTACGTACCGCAAGGGGCCATTGTGAGGACTGAGGAGATGATGCACAGAAAGTGCTGGCAATCAAGCCCGTCAAGTGACGTATCCTCCCTGAGCCTCAGTCTTCTCATCTGTGAAATCGGGACAATGACAGAAACTCTCTCGAAGGGGTTGCTGTGATTCTTGCTATTGTGACTGTTATTCCATTGTTTGGATGTATCCTAATTTATTAACTAGTCTCCTATGGGCTGACTTCTAGGTTGTCTCCTCTTTTTGCTGGTCCACAGTCCCTCATCCAAACCCTCTGGGGTCACCTGTGTTTTGGGACTCAGTATTTTTGGATTTTAGACAGGTTATAGGGTACATAAACCATACATTATGTAATACTACTGGGGTGGGGTGGGGTTGGGGTGCAGCACTCTAGAATCAAATGCACTGATAAATTCTTCAGTGAAACCCGTAAATATTCCCACTAAGTAGGATAAGTTAAGACTATAAACAGCCTCACAATTTTTCAGGGCTGGTTTTACTGACAAGTGAGTGTTTGTTCCAAATCTACGGAAATACCTACAGTTTTCAAAGCCTCCTGGATTTTTGAGTTGCAGATAAATACATAACTATGTATTTGGGCAAATATTTCTGTAAGATAAATTTCTAGAAAAGATGTTGCTGGGTTGAGGAGTCCGTTTTGAAACTTTTTATAATTGTTTAGAAATGCCCTTCCCCAATTATCCTCCGAGCAGCGTTAGTTCTGAGCTGGGACTGCTACAGAAGTGGAGGCCCTGAGACCTGACTCCTGGGGTGGATGGAGGTCTGCTGGGGGCAGCAGGGCCTTGCCCACACCTGGAAGTCCTTGGAAAGAGAGCTGAGTGGAGGTTGCTCTATGCACTTGCCAGGGAGATGCAACTGCGCCAGCAGAAGGCGGAGCTGGGCTCCGAGCAACCAGAGCTCAAGGAAATGAAATCTGAGCTCCCTTCAGCTTGCAGGAGAGGCAGGAAAGGTCCCTGGGGGTGCTGTCCTCAGAGCCCGGAACTCAGGCCAGCTGGTGTGGGAATTATCTCTGGCCCTCATTTCATCCCAGAGCCTTGAGCTCCGGGGCACGGGCAGGGCTGTGTTTCCCTCCCAGTCTGTCCATCTGTTTTTATGAGAGGGAAAAATGATCCTGAATGGAGACGGAAGGCCTGCTGTGGCCACAGCTGTTGAAGCGGATGGCATGGGGCTGGCATTAGGTGGGAGTCCAGGGTGAGTTGGCAGGTGCTGGGTACCCCCTGTATGCAGGACACAATGCAGGGATGTGATAGAAGCAAGCACTGATCTGCAATCCTCTTCCCATGGTGAGACTGGAACAGGCATTGTACCTAGTTTAGTGGGAACTTTATATGTGATTAGATGGAAGGAAGAACAGAAAGAAGATACAAGAAGCTAAGTGACTTAGCAGTCAGGTCTAAAATGGTCTTTGATGATCACCCTATGTCCCCATTTTACAGATAGGGAAGTAGATGCTCAGGAGCATCACGGGGCTTGCCCAAGGTCATCCAGTGGGTGGGCCCATCTAAACCCTCGCCTCTTCTGTTGAGTCATCTCTTTGACTTCAGGTTTCCCATCTGTCAAATATGTGTCCTGCTCTGACTTGCTGTGTCTTCTGGGTGGGGTAAGAATCAAAGCTGATCACATCCCTTCCTTGTTTAAAACCCTTCTGTGGCTCCTCATGCCCTCAAAATAAAGACATATGTCCCTGCTGTGATTGAACCATCCTGTGTGGTCTTGCCCCACTTCCTCCTCACTCTCTTCCCAGCATCAGCCTGTGCCCCACCCCCTCATCTCGGCCTGCAGCTCCCCTGCATGCCGGCAGTTCCTCTACCACTCACACTTCTTCCATCCACTGGGCCTTTGCAAAGCCCTCTGCCTGGTGTCTGGGCACCTGGATGCTGGAGCACCTGCTTCGAATCCCACCTCTGTCACTTCCCTACTGGACGACCTTGGGAAGTGTCTAATTAGTTCCATCAGTGATCTACTCACTAAACAGGAAAGTTGGAGGTGTTCTGATTTTCCCCATGGGATGGAAGGACCATGGCAGTTTGTTAAAGTGCTGAAGCCATTGACTTTTGAAGGACGCTTGGGGGAAGAGACAGTGATGCAGGCAGGAAAACTAAATTATGGGGTCATAAATCCTCAGAAAATTGCTATTTTTTCTCTCCTCCCCTGTACCCTGCCATCTCACTGAGTCACAGATGCTCTCAAAAGCTTAGCATCTAGGATAGGATCTAGGCAAGACATGGGCTTAAGGGAGAGCAAACCTTGTTCCCTGGATACTGTAAAATGTGCTGATTCTCCTTGATCTTGACCTTGGGTTAGACATATGGGGACTTTTCATAAACGGCAGAAAAACTGTTAGTTTTCTAAAAAGCAGAGGGCAAACGCAAAGCGTGAGAATAGTCCAACAGATACTGGCTTCTCCTTTGGCTGCAAATGTGGGATAGGCCTGCAGCACACGTAACCCACAGCAGAGAAAGCTTGAGGCTTATACCTATGAGTTCAGGGGACATAGGAGAAACTTGCACTAGCCCCTTACGTTTTCTCCCGGGATTCAGTTTAAAACACAGCCTGCTTGCCAAGACCCTGAATGATGAGATCTCTGTCTCCTGCTCATGTCCTATCTCCTTCTGTTCTCCTCTCTCACTCTGCTCCAGCCACACTGGCCTTGCGGTTCTGCAAACATAATAGGCTCTTTCCAACATCAGGGCTTTTGGACTTTTCTGTTTCCTCTGCCTGAAATGCACTTCCTCACATTTTCCTACCAGTAGTTCCTTCTCATCCGTCAGGTGACAGTTCAATTGTCACCTCCTCAGAGAAGCTCTTCTCAACCACCCTATTTAAGGTGACACATATTCTCCCATTACCTTTTTTTTCTCGTGATAAGAACTTTAAGGATCCACTCTCTTAGCAACTTTCAAAATATGCAATATTGTATTATTAACTATATTCACCATGCTGTACATCATTTCATCATGACTTATTTATTTTATAACTGCAAGTTTATGCCTTTTGACCCCCTTCACCTGTTTCCCCACCCCCAGCCCCCACCTCTGGCAACCACCAATCTGTTCTCTGTATCTATAAGCTTGATGTGTTTTTTTTTTGGGGGGGCGGATTCTAGATTCCACATATAGGTGAGGTCATATGGTATTTGTCTTTCTCTGTCTGATTTACTTCACTTAGCATCGTGCCCCTGAGGTCCATTCACGTTGTCGCAAAGGACAAGATTTCAGTCTTCTTTATGGCTGAATAATATTCCATTGTATATATGTAGCACATTTTCTTTATCCATCCTTCCACTGATAGACACTTAGGTTGTTTCCATGTCCTGGCTATTGTAAATAATGCTACAATGAACATGGGGGTGGGGGTGTTAGTGCTTTCATTTTCTTTGGATAAGTACCCCAAAATAGAATTGCTGGGTCATAGGGAAGTTCCATTTTTAATTTTTAGGGGAACCTCCATACTGGCTGCACTTGTTTACATTTTCACCAACAGTGCACGAGGGTTCCTTTGTCCAGTGCATATGTTCTCACATTATTTTTTAAATCACATCCCCGTTTGTTCCCTCACAACATTTATTGCAGCCCTTCATTCTTTCATTAGTTTATTTTACTTGTTTACTTATTCTTTTTTAAGCTTTTTACTCCTGCCTGCCAGAATAGAGAACAGAGGGCTGGCCCTGGAGTCTTGAAATCTAGAAGGACAGTTTCAGGACGGGGATGATGAGGGTAGACTCCTATGGACACTGCACCTTCAGAGGAGTGCTACTCATTTAGACCAGTGGCGCTCAAGCAGGGGTAATTTTCTCCCCAACCCCCTGCGGACATCTGGCAATGGCTGAAGATATGTTTTATTGTCACAATTTGGGAGTGGGGTGGGTAGAGCGCAGAGATGCTTCTACACATCGTACAATGCACAGCACAGCTTCCCACCACAATTACCTGGCGCGAAATGTCAATAGTGCCAAGGATGAGAAACCCTGATGTACTGCAGCGTGCCTGGTGCTCATACGTGTTTCCCTGAAAATAAGACCTAGCGGGACCATCAGCTCTGATGCGTCTTTTGGAGCAAAAATTAATATAAGACCCGCTATTATATTATAAGACCCGGTGTTATATTATATTAAAATAAGACCGGGTCTTATAGTAATTTTTGCTCCAAAAGACGCATTAGAGCTGATGGTCCGACTAGGTCTTATCTTCGGGGAAACGGATTTCTGCCTTGGCCATCACACAGTTCCGCTGGAGCCGCCCAGCTGTGTGGCGCTGTCTGTGGTGCTGAAGCGAATCTGACCGCCTAGCTGAGTCCCTACAGCTCGCCCAAACCCTAGCTTTTCTTGATCCTGTTTGGATCCCTGTTCCAATTCCACCTCCAATTGTTGTACATAGAATTCTACAACACCACGGTGGGGGAGATTCTTAGCAGTCAGCTAGTCTAACCCCCTCTTTTGTATTAAAAGGAAACTGAGGCCCAGAGTCCAGATTTGCCATTGCAATAGCAGACAGTGTGGTAAAGGAAGACCATTTACCTGCAGCTTATGAAATACAGGTGTTGTTTACCTGGGGGGCCTTCCTGCCCAGGACAATGAGGCCGATGACGTTTTGTCCTCTGAGGATTGTTAACAGAGTTATCCCCTGACTGAGAAGCTCCATGAAGCATCATGTCCCTTAATCACGTCAGCACTAGAGGGGAAATGACGTAGAAGATATTCTCCTGTGGTTCTCCAGGCAGCCGGGGTGGGCAGGCCCTCGCTGGTGCCTCGGGAGAGACGGCCTGTCTGCCAGGGCGCTAATTGATTCTTTAGGTTAGAACTGTTTTGTGTGCACACACAAAGCTGGACATCTGTTCTACTTAATGTGACGCCAAGTGTTTCCTGTGAGTTTCACAGGCCCAGGCTTTCGCTTCTCACTTCATGTAACTTGGCTTTGTGCAAACATTGATTTCAGGAGGCTATTTTGTTGGTGGTGGTCTTCACGGAAAGCATTCTTTCATGCATCTCGAGGGAACTGGCGCCTAGAGCTGCCTTCTACTGAGGGCCTAGTAAGGGTCAAGGATGTTATATATTGTCTCTGAGCTTAACAACTCGGTGAAGTGAGACAGTATTTGCCTCATTTGAAGATGAAGAAACTGAGTCTCAGAGGACCAAACAGCTTGCCCAAGGTCGCAAAGCAAGGAAATGGCAGAGCTGCAATTTTAACTCCCTCTTTGTGGTCTGTCCTCTGGATTTGTTATTCTCCAAGTGGGGTCCCCAGGCCGGCAGCATCAACATCACTGGGAACGTGTTAGAAATGCACATTTTTAGAACCGCCCCCCCCACACTTTATGCATCAGAAACTCTGAGGTCAGGCCCAGCAATCTGTGTTTTACAAAGCCCCCCAGGCGATTCTGTTGCTTTTTCAAGTGTGAGAACCACTTCTCAAGAGCTTCCTTCCTTTTACTCCCCACCAGACGGTTCTGCTAGGGAAAGAGAGGAGCCAGTAATGAGTTATCTGGTATTTTCTGAGGCAGGAGAGTTTAACCACTCAGGACCCCTTTGTCCCAGGAGCAGGTCATTGGCCCTCTTAGAGTTTACCTTTATCAGGAAAACTTCTCCACCTTGACTTGAGGGAGAAGCCTAATAGCTACTGAGCTGCCTCAGTTTCCCCTATGTGACTAGTTTCTGAGCACCAAAGTAGCCCTTGCTGAACTCCCTGGTGGCTGGGAACTTCCTTGTCTGACTTACCCACCACTGGGTCTGGCTCAGCCCCAATGTTCAATAAATAGCTGGTGAACTTGGGTGGAACAGACAAGCCTGAGGGCTCAGGTGGCTACAGCCACAGGATATTTGTCCCCTATCAGAATGGCTTCTGATTCAGAAATTTTGTATGTCCTCTGGCCCCACCCCATGCATCATTCACCCATGCAGAAAGCATCCCGCAGGAACTTGCGATATTGCATAAATCAAAGAGTTTTTCACTTTTTTTCCTCCCCCAAAGAGCATAGAGCGTTTGTGATAGCAGCTCACATTTTCCTGGCAGTGACAAATCTTTCCTAGGTTGGGGAAAATGTGGCTGGGAGCTTCCTGTTTCTCAGCCCTGCTTTTCATCTTCTGTGATCTTTTGCAGACATGATGGTGGCAAATGGGAACTATTGTCATGGTTGCTTGCTCGTGGATTGTGAAAGCATTCACGAGGCACAAAGGAATAGAAGTTAGAAAGTTTGTTTAAGGAGAGAAACACTGGCATAAGGGTTGCAGGGGACAAAGTCTAGGGTAGACAGCTGCCCCGAGTTTCTGTTTAGCTGGGGTTTTATATTCTCCGGCCAGGATGTAAACTGCCTCAGCCTGTAGTGGAATCTTCTATTGTGTTCAGCTTTATCCCTTGGAGTGGGGGGACAATGCGGTTAAACTTGTTATGCAGATGTTGTGTAAACTTAAATTGGAGCCAAATGGCTGCCCCCAAATGGCTGCCTGGTCAGACAACTCCAGGAGAGAGACGCTTCTCAGAGGCTGGCCTGCTTCGGGGACAGGAGGAAATCCCATCCAGATGCAAAATCCTCTTGCAAGTCACTGGGCCAGGCATGCACTCTGGGAAATAAACAGAACCATTGAAATTGGTATGAATAATAAATGTATAGTAAACAGCGTCATTAAGGTTTGGCAGGAATGGAGGAAAGCAAAGAAAAGAAAAACTTTCAAGAAGTCCCAAGCCAAACCACACTGTCAAATCAAATTCCACCAGAGATTTAAATCTCAAAATAGTAGATGGAGGGTCACCGTTAACAACTAAGATGGATGCTAATATCCACTTATTCATGGGTCTGGTCCTGGGCTAGGGGGCTTTCCAACATGACCTCATGGAATTCTCAACACCATCATACCAGATTGGGATTATGACGCCCCATTTTACAGATGAGGAAATTGAGGCTCAAGGTAGTCAGCCTGCCCAAGGTCCTGCAGTTGGTAAGTGGCAGGGCTGGGGACCAAACCCAGGTCACTCTCTTTACTTAAGTCTGCTCTCGATCCCTGTGAAACTGGCTACTTCACCCTTTTTCACAGGCAAGGAAGCTGAGGCAAAGGACCCATACAAACGGGGTGTGGTAGATGCAGGATTTGATTCTAGATACAGGATTTTATTTCTTTTGGAAGCAAAGTCTGTGTTTGGGGGTCTGTTTGGCCTGTGGAACTTGGGACTCGGTCTCAAAAGCTCTGTAAAAGGAGTCTGGGTGGAGTTGAGGACAGAGAAGTGCCTTTAGGATACATGTGGATGGCCTTGGGCAAACCATGTTACCTTGCTCTGCCTCAGTTTTCCCACCTACAGTTACACAATGTCCATCGACTTCATGTGTTTGTTGTTATACTCAAATGAAATAATGACTCTGAATGATATTTTAATATTAACATTAGCAGTGGCTATGCTGTGTTGAGTACCTACTCTGTGTGCGAGGTATGCCGTCTGGAGACCTAAGCTCTATCTCCTTTAATCCTCATTCCTTGGGGGGAGCTCTGGGCCTCAGTTCTGTCATCTGTATAATGGGGATGTATCGTCATTACCGCGTAGAGCTGCTTGAGTAGTTAATGAGTTAATGTATGTAAGTGGTTAGAACAGGACCTGGCACACAGCAAGCATGTAAGTGTCCTATCACCGTGCACTTCTTGCAGCTGGGAAAACTGAGGCTCAAAGAAGTAAACAATTTGCTCAAGACCACACAACAGAGAAGTGGCTGACCCAGGTCTTACGCCTGTGTGTTAGGACTCTGATGCCTGCTCTTTCGCCTCCCTGTTCAGAGGCCCCACTTGGCCGTGTCCCTGATTGATGGCTTTGTCCTCCCCCAGACATCAGGGTAGGATCTCCCAGCTCTATGGCTTTAGTCCTCTCTTAGCCCCATGGATGCCCCATGCCCACTCTCTGAGCCTCCGGGGCCATGGAAATAAACTGCAGAGCCTGAGAAATAAATAAAAAATTAGCTTCACGCTCCCTCCCAGTGTCCAGGGGCTATGGTGGGCATTGAATTATTCAGGCTGTTTGGGTGTGAGCTGTTAGTTTTCTGCTGCTCTTGCCTTGACGGCCGCCCTGACAGATTGATGGATGAGCCAGTAAAATACTTGGAGGCCAGGAGGAAAATTCTTAATCATAACTCACTGACGGGAGAGTGTGTTTTTCCTGCATCGGCAGTTTCAGAGGTTTGGCCTGGCTTGGGCCTTCCCTTGCCTTCCTCCAATGTGGCTGGAGATGCCAACTGCAAAGCCATCCTTGGTGACTTGCTGAGGGCTTAAAACAGGACTTTTAAGAACAGAGCCCCTTCATTTTATTTTTTTTCATTTTTAAAAAATGGAGATGTGATTTACGTAAAGGGCATAAAATCTTAATAGTACAGATCAATGAATTTTTGCATTGGTGAACATGGTATAACCAACCGTTCAGATCAAGATATGAAGCATTCCTGTTCTTCTAGAAGCTTCCTTCATTCCCCTTTCCAGCCAATCCCACCTCTGCTCCCAGACAATGTCTTTTTTTAAAAAAAGATTCATTCATGTTGTTGCATGTATTAATAATTTGTTCATTTTTATTGTTGAATAGCAGTATTCCCTTGTATGAATATACCACTATTTCTTTATCCATTTTTCCTATTGAGGGACACCTGGGAGGGCTCCAGTCTTTGTCTATTATACAGAGGGTGCCAAAAAAATGTATACACATTTGACACAAGGAAAACTGTATTAAAATTGTAATACTCATTATATACCGATAACAAAAGACGAATACAAGTCACGTTTGACTTCTGCAGTTACAAGAGGTGCTCAAAGTGGTTACCATCAGCATCCAGACATTTCTGATTACAGCTTGAGCAACGTTGACCAAAGTGTCCACTTGTATACATTTTTTGGTGCCCCCCCATATAAAGCTGCTACAAATATTTGCATACAAGCCTTTGTGTGAACATGTGTTTTTATTTCTCTTGGGTATTTACCTGGGAAAGACATAGCTATGCCTTAGGATAAGTGCTTATTTAGTTGTATAAGAAACAGCCAGACAGTCTTTCAACATGGACCGTTTTTTTACAATTCCCATCAGGTATGTAGGAGAGTTCCCGTTTTCCCACATTTCCCACATCCTCACCGACGCTTAGTAATATCAGTCTTTTCAATTGCAGTCATTCTGATGGGTATATAGTGTTATCTCATTGTGGTGTTATTTCTGTGTGAATAACGCTGGTGAGCATCTTTCCATGTGCTTATGGATCATTTCCGGATCTTCTTTTGTGCTGTATCTTTTCAACTCCACCTCAAGCCCTAGCAATGTTGCTTCTGCTACATGAGGTCTTCCTTTTGGACTTGGGAGCTTGAAGGGCTGGTCTGCAGGTGTGAGAGAGTTAATACCCCAAGGGCAACCCTCAAACAATGGAGGTGGAATCTGGTAGATAAATGACACAGTCTCCCATTCCTCCAGGGGTTTGACTCTGAGGTACATTTCCCAATGATTCTTTGAAGGGCCCAGTAGGACTGAGCCCAGGTGCTCAATAAGGTCACCAGCTCATTAACACAACCTTTATTAGCTTTTATCTCACTTCCCCACTCCTTTGCTTATTCTTTCTGGGATTGCTTCCCAAATAAATGCATGCACCCGAGACTGTTTCACGGTCTGCTTTGAGGGTAACCCAAACTAACACAGGAGATACTCCAGAAATTAGCAAGAGCAGGAAGTTGCCACCTCCCCTGGGGCTGGGGTTCCTGGTGCCCAGGGGCTGGGAGCGCCTGGCAGAAGCTGGAATTACAGTGGGCTTGTCCAGGGGACACTGTTGCCACCAAGAAGTCCAACACTGTCAGACCCACATCCAAATCAGAAAAGGAAGGGGAGAAACGCCTTGGCTCCTCCTTTCTCCCCACCCTCCAATCTTGTGCCTGAGCTTCCCATTGCTGGAATCCAGACAGAACCCAGCTGACCCAAGAGCCTGAGAAATGCATCCCCTGGGATGCAGAGCTGAGCCTGGGAAGGAGTTGGCATGGTTATAGGGCAAACAGGCCCAGACCCAGTGGGAAGCAAGTGGGCAGGGGGTCCTTCCCAGGTACCTAGGACAACCCACTGTGCCTTTCCGGTGGACGCCCAAACCTGGTTCAGGAACCACCCTCTCTGTTGCTGCTTCTCCCCCCAAGGCTCTGTACAGTACAGGGTGTTCTGTCTCTCAGCCACTTGCATCCTGAGCGTGACATCTGTCTCTTTGTGCCGGGGTACAGGGCTTGGCCTGGAGCCTTTCCTTCCTGGGCCACTTTGAGCTTTTGCTTTCCCCAGGATGCTGGGATGCTTAGGTATCCGTTGTCTGCAAGATTAAAACCCACCCGGGTGGAAAATGGAATGTGGCGTGCCAAGCAAAAGGATTCCTTTCCTCCACAGTGGGAAGGCAGCCCTTTGAGCTAATGCCAGGGACACCGGATGGCTGTGCTGGCAAGGTCCCTCCCAGCAGATGGGATTTACAGACCTTGGTGCCCTGCAAGGGAACAGTTAGACGCAGGAGAAAGAAATCCAGACTGGGGCCTGTGTGCTCATCCCTGTTCATCCATTAAGTCAAGTGACCTTAGGTAAATCATCTCAACTCCTCCAGCCTCTGCTTTGCCATCTGTCAAATGGGATCATGACACTCTGTTCACTTTTCTCAGAGTGTGGAGTTGATTTATATACAAAGAAAGTACCTGTTAACAGGATGAAGGTCTAAAAAACCTTTTGCCCCTATCCATTTTCCTCGTCAGAAGGTGGCATTGTAAGGAGGTGTGCCAAAAAGTCCAATTTACCTTTAGCCCAGTCACGTGGTGGGAAAACTCTAAAGTGGCCCCCAGTGATTAATGATCAGTTGAGGGGGTGCTTAATAAATGTTTGCTAAATGTATGACGCCATCAACACCAGCTACTTATCACTTATTAAATCAGATCTAAGTTAATATTTGGTAGTCAGAGCTCTTACGTCTGGTCCCAGCCCTTCCTACCTAACTTCCCTTCCCACTGCTCCCCAATCTGCAGTTTGCACTCTGCTGATGTCTGTCCAGTCTCACTGTGTTGCTGGGCTGTGTCCTGGCTACGTCTCTGTCCTGAAGGCCATGCTTCTGTGACCTTCAGTCCTCTCTGGAGCCAGTTCCCACCACACCTCCAGGCCTTGCCCAGGCCAAGCCACACCTGGGAGCCACTGTATCCCATCCTAAGTGCCCCATAGTTGGGGAGGATTTGGCTAAGTGGAAGGATTGAGGGGCACATTCTGTGAAGGGGGCACAACATCAGCGAGGGTCCAGGTCCAGGAGTGGGGATAAGTGAGGCCGAAACAGAGCAGGCGGGGAGAGGGGCCTGATTAAAGCGGTAGGTAAGTTACCCAGCACCTGTTACCCAAGCTCATTACGCCCATTCTTGTTTAAGATGCTTTTATGTCTTATGATGACCCCCTTCCCAGTAGCTAAATCCCAGGCTCTGGAGTCAAATAGCCGGGATTCAGCCCGTACTCACAGATGATCTGAGATGGGAATTCAAACGGAAATGGAGAGCACCAAAGGTAGGTGATGTTTCAAAGGGGCCAGACCTGGAGGCTCCCAGGGCCTACGTCCCTCATCTAGTTCTGACCAGGAACCACCTTGCAAAGCCCCCAGGGAAGGGTCAGTCAGATCTGTGGAGTGTGTGGACTAAGATGAAGATTTCAGGCTCTGGTGTTAGATAGCACTGGTTCAAGTTTGGGCTTCTCCACTAAATCGCTGTGTGATCTTGTGCCTCGGTCTTCCCATCTGCAAAGTGGGGATAATAACTATTACATGCTCATAGGGCTTTAGCCCAGATGAAGTGTGACAATGTGAAGTGCTTGGCTCATAGTGAGCCCACAATATGGGTGAGTAAATGTATTATAATTATTATTACTATAATTACTATTATTAATAATATTATTACTACCATTATTATTATGAGTAAACTTTAAAACTGGCCTCTGAAGAAGGAATACATGAGGGGGGAGCCATTCGTGGTTCCCCCTGAAGCATCTTCTCTTCTCACATCCCTGGGAAGGGCGAATGGAGAGCGCAGGAGGCCAGAAATTCCTCTCAGGTATGTAAGCATGCCCATCCCAGGCTTATCCCTCTTAGCCCTGCAAAGCTTGGACAGCAAAACACTACATTCTGATAACAAAGGGTGTGGCAAAAGGCAGGGATGGCCTTGAGGAATATTTATGGGCCTGTCACGGGGATATTCTCCAGATTTCCCTGACAGTCCCAAGGTGAAGAAGCAATTTTGTATCTGCCATTAATCTTGCAAATAAATGCATGAAGTGGCTGCGGCTGCAAGTGTTCACATTAATTGTGGCTTCAGAACGGAGTTCAGAGCTCATTAGGCAGGGCTGGGAGCAGTGGGCCCACTGTACTCGTCTTGCAGCTGGAGTTGCCATGTGGCACGTGCAGCCCACTGTGGCCCTGGCCTGCTGGTGGCCAGCTGGTGGTCTGCTACTCGGGGCTCTCCACCAGCACCAGGACTGGCATCCAGAACCCCAAGGGGAGGGCGACGGGGGTGCAGGATGGGAGGACGGCAGGCTGTGGAGGAGCTGGTGTGGTTCCCACACCTGAGTGAACTCAGGGCTGTGAAAGAGCGTGGTGTTTGCACTTGGGAGACAGGGTTCAGGTCTGGCCCCTCACTCTCCACCTGGGGGAACTTGGGTCCCTGCCACTCTCTGAGTCTCAGGTTCATCTCATCTTTGAAATGGAGATTATACCAATGCTAACACAGAAGGTTCCTGGGAGGGTTACATGAACTCTACCCTTATCTTTAGGTCGGAGTAATGCTGCTCGTGGGGTGTGATCACCATGGTCTAGAGGACTCTTTCCTTCAAACCCCAACTCCCCTGCCATAGGATGGCTGCAATATTCCTATTAATGCTCCTTCGCTCCCATTAATCTCTCAAATGTATATATATATATATATATATATATATATATATATATATATATATATATTCAAACACAGTGAGCTCTCATCCATCACTGACACCCCAGGGTGGGTAAAGGATTGAAGAGCAGGGTTGTTTGGGGGAAGGGGTGGAAGAAACCAGGGGGCACTGGGAGTCTGGAGGGAGAGGGAGAGGATGACTGATATGGGCATAGGCCTTTACAGTTTATACAGGACGCGCGTATTCATTAGCTCATTTGCTCACCTCCTAAGTCAAGAAGTGGACAATTTCTGAGTGCCTCTCACTCCCCCCCCACCCCGTGTCTCCGGCCATACGCTTGGTGCCTCTTCCATCATAGGTCCACTTAATGTCTCAAAGCCTTCTCCAAAGCACCACTACCGTGTTTCCCCGAAAATAAGACCTAGTGGGACCATCAGCTCTAATGTGTCTTTAGAGCAAAAATCAATATAAGACCCGGTCTTATTTTACTATAATATACAACCGGCTCTTATATAATATACTATATTACCAGGTATAATATAATATAATATAATATAATATAATATAATATAATATAATATAATATAATACTGGGTCTTATATAATATAAGACCAAGTCTAATCTAATCTAATCTAATACCAGATCTTATATTAATTTTTGCTCCAAAAGACGCATTAGAGCTGATTGTCCGGCTGGGTCTTATTTTCAGTATGAACACGGTATGAACAACCACTAACTCAACCACTCACTCGTGTGTTCAACCAGCCAGTTAAGGGGCCAGACAATGATCCAACCAAACAGCTAATCAACCAGCTAGACAATCAATCAATGAACTGACCATCTAACTAGCTAACTAACCACTCAATCAAGTAACTGAACAACCATCTAGCCATCCAACAACTGACTAACCAACCAACTAATCAGCCAACTAGCCAACTAATCAATGAACCAGCCCACCAGCCAACCAACTACTCAACCATTCAATGAGCAACTAATAAATGATCCAACCAACCCACAGACCAACTAACCAATCAAATAACCCCCAATTAACAAATCAACCAAAATATACTGGTGTTGGGCAAATCCATACAACCAGTCTCTGACTTGGCCCAGAAGAAGGGCCTCTGCCTCCTGTTTGAGTTTTCAGCAACCCTCCTGGAAGGGGCCTCACCTTGCATTGCCCCCCTGCAGAGCCCTAGGCCAGGCATTTTCTCTTATGGGCCCGACTAGAGTAGTGGTTTGCCAACTGGGTTCCTTGGGGCCCAGGGTTCCGTGGAAGGTCCCTCAGGCTGCCTTGGGAGGCAAGGGCAGCCAGGTAGATGGGGACTGGGATTGTCCTCCCTGCTTTCTGCATTGGGATTTTGAGTAAGACTTCGTTTGAAGAAAGGTCAGATGTCTTAAAAATCATTTTGTAAATGTTTAAAACCCATAGCACTGGGTCACGTTTTTGGCCCCAAGGGTCAATGACTGTGTCCTTTGGGTGCGGGAGTGAAGGAGACCCTGGACTCTGCACCTGGAACTTCCAGGGGGCAGGACTTAGTGAAAGCCCAGAGGCGGCCGCCCAGAGGATGACAGCTCTGAGGCAAGGTGGTTGGGAGACGGATGTACTGAGAAGCTCTCACAGACCCACATGTCAATGAGGGGCTTCGTCTAAGTAGCCCCTGACTGTATTTCCAAGCAGACCTCCTTCCCATGATTCAGGGTCTGCTGGAATTTCCAAACAACTCCTGGCAGGGCATGGGATGTCCTTGGATGCAGCAATCACTAGGAAATGACTCCAAAGGATCTTCCACCCTGGCTGGGGCCGCCCATCTGCCTGTTTCTCGGAGTCACCACAGCGAAGGGAATGTAGAGCCAGGGGGTGGGTAGGAAGACCCTGCGTGTGACACCAGCTCCCTGAACCTGGCCCTTAGAGACCCCTGGGTTGGTGTGCAGCTGGGAATTCTTTGTGGGTTTCAGCTGCCAAAAGCCGAAAAGCAGCCAAAGAGAGCACAGGGGAACCCTGTGGGAGAGGAGGCAGAGTTGAATTGAATCCTGCATTGTTGTGAGACCTTGGGCAAGTGACTTCACCTTTCTGAGCCTCTGTTTCCTCTTCTGTAAAATGGGGCTGGTCAGTGGCTGCCATGGAAAAGTGTAAGGCCAAGAGTAGGACACGTTTCTATGTAAGGGACCCCACTTTATGAATGGGGAAACTGGCCAACCAGGGGATTTGGGGAAGAGCTGGGGTTATAATTATGGTTTCTGAGTTGATATCTCTTTCATAACCCCGTGACATCTTTTCTTCTCTCTCTCTGGGGGATGTTTTCCTCTGGCAAGTTAGAACTAAGCCCTCAGTGGGGAAGCTTGGGTCTGGTTCTGTCCAAACACCTGGGGATGACTCTTATCTCCTCACCATGCTCCCTGTCTTCTCAGCAATGCCTCCCGCCCCAGCAGGCATGGGTTTAGATCTCTCCCACGGTGCATTAAACATCCCCCGCTGGCCTGTGGGGGGGATGGATTTATTCAGAAACACCGCCTAAGTTTCTGATTTATTGGTGACTGGCCAGCCATATTCTGTAGGCAGCTATGGTCATGCCATTAATTTTTCAGAGATTAAGGGTATGATGGGGAAGGTAAATTTCGTGATTCTGGGGATCCTGGGAGAGCGGCTGCTGGGGAGAGTCCCCACACCCCTTCATGCTCACCTGGCAAAGAGCGAGTCCCTTTCTGCTGCCTTTCAGGATGAAAACATCCCATAAGGAGGAGATTTGTTCCCAGAGCAGGAGGCTGTCCCTTCCCGGAGTCACGCTTATGCTAGAACATAATCTATTTTGAACTGGAGAGTCACAGACTGTTAAAGTCAGTGAGTTCTTGAAATCATGCCGTCCAGTCCTCTCATTTTACTGATGGAGAGGCCCAGGGTGGGGAAATGACTCCTCAGGGGCACTCGACCAGAAGGCTGCATCCTGACTCCCTCCTGGGCTCCTTTTATGCTGCTTTTCTCCTAGAGGTGGGGATTAGCCACACAGTGGAGGAAAGGGACTCTTGAGGGGAACTAAGCACCTCCACTTAACAGAAAAAGAGGTTGAGGTTCAGAGAGAACACCGGACTTCCTAAATCAATTGCACAGGGACCCCTGGTTTGGCACTGCTTCCCTCGCACCCACCTCAGTGCTTAGAACATAACAGTTGCAATACATATTTGTTGGATGAAGGAAGGAAGGAATGTTTATCAGCAGATCTGGAACCAGAACCATGTGATGTAAAGGCTGCATTTGGGCTCAGTGGCCAGTTTCGGTAATGGCAGCCTCGTTGCTGCAGTCTGTCCCGTTTTGTGTATGTATTTCCTGCATGGTAATGAACAGCAGGCGAGGAACTGAAATTCCCACAGGTGGAAGCACCGTCTTCCAGACAGTGGGACTTTTCCACCAGGGCTTTCAAAGTCCCAAGAGAAATCAAAAGGGTTCAACAGCCATGCTGAGCTTTGGGGAGATAAGCCCCTCCTCCCCTTTCAGGGGAACTCCAGTGGGAGAAAAGCTACTTCTGAAGGCTCCACTGCTAAGACAGGCTTCTGGGGATGCATCTGAAATAGATCCCAGGAGGGAGGCCTGGGAGCTGGAGTAGGGTGGGAAGGCAGCGAGACAGAAGTAAGAGGCTGCCTAGTCAGCGAGGAAGGCTGGGGCTTCTTCTCTCTGCAGACGGTGCCTGGGTGATTTTGCACCAGATGAACATAATGATGAGAACATACCCTGGGTGAGGACCCTGCCCCAGCAGAAACCATGAGCCAGTCCTTGAAACAGGAACACGAGATTGGTTGAAATGATAGCATCCAATTCTAGGAGATAGAATTCAAAGAGTTTGAATTCTATGTAGCAGGCATTTCCTGAGCTCTATGCAATGCTCTGTGGGAGTTAAGACAGGCAGGGTTGAGGCAATTAAATGAATGAATTCTGGAGCCAGACTGCCCAGGTCTGAATCCCGGCTCTACCACTTATTAGTCATGGGACCTTGGGTAAGTCACTTAACTAGCCTCAGTTTCCGCATCTGCAAAGTGGAGATAACAGTACCAGAGTGGTTGTGAGCCTTAAACAAATTAATACAGATAAAATCCTTGGCATGATGTCAGCACATAGTGTGTGCTCAGTAAGTATTGTTACAATTAACACATAACTGGATTGAATGTCTCCGACATTACGCAAATGGGGCTTCAGAGACAATAATGCCCAAATTACAAGGGCTCTCCGCCCCTACTTGCAGGACCTTACTTCCCCCTCAAATTCTCCCCTGGGGATTTCCAGAGTTCTCCAGGGGCACTTCCCTTATGTTCAGGAAGTTTCTACCCCTGTTCTCCACTTTGAGCTCCCTGAGGAAGTCCATGCCCACAGGCCATTTAATTTTCCAGGTAATTCTTACGGTCCAGTCCCTACTGCAGAAGTCACGCACTGGCACTCCCTATGTGGCCCTCACATAGATTTTGATGGACGGATGTCATGGTGTTTGAAAACAACTTGAGCCAACTTCTATAAGCCAGGAGATTTCGTATTAAAAAAACCCCAAAAAACCATAGTTTCAGATATTTTCAAAAACAAAAAGGAAGAGTTGGCAAATCTTCCAGAAATGCAGAAATGGATCTGCACTTCTGCTTGACACGAGGGCCTGGAACTGAGTAGCTGCCACCCTGTTGGGTCGGGGCACACAATCTCCACTTGACCCCAGTCCCCGGGGTGCCCTCTACTTATTACCGTCCTTAGTCCACCCGTTCCTGTGACCAGCCTGGCCTCTGCAAGCATTCATGCCCCCGATCCATTCCTTTTTGGCCCTGCTGAATGGGTCAGGGCTGACTCCATGGTCCCCTCCCCAAGAATTCACTCCAAAGACCTTTTCGCTTCCAACTTTCACCCTATCCCTCGCCCTTGGAGTACAGATTTTAACACAGGCGCAATTAATTTGCCAAGGATGGGTGATTCATTAGACAGGAAGACTTGCTGCAGGAGAGCCTCAGAGACCGTTTTGATTTCTGATGCCTCTTGGATTTTTGCTGTCCTTGGGGCTGCTGTACGCAGATGGCTTCCAATTTATGATGGCAACCACCAACCCAGCACTCCGTCACAGCACAGCTCTTTCTTCTTGAGATCTGCCCCACGCTCTGGGGGTGGAGTAGGGGGTGGCGGCTGGTGGCTGTCGTGGGTCTTTGGAGCCTGGGGACAGAGGGCCACTGTGAGGGTGCTTCTGTTCTTTCCCCACACTTTGTTACCACCTCCAGGCGATGCTCAGGCCTGTTGCAGCGGGCAGTGGGAGAAGAAGCCAAGAGCTGAGAGGTTTCCTTCAGAACCCAGGGGCCCTGTGCAGTTCTTGGCCCAGTGGCAGGGCAGCACAGGGAGCTTGTAAGAAATGCAGACTCTTGGGCCCCAACCATTGAGCTGCTGAATCAGACTCTGCCTTTTAACCAGGCGATTCATGTGACCAGAGCACTTTTCAGCTTGATCTTGGCTCCAGCACACATTTGTTGAGAGTGGGTGCCGCCTCCTGTAACGATCCTTAAATGATGGGATCTGATTCTCACGCTGCCCCTGGCCCAGTGCCTGGCACATAGTAGGTGCTCAATAAGTTTTTGTAGATTTGAATCCCCCATAGGGATTAGCTTCCCCATCTAGTTCTCAGCCTCTGCCACACACTGACTCCTCTGGGGAGCTTTAAATTTTACTGGTCAGCAGGCCCCACCCCCAGAGAGTCTAACTGAATGGCCTGGGCATGGAGACTTGAAAGATCCCCAGGGTCCCAGGTGCAGCCCTGGCTGAGAACCACTCTGTTAGGGCCTATGATAAAAAATTCTGAGTGGTCAGAATCACTCTTTCCAATCCCACAGGGCAGCTGATGGAGACCTACTTACCGTCTCTGTTTTTCCTCAGTGTTGGGGTTGAGCAGCCATCCTCCTGCAGAAGAACCCTTGCTGGCTTGCATTTAGGGACCAAGTTATATGAAATACATATCCTCGAACACAAGGGTCACACTTGGGTGATGGCACCAGGGTGAGACGCTCATTTTCGTGGGGTGCATGGGATGTGAGAGCTCATCCACATAGGTGGATGCAACTGCCCTTTTACCTTCCTCTCCTCTCCCACCTCCTCTGGTTAATTCCTATTCCTTCTTTAGATCTCAACTTGGTCACTTCCTCCAGGAAGCCTTCTCTGACTACCCCCAGAGTAGGCAGGTTCCTTTGTAACATGTTTTCAAAGAATGGTGCTCTTTTCAGAGCCCGGTTGGCAGACACTCAGGTGTGTGAGGTTGGGTGCGATGTCTGGTGCCCCTTTCTGGACTGGAGGCTTGCTGGGGTTCTTCATTGTATTTCCAGGGCACATGACAGGCTCAGTAAAAATTGCAATAAATGACTAAATGAGTGAGTGAGTGAGTGAGTGAGTGAGTGAGTGAGTGAATGAATGAATGAATGAATGCAGTTCTGTATACACAGGTGGTGGAGGGTGACACAGCTGAAGGAAGCCTTCTTCCTTTCCTTCCAACTTCTGTGTAGATGTGTTTTATCCAATTACCATGAGGGATTCAAACCTGTGGTGTGCAGTGAGGCATAGCTGTGTTTCTTAGGTCTGTGATTTTCCAATAATTAGACTTTCAGGCACGTATGTCTTGTGGTTTGAATATGATTCAGTTATATTTCTGTTGCTAAAGTAACTGCATATGTAAGCCCTCAAAAATGTGCTTTAGTAGTGATGGGCTACTGTGAATTTGTGCTATTTAGGTAACTTGCAATATACTTTAAGGACAATATAATTACATGGCTGGGTTATTTTTAATTTCACGGGGCAGCGTTTTTCAAACCCCTGTCATTCCAGTGCCACCTTTTTGATTTTTGCTCTGCTTGTGTACCACTTCTATGGTGTCACAAATTTAATATTTTTCTTTAAATCTATTCATTAAAAACGTCAGTAAATATACTCATTAAAAATATCAGTAAGTGTAGTTCAAAAGAAAAATGTATGTGGCCACAATAAGTAGAAAACCGGTTAACCATAGAAGGTAACCATAAATGATCCCCCACCAATAAACAATGAAGATAAAACACTGTTATCAAATGTTAGTTAGATACTGTTGCCTGTCCAATCTCTGAGCCCAATGTCTGTTCTTCCTTTGTTATAAAGAGAGATTGACAAGAGTTGCAGAAGGTGTTCAAGATCTGTAGTACCAAATTGAGACTTTTTCCTAGGTACAATTAGAAGGGTTGGAAAAGAATTGAAAAGAGAATCATTTTCTCATGGTGCGATTCAATATTTATGTAGTGTCTTGTCTATATTATCAGGTATTGTTTAGCATATAAATTCATTTCTATGAGCTCATAGTTTGCTCCTTACAAAGTCAGTAGCAAGTTGGATGGTTTGGCCTCAAGTTTACTGAAACTTTTCTTGTTTTCTTCCAGTTATTTCTTACAGCCAAGTCTGAAGGTCTTTTTTTTTCTGTCTAAACTGTAAAGTTAACAACTACTGACAAATCACAGGTCCCTCTGAGGTGTAAATGACTGGAACCCCGGTTTCACCACTTGTTTGCTCTGTGACCTGGGTTTCACTCCTCTAAGCTTACATTTTCTCAGCTATAAAATGTGAATAATAGTATCGGTCTCATAGGACTGATGTGAAGCTTTATAAAAGGATTGTATGTGACTCCCCCTTTGGAACAGGACAGGTGGTCTGTAATTGGTAGTTACTGTTGATCCTATAAGCTCTGAGAGAGTAGAACAGGGTCTGTCTTACTCTCTCAGTACCAGTGGCTGGCAGCTGGTTGGTGCTCAACAAATGTCCTCACACTTGACCAAGTTTAGGTGCAGAGGGTGGGGGATGCTGTTTGCTCATGCTGCCTTCTTCAGAAAGTCTTCTCTGATTAGGTGGGTTGAAAAGTATCATGTGTCAATTGAGAGATTGCCTTTGTGGCACAGTGGCCCTTGAGATTCTGGGGGTAGGGGCTATGCTGGGCAGTTGGTATGAAGGGCTTCAAACTGTTTGTTACATGATGGTGGAAACAAAGACAGCCAATGCGAGACCGCAGAATCATAAAACCATCAGAACTAGAAGGACCCACAGGGGAACCTGAGGCCTGAGTAAGGAGGTGACTTGACTAGAGTCGTCCAGCCAGTAAGAAGCAAAGCAGAGGCTTGAACGCCTGTCTCGTGATGCCGAGCTGGTCCAGAGCTCTGTCCCCTACGACGTGTCCAGTCCTTATTTGTCTCTTCCAGCTGTTGTCATATAACGATCATCTACTTGTCTTTCTTTCTGGAACTTTGCAGAGCCTTTGGCTGCGTCTCTCCTCTGGGAATAAATCCATATTCTCCTCCAGCACCTGCAGAAAGCAGGGGATGCTGGGAGCCTCTATGTGTCACTCCACTTAGGGCCCAGCTGTGGTCCCAGGGGTGTGAGCGAGTGCTCGCCAGAGCAAGGGTCCGTGCCAAGCCGTCTCCAGAAAAACATTGCCTCATGTCTTCCCTCCCGAGTCTCATCTGTTAGACTAAAAAAAAAACGTTTATTCTTTAATATAATGCAAGCTTCGTTAAGAATATGGAAAGGGAAAAAAGTATCAAGAAGTTAAAAAGACTGCAATTCCACAACCCAGATATAGTCATGCTAATATCTTGGCATGGTCCCTTCAGTCTTATTTTCCTCCATATGTACGTATTTCCCCTTCCCTCACCCCCTACTACTCTCACGTCCTGTACACAGAGCTTTATACTTGCTTTCCCCCACTTACCATTATATAATGACCATTTCCCCAAGTTTCTAAATATTTGTTTCCTAGAGCATCAATTTTATTCATAGTGTGGATGAAAAAGGGGCCACATACTAAATCTAACAAGCTCAAGGGAGGCCAGCGTGGCAGTCCCTGCAAACTTAGAGACAGAAAGTAACCATGTAGGATGGTCTGAACATAAAAATCCCTAACTAAAAGTGGGTTATGGCCTGTAGTCACATCTTTGGGCTGCAGATTCTTTGACAAAGTCAATCTTTTTATTTTTTATTAAATTTATTGGGGTGACAATTGTTAGTAAAATTACATAGATTTCAGGTGTACAATTCTGTATTACATCATCTATAAATCCCATTGTGTGTTAATCATTGAGTTTTGCTTCTGAGCAATTGTCGTCCGTTTGGCTTGAATAAACTCATCAAACTTCTCTACAGGTTTGGATGTTTCTTACATCGACAGTGGACTTGGAGAAAATAAATTATTTTTATTAAAATTAATGTGGCCATATTTTGAAGCGGAAGGCAAAATGTGCCTGAATTTGTAACGAAAGCAGGAGGCTCCAAAGAAAAATGTGCAGGTGGCTTAGACCTTCAGTTGTGCCTTCATTCTTCTCTGTCATTTTGTGAGTAAGTATGAGAAGTATCTATTTCAAGGTGTTTTTTTGTTTGTTTGTTTGTTTGTTTTTCACTCTAGTTGTGGAGGGCGCAGCTCACTGGCCCAGGTGGGAATCAAACCAGCGACCTTGGTGTTATGAGCACTGTGCTCTAACCACTGAGCAACCGGCCACCCCTCAAGTTTTAAGAGAATTTTTTAGTTTATTTGGGCCAAACTGACAACATAGGCTGGGGAGCAGGATCTCAAATGCTCCCCAAGATATTTTTAAATAAAATACTCACCAAGTGTCATTTACTTCCATATTTTCTTTACTCTATTTTTTGACTATTATGAGTAAAGCTGCTATCATAAGTTGTATGTGAGTTTTTGTGTGGTCATATGTTTTCATTTCTCTTGGGTATATAGTATGCCTAGGAGTGGAATTACTGGGTCATATAGTAACTCTGTTTCTCCTTTTGAGGAACTGCCAGACTATTTTTCCAAAGTGGTTGCATCATTTTACAGTCCCATCAACAGTGTACGAGAGCTCCGATTTTTCCACATTCTCTCCAACACTTATAGTCGCCCTGGTGGGTGTGAATTGGTATTTCACTGTGGTTTTAATTTGCGTTTCCCTAATGACTAACATCCTTGAGCATCTTCTCACGTGCTTATTGGCTGTTTGTATATTTTGTTTGGAGAAATGCCTATTTAGATCATTTGCCCATTTTTAAATTGGGCTATCGAGTTGTCTTTTGATATTTGGTTATAAAAGTTGTTTCATATTCTAGAGACAAGTCCCTTATCAGAGAGATGGTTTGCAAATATTTTCCCCTATACTGTGGGTTTTCTTTTTCACTTCCTTGATGATATCCTTTGAAGCACAGAAGTTTTTAAATTTTTATGACGTTTCAAGAGTATTTTTCAAGACACAGTTTTGTATGATTTGATGTTTCATATGGATATGGCATAATTTAACACCTACTGTTGTAACACTGGTTCCCAGTTTACTTGGTATTATTAATCATGTTAAGCTATATATCTCTGTGAATCAGCTTGTGCACAATTCTGATGGTCTCCTTAGGGCAGAGTTCTAGAAGTGCAATTACTCTGCCTGAGGGTATGAATGCTTGTATGACTCTTAAGAAATTGCTTTCAGAGAAGGTAGTACCCATATACCCTCCTCTGCCCACTGCCCACCCCTACAATGCATTTGAGTGCATATTTACAGCATCTTCTGCTACTGGTATTTATGAAAGAAAACTTCCTCACTGAATGTTTACTGCATTTCACTGAATTGTAAGATGGGTGTCTAGCTAGTCTGGGCTCCGCTGTGCTAGAACCTTGTCTGGGGCAAGAATTTTGAGGTCCAGCAGAGATGAGAGGTAAGTCCAGGTAAAAGGAATGGCTAATGAGATCCCAGAAAATATCTTAAGAGATGCAATTTTATTACTTTTGTGTATAGACAATAACTCTCTGGGAAGAGAAACCATCTCTTTTGTAAAGTTCCTTGGCGAGGCTGCTTCAACACACAGGACAAGACATGGTAACTCTGAAAACATTTTGCTGGCCGGTGGTGGGCTTCCTTCATCATCAGTTGCCACTCATTTTTATTTGCCCCATGAAAGTACCTCTTCCTTCCTGGTGACAAAAAAGAAACCATTCAGATTATCCCCCAATTCCAAATTAGTGGGATTTGACCATCTAGGCAATCTGATTGTCAAGAAGTCAGTGGTTTTAAATAGTCATTCAGTGATGGATTCATCCAGCAAACATTTCTTGAGCACCTATTATGCACGAGCCATAGCGCTAGAGACATATATATGGATCAGGTTTGTGATCTCATGTTTATAACCATTTAAGTTTCTAGAACCTTTTTTTAAAAGGTTGGACTTACCTTTTCAGAAAACCTTGTGCCACACAGACACACCCTACATAACATTTTATGTGTCTATGGCCTCCTTGGAGACCATCAATGGATTTCCAGTGGGCGGCAAGGATTCCAGATTCAGAATCATTGTTATATTCCCATAACTGGAAAAAGAAAAAAAAGAAAGAAAAAGGTGTTGTCATATTTGTGTCATTATAATTACATAACACCTTGAAGCTTGACTCCTAATCAAGGATTTCCTTCCTTCTACTACAAGATTTGTAGACTTTGACATTTGAACATTGGCCTCCGCAGAAAGTCAGAAAGTCGTGTTCCCAGCCCTCATGGAGCCTGCAATTCTGGGAGGAATGCCTCACCTGCCCGGGGCTATCCTGGGGACATCTGCTGAATCTCAGCATGGCATGTGTCCCCTGCCTCTCACGTGTCCCCTGCCTCTCACCATCGCTATACTGGGAAGAATCAAGGGTGAATGAGCAGAACAGGGCACAGGCAGCTGGTGCTGGCCTCAGGGTTCCTGTTGTCACGAGGCTTGGCGACATCCTGTGGTGGCTGAGTCCAGCCTGGTCTTTTAGATGATGCCAGTGCCCAATTAGGGTTTTGGGAACCAATCCATCTCGAACAGTGAAAACCAAGGTGGACATCTGTGGACACGGGAAGGAGCCAAAGAGCACGACCACCGTGATGTTGAAGCTCTGGGAGGTCCACACATTGCTTTCGGTGCCGTTTTCCCTCCCACACCACCCAAATCCCACTGAACTAGTGAGCATGGGCGGTTTCTCCCGGCTGCCTCCCAAAGGAGTGAATCCAAGCAGAAACAGAAAGACATCTTTCTGGGGTGAATAATTCACAGGTTTCCTTTGCTGAATTCTAGATGAGCCCTTGGGCCCCCCGTCTCCTTTCTCTCTCCCCAACATCGCACAAAAGGAATGTGGAGGGTACAGGAGGCAGCCAGCTGCTCAGAACAGGCAATCAAGCAGCAAAGAGAAATCTTGTTTTATGGACCCTCAATGTCTTGGCGCCTTGAGGGGGACTGTCTGAAAAGAGACAAGCCCCGGAAAATGAAAGAGGGTGTTTGTTGATCTAGACATGGGCTGGCTCCTCAAATGCTTATGATCTTGTGATTGTGGCTTTCTCCTGGGTCATGGAGATAGGAACTGAGCATAATAATAATAATAATTTATTGAGAGTCTGCTATGTGCCAGGTGCTATGCTAGGTAGCTTATACAAGTTAACACAAGTCACCTCCCTGTACCTTACTGTTACTATTAATCCTGCTACGAGGGAACTGAGGCACAGAGAGGTGAAGCCACTTGCCTTAGGTCACACAGCTGGTAAGTCGAGTGGCAGGACAGGAACCCACACTGTGCTCTGCACCTCCCTCAGTTGCTCCCTAGAAGCCCTCAGGCTGTGGTAATATTCTCTTTATCATCTGATAGGACACAGGCCCTGACCAGTTAACAGGCAGCCCTGAGTGAGGATCCTAGGCCCCTGCTTGACGGTTGTGACCCTTCTAGCTCCGGGGTGGTTCTAGGAGAGGCTCCTGAGCAGCTGGGCTTTACCAACTGGTCAGGAAATATTTTAATAAGTGCAGAACTGCTAGGAGTCCTCCAGCTGGGTCCTGCAAGGTGGGGGCTATTCTGAAGAGGTGCAGTATGTGGGTGAACGCAGAGTGGGAGGCCTGGGGGGTGACCAGAAGCCCAGGGGCACCTTCGTGTCTGAAGGACATGGCCGTTGAGAGGGATGTGAGGTCTGGGGCCCCCCCACCCTCCCACCCCTGCTGGTCCCAGGGCCTTCACCCTCCCCTCTCTCCTCAGAGGCAGCAGACTGAGTTCTGGGCTTGTCTCTGAGTCAGAGGCCCTGGGAGGAAAATAAACTTTCTGTACTAAGAAGAGGAGGGAGAAGCTCACTTTTCAAAAATAGGAGAGGCAGCCCGTTGCTATGACGAATTTCTCTGTGTTTTGAAAAAATTTTTATTTTTTTAATGACCCACATAAAAAGGTACATACAGCCTTCTTGTAAAAACCCACGGAAAAATCTCCACCTTATGCCTGCTTGGAGAGAGGCTTAAGGGGCTGGGGGCCAGGAGAGCTTGTTTTAAGCCCTTTGAAGGCTCCAGGATCGCTGACATTTTGGGGACCCCACCCCACATCACAGCAAACCTCAAAACGTCGCTACGGCTCCCATTACACATATTCAAGTCTTATAAAAATATCTGAAAAGGTTTTAAAATAATTCATGTACATAGGGTTTTACGAAGAATAAATTATTCATCGTGTTCTTGTGATTTGTACTTTTCTCTTTCTACAGACGAGTGCTGTGAAATAACAGTTGGCTCACTAACATGTTGTAGACATTTAATCAGACATTTATTAATTTTGAGTTTTCAGTTGCCTTTGGGGTGTTCTGGGGTCCATTTGCTTGTGAGTTCAGAATTCAGATCTCTCTGTGGGCCCTTAACAAGCTGGTGGACTTCAAGTTCGGGGCTTCTCCTGTGGGGCTGCTGGGCCAAGGGGCCAGGGGCAACGCCTCAGACCTCAGTTTTCCCATAAGCAAAATGGGAGTGTTTCAGAAAGAGATGTGCAGAGAGATACAGAGGGAGGGACGGAGTGGGGGGGAGAGAAAGATAAAGCAACTGGAGCACAATATACAGAATTGGTGACTTAAGGTGAAGCTATAAAGGAGTTCTTGCTACTTTTTGGTTAAGTTTAAAATGGTATCAAAATGAAAAATAGGGGCAGCCGGTTTGTTCAGTGGTTAGAGTGCAGTGCTCATAACACCAAGGTCCTGGGTTTGATTCCCACATGGGCCAGTGAGCTGTGCCCTCCACAACTAGATTGAAAACAACACTTAACTTGGAACTGATGGGTCCTGGAAAAACACACTGTTCCCCAATATTCCCCAATTAAAAAAAAACAAAACAGGAAAAATGAAATGAAATGCTACCAAAAATGCTTTTTGGGGGTAGGGTGGGTTAATGGAATAATTGAAAGCTCCCGCTGTGCTCACATGGAGCCCAGCAGGGCACCTGGGGAACCTGGGGTGGGAGGGGCTAAGGGGTGTGGCTCCTGGTTCCGTCCCCTCTAGCCAAAAGGTCCGTTTTTCCTGTGCCTTATATTTGGGGAGTCTATACAGATTCTTCTAGAAGAAAGAAAGGGGTCCTCTAAAGAGAAAGCTAGAGATGCTGGAGGACAAAGGCAGGTCTCAGGATCTGAAGAATCTGAGTCCAGCGATCTCGGAGGTCGTGGGCTTTTCCAACAATGGAGGGAAAAGAAGCCCTGTTAGTGGTTGTAGATTTCTGTGGGGCAGGAGGAGGAGGCGGGCAGTGGGAAGGGAAACGGTGGAGGAGGGAGCGGCCCAGATAGTGAATTCGAGTTTGGCTACTAGGTAGTACTAGTACCTTGTCAGCCAGGGCTGCTCTAGGAACTTCGCAAGCTCTAACTCCTTTAATTTTCTCAATACTCTGCCAGGCAGGTGCCATTACTAGTCCCATGTTAGAGAGGAGGAACCTGAGGCTCAGAGAGGTGAAGTCACTTTCTCAAGGTCACACAGCTAGGGAGTGACAGAACCAGGAAGCAAATCTGGGCACCTGGCTCTGGAGTGTGGCTTTACGTCCTCCGTGTTAATGACACAGTGAGAACAGGGACTCTGGTGGATGATGAAAGGCCAGAGCCAGAGGGAGGATGGGGGGAGATGGGCTTCCAGAAATAACCCACAGAGTTTTGGCAATGCCATGTATTAAGTGCTTGCTCTGAGCCCCGTGCCATACACACTACATACCTCATCTCAGAGAATCCTCCCAACCAGCACTGTGAGGTTGAGAGTACCATCTCCATTTTTACAGAAAGGGCAAGGGAAGCTCAGAGAGGGTAAGTGCCTTTCTCAAGGTCACACAGCAAGAAAGTCGCCGGGCTGGGATTCAAACCCAGATCTTGCTGACCTCAAAAGGCTGTGTTCTTGACCACTAGGCTGAACTTCCCTAATATGCAGTGGCTTTGGTGCTTCAGATTCATTTCTAGCAGCTCACAGTAACAGCTGGCCCTGGGGAGGGAGGTACAGGCATGGGGGGTGAGCTCAATTCATCAAACATTTCCAGTGTGGGTCAGGTCTGGTGTCAGGAGCCAGGGGCAAGAGCAGTCCAGGGGTGGAGACAGATGTGTACATGGCAGAACGAAATAGCAGTGTGATTTGAGAAAGGGTGGAGGTATACAAGTACAGACCCGCCCAGAAGAAGGGGTGATCAACTTTCCATATAGTTAGGAAGAGAAGAGGCAACTCTGGAAGGCTGACTGAAGGAGAGGACATCTGGGCTTGGCTTTGAAAGATGAGCAGGTTGCCAGGCAGCTGAGCACAGGGTGGTGAGACAGGGCACTTCTGGCAGAAGAGGCTGTTTGGGCAAAGGTGCTGAGATTTGAAATTGCATGATGAGGTCAGAGTAGAGGAGGGGTAGGAGTGCGCAGGGGCAAGGGCACAAAAATCCTGTGTGTGTGTGTGTGTGTGTGTGTGTGTGTGTGTGTGTGTGTGTAGCAGAGGTGGAGACGTTCTCTGGGAATTGGGAGTTGCTGCTCAGGACTTGTATGTGGCTTTGAGCAGCTGCTAACTTTCCCCGGGCCTCCATTCCACCCCCAGAAAATGGTAGCTTTCCTAGACCCAAGCTATATGCAGTCAGGCGTCACCTGCGAGCTGGGGAATGGCTGGCTTGGGCTCCAAGCTGAGCTCCTCCCATTCCCATCCTGGAGAAATGGGCTGGATCAATCCTGCAGGGCACACCCACCCCTCCCAGGCACCCAGGGTGGTCCCCCACACCCAGTGGCAAACTGTCTCTTCCAGTAGGAGGAGAACCCTGTCCAGGGTTCACGGGGGGAGCAATGGGAGCAGTGGGCCTTACCACCCCTACCAGGAAAGCCCCCTCCCCTGGCCTCAGGGTTGAGCCTTTCCCGCCCCTGGTCCCACCCAGGCCCCACGCAGTGCTATTAGCCCTTCCCAGCCTGCACGAAAGCCCCGGGATCTCGTGCTTGCCGCGTGGACAGAACGGACCAGGCTGCTGCAACCTCCCACCTCTTCCTCCTTCTCAGTTCCCAAAACTCAGCTTCTCACGTCTGTGCTCCTTCTTTCCACTTCAGACAATCCCAACGCACAGGAGGAACCCCGCTTCCCCCTCCCTCTCTGAGTCTGGTCTACGCAACGGGAGAATTAACTCTTGCTGTTACTTGAACACGTGTCACACAGACACCAATCATGTTTCCAAGAAAGCTTTTCGCTGAGGGTGTTACAAACGTCTGGTGACACTTGACCCCGTGCTGGGCTCTCCTATCTTGGTAGCTCTGCGGTCCTCTCCGTGGTTTAGAACCAGAACTTGGCTGTCAGGAAGAAGTCTTTGGGTCCTCGGCCCAGTTGGCCTGAGGAAGTGGCTGACTTTGGTTATCCATCTATTCATTCAACAAATATTTCTAGAGCAGCTGCTCTGTGTCTAGCCCCAGTTCCTGCCCCCATGGAGTTTACCTGTGGAGGGGGACATGGATGGAATACTCACAACACAAATGATCATTGCATCATGACTGAGGTTAGTGCTGAGTAGAAGACACGGTGCTATGACAATAAACATCAGGGTCCCTGACCTGTCTTGGGGTCTGGAGAAAGGGACATTTCAGTTGACATCTGCAGGTGTGGCTCCCCAAGCTCTCTTTTCAGCTTTGCCATCCCTTTAGTTTTCTCTTTCCTAGGAGATACGGTTGGCAGGACCTGAATTATGGGAAAGTTTGAGTGAAGACATTGTACTGGGGAGCCATGCAGTGTTGTTGAGGAGTCGAGAGACATTGAACAAAATGGAGCATCAGGGAGGCAGCTCTCAAGGTGTCCCAGATTAGAAGGCGTGCATTTGGGAATGGAGGCTTCTTTTTTTAAATTGGGGAATATTGGGGAACAGTGTGTTTCTCCAGGGCCCATCAGCTCCAAGTTGTTGTCCTTCAATCTAATTGTGGAGGGTGCAGCTCAGCTCCAAGTCCAGTTGCCGTTTTCAATCTTTAGTGGCAGGGGGTGCAGCCCATGTTTGCCACTGAGAACTCGGGCTCTAACCAACTGAGCCATCCGGCTGCCTCTCCGGAAACTCAGCGGCAGCTGTTGTCTTCACTCTAGTTGTGGAGTGAATATGGGCCACTCTCACTGGCCCATGTGGGAATTGAACCGACAACCCTATCATTCAGAGCTCGCACTCTAACGAACTGAACAATCTGGATGCCCAGGAATGTAGGCCTTTTAATGCCTAATAGAAGACGGGGGGAAATCCAACCTGTATTGAGTGCTATGTGTCATGTTCTAGGCATGTTCTGTGTATCAACTCATTTCATTTTCTCAACAATTGTCTGAGGTCGGTATTTTATTGCTCTTGTGTGCAGAGGAGAAAGCTGAGACTCAGACAGGTTAGGAGATGGCACAGGGTCCCACAGCTAGCAAGTGGAGGACCCTTGGACTACTTTAGGCTCACCTGGATAATTCAGGATAATCTCATCTCAAGATGCACAATTTAATCACACCCATAACTTAATCACGTGAACATTGACCAAACCAAATGACTTGCCCAAGGCCACACAGCCAGTCATTGGCTGAAACGGAGCTCTCATTCCAGTGAGGCCTGTCCATGCCTTAAGGAAAGTCCAAAATAGGCACAGTTTTGGACTTATAGAGAATCCTCACATCACAAGAAGCATCTTTGAAGGCTTCCTGTGGTTTGAGAGCTTCTCTGGTCAACCTAGCTTAGCAACTGATGGTCAGGGAGAAAGAGGAAACCATTTAGCTTTAACTAGGGTGATAGGAATCCATGAACACTAAAAATTAATCAGAAACAAACCAAGGGGTGTGAGAATTAGGATCATCTCTACTAGGGTCAGCCAATACCTGAGACAGGATGGGACAGAGCTGGAACCATCCCCCCAGCCTCTTAAGCCAATGGGATGAACTTTTGTTGGAGGACAGAGTAGAATGAGGTAAAGCCCCTCCTCCAGGCCCAGGACAGTCATTGCTAATCAATCATTGTGCTCTTTAAAACCAGATCTGGATGGGCCTCTGAATCCCTGAACACAGAGCTCCA
Organism: Rhinolophus sinicus; assembly: GCF_036562045.2. Classification (NCBI taxonomy): domain Eukaryota; kingdom Metazoa; phylum Chordata; class Mammalia; order Chiroptera; family Rhinolophidae; genus Rhinolophus; species Rhinolophus sinicus. The sequence continues at coordinate 24,855,147 of NC_133765.1, read as the reverse complement.
GAATTCCAGAAGCACCCAACTGGAGTTGAACAGCAAGATGAAGCTTAATCTTGGGGGCAGCGGGATGGCTCAGTTGGTTAGAACAACAGGGTTGCCGGTTCGATTCCCACATGGGCCAGTGAGCTGTGCCCTCCACAACTAGATTGAAGGACAACAACTTGGAGCTGATGGGCTCTGGAGAAACACACTGTTCTCCAATATTCCCCGATTAAAAACAAATTAATAAAAAAAAAAAGAAGCTTAATCTGCCATCTTGGAACACAGAGGTTCCAAGGGAATAAACAGAGACCTCTTTTCATGACCTAAAGACCACAGCATCTCTCAGGGCCCAGTAGCCCCATGTCAGGCCGCAGATTTCAGAATCCTACTAAAAACAAAAACCAAATATCTTCACTGCCCCCAAACCCTTTTCATTCCAAGGAAGAAAAAGCCAAACTTCTCAGCTGTGGTCAGAATGGTGGCCAAACACCTGTGGCTTCTGATTGTTTCTGTGGCAGGCTGACTCCACCTGTTCCTTACCGGGGGAGGATGGGTGGGGCTGTGTGTTTCCACCCCCCACCACCCGCATCCAGAGGCTCAGTTGGCGAGGAGCCCAGCATCCCCGCCCTGCCAGAGCTGTCACGCTGCTGATAAAACCTGAACCTCATTGTAGCCTCCGGTTGGCTCCGGAGCTGGGAGGTCTCCACAAGGTCTGCAAGTGGCCCATTGGAAGAGGAAGAGGCAATTTCCAGGAATCCATCCAGACGGTGGGTGCACCTGGTTCCCCTTCCAGGATCCTCTAGTGTGTTTGACCTTCTTGGAAGGCTGCTTCTTCTTGCATCTTAGTCTCTCCCTCCTGCACTTCTTGTCACTCCCCGCCCTCATCACCTCCCCGACCTCCTCTTCCTCCTTCACTTCCCCTCCTCCCCCCACACGTCTCCTCCATCCACAGCAGGTTAGGACACTGAGGCTCAGCGACGACTTGCCACAGTCACGGAGCTCACAGTGGTGGAGACAGGGATTCCATCAGATCAGATTTGTCTGATCCCAAAGCCTCCCTTCTTAACCACTATTCTGTGGACTGACAAGGTAACTTGTTGTGGGATCCAGAATGTATTCCTCATGGAAATGTCTGTATCAGTGATTTGCAAACCAGTGAGCGGAGCTCCAGAATCCCCCAGCAGCTTGTCAACCTGCAGCTGGCTGGGCCCCGCCCCCAGAGGGCCCCATTCTGCAGTCTGCAGTGAGGTCTGCACGTTTGCATTTCTGACAAGCTCCCAGGCAAGGCTGCTGCTGGTGGTCCCCAATCCACGCTTTGAGACCACTGGTCTCTATTAATCACGAACCTTTAGATGATGATGTACAGGATTCCCATCGCATTGTGGAAATGTCCTGTCTTTTGGACCAGGAGACTTTGGGGCTGCTGTACTGCTAACTGTGGGTGGCCTTGGGCAAGCCCCTTGCCTTCTCTGGGTCCAATGTCCCCATCAGTATGGTAAGGTGCAGATGAGAAGCTCTTGGTTCCCTGGGCAAGCCTGGCGTGCGGGAGAGGAGGGTTTGGAGTCGGGCTGGGTCTGACTTCTGACTCTGGGGAGTGGTGTGACCTTGGGCAAGTGACTTAACCTCTCTGTGCTTCCAGTGATTACCCTGGGAATGAAAGCGTTAGACTAGATAGTTTTTAAGTGTCAATCTCACTGAATTCATAGTTAAGGATGGTGGGGAGAGAAAGGTGAGGTGCTAAGGCTGCTCAGATGGTGAAGGACGTGTGTCCTCCCACCTGCCCAAGACCTTGAGGCCAAAAGAAATACAGGTGAGTCTCCTTCCCTCCCTTCCTCCCCCCTCCTTCCTCTTTCCCTCCCTGCCCCATCCTCTTTTCCTGCCTCTTTCCTTTCCACACCGTTATTTTCTGCTGCCTTAACTTTGCAGTCAGACAGACCTGGGTTCAATCAGATCTGTGGGCACGATCTGGACACCCTTGGCTAAACCACTTCCCCTCTGTGACCCCAGGGCCCTCGTCTGTAAACGGGCCCGTGACCGCTCCTGAGTGTTGCTGGAGATTCACATGACTCTCTCCATGGAAAGCCCCTGGTCGAGGGCCATGCACACACGGTGGGCGCCTCTGTCAGTTCTTTAGTGTGGAGGCAAAGGCCGGCTGGAGCCAGGCAGCCAGGTTGCCATCCCAGCTCTCCCACCCACCAGCTGTTGGCCTTGGGCAGTGACTTAACCTTTCTGTGTCCCAATTTCCTCATCGGTAAAATGGTGGCAGAAGTAGTACCTACTTCCTGGGGTTGCTGTGAGGATAAAGAGCAAGTGCCTAGCCCACTTCTTGGCTGTCAGCCATTTTGGTTATTCGGCCGCTGATGGTAATGATGATGTCATGATGAGATAAGCCAGACAAAACAGAGTCCCTTCCCCAAGGCGTTCCCAGTGTAAGGGAGAGAGACACCTTAACAGGTAGGGACAATACCACATCAGTGCCCTGATTGTGGGGGAGCCCAAGGGGCCAAGGGGAGCCCAGAGCAGCCCCCCAAGGTGCAGGGAAGACTTCCTGGGAAGATGGTTCCCAAGCTGAGACCTGAAGAGGGAGCATAAGACCTTTCGAATAATAAGTATGTTCATAAGAATTCGTATAAGAAAATAACAGGACAGGTGTGTTTATTATAGCTAAAAAGTTGAAAATAACCTAATCAAACATCAAGAAACTATTGATCAAATAAGCTATGGTGCAGAGAGTCAATGAACCAATTGGCAGCTGTTGAAACAGGGTAAGATATATACATCTTATCATTGAATGAAAAAGCCAGTTACAATATGGACATAGAGTGTGACTGAATCATTTTAGATTTCTATGTAAAATATATATATGTGTGTTCATACCAAAGTATGCACGATATTTATCTCAGGGGGAGCAGGGTTTGGGATGAAAACAGAATTTCTATGTAAACAACACGGGTTCTGAACATAGTGAAAGGTTTTGCTGTATTTTGTCACAGAGCTCTCCAGAAATGGAATATCAATGTACATTCCAATTATGGATAAGATTGTATGAGATTGTTGCTTCCCTGTAACATTTAGTAAAATCAGACCTTATAAAACATGGTAATCTTTGTTCATTTGGTGCTTTAAAACAACCTCCTTGCTGTTTTAATTTACACAAAAAAAGAGGGAGCAGAAGGTCATCAGGCCACGAAGAGGGGAAGGAAGGGCGTCCAGGTTGAAGGAACAGCAGGCACGAAGACCTGGGGTAAGGAAGGGGCCCAGAGTGGTGCAATACCTGGTAGTCTGTCCTGTGGAGCTGCTGAGCCCTTTCAGGCAACACGACACTTCCCCCAGCTGCATATGTTCCTGGTTTGTGCTCAGACAGTGGGCACAGCTCCCAGCTGGGCTTGGCCGCCAGGGGGGCGGGTCGTCCCCAGCAAGCCTTGCCACCAGCCACAACCCACCAGCCCAGTCCCCGGCTGGCAAGCACAGCCACCCTTGGCAGCCCCCACTCCACGCAGCTGGCCGCCTCTGCCCTTGTTCAGCCCAGTTTCCTGCCCCTCCCTCTCTCTCTCTCCTCCCTCCAGCTGTTTCTCTGGCAGAGTCTGTCCCATTCAGGACAGCAGCCCCAAACAACGAGGAGCTCAGGACAGATGGAGGTCTCCCCAGGAGCCTCTCAGTGCATGAAGGTGTTCTGTGGTGGGGGGCGGGCTGTGCTCTGCCGGGTTTGAGGGGATCTTGAATTAATAGATGAGCTGTTTTCTGGGCAAACAGCCACAGCCAAATCACGGTGTGACTGGGAGAAAGAAGTCGGGGAACACAGGTCTCCTGCACAGCCTCGTGTGGCCTGAAGTCTTGGGGAACCTCAGGAAGACCAGCCTCCAGGTACCATGCTCGGCGTGACGCCACCCGGAGGGGCCAGAAAAGGGGAGTCCTGGTCGAGGGAGAAGTTCTTTGGTCCTGCTTAGAATTTAATTCTTGTCAAAATGGAAATAGTTCTGTTATGATTTTCAGATTTCCGAAGTAATGCGCGCCAATTGTCAAACATAGCAAGATCACCAGAATTTTAAAAGCAGCGTGCTCAGCATTTTCTTTCGCTAAGTCTGTGAATGCTTGCGGCAGCCCCAGGAGGGAGGTACTTCCATGGTCCTCCTCATGCAGGTGACGAAGCAGACTCAGAGAGAGGAGGGCATGGGCTCAGGGCTGCAGGGATGCTAAGCCGGTGGGGGGAGGGGGGTCAAGATTAGAATGAAATGAGTGTACAGCCCACCTTCTTCACCACTGGGCTGTACCACCTGTCAGGACAGAGACAAAAGGGGGGGCCTGAACCCAGAGAAGTGCCCCTCTCCATCCCTCCCTCTACCCCTCACTAATTTACCCGTGATGTTGTTGGCTGCCTGCAATGTACCAGACACACATAAGTACGTCCCCGAGCATACACAGGCTCAAGTCTTCCAACATCTCGTCTGGTCACTCTTGTACCTCACACGGGTTGTGAACTTCCTTCCCTGTCATCTCTGTTCCTCCACTATACATCTTAATGACTACGTAGAGAGCATGTCTTGGGATTTATGTAACCGTTCCTCGTTGTGGTTATAAACAGTGTTGCCACGACCACTGGAATCCGTCATCTCTATGTGCTTGTTCTACGGACACCTTTCCAGAGGGGAAATGCCTGGGTCAAAGGTTTGCCAGGTTTTAAGGCTGTTGAAGCTTTTGGCCACGTTGCCCCCAAAGGTTGTGCCAGCTTGCACTCCCCCGGTGCTGTATTGGGGGGGGGGGCGATATTCTTCCAGTGTCACCCACACTGGTTGCTGCCCATCTCTTAAACTTTCTCTGTTGGGAAAGGTGAGAATAACATTTGGCTGCCTCACTTGACATTTCTTTATTAATGCTGATTAGCCTTTATCATCTTACTCGCTTTTCTTTGATGATTATTCCATTCAAGTCCATTCCCATCTTTTTCTGCGGGCCCGTTTGTCTTTTTCTTATTGATATTTAAGAGTTCTTTGCATACAAAGGATATGAACCCTCTGTTCTCTGTTGAAAATAGTCCACTCCCCTCTCTGCTTTTGGACTAGCACATTTTAACTGGGTAAGCCATAAAGACCTGCTTTTGGCAAAATTACTAACAAACAACACATCATAATAATCAAGTGCAGTCAGCCCTCTGTATCATGGGTTCTGCATCTGTGGAGTCAACCTACCGTAGGTCAGAAACATTTGTTGTTGCTGACGTGGACTATGCACTTAGGCCAGCAATGGTTGCATCTGTATTGAACATGTAGACATTTCGTTCTTGTCAGTATTCCCTACAACCCAGCATAACAACTATTTCCACAGCGTTTACGTTGTGTTAGGTATTGTAAGTAATCTGGAGATGATTTAAAGGAGGATGTGTAGAGATTATATGTAAATTATGCCATTTTATACGAGACGTGAGTATATGTGAATTCCGTTCCCGGGGGCTTCTGGAAGCAGTCCCTCGTGGATGCTCTACGTAAGTCTGATCACTCAGACCTGTGTGGTTCAGAGAGGTCAGTGAGAGAGTGGCCAGGCCCTGCGTCTATCTTCTCTTTCCATGAAGGGGCGCAGGCCCCAGTTTCTCTCTTGGAATCCCCTACTTCCTTTTCAAGACCAACTTCCCTGTGGTGGTTGCTGTCTCTCCTGCTTCCTCCAACTTGCTCAAGGGAAAGATTCCTTTGAATGTCTCGGTTGCTGAGATGAACACGATTGGCTAATCCAGGCCTCCGGTGGCAGGAGGAGAAGGTGGCCTGGCGTTTTCTTGTGACAGAAAGTTTAACTTAAATCCATGACACTCACGCGGTGGGGTGTCAGGCACTGAGAAGCCAATGGGAAGAATTATTTGTCTCTTGGTGCACAGGGACCTTCTCTGGACTCCCCCAAGCTTCAGGGAATAGATAAACTTGACCTTGGACAAGTACTTCCCTCTTTAGCTAGATCCTCCTGAGAAGTCATCCCTCCCACGCCACCTCACCCTGTTGGGACAAGGCCTGTCCCCTAGGCTTTCTCAGTGCCTGTACTTCCCCGTCACAATGTGTATAACACTATGTTGTAATTGCCCCGTCATCTTGTCTGTCTTTCCTGCTGGCCTGGATGCACGATTGGCTAATCCAGGCCTCCGGTGGCAGGAGGAGAAGGTGGCCTCCTTTAGGCCAGAATGGGATGTTATCCTCTCTGTATCCTCAGTCTCCTTGACAAAACCTCACATGTAGTAGGTGCTCAATAAATGCTCATTGAATAAATAACGTAGCCAGGCATCATTTTCACCAACTGTAAAATTGGATGGGGGAGTTGGACTAAGTTCTCATCTCTTAGATGTTTACTTAGCTCCTCTCAGTTTGCAAACCATTTCATTGGGATGATTTTGAATTCTCACCATGGCTATATGATAAAGGTGTTATTTATATGCCCATTTGAGAGATTAGGAAAGTGAGGCCTGGAGGTGGGTTCTGACGCTAGACCTCTATGAGAGACAATAAAGCATTGTGGCTGTGGGGTTGGTTTCTGTTAGGTGGGTTTGAACATGGTCCACCACCTGCCAGCTTAGTGACATGGAACCACTTATCCTTATCTCTATGCCTCAGTTTCCTCATCTATAAAATGGGAATATGTGTAGTAACTGCTTCCTAGGATTATTATAAAGATTAAATAAGATCACATATGAGGGCTTAACAGAGGGCTTGTTGTGTCGTAAGGGCTCTATAAACATTAGTTATTATTCTATTTCATTTCTATACCACTATGCTGTCTATACCTGTGACACCCATCTGAGCCAAATAGAAATTATTATTTATTTCTTTGCCAGTATATTATTCTTTTCCCCCTTCTTCCGCCTCCCCCAAACCCCCCACTCTGGTTCAAGCCGTTGTTTCTCAGTCTAGTTGTGTAGGACACAGCTCCCTGGCCCATGCTGGTGTGATGAATCTTACGCTCTCCCTGGCTGAGGCAGTAGGTCACCAGTCATTGGTCTGCCACTCACAGTGGCTCACGGCAGCTCACACTGGCCACCAGCCGCTCACGGCGGCACACGGTAGCCCATGGCAGCTCACGGCAGCCCAAGGCAGCCTACAGCAGGGTACGCCAACCTCCGGCTGCTCACGGCAGCCCTGCTCCAGGGAGAGCTGTTGTTCACAGTAGAGGGCGCAGCTCACTGGCCCATGTGGGAATCCAACTGGCGACCTCAGCATTAGGAGCCCGGCACTCCAACCACCTGAGCCACCGAGCCAGCCCGCCAATGTATTATTAATGCTCAGGTTCTTCCCTGTGTACAAGAAAACGAAAAGCTGATTTCACTCTCTTTGAGCTACGTGGCAGTGGTGCAGTTATCACTGCCTGTTTTGAGGCTACGAAGTAGACTCAAGGCTTCTCAAAGTGCAATGCTGGTATTACTGGCAACATGATCAATAATCATGAGTATTTTTTAAAGCTGCAGATTTTAGTCAGAATTTCTGAGGGTGAGCAGTGGGAGTCTGCATTTTGAACCAGCTCCCTGGATGTGCCTGATGCACCCCAAACCTTAAGAACCACTGAGCTAGAGTACTTGAATGTCTTTTCTTTTTGCCTTTGCCCAGGTTTCAGGGTTTTTGTTTTGTTTTGTTTTTTTCTGCACACTGAGGTTTCTTTTTTTCCTTTCTAAGCAAATATCTATGTACTTCTGTGAATCCACATGTCCTGTGTCAGCAGTTGAGGCCAGGAGACACAGTGGAGAAGAAGTGAAACTTTGTTGTGTTATACCACAGAAAGTCAGATCATGTTAGCAATCACCCAGTGTGTAGACTTGGAAAGTATTTTAAGCCACAGAACCCTTTCCTTCAATGAAAATATATGCAGAAGTGCAATTTGAAAACAGATAAAAGTGGTGTTATTCTAGATGAAACAGAAGTGGAGAACTCCAGACCGCAGCTCACTTAACTTTACCCTTATTGCTGAAGGACCTCTAAGAATCGTTAATAGCTCTGTTGGGCAGGTTGAAAACTGCAATCTACTCCAAATTGTTAAGAAACTAAAGTTCTTGACTTTGGCTGAATTTGTTGTTGTGACCTTAGGCAAAGTACTCTCAGTCTCGGCCATCATCGTCTCATCTGTACACAAGGTGACTGAATGTGGTATTTGTCAGGATAGCAGCTGCAGTAACAGACCCAAACATGTATAATGGCTCAAACAAAACAGACGTTTATTATAAGGCAGTTATTTCTGAATGGAGGGTGGTCCTCTTTCACACGGCAATTCGTTGACCCATCTCATGTCCCTATTATCTCCCTGGACATCATCACTGATGAAAGAAAGCATGGAGGTGGCATGTTTGCTTCTTAACTGCCTCCCACCACACGTAAGAACTAGTCATGTGATCACTCTCGTTGTAAAGGAGGCTGGGAAATGGAGTTCTTGGCCAGGGTGGCTTCCTCCCAGCTACAGCAGTGTACTGTAAAGGGAGGATGGACTTTTGCTGGGCAGCTGGCTGTTTCTGCCACAGACATGGTGACCTCTTGGGTCTCTTCTGTTCTCTGGTTCTAAGTCTAAATTTTCATTGGTCAATCTTAAAGTTAACATGGTGATGTTGGATCTACAACGACTTCCTGCTCCTCAAGATAATCCCCATCAAATATACTGAGTAAATTCCTACATTCCAGGCCCCTAAACACAGATTTCCCTGGGACTTAGGCAGCTGATGTTCTCTTTCCCTTCTGGAAAAAGGAAACAAGAATCACGATTTTATTGAGCACGGCACATTTATTGAACCAAAGGTTTCCGTAGCCATCATCTCATTGAATCCCCATACAACCTGATATGGAAAGGCTTCAGGATTATCACCCCCATTTTATAGATGAAGAAGATGATGCTCAGAGAGGTGAAGGAACTTGCCCAAGGTCACACAGCTCATAAGCAAAAGAACTGGGATTTGAACTTAGAAAATCCTACTCCTAGGGCCCCATTGTATATTGGTGTTTGTGTGTGTGTGTGTGTGTGTGTGTGTGTGTGTGTGTGCACGCGTGCGTGCATGTGTTTGTGATTAAGGTAGGGTTTTCCTTGGGCTTTGTTCCCCTAGGTCTGGGCATAAGGGAATTGGAAATGCAGGAATCATTGTCTAAGTCCCTAGAATGGGCCAAGCTTGCTGATCATGAAACAGCTGGGTGGTTGTCCAGGCGTGAGGGAGCCAAGTGTGGGTAGCATTACAGCTACGGGCCAGAAAAAAAGGGAAGAGGGTAGCGTGTGAGGACACAGACGCAGGACATCAGTGGATCTTGAATGATGCTGAGGCCTTGACTGGACTGGGCACATAGTGAGTACTTGGGAGCAATGTCCTACATGAATAAACCTATGGAGGAGTGAAAGCTATATTAATGTGAGAACTTCAGATGAATCAAGCCCAGTTCCTGTTCTTAAGGCCTTCAAAGGAGGGGGAGTAAACTTGTAACTTATATTTTTATTCATTCACTTAACAAATATTTATTAGCACCTACTATGTGTCTGATACACTACGAGGCAGAATGATGAAAAAAACAGGATTTCTGCCCTAGTAAAACTTTAGAGGGGCTGTGGGGTTTTCCGCCGTTTTAGAGACAAGGAAAGTGAGGCCCTGATTGGTTAAGTGACATTCCCTAGGTTACTTGGTGGGACGAGGACTTGGGGCTCCTGGTTGCCAGTTCAGAACTTTTTCTCTTCTTTTTTAAAAACAGTTTTTAAAAATGTATTTTAAAAAATTATTTTATTTTCCATTACAGTTGACATTCAATATTATTTTATATTAGATTCAGGTGTAGAGCATAGTGGTTAGACATTTATATAATTTATGCAGTTATCCCCCTGAGTAGTCTAGTTACTGCAATATTATTGACTATACAACGTTATTACAATATTAATAACTATATTCCCTGTGCTGTACTTTATATTCCCGTGACTAACTAGTAACTACAAATTTGTACTTCTCAATCCCTGCCCCTTTTACACCCAGCCCCCCAAACCTCTTCATCTACTAACCATCAATTTGTTCTCTGTATCTATGAGTCTGGTTGTGTTTTGTTGCTTTGTTTATTTTGTTTCAGATTCCACATGTAAATGAGATTATATGGTATTTGTCTTTCTCTGTCTGACTTATTTCACTTAGCACAATACCCTCCAGGTCCATCCATGTTGTTGCAAATGGTAAGATTTCATTATTTCTTTTATGGCCGAGTAATATTCCATTGCATAAATGTACCACATCTTCTTTATCCAACTGTCTATTGATGGGCACTTAGGTTACTTCCATATAGCGGTGTGCGAACCGAGGCATGCTGCTTGCGCTGTAAAAGCCTCTGTGGTGCTCATGGCAGGACTGATTGCTGGGCTGGAATGTGCCTCAGGCTGTGCATGAGTTGGATGTGCCAGGGTTCCAGGGAGTCATCAAGGTGGAGTGAGCAGAGTTCCTCAGGTCAGTTTCAGATTTAGCCGTGTGGGGAGAGCACAACACAGGAAAGATGGCACCTGCTTGTAGTCTACACAGAAGGAAGGCACAACACAGGGACAATGGTGGCTGTTCCTGCAGCGACACCAGTCAGTCTGTCCCTGTATATCTCTGGCATCTTCCGAGTTGCTGTCCCTCCACTGGAACCCAGGGTGAGTGTCTATGAGTGAGTGAGTCTGTGCTCGAGCCTTTTAAGAGGATGTCTGGGTTTCCGGCAGCCTTCCATCTCATCTGGAGGAGTGGAACCCCTAGCTGATTTTCACAGCCCGATGCTGTGGGGACTCCTCTTTCTGGCACTGGAACCCTGGTCTGGGGAATCCTTGATCACCAGGGTGACCCCCACCACTCAGCTATCCCTCCCGATGCTCAACCATCACATGTGGGTTTGGGGCCAGCCCGTTTCACGTATCTCCCCACCCCCCACCACCTGTTTCACATGGCTTCTTCTTTATATTTTGTTATGAGTTCTGTTCAGCGAGTCTTCAGATGATTCTATAATTGTTGATTGTTCTATCATTTAGTTTAATTTTAATGTAGTCATGGGAGGTGACAAGCACAGCATTTACCTACTCTGCCATCTTGCCTGGAACTTGCAGGAGTTTTTCTATGATCCCTGGTTGAAGGGGAGACCTGGGATGCTGGGAAGGGACCCTGTGGGTTGGCAGCCACTTTGTGTTGCTTCTGGTCTCCAGGACATGCTGGTTTCCGGAAACATTAAGAAACTTAGTTAATTTACTTCTCTTATGGAACCTATATGTTGTTGAAGTGATGGCCATGAGCTTGGTAGAGAAAGAGTAGAACGTCTTGTTCTGCTGGATGGAACCGAGGGGTAGTAATTCTACACCGTGCTGCTCTAGAGTTCAGGTTCCAGCTTTGCCCCTTGACATCTGGTCACCTCAATATCTTTATCTGTAAGGTGGGGACACCACCAGTGCCTACTTCATACGGTCATTGTGGGATTAAATGAGTTATTATACATAAAGAACTGAACAGAGCTCATGGTCAGTTCAATGAAGGCATTTCTATATTTATTCCCAGGAAAGTAAGCATTGAAATTTGCCTTTGCATATCTAAGTTGATACGGGCATCTGGTGCCTTGTGACCTTAGGTTCCTAGGCCAGAAAAGGTCATATCAGCCCATCTCCTGGCTTCATGCCTCACCCCGTGGAGAAGTCTTGGGCTCCAGTGGTGGGCGTGAGTTGTTTCTCCACCCACCATAAACATCCTCTGGCAACCTTGGAAGTACCAGCAGCTGACTCAGCAGGGTGGTGCTGCTACCCAGGCAGAATGTCAGAATCGGTTCTGCTTTCTTGGGGTACATATCTTCGGTCCTCTAATCCAAGCCCTGAGCTCTCATGCTGAGGGCGGCTCTTGTGCAAGAAGGTGGGTAAGTTGATTCTTGCACCAATTGATTGGTACAAGAACCAACAGCTAGAATACTCAGTTTTTACTTGTGGGAATCAGGGGTCAGAGAGACAGAAGAGCTGGTGGAAGATGGTGTGGTTCAGCCCGGCAGACATAGGTTCTAGTCCTGGCTTTGGCACCAACCACCTGGGTGAACTTGGGTAAGTTACATAGCCTCTTTGAATCTTAGTTTTCTCTTATAGTTTTTGAGAGAGTGAAGTGCTCAGCAAATGGTCTGGGGTGGTGATTAAGGACAGAAGACATTCAGAATACACCCATCTCTTGTTATCTGAATTTGTTTGAACAGTATCAGAATCTATGAGTGTCTGGGTGTGAGATGAAATAAGGGCTTAGAGAGCCAGGATTTGAGTGTCCTCTTGCTGCTAAAAAAATCACCACACATTTCATGGCCTGAAATAGCACAGATTTATCTCATAGTTCTGGAGGTCAGAAATCCAAATGAGTTTCACTGGCATAAAATCAAGGTGTTGATAGGACTGTATTATTTCTGGAGGGGAGAATCCATTCCCTCGCCTTTTTTTAGCTTCTAGAGGCTGCCCACATTGGTAGATTCATGGTCTCTCTTTCTCCATCTTCAAAGCCAGCCGCAGTGTGTTGAGGTTTCTCTCACCAAATCTCTCTGATTCTCCTCCCTCCCTCCTTTGTTTATAAGGACGTGGATAATGACATTGAGCCCTTGGATAATCCAGGCTAATCTCCCATCTCAAGATCCTTAATAATTTCTGCCAAATCCCTTTTGCCATGTCAGGGAACATATTCTCAGGTTCTGGGGGGGTGGGGGGGGAGGGTAGGACATAGATATCTTGGAGGGAGGACATTATTCTGCCTACCACAGTGAGGCATATCTTAGACATTGATCTGTGTCTATTTGTTTTCTGAATTTGGACATTGAGAGTTTGATGGCTGTCCTTGTATTTGCAGTTAGCTTAGCAGGGCACTGACCAATCAGAACAGATGTGGGTGTAAACAACCAATGAGGCTGTACCAGGGCATATGGGGTGATTGTCAAGTCTGACCAAGGTCCGAGGCTTTGGCAGCATCGAGGCTGGATTCAAATCCCTGCTCCACTATTTACAAACCCCATGGTTCCAAGCAAGAGAGTTTCCTCATCTGTGAAATGGGATGGCAATATGCATCCCATGGGGTGGTGTTTAGGAGGAAATAAGGGCGTCCAAATCAAATGCTTAGCATGGTGCTTGGAACCTGATAAAGGGCTCAGCATGAACCAGTAATCCCAGGGAGGTTTAGTTTTCCATGTTCGGCTTCTCTGTGTCAGCACTGGTGATTTCTAGTATAAGAACCGCTGTTTCTGGTCCAGCCTGGGGAGAAGTTCTAGCCTGGCTTCTGGGCTACAATGAGTAGAGCAACTTTCTATCCCTTCAGAGGAAGGGGGGGTCATTGTGGAGGATGTATGTTCTCACTGGGGGAAAGGCAGGTACCAGATGCCCAGCCAGACTTGTGTTCAATTAGGAGGTTCTCAGATTCTGAGGTGGTTCCTGGAAGGGTTATTTCAGTCCACACAAGTATAAGACCCTGCAGCTCTGCTGTTCAGTGTGGCTCAGTTTCCTCCAATGCTGTCTCTTTTTGAGTTTCCCTTTCTGCTTCTGGCCTTGCTACTGATTTTTCCACCCTGTTTAAACACCTCAGAGGGACTGCCTTATTGGTTCATTGAGTCCTGCCAGAGTTTACTCGGGGTTCCTAACGGGGTTCAGGTTTCTCTCTGATGATGGATTAGTTCCCTTTCAATGTGGAATCTTCGTTTCCAGTAGGCCTAAGAAAGATCTTGAGTTGCCATCGAATTGAGTTGACACTGACCTTGACCTTATCTAGTCCAGGGATAGGATTTTATATTCCTTACTCATGAACCATGGCAGACATCACCAATCAACCCAATCAACCCTTTAGCTGAACCCAAATGTTTCAGTAATTTCTCTGTGTTTCAAATCACCCCAAAAGGTAATGGCTTGAAATGACTTCTTTGTTCGCGATTCTGTAATTAGGCAGAGTTCTGCAGGGAAGGCCCATCTTTGCTCCATTAGTATGCAGGGTGTGGGGGCTGGCAGCGGAGTCAGTCAGGGGCTGCAGGCAGCTGGGAGCTCGGCTGGTCCAGGGCTGGGGCATTCAGGATGGCCTCACCTCCTGCAGGGAGTCGTGCTGTCTCTCAGGGCTCTGGGAAAGTGAACATAGAAGCCGCCAGGCCCCATGAGACATAAAACTGGGGCTGGCATGGTGTCACCTGTGCCACATTATGTTGGTCACAGCAAGTCATCAGGCCAGCCCAGATTAAGGAGGAGGAGAAATAGAGGCCACCTCTTGATGGGGAGAGTGACATGCATTTACGGGAGGGGGTGATGTTAGAATCCATCTTTAAAGACAGCCTAGAAGGTCAAGACAGGCTTGACATTAAAATCCGATGGATGACAATGATCATCTGAGATAATCATTCCTGAGGGTCTTAGTCCATATGAGCTACTAAAACAAAATACCAGAGACAGGGTGGCTTATAAACAGCAGAAATTCATTGCTCACAGTTCTGGAGGCTGGAAGTCCGAGGTCAAGGTGCTAGCACAGTCCGGTGAGGTCCCTCTTCTGGGGTGCAGACTTCTTCATGTATTCTCCCCTGGTGGGCGGGGCCAGGGAGCTCTCTGGGGTCTTTGGTATAAGAATACCAATCGCATTCCTGAGGGCTCCACCTTCATCGCCTGATAGCCTCCCAAAGGCCCCACCTCCTAACACCACCACCCTGCAGTTAGGGTTTCAACGTATGAATTTGGGCAGGGCACGTGCATTTGGACCATAGCACTGAGCTTTTCAGATGGGAAAGTCCACACTTTCCCTTTTCAGATTGGAAAACTGAAACTCAGAAAGCGAGAGGGACTTGGCTAAGGGGCATGGGAAGGTAGGGAGAGAGCCGGGATAGGTCCTCCATGCACTCCCCAGCATGCTCTGAGCACTTACTGAGTTGCCATGGAGCATGGAATACAGGGAAAGACAAGAACTGTCCTTAAGCTGCTCCTAGTTGAGCTCAAAGACAGGTGTGTAAACAGAGTGGGGTTTGTCTAGCCAGGAGGTTGGCTTTGATGGCAGGGTACACAGGGGTTAGTGGCTCCTGGCTCAATTCACCCATGACAATTCCATCCATCCTCCATTCAGTTCAGTCGGTGAACACTGGGCCATTTTGACTTCCAGTTCATTATTAAATACACTTGAGTTAGTGCCTGACTGGGGCATTCAGTGTGCAAGCTACTACAGGAGCAAAGAGTGGGTAGCTTTGATCACGGAAGTCCGGAAATAACCTTGAGAAGGAAGCAGGTATTTGAGATGGTTCCAAGGATGAGTTGGCCTTGAGTGCTTGAAGGGGAAGTTGGCCAGAAATAAAAGATATTTCAGGCAGGAAGAGCAGCATGAGCAGAGATGTAAAGGTTTAACAAGTAAAGGATGCCTGGTGTGGTGGGCGGACGCAGGGAAAAACCAGAGGGAGTCTGACCACTGTGCAGGGCCTTGAATGTCTCATCCAATTTTCTGGGTGGTCCAATATATCCCATTTCACCGAAACAATATTCTGTTGTCCCCAGGCCACATCCTTTCCAAACTTGGTGCTTAAACTTGAACGTTTGGACAATGGAAGGCTTCAGATAATCTCAAGCTAATTGACTTTGAAATTCCAACTTGGCATGTTGGTTTGTGGCTTTCTTTCCTGGGTTGTCTGGTCCATAAACCAACTCAGAGAAGAGAATGTTTCTTTGCACTGCAGGCTTTTTTGACTGAAGGATGGGTCCCCTCTCCTACCATGCCCAAGACTTGCTGACGGAGGTAGGCACAGAGGTTGGGAGAAAACGGAAGTGTTTCCTTCAGGGGTAAGAGAGACTTCACCACCATCCGCTGAGCCAGGCTGGGCATTAAAGGGTCCACTGGCCTCCCAGCGGTGGGGGAGGTGGGGTGACTGACGTCAAGAGCGGGTCTTCAGGAAATGCAGGCAATTTTCAGTCTTTTTCTACGACAGACTAAATTCACAGGGGCTTCTTCCACTGTCAGGGATTTGGGTCACAAAGAAAACGTGTGTCCCTTGAGAGAGAATGGAACGGCCACCTGGTGGGTAGAAACAGAAACTCTGTCATCTCACGGACCTGTTTTGAAACCCATGTCTGCGGCTTGCTGGCTGTGAGGCCTCAGAAAGGTCACTTAACCTCTCTGAGCCTCAGTTTCCCCCACTGTAAATTGTGATCAGAAAAGAGCTTTCCTCATAGGCGTGGCATCGTGTGGCTTCCATGACGTCATGCATGGCACAGAATTGGGGCTGAAAACCAAAACGTGAGAGGGCGGGCTCTGGTGGCTGGGGAATGGTGAGGACCAGAAACCCTGAGCCATGAGAGTCTAAGAAATGCCAGTGGTGGATGGTGCCAGAGTCAGAGCTTCGCCCAAGCTTTCACTTCTGTTTCCTGTCTTGGCCTGAAAACATGGTAGCAACTGGGTGGAGACCTTGACTCGCCAGCCTCGCTTCTCCTGGGGGAAATCAGGGCCTGTCTAGCCTAAATGGGCCTTTCTTTTTCTGTTTTTCTCTCCATTCCTGTGAAAAGCCCCAGACATGAAGGAAATCAGAAACAGGGCTCTGGGGAAGGGCAGGGCAGGCTCCCTGAGCCCAGCCGGGCGACGCCCCTCACCTCCCCACCGCTGATTCCTGGTGGGCTGGGGGAGGGCATTCATTAGGTGGGGGCCCTGGACCTCCTCCCTGTTCCACTGGGCTGGGCCCTGGTCCAGGCTTTCTGCTCGTTCCATGTTCTCGGCCCTCTCCCATCCCTGGCGTCTCACATTTTCCAAGGGGCTGGGAAGTCAGCAGAGCCCCAAATTCCTCCTTCCAAGAGCCTTTTGTGTTGTTTCCACAGCCTGAAGGGACAGGTGTCCTGGCCGGGCTTCTGCCCAATCCTGCTTCCCACCAGCAAGATAGGCTTCTGGAGCCAATCACTCTACTCTGAAGGATCATAGCAGACTCATCAGAAACGCGGGAAGTGGGGCAAACGGTCCTATTTTACAGCCAAGGAAATTGAGGACCAGAGAGAGGATGTGTGCTCATTTGCTTTTTTTTTTTTGTCCTCCAGTCTTCCTTTCTGCATTAAAATTCACCGCGCCCCTCCCCGAGTGGCGTTAGCTTTTCGCTCTTTGGTGGGGCCTGCAGTCTAATAACTGAGTTTGGAGTCAGACAGACCTGGGTTCTAATCTTGTGTCCTTTGAATAGCAGCTGGGTGATCTCGGGTCGGCTACTCTCTCTCAGCCTCAGTCTTCCCATCCGTAAATGAGAGTGATGACAGGATCTGCCCTGCGTTGTGCAATGAGGACTAAATGAAATAATCCTTTAAAGAGCTTCAGTTAGTAAGCACCTGTAAAGGGAGCTGGCCTTAGGCTTCTGGGCACTTAAAACAAGACAGAGTGCGTGCAAGGTCCTGGGTACATACTTTCTGAAGTGGGATTGAATTCTTTTTTTTTTTCTTTTAATTTTAATTACAGTCGACATTCAATATAATTTTATATTAGTTTCAGGAGTACAGCCTAATGGTTATATCTATCTATCTATCTATCTATCTATCTATCTATCTATCTATCTATATAAATAATTTATGAAGTGGTCCCTCCCATTTGTCTAGTACCCGCCTGGCACTATACATAGTTATTATAATATTATCGACTATATTCCCTATGCTGTACTTTACATCCCCGTGACTATTTTGTAACTACCAGTTTGTACTTCTTAATCCCTTGACCTTTCTCAGCCAGCTCCCCCAATCCCTCTTCCATCTGGCAACCATCAGTTTGTTCTCCGTATCTATGAATCTGTTTCTAATTTGTTTGTTCATTTATTTTGTTCTTTAGATTCTACATATCAATGAGATCATGTAGCATTTGTCTTTCTTTGTCTGACTTATTTGCCTTAGCATAACACCCTCTAGGTCCATCCATGTTGTTGCAAATGGTAAGATTTCATTTTTTATGGCTGAATAATATTCCATTGCATAAATGTACCACTGCTTCTTTATCTAATGGTCTATTGATGGACACTTGGGTTGCTTCCACATCTTGACTATTGTAAACAGCACTGCAGTGAACATAGGGGTGTATATGTCTTTTTTAATTATTGTTTTGGATTTCTTCAGGTAAATACCCAGAAATACAATTACTGGGTCATAAGGTAGTTTTATTTTTAATTTTTTGAGGAACCTCCAAACTGTTTTCCATAGTGGCTGCACCAATTTGCAAGCCCACCAACAGTGCTCAAGGGTTCCCTCTTTTCTCCACGTCCTTGGCAAACACTTGTTGTTTGTTGATTTATTAATGGCCATTCTGACAGGTATGAGGTGGTGTCTCATTGTGGTTTTAATTTGCATTTCTCTGATGATTAGTGATGTTGAGTATCTTTTCATATGTCTATTGGCCATCTAAGACAGGTTCAGATTTGGCTGTGTATGGGGAGAGCTCCACACAAGAAAGATGGTGCCCTCCCCCCAGCCACATGGGAGAAAGGCTCAACACTGGGACAATGAACACTGTCCCTCCAGCCCTTGCCCTGAAGCCTCTCAACCCAGTCTCTCCCTATATGTCTCCATCACCTCCCAAATCACTGTCCCTCTGCCAGAGCCCAAGGTGAGTGCCTGGGAGTGAGAGAGTTTGTGCTTGGGCCCTTTAAGAGGAATGCCTGGGTTTTCTGCAGCCTTCCATCTCATTCAGATGGATGGAATCACATCTGATTTTCACAGCCAGATGTTGTGGGGCCTCTTCTTCCTGCTTTGGTGCTCCAGGGCGGGGAACCTGGTGTGGAACTAGGACCCCTCACTCTTCAGGGGAGATGTCTGCAGCTGAGATTTCTCTCCCAACACCCAACACTCACGTGGGTGTGGGCACAGACTGTTTTTCATCTCCGCCCCTCCAACCAGTTTCAATGTGACTCCTTTTTTCATATCCTTGGTTATAGGTCTTATGTTCAGCTAGTCTTCAGATAGGTCTTCAGGTAGATTATTCTATAATTTAGTTGTAATTTTAATGTGCTCATGGGAGGAGGCAAGCACAGCATTTACCTACTGTGCCGTCTTGACTGGAACTCCTGAATGTTTGAGATTGAATTCTTTAAACGCCCCCTTCTGCTCAACACCGTATTTTCCTGTCCAGAATGGGGCTCAGAGACCAAGGCTCAGAGAGGTTGGTTGGCTGCCTAAGGCCACAACAGCTCATAACAAAGGGAAACAGACTCCTGACACCTCACCTTACACTTGCCTGTACAGCACAAAGACTATTGCTATTCTCCTGGTCCCCTTCTCCAGAACTTACCTACCCTCTTTCTCTGTGATATGCAAACCTTTCCACTTTACCTAGGCCACAGAATCTTGCTACTCCAATTAGGGTTATCTCATGTATCTTTGATAACTCGATCAAAACTTAATCAGTTTCACGCCCCATTCCCTCAGAAGCCTGTTCTCATCCAGATGTCCAGCTGAAAACCAAAGCAATCAACTCTTTCACACTGAGGTGCTTGCAACTGATGATAGCTTGTAGGAGTGGGGGTTTGTGAGCACGGCACCTTAAGCCAGCAGAGAGTATCTACAATGGTGGACACTCAGGCACTGTGGACGCAAGAAACCTTCCGGCCAGGGGTCTTCCTGGATGTAAGCAAGCAGCAGCCTCCCCTTCTACAGGACCTGAAGACAGGAAGTTATTGCGTCAATTCCATAGGAGAAGTTTGTAGTGCTGACTTCCTCCCACCGCTACTGGGGCCTCTCTGTCCCTTCCTTTTCTTGTAGATGGAGTGGTGGAATTGGGTTGACTTTTTTTTTCTTTTAAGTGACAAAGTTTTACATCAGCAGAGCTCAGAGAAACAGGTCAGACTGTGGAGGCAAGTGTTGCAATCTTGGCATAACCCATGTCTACATTTCCCACCCACCTGCCTGCTGCTTTCTCACACAGCCTGGGGACAGAGTGGTAACCCTGGCTGTGTCCAATGTCCTGGATAAGGAGCCTGGGGTCCCTGTCACCATCGCTGACCTGGTAACATTCTCTTCTCACTCGTGGGCACCCCTTCCTTTCTTGTGCAGAGACTGGAGGGGGCACTGGAAGAGAAAGGGGCAGTGCCAGCTGGGTTGGTGTGGGGAGAAGCACATCTCATCAAGGTATGTTTGGGGAGATAGAATGGTGGGGCACTCAGAACTTTTAGAATCCGACTGCTTGGCCTCAAATTCCTTGACTTCCTAGCTTGGTGGCCTTGGTTTTCTCATCTGTAAAATGGGGGTGAGAACAACACTGGGTTTTGGGGGTGGGGACAAGGGGAGATGAATCTAAGAAAAAGCACATTTTATTTTATATTTTTGGTATTCACCACAGCCAGTTGTTTCAAGGAAAAAAATCTGGAGTTGGGTAATTTGGAATTGGAAGTCCACATAGGGAATGCATTTAGCTCGGACGCAGCGCTCAGTAAGTTTGCGCGACATTTACTATTTTGTCACTAGCTGTCCCTGTCCTTAGTGATGGGGTGGATTGAGTGAGAAGTTCTGCCACTTTCAACCTTCTCACTGTGGGGCTTTGAGCAAGTTGCTTCACCTTGTTGGGAGGTACGTTCTTGAAAACTGGGACTGTGTCAATTCCTTCTCAGGTGGTTGTGAGGATGCAGGAGTGATGTCCAAGGTGACCCTGGCCCCAGGGCAGTAATAATTTTCTGGAACTTTCTGAAAGGACTCTCTGAGTGTCATCTGGCACCCCCAGGAGTGGTGGTGGCCAGCTTGTTTCTCCCCTGGGGAGTCATATGGAAATGCTGGGGGCATCTCCAGATACTTGAGTTCCTTGGGGAGGCTCCAAAGTTCATGGGGTTCTGGGTTGTCCCCCAGCGCTGGGGTGCAGAATAAAGCCACTGTGAGGAGCCGGTTCAAGGCTGGCTGCCTGGCCCCGTCTTCTCCATGCACCGCCTGCCCCTGTGACCCCTCTGCTTTTCCCTCTTCTCTCTGCCCTCCTTTCATCTGTGGCCAGTGCTCTGAGCCAGATGCCATCTTCTGAGCTTGCGTGGAACATCTTTGGGCAAAACCAAGCACTCACTTGTCCCCAGTAAGAGGACCTTTGAGGCCCCAGGTACCCGCCAGCTTCTTGGTGGCTTCTTCCCTCTGGGAGCTGGCTGTGATTGGAGGTGATTCCACAGTTGTAAGGTGGGGATGGCGATTAGGGCTCGTGGGTGGCTGGGGCAAATGGGGGACAGGAAGGACGCTGAGAGCTGACAGTGATGGTCCCCATAGCTCAGCATCTCAGTGCTTTCCAGCGTCTTTGCTGGAGGCTACACACTGCGGGAGCCCTGGGAAACTTGCACCAGCAGAAAAGCAGGGAGGAGGGAGACAAAGGCTCCTTTGTCAGCCACTTGGGGCTCGCCCTTGGGGAGGCAAGGAGAGTTGGGAAGAGGTGAGCGTTATAAAGAGGGAAACGAGGACTCATGCCGGGCAGTGGGGTGGACACACTCTTACCAGCCAGGATTTGCTCCTCATGAGCAATGGGTGGAAAATTACTTTGAATCCTTTCCTGAAGGGCCGGGAAGGCTAAGACAAATTGGCGGAGGGGAGAAGTTTCTTCACGCGCTGTGAATGCGATCACTGCTGTATTTTAAAACAGAATACAAGCAGGAAACAGCTTTTGAGTTGGTGGCTCCTTGGGGCTGCTCACGGCTGGCACACCACCTCCAGGACATGGCCTCTTGCGGGCTTGGGCTCTGACCTCTGAGGTTGGGGCAACACCAGAAACCCGCTTGGTAAAGTGTTTGTAGGAAAATAACGTGTTCTTGGAGTTCTCCTGGAGGCTAATATCCAATGGACAGAGAGAACCTCTGGAGAAGATAATGACTGAAACCTAACAGGGCTTTCAGCCAGTCTTTTCTCTGCTAGGACCTCCTCAAACATTGCCTTCCAAACCACCAAACAGACTATATGTTAAAAAAAAAAAAAAGAAGCCAAAACCAAAACAAAAAACAAAAACAAAAACCCCACTTACTGTTTCCTGTTAAAATTAATGAAAGACGCTGACAAGCTCCCATCACATATTCTGGTTAGCACGTGGTCACTGATTGCCCTGTGGCTCTGTTTGTCCATCCCAAAGGGAATAGCATGAAAACGTCAGTTCAGAGAAACAAAGTCAGGGAGAGCGCTTCGAAGGCCGCCCAGGTCAGGCCCTCTGCCAAATGTTCCAGACATATCTTCACATTAAACCAGCAATGCATAAACCTGGATGTCTAGACTGAAACACGTAGTCTCTCCTTCCCTGGTACATCTAGGAAATGTGGCTCTTACGAGCTGCCGTTTGGGGCAGTGCCACCAGCTTATGGGGAGGTGGGCCGTATTCAGTCAGTCAGTCTCTTTTTTTTTTTTTAATTTTATTTTATTAAATTTATTGGGGTGACAATTGTTAGTAAAATTACATAGATTTCAGGTGTACAATTCTGTATTACATCATCTATAAATCCCATTGTGTGTTCACTACCCAGAGTCAGTTCTCCTTCCATCACCATATATTTGATCCCCCTTACCCTCATCTCCCACCCCCCACCCCCCTTACCCTCTGGCAACCACTAAACTATTATCTGTGTCTAAAAACAACAAAAGAACAAGACAAACAAATGAGAAACAGAAACTCATAGACACAGTCAGTCTCTTGAAACATCTGGAACCTCAAGGCCATGTCCATACTGATCACCTCATCACACTGTGTCCCCTTTATATGGACCTCAGGAGAATGTCTTTGTGTTTCTGGCCCCAGGAAGGCTCCTTATTCCCAACCGGGTTTGTTTTTAGCTAAACGGCTTCGCCTTTTCAGACCAGGAGTCTGGGAGTCCAGTCTGTGGCCCACCCAGGCTAAGTATTTAGGACATTACTTATCGTCTGTATTTTTTCCCTCAGCCTTGGCTCCTTTTTCTGTTCCCACCCACGTTTCCCTTCCTCCTTTCATTCTCCCTCTTAATTTATGTTCTCGTGGATGCGTGAGCCTCTTTTGAGATTTTTTTCCACCTTCTCCCTTCTGGACCAAGTTACTATATAGACAAATCTGCAAGCAAAAACATCCTGTAACCCTTCCCCCTGCCCAGGGAGAGCAATCCCACCTGGTAGGGGCCAGCAGGCAAGAGGTTAAGAATGAAACAGAGGAAATGCTGGCCAAGATTAAATTGAGGAAGTGGCCGGCAGCTGCCAAGGGAAGGAGGTGGCCGCTTATCCTGTGTGCCTCCAGGCAGCTGAACCAGGCTTGAGGTGAACACACAGCAGGTTGCTCAGTTCAGTTTAGAAAAAAAAAAAAAAAGGAAGAGCTTTCTAAATGACTTCATGAATTTTTCTAGAAGTTCTGCTGGTGAGAGTGGGGGAGGGGAAAGAAGGGAGTCCTGCTCTGGAAAATGGCGGAACCCAGAGAAAGAGGTTATTTCTGATTATTTTATTTCTGAGCAGTGACTGGAGGGCTCAGGGGATGCCTGAGGGGAGGTCCCAGGTGGAGGTTCCCCCCATTTCAAGGCGAAACTAGGACTCAGAGAGGCAACGTCACTTGCCAAAGGGCAGCTCTTCACGGTGCCGGAGTGATGACGTTTTAGGCCTGTCTCTTCCCACCGTGATGTAAGCCCTGCCAAGCATAGGTTTTTGCTCTCTTTTCTCTCTGGCATTCCCAAGCCTAGCACAGTGCCTGGAGTACCACAGAGATTTGTTGAATTAATTAAGTGAAACGAACAACAAACAAACAAAGTTTATGATGGCGGAGCTAGGATTCAAACTCAATGTTACCTGACTCCAGAAGTAGCCCTCTTTAAACATAACAGTCAGGGGGCACTTTTGCTGGAGCCAGGCTCTTTGTATAGGTAGGGTGACCAACCCATCCTGATTTGCCTAGAATACTGGGTTGAGTATGGAAAGGTCAGCATCTCAGGACACCCCCAAACTGGGATGACTTGTTATCCTGTACACCCTGCAGATATGATCTCATGGAATCTTTCCATCAATCCACTTTACAGATGGAGAGACTATTCCGTGACCCAAGATTACGTGGCAAGCGTGGGGCCAGGCTGGCGTTGGCTCCTGGCTTTGCTGCAGCTGCGGGGGGCTTCAGCTCCCAGCTGCGCTGAGCCACACTCTCCTTTTTCTGCGACGTGAGAGTGGCAGACCCTTGACCCTGCCATTCTAATGCCTCTCCAGCAACAGCTTTTAGGATTCTGGAATTTCCTCTGAGCGTCAACCAGCTGTTTTTTCCGTTGAGCATAGGGGGCAATTTTCCCAGCAAGACCGTTCCTGGGACAAGGCTTGAGCTTTGCCTTGGGAAAGGTGACAGCACAGTGACAGGGTTGAAGGGGAGGGCAGCCTGTCCCTCTTCCCCCAGCGCCTGGGAACAGGGTGGGATCTCACATTCCCGCCAACCTGGTTGCTGGCAGCAGCACCAGCCCTTTCGTCAGCTGCCTGGGCTGGAGCCAGAGAATTCCAAGGGGCCAGACCTGCCTGAATGCCCTAGGGCGCCTGTGGCTGGGGCTGCTGCCTGGGGGCAGAGGGTTGCAGGGAGAGGCTAGGGCAGCTCCAGGCTCCAGGATCTCTCAGGGAGCCACCCGGCTAGGCAGGCCTCTGCAGCCCCCTACCTCCCCTGGAGCACTGCCTGTGGCAACTGCTGTTCAGAGGTGGGTGAGTCGGGTCACTGAGGGCTCTCTGAGGTGGGATTGTGGATGTGTGGGACACTGCAACTGTGCCAGCCCTGTGCACTGGTGGGGTCAGTGGGTGCCAGAGCATAGGGCTGTGTATCTACCGAGATCCCTCCTGGGTAAGTCACAGAATGTCAAGGGCAATCACAGTGGTTGAAGACGTGGGCCATGGTGTCAGAACAGCCCAAGTTCAAATGCCACCTCCGCCCCTTCCTAGCTGTGGGATCTTGGGTTAGTGGCTTTGCTTGTTTGTACCTCAGTTTCTACAGCTACAAAATGGGAATGAAAACACCCACCTCAAAGGTTTTTTCTGAGTAGAGGGACTGGGTACACTGTTGGCTCCTAGTAAGTGGGGGTCAATGTCATCACCCCCAACTTCTTGGTTTCTGTTCCTTTCACCCCAGGGCTGTACCCCGGGACCCTGTGACAGCTGAGGGCTTCTGAGTCACCACAGAGAAGACTTGCTGGGGAGACATAACGGAAGTCAGAGAGAGGGGAAGGGGCGTTGGTTGAATGCTTTTCACACCCTTGTAGTGAAAGGGGCCATCACCCCACTGGGATGCTTGCAAATGTTGTGATAGGACGAAGGAACGTTTTAATTAATTCATTAATTTCTTATTTTAGTTTTTTTCAATTACAGTTGACATTCAATATTATATTAATTTCAGATGCACGGCATAGTGGTTAGACGTTTATATAACTTACAGATAAGTTAAGTCCAGTCCCCCGTTGACACCATACAGACTTATTACAGTATTATTGACTATCTTCCCTATGTTTTACTTTACAGCCTCTGTTTTTATAACTGGCAGTTTGTGCTTCTCAATTCCTTCACCTTCTTCACCCTGCCCCCAATCCGCCTCCTGTCTGGCAGCAAAGAGGAGGGTTTTAAGCAGCTGTGTGGATTGCAGCTGAGGTCCGCTCTGGATTCCCGCAGGTCAAGTCCTGCTTCCCCTGATGCTGCCTGGTGATCTTGGTTAGATTTCCTTCAGTGCCTCCCTTTCAACACTTATTAAGTAGGGATGGTAATCGTGTCCTCCTGGGGAGACCCGGGAGCAGGGGGGAGCTTGGGGAACTCGTCAGGATGTGGGGAGGTAAGGAAGCCCAAGAGCCCAGCCAGACGCGTGTCAGCAGGAGCATTCTCTTTGTTCTCATTTTCACTTTGCCGCCTGCGCCTGCTCTACCTGGATTAGTGCTGAGTGCATGGTGAGGCTGGGGGGAGCAGGGGGGACAAGACAGGGACACCCAACAGAGTGATCTGCAGGAGCAAAGGCTCAGAGGCCTTGACCCACCGGCTCCTGGAATACAGGGAGTGGGTTGATTTGGAAGGACTTGGACTCTGAGGTCTACCCCTCAGTGGCCCCTCCCCGACCCCAGCCAGGAGCTTCCTGTGAGTCCTGCAGTCCTGACCTGGGTCAGTGACCCCAGATTGCTGACCTCATCCACCTGGCCCAGGGGACTGGAGACAAGTGTTCACACCCAGGGACCCTCCCTTCCTCTCTTTGCAGCTTATCTCCACTCGGTCTCCTGTCCTGTTCTGCCTTTTCCCCTTAACCTCCCCTCCCTGAGCTCTGGAGCGTCAGTATCAGACACATGCATGCACACACATGCATATCCCACATACACGCTTTTAGCCTTTTTTGCACTAACAGTGAGATAATAAGAGCCAGGATCTAGTCTAAGCGTTTTATGTATATCAAGTTATTTAATCCCAGAACAGTTCTATGTAAGAGGTACTACTATTTCCCCCACTTTACAGATGGGAAAACTGAGGCATACGGCCACTAAATGGTTCTCCCCAGATCCTACATCTAGCTGAGATTAAACCCAGGCAGACTGGCTCCTGAGCTGGGTGCTCAGCTCCATTTAGCAAAGGCTTTTGCACCCACCCAAACTCAGCTCAAATATCACCTCCTCCAAGAAGCTTCCCTGATTTCCCCAGCCATCATCTCTGCTCTGTACAGGGCCAGGGCCACAAATTCAGCAGGAGACATGAATGACTAATGTGGAGACATTATTCATTCTCACAAAGAAACTCACGCTCTCCCATGAAAACTGAAAACGAGAATGATTTGGTTCATCTTTCTGTCACCAGCATGCTCTTATTTCCACAACAGGAAAGACCCTGGGCAGATTCTATGGTGAACTTGTTCCAGCCGACTCATTGCTCCAGGGTCAAGGGGATAATAGGGAGGGGTAGGAGTGGGGAGAACCCCAAACAGTCTGTTATGCAGACTGGTCCAGTAGAGCCAGTTTGCTGGAAATCTGGCTTTCAGGTGAGCACTCAGAGCACTGACTATGTCATGATTTGTTCCTGAATCTGCCTCCCCTATTTGGGGACAGAGACTTGGCCATCTTACTCCCACAGCATCTAGCAAGGAGTGTGGCCCTTAGAAGGTACCTACTAGCTGCTTTTTCAAGTGATGTTTGAATGCAGGAATCCACACTGTTTCCTGAACCTGCTAAACCTGTTCCTGCCTCAGGGCCTTTGCACGTGCAGTCCCCACTGCCTGGAGTTCTCTTCCATTGGATAGGCATGCCTCCCTCTCCCTTTATTCTGGTATTTAGTCAGAGGTTACCTTCTCTGAGCACTCTACCTAAAACAGCACCCCATATCTCTATGCCTCATTCCTCTTTATATTTTATTTGAAGCATATACCATCATCACCTGCCATTATATTCATTTTATTTTTTAGCATTTACATAGTGCTTCTAACGAACCAGGTATGCTTAGGAACATTACCAATGTAAGCTCATTTAATCCTCGCAACAACCCTGTGAGGGAAGGGCTACTATCACATCTTTTTAGATGAGAAAACTGAGGCACAGAGAGGTGTGGTGACTTGTCTAATGTCACACAGCTGGAGAGTGGCAGCACAGGGATTCAAACCCAGGCAGGGATTCAAACTTTGGCTCCAGAGGTGTTTGACTTCTTTATTATGTATTTCTTTTTTCATCTGTTTGTTGGTCCGTTCCTCCCCCTCAGGAATGCTAGCCCCTTCAGGGAAGTGATGTGTCCTTTTGTTCCCTGCTGTATCCCCAGGAACCAGATCTGGGCCTGGTTCATAATAGGTGTTTAATAAATATTTCTTGGAAGGAGAAGAAAGGTAGGAGGATCAGAGAATTAGAGGGAAGAATCCTTGGCCTTCTGAGCTTTCTGTTAGCTGAATGCCAAGGCCATCTTGTTGGAAGTTTCTCGGCTTCCTGGAGGGTTTGAGTCAGCCAGTCTGAGAGGGGCCCCATCCTCCCCACCACCCTCCTTTGCCCTCCAATAGGGCCTCTGTTTTCTGACCTCTCCCAGGCAAAGGTGCCAAACTGCACTGCTGGAAACCTGGGCCCAGGCTGAACACACTTCCTCCCCTGACAGGGGCCATGGAGGAGAATGTTCCAGGCCAGAGGCAGGAAGTCTCCAGAACAAGATGGCCTGGAGTGAACTGGGCTGTTGGGCAGCCAGCAAGTGGCCTGGGTGGGGCTACCTTTGGTCAGATGTGCTCAGGGCCTCAGTGCTGCCCAGGGGACGAGCAGATGGAATAGGACAGGAAGGTTGGGAAGGGGACCTGATACTGCAGACACCTGGTGCCTCAATTTATCCAGTGTTCCCTGACATTAGACCCTGTTTCGAGCAGTTCCGGAGAAGGCTGGTGCCCTGCCAAGCCCTCCTTGGACCCTAATATTGTGGACCCCACTGAAGGAGCAGCGGAAGCACATTTCCCAGTTTCTCCTTTCTGATAATATTAATAAATAATCACAACTGTGCCTGGCACTAAGCCAAGCACTTCACCAGCCTTGTTTCACTGAATCCTCACGTTCCCGAACTAAAGGGGATTTGCTTGCCTGTACGTATCATGGCCAAACAAGACATGAACAGGGGTTTGCAGAAAGAAAGTAAAGGTTTGCTATTCAAGGAAATGGCACCAAGCCTGGAGACACAGGTGAGCTAGTGCTCAAAGACCTGACTCCCAGACGGCCTCTAGGGGGTAGGTTATAGAAGGGACAAATCATTCGTCATGGAAGCTAAGGGTGTTGGGGTCGTGGGCCCCACTGATTGGTCGGGGCTGAGCTGGAGATAGTTGCTCATTCCATCAGGCCCTGATAGCAGTCTGGCGTCACTTTCCACCTTCCTGGGTCTGGCGTTGAAACACAGCTGAGGTCCAGGTGTTATCTTTAGTTTGATCGGATCTGTTTCTGTGGTCAACAGACCTGTTCCTAAGACTGTTGGATGCTGAGCAGAATCTGATGTCCTAAGGGCTTCGTGACTAAGGGAGTGTCGTGTAATATGTACAAAGATGGGGGGATAAGGAAAGAAGAAGCGAGTCCTTATCAGACTAGACAAGGCCGGTGGGAATCAAGGCGAGAGGAACGAGAACAAGTCATTTTAAAGAAGTGAAGATTTTGCGCTCACAACTCCCCGAGAGAGATGCTACACAGAAGAGGAGAGAGAGGTGAGGTAACCTGTGCAAAGTCACACGACTGTGAAATGGGAAAGTGGCATCGTCTGAGACCCTATAAACTGCTGGCTGTTTTGTTAAGTGCATCCCATCAGTCACTTTCCTTCATCTTCACAGTATGTTGGGCCATCTCTATGGCCCTGAAGGGACCATCTCCTTGTTAAGCTTTTATGTCCTGACAGAGGTGGGACACAGAGGTGGGACAATAGCTTGATTTCAACTGAGAGGCTTTAATCAAGCTGAAAAATGGCTTGCAGAGTCTCTCCCAGAGGATGTGGGGATGCCGGAAAGGGAGATGGGGCCGAGCTGAGGGTGGAGGACCAGTAGCCACGGCTTCCTCATCCAGCCAAGGCAGCGTCTGGTCTGGGAGGAGGAGGCTGAGAAGAACTGCTAGCTGCAGACTGGTTCCCATCCCTCCTCTGCTTCCAGACACCCCCCCAGGCTCATCTTTGAGCTCCATTGGTTTCTGGAAACACAACCCTTTGCTTTGGTTTGGAATCTGCAAACTGGATTTAACCTGGCTTTCTTCCCGGCATGGGACAGAAATGCTGCTGGCTCTTGCAAATACGTCATCATCTGATTTTTCTATACAAACATTTGTGGGGCACCTACCGTGTACTGGGCACTGTGTCCACATCATTGTTTCACGACACGCTCACACTAATTCTAGGAGGAGGGTAATAATATCAGTCCCATTTTACAGATGAGCACACTGTGGCTTGGAGAAGAGAGAGAATTTGTCCATAGTCATTGAACTAGGAAGGGGTTTTGAACTTGAACTCCCAAGTGTGGGCTCCTTTAGCCACTGGGTACCTTGGAGTTGGAGACAAGTCTGAGACAATCTTGTCACAGCAACAACCCCAGACTTGCTCATGCGATTGTGGTAAGAAGGCTTGTAAATTAACCTTGAACTTCTGGCCCAGAGATCTTAGGTCTGTAAGGGGTCCCATGAGATTACATCATCAAGACCTTTAGATTTCCTGAAAGGAAGGTTTTATTATTGCCATTTCATAGGTCATTCAACTAGAGTTCAGAGAGGTAAAGCAACTTTCCCAGAGTCACACAGTATGGCACTGAATCATGTTGTTTTTTTATTGACACAAGCCTAGGAATAGACAGACACTTGAGCCATTTAATTATGGTATTTTTTAAAGCTGGAAGGGGGTGAAACCATCAACTCCACTACCTCCTTGTTTTACAGATGGGGAAACTGAGGACCCCAAAGGGTCAGGGATTTATCTAAGAACATTTGCCAAGTAAAGCCTGCAAGATATAAAAGAAAGAGCAGTAGATTCTTAATCTGGATTCAAATTCCACCTCTGCCTCTCAATGGCCAGGTATGCATAAGTTAAGATGTTTAACCTCACTGGGCCTCAGCTTCTTCACCTCTAAAATGGGCATAATAATGGCCACCATCCCATGGGGTTTGTGTGAGTGATGTCCACAAAGTGCTTCTCAGAATCCTGGCACACATAGTAGGTGCTCAATAAAATATTGCTCTTTTGGTGGTTATTATTAAAATTAACCCTGACATTCTAGAATTCAAAGTTCCTTACCAGCATGGCCAGCTGGGTCTCAATATACCGGCCTGGGGCTCTGGTGTGAGTTTCAGGGCCCTAGTGAGTTTCTCATTAATCTGACAGCGACAGAGAGGAAGGGAAGGAGGGAGGGAGCAAACCTTAGGGATCGAAAACAAGGGTTCCAGACGCAGACGAGCCTGGTATTCAGCTTCCTTGCTCTTTTCTCCCACAGAAGGTGAGCGCCCTGTTGATGGGGACAGTTGCTTTGGCTGCCACCTCCCAGGTGTCTCAAGGGACCAGAAAGGGAACCCATGCTTTGGGGAAGTATCAGGTGTAGCCTGGCCCTCAGGGATGAAGGTGGGCTGTGCTGGCCTGGATTTAGGGGGTAGGGGCTGGGATAGCGACTTCTCAGGAAGCACCCAGGAGGCCCTGTGTTCAGGCTCCAAGCCCACACTGAACGCAGGACACCCAGCGCACGCCACGGGCTGGTCCTGGCTTAGGGAGATGGTTACCACCAGTGGCAGCCATCTCAGACCACATCCTGAGAGGTTGCATGAACAGTGCCTGCTGCCTGCCAGACACGCTGTGTACACAGCTCGGGATTATTTGCGTGAGTGGATTCAAGGCTTACTTCAGGGGATTAAGCAAATGGGGTGCTGGGCCTTTCAGCCCAGTGGGACATATAAGTGGGGGAGAAAATTTGTTTACAGGCTACCTCCAGGGGCAGGGGCAGTGTTTATGGGGAGAGGCACGGGCTGTCTGCGTGATGGCTTTGGATGCAAACTGAGTGGCTTGAAGAACACATAGTGTTTGTGCATTGGACCCATTGTGGGGAGCCCGAGGGGCTTTCTGGCCTGGAAGGAGAGTTGTCCATCCAAACACTCTTGCTGGGGGCCTTTTGTGGCTGGGAATGGCTGCTGGATCTGTAATCAAATAGGGGGTTGGCTTTGCAAGGGGGTGCTTGCAAGCAACCTGGGCCCTGGGTCAGGGCTGGAGCTTGTGACAAGCCTTGCCTCCGTCCTAGGGTAGGCAGAGACCAGATCTCTTGGGCCTTCGGGACTTGGGTAAGGAGTTGGTGTTATTCTAAGGACAAGAGGAGCAGCTGAGAACTTTTAAGCAGGAAGCAATGCGATGTGGTTTGAATTTTAGAATGATCTGTCCAGCTACTTGGTGGAAAATGAAATCATACGTAGTTAAGGCGACAGACTGTTTAGGGACCTATCACAGTCATCCAGGAGAGCAGAAATGATGGACAGTTGTGTGAGCTATTTAGGAGACAGCATGACAAGATTGGATAGACATAGAGGTGAAGGAGGGGGAGACAGGAGAGTCTGGGTTCTCTGTCAGAGTCTCAGCAGGAAATGAATTACCTGCTCAAGTGGGGGTGATCGATGAGAGCTTAGTAGACAAAGGTGGACGGTATCAGAGGTGCAGCAATGCAAGGCCTAGGATGCAAAGAGAACTTCCTGCCCTAGGCTGAGGGCTGGAGAAGGGAGCGGTCATGGCCGTGCAGATTGCTGTGGCCACCTTGGGGAGACCCTCCAGAGAGGGTGCTGGGAGAATAAACACCTGAGCTTGCTCTTCTGCTGCCCTGTAACCCCCACGACTGGGCCCTTCATTGATCAAACCCAACTAGAGAGCAGACGGCAAGGAGCCTATTGATGTCATTTCTACAGGTCAGCCTGAAGAACAGAGTCACAGGGAGTGGACTTGGGGACAGAGCACACTGGGGAGGAAGGCGTGGCCATCTAATAGGGGGAAGTCAGGCAGTGGAGTAGATATCCGAGGTCTCCTGCTTCTGTGTTCACATCAGCTGCTGGAGGTTTCTGGGGCTTTCTGCCTCTGAGCAGGGGGGCTGTCCAGATCTAGGGGTATAAGCTCCTGGCTTGGCCCACCCCAGCAGAGCCCTAAGCTCACACATGGCCCCAGCCCAACCCACAGAAAATGGGACAGCGTGTTAGGCAGCCAATGCCTCTGAGTTCCACTGCAGTGCCTCGGTGTGAACTCCTGAGTGTGGGCGTGGGACCAGGGAGGAAATTCTCTCCCGACACAACGCTAATTCTGTCCTGGGCTGGCAGCCAGGCCTGCCACTGGAACATCTGCTGGTGCTGTGGTTTCGAGGTTTCTGAGTCTCTTAGAGCTGAGAATCCAGGGACTGTAACCCCTGAAGTGTCTCCGAGAGCCATATGTGGGGGCTGGGAGGCCCCTTCTCTCTGTTCTGAAGGGTGAAGAACTGGTGGATGGCAGCAGCCAAAGACATCAGCACCTATAGGCAGCCCCTGGGCCTGGGGGTGGCGAGGAGGCTTCTGGGGAGGGATATTTGAGGGGAAGAGGGGTGTCTGGAAGGCTCCATTACGTTTCAGTGCTGACTGAGGCTGTGCTCTTGGGTGAGCAGAAATAGCAAAGGTTTTGGGGTTAGAGTCCTTGGTTCAAATCCTAAGCCGATGCTTAAAGGCTGTGTGAGCCAGCATTAGTCACTTGACCTCTCTGAGTGAGCCTTCATTTGCAAACCTATGCAGTAAAGATACAGAGTGGTGAGGCATAAGGTGTGCAAGGTGCCAGGTAGAATTGTAGGCTCTGAGGATACGCCACACACATGACAGCCCAGGGCCCTCGTCGCTGTGGCTTAGCGGGTTCACGTGCTCTCTCTGGACCTCACTTTCCCCAGAGCTATAAAATAGGGTGCCCTCTGAGGGGCCCTCCAGCCCCTTAAAGGCTTTAGGAGGCCAAGAGATTTGGAGGAGGGTCATTGCCGGTGGTGGGCGGGGAGCGCCCAGCTGGGCTGTCAGAGTGGGCGGTGGGGGAGGTGGGAGATGGGGATAGCAGCCAGACCAAACACTAGGGAAGATCTTCCAGTTCCCCTGTCGGGCTCCCACGCCCATGGGTCTGATAAGGCCCCTGCACTGGGCCTGCGGCCTGGAGAAGCTTAGCTGCAATCTGCGACTGGAGAGCACGGGGTTAGGAGAGCCAGTCCATGGCTGCTGGCAGTTTGGGCGGGCTAGCCACACAGGTGAGTGATATGGGCGGGTAAGGAGGTGCTGAGCCTCTCAGAGGGGAGGGTGGAGGGACAGAGAGGAGACAGGGTGACAGAGAGGAGACAGGGAGACTCCATGGAGAAGAGAGAGGCAGAGAATCAGGCACGCAGAGACATACAGAGAGAGAGAGAGGCAGAGAGCATGAAATAAGAGACAGAGGGAGAGACAAGGACAGACAGACATGGACAGACAGACAGACATGGACCGAGCAGGATGGAGTCCTTTGCAGATTCAGGGCACCCATTTGGCCAACTGGCCTGCGCAGTGACGTGGAGAGGAAGCAGAAGGCACACCTCTGCTGCCCAGATACCTCTCAGTTCTGCTGTCCACTGAGCCGGTGGGGACAGGCGCTGGCAGGTGGCAGCTAGAGAAGGTGGGGCCCTGGATTCATAAGGACCCAGGTTCAAATCCCTGCACTGCCACTACCCAGGCAAATGACTGTCCTCCACCTGCACCCAGGCCTCAGATGTGCCCTTAGTAAATCAGGACTGATGACAGCGACCTTGCAGGGTTACGGGGAGAAAAGACGCGTTCAAGGCACCCCAGCCTCCTCTGCAGGGCCCAGGATGGATGGATGAATGAATGAGCCCTGCCTACAAAAGGCGTTTCCCGCGGCACCTGGGATCATGGCGCATTCCCACTTGGGCTGCTCACTAGAGGCAGAGAGGCTTTGGGGAAAAGCCCAGTGAACTTGAAGCCTTGTCTGGTCCTGTCTGTAAAATGGAACACCCAGAACCCTGCCCCGTTGATCTCATGGGGGCTTCTGGGAGGTTCCCCTGCGGCAAAAACCAGAGCATTCTGGAGTGTTCTGAGAAGGTGAGGCAGCGGACAAGGAAAAAGAGTAGGTTTGGCAGTTCAGCAGGCTCTGCGCTTCCTCCTCTGTCCACATTGACTCATTAGACCTACCTTGCTCACCTGATCTACCTGTGTGACCTTGGGCACCTTACTGACCCTCTCTGGGCCTCCGTGTCCTCATCTGTAGTGGTGCTTAGAACGGTACCTGGAATTCAGTCAGGGCTATCTAGATACATGATTGTTTAACAAAACTTAAGCAAAGAACGTCTGCCTGAGCTTTTTGCCCTCTGCGGCAGGAGGAACCAGACGTGACTTTGACTCCCAGCCCCTGTCCCAGCAAGGGTGTGCGGCGGTGGTGTGGGCAGGGCAGGGCCATCTGCAGCAGTATCGTCTGCCTGGTGACCGTCTGGTCCCTGGCGGGGGCTGGGCTTGCCAAAGAGGTACCAGGGCCTTGACTGCTGCATAGCCACCCTCCAAATGGGCTGATGCTGTGACTTCCATTGCTTCCTCCAAGTTCATTCCCTACCTGACAGAGGAGGCTAGTGGCCCTCTGTAAACGTGCAGCGCAAGGCCAAAGCTGCTTGTTTGGCCTTTGGCCGGTGCCGTGTGTTTTCCTCAGGGAGTCAGTGATCCAGGCACTGCCCAAGCATAAACCCCAGGCAGGGGTTGAGGGTGTCTGTCTGTTTGCTTTGGATTTTTCAGGACCTGGGGAGAGGAGGGAGGGCTAACAGAATGACACCCCTCCATCCATCTTCATCATCATCATCACTGGCCTCTGGAAGCCCTCGCACTTGTCCTAGTTTCTCTCTTCACTGCATTCATTTCCTTTAAGACCGGTTTGCTACTCCTTCCCCCTCCCATTTCCGTTCCCGGAGAACCACCCTAATTTATTCAGTGTGTATCTATCTTGTGATTTGGCTGTGTTCTTGCAAACAGTGCGTTACTGTTTTATGCTTGTTGCTGCCTTTGCATGCATGTTTGCAATGTCCTCAAGTGGGGTTAGGGTAGGAGGTATCAAGGTGTTTTGTGTTTGCTTGTTCTGTGAGCCCTGCCCTGCATAATCTGTGGCTTCTACCAACTGCCATCCCCTCTCTTACAACCATAGGCAGGCAGACGAGCTGCCTGAGTCCCCTAGATTCTTGGCCATTTTGAGCACACAATCTCCCTGAGGGCTCTTCTGACAGCCTCATTGGGGGAGGAAAGCACACCCCCAGGACCGGGGGTGGGGGGGTGTATAAATACTCAGCCTCCTGGATGGTGAACTCCATTGTTTCCTAAGTCACCAGCCTGGGCCAAGGCCACCCTCTGTGCCCTTGCCTAGCCTCCTCCCCTTCCCAATCTTACTTTTCCACTCCCTTACTGATTTTTCCTGGAACACTTCCTTCATAAATCTTTTGCTGGAGGCTTGCTTCTGCAGGACCGGAGCTAAGGTGTGTCCATGCAGACACAGCTCATGGGCATTTTTCTCCATAGGCCCTTGGGGGACTGAGAGGGGTTCCCGGGTCCCTGCAGACTGGCATGCGAGCCTGTGCCTCACCTCCTCAACCCGGGGGGAATCCATGCCAGCTTCCTAGCTTCCGAGTCCTTGCCACAGTCTGATAGGCACAAATTATTATCTGGAGTATTATCTGGTTGTGGTTCTTTTTTTTTTTAAAGATTTTACTGGGGAAGGGGAAGAGGGAACAGGACTTTATTGGGGAACAGTGTGTACTTCCAGGACTTTTTCCAAGTCAACTTGTTGTCCTTTCAATCTTAGTTATGGAGGGCGTAGCTCAGATCCAGGTCCAGTTGCCATTGTTAGTTGCTGGGGACACAGTCCAGCATTCCTTGCAGGAGTCGAACCGGCAACCTTGTGGTTGAGAGCCCACTGGCCCATGTGGAAATTGAACCGGCAGCCTTCAGCGTTAGGAGCACGGAGCTCCAACTGCCTGAGCCACTGGGCCAGCCCAGGTTGTGGTTTTCATTTGCATGTCTTTGAGGAGCAATTTGTCATATACTTGGATTTGGGGGTTTCCCTCTTGCAAATTACCTGTTCATAGCATCTGCTCATTTTTCTGTTGGGGTTGCTCTCTTTTTGGATTTGCAGGAAAGAGTTACTTGTATATCCTAGATAGCAATTCCTTGTCAGGTTTAGAGCTTGTAAACTTATGCTGAAGGCACGGCTGTGTGTGTGTGTGTGTGTGTGTGTGTGTGTGTGTGTGTGTGTGTGTAGCCCACTGGAAGGACAGGGCCTGGTCCCCAGCATGGTGGGGCCTTGGGGCAGAGAGCTGGGGGTTGAAACCCCCACGCACAGTCAGTGACGTGGAGACGCTCCAGATAGGAATGTTCTCCAGATAGGAATGTTAACTTATAACAACAATGACATAGCTGTTATGGGTTGAATTGTGTGTGCCTCCCTCCCCCACCCTGACCTCCCCCACCCCCGCCTGCAAATTCATTTGTTGACATCCTAACCTCCAGTATTTCAGAATGTGACTATATTTGGAGATACGGCCTATAAAGAGGTGATTAGGGTAAAATGACGTCACTAGGGTGGGTCCGAATCCAATCTGACTGGTGTCCTTATAAGAAGAGATTAGGACACAGACACACACGGAGGGACCACCAGGTGAGGACATAGGGAGAAGGTGGCCATCTACCAGCCAAGGAGGGAGGCCTTAGGAGAAAAGGCCTTCCTCTGACTCCTTGATCTCAGACTTCCAGTCTCCAGAACTGTGAGAAAAAAGGTCTGTTGTTTATGTAGCCCAGTCTGTGGCACTGCGTTCGAGCCGCCCGAGCTGACTGCTACAGCAGGCAGCAAGCTCTGGGTTTCCAAAGCCTTGGAGAGAAGGATACCACCCCCTCTCGCAGGGCTGTTTGGGGACAGTCTGTGACCACATTTCTAATGGACTCGGCACCTGCCACATAGTAAGTGCCCAACAAATTACGGTGCCAGTAATAGTAATACGCGTACTTATTAAGCACTGGCTGTGTGCCAGATCTAAGCTGGGGGCTAGTGAAGAGCGAGTGTCTGTTATCTAGCAGGCCTTCTGTGGGGGGATGGGGGAGGTGGCCCAGGGGGCGGGTAGGACATGGTCAACATCACAGGGAGAGCCCTGGGGAACTGGACAGCGTGGAGATGAAGGAGGCAAGAGGGGTCAGAACCGGGTGCTAATAGAAAACTCTGGTGGACACTCATTATAGACGGAGCCACCACCACCAACAACTATGGAAACAAAAACAATAGTGGCCATAAGTGCCACAGTGTTGCAAAACGCTTCACAGAGCTTACTTTACCTTCCTGTGCCTTGGTGTTCCCATCTGAAAATGGGTATAATCATTTCTTAACCCCAGAGGGCTGTCCTGAGGACTGGGTGAGACCTGTGTGTGAAATACGTGGCCTGTTGTCCAGCACACAGGAAGTGCTTAATTATCAATGGTGAGCTTTCCATGTGCCGGGCGGTCAGCGCCCAAGCATTTAACCAACACCCTTTATTCAAGCCTCACAAGAGACCCGGGAGCTTTGTCCTCGGATTAGCCCCATTCATTAGCCCCTTGCATTGAAACTGAGTTTCAAGATGGCTAAGCCAGAGGCCTTAGTCTGTTCTGGCTGCTGTAATAGAATACCATAGACGGGGTGGCTTCACAGCAAACATTTACTTCTCATAGTTCTGGAGGCTGAGACGTCCAAGATCAAGGTGCCGGCAGATTTGGTGTCTGGTGAGAACCTGCTTCCTGGTTCCTAGACTGTGTCCTCACGTGGTGGAAGAGGCAAGAGCTTTCTGGGGTCCCTTTTATGTGGCACTAATCTCATTCATGAGGGTTCCACCCGTACAACCTAAATCACCTCTCAAAGTCCCCACCTCCTAATACCATCACATTGGAGGTTAGGCTTCAACACATGAATTTTTGGGGGGATACAAAGATGCCAAGGTTACACAGCTTGTAGGTTGTGGAGCCAAGAGTCCAACCCTGGTGGGTGTGAGGCCATATTCTGGGCCCTTAAAATCCCTTTGTTTTATTGGGCTTTGTTTTTTCCATGAGATCATCACTGTCATTGTTATTATTTCTAATTTCCAGATCAACCCGGTGAACTAGAAAAAGCATGAATTCATCCATCCATTTGTTCTTTCAAACATTTATTTGTTCATTCATTCATTCATTCATTCATTCATTCATTCATTTATTTGTCAAACAATATTCCAGGTAATGTGCCAGAGTTATGAAGACACTGTTATGGGAGACAATTGGGTGATAGGTACATAGGATTTCTCAATACTATTTTTGCAACTTCTTGTTGTTGAACTGGGCAGAGAGGATCTAGAAACCATCTACCTCCCAGGCCCAACTCCAAAAGCTCATTTATTGCCTTAGCTCATCCTCCCAGCTGCCCTGAAAAGTAGGCAGGGCATGTACTATTATACCCATTTTGCAGATTATACAACCAAGGTTCAGAGAGTAGAAGCTACTTGCCCAGATGTCACAGCAGGTCTCCTGCGTTCTCTACCACCTCCTCCCTGACATTTTCTCCTGGAGACCTATGGGAACTGCCCCAAGGAAAGGACAGCCAGGACTGGCCTCAGGAGTCTGTCCCAGGAGCTTCAGAGCAGACCAGCTCTAGGCGCTGGTTCCAAATGGGGTGTGAGTTCAGGGTCACAGGAAGAATCTGGGAGCCGATCCAGGACAGCTCATCTGTCCCCTGGGCTCCCTGAGGAACTGAGGGCAGGAAGGGGGACAGGCTGGCCACAGGCTCGCATGCCTGCCTGGGCTGTGATGGACAATGTCATCTTTGGCAGTGACTCCCATGTGTGCCTCAGACCTCAGCCAGATTGTCCTGAAAACTGGGGGAAAGAGATTCCTTGAGGGGACTAGGCAAAGGAAATCAGTGAGCAAGTGTTCCTGGAGGGTGGAGCTGGGGACCCTGGGGGGTCAGGCAGGGTATGAATAGACATGGAAAGCAAGGTGGGGAAGAGCAGGGCTTGGAGTCAGAGCAACCTGGGTGTGCATTGGCCACTAGCTGCCTGTGTGACATTAGCCTCACTTTTCCACCTTTACATTGGGACTAACAGAAGTACCACTCCTGGGCGTTAGTGGGGATGTGTGAACTAACGCAATTAAAGCGTTAGGTGTCGTGTTTAGGCTTGGCGTGCACCATCAGTTGTTATCACGAGGAACTAAAACCAATACAAAGTATAATTAGACGTAGACATAAAGGCTAACCAAAACCAATGCAGAAACCTGCAAACCAGCAGGGCTCATGGGGTTGCTGTCTTTCACCTGCAAATGTGACTCTGAGCTTCCTTGTGGCCACATCGAAAAAGGAAAATGTGATCACTTGTAGAGTTTGGGTTATTGAGAATGAGGAAGCAGCCCAGTTTCTCAGGGGAAACAGTGTTGTTTCTTCCCCTACAGAGGTGCAGAGAAGGTAACTCACTTGTTCAAGGTCACAGGAAGTTCATGCAGAAGGAGGATTTGGATGCGGGCAGCCTGGCTGGGTCACAGAATCTGTCTCCTTGACCAACCAGTCCAGTACTTCCTGCTCTGGGGGCAGAAACAGGCTCAGGACAAGAGGAATGTGTGTGGGGACGGAGTGGAGGCTGAATGCAAACCTGTGCCTGAGGCCCCCCTCCAGGGAGAGCTGAGGGGCTTGGTGGGGGGAAGACACATACTAACTGGGGATACTGACTCACTCAGTTCTCAGGATGAGGGGTGAGGGGTGAACGGGTAGAAATGCCCAGAGGATGTCAGCGCCACCCTGTGAGGGCCCAGTCTGGCCCCCATTCAAAGATGAAAAGATGTGGCCTCTGACCTCAAGCTGCTTCCTGCACAGCAGGAGAGCCAGACATGACGTTGTCTGTGTCCTTGGCACATTTCTGCAGTCGCTGCGGTGCAAAGTGCTGGGCCTGAGTCCCCGCTCCTTTCCACCCTCCTCCTGGGGTTCAGACACCCCATACCGCCATCAAGGGGGAGTTGTAGGGGGGCGTAGGGAGAGGGCCTGGAATGCCCTCCTTCCATCTTCTTAACTCACAGTTGTCCTGGAAAACTCAGCTAGTAGGTTAAAACTTTAGCATCATGGGCCTCTAGTGGGAATCCGCCTGCCCCGGGAAGCCTCGGACTTCCTGGCCTGGCTCCCACCGCAACACTTCCTCTGCCATGTGCCTTGCTACTCACTGAGCTTCGTGGAGTCCCCTTCCTTCGTCTTTTCCCTTCTTCCTGCCTGGAACTTGGATGTGATGGCTGCAGGAAAGCCATTTCCTTGTCCCTGGGGCCTGCATAGTCCGGCACAGGGAATGAGGACACGGTCATCCCTTCCTCAAGGATATACTCAGTGACTGTCATCAGATCACGATTTCAGGGCACCATGGTGATGGTAAGAGCCCAGGTTCTGCAGACCTGGTTCAAATCCCAGCTCTGCCACCTCCTGCCTGGATGCCTGCGGCAAGGGTCTTCAGCCTTGTGGGTGCCACTCATGGGCTAAAGTGGGGCCACCTGTATTACAGGCTCAGCAGAGTCCCTGGCATTCATCATTATCATGAACACCAGTCACATTTCCCCAATTAAGAGGGGCCAGCTGCAGTGTTCCTGTCTTCTCTCCAAATTCCAGTGTCCCATGAAGCTCTGGGGACCCCTCATTTGTCACCTCTGGAATATCCTCCCAGCAGAGTGGAACGACACCCGAGCTCAAATTCTGAGTCCCTGGAGCCCAGAGTTCTCAAAGGAATTTCCCAAGTGGCTCTTACTTAATAAAAGCAAAAGATGACTTTTATGCAATAAAATATTAAACGCAAACCCATTAAGGACCAGCAATGAATTTAGACGGAGGAAGGGTGGAGGTACTGATCAAGAAGCATTGATTGGCAGTCTTGCCAGGCTGAGACGTCTGGTTTGGAGCCCATTTGTCAAGATAGGGAGAGCTTGGGTGGTGGCATATGCATGGACTTTGGGGTGTCAGAGCCCTGGGTTCAAATTCCAGCTCGGCTGCGCGGCAGCTGTTACCTCTGGGCCGTAATGTAATCACTAACGTTTACTGAAGGTTTACTGTGTGCCAGCCCTAAGCCAAATGCTCCATGTTCCTGATGCCTGTGGTTCTTACCTCCACTCTGTGAAGTGACTGTGCCCATTTTACTGACGAGAAAACTGCGGTTCAGAGGGGGAGAAGTCACGTGTTCAAAGCCGCACGGCTGGTAAGTGGCCAAGGTTGGGCGTGAACCATGCATATGACCACTGCCTCCAAGACCTCCCA
Source organism: Rhinolophus sinicus (assembly GCF_036562045.2). NCBI lineage: Eukaryota > Metazoa > Chordata > Mammalia > Chiroptera > Rhinolophidae > Rhinolophus > Rhinolophus sinicus. Next base: position 24,813,609 of record NC_133765.1, on the reverse strand, counting down.
AGCTTGCAAACTCCCCAGGGTCTCAGTTTGTTCTCCCATCAATTGGGAAAATACCCAACTGTTTTTCCCAATTAGGAAGGACCCGTTATGTTCTCAGGAGGTACTCAGTGAATGTATTCGTGTCTGTCTCCTCACCAGACTGCTGTGATAGCAGGGTCTGTGTCTAATTCACAGTACCCGCAGGGCCCAGAGAATGACTGCCCAGTGAGAATGATGCTTCTCTCTCAGTTTCCACACCTTCAAAAAAGGACTAATAACATGGCCTGGAAGAGCCCCTGGGAAGACGAAATGAAATGAAAAAGGTGTTACAGTTCTTGGCACATAGTGGGTGCTCTGGGTAGCTCCTCTTCTGTCTTCTGGGTGCCCAACATGGCCTGGAACGGTGTTTTCTGGGTCCTGCCCTAGCACTGTTTGCTTCGATCCATCCATACTCTTCCCTGTACCCACCCTTGACTCAGGCTGTCATTTATGGATGTGCTATGGTGGGGAAATGGGGTTTGGGAGAAAGGGTCCAGCAGTTGATCTGGGTGTAAGGGGCTCCACCACTTCCGAGCTGAGTGACCTTGGGTATGTCACTGAACCTGTCCAGCCCTCTGCTGCTTCGTCTGTAAATTGGAAGTAATGACAATAGATCCTCTCTGTGGCTCCTGGTGCACCCAGTGCTCTGGCCCTTAGACCGGGATCCAACTGCTGCCTCCTTGTTTTTCCCTGCAGGTGTTTCCAGCTGTGCACAGGGACTGATTGGCCGAGGACCCACGCTGGAGAGCTTCGGACACCATAACAGTGAACGGGGAGGGACTCTTGTGGTCTGAACTATTTCCAAAAAGCACCAGCAGGGGACCACTGACAAGGTGAGAGCACCAGAGAATGCTAACATAACTGTCCCCTGCGATTGGGAAACATGGCTGGAACCAAGCTCATGGTGCTCTGCTCCTCTTCTTCATTGCACTTAGCATCGTTGAGATTTTTCCATGATTCAGGAACTTTTTAATGAATGTTTGTCTCCCCCACCAGACTGTAAGGGGAACGGGAGGGTCGCAGAGTAGCAGCAGAACACGGTTGTCCAAAGGAGAGACTCTGAACCTGGGGCTTGATTCCCAGCTGTATGACCTTGGGCAAGTAACTTAAGCTCTGTGTGCCTCAGTTTCCTCATCTGAAAAATGGGTTCATAACCTCCCTACCTCAAAGTTGTTGGGAGGACAAAGAGAGTTTATATATATCAAACCTTTAGAATAGCACCTGCTACGTAGGAGGTGCCAGAGAGGTGTTCATTAAATAAATAAAACCAGCAAAACAAGAAGTAGTTAAACCACCAAACTGGCCTTGCTCAGCACCGGGGAGAACCATGTCGGTCTTGCTAGTGTTGGTCTTGCTAGTTAACACTTGCGTTCAAGGTTCCTCTCATGACCCCTGTCTCCTCGTTGCAGAGAATGGGGGACGAGGACTACAAGGATTACAACACCTCCTACGATGACTACTCCGACGAGGTCAGCACCATCATGGTTTTGGAGGAGCTGGCCCCCCCTGAAAGCAGAGCGGTCAGGATCTTCCTGGTGGCCGTCTACAGCATCGTCTGCTTCCTCGGGATCCTGGGCAACGGCTTAGTGATCTTCATGGCCACCTTCAAGATGAAGAAGACGGTGAACACCGTCTGGTTCCTCAACCTGGCCGTGGCAGACTTCCTGTTCAACGTCTTCCTCCCGATCCACATCGCCTACACCGCCATGGACTACCACTGGGTTTTTGGGACAGCCATGTGCAAGCTCAGCAGCTTCCTGCTCATGCACAACTTGTACACCAGCGTCTTCCTGTTGACCGTCATCAGCTTCGACCGCTGCATCTCCGTGCTGCTCCCGGTCTGGTCCCAGAACCACCGCAACGTGCGTCTGGCCTACGTGGCCTGCGTGGTTATCTGGCTCCTGGCTTTCTTCCTGAGTTCCCCATCCCTCGTGTTCCGGGACACAGCCCGTCTGCACGGGAAGATAACCTGCTTCAACAACTTCAGCCTGTCAGCGGCCAGCTCTTCCCCGTCGTCCTCTTCCTCCCGACTGGACTCAGTGGCATTTGGCCGCCACATGGTGGTGACCGTCACCCGTTTCCTCTGCGGCTTCCTGATCCCCGTCCTCATCATCACGGCCTGCTATTTCACCATCGTCTGCAAGCTGCGACGCAACCGCCTGGCCAAGACCAAGAAGCCCTTCAAGATCATCATGACCATCATCGTCACCTTCTTTTGCTGCTGGTGCCCCTACCACACGCTCTATCTCCTGGAACTCCACCACACCGCCATGCCTGGGTCCGTCTTCAGCTTGGGTTTGCCCCTGGCCACGGCCATCGCCACGGCCAACAGCTGCATGAACCCCATTCTGTACGTCTTCATGGGTCAGGACTTCAAGAAGTTCAAGGTGGCCTTCTTCTCCCGCCTGGTCAATGCTCTGAGTGAGGACACGGGCCACTCCCCCTACCCCAGCCACAGGAGCTTTACCAAGATGTCGTCGCTCAACGAGAGGTCCTCGGTGAACGGGAGGGAGACCAGCATGCTCTGATCCTCACCTGGGAGACCCCAGTGGACACTCCCAACCTTGGAGTTCAAAGCTCTGCCTTCTCAAGACCATGGCAGGGACCTCTTCAGTACCCACCAATACCCACCATGTTTTGTACGGGGCTGAACAATGTTTGGAGCTGGGCATCCGGGGCTCAGGACCCCTTTCTTCCAGTGGCATGGTGGACAGGGTGTGCTGTGCGGTTCATAGCTTTGGGCCAGCATCCCTTGCTTTTGGGGAGACCAGCTTTGACCGACACAAAGTGAAAAAAGGGAGAATTCTCAAAACACTGCCATGAGCTGTGACCAGCATTAAGAGCGAGATTACATGCTCTGCTGTGTGCTCCCCGGGAATGACACCAACACTTGACAGGGTCCATTCCTAGTGTGAGCCCCACATACCTCTTCCTCGCCCCACATACCTGTTCAATAGCCAGCCAGAAATCCCGCCCCTCAAGCCCTTCCTTTGGGTTCGGGCGTGTGTAAACACACAGGTTACCTGGGAGGGGAAGATGACGTATGAGCCCATGAACTCCCAGGACCATGAATTTGGCTTTCAGATCAGTTGAGAAGATGGGGAACAGGTCCTGAGGGGCCATGTGGGCTCTTTGTGAGGGCAAGACAAGTGGGGTGCAGTGAGGACTTGAGGTCCTTCAAAGGGTGTGGCAAGAAGCAGTTCACCCTAGAACTGAGCGTGACGGTGCTTTGGGCTGTAGCTATTTTGAGCGTGGAGGTGGTGCCTGTCCTTTTCCCCAAGCCGTGTTCTCACTTTGCATTTGTTCCCGGGGTGGCTGGGTTGAGGAGCCAGCTTCACCAGCAGTCCCCACCCCATCCCAGGGGTTCCTCCCTCCTTCCCTTCCCTGGCTCTGGCTGAAGCTGCTCAGAGTAAAACACTCTGGGACAAGAGGTGAGGAAGGAGCATTTCTCCTCCACCTCAACTTCCTAAAGACTTGCTGGAGACTAATCCAAAATCAGCTTCTGGAAGCAACCTGGGAGCGCCTCGAGGGCTGATAAGCGTGTCCAAGGGCTCAGACACCGAACTCAAAGCGGAGTCTGGAGCCTGACTCCTAGAACTGTGCTCCTGAGATGCAGGCCATGGGGTGCCAGAGGCACAGAGCTCGTCATGTATGCAGCCATGTTGCTTTTTCTCCTCTCATAGGACAACTTCCTGTGCTACAGACTGTTATTTCCTCATTTACAAATGACAAAGACGAGGCTCAGAGGAGGCAAGTAACTGGCCCGAGGGCACACAGCTAGCCAGAGGCTCTGTCTGGTCCTATGGAAAATGTATCTATTGAAAATATTCTAGACTATAATGATAGCCTACATTTATTTAGCACTTCCTATGATAAAAACTTTACATGTATCTCATTTATTCCTCACAACTGCCCCGAGTTAGGTACAATTATGTATTACTTCCCTTTCACATATAAGGTAACAGAGGCTCAGAGAGGTTAAGTAAGTTGCCAGAGGGCACCCAGCTGGTCTCTGCCAGAGCCTGGATTTGAACCTAGGCCTGTCTGGCTCAGATAAGGCTGTGGAATCTTAAGGTTCTGAGAAGGGCTTGGGTTTTGGACCATGAAAATACATTCCTCAGCCGATTAATGTAAACATCCGAGTGGCCTTGAAGCCAGCTTTGCAAATAGTTTTCAAAAATGACCCAACATGGCAAAGAAAATGCAGTTGGCCTCCAGCTCCCTTGACACCCGTCCACACACGCCCACCAGCTCCTGCACCCCTGAGATCTCAGAGAAGGCAGTGGAGAGAGAGGCCTGGCAGGAAGTAGCCCTTGTGGGCCAGAGGCCCTTTGGCCTCTGAGGGTCCGCATTCTGTTCTCTTCCAAGCCCCATTCATTGTGAAGCCAATTCTCCAAGATGCAGTGAACAGATGTAATGTCTCCATAGGCGCTGGGCAAGCTCCCGAGGCCATGGGCTGTTTGGAATCACACCTCGTTAAGAGACAAACTGTTCTTTCGTGGTTGGGTTGTTGTGTTTATGATGAGCCAATTCTGAATTGATCCCAAGCTGGGGCTTCCGATTGCTTTAAGCAATCTGTACTAGGACAGTTTGAGAACAAAAAGGGGGCGTTAACTATCACCCAGGACCCCACTCCCCAGCACCCCCTTCTCCAACTTCACAGGTGAAGCAACTAAAGTACAAGGCAGCATGGGACGTGTTCTAGGTCCCAGAGACAGTCGTGGGCCACTCGGGGCTCTGACCCCCCCCCCCGCCCCCCAGGACGGGGCTGCTTCCTGGGCCCCACGCCTCACGTCTCCCGGGCTGCACACCGGCCAGGCTGGGAGAGCCAGGAAATCATTTTGTTGTTGGAAAAGCTGATGAACAGGAGCAAAATTCAAACCAGCTGTCTTCCTCCTTCGGGTTAGACCTCCTTTTTCTGGCCGTTCCACCGGTCTTCCTGTTCTAACTGTCGTTTCCCATCAAATGCTTAAATGCTAACGTAACGTCCCCTTCACTCTCGTCCCTACCGCTTCTTTTGAGCGTCTCCACCGGTCACACACCACGTCCCTGTGGTTCCCAAGGTGTGTTCACCTGCGTTACTCTACAGACAAGCCCACGTGGTGCCCGAGAGCCCTCCCTTGGTGGCTGGGACTCAGCATAGGGCCGGCAGTGCCGCCTCCTGGGTGGGGTGGGTGGGCCCAGGGGTTGCTGGGAATCAGGCAGAGGCGCTAGAAGAGAAGGTGGTATTTGAGGTCGAGAGAGGAAAGGGTGAGGGAAGCACGAAAAAAGGGAGAGTGACGATGAAGGAAAGGAATCTGGCATTTATTAAGCCTCTTCCATGTGTAGGCACAAAATGTCATCAAACCCTCAGAATAGTTCTGAGAAGAGGACCAGCTGATGATGTGGGGGATGCAGAAAGGGGGGGTTGGATTGCGGACCTCACTTATTCAGGGTCACACAGCTAGTAAATGATGGAGCTGGCCTTTCAACCAGGGTTGCTGCCTGCGCTCCCAGCTTCCCCAGCTCTTGAGAGGAAGGAGAGAAAGACAGGAGGATTGAAGGGGGGGGGACAAAGGGCAAGGTGGGGGGGGAGCTTAGGGGCCAGGATGGGCGGGAGAAAAGAGAATCCAATAGTGAGAGCTAGGAGGGCCCTTTAAATCATCTCACCCAGGCCTTTTCCATTTTACAGATGAGGGAGCTGAGGTTTTGGGAACTGCCCTTTGAGAAATCTGCTAAAGGAAGTGGTGCTTGGCTTGGATGGAAGTCATCAGTGATTCATTCCCCAACTCCTACCACCGGCCTCCCTCTCCCGTTCCTCCCTAACATGCTATGCTCTGGCTGAAGCCGGAGCACCCTGGGCCTGTGGTTGCCAAACCCCAGATTTGGATAATTGCTGCTGGGTGTGGTATTCAGAACTACCAAGAAGCCATGAAATAATTCAATAGAGGGCTTGCTTGCTTCCTCCCTTTGAGGACAAAGTTTCTCTGGAAGGAAGAGACTGAAGCAAGAGTGGGGCTCAGTGCAGCAGATTCCTGTCACAAACTCCCCCTTGCCTTCCCTGTCCACCTCACAGAATAGCAGTCGAGGCTCAGAGAGGCCAAGTGACCTGTCCAAAGTCACACAGCTATGTGGTGAGCCTGTAGGAGAGACCCTGAAATTCCCAACTTACCATTCCCTAAATCTTGGACTTCAAGAAGCATGCATCTTGAAAAAAACTTCCCTCCACTCACTGAGTTTCCCTAGCAACCAAGGATATGTGACAGGTAGTGACTTACCCAAGATAACATAGCAAGCCATGGCAGATAGGAGACTGAACTCCAGGATGCCTTACTGCCAAGTCTGTGCTCTTTGGCACCACGTCAGGCTATCCAAGGACAGATGCTCCCACCTACACATTCATCCACCCATCCTTTCACCTACGCATCCACCCACTCATCTATTCACACATCCATCCATCCACCTACCCATCCGTTAGCATAAGCACCTCTCTCTATCTCCACCCGTTGAACCATTCCATAAAAATCTATGAAATACCTATGCTTTGGCCAGCCCTGTAGTGGGTACTGGGCACACAGGGATGGTCGGGCCATGTACAATCTCTGTCCTTCTCAGCTCATTTATTGGCTAGTGGGAGAGACGGCCAATGATTTACAAACAAAACAGAACAAAACCCCGCCCTCTGAATGGGAAAGAAGCTCAGTAAGGGCAATGCACACATTGTAGAGGGCTCTGACCTTGTCCAGAGGTCAAGGACACTTTCTCGGGGAAGAGACCCTGGAGAAGGGAATGACAGGTGGGCACTGATTCGGTGGGAGGTGCAGGAGAAGGTGCTCCAGGTGGAGGAAACAGAATGGGCAGGGCAGCGGTGTTGATGTGGGAAGGAGCAGAGTGAACTTGAGGGGCTGGAAGGGGCTGGGGGCTACAACAGAGCAGGTAGACGGAGCATGGACCATGTAGGATGGAGAGGAGGCAGGGCCAGACCGTGGGACCCTGAGATTGAAGGGGAAGCTTTGTGCAGGTTAGTGTCGTGCTCAGACCTGGTATTGAAATGATGCCCGATGCCTGGGCCATTCTGGGGATGACAAGTTGGAGAGGGGCAGGAGGGGCAGCTCGCGGTGGGGGCTGCTGCTGCCTCCAAATGAGTGCGATGGTGCTTGGACTGGGGAACAAAGTTACAGCCTGAGAGACGTGGACTATTGGAGAGAGATTTAAAAGCTCCCCATGCTTTCTCAGGGGAGTGGTTAGTGGGAAAGCAACCCAGGGACCATTTCAGCTGTACAGAGGGCTTGGTGCGTTGCTTTATTGATGGAAATTAATTGTAAATATTATTCAAATTTACCTCCCAATGCACAATTATATTGCTCAGGGGAGCCCTCTGGGCACACAATAAAGCCCTATAAATAATCCATATATTAACCTACAAGGAATGGAGGCATATTAATGCTGCAGTTGCTGGTGGTGGCTGTGGGGAATTTATGCAGACAAGACTCCCAGCGCTTGGACTTGGGGTGTAACCTTGGAGGTCACCGCGTTCTGTCCTGGGGGATCTTCCAGCAGTCTCTCCCCCTGAGCGATGGGATACCCCCAGGTGTGTCAGCCAGCTACTGCTCTAGAGACCTGGTCAATGGGCAGGTGGGGGTGAGGAGAGCGGTGCTGAGGGAGGAGGAAACACAGGTTTATAGATCACTCACCTTGTGCTCAAAGCTTCAACAAAAGCAACACAACATTAGTCGTGGGTCATCTGAATTGAGCACGTCCAAGGTTTGGGTGCCACCAAGAACTTTACTTTCATGATCTCGTTGAATCCTTACAGCGACCTTTGTGGTAGGGGCCATTACTATCTCCATGTACAGAGGAGGAAATGGGGGTTCAGAGAGGTGAAGGGACTTGCCTAGTGTCACACAGCTAGTAAGTGACAGAGCTGGGATTCAAACTCAGAGGAGTTTATGTTTGCAAGTTACTTTAGAGTCAAACAGATTAGAGTCTGTTTGACTCTAAAGTAACTTGCAAACATAAACTCCTCTGAGGAGCCTCCTCCCTGGAAGAGGAGGGCAAGCATGTCATATACTCTCTTTCAAGGGTCAGAATTTGAGGAGGTGGGGGGGGATGCTTTTTCCTTTGGAGGGAGGAAGTGGTGTCTAGAGGAGCTAGTCACTTCCTCGCAGCCCTGGGAATCTTAGGATTTTTGAGTTTAGAAGAGACTCGACTCCATTGATTTCATCCCTTTCCATCTCCCCATGTTACAGATGGTGAAACCGAGGCTTCTTAGCAAATAAGATTGGGACCTCCTACCTCACTGACTGACTGCTGTGAGATAAGATACATGTGAAAATGCTCATGGGAGTGACTTTGAAAGCACCTCCATTCTAGAGACCTGGCCATTCACTAAGGCCCCTCTTCACTTCTTAGAGTGTTGACAAAGGCTTTGGGGCAGAGCTGCACTTGGCAGGACCTGGGAGGCACTGGGGAGTTTCCAGCAGAATCCTGGCTGAAGGGGAGGCATGCTGCGTCCGGGTCACAAACTTTACCCTTCGAAATTGTCCTGGATACAGGTGACGGTTGCCCTTTGTATTATCTAGATGGTGGTTCCACTGCTGTCTTTATATGTAGAAACCCAGTTGTCTGTACGTATAAGATGAATGCACTTACTAGAGCAAGTTATGCCTCAATGAAAGTATTTTTAAGAGCAGATTAATTCATGGTGTCTGCAGGAATGACTTCCCACTTCCACTAGTGCTCTGGACAGGGCCAGGTCTGTCTGGGGACTTCTCTTTGATTCAAAAGAGCATCTTAGAGGGAGGGGTTCCCCGCAGGGTCCATCCAAAGAGGCAGAGTCTCAGGAAGGACTGAGCCCTCCCAGGGGCCACCCCAGCCCTGTCCCCTGACTCAAAGGGCCTTTGATGATTATGACACAGGATCACATGGGCTCAGGAGTCAGACCGCCTGGGCTAGAATTCCAGCTCCACCATTTATATCAGCTAGGGTTAGGGCTAGGATTAAGTGTTATGATCTTGGGTAAGCTACTCAACCTCTTCAAAGCCTCAGTTTTAACATCTGTAAAATGGGTACAAGAATTTGCTGCTCACAGGGTTGTTGTGAGGATTAAATGAGATGCCACTTGTAAGCATTTAGCAGGTGCCAGGCTCACATACCCCACTCTCTCTCATCTGGACTGGGATCATCAGCTTCCTCACTGGTCTCCCCACTTCCAGGCATGCCCCCCACAACCCACTCTCCACAAAGCAGCCCGAGCGAACTTCCATCACAGAGTACAATCATCCAAACCCCTCACTAGGGCTGGCAAAGCCCTGGAAGATCAGCAGCACTTCCTCCATTGTCACCTCATGCTGCTCTCCAACCAGGCAAGCCTTTCCGACTCTCAAAAACAACAAACAGACCCAAATGACACTAATACATCCAAATTGTTCCCACCTCAGGCCTTTGCATCTGCTGTTCCTTCTGGCCCCAGACCACTGTTGGCATGACTGGTGCTTCCTTCTCTCCCAGGTCTCAGCTCAAATGTCACCTCCTTCCTCAGAGAGGTCCTTCCTGACCCATCCTGCCACTCCAAGCAGCCCCCCACCCCCGTTCACTGTCTATCAGATCCCCTGTTTTATTTTCATCATAATACTTCCTGCCATCTGGAATAACTATTTATGTGTTTCGCTGCCTTAAGTCTGTCCCCCTACTGGGCTGTGAGCTCCATCAGAACCGGGACCGTGTCTGTCTGGCTCACCTCTGTATCCCCAGCACTCAGAGCAATGCTTGGCACAGAAAAGTGCTCATAGTATTTTTGTTGAACGAATGAAGAAATAACCACAAGTGGACATTATTTTTATCACCATCGTCGAGTTTCATGATAAGCACTATTATAATACAGCATTTGTAAAGTGTTTTCACATTTTTTCCCCCATACTGATAACACTTGGGAATGGTATGAGTACGCCCATGTCACAGACATCAAAACTGAGGCCCCAGGCCACTTAGTCGGAAGTGGAGAGGCCACAGTTCCCCTGTTCTGTTAGAAAGTCACACACGATGGAAGTTTCCATTAAATGCTTCTCCCTCAGCTTTCCTTTCCCCTTTGTCTGATTAATTGCAGCCTGAAAATAAAGGAACCAGATGCCCCCCTCCCTCTCCTGCCCCTGCTTTTATTGTTTTGTAGTTTTTGTCCAGCCCAGGACTCTGTTAAGGATTTGGCTGGTACAACCATGACCACAAACTTCCTGTATTTATCCTTCCACTTCGAAATCAGGGAGGAGCAGTCACCTGGGCACCAGGTCTGTGTTGGGCACTGGGTGACGCGATGGCCAAAAGCACAGCCAGACACCTGACACCCAAGTGTCCCAGAAGCCCAGATGCCTACCTCTGAGAGAGGCTGTCATGCAGGGTCTCAGCTCCCACTCCCCGCACAAGAACGCAGGACATGGTGAGGCCAAAAAGGAACACCCACAGAGCCATAGATAGGGGAGTCACACCACTATATAGTCTCGCTGGCAGCTGCGTTGGAGACACAGGAAGCAGGAGCCATACGATGAGTAATCCGCCGTCCGCTTCTCTGCCAACCAACCCACAACCAGCGTCTGCTTCTCTGCCAACCAACCAACTAACCTCCCAGCGTAGCCACGGCAGTTATATCAGTGGCTAATGGCTAACCAGCCACAACGGATGGCCATCTACTACGCAAGCCAGCACCTTTCCACGTGAGGCTAAGAGCCTGGAAATGGCTCTCTGGGACTCTGTCCCCACAGAGGCAGAACCCAGGATTATCTTTCCCTGGTGTCCATCATACAGTTGTTTGGTGCCCATACAGCAAACATCTGGATGAATGAATGAGATCCTGGCATCCATTGATGGCTCCCCGATGGTGGTGCTGCTGAATGGGGACACATACAGGAAGGTGGGAAAGGAGGCGCTCATCCTTAGCTAGTGGCTGGTAATAGCCTGTGAGCCCCTGGTGGATGGCAGGCAGTTTACTATGATGCCCAGGCCCCTGTGCTTTACTGGGTAGGAGTGACGAGTGATGGGATTTCAGGCATGGAGACGAGCAGCCAGAGGCAATTCCACACCCATCATCCCATTTCATCCCCATTAGAAGCCTGCAGGGTAAACCCACCATAACTTTAGAGATGAAGAAGCTGAAACTCAAAGAGGTTACGTTAAGTTTCCCAGAACCACACAGATATCCCTCCATCCACGGATTTTTACTGAGCACCTACTACATACCAGTCACTGTGCTAGGGGATACGGCAGCTGTCACCATCCTTACTTTCATGAATCTTACAATGTATCAGTGCATAGAAGAGCTGGGATTTGAACCCATATCTGTATCGCTTTGTGGCTTACACTCTTTCACTAGATATGCTGCTCCCTGAGTTAAATAAATTAGGTACTGAGCAATTAGTACAGAACAGAGAAAGACTTCCTGTTATAAAGCCTTGGATCTCTCAAGAGTTAGAGAGAGACGACTCACATATTGGCTGGAGTTGCCGAATTGAGGCTGATTCTGGCAGCCAGGGTGCCGCTGTGAGCAACTGCTCCCACATCCCTGATTCCTCAAAGTAAGAGAGTGATCTGATCCAACAGCTCTTTCCCTCCTTTGAAAGAGCAGCTGGGAGATGGCACTGCTTTACTCAAAAGAATGGCATGCCAAAGGTGGAATTGCAGGAACTGAGGCAGGTTGAAGGGACAAGAAATTGGGAATGGAGTGAGGGTTCCCTGATCCCCGTCCAGGTTCATTCCAGGGATTGATGGAATCATTAATCCTGTTGGAATGTGAAATGTCACCCCTTTCTGGTTCCTGGATTGTAAATCTTATGCTGGTCCCCTGACCATAGCATCTTCAAGAATGCAGGCAGACCCGTGGAAACAGCTTGTTTGATCTTAATGTGTCAGATGACAAGGTCCTTATGGTCAGTTGAGTTGAGGGTCCCTGATGGGACACTAGTCCCACAAACCATCAGAGATGGGCGAGGACAAGCACCTAGAGTCCCCATGCCCAGTTCCTTTGTTCCCTGTTCTGTCTGTTCCCATTAACAGCTCAGTCTTTTTCTCACAAAATTGGTGTATCTTCAAAGGCTGGGAATATAAATGACACGAATGAAAGTCTCATTATCCACTCTAGTTGGCCTTTCTCTTTGGGCTCACAGTCTGAAATAAACCAAGCACAAGTGGAAAGAAATAAGATAATATCAATTAGGATGCGTTTGGCTGCAAGTAACAGAAACCTCAACTCAAAATGGCTGAAGCAATGAAGAAAGCGCACTCCACGTAATAAGGACACCTGCAGGTCGGGAATTCAGTAGCCGAATGATGACATCAAGGACGCAGAGTGTTTCCTTCTCTGTGTTCTGTCGTCTTCAGCGGCTGGGCTTTGTCCTCAGGATGGCATCTCTCCTGGACAGAAGATAGTTTCCATCTTATGTAGCATCGAGCAGAAGAGGAGAGAATGTTTCAATATGTTGCAGGGGAATCTCTCCCAGGGCCCCAGCAGAGCTCCCTTCAGATTTCTTTGGCTGGAACTGAGTCACATGGCTACTGCTAGACCAATCAGTGACAGGGAAAGGAGGTGGCTTTGACCAATCAGGATCTACCCAGAAGACACATAGGAGAGGAGTGAACATTCAAACACAATCAGGGGTCTATGCCAGGAAGAAAAGGAGCCTCCTGGGGTGGACAGGAGACGCTCTAAAAAATAACAAGCAAGCTGCTCACGCTGCCAATTCCCCTTGTGACGAGGAAACACAGACTCTCAGATCTGCGCAAAAATACAGTGAGGGCCTGAGAGGGGACAGCTCTTAGAAATTAGGAACTTATTTCTTAGAAAAATCAAAATGCTTTAAACACCACCCCGTTGAGAGTAATGATTTCCTCCTTTTCTTTATAGTAAGTAATGCACAGTCTTTGGCAAAACAAAACAGAACAAAAATTAAAATATATGAATAAGCAAAAAGAAAAGGAAAATCACTTAAAACCTCAGGGACAATGTGGGGATTAATATTTTTGTTTGTGATCTACAGTCTAGTCTGTATATCTTTCAATATCTATCCAGCAAAAAGATTTGTAGATAATTCTATAACCTTTTTATCCACTGTGTAATCAAGTCAGCAAGTGCTCTTCTAGAACGCATTGATTATTCCAGTGGTTGCCTAGGAGACCTAGTAGACGTACCACTGTTTATTTAGCCAACCCCTGTTGATGGACATTCAGGTTGTGTTTCTTTTTAGAAATATTTTTATTGTTGTTGCAATCTCCTTTTGGGTTCTCCCCGAAGAAGCTAAGGTAGAGCTGAGCTCTGAGGCCTGACACTCAAGCCCTGGGAAGCTGGAAGATGTGATTAACCTGAGCGTTTTGCCCACAAGCCTGGCGTCTGGGTCCCTGCACCGCCAATCCCCTCTTCCCTTGGAGCAGAGGAAAGCATTCTTTGGAGTTTTTGAGAAAAGCTCATGAAAGGAGCTGGTGGGGTGGGCGGTGAGACTACACACAGGCTCTGGAATCAGGCCCATTTGGGGACATCACTTTTCCTCTCTGAGCCTCGGTTTCCCCATCCGTCAGATTGGAAGTGTAACAGAAATGCCTCCTAGGGTTGCATGAAGATTCAATAAAATAATACACGTACAGTACCTGGAAAATATCATGTGCTTTAAAAGTTGCTAGCTCTCACTGTTGTAATGTTTTATTCCATTTTTTTTCTTTTACTGGAGCGACAAGACTGCATTTGCTTTATTATCTCTGGGGGCCGTGCCTAATGCAGGCCATTGATTCAGGAGGCTGCACAAATCTGCCTAAATTATGTATTGGGGTGGTACATTGAATGCTCGCTACAATTTGGGTGTGTGAAGAAAATGGAATTTCTTTGTCTGTAGCTGATCTGGTCTTCCTTATAACCTCCCTCTCAAACCCTTCCATCGCCCACCCCCCACCCCACTGCACTGGCAGAAAGCAAAGCAAAACAAAAAAACAAAAAAACCTGAGCTTTATCCGTGTTATGGGTTGAATTGTGTCGCCCTACAATTCATACTTTGATGTCCCAACCCCAAGTACTCCAGAATATGACTTGCTTTGCAGAGGTAATCAAGTTAAAATCAAGTCTTTAATCTAATCCTAATTCATCTAGGTCCTAATCTAATATGACTGGTGTCCTTATAAACGGGAAGTTTTCATACAGACAGGTACAGAGGAAAGATGACATGAACAGAGAAGGTGGCCACCTACCAGCCAAGGAGACAGGCTTGAAGCAGATCCGAAGGTCAGAAGTCACGGACCTCACTCACACCTTGATCTTGGACTTGCAGCCTCCAGAACTGAGACAACACATTTCTGTTGTTTAAGCCGCCCTGTCTGTGGTACGTTGTTGCAGCAGTCCTAGCAAGCTCATCTAACCAGTTTTACCATTTTCGTCCAAATGTGAGTTTGATGGGTTCCTGAGTTGAGTCTCCCCTGGATAAACCTACATCCTCTCCGAGATGCTGCCCTCCCCTGCTTTTCTCCTGGGGTGGTTTTGAGCATGTGGGGGGGCTTTGGTCCGGTGGTCTCAGGGGGATGCGGAGGAGTCTGGAGCTCCCGAGGGCCCTCTGCTCTTCTGTGTGGAAAGATGTCTCCATTCTGCCTGGTCCCACGTGAGTGAGTGGAAAACCGTGGAAAAAGGATCTCACGCTGGGCTTGGCTGACCTGCTTTCCCTCTGCTCCCCCAGAATGTAACCCACCTCCCCGCCCCACACCCCCACCCTGCCCTCTTTCCAGCTATAACGGGGATGATGCATCCCAGCTGGTCTGAAGGTCACCTGTTCCTCTGTCACGGCTGCCCTGCTGGCTTGCACCACACATCCACGCCACCTGAGGGTGCCCTAGAAAGCCAGTGAGATGGGGCTGTGATCTAGAGAACCCCCACCCCACCCCCATTCTCAATGTACCTGGAGCGAAGCAGTAGAGGGAAACGAAATACACACGTGCCTGGTCCACTCTTCAGAACCCCTCTCCCCTTCTCCTATAAGTCCTGTTCTGGGAAAGAAGCAGCTTTTATTTTCTTCTCCCCATGTTACGTCCTCCTAGCATCTGGAGGTAAGCCTCAGCGTTGTAGAGGGAAGGGGGTCTGCACCCCATCTGGCAGCATCCAGGAGCCGGGCTTCCGGGCACAGTTTTTTTGTGCTAAAGGAATGAAAGCTTCTCCCTCTGGTCAATCGCTTGGCTTCAACCCACAGTCCTGCTGCACAATCCCATTTCTCCTGTCGGCAGAATATCACATCATTCTTCCCCTCATATATAACAGCTCCTACTCTCCTCCCAGGCATAGGGGCTCATGGGGCCAATTGGACAAAGATCTTGTGTTCAGAACACCAACCGCTCCCTAAGAATTTCCAGAGGAGCTTCCCCTGATTCTTGACTTTTCATGCTGCTCCCGAGAGACTTTGGCTCTTAAAAACTGGAATGAAAGTGTCATCATGACCACGCTTAAGGTCAACATGAACAATTCTTCCGTAATTATTGACAATGATTCTGCATCTCACAGAGGAGCAACGCAGGCTCAGAGAGGTGAAGTCACTTGTCCAAGGGGACCGGGCTGGCGAGACAATGGTGAGGGGAGTTGAACCCACCTTTGTCTGACTTCAAGCTGATTATCATTGAACCATGAAGCCCAGGAGGGTTTGGGGGTGCTGGAATCAGGCTCCTGTGTACAGTCGCATGGGATTTTTCAGCTCACTCATGTGAAGTTGCTTCCCAGATTTCTGAGAACCTGGGGATCAGCTGGCCATGGGGGTAGAAAAGCTCCATGGTGTGGATGGGGTGTGGGTGGTGCTCCGTTCGATCCCCTAAGGTTGCTAATGCATCTGTAATCGGATTAGCGGTGCCCGGAATTCTGGGCCTGGATGTCTGCTCTCCCTGAGCTGTGTCCCCTGGGTCTGAGCGTTGCCAGGAATTAGAAACCCATCCTGGGTAGTTAGAGATGACGAGAACAGATGTTCATGCTGTTCCCCAAATGTTGCTTGAAGAGTGTTGTTTATAGGTGGTCCTGGCTTCCAGAAGACTTTTCACCTGCTGGACCTCACTCCACCCCAAATGTCCACTTGGACAGGGATGATAAGCCCCATTTTTAAAGAAGAGGAACCAGGTGTTTAGTTTAAGACATGTGCTCAAGCAACACAGCTAAAGAACAGCGGTGCCAAGATCTGAGTCCAAGATGTGGTAACTACTGAGATGGGGGCCCGGGCCACTGAGTGCCTCTGACACGTTATGCCTCAGTTTTTTCATCTGCAAAATGGAGAGGCAGTGCAGGGTCTGACACAGAAGCTAGACCAGGAGGCAGGAGACTTGTGTTTGAGTCCTAGTTCTGTCACAGTGTCTCTATAACCTTGAAGAGGTCGTGTTGCCTTTCTGGGTCTCAGCCTTCCCCTCTGAAAAATAGGAAGGGGAAGGAGTTGGGTTTTGACAGCAGTATAGTTATCAGAAGTTAGCATATAACAAGTACCTACTATGTGCCAGGTACTTAAGACACACATCATTTCATTGACTCCTGCCTAAACCCTGGGAGGCTGGCATGGTTAGGTTTTAAGGATATGGAGACAAAGGTTTGTGTGTTTCCAGAGCCTTCCTTTTGGCCAGATGGCCTCTAAGGATGCTTTAAGTTCTGAGAGTGCAAGATTCCAGGCAAAGGGTTTAGACAGACCAAGGCTCAAATCCTGTCTCTGTCACTTCCCAGTTCTGTGACCTTCTGGACAAGTGGTTTCACCTCTCGGAGCCTCAGTTCCTTTATCTGCATAATGGGTCCAATCGCGCCCACCCTGCACACTTACTGAGATAATTTAATGACACACTATAGGTCTGGCACATGGCAAATGGTATCTCTTTTCCTACCCACACTTGCAATGCTTTGAGGGGAGCCGGCTAAGTGAGGAGACTAGATCTCTTCTCTCCCCGGCAAAATCCTGCCCTCCCCTTTCTGGCTTCTGTTCTGCTCTACCACACTCAAGTTCCAGCAGCTGCATTTAATTTGATTTAACCTAATAGTTTTATGGATGCCTTTAGTTCAGGGGACAAAGAGGCCTCTGGGTAATTTGCATGTTTTTAACAAACCAAATAAAGAGCTGATAAGCATAAACAAGTCCGTTTTAATTGGATTAAGGGGAGGCTTGGCTTGGGGACTGCAAACCACAGAGGAGCTGGAGAAAAATAGGGCTTTTAGAGATTTCAGATTTTCTGCTTCTTTGGACACCTAGAGCACTCAGCACGAGGCGCTGGCTTCCTTCTAATAAATTGTGCACTGGTGCATTTGTGTCCGCGTCTTATTTCATACATGACATAGCAGCATCTTTCCTCCACCCTCCTTCCCCACCAGCAGGAGCCATGGGAAACAGAAACATGGTTTAATTCTCTGGCTTTGGTCTCAGACCCACTGAAGTTCAAGTCCCAGCCCCTACCTCTTCCATGCTTCTCTTTTTTTTTTTTGGGGGGGAGGCAAACAGGACTTTATTGGGGAACAGTGTGTACTTCCAGGACTTTTTTTTCCAAGTCAAGTTGTTGTCCTTTCAGTCTTAGTTGTGGAGGGCGCAGCTCAGCTCCAGGTCCAGTTTGCCGTTGTTAGTTGCAGGGGGCGCAGCCCACCATCTCTTGCGGGACTTGAGGAGTTGAACCGGCAACCTTGTGGTTGAGAGCCCACACTGCAACCAACTAAGCCATCTGGCACTGGCCCATGTGGGTATCGAACCGGCAGCCTTCGGCGTTAGGAGCACAGAGCTCCAACCGCCTGAGCCACCGGGCCGGCCCTCTTGCATGCAATTCATTTAATCCTCTCAGCCTCAGTTTCCTCAGCTGTGAAACAGGATCTAGTGGGTTTTATCCTGTAGCCTCAGTGTGAGGATCTCATGCTGGTAAGTTGCCTGCGGCTTGATAGCGTCACCAAAATGGTAGCTAGGAATCACATGAGTCAGGAAGAGGGATTACAGTTCCTGCTCCCGTGGGGGCTGTCATCCTTCAGGGTCCCACCCAAGTAAAGCGGCAGTTGCCAGCAGGTGTGACACTTGCTAAGTAGACGGGTCCAGAGCACTCTTCCCAGAGGAGGAGGGGCTAGAAGAACAACTAGGGCTTGGCTAGAGCTCTGCTTCCCAAACTTGACTGTGTGTGCCAATCCCCAGGCATCTTCTTAGAATGCAGATTCTGATTCCCTGGGTGTGAAGGGGAGCTGAGCTTTTGCGTTCCTAACCCCCCAGGGGCCATGGGAGGTGGAGAGCGGAAATTGACTGCAAGGGGCATGAAAGAACTTTTTTGGGACATGGTATATTCGATAGCGGGATAGTGATGGTGGTCACATGATTACATCATGACTGTTAAAATTCATCAAATCATATATCTGAAGTTGGCAAACTTTGTTGTATGTAAAATATATTTTAATAAAGCTGGTGAAAAAACAAACAAGAAAACCCCACTAAGCTCATAGTGGAGAAAATACGAATATCGATAATCATAATAACTAAATCCCTCAATGGGTCTGGCACTCCACACACGTTTGTCTCCTTTTTCAGACTAGGAGACGGATACTTAAAGACATGAAGCAACATTCCTAAGGCCACACACCTGGGAAGTGGTGGAGCTGGGACTTGAACCTGGGAAGGTGGAGGCACAGATTTTCCCCTTTCCACAGGAGCCTTCATCCAGGCTCCCAGGCCAAGCAGCCTGCCATCTTGTGGCTTGGAAACTGGGTGAATTGCTGGAGAAAGATGCAGCCCTCGCACCTCATTTGCTTTTAAAGGTGTATTTAAGAATGAAACACTTTTCACAGCCCTGGGTGGCAAGAGAAGGGTGGCATGGCTGGCTTTCCAGGACAGCCGGCAGAGGGGAGAAAGTGGGTGTGGTTTTCCCCAAGGACAGGTTCCTGCCAGCCTCCTGTCAGGACCCAGTGGCCTCATTCCATGTAGTCCACATACAGAGAAAGTGAGTGACTGTTCTCTGAACCACCATTTTGACGACAGGGAAAGCAGGTGTGAGACATGGAGAGCCTTGGGCCCTTCCCTCCCTCGGCCTGTCTTCCCACTCTGGGGATGATCGAATCCTTAGGGGTGCTCCTAGTGCAGCACCCTGGTTTTATTGAGGGAGAGGCAGAGCCCTAGAGAGAGTGGGGCCTTATTCAGGTAGACTTTCTGAAGCAAAGTTCAGTTCTGCGCTGAGGAAGGGAGAATGAATGGATTTGGGTGAAGGTGGAGTTGCTGAAAAAGCCACTCTGGTTCAGCCTTCGTGGGACAGCCTGGTTCGGAGGCAGGGGTGTAGACTCATTTGTGGCGTATGTGAGATACACAGCGAGTGAGCGAGGTGCGGTGATGAGTAAATGTGTAAGCCAGTGAATTGCCAAGGAGAGGGTGAACAAGCGAATGAATGAATGATGGATGACAGACGAGTGAATTAATGAGTGACATTGGAGAGGCAGCCAGCAGTCTCAGGCTCAGTGAGAATCCGTCAGTGTCTCAATAGGAGGTTAGGATATTTGGAGGAAGGTTTCACTGTAAAGGGATATTTACACAGGGGTTACTGGGATGTGAGGACCCACAGAACAGTGGGGTAACCTGGGACTGGTACCCAAGAAGCTGTTACCACCTTCAGGCTCAAAAGAAGGAAGGAACAGGGCAGGTCTTGGAACCTGGCAGGAGAGTCATTTGAAGAAGCAAACTGTGACCTAGAGATTAGCCAGCCTACAGCCATTCCAGGGGAAGGGGCCAGGAAAAGTAATCCCTTCCTCCTTCTCCTCCCTCCTCCCTCCACCCCCCAAACCCTATCACCATCTCCTGCCAGCGCTCTGCTTTGGTTAACCCAGATAGGGGAGCCTCTAATGCAGCCCACACAGGTCAGCCTCCAGGGCTGGCAGCAGGAAAGAGACGCAGGGGAACGACTCCATAGGGGCAGACCAATGGCACCGAACACCTCCTGGAAACTGGCCACCACTTCCAAGTCTCCTCCGCCTGTAATTTTCACTCCTACTCCTTTGAGGTATCTTGAAGCAAATCATAAGCCAAGGGTGAACCCAGGAGCCTTGCCCCAGCGGGGATAGGCCAGTTCTCTACTTCATTCAACACTACAGATTCTGGCAGTCAAGATGCTACCTACACCATCATCTCCCATCCCACATGCTATTCCAACCACGTGACGTCGATGCTCTATTGAGTGGTAGGGTCTATGCCCCCTCCCTTTGAATCTGGGTGGACCTGTCACTGCAGAAGAAGTGACAGTCTGTGGCTTCAGAGGCTAAGTCATAAAAGTGGAGACAGCTTCTGTCTGGCGCCCTCTCTTGGGACATAGCCTTAGAAGCCCTGACGGCCTTGGAAGAAGTCCTGTTCTGAAGCCGTCATGATGGAGAGACCACGGGGGAGGCCACACGGGGACAGAGAGATGCTTCAGATGGTCCAGCCCTTTGACATGTGAGGGAGTGAACTTTCCGAAGATTCCAACTCCCAATGCCCAGTGGGACAAAGGTGAGCTGTCCCTGCTCAGAATAAAAATTCATAAGCTGATAAGGGCACAGATTCTGCAGCCAGACAGCCTGGGTTTGAATCCCATTGCTGCTGTGTATTCCCTTTGGTTAAGTGACTTCACTTCCCTGAGCCTCAGTTTCCCCACCTGCAAAATGCCATAGGGTTGTTGTGAGTCTTTAGTTCATTCATCGACATAAAGTGATGAGCAGAATGCCTGGGCTGGCTCAGTTCTTGATTAATGTCAGCTATTCTTTATTCATCATCGTCACTGATTTTCCTCTGAGCAAGTTCTTCCCGTTTTTAGGACCCCAGTCGCTCCGCATAAAATAAAGGGTTTGAAGCCAGTTTCCCAGTTTCCCTCTGGCTTTGATTTCCTGGCTCCGGGGACATTCTCCATGCTCACCTGCCTAGGGGTGGGGGACTAGACCCAGACCCCACAAGTCCCTCCCAGTGGCCACATTCCAGCCCCTATGACATGTTTTTGCAAAATAGAAAAGGCACTCCTTCTTCAAGACACTTCGGTGCTATTTCCCAGAAAAATAGGCTGTCCAGGTGCAGGCAGCCTTGGTGTCTCTTGAGGACTCTCTCCCTGGCTTGCAGACGGCTGCCTTCTTGCTGTGTCCTCACATGTGCAGAGAGACAGAGAGAATCTAGTTTCTCTTCCTCTTTTTATAAGGGCATGAATCTCACCCTGAGGGCCCCACCCTCATGACCTAATGTAATCCTAAGCACCTCCCAAAGGCCCACCTTGTAACACCGTCACATTGGGATTCAACATATGAATTTGGGGAGGACACAAGCATACAAGGTCTGACAATTAAGTTCGCGAACTTGTTGCAATGATGTTGCTAACCTCTTTTGCTATCAGAGGGATTATTCATTATGAATTTGTACCAACTGACAAACAGGTAACCAAGTTTACTATTTGGAAGTGCTGAAAAGGCTGTGTGAAAAAGTTAGATGACCTGAACTTTTCACCAACAATTCATGGCTCTTGCATCACGACAATGCACCAGCTCACAGGGCACTGTCTGTGAGGGAGTTTTTAGCCAGTAAATAAATCACTGTATTGGCACACCCTCCCTACTCACCTGATCTGGCCCCCAATGACTTCTTTCTTTATGCAAAGATAAAGGAAATATTAAAAGGAAGACATTTTGATGACATTCAGGACATCAAGGGTAATAGGACGACAGCTCTGATGGCCGTTCCAGAAAAAGAGTTCCAGTATTGCTTTGAAGGGTGGACTATGCATCAGTGCACAGCTTCCCAAAGGGAGCACTTGGAAGGTGACCATAGTGATGTTCAGCAATGAGGGATGTAGCATTTTTTCTAGGACAAGTTCATGAACTTGATTGTCCGACCTCACATCACGCATAGCAGTCCTTGATCCCTCAAGTTAGCCAATGGCAGACACTTTCCTGAGTTATTACAAACTGAATTCCTCATTTGTGAAATCTTCCACAACACTATTAATAAGAATAGTAATGATAATAAAGACAATAGCTTTTCCCCCTGTGTGTGTAGTAACTGTGCTCTGTACAACCACCCCAATACTTATGTTCCATGATAATCTTGATGTGAGAGGTGAGGAAACTAAAGTTCAGAGATGTCTGGCAGCTGGCCCTAGGTCACACAGCTGAGTCCAAATGTAAGTCAGATTAGTCTAATGCTGGAGGAGCTCCCTCCTCCACTCCTTGCCCATTTCACTGGATGAATGAACGAATGAACGAATGAGCAGTTCCCCTTTTATCACATCACATCAGGGTTTGTCAGCATTGGCACTACAGATATTTTGGGTCAGACTGTTCTTTGTCGTGGGGGCTGGTCTGTGCTTTGTGGGATGTTGAGCAGCGTCCTTGGACACTGCGCACTAGATACAGTAGCAGCTCCCCCTCCCCTAGTTGGGAAAACCAAAACTATCTCCAGACATTGCTATGTATCCTGGGTGCAAAATCCCCGCTGATTGAGAGCCACTGTATTAGAGGTTAGGGTTTCACATTCAGTTTTGATTGAACATACTGTTCTGCTGCCCTAATTTGGAAACCACTGGATCAGAGGGTTTTTAATTTCCTACTTTTGGTCCCAAGGGGTCTAAATATTCCTTATAACTATATTCAAAGCTCTGTGTGCATGGATATATGGACACATATACCCAGCTGTGGATGCTCACATTTTTTGGGGGAGACAGTTCATGGTTTTCACGAGATTTTTAAGCTGATCTGAGAATCCCCTTGTGCAGTCCTTTACCGGTCTGACAACCGGACGTTTGAGGTTTGAAGTCCCCTTTTCTCTTTTTTCTATGCCCCCGCCCCCCAACGCAAATTTCCCTTTTCCATTGTCATTATGAAAGGGACTTAGGTCATCTTTTCTCCTCCAGCACAGTCTCTCCTGGGGAAAAAACTGTCACCTTGCCTCTACTGGCTGGGAAGAGTGGCAGTGGAAGGAAAACGGGAAGAATTTCTAGAGAGTCACTGAGCTGTGGAGTAAGAGGTTATTGCTTGGCAGTTGCCATGGTAACCTATAAACCAACCTTGCTGCTCAGAACCCAAAGTCACTGGAACACCAGCTGCCAGCCTGCTCCATGAGTGATAGCATTGTCGCTACTTTCACCTCGCTCCATGGGTCCTCAGCCCCGGAGAGACCAACTGTTTGCATGATTATTTTCTTCCCTACAGCAGCCTTCTCCATGTTGCTTTGCCAGACCCATCCTTTCCTTCTTGTCTCGGGGTTCATTTCTCCCCCTGGGATGCAGTGTAGTGATTAAACGTATGGACTTTGAAGCTAGACTGCCTGAGTTCAAAGCCCAGTTCCATCATTTCCCAGCTGTGTGACATTTGGTGAGTTACTTAACCTCTCTGAGCCTTGGTTTCCGTGACTGTAAAACGGGGACACTAAGTGTCCCTGTCTCCCAGGGTTCTGGTGATGATTTAGTGATGTGATACATCAGAAGCTCCTAGCACAGTGCCCAGCTTATAAGTAGTACTTAGTAAATATTAGCTGCTATTATCACTGTGAGTAGTTTTTCATTTCCCTTTCTTCCTGGCCATTGTCCGGCCAGGTAGATCCTCCTGCCCATTCCCCCCAAAGTTTGTGAGCACTAAGAGGTTGGTGCCTGGTGTTCAATGCAATTGATGCATTCATCCTTCCCTTGGCTACACATTTGCTCATCACCTACTCTGAGCCAAGAGGCAGAAGGAAATCTAGAGGTGAAGATGTGGTTTCTGCTCCAACATCGCTCCTGCCTTGGTGACAGAGACACATACCAGATGATCCAAGTGACCACAACAATGGACTTGTCCAGAGCTGGGAATGAGGAAGTCACAGAAGTCACTGAATTTGGTCTTTGTGGTTGGGGAACAGGGGAGCTGCCTGGAAGAGGAAGAGCCGGAGTCGTAAGGAGATGAAGACATTAGCCAGGTGAAGACTTTCCAGGTAGAGGGGATGCTATGAATAGAGACACGGAAAAGAAGAAAGAGCACAGTGTGTGCCTATGTGCTATGGACAGTCATGTGCTGGTAAACAACAACTGGCTCTCCAAAAAAACAAAAACCAAAAAAACCCCAAACCGCCTTATTTGTAGCATTTGCCATTTTCCACGGTGTAAATTTTTCTCACCATGACCAATTTCAAGCTACCCATGTGACATGACTGAATGTGAATTTGAGAAGAGATTGGCTCTCGAGAGCCAGTATGAGGGGGGCTGCACCACACCATTGGCTTTAGAGGTTTAAGCAGGGGGTGAGGGATAAAAAAACAAAAACAAAACAAAACAACAATTCAGTCTTACTGGAGAGAAAATTCAGGGCAGCAAAGAGAATAATAACTCAGGCCTGCTTTGGTGGATGGCTTGTGGCTTTTCTCTGAACATCCTTTAATAGTCCCAGTTCACTTCTGCAGAAAATTGACAAGCATCTCCTTGGCACCTACTATATACGTGTCAGGTCCTGTGCGAGAGCTAGGGAGGCAGAACTCATAATGCATGAAAAGCCATAGTAGATGCAGGGAGGATATTGACAATCCTTTGCAGGCTTCCGCTGTCGTGGTGCCTAGACCAGAAGTTATCAACAAGGCAAGTGTGTAAACACAATTTTGTCTCACAGTAGGCCCACAGGATCCCTCCCACCAATTCCTGGGCTCCATGTTTTGGAAGCTCTGTTTCAGAAGGTCAAGGATGAGACTTGGGCATTCCCGGTTTGGGAAGTTCAGGTAACTACGATGAAGGGTTGGGTGCCTAACTCAGGTCTCGGAAGAGAATTTGGCCCCTGAGTTTTCTCCATGTCCCTCTTGCCCCCCACTTTAGGACACACAAAAGTCCTACCCATATCGACCGACCGTCTCTCTCCCTTCTGGCTGACTCTTCATTCCCCATAATTGTTTAGTAAATGACTCAGAATACATTCCATTCCATAATGACTGTTCATTTCAGTTAGCTCTCAGTGGCCTGAAACAGAGGCGCAGGGCCCCACTCGGATAACTCACCACCTTTGTTTGAAATTGGATTTAAGGCAGCCTGGGTATTGGGGGTAGACTGAGGGGATAAATATTTTATCATTTCTTCCTCCTCAACGTTCTGCTGGATTGTTCTCATTTCCATGTTTCTCCCCCTGCGCACGGGCAGATTGCAGACTGTAAATTTGAGGGGAAATTATAAATGTGCAAACATGATAAATAAACATGTGGCTTTTACGAGGATGGATATTATCACCCAGATTTACAGCTCTCCTCGCCTGCACGTTTTATTGCATTTTGGGAAAAGCCGAGCGAGGTTTTCGTGTGTTAACGTTGATCAACTTTCTGCCCTTCACTCGTCACCCCCTCTGAGTCATTTAAATATCAACCTGGAATGGGACACAATTCGTCTCCCTGGAAGTGAATTCATCTTGACAGGTGTTTTCCTTGGGGACAGTTATTTATAGCTGCAAAAGCTATCATACCATAGGGCGCTTTTGTCTCCTCCTTCCCCTTTCTCCTTTCTCTAAAATTGAACATATTTTTGTTTTCCCAGTGGGAAAAAGTACCAAATCAATGATTTAAATCTCTCTCTTCTCCTCTCTCTCTCTCTCTGTCTCTGATTCTCTCTCTCTCTCTCCCCACACCCTCCCTCTCTCCCTCTCTGTCTCTCTCCATATTTTCTACCCTCTTCTGTCTTCCATCTTTGGGACCGGCTCTGGGATTTTCTTAGGTTCAAATGCCAAGTGTCGCCACCGACTCTTGTGTCACCGGAGCCAAGGACGTGCCTTCTCTGAGCCTGTCACCACCCTCAGGGCTGTGCTTGCTCTCCCGTGTTCCTTGTCACCAACTGATAGGGAGAATTGAATGAGATATTTCTGTGTCTGTCTCCACCTTCCTTCCCCCAATGTCTCGCCAACTAAATGGTGATGCTTGGGGACAGGGACCTATGCTGGCTTCCCATCGTTTCTCCCTCCCTCACCTGCTCCTCTGACCCAGGCTCTCCATTTGCCAACGGACCTCCTCCCAGGAACTGCACAGGCAGACTCTTGGTGGTCCCTTTGCCTTCTCTGTCACCTACCCCCCCGCCCCCCCAATCCAGTCTGTCACCAACTCCTGTGAATTCCTGCCTCAGCTCTTTCCATGCTACGTGCCTCTCTCTGACCCCATAGCCCGCCACTTCTCGGATATTTGAGTGTCTTCAAAGTGCCAGGTACTGAGCTGTCTCTGACCACTGTCCCCTCTCAAGAGGGTCACCATAGCAGTGTCTTTACTGATTTTCCAGTCTCCAGGCTTGCAACTCCCTCTGGCCCCTCTCAGTACTTACTGTAATAGCTAAGGATGGGGCAGTGCAGCGCGTGCCTGCAGATTCTGTTGCTAAGGAAACCACTTCCTTGGTTACCAGCCTGGGTAGCATTTGTCTCACTGTGTCTGGATCCTGCTGAGTGGCTCCCACTCTCCAGGAAGA
Source organism: Rhinolophus sinicus (assembly GCF_036562045.2). Lineage (NCBI taxonomy): Eukaryota > Metazoa > Chordata > Mammalia > Chiroptera > Rhinolophidae > Rhinolophus > Rhinolophus sinicus. The sequence continues at coordinate 24,787,236 of NC_133765.1, read as the reverse complement.
TGAGGAGGAGGATTCAGAGAAGACAATAGGGGTGGGGAGGAAGGGAGGAAGGGAAGGAGCAAGAGATAGGCAGAGAGACAGAGAGCTCAAGAGATATCGAGAGATGCTTACACAAACAGAAGCAGACATCAAGAAAGAGATAATGATGAAATGAGGGAGGGAGAGGGAGGGGGGGAGAGAGAGAGAGAGAGAGAAGAGGGAGAGAGGGAGAGAGGGAGAGAGGGAGAGAGAGAGAGAAGGACAAGAAAGAAAAGAGGTTTATGAGCAGCTGGAGGAAATAAAAGAGGCCAAAAAAAGGGAAATTGAGAGCAGGAGGTAGTGTGAAGAAGCAGTGAGAAAGGGGAGAGGGATGGGGAGAGAACAAGCCAATGCAAGAGAGAAGGGGGAAGGGAAGAGAGACTGGGCCTTGGGGAGGAGAAGGGTCCAGGCAAGACCTGCCCCCAGCACCCTGATTCCCCCCCCCCCGCCCCACCCCCACATTGCCTACTGGGAATGTGTTGGCAGCAGCCTCCAGGGTTACTGGAGAAATCAGGAGGAAATCCCAGGCCCTGCCTCTTCTCTCCGCGTCCGGGAGCCACAGTGCACTGGAGACAACCGCAGGAGGAGAGCCCAGGTGTTCCGGCTTCCATGCCAGCCGGGCACGTCCCCAGCACTGGGGTCCAAATCTTTCCTTCCTCCTCAAGTGCAGGGCGCTGTCACTCTGTGTGTGTGGACGGGACCTCGTGGAGAGGGCCCCAGCCGGCCCCAGTCTGCTATTAATCTCTGTGTGACTCAGGCCAGTTAGCACTAGTCTCTGTGAGTCACTGTCCCTGCTGAAAGGAGTTACGAACCTCCTGGAGGTGGTCAGGGGCCACCCCAGTCCTTTTCCTTCTTTCCCCCACCATCATCTCCCCAGAAGCTTTCTCATCATTTACATGTACCTGCTCGGTACTTGGTAAAATGCAAACTCTGCAGGGATGGGGAGTTTCATCTGCTTTTTTCCTTTTTATTCTTTGGAACTTGGAGCAGTGCCTGGCACACAGTAGATGCTCAATAAAGATTGTTGAAGAAATGGAAACGAAGGCATGGAGCCTACTTTGAATGAATGAACATATTTAAATATATTTCTTCTGGGTCTGAAATATAAAGATTTGATTCAGGAGGATGGCTGAAGTGTGGATAAAAAGGGCCAAGACAGGCCAAAGAAGAGGCAGCTACACTGTCCATCTCAGTCCAATCTCTGGTCTAAAGGATCTGAGGTCGGTGGTGAGCAGGAGGATATGGCAGAGTCTGTGAGAGCCGAGGAGGAGAGTCCGGGGGAGCTTGGAGCTAGATGCTCCATGGCTTTCCTCACTTCTGGTCTGGGAGGGTTTGGTTAGAAAGATACTATTTGGAGAAACAAAAGGATATTGGCATATTGGTCCACGGCTCAGCCTGGGCCCGGAGTCAAGGCTTGGTCTGAGGTCAGGCAAGGGTTCAGACTGAGGCCAAGGTCAGGGCTCATCCAGGGTCAGGACTTGGGCTTAGTCTGTGACCAGAATCAGAGCTCAGTCTGAGGCCGAGATCTGGGCTCAGTCAGGAGACACCGTCAGCATTTGTTCCGGGCAGGTCAGGGCTCAACCTATGACCCAGGTTGGAATGTAGTTAACGACCAGGGCAAGGCTCAGAATAGAGACGGCCAGATGTGGGCCAGATGTGGGCCTCTGGCTAGGGTCCGGGTTCAATACAGGGCTGAAATCAGGGGTCGGTGTGAGACTAGGATCACGGGTAAGTATATTCCAGGATCAAGGCTCAGTCTGTGGTCAGGATTAGGGCTTAGCGGTGACACAGGCTCAAGATTCTCGGATCGGGGCTCAGTCTGTGACCAGCTAAGACTTGGCTTGAGGTTGGGGTCAGAGTTGAGCCTGGGGCCCAGTGAGTCCTCAGAGAAGGATTTCTGGAGCCAACACAGGCCCCCAGAGGAGAAAGCCCCTGCCCTCAATCCATGAACAACCACACGCTCTCCCTTTTCTCAGCTCTTTCGTTCCCGTCCCTCCTTTCGTAGACCCAGGACTGGAGGAAAGAGCTTCCCTGCCCCGAGTCCTCCTGAACTTTGTCGTTGGGTGGGGAGGAGCCCCTCCCTTCCCTTCCCTTCCCCTGCCTGTACCAGCTGTTTACCTCTCCTTCCCCCCTACTGTCCCATGGCTGTATGTAAACCCATGTCCCTCCTCGCACATCCCTCCTTCGGGCTGAGAACAGTCCCTGAGGCACCACAGAAGCCCCTCTGTCTTGTGAGGAGAGAGGACACAGGGCCCTCCGGCGGGGTATTTGATTCACTCCACCCACCAGGGGACAGAGGGGCCTTCTCTGTCCCCTTGTACTCTCACTGGCTGCCCTTCTGCACACATAGCACCATACACTCAGGGACTTTCTCTCTCTCTCTCACACACACAAATATACACAAAAGGAACACTTCTGATAGATAACCTCTTCCATACCCATGCACAAACCCAAGCAGGGACGCTTACACCTCACCCTAGTAACTCCCTGGACCCACACCCCATACACACACACACACACACACACACACACTCCAGAATAACATCCCATTTGTGAATTCGCCTGACACAATACTCAACCTCGTGGTAGAATTATCAACAAAACTCACTTTTAATGATGGTGTTGACCTGAGGAATCTCCAGACAGAGGCTTGTGGCCTGAGGGGACCACCCGTGAAGAACTTGCCCAGGTCTTGGACCAAGAGGCTCCCAGAGAGAGCTGGCCTCTGAGTGGGAGGGGAGGCCAGGCCCTCTACTGCTTTGAGAAAGACTAGAAATCAGCCGGGGGGAAAGAAACATGGTACAAAATACATTCAGAGCCCCTGGCTGGGCCCTGGGGTGGCCCAAATCCTACAGATGAGGGGACCAGGGGGAGAACCACAGGCATGATTCCTGGGCTCTTCTCTTTGCATGGCCAGGTTCCAAGGGGCGGAATGTATTAGTCGTATTCCTCTTAAAAAAATATATCTCTTTATACTCGCCTTCTCCATAGTCTCTTGGCTGTGTGGGAACGAGCATTTACCTGCACCCCAAGGCTTCAGAGGGGATGCTTGGGGTGGGGGCGGCTCCAGACAGAATATAAAGAGCTGTGACCTATGGCTTTTGTGTCTACATGGTGGGGCATGGTACAGGAGCACAGGTGAGGGCTGGGTGTGACGCCACTGGTCTCCAAGGTGGGGGAAGCAATGGGATCCCGGATCAATGCTTTCTAAGATCCACGATCAGGGAGTCAGGTCCTCAGGAATCCTTTGGTTTGGTGTCTCAGCATCAAGGGAGCAGCGTTTGCATGGAAATGCAGAGCCATCCCATTCATTTCACTCCTTCCCCAAGGGAAGCTGGCTCCGTTGGGCTGTGACCAAGGGAAGGTAGTGGGGGTCTACTTTTGGGTTTGGTTCCACCTGATTTGGGGCACCCTGGCTCTCTCACCTAGACAGCAGAGGATCCATTGGTAGGGGTCAGAGGGCAGTGTGAGACCCATTTTGGACCCCACAGTGGAGAGATGGGTTACTGGGGCTCTCATTTTTTACTCCGATTCTGCACATGGTGTAATTGCTGGTGCCTTGAGGAACCCTGGGAAGTGGGGTCAAGCATCCCAAGGTCACCTCCTGGATACAGCAGGGGAAACAAAGGGCAGAATTCCAGCCCTGGAAGTGGACGGGCAACCGGATGGTTCCTCAGGAGCAGTGTGACCTGGGGGTGGGCTCATGACGCCAGGGACCCTACATGGTGCTGACAATGAACCTACTGTGAGCACCAGTGCTTCCCCACCCCACACAGAATGCCAGCAACCTAAGGCCACAGAGAGACTTCCCAGCAATCTTCCTTCACACAAGCGGCCTGCACCAACCTTGGTGCCAGCGCTTCCTGGGTGGGGCAGAGAAGGGGAGGCTATGAAAGCTCAGCCCCGGCGGGAAGGGTGTCTCGGGCAACTTTTTTACAACAGTCCCTTCAGCTCTTGCATGGAGGTCCCCAACACCTGCGGTGAGGCACCCATGTCTCGGGGACACCCAGGAGCCCTCCCTCCCACAAGGGGAACCCAGAGTGGTGGGGGCAGGGACATGGGAGACAGAAGAGGGTCCATGTGGCTGGAACTCCCCAAATCAGTTGCCTCTGCCATCTCCACAGGGGGCTGTAAGCAGGTGGGGCGTGCTGGACAATCTCTCCCCTTGAGCCTCCTTTGTCATGCAGGAAACTCACTGGAGGCCAACAGCAACCCCTAGCAAAGAGGACAGGTGGGCAGGGGTCCCCGGGGTCTCGAGTCTCCTGCTTGGACGTGTCTCCCAGCCCCGCCCCGAGTGCATCATCTGGGGTAGTAGTCGTCGGGAACCCCTGTGAGGTTCCTGCCTTTGAGGGCCGCGTCCACCATCTTGATGTAGGCGGAGATGGTCTTTTGCATGTCCGCCGTGTAGGGGTCGTACTCCAGCTTCCGGAGGCCCGAGCGCTTGAAGTTGCCGTCCTTCTGGCTCTCCACGCACAGCAGCCGGTCCTCCCGCACGGCCACCCCCAGCAGGCTGACCATCCGGCCCAGCTGGACGAAGAGGTCCTGCTTCAGGTCCTCAAAATGTACCACCAGCACCTTCTTGCCAAACTTGAGCCAGTCGAGCGTGTGCGTGGCCCACCACGGGGCATAGTTCCTCACAAACTCGGGCCACTCTGTGGAGAGGGGAGGGACGGCAGAGTCAGAGGGCAGAGGGCTCCAGGGACAGGGGTCAGAGGGCGCTGGCGGTGGCTGCAGGCATTCACAGCATCTCCAGATTCCTCCCACCTCAGGGCTGCGACTTCTGCCTGGAATAGCCTTAGCCCTTCCTTCTCTTTGGGGAGAACAGTGACATCTGTTTGGTGCTTTACTATACCAAAGACAGACTAGTAACATACAGGAATGTATGTTACTAACGTTTTATATTTTAATATATACTTCTACAGAGGGTGCCAAAAAAATGTATACACATTTTAAGAAAGGAAAACACTGTATTAAAATTGTAATATTCAACATATACTGATAATGAAAGGTGAATACAAGGCACGTGTATACATTTTTTGGCAGCCCTGGTATTAATATATAATACAGGAAACAGATTAATATAGCTATTAATTTACTTATTCCTCACAACAACTCTATGAGGCAGGTATTATTTTCTTCATTTGTTAGAAGAGGAAAGTGAGGCACCGAGAGGTTAAGTAACTTGCTTAAGGTCACACAGCTAATAACTGGCAGGACCAGGATTTGAACCCACACAGTCTGACTTCAAAGTCTGGGCTTTTCACTACCATATCCTGTGTAGTAATAGTTGTCCTGTGTAGTAGTAGTAGTATCTTCTTATAGGATAATAACAGGGCCACTGTACAGAGTAAGTGGGTAAAGCATATCAAGTTTTTAGCATGGTACCCTGTAGCCAGGAGGTGCTCAGTACACATTGGCTCTTATTACTGGGAGTATTCTGGCCTTGGGTAAAATGTTATCTTTCCTGACTCCCCAGCCTCAGGCAGGTGCCTTCTCTGGACTTCATAGCCTCCACTGTACCCGCCACATATGTTATCTGTCTCCCCAGCATACTGTGGGGCTGTGCATAGTGAAGTCAGATTATTGTCCTCTTTCCACCTTTCTGTTCTACCGTTCTTTCTTTGCTTTGTATTGGAGAATCGTGTTCTGTTTCTTTCTGTTGTTTGTTACCTCGCTATGGTAAAATGACAGGATGAATTGTCACCAAAATTGGGAGGGTGTGTTTGGGATCCTCTGACTTGAAAGACAGGCTACAATAGAATTCGGGAGATTCCTCGGGGAGCCCTGGAGAGGAACTCGAAGAGACAGCTGGTCTCCTTGGAACTGGGCTGCTGGAACTCGACAGAAGCCTAAAAGCTGGGGTTACTGGGGGCGGGGGGGTTGGGAAGATGGTGGGGACAGAGAAAGAGATTCCAGCCTATGAGCCTCAGCTGGAGAATTATAGGGCAGGCACACTGAAACCCTGAAGCCAGACCCACTGCTTTTCACGGGGACACCACCACCCGTACCCTCCAGAAGGTTTTGTTTATTGAACGAAGGGCTGTGTGTCACCCAAGCTAGGCTGGGAGCCCAGCTGGTTCTTAATAACTAAATCCCCATGCCTTTCTGGGTAATGGATACCCATGATTTCATTTAATCCTAACGACCACCCTGAAAGGAAAGGACTAGTGTGCACTTATCCCCAGTGAGGAAACTGAGTCTCAGAGAGGTGAAGTGACTTGCCCAAGGCCACACAGCCAGGAAGCACTACCCTGACCTGCCTGATTCCAGGTCCTGATCTTTCCCAGGCACCAGCAACCTCACCCCCACTTCTTCCCACTGTCTTACACCCAGCAGGGCCTCAATAAATGGTTGTTGAACTAAATTGAAATTCTCAACTGCCAAGTTGCAACGTGATAAAGGACTCCTCTTTCTTGGCAGAACACATCGAAATCTGTGGTGGGGCTCCTGCTCCCCCAGGGCTCCCCTGGAACACCAAGGCTGCTTGGGAAATATTTATGCTGGTGACAAGGATATTTTTTATCCTTAAAATATATTATTTACAATGTATCTAGCTAATTGGGCCCATACTGCTATAATGGGCTAAGACCAGATGTATCTGGATGATTAGAAAAAATTTAGCATGGGTACACGTATGGTCTATTTTATTTTTTTATTTTTTATTTTTATTTTTTAGAATTTCTCCACTACTGTGTCACCTCACAGCATTCCTGGTGATTCAGGACAACGGCTCATCCCATGGCAGATGCCCGCCTGGATGGATACAGTGCTCAGACACTCAGTGAAACACAGACCTATCTGTACACTTCTAGGCCTGGCCCCTTCTGACCATCTCAATTGGTAGCTGGAGGAGGGCTGCAGGGTGGTCCTCAAAGAGAAGGAAGGACCCTTCTGCATGGTGGTCGGGGTCCCCCAGCTGGTACCCCTAGCCCTGGATGCAGGTGGGATGGAGATGACATGGCGTCCTGTTGCCTGCGCACCTACTGTGTGTCGGGGCTGTGTTGGGCACTTTGCCTGCATTGTCTCATGCAGTGCCCACGAGAAGACTGGAGAGTAGGAACTATTAGCCCCATTTTATACACAGGGGGAAAGGAGGCTCAGCGGCATGAAGCCACTTGCTGAAGGTCACACGGTGGGCATCCAAAGCCGGATTTGAACCCGTCTATCCCAGCCCGAGCCAGGCTCCCACCCTCCCGGCAAACCCTTTGAGAGCTCCTGATCTGATCAGCTCAGGCATCTTCTCCCTCCCGCTCCTACTCTACTACTGCTCACAACGCCTTCGGGGTTGTCTAAAACCTGGGGTTTGTCCACAGATGGCTTGAGAGTCCGACTGCCAGTGTTCGAAACTCAGCTCCCTCCCTACATTTGCTGTGTGACCTTCGGGACATTAGTCGATCTCCTTGAGTCTCAGTTACCCATCTGCAAAATGGTGACTGTGCTAAGACCCGCACCCTAGAGGCTCTGCAGATGGAATGGAATCAGATTTGCCAAGACCCTGGCACACGGCCTTGGATACAGGAGGTGCTTGTAAATGCTAGCTCCAGTTACAATTATTCTTGATGTTGGCCCCCTGGCATCTCCGGGACGTCCTGCAGCCCCCATCATGTTGGTCAGAGCTTCCCTACAACACCATATTTGATATTCAGGATGTTTCAGCAGCAGATGTCCCCCCCCCCCCCAACCGGCACAGATTCCCCACGTGAAGCTCCTCAATTACTTCATTAGAAAGGAGAAGAATAAAAATGAAAAACAAAAGCCCTCGATTAGCTCAGGATTTCTGGGAATTGATTGCTGCCTTCAAATTGGGTAATGAAGGCAGCTGAGCTCAGGACCACGGGTAACCAGGGCTGGTTCCACCGGAACTGTCACACATGTGGGCCTGGCAGGGCACAGGCTGGCCACTCTTCGCTCCATCTTCCTGCCCATGGGAGGAACTGGGGTCTGATTAATAGCTTAACTGTACTTAATTCTCCACGGAATCACTAAACACAGTCTCTGTTTCATTAAACAGATCCAGGACAATTCACCTTGTGTAATCATATCACATAAAACTTTGCTTTGGACGCACTCCAGGGAGATTGTAAAATTAATGTTATGGAACAAAAAGTCGGGGTGGGGGAGGGCATTGCAGGAGCCTCCACCCACCTATAACTGGGAGAGGACAGGGCAGGGTGGGTAGACACGCTCAACAGCTGGGTGACCTCTGCTCTGGTGGTGGTGGGGGGCGACCCTTACATTCTAGGTTGAGGGCTTCCAAAAGCAATTCTCAAACGTTCAAGTGCACACAAAGCTTCTGGGGGAATCTTGCTAAAATGCTAATTATGATCCAGTAGAGCCTGGGGGTGTGGGGGCCTGAGAATTGCTTTTCTAGAACTTTCCCTGGTGAAGCCCATGCTGCTGGTCTACACGCCACACTTGGAACAGCAAGGATTTAAACGAGTGGAGTGGTTCTATTATAAAACTGGAGGGTGCGTCGGAAATACCTGGAAGAATTGCTAAAATACAGACTGAAGGGCCCCCTCCTAGAGTTGCTGAGTCATCAGGTCTGGGTGGAGCCTGAGAATTTGCATTTCCTACAAGTTCCCAAATGGTATTGACATTGCTGGTGCAGGAGCCTGTCATGTGGAGTGTCATGCAGGGTCTCTGGTCCCGCTCCCCACATAAGAACGCAGGACATGGCGAGGCCAAAAAGGAACACCCACGGAGCCATAGATAGGGGAGTCATACAGCTATAGTCTCACTGGCGGCTGGGTTGGAGACACAGGAAGCAGGAGCCACACTATCTGCAACCCGCCATCCACCCACTTGTCTCTGCCAACCAACCTCACTGGCTAGCTGCAATCTGCTCTTGCTAGTTCAGCCACCATCTTCTTGCTAGCCCTCATTTGCTGCTAGTGTAGCCACGGCAGTTATATTAGTGGCCTATGGCTCACTGGTTACAGCTGATGGCCAACTCGTCACAGCTGATGGCCATCCAATCACAGTTGATGGCCATTTACTACCTGAGGGAGCACCTTTCCATGTGAGGGTAAGAGCTTGGAAACTGTACTCCTGGCTCTGTCCCCACAGGGCCCTACAGCAAAGGTCTCAAACTTAAGTGCCTACGGGATCCAGATGTTAACAAAATGAGAGGAACGGGCTGGGTGGGGACGGTGGGGTTTGGGTTCTTTGGGGGAAGGCTCTCAGCCAGAGCACTTGAAGACTTGGGTCAGGCCTGGGAGGGGGCACTGGGAGAAGCACCCCCCATCTCAGACTAATGTGGGGACCCCCACTATGACATGCTTATGCTGGAACACCCTCTCCCCCATCCCCTGCAGCCTCTTGGCTCCACCTGTTCTGACGCCTCCCTTATCTTTGGTTTTAAAGCTCCCAGTTGTCTTGAAGAAGGAAAAAGAGGTAAGGCAGCTCCCGGGAATTAAAATTGTCTGAACATGAGACAAGGGGCTATGCCAGGAGAGGAGAACCTCTGAATGGATGCATCAGAAAGTCAGCAACACCCCCAGGTAAGAGAGAATAGCTAATGCCTGGGTTTGAATCCCAGCTGTATCTATACCTGGGGCTTTAGCCACGGGACTTGTTCCCTTCCTGGGATGGTTTTCTCACCCGGGAAATGGAATGGTAGGATGGTTATGGCCACCTTCCTTACCTCCTTGGTAATTGGAAGGTTTCAATGAGATAATGAAGGCTAAATGCCTGGTCCCCCATGAACTTCCTGAGTCCCCTCCCTTTTCACTTGGGGCAGCAGGATGCCTGGGAAGTGGAGAGCTGGGTTCTAGTCCTGCCACTATGTGCCAAAGTGACCCTGCCGCTTTATGGGCCTGTTTCCCCATTAATAAACAGGATGAAACAGTGGTTCTCAGTCCTGTGTGTACACTGGAAGCAGCTGGGAGCTTTAAAAAATACTGATTCCCAGGCTCCACTCGAGTAATGGTCCAGGGTATGGCCTGGGCACTGGGATTTTCCCATACTGCTCTGGGGATGCTGGTGTGCAGCCGGGCAGAGGACCACTGGGTTCAGTCATCTCCCAGGTCCTTTCCAGCTTGACAAGCAGAGTCTCTGCTCCCAGGACTGGCTCTTGCCATTTGCTTTTGCAGAACTTCTCTGCCTGCCCCTGACTAGTGTTCACTGTCAGTTGTTCTACAAATAAATAATTCAGAGGCCTGTTTATTCCTGGGAACAAGGGAACAAATGTCACCACCTGTCCAACTTCCACCTCCTCAGAGAGGGGGAGCCAGGCCGTGGAGGGACAGATGGGCCTCCTTGAGTGAAAGGAAACCAGAGCACAGTTGGTCAGGCAGGCCCAAGAATTTTAATGAATGACATCAGTGTTGAGGGTGTGATTGGTGGGTCACGGAATTAACATCATCCTGCCATGCTCAGGTCCGCTCTGGGGAGGGGCTGGAGCTTTGGTGTAGCTGGGAGCCAGGGGGACGGTTTGAAGGAGCAGGAAGGACCCCTGGGCTTGAGGCTGGATGAGGTGGGAGGAACTCACATTTACAGAGCACCTACTGGGTGTCAGAGGCTCTGGGCTGGGTGAATCATATCCATTGACGTTTCACCTATTCCATTATTATGGGTTTGCACAGTGGTTAAGGACATGGGCTCTGGAGCAAGACTCCCTGGGTTCAAACCCCAGCTCTATCACTTTCTAGAAAAGGTCCTTCACCTCCCTGAACTTAGCTTGTCCCATCAACTTAGCTTGTCTCGTCTATTTAAAAAATGCATTATTTGGGGGATTTAAGATACTCATGGGTGTTTCTTGTGATGGTGATAATTGACATGGGCTTTTGCGACCTAGGGGGCTTAAAGGTACCCAAGATGGCAGATGGGTCAGATCCCAAAGTTTCTCACCATGACCCTGGGCTGCCACCCTGCCTTGAGACATTCATCCACACAGCAGTTATGTATCAATAAGTGTCAGAGTTGAATCTCAAACCCAGGTCATCTTAATGAAGTTCAGTGCTCGGGGGCCATCACTGTCACTTACCAGCTGTGTGACCTGGGGCAAGTCACTTAACTTCTCTGAGCCTCCCAACACACAGTTGTTGAGAGTTTTCATTAAAATGATGCTCTGTTAAGTGATCATTTGGGACCTCACAGGTGCCCTCAGGGCCACTCCGCTACTGAACTTGGGCTGGGCTGGATTCAGGTCTCCTGACTCCCTCCCAGGAAAGGGCTCTTGAACCTGCTTCAATCAATCCCACAGGAGGGTCTCCATTTCCATAATGAATCACATCTACTGACTTTAAAGGGTTAAACCTTAGAGCTCCACCCCAGTCGTTATGCCCTACTTTATAGATGGGACAATCTAAGTCCTGGGAGGTAAAGGTGCTTTTCCTGGAAGTGGTAGAGCTGGGGTTTGAACCCACATAGCCTTGCTGTCGGGCCCGTGTTTGTTACCAGTGTGCTACCATAACAGCCCAGCTCACAGAGGCTGATGCTGGGATGTGGGGAGCGCACCTCCTTGGCTATCAGCTGATAAACTGGAGCCTCCCACCCCCAGGCCCTGCCCCTCCCCCAGGCCCTGCCCCTCCCCCAGGCCCTGCCCCTCCCCCAGGCCCTGCCCCTCCCCCCAGGCCCTGCCCCTCCCCCCGCAGTACCTTTGCCCTTCCAGTGCGCATGCGCAGCAAAGCCGATGTGGCCGCCATATTTCCGGTTGAACTCCGCCATGAGGGCCTTGTAGGGGTTACGGATGAGCAGGATGGCCGCGTCGAAGGCCTCGATCTCCTTCTGGCCGCTCTCGTGTGTCTTGATGCAGATGGTCCTCCCGCTGCGCCAGTGGTCCCGCTCACCTTTAAACCCTTCCCACAGCCAAGGGGGTGGGGAACATGGCAGGTAAATTGGGGGAGGCAAGAAGTCCACCACACCCCCTTCCGAGCCACTTCAGGGGTCCTCATATGTTCACTCGCCAACTCCTTCATTTACTGACATATTTATTGAGCACCTACTATGTGCCAGGCACTGTGCTGGGAGCTGGGGATAAAATGATTTGCATGAAGTTCCATGGTTCTTACTGTTTTTGAGAGTCAGATTATTCAACTAGTGACACAAATGAATGTGAGGTCACTGCCATGATTAGTGCTACAGAAAAGAAGCATTTGTGCTTGGGTTCCATGAGAGGGGCCTGACAGTGATATGTTGGATGATGCATGATTGATTCTCTTTGGGTGGAGTCTACATCCCCCCCCCACACTGATGTTGGGCATGGCCATATGACTTGCTTTGACCAGTGGAATGAGGGTGGGGGTGGGTCTTTGCCAAAGTCTCAAGTTACATCACATGTTTCTGTTCGCTCTTGTGTGCTTTTGCAAACACGGTGAGGACATGCCATGGAGGGCTGTTGGTCCCAGATGGTGAGAGACACATGAAATTGATGTGGATTCAACCTGGAGTCTGGAGCTGAGCAGCCTAGCCAAGATCACTGCCCTAGTCAGGTGGCATCCAGGAAGGTTTTCTGGGGGGAAGAAGTGCTTAAACTGAGAACTGAAGGATGAGGAGGAATTTACTAGCCCAAGAGAGAAGCGATAGGTGGTGGGAACAGCAGGTGCAAAGGCCCTGTGGTCAGTGGGAAGAGACGTGTCACCTTGGAGTGACTGCTAAGTGAGAGCAGAGAGCAAACAGGGAGTATGAGGCTGGGAGGGTTGTAGGGGATGTGATGAGGAGTTCACTCCTAGAAAGAAAGAATGGGCAGCCCCGAAAAGGATTTAAGCAAAAGGGAGGAGGGACATGATCAGGTTTTCATTTCAAAAGCTGAGGAACTGAGAGACGTCCTGAGTAGCTAGAGAGTAGGGAGAGTAGGGGAACGCTTCAATTGCACCAAGTCTGTGCTGGACACTGGTCTGAGCCCTTTACATGTATTAGGCAACTCAATTCTCTCAACAATCCTATGAGGAATTTTAAAGATAAGAAAACTTAGGCATAGAAAGATCAACAAACTTGCCCAAGTTACAGAACTAGTGAGAGGCAGAGCTGAGATTCAAACCCAAGCCATCCAGGCACCCAAGACTGTGTTCTTCACCATCAAAGCCTCCCACCCTCGTGAAAGCTAAGGCATTTGTATGGTATCTTGAAAGGCAAGTAGAAATATTATTGCACTAGTCTTTCAAGAATACTGACTTTGTTCTCAACTCAATGAGTGATCCTGGACATCATGTCATCTCTTTGGACTTCAGTTTCCTCATCTGTAAAATGGAACCATTCAGCTTCTCCTTCACAGGGCTGATGTGAGAAATCAGTGAGGCACACAGTAAGATTTTAATAAATGGCAGCTAGTGTGGAACAAGTCTCGAGGTGAAATCTTGGGCTGAGACTTCATCCTGCCTCATCAAGTCTGGAGTAGGTTCTTCCTTCTTTGCCCACTCACAAGCATTTCAAAGGCTTTGTGCTCTGGCTTTTAATGTGGATTAAGGTGAGGTTAGCAGGGTACCTCCTCCTCTTCCTGGAGATCAGGGTTCAGAGAGGTGCAGCCCTCCTTGCAGGGCCACAGGGCAGAAGAGCCAGGAATGGAATGTGATTTCCTGAGTCAAATTTTATCCTGGGACTTGCCAAGCTATAATAAGTTGCAAGGATTAGCCTAATCTTGCAAATTAACACTGGCCCGTATCCATGAGAGAACATTAATCTACAATCTTTGAGGCCCATCGGAAGCACAGTATCATGGGATAAATTGCTGGGGGAAAATTGCTTCTTGAGGGCAATGAGGAGTGGGCTATGGGAGCTTGAAAGAGAGCTTGGGCCATAAATGTTTACCCAGAAGGCAGCACCGGAAACAATTTCATGTCATGTGGGCATGCATTCCATTGGTGGAGCTCTCCATGACATAGACAAAGGACTTCCCATCTATGATTTCATTTTGTCTTCACCAAAATCCATTTCACTATGAGCACAGCAAGGTAAAACATAGGGAGGTGTACACAAGAAGCCATGCAGATTCTCAGAGAAGGAAAATAGATACATGACAGATTAGTCAAACTAATTTAAATTGGTTCCATGCATTGTGAGAATCACTTCTCTTTGTTCCACGATGGGGTCAATCTAGCACAGCATTTATCAAGATAAAAACAGAAAAACTGAATGCAGGGAGAGATCTGCTCCAGATTCTAGATTTTGGTTGCCTGGGGAGTTAGTCAATACGGAATACTGAAAATGTAGGGAGGAAAGGAAAATTCCATTTAGCAGATTGTCTCCCAGGGAGAGAAGAGTCCCATGTCTGGAAAGCAGGCTTTCAGAAGGTACGTGGAATGAACTTGCCTGAGAAACAACAGATGGTTGCTCAACTGTCCCCTAAGCAGGCCCCTCTAGGTAACTGCAGCGGAATCAGGGATGCAAACTTGGGGCCGGAGCAGAATTGCTGAACCCTACCACCAGGGGGCTCCCATCTCCACTTTTCTCTGACACAGGACCCATCACCTCCTTTACATAAATGTGGAATATTTAAATCATGACTTTGAAGGGTCACAATGACACAGCTTATCTGGGGCACCCACATAACTCTAGGGACTAGACAATTCTCCTAGGATTTGGAGAAATGACCTTGCAGGTTTAGGCCACAGGAAGAACAAGACATGTTTTCTCCTTCTCTTCTCCCCACCCCCCAATATTATAGTTGCCTATGCATTTTGCAGTTAGGGAAACTGAGGCACAGAGATGGGCAGTGGCAAAGACTCCACATCTCTGCATGCCCTGGAGTTTACTGGGGCAGGAAAGGCCCACTCCTGGCTTTGGACATGGGCATGCTGGGGGCTGGTGGTCTTCCAGGAACAATGGGGTTTGTTCTGAGGCGGTCCTCAGAAATTCTTGTCCTTTGTCAGCTGAGAGGCTGCCTTATCTATCTCCTGCCCCATCTGTAGGCATCTGGAAGCTAAGAAGGGCCCTGCCCAACTCTGGGCTGTTGTCCCAGCCCCTTCCTATTCAGAGATCTGGCTTCTGAGACCTGACAGGCCAGAGTTTGAGCCTGGACTCAGGGCTGTAGAGTCCCCAAGATGCGGAGGGGGAAAGAGAAGGGATATAAAGCCCAGGGAGAGGGGGAGAGGGAAGCGAAGGACAGAAACAGAAAGATGTCTGGAGAGACGGATGGTTGAGACAAAGCGAGGGAGTAGAAGGAGAGAGAAACAGACACAGAAACAAAATAAGGAGACAGGACAGAGACACAAAGATAGAAGGAAATAGAGGGAGACAGAGGTACGTATAACAAGACAGAGAGACACAGAGAAAGGGGGGGGAGGAAGAGAGGGGGCGAGAGAGAGAGAAATAGACAGTCACAGAGAAAACCATGCTTTGCACATGGCCAAACTCCTTCGGTCAGGGAAGAGAAGGCAAAACTCACGTGGGACAGACACCTGGATTCTGGGAGGGAAGGGTTCTTTCGTTCGTTCATTCATTCATTCAATTCCCTCCCTCTTTTACTCAACAGCCCTTTGGTGGGGTGGGTCTTTTGCCAGAATGAAGCAAGAAAAGGTAGCAGAGAAAGTGGAGGAAGAGGAGGATGTCAGCAGCCCTGCAGACCTAGAGGGCCCTGAGGGGTCACCCCAATGACACATGCTTGTAACAGAGGAGGGAATGGAGGTCTCAAGTAGAAGGGGGACATGACCCCAGTTCTCCAGCTAGTTGGTAGCAGAGATGAGGGAGGAAACTCTAAAGGGCTTATACAAATCAGCAAGAATCACTGGAGCATCAGCTTATACAGAACCCCCTGCCCCCCTCAGGCCCATCACTGAGGCCCCCTCACTTCTAATCAAGGACCTCCTAAGTGCCCCTCCCCACTGTCCCCTGTCCCCACCATGTTGTTCCCCTAGATGATCCTGGAGGCTAAATGTCCCCTATCCTACCCCTGTGGCCAGACGGGTTATTTCACACGACTTTTCTGCTTAAAATTCTCTATACCCCTCCCCTAACCCACCCCCCATTGCCCCCAGCATAATGTGCACAGCTCTCAGGAGAGCATTCCAGGGGCTTTGCCTTGTCCAGCCCTGGCTGCCCCTCCTGCCTCATGCCCCAGCCCCCACCCCCTTCACTGCCCAGTATCGTCAAACTACTGCCATTCACCCATCATGCTGTGTCACACCCCCTCTCCTCCTTGGCGCCCACACCATGGCCTCTGCCTGGGACTCCCTCCTGTCCTTTTGGGTAAGTCCGACCCACCTTCTGTGCACACACCCCAAGACTGAGTTACAAAATATATAAATCACCTGTCACAGCGCTGGGCCCATCACAGACATTCAATAAATGCCGGCGATTATTAGTATTATTAACAGTGACATGAATACAGGAACAATAATAATGGCTGTGACGCTGGAGTGCCCTGGGTCCAAGGAAGATAAAAGAGAAGGACACCTAAGTCTGCCAGAGACTTTGCAAAGGGGGCCGTGACCTGGGAGCAGGTTCCAGGCAGATGAATGAGAATTAGGGTGGGGGCAGGGCTGATGTCCCAGGGAGAGGAGACAGCAGGTGCCAATCAATGTCTGGTGTGTTTTCCAACTACAGATTGCTTATTATGCCCAGAGTCTGATGCATGAAAGGGGCAGAACTGCCCTCCAGTGGGGGCAAATTACCCCTCCCTCTGGCACCACCTCCTGCTTCCCCCATGCTCCAGGACCCATCAGCTTGAGGATTTCATTAAGTTAAGCATTTCTCAGCTGCAAAGGTGATGGCAGAGGGACGTGGGGGTTGGCCAGATTGACTGAAGCTACTGCGGGGCAGGAGTCCCTCTTTGCCTGCCCTCCACTGTCAGCCCTGAACTCCCATGGAGAGCTTATTGTTTCCTGCCAGGGCTCAGGCCACAGGAAGTATTTTTAAGCCCCTAGTCAAAAGGCAGCTCCACTCAAAGCTTCAGGCGCCTGTGACCTGCCCACAAACCTCTGCCTTTTCTGTGGGACTTAAGGAAACATTGCACAGACTGAGCCAGGGGAATGGCCAGGGAGGGTTGATGCTTGCTTTTTCTCTTCTTTCCTTCTTCCCTTTCTCCCTCCCTCCCTTTCTTGTTAAAATTTTAGTAAACACCTCACTCGATTAATTATTGACTCTTGATATTCCCCAAGACTTGAGTATTAAAAATAGAGAACAAAGACCAATGTTTTGAATGTTGTGGGTCTGGAAGTGAGAATACGGGGTTCCTAGTCTAGGGCCAGGGGTCTCATTTTGACTTTGCACCAGAGTCACCTTGGGGTGATCACCTGGGAGCTTTGAAAACATACCGATGCGCTGACCACTGCCAAGAGTCGGATGGAAACAGTCTCCGTGCAGCCTGGGTATCAGGACATCAAAAGCTCCCCGGTGATTCTAATGTGTAGGGACACGTCATAGAGACCGACCCCCTTGGACTTTGACAGAAGAGTTGCCTGTGTTGGTTACATGTCATTTGAAAAATCATGTATATTTTCTAACACAGAATCACACATTATCTTACTATGTTTTTTCAAAATCTCTGTAACTTCTCTAATCTCGATAATATGACATCCCCATATTATAGATGAGGAAACTGAATCTCAGAGAGGTGAAGAATCTTGCCGAAGGTCCCACAGCTGATAAGTAACAGAGTTCAGATAGAAACTCCGATCTGTTTCCATCCTGAGATTCCCTGTCTGAGGTGAGGGGGTTGCGTGAGGTGAGCGGTGTTGAAGACCTGGCGTGTAGGCTACCATTCCCCCTTCCACACCCGCCACTGGCATCACTACTGTAATAGATTAAGGCACTTGGTTTCTGAGGGAGAACAGAACCTCAGAATCCTTCTTAACACATTATCCTGAGGACGGAAAAGGGGACACAGGTTAAACCTGACAAGCTCAGGAGACTGAAAATAACCACATAACATGGTGTGAGCATAAAAAATTTCATAACTGTGGGCCATGGCGGGAAGTCACATCGTTTGCTTCCTTCATAAGTTAATCTGTGCCTTTCAGTGGGCCTGTCTGTTGTCGTTTTGCACCTAGGATGACATCCTTGGAATGTCAGTAATCCCTTTTTCTGGACCAGAGCAGGAAAGTACAGAATCCCTCATTATCATTCTTATCCCTTGATTACCCTCTCTGTGTGAACTATTAACTATCCTGTACCCCCACCCATGTGAAAGAAGTAGCTGTTTCTCCAGTTTACTTTTAGCCAATCCCAGAGATTTCCCCGCTTTGCTTTCTCCCACCCCCATAATCTATCACCAAGGATTTCATGTAACCCTTCTCCTTGGATTCTCTGTATAAAATAAGCTGCAAACTGCCATTTCGCAGAGCATTTTTTTTCAATCCGTTGTGATTTTGCTTCCCGGCAATTGTCGACAGTTAGGCTCAAATAAACTCTTACATGTTTTCTCTTAGGCTGGATGTTTTTCGTCGACAAGCCTAAAGCAAGGATTCATTGGAACTGACACACGTGATGAAACTACTTTGGATGCCTTAACTAAATAATCCTTAAGGACCCTTCTATGTGTGACATTCTAGGTTTCCATGAGGAGGGTGGCAGCAGCCACAGCCAGGAAGGTTAGGCTGTAGACCAGACAGACACAGGATGCTTTCTGAGCCTGCTTTCCCCAGCCACTGCCCCGGGACATGCCAGAGACATTCTAGAACGTGACTGGGCTCCTCCCATAAAGCCAGCACAGCTTAGGTTAAGAGCAGAAATACTGTTGACAGCCAGGCCTGGGTTCAAATCCTGGTATAAACATGCAAAACCCTCAGCTAGGAGCCTCGTACATAAGAGACGCTCCACAAATGATTGCCTAATTCAAAACTGAAAACTAATAAATATACAAAAAGTCAGGACTCTAAGGTGGACCCTATACCCCACCCCTTGCCAACTCCATCCTTTGACCCGTTCCTTTTCAACTTTCTTGCCTTTCCTCCCTTACTCTCTGTCTCCCACCTGCTTTTCACCCTCTGACAGACATAGCCCGTGGCTCTCCTTGAGCTGGGGTTCAGGGATGCTCTTTGTCAACACCTGCTCCTGGCCAGTGCCTGGCATCCAGACCATAGAATTCACAGCCTACATTTATGAACGCTTACTAGGTATTAAGCATGTTACATATACCAACTCATTAACCTTCATAACAACCTCACCAGGTACATACTGTTATCTCTAATTTGTGCATGATGACACAGGATCAGAGAGGTATAGTAACTTGCTCAAAGTCACACAGCTGAGAAGTGGTCATTATCTAGTTTGCAGACACAAAGACTCATGGCCTAAGGCTGCTCCACATGGAGACTCAAAACCCCTCCAGAGCTTCCCTGATACCCCGTAATCCCCCTCCACCTTGTCCGGAAGGGGGCTTCACACCTCATGGTCATTTCATCCAAGATTTCCACTTCCCCAGTAAGAAACTCCAGGAATTTGTGGTTCAGTAGTAAGAGTGTGGGCTTTGAAACCAGGAAACGCTAGGGTGCAACTGTGGATCAGTCCACTGAAAATGATCTGTGTGACTCTGGGTATAAGTGACTTCTCCTCTCCAGGCCTCAGTTTTCACATCTGGGAAATAGTACCATCACCCTACCGCCCAGGTTTACTGTGCAGGGTTAAACAAAAATGGAGCACCTGGCACAGTGCTTGGCACATCGTAGGTGGCCAAGAGAATACCTGTGGCAATCTGACCTACACAAATAGCCTGGCACACAGTTGGCACTCCATAAATGCCTGCTGGGAAGCCAAGCTTTGGAAGCACATCAGAACATAGCAGGGCTCAGTAAACACCTGTGAATGGAGAGAAAATAAAGCACCCACACAGCAACTATCATTAACTTCAATGTAAATTAAGATACCTGAGGAGCAGTAGTAGGTGCTCAATAAATGGCCCCAAAGTGACCATGGACCTCTGTGTACAGCACAGTTGCTGGTCAGTAAATGTCTGTGATGAGGTATCTGCACACTGCAGGTGCTCAAGGAATGTCTGTAGTGATCTAAATGGAGGGCAGGTACCAGGTGCATAACAGGTGCGTGATCAACGTCCATTATTGAACAGATGCAGGTGAGGTACCCAGGACACGATGCTCAGGAAGATGTTTGTAGACAGAAGCCAAGAGAAGGTACCAAGCACATAGTAGGTCTCAATAAACATGCCCAGGCGGGCTGAGCAGCACACAGTAGGTGCTCAAGAAGGGTATCCCCATGCCCTCGTAGTGGGTCCTCCCTGCTGCCCTCCGCCTCCTTACCTTTGTTGTAGAGAGAACCATCAAAGTAGTAGCTGCCAGTGTAGAAGCCGGTGGCCAGCTCGATCAGGTGGCGAGCCCACGTGTTGCCGGCGCCCGGGAAGCTGGCCAGTGCGATGAGCTGCTTGGACTTGGCTGGAAGGAACCTTCTGTCCATGCAGCGATTGTCTGCAAAGGGCAGGACACAGACAGGGGGCAGGGGCAGATGGAGCCTGGGTGTGAGTCCCACCCCTGCCACTACCCAGCCATGTGACCCAGTGCACATGACGAAACCTCTTCTGGGCCTCAGTTTCCCCACCTGTAAAATGGGGGAAATGGTTCCTCCCTCACAGGGTCTATGTGAGGATTAAATGACATAATGTTTGAAAAGGGATACGCACATAGTAGGGATTCAATAAAACTCAGCTCGGAGGATGAGTCTTCTCTACTGTCTCCATTTTCTCCCTGGCACCATGAGTCACTTTCTCATATCCCCACCCCTTTCCTCCAGATTCAACCCTCAAATGGTGTCCATCTACATGAGATGCAAGGTTCCTATTTTGGCCTCCAAGGCCTGCGTGGCCCAGCCCTTGCATCTTCCCAGGCTCATCCCACCTACCTGCTCCATCCCACCCCCACCTGCCAGCTACCTGGTATCCCTCATCCGTGCTCTGTTCCTTCCTGACTCGGCACCTTCAGGCATACTGTTTCCTCCGCCTTCACTGCTCCCAACCTGCCTTTGCTGGGTAGACTGCCTCTTATCCTTCTACTCTCGGCTAAACTGGTACCTCCTTCCTGCCTTCCCTGACTCCCTGGGGCTATTGTTAGTGTACTATAGCGTCTCCTTCATGTCGCTTATCACAACTGTAATTCAAAGAATAATCTGTTTAGTCAGAAACCCTGCCTGTATTGCTCTTTGCTGATTCCCCAGTCTGGCATGTAGCAGAGATAATAAATGTTTCTTGGATTGATGGATAGATGGATGGATGGACGGGTAGATGGGTGGGTAGATGAATGGGCGGGTGACAGATGGGTGGACGGGTGGATAGATGGATGCAGTGGTGGTTGGATGGATGGGTGGGTAACAATAATATCTACTTTGTAGAGTGCTTGTAAGCATTAAATGAAATAATGCATGTAATATATTAATACACTAAAGTACTCAAAAGGTGTAGTTATTATTTTTCTCTAGCCCTCAACTTCCACATCTGTAAAATGGGTTGGGCAGGTGACTACCGTTCTGATACTCTTGATTCTCTGCCTTCACAGAGACCTCAGGATGCCACTACTATCAGAGCTCATGGAAAGTACGTGCCTCCACACTTCCCACTGCAACCCATCCTGGAGCTGTGAGAGCACAGTGGTGATTTCTTTTGGTCCCCACAGATGTAAGGGCGGCCCTGTGTAAGCTTTACTATGGAAAAGGAAGAGAGAATCCTGGACTTTTGGTCCCAGCTCTGCTTCTTCATTCTGGGCTGATGACGTCACCTTATTTACCATGATGATGATGCAAGCAAACCTCCCTCTCCTGCCCTTTGAGCTCCCAACACTGCTCTGCACCCCATCCTCTTCCATGGAAGAAAGGGCCATTCCCCGCTCTAGTGTCTTCATCCCTTCTACTCCCCTCTCCCCAGTCTCCTTGCTCCATTGATTTCCCTATATCTTCTCTCTCTCTCTGCGGGCTCCAGCACATGAGTATTCAAACATGAACAAATAGCTCCATCATTAACTCCCCCACCTCCAGCAACCACTTTCTCTCCTTACCCCATCCCCAGGTGTACTTCTGGCAGAGCTGTTCACACACCCCATTCCATGTCCTCCCACTTGCTCCCAACCCTTGCACTCTGGGTTCCTCCCTGCTCACTACACAGAAGCAGCTCCTGCTAACGTCACTGGCGTTCAATCCGGCCTCACCTCACTGGACTACTCAGCAGCATCTGATACCACCCATCACTCTGCCCTGCTTATAATTCTGCCCAAGACGGCCCCCCAGTATGT
The DNA here is from genome assembly GCF_036562045.2 of Rhinolophus sinicus. Classification (NCBI taxonomy): domain Eukaryota; kingdom Metazoa; phylum Chordata; class Mammalia; order Chiroptera; family Rhinolophidae; genus Rhinolophus; species Rhinolophus sinicus. The sequence continues at coordinate 24,765,112 of NC_133765.1, read as the reverse complement.
CCTGTTCTGTGTGATCTGCCATTATTGAAATCTTACTTTGATTACATTGATTTCTTACAACAGTCCTTTGGAAGAAAAGTTAACTCCTAGATTTAAATGACAATTCTGCCACCTGCTTACTGGGTGACCTCAGGAAAAATGATGGACTGAGCCTCAGTTTTCTCACCTGTAAAATGGGACTATTGACAGCAATCGCATCCTGGGTTTGTTAGGAAGGTTAAATGCGAGAATGTGTGTTGAGTGTTAGTGCAGGGGTCACATGCTGTGAGTGCCAATCCACTGTGGCTACCAGCCAGAGGCCCAGCTCTCCTCCCACCTGCCATGTTTAATCTGTTGGTTCAGAGGAGAGCCGACTTTGGAAATAAGAAACCAAGTCTTGGTCTTTGTTGGAACCAAGTGGTAGCTGGGAATGGTTTTCATGGGAACACACTGCAGAAAGGAGCCTAGATGTAAAACCTTCTGGAGTATGGTTATGTTTTTCATTTTGTGCATTTTGCTCTATTGTAAATGTTACTTCAAACAATCATAAGCACATATCAAATTGTAATTAATGATATGCCCACTGAAGTGTAACAATGTTTGCAACTTACTTCGAAAGGCATCAAAAAATAAGGATGGAGAAATGGAAAGATGTATGAAAAAGTAAATATAACAAAATGTTGACAAATGTAAAATCTATGGAATAGTATATGGGTGTTCACTACGTAATTCTTTCAAATTTTTCTGGAGGTTTCACATTTTCTCATAATCAGATGCTGGGAGAGAGAAAGAACCTAGCACTTCAATTTCCCTGGAAAACAGCATTCTCCGTTGAAATACTGCCTGGGAGGCCAAGACCAACTTCAAGGTAAAGGCAGTTAGTTGTTTTCAGCCTGAAAAAGAAAGTTTATTTGGCTCTGAAGCTCCACAAATCAAAGCAGATGCTGGAGACAGTCGTGTGTATAGCTTTGGAATCAGACTGACCTAGGTTTCAATCCAGGATAAGTATGGCCTAGACGTGTGACATTGAACAAAGCACTTCACCTCTCTGAGCCTCGGTTTCCCCACCTGTAAAATGGGGTTAAAATCTTACAGGATTAAATGGATAGTGTGTGTGAGGTATTTGTGGTATATGTTAAAAAGCTGTGGGTAAGAGTACAGTCTCAGGAACCAGATTGTCTGGGCTTGAATCCCAACTCTGCCCTGTTCCAGCTGTATGATTCTGGCTGAGCTACTCAATTCTCTGTGCCAAGTTGCCTCCTTTGTAAGATGGTAATAAAAACAGCACCTCTATCATTGGGTTGTCGTGAGGGTTAGGTGAGTTAATCGGGTCTGAAGAGTTTAGACAGTACCTCGCACAGAATAGTGCTCAATAATTACTTAGTTCCTAGAAAAAGCATTAGGGCTTAGCACATAGTAGGTATACAATAAATGGCAGCCATGGTGAACCAGGCTCTTGGCAGCATGACTCTCAAACCTCCCGTGTGTAGAGACTATAAGCGTGACATGGAAAAATTGAAGAGCAGTAATGGCCTGGGGGCAGGGCACAGGGGAGAGCAAACCAATCGATTAGGCGCTCTTTATTGGCTATTGAAAAGGCTCGGGGCGGCCGGTTTGCTCAGTGGTTAGAGCGCAGTGCTCTTAACACCAAGGTCGCCGGTTTGATTCCCACATGGGCCAGTGAGCTGCACCCTCCACAACTAGATGGAAAACGACTTGACTTGGAGCTAATGGGTCCTGGAAAAACACATTGTTCCCCATATTCCCCAATAAAAATTAAAAGAAAAACAAAGGCTCCAGTGTCTGTTTTGCCCACATCACAGCCGTTCATGGCCATGGGATAATTAACCTGTGCGTGACCCACCCTGTAGCTTGGGACAACCCAGTCCTGCACAGACTAACCAACATTTCCTGAAAACTAACAAACGCTCATCGGTCCTCACTGGAGTCTAAACAAAGCCAAGGGCTGCACTTGCTAAAAGCATTCCCACTCCCTGGGCTCTTAGCAGGACTTTTGCCACCAAGGCAGCGGCCATATTTGGCCACCACTGGTATGCCCATCGGGCCAAGCAGGGGATGGGCTATCGGTGGGGCTGCCACTAGCTCTTACAGCACCTTTGTGCAAATCAGAAAAAGGCGCCCTCCACTTCCTCCGGGCAGATGTGCTGCCATCCGGCGCGCGTGGCATGACAGGCAGAGCATGGGCTGGCTTTCAGGCACCACTTTTCCTGTTGGTTGTGCCTGTGCAGTCCAGGCCCAACCTGCCCCACCATACAAGGCAGCCTGGTTCCTGGGAGACGAAAAAGAAAAGAGGTCTAGCCCCATGGTGGTTGTTGGCTCTCCAGCCTTCAGAGGGTATGGGGGGTGTTCTTTACACTGTGGGCAGAGGTTTCTAGCAGGGGCTTTGGAGTCAGAGAACTGAAAGCAAATCACTCCCGTAGGTGTGTAATTGTGGGCAGTTCCCGACCTCGCTGAGTCTTGCTTCCCCCATCTATAAGACGGGGATGATATTGCCCCAATCATAGGCTTACTGTGGGCTTCACACCAGTAAATGAGGTGAGTCTTGGCATAAGACTAGTACATAGTTGGTGGTCGGTATAGTCACATATTGGGTAATCCTTCCAGGGACACTTTGGGCTGAGTGTCCCAGCAGGGCCCCTCTCAAATGCCACCCGCTTTCTGCGATGCCTCCCTCGGGAGAAAAGATTTTCATCTAGAAACTTTATAAACAGAATGACCTCAGGCAAATCCCTTAAGTGTCTGAGCCTCAGGACCCCCACCTGTAAAGTCAGCATAATGACTATTACCCCCTCATAGGAGAGCTGAGGGTTTCAGGGAGAAAATGCAAACAAAGGACTCCACGTCCAAGGAGTCTGGCCCAAAGAAAGTCCTTGAGAAACCCCAAGTGCCACCGCCACCGCTACCAGCACCATCATCTTTATCATGGTCTGGTGCCCCAAGAGCCGGAAGAGGACACAAACAGTGAATATGGGTTCCACTAGCAAGAGAAGGACAGATGACTGAGATGGAAAGAGAAGAAATTACAGATAAACACACAGAATCCTAGAATTGGGAGGGCCCTTGGAGGTCAACAATCTATAGGTGTATTTTACAGATGGAGAAACTGAGGCCCGGAAAGGAGAAGTGACGTGTCCAGGATCATGCAGCGAGTCTGTGTGATCCCAGTCCAGATGTCCTTCCACTCAATGTCACTGTCTCCCTTACAGGAAGAGAGCCACTCAGGGGGTCCTCCGTATGAGGGAGAGAGATGAAGGTCTTTAGAACCCAGACCCATTGTCTGGGGCCCTCTCTCTGTTGCCTACGTAGGATCGCTAAGCCTGGCCAACTTCACCAGCCCTGCCCTCTGCCCTCTGCCCTGCAAGGCATGGGCCGTACGGAATGGACTGACTGGGGCACCTCTGGGAGAGTGGCCCCTGGGAGAACATCTGGGCATCTGCCCGGGGAAGGCCTGGCTTACCTTGGACCTGCGTCTGGTACACGATGAAGTAACTGGGGGTCCCGCAGCTCTCAAACTCTTCTGCGCTGCACTTCTGGGCACAGAGTTGTTCATCTTCTCTCTCGTGGAGGGGGAATCGCGTGGTGGGGAACCCACAGTGGCAGGCGGTGCCTGCAAGGGCTGCCAGCGGGTATTCCTGTGGATGGAGTGGGAGACGAAGAAGAGTCACTAAATCCCTGGACTCCCCAGACTCTCCATCACTCTCTCCAACTTGAGGATCCCCAAACAGTGAACCCTACTCTTATGATTTTGCCCCATCTGTGTATCTCCTGCACTATTATACAGAGGGTGCAAAAGAAAATGTATACACATGTTTAGAAAGGAAAACTGTATTAAAATTGTAATACTCAATATATACCAATAACAAAAGATGAAAACAGGTCATGTTTGACTTCTACAATGACAATCAGTGTCCAGATACTTCTGATTACGGCAAACTACTGCTTGAGCAACGTTGACCAAAGTGTCCACTTGTATACATTTTTTTGGCACCCCTGGTATATTTTCCAGCTTTATTGAGGTATAATTGACAAATAAAAATTGTGCATATTTGAGGTGTACAACTTGATGTCTTGATATACAAGTATGTATACACTGTGACCAAATACCACAATCAAGCTAATTAATATACCCATCGCCTTACATAGCCACCATTTTCTTTTCGTTTTGCTATACTATTATTTATTGATTTGTTTCCTTTAACTCGCCTTTTGGGACTTAAGTTTCAAAGGAAACGTTATATCACCCCCACAAGTAGTACTTATGGACAAGTAACACTTCCATACGTTTGCATACTGGAAATGCAAATACTACAGAAACCAATGTAATTACATTCTAACTAAGGCACTCTGCCTGCCAAGACTCTGAGCCCCGTGGTAGGCTCCATTTTTCCTGCAAAACGGTGATTAGTTGAGGGTAGAGAGGTGTTAAAGACAATTTAGCACTGAGATGAAGCTTTCCCCTAGAGGACTTGAAAGAAAACTGAAAAAGAAATGCCTTTCTCATGCTGTGTAACCCACCACGGTCAATGCCCCCTGGTCTGACATTAAGACGAAGCCCCTGCTTTGGGAAAAGCCGTCTGAGTCCGTTCTTTTAAGCCCAGGAGGATACTGGGACCTACATGCCTCCACAGTCTTTGTTGGGAGAGCAGCTTCTAATTATTTTATTTGTTCCATGGAACAGCTAAGTGGGAGCAGGATGGACCTGGGGTTTCAGGGCAGTGGACTATGTTTTGTCCAATTGGCTTCTATTCCAGACCCAGAGCCCTGAATTCTCCCCCGGGCTGGATTGGGAAGAATCTGGTAACAAACAAGGTCACACCTACATGGCTGGATCCAGTGGCCTTCGCCAGAGTAGGTTTGATTTCTTTCTTAAGAGGTATTACCGTGCTTCCCTGAAAAGACCTAGCCGGACAATCAGCTCTAATGCGTCTTTTGGAGCAAAAATGAACATAAGACCTGGTATTATATTACATTATATTATATTACATTACATTATATAAGACCCAGTCTTATATTATAGTAAAATAAGACCGGGTCTTATATTAATTTTTGCTCCAAAAGACGCATTAGAGCTGATTGTCTGGCTCGGCCTTATTTTCGGGGAAACACGGTAGCTCTGTCCTGAGTACTGGAGGGTTGGCATAGAATGCTTAAGGCACACTCCTTTGTGGAGTTCACTGTCTGGCCAGGGAAGAAAGATACACACAGTCAGCCATCAAGGATCTCGGGTTGAGAAAGGACCCACAGATCATCCAGTGCAACTGCTATCCAATGCCCAAAGTTCTGGACACCACGCCTGCCTCAGCTTGCACGCCTCCAATGACAGGGAACTCACTCCGTTCCAAGGTGGAATTGTCCTTGCCTTTATTTGGCAATCTTCTATTCATCTTTTAGCCCCAGTTCACAGGTCACCTTCATTCCTGAGCATTCCTCACTACTGGAACAAACACACTTCCTCAGAGGGAGAGAACTCGACCCTGTGTAACTCCTATGCCTTGGATCCACACCAAACAGGCGTACCCCTCCCCCATGTCATGGGTTATAGCAATGACCTCCCTCATCCCCTCTGGGCTGAGGCTTCTCCAGCCAAGCATCCTGTTCCAAACTGCCCCTCCCCGGACTTCCGTGAGTAGGACCCCGGGCTCACCTTCTCTGTGCAGAGGTCCACACACCTGTCCACGGACATGTTCGGCATGGCAGCCGTCATGGGCAAGGCCAGGGAGAGGTTGTCGGGCCTGCGGAAGCAGCCTCGGAAGACCGCACTCCCATCTGGAGAGCCAGAGGGAGAAGGAGTCATCAGATCTAGGCTGAGAGAACCACCTTCCGATGGAAGCACTTTCACACTGAAGCCCAGAGAAGGCAAGAGTCTGCCCAAGAGCACACAGTGAACCAAAGTGGAGACTAACGGAGCTATGTCCCTCAATAGTCTCCTCAATCCTGGCATCTCTGTCAGCCATCCAGGTCACTGAGATGTCCCTGCTGGGCCACATTACCCCTTTCCTGTGTCACCTTCCTATATCCGGTTTCCTCATTCTCAACAGTGGCAACTCCCCATGCCTGGCGATGAGAGACACCACGGAGGGTTTTCATGATCTCATCAGGAGAGGGCCGAGCATGTGGGGATTGTGCGGATGGAGGTAGGCAAAGGGCCCAGGGCTGTCCTGCCCTTCCTCCCATCATCCTGGGCCTTGGGGGAAAACTCTGGGCCCTAGGAGTCTCTGCCCACCCCACACTGAGAACCTTCAAGCTAAAAGGGACCGATGTGTGGGAGGGACTCCTTTTACGATCATCTAATTTGGAAACATCCCGATTGTTGACGCTAAAGAGACAAAGGAGACTTCCTGCCAAGACGTGGGTGGGCCTTGCCCAGTCAGTTGAAGGTCTTCAGGGCAAAACTGAGGCTTCCCAGAGAAGGAATTCTGCCGCAAGACCACAGCATAAACTCCTGCCTGCATTTCCAGCCTGTTGGTCTGCCCTAGAGATTTCAGACTTATCAGCTGTGTGAGCAAATTCCTTACATAAATATACCTCTTTTATCTGTCGATCTATCACTCTATCTATCTATCTAATTTACTGATTCTGTTTCTCTGGAAAACTCTCGATTGACAGAGTAGAATTATCAACAATTTCTGTTTCCATCTCTTTTGTAAAGCTTTTCTAGCTTTTTCTAGAGTGAATATGTAGTTTTTTTTAATGTAATGAAGACACATTTTTTTTTTAAAAGTGGCTCCTGTCACATCTATGGAAAGGCTCTTAAGGCTCATTTAAAATTGGGTTCAGTTGTTCTCAAATGTGAGTTGCACATACCTTTCGAGAGGCACGGCTTTCACAGAAAACAAAGGATGCTGTTGGCACCGCATAAATCAAAACCAGGAGCACTAAATAGGTACATTTATTGAGTACTACGTGTGATCAGCTCTGCTGAGAACGCTACAAACATCATCTCATTGACCTTGAAAACTCCCCAAGGTCTGTAGTCAACTCTCATTTCACAGATGAGAGAAACAGGGCTTAGAGAGGGGTGGTTACGTGACAAACCTGAGGGCTCACCATTAGCAAAAAAACGTACTGAGGATTATCTCAGGGAAAAAAAAAAAGGTTAACCTTTGGGAAAAAGGAGGGGGGGAGAGCGAAGGGAGTTTAAAAATGGCAATTTTACATTTCAGCTGTCAAAAGCGTCGTCGTGATTACTTCTACCACCTGGTACCCAGTAGCCTGCAGTTGTTCATTCTGCGGAGGCCAATCTAGCAAACTAAGAAGACATCTGGAGTTTGGGTAAACGGCTAATTTCCAGAACACGCTGCAGGCTTGCACACACCCAGTGCTGTCTTTCCCCACTGTCCCCATCTCTGGCTCCAGCCTGGTGAGGGAGGCAGTGGCAACGTTGGTGGTGGTTGGGGGTGGTTAGGAGGTTGCTGACTTGCTGTGGGGTCCTTCAGGCCTCAGTTTCCCCACATATAAATGGCGAGGAGCGGGACTTAGACTATGCAGTGATTCTCTTCTGTACAGAACAGCCCTTGACCCCCCAAATGAGGAACTGACACACTCCAAATGCCACCAGTGCCACCAGCCTCCTGTCCCGTGGCCGGGGGTGCTCAGAGGGAAGCCCTGTAAGTTTATCGGCCACCCCGAAGAAGATGCAATGATGCCCACGGAAGGTGCCATACAAGGTGAGGGCAGGGAGGGGATCACGCATTTGAGCTAAAGATTCCCAGCAGTGAGGGGGGAGGCCTGAAACAGTGTGGGCGAACCTTTACTTCATCAGAAAACTCAGCTGGATGCCAGCTCTGGTTACAGTGATGAGATGCTGGCTTTGCTCTCAGAAGACCAGCAGCCAGCAGCCAGGAGCTCTGGTCCTGCCTTTGCTTCCCCTCCCTGGAATGCAGTGTCTACACCTGTCACACAGGCAGCTCTCCTCCCCCTTTGGCCCCTTTGATCTTGGGCAAGTTTCCTCTCCTTTGCGAGCCTTCGTGTTCTCATCTCTAAAATGGAGGCATGAATATTAGGTGGATCATTCAGAGACAGACAGGGATGGGCCTTGTGAGCTGTGAGTACAGCGGGAGGGGCAGCAAAGGTCTGCGGATCTGTCTCCTTGCCGGCTGTCTTCAGACTTCAATGGAAAGGAAGGGAAGGAGGAAGTTGAGTCCCTACCCTGGCATCTCCTCATAGGATTTTTCTCCTGCTTTCCTGGACGTCAGGAGGCCAGGCTGCAAGGGTGGGAAGAGGAAGTTAGACTCTGTAAGCTCGCTCTGCTGAGGTTGGTCTTCCTGTGACATTTAAGCATCTGCTAATGAGTCCCTGACCCTCTCAGTTGAGAGAGGAGGACGGAGAGAGCTGAGTGCCCTGAATACCAAATAAGGTGAGGTTTTTCTGAGGCCTTAGAGGGCCAGACAGCAATCAGGAACTACTGTTATGAATCTCTCTTTGGTCCAGGTGTATGCTGGGGGTGGGGGTGGGGAAGGGAACAGGTTTGGGAAGTTGGTTCCAGGAGCAGTTGACCTGCTGGATGTGGGGTCTTCCTATAGTCCTGCCTTTTCTGCTTTGCAGGGAAACCAGAAGGTCTCCGAGGACTCCCGGGGATCTGGGGAGAGCTCTGAAGGCCATTTCTTTTGGCAGGTTGATCTCCATTGTGGCTTGGTGATCAAGACACTGAGAATATACATGGTGGCCAAGATACTTCCTCTTTCTACCCTCATTTTCTCCATCTGTAAAATGGGCCACCTGGTTCTCCCCATCAGTGGTTAGAGGCGCTCTCATCTCTTATGTCTGAAAGTGAAAGAGAAGTGGGAGCCTGGATCCCTTGACCTTCCTAAGGAAATAAAGAATTTGAGACTTTCACAGCAGTGGGAGACACCTGCCTGTTTGCAAAAAGCCCAGGTGCCCAGTGGAAAGGGAGTTGGTTTTAAATTCAGATAGATCTGGATCACCCACTGAGTCAGCTGTATGTCCCCGGCAGGTGTCTTCACTTCCTGAGCCTTGGTTTGCTCATCTGTAAATGCGGGTCATTATATCTACCCTGCACAGTTGGGGCGGAAGTTCTTGCGATGACATTTACAGTGCTTGAGACCTAATCAGGACTCAATCAATGTCTCGTCCTGCTTCTTTCTCCATCATCTGTCCGTGACATGTGAAGGGTGGCTAACTCCTACCACTGTCAGTGCCCCATCAATATGCCCCTGGCACTCACCATCCCAGCATAGCTGACAGTGACCTATAATAAACACCCAGGACTCCGCCTTAAGGCCCGTGAGGGAGTTCATGTCCCTGGGAGCCACCTTCAGCCAATGATGGGTAAGAGAGCTAAGATAAACACTGCAGCTTCCTGCCCTCCTGTGGGATACCCTCTGAAGTGCGGTCTCCACCTAGGGTTTCCCAGTGGGATTAAGCTTCAGTTGTCCTCTGTAGTGACCTGCTTTGTAACGAACCTTGTATTGGCTTCTTTTCCCTGTCTCACTTCCACAGTCCCTTCCAGGTGCATCCTGGGGTCACCTCCCAAGCGAACCAAGGTTCACGTCCTTGTCTCTGGGAGAACCCAACTTACAGTATCTCGGGTCTTTGAGCGCTTTGAATCCACAAGGGAAACGCTGCACGGAGTTCAGGGCCACTGTTCTTCACATGCAGAGTCTGAGAATGGTGGTGGCCCCTGGGATTGTGCAGGCCACAGCCCGTGGACAATCGCAGTGACCCTGGGTAGTCTTTCTAATGGCCAACACTTACTAAAGAAGAACAGCAATGGTAATATCATCAACTGTTTCCTGCACGTCATTAGCGCTAACTATGTTACACACATCGTATATTAATTAACCTCTCCACAGCCTATGAGGGAGACGATACCTATTATCCTGTTTTGCAGGCAGAGACCCTGAGGAGATGTAATAAGATTCGGTCACTTTTCCAGGCCACGCAGTGGGGAGCAGAGTTGGGATTTGACCCCAGTCGTGTTTGACATTGTATCCTAGTTTCCCACCTCTCTGCTAGGCTACAGGAGGCCTGCCCAATTCTAACACGGTTGAGCTCCAGAGACCCCATGCCAGCCACCCGAATTTCCCAGAAACCCTCTCAGGCCCCGCAGTAGGGGGTCCAAGGATCACAAAAGCCCATGCCCCACATTCTGACAATGTCAGTTCTCCATGGCCAGGCCAGCTGAGGTGGTGCATGACCTCAGCAGCTTGGGGTTTTTATCAGTAAGAGGCGAGCAGAGAAACCGTTCATCAACTCTCTTTGCTGGGGGCAGATGAAGAATAGCTCAGAATAAGCCACAAGTAATCTCTGAAGTTCTATCATCTCTTTATTCTGGGGCTTCACAAAAAGGAAGTAAGTGGCATCGGGCCTCAGCTTAAAGGCAGGTGTGGAAGAGTTCTCCTTGGTTTGAAAGAGCCCCCCCCAACCATCCCCCCCGGTAATTAGGCCAAGCTCCACTGCATTCAAGATGCCAGTGAGGAAGAAAGGCAGTGAGCTGGAAGCTGTTAACAGCTACCTATAATCAGAGAGACTGAATTACACAAAGAGCTTAACTCTCTGAAGAGAATTCAAACCAGCCATTTTTAGGCGTCACCAAAGCCTCCTGTGGACTGGTGGAAATTCAGGCGGCTTGAATTAGGTGCTTCTCAGAATGAATTGAAGAGTTTTCATCTTAGGAAGAAGGGGGCATCACAGCTACTCTGTAACCGGCACTGTGCTAAGTGCTGTCTCGATTTTATCTCACTGGGAGGCCACAGCCATGTTTAAAGGTTAGAATTGTCCCCATTTTACAGATGAGGCACTTGAGGCTCAGAGAGAATATGCAGCTTGGTCAAAGGCAACACAGCAAGTAAGTGAGAGAGCTGACATAGAAACAATGTCTGCCTGATTTCAAAACCCACATTGTTCCCACACCCTTCCTGGATTTTCTTAGGGGAGAAGAGCAAACCAATTCTCCCCCATCATCATGGAGGAGAAAAAAAAACTTCTAGCTATCATCTTCTTGGTTCTACACAGCATAATTCATGAAGGTCCGTATGAATTATAAAATTCAGCAGTCCCAGACATATATCAAGGGCAAGGAGAGGCCTCCAGGCCTGGCAAAGAAAGAGCTAGAAATGGTCTATCCATCAAAATGTGACTTTCCATGATCATCTGAGGGTCCCCTCAGCAGAAGGGGTTACAATGGAGTATCGGTGAGCTTAAAGAACAAGCACTGAACAAAATTTCCGTCCTAACATTCGAAGACAATAAAAAAAAGTGTGAGAACTAACAATGGTACACAAACACTACGTGAATTGTGAACCATAAATCAAGGATCTATGTTTTTCAGTGATAGTGTAAGCTTCATAATACTTTCACCAAGATAGAAAAGAAACACGAGGATAAAGCGTTGGGCCCTGGGAGAGACTGGTCTGCAGTCCTGGGGCTTTCCGCAGCGCCAAAGGCCGGTCAGCACCATGGACAGCCACCCACGGGACCGGTTTGTAGACGTGGCTTTAATGAACCTTGCAACACAAATCTTGTAAGAATCTTTCAGGCAAACGACATATCTTGCAACACCCTATAAAGCTATAATGCTCTCAAATCACTGGCAGGTCTCTGCCCCTGGGAGGAGAGCTACACTTGCCGACACATTTAACGAACTGCTGTGAAAAATGTAATCCAACCAAGAAGGAAGTCCGTGTCTCGGTTCTTTTGTAAGAAGGGCAATGAGTCCATGTGCCTGAGAGTCCGTGTCAAGGCAGAATAGCAGGGTGCCTGCAGACAGCTGCACTGCCAACGTTTTTAACGCTCTCGCTACTGTAGGGGCATTTCAGCACCTCAGAAACACGTAGGCTGGCTCCCTACACAAGGTGGATGCCCCCCACCCCACCCCCCGAGTGATGCTTGGGAGGTAACAAACCTCCTTTGAATCTTCAGTCTTTAAGAGTTCTGTGCCACTGCTCAGGGAAGCACAATTAGGCAGTGTTAATACCAACTGATGACGCTTCAAACGGAACCTGCATCCTGGAGGGCTTGCTCACTTCTCTGCCTGGTGGAATACAGGCGAGTGTCATGTGCCAGTGACTTGGAAGCCTCCTTTTTGGATTTATTTGTGTGTAAATCAGATCCCAGGAATGGGAAGCCAGGGATGCCACTGAGTCAGAGCAAAAACATTGGACATTCTGTATTGTGTAGTCAGGAAACAAGGCAGAGGAGAGACCAGGGGTCAGGGAAGGAAGGAGGTAAGCTGGAGCCAAGGAGTTGCCCCAGAAGGGAGAGGACGGGGTCCTGAATCCAGTGCAAGCGTGTCTATCGCACTGTAGTGAGTGAAACCAGGAGTCGGACACCTGGGTTCCAGGCCATGCTCGGTCCCTAAGAGGTACCGTGGCCTTGGAAGAATCATGCCTGCCCGTCATTTCCTGAAATTACATCCAGGCTTTGGCACACACTATTTCCTTTGCCAAGATCTCTCTCCCACTGCTTAGTGACTTGTCTTGCATCTGGACAGCCTCCGCTTCTACACCAGGCAACATCTTATGCATCTTTCAAGCCCCAGTCCAACAGCCTTCCCCAGGAGGCTCAATTTAGCCACTTCTGCTCTCTGGGCCTCAGTTTTTAAAACTGTAAAATGGAACATCCGCAAGGAAAGTGCTTCCAACACGACATTCAACGTATGACCTTTGCTGACCCTGGGCTTTTGCTCATGGCTGGACTACATGGCTCTCCCTTTCACCTAGAAATCTCCTTAGAGTAACATTCAGCTCAGTGTTGCTCCCTTGGCTCCTGCAGACAGAGACCCCATGACCCCCGTACATACTCCCCAGGCTTGAACAGATCCCACAGGTCCTGGGTCTGTCTGTCCACTAGACACCGCACGGGCCGCTCACTAGCAACCACCCAGCCCTCCCAATGCTACAAGGGCAACACATACCCTATTGTAACAGGGCAAGGGCTCTTGTATGTTGGGAGATATATTTCAGCTGATTGAAAAATCTCTGATGGTCCATGAGAGTATTATTATAATAGATGATCTGAAGTGTGTGTGTGTGTGTGTGTGTGTGTGTGTGTGTGTCAGAAAGCAGGGAGGGGGAGGAGGGATGGGGGAGGCTGGAAGGAGAGAGAGAGAGAGAGAGAGAGAGAGAGAGAGAGAGAGAGAGAGAGAGAGAGAGACCAGATTATCTAGCCAAGCTGAACATTAACCAAAAGGGAGCCTGGCTAATATCTGGCTAATGACACACACAGCTCAATTCTTATCTCACTCATCCTCATCCACTAGAATGTTTTAGTGGCAGCAGCTTTCCCTCAAAATACCCTGACTCTAAAGCCATCTCTTCACATGGTAAAAGTCACCATCAAAATAACATAAATATTGGCATAAAGGGATCGGTGATGAGGATGATAAATCTGCCATCAAATTAAAACCTCATTACACTAACAGCCAAACCAGGAACCCTCTGTGTGAACATTCTCCAGCCTGGATTTCACACGCCACCTCTGTCCTCTGCCAGCGAGGCCTTCAGATCCATCGGGAGGAGGACGGGGCATCCATTTGCAGGCATCAGCCCCTTCGCAAACTGGCAACACTCTCAACCCTTGTTGCAGAGAAAGCTTGAACGGGGCTTCAAAAATATGGCATTTGCCAAACAGAACACATTAGTAAGCAAACCAATGGTGAATTTTTATAAACACTGACATCCACATGTCATGGATGAGGTCTCTCTCTACATGCAGATGGAGTTAGGTTCTGCCAAATCCACCTGTGTGGACAGGCTTACTTTCCAGGGGGTCCTTGTCAGCGTCACTGAGGTCTAAGGGCTTCTTATTCAAAGTGTGACCCCTGGACCAGCATCACCTCAGAAATACAGAATCCCACCCCAACCTGCTGAATCAGAATCTGCATTTTAACAAGATCCCTGGAGGGTTCACTGGCACATTCAAGTTTGGGAAGTGCTGGCCCCAGGGTGAGAGATGCAGTTGCCAGACTCCTGTTGCTGCCTCTGGCTTGCATCCGAAGGGTACCCAGGAGGAACCTCAGCCCTCCACCTTTGGGCAAAGCCATTAGCTCTTTATGTAGATCAGAAGGTCACCTTTGGTTAGACTGTGTGGCCGTGGGCAGGCTTACTTAAATTTGTTAAGCCTCAGTTTCCCCACTAATATGGGGATAATTCCCAACGGTAATATCCCCGCCTGAAAAAGTTGTAGGGAAAGTAAATGAGATCAGGCCTTCAGTGGGCTTAGCGCACAGCAGATTTGTGATAATCAGATATTAACTGCTATTAAACTCCCAGAGAGGGGACAAAGGGACAGTGTCCACAGAAGAGGGCCAGCTCCTGGCCTTTCCTATTCATCCCCCTTCCTCCCTTAGTTTGGAAACTAGAGAATTTTTTCAACAAGACTGAAGCACTGACAAGTGAGGGATAAATTCCCTCAATAGGAACATTAAAGACATAGGCGCTGTAATTGGTTTAAATCCTCTGTTGTTTATGTGGCGTTGGGCCTCAGTTTCCTCATCTATGAAATGGGAGTAGGTGAATAACAGTGCCTATTTTGAGGGTCAGTGTGAGCATTCGATGGACAATTCCACATAAGGCACTTGGAAAAGGATGCACTGTTTGCTGTTGTCATTGTCATCCTGTTAGAGACAGTCTGCTTTCAGAAAGGACAGGCTGAGCTCAGGCTCTAGCTTCGCTTGTTAAGGAGGAAGATGGGTTCAAATGAGGGCTGCAGGTGGTCCAAGAGGCAACTGAGAAGGGGAGAAAAGAGGGCATGTGGAAACATTCCAAGTAGCTGGAGCCGAGGGCCCTGCACGGGGTGGGGTGGGAGGTGAAGCTGGGGCAGGATCGTGGAAGGCAGCCAAGGGCTTGGGAGTGATGGGGAGCCATGGAAGGTGCAGGGCAGGCGTGCAGGTAGGGGAGGGCATGACCGCTGGCCAAGGGAGGAGCCGTGGAGAGGGCAGGGGCCAACTCACGTACACCTGCGGGCCGACTCCTGCGCCAGCTGCAGCCGGTAGACGGAGAGGCGGTTGGCACCACCGCACAGGCTGCCCCTCTCGCCCTTGCACTCCATGTCGCACTCTGCTTCGCTCACGTTTGTCGCCTGGATCTTGTGGCCGCAGTAGCACTCGGCGCCAAACTCCAGCCCGGCATACAGGTAACCCCTGGGGGAGGCTGGTGTCAGGCCAGGGCAGCTGCCACCATAGAGACCCCCGGGACAGGGAGACTCACGCAGCGTGGAGACCTGAGGGTGGGAGGGGTCTGGGGACCAGGACCACCAGGGACCACCCTCCTGCTTTCATCCCTGCCTGACGTCTTACACCCTCGTACACCTATCCATATGTCATGCACGGTGTCATACGGGGTCTCTTCTGGGGTCTCTAGTCCCGCTCCCCGCATAAGAATGCAGGACATGGTGAGGCCAAAAAGGAACACCCATGGAGCCATAGATAGATAGTCACTATATTCTCGCTGGAGGCTGGGTTGGAGACACAGAAAGCAGGAGTCACACGATCTGCAACCCGCTGTCCGCTTCTCTGCCAACCAACCTCACTTGCTGGCTGTAATCCGCCGTACTAACTACAATCCGCGCTTGCTAGCTCAGCCACCATCTTCTTGCTAGCCCCCCATTTTCTGCTAGCGTAGCCATGGCAGTTAAATTAGTGGCCAATGGCTCACTGGTTATAGCTGATGGCCAACTAGTCACAGTTGATGGCCATTTACCACCTAAGCCAGCACCTTTCCACGTGAGGGCGAGAGCCTGGAAACTGCACTCCTGGCTCTGTCCCCACACCATATTTAGACACACCATGTCTATATTGACCCCCATCTGTATACAACTTCCATACATGGCACATTTCACACACACACATACCCCTCACATCCTGTGGTACCCCCACCCCACCCCACCCCACCCCACCGTCTTGCTCCTCCCTGTCTAGAGCCATGAGCCAAATATCTCCCCAGAATCCAGCCCTTTATTCCAGGAAGCATCCTTGAGAATGCCACTATGTGTCCCTTGAGAGAAGCTGGAGCAAGAGGCAGAGGCAGGGGCCCTCGTATCCATGGAAGACGGCAAAATCGAGGTCACTTATGCAGCCACGTAAAAACTTCCTCGCCCTAAAACAAAAAAGTCCAGGCACTGCAAAGTTTTCCCTTTCTTTTTTTTTCATAGCCATGGAATCTTTTCCTAAAAAGGCCTCTCAGTGGACACCCTCCTGTAAACAGATGAAAAGGGTGTCGCTTGCTCTGGCTGCAGGGAGTGGGGCGGAGGGAGGGGAGGAGGATAAGCCAGCTCAGCCCTCACACCCGCCGCCTCTGAGACATTCTCCAGGACCAGGAGGGCTCCTGAGGGAGCAGCAGCGGGACACGGGGCATTCGGTTCTGGGGGCCAGCTGGAGAGACAGACCCACCCTGACGCAGACCTCTGCCCACCCCGGCTACTGACCACACCCTCACGCTGTCAGCTTTGCCAGAAGAACCTCTCAAAAATGAAAACCGATCACAAAAATAAAACCCCCATGTTTTCCACTGCACTCAGAAAACACCCAGATGGCTTGGCTTGGCCTACGAGCCTTCCTGATAGTGGTTCTTTCACCTGGATGGCTGTTAGCATCACCTGGGGAACATATATTTAAATGCCACACCTGGGTCCCATTTCCAGGGGGTTTAGTTTAATGGACTCAGGTGGGACTCAGGTGGGACCTGCAAGAATTTTTAGTTTCCCAGGTGATTCTGTTGTGCAGCTGGGTTTGAAAATCACAACAGCGATGCTCGTCCCTCTTCCCAGGACCCTTAGGGTCCGTATCCCCTGGAAATTTGTTAAAAATGCAAATTCTCGGGCCCCACCCCAAACCTGCGGGATCAGGAACCTGTTCTCCGTGATCTGGGCCCCCTCCCTCCCCCACCTCTCACCTACCTTCCTCTTCATCCTCATCTCCCACCACGTTGTTCCTCCTCTGCCGACTCTGCCACCCCTCCCGGGCTTTCTGCTCCTTCAACAAGCCGAGCTGGGTCCTGCCTCGGGGCCTTTCTCCTCGCTGTCTCTGCCTGGACCCTGACTCTGCTCCTCACCTGGCTGGCTCCTTCCTGCCTTCTGGGTCTGAGCTCAGTGTCCTTCCTACAGAAGCCTTTCTTATCCCCCCACCCAATGTCACCCCGCTGCCTGGCACTCTCCCATTGCCCGGTTTTATTTCCTTACAGCTCTTATCACTTTTAAAATGATCTAGTTTATGTCTTCGTTTCTCTTGTAAATGGCCTGTCTCCGGCTCTAGAAGACCGTCTCCAAGTGGGCAGTGACCTTGTGGTCATGTTCACCTCCCCATCCTGGGACAGGGGGCTTCTGGGGAGACAGACCCACCCAGGCTGATAGCACCACACCCCCTGGCTACTGCCGTATGATGGGTGTTCCGTAAATATTTAATGAATGCGTGTAGCGCACTCCCTGATTAATAACCCCTCCCAGTGGTTCCTCATTGCCCTCAAGGCCAATCCAGATGCTTTGGCTGACATTCCGACCCTGTGTCTGTGGACTTCAGCCAGCTCTGCAGCTTCCCCTCTTGACGACTCCCACTTGGCCTTCTGTGCACCCCCAAACTGCCTACCTGAGGACACTGAGTAGTTAGGACGTTTCCGGAGTTCTGGTCTTTGAGCATGCTGTTATTTCTGCCCCCCTCCCCCCGTGATTACCTAGGAAACTCCTATTCATCCTCCAAAACCCAGCTCAAGATTTCACCTTTGCAACTCTTCTTGAGCCCTCCACGTGGAGCCCTTCATTCCTTCCACCTTCACAACCCCCTGCACTTCGTACAGCACTCCCAACTCGGCACCCATCACTCTTGATATCTCCGTATCCCGGTTTCCCCCTGTGGAATGTGGATCCTATAACATTCCTGCCTCACAGGGACCCTTGTGGGGGTTAAATAATTAATCTTTGCAAAGTGCAGAGAACAGTGCCCGGCAGAGAGCAAGCACCCAACTAAGTATAAGCTGCTGCTATTCTATTGCCCAAGCCTGTTCATGCCTCTGTCTCCCCAGAGAGCTGGGGCTCCCCCTGAGGGCAGGGCTGTGGCAGACTCATCTCTGTGTCTTCAGCACCTTTCCAGGTCCTGGGCTCAGGACTTCAGTGGTGGATACTCTGGAAGCCGATTATAGAGGGGACAGCATTTCCTAATCAGGGGCAGAGGGAAGAATGCTTTGGTCACCCACTTGCCCATTTCCACTCCAGCCATGGAGCCGAGGTCCTTCAGAGCTTGTGACCTCTGGAGCCAGACAGATAGAGTCTGAAGGTGAATATATTAGAGGCCTCTTCACAAGTCACATAGGTTAAGGGACCCAGGACACAAGGGAAGGAGAAGGTCAGTGTAGCCTCATGGTGCCCCCAGGGCAGCAATGTGGGTGCCCAGGCCTGGATGGCAGGTTCCGTCCCTGCTCGCCATTCCTTGGGGGGGCCTCATCCACTCTGGGAAAGTCAGCTCCCTTCCCCAGTGCACATTCGAATCCAAAATATCCTTTTCTTCTTAGGTTAAGCAACACGATCTATAAGGTGAGTGTTTCTCCCTGCGAGAACAACAAGGGGTTTCTCTGCTGGGAAACCATTAAGTACCCAGGGTACCCAGGCTCCCAGTTCACCTTCCCAGGACGTCTCACAAGCCTCCTGCTCAGACTCATGCGTGCATGCACAAGAACACTCACTGTGCTTTTCCCACACACAAGCAAAATTCTACACCCTCGCCCACGTAGGCACAGACTTCTGCACACACAGCCACCATTATTCAAATATAACTGTGTGATGGCATTAAGCTCACAGATGTAACCAGCTGACCCAGCACACTGTGCATGGCAAATTCACTCCTAGACAGTCTCAACTGTACACTCACAACCCCCATAGACCAACTCCCGAACAATCCTGCTCCTTTACACGCATCGTACACACCACACACACACACACACACACACACACACACACACACACACACCCATACACCCTAGCCTCACCCTTTCCTTGTGGTCACGTGCTCGCTCTCCATCCCATCCTTCCACAGAAAAGGAAGCAACTCTACAGGTAGGAACCTGAGAAGGAAGGGGTCTGACATGAATGGACCCTGGGACATTGGGGCTTTACCGTTCTGCACAGTTGTCCTGGCAACGGAAGACGGTCATCTTTTTGTAGTCGAAAAAGGACACGCCTCGCAGAGCCCGACTCTGGGTGTCATCCAGGTAGCAGCCGATGTACTTGGCTTTGAGGAAAGGAGAAAAGTCAGATTTGGCTGGGGACGAAACTGAAAGGGTTACAGGAGTGGCCACCAGTATGGCCTCTGGCTATGTGGCCTTGTTGACCTTTTGGTTCCAATTCCTTCCTCTGAGCAGAAAAGCGGAACCAAAAGAGACTGAAAGCCATGTGCATTGGCAAAACTTGCTGCATAAGGGCAGTGGGTAAGGCTGTGGGCCCTGGAGGTCAACAGAGTAGAGAAAGGGACCCTCCTGTGGCCAGGGTGAAGGTCAAAGCCTTGGGCTGTATTAGTGACAACTGGGCTTGCAGGAACCCAAACCAAGGCCAGTCCCTAAGCACCAAGCCGATGAGACCCATATTAAGACAGCTCTGAGGAGTTTGACATTGGACAGTATGTTCTCCTTTCTAGCCTGAAGATACTTATTTTTCTTGGGAGGGACACTGGACTTGGATATCTCTAGGTCTGGGTGTTCATCTTACTTGTGTTATATTCCAGCGCTGGCCTAGTGAGTTCAGGCTAGTTGATCTCCCCGAGGCCTAGTTTTCTTCATAGTGGGGATGAAAATACCAACCCAGTGAGGTTAAAATGGAATGCCTTGTGTAAATGCTTTTACCAAAGTGTCTTGCATAGAACAGGCACAAAGTGAAGGGGAGTGGAGTAAGAAACTGGTCATTCACAGGGCTGTGTAAGTACTTTACAGTTTACCTGTCTTGTGAGCCACGGTGAATGCTTCCATCCAAAGGAAAATTTTAAAGTCTGTAAAACAACTATCCTGTTTTAAACCATACACTTCATTTTCTTAAAGTAGTAAACATTCCTGTACTTCATGGTGAATGGTAATTCTCACACATGAAGAAGGCACTTTACAGTTTGTGAGGTCTTCTTAAGATCTATGTTCTTAAAGGTATTATTAATTTGGACAGGCACTTTGCTAAGTGCTTTACACATCGAATCTTTACAAGGATCCTACGGAGAAATATTAATATTGCCATTCTATACAGAAGAGGAAACTGAGGTCCAGAGAGGTTAAGTCACTGGCCCAAGGAAAAACAGCAGCTTGTACGTGTGGGGCCAGGATTGGCCCCAGGCAATCTGATCTATGTTCTGAACTACTGCTTGCTTCTTCTTGGCTCTGGCAATCTTTGCCATGACCCACATGAAGTGGGAGGCACAGGCATGCTCACGCTCTTTTTTATAGATTGAACAGAGGCCCAGAAAGGTGAAAGGATCCACCTGAAACCTGCCGCTAACTGATGGCAGAACAAAGATTTAAATCCAGGTCTGTGGGACCCCCAAACCAGTGCTCTTTCCTCTGCTCCACTTGGAAGTAACTGGAAGTTGGAATGAGGTTCCAGCCAGCCCTTGGAATTAAATGGCCCTCGTAGGGAATGACAGGCAAATTCTACATGCCATTTGATCACTTTCCCTGGTGAGGCTGCTGTTTATTAAACTGTGGGCTTCTTCTCCCCCACCCCCACTCGTGGGGCAGAGCAGGGTCTAGCAGAGGATGCGGGCTCATCACATCGTGCCCATCAATGCTACCCTGCTAAGTGCAGGATTTGTCAGCTCTCCTGGAGATGTACGTCAACAACCTCCATCACCTTGAATTTCTGGTGTAAGACAGAGGTGATTTGGTCAACTAAGAACAGTCCATCTTTAAAAGAAACATCGCCTCCCTGGAGCGGGCACATAAGAGAGTGACAGTTCTGGAGAAGCTCACGTCTTGTCATTATGCTTGTTCAACAACATATGTCCCTCCTGTCACAGATGGAATCCTGCCCTGTGACCTGTGGCATGGATGCCGTTTGCACCTGAGCAGGGAGAGAGGTCATCCATGGGCCTTGTTGCTGAGGGCTTTACACCAGCTTCAGCTCAATAGCTCACTAGAGGACAGAGTGTCCAAGGATGCATTGTAGGATGGCAGAAGGAGGAAAGAAAAGAGGGACTGGGAGGGAGACACAGAAAGGAGAATGGGAAGGAGGGAGGGAGAGAGGCAGAGGGGAGGGAGAGAGGGAGGAAGGGGGAAAAGGGTTATTTTGACAGCATGAGGTCTTTGTCATCAGACCCACAGATTGTGTGTGTGTGTGTGTGTGTGTGTGTGTGAGAGAGAGAGAGAGAGAGAGAGAGAGAGAGAGAGAGAGAGAGAGAGAGAGAAAGGAACAAAGATGGAGAGACAGAAAGAGGAACAAAATTATTTTTTGAGCACCAACTATGTGCTATCAACTTCACTATGGGCCATGCCTAATGTTTTTTAATTCAACCCTAACATACTTCTTATTAACCCATTTTATAGATGAGGAAACTGATCCTAGCGCCTAATCCATCTGTCTGCCTTTGAAGTGAATCTTAGTTTTGGCATGTAGTATATATTCTAACAGGTAACCACTCATGTTACTTCATGTTACTCTTTTCTAAGTGGAATGAGAAGCTATGTAGTCTGCCCAAGTTCCTAAAATGTAAGCTCAGGTCTATCTTCCATCCATTTTACATTTGGGGAGGTTCCACTTCTTTTAGGCCCACGGGCTTCAGGATCATAAAGAGCCACACTGACACCTGATGGGGAGGATGCTCATAGCTTACTGGGCTTGGTAGTTGGATGTACAATGATTTCGCGTCGTCTTGACTTAGGGTGAGGGTTGGTACATTTGGCTATAGGTGCAAAAGTGGACTGTGTTAGATGAGATTTTATATAATCAAATTAACAGGAGTGAGAGTATATGTCCCAGGCTTGTCCATGATGGAGGGAAGGTGTGGACCGTAATGTACTGTGTGTGCTTTCAATGCACTCTTCCTCCTATTTTTCTGTTAACAGACCTTACCTGCCCTGATGATGGGGAGACACTGACACTGGCAGGGCCGATCATTATTGTCCCTCCCACCTGCCAGAAATTGATTGCTCTTGGGAAGGGGCATAAGACCCACTCTTTGGATTTGTATAGATTAAAGATGCGGGGACGAAATCTGTTTCTCTTGGCTTATGACACTGGCATTCTGTAAGCCCAGAGATACCAACCAACAGCCACAATCCCTGGCACCAAAATTAAAAAGTGCTATGATGGGGGAAAGCTGGATACAATGCTCCATATATAAAATATATGCTTCGGAAATAAACACATAAAGGGAAAAGACTGGAAACTAATACACCAATGGTGTTGATGGTGGCTGTTGTTGGGTGGTGGGGCTCTGCATCATTTTTATTTTCATCTCTCTCTTTTCCTATGTATTATAATTTTTCTACAATGAGCCTGTATGATTTGATAATCAGGGAAAAGTTATTTTTTGAAAAAAATAATTTATCTTTTTACTTGCCTGTCTTCCTCCAGGGGGCTATGAATATTCCTCAGAGAGCAACGCTATTTGAATCATTTCTCTGTTTCCACCTCCCAGCACAGGGTGGGGTACATAGTAGGTGTGCAGTAAATATGGAACGAAAGAATGAATGAATGAATGAATGATGGGAGTTGGTGATTGTATAGCTCAGTGGTTAAAAATAAAGGCTTTGGATTCAGACAGAATTGGGTTGGAGTATGCTCTGCCTCGTAGCAGCTGTGTGACATCGGGCAAGTTACTTAACCTCTCTGAGCCTCTGTTTCTTCATCTCTGAAAGGAGCTCTAATTCCTACCTGAGGTAAGGCTTGAAAGAAGAGTACGGATACACAGTCCCCAACACAGACCAGACCCTCAATAACCTGCAGAGATTACATCTTCAGCTGGAGGAGATGGGGAGTGGGTACCCTGCGGTCCCTTCCAAAAATGCGGCCTAATCTCCCCATGTCTTCCTTCATGCCCAGCCCATGCCTCTCTGTAATTTGGGGGAAAATGGAAACAGCCCAGGCTTTGAAAATCAAACTGGATTTAGCTTCTGTCTCTGCTCCCGACTAACTGCGTCACCTTCGGCAAGTCACATCACCTCTATGTGCCTCTGTATTCTCCTGCAGAATTTCAATATTAATAATAATAGCTGGCACATATTAAGTGCTTATGTCATGCTAGACTCTGCATTGAGCACTTTCCACGCACTGAGAAGTGAGGCGATGCAGTCGTTAAGGGTCAGGTGTAAGACTCAAACCACCTCGGTTCAAATACTGGTTTATTCCCTCCTCCAGCTTGATAACCTTGGGTAAGTTACTTAACCTCTCTGCCTCAATTTCCTTCCTGTAAGATGGAGTTAATATTAGGTTGCTATGAAGATTCTGTGATACAATAGATGCAAAGTGCTTAGAGCAGTGCCTGGTACTCAGAGAGCACACCATCGATTTATCTCATATAATCATCACGACAGCCATCTGATATTACGTACTTTTTCCCCCCAAGGGGAAACTGAGGCTCAGAGAGGTGAAGTGATCTTCCCAAGGCTGCACAGCCAGCAAGTTGCAGAGCTGCAAGCTGAACCCTGATTTGGCTGCTCAGAGCATAGGCACTGGAAAGAATGGAGGAGGTAAGGGACCAAGCAAGGTGACTGACACATGGCAGGTGCCAGTTGGACTTCCTGTCCAGCGCCAGCCGCTCTGCCCTCCCCTTCCTGCCCCGCGATGGGCTCTGAATCCCTTACAGCTTAAATCCCGCACCAGCATTAACTGCATCAAGCAGAGAGCCCTCGCCAGCTTCAGAGGAAAACCAAATGTGTTTTAGCATCAAGTCGGAGAAGCGTCTCGTTTTTATTAGCCTTAATCTAATATGTTGCCTTTCTCACTGAACTCTGAATAAGTTAATCAAGGACAGGCTGGATTTGGTTTTCTTAATAATGCTTCCTGATTCCAAAGGCTGCCTGCTGAGAGCTTTGAGCTCTTGGGCTCCTTCCTTATTTTTTCATCCTTGTTACATTGTATAAAATACGGAAGATTTCCAGGGACAGGAGGGTTAGCACGGTATACAAGACCACAAGCCTTGGAATTCAATGGGCCTTGTTTCCAACCTCAGTTCCTCCACTCACTACCTGTATAACTTAGGGAAATTGACTTCTCTCCGAGTTTTAATTATTCCCATCTGTGAAAGAGGGTAACAATCATCTCTAAGTTTTTGGGTTGTGACCATCATAAGAGGCAATGAAACACTTAGGACAGAGTCTAGCCCATAATGATCATTCAGGAGATATTAGCTGTTATTACTACTCCTGATAGTAACAGCAACTAATAAGTGACCTATTATTCGGAGGCAGGAGATGTGATAAGCATATCGCTGCATGCAAATCATATATGAAAAGCAAATAGGACAGTGGCTGGTGTGAAGTAAGTGCTCAAGAAATGGTAATTACCACGAGTGGCGGCAGTGGTCTTTCATTCTCCTAACAAATGGGGTGTTGTTGTTCTTGTTGTCGTATGTATCCATTGTGCCAGAAGGAATTTGCATTCTATCAGCGGACCTGGACAAGCCCAGGCAAGTACCACTCAGAGAAAGGCCATGATAGAGGAGGAGCATTTGATCACGCCTGGAAGGGGATTGGGGACAATTTCCTGCAGGTGAGCTAAGCTGAGGCCTGGAGGAAGACCCCCTTGGAGGCTGTCCATCCAGAGGGCTGGTCATTCATTCAATTGTCCATTCATTCATTCAACAAGTAGGTATTGAGCACCACCTTTGTGCCAGGTGCTGTCCCAGGTTCTGACAGACCAGGACAGGCAACCTCCCTGCCTTCATGGACCTGACAGTCTAGTAGGGGAGGCAGATTATAAACAAGGAAGCAAACACATAAACAGGATGCTTTCAGATTGGGAGAAGTGTTGTGACAAAAATAAAATGGGGAATGTGGTTGTGACCAGGAATGAAGTCACGCTACTTTAGTTAGGGCAGACCAGGAAGGCCTGTATGGGGAGGCAAGGTTGGATCGGGGACGTGAAGGAAGGGAGGAAGGGAACCATGCAAAGATCTAGGGGATGTGAACCCCAGCTGAAAGGGACTGCCTATGCAAAGATCCTGAGGTCGAAAGGGGCTTGGTGTGTTCAATGAACGGCAAGATCCAGGAGAATGGGGCGGTGTGTGGTGAGTATTACAAGACAAGGTTAGAGAGATGGGCCATGATAGAAACTCTGGAATTTATCCTAAGCATAATGGGAGCATATCCTAAGGTTCAAGCTTGTGACAAACTTTGGGGCTTGCAAAGTACCAGATGGAGTTTGGAGTGCTGGGTGGAGATGGAGTTTGGTGAGTGGAGAAGAGGGAGACAGAAGCCACGTCACGATTTCTCCATCAATGTAGCCTACAAGATGAGGTCCCTCGCCAGGGTAGACCCATGAGAATTTCCTGATCACCTCTAAGAAACTCCTATATGCTGACATTGTGCTAGGTGTTTTCGTAGCTGTTGTCCTATTGAACTCTCAGAGAAGGCTTGGAAAGGTGGAGTCATTATTCCTATTGTACAGATGATGAAACTGAGACATGATGAGGTGAAGCCACTTGCCTGGGCCACAAGTCCCCTAATTGGTTCTGCCACTTCTCACCTCTCTATCCTGTGAATACTGGGTTCTTAACGACACAGATTTCTAGGAAATGCCTGAAGGTGGGAAGGTAAGGTCTTTTGGATGGCTCCTGAGCCAGGTGCAGAATGGACTGAAGCAGGGGAACGGGCTGTCCAGGATGAGTCCCCTGCATTAATCCTGCTTCCCTCCACGCTGGGAGAAGGGGTGTTCCACGACTTGAATCAGCGGAAGTGTGACATGTGGCAGGGAACACCAACGCTCGGGAAGTTTTCCTTCTGTCCTGATTGGTGATGGATCCTCCCAAACCATCTGATCCAGATTCTCCAAACGTCCATTCGTCTTAATCTCATGGATGGCAGGGGTTGGGGGGTCTTTCCCAGCAAGCTGGTCAGATGGGCAGAGATGCCAGCAGACTCTGGGAGGCAGTCCTAGAGTCAAGCATTCAGACCAGAGGATCTGATTTGAATTCCAGCGCTGCCACTTACCAGCTGTGTGGCCTTGGGCAAGTGTCTTCACTTCTTCAAGCCTGTTTCCACCTCTGTTAACGGCCTAGGATCACACTCCTTGCTCAAATCCATGAAGTGCAATGGAAATCAAGTAAGGTAATGCACTCACAAAGAAAAGCCCTTTTTGACTGTGAAAGGCTAAGAAAATGCAACAAAACATGCCCAGGGCAATGATGTCCCCCAAGTGCCATCACCAAGGGAACCAGCAAGGTAGACCACGAAGCAATGTGGTGGAGCAGCTCTGTCACTCTCTAGCTATCTAACCTTGGGCTCTTGGTGCCTCAGCTTCCTCTTCTTTAAAATGGGAATAATAGCACCTTCCACAGAGAGTTGTGGTAATAATTCAATACATGGAAAGTGTTTGGAACAATACCTGGCCTATAGTAAGTGCTTAGTAGATGCTAGCTGTTTTAATTGTCATGTGTATTTAATAAGGACTGGAAAAGGCTGCAGGGGAGGGCCAGACTTTGAACTCTGACAGATGTAGGGTTCAAATTCATGCTTGGCTAGTTACAAGCTGTGTGACTCTGGGCAAGCTACTTAATTTCTCTGAGCTTCAATGTTCTCCTCTGTGAAATGGGGGTGATCATGAATAATTACAGCGAATGAATATTTATAGCTGTAATTATTTGACGGCTGAGTCACCTTAAACACTGAAAACTGACATTGTCATCTCCCCTCCCTTCTTCTCACCGTCCCGGCCCAAATGCGCGCCCCTCTTACCTCGCTCCTCCTCCTTCTCCCGGACGACCCTCCCCTTGAGGGCTCGGCTCCAGGCTCCTCCTCCGTAGTCGCCCAGCTTGGCTCTCTCGTTCCCATCCTTGCCCTTGAACCAGGGTCCGTACCTGCGGGCAATGCTCGCGACTTCGCCCGTGTCCCGGAAGCCTCTACCCAGATGCAAGTCGCCCAGGAAGGGCAGCTCGGCGCCCTCGGCCGGGGCCCCCGCCGCGGGGTTGGCCTGGTTCTGGGAGATGGCGGGTTGGCCCACAAAGCCAGAATGAAGGAAGACGAGGCTCCCGGCTGTCAGGTAGAGCACCAGGAAGGTAAAGAAACGCACAGGTTTCCGGCGGAAGTACCGCTGGAATTTGAACCAGAGCTTGGCCATAGTGGGATCATTCCGGCCTGGCTGGGGGTGGGGGTGGGGCTCCAGGAAGGGAGGGCGAGGGCGGCCTTTCCCGAGGTCCGCTTAGGGATGGCACCCCTGGGGGTTTTCGGTCTTATTCCCTCTGCGCAGGCGACTGCCAAGACCAGAGCAGGAGGGCAAGTCCAGCACTTGGCTCTGGCCGAGAGAAGGGAGGACAGAGTTCACCGGCCCTCCCGAGATCAAGGTGAGCTTCTTTGGGCCACGAAAGGGGTTTGGAGGCTCAGGACATCCGGGAGTGGGTCCCATTTTCCTACATTGTTCTTCACCTCAGAGAGTCCCCAAAGAACTTTGAAAACAGCGACCGCAGGACGATTCTGCGAGTCACCAGCAGCCGCAGTGCACTTCTCGCCCTTTCTCGCCTCCTGATGCCTGTTGGGGCCGGACTATTTCACGGAGGCCATTTCTGGCCTCTTCCCCAGCTGGGGACCAAGCTCGGAGCGTCCACCTCGTGGAAGCAGAAGCTGGCGGGTTTCCATCTGGTCAAGCATTAGGGCTCAGGGCTGCCACCTGCAAAACAGCACAGACACAGCATAAGAGGCCTCCTCCCAGAGGCCACAGCTCCAGGGGTTTTTGAACATTCTCAAGGGGCATTGCAGAGTCCAGAGAGGGGAGGAAACCAATGGCCGGAAACACCAGCAAGGCTGGACAGAAGGCCAGTCCCGAGTCTACCAGAACACCCGCCTTTCCTTTAAACCACACTGGGAATTTGGGGGCTTGCATTCTACTGGGTCCTGGTTTGGGGACAAGCTTTATCGTGGACAAGCACAGCTTCTTATGCCCACTTCCTACATATGTGTCAAATACACATTGATTTGTGGGTTACTTGAAGTTCCAAAAGTACTTCTCGGTTCTTGCTGAACTGTCTGCTGGACCTGGCTGGTAATGGGGCCAGATCAAATTATTTTTTTTTTTAACAAACATTTAGTGAGCACCTACTATGTAGCAGGCACTGTCCTAGGTGCTGGAGATAAAGTTGTGAACAAGAGAGACAAAGTCTCTTCCCTCATAGGGCTCACATTCTAGTGGGAGAGTTCAAATCCATAGCCTCTCCCCTCTATCCAAGGGGAAAAACAGGAAAAGGAAGGAAAACAGGATTATTTAGCAACATATTCATTCAATCAGTATTTATGGAGTGTCTACAGTATGCCCTGCTTTGTGCCAAGCCCTCTGCATATATCTCATTTATTCTTCCCCCATTCTTATGGGAGGTAACTGTTTCCCCATTTTACAGATGAGGAGACTGAGGTTACACAGCTACTGAGTGATGGCATTGGGATTTGAATCCAGAATGTTCCAAACACAAAACCACAGCTCTTAACCACTGCCTTTTTGACTTTGGCCTTTCCCCACGTGGTGTGCACATCACTTGGGCATTCAGAGATGGCCCCTGAAGCAGCAGCCCATTTCCACTGCCTCCCAGTGACCAGCAGTGGCTCACCCTTTGACAGGTGTGGTCTGTGGAGCATCTGATTCAGAATCACCTGGAAGCCGGGTTCAAGATTCCTGACCTCTCCAACTAGAATCTCTCATTGAGGGGGATACCTACAGGTGGAATAAAGTGCCCTGCGGTGATGGCAATGAGCACAAAGATTTGAGAACCACTGCTTTATGAGTGAACGTTGAGGATCATCAGCCAGGAAGAAAATGGAATGTAAATTAGAAAACAGAAAATTCCATTTGGCTGATGCTGTTTCACATTACCACCAGCAGGGGGCCTCATGACAATCTTGGTCAATGCATAGGATTCAACTGTCAGCCAATGGTAACAGCCCCTCCTAATCCAGACAGCAGCATGGGCATTTAACTGTGGTTCAAGGTAGAGTCCTCCATATGCCTTCCCATTCATGCAAGAACTAAGTAGTGAGCACCTACTATGCACCAGTTATTGTTCTAGGCACTTAGAATAAATCAGTGAACAAAACAGCCAAATATCCATGCTTCTGTGGGGTCAAGCTGTCCATTCATCCATCGATCCATCCATCTACCCATCATCCTTTAATCCATCCATCAGACCACCTACCCATCCATACATTAAGTCACAATCTATCCACCCATCCATCATCCATTCCTTCATCCATCCATCAGTGTACCTATGCCTCCATCCATCCATCTTTAATCCATCCATCCATCCATCAATTCATCTGAACTGTAGCAGCCCATTCATCCATCTGACTCTCCACCTATCCATTCATCTATCCATTCTTCCATTCATTTAAAACCATGGTGTTTCTTGCCTACTGTGTGTGTGCTTGGGGTGCAGAAATAAATAATACAGAGTCCCTGCTTTCAGAGAATTCAGGGAGACAATGACGTAAGCAAGTACTATACCAAATCACTATACTAGACAGACAGCGATAAATCCTGTAGTAAACGTTATGTGTAAGATATAGAACAGCAACTCATATTAAAAACTCATGTTTGTTGAGCACTTACTATGTGCCAGACACTGCTCTAAATACATATTGACTTAATCCTCATAATGATTTGGTGAGGGAGATCTGTATTTTACAGAAGAGCGGAATGAGGCTCAGAGAGGTTAAGTAACTTGTCCAGAGCCACACAGCTAGTAAGCCACAGCTGAGTTGTTAACCCAGGACCACTGGACTTCACAGATTGTATTCCTAACCATGGGTCTAGTCTGGTCTTGTATCCCTTTGAGAATCTGATGAAAACTACAGATGTATACCCAGAAAAGAGCTCTGGTACCTAAGCTTCCAGATTTGGACTTATCATGTCAGGGAGTTTGTGGACCCTGGGGTGAGAAGTCCTAGAACATGGGATTCCAGAGAAGTGAGGGTCTGAAACTGCCTGGGGGGATCAGAAATGGCTTCCCCAGGGAGGGTTCTTTGAGCTGGCAGGTGTCACAAGAGGAGTCAAAGTTTTTGGGTGAAGACACCCCAGGGAGGAGGGACAGTACACACAAAGGGAAGGTCACTGGGATGGAGGGAGCAAAGGAGCTTAGGGCACGGTAGGAATGCAGTTACGTAGTGGGAAGCGGCCAGACCTTGGGGAGCCTTGAACGCCAAGCTCAGGAATCCGGACTGTGCTCTAACAGTGTGTGTGGGGATCCACGGAAGTTTCATGATCACACCGACACTTTAGAAAGACTAGTCTCTAATCAGCTTGAAAACCTCTGGGCAGTGGGTGGTGCCCCGTGTTATGCCATATAGATTACACACGTGCCAGATGTTTTTGCAGTGGGGCCAGGATGAGAAAAGGCTAGCAGCCCTCATGGGGATGGGCAGGGGGACACCAGCGCTTCCAGGCACGCAGGCAAAAGCATGGACTCTGGAGGCAGGCTGACCTGGGTTCAAATCCTGCCTCTTCCACCCACCACCTGTGTGACTGGGGCAAGACACCTCTTCCCACCGACTGAGGTTCCTCACTTGTAAAGTGGACCGAAGAATCTTGACACTCCCCTAAAAAAAATATATTGCTGGGAGGACTGAATGGAAAATTGCACGAAGTGTCTGGCACATAGTAGGTGCTCAAGAAAAGCGCCTGTCCCCATCCCCGCCCCTCTCATGGGCACATGTGACAGCCTTTAAAGCCATTTGCCACAACAGCACAGTGCTGCCGTGGAGACGACAAAGATTTCAGCTGTTGTGCTCCTTGAGGCTCTTTGTCTCTCTGAGGCTATTTCTCATCCTTTTTTGTTGTTCCATTCTCATTCTTTTCTATTTCAACACATCTTTTCTCTAAGTGGGTGCCAAATGGGTTTTAAGAGGATAATGAGCTCATTAGGAGCTGGCAGGGAACAGAAAGAGACTGAGGCTTTAGTGGCATGGGGAGTGAAGGGGGCCCTCCCAGGAAGGGACTGTGCCCTGGCTCCCCCAGGGCAATGGGTGCCGACTTGGGCCCCCCACACCATCCTGCCACTGCTGGGAGGTGGGGAGCTCATCGAGAGGCAGAGCACCCAGAACCATGGGGGTGGGACCGTGTCTGCTCTCACCGCCTTAGCCCCAGCATGTGGCACGTAGTAGGTCCCCAAGAAACACTGGGGGAGATGAGTGAAAATCAGGGGACTGGCCTCCCCACTGAGGTTTAAACAACCATGGCTCCATGCCATGTGCTGGAACACCCTGTGACAGCCTCAGAGAACTGGACATTCAGACGCCGTGGAGGCAGCATCTGGTAGGACTCAGTCTGGTCCTGGAGCTCCGGGCCCCTGCTGGTTCCCCAAGGGAACCCCAAAGACTTCTCTGCCTCTCATGCCATCCATCATTCATTCTCTCCCCACCCAAGTCTCTCTCTCTCTCTCCCTCCCTCTCCCCGCCTCCCTCTTCCTCTCTCTCTCCCTCTCCCTCTCCTTTTCCCTCCAGACAGAAATTCTATCAGAAATTCTAACGGGGAAATGAAGCTAACTGTCATTCGACGAGCACCTATTTTATGTTGGACACTGTGTATAAAGGTTTTACAAACATCCTCACAAACTCCTCCTTCCCGGCAACCTGCAAGGTGGGTGTGATGGTTCTCCCCACTCCACGGGTTGTGTATCTACAACCCCGGGCGGGGGCTCGGGTTGGCCTTAGCTACAACCCCGGGCGGGGGCTCGGGTTGGCTTTAGCAATCTCCTTCGCCTCTCCACCTCCATTTGTTCCTTACATGTGGGAAACCATAATCTCATTATCATCCTGTCCTGTCCCTCACAGCTATGAGACCCTGGCAGCTGCCATCACCTCTCTGAGCTGCGGTTTTCTCTCCAGAAAGTGAGTCAACCATAGAATCTCCCTCCTGGCGTCTTAGGTGGATTCAGTGAGATGATCCATAAGGCGGGAGTTGGGGTTCGCTAAGAGCTGGTGGGCATCGCTGCGTCCCTTTTCATTTTACATGAGACCCTTCTGAGCCTCAGTTTCCCCCCCACCTGTTGAACGCAGCAAATGACGCCTAGCCTGCCTCCATCCCAGGCCTAGCATGACTTTCCACAAGGATGAGGCCCAGGGGCTCCCTTTGCGGGAAGGGCAGCGTTTGGTTTATTGCCTTTCGTGTTTCCAGGCGGAGCTTCAGAGTGTCTAAACACAGCCTATTTTTAGCACCACAATGAACCACTGGTGTGGAGCTGCCAAGAAAATGACTGGCGGACAGAGCTGCCCTGCGGAGAGGGAAAACAGAAGGTGCAGCCTGCCCTGAGGCTCCCTCCCCTGGGAGGGGCCACAGGGCTTCTCCTTGGAGATTCTGGGCCAGGCAGGTCTGGCTGCAAGCCCATGAGGCTGGGCAGAGGGCTGGCCCACCCTCCATAGCCCCCTGAACTTGACTTGAGGGCAGAATCCCTGGGACCAGCTGACCCTCTGACCATCCAAGCTTGGCTAAGAAATAGCTGCTGAGAAAGCGGGTTTGTGAAGTTTTCATATCTTCACAGTTCTAGGTCGGAGACCCAGCTGGGGGTCTCCAAGACACTGAGAGCCCAGGCCAGAGGTGAAATTTCAGCCTTGGTCTAAGGATAAAAATATCGGAGGTCACTGGTATGTGCTGAGAATTTACTGTATGCCAGGCACTATACTGGGCATCTTATTTCCATTGTGCCATTTAATCATCACTAGAACCCTCTGAGGTGGTTATTAACCTCTCTATGCCTCAGTTTCCCCATCACGGAATGGGGACATTATAGTATTTATCTAATAGGGTTGGTGTGAGGACCAAATGAGTTAATATATGCAAGTGTTACTTCTTACTATAATAACTTCTAGAGACTATGTGGTTTTGCCTGCTCAGCGCCCCTTTTTTCCTGGTAGAAGGACCCCATTTTTCCTTCACAGAGCTGCTTCGTCATCAATGCTCAGCTCATGTAACTTGGGCAAAACGGAATGTCCTCATTAGTGGCTGCAAACACACGCCTGACTCCTGATGCTTGTGCGTAAGAATTACTGAAGGGGTGAAATTGCTTGGTCCTACTGTGTGAGCATCTTACGGCTATCCCAGGAAATGCTGACTTATCACCCGAAGTGGCTGTAACTCCCTTCAGTAGCATACGAGCATTCCTGTTGCTCCAAATTCACATCAGCATTTAATGTCGTCTGTCTTTTTCACGGTTGCCAGCCTGGGAAATCTGTTACAGATGCTGCATGGGCCCCACCCATAGAGTTAACTTCCAAGTGCCAAGTGCAGGCAGCCTCAGTGAGTGACTGATGGGAGGTGGTGTATAGATGCCCCAGCTCCCTCACCTCCTCATAGACTGAGGCTGTGTTCACACAGGCTCCCTGAGTTTCCCCAGAGGGGTTAAGTGTCAGTCACTGTCAGGGGGTGCTGCCTGGACAGCACCCCGTGTGTTGGTTCCTTCTCTTTCCTGTCTCCCTTCCCCACTCGGAATGAAAGGAGTCAGGGTGCTCTTCACCTCCTAAATAAAACCACTTACCGATGATATCGAGTACCTGGGCTATGCCGGGATGTGTTTCACCTCATCCTTATCATTGGACGTGTAAAATATTTCCGGTTTTCCTCCCACATAAACAAGTCATGTAATGATTAACCTCCTGCATGTACCGTGTTTCCCCGAAACTAAGACCGAGCCAGATAATCAGCTCTAATACGTCTTTTGGAGCAAAAATTAATATAAGACCTGGTATTATATTATATTATATTATATTATATTATATTATATTATATTATATTATATTATAAGACCTGGTCTTATATTATAGTAAAATAAGACCCAGTCTTATACTATATTATATATGACCTGGTATTATATTACATTACATTACGTTATAATTATATTATATAAGACCCAGTCTTATATTACAGTAAAATAAGAATGGGTCTTATGTTAATTTTTGCTCCAAAAGATGCATTAGAGCTGATGGTCCAGCTAGGTCTTATTTTCGGGGAAACAGGGTAGCTCTTTGTCCAGATTCCTGGAAAGCGATATAGGACCTCTCAACAATAAGATGTAGGTACGTTTATACCCATTTTACAGATGAGCAATGTAAGGCTCGTAGAGATTACGTACCTTGCTCAAGGCACAGCTACCAAGAAGTGGAGCATGAATTCCAGTGCAGAACTGCCTAAGTCTCAATGTCATGATACAATGGCACACACCAAGGAGACCAGCAGCACAGCTAACTCCTTTCTTACCCACTACATCTCTCACTTGAATCCCAGCCTCAAGGATCCTTCCTGAGCTTGGAGACAGGGAACACCATCCCTCAGGCACTTCTTCTCCAGGGAGATGGACCTCTCAACTCCTTTAATCCAAGTCCCTTCTCACCCTTCGTGCTCTTGGAGCAACCACTTTGAAGTGAAAGAGGTAATAAAATAGTCTGAGAAATCCTATTATTAATGCCAAGCTTGCAGCGTCCACTCACAGGCTTTAGGAACCCAGAATTTTATTAACCCAGCTAACCCTGGGGGAGAATTCTGCACCTCACATGGTGTGTGGACCTTTCCACTCATGGGCGTGTCATAGTGTAATGAGCCCACTGTGCCCGCAAGGGACTTGTTGTTTTGTTTTCCCAGTTTTGGGCCACTCTGTGCAAAGCTGCAGTGGGCACTTCCGCACATACAGACTTACAAACAAGTGGGATTACTGCGTGTGCATAAGTGTGTTGCTCACAGGGGAATCCTGGCTCCAGACTCCTAATCGCAGGATGAGCTGCCTCCTGCACCCTCACACACCTCCCTGAAAGAGTCCCCAGCACCCCCATACTTCCTTCTCTCCATTCTTGGTAGGGGGCTTACCCGCCAGCACCCAGCGCTAACAGCTTGCCTTCCATATCCATTTTCAGTCATCTTTCCAAAACTCGGGAAAATAAATGAGAAGGCAAAGTGCCATTAGCTAAATGGCCTTTAACACCCAGCCATCTGCCATGATGTAATTAAATAAAAAAACCAGAGGGAGCATATGGCGCCCATTATAAATAAATATTAAAATTTTGTTTTCCTGGGTAATGACTCCAGTGCCTCTTGGTCAAATTTTATGGCCATCGTCCCTGATTTCAGGGAATCAGGCTGGGCCTCAGTGAGTGGAAATGACTGCCAGAAAGAAACAGGGGAAGGGGTCAGATTTAGTGTTAGACATTCCTAATTTGAACCTGCCTCAGCCACATGGTGGCTGTGCGATCTTCAGCAAGTGGTCTCTTTGAGACTCAGTTTCCTCACATGTAAAATAGGACCAATCCACCCTGCTTGTAGGGAAGGTATGAGGGTTAAATGAGCTAATGCATTTAAAATACATAATACCATAATAATAGCATGAGCTAGTATTTATTGAGCACCTACTATGGGCCAGGCACTGGCCTAATATTAGCTTATTTAATCCTTACAACAATCTTGTGTGAAAACTCGCATTTGTTAGTCCCATTTTACAGATAAGAAAAACTGAGGTTCAGAGAGGTTATGTCACCTGTGCGAGGTCACACAGCTAGGAATGGTAGAGCAGAGTTTGAACCTAGGTAGTCTGGCTCCAGAGGCTTCACTTTGCTAAGACTGACATAACAATTTCTCAATAGATGGTCATTCTGTGCCCCAACTTTGGTCAACTAAACAAACCATCTCTTTCCTTTTCATGACAATATCACTTGCCCAGACTTCATCTCAATAAAAGATGGAGATTTGATGAGTTGTGATGATTAGAGACCACCCAAGGTATATGGGGGGGGTCCATCTAGTGAGTGGCCCCCCCACCCCCTGCTCACAGGGATAGGTCCTAGTGGTCACGTTTTTACCACATATCCCTGCCCACTGACACTGCTGGTGGACCATAGGTGGATGCAGGTATAAAACTAGTCAACGAATTCTTGCCCTCCGGAATGTGGAATTGAGACTGGAGACATTTTGATCTCTGCTGATTCATTTAGACTAAGGACCTGTAACCTTAGGAGCTGTTATCATGGGCCCAAAGAAAGAGCAAAAGTTAGTCTGTAAAGAGAAGACAAAGAAAGTAATAAGCAGAGGAGAGATTCCAAGACCGAGATGCCGAGAAAGCTCTGGGTTCCTGAGAGCCAAATACTGGCCTTCCAGGGTTCGGCAGCACCGAATGAGAAAACGTGGCTGCTTCTCTTACCTTGGTGCCAGGTATACAGCAGGGACTCACTAAGAGTTATCTACAGTTAGTCTTCAAAGGACAACCGTATAAAACGAAACATACTCTAACCAAACGATCCAACAATCACGCTCCTTGGTATTTACCCAAAGCAGCTGAACACTTATGTCCGCACAGAAACCTGTATGTGGATGTTTATAGCGGGTTTTTCACAATTGCCAAAACTTGGAAGCAACCAAGAGGGCCTTCACTAGGTGAGTGGGATTCACCTAATTCGACTGTGGGACAGCCAGACAATGAAATATCATCCAGCACTAAAAAGAAATGAGCTATCAAACTGTGAAAAGACATAGAGGAACCTTAAGTGCATAAATAAAAGTGAAAGAAACCCATCTGTAAAGGTTACATACGTGATTCCCAACTGTATGACATTCTGGAAAAGGCCGAACTCTGGAGACAGGAAAAATATCAGTGGTTGTCAGGGGCTGAGGGGAAGGAGGGTTGAATGGGGGGAGCACAGGGGATTTTTAAGGGAGTGAAACTTCTGCACGAAACTGACAGTGGATACGTGTCATTACTGGTGTTCAAACCCACAGCATGTATAATACCAAGAGTGAACCCTGATGGAAACTATGGACTTGGGGTGAGAATGGTGTCAGTGTGGGTTCATCTGCTGTGTCCACTGTAACAAACGGACCTGCTCTGGTGGGGGTGTTGACAGCGGGGGAGGCTGTGTGTGGTGGGGGCAGGGGCTCGATGGGAAATCTCCGTACTTTCTGCTCAGTGCTGCTGTGAGCCTGAAACTTCTCTATAAAAAGTCAAGACTGTTTTAAAAACTAGAGGGGGCCAGTCATATACTTGAAAAGGCAGGAACCCCCTGGAGTAGATGTCAAGGAACCATCCGCATTCCGGGTTGGGAGGAAGGGACCGAGCTGCAGGAAGGGACAGGGGTCCTGGATGGGGGTAAAGGGGCAAAATGACAGTTTCCCTTGTCCAGTGGTTTCTGGAATGAGGCCCAAGGCGCAGGCCACCTCATCCATGGGCCTTCCCTGCTGCCGCTGGCAGCCTGTCTCTGAACCCAGATCGCTTTTCCCCTGAGAGAGACTTCTAAAGAAGGGCCCTGAATCCCTGTGACTAAGCCATCTGAAGTCCCCCGTCTCCTGCAGGAGCGGCTGGGTCGTGGCTCAGTGAGTGCACACTTGCTAATTGTCTGGGGGAGATAACGGGTGGCTCTGCTGGTTCTGGGAACAATGTTTACCCACAAGGTGGTGGCAGAGAAGGGGGGAGGGGGAAGAAGGGAAAGAAGGGGGTGTGATGGGATGGAAGGGAGGGGAATGGAACAGAGTGAACTACTGCTGACTCACATGCCATAGGGAGAAGTATTATGTAGTGAACCTAAATAAATTTGCTTTAGTTGTGTGTGTGTGTTCTGGATGACCATGCATTGTAGGTCCATTACAATCATTTGAAAGCCCTAGTGATGGAGACAAGTAGGGGAAAACTACTTTGGGTGGGGTGGGTGCAGAAGGACCCACTGAGAAGGAGGCATTTGAGCTAAGGAGGCAGTGGGAAGATCTAGGGTGAGAATATCCTAAGCTGAGGGGACAGAATGCAAACTGGCCGGTGAGGAAGGGCCCAGCACATCCCAGGAACCAGAATGGAGGGCAGGGTCAGCGTAGTGAGAGTGGGGGCTGGGGAGTGGGGGGACCCCATTGTGCTCAGGGCTTTTCCTTCCATGTGCAATGAGCAGGTGGAGGTAGTGCCATCAGCCTGCCCTAAGGACCCTTCCTGTCCCAGGGGGCTACGGCCATGATTTGCTGGCTCTTGGAGACTGAGCTGGGGGTCAAGAAATGATGGTTGGTTGGAGGAGCTGAGAAGAGGCTGAGGGCCGGGCCCTCCACAGGGGTCAGTGGTGGTTCTAGAATTCATTTCTGGGTGAGGCTCAGGGGAAACATCTGAGGAAGGGCAGGTACAGGGCTCAACCTGACGCTGCAAAGGATGCCAAGGACGATGAATTCTGGTGACATTCATCACTCTCAGCAGATGGCAAACTATGACGTTGGCCACATTAGCCAGCAGCCTGGTTTTGTTGTTCCCTAGAGCTAAGGGTGGCTTCTGGATTTTTAATGGGTTACGAAGAAGAACAAGGATAAAGTGTGGCAGCACAGCCTCAGCCTGCACCTGGCCCGCGAGGGCTAAAATATTTACTGTCTGGCCCTCTACAGAAAGGTTTCCCAACCTTGATCTTTATCAGCAATGGAGGCTGATGGTGAAGGTCACAGGAGAGGGGCTTAGGGCCATTGAGGAGGTGGCCCTGTCCAGCCCCAAAGACCAACGTCTGGTTTCTCAGCAACTTCCTTAGAGCAAGTGACAAAGAGCCGGAAGGAAGCCTGGAGATCCATTACTTAGTGGAAGAGCCCCTTTTACAGTAAGAAGAGCAAACTGAGACCCAGAGAAACTCAAGTGAAATCACCCCCATCCATGTGAAATGCTTCGCAGGGAGCAGGACTCAGGTAAGCGTTCAATGAAGTTTTAGTTGCTATCATTATTATTATGAAGATGCCATAGTATCTAAGAGTTCACAGGCCCCTTAGAAACCAGCTGGTACAAGCCTGATATTTTGCCGATGAGTAACCTGAGGCTCAGGGTCACACAGCCAGACCAGGGCTGAGTGGGTTCCAGGACCAGGCCTGCTGCCCTGCAGGTTTGTCCCAGGGACACACCTCTCCTCGCCAGCCCCATCCCCCCCTGCCCCAACCACAAGTGAATTACCACAGGCTGGCTCCCTGCTGGCCATGGCAGATTAAACTCTAATTTAGGAACAGTGACAGCGCCTATGAGAAACTCTTCTCCAGAGAGGAATTTTCCACCAGGAGTTTCCCCAGCAAGAACCGTTGTCCTCACCCTCAAACCACCAAAACCCAGTCTTTCTGTCCATGCCATTGTGGGGTGTGTGTGTATGTGTGTGGCCTCTGCACAAGTCCAAGTTCTCTTCCCTCACAGAGTACCCAGTGTCCTTGGGGCGAGGGGGTGGCACAACCCCTGCAGCTGGCTCAGAGCAGGACTGAGCAGGACTAAGTAGACCAGCATCGCTGGAGGGAGGCCCCTTCCCAATCCACAGGCCAGTTTCCTCATTGACAGATGGGGAAATTGAGGCCCAAAAGGGCAGGTGGAGAGGCTCCCCATGGTGATGCAGTGACTACTCAGACCCAGGCCTCCTGGACCCCTAGCCTTGGCACCCGCCCTGGGAAGGAAGGATCACCACTTATTGCACACCTACTATGAGCCAGGCCCTTCCGTTTACACTGTGTCCTTGACTCGTCTCAGTGGCTGGACTTGGCAGCCTGGTTTTATTCTCCCTTTGCGGATGAGGCAGTCGAGGTGGGGGAGGCCAGTCAACTTGCTGGAAGTCAGAGTCGGTGAGCGGCAGAGCAGGACTCAAACCTATGCCTGTGCGACTCCAGAACCTTAATCATAACCTCTGTGTGACATCACCTCCTGCTGTAGCGCCATCCCCTGACCTCTGCAGGGTAAGTGGGGTGATTTGAGGCCCTCCACACCCAGGGAACCTCTCTATAGGGCATCTGCTCAGCAAGCGGGGACCCCTCTTGAGACCCCTCAGCTGGAAATGAGGGAAATGAGCCCCTTGTAGAAGGCACAGGGGGTCCTCCGCCCTCTGTAGTACCTTCACCATGTCCGTCAGTGGCCCCCAAAAGTTCTGCTAGCATCCAACAGAGGTGTCCCCTCCCAGGAGAGCAGAAACTGACCGATGCTTCGGTCCCTTGGCTTACCATCTGGACACCATTGAGAAGGTGGCATGCGATCACACGTACATATAAACATGCCAACAGAGACACACGCATGCGTGAACATGTGCATCCCCAACGCCTGCCAACCACCCCCACCCCGCCCCGCCCCGCACATACACATATACACACGTCCTTATCTGTCCATCCCCACTGACAGCACGTGGCAGGAATCCTTCAACCCGCCTCACAAATGAGAAGCAGCAGGGACTCTGTCACTTGCCTAAGAAATATGTTTAGTGTTGCAGGTAAACTAGTACGGAAGCTTTTCATTATCACCAAACGTGGTGTCTTATCACCGAAAGAATAAATCGGCACATGACTTCCAGAGTGTAGACCAGGGTTTCTCAACCTCAGCACCACTGACGTTTTGAACTGGGTAATTCTTTATTGGCAAGGGGACGGGGTGGGGGCCATCCTGTGCATTGTAGGATGTTAACGCAGTATCCCCACTAGATGCCAGTATCGTCCCCCCAGTTGTGACAATGAAAACCATCTCTAGACTGTCCTAGACCTTGTCCTGGTGAATGCACGGAAGAGGAGACCAGAATACTGCTCTTGGACCCATCTGACTCCAGATTTACAACGTGTTAGTCTCTGATTCTAGAGCTCAATGCTAGATTTTATCCAAGTGCTCTACGTAAGATTTTATTATAAGTTCCCATGGTAGGCTCCCCAGCTTCTAGCACTCTATGCCAGGGTACCCGGGTCAGGTTCAATGTTGGAGAATTCTCTGATTCAGAAATTCTGTTCTAAGCTCCTAAGATGCTATCTCCTCCCGTGTCAAGGTTGAAATTCTTCCCAGGAGACAGCCACGCCTCGCTGACTTCCGGTGACCAAGGATAAAAGATGTGCCCATGAATTATGTATTTCAAGTCATCTCTAAATTGCTCAGCAATTACAGAACACCAAGGGTCAGTGGCCGGGAGCAAGAACCTCCCTTCAGCAGAGAAAAACAGTGGGGTAGAAACACACCAAGATACACACAGAGGTGTTACCTCTTGTGGGGTAGGTTGAGGAATGATTTTTTTGCTTTTTTTCATTTTGCTTATTTGTATTTTCTTTTTCTTCCATGAATGGCTGTGGTTTAAAGAGAGATGCAGAGAGCATGCATTTGGATGTCAATGAGATTGGGTTGGAATCTTGGCTTTACCACTCACTAACTCCGGGAAGGGGAGGGGGCCACTTGCCCTAAGCGAATGATGGTGCCCACGGGGTGGGTTGTTGAGAGGGTTAGTGCAAGTAACACATGTAAAATGCTTAGCATGGGGCCAGGCACACCGGGCCTCAATGGTTTCTTAACTTCACGTTCGAATCAATGCAGGCCGCCATGGCCTGGCTGAAAGCATATGGGTTCTGGAATGTGTTGGAGTCGCCTGAGTCTTAGTTCAGCTCTGTCACTTTGTAACTCAAGACCTCGGGTGATGAACACACAATGGGATTTATAGATGATGTAATACAGAATTGTACACCTGAAATCTATGTAATTTTACTAACAATTGTCACCCCAATAAATGTAATAAAATTAAAGAAAAAAAAAAAAAGAAAAGACCTCGGGAGGGCACGTCCCCTCTCTGAGACTCTATTTTCCCCACTTATAAAATGGGCACAAAGCTGTCACTTCTTAGGGTACCCCACAGGCATGTGGCATGCCTTACTATTATCACCCCACTCCAGAGGGTTGGCGGGCACAGAGCCAGGCAGGGTGGAACCAGGCAGAAGGTGGACCTGGAGGCGGCCCCTTAGCTCTCAACTTATTTGTGATTCTTCTAAAAGAAGAGGCCTCACCAGCCCGAACATTAATAAGTCCTTGCTATCGTGTCTTTAAATTTAGATGAATACCCCCCACACACAAACACACGTCCACCCACGCATCTCCAGGAATAAATCTGGGAGGGGGGTGGCAGGGAAGGTCTGTTTCCTTATATAGCCCAGGAAGGAGAGGGAGCCAGGAGCTGCCTTCCTACAGCAGTCAGGTGCCTGGGGGCAGGGGACTTCCTGTAGGTCCACACGGACCTGGGTGGGGAGTGGGGACACTTGCTGGGGGGGGGGGTGTTCACAAGAAAGGTTAGTACAAGGAAGGGGTGGACTAGATGACCCCTAAGGTTTGTGGGTTCAAATCTGAGTGTCCAAGCGAGTGTCCTGGGTGAAATCCGTAGCCTCTGGGAGCTGGGATTTCTTCATCTGTAAATTAGGTGGTTGCGGGATCTTTTCCTGGTCACACAGGGCTGTGCACTTGATGTAATGCCCTGCTGTCGCTTTCTTGAAATTATTAATTTTTAAGCAAGGGGCATTTTAATTTTGTACTAGGCCCTGCAAATTATGTAGCTGGTCCTGGGTGGTTGTGAGGGTTGGAGGGGTCTCCTGATGGTGAACGCCCCAGCCCCCTGCAGGGCAACCGGTTGAGACTCAAGCCTGGTCTCTCACTTCCCTTCCTCTTTCCGCCCCACTTTTCCAGCTCATTCTGACTGTGTGGCCTGGGGCAAGTGGATTACCTTCTCTGTGTCTTCAGTTTCTGTTTTGTAAAACACAAAACTGAAAACTGCTTCAAAATTTCTTCTGGCTCCTACTTATTGTCCTTTCCCCACCCCATGCAAACTACAATTCATTCATTCATTCATTCATTCACTCACTCAACGAACTTTCACTGAGTGCCAGCCACCTGCCAAGTCTGGCCTGCCCGAGGGGATCAATCCATAGGAAGAGTTTATCTTGCACAAACTTCGTCTCTGGAGAAAATTTCTCTTTCCCCACCTCAAAAGACCTCAGCTCCAATCCACAGGGGCCCAGTATTCTCCCTTCAACCCCAGTCTAGGGGTGCGGCATATTTTTATCTCTTCATTGGACAAACATTTATTGAGTGCCTACTGTATGCCAGGTGCTGTGGATACACCCTTGAAGGAGATGTGGCCTGGGCCATCAGCAAGATGACCAGCTTATTTTTTAACTTTTAAAATCTTGGGGTCTGTGTTGGTTTTAAGCACTAACAATGGCAGTTTCACTTGTTGAGCTTCTAGACCTAGAAATGCATAATGCCTCATGTTCACGATGACTTCATAAGGTGGGTACTATTCTCCCCACTATACAGATGAAAAACTGAGGCTCAGATAGGTCAAGGGCTCACTGAAGATCACACAGCTTGTAAGTGGCAGGGCCGAGATTTCACCCCAGGGCTTTGGTGACGCCACTACTCTCTTTGTATAAAAGTTTATCTCCCCAAAAGGAAGTGAGCTCCTTAGGGCTGGGGGCCTGGCTTCGAGTCTCCCCCTCACTTCCTTACCGCACTTGTCCCTTGGGACATGGCGTCTTCTCCCGAGTCCTGGTAGAGTGTCTGGAGCACATCATTCCTGGAGGAATCCTGAGTGCAAATGCCAGCCCCACCAGATAAAAGGGAGCCTTTTCTGTGCTCCTCACACAGCAAGATGGTCCCTGAATTCTCCGGAATCGGACAGAGGAAGATATTCAACGTCAGAGAAATCCACTGGCCATGATCCGCCCGGGGCTGAAGCTTTAGGTTCCAGCTGGGGTCTGACATGGCCTTTTGATCAGATTCAGTCAGGCAACTCGGGGCTTCACTTTGATCCTCAGTGAGGGACCCCTGCGACCCCTGGGACTTCTCCGGCCTGAACAGGCATGGAATCCTCCGGAAGTGGCTGGGCCCCCCCCCTCAGAGTTCCTGAGTCAGCCATCTGGGGTGGGGCCTGACCATGTACATTTCTAACAAACTCCCAGGTGAGCTGCGTCTGGTCCAGGGACCAGCCTTGTAAAACTTCCTGTCTAGGTAATTAGAGCAGCCCACGTGGCAGTGATTACAGGAGGCTGGGAGAAGAAATCGGGATGTGATCCTCTGGGACA
Organism: Rhinolophus sinicus; assembly: GCF_036562045.2. Lineage (NCBI taxonomy): Eukaryota > Metazoa > Chordata > Mammalia > Chiroptera > Rhinolophidae > Rhinolophus > Rhinolophus sinicus. Next base: position 24,721,243 of record NC_133765.1, on the reverse strand, counting down.
GAGCACGACCTCTGGGCCCAGAAGACCTCGATTTAAATCCCAGCTCCGCCATTGGTACCTGTGAGGCACGGGGCGTGTGCAGGAGCCTGTCTGAGCCTCAGTTTCCACATGTGAAGTGGACAGTGACTCCCTCCAAAGTTGTGGTGAGGATTAAATGTGTGCTACCTTATAATACTAATGAATGAATGCTCAGAGAGTGCGTCTGTGTGCTGTGGTAGGTTGAATTGTGCCCCCCAAAATTCGTATGCTGAGGTCCTAACCCCCAGTACCTCAGAATATGACCTTCTTAGGAGGTAAGGGTCTTTACAGAGGTCATCAAGGGAAAATGAGGTCATTGGGGTGGGTCCTAATCCAATGTGACTGGTGTCCTTATAAGGGGAAATGTGTATGTAGACAGGTACACAGAGAAAACAAGGTGAAGACACAGGAAGACGACGGCCCTCTATAAGCCAAGGGCAGAGGCCTAGAACAGATCCTGCCCTTGGCCCTCAGAAGGAATCAACCCTCCCAACACCTTCCTTTTGAACTTCCAGACTCCAGAACTGTGAGACAATCAATTTCTGATGTTTAAGCCACCCCGTCTGTGGTTCTCTATTATGGAAACCCTAAGACACTAATACACAGGCTCTCTGTGGAACACCTCAGATTTCTTTCTTTCTTTTTTATTTTTTTAATGAGGAAATGTACATATGGATTGGTAAATGCACACATCTTAAGTACACAGGTCAACGGAATCTTACTTGTGTGCACACTCACGTGACCCCCCCAGATCAAGATAGAGAACATTCCCTTTACCTGTAGGGGCTCCCTCATGCGCCCGCCAGTTAATCCCACCTCTCCAGCAACAATCATTGGTCTAACTTTTATTTCCATAGATTAGTTTTGCCTGTTCTTAAGCTTCATAAATGGCTGAACAGTATGGAACAGAGGAAGCCAACCCTTTACATATAAACTCACTTGAGCCACATAAAAAAAGCAAAAAAAAAAAAAAAAAAAAGCCCTGAAAAACGCATTATGGTTTTCTCCACTGTACAGATGAGGAGTCAGAGGCCCAGAGAGGTTCAGTAATCTGCCCAAGGTCACACAGCTAGGGTATAAGAGGTAGAGCCAGGATGTGAACCTGGGAAGTCTGGCTGTACTCACTGTACTTGCTATTACACAGTATTACACAGTAAGTGCCCAGTAGATATAATCACAGTGACGTCTATCAAGTAATAAGCTCTAACTCTGGGTCAGGCACATTATATTATTTATATACTATATAGTATTACCAGCAGTAAATACTAACAGCATCCCCCTTTTACAGAGGAGAAAACTGAGGCTCAAAGCAGTTGAGACGCATGTCCAAGGTCATAAAAGAGTGCGTGGCAGAGCTGGGATGGAGTGTGGCTACTTTCAGAGTTCGTGCTCTTAACCACTGACTTCACCTGCCTCCTGCCAGCTCCTGCTAAGTAGCAGCTCCTGGACCACAGAACTCAACGATCTGTACCTCCACGAAAACCACACTGAAATACCATAGCACACACGCTAGCATGGCTCAAATATATCACCCAACAATACCAAGTGCTGGAGAGATGCAGAGTGACGGAAACTCTCAGACATCAACGGTTGGAAAGCCAACGGGCTTATGGCCACTTGGGAAAGTAGTTTGACAGTTTCTCATAAAGCGAAACACCCACTTATCATACAACCCAGCAGTCCCACTCCTAGGAATTTACCCAAGAGAAAGGAGAACACATGCTCCCACAAACACTGCATGCAAATGTTTATAGCAGCTTTATCTCTAATTGTCCCAAACGAAACCACCCAAGTGTACTTCAAGGGTGAATGGACCAACGGTGCTGCATTTACAGGGAATACTACGCAGCCATAAAAAGGAACGAGCTACTCATATGTACAACCGCCCTGATGAATCTCAAAGGCATTCGGCTAAGCGAAAGGAGCCAGACTCAAAACGCTGTATCACTCCTTTTAGATGACATTCTAGAAAAGGCCACAGGAAAACTGATGGGTGGTGGCCAGGGGCTAGGATAGGGCAGCAGGGCACGGAGGAATTTCTGAGGCTGAAGGAACTCTTGTATGTCTTGATTCTGGTGGTGGGTACTTGGCTGAATGCATTTGTTAAGACTCGTAGAACAGAAACTCATGGACACAGACAATAGTTTGGTGGTTGCCAGAGGGTAAGGGGGGCAGGGGGTGGGGGGTGGGAGATGAGGGTAAGGGGGATCGAATATATGGTGATGGAAGAACTGACTCTGGGTGATGAACACACAATGGGATTTATAGATGATGTAATACAGAATTGTACACCTGAAATCTATGTAATTTTACTAACAATTGTCACCCCAATAAATTTAATTAAAGAAAAAAAAAAGACTCGTAGAACTATAAACTACAATGGGTGAGTTTTATTATAGGTAAATTATACTGAATTAAAACAAAACAAAACAAAACCCAGTGTTGTTTTTTTTTTTGCAATGCTGGCTGACCCCAGAAAGAAGGGATGCTTCCAGGAAAATCAACACCTGCTACCTTCTCATCCCGGGCCCCTGGGACGCTCACCTGGAGGGAAGGGGTGGCTCATGCTGGGCAGAGACAGCTCCCAGTGTGACCCTCATCTCCTTGCCTGCTCTGCTCTAGGAGCAGGAGTATTAGGGGTTATTTTTGCATCCAGTAGTACCAGCCACAGGGTACTTTCTCCACAGGCAGCTGCCACCCCCCTGCTGTGTTTACATAAAAACACATTTGCACTGGGTTTTGTTTTTAAATTTGCCTCAGCTGCCTGGATTCTATTAAACGTGGGGAGGCCTGGTTATCTGGCTGGCAGTAGCTGATGGGAGAGGGCAGGGGAAGGAGGGAGGTGCAGGTAGGTGGTTCCTCCGTCCTTTGTAGCCCCGGGGTCTCTGCAGAGGCAACAAAAGTGCTCTCCGTGCTGTTGTTCGTCTGGGCCTTGCTGTAACTGACTTCTGGGGCTGGATGATTTGCTGCTGAGGGGGCCGTCCTGTGCACTGCAGGATGCTCAGGAGCATCCCTGGCTCTGCCATCAGTCACGACCATCACCAATGTCTCTAGACACTGCCCAATGCCTCCAGGGGACAAAATCGCCCTGGTTAAGAACCAAGGGCACACACGCAGAGAGGTACACTCACAAGCTCAGCTCAGCATCCCTCTGTCATCCAAGACTCATAGAAAGACAGAGCAGACTCTGTCTTCTTCACCACTGTAACCCTTCCACAGTGCCTGGCACATTCACATACCAGAGGCTCAAAGACGTTTTGTGGGACGGCAGCAGGAGTGACGCTGATGGTCACTAGTTGCCTCGGTATGGGGGGCATATTCTAGCAATCAGACTCTGGCCACTGTGTGTGGATCTGTACCACGTGTCAGGCTGTTCCCACATTACCTCACCCAGCCCTGGGATCGAGGCCCGTGATTATCCCCATGTTACAGGTGAGGAAACTGAGGCACTCAGCTAGTGGGTGGTAGAGCTAGGATTTGAATTTAGAAATGTTTGACACCAGAGACCTGTTTCTTAATCATCATACTCTACGTAACGTAGCTGCCTTTTGTAAGGACAAGATGGGGAATAAATAGCAATGGAGATTCTCTCCCTAACCAAACTCTACTCAGTCTCCCCTGAACTCTTTTTCACGTAGGTGTCTCTGCATTGTCCAATTTTAGCAAGAATCCTGCTGCCATGCAGCGTCTCTGGTCCCGCTCCCTACACAAGAACGCAGGATATGGTGAGGCCAAAAAGGAACACCCACGGAGCCATAGATGGGGGAGTCATACCATTATATTCTCGCTGGAGGCTGGGTTGGAGACACAGGAAGAAGGATCCAACCCATGTGCAATCCGCCGTCTGCTTCTCTGCCAACCAACCCACCAGCGTAGCCACGGCAGTTATATCAGTGGCTAATGGCTAACTGGTTACAGCTGATGGCTAACTAGTCATGGCTAATGGCCATCTACTACCCGAGCCAGCACCTTTCCATGTGAGGCTGAGAGCCTGGAAACTGCTCTCTGGGGCTTTGTCCCCACACTGACCCCTACCCTGCTCCTTGGCCATACATTCCCACTTGCTCCTGCAGGATTCAGAGTTGAACTGGCTCTATGCTGAGATCTCCTTCCCCTATTGCAACAGTCTGAATAAAATCTGTTTCTATCACTTTAACTACCGTCCAGCTTTGATTTTTCTTTAACAGTAGATCCAGACACATATGTCCACACATGTGGGGAGGGAATGTGGTCCAAAAGCAGAGAACCTGTCAAGATTAATATGATAAAGAGTGTGGACTTTAGTGTAAGATAGACCAGCATCCAGTTCCAGCTTGGCCACTTACCACCTCTGTGAACTTGGGCAAGTACCCGGGCCTTGATTTTGTCATCTGTAAAATGGGGACAATGACAATAATACAGCACAGGATTTTTGTAAAGATTAAATGAGATAATGCTGTAAAGCGCTTACCGGAGTCTGGGAAATAGCCTACGCTCAGTTAATGCTGTTTGGAAAGATGGACACAATCAGCTTTGGGGAGAACGGCCCCTGCTAAGGTGGGAGCCAGAGGTACAGGTGAGTTTACATCAAATCACCCAGCAAGATAAGGATGTTCCAATCCCAGACAGTCCTACACACACACACACACACACACACACACACACACACACAGTGAACCAGGAGCAGAGGCTTCCTCAGTGGCCTCCTGCTCTCTGATTGGACCAAACAAAGGCTCACTGAGCATGCTGACCAATCACAGGCCGCTAGGTTGGGTAAGAGACTTCAGAAGGCTGCTGACCCCTTCCTTGGAAACTGCAAAGCCTAATTCAGCATCCTTTGACTCCTCAACAGACATTCCAAATACAAGCGACTTTGACCTGGCCTCAGCTGAGACTGCCCTTGTGGGAACCACGAGGCACTGCTGTCCCTCCCAGTCCTGACTGGGGTACAGGACAAAAGGGGGGCATTGGGCCATCAGCCATAGAAGGTTCCACTTTTCTGTGTTAATTCAAGAGCATCCATATCTCCTGCTGAGCAACTGAAGAGCCCTCTGGAGCCTCTTTTCAACTGAAAACAGTAATTTGCAAGCGCTCACAATGCAAGGCGCAGAGAGGATGGCACAGTTGAACCACAGCTGGCCTTTCTCACAGCTCAGAGCCCGTGGGGCCACTTGACGGCCCAGCAGCTGCTACGGACTCATGGCAGGGTCTGGGGACAGAAGGAGGGCACATCTTGACAGCTCCCTAGGACAAGCTGGGGATTTTACAGTGACTGGGCAGCAAGCGTATCATGCCTGGTGTATCTGTTTTCCAGAGCTGCCAAATTACCAAAACTGGGTGGATCAAAACAACAGAAATTTATCCTTTCACAATTGTGGAATTCGAAAATCGGGGTGTTGGCAGGGTTGGTTCCTTCTGGAGGTTCTTTCTGGAGGGAGAATCTGTCTCTCTCCTAGTGTCTGGTGGTAGCAGCAATCGCTGCTGTTCATCGGCTTGTAGATACATCACTCCAAGCTCTGCCTCTATCTTCAGATGGCGTTCTCTGCGTGTCTGTCTCTGTTTTCACTTCTTATAGGACACCAGTCATTGAATTAGGGCCCACTCAAATCCAGGATGACCTCATCTTACCTAATGACACCTATTTCAAAATAAGGTTCAATTAGGAGGTTCCAGATGGCCCCACAATTTAGAGGGACACTCTTCCATCCAGTATACCCGGTACTGAATCCCACCTCTGCTAATTGCAGCTGTGTGATGGCACAAAGGACTTAACCACACTGATCCTGTTTCCCCTTCTTAAATAGGGATAATTATAGGACTGTTGTGATGATTGGCTGTGATGATACAGCACAGCAAGTGGTCATTAGCACAGACCCCGGAGCCAGATGACCTGCTACCTACATGCTGTGTGACCTTGGACAGGGTTGCCTAACCTCTCTGGTCATCTGTTCTCCTGTCCACAAGATGAGAAGGTTGAAAGAGATCATGGTCCTGTTCCCCTTCCCATGGTCCCAGGTTCTTAAAAGGACTGAAGTCACCACAGGGGCCCATGGGACCTGTTAGAATTTCTAAAACCCTAGAAATTATACATGAATCCTCAACAATGCACATTTGGCTGGAATAGGACTGACTCAGTGCTAGAGTCAATCCTTTCTGAGGATAAGCAGAATTCCTCATTAACAATTGATTACCAGTGTCTTTGATAGTTTTTTTTTTTAATTTAGTGGGGGCATAAAAAGAATTCTTATTTAAAATCATGCAGTTTGTTTCAGAGACAAATGTCTTTCCAAACACGGCAGAAACAAACAAAAAAATAAATCAAACACAATTCATGCGGCTGGAGAGGTTTGGGATCGTGATATCAGCTAACAATCAATAACAACAATGACAACGGGCTCGCAGTGATGAAGTCGCACCTGACACCTGGCACTGTTTGCACCACTGTCTCTATTGTCTCTCATTTGCTCACAGAACAACCCTATGAGGCAGGTACTCTTACTATCTTAATTTTGCAGTTGAGTAAACTGAGTCCCAGAGAGTGGGAGTGACTTGCCCAAGGTCACACAGCTGGTTAGTGGCTCAGTGGGGATTTGAGTTCAGGTCTGTCTGACAGCCAGGCTGAAACTTGTCAGCAAGCTGTTCAATGGCCTCAGTTGACTGGAAGTTCTAGAGGAGACAAATACAAGGTGAGCCATATGTATAACTTAAAATGTTCTAGTAGTCACAAGTGAAAACAGGTGAAATTCGTTTTAATAATATGTTTAATTTAACCCACTATATCTAAAACATTGTCTCAGCAGGAAATAAATAGAAATGTTGTTATTAATGAAGTATCTCATATTCTTTTTTTTATGCCAAGACTTAAATCTGGCGTGTAGTCCACACGTGTAGCACCCTACAGTTGGGACTAGCTCAATAGCCACACGTGGCCGGTGGCCACCATGGTGGGTGGTGTAGCTCAGGAGATCTGGCTGTGTGTGGATTTACACAGCTGGAAAAAACATCCGCTACATGCTTCTGACTGCACATCAAGAAGCGTCACTGCTGCCATTCCATGGCTTCCTCACGTGGGAGGCGAGGAGGCTGAACACCTTGTGTCTCTGGCATCCAGACTAGTCCCGGTACCAGGTGACTGACTCTGTGCGCCCACGAGCTCCAGCCACTTCCTGCCTGAGCCCACCCCTCACTCTGTGGGCAGCTCCAGGCCACCCCGGCTCAGAGTCCTGCTTGGGACTCACTGAGCCCAGCTTGCTCTGGGGCCTATCAGGGCTCGTGTGGACCTCTGAGCCCTGCCTCAGCCCGGGGACCCCGTGGATCAGAAACAGCCCTGCGGAAACAACAACAACGGCCTCTGCCAGCACACAGGACTGACAGTCCATGCCTGGCTTTGACTCCAGCTCAGCCATTCCTAGTTGGGAGAATCAGCCACCATTCTGTAATGTCAGAGTCATCATCATAATACCTCCTCCTGCACGGGATTGACAGGTGGGTCGAATGAGGAACGAGGAGAATCACTTTTATCTCTTGAACACTTACAACGATTGACTAAATATATCACCGTGAAGTGCGATTTTTATCCCCACTTTACGGATATGGAAACTGAGGCTCTGAGGGATGAAATAACTTGCCCAGCATCACCCAATGAGCAAATGATGGATTCAACGGTAATAGACGCTTTCTCATGGGGGGGTTGTGAGGAGTAAATAAATTAATAAATTAAATGAAAGCACTTAGAAGAGTGCTGGGCATGTGGTATGTGCTCAGTAGATCTCTTCCCATCATCAGCGTCACCACTGTTGTCATCAACATGGACATTGAATCATCATCATCATCGTCACTGCTTTTGTCAGCATCACCAGTGATGTCATCACTGTCACCATCACCGTCATCACCACCATCACCACCATCACCACCATCACCACCATCACACTGCTGGGTACAGGTTTGCCGAGCCTACCTTGAGCAAGTTTCTTAACCAGGCTAAGCAATAAATTGTGTTAAATCCAACCAATAACACACATAAGGCTGAAAGACGATCCTTGTTTGGAACACACACACACACACACACACACACACACACACACACACACCCCCCCTACACCCAGGACATTTTCTTTGGCCAGAGAACACTGCCAGCACACAGCTTTGAGAATGCCTTTGGGGAGAGAAAAATAAGTCACCGGCCACAGGTCCTGTGGAGTTTATTTTTTCCTTCCTGATACAAGAAGGCTCACCGGAGCACTGCCTCCGTCTTCAGCTTCTTGGCCACCCATGGGCGAAGCGGCCAAGTGAAATAACCTCCCTCAGGTCTTAATGGGCTGCTCAAACAGAGGGGGCCTTGTTTGTGTGTGGAGGGGGCTTATTTATTTATTGTTAGCACTACTGCCAACCACGTTTAGACAGGGTCACTGCAGGTCAAGTTCTGGGCAGAACCAAAGACATGCTCTGGCTACCTTGCCTCTCCCCCAGGGAGGTGGCCTCTCTGACTTCTTTCCTCCATCTTTGACCCTGCAAGTCTCACCAGCCCAGTGTCCTGCTCTCACACCCGCTGCTCTTCTAATGAACTCTTTAAAGCCAGTGGCATGCTAGTGATAATGAATTTAGGTGCAGCTATTTGCATGTAAGCGGAATCTCCCTGTGTGGGTGGGAACCGGAGACAGCAGAGAATGGAGTCATAAAGGAGGGAACCAACGGAGCACCCCTCTCCAACTCAGGAAGTCTCTCTCCCAGTCCACACTGGCCTTGCAAACCGGACATGTGCGGTGAGACCCGTGGATAACCTAATTGTGCAATTCTGGGCTCCCAACAGAGCTAGGGGAATTCCCTAGAACGTGCTGAACTGAGACATTGAGTCCACATATTTGATGGAGCAGCTGCTGGACGCCAGGCACAGTTCTAGATAAGGAGGCGGAGAGGAGAATGATATAAAATCCCAGTTCCGTCTTTTACACAATAAAGAAGTAGCAGCCTCATTTCGCCAGCTTAATGTTCTACCCGGATTTCACAATCATCATTTTTTGAAACTAGCATTTACTGAACCCAGCCCTGTGCTACCTGTTTACAGAAATTATCCAACGTAATGACTGCCACAACCCCAGGAGGTACCACTAACCTTATCCTCATTTGATAGATGAGGAAACTGAGGCACAGGGCGGTTGACACACTTGCCCCAAGTCATTCATTGAGAGACCGGGAGACTTGAACCCAGGAACTTAAAGCTATAGAAAAATATGGTGTGGCTTCCAATCCCATCTTGGGGTGAGAATTCAGGCTGTGACCTGAGAGATGTGTAGGGGTTGCCTCGCCAAGGAGTTGAGGGCAGGAGGAAAGGACACTTGGGGGACGGTGACTTACTTGAGGGCTCCAGGTCAAAAGTGGCACAGCATGACCAGGACCCAGGACTTCTGCCTCCAGGCCGATGCTTCTGCTTTTTTTTTTACACCCCTGACCTTGTGAGCCCTGCTCTCTAACCAGCTAAGTTAAACCAGGGCTCAGCACGAGCTCAAAATAGCTATGGCTTCCAGGCCAAATGAGTGCTGAGTCAATCTTGCCCCATTCATCATTCTCACGCCAACCTTTTATATCCAGGCAACAGGGCACTGGAAAAAAGTTGGGGTGGGGCGGTGCTCCTTTAATCCTGCAGCATTGCTGGGTTTCTAAGGGAAAATCTGTCGTTTTTTTGAAAAAGGTATAAAGACACTGGTTGATTGCAGCTCCAGATCTTTTTGCCCCTGGTCCCCTTCTTCTGGCATCAATACTCTGCAGAATCCACATCTCCTCCTGCCAGTATGGTTTGAGGACGGACCCCACATTCAGCTCTGACTGGCCTCAGCCAATCAGCACAGCCCATGTCCCTCTCCCATCGCAGTGATTGGTTCAGGAATAGGCCGATCATCTCATTAGAACCAACAGATTGGCTGGGAGAGTTTCTGGATTTTTATGGATGAGGGCATCTAGAAGTCAGTTTGGGTCCCCGGGACATCTTGTTCCTTTCAGGGCAGCCAAAGACTAGGGCCAGGTAGAGATGCAGAGAAACTAAGATCTGATGGTCTTTGAGCCTGGACTGAACCATGCCTGAAGTAACATACTTGTGGATTTTGATGTTGTGAGCCAAAATAAACGATTCTCTTTTTGGAAAGTCATTTTGAGTTGTGTTTTTGCCACTTTCAACAAACAAATTTTTTACCTGCGTCAGAGCTGTTGCATTTGTGAACCCATTTGTGAACACATTTGTGAACACCCGTGGTCTGGGCTGTGGGGTCGCAGAAATCTGGGATGGACTTGAACTTGGGTGGGGGCTTTCTGAGACAAAGATGTGGGATGATCATGCGTCCAAGAAGCAGAATCAGCTCCGCAGAGAATTTAAATGCAGCCCCTGGCTTCCTCAAGAAAGAATAACTACAATAATGGTCCTTGTCTATTAAATATCTGGCTAGTGTTTTGTGCATTATCTCATCCATTCCTTCTTACCACCCGATGAGGTAGGGGTAAATGTTCCCATTTACAGATGAGCAAACTGAGACCCAGTTTGCTCCCAGAGGAAAAGTGGCATACTCAAGAGACACAGTAAGTAGGCAGCAGAACTAGGCGTGGCATCCAGGTGAGTCTGACAGGGAAAGCACTGCCCCTAACACATCACCATCTGCCTGATAGTAGGTCCACTGAGGAGATTCTGTTTACTCTCCAGTGGGTAGGATTTCATATCTGTGCCTGCAAGCAAATGACAAAGTGTGTGCATTTCACCAGGACCATTTTCTCCATTTACCTTTGGCAGGACCCCAAGGGCAATAAACTCTCCCTGAGAATGGCAGACGACTTGACTTTGCTTAGGTGTAGAAGCCCGAAAAGAATCATGATGCAGGGATGTCCTGGGGGTTCGCTCCCGCTGCCGGCCAGGAGATTCGTGAGCAGTCCCCATCATGTCAATACCAAGGTCAGAGGCACTGAATGTGTCCCTCAGAGGCTTTCAAGGCATGTACTGTGATCATCCCATTGTACAAACGAGGAAGTTGAGGTTCAGACAGGGGAAGTCACTGATTCTATGTTACAGAGCTAATACAAGATTCAAAGATTTGACTCCCGGACCAGGAGACTTCTCAATACTCCAGTGTTCCCCGGGTAGCACCAGCCTTGGCAGGACAGAAGATTCCAGCCTTAAATAACAATCGAACACTTAATTTTCTGTCAGTCCTCTGACTCCATCACGAAGAAAGTCTCCCTTGGGTGTTAATACAGCTTTAGCCTCCTTTGTGCTCTGCCAATCTGCCTTTATGACAGAGAAAAGCCTCTGGCTTGCAGCCCCAGTCCAGGAACAGTGTCTGGCTACAATTGATCAACCTTGTTCTGCTTTTATAGTGCTTATAGTGATTAACCTCTAGTTAGGAAAAGTCATATTGATTTTATATTTGCAGGTAAATTAGTTTCTTAAATAAACAGTTTTCAGTAAAAGTAAAAAAAAAAAAAAGTCGATTCCAAGAAAAATAAGCAAATGTGGCAAAAATCATGTAGGTGGTGTGCTGATGAGTGAAGTTTGGGAGGTGTCTCCACCACACTCTCAGTGGAACCCCAAACTTCTGCCTCATCAACTCAGCAAATGGGAGGGTCCAAGATAAAAAGAATGGGGCCCATAAAGAAGGATGGGCCCCTGTTTCCTCTCTGTTATTTCTCATGTCTCACACCCCAAACAGGTCAGATGATGCTCTCCTGGGCCAGAAGATGAGGGACCTCCTCTGACTGGTGTCGTTACAAAAAGGAGGGAAATCGGACACAGACACAGGGAGAAAGCAAGTGGCGATGAAAGCAGAGATCTGGTGATGCTTCTATCAGCCAGGGAACGCCAAAGAGGGGCAGCAAACCACCAGCAGGTACAGGAAAGTGGAGTAGGCCCCCCCATCCCAGGACGACCGCTTTATGCATTCCATCTGCCAAGACCCTATTTCCAAATAAGGTCACATTCTGAGGTATTGGGGGGTTAGGACTTCAACCTACGGATTTTAAGGGGGGAGCACAATTTAAACCATCACAGTCCCTACATGCATTGTGATATTTTTTTATAACCGTGCTGCAAGGTAGATGAGAATCAATATTTCATTTCACAGATGAGGAAACAGGGTCAAAGAGGTGTAAAACTCACCTGAAGCCATGCACCGCACAGGTGTGGTGGTGGTGGCACCGAAACTTGACTACCAGACCGCACCATTCCAAACTCTGTTCTCTACTGCACACCCAACTGCCTCCCATTGTTCGCGTCATTCAGTCCTCCTAATAATAACCCAGGGACGCAGCTTCTGTTAGTAGTACCACTTTACAGATGAGGAAACTGAGGCTCAGAGAGAGAATGTGAGAAAACCAAGGGTTACACAGCTTGTCAATGGCAGAGCTGGAATTTGAATCCAGGCATCTTCCTCTCAAGTGTGTGCTTTCGATCATTTCACCGCTCTGCTTCTGTGAAATCCTGTGTTTATTACATAGCATAGTATATTATGTATCGCGTCACATCATACCATATCATAGCATATATCATACCACACCACACCACACCACACACCACATCATATCATATCATATCATATCATATCATATCATATCATACCACTTCATATCATATCATACCATACCATATCATACCTAGGTACATAGTAACCGGGAAAGGATTTAAAGCGAGCTCTGCCCACCCGACCTCAGGCTCTAAAGTGAGAGCCCTCAGAACAACCCTGCTCTTCCCCGCCCATCCTACTAGACGTCCTCTTGCATCGGTTCACCTTCACCTTCACCTTGAGTCTTGAAAGAAGCTAACACGTGGCGGCCTCCACACGCAGAGCAGCCCTCACCCCCAGTCCCGCCAAGTCCCTAAATTAACTATGAGGTTGTAACGACCCACGGTGCTCATGTTGCTATGCCCGTGTCCAATATCTCCATTAAGGTCCCCAGTAGAGCCCCAGCCAAACAAATCCCCTGTGTCTTGACACAGGGAGAGACTTCAGGAGTCCCCGTAGCCAGAAATGCCCTCAATGACATTGACTCGTTGGATTCCATTGCCTACCAGGGGCAGTGTGTATCGGAAAAAAGTCAACACTGAGAAAAACAAAGGATGGCACAGACCTTCCTCCCATGTCCATGTTCCCTGGTGAGAGATGCTTCAGTGGCCACCAGGGGCTTTCTGGGGATGGGAGATGGATTCCTCCTTCAGCTAAACCAGCTCCAAGAGGAGTAATAAGAATCCTTTATAATCAGGTGGTCCAGAACAACGTGACTAGGGCTTTCACCATCATGAGCCCTTTTTCAGCAAGACAGTCATTTATCATGTAGTGAGAGTTTGCTGAGCACCTACTATGTACCAGGCCCTGTGTGATAAAGATGCAGAGACAAGCAAGACAGAGTCTCTGCTCCATGGGACGCAAGATAGAGTGGCCAGAAGCAACTGTAGGATTGTGGAACCCCAGCATAGCCAGTTTCCTCTCTGTGCCTTGGTTCTCTCATCTGTAAAATGGGCACAGAAGTGGTTCCTACCACATAGAGTTATTGTAAGGACTAAATGCGTTAATATGAGTAAGGAACTTAAGACAGGGTCTGCTGTACAGGAAGTACCAGGTGTATGTTGATTATTATCAGGAATGTGATAGGGAAAGAGAGAGAGCTAAGGAGGGCTAGCTGGAGAATGAGGTGTCAAGAGTGATACCTGAGAAGATGATGTCGTATTAAGACAAGGAAACCAGATGGAGGGAAGAGCCAGGGCAAAGATTCAGAGATAGGAAAAAGCTCCATTAGTTTCAGGGGCAGAAAGGAGGCTAAGGTGGCTGGTCCATGGTGAGTTTTGATTTTATTCTAGGGGCAACGGAAGACCACAGGAGGTCTCTAATGATCAGATTTGTGTTTCGGGAAGAACTCTGGCTACATTAGGGAGGGTGCTCCAGGAATATTAGCAAGAGACAGAGGTGGCCTGGATCAGGGTCGTTGGAGGGGAGGGTGCAGGCATGAAAGACACAAAGAAGGAAATTGATGGGATGGTTGATTCCACGAGGGCAGAGACGGGGTCTGTCTTGTTCACCGCTGTGTCCCCAGTGCCAAGAACAGTGCCTGACCCATAGTAGGTCATCAGCAAACATTTGTGGATTGAAGGACTATGGAGGGCAAGAAAGAGGGAGGACCTGAGTATGATGATTTGGGCAGGATGCTGGTGCGATGGAGACAGATACAAGGCTGAGAGAGGAGATAATAGAGGAATTCCCTGGGATGTAACAACCCAGTTATTCTCCTGGGAGACAAGCATTATTGTCTGCCACCTTCTCTCTCTCTTTTTCGGTCTCTCTGGAATGGAGCCTCAGAGAGACAAAGCAACTTGCCAAGATTGCACAGTCCAGAGGGGGCAGATGTTGGACTCTGTACCTGGTGCTCTTTTGGCCACTTCTCAGCCTGTCCTGAAGGCCCTGAGCATAAGGACCACCCAGGGGTTTGTTAGGTGAAGGATGGGGGCATATTCCCATCACGCCAGGGAGAGTTTCACTGCTTGGAGACTCAGGTTTTTCTGCACAGTAAAAGCTTGCAGTCTAATGAAAGGGCTGTCTCCATTGCTGGCTGTGTCTTGCTGGGCTATGCTCTGGCCTTGAACCTCCCGCTGCGTCCCTCTGCACCTGCCACCACCCACTCCAGGGGCAATTTAATCTCTGGGTGTCCAGTTCCCTGACGTGCTCCAGGAAGGAGGTCAGTAGGGTGAATTGCAGCATTCGCATCAATTATTGACCCAGAGCTACGGCAGGCACTGAAGGACTTGGTGTGTAGCCCACGTGAGGACCCACCACCTCAGACAACCGGTAGGTGCAGGTTGTGTAGAGAACGCAGGAGTGACCTGCTGAATGTAGGGTGTTGGGTCACCTTGCTCCAGCCTCAGACAGGCCTGTGGCTGGGCATGTGAGTGGCCTCAGATGAGCCTCCCGTGGGTCACCGGACAATTTTCAGAGGAATTAATTTGTGTTTGATACCCTTACATGTTTCTTTCATCCCCACCCCAGGCAGGTGGCTAGTCATGTTGTGACACATGGCCTCAGGGATACATTTGCAGGGCAAGAAATGGAAACAGTCCACAAGTCAAAGGCTGTTCTGGTCTTTGTAGGAGGCCAGAACAGGGTTCAAAACTCAAATGCCTAAGGGGGCCAAGGAAGGGAGGGAGGGGTCACATGTACCAATGGGGAAGAATGCATGGGAGAGGCCACGCCCCTCTGGGAGGGCAGCATCTGGTACTCAGCTCCAGCCCAGTGGTACCTGGGATATGCCAATTTTTCAAGAGCTGTTTGACACGTGGGTTTTCATATAAAATACTTTACTTTCTAAAGTTTGAAAGATAAATGAATGAATTAAAAAACATGGAAAAGGCAAACCTTTGGAGACAGTAAAAAGATCAGTAGTTGCCAGGGGGTGGGAGGGAGGGACGGAGGGAAGGAAAGAGCACAGGATTTTTAAGCAGTGAAATTATTTTCATATGATCCTATAACAGTGGATATGTGTCATTATACATTTGTCAAAACCCAGAGTGAATTCTAATGTAAACTATGGACTTTAGGTAACAATAATTGTCAATATTGTCTCATTAGTTGTCATGAATAACCATAACACTAGACATTAATCACAGAAGAGGCTGGAGGGAGAGTGGGGTTCAAAGAGGATGTGGGAACTCGCTGTACTTTGCGCTCAATTTTTCTGTAAGCTTAAAATGCCCTCCCCAATAAAGTCCATTAAACCAATAAACAAACACACCGGCACACACACGTGAAACATCTGGAGGCCTCATTCAACCTTATAACTCTCCATCTGCAAACTCTGCTGAAAGCTCTTTGATGAGCCTGCAGAGCGGTATTTCTGGCATCAGGGGTCAGAGGTTGCAAGCAAGCCCCGGCAGTGCCAGAGGGCAGTGAGTGGACCCTGGATGCCAGAAATACCAACCTGGGCTCAGGAACCCCCGCTCCAAGTTTGGTCCAGAAGCAGCCAAGTTTCCAGACTTGGAAGAAACCCACAGGTAAGTAAATGGGGTTTGATGGTGTCCAGGTAGGCAGGGTAAGTCCATTCTGGTATGAGGGAGCCCCAGGAATGACGAAAAGTGAGTTTCTTGCAACTCCAAGTCCAATTTGAATTCATTTAAAGGTGTTTAATAAAGTTGTTATTTCTGGTCTATCTGAATGGGTGGGTTTAAATGAGAGTCCTTGACACCCAGCACCCACACCTGCCCGCCTCTTCAGAATTCAGCAAGCTGCCAAACCAGATTCTTAAATATGCTGGCTCCTGAAATATACAGACAGGGCTGGACTGCAACCCATTCTTAGAAAGGCTTTGCTCAGATCCAACCAAGAGTCATCCACTGATCTCCCTTCCAGCCTACGGGGAAGCTGACATCTACAAAGCTCCTACTATGTGCCAGCCACATCACAAGTGTCATTTTCAACAGTTTTAACAGCTACTACTGGTTGGATTTACTAGGTGCTGGTCTAACCTGATTGGTGAAGCTGTGAGTGACCCATGGCACAGATGGAGAAACGCCTCAGAGATCCTAAATGGCTGTCGTCTGGGGTTACCTGGTCCTAAGTGGCAGGGCCAGATGTGCGCCTTGCACAGCCTCCTTGCTCCTCCTCCAGGTCTTTGTGATGAAGCGAATCTACTGCTGCCATTTTCTCTCCATCTGACAACTGGTTCTCACAACACAAAGTCAATGAACAATGACATTTTTTGTTCACGTGGGATTTGGGCAAGGATTTCGAAACCATCTTAAAATGAGTTTCAAAATATTACATTTGAACAGTATTTGAACCGCACCAAATGGCTTGTTGGTGCAGAATGGGGGGAGAGGGGTGGGTGTGGTATGGGCGAGTCAATGTATATTTCAAAGACTCTAATATACTTCCTCATATATAGGGTCTCCAACAGTCCCCTACATCCCCTGTATGGCCCAGGAGAGGTACAGGCTCTTAGCGAATCATCTCTGTCTTCCGCAGACAACACGGGAGGTAAGATGACAGCAATAATAAGTCATAGTTGTTAATATGTATGGAGCCCTATGTGCTAGCCACTGGACTGTGCACTTTGCATAGATTATCTCATTTAAATCTCAGCACAAACTTATGAATTCGGTTCTATCATTATCCCCAATGTACAGATGAGACCACTGAGGCTCAGACAGATGCAACAGCCTGCCCGAGGTCATGCAGCTCCTAAGTGGTGGCTCTGGGATTTGAACCCAGGACTGTCTGACTCACAGACCCCACATGCTCACAGTAAGTTTTCCGGGGCACGGAGTCCTTTGAGGGGCCTTTCAGTGAGCGCTGACCTCTTGGGACTATCACACACATCCCACTGCCTTTTCTTCCGCCCGCCAATTGGTCATTCAACAGCTATGTAACATACTGAATCCTTATTCTAGGCCTGGTGTGATGGCTACAAGGCAGGATCAAACTCGGTCTCCTCCCAAGACCCATGATTGATGTGTGCATATGGTGAGGCCCAGGGAGAAGAGGTCATGCTGGTCCTCAGGTGAGGCGGATGGACCCCTCTGATACCCCCACAGCACCTCATACTCAGCCATCCATGTCAAAACTTGCCTGTCTCCTGTTCCAGTCTCTCATTATTAATGTACCAGGGGTACATTATAACATGTCTGAGCTAGAGAGAGCCTGAGGAATTGGCCCCGTCACGTAGATGAGGACACTGGGCCCCAGAAAAGAGTGAGACTTGGCCAATGTCACAGAGCAAATCCAGAACCCAAACCAGGTCTCTTCACTCCTCTCTTGGAGCTCTTTCCACAATATCACTGTGATGGTTAATTTTATGTGTCCACTTGACCGGGCCCCAAGGTGCCCGGACATTTGGTCCAACGTTACTCTGTAAGGGTGTTTCTGGATGAAATGAACATTTGAATCAGTGGACTGAGGAAAGCAGATGGCTCTCCCAGTGTGGGGTGGGCCTCATTCAATCCTTTGGAGGCCGGACTTGAGCAAAAGGTGGAGTGAGGGAGAATTTGCTCTCAGCCTGTCTTCAAGCTGGAACATTGGGTCTTCTTCTGCCTTTGGACTTGGATTTGAACTAGAACTTATACCATTGGCTCTCCTGGGTATGCAGCTTGCTGACTGCAGGTCTTGGGACTGCTCAGCCTCCATAACTGTGTGAGCCAATTATGAATCTCTCTCTCTCTCTCTCTCTCTCTCTCTCTCTCTCTCTCTCTCTCTCTCTCTCTCTCCCTCTCTCTCTGTATATATATATATATTTCTGTTTCTCTGAGAAGCCCTGACACAGGCAATCACTTTGCAGGCAGCAGGCTTTGAGGGAATTGGAGGCATATTTGCTATCCAGACAGCCTAGCTGCCTTTTCATATGCTAATCCAGAGTTCTGCACCCCGTGGTATACACACAATCATAGTATTCCACGAGGTACTTTTAGGTGGTTCACATAACAACTGTTCTTAAAATGTCAATAGTTATGTAATAATTTTAATGGGAATAGTTAGAAAGATTATAAGTGAACATCAAACCTTGACTGTACATGTATTATCACTTAGGATGAAGCTGAGTAAAATAGTGAGTTGATGTCACATCCATTTAAAGACAAACAGGCAGCTCTGGGAAAATTCTTGAAGGGAGCCCAAGAAGTGTGGGAGTTTGGGAACATCATTAAGTCAAAAAGAGAGAGACATTAATGGAGGCGATTTTGGATTCTTGGGCATGGCAGTGGGAGGATATTTTCCCTCTGAGGAGCTTCCGAGAACCTTTTTGGTGGGCAGAATAATGCCCCCCCAAATGTCTACATCCTAAGTCTCAGAACCTGCAAATCGGTTACCTTCCATGCAAAAGGAACTCTGCAGAGGGATGAAGTTTAGGGTTTTGAGATGGGGAAGTCACCCTGGGTGGTCCAGTGGGCCCAATGACCTGAGCAGGGTCCTTATAAGAGGAAGGCAGGGAAGTCAGTGCGAGAGGAGATGTGACAACGGAAGCAAAGGTGACAGTGATACAATTGCTGGCTTTTAAGATAGAAGGAGGTCATGAGCCAAGGAATGTGGGCAGCCTCTAGAGACTGAAAAAGGCCAGGAAAGGATTTTCCTCTCGGGCCTCCCGAAGGAACTTAGCCCTGGAGACACCTTGCTTTTAGCCCAGTGAGACCTATTTTGGACTTCTGAGCCTCAGAACTGTAAGACAGTAAATGTGTGCTGTTTTAAGCCATCAAGTTGGTGGTGATTTGTTACAGCAGCCAGGGGAAACTAATACTCCCTTCAAAACCTCTAAGGGGCCATTTAGGCATGCTGAGGCCCGCCGGGGGCCCTCCACGCTCCCTGGCAGTGCCTCTGCCATCCTTCTTTCAGTAACAAGGAGAACGCCTTCAACCGATTGCTACCACTGTGTGTTGAGTACCACACGTTAACTAGACTGAAGGAAAGCCTTGTAGCATTGAGGCAGGTGAGAGCGCCACCTGTCCTCCATTTGCCCGTCCACACTGACTCCTGCCCTTCTCCACTCTGCTCTCTGTTGGGGGTAGGCCTACATGGACCCCATCTGTCTGGGGGCGGGGGGTGGGGAGTCTGCATGGACCACAACAACAGGCTCTGTGGTTCTCTGGCTTCCACTCAAGTTTGGCCAGCAGGAGGCACTGGCAGGAAATGGGAAGGTGGGTAGAGAATGGTCAGGGCATTCCTTCTCCCGGCACTCCTCTCTCTGTGGGGCCACCCGGCTTGGCAGAGCCCCTTTACTGAAGACCAGAGTTCCTGCAGGCGGCCCTCCCCACACAGCTCCTTTCTCCAGGTTCCTGTCACTGCTCCTGCCCTTGGCTTTTTCAGGACCAGAGGCGGTAACAGCTCCCTTCTGTGACTAACCTTGAGTGCTGCACTGTCCCTTTCGAGTTCCCCACATCACGCACCCACCATTATTAAATTCTCACCTGCTGCCCACTTTGAGTGAGTCATCACTTCCTGCCAGGCACCCCACTGACACAGCACGATGCAAACGTGACACAGACAAGTTAAGTCACTTATTTAACGTCAAGAACAGGCAGTGGGAGAGGCAGCTCTGGGGCCCACATCTGTCCCAAAACCCTCGGCCAGAGGTTGCCAGCAGGGCCCATAGGCTGTGGGCTACAAAGAGCCAGAGGAAAGACTGTATTTATTTATTTTCCTCTTGAATTCATTGCCAACAGTTAATGACGGGGAGCTTTGGAATACAAACCCAGAGTTATTGCTTCTCTCGAAAGATCAAATGGAGCAGCATGGTTCTAAGTGCTTGTGTGTTAACTCATTGAATCCTCCCAATAACCCCAGGAAGTTAGTATTAGCATGACCTCAATTTTCAATATGGGGAAACTGAGGCACAGAGATTCAATGGCTTGTCTGAGGTTACTCAGCTAACAAGTGGAGGAGCTGGGATCCGACCTAGCTCGTCAATTGACACCGATACACTGAGCCTTCCCACATCACGCACCCACCATTATGTGGCATGGGTTCCCCACGTGCCTCCGTCTTAAACAAACGTGCTTCGGTCACGTGCCTGGCTCCCAAGGACATTTGGGTTTGCAGCTCCTTCCCGGGCTCTTCTCTATCCCTAGCTGAAGAAACCCCAAGTCCTCCCATTGGGCTTGGCTCATTCCCGAGCGTGATCTTCACCCCAGAGCAGGCCCGGCCACCCAGAGGGGTATCTGTCATCCTCTCCAATGCAGCTCACTCTGAAAAATGCTCTCCTAACAGCTCAGTTGCACCACATCGGTGCCTCCCCGACCCATATTTCCACAGCGACGTTGTGGATTTCTGATTGCATCCAGCGCCTGGTTGGAGCCGGTGGGAGCCCACGGCTCACATCCCCGGGCCCATGAACACACAGAGCCCTTGTTTTCCTGGCCCCCACCCTGCCCCGCTCATGTTGGACCCTTGCCTCTGCTTGCCTGAATGGGGCCTCTAACTTTGTCCTTCCTTGGGCACCATCCCGATCAGCCCGCCAATGGGGAAAACAAGCCACGAAGAGGCACTTTCTAAAACGTCTCTGAAATCAAAGCTGGCTGCGCCTCATTCTCCTAGCCTGTCGCCTTCGGAATGGGCAGTTTTGCTGGATTTTGTTTCTTCTCTCTCTCCTCTCTGCTCTTCCTCCGGTTTCTGCCTCTGAGCATCCCGGGGGAGGAGAGTTCGGCTAAATGCCCTCATTGTGAGGGTAACTGGAGCGTCCCAGACGCCTTGAGATGGGTCCAGGAGGGCAGTGACGCCTGTGAAAGGGGATCGATGGCTCTCTTATCGCAGAGCAGCTCTCCTGTCTGGCCCCGTGTGGGCAGGGGGAGGGTGGGGAGAGAATGAAGGGAACTACTAGAAAGAACTGCTTAGATCTCAGGGGAGGCCAATGCAATTTCTAGAAGAAAAGATGAAAAGTGTTATCTGGCCAAAGAGAGCAATTAAATTGGCCATTAGCCTATGGAGTAGGTTTTCATCTCCAAAATTCCCAGAGATTAGAGAGGGAACTGGATTAGTCCCAGGGAAAGCGTCAATGGAGTCCCCAGTCTGCAGTTGTCACTAAATATTTATGTGGTACCTTTGTGTGCAAGGCATTCTGGGAAATGCCTGGGAGGCCCACTTGGCTGGGGGCGGGGGGGTGGGGTACCCGGCAGAATGAGGCCTAGATTCTAAGCTGGATTTTGATTCTAACTGGCTGTGTACCTTGGCAAATCCCTTTCCCTCTGAGCATCAGTTTTCCCAGATCTAAACTGAGAGGGTGGGTCCAAATGATCTTAGCTCACCCGTCTTGGATCAAGAAACCCTAACGAAAAGAGTGCTGTAGATGAATGGTGGTAATGATAGCACATTACGAGTGTACGCTGAACTGTACACTTAAAAATGGTTAAGACAACACATTTTATGTTATGTGTATCTTACCGAGATAAAAAAAAATTGGAAAAAAGGTAAAAAAAATTTTTTTAATTCTTTTTAGAATGGATTTATTATCTATTATGTGGATAACACTGTACAACGACAGTGGCAGACAAATAAGACAGCTCCCGCCTTAAAGGAAGCATTTCACCTCAGGGAGAAGAGAATTTCTTGTTTTAATTCCAAGGGTCTGTAAACTATACCCAGAGGGCCAAATCCCAGATCTGGCTGACTATGTTTGTAAATAACATAAATAAAGTTTTATTGGAATGTAAAAGGAAGGGAGGGAAGGAGGAAGACAGAAGGAAAGAAACCAATTCTATATGGCAGTGTCTGGCATTTACTGCTTGCTATCTACCCTATATGCACCCCCTTCCCTCTTCTTAGCTAACAGAGACCCCCATCTTTGGAAGGGGGTGCGATTTGCTAATTCCCAGGGAATGTGTTACGACTGGTCCAAACCAGTGGTCTCAATTTGTGGCCATTTTGCCCCCCAGGGGACATGTGGCAATGTGTGGAGGCATTTTGGTTGTCACAATTTGGGGGTACGTGTTCCTGGCACTAGATGCTGCTCAACATCCTCCAATACCCATGGCAGCCCCCACCACAAAGAATGGTCTGGTCCAAAATGTCAGTAGTGCAAGGTTGAAAAACTTTGTTCTAGAGCAGGGGTGTCAAAACTGCGGCCCACAGGCCAACTGCGGTCCACAATCCATTGTTAATTGGACCTCAGCAAATTCCAAAAATATATTTAGTTTACTTAAATAAACCAGGTGAGGCAATACGTACTTCACCTCGAGTGAGTGGCTCGGCTGTTTGTGTATTTTACCGCATATGGCCCTTGGTGAAAAACGTTGAAAACAGTTTGGACACCCCTGTTCTAGAGGGAAGAAGCAGAGAGTAAACAAAATAAGCAAGTCAATTGCATGGTAGAGTAGAAGGTGGTAAGAGCTACGTAGAGAACCACACAGTAGGTTGGGGGAATGCCAGGAACGAAGATGGAGATGGAGAGAAGAGGCTGGATTTACTGAAGATCTTATGTGGGGTCGGAGAGACAGAGAGGAGGGAAGGATGACTCCCCGGCTTTTGGCAAGAGCGTCTGGAAGGATTAATGAACAGCTCTACCCGAAGGTCTTCACATCCATTCTTAACTCTCTCTCCTCTGCTAATCCCTCCTCCATTCTCTACGCAGCAGCCAGGGCAATCTTTAAATAGAAATTTGGTACCTCCATTTCCCTTCTTGAACCCCCGAGGGCTTCCAAATGCCTGCTGGGTGCCCACCCATGACCTGACCCCTCCAGGTCCCTTTGCCCCACCTGATTCACCTCCTCAAACACACCAGGTTCTCACCTCTCCTCCCTGTCAGGAACACTGTCTCCCCTGCCACCCACTCTTCATGCCCGCCTGATTCGACTGTTCGGGAAGGGCTTGGTTCCGATGCCATCACCAGGAAACCGACCTGGAACCCTCCTCTGGGTGAGGGGCCTCCCTTGGGCTTTCACAGAGCCCTGCCTGTCCTCCACCAAAGCACTGACCTGCTGATTTGTCATTTTCTGCCTCCTCCACTGGGCGGTGAGGTTGGGAATCAGAAGAGTCTTACTCACCATGGACCCACTGTCCAGGTTTGCCTAGGACTAAGGGGTTCCCAGGATGCTTAGACGTTCAGTGCTAAAACTGGCAAAATCCCGTAAAACCCAAAACCAATCAGTCACCCTGTCTCCCAAATGCTTAGAAAGTTTAGTCCAAGGAAAGCTGAATTCATGTTTGTTGAACGAATAGCAAGTAGAAGATTTACAAACATTTCTTAAATGGATGGATGGATGATGTTCATCGTCAAGGCGTTAATGATCCAAAACCATGAGCTAGACTTCTGGAAGCCCCTGGAACATTCCAACCCCAGTCCATCCGGACGTGCGCTCCAACGACCTATCAAAATCATGGTGTTTCTGCTCTCTAGTGAGGGCCTGCTTCCAAGACCAGGGACCAGGCCCACCTTCTGTCTGCACAGAAAGGGGGGTCAGGGCCATGGGAGAACAACCACGGCGGTGAGTTCAACGACCTACTTTTCCTGGACCCAGAGGCCAGCCCACCCTGGGCCTGGCACTCAGCTGCCCCCCTCTTGGAGTCCCATGTCCTCCCTGTTATCTGACCCTCCATCCAGTACATCTTATCTCACCAGCTTTCAGTAGCCTGCAAAACTAGAAACTGCTTCTCGGGTTTTATTTTTCTCTTTTTTTCTTATTTTCTTTTTTATTTTCTTCTAGGGCAATCAACTCTCCATCTTGATCACATTCTGGAAAAATAGGGGCTAATTGTGTTCTCTGGTCAGGGGGGGTCTCTGTGCCAAGACAAAAGCTGCTTAGGTTGTTTTTGCACATGTAAATTTGGATCCCTGGGGGCCTTACAGGACAGAGGGGCACAGCCCACACCTGAAGACATCTGCTGCATTAGAAATAGAGAATAATTGGGCGTAAGGCAGGATGGCTGAGAGTGTTCTCTGTGCATCAAGCCCAAGTGATGCATCCAGGTGGGGTCCCCCTAGAGCTAAAGTATCTGGGGAGGAATCGGATCATTGAATGGGACCCATACGCAAAAGCAAACACAAAACAAAGATGTACAGTTTGACGAATTATCGCACAATAAACCCCCACACGTACTCATCTTCCAGGGCGAGAAAGAGAACATGGCCAGCTCCCTCAAACTCCTTCTGTGCTCCTTCCCCACCCGAGGTCACTAGCACCCTAACCATTCTGGCCATTTCTTCCTTGTTTTTCTTTATAATGTTTCCATCTAAGCATACATGCATTCCTACGCACTCTAGTTTAGCTCCGATGGCACGCTTTTTTGTAATTAACATTATCTAGCTTATGTGTTTTGTGTCTGGCTGTTTTGCTTGGCATTATTTTTGCACGGTCTATCCTTCTGTGGCATGTAGCTGTAGTTGGTTCATTGCTTACTACCGTGTACTATTCCATGGCATGACAGAATCTCATGTCACTTGTCTGGACATTTGGCAGACAGCTGCCCCACCTAAGAGTTTTTTACTATTATGATGATTATAAATATAAAAAACAACAATATATCTTCATTACTGTTGAATGTATGTCTCAAAATGGCATAGCAGATTAGAGGCTAGATCGTGCTGCTTTAGGAAATGCTGCCAGGTAGTTTTCCAAAGCAGTTGTATTAATTCACACTCCCACCAGCCGTGTATGAGGGTTCTAGGCCTCCTTTTAAATTTCAGTTAATAACTACAATTTTGTGCTGGATGCATGTGGCAGCTTTGGAGTGTCGCTTAGGAAGGGACTAAAAGGATCCCTGACCCCCTGAAGAGACAGCGTGGTAGAGAAGACACAGGTTATTTAAATCATCACACAGCACTGTGATCACAAACTCTAAAGGAATGACACGGGGTTTGGAGAGCTCATGGCAGGGAAAATCTGACCTGGTCAGAGAGCCCCAGAAGAATCTCAGAAGCAATGTTCTCCCCAAGGCCAGAAGGAGAAGCTGCAATTAACCAGGTGAGGATAGAGAGGGAAGTGTGCCAGGCAGATGGCACAGCATGTGCAAAGGCCCTGAGGTGGAAGGGAGCAAGGTGAGTTGAAGGAGCTGGGGGGAAAAAGGTCCAGAGAAGTCAAGAAAGCATCCTTAGGTGACACAGCAAGTTAGTAGCAGAGCTGGGTCTAGACTCCACTGCTAATGGGTCCTTGGCACCCATGGGTTTGTGTGAACGCAACTGATTCCCTTAGGAAGTAGGGCCCCCCACAAGAGGCAGGCCTACCTGTGTGACCTCAGCAGATCCCTTCATCACTGAGTCTTGGTTTCCTCATCTGTAAAAAAGAGGATAGTGGGAGTAAAGCCACAAGCCTTGGGGCTGCCATGGGTAGAAACGGGGGCTGTGCTTGGAAAGGGCCTGGCACACACAGAGTGAGGAGTGTGGTCATCTATCTCCCTCTCCCCAGGCTGCTGGGGGCATGGTTTACAGGAGCTAGGCTTTCCTGAGTACCTACTATGTGCCTGACAGCCCCTCAGGAGGCAGGAGTTATGAGGCTCCCCATGTTGCAGATGAGAGAACTGAGGCTCAGAGAGGTGAACTGACTTGCCCTCAGTCACACAGCAGAAGAGTGGGAGAGCCAGCATGGAACCCTCCCTCGCCTGGAGGGACGGGGGCTGAATTACCTTCTCAGCCTCTGCAGAGGAAGTTTTATCCCAGGAAATCAATAGTGTGAAGCAGGAAATCAGAGAGAACATTAATAATCTCAGGCAGCAAAATGAACTGCTTTGAAGCCGCCGTTCTTGCTGAATCCCATCCTTGGAGAGTGTTACAAATGGTGCAGCTCAGAGTGAAAAGGTCCACCCATGGCCATCCGAGGAGACGTTGAAAGCAGAAAGCACATGATCCAGTTTTCAAGAACAATGGGCTGGTGTGTCTTCTGAGGTCATCCACAAAACAAGTTCTCTGCGGTTCAGACACAACAGGCTCATGTCTCTCAGGCTGGAGGGACCCGGCCTTATAACACTGGTCTGACTGAGCTCAGTGACACGTTTGCTTGGTCTGTCCTGTGTTTTAAAATTGCCTGAATTGGCCAACATTTACAACTGGGTGAATTTTGCATAAAACCAAGGAATTCTTTAGGGAAAAATCATTTGAGAGCTATGACTACCCTGGGCTAGCATTCTCACGGGGTGGGGGTGGAGGGCAGTGGCTGGGGACTGGAGTGGGT
This sequence comes from Rhinolophus sinicus, assembly GCF_036562045.2. Lineage (NCBI taxonomy): Eukaryota > Metazoa > Chordata > Mammalia > Chiroptera > Rhinolophidae > Rhinolophus > Rhinolophus sinicus. Next base: position 24,694,653 of record NC_133765.1, on the reverse strand, counting down.
ATCCTGCAGCCCCCCCCCGCCCCCATAAACAAGGCACTTGGTCTCTGGTTCACTACAGTTCCTCCGCTCTGTCTCCCTCCTAGGGGGCCCATCTACCCACGGAGGCATTTGGATTTGCAACCCCTCTCTGCATCCTTTGAGCCATTACAGCTTTCAGCTGGTGAAGTAACTCATGAGACATGGGGCTTGTTAGGGGATGGCAGCTTTTAGCAAGCAAAACTGGAGGGGAAGTGACAGGTCCAAGGCTCACGGAGGTCAGTGACATGTCCAGGCTGACTCTTCTGGTCATGGGTGTCTCCCATTGCCCTGAAAATTTGCAGAGCTCCGGCCTGGCCTATGTTATCACCACGCCAATCAGAATCATCACTGTAGTAGCAGCCGTAATAACAGGTAGCACTTACTGAGTATACTGCACGCTGGGGTCGGTGCTAAGGACCCTGCATGCCTGAGCTCATTGCATCCTTGTAACCACCCTCTGAGCATTCACTTCCTTATCTTCGGTTATCTGGGTCCTGATTTTCCTTCGAGAACCCATCCCTCTCCCACTATTGGTCTTTGTGACTCAGGAAGCAGCAAAGAGTGATTCAGCCCCCATGAAGTGCCAGGGTTGGTCACATGACCTCAATCTGGCCAACCAGGACAGCCCATTTCCCTGGCTATGGTGATTGGTTCCAGGAGGCCCCAGGTCTCAATTCTCAATTCCAGGACTTGCGGGAACTGAGCTTACAGCTGGCACAGCGTAAGCATGGAGCTGCGGATGGATGGGCATTTGTACCCAGAAGAACAGAGCCCGAGACAGCCCGAGAAGGAAGCCCATACAAAGAAAATGAGACTCACGGGGTGATCTCTTCATAAAGCATATAAATGTTGAATCACCATGTTGCATACCTGAAACTAATATAATACTTTATGTCAATTGTAATTGAAAAATAAATTGTCTAAAGTAAAAATGGACAAAGAAAAACAAAAGGAGGGTCAAAAATCTTGGTGGGAGGGAGAAAGCTGTGACTTTGTGAAGCTTCTGGATCCAGCCAAGCCTGAAGCTGTTTCTAGTTCCATGAACCAATATATTCCCTTCTGTGCCTGAGAATAAGAGTGTAATGATATTGAAGCTGGATTTTCTTTCTCTAACAACCAAAAGAATCCCGATGAATAAAAGTACTATCATTATTTCCATTTTACATGAGTAATCGGAGGCTATGGGGATTGAAGTAAATTTCTCAAGGCCACACAGCTGTGAATTGGTAGCACTTGGATTTGAGTGAGATTTACCCGAAACCTAAAGCAGTGAGGTCAGAAAGCTTGGTCTCCTACAGGGCTAACCCTCTTTCTCTAGGAGCTAAGAATAGGGGGTTGTGAAAACAGCATATGTTCAGAGGTGCTGGTACATTGTGGTGTGTTGGGGAGACCAGGAAGGGAGACAGGGGGCCTGCATCTAGAAGAGATATATAATTATTATTTAAATCAGTTCAGATGCCATACGGAGAAAAATCAAAGCTTTCTGTGGCATTTCCCCAGTGCCACATTTTAATTGTGTCTTATCAAACACGGCTGACATTTGTTTTTTCAAAAAAACTCCTTTAATTAAAAAAAAAAAATCTTTACTAGAAGTTAAAATAGCCCACAGGCTATCCGGTGACAATGGAAGGAAGACAGGGGCATTTCAGCAACTTAAAGCAGATTAAAAAACTAATCTGTTGACTCTTTTTCCAAAGCTCACCTCTCCCTTGGAAGCCTGGGTGTTTTGCATAATGACGCTGAGATCCTGAACTTGCTAATGCCCACTCAGTTCCCTCTTTGCTGGGATTTCAATGGGTTCCCACCTCACGTGGGCGAGGATTCTTCTTGTTGCTCTGGCCAGGGTTTAATTGAATCATTTCACTCCCTGTACTTAAAATGTTTGCAAGGTTTCCTACTGCTGGAAGTAAAGAGCAGAACACTTATGGGGCCCACAAGGCACGGAGAACTGTCCACTTTCGTCGTGTGCCATCTCCTCCCCACGCCAAAATGCTCGTGTCCATGCCACTGTCACCTCAGGACCTTTGCATGTGCTCTTTCCTCTATCTCTCCATCTCTTTTCGCCTGGTTAATCCTACTCACCCTTCAGATTCCGGCTCATTTCTCCTTTTCTTAGGGAAGCCCTCTTTTTAAAGGCTCTGATTTGTGAACCCCCAGTGTCAGATACTTTCCTTCCCGGCAGTTACTTCGAGTTGTAATTACATGACGCATCTCAGAGTGCTCTCTGAGCTCCCATGTGATATAGGAGCTAATATCCTGAGCCAGAGGCTAAACACAGACAGAAGGTGCTGTGGTCTCCAGCAGCAGCTTTAGCTCATGTCCTCACTTTACAGATGAGAACACTAAGGCCGAAGACCGAGACGCTGGCTGTTGTTAAGGGGCTAGCATCTGAACCCTTTGTCGGATTGCAAAGAACGTTCATTTCTTGAGTGCCTGCCATGCGCCAGATACTCTTCTAGGTGCAAAAAGATGTCCCTTACTCAACACTGTGAAAAATGAAGAGTTCCACATACGTGAATTTTCCAGATGCCTGAGGTATCATAACAGCAACACTCGGTTAACCATGGGATCCAAATATTTTACACACTACATTATTCTTTGCCGTCTGCCCTGCCTACTGAATGGGGTTTAACTGTTTCTTAGGGCGATCACAGAAGCCAGCAACATTTTTGCTGCTCTATAACACAGCACATTGTATTACAAGAGTCCCCCCTGATCCGCGGTTTCACTCTCCATGATCTGAAAAGCAGTCAACTGCAGTCCGAAACTATTAAATGGAAAATTCCAGAAATAAACAATTCACAAGTTTTAAATTGTGCGCTGTTCTGAGTAACATGATGAAATCCCTTGCCATCCTGATCTGTCCTGCCGGGGATGTCAATCATCCTTTTGCCACCGTATCCACACTGTGTGTGCGTCCCGCCTGTTAGTCCCTTAGTGGCCGTCTGGGTTACCAGGTCGACTGTCGCGGTATTGCAGTGCTTGTGTTCAAGTAACCCTTATTTTACATAATAATGTTCCCAACATGCAAGAGTAGTGATGCTGGCAATTTGGACATGCCAAAGAGAGGTCATAAAGTGCTTCCTTTAAGTGATAAGGTGAAAGTTCTTGACTTAATAAGAAAAAAAAATATTATGCTGAGGTTACTTAGATCTATGTTAAGAATGAAACTTCTAGCCATGAAATTGCCTAATTTATAAGTTAAACTTTATCAGAGTTATGTGTGTGTATATGAAGAAACAGTATATAGGGTTTGGTACTATCCTCGGTTTCAGGCATCCACTGAGAGTCTGGGAATGTATCCTCCACGGATAAGGGGGGGACTACTGCACATTATTCTATAGTTGGTTACACTGTTCTATAAAACAATGAGATGAGCGTATACTACTGACATGGGGGGTCTTTTGACCCCTACATTAGACCCCCCCCGTGATTCTTTCATTTTCATCATTTTCATGCTTATTTTTATAATCTCTTCATTTGTACCCTTGTTCTCATGCTGTCAGCTCTTAATTGCTTCCGGCTGCTGTCACTGTCCTTTCTCTAGCATCCTACACACTTCTAACTCACTCCTTCCATGGGGAATCAGGTCACGGCGCTTATCAGAATGGTGTGCAAAGTAAGAGTAAACAGGCTCTGAGTGAAGGAAGGTTCGCTGTTTTCTGATATGAACACTGTGGTAATTCAATGGGACGACTTTCTGTTCCTGCTTTATAAGTACAAGTTTCCAGGACAAATGGCCTGCAGTTATGGTGAGACACTTAAAAGCTTTGTGAAAAGGAAAGCTAGTCTGACTGTTCCACACTCTGCATTTCCTCTTTGTCCCACAAGGTAGGCATTCAAACTGCAAAGAGCCCAGGCCACAGACTTGTGAGTGGACATTCTGTGGGGGAGAAATCAGGGCCATCTCAGCAGAGTGGGGCTCACCTTGGGGACAACACAAGAGAGGGCACAACATGAGTGATCTGCCATCTCCAGAAACTTCCACGTGGTTCATCACAGTAAATATCGGGTGGCCCCAGCTTCCTGGAGGTTCAGGGACTTCCTGTGAATCTGCCAACCCAGAGCCTGTGTGCATCACCCTGGTGACCCAGACCCACCTGAGTCCTCTGCTGTCCACTGTCCTAGAGGCCCACACAGACTGCGGCCCCGACAGACCCACGTCACCATCACTAGGCCTGCGCGGATGGACCCTGGCTTGGCTATGTCACTTCCACCTTAATGAACTAGAGGGAGTGGAACGGAAACCTTCCACCGAGGGGTTCCTGAAATAGCTCCTTCTTCCACCTGGAAAGACAGTGGTGACAGCAGGGACGGGAGGCAGGAGGGAGGAGGGGCTGAGCACGCAGGGGCTGAAAGCCCAGCTCTGCCACTTACTATCTATGTGACCCTGGATGACTGTACCAACCTCTCTGAGCCTCGGTGTGCTCATCTATAAAGTGCAGACGGAGGTTCCTTAACACATACGGACACTGAGAGAGAATGGAAGTGAACACCTTACACACAGAAGCCATGAGGATGGAGGTGATTTCCTTCATCATCATCACCAGAAGGGTCAGCAGATCAGGGTCCTGCAGGACCCCCTTGAAGCAGGGGCCAACATATATTAAGTCTTTGGGGGCTACTCCCATTAGAAAAGAAAGTGGGACCGTAAAAGACCAGGTGGGAAAAATCCTTAGTCAGCATATATAATTTTCCTCCCATTCTACAGATGGGAAAACTGAGGCCCCAGAAAGGGAAGAGACTTGCTCAAGACCACTAAGTCAGTTAATAGGGGCAGAGTGGAGACCCAGCTCTCTTTCCTTCCCATTCAGGGGCTCTTCTCTTCACCCTGCACTTGTAGGACAATGCAGAGAACTTAAAGGAAACAGTAAACATAACATCGGGAACTAAGCTAGAAACTTGAATATCAAGACATGGTCAGGCCCTCCTGCCTGTGACTCCAGGATTCCCACTTCTGTGACAAGAGTCATTCCCACCTACCTAACCTCCAGGTTAGTTAAGGGAGAAATGTCGAATGTATGGAGTCGAGGCAGGGAGAGGCACACAGCGGTCCTCCCAGATTTCCAGGTATTAAGACCACAGCCACCTACTTCCCACTGGCTGGGTGGTGTTGGGACATCTCTTCCCTTCTCTGGGTCTCCATCTCCCCATCTAAGAATTCTCCCAGCTCATAGTCTTTGGAGTTGCTGCCTCTTTCCTGACCCTCTGGTGCCTCACCTGTGGATGGATGTCAGCCCCACCTGTCACCTGATCCGGTGATTCACCCACGTATGTTGAATTCTTGCCTTATGTCTCTTGGCCAAGGCCCAGGACCCCAGCTGGGCGTTTTTGCTGAGAGGTCAGCAAACTTCTTCTGTAAAGGGCCAAATAGTAAATATTTCAGTGTTTGCTGGCCATGTGGTCTCGTGGTCTCGGTCACAGCTACTCATCTCTGCAGTTGTAGTTGGAAAGCAGCCATCGACGATATGTAAACGACGGGTGTGGCTGTGTCCCAATAAAACTTTACTTACAAAATAAGGGAGGGGCCCAGATTTGGCCTGTGGGCCACAGTTTGTTAAGCCCTATTCTAACTCGTTCCCAGCTGGGTGTGACACCTCCTCTGGGGCCAGTGTAACCAACTTTCTCTGCTTTGCAAGGGACTCTCCCAGTTTTAGCATGAAATCCTGGGTCCTAGAAAACCTCTCAGTTTCCGACAAAGAAGGATGGTTGGTTGACCTGTCTGGGATCCCTGGCCTGTTTTCTCCCATCTCAGCATTGCTCTGGCTGTGACATTCAACTGTCTCTCCTCTGTAAGGAGGAGGAGGAGGAGGAGGAAGAAGGGCTACTGTTTATTGTGGCATCTGAGTGCCAGGCACTGTGTGAAGGGCTCTCCCAACACGATCTCCTTTGATCCTCTCGGCAACCTGCTTGGGGGCTGAGGTGACCAGAGACACTCCCAGGGGAGGGTCAACACTGGGCTGGATCCAAGTCTAATCTACCTACAGAACCGGATTCCCCAGCTTCCTCTCCTTGAGGACAAAATTGGGGTCTCTCATCTGTGTCTTCAGTGCCCGGCACAGAGTAAGACACAGAAGATTCTGAGCAAACACGGAATGTCAGCAGCTACTGATGCCTGATGCTTGAATCCATGAATGAAAGAACGAATGAATAAGCAAACGCCCCCCACCCACCCCAATCCAGATAGACACTTCCCACTTCTGTGACAAGATTCATTCCTGCCTACTTAACCTCCAGGCGAGATAAGGGAGAAATGTCGAATGTGTGCTAGGATGTCGGTACATCCAGCATGCCGGCTGGCTTTGGGAGGCAATATGGTCTCTAACATCCGGTGATCTGGGTGGAAAGCCCAGGCGCGCCCTTTTGGGTTGTGTGACTGCACAAGCTGATTCACCTCTCTGAGCCTCACAGATGATAACAGAAGAAGATCATAACAGAATCTACCTCATAGCATTGTTGTAATAGATTACACACACACACACACACACACACACACACACACACCATGGTGGGGGGTGCCAAAAAATATATACAAGTGGACACTTTGGTCAGTGTTACTCAAGCAGTAGTTCGCCGTCATCAGAAGTGTCTGGACGCTGATGGTAACCACTGTGAGCACCTCTTGTCATTGCAGACGTCAAACGTGACTTATATTCATCTTTTGTTATCGGTATATATTGAGTATTACAATTTTAATAGTTCTTTTTTCTTGTCTTAAAATGTGTGTACATTTCTTTTGGCACCCTCTGTGTGTATATATAGGGAGAGGCGGGGTGGGGGGTGGGAAGAGAGAGCTAGAGACAGACTGAGCACCTCACACATGGGGCGTGGTATCTGGCAAACACTATCTATTACTACTACTACCATCATCATTATTATTATTACTGCTCATGTCGGGATGAGCAGAAAGCAAGGCAGAAACGGGCTCTCCGTGGTGAGAAGTACGTGTCCCCATCATGCATTTCTGAAGGGGCACCAGGGGTCAAACGGCAGGAGGAAACAGAGTGCCGGTAACTGCGCGGGTTAGTGAGCACCACAATCACGGTGCATCACGAACAACCGCCCAACCCCAGTGACAGGCAGGAAGAGGCATTTAGTTAGTCACCCTGTTTGTGGCCAGCTGGCACATGGCTGAGCTAGGCTCTTCACTGATGTTTGGGCTCAGGGTGGCTGGACATGTGTTCTTTTGGGGGCCAGGCTCGGGGGGGGGGCAGTAGCTACCTTGTGGGAGCTCGTCTCCCAGCCGTGGCAGAAACACACAAGGCCCCCTGAGGCCTAAGCTTTAAACGGACACACGGTCATTTCCACCTCATCCTAATGGCCCAAGCTGGTCACATGGCCAACCCCTAAGTGAAGGAGCAGGAACAGAAATCCTGTCAGCCCCTTGAGTGGGCAGAACAGTGAAGTCGTGTGGCTGAGGACACGGGGAGGAAGGAGGAATTGGGGCCAGGAATGCGTGTACCCTAATAACCAAACACCAGTCAAACCTGGCAGTGGGGCCTCACACTGCCCTGCCCTCCTCCCCAGCTCTTGCCTCATCAGCTCTTGGTCAAAATCTGGAAGAGACCCTTGGCAGTAACACGCGTAGTCCCTGGGGACCCCATCCCTTATTTCCCAACATCTGGACCTGCTCCGGGGAGCCCTTCATCTTAGGCAATTTCTTTCCTCACTTGATTTGTTTATTTAAGGAAAACAAGTTGCTCCTAATTACAAACTGCTGTCGAGATGTTCGGTGCATCCTAGGCTGCTGAGTTTCAGACCTTCTGCCGAAAAGGATACCTGCGCTCTTAACATCTGTGAATTTATTCAGCAACTGTCCTAAAGTGCTGGCTTCTGGCAAGAGAGACTTGGGCTGTGGTGGGGGCCGAGGCAACTGGGGGCAGGGGAATACATGGGCTTCGGGGCTAAGACATGTGGAAAAACGAACACGCAACATCCCGACACGCTGCTCAGAGCCGGCACCGATTGCTGAATCTACACTCGGAAGACGCATAGCACGAGCACAATTCAGACCTCAAGAGCAGGCGGAAGCGTGGTTTCAAAGGTTCAGAGATGTTTTCTGTCTGGAAGCTCTCAGCTGCATTTACACACACACACACACACACACACACACACACACACTCTCACCCCTTTACACCCCTGGGGATACTAAGGTCCACCCGCAGAGATGCACATCGTAGAAACACACACATACACACGACACATGCACAAATGTAGCACGGCCCTACAGACAGGCACACACACTCAGAAACACACCATGTACACCCAGAGACTTGCAAGAAAACGCAGGGCCACTCTCCAGGTACACACTCAGAAACTCACTCCTACACAGGTGCCAGGCACAAAAGTTACATGGCAACATCCCAAAACACACATTCAGAGACACTCCCATGCACACGGAGATACACTCACATGTACACTGCCACCAACACACCGAGACACCAATACTAGGAAACACACACATACACACGGATACCACCAAGCATGCAATGCTACACCCAGGTACACACACTGAGAAACACAGGTGCACAAAAAGTGTACACTGCGATACACACAGGTGCACACGCACACACAGAGACAGTCAGTGTGCAGTGCCGTGCACACATATGCACACAGACGCACCCGAAGTCCACTGAAAGCCCTGTAGATAGACACGCCTGTAAGTGCATGCTACAAGTTCACGCTCACATGTGTGAGTGCACACACAGACGTGCACACAGCACAGACAGCCAGCAAAGTATGCACCAGGCAGACCTGCGCGGCTTCTCACATGCAGGGGTCCCTGCGCGGACCCTCACAGCACACGTGGGCAGCTGTGCAGCCACGCACCTGCCTGGTCACCGAGCTCCATCCCGCTCACACACACACAACTGCTCAACACTCACAAGGGCACACGCATCCCCACACTCGCACGGACTCATGCAGGCATGCATTCTCTTGCGGGAGGGCACACGTACGCATACTCGTAAATCCAGGGACCTGGATCTCACAAGTACACACTCCAACTGACACTATTCTTATGTGTGCACACGCATTTAAGGTTTTCATGTCAGTCATACTCACAGGAGCACATGTGCCCAAACCTGCACGAGAATACACACATTTACACACATGCACCTCTATACACACCCACCTCCTACTCCACCAAGAAAGCAAACTGTTCATTGTCTCAGTCGAGCCCACAGACTGAGCTAGCACACAGCAGGGCAGCTCCTGCCCCAGTTTCCCCTGCGCGCCCATTAATTTACTCCATGTCAGCTGAGATGAGGTCTGCCTTTCCCGCAGAGGTTTCAGCATGGACCCTGGGGATCCCTAGTTAGGGGAGGGACACAGGTGTCCCAAACCTTAGAACCACTCCGAAAGTAGTAACACTGGTCAACCTACTGCCTTCCTCCACAATCTCAGCAACAGCTCCCTCCCCGCCACGCCGCTCCCCCCACACACACACACAAGGCATTTCCCCAGCATGGCTGTTCCAGCAGGGAACAGCGGCCTCGCCTGCTCAAAGAGCCTCAGCAGACCCAGAGCCGGACACCCACACACACTGAACTTCTCTGTCCTGGTCCCCGCACAGCTGCAAAGTTGAAGCCTTGGAGACAGCTTACCTCCACCTCCTGTTGTCATGGTGACACAGCAGCTGGATGCCTCCAATGCTCCCAGACCACTGGAGGCTCCCCACTAGGAGCTGCTGATCCAGCAGGGCTTTTATGAGGCAACAGCGAGGAGGTGGGGACTGCAGGTGCCAGGTGATTGGAGAGAACAAGGGCCCTGCTCCCACCCCCACCCCCCACCAAGGATCACCTGGTGCTCAGGTAGGATGGGGCCAGCCTCCCTGGGGAAACAGCAGCCAGATGCCCATGCATAAGACCACCAAATGGCCAGCCTTGCTGCTGTGTCTGCAGAGCTCCAGACTCCACTATCCACACGTAGCGCTTTCTGTGTACCATCTCAGTTAGTCCTCCCAAGAGCCTTCTGAAGTGGGAAGTACGAACTCCCTATTTTACAGTGGAGGGACGGAGGTTTGGGGCGTGACGTGACTGGTCAGACTCAGGTGGGTCTGAGTCCCAGGCCTCCTAAGCACTAAATCACATTGCCTCCTAGGATTTTGAAAAATCTCATCTGTGACAGTTGCTCAGGGCCATGGAGCGTCTGAGCTGGGACCTCTGGGGATACACGAAATCTCTTCATTTTACAGAAGGAGCAACCGGGGCCCAGAGAGGTCTAGTGATTTGCCCAAAGTCACACAGCAAATTGAAGGCAGACTTGAAGCTCACCCTCCTGACCCAGAGCTGAGGTTTCCCCAGGACGTCAAGAACCAGTCTCTGACACCCTAGAGGAATCCCCAGGGTCTCACCAGCCTAGGGAAGCAGCTTCTAACCTGGTCCCAGGTCAGAATCCCAAGCAAGAACAGGCAGTCCTGACTCCCACCTTATGCTTCAAGCCCTGTCCCAGAACCACACAGCAATGCTATCCTCAGGGGCAGCTGCCCAGCTCAAGCAGGAGATTACAGGGCCAAGCGAACGGTCCCACCTTCAGCTCATGGCCAGAAGCACCTCCACCACCTGCCTCGCTGCCCAGCCAGTCCATCAAGACGTCCCCAGCCCTAGGCTGGAACCCCAGTGGGGAAGCACAATGCCATCTAGGGGGCTGTGACCACCGGGGTGGGTTCGAAATGATCCTTGGAGACAACGTGGCCTCTCTGAATTATGCTCTTCATTAGTGGGAAAAATAATCCGGCCAAACTCAGGAGCCATGTACTGGGCTCCTCAGAGCCTCTAGGGGCCTGGGTGTGGGGCGACCACCCACATTCTCGGAGCTGCATGAGAATGCCAGGAGCCCCTTTCCGACCTTCCATCCCAGTCCCTTTTTCTGCAAAAAGTTTGCACTTCCCTAAGCTCCAATCGAAACGGTCTCGTTGAACAGCCCAGGAAACTTCCCCCAAATCGTTTGCTCATCTAAGGGGCTGCGAGGAACCAGAGGTGATGCCCACCTCTCCTGGTATCTCTGCCAGGGAGCTGAGTCCTCTCCTGGGATGACACTCGGGGCTGCTGCAAGGGCTTGAATGGAGGCGATCTGGCTGAATGGGTCCCCGCTCCCAGTTCTCTCTCCCTCTCCTTGCACTCACACACACACACCCCAGAACAGACATAAGCAAGCCTGCAAAGCACCAGACACAAAGCCCATCTTCCCGGCAGCCCTGGATGATGTCTCTAAATAACGGGGAGCCTCATTCACCAGAGGCCAACAAACACCTCGGTAAAGCCAACTTGAAAATATGACCAGCTCCCTCTCCCTCAGAACTCGGAACTGGCCACGGAGGTGGTGATTCATGAACCAAATGAAAGGGGCCCACTGCCTTCCCCTTGGCGGAGCTCAGCCTGCGAAGCCCTTGAGTGCCTGCCTTCGGGGTCCCAGCGGGATGCCGGGAGAAAGGACACCTGGATGAGGCAGGATGTCCCACTCTCTACCGGAGGAGAGAAAGTTTGTCATTCAGCCAGAGCTGGTAAATGTCACCACTCTGGGTTCTTTACTTACCTGGTTGTGCGTTGAACCCCCAACCTTGCGGAGAAGCGGCTGGAACTGGCAGCCTGAATGGGGGGCAGGAATCATTTTGCAGTATCTCCGCGCCTCGTTCCCTTATGGAACCCTCTTACCCAATGCAGGCCTCTCAGCCTTACCTGAGGGGGTCTCAGCCACTTGCAAACTCTGCCAGCGGAGCCCAGCAGAAGCCGGGGTCTCTTTCTGCGACTCCTGCGTCCCGCTTGGCGTGCCCGCCCTGTGGGCGCCTTCCCAGATGCCAGCTGCTGCAGTGGCATCAAGTAAAGCCGAGTATGGATTTCCTTTCTCTCCACCAAGGCTCCTCCGGCCGGGCCCGGGGGCTATTTCTCCGGGTCTGTTGCAAGGGGCTTCCTCCGTGCCTCCAGCGGGAAAGTGGAAGTGTGCGTCCTGGATTGCAGCAGCGGCGACAGCGGTGGCCGGGAACGAGGAGGCGGTGGCGACGCCAGCCGGCGAGCCGGGGAGGCGGGCGGAGGCAAGAGGAAGTGAAAGCCGGGCTCCTGCGAGCCTGGCGCTCGGGCGGGCGGACTGGCGGGCGGGCGGCACTGCGGGGACCCCGCGCCACCGCGAGGCCCCGCGCACACACCCGCCCCGGGGATGCCCGGGCCCGGTGCGCACCCGGCGCGGGGCGCGGGCTGCGGCGGGGCGCGAGCTCCGGCTGCCTCGCCTCTCGCTCGCTGCCTAGCTCCTCGCTTTCCCGGACTTCACGTCTCCAGCCCGAGCTCCCCGCGCCGCTGCCGCCGCCGCCGCTGCCAGCAGCGCCTCATCCCGGCGCGCTCCTCGCACGGAGCCACAGCACTGCCTACCGCTTAACTCCTTGCATGCCACCTGGCCCTCCCGCAGCCTCCCGGGGAGCTGGGCAGACCTACTGCCAGGCCTGCTGCGGAGCTTGGGCAGGGGCCGCAGCCTCCTACCCTCAGTCTCCTCGTCTGGAAAATGGGCTCAAGAGACCCACGTCCTAGGATCGTTTGGAGAATTAACTGAGACGTTTATGCCAAATGCCAGGCTGTCCGGCATTGAGTAAGCACTCAATAAATGGCAGAGTATTCCTTGCTTTTGCTGTTGTTCAAGAGGCTTAACAAATAGTGAACACCAAATAAAGGGCAGTTCGGGTTTTTTGGTATTTAGTTTGTTGTTTTAACAGGCAGGAGGCGTAAGCTGTGTGGCCTCTAATGATGACTTACCCTCTCTGAGCCAGTTTCAGAAGATCCCTTCCAAGCTCTGTGACCTTGGGCATGTCTTCGCACTCCCTCTGAACGTCTGTACCTTTATCTGTAAAGTGAGAATGACAGATAATAATAGATTATGCCCACCTTCAAAGGATCTACAGTGAATCTCTGGGAAAGGAGCACATCTTCTGACGTGGCATGTGACAAGAGCCACCAGTGACCGAGAGACTCCTAAGTGTCAGACACCTTGTTGTGTACTCTTAAATGCCTTATGTCACTACATCCTCTAAAAAACTCAGAAGGCAGCTAGTTCCATCCCCATTTCACAGATGGGAGGACTGAGACCCAGAGAGGTTCAGAGGCTCACCCTGGGTTGGTGAAGCTAGAAAGTAGCAGAGCTGGGGTTTGAATCCTGGATTTTCTGACTCCCAAACCAGTGTCTGTTAAGCTTGGGACTCAAGGAAAGGCTCTAAAGTGGCCATGAGGAGACCACTCTTCGTTGGCACTAGCAAGAAGAATCAGCACCCGCATTTATTTTAGTAAAGCACATTGTTTTTCCAACTGATTCCTGTCTAATGTAGATAATTCAGGAAATACTGAAAAGTACAAAGAAAAAACAAATCAACCCTATTCCCACCTCTCAGAGATAATGGTTATTAACATCTTGATATAGTTCCTGCTACATCAAGGACTTTTTTTTAAAAAATATATACTATATGGAAAAGCTGTTGGCTCAAAGAGAATCTCCCTAATGCCCCTTATGAATGGGAGCTGGGCTCCGCATGAAGCTTGAGTGTTAGCCAGGTGTCCGTGGGTTGGTCATTTGCCCCTTCAAGCCTCTGCTTCATCATCCATGAGAGGACAAATAGTGTCTTCCCTGCCGGCTTCATAGGGTTGCTGGGGAAACGATAGGTTGGAAAGCAGCTCGAGAGTGGCAACAGCTGTAAAAATATAATGGTGATGTTATCATCATCCTTGTCACCGTCATCAAAACCTCAAAGGACAGAGCAACAGGGCATCTTGTTGTGGTTAAAAGTGGGAGCTCTGGAGACAAGTTTGCTGTTCCCTATATGGCTGTCCAATTGATCTGTCATGATTTATTCAAAGAATTGTCTTTAGCCCACTGCTCTGTGAGGCCACCTTTGTCACAAAGCATTTGAGGTCTGACAATTAAGTTCGCGAACTTGTTGCAGCGCTGTTGCTAACCTTTTTGATATCGGAGGGATTATTCATTATGAATTTGTACCAACTGGACAAACAGTTCACCAAGTTTGCTATTTGGAAGTGCTGAAAGGCTGCGTGAAAAAGTTAGATGACCTGAACTTTTCGCCAACAATTCATGGCTCTTGCATCACGACAATGCACCAGCTCACATGGCACTGTCTGTGAGGGAGTTTTTAGCCAGTAAACAAATCACTGTATTGGAACACCCTTCCTACTCACCTGATCTGGTCCCCAGTGACTTCTTTCTTTACCTGAAGATAAAGGAAATATTGAAAGGAGACATTTTGATGACATTCAGGACATCAAGGGTAATAGGACGACAGCTCTGATGGCCATTCCAGAGAAAGAGTTCCAAAATTGAAGGGTAGATAGGCGCTGGCATCGGTGCACAGCTTCCCAAGGGGAGTAATTCGAAGGTGACCGTAGTGATATTCAGCAATGAGGTATGGAGCACTTTTTCTAGGATGAGTTCGCAAACTTAATTGTCCAACCCCGTATGTCCCTGTGTGTGGAGGGGCCAGGTCTGTGCGTTTCATTTAGTTCCATTGGTCAGTTTGGTTATCTTTGTGCTATATTTGCTCATCTTTATCACATGGTCTCAATTACTACAGCTTTATAATACTCTTGATAGCAGTAAAACACTTTCTTTTTTCACCTCCTGCAAGATTATTCTTGGCCTTTTGCATTTGAGTATACATTTTCAGAATCAGTTTGTCAAGTCCTTCACTCAACAAAACAACAAAAGACCTCGGAGGTTTGGATGGGAGGACATTGAGTCTACAAGTCAATTTGAGGGCCCTTGACATCTTTATAATATTGAGTTTTCCCACCCCCACTACCTCACACCATACACACAAATTGATCCCAGTTGCGTTGTACATGTCAATGTATAAGGCAGAACAACAAAGCTTCTAAAAGCTTATAGAGGAGACAATCTTTATAACCTTGGGGTAAAAAACAATCTCTTACACAATGGGAAAAGCACTATCCATGAGGGAAAACAAGGATATATTTCATTACACTAAAATCAGATGAACCTCTCTTTATTAAAAGACACCATTAAGCAGAGAGTGAAAAGGCAAACCATAGAAAATAGATGTTTTCAAGACACATAACTAAATAGGGGCACCTATCCAGAATTTACAAAGAACTTCTACAAATTGATAAGTAAAAGGCAGACAACCCAAATGTCAAGAAATTGGGACAGACAGCTCACAAAAGAGGATGTTAAAAGCCAGTAAATTCATTAAAAGGTGCTCAATCTAATTAGAAATCTGAGACATGCCTATTAAAACTGTGAGGCGATACAACTACACTAAAATGACAAAGACTGACAACCCTAAGTGCTGGTGAAAATGTGGAGCAACTAGAAATCTGAGATGCTGCTGCTGGGCATGTAAACTGGTACAAATGCTTTGAAACACTGTGTGGCATTATCAACTAAAGCTGAAACAGACACCCTCCCTAGGGCCAGCGTATCCACTACTAAGCATACATCCCACGAAAATGAAGAGTTCTGCCACCAAAAGACACATACAAGAATGTTCACAGCAGCCATTTTTGTGGCTTATAATAGTCAATTTTGAAATCACCTCAAACGACTGAAATGTTTGCCAACAATAGAATGGGCTAACTGTGTACGTATATGTTCCTAAGGAGTATTGCCTAGCAACGAAAACGACTACCTTCTAGCCATGCACAACCACAGGGGTGGGTCCACGAAGCATCACGTTGACTGAGGAAAACTAGACACCAAAGAGCGCTCCCCTGTATGTATGTTTTCACTTACATAACGTTTGCAGGCAGGCAAAACTTAAGCGGTGTGTTAGAAGCCAGAGTCGTGGTGTCTCTGAGAAGGACGAGAGTTGTCACTGGGAGGGAACACATGGGTTTCTGGCACAGTGGAGATCCTTCTTAATCTGGTTGGCAGCTATGCAGGGATTTGCAGTAAGTCATAGAACCATGTGTGTACGTATAGAGCACTTTTCTGTACATGTGTTAAATCTTACCTTTCATAAAAGCTGTTTTTTAAGTGACAATTCTTGAGCAAAACAGAACTGGGTTCAAACTTGAGATCTGCTCATTTCTGGCTGTGTGGCCACGGTCAGGTTATTTCATCTCACTGAGTCTCAGTTTCCTCCTCCATAAAATGGGAAGAATAATGGTACCTACCGTGTTTCCCCAAAAATAAGACCTGGCTGGACCATCAGCTCTAATGCATCTTTTGGAGCAAAAATTAATATAAGACCCGGTCTTATTTTAATATAAGACCGAGTCATAATATAATATAATATAATATAATATAATATAATATAATATAATATAATACTGGGTCTTATATTAATTTTTGCTCCAAAAGATGCATTAGAGCTGATGGTCCGGCCAGGTCTTATTTTCGGGGAAACACGGCACTCGATGGGGTTGTGTGAGGAAGAAAGGGCTTTGAGTGAAATAACAGATGCAAAGTGTGGGGACTTCACTCAAGCACTATTGGCTGTTAATGATCACAAATCACATTCTACAGTATTGTATCTGTCCCATAGTCAAGGGTTGTTAGGGAAATATCTGAAAGAACTGAGTTTGAACCTCATCGAGGGTTGCCAGGTAAAATATAGGAGGCTCAGTTACATTTTTAGTATAAGCCTATAATGTTACATGGGACATGTTTACACTAATTTTTTTCTCATTGTTTATGTGGAATTCAAATTTAACTAGGTCTCCTAAAATTTTATTTGCTAAATCTTGCCATCCTGACCTCAGAGTTACCAGCTGTGTGTCTTGGGGTAAGTCACTTGACCTCTATGGCCTTGATTGCCTAATCTGTAAAATGGGAATAAAGGTCCCTTCCAGTGTTGACAAGAGCATGAACTTGATTAAAGCAGAAAGGTGTTCCTAGCACATACCAAGCACTCTGTATTTGTTCCTTTCACTTCCCTCCTCCTCTTCTGTTCTTTTTTTTTTTTCCCTTGCCTAAATCTTGCCAGAGCTCCCCACAAACATTGTTTAGTCCCCGTGCTGGCCTTTGAAACTAAGAGATTGTGATTAGCTATAAAAAGTAGTGAAGTTGTAGGATTTTTGTCTAACACACAGTCAATTTTGCCCGAAAGGGACGAAGTCAGCTTCCTCTAAACTCAACCATTAGACAAACTCTTAATTTTTGCCGAGAGCTTACCCCGCCCGCTGCTAAAGCCAGGCACGATCTGTGTTTCAGATTTCCGAGAGGAGCCTCACCCCCTCTCCGTGCCTTCGAATTCAGCCAGAATTGTATTGTTTCTGGCCAAAGTCTATTGCAGGACTCACGGAGAAGAGAGAAGAAACAAAGCGATCTTTGAAATAAATCACAGAGATCAAAACAGGGTGATGTCAGAGAGTTTCCGAGCATAAGCTCAAGTAACACCTCTAAGCTGTGTTCATAAGACGAGTCACTAACCCATACATCACTGTCATTTGAACCACAACATCTAAAAATAGGATTTGCTCTAATTTCCTGAGTAACTGGTGCAAATGGAGAGAATGAGAGAGTAGTGAGCGGGCTGTGTCAGGTGGTAAGTAACTCCTTTTGATGGAATTTTTCCAAATTGGACAGGAGGGTATTTGCTCCAGAAATGTCAGGCAAATCCTGGCAGAGCTCAGAGGGATAAGATGAAGGCTGCTGGAGTCAATAAGACCTGGGATGGAGCCCCGGCTCTGCCACCTCTTAGCTGAGTGGTCTTGGGTAAATTAATTAACCTCTCTGGGACTCGTCTTTAAAAACAGAGAACAGTATGTAGTGCTAACCTTGTGAGGATGTTATGCAGGTTGCAGGATAGGTGTATACGGACGGTTGACCACAGTGTCTGCTGTACGTGTATTATGCACATCCAGAATTCAAGCATGTGTGGGTTTCCTTCCCACTGTCAGATTTCTTTTCAGGCACTAAACACTGACTCACACGTCGCTGTTCATGTGTGAAGAGAGAAAAAGGTCGAGAAGAGGCAACCGCAAAAGTCACTGTGACATTGTCCTCGGTGCACATACGCGATGCAGGAGGTCCTTTAATTGCAAGGAGTTGGGCATGATGCCCAGGTGGGCTGGCTGCTCCTTGTAAACCCTGCATTTCTGCTTCCTTGAGGGAATCAATAGTGAGTTCCCAGCATCCCCCCAACCTATCTGATAGTGGTTGGGGCTTGGTCTGCATGGAAACTCCTGGACATCTGAGCTATGTCTTTTACCCACTCTCCCTCCCAAGCACGCGACACAGTGCTTGACACTTAGTAGGTTGTTTTAGTCCACTGAGGTCATAATAACAAAGATACCACCGCCTGAGTGGCTTATAAACAACAGGAATGTATTGCTCACAGTTTTGGAGACTCAGTCCACGATGAAGGCGCTGGCAGATTCAGTGTCTGGTGAGGGCCCACTTCCTGGTTCACAGACAGCCATCGTCCTGCTGTGTCCTCATATGGTGGAAGGGGCGAGGGATTTCTCTGGAGTCTCTTTTATAAGGGCACTGATCCCACTCATCAGAGCTCTAGCCTCATGACCTAATCACCTCCCAAAGGCCCCACCTCCTAAGACCATCACACGGGGGATTTAGGTTCAACATAGGAATACTGGGGGCACACAAACATTCCGTCTATAGAATAGGTGCTCAGGAAAAAAATTGATGAAGGAATAAAATTGTCCAGGGTTACTATAGATATATACAGATGAAAAGAAAACCTGGTATGATCAGGAGAGTTCACTCATTAAAATTCCAGTAAAAGAAGACAAGGTACATAAATGTACAAGAATGTAGACGGCAGCACATTTTAATGGCAGAAAACTGGAAAGACTCTCTATGCCCATCAACAAGAGAATAGATGGATCAATTCTGGTACATTTTTAAAAGGGTGCACAAGGCAGCAGTGAAAATTAATGAACTAGAACTCTATCATGGTGAATAAAGCTCAAAAATTATAGTGTTGAGTAAAAAAAGAAAAGCTAGTTGTAAGAGGACATATACAGAATAATATCACTGAATGAAGTTCAAAAATTTGGAAAACAATTCGGTGCATGAGTACATACATATATAGTGAAAGTATAGAAACATGCATGCGACGGAGACACCAAATTCAGTAGAACGGTTACCACTTCCGGGCAGAGAGTGGGAGGGGAGGAGTCCGGAGAGTTTTAATTGTGCTTTTAATGTTCTATCTCTAAGGTAATTTGGTGGATACGTAGAAATTCTATTGTTCTCTGCATTGTTTCGTATGCCTGAAACATTTCATTAAAGGGAAAAAAAAATTGAGGCAGCAGTTGAGAGTGAAGGCTAGAATGGAACTGGCCTAATTCCTACCACCGTTCAGACATCTGCTGTGTGTCTTCGATAAGGAATTGAACCTCTCTGAGCTTCAGTTTTCTCAACAGTACAATGAGGCTAGTAAATCTTGGAAGAATGAAAGGATAGAATTATATAAATGACTTACAGCAATGTAAGCACTCAACAAATGACAACCATTCTTCTCATAATTAATTATCAACAGTAGTCAATTTCAAATTACTCGAGAAGTGATAACATCTAAGAAGATCGCCCATTTCTAACCTTTCTTTACAGATGAAGCCCCTGAGGCTGGAGAGTTTCTTCATTCCTCCCCTATGTGCAGCGCTCGGTCCCCAACCTGTCTTGGAAGAAGTGGTCTGAGGTCGTGGGCTGCGTGGGAAGCAGAATTGAGGTGTGTGGAGGGCCCCCTTGGAGAAGGAGCAGTATGGGACCTCCCCTTCAAAGCTCTTCCCACAGAACCTACAGAAACCTTCACTTTCTTCCAGGGGACCAATGATGGGCATACGGGGACCCTGTTAAAACTGGATCCCAGGTCTCAGAAGCCGCAGGACACATCCTAATGTGGCTGCACCCCTTTCTCTCCCAGTCCCACAGCATACTTCTATCATCATGAAAGAGATTGACAGTAATGTCACAAGCTCATCCAATTTTCATCTCTATTTTTTAAGTAATCAAAAATCTGAAGCCGAACACAAATACGCATAGATGATCACAGAAATACACATAACAGAACACACTATTTGTAACAGCCCCAAACTGGAGACAACTCAAATCTCCATCAACGGAAGCATGGATAAATAGTGTCGCATTCAACGGGATAGTATCCAGCAATGAGAACGAACAAACAACTGCTTCCATGACCACGTGGATGAATGTCACAAACATAATGTGAACCAAAGATGCCAAACCCAAAGATGCCATTTATATCAAGTTCAACAATTGCAAAACTAACCAGGCTGCTAGCAGTTAGAATAGTGGTTATGCTTCAGTGGGAGGTTGTTGCTGGAAAGGGCTTGGGGCTGCTTCAGGGGGGCTGGTAATGTTCCTTCTGTTGAGCTGGGTGTTGGTTACATGCCTGTTCTCTGCGAAAATGCATCAGCTGTGCACTTACCATTTGTACTTTACGGGCATATATTACACTTCAGTGAAAATGGTTTTTAATGTAAAAATTAGCCAGTTCCAGTAATTTTAACCTTTATTAGCTACCTATGAATGCCTATGAATCAAGCCACGTAATAAAGAGGGTAAATGTAGGCCTCTAAATTAGCCTCGTCTCCTAAGACTTGACCTTGAATATACCCACTGAAACCGGCTTTCATTTCAGGCTCACTGAAAGGGGGATTGTCTACACAGGACCTGGCCAGGTGGCGATAAGGGCCATTACTCAGGACATCTGATCCAGAGAGACAGGCAAACCACCCAAATTATCTGATTTGGCAGTTTCCTGGCATCAAGTGACCCAGATAATGGTCAGACTGTCATGGTGACACACACGTCCCAGCCAAAATACCTATGTGGTGGACCCTTCCCCTGGGGCCATATTTGTGGGTAGAAAGGAGAGAGGCCTGGGCCACCCCCGGGGTCTAATTTCTGCAAGAGGAGCTGTGGGAGCTCTCTGAGAGTCTGCAGAGGCCCCAGCAAGGAAGGCTGCTCTAGAAACCAAAGGGGTCCGGGCAGGCTCCCTCCCCGTCCTGTGGTGAAGCTCTCCCATTGTCTCCCCAAGACCCAGTCTGAGCCACTGAGCATGGATCTCATTTAATCCAACAGCAGGAGGAAGGAGGTAATATCCTATTATTATTCCCATTTTTCAGGGGAAGAAACTGAGGCACAGAGGAGGTAAGTGAGTCACCCATGTGTGAACACCAGAAAGGAGCGGAGTCATTTGTTTCTGGGCTGATTCGCTTCCTGCCACATCTGGAGCACCATTCCATCCTCCAGGACGCTGTTTCCAATCTCTTACCCTAGCTCTCATGTCTCAGGCCTCAGGGAACCTCACTTCCACAGGCTGCTCAGTGAGTGTGGGTCCTCTGCAAAGCAGGTGCTAAGATGGAATCAGAAGTGCATGGATTTATTGGAGGAAACCCCTGTGGAGGTTAAAGAGAGAGGCAGCAGGATTGAGCTGGCAGAGTCTTCAAACTGTGATGTGGGTCTGACACCTGGGAAAGGAGAAAGGGAAGGAAGACTGTGCAGGAAGAGCCTTAGGTGAGAGGCTGGGAGCCTCAGCACAGCTCCAAGGAAGGCTCAGCGGGCCCAACAGGAGCCCCAGAGCAAAGACTGTCCATTGGTGGAGTCCCAGGTTGGACAGAGATGGCCCAGGCTGCTAGTCTTTAGTAAATTGTGGCCTCGGTCATCACATGTTACAGAGGACAGAGTGAGAATCAGTATATTTGATGCATTGGTTATGAGCAGCGGAGCTGAGTGTTTCCTAAGAGCGTCCACTATAATTATTATTGCATGGCTATCTTCCCCTCTGGACTGTAAGCTCAACGAGGGCAGGAACCCGGCCTCCGCAGAGAACAAGTCTGGAATGTAGTAGATGCTCAATTAATATTTGTGAACTGACAAACTCTCCTTACCGGCTCCTCGGTGTTTGTTGATTGCCATACATTTCCTAAGGATGTTCCATGCAGTGTATTTTAGTGACAACGATGAGGGATTAGATGTTGGATCTGGGTTTAAGTCTTAGCCTCAGCTCTTCTGATCTACGTGCCCTTAGGCAAGTCATCTCACCTCTTTGAGCCTTTGTTTACTCATCTGTAGAATGGGGACAATAATATCTACCTATTAGATGCGATTTATCTGTTTCGAAGATCAAATCAGATACTGCTATCGCAGTATTTTTATCATTATTATTACAACAGCAGACTTATGTATAGATGGTTACTTTCAGTGTTTGTGATGATTCAAATAAACTCTAGGGTCCTATCCTCCAAGACATAAATATGACTTTGAAGTATATCATTCCTTCCATGGAAAAATCACATTCAACATACACTGGCACACCTGTTATAGAGAGGCTGTCTTATATCGTCATTGGTGGTATGTTCAGTTATCTGTACCCCAAGCCCGCCCCTGAAGCCAGAATCCATATCTTCCTGTCTGTGTATTGTTCGTACTTAGCAAGGGGATTACCCATCATAGGGACCAATACATGCACGTTCCTAATCCCCAATTGGAGACACAGCCATGTGACTATATGCTACATGCATTAGTTGATTGAATCCCCACAACAGCCCCACATGGGCGGTAATGTTCCCATCCACCAAATGGAGAAACGGAGGCCCACCAAGGTGAAGTGACTTGCCTGAACTTCGGGATTTCCAGTTTCAGGCCTGGGTGGTCTGGGCTCCACACTGGGGTTTTTCTCTGAGAACATGTAGCTGTCAGTTCTGCCAAACAGGTCAATCTAAGATACAATCTAAAATGTAGCACGATGCCCTTATTCTCCCCAGAGACTCCAGCCTGGCCTCCAGGGAAATATTCTTGGAAACCAGCCTCTGCTGACATGTTTCAATTTAGACACATGAGTCTCCTGGGAGGAGAGAGTGCCATGGGCGTGTGGGCCGGAGGATTTTTACCTTGGAGTTCAGGAGAAGTCAGCCTGACCTGATTACAGAGCTGCTCCAAGAAGTTTCAGTAATTGAAATGTCTTTTTCCCCCCATGTCTTCATTGTTCAAACTTTTTGCATGCAAATACACCCAGTAGCCACAGTTCATTACAACAGGAACATTTACTGAGCTCTTCCTATGTGCAGGTCTGGGATTTACTGGTCTGGGGCCATCACATCCATTTTGGCCTTGCAATCTCCCAACGGCCACGTAAGGTAGGTATTCCTGCCCCCATTTTCCAGGTGGGGAAATTGAGGCTCAGGGAACTAACGTAAGCTGCCCAATGTCACAGAGCTGGAAAGTGGCACAGCCGAGACCAGGATCCAGCTTGACCCAGGTCTAAACATGAGACGGGGCGACAGTACACCAGGAGCCAGAATAGAACTTGGCGTTCCATCGCCCACCTCTGAGACAGCAGTTCCTTAAAGACATATTGGGACAGCTTCATGCTTGGCGCCCTGCCTCCCATCACCAGCTTGTCCATCCTCCAAACCCACCCAGCCAGAGCAATCTTAGAACACACACAGCACTGACTACAGCACCCCTCTGCTTAGGATCTCCAAGTGGCTTCCTGTTTCCCACAGCTGAGAGCCTTCACTCGGCACTAAAGGCCTCCGGCAGTCTGGCCTCAGGTCCAGCTCCTGCTCCCTTGCCCACTGCTCCTGTCCACTCTCCACAGCAGACCCTTCATCCTTCCCCCACATGCAGTGCTCGGTCCCCACCCTGCCTTTGCATATGCTATGTCTCCTCCTTGGAATGTTCTTTTCTTCCTTCTTTCCACTTCTAGGTCCAACAAACTCCTGCTCAGCTTTCAATATCAAATGGAGCCTTCCCTTGGGATGCCTTTGTTTCTAGACCCCAATGGCCTCACTTACATAGCAGGGTCAGGGAGAGTAGAAGAAAATGGGTTTGGCCAATGAAATCTTATCCTTATTACGCCTTTTGACATAATCTGAGAAGCCAACTCCATATCTTTAGTCTAGTTCAAAGAAATGCATTTCAACAACCATTTACAGAAGCTAGAAACCCTCTGTTCCCCCTCTCCCCACATTTATTATTCCATTTGCCCTGAAGAGGACACCCCATCTTTGTGAGAACTGCTCCTTCCCCCTCCAATCTTGCGTGTTTGGAGGAAGACATCCCTGAATATGGAGGGACATCCTTGAATCTAGCTGGGCCACTCTTAGAATCCCATTGCCCTGGCCACAGTGATTGGTCTGGGAATTGGCACATGACTCAAGCTCAGCCAATCAGAGAACTTGCCTGGGAATTTTCTGACTTGTGTTGGTTTGAGGTTTGGAGGTCCAGAGCTACCTGTGATGTTGGTTTGAGTCTAGTGTGGATGACTATCTCAAAGGAATGAACCAGCATGCAGACAAAAGCTAGAGAAAAAGTATGCTGTTGAATTACTTTCTGGCTCCAACACTTCCCATGATCAGCTACACTCCTTTCTGCACTTGGAACAGAAAAGCCAATAAAATCTTGGGTAGGTTCAAGTTCAAGGTGGGTTTTGGTCACGTACAACCACAGGGTTCTAAGAAACACAGTTTAAAACTCCTTCTCCAATTATATTATGTCATAACCTGGTCAATAAACATTTATGAAGGACCCAGTGTGGACCAGGCACTCTGCTAAGCGATGGGGACCCAAAAGTGAGATAAAAATATGGTCCCTGCTTGTACAGAGCTCCCTGTCTGGAGCGGTGCAGTCTGAAGCAGTAGCCACCAGCCTTATACGGCTATTTAAATTTGAAATCATTAAAATTAAGTAAAATTTAAAATTCAGTTCTTTAACCTGCCACGTGTCAAGTACTCAATAGCCCCATGTAGCTGGTGGCCACCATATCGGGCAGCACACTGGATACAGAACACTGCCATCGGCACAGAACATTCTATGGGGCTTTGATAGAATGGGTCGGAGCCTTGATAGTCGAACTGTTGTTCCTAAGACCAGCCCGTTAGCCTCCCCCGGGGATTTGTTGGAAACGAAGCATCTCAAATTCCATCACAGAACTACTGAGTCAGAATCACATTCAATAAGATTGTTGTGACTTTGTTCAATTAACATTTTAAACTGGGGGCAGGGGTGGGGAGTGGATGTTGAACCACAGTTAAAAGACCACAAGAAAAGCAGAGAATCTGATTCCTCACAAGCCCCGGAGGAGGTACCAGTGGACACAAGGAGCCACGTGGAGAGCTCAAGGCAGAGAGCAAGGGCCACACGCCTTTAGTGGGGTCTGAGGATAGAGTGCTTTGGGGTGCCCAGGCTAAGCCTGGGTTGGTCAATTCAAACTAAAAAGAGTGGGATCTTGGTAAGCTTCACGGCCCTGGGAAGCAGGGAGAATGCTTATCCCAAGGACCTCTGGGGGAGTCGTGTCGGGAACTCCCATTTCTTTAAGACCCTGCAGACTGTTATCTGGGGTTTGTGCTTATGGAAGGGGCTGGTGTCAGTTCAAGGACTCTGCAGGCCATTTGGCCACACAAATTTGACGCTGAGGCAGCAATATATGCAGTAGTGTAGCGAAACGTGCAACAAAGATGTCCACGGGACTCTCATGCACATTACAGTTTAAGAAATCATGGCCGGGTGGCCATTCCTAGTTTAGCCCCCTTGGTCTAACTGTCACAACCACCCTCCCATGAGCAGTAGAGAGAGTCCCAACCTTGAAAAGGACATGCACGCTGGCCTAGCTCTCAGCTCACTGACCTTTCCCAAAGCCAAAGACTAAACCTGGTGTCTGTCACAGAGCAAAGGCTTGAAGGAATGACACCAGTCTTCAGCTCAATAAACTCCCTCCCATTGCCCTCGCCCAGTCCATCCGCAGGATTTGTGTTAATAATGACCATTGGACTAGGGTGTGAGCTTGGCAGCAATCTCACCCCAGGGATGATTTTTCAATGATTCGTTTCTTCAGGGTAAAAACCACTGCAGAGGGTTGGAGTGACCAAGGGTTTGTGCTGTGTTATATTTTTATTTTTCCAGAAAGAGGAAGAAGGCCCTCACTCACTATGCAGCATAGAGTTCTGCCTGTTCTCATGCTGTACAGATTTGCCCACCCCTGTGTGGGTTTGGAGGCTGTCGAGCCAACCCAGCCTGATGGAGAAGCCCAAGGTGCTCTTTGAAAAAACCTTTACACACATGCAAGCGTGCACGCACGTGCGTGCGAGCGCACACACACACACACACACACACACACACACACACACTTTAATTAATTGGTGGCATCCAACCATAACCAAGAAAAAAGGCAACAAACGATCCATTTAAATTGCAGATTGTGACCTTTATGCTTGAAATCGGTTCAAACATCCTGTTTATAGCTTTGGGGTTCTGGCGCTCAATACTCCTCCAAATTATTTTTCTCTGTTGGTTTTTCCTTTTTAAATGGCTGTGGCTATGCATTGCATCCCCCCAATTCCTGGGCCTCACCCCCAGTTTGTTTCTCCTAAGGGTCAAGTAATTTGAAAATGCCTGCAGTGGGACATTTTCAAGTTAAATGTTTTTTTTCTCCTCAGCTGAACCAGCTGTGGAAGCTGGTGTGCAACGCTTGGCCCCCTCCCCTCATAGACAGAGGGAGGGAGGTTTAGAAAAGGTTGGGGTTGAGGAGAGAGAGAGAAGGGCTTTCTCTCCAAGCTGTAAAACTCCTCTGTCCCAAAGATCTTTAATGCATGGTCTAGGCTAGCATTGATCTTAAGTGCTAGTAAATTCCAAGGGAAGATGTGAGGTGTTACAAGGTAACTCTGGGTGAAACCGAGATGAAGGGATTCCCCAATGCAGGACTTCTCAGGGCCTTCAAATGTTAAAGTACACAGGGAACTCTCTTGTGTGTGAGGTGGCGAGGGGTTTACCCTGCAATTTCCCAAGGTGATTTAATCAGAGTGTACCTATGACCCTGGATGGTCTCATAAAGAGTGGTCCAGAGCCCACTTGGGAGACGCTGTTTGTTCTGGTCACTACTGCGGCAGTCTGCTTATGACCCAGACTTGGGTAGCCCAGGGCACCACTTCTGCCACTTTCTATTGGTCGAGCGTGTCGCCGAGGCCTGTCCAGATTCACAGGATGATAAATAGCCTCTGCCTGTCAGGCTGTGCAGCCTCTTCAATCTACCACCCTCCTTCAGGTTTCCCAAAGGAGCCAGCTGAAGAAAGAGTGGAGTGAGCCCTGCTTCCTGGCATTGTTTACGTGTCCATTTGAAGTACCAATTCGCCTCCCATCCCCCAACTGGACCCCCAGACTTAGGAGTTGGTGTGCACATAGCTATTTCTGCCTTCCTGCTCTCCTCTCCCCTTCTTCCTCAAACAAACCCCTCTTTCTTGAGGACACACACAAATACTCAGAATTAGCCTGTTGACGGTACTAGCATGTTTGATTTTTTTCAGAGCGGATGCCTGAAGTACAAGAAGTGTTTGATGACCCTGAGTCAAAGGATTGATGCAAAAATAAACACCAAATAATAACAAAAATAAATAAGTAGTGTGCATTTACTGAGCGCGAGGCCCTGGGCTAAGCAGTTTCACTCCTCATTACGACCCTATGCAGTGACAGCGACGATTAATCCCATTTTACAGATCGGTCACTGGCTGACTCATTGCTACAATCTTAGTCATAGGCTACTCGGCTAAGGAGTACGGATCTGTCTTCCTTCACCTCTGGTGTTCTAAAACTCCCTACAAAGGACTGGATGGCTGGAAGGAAAAGCAGCCAGTATCCACGATGGTTACTATTTATTTATGGAATATGTTCTGGATGCCAGGCTCATGGGTTACTATTTATTGAGTAGTTTCTCTATGTCAGGACCTGTTCTGAGAACTGTACTGACTCACTGAACCCTCGTCGCAGCCACATCATGAAGAAATTATTATCAATTGAGGAAACTGCGGCACAGCAACGTTATATCACCTATCCAGTGCCACGTAGCTTATCAGTGATGGAGTCAGGATTTGAACGCAGGACTCTGAGTCCAGAGCCTGTGCTTTTCCCCACTCTGTCGCCCTAGAAAAGAGCCTTTGTTCAAGCTCAGACAGGCGACAACACCTTGGACAAAAAGGCCAAATCACAATTGTATTCAGCTCTTCCTGGACCTTTGAAAGCTGGAGCTTCAGCAAGCCTTCTGTCTGCTTCCTGCCTTGGTTTGGAGGATGTGGAATGTTTCAGCTCCACGCGTCCTCCTTGGGCCAGCCCCATAACTCATCAAAGCATTCAGGCAGAAGGAAAACCACAGTCAGGCCAGGAGCCTGCACTCGGGGTTCGGCCTGGCTGGCCTCTCTGTCTGAAATCCCCCTTTACGCCTGACCACTGCTCTGATCCCAGAGCCGAGAAATTTTAGTTAAGGGGTTCTGAAGGCCCTCGCAGGCCCATCCCGAATTCCCCAAATTCTCTACGGCCTGGGGTGGAAAGAATTTCCGACCAAACTTGGCAGGCCGTGAAGGACTGTGGTCTGGCTGCTCCCTCTGGAAGGTGCTATGCGGCCCTGGCAGCCCAAAGTGAGTCTCCCCCCTGAACTGCTAAGAATAACCACCCAAGCCACCTCCACTCCCTTCTCCGAGGCTGCAGCCTTTTCTGAGGCCTCCCTCTGCTCAGCTGAAACACCCTTAGCTGAAACACCCTTTGGCAGGAGAGGCAGTAGGTGGGGATCCCCAAGACCTGCCATCTGAGCCCAGTAGGGGAGGTTCCCGAGCACGTTCTCTTGCTGTGTTTTGGGGAGGATCACCCATGCCCTGGGCATATCTGGAGAATGAGCTGTTTTCCATTAGGACTGCATTTGTGGGGCAGGGAACAGACCCTCAGACCCTCCGTGGTAGGGGCTCTCTGTGCCCTGTCAGGACAATTTTGCCCCCAGAGATCATTTGACAATATCTGGAGATGTTCTTGATCGTCACGACTCAGGGGGTGACAGTGGCATCTAGTAGATGCTGCTTAATATCCTACAGGTGCACAGGGACCCCTCCTATGCAGCCACCCCCACCCCCAGCAACACAGAATCATCCAGTACAAAACGTCAACAGTGCAGCTGCTGAGAAACCCTGACCTACGTCAGTGACACAGCACTGAGCTGGACACAGAGTAGGTGCTCTCAGCACATTACTTCCTTTGTATTTTATTTATTTATTGCCAAATGTCAACCTGCTGTGGTGATTCTGGGTGGTGTCTTGTGAGAAAAAAAAAATCAATGTGGGGTGATGAGAAAGCAGTCGGAAACAGGGTGCCAGCCTCAATGCAGGTCACGCACCATTTTAAACTTTCTCTAGTAGCCACATTAAGGAAAAAGAAAAGGAAACAGGTGAGATAGTATATTTAATGATATTTTAGTTAACCCAAACTCTCAAAAATATCATTTTAACGTGAAATGAAGATAAAATATCAGTTATTTATACTTTGTGTCTAAAACAATTTTTTTTTACACGGAGTCTGCAAATTCCAGCATATGTGTTACCCCTGCCGACCACCTCGGTGCAGATTTGCCACATTTCCAGCGCTCCACAGACACCTGTGGCTTGTGGCTCCTGCACTGGAGACACACTAAGGCTTGACTAAGACCGTTCCACTCGCAGATGCTTGGTGAGACACAGGGCAGGACGGGAGAGAAAAAAGATAAGGAGACACAGGAAGAAGGGAAGAGTGGGAGGGAATCTTTCAGAACACACGAGCAGGAAGCAGGATACTGCACGTACATCTCCAAAAAAGGCCTGCAGCCCTGTTCTTGGTCTCCGCCCGCTGGCAGCCTAGACAGCGTATGGACCCTGTCTCTTCTCTCCTGGTTAATCTTGGCCCCAGGCGCCAGCAGGAGGACGCTTGGGAGTTTGTCCTCTACCCCCTGCCTACAGCAGGAACCTAGGGCCCCCAGGGAGAGCCCAAAACTCCCCCTCATCAAATCACAGACACTGAGTAAGCCTCATCCAAGGCTGGCTCTTGCAATATTTTTAAATCACCTTTGGCTTAGGGAGGTTGATTGCCTGCTCGTTTCATCAAGCGACGAGATAAAGCCCATTTCCACAGCTAATATGACGGAGCATTTGGAGAGTGCTGAATCCATTAGGAACCAAAGTGGTTTCCCACTGTCATCAGTTGCAACAGGGTGACGATACAGCTCAGGGCCCAGGGGGCTGGCCTCGGGATCAGTGCACGGATTCCCAGACCGACCGCTAAGTCAGAGCAGCCCCGTTACAACCATCTACAAAGAAATTAAGGGCACAGGCGCTGGCGTCAGGCTACCTGGGTCCAGATCCCAGCTCTGCTACCTGCCATCTGACAATGAGCAAGCGATTTAATCCCTCTGAGCCTCTGTCTTCACTATAAAGTGCATTAATAATTGTCATTCCCACTGGACATCTTCCTCCAGACATTGGCTTGACTCTCACACTCACCTTTCTCAAGTTTTTGTTCAAATGCTACCTCCTCCAAGAGACCTTCCATCCCTGCCTTGGCAGAAATCGCAACTCCATCCCTTGGCACTCTCCATCTCCTTTCCGGGCTTTGATTTATTTTTTTCATAACACTTGTTACAGAATATATTCTATCATGGATTTATACATCTTGTTTGTTATCTATCTCTCCCCAGTAGAATTGCAGCTCCAAGAGGGTCTGGGTTTTGTCTGTTTTGTTCACTGCTGTAGTCCCAGCACTTAGAACAATGTCTTGAATGAGTTAGATGCTCAATAAACATTTGTTGAAATAATTTCATTAAATAAACACCTAACAGGGCCTGGCACACAGTCGTTCATTATTACTACTCACATATTGGTCACAAAGCAGAGAAGTGCCGCATGGTTCCTATTTTCATTTTATTAATCACCTAAAAATATTTATTATGCATATACTATGTACGAAGCATTATGCTGGGCTCTGCTAACACAGGAATGGGGTAAAGGACTCATAGATCAGCAGAGGATTTAATAGCACTTCCCTCAGAGGTTGTTATGGGGATTGAATGAGCTAATGCATGGAAAATGCTCTGCACAATCCTGGAACAGAGTGCGTGTATTAGTCAGCTTTTGCTATAATAAAGCTGTGTGACAAACACCCCCAGCATCTCAGTGGGCTCCAACAAAGTTATTTCTCATTCACACGTCTGAAGGTTAGGTGGGTCAGAATCGGGATGTTCCACGTGTCTTTTCATTTGGGGGCCCAAGTGAAAGGATAAGCTCCTATCTGGGCATGTTCTCTGGGGGAAGAGCAAGAACTGGTGACACTAGCCATACCTGAAGGTCACTGCCTGAAACTGGCCCATCACCACTTCTGCTCTCATTCCATTAGCCAAATCAACCCAGGTGGTCAAGCCGAATATCCACGGGGTGAGGACATATATTCTCCTCACTGACAAGGGAAGGGAGAGTGAGTATTTGCTGGGTAACAGTACAAAACACTATATGTTTTAATAAAAGGTCTTTTTTATTATAAGGGAGCAAAGATGCTTCTTCCATAAAACCCAATACAGGTGGTGGACAACTGTTCTGTATTATCCCAAGGAGAGTGACCTAGATGGTAGCAGAGTTGGAGGCTGGAAACCCATTGGTATTTGTACAAAGTGGAGAGAGCATCAGTTTGAAATCAAAGCAGACTTAGGATCCAATCCCCTCGGCATGTCCTTTCACCTCCCCAGGAGTCATCTATGCAATGAGGCTCCCACACGACTCTTGGGGTTGCTGCAGGGATCAGAGGACGAATGCATGGGTGGACCCTTGTAAGCCATGAACACCCCACAGTGGATTATTCACAGCCATTAATGTGGTGGCTGGTGAAGCGTTCTCGGCTCAGTGGGCACCCAGCAGAGGCTTGGGCCATTCCGGATGGAAATCTGCATGAAGGCGTCCTTGAAGGTGACACTGCAATATTTCGCTTACAGTTCCTTCTCCTGCATTGATCCAGAGTTTCAGTGCTAGCGCATGAGACTTCAGCAAAACAAACATTTACTGGGCATCTCAGTGGGGCCGGGACTCAGCTAGGGGCTGGGAATAAGTAGGTGAGACAGCAATGACATGACAGCAGGTGCTATGTCATTGCTGTCTCGGGCGGGACTTTGGGTAAGTCACCCCAAGTGGAGGGAGTGTTTGGGTGGTGTAGGGGACAATGGGATGAGAATGACAGAGCTAAGTGGGGGGGGATGTCTTACCAACAAAGCAGCCACTAATAACACATGGTGATCAGGGCCGTGCCCGGGCCTAGTTCTGCTGCGTCAACAAAACCAGGACTCACCTTCCTCCTTCACCTCTGCAGTTCCACTCATGTGGGATATCAAATCAGATTGTACTATGGGTTGTGCTGATTTGAAAAAGGAATTTATATTACCTGCTGCTAAGAACTGATATGGATAAAGTTTTCTAGACGAAGAAGGAGGGAAGGTCAACCCAAGTAGAGGGAATGCCTTGGGAAGAGGCATGGATGTTTTTGGAGAAGGACCAAAAGGGGAAACCGGGAGCCAGGTCATGGAGGGCCCGCCATGCCAGGCAGGGGCACCTGCCCTTACTCTGAGAACAGCTTATCTATGGATTAGTGAGTACCCGTAGGAGGCAGAAACTCTGGAGTCAGACAGCCCTGAGTTCCAATCCTAGCTTCACCACTTGAAAGCAACTGATTGTAGACAATTACAATAAACCTTCCCGAACCTCTGTTTCCTCTTCTGTAAAATGAAAAATGGTAATAGCGACCGTGCAGAGCCATTGTGAGAATTAAATTATTATACTGGGGGTGCCAGAAAAAGGTATACACATTTTAAGAGATGTTATCTATGCTCAAGCAGTTCGCCGTAATCAGAAGTATCTGGACGCTGATGGTGACAACTTTGAGCCCCTCTTGTAATTGCAGAAGTCACACGTGACTCGTATTCATCTTTATTATTGGGTATATATTGAGTATTACAATGAATACAGTTTTTCCCTTTCTTAAAAGGTGTATAAGGGGCGGCCGGATGGCTCAGTTGGTTAGAGTGCGAGCTCTCAACAATGTTGCCAATTCAATTCCTGGCATGGGATGGTGGGCTGCGCCCCCTGCAACTAAAGATTGAAAACGGCAACTGGACTTGGAGCTGAGCTGCGCCCTCCACAACTAGATTGAAGGACAACGACTTGGAGCTGATGGGCCCTGAAGAAACACACTGTCCCCCAATATTCCCCAATAAAATTAAAATAATAACAAAAAAATGCGTATACATTTTGTTGGCACCCTCTGTATACAATCACTTTCGCAGTCCCTGAAACAGCTCTTACTATTACCACATTTTTATTATTTTAATTTTATTATCATCATACACACACTGTATCCATTAGCTGTTGCTGTGTAACAAATCACCCCAAAACGCAGAGCTTAAAACAGGAAGCAATTATTTTGCTCACTGTCTACAGGTCAGCAGGGGTTCTTCCCGCCTCACCTGGGCTCACTTATGTATCTGAGTGACGTTAGAGTCAGGCAGGTGGCTCTGCCGTGTGAGCTGGGCTGAGCTTGCTCCCATATGTGAGGGTCAGCTGGCTGCAGGTTTATCTAGGATGACCTTGGCTGACATACTGGGCTCTCCTCCACAAAGTCTCTCATCCTCCAGCAGACGAGCCTGGGCTGGTTCTCACGGTGGCTGGGCAAGATTCCAAAACACAGCAGAAGTGTTCTAGTCCTCTAGACCCATAAGCTGGGAACCGTCACAGTCACTTCCATCAATTCTATAGGCCAAACAAGTGACAGAGCTAGCCCAGATTCAAGGGCATGAGGGAAACAGCCTCCACTTCTCAATAGGAGCAGATGCAAAGGGACATTGGAAAAGGAGTGGCTAGCGAGAAGGGTAGAGAATTGAGGCCACTCTTGCATCTATTACCCATAACTCTGAAGTCAGGAGTTAGGAATGTTCCCCTCAGGTTTTGCCTGAGTCAGAGCCCCCAGCCAGCAAACACCCAGAAAAGGCCTTGGCTCTCTCTCTGAAGGTGTCCCCAGCTCTCCCTTGGCTGGATTTGCATAGTTTGATTGGTTCCCCTACTTATCATCTGTCCCAGCAGGAAGAGCCTTTCTTGTCGCCAGCCCCTGGAGAATGATTAAAATCCCACACTATCGTCCAGACCTTAATATGAGATTCCTGGAGGTGAAACCTGACTTGCCCTAATTTTCCATAATTAACTCGTCAAGACACCTGGTGTGGCTGCTGCTCTCTTCAGGGACTCTCTGGCTTTCCCCCAAACTGCCCAGTGAGTCCCTGCTCATCTCGCGGGGGAAGGGAGACTATGTTTAGGGAAGACCCACTGTGAGCCCAACCCTAAAGTGGGGGTTTTATGAGTGTGAACTCATTCCTTCTCTTAACCGCCCCTGCCACGTGGATAGAACGATTTCCACATTACAGATGAGCTGACTGAGGCTCAGAGAAGTTCACTGGCCCCAGGA
This sequence comes from Rhinolophus sinicus, assembly GCF_036562045.2. Classification (NCBI taxonomy): domain Eukaryota; kingdom Metazoa; phylum Chordata; class Mammalia; order Chiroptera; family Rhinolophidae; genus Rhinolophus; species Rhinolophus sinicus. The sequence continues at coordinate 24,660,420 of NC_133765.1, read as the reverse complement.
CACACAGTTGGGAAGTTCCAGAACCCAGATTCATGGTTACTTGATTACTTAGGGGACCCACATCTGGGCAGACGCCAAAGCAATTGTGACTTAAAGCCAATGCAGGATCCTTTCTCTGGGCAAGGGAGGCCTCCCCACGTGGTATGACCTGACCACAGCTGTCTCTCCTACTTCCTGTCACAACCCCTGGAGCCCCTCCTTAGTCATTCCTTTCATTGGGTAATTCTTTTTCCACCACCATCACCCAAAATTAGCACCCGGCAAGAAGACCCTGTTAAAATACAAATATCATGGAGCAACAATCACTTCAAAACAGAGGCTCTCAAACCTCCCTTAAGACCTTTTAAAACTGACTCTTTAGGGATGAGGCCTAGGAACATGCATTTTGATATTTTTCTTTCTAGATGATTTTGATGTACAAGCCGCTGACTCTACTGTGTAGAAAACGCCCACACGGCTGTTAAGTTAAAGAAGTACCCCATAGTTGTTGTGTCAAGCATGACCCCATATTTGACCCCCAAAAAGAGAGATCTCAAATGAGCACAGAAAAAAGTCTGGGGGACTATGTTCACAGTGGGAAGTTCCTACTCAGAGTGGGGTTCTAGGACTCGCAGGGTTATCTGTATTGCTTGAGCACGGTGCACACGTTCCCTTGTAATCAGAAAAAGCAATAAGGATCTTTCAGTGCAAATACCCTTGAAAGCGAGGATGGCATTAGCAGCTGGAAGGCAACATTTCTGGCCATGGTAACTAGCTGAGAACAAAGCCTTGTGTGGAAAACGGCTTAGTCACCAAGGGGAGCTCTCAGGGAGGTATGCAAATGCCAGCAGGGACAGGCAGCAAAATCCAGGTCTTTCCATTTCCACAACCTGTCGTCTTGATCTCAGGGTTAGACCATGGTGGCCAATTGCAATGATGGCCCCGCTGCTCCATCCCTACCTGTGCCCTTGTCCTTGACCGTGTGACCGTAGCGCTCTCCCTCTCAACCATGTGACTTGCTTTGGCCGATGGGATTTTTAGCTTACGCATATTCAAATAACTCCAGAACCCTGTACCTACACCAAAGCTTGTAAATAACAGAAATAATTTATTGAACTATATACCAGGAATTCTGCTCAGTGCTTTAATCCTCACAAGACATGCAGTGGGAATCCTTATTATGAGATGAAAAAGAACAAAAGATAGTTCTAGAAAAAAGCTGTGATGCAGGTAAAAGATAAAATCCATACTATATTAGGATAACGTCCAGACTGTAGTGAAGAGCTCTCACAAATTAACAAGAAATATGACAAATGACCCAATAGAAAAGTGAGCAAAGGATAAAAATTCATGGAAGAAATCTTCTTGGCCAACAAATAAATATAGGAAAAGACGCTTAAGTTTTTTAAGAGTTAGGGAAGTGCAAATTAAAGTAACAACGAAATATCACTTTAGACCCACTAACTGGCAAAAATTAAAAAGAGCTGTAACACCTCCTGCTGGCAGAGACGAGGGGAAAGGAAATTTTCAGGAATGGCTGGTAGATGACTAGAAACTGGCCCAAGAAGTTATCGGCTTCCCTCTTAACTAAGATAGTTAACGGCAGAGTCACCATTGAAATCTGGGTGGATTGAGTTCCAAAGCTTATGCTGTCAACCACTGAATAAACGGAAAGAACTTCGTGATCTAATCGAGAGGTTTTTAAGTCTTTTAAAAAAGAAATGACAGTAGCAGAAGCCTCTCTTAAGAACACAGAAAACCCCAATCCCACGAAAGAAATAACAAAAGAGTAAGTGGTGTTTCAAGCTGGGGGTGGAGGGTCCAGTCCCTCCTGTACCCCTTTCTCATTACAGACCCAATGAATCTCTAGAGCTTCATGGAGCAGTGTCTGAAAACAACTGGTCCAGTCCAACCCCATCATTTTACAGATGGGGGCAAGTGAACGGCCAACAAGAGCAGGAATTGCTTGTATAGGGACACAGCTCACTGTGGCAGCGCTGGGACTAGAACCTGAGTCTTCTTGCCATCGGAATAGCATTCTTTCTGCTATGTGACTCTCAAAGTTCTTAATAATCCTAATTGTCATAATCATCCTCATAGTTTTCCCTCACTGAGCATCTTCTAATTACCTAGCGTGCATACGTCACGTCCACTCCCCCATACCAGCAGACTTAGTGAGGTGGTGACAGGACATACCCAACGCCACAGAGCCAGGAAGCAGCACAGACTGGACTAGAACGCACATCTTCTGAATTCAAAGCAAGAATGCTTTCCACTGCACCAAGCTGCCCCAGGAAAAGTGGCTGTAGCTATGGAGAGTGTGGGGATGGGAGAGGGGCTTTAGCCCAGTGTAGGTGGCCCCCACCCCACCTGCCATGTTGTGCTCTTCTGGCAAGATCTTCACCACCTTTTTCTTTGGGTATCAGCTTCCTATCCCCTTAACGTGCAGCACTACCCGTGGTGGGTGCTTACTATCTGTTATTTGCCGAATGCTCACTATTAGGGGCCAGCTATAGGTCACCTATGGGGAGAGGAGTCTGGAGGCAAAGAGTCCTGGGTTCACGGTCTAATTCAGACACTCCCGAGCTGTGTGACCCTGTTACCCCACGCTCTGTGCCTGCTCCTTTAAGAGAAATCAAGGTTCTATTAGGTTGGTGCAAAAGTAATGCGGTTTAAAAGGTCATAAACAATTGCAAAAATCACAATTACTTTTGCACCAACCTAATACAGTAACAGTGCTGCATGGGTTGGGATGCCTTGGGATGCAGATAACAGGAATGCCAGCCTATACTGGTTGTGGACCTTCCTACCCCAGTGCTACTGGGCTGGACCAAGCGACGTGCTTTGGCCAATGGAATAAGTTGAAGTAACTGGGCCAGTTCTGATCTCAAACCCTAAGTGGAGCCTGTGCTTTCACTCATTCCTCTTGAAATTTCTGTTCTGTGCCTGAAGGAGGACATGTCTGGGGGTGGCCACTGGTGCAAAATGAAAGACACGGGGAGCAGGCTTAAACCCAATCTGCACAGCCACCCCCAACTGATCCATGGAACTCTGAGAAGAAAAATAAATAAGTGCCCTTGTACATCACAGACTGTTGGCATTACTGATTATTACAGCAAACGCTGACTCATCCAGAAATATAATCACTAGTAATAATAAAAAATAATAGCCAATAATAAATATTGGGCATTTACTATATGGCAGGATATACTCGCCATCATCACGACCCTGTGACAGAGGAATCATCATCCCCATTTTATAGGTGAGAAAACTGAGGCTCTGAGAAATGAGGGGACTTGCCCAAAGTCACACAACAAGAAAGCTGCAGAGCTGGGATGTGAATGGCCCCAAAGTCTGGGCTCTCCCCGTCTTCTCTGCCCACCCAAGCCAACGACCAACAATGAAATGTAGTTCTTTCAGGACACAAGATCGCTGTTCTGCCATCTGAGCACATGTGGGAACACAGGAGCCATTTCTGGAATGCCCATCTCCAGAGACCACTGGAGCTGACCCCAAACTCGAAACTCTTTGGAAGGCCTGGAGTGGTCCCAGGTGGACGAGTCATTGTCACCTACTGCTGTGTGAGCTTCCTGCAGGGGCAGCCGACAGCAGACTCACTTCCTAATGCTGGGCTGGCCTGTGGCTCCTGGAAGCATTTATTGAGCACCTACTACCTCCCGGGTGGAAATGAGATGGCATGAAAAACCTGAGGCTCTTTCTAGGTAAAGGAAGGAGACACATTTTCTAAGTCCTCTGACTCACATCCCAAACTCTTCTCCTCTGGCTTCAAACAAACCCCACTGTCATTTATGACCACCCTCCACTTCCTTCTACCCCTCACTCACCTTAGGCTCAGGCGAATGGAAATTGTTTTAATCCAAGCCTTTGCTTACCTTGGACCTGCTGCCTGGGGCGCTGTTCTCTCTCCCATGTCAATTATCAAATTTCTGTTCATCATTCAAGACCCAGCTCAAAGGTCACCTTCTCTGAGGCCCCTTCCCAGTCCCCTCGTCTGGACTCTTTGCCGTCCATGACAGCCCATCATGCCAGCTGACCGAGATGGAGGTCTGCCTTTCCCACAAGCCCACGGATTTCCCAGGACGGAGACGCCCCTTGCTCATGGTACATCACTTCCCAGCCCAGCATGCAGCACGATGTCAGGCGCTGGGCAGACAATCTATTTGGAAATCACGCCTTGAATATTACGGAGCACTTTTCTGTTTAGAAAGAGCTTGCCAGTCGGCTCCACGTCTTCCTGGCCCTGTGACTGTGGCAAGTGGCTCTCCTCTTGGAGCACCTGCCTGATGGTATTGTTGGAGGATTCCAGGAGATCATCCACGGAAAGCAACTAGCAGAATGCCTGGTTCACACTCAGCACTCAAGAAGTGCAACCGCCTCGTGGGACTATCGTTGTCATCTATTACCCCCAGATTCTGGGCTAATAGACGAGGATTACTGCAGATTCTAGGAGTCAGGAAACCTTTACTCTAGGGATCGGAAAGTAACGAGTGCCGGCTTTGTGGGTCCTGTAGTGTCTGTCGCACCACTCAACTAAAGCAGCCTACATAAGCAACATGGAATGAATGAGCGTGACAGTGTGGCGATAAAACTTTATTTCCATAAACGGGCAGTGGCCTGAACTTGGGCTATGGGATGTAGTTTGCTGACCTCTGCCCTAGGACATTGGAGGAAACCTGAGATGGACGTCCACTGTACCTATTCAGAGCTGCAGTTCAACTTGCATCTCAGATGGTTTACCATCAATTGTAGGGGTCACTGCAAAGGGAGACGGGGGGCAGGGGCAGGAGCATTCTTGACTTGCCAAGTGGAGGAAGAAATCATAATGCATCACAGCATGGACTTTTGGATTAAGAGAGATGTGGGTCCAGAACCCAGCTCCATCACCTGCTGTGTGTGGCGTTGGGCAAGGGACCCCTCTCTGTTTAAGCCTCCTCATTTATAAAATGGAAACAATGCCAACCCTCATTTCACAGGCGTGTGGGGAGGGGATCAATCATGTGAAGTGATTAGCTACCTTACCAGAGTTTTTAAGAACATCTTCAAAATGCTGAAAGGAGCATTACCTAAACCCTGGGCAGTGGGAAGGGAGAAAAATCGAAATGGAAAATGCTGACCTTCTATTAGCTTCTGTACATGGAATTTCTCAGCAAGACCTTGTAAACCGCTTAACTTTCAGTAAGGCTGACATTTGCGGGATGATAAGCTCGGTGTTGCTCGTAGCCAAGGAGCTTTTTAAAAAGAGGACACCGAGGGTCTCAGCATGAAATCCCACACTTCTCATCTCACCCCAAACAGGTGCGGGCAAAGAATGTGGTGGCATCTCTGAGCTCCAGGGCCCAACCCTCCCCAGTGTGGAGGGGGATGCAGGCGGGAGCCCCATGATGTATTGTTCGCCTGATGATCTGAAATGGAATTCAGGGGGAAAGCACACTGGCGAGCAAGAGGATTAAAACAGATTTAAAAGGGTAAAGAGAAATGAATGCTGACCTATCGGATACCTTTGTACTCAGAACGCCAGGTTTTCTCCTGATTCCAATAAGCTCTTTAAAAAATTCATGAGGCTTTTGTTTCTCTGGTTATTTATTTGGGTCCCTAGGATAAACTCATGAAAAGCAGCTTCTCATTGTGGGTGAGTCCTGGGGGCTCAGTATAATTTGTACAGTTCAGGGTAATAAATTACCACGATGTCAATATGTTCCGTCACTAACGCCCCACGGCCATCCCAGGCCCTGCCATGGAGGGTGGGCAGAGTTAAGAGGGGAAACCGTTCTTTCTCTTCCTTCCTCTTTGTTTCCTTCCCTTCCATTTCTGAAGTGCCAGACACTAGGGACATAGAAGGTCACAGTGAGGTGGGAGAAGGGACACTTTAAGGGGAGATTGGAGGCCGTGTGGCAGGTGCGTGAATAGAGGCAGGGCAGGCATCCTCGAGCAGCATTCATGAAGAAACTGCTGGTCCTTCACAGCGGCACTGGGGACAGGAAAAGGGCCGGCAGGTAGGTGCTCCAGCACAAATCACGCCACGCAAACCCTCGACCCCCGTGCCTTTCATGCCCTCGTTTCAATTGGACCCATGAGCCCCCAGAAAGGGCTGACCCCAAAAAGCTAATACTTTTACCTATAAAGGTGAAAAAAAAAAACTCTAGAAACTACCTAATGTCCAACAATAGGGGGTCAGTTATGTAAAGTAGGTTACTTAGTGGTATATTATGCATGCAGCCATTAAAGTAATAGGATGAAGGTTGTATAGCAATATGGAAAAATGCTTATAAAATAACACCGGGAGTAGAAGGTGGAAACACCGTATTTCACCAAATGAGAAGATGAAAGAAATCTCACGAGGATCGGATTTTCCAAAAGAGCTGGATCTGGAGGGAGAGTATTCTGGTGATTGGCTTAGATACCTGTCTCCACACTGGATATGGACACTTGGAGAACAGGGACTGTGATATACATACATACACACATACATACATACATACATATATATATAGAGAGAGATATGGAGATAGATAGATATAGACATAGATATATTTATGATCAGCTCCTAGCCTCATTGCCTGGTGGCAGGTGCATAATAAATGTAAGAGAGAAAGAAGAGATGTCTATGCCACTCACTCCTGTACGTGGGGCAAAGCATAGCATCTTGCACATAGTGGCTGAAAGGTCAATAATGGAAGATGACGGGAGGGCTGAATGAGCAAGAAGGGTAGATGGGAGGTGAGAGAGAAGGAAGAAATCGAGAGAAAGAGAGAAAAAAGGAGAGAAAAAAGAAGGTAGAAAGGGAAGGAGGAAGATGGATGATTTTGCTGCAGTTTGTCACTGTTTACATATATTTAAGAAGATGCCTCTGCCCAGATCCAGCTAGGATCCTATAGCTTGCACAACTAACTCCCTTAAAAAGTTGTTGTTGGGGTGGCCGGATGGCTCAGTTGATTAGAACACAAGCTCTGAACAACAGGGTTGCCGGTTCGATTCCCACATAGGCCAGTGAGCTGTGCCCTCCACAACTAGATTGAAGACAATGAGCTGCTGGTGGGGTGGCCGGTTGGTTAGAGGGCAAGCTCTCAACAACAAGGTTGCCATTTCAACTCCTGCATGGGATGGTGGGCTGTGCCCCCTGCAACTAAAGATTGAAAACGGCGACTGGACTTGGAGCTGAGCTGCGCCCTCCACAACTAGATTGAAGGGCAACGACTTGGAGCTGATGGGCCCTGGAGAAACCCACCGTTCCCCAATATTCCCCAATAAAAAATTTAAAAAGAAACAAACAAGCAAAAAACGCTGTTGTCCTCCGTGAACCCAACGCCAAATAGCCGACGCTCCTGGGAGCCCAGAAAAGCCCTGGGCCCGAGGCAGGTTCAGGCCAACAAAAGCAGGGCAGAAAGGGGCTGGCCTCTCTTGGTCAGCACCCACTCTGTGTCCAGTCACAGGTTGTCGACTCCCAAAGCAAACCTGGGCCCACCCCTGCACTGACAGAAAGTCAGGATTTTACTGGAGGTTAGGAGGGCCCAGAGGATGGCAATTACAAAACATATCTGAGAGCAAAGCTGCCTAAAAGTCCTCTTCAAGTGTTCTTGTCTTCCCCAGATTTCCATTTCTTTTGGCAGCTGCCACACCTCTCCCTACTCCCTCTCTGGTCTAGTTTATTTCTCTCTGTGCCTTGGTTAGTCAACCCCCCTCAACTTGCACACACCATGCCCAGCCCTGTCCAGCTTCTCCAAGCTGCCCCTAACTTCTTCCTCAGGAGTCTGAAGTTCTTCAGGCATTCTTTCCATCTAGCGTCACCTTGGAATGTGGTTAGTGACACAACTCTTGGGTGAACAAGATGGGCTCTACATTCCGACTTAACCTTTGCAAGCTGGGTGACCTCAGACACGCGGCGTCATTCATCCCTCCGGGCCTGTTTTCCCATTTATAAAATGAGGATATTATAAACACATGCCCACTAAGATTGGGGGCTAAATTAGATGATGCATGCAGAATGCTGGCTTGTAGAGAGTGTGCCATTGGTTCTATCATTTCTCTGCTGGAAAATTCTCTGAGGTCATTAAGGCAAGGACTATGATTCCTATTTTGATCTGAACAAACCAAGAACCAGAGTGGTGAATTGATTTGTTCAGGAAATGAAACCAAGCCAGAGGTCAAATCCTGTTCCTTGGGGTTAGAGCCTTTGGATTTCAGCCCAGCTCCTGAAGGTCAAGGCCTGAGGAGGTTGGGGCTGGTGAGCGGGGCCCCCATCGCTTGGACGCTGTTGAAGCATGCCTCTCAGGAGACGAGGTTCTCCTCCTGGCTTCAGTTTTCGGAGCCTCGACATAATGATAATGTATGACATGGGACTATGCCGTCTACTAGCCCCTCACAATTACGTTTCTTCCAGGCATGACTCCTGAGAACCCATATTGCTGTTCTCGGCAGAGTCTTGGAGGGAGTGATGCTGGTCCCTCTGCTTGGGACAGGAAGATTGGTGCTCTTACGTGCTATTTGTCACAGTGGCCACTCAGGGATTTTCTATGTAGTTTCTAGTTTGGCTGTCTGGTGCCCCTCTTTGGAGGGCTGTCATTATTTATGCTAAAGCACAGAATTCAAAGGTTGTCACTGGACACCCAGTTCACTGTCAAGATTCCCTCCCCTGCCCCCTGCCAACGTCACACATGGTGTTTCACAGCATAGTGTGTTTTTGAGGGAATTCTGGAGTCAGACAGACATGAGTTTAAAGCTTAGGTGTGATATTGACTCTGTGAATTTGGGTAAATTAGTTAGCTTTTCTGAGTTTTCATTTCTTCTTCTGTAAATTGGTAGTTAGATAATGGAAACTGGGAGAATAATACTTCATAGAGTGGTGGTAGTTCAGTGAGATTGTATCAGTTAGCTATGACTACAATAATGCTGCATAACAAATAATCATAAAACCTTACTGGCGCATAACAATCAGAAATCCACAGAAGAAATCTAAGTAGCCAACACACGCACAAAAAGGCTTCACTGCATTAGTAAACAAAAAAGTCAAAGTAAAGAAAACCGAAGATGCCATTTCTCATCTATACCTAACTGGTCATTTTTTAAAAGATAGACTTTGCTTTTTACAACAGTTTTTAGATTGACAGAAAATTTGAGCTAGTACAGAGAGTTCCCATATTCTCCCCACTCAGTTTTGCCTACGAGTACCATCTTACCTTAATAGGGTACATTTGTATAACTGATAAACTGATATTATACATTATTATTAATCAGCATGTGTGTTTTATTCAAATTTCTTTAGTTTATACCTAATGTCCTTTTGGGGGTTCAGAATCCCATCCCAGAAATTCATCATGTCTCCTTAGGTTTCACAGACTTTCCTCGTTTTTGATAACCTTGAGAGTTTTGAGGAGTACTGGTCAGGCATTTGTAGAATGTCTCTCTATTAGTATTTGTCTATTTTTTTTTTTAAATCATGAACTGACTGGGGTTACGGGTTTGGGGGAGGACAACCGGAGAGGTGAAATGCAATTTTCATCACATCATATCGAGGTATGTAGCATCAACATGGCTGCTGATGTTGGCCGTGGTTACCTGGCGGAGGTGGTATCTGTCAGGTTTTCCCACCATAAAGTTACTCTTTCCCCCCTTTCCATAAGGTACACTTTAGAAGGAATTACAGGCACAGCCCATGCCTAAAGCATGGGGAGTTATGTTCACTCTCCTCGAGGGCAGAGTATTCATATACATTATTTGGAATTCTTCTGCATGGGAGATGTGTCTCTTCTCCCCCATTTATTAGGCTATTCAATCATTTGTTTATATCAGTATGGACTCCTGACTACTTATTCTATACTTTGAGTTCTAATCCATACCTTTTTATCTTGTTCAAATTGTTCCAGCTTTGGCCGATGGGAGTTCTCTATGATCACCTTGTATACTTACTACCTCAGTCTTTGAGTCAGCTATTTCTCCAGTGAGCCCTGGAGAATGATATTATAAACCAAGATCTGGCATTAGGTATACTGGTTGTGACTGGGGTGTCGTAGCTTCTAGGCCCTCAGCTGACAGAGCAAGGAAATGGATGTCAGTATACTAACCTGTGTATATGCACATATCTGTAAATATTTCCTTATGTAGCAATTTGTGTCCATACTAAACTAAACATGAATTCATACTGATGTCCCAGCGCTAACCCAGTACCACGTGTCTCATCTCGCCTCCTACTCTTGCTTGTCTGTAAACACCCACTCCAACAGTGAGAAACTTGGCTCCCACCAGGCACCATCCACCGACTTCCTTCCTTCCTTCTTCAATTCCAGTAAACATGCACGGTGGTATCTGAATTGCTAACCTGTACCCCACAGAAAGCAACTTTATCACTAGAGGACAGTGCTTAGGCGCAGTTCCTTTTGCCTTTAGCCTTACAGGCTGCACACATTTCCCGTGTTACTTGGGTCCACACCTTTTCCTCCCAGCCCCTTTAGGGGTCGTTTCACACATTTGTGTTATAGTTAGATTGGCCAGCACATCTTCATTCCTCCCTAGCATCCCTGACCTCGTAAATGATTAAAAGAGCATTCATGCAGTTTCCCTCTTTGTGCTGGAAAGTTTATGGGTTTTGACAAATGCATAGTAGCTTGTATCCATCATTAGAGTATGATGCAAAATACTTTTAGAGCCTGAAAAAATCCCCTGTGCTCCACCTACTCACCCCTCCACTCTCTCCCTCAACCCCTAGCATCCAGTGCGCATTTTACTATCACTATACAAGTTCAGACAATTAAGTTCGTGAACTCACCCTAGAAAAGGTGCTACATACTTCATTGATGAACATCACTATGGACACCTTTGAAGTGCTCCCCTTGGGAAGTTGTGCACTGACGCCAGCACCTAGTCCACCCTTCAAAGCAATTTTGGAACTCTTTTTCTGGAATGGCTGTCGTCATATTACCCTTGATGTCCTGAATGTCATCAAAATGTCTTCCTTTCAATATTTCCTTTATCTTTGGATAAAGAAAGAAGTCACTGGGGGCCAGATCAGGTGGGTAGGGAGGGTGTTCCAATACAATTATTTGTTTACTGGCTAAAAACTCCCTCACAGACAATGCCGTGTGAGCTGGTACATTGTCGTGATGCAAGAGCCTTGAATTGTTAGGGAAAAGTTCAGGTCATCTAACTTTTTCACACAGCCTTTTCGGCATTTCCACATAGTAAACTTGGTGACCTGTTTGTCCGGTTGGTACAAATTCATAATGAATAATCCCTCTGATATCAAAAAAGGTTAGCAACATGGTTGCAACAAGTTCCCAAACTTAATTGTCAGACCTCGTAAGTTACAGGCACAGCTCACCTTCACACCAGGCAGACACTGAACACAAAGTTGCAGCTCAGGAAACAGAGCCTTCCCTTCCAGCAGGGCTTGGAGCCCCAGGCAAGATCGGGGAACTTTGTGCAAAATGAGGTCCAGGAAACCGAACAGGAAGAAACTACTCCAAGGGCAAAAACATACAGATGGAAAAAAACAAGAAGCAATCTTGTGAATGTGAGGCTATTTTTCTCACATCGTTTTATTCCACTTTTCAAAATAGAAATAGCCTTACCATTTTTATGACTAGAAAAGGATGTCATGCTCACTAAAAAAAAAAAAAAAATAGCCACATACATTCCAGTGTGAGGGTTAAAGTGTAATTTACTCCATCAGTCTCATTGGTCAGACATCTGGGTTATTTTCAAGTTTTCACTATTATAACTGACCCTATAAAAAATATATATACAGCGGGTGCCAAAAAAAATGTACACCTTTTAAGAGATGTTATTTATGTATTACTTTTTGAAGTTGAATTGAATTACGGTAGCATTGTAGAGTATGACGGTCACTCAAAAGATGGCGTTAATCAAATGAATGCTAGCATCATTCATCGTATTATAATTTTAATACAGTTTTTCCCTTTCTTAAAATGTATATACATCTTTTTGGCACCCTCTGTATTGGCACTTGTCCAATTTTTGCCTTAGGATAAATTCCTAGTGGTGAAATAATTGGATCAAAGAGTAAGTACATTTCAAGGTTTTTGATACATACGGCAGGATTTCAACCCATGTGGACCAATTTATACACTGAGAGTGGCTATATGTCCACAATTGCCTAATTACATATTATCACTCTTTTTTAATCTGCATGCTCTGTGGACGATGCCATAGAACCTCAGCAGCCACATGATATAAACTTGTCTGTCACCATTCTCTTTTGTCTCCCTTCCTCCACTGAGCCCTGGGGCACAGATGAAAAACTCCAAAGTCCCCCACATGCCACACCTGGAAATGTCCCTGGACTCTCTTTCTGTCTTTCCCAGTGAAGACTTGAAAGCAGTCAACTGATGTGCTTAGCGTAGAATCCACATCTTTGTCTTTCTCCAATCAGGTACTGAAAACCTGGGCAGGGGGAGGCCTGAGTGATGATGGCGGGAAGACTTGGCCTTTATGGAGCGTTATTCGTGCCCCTGGTGCCACCGGCATTTCTACAGCCATGTCTGTCTTCCCCTCATGCAGACCACTCGGGGCCTCCAAGAAGGAGGAGCGTCACTGTCACTCTGGGCATCTGCATCTCATCCAGCCATTTGTGAGCTGACACTTTGGGGTGGCAGGATTGTGGAAAGCCCTGGGATCTTAAGAGAAGGGTCTTGGGGTGGTTTCTAACAAACAGCACTCCGACAATTTCCAGTTCCAAGTCTCCCTATGTGTTGAGTATACCAGGCTCATTAAGGAGGAAAAGTGAAACACAGAGAAGAGAGATATCTGCCTGAGGTCACACAACACCCCAAAGCCTTATGCCCCTTAGTCCCCACTGGACCTTGCTGCCCCCTGCCCCACGACAGACTCCTGGTTCTAAATCTCAGCACGCTGTGTGTCTCACGCAAAGGGTTGTTTATGATGTTGCATTACTAAGCTTTTAAAAATCCAGATGGCCCGAGTTGTGGGGGTCTATGGGCCATAAAACTGTCATCCTCACAACTCAAACGACTCTCGGACTAATGATGTAATCTGTTTGCAGCAAAAGTCCCTGGTCCAGGCTGTCACAGAACAGTCACGCCCCCACAGAGGCCCAGCCAGGGCAGGGAGTGTTCACAGAGTATTTCTGTGCAGAGAAACTGTCCTTGGTCTGAGTTCACCTGCACAAAGGGGCCTGATGTGAGGAGAGCAGGCATCAGATATCCGTGCCCACTTCATCTCCTATGTTTTCTCCCCAAGCAGAACTGCGGGCAGCGCCCCTCGGGCCCCTTTGCAAACACGCCCTCTACGCTGCCAGGAACGCCCTCCCCTGCTTCAGCCTGAGGACCAGCGGACGGCTGTGGGTGCAAATCTCGCCTCTGACCCAGGACAAGCGACTTCACCTGTCTAATCATTTATTTTCTCCTCGCTAAACTGCTGTCGGTAACAGATCCCGTCGCACAGCGTTGTTACAATGATTAAGCAAAATAATCCTCCTGGGCTGAAGTTGAGGACATGGGACTATAACAAACCCACTCAGATTGACTAAAGCTAAACAAAGGAGGGTGAGGATTTACGTGAAATGGGTACAGACCCAATTTTAAACTTAGGGTACAAAAAAGTCCCATTGCGATGACATTTCCTAGTGATCAGTTAAGACACACACACACAGAAGAAGTCCAACGTCTTACTCTTAAAAGTCCCACCACATTCCTGCCCATGCTGACCCTTCTTGCGTGGTTCGTGAATGCCAGGGACGAGGCGTCCAAGGGAGTGGCTTCCACAGCAGCGGGCGAAGGCTGGAGTCCCCACAGGGCACCACCGCCCGTGTGCTTGGCGGTGACAAGGTTCTGACACGGCAGCAGGGCGGCAGGTCCAGACTCCTACACAGACGGCTCGCGTGATGTCAGAGAAGGCTGCCCCCTCCCAGGTAACAAGCTGAGCCCCCAAATCACAGCGCTCTGCCTCAGCTTTGTCAGTCACACGCCACTTCCCAAGAAACTGGAGGAAGTTCTCTGAGGTCAGGAACCATGTCTGTTTTATTTCGCACTGTGTGGCCAGTATCCAGAATAGGGGCCTGGCACGTGGTAGCTACTACGTTGGATAAATGGATGGATGGATGAATGGGAGAGGGAAGGAGGGAAGGGAGGGAAGCAGGGAGGGAGGGAACGAGGGAGGGAAGGCGGATGATAAGGATGGTAAAGATGGAGGGAGGGAAAGAATAAAGAAGAGAAGGATGATGGAAGGAAGGAAGGGCAAATTATGGTGTGAAATACCAGCCCCAAGTTATGGTTAAGAAAATTTCATAAATGAACACCTTTGATAATTTAGCATTGTAGAGTAGCTGGATTTATGATCTTTTTTAAATAGGGAAAGCAAATCAACATCTTAAAAACCACTCTAGGAACTTGCTGACTCGGCATGATTTGCCATCTTCATGTTGCATTATGTAATGATCACAATTACACATGCAAATATATTCATAAAAATCAAAGTCCCTAACTGCATGGGTGTAATTTCTATTGACACCTTTGGGAAAGAACTGGGTCAAAAGTCACCGAAAAGGGAATGAGAGCAAACATTTATTGAGGGTTCACTAAACGTGAAATTGTTTTATTAAAATGTTACCCTGTCAGGTCCTTTCAGCTCTGCACAGAGGGTAATTTCCTGCCTGTTTTTCAGGTGAGGGAACTCAGATGCAATGAAGTTACATGTCCTGCCTGAGGCCTCACAGCCAGTGAATGGCCGAGCTGGCTTTGATTTCAGCTTTGCTCAGTCCCAAGCTCTGTGCTGTTTCTGCGTCCCCACACAGCCTGCCTGGGAAGAGGGGTGATGGAGGGAAGGAATGGGGTGGCCACTGCTTCAGAATTGTGCTTACCTGTGTTAGCTCATTAGCCTCACAGCAATCTTGTAATGGAGGAACGGTTATTATCCCTATCTGCCAGGTGAGGAAACTGAGTTTCAGAGCAGAACGCCACTTCTGAGGTAGTCGATTTAATCCTCATGAAAGCTTTTCAAGGTGAACCAGATTTCATGCACTAAGGCCCCAGTGAAAGCAAACAATGGACTTGGGGCCTCCCGGGCTTGCTCAGTGCCCTAAATTCCTTCATTATATTCTCCTTGGAGTCACAGCATTTTGACTCTGGTTAAAATGCAAATTGTACCTGGAAGGGATAACACAGAAAGCCATCATCAGCCTGGAATAAAGCCAGGCCACATTCATGTCCAAATTCCATTCTCAATACCTTTGGGTTTCTTTGTAATAACTTAAAAATGTGGGTTGTTGTTGTTGTTTTCTTTTTTTTGGCAAGTAATTCATGTTCATTGTAGAAATTTAAGAAATGCAGAGAGGAAAAAAAAAAAATGAATAAAGAAAAAAGGAAATAATTTCCTGAAATCTCCCAGAGGCAGCCATTTCTTCCTATTACATCTAGTAGCAGTTCAGTTAGTCCCCCCTTATCTGAGGGGAATACGTTCCAAGACCCCCAGAGGATGCCAGAAACCTCGGATAGTTCCAAACTCTGTATATACTGTTTTTTTTCTGTATATACATACACACCTATGATAAAGTTTACGGCTTCTCTTTGGCCGTAACTTACATCCAAATGTTAGTATCACTAGTCTTCTGCTTTGAGGCCATTATGAAGTAGAATAAAGCTTACGATTAAGAACATAAGCACTGCAATACCATGACAGCCAATGTGATAACCCAGACGCCTACCAAGTGACTAACGGGTAAGTAGTGTAGACAGCATGGATATGCTGCACAAAGGGATGAGTCACGCCCTGGGCAGGATGGCGCAGAACAGCGCAATGTTTCATCATGCTACTCAGAACAGCGTGCAACTTAAAATTCTGCATTGTTTATTTCTGGAATTTTCAACTTAATGTTTTTGGATAGCTGTTGACTTTGGGTAACCACAAAAATGCAAAACCATAGTTAAGGGGGCATGACTGTATTCAAATTTTCCTCTGGGAAAACATACATGCCCCACTCTATCCAACCAATGAGGGACTGACTCTACAACCAGGCTGGTGGGGAGGGAGGAGCACGGGACCCAGAAATGGCCAATCAGAGCATCCCAGCCTTGGCCACAGTGATTGGCTCATAGAAGGGAGCACAACTAAGCCCAGCCAATTGAAACTCTGCCCAGAACTTTCCCTGGAATCATGGGGAAAGAGGCCCTCTTTTTCTTGTCCTAAGCTACAGAGGCTGGGAGCAGAGAGCGGCCACTCTTGCCCGTCTGTGGAGAGCTTGCCTGAGAATGAAGCCAACTCCACAGAGGGAAGGAGAGCTGAGGCATGTGGAGAAATAGAGTTCTGACACTGTCTGAGCACCTGGATCCAACTACACCTGAACCTAGGACTTTAACAGACTTTTCAGTTATTAAATTGAACCCTATACAATTGCCAGTATTTGACAATATTTGACCTAAAAATGACAATTTCACATCATTCAACTCAATAGATGAGACAACAAATCCTTTTGACTTAAATAAGATTGAGTTTTTGACTGTTACAACTGAGTCTTGTCCAACACACCCATCAACCAAAGAAAACCAACATTCACATTTTCGCATATCTTCTCCTACACTTAACTCAGTGTTTGTATAATATAGTATATAATGCAATACATTTATGACATTTTAATTTAACTTACTTGTCGGTATACTTAGTTGTCTAATATCTGCCTTCCCCTATGGACTGAACGTTACAGGAGAATAATGTTTTACTCTGGCCGAACAAAGTATCAGGACCATAGTAGGTGCTCAATAAATATTTGTTGACTATATCCATTTGTGCGTGTTCTAAAACGCAGAATCCAGTGTGAATGATTTAGGGAAAAGCCAACCTACAGCCAGGCATACAGCTACTCTATAAAAGGGAGAGATAGACTGTCGCATTAGAGAAGGCCAGAAGCACAGCAAACAATGAAAACCAAGCAACTGCATTAAAATATAAATGGGAAGCTAGCTAAACCTGGCAGGTTAGATGGAAAACTGGCACTTGCTAATAAAAATGTGTTGTTCAACTCATCAGGGAGCTAGCATAGGCGTGAGCACAGAAAAGATTTCCAACAGCAAGATTCATGGTTTGAAACCCACAGAAACAGTTTCAGCAGCAGGTATTTTATGAATTTTCTGAGTGCTCATGGCTCAGGCCACCGGCTTGTGACTCATTACTGCCTCCTCGAGGTGGCATGGCAAAATGCAGGGGCAGAAATAAAAGGCAATCAGTCAAGCCACAAAAAGGCAATCAATCCTGCCACTCCCGTTATCACAGACTCACTGATTATCGGGACACGGAGAAATGTTCTGTCACTGCTGCTGCTGCTGTTACTGTAGCCATTATCAATATTCACCTCAACACCAGTAAAAGTGGCTGGTGGGTTTTGCCAGGCAAGGCGTTAAGAGGTGCTCGTGCAGGATCTAATTATCTCTTACAACACCCTATGAGATAGGTACTATTAGACACCCATTTTACAGACGGGGAAGCTGAGGCTCAGAGAGGCAAAGCCACTTGCCCAAGGGCACCTAGCTGGTAAGTGGCAGAGCTAGGGCTCGAACCCAAGGCCTTCCGACTCTTTCTGCTCCGTTGATTTTCTAGATGATCTAATTGAACCCCTTCATTGCACAACTAAGGACAATGAGCTTCTGAGCAGCCACCGTAGTTCTGAAGTGGGAAAAGATGCCAAAGAGCTATTGGGACGTTTACATGGTTACACCTAAATAGTGAGCCTCTGGCTTTTCAGAAACGATCCTAAGCAGAAGATGGGGAGAATCCCGATGCAGTGGGACTCAGGGGAGGTCCATCAGATGATGCTTGCTGACACTGGCATCACATGACAGTACTGAATGGGAGGGCAGCTGGGGGCAGGCCATTGCAGAGAAATTCCACTCAGACCCACGAGGACGCTGGACACCACGGCACCTGTGGTGGCTGAGGGCCTCTAGTGTCCACCCCTAAATAAACGGATGAGCGAAACAAGGCGGACACACTAGGGAGTGCCATGGCATAGTCCTAGATGGAGGCAGGACAGCACAGGTGGATCTTAAAATCACAATGCCAGGAAGCAAACAATGAACGGGATGAAACCCACCTCACAGGACCATTTAGGTAAATGAAAAACTCATGCCCACAAAACATGTTTTCCAGGTACAAAAAAAAGACACCAAACAGATTAGACTGGTAGCCTGTGGGTTATCTGTGGGGTGGGGAGATGAAAGTGGGGCATGAGGATTGATGGGAATGAATGAATGAATGAATGAATGAATGAATGAATGACGCACGGGAGATGCTTGCGGACATTAATGTAAATGTGCTATAAGCCAAGAAATATGAGTACCTAAAGCCTCAGCACCCTCGATTCAAAAAATTCACTCAACCCAAAACAAAAATTACTCTGGTAAGCTCGCGAGCAAAATAAAGTCATAGCAGAAGGAATCCAGGATTTCTGAAACCCCTACTGTGTATCAGGCACTGTGCTACATAGGTGTTATCTCATATGCTTTTCAACAGAATATGGGAGGGGAGTATTGTTTGTTTTAGAGATGGGTAAAGTGGAGCAGAGAGGAGAGGCAACTCGTGGGGGCTATTTGCAGAAGGGTGTGGCTTCCACCTGGTTGTCCCACACCCCATGGCTCCAGGGGGACCACGGTCTGCAAGATCTATTTTCCAGGAAGGAGTGAAAAGACATCATTTGATGATATGAAGAGAAAAATTGTGACAATTGTACAGGATGCCCCCATTCTTTTAAAAAATGTGTGTCGTGTGACTGTGAAAAAACAAGCCGGAAGAATCTGTGTCCGGGTGCTCGCAGGGAGTCACTAGGAGCAGGGGTGAGTCTGTGCTGGTCAGCCCTGTGCAGGGCGGCCCAGCAGGGCTGACCCACGGAGGGCTCAGTGGCATTCACCTGTACTCATATGACTCTCCAGCTGGAAGCACATGCTTTTCTCTACACCTTTATGTATCGTCTGCATGTTTTAGAAGGCCACAAATGGCTTTTATAATCAAAGGAACAATAAAGCATTTTCTGTTTGCAAGGGAAATGTGTGTTTACCAAGGATGAGCAGAGGGATTCTGAGGCCAGCCCTGTCTGAGATTCCCGTTTCCCGGGGCAACGACTGCTGTGTCTATTTTCAGCACCCACTCAGCACAGTTCAGGGCAGAGAGGGCTGCAGAGGGGAAAGGCGGTGGTGGGAAGGAGAGGTCGTGGTTAGCAGCAGAGCCCTGGAGCCTGACTCAGGACTAGTGTGTGATGCTGGGCAAGTTCTTTGACCTCGTGGAGCCTCTCCTTCTGCACCTGTAGAGTGGGCACAATAGCACAGCCATGGTGCCGAGATTTAGTGAGAGAGTACATGGGAGGAGCTTAGCACCATGCGTAGCACAGAACAGAAATTCAATACGTGATAATCTTGTGACTGTAGGTGGGAGTCAGGGAAGCACCCCAGCTGGTGGGAACAGCAGGGATGTAGGGCCCTTGTTTTCAGGTTTTTACTTTTAAGGAATCAGAACTGGGGTGGCTGTTTCCTGTCCTTCCCCAGCTTCCTCGAGAGCTATGCCGGGTGAGCGTTTATTTCTGGATAAAAAAGGCAATCCAGGATCATTTGGACTAATTTTGTCAGTAGAGCACTCTGTGCACTGGGGGGCAAATGAGGAATTATACAGCACAGCCCATGGCCCTCACCCCAGACCAGATGATTAGAAATGAAGAGATGGGACTCCAGATGCAGAAAGAGGAGGACGTGCTTGAGGATAGGGGCCAGCTCCACTCAGACCAAAGTCCTGGGAATAAAAAGGGCCCCCCACCCCCCATCTCTGGGGTGCTGGCAGAAGTATACGAATTCTGACAATTAAGTTCACGAACTCATCCTAGAAAAAGTGCTGCAGACCTCATTGCTGAATATTACTATGGACACCCTTGAAGTACTCCCCTTGAGAAGCTATGCACTGACAGCTCCTAGTCCACCCTTCAAAGCAATTTTGGAACTCTTTTTCTGGAATGGCTGTCAGAGCTGTCATCATATTACCCTTCATGTCCTGAATGTCATCCAAATGTCTTCCTTTCAATATTTCCTTTCTCTTCAGGTAAAGAAAGAAGTCATTGGGGGCCAGATCAGTGAGTAGGGAGGGTGTTCCAATACAATTATTTGTTTACTGGCTAAAAACTCCCTCACAGACAGTGCCGTGTGAGCTGGCACATTGTCGTGATACAAGAGCCATGAATCGTTGGCGAAAAGTTCAGGTCGTCTAACTTTTTCACGCAGCCTTTTCAGCACTTCCGAATAGTAAACTTGGTGAACTGTTTGTCCAGTTTGTACAAATTCATCATGAATAATCCCTCTGATATCAAAAAAGGTTACCAACATCATTGCAACAAGTTCGTGAACTTAATTCTCAGACCTCGTAGACCCTGGGGACAGACACACACACATCAGGTAAGGGACCTCTATTTATCATTTCTTTTGCTAAGTCATATCAGAAATGACACACCAGGTTGCTTAACCACAATTTGCCATCTTGTTTGTTCTTGCCTTTAAAACAATACAAGTATCTATAACATACTGAGAGATTACTGTGTGCCAGGCCCCATGCTACCGTTTTTACAGGAATTAATCTTTCCAACAGCAGAAACTGATGAGCCACGTCAATGGGACGTCACCAATTCCCGGCCCTGGGGGAGATAAATACCCCTGGTCAGGACTTACTGGGTGGACTCAGTCCCTCAGCCACGCTGCACTTCCCTCTCAAGTGTGTACTTTCGTTTCAATAAACTCCCTGTGCTTTCCTGAATTAAAAAAAAAAAAAAGGTATCAATTAGGATTTGGATGGGTTGCAAGGACAAGATAACTGCGGCTTAAGGAAGAAAGACATTCATTTCTCTCTCATGTTCAATGACACATGTCAATGACTAGTTCCTTCTTTCTTGAGGCTCTGTCATCGTCAGCAGGTGGCTTTCTCCTTGTGGTCCAACACAGCTGCTTGGGCTTCAGCGTCACAAGCACGTTCCATTGAACAACTGGCAGAGGAAAAGCCAAAGAAAGGCTCACTCCTCTCGCTTAGAGTTGTTCCAGGCCTCTCCTCCTGACTTTCATGCTTACATCTCCCTGGCCAGAATTAGTCATGTGACTCCCTCTAGCAGCAGGGAGTGATGGGAAATGAAGATTTTACTCACGGTGACCATGAGTCCAGCTACAGTCAGGTAAGGAAATGGGAAAATGGTTACTTGGGGGAGGGAGGACACGTGTGGTCTTGGCCACAGAATTAATAAGTCTGCTATTCAGATGAGGAAACTGAGGCTCAGAAAAAGGCACTGACTTGTCAAAGGTCACCTAGATAGTTTGAGGCAGAGCTGGAGTTGAACCAATATCTGTCTGAATGAACAACTGGGCCTTTTGAAATCTGTGTAAAAAGATATACATGGGAAGTTCTATAAACAGGAGAACCCCACAGAGACACACCTTCAAAATCACCAGCTTCAGGGCTTGGATTTTATATGCAGTTTCAAACCAGAGCCATTTTGACAACTGAAACCAAATCCCCAGGAAACAGTTGTTTCTAGAGGCAGCTGTGACAGAACCTTAATCATAGCAGCCTAAAGAATGCTGCGTCTGCCAGGGTTCAGGGAACGGGCTGTGCATTCCATCTAGAGTGTTCCTTCCTGGCCAAGTCAAACCAGGAGAAAGTAGGGTTTATGTCAGCCATGGGAGCCTACCTGGAGGTCCCGCTCCAACGTGGTGGCCAGGGTGTTTTGTGGGGGCCGTTTGTCTTCTGCCCTCTCTGGCTTGGAGGATATGCAAATAATCGTGGTTATTTGAATTGCCTCACAGAAGGGGGTGGTGGGGTGGAAATGAGATCCTGCTGAGGAGTTGGCAAGGAAGGACACCTCCAAGGTGACCCATCTGTTCAGTGCTGACATGCTGGGCCCACAAACACCCTGATGGTGGAACCCAGGGGTCCCTGTCTTTCCCCTCACCACCCAGATCTCTCCCGCAGGAGAGGAAATGCAAATAACAACGATCAGAGCGAAGCCACTCTGCATGCAAGTAACTGACTTCGTCCTCACAGAAACAAGAGGCGCTCACGTCATCCCCAGTTCACAGCAGAGAAAATGTAGGTTTAATGACCCAAAGCAAAATATTGCAACCACTTTGGAAATGTGTGTCGGTTACTAGTCAAGTGACACACACCCTTACCACAGGCCCAAGCAATTCAACTTGAACGTATTTACCTAAAAGAAATGAAAAAAAGACTTGGGAACAACCCAGATGTCCACCAAGAAGAGAATGGTTAAAAAAATAATGATATGTCCCTATGACAGAATATTACTCAGCAGTAGAAAGGAATGAACCACTGGTATATGCAACGGCATGGATGAATCTCACAGAAATTCCGCTGAGCGAAATAATCTGGACACAAAAGAAGTATATATTGCAGCTTTTCACGCACCTGAAGTTCATGGGCAGGCAGAGTTAACTCTGTGGTGACAGAAATGAGCATAGTGCTGACCTCTGAGAAGTGGCACAAAGGAAGCTTCCAGAGTGATTTTATATCAATTGATCTAGGAGATACAAGATTGTTGGATTTGGTAAAATTAATTGAGCTGTAGATGTAAGATTTGTCGTTTTACTGTATGTAAATTATGCCTTCTAGAGTAAGGGGGGCAGAGGAGTAACATATAAAAAGGATAAGTGACTTGCCCTGTTACATAGCTAGAAAATGTCTAAGTTGAGTTTTAGTTTCTGTGTCTGTAAAGTATAGATGTTAACAGTTTCTACGTATACGTATTGCGATGGGGCTTAAAGTGGATGAAGAATGTAAAGCAACCAGCAAAAGCCCTAGCTTGTGTTATTACACCACCCTATACAGTAGGTATCATTATTCTATAGCACAATCAGTGATCGCTAACACACCAAGACCTACTATGTACACGCACTCTGCCGAGGGGTTTGCATCCATTGCCTCATAGCAGCCTGTGAGGTAGCTGCTTCCCACAGTGCAAATTACAGGCCTAAGCCCCGCCCTCCAGGTGGGCAGCTCCACGTGGCTAGTGAGCCCTGAAAGGGTCCGGTCTGAATTGAGGTGGGCTGTGAGTGTAAAACACACATCTTGAAGACTTCGTTTGAAAAATCTCTTAAATATTTTTTCATATCATGTCATGTGGACATGATCATATTTGGAAGTGCTGTGTTAAATAGGAGAGATTATTAAACTTAATCTCACTGGTTCTTTTTCCTTTTTTTTAAACGTGTCTATTAGGAATTTTAAAATTACATATGAGGCGTGCGTATTTCCACTGGGCAGCGCTGTGCTAACCACACTGCTCCTTTGCTCCCAGCGTTTGAGTCGACTGTTACACTTGCCTCTCCACACATGTCCTTCTCGGGCTGCTGCACTTGAACTTCAGTCCATGGGCTGATGAGCTGACTCCTTTGTCCCTCCCTCCTTAGCGTGTGTGTGTGTGTGTGTGTGTGTGTGTGTGTGTTAGTGGGCATATGCACGCATGTGCGTGCATGCGTCCTTTCCAAAGCCTTTTTTTTTCTGGGCTCCTTCTCTTCACCATTTTTAGCATCACACCCGTTCAGCAGGGTGGGAGAGGGCAGAGGGGCGCCCATGCAAACACAGAATCACAGCCCTCCACTCCATCTCCTGCTGACTGTTCCATCTGATGGCCCACAAGCCCTGCAGTTCCAGGTTCTGGCCCCTGGCAAGGTTATCGCAGCTGAGATAGGCTGTCCTCTCTCTCCTAGGGAAAATAAAAATAATTCTAATTAAAGCTGGGAAGGCCCTGGGTACAATAGCGCTGGCGCCGGGCTGATGGATGTAATTCAATTTGGAGCATGAAGAGCAGGACTCAGGGCTCTCGCTGTTACCAAGCCATTTGGAGGGCAAAAGTAATCCAAAAGTGGATTTAACGAATGCAGGCCAGCCCTCGTGGGGGTGGACGTGGGGGCTTCAACTGGGGGATGGAATGAGCTCTGTTGGATCCGCAGACAGGGAACAGGTGAGGTCCTGGGGACGTGGGCCCAGATATACCTGGCTCCTCCAAACCCCTGTATCCACATCTGGGAACAGGGGGACATTCCGGTACCCACCTCCTACCACAGGTCCTCGTGAAGACTGAATGAGGCAATGCAGGTCAAGTGCTTGGTTCAGGGCCTGGCATAGAGTAAGCACTCATTTAAATGGGAGCCGTTCTCCTTTATTCCCCTCCCCCCACGGTGACACTGAACATCACCAATTCTCAGGGTCTCAGCACATCTCTGGCACTGCAGACAGATGCCTGGTTCCGGGGGTGGCGCCCTTGGAAGGCAGTGAGGAGAGTAGTGGGAGAGGCTAAGACAAGGGTTCCTGGTCACGGCTAAAAGTAGCCAACGTAATTAAATGGGAAGAGTATTACTACATTAACAAGCGGCTGCCGAAATCTCAGGGTGGGGAAACGGAAGGGAACATTCAGAGGCCTGGATGTCAGATCTCCTAAAGGTTTTAGAGAAAAGTCTGAAGTGACAAGAAGAATAATATTTTTTCCAGGGTGGAGGGCAAGAAAGGGAGATTAGAAAAGCTTAAAGAGAGGCAAGAAAGAGAAAAAGCAGCAAGACGGAGAGGCTCGCGCTGGGAGAGAGAGAGGGATGCTACATCATCACATCACCACCATCAACCCCAGAAGTGTTGGTCAGGGGACATTTTATAAACTGTGATGCCTAATGGTCCCACATGGTCCATTTTAAAGTTGTTCACATTAAAGCAATATTAACCCTGCTGTCTTCCACCCTTACCCCCGAAATCTGAAGAAAACTCTACTATCCTCAAAAATGATTCGTACAATCGGATTTCTATTTTTTTTCTTTTTTACATGGAACTCAAACAGGAGGCTGATCTTCACATCTAGAGTGGTAGGGGCCACACAGTATGGAAGCAAAACATGGAAACAGGAATCCTGAGAAATGGCAGGCATTTTGAGAAGGGCGCTGAACTTCTCCAGCCAGGCTGGCTTAGCATTAAGACTTCTTAAACTCCTGCCCGCTAATCCTCCTACAAGGCAGACGGTCCAGAGGAGGAGACATTCGTCTCTGTTGGTGGCCAGTTCTGTACCATTTTGGAATCTTTCAATGAAAAAACAAAAACGGATTGAGTCTAGCTTAACAGCAAGGGGAGGGTAACTTGGAAAGTTACTGGAAGCTCAGAGAATTGAAACATGAGCTAAACAACAGGCCGCAGAAAGGCCAGTAACCAGGGCAGAGCCAGAGAACTCAGCCGCAGGAAGGGTGGGCTGCCTCAGAGGACAAATACATTAATTCTTGTTGTCTCTGTCATATCCTCCACTTAAGATTCTAATTCCCAGCAATGGGAACTAGCTTGGGTTACACGGTTACCCCAGCGGTCAAATGGGGGTCTGGGCTGGGGCTCTGGGGAGAGATACATTTGGGATCTAGTCCCAAGGAGTCTGTGTGTGGCAGCCCGTGGCATGACATGGAGGGTGGGAGGGACAGTTCCCTAAAGAAAGGGGATGTTGTTGTCCCCAGAATAAAGACAGAGGCTCGTGGGCATGGGGGCGCACGCATGCAGAGACACATGGAGGTGTTTCTGACATCCCTCAGCTGCTCGGCACCCACTCTTCTCATATATACGAATTCTAAAACTGCCCCACATCATGTGATGCAGTTATTCCACATACAGCCACAAACGCAGGCACCCCTCCTCAATGAGAAGAGGGCAAAGAAAGCAGCCTCGTTGAACGGAAGTATCACTTTCGGGAACTAGCGGAACATTTTCAGGAAGCTGTGAGAATGTCAGGTAGGGTGTGAATGGGAGGAAGTTGGGGGCTTATCTATTCTCAGATTAGAATAGCCCACCCCCTCAGGAAATAGGAAGACTCCAGTGCCCGGGTGTTTTGGACGACACTCTCACGGGGCACTTGGGCTGAATGAGGCATTTTGCTTGAGTGCAAATTCCCACTTGCCCCTATGTCCTGACATGATTGAGGCCCTAAATTAAGCCAGTGAATAAGGACGAGTATAGAGTAGTAGTAACTCATGTAAGTAGGATCAGGTTCAAATCCGGGTTCCTTGCTTCCTACTGGTTACACAACTTCAGGGAGGGCTTTCCCAATAGGAGTCTCAGTTTCCCCCGCTGTGAAATGGGTAAATGCCTACTTCGTAGTGTTGTTTGGAGGAGTAAAGGAGCCAATGCATGTACCATGCTTAGAACAGTGCCCGGTACATGGTGAAGGCTCTGTAAATATTAACGAGGATTACCCTCTCTTCCTGACAGGTGAGGAAACTGAGACTCAGGGAGGAAGAAGTGATTGGTCTAGGACGGCACAACAGTATCAAATTTCATGATAACATATGAGAGAAAGGACTAGACCAGTGTCATTCAATAGTGATAGGATGAGGGTCATATATATGACTTTAGATTTTCCTGTAGCCACATTTTTAAAAGAAGTAAAAAGAAACAGGTGAAATTCATTTCAATACATGTTATTTAACCCAATCTATCCCAAATATTGTCATTTCAACATGTGATCTATATACAAAGTTATTGAGATATTTGCCATTCTTTTTTTCTAGTAGCCACATTATTAAAAAATTAAAAGAAGCAGGAACAATTAATGTTAATAATATATGTTATTTAACCTAATAATCTAAAATGTTATTTCAACATGCAATCAATATGAAAAGCATTCATGAGATATTTTTCATTCCCCGTATCATACTGAGTCTTCGACATGTGGTGTGTCCTTTTACATTTATGGCACAACTCAATGTGGATTTCGAGTGTTCAATAGCTACATGTGGCTGCCATAGTGGACAGGTCAGTGGTAGGCTGTCTGCATTCCATTTAATCCTTCCAGTAACCCTGGGAGGTATTAATAGCCCTATTTGTAGATGAGGAAATGGTTCCTGCAAGGTTAAGTGACTTGCCCAAGGTCACACAGCTAGAAAGAGCAGAGTTGTGTTTGGGGCCATTTGGTCTGTTCCAATATGGCCACGCTGAGACCCCAGTCTTTCCACCTCCTCTACAGGCCCCATGCTCATCGCGGGGTTGTCCACCCCACAAACCATCGATTACTGCCATGATTTATGGCCTTCTTACCAGGCAGCCCTGGAGACACAATTAATTTGTTTCTGCCAGTGGAGGCCTGCCTGGACACCCTCACCTCCCTGCACTGCCTCTGCTTCCAGCCCAGACAGTCGATCGATTCCCAGCTCATCAATGGTGCTAAGGAATAACCTACGACTTGCGGTTAGATTCGCTTAATCAGGCACTTGCTCAGAGCAGCCCATCTGACAATTTTATTGGGCTGGGAGCATCATATTTCAATGTCTGTTTCCACCCCGGATTCTTGTTTGTACATCAGTATGTTGGACATGCTGCTCTATGTGTTACAGCAGGGTCCGTGCTCCTTCTCAGTAACAGGAAACCCCCTGATTGGAGTGTAACCAACTGTCTGACCTGGAAGGGCTCACCTGTCAACCAACCAGCATTTACGGAGCTCGGTCTGTGAGCTCAGCTCCCAGTGGGATAGCGTTATTGATAATGATGTCAGTAACTATAACAGTGATAGAAGCTAATATTTATTCAGCCCTTACGATGCTCTAGCTTGTTCCACATATATAAACATTACTGCAGGGTAGATGCTATTATTTTCCCATTTTACAGGAGAGAAAACTGGGGCTCAGGAAGATGAAAGGTCTTTCCCAAGGACACACAGAGAGAGATGCATTCGGGATCTAGTCCCAAGCAGTCTGGCTGCCCTCCAAAGCTCACTGCCTTGATGAAGAGGCAAGATACTTACTCAAGAAAAATGTGATGAATCACAGAAGGGAGAAGGCAATAAAGGTTACTGTTTTTGGACTAACAATATAACAACAATAATCTGGTAGCAAATACTTATTGGAAAACTTAGGATATACTAGGCCTTGCTCTAAGAACTTCACATACCGTATCTCATTAAATCTCTACAAAACCCTAGAAGCAGGTACTATTACCAATTTATTTTACAGATGAGGAAACAGGCTTGGAAAGGTTTGGTCAAGGTCATGACAATGTAACCCCTGTGAATAGATGAAGGAGTCTATTGTAATGTTTACCTATATATTTAGTTTACTGCTGATCCCCTGCCTTCCCCACCCCAGGGACTATAAGGTGAGGGGGAGACCCCTAGAGAGACACCTGAGCTGCAGGGAACTGACGTTGAATTGGGCATTCCTAACTGACACAGCTTCAGCAGTTAGGAAATGTTATGTGCTCTCAGATAAGAGGATGCATGAGTTTCACTGGATTCTCAAAAAATGGAAGACTCACTGCTCTAAAGGTTGTTTGGAGGGAGAAGAGGGGGTTCACCTTTTAATGAAAGCATTGAATAAAGCGGTGCAAAGGGTGCAGGATCTGGAGCCAGACCTGGATTTCAATCCAAGCCCTGTCACCAAATAGCATGTGAACTTGGGCGAGTTAATTACCATGCCAAAGCTGGGCTTCTGCAGCTCTCAAAATGGGGTCCAAATGGTACCTAGTGCATAGGGTGGTGGTTGTAGGGATGTGTTTTGGACTGAATGTGTTCCCCCCACCCCAATTCATATGTTGAAACTCTACCCCTCAATGTGGTATCTGAAGATGGGGGCCTTTGAGAGGTAATTAGGTCATACAAGTGGGGTCCTCCTCACGGTGAGAATGGCACCCTTATAGAAGAGGCATGACAGAGCTTGCTTCCCCTCTCTTTTTCTCTTTTCTTTTTAATTGGGGAAGGGGAACAGGACTTCAGTGAGGAACAGGGTGTACTTCCAGAACTTTCTTCAAAGTCAAGGTGTTGTCCTTTCAGTCTTAGTTGTGGAGGGCGCAGCTCAGCTCCAGGTCCAATTGCCATTTCTAGTTGCAGGGGGCACAGCCCACCAT
Source organism: Rhinolophus sinicus (assembly GCF_036562045.2). Taxonomy (NCBI): domain Eukaryota; kingdom Metazoa; phylum Chordata; class Mammalia; order Chiroptera; family Rhinolophidae; genus Rhinolophus; species Rhinolophus sinicus. The sequence goes on along the minus strand of NC_133765.1, from coordinate 24,631,575 downwards.
CCATTGCGGGAGTCGAACCGGCAACCTTGTGGTTGAGAGGATGTGCTCCAACCAACTGAGCCAACCGGGAGCTCAGCGGCAGCTCAGTTCAAGGTGCTGTGTTCAATCTTAGTTGCAGGGGGCGCTGCCCACCATCCCTTGCAGGAGTCGAGGAATCGAACTGGCAACCTTGTGTTTGAGAGCCCACTGGCCCATGTGGGAATCGAACCAGCAGCCTTCAGAGTTAGGAGCATGGAGCTCTAACCGTTTGAGCCACGGGGCCAGCCCGCTTCCTCTCTCTTTGCACCATGTGAGCATAAGCGAGAAGGCGGCCATTCACAAAACAGAAAGTGGGCCCTCACCAGACACCAAACCTGCCAGCACCTTGACCTTGGACTTCCCAGCCTCTAGGACTATGAGGAATAAATGTCTACTGTTTATTTACCACCCTATCTGTGATATTTATTACAGCAGCCCAAGCGAAGACAGTATGAAATCACCTCTCTTCTCCCAAACCGGATTTCTCTAAAATGTAACGTTAAACATCACCTATGCCTACTTACTGTTCACCATTGGCTCATGCACTGCTCTTGCCACGTGTTATTTCTAACAAAGCCAATTCAGAGCCAGTGGGACCTCAGAAGATACTTTTGGTCTCATGTAAAGTGGACATTCTCTAGAATAGCTTAGAACCCTTCCTCTCACTGGTCCGCTGTCCTTTGCTGACATTTTCCAACCCCCAGTGCTTCTCAAACTCAGTCCGTCCCTCTTTCCTCCATTTGCAGCCAAATGGGAATGAAGGGTCCCCAAATGGAATGCTGGGGATTACTTGGGAAACTTCCAGGATAAACCTCAGGTTAAGACCCCAAAATGTAAACACCTGCTGTTGTGGAGACTTGTAGCCGCCAGGCATTTCCTACACTGAGCACTTGCCACACATTTACTGACTCAAGTCCGCAGGGCCCCTCTGTGGTGGATCATATCATTACCCTCATTTTCCCATTGAAGAAACCAAGACTCAGAGAAATGAACTGGCCTGAAATCACACAGCTAAAAAGCAAGAGACACACCATCAGCCCCAGAATCCACATTCTTAATCCGGGGTGCTCAGCCGCCTCCTTTCCACAAAGCAAGTGGTCTATTTTATACACGGCAACCACTCAGTAGGAAATTTAGGAAGAACCTACAGCCAAGTGGATGTTTGTCTAACCCTGTCTCTATCATAAAGAAAGAAAAATCCAGTGGGAAGGACTTGGCAGAGAGGCTGCTGCAGGAGGGGAAGATGGAAAAACTACCTCAAATGACAAAAGCCACAGTGGGGCGTCTGTATAATGAGGAGATGCAAATGCAAGTAAGGAGGCACTTGGAGACTAAACAATCAAAGAGTTTGTCATAATTTTTTAATTAAAAAAAAGGGCTTCACACGTTAGGATCACGCCTTGCACAGTAGCATAATGTTCTAGAGTTGTTTTCCACACTGCGTTTCCTTACAGCTCATCGCTTCCCATCCTCCCCCTCCCCCGCCCCCCGCCCCCCACCTCCTCCTCAGGCAGCAAGTGGCTGGCCAGGCATCTGGGCCTAAGAAAGAGCTGACACAGAGAAGCAGACATAATACAGCAGTCAGGCTCCTGGCCCGAGAGTGTTGACATCCTTCTCCTGAATTGGCATCTCTGGAGGTCTGACCTGCACAAAGCTGCAGTTTTATTAAGTTCCCCGGGAGAGTCGGATGACACTCAGATTTGAGAAGCACTCTTGTGTTGCCGACGAAATATTTGGGAGAACGTTTAGTGAGAACAAGACATCTTATTCTTGGAAAAGCTCGCCTGGAATTGAGGAAGCAGAGAATAAGAGAACCAAAGGGCTCAGGCAGTGTTAGGACCCAAGAAACAACTCGACTCCTCACCACCTGACTCTTAGGTCAATTCTGGGGAGCAAGGGAGGGTCCCCAGCAGGCTGGGGCATCTGAGAGCCGCAGGCACTTACCTGCAGCAGCTCTTCCCTTGGGTGTAACCGGGGAGGGGAGGGGATGAGGCCTCCTAATTCTTAGTGCCTAGCACGGGGCAGGTCTGACATGTGAACCTGTAAACCTGAGATTCCTGGCCACTGCGTGGCATGGGAGCAGAAGAATCATCCAGGTGCCGAGTGGGTTCTGAAGACAGTTTCCTCAACCTAGAGTGGTGTGAAAGCAGAACTACAGGACAAGCAGGGTGCCTGAAAGGACCTTTTGGTCAGACATGCAGAGTCCTTCAGCCATGACTTGGATGGATGGGCAGATTCAGGAAGAACAGCCAGGTCAGGATCCTGCAGCTGATGCCAGATGGAATAGACGGGAACAGAAGGATTGGACCCCCGTCCCACTGCCAGGCTTTGGCACGAGGCGTGCCCCCAGGGAAACTCAATTAGACCTAGATTAGATTTTTGCTCAGAAGCACACGGGGGTCTATAGCAGATGCTATTTGTGCCCCACCTGCATTCTCGGACCCTTTATCATTTTCATGCCCACGTGCTTTGATTCTCCATAGCCAGCGCCTGTATCTCCCTGTGGCAGGGCTGCCCTCAGGTTTCCAGGACCCCGTGGCCTGCTTACCTAGAGGAGCCAAAGTGCCCGGGTAGTCACATCCCTTAGGACGTCCCGTTAGTAATGCCTGATGGGTGCAGGGAGAGGAAGACTCAAGTTCTTCAGTGTCTGTGCCCCCAGTAAAGAAAATTCTGATGTGTGACCATTGCTCTCCCCAGTGACCTGCAAGAACGAGTGAAGGTTACCTCCATGGGGCTCTGCTTGGCCCCCTTCCCTTGGGGGGCGGGGAGGGGTGTCTCACTTGCCTATTCCTTGATCAGATTTTCCTGGGACCACTTTTTTGTATCACTTTTACGTGAATCCTCATCTTAAGAATTTTGTGTAATACAGGAGCTCAAAATAAAACTGAGTTTCGTTATAAGAAAACAATTAAGGTACACTTTGATAGCTTATAGACTGAGTTGACAGACTAAGGTTCAGAAGACTACACTTATTAATGAATATACCACCATAAAAGCTACCTCTTTTCAGCACTCACACATTTTCATGAATGATCTCATTAAACCCATGATTCAGAAACCACTGGTAGGCCCATTTCACAGACTTCAAGCAAAGCCAGAGCCTTGTCCAAATCAAGGCTCTACGCATGGGTCTGGCCAAATTCCCATGCCCTGAGCAGAAGCACTAAGGGACGTCAGAGACACAGTTGCTAAGCTGGGGTGTCTTGAGCTCCTTCTACACAGGGGATTCTGGGTCAGGAGGAGTCAGAGGACCACACCTCACAGGAAGCCTTTGTAGCAGAATGGCAGAGCTCAGGGGGACAGGCTCAGGGGATAAAGACTTTGAGTGAGTTTAAATCCCCGCTTTAGCATCTGCTTCCTATGTGGCCTAAGGCAGGTCCTATCACCCACCTCTGAGTTTCAGTTTTCTCATTTGCAAAGTGTGGTTAAAAAGTGGCGATCCCCTGGCCCCTGCGTGATTGGGGACCTGGATATGGGATTCTGACATCTTGTGGTCTTAAAAAGCCCCTGCCAAAGTGAGCCGATGACTGCAATTTACTTTGAAATGTATCAGACAAATAAGTAGGATGGATTGATGGATAGATACGTGATAAAGCAAGAAAAATAAAATATTAATGGTAGAATCTTTGCTTTGGATAAAACTCTTTCAACTTTGCTGCAGGTTTGAAACTTTTCAGAATAAAATGTTGGGGAGAAAAATCCCTCATGGAGTGATTCTTTTCTGATGCAAATTGTCCCTGTCCGCTTCTTTTATGTCCCTTTGATGCCCAAAGCAAGAGAGAGGCAAGGCAGGAGGAGGCAGGAGGTCTTATCTTTCCAGGATCCCCTATCTGGGGAATTTCAGTCTTGAATGTGCATTTTCTTTTTGTTTGGGAGTTGTCAGGATGAGAGAGCATGTGCCCAGCAAGGTTCTCGACTGCAAAGGAATGCTGGTTTTGCTGGTTTTGATAGCAAGATAGTGGGAGCAAGGCTACAGGTGCCTGGGGGGAGAGAAGAGATGGATGTCACTGGGTGTAAGATGTACCTCGCGGTCACCAGATGTGACTTCACTGTGGGGCCCACGATATTTCCCAGTGCTTTGGACATCACTTCCATTTATTACCCCTTATGCTTTTTTGATTCATCTTGCAGGCAGGACAAGTCAGTTTTACACGGAAGCAAGAAGGATTCTTTTTCTAGCCCTCTGAAGCAGTGGGTTGTTTATTCTCTCTTCCCAAAGGCTTCTGTCAGTTTGTGCTGGATCCATCCAGGTTCATCCTGAAGTGCCTCCCTCCAGCAGACAAAGCCACAGGCAGCTTGAAACCTCATTGGTAATTCATCCAGGCCCAGAGAGAGGACCACACTATAGTCAAAACAACAGGGGTCATGGTTAACAAGGTACCTTTTCACCAGAGGTACCAGGACATGACAAGAAGACACCAGGCATCCATCTCGGGCTGAAGGGTAGAGAACCAGCATCTCTTCTGAAGTTTATTTGTTCCCTTTTAATGATACAAAAAGTAACTCCACTTCTTGGAGGCAGTTGAATGCCCCACACACCAAACCCAGCCACTGTCGTTAGCGTAGAGCCTGACCCATAATAAATAGTCAAAATTTTGAATGAATAAATGAGTGGATGATATAGAAAACACATTTGCCTTCATGAATTAATAATATAATATTGGATATCATGTATCGAATAAATTGTGTGCAGAATTATGGTAAAGTGTTTGCAAATAGCTCTAATTATTCCCCTCCCTGTATCTATACCCCTTAACAATGTGACTTTGCATCTCCTCCTGTCAAGAGACAAGTCTATTTTCCTGCCCCTGAATCTTGATTGGCCTTGTGACTTATTTTGGTCAACAGGATACGGGAGAAGAGATAGAGTGCCAGTTCCCATCTTGAGGCCCCAAATGCCTTGTGCATGTTCCCTCACTATCTTGGAACCCTGTCACTACCTAGCCAGTGGATCCGAGTTCGATACCAAGCAGAGCGGGGACAAAAAGGGGTCATCCTAGATCAGCCAGCTGCCCCCCTACCCAACCCAACTCAGCAAATGACTGGAGTGGCACGAAGAAGCTGAGACCAGCTGAGACGAGAACCACTGAAGTGAAGCCAGCTCAAATTTGTGAGTTCAATGATTGTTCTAAGACACTAAATGTTTGGTTGTTTTTTCCCCCACAGGAAAAGTTGACTGATACACAAGCACTGTGTTACGTACATATCATTTCACCCTTACAACAACCCTCCCAAGTGGGTGTGATGGATACAGTTATCTGTCCTCCAAAATGTGTTCTTTCCTCATCCCAAAGCAAGAGAGTTTGAGCTGGGACATAGCTGCCTACATAAGGACTACATTTCTCAGCTCCTCTTGTAGATATACGAGTTCCTGCCAAAACCCAAAAGAGTGAAAATGATGTCACAACTTCTGCCTCAGTCGCTTAAGACAAAATCCCTAGCCTTGGAATCCTGCTGTCTTCCCCTTCCTGCTGACTAAGCTGGGATAACTAGAGTGCCTATTTGTTGGAGGTAGCAGAGCCCTTCATCCTGAATTTCTGAATGTTCCTGGGAAGACGCATGCCTTAGACTGTTCGATGGGCAAGAAATAAACTTCTGACTTGGTGGCATCCTTGTGCCGTGGAGCCTGTTTGTCATAGCAGCTAGTGTTGACCCAACGCAATAGAGATTATGATCCCATTTTACAGGGGAGAAAGTAGAGGCTCAGAGAGGTGACATGGCTGGCTTCAAAATTGCACTATCTAGGACAGTAGCCGTTAGCTGTGTTGCTATTTAGATTTAAATGAATTAAAATGAAAATCAACCCAAATTCATGTTCCTCAGCTACACTAACCCCATCTCAAGTGACCAATAGCCACATGTGGCTGGTGGCTGCCAGGCGGACAGCACAGATAGGGAACATTCTCATCATTGCAGAATGTTCTTCCTTCTAGACCAGATGGCGCTCGTCTAGAAAGGGCAGAGCCGTGACTCTCGTGGGGTCGGAGCGGCTTCAAGGCTTTGCTTGTCTGCCTGCCTCCTGCCATGCAGAGTTCTTTTCAAGAGTTGCTCCCCTGGTGTATGTGCATGTTTGTTTACAGATCATTATTATCTATTTGTCAGCGACACTAGGAACGGGGAGGGAAGCGGGGACTTATAATTAAAGGATGACAGCAGCTGGCAAGAGGATCAATGAAAAAAAAACAGGAAGTCATCTCTGAAATGTTCACACACAGTCATTAAGAAAATATCACTTGATTTGCCAACGCTGGACACAAAACAATGGCGATGTCTTCACCTCCAGCCTAACCTTTAAAGCAGAGCGACCCACCCTGAATAAGATTAACTGCTTCTTGCCTTGCCGCTGCTCCGGAAGGGACCCGTATTGATCTGTCTAAGATAGTTATGGCTGGAGGAAGCCTGGAGGCTCACAGCAGTGGAGCTGGCAGGCACTGCTGGATATATTCACCGCCCTGGTCTGGCTGGTGAGGTGGCAGAATGAGGAGGGCAGGGGAGCAGCCAAAGAAGAGAAAACCTATGGGTGACGTCCCAACGGAGAAACGGGGCATCGTGATATGGTCATGTGGCGACATCCCACCATATCCAGCTGCCGGTCAGTGTATGGCGGGGTGTGTGTGGGGGTTTTCCTTCTTCCCCCTCCCTTCATCTTAAGGATGACCAAGGTGGCAATATAGTCACGTGCTTTATAAATACTTGTAAGTACTTACTGTGTACCAGGCAGTGTCCCGAGCCCCTTGGGGATACAGCAGTGAAAAACACCTGGTTTTGCCCGCAGAGATGTACAGTCTTGTTAGGGAGAAAGAGAAGTATATAGAAGGACATGACAGTAGAGTGTGATCCTTTCTGAGTTAGAAGAAGGTGTGCAGGTAGGGGCTGTGGGAACAAAGACTAAGGCAACTGTTATGGGCTGAATCGAGTCTCTCTCAAAATTCGTATATTGAATTCCCAACCCCAGTACCTCAGAATGGGACTGTATGTGAAAATAGGGCCTTTAAAGAAGTGATTCAAGTCAAATGAGGTCACTAGAGTGGGCCCTAGTCCAATAGGATTGGTGTCCTTCTAAGAAGAGTTTAGGACACAGATACACAGCGTGAGGGGTGTCACCTTATGAGGACACAGCGAGAAGGCTGCCGCCTGCAAGTCAAGGAGGGAGGCCTCAGGGGAAAGCAGAAATGCTGACACCTTGATCTTGGATTTGGAGCCTCCAGAATCATGAGAAAACCAACATTTGTTCCTGAAGCCACCTAACCTGTGTATTCTGTTGTGGCAGCCGAGCAGACTGGTACAATCACCAAATTCCGTTTGGGGCGGGAGGACATCTGGGAAGGCTTCCCGGAAGGGGTGATTATTGAGGTGCAGCATGAATAGAAGAGAAGCTGACAAAGGGGGTAACCAAGGAGGTTGGGGATTCCAGGCACAAGGGATACCATGTGAAAGACGTTAGAGTAGGCCATGGAAGACACCGTGAGTCAAATTGGAGAAGTTGCTCTGTTTCCTGGAGGCAATGGGGATTAACCACTGCATGGCATGATCAGGTTTCGTTCTACAAAGATCACCTGAAATGCATCCATATGACGGATTTCAGGGGCATGACGGGACGCTGGGTGACGGGTTGAGAGGCTGGGCAGGGGCCAGATCAGAGATGCTGGTGGCTTGGACTCAGGTGGTCGCAGCAGGGAGGAAAAGAAGAGCTCAGATGGGAGAGATATTTAAGGAGACAGGGGCTGAAGGTGGATGGCCATGGTGGCTCAAAGGGAGAGCAGAGCATCCTTAATTGCCCAGTAGGAGACCCTGAGACAAGGACTTAAAAGTGATATCTCACTTAGGAGTCAAGGTGGAAGAGTGGGGGAGGTGAGAGAGGAAGAGAGGACAGCCAATAAAGGATCTAATCAGCGACTACTGAGGGCAGACGGAGCTTAACCCTGATGGGGAGCAGTGGGGACGGTGCAGGACAGGACCACAGAGGGGTCCCCCTTGGGCAGCAAGGGAGCCAGGGTGTTTATACACCAGCTCCTGCCAGGGTTAGCGGAAGGCTATTTGGGGGAGGGGACTAGTTCCCTATCACATCTGAGCCACCATAGAGGTGACAGGAAGGGCTCTTGTGACAAGAGAAAGCCTCAGGCCACAAACTGCAGGTGCCAGCAGAGACGTCTACTTGATGTGCCCTGAAACAGTAGGGATGAGAGGTGCATTAGGGCACAGCGTGTGCCCCAAGAATCTAGGGTGTCTCGGCATTCTGGCGTGGGGATCCAGATGCAGTCCTTCATGCACTGAACTGGGGAGTGGAAGAGGAGGAGGAGGAGATCGTTTTAGACCCACTGTTGTCTACGGTGGTCCCAGTGGGCCTCTGGGATGTGGGTCTGGAGATTTTGGACACATCAGTCTATGAAGCCACTGGAGAGGCCAGCAGTACATGGCTGGGACCTAAAGCCATAGGAGAGGATGTCACGGCCCAGAGGGAACAAGCAGCGTGAAGCGGTCTGGGACGCCGGATGGAGCCCTGCGGAGCTCCTGCCCCACGTGACAACCACGTCCCGAAACTCCAGCCACAGGTCCTGTGCTGCTCAGGCTGCTGAGACCATCCATTAAATGAGCTGCAGATAAAAGTCTCAGGGCAGCGCTGGGGAAAGTGATTACTAAGAAGAAGCATCTGAATTAAGGAAATAATTCTCTAGCATTTTTTAATTAAAACCTTCAACCCAAGGAGCTTGTTCGTTTTAGCTTCGGCAAGTGGTTCTGCCGCCGCTCAGCACCCTGCTGCCTGCACACTGTCTGAAGTGGCTGCCTCTGATTTCCCTAATTTGTGAGGTGCTGGCGCTTTGGGTGGCAGGCGGGTGATTATAGCCAGATGGGAAGCCAGCCCCTCCAGAAGCGGATTCCTGTTGGATTTTTGCAGCCAGCTGGAGGCTGCAGGAAATCCGGGGACTTTCTCATCCCCTCTCTCCACTCCTCAGATGAGCTGCATTTGAAGGGCAAAAGAGAGAGAAGTCTTACTTGCAGGGTGATTGACAAAGACTATCGCAACAGGCTGGTTGAGTGTAGCCCACTGGGTGAAGAAAAGACTAATGTTAATTCCTGATTAATCCTATGGACAGACTAATAACTGTAGCTAATAATTACTGAGTGCTTTCCATGCGCCAAGCATTGTGCTCTCTGCCTGAATTATTTCGTTTAATCTTTATAATAAGTCTGTAAGTTAGATAGTATTATTAGCCCCATTTTACAGATGATGAAACTGAGGCTCAGAGAGTTGCAGTGACTTTGTTAAGGTCACACAGCCAGTGAATGACAAAGCCAGCAATCCAGGTTCTAAACAGGGAATAAAAGAAGCACTATCACTGAAAACAAACAAAAACGTTGAGTCTGGAGATAGAGAAACTAGCTTGGCGTCACTTGCCTACATATAACATGCTCCATGAATGTTAGCTATTACTATTATTATGATGGTCCCCAGACTCTAAATGGGATTGAGAAGACTGCCGTCTCAGACACGCAGACATGTGGGCCAATTCACGTTCAATATTTACCCCAGCATTACTTATAGAACCGTGAAAAGTTGGAGCCAATCTAGATGCCTAAAGATGGGGGCTTGATGTCATAAATCACGGTGGATCCATATAGTGACATTGCACAGACGTGTTAAAAGTCCTATGTAGATAAATGGCTAATGACATGGAAAGATGTTCAGAACACATTGTTAGGTTGCGAGTTCTTTTAAAGCAAGTTACCAACGATATAATACCTTTTGTATAAAAATTATTTGAAAAATAATGTACGTAATAATATGTACATATCCACATACATATACACATATACTCAAAAACTGAAAAGAAAGGCACTAAAATAAAAGTCCCTATGTCACGCAGACCTAGGTTCAAATCCCAAGTCCACCACTTACCAGCTGAGAGCTCAGGCAAGTGGGTCAACCTCTCGCAAGGGAAGCGTTTCCTCACTGTAAAAATGGGGTTAATAATACCACCTACTTTCTAATGTCACTATGAGGACAATGAGATCATTCCTGTTAAGTGTCCTTCAGGATGCCTGGTAGGTGCCCCAAACCATTAACTATGTATTAGCTTGTTCATGCATAAATAAGCAAATATTTGCTGACCATATACTAGATGTCAGTGTTCCAGATGAAGGGGACATAGTCAAAAACAAAAAAGAAAAGTCCCTGCTCTCCCGGAGTTTCGATTCTGGAGGAGAGACAGACAGTAAACAAATCAACAAGAAATTGCATCTGGAAGTGCTCTGTGAAGAATTAATATAGGACAGTGATCAGAGCTGAAAAGTGGCAACTGTCAGTGGGGTCAGAGAGGGCTGCTCACAGAATTGAGACTCAAAAGGAAAGATGGAGCCAACAAAGGGAATGGCTGTGCAAAAGCCCTGAGGTAGGGACTGTGGAGGGATCCGGGGACCTTTTAGCTAAGATAGCTGGAGTGGAGTGGTTAACAGGAGCGGTAGGTTACGGTGAGGGCGAACAGGTAAGGTGGGGCTCAATATATCAGGTTTTAAGAGCCAAGGTCAGGAGATCAGATTTTATTCAAAGGCTTCAAGAAGCCTTTGTAGGATTCCCAGCAGGGGGTGATGTGATGTGCCCTCCCCTAGGTTTCATCCTGTTATCAAGTATTCCACTTACTGATCAACTTGCCATAGCCTCCCCTGTGTCCTGTAAACTTTGAGAGCAGAAACCATAGCTGATTCATCTTCGCAACCCCTTCCCTCCTGGTCCTAGGAAACAGCTCTGGGCCCCCCGCAAATATTTGTTGAATGAATAAAGAAACAAAGAAAAGATGGATGGACCTGTTTTCTTTGCATTTGTCTTAAACCTCCTTCTGGTTCTGCAGACGTCTCCTAGGGGAAGCAGTGTCAGCCAGACTCCAGTCCTCTCATCTTTGCAAGAGAAGCCCTGGGGCTGGTGCAGGGAAATGTTTCCCTCCATAGGTGGGAGATGGATGAGCTGGCCCCGAGGCACTCCTGTGTGAGACCCTTTGTGACCGAGAGAGGGATGATTGGGAAACATGGCGGTGGGTGAAATGGCTGGCCATTCTTTACCAGCTGGCAGCTCGGCACAAGATAAATCGGGTCCTTGGAATTCTAAATGAACCTGCCTCCCTGGATGAAATAGCCTGGGTTCAACCCCAACCCAGAGGTACGGCTCTACAAGGTGTTTCCGAGACGGCTGCTATTCAGGCTCCAGCCACTGCAGGATTCAGAGGGGGGCTTTGTGCAGCCTCAGTCATCCCAATTCAGGACAAAAGGAACACCCAGAGAAGAAAAGCCTCATCTCTAAAGTGTCACTTTAACCCCGTGCTAAAACCTCTTCATGCTCTTGTCCCCCACCCTACCCCCCATCATTTTTAGTGCCTCCTGGCATCTGACATCTGCCTTTTATCATATGATGCTAATGATCTAAGGCAGGGACGGCGCATGTGTTTCATCTGCTTGCCAGTTCAGACTGATGGATAATGACTGCCTGCCTGTGTTGAGATGGCTCCTGAGGTTTCATCCGGGCTCTGATGGAGAGAAGCTGTGATTGATTAGTGATGTCTGTCAGGACATGTGAGGGGAGGATAAGGGCCTAGTACCACCAAGTTTCCATCCTTATTCTAAAGCCTAGAAACTGAAATATCTTGTCCCACAAAAAGAAAAAGCGGGAAAAACATTTTTTTCCCATGCATGTGATTTTGGTTTTAATTTTGCCTCAATGGAGTAATAATAATATCTGTCATAATTAAGTACTTAAAATATGCCAGACACTGAGCTAAGTGCTTTATATACATTATCTGATTTAATCTGCATTACTACCCTAAAGTAGCATCAACACTATCTGACACATAAGGAAACTCAGACTTAGTTAAGTGACTTGCCCAGGGTCTCACAACCAGTAAGTGGCAGAACCAGGATTTGATCCCAGCTCTGTGAGAGTCCAGTGACATAAAGATTCCACAGCCTACTTCAGCACCCAGCATCTACACTTACACACACACACACACACACACACACACACACACACTCACAGTTCTCTCTTATATTTGACCTTTATCCTTCTTGCTGCAATAACGGCACAGTCCATCTTAGAATACCATGATTTAAATTCACGGTTTGAGGGACCCATGGAGTTGTGCCACCCAATACAATGGGCACTGGCCACACATGGCTAGTGATACTTGAAATGTGGCCAGTCCAAACTGAGATGTGTTGGAAATGCAAAACGCACACCTGATTTTGGAGACTCAGTAGAAAAAGAATGTAAAATAAAACACCAATGTTGTTGATTACATGCTGAAAGTATAATACTTGTGCCACACTAGACTACATAAAATATATTACTAAAATTAATTTCATCTGTTACTTTTTCTCTCTTTTTAAATGTGGCTGTGAGAAAATACAGGGTTACAGAGATGGCTCACATTTGTGGCTCGTGAAACGTTTCTATTGGACAGTGCTGCTCTTGAGATCAGCCACTCCTTCCAATCCCATCATTTTTAACAGGAAGGAAATTGCCCTCCTGAGAGGTGAAGTGACTGGCCTAAAGTCATGTCACTTTTGGCAGCAGATAAAGGGCCCCCTCTTAGTTTTCTTGTCCCTATATCCCACGCCCTTTCTTCCTTAGTGGAATAGAAACTGGCTGCAAACCTTTTCCTTCCTTTCAAACATACTTTCACACTGGGGAGGGAAAAAACAAACAAAATCTAATTTAGACCAAACAGGAAAACAGCCAATTTTTCTCCCCCCTAAATGTCTGATGGAATACAAGAAACCAGTGGTGGTCACGAAGCCTCCACTGCCTTGTCCTGGAGCCTCCTAGAAACTGGGGGGCTGCCTCTGAGCCCGCCCCACGTGGAAGGCTGTTCTGGTTGTGTCTTCTGCTGAGTCCCCAGCAGTTGTGTTTCCACAGACAGCACCTCCACACACCCTTCTCTCGGGCCCTGGGAGTCTGGTGTCTGGGACAGACGGGACTTTGCAGTTAGCTCCACCTGTGGCTGCTACTGAGTCTCAAGCCACAGCAATTCCTGTTCCTACCACATCCTTACCTTCTGCCTCATGACTCGCTCTGACTATACCACACAGCAAGGAGTGTGGTTTCCCCATGCACTGAGGCTGATGGACACTTTGAGATTCGATTTGGCCTCTAGAGTTACAGTCCTGGAATCCAGATCTGACTCTGCCATCCACCTCTCGTGACGCCCCCAGATTGCCTCTCGTAGTCGACACTGTCAGTCCCCCCCCCAGAATCCCCCACCACGCCTTTCCAATCCAGGGTGCTTAAAATAATCTGGGATCCCCACTGTCTGCATCTCTCCATCCAAGGGCTTTCCTGACCTCCAGAAGACTGCTCTGCCTGCTGGGGATTTAGAACCTTGCAGGAGCAGCCCCGGACCAAGTGAGGGGCGTGGAGCTTAGACACCCCAGCTCTTGGCTCTCGGTGCGATTACTCTAACGTGAGCGATTGACACCATTGCCCAGTGTCTCCCCTGGGATTAAGCCCGAGCTGCCTTCTGCTGCCGCTGCCTTAACTATACTCTCTGTATTTCCTGCCCTGTTTCCGGTCTCACTTCCCCACTCTCCCTCCCTGCTTCCTGGGATCATCTCCTGAGTAAACCACTTGCACTGGAATTCTTGTCTCAGGACTGGCTTTTGGGGAAGCCCAACCCAAGGCCCCTCTCAAACACAGCTTCCCCCTCTTGCCTCCTGATTTCTTCCCTTAGGGAGATCCTCCCCAATAAGTGGCAACGCCGTGATGTAGCTGGGACTGACTGCACCCCAGCTTCAGGGAGTGGTTGAGCCAACCAACGAATCCCATCTCCCTGCCTCCCCCCAGACATAGGGATTGGTTAAAAGATGGACATGTAACAGAAGTCAGTCTAATGAGCGAGAGACAGACTCAAGATGTCCGTGGAGGCCTCCAAAAGTACACTGGGTGTGAATAAGGAAACCTAGGTCTCCAGGAAAGGCTATGACAGATCTCTTGACCACAAGGGAAGGCGGTGTTCAGGTTAAGTGGATACACGGAAAGCAGAGAGAGGAGAAACGGGGAGAATAAGATCCTTGGTGATGATGCAGAGCTACCGGATCCAGCTTCGCCTGGTCCACACTCTACTTCTGGACGTTTTGGTTATAGTAGTTCATGCATTTCTTTGATTTTCTTCAGTAAATTTGCATCTGTAATGGGGTGTCACCTGCCCACTGCTCCCACTTTGAGGAACTCAGTCAAGCCCCAGATGGCTGATTGGGGAGTCCCTCTCACTGTACCTATACATGTCTCGGGGTCTTCTGAGGATTAATGAGTATCCTCAGGGCAGCATTTTGACGAGGTAGATGAACAGGACACAAAGAGCAGGGAGGGCCTTGATGACACTTAGCTGGTGGCAGAACAGTCAGAGGGACGGTCAGGAGGCCCAGGAATGGCTGGTTTTCTGGACACGATGGCATCCTGGCTGGATGAGCCATCCTCAGGCCACCAGGCTGGTCCCCACAGGCTGGGCTCAAATGCTGCCCTCACATTCACTAGCAGGGTCCCCTGCTGCCACTGCCCCCTGGAGTGTCCGTCTCAGGAATGCAGCATGAGCCCTGAGGCCTCAGTTACGCCACCCTGCCCTGGTCCTGGGTCCTGCTTTATCCATCGTGAAGCTCCTGCTCAAAATTCATCTTTGTCACAATACTTAATGGTATATCAGAAAGTGTTGGAAAGGAACCCATGCCTTTATCAAGCTATGACACGCCAGGGAGGGCCCAGTGACTGGAACACAAAAGCCCTTCCCTGAAGGTGAGAAGGAATATTTTTATTCCTCCTGGAAGTTCACCCTCCACCTAAAGATTATCCCAAAGCCTGATTCTAATGCCTTTTAATGGGATGGAGGGGTTACCAGCTTTGCACAACACTCTAACTTTCAATGACAAGGTGGCCCAGCACGCTGGGACCACCCAAGGCCGCTATCCTGGTGACATACATGTATCTCGGCTTCTAGAGGACCAAGTGCTCAGTGAGGACAGGGATGGTGTATTTAGCTCTGTGTTTACCCGACACTGAGCTTCATTCACGGGTCCTATTCACCAACATCTCCTGCACTGGACAAGTGCTAGACTCAGAGGGTCTCAGGCCAGACCAGAACATTCTTTCCTACCCCCCTAGACTCATAGACTCAGAGGGTCTCAGGCCAGACCAGAACATTCTTTCCTACCCGCCTAGACTCAGAGGGTCTCAGGCCAGACCAGAACATTCTTTCCTACCCCCCTAGACTCAGAGGGTCTCAGGCCAGACCAGAACATTCTTTCCTACCCCCCTAGACTCAGAGGGTCTCAGGCCAGAACAGAACATTCTTTCCTACCCCCCTAGACTCAGAGGGTCTCAGGCCAGAACAGAACATTCTTTCCTACCCCCCTAGACTCAGAGGGTCTCAGGCCAGAACAGAACATTCTTTCCTACCCCTCCCCCCATGTTCAAAACCCTCCCCCATTTAAGCCAATGCAAAGTTACAGTATAATACCTCTCCACCTTTAGAGGAGTGAGTATACTTGTATATAGTGTAAGTCCTGACAGTTATTTATTTGTTTATTTTTTGTAATGCACGTGCCCGACTTAAGCTTTGATTGCTGAGGCACCCACGTCAAAGAGGCACCTACTTCAGTCTCTATCTGGAATAAACACATGGCCAGCCACAGGACTAAAGAGTCAGGCCACCTCCCCCCACTGAGGCTACTTTGTTTTAAAGATCTTGGTTGATTTCAATAACTGACCATTTGGGCCACTTGGTTTTTTCTCTCCTCCCGTGCTTTAAAGTTCCACTCTCACATTTTAAATTCACCAATAAAGAGAAAGCCCGAAACCTAGACCCCCCACCCTGAACCCCAAACAAGCAGAACCCCAGGCCTATGTGCACTCTCTTGCTCTCTCTCTCGCTTTCTCTCTACCTGCGACTTCGCTGTGTGGTGACAGGTGTGCTGTATAATTTCTAGGTCCTGTAAGTAAAAAACCTTTCTGTTTTTCCAAGTTTACTGATGGTTATTGCTAAGGGGCTTCTTACAATAATAAGAACCACAATGGCTGGTCCAGTTACAACACTGGTTATTGTTAGGCTGAAAGCAGTACAAAACAGTATGTCAAATCCAGAAATTCAGGGAGGCCCAGGACAAGTGGGAATTTACCATCAATAATGATTGAGCCCTTCCGTGGGCGAGGCACTGAGCTGGATGTTTTACATGGATTACATCACTTATTCCTCACAATATGCCAAGGTGGTTATGATTATAATCCCTATTTTAGAGCTGGGAAAACTGAGGAGCATACAGGTTAGTCACGTGGTCCAGGGTCATAGAGCCAGCTAACGTCCCAGCCAGGGTTCAGGCCCATGGAGTCTGACTTCACAACCTTCCTTGTCAACCTGTACGCCACACTGGGCAGAGCTGAGCAGCTGCCCCCTTGGGGAGTGTGGTCTGGGGACAGAGATGAGATAAGCTCGGGAAGGCGGGAGTTTCTTTCTTTTGAAAAACTGCATTACACAATATGTTTCTTGCCTGAGCCTCCAAGAGAGAATTCAGCTGAAACTAAAAATGATTCTGGTTTCCTTCAGGGGAAGCCGAGATTTTCCATCCTATCATAAAAGATACTCAGTGGGATTCTCTGCTCTATTTTGGACTCCTTCTATTCTGGTTGCATCCTTACTACAAAAGCAGAATCTGCTCTCCCTTCTTGCCTGTTTACTCCTAAGGCCCAACTCAGTTCAGCCACACCAACCATTCTGCCTCATCCACCCATTTGCAAATCATAATTGAGGACCCACTGTGTGTCACGTGCTGTTTCAGGCACCGAGTCAGGCACCAGCAACACCACAGCCGATGTCTTAGCTACAGTTCTCCCCTCTGGAGCCAACAACCCAGAGGTGGCGGCTTGTATTTTCACCTCCTTTCACAAAGCATCACTTTTTCTATTTTGGGGGCTGTGCTGAGGGAGGAGAAACAAGGGGTGGGTAGGAAATACTCTCCGTGTAACCCTCTGAGTGGGGGTGGATTAACTGCAGTGGACAGAACTGCAGTAAGGTCAGCCGAGCTGCAGACGGAGGGAACACAGAGAGTTCTGCAGCCAGAGCTGCCCTCCTGCCTCCCCTCTCGGTGGCACCCGGTTGGCTGCAATCTAATGACATGGTCATCAGCAACCAGGAACAGAGGCTCCTCTCTGCGCCAGGCAGTTCTCCCAGCGTTCTCAGCACTCCCCAAATGGTTTTCCTCTAGGCTCAGCAAAATGCCTCGCTGGCAGACGGCTAATGGGCCTGGCTGACTGCGGTTCTACCTTTGAGGAATTTGCAGAGGAGGAGTTCCAATTTCAGAGGTTATGGGGGCTGACGTTGGCTTAAGGGGCAGAGATGCAGCTCTTGATGGAACTGTGAATGGTTCCAAATGGAACCGCATCTTTCTAGGGCCTCGAATTGAGCTGAATCGAGTTTCCCTTGAACCCTTAGGGGTTATTCCGCTGTGAGGCTTTAAAGGACAGAGAAACAGGGCTACTAAAGTGCCCTCCCAATGCTGTGAGGACGGGCTGGGTAGAGCATTTGGCTTGAAACCTGGCAGCGAAAAGTACCTGGGGACCAGTTATCACTCAGTCAGCCCACTAGCTCTCTGAGGGAAGGGGAGGATATCACGTGACTCTGCCTTCACCCTGATCACAGCTGATTGGACAGCGATGGGCACATGACCTTCGGGCAACCAATCCCAAGGCTGTGGCAAACAACGTGTGGGGCAGCTTCAAAAGGATGAGCGAGTCCAGTGCTTCCCGTAGGGTAGCACAGAAAATGGCCTTAGTTGGCGCACATGTGATGTTAAAAATTTTGCACATATGACTTTAAAATTTTTTAATTGTTAGGCTTTTATTTTAATGTATATAAGGAAAATGCTGGTTCCCATTTATGGTACCGACGAAAAAGTCCCTTTATGATACATAATACTAACATTCACAAGGAATTGCTTTTTTTTTCGATGTATGAAGAAAATTTTAGCCCAGCTGGTGGAAGTCTATTGCAAATAATGCAAGAGTGGAAGGTAAATGGTTGACACGCGGTCAGGTCCCAAGACCACATTCTTCCCTCAGGAATCGGAAATGAGGGAAATGAGAGG
Source organism: Rhinolophus sinicus (assembly GCF_036562045.2). NCBI lineage: Eukaryota > Metazoa > Chordata > Mammalia > Chiroptera > Rhinolophidae > Rhinolophus > Rhinolophus sinicus. The sequence continues at coordinate 24,613,446 of NC_133765.1, read as the reverse complement.
CTGAGGTAGCTGCTTAGGGCCTGACGGTGATGGGCTCGGGAAGGGTTGAGCTAGAAGCGCAGCAAACCAAAACCATGTGCAGGCTGCAGCTGTGAGGGAGAGGGAGCAAAGAGGGTGGGGAAACTGGTTGGCGGTGAGATCGGTGACTTGAATAAATGTACATAAAAGAGGAGAGAAAGAGAGAGAAACAAGGGAGACCAAGGTGGAGGTGGAAAGACAGACATAGAGAGAAGCCCAGACAGGCAGCAAGGCCGTGAGTTACCCATTGCACACATGTCCTTACAGTGAGTCCTGCTTGTTCCCGAGATACTCTGAGTGGGTCTCTGGTCACATCAGCCTAACATAAGTGGATGGATAGGAAGCAATGGTATTTCGGAGACTTTGGGGGCACCAGCTATCACATGTAAACCTACAATGGGGAGCCACTGAGGGTTCTTGACAGAGAAACAGGGAGGGATTAGAGTGAGGCCGGTGAGGTGCCCAGGGAGAAATTTAAGGAGATACTCATTTGCAAGCTCAGATATCAAATTGCAGCAGGGGGCTGATTTCTACATCTCTTTTTGAAATTTCATGGGATGAATTTATTGATTGCAAAGAGCATCAGCAAGTATGTGAGTCCCCATTCTATCTAAACCACGGGCGCCCATCTCTAGAACTTGGCTACTCTGGAAGCAAACGGAAAGAACCAGTTGGTATATAATTTAAATTCTGCTAATGTGTACAGTATTTACTATCTGCAGCCAATTGTCACCAATCAATATAACCGTTCTTACTTAATGGGTGAAAATTGCAATTCCGGTGCCCCAGATCAGCATGGGGCGTTGCGACTAATTGGAATAGAATTTACTCAGGAGCATAATGAAAATGTAAATTCCCACACATTAATCAAACAATTATTTCTATAACTGTAAGACAGTTCATCCTAAATCAAATTAGGAAATAAACAAAGTTAATCAGTGAGAAGACAACACTTACAAATCATATATGTGTCGCAAGGAAAGAAGTATTAGTCGATTCATTAAATCATCCCAAACCTCAACCATTCTGCAATCCTTAATAATACAGCCTCCTGGCTTTGAGAAAGCAATATGTGAATTTTTATTCAAGCATTTCTTCTGCTCTAGGGTCTCGGAGGCACTAGAGAACAAAGAAATATATTACCACGTAAAATAAATAATAGCACGACTTTAACAGAACCAAGAAGTGGAAATGTACTTATGTGCCATGGTGGACACTGTCTGGCTTCTTTTGAGCTTAATTACCAGAGTTTAGATCTCTTCAAGTGAGAGCGAGAGGAGAAGGATGCTAATTTTAATGCCAACATACAAATTGTAAGGCGACGTAAACCAAAGCCAACTGTGTTTCTCTCTACACCGTGCATCCTTAGCTTCTTGTCAAAACTGCTGCCTGGTAACATTTTCAGCCCACACATGGATACTTCTCTTCCACTCGCCTCGTCTTCTGATTGGTCCCTGGGGCTTTTACTGTCCTTAATGGCTTTGTGAGGCTCTGCCTGACTGTCACCTAGATCTGAGGATGGTGTAAACCCACCCAGAGGTTTCCAAAGAGACGTTTGCTTTCTCCTCCTGGAAGTAGCAAATGCACCGAATGAAGAAATTTGGGAGGCTGCTGGCAGAGCAATACCTGACTCAAAAATTTTCCTAGGAAGAATATGGATTTGGGCAAGATCAAATTGCACAGCTGAGCACAGCAACAGCTAACACATCCGGTGCATTGCAGTGAGTTATGCTAGCGCGTTACACATTGCTGTGGTCTGAATGTTTGTCTCCCCAAACCTCATATGTTGAAGTACTAATCCCCAAAGGTGGTGATAGGAGGTCGGGCCTTTGGGAGGGTATCAGGCGATGAAGGTGGAGCTCTCAGGACTGGGATTGGTGTTCTTATACCAAATACCCCAGAGAGCTCCCTGGCCTCACCCACCATGTGAGGACACATTAAGAAGTCTGCACCCCAGAAGAGGGCCCTCACCGGACTGTGCTGGCACCTTGACCTCGGACTTCCAGCCTACAGAACTGTAAGCAATGAATTTCTGCTGTTTACGAGCCACCCCGTCTCTTTTGTTACAGCAGCTCAAATGGACTAAGACACGTATCTTCCTATGTTTAACCTTCACAACAACCCTATGAAATAGGTACCATTATTACCATCTCCATTGGTACAAACAAGGAAACTAGGCACAGAGAGTTCAAGAAAACTGGCCTATCACACAACTAATAAATGTTTGAACCAGCATTCAAACCTACCTAGCCAGGTTCCAGAGCCCATGGTTCACTGTGTTCACAGGCTGAGTGGGGTTTTTCTAGGTGTCCCATCTATGATCCCAGAGCCCTTTGTGTTTCCCCAACTGTATCATTTATCATTGATGGCACTGGGAAATTATTTTCCAATCGGTAATATTTCCTACAGTACACATTTCAAAATATATCAAAGGTTCTAAGATGAATACCCCACTTGCCTCTGCTGCCCTCAGTCACTGAGTTCCCCTCCTCAGAGACTTCCAATGGTTTTACTTTCAATCTGTATGCAAGCAATGGCAGTCTTAGTTTGAGTCTCCTCAAAAGCAGACCTCAAAGTAAACATTTGGGTGCATGTAGTTCATTTGGGAGATTATCCAGGCAGCATGGTGAAAGGGTGGGGAAGTGAGACAGAGAAGGGAGGGCATCCACGTGTGTGTAAATGAGCAGGTTACCACTGTGGCTAACAGGCTCACTCCAAGTCTCTCAGTTGTCTTCACCAAGAGGCAAGGGACTTGGGATACTTATCTACCAATGCCCACCCTTATTGGTTGAGGGTAACTTCATGATGTTAACTGTCTGGGAAGAGCCTCTGTGTATATTAAACAGTGTGCAAACTTTATATACACATGTGTTTTTTTCTCTTTCAGTACAAATGGTAAAATAATATGCATGCTGTTCTGTACTCTTCTTTAACTGAATGATGAATCTTGGTGCTCTTTCGATATCACTACATAAAGAGTCATGTGATATCCTTATGCAGATATACTGTCATTTGTCTAAACAGTCCCCTACTTTTGGTCATTTGGGTGATTTCCAAGCTTTTGCTATTACAACGCTGAAATGAGAATCCAGTACATGAGTCGTTTTGTACATGGATGAGTACATCTGTAGGCTGACTTTCTAGAAGTAGAACTGCTGGGTCAAAGGGAATTTGCAGTTCTAATGTTGCCAAGCTGCCCTGCCTCGGGGTTGTACCTGGTTCAATTCCACAGCAATGACCGCGAGTCTCCTGCTCTGTGATGATTAGCAACGTACTGTCTTTCTTTCCTTCTATACTTTGGGCTCCTTGGAGTAAACCATTTGGGACAACACCTGGCACATAGTAAGGTCTCCGTAAGTATGTGAATGGGTGGAGTGGTGACTGGATGGATGGATGGATGGATGGATAAATGGATGGATGGATAAATGGAATGGATGGATAGATAAATGGATGGATAGATAAATGGATGGATGGATAAGTGGATGGATGGATGGATAAATGGATGAGTAGGTAGGTGGATGGATGGATGGATAAATGGATAGGTGGATGGATAAATGGATGGATGGATAAATGGAATGGATGGATGGATGAATGGATGGATGGATAAGTGGGTGGGTGGATGGATGGATGGATGGATGGATGGATGGATGGATGGATGGATAAGTGGATGGATGGATGGATGACTGGGTAAATGGGTGGGTAGATGGATGAATAGATGAATTACCCAATAAGTATCATTCATGAAGGGATGAAAACCCAGTGAAATGAATGAATGAATAAATGAATGAATGAATGAGTGAATAAATAAATAACAAACTAGGAACTAGAACTTAATTCTGCAGCAGCTTTCCCTCATCATGTACTTTCACAGCACCTTTTGTGCTCTCTGGGAATGGCGGGAAGAAACTCAGCCATACCTGGCCTGAGGCAGGATGCTCACAGGGGCCGTGACAGCACAGGCTGTGCAGGTCACATTCCTGAAACTTACTAGGCTGGCCACTGTCAGCTGCTCTGCTGCTCGTTCATGAGAACAGAGCTGCTCGCTCACTCTGAAGTCTGCAGTGACCTTGTCAGGATTTCAGTAAGGGGGCTTCAGTTACACAGTTTTTACTTCAATTTTAAAATGATTTATCAATTAAAATAGGCAATTTTCCTGAAGATACTTTTATTCACACTCTGCAGAAGATACAGAAAATATCCATTGTTCATATTAAAGAATAGTATCATTATTTGGGGTGTGGTGTGAGATGATTGGGAAGGTCAAACTGACGCCCTCCCCACCCCCAGCAAGTCCCCGCCCTCCACACTGCCTCTGCTCAATTTTCTCTCCGCAGAGCCCCACACCTTCCCGTCTCAAAGCTTTGCATCTTTCTTCTTCCAAGGACACAATTGGCTGAGGGGTTAGATGGAGAATTTGGCTCTCCTCTCTGCTTGTTCCTGAGCAGATCTCCTTAAGCTGCAGTTTGTGTTTGTGTTCTGGAATTTTTGCCAGCCCGGAAGACCCCAGGGAAGAGCACAGGCAAGCATCACAAAGGAGCGTTGAGTCCCATGCCCAGAGTCAAAGCAGCTTCGTTGTTAAAACAGCATGCAAAATAACATCCGCTTTTCCCAGTGTAAATCTATAATTTATATTTATTATGGCAACTTCAGAAAATACCACAAAGTAAATAAATAGGAAGTCAAAGTCATGAGGCCCTCACACAGAGATTACCACTCTTAACATTTTGGTTAATAATCTCATAGTCTTTTTTCTATCCAGGAAGTCATTTTTCATCACAAATAGCATTATATTGTGCAAACTTTGGTGACCTACATTTTTTTACACTTGACTTACTGTGAGAGTCATCTTCTGGTTTTAAAAGACAGTTCCACCATTTTTAACGACTGCATAATGGCCCACTGGATGGCTACAACTTAGCTGATTTAAACATCTCTTCCTGTTGGCTATTTAAGTCGCCCCCTATTATTATTATAACTTGAACCACTGGCAAGAATAATAATCCTAGCAAGAGCTTTCTCTTCCCCCCAATATTTCTGAGGTCTCGCAAGGGTGATCACGCCATAGCTAATGCCTAGCATGGAAGAGGGAACACGGCCTCTCCTACCAAGGGTGACGCCTGCTCTAGAGAGAACATGGGGTGCTCCTCCTTCCACACTGGGGAGGAGAGTGGAGCCCACGTACCCAGGAGAGGTGACCTGGAGCTTTGCCCTGCCCTGATGCCTCCCGGCATTCCGGCCTTCTCCAATTCCTACCCTGACCTCCACCTTGACCTTTACTGGTCTGTCCCCATCTGGAAACAAACCCTTATTTTAACTCTCTATGGCACAGCCAAGACCAGACCAGCAAGTTTGCCGAGAAGTTGTTGAATGTCTAGGAAGGACTTGCAAGCAAGGATGCACCTTATTTCTGCTGCTACGGGTGGCCTCTCTCAGAGCCCTCGGGCTCCAAGCATATCCCGTGGGCCTTTACTGGCTGCCCCTTGCCTGGCCGCTGTCCTGCCTCCAAGGATCAGGGGGGCAGCTGATCCTGCTCCACCAGAGGTACGGACCTATCCTCCTGGGTTGAGCTCCCCTGGGCTAAAATGCACCTCCACTGTCCTCCTTTCCTGCCTACAATCTGACAATAGAAATTGTGAAAATGAATGAAGACCATCCAACTGAAAACAACTAAAGACTATTTAGAGCTTGCTATCAAAGGAGTCAGCCACCGTCACTTGTGTTTGGCAGAGACTCAAAGGCAGGCAGAAGAGGGGGAAAGCTTTGTAGTGGGGGGAAAAAGGGCAGGCTACAGATGTGCCCTGATTGGAGGCTGTGGGCGTGGTGAACCAGGAGATGGGACCCAGAAGGGAGGCCTCCTATGTGATTGGTTAGGGAAGTTATTTTCCTTTCTCGGGTCCGAGCTAAGTTGGAAGTAGGAGCAAAAATGAGGGAAGTTGGCAGTTATTGATCATGTCCTTACTGTTTAAGGCTCATTGCTACCAGAGGTTGTGGTTTCCCTTCCTGGGCTGGTGGCTGCAGAGGTTGTGGGTCAGAGTTCTATTTTTATATACGGTCTCATCATTATCCATTTGTATATTCAGCCTCAGAATTGTGAACTCCCGTTGTGAGAAGCCCCACGGGATAGCAATGGGGAGGCCTGGCCCTTTGGCTTCCACGCAAGGTAAGCGCATCAGAATAAAATGACCCAGCACCAGTACCTTTGCTGAAGCCTGAGTCATTCGGTCTCCGATAGTGCTGTAAAAGAACCATTTCCACTTACGTCAGCACTTGCCTGGGACATACCCAAACTAACTATTGTGTCGCATCGCAAATTGTTGTAACCAGCTGCGGTTGATAAAGGACCGCAAGCTCCTAGCAACCCTGAGCGCTAGCCCTCACTGGAAGTAAATGAAGACTCTTTCCTGACCAACGGATCTGTGTACAGACCTACGGATCCAGGACCCACTCGTCCTGTCCACAGGGCTACCTTCCAACCCGTAATTAGCACTGCACCATGAAAATCCCTTTCTATACTCCAAACTCCCGATGCTATCCCCTCTGGGCATGATCTGCTCAAAGAAAGTGCTGACTGGCATTCTCTTGCTTGACAAGTTAATAGACTTGGTTTGGGGCTTGTTTGGATGTTTAGCTTTTGTCACACTTGTATATTTTTGACTTCTCCATCTATATGATCTGAACTGTAGAGGTCAGATCGGGCTCTCACAAGCTGGACCAGTTTTTTTTTGAAACTGGACTTTCTCGTCCTTCCTGTAGCCACCAGGATTTCTGCCCCGGCTCCTCCTCAGCAACACTCATCCATGACAGGAGTGGCGCGATCCACCATTTTTGATCAATCGATTTTCCTAGTGCATTTAAAATAAGGTTTTAAATGACCTACAAAAAGCAAACGTTTTACATAATATGGGACTATGTACTCCATGAGATCAGGAGATAGATTTATTCATCTCTCATTCACACAGAATAATTTCCCTAGAACCTTGATAATAATAGACACTCAATAAATATTGATTGAGTGAAGTCCATTTCTTACGAGTGTTAGAGGTTAAGAGAAAGATTTGGGGACTAGGTACTCAAGAATGCCTGAGGGGTGCGTGGATTTGTGGAAGGAGAGAAAAAGAGAAGGAGAGCAGGTGGAAGGATGGAGGGAGGATGAGAGAGGAGAGGGAGACAGAGGGGGAGGTAGATAGGTAGATAGAGGAATAGAATAGGGCCTTTCCATTGCTCTGTGTCCTTAGACAAGTGACTTCACCTTTCTGATCTTGGTTTTCTCCTCTGCAAAATGTGGATCCCTTCACAAAGTCTTTCTGATGAGCTCCCCCGTGTAAAGCACTAATCACAGGATTCAGTGCAGAGTAGATCTATATAAATATAAGCTGTTACAAAAAGGACAATATTTCACCACACCCAAGATACTGTTGATTGTAAGATACACATTATTTCATGAACCACTAAAAATGCGAAAAGGGTGCCGGTTATTATCCTACGACAGTACTTTCACATCATTTGACGGTAAGAGACATCCTCATTTCAAAGATGTTAAAATGTGGGGGGAAACGTGCATCTCATAATCAATGAACTACACTATAAAGATAAAATTATTCTCTTTCTCAATTACTCTCTCTGGGAGGACAGAACCTCCATAACCTCCAACAGCTCCTCCATGATCTTCTCACTTTAGGGAGAGCCGAGGTCACGCAGGCCAGGTGAGGGGGGCCCTTGCCTCCAGCAGGAAAAGTGGAGGTACCTTCTCCTCTGGCCCAGGCTGATGTAAGCCTCCAGCCCCCTAATGTGCGTGTTTACAACCTGGCTAGCTGGCTAGGCTTTTGATATTCATCCTCCCAGGTTCAAACTTGTCACAATAAGGAGAGAATCCAGCTTTACAAGACACTCAGAACCTGACTCCACTCTCTGTGATCTTTGGCAACTGCCCAGGGTCTGGATTTTAACCTCCCTGGAAAGCCATGATTCATGCCCTCTTGCTTAGCACTTGACATCAACCTGCCTGAATCTGCTGAGGCCTCTCCAGTGGGAAATCAAAGCGTGAGGGCATTTCAGAACTGTGTTCTCCTGCTGGTCAGAAACAGGGGCTGAAAATGTAGGCCAGCCTCACCAGTAAGGAGACACAAATTGAAACATCCTAGCCCCCAAGTCTGAATGAACCATGAGTAAAATCCGAAAGTAATGGGTCTGGAGTAATGAGCTCCAACCACGAAAAAGGGTAATTATTAACTACTACTTATTGAAAATTTATTGATTATGTGCCTGATAATGTTCAACTTACTACTGAACATTCAACTTCATACTTTCCAAGCATGACCTCCTGAAAAACCCACACCCCTTTGAGACAGGTAATCATAAGGTCCATTTTACAGATGAGGAAACTGAGGCTTGAAATCACAACGCTAGAAAGAGTTGGGATGAGGATTTGAAGCCAGACAGCACTGACTCTTAACCAAGACCCCTGGAGAAGGGGAAGTGACAAGAGATGGGGGTGGAGAGGTGTCTCCTAGTGTCCAGTGTGGCTAATTGGGGGACACACTTCATGCTTAGCAATAGGAATGGGTTTTGAGAGGGTTCCAAGCCTCTGTGGCCTGAAGATAGTGAAGTTCTCCGTCCACCACCTAAGTAAGCGCTTATTTCTCACTCACATGTCTGTGAGTCAGTCAGTTGGGATTTGGCTGATCTGGGCTGAGCTCCGCCGAGCTTGGCTCAGGCCAGCTTGGATCCACATCTGCTCTATGCATCCCTCATCCTTCTTGGACTAGCAGTCTATCTACCTCGGGAAGCATGTTCTACTCATGCCAAAGGCAGGGTCAGGAGAGGGCAAACCTAACTGCACAAACTCATTTCATGTCTCTGCATCGAGTCCTCTAACGTCCTATTGGCCAAAACAAGTCACGTGGGGCGGGACACGCCGTCCTCCCTGCAGATGGGCGAGCGAGTGCCTGTTTGCTGAGCAATGATCTAACACTCCACGTCCTCCCTGTGGGAGTTCCTCCTTCTGACCTTGTGATTATCTGGCCATTTTTAGGGCAGAAACCATTTCCTGGGACAGACTAGGTCAGGGTACCCCAATTATGGGTGCATGGTTTCATTTTTCACTCATAAACTTTGGTCTGCCATGTCCAGCTATAAGCCGAGTTCCTCCTCGGAAGGCTGCCCCTCTATACCCACACATCTAAACGGGAAGCCCCTTTTCTTACTAAGGAGGCTCATTTCTGGGGAAGTAATGCTCTCTCTAGGCCTCTCACCAGGTGTGGTCACCTGAGGGTCAGGTAACAGTCACCACCCCGACAGGTGACCGAACAGCTTCTCACACCTGGAGCCTATTCACCAATGACCTCCTAAGCCAGTCTCTTTCTCTCTACCTTGTGGTCTGGGGCAGCCTCCAGGAGAGAGATTGACTATTCACTGGGCCTTACCTTGTTGGCTTACAAATATCCCCCTGAACTGGCTACTCCCTGCAGGTAAGTGTCATCTTCTTGGCCTCTCTCGGGCCCTAGAATGTGCTTCTCTCTGGCTACCCCTGTGGTCTCATGACTTTGAGCGAACTCCCCCTTCCTGCCCCCCCCATCTGGAAGCACACAAGCTTTCTTCAAAGAGTTTTTCTTTATCTTTCTTTTTTCTTCTCCCCTGAGCTTAGTTCAAATATCCAAGTCCCCAGGCCTTCACACAGCCCCTCTCAGCAATCCAGAGTGACTGTGTGAGACACTCGTGTGCCCCAAAGTTTCCCTCTAGGCGTGGCACTTCCCTAGATGGCTCCACTGAGCAGAGCAGAGACCACACACTATTTCCCACCTTCCACAGGCACCACCATCTCTCCCACTGCCCCACCAGGAACCCACTGGAAGGGCTTGAACTTCTCCTGTGCTGATGTGGTCCATTGGTCCAGGGTGAAGAGTAGGGTGTCACTGGCTTTCTCGCCCCTGTGGCACACCATATCGGAGGGGTCTCAGGCAGGCTGCCTGGGCATCAAGCTTCGAGAAACTGCTCCTTTGCTTCTCCCTATGGCACATGTCTCCGGGCAGCTGGCCTGGCTGGGGATGGATTCTTCCCACTCAGAATCCTCACGCCCCATAACAACTCAGACTTGGCTATCAGAGTAATATCATCATGCCAGGCCACCTCTTCCTTTACAGTGAGTCCTCTCCCTGGGGGCCCGAGGGGGCCGCACTCGAGGCTCAAGCCCAATCCCTCCTTGTTGATCCAACTGAAGTCCATGTTTACATGAAATCACTTTGTTGACAGGAAAGTAAGTTACAAGTCAATCCAAAGCATAGCCAGAGGCGGGGAGGTCAGGGAATTCCACCAGGAAACAGAAACACTTTTGCCCAAGTCAGACCCCTGGCACTGAAAAGTCAATCCTTAGATGCCTCACGATTAGATTTCCACGTGGAGTCAACATCTTTCCAACTGCTGAGAGCAGAAAAGGTCTCTGGCCCAAGCAGCAGGAAGACAGGGAAATCATCAGCATCATTATTAATACCCTGCCTGTCATTTCAAGAGAAAATGGTCAGAACCTGGGGGTGAGGAAGGAGGGACCACACAAAGCAAAACCCCCATGTCCTTTGTAAGTGGCTGTGGCTGGCTGAGTGATGTCCCTGTTTTGGAAGTGGCCCGAGTACACCCCTCTCTAGTGCTCTCAATCGTCTTCCTGCCTGCAGGAGCCAGGGGGTGCATGAACAGGAAACCGAGGTGATTCGCACAAAATGAAATAGCCCTTCTGGGACAAGAGCAAACACTGCACTTCAACTCTACTTGACAGACGCTGGCCTGAGCACCACTGACCATTCAATCGCCAGTACGTGCCACCATAGGACATCCCAGCTCATCTGATCTCTGAGCCACAAACACTATTCTCTCTCACCTGACTGGAAGTCCTAGGCAGGGCATGGGCTTCCAGGTGGAGAGCTCAGATGATGGGCGGCTGTGTCCTTCTCAGGGCCCTGGAGTCGGTGACATACAAGGGAGCCACTTACAAAAGTGCAGTGCCCACAGCTAGGTGGTTCAGGGAGGGGCAGGGCAGTAAGCAATACTGAAAGAAAGCCATTCCCTGTGGGTCTTAAACAGGAGGGAGAGAATCATTCCCTTTCATCCTTCTGACGAAGTCAAAGAGGAAGTCTGTCTCTCTTTGGTGATAACAGGTGTCTAACGTGTAACACTTGCTACTCTTGTCCTGACTCAACCGAGAGCCATCAAGCTCCATGGAAGACCCTCAGGCAGGCAAGTCTCTAACCAGAATTCAGCAACTCTCTTTTGTTTACGGCTTACACCTGGAGATGGCACAGCATTACTTCTTCACACGCTTTAGGTGAAAGCAAGTCCCAGGGCCGGCTATTGTTAATTGGAGGGGACGACACAAGGGCGTAAATATTGGAAGGCATGGTTCATTGGGGCTGTAAATATCTAGAAATTCACTGGGTTTTACAGTCTGAACCACCCACTTTTCCTCATGGTTTGAACCTCCTTTGCAGCTTTTAAAAAATACATTTCATTTATTTCATATATTGCTTTAAGCAACACCCACCAGCTCAGGCATCCTTTGTACTATGCCCAGAAATGATTGAGGCATGATCTAAAAGAATTCTGTCAAGATCTAGACCCTCAGCTTACTCTTTGTCTGGACGCCCCTGGGCCCAACGCTGCACCAACCAGTGTCAGCAACAGAGGGAAGGAAGTTGGAAGAAGGAAGTGAGAGGGGCCGAAGCCTGGAAATGTGGGCTGGCGGCGTTCAGAGTCTGTCGAGGAAAAACAGACAGTGGCAATGACAGTAACAATAGCTGTGGTTCTATAGTTCTCCCGACAAGCCAGGCTCTGTCCTCAGTGTGTCATATACCTTTTCTCGTTTAGTCCTGGGAGCTAGGTATAATGAAGCCCATTCTGTGGAGCAGGAAACCAGCTCAGAGAGGTCAGGTGGCTTTCCTGAGGACACAGGACTAAAGATCAAGGAAAGGGGATCCTAACTCAAGCTTGTCTGGGTCCAAAGGCTGTACCTGTAAATACTCTAATATGCCAGGGGAGAGGGATTTCGCTGGCCTTCAGACTCCACCCTTCCACCCCAGCTTTCCAATTGGCTTGATTTAGTTCTCTTACTAGCCATAGCACTGGCTGTGAGAAGCATAAACACTAATGCAAAAGCCCTGTCATGCAGGGTCTCTGGTCCCGCTCCCCACATAAGAACGCAGGACATGGTGAGGCCAAAAAGGAACACCCACGGAGCCATAGATAGGGGAGTCATGCCACTATAGTCTCGCTGGCAGCTGGTTTGGAGACACAGGAAGCAGGAGCCACACGATCCGCAATCCACCGTTCGCTTCTCTGCCCCCCAACCAAGCCCTTTGCCAGTGTAGCCATGGCAGTTATATTAGTGGCTAATGGCTAACTGGTAACAGCTGATGGCCACCCAAGCCACAGCGGATAGCCATCTGATTACAGCTGATGGCCGTCTAATAACTGAGCCAGCACCTTTCCACATGAGGCCAAGAGCCTGGAAACTGCTCTCTTGTGGGGACTCTGTCCCCACAAGCCCCTTCTCTGGGGCCCCATAGCCCCCTCCTATCTCCACCCCATACTATGGTCATTTGGGCAGGACCACGTCGACCGAGCTCATAGCTGTATCCCCATCTCTCAGCACAACCACAGAAGGCATTTCATTCACGCCTGTTGAAGGAATGAGTGAATGCGCGTGCTCAGCTTTGCACTGGGCACCCTGGGGAATGAAAACTTAGTGTGACAACCTTTGCCTGCCTTCAAGGAAGTTCCATGTTAGTGCAAAGCTCTAGAGTAGTAGAAATGCTAGAATCAGGGTCAGAAGATTGACTCGTGACTCCTGCCTCCAGTGCCTCCAGCTGATTCCATGAGCGGCAGCAGGCCAGTTAAGAGGCCTCAACCTCGAGGTCCCCATCTGTAAAAGGAGAATGATGCTTTTCAGGGGGTTCTTGTGGGATCCAATAAGGTAACAGACAGCATTTAAGAACAAGTGGGTGAATAAGGGAATGTGGGAGTGAGTGAATGAATGAACATATCCAGAATCTCCTGGGTGCCAGGCATTGGGCAGAGATCAAGGGCCTGCAGAGTCGAGGGGCTGACACCTCAAACCCTGGTGTCAAACTCTATGGGTCTGAGTCCCAGCTCTGCCACCCACTGGCTGCGTGACCCTCTCTAGGTCTTAATTTCCTCATCTGTAAAATGGAAACAACAAGGGCACCCTCTTGCCAGCCTGCAGTAAGCATCAGCTGTCATTAGGGATCCAGAGACCAGGCAGTTCTGCATGGGGCAGTGATGGAGAGGCAGCCTGAGCCTGTTCTCCTGCCTCCCAGGGCCCTGGCCTTCAGAGGCTGTGAACACCAGCTGTCTTGGCAGCTACTCATTCTGGACAGTCTCCAAGTGAAACTCAGACCCCGCAGAGAGAATCTGCAAATGAGGCCTCCCGTAAATCACAGCTGACCACTCTAATCAGTCGCCTCGTGCCGCTTTCAGTTCCAATAAAGCCAGGCCCTGTTGCCTGAGCCATTACGCCACCCCTCACGACCATCAGCGAGGCTGGAAGGGAGATGGCTCCTGGGCTCATGTCTGAGACCTCCTGTTGCTGCCGCCTCCGTCTGTAACTGAGTTGTGAAGAACTCACAGGTCTCCACGTGCTGTGATTCTACCCTCTGCCTCCCCTGTCCACTTAGGCCGTTCGTTTCATCTCTCTGATGTAATAAAAGCAGTGTCCTCCCAGTTCCCGCCAAGACTGGAGACAGGCAGGAGCCCTCCAAGGTTTAAACCAGGCCAGCCCTTAATTCGCAGGCAACATCAACATCGCTTTTTCTCTGATTAGCATTTCAAAGTAAATTTCACATCCTGGGCTGTCAGCATCCAGGAGCCTAGCAGAAGGTAGCTGTGTGCAGCAGAAAAGAAAAATCACAGCACGGGGCGCATGGGGTTTCAGAAACTCAGCAACTTTGCAGGGGCCCCTTCCTCTCAGCTGCTGACTTCATGCCAAGGCCCCCGACTGGCTCCGTTTTTCCCACTCTGTCTCGGGGGCTGGTCTTCACCAGGGCCTGGGTCAACAACGAGTCCGCGATACCACTGTGCCTTACTTACACGTTGAGGGCCAACTCCCCCAGCAGCTGTGTCGTCTTGCTAAACAGGAAGCTGGATACAAAAATCTCCACTTCTGCCTTCTCCTGACACAACGCAAGATCTGGCCACCCCAAGCCCAGCTTTTCTCCTGTGGCAGCAGTGGTGTGAGCTGAGTAGCAGCTGCCCCTTTTAGACAGGCGTGGACTATACAGTCCCCACTATTCCTTACTAACACCCCGCTCTCTCATTTATTATAGGTCTGGCCCCCGTGAAAACTTAAGTTTTTGTTCCCTGTTGTAGAGGCTGGATTGGAGAAGGCAGGACTGCTTACAAGAAGGGTTAGAGGAAGAGGCAGGAAATTAAGCCATGGTCCACAGACCATCCAGAGGTGAGCCCAAAGAGGATGCCCTTGAGAAGATGATGGGAAAGCAGGGGTGGAGTCAGTGGACTCGGCCTCATGGGGTGTGAAGGGCAAGCCTGGCAGAGGACACAGGTCACACTCAAGTTGACCTCTGGCCCCACCCCACTCTGGCCTCTCTTCCTCATCATGAAAATCTCTGAAAGTGGGCATAGGGTAGAATGAGCACTTGGGTGAGTGACAGGATAAATGGGTCCCTGCCTGGATCTGTCATTAACCCGATGGGTCACCATAGACCAGTTTCTCTGTGCCTTGGTTTCCCATTCTGTAAAAGGAAGCTGTTGCACTGGGTTACTGACCTCTGAGTTTCCTTCCAGCTTCTTGTTACTTGTCCCAAATAACCCGAGGGTCTCTGAGCTGTGGAGATGGACAGAGTGACTCTTCCCAGTGTCTTTAGGCACTCCCCATAATCTCCATCACCTGCTTCTATTTGTTAATATCAAGGAACATTTTCTGCATCTTAGGTAAAGGGCTTTGCCACACAGCTTCAAGTCAAGCCCTGAGCCCACGGTTCAGGCAAACTGCACCCCTAGGCGCCTCCCAGAGAGAAATTCTGGCGTTAACACAACCCCTGTTTGGACCTCTACTTTCCACTCTGCCAGTCCACCAACAATTCTTAACTTTTCACTCAACACACTTGTATTACATTTGTTTTAGCGTCTTGTGTGTGCCAGGAAGTGTGCAAGGCTCTAGGGTGGTGGTGCCTAAGGGGGTGTAGAGAGAATTCCATTTCTGCCCTCACTGTTGTCTGCAGTCCCCACCCACTCACCACGCCCCGCAGGCAGAGGAGAAGATGGAGGTAGTGATTATCTATGGGGCACTTGCTGAGTGCCACTTACTTGACCTGTCCACGCCTCCACTTGTCACAACAAACCTAGAGGCTATCATCAGCCCCATTTTGCAGATGAGGAAAGTAAGGCTCAGGCGGGTCACCCAGCTAGAAAACCGCAGATGAATCTGTGTAGTCTCAAAGTCCTTGCTCTTGAGTACTAAACCACACTGGCTCCCATGATCGTTGAAAGAAAAGAAAAATCAGAATCATGAAGACTTCAGTCTTTCTCTCTGGTCCCACTGCACTTAGAAATAAGAACATTTATCACATTGGTCGGTGACTGTTTCTAAGTCACTTTCAACTCGTTAAGAGTACAGATGAACACTTATTCACCTCTGAATCTGTAGAACCTAGGAAAATGCCCAGTATATAATAGGCGCCCAAAACAAGTTGGATGAATTGAATTGAATCTAATTGAATAGTCAATGGAATCAAATGGGATGGAATGGAATGGAACTCTTGCCAGGTAGGTGGAGACTAAGATTATGGTCCAGAAGTGCCATATAAAATGCTAAAATCCTTTGCATATTGGACCTGTATCAGCCAGGAGTCTCTTGGGTTGCAAGGGATAGAGACCCAATCCAAACTAACTCAAACAAAACGTAGAATATACTGGCTCATGAAATACAAAATCCCAGAGTGAGTTTGGGTTTCACATACAGCTGGGTCTAGGAGTTCAAACTGAACTCTGCCTTTTTATGTTTCTTCTCTGTTTGGCTCTCATGATGTGACAGGAAATACAGCCTTTGGCAGCCCTGGACTCACTCTGTCCTGTGCGGCTGTCTCAGCAAGAAAAATATCTTTCCCAAGAACTCCAGAAAAATCCTAGGAAGGGCTCTGGTTTCCTGGCTTGGTTCAGGACATGTCCATAGTTCTGGTTGGCCAAAGTGGGGGTCAGCCCAATCAAGCTGCATAAAATGGGTTCCCCCAGGAAAGAGGGGTTTGGACTCTAGAAGAGGGCTGGGAAGTTTCCGGCAGAAACACAACTCTTTCAAAAGTCCACTTTTCGGACCGTCCCCAGACAGCTGTGGGTGAGTCCTCTGAACTCCCCTTTCCAGCAGTTGTTTGAAATATAAACTCCATCTCTCCTGGAGCTTGGCACATCTGACTGTGGCCACTTCCGTCTAGGAATGTCGATACCGACTTCAATTGATTCTAAATAGAGGCAAGAGGATGGAGCCCTCTCTCCTGAAGTAGGTGCCAAAGGAGGATGATTTGTTTTCATTCAAAACCAGGAAATGGCTTCTGATCCAGTTCTTCAGAGGGGGAAGCAGCAGCCTGAGGCGTAGTTCTTTCTGTCTCTCTGGAAGCTAGGGGCCACGGTGGGGCAACTGATTTTGGATTTTTCCAGAATTCTTTCCCTAATTCCCAAGGAACTTCCCAGAGAGGATTCCTGACACTCTCATACTTAGCTATGGGCCTGCCAGGTGACACACGTTTTTATTCTTATCAGAGTCCTATCACTTCCTGATTTTTTCATCATTTACTTGGTTATTGAGTGTCTTCACTCTACAATATCAGGTCTTCGGGAGTAGGGAACCTGTTTAGTCATATTCTCTGCCATATCCCCAGTGCCTAGCACACACCTGGCACATGACAGATGTGCCATAAATATTTGGTGAATGTATGTACAGAAAATGAGAGAGACAGACAGACACACATATACACACAGACAGGGGTGGATGGATGAGTTGATGGATGGATGGATGGACCGATGGATGGATGGATGGATGGGTGGGTGGATGGATGGACTGATGGATGGATGGATGGATAAATGGACAGATAGTTGGAGAGAGAGACGGACTCCACAGATCAAGTTCTTAACCACCTCCCTGACCTTCATTATTTCCTTTTCGCTTGTTCTCTCACTGTCTCTGCTATTCTATCCTCATCTCCCACCCTCTCTGTGGTCTGCAGATTGAGTGGACAGAAGAGTTTAGACCAGAGACCTGTTCTCTGCCCCTGCTCTTACTTGCTCTTTTGGGTTTGGGGTCTGGTCTTACGGTCTGAGATCATGGACCACTATATCTTGACCCCTCACTCTGTGTGTCCACCCAGGGCTACCCAAGAGCCTCTGCTGTTCTGTATCAGAGCCCACAAGTGTTAGGCCAGTGCCTCTCCCACTGAGAAGCCCACTCACCATGGAGACCTCCGGATTCAGAGATGGGAGGGGAGGGGTGTAGTGAAATTGAGGATGCTTTGGAGACCTCATCAATGGCCCAGCTGCTACTTGAGATGGCATTCTCTTCCCTCCTTTCAGGCTCCAGGCATTCCTCTGAAATTGTTTGCTTTGGCATCTGCAGGAAGCTAGCAGCATGCAAGCGGTTCAGAAGGCTGCTGGCAGGCAGGGCCAATAGGCAGCTGCTTTGCAAGTGAGCCCAGCTCCTTCCTGCCAGCCTGGAGCCTCCTGGGGGAGGGGGCTTCTCTTGCTCTGTCTCCAGGTCTGTCTCCACTCTGTTCTGCCTCTCTCATTTCTTATCTCCCACCTCTCTGTTCTCTCTCCCTCACTTGTTCCCTTCCATTGTTCCATCTCTCTCTCATCTCATATTCTCTTCAGCAAGGTGGTACAATGTGACCTAACAATCTGGGAGGCTGCCAGGTCACCGAACCCGCCTCTCCCCTAGTAGCTGAAGGGTCCAATATTGGTTCACTGTGTCCTTGGAGAATCACACGGATTCAGGGATCTGGGAAACTCACCCCCCTACTGTATGTGTATTTCCCCGGGGAAAGGTCCATTACATGTACCCAATGATCAAAGGGGACTGTGTAAGAATCCTGGAGTCAGTCGGCTTAACAAATCCTCAATGAATTTACGAATTACTTGGGATAAGTGGCCCCACCCCCAACCAAGCGTCAGTTTCCTCTTCCATAAAATGAACAGTAGTTACTTTCAAACTTTACTCTTCGGAGCCCCAAGGTCTTGGGGATCTGCTCAGATGAGAAGGTGGTTCTAGGGTTCAAGGGCCCAGGTCTTCACATCCACTTCTACCTCAGGGGCTCTGCATCCATCTGAACCATACTCATTGGGCTGCCAGGGCAAGTGTCAGTGGCACAGATGATTCTGAAGCTTTGTAAAAATGCTAAAGTATTTCGTGTGAATGTTTGCAATTTACTCTGAAATGCCTCACTGATGGAGAGATGTGATAATTCAAGTACAGTAAAATACTAATGGGAAATTCTAAGTAGTGGGTTTCCAGGCTGTTGTTCATGGATTTCTCTTCTCCTGAGACTCCTGACTGGAAAGATTACAGTAAGGAGAGAGAGGAATGTCTGGCGCCCCCACTGCGGGATCCAGGGTGGCTGGCATGCAAACAAGCAAAGTAACTGAGATGGTCACCAAATACATAGGGGCTTTACCGAAACCTTTTTAGGGTCAAGAAACAGTGTGTGATAGCATTCATCTGGGACATCAGCCCCTATTGGGACCAGGCAGATAGTTCTGTGGGTCTAGAATATCCACCCATTGGTCTTGTTCTGCCTCTTGCATTCCTTCACCTGGACAAAGGACGGTGCTTTCCATGGATGGCCCCGTGCTCCTTGGCTCCCTCCACTGATGTCACCTCCACTGATGACCACATCATAACGACAATAATGAGAGTGGCTACTTGTTACAACAGTAAGGGGTGCATGTACTGGGTAACAGCCGTGCCAAACTCTCTGGAGCCACTCAACCATTTCATTTTCTGAACAGCCCATCAGCCAGATACTTGTTCAATCAAGTTCACACCATGTACTCTATCAAGTTCACACCATATACTCTCTGTGTGATTTATTTAGTTAGGTTCTCTGAGCCTCAGTTTCCCCATCTGTAAATGAGGATAATGAAGACACCTGCCTCATGGGGCTGCTGGGGGATTTTTCTGTGCGTGCAAAGAGCTTGGCTCAAAGCCTGGTTCATAGAGATGGAAACAGACTCTTCAGAGAGGTTAAGTGGTGTGCCCAGGGACACACAGCCAGCAATCGAGTGCAGGTTTTCCTGCCCCTAAAACAAGTGCTCTCACCCACTACGCTATGCTTCAAAATCAGAGCTCTCTGCAGCTGAAAGCACCAGGAAAAAAAATCTTCTGCCTCCCCTTAATTAGATTAAAAGATCCATCACGAGCATGTAAACCAGCAAGCCATAATCCACGGATGCTGCTGCATTTTAAACAGCAATTCAGAGCAAGCAGTTCAGATGGGACTGAGCAGCTGGTGGCTGCTGATGGCACACACGGCGTCGTTACCCAGTAAATCATTCCCCCTCTGAGGAGGGGCATCTGCAGTGGGGTAGTCTGGGGTGGGCTGGAGACCATAAGGCCCCCTCCAGGCGGGTGAGGCCCTGCTGAGGTGTGTGCAGACCACCCCTCTTGAAATGTCCTCTGCCTGTGACGGTAGGGAAGAAAGGGTGACTCTCTCAGCTCTTCGTTTTCCAAAGCTGGCTGGGTAGCACATCACCTGGAGACTTGACCAAAATGCCCCATTTTGGCCTGATCACCAGACCTGGTGATTCAGGCGCTTCGGCATGGGGTCTGAAGGTCTGTATTTCAATGGCATCATCACGTTTTTGAGGCAGCAGAAAAGCACTACGTCATGTCCTTGAAGCCTCACAACATTTCTGAGGGGTCGGCAATTTTAAACCTATTTGTTAATGAGGTGACGGAGACTCAGCGAGATTAAGAAAATTTGCTCTAGGCCACACAATGAGTCTGTCAGAATTAATTCTACTCTGAGGAGAAAACTGAAAATTTAAAGGTGGCTTAGATAAGATGGTAGTTTCTCTCTCTCTCACAGAACCAAAAACCATGGTTGAGGAGTGCAGGGGCCCAGGCTCCTTCCAGCCATTTGCTCAGCATGTCAATACAAGGCTTCCTCCTCATGGTTCAAAGTGGATGCTTCAGCTCCAGTCATCACGCCCACCTTCTACCTTCCAGGAAGTAGGAAAAACAAGGTGTTTCCCAAAAGCTTTCGACACCACTGCCTTTTGCATTTCAGTGGCCATCACTTACTCACATGGCCATGCCCAGCTGCAAGGGAGACTGGGAAATACAGTCCTTATGCCCAATTTCAAAACTGAGAACAAGAATTTAAACGACCAAGTGACTCATGTTTTCTGTTTCTCATCCTAATCTTAACAACACCCAAGAAGACAGAGCTATTATTATTAATAGCAGAGCACTCAGCAGCTGAAAGCACCGAGGGAAGATCCTCACCATCCCTTAATTAGATTAAGGGGACGTAACCAACTAAGCCAGGGGTCTGCTGCTCTTATTATCTCTGCATTACAGATTAAGAAACTAAGACTCAGAAGAGTTAAGTAGCTTGCTCAGATTAGCTGGTTACTGCATGGCAGAGTTAGGATTTAAACCCAGATGGCCTTATCCTGAATTCTATGATTTTCCCTTCTCTACACGAGGCTGTAACACCAGCAGAAGGCAGGAAGGAGAATCCTCTGTTCAACAAGCCTTCACTGTGGCAGACACCATCCATCCAGTTTGGAATCCATGCATTTGGAGAAAAAAACATCGCAGCTCTCCTGTCACCCAGGCTCAGGGAGTAGAAAAGGTGGGCTGGTTTGGTAATGTGAACCAACCCCTGACAATACCGGGCAAACGCCACGATGCCATGTGTGTCCCACACACTGCTGGGACACAAGGGCCCGGTTGCTGGAGACGGAGACACCCTCCGGCTTTCTCAACCCACGTGTCATGTGATCTAAATGGCTGTCCCGGTAGGACCTGTGACAGAGATAATCCCGGGGCCAGGAATCAAATGCTTCTCCCTGGGTATCAGTACTTTCTGGCCCCTCAAAAAGGACGTTCCTGCCCTCAAACAATCCTGTTTCTTCCCTTATAAAAGACATTTTCAAAGTTCTTTTTTTTCTCCCTTCTTCCGGGATCCACACAATGGACTAGACGATGCATATTCCCAGGGGACATATGATTGTTATCTGCTCTCACAAATGGCAAAGGGAGAGAAGCGAGGTGTCGTTGATTAGTACGGGGTTGTGCACCTTTATCTATAAGGGTTCAAACAGAAACTAGTTCAGGTTTTCCAGACTATAAGGTTTCTGTTAGGACTACTCAACTCTGCCCAGGTAGCATGAGGCAGCCATAGACAAAAAGTCAACAAGTGGCTGTGTTCTGATAAAACTTTATTTACAAACATAGGTGAAGGCCTGATTTGCTGACCATAGTTTGCTGACCCCTGGCCTAGTGGTTACACGCAGGCACTGGCATCCATTGACACTTCCTGCAAATACCATCCTCTAAGTTGGATGGGAATTATCGACCTCATCTCCTTGGGTCTCAGTTTTCCCATCTCTCAAGTGGGGGTAAATACACCTAGCCCCCAGGATTACAGTAATAAAGTCTCCATTCGCCAAACAAGTTGAGCTTGCTCTGACCTCAGTGCCTTTGCACATACCTTGCTAGCCTTTCTATGCCTAAACGCTCTTCCCCTAGCATGCTGGCTCCAACGCACCATTCGGTCTCTTACATCACCTTCTCAGAGGCTTCCCTGAAATCCCTGTCCAAATTAGTAAACCTCTCATCCTGGCACACAGCAGATGTGGAAGCTGACTTGTTAAAAAGACATTGATTCTTTCTTGGTGAGGAGAGATATGATTTCTGTGGCCCAGGAACTCCCCACACTGGGAATACTGCCTTTTCCATTTTCCCAGAGTCTTTAGAGCCGGTCACATGCGGGACCTCAAACTCACGGCAAGGAGAATCAACACACCTTGTTCTGACCCATGCTTTGCAACCCTGGGTACCTCCTCCCTTAATCGGAGTGACTGTCTGCGTGGGTGGATAACAGAACATGAAGGAGAGACTTTTAAAGCCCTTCAGCCAAGCCAAGAATGTGGAATTTCACTGTCTGGTGACCTATCCCCACCCTGCTGTGGGGCCTTCCATGAGTCACCCAGAATTTTCCACCTAGATTTATGAAATCCATTTTCCCTGAGACAGAGTAAGCAGTTTATAGAGAACCAATATCATTAGGTTAATGATTCCCCATAAATTATTACCCTGTACACAGCCCAGTTAATCCCACAAATGGAGCATTAATGGTGGGGAGTCAATTGCTAGCCGTTCACAATTCCCTGGGACGACCTTGGCTTAGGCAGATGGTGCCCCCTTAATAAAAGCTTGCTTTTCGGGGTTGAATCCCCACTCCATAATAATCCTCCATCAACCCCTTCGGGGCTTCCACTGCAGCCTGGGTGTAACGCCCCAAATGAACGTCACAGCTGGGAATGATTTTCTGTCTCATTTCACTCTTGGCCGTGACTTTTCATTTCCCATTGACGTCTGATTTATTTATCTGTTTATGAAGCAACCCGCTTGGCTTGAAGCGACAGTGATAGGCGTTTGATCAAATAGAGCCGCAAATCTCATCTTCCACCATCCTGAATTTTTATTCCGCCATTACTTAACAAAATAGAATTAAGTTGGTGAGAACGTGGGCTCTTGCATTATGTATTGGCCTCATTTCATTGGTCTTTAGGCCCACTCATAGGGTTGCAATTTTTCTATGTTACCAAGTATCCCCAGAGGCAAGCAGTTCCATCTCTACTGCCTGAGGAATTTCGTTCTCCACTCTGCTTTGCCTGGGTTCAGAAAGTTGGCAGAACTGCCCAAGGGATGTGGATTTCATGAGCATCACCCTGTCTTTACCCAAAGTGGTTCCAAAGGAGCAGCACTCTATAGAAGGGTTGTCCGCAGATTGGCGGAGCTCCCCAAATGCTAACCTCCTTAGAATCAACTCCGTGTTTTCAATCTGCCCCACAAGCCCTGAGATCCCTCACAGAGTTGACATAGAGCACAGTATCAATAGTGGCACCATTATCAAAACGATCAGAAATGAATTCTCAAGATTCTGGCCAGGCCAGGCGCCCTGCTAAATGTTATCGATTTATGCCCGTTCTGTAGATAAGAAAACTGAGTAAAAGACAGAACTAGGATGCAATTTTCATCTCTACCACAAGAGCCGGGTTCTTAACAACTGTGTGATGCGGCCTCACAAGAAACTTCTTTCTTTCTTGCCAAGGAGGAAGGGAGAGTAATTAATATCTACTGGGCACCTATGTGCTAGGAGCCTTCCCACATGATCTCATTTAATTCTTAATGTCCTCCTGTGACATATGCATTAACCCATCTCACAGGAAGGGAAGCTGGGGCTTAAGAAAATGGAGATAATCTGACTCTAAATCCAGGATAGCAATGATATCCAGCCAAATAGGGGGTCTTCAGAGGAAAGGCATCGTGATGCAGCTGCTAGAGCAGGGGGTCTGGGTGAAAGGTCCTGACATGGCCTCCAGGGCTCTCAGAAATTCTTATTACGCAAAACACCAAGCACGTGTGCGCATGGAAATGTGTTCCAAGGAAAGCCCCATAGCTCTGATCAGACACTTGAAGGGATTCTAAACCCAAAATAGATTGAGAGACAATGGTCTAGAGGACAGGGAGCCACACAGAAGCCAGATTATAAATCCTCGTTTCGACCTCAGGTGACCAGCCATCAGCCCATGTATTTTCAGTACTTACTCTGCATGGGATGCTACTGTGTTTCCCCGAAAACAAGACCTAGCTGGACTATCAACTCTAATGCATCTTTTAGAGCAAAAATTAATACAAGACCCGGTTTTATATTACATTATGTTAGATAAGACCTGTCTTATATTATAGTAAAATAAGACTGGGTCTTATATTAATTTTTGCTCCAAAAGATGCATTAGAGCTGATAGTCCAGCTAGGTCTTATTTTTGGGGAAACACGGTATGAAAAATATAAACATTGACTCTCCTCCATGTCTTTAAGGAGACAAGATCAGATCTTGTCATTTCCCTGCTGAAATCCCTCGCCTGGTTTTCCATCCTACTGAGAATAAAATCCAGACTTCTCATTGGGGTTCAACAACAGCGCCCCTAGCCCACCCAAGTCTCCACAGAGCTGGTTTCTCTTCATCCGTCAGGACTCAGAACGAAGGTCACTTCATAAAGACCCTGCTTGAACTCACGTGATTCTAGCGTATGCTGGGTTCCCTCTTAGCTCCTGTCACGATCTGCGATCCTTTGTGTGTGCGCTTGCTTACTCACTGTCTCCCCAGCTACAATGAAACCTCACGCGGGCCGGGCTTGTCTAGCCTGCTCCCCATTCCTAAGACCTGGCTCTGTGCCTGGCACAGAGTTGGCACTCCATAATAGGGAATGGATGAATGGGCATGTCACTTACCCTCCCCGAGTCTCAGTTTCCTCATCTATAAAGTGACAGCTTGGACCATGGGCGGTTTCCAAATTACATTCACCAAGCCCCAGGCGCCTCCCCAAAGTGCCTCAAGACCCCAGGGGAACAAAGAGGTACACAGAGTGACATCCCTCGTATCCTAGCCGCAGCCCCTTGGGGGTCTCCTAGCCACTTGTAACAGGATTTTAAACACTGCCATGTGTAACAGGATTTCATTTGAATGAGAAACCGTTTTTCAGTTTAAAGGTAAAGTTTTAAACTGTTGGACTCTGGGTATCTTTCCAGCTCTCAAGCCTCCCACCGTAACTAAGCACGACAGGTATACAGAGGAGCCTCCCGGAAGGGAGGGAGGGAAGGGACGCCCTGGCCCTGGGAGATCTGGACAGAGGGAGGCCTTGATCAGGACCCTGAAGGCCAAGTGAGGAAAGTACGAACAGGGAGGCATGGACTTCAAAATGCAAATTCTCAGGCTCCACTCCAGACCTGCTAAGTCAGAAATTCAGGAGTGGGACCCAGAAATCTGGGCCTTCACAAGCCCGTGAGATGATTCTCTACACACTCAAATTCTAAGGTTATCAGGGTAATAAGAGTGACATGTCTGCCCAGATCCAACTGGAAGGCCGTCGTGACAGAATTCTGGGAGGATAACTCATTGTGTCTTAGTAGTTCTCAGTCCTGGACATGCCTTCGAATCACCAGGAGAGCTTTTCAAACTCTTAATGCCCAAGCCACATGCAGAGCATTTCAACCAGAATTGCCAGGGATGGGACCAAGGATTCTTTATTTTTTTAAACCTCCCCAGGGAATTCCACTGCACAGACATGGGTGAGAAGCATGGATTCTGTAATCTTTTGTAGAATGGGTGGTAAGCGTCGCCAGGACCCAGTAGGAAATTACACCCGCTAAGGTTGCCTGCTGGGGTTCCCCCAGATGCTGCAGAGAGGCTGGTGGTGGCACTGGTCAGGACGGGGAATTAATGTGTGACAACGGGGAAACGCTTTGAGTTAAGTACGGTAAATGTACCTCATAAGTGGGAGGGAGGGAGGGAGGTGGAGAAGGAGGAGAGGATAATAATGTGGCTATTTATCTCTTGCTGCTAGAAATAGACTGTATTAGATCAGTCGAATTAGATGAAAAAAAGCTTAATGAAAAAAAAAGAAGAAACGAAACACCAAGGACATCTCAAGAGGAAGGTTTTAGAGCTGAGTTTGGGAGGACGCCATACAGAAAACCAGGAAAGATCCGATCTGTGTCACAGTGGTCGGGATTATAAGATCTGGAGTTGGACTCCCTGGGTTCAAGCCCCACCTCTGCCATTTCATCGCTCTGTGGCCTCAGCCTTGTTGTTCAACCTCTCTGGATCCGTCTCTTCATTTGTCAAGTGGCGGGGGTGGCTGGGTAACAAGAATTTCTATCTCACAGGGGTTTTGTGATGATTAAATGGGTTAATCTACGCAACATGCTTATAGCAGTGCCTGGTATTCCATACAGGGTCGCTATATTCATTGTTGGTTTTGTTGATAGAGTTGTGGATGAAAAGAACTGCATTGAGCCCGCAGTGTGAGGACTTCAGCATGGAGAATGCTTCTTTTCTTCCCCCAATGACATGACTGTGATTCTTGCAAACGAATCATGTGTGCAGCGATGGATGTTGTCTCAAGTGTTCTACCTGTGTTGACTTCTTAACAACTGCAGTGATTGTCGCTTCCACTGCTCTCCTGCCTCTGGCCACCATCACAAAGTGTTGAATCAGCTCTAAGGGTGCTGAAAGAGCTCAGAGGCTTCCAGCCAATATAGGAGCTGAGCTGACATCAGAGCCCTCTCAACATTCTGACCACAGAGGAATTCTGGATACAATAGAACATCAGAAGCTTCAAATATATTGCTTGGATCGAAACCAACAATAAAGGAAAAAAGAAACCCAGCTGTCAGAAACGACAAGCAAATTCAAGGAGCCCAATGGTCCACGTGGGGTCAGGACCGCAGAAACCTAGAGAGTCATAATACCGATGCCTGGAGAGCAGAGTTGCATCCCCAGGGTGGGAGCTGGTAAAGCCCAAAGCAGGGAATCACAAAGGGCTTTCTACTCAGGAAAGGGCACTAGAAAGCTCTACCCACTGGCTTAAGCACATGGCATGCAAAGAAGTTGACCACCCCAGACCACAGGTGGTAAAAGATTCACTGGAAGAAATTTAAACATCAAGGCCTTGCCATTGAGCGTTCCCAATCTTTGGACCCTGGGAATTCCAAAGAAAAAATTCCCACTGTAGATGAGCTCACAGGTAAAAATTATAAAGCCCATAAAAAACTCCCCAACCCCCAGAAAGTCAGAAGATGCAACGAATGAAGGGATTCAAACCTAGAAAATGTATGTATGAGACCTGTTTACAAGTCTCTTTGAGGTTATTTGAGTATATATTTGATAAAATAAAGGAAATAAAGTTAATAGCAGCTACCGAGCATTAATCATAAGACATAAAACCTGCATTAAGTTTGTGATAAGCATTAGATTGTTGCCTGTTCAGTTCTGCCTGCTGATTCTAAGGATGTAAAGCAGGGGAGTGAGACGGGGACACTTACAGTCTCCCTAGTTTTTCTAGAAAAGGCAAGTTACCAATATAGATCAGAAGCCTCAATTTTTTTGCACACACTTTGGAGAAAACCACTTTTAGGGATTTATTCTAAAACAATAATGAAGGATATAAGCCAAGATTAGCTACAAGGAAATTGTTTTTTAGTGCTGAAAAACTGGAAACATCCTAAATGTCCAGCAGCAAGGAATCTGTCCAATAAATGAGAATACAGCCGGATGTTGCGGTTCTGGGCAGGCATTAAAATGGAGGCTGTAGAAGAATGTTTCATGGCACAGAAAGATGTAAACGTTGTAGCTAAAAAGGCAGGCGTTTCTGATAATTGCATGGACAATACAATTCCATTTCTATAAATACAGGATAAATACTGGGCTTTCATATTTAACTGTAGAAACTCACTCAGGAAAAATAAATATACTGGAAACAAAAGTCACAGACAGGATTATCTTTGAGTGGGAATACACGATGCCGTTGATGGAACGATACCACGGGCCCAGGTAAAAAATGAAAATTGTCTTGAATGGGAAAGGATATGGCAATTTTGGAGACACTTCTATGAAGCAGAAAATAACACAGCCCCTCCCAGCCAGACGAAGGTTTCCAGCTTTCCTGAAGTCCAACAGGAGGATGCCGTCTACCAGGATTGTGCGGCGTGAAGGTTCTCCCCAGGCTTCGCTCTCCAAGCTTCTCCTCTCATCTGCCCCTTCTGAATCTTCTAGCTACCTGTGTGCTTGACATAAGGTAAAAGTCGTCGATGCGAGGCAGCCTAGGACATGGCTGAGCTGACTGCAAGACTGGGTTGAGAGGTAGAGTCTCCCAGGAGCATCCCACAGAGCGTCATGGCTTCCGAGGTCCAATAGTGCAGATGTGACTACAAGAGATTTTGGGTTTTTTTCCGTCCTTCTTGGTGCTTGTTTATATTTCCCAAATACATTACTCTGTGCATTAATCACAATAAGCGGCAGGGTAACAAAGAACCCCTAAATCATTACTTTCGCACAAAAACTTCCTCCCTAAACGCCTGGTGCCATCTTACGTCTATGCCATCTGAGATGCACAGCTCTGCAGGCTGAGGCAGCAGGGAAGAGAGAGCACGGAGGTGGCACACTGGCCCTTAAATACCTTCGATCAAAAGAAACACGTACCATTTCAGCTAACACTTCATTGGCTGGAACTAGTCACATGACAAGGCACTGGAAAGGGTAGTCTTCACTTGTATCAGAAAGTATATACTAAACTACATACAGAGGACACTGCTAATTCTGCCCACCATCTCTGATGAATACTATTTTTAACGCACTCACTTAGGGTGGGGAATACTGTCCCACTCGAATTAATCTAAGAAAGCAATCTGTGCATTGCTGTACGGGAAACCCATCCACAGAAGGCTTTTGTAAAATAAGCGGATGATTTGCCAAGTCTTGGGACGCTCTCAATAATCCCTTCACCAGCCCCTGTCCCCCCACACCTAAACCTCCCCCTTTTACGGAGAGATCAACTACAGAGCACAAATCCCCGTATTATGATGGGTGCAGGCTGGTTAGCCCAGAGGCACACCAAGTTATCACGGCCCCAGGCTGCTCCTGCGTGAGACATCGTGGCCTCCTCAGAATTTCATCCAAAGGCAGGAAGAGGCATTTCTCATGGTACATTGACTTGTATCAAGAAAGGACATGGGGCACTTGGGGCCGGCCCGGTGGCTCAGGCGGTTAGAGCTCCATGTTCCTAACTCCAAAAGCTGCTGGTTCGATTCCCACATGGGCCAGTGGGCTCTCAACCACAAGGATGCCGGTTCGATTCCTCAACTCTCACAAGGGATGATGGCCTCCGCCCCCTAAAACTAAGATTGAACACGGCACCTTGAGCTGAGCTGCCTCCCAGATGGCTCAGTTGGTTGGAATGCGTCCTCTCAACCACAAGGTTGCCGGTTCAACTCCCGCAAGGTATGGTGGGCTGCGCCCCCTGCAACTAGCAACATCAACTGGACCTGGAGCTGGGCTGCGCCCTCCACAACTAAGACCGAAAGGACACAACTTGACTTGGAAAAAAAAAGTCCTGGAAGTACGCACTGTTCCCCAATAAAGTCCTGCTCCCTTTCCCCAATAAAATCTTTAAAAAAAAAAAAGAAAGAAAGAAAAAGAAAGGACATCTTCTCCCAGAATCCCCCCACCAGGCACACTTGCCTTACACCTCATTGGCCCAGACTGCACACGTGCACCCATCAAAATCAATCACCGGCTGGCAGGGTTGTGAAATTACCATGACTGTATTGAAATAACCAACATTCGTCATCCTGGAGTTGGGAAGGGGGCCATGAGGTATATGAGTGCCCAGTATCTAGTCCAAATTACAGTTCTGTTAGCAAGAAAGAAATGGCTATTTAATGGGAAATCAACAATCTTCTACAGATGAAACAGGCTCTGCTTGTGGCAGGTGAGGATTCATCTGTATATTCACTCAATAAATGTTTCTTTAGTGACTACTCGGTGCCAAGTGTGATGATGGGTACTATGGAATCAGAGAGAAAGTAGACACAGCCCCTACCCTCACTGGATTTTTAGTCCAGTAGAACTGGTCAGGCATTCATTAAATAATCATAGCAGATTGTGACAGATGCACAGAGCGATACCCAGGCTGTATATGGAAGCATGGACAAGAACATGAAAGAGAGACTTGAAGGCAATCATGGAAGGCTTTTCGGAGGAGGCTACATTTAAGCTGGACCTTGAAAGCTGAGGAGGAGGTCACCAGTTAGACAATGTGGAGAGAGCAGTCCAGGGAAAAGCAGAAATGAATGAATAAATGATTGGATGCATGCACGAATGAATGAATGAATGAAAAAAGACAACATGAGAAGATACTTTAAGGAAAAACATGTCTGATAAGAAAGGGCAGGGTCAGCTGTGTGAGGCCCTAACCAGTAAGGCCTTTGAGAATGTCAAGAGGTGTCTGTGGGTTGTAGTGCCTGTGATTATACGTGCCACTGACTATAACGTCAAGGTAATTACAGGGAAAGAAAAAGAAGTGCATTCAAGTACAGGGAGCCACCTTCAACAGAAGTAATACATCTGAAACCCCTTCCAGACACATACTTTTATGGGCAGGAAGTATCTTAGGAAGGGTCAAAACCAGGTACAATAGAGCAGTGCCTCTTAATGTGGTAGAACTTGTGACCCTTCTCTCCTGTCAGGGGTCTTTCCAAAGAGTTAACTCTTTGGTGGCCAGTCCTCTTTCGGGCTATGGAGGGGGGGGCGGTTTGAGAGGTTTAATCAAAGCAAATGGGAAGAGTTAGAGGGGAGAGATGGCCAATGTCTTTGGCGAGTGTCCCTACTGCTATGTCTCCCTGGGAATCTAGAAATGCATGACCAGAGTGGACTGACTGGGGACTCTTCTGGCCTGCAATATTTTGTCTTTTTTTTTCCCCCTGAAAACGATCATCAACTATTTTGGATGATTAAAATACAGACTCACTTGGAGGCAGAGGAATGGACAGCTTGAGCTCTTAAGACTTTCCGTCTGCCTTCCATTGCAGGAGACAGCATGGCAGAGGGACTATGATGTAATACAGGATAGATCTGCTTTGTTGCAGGTTCCTGGCACGGAGCTTCAAAAACCCTTGGAATTTCCCGAGTCATAAGAGTATCTGTTTTACTCATAATGAGCCCCTTTGGGGGCAGGATAGTGGGAAGCAGGAGGAGGGCTAGGTAGCTTCAGGACGGGGGTTGCTTGCCAGAGGAACCAACAATGTGATGAAAGGGTTGGCGCCTTCAGCCCTGCACTGCACCTCTGCAGAGGGGAGGGTGACTGGAGATTGAGTTCAATCACGTGGCTTAAATTCAATCGATGGTTTAATCCATCATGTCCAGATAATGAAATCTCGATAGAAACTCTTAGGCAGTGAGGCTTGGGGGAGCTCCCAGGTAGGTGAACACATCAATGTGCTAGGAAGGTGACATACCCTGATTCCAGGGGACAACGTATGGAAGCTCCCCACCCCACCCTCCACCCACCCTGCCTTGTGCATCTCTTCCATTTAGCTGTTCTTGACTTGTATCCTTTCTAAGAAAACTGTAATTACAAGTATAGTGTGTTCAGTGAGTTCCATGAGTTGTTCTAGTGAGTTACCTGAAGGGAGTCGTGGGAACCCCTAATTTTGTAGCAAGAGCATGGGTGGCTAGGGGATACCTGGAACTAGGCGTTGGTGTCTGAAGTAGGGGTGGTCTTGTGGGACTAAGCCCCTTAACCTATGGGATCCATGCTAACTCTGGGTAGTGAGTGTCAGAAGTGGGTTGTAGGGCTTCCAGCTGGTGCTAGAGAATTGCTGTTGGCACGCAGAGAACGATGATGATGGCTGATGGTTATCGAGCACTTATTAAGTGCCATGTACATACAAAATCTTCCCTGCGCATTTTCTCAGATAAGAATCCAGATCCCACACTGCTCCCAGCATTGATGGCTGCAGGGGGGCCTCTCTTTACACGGCACGGGTAGATTCTTCCATATGTATGGCTTTAAATCAGGTCATGCATTTCTTAGAATGACCTTCAACTGGCCAGAGATTCTGGAACTTTTGTTCCAGGTTTCCCTCTCCATCTGCAGCCCTTCCAGCAGGCAGTTACAGATCTGAAAACACTCCAAGGATGGTCCTTAATGACAGCCGCTGGTAAATCAAAGAGTGCTTCTACAACACAAATGGATGTAATCACCCCCTAATTTGGTTTGTGGGTTTCGATTTGCTTGCTTGCTTTAGACTGTTCTGCATCCTGTTGTAGGTGGAGCTTCAGCAGTCCCAGCCGTCAGTGGGCTGGCTCTGTCGTGTTTTGTTTTGCGCAACACCAGGTGTGATGCTAAATGAACGATGTTAGTTCTTCCCCAGGGCTGTAAGTTACACGTCCAAGGGAGCACCATCCTTCCAAGTTCTCACCTTTGAAGGTAAATGCTTTCTCCTCCACTCTGCCTTGAGTATCTGGGGCACCTGTCCTCCCACTCTCTTCCCTGAGAGCCTGAGGGGTCTTCCAGAGCAGGAAGCCTGTTCCCCGAAAGTAAGACCTAGCCGGACAATCAGCTCTAATGCGTCTTTTGGAGCAAAAATTAATATAAGACCTGATATTATATTATATTATATTATATTATATTATATTATATTATATTATATTATATTATATTATATTATATTATATTATATTATATTATATTATATTATATTATACCTGGTCTTACAGTAAAATAAGACCGGGTTTTACATTAATTTTTGCTCCCAAAGACGCATTAGAGCTGAAGGTCCAGCTAGGTCTTATTTTCGGGGAAACAAGGAATTAAGTGTGCTCTTTGCCTTTCTATCCAATGTTGCCCGTGACTGGATCCTACTCACCCCATTCTCTCCTCTGTGGGTCTCCCCATTTCAGTTGATGGGCAAGAATGGAAGCAAAGAGAAGAGGGCTGCAGGGGTTCAGGTGCAAGGGATGGGGCTTGCACTAGGGTGGTGGCAGTCGGGGTTGGGAGAAGAGAGCTATTTTGCAGTCCCCTACTCACTGGAGGTATAGGGTGTGGCACTGAAGAAAAAACAGGTCACTTCTTATAACTTGTCACCCAAACTCTCAGTGACCCTTCAGAGCCCTGGTCACACTTTGTAATCAGTTACTTGTGACTGTTTTTCCTCTTAGACTGTGAGGTCCAACGGGGCAGTGGGTAGCAGAGGGCCTAGGACACAACAGGACTCAATAAATACTTGTGGAACAAATAAATGAATGAACATCTTCCCCTGATAGAAGGCCACACAAACTTGCTGCCTCCAGGGGCTGAGCCCCTCATTTGGCCCTAACACTTGAAACGAGGTGGAAGCACTCACAGTGCCTCTCAGTCTCCGTCACGAGCAGTCCAAGCACAGAAACACAACTCTCCACCCCGACTCAGAAGACATCAGAACCGTGGCCTGATGTACATACACCTGCACTGAGACGTAGCAATTGTCTCCTCCAGTCGTTTTCCAGCTGTGGACATTGTGGACACTTCTGGGAATCTGATGGACGCTAAAGAGCCTCTCTGCTTCCCAAATGCACATGGGACAGAACCTCGCACAGCATCAAGCCCTCCCTGACCCGTGGTGTCAGCTTCCAAGGCTTCAGCTCCTTGCCATCAACTGCGGTCCAAAAAAATTAAGTGGAAAACTAAGAAATAAACAATTTATGTGTTTTAAATTGCACGCCATTCTAGTAGTGTGATGAAATCTCATGCCGTCGCACGGTCCTGCCCAGAGCATGAATCACCCGTTTGTCCAGCGTCCATGCTGCATATGCCCCCCACCCGTTAGTCCCTTAGTAGCCGTCTGGGTTATCAGGCCGACAGTCGCAGTAACACAGCGCTTGTGGTCACGTCCCCCTTATTGTACTTAATAATGGCCCCAAAGCCTTTCACGTAACTTTGATTACAGTATATTGTTATAATTGTTCTATTTACTGTTATTGTTGATCTCTTAGTGTGCCTAATT
Organism: Rhinolophus sinicus; assembly: GCF_036562045.2. Taxonomy (NCBI): domain Eukaryota; kingdom Metazoa; phylum Chordata; class Mammalia; order Chiroptera; family Rhinolophidae; genus Rhinolophus; species Rhinolophus sinicus. Next base: position 24,579,809 of record NC_133765.1, on the reverse strand, counting down.
TATAAATTAAACTTCGTCACAGGTGTATATACATAGGAAAAAAAACATAGTATGTACAGGGTTTGGTACTATCCGCAGTTTCAGGCATCCACTGGGGGTCTTGAAACATATCTGCTGTGGATAAGAGGGAACTATCGTATTTCAGAGACTTCACTGACCACACATGGACCATCCAGAGTTCTTGGTTAAACATTTCTGATCTCTACTCTAGGCTCTAGCTTTACAAATGTGCCAAGGAAGGGAAAGTGACTTTCCTAAGATCATACAACTGGACAGAGAGAAGGGGGGAAAAAGCCCTTCTTCGAGCTGTGAGTGGTCAGATCCCCCTCATGTTTTCAGATCCCCCATCCCCTCTGGGCAGAGACAGCCAGGACACTCATCCAGGGCTGGACTTCGCCACTTAAACTTCTTTGTTTGGAATGCATCCTTAGAAATTTCTTTTGGACCAAAATCTCCCCAGACTAGGTTTAAAGCTTGGAGGAAAGAAGAGCTACACACTGATGTGTGTGTTACGAGAGTGGTTTCGCTTATCAGTTGGGGGAAGTTATTTATTTATCTATCTATCTATCTGTTTGTTTTTTACTGTTTTCCCATGTGTTTTCTGACTCTGAGGTGAATCAGAGCTCAGTTCTGCTCCGTAAGATTAGTTAACAATCTTGGACAGTTGCTGTATTCTCAGTGGAAGTCAGAACCCCTGCCCAACACTGAATCATTCACACCAGACAGGTTGTATTTGCTGATGGAGCAAGCAGAATTTTGTGTGTCAAAGAAAGACGCATTCAATCGAGTATTTCAGGAAAGCAAGCACCACTGGGGTCTAATTTATGGGTGCTGCTTGGCTCTGCCTCCCCAAAGTGAGGGGAGCTGCTTCTGCACACACAGGCAGAGTGGGCCCATTTCCAGCTGTGGCCAGAACACATGCGTCATGAGGGCTTGCCCCAAGCTTTGTCCTTCAAACGTGCTATCAGCATTTGGATCTTTGAGCCTGCCATGCCCCAAAGCGCGCAGAAAGACAAGACTGGTCACTTTTTGGATGAGAGCTCCTAATTCAATGATGCTATCTTTGTTAGGAATCATTTGGTTGCAAGGAACTGACACCTTCTCAGATTAACTCCGGTGAAAGGAGGCTGATTGAATGGATAAAGGGGATTCTTGTGGATTTCAATGGTGAAGGAAACCAGTGTACCTTCTGAGACTCAACAGTCACTAGATAACTATGTTTTCCATCCTTCCCTCTCTTTCCCTCTCTGTCTGGAGCCATATAACAGAATGAACGAATAAATGAATGAATGGAGCGAATGGCTGTATAGGAATCCAAGCGCATCAGTTATGGCGGGTGGCTCCAAAACTTCTGCTTAAGCACGGCCCCTGACCACCTTGATGCAGCCTAACTCGGATGCTGGGAGACACGCAAGCATACACGTTGCTGTCCATGGTCCTAAACAACCACTGAGCACATTTTGTTCCCCTCGCACTGGGACCCTGGTGACCTCATTCAAATTGGCCCAGGACATCTTAATCAGATTTTGTAGGAGGTGTGAGGGTAGAGAATGAAAAAAAAACAACAACAACACAAGGAAGCATGAAAGAAAAAGGCCTTAGAGGCAGGCGTGCAGGGCCACAGACCCCTAGAGGTGACAGGAACTAAGCATGACCATCGGATAGGTTATACCAATGCATGCGTGGATTGTTTTGTCGTTATGGCTACTTTGCCTTCGATGCCAATGAATAAATTGGTATTTTTTCACAGTTGTAGGACAAATACAATGACCAATCCTGCTCCATTCTGATGCCATACTTAGAAGTGTCAGGGAGCGCACCCCTTTGTAATATCATCTGATCCCATTGGTACAGGAATCTTGGTTTTTGAAAACATTTCTTATGACGGACTCAATCTGCTCTCTTGTAACCATCCCCCTCTGGTCCCAGTTCTGCTGCCTCTTGCACGTTACAGCCCTTCAGACAATTCAAGTCCATTCTCAGCTCCCCTCAGGTCATCCGTTCTCCAGCATCTCGCTCAGCCTCTCCCCCATTGACCCTGGTGTCCCTTCTGTCCTGCATTAGCACATTCTGACAGAGCATCAGGTGGCCCATAGAGACTGAATGAAACTGCTGAGAGGGGAGTCTGGGCTAATGACAGCATCTGGAGGTTCTGTTCCAAGCAGTCCCCAGTCCTGACCAGATAGTCTGCAAGCAGGTGCCCTAAATAAGCCCCAAGGGATCACATAACTCAATTAACCTGCTTGCATCCCAGTGCCATTTGCCAGCTTTTATGAATGTGCATGGGCACGCACTCGGCACCTGGGTCTTCAGAAGGAAGCCTGCTGTTCACGTCAGCTTGTCTACAAGCGCAATGCTCCCACTTTCTCTGGGGCCTTCCTCCCAATTTTCAAGGAATACAATGAAAATATTTGAAATCCAGTGTGTGGATCTCACTTTCTAAGCCTCGCTACTGTCACCAGGATTGTGTGGTCCTGGTCAGCCCCTCAGGTGGGGTCTAAGAAGGGTGGTGTTCATTTGCACCGCTGCTATTCTAGAACACAGGCTTTGGATGTTGATATATCCTGGCTGAAGCCTTGCTTTTCCTGATAAACTATAGTAAATACTTTGAGGGCATTTCCCCCACCTATCACCACCCCCGTCCTCTGATAATGACAGCCACATCTGTGCTGTTATTCTGTACCAAGCTCCTCCCTCTGCCTCTGGTGATTGGACCAGGCATGTACACCTGGTAACACATAAGCCAATCAGACCGTCCTCCCAGAAGGCTGGTCAGTCTGTGCTGTGTGTGGCAGTGGTAGAAGCTGGGCAACCAAAGCTGCAGTGGAGAAAAGGGGTCTCTTCCTCAGGGAAGCCAGTCTGCAGACAGACTGAGAGAGAGAAGAATGAAACAGAGAACAGAGTTGGGGCCCAGGAAGCATGTGGCAGAGATAGAGACAGAGAAACAGAGAAACCCCCCTTAGTCTTGGTTGCAGGGCCCCTGCCTGAGCCCCACACCTCAGGACAATATGCACTTTGAAATGCCTTCTTGCTTTCCTAGAAACATTCTAAGTCCCTCTCCAAATCTTGGAATCTGCTGGGGTTGGCAGTGCTATCCAGGTGGGGCACCGTAAGACCAGACCAACACCCATATAGACTCCAGTCTCTGCTCCTCCCCTGCAAGGATCCTTTACCCATGTGTAGGGTTGACCAGATGCCCTAATGAGTGGGGTGGCCCTGGATGCTATGGCTTCCTGAGGTGACGGTTCCCACTAGCCAGTGTGATTTCTTTAATGGCATTGAAAGCCATGGGGCCACAGAATGGTGCCTACACAACGATTTAGATTCACTCACACTGTTTATACAGACAGGAGATCCCCAGAAAACATCCGCCCTAGGACCCACCCACCCTAGGGACAGCCCTGCCCTGCAGGACCTGACTCTTTCCGTTTCTTTCTTCCAGTCCCTCTGGCAGCCCTGGGCTCTATGAGCTGTAAATTGAGCTGTTCGCTCCAGCCATCGGAAAGAACTGTTTTCTACAGTCCTGGCAGCCCAATATTCCCTTGACCAATGAAGCACTACCTTGCTGGTATCCACTGATTTGTGTTCCCAACCATAACATGTAGTCTTTTATCCACACAATGAACATTTCTTAAATTGTTATTGTTATTGTGGGCCAGGTGCAGACAATACAGATTCCTAACATCCTGCTGCGAAGAAGCCCATGATCTGGTGAAAGAGGCAGAAACATACCAAAACCAGATAATTACAATAGAATAGTCCTTTGAGATAAGGCCCAAGCTTGACATAGAAACAAGTTCCTTAGAGGATTGTGGAGAGAGAGGACAGGTGCTACTCCGCAGATCAGAAAGCCTTTGCAGAACAGAGGGTATTTGGTCTGGGTCTTGAAGCATGTATAAGCATCTTCTAGGTGCTACAGGGTGAGAACAAGACTCCAGATGGTATTTGGCAGGGCACACAGGTGTAAGAACGCACGCAATATGTGGAGAAGGACGGACGGCCCCATGGGGCGAGAACGTAGGATTCATAGCACCATGTTAACCCACAAATAGGAGTGAACCCCCACTAAGGGGCATGCAGTACAGATAGAGCAACGCATATGCCAGGCCTGACCCATAACTTCCTGGAGCCTCTCCTACGTGAGGGAGGAATGTCAGGAGATGATGTTCCCTAGATCCTGCCACGGAGATGCCTCCACGACACCCTGCACTCCTGGAGTACCACCCATCACTCTCTGTAGCTGTGGTCTGTTGACACGTCATGCTCTCTGATGAGACTGTGAGTTCCTTAGAGCAGAAGGTTGTACTGTTCACGTCTCCTGTCTTCCCTCTGCCCAGAGCAGCTTCTGGAACATCGTGGCCACTCAACAGATACGTGATGAAAGAATAATAAATAAAAAAAGCAGGTTGGGCCAGGCCTGTTTTACCTCCTAAGCCTCTTGAGAGGGAATTGTTACTGTTGCTTGCAATTCAGTGCAACAAGGCAAGTTTTGCTTTGTTTTGTTTTGTTTTAAAGCAGCGATAATTGCATTCCCCTAACACAGATCAAATTAAACACAGCCTTTAACATGAGTGATTGAAAATGCTTTACTTCTCCCACTGTCAGCTCTTCTCCTGAGCCATCTTCTTCCTTCACTGACTTCTTATCAGGCATGTCAAGGCCATTGGCATACAAAGCACATCGCATTGGCTCTTTGCTTTCCAAACACTGCAAAAAGAAGTGATTCGACCTTTCATAAGGATTGTGGAACCCCAAGCTCCCCTACATGGCACTGATGTCTGGGACTTCTTATCTCTACGTCAGGAGACCTTCTCTCCAACCTGGCGGGAGTGAAGCTGGGAGACAGATAGATGGAGGCGATCTGACACCATTCCCTCAAGAGAAAATGCTGAGGCGAAGGTTTATTAATAGTGCAGACCAGCCCCGCCACAGGCAAGTGTGCGAAGGAGACAGGAGGACGAGGGGGAAAGCACTGGCCTCTGCTGACATTTTATTCCTTTGACATCTGTGCAGAGAATCCCAGGCTCCTGTCCTGGGGGATGAAAAGGAGAGCGTGGCCACAGTCAGAAAACTAAAATGGAAAAAACGGACTAATCCCGCAGCCAAAAGGGACAGAGTAAATTCCCACACGGGAAAGGGCAGGTCTCAGTAAGCATCCTGTTTGGCTTAGAAAGGTAAGAAATATAAATAGGTCTATTGCCATCATCTGCTCATTAGAGCTCTCTTTTCATCCAGTAAGGATTAGGAGAGCTTGAGTCCGTGGTGTAGATTGCCAAGATTACTGCAATTCTTCCTCTCACCGTGCCACTGCCCTTTGCAACAGGACGCCGCTCCCAGCAAGGGGTGGAGCCTATTTCCCCGCTCCCGAATCCGCGCTGGACCTCGTGACTAGCTTTGGCCAATTGAACACGGCTGAAGTGATATTGTGTCAGTTCTAAGCCTGGGCCTCAAGAGACTGTACACACTCCATTAATTCTCTCTGGGAAATCTTCCTGGCTGCCACGTGAACAGCCTGGGCTAGCCTGTGGGAGGAGAGGCCAGAATCATTCCAGAACAGTTATCTCAGCCGAGGCCTCACAGATGTGAGAATTCAGCCAGGATCAGTACAGCTACGTGCCCCACCTGTATCTAATGCAGATGCAAGAAAGTGTCCAGCTAAGATCGGAAAAACCACCCAGCTGAGCCCAGCCTACACTGCCAATGGCAGAATTTTAAGCTCAATAAATGGCTTCTATGTTAAGCTGCTCTAAATGCATTTTGCTGTATAGTAAGTTAACTGAATAGATTTTTATTCTTGTTCAGGCACTCCTAGAGGACAAGAGGATTTAGCATTTAGTTGAGAAAGGACTAGAACTCAAAGAGAGACTAAAAGTCCCATGAAGGCAGGAACCATGTTTTTTTGATTCAACCCAATGGGCACGGCAAGTGACACAGACCAGATGATAAATAAATCTCATTGTATTGAGTTTGAAGATTGTGCAGACACCTGGGCATCCTCAAGAGGATGTCCTCATGAGAATGGACCCAATTTGCCTCCTGGAATAATCATCACCCTGGTTCAAGCTTCAGGAAGAATGACAGGCCAGATCGAGTGAGCCATTTGAATTTCTTCTAACAAGGTGTGGGGCCCGGTTACGAAGCGCCAGCTAACAGTTAACCATCTCTAGCACACACCCTCCCTGCCCTACACCACGGCTCCACTGCTGTCTGTCCAGTTACCAAAACCACGGCGTCATTTTTGACATCCCCCCCCCACCTTCACTCAGTCTCCGTGTCCTGCTGTGTAGGCCCCTTAAATATAGCTCAATAGATTCACTTTTTACCACCACCCTAGTTTTGACTTGAGTGACCCCATCGGCTTTCTAAACTAGCTTCTTAACAATCTCATAACCTCTACCCGTTCTCCCCAGCGCAGCAAGCGTGATCTTTCCAAAGTACCATGACCGCCCCTGCCCTGCTAGCTTCCAGTGGCTGCCCCCTCCCTGGGAATCAGACTCCTTCCTCAACAGGGTTTCTTAGCCTGTGTGTGCCCCCTGCTGACTTCTGCCTTTCTCCGTTTTCACCCAAACTCAGGCTTTTCCTGCAATACTGAACTATTCGCAGTTCAGAAGGTCTAGGACACTCTAGAGCTGGGACAGTCTCCCCACTGCCTATCCCATTGCCCAGCTATTTCCTTACTTCTTTTTTACGACTCACGTCCTTAGATGTCATAGCCTACCTCAGGCTGGGTAAGATGGAAGCATCTCCTCTGCAGTCCTTCAGCTTCCTGTCCATTTCCCAGATCTCACTGAGGTGCCAGTGTCTGTTTCCTGCCCCCCTCAGCCCCTGCCACTAGACTATGACCTCTGTGAGGCCAGGGCTCGTTCTTTCATCTCTGCATCTAGCACAAACCCTGACTTACAGTAAGCGGTTGATTGAATGAATGAATGAAGCCAAAACAAGAGAGACTTTGAGCAGCCCCTCCTGAGAATGAATAAGGTGTGAGGGGACTCTTATAGAGAGACATGGAAAAACCAGTTTCCACTTCCAGGTTACATGATCTCCTGGGCAGTGGATTAGAAGTAAGGAGGAACAGTAACCAGTGTCTGTATCAGGCACAAACATGGAGGACATTCATGAATTGCTGGTTCTCATTAGACTTCAGTTCCCAAAGGCGACATATGCTAAGGACCCATAAATGTTGGTGTTGATCAAGGACTTGTATCACGCACCAGGCCAAGGGTTTTACAAGTCTTATCTCACTCAAGCCAGCCACGAGATAAAGTAGGTTCTAACACCATCCCCCCTTTTCCAATGAGAATTCAGAAGCACAGAGAGGTTAAGTAAGTTGCCCAAGGTCACTCAGCCAGTGGAATAAGTTAATTCATTTTGCTTGAGTACAAGGCTATGCAGTCTTTACCCAGCCCCTGCTATGAAATGTAGGCTATGGGAGATACACCATTTTAACACATTTTGCTTACTTATGAGTACAGATCAAGAGAAATTTTCCCCATTTAGATGATTAGCCTAGTCAGTAGAAGAGCAAACAGGACCTCAATCAATAAACATAGTTGTTTTTCTTTCTGAGAGTATAATCTTCAGTGAATGTTTCTTGCCAAGACATAAGCATTCTATTTCCTGCCACTGGATTCCTAAGAGCGAAGAAGTGAAAATTATATATGCATTTAATGTGGCCAATTAGCACACTCCTTCTCTATTTGTTTCTACATGTCAGATTAATGTTATTTTCCTTCATTAATTAGCCTCCACTATAAACCAGCCACTTTCCCTGCAATCCTATAAACTTCGACACCGCCTGGGCCTTCACCCATGTGGCTTCTCTTGCCTGAAAGCCACCTCCATCTAAACCTGTCATTTAAGGTCAAGTTCATGACCCACCTCCTTCAGTCTTGCCGCATCTTCCTGTTCTGAGAAACATTACAGGGGGCTCAGTGTTCTCTCCATTCCATCTGTACCTGTCGAGACATCATCCGCTCCACACATGTGTTTTTGTTTGGCCTGCATGATCTGGCTGCATAGAATTTTTTTTAAAAAGGTGAATTCGTTGCCAACTTTCAAAAACCATGAAACTTCATGTCAAGATCTAGCCTTCTGATTTTTCTTGAGAGGCCACAAGATTTGATAACTCTGTAGCCATACTCCTTCATGGCTACAATGACCCAGAACTGAGTGGCTGCTTCCTTAGACAGGGCACAGTAGAAGCTGGTGTGCTTCCTGCACCCCCACACTCCCTCACCACCTACCATTTCTGTGCAGCGGGCTGGCCGGCTGACTTCCAGCCATCCACTCCTCTGATTCCTTGTGTGAAATGTCCCTCTATTGAGCCCACTCTCATTGCAGGACTGGAAGCGCCAGGGAATAAACACCTACTCACCTCCCCCCAGAAGCAGCTCTCAACCAACGACTGCAAGAAATTGGTGAGCCTGTCTCATCCTCTAAAGGTTTTCAAGTACTGACATCCTGGTGGTCTGTCTATTATCTAGTGGTGCATAATCACCACCCCAAATGTATTACCTCTCACTGTCCTGTAGATTACTTGTGTGGTTCTTCTGCTTCACATGGGGTCAGCTGGTCCCTGAGTGGCTGCACTCATGGGAGGGTTCATTTAATGAGCTGGACTATCCAGGATGGCTGGAGTTAGTGTTGGCAAAGAATCAGTGCTGGGAGCACAGCTGGGCTGTACTGGTCTAAGAGTGAACGTTCCAAGAGACCCGAGCAGAAACTACAGGCTTCTCATGACCTGGCCTCAGAAACCACACAGCATCCCCCTGCCACCATATTCTACGGGTCAAGCAAGTCACAGGACCAGTCCAGACTCAAGTGGAGGAGAATTAGACACCACCTCTCCATGGGAGGCACGATGAAGAGTTTGCAGCCATCTTTATTCTACCACCTGGTCTATTTGAACAAATAAGCACTGACTGCCATTTCATCACTTAAATCATTCATTCATTCTTTCATTCAACACTCATTGAACACTGGAGAAATGACATGAGTCACACATGGTACCTGCCCTGGAGAAGTTCATTTGGTAGAACAGTTTGCGACAGTAACAAATTGAAGTCCACCGTCCACATTCATCACAAATCTTACATGGCTGCACATTAGAATCACCTGGACCTTGTCAAAAAGCACGGACACTTTACAAGAGCAGTTTGTCTTGGTAACCCAGGAACTCCTAGAATACTGTACAGCCTTGCATAGGAGTGGGCTTCAGAGGCACTAGGCATTAAAACCACCTTCGGTACTTGCTAGAATTCAGATTCTTGGGCTCCCTCTCCTAATATGTGTGGATTCATAGTAGCTCTAGGGTGAGACAGAGAATCTACATGTTCAGTAAGGATTTCAGGTGATTCTGCTGTGACCGGTCCATGGGCTTCATCTTGCTGTGTTTTCCAAACTCTGCATTTTAAAGGAAGTGAGTTGTTGGGTAAAGTGTGTGTGTGTGTGTGTGTGTGTGTGTGTGTGTGTGAGATGTGTGTGATCTGTATAAACACCTGTGATCGGCTGAATTTAATTGGACCACAGCTGGTGTTGATTGCATATTTTTAATGTAGCTTTTCAATACTCCCCTAGCACAGTCTTTACGACTGACAATCAGTATTGAGCCCAACCTTGGCTGTCGATTTTAAGGTTTATTTAAAAACACATGACAGCCGGAGCTGTTCATTCTTTAGCTAATGATTCTACATACGGATTTAGGAGTTTAGGTGCAGCATGTTGAAAGCAGAATTTCTACCATAATTGGGCAGCTGTTGGTTGGCTTTAAAAACTGTGAGTTGTTTGCTCTCCAAGTCAGCTTGGGCAGATTATGTCATGACCCCAGTCCAGCAGAAGATTCTCTATGCTGAAAATAATCATCAAGACTGCTGTAAAGGAGATGTAAGATGGTGGAGCAGATAAACACCATGCCTGCTTCCTTCCATGAACACATTAAAATCACAACTAAATTAGAGAACAATCAACCTGGAGAACCACATGAAGTCTGGCTGAGTTTTATCACCAGGGATATAAAGAAGAAGCCACATTGAGACTGGTAGGAGAGGTGGAGACGCGAAATGGGCTGGCCCCAAACCTCCGTGTGGTGGTTGAGAACCAGGAGGGGTATCTCAGCCACAGAGGCTCACCCCAGAGGAGTGAGAAACCCTAACCCCACACAAGCCTCTCTAGCCCAGAGTACCGGTGCCGGGAAGAAGAGTCTCCACAACAACTGGCTGTGAAAAACAGTGGGGATCCCAACCATCCAGGTGGAACAGAAGGCAGCAGGAAACCTAAGGCGACGTCGTCTTAAACAGCCTGCACACAAACTCTCACTCGCAGGCACTCACCTTGGGCTCCGGCAGAGGGACAGTAACTCGGGGTGTGTCAGAGACATCTGGGGGCAGACTGAAGTGTGTGGCTTCGAAGCGAGAGCGAGGGGACAGTTGCCATTTTTCTTGTGTGGGGGTCCTTCTTCCTGTGCAGCTGGCAGGCGGGTTCCATCTTTCCTGTGTCGAGCCCTCCCCTTCATGGCAAATCTGAATCTGATTGGCCTGGAGAGCTCCACTCACTCCACCCAGCTGACTCACTGAGACCCTGCCCCACCCAACTCGCCCAACACCGGAGGTAGTTTCTCCGAGAGTAGCCAGCCCTGCCCACATTGCACTCTTTCTTGAAAAACTATCAGAGTCCGCAGGACCCAGGCAGGCAGCAGCTGGCCTCAGTGTGCTCTAAGACTTTTGCTGAGCAGCTTCAGGCTCAGCACTGGCACCAAACCAGAGTCTACATTAACCTGGTGACCACAATTCTTCCCACTCTAGTGACTCCCTGAGACCCTCCCTCACCCAACTCATGTCCCTCACTAGGCTTTATCAGGGGCTGAATCTTAAGGGAGCTCACAGGTGGCAGCAATCCTCAGTTCAGAGTGTGGCCTCTCCCAAGTGCTTCCAACTTTAGCACAGGCAGTGAACAACTGCAGATCATTTTGTAGCTCCTACCAGGTCATCCCCAACCAATCACAGGCAGTGGCTGACCTGGGCCTGCACTGGAGCCCCTCACAACAGGCCCCAGAACCAACACACTTGGAGGTTGGCTTCAGACCACAGCAGAGCACCACTCAATTAGCCCAAGGAGCACACCTAAAAGGTGGTCTCAACAGGCACCAGAGCCCACTGGGGCAAATCCCACTCAGACGGGTAGCCCCCTGCACAGCAGCCTGTAAGCTGTGGACATGGCCAAAACCCACAGCCAATCAGCCTGAGGGCCAAACCCACCCACTGATGTGTCAATAACAATCAAGGATCAACTATAACAGGAGAGCACACACAGCCCACACAAGGGACACTCCTGGAGCACCCAGAGCAGGTGACCAGGAACATTGTGCCTGGGCCCCACAGGGCACCTATTACATAAGGCCACCTGGTAAGATGGGGAAACAGCAGATCTACCTAAAACACAGAAACCACCAGAGGCAATCAAAATGAGGAAACAGAGAAATACATCCCAAGTGAAAGAACAGGATAAAACTCCAGAAACAGGACTAAACAAAATGGAGGCAAGCAACCTACCAGATACAGAGTTCAGAACAATGGTTATAAGGATGCTCAAGGAACTTAGTGAGAACTTCAACAAAGACATGGGAAGCATAAAAAAGGACATACAAATTTGGAAGATAAGGTTGCAGAAACACCCAATATGAAGAGAAAAAAGAAAAAAGAATCCAAAAAAATGAGGATAGTTTAAGAGGTCTCTGGGACAACATTAAGTGTAACAACATTCACCTCACAAGGGTATCAGAGGGAGAAGAGAGAAAGCAAGGGATTGAGAATCTATTTGAAGAAATAATGACCGAAAACTTTCCTAACCTGGCAAAGGAAATAGACATACAAATCCAGGAAGCACAGAGAGTCCCAAACAAGCCCACACCAAGACACATTATAATGAGAATGGCAAAGATTAAAGACAAAGACAGAATCCAAGCAGCAAGAGAAAGGCAACTAGTAACTTATAAGGGAGCTCCCATAAGATTGTCAGCTTATTTTTCAACAGAAACTTTGAAGGCCAGAAGGGATTGGCACAACATATTCAATGTGATGAAAAGTAAGGACCTACAACCAAGATTATTCTACCCAGCAAAATTATCATTTAGAATTGAAGGACAGATAAAGAGCTTTCCAGACAAGAAAAAGCTAAAGGAGTTCATTATCACCAAACCAGTATTACGAAGAATGTTAGAGGGACATCTTTAAGATGGGGGAAAGAAGATCAAAATTATGAATAATAAAATGGCAATAGCTACATATCTATCAACAATAACTCTCAATGTAAATGGACTAAATGCTCCACTCAAAAGACATAGGAGGGCTGAATGGATAAGAAAACAAAACCGTTATATATGCTGCCTACAATAGAATCACTTCAGATTGAAGAATGACACACAGAAGGACAATAAAGGGATGGAAAAAGATATTTCATGAAAATGGCAACAACAACAACAACAACAACAAAAGCTGGGGGTAGTATACCAAAATAAACTTTAAAACAAAAGCTATAGCAAGAGTCGAAGAAGGACCCAGTAATCACACTTCAGGGTATTTACCCAAAGAAACCCAAACCGCTACCTCGAGGGGACGTGTGCATCCACATGTTCATTGCAGCACTGTTTACAATGGCCAAGATGTGAAGGCAGCTTGAGTGGCTGTCGATGGAAGAATGGATAAAGAGGAGGTGGTACGTATATACAATGGAATATTGCTTGGCCAGGGAGGAGAATGGGTTTGTGCCATCTCTGGTGGCATGGATGGACCTGGAGGGTATCATGCGTATGTCAGACAGAGAAAGACAGATGCAATGTTATTTTGCTTATATGTGGAATCTAAAGAACAAAGTAAACAAACAAAACAGAAACAAACTCATAGATACAAAGAACATATTGATGGTTGCCAGATGGGAGGGAGTTAGGGGAGAGTGAAAAAAGGGAAGGGATTAAGAGGTACAAATTGGTTGTTGTAAAGTAGTTATGGGAATGTAGGGAATAGCATAAGGAACATAGTCAATAATATTGTAATAACTATATATAGTATCAGAGGGGTACTAGATTTGTTGGGATGATAGATGGGAAGGGTTTGGAGGGCAGGGTATAAAAGGTGAAGGAATTAAGAAGTAAAAACTGGTAGTTACAAAATAGTCATGGGGATGTACAGTAAAGCACAGGGAATATAGTCAATAATATGGTAATAACTATGTATAGTGCCAGGTGAATACTAGACAAGTCAGGGGGACCATTTCTTAAATTATGTAAATGTCTAACCACTATGCTATGCACCTAAAATTAATATAAAATTATATTGAATGTCCAGGTATAAAAGTCATGGGGATGTAATGTACAGTGTGGGGAATATACTCAATAATACAATAATATTGTGATAGCGTGGTACAGTGTCAGATGGTAACTGGACTTATGGTGATCACTTCTTTTTTTTTTTTATTAAATTTATTGGGGTGACAATTGTTAGTAAAATTACATAGATTTCAGGTGTACAATTCTGTATTACATCATCTATATATCCCATTGTGTGTTCATCATCCAGAGTCAGTTCTCCTTCCATCACCATATATTCGATCCCCCTTACCCTCATCTCCCACCCCCCCACCCCCCGCCCCCGTTACTTCTTTAGGTATATAAACGTTGAATAACTATTGTGTACACCTGAAACTAATATAATATTGTTATGTTAGCTACTGTGTTTCCCTGAAAATAAGACCGAGTCTTATATTAAGTTTTGCTCCAAAAGATGCATTAGGGCTTATGTTCAGGGGATGTCGTCCTTAAAAATCATGCTAGGGCTTATTTTCTGGTTAGGTCTTATTTTGGGAGAAACACGGTATGTTTTAATAAAAACCTTTTTTAAAAAAGGCTTCTATAAGCTTAGATGCGTCTCTGAATGTGAATTGGGAAAAGGTGTCTCTTCCCCTCAGGCAGAAATAGCTTTTCCTGGTTTAATGAGTGGTGTGAAGGCTGAAGAGTAAAGGGCAGAGGTTCCTTAAACCAAATAAAACACAACAGGGGTGTTGTTACTAAAAAAAAGGTGAAAGGCTGCTGAGTGTGTTCACTGCCATTGGAAACGAGGTCTCAGTGTGCTGGCTTTATATATGATCCACTCACCCTCTCAGCAACGATCCCTTACGCACTACACAACCCATACAAATACATGACAGCCATGTAGGCATTAACACAAATCTCAGTCAGAGTCCAAGAGTTTGAAGCGCTCTAAACATCAAATTGGAGGCTGTGAGTGCTGATGGAAGAATAAAAACACAGCAGCAATACTGTTAAGCTAGATGGGAAGGCCGTTTTTGTGAAAGGTGACCACAAGGAGCGAGACCTGTGATGGCATTTACCCCTGAGCAGCCATGTGAGTTTCTCCCCAAGGCCACAGTGGATCACGTGGGCTCCATGTGAGAGTAAACAGCCTGTGGAGGTCTGTGTCCAGCATGCATGGAGACACTCAAGATCCCTTCACCATTTGGGGTACAGATACCCCAGTTGTCCTTTGAGGAACTGCCTCACTTCCTCTCCAGTTTTAATGAATGGGGTGCTGATGACCCACAGCAGCTCCAGAGATGAACAAATGACCCAGGCTTCATCAGTCAGGATAAATCTCCCAGGAAAAACTTTGCTTTGGAATTCACAGACTGTGGAATCAGCTGAAGGGACAGCTCGTTATGAGTGTGGCCGCTGAACTGAAATTCCAACTGCACAATTAGCCAAGTGCCCTTGAGTTGTCTTAAGCCTTCTGGGGCAGACGCACTCTGAGGTGGCCTGTACGATCCCTACCCCCTAGTCCTCATGCCTTGTGGGGATAGGGTTACCCCTCCCTTGAGTGTGGGCAGGACCTGTGTCTGGCTTCTAACCAACAAATATGACAAAGATGATGGAATGATGCCACTTCTGTGATAATGTTACATAACACTGTAACATCTGTCTTGCTAGAATATGCTCTCATTCCCTGGCTTGGAAGAACTAAGTGGCTGTGTTAGGAAGGCCATGTGGCCAATAGGTAACAAGAAACTGAGGTCCTCAGTTGTCTAGCCCACTAGTAAAGGGCCACTGCCAACAACCATATGAGCTCGAAAGCAGATCTGTCCCCAGTTGAGCCTCAGATGAGACCATAAGTCCCTGAGCAGAAGGCCCAGTTAAGCTGTGTCTAGACTCTTGACCCACAGGAACGGTGAGATAATAAATGTGAGTTGCTGTAAGCTGCCAGGTGTGTGGTCATTTGTTACATAGCAACGGATAACTAATACACCCTCTCAAAAAGAGAACAGAAAGACAGTCATGTGGTTGAAAGCAAGACATTCATTATGATGTCAAGTACTCTGTTGATTGTTGTGAGGTTTAAAATAAGATACTGTACGGATGGGCCTGGCACACAGTAGGCACTCAATACATTTCACTTTCCTTCCTCCCCTCAGTGAGACCACTGACATAAGTTGGTAGCCTCAGAATGACATACGTATGGGAAGTGTTCAAACTGAACCTGGTGCCAGGGTCACACCAGGAAAATGCCAGCAGAAGTTAAAAAGTCAAGCTTCCTGTGTGAAAGATAAAGCCATTTTACATTGTGTAAGAGGCTGTGCATAAGGCAAAAACTGTTTCATAATCCTGTCATGCAAACCAGCTGGGATTTTCCTTCACATAAATTGGATTTTGATTTATATGTCAATAAATGCCCCCAGAAACCTCATCATTTGAAAGTTCATCAATCTCAGCTGGAACTGCAGATACAGCCCTAGAGGAACCTCCCAGGGAAATACGGCCCTCATTTACCAGCTCCACATGCTGATGTGGGCATGAAAAAGGGAGTGGGAGGCAGGAGAAACAGGGTTACCTGCAGGGACTTTGCAGTCAGGCTGAGGACTCGATTCCCCGGAAGAGTGTGACAAAGCCTGGTGCTTGGCGGACCGGCATGAAGGTGTGGCATGACTGGAGTACACGAGGAGTGGCAGTTTGAGAACAGGGAGCTGGGGAGGGGGCAGTTATGACCAGCATTGAATGCCAGGACTTGGGGTTTGGGTTTTGGAGCAAAAGAATGGCACATCAGATTTGAATCTTCAAAATAGCTTTCTTGCTGCAATATGGAGGATTGGATGGAGAGACAAAACTGGGGGCAGGAAGACAAGTTTAGGATACCACTGCAGTCCTTGAATGAGCCACACTGGTGTCTTGGACAGTGGTGACAGTGGGGATGGAGAGAAGAGGATGAATGGAAGAAGTTGGTGACCGGATAGGACTGGGCAGAGAAGGCTGGTAGGATGACACCAGTTTCTGACTTCAGTAAGTGAGAGAATGGTGGTGGCATGTAGAACTGGAATTGTAGAAGAGAAAGAACATCGTCAGTGGCCAACTAGAAGTCTTAGAACAGGCCCAGAGGAGGTTTTCACTAAACAGAAAGGGAAATCTCACAGGAAGGCACAGCCCCTAGCTGGGAGAAAAAATGCCCCCAATCAGCTACTTCATGCATTATACTGTGTGCAAAGTCCCTGCCATCAACACTTCTTAGAATATCCTCTCTGGGGACATTACGACCCAGCTACAAATAAGTCACACCATTCCCATTAAACCTAATAAGGTTCTTTCTAGAAATCTTTTACGGTTTGACTCTTCTGACATAAGGGATTAAATTGATTTGGTTGAACGGTTTACAGAACTATGGAGGTATTTGGCTGACCAGTACAACGGACAAATACATGCTATGTGCTTGGGGGCTTGTCAATTCCATTTTCATTGTCCTCCCTTAATTGAGGCCTGTATCAAGTTTCAAAGGCCTCCAGTCATTCTGCCCTTCAATCCATCCACTACACAGCCAATTATCCAATATTCTAAGCTCCAAGGGTCATTGTGAGTACCAAATGCCATGATGGTGTAAGGGATTTAACACAGGTTTTGGTACAAAGAAAGAGCTCAATTTTTCCCATTATCAGCACCATTATCATTGTCAATAATATCATTGTTATTATAAATATAGAATGGGGCTGATCATACCACTCCACTCATCAAAAGTTTTCCATGGCTCCCCAATGCACAGAGAGGAGTCCAGACTCAGCCCGCCATCACTACATGACATCATTATACCTGTGCAGGTTTAGTTTCTTCAATTCTCTATTATAAGTCCCATATTTTAACCATACAATCCTGTAGGTATTTACAGCACTTTGCCAAACAATAGGGAAGGGAATTGGACATAAATTAGACATTCTCTGCCTTCATGTAGCTAATGCTCTATTTGTAGATTAAGACACCCCTAGACAGAGTCCAGAGACAGTCCAACTCTAAGCAAGGGACAACTTTATAAATTCACTGGGATTTGATTCCTTACCCAGATGGTCCCTGATAAGCAGGAGAGAAGTCTGTGGGGAAATCTCCTTTCCTAGACCCAGGGCAGGGCATGATACTGGGCATTTTACATAATCATCATTCAGTTTGGGGGCCAGGCACTGGTCTAGGCATTTGGCATGTATTACCTAATTTAATGAATCACAAGTCTATGAGATGTGTATTTTTGTTCCCATTCTACAGAAGAGGAACCTGAAGCTCAGGGAAATTAAATAACTTGCCTAAAGTTACCCAGTGACTACATGGCAAAGCCAAACCAAGTCCAGATATTTTTAACAGCAAATCTCATAATACTTTCAAGACCACTGGAGTGGCTTTCAAGTTCAGATTGTCACTGAAATTCACAAGCCATGACAGGCTTACTAGGCATGAGGTTTACTTGACCTTAAGAAGGGATTCAGAACAAGGAGCAGAGCAGCATGTTACGCTAATGGTCTCATAAAGGCCTTGGACATCCAGGGCCAACATCCAACATCCCAATTACCATTCTGGTCTTTTTTGTTTGTTTGTTTAACTGAAGGGAAACATCATTTAGTCTTCTTTGTAAAGCAATCAGTTTTAGAAAACACATGAAAACTTCTAATAGAGTCAGATGATCCGTCAGACAGGAGGGAGGACACACATGACGTGCCAAGAACTTACACATCAGATCTTCATCTCGGAAATGAGGCGTCCCAGATTCTGGTCACTTCATCGTTTTCTTTCATCTTCTGCTCAACGGTCTTCTCCAGCGAGTGGACGCGCACCTACTCCTTCCCCAGGCTCGCCTGGGAGGCCACGGCCTTAGCCTTCTGGGGCCTGGGCGATCTCCTCCTTCGCCAGCTTGAGTTTCTCGTCTGCGTGGGCCTTCAGCACACGGTCTCTCTGGCCTTACTACGTCCTCCTCGATGCACTTCTTCAGGGATTTTTCATTGTGCGGTCGCCTTCCATCACCTCCTTCCGCTTCCCAAATCAATTGAAGAAGTCAGAGAAAGATTTTTTCATGGAGTTCAGATCTGCAGTGAGTTGGTCATTTTTTCAGAACCTTCTGGATTCTGGCTACAGCAAGTTCCCTCCGTTTCTGAGCCTCCTTCATCATCCTGGCAGACGATCCCCTCAAACCCGTCCGTGATCTTTCCCATCTCCAGGTTCTCCACGTGGAGTTCCTCACATCTGCTCTTCAGCAACAGGTTCTCCTTTTGTGTCTCGTCCACCGCCACTTTCAGATCCTTCTGGCTGCACTGCAGCATGTCCACGAATCGGTCATTGGACACCTGGGGACCAGCCCCCGGCATAGGAACGCCTGAAACCCTTACTACGTCGAGCTCCACCACCGACGACTCCGGCGACTTCCGGCCCGAGCGTGCGAGCTTCCGGATCGCGAGTGTGCGCATGCGCAGTGCTGCTCTCAGGCCGAGGGAGCCGCTCGCTAAGGGCTGTCCTTCAGGAGAGGGTCCAACGCAAGGTGTCCGGACTGTACCCTCAGGCTGACTCCTTAGCCGAGGACGTCTCGACCTCTCCCAATAATCCCCTCAGCCCATGCTTGAGCCTCAGCTGGTCTCGGGAGCGCCCCTCACTCAGGCCCGCACAAGGCCTGGCCCCTCTGAGGCGGCGGTGCGGTTCAGCGAGCCAGGCTGAACCCTTCACTGTGCGGACTGCTGGTGGGTGGAGCGCTGCTGGCGCCGCACCACGGTCCCCGCCGTAGTCTGCACCACGGGAGTGTCGCCACTAAGGTCAGAAGCACTGCTGGTTGAGAGGTGAGTCTTCCGCGCCGCCGCTGGCCCGGTGCTCTGCTGCTGAGCCCCAGGCTCGGGGCCTGCTCGCGGGTGCTCTGCCCGCTGCCCGCCATCTCTGAAAGGTTGAGGTTTGGGTCATCCAGAGTGTCCCGGGCCAGGTTGTAAGACCCCGGGGAGAGGGAACGGACCCATTGCCCACTTCCAGTCTCCTGGAGGAAGGTCGAGGCCAGTCTCTCCCCAAGTTTCCTGGGTGGGGTGCCTCTTACTGGCCGTTGGTCAGAGAAGTCACCTTCTAGCCTCTGGGCCACTCCTCCAAGACTTGAGACTCGTCTATGTGGCCATTGCCGCCTTCTTCCTGAGGACCGGTGGGGCGGGATGCTCAGGACCAGAGGCGTCCTCAGGGGGCCTGGGACCCCCGGGGAAGGTCACTGATGGGCCTTCTCCACGGGCTACATCGGGGTGCATCCCAGGAGGCCCCGCTGAGGAAGTAGAGACCACGGGCGAGCTTCCTCCTGGGGTTCTGTGCAAGTCCTCTGTCCGGTAGGGGGTCTTCTAGGATTTCAAAGGTGGAGGTAATGCTTTTCTCTAAGGAATAAGAACAAACCTTCTCTCCAAGGCTTGATCAGGGCTGCTAGACGTTCATCCTGGAAATGCCACTTGGTTTTCAAGACTCGCTGGGGTCTGGGGAGATCTGGAGACGTTCAGGCCGGCAGGGAAGGGGGGTCGGAGAGGGAACTGGAGGCCTTTCGTCAGTCGCTGGTCTCACCTCCCCTGGAGGCAGGTCTGCATTGGCCACTGCTTTGGCTACTCCACTGACCAGTTCTATTGGCCGTTTTGATGTCCACTTCCTTGATGAACTGTTGTTTCTCTTTTTGGGTTCAGATTTGATGAGAATTATCTCATCCGATAGTGTCATCCAGAGCAAAACAAGCCTCGCGTTTGCTGCTCACGCTAAGACTTAAAATCCGGTGCATCTGTGGGTCCCACAGAGGTGTGTGAAAACTTGCCTTCAAAGCTTTGACTGTGTTCTTGGGTGGCACATTTTCTTTCTGCGACAGAGGAAAACCAGATGATCTTCTGGTAATTCTGGTGGTAAAAGCAGGAAGTAGCACAGTTCTGTACTTTTGTCACCAGTGATATTTTGTGTCACTGAAGATCTGCAGACTCATTCTTCTAGCCTCTGTGCAGAGCAAAGGGAGCCGGAGGTGCAGTCTCCATTTTCGTTTTAAGGATGAGAGCTGATGTGACTATTGGTCACATCAGCGTGGGGAAGCTTCAGGGTCCCAGGTCCCCCAGATTGAATACCTTGCTATGACAGACTACTTGGAGGGTTGCATGCCACGCTCCCATCCTTCAGCAATTGCACTCAATAAACTGCAGGTTCTGTAATAAACAAACCCGACCACCCACTACAGTGTGCTCAGGGACATCGTGGGGTCATGGATGAGCCCCAGCAAGACCATCATTTATCTCTAATGGATACATTACATTCCTTCCGTTGATAGCACAGAGTCCAACTTTCATCAAGCATCCCTGAGACTGGAAGATTTACAGTTCACCTGTTCACCTCAATCCCTTCCTTCTGATGATGATGAAAACCAACACTTATTAAAAACTCACTGTGAGCCAGCGTTGTGCTAAGCTTTTTAGCTGCATTACTTCAATTACTCTCCACAAGCCAATGAAATCGGTCCTAGTATGATTAGTCCCATTCTATAGGTGAGGAAACTGAAGGATACATGAAGAGGTTCAGAACTTTCCCGAAGTCATACCTCTAGAAAGTGATGGTGCCAGGATTTAATCCTGGTGCATCTGACTCCCAAACTGATGTTCTTTTTTTATTTTTAAATTATTTATTTATTTTTTTCCGTTACAGTTGACATTCAATATTATTTTATATTATCTTCAGGTGTACAGCATAGTGGTTAGACATTTCTGTAATTTATGCAGTGATCCCCTCAATTAGTCTAATACCCACCTGGTACTATACATAATTGTTGCAACATTATTGACCATATTTTCTAAGCTGTACTTTACATCCCCATGACTATTTTATAACTACCAATTTGTACTTCTTAATCCCTTCCCCTTTTTCATCCAGTCCCGCAAGCCCCCTATCCTCTGGCAAACATCAGTTTGTTCTCTGTATCTGTGAGGCTGTTTTGTTTTGTTCATTTATTTTGTGCTTAAGAATCCCAAATAAGTGCGATCATATGGTATTTGTCTTTCTCAGTCTGACTTATTTCACTTCACATAATACCCTCCAGATCCATCCATGTTGTTGCAAATGGTAAGATTTCATCCTTTTTATGGCCGAGTAATATTCCACTGTGTGTGTGTGTGTGTGTGTGTGTGTGTGTGTGTGTGTATATCACCTCTTCTTTATCCAGTTGTCTATTGATGGGCACTTAGGTTACTTCCATATCTTGGCTATCATAAATAATGCTGCAGTGAACGTAGTGGTGCATATGAGTATATCTTTTTGAATTATTTTTTTGGATTTCTTCAATAAATACCCAGAAGTGAGATGGCTAGGTCATAACATAGTTCTATTTTTAAGTTTTTGAGGAACCTCCATACTGTTTTCCATAGTGGCTCTATCCATTTACAATTCCATCAACAGTGCACTAGGTAGGGTTCCCTTTTCTCCACATCCTCGCCGACACTTGTTGTTTCATGATTTATTGATGATGGTCATTCTGACAGGTGTGAAGTAATATCTCATTGTAGTTTTAATTTGCATTTCTCTGATGATTAGCGACATTGAGCATCTTTTTATATCTATTGTCCATCTGTATGTCCTTTTTGGAGAAATGTCTATTCAGGTCCTCCGCTCATTTTTTGATTTGATTCTTTGTTATTTTGGTGTTGAGTTGTATGAGTCCTATAGAAATTTTGGATATTAACCACTTATCAGATATGTCATTGGTGAATATCTTCTCTCATTCAGGAGGCTGTCTTTTCGTTTTGTTGATGTTTCCTTTGCTGCATAAAAACTTTTTAGTTTGATGTAGTCCCATTTGTTTATTTTTTTTCTTTTGTTTCCCTTGCTCAAGAATATATATCAGAAAAAATATTACTAAGAGCAGTTCAGAGAGTTTACTGCCTATATTTTATTCTAGAAGTTTCATGGTTTTGGCTCTTACATTTAAGTCTTTAATATTTTTTGAGTTTATTATGTGAGAAGGTGGTCCAGTTTCATTGTTTTGCATGTATCTGTCCAGTTTTCCCCATACCATTTGTTGAATAGACTGTCTTTACCCCATTGGATATTCTTGCCTCCTTCGTTATAGATTAAATGGCCATGTAGGTGTGGGTTTATTTCTGGGCTCTGTATTCTCTTCTATTGATCTACAAGGTCTGACAATTAAGTTCGCAAATTCATCCTAGAAAAAGTGCTACATACCTCATTGTTGAATATTACTATGGCCACCTTCGAAGTACTCCCCTTGGGAAGCTATGCACCAATGCCAACACCTAGTCCACCCTTCAAAGCAATTTTGGAACTCTTTCTAGAATGGCCATCAGAGCTGTTATCGTATTACCTTTGATGTCCTGAATGTCATCAAAATATCTTCCTTTTAATATTTCCTTTATCTTCAGGTAAAGAAAGAAGTCATTGGGGGCCAGATCAGGTGAGCAGAGAGGGTGTTCCAATACAGTTATTTGTTTACTGGCTAAAAACTCCCTCACAGGCAGTGCCATGTGGGCTGGTGCATTGTAGTGATGCAAGAGCTCCTTTGGGACCATTTTTGCACACCTTTCTCATGCCAAGATTTTCAGTTAAAGGTTTCCTAACTGTTTCTCTATGGATGTTTACTTGGTCTGCTATGCTTCTCACAGTCAGCCGACGATTTTGACCCACAAGTCAATGAATTTTTGCAATGTTTTCATCGATTCTGCTCATTACTGGCTGCCCTGACCTCTTTTCATCAGTGACGCGTTCTCTCCCCTCAGAAAAAGTTTAGTCCATTTGTACACTACCGTTTTCTTCATGGCATTATCCCCATAAATTTGGACTGACATGTCCCTGATTTCACTTCCACTGTTGCCAAGTTTAACAAGAAATTTAATGTTTGTTCATTGCTCTAATTCAAGCTCAGGTATTCTTGTAACGGCACACAAAAACACGCAACAACAATAATGAACGCCACTCAGCAAGACCCCACCACACATCGACATGAACACAGCTGTGAGACATTGATATACCAAGGTTATGAAACCTCACCGAGCTGTTTGTACAGTGGTGCCCATGTAAGCACACAGTAGCAAGTTCATGAACTTAATTGTCAGATGTGTCTGTTTTTATGCCAGTACCATGTGTTTTAAACACTATAGCCTTGAAGTATAGTTTGATATCAGGTAGTATAATACTTCCAACTTGGTTCTTCTTCCTCAAGATTGCTGTGGCTATTTGGGGTCTTTTGTGGTTCTGTATAAATTTTAAGATTATTCTTGTTCTGTGAAAAATGCCATTAGTACTTTGATAGGGATTGCATTGAACCTATAGATTGCATTGAGTAGTATGGACATTTTAACGATGCTAATTCTTCCTATCCATGAGCACGGAGTATGCTTCCATTTATTTGTGTCTTCTTCAATTTCTTTCCTCAGTGTTGTATAGTTTTCCAAGTACAGGTCTTTTACCTCCTTGGTTCAATGTATTCCTAGGTATTTTTTTTTTTTTGATGCAACAGTAAATGGGATTGTTTTCTTAATTTCTCTTTCTGAGGGTTCATTATTGGTGTATAAAAATGCAACCAATTTGTAAATACTAATTTTGTATCCTGCTACTTTACTGAATTCATTTATCAGTTCTAATAGTTTTTTAGTGGAGTCTTCAGGGTTCTCTGTATAATATCATGTCATTCTGCAAATAATGACAATTTTACTTTTTCCTTTCCAATTTGGATGCTTTTTATTTCCTTGTCTGACTGCTGTGGCTAGGACTTCCAAAACTATGACAGTGGGCATCTTTGTCTTGTTCCTGATCTTAAGGAGAACGCTTTTAGCTTTTCCCCATTGAGTATGATGTTAGCTGTGGCTTCCAAACTGGTGTCCTTAATCCATCTACATGACTGGGTAATGGATTCAAAACTGAATTCATCTCTTACAGTAAATTGGTTGTGTGCATGAGTTCTAAATTCAACAATAAACCAATTAAAGTAGAAAAAAACATTAATTGAACCAGTAGATTGTCTAATTTGGTCAATTACTTAAATAAGTTGACAAGTCATTTCATTCAAAATAATTGAGCTAATAATCATGTGTCTCTATGATATCATGGCTTAGTTACAATGATTAACAGCTTTGCTCAGTTTTATCATTTGAAAGTTGTATTTCTGAAAGCTTGCTCTAAGGAATTAGAGTTGTGCAGATGTCATGCTATGGTCCGAGACTGGGAAAAGTGGAAATGAGCCATGGGAAGGGGATCACTTTATTTCAAGAACCGCATAGCCTTACACAGGATCCCATACATCGTGAATCTCCCGCAGGGGTCAGAAGTGCAAAGATTCCCCCAATCCTGTCCTGTTCCCATGGACCCCTCTTTGGGTAGGAACATACAGTTCCCAGCACATGCTGAGAAATGCTGCCACGTCCTTCTCATTTCCATGCTGCTCCTGGTTTCTCCCCTCCCAAAACTGAAACATTCCTTTTGCCCCCATCAGTCCACCACAAATCAGATCTCGGCTTCCTGGAGCCCCATCTGCAGTGCAGCAGATATCAATAGTACAGTTACCCAGGGAACAGAGTAAAGCATGGGCTTTATATTATGTAGGTCCAGCCTGGCCACTGTTGAGTACATCAGCTCAAAGAAGTGGTTTACGAAGGATACTAGAACAAAAGAAATGCAAGTACACACACACACACACACACACACACACACACACACATATGCCTATATATGTTATTGGGTTTCATCCATCAAGATGCCTTTGAACAGATGTCATAAACATAAAAAAAATATTTACGGTGGTGAACAATGCACTTTAATATCTCCTGAATAATTTGTGTTGTCAGGAGCACCCATTGCAATATTTTATTATTTTTGTCCTTTCCAGCTACTGCTGACCACTCCGAAAGCAATGAGCTTCCAACTGTATTAATAGCTTTTTCATCTTCCTGCCACTGCTCCCTCTAAATGACTTGCTGTTATCTATTCATGAAATAAATCACTGCTGCCTTTCATGTCTCCCAAACTCTCCTTGTGCCTGGTGAGATTAGAGAAATCGAATCTCTCCAAGGACCTCTCCAAATTCTTGTGTTTCAGGAGAACTTGGTAAGGCTGGCTCTGTAGCAAGCCAGTGGAAATTCTGTAAGTCTGGACATATTTTTGTCACAGGGGAGTTTCCACAGGGCCTCAGAGTAATGTGCTTCAGTTTGCAGGTGTTCACCAGTTGGGTGAAGCCTTTACTGTTTTGTTTCGTTTTTTGTTTTTAAGGAGGGCGCAGCTCACAGTAGCCCATGCGGGTATCGAACCAGTCGCCTTGGTATTATGAGCACCACGCTCTAACCAACTAAGCTAACTGGCCACTTCCTCCACTGGGTTTTTTAATCCTTTTCATCTATTCTCTGTGTATTTTATAGGCACCCCTCTCTCTAGGAAGCCACATACATGGCAGGTAAATGTTATATCCCCAGAATCTAATAGATGTGAGTTCAAATTCCAGCTCTTACTCGCTATGTGACACAGACTTACTCGCTATGTGACCTCAGGTTTGTTGTTTTGCTTCTTTGAGCCTCAGCCTCTGCTATTTTATATACACAACAAAGCTATAAAACTTTTTTTGTTACTTAATAATAATTTTATTATCTGCACTTCAAATTTGAGCAAATAGATCCAGAGAAGTTCAGTAGTTTGTTCACATTCACACCTGAGTGTGAGTGACAAGGGAAGGAGTTTAATCCAGTTTTGTCTGATGCCAAAATGTGTGCTCATTGCAACTAAATGGTCAGCACCCAGAGGGCCAGGTGTCTGTCTGTTTCTGCTGTAACCCTGGTAACCAGGAGAGGGCCAGGCCTATAGATGGTATCCAAGTAGAAGTCTCAATGAGCTTTTGCAACGTGGCTAGCACTGTTTTAAGCACTTGCTACATATATTCTTGTTTAATCCTTACAACAACCATGTACACTTTGTACTGGTATTATCCTCATTTTAAAGACGAGAAAATGGATGGATGGAAAGATGGATGGATGGATGGATGGATGGATGGATGGATGGATGAATTCCATTATTCTGTTTTCCAGATTAGCCTGATTCTAGAAATCACCTGGGTTCTTATTAAAAATTAGATTCCTAGGCTCCCCACAATTTCTTCTAACCCTGGGGATTCCATTTCAGTAGGTTTTGGTGGGCTCCAACCCTGGAATACGTATACAAAAGAGCCTATTCGTGAGGTGTAGTGAGTTATTTGAGCTAAGCAAGGGTCTGGTTCTGAAACAAAAATTTGGGTCCAAGGATGATAATCGTGAAGAGCTGCTGAGCTTGAAGCCAGGTCTTATAATTTGACATGGGCTGGGGAAGGAGAGTGCAGCTGACCTCGGTATGACTCCTCACTCGGCCCTTCATAGCTGTCTGATGGGCACCAAGTCACGTAACCTTGCCGAAAGTTAGTTTCCTCGATGGCAAAGTCTAAATAATCAGTCATCCCATCCATGAAAGATTATGGTCAAATTTACCATCAGCATATTTATGATTTCCCCATAATGCCTAGAACACATAGGCATTTAACAAGTGATAGCTCTGATGATAAAACATTTAGGACATGGTATATAGTACAAAAAGGAAGCTTTTGAGCAAGGTGGCATTCATGCGTTTATTCAGCAAATATTTCTAGAGCTCTTACTGTGTGTCAGGCACTGTGCTCAGAATACAGCAGTTAACAAAATAAAATCCCCTGTTCTGCAAGGCATATAGTGAAGTAGGGGTGAGACAGGCAACAAAATATATGCATACTAAATAAGTAAATTACATAGTAAGAGAGTGTGTTAAAAGGCAAAAAGTGCTTTGGAGAGAAGAATAAAGCAGGGTAAGGAGGAACAGGAATACTGGGAGAGGTTGACATTTTAAAAGGGTGGTCATGTTACATCTCACTGAGATAGAGATATCTGAATAAGGCTTTAAGGAAGTGAGGACTGTACCTTCCATATCTGGCATTGCTCTTCTGTTTACTTTCTGTATCACGTAGGGAAAACCATCTTATCTCTGAGTCTCCATTTCATGATCTGTAAAATGGGAGTAGTGGCACGCGCCTCCCTGAGTTGTCAGATTTCATAACAATGTATGTTAAGTTCTTTGTGCATAAGATATTTTTAAGAAAAGGGGGCAAATAATGGCTAACATTTATTAGGCACTTCCTCTGCCCACCAGGCTGTCTCCTAGCCATTGCATATGTAGTCTCTCATTTTCGGCCTCACCACAGCTTAGTGCGGTAGCATTTTATAAACGAGGAGATTTAGGCTCATTGATTTGAAGTGACTTGCCTGACATCACTAAATGAGGAAGTGGTATAGCTAGGACATGAACCTGTGTCTGTCTGACTCCTAATCTATTAAACCCCCTCCCTCATTTTACTGGCTGTGTGACCTTCATCAAATCACCCCTGGAAGCTTTCATTGCTCCTTATTTAAGAATTTGTTTTCCCATCAGATGCCTTGATTAGCATCTTAACTCAATCCAGTGTGGCCTGTATCTGAGGCTGTATGATAGGAAAACAGGATGCCTAAATTCAAAAAGGACATAAAACGCATCCAGACACACTTGGCAAATTGATTTTACCTCTAAATCCAATTTTGATCACTGGCAGAGGCTGCCTGACACCCTCTACTGGGAAGGATTTTAACATCACAACGGACCTGAGCAGATCACAGTGCCATCATCTATTAATGATGTCTGACATCTATTAGTGATGTCTGACATCTGTTAGTGATGTCTGACATGGATGAAGAAGTAGAAAGCGAAGGTCTGTGTGATGCGAGTCACTTCTGTTGGTCCTAAATGGAAAATCCAAGTACCCTTGCAAAATTAAACCCTGCCAACTTATTTTCCTTGGTCAAGGTAGAGAGCAGTTTAACTTACTTGAACCTAGTTACCAACTTTGAACATGGAACATGAATTTAGGAGTCATCTTCTCCATTCTTGGGACATTATCTCCTTCTTGACCTCTATCCATCAATTCAAATGTCTTTGGCAACATGGTAAAGAAACAAAACATTGTTTTCAACTACTTTTGAATTGAACATAGAGGGTAAAATCACAGACACTTCCTTGGTCAGAAAGGAATCTGGTTCTTTCTAGGATCACCTAATGAATGGGCAGCCCCAGAAAAGCAGAGAAGAGAGTGTTTTTCAAACTGCTGACTGAGGGATGCATGTCTACCGCAACAAGTTCCAAAAGGCTTCTGATTTATCACACTGCACATCAAGGAGACCATAAAACAATATACCAACTAGAAAATGCATCGAGGAAAACATCTTCTACCTTAGGAGAGGGATTTAGACAGGAACTTGCTAAAAATAACTCCCACGTGTGACTGGCTGCATTGCATCAGTCACCTCTTAATTATCACAGATGGAGGCAGCCTGGGACACTGGTCAAGTGAAGTAAAGGAAAACCAGCAGTCATTTCTATTTAGCCTTGGGGCTCAGTGCAAAGGCTTGAGAATTTCAGACAGACCTGGGTCCGAGTCCAATTTGGGCCACTTCCTGCTGTGTGACCTTGGGCAAGTCATTTTATCTCTCAGATACCTTATCTTGAAAGTGGAGCTAGTGACCTATCTTCCCCCTAGCATTTATTGTGAGTATTAAATAAAATAAAGAACACACAGCACTTAGCAGAGGGCCTGCAACACAGTAAGCCCTCTATCGATGTGAGTTTCCTTACTGTTTTTGATATATATATATATTTTTTTTTTTTTTTTTTAATTTTATTGGGGAAGGGGAACAGGACTTTATTGGGGAACAGTGTGTACTTCCAGGGCTTTTTTCCAAATCAAGTTGTTGTCCTTTCAATCTTAGTTGTGGAGGGTGCTGTTCAGCCTCAAGTTGTTGTCCTTTCAGTCTTAGTTGTGGAGGGCGCAGCTCAGCTCCAGGTCCAGTTGCCGTTGCTAGTTGCAGGGGGCACAGCCCATCATCCCTTGCGGGAGTCAAACCAGCAACCTCGTGGTTGAGAGGATGCGCTCCAACCAACTGAGCCATCTGGGAGCTCAGCGGCAGCTCAGCTCAAGGTGCCGTGTTCAATCTTAGTTGCAGCCCACCATCCCTTGTGGGACTCGAGGAATTGAACTGGCAACCTTGTGGTTGAGAGCCCATTGGCCCATGTGGGAATCGAACCGGCAGCCTTCGGAGTTAGGAGCATGGCGCTCTAACCGCCTGAGCCACCGGGCCAGCCCATATTTATATTTTTTAATGTTATGTAGACTAATTTTAAAGTGAGTCAGAATCCCCATATTAAGTTTGAGAGATGTAGTGGGGAAAGCTGCTAGATAAAAATCTAGTCCTCATTCTGTACTCACTTGCTGATCAGCCTTGGGAATTTTACCCCACTTCTCTGAGACTCAGTTGGCTCATTTGTCACATAGCAAAGGGTAGCACAAGGTCTAAGACGTGGACAGAAGTTTCAAGTCCCAGCTCTGCATGTTCTATGTGACTGAGCTTTGTTTCCTGGTTTGTAAAATGGGGATGATGATAATGACACCAGCTTCCCAGTGAAAATTAACAAAATAAGCGCTCAAAAATGTGAGCAATACTAATTCTTAGCTTCTTTAATAATAATAATAATAATAATAGTCATCTGATCATAATTTTATATTTTAAGTGAGAATAAAAAATTTGAAGTAGATTTAAAAAAATTATATCTCAGGTTTTACCTTGCTTCAAGAGGCCAGTGGCAGCAGTAGAGTGGAAGGAGACCAAATTGTGGTGAACAGTTTGCTCCCGATGTGCCACATGTAGGGAGCTGAGAATCACCTAGACATTGGCCAGCAACACCTGAAGACTCTGTCTCCCTCAGATATCCCATTCTCCTCTCCACTCCAAAAGCAACCAAGATGATTCAAAAAGTTTTAAAAATGTAAATGTCTCTTTCTCAGTGCTCTATAGTTCAAATTCTAAGAAAAAGCAAAGCTCTTATATCAGTATTAATTAAACTGCCAGCTAGTAACAGTCCCATTACTCAACCAAATAAATCTAATTTCTCTGTTCAGCAGGAATCCCTGAGCCACATAAACCCAGGCTGGAGTTTTATGTAACCTTAAAGAACTCTTGATTGCTTCTGGAGTCTTTCTTCTCCCCACCCATCTTGCAGTATTGAGAAGGTCTATTCTGCGAGTTAATGGGAGGAATAGCTTCTCTCTGTACTTTCCCCATCTGTCTTAATTTTTTAAATTATACTTTTATTAAACCCTTAAGGAAAATGGACTTGCAGAGTTCTCATTAAACAAGGAACTGTGTGCTGCATAAAACAGAGAGATGAATTTTTTTTGAAAGCTACCCTCACAATTTGCCTTAATGAATTCTCCCTCTGCTGCTATATTACAGAGTGTGCAAATAAATAGAGCACTTTGTGAGTGGTGCATGGGCAAATGGATATTTAAGTAGCTGATAATAGTTCTTGCAGCCTCCAGTTGGGATCTTTCTTGCTAGGAACTGAAAAATATTTGGTGCGTTATGGTACAGTCTTTTCTTCCTGGAGACTGACTTAGTGCCAGGGTGGGAAGTCAGCTCATCCCTGGAACTAGTCATGGAGGGAGAATTGCTCCCCTACAACAGCCTTAGCAGGAATCTGCTCTCAAGAGAATAGACAATGTTTATTGAGCACCTTCTCTGACCAGGCATGTTGCTAAGTGCTTTTCTTTGTATCATTGATTATCAGCTATGGTAAAATGGATTATTGTTTCCAATTATGTATCCTCCCTCAGTAGAATAATATATCCATGCTCTTTGCCTTGTCACTGGTGGGTGGAGTCTACTTCCTTGCCCCATGTGACTTGCCTTGGCCAATGAAATGTGGGAGGAAGTGATAATGATACAATTCTAAGCTGAGCTTCAAGAGGCATCGCGTGTTTCCAATCTTTTACACTCCTGCCATCAACATTATAAGGGCATGCCCAAAGAGCTATTGGTTCCAAGATGAGACACACAATGTAGAGTCATACTCATTTAAAATTGGCTAAACCTTAACCCATCTGCAGACACAGAAGTGAGAAAAATAAATGTTTGTTATTGCAAGTCCTTGAGATTTGGGAGTTATTTTTCTCATAGTATTGTTGAGGCAGTATCTGACCCACATAGCAAATGTGCATCAGAAGCACTTGGGAAACTTTTAAGTAATGCTGATGCCGAGGCCCCATGCTAGAGATTCTGATTGAGATGATCTGCGGTAACTGGTCCAGGGCATCTGATCTGCATTATCACATTTAAACCTCTCTACAATCCTGTGAGGTAGGGCTTCCCTACTCCATGTTACAGATGAGGAAAATGAGTGCCAAAGACAGGGAGGAGCTATCTGAAGGCTTTCCATCCAGTAAGTGTCAAAGCAGGGACTCAAGCAGATCTGTGTAACTCAGAGACTTAAATTAGCTGGGAGAATTGCTAAAAATGTGTATTTGGGGTCCCACTAGGCTTACTTAATTATTTATCTGGGGTTTGGAACTATGAGTCTACTTTTTAAACTCACCTTTGTATAGGCAGAATTCTGAGAAGGCCCTCAAGATCTCACCAGCTGGTAAACATACCCTGTACCCTCACCTTGAGTGTAGATGAGACTTGTGAATATTATGGATGTCACTCTTTCGATGAGTTTCCATTATATGGAAAGAGTGAAGGGATTTGTAGCTATAATTAAGGTTCCTAATTGGCTGGCTTCAAATTAATCAAAAGGGAGATTACCTGGGTGGACCTGACTTCATCAGGCAAGCCCTTTAAAAGAGGACATAAGGGTCAGAGACGGAAGAAGTCAGATGAGAATAGCAGATATATACCCTTGTTGGCATTGAAGAAGCAAACTGCCATGTTGCAAAGAGGGCCATGTGGCAGAGAAGAGCAGACAGCCGCTAGGGGCTGAGGGCCGCAGTCCTACATCCGCAAAGAACTCAATAATGCCAACTATCAGTGAGCTTGAAAGAGAACCCCAAACTCCATCTCTGGCCAATACCTTGAGTTCAACCTTGTGAAATTATGACCACAGGACCCAGTCACCGCATGTCCAGACTCCTGCCCCATGGAAATGGTAAGAGAATACATTTGTGGGTTTTTTAAGCTAAATATGTGGTGATTTGTTACGCAGAAATAGAAACTAACACAGCTCCCCAGGTAACTTGGATGAAGGCAGTTGTTCTTGGGCCATACTTGGAGAAACACTGGAACAACATTTATCTAAACCTGCATAAAACTAGGGACCAGTGACATTAACCATACCACAACAAAATCACTTACACCAAAGAAAAGTCTTGGACTGGATGGCTTGACCAGTGAATTCTATCAAACATTTAGCATGATCCTTCTCAAATCTTCCAACAATTTGAAAAGGAAAGATCACTTCTTAACTAATTCTATGAGGCCAGCATTACCTCGATACCAAAACCAGATAAAGACATCACAAGAAAAGAAAATTACAGACCATTATTCCCTATGAATACAGGTGTAAAAATCCTCAATAAAATATCAACAACTTGAATCCAACAGCATATCAAAAGGATTATTCACCATGACCAAATGGGATTTGTTCCAGGAGTACAAGGATGGTTCGACATAAGACAAATCTTGGTAATAGAATGAAAGAAAAATAACCCACATGATTATTTCAATGGATGTAGAAAAAGCATTCAACAAAATCCAACATCCTTTCACGATAAAACCCCTTAAAAAAACACCAAGGAATAGAGGGGAAATTCTTCAATCTGATAATATGCATTTATGAAAAACCCACATATTATATACTCAATGGTGAAAGACTGAAAACTTTACCTCTAACATAGGAACAAGAGTAGGATGCCCACTTTCACTGCCGACATTTAACATGTACTAGAAGTTCTAACAAGAACTATTAGACAAAAAAAGGGGGGGGAAGATATTTAGATTGGAAAGGAAAAAACTGTCTTTAGTCACAGGTGATATAATTCTATTATATAGAAAATCCCAGAGAATCCACAAGGTGACTTCTAGAGTTAATGAACAAATTTAGTAAAGTTGCAGGATACAAGATTAACACACAAAAATGAGTTGTATTTCTATACATCATCATTGAACAATCTCAGAAGGAAATTAGGAAAGCAATTCCATTTAGAAAAGCACCTAAAATAATTAAATATTTAGGAATAAATCTAACTAAGGAAGGAAAAGACTTGTATGCTGAAAACTACAAAGCATAGCTAAAAGAAATTAAAGAAGACCTAAATAAATGGAAAAGCATCCTCTGTTCATGGGTAGGAAGACTTAATATTGTTAAGATGTCAATTCTGCACAAAGTGATCCATAGTTTTAATGCAATCCCTCTTGAAATTCCAATGGCCCTTTTCAGAGTTATGGAAAAGTTGATCCTCAAATTTATGTGTAATTGCAGGGCGCCCTAAATAGCCAAAATAATCTTGGAAGAAAAAAAAAGAACAAAATTGGAAGATGCACATTTCCTGACTTTGAAACTTACTAAAAAGCTACAGTAGTTAAAACAATATGGTGCTAGCATAGAGCAGACATGTAGACCAATGAGATAGAATAGGGAGCACAAAATAAATCCTCACATATATGGTCAATCGATTTTCAACAAGATTGCCAAGACCATTCAATGGGGAAAGACAATCTCTTCAACAAATGGTGCTGGGAAAACTGGACAGCCACATACAAAATAATGCAGTTGGACTTCCACCACACTCTCTATACAAAAATTAACTCAAAGTGGATCAAAGACCTAGTCTTAAGAGCTAAAACTAAAACTCTTAGGAGAAAACTATTCAGCAGTAAGAAAAGATGATATAGGAACATTTGTGACAACATGGATGGATCTTGAGAGTGTAATGCTGAGCGAAATAAGTCAGACAGAAAAAGCAGAGAACCATGTGATTTCACTGATATGTGGTATATAAACCAAAAGCAACAAAAGAAAACTTTGAGGGAAAAGTTCATGATATTGGTTTTGGCAACAACTTAATAAATATGATACCCAAAACAGAGGCAACAAAAGAAAAAAATCATAAATTTGATTTCATCAAATTTAAGAACTTTTGTGCATCAAAGGATATTATCAAGTAAGTGAAAAAGCAAATCTGCATAATGGTGGAAAATATTTGCAAATCATATACCTAAGGGATTAATATCCAGAATATATAAAGAGCTGCTAAAACTCAACAACCACAAAACCCATTTCAAAAATGTGCAAAGGACTTGAATAGACATTTCTCCAAGGAAAATACGTAAATGGTCAATAAACATAAAAAAGATGTCAGGTTTCAAAGATGTCACATCATTAGTCATTAGGAAAATGCTAATCAAAACCACTTCACACCTACTAGAATGACCATAATTAAAATAAAAAAACAACAACAGAAAATAGCAGGTGGTGAGATGTAGAGAATTTGGAACCTTTGTGCAATGCTGATGGGAATGGAAAGTGGAGCTGTTGCTCTGGAAGACGATTTGGCAGTTTCTCAAAAGGTTAAACATAGCACTACCGTATGACCCAGCAACTTCACTCCTAGGCATACATCCAAAAGAATTGTAAGCATGGACACAAACAGATACTTGTACAACCATGTTCATAGCAGCATTATTCACAGTATCCTAAAGGGCAAGCAACCCAAGTGTGGGCAACAAATGAATGGATAAACGAAATGCGATACAATGAAATGTTAGTGAGCCATAAAAGCGAAGGAATGAAGCTTTGATGTATGCTGCAACATGGATGGACCTTGAAAACATTATGCTGAGTGAAACAAGCCAGACACAGAAGGACAAATATTGTATGATTTCATTTATATTAGGTACCTAAAATAAGCAAATCATGGAGACAGAAAGAAAAATGGAGGTTACCAGGGGCTGGGGGGAAGGGGCAGGAGGGAGTTATTGTCTAAGGAATACAGAGTTTTTGTTGGGGATAATGAAAAGTTTTGGGTATAATCGGTGGTGGTTGCATAACATTATGAACCTGTTTAATGCACTTTTTGTACACTTCTGAATGGTTAAATAATGAATGTTGTGTATATTTTACCACCAAAAAAAAGTACAGGGGGAAGAAAGTAAATTTTCAGAGAGCTGTTAACACTTAGTGAAAAGCTCACAATCTAACATCAGGCGAAAAGACTATAAGAAAAAAAAAACTATAAGAAAAAATATTAAAAATTAGTACTTGATCTGTTTAGAAAGAAGCTACACCAGACCTCAAACAAATTATTATTGGGTTCGGTTTGGGATTTTATCATTGTTGTCAGTGTTGTCCTGGTTTGGAGTTGACTTGTTTTTGAAATGACATGCTGATGACAGGCTGTTTGCAGGAACAACCATGTCCCTACTAAGGCTTAGACCAGTGCATCTCAAACTGTCTGTGGTGCAGGGCCAGCTCTGGTTTGTTCTGCGCCCACTGGGGACTGACGTGCAGTCCTACTGTGCATGACCTGTGTCAGTTTACACCACCAGCAGCACCGCTGAGTTTCAGCAACATTTGGATGCGTTTATACCCTGTTCAGTGAGTCAAGCGCCCTCCGCCACTACGCGGGGCTGAATTGCTAGAAAACTTTCTAAATGCCATTTCTGGGTGTCTGATTGCTCTTGTCCTGGACTGTTAACACACAGCTCACAGACGCACGGCTCGGAGGCCACACTTTGCAAGGCCCTGTCTTACAGGCCGGCAGGACCCTTACCCGTCCCAGCTCTCGTCCTGGGTTAAGTCCAGAAATGACATGGAGACACTGAACATCCCCGTATCAGCTACACCGTGCTTCTTTCCATCCTCATATTTCCCGAAGACTAACTGAGGCAGGGAAAGGCTTCCGATTGTCGGAGATTTAGCATTTAAGGGGGGATCCCAGAGGAGACTGGGGACTAGAGTAGATCGACCATGAAGTTCACGAAGTGTTTCAGGAAACCTCACCTGAATGCACCTCCTAAATAACTATGTCCTTTCATACCTAAGTTTTAGTAATAATTTTGTTTTTTAAAGTCATCCAAATTATATAAGCTTCAGTCTGCCAAAACCAATCTGTTGAGGACTTGGGCCAGAGTTCACCAAGCCATTTGGTCCACTAGGTGAACTTGCACATATCCTGCAATTCTGCAGGCAGCGATGCTTTACCTGTACTCCACCTGCCTTCCCAAGGAGGAAGTTTTAGTTGTGTGGCCAGAGAACCCTGGCGTGGAACCTCAGCAGTGCCATCGACTTGCTAAACTGGGATGAGCCGGCTATACTCCTCAGAGCTTTATATTTCTCCATCTGTGCCATGGGGGCAAGACCAGAATGCATAAAAGTTTAGTGAGGATACAAACTAACGGGCTCAGTGCAGAGCTGGATGTTTAACAGAGGCAGTATGTAGTGATTGAACACTTGGCCTCCGGAAGCAGAACACCCAGGTTCAAAAACTAGCCCTGCCACTGACCAGCTGCCTGATATTGCAAGTTTCCCGGCATCTCCCAGCCTCAGCTTCCTCAGCTGTGAAATAGGGCCGATATTGTAATTCCATCCTGTGGTCACTCTGAAGATTAATAAGATTGTGCATAAAAAGTAGTAACAGACTCCCTGGGATAGAATGAGTGCTTATAAATGGCAAAGCTATTATCATTTTGCAAACACAGGTGATGGCTTTCGTCTAAAGCATGTAGGGTGGATATCAGAAGGCTAAGATTAGTGCTGAAGGATCCCAGTACTCTGGAGTTGAGTTATGCCAACAGGCCACTGGGACTCAAACCCACCCACAACCTTGGATTTTGGGGCAGACAGAGCCTGCCTGCCACAAAGCCAGCCTGCCACAGGCCACCAAGCCTGTTTCCCTTTGCAAAGACCTGGCAGCCACTTGCACCAGTTCTCAATTCATTCCCGTATCATTCCCCCTAACATCTCCCTGGGGGCTGATTGATGGCGATGAGAGACAATCTATAGCTGTGTGACAGAATGTTTACTACCAGCCCTCTAGGAAATGATTACTTTGAGGTAATTTTGAACCTCCAGACTATGATGCAGTGTCTCATATATTAAACTGCAGTGAACACTGTATAAAAGTCTTACAAGGAGACCTTGTATTTCATAGCTTGCTGGGGAAGGAGCACACAGGGGTAAATTGGTTTCAAGGGAAGGCAAGCACAGAGGATTCAAACTCTTTGCATCCAGCCTTATGGAAGAAACAGAGAATTAAGCTTTGAGTCTGCATGGCCAAGTGTAATACCCATTTTATACCCCTAGATTGCTCTGGGGGAGACCCTACAGCCAACGCCACTGAGACCCCGGACAGTGTAATTCGTACTACAAAGGTTCCAAGCCCCTGCCACATCTGCCCCCAGAAGCTGGATGGATTTCTTCTTGCCTCTCCCACAATCATTACCGAAGCTAGATTCCTTAGAGGTACCTCCTTCTTCACAAATCTCTCTTTCATATGAAAGTTTCTTAAAGGTTAGACATATAGACCAATGGAACAAAAGAAAGAATCTAGAAATAGACTCACGTATGTAATCACCTGACTTATAACAAAGGTTCACTGCAAGCAGAGAAAAAAGGATTTGTTTTCAAATACTGGTGCTGGGTCAACTGGATATCCATATGAAAAAAAATTCATCTTGAACCCTACCTCACACCATACACACAAATCAATTCCAGGTGGATTGTGCAGCTAAATGTGAATGGTAAAACAATATAATGTTTAGGTAAAGACATGGAAAAATGTCTTCATGACCTTGGCATACGCAAAGATTTCTTAAGTAAGTCACAAATTTATACTGATAAATTGGACTACAACTAAAACCATGTATCGTAATGAAAAGATGCCATGAAGGGAATGAAAGGACAACCAGTATCAACCAGAGTGGGAATGGTTATTTGCAAATTCAAAAAGGACTTGTATCCAAAATATAAAAAGAACTCCTACAAGTTAGTAAGAAAAAGACAGAAAACACAAAAGAAAAATGTGCAAAAGACATGAACAAGAAGTTCACAAAAGACAGTATCCAACTGTCTGATAAACACATGAAAAAGTCCTTACACATAAGGGAAATGCAGGTTAAAACTACAGTGTGGTATCTGTCTCTTAACCATACATAATAGGCTAAAATTAAAAAGACAGACACCAAGTATTGGAGCAATTGGAATTCACATGTATTATTGGTGGCGATGTAAATTGGTATAAACACTTTATAAAATGGTTTCCCAGTATCTGCTAAAGCCAACCATGTCCATCATCTTTGACTCAGCAGTTCTGCTAAAATAGATGCATACTGGGGCAGCCGGTTAGCTAAGTTGGTTAGAGCGCGGTGCTCTTAACAACAAGGTTGCTGGTTCGATCCCCACATGGGCCACTGTGAGCTGCGCCCTCCACAAATAGATTGAAACAATTACTTGACTTGGAGCTGATGGGTCCTGGAAAAACACACTTATAATAAATAAAAGTTTAAAAAAAAAGATGCAGACTTATGTTCATCAAGAAACATGTACAGGAATAGTCATAGATACTTATATTCGCTACAAACTGGAAACAACCGAAATGTTCATCAACAGTTGAATGAATAAATTAACTATGGTGTAGCTGCAAGTGGAATACTGCACTAAAATGAGAATCAGGGAACTCCGACTACGTGCAACAACATGGATGAATCTCACAAAATGTCGAATGAAAGAAGCCAGATGCAAGCAAATACATACTTTATGTGTTCTTTATATAACTCTATTTCATTATATTTCATTCCATTTGTATTTCCATGAAAAGAAGTCCCATTCATTTCCATGTATATGTATATGACTTTACATAAGTCCATTTCTGTAAAGTTGAAAAATTAGCAAAACTAGCCTATGCTTGAGAAGTCGGGGTACTTGGGGAACAATTGACTGGAAGGGGGCTCAGCGGGATCTTCTGGGGAGCCAGTGATGTTCTGTGTCTTGTTTTAGGCAAGGATACAAGACTACGTTCCGTTTGTAAATATTTAACAAGCAGTACACTTAACGCTTCGTGTGATTTTTCTATATGTAGATTGATTCTTCAATAAAAAGTTTGCAAGAAGAAAAAAATAATAAATTCCAAGTCTCCGGGATTGGGTCCCAGGATTGGGCCACACGCTTACCAGTGAATTTTTGGGTTCCTCCTTGGGGAGGTGGTACTCTGACGAAGGGAGAATACGCCCATGAGGAAGAACGGTATAAGGATGTTGGCTGGCCGGAAAGGCATAAAGAAACATTTACTAGCGCCGATGTGGGCGGAGAGCGGAGAAGAGCTTCCATTCCAAGCGCCAAGCCCTGTGCTGAGTGCCTCTGCGCACATCTCTTCATCCAAGCCTCACCTCAGTTCACGAGTTAAATACTGTACCAACCCGTGAGGTAAGTTCTGCTGTAAGAAACTGGCGCACAGAGAAGGGCCAGAACACACACCCAGGTCTCAGTGGCTCCAAACCCATGCTCCCAGCCTCATGATTACCCGTAGAGGCTGTCGTTCTAGGGCCCTGTGTCCCGGTGACCTCCCAGCAGAAATGTGGGGGCCAGGGCTGGCACGGGAAGGCTGGAAGGAAGGGCGTACACGTACTGCCCTCCTGCTCAGCATCTGCGCCTTTCATTGGCATGACCTGCTCTCCAACAAGGGAAAAACTTACAATGTGAACAAGGCAAACTGTTAATTAAGACAGCAGTACCTTCAGAGGATTTCAGTCCGGGGTAGACACCAAGCCGGATAAAGAAGACATTCGAAGCATCGGAATTGTGCAGTTTCTACACCCAACTGGCGAACGTTCAGAATTTTATAAAGATGACTTCTGCTTTCTTCCAAATGCCTGCAAACAAGGCCTTTGCCATCTCATAAGGGTTCAGAGTTTGCACTTGGGGATGCGAATAACTTAAGAAAGGGAGGGTACGTGAGGTGTGGCAATTAAGTTCATGAACTTGCTGCAATGCTGCTGCTAACCTTTTTTGATATCAGAGGGATTATTCATTACGAATTTGTACCAACTGGACAAATAGTTCACCAAGTTTACTATTTGGAAGTGTTGAAAAGGCTGCATGAAAAAGTTAGACGATCTCAACTTTTCGCCAACAATTCATGGCTCTTGCATCACAACAATGCACCAGCTCACATGGCACTGTCTGTGAGGGAGTTTTTAGCCAGTAAACAAATAACTGTATTGGAACACCCTCCCTACTCACCTGATCTGGCCCCCAATGACTTCTTTCTTTACCTGAAGGTAAAGGAAATGTTGAAAGGAAGACATTTGATGACATTCAGGACATCAAGTGTAATACAACGACAGCTCTGATGGCCATTCCAGAAAGAGTTCCAAAATTGCTTTGAAGGGTGGACCAGGTGCTGGCGTCAGTGCATAACTTCCCAAGGGGCGTACTTTGAAGGTGACCGTAGTGATATTCAGCAATGAGGTCTGCAGCACTTTTTCTAGGATGACTTTGCGAACATAATTGGCTGACCTTGTATAAGGGAATGAAGGGGATGGTATAAAGACAAGACATAAGCTGTCCTGGTTCAAATCCTGGCTACCACTTACTAGCTGTGATAAGTTAACTCAGCCTTTCTGAGCCTCAGTTTCCTCATATATAAAGTAACAATTGCATTTTTGATATTATTAGAATATGTGTGTATACACACGAATGTTTATATGTATATACATACACACACAGACACATCTCATTTAGCGCAGTCATGGGCATATAGCAAGTGCCCAATTATGGTTATCAGTTATCAGTAGTGTCCTGAGTTCGGCTTTGGGAAACTGATTTAGATGTTGTAAAGACCTTGACTTCAGTTTAGAGAAATTACTTAAGTTACCCCAGGCCACAGAGCTAGTAAGTTTCAGTACTTGGTCAAAGTGAGTTTGGGTACCAGCTGTATTTGACTTACAAGTCCCTCCTTTTTCATTGCCCTCGATTTCAGATGCAAGCTGAGTTTAGATCTTTTAGTACCAGCCCAGAAGCTCAGATCAGAGTAATTTGCATGGAGGGCCCAGCCAGACACGGAACGAGAACCCCTGTTGTTTCAGAGCAGATCACCACACTGTTGGTCCCCCTGTCCCAGGGGGGCTTTCCACTCTGGCTGCCGTTCTTGGCCAAGGATGAGATAGGTTGTGGATTTCACGGCTTCTGGATGGTCCATTAACTGTTGAGAGATAAGAAGAAGTAGGAAGAAGTCGGAATTATCAGACCACCTAAAAGCAGCTGCAAAGGCTCCCTTGGGGTGCAGTCATTCCCTTCCTATGTTCCCTATGAACGATGAGGTGACCTGAAGAGACTGGGCCAAAGCCTTCTAATGGGTTCCCAAGCCAACAAGCCCGGGCCCCTCTGAGGTCTAGATTCCAGCTGTTTGAGGCGCATCCCTGCCCAGCCCAGCCCTGGCTTCTCTGGATGATTTGATTCCAGCCATGGGGCTTGGAACTCAGATATGGATTCCAATTTATCTATGCCTTCTAGGGAGTCAACAAGACATGAGCTTTTATCCTAATCCCCCACAACGTGGACCTATTTATTGCTAAATTACATGCATAGTCCTGTACTCATACGGACGTTATGGTGATGTTATAAAATGTGGAGAAAGTACATAATGTGCAAAAGGAAGAAATGGAAAACAGATATAAATAGGCAGTCTGATACTTTCTTCCCACACTCCTGCGCTATCATTCACACGCTTGGTGCCTGTCCCCATTTCCTTCCAGAGAGATTGGATTAGAGGCTGGACGTGGCCACATGTGTGATTTAGGGAGAGAATTCTGTCGCCCATGCAGGGCTGGAAATACGGGGAGGACAGTGAGGCACCCACCTCAGGCACAGAATTTAAGGAGAAGTGGAAAAACTCAGTCATCAAGATAAATAAAGATGGGTCAGTACTACTGATACTTCCTTTGGCCTCGGGTTCCAATATGGCGCAGCAAAGCACAGTTCAATACATCAAATCCTGTATTTATTTAAAATGTTGATATTTCGTTCACCATAGATTTTTTTGCAGTAATTAAAAAGTATGGCATTAGAATATTATTGGTCTTGATTGCTGAATTTTTTTTTGGTGTCCCGTTAACTTTGTGTCCTCGTCTAGGCTCTTCTCCCGTGACTTATTTATTCATATTCCAGGCAAAACTAGTCCAAGTCTCAGTTTCTATATTTGTGAAATGGGCATTATAATACCTACCACTCAGAGCTGCTCTGAATGCTAGATGAGATTCTGCAGGTACAAGCCTCGCTTTGTGAATGATGAAC
Organism: Rhinolophus sinicus; assembly: GCF_036562045.2. NCBI lineage: Eukaryota > Metazoa > Chordata > Mammalia > Chiroptera > Rhinolophidae > Rhinolophus > Rhinolophus sinicus. Next base: position 24,537,352 of record NC_133765.1, on the reverse strand, counting down.
TGTGTGACTCTCGGAGGATGTTCTCTGTTCTCATGTAGCAGAGTCACCCCACAATGCCCTGGACATATCTGGGAGTCGTGGAGGATTTTCCTTCTAAGCCTCAATGCTTGGCCACACCGTTACCCGTTCTGTTCCCTCGACCACCTTCTGACCCACTGCCTACCTGATAAAGACCATCACAGGGAGGCTTATTCCTAAAGAGGTTCCAGGGCCAGAAAAATCCGCCAAGAATTCACTCAAAAATGGCCTGTTAGCAAAATCCATTCTGAGCCAGGCAGTTGAAAACAAACACTGCTTCTTCCCTGGTGTGGGAAAACCATACATCGTGTTTTGAGGCCTCCTGGAGAGGGCTGAAATACTCTTTTTCTCAGGGAAAAGGAAACTTGGCCTCTTATGCTGCAGTTGGGACTGTTTCCAACCCCAAATTCAGGACATTTGCTGTTCTGATTGTATAAGCCCAAGTCAGGTACACACGCTGGGGCTTCTGAATGTATTCACAAGGAAATCAGCATAATGCACAGTTAATATTCAGAATGTGATTAATCCAGAAGCCCCACTCCATATTCCAATTACATCCACGGCTACCCTACGTGGGCCGGATTTTGCTTAAATGCATATGGAGTCAATTGGAGCACCAGATTTATGGAGGCTGCTGAAAGTCTGGCACTCCAACAGTAATAAGTTATATTCCTATTATGTGGTGGGCAATAAAAAATCTGATATGTATTCTGCTGGATTTTGAGAAACTTTTGGAAAGATGCTAGGCTGCTGGAACACAGTGACATATTTCACAAACAAATGTCCCCACTGCCGTCTGACTGTTTAGAGGAGCTTGGGCTGCCTAGAAACCCTGCCCCCAAGTACATGAGGAGTCAACCAGTGTCCCCATCATGGCTGGTACTTTCCCACTACCTCCAAGGCAAGTACCTGGTTCTGACTTGCTGGAAAGGCACAGGCTGTGTGACTGTGGGCAAGACCCCCAGACCTCTCTGAGCCTCTTTTTCTCTATCTGGAATATGGGAATAGTGATAGCAACCTCAAAGGTTTACTGCAAGGATTAAATGAAACAATGAAGATGCATATGCCTGGCATGGTGAGCATGCAATAGATAATTTCAAAAGAGGAAATGGAATTTACAAACGAATAATGAATCAAAGTTAATTTTTTTCAACTTACGAAGGCATGTATTAGAAAAATATGTCCTCCTTGAAATGTGGTCGCCATACCACTGGGCGGGGTGGGGGGCATGTAGGGAATGACTTTTGATGGTACATGGGTAGTGATATTTATTTGTAAAGTTGTATACTTATTTTAATATCTTGAAGGGAAGTTAACAAACACATCAGCCCCTTGATTTCATGAACAGTATTGCTTTGGCCATGGCTATAGAGGGCTGACTATTAGAACAATTAAAATAAGTTAGAACTAAAGATAGGGTAAAATTTTTAAAGGTGATATTAAACTAACGGGTTTGGGAAGCATTGTTCTAGGAGGGAAATGGTGACATAAAAAATCTTGGGTTTAGAAAGACCTTTCTAAACATTAAAAATAAATTCAGGAACCACGAAGGATAAGAATGAGTCATGTGGGTGTTCCAGGGTGCTTCAGAATTCCCCAGCTGAGCCCCACAGCCCGTTCCTCCCGATTCCCCACCTGCAGGAAAATGCATCTGACAACAGTGCCGTTACACAGAGAAACTTGAATGTTCTCAAGTTTATTTTTTAAGCGGTTGGCTAACTTTGGTATTTCATCAGCAGTTCAGATTATTTTCCAACATCCCTGATAACTCTGGCCATCTGACAGTAATGCAGCGCAGGGATGGAGAGCTGCTGGTCTCCAGAACCAAGGCATGTGGTTGAATTAACACCACCCTGGGTATCAACAAGCTGAACCCAGAGTAAAAAAAAAAGGGGGTGGGGGGAGAGCTGGCTCCAGCTCTTTGCACTATCATGCCAACAGCTAGAGCTGCTAAGGCCATTGTCATCTGCCATGCTAATTACAGACTTCCCCACTGCCTGGAAGAGAAAGCCATTTTGGGCTGGAAACTGCAGAAAGACAAGCTGCTGAAGCAGCAAGCATGGGGCGTGGTTGGCTGGGGTGCATCTATTTTTACATCGATTTCTGAAGTTTTCTCGTGTACCAGCTCTTTGCCTTTGGCAAATGCTAAGGAGCTGTAGGCTTTTCAGATTCCCAATGGCTGGGGTTCTCACTCACACTGTAGGTAAGATTCAGGAGGTCTGTGGGCCCCCTGAAATGGTAGGCAAAGCAGTGAAACCTGTGTGTGTGTGTGTGTGCGTGCGTGTGTGTGTGTGTGTGTGTGTGTGTGTGCAGGCACACACGTGCACGCGCGCATTTCTCTGGGAGAAAGGCCATGGCTTTCACAGACTGTCAAAGGGGCTGGTTCAGGTTCTGTCAGCTGCTGTTTGGAGCTTCAGTGATATTAAATCTTAATGCAAACGGCAGGAGGAGGAGGGAAAGAGGTGCACCAGTTAAGACTGGGGAGTGGTTTGGGTGAGGCTGTGACAGAAGAGGAGCTTTCAGAAATATGTCTGTGGACTGAGTCCCCTTCACTGTGCTGAGAATTACAATAAGTGAATGTGAGTCGTTTTGAAATTATTCCTTGGGTTGTTAGGCCATGTTCTTTTGATCTCAGTAGCTCTCTCAGACTGAGCCATATGGATCCCTGCATCATACGTGTTACAGAGACACTTCCATCCGGGTCTCATCTCTGCCACCAGATGCTGATCTCCCAGAAGGCGGGGACTTGGGCCAATTACACACCCTATGCTCCTCCAGCTCCAGAGCTGACGCTTGGTAAATACTCGCTGAAGGAATAGCTGCCTGTCTTCAGGCGTCACCACTCAAACGAGCATGCGCTTGACATCCAAGCGGATGTGGATTCAAATTGTTGTCACATAGTCATCAGGTTTTCTTGGGCAAGTTACTTGACCACTCCTATCCTCAGTTTCCTATCTGGAAAATGGGGGTGAACATTCCTAGTTTATATGCTTATTGTATGAGGAAAGCAGATGGTGGACCTCACGTGCTTCACACCGTTCCCAGCACACACAAGGCACGCAGCCAGTCATGGTTACTGCTCTAAAACCCCCCTTGTTGGAAACACTGACCCTACTTAATTGTGTAAAAATAATTTAGGGTCAGCGGCCTAAGTCGCAAATGGCCACTAAATTTAATCAAATATTATTTAATCAGATAAAAATTTGCTGAGAGCCTTCTACCTGCTTCCTATGCGGGGCTGCAATGATGCAATTCTTGCCTCCATAGGGCTCGCAGAGGTGAAGGGAGGGGCAGGTGGACTTTCCAAGCCCAGTGGGTGCTGCCAAGAGGAAAAGGTTGTTGCCATGAGCACTCACCTGGACCTGGGGTCCAAGAAGGCTTCCCAGATGAAAAGCCATGAGGATCTACAAAAAGAGTTGGAGAGTCAGAGACGGGCTGAAAGAGGATTGTAGGTGAGGGAGCCATGGAGAAACTCTGAGGCAAGAAAGAGCTTGGTGAATTCAAGGAACTGGCGAGGATCCTCGTCTGGCTGGAGTAGGATGAAACAGGAAATCCCTCAGGATGCCCTGGGCTGGGACCACTGCACGGTCTCCTGTCTGTTCGCCATATTATCCTTCTTAGAACTCACTTTTCCGTTCTCCCCACAGCAGTCATTGAAAAATAGAACTTGGATCCTGCGGCTCCTTTTTATGGCTCCCTGCTGCCAGTAGGATTAAATCTAAGTTTCTTACCCTAAAATGCTCTGCTGACCCCATCTCTGACCTCATGCCACACCAGGCTGTCCTGTGTTTCACCACGCACTGTGCTTCAGCCTCCACTGAATCCTTTCTCTTCCTCTCCCGGGCCCTGCTCATTCCCACCCCAGGGCCTTTGCACCTGCTCTTCTGTGTGCCTGGAGGGCTCTTCCTTCAGGTCCTGGCCTGGCTGCCCCTCTCTTTCCATTCAGAGCTCAGCTCTGCTGTGATGTCTTCAGACAGGGCTTCGCTGGATTCTCTACAAAGATCCACTGTTGTTTTGTGCCACGTCACCCTGTGCTTCCTTCATGTTACTTACTATCTTCTCGACACTGTTTTATTTGTTGGTTTACTTGCTTATTTCTTTTATCTTTATGTTACAATTAAAGCTCATTGAGAGCAGGGACTTTGATTAATCCATCACTGAGATTCTTCCACTCACAGCAAGTCTGTCTCCTGTGGCAGAGGCTCAGGTGAGTGTCACCACCACCCCCTCATGCCGTTTCCCCGCATTACTTCTCCCAAGAAACAGCTCACTTTTATTGTCATTGCTGGCTACACTGGGGGCTCACCCGGAATGTAATCACCCCTCAACGATAACAAATGTGCACCTACAAATTGCTGGAGCATACTGTTGAGTAGCCAATATAATGAATAAAAGCACGGGCTCCAGGGGTAGTCTGTACTGGATTTCAGCCTGAGCTCTGTGTGAGCTTGGACAAAACTGTTTGCCTCTCTAAGCCTCAGTTTCTTGTTCAAGAAAATGGGGTCAGGGTCTGGTTCAGTGGCTCAGGTGGTTAGAGCGCCGTGCTCCTAAGGCCGAGGTAGTCAGCTTGATTCCCACATGGGCTGGTGAGCTGCGCCCTCTACAGCTAAGATTGTGAACAACAGCTCTCCCTGGAGCTGGGCTGCCATGAGCAGCCGGAGGTTGGCGTGAACTGCTACAGGCTGCTAAGTGCGACCGTGGGCTACCAAGTGCTGCCATGAGTGGCCGGCAGCCAGCGTGAGTGGCCGGCGGCCAGCGTGAGTGGCTGGCTGCCATGTGCTGCCGTGGGCTGCTGTGGGCTACCATGTGCTGCCATGAGCGGCCGGTGGCCAGTGTGAGTGGCCGGCGGCCATCATGAGCGGCCGGCAGCCGGCGAGAGCTGCTCTGAGCCGCTGTGAGTGGCCGACAGATGACCAGTGACCGACTGTCACAGCTGGGGGGAGCACAAGGCTCATAAAACCAGCATGGGCCAGGGAGCTGTGTCCTACACAACTAGACTGAGAAACAATGGTTTGAACCGGAGTGGGGGGGAAGGCAGACGAAAGGGGGCAAAAAAGGAAAGAAAATGGGGCCAATAATAGTCCTGCCTTACAAAGGGATGGGCAGGAAATGATGACATAGTTCCAAGTGCTCAGATGGCCAAGGGTAAGGGACAACCAGGCAGGGGACACAGTGCCGTTGGACTAGACTGGGAATGTGGGGCCAGTTAGCTCAGCTTTACACACTTCAGAGCTGGCAAAATTCACTCTCAGCACACAGAACACACAACAAACAAGAACACAAGTTTGAAAAACTCTGGTCACCAGCATCAACTGTTGTCTGGTGAGGATTTTCACATGGTACTGCTGCGTAGCACAGAGCTCTTTCCTGGAAATGGGAGTAGCTCTGGATCCAAATGTGCTTCCCTTCAATACGCCTCCTAAGAAGTTGCAACCTGAAAGTGAAGTGAGGAAATGGCATAGAGAAGAGGAGGGAACATTTTTCTGTTTTTAAACAGAAGGAATTCTTTTTTGTTGTTATTTTTTAAATAAATTTTATTGGGGAATATAGGGGGACAGTGTGTTTCTCCAGAGACCATCAGCTCCAAGTCGTTGTCCTAGATTATGGAGGGCGCAGCTCAGCTCCACATCCGGTCACCGTTTTCAGTCTTTAGTTGCAGGGGGCACAGCCCACAATCCCATGCGGGAATTGAACTGGCAACCTTGTTGTTGAGAGCTCGCGCTCCAACCAACTGAGCCATCCAGCCGCCCAAGGGGGGAACATTTTGCCCGGTGTTTTCAAGTCGTTGATTCTGTGATGTCCCCAGGATGTGAATGAGTAGAGGTGACTGTCTCTCCATCTCTACTGTGTTTGGGTGAAGTATGTAATCCACATTCAGAGTTTGAAAAGAAGCATGTCATTTTATTAATAGAAACTTCGTTTTCCTGACCCCCGATAAACAGGTGACGAATAAATATGTAAGAACGATGATATAAAGTGTGCCTACTAGGGGTCCGCCTGGGGAAGCCACAGGTCTCAGGTAGACTCGGTGTCAGGCTCCAGAGGCCTAAATGAGTCTGAGCTGCTATTGCTATTTTGGTAGTGGTGGCGGCTATTTGATTGGTAGAGCACCAGAGTCATTTCTCTCTCTTTAAAAGGAATACATCATATATCCAGAGATGTAATTTTTTTAGCCCACGGGGTCCAATGGGGAGAAATAGAGCAGAGGCATAAAGTGAGACGGCTGCTGCTCAGTAAGCAACCCCAGCACATTTTCAAAATGAACACACTTGGCTGTCTGAATCAGACCTTTTTGTAACATAAAGTAATAAGACTTTTTTCTCCCAACCCTGTAGTCAGTGCATTTCTCCAGCTGCATCAGGGCATCCAGGGTACTTGCCCTAATTGCCGTGGAAAACTTGATTTCAAGTCCAGAAAATCCCTGACTAATCGTAAGGTCCAGGAATGAGAGATTCTGATGAATTGAATTTTCCAGTCAGTTGAGTGTTAATCGGAAAATCATTTGCCTTTTCACCCCTCTGGCTGGTTATCTTTCAGTCCGCATGGGGGTTGGCTCCTTCTGAGCCCGGGCTCTATCCCTGCGGACTAAGCGGCCTTGGGCAAGTTACTTAATGTCGTAGTACTCTGTGGCCACATCACAAGTACCTCAAACTTACCAGCTTAAAACAACGCAATACCTCCCAGATTCCGGGGGTCCGTCGTCCAGGCACAGCTCAGCAGGGTCTTCTCTGTAGGGTCCCAACGCAACCTCAGGGTGTCAGCGGGCTCTTTCGGGAGCTCAGGGTCTCCTCCTAGGCCCACTTGGTTGTGTGTAGAACTCACCTTCTTGCAGTTGTGGCTGAGGTTCCCATTGTGTTGTTCCTTGTCACTGGGGCTCCTCGCGGTTCCGGGAGGACGTCTGCAGCTCTTTGCTATGCGACCCTCTCGCTGCGTGTTAACTTACTTAACATGAACTTGTTCAGTGTTCACCGTGATCCTCTGAAGTGGATGCTCAACAAATGAGGCAGCGGAGGCTTCATGAAGTGTTGTGGTTGGTACAGGACAGCCATCTGGCAAGTGACAGAGCCCAGATCAACGTCAATTTGCTCTGGCTTCAAAGCCGACGTGCGGAACTACTACAAGATGCTGCCTCCTTTAGGCCAGGTCTTATTAAAAATTAGTTGCGTTTTATTTTGTCTTTTTTATTTTAGAGTATATCTCTTGCACGGCGCATAGCGAGGTTCTCGGGAAAAGGAGCCGTATCTTAGTTATATGTGTCCCAGGTCGATAATACAAGTGCCGGCGCATAGTGGGTAATTAATAAATGTTTGCTGAATGGATAGATAGGGTGGGTGAGTGGGGGATATCTGCATGGATGGATGGGTGGATGGATGGATGGATAGGCTTGAAGGGGGTGGGGTGGCAGAAATGGATGGATGGAGAATGGGGTGGGTATTAGGTGGGATACGGAGTGGGTGTTCGGTGGAGGGATGTGTGTGGCTGGGTTGGTGGTGAATGGGGGTGGGTGTGAGATAGGTAGGGAGCAACAGACAATAATTTCTCTCCCATCTGATAGTCATAGCTTCCTAGACATTCTCTACTTTTCCTCTGCATTCATTTTGTATTATACGTATCATTTATCTATAAGATCAAGGCTGGCCTAAATTCATCAATGAATCGATACCCATAAAAGTATATTCAAATTTAAGAATTCATACATCTCAGGCTATCACAGGGTTTGGCAGATACCGATTTCTTTAGAATAGAGTGCGCTGAATGGCTGCTTAGTAGGTACATGGCAGCAGACCAGCTGCCTGATCCCGGGAGAAATCTCCTGCCCAGTGCAGCCCAGAGCCCTGCAAGGCTAAGGGTGCCTCAGTTCCTACCTGCCTCGAAAGGAGAGGAATTTTGCTTTTCCAAGAGCTGGTGGAATTTCACTGACAGAATTGTGCATAGTCCTCCCCAAACCAGGAGTGGGCAACCAGGTGCTGTGGTGTCAGAGCCTTCTGTGCCACCCCAGCCCCATTCCGGTCACAATCTTTACCCTGACGTCGTTTAGAAAGTGTGCGGTAACATAACAGCTTACTGAGCATGAACACAGCCCTGTGCGAAGGGCATTAGTGCGTGTCCCATTTAGTCCTCAGAGCGGCCCGAGGACCCGGTGCTGAACCAGGTGGAGTCATCTGCTTCCAGTCACCCAGCTGCTAAGAGGGCAGCTTGGGCTTTACAACCATTTCGATCTGACTTCAAAACCCTTGCTCTGCACACATGTGCCAACTTCTCCTGCCCAAGGAAGAGGAGACCCGGGGTCTCTTGAATAGCAAGAAACTGGGAGAGGAAACTTGTGAACAACACCTTGGAACACACAGTTCTGACAAAGACATTAGGAGGCAACAGATTCAAAAAAGTAGTCCCCCAACTCCCTCTCAACCATAATCATCTTGGGGACACCTCTTGTTTGGCTGATGGATTGGGGAGAGGGCCAATCTGAAATAATTGTTGGATTGTTCCTGGAGGCCCTGCTGCTAATTCCACGGAGCTTCAGATCCCCCCGAGTGTTCCCAATCACCAAGCAGAACAAGAGAAAACCAGGGAGACTAAGGAAAGAGTTGGGAAGAACATGCCCAATGGACTATAGGTTGATGGGGCTCCTGGTGCAAAGCCCTTAGCACAGCACCTTGTCCATTCAAGAGGACCGCATACCCTCCTTCCTTCTTAATTGTCCTGGGTCATTCCCATTTGCCGGTCCACACCCGTTCTCCACCTTCTCCACCTTCTCCACCGTGCGCTATGCCAGGGGCCTGATCTGTAGTGGCTCCATCAGTGGGTCGCTTGCTCTCCACTTCTGGTTGAATTCAGTCAGTGGGAGGCACCAGCAGGAGACAGAAGGGAGGGAAGAGGGTACAGGTGAGCCGTCTATTCCCCTCTACTGAGGTCACAGCTCCTGTCAGGCAACCCAGTCCAGTAACTGCACCTCCCTGGGCCCCTCCCAACCAAGAGGTGGGCATTCGTCTGTTTTACCACGTCATGAACGACCTCAGCATCTCAGCGGCTATGGGAGCGAACATTTGGTTCTCTGCTCACGGTCTATAGGTCAGCTTGGGCTCTGCTGGGCTCAGCCGATCGTGGCCCAGGCTGCCGGTCGGGTTCAGATCTGCCTCATGAGCCGCCTCCTTCTGGGGCCATCAGATTCCTGGAGCATGTTCTTCTCATGGCAAATGACAACACACAAGAGGGTGAGCCAAGCCACGCAAGCGCGTTTCTAGCTTCAGTTCACATCACATTCTGCTTCCTGTTCTGTTGACCTAAGCAAGTCACACGGTCGCGCCCTAATTAATGGAGCGAGGATGTTCATTCTTCCTAAGTTACTGGGAGGCACTACGAGATCACGTCTCCGGAAGAGAAGTACTGAAACAATCCCCTTGGCTACTCCGAGGTGGTAACGGCTCTGCACTGGCATTGCCCTGTCTCACAGCACTCCCCCAAGTTGATTTTCCAGTGTCCCGCACCCCCACTTGTAAATAGTGACTGTATGTATCATTTTAATGGCTATTTATCATTTAAATATGTTTTTAGTGTCGTTCACTTTTTAATTAAAGTCTCCTCAGATTTCACCCAGTTTGAGGATGTTGTCTGTTTCCTAAAGAACACATTTAACCCATCATGCACCGGGGCCAATGTTCCCTGAGAGCCTCCTGTGTGCCCAGCTGGGAATGGGTAAGAATCAGATGGACAAAAAGAATGCCCTCTTCTTGCTGAGCTCACGCTCTGTGCACAGCGCTCATTTTTCTTTATTTGCATTATCTAATGGTCACAACTGCAGTGGGCAGGGGACTCGATGGTTAGTCCAGCATAAGGAAACGAAGGCTCAGCGTGGGTGACTCAGCTCGAGGCTGAGAGGGGAGAATTCGACCCAGAGCCACCTGACTACACGACCTCTTAACTACTGAACTTGATAGCTTCGCATTACGGTAAGACCCGTGTTTTGTACATGGAGGCTCATTTCATTTACATCTGAACAATAGCTTCAGTTTATTGACCATTTTACACATGAGAACACCTAGTGTCAAGGAGTAGAGTCCAATTCCCCGTCGTACGATTGGTACAAAGTTACACAGTAGAGATACAAATCCAATTCTACCCAACTCCAAAACTTGTTCTTTTATAACACGCCTCACTGCCAATCAAATCTACTCTCTCAACAAGACTCTGTCCTGAGCAAGTCCCCATGGGAACTCTGGCCAGCTCTGACCACAGCCTCCTGGACAGAGGTTGGCCTCCACCTACTACCTTGTCTCTTCTAATAGCCTGGCCCCCTCCAGGCTCCTGCAAGCTCTCCACTCCCCTGTCAACCGCTTTTGGGGGCCGCCTGTCACCCAGGCTTTACAGCCCACTCGATGAAGAGCAAATCTGTATTGATTTCAGAATAACTTGAACTGTAAATTATTGGCCTGGTCAGAGATTTGCTTGGCCACCCCGAGATGAGACTCTTGACTGACTGTACCAGGGGTCTGAATCTAAGTCTCGTCCCAGGAAATCCAGTGGCAGGGTGGCCCAATGCCTGTGTAAAAAAGTACCACTAATTAGTGCAAGTGCTACCTGCGGAAATACCACATAATTTAGAGCTGGCTCTGGTCTTTGAGAGATCAGTATAGCAGCTTACTTTGGCCACTGAATTAAGAGTGAGAACTGACCTCAAACCTGTCGTATTGTTAATAATAGTAATAATGACAATGACACAACAATAACTAATACTCACTGACCACTTTACATGCATTATTTCATTGTAAAGCCTAATAATAGCCCTCTCTGCCAATTATTAGTGTGGGATTCTGGGCAAGTTACTTCTCTGTGCCTCTGTTTTCGCATCTAAAAAATGAGGGATAATAGTAACACCTCCTTTATCTCAACGAGGGAAAGATTAAATGAAGTAATTTATACAAATTGCTGAGATCAGAATTTGCATTTATTCTTACCCTCATTATTCACGAAGAAACAGAAGCCCAGCAATGTGGAGAGACTTACCCAAGGTCACACAGCTGAAACAGGATTTTGAGTGGACCATGGTGCACTGTTTTAAGATGTTGTTTAATTGCCAGCGTTGAAAAGCAGAGCTGATTTCTTGCTTCTCTTGAACATTGGGGGGAACAGTGGCAACACTGGGCCTGCATTTCTTTGTGCTGCACTTCCAAATCTATTTTCTCAGGTCATTTGAGCCCAACGGTACCAAAGCCCCCCCACAGACTCGAGCCCAAACACCCAGATCCTGGGATTTGGAGGTTGTCTGTAATCCCTGCATCAGATGATGCTGAGCAGCAGCTGTCCCTGTTATAGGGTTTGCGCTTCTGGTGTACCCCAGTGCCCCCCTCACCCCCTCCCTGCTGCCCTGGCCTTGGCCCATTTCTCTCACTCACAATGCCTGCCTACCCCATGTAGGCATCTGAGATTGTGGGATAGGTTAGCACACTCAAGTCCCTGAAGGGTATACTGTTACTCAGTTTACAGCTGCAGAAACAAGTTCAAGGAGACGGTGACTTGTCCAAGGTCACACACAGTCAGCAAGTGTCAGAACCAGGATTCAAAGGCAAACGTACCTACTCCCAGAGCCAGCATTCTTTGTCCTTTGCTAAGGTTCCTTCCCAGGCTCACAGGCGCAATGGAAGTCTGCAAGCAGAGACACGAAAGGAAAATCAATGTCAGTCTCTCACACTGGGGAAGAAATATAAAAAGAGAGCGCTGAAGTCTGCCTTCAGATCTCACAGACTCCCCTGCAGGACTTCTCTGAGGACAGAGGGCTGTTTTCCGATGGCTAATGGCCCCGACCGTGCAGGACCCTTATCAGTGAGAGCACAGAACTTACATTCGTTCCTGTTTTGTGACCATCACCAAAAGGCTTCCACATTCAGTTTGCTGTCCCTTCTTCAGACCTCACAGGAAAGCAAGAGGCAGAGAGGGCTTTGGCTGAGAGCGACCCCACACCCAGCCCCCACCCAGTGGTACCAGTGCCAAGGCCCCACTGTCCTGTCAGGCACAGTGAAGAGACAGCTCCTCCCACTCCAAAGAAAGCAGCCCCTATGGTTGTGGGGGTGGGGATAGGGGACAGGGAGAAAGATTTCATTTTCGGTCCTCTTCTGGAGCTGACAGCTTGGACAGTAGCTTCTAAGGAACAAACTTTATTCTCAGAAAGATGGACAGGCCTGAGCTTTAAATGAACCCATGAATATTTATGGCTTTTCTCCCTGCTTGGGTCTCAGCCTTGGCCATTACACAAGGTTCCCACTCACTCACTGCCTGTGGATGGATGCCTCGTTATTGCTGCGCAGAAGCAGCTCGTCTGTACTCTGGGATAAGGAGCCGCTAGGTGGCGCTGTTGTCTAGTGACTGATAAAGATGATGCATCTACCAGCCGCCAGTAGTGTAGGGTGTGCGGAGGGCTTTACATAGGTTACTTGAGTTAATCCTCACAGGGATTCCGAGAAGGAGGCAGTGAGGAGCAGAGAGGCGAAGTTGCTTACCCAAGGTCACACAGCCAGGAAGTGTTGGAGGTAAGATTCAAATCCATACACCAGTGGCAGTTTTCCGTATGTCAGTGTAAGGACACCAATGGTCCCTGCCTGGGAAGGACTGTGCTTAAATTCTCATATCCTTCTTCTTCGTTAGGTGTTAGATGGTCTTTCTTTTATGCAGTTATAGGACAGTAGATGTGTGTATGTTGGTGTTGTTTGCCCTTAATAATCAAAATTAAACATTTTCGCTGTCATGTGTCCTTTTCCCTCCCCCACCCACACCCCTGCCAATCTCCAGACCCCCCAAATCCAAGATCTAGGACCATGTCTCCTGAAGATCAAGCTTTTGTGCTGAACTCCTACTGAGTCAACCAGAATTACGTTGGTGACTTTCTAGCCCTAGTAATGTTTTGCCGCATTCCGAAAAAAAAGAAAGAAAAAGAAAAATCTCAAATATGTATTGAACAATTACTACTCGTGTTTATTCCAATAACAAGTACTTATTAAGCATCTACTTTATACTAGGGCTGGTGGTATTGCTGGAAATACAATGTCAATTGAAAGAGACGTAGTCATTCCCTTAAGAAGCTTACGGTTTACAGAGGAGATGAGAATGAGACAGATGCACGCGCATGCGTGTGAAGGAGAGGTACTCAGGTGCTCTGAGGGAGGGGCTGCTAAGGAGGGCTCCCCCAAGGAAACCACTCCCGAACTGAGACCTAAAGGATGAGCAGGCATCTGTTGGTAGGATGGGGCCTGGACAATATTCCAGGCAGAGGAAAGAGCATGAGCGAAGGCCTGCGGCCCGAGGCAGAACAATGGGCATGAGGTCAGCGAGAAAGCCAGTGAAGCTGGAACAGAATGAGTGGGGGGAACGTGGCATAAGGTTCAGGTGAGAAGCCGGCAGACGCCAAGCCTGTTCTCGGGTTTCCCGGGGGTTTGCCCTGCATCCCAGGCTCTATCCCTCACACGTCACGTGAGGACTGAGTCTGGGCCATTGTAGATGATCCTCTTGCCAGGACCTTGAACATTGGGTTCAAATGTTGGTCCTGTCAATGTGAACGTCTGGCTGGTGCCACCCAAGGGCCTGGGAAATGGAACCCTGGGGAGTCGCTGCAGGGTTTTCAGCCCCTGGCACCGGAGAAGAGGGTCTTGACGTCATGTATGATTTTAAAAATCCCCTGGCTGTAATGTGGGTAAGAGGCCAGAGGGGCTGCAGTGGGCGGGGGGAGACGGGAGTCCACTGCGTGGTGCCAACCAGACACATCAACTAAGAGCAACATTGGAACCCAGGGTCAAATGATTCAGGGTCCTGACGAGAGGAAAATCATCCGGAATGGAAGAGAATCAGTTCTCCCGTGCAGTGTCAGGTGGGCTTGCGGTGGGCTCTCCCCGGACGTCTGACCAACCTGTACCCTTGGAAGTAGGAAGATCAACTTGTCTGGTTTGCCCAGGACGTTGGCACTGAAAGTCCCAAGCCAGGGGAAACTCCTCCATCCCGGGCAAACCGAGACTGTCGGTCATCCTAATTTCAAGATCGTCAGTCGGGGTACACCTGCACCTTGCTCTGTTTACCATTAGAATACACCAGGCAACCCCAATGAGCTGAGCCTGAGATTTTAGTCTTCATTGGGCCCTGTAGTATTTATGAAACTTGATTATCTGTGTAATGACTGGGAGAAGGAAGTAGGACTATGAGCAAGATGCCCCGTGAGCCATAGATTTTTCTGTAAACTGGGAATAGCATGTTTGGATTAGCCAAATATTTTGATTAATATTTATGTCATGCTTTTAAAGGAATCCTACATGTTAAAGTATTATATTACAATAAAAATACGCTTTAAAAAAAGAAGTACTTGGCAAAGCCGTATGGTTACATCCTTGAGCCGGAATGCCAGATAGCCTGCGTTCAAATTCTGCCTCTGTCATTTATAAGTCCTGTGACCTTGAGCTTGTTCCTTAGCCTCTCTGTGTCTTGGTTTTCTCATATGTCAAATAGAGATAACAGTACCTACCTCTTAGGGTTATGGTGAGAGAAGGCATGTAAAGTGCTGGGCACCACGCCTGGCGTATACTTCATCGTGGCCCCAAAGCTCAAGGGTAGTGATGCTGGCAATTCAGATATGCCGAAGGGAAGCCACAAACTGTATCATTGGTACATACCTGTGTACAGGAAAAGCCATAGTACATACGGGGCTCGGTACCATCCACAGTTTCAGGCTTCCACTGAGGGTCTTGGAACTTATCCCTGTGGATAAGGGGGCACCACTATATCCAGCAAACAGTGGTGCTCTTTGCTGTGATTTTGTTCCCTCTGTGTTTGTGAGAGCCGTCCACATGTTGCATGCAGATGTAGTTTGCTCATGCTTGGTGCTGTGCAGTCCCCACTGTGTGACTAGCCCACGCTTTATCCAGTCCGCCGTTGATGGGCGTTTGGATTGTTTCCCGTCCGGGGCTCTTAGGAGTAGAAGTGCTACGCACGTGCCAGGCGGTGTGTATTTGTGAACATGAGTCCACATTCAGGTGGGGCCTATACAGAGGGGACACTGCGGAGTCCCAGGGTGTGAATGGATCTGGTGTTAGGACGTAAGAACGTGGCTTTCTAGAGTGGTGTATCGCCTTACCCAGCCATCAGCACTGAGTGCAGTTCCAGTTCTTCCCCAGCCTCGGCAGCACTGGACATTTCCAAGTTTTGTTTTGGACATTCCGCTGAATGTGTGGTAGTGTCACATTGTGCTGTCAAATTGCATTTCATGGAAGACGAATGAGGTTGACCGCATTTTCACTTGAGTTTTAGCAATGGACATATCCTGTTTTGTGAAGTGTCTGTTCACCTCTTTTGCCCATTTTCCCTTTCATCATCATCATCATCACTTTTGTAGACACAGTCCTTTGTTGGCTATGTGTACGCACAAAGCCTTTCCGCTCTATGGCTTATCTTTTCTTTGTCTTAATTGTGCCTATTGATGAATAGAAGTTCTTCATTTCAGAGTAGTCACTTTGTTCGCTTCGTGGTTAGCCCTTAGTGTATCCTACTTACGTAATCTTTGCCTCCTCCCAATGTCAAGAAAACATCCTCTTTTGCTTTATTCTACTAGTTTATTGTTCCACCTTGCATAATTAGATCCACAGTAAATCTGGCATTGAGTTTTGGATGTGAGTTTGAGATCAGGTTATAGATTTCCATATGGAAAATTGACCTGGCATTCCTTGCTGAAAAGGATGGCTAAATCTTTGTTTACATTTCAAGAAATTTTAGCTGCCGTCATCTTAAGTGCTTGTTGCGTAACCTGCAGCAATTCATTCATTTATTCAGCCAGCGTTAACTGAGGTCGTGCCCTGTGCCAAGCTCAGTGCTAGGTGCTGGGGACACACAGGCTCTGCCCTCAAGGCTCCCAGGGAAGTGACAAACCTCCCACAGAATGGGTGTGTCTTATTTCTCTCTGTATTCTCCAAGCCTCATTCAGTGCCCAGCACATAGTAGGAGCTCGATAGTTAGCGACCGCTATGAGCAACAGGACAATATTATGTTGCTGGCATTGGACTTAGACAAAAATTTTATCAAATAACAGCCTGTCCACGTCTGTGCTGTGTGACTCTGGGAAGGTCACTTCATCTCTCTGAGATGCAGTTTCCTCTTGTGTAGGATGGGAACTCACATCACAGGGTCCTGTGGGGTTTTAAGGAGCTGATCCAGGAAAAGAGCCTGCACATGCTAAGTGCTCGACCAGTTGTAACTGTTGGAGTTAATATTGTCACCATAATGTCAATGAGCCCTGGTAAACACTCAGGTCTCCCTTCACCTTCTGGAAAACGAGGCCAACTGACCACATCGCCTCTGTCTCCTCCACGCTGGGACCTGGGAATCAGGAGCAGTGGTTGTCTTAGGTGGGTGTAGAGCAGCATCTAGTGGAGGAGAAGGAAAAGTGACAGGGTCACGAGGACTTTCGCAATAGCAAGTTTTAAAGGCTGGGACAAAAGTTGGCAGAGAAGCCAGAAAAGGGACCCACATGTGCTGTTGTCCCCAGCAGGGGAGATGAGACAACGGCTTCTTCCTCTGAATTCTACCAAGTATTTAAGACAGAAATATTTCCCATCTCGCACACGTATTTCCAGAGAACAGATGCTGAGGGAACACACCGCACGGCCTTCCCCGGGTCGGGGGAATCCTGATACCACCCCAGCCCTAGACGTGACAGGAAGGAGGAAATACAGGGTAATGCTTCTGAATGTTCGTGCCAACGTTTGATACCAGTTATTAGCAATCTAGAGTCAGAGATTTTAGAGAGGAAGGAAACGGGGGTTTCATGGCGGGATTTCCATGGGTTGATATGCACAGAATCCCTTGATGCCTGGGTGCTGCCTGGGAAAGGGGTGCGAAGGGACCCAGCCCTGGAGTGGGTAGAATGAACTTGGGTGCCATAGATTAGGAGGGCCTGGGGTGGGGTCACAGGCTGTGCCTAAGGAGGGGTCCCTTTAAGAGGACATGGGACTCTGTCCCCTGCAACTGCAGGGTCTGGGGTGGGACGAGGCGGTTGTAGAGCCTGGGTTGTCGTGAGTGGGGAAGGGACACTCAGGGCCTGAGCAGCCACTGCCCGCTCTCAGCCAGGCCGAGTCCAGGCTGCACAGTGGGTCGCCCACATCCATCATGAGGGAGACATCGAGGGCCACAGACTTAATTCACTGAACCGAAGCACCAGGCAGGTGCCACTTTCCTGGTTAATTACATGAACTGCTCAGCCACAGCGGTCAGGGTAAGGGAAGCTAATTCTTGGCACAGTCGTCATGTGCTATTGGTTGAGAATGTTCGGAGTCGGCGTGGGAGGCCCACAGACCTCTGGTCACCCCGTGGTCACCTGGCTACGGGGAAGGCTCAGGGTGAGATAGCTGAAAGAGTGAAGATGCTGGGGCAGGGTGGCCACAGGCGTGCACTTCCCCGGCCCTTCAGAGGGGCCGTGTTTGGGGGCAATGGCATAGTGTGCGTTAGGGACTGAAACGTACAGAGAAAAGGCCTTGGGGTCATGATTTGGGCCCTTTTCTGAGCTCAGGCACTTCTTCCAGCGCGTCAGCGCTGCTGCAGAAACCTTGACACAGGAGGATTTGAGAACTTGTGCAAGGGAGGCTTGGTTCAGGGGTCCAAGGCATGATCCAGAGGACTTGGGGGTTCAGGGATCTCCGTCCCCAGGGAACCAACTATATTCCTGTCCCAGATCCATCCCTCCTCCTCATTGAATCAGGGTGTGTACTTTAGAGCTTGAACATTTCACATTGATTTAGATTGCCTTGAGCTGCAAAGCCAAGGACTCAGTTTCTCATTTCTCCTCTCTTCCTCTCGTTTGCCATCTTTCTTCCAGCAAGGCAGACGGCCCTACAGCAGCTCGGTTCGTGGTTGGGTTGTTCACTAACCACCTCCATAATTCTAATACTTTGCCCAAGTCAACCAAACGTCCCTGAGTAATTCCTGAGCCACACCACCAGTGACTGACAGTTAAGTTACTCTGGGTCCCCCTGACAGCTTATTGGAGGAGATTTCTAATGACAGAGTAGAGGAAGAGGCCCCATCTAATGCCAGGGTAAGGTAACCTGTCTTTGTCTGAGGTCAATATGTTGCTTTGTTGCTTTATTTCATGTTCGTGTATGAAAATCTAATGACATACAAGTATGATTGATGGTATATAGTTTCCATGGTGGGGAGAGTGACAGTTGAGAGTATCTTACCAACCGATACCTGATCCAAGAGGGCACTGAAAAATAACAGCATCAGCTACCAACTGTGTGATAGAGAGCATTTCCCTCAGGGGCAATTTCTCCTCCTTGGAAAAAGAATTTTGTAATTGCCAAACCAAAGTGTACTTGACCCACACATCCTCCAGGGAAAGCTGGTGCCTTTTAGCAGGAGAATATTTGCTCCATTCTTGCATAGGGATTCCCTTGAGTCACTATTGTTTCCCATTTGGTTTTCTAGACTCACCAAGAAAACCAAAGTCTTGTGCAAGCAGGATATATAGTGTGATCTGACTCTCATAGTATTTTCTTTTCTGTAACTGCAGGTGGCCTCCAGAGCCAGTGAAAAGGGTGCAAGCTGTACAATCAGCTGCTAATGAAAACTGGAAGAAAAGAAAGATGGGGCGTTGGTCTGTGAAGTCACCCTGGTTCCAGCTCCCTCCCTGCTAGTAATGAGGAGTGGGGTGTGGTGTGGAGAACTGACTTTCCAGGTAAAGCACTGCGGCTGTGTTTCCTTTAGGTGCTATGGGTCTGTATGCGTGGGGCAGCAGGGGGCGTGAGCCTGTGCGGTGTGATGTGGACAAGTGGGCAATGAGGAAGGATCTGTTTCCCCTGTGGGTACATCCCACTTACACATCACGATTGCCAGTGTCACCTGTCTCAAAGAATCTCCCATCATCACCGCACGCTTTGTGTTATCGCGTTCGGCCCTCACCACGGTGTCTGGGTTTGGGTTTACTGTCCCCACTCCTGAGAGAGAGAAATTGAGGTGCAGAGATGAATGCCCCACACTCAGGAGCTCCTCCGTGGAAGAGCCAACATGGGAACCCAGGCACAGGACTGCTGCTCTGGACCACGGACCTGCAGTCACCCCTCCGCAGCGGGGTCACTCGTCACAGAGCAAGGGAGTCCCGGGCTCCGTGGACGTGTCCACTGAGCTCCCACACGCTGCCCATCGTGAGAGGGGGCCTCTGTGTCGCACAGTCCAGAGCAGCGACAGGTGCATTTCACAGCGACTTTGGCAGAGTCATTGGTGTGAAAGGCGTATGTAGGGTCCATGTGCTCCTGCTCAGCTCCCAGATTCTAAGAGGCGTGACGCCCACACTAGGACCGTGTAGATCAGCCTCTCTCAGGCCTGCGGTCACTCTTCATACCGCGGGACAGTGACAAATAACTCAATACATGGCTGTGCCATCAGCCTGGACTCTGCCTCTCACGTCTTTCCTGCTGCTGCCCTTTGCCCTCTGTTGTCCACCAAGGAGGACGGGCCATCATAACTCAGTCCTTGTTCCTCAATCAGTTGCCGCCATACACTTCTGCCCCGTGTCCACATCCGGCGGAGCTGGCTCCCTGAGTGAGTCCTGAGCGCCAGCACCCACGACTGACAGTTCCTCTGTGTCCCCCGGCTCCTGGTGAGGGCCTGGTGGAGGTGTTCCCCAAGTCCTGGCAGAGGAAGAGGCCCAGTAAGGTCACCCTTCTTTGTGTGTCTAGAAACACTGCTTTCTCAGTGTCTTTTTAAATTCAGTTGTATTCGTGCACGAAAATCTGAGCACGTGTCTTAGAGATGGTATTCACAGCCTCCTTGTGGGGAAGTGTCAAGTCTCTCACCAGTGACCCTGATTCAGGAGGCTACACCTGAGTGACAGCATCAGCATATAGCGGACATTTTCTCCTGTCAGATTACGAATTTCACTGTTGGCAGCCAGTACGGACTTGAGAGATACATGGTCCAGGAAAAGCTATGCCTTGCCCACCAGTGTCATCTACACTGTCTTTTGGGGCCTCTGACTAAATAGTTTCCCATCTGTTTATTTAAAGTCATCCATTAGACAAAAGACCTGTGCAAAACACAAACCGTGTAATCGGATCCGCATAGTGTTTTCTTTGCTGTAACTGCCAGGAGCCCTAGGGGTAAGTGAAAATGGTACGTACTGTGGAATTACTCACTTGCTGACGAAAAATGTAGATGATACGAAAGGTAGGGCTTGTGTGCTGGCTTCCATCTGGAGAGCCACCCTGATTCTGGCCTGCTTCTGGGAATGAGGCCTGGGCTGTGCTGCAAGGAGCGGATTTTCCAGGTAAAGAACCACAGCCATTTTTTCAACAAGTGGTTTCATTCCCTGTCAGTGGTGTGGGTTTGTGCACCAAACAGTGGGCTGTTCTCTGAGAATCTGTGTGCTGTGATTCTGCGTGTGTGTGTGTGTGTGTGTGTTGTGTGAGTGAGTGTGAGTGTGTGTGAGTGTGTGTGTTCTTATACTGGTGTCCCCTCCAACAGCACAATTTCTAGGGTCAACTCTAAATGAAAAATCCTATCACCATTGTTCCACGCGATTATATTTATTTCAAAATTTATCGAATTGTACATTTTAAATGTGTGCAGTTCATTGTATGCCAAGTACGCCTCAGTAAACTTGGGGAAAAAATCCCATCACCAAACTAGGAAAATGTTCACAGGGTTCTTTTTTTTTTTTTTAATTAAATTTATTGGGGTGACAATTGTTAGTAAAATTACATAGATTTCAGGTGTACAATTCTGTATTACATCATCTATAAATCCCATTGTGTGTTCATCACCCAGAGTCAGTTTTCCTTCCATCACCATATATTCGATCCCCCTTACCCTCATCTCCCACCCCCCACCCCCCACCCCCCTTTCCCTCTGGCAACCACTAAACTATTGTCTGTGTCTATGAGTTTCTGTTTCTCATTTGTTTGTCTTGTTCTTTTGTCGTTTTTGGTTTATATACCACATATCAGTGAAATCACATGGTTCTCTGCTTTTTCTGTCTGACTTGTTTCGCTCAGCATTACTCTCTCAAGATCCATCCATGTTGTCACAAGTGTTCTTCTAAGTAGACAAAACCTAGTGTTTCAGAATCACTGTTATTGCGTCAATAACAATGTCCATTTATAACAACTCTCACCGTCGTCCAGGCCTTTCCATTCCCTTCAAGGAAGGCAATTTGACTGAGCATGATAAATGAAAAGCAGCCATCACTGTCTATTTCACATAGGAGAAAACAAAGGCTGGGGAAGGTAGATGAGTTCTGGGGGTGCGAGGGGGTCACACAGCCTGCGAGTGGGGAACCAGGTGACGCAGTTTAGGCCCTTGGGTTCCAGATCCCAGGCACTTTCTCTCCCACCTCTGCTGCCTGGGAGAGACTGATCTTCTCCCAGGAGACTGGCATCAATCATGATGTCATCCTTGTTCCGCACGCTCCTGGTGTGGGGGCCTTGCGGGGCCTGAGGGGGCAGCGAGCCCAGTTCTGCTCCCTCAGACACGTTAGCATTAAAGGGCTATTTCCCCCAGTCGTACTTCACTCCTGCGCCTTCCCTCATTCCCAAATCCTTTGGATTCCAGGAGGCCTCAGGATGAATCCTCCCCCATCTTAGCTGAGCGCTGGGCAGGCCTCCTTCCGTTGCAGGTGGCCCCTGCTGCAGCCACATGTCACTCCCAGTTTGGGAGGAATCTGAGAAAGCAGCAGCCTCCAGGCAGAGTTGGGGGAAATTCAGTCCAACTTTCACTGAGTAAGGTCCGATGTTTTGCTTCAGAAAATGTTGCCAAGAATAGGAAATGCCATTGTCGTGTGGACATGCATCTCTGATCACCTGTGCAGCCATGGTTCCCGAGTGCTGGGCAAGGAACACTTTGCACGGTGAGAAGGGAGCCAAGAGGTCGTCAGGGACTGAGCATCCGGGTGGCACTGGGCTCCCATCCTAGGAGGACGAAGGGCAGGTCTGCATTGCAAGGTGGGGAAAGGGCAGCTTGGCAGTGTGACGGGGGCATTGCCACTCACGTCCCTGTCCCACCTACCAGATGAAATCGGGTTTTGGTTTCTTCTGAAGGTCTTTGCAGGAAATCAAGTCGAGGGAGTTCATTATAAGCATAAAATGAGACAATGTGTGGTTTGAGTTGCCTTTTGGATCATGACTCTTCTGTGAAATAGATTGTATTTCATTGAATTTGATTGTCCTGTAGGTGTCTATTTCTCCCTACAAAACAAAACGATGGGACTGCTCCTTTGAAAAATGTCACTCGTTTCCTCATGACAAGATTGCCCTAGAAATCCTTACTCTCTAGGTTATAGATGCTGTGTGTGACTAAAGGTAAGTATCAGGGAGGCTCTAAGAACTCATTGACTGTCACCCAGTGGAATCTGTGGGTAAGGGCAGGACAGAGCCTTGGGCTGGACCTTCAGAGGGAAAGATTGAGAGGGACAGAAGGAGGACACAAAGGACACCAAGACCATGGGGGAGTGGGTCTCAAGGTAACAAGATCAGGTGAACAGTACAGCATTGTCACCTGGGCCAGCACTGCCCACACTTAGGATGATACTTGGGCTCTTTCTGAATAGGGGGTGGCCGGAAGTGGCTGTCCTGGCCGGTGTCAGCACCCTCTGGACACTGGAGCGTCCTTCCTATTCCATCTTCTTCTCCATCTACCTGTGGGGCAAAAAAGGCACTTTCCTTCACATAAATTGGTTGAGAGGCAGAAAAGGGAGACAGGTGTCCAGTTCTCCAGCCCAGGACGTGTCACCAAGGAAGAAATACAGGGTCAGGCCGGAGGCAAGGAGGTTCCCAGGCCTGTTCCATCTGGGGCAGGAAGGGCCAGTTTTTGCTTTTCACCTCCTTCCGGGAGTTGTCTACCAACCAGTCCTACCTACACAGTGTGGCCCAGAAACGCATTGAAATGAAAGAGATCTCCCACCATGTGGCCAGGGCAGCTGAAGAACATTCTAGCTGCAGAGGGGGTGGAAAGGGCCTGGGCCCCAGTGCAGGGCGAGCTCAGCAGAGACACGGGGCTGATCTCAGAGTGGACGCGGTCCTTGCTGCTCTCCGTATAGCCCACAGGTCAGCAGTTGGACAGTTTCTCTGAAAGCCTTGCAGTTCTCAGGCCAGACACGGTCTCTCTCACTCATGGGGACAGGAACCCTGACCGTGGGGACCATTGCAAGGGCGCCAGTTGTGTCTTCCTCATCTCCCCGACCCTAGTGCTCAGCCCTGGGCAGCCCTTCTGAGGCCCCAGTAAATGTCTGATGTGCACACCCCTAGCGACCACCACCCAGGTCACTCCCTCTGTCCCCATTTAGTCTTAACTGTCTAGGTCACTGCGCATTCAGTGCTCACGATCTGGCCTTAGTTTAATGTCTTCGTAGGCATTTCATCTTCTGAAGGTTGTTCATCCCTCAGGAAAGGATCAACGAAGTAATATTCCCTGGAGTCTCCCGTGATGACTTGGCCCATCAGGGTCTTTATACCCGAACGTTAGTTTTCCCGAGTAAGTTTGTGGCTCACAGTTTCTGTCCTTGAGCAGCTTAGACGTGTGCCTCGATTATTTTCGGACACAAAGTATTGCTCTCAAAAAGGTAGATGAATTCTAATTTTCTTTCCCTTTTAGGTCATTCGCACTTTTTTGTCCAGAAGCCCAAAGATTTTTCTTTTTGTTAAAGCCCTGTAATTGTACTAGAAGATGACTAATCCCTTAGCGTTAGTCATTCTGAATCAACATTCGGTGTGCTTGCAGAATCTTCCAGGAAAGGGAAATTGAATCCATGGGTGACATACAGATGACGACTGGCCAAGGGTGGGCTTTTATTCCAGTTGCCTCTGTTCCATATGTAACTGTTTGCAGATTCTTCCCCTTACTATGCCTAAACAGAACTCACGTGGTAAAACGCGTGGTCTATATCACTTTATGGATGGATGAGAAATAACTGATAGATTTGTCCTGCACTTGCTTTTCAAACAGTGGGAAGGCCTTGATTGCCCCAGGGAAGAACAAAACCAAGAGAATAAAAAATTCTTGCCTTTTCTGTGGAGAAAGAAAAAATATACTAGATGTGAGCAAGGTGTTACCTACATCAGTCAAAAATGGGCCCAGTGTTGTATATCCAGTGGACTGAAACTGGAAATTAACAGCAGAAGGAAAACTGGAAAATTCACGAATGTATGGAAATTAAAAACATTCTTAACCAAGGGCTCAAAGAAGAAATCACAAGGGACATAAGAAGACAACATCACATACCCACCAAATCCCCAGACAGCATAACCAGGGATTCATGCACAGTGCAGATGGAAGCACGGTGCTGGCTAAGAAGGGTCTTCCTTCCTCAAACTCACAGTCCAGAAGCCCAGGTCTGTAGACAGTTGAACCTCTCATCGGTGAAAAGATTCTTGGCCATCTCCCAGGTCCCACTGTGCACTTGTTCCCAAGTCTCCTCACAGGAATGGCCGCCAAAGGTCAACGAAGGAGAGCCCAGGACACACCCTGCATAGTCGAAATTCTCAGCACGCTCTTTCAGCTTCTGGTTGATAAGCCCACATTGGACACACTACAGGTCATCGGAAAGGACGAGGAACTCACTGACTGTGTCAACATCCAAGGTCATATCCTCTGTGAAAAGAAAAGCAAGTACCTCTGCAAGTGGACAGAATGCAGGCCCATCCTTCACTTGTACTGCAAAGTCCCAAATATCTCATTTGCTTTCAATGTTTTGATTCTGCTTTTTTGCTAAATCAGAACTTTTCATAAGGAGACTCTCTGGCCTCCTTGACTAATTCAAATGATTATATATATGTTTTGTAGCTTCTGTGACTCATATATTGTTTTGTAGCAATATGTGACTCTTCTTCATAGCAGGAATTCGTATCTTTACTTACATAATGTGATTACTTGGTTGAAGCTTTCTTTCATTTAGAGTGCAGGGTGTCTGAAGGTGGATGCCGTGACCCTCCTTTTACCACATTTATGAATGAAAAAAATGATAACTGTAGTTACCTAGGGCACGATTCCAGGCTTTTGTTTTCAGTGTTTATAAACAAATCAATTCTGTCTGTAGTCCTGCCAGGAGATGGGATATATCTGCAGATGACAATATGGTGACAGATACCATTTCTGGACATTAAGAAGTGTCCGGAGACAGAAGGGGGAAACAGCACTAGATGGAAGAATATTTTCCATACTACGTGAGACAGGAGGCCCTAAGCAAAATATTGGTGAGGGGCTCACTTTTAAGAGAAGAGAGAAAAACACATCAATGTCATTCAACTTAACGTCCATAATTGACTAGTTATAGGGAATAAGGGAAGAAGATAAATTGAAGCATTGGATATGTGGTTGAAACATGAAGCCCCCCCCCCGTTTTAATGGACTCAGGGTGAAAGGAGGGAGGTATGATCTGGCACGGAGCACATCTCGTGTCTGGAGCACAGTGAAAAAGAAAACACTACAGAACATAGTCTCCTTCAAATCAAAAGATGGATGTGATCGCTAGGGATTTCATAGACTAAAATAAGATTGTATCAGGTAATTGCCCTCTGGTTAATGGTCACTTAGTGGGTAAAATAAGATGAGGGAACATTTACAAGGAAGGAGGAAGATGGTGCCAAAGATGACGGGGACAGAGTGACGCCATGCTCCCGATTTCATGGAGAGGATCAGACCTTGGTGAGGGGATGAGTAGACATCACAGTGTTAGAAGACATTGAATGGAAGCCGAGAGTGTCAGGGACATCATGGAAACCCACCGTCGTTTATGACGTTAATTCTTCGCCCAGGCTCACCATAATCTCTTCACGTGAATGTTCCTTCCCTCCGAGGTGATGGAATCTGATAGTATCTTTAGCCAGAGCCACTCTTCAAGCCCGTGGTACATAGAAGGAGACCAGAGTCTGCAACTCACGAACACTCACAGGAACTGCCACCACACGCACTAAATCCCAAACTCTTCTGAGCCCTGGGGTAAAGTCGTTTAGGGTAAAGGGTGCCAACCTTCCCTGCACATTAGAATTACACGGGCAATTTTAACATTGGATTTCTGGGTATCTCCGCCAGAGAGAAATTCAGATTCAGTTGCTCTGAGTTTTTGCTACTCTAATGGTGGTCCCCCAGCCAGCAGTGTCTGCAGTCCTGAAGTCTCCCCGTTCAGCATCTGCATTGTAACGAGATCCCCAACATATATGCGTGCTCTGAGCTTTTGAGAATCACTTGTCTAAACCATGACATAGACACGAGTATTTCTCGTGAAAGATCACCAGGTGACTCTACCTGTTTCCAGGATGCTGAAGGAGCGTAATGATTTTAGGTGCCAGAATCAGGTAGTTCCCATATGGAATGGAGAGCCAGTTGCACAGGTGATTTTCCTGGTCTCTTGGTGGCAGGGGGCAGATTGTACAGATTCCTTACTTTGGACCTTCAGCATCCTCGAGTTCATCCATAGACTAGCTTTTAGCAGGGGTTCTAGCTCCTTGATCTTGGAAAGCAGCTTCCCCAGCTGCCTTCTGGGCTTGATATCCTTCTTCTAAGAGACCACAGAGCAAATGGAGCACAATAAACCTTCTCGCCGAGCTCCTTGCACACTGAATTGATGCAGAGGAGGCAGATGATGCATGGACACTTCAGGTACTTTGGTTTTCCAAGAGGCCTGACAGATGGCACATCCGCTCCATTATATGAGTTCAGCCATTCTCACTGCCCTGGGGAAAATGCACATGGAAACTGAATTTGCAAGTCACATGACAGCTAGTTCCGACAAGTGATAACCTTTACGTGCACAGAGCGATTATCCCAACTGTTGTCATCCCTAGAACAAAGCCATGAGAATACAAATAGTAAAGCACATCTTCCCTGTCTTCAGAGGTTGGAAGTTCTACCTGGAAAGAAAGTCACACATCCTTATTGTGCTGTGAGCTGGGGTGGAAGGAGGGTCCATGGTCATCGGGATTCTCCAGCGCTGCCGACAGACCCAGCCTGGATATGCCACATCGGTGTTAAAAGCAGCTCAGGGGGCTTTCCGCATGTCCTGAAGTCACGCAAGCAAACACGTAATCTGGGAAAATCAGAGCTACGTGCTTCCTGCAGCCAGAATGTTTGCCTGCTACTCCTGGAGTGAAAGGATCCACCGTGACTGCTTGTCAGTCAGCACTCACTCACGCAGCATTTGTTGGATTGGTTAGTGACTGAGTTCCTCTCATCCTCCTACGTCCTTCTAGACATCTGAGAAGTCTGAACAAAATACAGACGAGAAGACTCACCTCTTCTGGAAGGGATTCGCCTCCATGCTCCCGAGGCTTCCTCCAGTAACTCAGGTCTGGTGGGAAACGGACACAGAGGGGCCTCTCAGTGGCAGGGTCCCTTCCTCTCTCCCTGGTCACCCCCCATCACTCCTCCTTAACCTAATCAGAGTTTGATTTAGATATAGCAGAGAATGAGGTTTTGATGGGTGATGTATCTCCAGTTAACAGTAGCTTAAGTAAAGTCCTTCATCCTGAGAATGAATATATGTATGCTTTTTTAGTGAGGGGAAAGACAGGCGTTCACAGAAAATTGTGACTCCCTGAGAGTATATACTTAATATGAAAATGAGATTACATTGCTATCACTTTACATTCAACTTTAGATTAAATTAGATTAAACTAATTTCACAAGTGTATTTTAAATATTTTTCCATCATTTGTTAGTGGGGATGGTTCTTCTGTTATACATTATATACTTTAAGCTTCATTTGTACTACTGACATAGATTATTCAGTATGGTTGTCGTGATTTTACAAAGTAGCTATAAACTCATTTATATACATCAAAATCAAAAGTAACAGGTGCATGCATACCATGAAGAGGTTTTCAGTAGTTTTTATTCACTTCCACTGGTTTACCTGTGGTTCTGAGAAATTTGGTAATTCATAGGAACAACTTGCAGTCGTGACAAATGACCACTATTCTCCTCATGGGTTGGGGACACTTGACAGAGCATCAGGACGCCAGCCACAGAGTTGAAGAACAGGGAACCTTTCCTCCTGGTGCTTCTGTTCTCAAGTGGAAACTGGTAACAGTGAGGAGCTGTACTTTCTTTTGCATCAACCCTGAATCTTTTCTTTGGGGCCCCTTCTGTGTGTTGGGATCTTAACAGCTTGATTGGAGATTTCAAATAATGTAAACATAGTCTTACTATTTCCCCTTTCTCACAACAAATGCCCTCTTTTGCATTAATATTTTTAAAAGACCCAATTTTAGTCTCTTTATATATGATTTCTCATGGGGTAGGCTGATAAGATCCAGCCCTTGAGCTAGAGGAATGTTGAATCCCTAAATATCATGGAAGAGACCAGGCTAACTTAAGTGATTAAATTAAATTGTACTTAATTTATGAAATGACAGCTTTGTTTCCCAATTACAAATAACTTGAACATAATCTTACTGTATTCCCCCCCTAAAAATGTGCCATGTGTATTGTTTTTGTCTTTTGGATACCCCTGGTCGTTCTCAGAACGTGAAAAAATTCAGGAGACTCAGAAAAGTAGGAAAGCAAGAAAAGGTTTATTGAAAGTCAGGCAGTGAGGATACCCGCGCGGCAGTGTCTAGAGAAGATGGTTGCGCCCAGACAGAGGGGTAGAAGTCAGAGAGAAGCACCAGCCAATGAGTTGCTGGGGGAGGGCAGAGTCTCAAGTAGACAGCTGCAGTGGGTTCCTGTTTAGCTGGGGTTTTGTATTTTTCTGTGCAGGATATAGGGTGCTTATCAGCTTGCAGGAGGGCTGCTGTTACAATTGGCCTTCTCTGGGAACTGTCCCATTCCCATCTATGATGGATGTAGGGTGCTTGTCAGCTTGCACGGGGCTTCTTCCAGGAACCGTTCTGTTCCCATCTATGATGGGTGTTTGTTAGCTTGAAGGGGGTTGCGTTGCAGTTGGCCTCCTCTGGGCACTGTTCTGTTCCCATCTATGATGGATGTAAGGTGCTCGTCAGCTTGTAGGTGGAGTGCCAACCAGGGGATTCAGAGCCAACGGTTAATGTTTAGCTCGTTCCTGTTAGCTCTCAAGCTCACTCCTGTTTACTCTTTGCCTGTCCCATCCTGCCAGCTCACAAGCTCTCTCTTGTTAGCTCTCCACTTGTCTCAGTAACATGTATTGTGTGAGTATCCTTTATATATGTAAGACCTAATTTTGGACCTGTCCAATGATGATTTATCACATGACTCGATGACTCCCAAGGACTCAGCATTTTAGCAACGGGAATAATGTAAGACGCCAAGCTTATTCTAAGTGATTGGATTAGATTGTATTTCCTCTTTAAAGTCATCATCTGGTGTTTACTTCTTTGCTGGGTTCCTTGGTCATCATTCAAATGTAAAGACAGAGCCCAGCCCTCACTAGTTATCTGATTGAGAAAAAGTCAAAAGGACATATTTCTAAAAAATGTGACTGGTGTTCTGTGAGATGGGCATTAAATTGCACATGGAAAAACAAAAGATGGCGGGAATAATTTATCTCTTCATAATAATTTATCTCTTCTAGCTCATATAACAGGAAGCAACTCTTGAGCTGGGCTTTGAGTTTTTGTGAAATTTTGTCAGTCAAACAGGCTCATTTGTGGGCTGAAAATGTGTGTGTGTGTAGGGGGGAGGTGTGTGTTACTCCTCTTCCAGTGGGAGGAGTAACAACAACGTAGGCTGTGTATTAATCTAGTACATTTAACTGGTAGGGAATTGGAAAAGCCCGCTCGCCACGTGAATGGGCAAATGCACAGGATTTCCACTAGGTGCCGGGAGAAGAGCGTTCTGTAACCTGGAGCACCCCCAGAAGCTGTGCTGAGGAACATCGTGCCTCACTGGCGGTGATGGCTGGGGGGTGAGTCCAGGATTAAGTCACAGTCTGGGGGGAAATACAGCACAAGGGGCTGAAGTCTCGAGCAGCAGTGATGGGGTAGGCGTGGTGGTTACCATGTCCTTCTGCCGAATGCTCATAGGGCCCCACGCCGATGCTGAGTCCCCGGGTGAGGGGTCTGGGGAGGCAGCAGCATAACCAAGGACAGGGTGACTCGCTGTGGAAGTCGAGGCTGGAACCTTCAGAGAATTGGGTCAGGACACATACCGTGTTTCCCCGAAAATAAGACCTAGCCAGACCATCAGCTCTAATCGTCTTTCGGAGCAAAAATTAATATAAGACCCAGTCTTATACTATATTATATTATATAAGACCCAGTCTTATATTATAGTAAAATAAGACCGGGTCTTATATTATTTTTGCTCCGAAAGACACATTAAAGCTGATGGTCCAGGTAGGTCTTATTTTCGAGGAAACATGGTAGGATAGGTGGGTGAGTGTCCGTAATTCTGTGGCCCCCAGTGGAGGGCTGATGGGACTCCTGGGGTGAGGCACTGTCAGGTCTCACCTTGTCAGAGCCAGGGGTGGCCCAGGCAGTGGCTGGGCTACAAGGTGGGCATTGGGGACAGGAGCAGGGAGGAATACGTGTGCCAGGCTTTCAGATTATTTCCCCTACACAGACAGGGTGTCAGCCTCAGAACTGCTGACACCTAAGGATGGATAATCCTTATGTTTGTGGGGGGGGAAGTGTGCCCTGCGGGATCCTTAGTGGCATCCGTGGCCCTACCCCCAGGTCCACGTGACGAACGGGCTCTCCCTCCTGTGCGGAGTCTCCTGCAGTCATTCCCTGGGGTCAGGCCCTGCCTACGAGCTCATTCCCTCAGTGACTCCCTCCACGCCAGCCCTCAGAGGCCTTGGGGAAAGGCTGTGCTGGGAGATGGGGACCCAGAGATGTCCAACTTCCTCCTTGACCCTTTTGCCCAGGAGATGAGCTCGGACTCCGGGGAAAGGGGACAGACAGGTACAGACCACTGAGCTATACAGGGCACATACGATAAGCAGCCTGGCATATCAGAGAAGGCCACCGAGAGGAGATGTGACAGCCAGTCTCCTGCATGACCTCTAATGACCGCTGCCTCCTGGTAGTCAGTCACCCCTTGTGTTCACCCCCCCCACCACCACATT
Source organism: Rhinolophus sinicus (assembly GCF_036562045.2). NCBI lineage: Eukaryota > Metazoa > Chordata > Mammalia > Chiroptera > Rhinolophidae > Rhinolophus > Rhinolophus sinicus. Next base: position 24,506,343 of record NC_133765.1, on the reverse strand, counting down.
GAGCAGGGCTGACCTGCAGTACTGGTGGGATATTGCAGATAGGAGGGTGTGTAACCCCCGAGCCTCAACCAACCATGGGGGTGGCTGCCTCCATGTAGATCATATAGTAAAAGCCAAGTGCCCAGGTGGTGAAAGATTTCCTGTTACTTGTGCAGACTTCACCCCGACCTTTCAGCATCACAGTGTTGTCTGGATCCAGGTCTCACAAACTGACCCTGGCAACCTCCTGCAGATGAGCAGTGATTGGAGGTTTGCGGGGGACCTCAAAGGATTGAAGAGTCAGGAGACGTACCCCACTTAGAATGAAATCTGGAGTCAGTTGGTTCAAGATTAAAAAAAAAAAAACACACACACCCAGGAGAGTGTTCCATAGCTTAGTCAGGGAAGGGCACCACCTTGATTGGCAGCCAGAACTGGCTGTGGTGGCAAAGTAGTTCCCGCGGGAGGAAATCTGGCTCTTACCAGATGAAGGGGTGTGGTCTCTGAACAGTCAGCTGCAACCCCTGTTCCTCTTACTTGGCCTTCCCAGAGACCTTTCCTGTTCCAGTCCTTGGGGGAGGGGCCTCCAGCAGCCCACTTCTGGGTGTTTGGATAGAGTCCCCAGAGGGCATGGAGACCAGCTGAAGGACAGTTCAGGGTGGGGTTGCAGGGAAAGTAGTCCTAGCTTACCAACGATGGGGGAGGGGAGGCAGGCCCCCTCCCTCTTCTAGATCTGGGTCTTCCACAGCTTAGCTTGGTGGCCACTTAGTTAAGCCAGGCCCTACATTTCACTGAATTCATTAGGTGTTTAATTATTTCATGCCTCTGAGTCTTCACTCCATTTCTTTTAAAAGAAGCAGAGAAAGGGAGAAATAAAATGTGACGTTTCTGCTTTAATCTAGTTCAAAGCTTAAAAAACCAGACTTTCATTCTCTCCCCAATATTCTCATTTCTTAAAATGGAAACTACGTAAGGAAACTACTAGAAACAGCAGCATGCCCCAGAAGTTAGGCAATTATTTCAGGAGAGCTGCCCCTATTAGGCCTTAAAATATTGGGCACCTGGTTTCTAGCAACCCCTCCCTAAGTGAATGTTAATTGAATGAGTTCATTCATGAATGACTCACTTATTCATACCTGCTCTATGTATTTCATGTATAGCAAATATGTCCCGAGAGCCCAGTAGTCCCCATGCCACAGTCTGGGCTGTGCAGCTCCCCTGGTGGGAGGTGGTATATGTGTTTCTGACCTTGGGCATCTTTGTGTCCAGGAGCTAAAGGGGATACATGCCCACCCGTGGGACTTTTCTGCTGAAGAAAGTGGGCAGCGGAGCTTCTTGGTTTTGAGTCAATTTAGGGCCTGGAGAGTTGGGTTGTGGAAGGTGAGGCCTTTCTCAGGCTTGTGGGTCTATCGACCAGCAGATGGCGCCAGAGACCGCGGTCCCCCTGCCTGTAGCCAAGAGCGCTTTCTGATTGTGATGCATGCAGGCTGTCGCTGGGAACGCTCAGATCTGAGCACTGGGCATGTTTCTCAGTCTTAAACCTTCTCACTCCCATAGGGGACACCAGTCACACACACGAGCCCCCTCACCTCTCAGCCACACTCTTACCCACACCAGCACTCTCCCACCTATACTTTCTCAGATACATGCTCTAGAGATTTTTTGCTTTGACTCAAACGTGAAATCCCATACAATCGGTGATACATGGAGTAGCAGCATAATTAGATCCACAGAGGCTGAAATGGTCTTGGAAGAGGTCAAGAAGATAGTGGCAATCAAAATGAGCTTCAAACAGGCAAGGAGACACAGTGGTCTGTGCCATTGAATTATGAGGACTGACCGTTAAGTTGGCGAACTCATCCTAGAAAAAGTGCTACATATCTCGTTGTTGAATATCACTATGGTCACCTTTGAAGCACTCCTCTTGGGAAGCTAGGCACTGACACCAGCGCCTAGTCTACCCTCCAAAACAATTTTGGAACTCTTTTTCTGGAATAGCCGTCAGAGCTGTCGTCATATTACCCTTGATGTCCTGAATGTCATCCTAATGTCTTCCTTTCAGCATTTCCTTTATCTTCGGGTAAAGAAAGAAGTCATTGGGGGCCAGATCAAGTGAGTAGGGAGGGTGTTCCAAAACAGTTATTTGTTTACTGACTAAAAACTCCCTCACAGACAGTGCTGGGTGAGCTGGTGCATTGTCGTGATGCAAGAGCCATGAATTGTTGGTGAAAAGTTCAGGTCGTCTAACTTTTTCACGCAGCCTTTTCAGCACTTCCAAATAGTAAACTCGGTTCACTGTTTGTCCAGTTGGTACAAATTCATAACGAATAATCCCTCTGATATCAAAAAAGGTTAGCAACATTGTCACAACAAGTTCGTGAACTTAATTGTCCAACCTAGTGCAGTGTGCATTTTAGTACCCCCTGTAGACGACTTTACGTTGCTTTAGGTTTCCCTTCAGTACAAAGCAATGGACTCTGTTTCTCGTTTCTTTCCTGCTGGTCTTCACCACCATTGGTCCAGCAAGGATGGCCCAATAGCAGCTCCGCCCATACTTGTTCACCAAACACATCCACACTCTGTTATCCCACGTCCACATCCGGCAGAGCTCCATGGGTGAGTCCTGAGTGGCAGGACTGACAGTTCCTCTGTGTCCCTGGATCATGGTGGACGTGCTTCCCCGTGAAGGGCAGAGGAAGAGTCCAGCTAATGCCAAGGTCAGGCCAGTTCTTTTGTCTGAGATAAATGCTGCTATCTTAGTTTCTTTCCTTTTCAATGAAATTCATATATAAAAATCGGCCCATGTCCATTATAGATGATATTTACCATTTTGTTGGTGGGGGGAGTGTTGAGTGAGTGTTTCTTACTGGCTGGTACCTGACCCAAGAGGGCATTTACAAATGACAGCATCCGTTATACACCGGCCGGTAGGGGTCCTTTTCTCAGCAGCCATTTTCTTCTTTGGATTAAGAGTTTTATCATTGCCAGCCTAAGTGGACTTGAGACACAACCTCCAGGAAAAACTCATGCCTTTCCACAGGTGTCCCCTGCATTTGCTTTTGGGGACTTTGACTTGACCCAGGGTTTGCCATCTGGTTTCCTTAAGTCACCAAGGAAACGGAAGACCACTGCAAATGGGACACATCGTGGTCTGACCCCCCAGTGTATTTTTCTCTGTAATCTCACGAGGGCTCAGGTACAGTGAACATGCTACGTATTTTGCAATCACTCATTTGCTGAGGAAAAAAACACGCTGAATTTAATGTGGGGAGCTGGCCTGATTCTGGGTTCCAGCTGGGATTGGCCAGAAGGTGAGTCAACAGGGACGAACGGCAGGATCAGGCCGGAGACAAGGACGTTCCCAAGCCTGTTCCACCTGCAGCCCGGGGAGGCCACTTTCTGTTTCTCACCTGCTGCTGAAAATCACCTGAAGACCCATCCTTGTCTGCACTCCGTGGGCCAAGACTTGTCTGGCCCGCAAACACATTTACACTGAGCTCTCCCACCATGTGGCCAGGGCAGCTGAAGAACATTCTAGCTGCAGAGGGGATGGAAAGGGCATGGGCCACAGTGCAGGGCGAGCTCAGCAGAGACACAGGGCTGATCTCAGAGTGGACGCAGTCCTTGCTGCTCTCCGTATGGCCTGGAGGTCAGCAGTTGGACAGTTTCTCTGAAAGCCTTGCAGTTCTCAGGCCAGACCCGGTCTCTCTCCCTCATGGGGACAGGAACCCTGGCCGTGGGGACCATTGCAAGGGCGCCACCTGTGTCTTCCTCATCCCCCCGACCCCAGTGCTCAGCCCTGGGCAGCCCCTCTGAGGCCCCAGTAAATGTCCGATGTGCACACCCCTGGGCCTGGCTCTAGTTGAGGGTTGGAAAGGTTCCCCCCTCAGCTTGTCTCAGCCCGTCGAGCCCCACACTAAGCTGGGGGCCTGCCCAGGCTCTAGTCCAGGTCAGCGGTGAGAAGGGTGGGCCCCTGAGCACAGGACGGTGTCCCCCCTTCCACCCCTCTGCTCTGCTGATGTCTGGCACAGGTGTGCCGGCCCTGCTCTTTACCTGCTCACAGGGGCTCCCTGCTGGGATCCGCTAGGACCTGGCGTTGCCCTTACCGTTTGAGTGTCCCCAGGACCCCATGTCGTGCCTCACGTGTATGCATGTGCCCAGGATGTACCTACAGGTGGTGAATGATCGGATCAGGTAACAAACTACATCAGTGAGCAGGGGAGGGAGGGTACGTCTTCTTCATCTTTGTTCTAGGGCTGCGCTGGCCAGCGTGGCAGCCACAACCCAGATGTGCCTGATTTTAATGAATTTAACTCAATCATTAACTCAATGAATTAGAATAAGGTAAAATAAAACATCCAATTTCTCAGTCGCACCAGCCTCCTTGCAAGGGCCCTATAGTGAGATGCCAGTGGCCACTGTATTCAGAAACAGAGAACGTCTCCATCTTCCCAGAACCTTCTCTCAGGCAGCTGCTCCGAGCCTGGCACCAGCTCTGTTCTCCGCCCTCCTCTAACGTAAAGCATGAGCCTCATGGTGGGGTCTCAGGTTTATCACACTGAGGCGACAGGTCCAGTCATCCAGCGGATGCTGTCTCTCGTTTGAAGGTTACACAGGTGATCAAGGTCTGTGAGTCCACGGAGCCCAGGGAGGGTCTGAGAACCGGGGGAAAGAGCAGGGGACGCTGTGGGAGCCAGCGTGGCCTCACGTGGAGTAGGAGGAGGCGTGAGCCCTGTCTCTAATAGCCTTTATCTCATGTTTGTGTCCCTAACGATTGGGTGGAGGTGAGAATATGTGCCTGGAGCAGTGAGATGAAGACTCGCTAGGTAGCTAAGTACCTTCTAGGTCGGCTCCAATAGGAGACGGTTACCGGTACAGTCAGGTTATACCTGCTGCCTGGAGACTGAAGACATGGGGTATGAGATCAGAACGAAAAAGGAAATACGGTGTCTTGTTTCGCTTTCTTTTTCCATATTTTAATGACATAATAGTAAGAGGTATTCTGGCTATGGACGTTAAGTGCTCTGAGATTGTATTGAGCTTTTCTTGCTTTGTTATTTAGGATCAATTCCGGAAGACCAGTCCGAGGCCTTTGGTTATGTCTGGTGTGCCTGTCTAGGGAATTGAGTGTGAGTGTTCTTGGGTTGGGAGCTGTGACGGAGGGAACCCCGTGGGACCTCACTCTCTGTCGGGCGCAGGAACCCGAGAGAACGTTCTTCTCAAGTGTGAGGCAGGGGGTGGGAGGGAAGCAGAACCTCTTCGCCTGCACTTTCAGGTCTGGTAGCAGCACCTTCCCGTTCTGTCCCGTGTTTCCTCCCGCTGGGAAGGGCGCTCCCGGGGTTGGCAGCAGAGAGCGTATCTCCTGGCAGCTTCCTGCGAGTGCTCATGAGCCTTCTGGAGATGCCCGTGGGAAGACTTCTGGTGCACGTGTCTCGCCTCCACTCGTCACCCACATCCCGAAGCCTGGGACTCGTGATAAAACCTGCACTTGCCTCCACCTGAGAGGAGAGAGGTCTGTGTGCAGCTGCCCCCCGAGACGCTCCCTGGCCAGTGGGAATTCTAGAGGCCTATGTGAAGGGCCGCGGCCCACTTCCCATGCTGCTGTCTCTCTCAGTCCCTTGTCCTGGTCTCCTGGGATTGACAGGCCCAGGACGGGGACTCTGAGCAGTGGGGAGGGGGGACCACCGCTTCTGTCAGAACCCCCTCTCCCTACACCCCAGTGGGTCCCAGCCTGTGACCTTGTCAGGCCTGCCCAGGGGCCCGCCCCCCCAGTCCTTCCAGGACTCAGGGCCAAGCCTGGAGATGCCGTGTATTTCTGTGGCCACACCTGCTGCCGAGTCTCATAGCTTCACTTACAGATCTGGGGATTTGGACAAGTGATTTACCTCTCCATTCATGTTCAACCTCTCTAAGGGGCCCGGGAACTTACAGTGCTGTTGTGAGGATGGCATGTCTCCCAAATAATTAAGGTCACCCCAGCATAGCACAGTCACTTGTTCTCTGGAGTGGTTGTCACTCTCTCCTGCAGAGCCCAGCACAAACCCAGGCTCGTGACAGGTGCACCTGGGGTTTTGATGGATTGGTTAATTGATCCATTGATTGATTAGGGGCGGTGGCATTATAGCCGTGATCACTCTCCAACATCCCCGTCTTGGAGAACAACATAGTAGATAGAGGCTGACAAGGAGAAGGAAGTGAAGTCTATTAGGAGAGAGAAGAGGAAGGAGGGAGAAAAGGCGGTGTCATGCACAGGATGGCGTGGCTACACTACCTGCCTTTCTAGAGGCACAAGATGACGTAGCCATTACTCCTGGGCCATGTAAGGCTTGCGGCAAGACAATGAGGCTAAGAGAGTCAGGCGGGTGGAGAAAAGTGAGTGATTTATTCTGCGCTTCCGGACGAGGTTCACTGGTCCGCAGACGGGGGCCAGTGAAGTCGCACCCAGGGCAGAGCGAGGGAGGCATAGATGCGATTTTTGGGGTGGGGGTTGGCTGAGTGAGGTGGCAGATGAGCAGGCCCCCCAGCACAAATCGGGCGCGAGCGGCTGCATCCAGAGCTGTTTATTGCACCAGCGGTCTGCTGCCTTTTCTGGGAAACGCCAGGGGCCTCAGTTTCCGTCATGCGAGGAGGGGTCTGACTTGGCAGAGGGGTCTGACTTGGCTCCCTGCCGCTTTGACCATGCCCATAGCTGACCTAACAGGTCACACTGACAGAATCTGAGGGCTGGTCCCCGGGCTGCGATTATGAGCCCCACTCTTCCGTGCAGAGGTGAAGCGATGGGGACCGTGGGAGAGGCGTAGCGATGAGGACCGAATGGGTCTTAAGGGCAGGCTTTATGTCTCCCGCCAGGAGCAGCGGGCCAGACTTGTCCCTCTGACTCTGACTCTCCCTTTTCCTTTCCCATGGCCACGCCAGTGTCGTTGCCGTCCTGGTGACTCGAAGACTGCTTTGTTTAGAGACTCAACAGAGAGAGCAACAATCGACGTGGCATGTATTTCCTCTTTCTTTTTTATTCTTTCTCTCATCTGTTAGCTCCTCTTTGTGACTCTTCCCCAACCTCTGCTTCTCTCTTTTTATGGTCCCCCAGAAGGATCTTGTCTCATCAGGCCCTTGAGTCCCCAGGAGGATCAAAGTCTATAATATGCGCCCCCTCTAGCCGTTCACTATCATCTCTCAGCATTGCCCTGTCCCCTGACCCCCGTCTACACCATTCAATCCTGTTCAGCTACCTGAGAGGCCTGCGCAGGGAACAGGGCTGTCACAAGGGCTGGGCCCACCCTGCTGGAGCGCCCTTTGAAGTCTGGCTCTGCCCTGGGCTCCCCACACGGGGGTTTCCTTACTAGGTGGCTCTGCACATGCCCGATTCTGCTCTTCCTTCCAGTTTTCCAGAAATTTTGTCACATGTGCTTCAAGAGAAGCAGCAGAGGAAGCGATTCAGGAGGAAGACAAAATAGAAGAACTTTGAACCTGTGATGCTTGGGATGAAAAGACAGGTAAGTGCGCATGTTCTCGGATGCCTCCTACCTTATTTATTTTGGGGGTAGGGAGGGAAGAACATTTTAGTAAAAGCAACCAAACTGAGGAGAGCTCTCTGGTGGCCCCTATTGCCTGTGGCCATGCAGGGGAGACGAGGGGAGAGTAAAGAATCAGTGCAGGCCACTGAAAGATGTCCTGAGCACGTCTTTCCTGAGGACGATTCTCAGGCACATAAGCTTCTACAGTTGCTGGGCCCGTCCCTCCTCAGCCTCCTTAACCTGGAGGAGAGGACAGTAGGTTCCTGTATGGCCACCACGTGGGTAACTTCAGGCTGTGGCGTTCACGTCGTATTCTTCGTGAGAGTCCCCTGGATGCATTTACCACCTCGCCCTGCAGGACCCACTCTGCCTACTGACCCCTTAAGACCCACAGGGAGCATCCCCTAGTGGGGGTTTAACGTGGGACCCTCATCACTGGGTGTGAGGAGACAGTGTGGGGTGGCCTGGCCTCCCCTACTAGAGGCCTCCCGGGAAAAGGGGGAGGAGAAGATGTCCTGTGGCCCCTTCTCATGCAAGCAGTGGGCCAGAGGGGTCTGCATCTGGCCAAACAACAGAGGACATCTCTTAAATGACCCAGTTAAAGGTACAGTAGAACTATGTTCATTAAGGTAATTTTGTGGCTCTGGGAGAGCCTCCATCTCTGCATCTCTGTGGGTACTTTGTGGTCCCAGCATCAAGTTGGGGACACTGCAGGATCCTAAGCCACCTGGGTGTTGCCCAACCCCTGGGGACCCCTCAGCCTCTGTGGAGCCCTGCCGAGGGCCTGGCTCACCTCATGGCACCATTTCTCAGGCTGAGGTTCTGTAAGTTATTCTTCTATTTATAAAAATCAAACAAGCCCCAAAAATATCGAAGAAAATGTCATGCTCTTTTGGGATATGGTAAGGGGATAGGATTACAAATTGCTAAGGTTTCTTTAATTTCCAAATTTGTAAATAAATAAAACAAATGTAATCGGTTTCCTTACATTTGCAACTGCAGTGTCTTCTGCAACCTTTTCCATTAGAATACATTGAGCCATAAAACTTATCTCTTTATTCCCACTGCAGGATGGTTTTTAAGTCGAAGGCACAGGCAGGTCTCAGTCCTATTTTACTGTGCAGGTGACATGTTGGGTCGTAGTGAGTGAGGGGTGGAGGGGCAGGGTCCCCTCTCCCATCTGTCCTCAGACCTCCTGCTCCTCACAGGGCCCAGGGGGGAGGGACTTGGCCTTTCCATCCTGGAGTCCTAGAGCCCCCCTCCCCCCATTTCCTGTGTATCAGTTTTACTGTCCAGGGAACCAGTCACCTAAGGCTGCCCTGCCAAATGCCCAGATGCAATCGCCCCTATAAGACTTATAGATGCTCAGCTGACAGACAACACCCTCAGGCTAGTGCAGCAAAAGCCTCCAGTTTCCTGTGGATCTGACCCCTGGGATGTCAGCGCCCAAGGTCACTTGTAGGTCCTGAGGAGCGTCCCTGCACCCCCTCACCCCCAGCCCCCCAGGAGCCCTCCTGCATCTGTGTCTGTGCCTCCCCAGGATTCTAGCACCTGGGTTTGTGTGGCAGGTCCTGGTTGACGCCTGTGAAGGCCATGACCTGGCCTCAGCCGGGTCCTCAGAGGGGGTGGGGTTGCCACAGTGTCGGGAACCTTTCAGCAGGACCCAGAACGGAGCCGCCTCACTGCTGCCACTCTCCCAAGGTGCTGCATTTAGATCAAGTTCATATTTTATTGTATAGATTTAGTGCTAGTTTTACATAGATCTTTTATTTCACTTGGAACATTTTTACATTAGTATTTATCTGCTTCCACTTGCTTTTAAAATGTTTTTCTATGAAACGAAACACAAATATAGAAAAGCACCCCTAGCAACGGTAGCCATCGATTATTCTGGGCACTCCACTTTGCGGAGCAGGGTTTTCCACTGTGTGAAAACCCAGATGCTTCTGAGCAGCTTCTCTGGGCACCCTTGCCTGCCCCCACACTTCCATAGCGAATCCCAAAGGGCCTGGTTGGGTTCCCCCAGCTTTCTGGCCAGATCCACCACCTTTCAACGGGGCTGCCACACTAACGTTGAGCTCATTAGGAGCCATCGTTGTGCTTGGACCACCCCTGGAGTAAGTGACTACATCCTGGTAACCTGGTGACGCAGGTGTGCTTCTTCTGTCCTTGTGCAGGACGCTGCCCAGGTGCTGGGGACATTGCATGTGTGCTACCGGGTGTTGGCAGCAGATGTGTTTATGTTTATAAGAAGCCATACAGCTGGACGCTTACAACTGGGGCACTTTGCGATCTGTAAAGTAAGTATCAATTAAAAACAAGAAATGCAAAACCTGTTTTTTCCCCAAAGAACCTTCAGGCCCAGGTGGCTTCCTCTGATTTCTACCAAATATTTCACATGACAGATACTTTCCATGCTAGGGTTTCCAGGCAGGATTTTCCACCCGTTCTCGGGAAATTTTCTCGCTTTTTTGTTCCCGAAGCCCGAGAAAAGTTGGTCGGAAAACTGGCTCCTTGATCCCAGGTGGTTGGTAGTATCGGCCGTCCCTTTGTGGAAACGATTCATCGTGGCGAACAGAAAACATTTTATATCTCGGGATAAGTGAAAACAATTCCTGAGAACGGCGGGAATTCCCGCCTGGAAATCTTACTCCATGGGCTGTAAAGCATCCTTCACCCTTGTAAAGGATGAAAAAGTAACCTTGCACCCTCCCCTGCCCTAGAGCTATTCAAGTACCTCTTGGAATTCAGCCACCAAGTGTCTAGCTTATTCTGCAGGTACTCAATGCTTGGACACTTCTAAGGGCAAATATGAAGCACCAATCAATTTTTTTAAGGCTTTACATTCTTAGCCCCATCACATACTAATAAGGAGGCCATCTTCACATTTCTCCATGTTGGAACGGCACTGAGGCCCAGTGTGATCTGCATAACTTTCCCAGGTACGTGCAGAGCGTCTACATGGGATCAGAACCCAGGCCACCAGTGTCACGTCCCGCTCCACAAGGGTTGTGGGGAGTGAGGAGGGCAGCACAGGGTTAAGAAAGACAGTAGCCATGAATAGAGTGCAAGCAGGGCCAAGGGACTGCAGCCTCAAGGACTGAGCCCTGAATCAGGCCTACGCAGTAGCTTTTATTACTTAGGTGGGAAAGTAAAGGAGATAAAGCTTGTCGATCTCAAGATCTGTGAACCCCATACATTATAATAGGAAACTGATTCAAGCCAATCACCCTGCCTGCAGGCAGCTGAACCATAAGTCTCAGGATGTATGTACTTCCCACGGGATAAAACAACCTTGATGCATATGAATAGATGGAGAGCACACCATTGAATCTCTTCCCTTGAAAGTTGTGGGAAGGAATGCAGCCACAGAGGCAGAGGCTCTCCTTAGCTGGGGGAAGGTGGGGGGCTGTGCCCACCTCTGTGAACCCCGTGGATTCTCCTGTTGGTCCCCACGCGGCTCCGCCTGTCTTAGGTTGCTTTCCACGTGGAAAGTCGTACCCGTCATTGGCTGACCAGCCATCTTTCTGGGGCCAAACGGAGACCTAAGTTGCAAGCACAAAGGTGAAGCAAAGTCCCTGAAAGGATCCGTCTCACAGACTCTCCTTGCTTTAGGGGCAGGTACGAGGAGACAGACAGGTAGGCTGCTGCGTGGCAGCATACCAGCACAGTCACTGGGCTTTGCTGCGTTTCTATAATGTCTCAGCTAAATAAAGGTGTTTGCCCACAAAACCTGTCTGTTGGGCATTTTAGGTGCACAACGGGCTCTAAGAACTTCCTAGGTCCGTCTTTACTTCTGGAGGGTCATCTGGTCACCTGGTGAATAAAGGGACCAATAGTTGCAACTGGGAATAAATTATTCCCAATTTCCCAATGGTCTTCTTCCAGGAAGATGACAGGCCCTCTATATTGTCACGCATTTTGCAGGACATAGCAGCCAGGATGAGGAAAGTAGTGCTGCCATTAGCACCAATCTGTCAACTGCCATCAGAAGGAAGTGGTCCAGAAGAGTGCATATCCCGCCACACCGCAGCCTCCATCCCGTAAATAACCCAGGGAAGGTGATGTGGAATTATGCTCCTGAAGTTAATTCAAGAATAATTTCAGTGTCCCATTTTTAAGAGAAAATGATAAAAACGTGAAGGCATATTCTTTAATTTCATGTGTGCAAATTCAAATGTCCTCACTGGCTAGTGCCCTCACTATCGAAGTAAAGAAAGATGCATTGACAAGTCAAAATGTCATACATGTTGAATACAACGTCTCTAGCTAATGTTCCAGCTCAGACAAAGAATTGCCATGTTACCTTGGGGGTAGATGGGGCCTCTAGACAGCAGCTGATTTTTTACATTCGCTGAATAGATCCCTCCCTACTCCAGCGTCTGCAGATTTGTAAAGATGAATAGACGTGATTGAGAACAGGTGTAGATAACCATAATGGTTGTCCAGATAATACACAAAGTTCGCATCTCCCACCCCTCCAGTTTCCTATTGATGCCATCTTATATTCATGTGATACAATTAGTAGTGAAATATTGTGGATATTTTTACTAATGAAAGGCCATAGTTTCCATTATGATTCACTCCCTGTGCTGTGACGTCTATGAGATTCGACAAGAGCATCATGTCACGTGTCACCACTAGAGTATCACACAGGTATCTGTACACCGGTGTGCATCACGTAAATAGGGAGACGGCGGAGTGATTTGTTAATGGGGACAGAGATTATGTTGGATATGATGAAAAAGTTTTGGGTATAATTAGTAGAGGTGGGTCCACAGCGTTGTGAATGCAATTAATGCTACTGACCTGTATAGTCACAAATTAGGAAAAGCATTATGTGTATCTCATCAGGGTAAAAACGCAAAAAATCCAGTATTATAGACGATGAAGACAGTAGCCGCATACATGACTGCATGGACGCTGAAATGGTCTTGGAACGTTTCAAGAAGAAGGGAAATTTGATGAGTTAAAATGGGTGGAGGAGCATGAAACTCACGGAAACACAGCATGCATTTCAGTGTTTACCCTTTTTTAGATTATTTGAAATAGGTTAGAGTCTCTGCAGCGAGGGTGCCAAGGGTTCTATTTCTCTTCCTTTCCCGCTCCTCAGCCTCCCGTCCTTCATCCAGCACAGAGGGTGGCCTGGCAGCAGCTCAGCTGCCATTCTGACATCCCCCCATCCACACACCCTCACTCTCCATTGAGGGAGCGGGGCTGGCAGTCACCAGGGCTGGTGGGCCTTGTGGCGTCTGCTTCTGCCCTGGGCTCCGCACTCGGGGCTTTCCCTGCAGTGGGTGGCAGAGCTCCCTGAGTGAGTCCTGAGCGGCAGCCCCAGGACTGACAGTTCCTCTGTGTCCCCGGAGCCCCGTGACATCGCAGAGGAGAAGCTTCTCAATGAGGGGTGCAGGGAGACGCTCCAACTATCCCCAAGGTATGCTGGCCCTTCTTTGTCTAAGTGACAGTCCCCCGAGATGGGCTGCATGTCTTCCTTTCCCCCCGAATTCAGAGGGAAATCTGACCATGCACATGGAGATGACATACGCGATTTCCTTGTTGGGGGATGTCCGGTAAGTCTCTAACCGCTGACACCTCAGTCAAGACGGCATTCAACAATGCCGGCCTCAGCGACAGCCTGTGCGCTAGCAGCACTGTCCTCAAGAGAACACTCTTCTCCTAAAAAGAGTTTTCTATTTGCAGTGCAAAGGGGCTTAACAGACCGTCCCTGAAGAGCTTGAGCTTTTGCACAGGTGTTCTGAGCTTTTCTCCTGCATCACCGACTCAACCACCTGGTGTCCGAAAGTCACCATGAGAAGAGAAGGCCTGAGCAAACAGTGTCCAGGTCAGTCTGATCCTTACAGTGCGTCCTTTTCTCTCATGGCAGGAGGATGCAGCAGCAGATGAAACATGAATGTATTCTGGAGTCACTTGCGAGGAAAAAAATCTAGCTTCGGAAGAAGGGGGGGTGCTTTCTTTCCCACTTTGGTCTGGAGAGCCCCCCAGATTCCGTATTTCTGCTGGGAGTGAGGGGGGGGTGTAGTGTACATAACTGAACGCCCAGGAAAGAACTCTGGCCAGTTCTACAGTCCCCGGAAGTAACGACGACATGTAGGTGGTGAGGCTTGTGTGTGAGGTGTGTAGGGTGTGTGTGTGTGGTGTGATTGTGAATGTGAGTGTGTGTGAGTGCCTGGGATTCTTCAGGCGATCTACCCGCTTACACAACAGAATACCTGGGCCTGCTTTCTAAAGCAAGTCCTGTCACCGGTGTATACTTTACAGAATTACCTCTCTGTTCCCTCACCACAGCTGTGTCTGGAGGTTTGTTTCATGTTCTGTTTCCTCACGTGGCGATTGTGCAGATATGAACGACAGAAGCTCTGGACCTCTTGTGGAGAAGCCAACATGGGAATCCAGGCATGGGTCCCAAAGCTGCTGCTCTGGACCATGGACCTGCGTTCACCCCTCTGCCGTGGGTTCACTTGTCACAGAGTAAGGGAGTCCCGGGCTCTGTGGACATGTCCACTGAGCTCCCACACGCTGCCCATCGTGAGAGGGGGCCTCTGTGTCTCACAGCCCAGGGCAGCGACAGGTGCATTTCACAGCGACTTTGGCAGAGTCATTGATGTGAAAGGCGCATGTAGGGTCCACGTGCTCCTGCTTAGCTCCCAGATTCTCAGAGGCGTGACGCCCGCACTAGGACCGTGTAGATCAGCCTCTCTCAGGCCTGCGGTCACTCCTCAGCCTCTGCCTCGAGAATCAGGGAGACGAAATCACAACTAGCCTTAGAAATGCTCAAACCGTGTGAGCACGTACCCAAGGGGCAGCGGCCAAGGACACCTCAAAGTGAACCTGGTGGGGAGCCCGTGCCCATCACCTCGTTGCAAATCTCCCGCGCAAGTGGGGTCGAGAGCGTCAGTGCTCCCCCCAGACCCCCCATAACAAACTATCTCACTGTCAGTGGCCAGTGCGAGGACGGACAGACCCTGACTCAGTGGGCACACACGTGGTGTAGGAAGGAGGGCTGGGAGGGAAGTATCACAGGGACGATAGTGGTTATTTTAAATAATGGGATTTCTGTACTTTCAAATCTCGTGTATTTGACATTTTCTTCTGAAACAAAATTGTGGAGAAATGTGATGGCATACTTTGCCTAGAATTTAGTTCGGTTCCCCAGTAAAGTTGGCTTTTCATCAGGTTCCCTGATCTTACAGAGGAGCTGATTACACTTAGGAGCTTGTGGATTCTGCAGGAAGGAAAGATCTTGGACGAAGGGAGGGAGGAGGGGCAATTCAGCCAAACTTCTGACCAGGCGGAGCCGTCATACGAATGTGACCTTGGACAGCAGCGTGCCCGTGACTGTGTCCTCTTTGTTAGACTGACTGTTCCATGGATGGGGCTCCCCTTAGCTGGGAGGACAGAGACTCTTCTTCTCACGTCTTTCCCGCCCTCTCCTTGGCCGCCCTTCATCCAGCGAGGAGGAGGGGCCGGCAGCAGCTCGCCTCTTACTTATTAATCACCGCCATCCACACACTCAGGCCCCAGGTCAGTATTAAGAAAAGCTCACTGAGAAATTCATGAGCAGTGTCAGCAGTGACTGACCCACTGAGACTTTCAGATGGAAAGAGAGCACATGAGAAAGAAATGGGGGTGGGGTATTATCTGTCTTCACAAAGCCCCCTGAAGGCCTGACCGAGGAGCTTCCCAGCTACAGCACAAGTGATGTGGCCCCATCTACCCTCAAGGTAAGTTCGCCTTCCTTCCTCTGTGATAGGAATGGTGCTTTATTTTTCAGTAGAACTAAGACATGAAAATGAGAGTGAGCCTGTACGTTACAGATGACACAATTTTCTTGGTGGAGAGAGTGTGGAGTGTAAGCCTCTTACCACCTGATTCCTGATTCGAAAGGGCATCAAAGGACATCAGTTGCAGATTGTACGGGAGTGAGCTGCTGCCTGTGAGCAGTTTTTCCTCCATGGAAAAGAGTTTTGTAATTGCCAAACCAAAATGGCCGTGTGAGATACTTCCTCCAGCAAAAGTTCATGCCTTTTGAAATGAGCAGTTTTGCTCTGTTCTTGCTTTGGGTTCCCTCGACTTGCCAGAGTTCCCATCTGGTTTTCTCATGTCATGAAGTGAACCAAAGAGCTGTGGAAACACGACCCGGCATGATCTGCTCCTCATGGTATCTCCTGTCATTTCAGGAGGTCTCAGTGGACACTGGAGATGGGACAATGTAAGTTTACATGTGTGCATCCATTGTATGCCAACTATACCACAATGAACATGGAAGAACAAATCCCTCAGCGCTCAGGGCAATGCTCACTGAGTTCTAAAGGGGGAAACTGTATTTCAGAACCTCTGTTACTGCATCAATGACAACTTCCTTTAATTATTATCATTGCCTCTTAGTATGGCTTGTGGCGTTTTAACGGTCATGATGTGTCACTGCTGCCACTTCCCTCAGTCTCAAGGCTTTTCCACTAAAGGCCTACGAATGACTCCTTCCCCCAACTTAGCTGAACGCTGGGCAGGGCTCCTTCCTTTTGCAGATGGGCCCTGGTGTAGCCCCATGTCACGTCCAGTTCTGGAGTCATTTGAACCAGGAGAGACTCCAGGGAGGTCTGAGGGAAATTCACTGTGGCTTTCTCCACAGAGGTCTAACATTTACCTTCACACACTCTTGCTAAAAACACACAAAGTCATTTTCATGTGGAATATCTGTCTCCCATCACTCATCCTACCTATGGTTTTCTGGGCGGGCAAGAAACACTGCACATTGAACAGAACCAAGAGGTCACGGTGAGGGCCTGAGCATCAGGGTGGCACTGGGCTCCCGTCCTAGGAGGACGAAGGGCACGCTGTGCATCGCGAGGTGAGGAAAGAGCAGTTCAGCAGAGCGACGAGTGCTCTGCCCCTCATGTCCCTCCGGTAACTTCCTTTGGAAATAGGGTCATGCTTTCTTCTGAAGGGCTTTGTCAGAAATCAGGTCAAGGCAGTAGTTTAAGTCGTTATGCATATAAAATGAGACAACTTATGAGTTGAGTTTCCTTTGTACTAGGAGTCTTGTGTGAAATATGTATTTTAGTAGAATTTGTCTAGTAGATTTCAATGTTTCCCCTCCACGCAAAAAAAAAAAAAAAAGACTGCTCGAACATAAACTGTCACTTGTTTATCCCAGAGACTGTCTACTTGAGACACGTCTGTCCTAGAAATCCTTAATCTCTAGATCACCGTCTCCTCGTGGTGCTGAAGGGAACCCAGATGTGTGCGCTGATATGTCAAAACGAGGCTCCCCACAGCTGGGCTCCAGGAATTGACAGCGCGCTGTCCAGTGGATTCCAGGTGCGAGAACAGCTCTGAGAGCCTTGGGCCAGACTTTGTCATGACAACAATTTAGAGGAGCAGAGGAAGACGCAGGAAGGGCACCCAGGCCAGGGGTGACCAGGTGGTGGTTTCAAGATCAGGAGAAGCAGTAGGACACCGTTCCCTGAGCCCAGCCTTGCCCAGGCTTAAGATGCTATTTGGCTGCTTCTTGAATGGGGGTGAGAAAGGACGCAGCCATGTTGCTGGATTGCACACTGTGTAGACGTCTTCTTTTCAACCTGGAGAGAGGAGCTTTCCTCCTGTTCCACGGTTTCTGTATCTTCCTTTGTAACAATCAGACCCTTTCTCCTTTGCTCCCTCCCTCTCCCATTCTCCCCCCATTTCTCTTCCTCTTCCCCCCCTTCCTCCCTCTCTCCCCTCCCTCCTTCCCTCCCTCCCTCTCTTCTAGCCTGTCCTTTCTTTGTTTCTTCCTCTCCCTAACACCGCAGTCCACACTCTCTCTTTATTGCATTTTTCTTTCCTTTCTTTGCTTTCTAATTTATTTTACTAATTTTTTTATTGTGGTAAAAAAAAAAAAAAAAACAGAATCTAACTGCTAAGCGCCTTTTAAGAATACAGTACAGTATTGCTACCTGCGTGCACGTTATTACACAGCAGATCTAGAACTTTTTCAGCTCACATGACTCCAACTCTGTACCCATTCACAGTAACTCCGTATTTTCTCCCCCTCACCCAATTCTCAGCAACCACGCATCCACTCTCTGCTTCTAGGAGGTTGACTATTTTAGATAGTCATCTAATGGAATCGTACACTATTTCTTTTTTTGTGACGGACTTTTGTTCACTTAGAATAATGTCCTCCAGGTTTATTCAGTTTGCTGCAAATGGCAGGATTTCCTTCCCTTTTAAGGTGAATGACATTCCATTGAATGCATACACCACCTTTTCTTCACGCTTCACCTGTCCTTGGACACTGGGGCTGTTTCCAGATCGGGGCTGTTGTGAGCAATGCAGCAATGGTCAAAGGCGTGCAGGTATCCCCTCGAGATCCCGAATTCATTCCCTTGGCATGTGACCCAAAAGAGCTACCACTGCATCTTAGGGGAGTTCTGTTTGTAATACTTTGAGGAAGCTCAATTCTGTTTTCCATAATGGCTGTGCCATTTTACATTTACACTAAGTGTAGAAAGGATCCAATTTCTCCCATCCTTGCCCACATTTGTTATCCTTTTTTTTCTTCAAATAATACACAACCTAACGTGTTCAGTGATACCTCACCATCCTCTTCATTTGCGTTTCCCTGATGGTTAATTCTGTTGACCCCTTTTCATAGGTCTGTTGGCCATTCGTATGTCTATTGTGGAGAAATGTCTGCTCAAGCCTTTGCCCAAGTTTTAGTTGGATTCTTCTTCTTCTTTTTTTTTTTTTTTTTTTTTTAACCACTGAGTGTTGTAAATATTTTCTCCTATTTTGTAGGAGCCTTTTCATTCTGTTGATTGTTAAAGAGACTATCCTTTCCCCATTGTTTAGTCATGACACCCTTCTGGAAGATCATTTGGCCATAGATGTGTGTGATTTACCACTTTGTCTTCTGTTCCACAGATTGATGTGTCTGCTTTTATGCCAGCCACATGCTGTTTGGATGACTATAGCTTTGTCATGAGTTTTCACACCAGGAAGAGTGGAACTTCTGTGTTTATTTTTCGTTCTCCATATAGTATTGGCTACTGGGTCCCATATGTATTTTAAGATTTTCTTATTTTTTTCTATAACAATGAGAGTAGGATTTTCAAGGGTGTTGCATTGGGTCTGCAGAACACTTTGGGTTGTGTGGAAATGTTAGCAATTTTATGTCTTCCAACCCATGAACACAGTGTGTGGTTCCCATTGTTTGTGTCTTCAATTCCTTCAGCGATGTTTTGTAATTTTTATTGTGCAAGTCATTCTCCCCCTTAGGGGGTCTTTGCCACTGCCTTTCCAGGCTCTAGTGCAGAGTCAGGGTGTCCCCTGACTTTGAGTGTCCCCAGAGCCTCCCTTGCACCTGACACATGCACACGAGTCCTTGCCATTCCTACAAGTGAATGATCAGATCAGACCCATCGACCGCTCTGGGGGAGCTGGCAGTGAAGGGGAGGGCACATCTTCCACATCCTTAGAGCGAGAGTTGGGCTCTCCACTGTGGCCGCCAGAGGCCAGGTGTGGCTGTTTATAATTCATTTCACTTGATCATTAATTAACTCAGTGAATTAACATAAAACATCCAATTGCTCAGTGACACAGGCACACTCAAATGTGAACATAAGAGCTGCAATTCCAGGTTGATAAGTTTGGAGGGAAGAGCCGTCGGAGGCCGGGGGCAAGGAGGAATTAAAAGGGGATTCCTTCAGCATCTCTCTCTGATTTAAATGTTTGCATCTGTGACCAACATCTTGTTCAAAAACTTGCACCCCATGGAGCACAGGGAAGAGCTGAGAACCTGAAGGAAAGGTCAGGGTGATGCTGTATGACTCTCCACAGTCTCACATCAAGTAGGAGGAATGGGGGCGCCCTCTTTCTAGTAACATCACTGCTCATGTCTCTGTATCTAAAGACTGGCTGGCAGAGAGCTTCTCTGACACTGAAAGTGACGATGAAGACTCTACTACACACAGCTTCTCTGACACTGAAAGCGACGATGAAGACTCAGGTCAATTCATGGGAGAGAGTTCATGGGAACAGGTGTGTGTCGCCTGCTGCTTTGAAGGTTGAGGAAGGGGGATGTGACATCAGACAGAAAAAGGAAATGCATGTGGAAGTCTGATGGGTTGTCTCAGTGGTGTTATGGACACGGGGCTCTCTGTGTCCGGGGTCTGAGTGTGGTGTTTGTCATCATCTTTCCTTGCTTTGCTCTATAAAACTCATCGTTCCTACAAGACCAGCCCTTTCTTCCCCTCACCCCAGCCAAATCTCAGAGCTTGGCATTTGATTGGTCAGCACTCCTGAGAATTGTGGGCAAGAGACTGTGGTTTCATTCTCGTAATTGACCTACGATGGCCTTAATCTGGTGGACACAATAACTGGCTCATAGGCTCTGCCAAGTGGAGACCAGGGTCTTCTCGTTTCTGAGAAGTCAAGTCCCTGCCGCTTTACGCTCAGGACTTGTACAGCACCTTCTGCTTCTCTCCTCATGTTTGTTCCTCATGGAAAGGGCGCTATGAGTTAAAGAAGAATTCCTCTGCATCACAGCTTTCACTCCACTATTCTAGAGCTCGCTTCCGCCTCCACACCCCAGCCGAGGCTGATGTGTTGAATGTGCTTTCATGTGACCTAAGCCTCTGCCCAGCTGCCTCCCCTGACCCTCCAGGGCCGGCACATTCTAGGAGACACACTGGATCTCACAGCACCACTGACCTGTCTCCTGGGATTGAGCAGGACCAGGACAGGGCCCCGGGCCTCAGGACCAGGAGGCTCTGGGGAACGAGTGTAGACGTGAGGACAGAACGGGTCCTGGGTGCGGCTCCATCACCCAGGAGCAGCAGGACCCTGGGCTCTCACTTGGACTCTAACTCTCCCCTTTCCTTCCCCGTGGCCACCTCAACATGGCTGCCGCCTTTGTCCCAACGAAGACCGCTGTCAGGATGACGAAGCCGCCCACAGAGTGAGCCTAAGAGCACTTGTAAGTAATTACCTCCTTCATCTCTTTTTCATGTTCTCTCTTTCCTATCCATAAGCTCCCGTGTGTGACCCTTCCCCAGGTCCTCCTTCTCTTTTTATGATTCTCTTCCTAAGGGATCTGGTCTCATCCAGGTGCTGGGTCCTGGGATCGTCAATGTCTATACTCCCCTCCCCGCCCTCCACTGTCACTCTCTCAGCATCGCCCTGGCGCCTGACCCCGTCTACAGCATTCAATCCTGTTGACCAACCTGAGTGGTCCATGCAGGGCGCTGGGCGGGGAGTCCAAGGGCTGGGCCCACCCTGCTGGAGCGCCCTGTGAAGTCTGGCTCTGCCCTGGGCTCCCCACACGGGGCTTTTCCTGCAGTGAGTGGCTCTGCACAGGCCCGATTCTGCTCTTCCCTCCCGTTTTCCAGATTCCTTCAGAAGTGCTTCAGGAGAAAGAGCAGACGAAGCAATTCCGGAGAAAGACGAAGTAGGAGAACTTTGAACCTGTGGTGCTTGGGATGAAAACGCGTAAGTGCGCTGTTCCCTGTAGCTTTCTAACTTATTTATTTTTTGTCTTTTAGTAAAAGGAAGCAAACTGAGGAGAGCTCTCTGGTGGCCCCTATTGCCTGTGGCCGTGCAGGGGAGACGAGGGGAGAGTAAAGAATCAGTGCAGGCCACTGAAAGATGTCCTGAGCACGTCTTTCCTGAGGACAAATCTCAGGCATGTAAGCTTCTACAGTTGCTGGGCCCGTCCCTCCTCAGCCTCCTTAACCTGGAGGAGAGGACAGTAGGTTCCTGTACGCCACCACGTGGGTAACTTCAGGCTGTGGCGTTCACGTCGTATTCTTCGTGAGAGTCCCCTGGATGCATTTACCACCTCGCCCTGCAGGACCCACTCTGCCTACCGACCCCTTAAGACCCACAGGGAGCATCCCCTAGTGGGGGTTTAACGTGGGACCCTCATCACTGGGTGTGAGGAGACAGTGTAGGGTGGCCTGGCCTCCCCTACTAGAGGCCTCCCAGGAAAAGGGGGAGGAGCGATGTCCTGTGGCCCCTTCTCATGCAAGCAGTGGGCCAGAGGGGTCTGCATCTGGCCAAACAACAGAGGACATCTCTTAAATGACCCAGTTGAAGGTACAGTAGAACTATGTTCATTAAGGTAATTTTGTGGCTCTGGGAGAGCCTCCATCTCTGCATCTCTGTGGGTACTTTGTGGTCCCAGCATCAAGTTGGGGACACTGCAGGATCCTAAGCCACCTGGGTGTTGCCCAACCCGTGGGGACCCTTCAGCCTCTGTGGAGCCCTGCCGAGGGCCTGGCTCACCTCATGGCACCATTTCTCAGGCTGAGGTTCTGTAAGTTGTTCTTCTATTTGTAAAAATCAAACAAGCCCCAAAAATATCGAAGAAAATGTCATGCTCTTTTGGGATATGGTAAGGGGATAGGATTACAAATTGCTAAGGTTTCTTTAATTTCCAAATTTGTAAATAAATGAAACAAACGTAATCGGTTTCCGTACATTTGCAGCAGCAGTGTCTTCTGTAACCTTTCCCATTGGAATACATTGAGCCATAAAACTTATCTCTTTATTCCCACTGCAGGATGTTTTTTAAGTCGAAGCACAGGCATGTCTCAGTCCTGTTTTACTGTGTAGGTGACATGTGGGGTCGTAGTGAGTGAGGGGTGGAGGGGCAGGGTCCCCTCTCCCACCTGTCCTCAGACCTCCTGCTCCTCACAGGGCCAAGTGGGGAGGGACTTGGCCTTTCCATCCTGGAGTCCTAGAGACCCCCTCCCCCCATTTCCTGTGTATCAGTTTTACTGTCCAGGGAACCAGTCACCTAAAGCTGCCCTGCCAAATGCCCAGGTGCAATCGCCCTTATAAGACTTTTATAGATGCTCAGCTGACAGACAACACCCTCAGGCTAGTTAGTGCAGCAAAAGCCTCCAGTTTCCTGTGGATCTGACCCCTGGGATGTCAGCGCCCAAGGTCACTTGTAGGTCCTGAGGAGCGTCCCTTCACCCCCTCACCCCCAGCCCCCCAGGAGCCCTCCTGCATCTGTGTCTGTGCCTCCCCAGGGATTCTAGCACCTGGGTTTGTGTGGTAGGTCCTGGTTGACGCCTATGAAGGCCATGACCTGGCCTCAGCCAGGTCCTCGGAGGGGGTGGGGCTGCCACAGTGTCGGGAACCTTCCAGCAGGACCCAGAACGGGAGCCGCCTCACTGCTGCTATTCTTTCAAGGCGCCACCTTTAGTACAAGTTGAGCTTTTCATTGTTCAGATTTTATTTTTTACATTTAGTTTTTTAAGTTGTGGTGCTAGTTTTAGATAGACCTTTTATTGTACATGGAGCATTTTTACATTAATATTTATCTGCTTCCAGTTGCTTTTAAAGTGTTTTTCCAACAAAAACAGAATCACTCTCACAGATCCTGTATAAAATTCATGGTCACGTTATGGTCATAATACTTCACATTTATATAGTGCCTTGAACTTCCCACACAGTTATAACATATATTACCTCTCTTGAGCCTCTTACTAACCTTGTGAGGTAAGTAAGACAGTTCTGTTAGTCTTATTTTGCAGTGGAGAAAATTTGGGATTATGCAGATAAAATGACTCAAGCTCAAACTTCAAGATCATTTGGCCTTTATCATTGTAACTTTAGTTTGGGGGCTAACATACAATGACAAAATATCTAGTGATAGCTTCTAAATTATCATAGTCTTTACAGTCTTGCTTTCTAGTTTTGATTTCATTAATGTAATCTGGCAATAGAGATGTAAGGGGAACTTTCATGTTTTCAACTGTCTTGGCCAAAGTCAACCAGCATTTTGGGGCTGCTAGTTGACTTCTACTTATGTTTTTGATGACACTCTCATCTCCTCTGGCTTTGAGTAGGTTACTGAGTTGCCTAGCATGGTTTAAAATTTTGAATAAACATGCTGACAGTTGTTCCTGATGTTTGGTTTACTGTATTCTCTATTAATTCCTTGTAGAGATATTAAGACAATATCACTATTCTAGAGAACTGTGGGTTGAGCCACATGGTGCTTTTGTTATTTACAACTCAAATGGTGACCTTTTTGCAAAATAACAGCAATAAGTAGAACTCTGTAGTAAATTGCTGAGCTCTGTGGCTACTTTGTATGAAAATATCCTTATAAAAATATAAATTTTTATTTTATAAAAAAAATGTTTTTCTATAAAACGAAACACAAATATAGAAAAGCACCCCTAGCAACGGTAGCCATCGATTATTCTGGGCACTACACTTTGCGGAGCAGGGTTTTCCACTGTGTGAAAACCCAGATGCTTCTGAGCAGCTTCTCTGGGCGCCCTTGCCTGCCCCCACACTTCCATAGCGAATCCCAAAGGGCCTGGTTGGGTTCCCCCAGCTTTCTGGCCAGATCCACCACCTTTCAACAGGGCTGCCACACTAACGTTGAGCTCATTAGGAGCCATCGCTGTGCTAGGACTACCCCTGGAGTAAGTGACTCCATCCTGGTAACCTGGTGACTCAGGTGTCCTTCTTCTGTCCTTGTGCAGGACGCTGCCCAGGTGCTGGGGACATTGCGTGTGTGCTACCGGGTGTTGGCAGCAGATGTGTTTATGTTTATAAGAAGCCATACAGCTGGACGCTTACGACGGGGGCACTTTGCGATCTGTAAAGTAAGTATCAATTAAAAACAAGAAATGCAAAACCTGTTTTTTTCCCCAAAGAACCTTCAGGCCTAAGTGGCTTCCTCTGATTTCTATGAAATATTTCAGAAATAATGCCAAGTCTCCTACAGTCGTCCCCTTCTATCCCCCCATTGAAGGTGCTGCTGAAGTAACACCAGTCAGCGGAGTCCAGAGTAGTAGCTGTAGTTTGTACACAGAGACTGGGCTGTGGTCAGGGTGGACGTGGGCAGGAAAGGGACATTCAGAGCCAGTGTAGCCACTGTCCCCTCTCAGCCAAGCCAGAGTCCAGGCTGCTCAGATCTATCGTCAGTGAGACACTGGGGGCTTGTCAAGTTCAGGCTTTAAGCCCCCAAAGCACCAGCCCAGCAGACCCCTTTCTCAGGTGATGTTAACTGCTCATCATCCGGGTTTGTTTGATCGAAGGCAAACTGCGCAACTGTTATGTGGGCAGTTGGTTCGGAATGTCCAGGGTTTTCCCCGTTGGGAGTTAAACAGACTACTGGTCACTCAGGGTGGTCACCTGACCACACGGAAGTCTCACTGCAAGGCAGCGATAGAACTAAGTGTGTGTGGGGGGTGCAACTGAGTGGAGATGGACACATGTTTGCATCCGCCCAGTCCCCGGTGGGGGGGGGGTGTCTTCAATTCAGGGAAAGGCATTGTATTTCGGGTCATGGATTAAAACATAGAGCCAAGAGTTGGGTCAGGATTTGAGCCATTTTCTTGGGCCTGGCACTGCCACAGGGCACCAGTTAGCTTCAAATTTGCTGACTCTGTGTTCCTCCTGCTCAGATCTGCTGTTCAGTCCTGTTGTGGGTTTGTGACCCCCCAAATACACATTCACGCTCTAATCCTCATTACCTATGAAAGTTACCCAATTTGGAGACGTGGTCTTTGCAGATGTAATCAAGTTAAGATAACGTCATACTGAATTAGGGTAGGCCGTACTACGACTGTTTGGACACATGGACACAGAGAGGAGAAAGCCTTGTGCTGATGGAGGCATAGATTGGAGTGATGGCAGCTGCAAGCCAAGGAAAACCAGGGATTCCCAGAAAATACCAAAAGCTAGAAGGTGGCAAGGAAGTCTAATGTGCCAGATCTTCCACAGGGAGCATAGCCCAGCCTACAGCTTGACTTTAGACTTCCAGCTTCCAGAAGTGTGAACCAATACATTTCTGCTGTTTTTTTTTGTTGTTGTTGTTTTGTAAAAGCTCCTCTGTTGAAATTTTCGGTTGTTACTGTACTTGTCGGCTTTAGAAATTCTATTTGGTTGTCTTTTATAGTTTATAGTTTTTTCTTGTTGGTCTCTACTTGGAGAGACACAAATCTCACAGTGTTGTTTAGTTCTTTAAATATGATTTCCTTTAATTCTTTGAACACATTTAAAATAGGTACAAAGTCTTTGTCTAGTAAGTCCACTGTCTGGGATTTTCTCAGGTACAGCATCCATTGGTTCTTTTTTGCTTGCGTACCAGCCTGTGTAGAGGGGGTGGCTAGAGCCCCCCAGGTTCTGTGATTCTCTATACGGACTCACTGAACTCAGTACAGAGCCATACTGATTGCTATGATTTACTGCAGTGAAAGCGCACTAACCAAAATAAGCAAAGGGAAAAGATGCATGAAGGTCCAGAGAAAACCAGACACAGGCTTTTCAAGAATTCTGCTCCCAAAGACTCACACAGGTACATTTAATTCTCCAGCAATAACTTGTGACAACATGTGTGAATATTGTCTGCCAGGGAGATTCATTAGAGCCTGTGTGAGTGACCAGAGGTTTTTATCGGCTGGTCATTTAGGTACACTCTGCCTAGCCCATACCTAAATTCAAGAATTCCAGAAGGAAAGAGCTATTCAGCAGAACCACCGTGTTTGCAAAACCAGTTCAGGCAGCACAAGCCACTCTTATCAGGAACTAGCGGGCATTCTCCTGATTCTGAGTTCCCAGGCTTGAGCGAAGGGCCAGTCGAGCAGACGTGTCTTTCTAAGGAAAGCTGGCTGAGTCCGGCTACGTCAACTCTTGTCTGCACAGGGCCATACTTTACTTTTGCTTTCACATCTCTTACCTTTTTGCTGTTTTAAACTGGACATAGAAAATATAATGTGGCAACTCTGAGAATGAGAGTCTCACTCCTTCCCAGGATTTGTTCTTTTTGGTCTTGTCTTGTTAGTGACTTTTCTGAACTAATTCTCTCAAGTCTGTATTCTGTGTGACCCCTGTGGTCCCCTCTCAGTTACTGGATGGTCAACTGTTGGTAGAGATTTCATTAACCACCTGGAACCAAGAAGGCACCGGGCTTTGCCAAGGGGTTCTGGGAACATGTTGAATCATGTCTTGACCATTCATTCAGGCAGCTGGAAAGCCTCGCACCCTCTCCACTTCCTACTTTTGGAGAGAACATCAGGGGCAGCCAGAGGGGAGAAGCTGGGGCCTTGTCAGGTCTTTCTGGAACATGTGACAGCTGAGTATACACACAGCCTTCCTCTCGTGCACGCTATTGTAGATCCCCAGGAGTAAGACAGAGCTTTTCAAAGCTTCTATGGATCTTATTTCCCAGCTTCCCTTTTAAATTCTTATTAGTCTATTGTTTACTCCAACTGTCATCCACCACTTTAAGAAACTAGAAATTAAACAATTGCCTATAATTATTTTATTATTATTATTTTATAATTATAATTAAAATATAATTATATTTTATAATTATATTTTATAATTATTATTTTTATAATTATTTTTATAATTATGCCCTAGTTACAACAGTATTTCCATTTATCTTAGAAATTAATATAAAAATAATTTTTATAATTATTTTTATAATAGTACCTCTTTGTTCTGGGCAAGGTCCAAGTCAGATTAAATATGACAATTAAACAAATGGAATCTTATAGAAATCCACCAGACAGATGAATTACTAATTGTCTAGGAATGACAAATTGACATTATGTGCCACCTTCTATGATGAAAAACATACTATCACTTCTGTGTTTTTCCTGCCCAAAATACAAAAACATGAATTTAATCATGAGAATTTGTCTGTTCTATGATGGCTTTAAAAAATATATGGTTTTTTAGGAAAAGACATTTACAAAAATGTTGCTAGAAGATTTATTAATAAAGAAAAATTGGAAATAACACAATTGCCTATATATCAATTAGAGAATGAATAAATAATGGTCTATATGTACAATGGACTACTACATAGCAAGAAAAAATAACCATCTACATGCAAACCAACATCATAGAGAATTTCATGGAAATCATAAATAAAACAAGTGAAAGAAACCAGCCACAAAGATTGTGTCACCTACTAATCCATTAATAACTGGCAAAATAATCTATGGTGATAGAAGTAGAATAATGGTTACTTTAAGGAGGAGGTATTGAATGGAAAAGGGCCAAAAGAACCTTCTCAAATGTTGGAAATAATTCTCTGCCCCAGGTATGGTGGCTAAATAGGTATAATTATATAAAATTTGTTCACTTGTATATAGAAGATTTATGCATATTACCACATGTATAGCTCATTAAAATATTTTAAAAGCAAGGGAAAAATATACGTGGTTTTTTAGCCTATCCCATACATTCTTTTTGTTACAGTGGAACAAGAGTCTCCAACAACTTTCTAGAAACTAATCAATATAAGAGATTACCACTGTCTCTTAGGCTACTTTATGTATTTCCCTTTTTTTTATCTCACTGCTTCATGCTGAATAGGTTCTTCTAACCAATCTTCCATTTCATCGATTCTCTCTTAAGCTGTGTCAAGTGTGCTGCTATACACATCCTGAGTTATTTCAGATGCTGTGTTTCAGTTATAGAATTCCCAATTGGTTCTTTTCCACAATTTGCTGTTGAGATTTTTTTCTTTTTAATTTTACCTCTTGGAATATAGGAAGCACAATTATTTTATACCTTGTGTTGATAACTCATATAATTTGAACCCCTATGGTTCTAGTTCTATTGTCTCATTTCCCTCAGCTTTGTCTTCTTCTTATACTTGGTTTGCATCTATTGAGTGCTCTACATTGTATATGATGAACCTTAGGAAGCGATTGACCTCAAAGAAGTTGTTATCCTGCAGAGACTCCGTTGGCCTCTGGCTGATGACAGTGAGGGGATTCACAATCCAAATGGGTCTCGGATCCTGGGAGGTCTGTCTGCTTTCAGCTTCCGCTAGGCTGTCTCCTTCAAGGACTCAAACCCACAGCTACCCTCTGTGCAGATCCTAGATTCCAGCTTTTCCTCAACACAAGCCCACAAAGTTGTTAGAATACATCCTCAACTTCTCACTCAGTCACCTCTTCTGGAATGTGTGGCTCCATAGTCAGTCCCAAATACAAAGGTCATCTCTCTCTCTACATTTCCTTTTGCCAGGCAATGGTGCTTTTTCTTCTGTGCCTTGCCATGGCTTCAATGTTATTCAATATTCTTTTCTAATATTTCATCCAACTTTCTGAACTGTATTCAGTGGGAGTATTGCTATATATTATTTATTCATTAAGGGTCAGGAAGTTTGTTTTTCTTAGACTATAGATTGTATCGCTACTTAGGTCAAATCCCGAAAGACCGTTAACTAGTCCTCCCCATACCTACTCAATAATGTGAAACTTGGGCATTATACATTATAGAAATTTTATCTGTAAGCTTTTGGGGCAGTATGGCTTTCTCCTAGAAATATCCCAGCTTCCTTCACCAAATTTATAAAGTGCTAGTTGGCTAATAAGATCAGCTAGTGCCCTAGTCACAACAGTATTTCCATTTATCCTAGAAAAGCAACAATTTTTTTCTGATCAGTAGATTAAGAAGCCTAAGACCAGCATATATTTTAAAAATAACAAGACCCAAATTCAGTGATTTTTAACATGCATACCTTTATTGAATTTTAAATTGACAAATCTAGAGGTTATTATATAGTGTTATAAATATTTGTATTGCATTTATAGGAAACATTCAGAAACTTTTTAATAACTACTTCGAATTTGTTCCTTCCAAATTATTTTTGTAGATCTCTAGAAATGTATTATCATAAATCAAATTCTGGCTTCAGAAAAGAACATTTTGCTTTAACTTGTTTCTAATTATGGGCCATCTCTTGTATTATATTTGTCATTATTGGTAGTACTGCTAGGTAGGATGTTACCTGGATTACAATATATTTTTAAATGACTTGTTTTAATTTTATTTCTTATAAGACTGGTTCAAATTGCAAACCTAACTTGATTAACTTATAATCAAAGCAATTGTATTGTTTTTAAACATACCCTTTCTGGTATATTGAAGCTAATCTACTCCCCTTCCACCACTACCCCTCCTCAAGTGAAAAACAATAGTACTCTATTTAAAAGTATAAGAAAACAGAAAATTTCACATATCGTTTTCTGCAATCTATTTGAAGATAGTTTTAAGTGGAGAAAAAAAATGTGTCTGCTTTCAAAAGGAAAAACATAACAGCTTCATTGAAACACAACTTATTCAAGACTCTCTTCTGACTGTGGTGTAGCTAACACAACATCACACTTGGAATATGTACAAGAGAATAAATTAAAGATAAATGCTAATAGAGCTCTTAATTTCCCTAATTTTGGGAAATGTGACAAAATGCTTTAATGTTTGTTTTTTCCCCAATGTTTTTAAATTTCCAACTTTTAAATCACAAGCTCCATCAAAGCTTATTTACAGCCCACCAAAAATACATTCAAATTCCCATCCCAGTACAAAGAAACTATTCTTCATGTACACAGTCTCTTTTACATACAAAATACTAAACACAAATAAATCCCCATTTAATGTTGTTCTTTTTATGTCCTTTGAAATGAAAGTGTTTCAAAGATAAAGTAGATATTTTCTAAGTGGAATTGACCTGTTCATAGTTGTATTCTCCCTGTGACTAATGCATAACTTTTACAGTGAGCAGAATAGCATTTCTAGGAATGCAGAGTATTTGGGCATGTTTCCTCATAAAATCATTGTTAACACATTGCAAAGGTAACATGCAAGACAAAATCCTGACTGTGAGTTCTCCTGTCTGGAAAAGAGAAGTCTCACGTCAAGTCAGTGGTGGTATTGAAAGTGGCATATATCACTTTGAATCATGCCCATGTTCAGTCAAGAATGATGAGGAAAACCATTCAGATGGACAGCTTCCGCAGGAAAACTAAGTAAATACGTAATTGTGGTTCCCCATGTCCCATCAGGCTTTCTTCTGTAGGTCAAAGGTAAAACAGCCGGTTTGACAAAGACTGATGTGGCACTTGGTGAATACTCTGGCCCACGAGGTAAGCCAGCTTATGGGCATAGTGACATGGAGCAGGCACGCGGATGACACCCTTTAGTTTAAAGGAGAACAACAACACATTTTTTTAACTTCATATCTACGTTCCCTACATTTTCATAGATACGAATTCAAGGTTCAAAAAGGACAGATTCAATTTTGCCCAATTTCACAGATCGGAAGGAAAATGGGTATCAAAAAATACTTACCGGTAAATTATAATACATGTGGCATAGTCTGTAAGTCAGACACTGCACTGTATCTGGGCTCAAGCGAACCGTGTCATGGATGACATTGTAATGAGTGGGAGTGACGGTACCATCTTTCACAGACTGACTTATAATAAAAAAGTCATACCTGGAAAATAGAACAGGTGGCTATCAGCTTGTTTCAGAAGAAAAAGAACGTAGCAAACTAGTATCTGAAGTGACCTCAATTTACAGAAATCCACTCTACAGACAGAGTCTCCTTTACACTTAAAAGGCTGGCCACTCACTGAAGAGTGATTTGAGAAAGCCAATCTACAGAGGACAGTGAAATCATTGACACCAGTAATAACTCCCACATGATTTGGACTTAAAAAGCATACGCACTGATGCCTAGAGGCAGAAATGTAAAATTGGCCCATTGGATATGGCCATAAGTAACTCCATTCAGAGATCCAGGGATGGATACTTCCCGCCTCTCCCTGACAATCACCTGAGTATGTTCAAATTCCCGAAATGATGTAACTGGAAAGGTTAATCAATTTATTATACACATTGAGTTTAGTTTTGTGTAGCATCTTTTGTTATGCTTTATGCTTATCATACTTTTGCTTTTTTCTTTACTCCTTTCTTCTACTACCGTGTTTTCCCGAAAATAAGACCTAGCCGGACTCTCATGGGTCTTTTGGAGCAAAAATTAATATAAGACCTGGTCTTATTTTACTATAAGGTAATATAATATAATATATAATATAGTATAGTATAATATAATAATATACTATAGTATATAATATATTACAATAATATATTATAATATATTATATAATGATATATAATATAATACCGGGTCTTATTAATTTTTGCTCCAAAAGACGCATTAGAGCTGGTTGTCCACTGGCTCTTATTTTCAGGGAAACAAGGTAGACTGATCAACGTTTCTGTCTGTCTTTAGTTTCGCTTCATTTTCCCTATTGGTGTGAGTGGCATGTTTTACTTCCCTCTGTGGTTTTACATAATTTTCTGATTTGCACAATTGACAAGCCTAAAGTTAACCAGGAGTCCTACCATTCTTCCTAACAACTGAAGCATCTTAGAATGATAAGTATATTTACAGTATGTTTTTTAAATTCCATGAGAATGAAACCCCCCCCAAAAAGTGTCTATAATCCAATGTCTCTATTCATATCATGTTTAACATTCCTTAGGTCCGTTCTTCCTTTCTCCTCTGAAGCACGCAAACCTTAACCAATTCTGTTCCTATTTGAATGAAAGGGAATCTTTAAAATCAATAAATAAACGTGGCTCACCATTCCCTCTTGGTCAACACTACATCAACAACCGTTCCTGGAAGTGGATTTTGAAGTCGTCCTTGAGACTGGACAAAAAACCTGGTGTTTATTCGTTTCTTCACCACAATGAAAGTTAGTTTGAAACTTAAAAAAAAATTACGATGAGTGTCACTATGATTAGTCAGTGTCATCCCTGAAGCATTCAGAGTGTTGAAACACCACATACGTAGGAACCATTAAAGAGAACGTGCAGGGCGGCTCTCTACTCATATACACCTCAGTTTTACTGTCTTAGCTCCACGTGGTTGAGACATAGCCACCCACCCATATCTTAGGGGAAGAGTCCCCTCCTCACAAGGCCAGCATCACTGCTATTTTCTAGATCGGGCACCAGGCTTCACTGATAAACAGATGAGACGAACCGAGGCAGCTGGGATGCATCCCCAGCCCTGGGACCCACAAAACTCCAGGATAAAGGCGTTGGATAAGTGCAAACCATTGACAAGAGAAGAAATTCTGAGGTGTCCTAAGCTACACCAAGAAAGAGGGTGGGAGCAAGAGACAAGGGAAGTTAATCAGTTAACGCAGACACAGGTGGAAACCAACCAAAGACAGCCCATGTTCCTGACTGCATGTTGAAACTTTGAATCAACTTCCAGGCAATTATTTCTGCAGTTACCTAAAGGATAGCTGACCACCAGATGTTACCACTTTCTGCTTATGGATGAACTTTCTGGACCGTTGCCTACAACCAATCCAGAAGCAACCAGTATTTCTTCCCATGTACTAGTCACCCATCCCAGAGCTTTCTCTGTTTCACCCTTTCCCACCCCCACTTATATATGGCCCATGTAAATTTTTTCAAAACAACTTACATCTTGCTTCCCCAAATTCACTGTATAAAAGAGCCCTGCCAACCTGAGCACAGCAGACGTGTTTGTCTTCTCATGTCGCCCTGCAACTGGTGGTTTAGATTGCATGGCCCAGGACCTGGTCCTTACCCTGGCTATTTCGCGTATGGCTCAATAAACCCTGTTTTTAATTTCAGGACAACTTTCCGTCTCAAAGGTTTTTGTTTAACACCATTGACAGACTCTGTTAAGACTTGGTTTTAATGACTTGGGTATGGAACACCAAGTCAAAGATGGGAGGCCCTGTTTTTCTCTCCTTCGATCCACTGAAGCTTGCTGTTTGTATCAAGCTCTTATCATGTACACATCATAATAGTCACAGATTGTTTTCAAAGGCTAAAATGTAGAGCTTACAAAATCTGCACTTCACAAAACATATACCTACTTTTGTGACTTGAAAATACTTTCTAAGGAGGACACAATCTGTGGAATTTCATAGTCAATCAAAGCTTGAAGTTGACCATCTCCCACTCCATCTCGATACACAATAATAGAATATGGCAGAATTGAATTACGTTCATACCAGAGCTTCAGGGCCTCTGGAAGGAAATCAGAAACACATGTAAATAAACTGTAACTTGGAACAAACTGGCCACTGCTTATTTTGACAACTTTTAGGTGCATTTTCCAACACTGTAGCTTTCAGGAGTTTTGCTGCTTAAGCCCTCAGTCTAGTCCATGGTTTCTCAACAATAACAGGAGAAATTCTGAGCCAGATAATTCTTTGTGGTGGTGGTGGGGGTGGTATTGGTGTCCCGTGTGTGGTAAGATGTTTAGCAGCATCTCTGGCCTTCTCCACTAGACTACATGCCAGTAGCACCTCCATTCCTGTTGCAATAGCCAAAAGTGTGTCTAGTCATTGCTACATGTCGCCTGGGGGACAGCCTCTCCACTGGTGGAGATCTACTGGGAGAGAGTCAGGAGCTCCAACCTTCACAGGACACTGACCTTGCAAGCAGGCCCTCAGCCCATTCACAAGCTCCTGCCCCGATTCCTGGAAGATACACTGAGAAAACCACCTGTTTGGAGAAATAAGCCATCAGTTTGGAAAACTGGATTCTGAAAATTTCATCACTTTGATTCTGAATTAATCCATGACCCCCCCCACCCCCCAAAATCACTCTTGGTAGCTGAGGATCCAATTAAGGATCCATTCTTTCATTTCCCTGCAGAGAACAAAATATTGGTCTCTTCTGATATCTGAGCATTAAAAATTTTTGAATGCACACAAATAGTAGTACAGAATGAAGCATTCATTAACATTCTACAAATTGTGCACACGTTCTGTGTGCCTGACTCCGTGTCGGTCCCACCTACTGGGGAACACCCCGAAATGAAAATCCTGGTGATTCCTGCTTCCAGGCCGATCCCGTAAACGATGGGTCATCCATAACAACCTGCTTAGAGGGAGCAGTGTGCTTTGGAAATTTAATAGCTATTATGATCGCTTCCCAACATAGCAAGTAAAGTTATGTATTTGTTCCACATTTCTATCTCCGTAGTACTTTTTTATCTACTTGAGAGTATTATGAAGACCTCACATGGAGTGATGTATCTGTCTGTCTGCCTATTCACTAGAATTCACACTCCATGGGACGAGATCAGGCATTTTCACTGCTGTATTCTCGACATTTGAACAGAGCAAGCATTCAAAAATAGCTGTTGAATGAATGAAAACTTATTTCTCCCTATTATCGCAACATTATTTTCTAATCCCCCCCCCCAAAAAAAAAAAGCAGAGCAAAATAATGCTACTGTATTGAAATAAAGTATGAGTGGAAAAAAATGATGTCATCTGTGAACACAGATCTTCCTTAAGGAATACTCTGGACTTATACCTAATGGGCCACAAACATCGTTAAATATAGTGATTTGTGATGGTCACACATAATGTTCAAGGACCTATAAACTGAACTGGGTGCAAATCCATTGAAAGTGTGCTGTGGTTTCTACTCTACGCACCGAAAATCAAAGGGTCCATGGAGAAAAGGAGAAGCATGGGTGATAGAAATACACCTCCTTTTGCATATACATTATATATAAATGTATGATAACAGGGGCCTATAGGTACAGGATCTGTCTTCACCCATGTATATCCTAAGTGCTGTCCCATATGTTAATAGTCACCATGCAGAGTCTCACGGATCAGAGCGTGTGGTAGGCAGAATTCTACCTGTCCTAAATCCTGGAACCTGGGGATGTAGTGAGATGTCACTTCTATGATTATATTACATGTCACAGTTGACTTTATGATGAGATTTTTCCAGATGGGCCATATCTGATCTCATGAAGCCCTTAAAAAGCAGAGAGTTTTCTCTGGCTGATGGCAGGAGAGGAAGTTGGAGAGATTCAAAGCAGGTCAAAGACTCCGTGTACCCTGGCTGGTTGGAAGATGGTGAGGGCAGACATGCAAAAAGGAACATGGACGAAACTCTAGAAGCTGAGTCTGGCCTGTAGCTGACAGCCAGCAAGGAACCAGGGGCCTCTGTCCTCCAACCACAAGAAAGTGGATTCTGCCATTACTATGTGCTCTTGGAAGAGGAGCCCACGCCTCCTCGTGAAAATGGCTCAGCAACAATTTCCTCTTTGTCTTGTAAGGCCTGAGAGTCATGATCTGACTCACAAAACTGTGCAGGGACACGTGGATGTTGTCTGAGATGTCATATTGGCCGTAAATGTTTAGGCAGCAATAGGAAACAATGTGGAGCCCTCCATGCACAATGTTTCGGGAGCCTAACTTTGCCAGAAGTTCAGGAGAGCAGGTGGCTAAGAAGTCACCAAACATGAGTCAGGCCCACCTCTCCCATTTGGTCCTTAGATTGCTACCCACTGAACAATGTCGGCCAAAGCTCACTCACTCCGTTAAGTCTTCGTTCATGCTTGCCACAAATCCTGCAATTGACTTCTGTCGATTCACAGTATCGTGGAAACAATCGATACCAATGAACATTGCATTCTGCAGCTTCAGTTAAAAAAAAAAATAAAAGCAGTAAAATGAGTTAGAACAGAATACAAGTAAATTTCACAATTCAATTTAAAAAATAGTGAAATAGACTCTTAACAAATTGCACTGCACACAAATAAAGAGAAGGCCACGAAATCCACCGTACTCCTGTTTGCACTTTCCAGAGGGCTCCTCCCATCTTGCAGTTCATCTGCTGGGCAATCTTTGTAGCAATGGTCATGAGCGTCTGGGGTTTGTCTAAGGTCTGCGCCACCACACACTGGCTTGGAATTGGGCAGTTGACACACAGGTATTTTTTAATGCCATCATACATTGCTTTCCTGTCACTGGACAGCACACAAACGACCTTGGGAAAAAAGCAAACATGAACTTCTCCAAGATGC
This sequence comes from Rhinolophus sinicus, assembly GCF_036562045.2. Classification (NCBI taxonomy): domain Eukaryota; kingdom Metazoa; phylum Chordata; class Mammalia; order Chiroptera; family Rhinolophidae; genus Rhinolophus; species Rhinolophus sinicus. The sequence goes on along the minus strand of NC_133765.1, from coordinate 24,470,184 downwards.
AATAACACAGTGATGTGAGAATCGGACACCACATTGAAGGAGCTAGTTAGGTGGGATACTGACAAAGTAGAGTCTCTCTATTTAGCAAATAGCTGCATTGATGAGGGTGAAGGGTCCAGAATCACATTACATGAAACTATTGTGAGGGTGAGTGTGAGGAAGAAATTTGGCGACATGCATCAATTGCTTAAACTTACTAAAGCCTTTCACCCTAGTTATTAAATTTCCAGTTTATTATGAAGTCGACAGGGTTGGGGTAAAAACGTAAAGTGAAACAGACCATAATCAGGACAGTCACCGCTTACGGGATGATTACGACGTGAGGGGCACTTGCCAAGCATTTTGCTTGCATCAGTTATTCTTCCAACAACCTACTGAGATCAATACTTATGAACCCCATTGCACCCCTGAGCATACAAGCTTGGGAGTTAGGGAAACGGCCTGATTTACAAGCAGCAGAGGAAGGTCCCAAACATTTGTTAGGACCTTCAGTAGGACAGTGAGCAGTTGGGAAGAGAGGGTACCGCTGGGCTTATTTCTAACTATAATAAGAAAATCACCCATATATTATTTTTAACATAACGATGCTTGTAGGACATTTTTAGCAGACATTCTTTATCAGATTAGGGAAATTCTTTTCTCATTCTAGATTGAGTTTTTCTTTTCACATGAATGGGTGTGGAATTTTAGCAAATGCATTATCTGCTTAGATTAAGAGAAGTGTTTTTCCCGCTATTTCACCATGCTAACCAGCTAATAGTTTTTAGAAAAATGAAAACTATTTCAAATTTTCAAATTGACTGGCACACTCTAGCTCATGGTGGTCTGCTAATCTTTCTTCCCTAAAGGAACTTCACTTATTCCTAATGTGATTAAGTCTTCCTCTGGCTTTTTTCTTCAGTCTCGACAATATCAAATTTTAATATTTTCAGCTTTGTGGGTTATGTTCAGATTTGTTGGTTGCTCCCTATTTAGTTTCTGCTTTGATTTTATTGCTTGTTTCATTATTCTTTAGTTTGCTTTACTCTGTTCTTAGTTCATTAAAATTCAGACTTCATTCCCGATATATCCATCAAAGGTTGTAGGTCCCCTCTCATTTCCAGTTTGCTGTTTCTCACAGATTGTGATCCATACTGCTTTTACATGGTTTCTCAGTTATCAGTGCTTTTTTTTTTTTCAAATTTTCATTGACATTATCCTCTAGTCTAGTTGTTACTTAAAAATAATTCTTTGGTTCTTGAGTGTATGTGGTTTAATGATTTCTAACTGTAATGTACTATGGTCAATAGGATACTGGTCCTTCATTATTTGCCTAAGATTTCTCCCTGTCCATTGTAACCAATTAAAGACAAAACAAACTTACAGATACGCTTTTAAAAAGCACCTGGTCTTTTGGGTACAGAATATGCATACACACACACACACACACACACATCTCTCTCTCTCTCTCTCTCTCTCTCTCTCTCTCTCTCTCTCTCGAGATTAGTAGGTTAATAAGTGGAGCTTTTAAATGAGTTAAAAATCTTCTGCATTTTAATTTTTTATTAATGACCTCCGAGTTTCCTGAGTGTGGTCAGCTAATATTGTCTCCTAAAATGTCAGCTTCTGGAGTAGCATGAAACTGTCTCTTCCTGAGAAGAGCTGTTCAAGCTGATGAAAATAGAGGCCATGCCTGATGGCGGCTCAGCCAGTTTAACAGGGCAATAAAGATGTGAAGGGTTAAGAGGGAAGTGGGGACCCAGAGAGGTGATCCCCGCAACTGAAGCTACATCACCCTGTGGTATCTGCTTATCCCCATAAACATGGCTGAGAGGTTGGAAGGCTATGAAAAGTCTGACAACCTCATAGAAGGAGAAGGACAGACATTGAGGACCAGGTCCTGCCAAGCAAAGGAGACTTACTTGAGTTAGAAATTGCGTGTCTACCACTCCACAACAAACTGATTAGATTTGTAACACTAAGCGTTAAGATATGAAAGTACAAGAATGTGTACACTGATTGGTACAACTATTTTGGAAAACTGATCAGTAGCATCTAATGACATGGCAATTCCAATCCCAGGTAAATCCCCAACAGAAATACACACCTATGTGCACAAAAGACATGTACAGAAGTATCCATAACAGTACTGTAAGGAACAGCAAAACTAGAAACATCTCAAAGGTTCATCAACAGTAGAACGAATTAAGTTAAAAACTTGTATCAAGCAAGAGAACAAATAAGACTACAGCTACACTGAACAAAGATGAACCGCAAGGTTGAGTAGAAGAAAAGACACACAAAATACTATGTAAATATACAACTCTTTTCAGGTCAAGTTTAAAAACAGGCCACACCAAGCTATGGTGATAGAATTCAGCGTAGCAGTTGCATTTGCAGGATAGTGACTGAAAGGGACAAAGTGAGCTTCAAATAGGAATAAAAGCTTACGATCCATGAAATAATATTCCATGAGTCCATGTTTATAGAAGTAAATAAATAAATAGAAAAGTATGAAAAGGTCTTCCTTACAATAGAATACCAATAAATACAGAAAGAATGTTGAAAGCATAAAAAAAAAAAAAAACCCTGCCATTTTGGTGAGCACCATAGTAAGTGTTTTGGGCAAGACTCATAAATGGATGCTAAAAGTAGTGAGTGAAATTTCAATGAGAAACCGGAAATGTGCAGTCTGAAAGTGTCAGCCCACAATCAATGTATCCATCAGAATGGGAAGAAATAGTAACTTCAAAATGGTGAAACCTTCCAGACCTCACCTTCATCACATAATCAAAATGAAAATTACCAGTCAAATCAACATCGTGTGCTTCCTGATATCATGAATTGAGAATAACATGGAATGAACTTCTCTGGTCTTCGGCAAGAATGCATGACCTGAATCAAATCGTGAGGAAGTGGGCAAACCCATAGGGAGGATGATTGTTCTGTAAACTCACTGGCCAGTGCAATTCCAAAATGTCAAGGCCATAAAACCCAAACAAAGACGGAAGACATTTTCCAGATTGAAAGGAGACTAAATGAGTGTGCCAGGCAGACGCCTCAGGTGACCCCTGATGGACCAGACAAATAATTTGTTTTGCTACAAAGGAGAGGACTGGTAGAATTTGGATTAGGTATGTAGACAAATGGCTCAGCTATAGTACACATACATACTATAACTACTGTGAATAATGGCACATAAATATATACTCACATGTGGACACACATTTATGGGGTGCCAAACTGTGTACACAAAAAATGTGTACAAGTGGACACTTTGGTCAACGTTACTCAAGCAATAGTTCGCCGTCATCAGAAGTGTCTGGACGCTGATGGGAACCACTTTGAGCACCTCTTGTCATTGCAGAAGTCAAACGTGACTTGTATTCATCTTTGTTATTGGTATATATTGTTATTGGTATATATTGAGTTATTTACATCTTTGTTATTGGTATATATTGAGTATTACAATTTTGATACAGTTTCTCTTAATGTGTGTACATTTTTTTTGCCTCTGTATATGTTACATATATAAGGAGAGGGAAAGAATGATTATGTGCAGATGGATGGATGATAGATACAGATATAGATATAGATATAGATGGATGAGGGAGAGAGAGAATGATTATATGGATGTGGTAAAATTTAATAAAATCTGGGTGACAGTTATAAAGAGATGTGTACTATCTTTGCAACTCTTCCCGTAAGTCTGAAATTACATTAAAATATACAGTTAGAAGAAATGAAAGTTTTTAAATATTCAGGAAAACAAAAATTAGAGGTTTCAGATTGGATTAATGTGTAATTGTGATTTTAAAAAGAAAAACTGTAAGAGTCTATTTAAAAGAGTGGGGACTATGTTCCCAGTTGGCATTTTTACTGCAAATGTCTGATTTTCAGGAACAGGTTATTAATATTATGTGTGAGATCACTCTATTTCATTTTTATTTTTTTAGCTTTAAATTATTAATACAATACTAGATTGGCTTTCCTTCCTGTAAAAATAAAAAAATAATCCCATAGCTGGAATATACTTTTATTTCCTCTACTTTTGCCTTACTCCTCCAACTCGCATGTTTATAGGAATTTCATTCTTTAGTATTCATGGCTTGTTTAAATGGTGGTCTAGAAGCTGTTGTCTTCATACCCCATGAGGAAAATGTATTGCCAAGCTATATGAGTACTTATGAATTATTGGTAGTGTTACCACCAATCCTTATCACATGTTGATGAAGTTAACGTTTTGTTTTAGACTTACTATAAATACAGAAGGTGCCAAAACCTATATACACATTTTTAGAAAGGAAAAAACTTAAAATTGTCATACTCAATATATACTAATAACGAAAGATGAATACAAGTCACATTTGACTCCTGCAATGACAAGAGGTGCTCAAAGTGGTTCCCATCAGCGTCCAGACAGTTCTGATGATGGCGAACTACTGCTTGAGCAACGTTGACCAAAGTGTCCACTCGTATACATTTTTATGGCACCCCCGGTGTGGTTTGATGTCTTCTTATCCCATCCAATGGATTATCTTACTCATCCTGTCTTTGGCCTAATGTCCAGTACCACACAGCCTTTGAAATTTGTCAGCCGCCTAGCTTCACCCCAGCTTACATGCAGGAATTCCCCTCTATTCCTGGTCTATGGAGGTTTCCATTTGTACTTAAAAGGCAATTTTGCACATAATTTCCTGTCTCTATTTTATCAGTTATTCCAAGTGCACAGAAGAAGGATTGTAGATATCCCGTCCCAATCCCCTTCATCTGACACACCTGAAAATATTTAAGGGGCTGCCTTGAGCAAAAGATGATATTGCACCGAAAAGCGAAGCTAGGATAAATGAGTAAAAGTGGGACAAGTTCCCACGCAAGAGATAAAAGAAAATTTTAAAAGCAATTCCCACCATGAAGAAGGCAATCTTTAGCTTTCAGGCAGATGCTAAATGAGCAAGAGCAATTCCTTTTAGGAGAACAGGCTGGGAATCAAACAACTACCAAGGCCCCTTCAGCTCTGGTCCTAATGTAACGTTTTGCTGATTCCCAGGGCGTCCCCTGATTGAGCTGAACTACACCAGCAGAGAAGAGGGAGACACAGGACTCAATCACGAAACAGGAAGCAAGACACAAAATGTAAGTACAACAGGATTTCCAACATAAGACGTTTCATTTGGGAATGAGTGTGGTTCACAGAATGTATCCTTCCTTCAGAGTAGCCTCAAAGGTTCCTTAGTGGAAACCAAGAGGAGAAAAAAGTCTAGGCTTTAGGGAGAAGACCATAGGAGAGACCTGGTTTCATGATCAAAAAATAAAGACCTTTTTGAAGATCATCCTGGAGGAAGAAGGAAGAATGTGAGATAAGTTAGGGGAAAGAACCCAACGAAGGAAGGAAAAAGAAGTTGTTTTTAGTCATTCAGACACAACTTAATGATACGTTGGTCAAAGACAGTGGATGGGAGAAAGGAAAGGAAAGGTCCCAAGAAAATACTGAGCAAAGGGAAGAGCATGTGCTGGAAGAGAAAGATCATAGACTTTGCAGGTTAAAGCTGGGGAGAGAAATGAACATCACGTGATGATTACCATAACCTGTATTACTTTACATTTGTATGGTGTTTTTCAGTTTGAGACTTAAAAAAAATAATAATTCCAAGTCCTCCAGCCTGAAAGAATTAGCATAATATGGTGATATTAAGTAGTAGCTAAAACCCAGAAGTCTGATTCAGCTACAGTCGAGGGATACATTTGTATTTGTTTCCTAGTTCAGTAAAACCAATGGCAACATTCCAAATTCCAAAACACATACAAATGCAGCTGTAGAACCATCAGGAAGGATTGTGTAGATATCAGACACTTACCATCTGTGTATTTGATGAATCATGTTTTTCTAAGACGGTTACATAGGATTTGACTGTATCACTTACTTCAATCCTAGAAAATAAGTATATATCATCTATATTCAAAAGGTAATGAACTGTGAAACACACAAGACACATTTTATCCAGCCAATGCAACATGATATAAAGCAAGACAAGATACAATGCCAAGATAGGCATTTCTGTTGAAAGTTTGCTTTTAAAGCAAGTTTGATTTTTGGAAACACGTTTGGGAGCTAGTTCTTAATATCACCCCATCCATTCCCATCAAGTTGCTAATTGTTGTATCTTCCTCAACTTGTATCCCAAGAACCACAAACTATGGCTCACATGAGCCTGTTTTAATATTTGTTGACTGGAGTAGATTAGACTATTGTGTTTACAGACTTTCAGAGTTTTGATAAAGCAATCGAGTCCTACAATTTAATATTTTCAGTTATTCCACCTTCTGATTGCTGACAACTGACTTTTACATCGGAAGTGATTTCTGTCCTCCTTACATTTTTGCATCTCGCATAGCTATGCCCATGGTGGGTGTGACTTTCCGTAGACTCTGCATTAAGGAAAAGGCTGCTCCATAATTTCTCTTTGTATAGAGGATCAGCCAATTATCCAGCGACTTCACATTGAGTAAGGGTCCACTTCTTGTTTCTCTTGACCATTCTGCAAATTGTGGATTGGAGTCAAACTGGAAGAGAATTCCGAGACATGGTATAAAACATCATTACCAAAAAAAATCATCTAAGATCCTTTCCACTATAAGTTTGTGCTCTTTCCTACTGAAATATTATGATTTTGAACTTCAGTCCTGACCAAATTAGATATTTTTCCTTGAGATATAGGTTAGTAATACTGGGATTCTACCACGGGTTACTCTGGATTGCTTTGATTTAAGGTATCTGACTCTTAAGGACTATTTGGAAGATCATTTGTCCACCATACTAATAAAGACATAATATTAAGTTTACTATATGCCAAGCACTTTACATGCATTTATTGCTTGTTCTCTCATATAGAAAGAACAAGTAACCTAAGAATAGAGAGCAGTCCGAGGTACTGACACAACTGAGTTAGTTTCTCTTTGTGTTACTTACCGTGTTTCTCCAAAAATAAGACCGGGTCTTATAGTAATTTTTGCTCCATTAGGGCTTATTTTCAAGAGATGTCTTATTTTTTCCTGTACAACAATCTACATTTATTCAAATACAGTCATGTCATCTTCTTCTGAAACATTGTCATAGCATACTAAATGCGTCCATCTGGCTGACGATCTTAACTGGGGCTTATTTTTGGGTAGGTCTTATTTTCAGGGAAACACGGTACTATTCATTTGATCCAACTATGACATGACAGTTTTGAAACTGTCTTACCGCCCTTTTCCCTTGGAAAATTCTCACTTCTTTCAAAATTCTTCCTGAGAAGGACAAAAATTGGGTATCAAATTGGAAATTCCAGTGTTGAAGCTCCTTTTGCACATTCTTATCTCTGAAAGTTAAAACAGTTCCACGTGATCCAAAGAAAATAAGCAAAAGCAGCACCATGTGCAAAACACAGGGCAGTTTCCCTCTCATCCAAGGTCCCTTATTGCTTGTCCTCAGTATTGAGTTGCTGCAGGTAAACTCCTTAAAACTGCAATAGTCTCGTCTGTGCTCTCACATTTGTGCAGGCCCTTCTTCTCTGGTTCATTCTTCCCCCATCCAGGTCTCCGTTAACATTGCAATGACAAAAGCAACAGGGTTGTCCCCCAAAATATCATTTTCTTCCTCACTGTCATTTTTTAATCGAAGAATCTGAGATACATACCAAGGGACCTGCAAAGGTCTCAACTTCAGGAGAGAGAGAGGGAGAGAGAGGGAGAGAAAGAGAGAGAGAGAACTTACTGTTGCATATTGTCCATTAATTCTTTCAATTTAAGCTGCCTTTTTTCTGGCTCCAACCTCATATGAGTACATAAGTCTCTCATCACCCTGTAGTCTTTCCGCATTGTATCTGTTAGACCTTTTAAAAAAATCCAAAAGATACAGGTGAACAGGCAAGAATAGATTCTTATCAGAGAAGACTTAACTGTTGTATCTAGAAGAGGAAGAACCAGTGGAGAGAACACAGCTGTGGTCACAGGGAGCGCTGTGACACGCCCGTACTTCTACCTCATAACATCCGGGGCTTTAAAGGGGGGTGGTCGGCTGCGGAGACAGCATAAATCCACAGTACCTGTCAGGTGGCAGAGCTCAGGAACCAGGAATATAGGTTCGTGGGGCGTATCCTGTTGGCGCTTTTTCCATTTGCCCTTGCTCATCAAAAGTGGCTGGTTTAAGACAGTGACCTGGACGTTGTACTGCTCGACAGAAGCAAGAAAGAACATTGGCAAACCCTTAGTAACATCACACACAGTGGTACAAGAATGCATTTTTGGATCACCAGTGGAAGTCCTGCAGTGTGCAGCAGACGTCGTTTCCCCAAGTTAAAGGATGCCTTAAAAATACCCCTCAGAGTCTCTTAAGTTAGCTGTGCCAGGGGTCACATCTCTTTTATTTCTTATGAACACACAAGGCCGAGGAGAGCAGTTGTCATCTTGGCCATCATGCTACCGTTTTTTAACTCTCTATAGGCAGATGGGCGAGGGACCCTTAGAGTACATTTCTCAACACAGTAACTGCCTTAAACCTTCCTAAAACACCTTGAGAACTTTCAAGAGCATTCCCAACGTTGTTGGGATATCCAGAAAGGCAAAGTCAATGACCTTTGAGATGAAATTTGTAGAATTCACAGGCCAGTATAAGCTTAGGTAGTGGAATCAGCCTGTGTAGATGTAGGAGAGGGGAGGGCCGTGTCTCCATCACATCCTCTCCCTTCCTTCCCCCAGCTTGCATTCCATAGCCTGTCACACCACTTCCTCATAAATGCCATGAATTCCCTCCCTACTCTATGTCTTCGTCATACCAGTTGGCAAGTCTCTAACGCTGGTAAAACCAGACTTTATGTTCTGTGCATGTAACCAGCACTCAAACCCTGCGGACTGGCTCTTCAGTTACTGTTGGTGCCTCCATCTAAAAGGGGCACTCTATTTACATTCCCTACCCATTCAAAACCCAGCATCTCATCCTTTCTCACCTCTTCTCAAATCTCCTCTACACCCCCCTTCTCTCCTCCCCCCACTAACTCAGCCAGTGGTCTTGCTTCATGCTTCACTGAGAAATACGAGGCTGAGGACAGGAAGCCTCTGACACTCTGCCCTCCTCTGACCTTCTTCTCTTAGACATACGCTCTGCTTGTCACCTGGAGGGTGTGACCTGCTCCAGAGAAAAGCCAGTCCCTCTACTCAAGCTCTGGATGCCAACCTCTTGTCTACTTCGGGGATTGTGTTATTATCCCTTATTTCTTACATTCGGTAGTGTCCATTTCTCCCTCTCTGTTGGATGATGTCATAAAAACATACTATTCCCTAATATAAAAAATCCTCTTCCATCTACATATTTATTATACCATTTCTCTTCTTTTGTAACAAGTATTGCTCCATTTTTTCTTCAGTGCCTTCCACCTAGACTTCAATTTCCACCATTACACCATTTGCTCTTGGCAATAAACTCTATGCTATGAAAACAAATACACTCTTTCCAGTGTGTATTTCCCACCCACCCCCAGCTTTATTGAGTACAATTCGTGTACAGAAACCTGCATCGAGTTAATGTACACAATTTGGTGAGTTTGGACATACGTATACCCTCCAGTTTAAGCTCTTCTTCACATTCTACAGGCAGCGAGGCATGTCCTCCCTCTCTCTCTTGAAATACTTTGTTGTCTTGATCAGCTACATACAGAGGGTGCCAAAAAAATGTACACACATTTTAAGAAAGGAAAACTCTATTAAAATTGGAATACTCAATATACACTGATAACAAAAGATGAACACAAGTCACGTTTGACTTCTGCAATTACTTTTCTAGAGAACACACAAGCCTTGTTGGGGATCTGGATCCATCATGCCCTTCCTGAAAATGGTGCCTTTGCACTACCTTGTCTCTTCTCCTGATGTGCACACAGCTCGCTCCCTCCTGACATTCACATATCAGCATCTCAGAGAAGCTTCCCATGACCACCCAGTCTAGGTAACCACCGGATAGTCTCCATAATACCCCCCAGTTTTAAATATCTGCACATCCCTCATAGCTATCAAAATAGTTTTCTTCTTGTATGCCAGCTCTCTGCCTGCCATGAGAATGCAAGTTCTTTGAGAGCAGAGAACTCAATTGTCTTACCAGTGTAAGCGGTAGGACAATTAAGATCACAGACTCATCCTAGAAAACGTGCTGCACACCTCCTTGCTGAATAGCTCTACGGTCACCTTCCAAGTACTCCCCTTGGGAAGCTGTGCACTGACACCAGTGCCCAGTCCACCCTTCAAAGCAGTTTTGGAACCTTTTCCTGGAATGGCCATCAGAGCTGTCGTATTACCCTTGATGTCCTGAATGTCATCAAAATGTCATCCTTTCAATATTTCCTTTATTTTTGGGTAAAGAAAGAAGTCATTGGGGGCCAGATCAGGTGAGTAGGGAGGGTGTTCCAATACAGTTATTTGTTTACTGGCTAAAAGCTCCCTCACAGACAGTGCCGTGTGAGCTGGTGCACTGTCGTGATGCAAGAGCCGTGAATTGTTGGTGAAAACTTCAGGTTGTCTAACTTTTTCACGCAGCCTTTTCAGCACTTCCAAATAGTAAACTAGGTTAGCTGTTTGTCCAGTTGGTACAAATTCGTAATGAATAATCCCTCTGATATAAAAAAAAAAAAAGATTAGCAACATGGTTGCAACAAGTTCATGAACTTCATTGTCAAACCTCATATACCGGCTATATCACTAAATGCTTTCTGGATTGAATGAACAAGCACTAAGCATGGAGCACAAAAGAGGATAATCTCGTAATGGAACCATCCCCTTGAAGGGATGTCAGAGGACTATTGTGTTTCCCCGAAAATAAGACCTAGCCAGACAATCAGCTCTAACCCCTCTTTTGGAGCAAAAATTAATATAAGACCCGGTCTTATATTATAGGAAAACAAGACCGGGTCTTATATTAATTTTTGCTCCAGAAGACGCATTAGAGCTGATTGTCTGGCTAGGTCTTATTTTGGGGGGAAACACGGTATGTACGCTACATGGTAACAAGTAGCTATGTTTTGGGTTCTGATATAAAAATACTAGGTTTTTTTTTAATCATCCATTTATAAGTTCTTCCCATTTGCTACAAATATCTGCAGTTCATTTAATTATCTTTCTCTCATTTGCCAAAGCCAGAAAACCAACCTCATCAACCGATGTAGCTTAGTTTACTAAGCAAAGTTTACCTTTTGTGTGTGTGTGTGTGAACACTCAAAGATTAAGGAATCCATGAATTATGAGACTTCACACATATTTGGCATAATTTCAGATGGTAATTGGTCATTTTTTGTCTTCATTTTGAACCAAGTTCTACAAGACGGAAACTTTTAACATGAAAAAAGTTTTCACATCTGAAGTCTTCCCACATTCATTTTCTCAAGAGAAATACGTTTAACTACATAATGTAGGCATGAAGACATTAAAATTTAAAATGTATTTAAATAAAATTTCATACCCTCTTATAGTATTCCACAAAGGTGATTTTAGTGCCATCTGATTTTTTAAATTCAGTTTCGGGAGTTTCCTTCCAATTAATAGCATCCACCCTGTAGGTTTTGTTGTTGAACCTGTGGAATAATCACAATATACATGGTATTATCCCTGACTTACTCATTACATAGAACCAGGCAAGAAATAAGGGGGTTTAAATCCTACAAGTAATTGCAGGATATATCAATTTTATTAAGATGAATTCACATGGAATTCATCCGTTTATGTGCATAGTCCAGTGTTTTCTAGTGTATTCACAGAGTTGTGTAACCATCCACACAATTGTAGAATATTTTCATCACCCAAAGAAGAAATGACCACAACTCATAACCTAAGCCATTACTCACTATTTCCACCCAACTCCCCCAGGCCTTAGGCAAGTACTGCTCTACTTTCTGTCCCTATATGTTTGACATTTGCCTGTTTGTCACATTCACATGAAGTGAATCATACAATATATGATGTATCCTGACTGGCTTCTTTCATAGCATAATGTTTTCGAGGTTCATCCATGCTGTAGCAATACATTGGTACTTAATTCCTTTTTATTGCCAAATAATATTCCATTGTATAGATATACTACATCTGATAAACAGTTGGGTTGCTTACAGTTTAAGTTATAAATAATGATGTTATGGACATTAACAATTTTGGTGAACATATGTTTTCATTTTTCTTCGGTATATAACTAGAAGTGGAATTGCTGGGTCATATGATAACATATATATATATATATATATATATATATATATATATATATATATATATATATATATGTCATACTTTGGAAATGCCACCTGTTTTCCAAAGAGGCCATGTTTACATTCACACCAACACTGTTATGAGAGTTGGTTCCAGTTTTTCAACATCCTTACAAACACTTGTTAGTATCTGCCTTTTTTTATCTTAGCCAACCTAGTGGGTATGAAGTCATACTTCATTGTGGTTTTGACTTGCATTTCCCTCACGGCTAATGATGTTGAGCATCTTTTCATGTGCTTATTGGCTATTTGTATATTTGCTTTGGAGAAATATCTATTTAGATCTTTAACCCAACTCTAAAAAATGGGCACTCTTTTAGTTATTTTGTTCATGTTCTTTAGATATCAAGGTTCAAATTATTGATGAGATATGTGATTTGCAAATATTCCATTCTTTCAGTTGTCTTTTCACTTTTTTGATGCTGTACCTTGAAGAACAAAAGGTTTTAATTTGGTGAAGTCCAATTTATCTGTGTTTCTTTTGTCATCACTTGTGCTTTTGGTGTCTTATCTAATAAGGTTTTGCCTAATCCAAAGGGAAGAAGATCTCCTCCCACATTTTCTTTTAAGAATTGTATACTTTTAGCTCTTATGTTTAGGTCTCTTTTGAGTAATTTTTGGAGTTAAATTTCAGTTAATTTCCTGTATTGTACGAGGAAGGGAGAGGTATATACCCAGCTGTCCCGGCAATATTTGTTGAAAAGACTCTTCTTTCCTCAGTTGAATTGTCTTGACAACCTTATTGAAAATCATCTTGACTGTAAACGAGAGAATTAACTTCTGGCTTCTCAATTCTATTCCATTTATCTACATATTTATCCTTATTCCATATCACAGTGTCTTAATTTCTGGCTTGTAGTAAGATTTGAAATTGAGAAGTGTGAGTCCTCTGACTTGGCTCTTTCTAAGATTATTTTGGCTAAGTAACTTTAAATCCATTTTCTTATCAATTTAAAATTTCTTGGGTAGAGAGAGATTCAAAGTAAAAACGTCCTTTAAATGGAAATTTGCTAATGGTTTATAATTAAGCACAAATTTTTAAAAAAAACTAGATGCAAAGAGAGAGAAAGGAAAGAAATTCAGAAGAAGCCATACTCTATTATGGGCAAGTGAGGGTTCGGAGCGAATGACTAAATTAGTATTAGGAATCGCAAGAACAGCACAATCGACAATTGACACAGATCCCTCTCCCATGCTGCATAACCAGATGAGGAAATGTCCAGTGACGATTGCCAATGTTCATGCTATTTCTACTTCTGAACTTTACCATTTAGTGATTCGAAAACTATAGGAACATCTCACATGAAAAAATACGTCATCAACGTGACAGGATAGGTTTTCAAAAAGCAGACTTACTTTGTAAAAACGATCGATCCAACTAATTCTTTAGCAACTTGTTTTTCGACGTCAAGATTTTTGCTTTTGGCCTCCTCACGAATACGCATTATTACATCATAAGCAGTTTCCATTCGGAGCAGTTTATGGTTCACGTCAGCACAGAGAGTCATATCGTTTTCATACTGAAGAATAGAAGTAATATAACCAGGCCAGACTTCCAGTCTGCAAATAGAGTAAGTTAGATGTGGGTGTCAAAGTCCAAACTCTAAACATAAAACCAAGTGTCACAGTGCCTGAACTCAGGGTCTAAAACTGATATGTAGGAGTCAGCTTTAATGTCTCATTTTGAGTAATAACTGGTCTTTTGAAAGACCTTCAAACAGAGATTTACTAGACGTGCCAGTTATAAGTAATACATCACTTACTTGTATGTTAAACCATTTTTATTATCACCTGCAGGCTTGAATTATAAATTTGTTTATGTGAGAATATCACATATATATGAAATACATATAAATGAAAGCTTATATAAATATGTACCAATAAGGAATATATATACATGGAGATATAATTGCTGTGACTGAAAATATTTTCAGAGAGAAATTACCCAAGTTTTGAATGATTATTTAGGTTTTCTAGTAGGTTTACACAACAACTGAATATCTTAAGGTTTATTCTTATCATGCTGGGATTTTTAGAGGGAATCATTTCACTTCATTTTAAATTTACATTAAATTGTAACTTAATTGTTCATCACCAGCAGGTACCATTTAAAAGAGCATCACTTATAAATCAGACTATTGCAAATGAGAGTAACTTTATCAAAAGCTTCTGTAATTATATCTGCAGAAGGTGAAACCTTCCACTTTATACAAACTTATGTTGCAAGATCTCTTCGCCCTCCAAGTCATTGTAATAGTTGCGACCAACTTGTTTCAACTTCATGATCTTCAAAATTCTAGAAATGAAAAGAATAGGTTTTTATTGAAAGAACAGTGACTATTAGCAAGCACTTGGTAACTAATACATAAGGATACATTTAGGGCAAACCAATCTGTCAGTGACTTTGGTTATACTAACACGAAGTTCCTGATACGACATTAAATTACATGGTGAAGTGGATATTAAAGGTTCCTTCAACCTCGGTTTTGTCTCCTTTTCATAATATATAATAAAACAAAATATCATGGAACGGTCATCAGGATAGCCTTCCTTCCCAGAAATGAATCCAAACAGCTTTTGCAGACTGAAATGTGCAGACTAAATTATTAATTTTGAGTATTTGTTCACCACAGTGCATGTAGAATAGAAAACAAGTGTATTTGCTCCAGACAGCACTGTGCATGGATGTGTGTAGTGGATGTCTCGTTACTTCCCCTAGGTAGGTGCCAGACATGGGAAGTGGAGGTAGGCAGGGAGAACAGTACTGGGGACAATCCATTGACCCCGTGTGCAACCCACCTGCACATGTCTAGGTAGGGTTCAAGTGTCATTGCATCTAAAAGATCCTTCCCTCTCTCAATACGGGGGGACTGTCAAGAACACAAAATGCTAGAAGCAAATGGCTGTGTTCAACACCACTGACACCCACTAAAACACAGCCAAAGCTCAAGCTACTAAATCTCACCGACATACTTTCTAAATAGGATGTTATAATAACGGAGGCGATCTGGTGAGGTGGGCGTGAGCTCGCTGGAGAACTCGACGGTGACCTTCACAAGCGCGTCATCTTTGAGCTTGCTGACTAATTCCGTTTTCTGAGATACAGGAAAACCAAAAGGATCAGAGGGTCCTCCAAGGACACGAATCTCCATCACATCACAAATCAGCATGTCACTTGGCTAGCCAACATACCACCGTGGCAAGAGCAGTCTTTCCCACAAGGACACACACAGGTAGAAAAATGTGATTTAGAAAAGTGAAGAGTCAGAATTAAATATTGAAATTAAAACTACTTTTTACTTAAACAAGCTCCTGTAAATGATGTATTTCGTTAATTAATATAGAAATGTATAGAAAAAAATAGTAAGTCCTATTTTTTTTGTTTGTTTGTTTTTGCTGGAGTTTTGGAGAAACAAGAAAGTAAAACATAAATTATTCAAAATTTCATTATCAGCATTTTTGAGACACATTGTGCCATGAAAAAAGGTATGTATTTTAATTTACCCTTATATTAAATTCCTTTTAAGCACTAAAATAAGAAACATCAGAGAATATCAATGATAATCAAATATGGCATATGGGTTTTGTTCCAGATCCGTCAGGCAAGAGATCTTCAAGACATCTCTGCACACCATTCTACAGAAATGGTAAGAGTTTTGCTAAAATAAAGTGAAAATGTAAGAGAAAGAACAATGGCAGGAAAATGTCAAACAACATTACTTAACTGGTTTAGGTAGTCTGTGAGGTAATAACAGAGAGTTGCCGTCAAATATACGACACTTTCCAAGTAATGCTTCATGTTGAAAAAGCAAACTTTCACGGACATTTCCATTCTCTATGTCTGGCGTGTAGTCTACATTGTACTTATATGCAATCCACTGGGGTTGAGAGACCACTCGGAAATGGTTTGCAAACAGCTTGACCATTTTACCTTGCGAGCCTGAAACATTGAGCCACATGTCAGTGATGAAAAAAGAGGAGCTGATTGGACCCCCAACCGATTTGGACACTACAATATGTTGACAGCCACAGTCAGGGCAAACAGGGAAATTAACAAGTAACAAACATTTTTGTATACCTGCCACCCAGAATGCCTAACATCAATTTAGGTAAAATCTGATGCAAACACACATTTAGAAAGTTAAAATATAAGGTTAAAATATTTAACAACAATAAAGAGGTCAAAGTAAAAACAAAACCTCTGGAGCATAAGGCTTCCTAAAAGGGGCATTAGGGGGTGGAAGGCACATTGTGTAATAGTGTTTAAATCTTTTTTTTAAATCTCGGCACAACCGAAGATGTGGGTGATTCTATCTTAGCGGCTATAAAAAGGAAAGACAAATGGAGAGTATATCCAGGACTCTAAAATAAGTCTTTATTTCTGCAAAAGTGAATGTTATTGACAAAGTGAAAGGGTACGTCCACTTACAGGGATGGCAGGAAGCTGTATAGATTCTTAAACACCAACATGCATCTTATCAAAAGTTTAAAATGAACAAGTCCATAAAACGGCATTGTTGGCAGCCAGCGTACCTGCTGTGGACTCTCGAACATGTTCCAAGTGCTGCCGAGTGTTCACCACGAGGTCTCGAAAAACTCCCCCGCAACCGCTCCGGGGTTTTAGCGTTACCGCCTGTAATCCGGCCGAGAGCTGGAGTTTCTCTGTGAAAGCCACGAATTTGAACAATAAACAGGGAAATGTGAATAGAAAGGACAATATTAAATCCCAGCTATTACCGGTAAGTCAAACAGTGAAGGTGGTTTCAGGTGGAAAAGATGTCAAAAGGATGCAAACAACACTATTTTAACAATGAGTCACCAGAAAAGGGATTCTTATCCAGAAGATTTTGGGACGAGTCGCCGGGCCATATCAGTGGTGGCTTTATTTCCTCGCTCTAATATTTGTCCAGTTTCGAGTACAAGATTCTTCAAAGCAGACACCTTGTGCCGACTCGACAGCTTTACGGGCTTGTCGTCTGGCACCACACTGCCCTCTAGTGGGCGTCAGAAATTGCGGACTGAACAATTCCATGCAACTGGCTTTTAATACAGAACCACTGATCTATTCTTTTTCTTATTAATAACAGCAACTGGAAAAGGCTCTCATACTATATATTTTTTTACATTCTAATATTTATACAGATTTAAATTTTTTACAAGGTCAATAACTGAATGACAGTGCAAAGGACCCCGAATAGCTAAAACCAACCAAACAACAACAACAAACAAAACCCACAGCAAACCTAAAGAACGGAGCTGGAGGTATCACACTTCCTTATTTCAAAATACATTACAAAACTGTAGTAGTTAAAATAGTATGATACTGGTTTAGAGCTACACCAGTGGAGTAGAATAGAGAGCCCAGAGTCAACCAATCTTCAGTAAGTGTGCCAAAGATACGGAATGGAGAAGGGATGTCTCGTCAACAAATGGTATTGGGAAAATTGAATATCCACGTGCAAAAGAATGAAATTGAACCCTTCTCTTACACTGCACACAAAAATCAACTCAAAATGGATTAAAGACTTAAGTATAAGACCCCAAACTATAAAACTCCTAGAAGTAAACACAGGGGAAAAGCTCCATAACATTTGTCTTGGTGATCATTTCATGGATATGATACCAAAAGCACACGCCACGAAAAGCAAAAATAGGCAAGTGGGGCTTCATCAAACTAAAAATCTGCCCAGCAAGAGAAACAATCAGAGTGAAAAAGCAACTTACAGAATGGGAGAGGATAGTTGCAAACCATGTATCTGATAAGGGGTTAATTTCCAAAATATATAAGGAAATCCTACAACTCAATAGCAAAAAAACTAACGCAATTTAAAAAAGGGAAAGGACCTGAATAGACATCTCTTCAAAGAAGACATAAAAATGGCCAGCAGGTATATGAAAAGATGTTTAAGGTCACTATCATCAAACGCAAATCAAAGCATCAAATGCAAATCAAAGCACAATGAGATAGCACTTCACATCTGTAAGGATGGTTATTATTAAAAAAACAAAAACACAAAAAAATGACTGGTGTCAATGACAATGTGGAGAAATGTAAACCCCCTATATACTCTGGTGCGATTGCAACCTGGTGCAGCCTCTATGGAAAACAGTATGGAAATTCCTCACAATAGAACTCTCTTATGATCCAGCAATCCCACATCTGGATATCTGTCCAAAAGGATGGCTATTAGGATACCAAAGAGATACTAGCTCTTCCATGTTCATTGCAGCACTATTAAAAATAGCCAAACCATGGAAACGATCTAACAATCAACAGATGAACGGGTAACGTTTCAAGCGGCATATCCATACAGTGGAATGTTATCCAGCCTTTAAAAAGAAAGAAATCCTGCCATATGCAACAACATCAATGAACCTTGAGGACGTTATGCTGAGTGAAATAAGCCAGTCACAGGAGGACAAATACTGCATAGTCCCACTTACATGAGGAATCTAAAATAATCAAACTCTTAGAAGCCATGCTTAGAGTGGTGGTTTTCAGGAGGTGAAGGATGGTGCAATGGGGAATTGCTAATCAACAGATACAAAGTTTCAGTTATGCCAAAGAACTTCCAGGAGATCTGCTGTACAACCTTGCTTCTATAGGTAACAACACTGTATTGTACACTTAAAAGTATGTGAAGAGGGTAGGTCTCGCATTAACTGTTCTTACCAGAATAAATAGGAAAAAAAATTTTTTTTTAAAGCAAATTGGAGAAACAGATCTGAGGTTAGTTGCATTCATCAATCCTTGGCAAATGACAACATCTGAGCCTGTGCTCTCACCTGTCCAGTGATGATAACCTTTCACTTGTAAGGACAAAACACCGTAGGTGAACACGGAGATATCCAAGGAGCTGCTCAAACTTTAAGTGCAGCCATTTCCGAACCCAAGAAAAGAATGTTCCTAGGATTCCTGAGTTTACTTAGAGTTATCGTATGCAAGTGCAGTGTTTAAATTGGCAACGCAATTACATTGAATTGGCGAATGAATAATGATCTCCATTTCTTTTTCCATAAGCCTTAACATATAGGAGGGTAAAATACGGGTTGCAGGAAAGGGAGTCGTTGCAAGCTGTACATTCTTCCCATCCTGCCAAACCTCCTGGGAACACCCAGGCTATCTGTCTAGAATTTTATTGCTGTGGGGTCCCCTCCTGTTTTAAGCATCCCTGCCCCTCACCACATCCTTCTTCTTCCCTCTTTTTACCTGGAGGCTGAGATGTTCCTTCTGCTCCTCTGGGCTGTCCTGGTTCAGCCACGTGGCTTTCTTCTTGCAGTTGCTGGAGTCCAGGCTGGATTTGACCAGGTTGCTGAGTCTGCATGTATTTGGAGATAGAAATAAACAGTCACGCTGTCTCTCTGTTCCTTCATCATCCAGAAATGATTGTACGGCTGCCACGTGCCGGGCACTAGCAGGGCACTAAGCAAAGGAACTTCCTTTGAAAAGCTCACGTGCAGGTGACAGACTATAACCTGTATTTAGCAATCATATGGTAATTGCTAGGGGAATGAAGAAAATAGCAAAGTAAGGAAAATTGGCAGTTATTGGGAAGGCGAGGTGTGAAGGGGACTGGTTGCCTGAATCAATGGGGGACAAAGCAGAACCTCAGTGAGAAGTTGACATTGAATCAAAGACTGGAAGGAGGTGAGTGAGTGTAACAAGCTTACACAAGCCATAGGTGGAGGCAAGACAGTGCCAAGTTCCTCAGGTAGAAATGTCCCAGGAAGAGGAAGGTGGCCAGTGCAGCTGGAGCAAGGCCGACGGGGTCAGAGGAGCAGGAAGGGAAGTCAGAGTGGTGGGGGAGGGAGGCCATCTGAAGGGATTTGCTTCTGGCTCTGAGGAAATGGGAACCCTTACAGGGACGTGGCCGGAGTTGCTCCAGGAACCAATGTCTCTGGTTCTGTGTTGAGAACAAACAGACTGAAGGTTGAGACCAGAGCAAAAGCAAGTCCAGTTAGGAGGCCACTTGCAGTGTCCAGCAGGGGGTGCTGGTGGTCTGGGCCAGAGGTAGGAAGAGAGGTGGCGAGAAACTGCCAGATGCTGGATCTCTTGCAAGTCAGAGACAACAGTATTTCCTGCTTGTTTCTGCCACGGGTGTGACATAAAGAGAGAAGTGGAGGATGAATCTAAAGACTGGCCTGGGCAACTGGCAGGATGGGGCTTCTTCAAATTAAGTATGACATGTCTGGGAGGGCGAATCAGGAATGGGAGACATCTGTGGGGTGTTGGGTAGGGCAGGAGAGGGGTCTGGCCAGAGATATAAATATGCGGACCTGCCCACGTACCAGATAACAGTTAAAGCCATGACACTGACGAGATGACCATGGGAGTAAGTACTTGTAGCAAAGAGAAGAGGTCCAAGGACTAGGTCTGGGGTACAACAACAGGGCAGGGAGGAGAACCCAGCAAAGACAAGCCAGCAGCGGAGGTCAGTGAAGCAGGAGGAAGACCCAGGGTTTGTGGTGATCTGAACGCCACACGGAGGGAGTTTCTCACGCAGAAAAGAGGGCTCTCCACTCCAACCAGAGTCTCCTCTCCCACCATCGCTCCACTGAACCGCACAAGAGAATAAGAGACGCATAGGAGCTGATGGTCCGGCTGGGTCTTATTTTGGGGAAACACAGTAGAAGCAAAGCTAGCACTTTAGGGTTTCAGCTGAGGGGCCGCAGCCAGGCAATGGAGATGCAGTGGGAGAAGACCTTTATGTTCTGCTCTGATGTTCGGTTTGTGTCAGTGACACAGGAGTTGATGTGAGAATTAGGACAGAGGAGGAAGGCTGAGGCGTAAGCGAAGAACAGGCGAGGGGCGCAACAATTGCAGAGGAGACTGAATGTACCTGGATGGCGCCATGTGAGTGGGAGGCCCAGTGGGGGTCCTAAAAGCGAGACCCCTCACATGGCAGTGGGCTCTGCTTCAGGAATGTGCCAAGTGGATATGGGATAAGAGAAGACAGAAATGCGTGCAGACAGCAGGGGTGACACATTTAAACCGTGTTGAAAAGTATATATTAGGTTGGTGCAAAAACAATCGCGGATTTTGCAATTGTTTTTAACCTTTTAAACCGCAGTTACTTTTGCACCAACCTCATCATTCAGGCTGTTCAAGCACTCGAACAAAGTTGCCCCTTTTGAAGTCACTGCCTATGAGGAGAAGAAATGTAGCAGCCTTCCCGTCTGCTTGGGTTTAAAAGTGTTTGCATCTGTGAAACCAAACATGGAAGGGAAGTGGTAGACAGGATATCCAGGTAGAAAGTTAATGCCCCCCCGTGCCAGCATCTGCAGAGACTGACTTCTTAGGACGTTGATTCATTCTCTGTCCTCAGGAGAGAACTCTACACCTGAGCTACCCTGGCCCAACAACCAATTCTCTTTTCGCAGAGGCAGCATCTTTTGCACAAAGGAAACAATGAATATTACAGCGCTTACTGCCGCAGCGGCTCCAGGTGCCACAGAGGGTCCAGGTGTAGCAGGTTTGGGGGATGCCCCACTGCGTGCTCTGCCCCGGGCCCGGGCCCGAGTCCTGGCCCTGCCGCTCATTGCTGTCCTGGAGGCGATGGCCCTGTAGGGGAGAAGCCTTCACAGACAGATTAGACGTCTCCGTGTACTTGCCTGGGCAGTTTGTTATTGTTGTTGTTTTTAAAGTAGGACTTCAAATAAAGCATCAGGATACTAACTACACAAATTCTGCAATCACACCGACAAGACATTGCTCCTAAGCTGTCTTGTAGGAAAAGACAGGGAACCTGGTAAAATAGTCACAGAAATTCAAGAAAGTGATTCTTTATCCCCCACAGATGCACAAGACACGGGGGTGGGGGGGTCACACGGCTTGCTAGTATGAGCCGGTTGTGTGCTGGGTTCTTCTGTATGTATCCCTCTAGTACAGCGAGGAGTCCCTGTCCCCTGCACTGCCCCTACCCCCAGGACACACACCTGAGCTACCTACCGCCACCTGAATGGGTCTTCAGCCCACCTATCCCGTCTTGGTCCTCTCACTCCGCTCCCACAGCTCACCTACCTTCCTTCCTTCCACCTGGGGAATTAGGCTGATGGGTGTGTGATGGGTGTGTGGTCTCTCTCCTCCCAGCCCCACAGCTTTGCAGGGCTGGTGGGGGTGGGGGGGGAAGCTCCCTTCTGAGAGGGTTGGCCTTTCCGGGGACACAGCCCTCTGCTTAGCAGCAGCAGTCACCTAGTAGGGGCGGGGAGGCGGTGGAGGTCAGACCAGCTTGGAAACCTTGCAGGATGCTGGGCCCCCACCCACCCCAATTTCAAGCCTGCCGGCCCAGCCTCTTCCGGCACCATCTCCATCCCGGCCCAAATGAGACCAACCTTGAGCTGCACCTGACAGGATCTCAGATCCTCCCATTCTCAGTGGGATGGAGCCGGGGTGCTCTGCCCGCTCTCCTGCCCCACCTTATCTCCCCCATCACTGTCCCCTGCATTAACCTGCCAGGTGACCTGCCAAATGACATGCACTCGGAACAGCAGCAGCTCGTGCCCTTCCCACTTCCCACTTGAACCAAATCCCCGCGATTACTAATATAACTAAATTGTAGCTGCTGTGACTGCTTCAATTCAAACTGAGGCTTATCTGTCCTCGTCTCCTACGCAGATCCCTACGAGTGGATTCACAGTGATTTGTAAGCTTTTAAGTATGAGGGGTCATTTTAAAAAATGATATTCGTTGCATCAGTCTTCGTATCGATGGCTTCCAGGCTTCTGTCATTCTTTGGCCTTGCCACTTAAATTTTTTTAAATCACCAGTTCTTGTAACGTTTTTATAATGCCCTTGTTTTGCATTTAAACCCTTGATGCACACACTGAATACCCATTTTAATTAAGAGAAAGATAGTTATCTGATACTGTTTCTTGAGTAATCCTAAGCTTACCCCCTGCTTTGAACTTCCACCATCATCTTATAGAAACCTGGGTCTACACTCGGCTCTAATTCTAAACTGGTGCACCAGTAACACAATGTTTTGTTTATTGTATCTTGAACATATTCCACAAAAGGACTACAAAAGCCTAAATCTGCTAAGCACTCAAAAATTCCTGGCTATTCTTTCGAATGAATTTTAGGATCATTGCACTGAGTTCCAGAATAGAACAAATTCTGTTGTCTGTTAACTTGGCATTGTGTTGAATTTAGACATTGATTTAGCTCCTCCAAGTTGCAGAGTTTCACTAGGATTTTCCAGGAAAATCCTTGGGCTTGTAAGTTATTCCAAGGAAGATGCCTTAGGCTCCAAGGTTACTGCTCAGATTTCGCTGTAGAAACCAGCCCTGGGCCTTCTGGGTAGTGATCTGGTTTGTCTAAGATCATGGTCTGTCTGGTGGAGGGCAACCCAGGAGAGCGGGTGTGGGAGGAGAGAAGAGGATCAGAGGAGAAAGTTCTGGAGTGTTGGATTGGATGAGACGCTCTTAGACATCACCTGTGGACTCGGTGTCCTGTGTGAGTCTAGCCCAGTCCTTGGGGTAGCAGGTTTTTAGTAACTGTGTCCTGAGCCTGCATTAGTTACCCCCAGACTGCTTCGTTCAGTGAGTACCAACCTCTTTATGGTCCCTGCGGCTCTTTCCAGTAGGTCTTCGTTAATACCTTTCAGAAAAGTTATACAATTCTTCTGCTCCCTGGTTTTGCAGGTCGTGTGATAAGATTTATTCCTGGGCACTGAGTAGTTACTTCCATGTCTGTTTCTCGTTGGTCTTTCACTGACAGAAGGCAAGTAGCATGAGAGAAGGGGCTTTGCCTGTCCTTTCCCTGCTCTTTCTCCGGTGGATACAATAGTAGCTGGCAAAAAATAGCTGGTCAATTAATATGTCAAGAGAGAATAAATAGATGGGTGAATGATTAATTAATAATGAATCCAGTGGGAAATCTGACTACCTTATAATTCTTCTAAACAATCCCAAATGCCACAGAGGTCTGATTAAAATAAGTTCTGAAGGGATGATGTGCAGAAAAAAACTGCTGGTCTTTCTGGCAAAGAAAGGAGGGTGGGAAGTAGAAGGAAAAAATGGTATTTAAGCTGGAAAAAATGGGGATACACAGGTAAAAAAAAGCAGTATATAACCAAATACAATTTGGATATATATATTTATTTACGATATGATCATAAATATATTGGGTACACAAACACATGCACACATTTATGTAGATATTTATTTATTTACACCTGCAATGAGAAAACAATCACACACCAAACTAAACCAAGCCAACCAATGGAAACGAATGGTGACATTGAAGGTGAAAAAATACATAGAACTAATAAATAAAATGAAGCAGTGGTTCTTTAAGAAACCAATATAATAGCCAAAACACCAAGCAGCCAAATTAAGACAAAAAGGAGAAATCACAGAGACTCCCTGAAAAGAGAATGCATAAATAATCACAGAGAAGGAAGATGGAAAGAATTATAAGAGAATAATTAGCACACCTCCGCAAATTAATGGAACCAGGCTACAAAGGAGGCCTGCCCTAACCACCCTACAGAAAATCACATTGACCTCCCTGATTTAAATCCTCCTTCCCCTACCCTGCCCCTGATTCGCTGCTTCTGTGAGTTTGAGAGTAGACTTCATGTGAAATGTTCTTAAAAAACAAGAAAACAAACACAAACAAGACACTACAGAACACAAGAACACTTTGGAAATGATGGATACGTTTAGTACCTTGGTTGTAGTGATGGTATCACAGGTGTACACATATGTCCGAACTCATCAAGCTGTATGTACATTAAATGTGTGCAATTGTCTTTTGTGAAAGGGAGGGAGAGAAATAGAGATGATAAAATTAATGCAGCAAATGTTAATAGGTGTAGAATCTCAGTGAAGGATACACTGGGCTGCCTTGTGCTGTGCTTATAACTTTTCCGTGTTTGGAACTGTATCAAGATTAACTTAAATAATTTTAAATGGCTTGGGAGTGGTGGGTGAAGCTTTTGTGCATTTTGTGGACAGCAATACAGTATATATTATAATATGTTGAAGGAGATAATATTGACAGGCCAAAAGTGAAGCTTGGGCTTACGTCAGTGTTGTGTTCAAAAGCAGCAAGGCCACAGTAAAACCCCAAGGAGGAAGGTGAGAAAGAGGGGTTCGCACCGGTTCCCGAAAGTGTAAATAAAAAGCACGGGATTCATAAAGGGAGAATTTGTTATCACTAGCTCACAGCTGCGGGCTGGGCAAGCCCATCCTTTGCCCATACAAAAGGGGAGCTCTTACAACCTCCTGAAGCCACCTCTGTAGTCAACAGTAAAGAATTCTTCCGTATTCTGAGAGCCCGGATTCAAATGCTACAAATGTGTCTGCAACTACAACGCACACAGGCTGGCATTTCTGGCAGAATTCTATGCAGCCACCTACCGATGCCCGCGGGGATTTGGGACTAGAACACTGCCCGAATCCAGGGCTAGAGGCACCCTCTTAGACATGCATGCTGTCGGGATGAAGGACCTCAGATTACGTGGAGCTATAAAAAAACTGTTACGTCTTGGGTGGTCTCCAAAGGCCCTTCTAAGGAAGATGGAACTATGCAATAAAATTATAAAATGGCACATGCTCACAGTGGAGGTATTTTTGGGAGAGTGCAAGCAGGTCAAGTGTTTGCCTCTAAGAAGGGGGGCAGGACAACCTGAGGAGCTGCCCATCGTAGAGATGAAAGTTTTGAACCTTGTCTCCCTGCTGAATTGAAGCAAGCTGCTTAGTTCTCCCATATGGGGGAGTTTGGACCCTGTATCCAAGTTCTCTGCTATTGGCCCTGTAGGTGGTAAAACGAGTTGATGAACTAGATAAGTCCTCACAATGGGTTAAATGAGGAACAGTATAGATGGTAGGAAAAGAAGAGCTTGGTTCCCTCTTACAAGGTAACGTCTGGCTATTCAAAGATTCCTCAGCCGTAAGTAATGGCCACACCAAATGGTCCAATGGGCTCTTGATACATGTACAACTAAGAATACCCTCGAGTGGTGCTGGGAAGTCAATCATGAAAGGCCCCGTGAGACTTCTGAGGGTCAGTGACTGTGGGCCGTGCCATTGCCCACCAAAATAATGGAACTACTGGAGCCTGGGATGCCAGGGTGGATGCCTTTGCTGAGCCCTTGGAGGTGGCCACTCGGGTACTGGAGATCAGTGGACAGACTGCGGTCTGAGTCACGATGAGACCTTCCAGGAGAAGGGGTCTATCCTGAGGATCAGATCATAAGTACAGGTGAGGCTGTGGAGAAATGGGAAGGCATATGTGCTGTTATTGTGGGGATGCGAAATGGGGCAGCTGTTACGGGAAGCAGTATGGGGACTCCTCAAGAAATTAAGAATAGAATTACCATATGTCTAGCAATCCCAATTATATTTATATAATTAATATACATTGATATCTATGTGGGCATATATCCAAAAGAATTGAAACCAATATCTCATTGTACACCCATGCTCATTGCAGCATTATTCACAATACCCAAGAGGCGGAAGCCACCTAAATGTCCATCAATAGATGAACGGATGAAAAAAGAAAAAATACCTCGTACGTACATAACATACAGTGTGGCCATCTTAGTGGTTATGAGGGATCCTTCGTGTGATTTTGATTTGCATTTCCCCTAATTATCAGAGATGTTGACCATCTTTTCATAGGCTTATTGGCCATTTGTCTGTCTTATTTGGCTATACAAGCAGGGCCGTGGGGGGGAGGGGCTGGGTCAGAGGTTTTGACAGTGAGCGATTCCCAGGACACAGGGCCCATGACCCCTGGACCTTTTCTCTATAAGTTTCCTCTCCTATCTTTTCATCAACTTAAGTGACTCAGAGTGAGTGTCTTTTCTGCCCCAAGAGCCTTGACTAAGATCTGCTTCGGCAGCTCGATAAAGCAGTTCTGTCATTTCTTCAGTAAATTAACAATCCTATATACTTATATGGCGTTTACACCAAGAGTCTCCATAAATGCAATGCTATTTTATTCTTATCCTCACAGCTGCACTGAGAGATGTGAGGTGTGATCAAAAACAAGGTGAATGCTGCTGCCAAATGCCATCCCACGGAAAGGCAGGGATCTTCCATATGGGAAGTGGCACGTCGAACCTTAGTAACAGTATGTGAAAAGTTTCAGCTTGTTCGGTGTGGTCAGGTGGATGTGAGCTATGGTGGAGAGAAGGTGTGTTTTAAAGTGTGCCCTAAATCATGGATCATGAACAACACATTGACATGAAAGGGGTAAACGCTTTCATCCTCCATCATGATAATGCCCCGTGTAACACATTGCTCCTGGTATATGGCAATTTCTGTCAAATAAAAACATCATGGTATGTTCTCATCTACCTTATTCACTGGATCTGGAACGTGTGACTTCTGGCTCTTCCCCAAAGTCAAAATGACCATGAAAAGTAAACATTTTGAATGGATTCAGGACATCGAGGCAGCCACGACAGCGCAACTAAAGACACTCACTAAAGAGGACTTCCAGAACTGCTTCAGAAAGTGGCAAGAATGCTGGGATAAGTGTATTCGAAGTGAGGGGGAGTATTTTGAGGAGGATTAATGACAATGTGTCTTTTACTCTGACAATTTTTTTAATTTAAACATTCACTATATTTTTTATCATGCCTTGTAGGTATACAAGTAGAATTCACACCTCTCCCATTTTAGAGATGAGAAAACTGAGCCTTAGAGGGTACGGAATACTGTTCGGAGGGCAATGGTTATAGAACAGGAACCAGGACAACCTTAGCAGGAACATCCTGCAGCTCTCACAGAGCATCAAGAAATACTTTTCTCTCCCACCTTCTCTAGGCCTCACCCACAGGCACAGATCCAGAGCTCTATATTCTTCATTTTGCTTGCCTTCCTCAGTTCCTCCAATAACAATGTTCATACCAAATAGCTTTAGCCCTCTGGTGACAGCTGATTGGAGCAGGTAGAGTCACCTGACTCAGGAGAGAATCGATTCATTGGCTGGGATAAGCCAATCAGATTTTGAAGTCTGGAAACTGGAGACTATTATTTCTTGAGCATTTTCTATGAGCCAGGAATAGCACTCAGTAGCCCTTTCATTCTCGTAACAAGCTTAGATTGACAATATTGCCCCCATTTTATAAATGAAGGAACTGAAGTTCTGAAGGTTAAGGGTCATCGTCAAGGTTACACAGCTCGTAAGTAGCTGAGCTGAAAGTCAGTCTCCTATATGTCTGCTCAAAGACTACGGTCTTTATCCCTATGTGGTGCTGCCTCCCCTAGGGACTCCACTTCTCCCTCAGCCACCCCAATATACTACACCCCAATATTCTAGTCTTTACTGAACAACATGCAGTTCCCCAAATGTATCATACTAGTTGTCACCTTCATGTGTTTATTTCTTCTGCCTTTCATGCCCTCCCTGGATCTGCTACTTCCCACCAGTCAGTCCTTGGGCTTGTTTCTCCATCTCATTGACCTCAATTTCCTTATGTGTCTTATGTTTGCAGTGTTTACCTCACAAGCTCAAAGTGGGAGAGGATCAAGTGATAACTGGGAAAGCAGTTTATAAACTTTGGCAATACTCCCCCAAACTATCTACAGATTCAAGGCAATCCCTATGAAAATCCCAACAGCCATTTTTGCAGAAATGGAAAAGCTGATCTAGAAATTCATATAGAATATCAAGAGTCACCAAATAGCCAAAACAATCTCGAAAAACAAAATTGGAAGATTGACACTTCTCTACAGTGATCAAAATAACTTACTGGAATAAGGATATAGCTGAATACAATTGAGAGTCCATAAATAAGCCCATACGTCTGTGATCAATTGGTTTTCAAGAGGCTTCCAAGACTATTCAGTGGGGGAACAAGAGTCTCTTGAACAAATGGTCCTGGGGCAACTGCAAAGGAAGTTGTACCTTTACCTCACACCATATACACAAATTAACTCAAAATGGATTGGAGACCTAAATATAAGAGATATAACCATACAACGCTTGGAAGAAAACATAGGGGCAAATAGTCATAACCTACGTATGCATATGACACTAAATGCACAAAGCAACAACAAAATACATAAATTTGACTTCCTACAAATTTTAAACTTTTGCACACTATCTCAATAGGCCACTATCAAAAAAACAGAAAAGACAACCCAGAATGGGAGAAAATATGTGCAAATCATATATGTCACAAGAGTCTAGTATCTAGAATACAGAAAGAATTCATACAACTCACCAACAAAAAGACTATCCGATTGAAAGATGAGCAAAGGACTGGAATAGAACTTCTTCAAAGAAGTTGTACAAATGGCTCACCAGCATATGAAAAGCTGTTCAACATCATTACTCATTAAGGAAATGCAAATCGAAATCACAGTGAGAGACCATTTCTCACCCACTTGGATAACTATAGTTTAAAAAATAATAAGTTTTGGCAAGGATGTGGAAACATTAAAATCCGCATGCACTGCGGGTAGAAATGCAACATGGCACAGCAGTGTGGCAAAGAATTGAGGTCCCTCAGAATGGTAAACAGAGAGTTACCGTATGACCGGTGTCGTAGTTTGGGCTCCTGTAACTAAGTACCCTAGACTGGGTGGCTTAGGAACAACAGAAATGGATTTCTCGCCGTTCTGGTGGCTGGAAGTCCAAGATCAAGGCGAGAGTAGGTTCTGTGTCTGGTGAAGACTCACTTCCTGTTTCATAGACGAGCCTTCTTGCTGTGTCCACACATGGCAGAGGAGCAAGGGAACTTTCTGGAGTGTCTCTTTGAAGGCACTCATCCCATTCATGTGGGCCCCACCCTCATGACCTAATTACCTCCCAAAAGCATCACCTCCAAATACCATCACATGGGGGATTAGGTGTCAAGATATGAATTTGGGGTGGGGTGGGGGACAAACATTCAGTCTGTGGCACCCAGCAATTCCAGCCCGAGATATATACCCAAGTAAAAATATATGTCCGCACAAAAACCTCTACACAAATGTGCACAGCAGTGTATTCACAACAGCCAGAAGGTAGAAATAATCCAAATGTCCATCAGTTGAATGATAAACCGAATGTGGCCTACCCATACAGTGGAATATTAAACAGCCATAATAAGGAATGAAGTACTGATACATGCTACAACATGGATGAATATCAAAAATATTACAGCATATGAGAGAAGCCACAGTATATTACGGTATATGAAGGAAGACACAGTATATCACGGTATGTGAAAGAAGACACAAAGGCTACACATTGTATCATTCATTTACATGGAATGTCCAGGATAGGCAAACTCATAGAGACAGAAAGCAGATTAGTGGTTGCCAGGGGCTAGGGGGAGGGCAAAATGGGAAATAACTACTTAATGGGTATAGGGTTTCCTTTTGAGGTGAGAAAATGTTCTAGAAGTAGATAGTGGTGATGGTTTCACATACGGTGACTGTAATTAATGTCCCTGAATCATCCACTTTAAAATGGTGAATGTTATATGAATGCTACCATAATAAATTAAAAAACGGCTTGCTGATGGATGGAATGTGGGATGAGCGTGCGAGAGGGAAATCAAGACTCTTCTAGTTTCCTTTAGGGAGTAATGGACCGGGATGAGGCATGCAGCTTACTGTGTTCCAGTCCCCACTACCCCCTCTCTCCTCTTTGTCTAGGCATGCTCATTCCCACCCCAGGGCTTTGCACCTACTCTTCCGTGTGCCTGGAATGATCTTCCTCCAACTCTTGGCCTGACTGCCACCCTCTTCGTGCATGTCTCAGCCATGCTGTCACCTCCTCACACACCCTTCCCTCCGCCTGACTGGCTCCGTCTCATCTACTTGGGGTCCCCATCCTATGGGCATTCACTGTCACCACAACCAGTTTGCATTCTCCGTAGCATTGATCACAATCTCATATTGTATTAATTTGATCGCTTGCCTATTGTCTGTCTCGCCCTAACTCGAATGTTAACTCCATGAGAAAAATGATGTCATGTGACTTATCACATGGCGTGCTCTCAATAAAGACTTGTTGAGCTAATGAATACATGAATGAAACTTACCTGGGAAAAATCAGGGGGGAAAAATCTAGCCTCATTTAAGTGAAATCAAGGAAAGCAAAGGTGAGATTAGCAGTGACTATCTAAATATTTATAAGAGGAAGTGAGATTTATTTTTGCCTCAATTTTAGACTTGGAAATTTATTGTGGTGAGGTCTTTTCATCCATCCACCTGCTACCGACCAGGACCATCCATCAAAGGGAACTGTCCACCTTCCTCTTAATACTCCCTGGAACCTCCCACCTTCATGCCTTGCTCCATGGCTGTACAACCTCAGGGGCCACAGATCCTACTCACTGCGACCCAGGTGTTCCCAGGGCTCGGCAGCCAGTGAAGTGACATTCACATTAACCCAGCATTAGTACTCTCCACTTCGTCTGCTCACACAGCATCTCCATCCATCCTGTGAAAAGCTCCACGCTCCAATACCTGGGTGTCGCCAAAGAGGAGACTTATAAACTTACCTGTGGCTACAGTCTATCCTCTGTCTCCCATGTTGACTTTTCTCTGCTCTGGCTCCCTCTGGGGACCTGGGCAATGTCTGATGTCCGTAAGTCACCCCATGAGAGCCCCATGAGAGCCAATTTTAATGATTTAGGTGCCTGGCCTAGCATGAGGTCTCTGGATGTTCCCCAAATTTTCATTTCTGCATTTTATGCAGAGGTGACCCATCCCCACCGGCCGAACAGAAAATCATTAAATCTAATCAGTAAAATATTTTTCCCCTTTGGCAGATAAGCAATTGTCCAGCACCCCTTCTAGTAAAAATGACCACGGAAAGCAGGGCGAGACTTTGTTGGAAGAGGTCATCAAGAGGGTGCGGGTGTGACCACCTATGGACCCTCAAGCTGGACATGCGCTCATGCAGTCAGGCTGTTACTCAGCCTTCTTTGTTCTATTCGGGCCATCAACTGATTAGATGAGGCCCACCCACACCAGGGAGGAGACTCTGCTTTACTCAAATGTTAATCTCACCCAGATACACCCTGAGAGACACACCCAGAACAATGTATCACCACATATCTGGGCATCCTATGGCCCAGTCACAATGACACACAAAATAAACCATCACGGCAATGAAAGGTATCTGCTGCACGGGCCACGCACCACACAGTGAACTAGGATTTCTCTGAATAGAAAGTTGGTTCAGAGCCTTGGTTTGAATCCAGCCTCTCTCAAGTTCTAGCTGCATGTGTTTGGTTAAGCTATTTAACTTCTGTCAGCCTCCACTATAAAATGTAAATAATTGGAGGAACCTACACGATGGGTCTGTTTGGTGAATTGAGTGAGATAATATGTGGGAAATTGATAGCCCAGTGCCAGACATTTAAGGGCTCAACAAATTATAGCCGTCCTATTATGCTGTGAATGGTGAGGTCATGCTTTTGTCAGTTATCAATGGACTGCCTCTCATCTCCAAATTCAATCTTTAATGCTTGCTTCTTCTTAATAAGCTGGACTTTGTAAGCTTTTCTCATTCATACTGAGCAGGATGCCGAGCTTTCTCAGTTGAGGGCGCTGAAGGGACATTGCAGGAGAAAGGCTTTTCGTACCGGTTCTGGCTGCTGCTGCATTGGTCAGAGGGGTAGCCTAGGCAGTATGGATCAGATGATGGAATTGTCAGGCCCTGGGAAAGGCTCTGGGACACAGGAAAGTTTCCCTGCTCTGGCCTCAGCGCCAGACCCTCAGGGAGGGTCTCACTCTTTCCAAGCTGATCTTAGGTGATGGTGCCCCTAGAGGTAAGTGATCCAACTACAGCAAAGGGTGCCAAACTCCAGGTTCAGAAACAGAAGCACGCCCTGGTACCATCCATGCCCACCTTACTTTTGCTATTAAACCAAACACCATCAAGGCCTTTATCTTGGAAGAAAAGCTCCAGGTTTGCAAGGAAGGACCAGCACAGGTCAACTTCCCAGGCAGACCGTAGTGTTTGGCAGGGAAAGGAAAGATGTGGGTTTTGAAAAATGGCTCCCCAGAGTGAGGCTTGATCACCTTTTCTAAAGTACCCCAGTTACCTTAGGGGGGTAGTCCAGACGTAGAACCACTGGATCAATCTCTTGGGCCCTGAGGGCAGAATTCTGGCCGCTGCTCACTTGCTGCGGGAGCTTAGACAAAGCCTTCTCCATGACAAAAAGTCCTGGGGTCAATAAGATAGTGAGAGCAAAGCCCAAAGCCCTGAGTGCAGTGGCTGGCACATAGTAGGTCCTCAATATTTGGTTATAAGATACAGATATTATTATTCTTATTTTTGCTACCAAGTAACTGTTCTGCATTCTCTGGGCTCCTGGGAACTCACCATACACTCAATGAAGCTAGTGGCGAGGTGGGATTGTGATTGAGAAGCCCCTCCCCCAGCAAGGAGCAGGGGTGTGTCCCAAGCCAGACCAATTGGATGCTCTGTCCCTGCAATAGGAACCTGAAACAGGTGGTGCCCCTTTCACCTGAGTGGTGGCTCCGTAACCACGCTGTCTTTGCCAGGTGATTATTCCTAAGAATCTTCCTTTCCAGGTTCCCAGAGCTGCTTTGGTTTCACCCCGTTTCCCTGTTCCCCAGGCTCCCATGGACGCCGGGAATGCCTATTAGCCTTCCAGTTTATTCCCGTTTGTCTGAGTTAGCCAAAGTTGGCCTCTGTGGCTTATGGCCGAAGACCCTTGACACTGACAAATGGAAATAAGGGGTTCTGGATCCACTGCGGCAGGAAGAGGGCACACTCTGAGCTGTCCTCAGTCCTGAAAGGAGGACCGAATACTAAGGGGAGCTTGGGGGCAGGATGGCAAATCCTGAAAGTGGACTTCATGGTTTTACAGGACTTTAGCTGACCACTGTCCTCCGTGCTCATGTCATTCCAGCCCCACCGTCCTCCTTGCTACTTGTCACACTCACTAGGCACATTCCCACCCCAGGGCCTTTGCACTTTCTGTTCCCTTTGCCTGGAATGCTCCTCTTCCAGAAGCCCCCACAGCCTACTCCTTTTCCTCTTTGCTCAAATGTCACCTTCTCAGTGGGTACTTTCTCAACCACCCTACCTCAAAATGCAAACCACACCCATCTGGCCCTCCCTGTCTGACCCCTTATTTTTCTCCAGAATTTTCCAATTTACTATTTGATTTACTTATTTTGCCGTCTGTCTCCTAAGCTCCACAGGGCAGGGCTTTTTGTCCGTCTTGCTCACTTCAAGTATCCCCCGCACAGTAATCTGGCACATAGTAGGTGCTGGATAAATATCTGTTGACCTGAGTTGCATTCTGGGTAGATGCAGTCGGAAACTTCGTGGACCAAGCCTTGGTCCTGTAGAGGCCATTCATTGCCTGCCCAGCTCTGGAGAACCCTGCTAACAGGTGTCCCCCATTAGGGACTGGCTCCTGGGAGGACCCCAGTCTCCTCCTAATGACCGGCGTGCAGGGGGACGGTGGCCACTTAAAGCCTGGCCTCTCCTGCTTCCAGAGCCAGTATATCTTGTAAGACTTCCAGCAATAACAATAACAATCAAAAAATTAAAAATAGCGGCAGTCACCTTTCATGGGTGCTGCCCTTTTTCCCCTGGGCCTGTTAAGTGTTTTACATTCAGTATCTCATTTAAACATATGTTTCCCATGAGGTAATCATATTATACTCGTTTTAAAGATGAGAAAACTGAGGCTGGGAGAGTGTGCCCCACCATCTCCCGCCACTTCCTAGAGAGCCTGGCACGAAGCAGACATTGAGTAAATGATGCTGTCCTCCTCTGCCCCCATAAGGGGTGGGGCCTGGGGCGTTGGGCAGGAGAGTGGGGAGTTCATTGGGAGGTTGGGCGCTGCAGGTGCTGGAACGAGGGTGCGTGACTGGCTGCGAGGATCTTAGGCTCCGGGTGCTGCGGGGCCTGAGAGGCCCAGCGCCCGCTTTCCGGAGGGGCGGGGCCGCGCGCGCGGCGGGTCCTGACGTCACTCGGCGCTCGGTCCCGCCCCGCCGCGGCCGCAGCCGGGGAGCCGAGCAACCCGCAACCGCCACCGCTCAGGACTGTGAACGCCGCGCGCCCAGCCATGGCTTCAGGCCCCGGGGGTGAGGGGACGCTGGGCGCGGGGGCGGCGGGAGGGCAGCCCCGGGCCCTGGCTCTAGCTCTCGGCTAACCGGCGGCCCTCCCGTCTTGTCCCACAGAGGCGGAGACCCGGCAGAGGCTGCTGCGCACCGTCAAGAAGGAGGTAGGTGGCGGGGTGGGGGAGGGGGACGGGGCAGAGAGCGCGACCCTCAGCGGGAGGGGCAGCCGCAGCCCCCCGGGGAGAGGCTCAAAGGAGGGGTGGCCCCTGGCGGCGCGGCGGCCATCTCGGATGTGGGGCTCACCTGGGTTGGTACTTAACCTCCCGCAGGGCTGGAGGCAGGTGAGTTTGGGGGTGGGGGCCTCTGGATGTTTTTCTGCTGTGTGCATGGGCAGGTGCTGCGTGAGGGCCCTCCAGGTGTGGGGCACATCTGCTTGAGCAGGTGGGTGGGTCTCACTAAGATGAGACAGGCACCTCGGGGGCTGACAGGGCTTGGGGTGGGGGAGCTGGACGGGGCTGCAAAAGGAGGACCCGACTTCAGGAGAGGGGGAAGATTCCCTTTGGGGAAATAAAACCTACCCCCACCCCAATTCTCATTCCTGGGAGCCACCCTAGGAGCTCCCCGAGAGTCCCTGGTCAGCGGGGTACTCCATGTGTGGGCATACGCCCCTCCTCTTCTGGCCCTCGGGCCCCTTGTGGTCCACCCCACCCCACTCAGCACAGGAGTGAGAGAAACAGACAGGGTTCAGCTGCCCCTCTGCCCCTTCTCTCTCCCCGTCCAGTGGGGAGCCGGGTCTAGCCTTTCGAGTTAATAACCTATGATTTCCTGCAGAGGGGAAGAATCTAGTGATGGGTGCGTGGGGAAGCATTTAGATGCCTGGGCTGTGTGTGTGTGTGTGTGTGTGTGTGTGTGTGTGTGTGTAGATGCATGGACATGCCTGTGTGGGTGAGGACATGTGGCTGTAAGTGTGTGTATCTGAGAATGTCTGTGCCTCTGTCTGGAGAGATCTGTGTATCTTTACATATTGTGTGTACGTGTATCTGTGTGTCTGTGTAGCTGTGTTTGTCTGATGTTTATCTGTGTGATGCAGGAACGTGTGAATGAGTGAGATTGTGTGTGTGTGTGTGTGTGTGTACATGTATCCGAGCATGTGATGTGAGATGCATGAGTCTGTGTGTTGATGAGGGAGGCTGTGACAGTATATAGCTTGTCCACAGTATATAGCTGTCACCCACGTTCCTCAACCTGGGACCCCGTTGCTGCCGAGCTGCTATCTTGAGTCCTCAGCCTGAGACCTGGAATGGCCACAGACCTCGGGGGCTGGGCTGATTCCTGGGCCTCTGTGTGTGTTTGGGGTGCCAGCATCTGGTGTCTGCGCTGAGCACCAAGAAGCCCCTCAGGGAGTGTGGGGTGTGTCTGTGTGTATGCCTCTGTGTGTGGCATGTCCCATGTTGTTTCAAGAATCAGCTCCAGGGCTGATGGCACGTTCTGGCCTTTCTGAATAAAGAGAAATAGAGGATACATGGAATCCTCAGAAAGCTTCAGCCCTCACAGAGATAGACCCCTGTGGGGATCTGAAGAAAGCTCTGCTTAGACCTTTCTAACAAAATCTACAGACCAACAACATTCTGGTGACTGTTTAGTGGAGGGTGTATATAGACACCCCCCCCAGGTTAAAAACCTGCATTCTTTTTGTTCATGGTTTAACCAAACCATGTGCTCTCCTGATGTTTCACCTGGAATGGTTGTATTTTTAAGGAAATGGTTGGCTGGTTCCATTGAGGGAGTCTTGCAGGCAGAAGACCGTGTCAGTGAGGCATGTGGGGAGGGCTCCAACTAGGGCCCTGGTCCCAGCTCTGCCACCAGTTCCCTTGGTGCCCTGGACAAGTCCCTTTCCCTTTCAAGTTTCCACATCTAGAGAAGAAAACATTGTCCTTGGAGGTCTCATCATATCAGTCTAGCTTGGGTTATTGGCCAGGCTCTGGGGGACACTTTGCCCCTGGTGACCAGTGGTCTTCTTGCATCCACTCTCCTGGGAGCAGCAGAGTTGGGGGGCTCAGAATGAGCCCACCTCCTGCTCGGAGGGACCTCTTGGCATCCTGCTTGCTGCCTGAGGGCGACAGGGCAGCGTCTTGCAAGTTTGGACAAGGGGCCTCAAGCACCCATTGACCCTGGATCTGTAAATCAGAAGGTAGGACTTCACAGTCGCAAGGTGGTAGCTTTTCTAAATTCTCCGTTTCTTGGGGCACATTATTTTAGCAATCAGAGCTTCAATTTCCTGGGGGGGGGGCTACTCTGTGCCCTGTGCTGTGTGCACAGTAACTTGATGAGGTGAGTGAGGTTGTCCCCATTTTACAGATAAGGAAACTGAGGCTCAGAGAAAGCGTGCGTTGCTCAGGAGCACACAGCCAAGAAGGGACAGAGCTGGGGACTTACATAAGAGCCAGGTTCTGGACCCCATATGTCACAAACATGCCCTCCTTCCACATTTACACAGTGCTACAACCTTGGCATGTGTGGGTGGTGTAACTTCCATTGTACAGATGAGAAAACTGGCCCAGAGGGAGTTAGTGATGTTTCAAGGACGTAGACCAGTGAGGGGAACAAGTTCAAGTCTCTGTCTCCAAGTCCCCTTGTTCAGCATAGGTGCCCCTACAGGCATGGCGACAAGTCTGTGCCCCCCAAAGCAGATCTCTCTCTTTTCCTTCCTCTGCCCACCTCTTGGGGAGTATCTCCCCCCAATATCAGAGACCCAGCCTTCCCTGGAATGGTGAAGGGAATCTCTTTGCCTAAAAATCTGGGATCGGGTCAGGTCTTCCTTCTCCCCACCGTCTTGGTTCAGAGGAGCCCCAGCCCTGCCTGTCACAGCCCTGCCCAGAGGCGCCTTCCATCCTTCTTTCTGGAAGCGGTGGCTTAACAGTCAGTTTCTGTAGATAAGCCAGGCAGGTCTGCAAGCTTTGCCGGAGCCACTGAAGCCACAAAGGCCAGTAGGCGCTGTGGGGCTGGAAGCTCTGTCCAGTGCTGACGTGGGGAGCCAATGTGACCCAGCACCGTAAAGCTGGTGAAGAAGGAGCTTTGGGCTCACCAGAGCGGGCTTCAAGGGCCCGTGCACTTATTTAGAGAGGGGCGTCTGTGTGCCAGACATTGAGCTGGGCTCTGTGGATACAGCAGTGAACAAGCGAGGCCCTGCCCTGTGGGGGATGACGTTCCAGTTCTGTAGGACAGACCCTGACAGACATTCTGAGTGTAATTGAAAAGGGAATTGCAGGCTGAGCACTGAGCTCTGAAGGAGAGGCACTTGGCACCACAAGAACACATCACAGGGAGAAGTAACCACATGCAGGTGCTCAGGTAGGCTTCCCAGAGGAAGTGATGTTCAAGAAGGTAAGTGAAGGATGAGTAAGCCTTCTTGGTGAAGAAACAGAGGAAAAGCATTCCTGGCGGAGGGAACCACATAGGCAAAGCCTTTGTGCCTGGATGGAGCACCGCGAACTTGAGGAGTGGGAGGACTCAGAAGGGGCTGGAGTGCTGAGAGAAAGGAGAACAGTGGGGACAGAGCGCCCAATCCTATTATAGAAGCAGGGGGAGGGAGTGGGGCGGACGTGAGGAATATGGAAAGAAGAGGGGAGCGCTGACATTGATTGCTTGTAAATACCACAATCTTGGACAAGCACCCGACTTTGCCTCCACAAGTGTCTGCGTTTCAGTTTATTCACAATGGGGATGAAAATTACTCAACTGTCAGGATAAACCATGTGAAAACACCCACCATGTTAGTCTGAGCTTTTGCAGGGCAGGCATCTTGTTTTTTCCGTTCCCAGTGCCACCAAGGGAAAGCTGGAAACCGGGTGGCCTCAGCGTGGTTTCCCCTAGTTAAATGCAACTAGCTCTATCCTGGCTCCTTCCTGGCTCCCTTCACCCTCCCCTCCTTTGCCCTCCCTGCCTCCACCTCTTAATTTTGTTTTGGTTCCCACAGAGAGCGGGGACTGGCTTCCCGTTGCCATGACGACTGCCATTAAAGGAGCCAGCCACGTGACTCTGAGTTGATAACGGAAGCAAAGTGACTAACTGCCTTGTTTTCCTGCCTCCAGGCTCGGCCTGGGAGGCCTGTTAATTGGAGGGGAGGGCCGGGGGGGGGGGGTGCTTGCAGGCAGAAGGACAGACCCCAGGAAGGAGGCAGGCAGACTGACAGGAAGCTGTTTTAGCTCTAAATGTTAGAGCCGGTAAAAGGGCTGTCCTGGGGAGCCATAGTCACTGAGCAGAACTGGGCCTGTCTGGGAAGCAGAGCCTCCCAGCCCCTGGATGGCAGGTGACGGCGTGGGGGATGTGGGTGGGACATGCTAATAAGGTTGGCAGAAGGGCAGAGAAACAACTGACATTGCTACTAGGACCCCATGGTGCTTTCACGTTAACCCTGGGGTTCTTCATGAAGGTTCTTAATTTTTTTCCCCCCAGGTAGGGTTGCCGAATAATGTACAGGTCACACAATTAGAATTTCAGGTAATGAATCATTTTTTAGTTGAAGTGTGTATTGCCAAATCTGGCAGCCCTACCCCAGGGGACATTTGGCAATGTCTGGAGGCAGTTTGGGTTGTCACAACTGGAGTTGCTGCTGGCATCTAGTGGGAAGAGGGCACGGATGCTACTCAGCTTCCTGCAGCGCAGGCTGGCCCGCACTACAGAGAAGTAGCCAGCCTGTAATGGCGCTGCTGTCAAGGTTGAAAAGCCTCTGTGCTGGGCGCTGTCCCGAGTGTCCCCAAGCATCTCCTCCTCCACTCTTCAGGAGAACCCTAAGAGGGAGAGTCGTTACCTCCTTCCCTTGGTGGATGAGGAGCCAGAAGCGCAGGGACCTTACGCAGCTCCCGTTCAGGTCACAGAGGCAGCCATGGAGAAGCCGGGGTTCATATCCCCCCTGGCAGGATCTGCAGGGTGGCCTCAGGACCCAGATTCCCAGAGGGCGGTGGTAGGGAGCCATGAGCTTCAGCAGAGTCCCTGGCACTATGGCTTGGGGTTGGGGGTGTGTAGGGAAGGAGATGAGGCAGGAAAATTCCATTAGTTCTAGCTCGTGCGGGGCCGTGGACGCCAGGCTGCAGTGTTCGCTCCATCAGACAGTGGGGAGCTATAGATGGTTTATGAGCAAGGAGGGTCTTCTTTGGAGTTGTACTTCAGGAACTTTCGGTTCATAGCCGGGGCCAGCATGGACCCTTTCTGCCAGTTTTTAGAAGAAACTTCCTTCCTTCTGTTATCCCTTCCTCCTTTCCTTTCCCTCCTCTGCTCCTCCTTTCCTGACCTCTCTCCCTCCTTCCATTCCTTCCTCTTTTCCTTCCTTCCAAAATACTTATTGAGCCTCTACCATGTGCCAGACACTGTTCCAGGAACTACAGATTGAGCAGTGAGCCGAGCAACATCCCTGCTTACGTGCTGTTGTGAAGCATGCAGTCTACTTGGGAGACAGATAGATAAGCAATAAATGTGTATTAGAAGTGACACGTGCTATGAGGAAAAGAAAGGAAAGGGGGTGGAGAGTGCTGGGAAGGGCTCTCCAGAGGAGGTAGTCAGGGATGGTCTCTCTGATGGGGTAACATCGGAGTAGAGACCTGATGCAAAGGAGAGAGCCACGCAAACGTCTGCAGGAAGGGTGTGCCTGACAGAGGGAACAGCAGCTGCAAAGGCCTTGAACAGGGCACAGTGGCTACCAGGAGGCCAGTGAGGCTGGAGGGAAGTGAACATGAATGGAAGAGAAGGCCGATCGTCTCTCGCGAGCTTCAGCATTTACTCTGAGTGACATGGGATCTGTGGGAGGGATTTGAGCAAGGGGGTGGGGGGCAGGCCATGAGCTCATCTATTTTGTGGACTGCTCAGGCTGCAGGGTGAGCAATAAATGTAGGTGACACATTGGGGGGGGGGCTGTGTGCAAAGTCATTAGGTAAGAGAGTAAACGTCTGCCTTGTTCTCTGAGCTTTCAGTTCTTGGGCTGAAAGTCACAGCCCGCACACCCCCGCCGGACCAAGTAGGGGGTTCCAAAAATGCTTGGAGAATGAACTCAGACATTCTGGGCGGGATATTTTGGGGCTCTCATGCTGGCAGGGTTGACTCAGACAGTTTATGTGTCGTGCTTTCAAGCTTAAGACGGCAGAAATGTTCCTCATGAATAATCCAGCCATATCCGTCGCTGCATTTAGATGCTTTTTTCAGGTTTCTGACAATGTGACTTCCCAGGTAGTGATGGCTTGGGCTTCAGCCCCCTGGTTCCATGTGGTGAGGGTGGTAGCTGGCTTTACTGCTTAGTTATGTCTCCTGGGTCTGGCTGGGTGTCCCCTGCAGTAACCTCACGAGGGGCTCCGGAGAGGGTGGTAGCATTTGTTGCTGGTTGGCAGATAGGAAAGGGTCTTTTTGTCACCCAGTGGGCCCACCTGGGGCTGCAGACCCCAGGATGGGAAATGAGGACACCTGAGTCTTTGTCCCATCTCTGCCCTGAGTCCCCGTGACCTCCTAGCGGTGCCTTCTCCCTGTCTCATTCATTCTCCTGCTTTCTAAGTGGACGAGGTTGGACAGCTCCAGGATTCTAAGAACCTCGAATCATCTCAGTCAGATGACGTCATTCTCCAAGAGCCAGATTTCCCTGATGTTTCCTCTCCTCTGAATTTGCCAAGTCTGTTTTTAAGAGTTATTAAAACTCAGTAGCTGATAAGACTTTTTGGGAGCCTTCACTCCACTCAAGGAAAACAAGGGCTTACCTAAAGCCATTCTAATGGGATAAAGTCTTGTTTTTTTGGACAGCATTTACTGAGCATTTTATATAGGATGACCTCGTTTAATTATCTCAACCCCCCATGAAGTGGATAAACACTCTCCCTTATAGCTAAGGAGAATGAGCCACAGAGATGGCAAGTAACTTGCGTGAGGTCACAGAGCTCATCAGAGATACAGCTTTGGGTCATCAGTGGTACTGCTTTTCATTACTCTGGAGCCCAAATCAGTGACCCACGCGTGCTTACGAGCTATGCTGAGAGTGTGGAGTTGGGGAAAGGGCCAACCTTAGGAACTGGACAGTCCTGAATTCCTCTTGCCATTTAGTAGGTGCGTGACCCTCTCCGGCTTGAGTTTCCTCATGTAGCTAACAGTGAG
The DNA here is from genome assembly GCF_036562045.2 of Rhinolophus sinicus. Lineage (NCBI taxonomy): Eukaryota > Metazoa > Chordata > Mammalia > Chiroptera > Rhinolophidae > Rhinolophus > Rhinolophus sinicus. The sequence goes on along the minus strand of NC_133765.1, from coordinate 24,427,789 downwards.
GGCATCATCTACCACACAGCAGTGCTGTTATGCCATCCCTGCCGGGCAGGCCTTTAGCAGTATTTACGGAGAGACCAGGCCTTGTGCTTGGCTCACCCAGTCAGTCTCAGAAGGACATCTGATCCCCTCTGAGCTTGTAGGTGCTCTCAGCATGGCATCTCGCTGTCCCTGGGTAAACCCTGGGCTGGGGAAGCCGTGGCCACAGGAGCAGTGCTGTAGGCTGGGCACAGGCATTTATGGGGTGCAGAGGGACAAGCCCTTGAGTGGGAGTCCAGAGGGCTGAGTCCTGACTGGCTGCATGAGCCTCCTGGGTGGGAGGCTGGATCTTCCCTCTGGGTCTGGCGGCTCCTTGGCCTCATGGTGGTGATGTCTCAGCCTAAGGAGATCAGAAACCCTCTTGAGCCTGCTGGCCCTGCCACGTGGTCCCTAGGACCCCCTGGGTGAGGCGGCTAAGTGTGCTGAACTCCAGTGGGAGGCAGTGTGTTTTTCTTTCTTTTGGTAGTACCAGAAGATAGCAGATGAATCGATTTTTGTGCCTTTTCTTTGCAAAATCTTGAAGAAACTCAGATCGTGGGTGTTTATAAAGGACAGTAGCAGGTCCTTTTGTAGTGAGTCCCCATTTAAAAATCAGGTCACTGAAGGCCTAAGAGTTCAAGAGATTTAGTGGTACTTGGGCACTGAATGAATTCTTCTTTAATCATTATTTAGTAAATTATGTTTAATTAGATTAGAATTATAGCAACTATCATTTATCAAACACTGCTGTAAGTGATTTACTTTATCTCATTTAATTCACAAAGCAGTCTTCCTGTGGAGTAGGTACAGATAGCAACTCCTTTTTAGTGATGAGGAAAGAAGCTCAGAGAGGTTAAGAAACTGGACTGAGTTCACACAGCTGAGCAACAGCAGAATGGGATATTTTAGCAAGCTCCATCCATTTCAAGTTGGATGATAATTTGCTCATAAAACTAGCTAGAACAATAAGTAAATCTATCAACATAAGATGAAAAGGAAAAGAGAAACTGACAAATGGATTTATTGGTTCAATTGTTTGAGAAGTTTGGAGTGATTCCAGCTTCAGGTACAGCTATATCCAGGGGTTCAAATGATGTCATTAGGACCCCATCTCTCTCCATCTCTCTGTGCTGCCTTTCTCTGTGTTGGCTTTATGCTTTGCCTCTCTCTGTGGGGAAGTAGAGTATTGCCCAGCAGCTCTCAGGGTACAATCTGCCAGCTTGGCATCGCAACAGAAAGAGAGCTCCTCCTTGCCCATGGTTCTAGCAGAATTCTTTGGATTAGGTCTCATTGGACCAGCCTAGGTCACGTGCTTCTTTTGCTCCAGTCACTGTGGGACAGAGTGCTCTGATTGGTCCAGCCTGGAGGGGTGAAGTGTGGAGTCAGCCCTAAGAGAGCCAGGGAGGGGACCCAGAGTAGAGTCAAGGTGAAAGGACCAGACAGGGAGATGGAAACCAGGTAGCCAAGCCACAGACATCCATCGTGAAGGAGTGAGTGTGCCTGCCTTTGGAGCTCAGCCTCTAACAGTGGAAATACCCACTTTTGTGCCCTGTGCTTGCCTGTGATCCCAGGTGCTTCCTGGGGACCTACTGTGTGCCAGGTGTCTGCCGGATCAGAGATTTCTTCTCTGGGGGAGGTGTACAAAACCCTGAAATTATACAAACACTTTGTACTTCTTATGTGGAGAGTATTCTCAATTATCATCAGTACCTCTAAGTGGTCCACAACCCAAATACCCAAATATGGTATTCACAGAAGTGAAATGATGCCTGTAACGTCTCACCCAGCGAGCCCTCTAACAACAATAACCGCTAATAATAATCACAGCCAGCATTTATTTGGAACCCACTAGATTCCAGACCTGCACTGTCCAATGGGAGCCGCTAGTCACATGTGACTACTTCCATTTAAATTAAGTAAAACTAAATTAAATGAAAAATACAGTTCCTCAGTTGCACTAGCCATGTTTACAAGTGCTCAATAGGCACGAGGCTAGTGGTACTGTGTCGGACAAGACAGGGATAGAGAATGTCCAGAAAATTCTATCATTTTCTAGACGTTGTGCTAAGTGCTTTATAGCTATTATCATATTTAATCTTAAAAACAAACAAACAAACAAAAAAGCCTGAGATGGGTGGGTCCTGGTTATTACCCGGTTTTGCAGGGGAGTAGATGGAAGCACAGGGAAGTGCAGTGACTTGCCCAAGGTCACACCGCTGGGAAGGGCGGAGCCAGGATTCTAACCAGCCCTTAGACACGATATTCAACTGCTTTTCTTCTGAAGGATGGGTAGAGATGGTTAGTCTGTTTTCTGCTTCACTCTGTGTGTGTGTTTTAAGCAACCATCTGGGAATTCCATTTCTTACTTTCCTGCAGCTGCCCGGACCCCAAAAGTCTGGGCAGCCTTCCAGGGAATCCAGCCACGCTCAAGAGTCTGTGTGCGCTTTCCCCATCCGTGAGGCCCGTGGGTCTGTGAAAGTGGGGCGAGTTGCCAGAGGAGCTGCCACACGCAGTGGGCAGAACAGCTGGGAGGAAGCTGGCCGGTGTCCACGGTGTGGGCTGGGAACGTGAAACACAGGCTGTTTCCTCTGGGAATGGGGTGGGGAGGGGTGGTGGCTGGGGGTTGTCTTCATGGCCCCATCGTCTCCAGTGGTGACTGTGCTGGGGAGGGTTGGCCAGAAGGACCTTTTGCCCAGGTGCCCCCAGGTGAATGCCCCAGAATCAGGCACTGGGGGAACCTCCTTGTCAAGGGGTGTCTGAGGCACCTGTGCAGAGTGGCGACAGAAGGCCCGTTTATGGGCACCCCATTCTCAGCCCCAGAACACCCCTCCTTCCAGGTCGTGGCAGGTCAGCCGGTCCTCGTCCTGTTAGGGAACAATGCCTGGTGCCTATTTATAGCAGCCGGTAAACGATTAACTGGGGCCAGGCTGGCAGCAGCCGAGTGAGAGGCCTTTCCCGCTCCTGCCAGCCCAGTAGTTACGTTTAGTTCAGGTTAGAGGGAGGAGCTGGAGTGGGGATTTGCCTGACCCCGAAGGTCCACAGGCCACTGCTTTATCATGCATGACCCCTCCCCTCCCCTCTCACTCCCACCTCAGGGCTGCCCCTGCAGCAGGACACCGGTAGCTTTGCCTTCTTTACTACGTGTGTGTGGCTGTGCAGGGCAGGATGGAAGTGTGTGGACGGAAGGTTGGCCAAGGCACCCGGAGCTGCGTTTGCGAGAGCGCGCAGGAGAGGAAGCTCCGGGCCTTTTACCAGGGGTTGCTGAGTTCCCGCCTGCACCAGGTCGAGTCAGAACCCTTCTCTGTGAAGCCTGGAAGCCCCAGCAGGTCAGGACAGGCCCAGGGCACAGAACAGCCCACATCAAAGGAGGCCCTCAGGCCTGTTTGCTGGAAGGTCTCCATCCTTGCTGACTTCCTCCATTAGTGGCAGAGTGAGGAAAGGACTTTGGTTTTTTTCTTCTTTTTCTAATAGACTTTATTTTGTTGGAGCAGTTTCAGCTTCCCAGTAAAAATGGAGTGGAAAGTACAGGGATTTCCCATCTATCCCCTGGCCCCCCACACGCATAGCTTCTGCCATTATCAATGTCCTACACCAGAGTGGGACATTTGCTACGGCGGATGAACCCACATGGACACACCATTCTCACCCCAAGTCCATAGTTTTCATCGGGGCTCACTCTTGGTGGTGTCCATTCTGTGGGTTTTTACAAATGTGTAATGACATGTACTCACCACCGTAGTCACATACAGAACAGTTTTACTGCCCGAAAAAACCCTCTGCGCTCTGCCTTCCCCTTAACCCTTGGCAACCACTGGTCTTTATGCTGTCTCCATAGTTTTGCCTTTTCCAGAATGTCATGTAGTTGGACCTACACAGTATGTAGCCTTTTCAGACTGGTTTCTTTCACTTGGTAATAAGCCTTTCAGGTTGGATGTTTCTTGTTGTTACCATGATTCTGCTTCGGGAATCAACATGTGACAGAGAGGAGCTAGGTGTCAGTGTGCTTGGGGAGGTGGCGGAAAGCCAATGAAAGATGATGGCTGTGGCAGAGGTGGAGCTGGCAGGGGCTGCTGGACCTGGCTCCAGGAGTGGGCTGTGACTAGGACACTGGGACTCACTGGGCTAAGGGAGCAGGTGCATTGGCCACCTGGCTGCTGGGGTCCCCACTGTGACCTGGGACAGTCGGGCAGGAGACCTTGATTCAAATCCCCGCCTCTTCACAGGTGGATGATCTTTGCCCCTCCCAGATCAGCAGCTGCCACGCTGATGACACCGTATGCACGCTTGTGAATCACTGGGCTCATGTGTGTAAAGTTCCCACTTGGCTTGTGGGAAGAATATGCAGGTGTTCGGTGAATGAACAAATGAACCTACTGTGTGCCAGGCTCAGCTCAGGTTACAGTCAGGGGTTTGAATCTCTGCCCTGCTGTTTACAAGCCGTGTGCTCTTGGGCAGGTCATTTAACCCCACAGAGACTCAGTTTCCTCATCAGTAAAATGAGGAGGGTAACTGTATCCACCTCACTTAATTACCTTGAGGATTAGGGGAAGTAATGGCCCTGAGCAGGGTGCCAGCACACAGTGAGCACTTTATAAATATGGAGCTGAGCTGCGCCCTCCACAACTAAGATTGAAAGGACAACAACTTAACTTGGAATAAGTCCTGGAAGTGCACACTGTTCCCCAATAAAGTCCTTTTCCCCTTCCCCAATTAAAAAAAAAAGAATCTAAAAAAAAAATCTTTATAAGTAAACACTGGTTGTCATTACATAAAACAAATGCATAGAGCACTTGCTATGTGGCTGCTATTGTGTTCAATGCTTTTGATGTATTATCTTATGCCTGTGAGGCAAATACTAAAATAGAACCCATTTTACTGATGGGAATGCTGAGGCTCAGAGAAGGGACATGATTTGCCCAAGATCATGAGTGCAAGAGCGAGGTTGAATTCTGGAAGTTTGACCCCAGAACATAATATTCATAGCCGTGCAGTGCGTATTACTGTGGGAGCTTGGGACGGGGAGAAGGGGAGTCACATCAACTTTGGGAAGCAGTCACATCAGGAAGGAGTGAAGAGAAGAGAAGGGCACCAGGTCCTGGAGGATTGGGTGCTTTTTCCAGAGCTGGAGATGGAGGTAGGAATGGGTGGGGATGCCAGGTGGAGGGGACTGTGCAACCAAAGGCCAGGCAGTGGGAATCACGTGGGTCACACAGCCGCAATGGCATGTGCAGCGGGAGCTTGGGGTGCGGGAAGGGGAAGGAACAGGATTTGGCAGGACAGGAAGATTGGGTCACCCCGTGGACACACTCACAGCTTGCAGGTGGGACCATCCCATCCTCCCTCATCCGCCCCCACCCAATCATGTCTGTCTGTGTCTGTGCTTTGGAGCTTCCAAAAATATTCCTGTTTCCCCCACCCCTCATCAGCCCTGTTCCAGCCCCTCCCAGCTCTCACCTCTTGCATGCCTCGCCCATAACAATTTCAAAAATAAGAAGCCGCCAGCTATTTCCATGTAGTCTTTTCCCTGCCACGTTGTGCTTCCATCTGTTCCTTCCTTTCAGCTCCTAGGCAGCTCTGAGGGGGCAGTGGCAGGGGAGAGTTTTTACCCTGTGCTTCAGAATTGGAGACACCAAGGCCCAGAGAGTTCATTCTTACTTGTGCTTGAGCTCTTGAGCTTTACCTCCTCCAGGAAGCCCTCCTTGACCTCCCCACCCCCCCAGTTTCTTTGTTATTTGTTCTCATAGAACCCAGCTCTTTCGCTGCAGAGAACTGGTCTCACTTTGTAAATACCATCCACTTGTATGACTGACTTACTGTCTTTCCATCTCGCTGGACTGTGACCTCCCTGAGGATGGGGATGCTACCTGGCTGCCACCTGGTGCCAGACATGCAGGAGATGCTGATAAATGTCGAGTGAATCAGCAAGTTTCTGTTCAAGTGATACATGCTGGGAATGCAGGTGTTAGCAGAACATGGAAGAGGCCCACTTAGTGCCACTTGAGGACGGGAGAGTCCAGGAAGGCTCCCGGAGGAGGTGACACCTAAGCAGAAGCCTGGAGCCTGAGTTGCAGTGACCCAGCTGGAGCATGCATGGAGGGGCAGCTGGCAGAATGTACCACGTGAGCAAGGGGGTGAGCCCTTGGCGATGCCTTTCAGGGGGCCAGTGTCTGAGGGCCAGTGGTCTGAGGCTGGGCTGGAGATGCCGGCCTGCTGAGGCGTGTACGTCTCATTCTCAGCTCGTCCTCAGCTCACCCCGCCTGCCCCAGTGGTTGTAGAGGGGCCTTTGAGTCATCCCCCTCTCCTCCCCACTTTCCTCACATGCTGAGAGTTGTTTTTGAAGCCCTCCTGAGTCCCTCCAGGCATCCTAATTTAACCATCCTCTCCACTGTGCTGCGAGTTTCTTGGGGATGAAGAGTCAGGGTGCCTGGGGCCCTCCATCTCATAGGCCAGTGCTGGCTCAGCATTACTCATCCACGCGCGCTGCCAGGCACCAGCCATCTGAGACCGCACGTGGGGTGGGGGCGTTCTGAGTCAGGACCGAGGCAGCAGGCCTCCGAGCAGCAGGTGGCAGCTCTAGTGACGTTTAGTTAGGCCCACTATGTGCCACAGACACTGTGCTGAGTGCTTTAAACCAGGGGCCCTGTGGCCAAATCCAGCCTGTTTGTGTACCGCCAGAGCTAAGAATGGTTTTCACATTCTTAAAGAGTTGTAAAAACCAAAGAGACTATGTGACATAGATGGTACGTGGCGTGAAAATAAGTTTGCCAGATTTAGCAACTTAAAACTTCAGAATGCCTGGTTAAGTTTGAATTTCAGAAAACAACAATCTTTTCGTATTAAGTCTGCTTCAGTATGCTTCATGCAATATTTAGTATATACTTTTACTAAAAAACAAAACAAAAAACAATCCTTATATATCTGAAATTCGGGTTTCACTGGGCATCCAGTATTTTATCTGGCAGCCCTACCCCAAAGCCTGAAATAATTGCTGTTTGCCTGTTTCTAGAAGATGTTTGAGGAGCCCAGCCTTACACACATTCCAACAAGATCAGGTGTCCGAGGGGCTTCCCTGGAAACAAGCTCAGTAAGCGTGAGTGTTGTGACTGTCACCAGCGTGAGCATCAAACATTGAGCGCCCTGCACGTGCCCTGTCCTCAGGGCTTAAGAGCTGCGTGGGAGAGACAGACGCAAAATGGATACACACTGATGTATAGTGAAAGGCAGGCGGTGAGAAATCCGTTCTAAGGAAAAGCGTAAAGCAGCGTGCTCTGTTTTAGACAGTGAGCCCTGCCCCTTTTCTGGGCTCTGTGCGTGTTTTGTTTATGGAATCTTCACAGAGCAGCCCTGAGAGCTGGTGCAGGTGTCACCCTCATTTCACAGATGAGGAAACCGAGGCCCGAATCCTCCAGCTCATGGCAAAGCTGGAGTTTGACCTGCGGCTGGTGGCTCTCAGCTCACGCTCCTTACTCAGTTCACTAGTGCCTCCCTTTGTGTGGTGCCAGCTGTGTGCTGGGTCCCGTTTGAGGCCCTCTGCCTGTATTTTCCATAAACCTTATGACAGCCCTGACCCTGGGCCATGTGTATTCCCTTTTGGGGTTTAGAGGGCGTGAACACAGCAGTGTGGGGAGGCAGGGAGGAACAGCAAGTTGATTTGGAACCTGGCAGGGTTCAAGGTGGACAGCACGAGGATATCTGGGTGTGGGCAGGTGGCAGGTATGAGGAGGGGAGTGGACAGGGCCGGCCTGGGAGCCCCAGGAGCCCCACTTCCGGCTTTGCTGACTGGCCCGGATTTCCCTGCCTGACTCCCTTCTGAGATTAATCCTGTTTTTATGCTATTTAAATATTTGCAGGTGGAGGGAGGGATGGCAGGAGGGTGGGGCTGTTTCTGAAGGGTGGCAGGGTGGGGCTGGAGGTGGGGTGGGCAGGTGCTCAGAGGTCTGATGTGGAGGGGCGGGGCCAGGGCAGACCCAGAGGCCACGAGGCCCTGACTTGCAGGTGGATGGGAAGCTGGGGTTGGTGAATGGAGCTGAAGGGCCCCTCTGTGTTTGCCCCCATCGCGTAATAAGGCTCAGGAACATCCACTGTGGGCCAGGCTGCTCACTGTCAGCTCTAGAGTCACCACCATTTGTAGAATCGCTACTAGGTGCCAGGTAGTGTCTTCACAATCTCATTGAAGCCTCGCCTTACTCCTGTGAGGTAGGGGTGCTGTTATCATCCACCCCTTTTGGCAGGTGAGGAAACCAGTCTGGCGTCATACGGATAGTGAGTGGCCAAGGATTTGTCCCCAGGTCAGTGACTCCATGTTCTGGGCTCATGGCCCCTCCCAGCTGCCTCCTGTCATCCTGTCCCTAGAGCTCATCAGCTGGTTCCAAAAGGAGTGAGCTCCCCGTCATGGGAGGAAGGTGAGCAGCTGTTGGAGGACTCCTGGGAATGGATGCTGGAGAAGGACAAAAGCTTCCTGGCCAGTTTGACCTTTGAGCTCCTCCCCCCGCCCGAAAGGCCCCCACAGGATGTGGTTGGCAGAGTGACATGGGCAGGGCTGGAGACAGAGCTCTAGGTTAGGCCACCGACAGATCTGGATCCGAGTCCAGGTTGTGCCCCTGCCTGGCTGTGAGTCCTTCGGGCAAACTGCATAAACTCTCTGAGCCTCAGTTTATCCATCTGTAAAATGGAGATAAGAATGCTCTTGTGATGATTAAATATTCTATACAAAGCACTTAGTGCACAGTATGTGCCCAGTAAACATTCTCTCTTACTCTAAGCTGGAGAATAGCAAAAGCATTTGGTTCAAAATGGCCTACACCTTCTGCTAGAAGACAAAGTCTTTGTTAGAACAAAGGCCCTGGGTCTGAATCCTGCATCCTCTGCATGACCTTGCATGAGTTATCCAATCTCTCTGTGCCTCAATTTCCCCATCTGTAAAATGGGAATAATTTGGGAACCTACCTCATTAAGGTTGTGCTTAAAAACAGTCCCTGGAACATAGTATATGCTCACAAAAGAAAAAAAAAAAGAGGAGAGCATTAGCTTTTAGCATCATGAAACTCCTCCTATGCGCTAGCCCGGCCTGGGCCTGCCCTTTCACAATAACAGTACATTTAATCCTCAACACAGCCCTGCAGCGTGCTAGTGTCCACTTTAAAGAAGAGGAAACTGAGGCACCAGCAGGGGCACAACTTGGCTGAGCTCACACAGGACGTGAGTGGCCAAGCTGGGATGTAAATGCAGGTCTATGAGGGTCCGAATCGCACCAGCCACAGCCCCCACCTCTGGTACCTCATGGGCCGTGATTCCTGGGCCAAAGCTTAGAAAGTCACACAGGTAGCAAGGAGCTAGGAGGCCACCTTGCCTCTCTGCCCCTGTCCCCAGGCCACCCCGAAGTCCCTCAAATCTATTGGCCTCCAAAGTGGACCAAGGTCAAACCCATGTCTGGAGGCTGACGGGTAAGGAGGTTGAGTTGAATTTTGGAGACCTTCTGCGGCTGCCTGGCTCCCTTCCTTTACCCAATGTCTGGCCTGTCCCCCAGGATGGGTCCCCTGCAAGAGTGGGCAGCAGCCTTTCGTCCTGCATGGAGACAGTGCCGCCTTCTGCAGGGCTCTCAGGGACCTTCTGGGGGAGGCTGTCATCTTCATTGCCTTTTTAATTTCCTCTCCTGGCCTTGGGCTGTCGGCCTGTTATTAACTTCTAGGGAGAAGTTCTAGCCCACAGCTGGGAGCCAGGGAGGTGGGGAGGGGTCCTCGCTTGGTGCTGCATTCCCACCTCCACCACAGATCGGCACACAGGACCAGAGGGGCCAATTTACTGGCCATGTGATTGAGAGAGGGGCTGCACTTGCTGAAATTCAGGATCCACAGCTAAACAGACAACCTGCTCTGCAGAGCTTGGACTTCACACAATGTATGAGTACAGTCAGGGTGCCAATCGGAAACAGATGGTTCCACCAAACCGAGTACATTAAGGTGGATTTAATAAAGGGGCTATTGACTAAGCTAGGGAAAGGAAGCTGGGAAACCACAAGGAAGCGTGCAGCACCCCCCCGTGACTGCTAACTGGGGCCGGAGGGGGACCAGGAACTGTTACCTCCCCTAGGATGACAGGTGGGAGGGAGAAGTTAGAAGAAGGGGCGAGCTGTGTGGGGAGGGCCCCTGGACAGGAGCTGTGACCACTCCATCTTTTCCTTAAGGATTTCAGGACAGCAACTTCTTTCATGTCCTCCCCATGCTCCCGTCTCCTTTTCCTTCCCCTGAAATCCTCTACTGCAATCTGAGCATGCTTGAGATCACCTGGAAGCCTTGATGAACACCCCAAGTTTCTGATTCAGTAGGTCTGGGGTGAGGCCTGAGCATCGTACTTGAACCCACTCCCCATTGGACCGCGCCTGGGGCAGCTCTGCTCTGCCCGTCTCACTTGCCCGGCACCTCTTAGCTTGTCCTGCCTTGTGGCTCCTTGGACTGGAAGCCCCTCCATGGCAGATGGTCTGACTCCATCCGTTTCACTCTCTGCACCTTGCACACAATGTCTGAGGGCTAGTTAGGGAGACCCCTGCCTCCTGCCCAGCTGAATGCACCCCACTTGCCCCATTTACAACTTCTCTCTGTTGTTTCCGGCCCAAACATGTCTTCGCTATGGCTTGGCGTCCTTGACTGGAGGCTGACGCTGAGACGGAGGTCAGCACGCAGGTGCTTTATTGAGGTGTGCGCTTGGGACCAACACCAGGGGGAGCGGCGTGAAGCCTGCAGGAGTGAGGAGAGGGAGGAGCTGGGCCGTGATGTGGTCTCCCTGGTCAGCCAGCACCCTCGGGAGTTCCGAGGGGATGGCCCTTCAGAGCTGTCCTGAGTTGGGGCAAAGATGCCGGATCTTTACACCCCTCATGCATTAGTCACTGGATGTGGCCACACTAGGAAGGAGTGAGTCCTTGGAGGAGGCTCTCTCTGCAGCTGAGGTGACCCTGTCCCCTAAGGGACAGCAACTCTCCCAGCAGTGGTGGCCTCCAGTCCTGATAGGATCTGAGTGGCACATTACAGCATCTACCATATCATCAGAACAGGCCCAGAGAGCCGGGGGGGAGGGGTCAGAGGCCTTCTCATGGCCCCCACTGCCCTGTCCCGCCCATCCCTGTGTCCTGTAGTCCCTTGCTCCAAATTCCTCCTTTCCCCACCCTCAAACCATAAAGCCCTCTTTCCATCCCTCAACCCTCCAGAACCCAACAGAAGCAAGGATCTGTTCCAGGCCTCTCTCCTTGGCTTGTAGATGACCATCTTCTCCCCCTGTCTTCACAGAGTCTTCCCTCTATAACTATCTGTGTTCACATGTCCTCTTCTCATAAGGACACCTGTCATATCAGAGTGGGGCCCACTCTGATGATCTCATTTTAACCTAATCATCTCTGTGTACAATCTCATTCTGAGGTGCTAGGGGTTAGAATTTCAACCTATGAAATGGTGGGGGGGACGGACACAATTTAACCCATAACACTGAGGGAGGTGACAGTTTGCAGGATCCAAAAGAAGAGCAGGACGAGTGACAAGGGAAAGGAATGGACGGAGGCTGGGGCATCCTCGAAAGTGAGTGCTGGGCAAGTCTTTGAGGCCAGGAAGGTAAACTGAGACCCTGAGGGGTGGGGCCAGCCTGAGAGTACCTATTAGTTTGTACCAGAGCCAGAAATTAAGCTGGGGGATTTTCCCTGCGTCCTGAGGAAGCTCAGCTTCCTTTCATGGATGGATCATATGGGGCCTGGCGGTCTCTGTGCTCACCATGGAGAAGGTCATGGGCAGGTGGCAGAGCCACCTCCAAGGAACAGGAAGATGTTGGCAGGAGGGCTATAGTCTGCTTAAGACAGGGGTGGCCACTGGAAGGAGCTGGCCCTGTGTGGGGTGGTCAGCCACGTTGGCACTCACCCCGAGAACTGTCCCTGTTCTGTGACTCAGGGGCCGTTCTGTCTGCGGGAGCTGCGAAGTGAACCAGCCCGGTGGTGCCAGCCTTTCTTGTGCAGGGTCAGTGAGTTGGGGCAATCCTCCTTCTGTGCGTTTCTCCTTAATTCTCACACTACTGCCACACAGTACATCTGACACCAGATGTGTAGGTTTACAACACATCAAGCAAACTTCCGACCCCAGCTGGTGTCCTACATTTTAACTCAATTCTGACACTATCTACCTGGAGACATCTCAGATCCCACAGGTCAGGTTAAGGGCTCCCGCCCCCTGCAGATGCCAATTGCAAACCTCACCTTGTCACCTGTACTTCTGACCAACCAGCTATAAATCAGGGTTCCCAAGACCCCCTCCTTGCAAGGTGAATTTTCTTGTTTCTTTTTACCCTGATTTTACGTGCATAAATGTGTCTGGTGAGCAGGGAAGAGGGATGCACGGACCAGATGTGACTGGTCTCAGGGCAGCAGAGGTGTCTTCATCGTCATTACTAAAATGCTATTCGTTGAGCACATTCCGTGTGCTTTACCTCTATCGCCTCATTTAAACCTCACCCTAGGAGGTATGCATTCATCCAGCAGATACTCCTTGAGTGCCTGCTGCGTGCCACGTGCTCTTCTAGGTCTTGAGACTGGGGCAGTGAATGATGGACATGGAATTCCTGACGTCACAGAGCATACAGGTCCATGACGTCAGAGATGCGAAGAACAAATAACCCAACTGCATCCCGTGTTAGAGGTGACAGTGAAGCCCTCTGGAGACAAATAAGCAGAAAGGCGTGTGTTGAGTGTTGCATGGGGTGGGGGTTGCTCTTTGAAATAGGGTGAGGAAGGAAGGTGACATTTGAATGGAGAGTGGAACGAACCATGGAGATTTCTGGGGAAAGAGCATTCCAGGGAAGGGAGCAGCCAGTGCAAAGGCCGTGAGGTGGGCCTGTGCTCACTGCATTGGGTACCCAGTAAGGAGAAGCGCTGTGTGGACTTGTGGAGTGAGTGGTGGGAACAGCGAGGGAGGAGGCCAGGTCAGCAGAGGTCCAGGCCGCGCAGCGCCCCGTGGACTGTGCCCCTCCAGGTGAGATCGAGGCCACAGGAGGGTTCTGAGCAAAAGAGGGATGTGGTCTGACTTACCTGTTTTCCTTTTCTAACTGGGAAACATTCATGTATATATACCACATTAACACATGGCATACCCACCTTTTAAAATTGTGGTAAAATACACCGAACGTGAAATTTTCCTTCTTAGCCATTTTTAAGTTCCGTAGTGTTACGTCAGGCGTATTGTTCAGGAGCGGATGTCCAGAACTCTTCTCGTCTTGCAAAACTGAAACTCTATATCCATTAAAAAATAATTCCATGAAATAGAATTCCCCTTTCTCCCCTGCCCCCAGCCCCTGGCAGCCACCGTTCTACTCTCTGTCTCTCTGAATTTGACTGACCACTTTAGGGACCTCATGTAAGTCTTTGTCTCTTGGTGACTGGCTCTTTCACTTAGCGTGATGTGCTCAAGGTTCATCCACGCGGTGGCATGGGTTATGATTTCTTTCCTTTTTAAGGCCGAATACCATTCCATGGTACGACTAGACCCCCATTTGTTGTATTATGTTTTCCTTCATCTATGGACACGTGTGCTGCCTCCACCTACTGGCTGTTGTGAGTACTGCTGCCGTGAACGTGGTTGTCCAAATACCTCTCAGCGCTCTGCTTCCCATTCTGTTGGGTAGATGCCCAGAGTGGAACCGCTAGATTATATGGTAAATCTCTGTTTTGTTTTTTGAGGAGCTGCCATCCTATTTCCATAGCAGCCGCACCATTCGACATCCCCACTAAGCGTGCACAAAGGCTCTTCCCCATTCCCACCAACACTTGTTATTTTGTTTTCTGACAATAGCTGGGTGGGAGGTGGTCCCTCACTGTGGTTTTGACTTGCATTCGCCTAATGATTAGTGATGTTAGACGTCTTCATTTGCTTGTTGGCCATTGGCCTGTCTATTCAAGTCCTTTGCCCATTTTTTAATCAGGTTGTTTTTTGTTCTTGTTGAGTTGTGAGAATTCTTCGTGTATTCTGGACATTAAACCTTATCAGGTTTGCAGATATCGTCTCCAATTCCGTGAGTTGTCTTTTTCATTCTGTTTATGTGCCCTTTGATGCACAGGACTTTTTTATTTTGATGTAGCCCAATTAGTTCATCTACCAATTAATTCATCTATTTTTACTTTTGTCGCCTTTGCTGTTGGTGTCATTTCCAAGAAATCATTGTCAAATCCAACATTATGAAGTTTTCCCCCTATATTTTCTTCTAGGATTTTTATCATTTTAAACACTCATTTAGGTCTTTGATCCATTTTGAGCTGATTCTGTATGTGGTATAAAGTAAGGGTCCAACTTCATTCTTTTGTATCTGGATATCCAGTTTTCCCAATACTGTTTTCAGAAAACACTGTCCTTTCCTCATTGAATGGTCTTTAGAAATAACTTGATCACAAATGTGACAGTTTATTCCCGGGTTCTCTGTTCTGTTCCATTTGTCATATATCTGTCTTTATGCCGGTGTCACACTGTTTTGATTATTGTAGTTTTGTAATAAGTTTTGAAATCAGGAAGGTTGAGAACTCCAGCTTTTGTTCTTCTTTTTGAGATTGTTTTGCCTATTCAGGGTCTTTGAGATTTCATATGAATTTTAGGATAGATTTTTCATTTCTGAAAAAAACGAACAGAAAACAAACGCTGTTGGGATTTTGATAGGAATTACACTAAGTCTGTAGATTGCTTTGGGTCGTATTGACATTTTAACCATAGTCTTCCAATGCATGAACACGTGGGATGCCTTTCCATTAATTTGTGTCTTTTTAAATTTCTTTCAGCAATGTTTTGTAGTTTTCAGTATACATGTCTTTCACCTCCTTGATTAATTTATTCCTCAGTATTTTACTTTTTTATGCGATTGTATATGGAATTTTTAAACACTTCCTCTTCAGACTGTTCACTGTTAGTGTTTACAAACACAGCTGATTTTCATGTGTTGATTTTGTACCTTGAAACTTTACTGACTTTGCTTATTAGTTCTAACGTGTGTGTGTGTGTGTGTGTGTGTGTGTGTGATCTTTAGGGTTTTCTACCGGGGGTGCCAAAAAAGTGTATACATATTTTAAGCGATGGTCAACGTTGCTCAAGCAGTAGTTCGCCATAATCAGAAGTGTCTGGATGCTGATGGTAACCACTTTGAGCACCTCTTGTCATTGCAGATGTCAAACGTGACTTGTATTCATCTTTGTTATCGGTATATATTATTACAATTTAATAGTTTTTTCCTTTCTTAACATGTGTATACATTTTTTTGGCACTCTCTGTGTATATAAGATCATGTCATCTGCAAACAGAGATCATTTTACTTCTTCCTTTCCAATTTGCATGCCTTTTATTTCTTTTTCTGGCCTAATTTATCTGGCTAGGACTTCCAATGCTAAATAAAATAGGTGAGAGCAGACATCTTTGTCTTGTCCTGAATTTAAAGGAAAGCTTTCAGTCTTTCACCTTTGAATATGATGGTACCTCTGGGTTTTTCACATATAATCTTCGTTCCTAGTTTGGTGAATGTTTTCATGATGAAAGGATGTTGAGTTTTGTCAAATCCTTTTTCTGATCAACTGAGATGATATTGTATTAATATTTTTATCTTCACTATGTTAGTGCAATGGGTTACATTGATTTTTGTATGTTGAACCATCCTTGCATTTTAGCAATAAATCCCACTTGGTTATGGTCCTTTTAATATGCTGCTAAATATTGTTTGCTAATATTTTGTTGAGAATTTTTGCATGAATATTCATTGTAGATATTCGTCTGTAGTTTTTTGTGTAGTGTCTTGTCTGGCTTTGGGTTCAAGGTAATGTTGAGCTCATAGAATCAGTTTGAAAGTATTCCCTCCTCTTCAGTTTTTTTTTTTTTGTTTTGTTTTGTTTTAAGAGTTTAGGAAGGATTGGTGTGATTCTTTACCTGTTTGGCAAAATTCACCAGTGAAGCTATCTGGTCCTGAGCTTTTCTCTAGTGGGAGGTTTTAGATTATGGATTCAGTCTCCTTGCTACTTCCTCGTCTGTTCAGATTTTGTTGGATTGTGTATTTTAGAAATGTATCTATTTTATCTACTAGGCTATTTAATTAATTGGCATGCAATTTTTATAGCATTCTCTTATAATCCTTCTTATTTCTGTGTCATTGGTGGTAATGTATCCTCTTTCAACTCTGATTTTAGTTTTTTGAGTCTTCTCTCTTTTCTTAGTCTAGCTTAAAGGTTTGTCCATTTTGTTGATCTTTTAGAAGAACCAGCTCTTGATTTTGTTCATTTTTTTTCTATTGTTTTTTTTATTTTTTATTTTGTTTATCTCTGCTCTAATGCTTATTTTTTCCTTCCTTCTCCCAAGCTTTGGGTTTAGTTCTTTTTTTATAGTTCCTTAAGGCATAAAGATTGTTGATTTGGGATCTTCTCCTTTTAATATAAGCATTTCAAGCTATAAATTTCCTTCTTAGCACTGCTCTCATTGGATCCCCGTAGATTTTGATATGTTGTGTTTTCATTTACGTTTGTCTCATGACGTTTGCTAATTTCTCTTGTGATTTCTTGTTTGACCCATTGTTGTTTTTTAAGAGGGTGTTGTTTAATTTCTACTTATGCTGTTGATTCCTAGTTTCATTTCATTGTGATCAGAAAAGGTCTTGTATGATTTGAGTCCTTTTAAATTTGTTAAGACCTGTTTTGTGTCCTAACACATGCTCTAGCCTAAAGAATGTCCCGTGTACACTTGAGAAGAAGTGTATTCTGCTGCTGGTGGGGAGGGTTCTGTATGTCTGTTGGGTCTAATTGGTCTATAATGTATTCCAAGTCCTCGGTTTCCTTATTGATCTTCTGTCTGGTTGCTCTTTTGACATATCTTTCAACCAGATCCTCTGGCTGTGTTAAGATGAGCCTCTAGGAGGTGGATGCAGGCAGACAAGTGACAGGTTGCTGTGTTGACCCCGGAGAGATGTGACTTGGACCAGAGAGAAGACTGGGTGACAGATAGGACTTGGACCAGGTCCAGCTTTATGCCTTGGACCTCACTGGGTTCAGAGAGGGGCCAGTGGAGGGAATGAGAAATGGTTCGACTCTGGGTGTATTTTGATGACAGAACCAACATATTTTACTGATTTTTTAGTCGTTGGTAGGTAAAGGAATTCACCCAAGGTCCTACAGCTAGTAAGTGGCTGAGTCAGGATTTGAACCAGGCCTGTCTGGCCCCAAAGTCTTAGCTCTTAATTATGCTTCTCTGAAAGTGCTCTCGACTCAGCTGCCTGGATTCCACCCCCTCCCATCATACCTTCCAGACAGTCCACCACCGTCCACTACTCAGCCTGAACCCACTCTCTCCACCCCTCTGTTCTCAAAGGATATCTGGGTCTGGATGCTTAGCCGCCCCCTTCTGACAGGTTCTCAGACCCTGGGTTATAGGCCAGCATCACCGTATCCTGCCTCAGGGGAGCAAAGGAAAGAGAGGGTTAGGTCCCTGGGGAGCGGAGAGGGGTGGGCAAATGCTTTGAGACCATGTGGACTAATGGCCTGTTATAGACAGAGCTCAGCCCCTGGAGTCAGGCAAACTTGGATTTAAGCCCTGACTCCACTCACCAGCTGTTTGAGCCTGGGCACGTTTACGCCATCTCTCTGTACCTTTGCTTCCTCCCCTGACAAATCAGGATAATAATGTTGCTGTTCTGTTTACCCACAGTTATGGAGACAAGAAAACATTCTTTCCATTAAAATATTCTACCAAAGCCGAAGTTGATCGTGATCCTTTAAGCCAGGGGGGGTTCAAACTGTGGCCTTCGATCCATTGTTAGTTGGCCCGCAGCAAATTCCAAAAATACATTTAGTTTCCTTAAATAAACCCGGTGAGGCGATACGTACTTCACTTCAAGTGAGTGGCCCGGCTGTTTGTGTATTTTACCGCATATGGCCCTTGGTGAAAAACGTTGAAAAAAGTTTGGACACCCCTGCTTTAAGCCATTCATTCCTCAAAAAGAACTTTATTGAGCACCTACGATGTGCCAAAACCAGAGCTATAAAGCAGGGAGACACAGAACGCTCAGCTTTATGGGGCCCACAGCCCGGCAGGAAGGACAGATGTTGACGAAAAAGAAATTATAAATCTGATCGGGGTTGTAAAAGCAGCCATTGTAGGAAGCCCAGCAGGGCAATTTAATCTCCCAAAACAGGTCATGTTTCACCCGGGACCAGAATAATGGTAAAGGAGCCCAGGTGAGGTTCTTGGCAGGTGAAGCATGCACGCAGCTAATATTTATTGCAGGCACACTGTGCGCCAGGCTCTGTGCTCAGCCTGTGGTGCGCATGACCTTGTCCAGTCCTCCACAGCCCGCGAGGCAGATGCTACTCCTATGAACCTTGACCCAGTGAGAAGACTAAGGTTCAGAGAGATGACGTGACTTGCCTGAGGAAACACAGCTAGTAGTTAGAGGGACCAGGATATGGTAGCTGAAGCCAAGAAGGAAAACACTGTTATAAGTTAGAGTTCCAGCTCTGCTGCATCCTGGCTGTGTGGCCGTGGGTGGGCCAGTCTGCCTCCCTGCTCCTCAGTTCTTACATCTGTAAAATGGGCTCATTCCACAGGCATGGCTGGATAGTTTTCAGGCTTAGAATTGCTGCTAGCCAAGCCCAGCTTGCAGCTGGCTGAGCTCAGAGGTCAGCAGCTGTTCACAGGGAGAGTGCTGACTTGCTGTGCCAGCCCTGGGGCGGGCACGGCCGTATGTTTTTCCTGAGAATGTGGCCAGGGGATGCTCCGAGGTTTGTCTTCCCCTCCAGGAAGGAGAAGGAACCAGAAGGGAGAGAGGGGAATTTACAGCTTGAGGGTGCTCTCAGATGGGTGCTCTGATGTGCTGGCATGGCTGTGTCTGAATGGCCCACAGGGCAGCCCAGAAGGGAGTGGGGGCCTGTTGGGGTGGGGGTGGGGATGCAGGACATTGCTCCCTTCACATCACACTGTGTGCTCACATCACAGCCCCACTGTGTGCTCACATCACAGCCACACTGTGTGCTCACATCACAGCCACACTGTGTGCTCACATCACAGCCCCACTGTGTGCTCACATCACAGCCCCACTGTGTGCTCGCATCACAACCACACTGTGTGCTCCCTTCACAGCCCCACTGTGTGCTCCCTTCACAGCCCCACTGTGTGCTCACATCACAGCCCCACTGTGTGCTCCCTTCACAGCCCCACTGTGTGCTCACATCACAGCCACACTGTTGTAGAGCTGAGTCCGGCCCTTGAGATCATCTATTCTGACCTCCTCAACCTCAAGTGGGGAAACTGAGTCCCAGAGAAGACACACTTTGCTAAAGCCCCACAGTGACTCCCGCAGAGTGAGGTCCAGAATCGAGCAGAGCAGGGTGGTGTTCAGGCCACCACAGGGTCACCTCCGTGAGCAGGGTCACCGTGGCCCTTCCAGGGCCGAGTCTCCCATGCCTAGCACATCAGAGATGCTCGAGAAATATTTGTTGAGTATGGTAGTCGAGTATGGTAGGAAAAGCACACAGCCTGGAAGTCAGATCCGGGCTGGAATTCCGTCTCCACTCTGGGCCAGCTCCACTTCTTTGGGCAAGTGGCTTCGCCTTGCTGGGCCTCCATTTCCCAAAAGAAGATGACACATCCAGCTGGTAGGTGCCCGCTCGGGGTTTGGAACCCAGGTCTGCCAGACTCCAGGGCTGAGTTTTCACAGGACACCCTCCTGATTCTTTTACATACCTGTTTCACTTATTCTTTCATGCATTCAGTCATTTAGAAAGTATTTATTGAGCACCTACTGTGCACCAGGCACTCTTCTAGGCTCCCTGGATGCAGCAGTGAACGAGGCAGGCGAGGCCATGCCCTCGGGGAATGTATATTCTAGAGGAGGGAGACAGACAGTAAACAAGCACATAGGACAGGCATAGTGTAAGTACTTCATAACAGGGGAGCTGTAGTCGGGGATGGGGGAGGTGGGGAGAGGCCTGCCTTAGCTAATGTGGTCAGGGAAGATGACATTCTGTGTGACACCTGAGAGCCGGCCATGCAAAGAGCCTGAAAAATGTGTGTGGTGCTGTCCCAGGCATAGGCCTTGGACCTACAGAAGATGCAGTGAGGAGGGTGTGCAAGGAAAGTAGTTGTTAGAATGTCCCCTGAGTTGCATTAGGGTGCCCTCTCCAGCTGCCTTCCCTTCCAGGTGAAGCAGATCATGGAGGAGGCCGTCACGCGGAAATTTGTTCACGAAGACAGCAGCCACATCATCTCCTTCTGTGGTGAGTCTGTGGCCCCGGGGCCTGGAGGACTGGCTTCTTTTTCTGTGGGCTCCCTCGGGGCAGTGGGGCGTATGTGCGGAGGTGTTCGCGTCATTTTTTTTTTGCTTCGTAACTGAAGTTATTTTCAGATTCCAAGGGGACTTCATTAGAGACTTTGGAAATATAGAAAAGTCTAAAGAAGAAACTAAGCGTGACCTCTGTACCCCATGGAGAGGTGAATGTGGTTCACGCTGGAAGGACTGGCTCCCATCCGTGACCCTCCCCCAGGCGGCAGTGGTTTTGCCTCTGAGGAATGGGTTCCACAGCCTTTCCTCCCTCTGCCTACGGCTGTTGCCAAATAAAGGGAGAGGATAGATGGGGACTTAAAAAAAATAGGGAATTAAGATCTATCAACACATCCTGAGGGATCGCAGCCCAGCTGGCTCAGCAAAGGAGGCAGGACCGGGCTCAGAGCGTGACTCAGGCTTCTCGCCTTGAACCAGCTCTGCTCACGAAGTTCCGGAAATAACTGCGCTGCCAGGTTTTTACTGCACTTTCACAGTGGTTAGGGACGTGTGTTTTCCATGGCCCTGAAGTCAGGATTCAGCTCATAATCAGTGTGCACATATAAGTGGGCGTGTTTCTATCTTTCTCCCCGAAAAGCTTTTTATGTCATGACTGGAATGTCTCATCGTGAAGGACGTGCTATAATTCCCCTCTCGCGATCTTGGCTCTGTGGAGAAGCCCACCAGCTTCCGTCCAGATGGCTGGGGACACCATGCGTGGGCCTGCAACATGCTGAGCACACGCCCTGACCTCAGACCCTGCTGCTGGCAGTTCAACCCCTTGGCAGCCAGGCTGACCTGGGTTCAAATCCCACCTCTGCCATTTTTTTGATGGGTGACCTTGGCAAGATCTAATTTTTTAAAAGTGAAATGTGTTTATTTAAATATATGTGAATATTTAAATGCATGTACCCAAGCTTTTTCTCCTGAACAGTTTCCTTTGCAAATAAAATAATATGCATGTCCAGTTCAGGACTTGCTAACATTCCTACCAATTAAAGACTTAGAGGAAGTGGTAAAAATCTTAGTAATTCTCTAACTCTGATCAAGGTTTTTGGATGAGAGAAATTTGATGGTACTAAATGGGGCCTAAAGTACCTTCTTGAGGTTTCATTTATCTGAGGTTCCTAACCGTTTATCAGTGGTTCCTGTGAGCCATTTTCAGAAAGAATGAAACAACGTGTACAAAGCCTGAATGATTAACTTATTTCAACATAAACAATGGAAATACTGGGTATGGAAGCACAAATGAAGGTATTTGAGAGATCCTCAGCCAGAAAAAATTAATTCCATGGGCAGATTAGGCAATATGTGGACATTCTTTCCAAACCAAGCCATTGTTAATAAAACACCAAGACACACAGTTAAACCAGAACTTCTCAGTGTCTCTTCTTGCACATAACATACCCTTGGCTGGGCTCTTGGCCCTGGGCGTGCGGGCCGACTCTTCCGGGAGGTGACAAGAACTAGAATGCTCACTCCCCAGGTTTGATAACAAGGACTAGGTGAGGCCAACCTCTAACACAGGGCTGACACACCGCAGGTGCTCAAGAAGGAGTAGGTCTTCCCATAAACTCATCAACACTGACTAGGTGCCTATTGCACAGCAGAGTGAGCTGCCAGGCTTCTGTGTGAGACAGGAGGTAAGAAGGTGCGTAACAGAGAGCTATCCAAAGTACCAGAACTGAAATAGGGGCCTTCAGAATGGCCTGCACAGGGCCTGTCTCCAGAAGGGACCACTGAGGCCCAGAGAGGGAAAGTGAATTGTCTGAAGTCACACAGCAAGTGAGTGGCAGAGCCCAGGCTACAACCCAGAGCTGGGCAGGGCCTCCAGTGGAAACACAGAAATGGGAAAAGGATGACTGAATCCTCTTCCCTTCGAGTCCTTTGTGGAGGCATGAGTGTTGTGAGCAAACCTTGGGCTCAGACCTGGGTTTGAATCCCAGCTTTGTCACTTCATGGCTGGGGGGGGGGGGTCCCTGGATAAGTTACTTCACCTCTCCAGCCTCATGTTTCCACATCTGAAAAATGGAGATGGTTTTCCTTTCTTCCCTGTGGTCGAGCTTGAACGAGACCCATCATGTCAGCTGTTGCTGGAATCAGAATAGTGATGAGGACGATGTGATTCTTTAACCCAGTGAAAGTGGAAAGTCCTTCTGTCCAGTCTCCCTTCCCCCATTAACAGGAGGAACATGTAACATTCAGAAAGCACTCGCTGTGTACCCAGCCGTGTGCTAAGTGCTTCCCATGAAGGTTTTCCACCTCATCCAGACAGCAACCTTATGAGGTTTGTGTTCATACTGTCCCCCTTTCACTCGGAGGAAACTGAGGCTCAGGGAGGGCAAGTAATTGCCCAAGTCACACAGCAGGGTAGGGCCTGGGAGAGATGTGAACAAAGACAATGTGACCTTGGGTGGCGAGTGTGGATTAACCACTAGGCTCTCTTGTTTCCTTTTGAGGGGGAGGAAGGGGGAGAGGAAGACATGCTTTTGCCTGTGACGCTGTCACAGATTTGTGATTCCGGGGAGCCCAGCTCTCCAAGGCGCCGCTGTGTGACAGAAGCTCCGGCTGGGCTGGGTGCCGGGGAGCGTGGGCAGGGCAGGGCCAGCTGACGCGTGTGTCCCCACAGCGGCTGTGGAGGCGTGCGTCCTGCATGGGCTGCGGCGGCGGGCGGCCGGCTTCCTGCGTAGCAACAAGATCGCGGCTCTCTTCATGAAGGTGGGCAAGAGCTTCCCGCCGGCGGACGAGCTGAGCCGCAAGGTGCAGGACCTGGAGCAGCTGATTGAGAGCGCGTGAGTGCAGAGCACGCCCCCTGGAGGACAGCCCAGGCCCCTCCGTGGGCGCTGCAAGAGCCCCTGCCTCCCAGAACTCTCTCCACTCTCCTTTCTGCTCCCCAGACCCGCCCGACTCTTTCCCACTGCAGGGCCTTTGCACGTGCTGTACCGTTTCCCTGCTTCACACCACTGGTCTTCATGGCTGGTTCCTCATCATCATGCAGGCCTTTCCCTAGCTGAGTGTAAATTTCAACCCTCACCCCATTTCTCTTCCGTGTCACTCTGTTTATTTTCCAATTGTTATCACCATCTGTCATTAGTTTTATTTATTTGTTTACTGTTTACTTGATTGTTGTATCTCTCCCCTTCTTGACTCTGATCTCTATAAAGACAGGTGACTACATGTGTGTTATTCCCCATTAGGTCCCCAGCGTCTGAGAGAGCCTAGCACATGGTAAATGCCAAAGAAACAGTGTCACGTGAATAAGTGCCTCTTATAAGCCAAGTCCTGCCCTAAATGTAGGAAGACCAACGTTTAATAGAATCAATCTGGTCTCTGTCCACGTGGGCCTCTGGTTAAAACTCACATAGAGGCAACCACTGAAGGGGAGAGGCAGCTTCACTCGCTGGGCTTTTTGGGCAATTGTATGTGTTACGGGGAGGCTCACGACCTGAGTGTGTGTGTACATGAGCGCCTCTCACCAGAGCCGCTCCCAGAGTCCTGACCACACAGCCAAACCCCCGGTCTGGAACCTGGTCGGAGATGGTAGATAGGGTTCTGCTGGTGGCTGCACAGAGGACCCTGTTAGGAAAGATCTGGAGCTATGATTGGGCTTCTTGGGAAAGAGTGCGTGGATTGATTAGCCATGTCTGCACCAGGCAAGGGAAGGGAGAGAGTGCCTGCCCTGTGTTTGCCTCCTCTGCCTTGGGTGATCACTCCACTTCCCTGGATGAGAAACGGCCCTTTCCTTGACCCGCAGGCCCTGCCTGTGCAGGGCTATTGGTCAGAACTGCACATGGGCAAGGCTTTGGACTTGGCATTGCTAATCCCCATATGGTAGCCGACTCCTCTGCCACCTGGGTCCCAGGTGCCTTCCAGTCCATCTGCTAAATTCCCAGGTGTTGCTGATAACGTCTTAAAGGGAGGGATTTCCACAGGCCTTCCGTGATATTGGCAATGACTTGCTAATGAGGAATTAGAGATGCCCGTGCCATGTGTAAGGGAAAGCCATTCATTCGTTCACGCAGTCACTCATCCGTGAGCATACGTACTGAGCCCCTGCTCTATGCCAGGCCCTGGGCTGGGCCCTGCAGATAGACATGAAGAGGGCCCATGCCTGCCGTGTGGTAGGCCCTCAGGAAGTTATTTTATTAAAAAAAATAGTAATCAAATCGCTTAGTCCATGCCCTCAAGGTCACAGTATGGAGGGGAAAACAGAAAAGTGAGCAGGAAGTTATGCTGCAGAGTCTGAGGGGGCCACAGAAGAGGGGCTTCTTCCCAGCTCTGGCTGGTCCGCGAGGGCTTCCTGCAGGAGGGGATGCCCTGGCTGAGACCTACAAAGAAAGAAGGGATCAGTTGGGAATGGGGTGGCGAGGGCAAGCAGGAAGCAGCAGTTCATGGAGAGTCCTCAGATGTGAGTCTAGTGGCCTCAGGGATCTGCAGATGTCGCCGTCTGCCCAGCTTATGGGGGCAGAAAGGAGAGTGATAAAGGGAATGGATGGAGAGGTGGAAAGAAAGAGGAGGCTCGTGGAGCGTCCCTGCCTGTAGTGTTTGAAAGCTTGCTCCTGAAGGGCAGTGCGGAGCCACTGAAGGGTCTGTATAATCTGAGAGACAGAGACAGAGAGAGAGAGAGAGAGAGGTATCAGTATGAGATTCTGGCTTGCCCCTCAACAGTGTGTGAAATTGTTTTACCACATCTTCACGTTCACTGGGTATTGTTAGTTTTTTCAACTCTTTACCCATTTGTCAGGGGCAATATAGTTTCTTGTTGTTTTAGTTTGTCATTTCTTCATTTCCTAGGGAGGTTGAACATTTTTGCCATTTGCATATTGGTCCTGTTAGATTTCCTCTTGCGAATATCTTTTCTCCTCCTTTACTGGTCTTGAAGGCGAAACCAGATCCAGGGCCTCCAGGAGAATGTGCGGAAGCTGCCAAAGCTGCCTAACCTGTCCCCACTCGCCATCAAACACCTATGGATCCGCACCGCTTTGTTTGAGAAGGTCCTGGACAAAATTGTTCATTACCTTGTGGAAAACAGCAGGTGAGCTGGAAAGAGCAGACAGACCCCTGGGTACGCTCTGCCTCCACCTGCTGGCAGCCTTGGGAATTGCACCCTCTTGCGCAAAGCCACTTTATCTTTTCCCCCTCGATGTGCACTTGATTTGAAAGTGATTACATAAAGGTCTTCTGAATATTTGAATCAGAACTAGCCTAGCTTAGAACCTTGGGAATACTCAGGTGTTTAATAGCAATGCAGGGTCTTCACATTTAGAGTACGATATGAGGATTTTGAGGTCTCGGTAATCTTCCCTGTACCGTGAATTAAGCTCACAGGCTACTCCCATGTGGCCATAGGACAATCACTTAGCTCCTCTGTGTCGCTGATTTCTCTTTTGGTAAATGGGATGGGGATTGCTGCCGCTCTGGAGAAGAGATGAGAAGGGGAGTTAGCACGTTAGTTCCAGCATCTTGGAAGTGCTTAGTGATACTCTACATTTTCTCTCCTAGCTCAGAGTTCCCTGATGTAAAGGTTTTATAGCATGAATCCTCTTGGCAATCATGCATCCATGCATTCACTCATTCATCCAGTAAGTATTTAATGAGCATCTACTATGTGCCATAACCTAGATGTTGGGGATACGTTGGTCTTACCTGTCATGTTAAAGGGCTTGGATGTCACGCCAAGAGCAGTGGGGAGACACTGCAGAATCTACAATATGAGACTTCTCCTGACCAGCACTACTTCCGAGCCAGAGAGAGAGAGAGAGAGAGAGAGAGAGAGAGAGAGAAATATTTGAGAATCTCCCCATCTTTTGATATATGAAAGGGCCTGTTTGACCACATTTTCACACACAGTGGGTATTATAATTATCTTTTATTCTTTGCCTGTTTACTAGGAAAATATGTGTGAAAGTACAGAGCACAGTCCTTCCCCTCATGAAGCTCACATTGGAGCAGGGAGAACAGGCACATAGTGATTGTGATAATATGCGATGAGCGTTCCGAGACAGGTGGGTCAGGGAAAGTGTCCTGGGAGACGTGACAGTGAAGCTTCCATTTGAAGGGTGTGTAGGCATTCAACCAGGTGAAGGGGGTGGGGAAGAGTGTTCTCAGCAGCAGGAACAGCAGGTGCTAAGGCCTTGAGGCGGGAGAGGAACGGAAAGAAATCCAGTTTCTGGGGCTGCAGTTCATCTCCTAACCTTCTTGTACATTGTAGCATGTCTCTGCCCCCTGCCCTTTACGGGTCCAGGGCCTCTGACATTATTACCTTCAGGGTATGACCTGTGTAATTCTGCGGAACAAGTCAGTCGAAAGGAATTATTCATCATTTGAGCAGCAATGCCAACCTGCTGTTGCATCATTAAACTTTTTGTTTTACATTTTAGATTTCTATAGAAGCTGCGACATTAGTGCAGAGAGCTCTTGCCTCCCCTCATTGATAACATCCTATATAACCAGAGCACACGTCTCAGAGCAAGAAGTTGCTTCAATACTGTTAACTACAAACTTGCTTTGGATTTCACCAGTTTTTACATACTCATTCTTCTTGCTATGTCGTTCTATGAAATGTTGACACATACATAGTTTCATGTAACCACCACCACACTCAGGATGCAAAACTGTTCGAAGGAAATTCGTCACCCTAACAAAACTCCCTCGGGTACCTTCTAACCCTCCCTGCTCTTTTTCAAGGCAGCATTTCCAAGGTTTGTGGTCATGTAACTGCTGATTTTGGGAAGGGAAATGGAATGGTGGAATGGAAAGTGTCTTGGAGTATTACCTTCAGGTCTGACACCAAAATGAGTAAACATGATGTTGAGCGCACCCAGGGCATGTCAGGTCTGCCTCAGCCAATATTCTGGTTGAGAGAAGATTTCTTTGGGCTAAAATTACAACAGTGTTGCCATCATTTATTGAGAACTTCCTGGTGTCAGAGTCTGTGCTGTTGCTATACGTGCAGGTCAACATGTATTCCTCCCAACAGCCTGGGCAGATGAGTTGTCATTCTTCCCATTTTGCAGTGAAGCTCAGAGAGGGTGGTCACCTGTCCTGGGGCACACAGCGAGGGAGGGAATGGCCGCACTGGACTCCCACTCAGCCTGTCTGACTCCAGATCCTGTGTCCTTCACCCCCAGCTATAGGATGGGAAAAGCTGAGCCAGCTGGGTGTAGCTCATGCCTGCATCCACCTGCTGTGTGGCCTCCAGCCAGTCACTCACCCTCTCTGGGCCTGAGATCCCTCGAGAGGTCAGAACAAGGTCCTTTCCCACTCTGAAATTTTGGTAGTCTCTAGACTGGATGAGGTTTGCAAAGAATTGGAAACCGCTACACAACGACTCAAACAAAAACCGAAAACGCTCAGTACGAACACTGCAGTGTTGATGGCGTCACATGTTATTTGAAGAGTCAGAAGCCAGGGGGCGGTTTTGAGTGTGCCAGGCCAGCGTTGTCCACATTAGTTATCTGCACAGGATATAGCCTGTGGGGACAACCATAGCTAAGAAGCATTTTATCGCCTCAATAATAAGGGCAGACATCATCTGTGCCTCTAAATGACTTCCTGTCTGAAATGGAAGATGCAGTAGAAGCAGACAGAACCAGCCAGGCCTCAGCCGCTTTCCACCTCATTAAGGCTTTATCATAGCCACGTATTAAGCAGTTATGTGCAGAGCACCATGCTAAGCGCCTTACATCCATTGTCTCTCTGAAAAGTCCTTCCACCAGCCCTATGAGATATATGATTATTATGCCCATTTTACAGACGGGGCAGCTGAGACTCACAGGTAAAATGGGTGACAGGAGGAAGATTGAATCCAGTCTGCCCTTAACCACAAGGCCACAGTGGCTTGTGCGCCCTCTGCTGACCACCATCCAAGCCTGCATGTCCTTTCCTCTCTTGCCAGTAAATACTATGAGAAGGAAGCTCTCCTCATGGACCCTGTGGATGGCCCCATTCTTGCGTCCTTGTTGGGTAAGTGATCCAGTTCTCTGAGCTTCCTCTGAATCTCTGGTCTTGGCTCATGGGGCACCCCCTTAGAGCCCCTCTCACCCCCCCCCCCCAGCCTCCCCCCAGCCACCCATCAAAGCTTACCTGTTCCCTGTCTCTGGCTTCCAGGCCCTTGTGCTGGCTTCTCCTTAGCAGGACCCTGGGGCACCCTAGCTGGCTAGAGTGGAGGGGTGGTGAGATGGGTGGCCCAGCTGGTAATAGACGGGAGGGCGGTCTTTCGGGGGCTATGGAATGCCAGCTCCCATCTGCTCGGCAGTGGGGCCCTGTGCCCTGGAGTACACCAAGATGAAGACGGCAGATCACTTCTGGACCGACCCCTCGGCCGACGAGCTCGTCCAGAGGCACCGTATCCACAGCTCGCACCTGCGGCAGGACTCACCCACCAAGCGTCCCGCCCTCTGTGTGAGTGGGGTGGACAGTGGGGCCCTATGGGGAGTTAGGCTGTGTTTCGGACGTGGTGTGGGGGCGGGGAACGGAGTGGGGCCTTGAGGTCACTCCGGGCCTCATCCTTTGCCTCCCCTCACACTGCCAGATCCAGAAGAGGCATTCGAGTGGCAGCATGGACGACCGGCCCTCGCTCTCCGCGCGTGACTATGTGGAGTCCCTGCACCAGAACTCCCGGGCCACCCTGCTCTACGGCAAGAACAACGTTCTGGTTCAGCCGGTGAGAGTTCATCGTGGGCCCTGATCTGCCACGGGGGCTTAGATCCAGCTTACAGAGGAGGCGCTCCCTCTGGTCCCAGGTGGCTCCTCCTTTCCTCATCCAGCCGTCCACCCGCTCACCCATCCATTCATTCATCTGCCAATATCCTATCCATTCATTCATCTATGTGCCAGTATTTCCTTCTAGTCATTCATCCATCCATCCATCCATCCATCCATCCATCCATCCATATATCCATATGCCAGTGTTTCCATCCATCCATTTGTCCATTTATTTTCCAGTCTATCTGTCCGTCCACCTGACCACCCAGCCATCTTTTCATCTGTGCTCTTGTTGCTCACTCATTCTGCAAACATTTATAGTGAACCTGCTGTGCACTAGATGCTCAGGATATCGCGATGCATGTCTTCATGGTCAATATATAGTAAGCACTTCCTATGTGTCAGGCCCTGTGTGAAGGGCTTGTAATGGTATCAGCTCTTTTAAACCTCACCACAACCACTTGCGGCAGGGACTGCTAGCATAGATAATAACATGGAGGCCCATACAGGCAGGGTAAGGGGCAGGTTTGTGATTGGACTTCAGGCCGGCCAGTGCCAGAGTCTGTGCCACTTGCCCGTCACCCTCTATGCACCAGCTCTGGACCAGGTCGCAGGATGGGTGGTGAGCAAGGCATGTGAAGCCCCTACCGTCATGGAATATCTCCTTTGCTGTCCCCTCCCCAGGACCATTTGGATAAGCGTGGTGTTTGGGCTCAGCTGGGGAGAAGAGAGAGAGCTATTAGCTATTGCAGCTCTGTGGTCACAGTTTCAATCACTGGGTGACACGGAGCAAGTCACTTCTCCCTCTGAGCCTCACTGTCTGCGTCACAATGGGTACAAGATCCTATTTCCTCAGAACTAAGAAGCCATGAATTTAATAGGCATCATTTTTTAATATAACCATCAGGAAATAAAACATGCAATTAAATTAGATGCAGTGCTTTATCACTTGAAAATTTTATTTTACGCTTTTTGAAAGAACTCTTTGAGACATATTTGGATATAGCGTTTTTCTTTCCTATCATACATTACTCATATAAGTACACGCAAGGGAAAATATAATTGCAATATATTAGTTGAGATAATCCTAAAACTTCTTCACATTTTAGGGTGCAATCTTCTGTTTCACTTTTTGACTCAAGTCATTGATCTCTTTATTTTCCCACCAAATACAATTTTCTGTTACATCAAGAAAAATGGTCGACAAACTCTAGCCCATGGGCCAAATGCAGCCCTTCACCTGTATTCAGAAATAACGTTTTCCTGGAACATAGCTGTGCCCGTGTGTTTACATATTGGCTGCTTTCACGCCACAATGGCAGCGTTAAGTGGTTGCAATTGAGCCTGTGTGCCTTGCAGAGCCAACAATGTTCCCTATCTGGCCATTTACTGAAAAAGTTTCTGACCTCTGATCCAGAGCATGGGAGGCACAGCATTTCTTGCAGCCATTGCACTTGGTTGTTGATTTGCAAGCAAATCTGGAATTGTGGACACCCCTGCAGTGGTGAATATCACATCAGTGCTCCCTTGCTCGGTCCCCAGCCTTCCTACCTGCACAGTAATGTTTCCATTCAAAGCTGAATCATGCACAGTCTAATCTTCCTGAAGACATTTCAAATAGCACCTGTATCCCTCATATGATGTAACCACCACACACAGAACTTAATTGAAGTGACAATATGAACGGCTGTGACCGAGTTTGCACGAGATCAGGCAATGACAACTACGTCACAATGGTGAGATGCTGCTGGTTGTAAGATGCAGCCCCATTTCAGGTACATTCAACTTTGAAAAACAAATCGGCGTTTTAGAATTGGTGAAAGACTGCACTCATGCTCCCTCATGGGGTTGCAGGCTTGGGTGGTTCAGTTGAGACCATGTGTGTGGTGCTGAGCCGTGTTTGCTACAGTCTGAATGCTCAGTAAAGGTTAGTTGTCTGTCTCCACGTGTTGTTGAGGTGCTAGAGGGACTGCCTACTCTATGGGTGAGGCTTGGAGACACTCCCCTCAACCACCCCTCACTTGGGGTTAAACAGAGCAGGTGAGAAGCTCTGCAGGCAAATTTGGGAAGGCAGGGAGTCAGGCTGCTGGGCGGGAATATGGTGGGGCTATTGGGGAAGGGGCTTCTGTTTAATGTCCGGGAAGGGGACGTAGATTTCAGCTGCCATGTCTTTCTGCCTTAATACTGGCCAAAAAGATGGCATATAAATGCCTTCTGTTTTGTAAAGGGTGGTGTTGAGAGGGACAGAGCCCCTTCCTGGTTTTAAATAACCCCTCCCACTCCCCACACCCCACCCCCCGCTTGCAGCAATGCCCCAGGACCTCAGAAGGGAAGTCTGAGTGGGAAAGTGCTGGAGGTGGGCGGCTTTCACAGCTGGATCCGTAGAACCCATCCTGGGTGGTTGGCCGTAAATGACTTTGCTTAGCGTGCCTACCTGGAAGGAGCTTCAGGGTCTTTCAAATGGCCATGGCCTTGGAGGGAATGACCCAACCTCTTGGTTCTGGTCATGTGTCCTTGAGTCACATGGGCCGGGGCCCACCTCCGCTGTGACTCTGGCACTACGACCAGGCCTGAGTCCTCCTCTCTCTGCAGAGGGATGACATGGAGGCTGTCCCGGGGTACCTGTCCCTGCACCAGACGGCTGACGTCATGACCTTGAAGTGGACGCCCAACCAGCTGATGAACGGGTCTGTGGGCGACCTAGACTACGAGAAGAGGTAGGGCGCAGGTCCCTCCCCTCCCACTGGCACGGGGAAATGTGTCCCCTGTCCCCGTTGCCCTGTGCCTGTCTGATGCTCCCTCTGGTTGTTACGGCTGCTTGGCTCAGCTTCCCTGCGACTCTGGCCTCAGGGGTAATCCAAGGACTTGGGAGGATCCAGAAACCAACTGGAAGAATCTTAGGGTGTGGGAATCAGGCAGAGCCCTGGCCAAGACACCACCCAGAGAGAAATCTTAACAAAGATCTCATAAGCCCACAAACGGCAAATACTCCCCCATCTGCTGCCACCTTTCCCATCACGGAGGAGAAACCTGAGGCTCATAGAAGCCTCAAGTCACACTGCTGGCACCTGTGAAATCAAGGCTCTGGAGTGGCTCTTCTAACTCCTGCCCGAGGACACGTGGTGGCCTGGAGATAGAGTCTGAGTTAGTCAAGGATCTTAGATACGGGTAATAGAAAACCAGACTCAGGCTGACTTAAGCATTTGCTCCCATGAACTGAAAAATCTTGGGGCAGTGGCCTCAGGCAGGACTAGATCCAGGGAATCAAATGATGAAGACCTGGACTCTTGCCATCTCTTGGCTCTGCGTCCCTGACTGTTGACCCCATTCTCAGGCAGCCTTTTTCTTGTCATGGCCCCCTACATCTCCAGACTTCTGTTATTCTTACCGCTATTCTCCTAGCGGAAAGGAGCATGTCTTTCCCAGTAAATCTAACATAAAGCCTATAATTGAAACTCATTGGTTCTGCTTGTGTCGTGGAACCATCCCTGAACCAATCACTGTGGCCAAAACAGTGGAATATGCTGATTGGCCAGGCCTGGGTCAGGTGGCCATTCCTGGTCCTGAAGTGCACTGGTGTGTGGGGTCAGCCTCAGCCACGTGGTCTGGGGGTAAGTGAGGGGGATTCCTTGGAAAATTGGGGTGCTGGGACCAGAAGAAAGGGAGTTAGAGGCTGGGAAGACTGATACAGATGTTGGGGACAAGTGGGTCCTGGTGAGAAGGGTAGAGGAGCCCATGGGTGTGGTCTTCTGGCCTTCTGGGCTCTTCACCACGATGAGGTGGGCAGGCATCCTGCAAACCTAACCTTCCCTCGCTTTCCAGTGTCTACTGGGACTATGCCATGACCATCCGCCTGGAGGAGATTGTCTACCTGCATTGCCACCAGCAAGGTAGGGCCTGCAGGGGGAGCGCGGGGCTGGGCGTTCCACCCGGATTCCCTGCCTGCCCCTCCCCATTATTTTCTGTGCAGCCTCAGACAGTTGACTTCATCTCTCTGAGTCTCAGTTTTCCCACCTGTAAAAACAGCACCTACTCATGGGGTTGCTGAGAGAATCAAATGACGACTGCTAAGGGCTCAGCATCAAAAGCATCAAACCCAGGATGTTAGTCGCTGATACTTACTGAACGCTTATGATGTGCCAAGCGTGGTTCTAAGTATTTACATGTCTGTTATTTAATCGTCACAACAACCCAGCGATAGGGGCTCCGTCATCCCAAGCTCAGAAGTGAGGAAGCAGCTTGGCACAGAGACACACAGCCTGTAAGCCCCAGAGCCTGGACTCGAACCCACATCTTAATTACTCCAAAGTCAGGGCTGTGCAGCTCTGGGGTTAATAACTAGAGTTCCCCACGAAAAGCAGAGGGCCATCCTGTTTTGGACAGCAAGGGATCTGTGACCCACCCAGGTATAAAACATGAACCTTGTTTGATGAGATAGACCTGGGTTCAGCTCCAGGCCCTGCCACTTACCAGCTGTGTGACCCTGGAAAAGTTACATACCCTCTCTGAGCCTCGGTTTTATCATTTGTAAAATAGGCAATAATATATATGCCTCAAATTTTGAGTACTACAATAAGATGGTGCCTTTAAGATGCTGTACTTATGTACAGTATGTGCTCAATACATGCTAGCCACAGTCAGCTTCTGCCCTGAGAAGGTGTAGGTCTGAAAGCCTCCATACGGAGATAGGTCAGGTAGATTTGTAGCGTGTGCTTGGGGGCATTGTTTTCCTTTGGTGGGTGGCTGCAGGGAGACAAAACCACACTCTTCTTGACTGTGTCCTACAGTTCCCAGTCAACGATGATGGCAGGTGGGATGAAAGGGACTCGGGGGAGGTAAAACCTGCCCTTGGCCTTCTGCCCAGGCCTTTCCCAGAGCCCTGGAGCAAGTCCATGGGTCTGGCTCAGCATACCTGGGGGTGGGAGGTTGGCCGGGAGGGCCCCGTCCCTGTGCCTCGTAGTGACTTCCTGCTGGGTTTTCTGTGGCCGGTCGTGGTGACAGTGGACAGTGGCGGGACGGTGGTGTTGGTCAGCCAGGACGGGATCCAGAGGCCGCCCTTCCACTTCCCCAAGGGAGGGCACCTCCTGCAGTTCCTCTCCTGCCTGGAGAACGGGTTGCTCCCTCATGGGCAGCTGGACCCGCCACTCTGGTCTCAGCGGGGAAAGGTGAGTGATGGTGGGTGGGGGTCAGCAATGGGGAGTGATCACTCCTGCCCCTGGGCCCTGTGTGGCTTCCCGGGCTCAGGCACACCCCATCAAGCCCCTTGGGCTGTTCAGGTTGGGGGACGGGTGCATCCCAGGCACCGTGCATTGGGACATGTTCTTTCAGGGCAAAGTATTTCCCAAACTGCGCAAGCGAAGCCCTCAGGGTTCCTCCGAGTCCACGTCTTCAGACAAGGAAGACGACGAGGCCACAGATTACGTGTTCCGCATCGTCTACCCCAGCCTGCAGTCTGAATTCGGTAAGCTGCCCGGTCCCGGGGCCCCTGGAAACGACCCAGGCATTTGGAACAAGAAGACAAGAGGTGTAGATTGTGCGACTGGCAGAGAGACCTGAAATCAGGAAGTGTGTGTCTTGGCGGCCTCGGTTTCCCCCCAAGTGAGAACAAATAACCACTCTCTACTTAGCTGATAACGCTGCGGCTGGCCGGGGGGTGGCAGGGGGGGTGGGTAGGGGCAGTGACATGGGCTCTGGAATCCTGGTTGAATTTGGGCAAGTCATTTCAACCCTCTGTGCCTCAGTTTCATCACCTGTAAAATGGGGATGTCGATGACAGCTATTTCATAGGGCTCTTGTGAGGATTACGTGAAATAAGGCATTTGGCACAGAGAGAACACACAGATGTTAGCTGCTGTTTTGTTGTTGTTATTGTCCTTCGACATACTGTTGTAAGGATTCAATGACCGAGTGGAAGTGATCAGTGTAAAGCCCATAGAATAAGGCCTCGCACACAGTAGGTCCTCAATAAATGGTAGTCAGAACAGCAGAGAGGACACGAAGCACTAAGCTCTAGCACGCCCGATGACAATAGGTGTCCAGCAATTCGCCTGGTGACTGCCGGGAAACACGCGCTTAGCGAACGGAGGCTGCTGCTCTTAGATCATCGTTACCAGGAGGATTGAGTGAATTCATATCTGAAAAGTTCATGGAAGGAGGCTGCATTTATTAAGCACTGTAGGGATGTCTGTTAAATCGGTATTAAGTTACAGGTTCTTTCTATTAACCTCATTTTATTTAACCCTCTCTGTGGCCCCATCAATCGATCCCATTTGACAGACAATGGCTGAGCCTCTCTTTGCTTAAGTGACCTCAGCTCGGCAGCAAAGAGGTTCTTTCGAAAACAAATGTCCTCCCAGAAAGGATGGACTAACCATACCAGGCCACTTAAGGCTCCATCTCTCATCCATCGCTGAGTCGGATCCAGGGTGTGGGGCAGGCTTGGCAGTAAGGTCCTACGTGGCTTAAAACCACATTTAGTGTGTTTTCACCCGTATGTTTCTTCATGGCCATTTCCGGCATCATTAAGAGCCACAGAGTGTCCTGAACTGTTCATTACTACATCTGTTCCCACCCAGATCAGGGTCTGGAGCCATCCCAGCCTCAGCACCACAGCTCACACCGCCCCACCAGACAGCTGATTCATCAGAGAGGACCAGATGCCCTGTGGCCACCTTCCAGAAAACTCTCTCCACAAGGGCTCTTCCTCCAACAAATTACTTGGAGGCTCCTGCTGGGAGCCAGGCTGGGTGCTGGATGTCCCTTATTTGAGGAATATCAATGTTAGCCTCTTGTGGCTCTCTGCATGTGCCAGTGGAACAGACGCTAGCTATGCCCACCCACACCCCTCTGTGCACGCAGCCCCACTGCCAGCCTCAGGGTCTCTATGCCTGAGGGGTTTCTCCAGCCACCAGGGTCCTCCTGCCCATGGGTGGGGCACATTAGAAGTGTCAGGGAATGAATGCTCCCTGAGCAGCCCTGAGCCAGTGACTGAGAGAGGTGGGGTATCAGTGCCCCAGCTCCCCCACCCTGCAGCGAGAAGACTGAAATGTGCATTGCTCCGAAGTCTCCCAGGAGATGGAACGCCAATTGCCCACAGCCGTAACTAACGCTTCACTCTCAGCCTCCCCTTCCCATCTCACTTCACCTCTCCCTACCTGTGCTTCTTGGGAATACCTCCTGAATAAACTACGTGCACTTGAGTCCTGACTGGATTTGCAGAAAACCCCGCTAAGTTAGGTTATTTAGAATGGGCTTTCCGGTCTCGGCACTACTGACCATGTAGAGGGTACATGGAACCGTTCTTTGTGACAGGGGCTGTCCTGTGCATTGTGGGATGTTGAGCAGTGTCCCTGGTCTCCCTCCACTAGATGCCAAGTAGCAAATCCACCCCCTCCCCAGAAATGTCTCCAGGCATTGCCAAGAGTCCTCAGGAGGCAAATTGCCTCCAGGTTGAGAACCGCTGGTTTAGAGAAAAGAAAACATCACAGCGTTCAACTCGGCCACAGCAATGTGGCCACGTGACTTGTTCGCTCCAGCCCTCATTTCCGTTTGTGTAAAATGGGGGTAAGAGCACCCCCCACCCAGGATCATATTGTGAGAAGTCAGTGTGATGATACATCAGAAACACCTACCGGGACAAGTGACAAATGTTTAGTGAGCAGTGGTAGATATCCTGTATTGAGTGTCACTGTGTGTCAAGCCCCCCACAGCCCTCCCAGGCAGGGACCATTGGCATCAGCATCCTCTGTTTTTCAGAGGAGGAAACTAAGGCACAGAAAGGTTAAGAAACTGGCCCAGGGTTGCACAGCGAATCCTTGGCATGGCTGGAAATTGAACCCAGGTGGTCTGGCTCCAGAGAATGTGCTTCTCACCCACCACTCCATGCAGATTGTTTGGTGAGATGAGGACATTCTGGTTTCACTCTCTTCATCTTCTAGGTCAGGTTGAGCCCATGTGGACATGGTGACCCCATTCTTGGTTGATTTTTTTCGGGGGCCTGAGTCACACAGAGTTTAAAAAAAAAACAAAAAAACCTTATGCTTTTTATCTGTTAGAGACATGAAATCCTTTCTGGAGAAGCAACTAAATCAGAACTCGGCAGACCCCTTCTTATGGGCCACTTTGGCCCACTGCCTGTTTTTTGTAAATAAAGTTTTATTGAAATAGGGCCACACCCATTCATTTATGTGCTATCTGTGGCTGCTTTCATGCCACAACAGTGTGGTGGAATCATTGTGACAGAGACCGTATGGCCCAGAAAGCCAGAAATATTTACTATTTGACCCTTTAAGAAAAAGTGTGCAGACAGATGCCTACCTTCAGTGATAAGAGAGAAAAGTGTCCCCCTGTGGGAGGGAACGTGTGGCCACACATGGTTCTAAACTCCCTTTCAGTATCGTCTGACCCCTGTCTTCACCCCTGGGTTTTTTACCTGCCCCTTGTGCACAGAGGAGGCAAAGACAAGTTCTAAAACATTTAGATTTCACCGTTGGAGAAGGGCATTTTCAGGCGGCTTTGTGGCTGTGACTGCCTCTGCATGTCCGGTGTGGCGGGTGAGCGCCCGCCACGTGTGCTTCCGAAGCACCTAGTCCAAGTTGAGGACTAAGGACTAGTTGTGCTGTGAGTGTGGAAGACACACCTGGGGTTTTGAAGACTTGGTACAAGAAAAAGAATGTAAAATATCACTACTTTTATACTGATGATATGTTAAAATGATAACATTGTGGATATATTGGGTTAAAGAGACCATATGAGTGTATTGTTGAGATTGATTTCACCTGTTTCTTTTTACCTTTTCAGTGTGGCTACTAGGAAATTTTAACTTATGCATGTGGCTTATATTGTATTCCCATTGGACAGTGCTGGCCTAGCACAGGGTTTCTCAACCTTGGCACTGTTGACATTGGGGCTGAATAATTATTTGTGTGTGGAGGGCGGGGAGTGCCTTGTACATTGTAGGATGTTGAGCAGCGTCCCTGGCCTCTACCCATTAGATGCTAGTAGCATCTAGCTCATTCCCAAGGTGGGACAACCGACAATGTCTCCAGACTTCACCAAATGTCCCTCGGGGGCCCAAAATTGCCCCAGTTGAGAGCCACTGGTCTAGGGCATGGATGGTATGGGGAGATGATAGCCAAGGGGAAAAGAGCTGAGAAAGCAAGAATGGGATCTGGGCGTCTAATCCCCTGGGTGGAATCCTGGCTCCACCACTTACTAGCTGGGAGTCTTGGGCATGCTGCTTCACTATGCCATACCTCAGTTTCCCAGTCTGTCAAAGGGGATAATGCTGGTACTTATGCTCAGTAAGTGGTAATTGTTGTTAGTGGAAAGAGACGGGACTTCAGTGAAAAAGACCAGCTATGCCAGTTACTACACTACCTGGTGGGGCCTTGGATGATTTAAGTTGTGTCGTCATTCTGAGCCTCGTTTTTTCTTCTGCAAAATGGGAAAAGAAATACATCCCTTCCAGGCTCCTATCCTCTGCCTAGCATGGCCTCCAGCACATAGTGGGCACTTTATGAATATATCAGCATTCTTTCTTCCTCTGATCAAACACACTACGTGGGAGGAGGGCAGGGGAAAGGTTCAAGGCGTGAGGAATTGGTTCAGGCGCTTCGGTGTTTTGCCTACCCTCAGACCTTCCATTTCATGGTTGCTTTTTGTTTTGTGTCTCAAGTTGTTCCCGGTCCCTCGTGCAGCACTTCCCCTGTCTCCGTGGGCCCTGCCTGGACGGTGGTTCCTGTGGGCCAGTCTGTGCTGGTGGTAGCCAGGGGCAGTCGGTGGGCACAAACCAGATTGGATGCCACCTTTCCCACACCAGGCTTGAAGCAACAGCCCCCCAGTAATGTCTGGGCACCTCCTCCCGCCCCTGGGGGCTGGGTGCTGGCCACCTCTGCCATGTTGTCATTTGCACCTTTGTCCCAGTAGAGATGGAAGTAGAAGACAAATTGATGCCCTTATGCCATCTAGTCTCCACCCTGCAGGACGCAGGTTGGAGTGGTGTGGGTTCCGTAGCAAAGGGATCCATTGGTGATGTCTGCAGGGTGGGAGGGGCTGGGGGCAGAGGCGTGCTTGCCACTGATCAATGCTTCCATGAGAGTGGCTAAGAACTAGGACCACTATTTTAGAACATTTTTCAGGGGCTTACGGGTTTTTCTTAGCCAGCTCATTGGTGAGTCTGCCTGGAGAGGACTAGTATAACAAGCCATTTTCGGTGACCCCTAAAAATCTCATTCTTTAGGCAGCTTTCTACTCTGTCACTGGGTAGGGGCAGACCCTGTCAACTACTGAGCTCTAATGACAAGGGTCGCCAGGTCCACAACTCCCCCTGCCTTTGGAGCCTGAGGGAAGAAGCCAAGTATTATCAATCATCCTTGAGGACACCTGGCATGTGGGGCAAATATGCACCCCCTTAATTTCCTAGAGCATGGCTTGGTGAACTATGGTCCAAAGGCCAAATCCAGCCTCATTCTGGACAGCCCAGGAGCTGAGAATGGTTTTTACATTTTTAAATAACTGAAAAAATGAAAACCAACAGAAGAAGAACATTTTGTGACAGGTGAAAATGATACGAAACTCACATCTCAGTGCCCATAAATAAAGTTTTATCAGAACACACTCATTTGTTTCATTTTGTTTGTGGCTACATTTGCACCAGGACAGCAGCATTGAGTGGTTATAATAGTGACCAGGTGGCTTGCAAACTCAAAAATATTTTTCTACCTGGCCCTTTACAGGAAATATTTACCAAGCCCTGTCTTAGAGAAAAGAAGAATTTTGCACCTGTCTAGAATTGCCAAGAGGCCAGGAAATTAACTATAGAAATTGTAATGCATACAACCATGTCACTGGTCTGTTTGTTCTGCAGCATTGCAGAGGCTGTGGTTTTCATGGAGCTGGGAAAGAAAACAGTAAAGGAAACTATAAGTGCTGTATCCTGGGAGCAGTTGATCAGGAATCACCAATGTCCAGGAGTTAGGAGATCAGTCGTGCCCTCTTGGTTCTCAAATGTGGCTGCTGTATCATTGTTTTTGAAATACAGACCCAAGGGCTGTATCTACAGGAGGTTTTAATTCAGTAGGTCAGGGATGGGATACAGGCTTATATGGCTTTTTAACAGACCCCCACGTGATTCTGAGGGGTTGCCAACCTGTGTGAGACCTGGTTGGTGGAGCAGCTGTATGGCTCAGGACCATGGACAGCGCAGGTGCCCTCATTGGGTGGGGGGACAAAGACGACACCCCACTGGGTCCTCCCCCCACCCTCAACGTTTGCACTGCCTCCTCGGACTGACGAGTCAGGCTCCCTCTGTTTCACTGTCAGAGAGTCTATCACTGGGGACTCGAGACCATCAGCCCTCCCCAGAAGCCCCCCGCAGGCTCCCCTTCCTTCCTGTCAGCTTCCTGTGAGGACAGCTGAATGACAACATGGTGAGGCTTGGCCTCCTGCTCTGGGATTGGGCCTGTTCTCTTGGCTCTGGTCTCTCTCTCTCTCTCTCTCTCTCTCTCTCTGTTCTGTTCCTCTCTCTTCATCTGTCTTTCAGCTCTGCCTATCTGCTGGTGGCCCCAAATCTTGGTGGTGGCTTTCATTGTGTCAGATGGGCTCAAGGACCTGGGTCAGACAATGATTGGGGTCACTGTTTCCTCCTGTGACATTCAGGGTCTTTCTCTATTCCTGTGCTGGCCTGGGAGTGGGCTGCTTGCTTTGGGGTGAGGTTTCTGGGATCACATAGGCTTACCCAGGGCTCTTCCTCTGCCCCTTCTACTCTCCGCAGCCCCCCAGGACCTGATGGACGTCTCTGTGAGCCACCTGCCATCCCTATGGCAACCCAGTCCCCGCAAATCGTCCTGCTCATCCTGTTCACAGAGTGGCTCGGCTGACGGTGGCTCCGCCAATGGCTGCCACCATGAGAGGTATGAGGGTCTTGAGCTGTGGACGGAGGGAACAGAAGGATTTACCAAATGTTAATAGATCCCTGCTGCTTGCCCTGCACTGACTTCAGAGGCGTGAACGTAGGCTATGGAACCATCCAGGTGTAGGTTAAATCCTAGCCTTGCGAAGTCCTAGCTGCTGGAGCTTCCGTACCTGTATCAGTCAGGATAAACAAGGTATGTCGCAGTAACAAACAGGCCTAAAAATTTCAGTGGCTTATTACAGCAAAGGTTGATTTATCACTCATGTCGTATATCTATCATGGGTCAGCTAGGGACTCTGCTTCTACATCAAAGAGCCCAGCTGATGAAGCAGCCACCATCCTGAATATTGCCAGTCACAGTGATGGGGGAAAGGTAATTCTGGAGAGGCTTGAACCAGCAATGAAACGCTCCTGCCC
This sequence comes from Rhinolophus sinicus, assembly GCF_036562045.2. NCBI lineage: Eukaryota > Metazoa > Chordata > Mammalia > Chiroptera > Rhinolophidae > Rhinolophus > Rhinolophus sinicus. The sequence continues at coordinate 24,386,439 of NC_133765.1, read as the reverse complement.
GAATGCGGCACCTGTCATTTCCACTCACACTGTATTGGTCCCATCCACAAGGGACCAGGAAGTGCAGTCCTCCCGTGCTCCTGGAAGGCAGAAATCAGAAATATGACTTAATGACAACCACACGTGCCTCACTTTGCTCCTCCACCAAATGGGGACACTCACGCTTACTTTACATAGCTGTTGTTAAGGACAAATCAATTAAGGATCTCAGATAGCCAGCAGGTGGTACCTGGCACATGGTAATGTTCAATAAATGACACTGATTATTTTATTGTATGCAGTTAAATCCCCAGATCATCTCTTTCCTTGCCCGTAGCACTTTAGTCTCTTCAGAACTACTCAGCCCATTTATATGAATGCTCTTGTTTCCCACTGACCCTGCCTGGCCTGGCCTGGGAGAATGGAATCCCTTTTTCCTTGCTGGGCCTCTGTTCCAATGGGTGGTCCAGTCTCCAGGGATAGGAGCGTGGGGGCTGGCATCACATTTTTGAAGTTATCTAAGCCCTGGATTTCAATGTGTGGTCTGTGGACCAGCAGCGTCAGCCCCTGAACAGGTTCTGGTCCTTCATCCCAGACCCCCTGAAGCCGCATCTGCAGTTAACAACACCCCAACATCATGCCTGTATTTTTCAGTCTGAGAAGCACTGATGTAACCGGAGAGTCTCACATCTGAATGTGTATCAGAGTCACCTGGGGGGGGGGGGCGGCGGGGCGTGCAGCAACACATACTGGTTCCTGGACTGCTTCCGAGAGGTCCTGGTTGGCCTAGGAATCCACGTGTTGGAGAAATTCCAAGTGCTGCATGGGGTGGGGTCCATGGATCATTGAAGAATGCTGTTCTAACCTACCGTGTTTCCCCAAAAATAAGACCTAACCGGAAAATACACCTTAGCATGACTTTTCAGGAGGACATCCCCTGAGCATAAGCCCTCATGCGTCTTTTGGAGCAAACCTTAATATAAGACCCGGTGTTATTTTCGGGGAAACACGGTAGTACCCCCCTCACTGCATTTGCTTGCATACCTGGGTGGCGGGGAGCTCCCTGTCTTGCAGAGCCAAGTACAATGGGCCCAGCTGTCATCATGAAGCTGTTCTCATGTAATCGGAGCAAGCCTGAGCCTCACCACCCTGAGAGCACAGAGAGGGTGGCTTTAATGTTTAATGCCTCCATGTGCACGGCTGGAGGACTTCAGCCACGCCTCCTCCCCGGTCTCCCCGGATTTTCCTGGGTGTGCCCTGGGATGTTTTTCCTCTACTCTGTTCTTTGCCAGAATGCACCGCATTCCCTTCAGCAGTCCTTGTTTTTTTCCAACAATGCTGGGTCCTTACTCCACTCTCCTCTTTCAGTCCCCCAAAAAAGCCCCCCAGAACTCCCATGGAAGGAGAATCTCGGAGGCATCACCTACTTTTCAGTCAGCCAGACTCTGAATCCCAGTTTGGCTCGTTTGGTTCAGCTGGGTCACTTTATAAGTTAGCACGCTTTCTGAAAGTGTCAGAAACCCACTTCACACTGGCTCAAGTCAAAAAGAAAATCTGTTGGGGCCGGCCCGGTGGCTCAGGCGGTTAGACTGCTCCTGACTCCGAAGGCTGCCAGTTCAATTCCTACATGGGCCAGTGGGCTGTCAACCACAAGGTTGCCGGTTCAATTCCTCGAGTCCCACAAGGGATGGTGGGCTCCGCCCCCTGCAACTAAGATTGAACACATCACCTTGAGCTGAGCTGCCTCCCGGATGGCTCAGTTGGTTAGAGCACATTCTCTCAACCACAAGGTTGCCAGTTCGATTCCTCTGCTCCCACAAGGGATGGTGGGCAGCGCCCCCTGCAACTAGAAACAGCAACTGGACCTCCACAACTAAGACTGAAAGGACAACAACTGGAAGCTGAACGGCGCCCTCCACAACTAATATTGAAAGGACAACAACTTGACTTGGAAAAAAGTCCTGGAAGTACACACTGTTCCCCGTGCCCAATGAAATCTTAAAAAAAAAAAATCTGTTGACAGAACTGAGAAGTCCAGACACATGGTGGCGTCAGGCATGGCTGGATCCAGATGCTCACAACAGGATTTCTTGCTTCAGCTCTTGCCTCTGCTTGCCACTGTGATGGTTTCATTCTCTAGCAGGCCCTTCTATGCGGTGGCCAAAATGGATCCCAACAGCCACTGCCCCATATCCCACTGGCTTAGGAACTCAGAGAAAAGAATATCTGTTTCGTACTTGTTCCAACAGAAGTCCCAGGGCTGACTGTCATTGGCTCAGGTTGGATCACATAACCATCTCTGACCCAATCACTGAACCTGGGTAGAATCAGCCAGGGCAGAAACAGAGAAACAGAGAGTTGACGGGCGGCGGGGAGAGCTCCCAGCTGATAGCAGGAGGGGCAGTGAAGCCACATGGGCAGAAACAACGTCCCACAGTCCCTCTGACGGGCTGGTTTTATCTGCTCCTGGAGATAACGAGTTGTGCTCCTCTCCAGGGCACCTGGGCTCTGTGTGGATCTGTCCTAAGTATCTCCCTATTTTCCACCTGCAGGGCTCCACTGAAGCTTCTCTGTGACAACATGAAGTACCAGATCCTTTCCAGAGCCTTCTACGGATGTGCGTATTGTCCTTATTTGCCACGGTGGTCTCCAGGGAGCATTCATTGAGTGCCCAGTGCATGCCAGCACTATGGGGGGGGGGGGAGCCTGGCTCTCAAGTGTGAACCTGTGCTCCCTCTTTCCTCGTGTCTATTTTGGGTGAAGTTACATTAACCTCTCTGAGCCTCAATTTCCTTATCTACAGATTGGGGGTAAATTTTATCCCTTGGTCCTAAGAGAGGGCAGTGAACAGTGGGGTTCCTTGGTGGCAGGGGTTTGGTTTAATCACTGTTGCATTCCCAGTGCCCACCTTAGAGGGCTTGTTTTCTGGATTAGATGAGAAACATGTATAAAGGCCCCTACTATATTTCCCCGAAAATAAGACCTAGCCAGACTGTCAGCTCTAATGCGTCTTTTGGAGCAAAAATTAATATAAGACCCAGTATTATATTATATTAATTATATTATATTACATTACATTATATTATAATAAAGACCCATCCTTATATTACAGTAAAATAAGACCAGGTCTTATATTAATTTTTGCTCCAAAAGATGCATTAGAGCTGATGGTCCGGCTAGGTCTTATTTTCGGGGAAACACGGTAGCACCTAGCATTGCGTGTCATAGCTGCTCAATAAATGCCAGTTCCTTTCTCCAGTGGACAGAAGAGTAAAGTGGCCTGATCCCTTCCCAAAAACTTAAAAAGTAAATTTATAATACAAGTACTCTGATTATTTCCATTTAACAGATTAGGAAACTAACTCACAGGGAAGTGAAGTGACTTGACCAAGGTCACACAGCTCATAAGCAACAGCTGGGACTCAAACTCAGGCCTGCCTGACTGCAAAGGCTCTGTTTTTCCCATTCTGCTATGTTGATTCATAGCAGGTTTTATTTCCTCAGCCTTACAAGCTTAGATTGGGGATAGAAAACGTGTGTATTTCCAGGGATTCTAGAAAAGTATTAACATTACTACATCGTGAATAGGCCTGCAAAATAGTAGGGCATTATCTCCGAGTGTTGGGAGAGGCAGGGAGAGCGTGAGCTCCCCAAGATCAGGGCTTTGCCTGTTCTGTTCCCACCCATCCCCAGTGCGTAATGCAGGGCTTGGCATGGAGCAGGGCTTGGGTGAGTATTTACGGAACCCAAACAGGATTGCTTCCTGGAGGAAGGGGTGGGTATTGAGGTGGTGTCTTGAATGATGTCATCACACAATGTGGCTCATCCCTGATGATGGTTTAGAGCCCAGGTTCTAGAGCCAGGCAACGTGGGTTCAAATTCCAACTCCATACTTCTTAGCAAAACGACTTGGGCAAGTGATGAGACCAGTGTGTGCCTTGGTTTCCCCACGGGAATAATGAGCATATCTGCTTCATAGGGTTGTGGTGAGAATTCAATGAGTTAAGTTGTGTGAGCTGCAGGCACCGCTCCCTGGCACATCATGTGGGCTGGATCAACGTTAGCCATGTGTTCTCATGTCATCAGCATCGTGATGATTCCCATGGTTGCTGGGGGCGAGTCCTCAAGCTCTGGGAGGTCCAGGGACCGTTCTGGGCATTAAGGATGGGAAGGGGAAGAGACAGAAGGAAGGGGCACAGTCCAAACCAACAGGCTGGCATTTGCTGAGTGCCTCCTGTGTGTCGGGCTCTGCACTGTGCCTTCCAGGTGCCCAGGGTGGAGCAGGTCAAGGGCGGCAGGTTGGCAGGCATTCTTTGAAGAGTGCAGGGCCGTCTTTGAAAGTAAACCACGTGGCCTCAGCATCTTCTCAGTTAGAACTCGCCAGGACCTGCTTTATTCAGCTGCAGTTTGAACACGAGTCTTCCATTCTCTTTCTGCCTTGGCGTGGATTGGAGGCACCCAGAGAGACAGTGAAGCCACAGTCAGTAGCCCCTTTCTCCCTGCCCCTTCTCTGCCTCCAGCCTGTGAATTAATGCCATGGTTCCAGCATTGGAGCTCATGTCACCCTGACCAAGGCTGAAAACAGTGATAGGACCTCCCCAGGTCACAGAGCTGTTAAACAGTCAAGCCAGCAAGTGAGCTCGCCCCTCTGAGCCAAACCTTCCCTATCTGGAAAAGGGGGGTGATGAGAATTTCCTGGGTCACGAGGGTTCACGGAGATTGTGGACAGCACTTTGCAGACTCTGTGAGACGAGGCAAGGAGGGTTGGACGCTGGATGATGACCCTTTCCCTCCCTCCCTTCCCTGGCAGGGCTTGCCTACTGCAGACACCTGTCCACCGTGAGGACCCACCTGTCAGCCCTGGTCAATCACATGATCGTGTCTCCAGACTTGCCCTGCGATGCCGGAAACGGGCTGACGGTTGGGATCTGGGAGCAGTACCTTCAGGACAGCACAGTAAGGCTTGGCCTGGCGTGGCCTGTAGTGGGCCAGAGACTCGGGGTGGGGGGCGTCTTGTCATCTGAGGAATGGACCCACCGGCTTGTGGGGACTTAAAGATGTCGTGACATCGTTGGGTTCTGTGCACCCAAATTGAAGGCCCCCTCCTCCTCTTGAGAGTTCCAAGACCCATAGCTCATTTCTGCCCATTGGGGTGAAGACCCAGGAAGATGGGAAATACATATGCTTGCCTGGATGGTGTAAGAGATGAATCAATCACTAAGCATTTATCAGGCACCATTTGTATGCTCAGCCCTGCACAAGGTGCTGTGGTCCCCAGCCAGAGGGAATTTACAATCCAGTTGAAACTTCTTAGACTGATGAGAGTAGCCAAGTTAGAGGGAGGCAGCTGGACCAAGGAAACCCCCACCACTGTCCGAAACTCTTTCTCCCACTTCTGTTTTAGGGCCTATAACTATACCAGTAGGTATCTCACCAGGAATTGCTTTCTAAGATCTTATTAGAATACAAATGTCCCTGGAAGGAATACGTTTATGCTTGAAGTTTCATAGTCAAGTAGTTTTGGAAATATGATCCAACAGCTCTCTGTATCCTGCAGGACTACTCAGAACCTTGGCTGTGCTAATAGGTTTGTCCCTCTCAGAAATTTGGGGCATGTGGGAAATCATATGGAACAGTCCCTCAAATGTATTTGGCCACAGAAACCTTTGTTTGAAAAGTACCTCCCATGGCTGGTGGAAGGCGGAATCCACTTTGAGAAACACTAGTTTAAGTGCTGCCAAGAGCAGCCATTCAGAGGAGATAACCTGTTTCCTCCTTGCCGGATGAATCTAGTGGATCACTTAGCTGGGTATCTTTCCACTCGGGGTCTGGGGAGACCAGGCTGGTGAGCACCTGAGTCGGGCTGCCCCCGCCCCACTGGGGAAAGGTGCTATTTTGTGCATCCATCTGGGAACACCAGGGGACTCAGTGAGAAGAACACACTGGTTCCCCAACCTGCACAAGCAGAAGGGTGGTTTTACATTTTTGCTAAAAATAGTTGTTTTAAATTACAGGAGGAATGCCTAGTTTCTGTGACAATTCAAAGAACGAAGAATGCAGGTGTATAGAATACACATTTTTAAAATATTGTTTCCCTGCTACATTCCTCTACTTCTTGTCCCCTGAATTAATGCATAGTATCAGTTTGGTGTAGATCCTTTCATAAGCATTTTCTCTGCCTGTACATCAATAAATACATCTATATAGATATATCTGTAACTCTTATTTTTTAAAAAATGAGGTGACATATTTGCATTTTAAGTGACCAACTTTTATATCAAGGATATCTTTCAGATCTCTAGGCGAAACATTGAATCTTAGCATCGTAGCACCTCACAGATGGGTGGGCCATAATTGACTCAAATCTTCCCCTAATGCTAGAAAACTGGCCTCTCCCCCTCACCTTTCAAAAATTATTTCACGCAATGCTACAGTCGCTATGTCAAAGCACATACCTTTCTCTACTAGTGCTTTTATTTCGAGGGTAGATTCCTAGAAATAAAATTGACTGACGTGCATTTAAAATTTAAATAGATAATGGAAGCTTACTTTCTCAAAAGGTTGTGATGTTCTTAATCCCGGCCATCTATGAGAATGCACAGCTCATGAAGAATTTAAAAGATTTATAGACTTCTGGGCTCCACGCCAGCATTACAGAATTTAGCATCTCTGGAAGTGGAGCCAAGAATGTATAGTTTTTGGAAGTTCCCCAAATGCCTCTAGTGATCTCCCCCAATTTGGGAGGCACCAGTCTAAGGGGAAATGGGTTAAAAACAACCAATTAGTCAAAACGAGTATTTTTCATCTAACGTTTTGCAACCCTTTCACAACCTATTTCGCCAATGTTGGCTTCATTGTGGTATTAGGGTACACGCTGCAGTAACAAACGCTCCCCACTATCTGACAGCACAGAGGTATGCTCACTTAACAGTCCTGGGTGGGCATTCCTGCTGGGTGGGCATCTCTCCTCCCTCCAGAAGAATCTTTCAGTTTTGTGGCCCCACCATCCTCCAGGGACTAGTGGTCATCTACCTCCAGGCAGCAGAGGGGAAATGGAGAGCATAAGGGGAGTTCACCTGCTTCTTCAAAGCCCTGGCATGGAAATAGCTTACATCACTTCCTCTCACATCCCATTGGTCAGAACCCAGGCACTTGGCCACACCTAACTGCAAGGGAGACTGGGAAATGGAGTCTAGCTATGGGCTCCAGAAGAGGACATGGGTTTTTGGTGAAGAGTTAACAGCCTCAGCCATAAATATTAGTTCTCTGATTTTTAAACAGCTTTGACAAGGCTGTCTACATAATATGAATAAAAATTCCTACAGGGACAAAAGAATGGCTGGTTTTGCCATTGTGGTTGGGTATATCTAAGACTAGCATTAAGATGTGAAATATGCTTTTAATTTTGGAATGTGAAATAAAGAGGTGAGAAGAAACAGCATCCCAGTGCCCTTCAGAGTTTTCCACGCAGTTTTTACACACACTTTTCACACACACACACACACACACACACACACACACACACACACACACACACACCCTTCTGGCCCCCCAGCTAATTGTAACTGCAAAGCCTTTGCCTGAAAATGAGTTTTCAAAAAGAAAGAGGACAAGTCTCCACAATAGAGCAAACAGTTGTTAGAGTCATCTGAGTGTGCACAAAAGGGATGGGTCTGTGAAGGACCAGCTGCAAACGTTCATTGTAGATTAATTTGCTTTAAAACAATTTTCTTAGAGCTGAGTCAAAATTAATAACTCCAATATGATATTCCCAAATAAGCACAGTACACAAAATTGGCTGAAAATTAAGTAGAAATGTAAGTTCATTATATACCAGCCTTTCTTTTTTTTCTTTTCACAAAAATGGGTTCTCACCAGACATGTTCCGCATCTTGTTTTGTTTTGTTTTTGTCTCCACTTAACAACACTCATTGAGTATCTTTCTGTGTAGGTTCCCAAGGATGCACTCCCTGCCCTGTTTACTCTCTGTGTGGTATTTCCATGTAGAGGTGCACTGCTCCCCCACTGGTGGGCATCTGGGGGGTTCCCAGGGTTTTGCTGTCTTGATGCCACAATGGATATCTGGGTACAAATGGCTTTGCTCGTTCGCACCATGATCTTTGAGGGCAGGTCCGAGAAGCAGTACTGCTGGGTCACAGAGTCCACTCGTGCTTTTCTGTTGACCAAACCCTTTCCTCTCCCCCTCCCACAGAGTTACGAGAAGCAGGAGCTGCTGCGTCTCATCTACTATGGGGGTATCCAGCCGGAGATCCGCAAGGCTGTGTGGCCCTTCCTCCTGGGCCACTACCAGTTCGGGATGACGGAAGCAGAAAGGAAGGAGGTCGGTTACCCCTGATGGGCCATGGGGTCCTTGGCAACAAAAGGAGCCACATACTGTGGGGCTGGGCAGCCCTGGTCCCATGTGGGACCAAGATGGGGCAGGGAGATGTGGGGAGTCAGGCGGCTTGAGGCTGTCCAACAGAAATACAGCACAAGCCACAGATGTCCTTTTTAAAAACAAACTTCTTATTTTGAGATAATTCTAGATTTATATGCAGTTGTAAGAAAAGATGCAGAGAGATGTCGTGTATCCTTTATCCAGTTTCCCCCGATGGTAACATCTTGTAAAACTATGGTACAATATCACAACCATAGTGTTGCTGTGGATGCAGTGTGTGTGTGTGTGTGTGTGTGTGTGTGTGTGTGTGTATTTAGTTCTCTACGATTTTATCACACATGTAGGTTTCTGTGTCACCACCACAGTCAACATACTGGACATGTTTAGTGTTACAAGGGTCCTCAATTTATCCTTTTGTAGCCACACCAGTTTCCCTCGCACTCACCCTTGCCCCTAACCCTGATCTATTTTCCATTCCTATAATTTTGTCATTTCGAGAATAGTATATAAATGGAATCGTACAGTATGTCACCTTTTGGGGTTGACTTTTTTCACTCAGCATAATTCTCTGGCGATCCGTCCAAGTTGTTGATTTATTTTTATGGCTGAGGAGTATTTCAGGGTATGGGTGCCCCACAGTGTGTGTTAACTGTCTGCCTGCGGATGGACGTGTGGGTTGTTTCGTTTTTTGGCTGTTATAAATAAAGTGGAAATGAACGTCCGTGTACAGGTTTTCTTGTGAGCACAAATGATCATTTTTCTGGGATAAATGTTCAAGAGTGCAATTGCTAGGTCATGCGGTTAGCTTTATAAGAAACTCACAAATGCTTAGTTTTGCAAGGAACTTCCAAGTTGCAGTGGCCGTACCGTTTTATATTCCCACCAACAATATACGAGTGAGCCACACCTGTATCTGGACCAGGCTTTAGTGCTGTCATGATTTTTTATGTTAGCCGCTCAGGGTGTGTAAATGCTATTTCATTGTGGGTTTAATGTGCGTTTCTCAAATGGCTAGTGAAATTGAGCGTCTCTGCAAATGCTTCCTTATCATCTTTGTATCTTTGGTGAAATGACAGCTAATGTCTTCTGTCTGTTTTCTAATTGAATTGTTTGGTTTTTCACTGTTGAGTTTGAGAGTTCTTTAAATACTGTAGATATTCTTTTGTTAGATATGTGATTTGCCAGTATTTTCTCCTAGTCTATACCTTGTCTTTTCGTCTTCTGAACTGGGTCTTTTGCAGAACAAATTTTCAAATTTTTGATGAGGTTCGATTTATCAATTTTTCCTCTCTGGATTGTACATTTGGTGTCAAGTCTAAGAACTTTTTACCTGTATCCTAAGATTTTCTCCTATGTTTATTTTTTCTTAAAATTTTATAGTTTCCCTTTTTACATTTAAGTCTGTGATCCATTTTGAGTCCTTTATTTCTCTTTTTTTGTATACAATTTTTTTGGTATACATTTTTTTTGTATACATGTGTTGTTTAGGTCAAGGTTCATTTTTCACCTGTGGATGTCCAATTGCTCCAGCACCATTTGTCAAAAGACTATCTTTCCTCCATTGTGTGTGTGTGTCGTCCCAATTCTGCACCTTTGTTACACATCAGTTGGACATATTAGTTGGGTCTTCTATTTCTGGATTCTCTATTCTGTTCCATTAGCATATATACCACACTATAATTAGTCATATTCTGCTAATATCACACTGTAGCACATATGTAATTTTAAATGTCATAGTAGTTACATTTTTAAAAGTGAAAAAAAAAACAGATGCAATTAATATTTTTAAACTTTTTATTTTGAAAGAATTATAAGTTCACAAGAAGTTACAAAAATAACACAGAGATTTTGTGTAACCATTGCCTGGCTTTCCCCAATAGAAGCATCTTGTAGAACTGTAGTTCATTAGCAAACCAGGACGCAAACAACAGCACAATTCCACTAGCGAAACTACAGACCTTACAAGATTTGCTTCTTTGTTCATGTATGTGCACGTATGCGTCATTTCATCAAAGGAAAATTAATTTTAATAATATATTTTACTTAATCCAGTATATCCAATATGTTACCATTTCAGCATGTATCAATATAAAAATTACCCATGAGATATTTTACATTCTTTTATTCGTACTAAATTTTCAAAATCCGGTGGTAATTACACTCCTGATCCACGTACCATCTAGGCTATTAACTAAATATTTGTCTTTACATTGACCCGCTTAAAAGTTTACATAACTTATTTAAAAAGATGTTTTATGTCCCTACCATCAATGGAAAACCAATATGACTTGCCATAAATAGAAGGACACTGCAAAAATAAACAGAATATGACAAAATGATAGAATTCAGTTCTGTCCAGATGTGGTAGCCGGCCTGAGGCCTGCTCTCTCTTTGTTAAAAAGGGAGATTATTACAAAGTGGTAGGGACACGTTAAAGACACAGTGGCACCAGACTGGCCCGCCTCCTACCCAGAAAAGTTGAAATAGTGGAAGATGGAAATTTTCTCACACTGTGGGTCCACCTGAGCAGGGCAGCCTGTGCCAGCGAACTGTCTAAATCATCTTGGTACCAGCCTGAGGCCTGTGTGTGCTTCACCCCATTCCTGGGCAGACAGTAACCGAGAAATCCAGTGTGTCAGGTCCTGTGCTCAGGACTGGGGACCCAGAGGTGTGTCAGATGAGGTCCTTGCCCTCTGAGTGGGGCACGTGCAGTCACATGGTGGGAAGCCCAGGGGCTGTAAGATCACGCAGGAGGCACCTATGCCAGGCAGAAAGCTTCCTGAATTCTTTGAAGGAATTGCTTTTCAGGCAAGGAGGGTGAGGAAGGGACTTTAGGAAGAGGGGACAGCGAGAACAAATCCCTCGAAGAGACACTTGTGTGAGGTGGGGTGTATGTGGGGAAAGGCAGACGGGCGTGGTGGGGGTGGGCAGCTGGAACATAGAGGCCAAGGGCTGTGGGGGCAGCAGTGAGAGGTGGGGCTGGAGAGGAAACTAGGATGGTGACTTGGAGGGGCCAGGCTGTGACAAGTGGGCACCTGGAAGGAGGCTGCTACCTGGGGTCGTCCAGGTGTAGGCCATGGAAGCCTCGCCTGGCATGGCAGTGGAAATGGGAAGGTGGGTGTGGATGAGTCTTCAGGTGGTTGGCGGTTGGAAGCCACTCAGGACAGGCCCTTGGGCAGAGTGGACCCAGAGCCTCTCCGGAAGCCCTGAAGAGCTAAAGGATTCCCTGCCCCTCCCAACCCCGGTACAGGGAAGGCTCCCTCCCCTCTCTCTTCCTCTTCCTGCCCCTCCATACCCTTCAATCAGCTCGTCTGCCCCACCTGTGCCCAGAGGTCTGGCAGATGTAGAACCTCAGTTTCCTGGGCTGTGTAACAGAAACAACATAAGCTCCCCTCCTCTCTGCTGAAATCCCGTGAGGTAAAAGCTTGAAATCGGTGGCACTTCTATAAGGCCACGGCTATAAATAAAGGAAAGGGTCAGTTTTATTCATCTTTGTATCATCACCACCACGCCCCATCCTGGGCACATGGGAAGCCCTTAGTAATTACATCGAGTGAGAGGATGAATGGACGAAGGGAGCACCTTGCTCCTCTTGTATCTCATATGACTAGCTTGGTGCCTAGCACATAGTAGGTACTTACCAAATTGAGTAAGTGAATGGATGAATGAGGAAGGAGAGAGTGAATGTAGTAAAGAAGGAAAGAAAACAGTTTTCTCTCTTCAGTATTCCCAAGGCTTAGTACACTGCCTGGCACAGTAGGGGCTCAACAAATATTCGAATGTGTATATGAATAAATGAATGAATGAATGAATATAGGAAGGAAGGAAGGAAGGAAGGAAGGAAAAAAGGAAGGAAGGAGAAAAAAAGGTAGTGTTGCTCACTGCTGTGTATCCTCAGGGCCTAGCCAGTGCCTAGCACATAGCAGGTGGTCAGTTAATGTCTGTTGGATGTTACTCCATGAATGTTGGGTGAGTGCTTCCAGGGCTCAGGGTCTCAAGTCAGAGCCACCATCTTCCTGGTGGGGCTGGCTCTCCCCGGGGAGTTCCAGCATTTCGAGTGACCTTGTATCTGCCCTGGCAGGTGGACGAGCAGATTCATGCCTGCTACGCACAGACCATGGCCGAATGGCTGGGCTGCGAGGCAATCGTGCGGCAAAGGGAACGGGAGTCCCATGCGGCTGCCCTAGCCAAATGCTCGTCAGGGGCCAGCCTGGACAGCCACCTGCACCGGATGATACACCGGGACTCCACCATCAGCAATGAGGTGATGGGCGGCTCACCTCAGGGAGCCAGGGTGGGGGCGGGGAGGGCCAGGATCTGCTCCCTCCGGCTGTTGTAGGAATGGTGAGGGGTGGGTGCCTGGGGCCTTGGGACAGAGTCTCACCCCTAGTTTGTGGGTAGAAGGTGACTTTGGAGTCTGACAGACCTGAGTTTGAACTCCAGCCCCACCATTTTCTAGCTCTGGGGCCACCGGCAAGCACCCTTACTTCTGGGCCTCAGCTTCTTCATCTATAAAATGGGAATAATCATTTATAGGAGAGGTTTGTGTGGAGCCCAAACAAGATAGTGTGTATAAAGCACCTAGCACAGTGCTAGGCTTTCATGTATCAACAAATCCTTATTGAGTACCTGCCATGTACCAGGTACTTATCAAGAATATTCTGGAATGTCAAGAGTGCTGAAGTGACTAAGTCAGACATGTCTGTCCTCATAGCATCTCCAGTGTAGCAGCCCAAAGCAGGAGCTGAGAAGCAAGTTAATTCTCTTTACTAGTGACGTATCAGTCACCAGTTGCCACACTAATACTGCATAGGGAACAACCCCCAGGAGTCAGTGACTTGCGACAATACACATTTATTTGTACCCGTCAGTCTGTGGCCAGCAGGGCAGTTCTGTTCTGAGCAGGGCTGGGTGGCTCAGTCTTGTACCTCCTGTCAGTAACTGGTCAACTAAAAGGTTTGGTGACCTGCCCTGAACTCTCTCACATGCCTGGGGTGACTCGGCTCTCATCCTCCTGCAGGCTAACTGGATATGTTATCAGAGACAATGCAGGTCATAGAGAGATAGACACAGCCACCTTTTACGCCTCTGCCCTGGCGATTTTGCTAACACCCCATTGGCTGAAGCAGGTCACATGGCCAAGCTAGCCTCAGAACAGGCAAGACTAGAAGTTAATGGGCAAAAAGCATGTATACAGAGAGGGAAGTTAAAAATTGGGCCATTTAGACACCGAGTTCTCTGAAATATTACCCAGAAGTCTTACATACATGGCAGTTAAAGGTGGGGGTCTTCCAGTTGCAGGGGTGGGAGGTGGAAGCCCAGCAGCTGGTGTGGCCTCTGAAGAGGCTCCAGGGAGCGGGGAGAGAGACGACCCCCACTTTCATTTTACATACAGGAAGCTGAGGCCCTGACAGGGGACTTTCTGGAGTCAGGAATAAGGAGAAAACTATAGACTTCCTGACGCCCAGCCCAGCAGCCCCTCCTGAGCTCAGTGCAGGGTCCCTGAGCCGGAATGAGGCAGCCTCACCCATGCTCCCTCCTGCCTCTTTTTCTCTCAGTCCTCCCAGAGCTGCAGTTCCGGCCGCCAGAACATCCGTCTGCAGAGCGACTCCAGCAGCAGCACACAGGTGACCTTCCGGACGCCCCGCCCCCTCCCCACCCACCCCCTCCACCCAGCCTGGGGTAATGGCATTGGCTGTCCATCATCTAAGGTCACCTACGGTTTATTTGTTTTAGCTTTTTATACTAGCTATAAAAGTTGAGTATCTAGTTACACGAGTAATATATGAATGTATTCTCCCTGTAAAACAACATTCAAATACTGCAGAGAAAGCTAAATTTGGCTTTGACCGTCCTTAATCCCCTCTTGTCCTCCCTAGAAATAACACTGCTATTACCAGTTTGCTGTGTATCTTCCAGACCCTTCTGTATGCCTTTACTCACACAGAAATATGTAGACAGTATGTATACAATATTCTGCAATGTTTGGTAGTCTTAAAATTTCTACGTAAATGCCATTATATATGTATTGTTCAACAACTTTACATTTCATTTAGTGAGAAGGGATGTTAATTCAATCTTATTCACTATTAAAGAAAAAAGCAAAGTGCAAAAAATGTGCATACTATGTCACTTTTTGTGTAAAAAGCAGAAATATTAATGTGTGCATGTATTTGCTTCTCTTTTCAAAAACAATGGAAGGATAAACCAGAAACTAATCAAAAAGGTAACCTGTGGAAGGTGTGGGCAGGGAAAGAAGGTACATCTCCCTGAATATAGCTAGTTTTCTAGTTTCTACTTTGGGGATAGGTAAATTGTTTTATAAAATTTAAAGCAATTAAAAAGAAATTTAAAAAGCAAAAACACTTGAAACTAACAGTAAATGAAGTTGGTGACAAGAAGTTTTCCAGTGACATGGGCTTATACTGTTTTATATGGTCTGTCCTTGATGGGATATAGCCTAAAGACACAAAGAACCACAAATAATCTTTGAGACATATTCTGGAGATTTTTTTCCATAGTATTTGATGTATCGTTGACTTTTGAACAACATGGGTGTGAAATGCGCGGGTCCACTTACACATAGCTCTCTTTCAATAAATACGTACAATACTGTAAACCTATTTTCCCTTCCTTACAGTTTTCTTAACATTTTCTCTAGCTTACTTTATTGTAGGAATACAGTATATAATGCATCTAATGTACAAAATACGTTAAGCAACTGTTTATGTTATCGGTAAGGCTTCCCGTTAGCAGTAGGCTACTTGTAGTTAAGTTTTTGAGGAGTCAGAGTTATGCTTGGATTTTTGACTGCGTTGATAGTCGGCGCCCCTAACTGCTGCATTGTTCAAGAGTCAACTGTGCATCTAACTACTTTAGAAAATGGACCCATAATCATCAACTACATGGATATAATATGCTTTGTTCAACCTGTTCCTTATGTTGTTAACTAATATTTTACTTTAAAAAATGACGTGCACAGAAGTTTTTCTGATGATAGGTATTTTCCTCCAATTTCAATTCCCTAGTAATCCCTCCACAGAGTCAATGCTTCTTCGTTTCTTTCTGGATTATTTGATGCATTTCCATGCATGCAGTTCACTTTTTTGTTCTTCACAAATGGGCGCATATATGACACCTGGTTCTGCCTCACTCTTTTTACTGACAGTATAATATTCCACCGCTTGTATGTTCCATATTTGAATCAATCCCCTGTTAATGAATATCTAGGTTATTCCTGGAAGCCGCACCTCGTGTCCACCCTAGTCCATCTGTCTTTGTGCATTTTGTCTTCAGGTGTTCGAGTCTGTGGACGAGGTGGAGCAGGTGGAGACAGAAGGCAGGTTGGAGGAGAAACAGCCCAAGATCCCCAATGGGAACCTGGTGAATGGCACCTGCTCCCCGGACTCCGGCCATCCTTCCTCCCACAACTTCTCCTCAGGCCTCTCGGAGCACTCGGAGCCCAGCCTGAGTACGGAGGACAGTGTCATGGACGCCCATCGGAACGCTTCCCTGGTGCCTCGACCTGGGGACAGCAGCGTGGATGATGGGCAGAGCAGCGAGGCCACCACTTCGCGGGACGAAGCTCCCCGGGAGGAGCTGGCCGTGCAGGACAGCCTGGAGAGCGACCTCCTCGTCAACGAGAGCATGGACGAGTTCATGTCCATCACCGGCAGCATGGACGTGGCTCTACCTGAGAAGGAGGGCTCTGTGATGGAGGGCTGGGGGGGCGGTGAGGTGGAGAAGCACAGCCAGGCGGACAGCGAGGATAACCTCTCGGAGGAGCCTGAGATGGAAAGTCTCTTCCCCGCCTTGGCGTCCCTGGCTGTAAGCACTTCCGCCAACAACGAGACATCCCCTGTGTCTTCCAGCGGTGTCACCTACTCTGTAAGTCTCTAGGATTCTCTTCCACTCAATTTTCCACAGCTGTGGGAGGGCGGAAGTACCCCACAAACCTCAGTGATCCAGAACGACCTCTGGTTCATTGCATTTCCCCCGTCACACAAAGGGTTCACTGTGGACACCAGGTGGGGGACGAGATAATACATGTATACTTAAAGGACACGGACTTTGCAGTCAGTCAAATCGTTTCGGCTTCACATTCCAGCACAGGGGCGTCACTTTGTTTTTCTGAGCCTCAGTTTCCTTGTCTATCTGGTACCTTCCTTCCTGAGTTGTTTGCAGAAAGAGTGAGCCCAGTTCTCCGTGCCTGGCACACACTCCATCAGCAGCAGCAAGAGGGTGAGCATCTTGGTTAAGACTCAGGTCCGACATCTTTTAAATACTCATGTTCGCTTGCTGGCCAGAAAGTCCAAGCCAGAGGACATCAACTGAAAGGGAGGTCTTCGGAGTCAGGCACCGTGTGTCAGTTTTCCTTTAAAGAATTTATCTCTATCAGAGATATACATGCCTGTAGTTGAAAGAGTGACACTCTCAGACAGGCTGGATACCAAAAGCCAGAGTTATCTATTCCACCTGCCCCCACTTAGCGCCCCCCCAGAAGCAATAGTCGTGACTTATTCTGCCCAGGTTACCTGGCATTTACCCTGTCTCTGTAAATGCTTGTATTGCTACTTCTTGGTCGGTTTTTAGTTTTTCTTCAGTTGTAGGCATTATCTGTTGACTCCCACTATGGAAGAAGAGGATTTGGCCCCTTCCTTCCCCACATCCTCTTCTCAGATGAGACACCGTCTCATCCCCATCCATCCAATACAGTTAAAATAGTGTGTTTATTATATTAATTAAATAACTATTCAGTTGTTTACATTATTATAATATAATGTATACACCATTTAGTCAGCTGTATTTATGTTTTCGCTCCTGCAAGAAAATTGTGATTTTCTTAAATGTTTTCGTTTTCTAGTCTCTGCTTTCTTTTTCTTATATGTTGTTAATTCACCCCCCACACAAACTCTTTGCCAGTTTTCTGACTCTCTTCTGGAAAACATTCAGATAGATCCGGTTTTGTAGTTGTTTTGTTTGACTGAAGAATTCTAAGAGCCTCTGGCTTTCGCAGTCCCCGTACCTGATGGAGAGCTGTCGTTCTAGATCCTTCTCCGTCATCATTTCCAGGTTAATTTTGCTTCCCTCATATTTCCTATATCCAGTGTCTTTATCTTTTTTTAGTTTACTCCCTTGTTTAGGCAGAACATGTATTTCAGTAGCTTCCACGTTTTTAAGTTTTTCATACCTTCTTACACCTCAGGCCTCTGATCTGAGATCACTGTCTTCTCTGTGTGGACTACATTCCTTAGAATTCCCTTTAGCAAGGTCTCTCTTATTTTGTGTCTGTCTTGAAAGGGCTTCATTTTGCGTTCGTTCTTGAAGGATATTTTCACTGAATTTGCATCTCTAGGTTGCAGTTATTTTCTCACAGTACTTTGAAAATATTCTTCTATTGACTTCTGAATTCCACTGTTGCTGTTGAGAAGTCAGGCATCTAATTATCATTCCTGTAAAGGTAATCTGCTTTTCTCTCTAGGTGCTTTTAAGATTCTCCTTATGGTGTTGTGTGTCATGTGTCTACGTGTGGATATCTTTTTCCGTTTTCAGGGTAGAGGTTTGTTGGGCTTTATGTATCTGCAAATCGGTGTATTTAGTCAGTTCTGCAAATTTTTCATGTATTATTCATTCAATTGTTGCTACTTCCCAACTGTTCTCTCCTTCGGTAGCTCTGATTAAACGTTTGTGAGACTTTCTCACACTGTCCTCTATGGATAGTACTTCTCTTTCACCTTGTTATCTTTTCGTGCCTCTGTGTTGAATCCTGGATAGTTTCTTTAGGTCCCTTTTCAGTCTGTTTATTTTCTCTTTAGTGGTGTCTAATTTTCTGTCACATGTCTCTAGTGAGTTTTTCATACGTTTCATGAAGTTTTACTTGGCTTTTCTTCAAATCTGCTATAAAATGATCTGCGTGGTTATTTTATAGTCTCTTGCTCTCTTCTTAGTAATCTCTTCTTTGATCTCTTTAAAACTAGTAAATAAACTTCCTTTATACTTGGCTCCTGAGTATTCTAACACCCGAAGTCCTCGTGGAACTGGTTCTGCTGTCTGGTATTTACGCTGCGTGTCACTCATGGTGCCTTCTTCCTCTGTGTGTTTTGTGACTTGTTTTTAACAGGAGCTCATATTTCTTGGGACTTTATCTGTTGTATTATTTGAGGCCTAGGTAGAAGGTAGGTTCCTCAGGAGAGGGTTTTCTTTAGTTTCTCCCTAGTACCCAGGGGCCTAACCAATCTGAGGTCACTTGAAATTAGATTCTCTGCTCTTACAGACCACCCAGGTAGTGGGAATTTAAGTTATCAACCTGTATATGTTATAAACCCGATTTGAGGCTGTTAATTATCTGGGAAGTATCTTTTACACTTAATTTGACACCTGTGTTCAAGACAGGCAATTGTCCTTGAGATCATAGGATGTTAGTAGTTTTTTTCCAGTTTTCCCTTACTAGGGGTACGGCTTTTTGGGCTCCTGCCTTAATGCGGGAACATCTCTTAGTATCCTTAACCTTGGGGGTGGGAGGCCCCAGCATCGTTCAATTTAAGCTTAAGTTTTTCCCAGTTTGGTATCGTCCCTCAAGGCAGAAGCCAGCTTTGGTATTATCTTGTCTTTCTTGGTTAATTTTGGCTTTTAAGCGTTCTTTATTTTCTTGCCGTATCATTGAACCATTTCATCAGGATTGAAAAGAATTTTCATCATATAAAGAGAAAGGGGCTTTCTCAGAAAACAACAAAAACCAAATCAAACCCCCGGGGGGTCCAGGTAGAGGATGTTCTTTTTGGTGGCAACAGGAGATGGTTAGGAGGAGATGGGGGGAACCTCTGAAAGAATGCCTCCGTGAGCAGCCAGGATATAACTGTTCTTTTCTCCGCCCCCTGGGGGCCGGCAGCCGGAGCTGCTGGACCTGTACACGGTGAACCTTCACCGCATCGAGAAGGACGTGCAGAGGTGTGACCGCAACTACTGGTACTTCACGCCCACCAACCTGGAAAAGCTGCGTAACATCATGTGCAGGTGGCTGGAGGGGCAGGGACCAGGGGGTGGGCCTACGGGGACCAGGGGATTGGGCAGGGATGGCAGAGGTGTCGGCTGCAGGGAGCGCAGCTGGAACCACAGCATCTGTAGCTGGGATCTTTTCCCAGCCAACACTGACAATAATATAACAATCGCAGTAATGCTAATAATAGAGGGCATTTATTAAGAAGCACCTACTGTGTGCCAGGCTGTACCCTGAGCCCTTTAATAACACCCTCTCACCTAGTCCTCACAACAAGCCTATGAGATAAGCGTTATCCCATTTTATAGGCAAGGGAATGGAAGCTGAGAGGGTTACCACATTGCTCCAAGGCCCCCAGCTGGGCACTGGCTGAGTGGGTCTCTCGGGCTCTGGAATCTGTGCTCTATTTCATTAAGCCAAGATCTGGGCAACTTATTACTTTTTATTAAAAATTGCTACTTTTGTTTCTTAAAATATGAAAGTGACCCATGATTATTAAAAACCTAATTCAGCCAAGGAAATCCGAAATTTTTAAGGTTAAAGAGAAACTCCTTCCTTATCCAGTCATCATGCCACTCAGCCAGAAAAAGTAACTATTTCTAATCTACAGAGGGTGCTAAAAATTGTATACACATTTAAGAAAGGAAAAAACTGTATTAAAATTGTAATACTCAATATATACCGATAACAAAAGATGAATACAAGTCATGGGTATACGTTTTTTTGGCACCCCTGGTATTTGTGAATGTTCCTCCAAAGCTATAGATATAATAGATAATAGATAATATAATAGCATACATGTTATAAAGTTTAAATAATTTTTTACCTACATGGGATTATACTACAAACTCTTTTTCCACAACTTGCTTTTTACACTCAGTAACACATCTTGGACTTCTTTCCATGCTACTCTAACTTGGGTTTGCAAACTACTACCGTGGTCCGTGGGCCAATTCCAGCCCATCACTTGTTCTTGTAAATAAAGTTTTATTAGAATCCAGCCATGCCCATTTGTTTGCATATTCTCTGTGATTGCTTCTGGGGAGTTGAGTAGTTGAGACTGAGAAAATACAGCCTACAAAGCTAAAAATAATTATTATCTGGACCTCTCAAAAAAGGTTTACCAACCTCTAGTCTAACTCATTCTTATTAATAAGCACCATCTCTTAAATATTCTGTCTTACAGTCTCCCAAGCAATCACTGCCTCTCAAAATTTAGTCTAGGAGATACA
The DNA here is from genome assembly GCF_036562045.2 of Rhinolophus sinicus. Lineage (NCBI taxonomy): Eukaryota > Metazoa > Chordata > Mammalia > Chiroptera > Rhinolophidae > Rhinolophus > Rhinolophus sinicus. Next base: position 24,365,834 of record NC_133765.1, on the reverse strand, counting down.
CATATAATTAACTTTAATGCAGTATGTTACATTAAAATGAAAATGTACTCGGGGGGAAAGAAGGATACACTGACTTTCACCTGGTTATGGCTTTGGGGAAAATCATGGAAATCTTTACAGAGGTGGTAACATTCAAGATGGACTTTGGCAAAATTAGGAGAAACTGAAGAAACCGTTTGACATACAAGTTAGGAGCACATACTCTGGGGTGGGGGTCACTTCTGTTCAAATCCTGCCTCTGTCATTTATTATTAGGTGTATGACTTTGTGCATGCACTTATCTCTCTGTGCCTCCGTTTTCTCATCTCTGAGATGGGACAATAATAGTTTTTTTTCATATGATTATTTTGAAACTTAAATGAGGCAGTACATATATAGTGGACTGAATGAACAGTAAGTGTTCAGTAAACATTAGCTGTTATTATTAAGAGGTAGATGGGAATTCCAGCAGAGGGAACTGCTAGGATCAAACAGTGTGCTTTATTTGTACACATGTGACTGGAGAGGAAGAAGTACTGGGAAGTGATGTGTGAGACTGTAAAGATGGATTGGGAGAATCTCTGAATGCCTTGTATACCCAGTTAAGGAGTTCGGATATTGTCCTATCACGCAGTGGGAGCCTGTGAAGGTTTTTGAGCAAGCAGTGGCCTCCTTGAGCTGGACTTCAGGAAGGTCATCCTGGTGGCTGAGCATAAGATGTTTGAAGAGAGTGAGACTGAGGATGGGGATGCAGGCAGGAGGTTGAGGAGTGGTCCAGGTGAGGGATGGGAGACTGGGCCAGGGAGGAGAGAAAGGAAGAGTGGGTTGGAGAAGCAGTTTGCGGGTGTCCTCACTGAGCCTCTGTGTTTGTCTCCTAGCTACATCTGGCAGCACATTGAGATTGGCTATGTCCAAGGCATGTGTGACCTTCTGGCTCCATTACTGGTCATTCTGGATGATGGTGAGTGTGTTCTCCCCGCCCCAGGGCTGGGGGTGCAGTGTCCTTCCCACTGCAGAGGAGGTGGCTTAATTTCACTCTGTGACTCCATGGAATGGGTCAGTACAGGTGCTCAGAATACCTGTCTGGTGAACACGTCAAAGCCCCAGTAAAGTAAAAAGTCCTATTGGTCCACGTTAGCCAACACTGATTTCCAGGTGCCCAACACCCAGTCAAGCCTTTGCTAGCCACTGATTATACAAACACGAATAAGAACAAATAAAAACCCAGGCCCAGATGCCTTCACTGGTGAATTCTACCAAACGCTTAAAGAAGAATAAATACCAATTCTTCCCAAGCTCTTCCAAAAAATAGACTAGGAGAGAACACTTCCAAACTCATTCTATGAGGCCAGTTCTTACACGAGGACCCACTGGTGCCCTGATACCAATAGCAGACAAAGATATCACACAAAAAAGAAAACTATAGACCAATATCCTTTATGACTATAAAGGCAAAATCTTTAACAAAATACTAATAAACTGAATCTAGCAAGATTTATAAAAAAGATTATATACCACGACCAAATGGGATTTATCCCAGGAATGCAAGGCTGGTTCAATGTATGAAGATCAATGAATGTAATTCACCACATTAATAGATGAAAGGACAAAAACCACGTGATCGTCTCAATTGTCAAAGAAATGGCATTTGACAAAATTCAACCCCCTTTCATGGTAAAAACACTCAAACTAGAAATAGAAGGAAACTTCCTCACCATGTTCAAAGGCATCTATGGAAAACCTACAGCTAGTTCAGACTCAGTGGTAGCAGACTGAATGCTTTCCCCCTAAGGTCAGGACTAAGACAGGGACGTCCACTTTTGTCACAAAAGGTTCAAGGCCAGACAATTGGGGAAGAAAAGGAAATAAAGGCCTGAGACCGGAAAGGAATCAAAACCATCTCTATTTGCATATGAGGCAATATTGCATATAGAAAATCCTAAGGAAGCAAAAGTATATATTAGAACTAATAAATGAGTTCAGCAAAGCTGCAGGATACCAAATCTATGTACAAAAGTCAGTTGGATTTCTATACAATTGCAATGAATAATCCAAAAATGAAATTGGGAAAGCAATTCCATTTGCAATAGTATCTAAAAGAAGAAAATACTTATGAAAAAATTGAACTTAAGAAGTACAAGATTTGTTACTCCAAACACTACAAAACATTGTTGAAAGAAATTAAATAAATGGAAATATCTCATGTTCATGGATTGGAAGACCTAGTGTTGTGAAGATGGCAGTACTCTCCAAATTGATCTGGATTTCTTGCAATTTCATGATAGATCAAAATCTAAGCTGCCTTTTTTTTTCCTATTTTTTTTGGGGGGAGAGCAAAAGTTGACAAGCTGACCCTGAAATTCATACGGGAATTCAAGGGACCAAGACTAGTGACATCAATTTTGAAAAAGAAGAAAAGATTAGAGGACACACACTTTCCAATTTCAAAAACCACTACAGAGTTAGTTACAGTCATCAAGACAGTGTGGTACTTCCATGGGATAGACACATAGATCAATGGGATAGAATGGGGACTCCAGAAGTAAGCCTTTACATTTCCAGTCAATTGATTTGTGACAGCGTGCCAAGACATTTCAACTCAGTGAGGAAAGAATAGTCTTCAACATACGATGCTGAAACAACTGCCTATCCCATGCAAAAGATTGAAGTTGGACTCCTGTCCCACACTACATACAAAAATACTAACTCAAAATGGATCATAAACTGAAAAGTAAGAGCTAAAACTATACAATTATTAGAAGAAATAATAGGCGTAAAATTATTAGAAGAAGACATAGGCGTAAATCTTTGTGAAACCTTGGATTTCTTAGGTATGACACCAAAAACATAAAGCAACAAAATAAAAAATAAAAAAATAGATAAGTTGGACTTCATCAAAATTAAAAACTGTGCTTCAAAGGATACCATCAAAAAAATGAAGAGAACCCAGAGAATGGAAGGAAATATTTCAAATCACATATATAGTATGGGACTTGTATCCAAAATACATAAAGAACTTTTACAACTCAACAATAAAAAGATCAATAACCCAATTAAAAATGGGCAAAGGATTTGAATAGACATTTCTCAATAGAATAAAAAATGTACAAGTGGACAATAAGCACATTATAAGATGCTCAAAATCTTTACTCACCAGGGAAATACAAATCAAAACTGTAATGAGTTCCACTCAGATGGCTGGAATACAAACAATGGAAAATAGCAAGTGTTACTGAGGATGTGCGGAAATCGGAAGCCTCATACATTGCGAGTGGGATTGTAAAATAGCTCATGCAGCCACTTAGGAAAACAGTTTGGCAGTTCCTTATAATGTTAAACATAGACTTACCCTATGACCCAGGAATCCCATTCATCAGTATATCCCCAACAAAAATGAAAACATATGTTCCTACAAATACTTGTACAAGAATGTGCACAGCAGGCTTATTCTTAATAGCCCAAAAGTGGAAACAACCCAAATGTTCATCAACAGATGAATGGAACAAATTGTGGTATAGCTGTAAAATGGAATATTATTTGGCAGGAAAGAGAATGATCTCATACATGCTACAATGTGAACGAACCTTGAAAACACTACGCTAAGTGAAAGAAGCCAGACACAAAAGACCACATATTGTATGAAGGACGTGTGATCAAACAATACAGTTTGATGTATTGTTTGCTGCTGCCAAGTGCCATCCAGCAGAAAAGCAGGGATTTTCAACATGGGAAGCAGCACATCGAACCTTAGTAACAGTGTGTGACAAGTGTCAAATTGTTCCATGCAGTCAGTCGGGTGTGAGCTTTGGTTGAAAGAAGGTGTGTTTTGAAAAATATGACGTAAATCATGGATCACGAACAACGTATTAACATGAAGTGGGCAAATGGTTTTATCCTCTGTCATGACAACGCTCTGTGTCACACATCGCTTCTGTAGTTTGTGTCAAATGAAAACATTGTGGTGTGTCCTCATCCACCTATTCGGCGTATCCGGCACTGTGCGACCTCTGGCTCTTCCCCAAAGCCAAAATGACGATGAAAGGTAAATGTTTTGAATCGATTCAGGACATCGAGGCAGCCATGACAGCACAACTAAAGACTCAAAAGGGGACTTCCAGAACTGCTTCAGAAAGTGGCAAGAACAAAGGGATAAGTGTGGTCGAAGTGAGGGGAAGTACTTTGAGGGGGATTAATGGCAATGTGTCTTTTACTGTAATACATTTTTTAAATTGAAACATTCACCGTGGTTTTTGATCACACCTCGCATGATTTTGTTTACATCAAATATCCAGAATAGGGAGATCTGGAGAGACAGCAGTTGACGTGCCCTGGGGGAGAGGGAGATGGGGAATGACGGCCGATGTATACAGACTGTCTTTTCTGTGAGTGCACTAAAAGCACTGGCTTGTACATTTAAAAGGGTGACTTGTATGATATGTGTTAAAAAAATGGGGAGCGGAACTCCCTATTCTTTAGACATGGGCTGTGCATAGTGACTTCCTTCCAAAAAGTTCAATCTAGAAGGCAGGGGAGTGAGAGAGAAACTATACAGTGGAAAAATCTGACAAGCTCTGCCTCGGGCCAGTGACCAAAATCAACATCAGCAACCATAAATCATTTGACAATATATACACTTGACATGATGGGATTAGAATGGCTCGTGACTTGTGCGGTCTTTCTCCAGTGACCCATAATCCCAGTGTCATCATAAGAAAAACATCAGGCAGATTTCAGTAGAGGAACAGTCTGTAGAATACCTGACAAACACTCTTCGAAAACAGTCAAGGTCATCAAACACAAGGAAAGCCTAAGAAACCCTCAAAGCCAGGTGGCACCTAAGGAGACATGACAACTCTATGTAATGCGTTACCTTGGATGGGTTCTTGGAACAGAAAAAGGGTTCAGTAGTTAAAAACTATGGACTGTAAACCAATGTGCCGTATTTATATAATACATTAATAATCAGGAAAAACTGGGTGTGGGGTATATGGAAACTATTCTCTTAATTTTTCTGTAAATCGATAAACTTTTCTTAAAAATAAAGTCTTGAAAAAAATAAATGAGATCCTACTATGCCTTGGGAAACCTCAGAGTTTTCCCCAACATTGCTAGGTGTGGAGAGAAAAAAAATGTACAGTTTTCATTTTCTAAACATTGGGTTAAACAATACGAAACAGATTACTTTATTGCAGGACTTCTCAGAGCCTTTCCTTTCTTAATATTTGTAGTAACTCTCTAAGCAGCATTTCACAAAGTTATTTGACCATTTCTTTGCATAATACCTGTAAACACCCTTTTAATGTTGATGTTTACCATTTTAATGCAGTGGTTCCCAGACTGGAGAATTTCATGAACCCCGTAGAATTTCAAAAAAAAAGTTGGGGACCAACGACCCATTGTCAACTTTTTCCTATAGCAAATAAGGATCTTTAAAACAGAGGGTTTGCTGTCACCATCCTTTCCTAAAAGGGTGTTTCGCCCCCTCGAAGGTGGGAAGTAGGTAATGAATTTAAGATCAAAGAGCATGTCTTGGCGTGGGATGCACTGGCCCACTGTCCACGTGTGTCTCATTTGTCTGTGGCCTGGTGAACCATCTCAGTGCCTCCGCCCATCACGTGGGGACCCCTGGTTCCTTGGGCAATGGCGGAGCTGACTGTTTCTCTTGTGCTCTGTCCCCAGAGGCCCTCGCTTTCAGCTGCTTCACAGAGCTCATGAAGAGAATGAACCAGAACTTCCCCCATGGAGGCGCCATGGACACACACTTCGCCAACATGAGGTCCCTCATCCAGGTATGATCCAGCCCCGCTCAATCATGCAACTCATTCCAGCTCAGCCCACTGACCCCCGTAGGCTTAATAGTCCAGCCCTAGTGTAACTCAACTCAGTGACTCCATCTGCCTTCGTTCAGTTCAACTCAACTCAAAACTCAATTGGACTCAATCTCTGAATGGAACTAAAAAACTCAATTCAGCTCAGCCTGAACTCAACAACGCAAATCATGTCCCCTGGACTGAGTATTTACTTGGTCCACACACTGTGGCCACAACAATGAAGGAAACATGGATGTTTGATTGTATTAATCCTTTTCCTCAGAGCAGTGTTTGGGCATATTGCACACACACAACACACACACATACACACACACACACGCCGCTTTATTGAGATGTCATTCACATTCCATAAAATTCACCCTTTTTAAATGTACATTTCAGTGGTTTTCACAGTGTTCACGGTTGTGAAACCACCATCACTGTCTAATTTTAGAACATTTTCATCATCCCCAAAAGAAACCCCGTACCCAGTAACGTCAGTCCCTTTCCCTAGCACCTGGCAACCACTAATCTATAATACTTTCTGTCTCTATAGATTTGCCTGTTCTGGACATTTCTTATAAATGGAATCATACAATATGTTGCTTTCGTGTCAGGCTTCTTTCACTTAGTATAATGTTTTCACGGTTCATCCAGGCTCTGTAGCATGTGTCAGTACATCATTCCTTTTTATGGCTGAATAATATTCCGTTGTGTGGATAGACCGTATTTTGTTTATCCATTCATGGGTTGATGAACATCTGGGTTGTTTCCATTTTTTGGCTATTATGAATAGTGCTGCTATGCACATTTATGTGTAAGTTTTTATGAGGACGTGTCTTCATTTCTCTTGGGGATATATCTACGAGTAGAATTGCAGCTGCACCATTTTACATTCCCACCAGCAACATACGAGGGTTCCAATTTCTCTACATCCTTGCTGCCAATACTTTGTTGTCTGTCATTTTTATAGCCATCCTCGTGGATGTGAAGTGGTATCTCGTTATAGTCTTGATTTGCATCTTCCTAATGACTCATGACCATTTCTTTGCATAATAACGAGTATTTCTCATGTAAATATTGGCCACGTGCACGTCTTTGGAGAAGTGACTGGCTTAGGGTGAGCTAGGCTGATCTCCGCTTCAAATCTTTTGCCCGTTTTTTAACTCCATGTGGTTGTTAAGGGCTGCATGGCGTCTGGTGTGGAGATGTGCCATCGTTTATTCAGCTGCCCCCTCTGGTCTGGCCTTTTCCCAGGAGGCTGATGTCCATGTTTCCTTCCTCTGACAGATCCTGGACTCCGAGCTCTTTGAGCTGATGCATCAGAATGGGGACTACACGCACTTTTACTTCTGCTACCGCTGGTTCCTGCTGGATTTCAAACGAGGTACAGACTTCACGCTGGGGCCTCGTTCCCAGACTCTTTGTCGCAGAACCTCAGGGGAAAAGAGACCACGGAGCAAAGCCAGTGGAAAAGAACAGCACCCATTTATTGAGTTCACCTACCTGACCTTGCGATGACATTATGCAGTAGGTATTGTTGCAGTCCCCATTTCACAGATGAGGAAACTAAGGCTGAGAAGAATTAAATTCAGAGCTAGGAAGAGTCAAGCCAGGATCGAGCCCCCGTCTGTCTGCCTCCTAAGGCCAGTTCCCTCCCTTCTGTGATGCCGCCTGTCAGAGATGGAGAACTCTGAAGTAAATGGAGCATGTTGCACATGTGATGTAGATATCATGTATAACACAGTACATTGCTATTGTGCAAATTCGGGGTGATGCTGAGAATAATGATATCTGACACCTAAAGGGGTACTCATTAAGTGCCAGGTACGGTGCTGAGCCATTTCTATGTATCACCTCGTTGGTCTTTTACTACTCTTGGCATCGCCCCACTTAGAGATGAGGAAAGAAGCTCGTGGAGGGAAGGAACTAACCCAGGGTCACCTTGCTCGTTAGTGATGGAGCCAGGATTCAGCCTGAGTTCAGTGGCCATCGAAAGCCTTGCTCTTCACCAGGGCTCTAGTCTATCTCTTTACTAGACCCAGACGCAGCAGCCAGCTCTGCCTGTGTGCAGGGGGAAGGGGTGATACCTCCCATGGGTGCTAAAGGACATGGAGTGCGCGGGGAGAGAGGGGACAGTGACAAGGGGCAGAGTAGGGACAGGTCAGTGTCAATCAAACCTGCACATGCTCAGTTCCTCCGTTTGCAGAATGTCAGCGCTAGACACTTACAACCCACCTGGTTTGCATACCCTGTTCTATAGATGGGGAAACTGAGGCTTGTGATGATCAAATGACAGAGTCCAGGTCTCCTGCCCCCTGGCCTGAGCTCTGTCCGTGGCACCAGGACAGAAGTGCAGAGCACAGCTGTCGGGATTTCCCCAGAGGGCGGCCGACACTGTGAGCTCTGCAGCTGACTCTCTCCCCACGCGTGTGCTTGTTACTGTCTCGGCAGAACTTGTCTATGATGATGTCTTCTCCGTCTGGGAGACCATCTGGGCCGCCAAGCATGTGTCGTCCGCCCACTATGTGCTGTTCATCGCCCTGGCTCTGGTGGAGGTCTACCGCGACATCATCCTGGAGAACAACATGGATTTCACAGACATCATCAAGTTCTTTAATGGTACCCACGTGATCGGGGCTCATCTGAGGGGTGCGGGCTTCTGGGGGGCCCTTCCTGGGGCCTCAGGAGGGATGGAGCTTTACTGATATTGACACAGTGAAGGGGGTGCAGGGGGCGGGGTTCTGCCCACTTCTTGCATCTATTTCCAAAGGGACGAACTGACATCTTGTAACGCAGAGGATGCATTTTTCTCAGGGATCTGGCAGAAGGAGCATGGGTGTCAAAATCAGGCTCGGGGCGGTGGGGGGGGGGTAAAACCCTGGCTCTGCAATTAACCAGCTGTGCCCATGGACAAGTCACTTCCCCTCTCTCTGAATATCCACTTCCTCACCTGTGAAATGGGGCAACAGTGTCTACTTCCGAGGGTTGACGTGTATAGGAAAAACAGGCCCAGGAAGGCAATTGAAGTGGCATGAAAAAGGCATGGCCTTGGAAATCAGATATGGACTCTGATCTCAGCTCTGCCAAAATGGTGCCCATTACACCACCGCACAGAGATGTCAGGAGAATTAAATGAGACATGAACAAACCCATCGCATGGTACCTGGCCCAGGTGAGGGGCCCAGAGCCGGAAGCTATTCCTACTAGTATTACTATTTAAAATGTTTTCTAAAGTAAAGAAGGTTTTCGGAAAAGCAAAAGAAGAAAAAAAGGCCACCTACTACCTCACCCTGGAAACTTTATTCGATTGTTTTTTGTTTTTTTGTTTTGTTTTTTGTTCTTGTTTTTGTTTTTGTTTTAGATTTTTGGGGGTAAGAGGAATAGGACTTTATTGGGGAACAGTGTGTACTTCCAGGCCTTTTTGCCAAGTCAAGTTGTTATCCTTTCAATCTTAGTTGTGGAGGGTGCCGTTCAGCTTCAAGTTGTTGTCCTTTCAGTCTTAGTTGTGGAGGGCGCAGCTCAGCTCCAGGTCCAGTTGCCGTTGTTAGTTGCAGGGGGCACAGCCCACCATCCCTTGCGGGAGTCAAACTGGCAACCTTGTGGTTGAGAGCCCACTGGCCCATGTGGGAATCGAACCGGCAGCCTTTGGAGTTAGGAGCATGGAGCTCTAACCGCCTGAGCCACCGGGCCAACCCCTCGTTTGTTTTTTGATAAGCTTTTTATTTTAGAATAATTGTAGATTTACAGGAAAGATGCAAAGGTAGTACTGACTTCCCGATACCCTCTTCACCCAGCTTCTCCTACTGTTGATATGTTACCGATCCTAGTATATTGCCACAACAAAGAAATTGACATCGGCACATTACTATTAACTGAAGTACAGACTATTTGATTTCACCTGTTTTTTAATTCATGTCCTTTTTCTGCTTTGGGATCCAATCCAGAAAACCACATTGCTTTTAATGGGTTCATTAAAAAAATATTTTTTCCATCCAGTCTTTTCTACAGTCATGTATATTTTTATGTTATTAACCATCACAGAATCCAGCTGTATCTAGGTGGTTTATTTTCTTCCACTTATTGTTTTAAAAACTGTCTTCCCTATAATCACTTTTGAAAACTACAGAATTTACCTCAGGTGACTGTCCAACACTTCCTGAACCATCCATCCCCTGTTGTTAGGCATCTAAGCTGTCTTCAGTTCGAGTGTGTGATTGAGAACCCAAAGCAATCTCACCTTTGTGTAGGGGTTTCTCAAACTTTCTCAGTTCGTGGCACCCTAGGCCAAAAGTGCCACTTAGCAAGGACCTGGGTGCAAACCACTTAATAAGTATTTATACCCTAACAACTTAGCAGCCATTTGAAAAAATAATACACATAAGTCAAAAGAAAACAATATTTTTGTTTCATTCTGAAACACAAGTACTAAGGGGGTGTGTGCGCCTGTTGGGCTTTGCACAGCTTCCTATACAGGTCGGAAACCACGACCTTCATTTCCTGTTCCACAGTGATTTTCGCCTGTTACTTGCTTTTTATCACAGCAACCGCTTTCTGAAAACATAGCTTTGCAAAGCTATAAAGTTGTTGGTGGGAATGTAGTGCCACTTGTGAATTCATTCACACGAGCAGTTTATTGTAGTGTTCAAGAAATGTGGGGTTCCCCTGTGTTTCCCTCACAATTGTTGTGAGTTCACAGTGGCACTCTGGGGTACCTTGGCCCCCAGTTCGGGAACCATGGTCTTACTGCATTTTTTTTTCTTCTACTAAATGATTTCTCAATGATAAATGTCTAAGTTTAGGATTATTCAGCTTTAACCATCTGATCATTTTGTGTAGCTCTTGATAAAATCATTATTTTGATTTCTCCCTTCCCCTCCCCTCTCCTTCTTTTGACTCCTTCCTTTCATACTTTTAAGCATTGATTAAATATCCGGCATTGCTTTCTTCAGAAGCTCCCAGTCATTGTATGTGTAGGAAGGGGGTGGGAAGACCTACCATTTTGAAGCACACACTGAACCAACATCATCTCATTTGATCTCACAGGTACTGTTACAGTTCCCATTTTACAGATGAGGAAACTGAGGTCCACAGTAGGTACTGTTACAGTCCCCATTTTACAGATGGGGAAACCGAGGTCCAGAGATACTGGCCTCCCAAGGTCTCTGCTTCCAGAGCCACTCTGGGGATGATGCCAGATGATTATGAGAAGGACCCCCCAAAAGCCCCTGCAGGGGCTGGAAGTGTGTCCTGAGGATGGACACAGCAGGAAGCTCACAAGATATTGCCTTCTGCTCTTTCAGAAATGGCCGAGCGACACAACACCAAGCAGGTCCTGAAGCTGGCCCGGGACCTCGTGTACAAGGTGCAGACACTGATTGAGAACAAGTGAGGGCCGCCTCCCCCAGGCAGCGTCAGCGGAGCTGCCACCTGCCTGTCCTGCCCTGTTTGCCTCCCGGCTGCCCCGGGAGCGAGGTCCTGTGTCTGTTCATGAACGTGGACTTCTGTGCTAAGAGAAACTGCCCCGACATTGGCTGCCAGGCAGGTGGGGTCGAGGGGTTGCCCCCTGAATTCAGCCTTACGTTTTCTTGTTTGACCAAAGATTGCCCACATCTGGGATTCCTCCCTTGCGGGAGTAGCTGATGGATGGAGAGAACATCTTTGTTCCAGGTCTCCAGAAGGGTCTCTGTCGTCTTCTCTCCCCGATCCCTCCAAACTGACTTGTTGGATGAGACTTGGGGAGGGAAGCTTTTGGAAATTGGCGTAGGAGAGGTCTGTGGGGCCACCTCAATCCTCTGAAAGGGGCGTTTGGGGTGCTGCAGAACGTGGCTGGGAGGCTGGCTTGGAGCAGGCATCCTGCACCTCGGCAGGACTGACATTTGAGCTGCTGGGTCATTCTTTTCTGACGGGAGCTGTCTTGTGCACTGGGGGGTGTTGAGCAAAATCCCCGGCCTTTACCTACTGGATGCCAGTAGCAGACCCCCCTACCCCAGTTGTGACAACCCAGAATGTCCCCAGATATTGCCAAATGTCCCCATTTGGGACCCACTGGCTGAGCCAATGAATGTCCCAACCCGCTGTCTCTACCTAAGCCGCCTGTGTTCTGAGGCTGCCCCCCATTTAGAAATGGCACACGGGCGTCCTGCACACATCTCCCCTTGAGGTTTGGGAATCTGTTTGTTGTATTCTCTCATTTTCCTCCTCCGCCTGACCCCAGAAGAGACTTCTTTTTTTTCAAGAAAGACGTCTTTCTGCCAGGGCGGTGGAATCCAGAAGTGTCTGTAGGTGTGGGATCGTCCGAGGCTCTTCTGGGTCTGGGCCAGAGCCCCGGGCAGGGCAGACTCCACGTCCCCTTCCTCTCCCTGGGTCAGACCTCACCTCTGTGCTCCAGGAGCTTGGAAGGTGTGTGTTGGTCAGGGACACCAGCTTTTCCCCACGTGGCCTTGCTCACTCAGGACAAAGGAGGAGAAAGAGGAAGACAGATTTCAGCCAGCGTCGATGTGTGTGTGTGTTTTCCTTGGGTAGTATCTGCTGGTGAACTTGCTCCCAGGTCATGGCTAGGTCTGGAAACTGTCCCCTCCACGTCACACAAAGGGTCACCGATCCACAAACATCCTGAATGAGCTAGTTCACCCTGCCCACCTGTCCTCCCAGGAGAGCAGTCCTGCCATCTCCTCTGTTCTGAGACTGCACCAGAATTGGGAGACACAATGAGTCAGGGAGGAATGCTCTTCCCCAGAATGGCGGGCAGGATTTGGGAGAGGGCAGGAAACACGTAAAGCACACTGATGAATTCGCAGAGGGGCTGTGTTCGTCCTCCGCCCTGAGCAAACCAGGACCGGAGAAATCCCTGCCCTGCGTGCCCGGGAAGGCCCTTCCCTGGGTCACAGCACCGCCGGCTGCATCTCAGTCCCCACTTTCCCCCTAGTGGGGCCTCTTGGGCAGGACGGACAAAGCCCAGGTGGCCCTGGGTTCCGAAGAGAATTCATCTTCTCACTGTGGTCCCCCAGCTTCCCGAGATGGGAAAAAAGGGTATGAAAGGCCCCTGTGGAGGTGTGTTTTGTCCCTCAGCTGTTCACTACAGAAGACATTACGTTAGCAAGGCCCAGCCCTCGACTTCTGATTCTCCTTTATTTTTCTGACAGACTAGTCACAGAGTACAGCACAAGATCTCTTCTCTGCCTTCTCTCGTGGTGTTCCAGAGAAACATCATTGGTTGTGGTTTGGAATAACTCATATTTATTCAGCTTCCTATGCTTGTTCAGGTCTCTGTGTGCTGTGTGCGTCCTCATGTACTGGAATCAAATGCGTGGGAGTCGTTTTCTCTATGGAGTGCGCGCCTTTTCTCAGTGTTGCCAACATCTCTCGTAACTGTTTACTAAAGAGTTGTGTCTATCTAGAGAAAATATATATAAACAGAGACATGTGTGAATCTGGATTGGTTTTGTTTCTGTGTTTGGGGGAGTTTCTTTTAATTTGAAAGAAAGACATGTTTGCTTCCTGAAGACTGTCCTTCCAACCGCCCCCCCCCCACCAGTGACCCATACCCAGATGGGGACAGATTCTCATGACAGCTGCCTGGTTTTTCCCCAGAAAATTCAAGGCAGGTGAATCACGTCTCACCCTTTGTATCCGTTAGCTGTTACCACAAGTAATGCTGTGTAACAAACCACCCCAGATGGTTTGAAACAGACATTTATTTAGCTTGTGATTCTGTGGGTCAACAATATGGGCTGGGTTTAGCTGGGAGGTTCTTCTGGTCTCGGTGAACTTTCCATGTGTCTGTGGTCAGCTGATGGCCAGCCGGACAACTTGGCTTCTGACACTTGGCTGGCTGTTGGCTAGGGCAGTGGGAGAGACGGGGCCATGTGTCTCTCAGCCTCCAAGCAGGCTAGCTCAGGCTTGTTTACATGGCCATGGTGGCACTTTCCAAGAGAGCAAACAGAAGCATGCTTGCCTCTTGAGGCCTAGGCTGGGAATTAGCATAAAGTCATTTCTGCCACATTCTCTTGGTCAGAGTAAATCACATGGCTGAGCTCAGATTCAGCGGATGGGGAAATAGACTCACTTGACAGGAGGCTTTGAAAAGTGACATTGAAAAGGGGTGTGGGTACAGGCAGGGAAATCTTTGAGGCCATTTTACAAACAGTGTACCGTGTACCCCAAGGTCCATACACAAAAGGGGTCCCCAGGTGGGGACGATTTCCTGGTTGGGATCTCAGTCTCCCTGTGTTCCCATCATTCTCCTTGCTCAAGTCCTCATGGGAGTTTGAAGCCTGAGAAGATGGCGCCTGGAGGAGAACACGGGAAGGGGTGAGCTGCGAGCCCTCGCAGGCTGTGATAAAGCAACCCTGGCGTTAGGCATGGTGAGCCATCAATTCCTGGCAGGAGCAAAACCCACGCTGACGCTGCAGTTTGCATCTGACGCTGTTGAGTCAGGAAAGATCTCACAGGTCTCTGTGCTTCTGGCTTTGAAGCCGCTATGTACATTGAGAACTTGAGCCCTGGACAGGTATAGACTCCAGAGGAACACAATTTGATCCTTTTTGAAGTACCCGCTCACCAGTTCATTGCTAAGCCAAACCCTAGCCGATTGCACAAGTCCCACAGACTATGCAGTGCCCAGGGGACTTTCCAGTCATCTTCCAGTATCTTCCTGGCTCTGTTTATTCAGACTTGTGGGCACAGTGATTTCTAGGCTTTGAAAGTGCAGGGCTCCTTGCAAACAACGGGTACCTTTTGTTTTGAGGAAGAGGAAATAAGACAGAGAGAGCGATTCCTCTGCCTCTTGTGAAATAAAGACAGAATCTGTAAATGGTTCTACTTTATGGGCTGCAGAATCGCTCCCTTTGGCATTGCTAAAAGAGTTCAAAGGGAAAAATGAAGTAACGAGGGGGCCAGTATGAGGTTATGACAAAGAGGAGATGGCACATCCCATGTGTACATGGGTGATGTGGGCTGAGTGTAGGCTTCTAGTGCGTGGCCTCCACTGGCCGCTCTTGGCACTGAGATGCTGCTTGGGGCTCAGGGAATCTTCCCAGCGAGACCAACTTGCATAAAAGTGCTTGTGCGGACACTCGCAACATCTCCAGTCCATTTGAACACCTTGCAGTAGCTTCCTTGGTTTTCTATTTATTCCATTATTCTATTACTTTAAAAAAAAATAAAAGAAGCTGTTATGTTGTCCTTATTGTTCTGTCTGAAAAATGAATTCAAACTGCATTTTCCGTGGTCTTTGTGTTTTCAAAATAATGGAACTGCTCCTGAGGATTTTTATGAATATTTTTGGGTGAACATTTAAAGCCAGAAGAGTTTGATCAAAATGAGCTGGGTGGAAGCAGAGGGAGCAAATCCAGGTGTGACTTTGCTTCCACCATAGAGTCTGACAGCCCTGCGTTCAAATCCCAGCTCTGCCCTGATTGGCTGTGTGGCCTTGGACAAGTGACTTTACCTCTCGGGGCCTCAGTTTTCACTTCTGTGAAATGGGGATAATAAACCTCCCTTAAAGAGAGAGTTGGGCATTGAATGTTTTTGCCTGCCAGGTATCCTCCCCCATTCTAGTACCAGTACCTTCTCCCATCTTCCAGTGAACTGTATCTCCTTCACTATAGCCGTGGCCCTCTAGTGAAACTGCTGACCTGCCCCTTTCCCAAGAGGTGGACACATGAGCCAGTCCTGGCCAATCAGCTTCCTTCCCTGGAATTTATATGTGCCAAGAGAGGAAGGAGAAGTTCACTCTTTCCTCTGGGGCAGCCAAGATAGGGGGATGCCAGCCTGGAGCTGCCTGTGACCATGTCACCTGAAGGTAGGAGAACAGGCATGGTTGGATCCAGGTGTTCAAATGCAGTTCTTAGCGCTCCACCTCTGTCCATCTCATGGTTCTTCTCTCCTCCGTGCTGGCTTCTACTGGTCCCCTGCGCAGCTCTGAACCAATCATTCCAACCAGGCTTGATTGGCTAGAAGGGCTCATATGTCCATCTTAAAGCCTGGAGTGGTCTGCGAGTTGCCGAGCTCATGAGTTGCCAAGGGAATATTAGGCTGCTGCTCCTGAAGTAGGGCCCTGGGGTTGTGATAGGCAAAAGCAGCAGATTTGATTCCAGCAGCCCTAGCAGACAAAGGGGGAGAGGTGTGAAGAGGCCTTTTGTGGGCTCAGGATGTAGTGTGGCTGGAGGGAGAGGTGCGGGTTGGGTGGGTGACAAGAAAGAGGCTGGAGAAAGCCGCTGGGACAAGCACGTGAAGTGCCCCAAGTCCCAGTGACGTTTTCACATCAGTGGGGTTATTTGCATAGAAGGGTGAGATAGGTCCTTAACTCCTGTCTCCCCATCCCCACCCTCACACTGGACAAACTTGTGTATAAGGGGCACTCACTACTAGATATTTGATGGGAAAATGAGTCATTCTCAAGTTCTCCAAGAGAGGGGGAGTTAGAGAAAGGGAAGAAAGAGAGAACGTGCTCGTGCCCATTCAAAGACATAGTATCTGAGTGACAACCACGGACTCCGAATTACCTGAGGCGCTTTTCAGGAAGAGATTTCTCACCATAGTCCTGTGCGGTCAGAATTATAATAACATTAGCTAAAGTCTATCGAATACTATGTGCCTAGCATTGTGCTAAATGCTTTATTTACATACATCACATCCAGTTAAATCTCGTAACAACTGTATGAGGTCGGCAGTATTTCACCCCCCATTTTACAGAAGAATACTCTGAGGTGAAGACAGGTGAAGCGACTCGCCTGAGGTCACACAGCAGGGAAGCAGCAGAGGTGGGATTTGAACTTGGGTACTTGGTGATTTCATATAGCTGTACCACGGGCTCTTTTTGCTCCTGGGAAAGTTTTATTTGCTCATTTCTGGGACGAGGATGATTTTCTCAGTGTCGCTGGAGAAAAGGACGGTCGGCCCCTGGACTTTGGTCACGCGGGGCCGCCTGATGATGAGCAGGACACTGGCCAGGACCGCACTGAGGATGGCAGTCACGTAGCCCCAGCCCAGCTGGCACTGTCCACGGCGGTACACAGAGGAGGCTCCACAGGCTTCCTTGGCGAATGGGGAGGCCAGGCTGATGGGGAAAAACAGCAGGCCCACAATGCTGGTGGTGGCTGGAGACAGCAGGAAGGAAAACCGATGTGTCGGTCAGGAGGCTCGGGGCTCACCTTCTATCTTGGGACTCACCCCCCATCCACCCTCCTGTGCACCCACCCATCCATCCACTCACCCCGCCATCTACCCTTCTATCTATCCATTCATTCGCTTATTGGTCAGCCCGTCTATCCTTTAAAAAAAATTTTATTAAACTACAGTTGGCATACAATATTAGTGTTAGGGGTGTAACAATGATTTGACTTTTATATACCTTACGATGTAATCACAGTAAGTCTAATAACCGTCTGTCACATGCAGTCATCTTTTATCCACCCGTCACTCAATTACCTTTCCTCCCATCTAGTCATTCATCCATTCAACCTTATTCTAATCCACTCATTCTCTCCACCCCTCTATCCACCTATCCATTCACTTATCCATCCGTCTATCCACCTGCCCACTTAACCACTGCCCCCCATCCATCCATCCATCCATCCATCCATCCATCCATCAATCCATCTCCATCCTTCATTCATCCAACCATATTCCAACCTACCCATTTTCCTTACCCATCCATCCATCATCCACCCACCAGTACATCCACCCACTCAGCCATCCACTCATTCATTCATTCATTCATTCACCAACCCATCCATTCATCATGCATTCGTTCATCAAAACTGTTAGAGGTGCTGTGGTGGGCCCGGGTGACACTAAGGAATGGACCGGACGCCTCACCGTCGGCGCTTCCAGTGCAGGAGAATCAGATGAACCCTCAGCCTCCCTTGCTGCCCTTCAGCCACTCTTGCCGTTCCCTGCACGCGCCTTGCCGTCCCGTGCCCATGCCTTTCCCTGGTGTTCCCACTACCTGAAATGCCGTTCTACGAGTACATTTGGCTAACTCCCACCTGTCCTTCCAGACTCAGCTCAGGTGATGCCTCCTCTAGGAAGCCTTCCTTCACACCCTACACCCTCCTGGAGTTTTTTCTTGCTCATCCCCATTGTGTCAACTGTCCGCTGAGCTGTAACTGCCTGACATACTCGATCCCCACTAGACACCGGGCCAGCCTAGGACAAGGACTGTATCTCCTTCCATTGGGTCAACAGATACTTAGTGAGCATCTGTTATGTGCAAAGCACGTAGGGGCTGATGATAGCAAGGCAGGCAGCCCCCATGGAGCTGACCTAGTGGAGAGAGGACAGTAATCGGGAAAGCAGACGAGATTTCAGGTAGTAAGTGCTGTGGAGAATACAAAGCAAGGTAAGAGGAAGGAGACTAAGGAGAGGAAAGCTCTCTTAGCTCGAGGCCATGGAGCACCTCACGGAGGCAGAGATACTTTGAGCAGAGCCTTTAATGAAGTGGGGAAGCCAGATGTGTCCAGATCTGAGAAGAGAATTCCCGGCAGAGGGAACAAGCTGGTGTACATGAGCCAAGAAAGCGAGCCAGGGTGGCTGGAGCTCGTTGAGCCTGGCAGAGGCGGCAAGAGATAAGGTCCATGACAGAATTGGTCTTGATCGGAACGAACCTCAACAGCTCCAAAAGTTGGATTTTTCTCTGAGTGTGACAGGAAGTCACTGGAGGATGGATAGGTCAGTCTGCGTGGCATGATCTGATTTCAGTTTTAACAGGACGCATTGGCCAGTGTGTGGCAGATTCTAAGGGACAAAGGTGGCAGCAGGGAGACCCATGAGGTGTGTATTACTCTAATCCAGGTGAGAGGTGGTGGAGAATTCATTGGATGATGATTGCCATCAAGGCCTGTGCCACACCATCCAGAGACTGTGTGAATTAGCAAAAAGCAACCCTTCTGAGCAGATACAACCCTGCAGTTTCACAGCTTAGCACGTGGAGGATAGGGTAGATTTCAGCATCTCTCAGCACGCTTGTGCAGTGCACAACCTGCCCAACTGTGTATAGTGTGCCAGGCAAAGATGATGCAAAGTGGATGGATAAGAGAGAAATAAAGGTGGACAGACTCTTAGCCAACGGCAGGAGAGGGTGATGTTGAGGATGCCATTTCCTCCCTTCCATTTCTGGCTTGCCAAAGGACCAGGAATAATGTATAATCCTAGAGTTTATCTCTGAGAGATTGGACCCAGGAGGCCAGAACCTTCTCACAGGTTTGTTCATTCAGTCATTCCACAAACATGTCTGGAATGCTTATTATGTGACACTGGATTTACCTGCAGCTGCCTGCATGCTCGGCATTTTGCCACTGCCCCTCCCTGGGCACAGCCCCTTTGGAACCAGGGCCCAGGACAGGAAGAAAATTGCATTAAAGGCCAACAGGAGCCAGCCTCCAAGAAGAAATGCAGCTGACACCTGCCAGGAAGAGAGAGGAGAGAGAGTGTTGACTGGGGCGGGGGCAGGAGGGGCTCCCTCTGCTTCCAGACCAGCTACTGAGTCCTGGAACCCCCACAAGGTCTGTGCTGTTTTACAGGCCTGTTCCCATTTTACATGTAAACAAACTGAGGTTCAGGGAGGGAGTCATTTGCCTCAGGGCATACAGCTAATTAAGTAGTAGCACCACCCTACCCTACAGTATTGAGTACCTGCTAGACGGCGGGAAGGCAGGACAGGCACCTTTGTAATAATCAGGTTTGAAGGGTGTATCATCTTCCTTAGAGGTACTGGATTGGGAGTCCTGACCCACTGTCCCCATTGTTGAATTTGGTAGTGTGCTTCATGACAGAGACTTCCAACACCTTAGCTGTGGTTTTTCAGCCTAGCAGTACTTCGAGGGTGGCCAGGTAGGTGTGTACGGGTTGTACACTGCACAACTCTAAGAGGTGCGTTGAGGTCATCATAAATTTGCATATTAATTACAGTAATTTTCCAGCAGATGGCAGTATAGAGTCCTAAAGAAGGGGCACCTCTTTTTAATTTGCATAGAGGCACTAAGGTATATGGATTCACAGCTACCTTCAGAATTATCCTGGGTGTTTGCTAAAATACAAATAGCCAGAGCCCATCCCACACCTCCAGCGTCAGAGGCTCAGGGTGGGGTTGGGACACAGAACTTGGTTTATTGTTTGCTTTCATGGGTTTGACAGTGCCCTCCCCTTCCCCAAGGCCCCAGGGAATTGATGAGCCTAGGTCTCACCTTCCAGGCTAAGTCAGGAATATCATCCAAGGACCTGAAGGTCCGACAGCTCTGGTTCCAGCGGTCACTCTGAGGCCAGGAGCAGTAGGTGAGGACGCCAAAGGAGAACGTGGCAGTCTGGAACCAGGCAGGGGAGATGAGGCTGAGGGCTGAGATGCAGGTAAGGGAGAGTTCCAGAGCTGCCCACACGCTGCTCACCATCATGGAGCGTCAGTGCCCTGGGGATCAATGGGCAAGATGATCGGTGGAGACTGCGGGGCAAGGAGAGCAGCGGCTGGGAAGGTGCCCCCAGCCAGGGACCCCAGGCCATCAGCATCCCTTTGACCTGGGGATGCAGCAGGAGATGCTAACAACTGGCAAGGCGGGGGTGGGGGGTACCCTAACAAGTTCTGGAAGTAGAAACCCCAAATCTTAGAATAAATGTTAATGCTTAAGCAGACCTTTGAATACTCCCACTCTGCATATCATATCATTATCACTGCTCCATGCAAGGCACCTCTCATATTTTGTCATTCATTCATTCATTCATTCATTCATTCATTCATTCATTCATTCATTCTCTCTGCCCATCAATCCTTACACTATCCAAAAGGGCTGCTTCAAACCAGAGGGGTCACCTTTTTCTAAATCATACACAGATGCTGTCTTTCTAGCAACCATTCTGCCTATTAACTAACTCTTCCCACTCAGTGACCATTTTAATTATTTAATGTGTATCTTTTTGTCCGCAGGTAGTTTTGCAAAATGGATATTGTTCGGTATGTGTGTATTTTTCATTTGTGTTAATGGCATTATTTTCTACATTGCATTCTGCCTCCTACTACTTTGGGCATTAAGCATAATGTTTTTAGGGTTGATCCCTGTGGCGGTGTATATGTCTATTCCGTTTGTCCTATTTGAGTTCCCTAGAGGCGGGTCCTGAGTCGGGGGTTTGGTTGTAAGTAGTTTAGTTGGGAGGAGAAAGTGAGACGGGAGGAGAAGGCCGCCAGTTAAGGGTGTGTTATGAAGCCAGCTGTCCCGGGGGCACCGGGAGCTTTGAGAGATGGGGTACAACCAGCACCTCGGAGTTATCCCTCCAGAGAGCTGAAGGATCTGTAGTCTTTATACACCAACTCCTGCCAGCCATTGGTTGAGCTGTCCCTGGCAGTGGGTGGTGGCAACATGTAGGTGACAAAATAGTCTCCACGGGAATAGAAAATCCACGGGCAATACAACAGAGCTGGCAGATGGAAGTCTACTGATGTGTAGCAACATGATAAGGACGAGGGATACTGAGCAGGACCCTGACCAAATCTGCTACTGTCATTTCCAACTGCTGTGTGGTATTCCACGACACACACCCTCCACATTTCAGCTCCGGAACTCAGGGGGCCTCCTGTTCCCTCTATCAGGAGTAGCTCTGCTCTGAATAGCTATCTGTGTGCATGGACTGATGCAAGAATCTACTTGGGGGATACACTTAGGAACTTCTTCTTGTCTCAGACGGCATGTCTCTGTCTATTCTGAGTGAGAAATCCCAGCTCCCTCTCTGGGATGGCTGCACCATTCCACATTCTCTCCCTCAGTGCTGGAAGGATCCTATGGACCTACATGCCCAGACATTATACTCAACCTCCTCCCACTTCTCAGATGGGTAAGTCAAAGCTCAGAGACGGTATCACACTGCCCCCCACTGACCAGGAAGCCAATGTGGGTGAGTGGGTGGGGCCTTTCTATTAATAACAGCCACTGCCCCCAGACACCGTCACATGCCAGGTAATTAACACACATCTCATACGCGTACTGACTCCTCAGATGCAAGCCCAGAGAACTAAAGCGAGCTCATCGTTGGGTGGAGGAGGCCACTCGGCCTGTGTGTCTGCCAGGCCACACAATCACCCAGCAAGGTGGGGGCTATGACTTTCTGCTTCATGAAGGAGGACACAGGCTCAGAGAGGTGTGGGTGTCTTGGCCCAAGGACACAGTCAGAAGGTGTGGGCCCGGGATTCATACTCGGCAGCTGTCCTTTCTTTTTTTTTTTTTTTTTTTTTTTTTTAATTAAATTTATTGGGGTGACAATTGTTAGTAAAATTACATAGATTTCAGGTGTACAATTCTGTATTACATCATCTATAAATCCCATTGTGTGTTCATCACCCAGAGTCAGTTCTCCTTCCATCACCATATATTCGATCCCCCTTACCCTCATCTCCCACCCCCCACCTCCTGCCGCCCTTACCCTCTGGCAACCACTAAACTATTGTCTGTGTCTATGAGTTTCTGTTTCTCATTTGTTTGTCTTGTTCTTTTGTTGTTTTTGGTTTATATACCACATATCAGTGAAATCGCATGGTTCTCTGCTTTTTCTGTCTGACTTGTTTTGCTCAGCATTACTCTCTCAAGATCCTTTCTTAAGTGCCCCACGGTGATGGTCCTAATGCTTACTGTGCATTGTCCAGCTACGGTGGCCCAGGAGTTCTAGGTGACTCCTTAGGGAAGCGAAGGGACTTGCCCAGGGTCCTACAGCTAAGATGTGGGACACCAGTACTCGAACCCAAATCTTGCGATACTTAAACCCATGCTCTTAGCCATGCCACTTTCCTATCTCCTTCTTCAGTTTCATTCAGCCCAGAGCCCCCGTCTTCCTCTCCCCAGCTCTTGGCTTTCTTCTGAGGCAGAGCTGTGTTTCTGTCCCTCTCTGATCAGGGCTGGCTGCTCCCCCGTGAGGCCAAGCAGCCTCCTCTGGCCTGGCGATGCCATCGCCCTCAGAGCTCACGCCAAAGATCTTCATTTCTCTTGCCCAGAGACCACGCTCAGCCTGTCTCTGAAAGTTCTAGATACAAACCAATGTCACAACTGTTGACCTTTCAATGAGATGTTTTCACTCTGGGAAGGCATACAGGCTTCAAGACCAGTGAGATTTAATTTCTGGCTCTCCTATTGGCTGCGTGACCTTGGGCAGGTCACTTGCCTTCAGAGCCTCAGTTCCTTTACCTGTAAAACAAGGCTTGTACTCACTAGTACCTGTCTCACGGCTTGTTGCAAGGATTAAATGAGAAAATGTGTAGAAGGTGCTTTGTGGCGTGCCCTGCACATTGTAGGTCCTCCGTAAATGATGACAAGGGTGATGATGGTGGTGATGATGATGATGATGATGATGGTGATGATGATGGTGGTGGTGATGATGATGATGATGGTGGTGATGATGATGGTGGTGGTGATGATGGTGGTGATGATGATGGTGGTGATGATGATGGTGGTGATGATGGTGGTGGTGGTGATGATGATGGTGGTGGTGATGATGATGATGATGGTGGTGATGATGGTGGTGGTGATGATGGTGGTGGTGATGATGGTGGTGATGATGATGATGGTGGTGATGATGATGGTGGTGATGATGATGGTGGTGATGATGGTGGTGATGATGATGGTGGTGATGATGATGGTGGTGATGATGGTGGTGGTGATGATGATGGTGGTGGTGATGATGATGATGATGGTGGTGATGATGGTGGTGGTGATGATGGTGGTGGTGATGATGGTGGTGATGATGGTGGTGATGATGATGGTGATGATGGTGATGATGATGGTGGTGATGATGATGGTGGTGATGATGATGATGATGATGATGGTGGTGATGATGATGGTGGTGATGATGGTGATGATGATGGTGGTGATGATGATGGTGGTGATGGTGATGATGGTGGTGATGATGGTGGTGGTGATGATGATGGTGGTGGTGATGATGATGATGATGGTGGTGATGATGGTGGTGGTGATGATGATAATGATGGTGGTGATGATGGTGGTGATGATGGTGGTGATGGTGATGGTGATGATGATAGTGATGATGGTGGTGATGGTGATGGTGATGGTGGTGATGATGGTGATGATGATGGTGATGGTGGTGATGGTGGTGGTGATGGTGATGGTGATGGTGGTGATGATGGTGATGATGATGGTGATGGTGGTGATGATGGTGGTGATGATGGTGATGATGATGACGGTGGTGATGATGATGATGGTGGTGATTATTTGAAGTAGTGTTATACACACCTATTATTTTGCTTCCTTATGCCAACTGGGATTAGCAGATACCCCAAACAGATGAAAACCAAATGGAGACCCAGAGAGGTTACGTGACTTGCCCAAGATCCCCTGGCAAATCAGGGAAAACTGGAATGAAAGCCCAAGACTCCTGTCCCTCAAATTGATGGGAAGAAACCCCAGCCATATCCCTACAACTCCTCTTCCCCAAGTTTCTGTCCCCTTGGCTTGCTCCTCGAGAAGGAGGGGGAGCTGAAGGGTGGGGAAGAAAGTGGGAAAGAAAGGGAAGGACTCCAGCAATGGATGGAGAGCTGAGAATGAACCAAGGGGACAGGGAGAGTGAGATGATGATGGTGATGATGATGATGATGATGGTGATGATGATGATGGTGATGATGATGGTGATGATGGTGATCATGGTGAGGAGTGCAAACCTCTCCAAAGGGAAGGTGAGACCCTGCTTGACCACTAACCAGCAAACACTCATTACTACTTCCTCAGAGTCCCCTCAGCCCCTCCCTGAAAGGGTGGGGGTGACACCTTTCCCTCCACACACGTACCCCAGCCCCCTTTCAACACGCACATCAACAAATACAAAGAGAGCTTATGACACAGCCCAGCACTGTGAAGTCCTTTCAGAATAACTCCTCTAGAGTTTTCTAAATGAAGAATGTGGAGGCTACGATTCCTCAGGCCATCCTGGAGGGGGACATTCAGGTGGCACCTGGACTCAGCCCGAAATGTCACTAAATCATAACATTCCGGAGTTATTTAGTTATTTATTAATAGTTTTCAATTCTCCCTCAGTCCCTTTCTTTACATCAAAGAGAAAGTCTCTGTTGGAGCTCATAGGTCTTAAACACCTCTCCAGCATTTGTCAAAAAGACAGGGAGCCTTGAGCCAAGGAGAATTAATTGACAATCTGGGGATGCAGTTGGATTTTCCTTGTATGTCTTGTAGTTTTGTGCTAATTTTTGGTGTGATACTGGTTGTCCATTTACAATGAAAATTGATTTTAATGAAAAAGTGAGTCAATCCAAAGTCAAGCCTTACCTGTGTAATAATAGAGGAAGCCGGAAGGTGGCATGCTAACGGTCATTGCTGTCATTGATGGCCAAAAGTGAGCCCAGAAAGTTGAGCCTACCCAAGGTCAAAAGCAGCTGAGCTGCCAGCCAAGCCAAGGGCATCTACACAGACTTCCCAGAGCCAGCCCTCTTCAACCTTGGTTTCACTTTGGAACACTCAGCGGGGCCAGCACTTTAAATATGGCAGGAATCTGGGGATGGCTGGCCAATCACGCTACCATTTTCCAGCTGTGTGACCTGGGGCAGGTTACCCCATTCCTCTGGGCCTCAGTTTCTCCATCTGTGAATGCAGATTAGAAATCCCAGGGGGTAGGCGGTATTGGGTGCAATCCCTGAGCAGGGTGATGTGGTAACAAGAAGCATAAGGACCCCATCTTCTCCTTCCCAGTATTATGACCTGAGTGGGGTTGCCTCACCTCTCTGAAAAATGGGGCTGGGGTTGTTGTGAAGGTTCAAGGGGATAAAATCATGTGTATGTTGCAGCGGGAGGGAGAGATAAACCTGGGTAGGTAGGTCAGGGTTACATTGCATAGACTTTTTATTCCCAGGATTAGAAACACCTCGTGGCTGCTAGCCAGCAAGTAAGATGTGGCCCCTGGAGGGAGGGAACATGGATTTTTTTTCATACACCCGAATCAGCCTCTCCTTGGGGGTTGGCAGGAACCCAGGGAGTGTAATTCCAGCCAGGAAGCTGGGGAGCCCAGAGCCAACCCAGGACCGTGATTTTGCCTCTTTCTGGCTGCCCCAGTGGCTCTCCTGGCGTTTCTGACCTTGAAAGGAGTTTTGTTCTCCAGATAATGTGCTCAATGTCACCTGGGAAAATCACGCCGACTGTCCAGGTGCCCAGAAAGCTAAATGAGGCATTTTAACCCGAAACCACATCCGGCGAGGCTCCAATTAGCTGGAATCCAGCTAAGGGAAGCTTGCAAGGGACTGAATATTTTATCCTCCAACTCAGCATTTAGCTGTTAATGGCGGTTGACAATTCTTGAGCGCTCACCAAGCCCCCTGCGAAACACTTGCAGTGCCTTGTTTCATTTAAGCCTCATGGCTGCTGGATGGTAAATACTGTTAGCATGGTTTCCATTTTACAGATGACCAAATGAGAGCTAATTTTATACCTGCCAGAATGGGTGGTGGACCAGGGACTAAAACTCGGGTGTCAGGCTCCTGACTCTGGGCCCTCAGCCTGAAGCGATATTAAGGGGTTTAAAAGTCAAGTACTTTTATGTGTCCAGTCCTGTGTGACCCTCATAGACACGGTGGCGAATAGAAAATAGTCCCTATCTTCAAGCACTTTAGAGCTCTATGGGCCAGACCGACCAACATGATCGAACAGTATGGTCCAGCCATCCAACTAGCCATCCAACAAATATTTATTGAGTAGCTACTATGTTCCAGGAACTGTTCTAGGTACTGGTAATTTAGTAGCAAGGAAACCTGGTGGAAGTGCTGTCCTCATGGACCTTACACTCTCATGGAAGAGACAGAAAGAAGATAAATAAATCCATATATAAGATGCCAGATGTTAAGTGCCAGAGAGAAAAATGAAGCAGGGAAGGGGGGTGGTGAGTGATTGGAAAAGCCTCAAAGGTGACCTTTGCACAAGATTGAGGGAAGCAGTTATGTGGATTTGTGGGGGGAGGAATATTCCAGGTAGAGGAAGGGGCAGGTGTAAAGGCCCTGAGGTGAGCGTATATTTGGCATGTTGGAAGAAGCAAAGAGGCCCAGGTGACCACGAGGAATGAGTAAAGGGCGAGTGGAGGGCTTTGTAGGCAATGAAGGTCTCTGACTTTTGATTTGTGAGTGAGATGGGGAGTCTGTGGATGGTCTTAAGCAGGGCTGTGACATGACCTGCCTTGTGTTTGAAAAAGATCACTCTGGCTGCTGGGTGGAGAACAGGTGCAAGGGAGGGCAAGGGAGAAGCAGCCGGGAGGCATCTTCAGTCGGTCAGGTGAGAGAGACAATGCTGGATGGGACGCAGGGGCAAGGAGCAGAGGGATTCTGGAGCTATGTTGAAGGTCAAAGGTCAAGCAATCAGATTTGCCGATGGAGTGGCCTTGGAGAATGAGAGGAGCCCATGGGGCAACGGCGCCTCCAGTGCTTTTGCCCTTGGCACCTGCAATGGGGGAACTGTCATCACTGAGTTGGGGAAGCTGTGGGGTGCAGGTTTGCTAGGAGAGGGGCAGGTCCCTGAGTGTGTTGTAGCCTGAGTGAAGTTGGAGATGTGTATTTCACCAACCTATCAGTTCACAGGTGCGTAAAGGCACGGCTCCACACCAAGAGAAAGCCCAGAGCAACGTCTGGGGCAAGTACAGAGGTGGGGCGCCTGATCCAGCCTGAGGGCCAGCTGATACCCAGGCTGAGATGTGAAGATGGGCAAGTCGGGACCGGGGAAGACTTGGACTTGCTTCCCTTGTCTTGTTCTCCAGTAGCACAGCCAGGTAAGCTGGATTTCTGGTTCTATTCCAGGCCGTTACAAGTTGGCTTGTGAGCTGAGCCAAACGACGTAACGCAATGGCTCTGAGCTTCAGTTTCCCCATTGCAATAGAACAAATGGTTGTGTCCCCCCCAAAATTCCTATGTTGAAATCCTAACCCTCAAAGTGATGGTATTAGAAGGTAGGGCCTTTGGGAGGTGATGAAGTCATTAGGGTGGAGCCTCATGAATGGGGTATCAGTGCCCTTATGAAAGAGACCTCAAAGAGCTCCCTCAGCCCTTCTGCCATGTGCGGACACAGTGAGAAAATGGCCATTTATGAACCAGGAAGTGGGCTCTCACCAGACACCAAATCTGCCTCCATCTCAATTTTAGACTCCCCAGCCTCTGGAACTGTGAAAAGTACATTTGTGTTGTTTATAAGCCACTCCGTCTATGGTACATTGTTAATAGCAGGCTGAACAGACGAAGACACCCACCTGCAAGAGGATGGCCGTGTCTGCACCCGTGGGACTAACCCCTTGACGGTGACAGAGTCCTTTGACAATGTGATTTAAAACTATGGGTGCATTTCCCCATACAGGCTTGCGTACACACACACACACACACACACACACACACACACACACACACGCAAGCGTATGTAATTTCAGAGCCTCACGGATCCCTGAAGCCCATTATGGGCCCCGGTTCATACTTTCCTCTCTCCCCCCTCCTGATCTCAGATCAATCTTCCTTCCAGACTCACCACACTTCAGGTCAAGACCCTCTAACGTGGCCTCTTCTGCTCAGGCTCCGGTGTTAGACATAAATCTGTGACCTTGTAAGATGTCTCGTTCCCTTTGAAGGAAACATTCAGGTTGGCAAACAAAGCCCAGGTGGGTGATACGCTGGTCTGAGGGTGTGTGTGTGTGTGTGTGTGTGTGTGTGTGTGTGCCTTCCCAGTTCCATAAGTCAACAGCCTTTCACTCCAGGCTGCTGGGTGAGTTGGGCAAAGAGGCAAAAGCCAGCCCCAAATCAAGATGGGGTAAGGGTGTGGTGTTTCCTGGGTAGGGGAAGGCATGAATAGGGATTAACCGGATCCACAATGAAACACCAGGTGTTGAAATTCTGGCCACTGTGCTCTCTACCTTTCTCTCTTGGTAATTCTAGTCCTGGGAACAGATTTACATAGTTGTCTGGGACCTGAAGATCTTCCCAGCAGACTGTGAACTTGCAGAAAGTTATGGGTGCTGGATCTGAGATAAATCTTTATTCCCAGCATTCAGTATAAGGCTTGGCACATAGTAGGTGCTTGTCTGGTCTTTTGCTGTGTGTGTTGGAAGTACAACTGCCACTGGCTCAAGGAGAAATGAGCAATGCATTGGCTTACATAACTGAAAATTCTGTGGTAAGGCTTTAGGCACAGCTGGAGCAGGTGAACAAGAAGTGTCTTCAGGACCAATTTCTATCTCTCAGCTGTTTTCTGCTGGGTTGGCTTCACTATTTGGCACATTTTCTCTCACAGTGCTGGTGGTTAGTGGCTCCCAGTTGAACTTCTGAGGCTTAGGAACCCCACAGGGAGAACAAAAAAAGCTCCTCTTTGCATATAGTTGCTACAAATGTGATGAATTCTCATTGGACAAAGTTGGGTCATGTGCCCACCCATGAGCCAATCATTGTGGGTCCTGTGACCTGGGATTGGGGGTTGAGGTTGGAGATTAGGGTAGGGTAGGGATGTCACAGGGTCACCCCACTGGAACTACATGGAGTGAAGGTGGGGAATGGGGTGGTTTCTAGGATGAAAACTGAGGGGCTGTTACCAGAAGATGGGAGATGGAGGCTGGGCAGGTAAGAAAAAGGGATGTCACTATAATACTATCAATGTTGGCATGACAAATGAGCACATACAGCTGGTGCTGTTGGAATCAGGAGGATTGGTGAAACCTGGGACAGAGGCTCAAGTCTCAACCCTGCCACCTACACTCAGTGTGACCATCTCTGCTTCTTTGGGCCTCAATTTCTCCCTCTGTAAAATGAGGGTGTCTGGAATAGATGATTGCCAGAGTTTTTTCCCCCACTCATTCAATCATTCATTTTTATCTTTCAATTAATATTTGTTGAGGGGCTTTGGAGTTCGTCTGAACTGGATGAGAATCCCAGTTCTGATATTTACCAGCTTTATCAGGCTTGACTGGTGCACCTTCTCAGGTGTGCTCAGCTCAGTCCTTCTCGGCCACCCAGTGGCACTGGACACGATCCAGCCCCTGCTCGCCTTCCCCTGCAGGCAGCCTGGGTCAGTTGCTGCAGTCACTCGGCCAGCTCAGCCTGCAGTGACGGCCTGAGTTGTGGCCCAGTCTTCCCATATCCCCAGCTGTCGTCCAAGTCAACCTGACCTGACCCTTGGCAGGGGAGGGAAGGCCTCTGGTGCCTCCTCTTCCAGATTCAGGTGAAACTGTTTGTAGAACTGCCTTCTCTCGTAGATGCCTGGAGGCACAGGTAACACAACCCAGAAGTGAGTAGTTGAGCCCAATTGTGACTAACAGCAGACTGGAGGTGGATGTGCCAGCAGATGAAGTTCTTGCCCTTCGTCCCTGCAATGTTTCTTGTGGCTTTTGTGGAGACACCCTGAGTGACGGAACTCCCAGCTGTTTTTCTGAGACACCGTGGCCAACCCAGTAGAGCATGCCTTGTATTTGCTCTCCCTCCTTCCCTGCCTCCTCGTCCCTTTTCTTCGCTTTGGCTGGGCTTGATTACAGCCCCAGTGAAGCATTAACATGGAAGTTTTGCCTCAGGGTCTGTTTTCTAGGGAACCCAGCCTGAGATACTAGCTGTGTGGCCTTGGGGAATTTACTTAACCTCTCTGAGCTTCAGATCCCTCATATGGAAAAGGGAGATAATAATACAGCATCTCTCATACGATTCTTGTGGCATTTAATTAGACAGCACAGGCAAAGTCCTTGGCTCAATAAATGATAGCTTTCATTAGTGCCATTACTGTGAAACTGGTGCTGGAGTGTATCATGTGAAAACATGCATTCAGCGTTGAAGTCCGTGGATATTTATTGAGTGTCAACTCTGTTTCAGCTTCTATGCTACTCTCTGCTCCCCAGGAGCTCACAGTGTAGAAAGTGAGACAGAGAAGCAGTTGGACAATTATACTACAGAGTTATCAGTGCGTTAGAGGCAGGTAGAAGATTCAGAGGCTGCGGCATGGTGGTCAGGAATGGTAGTCACGGGTGGCTTCTCAGGGGAGCTGACCTTAAAGCTAAGACCTGTAGTTGTTTCAGATGATGGGCAGGTGGAGAGCGAAGTGTTAAGACAGAGGAGTGGGCAAAGACCTGGTATTGAGGGAAAACATTTCCAAGATCATATTGGCTCTCACCATCAAGAAGCAGGTAAATTACAAGGAAACTAAATGGATAAATATGCACTGACCAAAATGCACAAGTATGGTCTTTGCCAAAGGAGCGTGCAGGTTCTAGAGCTATACTGTTTAATATGGTTGCCGTAGCACATATAGCTATTTAGATTTAAATTGATTAAAATTAAATTAAATATAAAATTCAGTTCCTCAGTCATACTGGCCACATTTCAAATACTCCATAGTCATCTGTGGCTAATGTTACAGTGCAGATATAAAACATCTCCATCATTGCAGAAAGTTCCATTGGACAGAGCTGCCAGAGAGTCTGAGAACAGGCAGCCAAATCAGGACAGACTTCTTGGAGGAAGGGGCAGAAGATGGCAGAGAAGGGGTTCTGGGGAAGTCCCTGGATGGCACTGTCCTCTATCCTTAGGAAGAGAAAAGCCAGGGCTAGGAGTGGGGGTGGGGTTTGGCTCTGGAAACGGTGTACAACCTGACACTTCTGTGCTCAGGGTATAATCTGGGTATGTGCTGGCTGGCAGCCTGTCACCTGGGAGGGACAACACGGGAATGCAGGGGGAATCAGCTAAGGTGGGGCTGAACCAGGAAGCTCCACCTCTTCTGGGGCCAGGAGGATTCTGGGAGTTGTAGTTTGGCCCCCCTCAAAGCTTAAGCAGGGTAGAAGAGTTGAAACTGGGCCTGGGCTGGGCATCTTTGGGGGCATAGAGTTGCAGGGGTGGGGCTGGTCAGGGCTGGGGACATATCTGGGTTTAGGGTTTTTGCAGAAAATGGCAGAAGGGGGCTACCTTCTCCCCTCGGATGCTTAAATTCTGGGGTAGAGGAGATGCCAAGGTGAAGGACTTCAGTTGGAATGTGGAGTTGAGAGATACGGAACCTTCAGTTAAACAGAACCGTCAGCCCACACACATTCTAGTTGGTCGAATTTTGCCCAGGAGAGACAGAAAGTTCCCATAAGGTTAGGGAGGAGAGGTAGCAGATGGTACTCCATCAGCTGTTGGTCATGCATGCATTTAACCCAATATTTTCTGAGTTCACTATTTACTGAGTGCTTACTATGTGCAAAGCCGTGCTCTAGGCACTGCGAATCCAGCAGCTCTAGAGAGGGCAGCAAACAATAAACAATGACTTTTCTTTGCTTGAGTAACATGTCTTGGAAGAGCCCAGCTTACAGGTGGCTTTTGAGAGATTCTACCACACAGACTTCCTGGGAGTGTAAATCGTATTTAAAAGCCACTGAGTTGGATCCTACAGTATGCTCAGGACATCCGGATGAGAAAGGACAGTTGCCTAAGACATAAATCCTCATGGGGCGTCAAGCTCACCATTTCTGGGTTCTCACTGTGGGCAAGTCTCCTAGGAAGACTGACTGCTCCTTGGTAAGGGGTCGGGGGTTGGTGATTGTAACTTCAAAAGGATTGCTGTGCAGATCAAAACAAACAATGGATACCATGTGTATATGCGGTAACAGGAGTGCCCTTTCCACACACACACACAAATGGAGAGAAAGACAAAGTAGGAGAGCCCCCTGACAATTCTCCTGAAGCCATACAGTCGGATGTTCTTTTCCCCCCCTCTCTGTATAACTTTATTGAGGTCTGACTTACAATAAATGCACATATGATTTTCGGTCCTTGTTATTTATGCTCCCTACGTTTCCTTAGGAGCACATATCACAAGTACAATTACATTTACTCGCACGATTATTGTTTACAATGTCTGTAAGCTCCACAAGAGCCTGGATCTTGCCAGCTGCTTCCCCACTGTGTCCCCAGCACCTGCGTAGCATACCGCAGATGCTTAATAAAGATCTAGGGACTGAAATAAGTGAAAGCTAGCAAAACAGGCGTTTTTCTTGCTCAGGAGCGACTCCCTACGATTCTCTCAGTTTAAGGCCTCATCCCTCAGCCCCCACGTCAACACAATGGCAGCAGGCGTGCCGGACAGTAGGCTCCGCGGAGAGGTGAACATGATCCGGCCAGGTGCAGACTTCCCCCTCCCGCCGCGAGGAGGCGCCAGCGCTTCGCGCAGATCCGACTCGCTCACGGGCGGGCGCCCGCAGCCTAAGCGGTTCAATGGGCGAGACTTGACCAAGCGTCTCTTGAGGTCCCGGGCTGCATTAGGCTCTCGGGGGCGCAGACCGGGCGGCGGGAAGTTGTCCGTTGTGGGGAATCCCGGCCGGGGTCTGGGGGGCGCCCCGGGAACGCGGGCGGGACCATGAACAACTTTTCGAACCGGGCGCAGAGAGATCGGAGCTCTGGGGTTGGGGGCGCTTCCGGGAGGAATGTCCTGGGCTGCCTCGCAACCTCTGACCCGCCGCACTGTCCCTGGCCCCTGAGCCAGCGGGCAAGCGCCGGTCCGACCGTCCGCGCTCCGCCCCGGGGCCCTCCGCGCAGGCGCCGCCGGCCGCGGTTGCCACGGAGACAGGGGCGCTTCCCCGCCCGAGGCCCCGCCCCCAGCAGGGTAGGCTGCACTGGGCCGCCGGCGGCGAGGGCAGGTGCCGCGGGCTGCGGGCAGGTGGCGGCGCGGCGCGGGCCGGCGGCGGCGGCGGCGGCTCCAGGGTAGGTTGCGCGGCGGCCGCGAGGGGTGGGGGCCGGCCATCTGTCCCTGTCCCCGGCCCGCGAGGAGGCTGGGGAGGCGGCGACCGACGATGGCCGCCAAGTTTCTGCTCGGCTGAGGCCCCAGGAGAAAAGTTGGCAAAGTTGGCGGGGGAAGAGGCTGGGACTCAGTGGATCTGCCCGGGCTCCGGGTCTGTGGGGAGGGGAAATCTTGATTTGGGAACCGGGAGATCCCGAGACTTGGGAGTGGATCCCGCAGGAAGATCCCGCACAGGGCAGCCAATGGATCCCGTGCTACTCGGCAGAAGACTTGGGAGTAGATCCCAGGAGGGGGTCGGGCGCCAGCGGCCTGGGGTCCCATTCGGTCCCCAGCCGGGGTGACGGTGGACGGTGATTGGAGACTGGGAGCTAGTTGATTCTTCTCCCCCGATGCTGGTCCAAGCCTTGGGAGTGGATTCCAAGAGTAGATCTGGTGGCTGGGAACTGGTGGATCGCTGGAGATCCGGGGTACCCAGCCTGGAGCTGCTAGGATCTGGACGTCCGTGCGGGTTGGAGGCCCCAGAGGTGGACACTGGGAAGCGCCGAGCGAGGCGGAGCCCGGGTGAAGGGATCCTGCGGGCAGCGGGGGCGGTGGAGAGAGAGCAGCGCTCCGGGCCCCCGGGCGCCGGGGATCCCGATGCGCCCTCCCCGCCCGGCCTGCGCTC
Source organism: Rhinolophus sinicus (assembly GCF_036562045.2). NCBI lineage: Eukaryota > Metazoa > Chordata > Mammalia > Chiroptera > Rhinolophidae > Rhinolophus > Rhinolophus sinicus. Next base: position 24,331,680 of record NC_133765.1, on the reverse strand, counting down.
CCCTCCGCACGCCTTCCCAGGGCAGAGGCACCCTGATAGAATTAGGGCTCAATCTCCCCTGCTCCCAGGCGGGTTCGGTTGGTCCCCACCCCGCTGGTGGCGCCGCCAGGGGCTACAGGCGTGGCACTTGGGAAGGGAAGCGGCCCATTGACCCCCACCCAAGGCTGACCTTTCCACACCCTCCTGGCACACAGTCGCCTCGGAGTCGGGGCGCCGCGCCCTGAAACCCTGCTTTGAGTCCGGGACCCCTGCGCACCTCCCAGGTTGTCAGGGCTTCCTGCCGCAGGACTGAACTTTCTCTAGCCCGGAGCAGCCATTACCTTTTGGAAGGGAAAGGGCTGTACCTGTTGCACAAAGAAAGAGTTTTTTCTTTGCAGCTTATTTGTAACCTTGGACAAAACACTTAACCTCTGTGAGCCCGGGTCTCCTCTCTGGGCAAAATGGGGTGAGGGTGGGGATCACAACCTTCTCGCTTCTTTGGTTGGCAAAATTAGTAGGTATGATAGGTATGAAACAGGTAAGGGCTCTGTAAATATTAGTGGGTCCTCGTTTGTTGCCCCTCCTTTCCCGCATCACATCCCCTGAGCTTCCCCTACGGTATCTGAGGGAAAGTTCTAGAAACCCAACTTGCTGACTTTTTAAACTGCAGGATTAGAGACATGTTTAAATTGGTCTTTCTTACAAAGAGGTTAATTGCCCCTCTGATCCTCCTTGCAGAGAGAAGCTCTCGGGTTTGGCTAATCAGTAACCAGGGCGTTTGGACGAGGCTTCTTCCTTGGCCCAGCTTTTCCTTTGTTAATCCACGGAGGCCCCTGGACAAACGTGCATTCACCCCCAGACACTGGTGTGTCAGCGCTGGGATTCCCAAGGGACCTGTGCAGCCATCAGCCCTGGTCTTGGTGGTTTTGGGGGAATCCTTTTTAAAGGATTTGCGTGCTGGACAAGGGTGTAGTTACCCCAGAGAAGTGCAGGATTTCAGTACAGTGTCTGGGCACATGTTTCAGCTGGGCACAGGAGCCAGCTCATTCAGCCACCCAGTGTGTGTGTTGAGCACCTACTATGTGGCAAACACTATAGAAATGGTATGGCCCAGGGCAGTATAGGACCTGTCCTTCTGGCATTACATTCCAGCTATGGAGGGATCAGCTTGCCCTACAGTCCAGTGAGGCAACTGTGCTGGTTCTTGATGTTGGGGGTGCAGCCCTCACCCCAGATTCTGAGGCTGGAGGGGCCTCACTCCCTTTGAGGTCCTGGGGGCTGGCTTTTATTCAGGACTGACCTTGGCAGGAGAATAGAGCAGCCCACTGTCTGGCCCTGAGAATTTCTCCCTGCTCAGCATCACCAGAATACACCTCGACCATAAAGAAACCCAGAAGAATATTTTAAATATTCATTCATTCATTCATTCATTCATTCATTCATTCATTCATTCTTAAGTATTTCAAGACACTGTCAAAGAAGGAAGCTGGCAATCACACACTTAAGGGAAGGGTTACTGGAAAGAGGCAATTGTCTAAAAGGGGAGAGAGCTGTGATAATGGGAGGAGGGGCTGATGCCTTCTGGCTGGTGAGGGATGGGGGTCAAGGGGTTTAGTTTCTTGGAGAGTTTGCAGTGGGAAGAGGTTGGTGTTCTGGGCTGGAAAGAGGGAACAGAACGGCCTGGATATACGAAGGAGCATGGGGTGTTGGCAAATGTTGATGGGGACCAGGTCAGCCATTCTCAGAGGTTTAGACTTTATTCCAGGGCAGTGTGGTGGGTGTTGTGGAATTTTTTCTGAGGGAGGGGGATGGGGTCAGATGTGTGTTTTGGGAAGCTTGTGCTGTTGTGGGAAGGCTGGATTGGAGAGGGTACGCAAGGAGGCTGTGAGGCCAGTGAGGAGACTGCTAGAGAAATCCAGGTGAAAGGTGATGGTCAATTGGATTTGGATAGAGATGTTAGTGTTATGTTTAGAGACCCACTCAGTTGAACACCCCTTTGAGGCATAACCTTCAATCTAGAGAAGGAACCCCCCCCCCCAGGGGAGATGACATAAATATTGTGTCAGTATTCCGTTAGATTCAGTAAATCTTGCTGAGCACTCTTGGTCTGCCTTCCCAGGGATGGTCATAAAATCCAGGTCCTCAGGGACTTCACACTTGAACCCTCACCACCTTCCTGTGTCAGGGGATGGTGCTCATGCCCATTTCACAGATACAGGACTCAGTGGTATGGCAAGGTCTTTGCTAGCCAGCAGCGGCAGAGCAGGGATTTGAACTTGCTTCCAGCTTGCCGATGTTTGGACTCAGTGAGGTCTAGTAGAGAAGCCACAAAAGGGGAACAGTAGGCGTAAACCCAGGGGGCCTTCCAGGAGGAGGCAGAGATGGAAAGGAGGGAGCCAGCCAGAGAGACTTGGGGGCAAACCCAGGCCTTGCCCCTTCCTGGTTGTGGTCTTGGGCGGCATGGTACTTATTTTGAGGCTCACCTTCCTCATCTGTGAAATGGGGTCATGATAGGATACTCCTTTCCCTCAAAGGTTTGTTATGTGAGTTGAGTGAAGCAGTGCAGAGAAAGGGCCCAGCACCGTATCTGCTCACTAGTGGTGGGTGTGATTATTATCATTATAGTCTGTCATCAGGATGTGTTTCAGGCAGGTGGTGCCTCTCCCAACCTGGGGTGTGTGTGTGTGTGTGTGTGTGTGTGTATCGGGGGCGGGGGGGGGTGAACACAGGTGACACTTGAGCTGAGTCTTAAATGAGGAGGCAAGGAGAGGAGACATGCCAGGTAGAAGGAGCAGCACAGGCAGAGGCCTCGATCATTTGGACAGTTGTGTGCTAATTGATATACTCAGAATGCAGCATATGTTAAATGAATAAAAGTTAGACCATGGGCAACAAAAATTCTCTTTACACCTCCCTGCCCCTCCCTAAATGCCCAAACAGGAAGACTTGGGCAGGTTTGGGATAGAGAAGATGGCAGGAGGGTCCCAGTCCAGGAGATCACGTTCCTTCCCACACTCCCCCATCCAGATTACAGTAGTGTGACCCCCTCCCCCCCACAAGCCATTTCCCTCTTGGAACCTCAGTTTCTTCATCTGTAAAATGGGAAGACTGGAGAGAATGTGGGTAAAGCACATAACACATCAGAATAGGTGCTTCTCACTGAACCCTTTCTAGGTGCCAGGCTCTGGGTCAAGCTCTTTTTAAATTTTGTTTATTTGTTAAATTTTATTCGTTTTCATTCATCACAACAAATTCAGCTGATGCCTGCTTTTGGGACCCCTGAATTTGTAGTTTATGAAACTGAGGCTTGGAGCCGTCCTCCTGCCCACTTCCACTACCCAAACTCCTGTCATTTAAAAGGAAGCTAACAAACTTTGAATTGGGGGATACACATGCACACATATTCTTTTTCCTTCAATATGATGAATATTTTACTGTGTATCTTACCTGGGCAGTTCAAGAGCCCCTGTTTTCAAGAATCCGTTCCTCAGGAATCTGGTCAATTGGATGGGAGGAAGGGAGGGAAAGGCAAAGTGAGACAAGTATGCAAATGATATGGATTGACATATAGAGAAGTAGTTATCTCAGCTACCTTTGTTAATTGCTCAGTTAAGCGACCTTTGAAATGTTCTATGACCTCATCTTTATTTAGAATATGAAATACATCCTGAAGTGTGATCTTTGGATGTTTACATGACAGAAGTGACACACACACACACACACACACACACACACACACACACACAGTATCTCTGTCTCTGTCTTTGTCTCTCTCTCTCTCTCTCTCTCTCTCTCTCTATCTCTCTAGTATTGTGAAAATAGCATGTACTATGTCCCCAAAGAGCACGATCTTTGGATGTTTACACCACTAAGTCGGAAGTGACACACACACACACACACACACACAATATATATATATATATATATAATTATATATATATTGAAAATAACAGGTAATACACCAAACACTTCAAAGATGGCAAAATGATATTGTATTAAGTGAAAAGTAAGTCTCTCATCTCAGTCCTTATAACACTCTGCTAATTATATAAATTATTTTTGCACCCGCTCTGGAGCCAGACGGAAGGAGTTGAATCTTGGTTCTAGCACTTATCGGCTGTGTGACTTGGTGCAGGTGGCTTAACCTCTCTGAGCCCCAGTCTCCTTGTCAGTAAAGGTATTACAAGGAGTCCTACCTCTGAGGGTTGCTGTGAGGAGTAAATGAGAAGGGCTTGGCACATGGTCAGTGCTCAGTATTTGTGGATTTTTGTTATTTTCCTTCTTGTTACTTGTGGTCGCAGTGGAGTTGTTATAGTTTCCTCCTCTCTCTCTACACTTTATGCTCCAAGAAGGCAGAAACCCTATCTGTCTATATTGCTGTTTCCTCAGTAAAGAGTCATGGAATAAACAAGTTAATCAACATCTGTAGACGTAATCTTTTAATAATAATCATAAAATAGAATTTTGCACATAAGTTAAAAACAGATTTGGAAACTTTCCCATTTCAGAGTGTGTTGACTTATCCCCACTCCTTTAAAAAGCTGAATAGTACTCCAATGCATGAAGGTGCTGTTAATTATTGAACAGATCCCAATGAAAGGCATTGAATTATTTGGTTTTTTTCTATGACACGCAATGCTGCAATAAGCATCCCTGTTCACGCATCTTTGCACACTCATTGTGGTTGATTGAAGGACAGACTTTAGGATGGGGAGTTTTACCCCAGCTTGGGATGACGGCTGTTTAGAATGTTGATCTAGCCTCCAGAGAGGTTGTACCTTTCATACTCCCACCAAGGTTGTGCGACAGACAGCCTGTTTGGATATTTCAGACAGGGAACAGTGGATGACTCTGGCTTATCAGTGGCCATGGGATATAGCCTCTGGCATGACAGTAGGGAAGGTGATAGTTCTTGCAGGCAGCACATTTTGTGGCCCTTGGCTTTTAATCCAGCCTGCTGGGTACTATGTCTTGGAAGGTGTGTGCCCATGTACCCACAAGTCTACCTGCTTCCTTCTGGAAATATGTGGTCCTTGTATTAGTTAGGTTTTTCTATGATGACGCTGTGTAACAAATATCTCCCAAATCACAGTGGCCTTTAACAACAAACATTGGTTTCACGGTTGTGGGTCTGCAGGTGGCTCAGCTGATCTTGGCTGGGCTCGGACGGCAGCCTGGACTCTCCAGACTTTGGGTAGGGGTCATGTCTGCCCTGTGTATCTTCATCTTGATACCCAGGCTGACGGGCAGCAGCTGGCTAGGGCACGCTCTTCTGTGGTGGACAGCAGGCGCTCAGGAGCCCATTGGGAGCCTGCAGTGCCTCTGAACGCCCCCCCTTGGAACTGGAAGGTGTCACTGCTGCCCTCATTCTATCGGCCAAAGCAAGTCACATAGCCAAGCCTCACATTGATGAGACAGAGAGGGAACAAGTATGTATGTATTTTCTGAGCAGTGTTACAACCTGCCACAGCCATGTTTCTGATGGAGGAGGACGGGTCCTTGCAGGCGTGAAAGGTTTGCCTAGAGGTGGCGGTGAGAATTGTGGCTCATGATTTGTGTAGGGCACATCAGAGTAGGGCGGACTCTGGGTAAGGAGACCTCTGAGTCTATAACCTGGAACAGGCAGCTCACCTCTCTGAGCCTCAGTTTGCTCACCTGGAACATGGGAATATTGCATCCTTTCTGGTAGAGCTGTTATTAAGCTCAAACATGGTATCGGGTAAGGAGGTGCTTTGCACCTATGATGTGAGGTGGGAAGGTGAGGGATGATCGTCTTGGTGATGATTTTTGCTCTGATGTGCTTTACAATTCCTCAAGCTATGGTACCTGTAGCCAGTGGAGTAGGGGAACACGGTGAGGCCAAGGGGAAGCTGTAGAGGAGACAGATCTTTATGGGTCACATGGTCTTCAACCAGTCTCATAACCTCTCAGCCTCAGTTTGCCTATTTGTAAAATGGACACAGGGTGCTCGTGCCCATTAGTTAAAAGGACTTGGCATACATGAAACACTTGGCACAAGGTAGATGATAAATAAATGGTGCCTGTGGAACGAGGGGGGTCCTGATTGGGGTGGAATGAGGAATTCTGCAAAATTGGATATTGGTTCTGCAGAACTGGTTGCAGAGTTGGATATTCCCAGTATCCCTTGGGACTATTATAGGGAATCTGGATCCAGACTGCCTAAGTTCAAATCCCAGCTCCACCACTTTCCGTCTATGTGACCTTGAGCTAGGCAGGTAACCTCTCTGTGACTTAGTTTCCTCATCTGTAAAATGGGAGTAATAATAGTGCCTGCTTCATGAGGTTGATTCGCATCAAGTGGGTTAATACACGGTGCCTGCTAATGAATGTATGTTAGCTATTATTGTCATTATTACCGCTGTTATTATCAGTCTGTAAAGGCCCAGGGAAGTTGCTTCTGGTCCTAGGAGCCACCGGGGCCTTGGGGAAAGGAATGATGAGGCAGATGATTTTAGAGCAGGTGCTTTTCCCCTTCTGCTGTAGCTGGAGGGCCATCTGTTAATGGGTCACTGTCTACCTAATTCTCTCCCCAGGGCAGGCCTAAGCCACAGCAGGCTTCAGGGAGCCCATGGTTATGAGTTCCACTGGAGGCCACCTGAGCTAGGTACAAGGCTAGAGGTCATTCCCGCCCTCCTTCATTCATTTCACAAAAACTTAACTTGCATCAGTCACGTGGCAAATCCTATGCTAGTTACAGGGAAAACGGGATTCTGTTGGAGGTCAGGGGTGGGTTTCTGGAGGAAGCTTGGTGGGGAGGGCCAGAGTGTAGGGTGGCAGAGGCATGGGATTCCTGTGTGGCCATGGGCACATCGCTTCGCCTCTCTGAGCATTTCCTGATCTATGAAGTGAGTCTCAGATGGGCCAAGGTGCCCTTGGAGGTGAGAGAGGACAGCCTTGGACCTGTGTGGGGCTGGTGGTTTCTGCCTTGGCCCTGTGCCTTCAGAAGTTTGAGGGAGATGACCGAGGTGGCCTTTCCTCTATCTGCTGGGACCCGGCTTTTGAGAACACTAAATGTTCTTCATAGTAAAATAAAAATGAGTAGAGAGCATTCCTTTTGTCCTAGGTACTGTGCTCATTATCGTTTCACTTGATTCTCATGTCCCCATTTTACAGATGAGAAAACCTAGGCTCCGAGGAGGGAGTCACATGCCCAGGGCCACTAATGGGAAGGGGGAATGTGGATCCTTGCAGCCTGACTGCAGCCCCTGGGCCCTGAATCTCTTCTTGGTGGTAAAGCAGGACAGAGCTGGACAATCCTTGGATTCTGTCCCATCTCCACAATGCCATTACTGTGTGACTTTAGGAAGTGACTTGCCCTCTCTGAGCCTCAGTCTGCATCTGCTAAGATTTTCCTTGTGCGGTCATTGTGGGATTAGGTGACGTAACTACATGTAAAGCCCCCTGTACATAGTAGGCACTTTAAAAATGGGAGCCCTTCCTAGTAAAAAGATCAGCTTAGGGCTTTTAAAAAATGCGTGAAATTATGGCGAGGAATTGCTTTATGAATCACAATGTAAATCTTTCTTGTTTGTACTACGAGCAGACATAGTGGCAGTCATAAAAAAACAATTATCATTGATGGACTGCTTCTTATATTCCAGTTCCTCTGACACGTGGGTTTGTGCATTATTTTATCAAATCCTTTATCAGATCCTTTCTTCATCCTATAAAGAGAGGTGCTAGTGTTGTTCCCACTTTACAGATGAGGAAACTAAGTCTTGGAGAAGTGAAACGCTTTGCCCAGCTTACCAGCGTGGCAGGCAGGGAGCCCTGGAGCCCTTCTGCATGAGTCGTACTTGTTGGAGACGCAGCTGTGTTTTCAAAGGCTCCAGGTCAGGTCCGCAGCTCCCAGCCGACTCTGTGTTGATATTTCTTTTCTTTTTTGTTTGGCTTCCTCAGTGACGAAAGCCCTTTCTGGGGACCGTCCTGTTTACTGGTGGCGTGGTGAGGCCCTGCCGGGGGAAGGAAATGCAGGGTGTGTGGGGCCTCTTGGCAGAAGGGGAGGGCAGCGGGTGCGTTGGGTACACTGAGGTCGCTCTGTGAACTCACCCCACTCCGCCTGCCTGGACATGAAGCCTGGGCCTTCATAGGCACTGTGCCCACCAGGCCTGCCCAGTGCCCTAGGCCAGGCTGGGAAGTGACTCGATTGGGGAACTCCCAGGGCCCTTTGGCCTAGGAAGCTGTCCAGGTTTGTCTCTCCCTTTCATTTTGGGCCCTAGCACTGGAAACCTCTTGTCTTTGTTTCTACAACTGATACCTACATGCCAGGGACTGTGCTTGGGGCATGAAGGGGTCCTAGGCCATGGGAGAGAACGAAGGGTGTATCAGAATGAGTTCTGGGCCAGAGGTCACGACTCCTGAGTGCTAGTGCTTGCTTCTCTGCTGTGTGTCCTGGGGTAAGCCCCTTCCCCTCTCTGGACCCTTTTCACAGAGGGAGGAGGAACTGGATGAGTAGATCCCAGAGCCTCTTATTCCTGCTACACCTTCTGGGAAGAATCAAAATCCACACTTTCAAAGATAGGGCCTAGAAAACCACCATTTGCGGAGGGCCTGCTGTGTGCCTCATCCTTTGCTAGGGAGGTATCGCATATGCGTCTTCTCATCAATTCTCAGAGTTACTCAGTTGGTGTTCCTAACCCCTTTTACAGATGAGTAAACTGAGGCTCAGAGGTATAAAGGCCTCTTCATGTCACTGAGCTTGAGGTAAGAAGGGGTGGAGGCTAGATTTGAACTCAGGTCTGCTTCCTACAAACCTAGACCTCCCTATAATAACTCAACACAGTTGGTTCCCAGCTCGCCCTGAAATAGTCTCTCCCCTCGGAGCTTCTGGTGCGGTGTGTCCTTTCCTCTCTTGGGTTAGTTGATCATTTTCATTTTTGTTAATGTTTAAGTACCTACTGTGTGCCAGGGCTTGAGCCGGACCCTGGGTCTCCTCGCTGCCTGGGACACAGCGCCTGCCCTCAGGGAGGAGAGAGATGAGGGATTAGAGAGCTGCGTGCCAGCACTGTGGTGAGGGGCCTGGGGTAGGGACCATGTTCTCCTGGTCCTGCCGTCTGTCAGCCTGGAAGCAAACTGTTTCCCTTGATGCACTCAGGACTTGGATGAAACAGGCAGCTCTGGCAAACAGCAGACCACCTTCTTCTTGGGGAGGTGGGATGTGCCTCGTTACTGTTGGATTTAACTCCAGAAAGGAAGTGATAATGCTTCCAAGCCGGGCTTTATCCAGATGCCTAATCACAGCCCTCCTGCCTTTCCTTCTTGTCGTTCATTAAAAGGAAAAGGGGGTTTGGAGGCAGCAAAAAGCTTTGGAGGAATTTCTGGAATGTCAAGTCTGCTGGCTGACCCAGCAGAGCAAGTGTGAGCCATCTGCCCTGGCCTTAGTTGGGGTCAGCTGGCTGTCCTGCAGGGCTCTCTGAGTATCACTCAGTTCCTGTTTGGAGTCCTGAGTCACCCCCAGGAAGGTGGCTCTTCCGCGGGCTGCAGTCGCTGCTGCCATTGAAGACACTGCCTGGGTTTAGAGCAGCACAGTCCAGGGGTCACATCCTGCCTCTTTCTCACCAGCCATGGGAGTGGCTTCCCCTCTGCCTGGGTGTCCACACCCATGGAATGGGGGTGCCCATGCCTGCCTTTCAGCCTGGCTAGGAGCCCTCACTGAGGTCACATGGGTGAATGTTGGGGTGAATGCTCTTCTACTGGGATGGGGGAGCAATGTTGGGTAAAATCCCCACTGTGTGCAGGCACCTCTCTGGAGCACTGTGGGGGCCTCATGTCTCATTGTTGACACTTGGCGGGCCCTTCTAAGGCCTTTCTCGGCTGTCACTCCACACCTGGCATTTGGTGACATGAGATGACTATTTGTTAAGGGAACTAACAGATGACTCATTGCATTTTCCTAGTTAATCATTTTTATTCTCTTTTTATCCTTATTGCAATACATTTACATTCTAATACATTTCTGTTGTTGAAGATTTAGAAATACAGATAAACAAAAATGAGGAGCTACAACTCTGATGTTCTCACGTTCTAAAGATTCCCAGTGCTAGTATTGTGGGGCATGACTTTTAGACCTGTCAATCACACCATGCATATGATTGACAGAGGTTAGTACTGCGTCTTGGGGTTTAGAACATGGGCGTTATTCTCAGGTGACTTGGATTCACATCCTGGTTCGGTCACCTCCTAGCTGTGTGACCTTGGGCAGGTCACTTCCCCTCTCTGAGCCTGTTTCTCCTCTGGAAAATGAGGTGGCTGTCAGGGTTCAATGAGTTAATGTCTGTGAAATGCTCCAGGAGGTGCCTGACACACAGCAGACAATTCTTACGAGTGGTTTACAGGTATGTGTATTTTTTCTTGTTTTGAGCGATGAGTCCCTTTCTAGGAATGGTGTGATCTACAACTGCTGGATTTGGTCATTGGGCTGGGGGACACCTCCAGACCACCTCCCCCGGGCAGGGCCCAGAGATGCTCTGTTTCGTTTCCGAGGTGGGGGCTGCTGAGCACGGGGTGGGTCAGGCGGTTTGGCCAGCACCGAGCACTGTGAGTGCTCACAAGCTGGTCCTGATCCTTATCGCCCAGGGATGTTTCCTGTCCCCGCCGAGGCCTGGGAGTTGTCCAACTTAAAGCCGCTGGACGGTCCCAGCGGGCTGGAGGTGGCCCGTGTAAGATGAGCCTCTTCCTCCCCTGGCTGCAGCAGTGGCTTCAGGAGGACAGGCTCAGCCACACCTGGGAAGAGGGATGGGGTCAGCCGGCCACCTCTAAGAAGCTCTGTAAACTAGAAAGTCACCTGGACACCAGTGGGGACTCAGAGGACCAGAGAGAGGAAGGGGTTAATGGAGCCTAGTTTTCAGAAGTGAATTTGGGTTTGGTGACATCCATGCAGGGAGTGTTGCTGCCCTGTACTAGCTCTGTGACCATGGGTAAGTTATACAACCTCATCCACCCTCAGTTTCCTCGTCTGTGAAATGGGACTAACAGTAGGTTTCACCTTCTAAAGTTGGGCCACGATATGTAAGGGCTCCTGGTAGGTGGTGCCTCGTCCTCCCCTCTCATTCCCTTTGTACTAGTAACACTGACCCGGCAGACCCTATGCCCCTATGTGAGTGCCGGCTGTGCGTCCTCTCATTGAACCCTCATAATAAGTTGTGGTTCCTGTTAGTAGTACTCCTGTCTTGCTGTCTGACTCCACGTTGCGAGTGTGTCGAACCCTGACTTCACACTTGAGTGTGTGATGAAACACTTGGCACACAGTAGGTGATCAAAAAGGCAGCGGAAGTGCTTACTACTAGTATTTTTGGTGGTGCTCCCCAGAGCGGTTTGCACGAGAAGCAGCTCTCGCCCATCCAATGCCTGTTATTTGGAGCGTTATTCTTCTACGGCTGACCTTACAAACCACCACTTGTCCGTCACACCTCATTGCCCCCCCATTAGGGGTCCCCAGGCCCTATTCATCCATTTTAGCTGCTCTGAAGGATGCCTGCTAAATCTTGGGGTCCTCCAGATTGAATGTTGTACCCACAATGTGGTACATCCCAAATGTCTCTCCCAAAGTTCAGGGTGACCGATCTGGCTGATGTTGTAGGATGTTGCACCCAGAAACTGCATTTTTGGGGGCATGGATCATGGAGGAAGGAGTTTGGCAGAGAGCTGCTGGCTTGGTCTGTGGCCTGGGTATCTCCTTGACCAGGCTGGACTCTTCACATGCCACTGTTTCTACAGGGGTTTCTTTAACAGTGTTTCCCAAGGGAGAACCATCCTGGAGGATTTCAGCTTCCAGAGTGTGTCTCGTGTGAGGGTGGGGGTAGCGTAGGCGGCTGGAACAGGCCAGGAGCCCAGCTGGTCACCGGGTTTCCCTTCTGTTTGAAATCCAAGATCATGCTAGAAAGATGCTTAAGTGCAAAGGCCCTGAGGCAGGAGCAATGGGACCCCTGGAAGGACGGAAGGGGCTGAGAGGGCGAGGGGGAGGGACAGGAGGACTGTTTGGGGCCTGTGGGCAAGGGCAGGGCACAGTGGGGTTTATGGTAATTACGGTGGCCCTTTGTGACAGAGTCTGGTTTGGGTTTTAAAAAATATCCTTCTGGTTGCTGAGCAGAGTTTGGGGTCGAGGTCAGGGGCCGGAGTAGAAGCTTGGAAGGCGAGTGAGGAGGCTGCAGGTGGGAGAGGATGGTGGCACGGAGTGGAGGACCTTCCCCTGCCCTACTCCTGGCCCGCAGTACGTACCCCAAATCGTAATCATATGATTTTGTGTTTATTTCTCTTCTCTGTGTCTCCCTGATGGGATGGTAAGCTCCAGGAGGTCAGGGACTTGCTTCTGTTCACTGTTGCATTCCCAGTACGGTGCCTGGCACATAGTAGGCACACTCAATAAATGAATGAATAAAAGCCAATGACTGGTGAATCCCAAAGAAAATCGGGGTGAAAATAATGAGAACGAATACTAGTAAAGACCAACGGTCTTAATCGCAAGCCTGTGTCGAGTGTGCCGTGGTAGACCCCTGCTGGGCCCTTCAGCTGTCCTCTGCCCACCTGCACTTCCTTTGCTGGGTTGTACTGTGGGAGTTTGGGCAGCTCTGGGAGGCCTGTCACCTGGCAGGCCATCAGCAAATCCCTAGCTGGTTTTCAGGTTGTGCCCACTTTCAGTAAAGGACTTGCCAGCTGGTCTTGGGTCTGGGTAGGGCAAGCCTGGGTGAGCCCTCTCCACTGGGTAAGAGGTAGGACTTCTGTACGCTTGAAGACATGTTCTGATTTCGAGCCCTTTTCCCAGCCTGTGAACTTGGGCAGGTCTCATCCCCTCCATGAGCCTCAGTTTACTGGCAAAACGATAATGGTGACAAGTAGCAATGCTACTGTTTATCAACCTCCTAGGATGTGCCAGACCCTATGGTAACTTATTTAGTTCTCTTGGTGACTTCATGAGGTAGGAACTCTTCTTGTTCCCATTTTTCAGATGAAGAAACTGAGGTCCAAAGAGGGGAAGTCACTGGGTCGTGGTCACTCAGGAAGTGGGATCTGAATCCACACAGAGCCTGTGCTTTGAGGACCTAACACATCAATTTGGTGTTTCCCAGACTCTAGTTATTCTTGTATCATCTTGAAAATTTTTCATATTCATGAACTACCTGGACTGTTATTCAGTGAACCTTTTTCTTAAACTTGACTTACTTTTTTTTTTAAATAACAGTTTTATTAAGATATAATTTACATACCATACGATCATCCATTTAAACTCTACAATTCAAATTACAATGAAAAATAAAACTATCATAGGATCCAGCAATTCCACCTCTGGGTATTTATCTGAAGAAAATGAAAACACTAACTTGGAAAGGTATCTGCACCCCATGTTCATTGCAGCATTATTCACAACAACCAAAATATGGAAACAACCTAAGCGTCCATTGATGGATGAATATTAAAGAAATTGTGATATATATTTATCCAACAGAATATTATTCAGCCATAAAAACAATGAAATGTTGCCATTTGCAACATGGATGGACCTAGAGGGCATTATGCTACATGACAGGTCAGAGAAGGGCAAATACCATATGATCTCACTTGTATGTAGACTCTAAAAAAGAACAAAAACAAAAACACACACAAAAACCAAGCTCATAGATACAGAGAACAGATTGGTGGTTGCAAGAAGTGGGAGGGAGGGGAAGAAATGGGTGAAGAAAGTCAGAAGATACAAACTTCCAGTTATAAACTCAGTAAGTCTTGGGGATGTAATGTACAGCATGGCGACAGTTGTTAACAGTACTCCATTGTGTATTTGAAAGTTGCTAAGACAATAAATCTTAACAGTTCTCATCACAACAAAAAAAATTTTTTTGTAACTGTAACGTGATGGATGTTAACTAGACTTATTGCGATGCTCATTTTGCAACGTAAAAAAAAAATAATATAATGTTATATGTCAATTATACTTCAATAAAAAAATGAAAAGAAGAATTTTTTAAAAAGTGTCCAATTCAGTGGTTTTTAGTATAGTCAGATTTCTGCACCCTTTACCATGATCAGCTGAAGAACGTTTTTATGACCACAAAAAGAAGTTCCGTACCCATTCCCCATTTCTCTGCAATTACACCAGTCTAGGTAACCACTAATGTGATTTCTGTCTCTGGATTTGTCTGTTCTGGGCATTTCATACAAATGGAATCATACAATATGTGGGGTTTTTTTTGTGACTGACTCTTTCATTCAGCATAATGTTTTCAAGCTTCACCCACGTTGTAATGTGTATCAGGACTTTGTTCCTGTTCACGGCTGAATAATATTCCATGATACAGATAGACCACATTTTGACTCACTTTTAAAAACTTAAATAAAAACCATCTTACAAGATGTTCAGTGGGCTAATTATGTTTGAGCTAATACGCACGGAAATACAGCACTTAAAATACAGCGTAATGATGAGCATATCGCCATGTTCCATCGCACCCTGGGCTCTGGAGTACCGGGAATCTTAACCTCATAAACCCTAACGGGCCACCTACCGGTGAGCTGTTTTGTTGTGTGGCTGTTATGTTTAGGGGTGTGTGCAACAATAGGTTTTACATTTTGTCCCATGAATGAGAAACACGTCCTTCTGCTAGAACAGAGAAGAAAGTTCAGTGTCCTTGTTTCTGCTCCCGCTGCCTCTTTAGAGCAGTCATTTTGCTGTTGTGCTCACTTTTGGCCAGCGCATCTTGCCCTCATGCTGGATGCCGCCCCCATCTACCTGTTGGGTTGAAACATGTCAAAGTGCCGTCTTTGTAGGTCCACAATGGTGGAATGTTGTAATTTCATCTGGTACAACCTTAGGATGACCCCACCGCGTAGGCATCATGGGTCCCTTTTCCAGATGAGAAAGAGAGGGGGGTCAGGAAGCATAGCCAGGACGGCCAGAGCTGGGCAAGGTCCCCGCTCGTTTCACCTGCCTTCTTGGCCTCCCCTGGCCTCCCAGTGGCGATGGCACTGCTGATTCACTGGCAGGGGTTGGGAGCTCTGGCTCATTTGTCAGCAGTGAAGATGCTTCCACTGCACCCCACATGCTCCCCTGGAGTCGCAGTGGGCTCTCTGCGTGGTGTGCCCTGTGGGAAAGAGCTGGCTGGGGCCTGAGCAAGGTCACTGATCCCTGGTCTGCAGGGCTCCCGACAGCCTGGTCCTCTCTCCCTGACCTGAGCCAGGACTTGAGGCTCTTGGCTCTGCTGCAGCTGGGGACGCTGAACCGGATGCGTGCCCCTGGGGAGGATTGCCTCACATTCGGCAGTTCCCAGTCTGTGGAGCAGGCCTGCAGAATCCCCAGGGGCGGGCATTGCATCCTGGTCCTGTCTGGATTTTTTGTACCTTTCCTTTGGAAACTTTCCTTTCTAGGAGAGGGAACAAAAGGCTTGGAGAGGATAAGTGTTCAAGGTCACGCAGCTAGCCTGGAGCTGAGCAGGGACAAGATGTCAGGATTCCTGCTTCTTAATTCCTGCTTCTTTCCACCTGACATCCTCTCTGTGCCCCGTTGTCGGAGGGACCTATCCTTGCTGCCCACCTCCCCACCTGCAGCAGGTGTCAGCTAGCTCAGCAGTGCTGGAGCTCCGTAGCTGTCTGGGTGGAGCTCACGTACCCGCTGGCCCCTTGCCAGGTTTGGGCACTCCCATGGGTGATGCAGAGAGCCCACAGGGCAGGTCGTGACATGAAGACGCTCCAGCACGCTGCACCCTGACGGGTGGAGAAACGGGTTTGGGCCCTTTCCCTGCCCGTTCCCGAATCCTGGGGTCCACCCCCGGCTCAGCCCATGGGCCACCTGCCTTTGGCCGGACTTGAGTCTGCTGGGCTTTGCAGGAGAAATGTCACCTTGTCCTTCCCTGCCCCAGGTGGACAAATCCTTATGGGGACCCTGCAAGTCGGGGCGGGGAGGGGGAAGGCAGAGTGACAACTGGACTTGGAGTAACAGCCCAGTGAGGATGACCAGGGCCCCACAAAGAGACAGACCCGAGTTCTAATGTTGCCTCTAGACAAATCATGTCACCTCCTAGTTCAGTTTCCTTATCCGCAAAAGGGTTGTGATTGTGACACCCGTTTCAAGGGACTGTTTAGGGTTTGGCATGTAGTAGTAGGTGCTCAATAAATGGCCATGTTATGGGGGAGAGGATAGAGCCAAGCAGGTCAGCTTTCACCACCCCAGAAACCTAGGTTCAAGTTGTTGGCTTCATTACTTGCTGCTTGTGTGACTCTGGGCAAGTTCAGTCCTCAGCCTCAGTTTCACTGTCTGTACAATGGGAGTGATAGTAGAACCACCACATAGTTGACTGTCGTGAGGACTAACTGAGATGCTGAAGTTCTTATTCAGTGCTGGGCATGTCTTTGGCAGCTGTTATTGTGATTACTATTAATGTAATAATAATAATAATATTTCCACAGTGTCAGCATCAGACACATCCATGTATGTTTAGTGGATGACTTTGCAACATTGGGGATGGGTTTCTTTAAACACTGGGAAACCAACAGGGCATTGGAGACTGGGGGATGGACAATGTGACATTTTAGGGGCCCTTCCTGTCCAGGGACTCTGTAGAAAATGTTTGGTCCAAGGCCAGGGACTCTGTTCTGCCCCTCTGGGCACTTAATAAATGGACCTGGTAGCCTGGGTGAGGCTAGTGGGTAGATGATATAGGCGAGTTGCACCCCCAGCTTCCTCCTGGGGAGCAGTGCCCAAGTTTGGCATCATGGAGCCTGTGGGTCAGGAGGAGAAAGCCCTAAGCGCTGGAGACCCTCTGATCCTGTGGCCACCTGGGGGCATCTGCCTTCCCTCACCCCACCCCTGGACTTCCTGTGAGGCCCAGGGGTCTGCTGTACTAACAGGTAGGCCACAGACTAGCTCTTTGATTTACAGGGCGGGTGGGGAGGGGAAGCAGGGGTTGCTGAAGCCCAGAGAGGGCAGGGTCTTGGCCTGCTTCAACCAGCAAGCCAAGGGCAGATGCTTTGGTCCTGGCTCTGGGCAGGGCCATCTGAGTGATTACTGGATTGGCCTCTGTCTTCACTGAGTTACATTTCTCCACTTCCCCACGTGTGGGAAAGTCTTTATTCCTTACTCATAAGTGGCACCTGGTATTAAACAAACCACAAGGCCAAAGTCCACCCCTGTGGGCCCACATATTCTCCATGTGGGTGTCCACAATCTTAGCACTCTAGCAGGGTATGGAGAAGGATGGTAATAATAACCCCAATAATATATAGCTGTTGACATAATGAACACATAATAAACTGGGCACTCTGCTAGCACTTACTTCACCCTTTTAACTCATTTCATCCTCTCATGGCCCCATGAGGTGGGTGTTATTAAATTTATACCCATTTTGCAGATGAGAAAACTGAGGTGCAGAGAGGCAAAGTAACTTGACCAAGGCTACCTAGCTAACACATGATAGAACTGGGATTTGAACCCAGACAGTTGGGTCCAAGCCCATGCCCTGGCACTAGATTTAAAATAAAAATGATTTATTTTTAAATTGTGAACGATACGTAACATACATTTACCATCTTAACTATTTTTAAGTGTAAAAGTGATGTCGCATACATTCACATTGTTGGGCTATCATCACCACCATTCACCTCCCAAAATTTTTCCTCTTGCAAAATTGAAACTCTGTATCCATGAAACACTAGCTCCTCATTCTCTCTCCCCCAGCCCCTGGGAACCACCATTCTACTTTCTGTCTCTATAAATTTAACTATTTTATGTACCTCATATAAGTGGAATCATACAGCATTTATCCTTTTGTGACTGGCTTATTTCACTCAGCATAATGTCCTCAAAGTTCATCCAAGTGGTAGCGTGTATCAATATTTCCTTGCTTTTTAAAGGCGAAATAATATTATTTCATTGTATGGATAGATCACATTTTGTTTATCCATTTGTTTGTCAATGGACACTTGACTTGCTTTCACGTTTTGGCTACTGTGAGTAATGCTGCTGCATATGGCGGGTGTACAAATCTCTCTTCAAGACCCAGCTTTCAGTTCTTTTGGGTAGCTACCCAGAACTACAATTGCAGGATGAGATGATAATTCTATGTTTAATTATTTGGGGAACCGCCATACTATTTTCTACAGGAGCTGCCCCATTTTATATTCTCATTAGTAAAGCACAAGGCCTCCAGTTTTTCTACCTCCCCACCAACACTTGTTATTTTCTGTGGGTTTTTTTTTTTTGCTACCAGCCATCCTCATAGGTGTGACTGGCACCTAATTTTTGTGGGAGATTCTTAGGATCTGTGTTTGGTGGGCCTCGGTTCCTGTTAGAGCAGCTGTTGCATCACAATATGTCTTCCGGGACTATTTCGGCCTCCCCCCCACACCTGACTGTGCGACCTTTCTCAGGGTGTACCCCAGAGCCCTGCAGAGTGCTGGCCTGAGTTAGATCCTGAGGAAATAGTAAAGAACCATTTCTCACTAACTCAGGGCACGCGCTGGCCTGTGTCCTTTTTGGGAGAAACCGTTAAGGCCTGGATGTAATGCTTCCAGGAAGCTGTCTGGACACCACAAACCTAGCTGCCCGCTCACTGGGGAAGAAGCAGCAGCTGAGTACCCCAGCCTTGGCTGCTCAGGAGAAACCCCTCTGGGAGCTTTAAAAAAGAAATACAGGTGTTGGGACCATGTGGGGACAGAGTTCCAGAGACCGGTTTCCAGGCTCTCGGCCTCACGTGGGAAGGTGCTGGCTCGGGTAGTAGATGGCCATCAGCTGTGACTAGTTGGCCATCAGCTGTTACCGGTTAGCCATTAGCCACTGATATAACTGCTGTGGCTGAGCTAGCAAGCGGGGTTTGCTGTTAGCATGGCGGATTGCAGTTAGCAAGTGGGGTTGGTTGGCAGAGAAGCTGAAGGCAGGCTGCGGATCGTGTGGATCCTGCTTCCTGTGTCTCCAACCCAGCCGCCACTGAGACTATAGTGGTATGAACCCCCCATCCATGGCTCCGTGGGTGTTCGTTTTTGACCTCGCCATATCCTGCGTTCTTGTGCGGGGAGCGGGACCAGAGACCACGCATGACACCCTGCATGACAGGCCACCATCGGGAGGATCAGACTCAGTGGGTCTAGAGTGGGACCTGGGCATCTGTATTAAAAAAGAAATTTCCCCAGGTGGTTCTTGTGGGACCCTGGCCAGAGAGGCATGGCTGTAGAACATATTATTCAGCTCTGGCTAAAGTTGAGGAATTTATCACAGAGCTACCCGAGGGATATGGTGTGTGCCTACCTGTGCTAGAGTGAGCGAAGGAGTGAATGGGTGAGTCAATGAGTGGGTGTGAATGAATGAATGAATATGCCAATTTCCTGATTTTTGCCATGTCTCTGTATCTCCTATGTTATTACTCACCTAATATTTTAATACAAATCTGTGGATCATTCCTGTAAATTGAAAAAACCAGCATCTCTGGCCATAAATAGAAGTTTACTTTACAAATACAAACTAAGGAAACCAAGCAATGTCATCAAGTTCCAACTAAATAAATCCTGCTGTCTCTGCAGGTTTTGAGCCAGAGCCCTCACTGTCACTGTTACACCAGGGTGATTATTAAGCGTGGCAGAGTGAAGAGCACGCTAGCACCCACTGGAGACTTTCTCTTCCCTGGAACTGCTTGTCTCCATGACTCAGTGCTATTTCACGTCCACCCCTTGGACTGTGTGCCTTTCTAAATGCAATTAAGCAATGAGGGTGTTTGAGGGAGGAGCCAGGGGTGGGGGGTGGGAGTGAGAGGAAGAGTGGGTCCCAGTGGGCGAGGCCCACTTTCTTGCATCGCCATGGCTGGAACTGCCCTGCGGGTGTCAGCGTAACCCGAGTCCAGGGCACCCCTTGCCCCACAGCGGTCCCAGAATCTCCGAGGAGTGAAGAGACTTCATCTATGGGTTCATTGAGCTAAGTAAGACGGGTCCCTGCCAAGGTCAGGCTCTTGGTCGCGTGTAGAGCCCAGAGGGCACCGGCATGGCAGCTGGGAGTCAGGAGGGAGAAGGAGGCTCCCCTGCAGGGCCTCCCATGCTTGTGGGGTGGGCATCAGCATCCTGGCTCCCCAGATCACCCTCATGGAGGCCAATAGTCTGGGGGTTGGTTCCTGCTTCTTCCTGGGGTGTGACCTCTCTGAGCTTCCCTTGGTGCTTCTGTCAGGTTAATTTATTTAGCAAATAATATTCAATGCCTGTTCTAGGCCAGTCTCTGAGCTGATTGCTGCAGAGAGCCCGGCAGCAAGACCCCTTCTCTCTTGGAGTTTATGGGCAGGGAGGGGAGAAAGACATTGCAATGAAGGGAAGAAGAGCAGGATGCTTTGAAGAAAGTCTGGGGGACATACTTTAGCTGAAAGGCCAACTCAGGCTTTTCTGAGTATATCCCACATCTTCTCCTTTTCTTATAAGGACACCAGTCCTTGGATTAGGGCCCATCCTGATCCAGTATGACCTTATTGAGACCTAGTTAATTACATGTGCAAAGACCAAATTAGGTCCATTCCGAGATTCCAGGTGGCCATGAATTTTAGGGGAATACTATTCAACCCACTACACTGAAGAAGGGCCATTAAAACTGATACCTACAGGGTGTGTGTGTGTGTGGGGGGAAGGAAGGTGGGGGAGGGTTGTTCCAGGCAGAGGGAACAGTGCGTGCAAAGGCTTTGCTGTGGGAGCGCAGCAGAGGCCAGTGTGACTGGAGCAGAGTAGGCAAGGGGAGCAGTGTGTGGTTGAGGGAGGAGAGACTGGGGCCCTGGGACACAGATCCATGGAAAGGGCATGGCTTTCATTCTAAGTGCCTCTGGGGGATTCAAGCCGGGGCAGGAGTCTCTTTTGGAAAAAGATCATTCTAACTATAGACTGGGAAGGGGCATGGCAGGGACTAACAGAGCACATGCTTTCAGGTTTACCCCCAAGCACATTTACTTCCCTTGAGTGGTTTAATCTTCAGAACCCTGGCATGCAGGTAGGGCAGTACTAATATCCCCTGAAGAAATGGTGGCCCAGAGAGGGTAAGCAGTTTTTCCGGGATCACACAGCTGGGAGATGAGCACGCTTGCCATTGTCTTCTGTCTTGTGAACACTCAACGCACCTGGAGGTGAAGGGCCTTGAAACCTTGAAGGTCTGTCTTCAAAGACAGCTGAACAGGGAGCATTGACTTTACACCTGACTTTATCCCTATGGGGTTGTTTGCCCAGCCAAGGAAGGTTCAGTTGTGGGGCAGGCATCCAGTAGCTTCAGCAACTCAGTGAGTGTGGAATTCATTGCCTTATATCTTATATGTGTGAGCTGCTGTGATCCTGCCCTTTCTGAACAGAGCTCAGAGGAGAAAGAGCAGTAAACACTGCCCTGTCTACCCAAGAGTCTTTTGGAGGGTTGTGATAAAACCTTGGGCCAAGACCTGGAAGAAAGGGCAAGATAATTACCACGGTTCCAGAACCTTTAACCTGCTGTTTCTCTGACTTTGGGGATACCTATCCACAGGGAAAAGAAGTTTCTTCTTGGGAAATAAATATACCTCTCGATGTAGATGAAACATTCCAAAGTGTGAACAAATCAATGTGTTAAGTCCCCCTGTTGGGACTTAGACCGTAAATTAGGTGCTGTCTCCCAGGACTCAAGGATGCTAATAGCCTCCTAAGAGACCCGCTTATTTGCTGGATCTGAAATTCCCAGTGTAGTGCAAGCTCCTTATTTCCTGCTCTGTCTCTTGTTTCTTTAGTTCCCTCTTTGTCTCCATGCTGAGAGAGGGAGGGAGAGAGAGAGAAAGGGAAAGAATGAGAGGAAGAGGGAGAGGGAGGAATTGCTCTGGAATACTGCCTTTGCGCTGAGGATTTTTCTGTGTTTTGAGAGAATTGTGGGTGCTCCTCAGGGAGAAAGCTGAGCCAGGAACTGCCTCCCCCACCCGGGCTGCTGGGCTGGACTTCTTACCCATTGAGGTGGAGAGATGCTTTGTGTGTGTGTGTGTGTGTGTGTGTGTATTCCGTGGGGGAGGGGTGTGTGTGGAGAATTGGAGTTAAATTTGGTTCTGGTTCTGAGGGCTGGTTTCCTTTCTCTTCTGGTGAAAGGTCCTGTGGAATGAATCACGTCCTCTCTTTAGTTCTGGGCTCACAAAATGAATGTCCAGGCCAGGCTGGTGCAGTTGGAGGGATGCCGCTCTGTGGAGGATTCTGGAGGGATCCTAAGGGATGCCACCTGTGGCATCCCTTTGAGATGTAGATATTCATTCATTCACTGGTTCATGCAGCCTTTGCCAGCCTAGGTGATGCTCAGCCCCCCACAGGGAGTGGGTCTTTGTGTTAATCATCAACCCTTTGTTGTTTGATCGCCTGCCTTGGGCCTGGCCCCCTTCAGGCCCCAGGACTCACTCATGGAAGAGACAGGACAAGGTTCGGCTCCCTAGGGCAGGGGTCAGCCACAAAGGACCCCCTCCCCAGTAAATGTTTTTGGCTTTTTGGAACATATGACACCCATCACAACTGCTGACCTCCTTTTACGACACAAATAGCCAGAGACCATCCATAACCGAGGGGATGTGTTGGTGCCCCCATCACATTTTATGTATGGACACTGAAGTTTGATTTTCACACAAGTTTTATGTGTCATGAAACATTACTCTTTCATTTTTTTTCCTCCCAATGATTTAAAAATGCAGAAGTCATCCTTAACCCACAGGCCAGATTTGGCCCATGGCCCAAAGTTGGTCAACCTCTGTTCCAGACAGATAATAAACTAAGTAAACCAATAAAGAAGATAATTTCAGTCTGTGAAAAGGGTTGTCCAGAGGATAAAATAGGGTGGTGAGACAGGGGCACTCCTGTTTGGTGTTGAGAGGAAGCCTCTTTGAGGAAATGACATTAACGCAGAGAACTGAATGTAGAAGAGGCAGCAGCCCCTCTTTCCACGTAGTGGGAACAGCATGGGCAAGAGTCCTGAGGTAGGAAGTTACTGGTGGTGGAGGAAAGATGGTGGCACGTGCAAGGAGCAGAAAAGTTTACTTGGCTGAAGCATAATAAGTGAAGAGGAGAGAGATGGGTGGTACGGTCCCAGAGATAACGTAAGCCATTCTCAATTTTTATGAAGACTTCCCCTCTCCCAGCCTCAGTTTCGCCATGTGTAAAAGAGGGTGATAATAGCACCTTCCCCCATTAATGGCAGCAGGAGATAACACACAGACGTGTTTAAGGCAGCGTCTGACGCATGGTGGAGGTGGCGGTGATAAATGATGTGGATGATCAGATCATGTTGATATCTTTCTCTTGTGTCACAGGCCTCTCCTCACGTTGTGCCTTCTGCATGGAATATGTCACCTGGTCGGCTGCGGGCTCCCGAACAAACTGAGACAATGTTTTGAGTGTAAGTAGTTCGTGTGGGAGGTGGTCCCAGGAAAGACTGCTTGGGGAATGGGCCAGGGGGAGGAGGGAGCGAAGGAGGCCACTGCTGGGTGTGTTGTAAACAGACTACCTCTGTGGGCAGCAGAGGCTCCGCCCCCCGGGGACCTCCGGGGATGGTGTAGAACATGCACCGAGTTTTCTCTCTGAGCGATGGGGTATTTGAGCAACTGTTGGAGTGTACGCAGCGGCAGATGGGGCGCCGACAGCGCCCGCTGCACTGGGAGTTTGTGCTATCTTCACTTAGCTCAGATGTCTCCCGTGCTGGAACCCTCCCCACGTTCCTCCGGGAGCCACTGGTCCTCCTTTCTCCAGTCTCCTGCCGCCCCCAGGCCAACCCCCCTCCTAGTGCTTTCGGGCGCGATGCTGTAATTCCTCCTGGGTCTGGGTGGGGGCCATGTCTTGTTCACATCTGTATCCTCGTGGCGTGATGCGTAGTGGGCGCTGGGGCAAAACCTGGTAACCGTGAGTTCAGTAAGGGCAATCAGGTGGGACACTCAGAGTCCTGGGGGGAGGGGCAGGAGATGAGTGCTGGGAGGCTGTGTAAAAGTGGCTGTGCCTTCGAGCCCCTCCAGCTCCCAGACCCGTGCTCCTCACCCCGGCACGATCCCTGGCACCATTCTGGGAGCTCTTGGAAAATACCTGTGTCTGGGCTCCACCTGCATCTGGCTATAAATATTGATCCAGTTGTCCTGGCTTGGGATGGTGAAGGCCTCTGTATTCGTTTCCTGAGGCTGCTGTAGCACATTGCCACAAACCAAGGTGTTGGGTCCCTCCAGAGGCTCTAGGGGAGGACCCATGTCTTGCCTTTTCCAGCTTCCAGAGGCTGGCGCATGCCAGGCCCCTTTCCTCCATCTTCAAAGCCAGCTTAGCATCTTCAGGTGTCTCTCTGCTGAGTTTGTCACATTGCCTTTTTTCTTCTTTAGTCAAGTGTCCTTCTGCCTGCCTCTTACAAGGACACGTGATTTCATTTAGGGCCCAGCAGGATCGTCAAGGATGATCCCCCCTTCTCAAGATCCTTAATTTAAGTACATCTGCAAAGACCCCTTTTCCATGTAAGGTAACAGCGATCTCGCGTCCAGCGATTAGGAACTGGATATTTTTGGGAGCCACTGTTCAGCGCCATGCTGTTGGTCCTGAGAACACATCTGCTGAGCCCCCAGCCTGTGCAGGCCCTCCCCGACAGCTCACCCTATAGCCTCCTACAAGGATGGGCTTGTTTTTGCTGCTTTACAAGTGGGGAAAGCGAGGCACAGGGAGGGAGAGTGATTTCTGAAGCCAGGGTTGGATTTGAGCCTCGCAGCCTCTGAACCCTGAGTTGTGTTTGCCTTCACTCTACACTGTCTTGGGAGGTGGGGACGTTCTGCAGCTCCAGGCAGGTGTCCCAGGCTCTCCCTGTCCTGCCAAGCTCCACCTGCAGCTCACAGGACTATAGCATCTCCTGCGCTGGCAGCCCCAGCCCGGGAACTGGGAGTGTGCTTGTTATTTTTAAGGTGTCTCTGTTCTGACCTCCCTCGGTGGGAAGGATTCCCATTTCTGGAAGAAAGTCACTATTTATATTAGTTCTTCTGAAATGGGCTTTGGGGTGATTTAACTCATCTGAGAATGGTCATCGAGCATCAAGCCTGAAGACAGGGAAGGAAAGAGGAAGGGAGACTCTGCACCAGGTACTGCGCTGGGGCCTTCCATGGCCATCTGGGCTGGGCAGCAGCAGCCCCATTTCACAGGCCAGGAAACTGAGGCTGGGGAGGAGGATTTGCAGGACTTGTCCAAGGTCATGCAGCCAGTAAGTGGTGGAGCCGGGATTTGAACCCAGGTCTCTCTGAATGCCTGCACTTTGCATTGGTGTTGAGTTAGCAGGCCCTGCACTCTCGCCGCTTCTGCATGGTGGGTATTTGGAATTGGTCGTTTTTGGAGTCCCTTCGCTTGTCACTGGCTTCGATTTCCCCTGGCCTCATGGGGTGGAGGGGTTCTCACTTTTCTTCTTACCCTCGTACTTAGTCCTTCAGCCAGTCCTGTCACCTGTGCCTAAAGCCACGTCTCTCCTCTCCATCCCGAGTGTCACTTAATGGGTCCAGGTCATCCCTGTCTCCCACTGGGGAGGCGGCAGGGGCTTCCTCACTGGCTCTCGGCCTCCACTCTACCCTCCACAGCGTGGTCTCCAGTGATTGCCTGGAATGAACTTCCAGACGGATCCCAGCCCTGCTAAAACCCTCCAGTAGGAGTGGATCCTTTCTGCAGAAGCTCTGCTCTGCCTGACACAGCTCCCACCTGCCTCCTCAAACTACCTTATCCCTTTCCCCACCTGGCTCTGCCTCCCAGGCCTTCGTTCTGGAACACTCTTTCCCTGGCCGTTTGCATGGCAGGCTCCTCGTCTTCATTTAGGTCTCAGCTCGGGTGTCACCTCCTCAGAGCACCCTTCCGGTCCTGACTCTTATTACATAACCCTGCCTCACTGCCTCCAGAGTCCTGGTTGGCTCAGAAATGATTTTGTCCAGTTGGTATACTGACAGCTCTGCCTTCTAGAGAAGAGACCCCATCAGTTTGTTTTGTGGCTGCATACCCGATGCTTAGAGCAGTGCTGGCACATAGTAGGTGCTTCATTAATGCATATTTGTTGAGTGAATGGTCCTGGTGAGGATACCCAGGTTCAATTGTGGACCTTGCCCCAGGTTTCTGGACGTCCCTGGACACTCACGTCCCCTCTTGGGGCTCAGACTCCTCGCCAATGTAACCAGGGAGCTTGGGATACGTGGTCTTTAAGATGGAAGATTCTGGGCTTCCAGGCCCCAGGAATTCAGGGCTGGTCAGGGCTCTGGGGGGACGCTCTGGCCCAAGGCAAGAGTGTGGGAGGAGAGCAAACCCTGAGCCACAGAAAAGGGAGGGTCCCTGGGTGGGGAAGCAAGTATTTGGGATGAGTTCCCGAGGCTTAGCAAGAGCTCCAGAGCCCCCCTCCCCAGGGCCCCCCGAGAAAACACTCGCTGTTGTCTTAGCTGCAGTGTTAGTGCCAGGAGGGTATGCAGGGTGAACATCGTCCCCCCACTGGGGACCCCTGCCAAATGGGCTTTTGTTTATTTGAGATTTGAACAAAAAAGAAAAAAAAAAGGCCTGTCTTCTTAAAAACACAGCTCCAGAAAACTCATTCGGGTGTGGGGATCTGGACAGAAGATGGCAGGGAACTTTTCTCACTCTTTGTTAAACATTAAAAACAAATCTTAATAGAACATTATAAATGCCACACAGCAGGAAGAAGAAATACCACCCAGGAGCCCAGCACCATTGGACAAATGCTGTGAAAATGTTGGCAGGGGGGTTTTTGTGTTTGGGGCGGGAGGCATTTGTTTTTCCTGTAGATAGATTATGCCGATTCCATTTGTTTCTTTTTGTGGGGGCAAAACTCTGGATGTATGCAGCTTTTCAGTTTTTTTGTTTTTTGTTTTTTGTTTTCACTTCACGTCATACCATTGACAGGTTCTCCCATCATCGGTGTTTATAGACTTCATTTGGGACAAGTGCGTAAAGTTGCCAGTGTAGAATACTGCGGTCTGTTTAACCAATCCCCAGTCCTTGGACATTTAGATTGTTTCACATTTCTGGGTCCATCTCTCCAGCTTTGTGGCCCTGGTGTCCCTTTCCCCTGGGGTGCTGTGCGCTTTCAGCCTCCCTGCCCCCCGCAGAAGGGGCTCCTTTCCTCAGGACCTTTGCAGAGATTGTTCCTGCTGCATGTTCCTCTGTTGTACCTTGTTAATGTGCCCCCTTGACTCTCATCACAGTTTTTTTTGAAACCTTTCTTGGGTTTCTCTTTGAGTTCTGCCCCATCTCCTCTTATTCCAGATTGTGAGCTGCCTGAGAATGGGGTGTTACCTGCCTGCCATTCATTGCTGTAGCCCCAGGGTCCAGCACGAGGTGTCTGGAGGGGTCAGGGGACGGTTAAGTTTCATGAATCATAGATGTTCATTCTTGAGTCGTGAATATGGGGCCTCGGCTTCCTCTATGTTCTAAGTGGCAGAGTAGGGAGGGAATACATTTTTTGATGGGGTGGGAAATAAATATTTATTTTAGTCCCAAAGTATGAGGAGAAGACAAAAATGACCCTCACAGACACATGACAGTACATCCAGTTCCTCCATTGACATATTGCACACACACGGACCCACGTAATGATGGCAGTTACCATGGAGATCCACAAATGTTGTCATCACCATGATACTAATAAGAGCTGCTCTTTATTGAGCCCTTTCTATATGCCAGGCACTGTGCTAGTGCTTTCCATGCCTTTATTCATTTAATCCTCACAGCCAGCCCCTGAGAGATGCTGTTATTATCCCCATTTTACAGATGAGGAAACTGAGGCCTGGACAGACTCACTGACTTTCAGTGGCTGAAGCAGGACATGAACGCAGGCAGGATGGTTCCAGAATACGAACTCTTAACTACAGACCTGTTCCCCCACTCCCGCCTACACCTCTGTGCAAACATCCATTCAGACCCACAGCTGCACTCCTGCTGACAAGCCCCCACACTGCCCCCCATCCTCCTCATGGTTACACCCTGCCTCCTTCTGTCCCCCTTTCACAGCACCAGGACACCCTGCTCCACAGCTACTCTGCAGCCACTCCCCACTGTCACAGGCAGAGCTACCCAGCGAATGTTTATACCTGTGCTTGTCCCCCGACATCCCCCATGCACAGCCGACACCCCCAAATATACACACACATCTTGTACCTGTCCTACCACTTGGAATCCTGTCCCCTGGTCCTGGGCATATTTGTGTACACACACCTGTGCCAACTGTGTGTGCCCACCGGCAGCCATCCTGGGTCATGGTTTTGGGTTTGGGCTGCAGAACCGCCACCTCCAACCTGGCCCCAGCGTGAAAAGGCCACCTCTGGGTGTCAACAGGTGTGGCACAGCAGGCCCGGCCTGCACCCTGGCCTTGCCCTTCCTTGACAGGTAGAGTCCTGGGGCCTGTGGTCCCGGCCTTGCGGCTGCAGTTTCAAGACTGCTGGCCTCAGACTCCAGCGGTAGCCCGCATGCCCGGGCTTGCTTCCTCGTCTGTGGGAGGGGGTCGGGGCTGGTGGGTGGGCCAGGCACTGTTCTCAACTGGGGAAACTGAGGCTCAGGATGCCCAGCCTCCCCTTGTTCTCTCCACCGTACCACCTTGCAGCAGGACCTGGCCCAGGCAGCACCTGTCACTCAGGCCTGCTTTGGGGACCCACCCTCCATAATTTTAGGATTGTCCCTTCTCTTCATTCCTGCCCTTGAGCAGAGTGACTCAGCCCTTTGACCTCTGGAATTTGACAAGACAAATGATCTTGGATAAGGCAGTTAATCTCCTTAAGCCTCAGTTTCCTCCTCTCTCAAAGTGGGAAAAACAATAGTACCTGCAGTGACAGGGTAATTGTGAAGAATCAAGGAAATAATCTCTGTCCAGAGTTTATTGTAGAGCCGGCGACACCATTAGAAAGCTTTGTGTTTGGGGTTGTTATTTCCGTCAGTGTGGGAGGTCAGACCTAGGTTTGCCCTGTCCACTCTTCTCTGCTCCTATTGCCACCGGTCCCCTCCTTCGCACGGCCACCTCACACCAGCATTTTCAGACGTGGGTCTGGTGGACCCCTCCCCATCCTCTACAGAAAGGACAGGACGTGATTCATGCCTCTGTGCTGGGGGACTCCGCCCTGGACATAAGTGACCACACCTACTGCTAATCTCCTGAGAGGCTGTCTGTGGGGTTTAGGGATGTGGCCACTGGGGGTCGGGGTAGGGGCTGGGACCCTGCCGGAGCTGACAATGTTCCACAAAGAGCTGGATTTCTTAAGGGTTCCAGGAGACAAGAGTCTTAAATCTGCAGGGTTCAGTGGTGGCTGTAGGCCCTGGACTTTTAGTGGGGAACGGGGTCTCAGATTGAGGCAACACACTTACTATGTGCTCGTAAACGCTTGTCTTTGTGATTACTGACTTGTATATGCATCGTATGTCTTCCCTGCTACATCCCCTGCTGGCCCTGTAGGAGTCTAGTACAAATCCAGTCAATCGGTAAACAGTGCCAAGTGCTTTTAAGTGGACTGTGTGTTTTTAGCAAATCTCTTGGCTGTTTTTGAAGGTAGATAGGATTATTAACCCATTTAACAGGTGAGACAGTGGAGGCTGAGGAAGATTAAGGAACTTGCATACACTCACTCATAAAGACAGAATTTGAATTCGAGTCTGAGCGCTGCGAGCCGCTACCCACAGCTCTCTTCCAACTCAGATGCCCACTTGCCAGGTGCGATCTCAAAGCATCTTTTTGTGCCTCTCCTTCCATCTGCCTTGAAGCCAGCAGTTCTCACCTGGACGCACAGGATGGAGGATGCTGACATGTGAGACGCCCTCCCCTGGGACTGGGGGACTCAGCGAGGCTCCTGGCAGACGGGTGGTAACTCCACCCTCTCCCACTCAGGAAAGCAGATCGTAATGCAAGGGAGGCAGGGGGAGGACAGTGACTCTGGGAGAGCCCCAAATACACTCTCATAGGTGGCCTCAGAACCCCACAAGATCTGCCCATCGCCCCCTCTCCAGACTCAGCCCATGCCACTTTCCTGCATTCCACTCCAGCCACGCTAGCAGAAATTTCTGGTTCTTCAATGCCCTGAGCTCTTTTCTAACTCTGGACCTCATGGTCGTCCTGTCGCTGACTCCCTTTGATCACTCAGGTCATGCAGCTGCATTTCACCTCCTTCAGGAAGCCTTCCTTGATCACCCAATCCGTGGGGCCCAGCCATGATTCACATCACAAACCAGTTCCCTTCACCTCCCTTGCCACACGCCACCATCTTTGCCCCAGATGTTGCCTGATCCGTTTCTACTTGCCTGTCTTTTCTACTCCCCAACTCTAAATTCTGTGTCAACAGGGACCCCAGCGTCTGAGGTTATCAGCATCTGCCCATCACCAACACATAGTGGCTCAATAAATCTTTTGAATAAATTGGTCAAAGAGCAACTGAAAAAAAGTCAGCCGGTGCAAATGTCGGACCCTCCCATCGGCTTGTAGTGAGTGTTGCGGACCCATTTCCCAGTGGCGTGTGTCTCACCATTGTGTCGTGACGCTCTAGGGGAGAATGGGTGTTCTGAGCAAGTCCATCTCTTATGAGTCAGTGATTCTAGGAAGGAGGGATGTCTTAGGTGGGGCTCCCCCAGAAGCACAGCCTGAGACAGTGGTGTGAGAACAAGTGGTGTATCTGGGTGACGATGTACCCTTAGGGAATGCTGATGAGCAGGGAACCTCTGGGAGTAGCTGGGGCGTAAGTGTGCTGGGAACCTCGGGGAGACGAGGACACGCCTCTAAATTGTCCCACGAGCAGTAGAAAGTTGTCCACCTGTGCCGAGAGGGTTTGGGTGAGGCTCTGACGGTGTTCGCTGAAACGGGGCAGGCTCTTTCTCTGGTGGCTGACAGGTGGCCAGCTCTGGGGAGGACTTACTGCCTCCAACAGGCAGAGGGCGACGGTGGCTCAGATGAACTGGAGCTCAGAGGCTGTGACCAGGGAGGGGTGACCTGTTCCTGCTTTTGCCTGGGATCTGGGGCTGTTTGCACAAAATTGCCTCCTTGGGCATAAAAGGATCTTTGGAACCAGAAGGGTTATTTTCTTGGCTGAATCTTCTGAGGAGGAATTTTTATAATAAGCAGAGCTCCTATATACTGAGTGCCTGCTGTATACACTTTCCGGGCGTCTTTGGTTCCTTGTGTTGTTTGGGATGCCAGACGTAGCCTGCCCCTCCTCCCGTTTGGTTCCTTTTTCCTGCACACGTGCAGAAGCTGACCAGTCTGACTCCACAGGCTCCCACCTCATCCCAGTCTCTCTAAATGATTAATAATAATACCGTGGATGAAAACAGGAATTGATGCGTGTGGCAACTTCGCGTATATAAAATCTGTAGTCCTCACAAAAGCACATGACTACATACCCTCATAGATGAAGAAGCCGAGGGTCAGAGAGGTGGAGTGACTTGCCTAAGGTCACACAGCTGGTAGAGGGCTAGATGGGATTGGGCGCCCTGCTGGTTGACTCTGGATGTCTGCGCTCTGCAAGGTCACACAGAGGGACACAGGGCCAGGAGACAGGGGCGGGGGGTTAGGGGGGGTGCTGGCCACCAGTCCTGTACACTATCCCCCAAACACTGCATCCTCTGAGCTCTTAATAACTGGTGATTACACTGGGCAAAATTAGGGTCTGGGCGCGCTGAGCGCAGGGGGTGTTTATCTGAATTGAGGAGATTGTACAGTGTTTTCTGTAACCTGGCCGGGGAAGTTGCCTTCAGGGGAGGGGCTTAAAATGACTCATGGGAACTGACCCCTGTCTGCCTAGGTGGCTATTCTGAGAGCTGATGAGTGGGCAGATGTCTCCGTGGAGGGCGGTCTCCGGTCTCAGAGGGACGTTTTAGAGCTTCAGTGCTGGTGACTGAAAAGCAAGAATATTTTGGTGGGGTCCTTCTGTGCATCTTTCAGAGATAAAAGTAAAAGGATTTCGGAGCAGAGGGTAAACACTTCCCTAGCACTACATAGACTTATGGGCAATATCTCACCTTAGGGGTGGGCTCCTGGCTTCCCTGGAGTTCATCACTATCATTGTCATTCGTTTGAGACTCACATTCCGGAGGCAGTACATCCCCCTCGTGTCCAGGCGAGTAGTCAAGAGCTTTGGGTTCTGTCCTGTCTCAGGTTGGGTTCCCCAGAACCAGATTTTGAGTAGGCGTTCTGTGGAAGTGATTGATTGGGGTATGCTCTTAGGAGTGGGGGAGTGAGGGAAGCAGGAGGGGAGAGGGGAGGGGATGTGGTCTCAACTGAGTTTAGCTTCAGCCAGAGCCCAAGGTGGAAGAGGCAGCTCTGGAGCCACAGAATAAATCCTGCCTGAGTCAAGTGTAAACAGCCGTTTGTGTCCCATATAAGTCAGTCCTTGGTTATGGGTGCCCTGGTTTGTAGGGGGTTTGCATGGAGGGGTGGGGGTCTTGAGCTAGACTGTTGGAGGACAGCTCTCCTGGAAAAGGGTGTACCTGTGAACTGTTAGCAGACAAACATCATAGCAGCTGGGGGAAGGGTCTGGGAAGGCTTCCTGGAGGAAGAGACATCTAATCATGGCACCTTTGCTGCATTAGCACACATGGGTACTGACAGCACTCAGGAAAAAGAGAAGGCGATTGGCAGGTCTCTTTCCCATCCGAGGGTGGAATTTGTACAGATCCTGACTCCCTCCATGTTACAGCGAACTGAGAGCTCCAGAATGCGGGGAGCCAGGAGAAAAGGGGGGCAGGATTTGGCAAGAGATGCGGTCCTGGGGGTGGGCAGGAGTGCATCATGGGGGGCTCTGTGAGGCTGAGCAGTGTGGCTTTATTTCATAACCACCTGGAGGCCCCTGGAAATTTTAGGTCTTTGTTTTCTTAGGTATGGCTTACGTGTAGTTAAGTACACAAGCCTCAAGTGTAAAGTAGATCCATGTTTGCATACATACACAGTGTGTAACCACCACCCATATCGAGATACAGAAGATGTCTAGAGCCCCGAAAGCTTCCTTGTTGCTTTCCTAGCCAGTAATCCCCAAATTGACCTGCTCTACCTTCTATCACCATAGAGGAGTTTTGCCAGTTTCCTGAACTTTGTATAAGCGCAGTTTTACAGGACGTACTTGTTTGGGTCCTCCTTGTTTTGCTCACCATAATGTCTGTGATATTTAGCCATGTTTCTGTGTGTCACAGTACTTTGGGTTTTTTTTTGGTATTTTTTTTTTCATTGCTGTCTTATATTCCATCGTATGAATATGCCACAATTTATCTTGTCTACTTGTTGATGGGCAGTTAGGTGGTTCCCAGGCTTTGGCTATTACGAACGAAGCTGCAATGTACACGTCTCCTGTGGATCCAAGTACTCATTTCTGTTGGGTAAATATTCAACAGTAGAATTGCTGGGTCGTGGCTGAGCTGTAAGTCAGCTTCAGTAGGTTCTGCCAAACAGCTTTCCGAAGCGTTTGTGCCAATTTAAAACTAGTTCCACTTCCGCTTCCTTGTAAGCTCTTGCAAATGTCAGTCTTTATAATTTTGGCCGTTATGGTAGATGTGGGGTAGTTAGTTACTCATTGTCATCTTAATGTGTGTTTCCCTGACGACCAGTGAAGTCGAGCATCTTTTCATGTGTTTATTGATCCTCTGGAGATTTTTTTCTCTGTGTGTGTGTGTATACGCATGTGCACATATATGTGTATATGTAAGATTATTTTACATGTTATAAATTATATTTATAAACATACCAATAAAATACTATATATTATATAATTTATGTGCATAATACTTTATCCCAGTCCATGTGTTGACTTTTCATTCTCTTCATGGTGTCTTCTGATGAACAGAAGTTTTTCTTCATTTTATTTAAGATCATTTTATCCCATGTTTTCTTCTAGAAGCTTTATTGTTTTACTTCACTGAAAGGTTTTTGTGTAGGGGATGAAACGTTTAGTTGGCCTTTTGGAAACGTCGTGCCTGCTTCAGTGTAGGGGAGGCCAGGAAAGAGGCTGGTGGGGTCCTCTAGGCAAGAGAGGGTGGTGGTCTGGACTGGGGAAAAGAAGATGGGCCCCAGAATGGAGAGAAGTGGGGGCTAGCGAGAGAGATGGAAGAGGCAGATTGAACCGGGTTAGATATGGAGCAGGATCTCTTAGAATCCTTAAGGCACTCTCTATTTTAAAAAGTGCTAACCCATGAGTCCCTGGACTAGACCATCTTGCCAAGCCTGTCTGGCCTTTCTCCTGAGCTGGGCAGGCACGAGTGGCTGATAGCTTTCAGATGATGTTTGCTGTGTGGTTGTGTTGGCAGCTAATACAGGATTCCTGTGGCTGGGAGAACCTGTATTTATAGAACCCTTGGGCAAAAGCAATCTTTATTTTGTATAAATAAGTATATATTTATATAAATAAATATATGTTATAAGTATATACAAAGTATTATGTTATATAAATATACAAAATATATAATATATAAATACATATAATGCATATGTATATATATATTTTTATTTATATATATATATATATAAACACATATATGTATGTATGTGTGTGTTGCATTATGAATGAGGAACTCCAGGTTCTAGTTGTCATTCTCACTGGCTTGTGTCCCGCCTATGGGTTAGGAAACACGTTCTCTCTGACACAGATACACCTGGGATCTCCTCTTTCCCCGTGTCCTGCCCTAAAAACCAGGCAGGCTCATCTCATTTGTGGACTCAGCATTTGTCATGGAGGTGCCATGGTTTAATGATGCAAGAAGAAAATCACTTTGGGTTTTTTCCCAACACCTAGGGAGAGCTTGACTGTCACCGTGACCTGAGAGGGGTGGGGGCTGCTCCTGGTTACCATTGGTAACCGGTTCCTAGGAAGAGGCAGAGACACTGAGCACCCCCAAGTGCTTTCAGTCAGGCTCCCCCAGCAGGGGGCCCTGAGGCTAGGATGTGAGCATGAAGGGTTCCTTGGGGAGGTGACCCCAGGAAGCATGTTGGGCAAGTGTGCAGGTGAGACGGGAAGGCAGGGAGCTAATACAGGGCGAATTATCCAGCAGGTGCAGAACGCCACCTCAGCGTTTTCCCCCAGGGAGGGAGGGAGCTGGGGTATTGATACTCCTGTTCCCAGCAGTCAGTCTTTGGTGGAGAGCTGCCCTCAGGGCATTGACCCGCTGGCATTTTCGGCCCGTGTGGCATGCTGGCGGAGTGTGCTCCCCCAGCCAGAAACCAAGCCTGCAGCCGGAGAATCGCAGGTATCCTCATGAGGCAGCCTTCTGCATCTAGGGGTGAGGAATGAGGATGCAGGGCAGGACACTGAAAGTGTCTCCGGCACCCGCCTTGAGAAAGGCTTGGATGCTATGCCTTGCACATTATATTCAGAAATTCAGTCTGTTTCACTTTGTGCTTTCACTTAGCATTTTTAAACTTTCATTTATTGCAGACACATTCATTTTATTAGAAAGCAGCACAGCAAAGGCATCAAGAGGGTGGGCTTCATGATCTTGGTGTCGCTGAGCCTCAGTTTTCTCATCTGTCAAATGGGGGTAAAATATTCGCTGCCTCAAAAGTTGCTGGGAGAAATGAGTTTTTGCCTTTGAAATGTTTCACCTGAAACCAGTTATACATTCAATAAATAGGAACTACTTTTGTTGTTATTGTTGTATAAAATTTAGAAATTATAACTCAGCGAAAAGATTAAAATCACCTATAGTCTCATCTTTACATACTTAAGAGTTAACCTCTGTGAACATTTCCTGTATATTCTTCTAATGCTTTCTCTAAGTATCTATATATTCATATTTATATACCCATCCGTGTGCATCTATATAAAATAAAAAATGGGATCTTAATGGTCCATTTTGCATCTAAATGTTTTAAATTTTAACACTTATTTATGTGGCTAGGTAATAAAATACTTTCGCAAGAGTCAGAATGGAAAGTTACCAAAGTGTAGACAGTGAGAAATCTCCTTCTCATCTCTATCCCCCATCCACCCATTTCCCCGCCCCCAAGAAATGAATTTTAAACTTATTTTTAATGGTATCCTCCCCGAAACACTTTGTAACTGCCTTTAGCTAACAGTGTAAAAGATTTGATTGTACCCTTTATATATCACTCAGCGAATCCTATGAGAATTCCTTATAAGTGGCGAAGATTACGTTAGAAATTGAACCGTGTTGCCCCAACATACTTATCACAGAATTCTGGCCCCTGTAGAAGGAGATTTTTGTCAGTGCCCTATATGCCAGTCAATAGTGACGATGGATTTGGGGGCCGAGGGGGCAAGGGTTGATCACTTGGACATGTGGCACTCCTCAGTCTAAACCACGAATTCTCTGTGCCCTGAATGAGTGGCTTCATTTCCTGGAGGCTCCTTTAAGTGGAACCTTTCATTAACCAAAGCCTCTCTTCTACCTGCCCCGTGGTTAAGGCAGAGGGACGAGGAGGTCAAAATAAACTCTTCTTAGCGGTGCTATCGGTAGGTCATGACTCCTTAACAATGGTTGAGTAATTTGTGGTTCAGTTAAATCAAGTTGGGACAGGGGTCGGGGCAGCCAGCTCTGTGGCCTGTGCCTTCCCATGTTGACAAAGCTGAGAATGGAGTTAGAAGATCCGGGGATCGAGTGCCATTTGCCCCTTCCCACCCATGTGACTGTCTCTCCGAGCCTCAGTTTACATGTCTGTATATTCAGATTGTACAGTGCTGTCCCGTAGAACTTTCTGCGCTGTCCAGTAAGGTATCTAGCCTCATGAGCCAGTTGACTCCTGAAAACGGGGCTAGTGCGACTGAGACACTGAATTTTAATTTCAATTTCATTTTAATGAATTGACATTTAGATTGTAGGAGCTACATGGGAAATGCAGTCCCAGGACCTATCTTGCAGTATTTGATGCTAATAAATGTTCAAAAGAGTGGGACAGGAGAATGGGGGATTGAGGCCTTTGGTGGCTATGGGGGGGACACCATCCAAAGAACTTCATAGAGGCCTGAGCTTTGGGGTTATTCAGGCAGCCATTCAGCTTCATGCTGCCTCCTTCACGAAGCCCTCCCGTTCCTTTCTCCCCAGCCAAGTTGAGCTCTGTATGCATTTCCTTTTGCTGCAGTAACAAGGGCCCACAATTTAATGGTGGCACCATAGAAGTTTATCTCCTTACAGTTCTAGAGGTCAGAAGTCTAATAAGGGTTGTCAGGGGTGCGTTCCTTCCGGAAGCACTAGGAGAAAACCCATTTCCTGGCCTTTTCCAGCTTCTCGAGGCTGCCTGCATCCCTTGGCTATGTCCCTGCCTCACTCAGGTTTCTGGTGCTTTCATCTCATTTTCTCTCTCTGACTGACCCTCTTGCTTCCCTCTTATAAAGATCTTGGTGATGATACTGGGCCCATGTGGATAATCCAGGATAATCTTCCCATCTCAAGAGCCTTCACTCCATCACTTCTGTAAAGGCCTTTTGCTGGTAAGGTAACAGTTACAGGTTTGGGGGGTTCGGACCTGGACATCTTTGGGGGGCATTATCCTGTCTACTATAAACTCTTTCTCCCAGGAGCCTCTGTCTCACCTCACTGCTGTGGTCACCATCTGTGGCCACGTCTGCAGCCATGTCTGTCTCCCCGCGACTACACTGTGCTTCAAGAATAAGCACGTTCTACCCTAAAACTTGCCTGAAAACCCTCTCAGAGCTTGGCTGGCCCTGTGCCAGACAGTGGGGATAAATGACAAAGTGGCAAAGCCCGTATACTCAGGAGACAGCCTGAGTGGAAGCCCAGGTCTGCTAACTTACTAAGCAATTAGCCTCAGCAAATCTCTTTGCCCTTTGAAACCTCTGTTTACCTACCTATAAAATGGGAATAATACTAGTAGTATTAAAATCAACTCCAGGAGGGCATTCGTTGAACAGATTAAAAGAAATGAATTTTTACAATTTCTTTAAAAAAAATTAATCTCTTCAGTGAATTAAATTAAATTGATCTAATTAATTAAATGAGCCCTTGGCACAGTGCCTAGCACATAGGTAGCAGCTAATAACATAGCAACTGTTGACACTGGGAGGATGGAGAGTGAGGCCGCCTGGTTTCAAGTCCTGCCTCCACCCTTTGGGGAAATTGTCTTCATCCATCAAGTGTGTCTAATCCTATGACCCACCTCAGAGGGTGGATTAAATGGGGAAATCCATTTAATATGCCATTTGGCACAAAATCAGTTCTCAGGTAGTGATTTGATGATGGTAATTATTAATACCAGGCTTTCCCAGGGCCCAGCACTTAATAGGTCAGAGGACAAAGCAATTGAATAAACGTGGAATGGCTCACTGGGGTCTCTTTTTGGTAGTTGGGCCAAGTATATTTCCTCAGCAGGGGCCTGGGTTTTGTGCCAAAGTGGGGCCTGTCTATCGTGCCCTGAGGCTGGAAGCGCCAGGCCCTGACAGGTTTATGGGGGTGCTAGGAAGCTGGTCCAGGAGGAACTGGTTGCTTGAAGCTGTTATCTTCCTGGGAAAACCTGGAGAGACCATGTCAGCTGTCACTGCAGGTCGATTGTCATGGATGGGGTGCAAATAAATGGGAATGGCTGGTGGGGGGTGGGGTGGGTGCTGTGCTGCAGCCAGGGGTGGACCTGCGATTGTTTACATCTCTGGGACACAGGTTCAGTCTCGACCATCATCTAGGCTTTTCTTGTACCCTGGTTTGGGGGATGCTGTTTGGTGTTTGCAGTCATTGGCACTTCCCCCCAATTTTCATCAAGGCTTAGGTAGATGACAGGCTGGTATTGGATCTTAGGCCAGCCTTGCAAACAGTGTCCACTTAACCAGTTGCCCTTTCTTCCTTCCCCTCTTCCCAGCTATGAAACTGGAGTACAATTTGAGAGTGGGCAAAAGTAGACTCCCTGAATCACTGTCTCTCCCGAATTCCTTCATCAGAGAGGTATTCCTTTAGGTCCCCTCACCCCCACACATCCCACCAACTCACAAACCCCTCCTTTAGGCTTCATGTTCTTTTTGTTTCTTCGCTTATTTAGCATGCATTTGCAGAAACCTACTATGTGCCAAGTCTACTGGTAGGTGTTTCACATACACCATCTCCTTTAATCCTCAGAATCCTTTGAGGTAGGTATCACTGAACTTAATTTACCCATAAAGAAACCGAACGTTCAGAGGTGAAGTGTCTTGTCAAAGGCACTATGTTCATTATGTTTACCTAGAAGACATGTGTCCACTAATCAACTTACCCCAAACTCCCAGTGTCCAATCAGAATGCTTTTGCCTTCATGTAACAAGCCTTATCTAACAATGGCTTAAACAGTATATTATTATTTTTTACATCACAACAACAACAATCCAGAGGAGAGCAGTTTAAAGTTAACGCAGTGGCTCAGCTATGTCATTGAGCTCTTTTCCATGCCACTGTCCTTAAAGTAGCCCTTGTCATCTCATGGTCCCAAGATGGTTGCCGTGGCTCCAGGCATCACATCTTTGTTCCAGGCAGAAAGAAGGGGAGGGAGCACCACACGCTGTATCTGTTTTATCAGCAAAGGAAAAGCCTGCCTAGAAGTCTTCCAGCCATTTCTCCTTCTGTCTCTGGTCAGAGCTGGATCACATGGCCCCTCCTAGCTGCAAAGGAGTCTAGGAAGGCTCATCACTGGCTTGTTAGCCTTAAGAAGGGAAGCTGCCAGAGAGCCTGCATCAGCAGTTTTTGACTCCGATGCCATATTCTTTCACTTTACTGGTGATTTCTTAGCTTGTGGCCAAGTCCACATAACCTCTGTACTATTATTTTATATTTAAACTTCACTGTTTCGAAAGTTAAATAACTTTTTAAAATAACCTTTATGAAAATCTCTATTGTAAATAGTAAGCCAGTGTCACTTGTCTTAAATTTAAAACAAAAAAAGTAAAATTAAATGCAATGAAAATTAAATTATATTTTAAAACCTGCTAAAGCTGATGGTCTGGGCTTGAGGTTGTTTCCTCATTATTAAATTGGGAGATTAGCAGATAATGGAGATGTAGGTGTTAAAGTCATAGTGGCACCAAGTAGAGATGGTCTCAGGGACTTCATGATAATCAGAAAGGAAATAGCTTTCACAGAATATCATTCACAAGCTTAACACTGTGCCTGGACATCAAAGCATCCTGAGTGTTACCTAAAACCATCTTGTGTCCCACACGGGCTGCCTCTCTCCTCTGGGGAATCCAGCACTCTCGCATTCTGCCTTCTCTGTGCCAGGCATCAAGTAGGTTCTGGGAAGGGGAGTCCAGACTGGAGGGGTCTGTTCCCTGGGTGGGCTGGGGAGGAAGGTTGTACATCTTGCAAGGGAGAGAACCTCAGGCTTATCTCTGATACAAGGCATGATGATCAGGTAAATTGCCAAGGAAGGTTGGAAGTCACTTTGGCCTGGGAAATCAGCATAGGCTTCCTGGAAGAGGTATCCCTTGACATGCCCTAAAAGGATGGGTGGGATTTGGGCTAATGGAAATTGTGCTATGCGTAAAGGGCTCTCCACGGAGAAAGAATAAGTGAAAAAGACATTCAAATCATGGGGCACATTCAGTAATCTGAGAGTGTAGGCAGGGCCTGCTGTGTAGACTGAGGTTAGTGAGTTTTTGCTGGGGGGTAGAGGTGGTGGGGGAGGTATTGACTTTCCCCCTGGGCAATGGACCGTGGCAACGACATGATCAGACCTTCCCAGAATTTGAGCTTTGCGTGTTAAGGCAGCTCTTGGGCCAAAATAAGCGAATTCCTACAGAAATCTATTTGTACTTGGAAGGAATGAATTTTCTTTTTTTTCCTGAAGTGCAATATACACTGCGCAGTCTCCCTACAAAGAGGGTGCGTTGTGCTCCCGTTCTTTTCTAAGTCCAGCATTGTGCTGTGTGTTGTGTTGAATTGAGCTTTGAGGTTGAGTTTCCTCTCCTGTGAACAGGAGTTCCGGGGCCGGGTCTTCCTTCCTGCTCCCTTGTTCTGCGCCAGGCCGGACATGGCCTCTGGGCCTGGCTCACACTTGGAGCTGTTCTAACTGCCCTTTGCCAACCTTACAGTCAAGTTGGTGATGATTCTGCCATAAACAAGAACCACTAAAGCTTCCAGTGAGGGCACGGCAGCCAGGGTCCCTGGTTTATGGCTCATTAGACATCTTTATTGGGTGTGCTCCAGGGGAGAGGTTGAGAACCCTGACCTTTGAAGCTTTGAATTAAATCAGCAAGGGGATGTAGTTCCCTTCTGTGTGAAGGTCCATTCTGCATATAGCAAAAGCTCTAAAAAAGGTGTATACCCTTCGAACCAGGCAGCCCACTTCCAGGCAAACTTTATCCTGGGAAATTAATTGCATGTGGATGTTCATTATAGGTATTTTTTTTTTTTTTTTTAAGATTTTATTGGGGAAGGGGAACAGGACTTTATTGGGGAACAGTGTGTACTTCCAGGACTTTTTCCAAGTCAAGTTGTTGTCTTTTCCATCTTAGTTGTAGAGGGCACAGCTCAGCTCCAGGTCCAGTTGCTGTTGTTAGTTGCAGGGGGCGGAGCCCACCATCCCTTGCGGGAGTTGAACTGGCAACCTTGTGGTTGAGAGCCCACCGGCCCATGTGGGAATCGAACCAACAGCCTTTGGCGTTAGGAGCACAGAGCTCCAACTGCCTGAGCCACCGGCCCGGCCCCTCATTATAGGTTTTAATGGTCAATGATCAGGGAGACACCTAACAATCCAGTAGTGGGGAATGGATTACCTAATGGTGAGATCGCCATGTAATAGAATATACAAAAGTTTTAGAAACTCCTGTATAGGGTGTGCAGCTCTGGATGTGAAAGATGTTCATGACGTATTTTGACATTAAACAGCAACAAAAAAGCCAGTTCCTACATGACATACATGCTCTGAATCCACTTTCGTTTTGACACAAAGTTCCCATTTACATTTGAAATGTGTAGGCCAACGTACATCTGAATTCTAATAGTGGCTGTTGGCTCTGGTTATTAAAAACATTTCTGCTCAGATGTTTTTGAATTTTCTTTAGTTACCATGTGGGACACCTAAAGAAATCTAGTGATGGGGTGGGTGACAGCCAGAGTAGTGTAGGAGCTTTGGATATTTTAAAGAGGGGAACTTCACATCCTGGGCAGAGGCCAGTTTCTCAGAGGACTGAATTTTTGATAATCTAGAGCAGGTGTCCTCAAACTCTTTCTGTAATAGGCTGGGTAGTACATCTTTTAGTCTTTCTGGGCTAAATAGCCTCTGTGGCAACTACTTAACTCTGTCTTGATACCTTGGAAGAAGCCATAGATCATGTGTGTACATAAATGAGCATGGCTGTGTTCCAATAAAACTTTATTTATAAAAACAGGCAGTGGGCCGGATGTGGCCTGCAGACTACAGCTTGCCCATCTCTGCTCTAGTTAAAAATAAACAAACAAAAAAACAGCAGCTTGATTAATGGCTTCAGCCAGTGCTTTAGCCAGTTCAGAAATAGCACAAATAGCAGGAAGGAAAAGGCCAATGAAAATTGAAAAGGCAGATG
Organism: Rhinolophus sinicus; assembly: GCF_036562045.2. Lineage (NCBI taxonomy): Eukaryota > Metazoa > Chordata > Mammalia > Chiroptera > Rhinolophidae > Rhinolophus > Rhinolophus sinicus. The sequence goes on along the minus strand of NC_133765.1, from coordinate 24,289,303 downwards.
TTTAAATAGAGGCCAAAAGATAAGTTGTTAGCATTCTTTCTCCAGATCAGCAATTGCACCCGGAAGCAGTATTGGGGTGACACAGTTTGGATGATACTGTAGAATGCCTAAAATGCAAATTAGCATATTAAAGCCTCCAAAAAGTCTTGCCATGAGGACACTAGTTTACCATTATTGAACCCAGAATTCCCCAAACCCCTTTAAAAGACCCCAAAACCCTTTTGTAGGTGTGAATGTGTTCTACTCATATCTAGTGGTCCAGGGAAAGTTCGGGAAAGCCCCCTCAAACTGTTCCTCTGGATTCTAGAATCTGGAATGTCAGCTGTGTTCGAGTGCAGTTCATTCCAGCTTGAAATTTACACAGAAGTCAAAACTATGCTAATTAAGGCAATTCTTACAGAAATCATGCACACTCCGTGGGAAGCTTAGCTGTCACTACTCTGTCAACAGGGGAGTGAGAATTTTATGGGGTTCCTCCATAATCCTTTATTGAACCCCAGTTGTTTAGAAGGAATCATGTAGAACACACATTGGAGAATCCAGAAAGTTGGGTTCCGTGGGGAACGAGCCAAGTACAGAGAGAAGTGAGCAGGATAGACCTGATGAGTCTGAGCTAAGTCGGGATCTCAGAATCTTTATTTATTTGTTTTATTTATTTATTTAAATTATTTTTCAAAGGCAGTAAAAATTTATTGAGCACTTAATCTGTGACAAGCGTTCTTCTATGTGATAGAGGGGTGACTACAATAGACAATAAAATTAAATAAGAAAATAAACAAGATGTTTTTAGATGATGACAGACCTCTAAAGGAAGTATTTAAGGTGACTGAATCGGGATCCCAGACTCTTTAAAATCACAGGAATTTAGTGACCCGCTGTTCAACCTTGTTTCACCAGTGGGGAAACTGAGGCCCAGAACGAGGGAGGGACTTGCCCAAGCTCTCATTGTACGTTAGTGGAGGAATTGAGACCAAAGTGAGGGTGAGGGAGCTCTTGTGTGATTTCATTTTTGTGAAATACCCAGAAACAGCAAGTGTGTAGAGACCAAAAACAGATTAGTGGTTGCCGGAGGCTGGAAGTTGGGGGGCGGGGGAGGGGGGGTAATGAGGAGCGACTGCTTAATGGATATGGGATATACTTTGGGGTGATGAAAACGTCCTGAAGCTGGATAATGGTGATGGTTCCACACTGTCGTTAGTTTGCTAAATGTCATTGCGTGGTATGCTTTGAAATAGTTGAAATGATGAATTTTATGTTATGTGATTTCTACCACAGTTTAAAAAACTGTAAGATGATGGAATAATTTATCATCCAAACCTGGGCATTTTTGAGAGTGAAAGGGATCTGTCCCAGGTAAACCAGGATGTGTGGTCACCTTGACTAAAACCATGTAGGCCTGACTCTCGGACCAGTGTTTTGTGCTTTCCAGTGCAACTCTGACTCATTAACAACAGAGCATGGTTTGTGGGAAGGTGTTCCTCTTTCACCAAGACAGCCCTACGTTGCCCCAAAGAGGGTAAAGGAACAGGCTCACTCTGTGTGACTGTGTTTCTTCCGTATCTCTGGGCCTTTGCATGTGCTGTTTCCTCTGTTGGCACTGACCTCCTCCTCTGCTTGGCTGACTCCAACCAGTCTCAGTTAACATGTCACCTCTTCCAGGAAGACATCCCTGATTATCCCACATATGGGCTTTTATAGCCCTGCTTTCCACCTCTATCAGGGACCTCTCCCCCAATTTTATGGTGTTTAATTTCCTCCACTCCCGCTAGACTGTGTCACCTATTGTGATCAGGAATGGGGTCTCCTTTGATTCCCATTGCATTCCAAGGGGCGGATGGGGGCTGTAGCCTAGTGGACCTTGAGGCTTTTCATGAAGATTTGCCTAAAGGACACAGGTCCGCATGAGCTGAGTCACATGGTAATTAGAGCTTAAGCATTAGGTTTCTTTTATGTTTGATTTTAGTTTCTTGCATTTTGAAAATTGTGGTAACATATACAAAACAAAATTTATCATCTTAACTACTTTTAAGTATACACAGTTCAGTGGCATTAAGTATATGTACATCGTTACTCAACCATCACCACCATTTATCTCCAGAACTTTCATCATCTCATACTAAACTCTGTGCTCATTAAGCACTCACTCCCATTTCCCTAGCCGCTGGCAACCACCGTTCTACTTTCTGTCTCTATGGATTTGGTTATTCTAGGGACCTCATATAAGTGGAATCATACAGTATTTGTCTTTTTGTGTCTGGTTTGTTGCAGTTAACACATGTCCTCAAGGTGCATCTATGTTGTAGCATGTGTCAGAATTTCCTTCCTTTTTACAATATTATTCCATTGTATGGATAGACCACATTTTGTTCGTCTATTCATCCACCAGTAGACATTTGGGTCTTTTCCACCTTTGGCTATTGTGACTAGAACTGCTATGAACATGGGTGCACAAGTATCTGTTCAAGTCCTGGCTTACAGTTCTTCTGGGTATGTATCCAGGAGTAGGATTGCTGGGTCATAGGTAAATCTGTGTTTAATTTTTGGAGGATCCGTCATTTTTTTTTCCCACAGTGGTCGCACCATTTTACATTCCCACCCATGGTGCACAGGGGTTCCAATTTTTCCACATCCTGACCAATAGTTGTTTTTTTTATAATAGCCGTCTTAATGGGTATGAAGTATCCTTTACATTTGAACATCATAAAAAACAATTGTAGTGAAGCCCATGGGAAGTTTCGAAGAAATCTGACAGAGAGGGAGGGTGGAAACAAACTGGACTCCAGCTGCCAGCCGTCCAGTGGCTTCATTCCTCCAGCTTCCGTTTACTCATCTGGAAAGTGGGGTCAGAACAGGACTTACTTCTTTAGATTGTGAAGGGGGCAAAATGAGATATTTTGTGTAAAGCACTTGGCATAATGCTTAATAAATAAATAGTTATTTTTATTCTTAGCTTTTGAAAGTTCTCAAAGTGGGCAAGAGCGAGCCTTAGCTCCTCTAGATTTTTGAATCGATGGAGAGAACACAATGCAGAGGGAAACTTCTGGTATTGAGGCTAAAGAAGGAATCTATTTGCACAAACAACATTAATGGGGGGGAAAAAAGGAATTTTAAAATACAAAGGAATTTAAAACTTTACTAACAATTCCACCCCAGATCCCGAACACTGTTTTTTTATTTGTCCCTTTTCTCTTCCAGACCTTGACCACTATGTAAACAATCTTTGCTATTGTCACAGCCTTGAATAAAAGAAGATATCCGGTCTGCCACCATCTCCCAACAGGATTTTCATAGGTGCTTCCCCTTTAATGGGCTGACCTCCCAACCCCCACTTTAATAGCTGCAGAGTAACCCCTTACATGTCTCTGAGGTCCACCTTTTGTGGAGGGTGTGGATTATTTCTAGGTTTTTGCTACTGTAGCCATGGCAACCATCTTTTCTGATCACAAACTCAGGACATGGGGCATGATGGGATTTCTGTATCACGTGTAGCATTCCGGGCAGACTGGGAACTGGAGACCTGGTCACTGGAAATCTGGTCTGCCTGCTGACATTGCGACTTCTGTGACATTTCAAATAGCTTATGTGTCCTGGGATTTTTACAAATAAGGGTTATCACCCTAAAGCCAAGATGCGTTTTTGCTCCACTTGGATAGATAACACTGCCGTGGACATCTTCATGTATATGACTTTGTCTTCTTTTAGATTCCTTCCACAGGATAAGTTTTTAGCAGTGAGATTCCTGAGTCAAAAATAAATGGATGTTTTTGGGGTGAGGTATATTTGGGAAAAACAATTGATTGGTAGTCAGAAGTATTCAACTCTCGCTCTGCTTTTCACTGGCATATGATCTAGCTCATTTTCTGAACCATGTGTTCCTCAACTGTAGAGTGGTGGTGATAATTTGAAAAGCACAAGGTTGTGGAGAGTATTAAATGGGAGAAGGCAGAAGGCACAGAGTCACTTGGTATGGTGCCTGCCTGACTCTTGATGGAGTCTCAAAAAATGTTAGCTGAAAGTGGATATTGCCGAATTACTTTTTTAACTTATATTGTCCCTGGGAGGAGATGAGCATATCAATTTTCCCACACCCATGTCTGCATTAGGATATCATTATTTTCTTCTCTCAGGGATGCTCTCCCTTCAAGTATTTTTTGCAGGCTGACTTTATGTCCGCAGTATGGTGTCAAACCCTGGGGTGACAGCTGTGAACTGGACCCAGGACCCTCCTGGACAGGAGCTCCCATTCTAGGGGAGGTAACATAGGCAGTTACCAGGTGTGTGACCAGTGCTGGGCTGGGGCAAAGCACCAAGAGTTAGATACCAGAGCACGGAGGAGGTACCTGAACCTGCCTTGGGGCATCAGGGAAGGCTTCCTGGAGGAGGTGGCAGCTTGGAGCTGAGAACTGAGGGATGAATAGGGATCAGCCCAGGCTGCAGGAAATGGCCATGTTGAGGAGTGAAGGAAAAGCACAGTGTGTCTTGTGACCGGTCTGGGGTTCATTGTGATGAAGAAAGTATGTGAGTGTGTGTAAGGGACAAGACAGACTGATGGGGAGGCTTCAGTCATTAGACTGAAGATGGTGCCATGAAGAGGAGCTGGATCCTGCTGGGTCTCAGGGAAGGAGTTTGATCTTTATTCATAGGGCAGTGGGGAGACACACAGGGGCTTGGAGCCTGGTGGGCAACATGGTGGCATTTGCATGTCAAAGAGTCACTCTGGCTGCTTTTAGGAGAATATATCGGTGGAGGCTGCAGCAGAGAGGAATGCCAGCGAGGAGGCGGGTTTTCTATGTCCCTTCTCAGTGAATTTTCCCCTGGCCACTCCCTCCTTGACTGTCCCTTATTGAACATTCTATATATATTGCTTATTTATGTTGTTTACTGCCGGTTCCCCTCTTCTTGAGGGTCAGCTCCGCGGGAACAGGGCTTTCTAGATGTTTTGTCCCCAGCACCTGGCCCAGAGCCTGGCACATAGCGAGCGCCCTGGCGTTGCATATTGGGGTGAATGAGTCAATGAAGGAGCTAGGGCTGCAGCCATGGGGCGGGGCGGAGAGGATGCCTGCCTTCCAGTGACATGAGACTTTGGGCCCTTTCCATCGTGGGCCTGTGGGTGGATGAACCGCACGCATTTCCTGCAGCCTGGCATGCACTGGGCCCTTCGCACAGGGCATCTCACGCATTTGCAGACTTGGGAGCCCAGGTCCCGTTCCGGAAGATGCTGGAAGGTGTCAGGACTGGCTCGCGCCCCTCGCCAGATGGTGGCATTCCCAGGAAACAGCACACTGAGACTGGAGTGAGTAACTGGTGAGCTCGCAGATCCGATTTAAGGGTGTAATTATGGAGGCTCAGGAACAGCTGATGAATCAACGCCTCTGAATCCGAGCAAAAAGCTGCCAACCTGTTTGGTTTTGAATGGAAGTGCTTCTCTTGCCTTATCCCCGTGTGGTTCTCCTGAACTTCCCGGGAGACTGTGAGCTCCATGGCCAGCATCCAGCCCCAGAGTCTGGTTTGTGGAAGGAAGGTCAGATGGACAAATGAATGAAGGCTCCCGAATGACACCTGTCTAATTTCAGCAACTGTCTGTCTCGGGGACTCAATTCCCGGGAAGAACAGTTTTCCCTGCATGAAACTGGGGGAACTGGGAATTTTAAACTTTGCAAATCAGTTCGGGGAGAATAAGCCTGTGGACCTGGCAGGTGTAGCAAGAGCAGAGATACACTCATTGCTGCACCCACTGTTTGAGGTCAGACTGACATCCTTTGTCGTCGGTCCACTTCAGCCTCCTGACGTCCTATGTCAGCCTTGGTCCCCATCTGCTCCCTTTGCCAGCCTCCACAATGATTAATATGGATAAAACCTCAGACGACTCACACTCGGTGCCCCTTCTTTCTTCAGGGAGCTCTGTTTGTTTGGCGTTGGCTCTGGTGCTAATACTTTTAAAAAGAGCAAGCAGGGCCATCCCAGGAATGCATAGCACCTGGCCACTGTATGAGTGGGCTTCCAAAATGTTATGGAAGAGACTGCCGTCTTTTAAATTAAGCATAACATATGTGATGCCTTTAGAGTAAGGTTTTAAAGCATATGTTTCAATAGGTTTCGTTGCAGTTTACAACAGGTGACATGAAAACCTGAGCGTCACGGAGTTCTCTAAGTCTGGGAAAGACTTCAACATATTATTTAGCTGTTCACCGGGGGTGGTTTAAACACATTTTTCCCTTTGTCGTTTGATTTATTAATTAATTCATGGATTCGTTCATGCAACTATATTTACATACCAGGCATTTTAAATGGCAACTTGAGAGGAAGCCCAAGATGTTAAGTAGCTGACAGATAGCAGAGACGCTGCTCTGGGTGAGAGGGGTGCAGACCCGGAGTCTTTTCTCTTGTCTTTCCTGCCATCTGGCTGCTCAGGTGGGTTTAAGGATCCCCGAATAGGGTGACCTGTGTACCATTGATCCTCATTCAGCAACGGTTGTTCTTGATGACTCCTGCCCCGGAAAAGCCACACCGAGGAGCATCTGTTCCTCATTTGTGCAGAGAAGCCGGTGGCAGTGCGGGGTGAATGTGGTCACAGCACGTGTCTGACAGTGGCCTGCCCTAGACAGTGGCTCTCCTCCCTGTGGTCCAGGGAGACGGGTGGGGCCTCTTGGTGAGCTACGCAGGTTGCCCTTCCAGCCACGCTCTTCACGGCTCTTTGGTTCTGTCGTCGTCCCGGAGCAGGTGACCTATGGCCACTCCACAGCGGGCCAGACCCTGAGAAACTCATCTTATGCCCTCGAGTGTTTACTGGTAGGAAACTCGTGGCACCTACTTAGAAGAGTGGGCAGCAGGGCCAGGAGAATGCTTCTTCATTCATTTACTTGTTCACTCAATGATTACATCGTTGGTGCTATGATATGCCAGGCCGCTGTGCTGACTCCTGGGGATTCAGGGTGCCGTCTAGGGTCTTACCAGTGAGTGGGAGAGACTGATGTGAAGTGAAGGATCGTGCACTAGGAAATGTAACTGTGTAGTTAGGGTGAGTCCTGCCGAGGATCTGTGGGGTATCGGTGGGGCTCCATGGACAGGTAAGAAGGAGATTGCACTGGTTTGGAGAGGGGCAGAAATGTCTGAGCTATGGTAGTAGCTTGTGTCTGTGTGTGAGTGAGAGGAGTGTCCCAGAGAGCAGGCTCACATGTGCCCAGGCCCTGAGGAGGTGTCTGACCACCTCCAAATGCCATGTCCAAGTACTGCTGAGCAGGAGATCCAAGAGAAGCAGCTCCCAAATCAGCCACCTTGAGTGTTCAGAAGTCACCTCCTCTGAGCTGAGCGAGTCTTCTGGAACCATCACTCCCAATTCTAGGCAGTTAACCCTCCTAGTTGCATGCTCCCCTTTATAAACTGTGATGTTTATTGCCCAGAATTGCTTGTGTGTGTTTCTTACACAAGACCGTGAGTTCCCTGAATGCAGGGGGCATTTCTTCTTCATCTCTGTGCGCATAGTAGGTGCTCAGTAACCATGTATCAGAGGAACAGGGGAGAGTTTTATTGAGCACCTACTGTGGACTCAGCTCTCTTTATGCACACACACACACACATATATAAGGCTGCAATAGTGAAAAGCTGAAAGGAGCATGAGTTTGACAAGCTGGGGGAGATGCCAGCGGATGCTATTGGCTCCAAAGCTTTTGCGCCGTCTGTGCCCATATTGCTGGAACTCTGGAACGGAGGCTGTGGTCCTGTGTCTTTCCAGACCTGCCGAAACTCAGCCTGTGGGGACGAGCCTCCCCTCCCCTGCCAGCTTCTGCCATGGGAGTGTGGGGGCAGCCCAGTTTGCGGTGAGATGTGACACAGTTGGCTTTTTCTGGTGGTCACACAGCCCCAGCCAGGGCCTGCCAGCTCTGGTAAGTGGGGCCGGAGCGTCCAGGGTGGAGGGGGCCTGTGGGTTCTGCCAGGGAATTTTCTTTCTGTCCTTTGAGTCCTGTTACTGTCCTGTGTGTCATGTCCAGGCTACACATGTGTCCCAGAGCAGGGTTTCAAGAGGTCACGGGGAGCGGCTCCGAAGGTGAGCAGCCCCGATTTGGGGCAGGACCCCCGGGTGCCTTAGAGCTGTGCCCGGCGTCGTTGCAGACAGAATTTTCCCATCTCAGAGTCCCCGTTTCTCCATATCTCTCTGTCTCTTCTGCCACTAACACGTCTAGACAGTGTTCTCCGGTTTGAGAAGAAGGAATCAGTTAGCACCATCGAGCGTGTAAGGAAGAGAAAATATCAAAAGCTGCCTGCCTTTCCTGCAAGCTGCTGAGTGAGTCAGAGCCGGGGGTAGCAGTGCCAGGCTTCAGGAAGGGAAGCGGGAGGCTTGCATGGAACTAAAATACCTTCTACTTGTAGTCCATCTAGATCGGGGCAGGCCGGGGGCAGTGTTGCAGGGGGAAAAGGGGTAGGGTGGGGGAGGAATCAAACGCAGTGACTTGTCTGGCACTTTTTAAGACCAGAAAGGAATAAGACAGAATATTTTTAAAAGGCAGAGTTGAATGAGTTGTGGACTCGAGGTCAAGTTCCGGCTGTGTTATGTAGGCAAGTTGGGTGACCTCTCTGGGCCCTTTCCCTTCACCTCTATAATGGAGATACCCATGGTCCCTGCTTCTCAGGATTGTTGGACGATTAATGAGAGAGGAGGCCTCCTGCTTTGAGAGAGGAGGACATAAGCTGGACGTACAGGGGACTTACTCCTGAGCTGCAAAATGGCGTCTGATAATAATTGTACCCATCTCATAGGGTTGTAAGGAGGATGTGATTTATAAAACACAGGAAGCACTTGGTTTACCTTGAGGCCTCACTCCTGGTGTGCCCTCATTAGCTGCTACTCTTACTGAGACAATGAAAGCAGCCAGCATAACATAGGCATTCAACAGAAAAGAACACAAAGGCAAGTAACAACTGCAGGTGGAGTAAAAAATGAGATGGCTTTTTTAAAACAGGCCTCTGCAAGTGTGGGGGAGGGGAAACATAAGGGATAGTCTAGTGGGGTTGGGGGCTGAGGCTTGGGTTCCCGTACCACCAACCAACTTTGTGACCTCAAGGACTTGGCTTCAGCTGGCTGTGTGAGCTGGGGCTGGTCACATACCCTCCTGTGCTTGGCGCTTAGCACAGGTCGTGACGAGGATCCGCTGGGATGCCTGATGTGGGCAGGCTCTGAAATAGGAAAATATAAATTCTTAGGGTGAAAGGAGGGAGGGAACTCGAGGATGCTGTCACTGGGGCTTATCCTGGGAACGTTTGGTGTGAGTGTGGATTCCCACTGGGTTTAAATCCTGACTTTGCCTCTTAACTGTCTGTGTTACTTCCAGCCAGTCACTTGGCCTCTCTGAGCCGATTTCCTTATCTGTACAGCAGAGATAATCACTTTTTAATCTTGCAAGTTGGCCTTGAGATTAGCTGAGTCAGGGAAAGTCCTAGAGAATATTGGCACCTTTCCCCCACCCTTTGTTCTGGAAAGAACTGAAGAAATAGCCATTTAGTTTGCTTTCCTGGCCCAGAGTTCAGAGAAGTGGAGAGGTTGGCCCAAGCATGACTGGTGAAATCAGTGGGGTGCTGCTATCCAGAACTTGGGGCTCTGGTCTGCTTTGACCCAGACATTGAGTGAATTTTAAATTTCCTTTTTTTCTTTTTTTTTGAGCAGTTTCTTCTCCGTTTTGGATGTTCTTAATCCCCATGGATCCACAACCATAACCATGGCCACGCGGGTCGAGGTCGGCTCCATAACTTCTCTGACAGGAGTCCCTGGCCTCGGGGAGATCACCAAGGAGGAGACCCTGAAGCGGACCTACTTCCGCCAGGCTGCCGACACCTCTGGGGCCCCCTCAGCACGGCTCTTGGAAGGAAAAAGTCCCCTCAGGAGCCCAACCCGCTTACTCCCTCTGCCGAGACTCGCCCCCAAACCCTTCTTCAAGGAGAAAGCCCCGGACGTGAAATCCTCCCCTGTGTCCTTGCGGCCCAGCCCAACCAAGCCTTCTCCTTCCAGTGGGCCATCCCAGGACGTGGTGGCAAAGGATCTGGGTGACAGGATGCCCAGCTTGGTGGGGCAGGAGGCGGGGAGCGGGGAGCACCTGAAGAGAAGCTCGTCTCTGTTCAACAAGCCCGCATTTTTGCGGCCCAGCCCCAACACCATGATTCTCTTTGAAACCACCAAAGCTGGCCCTGCTCTGGGGAAGGGAGTCAGTGAGGGGACTCGGGAGGCCAACGCAGGCGTGTCTCAGGAGTCCCCTTCCGTCTCCCGGCCTGAGGTGGCCACCAAGCCCACCCTGCCCACCCGAAAGCCTGGGGGGACCCTTCCCCGACCGGCCTCCCTAACGCAGGACACAAGGCAGACGGCCACCCAAGAGGAGACAGGCCCCAAAGAGCTTCTCTCAAAGGCCAGCAGTGTGGAGGACACGGGGGACCCCACAGTGCAGCCTAGGCCTCGCTCAAAAAGAAGGCCTGTGTCAGCCATTTTCATAGAATCCATTCAGCCTCAGAAGCCAGGCCCAGGTGGACCAGCTACGATGGGAAGAGCACCCCCGACCCCTCCTGAGAAGACATGGGTGAGGAGGCCCCGGCCTCTGTCCATGGACCTCACGGCCCCGTTTGAGAGCAGAGAGGCTCTGCTGAAGAAGGTGGCTGACGAGGCTGCAGCAGGTCCCCCCGCCCAGCGCGGGGGGCCCGAGAGGCCCGACCCAGAGCCCAGAGTGGATGGGGAGTGTTTGGTCAAAGCAGAGGCCCCCCTTCCTGACCCAGATGCCGACTTCCTGGATGTGGCCAAGATGAGCCGAAAACGGAAGGAAAAGATGCTTTCTAAGCAGGTGGAACCGAGCAGCCTCAGAACTGCTGGTGGTTCAGCCAAGGGCACCCCCACAGATGACCAGAAGCTTGGGGAAGAGAAAGCTAAGCTGGGCGGGGAGCCAGAGAAGGCACCCGAGTCCCCTTCGCCCAGGCTGGGAAAAGGCCAAGAAATTGCTGAGGTCAAGAGCCGAGCATCTAACGGGGAAATCCGGACCCGGGCAGAGTGGACATCCAGGGGCAGCGTCAAGAAGCGCCTCAGCCTGTTTGGGGAGGAGAGCACCTCGGCCTTGGGGGTGGGGTCTGAGCCTCCGCTGGCCACCGCTGTGCCAGAGACGGAAAAAGCAGGTGTGAGCGTCCAAGAGCGAATCAAAGGCTGGGCCACGGAGAACCCCGAGGCCAAGCCGGAGGTCAGGAGGAAGGTGGTCTCAGCGCGGCCCCTGTCAGCAGATCTGACCAAACTGTAAGTGACAAAGTCCCAGGGGCTTCACTCAGTCCCCAAGCTGCCTCAAACTGCCCACCCGGGGTCCTTCCAGGAAGGGAACCATAGGGTGCCAGGCTCCATGCTGGGTATCTTACACCCCCTGTGGGTTTACCCACAGCCCTGAGAGGAAGTAGTGGTGTGTTCCGTTTCTCAGGGGAGATGTTTGCCAGCAGTGAGGCCAAGGAGCTCAGTTTCCTTGTCTCTTTTCATCTTTGTACTTTATAGGGGGTGGTATTGTGCCGATTTCACAGATTCCGATAGGAAAAGTGAAGTGCCTTGAAGAAGTCGAGAGCCCTATGTCATTCCAGCTCAGCCTGTCTCCGTAGCCAAGCTTTCCTTTCCTAAAGTCTGAGGACATTTAATGTATGGCCGAAACCTCTATGACTGGCCCCCAAAATAAAATCAAATGGGTCAAGATAACTGAGGCAGGTCGCCTTCCTCTTGAACCTCTGTGTCTTCATCTTACAATACTAAGACCTTCCTGGAAGGATTAAGGTAAAGACTCAGAGACACAGTGCTGGGAATTGCCTTGCCCGTGGGAATCCCGTAATTCATCGTAGCTCTACATGATATTATCAATCCTGTTAGTTAATAATGATTTTCTAAGCTTGCCTGGCCTCTGACAGCTCTTGCTCCTTTGTTTTCCCACAAGTGGCTTCTGGGCGACAATAGGGAGACGCCACTAGGTGTGTCCACCTGCTCAGTAATGACATGCCTGCCACCGGCATACTTTGCTGGGGATGGAGTTTCCTTCCAGGCAGCAGGACCTTTGCATCGACTGCCCTCCCAGCCCTGGGAAGTAGGGCAGCAGCTGGGCCAGAATTAGACCAGTGGTTCTCAGAATTTAAAATCACCTGGAAAAAATACCAATGCCTGGGTCCCACCCCAGTGGTGCTGATTCAGTGGATCTGGGGAGGGGCCCCTAATCTTGGTAGTTTTTAAAAGCTTCCCACATGATTCTCATGTGCAGGCCCGAGAACCCCTGAGTTCGGATAACAGAGGAAGGGGCACCCATGCCAGGGACCTCACATGCTTTTTCCTCCCTGCGTCCTCACCGTGCCTCGGATTATTCCCATCTGACAGATGGGGAAACTGAGGCTCCCAGTTTAGAAACAACTTATGTATGGCCTCACGCCTCCCAGAAGGCTGACCCTGGATTCCTGCATATGGGTCAAGTATAAGTGGTTTGGTTTCTCTCCCCTCCCTTTTCTCGGCAAGCCCCCCGCCCTGAATTAATCTTTAGGCATCCACTCCAGGGAGCTTTTCAGAGAAGGAAAATTCAAGCCCCCAAACTCTCGTTTCTCTCTCTTCCCTTTCACAGGTGGGAAAACACTGTCCCCTGGAGAGGGACAGTGACCTGGCCAAAGTCACGGGGAGAGGCAGAGACAGGCCCGTGCACCCCCCACATTCCAGGCAGCCCCCTGCCCCCCCCACCAGTCCCTTGTCTCATATGCAGCAGGCTGCTGTTGTGCATTTGTTTGCTAACAACAGCCATTAATTATCCCTCCTGGGGCATCCTCACTCTTCCCTGAATGCCCTCATGTAGCTATTAGGGCTTTGGGTAGCCTCGTATCCGCCCTGCAAAAGGCCATGGGGAGGTGTTCATTATCCCCATTTTATAGATGAAGAGGCAGAGGCTCAGGTGAGGTCACAAGCTGCCGTAGGGGACAGGTGATAGAACTGGCACCAGCACCCAGGTCTCTTCACCCAAGCCTGGGGCCCCTGCCACTCTGATGACGCTGTGTTTAAGGTAGGCTCTCCCCACCAGGTCCTTCTCAGTGGTTTGACGACCGGAAAAGAAAGGACTTTTCTCAAAGCAAACCTGGCAGTGCTGCTTTGATGAGCTCAATGCTGATTTCACCCCTGGATACCTGAGCGTTACGGGGTGTGGGCTGGAGGGAGCCATAGCTACAGGGCCATACAAGTAATGTGGATCTCTGTACCAGGTTTTCAAGTTCAAGCAATGGAGTCAACTATGAGAAGTGTTCAGAGCTGAGTGGCGAGCTTGCTAAGGAACTGAGAGAAAAGGTAAGGAGCTGTTGTGTTTGGCACATCTTTTTTTCCGGTGAGTAGTCACACTTCCTGGAAAAAGAGCTTTTATGATCTGCAAGGACCTAGGAAAGAATCGAAAGCCTCTCATGAACAATAAAAACAGTTTTTCCTTTAATGCTAGGACATTTAAAGTTCCTTCTGGCATGATGGGTTGTGATTCCCTGTTCCTTGGTGTTAAATGCTGTTTACAAATGTAACTGCCAGGTATTGGGACATGGCTTTCCTCTGTAAGAATGCCTGTTTTATTAAGAAATTATAAAGGTTAAAAATGTTACCAGAAACCCCCTCAGTTTCCCTCATTATGGTCCCTGCTTCCTTCCCCACTCTGACTCGTCACCTAGCAGAAGGAGGGAAATTACCAGAAATTAAATTGCTCAAAAAGTATTTTTATTTTATCCGGTTCATAAGAAAAAGGTCATTAAATAACTCCTAGGTATAACTGGTTTGTGGTTGATGCTTTCTGCAGAGTTTTAATGTTTGAAAAACGGCTTTGTTGAGGCATAATTGACATGCAGTAAACTGCACGTTTCAATTGTAACAAGTTGATAAGTTTGACGTATATGTGTGCACACCTGTGAATCTATTGTCACTGTCAAGATAATGAACCTATCAGCACATGCAAGCATCCTCTTTGCAATCCCTCCCACCCCCCTCATCTGAGCTGCTTTCTGTTACTCTAAATTAGTTTGTGTTTTGTAGATTTTTCTGTAAATGGAACCAGTGCTTTTTTTATCTTGGTCTTCCTTCTTCCATTCAGAATAATTATTCTGAGACATATCAAATTGCAGTGTGTATCAGTAGTTCCTTCCTTTTCATTACTGAGTAGTATTCCACTGTACGGGTAGACCACAGTTTGTTTATCCATTCACCCTTTCATGGAATTTTGGGTTTCCAGTTTTGGGGCCATTGCAAATGAAGCTGCTGTGAGCATTTGTGGGCAAGGTTTCGTAGGGACATCTATTTTCTTTTATCTTGGGTTAATACCTGGGATTGGAATGGCCGGATCGTATAGTAGGCATAGGTTTCATTTTTAAAGAATCTTGTGCAGAGTTTTAAACACCAGAGCTTGGTTCCATGCCCATTTGTACATTCCCATCGTAAATCCTCCACAAAGGTGAGCTAGCTCTGAACAACAGTGCCCCCTGCTCTTGGGGTTGGTGATTTGTCCTGCTTTTTTTTTTTTATCATTGGATCTTCTGAATCATTTCTTTAAAAATGGTTGACAGGGGGTCCTTTTTAAGTAAAGTGCTCTGTATTCACATCACAATCCTATAGTGGCAACAACAAAGAATAAAAAGGGCCCTGTGAAGAAAGTTGGCTGAAATGTTGATCGCCATTGAATCTAGGGGATGGGTTGAGGTGAATTTGTTATTTTACTTGTAATTTTGTATATGCTTGAAATTTTTCAAAAACTGAAAAGTGAATCAAGAAAGCCTTGCTTTAAATGGAATGAGCTTTCATCTCTATAAAAGACTTTTCTTTTAGTGATTTTTTTTATTGTGGTAAAATACACATAACACAGAATATACTATTTTAACTATTTTTTAAGAATAATGGTATATTTTTAAATTTAAAAAACTAACACACACACACATATATACGTACATACACACAATAATGCAAGGAGAATGTTCTAGAAAGTTCTTCCAGGATATACTCCCCATTGGTAACAATTGTTATCCAGGAAGGGGACTGGTATTTGAATGAGGGAACTAAAGGCCTTGAGCTTTGTTTATATTGTTTAGATTCCTTTACAATGAGAATAGATTCGTATATTATTTATACAACATTTATGTAATAAAATACAAACAAAAATTTTTAAATCAGTATATTTTCAAAATTCTTTAATGGCATTCTATCATCTAGAGTAGAGATTAGCAAACTGTGGTCCTGCCTGCTTTATAACTATTTTAAAGTGAACAGTTCAGTGGCATTAAGTGTATTCTTAATGTTGTACAACCATCACTGCTATCTAGTTCCAGAATTTTTCATCGCACTAAATGGAAACCTCTTGCCAAGTCACTTCCCGTCCCGATGAACTCCTGTCCCTTGGCACCCATGAATCTGTTTTCTGTCTCTATACACTTGCCTATTCTGAATATCCCGTATAAGTGGAATCATATAACATACAGCTTTTTGTGACTGGCTTATTTCACTTTACATAATATTTTCAGGGTTCATCCATGCTGTAGCATGTGTCAGAACTTCAGTCTTTTTCATGGCTGAATAACATTCCATTGCATGCATACTCCTTTTGTTTATCTGTTCATCTACTGATGGATGTTCGGGCCGTTCCACCTTTTCAATACTGTGAATAGTTCTGCTGTGGACATTTGTGTGCAAGTTTTTGTCTGAATACCTGTTTTCAATTCTTTTGGGTATGTACTCAGGAATGGAATTGGTGGGTCCTATCGTTAATTCTTTAACTTGTTGAGGTAGACTTATTTTTAACAGGAAACAAAAATTTTAATTACTAAATAATAATACCCATATTATAAAAGTTGAACAGAACCGTAGTGTTCTGTTCAAGATTAAAAGATGATGTTCTCATCCTCATTCCTTCTTCCTACCCTTACTCACAGCGTGATTTCCATTTTCTCTCTGCTGTTCATCTACACACACACACACACACACACGCGCGCACACAGTTTTTAAAAATGGTATTATATTATAGATACACTGTTCTGCAAATTTATATTATAAATATACTGTTCTGCAGTCTGCTTATCTCCCATCAACCCAACAATATTTTGTGTGTTCGTGGATGGCACAACATTAGAACCCACCCCCTTCTGTGGATCTAAGTACCCGTGTGGTATTCCATTGTCTGCATATATCAACATTTCTTTAGCCAGTGCCCTTTCAGATGGGCGCTCCCATTGTCTGTGTTCATTTGCTTTCACAAGCAGTGCTGTGTGAACTTTTTTGTTCACGTAGACTTGGGCTCGTGGGCAAAGAGGGAATCCTGAGAGGAAACTGGCTGGATTAAAGGAAATGAGCATTTTAACATCATGACAGCTACACTGAATTGTCCGAAAGTCACAACCATGTATGTTTCCTCCAACCATATCCGAAGGTGTCCATTTCCCCACCTCTTCACCCATCCTAGATGTGTCCCATCTTTACATTTCATGGCGTCTCACTGTTGAGATTTTAAAAGCAGCCATTTCAGTGACCTCACCTCTTCCTTTCCATTTCGAATCCTTTAGTTAAGTTGAATTGTTTCTTTTTTATTTTTTCAGCAAAAAGAAGAGCCTGGTTTGGATGGAGCATGTGCTCCAAGAAGCCCCTGGAAGCCCGGGACGCTCCGGGAGAAATGCAGGCAGACAGAGCGGAAAAACAGTTCTCATGGAGTCCCTGATAGCTGTCGCAGTGAGAGCTCGGTGGGGGCCCTGAGATCGTCCGACAGCACTCCAGAAGACGACGGAGGCTTTCAGACTGTGAGGGCCACCGTGTTTGAGCATCACGTGGAGAGACACACTGTGGCTGACCAGTCAGGACACTGTCCCTCGGCCACATCCCCTGCTGATGTGACCCACATCTCAGAGCTCAAACCCAGGCCCGAGAGAGGCTCGAGGCTGGGGAAAGACACGCCGGAAAAGACAATCCTCAAGAAAGAGAACTCCAGGTGGTTTGAAAACCTTGACACAGAGAAATTGGGACAGACTTCCCTCTTGAATGGTGACCCCAAACAGTATCACATACCTCTCTTGGAAAAATACTCTCTGGGCGAAAAACGCAGTAAAAACCCCTTACTGAAATGCTTGGAAAACCCTCCCATGTCACAGAAGGTTGAGCCCAAGTACGACATTGTGCATGCGGTGGGGGAGCGCGCACATAGTGAGGCCGTCCCCACAGTGTCCGAGGAAAAAGCTGTGACGCTCCGAAGTGGCAAGTCCCGACTCTCGCTGAAGGGGAGGCAGCTGTCCCCTGAGGTCACCCCTGCTGACCCAGAGGGCAGGCTGGACAGTCAGGCGGGGTCCGTCCAAAGAGCCAGTTTGATTTGGGAAGCTCGAGGGACGCAGCAGGTCAGTGGGTCCAAGCCTGACTTCCGAGAGCCAAAGGACACATTTGGGGGCAATTGCCTGTCGCCCAAGTGGACAGGTGGGGTGTCTGGGAACTGGCATAAAGCCACTATGGTGGTCAGTGACGAGAAAGGCTCGGAGGTGGGTTCTGAGGTCACCAGTGTGCGCTCGGCCAGGCCCTGCGGCCCTGAGGTCACCTGTACGAGGACCGTCCAGGCAGCTGCCAGGGAGCCCCAGCACCAGGGGCCTGAAGGGGCTGGGAAGAAGCCAGGAGGCTGCATTTCAGCAGGAGAAAGGAGTCCCCCCCGGGGCTGCCCTCGGGACCCTCCTTCCGGGGTGAAGGATGAGACCTCTGACTTCCGCGCATGGCCACGTCCTGATGGGCTAGTGCAGAAAGGGTCCCTCGTTGTGACAGCCAGTGAGGGCGAACTGAGGCCAGCCGAGGCCCGGGAGCCGGAAGCTAGGATGCGGAAGGTGAGTCCCACGGACCAGAGACTCGAGAAATGGAGGCGACGGACTTTACCCCACGACGTGAAGTTTGATGAGTTCAGCTTCCTGTCTCCAGAACACTCTTCAAAGGTGGAGCAGAGACGCACGGATTATCTGAGCCCCACCACTGGTGCCTTAAGGAAACCTCAGCCATCCCATGACAGGGCAGAGGCCCAGGAGAAGCACCCAGATGTTTCACAGGACCCAGCTCATCCAGCAGTCAAGCAAGGGTCACCTGTGGAACCCAAGGCGACATTTTTTGCAGTGACATATCAGATTCCTGATACTCAAAAAGCAAAGAGTGTTGTTAAGTCGGGGCCCCAACACTTGACGGAACATTCTAGAAAAAGAGCTCCGCCTCCATCTCCTCATCCTTTAACATCTACCTTGGTTTCTCTTAACCCTGAAGAGCCGCCGGAGACCATGGGCAATAAAAACTGGGCTCAGGGCAGAGAGCGTGACAGTACAAGCTTTTCAAAAACTCCAAAGCCATCTGATGCTCCATCACCTCTTCAGGATCGGATTCTAGATCTTTCTACTGAAAGAATCATCGATGCTGACGCTGTATGGATTCGTCAGCGACCAGAAGATGGCACTGGCTTTCAGAACGATTGGAAGGACAGTGGAAACAAGACATCTCCCAGCAGCGCTCCCCCAACGACCCCGACTTTTAAAAGTCACCCGAAAGCCGGTGATCTCCTGGTCAGAAGGAAGACTGAGATGGTCAGCGAGACAGTCCCAGGGAAAGTCAAAGAGGTCTACAGATCCAGTGTTCTTGACATTGATGCTCTTATGGCCGAGTACAAGAAGCAGGATTCTCAGGAGCTGAAGGAGGGTCCGCCTGCAGAGCCCAGCAGCTTGTCTCAGGAGAGGCCAGGCCAGCAAGGCGGGGTGGAGCGGAGGAGGAGGAGCCTGAAGGAAGGGCCTGAAGCCGAGGGTCTCCGGAAACCAGCCAGTGTTGCTGAAACGAACCCCAGTTCTCGTCCTGGCTCAGGAAAGCAGCCACTAGAGGCCCCGGGGGCAGCCACGAACACCAAACTCAGCCCTCCTCTGTGGGCTCTGCCACACTCGGTTCCTTCTGAAAAATATCCAGGGGCCTCTTCTGGTTCTGGGGGTTCCAGGAAGAAAATCTCAGGAATCACTGAGGATGAAACAAAGGCCTTTGCTGGTAAACATCACAGTGCAAAGGGTCAGAATTACCTGGCTGAGTCAAAGCCCACCACCTGGGAGGATCCGGGCAGTGGAGCCAGCGTGTCGCCCAAATCCTCCTCAGTGGACCAGAAAAAAGGGACTCCAAGGAAATCCATCAGGAAAGGAGAGGAGGGCCGTGTGGCCCAGTGGGGTGACCACCCACGAGACTGTGGAAGGTCACCACTGGATGTCAAGAGGGCCTATTCAGAGAAGGGCCCCCCTGCCAAAATCCGAGAGGGCCTGTCCATCATGCAGGAAGCCAGAGAGAGGAGACAAGAGCAGCCCAAAGGGAGGCCCAGCCTTCCCAGGGAGAGTTCGGAGGCCGAGGAGACCAAAATGGGACCCTGTCGCCGGGAGTCAGGGACTCGAGACAGTCAGAAGGTGAGTATGAAAGCTGGATCAGTGCTGTCAAACGTTGGTTAAATACGTAGGACAGGGGTCTCAAACTCAGAACCTACATGGGCCAGGTGGATATGTAAATGAGTGGAGTCAGCCTGGGTGTGAGACTCTAGGGAATGGTGGGGATTGTGGCAAATGGAGAGCTCATGCCTTATCTGAAGGGGGCAACTGCTGCTCAGTTCTGGCTGGTTCTTGATAAGTAGTAATGGTGGTCCTGAGATGGCAGATCCGATTTATCAAGAGAATCTGAAAAAAATCCAGATTTCTAGGTGTAATCCCCCTCCTGTGAAATGAGGCCAGCTTATTAAAAAATGCTGTTCAGTCCCACAAAACCCATGTCTGCTGGCTCCATTTAGCCCATGGGCTACCAGTTTGAAACCTCTGGCCTAGAATGATGATAATAGAAGGTATCGTTGATCGAGCACCTGCTGCATTACAGTGTGTTGTATCAAGTTCATGCTTGTATCTCAGTATTCAGCATGCTGCTTGGCATTCTGTGAACATTCAAGACATGTTTGTTGAATGTGCGAATGAGCCATCTTATGTGAGCTTCATGACAATCCCTCTTTCGTGGATTGGGTTTCCACAGAAGCAGACCTTTATAAGTAGTAGTAGTTTTAGGAAGTAATCCCGGGACGAGTGGTTGGGGAGTGGAGATTTGAGGCATGGAAGGGAAGGCAGGTGCCGCTCTGGGCAGCTGACACTCAGTCTCACTGGAGACCCTTGGGGAACAGCATAGATCACCTCTGAGCTATCCTGTCCAAGGGGCAAGGAACCTGGAGTATTTATTTTCTGGTTTGCTTCTGTCCTAGCCTGAGGCTGTTTCTGGGGCTATTAACATTCCGACTCTTCCCTCCTCACTGGTGCCATCCTCAGTGGTGGAGAGAAAATGATCACACAGCAGCACACCATCACCACTGGTGTATACTTGAGTGTTGGGCCCACAACATCTGCTGTGGTTTTGATCATCGTGTACAAATGGAAAAAATGGAGGCTCAGAGAGGTTAAGTAAATTGGCCCAGGTCACACAGCACCAAGTGGCAAAGCTAGTGTTTGAACCCCAGTCTGGCCTGAAACTCAAGCTTTCAAATAAGCCACTTGGTGACAGTTGAGGAACCATGAAGGCGGGGAAAAAATCTAAGGCACGAATCCCATCTTCGGGAAGCTTTGGAGCCCAGTAGGGAGAAGGGATACAGTGATCCACGGCCAGGAAATAATATGGTGCAGAGTGTGGCACTGAAAAAGAGGCCCAGGAAGGCCTCTGAGAGGAGGTGCTGGCTTGAGCCCACCCCTGAGGGCTGGATATGAATTTGGTTGGGCTGAATAGGGGAGGTGAAGACATTCTTGGCAGAACAGCACGTGCAAAGGTTTGGAGTTGGGAAAAAACATGGCATGCTTCTGGGGACAGTGTGGAAACTGACTTAGTGCCACCCCCTATGCACCTGTGGATGTGGTGTCAGCAAACCAGGGTCCAGATCCTTCCTCTGCCACTGATGGACCAAGTGGTTAAAGGCAAACGCTTTCACTGAGGGCCTGAGCCTCAGTCCGTCTGTAAAAAGAGAAGAGGGGGTCCGACTTGGAAAGGGATGTCGTAGAAATGAAACAGTAGGATTATTCTTAAGGTTAAGGGTGGGTAAGTGGTGGAGTCTGGCTTTGAACTTACGTCTCTTCCAATCACCACATTCAGAATTGCCTTTGCGTCTCCACTCTGCCACTTACCAGCTGTGTATAAGCAGTCACTTGCCCTCCCTGAGCCTCCGTTTCCCCACCGGAGTCACCAGGGATCCCTTCCTCACAGCACTGTCCTAGGCTGAATGGAGATAAAGCACACAACATGGGCTAGGCACCCAAGGGGTGTGAGTGCAGGGCCAGCCTGTGGCTTCTGCCCACCGGGTCCTCGAGAAGGGATTCACCTCTCCCCACCTCCAGGCTGTTATTGTGGGAACCATGGGAGAGGGAAGAAGCCAAGGAAATGTGACACTTCAGCTGTTTGCCAGCGCCTCGCTCAGGGGCTCTGCTGGCAGCAGGAGAGTCTGGGCATTGTGGAGGGGGCCCCAGCCTGGCCTTCGACACCCGCCCAGGGTGCGTGGGCCCCAGGACTGCTGTTGTCAGGGGATCTGTTTCCTCACTAAGGATTGAAAGGCCTTGGACCAGCTCCCCGTTTCTGTTCTCTCCTGCCCAAAGATCTTTGGTTCATCTTAAAAATAAAATAAAATAAACAAAAGCAACACAGAAGTACAAAATGGTAGTTGTTGAAAATTCAAACCTTAAGAGGTTGCGTAAAAAAGTGACCCCCCTCCCCCCTTGAACCCCTTCCCTTTGTCATCCCCCAGATGTCACAGTTTTTAATCCTTTAGGACTCTCCTACACTACAGAGTTGCTTATCAATCATATATATTCATTATTGCAAATGATAGTGAATGCTTCTGTAACATTTAAAATATTATAGAAACATCTGGTTTAGAAAGAAATTCTCCCCAAAATGATGTGTCTGGTACATAAACTGGGGCTCACCCTTCCAGGCCCATTAATGGTTCTCAACCTTCGGCAGTTTGCCCCCAGAGCCCATTTGGCTAAGTTTGAAATACTGGGGAAGCGTTTGCTCCTGGCATCAGTGGGTGGGGACCAGGGGTGCTACTCAACACCCTACAAAGCACAGGACGTCCAGAATCATCCAGCCCCAAAATATATGTAGCTCCAAGGCTGAGGAACCCTGGATGAGAGAGAGAGAGAGAGAGATAAGTATATACTGTTTTATGAAACGTGGCAAATGCTACAGAAAATAATCACAATTTGCTTTTTTTCTAATAGTAAACACACAGAATGTATATAAATCACCTTGTTATTTTGCATGGCTGCGAAGTATTTTATTATCTGACCAAGCCCCAACTTTTTTATCTGGACTCTTGTTGATGGATATTTAGGTGGGTTTGAGTTTTGGTGGTTGGAAGCAGGACGTCAGTGACTCTGCTTGATGTGACGCTGCTTCCTTGGGTGAAGATTTCTTGAGTCGCAGCCAGTTCTGCTCATGTACCCGGAATGGGGTGTGATTGTAATTAAAGCAATCCCTCCCTCCCTCCTTCCCTCTCTCTTGCTTTCTCTTTCTCAACAAACATTTACTGAAACTTTGTCCCCAGCCCAATTATCGTATTTCATTTAATTAAATTACTTATTTTACTTTCAAAAGAGAATATTTTCGCGTGGCTCCAAAAATACTTAAAGGTATAGAGTAAAAATTCCCCCCACCTCTCATTCTCCATCCTTCCCTTCCTCCCCATCCAGTAATCACTTATAGTCTTTTTTGTCCAAATTCTTTCGAGTTTCTTCCTGAAAATACAAGCCAATAGGAATGTATAGTCATGTTTTTGTCTCCCTTTTCCATAAAAGAGAGCATTCTGTAGGAGTGCTTGAAACCTTGGTTGTCTATGGGAGGAACTGTGGGAATCCTAAAAGATAGGAATGCAGGGGACTCACCCCAGACCAGTTGGGTTGGAACCTCTGGGGTGGGGCCCACCTTTGTTAGTTTTAAAAGCTCTCGTGGAGGTTCTCAGGTTGAGGGTCTCTGCTGAACCCACAGAACTGCCACCCACCTTTTTCTCGTCAATACATCTTGAAGAGTTGTTGGATTCAGCCCCCAGAGTGGCCCCGTTCCTTCTGATTGCTGCACAGCACACGTGGCTGGGAGTTCCCATCTTTTAATATTTACAAACCTTGTATGTACGTACGTACGTCATGTTGCACATGCGCAGGTACAGCAGGTCATCACCTAGCATTGTTTCATGCAACGTCGTTTGGTTATAATTGTCAATGGGAGGAAAATAATGGCTTCCTGGTTGGGGCGAAGGTCTGTGGAGTTTGCAGGTTCTCCCCATGTCTGCCTGGGTTTCCTCCCACATCCCAAAGATGTACATGTTGGGTGAACTGGTGCCTACATTGTTCCCATCTGAGAGAGAGAGAGAGAGAGAGAGAAAACGCTGCCGGAAGAGGTTCTGGCCACCCACCACCCCAAATTGGAATAAGCGTGTTGGAAAATCATTATCTTGTTTTGGCTCATCTTTCTTACATGTATATATAGTTCACATTTATTGCAGTGCCCAATATTAGGTGTGTTGGGGCCCTTGTTTAGAAGCTGGGTGTTGTGTTGTGACTGGATATACATATGCCATAGGAACGTAACTCTTGTTTATATCAATTGGCCTATAGTACAATGGGTTTCATTGTACCTGGTTTTACTTAAAGTCGCCGTTTCCATGAAGCTACGGATGACGTTAGGTGAGGACTTCCTGCCTATCCGTGGGTTCAGGATGACGATCGCCTGTCTCGGGGTGAACACAGTTGGCATTTTGTAGGACCCTGCCAGTGCACCCTGCCTCAGAGCTGTACCAGCTTGCACCCTCATCCCCAATGACAGGCCCCATTTCTCTCAGCTTGCCAGCTAGGTGTATCCTCAGACTCTGAAGCTCATGTCCCTAACAAGTGTCCATCGTCTTGTCCTGTGGATGAGGCCATTTGTATTTCCTTATAACCCACTTGTTTATGTTCTGCCTACTTTTCTTTTGGGATGTCGGTCCTTTTCTCATTGAGTTCTTGGAGTTTTTTATTAGGAAGACAAACGCTTTGCACTTTTAGGATTGGATTTCTCCCTGAAACAGCCCTGGACTGCAAATTGGGCAGACCTGGGATCGGGTCCTGGCTTTGTGACTTACAAGCTGTGTGAGTCCGGGCACCATGCCAGACCTCTCTGAGCCTCACTTTGCTCATCTTCAGAATGGGCATCCTGCCTGCTTCATGGGCTTGTTGGGGATGTATCACAAAATAATGTGTGGTCAAGCCCTTGGCCCACGGCCTGGCGTGAAGGAGGCTTGAGGACATGAAGGGATGCACTTCCTCCCTTCTTCCCCTCATTTACTACATTTAATAAAGCTACTGACCCCAGGCCAGGCTCTGCTCTAGACAACAGGGCTGCTGACAGGCACCAGCCCACTGAACCAATCAGCCACTGGCCGCATGTGGTTATTTATAAATTTAAATTAGTTAAAATTCAGGAAGATTGAAAACTTCAGGTCCTCTGTTACACTGGCCACATTCAAGTGCTCAAAAGCCACTGGTGGCTCCTGGTGCCTGTACTGGACAGACCAGACTGAGGATTTCTCCATAATCACAGAGTGTTCCAGTGGGTGACGCTGGTCTAGGAGGCAAACAGAGCTCAAGCGAGTGAGTGGGTGGGATTGTTTGGAGAGTGGTAAGTCCTGGGGAGATAGAAAAAAGGAGTTGACGGGGAAGTGAATTTAAATTTAAAGGGGCTCGTTTCAGGGGATGACAAGTGCCATCCGAGTGATGGAAGGGATCCAGCCAGGTCAGGACCTGCAGGGGGAGGCAGGAGCAGCAAGTGAAGATGCCCCAGCATGCCTGTGAGCTGGTCTTGCAGATGCTGGAGGCACCCCAGTGGGAACAGAGGGTGCTAGCTGGAGCTGAGAAGGAGAGGTGAGCAGGGTGTGGACTGAGCCCATGAGGGTAGAGGTAGGAAGGCCAGCGAGGAGGCTGCCGTGGTCCTCAGACCAGAGTGGTGATGGCCGTGGAGGGTACTGTGGCATTTGGAGGGTGAGGGGGTTACAGCTTTATTGAGGTGCACAGCCATCCCTTGGTTTCCGCAGAGGACTGGTTCCAGGACACCCTGTAATACCAAAATCCACGGATGCTCGAGTCCCTCATATGAAATGGTGTAGTATGTGCACCTTTAGGAACTGCCAGACTGTTGTCCAAAGCAGCTGCACCATGTTACATTCCCACCAGCGGTGTATGAGGGTTCTGATTTCTCCGCATCCTCACCACCGCTTGTTATCATCTGTCGTTTGGATGGTAGCCATCCTAGTAGGTGTGAAGTTGTATCGCATTGTGGTTTTGATTCGCATTTCCTGTTGAGCATCTTTTCATGTACTTATTGGCCACTTGTATGCCTTCTTTGGAGTAATGCGTGTTCAGATCCTTTGTCCATTTTTTTTCCATCGGGTTATTTGTCTTTTTATTATTGAGTTGTAATTATTCTATATTCTGCATACAAGTCCCTTCTCAGACGTGATTTTATGATTTGTAGAAATTTTCTCCCATTCTGTAGATTGTCTTTTTATTTTCTTAATGGTGCCCTTTGAAGCATAAACATTTTTCACTTTAATGAGGTCCAATTTATTCTTTTGTTGCTTGTGCTTTTGGTGTCACATCTAAGAAACCCTTGCCCAATCCAAGGTCAGGAAGACTTATGCCTCTATTTTCTTCTAAGAGTTTCCCAGTTTTAGCTCTGACATTTAGGTCTTGGATCTATTTTGAGTTGATTTTGGTATGTGACATGAGGTGCACAGCATATTTCAAAGGCAGAGTCTCAGCTTTGTGGAGGAGGTGGAGAGAAAGAGGAGACTAGAGGGCGACCCCAGGGTCGGCTGGGTGATAGGCAAGATGGAGGAAGAACAACTTTGGAGGGGAGGCATCGCGAGGCCTGTTTGGGGCACGTGAAGTCTGAGATCAGCGTGAACAGTGAGTGTAGACGTTGCAGGGGCAGTGAGATCTACAAATCTGGAGTCCCAAGACGGAGAGACAGAGTCTGGAGTTGTCGGTGTGTAGAGGGGACTTATTTAAAGCCATGAGGCATTATGAGAGGTCCCCAAGGGAGTGATAGCAGGAGCAGAGAAGGCTCTGTGGCTGTCCTGGGGACACGCCTACCTTCAGACGTCCCTCTGCGAGGCGGGGAGGCTGAGTCGGACCAGCCAGGGAGGCAGGAGGAGAACCGGAGAGTCTCATAAGGCATCAAAACAAGAGGCTGTGAGGCAAGGGAGCAGGAACCCAGACCTGCTCTTCCCTGATGCTGTGTGTTCTTACGGAGGTGCCTTCCCTCGCTGGGCCTCCCTTTCCCCGTTGCGGCGAGAGTGTGAGACACGTAAAATCCAACTTCTTCTGGAGTCCCGTATTTACTGGATTGTGAATTTTCCCCGTGTGTAAGAGTGGGGAAAAAAGACAGGATTCGGACTAGTGTATGTAGTAAGAGTATGTCCTATTCATGTACCATTTCTCGATATATCTGTGTATAAGTGCGTGTGCGTTGGCGAGATGTCTAAAGTGAGGTTGCCAAAGGTTACCAGTGGCAGTAATGAGACTGGCTAACGTTTCTGGAGGGATCCCCACTTGGGTGGCGTGAAGGAGACTGTGAGGCCCGCCAGGTGCCCAGGACTCGTGCACGTCCGCCCCCTGGTGGCAGCACTCGTCATACACTTTCTGTGTGCCGTCCCTTATTTGGTTCTCCCGTGAAGCTAGAAGCTGAGTAGTATTATTATTGGTCTTTTTGCACATGGTCAAGGCTCGGAGAGGTTAAGGCACAGTTATTAAGTATCTGAGGCTGGGCTGCACCCAGACTTTCTGATCCCACATATTACCGCTCATCACGGAGGCAGACCGCTGTGTGTGTGTGTGTGTGGGGGGGGGGGGGGGTTGGAGGCAGGGGGAGGTTCTGGCCCTTCACTTTTCTTCTTTGCCCTTTTAGGTATAGAATGGACTCGCGTGGTGTGACACATTCTTTCTGTAAATGATGAAGCCCTAGTAAAGTCCTTTCCTTGTGTTCTGTGTTTCAGGGGCTGTCCTGGGACCCGGGCAGGGAGGGTGCCCTCCAGGACAACGAGGAGCCACTCCGGCAGGTGTCACCTGTGGCCTTGGGCCCCCGGAGAAGCCACAGCTTCTGCAAGGACAAGAGGAGCGGAGCCTTTGTGGTGAGTGATACCGGCATGGCCGGAGTGGAGCTCGCCGGCGGCGCTGGTGGCTGACCACCACTGGGAATGTGGCTCTATGGAGAGTCAAGTCTGGCCCGGGGGCCAGAGGTGGAGGACAGGCAGGCGCCTGCGTGGCAATCTGCTGTTGCCTGATTGGCTCTGCTGCGGTTCTTGATGTGGTGGAGAGGGTTTGTTGGCTCCGCCGAGGAAGCCTTCCTTCCTCTCAGGTTTCCGGCCCACAACAGAGAGGTAACCCCAGCTGCCTGGCATGGAGCAGTTAAGAGAATGTGTGCTGGGGTCTGAAGGCCCTGGGTTCGAATCCCAGCACTGTCCCTTCTCAGCTTCTTTGAGCAATTGACTTCGTTTCTCTGCACTTTAGTCTTTTTACCTGGAAAACAGGATCATGATTCCTAACTCTTTCATGCCATTGGGAGGATAGTGTAAGATTGTTTGTAGGGCCCAGCACATAATAATTCGGACAAGGACGGATCCTGTGGTCAGCATGGGAGGCAGCCATATCGCCTGGGTTCAAATCTAGCTCTGCACGAAGACAGGCCTCTGGCTTCAGTTTCCTCATCTGTAAAATGGACATAATAAGAGTATCTGCTTCACAGGGCTGATGTGGGGCACAGATAGGACAATGCAGAAAGTTTTTAACACGGTCCCAAAGACACAAAAAACACTTTAATAAGTGTTATCCTTACCATTATTATTCTTGTTTTTGAGTCTCCATTGGGCTGTCACTTAGCTCTGTCTCCTTGGATTAGCACTTCTCTCTCAGCCTGTTTCCTCACTTGTGACAGGAGGTGGGTAAATGATGCAGCACAACTTGGGGAAGCCCCCCCCCTCTCTAGAGCCTCAGTGTCCCCAAGTGGGCTCCAGGGCTTCGCCACTTCTGATTTTCTGTGCTTTCTTTTTCTTCTTTTGGGCTTTAGTTCCATGACACTTGGAGATCTGCTGAGTTCTTGCTAAGAAGTCACTTCCAGGTCCCAGGGCCCACGTGGGGACATCTAAGATAGGTGTTTCTTGAATGAGGTGATACTAATTCAGCTCACCAGTCCTTTTTGATTGCACAGCTCCGTGCATTTCAGTGATATTTCTGCCTGGTCTCATGTCTCCGACACATGGGATCCTCCAGCATTTAAATCCTAGGTCTCTTCCTTCTAGCTTTATGGCAAGAACTTCACTTCCCTGAACCTCGGTTTTCTCCTTTGTAAAATGGGGTGAAGAAGATGCCCCATCTTCTGCAGCCCCGGAAAGCTTTCCCAGGTGTTCAGATCGCAACCACAAATTCACACACATTTGAAATCTGCCTGGTTTTTTTCGTCAAATGTTCCCTTCCACTAATTTCTTTCTTACCTTTTGTCCATTCACACTCAGGTAGCACCGCCTCAGCTTATCTGATTGTACTTGAATTTGTGTGTGTGTAAAGACAAAGGTTACGGAGAGAAAAGCATTTAAAACCAGTCTTTTTATAGTCTGCTCGCTGGCATCCTCCCTGGTCTCCTGGCTCCTCCTCTTCCACTCTGTCGTTGAGGAGCCTTTGTCCTTGGAGTGGCTTGCCTTGGCGCTCTCCTTCTGGCCCCTGAGGCCCCTGCCCCATTGCTGCCTGCTTGATTTCCTCTCCTCCAAAGGTGAATGAGTAAGGCCAAAACTGGATAAGGTGGGGTGGAAGACCTCATTTCTCATGCTTGCAATTCTGGGAGTGGCCACCAGAGGGTGGTGGTGTTCCGCTCACTTGATGGCACCACAGCCTAACTGGGGAGAACCTTAGCATTGGGTTCTGGAGGCTGAAAGAAAGAAGTGGGTTCACGTTCCTTGGGCAAGTGACTTGATGGACCTCCTTGAACCTCCGTTTTTCATCTCTAAAATGAGGATTGTTCTATCTGGTCTCGAGTATTTTTGTGAGCAGTAAATGTGATCACTCAGCACTCAGAAGAGTAAATCCTCAGTGAATGCTTTGGCTGCAGTGGTTGGTTTTCCTTCTTTCTACGCCTCCCCTTTCTCTTTCCTTATCCTCTCCTCCCTTCCTTTGCCTTTCCCCTCCTCGCTCCCCCTTTTCCTCTCTTCTCTCCCTTTTATCTCACCTTGTCCAACTCTCTCATTATAAATGGGGAAGCAGGCCTACAGAGAGGCCTGACTTGTAGCCAGAGTGACCCGCCAGATGGGGCCTGCCGTCCTGAGCCCTTGTCCCTGCTGGCTGCCCCGACTCCTCTGGAAGTTGGTCAGACCTGTGTTTTGTATTTCGTGAGGCGTTTGAGGGGGTTCACTGATAAATATTGTCGGCTGTTATTCCCATGCTGTTTTGATGAATGACTGTGCTTTTGGTTTCTAGTTAAGTTCAAATTCTACCCCTTTTTGAGCCTGTGTCTCAGGCCTTGTCAACCCCCAGTCCATCTCCATGTTAGGTAGTATGAATTTTGCAGAGGAGGAAACTGAGGCTCAGAGAGGTTAAGCTGTTTGCCCAAGGCCACACAGTTAGCAAGTGGGGAGCTGGAATGGAAACTGAGCCTGTTTCATTTCCAGCCTTAGACCTGGGCCCTTTCTGCCATGGGACTGTGTTTTTGGCCTTTCACCAACCCCTGCCAGCCCCTCTCTTCCCTTGAGCCTGCAGTGCTTGGTGTGCATTAGCCCATGAGGAAACAAGACACCCTGGGCCATGTGGCTGAGAATGTGATATTTTTCCAGCCCAGGGTTGGCTTCCAGCTTTTCTGCGGCAGCCATCCTCTGAAGGGCTCCTGGGACTTGCCAGGGCTGATTTGCATAGCCCCGCCCACTCCTGGCTGAACCACAAGCTGGTCAGACCCTGAGCGTGAGGTCCTATGGTTTGGCCCCATCACTGCATAGAGGTGAACAAGTGAGTTTACCACTCAGGGCCTCTCTTTTTATCCTCTGTAAAATGTAGCATCTTAATAATAGTAATACTTACTGCAGTGCTTACTGTGCGGTGTAGGTACTGATATTATCCCCGTTTTACAGGTGGGGAAAACTGAGGCTAAGAGCCATAGTACCTCTCCCAAGATCTGAGTCTGGAGTCCATACTCCTAACCATCTGCTGAACTTCCCACTACTCTGCTTTGTAGGTGGGAAGATTGAGCTGAAGTGAGACAATGCTTATAAAGTACTTAGCGCCTGCTTACGAATAACTCCCTGATAAATATTACCTGCTATTATTATACTGATAAGTATTATTTGCTGTCAGTGTGTTAGTCTACATTCTCTTGAAGAGCTACTGATGGGACAGGAAGTCATCCCCAGGCTTAGGAGTTTTGCGCAGTTGAGGAAACTGAGGCCTGGTGCGGGGAGGTGTGTTGTCCAGGATCCCACAGTAGCTGGGACTGGGAATTCTGCCTTTCTGACTCCCTGACCGGTGCTCGCTGTTCCCCCGCTGCCTGTTCCTTTCAGGGATACCCTTAGGTCCTTGGGTTTGTGTAGCAAATCTGAGCCCCATGCTGGGCCAACCTTCTGTCCCCATCCACACCCTCTTTTCCCCATAAAGTGAGCCTTTGGTCTGCACTCATGCAGAGATCATAAAACACGGTGACTCAGTTGTGGACCGTGAACCTGGGTCACAGTTTGCCCCAGAGGCCCCGCCCATGACTGTGAAGGCACAGCTTTATCAGCTGTGGGGTTCCGTGCAATGGAGCAGGTAGGTGGGCCTCTGGTAACCTCGAGAATGTTCTCCCAAATCCCCAAACCCATCAGTCAGTATTTGCTGGTTCATGTAGTGATAAGTTCATTCCTTGTGGGCCTACTGTGCACCAGGTCCTGAGTGAGGGGACCCTGGAGATTCTCTCACCCAGGCCCCTGGGGTTCACAGTCCAGGGCGTGCCTGAAGGTGGCCTGGGAGGGCCTTGTTAGGTGATGGAGGAGAAGAGGGGGGCGTTCACGGAGGAGGAATAGCGCATGCGAAGGTGTGGAGTGGGGAGACGCAAGAGGCATGTTTGGGGGAACAGTGAATAGCCCACTTAGGCTGAGATGGAGTGTTTGCGGGTTTCAGTCTTCCTTTTGACAGATATTAATATTTATCTGCATATCCTAGGTGCTGTGTCAGGCATTGGGCTACGGTTATGAATACGACATAGATAAATCAGAAGGTAGATGGGTAATTGCAGTGGGTGATAATGGCTGCTGTTCTCTGCATACTTACTGTGTGCCAGATACCATGTCATGGACTTTATCTGCATCCCTTCATTTAATTTGTTCAAGGTTCAAAGCCTCCTCGGGGCTGGGAGGGGCATGTCTCCATGTGGGCGATGGCTCACAGAGGAGGGACACTTGTGGTAAGTCGTGAAGGGTGAACAGCTGTTTGACAGGTGGGTGTGGTCTGGGAAGAAGTGGTTTGTTCCAGAGGAGGCAACCGCCTGGGCAAAGGTTTAGGGGCGTGAAGCTGTACTCTATACATTGAATATATTCCAGAGTCCAGGAGACGGCCTGCAGTCTCTTTTAAACTTGGCTTTGATGCATTCTTCCTAGACACCCCGGGTGTGTGCTTTAATGCTGAGTTCAGACCTTTTTCCCCCTACGTTTCTTGCTGATGAAATTGGGGTCCTTGTTTCTGAGGGGTGTTGCCACCTCCCGGCAGCTCTGTGGTCGTGCTCCCGTCTTTGTACAGGGATCTGCCACGGCCGCCATTGGAAGTTTGAAAGCATTTGGACCTGGTGCCTCTCTTATGATTGGAGAATGGGGGAAAATATTCGGATTCTAATGACAAGACTTGTAAATTCTTGTGAGTGCAATCGACCTGAGATAAGAGGGAACTCTTGAGGTCACCCCCAATGGACGATAGATCATTGGTTCTGGTTAGAGATTCTCTTTGAATACTGGTTGGTTGACTAGGCGTTGAAATGGGAAGGAAAAAATCAAAACGAAAGACCACATGGGAACTGCTAGAAAGAACTCATCAAAGATTGTACTTGAAAGATAAGTTGTAAATTAAGATATTATGGTTTTCTTCTTTGTCTAGATGTGGACCCTCCTTCCCACCTGCTAGTGGGAATGTTTGGCATTACAATGTTGGGCCTGTGTTCCTGTCACGTTGAATCCAACATGTACCAGGAATGTGGCTCTCTGGCCTAATTGAAAGAGCTAATATGCCTCATACAGCAAGATATCCAAAGAGGGGAGGCTGCTGGCTTAGCTCAGTATCTCTGAGAGTCTCTTGGGCTTTCCCTCACGCTTCTTGCCTCATGGGCCCAAAGTGGCTGCCACTTGCAGGCACTAGGTTTCCTTTCAGGCAGGAAGAGGTGGGGAGCCAGAAGGGCTGTGTTAGTTGTATCTGCCCTTTTAATCAAGAAAGCAAAAGCTTTTCCCAGAGCAGCCTCCAGGAGACCTTCACGTATATATCATGGGAAGGGCCTGGATCACATGGCAACTCCTAGCAGCAAGAGAGTCTGGGAAAGTCAATGTTCAAGTCTTCTAGCCTCTATCATGGAAAGTGGCTGAGTTGGAAGTGGCCCTTAGTCATTCCACAGACAGCAGTGTGTATTATAGTCTGAAAGGAGATGGGGATTGTCGGGTCCTTCACAAGAAAGCCTTGGGCCTCTAAACCAGGATACAGGACAAGAGAGAAAATCTGCCTGGTGTCTGTATGTGTGACATGAGGTGTGTGCTGGACACTGGGCTTCTGGGATAGGAAGACTCAATCCTCGCCGTCCACGGTCCCTAGCCTTCTGGGGAGCAGGGCTCAAGAGACAGGCCCGGTGGAAGCTGGCTCAGAGGCCAGAGTGACCCTCACTTTGTCTGGACAAGTCAGGATGACGTGCTGGCCTTAGGAGCATGAGTGTGGAGCTGAGTGGTGAGAAACGGGACAGTGCCCTGAGAAGGCCCTGGAATCCTCTGACACATGGCTAATTCCATTTGTTAATTGCTTCTTGTCTTTCACTGCTGGGTTGAGAGCTAAAGCCCACCAAGTAACATATATTTCAGCTGATTGAAGTTCCTTTTCTGGATGAAAAACTAGCCAGACCAGAAAGCTTTTATTTCCTTGATCTTAAAATGCAAAGGATCCATTGTAACTGACATTTTGTATTGGGAGGATTTTGTATTCACCCATTTACCCAGCTATCGCTCCACCCACCCACCCACCCACCTACCCATCCATCCTCTACCCAGTTATTAATACATATAAAGCTCTCAGGATATAAAGATGAATAAAATTACTTCCTGTCCTCAGATTACTCACATTCATAGACTATAAACAAAGTAATTGTATAGTCCACGATGATTAATATTGTTCATTCATTCATTTATTCACCCATTCATTCAGATATTTACTGAGCACCTATTATGTGTCATGTGCTATTCTTGGCCTTTCAAGTGCAGTAATATGTATGGTTCCTGCCTTCCCGGAGCTTATACTCTAGTGTGGGGAGACAGACATTAAACAAGGAGCCAGACTCAAAAGCAAGAGATTTTTCAGATGGTCCCAAGTGCTACATATGAAGAATACAAAATAGGGTGTTGGGAATCGAGTAACTAAGGAAGAGGGTGGTTGGGGGCTTTTTCATATTAGGGGGTGAGGGAGGGCTTCTCTGAGGAGGTGACCTTGGAGCTGAGACCTCATGTAGAAGAATCAGAGGGAGAGCATCAGGCAGAGGGAACAGCAAGTGCTAAGGTCCTGGGGTTTATTGTGGTTAGTAGTACTGCTACTAATGGTAAGAATAATGATGGTGGTGCCCCTGGGGCTGGAATGGAGAGAATGAGGAGTGAGGGAGTTGGCAGGGGTCACATTACACCAGGCCTTGCTGGCCTCTGTAAAGAGGCTGGTTTTGGGTAAGTGCAGCCTGCTTTGGTGAGTGCAGAGGAGGGAGGTAGCAGAGCATCCGGAGGAATCCAGAGCGATGTCAGAAGGAAGCAGGCTCTATAGGAGAAGGACTTTGCCAAGAGGAAGGGAATCTGGTGAGTGGAATGGCGTGTGCGTACATGAAGAGGCATAGGAGAACATGGGTTTTTCCAGGAGCTGCGAGGAGGTTACCTGGGAACTGGTGGGGATGAGGCAGGAGAAGGTTGACAAGGCCCAGGATGAGACAGACCCTCAGGGTCAGAAAACGGGATCTGCCAGGAACCAGGGAAAATTAAGGCCAGGGCAGCACCAGCGGTAAGGCTTGGAGCGCCCTCTAGTGGACATTGTGGAAAAGGGTTGGAGAGGGTAAACTGGAAGCTGGAGCCCATCCAGTTGGCAGTAATCTCATTAAAAGATCATTAAAAAAAGATTATTGTCGTTAAATATACATAACATAAAATTTACCGTTTTAACCATACTATTCAGTATGTTTAAAAAACATAGTCATTAAGTACATTCACAGTGTTGTGCAGCCGTAAGCATTCTCCAGTTCCAGAATTTTTTCATCCTCCCAGACAGAAACTCTGTACCACGAAACACTAACTCCGCCCCATTGCCTCCCAAAGCCCGTGGAAACCGCTATTCTACTTCCTGCCTCTATGAATGTGCCTGTTCTAGATACTTCATGTAAATGGACTCGTACCATATTTGTCCTTTGGTGTCCAGCTTGCTTCACGTAACGTGTCTTTCATGCTCATCCATGTTGTAGCGTGTGTCAGTACCTCTTTCCTTTTTAAGGCTGAATAATATTCCGTTGTATGCATGTCCCACATTTTGTGTATCCATCCGTCTGTGGATGGACTCTTGGGTTGTTTCCACCTTTTGATTATTGTGAATAACGCTACTAGGAACGTTGGCGTGCAAGTATCTGAGTCTTGGCTGTCAGCTATTTTGACTCTATATCAGGGAGTGGAATTGCTTAAAAAAATACGGTAATTCTGTGTGTGACTTTTTGAGGAACCACCAAACTGGTTTCCAACGTGGCGTCACCATGTTACATTCTCGCCAGCAGTGCAGAAAGGTTCTCGTTTCTCCACACCCTGGTCAATACTTGTTATTTTCTGGGTGTTTGTTTGTTTGTTTGTTTATATATATATATATATAATAACCATCCTAATGACTATGTAATGGTATCTCATTGTGGTTTTGACTTGCATTTCCCTAATGAGTAACGATGTTGAGCATCTTTTCGTAAGTTTATTGGCCAGTTGTGTATCTTCTTTGCCCATTTTTGAATTAGGTCGTTTCTTTTCCTGTTGGCGAGTTGTCGGAGTGTTATATGTATATTCTGAATACTCATTCCTTATCAGAGATACGATTGGCAAATATTTTCTCCCATTTTGTGAGTTTTCACTCCCTTGATAGTGGTCTTTGATGTACAACGATTTTTAATTTTGTTGAAGACCAATTTATCTATCTCTTTTGTTGCCTGGAATTCATTTTTAAAATGTAAGTGTAATATACATTCAGAAAAGAGCACACTTCTTAAGCCGGTGGCCTGGATTTGAATCCCCGTTCTGCTACTTCCCGGCTGTGTGACGGAGTGGCTTCACATCTCTGTACCCGTTTCCCTATCTCTGTAACGGGAATAATAATAGAGCCTGCTTGTTAGAGATGCAGTGCGGTTCGATGAATGAATGTATGTAAGGCACTGTGAACAGTAGGTGTCACCAGTAGGTGTCACTTTATAAGTGACAAATACTTTATTAAGTGTTAGCTGTTATTGCTATGACCATATGTTATACATCGAGTGTCTGCATGGCAGACACTGCGTTAAGCGCTGTACGCACATTCCATCATCCCATTTTTATCCTCACAACCCCCAAGAGGTGGGTGTTCATTGTCCCCATGTTGTAGATGAGGAAACTGAGGCCTGGACCTTTATGAGGCTTGTCCAGTATCATTTCCTGGCACTTGTCCCCTACCATGTTTCCCCAAAAATAAGACCTACCCCAAAAAGAAGCCCCAGATAAGATCGTCAGCCAGACAGACACATTTAGTACGTTATGATGATGTTCCAGAAGAAGATGACATATTTGAATAAATGCAGGTTGTTGTACATGAAAAAATAAGGCATTCTCTGAACATAAGCCCTAATGCATCTTTTGGAGCAAAAATTAATATAAGACCGGTCTTATTTTCAGGGAAACACGGTAAGTGACCTCATTATATCCTGAGGTGCTAGGAAGATGCCCATTTTAGAGATTTTGAACCTGAGGCTCAGAGAGGAAAAATGACTGGCCCAAAGATACACAGTGAAGAAACAACACCTGGGTTGAATCCTGGCCTGTGGACTCATACCTTACAGCTGATGAGGGGTAGGGGGTGTCTGTTGGGGCCAGGACCCCCATGTGGAAGAACGCTGTGCACTGGATTCTGTTTCAGTGGTGCCCCTGGAGCTCCCGGGGACTGAGGGCCTGAGGCCAGGGAGGACCTCCCGTGGGGGGCTGACTGGCCCATGAATGACAGGGACCCCTGCTCCCCTTGCAGAGCCCCCCTACAGGGGCGGGGTGAGCAGCCTGATGTTAGCACTGGGGGGTCCTTTCGCAGCTGGGAGGAGATCCTGGAGCACCATAACCTTCTCCGTGTATAACCCATTCAGTCTCACAAGACACTGCCGCCATTACACAGGTGAGGAGTAGAGGCCCAAAGGGGTGAAGACGACCCGTTCCTTTTGTTTCTCCTCCCTGAGAAAGTATGTTGGAACGCCGCTGTATGCGAATGATGCTGATACTGGGGTCATCTTCACTTGACTCATTATTATTATTATTATTATTATTATTATTATTTTGTAGAAAGCAAAATCGTTAACAAACATATACGCGTTCAGCTGCTAATAGTGAAAACGGGATGGCTGTTCATCCCACCCCCAAACCCCTGGCCACCACTGATCTTTGTGCTGTCTCCATAGTTTTGCCTTTTCCAGAATGTCATACAGTTGGAATCACGCAGTGTGTAGCCTTTTCAGATGGGCTTCTTTCACTTGTGATAAGCATTTAAGGTCCCTCCGTGTCTTTCCATAGCTTGAGAGCTCATTTCTTTTTAGTGCTGGATGATATTCCATTGTCTGGATGTACCACAGTTTATCCATTCACCTACTGAAAGCCCGCTTGGTTTCTTCCAGGTGTTGGTTATAAATAACGCGCCATAAACATCTGTGTGCAGGTTCTTGTGTGAATCTAAGTTCTCAGCTCCTTTGGGTAAAACACCAAGGAGCATGACGGCCGGACCGTATGGTTAGAGTATGTGTAGTTTTGTACCCTATCAGTTTTTTAAGTATACAATTCAGCGGCGTTTAGTGTACTCACAGAGTTGTGTACCCATCAGACAGTCCGATTTAGAAGCTTTTCATGAACTCCCAAATAAACCAAGTGCCCCTTAGCAGCCAGCCCCCAGTCCCCTCCTCAATAACGCGACCATTTATGGACCCCCAACATGTGCCAGGCACGCGCTGGGTTCATGCTCATGGTGACCCTACAAGGCAGAGACTATTGTTCCCAGAGAGTGTTCTTGTCATTTTCCAGCTGACAAAGCTGAGGCCCAGGGAGTGAAGTCCCTTGCCCACATCGCTCAGCTGGGAGGTGGTGGACCTGGGATTTGAACCCAGTGGAACTTGTGCCCGGAGGATCTAACACATGAACTGACGTCTCCCAAATGCCAGTCATTCTCGTATCACCTTGAGAACCTTTCATACACATAAACCTCGTGGACTTACATTTCAGTTAACATCTTTCTTGCACTTGACTCACTTTTTAAAATATA
The DNA here is from genome assembly GCF_036562045.2 of Rhinolophus sinicus. Taxonomy (NCBI): domain Eukaryota; kingdom Metazoa; phylum Chordata; class Mammalia; order Chiroptera; family Rhinolophidae; genus Rhinolophus; species Rhinolophus sinicus. Next base: position 24,251,512 of record NC_133765.1, on the reverse strand, counting down.
ACAGTTTTATTGAGGTGTAATTCACAGATCGTAGAATTCACTCATTTAAAGAGTGCAATTCAGTGGCTTGTAGTGTGTTCATAGAGTTGCGTCACCATCACCACAATCCCCTTTAGAATATTTTCCTCCCCAAAGGAAAGCTGTTCCCGTTGGCTGCCACCCCCAATCCTACCTCCTTCCAGTCCTAGGCAAGCTCCATTCGACTTCGTGTCTCTATGAATTTGTCTAGTCGAGGTGCCTCATATGAATGGAATCGTAATATTTGGCCTTTTGTGTCTGGCTCCTTTCATTTAGTGTAGTGTTTTCAAGGTTCCTCCATGCTGCAGAGTGTCAGTATTGCCTTCCTTTTAGTGGACGAATAAGATTCTCTTCCATGAACATTCCATGTTTTGGTTATGTATTTGTTGGTTGGTAGGTTGACAGACGTTTGTCTTTCCTTCCCACTTTTTGGTTCTCGTGAACACGGCCATCATTTTTATGTCCCTCTGTACTGGTTTAATGTCTTCACAAGTCTAACCTCTGTGTGCACCCCTTAGGAATTTTTTATTTTCTGATTCTTGTCTCCCTGCCCCAAACAAGAATGGCAGGATTGCAGGGTTCTGGACTCCCTTGTTTACCGTGGTGTTGTCAGTACAGAGCTGATGCTCCTTCAATGTTTGTTGAATGAGTGAGTGAGGGAGTGAGTGAGTGAGTGGGTGAGTCAACAGCCAGGAGGACACACAGACCTGTGCACAACTAAGTAACCTGATGAAGGAGCGAGTGAGTGCTCTCCCTTGCCTTGGCTGTGGGGAAGCCAGAAAGGCTCCAGGGACAAGCAGAGTTGGGTCTTGACGGGTGAGTAGGAGTTGGCCAGGTAGAGAGAGTCAGGAAGGGCCACCCTGGCGGAGGGCTCAGCCTGAGCAAGGCCAGGAGGCATGATAGCTTGTGTTGCCCCAGTGATTCGTTGTCCTTGACACATAGTTCCTGGGGGGCGACCCCTGTGTTCTCCGGGTGGCCCCTTGTCACTGAGCAGAGAGGAAGGTTTAGAGGAAAATGGAGAATTTAGCCGGCGGGGGTGGGGGGCTGGAAGGGGGACAGAGTTCCAAGGACCAAGTTCCACCCTGTTCGCCTCCGAAATCCCCAACTTGGTGATTCCTAAATGGCTGGTCTCAGGTACATGCCCCTGGGTCATCTCACGGCTTCTGAGTCCAGAGTTGCAGGTACTTTCCCTTGAGATTCGGCGTCAGGAGCGACAGGCAGAAGCCAGGCCAGGCAGGGACGAGGATTTTGTGACAAACGGGGAGGAAGGTGGGCGGCGCTGCTCTTGCATTCCAGCCTGTCCCTGCCCAGGGTAACTGGACCGTCCCGTGTGGCAAGCAAAACCGACCATCTTGATCTCTATGTAAAATCTCACCATTTTTATATGTTGGAGCAAAAACATTTTTTTTTTCCAATTTAGCCACACCCAGCTGCCTTCAACCAACACATGGGGTACTGGCAGTCTTGCTTCCCACTTGTTTTTTCTTCCCACTCTGAATCCTTGCCACCCCTTATGGGGAAACTGAGGCTTAAGGAAGTGAAACAACTTGGCCTAGGCTCGTACGGGGGGGCGGGGGCCACAGGCAGGATTCTTACGGAAGCCTCCACCTTCTGGGGGCATCAGAAATGACCTGAGTGTCCTCCAGGGAGCCGTCCAGCTGCCGTTAGCTGCAGCGTCTCCCTCCCCCACCCCCCCATCCTTCCACATGTCGGAAGGCACCAGTCTCCTTGTGCAGTGTTCAAACGTGACCACCAGGGGACACGATGGAGGTGATCTATTGTCAACGCCACATTTTATTATTAGTTTTTAACCCCTTCTGCCTGAGGGCCTTCATTCTAAACCTGAAAAAGCCATATTTTCCACGACCCTTTTGATTTTCTCAATGCATGCCATTGATTTTTGGCCCACGTGTCACCCAACTCGTGTGTCTGTGACACATCTTGTGCCTTGTCCATTTTACAAGCCTGACATCAGAGCCTCCAGGCTGAGGTGGGGACGTTCTTCTGCAGCCTGCACAGCCCGGGCCACCTCCCCACATTTGTCTTCACGGATGTCACCCCTTCCTCTTCCAGCATCCTCTTCCCTCCTCCTCTTCTGCTTCCTCTTTCCCCCTCCTTCTTTTCCTCTTTCTTCTTCCTTCTCCAAAAGCTTGCACATTTATCATTTACATACCATAACATTCAGTCATTTTAAGTGTACAGTTTCATGATTTTTCCCATAAACACGAAGTTGCACAACCGTCACCCCTGTCCAATTCCAGACCGTTTGGTCACCCCAGAAAGAAGCCTGGTACCCATTAGCATTCATTGCCCACCCCCCTGCCCCCAGCCCCTGGCAACCTCTGATCTCCTCTCGGTATGGTTTTGCCTTTTCTGGACATTTCCTATCCCTGGACTCACACAGCACGAGGTCCTCATGTCTGGCTTCGTTCCCTGAGCACAATATTTTTGGTGCAGCCACAGCGAAGCATGCGTCAGTGCTTTCGTCTTCTCTATGGAACTGGCTCCTCCTCGTCCTTGGGTCACTTCCCTGCCCCCGTCTGCCCTGTCTGCCCCTCCACACATTTGAGAGAACCGACTGGGGCCTGAGGGGCAGCTCCTGGGTCAGGCCGGGCAGGGGGGGATGAAAAATGGTCCTCTTTTTTTTCTTTTCTGTTTTTCCCCCCCATCTGTGTGTTTTAAGTGATTTCAAACATTCTGCAGTTGATAACACCCTGTGGGTTGGCTCTGCCCTTGTGGGATGAGCTCAAAGGTGCCTTGTTTGGGGTAGATAATGCCCTGTCCTGGTGTCCTGGTAGGCTGACCCCAGCGTGGGCCTCTTGCCTTGTTTCCCTGCCAGCCAGGGTGGCTGCACCGATATGATCCTGAACAGTCATGGCCAAGATGTTTTGAGTGCTTGCCAGAGAGGTTAAAGCACCAACCCCATATCACACAGCTAGCTACGTGCTGGGATGAGGATTTGAACCCAGGCAGTCTGCCTTTAGCGTCCACACCCTTCGCTAGGGCCCTGGGCTGCCTCTACGAGACATGCCAAACTCTCCCTGGGTCTCAGTTTCCCCCTTGGACAGCCTTCTGCTCTGAATTCTCTGTGCCCTGAATCTGCAAGGGGTTGTCAACTGCTAGAGGACAGGGGCATGTGAATGGCTTCTGTGGGCCCCTTTTGGTGGTTGATGCTCGCCTCGCTGTGCCATGCACACAGTAGGTCTGCCCTCAGTGTGTTATGGATGCACAGATCCAAATGTGGTTTCCTCGTCAGCGGGGAGAACTGAGAACTTTATGCTCTTCAGGAAACGGTTACAGGGCACCTACTAACTGCTGGGCTGCATGCCAGGCCCTGGGACCTTTGAGGTGACCCAGGCAGGCCCTGCCCATGGGGAGCTCACAGCCTTGTGGGAAAGGCAAGCCCTCATCTCACAAGCACCCTAATATACCCGAACAGGGGCTCAGCGACTCATGCTTGTTCAGAGGGCTTCTTGGGGATGTGCTGTTTGCGTTGAGCCTGAAAGATGGTTGAATTTCCTCGGATGGAAAGGGCATTCCTGGCAGAGGGCTTTGCCCGAGCAAAGGTTGGCAGTCTGAGGGTCCACACGTGGCTGAGGAATGGGCATGGCTGGGCAGTTCGTGGAGGCCGCATGGCAAAGGGCATCGAGGGCCGAGCCAAGAAGCAAGGTGCACCCTGATGGAGGATAGGCGCGTGGTGTCAAGCAGGCCCCTGCAGTGTTCTCGGGCGGGGGCCATGTCGGCGCCTTCTCTCCCCAGCGGCTGGCGCGGGGCCTGGACACAGTCGGTACACAGGGAGTGTGCGGCACACGAGCGGGCTGCCTGGGCGCCTAGGGGGTCACATGCAGAGGCCTGTGCGGTCCGCCAGGGCTGTGGGGAGCGGGAGGAATGCGGCAGCTCCGCTCCCCACACAGGAATGCAGCCTGTGGGCCAGGCCAGGCCATCCCGCATTTCTAGGGAAGCCAGACATCTGCACCACTACCCGTAGTTCTGATGCTGAAATGTGGGCCACTGAATAGAAAAACAAAAGACGCCTACCTTCTCTGCTCACCTCAACACAAAACAACACAAAAACAAAAAACAACACCCAAACAAAATCCTGCCTGGGGGGGTGGCTAGTGTTCAGTCTGTTTTCCTTCCTGAAGGCTGATGTCAGCACAACGTCCCATCTTTTTTATAGACAGGAGTGTCTGCTCAAGGCTAAGCGCTCTGAGTTGATTCACACAAATATTTGGACATCCAGTCTTTTTGTGGAATGAATGAATGAATGAATGAATGAATGACATTAATAAGAATTGCTGGAGGACCTGCTGTGGCCAGGTGTTATGTCCGGATGAGGATTGGGGGAGCCAGACTGACCAGAGGTGGGCCCTTGGGGAAGGGGATTGAAGGAGGAATTACAAAGAGGCAGAATGTTCCCCCAGAAGAGGTGTTATGGGACCCTGGGCTTGGAGGCTGCTGGAGGAGGCGGGAGGGTTAGACCGTAAGCTGGAGACCTCCCCGTGAATAGGGACAGACCAGGTGAAGAGGAAAGGGGAGCGTATTGTTGTTCAGGGCTGTCACAACGAATTGCTACACACTTAAAACAACCGATGTTTATTCTCTCCCAGTTCTGGGGGCCAAGTCCGAAACGAAGGTGTCAGCAGGCCCGTGCTCCCCTCCTAAGATTCCAGGGGAGGCTCCTCCCTGCCTCTTCCAGCTTCTGGTGGCTCCAGGTGTTCCTTGGCTGGTGGCTGCATCCCTCCAGGGCCTGCCACAGCCCTCACATGGCATTCTGTGTGCCCGAGTCTGCCCTCTGTCCCGTGTAAGGACACATTGCGTTTAGGGTCTCCCTGGGTAATCCAGGATGATCGCATTTCAAGATCCTTAACTTAGTTACACCTGCTAAGACCTTTTCCCAAATAAGGTCACATTTACAGGTTCTGGGTAGACATACATTTCGGGGGGTGGGGGGGCACCATTCAAGGAACAGCATGAGCAAAGGTCCTGGGGGCACATGGCTGGTGGGGAAAGGAGGTGGTGTGGTGTCTGGTGGTGAAAGGTGGGCAGGGGCCTGGGGTGGGAAGGAGCAGTTTGGATTTTCTCCCAGGAGTGAAGGGGAGCCAGGTAAGGCTTTCAACGTGTGTGTGTGTGTGTGTGGGGGGGTACCTTTGTCACATTTGTGCATGCAGGTGGTTCTCAGGGCCAGGTGGAGAACGGTCCCCCAGGGCACAGTAGGGCGGCTGAGCTGTCCAGAGTGAGAGAACCCAGACTAGGTAGGGGTGACTTCTGGCCTGGAGTGAGGGGTGTGGCAAGGGGTGGCACTGCTTCTGGAGGCATGTCCCTGTGACTTGCACCATCTCCAGGCTGGAGAGTAGGAGTTTGGGGGCATCTCCATCATTGTCGCCTGCCCACTCCCACCCACCTCATCTGGGTTTGGCCGTCTCCATCTTGCCAGGTTGTCTCTGTCTCCTCCCCCACCCCTCTTCCCTGCTCTCCAGCTCTCTCCCCAGCTGTGTTCTGTTCTCTGTGTCCCTGACTGCTTCTCGGCCCATCTGTTTCCTTGCTTCCTCAGACTTTCTTTGAGTTCGTCCCGTTTCCTGTCTGTGTCTCTCTCTATCTTGGCTCTTTGTCACCAGGTGGGTTTCACTCTCAGTGACTCTGCTCCCCTCCTCTGCTGTCCTCCTGTCTCTCTCATCCCCTCCGCCCCTTCCAGCCCTTTTCTCTCTCAGTGCTTCTCCTTGGCAGACCACTGGGAGACTGAATATTGGTCCTCAGCAGCCTCCTTGCTCACAGTGGCGGTGGGCAGTTACTTAATACATCAGTCTGCAAGGACCACCTTTGCCGCTGTTCCGTCAGCTCCTCAGTTAGCAGGGCCCACCTCCCAGACTTTTCTGTTGTTGAGTCAATATCCTCCCCCATCCCACCCCCCACACACCAGCTGTACAGTCAGCCAGCAGGGATCAGCCCTTCAACTGTACATCAGCCAGCACGTGGGGCCCAACCCTTTGGTTGTGCTTTTAGGACCCAGCCTCTGCCTGTTCCATCAGCCGGGACGCCCCTCTGACCGCAGTGTCAACCAGTCCGCAAATAGGGCCTGGACTCCCAGTTGGACCATCAGCTAGTCAGCGAGCAGGGTACCTTCAGCTGGACCTCCAGCTGTGTCCTCAGTGGACTGTCAGTCAAGCAGTGAGTGGCTGGGCCCCATCGTCTGCCGGATGTGGGTGCTGAGAATAGAGGAAGCCACAGGCCTGCGTTTAAGAGCTTTGAAGTTCACCCATGTTTTCCTTAACTGCTGAGCTCAGCTCTCACCGCTGGTGTTCCAGGGAGTTTCCTGTCAGCTGCTCTGCAGGCCCTGGGTTGTGGGGCCCAGATGGGCCCAGGGGCTCGGGGGTGGGAGCTGGCACCTCTGCTAAGTGTCTGCACCCCTCCTTCTCTTCCTCCTTGGAAGGGAGGTTCCTGTTGCTGCCTCAGTGTGATACCTCTGGTTCCAACCAGGGCTCGGGGAGGCGGCCTTGACCGGGGGGCGGGGGGGGGCGGGGGGCTTGGAGCTGCCCCACTACTCAGCCCTCTGCCTCTCTGAGCTGCAGCTTCCTCCTCTGGCCAGTGGAGATGTTAACATTTCCCAAGGGAAGCACTGTGGGGACTAAACTTTGTGCATTATACCACTTTATCTGATCCCTAAAACCTTGAACCATGGGGGTACTCCATCCCATTGTACAGAAGGGGTAAGTGAGGCTCAGAGGGTGAAGTCACTTGCCAAGATCACACTTTTTTAAAGGAAACATCCAAGAAAGGCTGCCTTGGGTCAGCCTTAGGTGTGCTATAATTTGAATTCTTAATCTCTGAAAATGGATGCGCCCCCACCCCCGCGTCATGCAGCTGGTCTCCCTTCCTCAGCACCCCCCTCCCCAATAGGAGTGGACAGAACCCAGGACTCATGGTGGGGAGGCCTGCATTCCAGCCTTGGCTCAGTTTCCAGCTTGCCCTGTGGCCTCACCAAGTCCTTAGTTCTCTCTGGGGCCTCGGTTTTCTCCTTCTGTAAAATGGGGACAACCAAGCCCTCCTGCCAAGGCTGCTCGGAAGCTTAGCTGAGTCAGAAGGAACTTGGCTGAAGCTGGGAGGGATTGTGTGAACCAAAAAGATCCCAAGTTGATTTATTTTGTTTCCGTGTAAGAAGTGGGGGGGGGGGGCTCCTTCTCTGTGTGTGGTTTGGGGGAGGAGCCACCATACTTGTACTCACACATTCACTCACTCATACCACGCTTGCATGCGCGTGCGTGCACACACACACACACACACACACTAGCACACACATTCACACACAAAAGTATAAAACACACATTGACAATCACACTGTCACACATATAGAAGTGCATGCACACACATCCCCTCCCTCTTCCTGCCACACAGCTGACCCCCCCCCACCACACACACACCCAGAGCACCCACCTCCCCACGGAGAGGCCTGAAGGTCCAGACCACTCTGCTGGTTTTGGGAGGAGCCACTCCTGGACCCGCCCTGCCGGACAGCCCAGCCACCAGAGGTGCTCCAGGCAGGGCTCACGGGACCTGAGCAGTGGCTTCACTGCCCCAGAGGCAGCCGTGGCCATTAGCGGGGCATCCGGCTGGTCCTCTGGCTGCCAGCCGGCCTCTGAATGATTCATGCCGCCTTGAACTTGACTCCAGTGTGACAAAACCCAGCGGGAAGAGCCGCCCCCTCCAGAGGAAAACTGGAAGCTCGTGCAATGCTCGCGGCATAAGTCAGGCACCAGAGATGGAGTATTATTACTGCCCCGGCTTGCTGAAGTTCTTACGGTACCTCTGGGTGAGTGTGGCCGGCCAGACTGGTGTCTTCTTTTTCTTCTCCTCCTGCCAAGTTTGCTTTTCGGCTCTGCCAGACTAGCAGCGTCTCTGTTTTCTTTCAGCAATGGTGGTCGTTTTGAGGAGGAGGGGGGGGTGTTGGGGAAAGGGATGGGGGCTTGTAGAAGAGCATAGAGTCCAGACTATGTGGGGATTGGTGGTTCAAGAGTGGTCACAAGTGGCCTCAGAAAAACGAGAAAAACAAGGACAGTATTAGTGAGTTTTCCAGAAAGCGACATTTCTTTGATTTAAAGGGCTATTCTTCATTCTGAAATTATATCCTTCTTGCCTTTGTGTGCATGTGAAAATGCCGTCTTTTATGAGATGAAAAGAATAGATTTCGTTTTTCTTTTGGTGAACTTACTAAGCAGAAGTAAAAAATTGAAACATTTGCTTTGTGTTCTGTCTTACTATATAACAGAAAAAAAAAAAAAAAGCCCCTGAAACTTTTTCTGGCAAAATACCAAAGTCAGGGGACCCATGCGGAAGTGCTTTTTGGGGAATAAAGTGATTTTCACATCTTGTTTAGACTCTGAGACTGACCTGCTGTGTATCTTTGGGCAAGTTGCTTCCCCTCTCTGAGCCTCTATTTCCTCATTGGCAGTAGGTTATGGTGGGTTATGTGACATTCATCATGACTCTGTGAATGGAGGGAATCGTCACGGGTGGGTCTCGGAGTTTTCCAGAACGTTTGCCACTGGGTTGAGAAGCCGAAAAGGAAAAGACTTGGGAAATATTATTTTTCCCCTGCTGAGTGTCTGCAAATGCTTCAGATGCCTTCTCACCCAGGGAATTTTCCGGAGCTCCTAAAAATACGAGTTTAGAAAACATTGTCCTTTAGCTACCTCTCCCCTAGAGTCGGCCCTCCCTCCCAAACCCTCTGGAGCAGTTGGAAAACAGAAGCCCCTTGGCGTCCATATCCTTTGATTATTGACATTTAACTATTGTCATATTATGCCTGTAAGGTGACATTTGTTGACTTACCTTAGTTTTGTTTTTTATTACAAAAAAGAATGTTGTAGAAAACTTAGAAAACCCTGAAGAGCATGAGGAAAAAAGTAAGTCGCCCATATTCGTCGGTGGTTTTGAATTCTGCCGTTCACAGGGTCCAGATGACCTTGATGTGCTCGGCTGTGTGTCAGGCTCTGGGCTCGGTGTTAGGGAGGCTGTGATAGTGTGATTTATAATACCGTGTTTCCCCGAAAATAAGACCTAGCCGGCCATCAGCTCTAATGCGTCTTTCGGAGCAAAACTTAATATAAGACCCGGTCTTATTTTACTAGAAGACCGGGTATAATATAATATAATTATAATATAATATAATGTAACATAATATAATACTGGGTATAATATAATATAATATAATATAATATAATATAATATAATATAATATAATATAATATACTGGGTCTTATATTTTTGCTCCAAAAGACACATTAGAGCGGATGGTCTGGCTGGGTCTTATTTTCGGGAAACAGTAAGAAGTGTGTATTTTGTCTTTGTCCCCTCTCTCAGGCACAGAGGTCTTTGTGCCTGAAAACCCTGGGAGCCACTAAAAGCCTTGGAATTTCCTAAGTAATAAGAGCAGTAAAGATGTCTTGATATTCATAACAAACCCCTTTCAACTCTTCCTGAGTTACAGCACCTGAGGATGGGAGCTGTTGCCAGGGAAACCAACCATAGGATTAGAGGGTAGGACCTTTCAGTTCCAGCCCGTTGACCTCCAGGTGTGAGAGAAGTGTTGGAAGTTGAATCAATCGCCAGTGACTGGCCAGTCAATCAATGCCCAGTGATTCTCTCACTCATGCCAATGTAATGAGCCTCCTTAAAAACCCAAAAGGATGGGGTTCAAGGAGCTTCCAGGTTGATGAACACCTGGAGATTCAGGGAGAGGTATGCACTCAGAAAGCATGGAAGCCCCACCCCTTCCCACAGACCTTGCCCTCTGCCTCTCTTCCATCTGGCTGTTCCTGAGTCACATCCTTTCGTTATAAATCAGTGATCTAGTCAGTAAAATGTTTCTCTGAGCCACTCTAGCAAATTAATCGAACCCAAGGTGAGGGACCTGGGAACCTTTGATTTCTTGCCAGTTGGTCAGAAGCACAGGTGCCAACCTGAACTTGCCACTAGCGTCTGAAGTGTGTGTGTGTTGGGAGGCAGTGTCGTAGGACTGAGCCCTTCACCTGTGGGATCCGACACTGGCTCCAGGTAGGTAGTGGTAGAATTGAATTAAACTGCAGGACACCCTGCTGGACACATCATGCAGAGATGACTGAGAGGCAGCCTGCCGCCCCCAGGAGCTTAGAGTTCGCTGTGGCCTCTGGGCACGTCACCAGATGGCTGCCGTCGTATAGTCACTCGACACACACTTACCAGCAGCAGTTCGGAGCTGGGGTCAGATACTCAGGACACAGGAGTGAGCAAGACAGACCTGGTCCCTGCCATTGTGGAATTTACTGTCTGATGTTGATATGGACCCTTCACATGGACCCTTCGCAAGGAACAAAGACCACATGTGTGTTAGGATGGGTCGTGCATGGAGCCGTGAGGACATGGTTGCATCCGGGGTTGGGGGTCCGGGAGAGCCTCCCAAGGAAGCTTTGGAGGACTGGCAGGTGGTGCTACAGTAGGACGGGGAAGGATGTGCCAGGCAGATGGAACAGCAGGTGCTAAGGGCTGGCTGGGCTGGCTGTGAGAAAGAGCAAGACCCATCGGCATGCTTGTGGTGGGTCCCAGGAACCCTCAGCCTGACTGGCCAGGTCTTTCTGAGGTGTCAAGCTGGGAGAGACTTCCACTCGGTCACCTGCCTCCCGTGGGTGGCCAGGTCCTGGAGTGTGGAGGCACATGCCACTGGTTTTGCAACTTACGTGCAATTTGCAATTTCCCTATCCCTCCATATCACTGAAGATAACCCAGCACACGTGCGTGCGACAAGATTAGCCCCATGTCTGGAATGTTAAGCTGGCAACTCTTGCTTGTTGAGCTCCCGAAGAAGCTTGGGAATGTGGAAAATCCACAGGCTTCAGATCGTAGTGAAGCCAGGTGGCCTCGGGCAGGCCACTTTACCTCCCTGGGCCTCAGCTTCTTTATCTGCAAAGTGGGGACATGCCGTCTTCCTCCTTTGTGGGTTGGGACCATTCCTGCGAAACCTGGAAGCTGCTCCCCAGCAAATTTAACTCGTCCTCCATCAGACTGAGCGTGACCAGCTGACCAGGAACTAGTGCACAGGTCCAGTGTGGGGTGGCCGGCTTTCCCCACCCCGGCCGTAGCTTTGCCTGGTGTGGAACGTGCATTCACCTGTCAGTCCTTCAGCCTTGGCCCCTCCTCACTGCTCTCAGGTTTCTGCTCAATGTCACTTCTTTACTGAGGTCTTCCCTGTCCCGTCTGCCTAAAACATTCACTGTCCCATTACCCCAGTTGCTTAAATAAAACCTTTTTTTTTGGGAATGTTTTAGATTTATCAAAAAGTTGCAAAGGCAGTAGAGGGAGTTCCTTTATACCCTTCACCCAGCCTCCCCTCGTGTTAGCATCTTATTGTAACCACGACATTACCTTGGGTGCAATACAGTTAACTAAACTCCAGGCTTTATTCCAGTGGTTCTCACCTAGGGGCGACCTGCAGAGGACATTTGGCAATGTCTGCTGACCTTCTTTGATTGTCACAACCGGGGCTGGGGTATGCTGCCAGCATGGAAACAGTGGGTAGAGGCCAGGGGTGCCCCTAAACATCCTACCGTGCACAGGACGGTCCCCCACACTCCAACCACCCCCCCCAAAAAAAATGATCTTGCCCAAAATGTCAGTAGTGCCGAGGTTGAGAAACACTGCTTGATCCAGATTTCACCAGATTTCACCAGATTTTCCTCTAAGGTCCTTTTCCTGGGCCAGGATCCAACCGGGTCCTCTGTAAATATTTTGCCTCTGTAAGTTTCATCCCTTAGCAGGGCCTCAGTAACTGCTTGCAAGGAAATCAGTGACACTGGGTATGCACCTCTCCTTGTGTGTGCCCACTGGTCACGCCAACACTTGCCCATGTTATTTAAAAACACTTTGTAAACATGATGTGTAATAGCAGCTTAATAGTCCCACCCGCCGTCAGCCTTCATTTCTTAGCCATGGTCCTGCGGTCGGACACTTGGGTTGCTCCCAGGCATTCACCATACGCACAACTTAAGGGTGATACTTCTCAATCTTAAATCTTTATTCGTCTTTCTCATTATTCCCCAAGCCTCCTTCCTAGAAGTGGGCCTAGTGTGGGCTACAGCAGGTTTCTGCAAAGTTGTCACTTGCTGGTGGGATGTTGGTGGCTTCCTGTTAGAGGCTCGCGTCCACCGTGAGGCTGCAGTTCTATTGGGGGGGGGGAGAACCGCCTGCCCCGTCGTCAGGGCCTGTCACTGGCCCAGCATCATCTGGGAAGTGGGGGAGGAAGATTAAATTTCTTTTTCAAATCATTAGTAATCGTAGCTGATGGCGACCGCTGCCGTGGCTGTTTTGAGTTACTTAATCTCCTGTGTTGCTAGATAACCTAGCCAGATGGTCCCAAGGCTGGTGGCCTCGTCGGGACATTGGCATCGAGCTGTTTGCTCGTGGTTGTCAATTACAACGATAGTAGTAATCATAATAAGAATAGCTGCCGTCACTACCACCATTCCTACTGAGCACACAGAAATTCCTGGGCCTGTGCTAAGTGCCTTTGGTGGGTGTCTCGTGATATCCTCACAAGAACCCTGAGGGTAGGTCTCATGACCAGCCCCATTTTGCAGTTAGGGAACTGAGGCCCAGAGAGGTGAAGCAGCTCCTTTAAGGTCCTCCAGCCAGGAGGTGTCGGAGACTGCGTTTGAGCACGGGTCTCTCTCTGTGTCATGTTAACCACTTCATTGAGTCGGATCTGCTGGTCCCTCATATGCGGAAACCAAGGCCTGTGGCGTGGAGGCGACTTGCCAGCCTACAGGAAAGCTTTTTCATCACGTCACGCTTTGCAAGGCGGAGGATTCTAGAAGGATGTTGCCCTGGGCCAAGCTGGGCTCTGGAGGGAGAGAGCCCTGGCTTAGAATCCCAGCTCCGTCAAAAGCAAATCACGTCATGGCTCTGAGCCTCAGTTTCCGTCTGTCAGTGGGGGTGGTCAGCCCCTCCTTGCAGGACTGTGCTTAGATAAGGAGTATTGGTGTCCTTGACACAGGGCTAGACTTACAGTGGTCACTCAGTATCTAGCTATTTTGGGGGGTGGGGTTGGGGAGGGCTCTGATCCAATGGCAGAGACCCTTCCCCACGGCCCCAGCCCCGCTCCAGCCTTTCCCAGGTCCGCTGAGCCCGGGAGGCTAATTTGTGGCTGGCCACCTCCCTCCACTCTGTCACCCACAGCTAAGGAGTTTGCCAGAGTGTCTGTCACTTCTGACAGCTTCAGGAAAATGCTATGTGCCGTGGAGACCGACAGCAAGGATGGTCCCCTGTGCTACTGGCTGCGGGTCCCTCGCCTGCTGCCTTTCAGATGCCTCCTTGCCAGGGTCTGTGGTTCAATGTCTCGGTCTCCATGGGATGATGGGAAAACCACTTTGTTTTCCAGTGTGGTTGGTAAGCTTCATCTCGCCATGCTCGACTCCATGACCAGATTTTTTTTTTTGGTGGAAAAATGTCCAACTATCTAAATATGGTTAGATTGGCTGTTCTGTCCCTCAGGCTGTCTTGCTACTTGTTTACTTAGCTATCGCCCTTGCTCAGCCTGTCACCAGCTCCAGGAATAATAATATTCGTCATGCGTGTCTCTTTCCTTCCAAGCACTGCCAAATGTGGTGTCATGGTTAATCCTCACCACAACCCCGAGAGGTGGGTGTTATTATTATGATTTTACAGGTGAGAAAACCGAAATTCCAAGAGGTTGCGTGCCCACCTGATATTGAACCGCTGATAAGGGGCAGAGCTGGGATTCGAACTTGGGAATTCTGGTGCCGAAGCTAATGTGCTTGGTTCTGCTTGGGTATGGCATACAACTTCCCCCCAGGCGGGAAGGTTGTCTGTCCTGTTCACTGCCCTGTCCTCAGCCCCTGACGGTGCCTGGCACATAGTAGGTGCTCAGCAGATGCAGACTGATGGACTACTGGACGGGCCCAGTGTATCAAAAGCGTTGTGGGGATTAAATAGCTGTGAGCTTTAGTGTGCTGCGATTGCTACTGTTGTTATTTTTATTTCGAGCTCCTGATTCTCAGATCTTGGCGCCTTTAGTTAGTGCAGAGGGCCTGGTTTGGCTCTGCAGTGTTTGTGGCTACAGTAGAAGAACTGGCTATTTTTGTGCTGTTTAGTTGGGCCTGAGGTTTGGGCCATAGGACAGCTTGCATCCTGAGACGTTTGCATCTGACTCGAGCCATGGGTCGTTTAAAACCCAGTTGCAGAGTGGAGAACAGGGTCTTGGAGTCAGGCTCGGCTGGCTTCTAATCCCCACCGAGCCACTTTAGTAAAGAAGCATTGGGCCTCATGCAAATCTCTTAACCTCTTAGAAAGTCAGTTTTGCCATCTGTAGAATGGGAGTAAAGATAGCATCTCCCTCGTGGGATGTCCTGAGGACTCAATGAAGCAGTGCAAACAAAGCCAGCACATAGTAGGCCCTGAATAAGTGTTAGCAGTTGATGCCAGTATAGATATGTCATGGCCCCTCAGTTCGGTTCAGTTAAACACATGTGCCAGGCCCTGTTCTAAGTGCTTGGGACACATCAATGAACAAGAGGGTCAAAGATTCTTGCCTCAGGGACTAACATTCTAGTGGGGGTTCAGGCCATCAGCAATGGGTGTGATACATAAGAAGATTGTATAGTATGTCAGGAGGCGGGGTATGCTGTGGAAGGAAGGAAGGAAGCAGGTACAAAGGCTCAGGAGGGTTTAGATCAGGGGTGTCCAAACTGCGGCCCGCAGGCCAACCGCGGCCCGCAATCCATTGTTAATTGGCCCGCAGCAAATTCCAAAAATATATTTAGTTTACTTAAATAAACCCGGTGAGGCAATACGTACTTAACCTCGAATGAGTGGCCCGGCTGTTTGTGTATTTTACCGCATATGGCCCTTGGTAAAAAACGTTGAAAAAAGTTTGGACACCCCTGGTTTTGATGGACTGGGCCGGGGGCCTCCCTGAGAAGGTGACATTTGAACAGAGGCTTTGGAAAAGGAGAGGGAATAGGCCAGGGGAGCGGGGGGAACAGGTAGCAGCCAGTGCAAAGGCCCTGAGGTCTGAGTGTGCACAGGCACCTTTGTGGAACTGGAAGGAGGCCAGGGTGGCTGCAGCAAGAGTGAGCAAGGGGAGGGGAGTCGGCAGCAAAATTACTCAGGGCCTGAGGCCACTCGAAGGGTTTTGCCTTATGTTCTGAATCCGATGGAGCCATGGAGGGGTACTGCTTTGAGTAGGGGTGACACAGTCTGACTTGAGTTTTGAATGGATCCCACTGGTTATCACGCAGGGAACAAACTAAAGCAGGACAAAGGCAGAATCAGGGAGACCAGCGAGGAAACACTGCAGCTGCCCAGGTGGAGATTGCAGTGGCTCAGACCAGGGGCAGCAGAGTGGTGGCGAGAAGTGGGTGGATTCGGGATCTGTTCTGAAGGCTGAGCCACAGGATTTGCTGATGGATTGGATGCGGGGTGGAAGAGAGAGAACCATGAAGACACTGAGGGTTCTGGGCCTGATAGTGGGAAAGATGGAGCTGCCACTGACTTCCGTTAGGAAAACTGTGTGTCTTGGGGGCTATCAGGATTTGGCTTTGGACTTGTCGAGTTTGAAATGTCCATCAGACACCTGTATCATCACACATTCCCCATCCTTTCCCAGCCTCACTTACCCTGTCTGTGCAATGGGAAGATAATTCCTGCTCTGCCCAATCTTAAGGTTGAGATGTTTGGGTGGGAATTTTTAAGGACTGCCCATGAGGACTAAAACACCAAGACCCTATCGTGAGCTTCTTTACCCCCTTAGATATTTCCCAGCGTTTCTGAGCCCCCAGGAAGAGACACTCAGAGCCTTTTAAGGACAGGCTCTGCTAACTTCCTCTGTAGGGTTTCTGAGAATTCAGCTGGACCAAGGCCAGCTCCCGTTGGCATGTCCCTTAATGTGACAATGTCTGACTCTTTCCACCTGTTATGGCCTCTTCTGGCAGGACCACTGCCCCCATTAGTCTGCACGATCCTTGACATAAAAATGAAAGGAGAATTGTGTGATGCTGATGACTCCATAGGCCTGGAAAGCCACTCCCTGGTCCTCGGTAGGCCTTGGCTGTTCACCCAGGCAATTGGGGATGTCATGTTGGGGCCAAAATGAACCCTGCTCTCAGACGGAGGTCTTTCAGGCTGGCAGCCCTCGCTGTCCCAAAGGAGCTATTGCTGAGTTTCAGACATTCCAGGGCTTAAAGCAATTAGAAGGGACATGCCAATCCTGTGACTGCTGAAAGGAATGATAAACGCAGGGTAGAAGCTCTTTAAGAGTGGGCATGTGGGCAAAACACTTCTGAGAGCCAGGAGTCTGGGGTGTAATTGCTGTATGACCCTGAGGCAGTTGCTTAGTTGCTTGCCTCAGTTTCTCTATTGGTATAATAAAGTATTGGATTCTCCTTAAGGTTTTTTTTTTTTTTTCTTTTTTCTGTGTATAATCTCCCAATTCTGGAGCTCCAGTAAAGAATGGAGCTTTGGGGTCAGACAGACCTGGGTTCAAATCCAGCCTTCCCTGCTTTGTGACCTTGAACAACTGGCTTCATGTCTCTGGGCCTGTTTTCTTATCTGGCAATGAGACAACCCTCTTTCCTTTTCCTTTTCCTTCCCCTTCTCTTTTCCTTCCCCTTCCATTCTCTTCCCCTTCCCTTCCTTCCTCTCCTCTCCCCTCCCCTCCCCTGCCTTCCCCTCCCCTTACCATGTCTTACAGAGACTATGTCAGCATCTCATTGTGGAGACCTGTAGAAGGGACATGGTACATGTTGACTGGCAGAGTGATTTCCAGATCCAGACGCTAGAGGGCGCTCCTGTTCTAACAAATCTCCTTGATCTGCGGCTGCCTTTTTAAGCCGGCGCAGGCTTATGTTACACCCCTTACACACCTGAGCACGTGTAGCCCTCTCCAGCGAGGCAGGCGCTCTCATTATCCCCCTTTTACAGATGGGGACCCTGAAGGAAACCTGAATTGCCCAAAGTCACACAGCGGGTGATGTGAGAACCGGGTTTCTGGGGCAGGGCTTTTTTTTTATATGGGAGCTCATGGTTTCTTTCTGCCCCTCAGGTCCCCTGCCACCTGAGTTCTAAGGCCAGTGAAGGCTGAGGAGTCACGAAAGCTGTGTCATCACCAAGTCTTGATGGGACAAGTCAGGCCAGCCCCTGGCCTCCAGTTATTTCAGCTGGAAAATCCAGCATCTGTAGGGGTGTGATACTGAGTGTAAGTGATGGAAGGAGTTTTGCTAATTTTTGCTAAATCCTAGGATGCTTGTGCTTGGAGAAAAGCTGCACCTGTTCTTTTGGTAGCAAATGTGGCTTCAGACCATTGGCAGTGGAGGAATGAAAAGCTTGATGCAGGCCGATGCCCGTCCTGCCACCCACTTTTGTCCCTGGTGGGCAAAGGGATTTTCCAAAGCTGAACAGGGGCTTGGACTGGGGGGTTTCAGGCTGAGTGGACACTCGGTTTTCATGTTTGAGGGAGAACTGATAAGGCCGCCGGGGCTAGCAGGAGAGCATCACTGACTCGGGAGCTGGGAGACTGAGACCTGGTATTGGCTGTGTGACCTTGTGCCAGTCACTGTCCGTCTCTGGACCCAGCGTCTTCATCTTTGAAATGCAGTCACTGGCTTGGGCCCTGAGCTGGGTCTTAAAGCCTGAGGAGGACCAGAGGGGAAGGGTGTTCAGGTGGCAGGACCAGCCTGGGCAAAGGACTGGCAGTCCTGGAAGAGGTGGGAGAATGGAGGGTGTCTTTGTTTGGAGCCTACTGGGCACAATGTAAGTATTTCCTCAAGGGTGAAGTCAAGAATGGATGAGAAGGTTGTTGAGGAATTTGGTCTGAATTATTAGTTTAAGAAAATTCTTTGCTGTCTTTCTAAGAAAACCTGATGTCTTATTTATGTAGAAATTCTGAGGTAGGGAGGGACGACTTGTTTGCAGCTGCATTCTATTTCATGTTATGTTAACATTTTGTGTTAAACGTATTTATACTGATAAAATGTAAGCACATTCATGTTATCATATGATTTCATGGTTATAAATCTAATATAGTAACTGGAGATGTTTAGTTACCTCTTCCCATGTGCCAATATAGGTATTTCCTAGAGCGGCCACAGCAAAATGCCACAGATGGAGTAGCTTAAACAACAGACATTAATTTTCTCACAGTTCTGGCAGCTTGAAGTCCAAGATCAAGGTGTCGTCGGGTTTGGTTTCTCCTGAGGCCTCTCTCCTTGGCTTGCAGAGGGCTGCCTTCTCGCTGTGTCCTCACATGGCCTTGCCTCTGTGCACGCACCTGGGTGTCTCTGTGTGTCCAAATTTCCTCTTCTTGTAAGGACACCAGTTAGACTGGATCAGGGCCCACCCTAATGGCCTCATTTTACCTAAATGGTCTCTTTAAAGGGCCTCTCTCCAAATACAGACTCATTTTGAGGTACTGGGATTAGGGTTCAACGTATAAATTTTTGGGGAAAACAGTTCAGCCAGACACTAGGCAGAGTACTTTACATTGTTTCATTTTATCCTCACAACAGTCCCGGGAGGGAGATGCTATTATCACCCCCATTTTACAGATGGCAAAACCGAGGCTCAGAGTTAAGTCACTTGCAGAAGGTCCCACAGCTGGTCAGCAGTGGAGCTGAGATTTGCTCCCATGCTGTCTTGCCTTGACACCTGCACTTTGTTAGTTTGTTTAGTTATCGTTTGACTTTAATCCTAAGGATGCCTTTAAAAAAAACCTTTTTTTAAAACATGTTCTGTTGAGTTTACGAAATATTTCCCCATTGCCTCTCTGTACTCTGACCTGTCCCTGTTTTAGGTGTGATTGGAAAAGACCCAGAGTGGGAGGGAAGGCCGTGGCCGGACCCCATTGCTGCCCCAGCTTGCCTGGGCCCCACCCAGCCTGTTGGCCACCTCCCCAGGGGGGCGTGGCAGAGGGCCGCCTGCTGCCCGCTCTGCCCCTGACCTCCCATGTTTGCCGAGCAGCCTGGGTCCCGTGAAAGCAGCCTTTGTCCTCCAGTTCATTCCTCCGGGAGGGATGACCTAAGTCCCATCTTGGGAACAAAGGGGCGACCAGCCACATGAGTTCAGGTCAACTCCAGTAGCCTGCAGTCTCCCAGGCTAACCAGGGAGGGAGGCGGCCTTGGTGACAGGGCCACAGCATCAGGTGGGGTCAGGAAGGCAGCAGAGCCCGCCTGCGTCCTGAGGGACGATGCCGGGGGCTCCTATGTGCACAGACTTTACTGTTTATAAAGTTGTTCCAAGCTTGCCAGGTTAGCAGATCCTCCCAGATTGTACGAGGTGAGCAGGTCAGAGACTCGGGGAGACAGGTATCTGTTGTTGCAAGAAACCACTCCAGAACATACGGGTGTAAACTAATCCCTTTTATTATGCTCATAATATTCGGTGGGTCAGGAAATGGAGCAGGGCTCAGTGGGGCGGCTGCTCTGTGATAGTGGGGGTTTCAGCTGGGAGTCCTGAATGGTTGGGTGCTGGAATCATCCAGAGGCTTCTTCACTTACCTGTCTGGTACCTGTGATGACTTCAAGGCCAGTCTTCTCTGAGGCTGACGATCAGACACCTAAACGTGCTCACTGCTGTAGCTTGAGCTTCCCCACAGCGTGGCGCCTCCAGGCTCCCTGAGCGAGCATTGTGTCCGAGAAGGCAGATGCTGCATCTCCCTTTATGATGGACGCAGCCTCAGAAGTCACAGAGTGTCATTTCTGCTGTTCTCTGTTGATCGAAGCAGTCACAGCCGTCCAGAATCAAGGGGAGGGGACATGGGCCCCACCTCTCAATGGGAGGAGTGTCAACAAGGGCGCAGCCATGTTGGGAAACCACTACAGCTAGACGTAAAAGAAAATGACACTGGGTGACATTTATTGAGCACCGACTGTTTGCCAGGCACTGTGCCAAGGGACTTACACGTACATAGATGAACCTCTATAATCCTCCCCACAGCCCCAGGAGATGATGGATTCAAAGCCCCTTGTTTTCCTACAAGCATTTGGCCCGAGAGAGAGGAGCCGAGTGAAATCAATGGGACTCTTGGCATTTTGTTGTTGAACATGCCACAGTCGGAAGTTGTGGGCTGGGTTTTTTTCCCCTTTCTCCTCTAAACTTAGAATATTCCTTGAGTTCTTGAAAATTCTCACTTAGATGTCTGATTCATCTCCTCCTCACTCACCAGTTCTTGCCTTTGGTGCTATTGTGAGCAGTTTCTCTCCCTGTGTGCTGAGAGTCCTCCCGCCCTCATAACCCCTTCTCCGCTGTGCATTTCTCTGGGAAGGGCGTGTTGCAAACTTCCCAATTACCTGCCTCTCTCCAAGCTTTTGAGGAACCATCAGGTAGGGCCTCATGATCCTAACAGAGAACCAAGCCATTGTACACCCTTGGGTGGGCTGGGTTTTCTGTTCCGCTAGAGCCAGGTCTGGGGTTCATTCATCTACTTCCCTAGGGGCTGACATACAAGAGGTGCCTCTTATATGTCTGGTGAAATGAGCCCATAAATGATGAAGGAAGGATGTCTGTTCAAGGGCAGAGATTCTCTCTTATGCACATCTGTGTCTTTGAACATTACAATAAATGTTCATTGTAACGAATGAATGAATGGGTGAGACTGAGAGCAACTGTGCCATACATTTGTATCCCCGTGACTTAACAGTGCTTGGCCACCCATTCATTCTGTCCATGAATGTTAAGCTGAGTGAATGAAGGAGCCACTAAAGGCAACTCTTCACCCTATGTGTCTTATTTCACAACTGTATCCACAGTGCTTAGCCGAGGGCCAGGCACACAGCAAGTACTTAATAATTATTTATAGAACTGAATGAAAGAGTGAGTGAAAAGAATAACCAAATAAATAAAACTTATTACCATCAGGGACCTTGTCTTGTTCATCTCGGTCTCTCTATCTCCTAACGTAAGGTCTTACACACAGTAAGTACTCATTAAATGTTAAACTGAATGGATGAATGAACGAATGAATGAATGAGTGAATGAAGGAATACATGAATGGAAGGTGAAAGTTTTTGAGAGTAGGGTCATTTCTTGTTTACTTGTGTCTCCATTTCCTAAAACAGCGATTGGCACACAGTAGGTGCTCAATAAATGTATGTTGAACTGAATGCATGAATGAATGAGTGAATAGATGAAACTTCTGGAGGGTAGGGCCTGTATCGTGTTCATTTCTTTCCTCCGGTCATAATACAGGGCCAGGCATACAGCAGGTGCCTAACACGTGCTTCCTGCACTGCCTTGGAGTCTTTGTAAGAGTGTCCGTCTCTGAGAATGGATTGGGAAGGGAAGCCAGGCTGGGAGGACCTCGCCCATCTTGATTTGCCCCCCGCCTCGCCTGCCGGGGCCCCACTGCAGACTTTTCCTGTTGTTCCGCTCTGCACAGGTGGACAGGAAAACCCCGAAGGCCTGGGCAGAGCTGCTTCCCATATTTTTTTCATGCTGGCTGGCCTTGAGTGGAACCCAGGCGCCACGCCGAGCTGTCTGGCCGTGGAACAGTAACCCCCAGGGACCCTTCTTCCTGATCATGTTAGCAGCTCTATTTTAGAACCGGCTGAGCAGCCTGCACCAGGCAAGTGAAGCTTGGGAAGGTGTTCTACCCAGAGCTAGCCCCTAAAGTCACTTTGTTTTGATGCTGGCCAGGCCTGTTAACACCCTCAAAGCTAAGCAACAGGCACAGAGCAAAGAGTCAAGGCTTTGGGGCCTGAGAGAGGAGGGTTCAAATCTCCCTCTGTGACTTTAAGTGGAGCCTCAGTTTCTCTCATCTGTAAAATGGGTGTTCATAAGCCTTCCCCCCCGGGATCCTGTGTCCCAATCTTGACTACATGTCTGTTGTTTTTCCAAACGCCTCTGCTGGGGCTGCCCCCTCCCAGAAGTATGATTGCAGTAGATTCTCAGCCAGTGTGTTTACAGAACTGTACGCCGCAGTTGACTTGAGAGGCAGCGTCTCAGGCTGGGTCCCTTAGAAGCAGAGCCTCAGATGGGGGTTCGTGTATACATGATTCAGTGACAGAGAACTTTAATCAACCTGATCCTGGAGCAGTTCAGAGGGTAAACCACAAAATAAGTCCCACCTTGGAGCAACCGGGCAGCTTTTCCTCCACTGGCCAAGGTCTGTTGTTGGAGATGAGTAGGCTGTGAGCTGTAGCAACCAGCACCCCAAAACCTAGGGGATGGGTGCCCCAGCCAGTACAGGGGACCTAGGCAGGGCACCAACAGCATCAACTGTGGTCAGTCAGTCTGGAGGGTTGTTGGCACAGTCCAGTGAGATGCCGGGTGGAAATTGGCTAGCATGGAGCAGTCGGTGCTTAATAGACAGGACCTTGGTACGCGCCCTGTGTTCACTGCAGCACTGTTTACAGTAGCAAAGATATGGAAGCAACTGAAATGCCCATCGATAGGTGATTGGATTAAGAAGAGGAGGGTACATATATACAATGGAATATTACTGAGCCATAAAAAGGAATGAAACTTACCATTTGCGGCAACATGGATGGACCAAGAGGGTATTATGCTAAGTGAAATAAGCCAGACTAAGAAAGACAACTACCATATGATCTCATTTATATGTGAAATCCAGAGAACAAAACAAACAAACAAAACCAGAAACAGACTCATAGATACATAGCATAAAAAACTGATGGTTGCCAGAGGGGAGGGGGTTGGAGGACAGGGTGAAAAAGGTGGGATTAAGAAGTCCGAGCTGGCAGTTACGAAACAGTCACGAGGATGTATAGTACAGTATAGGGAATATAGTCAATAATATTGTAATAACTGTGTATAGTGCCAGGTGGGTACTAGACTTATGAGGAGGATTACTTCACAAATTATATAAATGTCTAACCACCACAATACACCTGAAACTAGTATAAAATAATATTGAATGTCAACTATCATTGAAAATAAAAAAGTTTTTAAAAATTAGTAACTTGGTAAAAATGGAAAGTTCTTAAAGACGGGAGTAGCCATATGGGTGTTAATGATGTCATCTGTTCCTCTAGCACTTACTGAGTGCCCACGAGGTGCCAGGCTCTCAGAGTGGATGCAGAGATATGCCCCCACATTCCTGGCCCCCATGGAGGGGTGACACCCACATAAATGGGTACACGTTCAATGGTACAACACCTGGAATGTCTCCGAACCCTGGAGGGGAGATTAGGTCTCCTTTTAGGAGGAAGAAATTTAACACAGGTGATGTCCAAACATTAAAAATAAGTAATTTATTTTTTTTAATTGGAAAAGCAATGCACAGTCATGGTAAACATTTCCAACAATACAAAACAGTATTCTAAAAAAAAAACTAGTCTCCCTGCCACCTCCAACCTGCGATTCCGTCCCCAGAAACTGGTGACAGTTTCATGTGTTTCCTTTCAGACATATTCTCTGCACACGTAAGACTACATCTGTGCTTCTATATCTGTATTCTTTCATATACACACATATATGTTTTAACTCAAATCTGACCTTGCTCTCGTAGTGTTCGATGCCCCAATTTTTCTTTCTCTCACAATGATGAGATCTTTCCTTATCAGCAGAAGAGGTCTATCTCACTCCTTCTGATGGCTTTGTATTTTTCCTTGCACTGTAATTTATTGAACCAGTCCCCTCTCAATGGACACTTAGGTTGTTTACAGTTTTGTGCACCGTAAACAACGCCGCAGTGAACATCTGTGTGCAAACGTCTTGGTGCCTTTGTGTGTTGCACCTGCAGGAGAAACATCTATCCATGACCATGGACTTGCCGGGTCGTCGGAAGGTTGCACAGGGTTTTCCAGGTGGGTTGGGGCAGGCAGGGTGGGAAAGAGCGGGTGGGGAAATGTTGCTGCATGAAGAACAGCCTGGATATACACAGGAGCTGGACACTGAGAACAGGGCCACCTGCTCTCAAGCACAAATGCAGTCTGACCCCTCATGCCTGGGCTATAGGCCTGATACACAAATGCCACATCATCTGCCAGAGTTCTACACCAGCTGTGGGAATCTAGGGGTGCAGGCAGCTCCTAAGGGGACCTCTAGGGGTGCAGGCAGCTCCCAGTGACCTCTTCCCACTCTCAGGCCTCAGGGTTTGCATCTGGGCTAGATGGGCTCTGGGAGCCTTCAACTTCAATGCTGTCCCAATCGAGAGATCATGACTTTTCTCTTTAGTCTCTAAGGCACAGGCCTCACCACACACGTGGCTAGTTTGGCGAGAAGCCCACAGTGGTGGGCTCTCTTAGCATGCTCTTGCTCTCAGTTTTTGGCCAGTTCAGCCTCGCTCCCTACCTCTGAAACAGTCTCAGGACTCCAGCCCCAGTTGGGTTCCTGGGTAGCTGTGAAGCTAGTTAGCTAATGGCTTGGCTAAACCCTGTTTTCTCTTTCCCCACTCTTTTCCCCACGTTTGTTTTAAAAGTTGAAATCTTGGATGTCCCCCTAACGTCTTCGGTCCTTTAGAACACAGTCTTCCTTTGGGAAAATTTCACACGCACAGAACTTTGCCAAGATCCCTGTGGGAGAGAGAGCCAGGGGCTGGCTCCCTCTTTCTCTGTAAGGCAAAAGGAATTACTAGTAGTTACTGAGTGCTTGCTGTATATCAGACACCATGCAAGTCACATTTTCTGTCATCTAATTGGGTTCACATAGCACCTTCATCAAACAGTATTGTTATCACCATTTTATCACAGGCTCAGAGAGGTACAGTGACTTTCTCAAGGTCACACAGCCAATGAATATTGGATCTGCTTGATCCCATGGGTGGGTCCTTTTTCTTCTACCCTGTTGCTCCCTGCCAATCATTGCCGGGAGTTCCTGGCTGAGGATGCTCTTCCACTGCATGTCTATCCCATTGGACCACAAGCTCCACGAAGGCAGAGATCTTAATCTCTCTCAACTGCTGCTATGTCCCCAGAGTCCAGCACTGATCCTGGCACACAGTAGGCATTGAATGAATGTTTGTTGAGTGACTAAGTGAACTAGAAGGTAAAGTACTGGTCCCTTCTATAACCAACAAAACCTTTGTTTGCTTATAATAGTACTTGTTATTAGGATAACTTGGTTCCTCCTCAGAATTAGACTCAACATTTTAAAAAATGAAACTCGTCTTTCTTTGCAAACCAGTTTATCTCATAGGACTCTGACATTTTGCATGTTCTCCTCTGGGAGCCAGATGAAGATGTCTATTCTGTAGAATGTCACCAGAGAAAGGAATCTGAACATTTCCTGTAGAAATGTCTGCCTCAAAAGTTAAAGCAAGACTGAACTGTACTTGAAGATTTCAGTTGCCATGGCTACCGGGTAATACAGTGAATCGTCTTCTTACATATGGTCTCCACTCTACCTTCAGCCGCCGTGTCTCAGTTATAGAACGTTGGCTTCTATAATAAGTGCGTTTTATGCAGTGAGGGGTCGAGAAGAGACTCCTTCTGCTGTCTCTGCTGGCTGAAGTGCTTTAATCAGCAAGTATTTGTTAAGTATCTCCTGGGCCCATGTCCATCAGGGTTCGTCTTCATCACCATCCTGTGGGTGTTGCAATTGCCACCTCTATTTTAGAGATGAGCAAACTGAGCCCCATAGAGTTTGAATAGTGCACTTGTGTATTCATTCCCCTCTTTCCTTTATTAGTTCATTCATTCATCCCTTTGTGTACCCACTCTGCAAGCACTTATTGAGCCCCTTCTCTGTGCCAGATGCTGGTCTAGGCACTGAGCATCCGTGTGGAATAAGAAGCACTGTCCCTGCCCTGGCAGAGCGTGTGTACCAGTGGGAGAGACAGATAATATATACGGACAATCAATACTGATGAATGCATGGGGACAATCAAATAGAGTGATGTGGCAGAGAGTGCCTGGGAGGAGGTATGGTTGGAAAGGCCCTAAGAGGATGTGGCATGTGAGAAGATCGGAAAGGCGCCCACCATGTGGGTGGGGATCTGGGGGAAGAGTGTTTCAGACAATGGGAACAGCACGTGCAAAGGCCCTGAGGTAGGAACCACATGGGAGGGGTTAAGGCCAACATGGCTGGCCTAGCAGTGAGCAACGGCAGGGGGAAGCACGTGGGGGCCTGCAGGGCCAGGGCAGAGCATTTGGGGGTTGGTTCTGGTTGTAGTGGAGGGCTGAGGGAACACTTTTGGTGGAGGCTAACATGATGGAATGGAGGATTATAGAGCTCGTCTAGGCTGCTGTGGGGAGGAGGGGTGGACTAGAGGGGCAGGAGGTAATGTGGAGCGGCCAGAGGCCATGGGCGCCTAGCTCTGGTGCCGAGGTGGGGCTAAGTGGACGAGTGAAGGTTAAAGTACTGGTCGCTCCCATTACACTAAACTGTTTGCTTGT
The DNA here is from genome assembly GCF_036562045.2 of Rhinolophus sinicus. Lineage (NCBI taxonomy): Eukaryota > Metazoa > Chordata > Mammalia > Chiroptera > Rhinolophidae > Rhinolophus > Rhinolophus sinicus. Next base: position 24,225,161 of record NC_133765.1, on the reverse strand, counting down.
AATAGTAGGTATTATGATGATGACTTACTTAGTTCCTGTTCTCAGAATTCGACCCACATTTTTTTTAAATGGGGGAAGAAGTGATCTGGCTCAGGCTATCGTTTTGGGGTGGGGGAGAGGGGAGAAGAAGCACTAAGGGAAGTGCTGGGCTTCTGGCCAGCACAGCGGGGTGGGTGGGGGAGCTTCTTGCTGGAACAGCGAAGAGAGTGGAGGAAGCAGATTTGGGGGCCAGGTTTCTCATCTTTTAAGGGAGATGGGACCTCGGGGGGCTATTGGCAGAGTGTCAGGGACATAAAAGAGAAGGTGGCACCTGTCGTGTGCCTAACCCTGTGCTCGGCCCACAGAAGGTTCATAAGTGATGACCATCCCCTCCTCTGATCTGCTTCTGCTTACTTGGTTTCCATTAAGTGACACTTTCTGGCATCTCATTACTACACACTGTTTTCACTTGCTTCGAGAAGTCCTTCCTCTAAGGGATCTCGTTAAGTCCATTTGAAATGAAAATACTTGACGAGGGAAGAGAAGGCAGTTATCATAGTTATTATTATGCTCTGAAAATGACTTGTTTGGGTAAGAACGGAGAGGTACGGGGATCCTCCCTGATACTCTCTAGCCCCCCACCCCCACCCTCTCACTGTCCCCACTCCTTTCTCCTTCGCACAGGGACATGGGTTTGCAGGCACCTCTGCCTCGCCCCCCAGTAGTTTCCACATTGGGTCACCCCCAAGAACCCCCATTGTGGGCTTTACATCTGAACATGGTAACAGTTTTCTTGTTATATAATCTCAGTTCTATTTTTGAGGAAAGCAAGCCATCAGCTCAGCCCTCCCTGAGAAAGGAATGGCTCTGTCAAAGCCCATAGGACGTTTCCTGTGGCCCTGGCGGGACAGCGGATGGAGTTGGTTAAACAGGACCAGACGTGTTCACCGGTGAAACACAGGCGTGGCTCAAGCTGCCCAGAGCCCTAAGCTTTCCGGAGGGGCCCACAGCTGGCACATGCAGACCCCTAGGGTGGTTTTGTGGAGTCAATGACTGGTTCACTGACCGGAAGGCTTATAGATTGTCAGGAGCATCCCCTGGGTTGGGTGGACACAGGCCAGCTGCCCCCAGGCCTGCCCAAGGCCACGTGTCAGGTTAGTCGCTCAAGATGTCAGGTTAGTGGAGGAGCCCTCCTGCCTTTAGCGCACAGGTGGGCAGTGAAAGGTAAGAATGGTCAGGACACACCTCAAGGGAGCCGTTAGAAGGAGGACCCAGTGACAGCTCATTCTAGCAACACAAGCCTCTTTCTGGAAGGACAGGCAGGTAGGGTTAAAGCTCAGGGCAGTGTTATTAGAAATATGTCACGTGGCTTGAAAAAGATGACTGTGAAAATGGACACTTGAGAAGATGCCTTGACGAGTGACGTGTCCTGCATTCTGAGTCTGTGTTTTAATGACCACGGTCCGTGTCCTGCGTGGGTCTGGAAGTACCGGGAATCCAGCCCTTCCTTCCTTCTCTCCCTCCCGCTTCCTTCAGACGCTGACCGAGCATACAGCTCACCCCCTGCTAGATCCACTCATTCGTTCAGCAGCTATTTATGGTGGGTCCCAGGGGCTGGGGTACTGGGATGAGCGTGCCAGGTATTGTGTGGGGTTGCTCAAGGCTCACTCCGGAATATGTGTACAAAGGACGTCAGCCTGCAAACCAGACAGACCCGGGTTCCAGGCCTCGCTCTGCCACTTCCTAGCTGAGCGACCTTGGGCACCACACTGAACACCGCCATGCCTCAGTTTCCCCCTCTGTGCCTCTGTAATACTGTCCATCGCACGGTGTGGTTTTGGAGATTGTGTGAGAAAAGGTATGTGTGGTTCTTACAAAAGGTCGGGCTCCCTTTGGTTCAGTCTCTGCATTGAATCGCATTCCAGCATCCAGAAAACTGAAAATAAAACATTGGAATGTTGATGTGTGTCTCTCAAAGGACATTAAAGAACAGGTCAATAGGAAGCCGCCGTAAAATTGGTGACATAAATCGCCCCAGACTCGTCCCTGCACACCCAATCTGTAAAACCGTGTTTCCTTTTCGGGGTCCGTTCTTCCCTGGGCCTTTGTGATGTAAGTGGACCTACACTCTCTGGTTAGCCCTTGGCTTCCTGTCCCCTGTCTCCAGGCCTGTCTTTCTCCGGCCAGGACAGAAATCTCCTTTAAAGGTACAGCACCTGACAGAGGAAGGCCAGGTTTCTGCTGGGCCTGCTGGCAACCAGACTGTCCCTGGGATCAGATGGAGAAAGAGGATTCAAAGCTGCAGAGCCAGACGTGTTCCCTGCCTGTTGCAGATGGTAGAACTGAGCTGGGAGTTCTTCCTGTTCTTTCTGGGATGAATGAAAAAAAAAACAAAAAACCGCTTGCGCTTCCGGGGACTTCTGCTGTGTGCTCCAGGTCTCATCAGATGCGAAGAGACCAGCTGTAGATTGCTTGTGAACCTGGCACCCCACTCCCTGACTCCGGCTGCGTGGGCACTCGGCACAGCCCACATGGGTCATTGAGCCTGGAGTAGCAGTTAAGGCCACTTGTCCTTGATCCCTGAGCCATCGCCAAGGGCTGCCACTGGGGGCCCTGTTTACCAAGTTAAGAACGTTTCAGAGGCTCCGCTTCAGTTGCCCTCAGCTACATTGTGGAGCTGGCAGAGCTGGTCTTAACTGTCACCCAAGACACCCAAGGTCTGGTGGGGCCTCTGGTTTCTCAGGCTTTCCCCTTCCTCCCCCACTCCCCTGCTTTTGTGCTGGTCCCATTTGGCCAAGACTTACCCACCCCATGCCCCTGACCCTCAGCCTTCTGCTTATTATAAGAGCCACCGCTGTTAATTTTTTAACAGCTTTATTGAGGTATAATTGACCTACAATACATTGTAGACATTTGAAGTATATAATTTGACAAGTTTTGACATCAGTATATTCCCGTGGAACCATCACCACAGTTAAAATAATGCACATATCATCACCCGCCGAAGTTTCCATGTGCCCCTCTGCAATCTGTCTCTCCCTCCATCCCTGCCCTCAAGCAACCGCGGGTCTGCTCTCTGTCACTATGGGTTGTTGGCGTGTTCTAGACTTTTATATTAATGGCATCATACTCACGTGCTCTTCTTTATCTGGTTTCTTTCACTCCCCAGAATTTTGTCTTTGAGATGCAGCAGGTTATGTGGTATATATTTTTATGGCTGAGGACCATCCCATTGCATGGGTGGACCAGTTTGCATACCATTCACCTGTGGATAGACATTTGGGTTGATTCCAGTTTGGGGCTCTTCTGAAGGAAGCTGCTGTGAACATTTCTGTGCAGGTCTCTGTATGGACACAGGCTTTAATTTCTGCTGGTTAAAATACCAAGGCACGAAGTGGCTGGATCGTAGGGTCAGCCTGTTCAAGTTTTGTGAGAAACCGCTGAACTGTTTCCCAACGTGGTGGTATCCCTTTGCGTCTCATCTCCTGAGGGTTCCAGTTGTTCTCCATTCTCATCAACACCCGGTATGCTGCTGTCATTTTACCAGTGATGAGGCTGAAAGTAACAACAAAGCCCCTAAAGATGGGTCGAGCAGTAAGGACCTGTTTATCAAATGGTGGTCTACGAGCTAAGAATGTTACATTTTGTAAAGGTGGTAAAAAAAAAAAATCCAAAAAACAAACAAAATGTATGTGGCAGAGACCACACGTGGCCCACAAAACCTGAAATATTTACTATCTGGCTCTTTACAAAGAGTTTGCCAAGTCCTGGGTCAACCCAGGTTCTTTCCATCTTCCTACTTTCTCTTTAGCGTCTTATCTCCTCATGGTCCCAAAGTGACTGCCACCGTTTCGGCCATCCCAGGTAGACTTGACAACATCCAGCCAAGGTGGGAGAGGACTAGGAGGAAGGCTTCTCCCTAGAGTCCACCTGGCAGACTTCCCCTCAGGTCTATTGGCCAGGATTTGGTCCCATGCCGTGCCATTGCTACAAGGGACGGTGGGTCGTGGGGGCCACCATTTTCAGGGCTTGGCCAGGAAGGAAGAATGCTGCTCATGGCTGTATTTTTCTAGGCCAGTTCTTTGATTTAGTTTCCCGGTGCTCAATTGTTTTGAGTGAGTTTGAACTAGGTACTAAGTCACCCTGTACGTCCTGGGCTTTAGTTCTTTCCACTGAGATTTGGGGACAGTGCTGTCTCCTTTAAGGGATGGTGAAGACTGAATGAGAACGTTTGTAAAGTTCCTAATGTGTGGCACATGGTCGGTACTCAATAAACGTTGCCCCCTTCCCGCTCCACTGTATTGCTGATCTGCCTACTGTGTGTCAGACCTCGGGATGGGCCCTAGAAATTGACACAGCACTGACCATGACAGCATCTGCAGCCTGTGAGCAGACTGAGAAATTGGTCCTTATAGTGTGTGGTGAAGAGAATACTGTGACGGTGAAGCCCAGGGGTAGGGGAGCCCAGAGGAGACACTGAACTGAGGGAGGAGGGTAGCAGGGAAGGCTTCCTGGTGGTGGGGACATCATCGTGAAATTTTAAAAGCTGGGTGGGACTTGGCCAGGGAAAGGGGAGAATAGGGGATGGGATTGCCGTACAAATAGACTAGTGCTTCTTCCCTCCTCTTTCCTCTCCTCCCCTCTGTCTTTCCCTTCTTCATTTCATTCATTTATCTGTTCATTCAACAAATCCTGAGAGCCTCCAGTGTGCCAGGCCCAGGAGTCAGAGCAGGGAATGAGACATCCAAGGTTTCTGCTCTCACGAGCCTTCCTTCGAGAGAGAATAGTGAGGCAATGACCAGGAAGGTACCGGGGGAAGGTGTAAGAGAGAGGGTGGAGAGGACCTGGGCTGCTCCTGCGTGTTGGCGGTCAGAGAGAGATTCTTGAGGAGCCAAGACTCAGAAACAAGAAGCGTCATGGTGCTGAGGTGCTGGGAAGTAACCTGTGCATCAGGAAGCAGCCACACGGAGGGAGCCAGGGGTCTTGCCTTGATCACACTTGGTGCTGGAGGGCTCTGGGGGCTTTGAGTCCAGGGCAGCGCAAGGTCCCGGACTCCGAGGCTGCTGGAATGTGCCTTGTGCCCACGAGGTGAGCTGTGGTGGGGACCTAGGGGGCGACACACCTTTGTGCCAAGGCTGCCTGGCCACCCCGCTCCTTGCCCAGCAGTGTGGCTCCTGGAACAGCGTGTGTGGCACAGAGGAGGGCTCTCTGCGTGCAGAGAATGAAGGCACAAGAGAATAGAGCTCCAGGTGGATCGAGAGAAAGCCGCTCCTGTGGGGAGGTGTTGGCGACAGGACCATTACTCACCGCAGCTTCGAGATGAGAGGACAGCTGAGGGCTGGCGAGCTGAGTGGTGGGAATGACAGTGGCAGGCATGACAGGCCAGAGGCACCGACTCCCAAATGCCCACTGTCTCCTTGCCCACCGAGCCACAGCTGCTAAGAGGGGTGTGTGTGTGTGTAGCACAGGCCTCCAAGCCCGAGTTGGCCACTAAGTTGCTCTGCACACTTCAGGCTTTACTCTCTGCCTCTGTTTCCTCATCTGTACAGTGGGAATACTGGTTCTGCTCTCATGAGATGGTCAGAGCACACATCATGTAAACTTCAGCACCACCTGGGAGGAGGGGCCCATTTTTGTTCCGCTTTAAAGACCAGGAAGGAGAGACTCAGAGAAGGCAAGCCACTTGCCCAGGGTCACACAGCGAGGAGTTAGTTTTGGGAGCTCTGCTTTTAAATGTCTGCGTGGATGACATGAGGTAGCATAGAGCCTGGCACACGATCAGTGCTTAGGAAATATCAACGGGGTCCTAGCAGCGTTTGAATAGATGTTGATTTGACCTTTGGGAAGCCAGTTTGCTTCATAAGTTTGTTTTCAAAATATGAGCACCCCAGCCCTGGGCATCCCCTGAAGGAATCTGGTACCATCCTGCCTACCTTTGCTGGGGGCCTACTGTGTGCACACCACTTGCACTTTACCTGGGAAGCAGGGGTCACGATTTCCAATTGTGAGATGAGGCAACTCAGGCAAGAGGCAGTCACGTGAGTGGGCAAGGACTCATAGTATTTGAACCCAGGTCTGTTGTACTCTCTCCAGGCCGGGTCAGCTGGCCTAGGGGGCCTGGGATTTTGAGCTGGAATTTCCTGTGATCTTCTAGTGCAGTCCTCTTGGGGGATCAACACCCAAAGAGGAGGGAAGCATTGCCTGGGGTCCCCCAGTATTTGGGGGCAGAGTCCTGAAGGCCTCAGACCCACCTACTCCCCCTCTGAGGCTGCCCGGACCTGCTCGTCTCTGGCACTGCCCATGCGAATGAGCCCTTGTGGGAACTGAGGGCAGGAGGGGGTCCCCAAGGCTGAGGCTATCTCAGGGAACCTTACATGTGTCACAGTCAGGCTTTCCGTGCATTCTCGGCTGCTTCAAGTATGAGGAGGTGAAATTGGAGAGGAGGAAAGGGGGGCCTGGCGCAAGGCCTTTGCTCTTGGAACCGCATTTTCTGTACCCCACAATCCAGCCTCCGTTTGACATGAACAGACGCGCTCACGGGCAGAGTAGCCTGGCGGGTAAGAAAAAGCACAGGCTTTGGGCTCAGCCAGACCTGGGTTCGAGCCATGGCTCTGCACATAGTAGCTGCGTGACATGGGCTAGTGACTTTGTCATTCCGAGTCTCCGTTTCCTGATCTGTACGATGGCGATTACAGTTTTACTAGGCGATACAGGTCCAGGAGGTGGCCGGGTGCACAGTAGGCCTTCAGCAAGCGAGAACTACTGTGATTTGTTATTGTGCTTAGTGCAAAGCCACATGAAACTGTGCCGGCAGCCAGGGATTAGCTCTTTTATTTCTGGTAGGTGCTGAGTACATAGTAGATGCTCAATCAAATGCTGTCAGGAGGAAGGGAGGGAAGGAAGCCAGGAAAGGAAGGCCTTCTACTCATTCTTCCGATCTCTTATTATCCTCACGGAGATCGTTAAATCTTGGGGTGTTGCTTAGGCAGCAGTTCGGCCGAGTATAGCAAGCTCACAGCTCAGAAACACGTTTTTTAGGCGATGTCATGCGTTCCTCGTCCCAGTTCTAATTGTTGTTCCCCAAAAACATCTTGGTCTTTCATTCATTGATCCAAAAATGTGGAAATTCAGCTGCTATGGTGGAAAGAAATGTGTTGACCAGCCCCGGGCAGGGCAATCTGACAGAGAACCCAGTGGGCGCCCCCCTCTCTCCTTCCCAGGATGCCCAAGGAGAGGGTGGCAGCATCCCGGGGGGGCCCTGGCCCCAGAGCCACTGGGCAGCCCAGTGGGATGAGTGAGACAGTGCCCTCGGCCCACCCCGTTTCCATTTTAGAGGAGGCCCTGGGCACCCATCTTTATTAGATGCCCAGCTCTTCCAGCAGGGGTTGAAATTACAGACTGGCCTGGCCATGCCAGGTGGGGCCACACAGCGGACTCTCCCCAGCATGGAAAATGTCACTTTCCACTTGAGCTCAGGATGGGACCTGATGAAGACAGGAGATGAGTTCCTGGCCATTTCTAGAAAGATTTCCTTTCCAGATGATTTTTTCCCCTCCCCTCCCAAGGTTAATAAAGGGCATCTTAGGTCATTAAACTGACTGTTTGAATAAGAAATGTGATAAATGAACACAAGGAAATAGTCTTGGGCTTGGTTTATAAATAATCTGGGATTGACTTGTGAGAGCGAGTCATTTCTGGTTTTTTGGGTTTTTTTTCCTCCATATCAGAATTCTTTTCCCTGTTGCCTTGGAAACAAGCCTAGGGAGAGGAATGTTGGGGGTTGTGTGACTCGGGTTCAAGCCTCAGTGGTTCCTTCATTGCACACGGTAGGCATGGCAAGGGCCTGCTGAGCCCTGCACGGTGAGACTCAAGGGTGAATGGGACACGTTCCAGACACCCATGGGCTCCGAGTCCAGTGGGGAGATTGATGGGTAAATCAAGTCCCCGCCCAGTGTGTTAATGATACAGTGGGGGTAACATGGCAGGGTGGGAGCCCAGAGGTGGCCCACATGAAGAATCAGGGCAGGCTTCTTGGAGGAGGGTATACCTAAGCTGAGCTATGAAGGACAATAGATGCCGACCAAGTGAGGAAGGGGTGGAAGGGTGTCCTAGCCAGAGAGCACAGCATGTGCAAAGGGCTGAACAAAAGGTAGCGTGCTGCATCCCAGGATGGTAATTTGTCCAGTTTCTCTGGGGTGGAGAGAAGCTGGGGAAATAGGTGAGACATGAGGCCAGAGACCCTGCAAAGTCTAGGTCATGAATGACTCCTATGGGAAATCAGAGGGTTCTTGCCACAGATTTACTGTGGGGCCTGGGACAGCCTGGACCAGTTCCTTGGATGAAATGAGAAGTTTGACCTAGGTCTCTCTGTTGGCCGTGCTAGTTCTGACTGTCTAGGATCCTATGATTTGGACAATAAGATTATACAAATTAGAATAATTATCATCCCTTGTGGCTACCATTTATTGAGTATTTACTATGTGCTGGGTAAGAAGGAGCTCAGTTGTTTCTTTACCACCACCTTTTGAGGTTGGAAGGCTTTCTGATCTGTTTACAATAAGAAAACGGTGACTTGGGAATAAAGGATGCAGGCCTTAGAGGGAGACCCTGAGCCCTCAGCCGGCCCTCCGAGGGGGGAGAGAAAACAGATTTTAGCTGGGTCCACAGCTCTGCCCTTCCCACACATGGTCTCAGGAATTAGTCTCCAGACCAGCTGGCAAGAAAGGAAGCTGGTTGATTTACAACCAGACAAGCCCTTCTGCAGTTATTTCCTGACCCCAGGAGGTCTGAGGACAACCCAGAGAAGTGTGTAGAATAGTCACTGTCCTCATGAATGGGGTTTCGGGCAGCGTTGACAATTCTAAGGGATCTTAGAGGTGTGGGTAGAGTCTGGCTTCTGCCCTGGAAGGGAGAAGGCTTTGGAATCAGATAGGCCTGGGTTCAAGTCTCAGAGCCCCACTTGCCAGCTCAGTGACCTTGAGCAAGTCCCTTCAGCTCTTTAAAGCGCACTGGCCTCCTCTGTATAATAGATTATTGAGAGGATTAAATGAGGTGAGATGTATGGGTAACCAGTTCTTGGCACATGGTCAATCCTCAATTAATGGTTATTATTATTTCCACTGCACCACCTTCTTCATCAGCATAATATTAGTATATTTCTATGCCCAGGATGAACACTTCTAGAATGTCAAAACTTTTGGGAAGCAGGGTGTGGAAAGGGTTATATAAGTGATACTTCATGGGAAGATTTATAAAAGGCTGAAATTGCTAAAAAGTAGTATTGGGGTGGGCAGAGGGCCAGTAGAAGTGGGAAAATAGGAAAAGAAGTCTTAGGCAGGATACAGCATGTGCAAAAGCTCAGAGGCAAGATTGATTATGGCCATGCCCCCTGGCCTTTGCACAGGCTGTTCTCTTTCAGCCGTCTTGAAATACTCCTAATCATCCTTCAAAACCCCAGCCAGATACTCCTCTTCCAATTGCAGATCCTCAATAAATGACCATCCTCCCTTTGCTCTTCTTTCTCAGCTTGCCACTTTCTGGGTTGGGTTTCACCTCCCCCTGTTATGTTCCCATAGCATGTAGTTCACTTGTCCATCATAACCCTTTGCACACATATTGCAATTGTTCTTTTTTTCCCCTTCTGCCTTTTTCTTCCATCTGACCAGGAATTCTCTAGAGTGTGCATATTTGTATCAGATTTTTTGGAGAAAATGGTAGCCTCAGGTTTGAGGAGGTTTGTTGGGACACCCTCCCCTCCTAATAGCTAAGGATTAGAGAACCACTGTGGGCTCCTCAGTCACTTACAGATGCCCTCAGGGCCAGCACAGAGCTCACACAAAGTAATGTTTGTTGAATGAATGAATGACCAACATTCAGATTTTTGTAGCTGCACACGCTTGTCTGGAAATGGTGTCCTCTAGGCCCTGCCTCACGTTATATATAAAATTCCCATTTATTTCCTGGATCTCAGCAGCTCCTCCAGCATTTTTTTAGATTAATTATGTAAGGAGATGGCTTTCCTTCCTTTCGATACGCAGCAACATCCCAAGAGTTTCCTGGAGAGAACAGAAGAGTTTGCAGAAAAAGTCCTCTGGGGGGGAAAGTGCTTGCGCTGCCCCAGTTTTCAGGGAGCAACGCTTTTTATAGCCACACTGTCAGACCACATTGTACCTAAAGAGAGCCATGAGGGAATAAGCAAGCAATCTGGCTTTTCAGCTCCCTTCTGTACCCTTCTCCCTGCTTGTGGAAGGAGCTGGAACTGTGTGATCCTGCCTGCCACGTAGTCTCCTCTGCTTTTCCAGACACTCTTCTTCCATTAAGACTGATTTGGCAAGGGCCAGGACATCCTCTGGTCCTGGGTGTGAGGCTGGAGGTAGCAAACTCCACCACGTGATAGCTGTGTGTCCTTGGGCTGGTCACTGAACTTCCCTTTGCCTCAGTTTTTCATCTGTAAAATGGGGGTAATAATCATAGTACATACTTAATTTCATTGTTGGGAGAAACAGATGATGTAATGTTAATGTAATACAATGCCTGGCAGACAATGTTACTGATACCATCAGTGACAATGATGAGTTTGATGATTTCATCTCTGAAAATCAGAGAGGTTAAGTAACTTCCTTGGGGTAACACAGCTAATCGAGCTAGAGGCAGGTCTCCAAACTCTGAACCACGATACTATATTGATTTAGCAAATCCAGGGCTGGCATTAGGGTGAGGTGACTGAGGCACTCACCTAACGGTGCAAAATTTAAGGGGGCACCAAAAAAAAGCAACCAGTAATCAGATAAATAATATTGTCGTGCAGCATCTTAAAAAATGAAAATGAATGCAAAAATCCACGATGAACAAACTATCATCATAAAGACAGGATTGGTATTCCTGATGTGTTTCATTTTGCCTCTGAGGTCACTGTGCTGAGCAATTCTCTTTTTGTTGGACAATTGGTTCTGACTAATTTTTCACATCCTATGTCATGCATATGATAAACATCCTTGTAGCGAAATGTTTATATAGATCATTCTCATTTCCAAAGGCAGACTGCGGGATGTGGAATCAGATCATGAACTTCAGGCATCTCCTCCCACCCCCCACCCTTTATTATGAAAGATTTCAAAATACAGAAAAACTGTACAGGGAGCACACATATACCCACCAGCTAGGTTCTATAATTGCCAACGTTTTGCTATATTTGCTTTATAAAAATCCAGCCACCCATCCATTTCTTAGTACATTTTGTTTTCTTTTTCACTGCATTTCAAAGTACGTTACAGCTATCAGTACCCTTCATCCCTGCACTTCAGCATGCATGCCATGAATTGGCAGGCCATTATTTTTATGACTTTTGATCTGGGATATTAAATTCCCTTCAGGAAATATATACCGATTTCCGTTTCCATCTGCTGTGGATATGTGTGTCTTTCACCACAGCCTGCCCAACACTAGGTAGTAGTATTTTAAAGGTGTTTTAATTACCGCTTTGATTGAAGTTTTTTCTTCTTGAAGCTTCCCAGTAGATTTCTCACTTCTGTGTCCAGATGGTCTATTAAAAAGCTATGTTCCTTTCCAGCTCTTTGGTTATCTCTGATGTGGCTTTCCTGAGTCCAGGGGGGAAGGACTCAGCTCTTTCTCATGTCTGCTCCTACCTGGAAGTTCCTGGCCTGCCAGGTGAATAAGCCAAGCTATGAAGTGGCCTGTCTGCTGCAGGAAGCTGACCATGGACACTCCATGTGAGGAGTGACCTTGGAGGCCAGAAACCCTGGGACCCAGGACATGTTGTATAGTGATGGGTGGGGCCAGATACATGTATGCAGGTGGGACATGGGACCCCATGCCTGTTTCCTCATCTGTGTGATGGGTTAATGCTTTCTAACACACAGGACCTACAGGCTGCCATGAGAGCCCCTGTCGTCACCCCCTGTTCCCCTATCCTCCATATTCTGCTCCAACCGTTGCTTTCATGATGGGCAGACACTGTCCTACCTCTGGGTATTTGTATCTCTTGTGATTTCTGTGGGTCAGGAATTTGGGAGCAGTTTGGCTGGGTGGCTTTGGCTCAGGGTCTCTCAGGAGGCTGCAGTCAAGATATCAGCCAGGGCAGTTGTCATCTGAGGTATAGACCTGGGATGCAGGGTCTACTTTGAAGGTGGCTTTCTCAGGTGGCTGGCACCTTCATGCTGTCTGTTAGCTGGGGGCCTCTGACTCTCTTCATGTGAGTCTCTACATTGGGCTTTGCGAGCGTCCTCACAACGTGGTGGCTGGCACCCCCAGTGTGATCTCAGAGAGCAAGGTGGAAGCTATGATGCCTTTTATGACCTAGCGTTGGAAGTAACACAGTGTCACTTCTACCTTCTTCTTTTGGGCGCGCAAACCAACCTTGATTCATCACCGGAGGGGACCATACTGGGGTGTGAATAACAGGGGACAAGGATTATCGGGGGCCATCTTGAAGGCTGCCTACCACATTGGATGGCCTTGGCAGATGACTTCACCTCTCTGGGCCTCAGTCTCTTCCTCTGTCAAATGGGTTCATGCGAAGATTCATGAGTTAATTCCTGGGACCACTTGGAATGGCATTGGGGACTCAGTTATACTCCAGTAAATACTAGCCACCACTTAGTGTTCTGCAGGAACCGTTCTTAGTCTCAGTGTCCCGTGTCTGGCCCACAGTAGGCACTCTCTGAGTGTTTAAGTGACTGTGTGAAAGAATGAATGAGTGAAGGAACAGCCGTAAGGACTAGGAGGCTAGAGAAGAAAGACATTCATGCCATCTGCATTGCCAGAGATGCCTTCGTGAAAAACTCTTTCAAGTGAGGCCCTTTGATCAGTGCCTAGGGAGCAAATATTTGTTCAAAACCGAGATGACGCTGGTGATGGGAAACCACTTGGGATTCAGTCAGCTCTATCTTGGACTCGGCGTTCGATCAAGGAAAATATTTACTGAGCTCCAGCTCTGGGCCAGGTGCCCTGTCAGACCCGGAAAACAGTTGGTACGTGCCCTGGTGGTACTTTTGCTGTGTGACCTTGGGCAAGTGAACCTATGTCTCTGAGTCTGCATTTCCTGATCTGCAACATGAAGGTATGAAGGAGAAAGTAACAAGTGGGCCTCCCCTCTGGGATCCAGCTGAGCCTTCCTGACAACCCTCGATGAGCACCCCCTCTGATCTCAAATGCTGCTCTCTTGTCCCCCCCCCACCCCACCTCTCATTCTGACTCCAGCTCCACAAGGGTTAAAACCCAGGCGCTCATGTGACCCAGTGTAAACCATGAATCATTCCCATTGCTCCCTGTGCTGAGAGTCTGCCCGCCCAGGATGGGGCAGATGCTGTGCCCCAGGGTTGCCATGACAACCCTGCCTGTACTGAAATACAGCCCAGCCCAGTTCCTTCCTTGGGAAACCTCGGGGGCTGTTTCACCTGGCTCGGTGTTGGCTTCCAAGGAGGCAGGGAGAGAAGGCTGGAAAGATGAGAGCGAGACAGAGAGAGAGAGAGACTTTTAGAAACAAACAAGTGGAAATTGAGACACTGGGAGAAGAGAGAACCTGATAGAGAAACAGACCACCAGAGGGAGACAGACTGATAGCTCTCCAGAGGTCCCGAGACGCTGGCCTGCCACCCTCGAGGCAGTTTCCCAACTGTTCCAACCTTCCTGGGCTGCCAGCTCTCCGACATACATGCATACACGCGCCGGAGTGTACACACGTGCAGCCGCTTCTCCCCCTGCACCAGTGGTGAGGGCACAGGGTGGGTAGGCTGCCGGGCACGTGAAGACACCATCGGCCCCGCGGCGGTGAGCGAGTTGAGACTTGGGGGAAAAAAATGGGGGCGGACGTCAGCTCCCTGGGCGGCTGCCTCCCCAAGGCCCCTCCTGCATTCCTGGGCAGTGAAGCCCCTCGCTAAGACAGGGACTGATGTCATCCGGGGCTGCTCAGCCAGGGGCCCCGGGGGCCCTGGTGGCTGCCTCCGGAAATGAGCTAGCTGCCTGCCGACAGGTTTGGAATCTCTGGCCAGAGGACAGAAAACCTGCATGGGTCAGGTGAGCGGGGCCCAGCTGTGGGCAGCTGGGCAGAGGGCAGCGGCAGGCAACAGCCTGCCTACCGGGTCCTTCCAGTGTGTGCCTGCCCGCCCGGGGCCGCCTACCTGAGGGAAAGTGAGAACGAGGGTGCCCAAGGCCAGCCACCTCCTCTTCCTCCCCCCACCTCGAGGGACTGTCACACCCTGAAGCAAGTGCCGCTGGTTTCTCCAAGCTCCTGGTCACGGCCGATTCCGTGGGGGTGATCGCTGGGGACTGGATATTGGACCTGCCAGCGTGTTGACTCGTGCCGGTGGGTGGACTCCCAGCCTGACCCTGAACTCTCTCCCAATTCTGAGTGAGCCCCGTGGATGCAGCCGGCTGCTGGCTCAGCAATGTTGATTCACTCGTGGTTTGGCTGAAGAAGGCTGCTGGCTTTTCTCTCCAAGCAAGCCCAGAACTTCCCTGAGCCACGAGTAGAAAGAGGGGAGAGAACCCTGGCATTTCGATTGCTTTTCTCCCTCTCTCTCCTCCTTTCCCCTCGCCTCCCGGCCCCATGGATTACCTGGGAGACAAACTCACTGTGGCCCAAACCCACATGACCCAGTGGATGGGGACCGTGAGGAGGTCCTTCCAGGATGCCCTCAACTTAGTGACCACCACGGTGGGCCACGAGCGGGCCAGCGGGGAGACCAGCAGCCGGACCCCCTTCAAGCGCACCTCGTCCTTCCGGCACCTCGCCTCCCGGAGTCGGGAATCTTTCCGCCGCTTCTCCGCTCGCAGCCAACAGAGGTTTTCTTCCCTAAGAAAGAGGCAGCCCGATTCGGAGCCACCTGATTTTGTAAGTTTATTATGTCTTTTTAAAATATTAAAGCAGCAGTCAAAACTCCTCCCCTCCTGCACTCCTCGGTGGGGAAGGGTGTCCCATAGTCACACCAGGGAAGTTGCCTCTTCCTCTTGGGAACATTTGTCCATCAGGCCCCCACCAGTTCCTGCTCCCCACGCCTGGGAAAGAGGCATGTGGTGGTGAGCCCCTGACAGTGCAGTTATTCTCTGCCCCGAAGTGGTCGGGAAATTTATACTGGATTCAACGTCTGTGTGGACAGGGCTGGCACGTGAGTCGGGCTAGCTCTGCCAGTTGATTTATCTTGTAAGTGCCGACACTCCAGCCCCTGACACAAATGCTCATCCTATCCTATTTTTAGGAAGGATTAGCTGGCACCTGCTTCATCTCCTCTCACCCTCCGAAGGTGGCCGAGTATCCATGTCATGTGTATGTTGAATTATGGCTCTTATTATCTTGTTGTCAAGCAAAATTGTGAGGTTGCCTCTGATTACCCAAGGAGACCCGACGTGGTGGGTGGTTTACCCACTGGCCTGTGAACCTGGGCCTTGGTGTGAGTGGACCAGGATGGGGGCCCCAGACTGGGTCCTGAGGCTCCCCCATCTCTCATTCAGGCATGCTTGATGGGGCTTGAGAGACAGGGTGGAATGACACCTAATGATTAAAAACTTGGCCTGCGTCCCACTAGGGGATGATGCAGAATCAATCTCAAGGAGCTTACTGATGATTTGGAGAGAAGGGAACGGGCCCAGAGAGGGAAAGGCACCTGCCTGAGGTAGCACAGCAAGTGAGTGGCAAAGCCAGGACCAGAACCCCAGGTTCTGACTCCCAACTCAGGGCTCTTTCCAGCCAAGTTCTGGCATAAGGATTTCTCCAGATCTCCCTGATAACTTCAGGGCAGCCCATATCAGTGATCAGAACTAAACTCAAAGAGAGGCATAAGTCTCACATCGGAGACTTATGCCACCTGACTGTGTTGGCCTGGTTCGCAAGAGGCTGAAGGCGGACAAAGGGCTAAGCCAGCTCATTCCCTAGGTTCAGCCTCGTAATGAGTTCCGGTGGTCATTACAGGACCCAGCATTTAGGGATGGAGCCCTGGGGTGCACCAGGCTCAGAGCCAGCCCTCTGCACAATTGAGGTCGCAAACGCTCACACTGGCCTTCAAGGTGCAGAGACCTGGCGTCCCGTCAGCTGACCCAGAGAGGTGTGGTAACTCTCCTGAGGTCACACAGCAACCAGTACAGTTAGGTGCCAACAGGTGTCTCATGAATATGACATCTTCTCTCATGGGTCAGTGCTGCTTTGTGGCCCTGGACAAACCAGTGAGGCCTGAACTTATGCAACAGAGCCTCCAACCCAACTACTAGAAGATGTGACCTTGGCCCAGGAAAAGAAGGCCTCTTGTTCATTCTTTCTGTCTCTCTGTCTCTGTGAGTGTCTCTCTGCCTCTCTGTCTGTCTCTCTTTCACTCTTGGTCCCTCTCTGGCAGTGCAGGTAAGGGTGTGGGGGTTGGTAGCATTCAGCTCTCCCACTCTGGGAGCCATGGAACCCTGAGCAATGGCCGGGATCCCCCCAGGCCTCGTCACCCAATGTGATCCGTCGATGTTGCTCCCTGAATGCATGAAGTTAGGCCGTGCAGGGCTACTGCCTTCTCTGTTCACTGTTCTTGCATTGCTTCCAGCAAAGGGAATGCATGCTAGATCCATCTGGGCTTTGGGTTCCTGCCCTTTTAGCATTTGGCATCTACTGAGTGGTGGGCACCAGCTGGCACTAGGTTGAGATCTTGAATCAGACTCTGCCATGTCCATGCTGAGGGGACTTGACCCGTTCTCAAGCCTCAGTTTCCTCCTCTGTTAAATGGGGAGAACTCAGGGTTGTTATGAGGTTCAAATGAGTACCCGTCACTGTGCCTGCCGGGCACTTGTAAATGCCTTCTCTGTTGGGTGCTGCAATGTTCTGACTCGGCGTGATGAGGGCAGAGTTGGGATGGGAACACATGCTCTGCTGTAGAGGGTCCAGGTTCAAATCCTGGCTCTTCCACTTCCTAGCTGTGCAATCTTGGGTGGACTCCGCCCCTCTCTGTGCCTCGGTTTCCTCATCTGTGAAATGGGATTGTTATCATTTCACATTCCCATTTCCCATTATTCTCATTTTGGGGCAGTAATGTGCCTGTAACTGTGATGCATGTGGCTTAGTGTGTGGTACCTGTGCCTTAAAAGTCAGCAATTGCAACAACCAAACCTTTTCTCTCAAACTTATTTTTTTCAAAGCTTCTCAGTGAACTGGAACATCCACACACGCCCCTTTTACCTGGGGACTTGACTTAAATATTTGTTTTATGGGAGGAAAGTTTTAAATCCACAGAGGATTACTTAAGAGTTGGGGGACCATGGCAGTACCTGGAGCTGGGGTTGGGAGGGGGGCAGGATTTCAGTCTTTACGACTTGGACTTGTACCGGATTTATCTAAATAATCCATTCAGTTCCAAATCCTGCCTGAGGCTCATATTTACTCAGAGCTGTGTAGAAAAATCTATGGCAGGCGTAAAGTAACCCTCAAAGGCCTGCCCTGAAATGTTTTCTAAAGCTGCCTTAAAGTAATTTGCTAATGGCCTGCCTCCAAGAAAGAAAAAGGGGGGAACGAAGGAAAACAAACGCATTGTCTCTGAGCCACAAAGGCAGGAAGAGGCACATTTGTGCCTGCCCAGGGTGAGCCTGTGAACAAGCCCAGCAGACTAGGTGGACTCCACATAGAAGCAGGGCAGAAAGTTCCAGAACCCAGGAACAATGCCACAGAGACCAAGGCCAGAATGAAAATGGGAACGGGGGTCTCCAGGAATGTAGAACATCCTTCTACAAAGAGGGCTTTAGAATCGGACGGACTTGGGATCGAGTCTCAGCTTCACCATGTGCTGGCCGAGTGACCTTGGACAAGTTAAATCAGCTATGTCAGCCTCAGTGTCCTCATCTGTAAAATGGGATTTACCTGGGACTTATCTGGTGGGTCGTCCCATGGGGTGGAGTAAGGAAGAACCAGCACAGCCCTGGAACCTGTTAAACACCTGACATACGGAAAGTGCTTAACGAGTGTACATTTCACGGTCACTTTCAGGGGTTGAGTGGGATGGGGTGCGGGCTCTGTAGATGTGAGTCCCGCCTGCCTAGGAAAGAGGGTAAGAACCTGGCTGACTTTTTGTGGGCACTTCTCTGTGCTGGGCCCTGCACTAAGCATGCTGCGTGTATTACTTGTATAGCGTCACTCATTCGCTCACTATTTCATCCCACCAGTGTTTACTGAGCACCTACCAGGGTGCTGGCACTGGGGAAATGGTTGTGAACAAAACAGACACAACCCCTGCCTTCATCACGCTGTCTTCAAGGGGGGCTGATAATAAAACATGGCAGCACATAAAGATGTAATATAAATATAAAATATAAATATGAAATATCAAAGGCCTGTCTATAACATCAAACCATCGCCCTACGTCAGTTTCTTAACCTCAACACTATTGATATCTTGGGGCAGATAATGCTTTGGAGGTGGGGGATCCTACAATCCCATGTATTGTAGGAGCACCCCTGGACGCTCCCTCATAGATGCCAGTAGTACCCTCAAGTCATGACAACAAAAAATGTCTGCAGACATTGGCAAGTGTCTCCTAGGGGCAAAATCACCTCCTGCCTCCCCCCAGTTGAGAACCACTGCTGTATATAATTTGGCTTGGGAGACTGTAATTGTAGCTACAATATTCTCCCTGTGACCTGAGTTGGGGGAAGAGGGACTGGGGGTGGGGGTGTGGGGGTTTCTGCACGTGGAGTACCTACTTGCCAGGAACCGATCTCATCAAAATCGGTTCTGCTGCCCCCGAGGAAGATGGGGTATAGCTCCGTATTTCGTGGATGAGAAATCTAAAGCACAGAGAGGTGAAGTCGCAGGCCGGGGGTCACACAGCTGGGATTGGTGAGGCTGGGGCTCCCATACTCCAGTGTGTGTCAGCCTCGCTGGGCCCACAACCCTCCGTGCACGGGGCATGCACTGTGTAAGCAATGGCGCCCATGCAGAGTGTTCAGCCTTCCAGCCGCAGGTCGAGTGGGAGTATTTGCTTCTGTGCTGATTATGAAGTGAAACAGATACCTAAAATATTCAGCAGGGCTCAGCGCCTCCCCCTACCCCCAGACACATGCACAACACCCCCCCTTTATTTCAGCAAGTGGGAGAGAATTGGAAAAGAAACGGATGTTTATCACTCTTCATATTCAGAAGCCTCCTCTTCAGTCAATACCTCGTCCGTATTAATTTCTTAAGGCTGCCACAATCAATGACCACAAACTTGGGAGCTGGAAACAATAGAAGTTTCTCTCTGCAGGTCTTGGAGGCCCGAAGTCCAAAATCCAGGTGTTGTCAGGCCGCGCTGCCACCCTGGGACTCTCGGGGAGTGTCCGGTTTGCCCCTTCCAGCTTCTGCCAGCTCCGTGCACTCCTTGGCTTGTGGCCGCACCCCTCCAGTCTCTGCCTCTGTCTTCACCTGGCTTCTCTCTGTCTCTTTTGAGGACACTTGTCATTGAGGGCCCACCGAATCATGCAGCATGATCCCATCTTGAGATCCTTCACTTAATTACGGCTGCAAAGACCCTCTTTTCCATGTAAAGTCACATTCGCAAGGGCCAGGGGTTAGGATGTGGACATCGCTTATAGGAGGCAACTGTTTAACTCACCGCTCCCTCCTCCCTGCTTCCACTGTGGCCCCCTCCCCTCCAGCCCATTCTCCGCACAGCAACCTAAGGTGGCAAGTCATTCCCCGGCCTCACCCCAGACTTAGAAAGCCCCAGTTTCTTCCTGCGGCCTGCAAGGTCCTGTGGGCTCCGGCCCTGCCTCCCTCTTGACCTCAGCTCTCACTGCCGCCCTCCACGCTCACTGCACTCCTGCCATTCTGACCTCCTGCTCTTTGTCAGTCGACGCAGGCTCCTTCTGGCCCAGGAGCCGTTGCCCCCCCAGTTCCCTTTGCTCCCCCAGTTCCCTCTGCCCAAAATGCTCCTCTCTGTCCCTTTCCGCTGAGAGGCTGCTGACAGCTGAGACTGGGGTGAATCCCCGCCATGTTTCCCACCACCCACCCCTGTTAATGTCTTCTGGGCACTTAGCTCAGGCTGTACTTACTTCCCTTCACTCGTTTCTTCTGTCTTCTCCACTGGAATGAAAGGCCTCTGAGGGCTGGGGATTTGGTCGGCCTGGTGCACTGTCGTATCACCTGTGCCTGGAATAGTGTTCGGCACGTCTAGGGCTTCATGTGACATCCTCCTTCCTGAAAACCACTCTCCTTTATTCTTGTGTCCACCTGTGGCACCATCCCCATACCACAGATGGGTAAACTGAGGCTCGGACAGGGTCAGTGAGTTGGGCCTACTACACACCTACTAAGAGTTGACACCAAGATTCCAGCCCAGGGTGACCTGGGGTTCTTTACTCGTAGGGGGCCAGATGGGAAAATCTGACATGAGATGGTAGGAGAAACCATTCATCCATTTACTGAGACTTTTCTTTTAATCAAGTACCTATGCTGTCCTAGGTGGAGGAGAAGGTCTCTGCCCTCATGGGGCTCACATGAAACAAGGACACAGGAAACAGATAAGTCAGTTCATCAACGCACAAGATATTCTCGTAATTCTTAGGGCGCTGAAGAAAAATGTCACAGGGCACGAAGTGGGAGTGTGTTTTAGGAAGAGTTGTCAGGGGTCAGGGAAGTCTTCCCAGGAGAGAGCTGAATGAAGTGAGGGAATGAACTTGAAGATGGTTTGGAGGAAGAACATCCTGGCAGTGGAAAAAGCAAGTGCAAAGGCCCTGAGGCAGGCTTTGCCTGGTGTGTGTGAGGAACAGCTGGGAGGCCAGGGTGTCTGTAGCAAAGTGAGTAAGTGGGAGAGGGTAGAAGATGAGTGGGGCCATGGGTGGGGACCGGGCTGTGCAGGGCCTAGGGGTTCTGGGAAGGATGTTAGATTTTAGTGCTGGAAGGTTATGAGCAAGGGAGTGATATACCAAGAGTGGAATTAACAACTGCAGCTACCACTTATTGAGCGCCTACTGTATGCCAGACACAGGTTGTCACATTTCTCCTGGAGACCTGGGCTTCAGAGCAGGAGGGTTCAGCGGCCCTCTCCTCCATCTCTTGCTGTCTGTGCCAAATACTGCCTGCCACTGCTCGTTCAGAGCCCTGCCAGGTGCCGTCGACTCAGGCTGCCCCTCAGAGTGTGGAACTGGGGTGTTGGACTCCAAGGCAGCCCCAAAGGCTGGCGTGAAGCAACTGCACCCTCTGCAGCAGTTGGGATGGGCAGGCAGGATGGGCTGCTTTCTTTTGGGGCTGGCCGCACCCAATTGCAGGTCTCCTTTTCACCTTCCAGGCATCAGAATGATGTCACCTGGAGAACAATGGACCTTTCATGAATCCAGCCGAGGCCAAAGCCTGGGGCCAAAGGCTGGGCCCAGAGTCAGTCCTCTGGGAGAGACCTAGAGTGACACACAAGGCAGGACAAAGCTTGGCCACTCCGCGGGGCTCTGCTTGTGTGACACAATGGTGATCTCGTCTCCACTCCTCTCAACTAAGAAAGTGGAGTGGGCTTGTTTCTTATTTGGAACGTACAAACTGAATGAAAACAACATCCAGCTATTATTCTAACAGCGATGACAATGACTCTTGGCATTCAAATGTGTTTCCTTCCTGTCTTTTTTCCCTCCCTCTTTTGAACAAAATCACCAGCCCTCTTTTTCCGTCCTTTAAAAAAAAGTAAGTTTTATAGGTCTTTGGTCATTTTTATTGCCCATGCCACATGCTGCTGTGTGTGTGCTCCATAACTTATTAACCCCCCTGGCTGGATATTTGGGTTCTTGGCATTTTTGGCTTTCAGGAATGCCTCCAGGGGAGGACCTGAGTGTGCACGTCCTTGTCTGATTTCTGAGAGGTCCATTAGGCTTAAACAAGCTCCTTTCCGGCTTTGTGACCTGACTCTGTTACTCTCACTTTCTCTCCCTCTTTCAGCGTTTTTAAGTCTCAGATGTTTTGTTCAGACAAATGCCTCTTGCTTCCCCATCAGGATGTCAGAAACTTCAGGAAGGAAATCTGGATTGAGACATATCACAGGGAATGTTATATTTTGGGATTTCATAAAGAATGGGGTCGTTAGCGAGGAGTCAAGATAATTCCTTACTAGAAGAAATGATATATTGGGTCAGTTATAGTGGTCTGCAGATAAATGTTTAGCAACTGGGTCTTTGGGAGGAAAAGCCATGATTTATCGCATTTGCCTATTTCTTTGGTGAAAATACTCCCACCAGGGCCAAATTGCAAGCTACCAAGTAGCTATCACTGTACACCGAGCTGGGAAAAGATGTGCAGTTTGTCATTATTAAATAGTATTTGCACCAGACAGATGCAGTATGTACGTAGATGACCAGCCAGCTGCAGCACAACACTGTTGGTTACGGGAGTGAGGTGTGGAGTCTAAGATCTGTGGGTTTGAATCCTGCTTCCGCCTCTCACTTGCTATGTGACTTTGGGTCTGCTACTTGGTCTCTTTCTGCTTCTATTTCTTCTGTAAAATGGGGCCGGTAATGTTATATCCCTCCACGGCTGTGGTAGAGATGTACAAGGTCAAACAATTAAGTTTGCGAACCTATCCTAGAAAAAGTACTACGTACCTCATTGCTAAATATCACTACAGTCACCTTCGAAGGACTCCCGTGGGGAAGCTATGCACCGATGCCAGCGCCTAGTCCACCCTTCAAAGCAATTTTGGAACTCTTTCTCTGGAATGGCCACCAGAGCTGTCGTCGTATTACCCTTGATGTCTTGAATGTCATCAAAATGTCTTCCTTTCAATATTTCCTTTATCTTCAGGTAAAGAAAGAAGTCACTGGGGGCCAGATCAGGTGAGGAGGGAGGGTGTTCCAATACAGTTATTTGTTTACTGGCTAAAAACTCCCTCACAGACAGTGTCCTGTGAGCTGGTGCACTGTCGTGATGCAAGAGCCATGAATTGTTGGTGAAAAGTTCAGGTCGTGTAACTTTTTCATGCAGCCTTTTCAGCACTTCCAAATAGTAAACTTGGTGAACTGTTTGTCCAGTTGGTACAAATTCATAATGAGTAATCCTTCTCATAACAAAAAAGGTTAGCAACAGCGTTGCAACACGTTTGCAAACTCAGTCGTCAGACCTCGCTCGCATATTGAGGTTAACGCACAGGGAACAATTGGCAAAATGCTTGGCGTAGAGTAGGATCTCAATAAATGGTTTCTATCATCATCATCGTCGTCGTTATTAGGTTGGCGTTTAATAGTTGGCAAGGCACCGTCACACGGTGACAGGCGGCCTCCAGGTTGGGCTCTTTCTTGGAGCATCCTGTCTGGGAGAAACCAACTGCCATGTCTTGAGGACACTCGAGCAGCTTGGTAGAGAGCCCCATGTGGCAAGGAACGAACGCCTCCAGTCAGCTGCCAGCCAGGAAGTAAAACCTGCCAACAACCATGTGAGTGAGCTTGCACCGCTCAGCTAAGCCCTTCCTGGATCCCTGACTTCCAGAAACCGAGAAAGATACTACATGTTTGTTGTTGCGGGCCACTGAGGTTTGGGCCTGTTTGTTAATGCAGCACTAGATAAAGGATGCAAGTTTCTTCTCAATCATACGTACCACAACAGTCTGAGAATGACCAGGGTGTATTTTCAATCCCTCACCTCACAGATGAGTAAATTGAGATGGGAAGAACTCAGGTGACCCGTGCAAGGTCTGTACTGCGGTAACCCTCGGTGTTCTCATCGGATGCTTTTCTCGTGTCAGGGCTTCTTGCTCGTAAAGGAGGCTGCTCAGCCAAGCCAGGTCTCAGGGGACCTTTGAGCAACTCACCCTTTTAGGAGTTGGCGTGACTCTCCCGGCATGGGTTGGAATCCATTACTTGAATCCTAAGAGCTGATCACCTCATTTACCTCATCAAACATTCATCGTGTCGGGACGTAAAGAGCAGTGAAGTCCGTGCGCGGACCTGAGGGCATGGCCTGCAAGACTGGCTTTCCCCCAACGTCAATTTCCAGGCCAGAGAAACCTTTTCAGGTTGTCCCGCTCCATTCAAAGGAGGATCCTCAAACATAAGTTAGAACCAAGAATGAAACATTGCAAAGTTGGTGAACAGTTCTTACCATTGTTTTTTAAACATAGATTTGGTATCATTCCCTGTCCTAGCCTGAGAAACAAAACAATGAGAAACAAAAGGATACAAGGCTGAAGTAGGTTGCTCCGGTTAAGAGTTCCCTTCTGACAGATCTGAGTGTTGAATCCCAACTTTGTCACTAACTAGCTATGGGACATCAGACAAGTGACTTGACTTCCGTGAGCCTCAGTTTCCCTGTGAAGTACTTAGCGTCGTGCCTAGAGCCTAGAAGGTACAGAATAAATGTTAGCTGCTGTCGTTCTCTGTATAACCTTGATACATTAGTCAGATTAGGGTATGTTATGGGGCAGTAGCCAACCGCAAGTCCAGTAGCTGAACACAAAATGTTTCTTTTTTTTTTTTTCTTCCCAATCTGGATTCCCCCCCCTTTTATTGAGATACAATTGACATATTGTATTAGTTTAAAGTATACACCATATGATTTGACTTATGTATAAGTTGGGAAATGATCCCTGCAAAAAGTTTAGTTGCAATTCATCACCTCATGTAGTTACACATTTTTTTTTGTGATGAGAACTTTTAAGATCTACTCTTAGCAACTTTCACATATACAAGATAGTGTTTTTAGCTATAGTCACCATGCTGTACATTATATGCCTAGGACTTAACTTCTCTTATAATTGGAAATTTGTACCTTTTCCCTACTTTCACCCATTTATCCCACCCTCCATCCCCCAAAATGTTTATGTCTTGCTCACACAAAGTCCCAAAGTCCACTGCTGACCCAGTGGCTCTTTACAGCCACCACCTCTGGGCAGTTTGCAACTTGTAGCGAGGCCGCCTGGGAAAACGTGATTTCTACATGACAGTGTCAGAGGAAAAGACCTTGAAGGCTGCACCAAAGCAGAGGCTATTGTCCCATTTCACAGGTGGGGAAATTAAGGCTTAAAGAGTAATGTCTTGAGCACTTACCATGGGCTAGACCCTGAGCAAAGCACATTATTTAATTGCTTCCTTGCAGAAACCCCATGAGTTATTATCTTTGTTATCCCTGTTTTACAAATGATAAAACTGAGGCCCAGGGAGAAGACGTGATTTGCTCAAAGTCTCCTCTTTCACAGCCTGTGCTCCAGCCCAAGTCTGCTAGTGCCTCATCTCTATCCCTTCCAATCGGGGCAATGGGCCGAAGGACCTGGCATGCCTTTGCTGAGAGGACCCTGGTGTGGATGAAGTTTTCACACCACGCAGCATTGTCACTTGGGGCCCATTATTTGTTGTTATGGGGCCTGTTTTGTTCATTGTAGGATGTTGACCAGCATCCGTAGCCTCTGTTCAGCGTTTCCAGACTTTGCCAAATGTTCCTCAGTTGAAAACCTGTGATGTGGTGGTAGGAGTCTCACGTGGGAGCCAAGAGGTGTGGGTTGAGGTCCCTGCCCGGCCTGGGTGACCGTGTGGCCATAGCTGACACACTGAGTGAAGCCAAAATGTTAGTATATAGGGTTTTGGAATTCCCTAACATTTAGGTAGAATATCCTTTGATTCCTGGTGTAATTTTAGGCAAGTCTTTCCACACTGATAAAACATTTTTTTTTCCGGCTTCAAAATGGAGCAAATAATGTCTACTGATGGAGTGACATGAGATACTTTTAGGTGCCCTGACACGGCACTGAGCACATAGTCAGTGCTTTATTGTCATTCTAGTTAGGACCTGTCAGAGGGGAGGGGCAGGGGCGTCTTCCCTGGAATTTGAAGATACTTTTCATGGTCAGTTGAATTTCTCTTCCTGTCACTCACCAGCTTGATTTCTAGAAGTGGCCCTTCCCCAGACACACCTACAATTTGAGATCTGTAATTTCTTGGTTAGTAGGTAGCTAGGAGTCTTTTCTTTTCTTCTTGGTAATTACCTTCTGCTCTGAGGAGGGTGAAGGATGGATGTGGTGGCTGTGTTGTGGCAGCTGCCTCTCCCACCCCCTGCAGACATCTTGACAGGAAGTACCCAAAGGTTCTGGAACCTCTGGTGCTGGGTTTGAAGAGCAGACCAAGGTAGCCGCCCTGATGGGTGATGGGTAAACAGAGCTTCATTACCCGTGAAAGTTTTTGTATGAACCCTAGGTGCAAGTACAAACAGGTCGTGAGGGGCAGGACGTTGGCATGGAGTTACTCTTCTGGAAGCTGCTCCTGAGCCTTGATTGTCAGCACATCATTCCAGTCCACCCCTTTCCTATTACAGCTTGGGATGCCAAGGCCCAGAGAGGGAAAGAGACCTACACAACATCACACAGCGTCACAGACCCAAGACTGGAAGTTGGGTTTCTAAATTCTAAGTTGGGACATTCAGAGGCCATGCGATTCTCAACCCTGATATCCTTCCGTGTTGAACAGGAGACATTTATTGAGCTCCTGCTGTTTACACAACTCTGCAGTCAGTTGTGTGAAGCATTTAAAATAGTGAGATACAACTCCTGCCTTTGGGAAGTTTTCAGAAAGTGGTTAGGATTCTCATCCCAGCTAGTTGTGCAGCTCTGAGCCAACCTCTTCTCTATAGCTCTGGCGTGCACCCCAGTTTCCCCATCTGTAGGTGGAGGCTCTGGTGCGACCTTTTAGTGCCTTCCCGCTGGAATCGGCCTGGATTCTAACCCCTGGTTCTCTGTCTACCAGCTGTATGACTTTCAGCAAGACTTTGAGTCAGCCTCCGTTTCCCCATCTGGAAAAATGGACTCATAAGACTTATCTCACAGTGTTGAGAATTTCCTGTGGTAACGAGTAAAGCACTTAGAGTGCCTGGCATGTGGGGAGCACTCAGTAGCTAGTGGTTAGCACTCATAGTTGCTTCGCTCTGCCTGGCCTCCCTTTCCAACCACCTGGGGCTGCTCACAGTCCTGGGATAAGAGTCCGTCCTCCCTGCCTTTGCACAAGCTTTTCCCTCCACCTGGGATGATGGAACAGTGGCCCAGGGCACCCTTGGAGTTTTAAGAACGCTAAGCCTCCCCTTAAAACTTTGCTGAAGCCAGAATGTGCCCCCCACCTCCACTACCGCCCCCCACCCCCTGCTGGTATTTCAGTTGTCAGGGAAACAAGAAGAACAGTAGGTGGGCCTGGCCTACAGTGACAGAGCCAGTGGCTCCCTGGCCCCTCCCAGCCTCCTTGCTCCCACTGGTGTTCCCCGTTCTCCCTGCAGGACACCACTCTGAGCCCTCCCGCCCCCATCCCACCCCGAGTTGCTACTTGATAATGAAAGCATATTGGGGTCATTAACAGCCACATCTAATTAGGAAGGAAGCGCCAGTGCAGAGTTAAGCAAGAGCCATTCTGATACATGACCGAGGGCAGAACTGTTGGACAGAACAGCTGGAGATTTTTCGTAGCCTACCTTGGATGCTTTTTCTTTTCTCATGTATAAATACAAGCCCTTCTGGGGGAGGGATGAGAAAGAGAACAGAGGCTGTGAGAGCTCTGCTTAATGAGTTTCCTAATCTCTCATATAATGTGGAGCCCCGTAGATTTTCAACAACTCAGTGCCACCGGTGGAAAATGTAATCCTTCCAAGTTTCTGAGCTGAATTGTGGGAGAGAGTCTGTACTGCTTCAGTGTCCTCTGACTGCTAAGGTGGGGGGGGGGCGGAGGAAACAGCAGGAGTGGTAGATTTGGGGGTCCTGGGTTTGAGTCCTGGCTCTGCCGCTTCCTGTTTCAGGAACTTTGGCCAAAGATCTTGACCACTTCGACCTGTTGTATCTTTAGGTGCAAAAGGGGGCTAAATTATGAGGGTTGAACTCAAGCTTTGGTGGGCATCTTGGATACTGGTTCGGGGAGCAGAGTCCCAAGTGGGGGTCTGATGGGTCTGGGGTGGGCCCCAGAATCTGCCTGTGTAGCAAGAGCCCCACATGGGCTCCAGGTGGAAACCATCATGTGGGCACCACCCTTTGAGAAACAGTTCCTGAAAGCAGTTCCCTCAGTCTGGAAACATTTAGTGAGCACCTACTGTGTGCCAGGCACAGTTGAAGGACCTGGGGATCCATCAGGGGACAAGACAGAGATGGTCCCAGCCCTCGCGGACAGTATGTCCTTACAGAGGGCTTGCTGCAAGTTTGCTCAAACGAACATCTTATGTTTGAATGAATGGATGGATGGATGGATGGATGGATGGATGGATGGATGGATGGATGGATGAGCAAATGAATGGCTGCGTGAATTATTAACACACCTTTTCTGCTCACAGAGATGTCTCAGCACCTTCTTCCAAATTCTTTCTACCAATTCTTGCTAGACCACAAAGCAATGTTGAGAAGTGTTCGCACTTACATGTCCTCCGAGCCCAGCGCTACGCCTGGCACATCCGTGACACTCAGTAAATACCTGACGGATGAATGAGTGATTGACTGTATAGATGAATGCATGAATGGACTCTGAGCGCCTGGGTGGATGACCAGGGCTCCGTGGAGCTGGGCTTGCCTGCTGGGAGCTTGGTGTGGAGAGGCTCTAGACTGGAAATCCAGAGTTCCCTGTTCAACAGCAAACTGTCCCCATGGGGGCATGGCTGTCCTCTCTGAGGACCGCAGAGGACGAGAGGCCACTGTCCTCAAGTCTCAAAAACTTGACAGTCGCTCCTCGTCTTGACCAGCAAGAGAAAAACCAGCTTTTTTATCATTCTCGAGGCCATTTGGGTTTTCCCTGGGTTCCCCCGCCGCGTCTCTATCCCCGACTAAAGCCATATTTTTCTGGATCCCAAGACTCTCACAGCTCTGCTGGGCTAGTAGGTCTCTGTTTATGTGGCTGCATGGGGCCAGAGTCAGGCAGCCCTCCCAAGAGCTAATGTGGAATCCTTTCTGAACTAGTACAAGGCATTGCCAAAGGGAGGTTCCCGAAGCTTCTCAGTAGCCGATTAGGAGTCCGTCCTCCACTCATTTTATTCAGCTGACCTGTGCGATGGGCCTGCTGTGTGCCAGGCAGAGTACTGGGTGCATTCAGGTACCTGACATTACTTTACCCTCATTGTCCCCCGAGTGGTTGAGAGGAGGGCGGGTGCACACTTAGTGGCCAGGGCCCTCCCCCACCGAGGCTGGGGGCGGCTCCCTGCACCTCCTTTGCCCTTCTGCTGAGTTGTGAGGAGCTTTATTATGTCTCTCCCCCAAGAACATAAGTGCTGTGAGGACAGGGACCTGTCTCTGTTTTGTGGAGAATCAGAAAAATCTGGTTAATGGCTAAAAGCACAGACTCTGGAGCCAGAGGGTGTCTGTTCGAATCCCAGCTTTGCAGCTTACTAGCTGTGTGATGTAGGCAAGTTATTTCACGTCTCTGTGCCTTGGTTTCCTTATCTCTAAAATGAGGGTAATAATAGTACTTGAAGGAGTTGTGAAGAATACATCTGTTGACATACCTGAGGCACCTAGGGCGGTGCCTGGCATGGAGTTGGCTCTGAAAAATGCTTCATATGGATATTAATATTATTATAATCACTGCTATGTTATAATAATGTAAATACATACATAAAATAGTATGAATAAATACTTTGGAGATAGATTTACACATAGCAAAGTGCATTTTCGTAAACAGCTTGATGAGTTTTGACAAACGCAGACCCGTGTAAACCAAAGATCTAGGACATTGTCATCACCCCAGAAAATTCCTTCGTGCCCTTTCCAATCAGCCCTTCTCACCTGGTGTTGAATAAACACTTGAACTAATGAATGGATGAGTGAGATCCCTTGTGTTTAATCCCAAACCTCTTTATGCTAGTTGTGTGCTTCTAATCCCTGTTAAATAACTTGACTAGCTTTTATGTCAGTGTATGAAATAGGAGTGCAAAAAGAGAGTGGTCATACTATCAAAACTTAAACACGTTGAAAAGGTTCCATAAAGGTGAATTATTAACACAAAGTGGAGGAGACCGGGCAAGAGTGGGGAGAGAAATCACAGACATCTAGATGGGCTTTCCACTCCCACACTCTGGGCCTGGACCTCCACTCAGAGCTCAGGTATCACCTGTGCCCTCCCTGGCACCTGCAGTACAAGGGACGCCTTCCTCCAAGCTGGGGAGCCCCTCTCCCCACTGGCCTCCAAACCTGTCCCTCCTGGGGAAACAGAAGCTTAGAGTCTCAGACTTGTAGAATATGAGAGGTGGGGAGGCGTCATCCTGCTAGCAGTTGTCATGGCAATGGAGTTGTCATGGAGGAACCAAGAGGAGAGAGATGGATTCCAGGGCCCCAGTCGCACCTTACCCACCACACCCCAAACCAGGCTTGCTCCTCAATCTTTATAATATATTGGGCTACTGTGATTTTTCTTAAAGAGAGTTTTCTGAAGCTAACAAAGGAAAAGGACAGTGGGTGTGGTGGTGCCATCCATTGTCCCCCATCAGAGACAAGGAGATGTTCAAACTGGGTGCGTGCCTTGCCAGTGACACATGGCGACACAGTGGCAGGGGCTGTTTCGAATTTGGACTTCTCACTCCGAGTTCCGAATCTTTTCCCACAGCCCCAGCCAGGTGTTTGTCCAGCCCTGGGGAGCGAGTCCAGGGGGCCTGCCTGCAGCCCAGCCCATGTCATGCCCATTTCGGGATCTTAGATGCACGGGATCCCCAGCATGCACCTGGTACCTTGTCAGCCCACAGGTGGTGCCCGCTTCCTGGGCCTGGGCAGGTCCCTGCTGCTTCTAAGGGGATCTGCTGTGGTTTGGGTCTTTGGTTCAGCTTTTCTCCCTCCAGGCCCTGACAGGGCTCCTCGGGGCCGCTCTTTCCCTCTGGGGAGGTGGCGATGAAGTCACCCTCCAGGCCCCTGGATTGTGTGGCTGGTCAGGTGAAGGGGCCGTTTGCACAGGTTCAGGCTGATGTCATCCCAGGAAACCAATTCAGTGCTGGGAGCTGCCTTCACCCTGGCTGCCTGCCCGCCTGTCGCCTGTGTCCTATTTTGTTTGTTATATGGGGCGGGCTCAGAGAGGGCGCTGAGGTTCGTGGAGACAAGGTCTTCTCTCTGCCCTCTGAGAACAGCATGACGCCATCCTGTTCCTTATGGAGGCATCTCAGGTTGTGGGGCAGACTGGTTTCGGGTTCAAATCCCGCCTTTGCCACCTTCCTGCTGGGGGGCTGTTAGCAGGTTACTTTACCCCTCTGTGCCTCAGGTTCTTCCTCTTCAAAAAAGGGTGACGGGGGCATCAGCTCCTCAGGTTTTCTAAGGATGACTGAGGTGATGCATGTAAAGCTGCTGAGCTCAATGCCTGCCCCTGGGAGCACCTGTGGCCACTGTCAGGCTTACGGTGGTGCTGACGACTGTTCTTATTATTGTATGAGAGATGGTTACGAGTGGTTTTTTTTTGTATTATTCCCAGAATTGACTCAAGTCAAGCTTTGAAAAAACGAAAACAACAATAGATGCACTTGCTTCCTCTTGGATCCCCACTTGTTTGAAATCAATGCGATTTAACCAGACACATAGAATCTGGAAGCAAGATTTGAGTTATTTCCAAAAGCTTCACTCTGGCCGAGCTCTCAGCCTTTCAATTTGCAAACCACCGTTAGAGAACGGAGGTTCTCCAAAAATGCAGGTGCCTGGGCCCCACCTCTCAAGAGCCCGACGTCATTGGTGTCGGCTGCTGTCCCAGAAGCTGGAGTGTTCAGAGCTGCCCAGGTGACTGACAGGTGCGGCCAGGCTGCGCACCACTGGGTCAGGCGGCGTAACAGAATGATCATGGCTTCCGAATAAGACAGAGCCAGGATCAGAGCCCAGATCTGCCTGCCACTTAGCGCCTGGGCAACCGTGGGCAGCTTCCTACACCTCTTAGAGCCTCAGTTTCCTCATTTGTAAGATATTTCCAGCAGCTGCTGGGAGGGACCTGAGGGATATAAACGAGTGGGTGAGTCAAAGCATGGGCATTTCACAGATGTGTTCCCTGAGCATCAGGGTGGGGCCGGGACCTTAGACACTTGTCCAGCCAGCCCTCCCACCCTGTCTCCACTGAGGACCCCGATTACCGGTTTCCCCCCTCCTTCCTTTTCTGTTCTGGGAGTTTCCCAGAATTCTTTTTTGCTATACTTGACATGGGGATAGGGCTTCAGCTGACATGGGGATAGGGCTTCAGCAGCTAAAGAATACCGGAGGCAGTACATTCAAGAATGACTTGGTTAAACAGTTTTTAATGCAGGACTTCTCAGAGCCTCTTGTTAGGCAAATATACATTAGGACCCTCCAGAGACAGTCTTTGGCGCGCTGTCTGTGGAGCCCTCCATCAGGAGGAGTGTTAATAGATTTGCTCGCTGACCTGAATGAAACCGTGAATGGGGACATCTCGCTGCAAGCGAGTGCACTCTCCAGTCGTAAGATGTCCACTTTCAGAAATGTTCAATCTGGGGAGGAAATAAATGTGCCTCTAAATGGAGGACTTCAGCAGCACGTGTTGACTACAGAATTCACAAAGCGTTTCGCTTGGATCGGTATCTTGCATAACACACTTTGGGACGTGGGCCAGTCTTGTTTTTTTTCTTCTTCTAGAATTATATACATGAGCTGCCATTAAAAGACTGTTCTCCAAAGTGCCTTTATAAAATCGACATTAGTGTAGTCCCTCCTCTCTTTTTATTGGGCGGAGAGGAAGATACATGTACAGATGTGTAAATCACGGCATGGATCCTGACATGGATGGGACAGGCCTCGCGGGGCCCTGAGATTCCAGAGGAGGGACTCTCCCTCCGATCTAGGCACCACCCCCCACCTTTGTTCAGAGGAAGGGGCTGAAACCCAGAAATACAAATGACTTGGCCAGGGTCCTGCAGCACCTTTGGGGTACGCCTGGAATCCAGAGCCTCACCTCATCCCTGGGGCTTTTGCTGTTGTCCACCTTGCGTGAATAAACTTGCATACTGTTTTTACAGCCTGAGCCTGGTTGGCCTTCAGTTATTATTGAAATAAGTGGAGGTTTCCGGGAACAAAGCAAATCCATAGAGTTTAATTAATGAATGCGCCAGAGGGCTTGGCAGCTGGATTCCTGTGTTTACCACAGGCTTGGCTGGCACGCAGTTAAGGAACTGCAGGGGAGGTGGGGCCCATCTCCCCACCTACCCTGCCTGCCTCCCCTCTGGTGGAGTGTGTGTGTGTGTGTGTGTGTGTGTGTGTGTGTGTGTGTGAGAGAGAGAGAGAGAGAGAGAGAGAGAGAGAGAGAACCTGAAATTTGATTCCCCCACCCCCTTTACAGCCGTGTGACTAAGATTTTGTTATTTTTACATGTGCTAGCATTTTGTTCGTAGCATTCTTTATTTATGTGTTCAAAGGAAATCGCCCCTCAGAGACCTTGAGAATAGAGGTGTCCCTGATACATGCAGAGCTAGGTAGGAGCTTTCCGTGAGTTCTGTCATCCAGTGCATTAAAGCTGGTTGGGAGCCTGTGGCGGACCGTAAGCTGAGGTAACCTTGGCGTGCTGAGCTCAGAGAGAGGCGGATGCTGAGCACTGACTGCCCCTGAGCAGCTTTGCCAGGCAGCACCTTGGAAGTCAGACAGACCCGAGTTCGAATCCCACACCAGCCCCTCACCTGCTCTTTGTCCTGGGGCAAACTCATAACTAGGTCTCTCACTCTGTTTCTTCTTAGGTGAGATGGGGATAACACATACATATATCAAGCCACAGACTTAATGTAAAGATTAAATGACTAATACAGGTAGAGCGTGAGCAGAATGTCTCCAGCAAACACTCTGTAAATGCTAGGAATGCTCATAGTCATTATATACGTTCCATTTTATAGGTGTGAGTCCTGGACACATTCATTAACTTGCCAAAGGGTGAGCATGGCAGTGACCCATTGGACAGTTGTTTGTAACAGTTGTCCCGCCCTCACCATTCCCTTTGTACTTATACAAAGATTTGGGGGACCTGGGCACTTTGGGTTCCTCCCAAAGTCTGTCATTGCACGGGTTCTGTGTGCTGCTTCTCGTAGTAGTAGCTGCTTGTTTTCCCTCTGCACTCACGCTTTTGCAGCTTCCTTCCCACTCTTGAAGTCTAAAGAATCAAAGCCAGACGAGTAACTAATTAACGCCTCTTAAGAACGGAAATATGACCTTTTAGATGCTGTTAAAATGGCAGCCACCAAAAGAAGTAGATTCTGCCCCTCACATGGCTGTCTGGTGGGTGTCAGCTCCAGGAGTGGACAATGAAAGCATTTCCTGCTCAGCTGTCCTCTTGGGTCCTACACATCTTTCCAGGCCCTGGGGAGAACTGCACAGCAGCCGTACAGCAGTAATAGTAGCTGACATTTACTGAGAGCTTACTATGTGCCAGGCTGTTCCAACGGCTTCCTTGCTTTGATGCTTTTAATCCTTACATACATCCTGTGGGGTAGGTGTTATTAGCCCCCTTTACAGTTTGGGAAACTGCGACTGAGGTGAAATGACCTGTGCTCCGTCACACGGCTAGGAGACTACACAATGCACGTTTGACGTCGGCTCTGGACTTGAGCCCATATGCATAGCGTGATGCCACCCCAGAGCTACAAACTCTGCAGCTAACTGGAGCTCCGACTTGGAAACTGCCCTGACTATTTAGTGGAGCAATTGGGGTGGAGGGAGCTGGCAGTCTTTATGCAGCTACTCTGGACAGTATGTACCAGATGGTATGAGTCCTTTACATGTATCTCCCATTTCATTCATTCTCATTCTCATTCTCATTCTCTCTCTCTCTCTCTCTCTCTCTCTCTCACACACACACACACACACACACACCATTAATATTATGATCCCTTCTTTTTGGATGAAGAAATCAAGCTTCAGAGACATCAAGGGGCTTACCGCAATCACACAGCCAGTAAACATCAGAAGTGGAAAACAGGTCTGGGTGATTCTGAGCATGCTTTCTTCCCACACTGAGCCCAGATGGTGCATTTCTGGCCCTGTCCCCACAGAGGAGAAGAGACCATGTGAATCTGGAACTTGGCATCATGGAGACAGCCCAAGACCAGGACTCAGGAAGCCCGGACTTAGGCCTGGTTCTGACAGGACCCTGCTGTGGGGCTAGAGAAAATCCTGTCCCTGCCTTTGCCTCCATTATCCCATTTGTACCACAGGAGTTCGTCGCCCTGATTTCTGAGCCTCTTTTGCATGCCAGCATTTCACATGTATTGTGATTATAGCAAAAGATGCCTGAATGTGTGTCCTAGAGGAGAAAAAGCTCAGGGCAGACCTGCAGACCTGTGAAAGAGTGCCCCCGGGGTAGGGGAATGAAGCACCTCTGTTTTGTGTGTCTCCCAAGACAGAACTTAGACCAGTAATGGATTTTTACTTAACAACAAATGAGAAAGTTTTCTCTAGCAGTCCCATCACTGGGGTACATTTTTGAGGTTGTAGATATTCAGGGTTATACAGCCACAGCAGACTTTACACAATGTGAAATGATGAGTCTCCCATCTCTGGAGGAAAGCAAGCAGAAGCTGGATGTCTAAATGCGAGGTGGAGTTAGAATGACCTCTGAGATACCTCTCAGCTCTGTAATCCCATGATTCTGATAAAAGATAACCAGCTGGTGAGCCTACAACAGGGTACCAAATAGGTCTCCAGCTACCTGCTAACTCTAAATGATTAGCAGTGGCTGCCTGGGGTTGTCTGGACTCAGTTCTGTAATTGATTATTAATGTCTGCCATGGGCAAGCAAGGGGTGCTGTTACTGACTTACTGTATTTTGCTATTTTCTAAAGAGTAACGCTTTGTGTTTCCAACATGAAATTATTACTGTATTTTTTTTTAAATCTGGGGATGGGAGGGAATGGATGTCAGCAACCATGGTAGCAGCAGCCACCAACTCCCACAGCCAGAGGTCTCTGTCATACATTACCAGGCCCACACAGTCTCTCTGTCTCTCTGTAAAGGTCAGAGACTTTAGGAAAGTGTCATGGAATCATGGAATGGTCGTCAGTCACCTTGGTCGCCCTCAGTCTGGGAGAATTTGACAGTAGCCAGTAAATGAGGTTAACAGAAGCAGGTAATAAACAAGAACATTTGCGATTAATCTCTTCTGTTTCTTTTGGAGCACCATAGTATATTCTGCCGAATTTTCAAAGCTTATTACTGACTAATAGGTGAATTGGACATGTGCTGGGGAAAGCAAGATGAATGCAGTTTGTCAACTTCTTTAAGTCTCCTTTTCTCTTTCTGCTCAATTATGGTTATTAGCTATCATGTCTTCATCAAATGATTTCCTTTCAAAGCAAAATATAAGTTGCTCATCCCTTCCTGGGAGAATTTGTCCTCCTGCCAGGACCAGCGCATAGCTGGGGAAGTTCCCAGCAAGTAAACAATTTACAGTGGGGGAGACTGAGACCCAGAAAGGTTAAGCCATTGATGCCTAAGGTTGCACAGCCAAAAAGCAACAGAGCTGAGTCTGTCTGCTTCAAAAGCTCCGACTCTTAAATACGTCAAGTGAATGGCTGTCCTGAAGTAGATATTCAATACATAATGGATCATTTTTCTTGTACTTGTCTCAAAAATTGTTTGTCTTTGTATCTGTCAGGATAGGCTAGGTTATGTGCAGTAACAAACAGCCCCCAAAACTTCAGCAGCTTAAACAGGAAAACAGGTTTATTTCTTGAGTGCTCTACATGCCCACTGATATTGGCTATGTCTATGTTTCATGTCATTGTCAATCCAAATGGAGCAGCTTGCCTGGGACATGACCAATCACATGGCTGAGGAAAAGTAAACATGAGCAGCCATGTTCTGTTAAAATTTCTGCCTGGGAATAAATGACATCACTGCTGTTCAGATTTCATTGGCTAAAGCAAGTCATATGACCATACCTGCATTCAAGAAGGGAATATAATCCTTCTGCAGGGAGAGGCAGCAAATATGTAAGCTTCATAATACAGTCTGCCTGCCACAGTCTCAGCGTGAACTTTATGGATTCATTTGTAGAAATGAGTTTGCGCAGGGCTGTTTTTTCCTTCTCTATAGCATGAGCCACCCTTTTGGATTAACTCTTTCCTTGGTTCTTGGATTTATCAAGAAGTCTTGAGTCCAACCCATTCTCAACTACAGCACAATTCTGATTCTGACATTTCCATTCATTTGTTCATCTGTTGGTTCATCCTAGAGATGTACTGCCAATCTGCGGTGGTGAAAAAAACCTTTAATATACCAGCGTCCTTCAAAGGAATTCAGAGTACTTTAAAGAAATGCAGGCCAGTGTCTCTCCAACCCACTGAAGTGTTGCTGAACAGACCTTGGGGCCTGGGTTACTCCAGGTGGGCAGCATTTCTCAAGCACCTGCTATGAACCAGATACGTTTACGCCTGAATCAGAGTGGTCTGTGGTTATAGGCTGCTCCCGGAGGGTGCCAGAGTGCTCAGGGAGATGGATGTTTTGTCTCTAGGGGCTTGGGAAATTCACCCCCTGCCTGTTCTTTCCTCCAAGGGAAAGGAAAATCCAACTTTAGTCTTAGGCAGAGAGAAGCCCCAGTCAGCCACACCCCCACCACCATCCCCTGGCTGGAAAGCAGTGGAAAAACAATTAATGTGGGGTCTAGGAATAGTCTTAAGTGGTCTCCTGAGCATTTGTACTCATCTCTTCTCGTTGGAAATTCTGGGGATGCTGCTCCAAAGATATTTATAAAAGAAACACTCATTGCCTGGGGTGCTCAGAAAGGCAATTACATAGCAGGCCTCCCTGGTTATAGGGGAGACCCTAGGAGATGGGGGGCTGTATGGTGTATAGATAGTGGCCTGACAGACTTGACATTGCATCCTGACTCTGCCACCTCCTTGCTGTGTGACCATGAGTAAATCGCATTGCCTCTCTGAGCCTTAATTTCCTTTCCTCCTTAAAAATGGCATTAACACTATCCAGTTGTCAAAGGTGTTGTATGGACTTAATGAGACCATTCCTCTACTCAGCCAGTGCTTATTATGGGCCTCCTATGTGCTGCGGGGGACATCAGAGCAAGCCAGACAGGGTCCCTGTACTCATGAGATTTACTTGCTTGTTGGGGTGGGGAAGGCAGACAATAAACAAGACCAGCAAAATGTACCTAATATCTGGTGGTTGTAAATGCTGAGAAGAGAAATAAAACAAAGTCAGGAGGCTAGAGAGGCAGGGGGTTACATGTGTACTTCACACAGGGAGTTAGGGAGCCCTCTTCCAGGAGGGGGCTCAAATATACAGGCAGAGATGTAAACAAAGGATGGAGCCATGCAGTTATCCGGGGGAAGATCACTCCAGAAGCAGGGGCAGTAAGTGTAAAGGCCGTAAGGCGGGGGTGTACTTGACTTGCTCGGGGAACCACAGGGAGGTCTCTGTGGCTGGGGGCAGTGAGTGGCAGAAAGAGCTGGAGACTGAGAAGTGCAGTGAGGGAACTGGGTTAGTTACTACTGGTTACCACTGCCACGTAACAAATTACCACAGACCTAGTGGCTTGAAATTTATTAACTACGTGTATATTAGCTCAGTTTTTATAGATCAGGAATCCATGCAGAGTTTATCTGAGCCCTCTCCTTAGGGTGTCACCAGGCCGTGAACAGGGTGTCAACTGGGCTGCGTTCTCATCTGGTAGCATGACCGGGGAACGGTCCACTTCCAGGCCCATTCCAGTTGTTGGCAGAATTCAGGTCCTTGAGGGTGAAGGACTGTCAGCTTGAGGCTGCCCACAGTTCC
Organism: Rhinolophus sinicus; assembly: GCF_036562045.2. Lineage (NCBI taxonomy): Eukaryota > Metazoa > Chordata > Mammalia > Chiroptera > Rhinolophidae > Rhinolophus > Rhinolophus sinicus. The sequence continues at coordinate 24,186,570 of NC_133765.1, read as the reverse complement.
TTGTCATGTGGGCTCTCTCAATATGGCCCCTTACTTTATCAAGCCAGCCGGGAGAGTCTCTAGAGCAAGTCAGCAGAGTCTTATATAATGTAATGTAATCATGGGGGACCATCCCACCCCCTTTGCCTTACTTGTTGGTTAGAAGCAAGTCACAAGTTCGGTTCACACTCAAGGGAGGGGGTCACACAAGGTGGGGATCATGGGGGGGCACCTTAGAGTCTGTCTACCACAGGCAGTGAGCAATGGGATGGGGGGCGTTCCATGCTGTAAGGGTGGGGAGTGAGGGAAAGTGAGTAAGGGTCTGGTAGGATACAGTGAGCATCTTGGTATTTATTCTACATGTGATGGGCAGCTGTGAGCAGGGCATCAGCGTGAGAAATTGTGCATGCTCCAAAGTAAGCATTCCACAAATAGTCATTGTTGTTATTAAGTCACTCCAGCTCGTGGCCAGGGCATTGGTCAGACATACAAAGGAGGGAGAAAGTGAGGGGGAGTTGCAAAAGTATGTCTCTCAGGATTTTCCTGGGAGTTGCTGTGTGACTTTCTACAAGACCCTCACCTCTCTGAGCCTCCATTCCTCAGGAGACTATAAAATAGACGAGATATGGGGCTTGGCATATAGTAGCTCCTCAGCTTACGTGGGAGAATCACACATTAACAAATCATTGCACAGGCAAATCACCCCAAAAGTCTGAACCCAGCTTTGTAAAATACTGATCAGAAAACTGACAGGGAATAAATTTACCCACATTTTAACAGTGATTCTCTTTAATGGTGAGGCTGTGGGTGGTTTTTATTTTCTTATAATGTTTTATTGCTAATTTATCTTTGTATTTAGATCTATATTTATATTTTGTAGTGAAATGTGTAACTTCTGTAATCAGAAAAAAAACAGACCGCCAGGGCTTTTTGGGTGGTATGTCCCTTTTCTAACTCCCCTCCCCACTATGCTTGGTACAGCCGATGAGGGGGCGTGATCTCCCCATATTTGTTCTATTTAAAGAGACGGTCCATCAAAGTGGATTTTCGTTTTCCAACTTCCTGAAGCTGAGTTCTAGTGGTTCTGATTTAGACCATGTGTTCATGGGTCTCTTGGGCATCTTCCAAAGTCTGGAGTTGAGTAGACGTGACTTTGAACCGTGGCTCCATTATAGCCTAGCTCTGGCCTTGGGCAAGCCCCCTTCTCTCTGCAAGCCTCAGCCCCCCCACCACCCCCCACCCCGGTTTAAAATGGGGATAACCTCATAGGGGACGGACGAGGGGAAAACAGAGTGGGGGTAATCACGTAAGAACACCTCAAAATCTATGAAACACCACAAATACGGTTATTCAAGATTGCGAATCAACGAGCTGCACATTCTCTACCAAGCGTTTCTGTGGGCAGACCTTTCACATCTGCAGTACCCCGTAATCCCACACTCAAGTCCCGGGGGACAGGGGGTGGGATGTGCACTGTAGCGGCAGCCTCTGGTTGCCTAGCAACCGGAAACCCGTAGAGGTAGATAGTCTAATTTGTCAGAATGTTTTACCCGCTGAGATGGCGCCGATATCCAGTTACACGAGAAGGAAGAAATCAGCAGTGTGCACAACCCTGTCCACAGTTGCAGAATCCAATCCCTTCCCAGAGCCTTCTCACACCACGAGCAAGATTTTAGAGGCCACAAAAGAGTTGCTCAGCTGGTTCTTTCACCTCGGGGAGCACGTGATCCCCATGGGTTTTCAGCTCTGTCCCACTGAACCCGCTGCCATCTTGGCCTGTGGGTCTGGCTTTGACACGGTGTTCTGGCCAGAGGCGAGTGGGATATTGTTGCCGTCAGCCCTTCTGGGCTCCCTTTAAACCAGGTGGATGGAACCCAAGGTGCCCCCATGCTTTGCCTGGAAACTGAGTGGGGACCCGCCCTTCAGAGACAGAGCTGGCTGGCACCTCCCATTCATCTGGGCAGATGGTTTCCGAACACCAGTCCGCAGGCTGGTGAGGTCTGTGCCGGCCTTTTCACTGGTCTCGCGCCCTCCTACCACATATTTTTCAGGCTCCTCCCCTATGCCAGGCACTGAGGAGATAGTGGTAACTGACATAAACCCCTCCCTCGTGGAGTTTCCCCCTCGGCGGTGGGAAGCCAGCCAAGCTCCTGTGTGTTGGCAATCAATGAGAAAGAAGAGAGAAAAAACTACATTCAGAAAGGACTGCCGTTTATTTGGAAATGACTTTTGTCATTATTTTAGGGTGTTCAAATATTAAACAATCCATTTTAAAATGAATTGATATAAAAGGAAAAGTTGGGTGGTTTTTCTTTGGGGGGGGGTCTTGATTTAAAAATGCTGGCACCCCAGTGTCGATCTACCCTTCCTTTGCTCCCTTCTTTCCTTTTGATAAATTATCACGGGCTATGAAACATGAAACACTGGTCTCTGCTCATGTGGTTCCAACTTCTCATCTGACAGATGTGATTCCTGAGCCCAAGAATGGGCCAAGCCATAGCCACCATCTCACACCACTGATAGTCACCAACCCCATTTTTCTCTGCACCTCAGCCGAGGCAGATATGGGGGCTCCCACTTATCCCCCCACCACAACCCCAGAAAAGCTCTGAAAACACAGGACAGCCTGGTGGTCTAGAAACTTGAATCTGGGATTAGACTGAATCAAGTTTTTCTTGGTTCCACCACTTACGTACTGTGTGAACTTGGCCAAGTGAATTAACTTCTCTGAACCGCAGTTTCCTTATCTGTGAAATGAGAATGATAATAATAGCACCTACATCATAGGGTTTTTGAGGGGATTCATTGTGAAAGTGTCTGCCTGGTGTATAAAAAACAGAACTCATGCTCTCTTTCTTTTTTTTCCTTTTTTAGTGCTATTGACTAGCTTTTTAAATGCCCCAAGTCTTTCCACCTTTACCATTTTGCTGAGTGACTCTTCTCCCTGCACTGCTCTTGCCTCCACCCCCTCACCTTTACTTGTTGGCAGTGTCCCCATTCTCTGAGCCCCAGGTTACATGGCACCTCTTCCAGGTAGCTTTCCCTGCTTTGTCTTCCTCGTGACAAACAAATCTGCCCTCATGACATATAACTTGGACCCTAGTAGTTGCACAGACATCTAGCAAACTACTGATGTTCCTTTGAAGGGGCTCGTGTCCTCCTTGGTCAATGTTATATGACTCTTGGCCCCCAGCTCTCCATTGGGTCCAGTTCAGCAATGACACTGCCCTACCCTCAAGGCCATTGGATAAATTCATAAAACAAGTTCTAGAGTTTGGCCAAACAGTGTGGACTTTGGGCTGGGACACTGTTCAGAGTCACGTGGTCTCCCATGTGTGGAGACTCAAACGTGCCAAACCTAAAACCAGTGTTTGTGTGGTCTTCCCCACAGCTGAGGGAAGTGAGTACAGTTATTACCCCCATTGTACAGATGAGGAAACTGAGACCCACTGAGACCACGGGATTGCCCCGGGCCCCACTGCCAGGCAGCAGCAGAGTGAGGCTTGAAATCTGGGACTGTCTACGCTCAGGGTTCGCACTCTGAACCTCCTTCTTTCCCTGGGAAGCCCCATGCAAGCCTCATGCACTGTTAACCCCGACCTTGCCAGGGTTCCCATGTAGCTAATATTAGTATCTGATCATATTTCGGAGCAAAAATAGAGAAGGAGCAAGAGGTGTGTCCCCCATGGGAGGCCTGTAACCTCCAAATGCAGGGGGAAATGCCCTTGTGTTGTCCCAGTTCTTGACTAACCAGCTTTTAATCCCTCTTGGCTGTGCACACCTTGTCCAGGTACAGCTGGGAATCCCTCCTCTTTAGAGACAGTGAGTGGATCCTGATGGCCCCAAAGCCACCTGACAGCCGCAGGGCCCACCTGGGGTTTGGGGCTCAGTGTGGATTCCCTAATTATTGCTGGAAACCATTCCTCCCTGGTCAACATGCTATAAATAGGGAGCCGGAGAGGGAATAAAACAATGCCTCTGGCTCTGTCTGTAGCGGGGGTGGGTTGAGTTAAAAACCCATTCGACTAGCGGCCTCACGGTGTTGGAAAGCGTGCGGGGTGCCGGACAGTGGCAGCCCTGGACCTGGCAGGCCACGCTGTCCCTCGCTTTGATTCCCATCAGCGGCACAGGCTACAGAGTGGGTTTTGAAAATGAGTCCTCCAACGGCCCGCGCCATGGGTAGTGACAGTGCCCATGGTCCCCCCAAGGCCACAGTACTATGGCCCCAGCCTGACCTCGTCTCTGCTGACATGTCCCGTGGACATGGTGTAGGACCTCTTGGGATTGGGAGGGACTGGCCCTGGCACCTCCTGACCTGTGCTTCCTCCAGGTGGAGGCGGTGGAAGCAGCCTCCAGTGTCCTCTTTGAACACTGACCACTGGCTGTATCTCCTGTCCAGCCCCTCCCCCCTCTCCAGGCCTCAGGTTCCCTAAAATGAGGTCCCAGCCAAGTCCAGTGCACTCAGTGGAAAACTCAGGCTGGAGAATGAAGGCATCTTTTGCCGGTGGTGTACGTGAGGGTACGCATGTGTGTGTGCTATTCTCTTTACAAATCGTGTATTTACAAACCCGGTGACACACTCAGAAGGTTACCTCTGCAGAAAGTCTGCTTCTCACTGGCAGGAACATCCTTTGTGGGTAGGACTAGCTCAGTAGTGTTTGGTAGAATCTAATAATAGTATAAACAATAATGCAAACAGTTCTAGTAGCCACAACCAGGCATGGGCTCAGAGAGGTGAAGCACGCTACCCAAGGTCACACAGCTGGGGCAAGGCAGAGCCAGCACTCAAACCCAGGTCTGTCCAACCTCACATTCACCAGGACACTGGACTAGCGCCATCACAGAGCCCTTCCAAGATGTGTTGCTCAAACAAATCCCTTGCCTGCACTTAAGATTCACCTTCTCTCTCCCAACCTTTCCCCCAGGCCTCACCAATCGATCACTGAAATGTAATTTATCATGAAAACATCTAGGGACAACAACAGTGCCCAGGGCCGGGTTTACCACTGTTTTAACACTGTGTAGAATAAGTGGAGGCGAGGAAGGTGTCCTAGGAAGCAGCGTTGAGTCTGGGCTGCCTGGGTTTGACTCCTTCCTGTCTGCCCCCTGGGCAGGTCACTTCCCTTTACACCTGTTTCCCCACCTGGAAAATGGGGTGCTGACAGTGGCTTAATGTGCTCTCCTCCCCCAGGGAGAGCAGAATATTGAAGTCCCCAAATTTGGTTTTCATATTTGGAGATGCGATTTATGAATGCACCCAGCAAAGGGTCTTGCATGTAGACAGTCACTGCCCAATCAGTGTTTAAAAATAAAACAAAAGAGAGCAAAAGGCAACAAGGGGTTGTTTGGGAATCAAAGAACTGGATGAACTGGGCAGACCTCAGCCCTGGCTTCCAACCCCCTTCCTCTCACCTGCAGGCCGCCTAGGCTTCTGCCTCTGCCTCTGCACGGATGCAGGAATCATCTACCACTTTGTGGGCTTAATTTGTGTTTTATTTGGGAAGCTCGAGGTTTAAGAGTGAGCAGAAGGAATGCTAGACTTAGAATGTGATTTGGGGAAATGGGAGAGGGAAGGTGGTGTTTGATTCAGCCTACACTTCGAAATCGGCACGTCCAAGGCCAAATACGCTGTCTGTAGCTATGGTGGCATTTATAGCAATAGCCGGCCTCCAGCCTTTTGCCCTGGCCTGTCCCCCCTCCTGGGAGGCCCTCCTCCTGGGTATCTGCTTGGCTATCGCCCTTACCTCCTTCAGATCTTTGCTCAAATGTCCGAAAAGAAAGACTTCCCCTGGCCTTGATCCTGTTTAAAATTGCAGCCCCTCCCCCATACTCCTCAGCCCCTGCCTTGCTTTATTTCTCTCCCTGGCATGGGCATGGATCACCTTGCAGCGTCGTTTGTAATCTACTCTGTTCTGTATTTTGTTTCCCTGCTAGAACGTCAGATCCCCCAGGGCAAGGACTTAACCTGTGTGGCTCACAGTGTCTGCACATAGTAGGTGTTCAAATGAGCAAGTGAAAGGAAGAAGGGCTTGCTGCCTGCTAGGGCCTTTGCACTTAACTGTGTGTGCTTTGTAACATCCTGGAGAGGTGGGTTCTCTTGTTGCCGTTTCTATAGATGGGACACTGGAACTTGGCACCTTAGTAATTTAGTACCTGGGCACCTTCTTTATATCATCCACAGCCTGGGGCTTGGTCTTCCCTCCCTTCCTCTCCCTCCTTTTCTTCCTCCATCCCTTTCTTCTTCCTTCTCTCCTTTCCTCCCTTCCTCTTCTTTCTATCCCTCCATCCCTCATCCTTAACTTCCTCCTGCCTCCAACATTCACTGGGCTTCTGCATTGTTCTGGGCCCTAGGTTTGGTCCTGGGAACAGGGAAGTGAACCCAATATGGTCCCAGCCCTCAGAGGCACTCAGTCTTAGGCTGGGGGTGGTCAGAACTCTAGGGGGGTTACGAGCACTGCATGCTCCCCTGTGCGCCCCTGTGCTGCGGATAGCTGGGTCTTGAAGGTAGGGTAGGAGTTCCCCAGCAGAAGAGGCAGGGATGGCATTCCAAGCAGGAGGTCGCAGCGGCAGGCAATGGCATTGCTTGTGGTGGAACCACATGCAGTCAAGTCTTGCTGAAGCAGGATATGCGCAAGGAGCCGCAGCTGAGAGGTGTCCTGGGGGCTGCCAGTGCCCAGCCAAGTAGCTCGGACTTTCTCCAGCTCCCAGGAAAGACGTCAGCCCGGGACTTCCCAGCTCGCCTGGGGTGTTTGCCCCTTGGAGTCTTACAAAGGCTTGTAATGAGGGGTGGGCATAGCTGAGGTTTCTGCCCCACCCAGGATTTTCTGACCTGTCCTGTGTCTCAGTTGCGTCTCACTCCTTGAATTGCTCTGGTTTACCCTCCAGAGAACAGCATTTATAGCTAAGGTCTTACTTTCCGGAAGCCAAGGGTAGTCATTGCTGCAAGAATTCTTCCAGTTCCTATAAATTCTGCCCGTTCCTCCAAGGGAGCATGTACAAGGGTGGTGGCGCTTGCGGTGAACTATACCAAGAATTTGGAGAACACCTAATTTCTAAAAGCTTCTTGTATCGTGCTGCCTCTTTGGCTCTGTCTCCTGCTGGTTTCAGAGCCACAGAGGTGATTCTGACGTCCAAGCATTATAATGATGGCAGTCATTCCCCACGTACCTACCATATGCCACGCGCAGCACTCAGCACTTTACATAGATCATTAGCCCAGGCAGTGCTGGCATCAACGCTGCACATTGGAGCTGTTCTCTGCTATCACTGAGGCTCAGAGAGGTAGAGTGACGTACCCAAGGCCACACAGCTTCTAAGCGCCAGAGAGTCAGGATGGGAGCCCAGGTCTGTCTGGCTCCAAGGCACCTGCCAACCTGGCATCTCTCTTCCTTGAATCTGTGTGACCTACATGGTCTGCAGCTAATATCCCAGCCCCTAGAGGTGAGGCGCCAACCCTCCACTTCTTCATTCCTTCAAGAATTCTCTGGAGGTTCAGAGAGGCATCAGGGAGGAGGCACGTTGCACCTCGATTTCCTGGGATGCTGGTCACCATCCCTGCTTTGAACCCTGTTGCCTCTCCCCCAACCCTGACCCGAAATGCCCCTCCTGCCCTGCCCCTCGCTCCTCTCCAGCACCCGTCATCTTCACCCCTTCCCGAGATCAGACCCTGGGGACCCTTCCCATGTTCTCCAGCCGAGTTGGTGGTGGCAGCTTCTACCCTATTGCCGAAACTAGACGTCTGGGTTCATCACGATCTCCTCCCTCACCTTGCCAGTTTTAGCTCCCTCTGTTTCTTTAAGTGCATCTGTTTCTCCATCGCTTAGCCATGCCCTAGGTCAGGGCTCCGTGATCCACTGGCCTTGTAGAGCAGGGGATTCTATGGGGAGTAATACCAGTTGGCCCAAGAGGCTGGCTGCTCTCTGCCTGGCAGCAGAACCATGGACAACATCCTGATCCAGTGAGGCAGCCCCAGTGGTGATCCCCATTTTACAGAGGGGAAAACTGAGGCTCCAAGAAAATGACTCAATTGAGTCACACCACTTATAATAAGCATGACCAGGGACCTGAGGGCTGTCTGAGCCCTGACCCCTTCTCTGTGCTGAGGCAGGGAAATGGATGTGGGTCCAGGGCAGGCTCAGCAGGACGGGGGGGTTGGACATTCTTAGGGAGGCACTGCCTACTCTATGCTGGGCTGTTGCCCCTGCAGCTTCTCTGAGGCTCATCTGCCTGCTCCTCCCCTGGATGTTAGTCTGCTGGCCTCTTGGTCTCATACAACATCCAGGCCTGGAGACAGAATACAGCCCCTAACGCAGTTCAGTACCAGGATGGGAGTCAGTCTGCACCTGCAGGAGACTCAGCACCAGCTCTCACTGTGTCAGGGAGAACACAGCAAGGGGCTGAACAATATTCTGCGTCCTTACCCTGGGCCGGACTGCCTGGGTGTGTTCTGGATCCTTTTCCTCTTTTAAAAGAACTACACAGACAAAACATGCTCACTGTATAGAAATACGATCATAGATGAGAAGGAAGAAAAGAAAAAAATGTACTCAGCGTCCCACCCCCTAGAAATAGTCTTCGTAACATGTCTATATCCTTTAAGATTTCTTTGCATATGTATGCAAAATACATATGCACGTATGTGAATATATAATAAATATATACACACATAAATATATGCATATTTTGCATATAAATGCAATATAGCACACAATATAATGCCTTATATATGCAAAATATATGTGCAATATATATACGTATTTTTGTATATGTGAAAAAGATAGGTCAATAAACTAGAATTATACTGCATGAACTCTTTTGTACCTAGTTTTCTTACATTTTCTCTACTGTGACTAACTTCCCATGTCAGTGACAGGGACCTGTCACCTTATTTTCAATGGCTATACCATATGCCATTTTTCAGGTGATGCGTCCTTTATATAGTCAGGCCCCGACTGAGTTTGGACACTTAGGTTGTTTCCAATCTTTTTGCCTTATAAATAATGCTGCACTAAATATCGTTGGACGTTCATCTTCATACACCCACAGAATCAGAATAACTTTTAGAAGTGGGGTAACTGGGACAGCAGCAAAGAGCCTGTGCAATTTTAAGGCTGTGCTGCTTGTTGCTAGGCAAGTTCAACTCCATCACTGAGTTACTTACGTTGCCTTGGAGGCCGCATGTGAGGTTATTAAATCCGTCTGGTGTCAGCTAGACCTCAACATGAGTGTGTGCACACACACACGTGCACATGGAAACATGTGCTCATACAGGCAAGTTGTATAATTTCTCTGAGCCTCCATTTTCTCCTGTATAAAATTGAGCACCAGGTTTGCAGTCTATTATCCACCGTTCTGAAATCCCCAAAGCTTGAGGCAAAAACTGCCCTGTAGCAATGCGCTGATGTGGGGTTATTAATAGTATTTGTTTATCCCAAATAGTGTGATTTTTCATACGTGTTGCTGCAGAAATAGTAACACGTTTGTCTGTGGGTAGTTGCCCTACACCAGTGTTTATTTACTTTTTTGGGTTTTTTTTCTTTCATTAGTGTTCCCCAAAGGGCCTTCTTAAACATTTTTTCTTAATTGCCTGTCCATAACATTTTAGCGTCATGGCTATATTGTATATCTGTATATGCACTGTATGCATATCTGTATTTTATACATTAAAAAAAAAGGTTTTTTTCACATCCGCCCCCCTCCCGCCAAGAACCAATTTTCATTCCCTTGGAGACAGCATCACGCCTGTGGAAAATGCGTGACCCAGGCCAGTAGTTCTCAGCCAGGGCTGCCTTTGCCCCTCAGGAGACAATTGGCAATGTCTAGAGATATTCTTGGTTGTCACGACTGTGAGGAGAGGTGTGCTACCGCATTGGTGGGTGCAGAGCAGGAATGCTGCTAAATACCCTATAGTGCGAGGACAGCCCCCCCACCCCGCCCACAACATGTCATTATGCTGAGATTGGGAAACCCTGCCCTAGACCCATTGTGTATTGGGGGATATCTCCCCATATACAATATGCCCACCTGTTGCCTTTCTAAAATCTGATAGGTTATGAATTTGAAATGCACCTGGCTCCTGGGTTTGGGATCGAGGCTGCCAGAGCTGTGACACCAGAAGAAGGCTGGTGGGAGGACCCTTTGGGGGCTGATGCAGTCAAATGCATTGCTAGGTACCTGGCCAGGGCCCAGGATGAACCAAAATGCCTGAGTGCCGGGTGCCTCAGTCCCCAGCACCTAGATGGTGCCCCCACATCGAGAACAGGGTCCTTTGGCAGCGGACTCTCCCACTGCACATTGCAGCAGCCTTTGGAAGCCTTTCACAATCACTAGTCTGACTTCCAAGTCCTGCCAAATGAATTCTGGCCTCAGGGATGCCCAGGTCTTCTCCGGCCTGCCCGAAAACCTGCGTGGTCCTCAGCTCTTTCCGTTGTTTCACTGGTGGGCTTGACCAAGGTGCGATGTCTGCCTGAACAGGTCTCCGGGCTCTGCCCAGGCGCAAGTCTCTGCAGCCAGCTGGTAAGCTGGTTTCAGGTGGTACTGGGGCTGGCCCCTGCATCCTGGAGCTCACGGCTGAGGTTTCCAGAGTGCCCTCACCAACTTGTGACCCACTGAGCCATGTGATGGGCCGGCAGGGACACTGTAGGAGGCAGTTCTGCCCCGATTTGGGTGCTGTGAAGAGTTGGCCAGAAAGATACCATCCACGTGGGCGTTTTTCCAGGGCCTCTGGCTTACCGAGGGCTGGGTTGTGAGTTAGAACAAGCGGCGCTCTGGGCCCTGGGCAAAGTCTTTGAACAAAGCCATAGGCTGGGCTGGGCACCAGGAGGAAACGGAGCCCTTGGCTCTGTCGCAGGTAATGGAATGTCAGCCCAACTGGTTCTCCTCCTTAACCAGGGAGCCGCCATGCCCGTTGAGGGCAGTGAGCTTCCAGGCTCAGCCCCTACCCCTGCCTGGCCCCCACTCCAGGGGAAGAGGCACCCTGTTCACGCTCAGCTCTCCTTTCCTCATGCCCCTGCCAGGGCAGCCTAGAGGCCCCAGCTCTGCGCACCAGCCTTATCTGCTCCCCTGCAGGCTGCTCTGCAGGGGGGATGGGACAGGAGCTCCCATCCACAACATAGCAGGGTCTCAATAAAGTTAGTGTGTCACTTCCTCGCACCTTTCCCCCGGTTGTTCCCTCACCTGCATTGCCTTCTCTGTTCTCCCCCACCTGTCCCAGTCTGACCCACTTTTCAAGGCCATGTTACATGCCCTACGTGAAGCCCTCTGTCACCCACCCCTCTGCACCCTCTGTGCCCGCTCCCCTCCCGCTCTGAGGCTGAGAAGGACCTTGGTTGCCTGGGATTGGAAACCTATTAACCAAGGGTCTTTCTGCCCCTTGCTGTTTGTAAACTTATCTATAACGGCTTCGACATCTTTCCACATTAGCACTTAACATTCTCCTTCATTCTTTTCTCCCCCCCTTCTTCCGCTTCCCCCCCCCCCCACAACTCCGATTCAAGCCGTTGCTTCTCAGTCTAGTTGTGTAGGACACAGCTCCCTGGCCCATGCTGGTGTGATGAGTCTTGCGCTCCCCCCGGCTGAGGCAGTCGGTCACAGTTGTCGGTCGACCACGCACAGCAGCTCCCGGCAGCTCTCGCCAGCTGCCGGCCACTCACGCTCACTCATGGCAGCACACGGTAGCCCAGGGCAGCACACAGCAGCCCGCGGCAGCTCACGCCAACCGCCAACCTCTGGCTGCTCACAGCAGCCCAGCTCCAGGAGGAGCTGTTGTTCACAATCTTAGCTGTAGAGGGCGTAGCTCACTGGCCCATGTGGGAATCGAACCCGCAACCTTGGTGTTAGGAGCCTGGCACTCCTACCACCTGAGCCACCGGGCCGGCCCGCCTCCTTCATTCTTGTCAATAGCAGCATCCATATTCATTTGCAGGGATAAACCAGGGTTTACACATCAGATGCCCTTTGAAAAGGCACCTGGGTGTGTTTGCTGTTATCCAAAACTGTGTTGCTGTGAACATCCCTGGGTGTGTGAGTTTGTGTGTGTGTGTGTGTGTGTGTGTGTGTGTGTGTATTGTCCGTATGTGTGTAGCTGTATATGTCCTTTATTGTCTGTATGTGTTTTGTGTATAGGAGTATTTGTGTGTTTGTGTATATATGTACGAGGTCTGACAATTAAGTTCATGAACTTGTTGCAACAATGTTGCTAACCTTTTTTTATTATCAGAGGGTTTATTCATTATAAATTTGTACCAACTGGACAGTTAACCAAGTTTACTATTTGGAAGTGCTGAAAAGGCTGTGTGAAAAAGTTAGACAACCTGAACTTTTCACCAACAATTCATGGCTCTTGCATCATGACAATGCACCAGCTCACAGGGCACTGTCTGTGAGGGAGTTTTTAGCCAGTAAACAAATAACTGTATTGGAACACTCTCTTTACTCACCTGATCTGGCCCCCAGTGACTTCTTTCTTTACCCAAAGATAAAGGAAATATTGAAAGGAAGACATTTTGATGACATTCGGGACATCAAGGGTAATACGAAGACAGCTCTGATGGCCATTCCAGAAAAAGAGTTCCAGAATTGCTTTGAAGGGTGGACTAGGCGCTGGCGTTGGTGCATAGCTTCCCAAGGGGAGGACTTAGAAGGTGACCGTAGTGATATTCAGCAATGAGGTATGTAGCACTTTTTCTAGGATTAGTTCACAAACTTAATGGTCCGACCTCGTAGGTATGTGTGTATATTTGTGTGTATGAGTTTTGTGTATTTGTATTTATATGTATGTCTGTGTTTTTTGTATATTTGTATTTGTATATATATTTGTGTTTGTGTGTGTGTTTTGTGCAGATGTATTTCTGTATATATTTGCATGTTTGTATACTCGTATTTGTGTGTGTGACACTGGAATGTGCTCGTTGCCACAGATCGTGGCGGAGATGGCAGCTGTGTTCTGCCAGGGGGAGATGCTAGAGGATTTGGGGTCAGTGGAGAGACATACCCAGCTTCACACTTAAGTGTCAAGGCTGCAATTTCTGTCTCCTGACAAGTGGGGCCCTTGCCTGAAATAAACATAAGAGATGTTTTGATGTGTGATGATTTGAAAAAAAGAAGCTAAATTTGGCTTAGACTGTTTTAAGAATCTCTCCAAGAGGAGCCAAGTCAGGCTGGGTGGGAGCAGATTCCATGAAGAGATGCTGGGAAACATCAAAGAATTATATACTAATATAGAATTGTACGTGTTTACTTTTTTAATTATTAACTGCAAATGTTACAAAATACAAAAAGAGGGAGAATAAAAAATATGTCTGCCTCTCTCCTCTTCCCCCAGTGCCTCAGTTGCTCTCCCAGAGATAAGTGTTATCACAGTTTTCCTGTGTCCTTCTCTGATTGTGCTTTTTCAAGTATTTACATATATATTGTTTCCTCACAGACAAATGGCAGCACATGCTACCTGTTTCTTCATGTCTTGCTTTATTCACTTGACAGTGTACCTTGCAGGCCATTCCATATCAGTATATACACATCTGCCTCATCCCTTTGAACAATTCTTTGTAACAATTAAATAGTATTCCGCATTATGTTTTTCTATAATTTAGGTTAAACATACTCTTGAAAAACCCCAAATTCTCTTTTCCCTTGGCTCATCTTAACCTCAGGACTGTAGACCTTTTACTAGTAGGGATTTAGACTTCAAAGGAAAATCGGATTTGTTTCCACACAAGAGGAGCTCAGTACTTCTAGAATGTTCTATGCCCCTCCCCTCCCCCTGCATGAGGGTTCCTGATGATTTGAGGGGTTGTCCTTGTATCAATCTCTTTTATTTGCACCTTAAAAAAAAAACCAATAACTGTAACTTTCCACTTTCATTGTCAGCACACAGAACGTGGGGTCCTTTAGAAAAAAAGGTTTGTTATAAAAATCACAAAAATTAAATTTTAAGGGTATATAGAAAAACAGATGGTCCTGTGATCTATCAAGAGAGTTTGAGTACATAGCAGTATCATTCACAGACATTAGCAAGGGGACCATTTCTGGGTTAGTCATTCATTCCTCCTTCCTTGCTCCATCTGTCCAGTCTCAGTTGCTCCCTGACCACAGGCTGTCCCTTGACTTGGCGCTGGGGTTTGAGGGTGAACAGCCCCTAGTGCCTGCCCTCAGAGAGCTCCCAGTTTGGAAGAGACAGTCAGTGAGCACAGCCCAGCACAGTAAGTAAGTTCTGACCACAGTGGGCTCTGGGGCCTCCCCAGCAGAGACCTAGCACTGCTGTGCATGGAGGCTGTCGGGAGAGGCTTCCTGGAAGAATTGTGCTTCCCGAGCTGTGGGTTAAGGACACAGTCCAAGCCGACCTGGGACCAGCACTGGTCAGTGGCTGACGCGACAAACTATACCAAGAAGTGTCCCGGATGGGCCGTTTTCTGGATGAAATTGCGAACAGGAGTTGTTAGAGTTGGAGGCGGTGGGTGACAGGCCATAGACTCAGAGCCCAACTACTGGGGTTCGACTCAGGCTCTTTTCACTCACTTGTGAGACCCTCAGCAAGTCCCTTCACCTTTCTGTGCCTCAGTCTTCTCATCTGGAAAGTGGGGGGAGTGACAGTAGCTGCTACTTAGGGTTGTTGGGAAGACCCACTGTGGCAACTTTGCACAGTGAGTGCCACATAAGTGCCTTTTGTTGTTGTTGTTGCTGTTTAATTCCTCAGAGCCTCAGCTTTCCCATCTGCGAAAAGCTGATACCAACAGTATCTACTATGGGAATTAAACTAGACGGTCCATGTGAGGGAATTGAGGTGGTGGCACGTACACAGTCGTTGCTTAAGTGTTTACGGCTATTACTATTTTTATTGCCTCCTCCCTCACCTCTGACACCCCGAGCACAGGTCACAGAGCACCTCCTGGGCTTCTGGAGTCTGGGGGACCCCGCCTCTGAGGCTGACTGGAGCCTGGGCTCCCAGCCCAGCTGTCATTTCCGTTTATAGCCTCTGAGGCCCTCGGGAGAGTGAGGAAGCCCCTTCTCCGGAGCCTGTGGGCACTCCCTGCCAAAACCAGACACGCCTCCTGAGGACCAGCTGCAGACGTGTGTCCCTGTCACTTTGGGTGACGCACTTGTCCCCATGGAGACAGCATGTCTCTGCCAGAGCCATCAGGATGGTTCGGACTTGGAGGGAGACGGGTGTACCGGGCAGAGCTGGGGTCCGGTTCATTTTGTGACATGACCTTCCCCTGGGCGCCCTGTGGAGGGAGGGGAGCAGCTGACAGGTTGGAGAAGATACTTGGGGATCGGGTTTAGGCCCTTCTCTCAGGAGAGTGCTGCGACTGTCGGGTCTCATTCGGGCCTGTTAGCACATTGTTCTAGTGTTAACACGATGTGTTTCGGGAACTAGACAGTAGACAGCAGCATCATCGTCAGGTCAGCCGGCCTCTACGGGGCCCTTAACCACAGGCCGGGCATGTGCAGCTCTCGCCAGACATTTTACAGAGTCCTCCCACCACCCCCAAGCAGCCTCCTCACCCCCATTTCACAAACGGGAAAATCGATGTTTAGTGAGGTCGGGTCCCAGTTAGCAAAAAAAAAGGCAGAGCTGGATTTTCCGCGATGGGGTAGGGGGTGGAGTCCAGGAACAGGTGTGTTCCTGTGGCCCCTCAGTGTGAGGCCCCTCCCTGCCTGGCTCTGTGTGTTTCTCGGTCATGGTCATATTCTCTGTTTCTGAATTGCTCTTTGTTCTTGCTGCTTCTCTCTGCCTCTGTTTGCCTGTCTGTCTCTCTGGCTCTCCTTGACCCTCTCTACCCTTCCCCCTCCACCTCAGGCTTGCCACCAACCGCAGAGATGACCTCAGGAGGCCCCTGCCCCATCTTCCACTCACGGATGCCCATGGCATGTCCTGAGTCCATGGGCGACCACTCCAGCCCGAGGGCCAGCCTAGACCCTGAGCCATGCCCCTATCCAAGCCACCACACACAGCCGCATCCAGCCACACCTGGCCATACCTGCACTGTTGTTCTTAGATCCTTTTGAGAGGGGTCAGTGACTGGTGTCCCATCAACTTTCCCTGGGAAGCACCACCACCCCCGTTGGGCTAGGGCAGAGGCAAGGCCTGGCTTGTGCTACAGCTTGAGGTGGCAGTGTGGTGCCCAGACGCCCATCAACTGCCCCGACCCCCACCAGTTGGGAACCAGGTCCACATGGAAGAGATACTGTGCGAGTTTTTGCTGGCAGCTTTGGGAGAAGGTTCTGAGGGCTCTGCCTAGCTCCATTCCCTGTCCATGTCCATTTCCTTCTGGCCTGACTGACTCCCCTCCCCTCCCTTCCTCTCCCCTCCCTTTCTCTCCCTTCCCTCCCCTCCTTGTCCCCCCCCTCCCCTCCTCTCCTCTCCCCTCCTTACCCCTCTCCTCCCCTCCCCTCCTTTTACCTCCCCTCCCCTCCCCTGTTCCGCTCTTCTCCTCTCATTTTCCTTTTCCCTCCCTCCCTCCTTCCCTCCCTCCCTCCCTCCCTCTCTTCCTCCTTACTGAGCACTTACTAAGTGCAGGTACTATAACTAAGCACCAGGAATCCAGTGGTGACAGACGCCGCTCTCCCCCCTTGGAAATGATGTGTACTGGAAGGGACAGGTACCCAATGAATCGTACAAGTGATTTCGAACCAGCACCTGAGGTCAGGTTCCAAGGGAGAGGACCTTGACCCAGACTCAGAGCAGGAGCCGACGCTCACTGTGGCCTCTGAAGGATACAACACGTAGCCAGGTGGAGGGGCCTCCTGGGCAGAGGGAACAGATGACACGAGGTGGCAAGGAGAGCGAGTGCTGGAGCGCAGGGCCCTGCAGGCTGCAGCAGGACCCACAATGCTCTTCAGATAAGAGCCTGGGTTGGAGGGTAGAGGGTGGTTGTAAGACAGGCTGGGGGACTCAGCCTATCCTTGGCCTGTCCCCCTCCCCTTGTCCCCTTCCTAGACCTGAGACCCCACCAATGGCTGTGCCTACGGATGAATTGCGGTGACCAGGCACAGGCCAGGGTGTCAGGACACTTGGATTCTAGGCCTGGTCAGGCATCCCTCCCCCTCCCTGGCCCTAAGTTTTCCCATCTGTGAAATGGTCATTGAGGACCCAAGAAAGCTCTCTGTTGTCAAGGTGGAGCCAGGAGGATTCAGTGGCTTTGGAGAAGTCAGGCCTACACATCAGGCAAAACCAGGTTCAAATACCAGCTTCACCTCTCTCTAACTATGTGCCTTTGGACATGGGGCCTCCATCGCCTCCCCTTGTAAGATGGGTCTATGATGGTTCCTACTGCACGGGGCTTTGGGGAACCTTAGACAGCAAAGTGGATGGTGCATCGTCAGCCCTCAGTTTTAGCCTCTGATGTCATTACTATTATCGCTCAGTTGTGTAGGTCTGACCCTGGCACAGGGCAGGGAGGTGCAACAGGCCCTGGGGGCATGGAGACCGAGCAAGGCCCACGCCAGCCTGGGCCCATGACCGGATTGGTCCCTGCACAGCTGGGAGTGTAGAGTTATGGAAGGGGGATGGGACACACCTCTTGAATTGCTCGGAATTGCTCTGTTAGCTGTGGGCCACCCAGCACTGCCCTGACTCAGGGTTCTTTCTTAGGCAGGTGTGTCAAACACCCCAAAATACATGCAGGCATAATAGTTTCCCTTTTCCCTGCCCGCTCGCTGACTACATGCCCTTATCTGGTTAAGAAGCTCACATGTACTCACTGCAAAAAAAGTTATTTTCAGAAACATATTCCTCCAACAAATATTTATTCCACAACTACTATAGGCCAGGCATTGTTCTAAGTGCTGGGGTACTTAGAACATTGAGTGAAACCGCCAACAGTCTAAAGGCTGTAGATCAGGAATCAGCAAACTGCCTGGGGGCCAAATCCAGCCAGCTACCTGTTTGTAAATAAAGTTTTATTGGAACACAGCCATGCCCACTCACCGACAAATTGTTTGTGCTGCTTTCTTGGTAACAATGGCAGAAGGGAGTAATTGGGATAGAGACTGTAAGGCCCCCAGAGCCCAAAATATTTCCTGTCTGGACTTTTACAGAAAATGTTTGCTAGACTCTGATGTAGATTAGCAAATAAAGAACCCCTTTCTGATTTGTTCTTAATTCGTGATGTGTCCATATGATAGCATCGGAGGTAAGATTTAGTTCATTTTATTTAATTTTACCATCTGATCATACTGAGATATAAAATTACAAGTGTGGATACTACATAAAATCATCAATAATCAAAAGACAGCCTGTGACCACAGACAGCGCCACTGGTAACAGTACGCTGTGGAACCTTCCAGAAGTTTTCCTTTGCTTATCCTCCCATAGTTTTATTTGTGTTTGTTGTTACAAAACTGGTGTCATAACACACATGCTGTTTTGTTACCTTTTTTTTTTTTTTTTTTTAACATTTGCTAGTATAAGGCAGACATCTTTCTGTGACAGTAAATGTTCTTTCTGAACATCATTTCCCAGGGCTGTGTTTATTCCATTGTGTGGATATACCATATTGTATTTCACCAGTTCCCACCTTATTGGACTTTCAAGTCATTTCCAGCATCTTGGCATTGATCACCAATCCTGCAGGCAGCGTCCGTGTGCGGAGATGTTGGCAAGCATGTCTGATGATTTTCTTGAGATAAATTTCTGGAAGTAAAATTGCTGAGTTGAGGATATGCATGTTTTACGTTTCGGGACATGTTACGGCTTGTTGAAACACAGCCATGTCTGTTATCCTGGTCTCCAAGCCTGGGGGTTCCAAAGCTGTCCATTCTAGGTCGTGAGCTGAGGCAGTCCTGGGGTCCGTGAAACAAGGACCCAGAGCTCTTCCCCCACCAGCGCTTTGGGGCTGCAATTGCTGCTAGTCCGAGCAAGTGGTTTTTAAACCTGCCAAGTTCTGGAGGCTTTTTAGGGCCTTTTAGTGCTCATTTCCTCATCAGAGCCTCTTGAAGCTCCCTGAAAAAGGTGGGGACAGGTGGGGGTTGGGAGGCTGGAAGCCACGGTGGGCGAGGAGTCCAGAAAACTGGGTTCCAGTTCCACCAGTACTGCTTCTCACTCATCGCGAGAACTAAGAACCATACAGCAATGCCTGTCTCTGCCTCAGTTTCTCATCTGAAAAGGAGGGACTCCTTATAGATCCAGATGATAAGATTTGATGACCCTCATTTGACAAGTGACAGCTGAAATACGGACGGTGGGGGGGGTGGCTGGTATCCATCAGAGGTTCATGTCAGAAGACCAGTACATGACCCAAGGGGTGGACTTATTTGGACACGTGTGTTCCCCCAACAAACGGCTCCTTAGCTCATCGTGTGTCTGCAGACTACCTGGTAGATACCTATTTGCCTGCAGGTAGGAGGGTTTTTATACCAGCCTGTGAGGCAAAACTGAACTGGGAGGACATCCTGCCTTAAAGCTAATAAGAAATTCTAACTTTTAGGAAGTGGTTAGAAGAGTTTGGGGCTCATGTTTTTGTGGTTGATCTCCCAGCATTGTAGCCTTGGGAGCCAAGTTCACGCCTTGCTGACGTGAAGTGCTGCCAGGGTCTGCCAATGTGATGTGACGTGAATCATTTGCCATCCACACAAGGTTACCAGGGTATTAACCGGAAAAAGTGCTGATAAACAGCGTGCTTTCTTAAGCCTTATTCATAAGATGAATTCCCTTAAATAATCCTAACCACTGCATTACTCCAAATTTGGGGGGGTCTATGAGAAAGAGTAGTGACTGCAGTGGCCTTCAATCAACTAACTACTTAACATCTGCTTTGACTAGACATTGAGGCACGGAGAAATCAAGTCACTTGCCCAAGGTCACACAGCTACTATGGGATGGAGCCTGGATTCAAATGTAGGCATTATAGCTCCAAAAACAGTACTTGTCCCAGGGGAAAGTGAAAAAACAAACAAACAAACAAAAACACAGTTCCATTGTAATGAGTATGTTGTGGAAAGTTCTACCGCAGAGCTGTCCACTAGAACTTTCTGCAACTGTGGTCATGTCCTGTATCTGTGTTGTTCAATATGGTGGCCACCTGTGGCTGCGGAGCCCTTGAAATGTGGCTAGTGCCACTGAAGAACTGAATTCTTAGTATTTTAAAATGTTAATTAATTTAAATTAAATGTAAATAGCCACATGTGGCTAGGGTACTGTATTAGCACAGATATAGACTTGCGGCCTAGGAGACACCCTGAGGACGGAGTAGGTCCTGAGCCAGACTTGGTTGGGGCAGAGGTCAGGGGAGGCTTCCTGGAAGAAGCACCATCAAAGTTGAAATCTGAACCACAGTCAGGAGGTGGGCTGCTCCAGCAGCTCTGGAGGTGAGGGAGCCAGGACTGAGGGTTGTGAGGGGAGAAAAGGCTGGCACAGCTGGTGGGAGGGCCTAGGAGGAACCCCGGATGGGGGTCCACTGATGCAGGTCCCATAGGCCATCCTTATAAGGTATTTGTAGCTTTACCCCGAGGGCCCCTGCAGGCGCAGATTTCTGTGGGAAAGTATTCTGTGGGAAAGAAAATATAGGGGATGGGGCCAGAGGTGAGGGAGGCAGGGAGACCCTGGATCTGGCCGAGGCTGGACGGAATGTTCTGGAAGGAGACTTTGAGGGACTTGAGCACTGATATGGACGTGAGTGAGAGTGACAGAGGATCCCGGGATACTGCCCTCTAATCCTGAGTCTGGCGTTAGGCGGTGGAGGGAGAAGACGTCCATCCTTGATGGTGGGACCGCCCACAGACGGGAATGGATGGAAGCCAGTGCGTTTGCTGGACACCATCGACCCAGCCATCCCCTGGGCCTCCCAAAGGAGGTCAGGAAGCAAGGCCCCTGCCCCTGCCCCGATTCCACCCTCAGCATCCTGAGGAACTGGCCATTCTGATTTCCAGAAGCCCCACCTGCAAGTCGCCCGGTGCTGAGAGATCCCCGTCTCTCAGGGTTTTGAGGACCTGAGAAGAATCACATTTCACCAAGGGTCCATCCTCCTGCCTGACTCTGGGGAGAGTCATGAAAATAGTTCCGATCCCCGCATCTGCTGTCCTGAGCACCTGTTACGTGCCGGCCACGGAACTTAACACTTTGCAGAGGTTATTTCTTGAAGCCTCAAAACAACTCTTGTGTTTTGGATGGAAATTGAGGCTTGGATGGGTGGAGTCACTTGACCAGGACACACAGCTGTAAGCTCCCCCCGCTGTAAGCTGTCCCTCGAGTGGTCACCCCTCTGCCTTCCGCTGAGTTTAGCAATACAGGGCACAGGCCTAGCATGCAGCTTGCAACCATGTGCAAACCCTCCGAGACAATGATGTCAGTTATACCGGCAGCAATCCCTAAGTCTTCAACCGCTGGCCTCTGAATCTGACTCATGCAGGGGATTAAGTTAGGCTGATTCTATCACAGCTTCGAAAATAGTATAAGCAGCTGGGAGCGCGCTCCGATAACCACTTCCATTCCCGGTCCCAGGGAGAATTCTGTCGAGGGTGGCGGGCATCTGAGAAGGTCAGGTGACCTTTCAAAGCAAAAATATCCAAGTTTCCCCAAGTGGGACTGACTTTATCCCTCAAGTGTGCTAACAGCCACCCTCATGCCACCCGTGGGTTTGGAGATCGGGCAGACTGTCCCAAGGCTGGCTGGCTCATCAGGTGCCAAAATAAACTTGCCCTTGACCTGGTGGTTGTATACCCAAGGATTTCTCCTGTGGGCATGATCACAGACATGTGTCGCTTTAACCTCAGCGATGTTCGTCCTATTGTCGATTACCACGGTGACAAATAATCAGGAACCTAAACGTCCTGACACTTAGAGATTGGGTAAATGAACGCGGCTGCATCCATCCCGTGGAACAGTCTTCAGCCACGAAAGATGATAACCTAGATCAATGGACCCAGGGAAGATAGTGGATGGGACGATGTCATCGCGTCACAGATTATCTCAAAATGGTCTTCCTGCACTTGCCTAGAATCTTTCCGTTTCACAACGCAGGTGTATTATTTTGGTAACTAGTACAAGACAAGGCTTCTACAGGCAGTGAAATGAGGGTGGTTCAGAAAGTGGCTGTTATTAGGGTCTGCAAGTGAGGCCGTTTACCAGAGGTGACTGAGGGGTCTATTCTGAATGCCCATCCTTGCTTCCCTTGAACATCATGGGGTACACAAGTGTCCCCAAAAGGTGACAGAGACAGTGGAAAGGAGGTGGACATTTATTGGGCAAGGCCCTGAGCTAGGAGTTGCCACATGGGTCCTCTGATTGGCATGCATGCCCTTAGAGTGAGTGCCGTTTCTTCACGGAATCCTTATAACTTCTCTGTGTCTCAGAGAGGGAGGTGAAGGCCCTGAGGTCACACAGCAAAGCTTTTCCCCACCCACTTGCTTGTTCTACTTGACTACGGGTGCTTGCTCTGCTAAGGATGGTTTCATAGCTGTGAAGAGGAATGCTCCCCATTAGCTGCGGAGGGACAGTCGCCCACCTCCACTAAGTGCCTACTGGGTGCCAGGCAGACTCTGCGTGGGGAACAGATGATGGAGCACCCTGACCTTGAAGGGTGCGTCATCTGGGTTATGGAATCTCAGAGACTTGCGTCTGTGTTGTGATCCCACTCCAACGCCTGGCACACAGTAGGTGCTCAGGAAATGTTTATTGAGTAAATAACTTTTCCTGGTACCAAGATGAATCCAGGGTAGGCAGGAAGAGTTCAGGAGGAAGAGAGAACTGTGGGTTGCAATGGCTTTGGGTGGGAAGAATGGCTAGGAAGAGGGAACAGCACAGGCAAAGCCAGAGGCCAGGAATGTGTGAGGTGTGGGTGGGACATGGTGAGTAGGTCAGGGACGGTAGGATAGAGGGTTGTTTGGGGGTAGGGGTGGGAGATGGGACTAGACAGGACACTTGGGGCTCAAGTACAAGGAGTGTTGGATTTCAGTAGGAGGCCAATAGGGAGCCATCAACGATTTTGAGCCGGAGGGGAGTTCTCTGAGGCACATTCCTCCTGACCACAAATGGGTCATAATGAGTGACACATTCCCTGCTGGTGTTTCTGGAATAGGGGGCAAGTTTGCTGTCACCCCCTCGCCTCTGTCTCCTTCCATATTCCTCATCCACTGACCTCAAGTTATCAAAAGGTGGTGTCTGGGAACATGCTTCAAAGCTCAGAAGCCAAGGCCATCTGGATCGTTCCGGTGCCAGTGGCCATCCAAAGGGTTGGAGTTTGGTTTCATCTTGAGTGCTCCGTCTTCTCCCAAGTGAACAAGTTGAGAAGCCAGCAGTTCATTTACTTAATGGAGATCTATGGGCTCCTCACTGTCTGCCAGGCACTGGCTCGCCCTGTGGCCAGTTCTGTGGTAACCGGCACCCTCTCCAAGAGTCCAGGCCGAGGGCAGAGACATGTAACTGAGCAGGCAGTGACAGAACGAAGGGACCCAGGCTGTGTGGGGCCCAGTGGTTACAAATTCGGACTTGGGGCCCAAGCCCCCTGCCGGGGTTTGAGTTCCACTTTGCCACTTATTGGCTACTTGATTTAGCGCATGTCACTTCACCTCTCTAAGCCTCGATGTTCTCATCTGTAAAATGGAGAATGTAATAAGCTCCACCTCTATGGATTGCCGGGGGACTGCAGTTCAGCGAGGTGATTGGTAAATTTTAGCTTGGTGGCTGCCTGGCCCAAGTTCAGTGCTCCATGGATGCTGTGCGGGATGGCGCTGATGGGGGAAGCACGGTGGCAGTGGGAACCCAGGGCGGGGTGCGCGTGGGGGCGTGCCCTAACCAGACTGATAAGTTCTGGGAGCTCTGAAGGTGGAGTGAAGTTCAGCCTGGCTACAGGGTGAGGTGGAGAGAGGCGCACTGAGGATGGTGGGGGGGGGGGAGGGCGCCCAGTGGCACCTTGCGTGCTGGGGAGGGCGACCTCTTCATCCCAGTTTGCCCAGCTGTAGCACTGACAGCCCTGCCTCCTGTGATATCGGGCAAACCCAGATGATTGGTCACGCCAGTGCCCAGCCAAGACGTCTGGACCCACCTCTGAGAGCAGGAGGGAGCTTGGGGTGATGCGATGCGATTTGCGTCAGCTGGGACGAGGTTCTGAGCCTTTTCCCCTGATACTAACCTCTTGTCTGGCTTGTTCTTGCAGGACCAGCTGAAACAGTGTTTCACCAGGCGGCCCCCTGAGGCCAAGGACACCGATACCCTTGTGCAGGAAGCCGACAGCCAGTATGGGACGTGGTCGGACCAGCGCCAGAGTGGGGAGAGGTAGGTAGCGTGTGCGGGGCTCTTGGCTGCATGGCAGGGCGTCTGGGGCGGGGCTTCTGGCTGTGGGGCGGGGATTCAGTGTGGCCCATCTGCCTCCTGATTTCTACTAGAACCTCTTTTGTCTGTAATTATGTGAGTAAACCAGTCTTCTAAAAAAGAAATTTAGAAAGTACAGAAAAATATTTTACAGTGATCTATGAAATATTCAGAATAGGCAAATCCAGAGGCAGACAGCAGATTAGTGGTTGCCGGGCGCCCCCTCCTGTCTTCCAGAGGCACTGCAGCGCCCCCTCTCTGACCGTCCCTGGAGCCGCCGTGCTCCCTGTCCTGGGTAGTGGCGCCATCTGCTGCCTTTTTAGTGGTATTTCCCTCATTTTCTTGTGGATTTGGCTCAATCCCACCCCCTACCCCCAAATCCTTCCTATTTCAAGTAATAAAACCATCCCAGAGTTGACTAAAAGCATGGCTGTGCTCCTGAAGTAAAACACCAGTCCACCTGGGTTGAAGATTTTGCTCGGGGATGTAGCTTGGCGTGTCTTTCAGGATACACCTTCCTCTCTGGGACGTGGTATCTGGTGTGCCTGCTTCCCCTTCCTCAGGGTTGGGCTTTCCTGTGCTCATGACTTCGGTGTCTCTTTAATGGGCAGGGAGAGCCTTTTTAATTTAACGACTTGATTCATTTATAGATTTTCTATCTTATGTGGTGCCCATTATCCAGTGGTACTTGAATACATTATCCTGGGGAAAAAATTCCAGAAGTAGGAGAGGGTTGAGGACAGATTCTGGAGTCAGTTCTGCCGCTTTGGGCAAGCTACTTCACACCTCTGTGCCCCAGTTTCCCCATATCTGGCGAGGTTAATACTTAATTTCGTGAAGTTAATCCTACCTTGTAAAACTATGGAGGTTACAGGATTATAAAATAATCCTCATAGGATTATGGAGAGGATTAAAAGGCAGTTTTTAGCACAGTGCCTGGCACTAATAAGTGCTCAATAAATCTTGATGGAATGAGTGAATGGATGAATGAATGAAATAATGCAATCATTTGGTCTGAATCAGTGACGTCCAACAGAAATACAGCGCAAGCTGCAAATGCGAGACGTAGATGTACTTTTTATGTTCTAGTAGCCACATCAAGAGTAAAAAGAAACAAGTTAATTTTAACAATGTGCTTTATTGAACCCAACAGACCCGGAATACAATCACTTCACCATGTCATCGATATAAAAAGTTATTAACAAGATATTTTACATTCCTTTTTTTACTCAACATGTTGGAAATCCAATGTGTACTTTATGCTCACGGCCCGTCTCAGCTCTCACTCACCACACTGCAAGGACCCGATAGCCACGTGTGACCAGCAGCTCCCATATGGGACAGTGCAGGGTTAGAGCGTCTCGAGTGGGACGGGACCGACTCCTCCCATTCCGCACCTGCCCAGGTGTTCTAGCGGCACCAGGAGCTGTACCTGGCTGTGTCCAAAATGGTTCTCCTACTGGGATGGTTTGCTCCTGTTTCCTGGTGTGCACAGCACACCCGTACCCTACTTTCTGTCACCTCCTCTACTGGCCATCCAGCTCTCCCTCCCTTCCTTTCTCTCAGCTTGGCTCCTGAGTCACCGTCCCCGGACAGCAGTGCCACATCGGCGCGGAAACAGCCCTCCAGCAGCCGCCTGTCCTCGCTGTCCTCCCAAACGGAGGCCACCTCGGCCGGGGACCAGCACGACTTCTCCAGGGAGCAGCGGAGCACGAGCGTGGACCGCTCCAGCACTGATCTCGAGTCTACCGACGGGACGGAAGGGCCGCCCCCGCCGGACACGTGTTCTGCAAAGAGAGTGGACGACTTCTCCTTCATCGATGTAAGTTGGTCACCGGGAGCCCATTGGAAAGAGTCATTGCTTTTGAAAGGGATGCTCTTGCATCTCCCAGTGAACTGTCCCTTTCGGGGAGTAGAATCTGCATGCCAGGCACCCCTGTAGTGGGTGCATAATACACAGTCTGAACTGGAACTGATGTCTGCATGTGGCTTGGACCTGCCATCCACCAGCTGTGTGTCTTGGGGCAAATGTCCTCACTTTTCTGAGCCTCAGCTTCCTCATCCACTCGTAACCAGCACAGTGGGTTCCACAGCCTCAAAAACAGTCACCTGTGTTCCAATTAAAACTGACCCTAGCCTGCACCTGTTCGGTAAGCAGGACGTCTGATCTCACCCCTGGGATTCTGCCTGAGGTTTCAATTCCAGGTGTGCAGAGTGGAGTTTGCTCAGACCGATTCTGCCGGGTGTTCTTACCAAGTTCTTGCCTGGGGGAACATGTCCCTGGTGCCAGGGGATCCAAATCTCTGTAAATAGTTAGTAGTGGTTCTAGGAAGGGGAGACCCTTCAGGCAGGGGCAGCCCTCGTGGGAGTCCCCAGGGGCAGCCGTTAGAACTCAGCTCTTCAGGTCCCAAGGAGACGCGCCCTCTGAGACGCCAGCTGCCTCCTGCTCCAGCTCTTCCAGACCAGCTCGGTCTTCTTCCTCCCCTGCCCCACGAACCCCACCTACAGGTGTCAGGTGGATTTTCCTTTTCTATCCTTGAGACATGGAGGAGGTCTCATTGTTCTTCCCTGACAAGGGGGCTGCCCTCCCACCCTCCTGAAGATGCAACATCTAAATGATGCAACATCTAAAAAGGACCCACTCCCCTGGCAGTAATGCCTCATACCCACACTCTTAGGGACCGCTATCCAGATTCTCCCCAGAGAAGGAATATCACTGCTTTGGGAGGTGGGGCTTCCTCTAGGGCCTCAAAGGGGATTCCGCTTCTTATGTAAGTATGTTCAGGGTATCTCATTGGCACCTCTGGATAAAGGCAGAGATGGGGAAAGATACAAGTTCAGTCTCCATAGAGACAACCCACTATGTATAAATATGGACATGGTGTGGATTGTAAGGATTTAGTTAAGTGATGTATTCAGTTCTTCATTCAACAAACATTTATGGAGCTCCTGCTACATAAATGTCCATTGCATGCCCACTGTGTGCCAGGCACAGTACTGAACATTGCTCTAGCTTCCATGGTATACAGTGTCACCAGGAGGGGTAAGGTGTGTCCATTGCATGCCCACCGTGTGCCAGGCTTCCAGTATTAGGTTACTGTTGAAATGCAGAACTGCTGGCCCATGTGCCACCTAAATAGCATCTCGTACATCAGTGAAGCTGCATACACCTCTCTTGGGTGGTACCCTCAATTAATGGTTCCCTTGCTTTTTTTCCTCTTCCTCCCTGTTGCTACCAAAGCAAACCTCAGTCCTCGACTCAAGTGCCCTCAAGACCCGGGTGCAGCTTAGCAAGAGAAGCCGACGCCGGGCTCCCATCTCCCACTCCCTCCGGCGGAGCCGAGTCAGTGAGTCGGACAGCAGGTCTCCTCTGGAGGAGGAGGGCGACAGCACGTGGATGTTCAAGGACTCAACAGGTATACTCTCCTCCATAGATACCACAAGGGACAATAGGAAGGACTGAAGTTAAACACTGGGAAATACTTCCTGACTTTAAGGCTGTAGGATATTAGAACACAGTAATATCCTACACAGGAAACTGTGATTTCTCATTCTACACAGCTTATTAGAAACTAAGTAAAAAAAAAAAAAAATTTGGAGGGATGGTATGTTAATTGGGGCTCCACAGGTTGTGAGGGACAGAGCCACCACTTAATAGGGTTTCACTATTTCTGCTTTTATCCTTATTAAATTCACCCTATACTCTCTTTAGGTTTGTTGTCTTTTTTCTAGATTCTCAGGTGGAAAGGTCAATTTGTTATTAGTCTTGTTTGGTTTCTAATGAATTATTTAAGGCTACACATTTTCCTCTGAGGACTTCTTTGGCTGCATTTCGTATTAAAACCTGAGCTGAATCTTAAAGAGCAGACAGGAATTAGCTAGAGATGGGTATTCAAGACAGAATATCAACAGGATTAAGGGGGCAGAGATGTGTGGCAGGGGCCTCTCTAAGTAGTTCAGTGCTACTCAAGCCAGAAACAGCAGGAGTCATGCTGGAAAAGTAAGCAGGGGCCAGCTCATGGAAAGTCATGATTTCTTGCCAAGGAGTTAGACTTTATCTGTAGATAAAGAGCCACGGAAGAGTTTTAAGAAGCAAAATCTTTTCTTGTAAAAGAAACCATAGCAGGTGACCTCCCGCCTTTATACATATACGGCCTTTGGTCCCCCAAAAGCTACTATAGGGGCTTTTGTTCATTTGGGATTTGTTCGTGGTGAATAGTAGGATGTCGGACCAGGCTCAGAACTGGGTGAGGGGCATAGCTTCTGACCAGATGCCTTAAACAAATGCTTGGAGGGTTATCTCTCTCTCTCCCATCTCATGTCTGTTATTAGAGGAAATGTTTAAATGCCTTGAGAAGACTTCTCTCTGCACACTCTCTTGGTTTTCTGAGCCAAATTCCATGGAGCTGCCTAGAGCAAGTAATGACCAAAGTTGGGACAAAAGAACACAAATACCCCTCAGCTGGAACACGGCAGCAGCCTCCTGGTTCCCAGCAGCCTTGAGAAACCAGCCAGGAGCTGTGGAATGCCTGGGGATACCTTTCCTGAACACACCCCAGTCCCCTGCTTGGCTGGGGACCCCAGAGCATCAGGCCTTGCCTCCGTCATCCTGGTCCCCAGGCCCCGACACCTCACTGTGCCCAAGCCTGTATCTGAACCTCCAGGAGGTTGGAGCTCCTCACCCTCATTCCTGGAAGAGTGGAGACAGACAGTCCATCACCCAATAGGCTCACCTATGAGGCTGGAGCATAACAATGGGATTAAGTCCCAGAAAGGGGGGCTTGGGATGAAGGAAGGGGGCTTCCTGGTCCGAATCTGGGCAGCTCTTCCACAGGGTACAGGGAGCCCTCCCCGCTCTCTTCTGAGAGCATGACCTCAGTGCGTTGTTGGCTGAAAGCACTTCTTTCTCCTTTCCTGCAGCTGACAAAGAGAAATAGAAGAAATTCTATTTCCCTAAATTGGAATGAGCCAGGAGCCCAGGAGGTGGGTCTGTCTGTGCCTAGTCCCAGGAGAAAACCCATGCTGCCTTATTATCAACAGCTTCCAGCAAGAGGTGAAGCTGTGAAAAAGTGAGATCAGGAAAGCAAGCCTCTGAGTTTGTCCCCATCTGTAAAATGGGCCAGTAATACCTTCTGTGCAGGGCTATTGTGAGGGTGACATGAGGGAGTATGTACAAAGGACCTGGCACGTCGACCTCAATGAGTGGTGGTGCCAGTGATGTCTGTGCCCTTTTCTTTGCAACAGAAGAGAAATCCCCCAGGAGGGAAGAGTCAGATGAGGAGGAGAAGCCCTCCAGGACCGAGAGGACCCCCGTCAGCCACCCCCAGAGGATGCCCGTGTTTCCCGGTGTGGACCCGGCAGTGCTGAAGGTACCAAAGCTCATGCCCAGAGCTACTCTCAACCACAGCAGCAAAAAAAAAAAACCAGGCCCCGTGTTTCTTACCCTCCCTCCCTGCAGCCCTTCCTTCCTCCCTCCCTCTCTCCCTCTCTCTCTCCCTCATTCCTTTTCCCTCCCTCCCTCCCTTTCTTCCTTTCTTTTCTCTCATTTTTGAAATAGTGTAAGACTCACAAGAAGGTGTAAAATAGTACAGATTGTTCGCATGTACCCCTCAGCCAGCTTCTCACAATGATAATACCTCCCATGACCATAGTATGTGATCAAAACCAGGACCGTGGCTGCCACCCCATGCTATGAACAATACTACTAACTTACGTGGATCTCACCAGTGACCCTGTGTTTCTTCATCCCCCAAACACGTTGCTCAGTTTGCTCTCATAGCTAAGCCTCGATGTACTCATCTGTAAAGTGGGCTGACAGTCCCCCATAGGCATCAGGCCCAGTGCTGGATTTCCAGAAAATAGGAATGAACAAACCCAGCCTGCTGCCCTTGAGAAATCCAGTGTGCGAGGGATGGTAGGCATATGCCGTGATCATTTCGATATGAAAGGACATGGGAAGCCAGCCCTAGACCCACATTAGGCTCTCTTGAATGACACCCCAATCCCGGCTAGATTGTGGAATCCCCAGGGCAGGGCTGGGCCGTGTCCTTCCTCCCTTCCCCAACCCCCTCATGCATCTCTCACAATCCTGGGAGCAACTGGACTGAATTCAGTTGAGGGAGGGGACCCTCTTGCCCCCCCCCCCCGTTCTGGGCCAGGCACTTGCAAACTCTCTCCATGCCCCCAGCAACACTGCACAACGTGGCTCGTTGCTCCCATTGTGTTGAAAAAGGAATGAGAGTGAAGAAGGCTGAGTTGTTTATGGAATTTCTCCACTGGGTACCCCATGCGGCCACGAAGCCTCCTATGGGAGGGCCGTGAGTTGCCCCTCCGTCACTGGACGGCAGTTTCACTTTTCATGTCCTGTCTTGCAAGAAGGGAAAGTCAATACACAGCAGATACACATGCTTGTCCCTATAATTGATTTTACGGCCCGTCAAAATGTGAATGTCTGGTAGCTACTGCAGTCGGCCAGAGGTGTTCTAGCCTTTTTTTTGGGGTGGGGGGGGGCATCAGAACAAACGCTATTTATAAGGCAGCCTAACAGGTGGCAGCGGAAGGCCCTGCTTACAGGAGGGGGCTCCCATGTGGACTCGCGCCCTGACCACAGCTCAGACCCACTGCATTCTGGGAAGATGAGTGTTCATGCAAGCTCCCTGGGCCTGGTGGCAGCCACATCTGCTCTGGCCACTCAGCCACGGGCAGCATTCGTTAACAATTGGAGGAGGCTGCCAGGCTCCTTCTGGAAAGAGCCCTGAAGTCGGAGTCGGGCAGACCAGTTCTTGAAAACTGTGCAACTTTGGGCAAATTGCTTGACCTTTGACCTTCAGGCTTCTCCACCGTACAATGGGGAAACCTAGGTCATGTGACTTACACCCGGTAAGCCCAAACGATGGCTGCTCAGGGCACAGAGCTGTCAGGAGGACGAGGATGATGACCACCGTTATCGGAGGCCCTCCCAGCATTGTGTCAGGGACAAAGGTCACCTGCCACCATCACACACACCGGGTCCCCCAAAGGAATTCTGTGCGTCTAAGTTATTCTATTCCTGACGTGCCCTCCAAAAACGGGTGAAAATCCACCCTGCCGTTTTCCTGTGGGGATCTGATAGTCAGAAACTCAAATGGGTACAGGAGCAAGGAGTGTAATAGGGCTGAGCCTCACCTGCAACATGGACTGTTGTCTCCACCTCAGGATTCTCAGGAACTTAAAGGAATGTTCTGTGCTGAGGACGCTACAAATGGTGGCTCGGCAGCCAAAGATCCTTTGTGTGGCTTTTTGGCGGTGGTTCTTTGATCCCAGCGGTCAAGGCTGGCTGCCTGGGCTACAAGCCTGACGTCTGATTTTTCTTAGCCTCCAAAGTCAGTCAGCATCGCGCCCTGCCCCTGTTGTCACCATGCAGTGACAGTGCCATTGGATGGGACCCTTCCCCAGACCACAAGCAGTTACAGACTCAGCTCTCTTCTGTCCCCAGGCTCAGCTGCACAAGAGGCCAGAGGCGGACAGTCCCAGCGAGACCCCCGGCTGGGCCCCCCAGCCCAAGAGCCCCAAGTCCCCCTTCCAGCTGGGGAGTCGCGTGCTGCCCTCAAGTGTGGAGAAGGACGAGAGGTGAGTGGTCTTGGGGTGAGGGCCCCCCCTAGATTCAGGATGCACTTCTGGGGAGGTGCTTGCCTGGGTTTTAGAGCTGAATGGAGGGAACTCTCCAGCTGTCCTTTCTCCAGCAGCAGCACTTTTGTTTCCATGCACTCGGCACTCTGATAGCTGCAAAACAGAGGTGGAAAGAGGGCCAGGAATCAGGCAACTGGTCTCACTTCCCTCCTCCCTTTACTTCCTATGCGGAAATCCAGGGCTCCGTTGGTGGAAAACTGATCTAGTCCAGCCCTCTCCAGACTGATGGAGAAACAAGCATTTACCTTCCAGGGAGGTGCTTTGTCTCAGAATAGGGGAGACCTGGGAAGACAGACCGAAGGGCACAGCCATGTTAATCAAGAGAAACTTAACTCCATTCTGCCACCCTTGGTGGAGCAGCTGTCCCATTCCTAGACTAGGTCTGCTCCCCGCAGACATGAGCGCAGCGCAGCTCCCGCCCGCAGGGCCTCCAGACCCAGGCACTGCCGCAGCTGGGGGTGGAAGTTAAGAGCAGAAGTAAGAGCTTAAGAAGTAATTAAGAAGTACTAGTCAGGGTTCTCCAAAGAAACAGGACCAGTGGGGTGTGAGTGAGTAAGTGTGTGTGTGTGTGTGTGTGTGTGTGTGTGTGTGTGTGTGTGTAGGATGAGAGAGAGACAGAGAGAGAGAGAGAGAGAGAGAGAGAGAGAGAGAGATGTTTATTTTAAGGACTGGCTCACAAGATTGTGAAGGTTCGCAAGTCATAAAACCTGCAAAGTAGGAGGGCAGGCTGGAGACCCAGCGAACTGATGATGGAGTTGAGCCCCAAAGGCCATCTGTTGGCAGAATTCC
Organism: Rhinolophus sinicus; assembly: GCF_036562045.2. Lineage (NCBI taxonomy): Eukaryota > Metazoa > Chordata > Mammalia > Chiroptera > Rhinolophidae > Rhinolophus > Rhinolophus sinicus. The sequence goes on along the minus strand of NC_133765.1, from coordinate 24,153,890 downwards.
CTCTTCAGTGGAGGGAATTTTTTTTCTTTTAAGGCCTTCAACTGATTGGATAAGGCCCACCCTTATCCATGGAGCGTAATCTGCTTGACTCAAAGCCTACTGATTTCAACATTAATCTCATCTTAAAAATACCTTCACAGAAACATCTAGAATAATGTTTGACCATATCTGTGAGTACCATGGCCTGGCCAAGTTGACACATAAAATTAACCATCACAGGCATTTACATGGGTAGAGAGATAGAAAGATGAATGGATGTTTGGGTGAAAAATGGATGGATTAATAGACATAATTTTATGTAAGCATGACTTTATAGTTGCAAGTGATTTCATCGAACAGATGTACTGTGATTTATTTCACATTCGCATTGTGGGGTGCTTTGGTTAATTCCTGTTTCTTGCTTGTTAATCATGTTAGCATGGGCATTTTGCCTTGGCACGGTGGGTGAAAAGTTGGGTACCTCACAGCCCTGCCTGCAAGGCACCCTCGGTCTGGCTCACACCTGACTCTCCCTGGCTTTGTGCTTTCAGATCAGAAGAGCCCTCACCCCAGTGGCTAAAGGAACTGAAATCTAAGAAGAGGCAAAGCCTGTATGAGAATCAAGCTTGACCAGGTATGAATGGGCTCGGGTGGGGAGACCTGGCCAGAGCCTGCAATCCCAGAAGTCAGGAACCTGGGCGGGGAGGCAAAGGTTCAGAGATTTGGGATGTTGTACCTTGGGAAAGAGAAGGGAAAACATAGATGTGGGTGTTCTGGATTCCTGTAAAGAGGGTTTCCTCTTAGGGAGAAAAACACAGCTGGACCGCCTGGGATGGGTGAGAAGGTCATGGGCAAAGAGTTAGACAGCTGGGGTTCTGGCCAGCCCTCACTGCATCTCCATTCCCTTTTTAAAAAATGAGAGGGCGGGACATCAGAGATCAGCTTAATCTGAAAGTTTCCTCACCTCTCCATTCATATACGACCTGTATCATTAAAAATTAATTTGGGAGAAAAAAGATTAAAAAATCAAATGACTAGATATGCCCTGGTGGAGGTCCCAGACGACTTAACATCTTAGACTTCAGTTTCCCCATCTGTAAAATGGGATAACAGAGCCCATGCCCCCGACTGGTCCCAGGCTCACTGAGAATGCACCTCAAGTGCTTCCCCTAAGTCCTAGGGATGGGAACACGCGATGCTCCCTAAAAGTGGCTCTGAGGTGAGTAGCGCAGGAGATCCACTGCCCCTTGTCCACAAACCTGAAATCCAGAACATTCTGACAGCAAAGCATTTTCATCATTGCTTAGTGACCAAACCTGAGCTACTTGGGTATGCTTAATGCCATTTAAACTCAGTTTCCCCCACTTTATATGAATATCCATACGTTACACTGCAGGCATATTATGTTTGATTATGAGGGTGTTGCATAATATATATGCATATATGTTACATAACATTTATAAACATGTATGTATGCATATGTGTGTGTGTGTGTGTGTGTGAATATTTGTATATCATGAACTCCAAGAAAGAATCTAAATTCTGCAGCACATCTATGCTCAAGGGTTTCGGATAAGGGGTTGGAGCCTGTGTTTATTTTGTGGTTAGTGCTGTACATGTGATATTTCTGTTAAGCCTCTAGTAATCCATTTGAGGACGCTGAGGCTGGAACCCTGACCTGACTCTAAATTTCATGTTCATTCCAGTGTATCTGGCTGCCCGCCACCTTCCTCATCCTACCCCTCAAAACAACAACAAAATACCCACGTCATCTTTCCTGGCCTGTGGCTTGTGGGGATAGCTATCTTGGGGAATACCAGAAAAGGTTTTAAGGCTTGATGGTAGAGAGAAATTGGGTCACCTGTCCCTGCTACTGACACCAGGACTGTCCCTTCCTCTCCACACAGGGGACACTGCCACATCTAATGAACAGAAGAAGCCTTAACTGTCAGAATCCTAAGACAAGGCCACGCTGCTGCCATTCCTTCCTGCGCAATCGTTACCCGCCTGAGCCCTTCTGGTCGGGTGGAGAACGCTGTCCAGGGCCCCTCGTCCCCCTGCAGGCTCTTCCTGGATCAAGGCGGAAAGGCTTACCCTCCTCAAGCACTTGCATATCTCCCCAGATAGCACTTTAGGCTGGGAAAGATGTCAGGCTGCCCCAAAATGTCCATGCTGGCGGTTTCGTTTTTTATGTAAAAATGTGCATTTCTGCCCACTGCAGATGCCTGCAGCAGCTCCAGAGACACATACGCGTGTTTGAGACTGGACCATCTCCTTAGGTTCTGGAAAACACCTGAATTGTGAAAGCACCTCTTCCCCCAACCCCAGGGCAGGTCTTTTTCAAAGGACATTTCCAAGGAAGAAGAAACCATTCATGTCCTGCTGTAACTGTGGTCGAAGACAATACGACTGGGCTGGGGGTTTTGATGGCTTTTCTGGCGCGTTCCATCATCGCCCGCTCGGAAGATCAGCAGTTTCGGTTTTTAAACATCACCACCCTCGTCCTTTCTGGTGTATTGGTCCTTCCAATGGGGCTGTGTACATACTGGACCTCTTTTATTGTGTGTCATTTTCGTTTGCTTTAGAAGGTGATAAAGCAATAATTCAGCCAATTTTCCTTGAAATTTGATATGTACATATGTTTTTACGTTAAGCGACAGGAGGAAAGAGGTGTGACTGCTTTGCTGGAAGTATCTGATCATCTCAGGTTATCTTATCCCTGTCTATGCTTTAAAAAAAAACTCTAAGTGTCACCCTTGTGTATAGTTTCCAGGTTCCTTTCCATCTGAGCTCTGATTTCTGTGGAGTGGTCTTTGTCCCTTGACCTCAAGGGTCCATGAACTGCAGCCCAAAGGGCAGTGCCTTTCCCACTCAAACATCAGACCCACCCTGAGAACCTTTTCCTCCAGAGTCTGTTTTGAACACCACCTGAGCTGCTGGCATGGAAGAACCAGGCCTCAGAACAAATGCACGAATGAGGGAGTCTTGTGTTTCTTCTCATCTCTTCCTTCTACCAACCCTCCCCCACCAACTCCACCTGACCAAGTGCTCTTTTTAGGTCCAAATGCAGGAAGGGAGGGGCTTGCGGAAAGCCCTTCTCTGGAGGGGAGCCAGGCCAGGGAGTCTGGACAGAAGTGCTGGATGCTAGGTGACAAAGGGTAAGGTTCGCCTGGCCTCTTTTTTTCTCTTTTTTTCTTGCAAGCTCTTAAGTTCATTCCCAGGAATCTCCAAGACCTCTGGGGGCTCCGGACACTCTGTACTCTGTTCTTCTCTTTGGAAATCCTCAATATACCAGCCTCCTCCACCTATGAAGCCCCAGCGCCCCAGCAAACATCCCAGAAATGCTTGGCTGGCCACCTTCCATGCCTGGAGTTGCCATAAACTTTGTGCCAACCTTGCCTGGGAGATGCCCATTGGTGAGAAGATGCTTGGGCAGTTCATGGGGCAGCCTGTGGTTGCTGAGGGGTCCTGGGGCTGAGTTTCCTAATGGAGCCATACACAGCACTGGCTCTATATGGAAGTGGTGGATACATGCACTCCCCCTCCCCCAACTTCACCCCAAAAGAGGTGAACATCTTTCTTGATAAATCCATTTGCAAATGGTGTCTCATCTTCCCAGCTCCCCCTTCAAGAGTCTCTATTTGTCTGCCCATCATTCTTCCTCCGTTATCTCCTTTTACCACCTCTTCCCTCTCTTGGGGGTCGGGGAGCAGGTGGAGAGCAATCCTGTTTCTCCAGGTTTAGACAAATGGCTGTGCTCTGGAGAGGGGTCGTGGGTCAGCACCATGGACACGGCTGGAGGGTCCCGTCCCCATCCCTCCCTGAGTCCTGTTGGCTGGGCTTTGGCTCCTAATGGGCAGTTGCTGGGCCCTGTCACCCACCCAGTCTTGCGCCTCTGAAAGTCTCATGCATCTATGTCTGGAGGGTTGGCATTGCTTAACAATAATCTGCATTCTCTTCCTTCCCTGAGGAGGAAGTGGCCTGTCAGTTCTCTGTAGCCCGTTTGGGGATTCAGTTCTCCAGGAAATCCTTCAGTTGATCGGTTCTTTTGTTAAGGCCCAGTTCGTATTTTATGACAATGTCAATGTAGTGCTGTCCCGATCAATCAGTCCCCTTTAGGGACAGACGCTCCTCCTGTGTTCTTGACCCTGACTTCCTGTCTGGGCTGCTTTCGTCTTTGTCTTTCTGGAGGTGGGAAGGGCCCTTTGGTACCATCTTAGGCAGTAGGACATGACCTGTCCTGTTCATGCACATCTCTCGGTTCTCAATTAGTCATCTTTTAGCCCAAGTACGCCCACAAGGAAAGAAAACCACTTGAAAATGAGACTGACCTACAGATCTTTTGCCTGACTCCCCACACCTGGATTGGAAATAAACATTCAGTTAATTCCTTGGTGATTAGGACACAGAACCTGCCCCTTTAAACTGCCTTGAGCAAGTTGGGAACATCCTCCTCGGTTCCTTTTGTGGTTTGCAGCTTCATCTCCACCGCAGAGCAGACAGTCACTGTGGGTCAGGGACAACCCTCAATGCAGGCTCCCCACGACCTCTGGATCCACTGAGATCAGAGCAGTGAGGTTAGAAGTGACCGATGCTCAGAGCCTTTGCAGACAGCGGAGCCCATGGCGTGTTTCTCTTCTTTCTAAAGTGAGTGAGCTCTTGGGGGCTAAGCAAGGGGTTGTGTGTTAATTTCTCAAGGTAGCCTGGAGTCGTCTTTGGAAATCTGTCTCCTTTTAAACTAACTTAATATGCCTTAAATATCTGTATGCAGTCAGGTCACCTGCCCTTCTCTAACTTAGCTTCCTCCTCTGGGCCTTTGGCCTCTGCTTAAATGAGAGTCTTACACAGAAAGCAAATTCCTATGGATGTGCAATCTCTCCCCCATCTCTCCATCTCTCTCTCTCTCCCTCCCACCTCTTTCCCTCCCACCCTCTCTCTCCACACACACCCTTTGCACATCAGCATTTTGACAGATGGTCTTTTGATAAGTCTGTATATTTTTCTCCTCTAGTAGATCCCCTTCTTATGGTCTCTCGCCTAAGGAAACAGAAGCCTTTGGCCTGTGAAATTCATGGTGAAGCCTCAAGAATCCATGTTGTGGAGAACTCCTCAGTGCCACCAGAGAAATTCTGGTGCAGGAGGAACCTCACGGGGTTTGGGGTGTTGGGTGTTTTGAGTGGCGCTGGCCTGACAGCCTCAGGTTGTGTAGGATTGGGGGGCAGGACAATCAGATGGGGGGGATCTTTTCTAGGGGGACAAGCCAAGTCCTATGTTTGGACACATGTGTTTTCTTTTGTGCATCCCGGGAAGTGGGGCCCACAAGGTTTCTAAGGAGCGAGAAGAGAAACAGACAGAAGCCTGAGGCCCCGAACCTTCGAGGCTGCGCAAGGGATTTAGAAAACCCCTCGGTGTGATGGCCTGAAGGCAACCTCAGCTGCTCCCAGCTGGTGCTGAGAGTGCTTTGTCCATTTACGGTTGTACATTTTCCATCACGACGCCCCAGATCACCCCAGGAGCTAGGGAAAATTGCAAAGCTAAAAATCCACAGGTGTGCGGTCAAATCACCTGCAAAACTAAGTGCTTTCTGAAAAGTGACTGGGGCCTGCATGGAAGACCCCCCAAGGAGAGGGCTCTCGAGCCCGCCTCTCCCTCACGGGTTTCAGCTTCTCTCCTCAGTCCCTGCGGTGCCCACCCACGCAGCCCTCTCCATCTAGGAGCCAGATGACTGTTGCCTTTGTGTAAACTAGCATTTCAGTGTGAGCCTGAGGGGAGGTGGGGAGGCAGGAGCAAAGCTCTCTGCAGTGGGAAATACCCTTCCCCCAGTTGAAGGCCACGGCAAGTCACTTCAGTAACGGAGAAACTGGCTATAGTTTCAGATGGTGCCTTTCCTCCTTTAACACCGTGTGTTAAAACGGAAAAGCAAAAGTCCCATGGCCTTGTGACGCCATTGGGTCAGAGGTACAGTATGCAGGTGGAGGGAGGCACTGGAAGGAGGCAGGACCCACTGGACATCCTGAAGGGGACCCACCTTGGTCTCCATCCCCTTAGGGAGCGGTGCGTCCGAGCTCTGCTGGTGGGAATTCTGGGCAAGCCGAGGTTCTGGGAATGTAGAGCCACGTTGAAAGCCAGGAGGAACAAGTCTCGGCCAGTCTGTGTCTCCTTTTGCCCCCGCTCCCCACCCTTCTAGAGATTTCTTTCTTTTGTCTTGGTCGGTCCCTGCAGGGAGCGGGGCAGCAAGCCAGGTTCTGGGAAGTCAGCCTGAAGTTTCTGGCAAGTGAACCTCTCAGCCTCTCTCGCTTTTCTGACAATCTCCGGTGACGTTCCACCTGCTCAAACAAACCATGCCATTGTCTAAAGAAGAATGTGAGCTTTTTAATGATCTCATTCCACACAGCCTTATCGATCCTGTAAATAAGGGGCTTACGAAAGTCATATATTATGTCAAATTGAAGGTTTTTTTTGTACTGCGTTTCCTAAATCGTTCTAATATCCTAGAAGTCATACACTTCCAAGATGACCTTGACCCTCAAAACGCCTCATAAGATGGGGGGGGGAGTGGAAATATATATAAATATACTATATATTTTCCTAACCTGTCTGCTGGGTCCCGTCATCAGATCTATGAGTCACTGTAGGGAAGGAACTCGAGTCCTGCGTGTAGGAAAGTTGGGGCTCCTGCCTACTGGTGTTCTTGCCGTTGCCTTATGAATTCACAAGCCCTAGGAGTTCTGAACAGAAGGCGGACAAGAAGCCCTTTGTCCAATCCCAGAAAGAACCTCTAATCGTGTGACTGAGAATTCATCGAGAAAAACCTCTATTTTTAATGTTAAAATCATGGGGCTCCCCGGACCTCACAGAGTATTGGATGTTGACAAGTGCTTTTCTATTTTGTAACTGTAAAGAGGTTTCATATGCACATGCAGAGCAGTTGGGCACCGAGTCAACTGCCTTCGAACAAGATGACCTTCGCATGTACAAAGGTGTTGCATTCAGACTATGAAAATAGCAAATAAAGCTTTGATGCAAGTTGCATTGGGGAAGTTGGCGTGTCAGTGTGAATGAATGGACCCTTCCCACGCAGCTGAGTCAGTCTCTTGTCTGTGCGGAGCTGGGGGCCCGGCGGCAGGAGCGGGTAGCTGGGGTCCTGGGAGAGGGGGGCCCTGTGGACACAAAGCAGCATTTCCATTCAACGTGGAGTTGAAATCCTCATTCTGCCCCCTCCTAGCTGTGGGATGTCTCTTAGCGTCGGTTCTTCAACTTGGGGATGGTGATAGCAACCTGACTGGGCAAGAGTTGAAGGCAGTGGTTCTCATGGGTGGATCGTGCTCCCAGGAGGACATCTGACAATGACGGGAGACATTTTTGGTTATCATAAGGAGGGGAGGGAGATGTTCCTGGCATCTAGTAAGTAGAGGCCAGGGTCGCTGCTCAGCATCCCACAATGCACAGGAAGTCTGATCCCACCACAAAGAATGATCCGGCCCCACATGGCAGTAGTGCCGCGGTTGAGAAATCCAGGTTAAGGAAATGTGGCACCTGAAATGCTGGGTGCATAGTAGGTCCTCGGGCTCCTAACGGTCCTGATGGGAGGGAGTCACGCCTGCAGGCTGTCCCCACTTCTCTCTCTTTCCCTCATATTCCTAGCAGGCAGTGGCTGCATCCCAAGTTAAAGGGTCGAAACCAACTCTTCACAATCACCCCCCAGAAGTACCCCCTTGGTCTGAACTGTCCTTAATAGGCAGGGTCCTCGGTGAATAAAAGTAAGAAAGTGATAGACTGGAGTGCTTTGCTTTCACGAGCTCTCAGTGGCTCCCGTAGAGAGAGGGTTCTCCATTTACAGATGAGGAGACTAGCTCTGAGACCTTCAGTAAATCCCACACGGTCAAACAGGTCCACTTGTTTCCCAAGTCCAGCTGTCACCCACACTGTCCTACCAGCACCTCAGCGATGCGAGGTAACTGGGTTTTATGATGACTTGAGGATTTTTGCCAAAAACAAACAACAAAAGAAAACCCTGTTGCTTAACATTTCACTCGTTTGTCTCTCTTTTTATTCATTCGATAATCATTAAACACCTACCACAGGCAAAATTATACTTTGTTAGATACTTAAAACTGCAAGGATCTAGTTTTTTTGGTCATAAATACAGTGACTCTTTATTTCTGTCAAGGCTACAAGCTGGGCCCCGGAGCAGGTCAGCCCCCACCACCCCTTCTGCTGTGTGACCTGGGTAAGTGACTTACCTTCTCTGAACTCAGTTTCCAAACCATCTGTAAAATAGGGATCATAATTCCTCCCCAAAAGACAGCTAGGTGAGGAGTAAACGTAATGCTCATGAAGCTGACACAGTGCCCTGCACATGGTAGGTCTTCAATAAATGGTAGCCGTTGTACACAGATGCCTTTTACATGAAGAAAATCAGTCTTCGATGGGTCTGTTACATCATCCCATGGAAATGAATGGATTCACACCGAATTTGGAGGGTGTGTTTAAGGTGATGTGACAAAATTTAGGCCACATAGCCCCTAGAAAATTTGAGATTCTGGGGTCCCTCACTTTAAGAACTGCAGCCTTTCCAAGGCTGTCCTGCACCCCCATAGGACGATGGTGGCACCAAGAAGTCAAAGGGCGTGGGGGTGGTCACTGGAGAACTCCCATGCCCCTCCCCCCTGTGCTATCAGGCTTCCCACAAGGCCAATGAGGTCCATCTGTCCCCGAGAAGTCATCGGAGGCCCTGGCTGAGGCCGCCGAGGCCCTGGGGCTCCCCGGGCCTGCTATTGGAGTGAAACAGCCCGAACAGAATCGCGTGGACAGACCGCTGGCTCGGCAAGCTGGGATGTGCTGGGCTGTCAGAAAGCACGCATAAATAGGCTGCTCCTTGCAAAGGCAGACTGTCTGCAGACAGTGCTGGACCCTCTGTCCTTCCCAAGGCGACAGCAACAGGTTCATTCTGAAATAGGCTAGGCAGGGCGGGGAGACGAGAGCTGCCCTAGTAGGCCCAGACCTTTGGTGGTCTCCATGGGACGTCCAGAGCTGACCCCTGTACGGGCTGGGGGTCCACTTGAGGGTTGGAGCCAAGAGGGAGGACCCACGACAGCCACCACGCCCAGCTGGTGTCAGAGGGCGGTGGCCGGGGTTGAGCCCCAGGGCGTGTGCTTAGGGCAGGGAACCTGCAAAGACAGAGCACAACTGAGGGAGGGGTCTGGGCAGCCCTCGCAGCAAGCTCTGCCTCAGGGCCTGTGTCCTGAGTGTATGGGTCATGCAACTGTGTGTGGCGGGAGTGGGAGGACGGGAGCTGTGGGTGGGTGGCAGCCGAGTGTGGGGTGTAAATGTGGGTGCCTGTGGCCCACTGTGGAAGTCTAAGGGTGTGTGTGTGAGAAAGAGGCTCTGTGCAGTGGGTGGGACGTGACGATGTACAGTGACCACGGGAGCTTATGTTAGTTTGCGTGTGCAGACGTGTGTGTGCTGATAAACGGAGAACAGTCCCGTGTGTGTGTGTGTGTGTGTGTGTGTGTGTGTGTGTGTGTGTGACAATTAGGAGAACCCTGCCCCATGACTACTGCGGGGCCTGTACTGTGCGTCACGGTCCCCGTAGGGATGAAGGGGAGCTGTTTGTACCTGTCTGTGTCTGAGTCTCTTTAAGTGGCTGGTACACAGTAAGTGCTCCATAAATGCATATGGAATGAATATCCAAATGTATGGAAACTGGGCTAAAGCAGGTGTCCCAAGGTCTGGTCAGTACTATGCTTCCTCTAAATGTCTGTCTGTCTGTCCATCTCCCACCAGTCTGTGGTCTTCTGTTCATCCCAGTCACCCAGCACAGGCCAGGCACCGAGTAGGTGCTCGTGGAATCTTTGGAGAACAGAGTAATGTGAACAAAGCCTGCAGCCTGGGGTGTGGAGGTGAGAGAGATCCCTGCAGAGGAACCCCTCGGAAGCCTGCCCTCTGGCCAGGGTCCAGAGGTTATGTGTGCACAGAGCTCCGAGGACCCTGTCTTTGGGAAGCAGTTGGGTCTGGGGGAAGGGCACAGGCTTTGGAGCCAGGCCCAATCCCAGCCTCGGAGAAGTGGCCTCACCTTGCTGTGCTTCAGGGTTTCCCTCTGCAAAATGGGGATTCTGATCTCCTGACTGTCCCACTCCCTATGGCTCACAGTAGGTGCTCAGTGGGTGTTTGTTGAATGACTGAAAGACTGAATGTAGGCTGTGAGTAAGGACCACGTCCATAGGCAGCAAAGTTCTGTAGCACAGCTCCAATCACATCAACACCTGGTTTCGCCCTGGTGCACCTGATGACCTAGTTTCCTTTGGTTGAAGCCAGAGGTGTTCTTGGGAAGATGGCAGAACGGCACGGCGCGCCAGAGCAGGCTGTGGCTGGCAAGAGCCATGGAGGCCCTGGAGGCAACTACAAGGTACTGAGCCGGGAGGGGACCAGGGGCTCTGGGCTCAGGGCTCCTATTGGGCCTCAGGGTCAACTTCTCTCCAGAAAGGAGCCAGGCTGGGCTGGGAGGACACCTCACCCTCTGCTGTAAACTCGCTTTGTCACTTCATTCACCTTCCCTCTTCTGCGCCCTTGTCTGCGAGATGGAACTGTTCACATATGTCCTGCCTGTCTCAGTGGGGCCCAGGGGGCCCAGGGGTTTCAGGAGACTGGCTCTGACTCTCCTGCTGACCTCAGTCCAGTTCGCTCTCTGGGCCTCAATAGCCCCATCTTTAAAATGGGAATGATGCCCACACTCCTTAACCCCCAGAGCTGGTGTGAGAGCTGAATGCCACTGCCAAGGCCAGCTAACACAGTTGGAATTTGTTGGCTCTGCCCTCTCTAAGGTATTCCGGAGGGCTTTAATTCAAGACAGCCCAAGAAGAAGTTCACTAAGGAGATAACTGGACGGGGCATTTCTGAGGATGTGCTGGTGGTTTAACCAGAGTGGGAGAGACAGGGAAGGGAAGAGCAACAAAGAGATCTGCCTGGCTCTGGGCCTGACCCGTGGGTGCCATCGGGCCAGCCTTGCCCTGCAGACCCTCAGGTTTCTCCTGGAAAGAGTGCAGCATTATCTCGTGAACTCTAAGAGCCTTGGCAAATCCCCAGAAGCAGCTGCCCACCGGAGAGGTGGGTGCCACTACTGGGCCTGCCTGTCTCCTTTTGGCATCTATGGGCCTTGCCCTGTGCGCACCAGTGAGTGGGAGAAAAGAGCCAGCTGACAACAAATCCTGGTGCCTCCACTTCACTTACTGTGCAGCCTGGGACAAGTGACTCACCCTTTCTGAGACTTCTGTAAAATGGCCAGAGTAGATCTTCCCCGAGGACCTTCTAAAAACACAGTGTGTGTTTCTAGCTGTGGGAGAGGTAACACCTTTTTCTGCCTTTGCGTCCCTTTTTTTCTCCGGGCCTGAGGCAGATGAATGTCCACCAGAGGTTGCAGAATGGTGTTTCGTCTGCCCTGCACAGGGTTTTGTGTTTTTTTTTAATGGGGAAATTTCACATTAAGGTAAACATCAATTTCTAGCCTTGCTTGGAAAGTTTAGAACAGAGCCCACATTCCCTCCTGGCTGCCGTAAACGACTTCATTTCCCTGCGGTCGTCCCTCCTGTCATCAATCTAATTAGGTTCCAGACTGGCTCTCTAGATACGCAAGTGGAAATGCCTGGTTTGAGGTTCCTGGAGAAGTTCCCTTCGATGGCCACCAGAGGGCAGTGCAAGACTGCGGCGATGCTGGCCCCAGGCTGGCACAAGGCCGAGCTGATGGAGTGGGTGGATGGTACCTCCCTCCATTGCCCCAAGGAGGACCTCGCAGGATAGGGACTGGAGCTGGGAGCCCCCTCCCCGGGGACACGCTCAGACAGTGCCCTTCCAGGTGATCCTGTACGAAATGGAGAACTTCCAGGGCAAGCGGTGTGAGCTCTCAGCAGAGTGCCCCAACCTGACGGACAGCCTGCTGGAGAAGGTGGGCTCCATCCAAGTGGAGTCCGGGCCGTGAGTACCTGGACCCCCAGCCCCGCCTCACAGCCCTTAGATTTCTGGGAGTTGGGAGGTTCAGGTTCCAGCTCTAAGTGTCCTGCGGGGCCTTAGGCAACTCCTGTCCCCTCTCTGACCTCAGTTTTCCCAACTGTAAAATGAGGGAGCTGAACTGTGTGATTCTCTTAGAATCCTTCTAGCGCTTGATCTCTGTGGCAAATAGCAGACTGCAGTGGAAAGAGAACAGAGAAGACAGCCCAGCATCTAGCTCAGTGTCTGACAAGTGGGATTTAATCATTATAATTTCAATAATATTCATCACATCTAAAACTTAACATGCATTAGATCACGAAATCCTCACAAGTGCCCTAGGAAAGATGTGCCTTCTTATCCCCATTTGACAGATGAGGAAACTGAGGCTAACGTGGTTAAGTGTCTGGTCCATGTACACACGGCAAGCAGATGTTCCAGGTGGGCTCTGCATTCTGTTCTTTGGATGGAAAATCCAGTCTCTAGCACTAACCACCTGAGTGATTCTGGGCAAGGTGCTCACCCTCCAGGCCTCTGTTTTCTCATCTGTCAAATGGGGATAACAAAGGGACATACTTCAGAGAGAGTTTCTGTGAAATGAATGGAATCATTCAAATAAATAATAATATAATAATAATAAGCCATCTATGGAATACTTACTGTGTGCCAGACATTGTGCTAAGGGGTTTTCCAAGTCCCCTACACAGAGGCTGCACATAAAATAGATTCTCAGAGGGCGCCGGTTGGCTCAGTTGGTTAGAGCCCGGTGCTCTTACACAAGGTTGCCAGTTCGATCCCCACGTGGACCACCGTGAGCTGCGCCCTCCACAGCCAGATTGAAACAACTACTTGACTTGGAGCTGATGGGTCCTGGAAAAACACATTTAAAATAAATAAAAGTTAAAAAAAAAAAAAGTTAAAAAAAATAGATTCTCAATACGATTCCCCAGGAAGGTTTTCCTCAGCTCCCAGTATGTCCCAGTAACTCCTTCAATAACAGGACCAGAGACCAGTAGTAGGGTTAGCAGGAGGGTGCAAGGTCAGAGGTCAGCAGTTATGGGCCCTTCTGTCACTAGACTTGGGTCCTCCCTCCCCTGCAGCTGAGGTGACCTGGGCCTCTTTTGTCCTACAGGTGGCTGGCGTTCGAATGCAGGGCCTTCCGTGGGGAGCAGTTTGTCCTGGAGAAGGGGGATTACCCTCGCTGGGCTGCCTGGTCCAACAGCCACCACAGTGACAGCCTCCTGTCCCTCCGGCCTCTGCACGTTGTAAGTACAGCTCCTGCCCCCTTGAGGAAGCTTCTAGAAGCTGGACATGCTGGGAGCTGGTCAGGCCAGCTCATTTTACAAGCTCAGCCTAGGGCTTGGCCTGCATGGGCCTGGCCTGGAAAGGGCCCTCATCATTTCTGATTGTGTGGGACAAGAAGCTGGCTATCGAATGGTCACTGGGCTGGGGATGGGGACATCAGGATTCACGGTTTGAATTAGCCTGCACAGTACTGGCACTTGCCTCTGTATTCCTATTAAAATTTGGGACCGTAGGGTCCAGTCTCAGATCAGCACTGTGGTCAAAGAAATACAGTCTGGAAAATACTTCAGAAAGTAACCGCGGAACAGCTTGCATTTGACAAACACCGGAAAGGGACTTGGTCCACATGACACTTTAAAATGTCACTCTACTCTCCCACCTACTTTACTTATACTCAGTGGCTGCTCCATCCCCTTCTCCTTGTCACAATCATGGATGCCCCTTTGAGGGCAGTGGGAAGACCAAATCAGAGCCTGGTTTAGTAAAGAGGGAATGTTCCTACATTAATCATTTTGATCTCTTTCCACCCTCTCCATGCCTCAGTTTCTCTGTCTGATAACTGATGAGGTTGAATGAGACCTGAAAGGCCCCCCTTGGTTTCATGGCTCTCTGGCTCTAAGGATTCCAAGGAGGCCAGCTCTGGCGGAACCACCCGAGTCCCCATCCTTCCTGGAGTGGGTTTGGGGGCAGAAGAGCCTCATGAATCCCTCCCCGCAGGCAGAGGTCTCGGGGTGCATTATTTTGCAGGGTCTTGATTCGTTCCTGTACCTGGAGCTTCCCCGACCCCAGTTCTGGGCACGGGAGCAGCTGGTTCATGCCACAATCTTGCCCCCAGGACGGTCCAGATCACAAGCTTCATCTGTTTGAGAATCCGGCGTTTGGTGGCCGTAAGATGGAGATAGTGGACGACGACGTGCCCAGCCTCTGGGCTCATGGCTTCCAGGACCGTGTGGCAAGCGTCCAGGCCATCAATGGGACGTAAGGGACCCAAGCCCCACTCTTCCCCCACCCCATCCTCTGGTGGGTCACTCTCCTGGCTCCACACAGAATCTGTTTGCTGTGTTTTCTGCTCTCCTATCTGGAGGCCCTTCATACGAGGAGTTTGCTCCTGTACCATCCTTGCTCAGAGCCCCACTTGAGAGTCCCGAGGAGTTGAATGTCCAATTGCTTGCACTCTTGTACCACTGGATTTCCAACTAGCCTTGACTTATAGAAAGTTTGATCATTTTTTTATTCAAGCGAAATCTGTTCCTCTCACCTGTTCCCATGAAAGTCTTCATTTCTTTTCTGAACAACCCCAGGCCCTTGAACTGATTTTGTTTTTGTTTTTCCTTTTCACAATCCTTATCCTTCTTACCCGGGAGCCCAGGATGTATGTGATTCTCTAGGTGTGGCCTGAATAGTACATGGGTGAACAGGCTCATCACCTCCCTTCTTCTAGGTTTAAGATCTCTGTGAATGCAACCTTAGGATCACTTTTCCTTTGTCGGTGACTACAGCTCACACAGTCAGATGCTGGCTTTGAAAGCCTCGGTCTGGCTGGAGGTGGAAGACCGGAGGCTGACCGTCCTCACCCCAACCTTGGTATCCCGGCAGGTGGGTTGGCTATGAGTTTCCTGGCTACCGAGGGCGCCAGTACGTGTTCGAGCGGGGCGAGTACCGCCACTGGAACGAGTGGGACGCCAACCAGCCGCAGCTGCAGTCAGTGCGCCGTATCCGCGACCGGAAGTGGCATAAGCGGGGCTGCTTCCTCAGCAGCTGAAGGGCGCCCAGGTCCCTGTGGCCCAGGCCTGCCCTGGGGAGACAGCAAGAGGCAAGAAGGAGAGGCTCCAGGACTGGGGGGAGGGCCTGTCTGTCCACCCTTCCCCAGAACCTGCTCAATAAAGCCTGGGGCCGGTCCCCCACCTGCCATGTTCCTCTGCAGTCACTTCCTGAGTGGGCCCAGCCTGGGAGAGGCAGGCTGAAGGAGGCTGGGGCTTGAGGGTTCTGAGACCCCCAGGGGAGGGCTGTGGGCTGTGCTCATACCCCAGGCTCCAGTCCTCCCAGGTGGAACCTCGTGTACACCCTGCCATGATCTTGTGTCTGTCTGCCTGTCTGTTAGTCCATCATCCTCCCTTCCTCCCTTCCTTCCCTCCCTCTATCCCTCCCTCCCTCCCTCCTTCCATCTGTTTTCTTCTTTCCATTAATTTATCTATCCTTCCTTTTATCCACCCAAATTTCTATCCATCCTTCCATCCATTCATCCATCAGTTCTTCCTTCCATCCACTCTTTCACTGATCCATCCATCCTCTCTCTTCTATCATCCATCCATCTATGTATCCTTTCTTTCTCCCATCCATCCGTCTAGCCATCATTTCCCCTTCTAGCTCTCTGTCAGTCTCTGTTTTCATTCATTTATTCCGCAAATGCGGAGCCCTGTTTAAGGCCCGAGGACACAGCTGTGAACAAAGTCTGACCCTCATGAAGCACGCCTTCTATGGGAGAGACAGGAAATAAATAAACAAATAGATTTTGAAGACAGTGTTGGGAGGTGGTCAGGGCAAAGGACAAGCAATCCGGGTATGAGGCTGGAGGGGGGTGGGGAGGTATAGTCAGGGAACGTTGCTCTGAGGAGGTGACATTTGAGCTCATATCTGAATGAAGCACAAGAACATTCCAGGCAGAAAGTCCTAGGCAGGAGTGTGGCGGGGTGATGGAGACACAGCAAGGAGGCCGGTAGGTCTGGAATGGATTAAGTGCTAGAACGGGGAGGGAGTCAGAGAGGGAGAGGGGTCCAGGCATTTAGGGGTCCACAGACTCGGGGACACTGAATCTTCTGTGAGGGAGGTGGGAGCCATGGAGCATTTGAGCGAGGTGAGACATATCTGCCTTGGGGTTTAGTGGGGTGGCTCAGGCTGTAGCACCCAACATAGGTCGTGGGGCCAAGCGAGACCAGTGGGGAGGTGACTGCAGAGATCTGGGTGACTTATCATGGCGTCATCCCCCGGCCCTCTCTTTCATGCATCAGGAACTCTGTCCCCCTGCCCAGAGGCCTTTGCAGCCTTGCCTGGGGCACGAAGCTGCCATCCCACCTCCCACCATTGACTGTCACTCCCCTGAGCCTCAGTGGCTTTATCCGGCCCCAGGCGGGTGCCATGGCAATGCCAGGCCTAAATGTGAGCCTCTGGGGCAGCTTCTGTCCAGAAAGGAGCCAGTCGGCACCAGGCAGACATCTCACCCCTCTGGCACCGGTGGGAGGAAAAGGGAGTGTCCAGTCTGACAGTCAGGTGACAGCTGGCTTCCCCAAGGCCCAAGGCCCAGCGCCACCCCTCCCACCTGCGTGAGCTAATCCTGCTTCATTTCCCTGACTTTGCTCCCTGCTATGCCCAGAGCTGGTTGTAGCCCCTGAAATCACCCCATGCTTATGCTTCTGGTACGTGGGAGACCGGTGGGGACCTAAGGAATGCATTGAAAAGAATACAGCAATTTTCACTTACTTTAGCCTGCATATTAAAAAAAAAAGATGCATAGTCAATAAATCCCCTTGAATTATTTTTACTTCGGTGTGTAGGGGAGTGGTGGGGTGGGACCTCAGGCTTGGAGGGTGAGGGGTGAGGGCACCCAGCAACTGGGCAGATGAAAGGCGGGGGTTGAGTCCCCCCATGCATGTACCCCCCATTCCTCACCCCTTCCTCCCTCCAGGACCCACCTCCTCCTGCCTCTCATAAAGAGAGGCCTGTCGTGCTTTATAAATCAGTGCTTCCTGAAGACCAGAGCCAATGCTGGGCTTTTTATACATCACCTTATTGAATCCTAAGAATGACCTTGGAAGGTAGGCATGGTTACTCATCCTATTCAACAGATGAGGAAACTGAGGCCCAGAGAGGCAGAGTCACGTTTGCAGGAACTCACAGGTAGAGAACAGTAGAGCTCAGGTGTATCCTACAACATCTGCTCCTGAGCCCCCACACTCTGCTGTATCCATTAGGGGCAGGTGGGTGCCTTAGAGAATCAGCTCTAACCTACAGACAGGTGATAACGATCCTCACTTGCAGAGAGGGAAACTGAGGCCCAGAGTGCTGAGCTACAAGTAGACCTAGTTTTATTGTGCTTCCCTTCATTGTGCTTCATAGATGTTGCATTTTTTACAAATTGAAGGCATGAGACTCCACCAGGTGAGAAAACTGAAGTAAGAGTAGGGAAGTAGCTAGGGTGAAGGCTCTGGAGTCTTAAGAATCCTGAGTTCTGAGTTCAAATCCTGTCTCTACCACTTCCTAGTTATGTGGCCTTGAATAAGTTACTTAACTTCTCTAAGCCTCAGCTTTCTTATCTGTAATAGGAGAGACTCATAACATTTACTTCAAAGATGGTAGTGAGGATTGAATTTAATGAGACAGCAGATAGAGGGTCCTCCAGTGAACTTAGTAGGGACTCAATGCACAAAGCCCAGCTCTACTACTTACTGGCTGTGCAAACTTAGGCAAGTTGCTTAATCTTGCTGAGCCTTAACTTTCTCTTCTGTAAAATGGCATGATTGATAAATGCAAGCCTTACCTCTTAGTTTCTTGGGAGGATTGAAGTAAGTGTGGACAGTGTGGGACTCATGATGAAATATCATCCTATCTAAATGTTAGTAATTCTTCTTTATTTATTGAAACTTGACCAGGTCTTGAATCCATCCATTTGTTCAGCAACTATTAATTGACATCTGTTATGGGTTGATTTGTGTCCAAAAAATATATGTTGAAGTGCTAAGCCCCAGGACCTCAGAACATGACCTTACTTGGAAATAAGAGCTTTCCAGAGGAAAGCAAGTTAAAATGAGGGCTTTTGGGTGAGCCTGAATGTAATGTGGCCGGCGTTTTTATAAAAAGGGGAAATTTGGACACGGGCAGAGGGAAGACGATGTGAAACACACAGGGATAAGATGGCCATGGGACTGAGTGATGTGTCTACCAGCCAAGAATTGCGGGCAAACTCCACCCCTAGAGAGCTCAGGGAGACAGCGTGGCTTGCTGACCCCTTGCTTCCAGACTGCTAGCCTCTAGAACTGTGAGGCAGTAAATTTCAGGGGGGTGGGAGTTGACATTATTTTTACTGTGGTGAAATATTCATAACACAAAATTGACCATTTAAACCATGTTAAATGTGCAGTTGTATGGCGTGAAGTCCATTCACCTTGTTGTGTAACCATCACTACGATCCATCTCCAGAACTTTTGTTATCGTGCAAAACTGAAACGGCACCCGTTACATACCAGCTCCCCATTCCTCCGTCCTTCCAGCCCCTGGCACCTACTATTCTACTTTCTGTCTCTATACATTGAACTGCTCTAGTTACCTCATATAAGTGGAATTATATGGTATGTTTCCTCTTGTATCTGGCTTATTCCACTTAGTCTTATGTGAAGACATTCCATAATGTCTTCAAGGTTCATGCATGTTTGTAGCAGGTGTCAGAATTCCCTTCCCTTTTCAGGCTGAATGATATTCCATCGTATGGACATGCACAATTTGTTGAGCCATCTGACAGCGGACACTTGTGTTGCTTCCACCTTTTGGCTATTGTGAATAGTGCTGCTGTGAACACGGGTGTATAAGCATATGCTGGAGACCAGGCTTGAACTCTTTTTGCTGTATATTCAGAAGTGGAATTGCTGGATCATATGGTAATACTGTGCTAGATTTTTGCAGGACCTGCCATGCTGTTTTCCATACAGGCTGCACCGTTTTGCATCCCAAATTTCTGTTGCTTCAAGCCACTCAGTTTTGGTCCTTTGTTACAGCAGCCCTAGGAAACAAATAAAAGCATCCACTACATGTCAGGCACTGGGCTCTGGAGATTCGGTGGTAAATCAGGCAGACAGTGCCTCCCTCGTGATGTTCCTATTCTAATTGGAAAGAGAGCAGATAAGAGTAACATAATGTCAGGTGGTGAGAAGGGCTACAGAGAGAAACACCTTGGCTGGGGGACAGAGGGTGTGTGTGTGTGTGTGTGTGTGTGTGTGTGTGTTGGGGATATGGAAGGTGGGAGAAAGCCAGTCTCATTGCTCGAACCCAGTTTCCAACCCCCAGTGCTGTCCCCTTTCTCCTGCCTGACCTTGTATTTGGTCAAGACACAGACTGGCTTCAAGGAAGCCATGCACATTGGAGGAACATGAGTAAAAGCCAAGTGCCCACAGGGCAGCGGTGAGGCCAGCAGTAAGGATCTGAGAGGTTTCTCCAGACCGTGGGGCCTGGGGTCCTGAGAGCACCCCATTTAAGGTGAGAGGGTGCTGGGACAGCCCAGATGCCTGCAAGGTGAGGTTCACTCTGCTCGCCTTGCACCATCAGGCCCCTGCCCACCTCAGCCACCTAGCCTAGGCCCTGACCCTGCTTGAAACTATCTTCCCAGCTTGGTTTCCCAGTCTAATTTCTCCCCATCCCCAAGGACTCGGTCTCTTTCTGGGAGCTGTCCTGGATGGTCCAGGTGGGGGTAGGTCCCTTTCCTGACACCACCTCCTAGAACAGTGCTTGGCACCAAGTCGATGCCTGATGGATGGATGGATGAATGGTTGGATGGATGGATGGGCAAATGCTGGATGCTGGACCCTGCCAAACCACGCTCCTTTACTTGATTTGTTCCCCTCTGTCTGCCTTCCCCCAGGGCTTGACTGACCACACCAGTGAACCCGACCTGCCCCCGGTCCTGGCAGCCGGATGGCTGATGCATGCAAACAGGCATCTTCTTGTCCAGCCGCCTGACCCCCCTGGCGCGGCCAAATCTGACAGCTAATGACATTATTGTGCAGAGACACAATGTCTGTGGGCATTTGCTGACCCGGGCTTTGGTGCGGGCTTAATCCTGCATTCTCGCCCTGCTTTCTGCGGGGGGACGCAGCCGTCACTTGTTTTGGCACCAGCACTCCTGGGGAAGATATAAATGCCACCTCCCATGAACCTGGCTTCACAGGCACTCTCGGGGGCTGGTGTCACTGGTAAGAATGTCTTTCTTGCTTCCTTTGCCTTTTCTCTCATCCTCATTCCTGATGGAAAGTGGGAGAGACCTGGGTATGAATCCAGATGCCACTGCTTTCTGACAAAGTGACCTTGGGAAAAGATTTCAATGCTCTGAGCCTCAGTTTTCTTTTCTGTTAAATGGGAGAAGGGTTTTAAAATCTCCTGTCTAGTGGGGCTTAGAGAAACCGTAGGTGAATTGTCCTGCACAGCACCTGTCACAGAGCAGATACTTGGGCAATGCTCTTAAATTATTATAATACTGAACAGTCCATCAGCCAATGACTGGAAAAGAGAACCTGAGGGTTTGCAAGAAGGTATCAAACCAGTGAAGGTTCAGCATCATTTCTAGGGCGGTGAATCAGCTCTCCGTATCCACAATCACTCCCAGTACCACCATGTGTCCTGTCTTGGGGCGCAGTAGGGAGGAGGTAGCAGTCACAGCTCTCTGGGGGCTCCCAGCAACAGGTGATTTCAAAGCCACTAGCACTCGGTGGAAATGACCCTAATTGTGCCATTGTTGCTGCCGTGCACTGAGGACCAAGTGTCTTTAGGGACCTCTGCCAAGTGCCTGAGTGTTCTGCCTTATGTAATTGAATTATCATACTTTGTCCACGGATAGGTGCCTTTACTGTCCCCATTTTGCAGAACAGGTAATTGAGGCACAGAGAGGATGACGTCAGTGCTTGTAAGCGGCAGGGCCAGCACCTGGGTTTGAGTTCAATCTTTGGTCTGAGAATGCTGAGCACCGGGGACTCTCCTGGCAGGACCCCTGGCACTGTGACAGGCTCAGAAGGCTGGTTTCTTAAGAGAGAAGAGCAGGTTTGGCTCCTACGCTCTTTATTTGAATTTCTTGTTTCTGGGGGACGTTCTGGTGTGGACGGGGCTTCTGGAAAATTGATGTTATCTCTGGAGGAGGTCAGGTTTCCCCTCTTCACTGGGAAAACACAGGCTGGGTTCACTGCCCTTCCCGCAGGAAGGGAGAAGAGACTGACTTTTCCAATATTCTCACCAGCTAAGAGATGCTCCGACTGCTATCACAGTGCCTGAATTTCCACCATTTACACTCATGTCTTTGCTTTCTTTAGCATGAGTTCTGTAGCAGATGTGTTATGGGGGGGAAGAAGACCCATGATGGAGAGGAGCATTCTGGGTACTGGGGAAGGGGTCAAAGAGGAAGTTGGAGATGAGAGGCAGGAGTTACGGGGGACTTTGTGAGATTGCAGACGGGGGCCACAACCCAGCCAAGCATGGTGAGTGCATGGATATTATTTGCCCCACACTGCTGTCCTTTAATCAAAAAACTTCTGCACACTATCGATGGGTCTGCATCCTGTGGGACCTGAGTGACCATGACCCACATGAGACCCCTCATATGCTCTAATTTATCGCTTTATTTTTTAGTAGACCTCATTTTTCCCTCTGGAGCTGGTCTGGATACAAAAAGTGAAGCTAAGGTTGGACGCTCAGGCAGCTGCTTGCTGGCTCCACAGCTCTAGGACAACCTAAAACTAGGGAGATAAAACATAGGGGTTGGGGCTGCCATGGGGTGGCCCTCAGATGAGAAAGCCAAGGGCCCAGAGAAGTCCTCACTCCTGCTTCCCCCATGTCTTCCAGGTCATTCTTGCACAGGACAGCTCACCATGGCCTCAGACCACCAAACCCAAGCGGGCAAGACACAGCCCCTCAACCCCAAGGTCAGTACCATGCAGGTGGGAGGGGGTGGGCAAGCAGAGTCATTCCCCAGACCCCAGACTCAGTCTCCCTTCTGTAAAGTGGGGTTGGCATCTGCCTTCCTGAGCCTCCCTCTCTGCCCTTGGGCCTCAGTTTCCCCAACTTGCACACTGGGGGCTGATTCTGCAGGCCTTCCCTGGCATGCCAGAACTCCCACTACCAGCTTCCTGCTTCGGAGTCTTAAGTTGCTGTGTTTTACCCCCTCCTACACACTATGGCCCATGGGGGCTTCCCAAGGTTGAGGCAGACCCTCAGTCCCTTCTAAAAGGGATCTAGTGAATGGGAGGTGGGGTATGAATCCTGACTCCACACCTGCTGTATGTCCCAGGCCACTCACTTGACCTCTCTGAGCCTCAGTTTCCTCATTCATGAAATGAAGAGAATTGAATTCACAACATAGGGTAGTTGTGAAGAGGCAAAGAAAACAGGCTCAGCCTCATGCCTGGCCTGTGTTGTGCCCACCTAATGCCAGCCAATAGTGCCTTCTTTGCTTTCTCATCTTCCTGCCCTCGTAAAGGCAGTGAGCTCTTATCCCAAGTCAGAAGCTTGTCACACCTATTCTGCCCCAAACCTCTACAAGCAGCTTTCTACCAGGCTGCCCTCCATTTCCCTCTGCATCCGGGGCCCTGGGCAGGGAGTCTATCCGGGAACTGCCCTTTGTCTGACTTGGGGCCTCCACAGCCAGGAAAGCGAGAGCTGAAGCAGCCCCTCAGCCACTCAGTCCATCCTGTCCCTTGAGGGGGTTACTTGTAGAGGAAAGACAGACAAGAAACAAATGAATAAATATATGACTTCGAGGAGTGAGAAGTATTGCAAAAAAAACATAGAGTGAGGGGTTCCTGAGACTCAGGTGGATGAGGAATTGTTGTGGTAGCTCAGGTGGTCCCGAAGGCCCTCCTCAGGCAATGTCTCCTTAGGTGGCATTGGAGTGGAGACCTGGGTGAAGTCGTGGAGCAGCCATGTGAAAATCAGAGAGCACGGGCAGGGCAGAGAGTTCCAGGCAGGGGGCACAGCACGTGCAAAAGCCCAGGGGTCAGAACGAGCTGGATGAGTGTGAGGAACAGAAAGCAGGTCAGTGTGACGTAGTGTAGAGCAGCTCGGCGACATGAAATGGGAGCCACAGAAGGAATTGAATGTTTCCTAGTAGCCACGTTCAAAAGGTAAAAAGAAACAGATGAGATAAATTTTCATATCCTATTTTATTAAACCCAATATAGCCTAATGTATAATCAATAGAAAAATGATTAGGGAGTCATTTTATATTCTTTTTTATACTAAATATTCAAAATCTAATGTGTATATTATATTTATCGCACATTTTAATTCGGGTTAGTTGCATCTTGTTCACTTGACATACGTAGCTAATGGCTGCTGTATTGGACCACACAGGATTAAGGGATTAGATACCAGGTGTAGAATTTAGCATCTGTTTGTTGGTAAACAACAATACCAAGTTCTTGGGCTCTCTAAGCCTTTCAAATGCATGGAAAGGCTGCCCTTCCCCACCCACCTCAGCCTTGCAAGCCCTTGTCTCCAGGCCATGGTAATAATGAACTGGCCCCTAACGTCCATATTCCTTGATTCTTCTTGGCAACCCCGCAAAATAGGTGTGATCCCCATTTTACAGATGGGAGAGCCGAGGCTCAGAGCAGTCAAGTTGCTTCCTAGGATTGCACAGCTGGATGCAGCAGAGGCAAAATCAGCACCCATGTCTCCTGACCATCTGTTGTCAAGTCAGCAAGCTTAAGGGCTGAATTGAGTCCATGGAGTTTATCTCTGAGCTCTGGCGGGCCTCCCTTCCCCGGATTTATGTGGCTAATCCCCAGCCTAAGAGAGAGGGACATGTCTACCCAACCCGTGCTGACCATGTGGATTGCACAGTTGCCCCTCCTGGGAGCTGGCTGCCCTGAGCCCATCTCTTCATCCAGAGGCAGCTCCTGGGGAAGTGTGGCTGGAAAACCTCTGTCCCCCAAAGCTCTCTGGAATCATGAAAAGGTGGCAGCTGGCCTACCAGTTAACACTTGGCTGTGAGGCTTTGGGTGGCCTCTTGCCTTCGCAGATCTTCTGTTTCCCTGATGGGGATGCTGCTGACCCCCTTCTCTGGGCTGATGAGAGGACCAGGTGAGGCAAGGAAAGTAAAGTCCCCTTAAGAAGTATCCTGGGGGAAAGTCAGAGGGAGACTGCAAAGCCTGTGGGGGCTTAAGGAAAGGGCACAGGTATGTGTAGTGTTATGGGTGAAATGGGTGAGGGGTACAGATGGCAGTCCCGGGCCAGCTCAAATGCGAGCGGGAGAAGTTCAAGCAAGAGAGCCTCTGGCTGCACAGACCCGTGGTGGCGGCCTCACCTGGGAGCTCGTTGGAAATGCAGAACCCAGGGCTGCATCCCAGACCTGCTGGCTCGGAAACTGCATTTTACCAAGCAGTTTAACTGCTCTGTGTGCATGTTATTAGTTATTAGAGTTTTCAAAATGCTGCTCTCATGGAATCAGACAAGCTTGGGCTCCAATTTCGGCTCTGCTACTTACCTACCGGGGTGCCTTATTTAAGCCTCCCACACAGAGCCAGGACTGTGTGCTAACATGATGCTTCTCTGAATCCTTCCCACAACCCCAGGAGGTAGGTTCTGTCTTTATTTCCCATTTTACAGATGGGGAAAGCGAGGCTCAGAGAGGTGAAGTACTGGCTCCAGGTCTCACAGCTGGTAACCTGCACAGCCAGGACCTCTGACTTTATGTTTAGTTTGTGAGTCCCCCGGGTGGAAGGCTTCAGTGTGCTTCCAGGCTCCCCGAGTCCCCTCCCCACCCCGACTGCCCTGCTGTCCTCCCTCCCCACCATGACGGGGTCTGACTCTCTCCTCCTGTTACAGATCATCATCTTTGAGCAGGAGAACTTCCAAGGCCACTCGCATGAGCTCAACGGGCCCTGCCCTAACCTGAAAGAGACCGGCGTGGAGAAGGCAGGCTCTGTCCTGGTACAGGCTGGACCGTATGTACCGGGTGGCCTCACCTGGTCAGGGGGGCTGCCAGGGTGAGGCAACTGGGCTGTGGAGCTGGAAAGAGCTGCCCTCACTGTGCTCCTAGACTACGCAATTGGAGAACCAGGATTTGGGGCCTGGCAGCCTGTCATGAGAATATATGCCGCAGAGTCAGACAGAGCAGGGTTCAAATCCCAGCTCCCCCACTGCTGGACTGTGTGACTTCCCTCTGCAGGCCTCAGTTTTCTCCTCTGCAGGGTGAGGACAGCCATGTCCTCCTGAGGGTGAAGGGACAGAGCTCAGGTGAAAAGCCTGACACCCAGCCCAGCCACTTTGTTAAGGCAGGGAAATGGTCATGGTAACTCTTGCGGGCCTTTTCAGAACTGCCAATCTCTGGCTCTGGGAGTGTCCTTTCTCCTGGCGGGTTGAAAACTGGATGCCCCCCTCTTCTCAAATCCTAATTATACTGGGTATCAGCAGAGTCACCGATGCATTTGGGAGTCAGCAGGCCTGGAGCCCCCGACCCAAGAGAGAAGAGGATGTGATTGGTAGGATGTCACTCTGTCCTGCTCACATCATGAATCTGAGCACCACCTGTGGGGGCTTCTCTTTGTGGTTGTCTGAGCACTTCTTCTCTGGAAGAGCCTCAGGAATCAGAGGTGGCTACTGGTGACCCCCTCTCAACAGGGTCAGGGAGTCCGGTGTGGTTGGGTGTCCTGGGTCACCTGCACCACACCTCAAGGTTCTCAGGGAATTTTGCAGAGTTCAATGTGCCTCCTCGAGTCAGAATCTGCTGATGGGGAGAACACAGCCAAGGAAAGGCCCTGCCGAGCCTCGCTTACCTGACGCGCTCAGAGCCTCTTCTGGGCCTGAGAGCAAACCTTCCTAGACAGCTGAAGTTTTGACCATTTAAGTACCGCGTCGGATTTTCAGTTGTCCTTTTTCAGTATTTGGATGGAAGAATTTCTCAAATGGAGTTTACGTTCCTCTGCTTTCTTTTTAAAAACATAACTTCCAATAATTTTTATTAATTATTGTTTCAAATGAAGAAGCAATAGTTTAGAGCAAAAAAATACAACTTATAACTCAGAAGTAACCATTGTTAAGATTTTGATAGAAATCTAGATTTCTCTCTCTATATATATGTATATATACTATATATAATGATCTGATTTTGATTATATATTTAGTATATTATATACATTTAATATATATTTAACATATTTAATCAAAATCAGATCATGCTATACATACTGTTTTATAATTCAGTTTGAAAACTACAAGATATCACAAATTCTCTGCATTTCATTAAAGTGTATTTTATGTCAGTGTTTTCCAGAGAGTCTTTTTGAGGTAAATCTGCATCAGAATCACAGAAGGCAGATTCTTGGGCCCCTTCTTGGTCCAATTAAATCCAGCTCTTGGTTCTGGAGCCCAGGAATCTGCATTTCATAAACTCACCTGGTGGTAGTGCTGCCCAGTTAGGTTTGAGAACCTATGTCCTACTCATTATTTTCCGTGGCTTTGTAACATTCCATTATGGGATATGCCATAATTTACTTAAACAAGCCCTGACTGTTGG
This sequence comes from Rhinolophus sinicus, assembly GCF_036562045.2. NCBI lineage: Eukaryota > Metazoa > Chordata > Mammalia > Chiroptera > Rhinolophidae > Rhinolophus > Rhinolophus sinicus. Next base: position 24,127,360 of record NC_133765.1, on the reverse strand, counting down.
ATGCTGAGGTCCTTTCGATTATTTGGTATTTTAAATAACACCATGATGAATAGCCTTATTCAGGGAGCAGGGAGCTTTTGCCAAGAGTTTTCTAAGGACACGTGGCCTAAAGCAGAATTGCCGGATCAAGAGTCCATCCTCATCTGAAAGCAGCAAGAAACACGATCTCCCCTTCCATTAATGCCTTAGAGTATTGTTCTGCGCAGCCATATGGCACCAGGATGCCATGTTTGCCTGGCAACGAGCGGCCCCAAAATGCCAGGCATTTTGAAGTTTGTGCCTTTCTTTTCCTATTGTCCCCTTTCCTTTATTAGCCAGGCCGTCTCTCCCCACCCCCGCCAGAAGGTGTTCCTTCCCTTTAAGGCATTATTTCTCTTCTCCTGTGAATCTAAGAGACTATTAGAGTTTTATGTAAAATATGATTCAAGAGACAACCCTCCAGAACAAAAGAACTAGATCTAAAGAGAAGGGTTGGTATGAATAAGGACCTTTTGATGTGGTGGTGTCCTGGGAACCAGTTCTCAGGGGTGGAGGCTGATTGGATACAACCCTTTCCAACTCCACATTCAGTGATGTCACACTGATAGCTTGGAATCGGCCACGTGGGAGCATTTACACCATGGAAATTGGCAGATGCTACAGTCAGGTTTTTGTTTTAGCTTTTGAGAGCTGGCTGTTAATTCCAGCATACCACTGGCCGTAGTGCAGGGGCTCTATTTATCCGTATTGTTGCCGGGCCATCTTTTGGGCTCCTTCTTAATTCCTGATTGTGTTCCAGATGGTTGAAATCAGCATAGCACTGGGGTCTAGATAACTGAGGTGTGACTCTGCTCTTGGAGTCTGTGCTGGAATTTAGATGGGGCCACTACTCCTTGATGAGCTGGGCAAGTGTAACTCTCTCTCTCTCTCTCTCTCTTTTTCCCTTCCCCCATGCCCCCCACTGCAGCTGGGTGGGCTACGAACAAGCCAACTGCAAGGGTGAGCAGTTTGTGTTTGAGAAGGGTGAGTACCCACGCTGGGACTCGTGGACCAGCAGTCGGAGGACGGACTCCCTCAGCTCCCTGAGGCCCATCAAACTGGTGAGGCCCATACCCATCACCCTTCCTCCTGTCTTTGCTGCCTTGGAGCTAGGGTCTAGGGGCCAGAAGAAGCCTCACCTCCAGCCGTGAGCCCGTTGGGATCCACAGGGAATATCTACCCTCCTGAGATGCTATTATGCTTCGCCTGAGAGCTGCCACATTGTACAACCCCAGGGGGCTCCATTCACAAGACTTTGAAAGGCTCCAGGGGGCACTGTTCACATTTTATTCCATGTGGACGGTGCTTTCCAGGGTTGCATAACTCCTATTACAGAGCAATTGCTCGGTAAATGGTAAATGATAGCCATCGAACATATTAAAAGAAATTCTTTGCCTGGGTGTAGAGGAAAAGGCAGTTTAGCTCTTGTTTATAATTCAAGCCAGTGTAACCTTGCAGTGCTTCTCTGGTCCCGATTCTTATTAGCGTGTGAACTCTCGGGGTTTGCAAAGAGCCCAGCTATACTCAGTCACACCCCCAAACCTTCCCAGACCAGTCTAGTTCTTCCAAAGCTTGATGGAAGATTAGAGAACATTGGACTTAGTCTTCCACAGTCCTGGGTTCCTACATTGGCTCTGGTACCCCCAGCTGTGTGACCTTGAGCAAGTCATTTTACCTCTCTGAGCCTCGGTTTCCTCATCTGCCAAATGGCATAAGAGTAGTTTAAAGGATTAAAGGAGATAACTAAGAAAAATGTAACAGGAACAGAAGGATGGGGAGAGACATAGAGATGAAGGAAAGCTAAAACATCTCAAGTGTCTATTGGAGGCACTGTAAGCCTGTGTACGTGTGTGTACGTGTGTGTGTGTGTGTGTGTGTGTGTGTGTGTGTGTGTGGCTCATGGCCACCATTTATTTATAAAGGGGAGTTGAGGCTGTGGGAGGGAAAATGACATTTCAGAATCAAATATTTCCCAAAGTGAAAATAGCCCAATAGGATCTCACCAACTGGCTGCTGTTCAATGGCAGTTATAGACAGTCACGTGGTGGCGGATTGGGCAGAAGGCTGCAGGTAGAGCTGCTGACCCCAACTCCCGGGCATGAGGATGGTGAGAAGGCTCATCTCGGGCTCCTTCTCACTCACTGACGTCCCTCATTCCTTGTCCACAGGACAGCCAAGAGCACAAGATCGTCCTCTATGAGAACCCCAACTTCACAGGGAAGAAGATGGAGGTCATAGACGACGACGTGCCCAGCTTCCACGCCCATGGCTACCAGGAGAAGGTGTCATCGGTGCGGGTGCAGAGTGGCACGTGAGTGCAGATGCAGCCCTGGCTCGCGCTGGGGTCCTAAGTCCTGTTTTGCTCTGAAGCCTGGCAATCCTGACCTCAGTCTTCTCATTGCAAAATGGGTGTGGAAGTCATCGGCCCATGTGTGGTGACTCTCAGCCCTGGAAGTTCCGTCCAGACCTTCCTTTTGGGTAACACCCTACCTTTGCAGGAGAGGGACCTTGGCCTTAACCTCGGCCACAAAGAGCAGGAAAGGACATATTGGTGAGGCCGAGATGGGGGTAGCAGAAGGGGGTAACAGTCTAGTAGGGAACAACTGTTAATAATTTAAGAATCACACAAATCTAGACTCCTTGCCCAAGGAAGGGACTCTTGAGTGAGATCTCAAAAAAGAGCAGGAATTGCAGGGTCTAAGAGTGGAAGGAAGAGCTTGGTGAGTGTGAGAGACTCTGCAGAAGCCCAAGGAGTGAGAGTGTGAGATGTGGGGTCTCGGAGACTGAGCAGCAGAGCGGAGGTGTCCTTGGGGGGCTGGCCATGCACATCCCTGTGGGCCAGGGCTCTGTGACGTTTTCTGGGGAGAAGACTGTGGCTTTCATCAGGTGCTCAAAAGAGTGAGTGGTGGTGACTTCAAATGATGAAGGAAATACAGAGGGCCCCTGGGACCTCGCCCACTCTCCTTCAGCCTTGCAGCTGGGCTTGAGCTTGGGATAAGAGGCTTGTCTTGTTCTAGTCTTAAGTGATCACCCTTTCTTCTGATCCTAGTATCAGGTCTCCAGTCAAAAGTTTTTGGGAGGTAGTGAGCTCCCCATCAAGAGAAGGAAGAAAGCAGAGGCTGGATGCTGGGAGGGTGATACTGTTCCCGCTCACCATTCAGGAAGTGTGAAATGATTGGGAAGCTCCACCCCTCCTCATAGTTTAAGGATCCTCTCTCTCTCTCTCCCTCTCTCTTCCTCCCTCCCTCTCTCCCTCTCTCCCTTCCTCTTTTTATCTGTTTCTCCTGTCTCCCCATGTCCTCTCTTCCCACCTCTGGCCCTGCAGGTGGGTTGGCTACCAGTATCCTGGCTACCGTGGGCTGCAGTACCTGCTGGAGAAGGGAGATTACAAGGACAGCAGTGACTTTGGGGCCCCCCACCCCCAGGTGCAGTCTGTGCGCCGCATCCGTGACATGCAGTGGCACCAACGGGGAGCCTTCCACCCCTCCAACTAGTGCCCCCCATTTCCTCCTTCCCAGGGGCCTGGTCTGCTGCCCAGAATCCCCCCAGTCCTCTTGGTGAGTGAATAAAGTGTGACTTGCAACTGGTTTGCTGCAGCATATTTTATCCCCAGTGAGAGCTACATGTGCGTTGTGTGTGTGTGTGTGTGAGAGAGAGAGAGAGAGAGAGAGAGAGAGAGAGAGAGAGCGCGAGCAACAGAAAGTGTCTGGGTGAGGGATAGGACAGCTGGGCCCTCACTGGGTCTTCTGGCTCTGTAGCTACTTAGCTGTGTGACCTTGGGCATATAGTCCAACCTCTCTGAGCCTCTGTTTCTTTGCCTAACTCACAACTCCTATGTCATCTGAGTGGCTTGGCCTGGGCTCCCTGTTATGTAGTTGCTGAGCACAGTTACTCTCAGGGGCATGTGATGGATACCCCCGCCCTTACAGACTTACGCACTGCCTGCCATTCCCTCATAATTGAGTTATCACCTTGTACATGGGAGTTTCTTTAGATCTCCCAGGAGGAGCTAACAACCCTGCAATCCCCATCCCATCCCATAAATAGGGACACCAAGAGAAGGCAGGCGTTACTGCCTGGGGCGTTAGTAAATTTCCCAAAGACGTGGAGATGTTGAAAGAAAAGTTGGCATTTTCCAGGTGAATCTTGGGGCGGAACAATCTTGGCAAAGGGAAGAGTGTGCAAAGTTAGGGAAGCAAGACAGAGCATGGTATGTTCCAGTGTTCCAGGTACAGTGAGTACTTCAGGGCATGGAAACTTAAGAGAGTTGGTTAAGCACAAGGTCCTGAGACAGTAGGTCCCCCCTCCTCCCCTCACTTTCCTCCTCCCAGCGTGGACAGCTTCTCTTGCTCTCAGGTCTCTGCAGGACTGCCCTGGCCCTCTTTCCCACCCACCGGGAGCCACTTCCTGCTTCAGCCAGTAGGTGTCAGCAAAGAGTCTTCCTCAGGGATCCCGGGCCAAGGGCGGAGGGGTCTGTGTGGGTGTGCTGGTGGGGAGGCGGGGGGAGCGGGGGTGGGGGGAGTGGGGGGCGGCGGGGCGGCGGCGGTGGTGGTGGTGGTGGTGGTGGTGGTGGTGGTGGTGGTGGTGGTGGTGGTGGTGGTGGTGGGGGTGGTGGTGGTGGTCGTGGCGCTCCTTGGGTCCTGATTGGAGCTGAGCCCTATCAGTCACAGTGGCACAGTCAAGAGCTGGGCGGGGTCTCAGAGCCTCTCCTCCCGCCCCAGTAAACCGAGGCTCAGACTGCGATCTCACCGAACCACTAACAGAGGAGGGGCAAGCCTGGAGGATCCCCTCTCTTTCTACAGCTCTCCTTCCCACAGCTTGCTGGGAGGGAAAACCAACCAACCCACCTAGCAATGATTCTTTGAAGAAGGAAATCACTTTCTCACCCACTGTCACTGGAAGTAACTAGCAAAACCTCATCCTGCCACCCAACCTTATGACTTAGAGTAGCCTCTCTGTGCCTTAATTTCCTCGGAAATGGGGGAAATACTAGTGCCTGCTCATTGGGTTGCATTGAGTGTGTGAAGTTTTTAGGGCCGTGACAGAGGCACAACAGGGACTCAAATGAATGTAATGTGACAAGGCATCAGGGGAGCCTGTGAGATTGTGGGGTGGGGTCAGGGAAGGCTCCTGGGGCTTTTAAGCTGGGGTTTTGTAGGAGGAGTAGGAGTTTGCCAGGTACACAAGGACGGAAGTGCTTTCCTCACATTCATTCACTAATTCTCTCACCCACTCCTATCTTCTTCCTCCCGCCTCTCTGTTCTCTTCCCCCTGTGCTTTTTTCTTCCTCTCCCTTCCTGTGTTCTTCCTCCTCGTGCTCTGACTTCTTCTCTGCCCCACCTTTTCTTCACCCCACACCTTCTCCTCTTGCTCTGCCTTCTTTCCTTCCTCTTCCTCTCCTCCCTGTCATGTCCCTAGGGTGGGCTCAATCCCAGATGAAGCAACTCAGCCTGGCCCAGCCCCAGCCCCACCCCCTTCGCACTCCCTGCAGCCTCATTGGTGCTGGGAGGCCCAGCTGGAACAGCTGGGCTCTTTGAGGGGTCCAGACCACTGTCTCCACTCTCATGTTCATTGCAGCATTATTTACAATGTAGGAAAGACAGGGAAATGACCTAACGGCCCCTTGACAGATGAATGGATAAAGAAAATGCGGTCTATCCATGCAATGACATGTTACTCAGCTTGAAGAAAGACACCCTACCATTTGCTACACCCCGGATAAACGTGGAAGACATTACGCTAAAGAAATAAACTTAGCTCCTCTTTCGAGAATACGGAGACTCTGTGGAAGCAGGTCTAGATATTAGTAAATCCCCAAGATACGTCTGGTTGCCCTGGGCTTGTGGTCCACAACCAGCAACAGCACCGTCCCCTGGGAACTTGTGAGAAATGCATATTATCAGGCCCCACTGCCGGCCCGCTGAATCAGGCTCAGCTTGTTGAAACTCGTCCTGCCCCCCAACCTTATGATTTGGAGTAGCCTCTCTGTGCTCTCGTGGACTCGGTCACAGTGCAGGCCGGACCATAACTTCATTGATTCCATTTCCTCGGTGCCCCGTGCATGCAGACCCACAGCTTGTCCAGATTCCTCCATCTTCTGAAATCAACTCACTGTTCAGGTGCCCGCAGAAATGCTTCCTCCTCCTAAAATGGGTGACCATCCCCATTGGTCCCTTCTAAAGCAGAGAGTCCAGAATCTGTCAGGGTGAGATGTAAATCCTGACTCTTCCTAGTTGTAGGCCTTTAACCAACTGAAAACAGGCTCATGGGGCCTATTCAGCAGGAGACGGGCCTGCAAAGTGATGGGTCCAGAGCCAAGTACTTAGCAGCTGCAGAACAAACCTCTCTTTTAAACTTTGAGTGCTCCCTCCTACCTCGGGGCCACCAGGGTCCAGACGTCTCAGCCGAGAGTGTGTAAAGAAAAGTATGCAATAAAGACCGTCACTCTAGGGCAGGGCTTCTTACCCTCTGCACTCTTGATAGGTCTTCCGGGGTAGTGCTGTGCATTGCAGGATGTTGAGCTGCACCCCCGGCTTCTGCCCACTAGATGTCAGTAGCAACCCCAGTTGTGACAATCAACCGTGTCTCCAAACACAGTCCAATATCTCCTGGGGGCAAAATACCCTCAACTTGAGAACCACCGCTGTAGGGCACTGGGATACGCATACTGGGGGTAAGTATATTTTTAAAGAGGATAGTGGATGGGGTCACAAATGATGGGACTTCAGGCAGGGTTGCAGATGCGGAGGGGAAGCATTAGGACAAATTGTACAAGGTGGGCATTGGTCCCTACCCTCTGCATGATACAGACTCAGATAAAGTCTCATCTCACAAACAGGGAAACTGAGGTCTGGAGGCAAGCATATGTACATATATATAATATATATATGACATATATATATATATATATATATATATATATATATATATATATATATAACAACTCTGTTAAAAATGGATATGGAGCCACAAATAGGAAAACAATTTTAGATTATTTTTCTCTGTGCACGCCTCTCTCTCTCTCTCATACAAAGCCCAATATTCTTTCTTGCTTCCTTCTCTTCTAAAGTGGAAGGGTACATTTGCTTCCTGAGGTCTTTTGGTCTTAAAGTTATAGTGGGAGGAGAAGGAGAAGACGTGGGCAGTGCAGGAAATGCAGATGGAACAGGTATCCCTTTGCTTAGACAGAGGGACACCTGTGGGCCACCTGAGAGAAGAGGACAGTGTCCTTTTGTTTTATTAAATTGTTTTGGTGGTATTAATTTGGTTTTGAATGAAAAGAACTGAATTTTACCCTTGATTTTAAATGCAAGTTAACAAGGAAACACACACAAACCAATGACTACAGGAAATGATGAAGCGGAAATGGGAAATCACCCCTCTCCAACGTGTTGTCAGGGCTGGCTGGCCCTTAAAACTTTTCCCAGAAGGCTTTGTGGGGAGGGGCTTGGCATCAGGCATCAGACAAGTAAGGCTGGGGAGCGGGGTTTTCCAGAACAAGGTGGTCACGGGTGCAAAATTAGCAAGGTGAGAAAAACTGTATCAGGTGAGAGGAAATGTAGGTAGTTCTGCAGGTGTGAGCTGTGGCTTCTGCTGGGTGGAGGAAGAAGCATGGCGTGCGGTGAGGCTGGCCAGGTAGCAGGGCCCAGGATGTGAAGGTAAATACCACAGAGAAGAGTTGGGGCTTGATCCTGAAGGCACTGGGGAGGCATGGGAGGGTTCAGAGCAAAGGAGTGACATGGTCTGGTCCAATGGGCCCCGGGGAACACTCCTTCTGGCTAGTGTGTGGAACTGGGGAAAGTGGGGAGAAACCTGAAGCTGCTTTCTTTGACTGACAGGCCAACAGCCTGACTATTGGCGTGGGGGGTATATTAAGGCATGGGGTGGGACTTCTCCAGTGTACCCACTCTTTATAAGGGGTACCTGGGAGCTATGTGTCCACTTGCCGTGCTCAATATGGTCCAGTTGTTTATATGTTTTTTCGATGTAAGAAACGTCCAAACCTGTAGAGACTTTGTATGAGTTTGAGCCAAACTGACAACATATTCTACGGAGATCACAATGCCCCAGAGAATAGAAGTTTTGTGTTTCTTTTATGCATTTAGAATCAAAGAACACGTAAGAAAAGTGCATGCAGCCCATTGGTGGTAGAGTATGGGGGGCGGGAGAAACCTCTGGGATTGGATAAAAAGCCAAATGGAGAAACATGCTTCTTGCACATTAGTGGGTAGAAGATAGTTAATAATTATCATTTGCAGCACATAGAAATGGCGTGTGGGGAACAAGGTAGCAATGAGGGGTTCTGTGGTCTCGTGCTCTGGGGTCTTATGCTGTGGTGCCTGCAGTTGTGCCTTGTAGGGGTAGGAACAGAAAATTACCCTGTCATTTCAAAGGTATGTTATCCTAGATGCAGGAGAACAACGAACGGGACTCACCTAAGGTCAAGATTGACCTTTGCTAAGGAAGCGATAGGCCTGTGATGTGACTACCTGCCCAGTCAGGCATCTGTGATCAGACCGTCCTGTGTGGTGACTTTTGGTCACTGAGCTTGTCAGGCCTGCCATGTGCACCCCCGGAGCTTGTCAGTTTTATTACATAGCCCCCTGTTCACTCACATTTCAAAGCATATTTGTTCTGTTACAAAAAAAAAAAAAAAAAGATTAAACCAAGTAAATTTGAAGATCTTATAGGCTTTATTAAGCGATTCATGAATTGGGCAGCATCCCATATACAACCAGAAGGGCTCTCCAAAGGGGTGTACAAAATGGAAGGCTTTTATAGGAAGAAGGGTGGGGCAAGGGAGCTATTAACAAAAGCAGATTACTTTGGGGCTGGGACATCTTTTAGGGGAAGGGTTTCATCATGTAGATTACTTCTTTCTCCGGTGATGGGGAGGGGATGGAGAGGGCCCATGCGATCGATGACCTCATTGGTGTTGACCAGAAAATTCCAAACTGTGTGATTAAGATTATGTTTCTGGGCGAGGCAGCAACTGCCATTAGATCAGGTATGAAGCCTAGGTTTGGAATCATGAGCTTTTAGCCCAAGTGACGCCATTTTGGGCCTGTGGTTTTTTTCCCTTTAACAGTTCGTTTCTTGCTTCAGACATTGCTTTTAAGAAATAAAATGTTACAGATACAGGACTGTGTACTATGCACCCCTCTCCCCCAACCATTCTCTTTCCCTCCCCTGCCTTAGGGCACCACTTGTGTCTTTATTTTTCCTTTCACTGAATTTGTGAATATCCACAAACAACATACAGCACTTGCTCTTGTCTCTCAGCATTATATTTCCGAGACTTATTCATGTTGTAACATGTAGTAGATTTAAATCATTTATCTTAATTGGTGTGGAGGGGTTCGTTGTTTAAACATAAGGCAAGTTATTAATCCAGGCCTATATTGATGGACATTTATGTTGCTTTTAATTGTGTGTTGCTGTAAACGATACTACAATGGACACCCCACACATTTGCCTCATACTTTCTCTAATGTCTCCTCGAGTGCTGACAGCAAGAACTCTGCACTTGGGCTGACTGGGTTCAAATGTCAGCTCTAGAACCCATGGGCTGGGAAACAGAGCAAGTGACCTAAGGAAGCCTCAGTCATAATTTCTCATTCATAAATATAGGGATAATAGTAGTACCTACTTTATAGAGTTGTTGTAAGGACTCATATGTTAACATGGGTGAGGCATTTAGAACAGGGCCGTGCAATACAAGTGTTTGATGTAAGTATAATGCTGTTATAAATGGAACAGGAGAAGTATAATAAATGGCATTAGGAGAAGGTATGAATGGAGTTATACAACAGCCTCCTCTCTCAGGCTGTGACTTTGGACAACTCACTGCACTTCTCTGGGTCTCACCTTCCTCATCTGTAAAATGGGGCATTGCCAGGAGTACAGGAGATGATGGGGGCCGATTAGTAGACACTCAGCAAAGGTGCATTTTTCTTGTCTCCCTTCCATCTCCTCACACTTGTGAGGGCTATTTGGGCATGTATTGTCCTCTTGGCCAGATAAGGAGACTGAGGCGCAGAGAGGTGGAGAAACTTTCTGCAGATCACACAGCCTGTTGGGGTGCATGAACTTTTTCCAGGCAATGTCCCTGGGTTGGGTCCCTGTGGCCACTGTTGCAGATCTCCAGGACAGCCCACTCCCTCCTGCAGACCACCCTGGCCCAGACCTGAAGCTTGACCCCCCCCGCCCCCCGAGCTCTTGCCAGGTGGTAGAACTAAAGCAAACACTGCTCCATGTGCCTCTCAGAAACAGCCACCAAATGCTCCCGTATCATGGCAACTGCAGAATCAAAACAAGCTCTTAATAAAAGATCAAAAAGGAGGGAGCGGGAGAAAGCCCACCCCCCAAACCAGCCGCCTCTCTGATGATTCCTGCCGCTGAGTTTTCAATGTATGGAGGTGATTGGGTTGGCACTGACTCTTCATATTTAAAGGAGGTTTTTTTTTTCTCCCCCCAAGTTGTTTTCCTCTAGCAGCCTGGGGCTGGGAGCCAAGCAGCGGGTTTAAAATACACAAAAGGAAACAGAGCATGGCGAGGACTGGAGGAGAAGAGCCATTAAAGAGCGGGTGATCTGGGGGTGGCAGAGCAGAGCGGGCACTGTGCCATGTCTGGAACTGGAGAGTGGCTTCGCCGTGGCACTCGAAGTCACTGGGGGTCTGAATGGCATCACCAGGGCCCTTTGTGCCCACTGCTCAGCCTTCCGTCAGCTCCTGGCGATGAAATCTCAAACCATAAAGACGGGAAGACCATCGCCTCCAATGGTCTCCACTCTTTTTCTTTTTTTTTAGGCAAGGAAATTGTTTTCTGGATAATCTAGCTTAAGGAACCCCAATATGCAAAGCAGATAACAGAGTGATGGAGTGTAAGTGGGGGCGCTGCAATCCTGCCAGCGGGGTTGGGGGGGGTGTTCTCCACTTTATCCCCCCACCCATGGGAGCTCTTTAGTATCTGCGTCCACTGTCAGTGCCCTAAGGAACTACAGGACAAATCCAGTCCTGTCATTTACAGATGGAGAAACTATTACGATGAGTAGTAATGTTAGGGAACTACTGTTATTTATACGTTAAATGTGCCCAGTGTAGGCATATAGCTTTACATGTCTGATGGCATCAAGTCCCCCAGTCCACCTGACGAGGCAAGTATCCTAGTGGTCCCCACTTTGCCAATGAAGAAATAGAACACAGAGAGGTGTAGTCACTTCCCCACATCACCCAGCTGGTGAGGAGTGAGACCAGAATTAAAAGCCCAAAGTAGTTGATTCTAGAGCCTGTGTCATTAACCCCCATGTGGCCCAGGGAGTTCAAGGACTATGTCACGGTCACACGGGAGCTGAGTCAGCACAAAGAGGTGGCCTGGTGTGGAGGGAAGTTCACGAGAAGTGCAGGGCTGGAACTCTGGATCCCAAGATGTGTTCTTGTCCTGGCTGTTTGGTCAGAGACTGAGAGTGAGTGGCCATTGAGTGAGGGAGGAGGAGGAAAGAAGCCTTGAGATCACACTGGGGAACTTGGAACTAGGGAGCTACAGCAGATGCTCGAGCAAAAGAGTCACATTTTACCCTGGTCTGGACATCAGTGTTGGGACAACAGGCCCAGAGTATTTTGTTAATAATAATCACAACAGTGCCAGCCACTGCTCTAAGCACGTTATAGGCATGATACCAATTATCAAAAAAATTCCAGAAGAGAGGTGATACCACGTTTCCCCGAAAAGAAGACCTAACTGGAAAATAAGCCCTAGCATGATTTTTCAGGATGACATCCCCTGAACATAAGCCCTAATGCATCATTTGGAGCAAACCTTAGTATAAGACCTGGTCTAATTTTCGGGGAAACACGGTACTATCATCCCATTTTACAGATGAGGTCATTGAGGCTCAGAGAAGGGAAGTGATTTGCCCAGGGCACACACCTGGGGAGTGGAGAGCTGACATTTGGGACTGAAGGCCACATACCTGTATCAGTTAGGTATGGCCACTGTAATGCTGCATAACAAATAATCACAAAACCTTGGTGCCATAGAACAAGAAGTATTTATCTAGGTCACATGTGTAATGCGTGTTGGCTGAGCCAAGCTAGGCTCAGCCGGGCAGCTCTGTTCTGCCCCATGTGTCTCTCATCCTCTCTGGGCTCGGTGGGCTGCCTTGGGCATGGATGGCAGAAGTGCAAGAAGATAAGCAGAAACATGCAAAGCCTTTCGGGTGTGGGCTCAGATCCTGCCTCATTCTGTTGACTCAAGTAAGTCGCAGGACCAAACTCAACATCAAAGGGTGGAGAACTGTATCCATTCCTTTAACAGGAGGAACTACAGGGTCACTTGGTCAGAGTGGGAATACATGGACGGGAAAAGGATTGGGACCAATGCATGGCTGTGCAATAGGCCTGTGCTGATGAGAAATACGAGGTCAGGCAATTAAGTTCGCAAACTCATCCTAGAAAAAGTGCTACATAGCTCATTGCTGAATATCACTATGGTCACCTTCCAAGTACTCCCCTTGGGAAGCTTTGCACTGACGCCAGTGCCTAGTCCACCATTCAAAGCAATTTTGGAATTCTTTTTCTGGAATGGCCATCAGAGCTGTCGTCGTATTACCCTTGATGTCCTGAATGTCATCAAAATGTCTTCCTTTCAATATTTCCTTTATCTTCTGGTAAAGAAAGAAGTCACTGGGGGCCAGATCAGGTGAGTAGGGAGGGTGTCCTAATACAGTTATTTGTTTACTGGCTAAAAACTCCCTCACAGACAGTGCCCTGTGAGCTGGTGCATTGTCGTGATGCAAAAGCCATGAATTGTTGGTGAAACGTTCAGGTCGTTTTCATCTAACTTGTTCATGCAGCCTTTTCAGCACTCCCAAATAGTAAACTTGGTTAACTGTTTGTCCAGTTGGTACAAATTCATAACGAATAATCCCTCTGATATTAAAAAAAGGTTAGCAACAGCATTGCAACAAGTTCATGAACTTAATTGTCAGACCTCGTATGTCCACACACTCTGACACTCTTTTCAAAGGGTGGAGCCCTGGAGCGTGGGTTGGGCTCCTTGACCTCCTTCTAATGAACAGAACAAGATGGAAGTGGTAATATGTAACGTCCAAGGCTAGGACACTGGGACTCCCTCCTTGCTGCTCCCTTAAAAATCATCACTCTGGGGACGGTGGCTTCCATGTTGTCAGGACGCTCAAGCAGCCTTCCGGAGAGTGCCACGTGGTGAGGGCCGGGCACGCCAGCCAGCCGCTGTGTGAAGGAACCTTCTTGGAATCAGGTCCTCCAGCCTCGGTGAAGCCTTCAGATGACTGCTGCCTGCTGCCATCCTGATGGCAACTTCACGAGAGACCCTGCGTTAGAACCACCCCGCTAAAGTGCCCCTGAATTCCCGACCCCATAGAAACTGTGAAGAAAACAAATGTTTTTCGTTTTAAACCGCCAGGTTCTGGGGCAATCTGCTATGTGACAGGGAACTCATGCTTAATCATTGTGCCAGCCCACTGCTGCCATTTCTGAGACTTGGATGGAAGATGATTTGTCTGCTCCCTGGAGAACCAACAAATTCCTAAGACCAGAAGGACCACCAAGCCCAGAAGACCAGAGATACTCGTGATGAACTCTGGTGATTAAGAAACCTCCATTCTTGAGCTCGCCAAATCGGGCAGTTCTCAAAGGGGATGAAAATGCATCAGAGGATGGAGACGGTTGTGTGAGGGCTGATGCCACCCCCTGGCCAACTCAGCTTGTCATTAGGGTCCCTCCTTGTAGCTGAGGTGGGGAGAAGCATCTGAACTCAGGCCTGATGAGGTATACTGAAATGAGCTCCTTATAGCAAGGCACTGAGGGCTTATAGCAGCAAGGGAAGTGCTCACACTTACCATATCCCTGCTGCAGCCAGGTACCAGCTGGGCACTTAAAACCCTGCATATGCAGTGTTGTTGGAAGACTTTGGCTTTACGAAATTGAACGGGTAAGAGGCAAAATAGACTAGTGGTTAAGGGCCCATGCACAGATCTGGGTTTGAATCCTGGCAATGATACCTGCTAGCTCTGAGGCTTGTAAGTGGCCAGTCACTTCTAAACTCTCAGCCAGTTCCTTCAGGTGTAACGTGGGCATAGTAACAGTAACCACCTGAACTGTAGTCTGCCCAACCCTGCTTTGTGCCCCAAATGCAGACTCTGGAGTCAGAAGACTAGGACGTGAGCCCCAAACCCTGACTGTCGAAGCCTCAGTTTCCTTCTCTGTGAACCGTACATAAAAGTACCTGCCTCCTCGAGCAATAAGGGGATTAAATAAGATCATGGCTGTTGAATGTATAAATGCCCGCCTGCCAAGGAAGTACCCCTTCAGCAGGCGCTGTCTAGCTCCGATCTTTAAGGATCCCAGCCTGCGGCTCCGTCCCCTGCCTGACCCAGTTTTTCATCCAAATTTGGCCACCAGCCCAGGCCCTGGCCTATTTTAGGTACACCTCTTTTTGTTGCAGGAAAAAGAGACCCACGCAAGTTACCTTAACACAGGGGGTTTATTGTGGAGACGAATGGGCCCAGGAATGTGGAGAGGGTGGAGACAGGAAAACCCTTGGGACTGGAACCATGTGGATGTGGAATCTCTTTTCTTTGCTCCTTTAAAAGGAATCATTCTGCCTGTCATTGCAGGAAGGACTCCTTCCCAGGCCTGGAGTATGAACAAACCTGGGAAAATATGGGAGCTATCGTGGTGGAAAGCCGAGACATGTGGGGAAGGAAAGGATTCTTTTTTAAGTTTGTGAACTTCTTGCAACGCTGTGGTTAACCTTTCTTTTGATATCAGAGGGATTATTTATTATGAATTTGTAGCAACTGGACAAACAGTTAACCAAGTTTACTATTTGGAAGTGCTGAAAAAGCTGCATGGAAAAAGTTAGATGACCTGAACTTTTCGCCAACAATTCATGGCTCTTACATCACGACAATGCACCAGCTCACACGGCTCTGTCTGTGAGGGAGTTTTTAGCAAGTAAACAAACAACTGTGTTGGAACACCCTCTCTACTCACCTGATCTGGCCCCAAAGACTTCTTTCTTTACCCAAAAATAAAGGAAATATTGAAAGGAAGACATTTTGATGACATTCAGGACTTCAAGGGTAATACGACGACAGCTCTGATGGCCATTCCAGAAAAAGAGTACCAAAACTGCCTTGAAGGGTGGACTAGGCGCTGGCGTCAGTGCATAGCTTCCCAAGGGGAGTACTTAGAAGGTGATTGTAGTGATATTCAGCAATGAGGTACGTACTCTGTTTCCCCCCAAAATAAGACCTAGCCGGACCATCACCTCTAATGCGTCTTTTGGAGCAAAAATTAATATAAGACCCAGTCTTATATTATAGTAAAATAAGACCGGGTTTTATATTAATTTTTGCTCCAAAAGACGCATTAGAGCTGATGGTCCGGCTAGGTCTTATTTTCAGGGGAACACGGTAGCACTTTTTGTAGAATGAGTTCGTGAACTTATTGTCAGACCTCATACACAGTGACTCTAATCCACTCCAGGACACTTTGAGAATGAAAGGGCACCATGAATAATTACACAGGGACCGTAAACACACACCAAGACCATGCAGGCAAGCCTACAGTCACTCTAAGAGCACAGAGGTGTCTGGGAAGGACAGGGATGAGGAAAGCCGGTGCCCAGACTGGAAAGTTGTCATAGCTCTGTGCTCAGAACTCAGTACATGCCAGGGCTTCCCCCCATTTCCTCCAGCTCTTCCATTTTTGGTGACTGCGTCTCTCCCTGGCCCTTCCCCTGTTTACCTGACGGACTCCTACCCCTGACCCTTGGAAATGATAGCGCCCCTTGTCTCAAATCTTAGCAACCTTGAAATAATTATTTTCCACTCCAAAGGAAGGCTCCAGAAAGACCTCACCTTGGGAAGATTGAGGGCCCCTCGATGGGGTGAACATAATGGTTCTTCTCATGCAGCTTATTACCTACCCCCCTTCTTTTATGTAGCAACAGTGCCCCAGTTTTGCTAGGGTGGGACTCTCACCCCCATTGTGTCATTCTCTGGGCTTTCAAGGAAGCTGACTCCACCTCTTGGAGGGGGTGGAGGGTGGAACATATAACCTAAGCTAAGCCAGTGAGCACATCCCATCTCCCTGGCCACTGATTAGTCTAGATGGGCCCAATCAGAATTTGTTATACAGCTTCAGGTCCTGAGAAGAGCCTGGAACCTCTTTTCTGATGCTTTTGGAGGGATGAAGAATGGGATGCAGAGCTGCCAGCTGTTTTGGGGGGAAGGATCTGCACATGGAGCCAACCCCAAAGAATCAGAGCTGAGAAGTGGAGAGAAAACACTGGACCCTTGTGATATCATTTGAGCGCCTGGATCAAGCCACACCTGAAGGTCTGCCTCTGGGCTCTCCAAACACAGGAGCCAATAAGTGCCCCTTTTCTCAAGTCAGGTTTTCTGTTCCCCGCAATTGACAGAGCTCTAACTGCAGGGTAGGTCCCAGGGCTAAGAGGACATGCTTAAACCAATGGTCGAGGGGTAAATGAATTACGCAGTTGTTCCTACAAGCTCTGACCCTGCCCTCACATAGTGAGAATTTCCAGGCTCCAGGTAAAGCAATTAGTCCCAGCCTTCTTAGTCACTGATCTATGCTGTCTTATGGAATCCACTCCTGGAAACATTGTGAAGGAGGTCAAGGTTGTTTCTGATGTCCCAGTGTTCCACTTAACCTTCTCTGTGGGTCTACAGAGCCCGTCTCATGAATTTATGGGCCCCTCAAAACTCAATGGTCCTCCCTCTCCCTCTGCCCAAGACTCCCAATCCTGGTGTCATCTCCAAGGCTCTGCACGATCGGGCCCCCTGGCATCTCTGTGCTTTTCCTGCACTGTCCTCCCCTCACCCTGGCATACAACCATTCTGGTAGCTTCCCAGGTCTATGAAGCCACCCCGGGGACTTCGCAGATTCTGGTTCCTCTGCCTAGAATTCCCTTCTCTCTTTCTTTCCCTAGTTATCTTCTATGTATCTTTCAAGTCTCAGCGGAAGTGTCACTTCCCCAGGGAGTCCTCTGTGGCCTTTAACGTAGCTCAAGCTGGTCCATTCTACAGCCCCATGGCACCTGGTGCTTTTCCTCTTGTCACTGTAACTCCCTGCTTTGTCACTCCCCAGGGCCTATCATGAAACCTGGTACATGGTAGGTTCTCAATAACATCTGGATGAATGCGTTCATCTGGAACTGAGCCCATCAGCAGTGGGAAGGAGAGGTCCAGAGAGAGGCAGAACTTGCCCAAGGTCACACAGTAAGCCTGTGACTGTGAGGACATTTAAAGCTGGACAATTGTCTCATTGCTCTTAAGGAGCCCCAGTCGGGGCCACTCCTCCCTTTGTCTGTTAATGACGTCTGTGTTTATGTCCTCAAAGACCTTTTCAGAGACTCTGTGGCTGCCAGCCATGTGCTGATGGCCCTGGAGGGCCCAAGCTGGTGGCTGGTGATTCCCTGGGAGGCAGGATATGAGCCCGGCAGGAGTGGCTGTCCCAGCACTTGGCAGAGACAAGCTGGGTCAATGTTTGTCTCATTCCCAGAGACTTGAGTCGTCAGACCAAGAGCGGTACAAGGAGGCTGACTGGGGGACCTGATGTGGCTGCGGGGCCCGAACAAACAGAGGCCGGAGCCCCTGGATATGAAAATTTCTTCTTCAATGCTCTGCCATGACCAGTGGATACACTAGGGTTCCAAGCTGAGCTCTGTCACTTGCCAGCTATGACCGTGGGCAAATCACCTCACCGCTCTTAGTCTCTACTTGCCATTCTGTGAAACAGGAATATTAATAGTAGTAACCTCATAAAGTAGTAATGAGAATTAAATTAGAAAATAATCATGTGCTTGTAGCAATGCCTGACCCAGAAGAGGCCCTCGGATTGCATCCCCTGGGCAGTGGCTTAATATGCTTACCCAAAAAGCAATTCATTGCTTTGTTTACTTGTCTGAATCCCCCTCTGGACTCTGAGCTCCATGAGGGCAGATTCTTAATGGGTCTTGTTCACCAATGAATTCTTGGCATGGTGCTGGGCACATAGAAGGCACTCGATAAATATTGACTGGATGGACGGATGGATAGATGGATGAATGGGTGAATGGAAGGGTAGACACATGGATGGGTGGGTGGATGGATGGATGGATGGATGGATAGATGGATGGGGTGGGATGGCATAAATGGATGGGTTCCCAGAAAGAATGGTAAGCTTTGGTTTCTGAAGACCTATGACCCTTCCACTCATGTCCCAAGTTCCCTTCCCTGCCTCCTCTCCGTGTCCATGACACAGGTTGCTGTGAGCGTTACAAACAATGGGATAAGCACACAGCCCTTTCCCTGTGGGTATTATTTTTGGTTTCCATGCTGCAGAGGAGGTCAGAGTATCGAACAACAAAGAGAAGCCTTTTCTCTCTCAAGGAAAGAATGGGTCACATCTGTGTGGGCGGTGGTGGAGGTTGGGGTTTGTTTGGTTTAACAACTCTTTGCCTCAGACCTCCTGCCAGCAGGAGCAGGTGACCTTTCCTCTGAGCTGCAGGCCCTGAGCCAAGCTGGGGAGGGCAGTTCCCTTTGCTCACAGTCCTGTCAATGCAGCGATGTCCTACTGAGAGTCAATTCCCACTGATTTCCCTGTTGCTGCCAAATGTGTGCCTTTGAGAGCTCTGCAGTAATAAGCATTACGTGGGGGCTGGTACGAGAACAGGCGTGGGGAGGCGAAACATACCGGCCATACACATCATGTCACGTTAACTCCTGAGGTCGACCAGAGATAACAATGATCCCTTCACAATCCCCGTCACTCTGGGTCCACACTTCTTTGCAAATGTGTTTTTGTTGCTCTTTCCAACAAGACGTGGAGTCTGTTTCTCCATGCACTTGAATCTGTGACTTGCTTGATGAGCAGGATGTGGCACAAGTGACACTGTGTGCCTTGGAGGTTAGGTCTTAGGCGGCAGTGCAGTTTTTCTTGCCCTCTTAGAACTCTGGGACCCCTAGGCTGTGCAGAAGCCCAGTCTTGCCTAATGACAAGAGGCCACATGGAGGAAATCAGAGGTGGCCCATTAGACGGACAGCATCCACTGCCAGACATTGGCTGGGCCATCTCAGCCCCTCCAGCCCAGCCAAACCCCTTGCCCAAACGTAGCTATGTGAATGAGCCCAGGCAAAACCGGCAGAGGAAATACAGACGCAATCCAAAGAATCACGAGACATAAGATGCTGTTTTACGGTGCATTTGGGGCATAGTTTCGGATGCCGCAAAGGCTAATGAAAAGCTGCAGTAACAAACAGCCCCAAACGTCATTGGCTCAAACTATGCAGATTTATTTCTCACACACACCCCAGTCTGCTTTGGGTGGGGGCTTTTGTACCTTGCAGTCATTCAGAAACCTGGATCTCTTCTCCACTATCGCTCCACCGTATTCTAAGGTACCTCCACTGAATTGCTGGCCAATGAGGAAAGAGAGAGAGAAGGGTGGCCCGAGAGGTTTAGAGGCCAGGCAGGCCTGGACGTGGCTCAGGTCACCCTGTCCCTATTTCATTGGCCAGAATTCAGTCTCACGGCCATGGCAATGGCAGGAACAGGGAAATGGTATAGCAAACACTAGGCAGTCCCAGCCCCTCTGGGCCAGGCTCTGGGCTCCATGCTTTGTACTCAGCAACTCATTAAAGGCTCACAGGCCCCCTTTGGCTGGGGCTGGGGGGTCAGTGGCTACTCAACACTCACCTACAGTTCTGTATGGCTCTCCAACTTGAGCCAGTGACGAATAAGACAGATATAGTTTCTGCTGTCATGGAACTTCCATGCTGGTGGGGGAGCTCAGTCTGCAAATAAGGAAACTAATAAATACGGAAACTATTAATAATACGTTCTCTGAAACATGTGTCAGAGTGGAGGTTTAGAATGAGAGGTGCTATTTTGGACAGGGTGGGGCAGGGAGCCCTCTCTGAGGAGGTGACTAAACTAGGACCTTGCAGTGCAGGCTATTTAGGTGCCTGTGATCCACTCTCTTCTACCTGAGTGGCAGCCACATTCTACAGCAGCAGACAATTTCCCGTCTGTATGAGTGTGTTTCTTAGCCTTCCTTGCATATCAGAGTGTATAATGAGATGTAAGTAAAAGCTGTTAGATGGCGCTTCTGGGAAAGTTCCTTAAAAGAAGCCAACTTGATGAGGAGGTGAGAGTAGGTTCGCCATTTCCTCCCCTTCCTCTTGCCTGTGATGTCCAATGGGACATCTGGCGCTACAGCAACTATTATGGATGTTGGGACCAAGTGTTAAGGGTGACACAACAGAAAGACATCAGGAGCCTGGGTCTTGTGTGAAGAAGCTTTATCAGCTATGAAAAGGAGTTTACTCACAGACCAAGGGATGCTACAAAGAGCTCAAGAATCCACCATCAAAGGCCAGCTTTTCTCTCTTCCTCCCTCCCTCCCTCCTTTGCTTCCTTCCTCCCTCCATCCATCTTTCTGTCTTTATGACCTTGGTCTGGGTTCTGTGATCCTAACTGCTCTCAGCCCCATCTTCTTTCACTGCATCGTCCCATTCCTGTCTTACTCTCCTACAAGACCCTCCCTATAGTAGGACTTGGGGACCTGTCCTCCCTGGACCCTCGCAAGGGACGTCTAAACCAGTGTGAGCTCAGCCCCTGACAACTAGTGCCAGGTTTGATGCAGGTTAAAAACAAACGGTAGACGGTTCTAGTCAATAATACTGTATTCTGTACTTGAAAGTTGCTAAGAGAGTGGATCGTAAATGTGCTCATCACGAAAAAGAAACGGTAACTCTGTGACCTGATGGAGGTGTTAGCGGATGCTATGGCAGTCATCATCTTGCAATGCGTAAGTGTCTCACACAGTGTTAGGTGTCAATTAGATCTCAGTAAACCTGGGAGAGGAAAAAAAAACGCAAGCAGTCCTTAAGGGAAAAAGATCTTCTCCCTGGTGGCCAAGGTGCTATAGAAGCCAAGAGAGGCTATTGCTGCCAGACAATCAGGCTGGGTTTTGTGGAGGTGGGGCGGGGGCATTATATGCATAGATGCCCGTGCCTGGATCTGTCATTCAATTGCCTCTGCCCCGACAGGGTATTGCCACCCTGAATTGCTCCATTCAACTCCTTCGGCCGTGATCCCCATGCTTCTCCCACATTGTGGGGCCTGCAGGAATCACCCCAGTTTGCCCAATCCAAGGAATTTTCCTCTGAGCTGACAATGAACCCCTAGATGGAGTAACCACAGATTACACATCTCAGCATGAGACTCATCATAGGTCAGCAGAGGTGTATTTGTGCAGCTCGCATAAGACACTCACTTAATTCCTCTAAAGCCTGCGAGACACGCAATGGATCCCGAAGTCCACTCATTTCCAGATTTTTGCCTGTGCTGGTCCCTCAGCCAAGAATAATCTTCCCCCAGCTTTTTGCAGGACTGGCTTCTTCTTACCCTTCAGATCGCAGGTTAAATGTCACCTCTTCAAGGAATGAAAACATGTCCACACAAAAACTAGTACAGACTGTTCTTAGCAACATTGTTCATAATAGCCCCAAAGTGGAAACAAGCCAAATGTCTATCAGCTGATGAATGGATAAATGAAATGAAATGTGCTATAGCCATATAATGGAATATTATTTGGCAATAAAAAAGGGTGACATACTGATACCTGCTACAATGTGGATTAACCTTGACAACATGATGCTAAGTGAAAGAAGCCATTCACAGAAGGCCACGTATTGTATGATTCTCTTCATAATAAATGTCCAGCATCCGCAAATCCATAGAGACAGAAAGTAGATTCGTGGATAGGAGGAAAGGGAGAATGGGGAGTGACTACTAATGGGTACAAGATTTATTTTCGTGGTGATAAAAAATGTTCCCAAGTTTGATTGTGCTGTTGATTGTACAACCTTGCAAATATATTAAAAACCGCTCAATTATACAGTTTAGGAGGGTGAATGCTATGGTATGTGAATTGTATCTCTATAAACCTGTTTAACAGAAGGTCAAAGAGGTCTTCTATGATTCCTCTCTCTGAAGGTGGTGCCGCTGATGTATTTTGTTTGTTTCTAACTCTGCCCCAGCCTGATTCACTCCCTCATGCCATTGGCCACCACTGGTGATTATTTGGTCTGTTTACATGTATATTGCATGTGTGTAAGCATGCATGTTTTGGTTCACCCTCTCTAGGAGCAGGGTCTTGTATGAAGAAGCTATATAAGCTCCATGGGAAACAGGGGCTATGTCTGCCTCATCAGAGCAGTGTCCCCCACACTTAGCACAGGGCTGGTTGTTGATTGAATATTTGTTAGTTGATCACAGGAATCTTGGCACATGTAGGCTGGAAGGGAACTGAGAGCTCATCCAATCCTGCTTCTTTACAGATGTGCAGGCTAGACATTGGGCGAGGGGCTCACTCAACACCCAGCTTTCCTTGGCTATGTTTAATTTCCCTCCGTCAGCTATCTTTCAAAGACTTGAGAGTCCAACCAGCTACAGCCCAAGTGGCATAGACAGACTGTTCTTGACTTAGTGGTTAAATGGCAAAGATAAATGATGCTGGGGGTCCCTGTTGAGTTAATAGACACACAATCCCTTCTATGGCAATAGGTGGTGTGTGTCCTTATTGTTTGGAAATGTCACCTGTGTCACCACAAGTGTCCTGCTGCTGCCAAGCTGCTGTCAGATGCTGCAACAGGGGACGGGGGCTTTGGCCAACTCAGGCCCTGCTGTGGGAGCTGGGTGACAGGGTACAGTAGCCAGGCCATGCCCCATCACGGCCAATTGCTCCTCGATGAGCCAGCTGGCTCCGAGCCTGTGGAACAGTGGGGTCCTTTATGCCTTGAAGTAATTAATTATGCCATATGGCAAGGAAACACAACAAGATTTATAGCAGAGTCAGCGACAGATGGCCCTGAGAGAAAAACACTGTTCTGTGCAGAGATGTCGAAACGCCTGCGTCCCAAACTGTGTGATGGCGTGTGTGTTTGTGTGTTTGCGCGCGCACCAGGGGAACAAGGAGAGAAAGGATACTTGGCTGGGGTCTGAGGATCTGCCACTTTCTAGAGACTGTCCATCAGAAAGCAAATACTGTTTTCCCCCTTTGAAATGTTTTTACTGTGTTTCCCCGAAAATAAGACCTAGCTGGACAATCAGTTCTAATGCGTCTTTTGGAGCAAAAATTAATATAAGGCCTGGTATATTTATTATATTATATTATATTATATTATATTATATTATATTATATTATATTATATTATATTATATTATATTATATTATACTATACTATACTATACTATACAATATTATATTATACCTGGTCTTATATTTTAGTAAAATAAGACCGGATCTTATATTAATTTTTGCTCCAAAAGACACATTAGAGCTGATTGTCCAGCTAGGTCTTATTTTCGGGGAAACACGGTATTTACCCTGCCTCCCAGTGTAGGGGAAGAATTGGGCTCTGGCTTCCAGGACGGCTGTGTGGGAAGAGAGAGAAATGTCAACCGAGAGATACAGAAAAGAGGGAGGAAATCCTGGAAAAGATGGGATTGCTCTTGTACAGGCCTCCTTCCAGCTGCAGCACGCCAGCCTCCATCTGCATGTTAATCTGACTGGTGATCCACCCCCACCCCATGCCCCATCAGCATCTTAAACTCAACATACCCCAAAACAGAACTCATCCTCTCTACCCCACCCTGTGTCCCATGTCCTTCTGGAAAGCAAATCTGACCAGGTCACCCCCACCCCTACTTAATACCCTCCCCCCCAAGCCTTATCCCAGGCCCCCACCCCCATCCAGGATAAAGTTGAACTTCCCTACAGGTCACCCACGTCCCTGTACAATCTCTAGCTCCTAGGTTCATTTCCCACCATTCCCGGCTCCCACCTCCACCATCCCTGCTGCTTTCTGTACTCAACATCTTATTTCAAGTCTCCATACCTTTGTAGAGGCTGTTCCCTCTCCCTGGAATGTCTTTCCCCACTTTGCTTGCCCAGAAAAACATCTCCTTCATCCTAACTCACACGCCTCTTCTTCTGTGGCCCCTTCTCTGATGGACTTGAACAGAGTTAATCACATTCTCCTTTGAGCTGCCACCCAATTTTCAGCATTGCTCATTCATGGTGCTCCTTCCTTGGTTGTGACATGTGTGACTCTTCCACTCAACTTGAGGGTGGGGCCTGCTTATATCTCCTTATCTCTGAGTAATACATGCCTGGTGTGCAGTAGGTACCCTTAGGCATCGCCCCAGTTTTAGGTCCTGCATAACCAATATTTGTACACTATAAAGATAAAAGAGTAGATAAGGTTCTAACTCTATGGCCAGAGATGGCAGTCAAAGGTAGAACTTAATAGAATTTCTTCCCTGATGTTGGTTATGGATCGATTACATCAATGACCCAATTCATGGCATCCCTGTACCCACACCCTTTGTAATGAGACTTTGAAGCCCCTCCCATCAAGAGGCGGAGTCTATTTTCCCATTCCTTGAATCTGGACTGCCCTGGTGACTTGCTTTGACCAGTAGAATGTGGCAGAAGTGATGGTATACAAGTTCCAACCCCAGGCCTGGGGACACCTTTCAGGCTTCGTCTCATTGTCCTGGAATCCTGACTGGCTGCCATGTGCTAAGTGGCAAGCCCTAGCTAAGCAGCTGGATAATGAGAGACATATGGAGCAAAGATGCCCTGTCCCTGTACCATTCCAGACCAGCCAAATGTAGCCAATCCATTCCCCAAGTTTAGCCAATCACAGATACAAACCACAGCGCAGGCCCACAGACTCGGGAGCTGAGTAAATCCTTGTTGTTCTGAGACAGTGATTTTTTTTTTGAGACGTTTTGTTACGCAGCCATAACTAACTAATACATTGGCCAACATAGGTGGAGACACATCACGTTGTTATTAGTGAATTGTGAAGCTTGCTTGGGAAGAAGCTCAGAATGGCACAGGAGGGCTAAGGATTTTAATTTCCTTGCTGGTAAAACCAGGAAGAGGGAGAGAGAGAACAAGAAAGAGAGTGCAAAGCCCTTATTGATTTTGCCCATCCAAACAAGTTAAGGGTGTGTGGGTTACCTGGAATTCTAAACAGCAACTTGTCCCGTTTCTCCAAGTGTGTTTCATAGGACATTAGTCCTAAGGATGTTGGTAGATGTTACTAGGAGGGAAAAAAAAAAAAAAGATGTTTCAGTCCAGTAAGTTTGAAAAACACTGGCTTAATGGACGCTATTCAGACTCCTTGGTTGCATACTTTGTTGGTATTTTTAATATGCTCATTGTATGTTGTAAGTGTGGGAAGGAGGGCTTCAGTGTCTGGTGTGTCCCTAGCAGTTGGACCTCTTTTTCACTGGAGTTATACAGAGCATATTTTGAGAAAAGCTGAACTGGTGAGCTATTCTTGAAAGGCATTTTTGAAAAGTGATCAGTCAGCCTTGAGTCAAAGCTCAGATTTGTCTATTTCGACTGCTGCTAGGACCTTCCTTCTTGTAGTGACAGCTGAATTTCCTAAGTGTAGCCTCTTTGGCCCTACAGAACATTCCTCATCTCTGGTTGTAAGTGTCAGGTCTTCTAAGAACTGAAGCAATAGTCATCTCCCCCTTCCCTTCAGGCTCCTAGCTTTTCTCCTTTAAACAAAACATTCCATGTTTCTTCAACCACAGTTCACAAGGCTGGATGCAAACTCCCTTCATCTCCCTGGACACTCGCTTGGACTGTCCTTGATCATTTGAGGTGAATTAGAACAGAATTTAGTGTTCTGAGTACGGATCATCACCTCCCTCCTTTAGACCTAATACTTCAGTGAATGTAGCCTAAAAAAGCTTTCACTTTTACGTCCTTGACAATGTACTTTTGACTTTCATTGTGTTCGGTCTGAACAACAACCCACATGTTTCACTCATAGGAGCTTTTGCAAAATCTATCTTGTACTTCTGCAATTTTTAAGACCTAAGTATAAAGCTTTATGTTTATCCCTTATAAATGTTATCTTTTAAGATTTGCCTCCTAATTGCTGTTTGGATCCTCGTTCTGAAATCCTTCATATTTTCAGACTCTTGTAGAACTCTGCCTCCAGCACATGGTTTAGCATATGACCCTTGTAATGGCTCTGTGAGATTCTTGTTACCCATCAACGGTTCTAGTAACAGCCCCATGATTTTCAGCTTGGAGGTCTCCTTCCTCACTCCTCAGACAAGAACTTCAGGTGGAGTTGATGTCACCTCCACCCAGGATGAGCATATGACTAAGGTCTGGCCAATCAGAGTGTGGTAGTACCTCTCCCCATCACTGATTGGTTAATGGATGGACACATGATGAACATCAATGAATGCTCATTCCTCAGTCTAGACTGGAGGGACTGGAAAAGGGGAGAGAAATGCCTCATTTTCCACCAGCTGCTGACAGCTGTCTGGCTATCACATGGGGACCTAACTGAAGGTAAAGCCAACACAGGTTGGCAGAGAGACAAAAATAGGGAGCGAGTCAAGACATCATGACATCCTTGGACCAGTGAATGCTCAGAGTAGACAGTACCACGCCTTAGGGGGAGTTTGGAGAGTTGTTCAATATTGTTGGTTGTCTCAAGGATGTGGACCAACTACAACTCTTTGGAAAGTAGTCTGGCCCATTCATTTAAGGCTGAACACATACACTTTACCCTATGATCCAGCAATTCCATTTCAACGCATATATGCAACAAAAATGCCTGGATAAGAGGTCTGACAATTAAGTTCACGAACTCATCCTAGAAAAAGTGCTACATACCTCATTGCTGAATATCACTACGGTCACCTTCGAGGTATTCCCCTTGGGAAGCTGTGCACCGATGCCAGCGCCTAGGCCACCCTTCAAAGCAATTTTGGAACTCTTTCTGGAATGGCCATCAGAGCTGTCATGTATTACCCTTGATGTCCTGAATGTCATCAAAATGTCTTCTTTTCAGTATTTCCTTTATATTCGGGTAAAGGAAGAGGTCACTGGGGGCCAGATCAGGTGAGTAGGGAGGGTGCTCCAATACAGTTATTTGTCTACTGGCTAAAAACTCCCTCAGAGACAGAGCCGTGTGAGCTGGTGCATTGTCGTGATGCAAGAGCCATGAATTGTTGGTGAAAAGTTCAGGTCGTTTTCGTCTTTTTTTTTTTTTGTATATTTATTTTTTAATGAAAGTTTATTGGGGTGACAGTTGTTAGTAAAGTTACATAGATTTCAGGTGTACAATTCTGTAAAACATCATCTGTATATCACATTGTGTGTTCACCACCCAGAGTTAGTCACGCAGCCTTTTCAGCACTTCCGAATATTAAACTTGGTGAACTGTTTGTGGCAACAAGTTCACGAACTTCATTGTCCAACCTCGTATGTTCCCCAAAGACATGTACAAAAATGTTCACAGCAGCTGTATTCTCTCATAGCCAAAAAATAGAAACAAATCACACACGTCTCTCGGTAGTAGAACAGGTCATAAAATTGTGGTCTTGTCTTACATGGAATACTACACAAACGTACAAATGAACAAATCACTGCTTCAGCATGTACAACATACGTGAATCTCTCAAGTATTTTCTCTGGCTGCTTTCAGGTTTCTTTCTCTGCATTTAGTTTTCAGAAATTTAATTATAATGTGTCTGATTTGCTCAGCTTCTTGAATGTGTGTGTTTATGGGTTTTGACACATTTGGGAGGTTTTCAGCCATTATTTCTTTGAGTATGTTTTCAATTTGGCCCTATTTCTCCTCTACTTCAGGATTCTGATGACCTAAATATTAGATATTTTGTTATAGTCCCATAAGTCCCAGAGTCTCTGTTTTTTTTGTTGTTGTTTTTTTTGTGTGTGTTTTTGTCTATTGTCTCTCTTTTGTTCAGATTGAGTCCTTTCTATTGTGCTATATTTCAGTTCACCAATCCTTTCCTCTGTCCCCTCCACTGTGCTGTTAATCCACTGAGGTTTTTATTTCATTTGTGATCTTTTTTAATTCTAAAATTTCCATCTCTTTCTTCTTTATATCTTCCATTGCTTTGCTGAGCTGTCCTATTTCTTTGCTAAGCATGTCTATTTTTTTCAGTTGGTTCAAGCCTGTTCGTAATTGCTCATTGAAGCATTTTCATCATGGTTTCTTTAAAATCATTGTGAGATCATTCTAAAATTTCTGTTATCTTGGTGTTGACACCTATTAATTGCCTTTTTTTTCATTCAGTTTGAGATCTTTCTGGCTCTTGCTAGGACAAGTGATTTTTGTCTTGAAACCTGGACAGTTTTGTGTAATGGGATGAAACTCTGAATCATATTTAAGCCTTTGGCTGTAGCTGGCTTTTCCTGACACAGCTCTGGCAAGGCAAGTGGTAGAAAGGCCACCTCGTCACTGTTTAGAAGGAGGTAGAAGTCAGATTTCCCACCATCGACACCCAAAGGGGTGGGGTTCTTATTACTCCTGGGTGGGCAATTCCCACTCCCCACAAGGTCCCCACTGACACTGAGGTGAGGTGGCCTCATCACCACCAGGCAATGGTGAAATTCCCGATTCTTCATTGGCTGCATCTGACATCATTCAGATGGTGGGGGAGTGGGAGGGACTTTGCACTGCTGTCAGCTGGACGTCCAGGAGGGGCTCACTATTCACTGGTGGGGATAAACGTCCTGGCTCCTTACTTGGACCTCCCTGACACCATCCCAGTCAGAGTGTTGGGGCACCTCGTTACAGCTTTATGAAGGCAGAAGTCCAGGCTTCCCCCTCTGTTGTGGCTGGTGTGGGTGTGGGTGGGGCCACTGATTTATCTGTGTTTGGATGCAGCAGAGATGTTATTGTATCGAAGTCTTCTGTCCTGGGAGGCGGCCTCTTTCCTGGTCCTTTGCCTAGAAATAGCAGGCTTTGGTGGTGGTTGTTTTTTCCTTTTTATCTGCACCTGTTGGTGTTTCTGGGTTGCCAGCTTCACAGTTCCAACTCTGGGATATAGGAGGCCAGAGAAATCTCAGACTACTCACTAATGTGTTCTTTCCTAAGTTCTGTGGTCCCTGTTCAGTTTTCCTTCCTCTCTCTACTTTTCGAAGTCATATATATTTAACGCATCGGGGTTTCTAGCTGTACTTGGTGGGAGGAATAGGAAAAAATACATTCCAGAAGCGGAAGTCTTAGTTGGCATTATTTTAAAATAGGAAAATGACAATGCCTTCTAATGCATTAGATGTCCACCCGAAGTCCCCAACCAATTTCCTGAAATGTAACTGGAATTGCTATCGACAACTCTCATTTAGGCTATAAAATGGCTACAACATCATCACACAATCAATGTTGTTGTAATAAACAGTTGCTTTGGTTCAGTGGCTGCCTGGGGCTGAAAATGGAGGAAGGAATGGATTGCAAAGGAAATTCAGAGAGTGATGGATAGGTTCTTTATTTTGATTGTGACCGTGGTTTCCCAGGTGTATACCTCTGCCAAAAATCATTGAAATCCCACGTTCAAATGGATGCAGGCTGTGGTATATAAATTATATTTCATCAGGGTGCTAGGAAAAAAGTGACTTTGTTCACGGTGGCATGGCCTCTCTTAGCACTTGTGACAGACTCACATACATTTTGAGGACGTTGAATGCTTTTCAAACTGATCCATCCATTGTATTTAGAGTGCAGCTTCCAGAAGTGTTCTGTACAGCATTTTATTTAAAATATTGCATTGAATTTTGGAGACATAAATACAATGTTTTCCTATATCAACATCAAAGTACATGGTTGAGATACATACTTTCCATGAAGTTTGGGTATGAAAAACCAAGAGGCATTCTATTGGGAAATGATCATGAGGAACTTTGTGTGGGATACGCTTGTATGTATGAATGAACCTATGTAGCTTTATTCTCGAATCATATGTTAACGCTAAAGTAAATCCTCCTGGGCACTATAATATGCACTAAATAGCGATCTTTAAGCAGATGTTGTTTCCTGGTTTTTAGTTTTTGGTGTTTTTCTCAGATTTCCTTAGGTTGTTACAATCCAAGACTAAGATGCAGTTCTAGAACAGCCCAGCAGAGATCATGAGGGAGAAAAGATTCTTGTCCCCGAGGGGGAAAGGACATGGCTCTGATCCACCAGCCACTTGACTCCTCTCTGGCTTGATTCTGGTGGTCACAGAGCACAGTGGCTGCTGTACCTGCTTCCAACCTGGGTTTGAATCCCGACTCCTCCACTTGCTAACGGGGGGAGCTTGGCCAACTGACTGCCTCCTTGAGCCTCAGGGTCCCTGTAAAATGAAGGTCTTAATTGGGTTCCTCCGAAGTTCATATTGCCTAATGGAAGGGATGTGTCAATCAATGGGAAATGTGAGCTGGCAAGAGGTAGGGGAATTCTTACCCGCATGAGATTGCGGTAGAAAAAGGCAGATAAAGAGATGGGCTGCTTTCTGAGACCACTCTTAACTCTGTGCCCAGGTGCCACTCTCACTTGATGCAGCCCCTCCCCCGTTCCCTCAGCCCTTGCCAACCCCTGCAGCTTCCTCACCTTTCAGATGCCAACCAGAACCTCAACAGATGACATTCCTGGGCATGTGCTACCCTGTGTTCTGTGGAGGGTCAGTGTGTTTCTCCCAGGGGTTTTGTAAATTTCCAGAAGCATCCAGAGGGACACGTCTCCTGGCTCTGGATCATTCCCTGCCTTGCATGCCACAGAAGCTCAATAAATGTCATTTCTCAGGGGACTTGTCAGACAGTGAGATGAGTTCTAAGAATGTTAAGCATGGTCATTACAATAATGACCTGAAGGCAGCTAATTACTAAGCACCAGGTGCTGTATTAGGCTCTGTCCATAGCAGTTGAGCGCTGGGGTAGGAACCATCGTTATACATTCCATCTAGCAAAAGAAGAAACTGAACCCTAGAGAAATCATATAGCTAATGAATTTGGAATTTGATCAAGTTCTTAACCATGGAACGGGCCTGAGACTGGCCAATCGACATGAAGGGAAATAGAATTCTGACTACAAAGCCAATACATTTTCACGAAAACATTGAAAATCACAAAAAGAAGCACAACCCTTTCAAATCCCCCCACCTGGAGATAACTACTGCTAACACGTGGAAACCGATATTTACTGGATAATCAGAACAATTCAACATAGTATTTATATATGTGTGTATCACGCATATGTGTACATCCTAAGCCAGAATAAAGACAGCATCTTTCAGTGCTCTCCTTCAAGCTAGAGAAGCTGTTCTCCTCACTGTCTTCCCCTGCCCTGCCCCCCCATACCTCTCTTTACTTTACTCAATGCCTGGACCATCCTGCCCACCCCTCTGCTCCATCCTCGAGAGACATCCAGCTTAAGGCTGTTAAGTGAGACCCACCTGAAGAAAGTCTCACTGGCTTGCTAAAGGGGAGCCTGCAGGAAGATGAATACAGTCGGTCCATGGGCAACACATGAGTTGAACACGAGGCGGTGAGTGTAACAAGAGCCAAAGTCTAAGAAAGACTGGAGAGCCCAGGGCCAGGCTATATCATCTCTGCTTGGATGTGTCAGAGAAGGTTTTGCAGAGGAAACAGCATGGGGGCTGGGGCATGGGAGGTGAGTAGATATTCCCCAAATGGACAGAATGAGGGTGGTCTTTCCAGGCAGAAGGTACAGCATGTGCAAAGTCACAGAGGCTTGACACGTCATCTTCTGGGTTTTAGTGTACATGCCCACAGAATGACAAAGTTTTAAAGGGGCAGTTCAGTCCAATCCCTCCATGTTATAGATGCAGAAACTGAGGCTCAGAGAAGCGGTAAGTCAGTTATCTAAAGGTGCACAGAAGTTTCTCACAGAGATGCCCTGCTCCCCTTCCTCCTTGCAGAATCACCTGGGAGCTTATCAGTAACTCCTAATAGGTCCTAGGCATAGGCCCAGTAGTGTTGACTGTATTAAATCCTCAGGACAGGACTCCAAGGTAAAGACTATTATCATGTTCATTTCACATATGAGTAAACCCAAGTCCAGCGAGCTTAAGTAACTTGCCCTAGGCTGCACAGCAAGTGGTTGGTAGAGCTGAGATTCAAACCCAGCCAGGAGCTCCTAAGACCATGTTCTTAACCATTGCACTGAGTTGCTCATCTTACTAGCTCATTTAACTTTCAAGGCATGTTGTCCTTATAATGCAATAAGATTACAGAAGCACAGAGAGATTAAGTAACGCCCTAATAATGCACAGCAAAGAACCGTTGCGTCTGGGATCCAAACCTAGGCTGGATCCAGACATTAACAAATAAAAGATGCATCAGAATGTGAAAGGACGGAGAACATGGCCATTATTTGGGGGACAGAGGGGAGGAGAAGCCCTTCCAATTCCCCCAGAGAAATCCCTCCTGGGGTCCTGGTGTAGCCCTGGCGTCTGGCGTGCAAATGCACGTGTTCTTTCTCACTGTCCTCCCTATGACTTCACTAATCACCATTTGAATTCTGCTCTCCTTGAAAGCAGCAGGTCATCCTGGCAATCAGAAATCCTGCCAGCTGGACTCCATTCAAGTTCCCTGACCAGGCAGAACCCATCCATCCGTGTTGAAATACTCCACTGATAACAGCCGAGGGGTTGAGGCCAGCACAGGAAAATGGATTGCTAACAGATTGCCTTACTTGTCCTCCAACTTGGATAATATATAAGCAATGACGTAAAACAAATGAAACCTTGGCTAGGTCATTTCACATTCTCCTGGGGCCCTCGCCCTTTCTGTCAAGGGTCCTTGGGGGCTGTTACTGCACAATCTGTAGGAAAACAAACAAACAACCCACGTAAATTGTGTATTCACAAATTCCTAGAACTATTATTGCCCAGTGGTCTTGAAAAAAGTAATGTCCTGTGACATGTTAACATAATTTTCATAATTAAGGTGTTGTGTGTGGATTCTGTATATATAGGACCCAACCCAGCCAAATTTTAATTTTTCATGTTGTTTGCAAAACATTGACTGAGTTGTTTATATTTATTTCAGAGGCAGAAATAAATTTCCTTCCACTGGAGAGATAAATGGGCAAGTTATAAAGTATAAAAGGAGGAAAATCTTATAAAATGATTCCCTGTACTTAAATAATTCCTCTTCCTATTTATTTTCCCTGCCTTCCTTCTCTCTCTCTCTCTCTCTCTCTCTCTCTCTCTCTCTCTCTCTCTCTTTCTCATCTCGTGATAATTTTAAGTGTTCAGGGATTTGAAGATGTGTCCTAAGACTGTCACTCAGAACTATTCTCAAAATTCCTGTGGCTTATTGTGTGTGGACCCTTTAAAGTTGAAGGCTGACATAAACATTTGCATTCTAAGAGGGAGGGAGGGACATTGAAAACTCATTCAGCTCAAGTTCTCAGGTTTCACTGAGAATGGGGAGGATTTCAAAGTAGGTCTATGGCTCTTAATGCTTTTGGGGGTCGCTGGTCTCTTGAGAATTTGCTGAAAGGTATATGTACCCTCTCTCCAGAAAAGTGGGCCCACAATATAAGAATAGACACACACCATATAAGATATACTATATTTTAGGTATAAGAGTCAGCTATAGCTGAAATTATGCTGTGTAACAAATCATTCCCCAACTTAATGGCTGACAACAGAAAGCACCTAGTTTTCTTGCCCATGGGTATATGGTTGGCTCCAATGTTTCCATTTCAGATTACAGGTTGGCTGTGCTTGGTTCCAGGTTTTGGGACAGTTCAGCTCTGCTCCATGTGTCCGATCCTAGAGCTCAGGCTAAAGTGACAACTGCTCTTTTCCTTTTGTGGCGATGGCAGAAGCTTGAGAAACAAGGCACACTATATAAACATGGTTTCAGGTTCTGTCACATCCTATCTGCCCACTTTCCATTGGCCAAAGTAAATCAAATAGTGTAGTTCAAAGTCAGTGGGGCAGAAAAGTATACGCTGCTCCAAAGGGGAGAGGAAAGGGATTGAACATGTGCACAATTTACGAACTGTACCGGTACCTGAGCCTTGTATAGTGATTCACAAACCTCAGCAAACGTAGAAATCACCTGGGGGAATCTGGGTAAAAAATGCAGCTCTGAGGCTATCTCCCTCCAGAGATTCAGATTCAGTTCATCTGAGTGGGGCCCAGGGATCTGCATTTTAAATGCCCACTCCCTGGGGTGTTTCTGATGCTGATGGTGCAGGGTCCATACTTAGAGGACCACTGAGTATGCACTTGGAGCTCAGAGAGGTGGGTTCAAATCCCAGCTCCACCCTAGCTTTGACCTTGAGTGAGTGATTTCGCTTTTCAGAGCCTCAGTTTTCCCTTCTGAGAAACGGAGAGTGATACCAGAGGAGAGTTTTGGGGATGGTTGTTGGGGGGTTCAGAAATGAGGTTGATATAACAGCTAGTAACTACTATGGTGCCTGGAGTATATTAAACCAATAAGCTGCTCTATCATCCTCATCCTCATCATCTTCATCATCCCCATCGTCATTGTTTGGTTTCTCCTAGCTCTATGAGTCCACAGCTTTGTTACACTGGTCTTTGACTATACGTCTCATCTCCTCAGACTATTCAGCTCCCTTCATTCTTTGCCTGAATATTTATGTTGGGAAACTTTCTGCTTATGAGCTAGTACTATGTCCAAGTCTAATTTTAGCCACCAATGTGTTGGACTCCCAATGGCAAATCAGAGATTAATTTCCCCCATTTAGAACCAAGTAGACCATAGCCTCTGAACGCTTAAAGATTTAGAGTGGCTTAAGATCTGTGAACAATGCCTGACCAGCATTGCAAAGGGAAACAGTGAAAGGCAATTATTTACTATGAAGCTTATAGCTCAGACTTCCATGTATCTTTTTCATTTCCTGACGTTCTCTCTTATCCTTCTTTCCTCTCTGTTTTTTTTTTTTTCCCTTTGCCTCTGCTTGTGTTTCTCTCTTTCTCGTTTCCTATTCTCCCTTCGCTATATCTTTCTCATGTTTCTATATGCTCTGCTCTCCTTAAGGGTCTGGCTCCCACCCCCTTCCCCTTTCAGTGGTTTGTCTGATGCTTGATACATTGTGGATGTTTGATAAATGTTTGAGGGAAGGAAGGAGTGAAGGAAAGAAAAGCCTTCCCGGTCTGAAATCCAGCTTCCCTTCCTTGAACTCTAGCAGGTCCCATTGCTGGGCTTTTTCACCTGGTGAATCAAGCATTGATTAGCTCAGTGAACAGCAACAACATCCACTTCAAAATCGGCTCAGGATCTGATCCGATCCTTTGCCTTTTAGAAATGCCATCTATGGCTCAGAATAACTGCTTACAGCTTGCTGTACCTCACTTCTGAAATTTTCTTGCTGGAGCTGAGTCTTTGTCCAAATTTTAAACCCCTTTTCCTTTTATCGACCCATCTACTAAAAATGCCATTGCTGGTCTCCCCGGCTCTGCTAAAACCTGCACATTGCACATGCCTTGCCCTCTCCAGTACATTCTACTGGGTCTACCTGCTTTCCTGTCCCTTTGCATTTCTAGTCCAGGGCTCGGCAAGCTTTTTCTGTGAAGGGCCAGATAGTAAATAGTTCAGGCTCTGCAGACCATCCATCTCTAACTACTCAATTCTGCCAAGGTGGCATGAAAACAGCCATAGACAATAAGTAAATGACAAGCGTGACTCTGTTCCCATAAAACCTCATTTCCCAAAACAGGAGGTAGCAAAAACAAGTGTGCCAACTCGTGCTTCAGTCTGCAGTGCATTTAGGAGGTAAACCCTAGCTCAGCCACTTTCTAGCTCTGTGCATTTGGCCCAGTCCATCATATATTGAATCTCAGTTAATTTTGCAAAATGAGTTTGGACAGATACATGGCTGAATACCTGTCGGTGCTTCACATGGGGTTTGGCAAATAACTACTCAATTAATGCTATTTGTACCTAAAATATAACTCCTAGATTTTGAGTAGACCAACCTTTACTGAGCAACTACTATGTTCAGACTCCATTTTCCATCGAGATTTAGATTGTTACAATTGGGAAGGTTTTAGAGATCACCTAGAAAAGATGTGGAAAACTGGCAATGTGTTCCCAGCTCTTATCCACAGAGGATTCGTTTTCATTCATTAGCTGTATAACTCTGGGCAAATTATTAAACACCTCTGTACCTCAGCTTTTTCATCTGTAAAGTAGAAACGGAACCTACCTCGCAGGAGGGTTATGAGAAATACATGAGTTAATACACGTACAGTGTTTAGGATAATGCCTGGAATGCTAAGTGTGCAATCCTGTTAGCTGGTACTATTATTTGTGTTATCGTCGATATTGTTGCTGGTTTTCTTTTAGGTGGGTCATGATCTCTCTGCTTTCCCTAAGTTCTTAGTCCCACTCTCTGAACTCATGGACTTTGCCTGCCTCACCTCTGAAAGGCACTTAATTTTTCCACCCGTGGTTAAGCCCATCCCCCATATTTCATAGGAAATTTGAGGTCGGGATCAGAAGGGGAGTGACGTGGCTAAATTCCCACAGCAAATCAAAGACAAAACTCATTTAGATTCCTAGGATTTACTCCCTAACCGTAAGGTGTACACAATTCTTCTTAGCTAAAAGCCACACATCTCTCAAGCTGAAATTCTCCTCCTTGAATGTTTCCATGCTGGTTACCAAGGAGCCAGAGTCTGCTTCTGTCTAAAACACTCTGACCCAAAGGCTGAACACTGCAAATGAGTCTTCCAGCCACGTTGGCTGGGAGAGAATCTAGGTAATGTGGATGTCTACCCACATGTACTTAGTTGGGGCTCTCTGAGCTTAATGGAATATAATTTAAGGGGTGGAGAGTCAGGCTACAAGGAAAATTCATGTTGCTCAATTGTATTAGCAGTAAGAGTCCAGAGACACCCTTCCAGGCTTATTACTGAGCTATTTCCGCCAGAAAGTCACTGAATGTCTGCTGTCGATTAAAAGTCAATCACGTCCTTTCGGTCACAGGAAAACCAATCAGCTCAGCTTGGTTCAGTCTTGAATAAGTGGCAGAGGCATGGGTTGCCTTAACATTACAGGGACCATTAAAAAAAAAAAAAGAATCACTGTTCTGGGCACTCAGTGTATCTCAATAAGAGCATGTTACTTTTGTTCTAAACATTTTTCATAATGGACCATATCATTTGTGTCTGCTGGGTTGCTTTCCCAAACCCAGGGGAGAGCTATTTCCTCTTGGTGAGGGAGAAAGAAGAAAAATGTTTGGAGAGGTAAACCATTAATGAACTGAGGAGGTGGTGTGCTTGTAGGAAACTGCATAGGTGCCCCCTGGATTAGTTTATCTGGAACCTTCCATCAATAGCAATGTCCATGATAGAAACACAGGGTTTACCAATGGTCAAACGGCATGGAAATGTCCTCTCATTGGCTCGTGATATGTGCCTGCAGCAACTTAGCACAGTAGTAAATTTATGATGATATTGACCTACAGCACCCAAAGCCACCCGTACATTGACATTGGGCAAAGGTGCCAAATAATTTGGCTGTAAGTAAGTTCATGTAATGCTAAGCCACCGGGAGAGTGGAATAGAAAAAGTGGAGTTCAGGCCAATGCTTTATTGTCAGTGTGAGC
Organism: Rhinolophus sinicus; assembly: GCF_036562045.2. Taxonomy (NCBI): domain Eukaryota; kingdom Metazoa; phylum Chordata; class Mammalia; order Chiroptera; family Rhinolophidae; genus Rhinolophus; species Rhinolophus sinicus. Next base: position 24,089,847 of record NC_133765.1, on the reverse strand, counting down.
TGAACAATCTTAAGGGGAATTGAGACTATCATAGGATTTTTTGTTGAGAAAAAAGAAGAACTAGCATTTCTACTACCCAGCATCCCTCCCTTCCAGGATACCTTTCAGGGCTGTGATCCAGGTATGTTTGTTGTTTCTTACCATACTGGGCTTTCCCAGTTCAGACAGGCAAGTGTGGTGGGAGGGAAAGACCATGGAGTTTGGATTCAGTCAGTCCTGGGTTTGAATATCAGCTCCACCTCCTAACTGCTGGGTGACACTGGGTAAGTTACTGAATGTCTCTGAGCCTCACAGATTTTGTCTCATGGTCATGGGAGCTAGAAGAGATGGAGAGATAATCTACATGAAGTGCCCAGCATACAGTAGGTGCTCAGTAAATGTTGGACCCCCTTCCAGTGACCAGGATCTAATAGGTCAGCCTTGTTTTGGGTTACACATTGGGTGGATCATACTGAAGAACTCCTATCTGCTTGGAATATATTGATAAGGAGACCATTCCGTTTTCTAGCGTGGGTACACACACATCCCTCTCCTCTCCCCTCTTCTCCCCCCACCCCCATTGCCTGCCTCACTAGTCATCTCAAAATGAAGCTTCTAAGTTCTGATGTCCTCTGGGCTCTGGTCCCAGAAGAAGAACAAGCTTCCATTGGTCTGTCATGGAAAATCGACCTGGGGAAGACGGGATAAGCCACCTCTAGCGCCCTCAGCCAGGAAACCGTGAGACCTCACTTTAGTGTTGATCCTGTATGGCCTTTCTAGCCCATTCAGACGGTGTTATTAGAGGTGCTTCTAAGATCGGATACAAGGTCTTAGGGGCAAGACCATCATTTAAAAAATCCTTTGCTTACACATCTAACACCACAGTTTACTGTAATCCAGTAACTGTACATATAATATTTACTATGTACACAGCTCTGGATAGATTTCTGAGCCTCAGAAAGAGTGTAAGATATGGTTTCTGCCCTGGCACAATTTTCACCAAGACTAGCTTCCTATATCTAAATCTATCTATCTATCTATCTATCTATCTATCTATCTATCTATCTATCTATCTATCTATCTGTCATGTATCTACCTACCTACCTGTCTATCTCATTTGCTAGCTAGCTAATCATCCTTTTGTGTTTCTTCATTTAATCAACCAAGTATTCATTTGGCACATTCTATGTGCTGGGAGGAATTGTGTCACAGGTTCTGGATTCAAAGATAGATGGTAACTGTCTTTAGGGAACATGTTTGAAAGAGAAGGAAAAGTGTACTTAATCGTTAGAGAGACCCAGGTTCAAATCCCAGTTCTGCTACCTACTTGCTGAGTGACCTTGGGCAAATTGGTAGATTTCTCCAGGCCTCTGTTTCCTCGACCCTGTACGCCTGGGCATACCAATGGCAGAAGATTCGATGGCATACCAAATGGAGTGTGCCTGATGCATAGTATGTGTACAGTAAGTCTCAGCTTTGATCGACTGATCAATTGATTTTTGCCTGCTCTGCTCTAAGTTTGTGTCGGGGCCTGAAAATGCAAATATGAATAATGCACACTGGACCCCTGCTCCCAGAGCACACCAGCTTCTAGGAAAAGCAGATGTGTTAGATAATCAAAAGTGTTCTAGGGAGATATTTGTAAGCACGTAGGGGACTAGGGCACTGGGCTAAATCAATCTAAGAAGTAAGAGGTTCACTTGGTGCATTTCCAAGTCCATTCTCTCATTGGATGTCCTGGAGAACCCGGAGACAGGGCAAGTATTGCCACATTTCACAGATGCAGTAACAAGAGGTTCAGAGAAGTCAAGATGCCCCTCCCCACCAGGAAGGTATCAGACACAAACAAGGCATCTATGTGAGTATAGTTCTCATGGTTGAGGCCTTAGCCACGCCCACTGCAGTGGTCCAGACACTTCCAGGCAGGTCTGATAAACAGTGAGGTGGCCTCCAGATCCTGCCAGGAGTCTCTGGGCACAAGGGCCAGAGGGCCAGAAATCCAGCAAGACAAGCTTGGCTCGAATGCTAGGAAACATGTCTCAGAGCTAGGGGGCAGAAGTGATTCCTAGGGGAGGGTGACGACCAGCTCTGGTCTCTGACCTCAGCCCAGTACACAGACTAGTACCTGGGCCCAGAGAAGAGAGGGAAGCAAGTAAACGCTGACGGGGGCTCCACCCAGACCTCTGTGACACGCTGGGGCCTGAGCAGCACTGCCACAGGACCCGCCAACCACCAGGAGGAGGAGGAGGGGTTTGTGTCCCCAACAACGCTGCCACTGTGAGAGATCCAGGATCTCCATGGAGACCCAAAGATGGAGACTGCAGGATCCCATCCAACATGGAACTTGGTAAAAACATCAACACGCACCAGTGCCCAGGGAACACACTAGCCATTTGGTAAGCCAGCCTCTGAGACAGCCACGAACACGTAACTGCAGAGAACATTATAAGAGCTGAAGTCCTAGGAAGCCAAGAGAGAAAGAGGCAGCAAACTGTGGGATTTATGTATTTATTCCCATGAATGGGTTTCCACTGATACCCATAGACTGCTGAGGGCTGGGTAAAGCGAGTGCAAGAGTTTGATGAGAAAAGAGAACAGCCAACCATGTGCTTTGAAAATCCAACCCACATTTACTGAGCACCAACTATGGACTAGGCAAAGGGGTTATAGAGAAGAATAATATTATCACCATTTATTGGAAGCCAGTGAAAAAACCAAGTTGCAGTTCAGTGCAAGAAGAGCTTTGATAGTAACAATTGTGATCATCCCTGAACTCATAGGTATGGCCAGCAGTGGGCATGAGATCTCAGCTTCTCCAATCAGAGTGACTCTCAGAGCTCCTTGCTGCAACAAGAGCCTGTTTTCTCTTTCTCTGGATGATGGAGTGTGGATTCTGGGGCCATGTTCCTGCCAGGTAGGAAGCTGTTCTAAGACAGAGAAAGCCAACAGAGGAAGGCAGAACTGCAGGAGGAGGGAAATGGAGCTGAGCCCTGGTGATAGAGGGAACCCCTGGATCAAACTGTACCTGAAGACCACATTCCTGCTTGACTCTCCATTTATATAAACCAACACTATTTCTTTAGTGCTTAGGGCAGTTTGAGTTGGGTTTGCTGTCACTCGCAATTGAGAACATCTTTTAACACAGTCAAGAGATAGTGGGAGAGCCGGGGTCCTTGAGGGCTCTGAAATGCCTTGGGTACTAAGTTAAGGAATTATAACTTGCGTCAAAATCGTGGGGAGTTTTCAAAGTGGGGGTGGATGTTTAGATTCTTATATCTTAAATATCTTGCTGGCGCCAGAGTGGAGGCTGGATTGAAGTAAGGCAATTGTGAAAGCAGGGGACAATACAGTGACAGACTGGAAGTTGTTACAATTGTCCAGGTGGTACGTGGTGACAGCTAAGACAGGACATGAATTTTGAGGGGACAGAAACATTCAGTCCATAACATACACCCTGCGGGATACGCTCACAAAATAAATACACTGAGGGTCTGCTGCCCGTGTCTTCAAATGTAGAATTCCTCTGAGCTTCCAGACCAGGTCTTTGAATGAGCCACGCCATCCCTCCCTGCTTCAGTGTTGTCCAAGAAACCATTGGAAAATGCAGACTCCCAGGCCCCACCCCAGACAGTCCAAGTTAGGGTCTCTGGGATTGGGCCTGAAAATCTGCATTTTTCACCAGTTCTTCTCTCCTCCACCTGCCTGTCCAGAGGATTCTAGCAGCTTCCAAATCTTGAGAATCGCTGTGCTAAGCTTCTGCATCCTCTGGAGGTTTTGGGAACCCGATTTACCTCCTTAAAGCTGATGTTTCTCTAATGACATGAAAACTGAAGCTGTGTGATATAACAAAGGCGGAGTAGGGTGTAGGATGTGCCATCTTTTTTTTCCTCCCAGCTTTATTGAGGTATAATTGACAAGTAAAATTGTAAGATATTTAAAGTGTACATCATGTTGATTTCACATACGTATACATCGTGAAAGAGTTCTCTCACCTAGTAAATGAACACATCCATCACCTCACACACACACACACACACACACACACACATATATATATATATATATATATATATATATATATATAAAAATATATATTGTGAGAACGTTGAAATTCTCTTAGCAAATGTCAATTACACAATAGTGTGTTATCAACTATAGTCACCATGTTATACGTTAGATCCTCAGACCTATTCATCTCGTAGCTGAAAATTTATAACCTTTTACAAACCTCGCCCTATTTCCCCCACTATCCCCAGCTCCTGGCAATTACTTTTCCACTCTCTGTTTCTATGAATTTGACTTTTTTTTTAGATTCCACATCTAAGTGATACCGTGCGGTACTTCTCTGTCTCTGTCTGACTCATTTCACTCAGCGTAATGTCGTCAGGGTCCATCCACATTGTTGCAAATGGCAGGATTCCTTCCTTCTTATGGCTGAATAATTTCCACGGGGAACCACATCTTCTTGGTCCATTCTTCCGCTGGGATGCTTAGGTTGTTTCCATATCTGGGCCATTGTGAATAATGTTGCAATGGGAGTATAAAACATCTCTTCATGATCCTATTTTTGTTTCTGGAATGTGCCTTCTGACAGCAGTAGTATTTGGAGCATGGATTTAATGAGCTACTCTAATACTTCAGTGAGTAGAGGAAGGAAGAGAAGAGGGGAATATAATCCAGGTAGACCAGGATTTTTAAAAATTGTGTTTCTGTTTGAAAAGCGAGGGAGGGAGACATTGCTTCACTGAAAACTAGACACCATTTTAAGTCAAATACATGACTCCTAGTGTCTTCATGTTTGGTGACCACTTACCAATAATTCAATGCTATAATCCCTTTTCATCTATTTGGCCCCAGTTTTCCTGTTTAAAATTTCTCTTTACAATAGCAGTGTTATGGGAAAGCCAACTTCAGATTTTAGCATCCCTTGGACATAAATGTTTGTGGTTCTGTAAATTCTTGCCAAAGAGCAGATATGTAGGATACACAACTTTTAGATTTTGTTATTTGAACTACAGAAAATGTCCCATCTTGTGGTGTCAGACTCCATTCAGCTGGGAAGGACCAAGCAAGAGCCAAGGCCAATTTCTTATCATCATCATCAGCCCACTTCTGGAGCATTTACTATGTATGTGCCAGACACTGAACCAAGCATTGCATATCATCCCAACCTTTGGTCCTCACAGACGCTCTGTGGCATGTGTGTTTGTATTATCCCCATCTTGCAAATAACGAAACCAAGGCTCAGAAAGGTTAAGTAAGTTACCCGAGGTCCACAGATAGTATATGGCAGAAGCTGTGTACACACCCAGGCAGTCTAACTCCAGAGGCCGAATCCCTAACCATTGTGCTATCCTGCCTGACCAAAGGAGCGAAGGACACAAGGTGGATAGATGTATATTGCTAAGCAGGTGCACAAGACCGAGGCTGTTTGTTTCTAAATAAGGTTCAGATCCATGAACAGCTTCTTGGTGGTGTTGGAAGCCCCTGATAAAATATATCCAACAAAGACAAGGTTTGAACACATCCATGCTCCCTTGGAGAAGTCGCAGAGTCGTGCACTATAGTGCTAGAGGGTCCAAGGCCAAAGGGAAAGGTACTTTTTTTTTTTTAAAGATTTTATTGGGGAAGGGGAACAGGACTTTATTGGGGAACAATGTGTACTTCCAGGCCTTTTTTCCAGGTCAAGTTGTCCTTTCAATCTTAGTTGTGGAGGGTGTGTTCAGCTTCAAGTTGTTGTCCTTTCAGTCTTAGTTGTGGAGGGCACAGCTCAGCTCCAGGTCCAGTTGCCATTTCTAGTTGCAGGGGGCACAGCCCACCATCCCTTGCGGGAGTCAAACTGGCAACCTTGTGGTTGAGAGGATGTGCTCCAACCAACTGAGCCATCCAGGAGCTCAGCGGCAGCTCAGCTCAAGGTGCCGTGTTCAATCTTAGTTGCAGGGGGCGCTGCCCACCATCCCTTGCGGGACTCGAGGAATTGAACTGGCAACCTTGTGGTTGAGAGCCCACTGGCCCATGTGGGAATCCAACCGGCAGCCTTCAAAGTTAGGAGCACGGAGCTTTAACCACCTGAGTCACCAGGCCGGCCCGGAAAGGTACTTTTCAAATCCCAAAGGAAAATCCTGCTCAGGGAGACACCATTGATCTCTTAGCAGCATCCCTGCATCTGCTCCCTGAAGATGTGGGTGATGTGTCCTTTAAGGATATTGACTGCTTCCCCAATAGGTGGTAGTCATGTAATTGACTAGGGGGTAGCGACTCTATTCCTAGCTCCAGAGTAAGCCCCGCCCCATAACTAGCCTAACCCAATCAGAAAATCCTATTCTGTAAAGTGGTGGTTGCCAGGGAGAGAGAGGATAGGGGAAATGGGAGATGTTGGTCAAAGGGTACAAACTTTCAGTTATAAGGTGACCAAGTTCTGGGGATCGAAGGTACAGCACGGTGACTAGAGTTAACAATACTGTATTTTATAGGAGTTCTAATGTTCTCGTCATAACAACACAACAGAATGGTAGTTACACGAGGTGAAGGATATATTAACTAATCGTATTGTGGGAAACATGTCACAAATATATACATGTATCAAGTCGTCGCATCGTACACCTTAAACGTACACAATGTTGTATGTCAATTATATCTCCATTAAGCTGGAAAAAAGAAAGAAAACAAAAAAGTCCTACTCTTGCACATGATTGTTTCCGAGATAGGCACGCAACCTCATGTTAAGCCAGTGAGAACAGGGCAGCTTTCTTGGCCATGGTGATTGGTTCAGAGGTGGGCGTGTGACCCAAGTTGTTCAATTATAGTGAAACCCAGAATTTTGTTTGGTGGTTGAGATAAAGAAGCCCTCTCCTTTCTTCAGGAAGATATGATGTATAGAACTGTTTCAGCCATTTTGTCACTGTGATAAAAGTGAGTCTGAAAACCAAACCATTATATGGAAGAAGGCAGAATCAAGACAATTGAAGAGATATGGAGTCAGCAACCCTGATCAAGCTGTTCCTGAAACTGGTTTTGACTAATTTTCATTCATATGAAGCAACAAATTCCTCTTATACTTCACATCATTTAAAGTGGAGGCTCTGTTTTTTGCAAGTAAAAGCATTCTAGCTGGTACATCAAGCTTTATGCTTGCAGCTGAAATAAGAGCAGGTCCTCATGGGGAACCTCTGCTCTCTTTATGAACTCACCTTAAAGCCAACTCAGTATTTAGGTTCAATCTTAAAGAACAAACAAACAAACCAAGATCTAACTGCACACTATGTTCATGAGAAATAGGTATTTTACTCAAATTGTTGTGGGAACCCTGGCGAGGGAATCCACGTGACATATCAAAAAGCAAAAACTTAAGATTCTCCTTCACTCATTCTCATAGGACCTCAGTGCTGACACTCGTTTTATCTTTGCTCTTCTTCCTCTCCCTACAACTTCTAACATCTCCTTGGCAATTCTACTGTCATCCTACATTGATGTTCTGCAGTCTGCAAAAAACAAACAAATAAAACAACAAAAATAAAAACCATCTGTCCCTCCATTTATTCCCTGTCCCAGCCCAAGGAACTCATTGAAGTATCTGCCTGACAAAACCAAGGTTCTTCCTAGAGAGTTATTCAACTGTTGAGAAACTGTACTTTCTCCATATTGTTAACCTACCGTGTTCTAGAAACACACAAGGAATGCTCTTGCACGGTCCTCTCATCTTTGCAGCTTCTCCTGCAAGAAAGTGGACAAATCTTACCTCCTTAAGCTATGCTAAGCTCCAATTTCTCTCTTGGGGGAGTTTAGGGGAGAGAAATTACATACCTTCTGAGGGATGTATGAATAAGATTCAAGTGATGATGCTTTTGAAAACTGTTCCTCTAAAACCCCAGCTAGTGGGGGGGGGGGGAATGAATCTTGCATTCCAGAACCTGATGTCGGAGTTCCAAAAATGTCCTTTGTGTATATAAATCTGTGGACATGAGTATTGCTATATTTCTGATGAAATCCTGATACATTCATGATCAGGTTGCCAATGAAACTCTACTGTGCGTTTTTCCTACTAGGGGCTGGAGAGAAGATGAAAATAGTCTTGACAGAATCAGAAATCATAGTATATAACAGAGATACATATTACAGCAGGGCGAGATGTAGAAAGCATGTTGTTTTACAGCCAAGGATCATTCTAACTTTCTGGAAAAGAATCACAGAAAGCTAAAATTCTTGCTTGAAAAGTGGTGGCATGCATTACAGTGTTAAATTGTAATGACAATGATCAGTAAGAATTCTGGGTAATTAATACAGGAGTTTTTTAGCCACAATGGCAAAGTAGGAAATCATCTTTGCTTCCACCCAGCTTCTCGTTCCTGTCCCCTAAAAGATCTTCCCCAATTGATTTCCACAACCATTTCAAACTATCTCAGAATTCAAACTCTTTGAAATTAAACACGCTCCTCCAGTTCATATTTATCCCTTACATGGTTCATGAAAAAAGACATTTCTATTGATTCTCACTGTGTGCCAGGCATTGTGATAGATGCTGAGGGAATAAAGGTGGGCAAGATACAGGTACTCATCCTATTATGAGAAGTTGGTATATAGTTCCCTTGTCATGTCTTTGTCTGGCTTTGGCATCTGGGTAACGCTGGCCTCATAGATTAAATTAGGAAGTGTTCACTCCTCTTCCATTTGTTAAAAGAGTTTGGGAAGGATTGGTGTCAATTCTTCTTTACATGTTTGTAGAATTCACCATTGAAGTCATCTGGTCCCTGACTTCTCTTTGTTGAGAGGTTGTTCACTACTGATTCCATCTCTTACCTTGTTATAGGTCTATTCAGATATTCTATTTCTTCTTGCGTCAGTTCTGGTAGTCCGTGTGTTGGTAAGAATTTATCCATTTCATGTAGGTTATCTAATTCGTTGGGTTACAATTGTTCATAGTAAAAGGTAGCTATATAAACCCTTCCCTGCTATGAAAGATAAATAATAAAATAAAGCCTACAAATAGTATAACAGAAGCATGGAGAAGGGAAGGGTTAATCTGGGTTTAAAGGTAGGGAGATGAAATTCACAAGAGAGGTGACTCTTTAACTGGGTTCTGTAGGGTGAGTAGGAGTTGGTTAGGTGGAGATGTGTAGGAAGGACTTTCTAGGTAGGGACACAATATGAGCAGTTGCAGAGAGGGATAAAAATGCATGGTATGCTCTGAGAATATGAAAGAGAAAGAGCAGAGAGGGGGTGCTGTGGGCCAGTAAGATGTGAGATTGGGACGAGATCATGAAAGGTGCTAATACCGTGCTAAGGATTTGAGATTTTGTTCCTTGATTGATGGGAAGCCATCAACAATTTTTAAGCAGGAGTTTAAGACTAGTGTGTTTGTGAATTTCTAGAAAGGTTGTTTTGGTGGCTGTATCGGAGGGGACGGCCTGGTGGCAGGGCAACTAGGTTGCTGCTGTCATCTATCACAAAAGATGCTACCAGAGGAATGGGGCAAGTAGAAAGGAGAGCGAGACTGGATCCCTGAGACCCTGTGTGGTGGAATCAATAGGGCAGAGAGACAACTAGTGTTGAGGGAAGAGAGAGGGAGAGCACTCCATGATGTGGTTATAACTTCAAGCTGGGATTATGCCAGTCCTCTGGGACAATGAGCAAGTTCACTCTTGGACGCTTGGTATATTTTATTTGTGTATCTGTGGAAGGAAGTTACAGACATGGCTGAGTTTGTGTTGTCACGTTAATTATAAAAGATTCAAGGGGAAGAAAAATCCCGAAGAGAATAAAGATGTTCTGAAAAGCATTCTTGTCTGAAGGAAGCTGCATGCAAATGGAATATCCTTGACATGTAATTGATTTCAATAATCGTGATGACACAGTGTTTTCATTCAGGCTGTGCAGCGGGGCTTTGAAACTGTGGGAAATTGACAGACAGGCCCTTGTTAGGGGAAATAAAAAATGGTTTCAAGTTACAGGGTTGAATATTTTTATTTTTACTCTTCATAGGAAAAAGAAATATCCCATCATTTACAATAGTCTGAATGGCACTTAGCATTATTTCCTTCCTTTAGTAGATGTAATCTAAGATTTTCCAGATAATAAAAAGCAGTCTGAGAAGAGTGGATGACACATTTCAAAATACTAATATCTGAAATATGTTGTTTTATAGATTTAACTTGACAATCATGTGAATTTCTTTTATAATCATAAAAAGTCAAAATGAAAATGAAAAGTCTTTTTTTAAAACGAAACAGTGAACCTAAGTGTGCGTTGGCTTGGTGGTTTAACCACATACAAGTGACTTTAAAATTCAGCAATTTAGAGAGAAATACCTTAAAGACAAAAAAGAACTAAAACATAAGAAACAAACAAAGAAACAAAACCCAGAAACACTTAAACATTCTCATTAATCATACTATTAATAATAATACCACTGGTATTGTTATTTCAAAACTATTTTATGTACATTTTTATATTAACATACTCTTTTATTAATGTATAAATATATTCTTATATCAATGTTGTTAAGAACCAAGATTTTTTTCAGCCAAAGAGAAAAGATATAAAAACACAAAATCAACCAAGGTGAACATGGCCTCGTAATCCTAAATTTGAACTGGAAGAAATAGGAACTCATGATGTATTTTCTCTTTAAAATGTGTTGTACTTCCCAGCTTTGGTCACTGTAAATACCTAGAAACAATGAGCAACCCAGGAGTAATGACCCAGACTGTGGTCTCTAAGAACCAGGTCCTGGCAAAAGGAACCAGAGGTTCTCGGAGAAAAGGCTGATTCCAGGACTGGGGCAGGAAATGTATAAGATGATTGTGGGACATCTTGTTAAATTAGAAAGCAAAAAAAAACCATCAGAGACCATGGGGTTGTGTCAAAAGGACTCAAGAACCAACCTGCTGGCTCCCACTGGATAATGATGGGACCCTTGAGAATAATAATAATCGCAATGCATTGATATACCAAACATATTCAATGTCCATAAGTTCATGATGATACGAAAAACAATACGAAACAAATGAACCCCCAAAACTTCATTGGCTCCCTTTGGAGGATGTTAAAGAACCAAATCCTCATTCTGAAAATTGGTAAATAAAAGAATTAAGTAGTCTTCTTCCCTTTCCTCTAGAAACTGCCTCTTAGTGTAATCAAGTAGCCAATGAAGGAAAGCCTTTTCTATAAAAGCAGTCCTAATAAATGAGAAGGAGTAATAGAATTAGAATGGTACCACTTTGCAAATGCCCAAGTTAATAAATGGACCTACGTCATGTTCGTCATTGGCTGTAATATTCCCCCCAACCCCAAAGAACACCAGACACCATGTGTCTTCCGATGGAATAACTCAACTCCTAGGAAATATTCTTGCCAAAAACTCTAACCTGAATCAGATCAAAACTCTAAATCTAACGACCAATTTACAAAAGATAGAGGAATATATTAAAAGACACCATGTGGATACAATCAACAAAATCTAGACTGTGATAAGCTCTACAGAGCTAATGACCCAGTTTTTCCCATAAACAAATTGCAAGGAAAATAAAGCAAAGAGACAGAAACTACAGATAAAGGAAACTAAAGGGACACAATCACCAAATGCAAATGTGGGGACCTCGTTTAAATCCTAACTCAATCACATCAGCTGTACCAAAAATTTGGAGGTTAGAGAGACAACCAGGGAGAGTTGAACACTGACTGGGTTTTTGACAATATTAATGAATTATTGTTGAGTTTTTAGGAGTAATGATATTGTGGTTATTTATTTATTTTTTTTTAAGAGAGAATCCTTATTTGTTAGAGATGTATACTGAAATGTACGTAGATGGAATGATATAATGACGTCTGGAGCTTGCTCTGAATAATCCAATTTGGGGGAGGGGAGTAGGTAGGTAGTGATGAAATAATAGTGACCATGAATGATGGGTTGTTGGCTCTCCATGATGGGAATATGGAGATATTATTTTTTCAGCTTCTGTATATGTTTGAACTTTTCCATAATTAAACACTTAGGAATAAGAAGCACCAACATGGTGGTTCTCATTTAGTGATGTGTCCTAGGGCAGACATGTCAGGATTCTTCCCTAAACTTTAGACACCAAAGCTGCATGGTTATTTCAAACTCATCAGTGGTGAACTTTCCCTAAGACATCAAAACTTGAACATAGACCTAATTTGAATGGAGCTGATCTTATTTGAATAGAAGCAGACAGATATTTGCACTTGAAACCTATATGTCCAATTGCCTCTAGACCTCCCTTCTTGAATGTCTCACAGGCATCTACCTATAGCTCAACCTGTCTACAACTGAGTTCACCATCTCCCTCTCAAATAAGCAGACATCAATTCCTCCCCCTAAGCAAACGTCACCACCAGTCACCCAGTTGCCCAAGCAGAAATCTGGAGTTAATTTTATCATCTTTTTCTTAGCCTCTCCACCCTGCCCCCACCCCCTACACCCCCTCCCCCCATTACCCAGCTCTGTTGATTTTGCCTCCCAAGTTTCTTTTAAATCACTTTCCCTCCATCCAGGTCACCACCATATTTTTCCTGGACTCCTGCAATAGCCTTCTTACTGGTCCTTCATAGCTTAAAATTTTTCTGCGGATTCCTATGACTTCAAAACAAAACTCAAACTCCTCACCATAGGATGCTTTGCATCTCCCACATATGACACAGCTGGCATGTAATAGGTGCTCAATAAACTGTTGCTGTTAGATTAGGTGAAGATGTCTGAGAAGCCTTCTTATCTAAAAGGATCTGCCAGTGTCTCTAAACCCAACGTTAGCTATTCATTTCTGATCCCAGCCCTTAATTCTAGGAGTCCACTTTTAAAATAGTTGTAATCCAGAAAAAAAGAAAAAAGGACCATGGAAACCCAAGACTATATGCAAGAGTCTGAGGGCTGCTACCTACCAGCTGTGTGACTCAGTTAGGCTCTTTGTTGTCCTGTTTGTAAATTGGGGACAATAAAACTAATTTTATAAGGGGGTTGTAAGATGTGGGAATTATTTTTGTGTCTGCTCTGTTTAACACATAATAGCTACTCTATGAATAGCTATAGTTTAGATGGTTAATAATTATAAAGAAAAATAATTATATTTTATTGAATTATAAATATATAATTATAATTACATAAATTATAATTATTATTTACCTATAATTTAATAATAAATTATAATTAAATAATTATAATTTATAATTATAAATTATAAATTACAATTTATAATTATAAATTGTAATCTATAATTTGAAAATGAAAAGTGAATTAAAAACAGAAAATTGAGCCAACAAAAAATCAAGTCATACAAAAAAAGGTTCATTTAAAAAAATAGTAGAACCAGGGTCATCCCTTGAGAATAAAGGAGGAAGTTTATGCATGGATTTTCGTCACATTGCCTCACATTTATTAGTTTTGTGACCCTGGGGAAGTCACTTAACTTCCCAACATTTCAACTTCCTCATCTCTGAAATGTGATTACCACGGTTTCTCACAGAATGGGGTGGGGAGGGGGGGACATGTAAAGGAGATCACGTACCCAAGCCATGAGACATACAGCAAACACTCAATTATGGCAATTGTCATTATTATTTATTAAATGATTTATTTATCCAAATAAATGGATTTAGCATTATCACTTTCATCATCAAATAAAAAATGAATCAGAAAATGTAACATAGTAAATGATGTTAAAATAAATGATCTTCAGGCACTACTTGTAGTTCTAAAATTTAGAGTACATGAGGCCCAGTGTGAATTCCTAACATTAAAGTGTGCACAGTAATCTATATAGAGAAATGTCTGTGTATCTCTTACCCAAAGAGGGTGTCATTATTTGGAGACTTCAAACAAAAACATGATGAATGCTCCATTAAAGAAATAGGAGGATAGTTTTGTGACCCTGGGGAAGACCTTCCCACACATGAGCAAAACACTTCCATGGGAACCCATTGCTCTTAACAGTTTCTATGAGACCCTGTATGACCTGATCCCCTGCCCACTTCTCTGACCTTATCAGCTGTACTCCCACTCATCCCACTCAGTTCACTGAACTTTAAATTCTCAGGGCTTGTTCCAGCCCCAGGACCTTTGCACTTGCTATTCCCTTTGCCTAGAGTGCTCTCCCCCTTCCGGCATCTATACAGATCTCAGCTCCTTTTCAGAGAGAACTTCCCTGACCACCCAGCTAAAGGGAGTCTCCCTCTCTGGCACTCTTTCCAAACCACCATTTAGTTCCTTCACAGCACTATTTACAATCGAACAGTATCTTGTTCCTTGCGATCTCCATCTCCTGTTAGCATAAGTGTTCTTTCAGGGCAGGGCCCATGCCCACCTTGGTGTCCCAATGTCTCCAGCACCTGGCATGGTGCCTGACACAGGCTGAAAATAGTCAGAACCTTAGGAGCCAAATGGAAGCAGTGGTGTCCTTTGGAGAGGGGGGTGGGGAATGGAAGGGATTCCTGAAGTTTTCATGGTGGGGGGATTGGGAGTTTACAGAAGGGAGGGCAATGGGAAAGGGAGAGCAGGGGCAGGCTGCTGCTTGGGAATTGTACCTGAGTTTATTCATAGAGTCTTTCTAAAAGGAATGGTGGGGGTGGGGGAGAGAGAGAGGGTGAGGGAGAGAGAGAGAAAAGAGAGGGAGAGAGGTGGGGAGCAGGAGGGAGAAATGGAGAGACAAAGAGAAAGACAAAAGAAGTATCCTTATCCAAAAAAATAATGAAGTTGACACAGAAGCTCCATCACACATATCGCTTATTTTCTGCCTGGTATTTCGGGGTCTGTGCTCTTTCAGAGCCCTTATTACCCACAGGCTCCTCCGAGATGCAATCTGAGAGGATCCACTTGGGGGAACACAGAGACACTTGGACCATTGCAGTTGAGCATTATCGTTTCTTTCCACTTCCTCGTTATGAGCTGGGAATAAAGATAGTTCCCTTAATTTCAGAAGAAATGAAAATGATTTTTCTTTGGGCTGTTGGGTAACTTCCCTCCCCTTCTCACTGCTGCCGGCTCAGATCCACATGCCCCAATTTTTGACTTTCGGGAGACCCTTCTCAATCAAAATGTTGTTCCTGAATGTAAATCTCAAAACAGGAATTCAAAAAAAAAAGGATGCTCAAGGCAGCTGCATCTTTTTCTTTTTTTCACTGCAACCAGAATATACAGTCACAATCCACCTTTCTCTTCCTCATTTTTCTCTTTTCCTTGCAGAGAAGAAAAAAATGGAAGTGCTTCTTTTAGGGCTGAATTCTCAGGAAGATAATGTCATGTTGGGGTGTGTAGCCTCAGAAAACGACTCTGGAAATTAGTGTGTATACAGCGTGTTCTGGAAGTGAGAATGTTGAAATGAAGTGGAAATGGCAAGGGAGGACAGACTTTTTCTTTCATTTTTTTTAACATGTTTCTATTATGGCTGATGAACCAGCCTCTACAGACTTGGCTCCTGGTGCTGCCATGTGGCTGTTGTTTAAAGTGTCCCCTCTTGTCTATCATCTCAGGGCCACTCATCTATCTCTTCTTGTTGGTTTTGTTGAGTTGGTCCATGTTGTCACTATTTCAGGGAGTTCTTAAGTTCTGGCTCCTGGATGAATCCAGATTTCACTGAGGAGCCATGGCCCAGAAATAGTACATATTTGCTTGACAAGTTGATTTATTACCTTTCATGCCATGATTAAAGGTTAACTTTCATTGAACAACTGTTCCCTCTAAAGAGATAAATAAACACTTGGGGACATGTGTGAAGGCCCTCTCACTGGCCTCCCCACATTCCCTCTGTTTCTCCACTCATCTACTCTCTCCACAGCATTTTGGTTTGAAAGCATAAAAGTAGTCCTGCCACGTGCCTGCATAACACACTCAGTGACTCCCTAAAGCCCTCAGGACTCAGCCTAAGCTCGCTATCCAAGCACCAAGGTCCAGCAGGGTCTGGCTGTTTATTGACCTCTCTAGCTGTATGTCATACCTGCTGTCTTTGAGGCCGGGGGACCCAGAGCCTGGATGCGTCGCTGAGGGGCTAGTCATAGAAGCCCCAAACAGGATTGTGGACTAAAGACTACGTTATGCAAATCAGAGCACACACGTTTGTGGAAGAAGCAGGAGGAGATAGGTCCCTACAGGGAGGCTGAGGAGGAAGAGAATTTCACTTGCAGGCGCCGCGTTAGTAAATGAGCTGGAACTTGTAGGAAACTGTGGAAGCTTGTGCGCCCAGTTGATGCAGGGGGCCCGCGAAAGGGAACTGATGTAGAAGTTCATGGCTTCCGCCTGCGTGAATTCACAGCTAAGCATTCAGAACTGGGCTTGGCGTCACTGCTGGCCCGTAGGACCAGGGAGAGGTAGAGAGGGTGCAGGGAAGAATGAGGACAAACCAGGAGCTGCCGGCACCTCTATGTCTGTCAGCCTCTCCGCACTCCTCATGATGACCTGCCCAGGGCGATGGCTGCTGCTTCACGAGGGTCTCCGTGGGCCATACCACTTCACTTTTGGGTGACTTGAACTCAGAACCATACAGAGGAAGGCAGTCTGGGAAACTTGGTCCCCAGCGTTATCAAGTTGCCAACAGAATAATCCAGCAGAGTGGGACGGGGTGAAGAATAAGAAAGACATGGTCCCTGTACCCAAGGAGAAAGAGCAGAGATATCCTAGGAGGGTATTTGGGAAGTTTGGATAGTATGTGATGTGTGATGTAATTGTCGCCACCATATCTCCATCACATCTCCAGTAAAATCCACACCCCTTGGCTATACGTTCCAGTTGACTTTGCTTCTTTCCTTTTCCCTCCCTCCCTCCTTTTCTTCCCTTCTTCCTTATAGATGCCTTGAGTCTGGACGGAAGTTGGCCTGGAAACAGCAAAGCCTGCAAAGGTGGCCCAAGCACATGCCGTTTCCATTTTATTCAAAGGGGACATAGATTTTCAATGTTGCGTAATCCCAACCCTCTCCTTGTAGGTTAACTTTCAATCTTGTATTTTAAAGTTACAAAAGCAATACCTCTTTAATGAAAATCAAGCAACACAGAAGTGTAATAAAGAGAACAAGTGAAGCTTATGTCTCCCCTGCTCCCTCCTTGCCCCATTTACTCCTTGTTTCATCATCAAAAATGCGGAAGCCCAGAGAGGTTAAGTGCTTTGCCCCAAATCACACAGCACTCATTTTGGCCTTATAAAGGAGCTTCTTATGAGCCACCCATCTCTTAAAAGACCACACTTTCAATGCCTGTTCTCTTAAGTGCTGATCGTCCACCCAAGAGGACTGAGAGCCTCTTCACATAAAACAATTTGCATTGATCATTATGGTTGCAATTTTCCGTTTCTACATTCAAGTGGGCAGAGGGAGGGTGATTATCAGGCACCATAGGGAGCGTTTCCTTTGGGGTGGTTGTATCCTGATGGGAGCAACTATGGATCAGGGATGGGCCTCTGTTTTAGAGATTCAATTTTCGAGTTCACTTGCAAACAGTCAACTTATTCATTTATCTTGGCAGTGACCAGAATGCTTGTGGAGACGTCATCTGTTTCAGGAACTTTCAAAGTCTTTGCTCATGGCCCACACAGGAAGAAGTACATGTTATAAAAAAGCCCAAAAGACACACACACACACACGCACACACACGTGTGCACGCACTCGCACCCCTGAAACAAACCTTTCACAAAACAGGGCTTAAAACTAACTGATTTTTATTCTAGTCCATTTTACTTCATTATTTGAAAATGCTGCTTGCATCCATCTAAATGTGTCTTGTGACCTAACCATTGGCCTTGAGTGGCAGCTTTAAAAATGCTGATCTAGGGAATTTCTTCTTGCCATCAAGGAATCTCGAAAGGACGCTACATTCATCATCAGAAAGTCCCTATGCCTTGAATCAGAGTCGAGAACATCTGTGGGTTTTGAGGCCAAGTTCGGCAAGGAACTGCCATAGATCTGCATGGGTTACCTCTACTCCACAGTGGGGCTCGCTTCTCCGTGGGGCTCGCTTACATGCTCATGTTTGCCAAAGAGTGATCATTGTTCCCATTCGCTGAGTGCTTACAGTGTGCTAAGTGATGGAGAGTAAAAAAAATAAATAAAAGTGGTCTAATCACATGGTAGAAATGATTCGACAGATGTAAGGGAGAGAAAGCAGCCCTCTGCCAAAGGTTCTGCCCAGAGACAAGAATAATGGAAACTGAGTTGTTTTAACACCTGCTGGCATCAGTGGGACGTGGAAGGGAGAACATCTGCCATTGACATCATTGTGGTCACAGAGCATGACACAGTTTGCACACCCTTGGAAGAAAAATAGCAGTAGGGCTATTATTAGGGAGGGCTGCTCAGGTTCAAAATTTGGGGGCGCAGGGCAGTAAATCTCCCCAGTGTTATTGCCACAAGGTAAGGAGAAGAAGCAGACACGCAGACCTCAGAGGTCCCAAGTGGGATGCTGTGGGCAGGACCCTCCACAGCAGGAAGAGTTGGAGCTGGGGAAGGAGAGGCTTTTTTGTTTTGCACTTGAGAACGCCAGGCAGGAAGTGGGCTGCACATTTCCATCTGCCTTTGATCAAGTTCACGTAGACAGTAAATCACATAGTTGCACGCCCAGGTTACTTCACTGGTCAACATCAGTGTGTGGAAGAAAACTTAGGCGGGGAAAAGACAGATGCCCTCTCTCTCCTGATGCTTAGGATGGGGCCACAAGGCGTCCTGTTGTTCTTTAGCCGAGAGGGTTAGGGATTCGAACAAAGGATCAACACCAAATACTTTGTGTTTATTGAGATCAAGCAAATAACAACTAAGTCAAGATGTAAAACATTTTCAGGCCCCAGGGGGCTCTCTCCTCCCTCTCCCACTTCACCTCCACCAAAGGTACCCACAATTCTGACTGCTATCAGCATAGTTGTGCCTGTTTTTCGATTGCATGTAAGTGGTCTCATACCACATGTATGGTTTTGTGTGTGTGTCTGGCGTCTGTAACTCAGTGGCATGTTTATATGAAATGTCCATGTTGCTGCTTGCCACAGTGCTTTCTGCTTTTTCATTGCAGTGTAGTTGACCATGCGGCACTTTATCCATTCGCTAGTTGCTGGATATCTAGGTGGCTTCTGTTTTGGCTGTGGATGAAGTTGCTGTGAACATTTGGTACAGGTTTTCTAGGTATACATAAATACGCAATTGTACATAAATACTCATTTCTATAGGAGATATATATGTACATACATATACATATATATGTATATACAGAGGGTGCCAAAAAAATGACACATTTTAAGAAAGGCAAAAACTATTAAAACTGTAATACTCAATATATACTGATAACAAAAGATGAATACAAGTCACGTTTGACTTCGGCAATTACAAGAGGTGCTCAAACTGGTTAACGTCAGCGTCCAGACGCTTCTGATTATGGCGAACTACTGCTTGAGCAACATTGACCAAAGTGTCCACTTGTAAACATTTTTGGCACCCCCGGTGTGTATGTGTGTGTGTGTGTATAATATATACATATATATACATATATATATATATACACATACATATATATGTATATATATGTATATATTATATACATATATATATATATATATATATATATTCATATATATACATATAAAATCTTGGACTAAAACTCCTTGGTCATGCATTAAACATATATTTGGCATTACAGGATACTGCCAAGCAATTTTCCAAAATTGTCACACCAATTTACACTCACACCAATGTGTGTAAGAGCTCAACTTGCTCCACATCGTCGTCAACATTTGGTTTTGTTTGTTTTAGCCATTCTGACATAGAATGCTGTTCTCTGCATCATTATATGTTATATTATTTGGGTGATCTCAAATCCTCATGACAAGCCTATTATTGTCCCCATTTCCTGAGTAAATAACCAGACGCCTTGGGAGGTCAAGCCACTTGCCTAAGGTCCCTTGGCCAGTGTATAGTAAAGCTGAGAGTCAAACTGTACACCTAACGTCCTGGGTTCCTAGGCCCTACTGGATATGCTGTACCATGACCAATTCTCTTTGTCACCTACCAGGTCAATGTTTAGGGACACAGTGCCCATGGACTTCATCCACCTGTGTGATTGTATTATTTCATCAAGTGTCACTTCTGGGTCTGGGCGTGTATCCTCACTCAGTCCTATACTTCCCTGTATTGTTAGAACTAGTTCTTTTGCATTATGCAAAGTATAAATTGCAGCCAAACCATACAATATATATATTTTTTTTAACAGATAGCAGGCTACTTGCACCAGTGACCAAGGATTTCATTCTCCTCAATGGGGGAAAGATTTCCAAACATGCAATGGACAGACTCTAGGGGATTCCTGTGAGCCCACGTCCTAGTGTTCACTCCCCTGAGGGTGGGTAGGACGTGCGACTGGCTTTTAACCAGTACAACATGCAAAGGGAGTGGGAGGTTTAAGATTATAATGCCCGTCTTTGATGAAGTCAGTGGCCATATTGGGGAGGCCTATGAGGCTAGGATCCGAGTGCAGCCTCTGGGAGCTGAGGACAACCTCTGGCCAACAGTCAGCAAGAATCTGAGGTTCCGAATCCAACAAGTCATGAGGAACTAAATGTTGGCAGCACCCACATAACCTTGGAAGCATACCCCTCCCCAGTCGAGCCTCAACTGAGAGTGCAGCCCTGGCTGACACTTGACTGCAGCCCAATGAGACCCTGAACAGAGGACCCCATTAAAACCATACTCAGACTCCCAGCCTACAGAAACTTGGAGATGGTAAATGTGTGTTGTTTGAAGCTGCTAAGTTTGTGATCTTATTGCTTACACAACAATATCGAATACAAAAGCCCTGTCTCTGCATGAAGACGCAGAATGCAATCAACAAATGTGATTTGATCAGCCAACAGCTCTTGCCCCATTAAAGAGCTGTTCATAGACAGCCACACCATTTCTAGATGGAAGAAAACTCCCCATGGAGCTGCTTGAGTTCTACAACTCGCTGCCAGCAGATGAAGGTTTTTGGAGTCAAGCATCCCATGAGGTCTGGACTCTAATCCCATAGTCTTGGGAAACCACTTTTTCTCTTGCACATTTGTTGGGTGGGTTCTCAGTGTGATTGGAATAGTCCTAAAGACTCCCAAGTGGGTTGCTACTTGTGGCAACATTTCTTGAGCAAGTGTTCAGCTGAAGGAGTTTCCTAATCATGCACTGGGTTTCCACATGGATGGAAAGTAAACTGATGCAGCAAGAAAATGGGTGTGCATAGGGGAGAGGTCAGATGCCTTCAAATCCAGCTCTGGCACCCAGATCCTGTGGTGACCCTGCAGAACCTTTGTCCTAGAGCCATCGATTCATCCAACAAGTTACCGTTTGCATGTGGCATCTATTTGCATAGTACACACGGGTGCCTGGCACTTCCGAGCAGGAGGCTAAACAGACATTTCTTTTCAAGGCCTCAAGGGTGGAAACACTTTGGCCTGGTATTGCTTCTCATTCTTGTTTGTTTAGAAAAATTAAACCTGGATGGACAGAGCTAACATTTGTTTGCTTCCTCTCATTCCTGTTGAAGGCAGTTTATAAGGAGAGGCCTCCAGAAAAATCCAGATACCCCCCCACCCCCCTCCCCACCTGTACCTTTTTCTGAACTAGGTTAAAGGGAGGGAAAGGTCATTCTCCAGAGAGCGGCCAGAGCTCTCTTTTGCAAGGCCAGTTGGACCATGTCACATCTCTGCTTAATGCCATCCATGCCAGCCCATTGCTCTAGGGCAAAAGCCCAGCTTTTAATGTGGGCTCCCTGTAGGGCCTGACTTCTGCCCTGTCTCAGGCCTCACCTCACCCCCTGGCCCCTTCTTCTGCATCCATGCTCCTTCTCAGCGCTTTTTCCCAGGCTGTAGCCTCCACCAGGAAGCCATTTTCCTTCCCCTTTCTGCTCATCCTTCAGTTCTCAGCTTAAATGTCACCTCTTCAGAGAAGTCCTGTTGGATCCTCACCTCATTAGGTGGTCCCGTCATAAGTGTGCTCAGAAATCTACATCCTTTTGGCACATAGCGCAATTTTAATTAAATGATCAATTGACTACCGATGCAGTCCCCCTGTGAGGATGTTATTCTGTGAAGGTAGGGTGTGTCTATCTGGCTCCCACTGTCAGCCCAGTGCCCGGCACACAGTAGGTCCACAATAAATATTTGCTAAATAAATGACTCATGGAATGAAAGAATCTGTGAATGAATGAATGAATGGAGATCGACATAATTTTTTAACCTGAGACCTTACTTGGCCCCCTGGAGAGATGAGGAGAGCCTTCCTCATCATTCTGTGATTGTCACTTTAGTATTGGGATTTACGGAGGCTGGATTAGGATTGTCTCCCGGGACTGATGTCTGCTCTCAGAGAGGTCAGGTTTGGTGACGCTGACAGACTCCATGCATGTCATAAGGCTGGCAGGGCAGAGGGGTGACATGGTCTGGTCACCGTTACAGGAAGGAAAGCTTCAGGACTGGAGTGGATCCAATCCCCTATTCAATCTTAAATGCTTCAGAACTGGCCTCCAGAATGTGATTCTCTGAAGGAGAGCATTCTAGACTTGGGAGTGACCAGGATTCCAGGACTTTTTGTGGTCTCCGGCCAAATTCCATCCTCAGTTATTTCCAGAAACAATTATGTACAGTGGGGAGTGGGGGGGCCTGGGAGTGTGTGTGGGTGTCTGCGAGTCTAGGCATAGAGTCTATCAGGCCTGATGCAGACATCACTCATTCAAGTCCGATGAGTCCTTATTGTGTGCCTTATTATCTCATTTAATTCTTTGCAATTATTAATCACCCTCAGTTACTGAGGAGACAACTGAGATTAGTTTAAGTTGCTTAGTCTAAGATCATACAGGTAATGTTTAAAATGAGATTTAAATTGAGACTACATTAACATCCATTCTCTTTCCTGTCAACTATACCACAACCTTAAATCACTCTAGCCCAGTGAAGTCAGCTGAATGATTCCTAGGGTTGAACCAGCTGCTGCCCCTAACACATTACACATACGCGCACAAACAATTCTGGTGCATGAAATGCTTTTAAGATGGGAAAAGCCTACCGTTTTATAATCAAGCATGTGGTTTAAAATTCAGACATTTCTGGAAAAGTTGACCTACCAACAAATTCACACTAAGGTGTAAATGACTGATAGGAGATCTTTGCATGAGAGCCACTTTTGATGAAGGAGGAGGACATGGAGAGCAGAGGGACATTTGTGCCTGAAGAGACAAGAGGAGAGGAACAGAAAGAGGGCAAGACAAGAGAAAAAGGCTTACGACATAGAGGGAGCCACAGAAGAGAATCCTTCACAGTTTTCCATTATTGCTTGGGGTAGCGCTTGAGCAGTGACTTGAATGGTGAGACTCCAGGAAAAGACTCTGAAGGACAGCATTTCAAGCAAAGGGACCAGAGGGGAAAAGCCTCCAAAGTTAGAATCAACTTGGCCAATATGACCCAGGCTCAGTGAGTAGACTTGGCAAGCAGCAGGAGGTGAGTTGGAAAGAGCATTTTCATGGGATCTTATAGCTTATATCACACACTTGAACGTGTACTATGCCAGCTTATTTCACCCAGCAGCCCCATGACTGTACCCCATGAGAGTACAGTGACATTTAGAAGACAGGGATTGGGGGATCAAACTCTAGGCTCAGCCTGGGTTCAAATCCTAACGATTTAGTTACTGTACTTGTTTCGCAAGTGATTTGACATTTTTCTCATGTTTAAAATGAGGCCAACATTCTCTGTCATGGGCTCTTGGAGATTTAATGAGATAGTCATACAAAGTATTTAACATGATAGTTGGCACACAGTAAGCACTTAATACATGATACCTATTATGATTTCTATTTCACACAGCCAAAGTGACTTATCTGGAAGAGCATTTCAGTTTAACTATAAATCTGCTGGGATTTATAGTTAAACTGAAGTGTCTCAGCATGAGTGTTTTCTTTTTAGTGCCTGCCACATTGGTGGTACTCAGTAAATATTTGTCGAATAAGTAAGAGCATGAACTAACGTGGCATGGATCAGGCAGAAATAGAAAGCAGAACATAAAATGGTGGGCAGAAACGTTTGCAGATAATTTGCTAGGCAATGGGGAGCTATTGAAGGTTCTTGAGCAGGAGTAAGGAAGTGTCGATGGCTAGAAAGAGGGAGGATTTGGAAGCAGGATGAACAGTTGGCAAGCTGTGAGCATCTTCTAGATGAGCAATAAGAGAGATTTGTTCTGGAGGTTCCAGTTTGGAGAGAAGGAAGGCTTTCCTTGCATACTAACTGC
The DNA here is from genome assembly GCF_036562045.2 of Rhinolophus sinicus. Classification (NCBI taxonomy): domain Eukaryota; kingdom Metazoa; phylum Chordata; class Mammalia; order Chiroptera; family Rhinolophidae; genus Rhinolophus; species Rhinolophus sinicus. The sequence goes on along the minus strand of NC_133765.1, from coordinate 24,065,649 downwards.
TGCTTTGGAAGCCTACAAAGCACGCTGGGCAACTCCCCTCCATTTTGGCACACTTCGTGCACCTCTGCATGTGAAGTGCTGTTCTGCCTTCTGCAGCCACCTTCACGCAGGCCTTCTGGATTGTTACCCTGGACTCCTCTAGGGTACCCCCATTCACCTGTCCTATATCTCCAGCCAGCAAGCTTACAAAAAAGCACATCTGATGTCATCACTCTTCTCTTTGAAATCTGCAGGTGGCTTCCCACTGCCCCCAAGATAGCTTCAATTCTCCTTTGTGGTTCCCAGACCTGTATCATCTCATTCCACTGAACTTTAACTTGTCTCTCCCTCTTCTCCTTTCTCTTGGGGCTGCCCACTCGGGCTCAGCTGACCTGACCCCTCTCTAATTTGGAATCCTCCATGTGACGCCTGCCTGAACAATTTCAAGGCCTGAACTAAAGGTTCCAGGGTGACCTAGAGCAGGGCTTCTCAGGCTCTAGTGTGCTTGGAAATCGCTTGTTACAGGGCACATCCTGCCTCTGTAGGGTGCAAGCAGGGCCTAAGATTCCGGTGTTTCAGAAGAGGCAACACCTAGGAGTTTGCAGAATCTCAGGCCCCACCCCAGAACTCCGAATTTGAATCTGTGTGTTGGCAATTTTGGTACGTGTCTGGGAGTGCTGGTTTAGAGCATCTCTTAGGAGCATGTGACCATCTTCCTGGCAGCTCTCGGGGGGCCTCTTGGACCAGGGTTACATCAGACATGGTCCAGGCACCTTGATTGTGTTACAGAGTCTGGCCTGTTGGAATCTATACCCATGAGTTCTGACAGAATGAGACCAGTTTGGGAGCTGTTACCCCCCAACCAAGAGAAAAGAAACAGAACAGGCTGAGATGGGAATGAGAGATGGGCGCTGAGGGGTAGATTCACTGAGTACCTACAGCCGTTGGCCTGTGTGGCATGCTGCCAAATGACTTGCACCTGTAAGGTGTGACATCGGAGAGCTCTAGGACTTTTCTTAGCAGAGTTGGGTCTTTGGTGGCCTTTCTTGGGTTGGTCTTGATATAAGTTCCCAGCTGAGTGGCACATGCCCTTTCAGACAGAATCTTGGAGGGAAGGCTACCAGGTTAAGGGTAACTTAGCAATGCAGAAAAGTTCTCGCCTTTTGTGGCTTCTCTATCCAGAGGTCATCTTCTCACTCCTTGAGAGGGAGACAAGATGAGCTTTCCAGTCCCATGGAAAAGCCAAGGCCTGCCCTGGGTGTATGAGGATTTGGGGGAGCCCACTTTCCCAGTCATTGCTGGCCCTGATACCTGCCTCTGACTTCTTGTTCTCTAAGTCTTCTAGCTGTTCCTTTATCTCTGGTGCTGAGCCCAGCATGGGTCCTGGTTCCCCACCTCCCCTGCAAGTCGCCATCAAAGCACCCACAAATACACCCACGAAGAAAAATGAAGTTGTAAGGATTACCAGAAAGCCATGACCTTTGTGTGCAAATCTGCAAACTTAAAATGGCACAGAAGACTGAAGAACAGATTTCCTATTCTTGAAAGTTCCCTAGACTTCCTGCCCCACCTATGGGGTTTTTCACTGGCTACCCATCCTATGGAGTGCCTGGCCTCAGGCCATCTCATTGCTCTCTCTCTTACTCCTTCCTTCAAGTTCTCCTCCAAGTCTTCTGCAATATTAGACAAAGGAATTTCACTCTCTCCATCCCCAGGCCTGAAGATCCCAGATCCACCTTTGCATAGCCCATGCATGCATCATGGTTCTTAGCTGCTGGAGAGCTTTCTAGGCCATTAGCGGCAACAAGCACCAACAGGGACCTGGCGGTTAGAGCTCATCCTTTACCAGGATGCACTCTCTTTAGTGGGCACTTGTGGTTTTCAATACATTTTTTTTTGTCTCTCTTTAGGTTATCTCCTGATAGAAAGCTGAATCTTTGAGGCAAACCATCTACAACCTTTCATGTCATTCATTCTTTCATTCACTCTTCATTCGATACCTTTATTGAGCAGGGTCAGTGTGCTGAGCACAGATGCTGGAGGAACAAATATGAATGTGCTTGTTTCCAGAAACCTGCTGGTGGATTGCTCACTTCACCTGTGACTGCAGTGACAGTGACAATTATTAATACCCGAGGTATCACCTAATACAGTAAAAACTCACAAGCAGTCACTGAGGGGTACGAGTATTCTTCACCTTGCAAAGGGATTCACTGCAGGATTAAATAAAGCCAGAGCATTTTAGAATTTGCAGGGACCTCGGGGACCAGCTCATTCAATCCTTTCACTAGGCAGCGGTGGAAAAGGGAAATTTAAAAAGCTTCGGAGACTTGTTTCCAGTTATTCAGCAATGCTAGAGCCAGCGGGTCACAGCCAGCCGTGCCATTTCATTCCCAGGACTGGTCTCTTCCCATCATGCCTTGCATCGTGTAGAGATACTCCAATGATGATGAGGATAACAACAATATTTTTGAGTGCTTCCTATGTCCCAGAACCTGTTCTAAGTGCTTTCATGTGTTACCACATTATTTCCATAGCAGTCCCATTAATATCACTGAGAGACTGCTGAGGCACAGACAGATTTAGCAACATGTTTAATTGTCACACAGCTCAGAAGTAACTGGCTTTGAGGTTCTAATTCAGTCCATCTGGTTCCTGAGCCCCATCATACTCTGAACCACAACTCTCCAGTTTCTCTTTCGAGGGGACCAGGAGCCCCTGTAGGGAAATGTATTCCCACCCACCTATTATTTAAAGAAGGGTACTTCTGTATTGAAGGTCATTTCAATGCTATGTGAATCAAAGCCTACAGTCTTACTTTTCGGCATATCATTTAAAGTATTGAGTTGGTATGTATGGAGCTGCCTTTCAAGTTTGTAAATATCAAACTTTGCTGTTAAAGTAGCATAAAAGTAGTTCATAGGATGAGCATGACTATAAGCAGAATTGTGACCAAGGATAGAGGTGAAATGGGACGGTGGTTCTGGTGTGTTAGAAATACCTGCAGCCTTTAGAGTTAGATGTGTGGAAACGAACTCGTTCAAATCCCAATTGAGTGTGGTTTTCTCGAGTAGGACGATATTTAGGGGGCTGTATTCAAGTGTCTCTCAGCAGGGATTGGATTAAATATTGTGATATTAATGAATTAAGGTCAGGTATGTTCTGCTGATCTCAAAAATCTTCTAATTGGAGTCTTAAAGTTGACTTTTTTCATGTGTGGTTGATTAATTTCCCAGAATAATACCCATCCCTCCCCCATAATCCAGGGATTCTCACCGGGAGTACAAGTCCCACTACACCCAGAATCCACGACAAATAAGACCAGTTAGTTCCCTAGTTAGCTTTTTCTTTAAAGCTGTTAACAAAATCAAGCCTGGGGAGTATAAACTTGAATGTATCCATCTCAGCAACACCTCCCCAAATCAAGGGAAGTCCTGAACGAAAGAAAAAGAGAACATTAAAACTGTGCAGAGTTTTATCTATTATCACAAGCAGCGTGAGCCCAAAGTCATGTACATCTGTCTGGGGGAGGAAAACGAAATTATTTGCAAGGGAACATTATTGGCTGAGTGCAAATGGGGTTGCTATTTGTTTTTTCCCTTCTTTATAATGGTTGTAATGATTACAGGCTGGTGATGGTGTTTAAGCAACAGGACCCAGCAGGTCAGTTATGACAACTTCTCACTGTCATTAGTGCCTTTTGTTTGCAGCAAACACAAAACTGTTCAGCATTAAGAGATTACAGGGAAAGAAAGAGCGGAGGGGAGTGGAGAAAGTGAGAGAGCAAAGGAGAGAACCAGAGAACCGAGGTTGGCACACTATTACTACCAAAGAAAGATACCCTTGGGGGATCCAGTCAGCTGACTTCAGTGGTGGAGGGGACCCAATTTTGGACTCTGTTCTTTCTTCTACAAGACCAATTGCATATGTTTATAAAGGCTAATCATTTTTGCCATTTGGGCTCCTAGAAATGCCCCAGGGAGATGTTATTTTTGGTAAGGGGTCTTCCTGCTTCAAGTGTAATGACTGAATAAATCGTTTCAGTATCTAATATGCTAGGATAAAATAAAGCAAAAAAACCCAAAAAACAAAAAACCAACCAAACACACACAAAAAAACAAGGAAGTGTGGTGACCTTTGTTGGGGACCTACTCGGTATAGGGCAAGGTGCAGGTTTCTGTGTTTTATCTCCGCTGTTTTCTCAACAACCCTGGGATTAGTGGCCTCGTTCCCACTAGTAATGAGAACAGTAAAGCAAGGGAGGTAATAGGTTGCCTCTAAGACTACCCAGCTAGCAGGGTATCTCTTGTTCCAAACTTACTATATTATACTGTGCTGCAAAACAAAATAAAACAAAAAACAAAACACACAACCCCCCCAACAAAACAAAAAGGAAAAAAAAATCTTACCACCAACAAAATTCTTAACTGAAGTCAAAAAGTTAGAAAAAAACACCAACTCAGTATTTGGAAGACCAAGAAAATGTAGGGAGAAGTCTGTGTTTATTTGATGATCTGATTATGAGAAAGCGAAAATGATAAAGACATATTGAAAGAAATCGTATTAATTAAATCATAAAAATGTGTTAGGCTTTCTTGGGAACTTACCCCTCCTCTTGGGGTGATCCTTGACAAGACATTCTGTGTTCCTGTTTTTAGACCAAAAAAAAGTGGGCGGAAAATGAAAGTTTGATATTTGGTCCATGCAAAGCTTCGTCTCATTCGTGTATGTTTGTGCTCATTGGTCATTTCAGGTTTCTGTTGCCTGACCAGCTACTTGGACTTATGTTTTTACTTTTTACACGCCTCTTGTCCTTTTCTGGACAACCTTACGAATATCCTGCTGCGGATCTTGAGAAATGCCTGGTAAAACTGGCCAATTGTGATGGCAGGCATACAGGGAACAGATTGGGGGGGGGGAGGGTTGTTGTGGTGAGAAAGCCAGGGAGTGAGAACAAAAGAGGGCAGGGTTCTTGTGAGGACCAAATCAGGCTGCTTCTACTGTGACATTACATTTAATATCCAAAATTTGACCATAACCGTTTCTGGTGAACTGTTAGCCCGGGAAGCTATTGACAGAACATTTAAAATCCTAGTAAAATCTAGGCTTAGGGTGCAATGTGACCAATGTGGATGAATTAAAGGGATTTCTTTTTTGAATAATTAATTCCCAGCTCAGGTGTTCTGAAGACTTCTGGGTGTCCTCCTTCCACGCCACTCCAGTGAGCCACCTGGGTTTTGAACTGGACTTGTGGGTACCACTGGGGAAAAGTTAGAAGCAAATGAAAACCCCAGGCCCACGTGGGGAGTGGTGTCCAGACACCGAGACTGAGGACCAGGAAGCTGGAAATTCCCTCTTGCCTTGGTGTTGTGGCCTCGAGTTTTTCCACTTCCTCAAATCATCCTTGTGGTGGGTCTGCGTGCACAGTAGGTGCTCCCTAATTGTCCCTTAAACTGACGGTAAAACCGTAAGAGCCAGAATACTAGTTCTAGTTCTCAGAGACCATTTTAACACCCACGTTCAAACCTCTGAGTACAAAGGAGTAGTGACCACCTTGAGTAGGTAGCTCCTCCATCAGCGGGCTCCCTAAGGGCAGCTCAGCTCCCAGGGGGGGCTCTCATCCCACTATGCCCTGCTAGGCATGAGATAAGCAGCTTTCTCCAGCTGTTAGGTTTCTCTTTGCTGAGTTCGGGGGCGGGGGAGGGGGCGGTGTTCAGGGTCAGAAGGGGGTTTGGGGGCCGACCAGCTGGGCGATGTTCATGAGTGGCCTGGATCACGGGTTCAGCATTACCTGCGGGGACAGGTGGGGTACATGCTTTGCTTGGGACCACCCCAGACCTCCTGGAGGAATGCTGACTGACACTGTCCGGTTTGAGAACTACCATGCCAGGGCACAAAGACCTCCCCACTGCCACTTAGGTGGGGGGTATCAGGTCCCGCGCAAGTCCGATTTGCTGGGGGGCAATGGGGGCATAAGAGCGCGGGGAGCTGGGGGCGGGAAGTTGGGAGGAGGAGGAGAGGAAGTCCCTCGTGGCCACCCTAAGGGGAGGGCGGGACGGTGCCCGAGGGAACTCAGTTTGGAGGCGAGGGGTGTGCGGACCGGGCTGGTCGGCCCGAGCGCGGAGGACCACTGACCGCTGGCCGCGCGCTGCCCGCCAACCCCTCACGGAAGGGGTGGGAGCGGGGGTGCGTGCGCGGGGCCGCCAACTGAGCGCGCGGGGGGCGGGGCGGCGCGCATTGACCCCAGCGGGCGCGAGTCTGCGGCGCGCGCGGGGCGCTGAGCGGGAGGCGCGCGCACGCGGGAGCGCGCGGGGGGGGCTGCCCCGGGGCGGCCCCCCCACGTTGGGGCGCGGCGGGCGGCGGCGGCGGGAGGGCGTCCCGTCCGGGTCCCGAGGAGCCACCACCGCCGCCGCCGCCGCCGCCGCCGCCGCTCGCCAACATGGCGGACCTAGAGGCCGTTCTGGCCGATGTCAGCTACCTGATGGCGATGGAGAAGAGCAAGGCGACCCCCGCCGCCCGCGCCAGCAAGAGGATCGTCCTGCCGGAGCCCAGGTACCGGCTCCCCGGGCCCGCGCCGCCCCCCCGCGCCGCCGCCCCCCGCGGCCGCCAGCGACCCCCTGCGTCCGGGAGGGTCGGCTGCTCCGCAGCTGCTGCCCCGCGGCCGGCGACCTCGGGGAGCGGGCGCTGTGGGGCCAGCCTCGCGGTTCCTGTCTCTGAAGTGGGGTAGCGGAGGGCTGCTGCGAGGAGAGAGCGCCGCAAAGTGCTCTGCGCGCGGCGAGCGCCCCAGCAGGGGGCTGGTAGGATGTGGTTGGGACTTGGCTGGAGCAGCTCCATACCTATCGCCCCCTTCTGTCCCGTCGCTGCCTCCGTCCAGTCCCGTCCCTGTCCAGCCTTCTAGCCTTATGCCTACGTTGCTCCCCGTTCTACTATTGCTGTGGATCTGTCGTGCCCTCTCCCTGCCTCTCCGTTCAGTTCGATCCCTGCCCCTTTTGCCCCATCTCTGTCACCCCTCCTGTCTCATACCTATCGTCCCCTCCAGCCCCATCCTTAGGGTCCCCTTCTGCCTTCTGCCTGTCATTCCCTTGTACTCCACCTTGGCCGTCCCTTCCCTGGTTCCTGCGTCCCCTTTCCAGCTGCATCCTCTCCTCTCAGCTCCCTCTGGGCTCCTTAGCTGGGGAGCGCAGGCGTATTGCCTTTTGTCCCAGGTACTTAAACTGCAATTTTCAGTGCTTACTCCCCTGGAGGTACACTAGTCTAGTCAGCTTCCTACCCTCCTTTCCTTTCCTTTTTGTGTCACCAGGCGGGTAATGAGTGGGTTGTGACCTACGCAGTTTTCTTTTTGGGACTGAATGTGTGGTCACCTGAGCTGCTTCCTTCAACTTGCAGATCTATTGGTGGCACTTTGTTAAAAGATTGAAATATGCTTCACTTAAAAACGCACATTGAAAAGACAAAAAAAAGCACATTGAATGGGTGATTCCAAATAGGAATTTGTTGGTTAAGTGACCAGAGAGGGGCCCCATGGAATTGGCAAGGGGCTTGGTGAGGTTCACACCAAGTTGTAATTTTATCTCGAACATGATTTCTTATCGATGAGCTAGTAAAAGACTAGTTCATATCCTTAGTACGACCCCAGAAAAGATCGTTCACCAGATTAATAGTGAGTTTCTAATAGTGCATCAAAGCATTAGGGTTGGATTCCCCCCCTAGCTTCTTTCCTAATTAACATTATCATGAATTGTACAGTGAATGTGGTTCTTTGACCAAAAAATAGCTCTTGGTGGAATTGATGGTTAAAAAAAAAAAAAAAGCGTCTTCCTTATGGTGAATTTGAAGCCATGCAATTTTGTAAAATATTGGGATCTACACCAAATCAGTTCTCCATTGGAAAGCGTCTGTCCTTCAAGCGTTATACACCCAAGATTGCTTCAGTGTTACCTTCATATAAGAAAAAAAAAATCTTCTTTTTGATGCGAAGTGATCACCAGATTGTTTTTTACAAGTCCATTTATGAGCCCAAGCCCTGCTATATGGAAAATATCAGCCCCTTTGAGTTACTTGTTGTGAAAAGCCAGATTGTGTAAATGAATACATGCTTGCAAGATATTTTTGGCTTGCTGGCCCTTCTTAGCCCATGCATCTTGTTGGTTGCAGAGAGAGCTTTTGATAAGCAATGCCAAAGCACTGAAAATTGGGGAAGAGTACAGACCTTTTGGAGTAATGTGAAACTGACATTCTGGGTCCAGACTTTAACAGGCTTGATGCTACTTGAAAAATCAGCACTTTTTAAAATTTCTGGCGAATGACAAACTAAGTAAAACAAGAACCCTCAAATCAATCCTGAATTTCATGTAAAAAAAACAACAACACTGTATTGCTCTAAATGTGATATAAAATGCTTAATTCCTTTTTCTCCTGCCTTTCCTACTCTTCCTAAAGGGTAGGGAGCCCCAAGTATATAGAGTTTCTATATATAAAAATCAACAAATCTTAACTCATGCAGGTTTTTTGGGGGTGTGTGTGATATATAATATCACTAAAATTAGGAACTTCTGTTCATTTTTTTTATCTTGATGTTTCGAACTTAATGTGACTTCTGCTTTTTTAGTGTCCCTCTTAAGAATATATTATGTGCTTAGGGTATTTATTTCCTTGTATAAATGCCTTTGTTTTCGGTGGTATTCTTTTGTACTGCTTTTTTCTTTTAAGGTAGAATTAGTGACGGGGAGCAAGTTTCTTACAACATTTTAGAAATTAGAAATATCAACAGGAGAGTAATTTTAGGACATAGGTCTTTAGTAATTGTTATTCTGTTGCTATTTTTTAAAATAGACTCTTGAATTAGGCCCTTGGAACCTCCTCCAGGGATTCTGATTTGTTTTGTATTTATCTCAAAGGCTTTGGCTTTAGTTTTGTAACTTGACCATTTAACAGGAACAACCACTCCTTGTGCTGTTTTCAGATCCTGTTACCTTGAGATTATCAGGTAAAAAACATCTTGCAGTTTTTTTCTACCACTGGATGGCAGTTAGTGGCCGACCTGCTCTATTTTGGAGGGGTGGGGATGGAAGGTTAGGGGATTTCTAGACTTGGTAAGAAAGTTAATTTCATTTAAAATGCCTCAGCATAGTGACTCAAAAAGACGAGTGTGATTTCACACTTTTGGTAAAGGTTACTGGTCAGATGTTTTCTAATGAGAGTTTCTATTTCAGCTTCACTTGGGAGAGATCACCAGTCCTTGGTATTCTTGAAAAAGAGGTTTAGATTTGTATTTTTGGTATCTAAATGAGAAGCATAAACCTTGTCACTGGCCTATCACTAGTGACTTTTTCTTTCCAGCTAATAATTTGAAGCCACTATAGTGTTCTGTGGGCTTCCTTATTTTAGTTACTTTGCCTTTTCCACAATTTTCGAAAGAAAAGCAACAGAACTCAACAATATCTAGTTAATTTAAATGAAACACCGGGGCTGCAGTCCCCTGCTGGTAGGGGAGAATTTCAGAAAATGGAACATTCTGCCCAGGGGAGACGTTACTTCTCTGAGACAGCAAGAGGGAACAATTTTGTTATGTTGACACATTATTCAATTAACTTACGAATGAGTGTAAATCGTGTGAAAGCTGGCTATTTGTTCAAATTATATAGCCGCTTTACTTTGCTGAACCATTTGTTGAGCTAATGAAGCTGATAATGGGATCTGTTGGGAAGAGTAAACTGACCCAAGGAGTCACTGTGCAGGCCCAGTTAAAAATGTGAGCATTCAGACATGCGTGCATGTTGTTTTATGCCATGTTAGAAAAGAAATACTTTCGTTTAATAGGCTCTGATTCATAAGCCTACAGAGAGTCAACATCTTAGGTAAGGCCTGGCGTGATCAAGACGGATTTTACTTTAGGCTCATTACTCTTTCAGCCTTTTTCAAACAGAATGAAATTCGTTTGACTTGAACACATGGTTGACAGAGGTTGAGAAACACGAAACTGATCTTTCCCCTGCAGTGTCATTTCTGCTTAGTGGACACTGAGAATTTTGGATCATGGATTGCAAAGCGTGTCCTTTCACAGTGTTCGTATGCTACGGTAGGAAGTTCTGAAAACAACATTTTTTAAGATGTCTTTTCACTTCCTGGAAGCACTTAGCCAGCCCGTAAGGACACGTGTGATACCGTTTATTCTGTTAATTCTACACATGGTTGTAAAGCTGTTTCTCTGAGCCCCAGGCATGGAGATGGTGTGATGACCCTGACCAAAGCCCCTTCCTTAAAGGGGCTTACGTCTAGTGGGAAATACACAAAGAGGAATCAAGAAAGATGTTTACTTTTAAGTGCAGTTGCTGGAAGAGGCTATGTAACTGTGGACAAGCATTGAGACGGCTTTTATTATCCTATATTCAGAGAACACATTATGTTTGCTAATTATTTTACGGTAATTTGTTAATTATTCCCTTTGAAGTGCTACCTAGCCATCATAAGCTTAATAATATGGTAGCTTGCATCTTCCTGTTTGTGAACCTATATACTCATAATTGATCTCGAAAAGTAGCTCAGTATTTTCTTTCGTGGAAATGGAATTTCTTCAGTAATTTCCCAAACTTCGTTATTTTCCTCTGTTTTGGTTGTAAGGTTCTGTGGTCCGTGCTCTCTGAGCCCTTAGCCTAACTTTGAACTGAAAAGTCAATGTTGAAAGAAAGAATAGCCTCCGGGAAGCAAGTATGTATTCTGTATTGTTGGTGGGAGTATTTCTGTGTGTACAATGGTGGTGGTGTTCTTGCTTCTTTTTCACTAAGGTACGGATTCAAAATGTAATTAGTTCTGACCTTTCCGTTACATTTCATTCTCGGTGAAAGTAAATTTGTGCCATTGATGTGAAGATGTAAGTGCTACGTGTGGCTGTCAGTTCTTCAAAATAGCTGTTGCAGTGCAATCAATTTTGCATCAAGAATCTGCCCAAATAAAGCACGGTGCAGTGCTGGGACTCGCCAGCCCTTTAGATCTCTTAGAGGTAGAGGTTGTCCCACCTGTTATATGCAGTGTGTTCTTTGAGACAGCCCCTTGAAAAAGTACCGCCTCAGATGCGGACTTTGGCTTTGCCAGCCATCTGTTTGGAGAAGGATGGGAACTTGCAGATTAGGTGCTGAGGCTCGCACAAGGGAAGCCTAGGTCTTCATCAGTCAGGGGATGGCCAGCAGAGTTGGACATGCAGAATCATAGAGAGCAGGACACGTAGGGTCCTCACGGCTCTGACGAGGGAAAGAACTGGAACTTCCATGAAGTAGCCATGTAATAACTACCACGGATTGAGAGCGTAGCCTCTGCCAGGCAGTTTGCAGAATTAGTGCATTTGTTCTCCCGTGTTATCATTTAAGTACCATCAGCCCCCTTTTACTGAGGGAGCAGGTGCTCGGGGAGATGAAGGAACTCTGCCCAGGTGACAGCTGAGCTTGGCTGAGGTTTCCTTGCATCCAGGTTCTTTACATCTTACTGTGCCCTCTTTTTGCCAAAATGAATCATAAACACCCTCACCCCTTATCTTGCAACGAATGCATGAAATAGTGATGCCTCATGGTTTGGGGAAAAACCATTTGTGATCCTCTCCATCTGCTGCTAGCACGGTATTTGAAGTCAGGACTGTTTTTAGAGACTGATGGAGAGCAGCTATTCTCCTGGGACCTGCGAAAAACAGTAATTATGACTAAGTGAATAAGCAGTTTGTTCCTTATTTCCCATGAGGAGCTTGAGGGTTAAATGCCTGTTCTGTTTAACAAGAAGCGCAATCTTGCTGCTGTTAATGAGAAATTGTATAATAGACCGCCTTACCCGCCTGCCCCCCCCCACCTCCAAACAGTATTTCTGCCATTTATAAAAAAAGGGCAGCTCAGTGTACCCCGCCTCCCCCCAGAAATCTGCATTTCTGGGAAAAAGGTAAAAGGACAAAACAATGTTTTTGGCTTTATTTGCAATAAAAATCACTTTCCGTTCACATAACCTGCCTTTGTTGGTAACACTATGTGTTTGAAGGCTCCTGCAGGTGCAAATGTATTCGGTGTGCGTGACGGACTTGTCTGGCCTTATCCTTCTCTGGACAGCGGCAGTGGGGGGAATGGAAATGATTAACGTGGCAGCTTTTACTTTATTATTGTTAAATCGTTTGTATGGTAAGTAATTTGCATGCTAATGAGGCTGGGTGTCCTGGACCTGCCTCTGCTTCTACTAGTTTTCACTTCTTTATTCGTCTCTATTTTTATCATTGATTAAAAAGAAGTTAGAACCCCTGGGCCTTTTTTCATTGCTGCAGGAGTCTAAAACGCAGGAGAAGTACTTTGGCGCCTCATATCCTGTAAATGTTTTTTTTTTCTAAATTGTGCTTCTCTTGGGTCATCTGGGCTTCAGCTTCAGTGTGGAGTACAAGCACATTGGAATACTTTCCATATGGGACATGATCTGCCCATCCGAGGAAAAGCCCATCCGAGATAACAGTGGAGATATTTTTGCAGTTCATGTCTTTTGCGATTGGTGGTTTGGAACAGTCACCCTTGACCCAGCCTTCGGCCCGAGTTCTTGTTTGCTGTCATTTCCTTCTCTCAGGGTCTCAGGAGCAGGAAAAGGTGATTATATGAAAGTGGCCAGGCCAGACCTGCGTCCTTAGTGACCCTGAAGGCCAGCTGTCATTGCTGGCCCCCCATTTTTCCTGTGCCCTCCCTGCTGCTATATGATGCCACACTGGAATAAAAGAGCAAGTTGTAAATTAGGCAGCAGGAAATGTGGACCCGGTGCCACTGGCAACTTGCCGTGGGTCCTCGGGAAGTCACTTAAATTCTCTGTATTCAGTTTCCCCATCTGTACAATATGATATCTATTCATTGCTGATCCTAAAATGTCTCAGTTAAAATCTCAGTCTCTTGAGCATTTTTTATTCATGCAATATATTCATAAACGGGAGAGAACACTAATTTCAAATACAGATAACTCAAGAGGAAATGATTGGAAGAAATGTTAAAAGATGAGTTTTCTTTTAATCACACCACGGGTAGTTGTTGGGATTATATGCAGTACAAGATGTGATACCTTTAGAAAGTACAAAATAGTAGCAGGTATAAGGCCGTGATGCATGAAGACCCTCGTGCCATGTTCTCGAGTGGCAGGTTTGCGAGGCTGGGCTTGTGGAAAGTTGAATTGTTGATGGGGCAGCGAAGGGCAAATGTTGACCCTTAGACCCATAAACAGGTGAATTTCCTGATTTCTTCTCAGTTTTTCCCCTCTAGCTCTGTTGTGGCTATGTGTCTAGAACCTTCTACATATTGTGCCTCACTTGGTTCTTATTCTTTCTTCCCTCCCTCCCCCCCATTTCTTTTTTTGTTCCTTCCTTCCTTCCTTCCTTCCTTCCTTCCTTCCTTCCTTCCTTCCTTCCTTCCTTCCTTCCTTCCTTCCTTCCTTCCTTCCATGCTTCCATCCATCCATCCATTTATTCATCCATCTGGCCCTGGGCTATGTTGGCTTCAGTATGTGAAAGTTCACAAGCATGCTACTCTTAAATATCTATAACTAAGCAATTAGGAGAGCTGACCCATCCTTTAGAGGTCTTTGCTTCAGTAAAATGAACCCAAAGTCCTAAACTAAAAGCAGTTGGCTTCAGCGCATTGAGCATAAGGTGATTCACGCTAGTCTTCCTTAGACTTGAACAGATTGCTGATTACTAACCCAGCATTGTAGAATCTCATGTTTGAAAAGATGGTGGAGGGCGTCCAGTGAATCCAGTCATGCGTTAGATGGGTGACTTCCCGCTCTAACTAACACCCAGCCAGGTCATCCTTTGAGGAGCATCTTTGGAAGCTCAGTGGTGTTAGAAAACCCTCTAACCGTTCCGCGCCCCAGTCTCTTCTTCTCCTTTCGTGGTCATGCAGAACAAGTTTAATCCCTCTCAAAAGTGAGAGATCTTCAAATGTTTGAAGGCAGCTATCCTTGTCGGCAGTGACTTTTTTAGGAAGCCATCCCTAGTTCCTTTAGTCATGGCTCATGTCATGCCGAAGCCTGCACACTGCTCTGTGGAAGCTACACTCCTCAGCCTGAACATTACCTGCTAAGTAAGAATATTAAAATTTAGGAAGACTAAAAGGATACCTGTAAAATTTACTATAATTAATTTAGTGACGGCAAAACTAGTCCTAAGTCCTATTTCGAGTGTATGGTTGAGTCTCTCTAAAGTTCCATTGTAGGGAGAAACTTTTTGATTCCTCACATGATTTAAAATTCATTACAGCCCTTGGATTAAAGAAATAATGTTTCCACCTGTGAGAACCTGGAAGCTAGGCATGGGCTACAGACGCGTTTGTGTGATGAGCACATCTGCCATTCGCTGAGGGCTAAGAAGTGCTGGGCACCGTATAATTCTTAGGTAATTATGGGTAAAAATATCTTAGGAAGAAAGCGAGCTTTAATTGTGCTGAAACAGTTTTCTTGTGAGGATTTTAGGGTTTGTGTTTCATATAGTATTCAAAAACTTACAGCTCTGTTAGCTAGGGAATGCAGCGAGTCTCTTCATCTTTAGCAACACAACTTGCCGGAATAACGTGCTCTGGGGATTTGTGCTGTCTGTAATTCAGTCAGTCCGTTGCTCTGTATTGTCTTCTCTAGAAAGATAACGCCGGTTATATTTTCAGGTTATTTTTTCTAAATTTTCTGTATCTGTATTGCTTTTGATCAGGTTTAAGTGACAAATGAACTAGAAGTGATATGGGAAGGTGTCACACAGCTGTTAAATGCTGCAGACTTTTCATTTCGCCTTGTCCGTGTCTAAGGCTGTGATGACATTTTAGGTATGTCTTTTAATAATATAAGGCTTTCGTTGTTCGGTGGGCGTGGGGGGTGTGTGTCATACTCCAGTCAGAAGTGGAACTAACCCTAATGGGTAAGATCATGGGACTTTAATACACATCTTTAATGGGTCTCACTTTTATCAACTACATTTGCTATTTCTTTTCTTATATTGTAATGACGCCCTAACTGGGAAAGGAATTACGCACTTACTCTTGTCATGCATGACAACATTGAAGTAGTCAAACGAGTGTCACGTTTTTGTGTTGTTTTCCATTTACGACTTGCTTCCTTTTGTTTCATTTTTAGTGGCAAAGTTATTTTCTGCGCAGTCGCAATTTCTAAGTAATGAATGAGAGGCTACTATGCCAGTGACCTCCCCCTCCCTGCAAAAAAAACAAACACAAAACAAAACAGAGTTTTTGTGGTGAGGGATTTCTTTTAATGCCATGTGGAAAACCAGCTAGTATCTCTGTGTTTCTCTCTTTTAAATAAAGTGACCTGCTTTATGGGGATGGGTGTTTCAAATTGTTTTTAAAAAAGAAAAAAATTCTTGTTACTCTATAAGGAAAGCTTATTTTTCTCTGGCCATTTCATCCTGGAAAAGTTGAATGAGGTGGATGGCAGAAGTGTCTTCATGTGAGATTAGAGTTTCAGGTGAAGCCTGTGGCTTATGGTTACCTCCTGACTCTGTGGGGTTGAATGTCTGAGAGCAGCACAGAGAGGAAAAGCCAGGCTCTTGAAACGCTTCAGTGGTTCTGCCCTGTTCAGACTCTCTCCTGCCCTTAGGAACCTGTTTCCAGAACTGGGGTATGACTTGGATTAGTACTGAAATGAAATGGTCATGATGGGAGATCAACACGTTGGACTTAACGTTTAGATGTGTCTGTGTATATAGCTTATTAGACACAGTGACATCTGATAACATAGTCATACTTATGCAATGGGTTTGAATTTAGAGTAAAAAACCCCCACTAATACATACATATATAGATATATATATGTGTGTGTGTGTGCATATATATACATATGTATGTATATAGTGCTCTATAGTTTTACATGTATTGATGCATTTTAGTTTTTCCAATTCTCCTCAGGAACAGGTACAGATTTAAAAAGGAAAAAGAAATTACTCCACACATGTCCATGTGGAGGTGTTCAGAGGTCTGTTTTGCCTGTTTGGGGGAAAAACTGGCTCTCTCCTTAGACACTAGTCTCATTCCTGTGGTCCTGGGGGCGGCCCTCAGCCTTTCAGACTCAGAAACTAGATTTTCTCTCTGGACTGAGCCTCTCTCTGTGACTTATAGTAAAATTCACATCCATCTTCTTAGAGGCTGGTCGTTCTCACTTTAAAGTTAAAGACCCTTTTGAGAACCCATGAAGCTAGAGGCTCCCGTGCCCCCAAATGCACTAACTCAGTAGTAGATTATCTGAAAAGCCATACTATGAGTAGAATGTCAAATTTACTACTTTACACTCGACACAAACTCTCCCAGGAGCCTAGATGCCCCCAGTCCACGTGACCAGAGCATTCTGTCCTGCAGGTTGCCCCCCGGGAAGTAGAGCTGCCCTCAGAAGGTGACCCAGCTGACACAGGCCCGTGACCAGATGGGTCTGAAGGGTGTGGCCTCTGGCTCGTCAGCTCCAGTAACTGGGACCAAATCATCTCTCCGTGGGGTGGCTTTCTGCTAAAATGCGTAATACTTGAATTCTCTGATAGTGAGTGGCTTCTGTGACGACTGGTCTTGCTGTATTTCCATGTTTCCTGTTCTCATTGGTGGACAGGCCTCTATTGGTGGACAGGACTGGATTTGGTAATACAGTCACGGAAGCCACAGCCAAGGCTAGCTAGCCCCGGAGCCTTTGACATTTCTCTGCCCTTTGTGTTACGTGCTGATTTAAACTTCTTATTCTCAGAGGACAATCTTTTTTCCTTATTTTCGGATTCTTGGAAACATCTCCACGATACTCAGTCATCTCCATTTTAGGAGGAAGTTCAGATTCGGAGAGACGCTAATTGCCCAAGGTCCCATTGATAGTAGAGGGCACAGTTGAGTCTCGGTCCAAATTCTGTGCATTTTAATAGACACCTACAGACTATCTCTTGCCATGCAAATCATCTTAGAGAAGAGGGTTCTAGATTTGGGTAGAGGAACACTGTCAATTTCAGACATTGCTAACACAGTTTGAAAATGCGTTGTCTTCATTCAATAAGGGTTACCACCACAGGGAACTGATTAGGGGCTCTAGTGGTTTACCTGTAATTTCACGGGAGATATTGACTTAGTAATAAATATATGGCTAATTCCTTAAAAGATAAGATGTCATCAATTTCACGTTCAATAATAAGAGTTACCGATAATGATGGCAGTGTTATAAATTGAGAAAAGCTACCCGTGAAGGGTTCTTACTATTTTCTTTTCTTTTTTTTTTTTTTAAATTTTATTCTATTAAATTTATTGGGGTGACAATTGTTAGTAAAATTACATAGATTTCAGGTGTACAATTCTGTATTACATCATCTATAAATCCCATTGTGTGTTCATCACCCAGAGTCAGTTCTCCTTCCATCACTATATATTTGATCCCCCTTACCCTCATCTCCCACCCCCCACCCCCCGCGCCCCTTACCCTCTGGCAACCACTAAACTATTGTCTGTGTCTATGAGTTTCTGTTTCTCATTTGTTTGTCTTGTTCTTTTGTTGTTTTTGGTTTATATACCACATACAACATGGATGGATCTTAACTATTTTCTTACCCCAAATATCTTTTTGTAATTTCACACGCACCCTTACCTTAAAAAATACAATTAAAATTCCTGCCTCTCCCTGTCACTAGGTGAATGGGTATACTTGGCTTGAACATACTTGTCAGTTACTCTAGGTACTTAAAGGATTTTTTTTATGTTAAACTTCAGAGTGTTGTTAGTGGTCCCTCCTAAGTTGGGATAGAAAAATTAATGAAATGGGCTGCATATTTAACCTTTACACAGAAAGGTGGTTGAGATCATACTGGAGTGGAGTTCTGTGTGTCAGGAACACGTTAATGAGCCCATTCACAACTTGCCCGCTTTACCTAACGGTGACGTCTTCAGCTTTGCGTTGTTGGTAACGTGTAGATAGAGCTCAGTCATTGGAATTGCTGCAGGATGTGCCATAAAACCGTTCTTTCCCTAACCCTGTGTTTATCCTCACAAGCGCTGTCAAGGTGACTGTGCTTACCTGGGTATCTGTGCCTGCGTGTGTCTCTCTGTGGCATAGACCCCTGGAAGTAAAACATGGGCATTTTCAGTTTCGCTAGAGGATGCCAAATTGCCTCTGTATTTTTAAGGATAAATACAGATGCATTCAGAAGTCCTAATGTTATTGTTAGGTTTAAAATTATTTCAGATCTATACTATCTAGCTACAGCTGGGTAATAAGAATTAAGATTCTGACTGCAAATGAAGAGGTACGTGAGTATAAGACAGGAGCTCAGTTGAAAACCCTGTTTTAAGTGGAAAGTCATTTTAAATTCATGACTTATTTTTTCTTTTCAATTATACTCTGTATTTATCAGCTCTAACCGTGGAAAAGCCCGAGAAATAATTGTGGTCCCATCGCAGAGGGCACCCTGAACAACCACACCTGACTCCAGATGTGGGCAGTGGCTGGGCAAGATAAGCCTTTGTTCTCTGTTACATCAGCAAGCAGAGGAGCCATCCAAGAGTTGGAGTGGGTACTGTACCTAACAAATACAGAGGCCGAAGGAAGGGGTCCCATGGCCAAAGGTGGGCATCAAAAGAATATGGCTGCAATTGATTCAAGTACTCTGAATCTTTTCAGACCCTTGTAGTAGGCAGAGTAATGGCCCCCTAAAATATGCACATTCTATCCCCTAGAACCTGTGAATATGTTTTGTGGCAAATGGAATTACGGCAGTTAATGTGCTGACTTTAAGATAAAGAGATTCTTCTGGGTTAACTTGGTTGGTCCAGTGTATTGCAAGGAAGGCAGGAGGTCCAGTGTCACAGTGGTGCAGCCTAAGAGAAGCCAACCTGCCAGTGGCCTGGTCGACCTGCCTTTGAGGATGGAATGAGGGCCATGGGCCAAGAAATGTGGGCGTCTTCTAGAAGCCAGCAAGAGTAAGGAGATGGATTCTCCCCTGAAGCCTCCCCTGGGAATGCAGCCCTGCTGACACTTGGATCTTAGGCCAGCGAGCCCCATTTCAAGCTCTGGCCTACATCTGTAAGATAACAAATTTCTGATGTTTTAAGCCACCGAGTTGGTAAAATGTAATAGCCGCAATAGGAAACTAATATACCCATGCTATTCATCAAAGAGATCCCCAAACAAACAGAGGAAAACAAAACTCCTTAGTGATCACCATTGACAGTGAAATAGGGCACCGACCCTGTCTCTGAATAGCAGTAATCAAAAAGGTGAAAAAAATTATCTTGCCTTTCCTATGGTAACTACATTTTAAGGTAACCCAAAAGTCCTAGTTGATGGAGGATAATCCTTCTTTACAGAAGAATTGCAGCAAATGAATGTGGAAGGAATGATGGAATTAGAAAAGTCATTTTGCAACCCAGTAAAACTATTGATATAGGCAAAGATGATTGGTGTACGAAACCATGAAATGAAATGTTGACGGGGAGAAATTGGTCCATCACCAACTGAATTTTCTATGTAATTTTCACATCACTAAGAAGCAATAACTGTGCCTCTTCGGGTGAGGCAATGCGAAGTACCAAGGTCATCGTTTTGCCCTTAGAAGGTAGACTTGGGTAGAATCAAGTCTTTAGACATCACTTTCAGCTTATAGGAAATATGGAGATCGAGGAACAAATGAGGAAGCAAACCGGTAAATCCACAGTGGGAGACGTCCTCTGGGACTGCTGACCTGGTTTCCTTAGTAAGTCTTGTGTGAAGATAAAAAGTGGGTGGTGGGGAGAGAGGGAGGCCCTAGATTAAACCAGATCTAAGGAATATAACAATCAAATGAATGTGTGACCTTGATTAGATCCTGATTCGAACCCACCAACTGTACAGAATGAGAGAATCATGGAAATTTGAATAGGAACTGGGTATTACATCTTCAGGAGTTATTATTTCCAGAGTGGGGTTGGGGTGTGGCAATGGATTGTGTTTATGTAAAGAAAATGTCCATAATTTTTAGAAATGCAAATGGAAATAGTAAGAGTAAAATGGCATGCGGTCTGAGATTTGCTTTAAAAATTCTTTAAAAAAATGGAGGAAAAGTAGGGGGGACAGGGATAAAAGCAGCAGACTAAAGTCTTGACAGCTCTTATGAGGTGTTGAAGGACGGCTGTGGGGGTTCACTATATTATACTCTTCTGCATGTTTGAAAACTTTTATAATTTTTTAAAACAATAGAGTAGATGGTGTAAGGATCACAACACAACTAGATTCTTGCAGGGCTGATGAAAACCTCAGTTGTCCCAATGTCATGTGTAAGAGCCCTGGTGACTTAGGATATAAATTCCTATGACAGCTTTGTACACAGATGCAAAATGGACTGTAGCTCAAATATCTTAGAGTGAAGGGAGGATGATGTGTTTTGGAAACTGCATCCGATGACTCAAAAACGGGCTCCATAACACTGATTACAAAGATGTGGGTCGAGTTTTTATTTGCATCCAGAGTCCTGACTTCCAGGTAGGGGAGACAGATTTATAACCTCTTGCTCTGAAGACTTTTCATAGAAGGTTAAAAAAAAAAAGCAGCAAGAAGGCTGTACAAAAGAGAAAGCATAGTAAGACATGAAACTTTAGAAAATTATATCCATTTATTATACTTCGAGTACAAAAGACTTCACTGAACTTCACACAGTCATGAATATCTATTAAGTCATAGCTTTGATGTTTAAATTTAGCAGGAAAAAAGGAATAACCCATGCTGTTTCATTAGGCATCCTTTCCATGCCTGATGAAACTGCAATATTAGTCTCTCTCACTAAAATTATTTTACAACTGTCTATTTTTAAATTTGAGTATTAATTTGTCAGAACATTTAAAATAAGTGCCTTAAAATAGTGTTTTCTAATGTGTTGCTCTAAGCCAGAGCTCGCTAAGTAATTAGCAACTAGACCAGTATGAAGAAAAATAAAACTTTATTAAGAGAAGTCAAAGAAAACCTGGATACGTGGAGAAGTACGAGATATTTCTAAATAGAAGCACTCAACATTGGGAAGATGGCAGTTCTCTTGAAATTAATCTATAAATCCAAGGCCACCCCAATGAGGATCCAGATGAGAATTTTAAAGAATCTGACAGGCTGATCCTCATTCATTTGGAAGAGAAAAATGGGCAAAAGTTTTTAAAAAGTAAAACAATAGAGATCTTTTTACCAAATATGAAACATTGCCCTAGCAGTTAAAACAGTGTGGTATTGGTACAGGCAAGTGCGTAGACACATAAGTGACACAGTATGCAGAGTCATGTGTATATGTTTATATTCATAGATATAATTTGAATTTGGTTTGTGAATAAAGGGGGCGTTTTAAGTCTGTGAGGGAAAGTTGGTGTGTGATAAACTGGCCATCGAATAAAGTCACAATCCCTCCACGTTGTACAAAAAAATAAATTCCAGAGTGTTAAATGAGATAATTGCAAAAGAACAAAAATGAAAAAAAGTGAGAGCATACATTTTATTATTCTGGAGTATAAAGGGCTCTCCAAGCAAACCCCAAACCTGGAGACTATAATGGAGTGTACGGAACCAATTAAAAGTTCTCGTGGGATCAAAGGTATCATATACCAAGTTAAAAGGCAAGTCATAGAGCAATTACACTGGATGACCACGTATGGAGCATATTTTCGGTTGTAAACCTACTTGCCTCGTTGGTGCTCATTTACTGAGGTTCTAGACTGGTTTGCATTGTCTTAGGGAAGAAGGGGGCCAGGTGGCCTGGCTCCACCAGGCGGGTGAGGAAGTATGGCAGTTACATCCAACCAGTCAGCATTTTCGCCAGTTGTAAAAAGAAAATGTCATCTGTCAGTCGTTGGACAGGAAATGTTTGCTTATTATAAGCCATGACGAGCTGGACATTAATCTCGTGGGTGGTAATTTAGGTATTCTTCAGTTAGAAATAAGTGAGTCCAAAGGTGTAGACTATTTGTAGGCTGTCATTTTGCTCTGTGTATTTAAAAAAAAATTCTCCTGTCCTTTGTCCATGTCGTTCAGGTATTTGGTGCAGGCTGGCACGACTTATAAGAGCCTTCACGGGTGGGCCCCTTGCTTTCTCTCTCATTTCCGCTTGCCCGTGGCTCCTCAATTTCTGCAGTTCTGCCACATTGCACGGGGCTGTAGCCCACTGTAATTAATTGCCCTTGTTGAAGCATATGTGTCACATTGTGTTGGGGTTTCCTGTTTACTCTGCTGTCAACCCCTGTAGACATGGGCTCCTTCAGGGCAGAGACTGGATAGGGCTTACTGTGTACTCGTAGTGTCACACACAGTGCCTGGCTCATAGAAAGGATGCAGAATATATTTTATTTTAATTTCTTTTAAAGGAGGGTGCAGCTCACAGTGGCGCATGCGGGGATCGAACCAGCAGCCTTGGTGCTATTACATGAAAAATTGTAATTCATGATAATTACATGAAAAATTGCTCTTGGAAACCAGGAGAATGGTCCAGGATTTCCTAAGGACTCTCCTTGCCTGTAGTTTCTCCTTTCCCTAGTGCTAATTTCACACAAACAGCACAGCGGTAGAATGAAGCTGCTTATGTATTGTTGCAGATACAAAAGTGTTTTGATAGAAAGGTGAATGGATTCTAAAATGATCATTGTAACTGATTTGAAGGGATGGTTTAGATCAAGAAGTCTTAATAGCTCTGATTAGGTGAACTGATGACCCATAAATCTGTTCATCCTTAAAACTGCATCTGTTTGGGGATTACTTTAGTATATATATGATGACGGTTATTTTTGGCCAGTGAAATTTAAGGATACTTAATGTCACTTTAATATCAGTAATATGTTGCGCATTAAAAACGTGATGTGGATTGTCAAAATATTGTAGAAAAAACCACAAAGGAATTCGTGTTTAGCTTAATTGGGTTGTGAGCTTCTGAATATAGATCGTCTCATGTTGAATTGCTTAACGTTATGCAAATTATTTGCAGGACTTTTCTGCCAAAGATCTGGTAAACCCAGGAAACTTGAGAAGACTTGACATTACATTGTACATACAGAAGTCTAGTATGTACATACAAAAGTACTAGATACTTTTATAGACCTCTTCAGAGGCTATCTGGCAGAGTTTGTGGCTTTGAACCTAGTGGTAAAGTTTTTTTATTGTGACTTTGGATAATGTAGCTCTATTTTGGGTGTTTAAAGAATAGTTAGTGGAAAATGTTTAGTAACTACATATGAAAGAAAGCAATTTCCTTTTGGGGGAATTAAATCTTGGTATGACCGCTTAGTCATCTTTAAAAAATAAATCTGTCTTTTGAGTTTCTTGCTGGTCAGTACTGATAACTCACTACAAAGCTCGTGTGCTTCTAAATTCTAAGAAAGCACTCTCAGCATCTTGCTTGAGCTTCACAATTATCTTACGCACCACTAGCTTTTTAAGGTGACGTTATATATTATTTGAAATACTTGTTGAATTGCATTTTATTTTGGACATTAGCATAAAACAATTAAGCCATATAGAATATAGAGGCTTTTCATAATGGGAGATACCTAGCTATGTTATAAATATGGTAATTTCTCTACTAGTAAGGCGGTGAAGTATAAGTTAGCTTACCTCTTCTTTGGCTAGAGAGAAGCTAACTGGTGGCTAGTCTTCCAACCACATTTGTAGTAGAAAAACTTCAAAAATTATGATGCAATATTTATTATACGTCCCTTGAGTTTGTATAGTAGGACCTCAATAGATCATAATAGGTTGGGTTGATCTATCTGCAGCCAGTTGGTATTAAGTAAATAAATAAATAAGGCTTCCAATCAAAATATGTAGTTTTATATATAGTATGTATATACCTTATTTTGATGAGGGGGTATGTAAAGTAATGGTTCAGGAATCTGGGGGCTAGAATTTGATTTTTTAAAAACTTTCTGTAATGAAAATTTAAAACACATACAGAGGGAGAGACTAATATAATGTAATTGATATACCCATCACTCGGCTTTATCATTTATACACACATTACCAGTTTTGTTACATCCGTACCTCCTAGTTCCTTTTACGTTATTTTGAAGCATATCCAGACATGATATATCATTTCATCTGTAAATATTTCTGTATGTATTCCTAAAAGATAAGAACTCTTTTAAAATACCAGAACATAAGCATAATACATTGCTACTGCTAAAAAAAATGATACTTATTTAATATCATAAAATATTCAGTCTGAATTTACATTTCTTTTGTTTTTACAAGATTTTTTCTACTTGAATTGAGTTTTAAAGATGGTCCATATATTTACCGTGTTTCCCGGAAAATAAGACCTAGCCGGACAGTCAGCTGTAATGCGTCTTTTGGAGCAAAAATTAATATAAGACCTGGTGTTATGTTATGTTATGTTATGTTATGTTATGTTATGTTATGTTATGTTATGTTATGTTATATTATATAAGACCCGGTCTTATATTATGGTAAAATAACATTGGGTCTTACATTAATTTTTGCTCCAAAAGACACATTAGATCTGATTGTCCGGCTAGCTCTTATTTTCTGGGAAACACGGTATGCTTGATTGTTACTACTTTTAAATCTTTTTTGAGCTATAGGATCCCCATCCATCATTTTCCCTCTTGAAATTTTTTGTTAAAGAAACCAGGTCATTTGTTGCGTAGTTTCCCACATCCCAGGATTTTGCTGATTGCATCCTTGTGGTATAACTTTTTTTTTTTTTTTTATTAAAGCAGCTTGATTGAGGGATAATTAACATAAAATAAACTACATATTTCAGGTATACAATTTGGTAACTTTTAGCTACACCTGTGAAACCATCATCAAAATTAAGATAATAAACATATACAGTATGTGCTTTTCCAACAATTTTCAGTTCTCTGACACCAACTGGGTGTCCTATAATTCAATTGAATTCAGGTACTAACAACTCAGAGTATCAATTCTGATACTAACAACCCCGCCAGGTTAAGGGCTCAATCTCACAAGATCGCTCCACTTCAGATGCCAGCTGTAAATGGGCTCCTTAGTCTACCTGCATTTCTGCCTGGCTGATTACAAATTTGGAGGTCCCCATGACCTTCCGCTTAGGTTTGCTATTTCGCTAGAACAACTCATAGAACTCGAGATAGTGACTTGTTTTATTATAAAGGATACAGCTCAGGAATTTAAAAATGGTTGTTACGTAGGGCCAGGTCTGCAGGAAAGGAGCAGCGAGCTTCTATGCCCTATCCAGGAGTACCCCTTTCCCCGCACACGGATGGGTTCACCAGCATGGAAGTTCTCCAAACCTCATGGTTCTAGAGTTTTTAGTCGAAGTTTCATTTTATAGGTATGCTTGGTTGAATCATTGACTACTGGTCATTGAACTCAATGTTTAACCTTCCAGGAGTCAAGTGGTGGGGCTGAAAGTTCCAGCCCTCTTCTCACAGGGTTGGTTCCTCTGGCAACCAGCCTTATCTTGAAGGCAGTCAGGGGCCCATGAGTCACTTCACTAGCATAAACCCAGGTATGGATGGAAAGGGCTCCTTATGAATAAGACATTCCTATTATTCATGAAATTCCAAGCATTTTTGGAGCTCTGTACCAAGAACCAGGAAATAAATCCAATATAGATATTTTTAATTTTACCACGTGCGTTATCCCCTCAAGGTTTGCTCCTGCTTCTTTATAACCAAACACTGCAATTCCCCCTCCCTTTTCTCCTTTTGATCTGGCTTCTTTTACTCAGAATAATTATTTTGAGATCCATTCAATAACTTAGAAGAAATGGACAAATTCCTTAAAAGATGAAAGTTATCAAAACTATACAAGAAGAAATAGAAAATATGAATAGCCCTATATCTATGAAAGCAATGGAATTTGTAACTTAAAACTTTCCCACAAAGAAAATTCTAGGCTCAGATGGCTTCCCTGATGAGTTCTATCAAACATTTAAGGAAGAATTAATACTATCTTAACACCAACACTTTATAAAATAAAGGGAAAAGAAAGGAATAATTTCCATCTCATTTTATGAACCATATTATTCCGATACCCAAGCCAGAAAAAACTATTATTAAAAAAAGACACCCAGGAGAGGGATTGCTGGGTCATATGGCAATTCTATTCGTAATTCTTTGAGGAACCTCCACACTGCCTTCCATAACGGCTGCACCAGTCTGCATTCCCACCAACAGTGTATGAGGGTTCATTTTTCTCCACAGCCTCTCCAACATTTGTTATTATTTGTCTTGTTGATGATAGCCATTCTGACTGACCTGAAATCTATGTAATTTTACTAACAATTGTCACCCCAATAAATTTAATAATAAAAAAAAGACACTTATGTTGAAAGCTATAAAATATTGATAAATTAAAGAAGACCTAGAAAAATGGAGAAATATATCATTTATGGATTGTATTCTTGATATTATTAAGAGGTTAATTCCCCCAAAAGTAATTTATAGATTCAACACAGTCCCAATCAAAGCCCCAGCAGGCTTTTTCTGGGAAAGAAATTTCCATGTTGATGTAAAAACTTCCAAGGAATGAACAAACAAAACAGAAACAGACTCACAGAGAACAAACTGATGGTTGCCAGAGGGGAGAGGGGCTGGGGAGCTGGGTGAAAAAAATGAAGGGAATGAGAAATACAGGTTGACAATTACAAAATAGTCATGGGAATGTAAAGTACAGGATAGAGAATGTAAACAATAATGTTGCAACAACTATGTATAATGCCAGGTGGGTACTAGACTAATCTGGGGGATCACAGCATAAATTATGTAAATGTTTAACCACTATGCTGTACACCCGAAACTAATATAAAATAATATTGAATGTCAGCTGTAACTAAAATAAATAAATAAATAATTTAAAAAATACATTGGTCAATTCCATCCCTCCCTCATTCACTCAAAATCCTTTTGCCTCCATTTTTTACCTGTAAAATGTAAATAACACCTATAGAACAGGCTATTGTGAGAATTAAATGAGAAATTATATATCTATATCTATATCTATATCTATATATATGTGGTATATATATATACCACACACACACACACACACACACACACACACACACGGTGTACATTATATTGCCTAGCATATAAAAGGTACTTTATAAAAAAATAGAAACATTAAAAACTTAGCATGGAAATGCAGAGAACCTAGGATAGCCAAGGAAACAGAGACAAAAGCAGTAAAACGAGGTTGGAAGACTAAGTCACCTGATCTCAAGACTTACTATAAACCTATAGCCATGAAGACAATACCATATTCATATAAGGACAGACATACAGATCAATGCAATGGGACCTACACATGTCTAGTGTTGAATCAACAAAGATGCCAAAATAATTCAATGGAGAAAGGCTGGTTGGTTTTTTTTTTAAACAAATGATACTGGAACAATTAGGTACTACAAGGAAAAAAGGAACCTCCATCTTACCTTGCATCATACACAAAAATTAACCTGAAATGGATGTTAGACTTAAACATAAAGGCTGAAACTTTAAAATTTCTAAAGGAAAATATAGGTTAAAATCTTCATGACCTTGGGATGTGAAAGATTTCTTATCACGGATGGTTCACCAGGAAAAGGGTCAATCAATTGGCACTCATCAGCTAAATACGTCTGCTTTTCGGAGGACTTCATGAAGAGCGTGAAGACACAAAGTTCAGCCTGGGAGAAAATATTAGCACATATTCTGACATACCAGGACTTGTTTCCAGGCTATATAGAGACATTTTACAACTGAGTAATAAGACAACTCCGTTGAAAGGCGAAAGATTTCACAGCACACCTTACAAAAGAAAATGTACACATTCCAGTAGTCATGTCCAATCATGCTTAACATCACTATTCACTAGGGAAATGCAAATTCAAATGCAGATCAACATAAGGTACCACTACCCACCCAACAGAGTGGCTAAAACTATTATGGAAAGTCTGACAACCGAAGTCTCAGAAATGGGAACTCCAGCCATCGTTTGGGAATGTAACACTCTACAGCCAGTTTGGAATATAGTTCAGCACTTTCTCATGGTGTTAAATAGAACTTCCCATATGGCCAACAGTTTCGCTTCTAGATATTTACCCATGAAAAATGAAAACATGTGCCAATAAAAAGACTTAACACAAATATTTAAAGTGGCTTTATTCATAGTGGCCCCAAACTGGAAACAGCGCATTTGTCTGTCAATAGATGAATTATCCATAAACAAATGGTGGAATACAATGACATACTACATACTTGATGGTAGAAAAAAGAGCTGAATACTTAGTGCACACAACAATCTGGATGAAACTTGCTTATACCAAGTGAAAGGCGCCAGACACAAAAGACAGCATATGATTTTATTTATGTAAAATTCTAGAACTGGAGCAAATAATCTGTGTTAAGAGAAAGGAGATCAATAGTTGGCTGGATCCTAGAATGTGGGGAAATTAACTGCAAAGGGGCAGCTTTTGGGGTGATAGAAATATTTGATATCTAGTGGTTATATGTGAAAAACTCATTTAACAATATACACTTCAATATGTATTTAATTGTATATAAATTATACCTCAATTAGTTTGTTTTAAAAAGTTAAAAAAAAAAGGGTAATGCCAAATTGTTGCTCATCAATGGATAATAGAGATTCAATTTCCACTTTTTCCATTTGGATAACCACTTTTGGGGTTCACTTACTGAATAGTTCCCCCTTTCCTGGTTTTTCTGCCTAGCTACTTCTGTTACATATCAAAGTTCCATGTATGTGTGGGTCAGCTTATGTGCTCTCTATTCCATTTCATTGATCACTTTGTTTATTTTGTCTTAATTATTTTAACTTCATAATAAGTCCTATTATTATTCTCTTTCTTCAGAAATGTTTTTTTTTTTCTGAGCCTGTGTTGTTTTGTATACATTTTATAAAGAGCTCCTCTGTTTCTATGTTCCATGAAAAACCCTGTTGGAATATTGATGGGAGTTGTATTGATTTTATAGCTAAATTTGGAGAGACTTCGAATTTTTGCAATATTAAATCTTTCTGTTCATAACTGTGGTGTATCTTTCCATTTATTAAGATCTTCTTTAATGTCTCTCAGTACAATTTGTAATTTTTCCTGTGAAATTCCTGTACATATTTTGAAAGATTTATTTCAAATGAGATGGACTCATTTGATGTTTCTTATTTTATTGTAAGGGAAATCTTTCTTCTAATTACGTTTTCTTGTGGTTTATTGTTGGTGTGCAGAAATCTGATTTGTTAAAATATTAATCACACATCCAAGGAACTTTAACTTTTGTTTTAGAAAGAAGCTCATTAAACTGAGCAGAATTTGTCTTGTGTGTGCATGCACGGTTGTGTATGTTTTGGGAAGTGGTGGTGTCAAGTGGGAACTTTCCCCAGATGTTCAAGTTATTTTTTTGTGGGTGAATCTCTCCATGTAAGGTTGGCTGTAGGTCTCAGGAGATAATAATGGCTGGAGCTGTGATGTTCCCAGCTGAAAGTCGAGCTGGCCATCCGTGCAGTCCTGGATGCCAGTGGAGGGTCTCTGGTCAAACCCTTTGAGCTAAGACATCCATCTATTTTCCTTTGTAGGTATGGTTCTCATGACGCAGGCTGTAATTGTTGAAAATGTGTCACTCTTCTCTTTTAGTATCCGGAGTGTGATGCAGAAGTATCTTGCGGAGAGAAATGAAATAACCTTTGACAAGATTTTCAATCAGAAAATTGGTAAGTCCTGCTTACTCATTTGGCATACCGTCACTTCGTGATACCAAGTGGCACGACAGTGATGTGTTAAGTGCAACCCCCAATGTGTTTATATGCTTTACAGCTCAAGCTGGGCGTGGAGGAAGTGTAATTAATCAGATTCTTAGTGATCGCTTATATTCTTAGTAATGTAGCTTGTGAATAAGCCAGAGGGAAACAGTTTGATTCGAGGTTTTCAGGCAGTTGGGGAGGTGGCCGGAACAAAGGACTGGGGACTGGGTAAGCGGAAAGAAGCTCTCTCTGTTTGGACCTGCTTCTGAGGTCCCCAGCTTCTGTCCGTGCTGTTGTTCGTTCTGTGATCCCAAGGAGTTGGCCTGTGTCTTCATAAGCATTATCCCCCCCGTGTATTATCCCACCTGCGTGGTTGGCTTCTCTCTTTCCAAAGTGTGGGGCTGGGTCCCTTGATCTTGGCAGTATTCACAAGTGTATGGGTTTTGTATGCCATTCGTTATTGTCAGTTCCGCATCAATTACTCTTTTTCCTGTGGCCCCATTCAGTGTCTCTACCCAGCAGGTCACGAGGACTCCCCCTGTTGTATACACAGAGGTCAAGGACCCATCTCTCGCTGGCGATGCCCAGTCCTGGCCAGGGCTGGTCCTGGCCCGTGCAGGCGAGTGGTTGTGTAGGAGTGTTGCGTGGCGACCGTAGTCAGTGCCTAGAGAAACCAGGACTGTAGTGTAGTTTCAAGGCCGATGAAGAAATGAGAGTGTTCTCACCTGCCTCTGAAAGGCTGGCAGTTTGTTTGGGGGTGAGTGTCAGCTGGGTTAGGTAAGAGCTGTGGTGTACATACTTTGTTTTCCCCGTTCCCCCAAATCAGTTCCTGCTGTCCAGAAATTTCCGAAATCATATTTTATTCTCAACTAGGACAGGATTCATTATTTGGCCTGCCAGTTGGCTGTATTGTTAATCTGCCCGGAGTGATGTGATAAACAGATAATTCTAGGGTATTTCCATGAAAGCCACAGAGCTGAATGTAAGAGAATAGGATGCCCATTTCCTTTCTTTGCACCTTGCTTGCCTCCCACAATTACTCATAAGGTTTGCTGAGGAACTGGGCCTTAGTTTTTAAGTTATTTTACTACTAGAGGAAATTATTAAAATGTCAGGAAATTAAGATCTTACTAAAGTTTCCTGAAACTCTGATTCTGCATTCAGTTCTGTTTCCATGATTCATAGATAACGGACTGACCCATTTGAGACTGAATATTCTTAGAAATAATTGCCCCCTCCATTTACAAGTAAGGAGGTGTAGACTCAGCTTGGTGAAGTGAAGTGACATGTCTTGATTCACAATTCTTTTCTACTCTGATAATTCTTTAAAGGCGGTTGGAAAGGAAACAATGGAGGTAAAATGTACTGTAGAAAGTCACCTGGTAATAACTGGATCGATTTTTAGAAAGACTTAGGATGTTCTTTTTTTTTTTTTTCAAGTAAAGCAGAAACCAGTGCAGAAAGTCTGGAGTTTTGTAAACCAGTTTTCACCTAGTCTGTAAAAATTAGCCAGTCTGTCACAGCGACCTTCAGCAGACGTAGCTTCTGTGATAACCCATGAAACGCAGTGGTGGAAAGGTGGGTGATGTGATCTGGAGAAGCAGAGGAGGGTAGACTGTCTGTGCTCTGAGGACAATGTGTGCAAAGCCCTTAACCACAAAGACGTGTGTCCTCCTATCGGCAGGATTTGGTTGGGGAACAACAGCTCAATTAAAAGGGTTTGGCTTTCATCTTCATTGTTGTTGCTGCTTCTCATTGTTTTCATGGTGTTTGGTTAAATGGTCTCCTTTGCTCCCCATTTTGTACCAGAAAAAAATAAATAAAAAAAATAAACCCAGAAAATAAACCGATCATAATAACAAGAGAGAGAAACACTGTATCTTTTGGAGGAAAGGGGAAAAGGGAATTAATTATTGTTGAAACAGTTTTAAATTTGTTTTTTGACAGTATAATTTTTACATTTTTAACTTTTTTTCTTTATAAAAATTTGTATTTTTAATAAGATTTGTAATTTTTAAAACTATATTGAGATAACATTTTACAGAGCATAAAATTCACCCATTGAATGTATACAGTTGGTGGTTTTGGGTGTATTCATAGAATAGTGCAACCATCACCAGAGTCTCATTTTGCAACGTTTTCAACCCCCCCAAAGAAACTCCGTACCATTGGCATTCACTGCCCATTCTCCCCCTCCCCCAGCCCCTGGGTACTAATCTAACTTCTGCCTGCATGGATTTGACTATGTATTCATTCCGAATACATGGTATCCCACAGTATACGTCCTTTTGCATCGGGCTTCTCTCAGCATAGTATGAGTATTTTCAGGGTTCCCCCATGTCGTAGCACGCATCGGGACTTCATTCCTTTTTATGATCGATAATGCATTGGATGGAGATGCCCCATTTTGTTGTTCCATTCATCCATTGGTGGACACAGATAGGTTGCTTCCATTTTTAGTGACTGATGCTGCTACGAGAGGAAGGTATTTTTTAACATATAATTTGTGTAAGTGGTTCGCTGCGACAAGAACTCACTGGTAGATGGTGACACACCTGCTCTCCCCGACACCTCTCACTCTGCTTTCTGAAATGCATTGAGGATTTTTCCTCCCTTTGCGTTTTCTGCTCCTTGCTCTCCCTTCTGTAGTGTAGCCCCTTTCCTGTCTGCCATCCCCACAACGCACACGTTCAGCTCCTCAAACATGTTCTTTCCATTGTCGTGATTAAAACCTTAGCTGACACTGGCTCCAGGAGCCTTTGATCTGAGTGCCTAATGAACTTTAGCTTCAGCCACACAGATTCTTCCCCAAGAGCCCTTCACGGGACACTGAAAGTCTGTGAATTTCATCTCAGTTAAGCTGTTAAAAAACCAAAAATCGTTTAAATAAATCATTCCTTCTCCCTTTCCTTCTGATTCATGAGCTTGGAGCTGGTCAGGAGAAGCTAAAGTTTACACTTGGAAGGTCAAAGGGAAGAACCATCACTGATTGGGCGTGGGGGTGGGGTGAGAGCACCAGGTAAGTGGCCCGACACAGATCTGTCATTACGTTTAGACACGGCTATGTATTTAACATGTCTAGCGCTTGTCTGTCTGGTCCCTCCTTTTGCTCTGTGGCGTTCTCATTTTCTGGCAGGCATTAGGGATTGGGGAAGAAGGGAAGGAAGGTGGACCGTAGGGGGAGTACATTTGGCTTTCCAGGTCTCTCTTCCCATTTCAGCACCGTTCTTTACCCCTTTGTCTCTGCCATCTGTTCCATCTGCCCCCTCCCGTGACCACCTCTTTGTGTTACCCCTTGGTGGATTTCTGGGTTACCCCTTGTGGCTTTTCTGTGGTTCTCCTGTTCCTGTTCAACCCTCTGTCCCCCTGCCTATCAACTTTTTTCCTCTCTTCCCATACCTTACCCATCCCTCCGGCCATGGTTAGTGCAGAGTTTGGGGGGTGCCATCCATCGTGTGCTATAGCCAATTTGTAAACATGTTTTGTGAAATGAAAACAATAGAAATCTTTCATTTCCTTGGCCTCTGAAGCTGGGCTGAGATAATGGGTGATTGGCAGCTCTGTGGGCGACACCCCAAACTGGTTGCTATTTCATTAGTTTTCTTATCTCTAAAAGTGGAGATGACAATGGTAGCTACTTCATAAGACTGTTGTGAGGATTCAGCAGGAAATGTTTGCGAAGCTCTTGACACAGTGATTGGTCCTTAGGAGATGCTCAGTTAATGAAAGCTCTTACATCGTTTATTATAAAATTTTTTCACCATACACAAAAGTGGGCTAGAGTAGTGAACCCCTATGACCTATACATCACCCGATCCAATAGTTTTCAACATTTTGCTATGCTTGCTTTGTCCGTCTGCTCTTTTTGTGTTTGCTGAAATATTTTAAAGCAACTAGCAACCCCCCTCATGACATCTCAGTCCTATATGCATCTCTGAAAAATATGCATGTTTTCTTACATAATCTCAATACCTTTATCCCAACCAATGAAAATTTTTGATGATTCTTAGATACTCTAATACTGAGTATAGTCTATATTAAAATTTTCCTCATTAAAAATGCCTTTTTATTCTTGGTTTGTTTGAATCAGGATACAAATATTGTTCTGCGGTTGTAATTGGTGATAATGTCTCTTTAATCTAGAACAGATACCTCCACCTGCCACTCCCGTCAGATAATTGACTTATTGTAGAAACTGAGCCAGTGGCACTGTAGAATGTTCCACATTCTGGATTTTTCTGTTTGTTTCTTCATGGTATCATTTAAGTCACACTTCTATTGTATTTCCTATATTTCCTGTAAACTGAGAGTTAGATCTCACCACTTGATTAGCATAAGATTTGACTTTTTTGGCAAGAGTTCTTCACAGGTGGTACTGTGTGCTTTGTAGCAGGAGGGACACTACACGTAGGTGTCACTGTGGAGTCACAGCTCTAAAGTGGGCTCGGATGTGGTCAGCTCTCAAGTTCTTCATTAAGCTGTCATCTGCCGTTTGTTTCTTTTTCATTGACGATCTTTGTTTGCCTAAGTCAGTTCTTTTATTAGGGAGTTACAGAATGGTGTGTTTTCTGATTATGCTCTTCCTTCCTCATTTGTTACTTGTATTCATCTACTAGAGCAATACGATTGCCTTTAAATTTAGTTCATGTAGGAAAGGCAGGTGTGATTAGAAGAATTCTAAAAGGACCCCCCATGACGTTCGCCACCTGGCGTTACTACTTAAAGAGATTTTGCAGGTATCATTAAGGTTATGATCTGGGTGGGCTTAATCTACTCACACCAGAGAATTTCCTCAGGCGGGTAGCAGAAGCGGAAGTCAGAGAGATGGAAAGCACACGAGAGATTTCAGTGCACGGTCATTGGCTTTTCAGGTAGAGGGAAGCACACGAGAAGGCTAGTGGGTAACTTCTAGGGGCTGAGAGTGAGCCCTTGACGACAGGCAGCAAGGAAACAGGGACCTCAGTCCTGCAACCACAGGAACTGAATTCTGCTGACAGCCTGAATGAGTTTGGGAGCAGGTTCTTCCCCGAAGCCTCTAGACCTAAGAACCCAGCTTGCCAACACCTTGATTTTGGCCTTGTGAGACGCTAAGCAGAAAACTGGAAGGAGCCCACCTCAACTTCTGACCTGCAGAACTGTGAGATAAAAAGTAGGTGGTGTTTATAAGTCACTGAGCTTGTGGTGAGTTATTACACGGCAATAGAAAATTAATACAATAGGACAGATGCTTAATTCTTTGTTTTTAATTGCCAGTTTTTTTTGGGGGAAAAAAGAGAGACAGCTGCTTTTATCTTCCTCATCCTTAATTAGAAATTATACGTCTTAATGGTTATTAAGTTGATTCCTAATTTGCTGTCAGTAAAATGTACACATTTAGATATTAATATAATGTTCTTGGTTTGGCTCATTGAAAGAATGGTTTTAAAGGGAAACTACTGGTTATTGACTAGACAGTAAACTTAGTTATAGTTAAGGTAATTTTGTTAGAATTTTCTTCTATAGTATATATTGAAATGATAATTTCATCGTATGCAAGTGAGGCACATGGCATTTGATAAATTCCATCTGTCTATTGACAATCTATTTAGGTTCTCTGTCTGCAGACCCTCCCCTGTCAGAGGAAGATGTTTCTCATTATGAGTAAACTCCAAAATAGATACTTAACTCATGAGGTATGCAAATGTTAGTTTCCTGTATAAAGAACATTACAGTTAGTGTAGTATTACATCACATATTGCCACGGAAGACATTTCATTTTATAACACTGACTTCAGAGCTTAATCCAGAGTTTGAATATTAATCTTTTTGAATTTGTGTGAAATAATGTTCGTGTCTTTTTGGTCAAAATAAAACTGCAATTTTTACTTTTTAAAAATCTGCTTTTTTGAGGTATGGTATTACATGCCATAAAATTCACCCATTGTAAGTTATAAGTTGATGAGTTTTAGTAAATTTACAGAGTTGTGCAACCATGACCACACTCCAGTTTTAAAACATTTCCGCACCTCAAAGAGAGGCCTCGTGCCCACTTGTAGTCACTCTCTGTTCCCAGCCCCGTTCCAGGCAGCCGACCATTAATCTCCTTTCTGTCTCAATAGTAATTTGCCTTTTCTGAACATTTCATATGAATGGCATCTTACAGTATATAGACTGTAGTCTTACATCCGGCTTATTTCACTTACCATAAGGTTTTGGAGGTTCGTCCTTGGCATTGGGTGTAGCAGTCCTTCATTCTCTTTTGCCGATGAGTAATATTCCGTTATAGGAATAGACCACATTTTGTCTCTCCATTCACCAGCTGAGGGACATTTGGATTATTCCCACTTTGTGTCTGTTACAAGCGATGCTGCTCTGAACCTTCGTGTGCAAGCATGGACATGTTTTCACTTCTCTTCAGTATATAACCAGGAGTGGAACTGCTGGGTTGTATGGTAAATTCACGTTTGACTTACTAAGAAATTACTAATTGTTTCCCAGCGTGACATTGACATTCTCTCCGTCAATGTCTGAGAGCTACAGGTTCGCCATAATCTCATCAACACTTGCTGTTGTCTGTCTTATTGATGATAGCATTCTAGTGGGTAAGAAGTGCTACTTCTTTGTGGTCTTGATTGGTATTTCCCTAACAGTTAATGATATTGAACGTGTTAGTGCCAATTAGCCATTCGTGTATCTTCTTTGCTCAAATGTCTGTTTAAATCTTTTGCCCCCTCTCCAAATTGATTGTCTTCATTTATGTTATTTATCATTTGGGTGATTTACAAGTGTTTTCTCCCAAAAATAACTCCTCTTTTTCATTTTCTGAATGGTGACTTTTGAAGTGCAGAAAGTTTTAATTTCGATGAAGTACTACACATATATACTATATGTTATGAATCATACTTTGTGTCAGATATAAGAATTTTTTGCCTACCTGAAATCCACAAAGATTTTCTTCTGGAAGTTTTATCATCTTAGCTCTTACGTCTAGGTCTTTGGTTGATTTTTGAATTAATTTTGGTGTGTGGTGTAGGGTAAGGATCTAAATTCATCCTTTTTTGCATGCTGATAGGCAGATGTCTAACACCATTTGTGGAAAAATGTTCCTTTTCACCATTAGATTGTCTTTGCACCTTTGTTGAAAATTAATTGACCATAATTGTGAGGACTTATTTCTGGGCTCTGAGTTTTGTGCCATTAATCTGTACGTCTGTCCTTATCAGTACCACCCTGTCTTGATTACTGTAGCTTCACAGTAAGTTTTGAAATCAGGAAAACTAATTCTCCCACTTTGTTCATTTTTTCCCCCCCAAAATTGCTTTTTGCTAACTCTGGGTCCTTTGCATTTCCACATGAATTTTAGCATCAGTTTTTCAATTTACATATCTATATATAGATCTATATCTATATATCCTGGGATTTTGATAGGGATTGTGTTGAATCTGTAAATCAATTTGAAGAGAACTGCCATTTTAACAGTATTGAGTCTTCCAATCCATGAAAGTGAAATGTCTCTACATTTATGTAAGTCATCTTTAATTTCTCTCGGCAGTGCTTTTTTGTTTTTAGTCTTATACTTCTTGTTAAATTTATTCCCAAGTATTTTAATGTTTTTGGTGCTCTTGTTAGTGGGATTGTTTCCTTAGTTTCAGTCTTGGTGGTTCACTGCTAGTACTTGGAAATAGAGTAGGTTTTTGTATAGTGAGCTTGTATCCTGCAACCTTGCTGACCTTGTTTGTTAGTTCTCGTAAGTGCATGTATGTATATGTGTGTGCACGTGTGTGTGTGAATTCCTTAGGATTTTATACAGACAGGATCCTGTCTCTGAATGAAAACAATTTTACTTCTTTCCAATCTGGTGCCTTTTCAATTTTTACTTTTCACTTTGATTTCTTAAATAATTTTTATGTTGGTCTCAAACATATTTAGCATGATTTCAAAGAACATTTACGTAGAAAGAATACATAAATTATTTTTGGCGTTTGGGGATAAGGCATAAGAAATATACTTGCCACTGGCTTTGAAAACAAAAGTATATGTTTCATTATAAAAAGAATACATTGGAAAAACAAATTGTACTTACAAAGTCCTTTTAAAAAAAGTTCTGAGCAGTCTCTATATAAATAAACAAAGATGGACACAACTAAGTCTTAGGTGTCTATTAATGAAATTTGGTAATTATACAAGACCAAAGAAATACTGAAAAACATAAAAGACAGAATAAAACATTTTAGGGTTACTTTTTAAAATCAGTTTCAAAGAACAAAATTTCCAATCTATAATTTATCAAATTACTGAAGTGTTTGTGCTTCAAAACATAATAGATGGTTAAATTCTGCAAATAATTTATAACTGTGCAACTCCCAACTCAGAGGCTGGGATTAAATTATAGCAAATTGAGCACTTTTGCATATGATTGTGGTGAAGGGAATCTTAACCAGGGAAGCAGTTTCAATCTTTGCTTTCCCTTTTGTTTCCACCTTTGTTTGGCAGTGTTTCTTTCTGTCCCTGTGAGGGGACAGAATCCCCTGACAAAAGTCCCCCGCCCCGCCCCAGGTTGACAGTCACAAAGCCCAGTTCCCACCCTATCTCATCTCATCTATAGAATTTTCTCCCGCTGAGAGCAACCAACTAGTAAGGAGAATAAAAACCTTAGGACCCCATTCAATTCTGCATCAATTATTTATCCATGTCTTTGTGGGGAGACTTTCAGTGAGGGATCCATGTAAGCTTTCAGTTAAAGAGCCGTGTAAACTTTCAGACAGCAGAGATGAACACTTCGCTAAGCACAGCTGATTGGATTTTCAATTGAAAAGGCAATGCAGCAACAGGCGACTAGTGGTGAGGGAACCTAGAAAAATTAGGGGCACCGATTCTGCACAGTTTGAACATAAGTTTCCTAATAAAAAAGCTGCCCAGAGAGGAAAGACATTAGAGAAGAGGGAAGAGCTGTTAGTACTTAA
Source organism: Rhinolophus sinicus (assembly GCF_036562045.2). Classification (NCBI taxonomy): domain Eukaryota; kingdom Metazoa; phylum Chordata; class Mammalia; order Chiroptera; family Rhinolophidae; genus Rhinolophus; species Rhinolophus sinicus. The sequence continues at coordinate 24,027,037 of NC_133765.1, read as the reverse complement.
AAACCTACGGGCAGGCAGTCTTTTCAGTTGACTTTCTTATCTGTGTTCCCTTCAACAAGCCTTGGTGTCGGTTCCTAGAATTGGAGTCTGCCAGAGCTGGAAGATGTCCCCTCCCCCATGTATAAACTCTGCCACTCTGAAAACGTGGGACATCTGAGAGGTGTGAGGCAACTTTCAAAGAGGATGAAAAGGCTAAACCAGTTCTGTGAGAAAATGTAGCTGTCTTTTTTTTTTAAACCAGTTTATTAGGATTGGTTTTCCTTTTTAAAGTCATCATTCAAGTTCTAAAATCAGCCATAATGATCACTTCCAAGAAAAATTCAGAAAAGCTGCATTTTACTGGAACAACGCAATCTGTTAACGTCTGCTAGTCGTAAACACTGTGGGGACGCCGGTGTGTGGTCACCCGACCCCCGAGCTGCAGGCTGCCAACTCTGTGATCTTTCAGACTGTTGCTATTTAATTTTCCCTGAGCATTTCTGAGCCATGTGGGTAGGAAGTACTATTAGTTTAAGACAGTGATGGCTACCTGTGTTCTAAGCACTGAGTGTTTTCTCTGCTAGGTAAATAACGTGACCACATTTACACAACTCCCAGGAGGCGGAGCTTGGATTAGATAGACGTATGCTCTTTACAACCGCTTTTTTCTGCCCCTCACCAGCATGGAATTCCTTGTTTTGTTTTTTTAATAGCACACCAACTCTACAATTCCTATTTAATAAGTTACGATACTAAAATCTAGAATTGTGGGGGACGCACAAAGCTCTCTCTGGAGCAGGTCTGCTTCTGTGCTTTGCTGAATGAGACCTTCACAGTCGAGTAAGTTTGGACAGCCTCACTGGAAATGTCTCCTTAAACAAAAGGGCCCATGGGCAGACTAAGACAGCATCAGACCACAGAGGGTTTCCCTCCCTAACCAGCTCCCTCTGCAAAAGATGCGAATCCATGGATGGCTGTCACGCCAGTGCCCATCAGGAGTAAAGTGTTTGCTGCTGCCAAGGAGCTCCTGAGATGCATGCGAGGGGCCCCTGGTGCAGTGTCTGAGGCATGAGTTTAAATCTGAAGGCACGTGCTGGGAAGCCAGTCTCTTAGCTGAGGTCAGCCTAGCCCCTCAGCCGGCACCTGCAGCTGACTCACCTTTGAGCCCTCCGCCTGCCAGGAACCACACATGTAACGGGGAAAACGTGATATGCTCTGGCAATATTAACAAATGTGGGGTCTTAACATTTATTGAGAAGGCCAACGGCCCAGGAAACATCGCCTCTACTGGAAGAGTTGTCCATCAGCTTTTTGAACTGACGGTGAGGGGATGATTTGGAGCATTTTAGGATTTGAAGAGCCCCAGGTGTGTTGAGAAATTCCGGGTGGCAGCACACGGTCTTAATATCCCCTGGTTTTAGCTCTTTCGGAAATGCCTTTTCTGAGAGTTTTATACCATGTCCTTGATTTATTTCAGTATTTCTACTTCTACTCAAAGTCCGAACAGGAAATGTGGAGATACGCCATGAGGTGATTAGTAGGCAGTGTTTGAAATCTATTGCTAAAAATATACCCATTCATTCAGTAAATTTCACTGTGCGCCAGGGGTTCTTGTCGGCACCGGGGAATGCATCAGTGGACAGTACTGAAATGGGTGTTTTTTATGGAGCTAACATCCTGCAGGGGAAGCCAGAGCGACAAAAATACACACAGGTGCACCTCGGAGATACTGCGGGTTGGGTTCCAGAGCACCGGCAAGAAAGCAAATGTTGCAATACAGTGAATCACACAGTTTCTGGTTTCCTGGCGCACATAAAAGTTAAGTTTACACTGTACTGTGGTCTGTTAAGTGTACACTAGCATTCTGTCTAAAAAACAATGTACATACTTTAATGAAAAATGTTTTATTGCTAAAAAATGTTAACCATCTTTTGAGCCTTCAGCGGGCCATAATCTTTTTGCTGGTGGAGAGCGAGTCTTGCCTTGATGTTGATGAAAACAATATTTTGGAAGTACGGTAAAATAAAGCTCGATCAAATAGCGTATGCCTGTACCGCACACGTGGTCGTACACGTATTGGAGCCTTGTGGCACCATGAAGAGAGGCAGGGGTGGCTGGTGTGTGTGGCAGTTTCCAATAGCGTGTTTTGAGAAGGTGCCACTTATAAAGGGACACTTGGGGGGTGGTGAGGTTGCCGAGCCCCTGTGTATTTATCTAGGAGAAGCAGGCCCAGGCAGAGGGTTCAGCGGGGCAGGGACCCTTAGATTGGACCCACATGGTGGGGGAATAGCAAAGAGGCCAGAGAGGCTGCAGCCCAGGGGCTGGGTGCGGGTGACCGGTACGGGGGTGGAGAGGCTTGTTAGGTCACGCAGATTTCAGCTTTTACTTAGAGTGAGATTGGGTGTAGGAAAGTTGGCATTGGGGCGGCACAGTCTGACTCAGGCAGCATACACAGAGCAGTCTGGTTGTCCCAGAAGTGTGGGCCGGGAAGGCAGAATGCCAGCAGCTTCTGTGACATAATGGTGACAGAAGACGCTGGCCTTCGGACCAGTGGGGTAGCAGCTGAGGTGGCGAGAGGTCACTGAATTCCAGACTTGAAGATAGGATTTGTAATGAATTATATTGTGGCACAATGGGTTTGGAAGGACAGGGGCTTGCAGGGGACACAGTGTCCTCAGGTTCAGTTAAGGCTCGAAGGTGCAGGAGAGGCTCAGATAAGAAGCTGGGGATATAGGGCAATAATTTTGTTCACACAGCTTGGAATTAAGGTAACTTGATTTGCATAGCGGGCCATTTGTTGAAGAGAATTGTCACACTTCATCTGCACGGAGTCTGCTTGATGCTTTAGGTCAGCCTTAGCTCAGAGCGGTGCCCTAAGTCTGCCTGCTGATCAACAGAGAAGATACTTACGGTTTGGGTTAGACAAGAAATCCCAGCAAAGGTGGGGCAGGCAGAGTTGTTCTCGTCCCTCAGACTGTTTAAGATAGTGGAACACAAAGAGAGAAACCAGGCCAGCTTCTTAAAGAAGCGAATATTCTTACCTTGGAAAATGCACTTACTCCCTAAAGAAATCTTTTTTTTTTTTTCCAATTGGAATTTTCACTTGAACTTTAAAAAAATCATCGTTGGTTTTCAAAGTTTGTTCTTTAGGAATCCATATGCTTATTATGTAATTTATGACAATTTAAAAAGACTGAAATTAGTTTTATTTTGTGGCTTCTACCTTTAAACCAACAAGTGGGTTCAGAATTGGTGACGGAAAAGAACTGGAAACAGAATAGTTTAGTGGAAACATCGATTTGGGCACTTTTCCTTCTGGTGAGATACCACACATATGAGAATCCAGTTGTTACTTATTTTTTCTTTGTTTACTGATAAACATGCTGTACGCTTGTGTTCTTACTTTTGCAAAACAATTTTATAGCAGTATCAGGTGCATTCAATAAGGTGCATCCATTTTAAGTATAGAGTTTTGAGTTTTAACAGAGGTCTATGCCGTGTACTTATTGCCACAATCCATATACAGACAATTTCCATCACTTTAAAAGGTACACACTGGCCCCTTTGTATTCAGCTCACCCCACCCCCAGGGAACACTGATCAGCTTTCAGTCGCAATAGATTACACTTACCTTTTCTATTAGAACAGCATGGAAATAGAATCAAATAATACACACTCTTTCATGTCTGGCTCGTTTGCCTCAGACAATGTCCTTTCTTTGAAGTTCATCTATTGTGTTGGCTTGTATAGCGATTTTGTTTGTTTTATTGCCGAATGGTGTTCCATAGTATGGACTTGGCACAATTCCCTTGTTCATGGATTGGGGTTGTCTACGTTTGGGGCAATTGTGCATAAAGCTGTGATGGACATTTTTAGACCAGCCTTGTTGTGAACATAACGCTGTCATTTCTATTTGTTATGTGCCCGACAGAGGAATTGCTGGGTCTCCTATGATAGATGCCCACACATTGCGATTGTTCTGTCATCGTCAGGGGTTATGAATTGACCCCTTTATCATTAGGAGAAGTCCTTTGTCGTGGTAATATATTGTTCTGACATCAACTTTGTCTCACATTGATATAATCACTCCACTATGTTTCCCCGAAAATAAGACCGGGTCTTATATTAATTTTTGCTCCAAGAGACGCATTAGGGCTTATGTTTAGGGGATGTCATCCTGAAAAATCATGTAAGGGCTTCTTTTCCGGTTAGGTCTTATTTTCAGGGAGACATGTGGTTTGCATGGTGCATCTCTTAACTCTGACTTTTAATTAGACTCTTTAGACCATTTACAGTTAAATGATTACTAGTGCAGTTAGATTGAAGTCTCAAATCCTCCTATTGCCTTGTTGCTTTGTCCTTCTTTTCCTGTCTTCTTTTGAATTGTGTATGTTCTAGAATGTTATGTTGTTGTCACTACTGGCTTAGTAGTTCTAGCTCTTCATTATTTTACCTGGGTGTTTCAAGGCACCTTGGCGTCTCTGAACTGCTGCCCTCACCTCCGTACAACCCCCATGGTCTGCTTGGGCTCCCCTCCCAGAATCACATTTCAGAAAGTATGTCCAGGCCAAGAGCTGGCCCGTCCTGGGGCCCTCCTAGTTTGTTTCCCTTCTCCCAGGGACTCGAGCACTTTCCATGTCTGAAACCAGCTACTTCATATATTTAGTAGAATTTTCTTGTTGTTATGGTGAGAGGCTAAGTCCGGCCCTTGTTAGTGTATCATACCCTGAAGTGTAATTTTATTTTTGAAACAACATATTTGGCTCTTGGTGGGAAAACGGGTTAAAATGTGAAACAGGGACTACCTGTAAAACTCTAGACACATGATACCGCTGTTAGAACTTCACTAGTAATTCACAGCTGGTGCTCAGTTTCCAGCTTACCCATAGCAGCACAGGTATCCTAAGAAGTGGAAACTTTGAAACTGTCTGGTACCGTTTGTAGGATGATGACAGTAGTTATCAAGGCCTTAGGTGCTCAGTGCTTTACGTACAGACCTCTTTAGAATAACCCCACATGGAGGTTGATGGTAGCCCCATTTTATAGGTGAGAGGACTGACATTCGGAGGTGAAGCGACTTGCCCAGCATATTGTAGAAAGTGATGGGCTGAGCTGGAACTGACCTTGCAGAGTTGGGACCTGCCACACTGCAGAGGCCAAGCTCTGTCAGGTGCTGAGCTGACTGACTAGGAGGCTTTTCTGAATATGTAGATGAAATGTCTCTTGGGGCAGCAGTAGAGTTCAGGTTAGGTAATGCTGGAACTTCATGCATGAAGCGGTTAGTTTCTTCCTGAAATAGCTACTTGTTGCCGGAACAAAACAGGATGATTAATTTTCCACAAGAAGTGGTTCCATAGAAACCCTCAACCTCTCTCCATCATTTTTCTTCCTTTTTTCCCTTCTCCCTCCCACCTTCTTTCACTCTTCCTTTTCTTTATCTCTTTTCCTCCTTCTCTACCTGTCAAAATAGCATAAGAGCAACAGCAAAAAAGAATGCAATCAAAACCAATCGCATATATGCACTTCTATGTTCATTGTAGCGTTATTTATAAGAGCCAACATATGGAAGCAACCTAAGTGTCCACTGATAGAAGAACGGATAAAGAAGACGGAGTATGTATACTGTGTACAAGGGCATGTTACTCAGGCATAGAAAGAATAAGTCTTACCATTGGCAACAACATGGATGGACCTAGAGGGTATTATGCTCCATGAAATAAGTCAGAGAAAGACACATACAATATGATTTCACTTACATGTTGAATCTGAAAAACCCAAACAAACGAATTAACCAATGAAGCAGAATCAAACTCATACAGAGAACAAACTGATGGTTTCCAGAGGGGAGGAGAGTAGGGGGAGTTGAGCAGAAAAGGGGAAAAGGAACAATATAATTTTGCATGTCGACTATAATTTAAAATTTTCTTTTTAATTAAAGAAACAAAACAAAACAAAAAAAAACCCAATCGCAGTTGAATTCATGAAACCATTGTATGCTTATCTTTCCCGGTCCCTTTGTTTTATTGATCAAGAAACTAAGGAACATTGGCTCAAAGCAAGTGACTAAAACATGCAGCTTGTTGATGTACGACAGACGCTAATGGTTAGGGTGGCCCCATCGGTGGGGTGCGGGGATCACAGGCCTGCAGGGGGTTGTGAATATCAGTGAGGGCCACGTGGACACTGACTAGCAGGTGACAGGAAAGAGGCCGTGGCATTAATCAGTTGCTGAAGGGAATGTTTTTTTGAGGAAGTGATTGATTTCTAGAAAGAAGGGGCCATCCCCATGAAGATCAGGTGGAACAGCGTTCTCCATAGAAGGAACAGCATGGTAATTAACTGGGGCAGGAAAAGCACCGTGTGCTTTAGAAAGAGCCAGAAGATCAAGGTCGGCAGCGCTGTGTGAGTGAGAAGTGGGGTGAAGATGAGGTGAGGGAGGTAGGCAGGACTCAGGGCTTTAAAATTGTCTGTGCAATGGGAAGCTCTGGTCGGTTTCCACCACGTCTGTTGTATGTTTCAATAGCATTCTAGCCTCTTTATGGTGAATGAATTGTCAGGGTCAGAAGTGGGAGAGTGGAAGTGGGGAGATGAATTTGGAGGCTCCTGCTGCCATCCCGGAATGTGCCAGTGGTGGCAGCATCAGGGCAGTGGAAATGCAAGAAGGGGGATGGGTTGGGGGTATATTCTGGAGGTAGAACATAGTAGGTTGGGTAATGAACATGTGGAGTGAGGGAAAAGGGGACTCAAGGAGAACTTAAGTGCCATTTGGGGTGGGGGTGGGGGGCATGATCGTGTACTTAGTTTCTATAATTTAGGGGAATAAATACATTCTATAAAGTACATCTTCTTAAATTATTTAAAACTATGTGGAAGGAAAGGAACTAGTTAGTTAATGTATAGAAGATTAACTGACATGACAAAAGTGACATGGGGTATGATGAAACGGCATATTCTATTTCCCAGTCCCAGGAGGCTTTGCAAGGCTCTTGGCCTCTGGCTGGTCATGCACCGCTCTGTATCCTGCATCCTTTTCCTTGTTTGTGCCCGTCCACTCCTTCGGGTCACCTTGCCTGATCCCCCTGCTCTGCCTCCAGCCTTAGTGAGCCACGTGTTGCCGTCTTGTGACTCATTTGCCTAAAGTTCACTTCTAGTGCCTTGTGTTACCCCTGCCCCCACTGGAACAAATCTATAACCTTCCTAATCATGTCCTCCCCTCTCCAGAAAACCCCAAACTCAGAAACCCAGTCACACACACACACACACACACACACACTCACACTCACACGCTCACACACACCGACCCACCCCAATCTGGCTCCTGTCCTCTCTTGCTACTGATGTGAGTGACACCGCTACTGTGTGTGCCACTCAGAGGAGACGCCTGCTGACTCCTCTCTGTCCTGGTCACACATGCCCTGTCATTTTCCACCACCACCACCACCGTAGTTTATACTAAGATTATCCCCAATCCAGAGACCGGATAATATTACTTGGGCTGTAGCCTGATCCAGATTTTTTAGGACTGGCTATCCTATTTTTATTTTCATTCTGTAGTCCCTTTTGTAACTGTGATGAAGTCATCTGAAAACACCATTTCAGCATGTTTTGTTTGTGTTCTAAACGTGTCCTAAACCCCCACCACAGGATAAAGTTCCACTTGTTGCTGTCATTCAGATCACCAAAACTGGCCTACGTCTTTTTTTCCTTGTTTTTTTTTCCTTTGTCACCCACTTTCACTGCTGAGCGCTGTGCTCTGGCACGTTACACCTTCAAATGGGCTCTCGGTCTCTTCTTCTGGCCTGCGTTTTTCTCAGAGGTCCACCCATGGAATAGCTTAACTATAAACAGTCCATTTTCTGGCCTTCCTGCTGCACGTGGCATTCATTTGGCACTTACTGTGGAAAATGTAACTTTACCAGGTGCCTCATTAGTGCTGTTTCTCTAACTGGAGTACAAATTCCTTGAGACTGAAGATAACCTCTGATGCCGTTTCCTTTAAGTGACTAAAGCTTCTAGTTCAGTGTTTTACACCCCAGAGGAATTGACTCTCTTTTTTTGGGGGGAGGGGAATGTTGACTTTCTGTTTTAACATGAAATCCTTTCACCTGCCGTTACTGTAAAACTCCTACCTGTAGCATTTTGGGTAAAGAGTGTATTTGTGTACAGTGTGTGATTACTTTCTCAGTGTGATGGCAGCATTCCAGGGGTAAAGTGGTGACCCACTGTTTATGCGTATACATCCAATGTCCTCTCCATCACCTTCGCCATGGCTTGTGGGTGTCTATGCACTGTTGGGATAAACGATAGTTAGCATGAACATCTATGGAAATAGGGGGATCAGTTGGGCAGTGTTTTCGAGTAGACAGGTCATGGGATAGCAGTTGTGTAATTGTCCCCCACGCCCTGTGCACAGGGTAGAAAGAACACTCATTGATACAGCCCGTGTTGCTTCCGTGGTGACATCCCCACGTCTGGAAAATGGTATGAGGCCCTGAGTGTAACTGCCTTTAAAAAATTAAACGTAACCCTATAACTTTTAAAAATACCTGTCATTTAGTTAGAGTCAGCTGACTAGAGTCAGCCGGTTATAAGTTAAAATGAATTTGGGTGACATAAGCACAGAAACCATCTCATTGCCCTGAAAAGAATATGAAATATTCCTTTCGTATTCATTATATTTCCAGTTAAAATATGAAAAGCAGCTCAAAGCACAGGTCACGTGAGGTCCATAGCAGTGGGCTGTGGGTCTGCTCGTCCCTGCAGGTCAGCAGTGGTGGCCTCCCCTCCTGGAGTTCCGCGATCTCGTTTCTATTCAATTGAGTCTCAGAGGCTTTGGATAACATCTTCCTATTCTAATAGAAGTATTCAGGGCTTGGCGATAGGTAGGCCTTGTTCGTTCGTAGGGATCCTCGCTGTGTACTGTTGTAGGCTGGCTTCGGGAATGGGACGAGGGTGCAAAGGGCCATCTGGGGACAGGCGTGGGTGAGTATCCTACTGCAGAGGACCACGGGGAAGGGCAAGGGGTGGGAATTCGGCTTTGCTCAGGGCCCGTGTGTTTAAGAAAAAGCTCCAGCTCTGAACTCCTCAGACCTGGATTTCAGGGCCGAGTCTTAATTTTTGATGAAACAATTGCCCGCTTGTATTAAAAACTATTCCCCAGCAGGCTTTCTGGCATTTCGAAGCGTTCAGCAAACACTGAGTATTGTGTAGCTGATAACACCTGGTATTGGTGTTCTGTTAAATGGATCCCTAGCCTGCTGGATGCCGTCCAGCTCTCCGAGCACCTTCGAGCCTCTCACTGTGTAATAAAGCATCCCTTCCACCTCTTCCCTGCAGGAACCTGCCCTGTCCAGATTGGAGGTCTCATTCTTTCCTTGTCTGAACTGAAATTTCCTACCTCTGCGTGCTTGTTCCTTCCTTCTCTCTGGACTCTCGCCCATTAGTCTCTCCGTGCCCAGCCCGACACCATCCATGACTATTCCACAAGCCGTACTGATATTCCCCTTGGTAAACTTATCAAATGTTTATTGAGCCGATTAAGTCCTAGCCATTGTGCTGGGGATGAGAGAGTGAAAACCCTGCGCACCAGCAGGCCGCTTACCTCGTGGGGCCCCTGCAAAAACAAACAACTGCTACTTTCTTCCGGAGGAAGAGGTGCATCCTTTCCTAACGTGATGCCCGCTGTCCATTCAAAAGGCCAGTGACATGTTTAATTAGGAAATGCTAGAGGTATGTCCATTAACGTCAGGCGCCTGACAAGGAATCAGACATGGGCACCCGGATGTGGCCTAATACCTGAGAGATGTTGAGCCGGAAGGATTCCGGGAGCAGCCGTGCTGACGAGCAAACCCCAACACAGAAAGACACCTGTGAGCCAGAGACCCAGAACTTAGCATAAAAATGGGCAAAGGCTATGGAAAGACAGGCCATTGAAAAGCAAAAACCAATGGAACTGAAACATAGGAAGAGATGTTCAACTTGAGTAAAAAATAAGAGAAATGCAAATGAAAGTTACTCTGAGACATTATTATGTTTTTATCTTTCAAATGGGCGAAAGATCCCAAAGTTTAATAGCACACTTCTGGTGTGGCTGTGGGGTTGCGCAGGCCCTCTGATCCCTTGCTGGTGGGAATATACGTGGGTGCCACTTCAAGGGGGCTAACCTGGCCAGGCCTAGTAAAAGCACAGAATGCCCATGCCACCTTTGGCTTTAACATTTCCCTCTGAGGGATGTGGCCTGTGAATATTCAGGAGCACATGAGCAATGATATATGGAGATCGCAGCAGTTTCGTAAAAGCAGAACATTTGTGACATCCTAAACGTTCACCGTTAGGGAACAGGTCACGTAAATTACGATATTCCATGTGATGGCATACCATGCCACTGTAGGAGCAACCGTCGTATATGGCAAGTGTAGGAAGATCTCCACGGTGTAGTATTCTGGATAAAAAGGCTCACGCAGGAAGTGTGATGGTGGAAAACAGAGGTTCAGACTTGTGCCTGCCTTTGTGTTGTGTTAGAAGGTATCACAGCGCCTGTAACAAAGAGACCCAAAATGGCACATGGAAGTTTCTTTCTCATGCAGTACTGAACAGGGTTCAGGTTAGCGGCAGGCCTCTCCCAACACGTGCTCAAGCTCTTGTTGTGGCGCTGCTGTCCCTTAGGACTTGTCGTCCTCTGCGTCCAGCTGGGTGAAAGAGTGTCAAGAAGTCCCACCGATTTCTTAACAGCACTGGCTCAGAAGTGACACACACCACTTCCCGAAAAAGATAAAGGAACCGATAACAGTGGTTCCCTTAGGGGTGATGGTGGTTGATGCACTGCTGGGAAGATGCCAGACAGGAATGGGAAGAAAACTTAGCTTTTGCTGTGTTTTTAAAACGTCGAACCGTTTTACCCATTCATGAAATAAAAATAATTGCAAAAGAGTGGGATAATGCCTCGAAAGTGGTCAGAGCCCAGGGCTGTGGGAGCATGGAAGAGAGGCAGCTCCACCTCGCCGGGGGTGGGCGCTCATTCAGAGCTCACTGCATCCTGTGATGCTGGCTGAAGTCCCGAAGGTAGAGGGGCCATTGACCAGGTGGAGTCCGGAGGGGATGGGTGTTGTGAGAAAGACAGGGGTGGAGGGGCAAGGGGGCGGTGGGGGGATTGGGTGGAGGAGAATCGCCAGGTGGTTGGCCAGAAGGGAGTGGACGCTGAGAGGAGAGGGGTCTGTTTCAGTTCCAGGAGCACTGTGAAGGTGAGGAGGGCTGAGCCAGCCGTGCTTGCATCTGGCAGGTAGAGTGCCTGCTGTGCTTTGGTGCTGGAGGCTGTGGGGCAGGCCCAGTGGTGCGGATGAAGGAGGCTGGGTCTTACCCAGCATTCTGTGCATTTCCAGCGAGAAGTTCAAAAGCAGAAACAGCATGATGGGATCTGGGCAGCAGCATGCAGGATGCATTGGAAAGGAGACTGGATGAGTGAGTGGCCGGGAGCCAAGTGACATTGCTGTGTGCTGTGATCTATATAATGCCGCTCCCTCACAAAGCGAATCTGGCACTTAACTAATACAGTGCAATTAGTATCTTTTATGTACGTCTCAATACCTCCGTGCCATAAATACTTACTTTGCTTTAAATAAACTTTTATTGAAATAGACCTACAGAAAAGTACTCAGATCCTAAGTGCATGGCCTCATGAATGACCACCAAGTGCACACACATAGTAATTGGTTGGCTCTTACTGTTTCTTCCTTTTTAAAATTGTGGTTAAATTCGTCATGTTCACTCCATCTCCCTTCCCCATTTTGTCCTGGCCATGTTTACTCTGTGGGATACAGTCACACCCTAATCTCCATGACAGTATTAATCGTTGCTTTTTGAGAAATCTTTGGGAAATGTAAATCAGGTGGCACATTGGAATAATATTTCTATTTCACTTGAAATTATTTTAAATCTCTCTGTTTTAATTGTCTGTTTGTTTACAATTAGATGTGCATAGAACTGTGATCAATGAAAAAATTGACCACAGTCTGGAAAAAGTATTAACATGGTGACATAGCCAGAATTTTTTTTTCTTTTCTCTCATTTTATAATAAAATGTTTTTAAAAGGCTGAAAGTAATCCAGTTTAGATAGAATTTCTTTTGTCATTGTATTTTCGCATTTTCATCCTAGTCCCAATTTATTTTATTATTTTTTCTTTTTTCTTTTTTTCCCCCTTTGAGTTAAGAGCCAATTGCTTGGAACATTCCATGAATTTTCCTTTGGCCACATTCATTATCATTCGTCCTTTAGTCCACTGGATTCTTAATATTCTCGCCATTAGCTAAACGAATGACCCCATTAATTAATCTAAGAATATTTTATTGAGCATGTATGTTTTGAATTTAAACTTGGGGGGAGTCGGTAACTTGGATTTTAGCAGAAGACCTAACTATTTACAATATTCCTAAATTACGTTTCCTTTTTAATTTTCTCTTTCTGTAAAATTTTAAGTCAGGAAGTAAAAGTTCTAGCCTGATAAGTAGAATCAAATGAAAATAAATATGTTTAAGTTTTATATGAAATACATAAATATAATTAGCTAAATCTTCATTTCAATTTATATTTATTCATTCCTGTTGGAACTTGGGAGAATTAATCATTGGGAATTTAGGTGGGTAATATTCAGCCAGAAGGGACATGACGCCTAATTGAAGTTTTCTGTTTTTATATCTGTATGCTTTTTTTCTATTTGTTTTTAAATAAAAAGCTTTTATATGTATCATTTAAGATTTCCTTTATTTGCACTTGCAGAGAATATTGTGTAGCCTAGATGTTTCAGAGTAGTTGCTTTTGACTTCTGCCTTACCAAGAACATTTGTTATTATGTATTTTATCCCATGCCTCTCTGTATGAATGATTTAATCTTCCATACAAACGTGGACTTGATGAAAGTCATCCTGGAGACGTTGAGAACCGTGTAAGTGATCAGGCATCGGCTTCCAGAAATTTTAGGTCCCCACTCGTGGCCACTACTCAGGGACATCTTTTGAGCCTATACCTGGCTCAACTGTATGAACCCAATCTTATTTTTCTTTCTTCTTTCATTCTACTGTTTGTTTATTTGGTGGGGGTGTCAGGTTTATTAAGGTAAAATTTAAATAAATACAAATTCACCATTTACAGCATACATTTCTATGGGTTTTGACAAATGCATAAAGTTGTATAACCACTACCCAAATCATCACCCCCTAAAATTGTCTAGTGTCCCTGCAGAGTCACCCCACACCCTACACCCCACCCCCTGACCGGTTTTCTGTTTCTGTGGTTTCTTCTTTTCCAGAATGACATATGAGTGGAATCATTTGGTAGGTAGCCTTTGGAGTCTGGTTTCTTTCACTCCGCATAACGGCATTTGAGATGGACTCACGGTGCACGTGTCAAGTCGTTCATCCCTTTACATTGTTGAGTGTATTCCATTGTATGGCTGCATCACAGTTAATCCATTCTCCAACTGAAGAATATTTGAGTTATTGCTAGTTTTTGGAGGTTATATATAAAGCTCCTCTTAGGTTGGTGCAAAAGTAATTGCAGTTTTCGCAATGTTAACCTTTTAAACTGCAATTCCTTTTGCAACAACCTAATATAAATATCTGTGTTCAGATTTTTGTGTGGCTAGTCAGGATCCATCACCCCAGCCAGCACAGTAACTCCCTTCTTTGCCTGCTGATTCAGAACCATGAGGAGTCCAAAATATTATATATATACTCCTCAGCACCTGAGAGTTCTGGTCACCGACATTTGGGGTTGTAAATCTTTGTAACTCTAACATTCAAGAAGTTTTGCTCCGGTATCTGAAAGTGATTTAATTTACATTTGCACGATGACCAATGAGGTTGAGCCTGTTTCATGGACTTATTGGCCATTCAAAGCTCTTCCTTTTAAACATTGATTCGTAAGAATTTTTTTTTAATGTGTATATAAATTGGATACAGAGTCTTTTTCAGATTGAAGTTTTGTAGTATTTCATTCCAGTCTGTGGTGGGTCTATTTTCTTAAGTGTTTTTTGATGAGCATAAGTCCTAAATTTTGATAAAGTCTATTTTATCATTTCTTTCAGTATACTGCCTAAAAAATCTTCTGAATACATATTTTCTGTCAAGATATTCTGTATGTTTTCTAGAAGCTTTATGGCTTTACCTTTTAACATTTAGTTCTATGATCAGTCTTAATTCTTTATAAGTTGTGAGGTAAGTGTAGTCTTTCCTTTTTTTATTCAGAAATTTGGATATAGGTTTTTCCAGCACCACTTGTTGCAAAGACTTCTTTTCCCAGTAAATTGTTTTGTGGCCTTTGTTGAAAATAAATTGACCATATAAGTGTGGATGTATTTCTGAAACTTCTGTTCCATTGATTTAGTCTTTCCCCAGTGCCACACTATTTGATTACTATGGTTATATAATGAGTTTTGAAATGGGGTAGCATAAGTCCTTGAACTTTTCTTTTTTATTTCTCAAAATGTTTTGGGTGTTCTAGAGTTTTTGCATTTTCTTATACGTTTTTAGAATCAGCCTGTCAGTTTCTTTAACGAGCCTGCAGGGATTTCGAATGGGATTCCCTTGAGTCTAATGATCAATTTAGGGAGAATTAACATCTAAGCAGTACTGAGTCTTTCAGTTCATAAACTTGAGTATATCTTTCTAGTTATTTAGGTCCTCTTTAATTTCTCTCAGTAATCTTTTGTAGTTTTCAGCATAGTGGTCTTATGTATCTCTTATTTATTTATTCCTAAGTATTGATTATTTTTTGATATTACTGCAAATGGACTTGTTTTAAAATTCCATTTTAAAATTGTGATGTGGTATATCGGAATGTCATTGATTCTTATCTAATGACCTTATATCTTGTGGCCTTGCTAAATTCACTTACATCTTCTAGTAGTTACTTTGTAGATAGGATTTATTATATAGATAACTAGCTTGTCTATGAATAGAATCAGTTTTAGCTCTTCCTTTACATTTTGAATAACTTTTATTTCCTTTTCTTACCTTATTACACTGGCGAAGACCTCTTATACATTATTGAATAGAAGGAGCGAGATTAGGCATTGTAGCCTTTTCTTATCTGAAATGCTTTGTACTTTGTTCATCGCACAGCTCAGAGAGTTCCTATTGACATTCTACATGAAATTCAGATTCCTCTTTTATCATCTATTTTGACATCTTTAAAAATTTCCTTTATATCATTCACCATAAACTACAGTTATTTTATTTGCTTATTGCTTGGTTGTCTTTCCCTTACACTAACCGGTGAGCCTCTCATAGGAAAACCTCTGTCTTCACCATCGCACGCCCAGTGCACAGCTCAGAGGTGCTTGGTAGGCAGCTCAGTAAATGCTGTGCCGAATCGGTCTGTCTGTGCTGGTAGGACATTTTAGCAGTTATGCAGGCTGTCTTCCTTCCCAGTGTCTGAACCAAGGACGAGGATTATTTCTTGCAAGACTCTTTCCACATTTCTCTTTTCACTTTTTAAATGTTTAGAGGTAAAATTTCAAAATTTCTCATAAACACCACTTATATTTAACACGTGCAGAAGTTGTCATTGATCGTTTATAAAAAAGCAATATAATTATTTCTACTAACTTTTGCAAAATATTGTAGAAAATTGGGATAGTTTGCATTTCCTGGATGTTATATGCACTGAAAAGTTAATCAGTATTCATGCAGTTTGCAGTGGTTCAGATATGAAAACAGGATAAACACATCCACAATTATCTAGTAAGCAGGTGTTGGGTCACCATTTTTTATTCTTTAAAATCTGGAGAAATTGCACTGATGAAATGAATCTGTTAGGCAAATTATCTCCTAATTTTTTTTCCTTTAGCTTTTGTTCTAATTGGAGAAATACTTCATTTGTTTTTAATATAATTTAAGCCTGATGAAAATAAATTACTTTCAGCCTAGAACACAATGATCTAGAATTAATCCAGAAGGCAAAATATCTTCTTGCTGCTCCATTTTAACAGCTGCTGTGATGGAAAGTACAGCTTTAGTTCATGTGGACACACAAGGAAAATAGTGTTGTTTTCCCCCATGTACTATGTCACAGTAGTTCTTTGCCTCATCCTACACATTGACAATGAAAATTGCGTGAAAGAAGTAGGTGAAAACATTGAGAGTCCGCTGTTCACTTACTCAGCTCCTCTCCCTCATCCTCCTCATTTCCCCTCCCTCCCTACATTTTTCTTTCCTTACTTTCTCCCCACCTTCCTCCTCCTTTCCTTTGTTCTTTCTTCTGACCTCCCTCTATGTCCCAGTCAGTGTTCTTGTCCCTGCAAATGTAGTAGAGAATAAGGCATGTGTGACCTGTCCACATTCAGCTCACATTGTAGTGGGAAGGTAGGTAGTGAAGAAGCAAACATATGCATATGGTAATTTTTGGTAGTCATAAATGCTGTAAACAAAATTGTGTGAGTGTGTGTGTGTATGAGAGAGAGAGAGAGAGAGAGAGAGATTGGAAAGGAATGGATGAGAGAGATAGAATGAACATGAATGAGAATCATAGAAGGCCTCTCTAAGGAAAAGGGCATTTCAGCTGAGCTCTGAAGTTCCGCAAGATCCAGGGGATGAGCGTTTTAGGAAGTGGGGATAGCAAATTAGAAACCCTGAGAATAAATTGAGTTTGATGTTGGAGAAACTAGAAAATAATAAACATTTGGTCCAAGTGAAGTAAGCTTGGGAGAGAAGGCTGTAAGGTGAGGCTGGAGGAGAAAGCAGGGACCAGATTCCCGAGGCCGTGATAGGCCAGGACGGACAGTTTTAGTGTGATTCCAAGTGTGGTCAAAAGCCAGCGGTCCCTATGTGGTATGTAAGTTCATGTTGTTATTTAGACACTTAAAAAACATCTTTAGGGCCGGCCCGGTGGCTCAGGTGGTTAGAGCTCTGTGCTCCTAACTCCGAAGGCTGCCGGTTCGATTCCCACATGAGCCTGTGGGCTCTCAACCACAAGGTTGCCAGTTCAATTCCTCGAGTCCCGCAAGGGATGGTGGGCTCTGCCCCCTGCAACTAAGATTGAACACGGCACCTTGAGCTGAGCTGCCTCCCGGATGGCTCAGTTGTTGGTTGGAGCGCGGGCTCTCAACCACAAGGTTGCCAGTTCAATTCCTCGACTCCCGCAAGGGATGGTGGGCAGCGCCCCCTGCAACTAAAATTGAACACGGCACCTTGAGCTGAGCTGCCGCTGAGCTCCCGGATGGCTCAGTTGGTTGGAGCCTGTCCTCTCAACCACAAGGTTGCCGGTTCGACTCCCGCAAGGGATGGTGGGCTGTGCCCCCTGCAACTAGCAACGGCAACTGGACCTGGAGCTGAGCTGCGACCTCCACAACTAAGACTAAAAGAACAACAACTTGAAGCTGAACATAACCCCCCACAACTAAGATTGAAAGGACAACAATTTGACCATTGTTCCCCAATAAAGTCCTGTTCCCCTTCCCCAATAAAAAAAAAAAAAAAACATCTTTAATATGATCAAAATACCTAAGTTCAAATTCTCATCTTAGTTTTCTCTTCCAAAATTAAAAAAAAATACATGAAGCAAAAACAGATATGAAAAAAGATGAACAAATCTACAATTGCAATGGAGATTTCAATAGTCCTCTGTCAATAATGGATAGAATAAATAGACAGACATTCAGTAAGGATTTAGAGGATGGACTTGAACAACCTACCAACCAACTTGGCTTAATTGCTTTTTATTTTGTTCAATGCAACTTTCCAGTCCACCCTATATATGTACTTTTTTCTTTTCCAAAGTGGCCATGAAACACTCACCTAGATGACCACATTTGGGGCCCAAACCAAGTTTCAATAAATTAAAAAGCATTGAAATCATACTGCATACGTTCTCTGACCACACCACAATCAAACAAAACTCAGTATCAGAAAAATACCTGGAAAAGAAATCCAAAACATCTGGAAATTAATCTATTCGTTTCCGAATGGTATGGCTCCAAGAAGAAATGACGGGGGAAATTTGAAATTACTTTAAAATGGGTCATATGGCAATTCTATTCGTAATTCTTTGAGGAACCTCCACACTGCCTTCAATGAAATGAATGAGAACAAAAAGCTAAGCATTGCTTTTATTTAAAATAAAAACATTAATATGCAAATAGGTAGAGATTCGCCTGTTCGGCTGCTCCTACAGGTCTGCTGCTTGCGTTTCCCACTCACTTCATATGTCAGTCTCCCATCAGTTCCTTGAGAAGATGACTGCGGTTGTGTCCCTGTTGTAGGTTTGCACCCAACCCTAGTTGGTCTGGCCTTGCCTACTCAACTGTGTAGTCCTGATACTTTTCTTTTAGTTCCAATGAATGACCGTTTACCGTTTTCAGAGGTCATGTTCTGGAAACTGTGGAGGGTAACTTACGGAGCAGTAGGAGGCCAGTTCAAGTCACATGACTCTCTGGCTGACTTTAATTAAAATCTTGTCAAAGCTGCTTCCTTTGTCTCCGTCCTACCTTGGGAATTCTGGTCTACCTTCTTCCTACATTTTAGACTTTTTGTAACTCCTTCTTCAGTTCCTTTTTGTGACTTCTGTTTCTTCGAGCAGTCCTTTAATTTTTTTGACTTTTGTATTGTTTTTGACTTTTTATAATCTTCTCGTATCTGTACTCTCAGTCTGATGCAGCCTGTCCTACTCAACCTGATTCATTCATTTAGGCTTCACTATGTGTTGGGCATTAAGGTGGGAACGGGGTTTGCAAACAGGTGGGAGACTTACGAAGCAGATAATTAATTGAAGTGTGCTAAGTACTTTGACAAGAGGCATGTTAGAAGAGTTATATAAGCAAACATTCATTCAACAACTATTTGTTGGCCTCTTACTGTGTGCCAGGCACTGTGCAATGGAGGTGGTATTCTAGGTATATACTACTAATTGTTTAAAGGTGAGGCATGGAGTTGTGAAGGAAAGAAAAATGATTTGGGAATGGGTCATCTGCTCTGGCATGAGGTATTTGGGGACGCTGAGGGAGTAAGTGGTGAGAAAAAAGGCTAGAAGGGTTATGCAAGTCTTTCTGTCTTTGTAGGGAGTTTAGTCCTGTTTCTGTGGGCATAGTATTTGTTAGCTCCATGGTGACTCTTATCAACATTTCTATATTACTCGTTTCTCTTATTTCTTTGCTTCTCCTTCTGTTTGCTATAGTGACCAATGGCTCTAAGTGATGGTGACCACTAGCACTGCTTATCACGCATTTTAAAAAAGTGGAGGGGGGGGTTGCCAGTAGAGAAGGAACCCAAGAGCAAGGAGCCAGGTATGTGATACTCTTACTTTACCTGGAGTGTTTCCCTCTAGGGTATCATTAGCCTCCTGAAATCTTGATTTCTTTTTCATGTAGGGGAGGAAGAGGTTGAGGGATAAACACATTACTTTGAAAATACCCTGTGGGGTAAAACTTCAATTTATTACCCACCCTGAAATTTTTTATTCTTTTCCTTTAGGTTTCTTGCTATTTAAAGATTTTTGTTTGAATGAAATTAATGAAGCTGTACCTCAGGTGAAGTTTTATGAAGAGGTAAGAAGTAACTGTTTTACTGATGCTTTTATTTCAAAAGCATATTTAAACTGTACTTTGGAAAATATTAAGACTACTGAGTATCTTACAAATATTTAGAAATTCACTGAAAGTAATTAGTAGGCCAAGATATAATATGTAGTCTATTAGAGATGCTGACAACATCTATAGAAATCATATTTCTAAAGGCTCTGGAATGCCCTGGAAGCAATGAGGAATAGTTGGACTAAAATTCCAGAGAATTGACAATCATTCAGAGGTGCACTGAAGATTACCAGCCATTCTATTTTCTGCAGAAGCTTGCTGATTCTGGAGACATATGCTGGGGCAGAGGGCTACTACTGGGTGAAAGAGAAACTAGCAAAGTTTTCTGGTCACCCATTGCTGGAGTGACATATTGGAGACTTGGTGGGAGAAGGTGGAGGGGAGCCGAAGTGCTGGGCTGAAAGCTTCTGGAAGACACACTGAAATCTCCCACAGCCTTACGGTGCTATATTGAAGTGTAGACATCTGTGGGCAGGAATCTGGAAACAGAACAGGCAAGAGAGGAAATCCCATGGGGAGTGCTCCCTTAACACTGAAGATCTATTGCTACTGATCACCTGGGTCAGCTGTTGATCCCAGGTGTAACAGGTTTGGCCATTGAGACGGCTCCTTCTGGGAGGCTAAAAGCCAGAATAGGTTTCTGGGGCTAGAGTAAAAAATAAAGGGGACGGAGGAGCCCCAAAGGTGTTTAGTCTTTCTCTCAATATATATGCCAAGTTTTGAAGGTGAGTGGGACAGGAGGCAAAAGAGCTATTTTGAAAACCTCTTAAGGGCAGAAGTGATTCCAGTGCTGAGGAGACAAAGATTTCTCACTGAACTCCATTGACACCCATGCCTTAGAAATGGAGCCCTCTGGGGGCAGCCTGAATCCTACAAAAGTGGCAATTCAGACCCAGCCCAGCTCAATCCTTTATTGGGCGATGACCCCCCACACCTGTGTGAACAAGTATAAGGGGGCCCTCGCTGTCTTTTTTGCAGGTAGCAAATAACATATATAGAGAATCTACAATGTTCCATATACAGTAAGAAGCTGTTGGATACCTAAGAGACAAGATCATATGACTTATAAACAAGGCAATAGAAGCAGACCCACAGATGAATCAGATATTGGAGTCGGCTGACAAGTGCTTAGAATAACTAGATAGTATGTTCAAGATAATAGATACAGAAAAAGATGGACAAAATTGATGGAAGGATGTGGAATTTCAGGATAATTAGATTTTCTTATGGAAAGCCAAGTGGACATTCTAGAGCATGAGTACAGTATTTGAAATTAGAATTAATGGCTAGAACCAATAACAGATTAGTTGCAATACAAGACAGGATTAATAAATAGGCAGAGGCAGATCAGTAGGTAATCTCAAACTGAAACACAGTGAAAAAAGAAAATAACAAAGAAATAGATAAGGACATTAAAGGCATTTTGGACATGGTTAAAAGGTGTGACATAGGTAGAATTGGAGTCCTAAATGAGGAAAGAGAGAATGGGGCAGAAGCAATATTTGAAGAGATAATACTAAGAGTTTTACAAAATGATGAAAGACAGCAGCTTACAGATTCAAAAAACTTAGAAAATCCTGAGCAAAATGACTACAAAGGAAACATCTTTGCACATCAATATAAGTCTATGGAAACCTGTGACAAAAAGAAAATCTTAAAAGAAATAAGAGGGTAGAAAAAGACACATTACTTTTAAAGGAGTAATATTGTGACTGACCTGACTCTGAAATTTCAAAAGAAATGATTACAAAAAACAAAAACAAAACACGATGAAATGGCCATCTTTAAATAACTGAAAGAAAAAAATCTGCCAACCTAGAATTCTATTCCCAGCAAAAATTTGCCTCAAAAAATTAAGGTGAAATAAAAATATTTTCAGATAGAAACTGAGGGGATTTGTCAGTAATGGACCTACATTACAGTGAATACTAAAGGGAGCTACCTTAAGTAGAAGAAAATTTTCCCAGGTGGAAATGCAAGAAGGAATGAAGGACATCATAAAGGATAAATATGTAAAATATAAATAGATGTTGACCATGCAAAACGACAATATAATGTTTTTAGAGTTTAAAATGTATGTAAAACACATGACAGTAGCACAAAAAGCAGGAGAGGGGTTAAAAAGTTAAAGTGTGTTAAGATTCTAGAATTATTGGGGGGGAATAGTAAAAGTCATCATTTGCATAGACTTCAAATCAGTGAAGGAGGCACATTGTAATTTCCAAGGTAACTTCCACAAGAATAAAATGTACACATTTAACAAGTTAAAAGAGGGGGAAATGGATTGAAACAACTTTGTATTAATCTGAAAATAAGGCAAAAAGCTAATAAAAGGGGGACATAAAATAGTAGGTGGTGAAATTGAAAACAGTAAGATGGTAGCAATAAATCCATCTGCATAAGTAATTGAATATAAATGGGCTAATTACTCTAAGACTGTTTGTTAGACTCGATAAATAACCAGAATCCTATTATATACTGCTTACAAGTGGCATACTTTAATCCGGAGGGTGGAAGAGGATATATAATACAAACACCAACCAAAGCAAAGCTGGTATAGCAACACTAATATCAGACAAAGGGCACTAATTCTCAAATGCTACTTTGAGGTTGAGAGATTATTCATAGTGATAAAAGGGTCAGTATCATAGTGTGAAATCTGTATGTTACAAATCACATAACGTCAAAATGTATAAAGCAAAAACTGACAGATTTAAAACTGAATCTGTAATCCTAGTGGGAGGCACACACTTCAAGTTTAATAGAACAAACAGGCAAGATATTAGTAAGAATATAGAAGATCTTATTAAAGTCATGAATAAACTTGACCTAGTTGACAGACGAAATGCTGCATCCAGCAAAAATGTACTTTGTATTTTTTAAAGTGCATAAGGATGTTTATCAAAATAGATCCTATGCTGGGCCCTAAAGAAAGCGTCTACAAATCTCAAGGTTGAAATTGTTCAGAGTATGTCTCTGACCACAGTGGAATTGAGCTCAAATTTAATAATACAGTCAACTAAGAAATCCTTAACTGCCTGGAAACAAATACACTTCTAAATAATTTGTGGGTCAAAGAGGAAATTAAAACAAGAATTAGGAAACATTTTTAATTAAACATATTTAAGAAATGACATGTATGTATTTTTATTAGCATGATGTTGTCTTTTACCCTAAAGCATAGCATAATTAGGGCTGATACTAGTAATCTTTGCACAAGTTTGAAAATTGGAGGGATATTTCTTTGTGGTTTATTGATACACGAAAACTTGATATTTTTCTTAATTTTAAAAATCATATTAACGTATTTCCAGGAAGAATGGTCAAATTATGATGTACATTTTGCGTCAAGTAAAAAAAATGAGCTAAATCCAAAAGGATTTTACTCAGTATGAAGTAACTTTATTATTTCAGTCTGAATCATCAGGCATTTTATCTGGGCAGCACAGCTTGATCTGTCAAAAAATTTTTTCTTTCTTGTGTTGTTAAAAGCTTCACCTTTCCAGTTTCAGTATGTACTAAGTCGCCTTGTCAAATACGGAGAAATCTCCTTTAAAGAAAACTGTTGCTAGGTTGAAGCAGATGACCAATCTACCTGGGGCTATTTCGTAAGCCCTTCTTGCCAATAAGGTGGTGACTAGTGCTGATATGTTTCCATTTGACCTTTAAACATTGGAATTTTTCTTTGTTGGCTTGCTCCACAGCTCTACTCGCCTGTCTGCTTGCTTGGTACATGATGGCCCTGGCTTATCAGATTATATCCCAAAGCTCCAGAGCCTCTTGCTCTGTATTCTTTTTACTGAAGATTCTATCCAGCCTTGGGGCTTCCAATACAGTTCTCTAAGTCCGTGCAATCTCTAAGTGTCGAAGTTATCAGTAATTCTTCTCTGACTCCTTGGTTTCATCAGTCTGAGTATTTCTGGTTGTTGTTTCGTCACCGCAATCTCTAGAAAACATTTTTGTCAGGTATCCTGTATATTTTGTACATTCCTATATCTACTTTCCTATATCCCCAAACTTTTAATAGTTACTGTTGCCGGTGCTAAGTGAAAGTCCTAATAGCTTATCCTGACATTCATATATCTTCATATTAGTTATCAGCAACCATTCCCTCCATAGCTTTCACTTCTTTTTGTTACTTTACTTATTATGTCCTTTCCCCAGCCTAGAATGCTGCTTCCCCTTCTCAGCTCGTGGAAAGCCTAGGTCTGGCTCAATTTCTGTGCTCTAACTAAAGTCCATCTGTACATGTTTCTTACTCCTTTGATTCTCACACCATTTGTGGTCTGTCTTGCTCATGTAACACTTACGTATGATTGCTGCTTGTGTGTGCGTTATCAGTCTTTTCACCTTGACCATTATTTAACTCCTCGACAGAAGGCCTAGGTAGGATCTCGGTGCTGCTGTGCCTCTCAGTTGCTGTGGGATGTGGGGCTAGTCATTGAGCAAACTCTGAAGTGCCTGCCTCATTTCAGCCCCGGAGCTTACAAATGCAAACAGCCCGTGGTGCCTGTGCTTGAGGAGCTCCCAGCCCGGGGACTTAATATTTGAGCTTCAGTTACCTCATCTGTGCAATGAGGTTACTGATCATCTCCTCCTACTTGATAGGCTAATCATGAGGCTCAGACAGGGTGCTGGATGGACAGTTGTCTAACCCATAATGTCTGTCATACACTGTTGAGGTACACGAGATGCTGTAACGTAGTGGGTAAGAGTTCCAGCTATGAACTCAGACTGCCTGGCTTTGGATTTGGACTCTAGTAGTTACTGGCTGTTTAAACTCGGGCCAGCAGTCTCGCTTCTCTGCCTGGGTTTCCTCGGCTAAGAATTAGGGGGATGGCAATGCCTGTCTCCTAGTTGTCGTGTGTGAACACAACACAACAGAGCAGCACCTGACGCATAGTTACTGCTCAGTGTGTTGGTTTATACATTTTGTTCCTGTTGGATTTCAAGGCAGCTTATAAAATAATGTGTATTATACCCACGTTATACCTAGATGTAAAAATAAATAATGGAAAACAAAATAAATAGAAGATCAGAAGTCAAGTTTACTACATAGGATTGTCTTCACTCACTCAACTAATATTTATCAAACACCAATGCCGGGGGCATTGTTTGGATGAACAAGATAGACAGAATCCTTGCTGTCATTGAGCTTCTATTTTTGATGAGAGAAACAGACAATAAACAAGTAATAAATAAACAAACAGGAAATATATCAAGAAGTAATAACTGCTATGTAGTGACTCAAAGCCGACTCAAAACACAGGAAATCTCTCAGGATGTGATAACTGTTATGCAGTGACTCAAAACTGCATGTCTTGTGACTTGGGGGCCACTTTAGATTGAAGGTCAAAGACTGACTCTCGGAGGGCGTGGCACTTGAACTGCAGCTTGAATGACAAGGAAGCTAGTCTTTTAAACATGGGGAACAGGGTCAGTGGGAGACCATGCTAGGTTGAAGTCAGAGTTAAGACACAGCCCCTGATGTGGGGGAAAAGAACTTGGTGTGTTTGAGGAACTGAAAGAAGGTCAGCGTGGTGTGTTTAGAATGGATGAGGGGGTGGAGTAGTGTGGGAGAGAAGAGCAAGTAGAAGAGCGAGGCAGGAGACAGCGTTTGGCGGCCAGATAACAAATTTAGATTTTATTCTAAAGCCCATGGAAAATTAAAACGGGAGTGTTAGGTGAATATTCTATAAATGCCAATTAGATCAACTTTACTAATTTTATACATAGTTCTGTCAATTGCTGAGAGAAGGGTGTTCAGGTCTGCAACTCCTGATGTAGAATTGTCAATTTTTTATTGTCAATTTTCTCATATATTTTGAAGCTCTGTTTTTAGATTCATATACATTTATACTTGTTATTTCTTAGTATGAAATGGCCCTCTTTATTGCTGGTAGTATTCTTTGTCTTGAAAAGGACATCACTGGATATTAATATATTCATTATTCACTATTAATATATTCATTATTCACTATTAATATATTCACTGGCTACCTCAGTTTCCTTATGCTTATTGCTTTCATGCTCTATCTTTCCCCATGCACTTTCAATCAGTGTTTTAAATATGTATTTCTTTTAGTCAGATATAAAACTGTCTTGTTCATCCCACCTTCATTTCTGACAATCTCTGCATTTTAGCGGAGTAATCTTAGATACTTTGTTTACCTTTTGTGGGGTTTGCTGAGTTTCTTGAATGTGTAAATTTATATCTTTCACTAACTCTGGTAAAATTTGGACCATTATTTCTTAAAACATATTTTTCCTATCTCAGTCTCTCTTTCCCCTTCTTCTGGGACTCCAATTATATCTATGTGATTTTTGGATATTATCCTAAATATTACTGATGCCCTTTGCAATTTTTCCCCCAAATATTTTTTTCTTTCTGTTGTTCAGATTAGGTCATTTCTATGGATCTGTCTTCAGATTCATTGACTCCTTCCTTTGGCGTCTCTAGTCTGCTATTATGTTCATCCGTTGAATTTTTAATTGAAGCTATTGTGCTTTTTTTAGTTCTAAAATTTTCATTTGGTTCTTTACGTAGTTAATATTCTTCTGCTATTTTCTTTTTTTTTTATTCATTACATGCGTATTTTCTGTTATGTCTTGAGTATAATAATAAGAGCTGCATGAAATCCTTGTCTGATAATTCCAATGGCAGAGTCATGTTGGACTGATCTTCAGTTATGGTCTCTTCTCTTGCATTTGGGCCACATTTTCCCGTTTTCTTCATGTGTAGAATAATTTCAGATTGTAACTTGTACATTGTGATTAATATATTATTGATATTCTAAACTCTGTTTGCTTCTCCAAAGGGTATGGGTTGATTGTGCTAGCAGTGAACTTGGCTCACTCAAACTTCAAGCTCTGTCTTCTCACACAGTGGTAGCCGCTGAAGCTTGTTTATTTCTTTCTAGCCTTAGCTGGACTGCTTTGTGTCAGCCACGCTCACAGGTCCTTATGGGGCCCAACGGAGATTTTGACAGAGTTTATACACAGAATTTTGGAGCTCCCCCTCTGGCTCTTTATGTTCAGGAATATGCTCTCTTACTTTCCAGCTTCTGTTTGATGCCCCTGCTCTGTTATCTGTGTCCTGTTGGTCACCCCAGTTCTCCCGTGTAGTTGCGTATTATATATGTCCCAAATTTACTTGTTTCTTTTTCCTCAGGAGGATTGTTCTGTTAGCAATTGGTTGGCTATTACCTGAAGCAGAGCCTGGGTTTGTGACGTATTTTGAGTATGAAGCTACCATGATTGGCTGATAGATTGCATATTGGGGTAGTGGGAGGGGGTGTGAGCAAAAAAGCAGAATCAATCAATGATGATTATTTTTTTTTGGTTTAAGCAACTTGGCTTATGGTTTTACTCATTTTTGTGAGAAAGAAGACTCAGGGGAAGAACATTTTGGGCTGGGGTAGAGAGGCTGTAGAAATGTCAAACAGGTAGTTAGATACTTAGGATTTGGAGCACCAGGGGGAGAAGTGAGCCCTAGAGGTCCAGACTTACAGTGGAATTCAATTGCTATTTGGAACTGTGGGACTGAATAACTTAACCTAAGGAGGAAATAGCAGGTGAAAAAGGGGTGCCCTAGCACCATTGCTCCGAGGTGCTTCAGTATTTAGAAACAAGCAGAGGAGAAAGAACTACCAAGGGAGACTGAGGGAGAGGAGCCAGGGGCAAACCTCTGTAGAGTAGAGATCACAGAAGTCAGGAAAGAAAGCTGCAAAGGAGACAGGACTGGCAACTGAGTTGGATGCTGCTGAGAAGCCAGTGAAGCTAGCACAGAAGAGAGACCTTTGATTGGGCATGGTGGAGGCCATCAGTGATGGCATAGACCATCCCGCTGGAATGGTAGTGGGACAAACCAACGGGGGGTGAGAAAGCTGTGGACCAAAAGCGCTTACTCTTAGGGTTCTCAGTCTTTCAGCTGCATGTGCACAGGGAGCTTTGTAAAGCAGAAGGGGTCTACATGACCAGGGAATGTGTATCGCTGATGAGGACACTTGTGTTCTGCCGCAGGGGAGACTTTTCACCTTGAACTCAAGCCTCTGCCTGGTCAGGTTACCAGGACAACCTGACCGCCAGAATTAGAGGTGGCATGTTTTCTGTGTATGCTACAATAAGGACATCCTGTCTCGAGCTAATGGGTAGTTGACTGCATGTTCTTTAATTAGTGGTCTTATTGATAATGGAAAGCAAATTTTGAATTATAGCCACAGACACTTGAGGCTCTTACTTTGCCTACTGACTGTTGTTTGCTGTTGTTCAAGTTGGAGTTCAAGAGGCGCAAGGCTCTTAATAAAACCAGTATTGTGGTTCAGAGTATGATTTGCCCAAGAAACTAGCATTTTCTGTATAGCCAGATTATTACAGGTCCTGAAAAACTTCCATAGAATCAGCGTTTTTGAATCAGGTGTCAACCTGCATTATAGGGTCCCTGAAACATAGACTTATGTTTCATTATACTTGTTTTCAAGGATAACAGTTCCATGGAGGCTCAGTAGTCCTTGCATTTGTTCACATGTTTAGGCAGAAACACTGGCCTTTGGTTCACCAACAGTCTGTCTGTTTTACCCTAGCATTCTGGCGTTACCCTCTGGACCTGCCTAAACGAAACAACAATAGAAGTCAACCAGGCCCAAATCCTGTGTTTTCCGGCTCTCCTTCGGATTTTGGTGGCCGGCACTGGCCTTGCAGCATTCTGGCCTGCTGGTTGAGCTCTTTAGGCTTATTCTCCTGAGTTAATTGAGGGTGCTTAAGCCCAGGTGCTCTGGTTATGCCGACATTGTTAGATTGCTCCCTCTTTAAAACAGTCATTTCCTCTTGGATGAGGTACCAGCCTATCCCTGTCTGCCCGCTTTCTGTCCGTTTTTGTCTGTTCCAAGAAGACTATTCTAAGCCCTGGCAGTTGCAGACTTGTGACTCGCAGCCATCTCAGTGTAACACGGGTGATATGTCAGGGCAGTTAAAATGATTCTGGTCATTTCTCAGTATGTGACCCAGCCAGCTCTCATATGCGACTTTCCACACTCCTCTCCCTGCCGTTTCTTTCTCAGAAATTCTGACGGGATTTACCGATTTTGGTTTCAAAACTGTCAACCCCAGGCTGTAAAGGAAAACAGTAACTTTTATTTCTCTTCAGTTTACACTCTCTCCCATGGGACTCGTTAGCCCCACCTTGTATCATACAAAATAAAGAGCGTTTAGGTACTATGCAAGTCAGTAGGACAACTGACTACCTGTTCGAAACATTTTTCCCCCCTAAGATAAGTCATACGTAATAATTAGTCATTACATTGAAGATCTTTGCTACAGTCTTCCTCCTAGCTCCATATTTCATCTGTGTTTGCATTCTCTTTTTGTCTTTTGGATTAAAAGTATTTCTGTAAATAAACAAAAACACTTCTCTGATCTAGGAGCTTCCGTTATCAGGTTAGAATGATGGGGCCATTTCTACACAAAGCAAATATTTATAAAGAAGATTTTTTGATTGTGCCCATCTTAACACCAGTCATGTTACCTTCCCTAAGTTAGCAAAATATTCTATTTGAAGTAAACTTTCTGTTAATACTTTTCCAGTGCAGGTGAGGTTCCAGCCTGAAAAACCAGTATTTTTATCTATGGGTTAATGCCTTTCCAAAATATTTAGTTGGTTTTAAAACAAAATCTCTTTGCAGGTCTCCTGACAATGTATTTTTTTTCCTCCTGTTGGTTTTGTAACCATGTAGGTTGAGTGAGAACGATCCCCATCATAACTCTTAGAACTGAATTACAGCCAAATTTAAATTATTTGTGCTTTGGAAAGGAGAATTGGCAAGGATGAATGGTCCATGGCTGATCTAGTGTAAGATAATTGTAACCATGGCAGTATTTGTTTCCTAAAATATTGTGTTTCTAAATTTAAGTGATGAGGATCGTCATAGGAAAAAATCCATTTGTATGTTTCATATTGAATTTAAATTATTCCAACTTCATTATTACAAATTAGAAGTAGTTGTTTCCTGTGGAATGGCCGGTTCCATTAATTTGCATGATCGTGTGTGGAAGTGGCGTCTGCCAAGGCTAATAACATATTTTAATTAATTAAGTTTCTAGGAAGACATACCAAACAATAACTTTTTTTTTAATTTTTATTTATGTATTTTTAAAAGGTCTTTGTTAAACTATAGCTAACGTACGATATTATATTAGTTTCAGGTGTACACCATAGTTACGCAACATTTAACAATAACTTTTAAATTATCTAGATAAAAGAATATGAAAAGATTGATAATGAGAAAGATCGCCTTTCTAGAAGTCGACAAATTTATGATACGTATATCATGAAAGAGCTGCTATCTTGTTCTCACGTGAGTATTTGTTTTTGTTCTGTTACTTTAGTATAGTTATATTTGGGCAACCTTCCGTGTTTCCAGAACAAAAGTAAAACAGGTGGAAGGTATTTAAAAATGAAACAATACTCATCCAGAATGGAGCCCATTTCTCCCGTTTTGTCATTTGTTTCCTGATCATTCTGATACAATATCTGTTGCTCCGTATGCTCTTGGTATATTTCCAAAAGCAGATACTGTCGCTGCAAAAACTGGTAAAAGAAAGTAGCTAATTCAGAACAATGGAAGAAAGAGCCAGCTTCAATTTAGACTTTCTCAAGGAACTTAAGCTTTATTGTTTTAATTTAGCTATACTTTAACAATTATCAGATATTGATAAATACAAACCTTAAGTGGTTTCTTTTTAAATTAATATGGAAGATTGTAATTATTATGTTGTGTTCGTTAATTGTTAAATAATGGTTGAAATATATATTTCTTTCTTGTAAATAGAGAAACAGTTCAATTTGGTCATTAGAATAAACTAGGTTCCTAGGAAATCACCAGGAGTAGGTGGAATAACTAGTAATAAAAATTTACCATGTAATCTCTACATTAAGACTGTTTTCCAAAAGAATAGCCTAACAGTCCTGGCCTGCTGTGTCCAGTACAGTAGCCACTAGCCACATGAGGCTGTTTAAATTCATTAAAATCAGA
This sequence comes from Rhinolophus sinicus, assembly GCF_036562045.2. Taxonomy (NCBI): domain Eukaryota; kingdom Metazoa; phylum Chordata; class Mammalia; order Chiroptera; family Rhinolophidae; genus Rhinolophus; species Rhinolophus sinicus. The sequence goes on along the minus strand of NC_133765.1, from coordinate 23,996,450 downwards.
GGGAATTTAAAATTTAATTCCCGACTTCTTCATGCACCACATTTCAAGTGCTCAGCAGCCACCTGTAGCTTAGTGGCTCCTGTGTCAGGTAGCTCAGACACACAACGTTTCTGTCAGAAAGTTCGGTGGGACGGCATTGGCCACGATAACAGTGTGTTTTAGTGTATTTAGTGTCCTGTATTTATTGTGTTTGCAGTTCTTACTGATATTTGAATCACTGGGGTGGCTGAAGACGACACCTCTTGTAGCATAATTGCGTTACTGTTCTTTGGACCCACCACCTACCTTGCAGTAGAAAGAATTTCTGAGCTGGAGCTCATCCTCGGTGCCCCGTGCCTTGCTGGGGAGCCGTTGAACCTTGGAAAATGCCAGATGTTTACTGCGAAAGCCTCTGTAAACTTAGTTTCCAGAGCAATGTAGAGGGTTTTAGCAGTGCAATGTGCTTTTTAGACTTTTCTTCTTCTCTTGCATTATGGAAGGAGACGTAATTTGAAGTTTTGGGGGAGGAGAGAATTTGTAATTCTTGTCAGCGTAGATTCTATTCTTTTAGAACCAGTTCCCCCTCTATTGTGGTTATAGCAGGATTTTCCTTAAGCTAGAACCTTTGACCACCCTGGTTTAGCTCTATAATCCTGGCATTTAATTCTTAGGTGTGTTTTCATGCATCTGTTTTTCTCTTATGTAGAAATTTTAATTTTGTAGAAATTTTACATTTTTAGGACCCCGTTAATCAGCTATTCGAGGGATGTATGCAATAAGTAAGGTGATGATAAGATTCTTTACTTTTTTTTTTTAATCACAGTAATCTTGAACTCTTGTGGGATAAGATATGTCAGTCAGCTACCCCCCACGCTCATCAGCCCTCTAAGAATGTGTCTGTAAGAACTCTGGAAGCTCAGAGGAATAAGCATTTGTTCAGCTTGCCCACAAATATCCAACAGATTTTTAAAGAATGCTTGTTAATATAATTACCACAGATTACTGTTTAGTAATTGTTGTGTTAAATGATACGTCGTGATATTGTACAACATACAGAGGTTTGTGATGTTTTATAATTGTTGAAAAAAGTATTGCTTTTGATTTTTAAAAGCCATTCTCGAAGCAGACGGTAGAACACGTGCAAAGTCATCTATCCAAGAATCAAGCAACATCAACCCTTTTTCAGGTAAGAGAAGATTATTTCCAAATAAATATATAGAATTTGCTTAACAGTTGGACTTGGTGGCATTGTCTTTGCAGGGGTGTAGGTTCTAGAGAACTCCATCAATGGAAGACTGTTCTCTGGAAGTTCATCTGGAACAACTGAAGTTTAGTATTGTCTGTCATCTCGTTGAAATGTGCTCTTATACCAACATCGTTCATAATTTCTTTCCCGAAAAAGTTCACTAGCGCTTTCTAGTAACATTATTTTCGATAAACCAATGAAGACAAAACATCGGAGGACAAAGCCTTTCCCCTTTTGGCATCCTAGGCCCCCGTGATAGGTGGGGAACGTCCCAAGGTTTCTTTTGTGGCGGTAGCGGTGTTGATTCTCCCGGTGATCAACACCCAGATGACACAGGTTCGTTTTCAAGAATCAAGAGCGAATGTTCGGAGGAACTGGATTTTACCTTGGCTCCTTGGGTCTTGAGCACAACACGGCCAATGCATTGAAATTACAAGGCTTGGAAAACTCAGTCAACAATGAAGGGGCCTGTGTGTTTGCTGCTCTTTTGATGTACTGGGTTCTCCTCTTTCCAAAGCCCTTTCCATCCTATGTGTTTTCTGTAGAGGTAGCAACTTGCAAGGACATGGTAAAATTTTCAAATGGATAAGATACTTTTTTATGTTTATGAATGATAAGAAACATGAAAAAAATGCCATTGAGTAATGTTGTGATTTTCATAAATGAAAGAGTTAATTTATCCTTTTTTGGATGACTCTGTCACTTACAGAGAGACAAGCTGATTTATATGTTGGTGCCTCACGATAGGATTTATGTATGCAAAGTGAATTTGATTATTTTACATAGCGGAAATACTCATTTGTCTCTTAGAACATTTGGATACAGGAACAAATTGAGTGTTACTTTCCTGCCAAAATCATTAGATGGACTTTTCTTAAACTGTAGGACCTTTCTGTGTAGTCTAGTTGGTTAAAAGCTGGCTCTGAAATTCATTGAGCTGGGCTTAGAGACCTGGGCAAGCTACTGCACCTTCCCTAAGTCCAGTTTTCTTACCTGCGAGGTGGAGGTGACAGTGGGCTCTCCCTTAGAAGGGGTCCCGAGGACTCAATGAGAAAGGTACATGTGAGTTGCTTTGCACTGGGCCGACTATCACATGCTCCATAAATGTCAGCTGTCATCAAATATCTGACATTCAAAAGTGTACTGTGAATGTCTGCATTTTTGTTGTCTCCATGATACTTTAGTGTCAGAATTTCAGCTTTCAGTTGACTTTGACATGGTTCATAGATAGTCTTATTGTTAGTTACATTTAACATTGCTAAATTATACCTCACAACATGAATTTTACCATTCTGATTTTAGCTTTTCTCGAAGAAGCATAAATAACATTAAAAAAGAGTTCCAGGTGAGACGCATACAAAGACCACCAAAATTCTTTTCATGCCTTCAAAGAACACCCATTTTAAAACTACTACTTAGTATAGCTTATAAAAATCCTTTCCTGATTTGTTCATTAAAAAAAAAAAATGAAAATAATGCCCTGGGAAATATATATAGAATGGATGGTGTTCTTATTTCAAAGGTAAAGGAAATACTCATTGTTACATTGGTTAAAATGAAGAGCATATTAGTGTAATTCAGTGTAACATGTGCCATCAGAGCATATTGATAAAAGTATAGTTAGAAGTTACACGTTTGGATGTCCCGTGTATAGAGGGACATTAAAGTTGGTTGACATTCTTTGAGTTGAAATTATTTTCCCCCAGCTTTACTGAAGTATAATTGACAAATAAAAATTGCATATAGTTTAAGGTGCACAGCTTAACGCTATACATACACATTGTGATGTGATTACCACAATCCAGCTCGTTAACAATTCCATCCCCTCACGTAGTTACATTTTTGTGAGTGTGGTGAGAACACTGAAGATCAACTCTCTTAGCAGATTTCAAGGAGGCAATACAGTGTCATTAACTGTAGCCAGAACTGTGCATCCTGTGTAAAGGAAGCTTTGTACTCTTGACCAACGTCTCCCCATTTCTGCCACCTGCCAGCCCCCGGGGAACCACCATTCAGCCACCTGCTTTTATGAGTTTCACTTTTTTAGATTCCATGTGTAAGTGAGATGACAGTATTTGTCTTTCTGTGTCTGGCTTATTTCACTTAGCATAGTGTCCTTCAGGCTCATCCGTGTTACCACAAATGGCAGGATTTCCCTCTTTTTAAAGATTGAATAATATTCCTCTGTGTGTGTGTGTGTGTGTGTGTGTGTGTGTGTCCATCCCACATTTTCTTTATTCCTTCTTCCATCATCGGACACTTGGGTAGTTTCCAGGTCTTGACTATTGTGAATAATTCTGAAGTGAACATGGGAGTACAGCTCTCTCTTTGACGTACCAATTTCATTTCTTTTGGATATATACCCAGAAGTGGGATTGCTGGATGATGCGGTAGTTCTATTTTTAAGTGTTTGCGAAGTCTCATCGTGTTTTCCATAGTGGCTGCCCCAGTGTATGTTCCCAACAACAGTGTACATGGGTTCCCTTTGTTCCCACATCCTCTTATCACTTCTCTCCTGTCTGTCTAATAATAGCCATCCTGACAGGTGTGAATTGGCATCTCATTGTGGTTTTGATTTGCATTTCCTTGATGATTAGTGATGTTGAGCACCTTGGTATGTCTTCTTTTGAAAAATGTCTGTTCAGGGTCTTAGCCCATTTTTAAATCAATTTATTTGTTTTGGTGTTGTTGTTGTTTGTTTTGTTATTACGTTGACTTTCTTTACTTTCTTTTTTTTTAACTTTCATTTATTTTAAGTGTGTTTTTGCAGGACCCATCAGATCCAACTCAAGTAGTTGTTTCAATCTAGTTGTGGAGGGCGCAGCTCACAGTGGCCAGTGTGGGGATCAAACCGGCAACATTGTTGTTAAGAGCTCTAACCAACTGAGCTAACCAGCCACCCGTATGTTGAGTTTCTTATATCTTTGGATATTAACCCCTTCTCATATATGTGGTTTGCAAATATTTTCTCCCATTCTATAGGTTGCTTTTTTACTCTGTTGGTTGTTTCTTTGACTGTGCAGAAGCTTTTTAGTTTGATGCAATTCACTTGTCTATTTTTGCTTTTGCTGCCTAAGCCATTAGTGTCATAAACAAAAAATCATTGCCCAGGCCAATGTCAAGAAGCCTTTCCCCCTGTGTTTTCTTCTAGTAGCTGTACGGTTTCAGGTCTTATGTTTAAGTCTTTAATTCATCTTGAGTGGATTTTGTGTATGGTGTGAGATAAGGATTCAGTTTCATTTAGCATCTAGACGTCCAGTTTTACTAACACAATTTATTGAAGAGACTTTCCTTTCCCCATGTGTATTCTTGACACCCTTGTCAAAGCTCAGTTGACCATAGATACGTGGATTTATTTCTGGACGCTCTTTGTGCTCCGTTGGTCTGTAATGTCTGTCTTTATGTCAGTACCATCCTATTTTGATTACTGTCGTTTTATAATATATTTTGAAATCAGGAAGTATGATGCCTGAGTTGAAATTTCCTACCCAAGAAAAGAAGGAGTGTAACAAAAATGCTCTGAAAGTAAATACACAATGTTTTTTTATTGAATTCTTTTTTGTTTGCAAAATTGACTTAGAAGTAAGTAATTGTATAGGCCTATTTTGGCAGCAAGGGTAGGGAGGAGTCCTGACTTGTGCTAGGCTCTGTGCTTGCTCTCAACATTCTTAGTCTTATTAAATTCTCACAGTAGCCTTGAAAATTAGGTACGACCATCCCATTTTACAGATTAAGAGAGGTGAAGTAGTTTGCTCATGATGCCACTGTTGAACTCTGGCTTTTGCACTGTTTTCCTGGAATATTTTGTGATTCTTTCTGATGCAAATAGCAATGGATATATGATATTTAGTCAAGAATTCCTAGTGACCTTTGTCTTTTATTTTATTAGCAGAAAGTGTGGGATGTTTGATAAAATATGAAAAACTATTAGTGAACATAATAGTTTTTATAAATAGAAAATCTGTGATACATAAATTTAGCCTATTCATAGATTTTTGAACAGTTGCTCTGCAATCTTCTGATGTCTTTTGAACCTCTTGAGACGGGTGGCCTTCAGGCTTTTGCATCTAGAGAACTTGGCTAAGATTGTCTGTGTCATCGTAGAATCACAGGATTTCAGAGTTGGGAAGAGCTTCAGCGAGAGAGAGTTCAGCTTCTTTTACCAGGAAGGAACAACGTCCATTTGGTTTTAGTGACCAGTGCCAGTGTCCTTCCCACGACAGCAGTACCCCTGGGAGGGGTAGAGGCTGGCTGAGCCCCGAGTCTGTTTTCTGCTGCAGGAAGTGAGGCTCCCAGAAGAGCTGTGGTTGTCTCACTACCTGTTTGGTTACTGTGGCTTCTGCAGACTTCCTGGTCTCATCACTTGCCTCGGACACTTTCTGATCTACTCCTCGTTTCTTGCAAATTTTCAGAACGATGTGAGAACGCACAGAAAACCCTCAATTTGCATCATTCAATGTGGGGTATCAAGATATTTTCCAAAACGATCTAATTGACTCTGTACTGAACTGTGAAATGTTGACATTTGATAGTTATAGTTTTTATTTAAAGTTCATCACATGGAAAATTAAAGTTGTGCCGTTTACTCAGTACTGTGCAGAGCGGCGTGGAATTGAGGTAGATTGTTCTCAGGGTAAGTGCCCTGCAGAAGCGAATCAGGAGCCCTGGCCTTAACCTTGTCTCGGCATGAATTGCTTTCAAGTTTGTTCTCCAAAATGTGTCACGATCCACAGAAAATAATGGCAGTATTTATATTGTAAGTAAATACAGTTAAGGTGCTACATTTTATTAAAATAATGATTGAAGTATACAAATTTCCTATTGTTATTGTTCTTGAAAAACACAAAACTATAGAAAAAATACATCTGCTTTCCTGAACTTCCTTCCTGGAACACTGAGCTCATGGAGTAAAGTCAAACGCCACAGTCAGTGGCATGGAAGTATCATTTAACTATAGATGAACGTCACAGCGAAGATGTGAAGCCCGGCTTAGCCGTGAATTTGCTCAGAGACTTTGGGAATGTACCTGCCACAGCCCCATAACCTCTTGGGTACCAAATAAGGATTGGGATTAATTTCCCCTCACACCCCACCCCATGGTTACCTTTAGCTGTATGATTCCAAGAGGGAGAAAGTCAATAAGGAAAATACCTAATTTTAAAAACTTTACCCGTGGGTCCCTTGGTTTCAGTCTTTAAAACTCAATAATAATGCTGATCATTTATAATAACCATAATTAATTAATAGTGATTATATAATTATAGTCATTTACAGGATGTGCTGCATAACGTACAGGGCCTAGTACAAAATGAAAATGTGGGGCCTCTTGTTCAGAAATTGTTGAGAACTTCACGATGGTGACAGGGCACTAATGCAGCCCTGTGCCCTCTGAGCATAAGCCCTGTGGGACCTCCCAGGGCGCACACCCACTGACCCACGGTGACTCTTGTCATTTAAGAGGTGTCTGTGACCTGCAGTGCGCCGTGCTGAGCAGTGGGGACATAACGGCCAGCAGGACGGGGTGGCCTTGCCGTCGTGCAACGTGCCATCATGTGGGGTAGATCAGTGTTACCTAAATGGTGGTGAGGAATCCGTTAGTGAAAGTCGGACAGGTGCTGAGAAGGGCACGTACAAGATGCCGCGGGAGTGCGTACTTGGGAACCTCACCTTGTCCAAGTCCCATCGGTGTGTGTTTGTCCCTGTCATATGTCCCTGTTTATGCAGTGTGCAATTCCTTTTCCTTCCTTTCCAGCCATACATAGAAGAAATCTGTGAAAGTCTTCGCGGAGACATTTTTCAGAAATTTATGGAAAGGTATGAAACTTTATGTATGTAAACACAACCTTCTTTTATGGAGATACATTTGACATATAACATATTAGAATGTAAATATGATATGATATGATATAAAATCTTGTACCTCATTTAACTCAATAAGTGCTATCCTTAAAATATGTGTTAATTTATTCATTCCCCAAGTATTTATTGACCAGGTACCATGTGCCAGGCTTTGTGTTAGGCTCTCTCCCTGATACTCTGCATTATAATTTAGGACTTGCATATCTTAACATCCCTTTGACCTTTAGTTCCTTAGCTTCAAAATGATCTAAAATTTAAATAGATGAGGGAACCTTAATTTTAAAAGTATCTTATTGGGACACCTTTGCAAATGCAAAGCACAACTCTATAATTTATCTATTAATAATTCATTTGTTTGGACTTTGAAATCATGTCCCCCAAAGTGGGACAAGCCCGTGTCCAATTCTTTATGTAGTAGAATTTAAGGGTATAGGCTAATACATGTCTGTGGTCACATATATCATTCATATATGTAATAAATATGTCCCTTTGGGTTACTCACACTGTTGAGTGCGTTTGTCATAGAAGATGCTGAAATGTTTCAGTGATGCCCGTGATAGTGTTGAGCTCATCTGCCCTTCAGGCCCCTAGCAGTCCGTATTTGAGTATTCGTCACTGTTAGAATCAGCCTTTCTAAAACCAAATCTGCATACACTGGCTGCTTTGCCCCATAAACTGGGCTGAGTTCTAGACAGTGGACATGGTGATGCTGTCTCATTGCCCAAGCCGCCTGCAGCTGTTCCCTAATTGCCCTTTAAGAACAAATGCTGCTTCATTAGTTTTTTTCTCTGCATGTTCACAGAACTAAAGTAATTTAGGGGAAAAAAAAAAAAAAAAACGTTGTGTTGTGGTTCTACCAGAGTTCAAGAGATAATTTTATCCTGGAGTGGAGTCAATATTTTGGGAAACTAACATGCGTCCCAGTGATGATATTTTTCTGAGGAGCAGCAGAAACTTGGCCAAAAAGCCGTGGAATCGAGGCTGGGATGCTGGCTCTAGGCTGACTCCATGGCTGTTGGTTCTAAAATCCGACCTTTCCCACCACAGGGTCAACCTAGCTTTTATGATCCTTGGGGGAGAGGGGAGAAATGGGGACCACAATTTAAATTGGAGAAGAAGTTCAACCTGCATGGCCCGTTGTCTCCTTCTGAGTGAGCCATTCACTGTCATTGTCACAGGAAATACAAGGGAAGCTGTTTGCATTTTAGGCAAGCTCACACGCTGGATTTCGGGAAACACACCATTTTACGTAAATGAATTATTTTTAAAGTCAATTTGTTTGTTTTTATACCTTTTTGGGTTCTTTTTGTGTTAATACACTCTCACATTAGACTTTAAGAAATCCATTGTCAAACCAAGAGTTTTGAGCTTGGGTTTTGAAAAGCGTGGGACAGCCCGGAAATAGAACCCTGTGGCCTTCAGTGTCCTCGGGACTGGCCACACTCTCAGGGCCTCACGGTTAAGCCATGGCTGGGTGGCCACAGGCAGTGTGATGACAACGGGAAGTCATCAGCTGTGCAAAGCCTCATCTCTGCCTCCTGACGCGGAGGAGGGATGCAGGGCTAAGTGCCAGGTAGCGCTCAGTCCAGGAGGCAGGCTTTCCCTCTTCTCCGTGAGGTTTCTGAGCCACGTTCAGGCAGTTAACTTCAACTGCTCCGCAGTCTAAAGCCCGAGTCAGGGATTGGAGTTAAAAACCCTCTTCCTCACCCTCACTGTACCCCAGTCATTTCTGTTCCTTTTGACTTCTGACCCGCCCTCTGAGATCCTTGTAATTCGCCTGCAAGGGCTCTGGCTGTCTGAGCCCACTGTCCTTGGGCTCTACTCTGTTCTCTGCCACGGTTTCTCTTCTCCCAAGAAGCGCCTATTCTAGTAAGTAGGTAGCGACTAGGAATAGTGCTCAGGGAACCCCCATGGGCACACGACTGAGCCTGGGCGCCCAGGGGCCATCTCTGCTGCCTAAAGAACTTGTTACAACACACCCATATGTAATGGACAAAATGTGTATTTTGAGGGTATTCTTTTTGGGGGCAGGGGGGTGTCGTATTTGGGGACAGGGTAGAGCATGGGTGTTTGTTCTAGACTCTTCTCTTGACCATTGGGACACTTCTCTCTCCCTGGCTGTTAATCCTCCCCAGCTAGTGTGCTAATTTGTAAAATGTGCTAAATCACCACCCTCTGTTGCCAGCTCTGAACTTCAGACTGTGAGAAAAGAGAATCTGAGTTAGCCCAACACACTACGCAAATTTCACAAACCAGTCATGAATATACGAGTATAAATGTAGAGTACATCTCAATGTGGTTTTGCCTTCTGTGCTCACCATGCTTAAAAGAAAGAACAACGAAACGAAAAACTGTTTGAAATAACTATCAGAAACTCTCAAAATGTAATTTTATTTTACCAGCCTCAGAAATGTTAGGAGGATCAATGAAACACTCCTTAAAGGCCATTGTAGATCGATTGATAAAAGATGCTATGTAATTACAAAGAGTTCTGCTTTTGATTTCCAATTTGATTATTAGCCTCTGAAATATTTTTAAAAGCTTCTTAGAAGGCATATTAAATGAAACCCCCAGGGGAACTGGGATATTTGGATGCCTTAAGACAGTGTATTATAATGCTGCTAATACGTATGACTTGCACTTCGTAAGAACTCTCTCCTTTCCATCCTTTCTTTCTTTTTCTTCTTCATTCATTTATTCTTTCAAAGAACCCTGAATACTGTGCTCGTGTGTGAGAAATCCTGCCGGGGCCTTAGATGAAAGCTAACAGTCACCGAGAATGTTCTTTGCTTTGAAGAACTATGCATTCAATGTAGAACGCATTTTTTTTTTAATTTTAAAACAAAACACCTTATAGATACATTTTTATTAAATAGATATGGGGTAGATATTTTCATTACTTCATGGATGAAAAAAGCATTCATCAAGCCGTTGAGTAAATTGTGGGAGCACTTCCCCGCAGTATGACTTACGGCATCTTCTGATTCTAGTTGGAAGGTTCTCCTCCTACACTGTTTGTGTCTCTGAGAGGCGATACTTGGCCTGGGTTCAAATCCTACTCCCCCCGTTCTCTCACTGTGTGACCGTGGGCAAGCCTTGGTCTTCTCGGCTGTCAAATGGGGATCGTCATAGTACCTGTGCATGGAGTTGGTGGGAGGTGTAAACGAGCCTCTAGAGCCTGGCACATCGGAGTGTTTGCTACTCTTATAATTAGTTTTAAACATTAATTTTTTTTTGTCATTGAGAGCTTCACTGTCCAGTGTTATAGCCGCTAGCCACGTGTAGCTATTGAACAGTTGCGATACGACTAGTCTGAATTAAGATGAGCTGTAAGTGCAGAATACACACTGGGTTTCAACGACTTGATATAAAAACAAGAATGTGGAATTTCTCGTAATTAATCTTATACTGATTGCACATTGACATGATAATTTTGATATGATACATTGGGGTTAAATAAAATATATTATTAAAATTGAATTACACATATGGCTCATATTATTCTGCTGTCAGACAGCGCTGATTCCCATAAAGACATTACCGTAATGACAGTTAAAGGAAAAACATGAAGTTTTTCAGTTGAATCATAAAGCCACGAATACCGATGAATGCTTTGTGAAAAAAATGTTAAAAAAAACTTACTCTATTTGAGAAGCAGCGCAGCTGTAATGCAGTTCCAGTTTATCTTGTAATATTGTTTTTTAAATCCAGTTAATTTGATATTTAACTTTCCAGTAATTATTGATATTCTTTTTTTAGTGACAAGTTCACTAGATTTTGTCAGTGGAAAAACGTAGAATTAAATATCCATGTAAGTATCATGCTTTTCTTTCTTTCCTTCTTCCTTTCTTTAAATAAAAACTTCCTCTGGCTTAACGTCGTGAGAAAATGCTTGTACTCCCAAGGGTGACACATTGGCGAAACAGATGTGCTTCTTACAGCTTTATGTACGAAGAAGTCGTCCTCCCATATTTAGCTGTAAACAAGTTGAATGTTAATTCTCTTTTTTCATATTCCTATAAGAATGTGTTTATTTATTTAAGAAAGGATATTTTAAGCAGTAATTGACCCTTTAACAGAAATAGTAAAAATACAAATCTGTATAATGTAATTCCCATAGGCCCTTTCTTATCTTTCACCATCCTGGCAAAGTTCCTTTTCTTTTCCTATTTTTAAGTATAATCATGTAATAAAAACGATGACATCTTTTCCTAAACCAAAGTTTCATCTTCTTCTTTTATTTTGAGAATGCTAAAAGCCATCCTCAAATACTGGCGACTTTCTAACATGTATTTCCCTAGCATTCCATCTTCTTTCAACTTTCAGTGTCAGTAATCATTGCTTCACTTTTAGAATGCACGTTTGTTTGTACAGTCTCTCTTACCTTCTCCTCTACGTCCTCCCTTCACATAGGTTTGCATTTGGGACAGAGAAATTATCAACTGGATTTTTTTTTTTTTTTGAGTTCTTTAACTTGAATGGTACTATTGGAAAAGGAGTTGGGGTATTTTTGGTTCTTATTTTGTTTTTGTTTTTGTTTTTTAACTTCCCATTTGATTCACACTTACTGGCAGGGTTTAGAAGCAAGAGGCAATAACACACGTTTTTAAAATCCCTTCTGTCTTCTGCTCTGGGTCTTCCTTATGCTGTTCTCTGCCAGACGGCTTGGTTCCCTCAGGTCCCGTGGTCCCTAAGCATCAAGTATAAAGCCTATGGGCCGGACACCCCCACCTGGCTGTGGGCCTGATGTTTTTAGAGCTGTTTGGGGGAACCGTCAAGAATCTGACCCTGGATTCTCCAGGATATGTACACTAGTAGGCATTTGCTGTTGTCCGACAGCCTCTCACCAGGACTGTGGGATGGTCTGTCTGCCTTTGCACCGTCTGATGCTATGACAACTCCGTGTGAAGCCTGGCATTGCCGAGATATTGACAAAAGGCCGGTGCCTCTGAATAAAGCCTCTTTATATCACCCTTAGTCGTGTTGCAGGCTCACATGCCCAGAGTGAGCCCTCTATTCACTGATGTTATTGATAGAAAATCCACGTGGCCAGCATCTGTTGGGTTTTCTGATCATATGGCCCACTCTTAGGAAAACACAGACGCCCTTGACGTAGACTTATTTTTCTGCCATGATAATTCCTGGAATTGGCCGAGCTGTTCTCAAATGTTAGTCTTCAGAGTAGCTGAAGTTGTTTTTCATTTTGACTAGAAATTTCACAATCACTTCTTTTCAAAGGATGCATCTTGTAATCTAAGATTTATGAGATTGGAAAAGCAATCTGACTTGGCTCCCAGTCTGTTATCCTCCCATTTGCCTCCATTTTGTGCAGTTTGGGGGTGGAACAGGAGGAGGTTCTAGAAAATTTTGCTACCTTGTGCATCTCATCTTTCAGTTTGAGGAAATAGTCATGGAAAAGGCAGATCTACATCAAAGCTGCCATTTCAATAACTTGTATACGTTTTGCATGGGAAAAAATCTTTACAACATAAGTTTTATGCAATTGTATGTTTCCATTTTGTATTTTTGAATTCACAGTTGACCATGAATGATTTCAGCGTCCACAGGATCATTGGACGAGGAGGCTTTGGTGAAGTATATGGTTGCAGGAAAGCAGACACTGGAAAAATGTAAGCTTTCTGCGCTCGTACATTTTGCTGGGAACATGAAGAGGATTTTATGTTCACATCCAAAGAAAATTCCTGCAGAGGTGTATGGAAGCCCATGATCTCGCTCCTGAAGTAGCTTACCTCAGAAAGAAATAGACATTCTCTTCTAAATAGTGACCCACCCATAATTCAGCATATGCGGTTTTAGCTGACGTGCCTTCCATAGATGAAGAGCTGGGGTGCTGATGAGAAGGGTGGATGCCCTACTTGGAGGGTCGGAATCGTGGGGCTCCATCACTCATCTCAGTCCCTTGTCTCATGGGAGGGGGGTGGGGCAATCGGGCACGTGAGCCAGGTGTAAGGGTCTTCTGGAAAGTGAATGGTGGAGGTACTAAGTGTAGGGAAAAGTTTTATTAATACAGAAGCAGTTTAAGTGAACACATTTCTGAAAGCGAAAGAAAATGGAAAAGTGTGATTTGATAGACCCAGGCCTACAAGTTTGATCGAGTGACAGGCGTGTTAGAACAGTGGGCAAGGTGGAATCGTCTGTGAAGCTGGTTTATAAAATCATTGAGTCCATGTCACAAGGAGGAATTGAGGTCCCCGATTCAGTGCACACTTCCCTCTGCTGCCTCAGCATCCCCTGCAGCTTGTCACTCAGCCTCTGCCTGAGTCCGTGCTGGGATCGGGCACTGACAGCTTTGCCCAGCAGTCTTTCCTGTTTTCAGACTGGTCCAGTCGTTGGCATGTTTTTAGTTATTTGGAGGCTGAAATTGACCTTCACTAATCTGTGCCTGTCATTGTTCTTTCTGCTTTGGGGCACTGTGCAGAGTGAGCCCTGTGCCTGGCCCTGAGGTATCTGAAGCCTGGGCTCGTGCTGAGACAGCGTGGCCTAGTGATCCGGAGTGGGGTCCTGGTGTCGGGTGGCTCGGTCACCTTCAGCTTCCACGCTTCCTGGCGTGGGCAGGATTTGTGCCTCTCCGAGCCTCCACGTCTTAGTCTGTCTGTAACGTAGGGATAATAAAGTGCCTACCTTGTTGTAAGAATTAAATGAGATAACATGTTGTGAAACAGAGTTCTCTTACGACAACGTTCTTCCCCATTCTGGACTCGCCCAGTCCATGGATCCTAAATGATACACTTCACTTGTTGCTTGTTACGTTTCACTAAATTTATTAGTTTTACTTCATCATTGCAGCTTGTTGAGATAGTTGGACTATCTAGTCTGTCACGTGATGTGGTAGAAGTAAATCATATCAATTTGTCTCTTCATACACATTTATTATTTCACCTGACTCTCCCATATAGTAGAACGTCTTTCATTTTAGGTTTGTCTGACGCTTTTCTCATAGTTAGGTTGGGGTTATGGGCTCTCGGAAGGAAGACTCGAGAGGTAAAAGGCCATTCTCTTCACATCATGTCATAGCAAGAGTACCTGTTATTAAAGTGATGTATCACTTGACGTTGACCTTGATCACTTGGCCAAGGTCGTGTTATCAGCCTTCTCCGCTGTGAAGTTCCTCTCCCCTTTCTCCTCTGTGCTGTGCTCTTTGAAGGGAAGTCACTGCACAGCCCACACCTAAGGAGGGGGGTGGGTTATGCTCCACCTCCTGGAGGGGGAAGTTGATTTTTTTTCTTAATGTGTCCAAAATAAGGATTTGTTTGCATGGCACTTAGGTGCCATTTTACTTCATTTAAACACTGTCCAAATCTTTAGAAGCTTTCCCCAGTATGGTGTGTATTGTTAAAATCAGTCTAGATACTTTTTCAGTGTCTGTTTTTCAGCAATATTTATGTTTCCAGGTATGCAATGAAGTGCTTAGATAAGAAGAGGATCAAGATGAAACAAGGAGAAACCTTAGCCTTAAATGAAAGGATTATGTTGTCGCTTGTGAGTACAGGAGTAAGTATTCAATTTTGAACGTTACTTTTTGTTGGTATTTGTTTTATATCAGGACAATTGGACAATTTATGTAAAATGCAGACTTTTTTTTCTGGTGAATTATGGGGCTGGCAGTTTTTGGGTAGGTTAGAATTTGTAGCAGGGAACAGTAGCACTTAGTTAATATAAATAGTGTGCAGTTCATATATTATTTCTGTTTGATTTGAGAGTTGGAGAAGTGCTAGCAACCATTGCTAGGCACACCCGTGACTTCTCCCTTTAGTACTTAGTATTTATGATGTCCTTCTTTGTGGAATATGGTTGGAGAGAAGGCTGGCGAATAACTATAACAACAATGAAAAAAACGACAAAAAAGAAACCACTTGAGTATAGTTATGAATTGACTGCATGACTGAGAAGGACTAACCCAGAGAGAAAAAGCAAGAAAGTCCCTGCTATGCTTCAAATGCAAATAGAGAGGAAGGAACTGGGGTTAGTCTGCTTTGAAGTGTCCCCGTGGGGTTGTCCCCTGTCTCCCCATCAGTGTTTCCTCTGAAGGTGACTTTATCTTTTCAGCCCTTGCTGCTTTTTACCTGCTGTGGACTTGGGTCATTTCCGTTTCCAGGACTATGTCTTTCCCTGTTGGATGTTTTATTTGTCTGTCAAGCTAGCGTGTTTAGCTCAGCATGTGGAAAAACAAACTTTGATCCTGTGTCTTCTTTCCTTGCAAAACAGCGTCCCATTCTGATTTCTTTTCTGTTAGTGGCATTCCCTAGTATCAAAGCCCTGGCTTTTATTTATTTGGACAGATGCATATAAAAACACATGCAGAAAAACTCACAGTGCCAGAAACCTGGGCCTGCCAGTGTACCAGTGGGCCCGTTCTCCGGTGTTTGCGGCGGTCAAGGAGTTGGAGGGAGGAAAGGAATGTCACAAGCATGGTAACGCTGTGTAGCTCACATGTGAATTCAATGGTAAACACCGAGCCGGGAAGATTTATATACACCGAGACATGTGGGGGCTCCAGACACCATGGCTGGGTTCATCTTCACCCAAAGGATTTGAAAGAATCAAATTTTCATCGTGAATCAAAGAATCCCTTTAGTCGAGTAAGCAAGGAACCGGAGGCTCAGAGAGGTTAATTTCCTTACCAAAGCCTCTGGCCTCCCTGGGACGCTCGCTCCCCATGTTCCTGTCTCATCATCACGTTATAGGTTCTGTGCTTTTGTTCATCACCAACTTTTATTAAATTGTGGTTCATGTTATGATTCTAGCAGTAGTTTTAATGATTCTAGAAGGGCTATCTGCTGTTGCAGCAAAAGAAGATCATAATTTAGCTCGACTCTAACAAATGAAAATGCCATAGCTGTAAGTAATTTCTAATTATGCGCCTCTACCTCCTAACATATGGACGTTAAGCATTTCAAATAAGAGTTATTATCCCGTGTGTGCGACCAAGTTTCCAGCTGATTGGAATGGAAACTGAACAGCCTGTTCACTGTATTGGAATCAGAATGAGTGGCATTGAATTTCAAGCGTGGGTGTAGGCTTACAGCAGATTTTAAGGGGTTATTAAAGTATTAATTTTTAATGAGTTATCTCAAAGCCTTGGATGTTTATTCTCAAGAAAGCTGTATGGAAAACAGCTTTTGGTATTGGAAAATTATCCGTACAATTTTAATGTAGTGTTTTAATACTTATTTTATTCAGGTGAGGGGGAATGTGGGTAAGCCGTTGTGTAGTTCCTCACCAGTTTACCCCTAAGGGGATAAATTTTATATATTGGGTTATATTGGGCTACTGTTTTGAGCTAATTTAAAAGAATTGTTTATATTTTTCCTTCAAATATCAAAATGATTTAGGTGTTTTTTTTCATATAAATATATAATTTAACCAAAAGACTTGTAGTAAAGTTATTTGGAATTATTTTTGCTAATCAGATGCCGCTGTTCACAGAGTTTTAGTAATCTTCAGTTTAAAATTGCCTCATTAGAGTAAACTTTCAGATCAACCTTTTTAAACATGGTTTCCTACGGTGTTGGCATGCAACTGAACTGCAGTCGGTCTTCATAGTTGTTTTACTGGAAATTTTTTCCCTTTCAATGTCATATCGAGTATTCGCATCCGTCATTCCCCACAGAGACAGTAGGAAGCACTGCTCCTACTTAGACTCTGTAATTCTTGGATAGCAGCAGGGGAAGTGTGCACGTTTGAGAACCAGGGTCAATGTGTCCGTAGCTGGGAGCAGCAGTCGGCACCTTCGTTAAGGACGTCTCTGGGTGGTCATCAGATGTGTTCTTCCTTCATTCCTCGAACCGTGTTTGAGGGCCTAGGTTGTGCCAGGTACTCTACCACAAGGTGGGCGTTCCAAGCTGTGACTTTGCTCCTTGCTTTTAGAGAGCTGCACAGAATGAGAGAAGGTGATCGTGTTCAGATAATCTCAGAAATGTTTAGAGGATTGGAACGTGTGGCAAGAGCGGTGAAGGACGGGTACACGGCACTCGGAAGGCTCGCCGCGGGGGGGAGGCGGCGCCCAGTGCCCCTCTGAAGTTGGAGGAGGGGCCCGCACGTGTCGGGTCCAAGCGCAGAGCGTCTCCGGACCTCCAAAAAGGCTGCATAGCTGGGGTCAGACCTCATGGGGTGAGGAGCACAAGATGAAGCTGGAGAGAGAGGCAGACAGAGGCCAGCCCAGCCCATAAAGAGCTTTGCGGGCTGACATTAAAGATCTAAAAAAAAAAAAAATCAGTACAGCATTTGGAAACAAAATGCGTGAAGTAGGAAGATAGCACGATACACTGTGCAGTTTGAGAAGACTCCCCTGACTGCCATGTGGAGAACTTTCTTAAAGAAGCACTTCATGGTCTATGCTATCACGGTTTTCTACAGAGTTCCTACAAAATGCGAGCTCTTTTGCTCACGACTGGTAGGAAATCGAAGACAGGTCTTTGCTGATGAGCTTTGTTTATGAATCTACCTCTAAAAATTCCTTAGTTCTTATCTACCTTTATTTATCAGGAAGACAGAGCTTCTTAACCGTAACTGTGTTTAGACCTGTGTCGGCACCATTCATTGCAGTGCTGCCTGTTTGTGCACGTCGTTCAGTCCTCGATACTTTGTGTCTCGGACTCCCCATGGGACTCTGTATGGATGCGCCCAGCACCTGAGAGCTGAAGGATTGCAGTCCAGGAGTTCTGTAGAGGGCACCGAATCATGTCCCTTTCACGGAGGGATTTTATTTCACATTGCTACGGGGACCTTGCTTTTAGACGTCGCTTGACGTTGCGAGAACTCTGGAGGGTCAGGAAGCTTGGGACTTGAATCTTGACTGGCTAACAAATGTCTTTGTGACCTTAGACAAGTCATTTCTCTTCATGGGGGCCGTAGCTTCCTTGTCTTTAAAATAAAGAAGTTGGACCTGGTGGTTGTTTTTTTTCCTCAGAGCCCTTCCTACTCTGCCTATGATTCTAAATCTATGATTCATGCCCCATCTTAATAACATGATATCTTCAGAATACTTTAACCGTTTGGCGTTTTCTCAGGGCTGTCGTTAGAAGGGCCACGTACTGTCATGTTGAGAAATACCCGTTGGCAGGCTCTACTTGTCCATTTGGTGAAGTGAGTGGAGTTCCTGTCTCAAGCTAGGAAAGACTCTGGCTTTACTAATTTCTGGGGCCACCCACTTCTCTGTTCTACAGATGAATCGCTACCAGATCAGGAACCAGAGTATGTGGGGAACCCCATTTAGGAAGTGGCAGAATGTGCTATCTTCAGCAGGCTGTTGGAAAGATCTGGTGAAACATAGGTGGGTTCCAAGTGGGACGGTGCCTCCTTCCCAGAAAGTCCACATGGCTTTTAACAGCAAAAGAATAGCAACTTTACTTTACCTATATAAAACAAATAAATCTTAAAGTCAGTAAACACTACCATCTCAACAGAACTCTAAGGAAAACTAGATAACCATGAAATGAATTTTGTAATTCATTCTAGAGAACGTGTAATTTCCTCCAGAAGATTGACGGAAATTGAGTTCAAGTTCATGAGTCTTTAGTGTATAGGAATGTGTTCACTCAAATTTATCTGGATGCCCTTAATCCAGAGGTTTGAATAATGCAAATTCTGTTTACAGATTATTCTGTTGAAATTTGAATATTTTTTTTTTTTTTTGGAATTTAATAATCTTTGTTTCTGTTAAGAAAGTGGATATAGATATTCTGTGCCATTTTTTTATTTGAGTCAGTCAGGTGGCAAGTATTCACTGTATATAAAGAATCTAAATAGACCTAGTTATAGCTCAAACATAGCACTGATGAATTTTCACAGGGAGCACATCTACCCAACACACAGATCATGAGATAGAAAGTTACCAATTTTCCAGAACTCTCCTTGTGCCCCTTTCAGTCACTTACCCCATGCCCAGGCTAACTACTATCCAGATTTCTAGCACCGTAATTTAACTTTGTCTATGATTGAGCTTCATATAAACGTCCTCTCTTGTGTCTGGCTCCTCTCGTTCAGTGTTGCTTGTGAGATTCATCTGTGTCATTGAACGCGGCCGTAGTGCATTCTGCAGCTAAAGACGGGGCTCAGCAAGCTACATATGGCCCGTGGACCAGATCTGGCTGTGGCCTTTTTTGGTGCAGCCCATGAACTAATGTTTTGATGTTTTTAAAAGATTGTAAAGACAATAAGCAAAGAATATATGGCAGAGACTGTATGGGGACTGCAAAGCCTAAATTATTTACTGTTTAGCCCTTCATAGAAAACATTTGCTGGCCCTTGTTTTCTAAATTTTCACTGCCTGAATAGACGACAATGTAAATATTCTACTGTTGGTAGATATTTTGGTTATTTCCTGGCTTGGGCTATTTTGAATAGTGCTCTGAGGAATATGTCGTGCAGTCCTCAGGCTGCACGTAAGTCCAGGTTCCCACGAGGTGAATATCCCAGAGTGGAAATGCTGGCTCACAGAGTTTGCAGGAGATGCTCAGCTTTGGCAGATGCCACCCAACTGCTTGTCAAAGTAGTTGTACCATCATTCTACGCTCCTAGTGGCCATGGAAGTTCCACTCACTCTATACCTTGTCAACGCTTGCTATTGTCAGTCTTTTTCATTTTAGCCAATTCTTGTGAGTTTTAGCGATGGCATGTTGTGATTTTTAATGTTCATTTCCTTGGGGACAGCTGAAGTCCGGCATCTGCTCGTAGGCTTGCGGGCCATTTGATAGCTTCTTATGTGAGATGCCCGTTTAATGATTCTTGTTATTATTATTTGCCATTGTTTCTGTTGGGTTGCTTGCCTTTTTCTCTGTTGATTTATAAGAGTTCTTTATATATTCTTATAGGAGTCCTTTGTGTGTTTAGGGATTGCAGATTACCTTCTCCCATTCTGTGGCCTGCCTTTGTACTCTCTTCATGGTGCCTTCTGAAGAACAGAAGTTCTTAATTTTAGTCCAGTTTATCAATGTTTCTATTTTTAGTGCTTCTGTGGCCTATTAAAGAAACATTTACTTACCCTGAGATCATGAAAATATTCTCTTTTTTTTTTAGAAGCTTTGTTTTATCTAAAGCTACCTGGAGTTGACTTTAGTGTGTGGTGTGAGGTAGGGGTGAACGTTCACATTTTATTGTAGGCTGTCCAGTTGCTCCAGCACCATTGATTGAAAAGGCCATCCTTTCCCCTGCCCCTATTGTGTCCCTCTATCAAACCAGTTGACCATTTACGTATGAGTCTATTTCAGGAGTCTCTGTTCTCTATTCTGTTCCAGTGGCCTATTTGTGTGTCTTTGGGTTAATACCACACCATCTGAATTACTGTTGCGTTATGATAAGTCTTGATATCTGGCACTCTGAGTTTTCTAGCTTTGCTTTTCTTCAAGAGTACCTGAACTTTTCTTGACTGTCTGTGTTTCCATATAAACTTAGAATCCGCTTGTCAATTTTCATTTTAATCAAGATTGCATGGAATCTATATATTAATTGGGGGGAAATTGACATTGTTACAACTGAGTTACTCAGTCCCTGATCCTGATATACTTTTCCACTTTCAAAAGCTAAATCAATTCCACTTTTATTCCCAGTATTTCAAGGCAATAATATAGATAACATTTCATCCCCCCCACCAGCCTGTGGTATGGTTCTTCTCACTTCAGAACAGAGATTGAAATGGATATTTGATCTGCCAGAACCAAAATGTAGACCATCAAAAAGACTAGCAAGGTAGTAATATTTTTCTGTAGGATCTGAGTCTTTTGAAGAAGATGTGTATAGAAGAGTCATGATTGAATCTGAGTGAGAGAGGACCTTTGAGTTATCTGCTCCAAGTAGTACTAGTTGTGTCTCTATGCATTTTATCATGTAACTAGATCCGTTTTACTGTTCAAGTTACCACATAGGTATCTGCTCAACGCACAGGGTGGTGGCATGGATGTAAAAATCTATAGATGATGTTTGGTAGTAAATGTGCTTCCAGGAAAGCGCTTGCTTTTCTTACAAATTTTTGTTTTTTTCACTCTAGGATTGTCCTTTCATTGTCTGTATGACCTATGCCTTCCATACGCCAGACAAACTCTGCTTCATCTTGGATCTGATGAATGGTAAGCAAAACCTGGGAAGTCTGGACACACTGATAGGCTTTGCCATGCTGTTAAATCTCAGCTGCAGTGATCTAGGCAGATGGGCAGTTTGGGGCTTTCAGATAATTGGTTTCCCTCTGAAGTTTAAGGAAACCTTTTACTCTTCAATTTTTAGCTAAAAGTCATTTAAAAATGTTAACTGTAGTTCCCCCTCCAACTCCCCCCACCCCCCGCGGCCCTTCCAGTCTTGCCACAAGAAGTTGCATTTTCTAGAAAAGACTTTCATAAAATTCTTAATGGTGAAACTTGATTTTCTGGAATGCAGCTGGCCTAGATCTTTAATTAGCTTCTTTCCTGACCCTCAACTTTTAGGAATGAAATCTCATAAGAATATAGGTTAAGGATAGAAAGGTATTTAAATACCAACTTGGAAGGATTTTAGCCCAATTATCTGTACCTTTAGCCCAGATCCACTGTGCATTGATCTTTTAAACTATGAATGATGACCCTGAGAATGCCAAAAAAGTTTTAGCCAGAAAAATAATTTCTAATACTAGAAAGTGACATGGTATAAGTATTTTTAGTAACTTGAGCTGAAATAAAAAGGCATACAGAGTTCAACAAATGAAATATCTTTTTTGAAGTTCATGTGACGTTTTATTATGTTTTGAGTGACTTAAGACCGGGTCTGTCCAACAATATGAAGGAATTTCACAGACATCATAATGAGCAAAAGAAGCCAGATATAGCGGCATCTGTCCTATACGATTCTGTTTATGTGACTGTCAGAACAGGCAGACCTCATTGATAGTGAGAGAGGTGAAAATAGGGGTCGCTTTGCCTAAGCAGGGCCTGGGACCCGAGGTACCTACTGGCAAGGGCACCGGGGAGCCTTGTGGGATGCGGGAAATCTCTTACATCTTCATCTGGTTAGTGGTTCTACAGAACACGTGTGTGTGAAAGGGAAGATGCTTGTAAAAGCCAGCACAATAAAGTTAGACACACAGTCACTTTTATAGATCAATAGAATGTTTTTCTTTACAATTTGTAAAAAACATTCCATTACTTTGTTGGTGGATTTTTTTTTTTTTTTTGGCTCTGTAACTTTAGGCCGTGTGATTTTTCTGAGATTTCATTATGAAAAATTTCAAACATATAGCAAAGTGGAAAGACTTTTTCTGGAGCCACCCAAATACCAACCATCTGGATTTTACCTGTTAAAATTTTACTATATTTATTTACATTAGCCAAGATATGGAAGCAACCTAAGTGTCCATTGAAAGATGAATGGATAAAGAAGATGTGGTACATACATACAATGGAATATTCCTCAGCCATAAAAAGAATGAAGTCCTACCATTTGCGACAGTCTCAATAGACCTAGAGTGTATTATGCTAAGTGAACTAAGTCAGAGAAAGACAAATACCATGTGGTTTTACTTTATATATGCAATCTAAAAAACAAATGAACAAACAAAACAGAAACAAACTCATAAACACAGAGAACATTTTGATGGTTGCCAGATGGGGGACGGTTAGGGATGTGGGGGAGAAAGGGAAAGGGATTAGGAGGTACAGATTGTCAGTTATAAAAACAGTCGCGGGAATGTAAAGTACAGCATAGGAAATACACGGTCAATAGTATTGTAATCGCTATGTGTGTGTCAGATGGGCATTAGACTTATCAGGCTGATCAGTTTATTATATAAACATCACTGCTGTACACATGAAAATAATATTGTATGTCAACTATAATTGAAAAAAATTTTTTAAAAAGAAAACATTTTTACTGTATTTCCTTCATCAACTATCTATCAATACGACCAGTTTATTCATTTACTTATTGTCCACAGAGCCAGTTGCTGAGCCGTCTACTGCGTCACTACACATAGGTTGATTCAGTTATTAGACAGGACTTAAGTAATCAAAGCAGATTAGCTGATCCCACCCTGTGATGGTGTGTCTGGGAGGGTGCAGCTGTGTGACCAGCCTGAGAACTTTGTTTTATATTGTTCATATTGTTTTATGTTTAAATTAAATTCTGCCCGTCCGCTTCCAGGGGGCGATTTGCACTATCACCTTTCACAACACGGCGTGTTTTCTGAGAAGGAGATGCGGTTTTATGCCACCGAAATCATCCTGGGGCTGGAGCACATGCACAATCGGTTTGTTGTGTACAGAGATTTGAAGGTAAGGCTGTTTGACACACTCTCTGTGTCCTGGCCCTGAGCAGTAGGCGTTGTGGTCAGGGCCCTCCAGCTGTCCCCTTCACTTCCATTGTCTGCTGTCATTTTCCTGCTCTCGGCCTGATGAAGTCCTCATCTATGGGATGTCAGGCTCTTCCAGACTCTTAACTCAGTTCTAGGTAGGAACTCATGTCCGTCCTCATCGTCACTGTCACCTGGGTGCCGGCTACAGTGCCTGGTGCAGCGCAAACACTAAGTCAGAAATTGTAATTAATTTATAAACAGCGGAGTAGGAAGTTTTGGGTGTTGCCCGTTTTACAACTAATTGTAATTCAATTAATGTTCACTAAAGCAACCTATTTGGTCAGGGCTCTGTGTTAGCACTAGAGATGTACAGAGGTGACAAGCTGAGAACATCTGTCTCATGGGGCTTATACCCTGGGGAAGCAAGATGCGGAATGGCAGAGTCACGGCCCATGGGGCGCCCAGCTGATCGGAGCACGGTGGGCTTGCTGGTCAGTCTGCAGAGCTTCCCCCAAAGGCCACTGTCAGAGCTTCACATTGTCTGGAGAGCACCTTACAATCACAAATCGATTTTTAGATCCCCAAACTGTATTAGCCCCGCATTGCTGGGCTTGGGCTTCTGTTCTTACTGTCTTTGAAATCTCACTGGACTTTGGAAGCAAGTAAATAAAAAAATAAATAGTAAATTAAAAATTAATTTAAAAAAGGAAAAATTGAAATCTCACCATTTGGGACAACATGGATGGACCCAGATGGTATTATGCTAAGTGAAATAAGTCAGAGAAAGACAAATATAGTAGGATTTCACTTACACGTGGAATCAAAAAAAAAACACAAAGAAAAAAAAACCAAATGAATAAACAAAACAAAACAGAAACAGACCTATAGATAGAGAGAACAAGCCGGTGGTTGCCAAGGTGGAGCGGGTGAGGGTGGGGTTAAATAAATAAATAAACAAAATCTCATTGGACCTGAAAAAATAAAATAAGTATTCTGAGTTTTTCCGTTCCAGACCATGGTGCTTTGTCCTGCGTTCTGCATTAATGAGGGAGTTAGGAGTTTGCTCAGTGGTGCATCTGTGGTGACACTCATCTAGCCAACAGTTTGAAGACAGGGATAGAGATAAAAGGGACCATGACAAAGCATAGAAATGATCATGCAGATATATAAATGGGTAAATAATAATGAAAAGAAAAATGACAGGACTGACAATTTCCCGATAGGGTGAGAAGACTCGAGGGAAATGTGTTTGCCTCCTATCTCAGATTCCTTCTTGAATGAACCCAAGATAACCAACTGAAATGTACGGATTACATTCTTTTCTCCAAGGAGCAAATATGTTTTAATTTCGCTTTTAAACATTACCTTCTAAAAATCTGAAATATTTTATTTTTGAGCATATAATTTTTTTCATAAAATACTTTGTAAATGTTAAGGCTTTCTTCAAAACTAAGAATTATGCCCTTAGTTTTTATACAAACATAAAGAGGAAAAAATGTATTTTCATTGAAGTAGAAATAATTAGACACTAGTTGGCACATGACATTTTATTTTCTCATGTGAGTTTTGCAGAAGAATAAAATACATGCTGGAAGCCCAGGAAGTGCTATGATGATACATTTTAATTTAAATCTATAACTGGTTTCTAATCGTCTTCATGCTGTATTTTTCTAGGCTATTTAATAGGCAGTGGTATTATTTAATTTCTATTCCAACTTAATTCTAGTTACTCATGATTATTCATGCTTCAATTTTATAATAGCATGCCATTATTTTTATTTCAAGCAAAACAATAGTTGCTCTCTAGCAAAAAATATTATGAGGATGAGTGTAATGTGCATTAGGGAGAGGAGCTTTGTTTTACATGGTTATGCTGACTAAATCTAATCTTAATGGCTACATCCCTCCAGACCTGTGGTCAAAACCGTATTCGGTCATTTGGTAGGGCCCTCTGTGGATTAGGCACCAGTAAACGGAGGTGACCTTGATTGGGAATGGTGGGGCACCTTGGAATATTTTGATTTCTGAGGTCAGTGTTGGTGCATTCTTGCAAGATTCCTCTCTGTGCTGCGCTGCGTGGCCTCGTTCTCAGAAGTTGTTAGAGTTCCCGGAAGCCATGAAGTTGGTGGACTGCCCCCCTTTGTTCTGGCTGGAATGCAGTGAGAAGAAAATGCTTTTGACCTCTGATGGACTTTGGTCACAGCCCGCCCGTTACCTGCCCCGTGTTTCCTTTTCTAAGGAGTAGAATCCTTCGTTTCTGTTATCACCACTTTCCTGCTAAAGTTAACATGAAACATATCACTCTCCGTATCGTGCCCTCCTTGTTTATGATAATATAACGCTAAAATTTGTGTTTAGGAAGAAACTACAGTAAAATAATCAATAAGCTGTCAAGCACGTTTAGTAGTAGAAGTTCTCAAAGCCCCTGTGACATTTTGCGGACTCTCAAAGATCGTCTTCTCTTTCTCTTTAGCCCGCAAATATCCTCTTGGATGAACACGGACACGTTAGGATATCAGATCTCGGGCTTGCCTGTGATTTTTCCAAAAAGAAGCCACATGCGAGTGTGTGAGTAGTATGACTGTTCTCTCTACTGCGACTCGTTTCTTCACTCAGACTCCAACCTGGTCACCTGTCCCCCCATTTTTTCTTGCCAGTGGTGATTTTCAACGCCGGGTCCGGGAAGAGCCCATATCCTGGGTTGTGGGAGAGGAAATAAGAGCCGTGTGCTTTTTCTCACTGTCTGCGGGGAGCGTGGATAGGTTCCCAGTGTAACTGCACAGGGGCCAGTGGTCTGTGGGAAAGGTCGGGGCCCCGGTAGCAGACCTGAGTCCATGCTGGCTGTGTGACCCTACGTCAGTCATTTCACCTGTCTGACCCCTCAGTCTCTTGTTCTATAAAGGAGAGGTGATAGTAAATCTCTGGAAGTTGTGATCAGGGTAAATGAAAGAGCCTGTGTGCCCAGTGCAGAGGCAACTGCATAGAACTCGCCATGAAAGGCCCAGGGGTCATGTTCTCTCCATTGACTTTTTCCTTCCTTTTCAAAACGGCCTGTTCTTTTTCTGAAGAGAAATTGGAATCTGTTTTTTGTTTTTTTAATTTAAAAAAACAAGAAACCCACAAGTTATCTACCTGCAGTTCAGGCTTTTCGTGTGGGTCTGTTAACTAGATTTGAGGAATCTGTCAGCCCTCGACATGACCATGTTCAGGAACCTCCCTGACACACAGCCCTCAGCCAGCACCTCCCCACTCGGGACTCTCAGCTGCGTCTGGCGGTGACTGTGCGTGATCACTGCATGTCGACCCTGGCCTAGGGACTTCTCTGAACCTGGATTTGTTCAGATGACAGCAGGAATGTCCCAGGGCTCCGCAGACGCAGAATGGAATATGTATAGGTTTTCATTACAATCTCTTTGGTATCAGTTTATCCAGGTGGAAAGTATAGGCAGGTGTGTCGTTTGTGGAAAAGCAGATGACTTTTGCTTTATTTTTTCTCTTTAAATGTATCATTCTTAACACCGAATCTTTTAAAATTACATTTCATTGAATCTCTCGTGCTAACACTCATCTCTGTGTCGAATGGTCTCAAAGAAACGCCTCGGAGGCTCATTTCATGCACCATGCAGAAAATAAACCACAGACACTTCTTTTTCTGGGCCTGGAAGTAATGTGGTTCTGAATTGTAATACTTCATGAGGGACTGCGTTAAACCAGAATTGCCTTTCAAAGCTCTGATCACATGTTAACAACGAACAAACAGCACCATGTCTGTAAATGTTTCTCTTTTTCTACAAGAGTCTGAGCTATGGTGAGAATAGCATAGCATTTGGCCAGTACTTTACAGTTATTAGGCGAGAACCTTGGTTGTAGGAGCTTCTCCCAGGAAGTTCGTCAGACGTTTTCCAGAGAGGCATTTGAATTTTTAATGCCACAGCTGTTTGGTGTGCTAGTTTTTTCCATTTAGTGCAGTCGCAACCACTTATGATTCCAAGGCCTTGTACAAGTTAATCTTCCAAGGGAGTTAATGTTCAGATACGGGGTCATTTGTTTCCTCATTGAGCTGTGCCCACGTTCTGCTGTAATTTGTGTGTTAGCTCTGAAAGGTGGGCTGTTCTCAGTATTTGAGCAGTATGTGTAAAGGGGCAGGATTGGGAAGATTGGTTTCCATGTTTAAGTGATGATGGTGAGGCCACTACTTAAAAAGTCTAAATGCGCAATGAAATACTATATTGGTCAGGAAAGGAGGCTGTGGAGCCTGCAGATTTGGGTTTGAATACTCCTTTCAAGTTGTGCCAACCTCATTTTTCTCCTCAGTAAAGCGGAGATAACAATGATATTTACTCCACGTGACAGCTGTGAGGGTGAAGTCAACTGATTAATACAACCAGTGTTTATTCACCACTGGCCGTGTGCTAGGTGCTGGCAGTGCCACGGTGACCAAGACAGAAAGGATCCCTGTCCTCCTGGAACGAGCAGCCCAGGGAACTGCACAGAAAGTGACCAGTGTGTGGGGTGGCAGAGCCAGTAGCCACAGCACTGCCTGTGTCGTTAAGTGAACATCAGCTGTCCCAGGCATGCATGGCTAGCTGCTCTGAATATGTTGTCTCCACAGAAACCCCACAGGTCATAGGTATAATTATCTATTTTTGATGGTTCAGAGAAATTACGTGACTTGAACAAGGTCACATATCGGCCCATTGTGGGGCCAGAATGAAAATCCAATTCTGTCTGACTCCAAGGAAGTAAGTAGCCCCCACCTTAGCACATCCAAGGGTAGGTCCTCCGCACGGGAGGGGGGCCCCACACAGGAGTGGATGTCCCCACCCTGCTGAGGTCCATAGCACTGTGCTCTAGTCGCCTGGCACTGTCGCCTCCCTCCTTTGCCCAATGCCACACATCGCCTCAGACGAGCTCTCAGTCGGGCAGGACTAGCTCTTCAGAGTTGTATCGGAGGAGGACTCACGAGACTCAGATTTCACCTCCTAGACTGTGGACTATTCCTCCTGTTTATGTTGCTGCTTTATTTATATTAATTCCTATGCTGATTAAGACAGAAGAGGTTGTTTCCCCACTGGGTGTTGGACGATTCATGTTTGTATGGAAGTACTGTTGTCCCCTGTCCCTTGTTTACAGTTGTTGCCATTAAATGAATGACCCCGGAACCTCCTGATAAGCTGGGAGTATTTTAAAAGGTGGGCACGTTCTGATAACTGCATGTACACTTTCTTCTCTCTAGTGGCACCCATGGGTACATGGCTCCTGAGGTGCTGCAGAAGGGGACAGCGTATGACAGCAGTGCTGACTGGTTCTCGCTGGGTTGCATGCTTTTCAAACTTCTGAGAGGGTGAGTGAAATGCATCCTTTTAGTGCTGTCACCATGGCGTGTACTAGGGTCAAAATCAAAACTTTAGACTTCATTAGACCCTAATATTAACTTAGATCACACAGTGATCTTTAAGCCACATGCTCATCTAGACAATGACCATGGATCTTTCTGCCTCATAAAAGTGAGAACTTTGTTCCCATGAGATCATACGAGGTCAGACAATTAAGTTCACGAACTCATCCTAGACAAAGTGCTACATACCTCACTGCTGAATATCACTACAGTCACCTTCCAAGTACTCCCCTTGGCAAGCTGTGCACCAATGCCAGCGCCTAGTCCACCCTTCAAAGACATTTTGGAACTCTTTTTCTGGAATGGCCATCAGAGCTGTCATTCTATTACCCTTGATGACCTGAATGTCATCAAAATGTCATCCTTTCAATATTTCCTTTATCTTCGGGTAAAGAGATAAGTCATTGGGGGCCAGATCAGGTGAGGAGGGAGGGTGTTCCAATATAATTATTTGTTTACTGGCTAAAAACTCCCTCACAGGCAGTGCCGTGTAAGCTGGTGCATTGTCGTGATGCAAGAGCCATGAATTGTTGGTGAAAAGTTCAGATCGTCTAACTTTTTCATGCAGCCTTTTCAGCACTTCCAAATAGTAAACTTGGTTAACTGTCCAGTTGGTACAAATTCATAATGAATAATCCCTCTGATATAAAAAAAAAAGTTAACACTGTTGCAACAAGTTCGCGAACTTATTGTAATTGTCAGACCTTGTAGACAGAAACTAAGCTGTTTCTCATTTTTGTTCCATACCACGTAGGAATTATAACACAGTTAAACCTAAAGTAAGACTGTTTTGAAATATTTCCATTGATGATCCTTATTTGAGAATAAGTGTTATTTTAAAATGTCAGTAATTGAAGGTAGGATTTTTTTTTTCTAGAAATTAATTACTCATGATTGTCTCGTGAGCTTAAAGCATTTTGAGGGTTGCAAAAGAGGATAATGCCATTTTATAACTGTGCATTTATTTGTAAACATGCTTAAATTACTTTGTTTTTTAAAACACAAAAGTGAAATTATGTGATTTTTTTTTAATGTGTGTTATACTTGGCCCTTAGTTCTAAACTATCAAACATGGTGAAATAGAGTGAAAAGATGATGAAATGAAATACGATCTCATATAGAACATTGAACAATTATTAATATTTCCATTTTAAGATTTTTTAGCCAATTTTAATAGAGAGCTTTAGTTTTTAAAATACGGTTTTGGTTATTCTCCATTCACAAAGAGACAAAAAGCACTTGACATTAAAATTTCCTATTCCGGATTCTCCCTCTGATGTTTTGCCTACGGATGCACAAGGCTGGTCGTTTACTGAACTTTTCACTTTTCCATTGGAAAGCCTCACTGAGCACCATGCATCTTCTTATATTTCTCACATTCTGGAGGCTGGGTGCCATGTCTTCTCCCCAAAGTGGGCTCTGAGCACCCTTGCTGCCTCCTCAGGCCTCTGATAATCCAGCTGTTCTCCACTCCCCGTATTCACTGGGGAACTAGAATTGTATTATTGCTTAGAGAGTCAGGTCCTGTTGGTCCTGAATTGAATTACTGTATCTGTGGAGCCTGAATGGTCTTAATTCATGTCATCAGACGAGCTGACCTAATTAGAGAGCTCCTGCAAGGCAAGCCAGAGAAAGCCACTTCCACACAAGACATCCTTCCACCCGGAGGAGTCATTTATGCCCCATGAGTAAGTACTTGCAGACACGCCAGGGTCTCTGTTTGGGTCTCCACTGGACATAGGGTTGGAGATATGGAATCCACACATGCAGATGTTTGAGATGATTAAAAATGAGAAAACTGCAGTAGCTCAACCGTTGAACACATCAATTCATGATTCAAAAATCAACAGTAAAATTTTACAGGGAAACCTGCAAAGCCTTGCTTTTAGGGCCTTGTTCACGTCTTTGTTTTGTTTAATATTGTTGTTCTATCTGCTTATGATAATGTGCATGTGTATAAATTAGGGACAATCTGTCATAATACGACTTTATTTTTAGAAGACCCGAGGGTTTTGTTTACTAACTCTGTATAATCTAGCATTATGATTTGTGGTTAACAACGTGAATTCAGCCTTATTTGGCCATAATTCAGGTTTGGAGTGCTGAATCAGAACGTAGTCATTCCTTCGTGAAGTCCTTGATCAGGCTTGGTTGAAGCATTATGTTCTGTGTGGCTCGTGTTATGAGGGGTCTTGGCCAATGGTCATGAGGATGGGATGGGATGGGTGAGGAGAGATGAGACAAGAGCTAGGAATCGTGCTTATATGGGAAGGTTGAAGAGCTGGGTCAGTGTTTCGGGGAGCCGTAATAATTGGCTCCAGCTGTTGGAAGGCCCATCTTATTGAGGGGGTGGAATTCATGCTGTATAGCTCCAGAGGATTAGCATTTTAGGGAGGGAAAGCATTGAAGTTTGACACAAGAACGTCCGTTCAAGCATTTGAGCTGCCCAGTGAAGGTGTGTCCTGCCTCACAGATAGCAAGCTCCCTGCTGTCCCTGTCTGGTGACCATCTGTTGAACCTGAAATGGAAAAATATCTTTCCAGTGTGTAACAGATCGGAGTAGATGAATCTTCCCTACTGGGATTTATGGTCTAATGTCATTCTTTGTGTTGTTCACAAGTCATTCACAGGAAAGGATATGGCACTAAAACCAAAGAACAGGGAAATATTTTTTTATTTAATTGATTTAAATTAAATTTGGTAAGCATTTATTGATACCTACAATAGGTAGGAGACTGTGCTTGATTTTGGGGGGAAAGAAAGGAAGGGAGAAAAGGAGGGAGGGAGGGAGGGAAGGAGGGAAAGAGGGAGTCAAGAAGCCACATACAAGCCTTAAGGAACTTGGAGGAGCGTAGACAGACACACACACACAGGGTTATGAGGCAGATGGGCTGTGCTGACTTACACAGCAGCAGTGTGCTTGGGGTGCGCAGAAACGGGGCCTCCAGTTGTAACTGGAGAGTAGGGCCGACTTCATGCTGGAGATGGTGTGAGAAGTCAGCCTGGAAAGCTGGGATGGCAATGGGAAGACTCGGGGCCGGATTCGTCATGTTTCCTGTGGGGAGGGGACAACACGGAGTGGGTGTCTTTCCCCTCAGTGACCCACGAGTGGTGGTGGGTCCGCCCTCTGCCAAGAGCGGAGGATGGACTGGGGCGACAGTAGCCTAGAATCCATGCTGTGCAGTTGGGGCTTTGTTCTTGAGGCCCCGGGGACTGAGGCTTTGGCGCAAGGGAGGGCCACGTTAGGTTGTTGTTCGGTTAGAGGACCTGGTGGCCGCAGGGAGCACGGCATGTTGGAGGGCAGACCCGGGAGGCGTGGGTAAGAGCCCAGGCAGAAGGCCAGGGGCGCTTGGGCCAGCCCCCGGTACTGGAACCAGAAAGGAGGCCGGTGACGTGGCGGTATTGTATTATAGTTAGAGCTAACGCTGCTGCAATGATTTGGGGGTTTTTGTTTGTTTTCCGACGGATGCTTGGGTGTGGAAGGACAGGAGTTTAAGACAGTGCTGGTTTAGATTCAGGGTAGATGGGAGGATGAGGATACCATTACCAAAGCCAGTGGTTGTACAGTGTCAGTGGTTCTTACTAAGCTGGTAATACTGAGGCCCGGCCCTTCAGAAGCAAAGTGCTGTGACGGGGTCTGCAGGAGGCGGGACTGTGCCCAGAACCCTTCATTCCCTCAGCTGTAAATGAGCAGATAATGGCACCTGTTTCACTTTCTCACCAGATTTCAAGTGGGAAAACCTTGAAAGTATGTACAGAACCATCCTATACTGTTCTTGTGCACTGCAGAGAGGGGAGCCCAGGTAGCTGTCTCTTCTCCGGCATGAGGCTGAGGGAGAAGAGCCGTGAATGCAGGGCGTCCTGGGTGCGGGTTTAGGGAGCAGCCTGTCCCCTCGGCACCCTGGCGCTCACAGGACACCCACAGTGTCGGTCCTCAGGGAATGAACCAGACGCTGTGCCAGCCACGACCTGGTGCTCGTCCTCAACCCCTGGGTGCTTGGCAATGCCTGGAGGCAGTGCTGGTTGTCACATTGTGAAGAGGGTTACTTTGGGCAGCTAGCGGGCAGAGGTCAGGAATGCTGCTAAACGCCCTACAATGCCCAGGACAGTCCCTGCTGCCCCAACAAAGAACGACCCAGCCCAGAAGGTCAGCAGCGCTGAGGACGAGAAACTGCTCCGAGCAAGACTCTTCCCCTCGTCCCACATCTGTGCACTCAGGTTAAACCTGGGTCCCAAGGGTCTGTTTCGCTTCTATTCTCTGATTGAATACTTCTCACACTGACCAGTGCGCCCCACTGCTTCTGCTGTGACACCCCTCAGCACCCCTCGTCTTGTCTGGGCACCCTAGAAGAAGACTCCAGGGCGTGGGGGAAAGGAGCCTGGATGTGAGAAAGTGGTCCAGACCGGAGAACGTGTTCACATGCCATCACTCACACTGATGGACTGAGCCATTCAGAGGCAACGTGTTTGGGTGCCGGTCATGACTTCCACTTCCGAGGCCTTTGTCAGATGCTGAAGAGCATCTGGGTATGAAGATACATCCTCGTTGCAACTGTGTGGAACTGCGGTCATGAGCCTCAATCTGGATTTCAGATGTCTCTTAAAGGAAAGAATCAGTGTGACAATAGCCTTGATCTCAAGCTTGTCACCACTGATTGTCTATCCCCAGAGGTGTCAGACACAGGGAGAGCACCCAGGGGGTGGTCTGGGGAGAGATGAGCTCTGCCTGAGGTTAGTGAGTTTGTAACATGTTGGGGAAAAAAGGAATGTGTATAAATATTTGACACCTATTGGATTAGGTTCAAAACACATATTTTTGAACCTAAAATATGCCATCTTTTGGGTGCTCTAAAATTAGTATTTAATGTAGGAGTTTTTAATCACTTGTAATTATAAAGGTATTGTTTTGAACTCATTGTTTCATTGTGAACGTGAGTGTGTGTGTGTGTGTGTGTGTGTGTGTGTGTGTGTGTGTCTGTCCATCATTTATCGCACCTTGAACGATTTCCCAACTTGTTTGGGGGAACTTTGCAGCTCTCCCACTCTGTCTTTCATTCAAAAGCCATGTCTGACCACTGCCCATGCGACTTTTGTTCCCCTAACATTCCCTGATGCGGCCAGAATGTTACATGTGCCGTTGGGAGAACTTGGCTCAGGCTCGAAGCTGTTGACAGGCCTGTCGCTGTTTCCTATTTAAAGCGGGCTGCCTCCGGGAGCAGCTGCCATCACACAGGATCTGGGAGCACCACGTGCCTCCCCTCCGAATGGAGATTATTACTATCGTAGGTTTTCTTTAACAGTTTCCAAAATAGAAACAGACTCTTTGGTTTTGTTCACAAAGAATAATCAAGACTACATTGGAAACAGATGTGCACCAAGATTTTCACTTGAAAGACCAAACTTTCTCAGCACTACCACACAGAATTGAAGAGCTGCAGTGCACTTCCTATGGTTTCTTCTCGCGTCTGACACGGGATAGCTCTATTTATAAAATGGGATTTGTCGTGATTGGGCCCATGTGCTGGGAATGTTTTTGGCACCGCTAACATTAACTCCAGTTCCCTTGCAAGCCTCCCTCTGGTCTCATGAAAGACTTTTTAAATTTAGCACAGAGTGTTTCTGTCAGAACACAGCAGTCTTTCTCTCCTAGTGCCAGGGCACGGCCCTTCCTTCCGGCGTCCGAGGCAGGCCAAGTACATGGGGTCAAGAACAGGGATGGGGTTCTCCGCCATTGCACACAGGAGCCCATCAGAAAGATCTGCTGAAACGAAGGGGAGCTTTATAACGAATGAAAATCCTTTTTTATACATCAAGGAAGTCTGCGGGGTGGAAGCAGCTGTGTCGAGCAGAGAGACCGAGGTTTTAGTAAGATTTAATCAACTTTTATTCCTTTTCTCTTGAACTGTGCACATGTTCATATCTCTGTGTGTTTTTTTGCATAAAAGAATGACGCAAGTATTTTTTAAAATTATAATATCCTGTAAATAACAGATAGATATTGTTTGCTGTTACATTCTATTTGCTTTTGCAATGCAATAATTTTACATTTTTCTCCTTGGAAACAATTAGGATGAAAAAAATATTTCCAATCAAAATCTGTCTCAAAGATTGGTGTATGTTTGCTTGGAACTAATTCACCTTGTTTAGATTTATTTTTTCAAAGTAGTATTTTCAAGAGATGGAAATTACTTTGTATGATAAGAAAGAAAATAAGGTGTTAGAGTGCCCTCTCTTGTACAAACTGAAAATTTATTGAAGATAATAAATGCTATGAAATGGAATAACCTTGTCAAGAGATTATTCAATGCATAACTTAACTAATTCACTAGGATGGCCCGATCAGTAGCAGTAAATGGCAGTGCCAGGATAAGTGGAATTTGAGTTCTTTTTTTCCAAATCCCATTGATTTATGTATTCAACATTCCAATCCATTTTGTAGAGGTAACTTGAAAATATTTCATGTAATATCTGGCCTCAGGGTATGTTATGTGTACCTTATAAGTAAATCTATAGGATTAGTAAATTTACAGGCATGTCTTACTATAAGAAAATTCAATCATATATGTCCCTTCTTTAATTTTCAAATAAATAAATAAGGCCCTGGTTTTCTAATTTGCATGTTTACTGGTTTCTTTTAATGATAAGATTTCCTTTAAAAGCCAGCTTCTCCAGAGTTTAAAAACGTGGTAAAGAGTAAGAATAATTTGTTTTACAGAGTTTATCAAGCAGACATTTGTTTTATAAAGATTCATCTTTATTATTTTCACAAATGATTTTCATATCGGATACCTACCGTATATGGCCCTTGTCTTGGCTACTAGCATAAACAGTATTTTGGTTGTTCTCGTCACCATTTCTGTGAAGTATGTGGCATTCTGCCCCATTACAGATGAAAAAATTGGTATTGAAAGTTTACATGACTGGCTCGCAGCCAGTAAACAGCCACGTCACAGCTTGAACCCAGATTTTCTGACTTTCACGTCTGGGGTCTCCTTAAGTAAATCGTGACTGAGTGGCCCCAGAACTGGAAGCTCGGGGGGCACAGGGGTTCATCTGTCTCTGTTGTCATCAAAGGAATGTATCGCTTAGAATTACTGGTTTCTGGGGGGGGGGGAACATGTTCAGCTTGGTCATGTTTTGGTTTGACTACAGTTCTTGGGTTGTTTGAGGGACTAATAACTATTTTACTGAAAAAAATCATAAATGAAAATTATTACCTCAAACACTAATGTGACAAATATTGTATAAATGACCTTAATTTTCAGGACTACCTGTTAGCTAGTTAATTTTTCCTAATGATATTTTAAACTATCCTTTGGAATATATTTGCTAAAGCATATTTTAGGGGCACGACTTCATGGACGAGAGGATGAAGCCATTCACATAAGCATAAGCCTTGCTCTTTTGGGACCTAACATATCTGAGCAACAGTTTTTCTCAGGAAATGATAAATTCTTCTGGCTTTTGTCTTTCCATGGTTTTGAATGAACAGTGACAGAACATAATGCTTGACCCAAATATTAGTCAATGATATGTGCTAAGTTAGCTAATACCATATTATAACATAATGTTCTTGATTTCCACAGACACAGCCCTTTCAGACAACATAAAACCAAAGATAAGCATGAAATAGACCGGATGACACTCACCGTGGTAAGGAGATTAAAAACTCTGTTTTTATCCCCATTCGTGTTTCCGTTACAGCCAACGTAACAATGTGCTTTCTTAAATAAATGAAAACACCGTCCCTAGAAGAATTTCTAAAGGAAAAATTAATGGAAATAGACAGCAAGGCAAAAAAAAAATCAAGATTTGCTAACAATTAGTCAGAGAAAGATATAGAAAATTGAGAACAAAACTAAAGAAATCAAAATAAAAGGGGAAATTACTGAGATGCAGAAGAGCGAGTACACCGTCTGATCCTTCTCACCTGGCCCCAGCCTGTGGGTTGGCTCTGAAAATGATTAGTAACCGTTTTGTTTCTTTAGAGTAAATATTAACTTGTGATGAGTCTGTAATTTTCAACGCTGTCCTTATCCAAAGTGGCCTGTAAGTCTGGTTGGATGTGAAGGTACCATTTCCATGAGTGTATTTTTGAAATTATATTCTTTTTCCCCCCCAGAATGTGGAACTCCCAGACACCTTCTGCCCTGAACTGAAGTCCCTTCTGGAGGGTTTGCTGCAGCGAGACGTTAGTAAGCGGCTCGGCTGTCATGGAAGCGGGTAGGCTGGTGTTTCTGCTGTCAGGCTCTTTACCTGGAAAGCGAAACAGTCATTTTTCAGTGTATCAAAAACCATTCCTAGTCCGTAATAATCTTCCATTTTGATGGGGGTCGTGGGGGAGGAAATCACATGGGAAATATGTCTGTTGTCTCATGTGGTTTGTAATGAACAAGTTGAAGGAGTCACTAACTTTTTCACTTTAAAAATCGATCCTATAGGTGGTAGAAATGAATTCTCATACTTCATAGTTTGTTTGGTTAAGTTTTAGTAATGATTATCTTGGCCGTTATGATAGTTTAATATTCTGATCAAGTTCTCACATATTTTCTCCAATGTATAACTGACTAACTGCCATCTTATACATGTTTTCTATCTGC
Source organism: Rhinolophus sinicus (assembly GCF_036562045.2). Classification (NCBI taxonomy): domain Eukaryota; kingdom Metazoa; phylum Chordata; class Mammalia; order Chiroptera; family Rhinolophidae; genus Rhinolophus; species Rhinolophus sinicus. The sequence goes on along the minus strand of NC_133765.1, from coordinate 23,959,095 downwards.
CTCCAATCCCCCGCAAAAGAAAAAAACACAAAAACCCAGTAACACCTGGAAAGCTTATAGAGTACTCAAAACAGACCTTTCCCCTATTTCTTTCCATTCCCAGCCTTGCTTTACATAAGAAACAGCTGTTAACCATATGTTATATGTATGTATGTCCCATATATGCGTGCATATGTGTATGTTAGAGTAGCATATGTGTGTGTATACACAGAGGGTGCCAAAAAAAGGTATACACATTTTATTATAAGAAAGGAAAAAACTGTATTAAGATTGTGACGCAATGCATGACGCTAGCATTCATTTGATTAACGCCGTCTTTTGAGCGAACGTCATACTACACATTGCTACCATAATTCAGTTCAACTTCGAAAAGTAATACATAGATAACATCTCTTAAAATGTGTACATTTTTTTTGGCACCCCCGGTATATTATATATACTATATATGTATGTTATATAGATAGCTAAATAATGTGTTACATGTATATTTCCTTATTTGTTAATTTGAGAAATTACCTATTCTTACTATAATCGATGAAGATTTAGCTCACTCTACTTTCTACAGAGCCTTCCCTTACCCCACCACCTTCTCAAAAGAATTGAAACACTGGTTTTGGTTCCTCTTTTGCTTAACCTTTGTAGCTTTAAATCATATACTTACCCAATTGTGCCTTGTTCCATCAAACAGTATCTCTTGTCACCACTTTATCAAATGAAGGTTTTGCATTCCTATCTTTCTCTCTCATCTTCTCTCTCACTGACTAGTTTTTGTCATTGTTAATTTTGATTTTTACGTCTCATTGAGTTGATACTATTTACTCCCTATTTTGCAAAATCATATCTTAGTGCTGCACACATAGGCTGATTTCAAAGGTTGCAAATGAAGAGGTAGTATTTATATCACATGGCACCGGAAGTGTGTTCATTACACAGTTTCTACCTAGCCTGGTAATGACCTTAAGTTCATATCTATATATCTATATCTATATGGAGAGAGAGAGAGAGAGAGAGAGAGAGAGAGAGAGAGAGAGAGAGAGATATGGACTTTCATTTACCCCCTGAATGTCTTTCACGCAGGACTCAAACCTACCAGCTCGCATGACAACTGAGAGCTCTGCTTCTGCCAGTCATTATTCTACCCAACACCTCCCTGGTTTTGCTCTCTTGGTTTGAACCTGCCATTTACTTGATCCCATACCGTCTGCTTTTCTGGGCCCCTTTCGCCACCCCATTAGCTGGAGCATGTTCTCAAGTGACTCCTAATAGAGGGGGGATGAGAGATAAATTGTCTGCATCCCTACATATCCAGAGTGTCCTCCTGCCGTCTTCAGACTTCACTCATATGTTAGCTGGATATAGAATTCTGAATCGATAATAATTTCCCCCAGAACTTTGCAGACACAGCTTTATCTGCAAGTGAACAGTCAGTGCTGGTCACGGAACTCCGTTATCACTCACATATCAGCCACTTAGAGTCCCTTTTACTCAGAAGACTCATGTTCCTCAGCTTATTTTGTTTACCTGACGTTTCCTTCGTTAGCTCTTAGAACTCCCGGGTGTTAGGCTTTCAGAGGGGTCATCTATGCTCTTGACCTTGTGCATTATCTGCATCTTTGCTGTGACCGTCTTTTCCTATCTGATAGCTTAAATTTCCAACCCTTTTACTGACTGCTTTTTAATTAGCAAGTTTAATTTCTAAAAGTAGAAGCTTTCATAGGTTTCCACCCCCCATTAGAATATACACCTAGCTGCAGGTGTCTCGGGCGTTTATGTCAAGGGTTCCTTGTAGAGTTCCAGCCGACCTTCTGTCTTCAACCTGTGTCTCACCCACACACATGCTCATGAGTCTGGAACTCAGCATCTCCGTCCCCCGGGAGGGAGCTGTCTTACATTTTGTCATCTGTCACTGCCCCTCTGTCCTTTCCCATCTTGTCTGCTGATGGCCTGCTTCCCTCTCTTTGTGGTGGGTTTATGCCTACACGTTCCCTTTCAGTCATTTTGGTGATTGTTGGAAAGAGCGAAGTTGCATGCCTGAGCTTAATCACTGACTTTTCTCTCTGGGGACTTTCTAATTGCTTGGAGGTATATACCTGGGGTGCCAAAAAAATGTATACACATTTTAAGAGATATTATCTATGCTCAAGCAGTAGTTCGCCATCATGAGAAGTGTCTGGACGCTGATGGTAACCACTGTGAGCACCTCTTGTAATTGCAGAAGTCAGACGTGACTTGTATTCATCTTTTGTTATCGTTATATATTAATAGTTTTTTCCTTTCTTAATTTGTGTATACATTTTTTTGGCACTGTGTGTGTGTGTGTGTGTGTGTGTGTGTGTGTGTGTGTGATCTGTGAACAATTCCTCGGTTCTCCTAAACTGGAATAAACGTCCGAAATAAATGATCATTTTATTCCTAGCCTCAGCATGCAGTATTTCTGTACATCACAGTGTGTTCTGCGTTGCTTTGAAGCATATTTTACGTGCTTCTTAAGAAACTGGAAACAGTTGTTCCTCTGTGTTTTTAACGGGAGGTAGTTTTTACAAAATATTTCTTAGAGTTCCAAATACATACTCACCACCATTGTGAATCTGTCTCTTCTGTAGGGCACAGGAACTGAAAGAACACAGCTTCTTCAGAGGCATTGACTGGCAGCATGTCTACTTACAAAAGGTACTCCCTCCGGGACCCCACCCTGGGCACCACCGTCTCCGTCTCCGTCTCCGTCTCCATCTCCTGGTTCTGTCCCCAGGGTCCCTGTCTGCAGGGTCCTTCTTGCTCTTCTATCCGGTGTGGCCATGGGACCGACTCCTTTGGGGGCAATTTCTCTCCTCATTTCCCTCGTTTAAACATTTTGAAAATGTCTTCTGGGTAAATTAATAAATGGTGAAATGGAGCTATTATCCAGCTAATTCAAATATCCATATAATTGAGACTCTTTTGGCTTCCGCTCATCCTCTTGACTTATCTCAATATGTGACTGTATTTTTATATTTTTCTATATGAAAATGTCATATACTTACATAAACGTTCTAGGCCAGTACCATATAATGTAAGAATCAGCATGATTATTTATCAACATAATGCCCTTTCCTTATTTTGAGATATTTTTATATTCTCGTTGATATAGGAAAACACCACAAATTGAAGTGGTTTTTTTTTTTTGTTTTTTTTTTTTTTTTTTTTTTTTTAAATTAAGTGTTGCTTATCAGCTTTGGACTCGCTTTTGCGAGAATTCAGACTGTGACGGAATCATGATCTGTTAGTCCTGCCTGATTGGGACGAGAGTGAGCTCTGATTCCGTGGGCACCAGAACCTTTGTGGGTGTGGAGCCCTCTGCCTGCCCTGTGGTACTTCCAGGCTCCAGCCAGTGGAATGTGGTGCCTTCATCACCTGAGAGAACGTGCCTTCTTAAGGCACCTTCTTGCGCTGGGGGGATGGGCAGTCCTGAGACTCCATTATACTGAATAATTACTTAAGACCGGACATGAGTCTTCTTTTCCCTTCCTTAAATTTGCCTACAATCTGGGGTCTTCCTTTGAGGCCATCCAGGGCACAAGCTCATCTGTGAAACGTGTAATGCGATTCATATGAGCTGGGCCGCAATCCTGCACAGAGTGTAGTGGACTGAGATCTTGCACGGTGTGTTCTTTAGAGAAAGGGAGGTTGGGACGGGGCCGTAGGTCGTCTGGTAACTGAACCTTCCTTCTCGGGCCTCCCAGTACCCTCCACCCTTGATCCCACCGCGGGGAGAAGTCAATGCTGCTGACGCCTTTGACATCGGCTCGTTTGATGAAGAGGACACCAAAGGCATCAAGGTACACACGTGGTGTTTCTTCAGTGTTTTCGGAGGGTCGAGGGTTTTTTTACTGGAAATCACCCTTTGTGATCATCTTAGTATGGGCTTCTCTGTGGAATGTAACTTATAAACGAATGCCTACATGTTTGAAGACTATAGACGTCAAGGACCTAAATTGGAAGCTATGAAAGCTTTCTTTGGACCAATCACTTTATATTTGATAAACTGCAAGATGGTCACATTTTGACTGATTTGGGTATATTTGTGAATGAAATAAAATTTGAATGCATAGGAGGCAGGAAATAACAACCGTGTGAAAGCAAACATACCTCTCCTCGTGCCCCAGAGCCAGTCAGCTTAATCCTTCTGAGTATTTCAGTCTTTCTGTGTTAGGGTGAAGGGGGCAAACAGCATGAATCATGTTGCATTTGTCAATCAAAAATGAAATAATCACCATTTTTTTAATAGAATCCTCTGCATTTTTCAAACTTTTGTTCGTATTATTTTCCCAAGCAGACAAGATGTAATTACAGCTGGTGAGTCATGAGAGAAAACCCTCCTCTTTACGCTGCAAAGTCAAAGTGTGTCACTAGGAGTCAAACGCTCGTCTGCCCCGCTTTCACAGCTTCCCCCAGGGTCTCCCCAGTTTCTCCTACATGGTCCCTCTCTCCTCCCAGCTGCCTGCATTTATACCCTTCATTTTTCCCATGGAGTAACTTCCCCTCCAGAAGGCTGCAGCCCTGTTAACACACAGCTGCGAGGTGTAGCTAAGACTGACAAGTGAAATGCCAGGGTCTGGCAGGAGCTGTCAGCACACACACACAGAACTGGAACCAAGTAGGATACGGGGACAGAAAGGGTGGAGAAGTGGCTGGGGGAAGACGTGAAGATGGTGGGGAAGGAGAGCAGCATGAGGAGGCCCAGTGCCCTCAGGAACGGGGCGGGGGTGGGGGGGGAGGGTGGCAGTTGGTGTCAGGAGAGGACGGGCTGAGTCCTACAGGCAGCATCCTCCCAGGAGCAGGAGGGGAGGTGAAGGGGACGTGGAGCGTGTCAGGGCCCCCCCTGTGGTCTGGAGCAGTGGCTCTCCTGGGGGACAGCAGTGAGCCCTGGGCATCTTTTGTAGCCTGGACAGACATTATGAGTCAGGCGGGTAAGGCCCAGCCTCCAGCAGTGCTTTGGGGAACAATCCATTTACAAAGTTATCTAAAAGGATTACTGCTGTCACGACAGAAGTTTGTCATGGACTCCTGTCCCGCAAAGGGTGCTAAAAGGAAAATGCTTACGATGTGGGAGCCCACGAAAAGTTTTGATGTTAGAAAGAGATTTTCATACTTCAAATTCTGTAAACCATAATCTGGGCTTTGCCGTCACGTGGAGTGGGCTCACATCTGCACACATTAGCTGAGTGAATGGGGGCCATTTAGGTAACCTCGTGAGCGTTGCTTTTCACCCCTGTAAGGTGACTGGTTTCTTTACCAAGACTTCTCTGAGCATAACTGACATAACGTGTGTAAGCTTCCTGGCATGTGGTCGATTCTTACGCTAGTAGCTTCTGTCATCGTGGTTTTGGTTCTTCCTGACCAAGAGCTGAAAATGAGCACACTTATGACAGGAAGTGGCATGTGGCAGGGCTGCAACTGAGAGCCGGGAGCCTGGGTTCTGGCCCCAGGACAGCCTCGTCCTGCTGGGGCATCTGCATTTTAAGAAACTATTCTTTAAGTAAACAGCCCAAATAATACATTATTTATTTATTTATTTTTTAAATCCTCACATACAATATAAAGTTTCTTCTGTGTTTTAATCATTTTAAACAACATAGGCCAAGCCATAACAGTCAAGGCTTGCTGAAATTATAGGAGCTGAAAGGTTTGTGTGTAAAGAAGAGTTGACCGTTTCAGAACAACCACTTGGGAAAGTTTTTGTGGCAAACAAAGTATTTTTACTTTTGCCAAACTCTTCAGAATCTGTCCCAGGGTCCCTAATCGCAGGCAGCTCTTCCGGCCTTGGTACTCACACCCCAGCACATGTGCACACGCACATGCGCACACACACACACACACACACTCTCATGGGTGTGCACACACCGCTAGTGCTCACGCTCAAAACAGCTGAGGGTTTCAGCTCTGGGCCTATTTAGGACGTCTGATGAAAACGGAAAGAGGGAAGTTTCTAGGAATCAGTGATCTTAAAGTCAGCACGTTAGCGTAATAGGTCAGTAAGGGAAGGTGGAGAGCACCTGGATGGGGTGTTTCATGGATTTGCTCAAGGTCCTGGGCCAGTGCCTCATTTTTCGCTCTTCCTTTTCCTTCTAAGTAACTTGCCTATTATAATATCTACCCGCTACAGATGCTCCTTGACTTGCAATGGGGTTACGTCCCGATAAACCCCCATAAATTGAAAATACTGTAAACTGAAAATGCATTTAACGCACCCAACCTACTGAACATCATAGCTTAGCACAGCCTACCTGACACGTGCTCAGAACACTTACATTCACCTACGGGTGGGCAAAACCATCTTGCTGTCCTGCCCAGCGTCACGCGAGTATCGTACCCCATGTTGCTAGTCCTGGAAAAGATCAAAAATCAAAATTTGAAATACGATTTCTCTTGAATGCCTATCGCACTCACAGCATCTTAAGTCAAACCATCTTAGGTCATGGACCCCCTGTACTTATCTCTCAGGCAAAGGAGTGAGCAGAGCACATTTCTAAAGGGATTTGTGCTTTTGAAGGACACGCATTATTCTCTCTCAGTAGAATCACCAGCCTTTCTATCCCAAAACCGTAGCTCTTGTGCATAACACCATTTTCCTGACTCCCTTTCAGAGGGCAGCCTCACTTAGGGGGAAGAATGAAGAATGTTGAGTAACAGTTTGGAAGAGAAATGCTGTCATTAAGTAGTTTTTATGACAGCACCTCTCACACGCTAAGTTGCCTGAACTCGCCATGTTTCTTGAGCTTTATGCGTATACACTAGATGATACTGTGAAATTTGGATTAGGTGGAAGGTTCGTGGAATGAATGGTAAATTCGGCCTAGCCTTACCTTTTGTTTTTATGACTTTTCAGATTAGTTGAAGGTAGTTAGAAGGCTCTCTTGGCTCCTTTTTTCAATTGTTTCTAAAATTATAGGAGTCTATTTCCAATATAAATAAAAGATCGTCACCATAATTGAAATTTTAATTTCTCTTTTTGATCAGCATCTATTTAGTACTTCAGATAAGAATCCTGTGTGTGATACCTTTCATGGGCAAAAATGTACTGAAGATAGTTTAGAAAAACGGGTGAATCTAACTGATCCAGGACTGAAAGTGAAGGGCTCATCAGCGCGAACCATTTGTGGGTGACGGTTACTTGATCGTCATGAGGAGACATGTATGACACCTAATAAATTATTCTGAATGATTATAGGCCATCATCTAGTTACCTTCCTGCATATAGTTCTGATGCTTCGGAATCTGTTGCCTTTGTAAGTTTGCTAAATCCTAACTGTCTCAATTTCTTAAAATACTAAGCTTCTTGATTGCGACCAAGAACTCTACAAGAATTTCCCCTTGGTTATCTCTGAACGCTGGCAGCAGGAAGTCGCGGAAACTGTTTATGAAGCAGTAAATGCAGACACGGATAAAATCGAGGCCAGGAAGAGAGCTAAAAATAAGCAACTTGGCCATGAAGAAGGTAAACTAGCTAATGTCTCTCAAGATACTCCGAATGCAGTGAATTTTCAAATTTTCTTGTAAAGCTGAAAAAGCATGTGGGTCACAAAGTCCTTTCTAATAGAGGGAAATGCCATCAGTTGTTTTAGTTTTATCTGGCATGCTGCAGTTCAGTATAACACTTCAAAGTCTTTAACCAACACATACATAAAAATGGATGGACTCAGCTGCATTTTGTGAGTGTGTCCTCATATCTTGGAGTGTTTGGAGATGAGTTTGGAAGTTGAAGAGTGAGTATTACGGTGTCAGGAACAGCACCAGTGTCATGGGCGTGTCCCATCCTGTAGGGCACCCCACTTTTCTTAATGTTCTGCTGTCACCATCTTGACATTCTCAACAATTTTTGAACAAGGGGCCTGCATTTTAATTTTGTACTGGGCCCCGTGAAGTATATAGCCAGTCCTGGTGAGGAACCTACCATTGCATTTCACTTGCCAAGAGATATAAATGTGTTTGTACATTTATATTACAAACAGCACTGAAGAATCGCCCAGCCATATTTTTATTTACAATATTCGAGTGCCCTATTAGGAGCTCCAAAGTACACTGTATAACACTGAGTATTAAATAGATCATGATTCTTAATTCACTAAGTATTGTCACTGTTAATTTTTCTAAGGTTTTACGGCTGTTGGATATTTAAGTGTATTGTGGTTGATGATTATGGTAAGGTGCTGTTTGTTTATACCTCTAAGCAAAGATGTTTTGAGATTAACTTTCTATAAGAATGACCAGAAACAATTTCATTCTTTCACTAGGTTATTTGGGCCTGGGGCCATCTTGACTCTTCATGGGTCTCCACAGTTTCCCAGTAGCACTTAGCATCTGCCAAGAAAAGTGTCCTCCATCCTGGATAAATTACTCTTATATAGAAGTTCCCTGAATGCAGCAAGGGAATATTCCAGCCCTTTAACTGTGCTTACCTCCATTCTGCAGGGAAAGGGGCTTTATTGCTAAGCTGTTCCGTAGAGAACAGGTCCTTTGAGCTCACTCTGGACTGTGTTTGCAGAGGCAGATTTAGCACAAGGAATTCTATCAATGGTGCTTTGCTCTGGGGAGCGCCATGATGTCGTCAGAATCTTGACAAATTAGACCCAGGAAAAAAATGATCTTGCTGAAGAGTGTGTGTGTGTGTGTGTGTGTGTGTGTGTTTTAAATTAGAGCTATAATTGGAACGTCTAACAAATTAATGAATTTATCTTCATATTTAAGTAATTAATTTGGGCATAACTAGGTCTCGGTTGAAGATCTCAGAAGTCACCTTTCCAGACTAGGCTTAGATCTCTAAAGTAAAAACTCAAGGCTTAGATTTTAAATATACATTAGAAATGCAGACACCTTGTCCAGTAAAATGACGCCTAACGGAAGCTCACCCCTTCACGGCTGACCCTCCCTGGTCCCATCCATCTGTCCATCTGGTTCTGTGCCCCACACTTGTGTCCATGTGGCACAACAGGGGTACTGCTTGTTTGTTTATGTGTGAGTCCCCCACTAGAATGGAAGCTTCCTGAAGGTCAGGAGTTTGTCTCTTCTACTCCCCGCTGAACCCAGAATATGCAGAACATGCCCAGCACTTAGCGTTCACTTAGTAGTTGTTGAATGAATCAATGAATGCATGAGGGAGTGAACGAATGAGTTTAGCACAATCACCTGAGCTTTTAATGAAGGCAAAGCAAGCCACTTAACGACAAACAAATGAGAAACAGAAACTCATAGACACGGACAATAGTTTAGTGGTTGCCAGAGGGTAAGGGGGGTGGGGGGGGAGGTGAGGGTAAGGGGGATCGAATATATGGTGATGGAAGAACTGACTCTGGGTGATGAACATACAATGGGATTTATAGATGATGTAATACAGAATTGTACACCTGAAATCTATGTAATTTTACTAACAATTGTCACCCCAATAAATTTAATTAAAAAAAAAAAAAAGAGTCAATACTTCACTATGAAAAGGTAATAAGGACTCAACGTGAGCTTGGTCTCTGTATGTAACCATATATTAGGTTGGTGCAAAAGTAATTGCGGTTTCAAAGGTTAAAAATAATTGCAAAAACGGTGATTACTTTTGCACCAACCTAATATTTCAGGGATAAATGTAACCTAAGTCAAGGAATAAACAGCTTTGATCCTGGTGTTACTTTGACTGACTTAGACAAGAAAATCCTCACTCTGTTAATTATTTACAAATAAAAGGGAGACTAAAGGGAGAGCCCCCCTTCCACATAGAAGCAAAGGTACTTTGGGTGTGGCTTGAATTTAATTACTCTATTCTCCAATTCTCGTTATACATAATGGAAAAAATAGTTTGAGAACAGATGTTTGCCCTCTCAGAGCAATAAATGAACGTGATCACCAGTGTATCAAAATTGAGAAGCACCCATTTAATATGTTAGTAGACAGACAGCTGAAGAAACCGCTGTTCGTCAGACTCCCAGTTCACACGCGTTTAAAAATTGAAATGATGATTTCTGTAATGTGTTATATTGATAGACCCTTACTTTCCCATAAAGTGTGTGATTCTTTTCTTTCTGAGAATGATATAGACATTCTGCTTCAGAGCCTACTTAACTTATAGTTATTTTGTATTCCTCAGATTACGCTCTTGGAAAAGACTGTATAATGCATGGGTACATGCTGAAACTGGGAAACCCGTTTCTGACTCAGTGGCAGCGTCGATATTTTTACCTCTTTCCAAACCGACTTGAATGGAGAGGAGAGGGAGAGTCACGAGTAAGTCTGACACATGATTACCAAGCACTTACTGTCATTGTATGGAGTGTCATATGGTTATTTCATCCTGCTGGCGCGTTTTGTACAATAGCCAATAGCCTCTGAAGCCCTGCGTATCAATTGGAACTTGCATACATGAGATCTTAATGTTCAAACTGTAACTTTTAAACTTCTGAGTCAAGGAAGGATTTTGCAATATCTGGAAACAGAATGTGCCATTCAGTGAGGCCAAAGGAGACAGGTTGGAAGAAGACTGGAGAGCGGCTGGGTAGGTCAAAATGAAGAGAACGCTAGAACTTTGGAGTCAGACAGAGGTGTTCAAATCCACTGCGCGGTGTCCCTGGGCCTCTGAGCACATTATGCTGACTCTCTGAGCCTCAGTTTCCTTGTCTATAAAATGGGAGAAATAGAAATTATAACAACCACCACCACATTTTGCATATTTATCTTGGACTGAGTGCTGTTAAAAAAAAAAAAGAAAAGAAAAAAAACAACCCTCATTTAATGTGTACCAACCTTTGAGGGTCCAACTCGTATTTTATAAAGAGGGAACCAGGACATAAGAGAGGGAAAGTCTGGTCCCCACGACACAGCGAGGCAGTTAGGAGTGATTCTGACCAGGGTCTGCCTGCACTGACCTTCCCTCGTTGGCGTCAAATGAAATGAGGTAAGTGATGTAAGCCGTGATGCTTGGCGCTGCATTGAGGTCACAAAACCATACTTCCTTTTGTCTCCACCTTGTCGGAAAGTTCTAAGTGGATTCTATACAATAGACAGGAAGATACAGCTGCCCTCTAAGGTCCTTGCAAGAGCTAATGTCTATGAACAAGATACAAAGAAATTTCCAATCCACACTGTCCCTTGTAGGAAGTCAGGCAGCATTTATTATGTGCCTGCTGTGTGAGGAGCCCAGAGCTTGTCACTATGGAAGGCGCCAAACCAGGTGCGAGGTACGTTTCTGCTTTTGGGGAGGCAATGGTGAGTCATGGGAACCAACTAAGCAGGACAGGGGTCTCACGTGTTCAAAACATAGTTGATGTGTTGGTTGTACCAGAATACCGCCCATCAGTTCTCTAGTTGTCAGCAGTGTGGAAAGAAGGAAGCCCAAATCTTGTTTATTTGACTTTGGAATGCATTTTTGAAACCCCTATTGGTGAAGTTGCTATTTAATTATGAGTGGTTGCTATTGCATATTGCTACATTTCTTATAAACACATGAGATCGTCTCACTATTAGTAATACCATAGAAGGAAGGCATTTTCTGAAAAATAATACATCTAGGATCTGACTTATGATTAATCAGACTCTTTGAGAGGAGTCCTGTTTATAACACAGGTACTGGTATTATATAATGTGTGTTACATAATACATCTTGTAATATATATGTGTATATATACACTTAGCACCTGAGTTATAATTCGTATGTGTGTTGTTATTATTATTATATATAATTCCAGATAATGGGTGACCCTGGGCACACCATGCATTTATTATGCTATCTACTGCTAAGTTGCTGTTGTGCACATTGAAAGGAAATTGTCCCACTTTTAAAGATACTCGAAACTAAATTTAAAACAATCTTTCTTTGTTTAACATCAGATGCAATAAGTTATCTTGGTTTTAAAACAGTCAATGTCTATTTGAGAAGCTACATACTACGCACGCGTGGACTCGTAGGTAAAAATAAGGAAAAAGCAAATGTGAGCGTTTATGATGGTAGTGTTTTTCCTTTAGGATTCTTGGAGTCTATCCAAAAAAACCTAAAATGGCAAGGTACTGAGGACACTATAGCATTCACCATAAGCAATAATGCTGTAGACCTCGTGTGACAATCTTTTAAGGATGTCACCTACGTTCATAACATCATTTTGAGATTATCAAAATAGCGTTAGCTTATAAACTAAACATTACCAAACACGTGCTGAGCTGCTGTGTTAAAGCTCAGCCACATACTGCTGACTCACGTAAATCGTGTAGAGCACGTCAGTGTTCCCACTCAACTTTATTGATAGGAATTTAGATGAATGCTTGATACAAAAAGTGTACGTGTGATGCAGAATCACTCAAAAATCGATTCTGTGTTGAGGGAACAGCTTTGCTGTTGGGCCTTCTAGAGACATTGTTTTCTTTGTAGATGTTATAATTTGAACTTTTGTGTGTGTTCCTTTATAGCTATTCCCCTCCCCCACTTCTAGTATATCATCAAAGAAAAATGCCGGTTTTCGTTTGTTTGTGTATTTTTTACTCTTCCTAAGCTGATAGTTTTGGGTTTTACTTATTGATTAATTTAACTTTAAGAAATGAAATAATTTGAAGTAATTTATAATTTTTATTTTTGTGATTAGCAAAATTTACTGACAATGGAACAGATTCTGTCTGTGGAAGAAACTCAAATTAAAGACAAAAAATGCATTTTGTTGAGGATAAAAGGAGGGAAGCAGTTTGTCTTGCAGTGTGAGGTGAGTTTTTATTATTTTCTCATAGGTGAAATTTATAACAATTTTATATACATATAAAGATGGCTGTCTGGTTATAAAACATTTTCTTACTCCATGCTTTGTAACTTAGCAAGAAAGCCCTAAGGTACAAGGTTTTCAGCAAATTAAGTTATTTTTAAAGAAGCAAATATTAGAACATGTCAGGAGGAAGTATATGAAATAATTTTATTACCCTGTCTGGGAACTCTGTCCAATATTTAATAGGGGCATACAATTTTATTTGTTACATAATTTTCCAAATCTTTCAGCATGTTAAAGGTTGAGGTTTGTATTTCTAAATAAATGTAAGATACCAAAGTGACTCCTCAAAGGGGAAATTCCATGTTTCTCTCACAAAATTTCTATTGTAGCCCAAATTTAATTCCTAAACACTTCTCCTGGGGCACTGGTGTGTGTGTGTGTGTGTGTGTGTGTGTGTGTGTGTGTGTGTGTAGAGCATATGTAAAGAGTTAGCCAGTAGTAGATACAAAAACATATTTAATTACTTCATTACTGCATGTGAAGGTATGTTAAATTTGTCAAAACCCATGTATTATTTTATAGACTTGAATTGTTTCATTTTTCTTTTTTTCCAGTTTTATTGAGAAATAATTGGCATATGTCATTGTATAAGTTTACAGTATACAGTATGATGGTGTGATTTACATATACCATGAAATGATTACCACATACGTTTAATTAATATCCATCCTCACATATAGATAAAATAAGAAAAAAGAAAAAAATTAATCGTTGTGATGAGATCGCTTAGGATCTACTCTCTTGACTTTGCTTGTATCATATAACAGTGTTAAATACAGTCATCACGTTGTACAGTATACCCCTAGTACTTACTATCTTACAACTGGAAGTTTGTGCCTTCGGGCCACCTCCCTCCAGTTCTCTTCTCCCCACCCCTTACCTCTGGTAACCACAACTCTTCTCTCTTTTTCTCTGAATTTGGTGGGTTTGTTTGCTGTTTGGTTGGTTAGATTCCACATATAAGTGAAATCATACAGTATTTGTCTTTCTCTGTCTTAACTTATTTCACCTAGTATAATGCCTTCAAGGTCCATCCATCTTGTCCCAAATGATAGGATTTCCTTGTTTTCTATGGCTGAATAATATTCCGTTGTGTGTGTGTGTGTGTGTGTGTGTGTGTTCATTCATCCATCAGTGGACACTTAGGTTGTTTCCATATCTTGGCTGTTATAAATAATGTTGCTATGAACATGGGGGTGCAGGTACCTTTTTTAGTTACTGTTTTCATTTCCTTTGGATATATTCCCAGAAGTGGAATTGCTAGATCATATTTTTGGCTTGTTCTATTTTTAGTGTTTTGAGGAACCTCCGTACTGTTTTCCATAGTGGCTGTAGCAATTTACAATCCCACCAACAGTGCACAGGGTTCCCTTTTCTCCACATCCTCGCCGGCACTTGTTCTCTCTTATCTTTTTGATGATGGCCATTCTGACAGGCGTGAGGTGGTATCTCATTGTGGTTTAATCTGCGTTTCTTCAATGACTAATGATGTTGAGCAACATCTTTTCATGTACCTGTTGGCCATTCACGTTCTCTTCTTTGGAAAAAATGTAAAAACAATCTGGAGTACAGTATAGTTAACCTCCTGATCTTTCTTTTCCCATTAAGATGTGTTCTATTTTTTAAGAAATAAGACTTTTCGTTCTGTTTACTTGCCTCATTTTCTATAGATCTGTTCCTCCTGAAACAAAATTTCTACTGGTTCATACATGTACTTCCCTACAGACTCTCTCCTCCCCATTTTTCATTGATAATCAGTAAAATGCAGAGTTGGACCATGGTGAGATGGATCATTTCCCGTCTATCATAATACCAAGTGTAGGTGAGGATATGGCATAAACAAAATACTCTGTGGAAGAATGCAGACTCCAGATTCCATTTATATTAAGTTCTTCAAACTGTAAAACTAAACAATCTATTATATTAAATATATACATATTATATATATATGTGTGTGTGTGTGTGTTAAAATTATCAGGAAATGAGAAACACCAAATTTATGACAGTGTGTGTGTATCTTGGAGAGGTTGCCGTCCAGGAGACCCACACAGACCGTGTCAAAATATGGATCGAGTCTGTTTCTTCAGCGGGGGCGGGGGACACAGGTGCTCACAACTATTCTTTCTAAAACTCAGCATCTATACTTTATTTGTTCTTTTGTATATAGATGTTTTTCGTAAGAATTTATGTAAAAGAGGAAGAGCCTCCAAATTTAAAAATATCTCAACTTTTTTAAGAACTAAAAGTATCCCACAGTTGATCATTTTTCCAGTTGGTCATTTTCCTGATAATTACAGGTCCACTTAGAGTCTAGTCACTGGTCCTAAAGATAATAAAGGCTGCTGAGGTTGAAATACAGCAAAGCGATAACCCAGGAGACCTCAAGACAAGGCATAAGCAGATATAAAATATTAAAAAATCCGTATATTATCTATAGGAAAAATATATTTGAGAAAGGATGCAGGGAAGGCAAATTAAATTAGACTTGAGTTGTTTTAGAAATCAGAAATTGAAGGTAATCGCTAAGCAGACTAAAGGCAGTAATTCTCATGGGGGGCTGTGTGAGGATCGGCTGAAGGGCTCGTAAGCCTTCCCTTCCTCTGCAGGGAGACCTTGGAGGAAGTCTGTAGCACCCACCAGCTAACAACACGGCTGAGGGGCAAAAAATAGTGTGCTTTCATGGGGGCAGGGGGGTGTTTCCAAGGCCTCCACATTTGTGGGCACAGTGGGTGAAGCCGTCCCAACTTCTCCATGTGTGTTTCCATCTAGAGTGATCCAGAGTTTGTGCAGTGGAAGAAAGAGTTGACAGAAACGTTTACAGAGGCCCAGCGGTTGTTGCGACGTGCTCCGAAGTTCCTCAACAAGTCTCGATTGGGCGTTGTGGAGCTCTCAAAGCCACCCCTGTGTCACAGGAATAGCAATGGCCTCTGACACCCAGGACAGGAGGGTCCCGGGAAGACGGTGTGTGTCGAGCAAGTCCACACCGGGTGCTTTCAGCCCTTGAAATGGAGCCATTTGGCGAGTGATGAGGATTACAGGATGGAGTCACTTACCTCCGGGTTCTTCCTCGGCTGTGAAGACCCAGGGCATCGAGGTGCTCCTAGTAGGAGTCGTGACCATTCTCAGGCCCGGGGTCGGCCTCCCTCCCCTCCCCAGGGCCCCCCACCACCATCCCATGTGTCCACACTCAAAACTACTGAAGGAAAGAAAGTGTTCTTTACTACACACTCGCTTCCGTACACATGAACCTAGAACTTGAGGTGACTCCCACTTACCACTTCAATTTTTATGCCCGATGTCAAACAGGTCTTAGACTTGCCAACATGGAACTGAACCGTCCACAGTGTTGGGTACTAGCTTGCCCTCGTATTGCCATATTTTATCTATAAACAGCCACTGCTGACCTTGTATGTCTTTGCTCCATACTACTGGGGAATAGGAGACCAACCGTGTGTTTCTTCTGTGCACTTCAGAACCGACTTCTTGTCCTGGGGTTGAAAGCTGAAGATCTTTTCTGAGAAGGTTGCAGTTGGGCCCTCATTGTGTGCTGCACCCACAGGTACGGGTCCGCCTCTGCCAGGGAGCTCTCGGATTCAGCTGGGAACAGACGAGTGTGCCCTCAGAGGACAGGGGAGTCGCTCAGAATCGAAGGCGTTCAGCAGACCCCTGGAAAGGTTTACAGTGATTCTGAACTCCGGAGAGGCGGCAGAGTTTTAACTTTTAGGGCAATGGCGATTTTCAGAAATCTTTAAGGAAATAGCACTTTCGTGTTTCTGGGTGCACACGAACGTTTGGGGGTGAGTCTGTGTTGGGTTTCAACATTGGACAGCAAGCCGTGGTGTGACACAGTAACTCTGGTTCCTTCTGCCTGACCTCAGAAAATGTATCAGTCATGGACGTGTAAAGGAAGGAAACTCTGTTTTACCTTTTAGTATGATTTAAAATGAATTTTATTGAAAAAAGAATGCTGAAGGATGAATGTGTCAAAATGGGTTAACTGCATATTGACTTTTATGTTGTCACTTACTGTCATTAGTGAGTCATACTTTGCACTGGGTGGGTAGTTCTGTGACAGTGACAACATTAGCGCATAAAGACTATTTGCCTAATTCCAGTGTCATCCTTCCCCCCCCCCCCCGGTTTTCTTTTCCCCTCTTCATGCCCCAAATAAATGCTGGCTCATAAGAAACCAGTGTGTTTTCCCAGCAAAGTTCTCCATGTCATCAGACTAACAATAATAACAATAATTTTTTTAAGTCCACTTATTTGTGCTGTGCAATTTTATTGTACGTTTCTAAGTTAACTACTGACAATATACATAACTTGACACCATAGTTATCTGCATCCCGTCCTTAATGTTTTCAGTGGGTCTGAATCTTTGTTTTTTATGTTTGTACGCTGTGTTCATTGGGAAAGTAAGTCCTTTTTAATGAAATTCCATTTTGAGAGTTGCAAAAATAATTAGTCTTTTACTTCACAGGAGTTACTTTGGGAAAGAAACGCAGAGGGTCACTGTCCATCTCAACTACTAAGTGGAGTTGAAATTAACATACATGTCCTACTGTCTGCTGTTTCCAGTATAGGAGGAGGGTGTGCTGTTTACATGCATTCCTGATTTTAAAAGGGAAGAATAGTATTCAGATTGTTTAGGGAAAAAAATACCCCACCAGAGACAGAAAAGCAGTTGTTCCAGAGTGAGCGTCTTCCCAGGGAAGGTCAAGTACAGCTGTCGCTGCTGTCATCGTCACAAGGGCTCAGCACGCAGAGTTTGGAAGTCGCAGTGCCTTGTGCGTCTGCTGGACAGAGTGTGTGGCGAGGCACGGGGACCCCCTCAGGGCCTGGGCCTAGCGTCTCCCACTCTTATCTAGGGCATTAGCCTCACCGAGTCGCACCTCTGTGAAAAATCGAACTTTCACTCTGGAGTGGAACATGAGGTTAATCTCTTTTAGAAATTTCTCAAAAGAAATATGAATTGGAAGGTAGCTCAAGAGCCCTTTTGCCTCAGACTTCTTCCAAGTAAACTTTTCCACTACCCCCAACTCACACTTGGTTCATACCGACATGCTGGGAAGGCCGCGATGTAAATGGACTTTATTGAAAGGACTCTGTAGGATGAGCGACTCGCTGGGGCCGTCTCTGGTTGTGCCACGTCTGGTTTGGCTGTCCTGGAGAGGCCTGTCTTCTACCCGAACTCCTGAACCTGTGCCTACAGCTGTTCTGATGGGGTAAGTGTTCCGGCCGCCAGACGGAGGCCCCTTCTGGGAACCTCCTGGGCCAGCGCCTGGGCCTGTCCCGTCACTGAAACCTGTTGGCTCAGAGGTCTTGGTGTACGCGGCTGTTCTCGAAGGTTTGAAGAGTTATATCATCCCTAGATGTTTGACTCTTCCCACCTTTGGACCATAACAAAGGACAAAATTCTGCACAAGTGTTCTCTTTTAGATTTATATAGTTGGGATATTTTAACATTGTCAAAGAAGATAATCAAAGTTGATATTTTTATAAAGTTGTGTTCTATGTTGTTTGACTTCAAAATTCAAAGGAGTCAATAAAGCAAAGCCTAAAAAATAATAGATTACTTTAAGCTGCTATCTAACATCTATGGAATAAATTCAGAACTTTTGTGAATCCAAGGTTGTTTTTTTAACATAAAGCATTCTCTTTGGTGCATTTGTCCCCTCCTGTCATTGGGACTCATGGTTTTTTCTTCTATATTATGTTCAAGTATGACGTTTCAGCAAACTTACAGAAATTAGCTAATGTCAGTGTTTCACTCCTCATGCCTCTGAGTGGTCAATTCACTGACATTACAGTTTCAAATCTGTGTGTAAAAAGAAGGAGCGTTGAGGAAAGGAACCATTCTGCTCAAGAAAGACCAATAAAACTGAAAAAAAGTAAATGGAGGGAGGGGGCAGCAACAACAAATAGCCATCTGTTTTAAACAAGATTTAGCTTGATTTGCAGTTTGAAATATACCATATGGATATTAGATACAATTATTCTAAGACCCTCACCGGCCATTAAAAAATATCATTTACCAATTGACAGTGTAATTTAACTAGATTAAAAAGATCAAAGTGTGGTTTTTCTCTAATGATTTATTATTATTATTTTTTCATTCAGGATTTATAGTTGGGCCAATTCAATACATTTAACTTTTCAGTGGAATTGATTTTTCTGATGCTTCAAAATGTTAACATACCAAGAAGGAAGCAAAATTCTCTAAGTTAGACTTTTTTTACATGATGTAAATCTATAAAAAATACCTTTAAATGTGCTGGTGTGAGATAAGACTTATCTTGGATGATTTAATCATATGTAATTTTTTTCTCAGTTATGTTTTAAGCACTGTTGCAGTGTCTTCAGAGATGCTTGACAAATTAACTTCTCCCCACCCCAGGGGACTGACCCATTATTTGTACCCGGAGAGAAATTGGGCTCAGTTGGGATCTGTGACAGTCGTGGCCCAGAGGTGGATCAAGTGGGTGTCACAGAGAGAATGGTAGTAGAAATGGGGCAAAGGAAGAAAGGAGTTAATTTGTTGGTAAAAAAAAAAGAAAAAAACATTCCCTTCACACTATAAAGCACCCCTTATGACAGAGGAGTTGAATAATAATATTGTTAGACTTGGTCACTTTATTTTTCAATATGGAGCTGCTGAACTACTTAAGAGGCCATTTGCTTTCCATTGGGACATTCTGTGGAAATTTAGTTGCTAATGCATGCATGTCGCCCAGCACCCTTGGGGAAGGTGCCCTGGACCCAGAGCTAACACCATGTCTTGGCGTGTGTGCCCTGCAGCCACGGGGAGGCCCAGAGGTGGCATCTGGGTAGCCAGCAGAGCACTGTTGGCCAGTTGCAGACATTGTTGCACACCCATTGAGTTTGCAATAAAACCAGAATCCAGTACTGGGCTTGCTATTTAAGCCACACCCATTTCTAGAGGGAGCTTTAATGGTTTAAAATTTCAAAATTTTTTTCCCTAAAGTTCTAACATCATTTTCCCTCCCAGAGAGGCTTGAATTAATTACTGAGATTCACATTAATATGATTTTTTTTAACCCAGGCTGCATTTTTAAAAATTTTATTGTAGCATTAACGAAAGTTGGACTCTAAAATGGTACTCCTTGGTTTCCTCAAGACATAATGGACTTCAGATTTCCTGTGTCCTCAGAGACTAAGAGCTGTTTTTTTTATAGCAGAGTGTGTGTGACAGGATGTCCCCTCAGCAGCAACTGAAGGCCTGGAGAGACGAATGGCCGGTCATTTTGCCATCTCTGGGGACATGTCCTGATGTGGCTGAGTTAGATTGATTGATAAATGCAGCACCCCACATTTTAAATTGCCTTTATTTAAACACACACATGCACACACTACAGAAAGGGGGTTTGCAGATAAATGCATTTCATTAAAACACAGGAAAAAACCCTACATTTTAGAGTTAAGTAATTCATATTCTTATAGTAAACGCTCCTATGCCTAACAATCTCAAAATCACCTCTGAAAACTGGTACCTATGCTTCCACTTTTTATTTTGTCCTATAAAATATAAGGGAAGGGAATGGAGAAAGGTTTCTAATCATGTATTCATAGTACAAAGGACTTGATGTTGACTTTGCTTCTTAGTTGACTGTGTTCCATGATGTATATAATTATATGTGGGTTTATAAGCTAAACACTGGCCATTTTTAGTTCTATTGTTAAATTGTATTTTTCTATGTTTTAACAAATTATAATTGGGTTTTTTCTGAGTAACAAAGATTGCTAAGCTACATATATATATATATATAAAAGAAGAGTTCTATTTTAGCACAAAAGCATTTTCTATTTATTGACTCCTTAAATTTGTTTTCATCCAAAGCATTCCTTATCATTTCTGCTCCTTTTTATTTGTATAGTTTGTTATTTAAAGAAATGGCAACCCTTTCTGTTCTTCACAAAGTAAAATTGAAGTCACGCCTACAACACCGTGGGGCCCATGTGTCCTCTCACTGCTGTGGACCGTTCTCAACAGTAGCTCGTTGTGGGGTCTGTGCTGAGAGCATATGCACTTTTCCGTAACATCTGACAGCGAACTCGCTGTGAAATACCGCTTTCATCTACCTCTTCCAAAGGCCTCCTCATGCTTTATTCTAGACTGGCCACATTATAAAAGAACGTCAGTAAAGCATTTCACTGTCACTCCCTGGTGACATAGATTTGCTCTTAAAGCCCCAGCCTTGTGTCCGGGCCCCAGTGAGCGGGGTGGGTCAGTTTCCCTTCTAGGTGGTTATCTTTCGGGAGCTCGGGAGCCGAGGTTCGCGCAGACCATCACTGCTTACTCGTCTTGTGTCAAATCTCCACAGTCAGTCTTGCCATCGCCTCAAGATTTGACCACTGCACCTGACTCATCAAGCATTTACTGGAAATTTCCTCCTGGGCACTCTTTACAGACGGCCAGGTGGGTTTAAAAACCCCACTTCTGGGAGTTGCTCATTTGAATGTGACTTTTTTCCCCTTGCTGTTTCAAGATGGTTCGAAAAATGAGGTTACAGAGGCAAATGCCCTCGTGTGTGATGAAAACTTGGTGAAAGGTCTTATTTTCGAGCCGACCCATGAGGATTTGTGTGCAACGAAGATCAGACCCACGAGAGGGGTTCCCTCCTCCCACGCTGACCTTTTGCTCTGCCTGTTTTGCAGAGCAATCCATGTAGTAACATATTCAGTATATTCTTGGCAAAGTGTAATCCCCTTAAAAAAATAAATCCGTTTTCTACTGCTCATTGCTATACAAAGTGAAGCCGGTGAATCAGATATTGTCAATCTAGATATTATTGTACCTGTGCAATTATCGTTGGTTTTTAGCTCTTTTCACATTGATTGTGCCCGTGGAGTTTTATAGTCCTGTCTCAGTATGCATTTATCAGTGCACGTTTGAAACTGTACCCTACTGAGATGTTACACGTCTATGGTCACCCGCCCTGTGTGTGGTGTGTCACCGTCAATATCACCGTCTTTTACAGTTATTTTTGAGCAGCGAGGCTGCTATCCTGTGTGAATAAATTACTTATATAAATCTCAATAAAAAGGCTGTACAGATACCTACTTTGGTGTGCTGTTTTCTGCCCAGTTAAAAACTGCATTTATCGAGCTGTTAAAACATCAAGAGATGGCTCGTTTTGAAGAATCCTGACTTTGGGGACGATTCATGCAGAGGCTGATTTTATAAAGAGGAAGGGGATTGCTGACAAGCATTTCTGTTGATTGCGTGGATTGTTTGAGCCCAACCAACTGCATGGTTTCAAGGTTTTGGATACGTCGCAAGGAAGCAATCTGTGCAAACCTGGGCCATGAGAGAAGGAAGGAGGGCAGTGCCGTCTCCAGTATGTCCAGGAGCGATGCCAGACTCCCCACCTTCCTCCCAGTGGGTGGGGGAAGGGGGACCTTGGAGTCCCTTCCGGAAGTTAATACCCCCTCCATCTCCATCTCTGTTGCCACAGAGACGTGCTGAGAAACCCTGTTTTGGGTCTTACATGAAACCAGAAATCCAAGGTGGCCCCAGAGCAGAGGCTGCCTGGGCAGAACTGTCTGCGTGTGGGCCCACAGGTTGAGGGTAGAGTGGGTACTACCCATCTGCAAGCTGGAAGCTCCTCCTGTGTCTTGCTAGTTCAGGAAAGAAGGAAGTCACAGTTGGGCCATGGAGCCATCGAGTTTCCCTGAAATGTCTTTGTGCTTGCCATTTGAAAACCATTTAACTCGACGCTGACAGGACGCCCAGTGAGTCAGCTCCCTGTGCAGAAGGCAGCAGCGTAATGCAGCCCTTGGCCTGATGCGTTAGCATAACCGAGGGCCAATCCTAAGAGCTGCAGAAATCCAGTCACTCCTTGGTACCCAGAAAGAGAAGACCCTACTCCCAGCAAGGTCACTTTGGGCCATCTCTTTGGTCCTCAGTGTTCTCATCTCTAACTGAAAGGAGATGAATCAGATGACCTTGAAGGACCATCCTAGCGAAAAACATCCTCCAAGTTTTTGACTAAGGATAAATGTGAGGGACTTAGGCCATATGTATTTGGAGAGCAAAAAAGCAATGCTCTCCCCCCGTGGCCCCTGGTTTCTGCCATGTTGCCTTATGTGTCACTGTTACTCTCCCTTTTAAACCGTGTGTTCCTCCACGCTGGAGTCCCTTTGGTTTACCTGGGCAAGAACCGCATGTTGAATTGAAGGAAAGAACTCAAACTTCATGACTTTCTTTTCCTGGTCACTTTTACCAACCTTGATACTGGAGATCAAAAAAAGGTTTTCAGTCCGAAGTATTCAGGCTGGCTGTGTCTAGGGATCACATTCACAAGATAAAACCCCGAGCCCACACTGAGCTCACATAAGCAGCTGTGGAAGTATGCATAATGTAGAAAGACCACAAGGGGGGATTTACTTAGTGGTTCATATTAACAGATGTGTAACAGAGAAGCGAAACGGGAGACAGAGGCAGGTAATCACACAAAGGAGACCTTCTGCCTAATTTCTGGCTATCCCAAGCAACTGGCTTTTACATTTTGATTTTATTCTTTAACTTTGGTATCGGGGGTAAAGTGCCCAGTTCTTCAGTTACCCCTCTAGGTGCGGACACAGTATTGATTTGATAGTCTGTAAGTCACATCTGCCTGGCGTCATCTGCGTGGGAGCTGACCCGAGCTCCCAGCTCACTCCCAGAGTGGCCTTGGGCAGGTGACTTCACCTTCTGATGCCTGCACCACTTGTCTCTGCAGTGAGATGATGATAATACGCGCCCCAAGTCCATTCTAGGTTTCCTGAGGACTTCGTACGTTGAAACAAGAGTGCTCAGAACAGCGTGAGACATAAAGGATTCCCGTGATATAGACTCATTTTTGTTTTCGTTAATATTTTGAACTGTTTTGAGTCCATGCTGTATATTATCAACTACAACTGGTTGCACCAGGTTGGGGCATCCCATCAAATCTGCAAGCCCACACAATGGAAGGACCTGCTTCTCATTTTCAGGAGTGAACTGCAGAGCTGGGAGCCCCCTGGAGAGGGGGAAGGGCCGTGGTGCTGCCCTTCTGGCTCTTTTGCCATGTGCCGGTGCCCTTTGCATAGTCAGAGTGCAGGCCTGAGTAAGGAAAGTGCTGCTTTTAAGTTTCCAGAACAGAAATCTGCTTAAAAGCATAGGTTTACATCAGTCATGCCTTGAACTGCATGTGCTAGGGTGTGCTTGTGGTTCGAAAATTCGCTTTGACCTTGGGTTTCTAACACAGAAGGGATTTTTGATCATGCTGCTTTTGGGCGGTCTTGCCCGCAAGCATTTCCCTGGGAAGTGGTCTTAAGTTTCATCATCAAATTTCAAAACTGAAGGTTTATGCTCTTCTCCTCTTCACAAGTGATCAACATGGCAGGGAGAACCAGTAATGAATGTGAGTTATATTAGCCACAAACGAGAAAGCATTTTTACCTCTTGGTTCAGGTTGCCTG
This sequence comes from Rhinolophus sinicus, assembly GCF_036562045.2. Lineage (NCBI taxonomy): Eukaryota > Metazoa > Chordata > Mammalia > Chiroptera > Rhinolophidae > Rhinolophus > Rhinolophus sinicus. Next base: position 23,934,868 of record NC_133765.1, on the reverse strand, counting down.
TTACTCTTCTTTCTGTCTTTTTTTTTTTTTTAATGCCAACTGGATAAAATGTGGGCACATTTTAGACTTCCGCTTAAAATGGCATGTTGAAAATCCTAGGGCAACCACGAAAACAACAGAAAATCCAACAGAAAATCGTGAATACCTTCCAAACTAGTACAGAGAAAAATTGAAAATGGAAAAGAAAAATTGTATCCAAAAGACAGCAAGGAAGGAGATTATAAGTATTTAACCCTTGTTCTTTTAAAGGTACAGAGTTCAGACAAGCCATGAAACTGGGAGAAGAGATTTGTAATACAAAAGACGAAAGGACTAGTATGTATGACAGATGAAGAACTCCCACACGTCAATAAGAAATTAGATAATCCAATGGAAAAATGAGCCAAAGACATGAAAAGACCATTCATAGAAAAGGAAATATACAAAAAAAAAAATGCACAACGTTATTAGTAATCGGGACTGCAAATGACTGATTCCCATTTCAGAAAGAAAAACATCTCAAATGAAAAGTCTTAGATTTTCAAGTGCTGGTGAAAATATGGTACGACCGGTCTCTGGGCCAGTAGCTGTGAGCATTGCCGTACCCCTTTGAAAACAATTTGATACCTTCTAGAAAATGTGAGCATGGTGCATACCCTACGACCTGTGATCTCTGCTCCTCGTTACATGTGTATGCTCGTAAGGAAACTCATAACACAAGTCCACCCGGAGATGTGTCCACAGATACTCATTATAGTGGTGGTGGTGTGTAACGACAGACAAAAACTGTGAGCAAAACAGAAGTTCCATCCGCAGTAGAATGGATAAATGTATTTTCCTACTACCGAATACCACACAACCGTGCAAAGGAATAAACCACTGGTACATGCTGCAATGTCAAAGCCTCATGTGGAGCAAATGAAGAGCAAAATACAATGTCAAAATATCATGTATAGTATGGTCCCAACTATGCAAAGTTCAGCATAGGCAAACTAAGTCGTAGGGATGTCAGCCTATATAGACGATAAGCCTGAAAGAAAAGAATGATGAACACGGGGGGCAAGAGGGGGGCGGCGGCTGGTGGCTCAGGTGGTTCGAGTGCAGTGCCCATAACACCGAGGTCGCCGGTTAGATTCCCACATGGGCCACTCGGAGTTGGGGGTGCGGGGAAAGAATGATGAATGGAAAACTGAGAAGAGTGATTCCTTCCGGGGAGAGGGAGGGCTTGGCGGGCCTTTGTGCTACGTTGCATCTCTTGTAGCCCCTATGGAATTGTGTGTGGGTTCTAGTTCATGTGTGGGACACATGTGACACTTTTTTCCCGGTACAAGAAGTCAAATGTACTATTTTGGGGAACATTTTTAGTAGGTTATTTTAGGGGGGATGCAGTGGCCACATGGGCTCTCAGCAGTATCTGCTCCTCCCCTTCTCTTCGCCACATCATAGCCCAGCTGGGGATGTGCTGGGCCTGATGAGGGAGGAAAGGAATTACACCCCAATGTGGCCGGTGAAATGATTCTTAAGATAAGTAGTGCATCATGTTTGAATGACTGTGGGCTGTAGAGTCGGAAAGACCTGGATTTGCGTCCTGACGCTACCCCTCCCCCCAGCTGTATGGACCTGCATGATATACTTAATCCATGGAAGTCCCTATTTTCCTCCTTTTAGGCAGCGAAGGAAGCACTCTATGGCATCCCATTTGGTGCCGTGTGTAAGACTGCCCTCTGGAGCCAGTACTGCCAAGGTTCAAACCCTAACTCTCCACTGCTTTGGGCAAGTTGGTTAACCTTTCTGTGCCTCAGTTTCACCATCCGTCAAATGGACATAGGGAAACCCGACTTGCTAGAGTTGTGGGGAATAGTAAACGAGCCCATTAAAGCCCTCAGCTTGGTGTGTGAGGGGGTGATAACTGCTACCTACTCATTAGGCATATTTGTATGCACAGATTGTTTACTAAGAGGCCGCAGCATGAGTTCATGTTATTTCTTTCCGGAGTCTGGCTAGAATGGAGACCTGGGCTCTCCTCAGCCAGTTCCAATGGCCTCCGGTTATCTTTCTGCATGGGGCAGAGCCGGGAGTGTGGGTGTGTGTCCTGTCCGGGACAGGGATGACGGGTGAGAATGTGCTTGCGTCGGGAGATGTCCCCTCCCCTGTTCTGTGCCACCAAATATGTCCATGCTCTCTGATGCCTGGTCAACGGCCACCCCGGGTTGTCGTCTCTCGGCCAGACCTGGAGCTCACTGGCTAATTTTAGAAATGACTTGTCAACTCAGCTGCTGCTATCACATTGGAACACGGGGAGGGTGGGGGGAGGACAGGGAGGAGCATCAGGGAAGGGGATGTGTGTGTGCGAGAGCGTCAGGGGGCTGCCTCTGACATTTGTCCTTCGCCCCTGCTTTGCCGGCTTGGTGGGGTCTCTACGCTGCCACCCAGGGAGACCTCTTGGGCAGGAGTGGTTCCTGTGACTGGTGGCCTCGTGTGGAGAAGGTACTGTTAAGCTGGGTTTTATCGATGGGCACGTTGCGAGCTGATTGGCAAGGTTTAGTTTTCCAGAATGTGTTTTGGGGGGCTGCGGTGGCAGGCCTCTGGTCTTTTGGTCTATTGCAGGCCTTGCCAGTGTGGACACAACCTCCGGGGCATTTTCCCTTCGCGGCTTGCCCACGTCACTCTCTTAGAAAACAAAAGTATTTTGTGGAAGGATTTTAGAAGAAAACACTGGGGCATGGATTCTTTTAAGGATTACGCTTGTCAGGACCCAGCTGTTTGCTAATCATTTTTAAAAAGATGTTTAGCGTCACGAGATCCACTGCGGAATCTTAGCCGGCAGACGTCAGGGTTCATATTTTCATCAACTCCCAGTGGTTTCTGCTTCACGGGTTGTCGGTTGGTGGTCAGGGAGCCAAACTCTTCCCCTTTTACTGTTCCAACCCTGTTGAGAATAAGCCTTAATGGTAACGATTATTTGTTTTTATTCCAAAGGAAGCCGTGTGTGTGTGGGGGAGGGGAATGGTGGTTCATGGACAAAGGTTTGAATTTCATGCGCTGCTATCTTGATTCCCTGTCCTAGAGGAGGTGTTTGGTCTGGCACATGCGTTAACCAGGCATGTATTTGAATGGAGAAGTTCCACAGGGCTTCTCGGCTGGGGTGGTGGGGACAGGGCGGGGGCTATGCTTTAACGTGGAGCTCCCTCCCTGGAGTGACAAAGACCTGGCCAGCTGCAGGCCTCGGGGCCATTGCCTCAGTGTGAGGTGACCTGCGGAGGGGGGGGTTAAGTTCAGTGGGTGCCAAGCTGCCCAGTCTGGCCGGACCCGGCAGGGGCCTGAGCTTCTGTCCTCCCGGGGGCCCAGAAACCTGGGCGGCTACTTTCACTTTGTGCCTGTTCAGGTCAGGGCACCAGCTCCTGGAGGCTGAGGGTCCTATTGGGCTTCTAGTGGCCGGCAGGATGGCAGTTCCCTTGGGGATCGTCTTTGCTGTTGACCTGAGGCGTGATCTGTACCTGGGTAAAAATCCAGGGTGGGCTGGGGGAGGGCTTGTATGGTTTAGGCTGTGGATGAATTCTAGAAAATAACAACCGAGAGAGGGGTGGGGGTGGGAGGACGAGGAGGAGGAAGAGGAGGAGTTTCCTGGTCTCCTGGCTTTTGAGGGTCCGTATATCACCAAGGAATAGATATTTGGTGCCACCTGCACACAGGCATCGTCACCTTGAGTAACCTAATTTGGGCTCTGCTGTGACCTCTCTGTGACCTTGGACAAGTCTCTTCCCCAGTCTGAGCTTTAGTCTTCCACCCCGACACCTGAGGGGGTGGGGTCAGACTATCCCAGAGATGTCTCCCCAGATTCAGCACCAGGCCAGTGTTTCTCCAAGTGAGAATCCTTGCTTACCTGTATCAGACTCACCTGGGGACCTTCTAAAATGCAGAGGCCCAGGCTCATCTCAGAACTACCAGGTGGTCTTGGGGGAACGGAGCCCAGAAATCCGCACACTTAAAACCTCACCGACAGTTCTGGTACCCACCAAGGCTGGACAATCGTCTTGCCTCCTGGCAAGCCAATCCAACCACAGAGGGCTGCTGCTCAGCACCCACCTGGTCAAAAAAATACTCATCGGATCATTCCACAGACATGCACGCTGCTTTCCTAGGGTGTGATTATGGCAAAATTTCATAAGGGGAAAGATCGCCCTTCTGGTGGCATTTTGAGATGAGAACAGAAGGCCTGAAAGCTCAGGAGAACCTTCTCTCACTGCCAAAGAATGGGAACTCTGGCTGGGTCTACAAGGACACAGCGAGACAGCCTTTCAGTGGGTCCTGGGTTACCTAGGAGACACAAACAACTGTCTCAATGGTCCAGTGTGAGCAGGTGGTTAGTGGCTGTCGTATATGGCATATCCTTAATTTAAAAAAATTAACTTTATTTTTAGAGCAATTTTAGGGTCACAGCAAAATGGAGGGGAAGGTACAGAGTTTTCCCATCTACCCCCTACCCCACACATGCCTAACTTCCCCCACTATCAGCAGCCCCTACTAGAGTGGGACATTTGTTACAATGATGAACCTACACGGACACATCATTGTCACCCAAAGTCCATGGTTTAGATCAGGGTTCACAATGGGTATTGTCTATTCCATGGGTTTGGGCAAATGGGACATGTATCCACCATTACAGTTTCATACAGAACAGTTTCACTGCCTTAAAAATCCTCTGTGCTCCACCTAGAATTCACCCTTGGCAACCACTGATCTTTTTTTATTGTCTTCATAGTTTTGTCTTTTCCAGAATGTCATATACGGTAGTTGGAATCACATAGTATATGTAGCCTTTACATATTGGCTCCTTTCGCTTAGTAACATGCATTTAAGATTCCTCCATGTCTTTTTATGGTACTCTTAATGTTTTAACTACATGAAATTCAATTATTTGGAAAATGGAGAAAGTGGGTTTGACGCAAGGTGAAGAGCTCCGGGGTGCTGTGTCAAATGCAACTCCATCTGTTTACAGATGGGGCAGCCAAGGCACAGAGAGGGGAAGCAACTTGCTCAAGGACACACAGCTTTGTAGTGACGCATTGGGGTTAGAACAGCCCCTGCCTTCAAGGCAGATATTCAGAGAGCAGTGTGGAGCTCTCCATTTTAGGAATAATAACCCAATTTTCCTGATTACCCCCCACCCCCAAAACCTCCTCCATCATCATTCTCCAAGCCTCAAAGGAAAGGGTTAAATAGCTTCATGAACCCTCTCAGGGCATGACTCACCCAGCTCCATAATTTTCCTTTTCTGCTCTACTTCTCACTGAGCCTCTTCTTGATTTTAATGACTTTTTAAGAACTATGGTTTCTGGACACGCAGGAAAGACCCTCGAGAATCAGCTATGTGGGTTTACCAAATATGTGGCCAGTACTCACATTCGGGGAGGCAGGAATTTCAAGGTCCAGGGTCCCAAGGGAATTTCTCTCTGCCCGTAAAAAACTGAGGGCGTTTTCAGCTGTCTTTGGTATTAGCTGCGGTTTCCATTTCATGGAAGGCAGCTGAGTTAGCGGTTGAGTTGAGAGACAGAAGACGGTTGCCCAATGGGATTAGATGTCTGGTTCATGCTGTATATTGCTGTGAGCTTGGGAAGGAGTTATTAGCCCCATTTTACAGATCACGAAGTGAGATTTAGAGGCTTAAATGACCCGAGGTCATGGAGAATGAAAGCGGGAGTAGGTGACTTTCTGTTAAAGACTTATATACTCGTATTTAGTCTAATAAGCAAAATAAACTAAGATAATACATTATGCAACACTGCTTCATGGTGACAGATACAAGACCCATTGACACTCATTACCTTTAGTCAACAGACAATCAAGGGGTGGGAGTGATACTGTTCCAGTTTTATGGAGGAGGAAACTAAGAATCAGAGAGGTGCAGTGACGTGCTCAAAGGCACAGAGCTACTAAATGAGTGGTGGGTCCAGGAATTTCTTCTCTGTTCTGTCAACAGTGGGTTGGCTCATTTCTCAGTTCTATTATTGTTCTTTTCTATTTATTTTTCGAAGCACCCTTTCCCATGCTTTGCCCAATGCATCTCTCCCATCTATCTGTTTGTGAGTTCTGTTCTTTCATAATAAACCAATGATCCTGTAAGTAACATGTTTCTCTGAGTTCTGTGAGCTTTTCTATCAAATTAATCAAATCCAAGAAGGGGGTCATGGGAACCTCTGATTTATATAGCTCGTCGGTTAGAAGCTCAGTGGTCCCCTTATCTGTAGTTTCACTTTCCAAGATTTCAGTTACCCGAGGTCAATTGCAGTCTGAAAATAGTAAATGAAAAATCCCACAAATAAACAATTCATAAGTTTTTTTTTCCCAATTTTATTGGGGAATATTGGGACACTGTTTCTCCAGGGCCCATCGGCTCCAAGTCGTTGTCCTTCAATCTAGTGGAGAGTGCAGCTCACTGGCCCACGTGGGACTTGAACCCGCAACCCTGTTGTTTAGAGCTTGCGCTCTAACCAACTGAGCCATCCAGCTGCCCAAACAATTCATAAGTTTTAAAATGTGAAATTGCGAGCCATGCTGAGTCGTGATGAAATCTCGCGTGATGATATCTCCCTCAATGAAATCTCGAGCCTCCTGCTCCGTCCTGCCCTGGAAGTGAATCATCCCTTTTCCCTCAGTCACGTAGCATTCTCAGTTATCAGACCTATTGCCTCCGCAGCATTGCTGTGCTTGTGTTCAAGTCACTCTTATTTTACTTGGTAATGTCCCCAAAGCGCAAGAGTAATGATGCTGACAGCTCGGATATGCCACAGAGAAGCTGCAAAATGTTTCCTGTAAGTGAAAAGGTATGTGTGGATGGGATAAAACAGTGGATATAGGGTTCGGTACTATCCATGTTTTCAGGTATCCATAGGGGCTCGTAGAACGTATCCCCTGCAGATAGAGGTGGGGGAACTACTGTACAGGTAACAACCTGCGTTTGCAATGGGCTTCCTGAGTGGGAGGGCGTCATTGGAGCCTCCAATTTGTGGCTGGTCGATCGCACAGAGAGCACAGGTGACAGCCAGGATTTGTGATTGGTGTCTGACATGGAGGGTGATCTTGTGGGACTGAGTCCTTCACTTGTGGAATCTGATGCCATCTCCATGTAGATAACGTAAGAATTGGGTTGAATTCTTGGACACTCTGCTGGTGTATGTTGCTTGGTGTTGTACGGGAAGCCTGCCCCTCCCCCCTCCGCCCCGCCCAATGTTGGAATTGGGTCTAGGAACCTATAAGACTGGGACTTGACCTGAGTCAATAGGGCACAGGGCTGCTGGGAAAGAACAGCACAATAAAGTCCTGGGTGTACAGGGTCATCTAGTGTTCACATCACCCTGTGAAGTGCACAGGAAAGACTGGCGCCCCCTATTGACAGGTGGGGGATTTGCAGCCCCACGAGATTCAGCATCAGGTAGAGTGGGTCCCAAGCTTAGGTATAAGACCTCCAGGACAGATGTCAGCCCACTGAATGGGCAAGGAGCCCTCTGTGTTCACCCTGGTCTGCCCCATGCAGAGTTAAGTGTCCACTTGTGCTGCAGAGAGCGGTCTAGAAAACTCCCTTGGGACAGTGGCCAGCGTTCCGAAGGATCTGGGAGCTATGAGAAATATCTCATCTGAGAAACGGTTGAAAGCTCCGGATGAGACAGTTGGGGTGAACCACATAGGTATCACCTGGGAAGCTTTACCTGTCTCTCCGGAGAGCAGGAATGGGGCAGCATGTGACCATATTGGTGAGGCAGCTCTCTGGGTCGGAGGAAAAAGTGGCAGACCCCAGGCACTGGGCGGCAAGAATCCTGGATCTGCTGTTGTCAGGAGCTGTGGGCCCTCAGCTCAGTCACTTCCCTTTCCTGCTCTACAGATGCCAGAACAGGAGAGAGTGGATTTTATGGCCTCTGAGGGCTTTGTAGTTCTGGTACCAAAGAAGAAAGGTAATTAGAACAGACCCCAAAAGTCTTACTTAGTAATGAGCCCTCCATCACTGAACATGAGAGGATTCACTGACTGTCCATCCAGGAAATTCCTCATGAGCTAGGTTGGGCCTCTGCCCATGTGTAAATGCCCGATGCTGTGGCTTTCTGATTGTGGATGGGCCATCTCAGCCTGTTGCCATCCTCTACTCTCCCTCTTTTTTCCATTCTTCTCTGTCTCAGTGTCTCACCAGCTTTCCCTCCCTGACTCTGTCTTCTCTATCTTTCTTTCCTTCCGTTAACCTCCCTGCCCCTGTTTCTCACTCATTCCCCTCCCCTTTCTCATCTTCTAGGATAATGTGGGTGGTTGTGAGTGTGGCTTGAATCCTCAGCTAGTTGCTGGCTGGGGGCTTCCTTTGTCCTGAGGGGAGGGGTGTCTACATGCTGAGTAAAATCCCTTTTCATCACCGTGTGGCTCTTTGGCCACCAAAATCAAGGTCAAGATGAGCTCGGTTGGACCGTGTATAAATCATGAGAGTCATTTATGTTCATTTAGCCTACAGAAAGCAAATAGCAACCGTGCATAATTTTCTTCTTCTACACCCAGGGCAGACATTAATAATCAATCAGAGCACTCTTCCACTGAGCCCAGATAAAAGCTCAGAGTCCTTGCCATATAACACTCCAGGTGGCAACTACTCATCTATCAGAGTTGATAATGTGATGTGAAACCTACTTGCCTCCTGGCTGTACTGGCCAGGATCTTGCTAGAAAACAGCACATTCAGCTGGCATTTTGGAGAGGATTTGTAATGAAGGAACTCTTTCAAAGGTATGTGTGGGGTTGTGGGGTTAAGGGAACCAACTAAGCGTGCTGAACCATGCAGACTAATAGTGGCGAGAATTGATTACTAGCCTTGGGCCTGATACAAGCAGGAAGAAAGGTAATGCAGGAGCCTGGTGGATGATTGGGGTCAATGAAGAGGGTCTGGGACCCTTTCCAAGGGGCTCGTGGCTGTAAATGGAGAAACATAGCCTTTTCCAGACTAGGGTCCTACATGAAGGGAGCAGGGTGGGAAGGGGGTAGTTACCCTACCTTGAGTCCCTCCTTCATATGGGTCCTTCCAGAGCCTACCAATGGCCCAGCTCAAAGGAATGCTGGAGACCAAGGGAGCCCTGGAGGCCACAACTCTAGTGGTCAGTCCCAAGAGCACAGAGTGGGCTCGAAAATAAGGGAGGGAGTGCTGTTACGAAGCACAGAAGGCTGGACCAAGGCACCCCGCCACCCAGGCTGCACACACTGGGGGCCTGACATTTGGGAAAATGATCCAAGCTTGGCTACCAGGAAGGCAGGGATGGGGAAGGAGATCCTGAAGGGGGTCCTCAGAGAGAGCAAGCCACATGGATGCTGGAGCCATGGCCCCGTCCCTCCAACATTCTCCCAGGCAGCCCTTCTTCTCTGGGGGGGCACCAGCTGCTGTGTCATCCTGGCTCCAGCACCGGCTCACTCCCCTGGGGTCATTTGAGGAGAGTTGAGAAAAGTGGGGGCAGGATTTAATGTGACCATCGAGGTAGGGGTCAGCAAATGACCTCCCACAGCCAAATCCAGCTCTCTGCCTGGTTTCAAGCATAAAGTTGTATTGAAACAGCTATGCCCATTCACTTCCCTGTCGTCCATGGCTGCTTTTGAAATGCAAAGCCTGAGTTGAGTCTTGCAACAGAAACCCTACTCCCTCAATCCTGAAAAGGTTTACTATCTGGTCCTTTTAAAAAAAAAACTCTGCTGGCCCCTCTGTCAAAGAATGCTGCAGCACGCTAACTTGCAAAGGTGGGAGTTATTATTTCCTCTGGGATTGAAGAAGCAGGGGAGGGAGCTGCTGCCAGACCAGGAGAGGGTCGCAGGTGGACGGAGGCTTCCTGAAGGTGCCTTTGGTGCAGGGAGACAGCCCACCCATGGCCACCATGCAGGGGACGAGCTGAGAGCACTGATGCCCTCTGATCTCAGCCAGTAGATGGTGCCCACCAGCTGAACCCACCTAGGAGCTGGCAGGTGGGAGAGGTGGAGGAGGCGTCTGAAGGGGTAAACAGAAGATACCCAGCTCAGAGACGGAAGATGGTATCTTCCACTCTCTCAGCATCTTCCTTTCCCTACTGTCTTCTAATCCCTGTGTGCCTGGTTTCAGACGTTATGGGCAGAGAGACCAGGTGTCAGGCAGCCAGCTGTTAACGGTGAGATTCCTAGCTCTGCTCTGGTTCTCACGGTGGCCAACCCTCTTCTGCCCACCTCCCGGGACCCTGTGAGCTAGCTGAAGAATAAATACACTTGGGAGCCAAACTGTGGGCAAGACAGAATTCTAAGCGAAAATTGAAATGAGGAAGGACCCAATAGTGACATAAGCTGTGTGGCCAGCAGAGCAAAGGGACAGGTGATGGAAGTGTGTTCTCCCATTTGACAGCTGAGAAAACGGGGGCTCGGAGAACGTCCTAGGGTCCCACAGGGTAATCGCGGGGGCAGGACATGAACTTGGGCCATGATAATGCACTATCCCCTGTATGTGGATGCAGACAGCACAGGGGGATGTCAGAAATCCCTGCCACCGACTTGCTGCCAACCACCTGTTCTGCCTCTTCTCAGCTGCACTCCAAATCATTCATTCATTCACTCATTCATTTATTCAACGAATACTTAGTATGAGCTACGTAGGTTTTCTAGGCTCTGGGGCTAGATAAATGAACAGAACAGATGGAAATTGTGCCCCTCATCAGAGCTATTCTGCACAGGGAGTCAGAAACCAAACAGAAAATATAAGCATGAAGGACAGTGACTAAGTGCTATGGGGAAAAAGAGCAGGACAAGGTGATGGGGAATCCTGGGTCAGGGGGGATGGGGTGAGTGGGGGCTAGGCTGCAATTTAAACAGGACAGTGAGGGTAGGATCAGTGAGACAATGACTCCGAGCAAAGACGCAGAGGAGGTGAAGGTGTGAGCCATACACAAGGAACATCGTGTGAAGCAGAGGGAACAGTATGTGCAAAGGCCTTGATGTGGGAACCTGTGTGAAAAGGTGCGTCCAGGAGGTCAGTTTCACTGAAGTGGAGGAGCAAGAGGGAGAGATGCTAGGGCAGGTGGTCGTGAGGGCCCTGGAGGCCGCTGTAGACTTGGGAGTGTGTTCTGTGAGGTAGGTGAAGTCCCTGGGGGACTGGCCTCTGTGTCAGTACTGGATATTGGGGGGTGACGGGGAAAGCCTTGAGCGCCCCTTGGGGGGGGCCCTCAGATCCAACATGTGTGCATGGAAACCTGTTTCAAGCCATCCCTGGCCTTGGGGTTGCCTTTCCTTACACCAGCCTCCCTCCCCGCTAAGGGGAGACTTGAGACTTTATACCACCGAGCATCTGGGGCCTCTTATGGGCTTAAAACAGCAGCTGATGAAGCAGGTGTGAGTTTCAGGCTTGAAAGGGAATGTGGTGATAAGAACAGTTGCTTAAATTAAGGCTTGACAAAGCTCCCCGGTAGGATTGGCTCCTGGCCCTGGGTCAGTGGGGCTGGCCTGGAGCCTTCCAGGGGCGGGACGCGGGGAGTGAAGGACCCGCACTGAACTCCTTCTGGTTGCCCTCCGTGTCCTCTGGGCATGGCCAGCAGTCCCAGCTGAGGACAGCCCAGACTGACAGCCAGGATTCCCCCTGGAGTCTTGAAGCCGAGGGCGATTCCTGGGAGGCAGCCACTGATGACGCCAGGCCTGGGCTGGTCCGGGAGGGAGGCGTGGCCAGGGCAGCCGCTACACGTCATGCCTATTTATAACCTGGACTCCGCTCCCTGGGGACGTGTAGCAGAGTGGATCTGCTGTGTGTCACTTGTGTCTTCCAAGGATATCAGTGAGGAGGGGGTCTTTGGCCCCCACCCCTAACCCCAGCCCCTCCCCCCAGAGATCTCGCCTCCTGCCCATTCTGCAGACCATCTGCCTGCTTCTCCAGTGTGGCTGTTTGCACTTAGACATGTTTCCAGGGTTTCCCCATGGGCACGTGACCTCATCAGAGCTGAAGTGTCCCATCTTGGATCTTTGGAGCTTGGAAGTCCCTCCTTGCCAGGCCCTTCTCAGCCAGAGATGTCCCTGCTACATGTTTAGTGGTCAGTTTGCAGACTAAGAGCCCTAATCTGCAGTATTTGCCAATTTCTGTGGTGTAAATACTCCCATGGCTGATTGTAAGCTACGGATGTGACGTCAGTGAACACAGAGTTGGAAAGCGATGTTCACGATGGGCTCTCGCGAGATGAGCACTGGCTTCAGCACAGCGGCCACCCGCGTCCCCAGCTTCTGGGACGTGTGCTGTCCGTGCCTGAGGCGACATCACCTTGAACGCTGCCCAAGCTGTCTTCTCGTGGATAAGTCACTGGAAGCGGCTACTCACAGGCCAACAAGCCTTTGAAAACTCGTGGACGATGGTGGCTCTGACAGCTGGGGATGGGGTGGCATCTTCCAGGAGGGGACTGGGAGGGGTCAGTGAGAAACACTGCTCAGAAGGCAGGCCCAGCCTGGAGCTGGAAGAGGGAAGAAAGAGACTCGTTCCAAGGTCTTGGTGTATTTCCTTCCACTCTTCACTCTCTATGAGGAGTGTTTTATTGGCCCACTTTGGATTGTTTCCATGTGTGCAATATTGCACTCTGTCTTTTCCACTTTACCAGCCAACACGGGCCCCTTCCCGTGTTACTGCAACTGCTTCCTTTGAGCCTCTTACACTGCAGGTGAGACGGGAAATGGTGCAGCTACTTTGGAATACAATTTGGCTGTTTCTCAACAAGTCAAACATAAAGTCACCGTATGACCTAGCAGTGCCACTCTTAGGAGTCTACCTAAGAGACACGGAAACATAGGGGCACACAAAGATTTCCATGACTGTTCATAGCAGTATTATTTGTAATGGCCCCAACGTGTAAATGACCCAAATGTCCATCAACTGGCGAATGGATAAGCGGAGATGGGATCCATCCATGCAATGGAACGCTGTTTAGCAACAGAAAGGAGTGAGGTACCAATATACACTGCAATGTGGATGAACCTCAAAAACATGTGAAGTGAAAGAAGCCAGATCCTCTTTCTGATTCCATTTATATTAAATGTCCAGAAAAGGCTAATAGATTAGTGGTTGTCTGGGGCTGGGGATGGGAACAGTGAGTGACCGCAAATGGGCATAGAGGGTCTTTGGGGCCTGATGGATATTGTAGTGATGGTTGCAAAACTCTGTACCTTTATTTTTAAAACTGTGTAAATTTATCAGAAATCATCAAATTGTGTACTTACAATGGGCAAATCTATATGGCTGGCATAGAAATTTTACCTCAATATATCTGTTTTCAAATGTTTCCTAAACCCCTTTTTCAATGGAGGCATACTATTCATCCAAGTTAGATATGCTGTAATTTATTTGACATTCCCTGGTTATTGGACACTTAGGTTTTGTCTTTCTTTGGAGCTATAAGTACCACAGTGATGAAATTTCCTGGTTTAGGATTACTTCCTCAAAGTTGTTTTCCAGAAGAGGGCTTTTTAGGCCAAAAAGCCCTTTCTAATTTGGGCCCTTTCCTAATCGGCACGGTCAAACTGTGGAGCCAACCACTCCCTCGCAAAAGAAAAAAACACACCATTCTGTGGTATTAGAGGTCAGCATAGTGGTTCACCTTGAGAGAATGGTAACAAGAAGGGGGCATGAGAGAGGGTCAAGGGGACTGGTAATGTTCTATTTATTTTTTCAATTGAGATATAATCTACATACAGTAAAATCTTCAATCTTAATTGTACAGCTAGATGAATATTTACAATTAAGTTCGTGAACTTGTTGCAACCATGTTGCTAACCTTTTGTGATATCAGAGGGATTATTCATTATGATTCTGTACCAACTGGACAAACAGTTAAGCAAGTTTACTATTTGGAAGTATTGAAAAGGCTGTGTGAGAAAGTTAGACGACCTGAACTTTTCACCAACAATTCATGCCTCTTGCATCACGACAATGCACCAGCTCACACAGCACTGCCTGTGAGGGAGTTTTAGACAGTAAACAAATAACTGTATTGGAACACCCTCCCTACTCACCTGATATGGCCCCCAATGACTTCTTTCTTTACCCAAAGATAAAGGAAATATCGAAAGGAAGACATTTTGATGACATTCAGGACATCAAGGGTAATACGAAGACAGCTCTGATGGCCATTCCAGAAAAAGAGTTCCAAAATTGCTTTGAAGGGTGGACTAGGCACTGGCATCGGTGCATAGCTTCCCAAGGGGAGTACTTAGAAGGTGACTGTAGTGATATTCAGCAATGAGATATGTAGCACATTTTCTAGGATGAGTTTGTGAACTTAATTGTCCGATCTTGTGTAGCCATCACCCAGACCAAGATACAGGACATTTTCATTGCCCCAGACAGTTCCCTCGTGCCCCCTCCCAACCAAAAGCTAATGGGTCCTCTGACCTCTATCACCATAGGTTAGATGTGCCTGTTCTTGAACTTCATATAAATAAGATAATATTTTAAATTCAATTTCATTTCATTAAAATGATTAGTATTTAAATTTTATTTAAGTAAATTTTGTTTTTAACCATTTTAATTACTATTTTACATTTAATTTATTTTAAAATAAAATAATGTTTTTTAATTTAAAAAAAGTTAGGGGCGGCCAGTTATCTCAGTTGGTTAGAGCGCAGTGCTCTTAACATCAAGGTCACATCCCGGTTCGATCCCCACATGGGCCACTGTGAACTGCGCCCTCAACAACTAGACTGAAACAACTATTTATTTGACTTGGAGCTGATGAGTCCTGGAAAAACACACTTAAAATAAATAAAAGTTAAAAAAAATTAATTATATTTTTAATTTGATCAGAGTGCTGGTTCTGTAGTTATGTATGTTCTTTATGTGAGAGCTGCCGATTTGTACCCTTATGATTGTGTACTTTTCTGGTTGTGTATTTTATTTCAATAAAAAGTCGAAACGTGGGGTCCAGAGGAAAAGGATTTCAGGATACTGTCCACCCCCTGGCCAGCAGCCTCCATGCTGACCGTACTCCTTCCTGGTATAAATGACAGGGGGCTGTGTCCAGCTGCGTGGTCTTGGTGTGTAGCATTGGTGGGGGTGGGAGTGAGGCAGTCTGTGAGCTAACTGTCTCTCTCTTCTCTCTCCCGCTGTGTCTCCGTGGGTCAGTCTTGTGTCTGTCCGTCTCACGTGCTGTGTGTGTCCGTAGCCTCATTCTGTGCTGTCTGGCAGAGAACTCCATCTCATCTCATCTCATCTCATCTCGGCCCCGGCACTGTCTCAGCATGGCCATCTCATCACGCCTTGCCCTGTGGGAACAGAAGGAAAGTAACGCTCAGGGCTCGGACCGCAGCTACAGGGGCCAACTCGACCCAGGAAGACGAGTCACAGCATGGGTGGCCCAGGCTGCCCCCTCCCAGCCCAGCCAGGGTGTCTGACATCCAGCACTTCCCTGGATCATGTCCGGTTTCACCTCCATCTTCCCCCAGCCAGCTGGGTTAGCCATGCGTCTCTAACCCAGCTGGTCATTGGTGACCACGTCCTTGACCCCTCCCGTGACTGCTTGGTCTCTCCTGTTCTTTAGTCGGCAGTGGGGGAATGAGGGTAGACCCGCTCTCCCCTCTGCATCCTCACGGCAGCTCTGACGAGCACAGGGGTTGGTGTGGGAGGAGTGTGGGTGGCAGGACAGAGCAGTTGGCTTCCAGGCTTCTGCCCGGGGGACGGGTGTCGGTGGTCCCTGCTTTCTGTCACTATGCAGAACTGGAAGGGAGCCCTTCTCCCCAGCTATTCCTCTTTTCTTTTTTGTATTTCTCACATGATACTGGGGAAGGACTGCCTCTTTCTCTGATGACCATTATCTCTTCCACCATCGTCCCACCCTCAGGCTTGGGACTTGATGAATTGGAGGCTGAAGGGGGGAGGGGTGAAAAGCTTCTTTCTGGCTGCTGCCTCTGCCCCTCCCTGACTGACCTGGGGGTAGCCCTGAGAATAATGCTGACAGAAGCAGAGGTGGACACCCAGCTGTCGGTGCCTTGAGACACTCTCCCTTATGATGTGGGTTTGATTCTGCATGGAGAAGAGAGATGGGCTGTAATCGTGACCGTAGCCTCACATGTCCCCTGCTTCTCTCTTCCGGGGCAGAGGTCTTATCCGTGGCCTCTGCTCTGTCCCCTGTCCTTTCTTATCTTCTTTGGAGTCCCTGTTTGTTACCTTGGCTGCAGAGACCAAGTTTTGAGGAGGACCTTGATAAGGAGCTTATTTTAAACCAGTATGTAGCTCTCCCATAGAAAGCACTGGAGATTTTGTTATTCCTCATGAGCTGTCACCATAATACTGATTAAAGACACAACCCGGAGGGCCATAGCCAGTCCCTTACCTCAGCCCCTCAGGTCGCTGTGGCCAAGGAAGAGGACCTGGCTGCACCCAAGTCCAGGCAGCTCAGGCCCGGGCCATGTTTCTGGGGTAAAATGCTGATGTCTAGCCTGCCAGCTTTAGGACACTC
Organism: Rhinolophus sinicus; assembly: GCF_036562045.2. Classification (NCBI taxonomy): domain Eukaryota; kingdom Metazoa; phylum Chordata; class Mammalia; order Chiroptera; family Rhinolophidae; genus Rhinolophus; species Rhinolophus sinicus. The sequence continues at coordinate 23,918,433 of NC_133765.1, read as the reverse complement.
CTGGCAGCCTAGGTCCTGGTTGAAAGACCATCAAGAAGCCACAGCCCTGGGTCAGTGGAATGGGCTGTAGCCATTGGGTTGGATCCTTACATAAACCATGGCTGCAAGCCCTTCCCTACCTGGCCATGTTCCTGTCACCCAGGATTCCTTGATTATTATATTAGCTATAAACTAGAGGGTTCCCTGTGATCCAACCCCTCTGGGAACTGGAAAAGCTCCTTTTGGAGCAGGTCCTCCCAGAGATGGGTCTGTCCCACACCAAGAAAGGGGACCAGTGGACTTGATGGGTCTAATTTATATTGTGAGGAAACTTGTTCCAGGCAGAAGTCACACTGGCTGGAGTAACCTCGGCTACTCATTTATTCCATTTTCATGTGCTGTCCCCTGGCCTCCCAGAGCCCCGCCAAGCCTCACCTGCTTTGCCGTGGCTTCTCAAACATGGTCTTGGTCATATGTCCTCCTCGGCCCCCTCCCAGGCTCCATTGCAAACTTTTTAAAGGGCAACTTGCCCCCGCTGGTTCACTCACTGAGCTTTCTCCTTCTTTGCTTCTGCAAAACAGATTCGAGAAGAGGACAAGAGCCCCCCACCGTCCTCCCCTCCTCCCCTTTTCTCTGTCATCCCAGGAGGCTTCATTAGGCAATTGGTCCGGGAGACTGAGAAAGAGTCCAAGGAAGCGAGACGGAGGAAACAGGCAGTGCTTGCTTCTCCAGAACAAGAGGTAAGTGGCCCTGCAGATGGGGGCCGGGTATACGTCAATACCTACTGTCCTATCCAGTGAACCTTCTCTGAGTCACTTGCTATCCTGCCTTTGCTCACTTTGCTGTGCTCACTTTGAGGAATTTCCGTTCTTTAGCTTGATCTGTTGAACTCCTATGCATCCTTCAAAACCCAGCTTAAATAGTACATCTCTGGAAAGCTCTCCCATTGTCTTCCTCTGATTCCCACTGCACCCTCTGTTCCTGTCTTAATTGTTTTCGGCATAGTAATTATTTGATCATATATGACTTATTTGACTAGGAATTCTTTAAGAGCACCAACTATCTGTCTCATTCAACTCTGAATCTTGAGCAGCTCTTATAGTACTTGGCTTATAGTAAGTGCTCAACAAATGTTTGTTGAATGCATGCATGAATGAAATTAGTTGATGTATAATTGTGGGCATCATTTTACCCCTATTTTTGCAGAAAGGGAAACCTAGATGTTAGCTAAGGATATATGGTTAGCTCAATTTAATTTAAACAGAAAGATACTCTGTTGGTACTAATTGGTTTTAGCTGTACTGGTTGTTAAAATACTGAAACCCTTCCATACCAGATGGTAAACAACCATGGCCCAAGTCCCCCAAGTCCCCTCCAGCGTTGTGCTTACCTAGTCTCCTTTCTTAGTCCCTTGGAATGGCCACAATCCAATAATTGAAGTGTTAATGTTTGGCACAGATAGGGACCTCAGTACTCTGCTCCAGCTGGCTTCCCTTCTGATTGGTTGGTGTCCACTGAAAACTCTTAAATTTCTGAAAAGCACAGCTAGATCGAAGCAATCGTTGGACAAGGTGCACTTCCTATGTGTTAGGGACTAGCAAATTATTCCTGATGGTGCCCTGTGCTATCTCTCCCCTTTTTCCCAGCTCCTTAGCCAGGGAATCTAGACAGGGTGATGGGGCTGGACGCCAGGAAGGCAGGCTTAAGAGTGCAATGCACCATGAGGCATGTCCTGTTTTCAGCTTGAGCTGTTGAACTCCTATGCAGCCTTCAAAACCCAGTGAAATAGTACATCTCTGGAAATAGTACATCTGCGTTAGGTAGAAAGGGCATCTCCTCCTGCTTTTCCAGCACCCCCTTGAAGTAGCGTGAATGCTGCAATGATTAAGCTGAGAAAGCTGGTGGCCTCAGGGCCTAGTGTTGGCTTGAGCCCAGGGGCCATCCTGGCTCTGCCTCCCACCCCCCTTCAGCTGTTGTTGCCTGTCCAGCCCCCCATGTGCCTGCACCTGTCCAGTTACAATGACTTGACTGCATCAGAGAAGTCCTCTGGCAGCTGAACAGCAGCAGCTGCTAAAACACCCCTGTCAAGTCTTTATGAGGGAGGACAGGCTGTGTCCCCACCCCCACCTGACCCAGGCATACATGGGGGCCAAAATCAACCCGCATAGGCTGTTGTTAGGTCAGGATGAAGGGTAATTATGTGCCATTTATCACCCGTCACTGTTCATTTTGCTGCTCATGGGCTTATTTGAAAACCTGTGCAACAATGCGGGAGGTAGATGGGGATTATACCCATTTATCAGAGGTGGAGACCGAGGCTCAGAGAGGTCAAGTGACTTGCTCAGGTCATGAGACCAGATAGAGGCAGAGCCAGGGTAAGAATTTGTGTTATCTGCTCTGGAGAGCTGCCTGAGAAGGGACAGTCTGGGGAGTGAGGTGGCTGGTGAGGTGGCCACAGAGGCCTGGGGAGGAAAGGGTTCTACAAGAATAAAGGCCATGCTGTGCACAAGTGAGGAAGCAAAGCTGAGCAGAGGCTGAGGACACACTGAGCAGAGGCTGAGGACACACTGGGCCTGGACGGAGACTCAGAGCCAAGATGCAGGATGGACAGGCCTCAGACCACAACAGGTGTCTGGACCAGGGGCCAACATGCTCCTGGACCTAGGGCAGGGCAGCCTCAGGACACGCTCCTGTGACAGCAGGCTGCGGCTGTTTCCTGCCACTTTAATTTCCTTGTCCCTAAACTCTGGAGTCTCTCTCCTCATCCCAGCACAGCCGATTCGACTCTCAAATAATCCTTGTAAAGAGCCATTGGAATCCATCCATCACCATTTTGCAGGCATGGAAAATGAAGCTCACAGAGGTGACATGGTTTTCCTAAGGCCACCTAGCCAGTGAGGGACAGGGAGAGGCTGGAGCAAAACTGGGGTAGAGACCCCTAAGAAATGTCAGGAGAACTGGGTTCCCACTCTGACCTCGCCATTCTGTGTGATCCAAGGCAAATCCCTTTCCCTGTCTGGCCTTGGTTTGCTCACCTGTAAAATGGATGTGCTGTGAGCCCCCTCTTGGCCCCAGTGATTCTGGAGGTGCTGCTTCTCCCGTATATTAAGAAGCTTGCAGGGGGCTAAGGGGCCTGGGGACTGGGAAAGAAAAATAACCAATCCTGTCCTCTCTTCCCTATCCCATGAGCTCTCTTCCTTTGGGGTAAGGTGGGGGGAGGGAGGCTGGAATCAGTTATCTTCCTTGGCCCATCCCCATGTTACTGTCTCTTCCATAGTGGTTTGGTTAAAAATAAGGTACTGACTCACTTTTTATACTGGTGTAGACAGTGGTGAGATTTGCCAAGTGCAGCCAATTCCCTTTCCAAGGCGAGGTCCTGCCTGGCCCCAGAAGGTCAGACTGAGCCACTAGGCCCTGGGCACTAGAGCAGGGCTTCTTAGTTCTGGATGCACATTGGAATCACCTGGGGGCTCACAACCCAGACCAACCTCATCAGACTGTCTGGGAGTGGAGCCAAAGCATCAGTATTTTTTACAGCTCCCAGGAAGTTCCAGTGAGCCCGAGAGAGCCAAGTAAGGCCGTGAATATGCAGCAGTTACAGGCACTGGCTTTAGACTCAGAGAGGCCTGCATGGTTTTACATTCCGGCTTTGTCTCTTGGGCCACTTAATACCTTTGTGTTTGCTTTGCTTCCTTATCTGTAGAGAGGGGAGAAGTTCAGCAGCTACTTCACTGGGTTCTTATGAGGGTTAAGTAGGATATTGCATGATGGCGATGTAGGGGATCTGTAAGTGATAGCTATCAGCGTCATCGTCACCATCATCATCATCGTCATTACAAAGATGAAGATAGAGACTGTGCTCTTGAGGCATCTACCCCCTGAAACAGGAGAGAGCTACAAATCAAAGCTAGAATAGGATTAGGAATGTGGTCATTGCTGCAAATGGTGAGCTAGCCCAGGGCTCTGGGGCTTCTTGGATGTCTGAGACAATTTCTGGTTGGGGACTTCAGGCAAAGATTTGTGGAGGAGGTGGCATTTGAGCTGGGTATAGAAAGATGAGTAGAGCATCGGCGAGTGAAGAGGGGAAGGGGCATTCCAGGCAGCAAGCTCACCGTGAACAAAAGCATGGAGGCAGGGAAATCAGAATGGGGTGGGGGGCTCCTTGTTAAGGACTTTGGATGGCAGATGGTGGTGGTGATTTTCCCCGTAGGCTGTGGGCAGCTGCCCAAATCTTTTCATTGGGTTTGAAATGACTGGCAGCAAATGAAGGGACACCAGTTCAGAGGCAGTGGACATAGACCAGAGGCAGTAGATATAGACTTGAATCTGTGTAGGGGCAGAAGCATCACGATCCTGGGGCTGGTTCAGGTGCAAGAGGCGGGCGAGAACCCCATATTCCCAGGCCCAGTCGTGTGGGAGGCTGGTGTTACCATGGTCCGAGATGGAAGAACCCAGACAAGGGCAGGTCGTGAAGCCAGACATCAGAGTAGAGCTGCCCATGAGGTATCTTTCTGCAGAGCAGAGGCAAAGCTGGTCCTGTGAACAATTTAGGTCCCAGCCAGCCTGGTTTGAGGGTGGAGGGCTGGGTAACACTGACATCTCAAGGCATTGAAAGGGTCTAGCAGAGGAACAGGCAGTGCAAACCCCATGGGTGTGATGTAGCTCAAATGTCTAGTTCAGGCTAGAGTGAAGGACTTCAGGGGCAGACACCAGGACCCTCACCTGGGATGGGGGTGGTGTTTGGGACCAGGGTAGCAGAAGTAGAAGCAGCTCACTTTGTTCAGTCCTCTGCAATTTTCAAAGTACTTTTCCGCATCTCATTCATCCTGCAACAAATCGGGGTGGTCTGGTGGTAACTGCCTGTGCTAAGGAAGACCGAAGCTCAGAGAGGATGGAAGATGTTTTTCATGGTCACCTAGCCGGGAAGTGTGTGAGCCAAGACGAGAACAGGTCCTCTGATGACAGGCCCAGTCCTTTCCCTTTCTGGCCCAGCAGGAAGCAAGGCCAAAAAACAGTAACAGCGTCAAAAACAACAATAACAATGGCAACAGTAACAACTGCTATTACCGAGGACTCACTATGTGCTGGGCTCATTTTCTGTATATGATTGTGAATCCTTGCGCCCGCCCTGCAAAGTAGGTTATTATGGTCCTCATTTTATGGGTAAGGAAACAGGCTCAGAGAGGGGAAGTAATTTACCTAAGGTCACACAGCTAGTGAGGTGTTGAATTTGGAGTTGAGTCTGTTGAGCTCCAAAGTCCACTCTCCTTTCACTTGGCCTTGAAGCACTGGGTCCAGGCCCAGCGTGTGGGGGTTTGGCTCATTGCCTGGCACAGTGCTCATTGTATCTTGTAGGTGCTTGAGCGTCTTTGGATGGATAACTATCTGAGTGAACAAATGAATGAATGAGCGAGTGAATGAGTGAAGGACAAAGCTGTCAGATCAGCAAGCCGCTAAGGATGGTTGTGATCTCTCCCTTAGACCCCAGAAATTTCCACTAATCAACCCAACAGTGACACCCAATCTGGAAGCCAGAAAATTTCCCAGGGCAACCAGGCGAGCTCTCCCCAGAACTCAAACATTCCGGTCAAGGAGAGCAAGGGGGGCAACCCCACGAGCCCTGTGGTGATGACCACCATCAATGGTGAGAAGCCCCAGGAATCGAGCCCCAGTGGGGCTCCAGCCAAAAAACCTCTGCCCTTCAAAAGGGGTGTGAGGAGGGGCGACGTATTGCTGATGGTGGCCAAGCTGGACTCAGACTCAGCCAAGTTGGAGCCAAGGACCCAGGCCCATGATGCCCCCACGTGCAAGACCTCAGCCCCAGCCACAGACCCTGGAGGGGAAACAAAGGGGGAAACCCCACTGACTCCTCGTGGCCCCCAGGCCAGCCCTGAGGATGCAGCCCCAAAGGCTGAGAAGACGCAAACTGGGGGTGTTGGGGACCCGGGAACTGAGCTACTGACTAAAGGCAAGAAAGATCAAGGCACAGCAGAGAAAGGGGGTGGGGTCCCTCAGACCAAAGGGCCGAAAGAGGGTGAACCCCAGGGCAAAGAGAGGCCAGGTGAAAAGGGGCGACCAGGGACAGTGGAGAAGGGGGGAGGGGACCCCCCAACCAAGGTGCCAAAGGGGAATCTCTCCAAAGGTGCAGGTGGTGAAGCGAAGTTGGCTGGGGCCCCCATCCAGGTGAAAAAGTGGGGAGGTTCCATAGGCAGAAGAAACAGGTGGGACTGTCCCCCGAGGAAGAAGGACAAAGAAAGTACACTCCTCAATAAGGCAGAGAAGACAGACGAACCTCAGCTCAAGGCAGAGAAGATGGACAAAGAGCTTGGGAAGGTGGGGAAGGTGGGGGAGGCTCCCAGAGTGATGGAGAAAGCAGGCGGACCTCAGAGGGAGTCCGGGGAGGCAGGCGAGGCTAGAAATAAGACAGAGAAGGGCTGTGAGGCCCCCAAGGAGGTAGACGCATGCAGGGAGACCGCAGGGGTTGCCGGGCAGGAGGGCCAGCCAGACAGCAGAGGGCAGGAAGCAGAGACGCCCAGTGCAAGAGTGGATGATGGAGCCGCCAAGGCCTCGGGGACAGAGCTGGAAGGACCCAGACCCCCTGCTCCAGAGAACCACGCAGAACAGCCCCAGGCACAGGAGAACCAAGAGGGTCCAGCCCTGCAGGAGGGGGGCAAAGGACAGCAGAGCAGACACTTGGACCAGGTAAGGAGGCTGTGGCCCCAGGGGTGGGGAGGGGTAGGTGAGACCCTGCAAAGGAGGCCAGACAAGAAAGACCTGCCCCTGGGGGTCTTCAGGTGGGGACAGGAGATGGACAGGGAATTGGAGAGGGGTGGCCAGCCCACAAGAAGTGACAAACGCTTCTTCCTTAACAAGCACGGGTCTTGAGGGCCCCGCTGCACCAGTCCTGGGACGAGAGTCCCCACAGCATGAGGGACGTCCCCTTGTGGCTGCTTACTCACAATGTCACATGACGATTCTCAAACTTGGGGTTGCATAAATAGCAGATTTCTGAAAATGCAGCGTCCTGGGGCTTCAGCTTGGAGCTTCCATTCAAAAGACCAGAGGAAGGGCCAAGGTATCTACATATAAATAATTACCCTCCTGCCCCTCAGGAGATTCTGAGTTTGGTGATCCCCCACCAAGGCTGTGAGAAACTCCCATCAGGGATTCGTCCTTCACATGGGGGTTGGGGGCGGGCATGTCATCCCGGTCTAATTTATATGATCTTTTCTCCCAGGCTCCTGAGGACAGATGGTATGAGGCAGAGAAAGTCTGGCTGGTTCAGAAGGATGGATTTACTCTTGGTAATTAGGGGTATTAGCACATCTTGGGGTGTCTAAGTCTGTTCCTCTTGTGTTCCCTGCTGCTGCTGGCCAAATTTGCCAGGTCCTGATCACAGTTTGGGGAGAAAGGTGAGGGGTAAGGAGCCCCTGAGACTAGGATACGAATATGTGGCTTTTGGGGGTGGAATAGTTGAGTGTCACTTCACTCTTGGCAGCTGGTCTGCTGGGGACTGTTTACAAAGACACTTGAGCCTTGGTGCTTCGTTATTTCACTAATTCATGAATGCAACGAGCGGGTTTTGGTTCTTACAGTGTTCCTCATGGAACTCGGCGTCTAGTGCAGGTGGGCAAATGGATTTCATCTCACGAGCCCACTTTTGTTGGTTAGTTGTGGCCACACTCAGTACAGTGAGAAGCGGTTCTGAGTCCCAGTCGGAGCACAGCTGGGAAGAGTGATTGGCTAGTGATGTCTGTCGTGGGCACTGGAATAGGAAACGGCAGCCTGTGTGCCATTATCTGCCATCCCAGGTCTCGGTGGTTTGTACACCCAACCATCTGGGTTCCTACTCTGCCTGGCACTGTGCCAGCTGATAAAAGCCCAAAGCAACATGGGCCTAGCCTCTGACCTGTCAAGATTTAGGGTCACAATTCAGAACCCTCGGTGTGCATAAGCCCCAAAGGGAGAGGAGGCTGTCCCTTTCTGATCTTTCCCAGGCCCCTCTCCAGCTCCCTGGCTGAGCAGCTCAGAGCCTGTCTCTCCTCTCCTCTCCTCTCCTCTCCTCTCCTCTCCTCTCCTCTCCTCTCCTCTCCTCTCCTCTCCTCCTCCCTCCTCCCTCCCTCCTCCCTCCCTCCCTCCCTCCCTCCCTCCTCTCTCTCTCTCTCTCTCTCTCTCTCTCTCTCTGCTGTCCACCAGCAACGGTGCTGAAGCCAGATGAGGGAACAGCCGACCTGCCAGCAGGAAGGGTGCGACTTTGCATTGATGCTGACAAAACCATCACAGAGGTGGATGAAGAGCATATTCACCGGGTGAGCCCCCGTCCCCCTCCCCAACTGTTCCACATCTTCCTGCCCCACCCCTGCAAGAGATACCCTTGTATCGAACTGCAGCTACTACTTGGTCTTGATGCCCTGGACGGAGTTACAGGGACGGTCATTGAACTCATTGCGCTGCTGGAGGTGTGTTATTAGAAATGATTACTCTGTCCCACAGTGTCCCCTTTATGGAGACACATTAAGAGACAGGTTTGTTAGGTTTTAGAAGTCGGAGTTCTTCTGCTTGACCCAAGATAGTAATTGTTTTTCTTTTTATGGACATGGCAAATCATGCCACAAAGCATGTTTCCTTTTTCACCCTGGCTGCCAGGGAACTCAGAGCCAAATGCGCTCCCTGCCATTAACCATAGCTAGGGTACCATGGCCTATATTTTGGGTATCAATCATTCTTTTGGTGTTGCCTTTTCAGTTGTTTTGCATAATTTTTTCAGTGCATCATAAATCTGTTTGAGGACCTGTTTATAGTATAATGATAGAAAAAAAGGTTCTGTCCTGATCCTTTTCCACCCTTCAAAGCGTACCAATAAAGAAAGTGTTTCCTCCAGGAGCTCCATGTGGGCCTCGTTCATTTTCATCCCTCTCTACTCCTCTGCCCACCCCAGGCCTCCATTCCCAGCGGTGTTGGGAGTTTGCAGAAGGCCAGCATCCTCGCAAGAAAGACTGACCCATAAGAGAGCTCAGAGTTGCCCCATATCCTAGAGCATTAGGCCAAGAAAATTCTTTGAAGCTGGAGAGAATGGTGGGAAACCATTTAGAATGGATGCCCTGACGAGAAATGACAATCACTCTTTGCTTCTAGAAGGGCCTGGGCATATTTCCAAGGGATCAGTGCATGAGGGGCTGTCAGAGAACTGGGACAGTTTGGCCACTGGCCTCCATCCCTGAGCATCACAGAGCACACACAGTGCGCTCCCACAAAGCTCAGAAGGGGAGGAAACAGCAGTGGACCCTGCCCGACTTGGGAACATCACCCATCTGTTTATGGTATTTGAGATGCAGAGGGTGCTCGGAATCTGGCCACGTCTCGTTCTGAGCATCTCCCCTCATGGTGCAGGGAACATAGGACGGAAGGACCAGTGTGAACAGACCGTGGCTCCCAGGCTGCACAGAGGGCAAACGAGAAGGGCTGCCCCTGCTTCCTTTGTAGGGTTTCATGACTCTCTTCCCAGAGTCCTTGTGTTCTGTTCTGGTCTTTGATACACAGCCGAAGAGTCGGGGACAGAGTCAGCAGGGCTGTGTGTGTGGGGGGGGTGGGGGGGCTGGTGGTGGTGTGGGGGCCCAGGAAGCCACAGGACACTGTGTGATGCTTCGCAGGCCAACCCCCCCGCGCTGGACCAGGCCGAAGACCTGGCCTCCCTGGTCAGTGTGAACGAATCAAGCGTCCTGAACACGCTTCTGCACCGCTTCCGGGCTCAGCGGCCACACACCTGCACTGGGCCAGACCTGATCGTCCTCCAGCCCCGGGGGCCCCCAGCACCCTCCGCAGGCAAGGTGAGGGGTGTCTACGGGGGAAGGGTGTGGGGGGGTCAGGGATAGGATGGGTGGAGCTGGGAGGGGTCTCTCTTCATCTCAGGGGAGAGCAGGGCAGCCCAAGCCCCCTGCAGACCGTCTGTGAGCAGAATCTGGCCAGACATGAGATATGGGGGCATCGTGGGCATGGTGTCATCAGGGGCCACGTGATCCCCCTTCTTTGAGGTGAAAGATGAGTAACTGACAGAAACAACAGGAGCTTTAAAGACAATAATGAGAGAAAATATTGAGTGGGTATCAGTCTATGCCAGAAACTGCTTCGAGCACCTTCGCATATTATCTCAATTCATTATCCCCCTTCCCCCTGCGAAAAAGACAGGTTCCATTACTAGTCCCATTTTGAAATGGGAACCGGCTGGGCCAGCCTCTGAACTCTCAGGCTCCCCAAGGGGAGGAGCTGGGATAAAACCCAGGCCACCGGCTCCTGTGTGCTCCCAGCCCCAGGCTGGACTCTGGGGAGTCCCAAACACCCACATCAAACAGAAAACAGAAGCCTCCCTTCTGCTTTGCATTCTTTTTCCTGGGACGCGTGGCCATGGCTGGTTTTTGTCCAGGCCATCAAAGCAAAAGGAGTCTCTGAGCGCCACCTTGTGGAAAGGCCTACAGCCACAACCGAGAAACTAGAGCCCTGGCCGGTCCATTCATTCAAGGGCTATTGATGGAGGGATCGATGGAGGTCTTCTGGGTGCCAGGCACAGAGGAAAGAGCAGGGAAGGAGAATGGCAATAAGCCTGCCCTTGTGGAGCTTCCATTCTAGTGGGGAAAAACAAGCCCAAAATAATAAAGATAACCTGGGGGGGAGGGGAGGAGAGAGTGAAGAGGTCGGGAGAAACGGAGATAGGGGTCAGGTTATACATACGTGGTCATAGTGATTCCGCTTTGACTCTGAGCCTCATGGAGATTTTTAGCAGAGCAGTGACATGGTCTGACTTATGTCGTAAGAGGATGCCCTTGGCTGCTGGGTGGAGGATAGCTGGAAAGGGGCAAAGGTGGAGGCAGGGAGACCCATTGGAGGTCAGATGTCTCATCTGGGCCCTGTTCTGAGAACTTGTCGGCTGGGGAAGGCGCCAGCCTCTAGAACACCTGTGAACACACTGCAGTGCCTTGGAAAGATCACAATGCCTTTCTGGTCTCAGTTTTCTCATCTGTCACTTGGGGATGAAAAGCCACATCTCGCCCTCTAGAGTCCCATGGACATTCCTAGCCTCCAATGGATGCTAAGTCCATCAAAGAGGTGACAGTGGCCCTGCATCCCCTCTCCCCAAGACTTCTCTTCTCCAGGACACCCCACTGCATCCCTTCAGTCCCTTCTCAGACCCCTCACCAGCCTGGCTGATCAAAGCCAGGGGCCTGGGAGGATGACAGCTGCGCACGTGCACCCTCTCCTCCCTCGCTGTGGGGGCTGGGCTTCTGTTCCTGCCGCCCAAAGCCTCTGAGCCTTCTGAGAAGCTGAGTGGCTCCTCTGGCCCCTTAGCAGCCCCTGGGAGGGACATTTTGTACAGACTCTTAGGGCAAATCACTTTCTCACTGGCTATTCTGGTTGGAGGCATCCATTTCAGAACCTGGGCCAAAGATCCCAAAAATGCAGGCGGGGGAACATCCTGGAGGGAGGAATTTGAGTCCTGAGATCCCCCTAAGCCCCTAACCCAGTGTGGCACCCTTCCCTCAAGCCATCCAACCCCCCACACCCAAACCCACAGCTGGCTTCTGTTCTTTGTCTGAGTCACGGCTGGTTCCTCCAATGGCCACCAGGTGGCAGCACAGACCTGTGGTGAGGCTGGAACTGGGCCCACCTTCAAGACCGCCTGGGTGAGGTCTAGGGCAGTGCTGGGGGTCCTTTCACCGGGGGTCTGGGCCCACGGGAGGCTCGGAGCTGCGTGTGTGCCTGGGGGTTACAGGTCTTCACGGGTATGAGTGTGGGTGTGACCGTGTCGGGTGTAGGTGGGCCTGCCTCAGGGTGCGGGGGCCGCTACAACTGTTGGTTGCATTGCCGTGAGCACGCCTGTGTGCGAGCATGCAAGGGTGCATGTGCACAAACACAAGTAATTTTTCACATGCGTGCACCCATGCACCCATGTTCATACACAAGGGCCTGCGTCTGCAGAATTCTCCCTTCTCTCCTCTGCACTGTGGGCCTGAGGGGGCCTGTTGTTGAACTTCAGTGTTTCCAGCGTGGGAGCTAGTTCCAGGACACAGACCTAGGACCCTGTACCTGCCTCAGGCCTTAAGACCGTCTCCAGCGTGGCCAGGACGTGTCTCATACCTTTGCCAGCGGTGGAGTCCCGTGCTTTGCATCAGAATAGGGACTCCTTACTATTCCTAGAGGCTTGGGGGCACAAAGCTTTGCAGTGGACTGGGGTAGCCCTCACCCCAGGTTGGAGGGCCAGGATAGGGTGAGGGCCACCACACTGGGATTCGTGCCCCCGGTCCTGCCAAGGCACTGGAGAGGGCAGATGGGTCATTGCGGGGCCCACTGCCTGCCCACTTAGCGTCCTGTGCTTCCCATGCCTCCCTCCCGCTGGCCCATTCTGCTGTTCCCTTTGGTGCCCTTCCGCTGACCTCACTGTGTCCACTGCTTCTTTCCTTCTCCCTGAAGGCCACGTGAAGCAGACCTTTGTCAAGATCACCAACGACCTTCATGCTGCCAAGTCCAGTGGTCAGTCCTGTCTCCTTTGACTTGACCCTCAGCAGCACTTGATGGAGGCAGGTCCCTCCCTCCTCCTGCAAATGCTCCCTTCCTTGGCTCCAGGACTCCGCCCTCCTGGTTTTCCTCTGTCCCACTAGCCCTGCTTCTCACCCTCCTTTGGAGGTCGCCCTGCCCTCCAGTTCGGGTGCTCTGTCCCCACACCTCTTCTCTCCTCCTCTTTAAACACCCATCTGGTGACCTTATCCAGGCTCATGGCTTTACAATGACTCCCATTTCATATAATTTATTATTTGTTTCGTTTATCATCAGTCTTTTCCCAACAGAAAGCAAGCTCCACAAGCAGGCCTTTTTTTTTTTTTTTAAGTTAGGTTTATTAAGGTCTGCTTTACATACAGTTAAAATCACCTTTGCTGGTGTTCTGTAAGTTTTGGACAAATGTGTATAGGTGTTTAGCTGCCTCAACGGTCAATTACAGGACAGTTCTCTCACCCCCAAACGTTTGCCAGACACTGTGTGATCATCCCCGCCCCTGTGTCCTGACATTGGCAGCCACTGATCTGTTTGTTTGGGGTTTCTTTTTGTCCCTATAGAATAGTTGTGCCTTTTCTGAAAGGTCGTACACTGTATTTTGCCGTGTATAACGCGCTTCCGTGTATAATGTGCACCCACGTTTTTGGCCCAAACTTTCGGGGGAAACAATCTTTAATTTTAATTTTTCAATTCCAGTTTTTATTTGTTTATATTTAGGTACTTGTTTTTTGTATTATAAAGGAATTTTAGCATTTATTTTTTAACATATTATCGTACGAGAAATTATGTAACAAATAATTACAAAACACAAGAACAGATACAAGTACAAGAAATTTTATGTACTGGTAACACATTTACGGTACTTACCCATCAACGAAGACCAAGAACTCTTCGTCTTACAAGTTCATCTTAAGTTCAACAAAACCGATTATTGTATTCCAGGGTATTATTTTGCATATGGATATCGTCCGTTATTGATATCTAGAGTTACACTTTTAACTCATAAGTATAAATAAAAGAATTAGAAACATTTATATAGATACAGAATTAGTACCCATGTATAATGCACATCTTTATTTTTCCCTCACAAATTTGGGCAAAAAAGTGTGCATTATACACGGCAAAATACGGTAAATGGAACCTTATAGTATATAACCTTTTGAATTAGTCTCTTCCACTTACAACAATGCATTTGAGATTCACCCATATTGTTGCAGCTATCAGCTGTTTGTTTCTTTATTTCATTGTATTTTATTGTACTAGTTTGTTTATTGATTCATAGGGGGACCAGTTGTCCTGGAGTCCCCAGGGCACAGGTTTCCTGGAACATGAGATTTTCAAAGCTAAAACCAGGATAGTTGGTTATTCTAGTTCACTAGTTGAAGGACATTTGGATGGTTTCTAGTTTTGGGTGATTTTGAATATACTTTCAATATAACCAATGACATAGAAGGTTTTTTTGTGACTATAACTGTTCATTTCACTTAGGCAAATACCTAGAAGTCAGATTGCAGGGTTGTGTGATGTGTGCACATCTCACTGTATAAGAAACTGCCAATTTTCCTGAGTGACTGTATCATTTAGCATTCCCACCAGCATCGTATGAGAATTCTAGTTGCTCCGTACCATCACCAGAACTTGGTAGTGAGAGTTAAAAAAACTAAAAACATTTTAAAAGCCATTCTCATAGGTGTATAATGGTATCTCCTCATGGTTGTCAGAGATTTCCTTTATCCATTTTGTGTGATGTTATGCCCTCAGTGCCTGGGACAGTACCTGCTACACAGTAGACAATGACTTTGTTTTAATTGAATGAAGGGAGAAATCAATGAATGAAGTGGAAGGGACATCAGGTATCACCTAAATGTGTGATGACAAATATATAGCACACATACCCCTTTGTCCCATTCCGTTTCCATGGCAGACATTACTAATCAATTGTACCATTTTATCCAGCTGCCTCTTTCCAGGCAGGTGCCATCCAATAATTGGGGAAGTGAGTGAGATGAGCCCCAGGAGCTAGCAAAGCTCTAGTTCAAGTCTCCCACTAGCTGAAGAGGGGAGGAGACCCAGCCAGACTCTGAGTAGGGTCATCGGCTACCCAAGGAGCCACAGTGAATCAGGCCACAGGACTAGATGCCCAGGCTGGACTCTTCCCAGTAAAACGTGGGACCTCTGTCACAAGGCTGGAATAGGACGGGAGGCAGGGACACAGATCTGGACTTGAGGCTGGGATGGGGCACGGTCTTGGAGTGCTCCCTGGGCACTGGCTGGGGTGGGAAAGCTGATGCCTGGGATTTTCCTGCAGGTGCCCAGGGGCCGCCAGGATGGCCTGCCTGCTCACATTGGCTCCCTGGTCCAGCGGGCATACTGGGCGCTGCTGAGCCAGCGGAGAGACCAAAGCATTGTGGCCCTGGGCCGCAGTGGCGCTGGGAAGACCACCTGCTGCGAGCAGGCCCTCGAGCACCTGGTGGAGATGGCAGGCAGTGTGGATGGCAGTGTCTCAGGTACAGTGGTCTCCAGGTGACATGTAGCGAGGGTGGGGGGGAGGTGGCGAGAGTTGGAAAGGGGCACAGGGCTGCTCTTCCTTATATCCATCCAGCTAGCATTCACTGAGCAAATGTGCAGACCCTGTGCTTGCTATTGGCCGGGGCTACCCCAGTCCATTGGACACCTTGGTGTTAGTTAGTAAAAGGTAGTCCTTTCTTAAGCCCTTCACAGCCATCTGTGGATCATCCTACACTGACATTCTTGGAACTAAATCATCCTGATAAGTATGCAAACCTATGACGGCACAATGCAAATGATGTGCCCCTTGGTTGTGGTGTCCTTGTGCAGTGCACAACCTGTTGAACTGTGCAGAGGACCCATAAGTAAAGACAGAAGGGCACGGCCTAGGCTCTTGAGGAGCTGACAGCCAGAAGGGCGTCAGTGCGAAACTTCAATGCTCTGCACAGTGTTTGCAGAGCTGAATAGGGGAGAAGTGGCAGGAGCATGGAGGAGGGGAAAAGGGGCTTCCTGGAGGAAATGATGTTTGAGCTAGGCCTTAAAGAAAGAGTGCCAGTTTATAATAATGATGTAATTACAATATTGGTAATGATCATAACCAATAGTGGCTGAGGACTTAGGTGCCGGGTCCTAGTCCAAGCAAATTAACTTATTTATTATTTAAAACAGCCCCATAAGGTAGATGTTATTTACATTTTATAGCTGAGGACATTAAGACTCAGAGAAGTTAACTAGCTTGCCTAAGTCCACACAGCGAATACATCCCACTGCTGAGATTCAAACCAGGCAGTCTGGCTCTAGAGCTGTATCCCCTGGGCCAGCGTCTGCTCCTCTAAGGAATTTTTTTTTTTTAATTAAAGTTTATTGGGGTGACAATTGTTAATCCTCTAAGGAGCCTTTAAACATTTCCTCTCCTAATCATCCCCCCCACCATGAAATTTTAGTGCTATAAACATACCATGATCTATTCACGTATATATATCTGTGCTCTATACATAAGAAAGTAAAATTGCCCCCACCCCCAGGAATCACTTTCTGCCCTGTTGGGGGCTGCATTCTCCCTGCCGAGAATCCCTGGCCTAGGCAATATTGCTTTTCTTGTTGTAATAAATAGAATACCATCCACACCACATTTGGAGCCCGTTCTAAGCACTTGCCGTTCTTAAATCTTTTAGCCCTCATAACAACCCTACGAAATAGGGACAGTTGTCATCCCCTCGGTGCCTGACCCACAGGGAGGTTAATTAATTTGTCCCACGTCAGGTAGCTAGCAAAGGGCAGAGCCCATATTCAAACTCGCTTCACCACTGTGCTCTGCTGCTTCTCCACTGGGGTGATTCCAGTGCTTTACTGATGACCTGCTCCACCCCTGGGCCGTGTTAGGGGCTGGGGATACAGTGTGGAGAGGGGCCCGTCTTTGCTTTCCTAAAATGTAGTTCTGCTGTGAGTGTATGTTAGAGTGTGGGAGTCAGGGGAGGCGGCATCCAGGTGACTGGCAGAGTACCCGACGCATAATGGGTGCTTGATAAATAGTTGTGGGGACACTGAAGGGCTTTTCAAGCCTGCTGAGATGGGGACTCCCTGAGAGCAGGTCTGAGAACATTAATGTCTTGCCTTCCTCTTGGGCTCCACCAGGCCCAGGAGACACTAGGGCAATAGCCCCTGTTACCCAGAATGTACCAATCCTAGGTTTGTGTATCTCCCCATCTTAACTCAGTCTTGCTCCCCCTACACCCCTGCTTGCAGCACAGGGCCAGCCTGGCTTTGAAATGTGTGGTTTAGAGTTGAGTTGAGGAGGTGGCAGGGAACCCACTGGGTCCTGGGGCCAGGATGGTGTCTGGCCCCCGGGCAAGGGGCAGTGAGGAAGGCGGTCCTGGGAGAAGAGAGAGTGGTAGCACCTGGGCCACGGGTGATACCCTGCCGCATGCCACCCACAGTGGAGAAGATTCGAGCCACATTCACCATCCTGCGGGCCTTTGGCTCCGTGTCCACTGGCCACAGCCACAGTGCCACCCGCTTCACCATGGGGATGTCACTGGACTTCAATGCCACCGGCCGAGTGACAGCTGCACAGCTCCAGGTGAGGCCTCTGGGTGAATGGGAAAGGAGTGTCCTTGGGGCTACGGCATCTTCAGTGCCCATGCTTCCAGCAGGGACCCTGGAATGTGTCTAAATGGTCACGGCTCCCCCAGCCATGGCCAGCTCCTGCCCACCTCGCTCAGTCCCCCCCAGAAAGTCCTCTCCTAGAGCAAGCCGGCCCACCTGTACCTCAGAATATCACGGGGATGAAATATTCATGGCTAAACATGTAATTCAGCCCCTCATTAGTGGGGTCTTAGAAGCACGAGCTGAAACAGGTTCACCAGCCTTCTGTGGCAGTCAGTGTGTGGGGAACACATACTTGCTTGTTCCCGTCTCCAGAAGCACCCGGGCTGCTCCCTTTCCCGCTCAAGCATTCTGTTTGAACAGAAAATAGATTAGGTTATTAGAAGTGTTGTTTGTATGTGGAGCTGGTACAATACGCAGACTCAAGGAAAAGTCATCTGTGCCAAATAAGTCCCTTCTCCATCCTGGCCCTAAACCTCACTCGTGCCCATTTGCGTCAAGTTACTAAAGGCTTCTGTGAAATAAGAATATGTTGGAGGGTGGCCCCACGTCATTTCCCCTCCCTGTGGATACCTTCGTCGGAGGAGTCTGTTGCATTAGCCGAGCCCCTAGATGGACTCTGGGATAGCGAGACAAAGGGCTGGTAAGTTGGGATACAAAGGTGTCCAGGGGAGTTTGGACTTGAGGTGTTGCTTCAAAGGGTGGGCCAAAGTGGGGCACTCTGTCGGGGCCTCCAGGGAGCTAGGCACCAGGCCGGGGGAAGATGTACCCCAAGTGCTGATCACGTGCCCATCCTGTCCCCTTGCAGACGATGCTTTTGGAGAAGAGCCGTGTGGCATGGCAGCCAGAAGGGGAAGGCAACTTCGAGGTCTTCTCCCAGATGCTAGCGGGACTGGACCTGGATCTCAGGTGAGCAGCTGGGCCGGGAGGGGACAGCTGAGAGCAGTGAGACGAGGGGCACCCGCTCTCCAGGGGCCCAGCCTTAGCTCTGACCAGAGCAGAGAGGCAGAGGGACCCAGTGGGTAGGAACCTGGCCTCCAATTCCAGCTGCCTGGTACTGCTCACGGGTTGGGTGACTTTGGCTACGTGCCATCCACTCTGAACCTCTGTTTCTTCTTCTGTCCAGTAGAAATAATACCTTGGCTGACCTTACAGGATCAAGTGAGATAGTTTACATAAAGCTCTTTATAAATGCTGGGAGGTGGTGGAGGCTGTCTGCTGTGAAAGTGGCATGTCAGTACAGGGCTCCCTTATTTCTTGTCCCTTCTCTGCTTCCAGGACAGAGCTGCACCTGCACCAGATGGCAGAACACAACTCCTTTGGCATGGGCACTTGGCCTAAGGTAAGGGGGCGGTCTTTCCAGGGTGTGTGTGGTTCTCTGTGACCCTGTGGTCAGGATGGGAGGGTGATAGAGATGTTTCCCCTGTGACTTGTCTCCTTTGCCACTGGGGTTCGTATTTGGCAAGGGCTGGTCATGTGGGGGAGGCAGGTCTGGACTTATTGAGAAATGAGACTGGTACAAATAAAGAAGCAAGAGGTGGTATACATGGAGATATGTTATCTGAGTTCAAATCCCGGCTCTGACACTTACTAAATATGCGACCTCAGGCATAGAACCTGACCTCTCAGAACATCTGTATCCTCTTCGGTAAAACAACGACGGGAATTTTATCAGCCTCATGGGGTTGTTGTGAGGATTAAATGAAATGATATGCGTAAAGCACTTAGCACAGGGCTTGGCCTAAATCAATCAATCGGCACTCTTAGTAAATATTACTGATGAGTAATGTAGATAGGACCTTGAGAGACAGTATTCAATTATTGACAGAAGCAAATTGTTCACTTATTTATTCTTTTATTCATTTGTTTAACAATTGTTTTCTGAGTCCCCCCCCTCCCCCCAGCACACACACACCTGTGGTAGGTTTGTGCTAAGTGCTGGGATTATGGTCCCTATGCATGAATTTTAGCTCCAGCAGGGAAGACAGGCATAGGAATTAATGCAATCATGTGGGATAAGGATATGCCAAAGATTACACAGGATGCTGTGCAGACCAGAAGATAGTCGAAAGAACTATTAGGTTGGTGCAAAAGTAATTGCGGTTTTTGCAATTATTTTTAACCTTTACACTGCAATTACTTTTGCACCAATCTAATTCTTGGCTTCGGACAGGGAAGGCTTCCTAGCAAAGGGACATTTGACCTGGGTTTTGAAGAATGAGTAGGAGTTCACCAGGTAAAAGGGCATAGATAACTCCTACCCCAAAACCTCTTTCCAAACACGCATGTCTGGGAAACAAATGGTGCTTGAATAATTGGATATCCTCATGCAAAAAAATGAATTTCAATTCATAACCTCACATTCATGAAAATTAACAAAAAATGGGTCATAGACCTAAATATAAAACTTAAAACCATAACATTTCTAGAAGAAAATAGGAGAAAAATTTCTCTAACCTTAGATTGGGCAACGATTTCTTAGATGTGACACCAAGTCCATAGGAGAACAAATTGAGAAGTTGTACTTTATTAAAATTAAGAACTTCTGCTCTTTGAAATTCACTGTTATGATGAAAAACAAGCCACAGACTGGGAGAGAATATTTGCAAATCACATATCTGCTAAAGTGTTTGCATCCAGAATATATAAATGACTTTCAAAATTCATAAGTAAAACAACCCAACAAAAATGATCGGCAAAAGATTTCAACATACACTTCACTGAAGACGATATATGGATAGCAACAAGCACGTGAAAATATGCCCAACATCATTCGTCGTTAAAGAAATTCAAACTAAAGCCACAATGCCATGCCCACAATCCCAAGGCTATCTACATTAAAAAAGATTCATCAACCAAGTGCTGGTGAGACTTTGGAGTAACTGGAATTCTCACATGCTGCTGGGGGGAATGTAAAATAGTACAGTCATTTTGGAAAAAACTATTTCTTAATCAAGTTAAACATACACCTCCCATATGACACACTATTCCACTCCTGGGAATTTATGCCAAAGAGTGATAGTGTATGTCCATACAAAAACTTTCACATGAAAGTTCATAGCGGTTTTATTTCTAACAGCCCAAACCTGGAAACTACCCAAATGTCTATTAACAGGTGAATGGAAGAATACATTTTGGAATATCCATAAAGATAATATACTCTTCAGCAATAAAAATGAATGAACTAGTGATATATCCAAGAACACGATCACTCTCAAAATAATTATACGAGTGAAAAATGTCAGATGAAAGAGAGAACATGGTGTGATCCCATGCATGTGAAAGTCTAGAAAACAGGGACAGAGAATGGGTCACTAGGTGCCTGGGATTGTGTGGGGGCAGGAGGAGGAGAGAACGATTCTAAAAGGGAGCTTTTGGGGGTGAGGGATATGGCCCTTGTCTTTATTTTGCTGATGGTTTCACAAGTGTATATGTCAAAGCTTATGCATTTGTACGGTGTAAAGACAAGTCCTTTATTCTTCATCAAGTATACCTCTGTAAGCTGTTATACACACACTCTGCTGGGTACGATCCACAGTTGCTGATCCAGCAGGTCTGGGGTGGGGCCTGAGAATATGCATTTCTCACAAATTCTCAGTGTTGCAGATGCTGCTGGTCCAGGGACCCCTCTTTGAGAACCATTGCAGCAGAGTCTGTTTTTGCAGTGGGTGGGGTGGGATGGAGTGAGGTGAGGCGGCTCCCCATGTATAAATGCTAGGGGCTCATCAATCCATGCTTCTCCTTCTTTATGTCCCCTTCATTTGGGGGGGTGGGTGGGCTCTGCAGTGTGTTCTTCTTTCAGATCCTTTCTCCCCGTGATCGGGGGTGGGGCGGAGAGTTAGGAGCTCAGACCTTGACCTCCTGGGCAAAGGGTGAGAAGCTATCCCAGCACTGGGTTTTCTTGTTCATTTAATGAGTTTTGGCCAAGTGGATCCATTTGAATCAGCAAGAGGGTTGTTGGTTTTCCTGTTGTTTTTGAAGAGGCAAAGGGCCCAAGCCTGGCCCTGAGAGCTCTCGCCAGCCTGGCCTGTTTATTCACAGTCTGCGTATGGGAACTGGTCACAGCGTGAATCGTGTCAAGGAGGCGTTTGAAGTAATTTTCTTTTTTTCCCCCCTGTATGGCTTGGGGGTTGTTATTTTAGATCAGTGGATCTGTGGCAGCTAGTCGGGTGTTTCATTGTTCTCGCTCTGAAACCTGGCAGGGGTGAGAGACTGTTTTCTGTTCCCTAAAACAAAAATAGAGTCGGAAAACTCTTGGTCTTTGACACAAGCCTGGACTAGCTTTCTGGGACTGGGCAGTCCAGGTACAGTCTCCGTAAGGGAATTAGGCCGTCAGGAAATGCGCCCCAAGAATGGGAGTTGCCAAGTACAGCTCTCAAAGTTGCCAGAGTCAGCAAATACAAATGCAGGATACCCAGAATTTATCCATCGTATATCTGATCTAATAATGTATAGCATGGTGACTGTAGGTGATAATACTGTATTGTTTGTCTCCTTGAAATTTCCTAGGAGAGTAGATCTGAAGTGTCCTCGCCACACACACACAACTGGTAACTATGTGAGGGTATTCTGACTATGTGACGAGATGGTGGTAGTCATTTCACAGTGTCTCCGTATATCAAGTCATCACATTGTACCCCTATAATATATATAATTGTTGTTTGTCAATTATAACTCAATCAAGCTGGAAAAAGGCAGGATGCCCAGTTAAATTTGAATTTCAGAAACACATCAAACAATTTTCAGTATACAGGTATGTCCCAAATATTGGCAATGGGCACACCTGGAGTTGGATCAGAGAAGGCTGCTTGGAGGAGGTGGCATGAGATGGTCTGGATTAAGAGTCTCGTTAGACAGGTGCTTTGAGGCCAGCATTGTATAGGAATTGTACTGATACTAAAACTTCATCCATTGTTTATCTGAAATGGAAATTGAACTCGATGGCCTGCATTTTCTCTGGCAATTCTACAGCCCAAATTCACCTCTTCCTCCCAGCCAGTCCCTCTGACTCTGATTCGTTCTGCTTCTATTTCATCTGTACCAATCGGTTCTATCGTCTCCTGAAAATTCGCTGAGGATGACAGTGGTCAAGAAATGGGTTCTGGAGTCCGACACACCCAGGTTCAAATCCCAATACCAGCACTTAGGTGGCCTCAAGCAAAGGGACCTCACTTCCCTGGGCCTACGTTTCCTCAGTTGTAAAACTGGGATGGTTCCAGTTCTCCCTGCTCCCAAGTTCAATGAGATAAAACCCATTAACTATTTGGAAAGTGCCTGGAATTTGATCGATGTCAGCTTTTATTATTACTGTTACTGTTATTTATTCAGTATTCTGCTGGATGGCAGCAGTGGACCAGTTGTGTGGGGCAAGGCCTCAATGGCCCATGAGACTC
The DNA here is from genome assembly GCF_036562045.2 of Rhinolophus sinicus. Classification (NCBI taxonomy): domain Eukaryota; kingdom Metazoa; phylum Chordata; class Mammalia; order Chiroptera; family Rhinolophidae; genus Rhinolophus; species Rhinolophus sinicus. The sequence continues at coordinate 23,895,904 of NC_133765.1, read as the reverse complement.
CAATCCTTGGTGATACACACCACGTTTTTTCTCTTACTGGCTTTATCTCTTTCCTCCTCTAGTTTATATTTTTAATGAAACATTGATTTTTTTTTTTTAAATACATACTTTCTGTGAAAAAAGTCAGAAAAAGAGATACATACAAAATAAAAACCAAGACACTGCCACAACCAAAAAACAGTCACCGGTTACTTCACCATCCAGAGACCTCCACTGGTAACATTTTGCAGATTTCCTCTCAGTGTTTTTCCTATGAATATTTTATATAGTTTATAACAAGCTGTATGTCATTAACTCGTTCACAGACCATATTTTTAATGACTAGACAGTCACGGCAGAGTCATGATTCCCTGATGATTTCCCTAATGTTGTCCATTTTCAAAAAGCTTCTAAACCCTTTCTGTAGTTCCGAATGACCATCTGTGGACCGCAGTACCAGCGTTTCCACCTCCGGCTTCCCAGCCTTCTGTCCAAGGGGAGGCCTCCTGTCATGCTCTTCTTTTATGATCTTGGTAACAACCTCTCATCGCATATCACACTGTTTGTTTACTTCCAGTCTGTCTCCTCTCAGGCCCTCGCGAGGATGGAGGGTCTTCTGTGTCCTGTTCACTGCTACAAGACCTAGCACTGAGCCAGGCACACACAGTGCTTTGTTGAGTGAATAACGAATAGGCGTGCCCCCCTCACCAGGACTTGGCTGACAGCACATCTTTTCAGTATTTTAAACTTTGCTACCGTGGGAGCAGAGCTGCGTTCCTGACACTTTACTTGACCCCTGGGTGGCTTTGAAGCGCTGATGCTGTCTTGGGATCCACTGCCTGTGTCCTGGGAGCTGGGGCAGTTGCTGGGAATGGCAGAGGGCTGAGAAGAGGGGAGAAGAGGGTTTGGAGCTCTCATCCCTCAGCCAGCCTGGGCATCTGGAGTCCTCAAACTCAGGACTGGTAGCGCCATGCGCCTGGCTCAGTGAGTGGACACACTACCCCAGCATCAGGGGCTCTTATTTGGGGATACTAACTGGCTCATAGACATTCATTTATCAATGCATATTTATTGACCTTATTAAATCCCAGGCATTGGCACGGAGGTAACTCAGCTGGGTCTCTGTTGTCAAAGGACTCACATTTTGGAGGTGGGTGGGGGCTGCCACAGCCACAGAAGTGTATCATTCCAAGCTAGAGTGATAAGTGCCGAAATAGAGGTGTTTATAGCCTGAGGGTAGGCCTGTCGGGGTAGAGACATATCAGGGAAAGCTGCCTGGAGGAGGTGACTACAAACTGACTGAGAATGAAGGGAGGTGCTGTGAGGCCAGTTTTCCTGCTACACTGAGCACCTGATGCCAAGGTCATGGTGGGGGCATAGCAAACAGTGCAGTGTGGCTGTAGAGCAGAGGATGGGAGTGTGGGGCACGGGGTAGTGAGCGGGAGCAGGAGCTCAGGGGAAAGCACTGAGACCTTTGGGGTGGTGCAGGACCTCAGTGGCCACCTCCACTCACTGGCTGCCCGTTCCACCTGCTGGCCCCTGCAGTGCGCTCTGGCTGCCTGCCACATTCCACCTTTTAAATGGAGCTTATTTGAGGTCTGCCAGGGCACCAGGACGCATTTGAAATCACAAAGCTTTCATATTATTTTCTTCTTCTCTATAATTTATTTTTCTGCAACCTAGCCTGATTTCTTTTTTTTTTTTAAAGTGCCCAGCAGCAGTGGTAATAATAATAAGAGTCCTTGCCTCCCAGCAGTTTGCTTCTGGTTGTCGCATTCCAGGCTTTGGCCTGGGGCACACTTATTTTTTTCATCCAGGCATCAACAGCCAAGGAATGGTCTCCCAACAGAAAGTATGGGGGGGCGGGGGCTCTGCTAAGAGCTTTCTCTTACTTAATTCTCCTTATGGTCCTTTGAGGATTATTAGCATATCTGTTTTTCAGTCTCAGAGAGGTGAAGTTATTTGCCCAAGGGCACACAGCTTTTAAGTGGCAGAGGTAGATCTGGAATTCAGGTTGGCCTGACTCCAAATTTGACGCTTATTCCTCTCACTGTCATTTCAGTCCTGTGTCACGACTGAAGACCATGTGCTGTGGGATATGACTCACTGTGCACGCTTGGGTCACTTATCTTCTCTCAGCCTCAGTTTTTCCATCTGTGGAATGGGTAGAGCAACACCCAACTCCTTGGTCTGCTTCGTAGGACTGGAGACTTAGTAGAATATCTGGTTATGGTGACTCTGCCCCTCTCCAACTGGGTGGCCTTGGACAAGTGTCTAACCCTCTCTGAGCCTCGGTTTCCTCCTCTGTCAATTGGAGAGACCCACGCCTGCCTTATAGGGTAAAAGCACCTAGTACAGCATAGTAGGTGCTCAATTAACGCTTTCTTTCCTCCCTCTTTAAATGGACTCCAGTGCCCAGAGAGGACGTGGATTGGTCAGTGTAGAGCATGGGGCATAGTCACTTGGGAATGGGGAGACCCTGGCTCTGGATGACATCTGTCCTGTCCTCCCCATAGCCCTATGAGGTTCACCTAGCTGTGCAGGCACCAATGTTTCTTTTGCAAATGAATCAAATCAGTGCACAGCATTTTCCTCCTAGAGCCAGTTCTAGGACGAAGGGGAGGAGGGGTTGTAATTCCCTGGGGTGGTTGGTTGTGGAGACACTGGGGAGCCTGCCTGGCCCTGGAGGTTTGGTTTACATCCCCATGAAGCCTAGTCAGCCCTAGGCCTACCCGAGGCCCCCCCACTGTGCTTATCACCTGGAGGGAGGACGCCCAGATGCCAGTTCCCGTGGCCAGGGAAGCCTCCATAGCCATGTACCCCACAGTATGTAGACTGTGGCCATGCACTGCCCTTCACTGGGCCTTGGCACCCCACATACCGTATTCCCCTGCCCTGCGCCCTTCTGCTTGGAGACCCTCCCTGCCTCCCCAGCACCCACTTTGCCTTGCTTATTATGTTTGTTTCATACATCACTTCTTCCAAGAAGCTTCAGACCCTCTCCGTCAGCTCCTTGCCCTTCCCACGTCTCCTAGCTCCCAGCGCTCACTCTGTGCTGTCACTGTCTGTACAGCGGTTTCCTCATTGGACTGGATGCCTCTCAAGGAGGGCATGCCTGATTCACTTATCCTGGAGAGCTGGGCATGCACTTGGGCCACAGTGGGGAACGTGTCCCTGGAAGGCCCGACAGCCCGGCTACGGCACGGCAGGAGAGATGCAGCGGTGCGTGGAGACCAGCCTTTATGGAGCACCACTGTGTACCAGGCACTTTATACACATCAACTCATTTACTCCTCACAGCAGCCCTAGGAGGAGGGGAGGCTGTTATTCCCATTCTACAGAAGCAGAAACTGAGCCTCCGTGTGAGGACAAGAGATTCGTGCAAACCCACACCACTGGGAACGCAGAATTGAGAGAACGTCTGTTCTGTCTGACCCCAAATCCAACCCTGGTCTCTCTGCAACATTGGAGCCTCCTGGGTGATCTCAACGCAGCCCGGTTTCATGTAGACAGAACATTTTGGCATTTTGGATTTCATTTTTTTTTTCCACTGAATTACCTGCAGTCTTTGGTTGACCTTGAGTCTTTGACTGCATCAGACAAACCCTGGGCATCTTGTGACTTGACTATTTTTACATTAACTTTTTTTTTAGTCGAGGCGAGACATACAGTAAAGTGTATAAAGTACTCTGATTTTAAGTGTACAACTCGATAACGATTGTGTTCTTAAGCACCCCTGCGAACATGTCACAACTCAAGATCTAGAACATTCCTCGTTCAGATGAAGGCTCCCTGGAGGCCCCTCCTCACCAGGGGCATCCGTCCCACCACTGAGTCTCTATCCTGACTTCTCTTACCCAAGGTCGGTTTTGCTCACGCTTGAACTTCACATGGATGGAATCACACAGCGTGTCGTCTTTTGTTCTGGCATCTCTGAGTCACACTGGGTCTGTGGGATTCGTGCATGTGGTTGCGTGTGTCAGCGGCTTGTTCTTTTTCATTGCTGCATAGTACTCCCTCACGTTCCCTGCCTATACCTCCCTGTTCATCCATTCTCTGATGGATAGGCATTTGGGCTCTGAGCTGACTTATTCCACTAATTTGACCGATTTCTATTGTCACCATTTTAATGCAGGCATGGCTTTTATCAGAACATTATGCAGAGGTGTTTGGCTCTTTAGAAATTTAAGTGAACACCGTCCTGATCCTAATTGTTTTGGGTCAGAAGCATATAGAGGTGTTCTTCCATGTTTTATGTTGCTACAAAGACTTGGGGTGGGGAGGGAGAGAAAAAGAAGCAAATTCGCTTTAACGGAAGTTTGCTCATTCTTCTGTTCACATGAGCTAAGAGGCAGATGATAGAGTCTGCCTGTAATTTAAAGTCAAATACTCAGGGCTGACAGTGGGAGCCATAATAAATGTGTTGCCGCTGTCCTTTTCGTGTCCTTTCTCTGCTACTTTGAAATCTCATAAATAACCATGTTGGTAAGATGCCTTCCTTCCCTCCGTTTGCTCCAATGGAGCAGCTGCAGTTGCTAGGTTGAGCTCCTGGTTGCTAGGGATTTTGTGGTCCTGTGGTGGCCCAGAAATATGATGGATCAGTGGAACATGCTTTTGCTATTAATTGAGTGTTTCCACAGCGAATCTCTCAATGTCACTGCCTGCTTTGACGCCATCCCAATTGGTCAATGATCCTTGCAGGACTCTTCCCCAGTTAGCAGAAGTGGCTTGAATGGAGGGGACAAGTGGCCTGGACTGGGGGTCAGAAAAGCCTGATTCTAGTCCTGTGTCTGATATTAATCTGCTGTGTGACCTTAGGCAAACATTGTCCCCTCTCTGGGCACTGGATACCACAAAATTCAAGGACCTACCAGCTTTAGCAGCCTACAGTTTATCACCCAGGCTCTGTAAGCAGCTCAAGTGCAGATCCCTTTCTCATTATCTGCTGGTGGATTATTGACAAAAAATTCTTGTCCCCGGCTCACTTCCTCTCAACCCAGCAGGCTTCTGGGCTGAGTCTCCTTGGCCAGATGGTGTGTGTGCAGGAGTTTCAGACTAATTTCAATATTCAATCAAATATAATTGGAATCATAAATCTAAAAAAAGAAAAACAATACCTTACAACCCATAAACATCTAATGGTGTCATTTTCTTCTTCCTCCTGCTTAAAAATCCTTGGCAGCTTCCCATTGCTTGCACCAGAGGTGGCAAACATGTTCCCTCTCAGTTGCTGAGGCAGATCTGTTGGTGGCAGCTGCAAGGGGTGATGTCTAGAAAAAATCTGGACTCGCTGGCTTGCTGTGGGATCGTAGTCGATTAGTGATGTCTGCCACGTGTGCAGCAATGTAGACAGGTGTACCAATCGTGGCTGGAGTTTAAAGCTCATTCTCTTTAATAACGTGTGTGAGGCCTTCACAATTGGCATCTGCAAGCTTCTCGTGCTTATCTCCTCCCCTTCTCTGTCTGCCCTACCAAAAAAAATTCCTGTTCATATTTACTTGACCACCTATTGTCTCTAAAGGTCTCCTTTGTTCATGTTGTTCCCTCTACTTATCATCAGGACCTTTGTTACATTAAATTGGTCAACGCTGCCTGTTATCTTTCATACTGCAATTATAATTTTGTCTCATCTTCTATGTCATTCTCTTGTATTCTTTTGGGTGGGATTAATTAGTGCATTCCTGCCTCTGATTTCCTGTAGTTCCCTACCTATACCCTTATCCTACCAGTTAGGCCTGTTTCACCATTAGTTGCTTTTATGTCTCTTTCCACCTCTACCTTGAAAGGTCCTCAAAGTCAAATTCTGAGTTTCGTTCGTCTTTGCATTCTCAGAACCCGGCACAGAGCAGAGCCTCCACAAATCCACTGAATGCAAAATAAAAATTACACTGTCTTCCAAAGTCAGACAGAAATGATTTTCATCACTTCCCCAGCAGTCTGAGTTCTGTGTGTCAACAGGACTCGGCTTGATTGTGGGATCATTTGCTGTGGTCATAAAGTGGCCACACATTTCCCCCCGAGACGGAGCTCTGCTTCGCCTTGTGAGTTCGCAAGTTCTCCACCGTGATGGCCTTTTTTCCTTCTTCTCTCCCTCTGCTCTCAGCCTGAAGACAAGCAGAGGAAGGCGGCCGCCTTCACCCAGCTGCAGGAAGCCATGCAGACGTTGGGCATTTCGGAGAGTGAGCAGCGAGCCATTTGGCGGGTACTGGCAGCCATCTACCACCTGGGCGCGGCAGGGGCCTGCAAAGGTACGTCCGTCCTGCCCAGCTCACCTGGGCTGCCAGCTGTCTGCATTGGCAGGTGCCTGGCAAAGTCCGTCTCTCAACGAGGCAGGACAGGGCCAATGCCATCGTCTGTGTGTCTGGAACGGCTCTTTGGGATCCTGCCGAACCAGGCGTGGAGAGAAGGAAACAGGGCTGGGTTTTTCAAGCAAACCTTCTAGACCAACACTGCCTAATAGAACTTTCTGTGATGATGAGGATGCTCTTTACCCATGCTGTCGAGTACGATCGCCGCTACTGAGCACCTGACAGGTAGCTAGCAGGGTGGAGACATGGAATTTTAATTGCATTAAATTTTAATGAACATCAATTTAAATCGCCATACGTAGCCATTGGCTGCCGTACTGAGCAGAGAAGCTCTAGGACATGTGAGAGAAGGTGTGGTCCATGCAATAAAGGTAATGCGTTTCCATCTGGATGTCTTGGAGGCACTCCCACCATCTGTGCGAAAGGTGACCCCGCTATTCTCCTCCTGAGTCTGCCCCTCTCCTTAGTTGTCTGTTTGTTGATTGTCCCTACTTCAGCCTGGTCTCCCAAGTGGCTCTGGTCATCCCTCTTCCCCCCACCCTTCCCTACCCAATCATTCCCCTGACCCTGGAGAGACTCTCTGTGATAGCATTTTTGTCCTGGCTTCTCTATGTGTACTATTATTTTAAATTAGGTTTTGGTCTTTTTTTTTTTTGCTTGGACTCCAGTAGCCTGATTGCTGATGCCTTCACTCTTCCTTCTGTCTATCCTCACTGTGACCATTGGACTTCTTTCTAAAACATCAACCTATTGTGCCATCCCCCTGCTTAGAATCCTCCTGAGGCTCTCCTCTGCCTGCTGGCTCGGCCTTCAAGGCTTCTCACGTCGCTAATCCAGTCTCTTCTGCTTTCTCTTTGGGCACTGTAAAAGGTCCTGGGGAGCTTCTTTCTGAGTCAGGGGCATCAGCTGTGTGGTTCCTGTCTTCAGAGAGCTTGTGGTGCTTTGTATTATGGACTCAATCCAGCCTGCTGCCTGCCATTTTACAGCCCGCAAACTAAGACTAGTTTTCACATTTCAACTAGATGAAAAAAACGTATATATAGGAATAATATTGGGGGACATGTGAAAATTACAAGGTATTCAAATGATATTGTATTCAAATGAAAGGTAAGGTCCCTCCTTGTGAGTTTGTCATCCCATTTGGAGAGACGCGACGTCTAGACTTGAAACCATTAGCCAGCTTTATCAGCTGACTGCGAGTGGGGTAGTTGTCATGGCACAGTTTAGACCAGGGAAGGTGTGAAGGTTCAAGAGTGGGGTGTGGACCTCTATAGGTTGGTGTGTGTGGAAGGAAGCAAACCTATTTTACAGAATGGAAAACTGAGACTCAGAAGATCTAGGTGCAGTAAACTGCAGGGTGTGGGCTCTTGAGAGAGCCAGATTTGAGTTCAAACTCAAACTTTTCTGAGGTTTAGTGGTCCCCTCTTTCAATGGACTAAGAATGGGGTTCATGTGAGGATTAAATGGGATAAAGAAGAGGAAGCTGAATTAGGCTGGGTACAGACCCTGAGACAAAGACTTGGGTGCATGTAGCTTTTTTTTGGAGAGGGGTTCCCAGGAGACACGATAAGGGAGTGGGCGAAGTGAGACAGGGAATGGAACGCGAAGGATGCTGGATGCCTTAATAAGCAAGCTCCCTCTGGGGACCTCTTGGAGATTCTGAAGAACATACCTGAGAGGAGAGGAAGCTGGGATATTTACCCATCAGCTCCTGCTTCTTCCTGGTTGAAGGTGCACCTCGGGCCTGCCCCACGTGTAAGCTGAGCATATTCCTGCAGCCAGAGAAAAGCAGGGATACAGACAGGTACCTGCATGACAGGTCAGGGACCTATGCGGGGTGGCACCTGTGGCATGGCCAGGGCAAGGGGTGGTGGACAGGTCATCAGTAGCATCTAGCTCAAGGCAACCCCTCAGCAGAAGGCAGCTCGGCCATTGAGTTGTGGAGCCTGGGTTGGGTCACTCTCCCCAGGTGGCCTAGTCACTTGCCTCTCGACTACACTCAGTTCAAATAGACCTGCTCCCTCCCAGCACTCCGCAAGGTCTAGGAAGAGAGAGTGTTGCAGACGGGTGGGACCTGTCTTCCGATTTCCATTGTCACACTTGAACCTTCTCTGCCTCTGGTGTGATACAGCAGAGGCTAACACCCCCCCCCCCCCAGCTTGTTGACATCACCAGAGACATTTGATGCCTGAGTTCCCCCTCCGGGGGCACCTGAGACATCCCCTCTGATGTGGGCTCAGGGACCTGACCCATACCTGTCGCTGCCTGTAACGATAAAAGAAGAAGTCACATTTATAAATATTTTATTAATACATGATTATGGCAGTAATTTCTCCCAGCCTCCCCCTACCCCAGAGTATAAATTATTTTAAGAGGAGCTGCCGTCAGTCTGCCTGGGAAGGCTGCCTGATGATTTACTTACTATATATTCTGCTTTGGAAGATTTCATAATAGGTTGCTCTAAAACCAGCTATTAAGAATTTCAAAGTCGTATATACATGTCTTTGCTTTGTGTCATAACAGATCATTTTGAAATATATTAAGAATCATTTCCATTAATCAGGATTTCTTTTTTTATTATTATTAAAATGATGCTCTCCTCCCAGGGCGCCTGGTTTCCTTAACTTATATTGAGAGCCTTGATCCTATTTTTAAAAGCCAGTATCAGTCCCTGTGGGGAGATTTGGGGCCTTATAACTGGACTCAGGGTTTTTGAAATGTTATAGCAATAATAACAACAATAACCACTGATATTGGTTTAGCTTTTGATGGTTTCAAAGGCGTTTGCCCTTCTACTCTGCTTTTGGATCTGATTAGATTCATGCAATAATGTGGTGAGGAAGAACTGTCCCTTGGGCGAGAGTGAGGACACGACCTGCTGGGTGTGAATCCTGAGCCTCAGTTTCCTCCTCTGTAAAATGGGGCTGATGAGCGTGCCTACGTTGTAGGCTTGCTGTGAGGATTAAATGAGTCAAGGCCAAAACTGTGGAGCACAGGACGTGGCTCTTGGTGTGTGTGTGTGTGTGGGGGGTACTTTGTAAGTGTTCACGTTCATTCTTCTCAGTTTTATAGATTCGAAAACAGAGGCTCAGAGAAGGTGTGTGATATACCTGAGATCACACAGCTGGTATGTTTCCGGGTGAGGTTTAGAACCTCGGCCAGTCTCCCTGCAAAGGTTGCTCCACTGCCCTGGACTTTGCCATGGGCCATTTGGGTCATTCCCTGCTGGAGAATTCACTTGTTTTCCTGGGCCCTGTGCTGAGTGTTTGCAGACACCATGATGTCCCTGCACAGCTGTAGGATAGCCTGGGGGGAGTGGTGAGAACTGTTATGATGCCCATTTTACATAGCAGGAAACTGAGGCCTGCCGGCGAGGTTTGTCCACACCCCCCAGAGCACACAACTAAAGCCAGAGGTGGGATCCAAGCCACTGGGATCCAAGTCTGCCGGTGCTCCCAGCCCAGCCTCCAGGACCTCCTGTCCCCAAGGCTCCATGTGCTGCTGCCACTGTCCTTACCGGCTCCAAGAGGGCTGGTGATGCCACTTTTGCCCTGAGATGCGCTGAACTGTTTTTACTCACATTATTTCTGACATCGAATTTTTTCCTTACACCAACCAGTTCTCTGATTCTCCAGACACCAACTGAGTGCTACAAGTCAATCCAATTCTGACACTCCCTGGAGTGAGTGCAGACCCCACGAGTGAAGGGCTCGGTCCCACGAGACGGCCCCCGTTTCAGATGCCAGTCACGAGTCCTGGGCCACCCATACTTCTCACCAACTTGTTACAAAGTCGGGGGCGTTCCATAACCCTCTCCTCAGGTTTAATAATTTGCTACAACAGCTCACAAAACTCAGGGAAGTGTTTTACTTACTATTACTGGTTTATTATGAAGGATACAACTCAGGAACAGCCAAATGGAAAACATGCAGAGGGCGAGGTATGGGGGGAGGAGAGGGGCTTCCAGGCCGTCGCTGGGCACACCACCCTCCCAGCACCTGGGTGTGTTCACCACTCAGAAGCTCTCCAAATTCTGGCACTGAGGGTTATTCGCTGCGGTTTCATTCTATAGACAGGATTGATTATATCATTGACCATCGGTGATTCATTCAGTCTTCAGCCTCTCTCCCCTCCCCGGTGAGGATGAAAGTTCCAACCCCTCTCATCATGCTTTGCTCTTTCTGGCCACCAGCCCCTGTCCTGAAGCTGTCTCTGACCTCCCACAGCCGCCCATCACCTCCTAGCATACAGAAGACACTCATCACTTTTGGAGATTCCAAGAGTTTTAGGAGCTGTGTGCCCGGAACCAGGACACAGAGCAAATCCATCCTTATCACGGGTTCCACGCCCTGTGCAGCAGCCCCAGACCCAGCTGGCTGATGGCCTCCCCCCACCCCCCACCCCCGCCTGCCTCTCAGGGTGTGAAGCATCGATGCCTAGTGTCTTGGGTCAGCCTGAAGAGGGACGAGGCAGCAGATGCGATGATGAGCTCGAGGCCACTGACCTGGAAGGAATTATTTTCCTTTCCAGGGTCGTCCTTTCCCCGCCCACGGTGAGAGCTGTCACTTCCTCCTTCTCTTCCGAAAACTTTCTTCCTTCTTTTTCTGCTTTAAAAGGGCAGCAGTCCTTCTTTTTCCCATTCAAGGCCACCGAGCACATGTGGGGTGGCCCCACGCTGACGGGGTCACGCATGATCCCAGCAGGCTTAGGGTCCCCGACAGTTCAGCTGCTGCCCACCCAGCCGTCAGCACCGCATCACAGCCCCAGCACGACTCTTTGGGGTCCGTCTGAGCCTCCTCCTTTGGGGGTCACACCCCATTGCTCCTGAAGTCTCCTGCAGGACTCTGCTGCCACAGCATTCCCCCACCCCCTCTCAGTAACTTCCGCCCCGATGACATGGTGTCTTTTATCCCAGGAGGCTTTTTGGCCCCGTCCCTCTAGGCAGCTGGCTGGCTGCCTGCAGGGGCTTCTGGATCACCCTGCCGTCTGAGGTAGCCTTGGGCAGCCTCAGAGTCAGGGGGACGCCTGCCCCTTGGGGTCCCCTGCCCTCGGGATGTGGCAGGGAAAGGACATGGGTGTTTGAGAGTCAACCCGTCCTGGGTTCAGATCTCAGCTTGGCTTCTTATTAGCTGTGTGTGACCTCAGCCAAGTTATGGCGCTCGTCTGAACCTCACGTATGAGGGAGAAAGGGGGGCTGGAGCTGTCTGGGGGCCCACGCACGGCTGCGATGCTAACAGCTCCAACTCTGGGCTACCTCCCATGGATAGACCAGGAGGCGCCTGGCCAAGCTGGTTCTTTGTAAAGACGCTTGTTTGAAGATGTCGGGCACAGCTGGCTTTTGGATCTTAGGAAATGCATTCTTATGGTGGCAGAGAAGCCTCTGTCCTCCCTCCTTCTGCACTGTGTCTGCACCCCCTTCCTGTCTCTCAGGCTCGCTGCGGGGAACATGTCCCTTGGGAAGGCCATAGGCGGGGCCTCTGGGGGCTGGTTCCACGTGGCAGGCAGAAAACCCTGGGTGATTTGACATCATGGTTGGTTTGCTATTAACCAAGGCTCATGGCCCGAGCTATCCCTCAGGCGCCATCTGACAACTGTTCCTACAACCTCAGGTGTTTTATTTTTTCCTTTGGCAAAAAGTGACCCTTGCAATAATTATCTGGCACCCATATGTTTCAAATGGCAGCAAGCGAATGCTGCCATCTTGATAAGGAGAGTGTGAGGGAGGAGGGAAAACTGGGGCCTTGCAATTCGACAGAGCTGGCTTTGAATCCAGACTCCCCCACTTGCGGGCTCTGTGATTTGACCTGTGTAAGGGGTTTTCCCTCCCTGGACCTCAGCTTCCATGTCTGTCACGTGATAATGACCCCTCTCCCTTCTACAGTCATAATATAATCAGATAAAGGATGCATAATACCTGCCACATGGGACGCATTCAGCCAGCTGTAATTCACTCGGCAAAGCACTTTTTGATAGGTCGGCCGATAAAGGAGCCCGCATGGTCAGGCAAGTTAAGAAAGTTTTGTTGTAAGAAGGAAAAGTCTATTGGGTTGAGCAAAAGATGGCTACACCCCAGGCTGAATCTAGAGGACATTGCGGTTCCAAGGGAGGGGGGGAGGAGGGTTACATACGGGCTGGGCTGACAGGGTAGCATTGTTTGAACAGAAAATGCTGACTGCCCAGAAGCCAGTAGCTGTTTTGTGGCGTTTTTCTGTTATCGCAACTTTGGCTCTGTCTGCAGATGCAGGCAACAGATATTTTGTTGTTTTCTTGCAGACTTGGCTCTGTCTGTCAGTCAAGGTCTCTGAGACCTCACATTCAGAGACCTAACACTTTTGTTGTCCGTTGTCTCTGTTGGTGTTCCAGTTCGCCCCTGAGGTGGGCTGGGTGGGACCATGAGACCCATACCGTGGGTGGAAAAGCACCCCAGCCCCTACGAGGTAGGGCTCCCTGGCAAGGGCACACGATGAAGTATGTGCTGATGACAGGCAGGTTCAGAAGCAGCAACCACGTCGGGATGCTCACTCAGGTGCTCTGTCTGCAGCTTAGCAGGAAGTCCCGAGGGCCCTGGACAGTGCAGGGGAGTGGTCAGCGCAGCCGGGAGTGACACAGACCTGAGCTCCAACTAACGTGAGCGTTCCAACACTTGTTAGCGCTGTGACTAGTCAGGTTATTGTGCTGTGTAACCAGTCAGCCCCCACCTCGGGAGTTTAGACAACCATCACTCTCTCCTGAGGCTTCCGTGGGTCTGTGGTTTGGAAGCGCTCAGCGGGGCAGTCCTGGCTTGAGGTCGCTCACGTAATTGCAGTCACGTGGTGGCTGGGTTTGAAACCGTGGGGGCGGGAGCAGGCTGGGACTGGCTGGGCATCTCCCTCTCTTTGTGTGGTCCCAGGTCTCTTTGTGTGGGCTTCCTCACAGAGGGCGGCTTCAGGGCTCCAAGGGCAAGTGTGCAGCAACCAACACGGCAGCTGCATCACCTTTTCTGAGCTGGTCTCAGGTATCACACAGCATCACTTCTGCCACGTTCTATTGGTTCTAAGGGTGTCACAGCGTCCGAGGCCAGGGGATTCATACTTCATCCCTGGATGGGGGAATGACAAAGTTCTAGCACATGTCGGTTGGGAGACATCGGTGTGGTCATATTTTGCCACAGTGACCTTACACAAGTAACTGACGCTTTTGGAGGCTTGGTGTTCTAGCCTGTAAAATGGTGCTGGAAAGAGGAGTGACTTCCAGGTGTGCTGTGCAGGTGAGCTGAGACGCTGTAGGTCAAGGGCTTAGCCCAGCGCCAGGCATGTGGTCAATTCTGGCTATTCTATGTGATGATGTTGCTCCCAGCCAGTGCTTTCTGGCTCCCTCCTGAGGTGGTGAGAGGGTTCCCCTGGGATTTTGGCCTCTGCTTTTATACCAGTGACCCCACGATCCTCCGATGCCCCCTAAGTATCCTCTTTATGAAAGAGAAAATCAAGGATGAACTTGGTGCCTTCTTGGTAGCAGGAAACAATTGTTTTGTCTCAGGGCCTCTTGGCTATGTGAGGGTAAAATCACACACAAGACTTTCCTCAGGAATGACCTCCATGAACACAATCTCTCGGTGTCTCCATGTTCTCCCAGGGCTGGTGGCCACTTGACCTGTTCTTTCTTTTAATTCTCCACAGCCTGACAGGTAGGTGGGGAAGGAATCCTCTTTCTGTGCTGAGGCTGAGAGAGTGGTGTAACATTGCCAAGGTCAAACAGCAGCATGTGGTAGAGCCAAGGTTGGAATCAGTGCCTGTCTGCCTCCAAAGCCCTGCCCTTCTCCTCTGCGGGGCCGCTCAGCTGGCCCAGTCCTTGGGTGCATTTCGGGTGCCTGGCTCTCCACCTCACTCCTAACAGCTCATCCTCAGCTCCGTGTAATTCCCATCCAGTCCTCCAATCTCCGTCCCATCTTCAATCTCCATTCTTCCACCTGGAAGGTCATCCTACGAAGCAGAATAGAGGTAGGAGAGCTCAGAATCACGGCTAAAGGCGTGGGCTCTGGGACCAGCCTGACCTGTGTTCCATCCTGGTTCTCCTGCGCGATCTCAGTGACTCTCTTGACCTCTGAGACTCAGTGTCCTCATCTGTAAAGTGGGGGTAATGCTAGTGCCTACATCCTGGGGTTCTTGTGAGGCTTACATGATTTAATATGAATATATTATGTAAAGCTCTGGCATTGTAATTATTATTATTACAGTCCACCATCCAGGGGAGTTTTCGTTGCCGAAGCTAGAGTCTGCAAGGCTGGTTTACGCTGGTCTTTCATCCTCTCCAATCCCTGTGGTCCCGTAGCTGTAAGAGATGACGTATACTTTCCCTGGAAAGTCTGAGGCCATCTGTCACTCTGCCCACTGTCCATCATTACTTCACCAACACGATGCTAATATTCAGAATCCGAAGCAGCAACGAGAATGATCAATGTCTGCCCTGATGGCTGCGTCACTGTGCTTTCCGTTTCCTTGGAAGGCCGGCGGGAGGTTTAATTTATTTGTCTTTCACTAAATGTGCCAGGCTACGTGCTGCTGACCCCACCGCCTAATATATGATGCAGTCAGGCTTGTACATAACGCAAGGAGGGGCCGCATAATGGGCTGGTGACGGGAGGCTGCCAGTCGGCCCGGCATCTCCCTGTCTGCCATCATAAAGATGTCAGCCCCCAAATGGATGGGGCTGTACCTCGGGGAGCCCAGCGGGGCCTGCAGGAAGGAGAGACAGTAGCAGTAGTGACAAGAGCCCAGCCCCATGCTTTCTGCTGGGGCACCCCGCCATCCAGCAACCAGGGCAGTCCATCCAAGGATAAGGGGCGGTAGCCAGACGCTCCCCAAGCTACAAGCCCCCACATGCTGAAGGCCAGTAGGAATAGTAACACTGATGCCATCAACATAAAGCCATGGCCATATATTCAAAGGATGCTTTGTTGTGAAGTGTTTTACTGTTGTGATTGTCTTAGAGCTACTGGTAGGCAACCCTGCAAAGTTGTCTTCCTTTGAAAAATGGAAACAATATAGAAGAATATAGAATGAACAAAGGTGTCTCCTCCCCTCCCCGCCTCCCATGTCCCTCTGTCCTCAAAGGTGACCACTGTTAAGGTGTAAAGGTGACATTTATTTCAATGGAAGAGCCAATATTAATATATTACTATTAACCAAAGTCTGTGGTTTACATGAGGGCTCACTCTTGATGTTGTACGTTCTACAGGGTTTGACAAATAGAATGACCGGTATCGACTATGACAGGATCACACAGGATAGTTTCACTGCCCTGACAGCTTTGATTTTTTTTTTTCTCTTAAACTTTTGGATTTGAAGTCATAGATGTGTAGGTTGTTGGAACAACAATGCAGAGAGCCCAGTGACCTTGCCCCAGGGTGGCAGCGTGGTAGCAGCTATAAACGCACAGCGACACCAGGAGATGGACCTGGGTTTGTTACTGTAACCTACGCGACAGGCCTTGTCTGAAGGCCTCCGAAACGGCATTTAGCTGCATCTGCGCATGTAACAAATATAGAGGTTGATCGGCGGTTTGGGGTTTTTACACAGATGGGTTCACACCCTCTCTATGTCTATGGCCTTTGTCTTTTTTCATGTCACGGGATGTCCTCGACCTCTTTGCACGTGGGTCATCGTGCTGTCCCTAATTCTCTTTGTTGACAGCAGACGCTTGCCTGGAGTGGGTGGGGCTCCCTCAGTGAAACAGCTCTGTGGATCATTCAGGTTCTTCCCTGCTGTTTGTGCTAAACTGAACATCCTTTTTTGTAGAGACTGTGCACGTGAGTAAGCATTTTGGAGGCATGGTTTCCTAGATGTGGAACTGCTGGGTTAAAGGTTTAACATATTCATGAATGCAGCCCCCCCCAGTTCACCTGCTTGGATGTTTACACAGGTGGGCTCATTTAAGTCTCATGCATTTATGAGGCGGGTACTGCTGTTATTTCTGTTTGTCAGTGGGGCTGCCCAAGCTCAGAGAGGTGAAGTCACTAACTCAGGGTCACACAGTGCTAAGAGGCACAAAGGCAGCCTTCCTGGCTGCTGTGTGCTGTGTCACTGGGGGTCAGAGGAAGGCTTGGCATTTCAAAATGGACCTGCAGCCTACACTTTGGGGACACCACCTGGGTCCACTACCTCAAAGTAGATGCTTGGCCTGTCCTCTCTTTGCTTCTCTGAGCTCACGTCTCTTCCTATAAGTGAAGTATTCAGGGCTCACAGGAACAGAGGCCAGGCACCCATCTGCTGGTTGGCAGTTGTTTGCTGCCACTCAGCACTCTGCCTCACTCCCCTCCAACCAGAGGGGCTTCTCCGTCCTGGTCCCACCCCCACCAGCTGCCTCCTGGCTGTAATGAGGGGAGCTGCACACTTGTCTCAAGGTGTTGAGAGCTCAGAGTACACGCACCTCCCCTCCATTTCCCCCCAAGAGCTCTGATTAGAGTTGGTGTCTCGGCCCCAGCTGGTGGGGACAAACCTTGCTCATTTCTTCAGGCTCTGGGTTAAGGGACATCAAGAGTTGTTGAGTTCAGGGGAGCAGGATAGCTGCGGTCTGGGCCTGGATGGCTCCTCTGTGCCCAGGACCTCGGATGGCAGCTCCACCTCCCAGAGCCGCCACCTGCCCGGGGAAGACCTCCCTGAGTGATGCAGAACCTGGGGAGGATTTCCCATCTGCCTGGGCCTGGAAACATCCTATGTGGGTGGAGAATCAACGTGCTGAGAAGGGGCTGGCCAGCCTGAGCCCCTCGTTGTACAGGGCAGGCAGTGAGGATATTGGGGAGGTGTGGGGACAGAGCCAGGAGTACAGTTTCCAGGCTCTCGCCCTCACGTGGAAAGGTGCTGGCTCAGGTAGTAAATGGCCATCAACTGTGATTGGATGGCCATCAGCTGTGACTAGTTGGCCATCAGCTGTTATCTGTTAGCCATTAGCCACTGATATAACTGCCATGGCTAAGCTAGCACAGGGTGGTGTAGTGGCGTGGTGGAGTGTGGATTATGGATTGCAGTTAGCAAGTGAGGTTGGTTGGCAGAGAAGTGGACGGCGGGTTGAGGGTCGTGTGGCTCCTGCTTCCTGTGTCTCCAGCCCAGCCTCCAGCGAGAATATAGCAGTCTGACTCTCCTATCTATGGCTCCGTGGGTGTTCCTTTTTGGCCTCACCATATGTTGCGTTCTGGTGCGGGGAGCAGGAGCAGAGACCCCATCTGACACCCCATGTGACAGGAGGTGAAACTAGAATCTGAGTCTCCAGACTTTAGGACCACTGCTGTGTTCGTTTTGCTCAGCCCCCTCCTTTTCCCCTGCCTCCCTCCTCATCTCCTTTTCTTCCTCCCTCATGTTTTCCTTCTGCTTCCTTCTTTCCCTCTCTCCTTCTCTCTCTCTCTCTCTCCACTCCCTCCTTCTCTCCTCTCGTGTCGTCTCCCTATGCCTGTTGGATGACAGAACTTCGGCTGCCCGCGGACGGCAACCTCAATTTCCAAGACAAAATTTTTGTCTGACCAAGAGAGATAGGCCCAGACAAGTATACAGATGGTGCCCAGAGGAAATTTTAGGCGGGAGACACCCAACGTTCAGAACGGTCAGCTTCACCCAAGGGGTCCTAGGGCCTGGGATCCTTGAGCTGAATCTCCACAGCTGCGAAGAAATTGGGGAGGGTGCTCCAGACAGAGGAACCTCAGTGAGCAAAGGTATGGGGGCTTGAGCAAGGCCTGGGGCCTCCGTGGTCACATCTGCAAGGCCTCAACCTGAGGGTCCCAGCTCTGGAGTTGTGGGATTGAAACGAGGGCTCTGATGAAGAGAGGATTCGTACTCGGCCCTACAAGTTGGAGACTCCATTGATCTGTCCTTGGACCCAGCACCCGCTCTCCTGTCCTGGGCCGCACCCCACCCACCTGCCTTCCAGTGGCCACAGGCCCGTATCCTCCGCCTGCCCCCAGCTGGTGGCTTGGCTCCCTGCCCGACAGCTGGTACAGCCAGGCCTATTCTGGGCCACAAGCAAAGATTTATTCTGCGTTTTCTGAGTATATTGAATTCATTCATTAAGCTGGAATGGCTGCTCTGGGATGTAAACAATTATATGAAAAAAAGAAAAAACCCTCACAAAACCCTGAAGTGGCTGATGTTAGAAGGCAGTACTCCCCAGCAGCCCCACACATCAGGAGGGCAGGGTGGGGAGGCGGGAACACCTGGGGGGCTGAGTTTCAGACTGGCCATGCTGGCTGGCCCTGCAAATGCCCCTCCCTGCTTCTCGGCCTCTGTTTTCCATAAATAATAACCACAGCTAACAGTTATCCAGTGCTGACTGTGTGTCAGGCTCTATCTAAGAGCTTCGGCCATCTCAACAATCCCATGGAG
The DNA here is from genome assembly GCF_036562045.2 of Rhinolophus sinicus. Classification (NCBI taxonomy): domain Eukaryota; kingdom Metazoa; phylum Chordata; class Mammalia; order Chiroptera; family Rhinolophidae; genus Rhinolophus; species Rhinolophus sinicus. The sequence goes on along the minus strand of NC_133765.1, from coordinate 23,877,270 downwards.
CAGGTGCTGTTATCCCATTTTATAGATGAGGAAACTGAGGCTCAGAGAGGGGAAAGGACATGCCTAATTGGGGTGAGATTGATGCTCTCTGAGGTTTCTTACAGTGTTGATCACCAGAGACTCCATTGAACGTGTTGTCGGAGGGGAGACAGCGATGGCTCAGTGAGAAGAACTCCAGGGTGAACGCCTGGGCTCACCATTCAGAGACAGCATAACAATACTGCTAATGCCGAGGGTGATGGTGGTGGAATTATTAACTGTTACTACCGTGTTTACCTGAAAATAAGACCTAGCTGGACTGTCAGCTCTAATGCGTCTTTTGGAGCAAAAATTAACAGAAGACCCGGTATTATATTATATTATATTATATTATATTATATTAAGACCAGGTCTTATAGTAAAATAAGCCCAGGTCTTATATTAATTTTTGCTCCAAAAGACGCATTAGCGCAGATTGTCCGGCTAGGTCTACTTTCGGGGAAACACGGTATTTACTGAGAATCCAGTCTCTGCCAGGCATGATTTAAGTGCCTTGCATGTATCACTCCATTTAATCCTCATAACCTTATATGTAGGTCATACCCATTTTATGGATGAGTCAGTGGAGGCCCAGACAGATAAAGCAAGTTATGTAAGGTCGTGGACTTGGGAAGGGGAGAAGCCCAATTTGGATTGAGGAGTTCTGCCTTTAAAGCCTCCCCTTCTTATCCGTTATGCCATGTTATGTTGCATGACCCCAAAAAGGTTGTAATTGTACCTTTTTGTACGATGGTTGTACTGATGAGATTAAGTGCTTAGCACAGGGTCAGGCATGTGTGAGCCCTCACAAAACACCAGCTATGATTGGGCTTTCCTTGGCCCCGGGAAATAGCTTCAAAGGGGATACAGTGGTACCTCGGTTTTCAAACGTCTCCGTTGATAAACATTTCTGTTTACAAACACTGTAAGTTTTATGGATCTATGGTATCGTTAGATAGTAAAATTCATGCTAAATTTGCAGTTTTAGGGGTTGATTTTAAAGGTCTGGAACAGATTAATCCATTTTGCATTACTTTCTAGGGGGAAACCGCACCTTGGTTTGGAGTGATACATGCACCTCAGTTTTTGAACGTTTCAGAACTTGAATGGTCTTCTGGAACGGATTATGTTCGAGAACCGAGGTACCACTGTAGTTTGATAGGGCGAGTGACCTCTGATCAGCCTGCCTTGGTGAGGGACACTTGAATGTGGAAAAAGCAGTGAGACAGGGGCCAGTCAGTGCTGGGCTTGGTCCTGGCTTCTGCCTCGTGCTGTGCGGCCTCAGGCAGGTCACTCACAGGACTGCCTGCTGCTGGTCCCACCCCCAAGCCTTTGCTCCTGCATTCCAGCCCCCCCCCCCCCAGGTACCTGACACCTTCTAGCTGAGGTCTCCCTGATAACTCTGTTCCTCAGCTCAGAACACCTGCTCAGGGGTCACTCCCAGGCAGCTTCACCTCCAATGTCTTGTTTTATCCTCAAAACAACCCTCTGGGAGGAGAGCTACCCATCTTACAGATACAGAAACTGAGACTCAAAGAGGTGAGATCAAATTAGTTCACGAGTGAAAAGAAAAGAGAGAGAGAGAAGGGGACGTGGAAAGGAAGGGAAAGGAAGAAAGGAGAGAAGAAAGAAAGAAATGAGGGAGGAGAGAAGGAGGGAAGGGAAGGATGAGGAGGGAGGGCGGGGAAAAAGGAGGCTGCCCTCTTCTTGTAAATTCCCATACTCAAGGGAATTGGCATACTCAAGGCTCTGAGAAGTCCTGCAGGAAAGAAGCCCATTTTGCTGGGTTCAATCTGATGCTGCCCCAACTGGTGTGTCCAGCAAGCCCTCTTTTTGCAGAACACCTGCTTATGTTCCTCAGAGCACTGGGGGTGCTCTATGTCTGTCTGTCCAACTGTTAGGGGGTGGGCAGGGATTCCTATTGGAATATGAGCAACTCAGCAGAAATTTATAGACGACTTGTTGGCCAGGCTTTACACGGAGCACTGACTATGCAGATGGGCGAAGGCCCTGGGAGATGGAAACTTTCTCCCAGACAGACAGGTGAAACAACATCCAGGTTTGTGGGGCTGCATGGCACCTCAGGGCAGTGGGAACAGGCAGGAAGATACTTAAAGTTCTGGCCTCTGAGCGGGTCACATTTTCCACGGTCCCAACAATAGAACTTTGTTGGATGTGCCCGGACAGAAATCTGAATGTGACCGTAATGATGAGAGTTGACCCTCATTGGGAAGATCCTGTGTTAATATAACCTCATTGAGGCTTCACAGAACTCCATGGAGGTAGATTCCCATTTTACAGAAGAGGAAACTGAGGCTCAAAGAAGTGACACGACTTGCCCAACATCACACAGCTTTAAGTGGTGGAGGTGGGATTTGAACTTGGACAGTCTGTCTCCGGAGTGCTGCCCTTTTTTTTTTTTTTTGTAGCATCTACAGTCTTTTAGACTTACCTCCTCACTGCATGTGGTCCCCTTCCTCACAGGCCTGGGAAGTGTAAACCTCAGTGTGAGGAAATACGAACCAGATACACCAGTGTTATAAATAAGTCACATAATGTTCAGTAATTCAGCAACGGCACAGCTATTGTTGGGCGGATAAATAACTTGGTTATTAATAAATGCAGGAGGCCACAGTAATTGATAGCAATTGAACTCATGGTGCACAGGGAAAAACAGTCATGTTATTATTTTCCCTCTCTCTTTGTATTGAGCTTAAAGAGTCATTTACGTGCTGTGTGGAGTTGAGCAGTTTAGAAATGGAAGTTCCATTGCTTCTCCTTGCTCCTTTTTTCCCCCTCTCATTTCTCCTTTGTTCATTCTCTCAATTCAAATCCTAGCCTGCCTCTTACCGACCTTGGGCAAGTGACTCAGGTAAGTCAGTTTGGCCAGGTCACCTGGTTAGTTGAGGGCACTTTCAGGTAGCATTCTGAGGCCAAAGAAGTCTGAACAGAACTTATCCTTTTTGGAGATTCCTAAGATATACATCAAAGGCTCTGATAAGGCCTGCAGTTAAGAAACTGATTTCACCAAGCAATGACCACATTGATACGATACAGGATTCATTTTTTCCCACTGATACTGATGAACATTCCACAGAATGACCACTATGAGGAGCCCCTTTGGGAAACTCTGAACTCCAGCTGTGTGGCCGCTCTGCCCAGCTCCAGACCCCTTCTGCCACCCAGAGAGTTTCAAGCTCCTAGTTCGGCCCTTGGTGGCACACGAACTGGAGCCAGGCCTCACCACAGATGTACAGATGGCTTCTGAGGAATAGAAAAAAAACACACAAAGAAACAGCAGTGAGCCGAAACCTTGGCTACCTTTCAGATAACCTTCTCTTGGCCTCAGTAATTGAAGGGAAAATCAAATCAAGCTCTGGTAAATGTGGTCAGCTTCTGAAGGCCTCTCTGAGCCTTCACACCTTAGATGGGTGCATCTGCTGAAACAGGAAGGGGTGTGAGGAAGGGAAGTGGGGAAGGAAGGCAGCCACAAAGGACGAATTACCAAGCCCACTACCACTATGGGAAACTGAGGTGCAATCCTGCTGGGAGCCTCTGGGAGGCAGTACAGAGCACACGCCCTGAGTCATCCCATCCAGAGGGATGATTGGTTGAGGGCTGAGGACAACACTTGCAACCTGTCCTGCGCATGAGCAAAGTGCCAGTATGAAAGAATGCCCACAGCAGTAAGAAGCACGGGAAAGACCAGGGAGATACACGCTGGAACAGTGAGCTTTGCTCAGGTCTGCCCCACCATGTAGCCATCTGAAGTCTGTCCCTGTTTCCTTTTGACTTGACCTGCAGCCATGTATATACTTAAGCTCAGTCTAAAACGGTATATATGGAGGTACCAGAGCCACCCCTAACCCCATACCACTGGGGGTCAGAGGACCTAGATTCAACTTGTAGATCAGTCATTTGCGTGCTGTGTGACGTGTATCCTTTTCTCTGTCTCAGTAGCCTCTACCATAAAACCAGGCTTCACAACAGTTGCCCGCAGACCTTGCAAGGCAGTTGGGAGATCAGCCAACGTTGCACAACCATCCGGGGATCTCCCTCAGTGTAGACACACGCAGGCATGGAGAGGTGCACAGACCATTTGTCACTGAGAGTCATAATCTAATTGGTATTATTGCAAATACTTTTTAAATGTGGAACAGATTCAAGAGTGGGAGGTCCTATCATACATGCATTGTATTTATATAAATCCAGCTATACCCGTGAAGGGAAATGTGAGGCTAGTGGTGAGAGAGAACATATTTTTTTCATGTGACATGGTGCCTAAAGGGAAGCCACCCATTTTCACTGGTGTTGCACTGGAGAGAAAGCTTGGTGTGCTGGGCTTGTGGAAATGTGCTACCGTACTGTATGTTATAAGTAATGTGAGAGGTTCTCAAGGGTAATTTGAAGGGCACTTGGGTTTTCAACTTAGAATCTGACTTTGGAATGATACCCCCTTTTGAGAGGAGGCCCCTTCACACAGAGCCGTGGTTAGGGTACTGAGCGCTGGAGTCAGGATGCCTGAGTTCAAATCCTGCCTCTACTGCTTACTAGCTGCATGACCCTAGAAAGTCACCCGCTCTGAGGCTCCGTTTTCTCCTAAGTCAAGTGGGGGTGTTAATACTGACGTCACAGGGCTGCAGGGAGGGTTAAATGAGGCACTGGGTGTTCAGTGCTCAGCTCAATGCCTGGCACGGGGCAGGTGTACAGAACATGTTACTGGCTAATGTGAGGGTATTAAGGTCGCCTTTGGAATACTGTTGGGTATTTGCTTTGTGATTCTTTTTTCTGGGTAGGTGAGATAGAGAAGGGGTGCCAGGGAGTTTCCTATATGTCACCATCCATCTCCAGCGTGATGCTTGCAGACAAAGTACAGGATCCCTAGATCGCATGTGTAAAGCCCACTGCAGAGCCAAACCGTGTCTAAACAATGAGGAACCCATGGGATGGATTTTGTGTACTGACCAGCCTTTGGCAGAGTGGGGAGCAGAAGGTCCATGTTTGTGCAAAGCTCCCTGTGTGCCTCGTGGACTTTAGCAGCCGAGTGGTGCTCAGAGCACTTGGAAATATCCCCCTTAAGTCAGGCAGGATTTAGAGAGTCTAGCTGAGCCAATTCACTGCTCCTCTTTTCAGAAACAGCCTTGTCAGTTCCCTTTGTGACTTTTCTCAGCTCTGTGGGGCTACGGAAGGTCCCTGCAGGTGGAGTGTGGCAGACCGTTTTGGAGTGTGGCAGTGGAGGGGTGATGGGGCAGGAGAGGGAGAGGACACAGCCTGCCTACAGGTCAGAAGACACCGCCTGCCTGCCTAGTTGGTTACCGCTTATTTAATTCACTTTCAACCCCCAGCACAGGAAGAAGAAAGTCTCATTCAGGGCTAATAGCCTTTAATGCCTTCCTCTAATACATGCTCGTTTCCCTTTTTAACAAAAAGAGAGCAGACCTCAGGCTCCCAGGTAACTGTGCCTCATTAGATTCTAATGATATTTCTGTGCTCATATTGTATTTATTTCTACTTTCTCTCTGTGACAAATGGTGATGGTGTTGGATCACACACTGGCCCCTGTACACAGAGGGCAAGGAGGGACTGAAGAAAGAGGCAGGCCATTCCAGATTGGTAGGTGGCTGCTATAATAAACAAGGGGACCTACAAAGCGGGCTTGTCATGGGCGACCTTAAGATAAGTCGATTTCCATATCCGCCTGCTAGAATCTTAAAAGTTTATATAGCAGCCTTACTGGGGTTCAGTCACGTATTGAGTCCAGATGGTCTCACCAACACCTTACTCTCTCAAGGCTGCATCCTTGAAACAGCTCCTGGTGTGGGGACAGTAGGCAGAAGGTATATTCCAAGGACAGAAGGGGTGGGGGTGGGTGAGGGGGTGGGGAGGAGCCTCTGATTGCGGGTCCAGCTCAACTGCTGTCATGTTCTCTCGGTGACCTCCTCCAACAAATGGGTTCTCATCTAAGATAGCACTTTAACATTTCCTTTCCCAATGTATTTATTTATGTGGAAAAGATAAGTGAGTCCATTTAAAAGAAACTCTTATCTCGGGTGACAAGGACATGGCAAATTTCCTCCAGGTGGTATTGGAAGGATTGATTTGGGGGGACATAGCCGGTCTTCCACTGAGTGTCTGTCTGAATCTGGTGACTGCTTTGAGTCAGGTTTCTCATTTATAAAATGGAAATGATAATACTGGTTTCTAGGAGGCTCGTGAAGACTTAATAATGGGATGATGATACCAGGTAACGACCACGCGCATGTATTGAGCTTTTTCCACGTGTCACACCAGGAACCCAAACACAGACTTTCTGACTCCACGAGTCATGAAGTGAACAAAGACAACATGGTGAATAAAATGGGGTCAGTGAGTGGTCACTGTTATATCACCACCATCAGTATCACCTTCTTCAGCTTTTTTGAAAGTGGCGGGACTTTTTTTATGAGCCTGTCACCTCTCTGAGTCTCAGTTTCATCATCTGTACAAGGGGAACCATCTGTAAAATGGAGAAAATCAGACGTGTTCTCCTGGGGAGCCGTCTGAGTACCTGGCAATGAGAGGACCTCCATAAGCAGTGGCTGCGTGTGACCCCTCTGTGACCGAGGCCGAGCTCCCCCTCCGTGGGTGGTGTCAAAATCCCAGATAAAGACTTTTGTCCAAATTTCCAATGTTGCCTTAAACCAGGCAGATTCTTCAAGGTGTCCGCGTGAAGAATTGGGCCCTCGTGGTCTCTTACTGATGGACCGTGAAATCTCTGTTGGCAGTTGTGGTTCTTATTTCAAAGGAAACACTTTATGGGGAAGATGAGATATGGGAGAAAATTATTTAAGGAGGACAAACTTATTGGTTTTAATAAATCATTTATTTTTTACTTGGACTACAAAATTAGTATGCAACCCCTGTAGAAAAATGTTTAAAATACAAAATCCCCCTGCCCAGCTGTGATTGTTCATATTTATTAGTTTTTATAGCAGTTTAGAGTGATATGCACAGCTGACCTCACACCCTGGTATGGTTTCTAGTTTGCTTTTCACTTAACATTTGACTGTAAGATTGTCCATATCGTACAATGTCTTTGTTGCTGATCTGAAACAGCCTTTTAATAGTCCATAGAGTGGTTCCCATTGCTTCTTCGACCTTATCTGGTTACTCTGCTCCCCTCCTTACATACCAGCCACCTGGCCTTCTTGGCACTTCTGTACCACACCATGCTCATTTCTGCCTCAGGACCTTTGCACGGCCTCTTCCTTCCACCTCTAGAGCTCTTCCTGCTTCTTTCTGTGGTCAGCTCGCTCTCACCTTTTATAACCCACTTCAAGTATCACATTCTAAGATGCTATAGATCCACAGCAACTCCCTCAATTTTTCTTGATCTCAGCACCCTCTTTTATTTTCTCATTAAAGAAAAAAAATAACAATGATTTTATAACCTGCAATCATCTTGCTTATTATTTGCTTATTTGTTTGTCGTCTCTTTCCCTCAATAGACTGTAAGCTCCATGAGGACAGGCGCCTTGTCCGTCTTGCCCATCACTGACTTCCCAGTGGCCAACACAGGGTCTGTCACATAGTAGGAGCTCAATTAATATGTATTGAATAAATGGATGGCTGGTTAGGTGGTTGGCTGTGTGGGTAGTTGATTGGACAGGTAGGTGGGCGGCAAGGATAGTGGATGGGTGGATGGATAAATAAGTGAATATGTGGGTGGATAAATCATACTTTGACTAACCATTCCCTAACTCCATGCTTAGAATGTCCCCCATGATATTTTTAATTGCTTTCAAACAGTGAACAATGCCAATGGTAAGGAACTAATCATTCCCAAGAGATAAACACGTCTCTTGGGAAACCCAAGCCCTGCGCAGGGGCCATCGGCTAGGGACCCAGTCCCGGGCCGTTGTTCAGGCTCCTGCTGAGGGTGGGTGGCTGCAGGGTGAGAGGTGGCGAGAATCAGCCCAGGCCCTCTGCCTCCACACCCCATGCCTAGGACCTCACCGCCATACTTCTTTTTGTCTCTCACACAGTGGGCCGGAAGCAGTTCATGCGGTTTGAATGGGCAAATCACGCGGCAGAGGCCCTGGGCTGTGACTATGAGGAGCTGAACACAGCCACCTTCAAGCACCACCTGCGACAGATCATTGAGCAAGTGACGCATGGGCCCAGCCGACGGGACCTTATGGACGAAGAGACCAACTCAGGTGCCGCAGCGCTGCCTCTCTCGGTGGGCCAGCCCCTGGGGACATATCAGCATTTCGTCACCCATTCATCAAGGATTTCATGAGGGTCTATGATATACAGACCTTCTAGGTGCCAGGGAAGCCACGGTGGGCGGAAATGGACGTGGACAGGGCTCCTCCCTGCACGGTGCTTATGGTCAAATAATTCTCGCTGGTCACCGTGAAGGCAGCTGAAAGCCAGGAGGGGGCCCTGTGCCATGGAGAGGGGACACTGTAGAAAGATAAATAGGCCAAGATGCTGGAGCAGCAAAGAGGACAGTAGGAGATGAGGTTGGAGAGCACGGTCAGGGGTCAGCTCAGGCACTAGTCTGTAAACCAGGGTTTTTTAATTCTCAGACCGATGAGAAGCCAGGGAGGGGGCATGAGCAGGGGAACGGCATGATTTGACTTGTTCTTCACGAAGCATACCCTAGAGGAAGATTCGGCAATGAGTGGGAGACGGGAGAGCACCTAGGAACTTTATAAAAGTCACCTGGTGAGATGATGGTGTTCGGACAAGGGAAGTGGTGGTAGAGATAAATGAGGTACACAAATGCAAGGTCTAGTTTACAACCAGAGATAACAGCATGGGTCCGCGTGCAAAGTGAGGGACCAGGATGGCTTCTAGGATTTTGCCCTGAGCAGCTGGAGGAATGGGAATACTTTGAAATGATGTGGGGAAGAGCAGGAGGGCTTTGTACTCTACCTGCAAAGTGGGGTCTGCTGAACCAGATGGTTTGGCTGTAGAAGGTGAGGGTGGAGGAAACTCTTGGAAGCCAGGGGTCCCTGAGAACTCCCTAAGAGCAGCTCTCCTGCAGACCATGGAGTCTGGGATTGGTGGGGAGCATTGTTTTGAACTGTGGTTTTCGTGCCCAATCTCTTAGAGGCCCCTTGGGTCCTCCGAGCTGCTCCACCTTCTAGGGACGTTGGCTAATGCAACTTGGATTCCACTGGCCTTTAATTTTTTCTTCTAGGCCAGCTGTGAGCTGTTGTCTGCTTATGGTTACTCCTCGTCTCGGACACACACATGCACCCCACATGCACAGACATGTGCACACATGTGCACGCATACACAGACACACGCACACACTGCTTTGTGAGGCTGAGCCAACCTCTCAGGCTGAGGTCTCCAGGGTAGATGTTAAGCAGGCAAGGGGACCAGCAGGTTTAGGAGTGATGCTGTGAGGCTGTGGGTTGCCTAGCAACGGCCCAGGTTGGGGGTGGAATTAAAGAAAGGATAGGAAATGCTTTGGGGCTGCAGCTGGCTGCTTGGAATGTACAACCAGGACTATTTCTCCAAGCAAGCAGAGTGCCTGCACATTTGGAAACTGTTTCCAATTCTGTGGGTGGAACCAAAATCTAAGGGTCAGGATTTGTGATGTGACACCCTTACCCCACCCCACTCCTCACTCCTCTTTGTTCAGTGCGCCCTAATCAAAGCTGGTTACTGTAATGGGACCAGAAAGTGTGTGTGTGTGTTTAAACAAAATTGAGACCACAATTGTAATAATAGTTTTGCAAGCCTTTTTACAATGTCCTCCTAACATTATAGGTAGGCACATTTCCACCTCATTCAAAATTCTTCTGCAGCTGATTATAAGCATTCTTTTGTATGGATGGATTACAAATTATCTAACCCATTAGCTACCATTGGATATTGAAGTTGTTTCGAAAAAGTGATTTTTGCCAATTTAATCAACAATTGGGAAAATGTGTACCCAGAAATCTTTGCTTCTCTGAATATTTCATTAGACCAAAAGCCTGAGAGTAAAATTATTAAGTCCAAGTATATGAACATTTTATGGCTTCTGATATAAAATAGCCAAATTTCCCTCCAGAAAGAGGAAACAACAAGCATTTATGGAGTCCCTACTATGTGTCAAGCCCTGGGGACTCGGGAGCCAACAAACCCAGAGACCGTCCCACTTCTCAGGGCACTCCCTGTGTGACGGGGGAGACACAGGCTAATCAAATAACCACACAAGTCAAGATACGCTGTGGTCAGTGCCATAAGAGCAGGGTGAGTTCCTCCTTCTGTGTCTGCTTTATTTCACTTAGTATAACGTCCTTGAAGTTCATCCACATTGTGGCAAAGGGCACATTTGAATAACGTACTATGCGATCCCACTAATATCAGAAATCTAAAGTTGTCAAAGTCATAAGTGCAGAAAGTAGAATGGTGGCTACCAGGGGCTGGAGGGAAGGGGAAAATAGGAGATACTGATCAGAGGATACAGAGTTTCCCTTATGCAGGATGAACAAATCCTGGCATGTGGGGGAATAAGTAGATGGATGAGATGATCGGTAGATGAGTAAGTCTACTGTACAGCGTAGTACCTATAGTTAACAGTGATGCGTTGCATACTGAAACGTTTTTATAAGGTAGATCTCATGTTAGCTGTTCTTATCTCTCTCACACACACGGAGGGAGGGAGAAAATTTTTAGAGCGAGGTGATGGTTTTATTTATGGTGGTGTATACTTACCAAACTCATCAGGATGTATACAAGAAATAGATAGGTATAGCTTTTTGTATGTCAATCGTACTTCAATAAAAAATTAATTAAAAAAAAAACAAGGTAGAGCTGGAAATTGGCCTATTGGGGTGGTGGTCAAGGCAGGCTTCCGTGAGGAGGTGACACTGGGCTGAGCTCTGAGGGATAAGCAGGAGAGCACGAGAGAGAAGGAAGGGCCAGGTTACGCCGGAAGTCCTGATAAGACACTTGGACTTGGTCCTAAGAATACGAGTGTGCAATTTCAGTAGGGGGGGAATGTGTGTGTGTGGGGGGGCTTGTCTAAGGCCACTGTGATACCTCTGGGGTGGTGTCTCAGGCACAGTCCTGACTACACGATGCCAACCCTTTCCTCTTTCCCCTTCTAGGGCTCAAAATGACGGGCGTTGAGTGTGTGGAGGGGATGGCCTCAGGCCTGTACCAAGAGGTCTTTGCCGCCGTGGTCTCACTCATCAACAGGTAAGTGCAGCCATTCTCGGGAACAAAGTCGGCCTCTTTTTTCTTTTAATTTTTTATTGGGGAATATTGGGGAACAGTGTGTTTTTCCAGGGCCCATCAGCTCCAAGTCATTGTCCTTCAATCTAGTTGTGGAGGGCACAGCTCAGATTGAAGATTGCTGTTTTCAATCTTTAGTTGCAGGGGGCGCAGCCCACCATCCCATGCAGGAATTGAACCTGCAACCTTGTTATTGAGAGCCCGCGCTCTAACCAACTGAGCCATCCAGCCACCCCAAAAGTCAGCCTCTTTGCCGGTGCATGAATGAGCCCAGGCATGGGTCAGTTTAGCAGAGTGGTGTTTTTTTTTGAGCTGCATAGTGCTGGATTGAAATTCCACCTGGCCCACCCACTGGCTTTGTGACATTGGCAAATCAATTCACCTCTCTGATCTCCCCTTCTGCATTTGTACAGTAGCTCCACCTTCCAGAATCATTGCAAGGATAAAAAGAGATCATGTAATTAAATAACTCTTCCTAATCGTGATCATGAAATACCAACAATAAAAGCTAACAATTTGGGGACATCTACTAAGGTCCAGGGCCGGCACTAATTGTTTAACTCACCTCGCATCATTTAATACTCACATCAGCCCATTGTACAGATGAGGTAACTAAGGCAGAGAGGTGGAACGGGATGCAAACACAATGCTGTACTTCCCCCTTGTACCTGCAGGTTTCCCTGAATAACCCATCACCTTGCTGTCCTCCATTTATTTTTCTAAAATTTCCTGCTGGCAATAGGAAGCAACCCAGGGAGAATTTCAGAGTGGGTCAGGATGCGTCTCTGAAATGTATCTACATGGCTGTAGGCACTGGAGCCTCTGTTTTCTATCATAATGAGTGAGCTCTGAGCCCGGCCTTGGAAATCTTTAGGCAATTCTAGTGGTGTGTATCCAGAATGCAGGCAAGTGCCTCCCTCCTCTGGGAAAGCGGGAGGCGTAATTAGGCTTCCGACATCCTGTGAAGGGGATGAAGCTGGCGCATAGCAACAGAGCAGCTGGGGTCCTCCAATGTCACCAGGACACAGAATCCACTCCTCTCTTGCTGCTGGAGTAATTACCATCGGAGACCACAGACACATAATCTAGAAACCAAGGGGGACCGTGTGCAGTTAAGGAAGGAGTGCTGGGGCTGGCAAATGAACTGCTGGCAGAGGAAGCGGCCTCAGCCCGTGGAAGGCCGTGGCTTCTTGGTTTCGTTCTTGGAGCCACATGTGTATAAAGCGTGCATTGGTGACAACGATACCCACCACCACCATTCATGAGCACCTAGTAGGCATCTGACTTTCCCAGCGTTCACTGACTTGATTTCACACGTGACTGTGTAGTGGCTGATCTCATTGGCCCCATTGTACAGGTGGAAAACCTTGGCAAGTAACGGGGAGGAGCTAAGGTGCAGACTCAGGGCCCTTCAAAGTGGACGCTGATCACGCTAATGAGAGTAACAGCGAATAGTTTACTGAGCACTTTCCATGTGGCCAACTCGTGTTCACATTCAACTCTCCAGCAGCCCTCTGAGTTCCGCTCCACCATGAACCCTTTCATGGCTGGCTCAGAGAGATTGGGCGGTTCTCCCAAGACACACAGCCCCTCCATTGCTGAGCGAGGGTTGAAGCCCACAGGTCACTGTCTCCCAAGTCCCTTAACTTCTGCATTTTGAGGTGAATAATCCCTCCTCTGTCCACCCCGATAGATTCATCAAGAGGGTTCGAAGAGGTGATGGCTTGAAAGAACTTTGTGAACTGAGGCACTAACCAAAATTGTTTTTCTATTGCGATGTGTCGCTAAGAAAGAAAACGAGGCTCTAGTCCTAACTTTATAGCCAATTTGCCATGCGACTTCCAGCACGTCATTTCTCCACCCTGGGCCTGGTGGGGAGAGAACATTCTCTCAAGGCCTGCTGTTTCCATGGGAGGCACTTGCCATTCGCGAACGCCTTCAATTCTTACAGCAGCCCCTGGGTTCACCGCACTCATCCCTACCATCATTTGACAGTTGGGGAAATCCATGCTCAGAGAGATTAATAAACTTACCCCAGGTCACACAGCCTGTACGTGGGGAGCCTAGTTTTGAAAGTAGACCACCCACCCCACCCAGCATGCTGCTTCGATGTCTCCAGCTCTGTGATGGGGGAGGGGCAGGCTTGGACCAGCGGGGCTGTAAGATTCCATGTCGTCTCAGGGCCTCATTCCTCTCTTCCCAGATCTTTCTCCTCCCATCACCTCTCCCTGGCCTCCATCATGGTGGTGGACTCTCCAGGCTTTCAGAACCCACGGCACCAGGGCAAGGAGCGGGCCGCCACCTTCGAGGAGCTGTGCCACAATTATATTCACGAGCGCTTGCAGCTGCTTTTCTACCAGCGGACCTTCGTCTCCACACTGGAGAGATACCGAGAGGTACGGCTGGGCGGGAGCGAGGTCCTCCCCAGGGATCAGCAGAGGGTATGAGGTCAGACAGAGTTGGGGTCTGGTCCTCTAATAACCTTTGCTTTCATCCCGTTTGGCCCACCCCTGAACAAAACCCTAACTCCAGGCCTGGCTCCCCAGGCCTCTGCTCCTCCATTTCCCTCTGCTTCCCAGCCTTTATCCATCCATGGCTCCTGCACCTACAGTCTAGAAACACCAGGAAACTTGGGGCTCCCCAGGCCTTGCTCTCCTGGCTGTCCCTTCTCTGGGGTGACCTGTTCCTCCTTGCCCACTTCACCTAAGCGAAGTCTTCTTCAACCTGGGAAGCCCTTCATGCTGTGTTGTTGGGTGCAAGTGGTGGGTTTGCACTTTGGATCGTGACGTGGCAATATTTAGCAACATGAGAGTCGCAATTCCCCATCTAGGAGGCACCCTGAAGAAACTATGTGTAGAAACCAGGAAACACGGACAGTCATGTTCCTGCCAGCCCTTCTTTTCTCATTTGAAAGAAAAAAAAAGTTTACGTTGAAATACAACACGTATATAAGAACAGAGCATACATCAGAAGTATGCATGCAGCGCAATGGATTTTTCCACACAAACAAACTCATGCATCTACCATGCAGTTGAAAAGTACAACATTGCCAGCACCCCAGATATCTGCTCCCTCCTTCCTCCCCAAAGGGGACCACTTTGACTCCAGCAAGTGCTAATGGCAAAGTATTAGAAATGACCATATCATTTTTCAGTATGTAATGGGTATTGAAATTATTGTCATTTCTTTGGTTGGAGCCCACACAGCAATAAACATGAAAGCATTAACAGGGATAAACCTCAAAGAAATGACATTGATAAGACCTGGGGTTTGAGTCTAACTCTGTCACTGATTGGCTGTGTGGTCTTAGGAAAGTGTCTCACCTTCTCTGATCCTTGATTGCTTCACATGTAAAATAGAAATACCAACACTCCTGCAGTAGTTACCATTCACCACAATGATGCTACCTAATAAACTACCCCAACCACAGCAGCTTTAAAAATAACCTTTCGTTATTACTTATCAGTCTCTGGGTTACCTGGGAGGCTCTTTTGGTCTTGCCAGGGAGAGCTCTGTGGTCAGATGCAAGTCAGGTAGATGGCTCTGATGGTCTCTGCTGGCCATGGTCTCTCTATTGTGTCTGGGAGTCAGCTGGCCATGAGCTGATCCAGGCAGACCCTGGCTAGGATGACTCCTCTGTGCTCCAGGAATGTCCAGCCCTCCATCTAGTTAGCCCAGACAGGTCTCATGGCCCTGGCAGGGTTCCAAGAGAGCGAGCAGACATGTGCAGGGCCTAGACTTGGAACTGGCAGTGTCACTTCTGCTGTATTCTCTTGGTCACAGCAAGTCCAGTGCTGAGCCCTGACTCAAGGTGAAACAGGTTCCACTTCTCGATGGGAGAAACTGCAATATCTCTGTACAGAGAGCATGGATACAGGGATGGGGAGAGAATGGGGGTTATTTTTATAGTCGTTTTTACCACGCTGCCTAAAGGGGCTATTTTGAGCATTGAATGAAGTCAGAGAGAAAGTGCCTGATCTATTAGGCATTCAATAGGTGGTCACAGCGATCATATTTTCCCCGGACTATTCCACTTATTTCTGATGATCAAAGTCATACATGTTCTTTATTAAAAATCTGGGAAGTGAATAGAAGTGTCAGCAGCAGAAAACACAATCTCCTCAGCCCCACCACCCAGAGGCAACCTCTGTTACCACTTTCTGTATTTTGTACCAGTCATCTCTCCGTATCTTGTCTTCTCTACAGATTTCAGATCCTTCTGTGTACCCAATTTTGCCCTCTGCTGTTTTCCACCCAGCATTATGTTATTCACATTTCCTCGCTCCATTTACAACTCTCAGTAGCCATGCATTTTAGTGGTGATGTCTTTTTCTATCCCAACTCTCCTTCGGACATTGAGGTGGTTTCTGTGATGAAACTATTATAAACAACACTGTGGTGAACATCTTTGTGCATAGTGCTGTCTGGAGCTGGTTACTTTTACATGGCAAATAATATCGTGTATGCGTGTTCCCTCTAGCACCCAGCACTCAGCCCAGCACTTACTAGGTACTCATTAAATATTGGAAAAGTTAGGAATGAATTATCAGTTCCTAATCAAGCTCTCACCAGGATTTCTGACAGCCCTGCAGGTAGAACAAAAACAAGTGTTATTGGAATGTTGGTCTACAACCTTTCTTCTCACACAAAGGCTAAGGGGTGAAGATAGACAAACAAACAACTTGATTAAAAAATGGTCCAAGGACTTGAACTGACATTTCTTTGAAAAAGATACACAACTGGCCATTAAGCACATGAAAAGATGCTCAACATCCCTAATTCATGGAAATGCAAATCGAAACAATTTGAGTTACTACTTTACCCCATTAGAATGGTTACTATAAAAAAAACAAACCCCAGAAAATAACAAGTGTAGGGGAGGATGCAGAGAAATTGGAAAGCTTGTGCATAGCTGATGGGAATAAAAAATGGCACAGCTGCTATGGAAAACAGTATGGCATTTTCTCAAAAATTAAAAATAGAATTACTATATGATACAGCAATTCCACTTCTGGGTATCTACCCAAAAGAACTGAAAGCAAGGTCTTGAAAAGATGTTTGTACACCCATGGTCATAGCAACATTACTCACAATAGCCAAAAGGTAGAGCAACCCAAGTGTCCATCACAGATGAATGGAAACAAAATGTGGTCTATCCATATAGTGGAATATTATGCAGCCATAAAAGGAAGGCAATTCTGACACACGCTACAACATGGATGAACCTTGAGGACATCATGCTAAGTGCAATAAGCCAGTCACAAAAGGACAAATGCTGTGTAATTCCATTCATATGAGATACTTAGAGGATCCAATTCATAGAGACAGAAAGTATATGGTGGTTGCCAGGGGCTGGGGGAGGAGGGAGATGCAGAATTGTTGTTTAATGTGTGCAGAGTTTTAGTTTTGCAAGATGAAAAAAACATCTGGAGATGGTTGGTGGTGATGGTTGCACAACAGTGTGAATGTACTTAATGCCACTAAACTATATACACTTAAAAATGGTTCAAATGGTAAATTTTATGTTATGTATATTTTACCATAATTAGAAGGAACAGTTTGAAAAATGCTAAGGGGTATGAAAAGTCCTCACTTCTCTTTCCTCCGCCAGAAGTTTTCCACCCTATTCAGCTCATGGAAGGAACTAACGTTGAATTTCTGTGACTTTCCAGGAAGGAATTCCTGTGCAGTTTGAGCTCCCGGAGCCATCCCCGGGGACCACGGTGGCCCTTATGGATCAGACTCCCTCCCAGGTAACACAGGGCCCAGCAAACCATGACCCTCAGATACCATGAGGCCTTTTTACTGAAACACTAGCAGATTGGAGCCTTCAAGCTACTAGTTGTCTCTCTGTACCTCGGAAACACCCAGGGATTGTTAAAAACACTGACACTTTGGAGGTAGTCCCAAATTTTGCATTGATTGGTCTGGGGGTGTGACCTGGGCAATGAATATTTAAATGCTCTTGGGGTGAGAACTACCTTCTGCATTATGTCTGAGTCTATGTCTTAGAATGCACTCACACCTGGGAGCTGGTGGGCGTTCAGGACCAGTGCCCACTGGCCTCCAGCACTCTTACCTGGAAAGGTCAGGTGTTCAGAGGAAAGCACTGTGCCCGGCAGAGACAGGGAGCAGAAGGTCCAATGGGGGATGGAGAATAGGGGAAATCTTAGATCCAGGCCTCTGACCTCCCTTGGTGGTAGACAGGCTTTAATTGGGGGGTATCTGAGTCTTTGCCTCACTTTCCCCACACTGAGAACCCGTTTTGCTGACCCTAGACCTGCACCTCTGATCAACCCTTTCCCAGAAGTGCCATGGACCTCTTCACTCAATTTGCCAGGCTTAGGTCCAATCTCGGTGATCTTTGGCATGCCACTTGACCTCTCCAAGACTCAGTTTTCTCATTACCCCAAAGGGAACGATCATATCCCCTGGGGTTATAATGAATGTCAGTGAGATCTGGCATGTAAAGCACCGGGCAGGCTGCTTGGCACATAGGTATCCTGCAGGCCTCGTTTCTTCTGCCATTTAACAGCACAGGCTGCCCTTTTCCTCATTCCTTGTCTTCTGTCAGCCAGGGGTGGTTTCTGAGGCTCCTCCTGGCTCACCATGAGTTATACTTTCCCTGCAAAGCTCCCTTGTCTGCGAGCCCTGCCGGCCATCACCTGCTATGCATCTTCTGGGCACCTTTTGATGGTTCCCCCTCCCTGTCAGGTTTCCTTACCTGGAAACGGCAGCCCTGAAGGGACGACCCAGGCAGTGTGAGGAGGGGAGAGCCATGGTGTCCCCAGATGCCTGGGCGGTGGCTGGGAACAGCTGCCTTCTGAGCAGGGGCTGCTTGTCGATTTCAACCCCAGTAAAGAAGTCCCAGGTGAAGACTTGGGATTCCTGGGATGCACTTCCAGTTCTGCCCCTGTGTCTCTCCATGTGACCCTGGACATGACCCTTTTCCTGTCTGGGCCTCTGAGGAGTGTGGACCGAGATTTCCGAGATAGGGTGTCCAGCTATCCTGGTTTGCCAGGGGCTTCGCTAGCTTTGCCACTGAAGTCCTCACCTCAGTTCCTGTCAACAAGGGACGTTGGTCCCTGCACACATCACATTTCCTCCGTGACCCCTCGGTGTCATTACTGGTTATGCCAACTCATGATGGGCCCCAGGGTGAGCCCTTCAACCCCCCCAGGCCTCTCAGTTCCCCACGTGCAAAATTACAGCATTACTTAGATGGTCTCTGAAGCTCGGAGCTAGATTTAAAATTCTCTGTCTGTGCCATGGAACCAAATTCACCTTCTCCTCTGAAACATTATTTGACACTTTTAATCCTGCTTGAGATTTTAGTTTAAAAAAGCTCCAAGACTTCAAAGAGAGAGTGACGCAGATACAATGAATCCTTTCATGTTTGGCTGTGCACAAATACAGCCAGCTGCCTGTGTGTATCTAGAAATATGTCATTTACACAGTGCTGTCCCCTGTGAAATCCTCACACAGCCCTCTGAAGGAGGTCTTTTCAGTCTCCATTTCACAGTAAGAGGAAACGAGACTCAGAGGTGCAGTGAGCTGCCCAAGGTCACATAGGAAGTGAGGAGAGAGGCAGGATTTGGACCCCTGGGACTGAGAGGCTATTAGAGTGTTGTGGTTTTAACAATGAGAGTCTCAGTTCCTCTGAGTCCCTGCCTCATGCCTGGGACTGAGGTCCCCTGACTCCCACAGGTAGGAAGCAAAGCCCGGGCCTGGCCTCTGTGAGGGATCGGGGCCTCTCAGTGTATCCTGGCTCTCCCACCAGGTCCGCTTACCAGCTGGAGGAGGTGCCGAGGATGCCAAGGGCCTTTTCTGGGTCCTGGATGAGGAGGTTCGGGTGGAGGGCTCCAGTGACAGTGTGGTGCTCGAGCGTCTCTGTGCAGCCTTCGAGAAGAAAGGAGCTGGGGCCGAAGGTAAGGGAGTAGGGAGGAGAAGGGCACTGAGTTCAGCCCGGGAGCTGGAGTCTGTCCTTGTCCGCTGCAGAAAAAGCCCTGACAAGGCCTGCACAGGGCGGCCTCCGAGGGCAGAACTGTCTGTGTGTGCGCGCCAGTGTGTGCTTTCATTCATTCATGTGTTCGTTCATTCATGTAGCCAACAAACGTATTGAGCAGCTACTTTGTGCTGGGTACCGTGTTACAGAGTGGTGAACCAGCCTGGGGTGGCCCCTAATTCTGGTGGAGGTCACTAAGGGAATGAGGGTTGGCAGAGAGGATGGCCAAGGATTTAGCCCTGGGACATTCCAGGGGCCGGGGACAAGGTGAGGGAAGACGAGTGGCCAGGGAGGTAGGAGGGAATTTGTGCTACATATCTCCTTGTTGAATATCACTATGGTCACCTTTGAAGTACTCCCCTTGGGAAGCTATGCACCGACGCCAGCACACTTCAAAGCAGTTTTGGAACTCTTTTTCTGGAATGGCCATCAGAGCTGTCATCGTATTACCCTTGATGTCCTGAATGTCATCAAAATGTCTTCCTTTCAATATTTCCTTTATCTTCGGGTAAAGAAAAGTCATTGGGGGCCAGATCAGGTGAGGAGGGAGGGTGTTCCAGTACAGTTATTTGTTTACTGGCTAAAAACCCCCTCAGAGACAGTGCCATGTGAGCTGGTGCATTGTCGTGATGTAAGAGCCATGAATTGTTGGTGAAACGTTCAGGTCATGTAACTTTTTCACGCAGCCTTTTCAGCACTTCTAAATAGTAAACTTGGTTAACTGTCCAGTTGGTACAAATTCATAATGAATAATCCCTCTGATATCAGAAAAGGTTAGCAACAGCGTTGCAACAAGTTTGCGAACTTAACTGGCAGACCTTGTATATATGTATTAGTGACTGGTGGAGATAAGGTCTTTGAAGAGGTCACTAAGGTTAACTGAGGTTATGGAGGTGGGTCCTCATTTAAGAAGACTGGTGTCCTTGTAAGAAGAGAGTATAACCCTCCTCACTCGCACCCCTGTCTTCCTTCCCCTACTTTCCTCTGCTCCACGGCAGCCTTCGCCATGGGGCCGGAGGCATTTGTCCTCACGGAATGTCAGCCCTGCGAGGGCAGAGGCCAGTCTGGTCATCTCTGTATCCTTAGCACCTAGGGCAGAGCTGACACAGTGGGGAGCGCAAGGAGTCTGGAGACAGACTTGGTGAATACGTGAAAACCCAATGATCCAGAATCGGATGAAATGGATTTCTCAAATGCAGTGTTTTCTAGATCTTGACCTTTGGGCAAAAGAAGACAGAAAGTAGGGTCAGAAGCAGATGGTGTCTTGTAGGGACTGGAGGGCACAGGAGGGGATTCGGCGAGATTTGTGGCTCCCTCTCCTTTTCCTGTGAGGCCCAATGGTGCCAGTCCCAGACACGCCCCCAGGATGCTGTAAGGCTCGCAGTTCTCAGGGGACCCACTGAGACAGACCCATTAACTCAGACATTTTGGTTAAAAAGAAAACTGAAGAAAAGATCTTTTGCATCTAGGGCTCTGATTAGCTCTGAGTTACTGAGTTCAATCAAGTAGCACACGTGAGGCTTTCTGGCTCACCCAGTGTTCAGTATCCATTACCTCTCAGCTAAGGCATATTTGCTGGACGGCGGGCCCAGGACGTGGTTGGGGGCAGCCCTCATGGAGCCCGGGCCCAGTGGACAGTCAGGTACTGGCATTTGCATCGTAGCCATAGGGGTGAATGCCCAGGGCAGAGGTGCCCGGAGATACCCCTACCCCAGTCTGTAGGGTCATGCTCCTGGGGGAGGGGTGATGGTGTTGATGCCACGTCTTACAGGTGTTTCAGGGGCTCCTGAAAGCAAAAGCTGTCTGTGCGAAGCTTGGATGAATAAAACTGTGGTGGAAAACCAACTCTAGGAGAAAGGGCAGGGTGAGGGCAGTGAGCAGGTCTGTGTCCTGGGATCTGTTTTCTAGACGCTTCCTGGGAAACATGGTACCTCCATGGACAGGGCCACTGCAGCAGACCTATGTCCTCATCGCGACTCTGTGCTGACTGCTATGAAACTTGAGCCAAGTGGTCTCAACCCCCTAAACCTCAGCATCACCTTCTAGAAACTAGCCCAGTGACGCTTACATTGCAGACCAGAGTGGGGGTTGAATGACATCTACACACATGGTAGTGTGTCCATCAGAGGCTGGCTGGGGCTTAGAAAACATGAACGCCCTTTCTTCGCTCTCACCCTGATCCGCTCCCACTTCCCAAATGCTGCTGGGTCCTCATTCCAAGCCCAGCTCTGTGCCGGCTGCTGGACAGAACAAGGAATGAACACGGTTCCTGCCCTCAAATGGCTGGGTGTGCACTTTGTCACCTAGCCCAGTGCAGAGAGGGGACCGTGCTGACACCGACAGCCTTTCCAGGCAGTGTGGACATATGTGCCAGAGCTCGGTGTGCACTTTGTCACCTTGCTTTTCTTGCCCGTTGGAAGGGACTGCACTGCTCTGAAAGGTTCACAGGAGGCTCTTGAAGCAACAATACTTCACTTAACTAGAAGTGTTCCTTGCTGCTAACTTCAGTTATCCAGCATGCAGAGACGACCAGGAAGTGAGTGTAAAGGACCTCCAACCAGATAAACAGGTGGCAGAATCCATGCCCCTTCCTTAGCAGCTGCCTGCAGACTCTCAGACGACGTGTATCTTGCACAGAATTCCAAGAAGTGCAGGTCTCTCGTTCCTTAGATCACTGCAGTATACAGGTAGGAAGTTAGGATTTGGGGGAGGGACTCACGACCCTAGTACACGCATATCGGTATGTTGACAATAGCAGAATGGGAAATGTAGAAACATCATTCAGAATAGATACAAACACCAAAACAAGGCTACCACGCCTGATAATAATTGGTTTGGGGCCATGACTCAATTTGAGAGCGTCACTGCAATTAGAGTGACACGATCAGTGACCAGCAATTCATTCATTCATTCATTCATTCATTCATTCATTCATTCATTCATTCATTCCACAAGCACTTCCAGACTCCGTTCTTATGCCAGGCATGATGCTGAACAGTGGGCGTGAGGAGATAAACCCTTTGTAACTCCAGAACACCAGCAAAAATTTAAATGTTGGAAATGGCAGTGACACCCACTATTCACTGAGCGACTACTATGTGTCAGGCACTCCACTGAAATACTTTACACACATCATCTCTGAGCCTATGCCACCCTGGGAGGGATGTATTATTTCATTCATATTTTGCACAAGAGAAGACTGAAGCTCAGAGATTTAAGCATCTTGGCCCCCGTCATTTAGGAGTAAGTAGTAGAGTCGGGATTTGAACTCAGGTCTCCAACTCCAAGCTCATTGATTGGTTACACCCACTCAGTACCTTTCAACAAGTGTCTGCCCTCACATCCCAAAAGTAGGCTTGCATTTATTTGGTTGATGGTATTCAAGGAGGTTTTAGGTGGCACATGAATAAACATTTTCAAAATATTTAATAATTGTTTGTTTCCACGAATATAAGAAAAGAAATATAACTCGCACCCCAAACCTGCAATATCATGCTTCTTTATAAATGGATTTATCTGTAAAAATGTGAGTTGTGTGAAGAAAAACATTACTAACAGCCCAGGGGATGTAGGGGTCTGGTAAAAAATCATGAAGACTGTATACATTAACGATGTTTGGGGAAAAACAGGTATCCTGGATTTAAGAAAGCGAGGAAGGATCGAATCCACGTTGGCAATAGTGCACACAAACGCACAAAGCAGGAGAAATGTGGGTCCCCAGAACTGTCAGCTTTAGCTACCTGGAAGCATGTTGAAATGGAAAAAGTGTGTTTTTGGCGATGCCCCTGCTGGGCCCCAATGCTCACGGGCTGTGCCTACTTTCAGGGACCTCTGCCCTTCGGCCGTGTGAGCAACCCCTCCAGTGTGAGATTTTCCACCAGCGGGGACACGACCCTGTGCGCTATGACCTCACAGGCTGGCTCCACAGGGCCAAGCCCAACCTCTCGGCGTTGAATGCCCCCCAGGTCCTGCAGCAATCAAAAAGGTGAGTCCAGCCAGGGCTGGGGACGGGAAGGGCCATTTGAGGCACTGCAATTCCTTCTCCACCGGGCCACGCAGTTACAACAACCTGGCACGTGAGGGCTGGTTTGGGAACCGGTCCCTAAGAACTGTAATTCAAATTGGAGCGGTACAATGTCTCCCTGGGGCCAGTGTGAGTTCATCTGAGATAAGCTGGTCTTCTGCAGAGGTGGAGCACACGCTTAAAAGCTGTGACTTCTGGTGTTGGCTTTTTGCCTTTCATTAAGTATCTGAGAGATGATGTGACTGGAACTTTTATGGACATCCTAGAACTAGGGGGTTGTAAAACCAAAGTGATAATGTTTTTGTAGTATTTAAAAAAGCTCACAGCATCCCCTGACTGCTCTTTTCAGAAGTGTTAGCAGAGATGGCAGCAATCAATGCCTTTGGTTCAGAGAGGTGCTGGGAAATGCGCACGCGCGTATGTGCACATCTTCCCAAGTTCAATGCTGCAATCCTGCAGGGGCAGAGCTTGGAGGTTAGAAGAGAAGCTGAGGCCACCAGGGAGGTACTAGGGGTGTGAGAATGGGGAAGGAACATTTACTGACCACTCACTGTGTGCCTGGCATCTGGATAAATGCTTTATTAGTATTTAGTTAATCCTTACAGCAACACTGTATCTTTAGCCCCATTTTACAGATGATACAACTGAGGCCCCAGGTGGTAAAGTGGCTTGCCTTTGATCACACAGCAGAATAGTGGCAGAGCCGCTATGTAATTTGGCTAAGTGATCCTTGGACTTCTCAGGCCATGTGGTCAGAGTTGATTGGAGACCTGTATGCAGCAGGGTACACGACTATACAGCTCCAGAAAAGAGATCAAGTCAGGGGATGGGGCAAAAGGAAGGTTAACAAGCACACAGGGGACGGCATAAGGAAAGCCAGGGGACCTAGCTCAAGTCCAAGCCCTGCCACTTGCTACCTGGGTGACTGTTGGCCTGTTCCCTCCTGTTTTTTTTTTCTTTTTCCCTTTTTCACCATAAAATAAGGCTATTGAGCGAGGCTACAAGATCTGGTGGATATGGAACAGTTTTGGGGTCAGGCAAATGTTCAAATTCTGCTTCTGCCTTTTTTCAAGCTGAATGACCCACGCCTCAGTTTGCTCACCTGAGAAGCGGGAGTGACGATGCTATGCTGACCTGTCTGATGGCAGATGGCTTATGAAGTGAGGAGCCTGCTTCATAGCGGGCCCTTAGCACACGTCTTGTGGTCTTGTAAATTCCCTTTCTGTTCGAGGGTCCTGTGGTTCAAGCTGGGTGAGGGCTGTAGGGTTAGGGAAGGGTGAGGCAAACCTTTGTTGATCAGATGGCCTGTGAGTGAGGGAAGAAGGAACAGCACGTGCGAAGTCGGGGCTGACAGGGGTGAAAGAGCGTGGCAGGTTTGGGAGTACATCCCCCCAGGATGTCTTGCATGCTTGCGAGCCATGCGCTGGTGGATTTTGAGAGCAAACAGTGTTTTTTGTTAGCGTGTTGTTCTGTAGCTGTGAGCGCCAGATTCACCAGGACAGCTCGCTTCGCGTTCTGATTCCTGGCCCCACCCAGTCTCTCTAGGGGAGGGCCCTGGGGACTTGCTTTGCTGACAAACTTCCCAAGAAACGGCTCTTAGGCACTCTCAGGTTTTGGTCAAACCCTCTTGCTTTATATAGCAGCAGCTGAGTTCCAACGAGGACACATGACTCATTCAATGTCACACAGTAAATTGCAGACCAGAGGTCAGGTCTCCCAACCCCCCAGGTGGGATGACCCAGGTATAGGGGTACACGCGCCATTCTCTCCGTGTACCAGGGGGTGGTGCCCACATCCCTCAGAGCCCTGCCCCCTCCTCTCAGGGATCCTGCCTCTGGGGGAGCTCCCTCCCAAGATTTTTTATTTCAATGGGAGTGTATTCAAGCCTTTGTTATTCTTTGTGCTGGCCCATGCATTTAACCACTTTGAGCATCTTTGAGTCATGTGAGGCTCTCTTCCTTAATAGTTTGGACAGTCGGGTTAGGCATAGAGAGAGATGGGTAACGGGTCTTGAGGGCTGGGGCTGGGGGTGTGGCCTGGACGTGCAGGGAGTGATGGAGGATTCCCGTATGCTTCCATTGGAGGGGGTGGGGCAGGTAGGACCCGGGAGGCACGAGACCTTCTCTAGGTCCCAAACCCATCATAGGGCACAGCGGGGTCTGCCCAGCTGTCTTACTCCTCTTCTACCCAATGCAGCAGGCAGGCCAGCTCAGGTTTCTGAGAGCAGACTCTGTAAGGGACGCTGGCCCTCGCTCACTAATCTGAGTACCTGTCCGTTCCAGGAGCGCTGAGCGGAGGCGCTCTCCTACTCGGCGCCTGCTGGGCATTTCATTGACAGGTCCCGAAACTGCCTGTTCAGCCTGTGAGTCATTGATTCTTGCATGAAACATGTCATAAGCACCTACTATGTGCTGGACCTGTTCTAGGGATAACAGATCATTTCTCCCTCTAAGAAAAGACAGGCTTTGTAGAATTCCCACAGGGATGTAGGTGGCAAGAACATCCAATAGAAGGAGAGATGTCAGGTGGGGAGCAAGGCATGGAGGAAGGAACTGGCGTTTGTCACAAAGCCAAGGCTCGTCTGGCAGAAAGGACTGGGGGCCAAAGGGTAGCAGTTCAGATGTGTGATGCAAGGGGAGGGTTCAGGAAACAGGTCACTGACCGTGTGCAGGGGTGTGCAGTGGGAAGCAAGGTGGACACATTTCCCATGAGCCCCTAAAACCCTTCTCTCTTTCCCCTACCTGCCAGGGAGGAGCTGAGGAGCCTGTTTCAGGCCCGGGCCAAGCTGCCCCCTGTGTGCTGGGCTGTGACAGGCCTGGAGGGTACCTCCCAGCAGGCCCTGCAGAGAAGCCGCGCCGTGAGAAGGGCCTTTGCCAGCGGCTTTGCATCGGTGAAGAGGAAAGCCCCGTGCTGCCAGATCAAGCTACAAGGGGTGAGTGGCTCCCCTGTCCCCGTGGAGTCGTGGCTTTCACTGCCACATACCCCTCCCCTCCTCCATCATCTGCCTGCATCATCTCTAACCTCCCCAGGGAGCCTAGAGGGGCAGGCATCACCCCACACTCCACAGAAGAGGAAACCGAGGCTCAGAATAGCACAGAAACTTGGCCATGCTGGAAAGTGACTGGTCCAAGCCAGAGGCCAAAGCTTTGGCTACTTGGTATTGACTTCAGGGGCTTCAGGAAGTTTGCAGGAACCACAGTTGTCTTTGTGAGCAAGGTGACAGATGTCGCAGCCAGACCAGGCCTGCCTGCCTTCCTCACCTCTCAAACGCCTTCATTGTCACCTCCAGACCTCCTTGGTGGAAGGCAACAGGCTCCAGCACTGGAAGTAACTATGTTACCTAGACACACTCATCCAATAACAGATGAGAAACTTTGGTCTGTGATCAGGATGGGCCCAAGGGGTAGGAGGACATGGGAAGGATACGTGTTGAAAAATGCTCATAGCATATTATACTGAAAATCCCACAGACTAGGGCCTGGCTTGTCGTTTACCTCTTCTGCTAGTGGTCTGTGGGAACTTGGGCCACTCGCTTGCCTGCTCCATGCCTCAGTTTCCCTATCTGTTATAACGAGGGCTGTTATAAAGACCCTTTATTTCTCCTGAGTACAAATTAGGCTGCAGACAGGTCCTTGGTGTAGGACATAGGGGCCCCCAAAGATGCCCAGGTCGGGATGAAAATATGTTTAGAGAATCCACGTCCAGACCCCTGTCTGTCTCACCCTGAGACAGCTGGCCATACACCCCTCTCCTCTCTGTCCCAGGATGCATTGACCAGTGTGATCAGACGGTCTCAGTTACACTTCATCCACTGCCTGGTGCCGAGCCCAGCGGTGGAAAGCAGGGGTGTGCAGCGGGCTCCGACCCCACCGCAGCCTGCTGGGGACAAGCCTGGGGCAGTTGGGCCCCCGCCCGTGGACATCCCGGCGCTGAGAGTGCAGCTTGCAGGCTCCTACATCCTGGAGGCACTACGTCTGCACAGGGCAGGTAAGAGCAGCCGGTCAGCGAGATCCTAATGTCTGATGAACGCCGGGGCCATGCCCGCTGACCAGTCGCACCTAAGGTACAAGAGCACCAACCATGTGCCAGGAGCTTTTCATGCAGCATCCTGTTGCTTCTTCTCAGCAGCCCTGTGAGGTGGACGCTGTGATAACCCCCACTTTACAGAGGAGGAAACAGAGGCTCAGAGAGGTGGAAGGACTTGCTCACGATCACACAGCTGGGACAGGGCAGAGCCTGGATATGGACCCAGGTCTCTTTGGGTCCAAAGCCCATCTTATTTCCTGAATTAGGTGTGTGCTCCTTGAAAGCCAAGGCTGTGTCTTACTCATTGGCCTTTTTAACAACAAATATCTAAGGAGCTTCTACTTTGGGAGAGAGAGTGGAATTCCCCCAATGAGTAATATTTTGGTCTGCAAGATGCTCAGCCTGGTTTGGGAGATCAGTGTGGACACAGGAGATGACAGTGTGATGTGACAAGGGCATGCATCCCATGGGGGTGCAGCCGGTATCCGGACGCCGAGAGGAGGGAGCGCTGTGCTCTCATTGGGGAGATCAGGAAAACCTCCTAGGGCAGGTAACCTCTTAGTTGGGTCTTAAAACAAAACAAGCAGCTCCCCTCTGGGGGTTGGGAGGGAGAGGGACTGTTGGGCAGAGGGCTCAGCATATGCAAAGGCCGGGCGGCCGGGAAGAGGCTGGGTTTTGGGGAATGAGGTTCAAAATGAGTGGGGGGCTTGTGGGAGATGAGGCGGCTAGACCCACGGGGGAAGGCTGTGAACTGGTTTTTGGAAATTTGGTTTTTCCAGGTCCAGGTGAGGAGATGATGGGGTGGTAGGCGGACAAAAGGATTTTAATCAGACGAATGACATCTTTAGGCCTATAGTTTAGAAAGCAAGCACGCACCCGAAGTTCCCACCATTAGCTCATCTACTGGGTGGGGTTGGATCTGAATCCTTCTGATTCTTTTTTGCCTCTCAGACCTGGGAGGCCACCACATGGATTTCCCTTTCTGACAGTCGGCGATGCCTCAGGTGCAGGCATTCTGTCTGCAGAAGACGGGATGGCGGGGGCTGGTGGGAAGCCGAGGTGGACACCCGTTTGTTTAACATCGCTGTGGTCACTGACGCCCCAGCGTGTGTTTGCTGCCTCCATCTCCTCCCACCGCGTTAATAATGAAACCAGGGGCACAAGGTATTTGATGGAGAAGCTGGGAGCAGCTGGAAGCAAAGATGAGACCCTCCTGCCCCCAGCATCTCATTGATTTTCCCGCCTGCCTGCACAACCACAGGCAGAGGGAGACAGATAATGTCACAGCGGGAGAGCAGGAGAGAGCTAGTCACGGCCGGGGGCAGATCGATTCTGCCTGGCTGGCTGGCAGGAAGCACGGAGCCTTCGCAGGCGCAGTGGCCTGCCTGTCAGAGCCCCCGTGTGCACGCTCCGGACAGCATGTCCCCTTCCTCGGGCCTTGTGTCTTCATTGCAGTACTTCTCTTCTGCCTCCTCAGCAGACCACCACTTGGTCAGGAGTTGTTTTCCAACTAAGTAAAGGGTTGATGTCTTGTGCCACAACTTTCCAATTTCTGCCTTTCAGACCTGGTTGATTTCCTCCTTTTATCCTGCTTGAAGTGGCTTCTGTCTTTCTCATACCATCTAAGCAACGCTGACATGCATACATAGGCACACACACACACACACACACACACACACATATAAAATATTGAGGGTTTTGAATTCATGCACATATAACGTATAGATACATATCCCATGCTTACATAATGCATACATGTCTATGCTATTTATTGATAGCCTAGGAACGCTATGCTAGGAACTGTGTCATCACACAAAATAGCTGACGTAATACTCACCAAACCCTTAGCATAGCAGCTGGCACATAATAAATGCTCATGAAATGTGGCATGCTATACATCCTGGTGAGCAACGCTCAGACTGGAGTGAGTTGGTCTGGGTTTGTCTGGCTGATAATGGCAAGTCCCTGCATCATGCCTCCTTTCTTTGCTCCTATAATAGCTCAGATCTGAGAGAGCTGTTGAGGGGTTTGATGAGCGAATAAGATAATAACACTTAGAAGAGTGCCTGGGCCTGGGAAAGCACTCAATACATGTTAGTCTCTTTTACTATCACCGTGATCAGATTTAATCCGTATGGTGCCCCTGGGATGATAGCTCTTGTTATTCTCATCTGGCAAGTGAAGAAACTGAATCTCAAAGAGATGGGGTCATTTGTCATCGATCAGAGGGCAATATGGGCAGAAATGGGATGGGGGGAACCCAGCTAAGTCTGACCCCAAAGGGTAGACTTATAACTTCCCCCTGTCTCTGTGTGGTCTCATCCTTTGAACCTGACTGGAGATCTCCTCTTCCTTCAGGAAGGCTTCCTGGATTCACTACCCTCACGCGCTGCCACTCTTCCCCCTCAAGGTTTATGCATTTGGCTTACTGTGAAGCAGTCTCAAAAGTAGAGTGAGAGTTCACCAGACCTTCTCCTATCCGGCCACTTGAGATTTTTTTTGGGGGGAGGGGCAACTGAGATTCTACCACACCCCTTGTATCATATAAGGTACCCTTGTAACCTTAAGACCCGGAATTTCAGTTCAGGTTCCTTTGGGACCCATTCCCTGCTTATCTTTGACCCATTGTTGTCTACTCACCACTGGATTAGTTATTGTCATTGTCTGGGTTTGAATCCCATCTGGAGGAGTTACTATCTGTGTGACTTTGAGTTTGGTGACTGGAACTCTCTGGGCCTCGATTTCCACATCTATAAAATGGGTATAAAAATATAGGACCCGCGGAGTGTCTGTAACACAAGGAAGTTGTTATCCGAGTGCCTTAACTCACGAAAGCACCCAGTAAACGTTAGCTGTTACTATGACTGTAGAACAAACAGACTTCCCTGCTCTAGCTCCCTCTGCTTAGATGTCCCTTCCACACTAAATCCTCTGACAAACTCTTACAGCTCCTTTAAAAGCTGGTTCTAATATCATCTTCTTTTGAAAGCTTTCCAGATGACTCTTCCCAGTTTCCACACAGAAGAATTCAGCTGTATTCATCCTACATGTTAGATTTCAAAGAACCCTTCAATACTATCCAACACAGCGTTTCCACATGCAGCCTGAGTGGTAATAAGTTTGAGGACAAAAACAGTGTGTGTTTTTTTCCCATGGCTGAACAGGTTTGGGCAAAACTCTGGGGTAAGCAGAGCTAATCAGGCATCTTCCCTGCAGAGGTTCTCAGAGCCTTTGGCATCAATGCTGGCACACACTGCGACCTCCACAGAGGCAGATGAGCATGTTTTATAGGGTTCCCAAACTCACAGCAGAGTGTTTTAAAGGGTTCGTGTTCAGCGGAACACATTTGTGAAATGCTGCTTGACTCTAATCTCTTAAATTAGCAAATGGGGAAACTGAGGCCCCGAGAAGAGAGTCCACATAGCAAGATAGTAGCAAGGCTAGGAGCAGGGCCCTGGGCTGCTCTTCTCACCTGGACTCCTGTTCTCCTGCCCTCTCCGTCCCCCACAGGCTACGCTGATCACATGGGGATCACTCGGTTCCGTAGACGATTCCAGGTGTTGGACCCTCTGCTCACAAAGAGGCTCATGTTGGTCACCGAGGGAATAGACGAGAGGAAGGTATGTAGAGCTGGGCACCAGCGTGGGTGCAAGCCCTGGATGCTTCTGTTCCATAGGGGATTGCCCCAGGGGGAATCTGGACCAGCTGGGATCGGAGAGCCAGGCCTTGGGAGCAAAGATGAGGGTGGTGTGAGTTTGGCCCAGACCCCTGCTCTAGACGTCACCCCCTGCCACGTCACTGAGGACGCGACCCACCCCAGAATAGCCCTTCTGAAACCCTGTGTGAGGAAGTGCAGGAAAAGAATTAGAGTGAGGAGAAGAGCATGTCCCAGCAGGCAGGGGCCCAGCTAGCAAGACGAAAAGCCATCATTTTCAGACAGAGTTCCACTCAGCCCCAGGACTCTGAGATAGTCTATGAAAAGGGCTTCCCAGTCCAAAATGCGTGGGAAGCATTTCATGCTAGAACCCCCAGCTTACAGAATTCATTACAATGAACCCATCTCCCGTGGGGCCTTTGCACTAGCTGTTCCCTTTGCCCAGAGCACTCTTTCCTCCAATCCTTGCATGGCCGGTGTCATCTTGCTATTCAGATCCTGCCTCAAATGTTACTCTCTCTCTCATTACCTTGTTTTAATGTTTGTGTAGCACTTATCCTTATGTGAAATTATGTAGATCCCTTGTGAGTTTTCTGCCTCATAGCAAGTACTCAATCAATTTTCTGTTGAATGAATGAATGAATACACATACCTAACCTTGTGTTTCTGCCCCTGTGTGTCTCCTCTTTCTAACTCTATGGCACACCCTCAATAAATGTTTCTATTGAGAATGGCTACCAGCTGATCAATGATTGCTGAGCTCTTCAGAATTGGCAAAATCCTATTGTATCCTCACAGCAGCCTTGCAAAACAAGAGCTATTATGGCCCTTTTACAAATGAGAAAACAGAGTCTCATAGACATGAAATGACACCCTAAGGCCACACAGCCAGGCATTGTGTGTTTTGTCCCTAAATCCAAGTTTCTTAATTCCAGGGAGGGTAGCTGAGAAAGCACGGTTTCCAGAGTCAGACAGACCTGCCGTTGACTCCCAGCTCAGGCTGTGTGCACAGAAGCAAGTTTCTTCATCTTTCTGCTTCAGTTTCCTCATCTATAAAGTGGGAACAATAATAATGCCTATCTCAATGGGGGCTTTTGAGGATTACGTGTCGTAGTATAGTTGATATGCTTGATACATGTCCTGGCACGTACCCTGTTTCCCCAGAAATAAGACCTAGCCAGACCATCAACTCTAATGTGTCTTTTGGAGCAAAAATTAATATAAGACCTGGTATTATATTATATTATGTTACATTACGTTACATTACATTATATTATATGATAAAGACCTGGTTTTATAGTAAAATAAGACTGGGTCTTATATTAATTTTTGCTCCAAAAGATGCATTAGAGCTGATAATCCAGCTAGGTCTTATTTCCGGGGAAACATGGTCGGAAGGGCCAATACATGTGAACTGCTATCAGCAGCACATGCACCCATGTCAGCACCAGCATCATCGCCATCTTTCAAGGCCAGAATGATGGCAACCATCTTCACAGCCATGTTGAAACTTCCTCTCCAGGGCAGTGTGCCCATGACACCATCAACACGTGACTCCTCAATCAGGGAGTCATGAGGACGGAAGAGTAAACAGAGTCACAATTATTAGGTCCTTTCTTGGCTCCCTGTAGCAGGGACAAGGCAGCACCATCTTTGTGGCCCTCCTAACTCTCCATGGGGAGGGGACATTAGACCCAGCTTGTGTGGTTCAGGGCTATCCCCTCTCTGAGTGACAGCCCGGTTGGAAGCTATAAAGCTCTGCCTGGCTTGGCACCACCAACCACCGTGTCCCCATCTTCATTTGGGGTTCGTTATCCTTGGTCCTCCCCGAGTGGATCTCTGTTCAGAGCATCTGAAATGGAGCCATTGAAAGGGTCTTGGGTTCCTGTGCAGTTGCCAACAGCACAGAAATGGGGTGTGGGGAGTTTTCTGCGGTGACAGTGGGTGCAGCATATGGAAGCATTCTGGATGACTCAGCAGTTCTGTTGTGGCCAAACCTACGCCACCTCCGTGCACACACTGGAGGCCCCGGAAAATGGGAAATTACACGTGGAATGGACTTGGTGGGGAGTTTTCGCGTCTTCTGATCCTTTTCTTCTTTGCTCACAAATTTCATTTGCTGCAGCACAGAATTTTGGTAGCAACAAAAGGAAACACCATCCTGCCTCTTATGAAAAAGCTGATAAATATTCATTTGTCAGGCGATGTGATAGGCCATGAATTATACATGAACGTGTGCTCAGGTGGGTAAACTGTCAGCCTGTGTGTGTAAAGCAGTTAAGACCTCAGGATTTAAGAAGACAAGTTTGACAGCCAGAAAAGGTCAATATTATCATTAGACAATAGATGGCAGCAGAGGGAATTCATTGTCAGGGTGTAAAATGAGCCCTGGTGAGGTCCCCCATGTGCCTGATACCTGATACGTGGCGCCTAAACATTGGTTTTTATTCACGCCGAGACTGTTTCCCAGTGAAGTGCTTTCATCTGGTGGATACCTGCTGGATCTTTTGTGTTCCTGAAACAAAAATAGCACATACCTTTTACCACATGTGCACAAACTCTCATCGCCATGTATCAGGCACAATCTGAAAAGGACCCTTGACCTGAAACAACCCTCAAAAGTTTATTCCATTTTAAAGCAGAGCCAACAGAGCCCACCATCCCCCAGCCAGGCAGTGGTAGAGCTGGGATTTGAACTCAGGCTGTCAGTTTTCTCCCACAGGGCTTTTTATGTTTTATTGTGATAAAATACACAGAACATAAAATTTATCATCTTAAGCATCTTTAAGTTTACACATCAGTGGCATTAAGTATGTTCATATTGTTGTGCTATCATCACAACTCTCCGTCTCCAGAACTCTTTCATCTTGCAAAATGGAAACTCTGTTCCCCATTAAACACTAACTCCCCAAGCCCCTCCCCCAGCCCTGGGAACCCCCATTCTACTTTCTGGCTCTGTGAATTTGGCTACCCTAGGGACCTCATATAAGGAACTGTACAGCATTTGTCCTTCTGTGACTGGCTAATTTTGCTTAGTTTAATGTTCTCAAGGTTCATCCATGAGTGTGTGTCAGAATTGCTTTGTGTGTATATACAGCACTTTGTTTGTCCATCCACCTACCAGTGGACACTTGGGTTGCTTCCACCTTTTGGCCATTGTGAATAGTGCTGCTATGAACATGGGTGTATGAATATCTGCTAGAGTCCCTGCTTTTATTCAGAAGCGGTATTGCTGGATCCTATAGTAACTCTGTATTTAATGTTTTGAGGAACTGCCATGCTGTTTTCCATAGCGGCTGTACCATTTTACATTCCCACAAACTGGACAAGTGTTCCAATTTCTTCACATCTTCCCTAACACTTGTTATTTCCTGTTGTTGTTGTTATTATTATTATTATTATTATTATTATTTAGTAACCATCCTAATGGATGTGAAGTTGTATCTCACTGTGGTTTCGATGTGCATTTCCTTGCTCTGTGCTACTGAGCACGTTTTCATGCTCACACAGGACTTTTGAATGGAAGGTCTCCGAGGACAGACAGTGTTCAATGAAGTTCTCTGCAGAATGTGCCATCCATGATGTCCATTTAAAATAATAATTATTAACTTCACCCAACTTTAACCAACTGGCCAGAGATACAGGGATGAACAGGACACAGTCTTAAAACAAGCAGTTTCCCTACAGAGGGATGGCTTTGGGGTGCCACAGGGAACACCCCTAAAACGTTTGGTGTTTGCAGTAGGGATGAGGGTGGGACACCCAGGGAAGACCCTTCAGAGCAGGTAACGACTGCATTGAGAGCCTGGTGGGATAATTTGGAGGAATCAGGAAAGGAGTACAAACAGTACACATTGGAGGTAGCTGTGCAAAGACCCAGAGTCGTGAGGTTGTAGCTGGAGCATAAACGATGCCAAGTGTCCAGAAAAGGAGCTGAAGGTGTTGGCAGAGGCCAGACCTTGGGTCCTTGTTAGCAGGGCCAGGGAGTCTGGACTTTATCAGATGGTCAGTGAGGATCCACCGAAAGGTTTGCAACAGGGAGTGGCCTAGGAAACCTGATCTTTGTTACTTGAACTGGCTTAAGGAAAATGATGAAGAAGTCAAGAGCCTTCGCCCCATTTAGGGCACGGTGTCCTCACGCTGACCTCCAGTGTTTAGGATGCCCTTCTGGCATAGGCTCAGGTCTCCATAATGACCTTGTGTTGTCCTCTAGTCATCTGGGGTCCCAGTCCTCTCTCCCAGGTTATCCCATCCGGTTAAGATTATACCTTAACCTACACTGAAGCCCACCACAGTGACCATAGTGATGGACTCTCAGGCAGGTCAGTGGAGACGTGCTTTCAGCTCTCCATGGCAATGGCCAGATTCTGGTCCCTTTCATCTTTTTGCTGCTGAGGCAGGAGTTGCCAGTCCTCTCTGATCAATGTGAGGAAACTCTTGGGCCCTCCTCCCCTGAGGGTGTCTAGAGTGTAGATTGATTTTAGCCAACAAAATCTATCGCTGGGGAGTTGATCTGAAGAACACAATTAAGGGCTGTCAATCTATCTTCTCAAAGGCAGCTTATTCTCTCTCAAACCCTGGTAGACACTCCCAATTTCCTCTGAATTTGTTTCAAGAGTCCGTTTCTTTTTTCTTTTTTTTAAATTAAATTTATTAGGGTGACATTGGCTAGTAAAATTAGATAGGTTTCAAGTGTGTGTTTCTATAATACATCACCATATATTTGACCCCCTTTTCCCTCTTCAACCACCCACCTCCTGCCCCCTTCCCCTCTGGTAACCACTAAACTATTGTCCGTGTCTATGAGTTTTTGTTTCTTTGTTTGTCTCGTTCCTTTGTTGCTTTCAGTTTCATAGCCCACATATCAGTGAAGTTATTATGATTCTTGTGGAGTCCCTTTCTGCTGGGAAGACACCCCTAGGAGCCCATCGCTGAAAGGGGAGCTGTCCGCTCTCAGGGTGCTGAACGACTATTCAGCTGTTCCCATAGCCTGTGCCCTCTGGAATTTATTCATCATCCTTTTTCTGCTCACCTTGCTGGCCTCCATTTTGAGGCTACTGTTTTAATAATCATGTGCATTTTCCATTCAGTGTTAACCAACCAATTATACATGTGTGCGTGTGTTTGCTTGTTCATACAGTTTCTGCTTTGTCGCAGGCATTCTCTTTGCCGTCCTGAGCATATAGAATTAAATAAGAGGCTTAGTCCCCATCCCTATAGAATGACCCAGTCAATGTGTAAGAGAGAGGTCCAGTGATTAAAAGCATTTAGAGTCAGATAGACTTGGGTTCAAATCCTGGTTTCTGACAGCTCTCTTTCCATTCATACATCCTCCTTGACGCTTGGTCGTTGTATGACCATGGCAACATGTAATTGGTCATAAGAAGGCACCTGGCACATAGTAGGTGCTCAACAGATGGCAGCTGTTGGTCATGGTGGCCACTGGGCCATGGTGTTTATGGATAAGTTGCGATGCTGTTCACAGCCAAATAATTCACTGGGTGAACATCCAATTCCATAGGCACGGATTCTCCATTTCACACCTCTCATTGAGGGGTGAGTGGGGGAAGCATTTCTCAGCCACGGTTATTCCTGGAGTCTCTCACTGCCTGTCCAGCATGTTCAGCTTCGTGTGAGATGTTGGCCCATAGGCTTTTGTCATTGAACATTGGAGAGAAAGTTCTTTGTAAAATTCTAGAACACAAAGGGGCGCTGTAAGTGGGGGTATGAGTTGGATTTCTCCCAGATACATTCAAGGATTCACAATTTGAGCCTAGAATGGTGAAGGTGAAGGGTGTGTCATCACTCCACGGTGCCAAAGAAGGGCGTATAACCTCAGAACCTCCACCAGTTGCTAATATTTATGGAAACTCAGCGTGTGCCAGACGTGAGAGTAAGCACTGTTAAGTGTATTATAATAGCTGCTTAGAAGTCTTGGCCAAGTTCGATATCTAAGCCCACAGAGGGTTTCTACTGACTGCTTTTTTTATTTCCTTGAGTATAGGTCACACTTTCCAGTTTCTTTGCATATCTTGTCATTTTGGGTTAAAAACTGGACATTTTTTTTTTGTTGAGAACTGGACATATGTGATAACATCTCTAGATTCCAATCTTTTCCCAACTGTTTAGTAACTAAATTATCTGGGCTAGGTTTATGGAGTCTGTCTCTTCCATGGTATGAGATTGCTGATATCTCTGCTCAGCTTTGCATTCTTGTTTTTATTATAAATTGTGGGTTTTCCGGGGTTGTCCCCATGTCAACATAGCTTAGTGGTCACCAGAGGTTGTGATCAAACACCTTGAATCTGTGAAGCATTCACCTAATTCTTATGGAGCTGTGTGTGCATTGGAAAATGTATTCGATGTTCAGATATTTATAGTTGTGTTCCAGCTTTTACTTTTTCTTTGTCTGTTTTACATGTTTTCTGCCTGCACCCTTTATGTTTAAGTCAGGATATGTAGATAGCTAGGGCCATCTACGTCTCTCCTGTGCATGCATGTGGCCTTGAGCACGTGTGCAGACTTCTAATTGCCAGGAATGTGTGGGAGCTTATAACGGTGCACTGTGGCTGTTCCACATGTCTTTGTTACGTTTCTGGCTAGTCAATGTCCATCTCTTGCCCCAATCAGGATAACAACCTTAGGCCAGCTGCAGCATTAACCCTCTTCATTTCTTTGCTGCCAGGATTAGTCCTGTTTGTGACAGGGGTCCTGGGTGTGGGGTTTTCTTGTGTCTCCCTGCATATATGTGGATTTCACAGCTTGTCTCACCCTGGTAAGTTTACTGCATTGACAGCTTGGTAGAGCCCCAGTCAAGGTTGTCACAAACCCCCCACTGTTCTTACCTGCGGTTCAATAGGGTTTTCTCAACTATTTCTTGGATGCTTCTCAATGGGTTGTATTCCCGGGCTCCATTTCTGGAGTATTGAACTTGTTGTTTTTGAAAATTGTATCCATTTTTATCATTGTTTTTTGGGTGAGAGAATTTTTCAGGCACCTTGCTCCATCTTTCTGGAAATCTCACTCCTACATGCTACCTTCGTGACCTCCCTACATCCCCACTACATCCTTGTAGGGTAGGCATGATTTCCCCATATTCTAGAATATGAAGACCAGAGAAGACAAGCAGCTTGCTCAGGGTCACACAACCTAGTGAATGGTGGAGCTGAACTGGATCCTAGTGTCAGAGAGCAGAGAAAAAGCTTGAGAATCCTGTTCCCCGAGGTTCATCATCCTCCATCATTTCTTAGTATCTGACCTTTGACAAATTATTTTGTTGCCCTGAACCTTACTTTCTTCCTCTGTAAAATGGGTATAAGATATGTAGCATGTGTTGCAGAGGTTTAAAAATAAAATGAGTTATGCATAAGGCACTGAGAACGGTGCTCTGACTCAAAAACACAGTAGGAAACTGTTTCCTTGGAGCCAAATGGCCAACATTTTACTCAGCATTCCATGGCGAGAAGGATAAGCCTCAATTATCTGGACAATTAAGATGGAATAGCTGATGCCACAAAGATGAAGGACAAGGGAGAAATTTCTTATAGTAAACCTGGATTGTTGCTCTGCATTCCATCAACTGGCTATTGGGCAATGATTGCATTAATGTACAACCAAGTGAAATCACCTGATGTTTCACCTAAACAAGTGACAATTTCATATGGTTTCAGCTAAGAGTAATATTAATGATGATAATAATCATTAAGACAAAGTAATTAAGTACAAAGTCACTTACAAAGTCATTTTCACAGATTCTCCATTATTCACCCCAACACCTGTGCAGTCTAGACAGGGAATATTATCACCATTTTTGTAGGTGAGGAAAACTGAGAGTCAGAAATATAGTTCAATGGCTGTGGCCACTCACTTACCCCACCATTTGGACCTACACGTTCTTCTCTGTCAGATGAAGTCAATAAGACAGAATATCTTTGTTAGGCCTAATATTCTCGGCTATGCAGACCTCGCAAGGGCTCTAAGAAAACAGGAGATGGGGACAAATCCTCAGATATTGTGGGGGTTAGGTTTGTGTTTTGGCTGTTTGGGGTGGACCTGAGCAGTGGAAGCTTAGTCCATGGTCTGTAGCATCTCTATTAGGTTTTGACCTTGACAGAGCTGGTAAGACTGGCTCTAGGACATTAAGACTAGCTCATAATGTCTGTTGAGTGCTTCCTATCTGCCGGGTACCACATGAGGTCCTCTGCAAGCACAACCACAGAATCTCCTGAAATAGCGCAACCCCCGGCCCCCCATTTTTCTGAAGAGCAACCAGAGCTCAGTAAAACGCTTTTCCAAGGTGAAATAGTTCATGAGTCCTAAAACCAGGATCTCAGCCCAGGTGGGTCTCCTTCTAGATTCTGGTTTTTTACTCCCCAAACATCTACTCTGGGTATTGACTCGAAGGTCAGCTTAGGACAATTTCATTGGCTGTAGGTTTCATTTATTTTTTATCCCCTATGTTTGGCCCATTTTTATTTTGTTTTCCTCTTGTGCAGAGAGAAAAGATGTTGCATTTTGGATATATCGACTTGCTGCATTCTGCTGCCTATAGCTCCCTTGGACCATTTTTGGCTAAAATGTAATAAGTGAAACCACTGAATTTTTGGAGGGACGTTGTAGAATGTTCTTCTAGGAGGTCAGAGGAGGGAACTTCCTCCCAGATTACAGTCTTGGACTAGACGTTTAATAAGCTTTTATTATTATTATTTTTGATATCTTAGGAAGTTTTCTGCGATGCTGATGACCCGTGGAATTGAAACTCATCTACTAAATTACTCCAGTCTCATAATACCTTTTGCTTCTTGAGTGTCGCAATTGCTTTTCTGACCGTTTATTCTGAAAATTGACGTTATTATTTTCAGTGGATGGAAGGTCCATGAGGGGTGGCATGGGGGTGGAGTGGGAGGGGAATTGGCAGTCAGAAAGAAACCAGGCGCGACCTGTATTTATCTGAGAGTACACGTCGCTGGCAGGTTTGTTTCAGCCTGCAGGACTCTATGAAAAGAGGAAAATTCCATGAAATGGCTGGTGACTCGGCCACTGCTGCATCCGGGAATCTCCTGGAGTGAATTTGTTTCGCTTGCATGGATTTACCTTTCTCCCCTCACTCACCTCCCTGCCCCCCACTGCTATCCCCACTGGATCTCTGTTGTTTGAGCATTCATTCATTCAGTCATCACATTTATCGAGCTCCTACTGTTTGCATAGAACAGCACCAGGGGCAGTGGAGGAAATAAGAGGCAAATGAAACACAGACTCTCCATCTATATTCTAAATCAGGCATGCCGGTTTAATGGTGATGTCGTTTATTTAGCAACTATCTTTGCGAGTCAGGCAGTCTGGCAAGTGCAATGAAAGAAGGACAGAGTGTTGGGGTGACGGCCACCAGGGACTTGAGTGACACAGTGGGTGAATGTCTTAGGGGCCCAGGGTCCTTTGGAGCCATCCTGGTCAAGTGTAATAGGCAAGACGTAGGTGTCGCATGTGGCCAGACAGACCTCAGTTCTAATCTGGTTCTGCTCACGTGGAACTTTATAACCTTAAAGAAGTGCCTCTAGTTTTTTTGTGTGTGGTGAAATATGCACAACCCCAAATGTACCACTTTAATCCTTTTTAAGTATGCAGGTCGGTGGTATGAAGCACGTTTACAGTCGTGCACCTATCACCACTGCCCATCTTCAGAACTCTTCCATCCTGCAAAACTGAAACTCTGTACCCATAAAACATTAACTCCCCAACCCCATTCCCTCCAGCCCCTGGTAACCAGCATTCTACTGTCTTTCTCTATGAATTTGACTATTCTGGGTACCTCATATAAGTTGAATCATGGAGTATTTGTCCTTTTGTAACTAGCTTGTTTCCCTTAGCGTAGTGTCCTCAGGCCTCATCCATATTGTAGCATGTGTCAGAATTGCATTCCCCTTTAAAGCTGATGAATATCTATTGTGCGTATATGTCCCATTTTGTTTATCCATCTGTCAGTGAACACTTGGGTTGTTTCTGCCTTTTGGCTATTGTGAATAAAGCTGCTGTGAACATCGGTGTACAAATATCTATTCGAGTTCCTTCTTTTACTTTTTTTGGGTAGATACCCACAAGGTCAATTGCTGGATCCTATGGTAATTCTGTGTTTCATTTTTTTAAGGAACCCCCCCTCCGTACTGTTTTCTATAGCAGACACATCCTTCATTTAGTTTTGTATTCTTTGATTTTTCTCCTCTGTAACATGGGCGTGACAGTATGATGACCCTCCTAGGGTTGCTTTGAGGATGAAATGAGGTGGTGTCTGTGAAGGTCCCAGAAGAGCACAGACACAGTAGGTTCTCCTCCGTGTGTATCACCTGTGTGAGGTGGGGCTCTGTTAGCCAAAGCTCCCAGACGTGTGGGCTCGTCCTCTCTGTCCCGGCCATTCAGGTAGCCTGACCTTCCCCTTGGGAGTCTGCTGTCTTCTATCTATCTTCTCCTCTAACTTTTCTCTTCTCCCTAGGCTGTGGAAGAGCTCCTACAGACCCTGGATCTGGAGAAGAAGGCCGTAGTGCTGGGACCCAGCCAAGTGAGTCGCACTTCTTTGTGCCATTCTGCCCATCCCGTCAGGGACCCAGAAGAGGCCTGATACACGTCCTCTGTGTGTCTCCTTTTCAACCAGATCAGGGCTAGTGATTTTTTTGTGCCCTGCCTGCCTGTTTCACAAGGCTGTGAAGATAAAATGTGATCACGTGGGAGGACATAACAGTGGGAAATGTCTTTTATTAGCGGTTACACTCCCAGGGACCTCTGTGGTCTCGAAAAGTGAGCATTCTGGACCTCAGTATGCTTTTCTGAGCCTCAGAAAGAGCTGCCGTCAAATCTGAGAGGAAGCACTGATTTTAACTTAGAGTAACTTTTCCTTTGCAACCAACTGTAATGCCACTCTAGTCCTCGCTGATTAGCAGTTGTTCAGTTTAAAGTAAGGGCTTGAGAAGAAGACCCAGGATTATTTGAGTTCAGAGGAATTGTGTGTGTGTTTTTCCCCCAAACTGCTATTGAACCAAAATTGTCTAAATTTTTGTCTATTCCAAAAATGTATAAATGTTTAGAGAAGAATTTCACAGTGCCCTAATATGCTCATATATCCTGTAAGTTTTCGAGAGGGAAAAATATAGTATTTAGGACTTTCCAAATGATTTGACTGTGGGACCCCCCACCCTTTTGTTTTTGTGGAAGACCGATCACCATCTTTGCCAACTGGTGTTCCATGGGTTATGGTTTGGGACGGGGGTACAGAGATTGTAAACTCAAGGACCAGGTGGAGGGCAGGGGACAAGGGGATAAGTTGAGAAGCACAAACTGGAGAGAAAAGAGACGAAAGGAAAAATGGCAGGAAAAACGGTGCCACCCGTCTCCCTACTTAGTTATCTACTGATTGATTAATATCAACCAATAAAGCTTGATCGATTAGCTTGCCCTTCCAAGTGCTATGTGAGCTGCTGGGGAAGGGCCCTGGTTTCCAGGGGGTCACTATGGTGGCATTATTGGCCATCAGTACTTCTTGGAACCCTGAGTAGGCTGCCACATCATACCTGCTTCCTTGGAGAGCCCACAGTCATTTATACCGGCGATTGCCCCACACACACACTAACCTCTCTCTATAGACCGCTTGGTCTTGCTACAGCATTTGGTTGAAGCTATTAGTCTGCTGTGGTCTCAGCCTGATTTATCCTGCTGAGACTTGGCAGCAACTCTGCAGACACTTCCAGGAGAGGGAATGAACCTGTCGGTTACTGGGCTCCCACCAGGAGCAGGTGCTACACCAGGCAACTTCCTGTATTATTTCTGTTTTGCTCTGATAATTTTCTGTGAGATAATTGGTACATCCCTTCTTTACAGATGAGAAAGCTGTATCCCCTTTTCAACGTCTTATAGGTAGTTAGGAGGACAGCTATAGGTCCCATGAAAACCTGGATTGGTCCACTCTAGGGTCTTTTAAGTACTCCGTGGGTTCTATTATTTATTAATGGATACCACAGTCTTTGCACACAGGTCTTTATGGTCCAGCATCAGAGGAATTATTTTTCAACTCCGAGAATTTCATTCTTCTAGACCAGCAGTTCTCAAAGTATGGGCCCCAGCAGCATCAGAACCCCCTGAGAGCTTGCCGAAAACATAAGCTCCCAGGTGACACCCCAGACCTGGTGCCTCTGAAACTCTGGGGGTGGGACCCAGCAGTCTGAGTTATAACAAGCCCTCTAGGGGATTCCAGTGCATGCTCACGTATGAGAACCACTGGTCTAGTTAATTACTAGTCATTTCACAAATATAAAAACCAATCCCTATGAGCCCAGCTGCTATTGCAAGCAAGGAAGAAAGCAGAGGAAGGTGAGAAGTCACTGTATAGTTTTCACAGTGGTGCGGGGAAGCAGTATATAAGCCAAACATCCCAGTAATGAAATGTTATTATTATTGAGTAATACTTGGTGTTTACTAAGAAATGGTCAAGAACAAGTCAAGGTCAGCATATCCTTTGGAAGCCAGGCTAGGCAAATAGACTGACATCTTGAAGGGCGGATTCAACTCGCATGCATTGCAGGATTCGGCCCTTAATAGGTCCGAAGGCTATGAAGTGGAAAGAGAGCAGCCTGAGTTGGTCCACACTTCTTAACTGTGTGTATCTTCAGTGAGGCATCTCACCTCTGAGCCTCAGTTCCCTCATCTGTAAAATGGAGCTATTGTAGCATCATGAGACACATAACTTGCCACCTTTCTATCTTGTCCTCTTAACTTTTCTCCCCAAGTTGGCTATGGGAACCAGTAAATTGTCAGTAAGCAGGGGTTGGCTGTCATTACTTGTTGAATGCATTTGTCAGTAGGGGAAGATGCTTATCAAATAGGATGACATTTTAATGCTTAAAGAATGAAACTCACTTAGAAAATTACTAAGATGAGAAGAGCCAATTCCTCAGCCGTACCAGATATGGAAGCTATTACCATGTCAGACGTTTAAACCTTGGCCTTCAGCATTTTTAGAGGAAAAACAGCTTGCGTGGCAGAGGCCTCTAGATTCCTTAAAGATGAGGCTGTTAGGGTGTCACAGTCTGCTGGGGTCCGATAAGCAGCTGGACCCGTGACAAGCGAATAATTTAGCTTTTTTTTTGTGAGGTTCAGGCCCTGGTGCCTTATCAAGGCCTGTGATGAGGGTCATGACATTTATGAAAAAGCTGGGATTCCACGTGCAGTGGCTTTCTGGTCAGTACCATGCTCTTAAAAGGAAAAAAAAAAAAACAATCAACATAAGATTCTGCAGAGGCGATGACTTATTCCTGTTCTGTGAATGGTCGTTTCCAATTATCTTTTTAATGAAAGCTCCATACTTAATCAATAGCGGTTTAGGCAGCAGCCGCCACCTTTTGTAATATATGAACTAATGCTGTCATCACT
Source organism: Rhinolophus sinicus (assembly GCF_036562045.2). Taxonomy (NCBI): domain Eukaryota; kingdom Metazoa; phylum Chordata; class Mammalia; order Chiroptera; family Rhinolophidae; genus Rhinolophus; species Rhinolophus sinicus. Next base: position 23,832,906 of record NC_133765.1, on the reverse strand, counting down.
TTGATCATTGATTTTTTTTTATAGCAGCTTGTGGGACTCGCTAGCTTGTGAAATTAATACAGTCATTATTGAAGCAATCTGATAGGTAATGAGTCAATCGTGTCTTTATTTCAATGAGGCTAATTGTTTTGGTGGCCCTGGCTGATAGAAAGTGTTCTGTAAAGCGACAGGGTTGCAAAACAGAGGTAGCAATGTCTGGCTGTGCGAATTTTCATTGTCCCATCAAGAAAGGGTTGGCTGCGGGGTTGGTAGAGTAGTCTCCATTACAGAACATACATTTAGGGGAATGGAGACTATTGAGACCCGTTGTTCCAAGTGGAATCAAACTACAATGCAACTCCAAACTTCAGGTGTGTGTATCATAAAGAATGAGGAAATGAAGCCTCATGGAGAAGGGACGCAGGACATGAACTCAACGTTTTGCCTTCAATTGGATCCCTGGCTACGTGAACTTGAGTCAGTTACATGACCTCCCTGAGCCAATATATTCCTTATAAGATTGTTTTGAGTGTTAAAAGGAAGCATATGAGAAAGGGCCTTGAAAAATGCAGGCGCCATGCAAATGTGAAGTATATTCAGTGATAACTGCAGTCTTGTCTGGAGTTAGATAGAGGGAAATAAATCCTGGCATTGCCACTTGCTAGTGGAAGATCATGGGAACTGCCCTTTTAGCTCCAGTTTCTCCCTCCATAAAACGGGGGGATCATAATAACTACCATACGAGATTATGCATGTAAAATGCTTTACATATGCATCAAGCGGGTAGTTCTGATCCAGAACCCAGTACGGGCTCCATGAAATGTTAACCATTAATTGATAATGTCAGCGATTACTTGATAATGTCACTGATTAAGATGGAGCTGTCCTGTGCTTCCAGAGAAACCGAACACCCTTGGGGTTATACGCCACATCTGGCAAAGAAATGCACAGGGCTGCAATAGAAGTAAGCAGAAGGGCATCTGAAAAGTGACCCCCTCCCCGTCACTGACTCTAATCCCACCATTAGAGCATCTTGCCTTTGCCTCTGGGGAGGCGAGACCAACTGTAGCTACCGTACCACCTCTACTGGCCCCAAAGCTTCAGGTTCTCTCCGAAAACCCTTTTGTGTTCCCTGCTATCTGTTCACAGGCGGCCCTGCAGGGTGCCGAGGACACAGTAATCACATTGCTGCAGAGGCCTTCATCCATTATTGATGAGCCAGGGCCTGCAAACTGTGGACTGCTAGCTGTTTTCCAATAGATGCCTGAGTGCCTTTTGTGGGTGGCACCAGCCTGGCCCCATTCTCTCCTGACCAAGGACGGCTGCCCTCACTTCCCCTACATTCTCTGGACCGAGTATTTCCAGGACACCGCTTCTTTCAGATGGCCCTCATAAAAAAAAAAAAAAAGAAAAAAGAAAAAAAAGAAAAAGAAAAAAATGCACACTTCCACGCCTGACACCAACGCCACCAATTCAACCTTTCGTGGGTGCGAGGCCTGGGAATCTGCATTCACCACACTCCCCTGGTGATTCTGGTACCCGGTGAAGTTTAGTTTTAGGCAGATCCGTCCTAGCACTGGGTCTCAGAAGAATGTGTGCTGGATCCCCTGAGGATGGCATAAAAATGCTTGTTCTGATTCAGCAGGCCTGGGTGGGGCCTGAGATGCTGCATTCCTCACGTATTCCCCGCTGATAATGGCCTTGCTGGTGGGTGGACCACACGCTGAGTCCCCTGGAGTGAGCGAAAGGCAAGAGGAGGCATCGGGAGACAAGATGCTTTGATCTCTTAGACCCTCGGTCAAGGGCAACTGCTAACCCATATTTCGGGTGGATGCAAGAGAACTGGGGTCTGAGCAGCAATCACCGCCCCCTTCAGACAGACTGATTCAGTGGAGGAGAATTCACCGGTCACCTTCTCTCCTTCCAGGTTTTCCTTAAAGCAGGCGTGGTCTCCAGGCTTGAGAAGCAGCGAGAGAAGCTGGTGTCTCACAGCATCGTTTTGTTCCAGGCGGCCTGCAGGGGCTTCCTGTCTCGTCAGGAATTCAAGAAGCTGAAGGTATAGTGGCCAGTGTGCCTCGTGACCCCAGCAGAGGCACGAGATCCTGGAAAAGTGGCATCCATACTGGTTGGGGGGCTGTCATCCCACGCTTCTCACACCTGCTCCCGGTCCCAAATCCCCCACAGGGTATTGTTAATGTGCTGATTCTGATCCAGTGGTTGTGGGGGTCTGCATGTCTCCTGTAGTGGTGCCAATACAACCAGCCCACGGACGCACTCCGCGTGGTGAGACTTTGGGTGACGCTTTGCAAGACGTTGTTTCTAAGACATTGACATCAAACTGCCAGCAATGTCAGCCTTGATCTAGATATCCATGAGGTTGTCCACGCCCTTGTGGGTCTACGTGTCCCATCTTCCACGGGCCAAGCAGAGAGGGCGAGGGCAGGACCCGGCCATTCAGGCAGTTGGCACCAAAGGGCCAATTCAGAGTCTGCAGTCCTGAACCACCATCTTCAGAGATCTCCAGAGACTGAATTTCCTCTCTGTCATCTGGTCTGCACAATAGAGAGAAGGCAGCTTGGCCCCAGAGACAAACAAGACTTAGGTTCAAATCTCCCCGCGTACTAGCTGGGTGAAAACAAAACGAGATCATGAGCAGTGAGTCCAGTATGTGGCACAGCAACTGCTCAAAAAACACCGATGGCTATTACCTTAGTATTGTTGCTGTTAATTACCGCTCCTAGCCTGGAGTCTCATTCCTGTGCCTTCCGCGTACGCCTGTGAATTTATAAATTCAAGTATATGCACTTGACAAAAGCAGGCAGAGACAAGCGCACTAATAATGAAAATGCTGTGGACAATCCCACTGGCCCACTGCCCTCAAGTAGCTTATACCTTGGGATGGTTTGGAAGAGAGGTTGGTTAAGAACCTGGGCTCTGTCTGTAGCCAGACTGCAGGGGTTCAAGTCCTGACTCTGCCACTGAGAAGCCGTGTGACACTGGGCCTGTGACTTGACCTCTCTGTGCCTAAGTTTCCCCACCTGTGAAACAGAGATGATAATAACACCTCCCTTCAGAGGACTGAGCTAAGGTGTGTAAGACGCTCAGGGCAGAACCCGGCATGTATGACGCGCTGTACCAGCGGCACAGGTGTTGGCTGTGGGGGTGGTGAGACAGGAGATTTTCTGGGCTTGTTAGCACAATTCCTCCCTCCAGGAAGAATGAATTAGGTCAGTGTTTCTCAAAGTGTTGTCCCCGGGCCAGCAGCACCTGTCAAGTGGGGAATTGTTAGCAGGGTGGGTACTTGGCCCGGACCCAGACTTCCGGAATCGGACCCTCTGGGGATACGGCCCCGCCTCCTGTGTTTTGACAAACCCTCCAGGAGATGATGAGGCACACGCAGGTTTGAGAAGCATGGAATTCGTGTGAAATACACTGAAAATGATATCTATCCCCGAAGTATCAACTAACAACATTGTTGTGGCCCTTGTTTCTGGTGGGCAGTTTTAGGGATTTTCAAGGATTGTTTTCCGGCCTTGCGTGGTAACTTTTGAACCTAATCCGATGCTACGATGTGACCCATTGTATACTACGTTCTACGTCTCGTCCTGTTATTATTATGAGGCCATGCAAGATTGAATTGTGGCGTTATGCCTGATGCCGAGAGCCTGACTCATGAAAGGAAGCTTTTAAAAAACTTGAAGTGTCTATTCCCTTCCACTAGGACGTAAACCCATTTCCTCCGTCCCCGATGCCCCCCTCTGCAGCCTTTCTTTCCTTCACCTTCACCCGGTTGGGAAGGACCCCTCAATTCTCTGCTCTGTCTGCAGACCCGTCGGCTGGCCACACAGTGCATCCAGAAGAACATGGCTGTGTTCCTGGCGGTCAAGGACTGGCCGTGGTGGCAGCTCCTCGGTTCCCTCCGGCCCCTGCTGAGCGCCACCATCGGAAATGAGCAGCTCCGTGCCAAGGAGGTGGGTTCGCATATCAGGCAGGGTTCCGGGTGGCTACTCCCTCCCCACACCCCATCTTGATGCTTGCATCCGAGACCCAGTACCCCCATGTCTGGAAATTCTCAAACTAGGAATGTTCTGCCCAATCGCCCTGGCTGCTCACTTCCAGGCATCCCTCTGCTCCCATCAACACAGCCCAGCTCTGCTCTAGGCTCTGGGGACTGGTGAGATGCACCCTCCCTACCCCAGGTGCACGAACACTTACCACTCATCCCAACGTGCAGCCTTTGAGTCCTTTATCTTCTTACCTCACAGAACACACTCCCTTCACTGGCCCTTCTACCTGTCAGCACCTACCTTTGGCAGGTAACCGTTTTTGATTGGTTTCTGGTTTATCCTTCCTTTTCGCGAAAATTAGAAAATACGCACACACACTATTCCTTTCTTTCTTACACAAAAAGTGGAATACTGCATATATTCTCCTGCAACTTGCATTTCTCACTTAAAAATAGTTTTTGAAAATCATGCCAGGTCCACTTTTTATAGAGGCTTCCTCATTCTCCTTTCATGGCCACCTAGGACTCCTTTTTTTGAGTGTTCATTCCATAGTTCATTCCACCCACCTGGTGTGGGTGCATTTCACTTGTCCCAAATGGTGGCTTCGTAAGCACAGTGCTGAGCCATCAGCAGAAACGTCATATTCAGGGAGGGGGAGGAGCTGAGCTCACCATCGCACGCAGACTAGTCTCTGGTTAGCAATGAATGGGTCCTTTCCAAAGATTTGCATTCAGCCCCTCAATGGGGCTGGTGTGGACCAGACTTGCATAAGCAGAGACATCAATATTCTAAATGGTGAAAGGGGTGAGGGGTGGGGGGGGGAGAGAGAGAGAGAGAGAGAGAGAGAGAGAGAGAGAAGAGAGAGAGAGGGAAGGAGGAAAAAAGGGAGGGAGGAGGGAAGGAGGGAGGGAGGAAGTAAAGAAGGAAGGAAGGAAGGAAAGAAGGGAAAGAAAATTAGGGAGGGAGGGAAAGAGAAAGAGAGGGAGAAAGGGAAGGGAAAGGAAAAGAAAGAAAGGAAAGAGTCCATTGTATGAACATAGCACCTGAGCCTCGTACAAATAGACTGGCTGAATCACCCACTCCATTCCCCGGCACTCTTAACACGTGTGGAACGTACACCACTGGTTCAGAATGGCTTCTGTTATGGTGTTTGTTTTTGTAGGATGAGCTTACGATGCTGAGACAGAAGCTAGAAAAATCAGAGAAGTCTCGGAATGAGCTCCGGCAGAACGCAGACCTGCTAGAGAGCAAGGTACCCCCATCCCTCCTGTGTGGGGTCCCTGTGTGAGGTGAGGTCTGCCGGTTGAGTGAAGGTGATGCACCTGGCTCTGCACCGAGTGCTCTCCTCAAAATAACCATGTGAGGTGCATGCTGTTATTGTCCCCATTTTACAGAGGAGAAAACTGAGGCCCCAGGATGTTAGGTATCTTCCCAAGGCGACACAACCAGCAAGTGTATACTTGTCATCTGGCTGCTAAGGGAAGAATTTATTAAATAAGTCATGAAAGCACAAGTCTCTGGGGGAAATGATACATTTGACTATTTTAAAGTAATAAACTTCTGTTTATCGAAGCATAAAATGAAGACACGCCACACACTTGGAGGTAAAATTTGCAACACATGTAACAGACAAAGAGTATCCAGGATATGTAAAGAACTTCCTCATATCATTGGAAAAAGACAAACACCCCAAGAGGGGGGGAAATGGACCCCCCAAAATAGGAATGGGCAGTTCCCAAGAGGGGAACTCTTGTTTCCAGCGTTCAAATGTTCAGAAATTCATATGGGTAATAAACTCATGAGAAGATGCGCAACCTAGCTAGCAACCAGGAAATGCAAATTAACACCACGGTAGGTATCATTTCACACTTCAGATGGGCAAAATCTAAGTCTCATGCAGCCAAGTGTTGGCAAGACTGTGCAGCAGCGGGAACTTTTCTGTGCTGCTGGTGGGCATGTAAATTGATCTCACGTCTAGATGCCTGAGTGTTGTGATTTCTTCCTCCGCCTCCCCAACTCCTCTCCCTCCTCTTCCTCCTTCTTTCTAAATGTTCTATGAAGGTCCAACATGCAAATAAGTACACACGTCATACGTCTACATCTCAAATGACTTTTTCAAAGTGAACAGCACCCAGATTGAGACACAGCTCACCCCCACCTCCTTCTGAATCCCCCCTTCATGCCCCCTTTCAATACTACCCTGCGAGGGTAACCACCAAACTGACTTCTAACCCTATCGATTTGTTTTCTTCTATTTTTGAACATTACCGAAATGCAATCAAATGTGTGTACTCATTTGTGTCTGGTTTCTTTCATGTGACACTTATGTGTGGGACATTCATCCATGTTGTCGTGAGTGGCTCTGTACTATGCATTCTCATGACTGTATGGTATTCCATTATGTGTATAGATCACGACTTATCTGTTCTACTGTAAATGAACATTTGGCGGCTTCCAGTTCTAAACTCTTAGGAATAAGCCTGCACGTGTCTTTCGGTGCACATCTCACACATTCCTGTGAAGACTCTACCTAGGACTGGAACTGCTGCATTTTAAGTTATTTCTGTGTTCAGGTTGGATAGCTAATGCTGGACAGTTTGCTGAGGTGTTTGTGTCAATTGACACTCCCATGGCAACAGGTGCGAGTTCCGGTTGCTCCATATCCTTACCAGCACTTGGTGGTGTCTGTCTTTTTCATTGAGCAATGTTGGTGGGTGTGTATGAGTGCCAGCTTGTGATTTGAATGTGCACCTTTTCCCATGCTTTTGGCTCTTTGGTTATCCTTTTCGGCAGAGTGGTCTATTCAAGTGAAAGGACTATGGCTTTTCTTATTGATGCGTAGCAATTCTTTATATATTGTGGATATAAGTTCAGTTGTTGGACAGGTGTAGTACAGATGTCTTCTTCCACTCTGTGGCCTGCTTTTGCTGATGCAATAACGTGGAAGTTGTATTTTCTGAAGCCCCGGGTGTCTTCTAAACTGCCAAAGGGTGAGGAAGAGATCAAAGGGCTGCAGAACTCCCAAACCTGCTTCAATTTGCAGCAGATGCACTTTTTTTTGGCTTCACTCTGTATTTTATCGATTCTCAGATGCACATTATTTTCCACCTTTGTACATCTCTGGAATTGAAACGCCTCTTAACAGTCAGCGGCGTCTCACACTAAAAATTGGCAGCACTTTCTTTTCTTATGTTCCATCACGGTGAATCTTACAATCAATGGCCACTCAGATTTGGTGAAATGTAGCGTATGGGGGCCCAAGTAAAATTTTATTTGAAGAAAGGGCTCTAATTCCCTCTGCTTCCCTGCCAAAGCTACTGTTGATTTGTATTGGTTGCGTTAGCATTTTAAAGAGTGCCGGCAACACTGTTAACCCTGTAGCTTCCCCAGGCCCATCTTCCAAGATCCAGGAAGGGATCTGGATGGACAGGTTCTTGGCAGCTTCTTTAATGAGCCCGAGGCAATCCTCACACAGGTGGTCATGCTGCCTTAGGGCCGTGGTTCTCGTACTTGAAAGTGTCCCAGAGGACATGGAAGAAGACAGATTATTGGACCCCTGCCTTAGAGATCCTGAATCAGTGGGCCTGGGGTGACCTTGGAGCTTCTGTAATTGTAAATTCTCAGGTGCTACAGAATCTGCTGATCCAGGGACTGCACATTGGGAAACATTAGGTTAGAGACCAGATCAAATCTCTCTCCTTCCATGAGATTCTATGTTGGTGACTTTCTCTTAACAGTTGGGAAGCAGACACCCCGGCAGGGCCGTGCCTCAGGAAGACACCCCGGTCCCCGTTCATGGCCTCGGCACCCCACCCTCGTCTCAGTGGAGGGGCGGAGACAGTTGATAGAAATGCAGCCGAAACGTGTGCCTCATCAGTGGAAGCCCCATTTGACGAGGCTTATTAAAAAAGACAACGTTACTGCAAAATGATTTAAGTGCTTCATTTGCAAAGGAGCAGCAGAGGAGATGGGGAGGAGCCGGCTATAAATATTCTCCAAGCACAAATCTGCCTTGATGCAAAGTGGGGTTATTTATTTTCCCGAGAAAGCGGGCCTGTCTGCTGGTAGGACGTACCTATAAGGCCGTGGGCGCTCCTGGGGATATACGAGGGAGGTGTTTTGTCTTCTCTCTCTGGAATATAGTTTGGGCTTTTCCCAAGACCTTATTCGTGGCAACAGACGGAGGCCTGTGCACTCCGATATTTGGCCTCATTTGTGTGAGCAGAGTCCCTTTTGGGGCAGGAATGGCTGAGAGACTCCACCAGGATACTCCACCAGGAGATTGAGGTCACAAAGTCCATTTGCAAAGTGCTGGGGGACTTTGGTCCTGATGGTCGTGAGTGTGGCTGGAAGCTTATCTCCAGGATAGGGAGGAAAGAGCCAGGGTCATGTGCCCAAGTGGTTACTGAGCCTAGATCACACCCCAGGTCTTGTGACTCCTAGTTCTGTGCTCCGCCGCAGCACGGTGCCTCCGTGGGGACGATATGGCATTCTCTAATCCCCAGGAGAAGGAGACTGCCTGGTCTCCTGTCTGACCCAGGATGTCAGCGTCTTCTGGGCCTTAACTGCTGGCCGTGCTAGGGAGGGTGTATTTCAGCAGACAGCTGGCCGCAGAGGCTCTAAGGCTGTAATGTGGTGTGTTCCTAGATACCCACAGTGGGGATAGCTAAGGCCCGACAGAGGAGGGCACAGCGGGGATGTTTTTTCTGCGTGCCTCAGTTTCCCATATAAAAATTGGCGCCATCATCTCTTCCCTACCTCCCTTGTGACACAAATGAAGCAGCCCAGGACTGTGTATAAGGTAAGGAACGAGTCCGATGGCCTGAGCTGGTATATCTGGTACAGGAGCCGAGCGCTGATCAGAATGGCTGCTTTTGTACACTTACTGCTGAGGGATTGTGGGCGGATTCTTCAAGTCTCTGAGCCTTTGTGTCATCAATGAAATGGTGGCAATACTACTTCTTCTCCCTGGAATTGTGCTGAGGAGGTGCATACGAAGTCGTTAACACATTGCAAGCCTTCAGACATACCACTGTTACTAATATGCTTTTGAATTCCTCTCACCCTCCCCCCAGCAGACTGAGTTCCTTGAAGATAATGATATAGCTTAGCTATTTCTATGCCCCCACAGAGCATTCACTCCAAATTGAATAAATAAATGGAATAATGCTGAATTTAATAATTAAAGTCACAGTTAATGAGCAGAGTGTCTGTGCCAGGTGCTATGATAAATCCTTTACCCCATTATCTGATTTTACTTTCATGGCGAACTGTGAGGAAAACGTTAGTACCCCCATGTTTAGATGAGGAACGTGAAGCCCAGAGAGGTAGAGCAATTGGTCCAGCATCACACAGCCGGTGACTGGCAGAACCGGGATTTGAACCTGGGTCTGGCTGACTCCAAACAGGCTGTGATAAAGGGGGAGCATCTACCCAGACTAGGAGTGGAGTCAGGAGGGCTTCTTGGAGGAGGAGTCTTAAAGGATGAGCGGGAGTCAGCCAGCTGACGCAGTGCTCCATTCCAGGTAGAAGACACAGCAGAAGCAGAGACAGAGTGTGGGGACCTGGTCTAGCACCTGTAGTCCTGGTGGTTGGAATGTGCCATGGGCGGTGGGTGGTTATGGGGTGGGGGTCACACCATGAAACTGGGCCACATCACAGAGGCTCTGACAGTCATGTTAGGTGTTTGAACTCCATCCCGAAGGTTTGGAGTTCAAAGAACATTTTCAAAGAACATTTTCAAGATGGGATGTGTGGGTGACAGCACCCGAGGAGTTATTTCCTCTTGGGGGGGGGGTGTTGCTAGGGAACTTTGAAGTCCCCTTTGAAAGCTCACTAAAGCTCATAAGTGCCCCTTCCACCCCCAAGGCCATTCGGTGATGTGTCATCCCCATGTGCCCTGCTCAGAAACATGACCCTTCTCCTGGCGTTCTTAATGAAAGTTGCTCCATTTCCACCAAAGGCGAGACTGTGGAGCCCTCCCTTTACTCCTTGGTTTACCTACATGTCTTAGTTCATATTTTTCGAGCCTCCAAGAGGCAGTTTGATGGCGTGGTTAGGAGTGAGGGCTCAGGAGCCAGCATAGCCAGCTCTGTCGCTGGCCAGCCGCGGGTCTGTCGTTTGGGTGAGTGTCTGCAGCCTGGTGATTCAGTTTCCTCATCTGCAATCTAGAAATACCAGCCCCTGCCTCTCTGAGCTGCTGAGGGTTCTGTGCGTTAACCTGTGCGGGGCACGTGGTAAGCGCTATCTGGGTAGTGATTGTTATTAGGGTAACTATTACTGTTACTTAGTAGTGGGTGATGTGTTGACTGGGAAGAGAAATATATAGGGGGATGCCCGAATTGGTCCCCAGTGTCTGTGGGGGAGCCCTAGAGCCCGCTTCTAAGCTAGAGATTTGTTCTGAGTTTCCCTTAATGACTGGGCAGCTTTGGGGGCAGGTACCACGGGACTGGAGTCTGAAGCCACAGTTTAATCTCCTTGACAAATAAACCGCAACCAGCCAGCTGCCTCGGCAGTTAGGTGGGCCTTCCTTCCCCCTATTGGTTCATGTTCTCTTCTCCCTTTTAGTCCCCATTTTTTTTCATTGTCTCTTTCAGTTCCTCAGGGTGACGGGGCTTCCCTTTTGCTGGGGGTCTGCATAGGTTCCCTTTGGCCATGGCCTGCAGGCGTGGTTGGGGTCCAGGTCTTCTCTGGCCTTTGATCTGTACCCCACTGGCTGTTGAACTTGACCTTCCTGATCCACTGCTTCCTGGTCTGTTTCTGTTGATTGATGACTCCTGCTCCACTGACCCCTGGGGGCCTGGGGGTGGGGGACTGAGCTGGATGGTGGCTGTGGGACAGAGGACAGTGCTGTAGTTATGAGCCAGAACCAGGGACTCAGGCTGCCCAGGCTATACTCCCTCTGCGACTTATCAGTGATGATTTGAGCAAATGGCTTCACCGCCCAGTGCTTCCGTTTTCCGTTCTATGAAAAGGAAATAACAAAAATACCCCCTCGTAAGGCATTTGATGAGTTTAAAGAAGTTGGCATATGCCAAGAGCTTAACACATGCCTGTCCCTGGCATTTGATGAGTATCAGCTGTTTCTCATACCAGGGCTTCTAACAAACAGATCCTTTTTTGGTTAAATTGAAAAGTAGAGGAGGAGAGTGGAGGGGCCTGGTTTGTTCTCTGCAGGAAAGATGGTCTGCGGAGTTTTGAGATTCCTTGAGTTTAAGAGCCAAGGGCACGGTTGGGCCAAGGCATGGGTGCCCCACCTGTGGTTTTCTTATCGCCCCAACTGGACAGTGAGGTCCTTGAGAGCAGGGTCTGGCACACAGGAGGTGCTCACATAATGAATGACAAGTGACAGCGACAGTCCTGGACCACACGTGTTTGGTATTTAATGTCCATCCAATCCCCATTACCCACTGTTCCTCCAAACGGCCAATGATACCAATGGTCCGGGTATGTTATTTGTTTGACTTGACGCAAATGTACAGCAAATTCACTCACGGTTGTCCCTTCTCTCTGGCAGACCCTGGAGCCATTGTCCCTAAGTAGAAAGAGGGTTTCTGATAATTTGGCCAAGTGGTAGATCCATCGGAGGTTTCAGAATAATTTCTAGTTAACTGGTCCTTGGGTGGACCCTTCCGGTTTTGTAAGTCCGGTTCTCCCCCTTATTAAATTGGTTTTTATTTCCATTCACCTCAGCTCTGGGCATGGAGCCCACCCCTCATGTCTATAAATAGAGTCCTTGGGCCCCTAAATGTGGGAAGAAAGAGCGATTTGTGGGAACAGGGGAAGGTCAGGGCCTATTTGCCTCTGTGAAGAACACCTGTCATTTCCCCAATTTGAAAAGGCTAATTGTCCGTTGGGCTCCAGACCTGGATTCTGTGGAACTCAAAATTAATGCGTTAAATTAATTTTGTGCTCCCTTTGCTCAGGCCGATTAGCACAAATTAAATTTCACACTAATTGGTTAAGGCGGAGCGAACATAGCCCTGGTGTTTGAGATCAATGCTGATCTCAGAGCCAGCAGCGAGGCGCATGGTCGGGGCACCCCTGGGTTACACTGGCCCATGTGTGGTGCCTACTGCAAACGATCGCTTCTCGAGCTCCAGTGTGTCTGTCGGCCCATGAGCAAATCTAGCCCATCAAAAGCCAAGGTGAGGCCAACATCAGGGGGACATAGATCCAAGAAATTCTATAGCAGGAATTCTTAAACTTTTGTACTTAAGAATCACCCTGGAACGCGTTGAAATTCAGGTCCCTTGGGTCCCACTGAAGAGATTATGGTTTGGGGGGACATCAGAATCCTGGAATTTGCATCTTAACAACTATCCCAGGTCATGGCAATGCACGTGCTTCCCCAGAACACGTTAAAGACAACAGTGTCAGGAGTAGCGGAAGGAAGCCCCACCCCCAAAGACGTCCAGGTGCGCCCTGGGAGAGCCCCGCCTCCATGAACCGCTGGCCATTGCTTAGATCTGATGGATCTGTGTTCAAGTCCCGGCTCCGCCACTTCTTTGCTGTGTGACTTCAGAACACTCCCCGGCAGCCTCCTTGTTTGGTTTGTTTCCTTGTATTGAAATTGGCACCGTGGCCTGAGCAGTCGCTGGTGGGTCAACAAGATGGGAAGAGGATGAGCTAAAGGAGGGAAAATGGTGGTGAGCATGGAAGATACAGGGTAGCCCCAGTCCATGTAGCTCAATTACTATGTTTTTGGACTATTTTAAATATATATTGTTTTGTGTTTTTCTGAGTACAAAAGGGATTTTAAAAGTCAGCAGTACAGAAATGCGTCACAAGGAAATTGGGTTCTCCTGTGACCCGATCTCTCCGGCCAGAGGGGGAACCTATGAAGATTTTGGGAGTGTCTTTGTCTGTGCAGCACAAGCAACAATGGTAACAGGCCAAAATTCTATTCTGCAACCTTGCTGTTTTCCCCCTTGGCACTACACGGCCTGACAATTAAGTTAGCGAACTCATCCTAGAAAAAGTGCTACATAGCTCATTGCTGAATATCACTGTGGTCACCTTCGAAGGACTCCCCTTGGGAAGCCATGCACCAACGCCAGCGCCTGGTCCACCCTTCAAAGCAATTTTGGAACTCTTTTTCTGGAATGGCCATCAGAGCTGTCATCGTATTACCCTTGATGTCCTGAATGTCATTGAAATGTCTTCCTTTCAATATTTCCTTTATCTTTGGGTAAAGAAAGAAGTCATTGGGGGCCATATCAGGTGAGTAGGGGGGTGTTCTAATGCAGTTATTTGTTTACTGGCTAAAAACTCCCTCACAGACAGTGCTGTGAGCTGGTGCATTGTTGTGATGCAAGAGCCATGAATTGTTGGCGAAAAGTTCAGGTTGTCTAACTTTTTCATGAAGCCTTTTCAGCAAATAGTAAACTTGGTGAACTGTTTGTCCAGTTGGTACAAATTCATAATGAATGATCCCTCTGATATTAGAAAACGTTAGCAACATCGTTACAAGTTCGCAAACTTAATTGTCAGACCTCGTATGTCTTGGGGATTTTTTCACGTTGGAACTTAGATCTGCATCCTTCTTCTTCACGGAGCAGCTGAATGATATTTGAGGCGTATCAATGGGTCCCACCCTGGCAGGACCACTTGTCGTCTGTGTGATAACACTGCATAGTTGTCCCCTCAGTGTGACACCAAGGGTCTGATGGGAGACTGAGGTGTTTTGTTTGTTTGTTTGTTTGTTAATTTTTATTGGGGAACAGCATGTTTCTCCAGGGCCCATCAGCTCCAAGTCGTTGTCCTTCAATCTAGTTGTGGAGGGCTCAACTCAGCTCCAAGTCCAGTCGCCATTTTCAATCTTTAGCTGCAGGGGGCGCAGCCCACCATCCCATGCAGGAATCGAACCGGCAACCCTGTTGTTCAGAGCCCACGCTCTAACCAACTGAGCCATCCGGCCGCCCCTAGAGTGAAGTGTTTTGACGTCTTCATGCACAACATTTATGGTGTAGAATCAGAGTGACAGGAGGACAACAGGCATCACCTAATTCAACATACTTTACAACGCAAGTGACCAAAGCCCCAGCGAGGAAGAGACTTGTCCAAGGTCACACAATTATGTTAGTTGTTGTGTCTGGACTTGAACCCTATACCTTGCCTCTATCTTTTTTCTTCTCTGCCTCTTGACTCTATCCCATGCTTTGCATAAGTGGTAGCCTCAGTTTCAAGAGCGACCCTTCTTCTATACAAGGTTCTTTCTGAGACTCTTGGTCATGAACAGTCCACTCATGTGTTTCTCTCCTCAGTTTCTTTAGCATATCCTTGAACTTGGGAAGCTGTGTTTTGAAGCAGTAATGCCACAGAAACCCTGACCCCTTTGGCATCTGTAGTTGGTCAGTTAAATGGGGGGGTGGGGGAGGTGGAAAGTCAGGGCAAGTGGGAATTCATTAAAAAATAGACATTTTTTATTTTTACCTTTAAACATGTCTATTTGAACACCCTGAGGCAGGACCAACGCCTTTTGAGGACGAGCATCTGACTCAACACCCACTTCTTTCCTTCTTAAACCACACCCCTAATACGTGACTCTATGATTTCCGGTTTTGATTTCTTTAAAGCAGAGCAAATTGCAAAGTAATCTGAATGCCAAAACCTAATTTTTTACTTCTAGTTTTTTATCGTTTTGCACCTATACCGATCTGACAGACTTTTAAAAAAGCAACTCACGTTTTTTATTCCTTCCAAAGCATTCAACCTAGTTTTCATGGCAAATCTTTGTTCAGTCATATTTTATAGGTTTTGTGTAATAGCTCATCAAATAGGTAATTATGGTAAATATGCAGCAGGTATAAATGGGGAGGGACACACACACAATTGATACACAGCGTGCATGGCCATCACTTGGGAGAGGCCGATGGACCACGGGGAACCGTAGAGGTTTCCTGACTGGAGCGTCCCTATGTGGCTGGCATCTGTGAGTGTGTCTCATGAGGGAGCCTGTTGGTTGGTCCAGAGAGCTGGCTCACTAAAGGATGGCTAAGAAGAGTTTCTGCTAGAATAACTGGTTTTAAATTGAGCACTTACTTGTGTGCCAGGCACTGGACTAAGCTTTATGTGGATTATCTCACTTAATTCTCAAAACACTTCTGTAAGTGACCCCCTGACCTCTGAAGCTGAGAAACCTGAGAATCACATGGTAGGCATCCTGCCTGGTTCAAAGTCACACAGCTGGTGAGTGTTGGGCCGAGAATTCGAACACACGACGATCAATACAATTCTGACGGCCGCGCTCTTAACCAGGTCATTACATTAAAGGGGCGCCTTGCCATGAGAGCCAGTGATTTGTTCAAAGGTGATCCCTTGGAGTATGTGTGTAGGGGGAGAAGGGTTGGTGGCCCCAACAAGTGACACTGCTTTAACCCTCCCCACCCCAGTTTGCTGATTTGACCACAGAGCT
This sequence comes from Rhinolophus sinicus, assembly GCF_036562045.2. NCBI lineage: Eukaryota > Metazoa > Chordata > Mammalia > Chiroptera > Rhinolophidae > Rhinolophus > Rhinolophus sinicus. Next base: position 23,817,504 of record NC_133765.1, on the reverse strand, counting down.
CGCTGATGAACGCTTCAAAGGAGACGTGGCCTGCCAGGTGCTGGAAAGTGAGCGGGCAGAGCGGCTGCGGGCCTTCCGGGAGGTCCAGGAGCTGACGGTGAGTGGTCCGGGGTGGTGGGGGGTAGATGACCAGGCTGTTTGGGAGAGGTTGGGCCTGCTCCCGCCCTCACATCTGGGATGGGTAAGTCTAAGCAAGAGGCCTTGGCGTACCCACTCCCACGCTCAAGGTCCTGGAGGACATTTGGGTCTTGCCAAAGACGTGCCCTTGGCCTTAGAGGTGCCCCGGATGAGGACTGTCTGTGTTGGGAGACACTGGAGACACTGTGTGGGTGAGATGGCCAGCCCAGGCTTCTGTGTAGCTGCAGTTCGAAACCTCGAGGCTTTTCTTCCAGAGCAAGTATGAGCAAGTCCAGAAGAAACTGGGAGAAGTAGAGAAGCAGTTGGAAGAAGCCCAGCAGAAAGTTCACTTGAATGACTTGGAAAGGAGTCACGCTGGAGGAGGTGAGCAGATTGGAACCCTTGGGATGACATGCTGGTGGCCAAAGCTGGCCTTTTGTTTCATTCATTCATCCATGCATCCATTCATGCATCCGTTCATGCATTCATGCATGCGTGCTTTCATTCATGCATCCATTCATGCATCCATTTATGCATGCATTCATGCATGCATTCATGCATGCATTCATGCATCCATTCATGCATCCATTCATGCATCCATTCATGCATCCATTCATTCATTCATGCATCCATTCATGCATCCATTCATGCATTCATTCATCCATTCATGCATCCATTCATGCATCTATTCATGCATCCATGCATGCATTCATCCATGCATCCGTTCATGCATCCGTTCATGCATTCATCCATTCATACGAAGCACTTACCTTGCAGCAGACACTGCCTTAGGGGTTGAGGCTTGGTCAGAGCACACAAGCACACACCTAGCCCTCTTGGAGCTTAGAGTCTAGAGGAGTCTAAAGGGCAAATGATTAAACAGGTAATTCAACCACCTCGCAAATAACAAGTAATCACTGTGACAGGTGCTGTTTAGTAAGAATGCAAAGAATGGTCAAAACAATAGGGACTCTATGGGGAAGGCACCTTTATAGTTACAGGAATAGTTTTAATATAAATGTTGTGGAAGGCAGTTTAGTGGTTCCATGTGGAATCTACACAATTGTACCTGTGGATTCAAATCTAGATTCTGGCTCTTAGCAGATGAGTGGTTTGGGGCATAGGAATTGTGCCTGGGTCTCTCCATCTTTCAAATGGACGTCATCATAGATGAGCAACAGAAAGCGTTTGGCTGTGTATGTGGCACAGAGTGCTGGGTAGCTGTTAGTTACTTCATCCTTACTACCACTGCTAAGAGTGGGGTCGTTATCCATGCTCATAACCCGAGGAGCAGAGACTACGACTGTTCCCATTTAAAAGCAGCGTCAGGCACGCAGCAGTTATTGAATAACTGGGGAGAAGGTGAGAGCTGCCCAAGGACAGGTGTGCTCAGCAGAGCCTGGGCTTTCTGGTGGTACCCATCTTATCCAGTTGCCTGGAGACTCACATACCATGGTTGGATGGGCATGATGACATCTTTGTCCACGCCTGTCCCCAGTCTAAATGAGTCAGGTGAAAGGATGCCCAGTGTGTCTGTCAGCTTTTCTAAAATGTTGACATCATGCCTTCGGTGACCCCAGAGAATGTCTGCCCTAGAAATACGAGGCACACTCAGAGGAACGGAGGTCTGGAGGTGGTGGAAAGAGCCAAGGCACATTTGCTTTCTACTCCGTTCTTGTTCTCCTCTCCTCCTGGCTATCCCCATGGCAAGCATTTCCCTGGCAGGTTAACACGGAGGAGTCAGAAATTCTCTGATCGGGAGACCCCACAAGGTAGGGTCCACCCAGGGGTGTGGGAAAGGTATTTGCATAGAACTAGCAGTAGGGACAGGGCTGTTTTCCCCAGAGGAGCTTGGGCTCCAGTTTCATCCTGACTGTGATTTATGTTCACGTGATACTCCCGAGTTTGTTTTCCTGTAGAAAGTTGTGGGAATTGAAGGAAAGGGGAGATGTGCACAGCTGTTGAGCACATTCGCCACCAGTTCTGGGTACTGATTTCCAGGAAGCCAACCCACAACTATGTTGTGTTTTGTTATGAAAGTAATACATACTCATCAGAGAAATTTTCTAAAATAGAAGAAAGTTGGAAGAAGCAATAAAACACTTAAATCACACCACTGCAAGGCCACCCAAACCTCTCCCATGGATTGAGCTGGAGCACAAATTATTAAAAGTGTCCGTGGTTTTGCTCTATGCATGGTTAAGTGTTTAAAGAGAACCTTTTTATGTTGTGTATCCTGTACTGAGCTGGACCCTCTGGGGGCTCCAGAAGAACTTTAGTTGGTCCCTACTCCAGACACTTGCCATATAAATGGGGAGGTCCAATAAACCCAGGAAAAACGTGATGGGCTGAGCTGTACATACTGATTAAGAATGGCACCCGTGGGGAGGGAGGTTGGCGGTGGAGATCAGCCTTGAAGAATGGAGAGGTTTCCTCATCTGCTCATGTTACCCATTCGTACCACTTAACTCTGTAGCACATCACAGCACACAGGGAGTATCGTTCCACTACACAAATGCTTTCTGCTTCCTCTTCCTTTTGCGGCTATACTGTTTGCTACTTGAGATTTTGTTTGTTTCTCCCCAGTGAGGAGACAGGATTCATTTCCCACCGTGATATTATTTCCCTTGGTGGAAACTTGAATGAATTCTCACTCCTTACAATTATGTCATTCTTCTGTTTGGGTTAGTTATGTGGGAATCCCTACTGGGGTCATCTCCTGCAAGACCCCAATCCTACCACCCATCCATCCATCCACCCATCCATCCATCCACTCATCTGTCTGTCCATCTGCCCTACCATTCATTTATCTATCAGTTTATCAGTTCTCACGTCCACCCATCTACCTATCTAATGATAGTAATGGAACATTTATGATATGTTAGGCATTGTGGTAAGTCTTGGGGAGACAATGTGAACAAAAAATATGTTTGCTGCCCGGTGAGTTTGAGTCCTCTTCTGGATTTTCATAAGCTTCCCTTCTGAGAGCCCCAGTCACGCTTGGCATTAGCTGTCTTTTTACATGTTTATCTCCCCCACTAGATTTTCCTGGAGATAGAATGTTTTCTTATTAATTATCCTTTGTGCCTGTTATGCAGTAGTGTGCTCAATAAGTGTGGATGGATGGAAGGTAGATGGAAGAGTGTATGATGGATGGATGATGGATGGATGGATGGATAGATGGATGGATGTGGGGTGGATGGATGGATGGATAGATAGATGGATGCATGGAAAGATGTGTTCTTTGTATGGTCTCTATTTTAAGCTGTTCACTTATGGAATGTTTTTCATCAGTCTAGTAGTATATGAGATATTATACAAATGGTCAAAAAAAAAAAAGAAATCATAATCTGGTCTAGCCTATTCCGTTCAGCCAGTTTTCATCAACCAGCAAATACTTTTTTTTCAGATCTTTACCAAATCAAGGGATTGTTCTGTTATCTGATGGAGACATCTTGTGACCTATGTCTCTTGTCACTAAGCATTCAGTAGACACTTTATTACTTGTTGATTTATTTGTTAATTCAGCCAACAGTCACTGATTAATATTCTGTCACCCAATGTGGTTGGCCAGTAGGATGATTTCAATTGGTGAATTTGTATCAACATGGGGAAACTTCCGTGTGTAGGGAACTCTTCTAGAGGGTATTGAGGATCCACAAATGACTAAAACATCTCTGCCCTCAAGGATTTTCTTTTTAAAAGAAGGGTATGTGTACACTTGTGGAGAAGTTGAACAGTATAAAACAACTGAGCTTAGACTAGTGAGCAGTCAATCACTTTAGACAACAGGAGGTGGTCAGGACAGGCTACCTGAAGAAAGTTTTATTTTTAATTATTAAGTTTGGACTTGAAGCAGGATTTCCTAACCTGAAGTCCAAGGTCAAGCCTCAGGAACTCTGTGAATATTGTGACACTGTGTAAGTGGAGGGGAACCCCCCTCATTCACCCAGCCTTCGTCCTGGTCTCTCTAACTTTGGTGAACAGCAGATGAGTGGCAGATGCGCTTCGACTGTGCTCAGATGGAGAATGAGTTTCTCAGAAAGCGGCTACAGCAAGTTGAGGAGAGGCTGGACTCAGAGCTGACGTCCAGGAAAGAGCTGGAGCAGCAGGTAAGAGGTGGTAGAGAATCTGCATCACAAAAGCGTCAGAGATTGGGCAGGTACACGTTCTCACCTCCCCTATTCAAGGCGCTGACTGAACCTGGGGAGGGAGAAAAGGGGCACCCACCATTTCACGTTTTCCATCTCCCTGTTATTACAAAGGCTGGCCACTGTGGGATATGAAAAATATTTCCTCTACCTGCAAGGGTTCTACTCTGGGGAAGAGTACTCAGCGGTATAAAGAACATGAACATAAACTCAGGCTGAGTTCCGGTGCCATTTCTGCTTTGACCTTGCAGAAATCACCTTACATTTTGGGCCTCAGATTTCTCATCTATAAAACGATTATAATATGCTCTTAAAGTAGTCAAATTTTATCCATTCCATTGCCTCTATTCTAACCTGCCACACCTCCCTTTCTCATCTGGACCAGAGCACACCTGGTCTCCTTGCCTCCAGCCTCTCCTCTCAACCACTGGCCACACTGCAGCCAAAGGATCCTTTAGAGTCTCTGTCAGAATCTTGTGTTATCGCAAGTTATGTTGACTCTCATGGTGGCTCATTTCCTTGTGTGTTTTGTGAATTTTGATTGTGAGCTCAACTTCCACTTGTTCCTCTATTCCTACCACAGCAGGCTCAGGGGGTCTGCATTGTGGAACGGCCCTTTTTTCCCTCCTGACTCTCATGGTAAATGTTTCGGTGTGTTTAGCTATTTATTTTTTATTTTTTATTGTGAGTCGATCTTTTTTGTTTTTTAACCTTATTGATTTTAATGGGAGTCTTTATAGGTTTGTGGATGTGTGTGTTCCTCTAGAAGAAGCACTTTTGCACTTTGTTCTGCAACAGCCCCTGAGAGTTTGCTAAATTCTCAGTTTCACAATTTTGCAACATATGCAAAGTGTCAATTCAAGCTCTAAGCCCATATGAGGCACGGACCTGGGATTTTGATTTCTGGTGGAGATAGATGTTTTCTACCCACCCAGAGCCAGAGTGCCAGCAAGCTTTCTTACCACCCTCCAGGCCAGTGGGCGGAACTTTTATTGTCCCTTCTCACTGAGGTGCAGCTCTTTGAGGGTTCTGCCTTAATGCAAGGGTCTTCATTCCATTTCCCCACTTTGCCCCAAGGCGTTGGCTCCTGTCTCTGAGCAGGCATTCAAATACAGCTTCTATCCTTAGGGATGTTTCTGGATCTGTCAATGGATCCTCTTCTTCCTTACCCTGGTTGCCATAATGTCAGCATCTACCATTATTGCTCTGGTATTGTGTCCTCTGCATTTGCGATATTCTGACATTTCCCTTTCTTTCTTGAAAGTGCGGCTTGACATTACAAATATAATGTCATCTGATCTAGTGTTTCTAGAGGAATGGGATGATGGTTTAGCCAACTATCTCTAGTCTACACTCTAATCAGTGGTAGGCTGGTAAACCAGCGCTCTGAAAACAGACAGATAGACAGTCCCCTACCCCATGCATAGCATTTGCCAATTGCCAATTTCCATGGTGAAGAGAGTCCCAACCATGAGCAGTGTGAAGTTAGGATTGTATTGTCCCTGAATGTAGGATTGGGAGCAGATGTGCAGAATCAGCTCTCGTCGTCAGTAGAAGCCAGCTCCAGCACACCACTGAGTGCAGACACACTCGGTTGTCTCAAGTTCACAGCAAAATTGAGCAGAGGGTACAGAGATTTCTCATATGCCCCCTGCCCCTACTATCAGCATCCCTCACCGGAGGAGTACCTTTGTGACAATGGAGGAACCCACACGGACACGTCATTATCTCCCAAAGTCCATAGTTTACGTCAGGGTTCTCTCTTGGGGTTGTGCATTCTATGGATTTGGGCAACTGTAAAATGACAGGTACCCACCATTATAGTTTCATACAGAACAGTTTCACTAGCCCAGATGTCCCCTGTGTTCCCCCATTCATTCCTCCCCCTTAACCCCTGGCCACCACTGACCTTTTTCCTGTCTCCACAGTGTTGCCTTTTCCAGAATATCTCATTGTTGGAATCATATAGTCGGTAGCCTTTTCAGATTGGATTCTTTCACTTAGTCATAGGCATTTAAGTTTCCTTCACGGCTGGATAGCTCATTTCTTTTTAGCGTTGAATAATATTCCATTGTCTGGAGGGACCGCAATTTATTTACTCCTTCACCTGCTGAAGGCCGTCTTGGTGGTGTCCATATTTTGGCAATTAGGAATAAAGCTGCAATACGCATCTGTACGCAGGTTTTTATGTGGACAGAAGTTTTGTGCCCCTTGGGGTAAATACCAAGGAGTACAGTTGCTGGATTGTATGGTAAGAGTAGGTTTGGTTTTGTAGTAAGAAACCCCCAACCTGTCATCCAAAGTGTCTGTACCATTTTCATTCCCACCAGCAGTGAATGAGAATGAGAGTTCCTGTGGCTCCACATCCTCACCAGCATTTGGTGGTGTCGGTGTTCCGGATTCTAGCCCTTCGTAGGTGTGTAATGGTATCTCCCTGTGGTTTTACTTTACATTACTCTGATGACATATCACGTGAAGCATCTTTTCACAGGCTTATTTGCCATCTGTCTTCTTTGTTGAGATGTCTGTTCAGGTCTTTGCCTCAATGTTGAATGAAGTTGGGTTTCTCATTGTTGAGTTTTAAGAGTTCTTTGTATATTTTGGATAACAGTCTTTTATCACACATGTCTTTTGCAAGTATTTTCTCTCAATCTGTGTCTTGTCTTTTCAGTCTCTTGATAGTGTCTTTTGCAGAGCAGAAATTTTTAATTTTAATGAAATCCAGCTTATCACTTCTTTCATGGATCTTGCCTTTGGTCTCATATCCAAAAAGTCATTTCCAAACCCAAGGTCATCTAGGTATTCTCCTATGTTGTCTTCTAGAATTTTTATAGTTTTGCATTTTATATTTTACATTTTGTGATCCATTTTTAGTTTAGATTTATGAAGGGTGTAAGGTCTGTGTCTAGATTCACTTTTTTTCGCATTTGGATATCTAGTTGTTCCAGCACCATATGTTGAAAGACTGTCTTTTCCCCATTGTATTGCCTTTGTTCCTTTGTCAAAGATCCAGTTGACTATGTTTAGTGGGTCTATTTCTGGGCTCTCTATTCTGTTACATTGCACTGTTTTCTTTTCCCTCCTTCCAAAATGTGCCTTATTCTTTCTCACCTTGGGAACTTTGCATATGCTGTTTCCTTTCCCTAGAACATTCTTTCTCTCCCCTACCCAGATATCTCCAGCTATCCTTAGGATCTCAGCTTAAATGTCATTCCCTCCAGAAAGTTTTCCCTGAGACAGATTTGGATGAGTGCCCCTGAAATGTTTCTCCCAATATAAGCTTCATCACGCTGTATTATAATTATCTGCTTCCTTCCTGGTCTCCCCCCTGGAGGAAAGCACCGTGAGAGTAGAGGTCATATTGGTGTGTGCTACTATTCCACACATCTCCTCACGATGAGAGAAAAATACCATGAGCTCACCTTGCAGAGGTGGACCAGGGTGAAATCACATGGAATTTTACCCACAATGGAAACAAGCCTCATCTTCTTCCATGGTGGTGATGGTTTTATTGATTGTGCCCAATTTGGACATGATACTGTGGTCCTCCATGAGACACCAGGCACTGTAGATACACAGGACGACGACTGTAGGAAAACAGCCCACTTCTTTAGTAACAAATTACAAAGTCGGGTCAGTGTCCCCCAGGAAAGGGAGCAGTCATGCTACATTAAAAAGTAATAACACTGCAACCTTTTCTGAGTAGCCGAATATAAGAAAACATCTCATTCGCCTTCAAATACTGAATTTAGAATTACAGGCTTCATTAACTCAGCATTTTGCTTATTTAAAGCAGTGCCTTAATGAGGCCATTTCTTCAAAGCGAGTGTTCTGAGATGTCCTCTCTCCCACATCTAAACTAGGCCATTTGGGAGGGTGTTTCCTGGAGGAAGATGCAAGAGCCTTTGCTTTCTGTGTGTTTACAGCCGGATCTGTGCACTCCTGTGTACGTCAGCCGTCTGAAGTGCCACTTACAGCTGTAACCTTTAGAGTCTGTCTCTGGAGCCCGTCTCCATGTGCCACGCTAGCTGCTTCCTGGCTAACCCTCACATAGCTCCCCATATTATGCCAGCTGATGGGGACATTTATTCTATAGTCCTCAAGGGGCAGGGCACAGAAGGAATCGGCAGGAGTGTTGACATTTGGATTACTGAAAACAATGAAAAGCCATCCCAAGAGATGAATGGGATTATCCCCCCATTCTACCCGTCGGCAAACTGAGGCTCAGAGAAGTAGCTTCCTCAAGGTAACACAGCTAAAAAGTAGTCAAGACAGGGTGTCTCTGCCTCCAGTGTCTGTTCTCTTCCCATTATGCTCACCTGGGAAATGGCAGCTGCTTGAAATAAGAAAAAGCCCGTCTCAGTGCCAGCAGAGTGGGGTGAGTCATTCTGTTACTCCCACAGCTCGGGGAGCTGCAGAATGCTTACGAGGGGACCAAGAAGATGGCTCACCAACTAAAGAGGAAGTGCCACCATCTGACCTGCGACCTGGAGGATACCCGCTTCCTGCTGGAGAACCAGCAAAGCCGAAACCACGAGCTTGAGAAGAAGCAAAAGAAGTGAGTCATGTCCCGTATCACCACCTGGGTGCCAGGATGGGCTGCATGGGCCGTGGGGTCTTCTGGGGTTTCCGGCTTCTCCTCCTAAACCGCCTCACTTCTGCCAGGGCTCCTCATCCATGGGTCTTAACTTCCTTGCTGTGCCCTAATTCTCTGCCCTCCCCTCCCCCACATGCCTTACGGCTGTAAGGTTCTCCCAAGCATCCAGCAAAAGATGATTCTTTTCTGTTACCCAGTCTCAGCTCTGTTACCAACTGACCATGTGACCTTGGGGAACTTCCTTGGCCTCTCTGGGCCTCAACATCCCCATTGATCAAGTAGGGAGTTTGTTACGGTGACTAGGAAAGCCAGTGCTGATGTCAAACCACCCTGGTCCAAGTCCCAGCTGGGCCTCTTTCTAAGCCGTGTGACCTTGGACAAGTCATCCCCCACTTCTCAGCCTCAGAGTGTTATCCTTAGGTGGGGGGTGAGAATGTTCCCTTGTGGTGAGGATTAAATGATACAGTTGTATATCCAGCTGGACTAAATTCTGGTCCCTGGCTATCCATCGTGTGAAATATGGGAAAAGAAAATGAGGAGTCACTTCCATTGTCACTTAGGGTTTAGACTCTTGGATCACGTGAACAATTCGGGCAGGGACTGGACGTCGTGCATGAACAAGATGGTGGTCTTGAAGCTGCAGACTGTCTCCCATGCTTGCATTCCCATCGGGATGCTGTCACAGCTAGCCGGTGGTGGAGGCTAGACTGGAACCCAGGTCCATTCTCACAGGTTTTCTGATGCAAAACCTCAGCACCTGTGATGCTTCAATCCCTGGACACCGTGGCTGTGTCTGAAGCTCTTCAGCTCACTTTGGAGAGGGGAAAGGTGTGCAGGGGTCCTATTTGGAGCTAGACAAGTTCCTAATGGAAGCTTCACAGGCAGCAAATAGATCAAACATAGCCTCATTTCGAAGGTCCCAGATAAAAATACAGAAAAAAGTGTGCCAGGATGTGGTTTTGCTGAGGGTGCCTCTTTTCCAAGAGGTGGCAAGCTGAATTATATTTCCATGGGAGTGGCATAGATTTTTAACTTGATCTGCATTTCATGTTGTTTCTCCTCTTTATCTTTGAGCTTTCCTGAGCTGGCTTCTTCACCTGAAAGAAAGATCTTTGGAGGTTGTTAGCCTGTGCCCCGAACCCAAATAAGAGAGGTTTATTCTCATCTTATGGATATCTATCTGACTGTTTCCTTTGCAACCTTCTCATGGGTGCTCTGGCTAAACCTTCTCATGGGTTGCCCTTGCAGTGGGGAGAATAGCTTAGTCCACCCTGGTTATTTCCTGTGTGACCTTGTCAAATGACACCACGTCTCTAGGCCAAAGGAGTCCTTGGACGTATGCGGGCCTCCTAGAACTGAACAATGGTTTCATCAGGTCCCATCTGTAAATCAAGAGGGATTTACAGACGGAGTCATCCCCCAGTTTTCTGCCAGCGATGATGATTTTGGTCATCTGTGGGTTCCACTCCTGTTCTGAAAAGCCTTATAGAGGGGTTCAGCTCTCTGGTGGGTAGGGGACCTACTGCTGGAGTTTACTCAGCCAGAAAATACCATGTCTCTGGTCTTTCCTTCACCTTCTCGGGCAGAATCCCTCATTTGAAGTACTTAACAACCTCCCCACTGGAAAAATCCCCATTGCTTCATGCTTACATTTCCTCCTCTCAAGACTTACACCTGTCCTGTGACGCCCTCTGCTCTGCTACCATTTCTTGGCAAAAGTTCATTTTGTTAGTTTTGTTTCGATGCTAATTGCACACAGCACTCATTATCTTTCTAGGTGGATTCGCAGTTTAGCAGGGAGCCTGTGAAGGCAGCAGAAGTCTCAGTCTGATGGTGGAAATTGAGGCAGAATGACCACCGTGAGGGAGAGATCTAAGCTAACAATACGTCCTTCTCACCTCTCTCTAAAATTCATCAGATTGTACATAGTTACTTCCTTAGCTTGCTGGGCCCAGAATGGAGGGATGGCTCCACACTGGTAGAGTTCCCTGTCTTGACCTTTGGCTTCCAAGTTCAGAGTGGTCCAGAATGGTTCCATTTGGGGTTGGCTTCTAGTTGCCATGGTTACCTCATGGGTCACAAAGCTCAGTTCCCAGGGCTGATAGAACTCCCAGCCTGCTTCTTTGGGGTAAGGTCTATGCTGGCCTCACTGACTCCCACACTCACCAGAGGCTGGATCCAAGCCCCACTTCTGGGGGGAGGGGTGAAGGGCATGTGCAAATCTGCCTGGCCTCAGTGGGTCGGTCAGTATGTTCCAGAAGTTAGGGTCTGTAAGAGCCATTCTTTGGCATTAGGCGGCCTGTTAAGTCAAGGACTCCTTTGAAACATCAGTTACTGTCCGGCTCCCCCTGTTTTCCCCCACCTGTCCCAGGGCATGGGCAGGTAGGTGGGGGACTAGCTAAGATAGTAGAGAACCTTGGCTCAATCCTACTTCCACCATTTTGGAAATTTGGGCTGAATCACTATACGTCTCTTCTGTAAAATGGATACAATAGCATGTTGCTTGCTGAATTGTTACAAGTACTACGGTGGACCCCAGCCCAGAGCTCTTTGGGACTGCTAGATCACTGTTGTCATTGCAATGTTTCCATTCAGAGGCCGCCAATCACGCCTCTTGAATGATATCACCAACAGCCAATCAGAAAGCTCCTGGGCCGTTGCCACAGTAGGGGTTCCCTCATGTGACCCATGACTGGCTTTCTCAGGAGTCTGAGGCTTACAATGACGATCTAGTGTTAAAGACATTAGATAATTTTGTAACACGTGAGACCTCTTCACCAAGGCCTAAGCGCCATGCCCAGTTTGGCCATCTGGTCACACCCAGTTCCTTGGAGCAGGGGGCCTTTCTATGTGGTCTGAGGGCAAGTGACCAAAGTCGCAGCTCACTGAGACTTGGCAGAGCCACCTCTATTGGTTTCCTCATCTGTGATAGGGATCAAAGGCTGCGACAACTCCACGGAATGATGTAAAGTGCAAGAAGTGCTTCTCACCCCGTGTTCACCATCCTGGAGGGGCAGGTGGGCCCCCAATGAGCCATTTCCTAATTCCCTGGACGGTCCTAAATAGGACTATATAGGCTTTGTGTGATCTGCTGGGGAAACACATGAAGGCAAGACTGACTGTGTAAATGTCCAGCATTGTATCAACAATTACTGTGCTCTGATATGGGTTGTGAGTGTAGAAGACCAACAACATCACATAAAATATGAAACGTAGCCTATTCCCTTGTTTGTGTGGACGTGCACATTCATCCATTTGTGATTATCAGATGCCAAACTTGGGCCTTGTAGCGTTAAAGGTTCTTGGCATATATTGGCACACCAGATAGATGAGCTTTTTCTCTATATATGTTTTTAATTCTTACTCTCTATCTTTACATAGTTTTGTCTACTCTTATTTTTATCACATTTTAAATATGTATTCAGTATGTTTGCAGAAACTCTATATAAACCTTAAAAGTTGCTCTTTGGTATTCCAGATTCCTACCCCACATCCACAACCTGACATAAAAGCATCAAGCAACGCCTTCCATCTCTCTCTCTCTCTCTCTCTCTCTCCCTCCCTCCCTCCCTCCCTCCCTCCCTCCCTCCCTCCCTCCATCCCTCCTTCCCTCCCTCCCCCTCTCTCCCGTTCTCAGCAAGCTTACTACCTCTGCCAGCCCCTGTCCTCCCCTGCCCCAGGTACCCCACCTCCGTGCCCTGACATGTGTTTTGCTTGGACAGGTTTGACATGCAGCTGGCCCAGGCCCTGGGTGAGTCCGTGTTTGAGAAGGGCCTCCGCGAGAAAGTGACCCAGGAAAACACCAGTGTCCAGTGGGAACTGGGCCGGCTGCAGCAACAGCTGAAAGTAAGGGATGGAGGGCACGGAGCCTCTCAGCTCTTGGTTTCTGGGTCTCAGGAAAACCCACCGTGCACCTGCTGTACATGCTGACAGGGAGGGAATGCTGGGTGGGTGTGCCGGTCTGCCAGCCAGCTGGAGTCGTGGACCCCAGCATGCCTTCATAAAACAAACAGCAGATGGCAGCTGGATGATCAGACCTCCCTCGCTTGATGTATGGAAATCGTTCTGGTCCCCTGCACGAATGCCAAGGTGCCCACCTGGGGGCTGTGAGAGGCATGGTATAGAGTTAGCTGTAGCCCAATCCAGGGGCAGTGCCCTGTCCCATGCAGGTTCCAGTGCAGAGGGGTTTTATTGAAATAGGACACAGGCTGCTCCTCCCCCTGCTGTGGCTCCCTATTACCCCTGGGAGAATTTCTAAACCTCTTAGCCTGGCGTGCAGCTCCTTTATGAGCTAGCCCAAAGCTCTTTGCTCCTGGAGGTGACGTTCTCACCTGGAGGAGTCATTTCTGGACACTGTCCTCCCTGCTCCATCTCAATCCCAGCCTCAGCAGGTGTACAGCTTACACATGGGGCAAGCACTCCATTTATGTGCGTTGAGGTCTATCTCTAGGGTCAGTGGCATCACCCTCCCACCCCTGCCTGTCTGTGCTGTTCCAGAGAGCAGCCCCTGGTGTCCCACAGGGGACACTGTGAGGGTCTGGAGCTGACATAGAGCTGGCCTGCACTGCAAAGTGGAAAGCACCAAGCCAGTAGGTCGCGGAGGTGACCCTGGAGGGGGGTTGTGTCATGTGACTCCAGAGCTCTGCCCTCTTTGTCTCTGTAGCAAAAGGAGCAGGAAACCTCACAGCTGCAGCAGGAGGTGGAGATGCTACAGGCCCAGAAGCGGGAGCTGCTGGAGGCGCCCTCTCTGGGGGAAAATTGTGTCCCTGGCTTGAAGGAGAAGCTCTGGAAGCTGGAATCCAGTGCCCTGGAGCAACAGAAAATCCAGAACCAGCAGGAAAACACCATCAAGCAGCTGGAGCAGGTAGAAGAGCCTTGTCTGGGGGCAATGCCCTGACCCATGCTGGCACCAATGCAGAGGCATGTTATTAAAATGTGAGATGGGTACTCTCTCAGCTGCTCCTCATCCTGCTGTGGCTCCCTATTACCCCCAAGAACCTCTGAATCCCTGGGTCTGACATTCGGGTCCTTCATGTTCTAGCCCAATCCTACCGTCCTGCAAGCTTCAGTGTCACCTCTTCCGAGAAGCTTGCCCTGATAACCTTCTTGAAAATAGCCCAACCTCCAGGCCACATTCACTTTCCATCTCCTTAGCTGGTTTGTTCTTCTTCACAGTACCTGCCATCCCATTCGCTAGTATTTAACACAAATTTTGCTCAATGCTTCTCTCCCCCATCAGGATATAAGTTTCAGGAAGGCAGGGTTTTTATGGTTGATCTTTCTTATAGGGCCTCCCTAGAACCTAGAATGAGGCCAGGTACCTAATTGCTGCTCAATTAATAACCGCTGACCCAATGTCTGACATTTATTGAGCACTGTCGTGTACCAGACTCAGCTCCAACCTCTCCCTGTGTATCACCTCATGACTCTCCACAAGAATCTAGGTGGTGAGATATTATTAGTATTATCTCCACTTTACAGATGTGGAAGCTGAGGCCCAGAGGTGTAGAGAAAGTGGCAGGGACGGGATTTTGAGCCTGGGCCATGTGACTCCACGGTGCCTGGCAACCTACTATGTACACAGCATTGCGTATACTCTCAAGGAAAATTGGCGTGCTGGTCTTTGGGAAATGCAAAATAACTAAGGGGAGTAAGACAGGCATATCAAATACTCCCGTGCCGGCACCCTCAATGAACTATCAAATTAATATTTTATTCGTCTGCTTGTTTTTTTATATGCCTACCTGGTTCCATAAAGAATTCGAGGCAGCTTATAAGATGTATGCATAACCAAATACAAAAATTAAAAATAAAACAATCCTAACCAAAAAGACACAAATTAAAATAGATGCTAGGGAGGGGGCAGTGAATTAATGTGCAGATATGCAAAACATGGGATCTTACACACTTAATTGTTTTAGCTTTAAAATTCCTAGTGGCCAGAGAGAAAAAGGAAATGTGAGTTGCATGCTTTTTTATTATCCCCAAGAGAAAAACAAACCAGTTTTTCAAGGGGAAGCAAGGCTTTTCCTGATGCTTAGCTCTAAAGGAATTTCTCATGTGGGATTTCATATGGGGCAATTATTTTGGAGAGGTTTTAAGGTTGGGAAAATTGGACCAGGCAGTGTAAATATGTAAAGCAGGGAACTCTGAGCAGCTCTGATGAAGTGGGAGGTGGGAAGATAGGAGAGTGAGGGAGTGGGGTTGGAGGTTGGGGGTGGAGTATGGGGGGAAGGCTGGGGTGCCCACCCTTGCTTCTCGTTTACCTCCTACTCCATCAGGATGGAGTATTGCTGAGTATTGTAACCCAGGAGTGGTGGACATGGAGGAACAGAGTCTGGAGCAGTTCGGAAAACAGCTCCTTTACTCCCTCAGTCAACCCATATTTATTAAGCACCTACTTTGTGTCATGCACCGTGCAGATGTGAAGGGTGCAGCTGCAAACAAGCCATGTGTAGTCTCCTGACGTTCATAGTCACGCTGAGTGTTGTCGGAAAGTGTAACTTGCAGATCTGGTCTTGGGAGCCGAGCCGAGGAAATAGGGAATTCCTGGGGGAAGTGACATTTACCAAAGCTGACGGATGAGTCCGAGTTGGCTGATCAAGAGAATTCCCGGCAGGAGGAATAGTCCATGCAAAAGCCTGGAGGCAGGAAAGGCATGTGGCATTTAAGGAGCTGTGTTACGTTTCCTGTAGATGAGGTCCACACGGCAGCTCGCTGTCTGCATGACCTTTGGCAAACCCCGTTTTCTCTAGGCTTCAGTCTCCTCATCTGTACGGTGAAATCTGAGTCTTGTCAATCCCCTAGTTTCCTCCCAAGCCCACCTAGGAATCTGTAAAAGTTCACGAAGGAGGGGGAATATCCATGTAGGACATTAGGGGGCATGGAGGATAGTGCAGTATCACCTAGCAACCCAGAGTCAAGAAAAAAGCAAGTGCTTTGGAAAATTGTGCTAACCCTTTAAGAGGCCACCAGGGGACCACTCAGTGCTCAGAGGCAGAAATCATGGGGATGCAGGAACGGGGCACAGGCTCACGACCTCAGGGACCTGAAAGTTACTGCAGCTTCTAAATTGTCCATCCTCCCCTTACACGGGAGGAGAGGCTGACTCAGCACTTTCACTCATCTTTAGCTTCACCCGTAACTTCCTGCTGCATTGTGCCCTTGTAGGTATCCCGGAGATAGTTATTGATTACAATATGGCACTTTTTCTAGGGGATTTTATGTGTACACATATAAGCTTGACATAAATGGTACTGCAGATGTCAGGAGTGTCTGAGAGGCTAGGAAAAAATGAAAAAGAAATATTATATTTACTTCCATAAGCTTCTCATTTTGGATTATCTTCCCATAACCTCTGTCATTTTAGAGGAGGCAAGGAAGGAAGGTGACATTTAAAATGAGCATACTTTATGCCAGGAACTATAATAGGGGCTCCTATGTACACTATCCTCTTCCCCCTTCACCCCAGTCCTACATAGCAGAGAATAGTAACCACATTTTGAAAGACGAGGATTGTTTTTTCTCAGCTTAATTTCCATGTGAGGGACAGTAATTGTAACCTTCTGGAAGTTTGGTGAGAAATGCGGGGGCAGGTTGGTAAACGGTCAGCAAGTTAAAGTTTCTGCAACGTAACCCCAGTATGAGTTCCCAGTGCTTCTCCGTGGACCAGTAGCATTGCAGAGTATTATAGATAAACGAGAGCTGAAAAGTAGAGCTTCTGGGGCCCTAGACCCTGAAGATTCTGATTCCATAGGTCTAGGGCGAAGCTCTGAAATCCAAATTTAAAAAATATAGCAGGAAATTCTAAGGTGCCACAAAATTTGAGGAGTAAGAGCTTGGGTCAGTCTCTCAATTACGCACATCAAGAAAGCGAAATCTTGAACTAGAACTGGAACCCAGACCTTCTGCCTCCAGTTTCAGAAACTTTCGTATGACGTCACGCAGTGTAAACGTCATGCACAGCTCTCTGCCTGTTCTGAGCAAGTGTGGGAGGGTCTCATTTACGAGACGAGTCCTTCAGGGGAGCACAGCTCTTAGCATGTCAGGCTACCAGGCAGGGAGGGGACTGTCCTTTCTGTCTTCAAAACTACGGGGAAAGAGAAAAGTAATATTTATATGCCAGGCACTGTGCTAAGTGCTGTACACGGATCATTTCATTTAATTCTTATAGAATTCTAAGATCGTTGTTTGCTACAGAGAAAGGGGACCAATCAGGGGCAAAGTCAATTGTCCAAGGAAACATTTTGGGCCCATTATCTCCTTTTCCAGGTTTGCATATCGTCACAAATAAATTTTTATCCTGCGATCCATCCACTCACCTATCCACCCATCCAAAAAAAACCTTCACTGAGGGCCTGCTCCAGGGATGACAAATTTGTTTCATTAAGAGTGTTGAGAAGGATTCTGAGGCTACATCTAAACTCAGTGGAAAAGGGTGTGATTGATTAGTGATGTCTGTTATGACCACAGATTGATTAGTGATGTCTGTTATGACCACAGTAAGGGGCAGAGCAGCATTTGGGCTACTTATCGACTGTGTCTGACCTTCTGGGCACCTGGGGAGGGGGGTGAAAAATGCAGTTGGAATGTCAAGGATGACATGGAGGGCCAGGGGAGTGGGTGACGCCCCCCCCCTCACGTGCTGTACTTGCTGCTCCCCAGCTCCGCCAGCGGTTTGAGCTAGAGATCGTGCGGATGAAGCAGATGCATCAGAAGGACCGCGAGGACCAGGAGGAGGAGTTGGAGGACGTCCGCCAGTCCTGCCAGAAGCGGGTACGTGAGCAGTGACGACAGCTGTGCCCTGGGCCCCTGGAAGGCCCACTCCTGGGTCCTCTCCCTTAGAGGGATGGGGCTGCAGGGACTGGAAACAGGCTCTTTCTGCAACCACCTGAGACCTCAGCTCCCTACATGCTTCCTAAGTGCTGGAGCAGAAGTACCTGTCATAAATATGATCGAGAAATGTCCAGAAGCCTCTGGAACTGTTAATCACCCCAAGATTTCTGCCAAGAGCCAATAATGCCACATGACTGATGCCCTGGTAAGGACTTAGGTGTCCCAAAAAGGGGACCAGTCCCTTCTGGCTATTTCCCTGGCAACTGTAATTTCTTACAGTTTATCCAAGCTCTCTGCAGACGTTTCAAACAGTGCATAAGAAAGCAACAGACCCTTGAACTCTGACCACCTGGAAACCATCATTCTTACTATTTTTAAATTTTATTTTATCTCTTTTTCCCTAGATACACACGCACACACATACATATTTGTAGAGCTAGCATTTTCCCTGCATGGGGGTCAGGCTGTTTTGAAGTCTGCTGTTCACATGGCAGTTTGTCCTGGGCCTCCTTCCATGTCAGTAGATACAGATCTAACCTACACGTTTTATGGCTTAAAAGTAGTTCATCTCAGGCAGGGGTTCTGATTTATTCACCAAGTCTGTGGATACTTAGGATGTCTCTGATTTTCTGTTATTATAACCAATGCTGGGATAAATATCCTTATAGATACATGGACCAATATGAATGCAAAATGAATCCTTCAAACGGCATTACTGGAAAGCTTTGGGTGAAGACTCATTTAACAGGTTTGGTCATTCTAGGGCTTCTTGGGGTCTGTCACAGCCTGTGTGCATGGTGACTCTCCAAGAAGGTGCTGGGTAGCACTTCCCAGAGTTGACTCCTCTTATTAGCTCCCTAAACAGTCTCTCTGCAGAAACCTCTAGACGCTAAGGGTTGAGAGCTGGGGTGTTGGAATTCATAGACTCTTGATTTGAATCTTTGCACTTTCCATGTAACAACTGTGTGATCTTAGGAAAGTGATTTTAAAACCCTCAACTTCAACTCAAATCCATCCCATTCCTTGGCTCCCGGCTCTCTCACCAGCTCTGGTCACAGAGAGCCTGTTCATGAAAAGAAAAGCAATACTACTATTGCATTTGGAGTCTCAGAGGCCTGGAGTAAGTCCCAACTCCATCCACGACCAAATGTGGGTCTTGAGAGACACCAATAACGTTGCTATAAAGTCTCCCTTTTCTCATTTATCATGTGGGTTAATAATGGCTACTCTGCAGGGTGACAGTGAAGATTCAAGGAGATCACAGATAAGGAAACATGGCACAGAATTTTATAATGGAATCCTTGTTTGTTGGAGGTGGATGAGTAATGCTGGTGTGTGTGGATGTCTAGGCAGCCGGCCCTCCCGGAGGCACCAGGGAACCAGCCTGGTGGCCGACTTGCTCTTAGACATGATCAATCCATCGAAGAGAAGGAGGTACATGTTCTTGGTACCCTGCAAAGCCCACAGTGGAGCATCATCCTGGGCAGGGCTGACGGGGGCACTGGTGATTGTCAGGACCCCACTGGGACCTGTCAGCTTGCCTTGACACCCTGTCATCACTCCAGAGGAGTGTTTAAGAAGTGAGCCCATTCTCTACTCCCCGTGGTTGATGCTACTGCATCTGCTATCTCAGGTTCCTGTGGCTCATCCTGAGGGGCCCAGCGGGTTCCCCCTACAATTCCCCAGGGTTGGAAAGAAAAAGTCAATGATTTGGGCTCATCCAGAATGGTGTGCCCTTGAGTACGTCTTGTAACTTCCCCAAGACTCTGGTTTCTCATCTATGAAATGAGAGCAATGATCAAACATGTTCTGCCTCCCCTACACTCTTGTGAGGAGGAGATAAAAGAATGGGAAATAACTTGTAAACTGTAAAGTGCTGGGAGTAATCATGAAAGGGCCGCTTTCTACTTATTTCCCATTACTGCATATTTGGGAGACATGAACGGCATTCTTTGAATATCCATGGGGCGCCCTGCACCAAGCTGGGTTCTTAATGTTTTTCAATTTACTTAATCCTCACAAGAACTCTGTAAGGATTGATTGTCCTGGTTCTACAGGTGAAGTGACTTACCCAAGGTTACCCATCTGGGGAGTGCCTGAGCTAGGACTTGAACTTAGGTCTGTCTTAGACTGTCCAAAGCCTCGTCTCTTAATCAAGATACAAGCTTTCCCTACCCAAAATATTTGAACTACGAAAGGGCATTTAGGAAGCACTTGATAGAATCAACCTTGGGCAATGCTGCATCCCATAGCTCTTCATGCACAAAAACTTAACAAAGGCTCTGATAAGTCCTGCACTGAAGAACTTGTCAACTCAGTGGTCCTCGCACTTCTTCTAGCAGAGATTTCTGTCCCCTCCCACATCATACCTGTGAACAGCACAACAGCACGGGGAAATATTCTACTGAGTACACTCCAGAAAACTTTGCCTTGCTTGATATATAGTTTTTATTACTTTATATACTTTTCAAAATTTGTTTGAGCTGTTCCAGCGTTCATTCTGAAAGCAGATGTGAGTAGAGTGCCTTATAGCTCTCTTAGAAGTTTTGAAATGAGCTTTATTGCTACCTAAGTGACCATCAATCCCTATTTTTTCTCTTCCATGGGTCAGGAGACAAAAGCCCTCAGTCCCTGCCCGTGTGGCCTCCAGCAAAGGTTGCACCGTTTCTGGTGCATTTCAAGAGCGCTGCAAAGCACGATGAGTGCCCTGAGCCAGAGCCCCAGTGAGCTGGGGATGTGACCCAGGCCTTCCTGAGACTTTCCCGGGGACAGATTTATAAAGGGAGAGAGAGAGGTCAGAGAAAGGTGTTTCTCTCCTTATGACAGACGCTCATATTGACTTCATATCTGGTGACTGCTCTGCTCAGTCTGTCTCTCACCATGGCAGGAAATCAATTGTTAGCAACCAGGGCAGGAATGCTGATGGCCGGCTGTGTGGGCTGACTGTGTAGGGCCAGGAGACCAACAACGAACTGCTCTTAGCAACGATTGGCATAAGGGTATGCACTAGTTTGCCCATCTGTGAAATAGGGTCATCGAAGGCACGAGGTTAAGGAGGATAAAGCAGTAACATAACACACCTGAGAGAGGCTGGTGGGGAAGAGGGTGTGCAAAGCAGGTGGGGTATTCACTCTAGCAGGGAATGCCGCCCTTGCTGGGTGATGGCTGAGAAATCAGCGCTAACTGTAAAGTCAATGAGTTCCGTGTAGTCAAATCTCTTAGCCAGTTAGGGCTGCTATAACAATACCACAGACCGGGTGACTTAAACAACAAACATTTATTCCTCACAGTTCTGGAGGCTGGAAATCCAAGACGAAGTGCCGGCAGATGTGGTGTCTGGTGAGGGCCCTCTTTCTGGCTTGTAGACAACCGCCTCCTCGTTTTAGGTGGAAAGAGAGAGGAAGGAAGCTCTCTGGTGTTTCTTCTTATAAGGGCGCTCATCCCATCACGGGGGCCCCACCCTCATGTTGTCACCTAAACCTAATTACTGCCCAAAGGCCTCACCTCCCAATGCCATTGCATTGGGGGTAGGGTTTCAACAGATGTGTTTTGGAGGGACACACACATGCAGCCCATAACACCAAATCATCTCCAAGGAGACTTATTTCTTACTGTATCATAGTATATTTACATATTTAATCAAGGAGGTGGACGCATTTTAATATATTGGATATAATGTTGTGCAAAACCTTAAAAAGTCAGAGTGCCAAGACTTGTAAATATTCAAGCTAGGTCATCACATAGGAGGGAGACATCCGTTTGGAAATGGGTAGGAAACTGGAGGCGGAGCTTCGGAGTGAATGGCAGGGGGCTCCTCAAAACTGGCCAGCTCTCCCCATACTTGTCCCGTTCCTAAGCTTTTAGGTTCCTAAGTTCTCCGACAGAGACACCTGCTTCTAAGTTCCAGGGCAACCTTTGTGGGACTGGGAGAGGGGCCTTGAGCCTCACATTCCGTCTTCCTCGGGAGGGTCCCTGCCTTGTGGGGTTTGTCCAGATGGAGCTCATGTATCCTATGCCTGCATCTACCCTTTGTGCCCACAGCTCCGCCAGCTGGAAATGCAGCTGGAGCAAGAATACGAGGAGAAACAGATGGTCCTCCATGAGAAGCAGGATTTGGAAGGCTTAATCGGAACCCTCTGTGACCAGGTAAGGGGAGGACACGAGCAGACATTTGGGAGGACGTGTTCCCTGCCTCGGGCCCTGTTAGGGAGAAGCATTCATGGGGAGGCCAGCGAGAGGCATGGCCCCCACCTTTCAGCTGGCTCCACCTGCTTTGCCCTCTTCTCCACCAATTCTGTCCCTGTCCTTATCACTGGCTCTTCAAAGGGGGAACTTCTGGGGTTCACACACAGCAGCGTTCTTGGAAGAACCCATGAGGATAAAGAGAGTGGGCCCAGGCAGAGTGACAGATGAGTCACCTTGCCTTCAGCAGCTGTTGGCGTGAGAGTGCAGGCAGCCCGACCTGCATGGGGTGCGTGTGAATGGCCACTGCGCTCACAGCTGGTCTCTTGTGAGAACAAGAGTTTTGCTCGAGGCAGCCAGGCTCAGAGTCAGGCAAATGTGGCTTTAAACCCCAACGGGGCCACTTCTGTCTACACGGCTTTGGGTGGGCTAGTGAACTGCCTGAGCTTCTGGAAAACAAGCTTAGCGGGGTTGTTGCCATCATGGAATATCAGCATCCTCATCCATAGCACTGGGGACCTTTCCAGCTGCATCATTCTTTCCCGGGGGGCTGTCCCGTGCATGGTAGAACACTGAGCAGCATCCCTGGCCTCCTCCACCCACTAGGTGCCAGTAGCACACCCCCTAGTTGTGACAACCAGAAACGCCCACGGACATTGCTAGATGTCCCTGGACGACAAAACCTACCTCCCCCTTTAGAGAGAAGCACCGCTGTAAATAAAACAACCAGCAGAGCCCAGAGCCAGCTCCTGCTTTCAGAGCAAGGAGGAATCGCTTCTCCATCCCCCAAATGTTCGGTCCCCTGCCTGTGCTGCTGTGACACAGGACCCCAACTTTGGAGAGGAATGCTGGTGGCTTCTACGATTTCTTTTAACACTCACAGGGGAGTGTATTTTAATGTATTGCTTACCGTGCACTCATTGTCTTTTAATTCGTAATGATCTTGCCGTCAATAGCCTTCCCCCAGAGTCATTTGTTTATTCACAAAGAAATGTGGGGCCCGCTTCAAATGGGCATCTCTAGCAGTCAGGCCTCAGACAAAGGTGGTCATTGTTTATTTGGGGGGAAAAAAGGATTATGTCAGTTGGAACTGGAGAGAATCAACAGGAAAGGTATACGATTTTCCTTCTCTGGGTTTTGCAGCTTTTCAGCTGAGTAAACTGGGGATATTGAGTGTAGAGCCCCTGGGGTGACTCTTTCCCTTTAGCATCAGTGCAAGAGAGAACAGCCCAACAGCTGATTCGCGAATGATAGTTGGGAATCAGGAGGAGAAGGTCGAATTCTATTCAGCGTAGTCCATTCGAGAAAACAAAGCAGGTAACTCCGTGAAGGAAGCTTTTTATAAATATTGCTAAAATCAAAGAAACTGGACGTGCAAACGGAAGGTAACTTTAAAGAAATAAAATGCTGCTTTTGTGTTAGTCACCACGCTGGAGTCTTTCAATGAAGTATCGTATTTGATCATTTGAAATGTTTTCAATTATTAAGACATTTGCTAAAGCCAGGAAAAGTAGAACGAGGCATCTAATGGATGTTTGTGCACCAAGCACCCAGGGTTCACATACATGAATATTTTGCCCATGTTTGATTCCGATATTTTTAAGGAAACAAAACATTTCAGAAACAGTTGGTGGTTCCCTGTCCTAATCCTCTTCTCCTCTCTCCCGTCTACTTCCCTCCCTCCCAGGGGAAACCACTATCCTGAGGTTGGAGTGTGAATTCCTCTGCATGTATGTTTAAACTTGAGCCATGTACAGTACATATGATTCTGTACTTTATCCCCCTCTGAACTATGTTTGTGATACTAGGCCATGATAATACGTACATGTAGGCCTAATTCCTTCATTTTAACTACTACACAGTATTCATTTTGTTAAATTCCATCTTCCACTGGTGCATATGTCGTTGTTTCCACTCTAAGACACACACCAGCAATGCGTATTCTTACATATGTCTCCTGAGCACACGTGCAAGCTTCTCCAGGCCGTGCAGCTAGGAGGAGGAATCACTGTTTCCTAGGAATGTTATCATTTTGGAATTATTAGATATTGCCCAAATTGTTCCCCCAAAGGGACTGTGACAGTTGACACTGTCAGTTGCAGATTTGTTTGTTTATTTTGCTTCCCCACATCTTTACTAACATGTGGCACTGCCAGACATTTAAAAAATGTTTACCAGTCACTGAGTGTTAAATTGTACTGTGTCTCCCCTTGTCCCGTATTACTAGTGAAGCTGTACGTTCTTCGCATTTATTACGGTTTTCTCTGATGTGAATTTCCTGTTCAGTCTTTCAACGTCTCCTTTTCGTCTATTGGTCATTCGTGATTCTTGTGTAAGATGTTAGAGTCATTTTGGGTTATGTATGTTGCAAATATCTCCTACTCTATGGAAAATCATTTCACTTCATGGTACCCTTCACTTAATTGAAAGTGGTTTTTTTAAATAGTCATTTAATCAGTTACATTTTATGGTTTGTGCTTTTATAACGTAAGGTAGCTTTCCCTGAATTCATAAAGATATTTCACTACATTTTTTTAAAGTGCTAAGGTTTTGAACATTTTTAAGGTCTTTAGTCCACCTAGAGTTTATTTTGGTATGTAGTCTGATGTAGGAATCTATTTTTTTTCCTTATATATAACCTTTGTTTCAGTTCATGAATAATTTTTTCTACAATTTCCATGTGTGAAGGAGTGTGTTCATGGGCTACCCATTTTGTTAAACTGGGTTATTTGCCTATTCCTGCACAATATGGTCTCAATGCTGAGTTTTGACAACTCGTAGGACAGCTTCCCTTGCCTGTCTTTAAAATTGTCTTATCTGTTCTAGAGTTCTTTAATCTTCTTATGAAGATTCCATAACAAAGCCTGGTGTGATTTTCAAATGCATTGGTTGGAAGTGAGTTGGGAAGAATTGACGTATTTTTTTATATTGAATCATTGCATTCATGTGAGTGCCATATATCTCCATATATCTATGGCTTTCATAATGTTTTATTATTTTATTATAAAATAATATTTTTATAATTATAATAAAATATTTTAATTATATATTTCATTATTTCTTTCCTATAAATCTTGAATGTTTTTGTTAGATTTATTTCTTGGAAACTTGTAGTTTCTGTGACTATTATGAAAAGAATATTTTTCTGTATTCTATGTTTCACTTAGTTATTGTGGCACATGTGAATACTGCCTATTATTGTGTTGACCTTGTATCCAGCAACCATTAATTTTCATATTTTGTCTGTAGATTTCTTTGGATTTTCTGTCTAGACAGTCTTGTCATTTGGAAAGAAGAATAGCTTTGCCTCTTCCTTTCCACTCTTTAGACCTCTTATTTCTTTTTCTTACCTTATTTCATTGGTATGCACCTCTAGTATAAGAGCGAATGGTAGAGAAGTGGGAATCCTTTTCTTGTTCCTAACCTGTACAGAGATGCTTCCACCATTTCATCACTTACATGACATTTGCAGTGTGTATTTTATAAGTAAATCTAATCAGATTAAATCCATCTTCTATTTGTAATTTTCTCATATTTGAAAAAAAAAGTCTGGTTGTTGAATATTAGCAGATGCTTTTTCTGCAATTGTTAATAATCCTATGACTTGTCTCACTTATCTATTAATGTAGTATATTTTATTTTAGATATTACAATGTGTCCTGTTAGATTTCCCAGATAAACCTTACTGAGTCACATGATTTTTAATTCACTGCTCTTTTGAATTGCTAACATTTTATTCAGGAGTTTTGAAACCAGGATCATAAATAATATTGGTTTGTAATTTTATTGTCTTATACTGCTTTTGTCTGGTGTTGTACTAACCTCATAAAATGAGC
This sequence comes from Rhinolophus sinicus, assembly GCF_036562045.2. Taxonomy (NCBI): domain Eukaryota; kingdom Metazoa; phylum Chordata; class Mammalia; order Chiroptera; family Rhinolophidae; genus Rhinolophus; species Rhinolophus sinicus. The sequence goes on along the minus strand of NC_133765.1, from coordinate 23,791,786 downwards.
TTACAACTATGTCTGAAATAATTTTTATAAAATTTGAATTATGTAGTTTTTGAAGGTTTATACAATTTGCCTGTAAACCTATTTGGGCCCAGTTTCTTTTAGGAAGTAGGGTAAACATTTGATTACTATCATGAAGTTCTGTAATCATAATTGAACATAATTGAACATAAATTCAGATATCGTTCGTTCTCTTCCTTGAGGTTTCATGTGGAAAATTGTAGCTCATTTTCAATATTGCTTATTCTATTTGAAATGTTTTTCATTTTATGTTTTACATTCTAAACATGTCATATCCTTTGTGATGTCTTCCTTTAACCTGTAAGTTGTTTAGAAATGAGTGTTAAATCTATTAATATTTGGGATTATTTGGAGTAACTTTTTATTGTTCATTTTTAATTTAGTGTCACTTTGGACACATAACATGATAGAATGCATAATATTTTTTATTTGAAATTATTGAGACCTCTTTGCTGCCTCAGTTCATGATCAAGTTTCATAAATTATCAACTGGAAAAGAATCTAGTTATTTTTGAGGCATAGGGTTCCATACATGACAAATGGATCAAGTTTGTTAACTTTGTAATTCAAATAGTGTACCCAAATATAAAAGCATGAACCATAAATAAAAAGTTAAAATATACTAAAAACCACTTTCTATTAACTTTGGTTTTGTCTGTTTGATTTGTTTCTGGGAGAGTTCTGTTATATTCCTACTATGATTGTGGTTTTGTCAAGTTTTGCTTATAATTCTGTTTTAGTTTCTCTTTATATATTTTGAGGTTATATTTTTAGGTGCATCTAAGTTTATTGTTTCATTTTCTTGGCAGGGTCTAGATTGTTCTTTTGATTATTATATGATATCTCTGTTTTCTTCATTAATGATTTTTGCTTTACTTCATTTTGCTTGATTTCTTTTAGTTTGCCTGTAAGACCTTTTTTTATCCTTTAATTTTCAACATTTTCAAATGTGTGAGTGTGTATATTTCCTTTAATCCAATATTTTAGTCTCTAACTTTTCATAGGACAATTTAGTTCATTTACATTTATTATAATTCTGATATATTTGAAATTATTTCTAGTCTCCTCTTTTGTGTTTAGTGTTTGTTGGTTCATTGTCCCTTTTCTTTGCTTCTTCCTTTATCCCTTTCCTGCTTTTGGATAGATTGATAATGTTTTCTGTGGTCCGTTTTGCTCTGTTGCTAATTCTAAAGCTACACATCACATTTCTATTCTTTTGGTAGTCACCTATCAATTTTAAGATAAGTACTTAATCATGATTTTTTCCTGAAATACTTTATTTAATTTTCACAACAATGCTGTGAGATAGGTATTATTAATTCCTGCATATAAATGAAAGAAGTAAAGTTTAAAAGGTAAAGCAAATTGTCTAAGATCATAGAGCTTGTCAGTAGCCTAGGTGAATTTGAAATGAGGTCTATATTATTTGAAGGCCTGTAATTAAAAAAAAAGAAAAAACTAACACCATGCTGCTTAGGAGTGATTCAGATCCAGTGAACTAGAACCATCTTTTGTGGACCATCTTTTTTCATAATGTTATACGTGAGTCCAGCTCTGCCATTCATCTGCTGTGCACCCTTCAGCAACACACATTCTGGTTCCAAACCTCCATTTCCCCATCTGTAAAGTACCTTGGTTATCCCTAACAACCTTGTCAAATCATCATTTTAAAGTGCTCAGAGAGTTCTTTGACTACAGGCATTTAACAACTACCCAAACAATTTGCCTTTATGATTAATGGTGAAACAATTGAGGTTTGACTACAGTTTCCCCACAACATCACTAAGCATCATTTAGATTTATTGGTTAATTATTCACCAGCTTTATCTAAATTTGAATCTGTGTGCTGTAAAATGTGAACTTGCACAGTGACATTTATTTCCCATTAACCTAATGAGTCTTTCTCCCCCTCCTCTCTGGTAGCAATTCATTATGAAGGGGAGGCGGATTTGGTCTGAGATTTTGTTGTGAATTTGGTTTGCAATGATCCCTCTGAAAAGGAGATGGTGGCAGCATTTTCAGGGTCTTTCTGGCGGTAAAGATGGTAGAATGAGACATCCTACTGCACGGTCACTGCCAACATCAGGGAATGTTCCTGATGCCGAGTTGCCCCATAGGATGTGTGCAGCACAAGAACAGACACCAAAACAAGAAACATGCCAAGCACACTGCTTGAATGCAATCATGGCAAAGAACCTGGACTCAAGTGAGTAAATCGGGATTCAGGTTCCACTAGGCACGATGGTGCAATGATTAGAGACTTGCACTCTAATGCTGAGCTGTCTGGGCTCAAATGCCTGCAGAGTCACACATGACCTTGGGCAGATCACTCACCATCTCCAAATCAGTTCTGTCAGCGGTGCCTCCATGACAGCACCTAAGAGCCCCAGGCAGCTCACAAGACATGTGCTAGCCCCAGGTAACTTCTCTCACTCTGTGACTTGCTTTTCCCCCATGTTTTACTCTCAGTCAATCACCCAGAGTCGCATATACAAGTCTCATATACAGGACGCTTCTCAACCCTCTCTGCTCCTGCAGTGCCTTCTACCTGTAGTGTCATTCCATCACCTCACCTAGTTAGGTCCTACTTATCTAAGACTCTTCCCAGTGCCATCCCAGCATGAGCTGGACGACGCCCCGCTGTGCCTTCATAACACCTTTTTTAAAAGTAGAGAACAAAACATACCTCTCTCATTGTATGTTTTACTAAAATTACCTCTTTGCAGTCAGAAAAGCTGGGTTCATCTCCTCACTCTGCCACTTATTGCTAGCCAGGTGACCTTGGGCAAACTACTCAGTTTCATCATCTGTAAAATGGGAATCATAATACTACACACCTCATAGCTTCGTCATAAAGACTAAATGTGCTAATAGCCATAGAGTTTAGATGAGTGTCTGACACTTAGCCCTCTGTAAATGTAAGCTATTACCACTGTTATCAGGGCAATAATAATAATAATAATTACAAGGTCTGTTTTTAAGAGGCTGTTACAGGAGTTAAATGCAATGACATGTGACAAAGGACCTGGCACAATGCTTAGTCCTCAGCTCAGTTCAGCAGGTGAGAATATGAAAAAAAAAATTAGACACATACAAAAACACACGGTGCCAAAAACACATATACACATTTTAAGAAAGGAAAAAAAACTATTAAAATTGTAATACTCAATATATACCAATAACAAAAGATGAATACAAGTCATGTGTTTACCCTTTTTTGGCACCTCTTGTATGTGTGTGTGTGTGTGTGTGTGTGTGTGTGTGTGTGTGTGTATATAGCCTCTGAGAACAAAGAGGCTATTTTTGTTAATTTTTCAAAGAATTGAAACTGGTGGTAGAGAAATAATAATACAAAATCTAAAGGAGTACATTCTAGGTCATCAGACAATATACATGATCCTTTATATTTGTATAGCACTTGACAGAGTACAAGGTGCTTTCTGATACATTATCACATCTGATTTTTGTTTTATCTCAACATGGAGGATAGGTGTGTGTGTGTGTGTGTGTGTGTGTGTGTGTGTGTGTGTGCGTGTGTTTAACCTCTTCTTTTATAGATAAGGAAATTCAGGTTCAGAGAGGTGACATGACTCAGCCAGTTCCCCCCACCAGGAAGTGGCGAGCTAGGGTTTAAAAGCCTGGGCCACCTCGTTCTAAATGTCACATTCTTTCTAGAATATCTCAGGGCATCCTGAGCATCGCAGGAAATGGTTGCACTTGGTACAGAGACACAGATATCCAGTTCTGTAGAGACTGAGTCCCAGGGGTGAGGCACCTGTGCCCCATTTTCTTTAAAACTCCCCATCTGATCATTGGTGCCATTTCCCCCCTTTGGTCCCCTGAAGAGGAGGGGGGCTGTTAGGTTATTTCAGAGATGCTAATTCAGTGTTGTTTAGGTGAGCACTCTATTTCTAGGGGAGACAGCAGGCTGTTGGGGTTTCATGTTGAGCCTCGCCTGGTTTTTCTCAGTCTGTATTGTTGGCTGCTAACAGTTGTCAGCCCCTGGTGCTAAGTTTGGGGTGTAGTTTCTTCAGGAGCCACTTGACAAGTGTTTGCCCGGAGTGCAGTACCTGCAAATTCAGAATTCTGGGGGGAGGAATGTGCTCACCTCTGGGTCAGGTCCCTCTGTAGAAAAATGACCTCATCAGCCTGTCCTTAAACTGGCAAAGAGGACCATCTCAGGGGACAGAAAAGCTGGATTTAGACCTTCAAAAGCATTACAGCTATTTTTAATACTATTTATTGATGTGTAATATACACACAGAGAAGCACACCATGTCCCATCTCGCAGCTCAACAAATTTTCATAAATTCATAAAACCAGAACCCAGATTAATAACATTAATAACCCCCCAGAAGTCCCCCTCCTGCCCTATCCAGACACTGTCCCCCTTGGGTAACTGCTGTCCCGACTTCTATAAGCAGAGGACCTCACCTGACATGTAGGCTCTTGCAAGGTGAGGGGAGGCCATACTGGTGACTTTGGTGCAAAAGATGAGACAGAATGACTTTGGATCCTTACCAGCTGTGATAACAGTAATGACAGCAGCTCGTATTTGTTGTGCCTTTGCTATGAGTCAGGCATTAAGCTAAGTATGCATTTAATTTTCACAGCAGCCCTGTGTGCTTGATGCCATTCCCATTTTGCAGATGAGCAAACTGAGGCTCAGGGAGGAGAAGGGTTTTGCCCAACGTCACACAGTGAGTGGCAAAAATGGGATTTAAACCCAAGGAGGTCCCAGAGAACTTGGACCCTGGCCACTGCTTTGCCCTCTTAGCTCACGAGGCCTTCCTTTGGCTTCCAGATTGGTCATCGGGACTTTGACGTGGAGAAGCGTCTTCGGAGGGACCTCAGAAGGACTCATGCGCTACTGTCAGACGTGCAGCTCCTTCTGGGGACCATGGAGGATGGCAAAGCATCGGTGAGCCAGGAGGAGCTAGAGAAAGTGCACAGCCAGGTAGGTGTCTCGGAGTTCCCTCAGAATCGGGCTGGGGAGGGCGCTGTAGCCAACCGGGGAAGAATGGCTCTCCCTCCCGGGATGTGCGTGGCTGTGGTGCCGACCTGAGATGGGGAATGTTACCAGGGCTGGTGGGTCACGTGAAGGTGGTAGATGATGGGAAAGGTTTAGAAATGACTGAGGAGTCCTGGTCCCTTGTTCAGGGCTGAGGCAGAATGTATCTTGAGGGCTTGGGCAGTTCAGGGCCCTGGGGCAGAATGGCTGAGCGCAACGCGTCCTTGATTCGTAGGTGCCTGCAGTCGTTCGTGCGTGCGCGCGCACGTGTGTGCGTGCACGTGCATGTGTGCATTGACCATGAGGGCTGGGTATGAAACTAATAGTAATAGAGCTAATAATGCAAAGCCTATTTCTAACAACGACAATGACAAATGATAGCTGCCTGGAATGCTACTGGTATTGATCATGAGATGATGTCCATCACCTTTTGGAGCCTCCCCCCATGTCATATGTTGCACCGAATTCTCAGGAGAGCTGAGGGAGATGAGGCTCGTCATTTCCATTTCACAAGTGAGGTGACCCTCCCAAAGTCACACAGCTAGAAAGGGGCAGAGCCAGGCCTCACCATCCCTGGCTGCCTCAGAGGAGGACTAGAACAGCCGGTTGGAGGGCAGATGGGAGGCGAGGAGATGCCAGAGCCGGGGACGGGGACAGCACATCGGGAAATGTGCTGGTGGGAGCCGTGCCAGGTGCAGACAGTGTGGCCCAGGGTGGCAGCTGTTGAGAGGTGTCAGGGAGGCAGATCCATTAGGGTAGTGGGAGACGACCCTAAGGGAAAGGTTTCAGAGCAGAATGATGGAGCAGGAACTCGGGGTTTGGGAGGCTCAGAGCCCTCCTGGGGGTGTTGTGCCCATGTATTTGGTGTTACCCCAAAGTCACACACCTCCCTCAGACAAACCATCGGTGCTGAATCCAGGTGTGGGGAGAGGGAAGTCATTTCCTGCTCCCTTTACCACCTCACCTTCTCGGAATGTTGTTGTCCCTTCCTCCTCCTTCTCTGGCCTTCTATTATGTGGCTTCAGCCATGCCACGTGACCAGGGTTTTTTAAATCTTCACAGAATATCCTCAGAAACTCAGATGGTAATCTGTACTTTTTGGACTGGCTCCTGAACAAAAGTATACACTTCTTTGAGGACAGGGCTATGTTTTATTCATCTCTAATGATGCCCATCCAGTCTAGTTCACATAATAAGTAATGAATAAAAATGCCTTCCTGTCAAATTCAAATGACTCATCCACCTCTTTTGACAAATGAGGAAACCAGGGAACAGAGAGGATAAAGGATTTGCTGGAGGTCACATAGCCAGTTAAAAGCAGAGCCAGGCCTCCAACCTTCGTTCCCTGACTCCAAACCCAGTGCTCTTCTCTCTTCCTTCTGGAGAAGCTCGTGACTGTCCGCAGGTCCCCAGGAAGGCAGAGGGAGGCAGCAGAGTCCAGCTCCAGGCGCTAGAAACCAGATCCAGAGCTCTTACTGCTTCCCTTCTCTGGTGCCAGTTTCCCATCTGTTAAATGAAGGGTTTCAGAGATTATTAGCTAAAGTACAAAACCTTTTTTGAAAAATTAAATTCCAGACTTTATTTCACCAGTTTGTCCATTAATGTCATTTTCCTTCGCAGGATCCAACCCAGGGCACTACACAGCATTTAGTTGTTCTGCCTGCCCAGTCTTCTCTGGTCTGGACCAGTTTCTTAGTCTTACCTTGTTTTTCATGACCTTGACAGTTTTGAGGAGTCCTGGCCAGGTATCCTGTGCAAGGTCTCCCAGCTGGATGTGTCTGATGTTTTTCTCATGACTAGACCAGGTTTGTGTGTTTGGGGTAAGAACACACCAGATGTGTAGTGCTGTCAAAACAGAAGACACCCAAGGGGCCTTCCTTTGGATGATTCTACAATTCTTAGCAGTTTCCTTCATCAGGTCACCCTCCTCTAGGGTGACCACCCATCCTGGCTTGTCCCGGACTGTCCTGGTTTTAGTTCCAAGTCCCGAGCAAGCCCGCAGCCCCAGGCAAATCAGGGCAGTTGCTCACTCTATTCTTCCTGTCTGTTTGGCCAACCGGGTGGGTGGTAGACCCTGAGCCTCTTGATTCGCCTCAGGTGGGCAGAGATGTCCATGTTCTCAGCCAGGGGCCAGACATCCAGAGCTCATGCATCCCCCTTAGCAGCGGCTGTGTGCTCTGCCTGTCTCCCACCAGAATAGTCCCCCAGCCACAGCATCCAAACCTGCTCCTTCCCCACAGGTGAATGTTCTTAAAAAGGAACCATGGTGGTTTTGTTTCTTTTTCTTTTTTCCTTTTCTTAGTATTCATAAGAAATCTCCCTCTGCTGGGTTAAAATGTGTGTTCTTGGAAAATAGTGGTATTTAATGAAGGCGCCTTGAGCTGAATCAAAGAGCTTCATTCTTCTGAAAGTCCTTCTTCCCCGTCTCTGCATCCGGCTCCTATCAAAGGGAATCCACAGCCTTGGCTTTCTGTTGCTGTTGTCATGGAAATTGTTATAAGGATGAGAGCGCGTGGACCAGAGGTCAGGATACAGTTGCTTTGGTTCCCAGCACACGTGTCCCAAATGTCGGAGTCAGAGCTAATCAAATAAAGCAGCGATGACATTGGGCATTGCCGCATCTCCTCTACGACGATGTATGGTATTTGTTCTTTACCTGAAGGCTCCAGGGACAGAGGCAGGGAGAGCAGACAGGAGGGGGGAGGGAGAGAGAGCGAACTTTGCCAATGGTTGAATCTTAAGTGCTGGGTATGGTGAACAATTTCATTCATTCAATTCTTCGCTCATTCATTCAGTCATTCATTCAGTAGTTATGTAGTGCCTACGATGTGTGTGCCAGACGATGCGATAGATACGGGCATATAATGGTTAGTAAAACAAGCGTGACACCCTCCCTCATGAAACTTACACTGGCGGTCGGCTCAATTACCCTGAGAGAAGGAGAAGCAGGCAGAGACCAGAACGTGCAGGGCCTGGAAGGTCTCGGTTTTATTCCAAAGGTGATGGGAAGCTATTGGAAAGTTCTGAGTGGAGTATAACATAATCCAATTCACATTTTAGAGGATCACTCTTCTGTGTGGAGAATGAATTGAAGAAGGGATGAGTGGCTGCCATTAGGAGGCTAGTGGACCCTGCTAGGCTGGAGGAAATGGTCTCCTGAGTGAAGTAGTAATGGAGATGGCCACAGGGACAAACGTGGGATGGTTTGAAGTTGATGGGACTTGCAGAGGGTCTGGGGGCAGCAATGAGTTCATTATAAATAATCCTCCCATAACCCTAGCAGGTGGATATTTCTATTTTTGACCCACTTGACTACTAAGGAAACAGGCTCTGAGATGTTGAGTAATTTACCCAAGGGCACCTAGCAGTACATGTCTGAAAGCTGTGAATACCAGTGGTTTTGGACCCGTGCAACTTGGTTTGCCTAATAGGTGTCTTGTTAACATTTGTCAAGCATCTACTATGTACCAGGCTTTTCCTTGGTGGCTTGGGGTCCCCAAACTTGACTGTACATGAGATAACATAAGCACCATTTAAAAATCACAGGTTTTTGGACCCCATCCCCAGATGGTCTTTTGTTGTTAAATCTGAGTTGGAACCCAGGATCTACATTTTTAAACAATCACATCAGGGGATTCTGATGCTGCTCGTAGGACCAGTATATGGAATCAGAGGCCTTATTTATCTCTCAAAACACCCCTGTTTTAAGTTCAGATGAGAAAACTCACGGTGAGGTTTTATTTGTGTGACAGATCTTAGTTCAGCTGATTTTTAAAATTAATTTTAAGTCAAGAGAGCTGGACCTGGTGCTTGCTAATTTTGTGACCTTCAACAAGTGATGTGACCTCCCTGAGCCCTTTTCCTAAAGCAGAGCCGTGTCATCACTCACTGTCCCAAGTGCTTGTAGGGGCTGATGAGGTCACGCCAGCAAGGGCTTCAGAAATTGCTCCCTACCTGCGGTGCCAGATAACCTGGAGAGAGGTTGACTCCATCAGGGCACAGATGAGAGGATGTGTTTGAATGCACCTATTAGAGAATTGCAGGCATTCAGCAAATATTGATTTGGTCTCCACTGTGGGATGGATTGGAGGCCAGACTACAGGGATAGGAGGAGATAAGGTCCCTGCTCTCGAGAGGCAACCCTTGGAGAAGACTATTGCCAAGCAGGGTGATGAGCTCTTTATTGGCGAAGTGCAGGGGTTCAGCTAAAGAGGGTGCCCTTACTTTAGCTGTGGGAGAGGAGCTGGTGGCTTCAGCTGTCTCTTGAAAGATGGAAATGAATCGCTGGTTAGGTAAGATGTCATTCTAGGAGGAAGCAAACAGAGAGGATGAAGGGCAGAGGCCCGTGGAACGGGAAGCATATTGTATGTTGCATAAAGTGCCTGGGGTAACAGCGGAGAGTGTACTGTCGGTAATTGAGGCTGAAGCCAGCCCTGAGTGGTTGAGTGGGCCTGGCTAAGCAGTTTGGGCTCCATCGCACGGGTAATAGGGAGCCACAGTGAGCTCCTGGGCAGAGAAGGGCATGGTCAGAGCACTTGTAAGAAATGGCAGTGCTTCAGGTCCAGCTGAAGCACTGATGGGCAGGACGCCAGGCTCACCCAGAGGCAGGGGAGGGTCCCTAAGACAGAGCCCCTTCCCGCGTCCCTGTATTCTGCCCACATGGCAGGGTGCCATTGCCCCACTATCTAGAATCCTGAGAAAACGTTTTGGCTCTTTCTGTCCAGTTTCCCTCCAGTGGGATCCTTGGCTTGGTCTCAGTTAACCCCTGAGGTTTAAGACCCTGATGATAAAACACAGAAGACTCGTGGAACAAGGTAGAAGAAACACACCTCTTTGGGTTCACATCCTGCCTTGGCTACCTAATACGCTATATCGTTTTGGCAAGTCACTCTGCCTTTGAGTCTCCTTTTTCTCACCTCAAAAGGGAGCTTGATATTCCCAGCTTATTGGGCTGATAGAAAGAACCCTAGACCATGCATTTGAAACAGTTCTCTACATTGAAAACTATAAGACAATGATTTTAACATGTAGCGTTTCCCACTGGCTCCCTTGACCCACACACTGCGGTCGGCTGTTGGAAGACTTTGGTTTCTAGGCACACGATTTTACAAGACTTGGTGAAACAGGTAGATGCAGCAATGTGTGGGGTTATCTAATGACACCTGTTCTTTAGGAGCCAATTACTAATTAATTCCCATGGAATGATTCCACTAGAAACAAACTAATCTGGAGACAGAAGCAATTCCAACAACCAAGATACATAATTGAGATAATCGCTGTGCATAAATAACATCTGTGAGTAGCAGATGCTGGCACCTGGCCCCGAGGAGAAAATGGAAGACGATACCTGCTCCAGGGCAGTGGTTGCTTTCTCTCTCTCTCTCTCTCTCTCTCTCTCTCTCTCTCTCTTTAAATTTGATTCATGCCTTTGACCTTTGTCTCCTCCCCAAGGGAAATGTTATTTGATTTTTGTTAAATAGAGAAGAATTTGCACTGAACTCTTTAGTTGTTTAATTAATTCAGGCTGGGGGGCTGTATTCACCCCTTCCTGCTGAGAACGAAGCTGTCACCAAGTCTCAATCACTGTTCCCCCTAAATAGCTCTGAAATCCACCTCCTCCCCTCTCTCCCCATTCTTATTACACACCACCTGTATCTCTCATTTGGCGTTCTCTCAAGTCTGCTGGCCTCTGGTCTTGTCCAACCAATCTTTCTGCCACCTGATCTTTGGGGACAGAATTTTAAGATTTAAATACAATCTTGGCTCTTTGTGTTTAAGATCTATCAGTGGCTTCTTCCCATTGCCTTCAGAATATAGTCCAGGTTCCCCAACTTGACCTTTAAGGACTGATAGCTTCTACCCTCCCATCACCCCTGATCAGCAACTTAGAACAGCTTTGGGTCCCCCACACCTGCTTTCACCTTTCCACCTTTGCCCAAGCTGTGCCCTCTGCTGGACTCTTCTCCCCTCTGAAACTCATCACCTAATGAACATTGATCCTCTGACCTTGGGACTGGGCATTGTCTCTGGGAGCCATCTCTGACCCCCAGGGGCTGGGTGGAGGCCCCAACTCTCTTCTGTAAAGATGTCATGGGTTTACCCCTAAGATAGCACATACCATTCTATCAAAATTACCTCTTTGCTTGTCTCCCTCTTTCCCTTCCAAAGCCTTAACAGCAGGGACTGGAATAAGTCAACATATTAAAAAACTGGTCCAAAATCACAAAGGTGGTAAGAGGTCAAGTTGGGATGAGACCCCGGGGTCTGACTTCAACACCTAGGAGTATAATAACCACTACTCTGAACCCCCAGTGTACCTCGTGTGGACCCGCTTCCGTCTCTGGGCTCTCACATCCCTTCTGGAAGCCCCGAGTGCTCCTGAAGGCCCTTCCACTGGGGGAATCCTGGCTCAGCTACAGTGTTCACTCAGGTGGGCCCATTAAGCCTGGTGTGTCTTCTATACAATGAACTCACAAGGATGGCTAGGTAATAGTCTGAGGGCTCTCCCCCCCATTAATGCACGGAAGACTGATAACTTGATTCATCCCCAGTGCCTTTAATCGAGACGTTTGTCACCAGGTGTCATCCATGCTTCTATGAGACATTGAAAATAATGAATAAGCTCTGGGAAGATGACCCTGATGGGAGTCTTTTGTGTGAGTATTTTTGGAACGCTTCTCCCTAGCCAGGAGCCGCAGGACAGGTGGCCTGGCTGTTTTATTTAAAGAGACTTTTTTTTAAAATAAAGATTAGGTGGAGTGAATTGATTCAATATTAACATAACCTCCTGTTAGAGGAGATAAAGACTGAGTTGTAATTGGTTAAAAACATGGTTATCACGGGCCTGCTCACCCCACAAATATTGACACTTCCAACGCTGTGATAAATGAAGTGAGAAAAGGCTGGTTTCATCTATGCATCTCCCCAGAAGGACCTGTTCCTGATGAGCTATGGAGGGCCAGGCCCCCGGAGCAGCTCAGCCAGCCAGCGACAGCATAATAACCATCGTAACAACAATGATATTGATGGTGATAGCCATTGTTTACACGGAGCCAGGCAAGGGCGATCACTTAGATGTCAGGACCTACTTTTATCCCCCCAAACCCACTTGAATGGAGTGAATTCCATGACAGCCGGTGCCTTTTCAGTTTGGGGGTCAGAATGGAGGAGTGTGTCTGCACACAGGAAGTGCTCAGTGAATGTGTAGTGGATACGCCTGACTCTCCATAGGGAGGGAGAAGCTAGTGTCGTGCAGGGTGTCACGTGGGGTCTCCTGTCCCGCTCCCCACATAAGAACGCAGGATATGGTGAGGCCAAAAAGGAACACCCACGGAGCCATAGATAGAGGAGTCACCACTATAGTCTCGCTGGCGGCTGGGTTGGAGACACAGGAAGCAGAAGCCATACGATCCGCAACCCACCGTCCATTTGTATCTGCCAACCAACCTCACTTGCTAGCTGCAATCCGCCCTGATAACTGCAATCTGCTCTTGCCAGCTCAGCCCCCATCTTCTTGCTAGACCCCCATTTACTGCTAACATAGCCATGGCAGGTACATTAGTGGCCAATGGCTCACTGGCTACAGCTGACAGCCAACTAGCCACAGCTGATGGCCATCCAACCACAGTTGATCGCCATTTACTACCTGAGCCAGCACCTTTCCACATGAGACGAGAGCCTGGAAACTGCACTCGTGGCTCTGTCCCCACACTAGTATTACATCCGTTTTATGCAGGAGGAAGCTCAGCATATAGGAAACTCGCCCAAAACCACAGAATTTGGGGGGAAGTGGGATTTTTAAAAATAATTTAATTTGAATTTCAAACTTACAGAAAAGTTGCAAGAATAGTCAACAGATTCTTATATAGGCTTCTCCTAGATTCATCAATTTTTAACATAGTACCTCATTTGCATTATCATTCTCTCTCTGAATTACTTTTTCTGAATTATTTGGAAACAAGTTACAGACACGATGTTCCTTTATCCTAATCAAAATCAGAAAATGTAACATTAACAAAAATACTGATTTCTAATCCAGGGCTCAGCTAACTATGGCCTACAGGCCAAATCTAGCCCACTTCCTGGTTTTTGTTGTTTAGTTTGCTTTTTTATTACAGCTAAGAATGCTTTTCACATTTTTAAATGGCTACATTTAAAGTGGTTAGATAAGTACCTCCATATATCCGTCCATTTTGCCTCCTGGCCCACCCTAATCCAGTATGACCTCATCTTAATTTATATCCTCATTACGTGACACTACATTATCTTACAAAGCTTGAAATATTTACTATCTGGCCATTGAACAAAAAGCTTAGGGACCCCATATCTTATCTGCTGACTGTTCAAATTTTGTCCCATTCATGTTCTTTATAATAATTTTTGTCCCTGTTCAGGATCGAACCTGGGAGACAAAACTGCTTGCATTCCGTTTTTATAATGCCAGAGATCCTTGGTCTTTCTATTTGACGACGCTGGCATTTTTGGAGAGTCCAGGCCAGTTATGGTATAGAATGTTCCTCCATTTGGGCCAACTGGAATTTGAACCCCTGTGTTTTTCACTTCAGAGCCTTTTGGGTTTGTGCAGGTCTGAGGGTGTTCCCAGGACCCAGGAGTTCCAATTTTACAACCAGAAAAGTCTCAAGCAAACAGGGATGAACTGGTCATCCTAGATCCGTGGTCCCAAGGACTGTCATCCAGGGAAGAGGAAAGGGTCCGCCCCCTGCCCTTTCAGTAAGTAAGGCTAGTTCTCAAAACTAGAGGGAGGGGAGAGGGCGATGAACCAGACGCCAATCTAAGAGCCTTTACTTGGTTGCTCATGTTTAGTTTTAGATGAGTTGTCACCATCAGCATGTCCTGGCCTTGTGTCTTGCTTTTCTGGACCCTCATTGGGGTCTTCTGGGAAATCGGAAGTACCACTCTCTTCGGCAGCTCGGTGCTTCTCCAGTTTAGCAATCAATTCTCTGGCTGGCCTGAAGACGCCATTGGTCGGCTGGTCACAGACATAGCAGCGTGGGGTGGTGCCGAAATGCTGCAGCGCACAGCTCTCGCAGAAGTAATGCCTGCACTTGGTCACAACCGGGTTTTGAAAGGTCTGGCGACAGATCAAACACTTGAATGGTATTTCCTCCTCCTTCCTTCCCGGAACTTCATAGTTTTCGTTGTCACTGACACCATAGCGACCCTCATCTAGCTCACGTTCAATCTGCCACCCATGCTTGTAATCCGAACGGTCATGGAGGAATTTACAGCTGTCTCCAAACCCGCAAAAGCCAGTCTCCTTGTAGTCTTTACAAATGTCAGGCTGGTAATCCCAGCGCACGGTGGCACGTAGATGCTTGGGAGCCCGGAGCGGGCCCTTGCGCACCATCGCGGAGGAAGCACTGCCCATAGACGTATCCTTGGGCTTCATGTATTTTGGATAGTTATTGATTCCCCGATAGATCTTGTCATCTGCCTTGCCCCTCACCTCCTCCTGGATCTTCTGGCTGCACTCAAAATTGGCTTGTGCGTCACGCTCCTTCTCCGTGTCCAGCTCGTAGCCCGCAGTCGCCCCCATATCCTCTGGGCCCACGGGTTTCGTGGAGTGGGTGGATCTGTAGACCACACGGAGACTCTCGGGCTCATGATCTCCCTCCGCCTTGGGTTTCCCACGGCTGTGGGTCTTCTGTATCATGGGATTGGGAGACGCCCGCTTCATTGCCGGGCGAACCACAGCGCCCCCTTCCTCGCCGCTGCTGCTGCTGCTGCTGTCTGCGGGCTCTGCATCGCAGACCCGGCGCTTCCTGCGGCCTGCAGCCCCTTTGCGCCCAGGCTTTTTGAACAGGAAGGTGCACACCTGGTCTGTCGCCTTTCCGGGAGAAAGTTGCCCTGCCATTTTCGAGTCCCGAGCTCTAAAACGGCTGCGGCGTTCTGCGCCACGCGGGGTCGCTTCACGTCCCTGCGCGTGCTCTCTGCGGAGCTGCGGAGAGAACTGTGGGCGCGTTCGGACGCGAGAGCGCAAGCGTCCGTGCCTGGCTTTTCTTGCTGCATTTATGCGTGCGCGAGTTATTGATAATTGTTATATGCAGTAGTTGGTTCATTCCCCTGGCCATTTTATGAGACTCTACCGCTATTGGTTCATTTTGCTGTTGATGGACATGTAAATTGCTTCTACATTTTGGTAATTATGAATAGAGCCGCTGTGAACATTTTTTACATGTTATATTATGGGGGGAGTGGGGCAGAAGGGTGTGCATTTCTGAAGGGTATATATCTAGAAGGGTGGTACCTCTGGACCATAGTACATATGTTTCTTTAATGGTAGTAGATACTGCCACATGGTTTTCCAAAGTGTCTGTAGCAGAATAAGAGAATTGAGTATAAGTCTGTCCATGAAAGAACTTCCAGCCTGTACAGGAGTCTTCTAAGAGTTTATCTGAGCTCAAATTTGAGACCATGCCTGGAAACAAAATATCAATGGGTTGAGGAAATGCTTCAGAGAATGGCAGTTTTGCTGTTCCTTTTAGGCATTTAGAATCAAAGGAGAAAGTGTAGGGAAAGTGCATGAAATCCATTGGTGGTAGATTGAGGGGGTGGGGGGTCAAAGTAAAGTGGGGCAGCTCTAGAATTGGATAAAAAGCCAAATGGAGAAACATACTTCTTGCACATTAGTGGGTAGAAGATAGTTAATAATTATCATTTGCAGCACATAGAGATGGCGTGCGGGGAACAAGGTAACAATGAGGGGTTCTGTGGTCTCGTGCTCTGGGGTCTTATGCTCTGGTGCCTGTGGTTGTGCCCTGTAGGGGTAGGAAGAGAAAATTACCCTGACATTTCAAAGGTGTGTTATCCTAGATGCAGAACAACGAACGGGACTCACCTAAGGTCAAGACTGACCTTTGGAAGTGATAGGCTTGCAATGTGTCTACCTGCCCAGTCAGGAATTTGTGATCAGTCGTGTGTGGTGACTTTTGGTCACTGAGCTTGTCAGGCCTGCCATGTGCCCCCCACCCCCACCCCCGAGCTTGTCAGTTTTATTACGCAGCCCCTTTTTTGTTCACAAGTAGAATATGAGTAGCATTGTTCTGGTTAAGTGAGAATTGTGGGAGAATTGCAGGAGGGTGGGACCATCTTCCTTGGGGGTCAGGCCAGGCCTCTCCATGCAGCCCCCTAGAGTGCAATGAGTGTCAAGTGGGGGCTTCAGGGCTTTCTTTTGTAAGGTGAGAAAGCACCAGCACGCTCCTGGTGCTTTTCAAGAGCACACACTTGCTTATCTATTTATTTATTTTTACAAAAGAAGCCCCCTGATTACAGGGAAACCTGATTAGAATGTCCTATGCCTTGATCATTCCCTGGTTGGGACTTGGTGGGACTTCCCTCGTTTATCCCAAAGTGACCTCCTTCCAGATTTGAAGAAAGGGATCTGCTCAGGGACCCGGGGTTTGCTGAACAAGCCGGCGGTCATGCTCCCTAGCCAGGTGATCTCCTCCCGCAGGGGAGTGGCCTGCACACACTGTCCCTGTCCTTAGCCAGCTCTGAACACCGCCAGTGTCTGGGTCAGAGACCTGTGCTGGGTCGGAGCCAGGGAGCAACCGGGCACTGGGGGATTCCTCAGGGGGTGTTCAGAGCTCAAGCGGGCAGCATAGGGTGGTGGGCGGCTCAGGCTGCAGACCCAGGCTGCCCACTGACTGGGCGCGTTAGTGACCCGCTGAGCTGACTTCTTGGCCTTGCTGCCCCAGTGCACGTGTGTGGAGTCTACCTTGTGGTGTGAAAGCTGAGCAAGATCCAGGGGGCCTCCCGGAGCCCACCATCTAGCGGGCAAACAGACAGGGAAGCACACGGATCCTGTGCTATTTAGGGGGAAGAATGGGGTGCTGGAGCAAGGGGGTTCTGGAATAGAATAAAAGAGGGGGACAGAAATGGGATGGGGCAGGGAGAGCCTTTTTGACTATTTTATCCTGCTTGTCTAAGTTTGGGGGTTTTTCTTTCTCTCTCTGGAGAGCATCAGTGTGATCCAAAGCTATCATCACCAGAGGAGAAGTCAAGTCAGGAAGGTAATTTTTTAAGTCTGTTCAATCAGGCAGGACCTGAGCAGTCCTTTGATCCTATAATACGAAATTAGGGAGGACTCTGAAACCCTGAAAGAAAGACGTGAAACAAGTAAAAGGAGTCTCGCTTTACTCGAAAGATGGTAAGTACATGTCTCAGGGCTTCCAAGAAAAAGCTGTGGATTTAAGAGTGATTTCAGTTCAGGTCCTGGCCCCATTCTGAATTTATTAGCTGTGTGACCTTGGCAAGTTAACCAACCTCTCTGATCTTCAGTTTCCTCATCTATACAAAATACATACTTCCTAGAGTTGTTACAGTTTAAACATTAACATATACATACTAAGCATTAATAGACAGTCGTTAAGATTATTCCTCTACTAATAACGATTATTCCTCTGAAGAG
The DNA here is from genome assembly GCF_036562045.2 of Rhinolophus sinicus. NCBI lineage: Eukaryota > Metazoa > Chordata > Mammalia > Chiroptera > Rhinolophidae > Rhinolophus > Rhinolophus sinicus. The sequence continues at coordinate 23,774,327 of NC_133765.1, read as the reverse complement.
GATGGAGACAACAGATACTCAGAAAGCATTTCAATACATCAATACATGATGGCCCTCTTGCACACTGTCAGGAAAATTGTGGAATGTTTAACATATGCCCAAAGAGTTTGAGATCAAGGACACACAGAGTAACCACCATATGGTCTTAGGAAATTTCCCCTCGGGGTCACTGTCATCAAACTTCTGAGGCAGACAGACCAGGGTTGGACCTGGCCTGACATTTTTAATAGGTTTGCATTTAATAAATTTGTTTGCTATCAGGGCTGTCTATAGTTTGAGACGTTGGCAGTTCCCTCTGGGGAAAGCCTCACTGTTGGAGGTTAATTCTTCTGAGTGCCCTGATGGTATGTCAAGGCCTACAACGTGTTGAGATTAGCCCACCAAAGACACCGTTTCTTAGAACGCTTTCCCGTGGCGTTTGGGATGCAATATTTTTAAATCCTCTGAGTTGTTCAACCAGACTCAGATTCCAGGGTCTAACCAGTCCACTGAGATATCAGTGTTTCCTCTCCTCGCCTCATTCCATATGTCTAGCCAACTCATCTAGTGGCTTAATAAGTCCAAAGTAAACATTGTGCCCAGGTATTTAAAGCAGGCAGATGGCTTCACATAAGAAAGTAATGCTATTCATCGGCTTGTAGTTGCTGTATATGTGATGGGACTCTCAATTGCCCTCATACTGAATGAAAGGACGTGGGTGTTGGGGAGAGAAAGCCTGAGATGAACTCAGAAATAGAGAAAGACTTGTGTGCAGAGGGCGCTGTGTGGTGGCCCAGAAATAATTTGGAGTCTCATTGACTTGAATCTGACCTTGAGCAAGTCACTTCCCCTGCCCAGGCTGCAGTTTCCTCATTTGTAACATGATGAGGGCTGATTCCTCCTTTGCAGGGCTGTTGTGATAATGAATATCAAGTGGCGTGCACAGCGCCTGATACAGTCAATGTGGGAATCTCGTTCCCTCCCCTTCCCCTCACGACTGAACAACTGGGAAAAGGGAATATATTTAATATGGGGCAGGATCCAGACACAGAATAGGCAAACAGTAAATGATTACTATTGGATCACAGGGCTTCCAATGCAGCTACTTTGATCCAAGTTTTGCCAGAATAACATTAAGAAACACTATCACTCGTGGTCTTGAGTGTTTACTCTGTGGCTGACACTATGTGTGTGTTCTTGCTTCTAACTTAGTCACTCATACTGTAGCTGGGTTCCAGGTGACAAGAACCCAGCTCAGACTGGCTTGAGAAGAAAAAAAGGAAGTTTTTGGCCAAGATATCTGGAAAGGTCTGAGGCTAAATTGCCTTCAGGCTTGGCTAGATCTAGGTGCTCCCACCATGTCATCAAGAACATTTCTCCTGCCTCAGCAACTTTGATGTCACCTTGCATTCTTAGGCAGTCTCTTCCTTCTTGATGGGAAGAAGGCCTCCAGATGCTCCAAGCTGACCTCCTGCATCAGAAAGAGCCCACCTTGTTTTTAATCCCAGCAAAAATCTTGGTGTCAGCCATGCTGTTACCCCACAACCAACCACTGTAGCTAACAGCAAGTGGTGCTCTGATTGGCTAGGCTGAGTCAAGTGCATTGTCTCTGGGCTTGAAGGGGGAGTGTCAGCCCCATCAGACCCGGTGGACATTTGGAGGATGGGCTTTTTCTTCAGGGAAGATGGGATGCTACTATCAAAAGAAGGGAGAGTAGATGCTGTGTGATCACATCGTCAGATTTCTCCCACAGAGCATATGGGCCATGCACAACTGTGACAGAAAGAGTGCCACATAGTGGCTCAGAGGGGAACTTGGTGGTCAGACTGCCTGGGTTCATATGCCAGCTCTGCCACTTAGGACTTGTGTAACCTTTAGTAGGTCACTTGACCTCTTTACTCCTCAGTTTCCCAAACTGTAACAATAGGAATGGTTATCAACCTTACCTCAGCGCATTGTTGTAAAAGTTAAATGAGTTTACACATCAAAAGTGTTCAGAGCAGGGCCTGGGAGAGTAAGAGCTCATCTTCACAACCTATGTGTGTAGCCTCCCCTAGGCTTGTGCAGTGTGCAACTGATGTAACTGTACTCAGCAGTCCTGCTCAATGAACGTGAGCCATTATTTCCCCCATTTTGGGAGTGGAAAAAACCAAAGCTCAGAGAGGCTAAATAACCTACTCAAGGTCACAGGTTCATAAATGGAGGAGTTGGGAATGGAACTCACTTCTGTCTTACCACTGGCTCTGCTCTTAACCACCACACAACGCTGTGGGGTGTCAAATGTCCCACTTTGTGGTAGATGAGAGGTCATATTGGGAGAACGCACCCCCACCCCTAAACCCACCCCCATCCTTTGATGAAAAGTGTTCAGAGCATTGCGTGGTCCAGAGTCAGCGCTCAACTTCATAACCCATGTGCATGCCCCTCGCCCAGGCTTATACAGCGCTTCGATCCTACATGGTACTCATCTCATCCTGCCCCTGGCTTCAGGGACCTTCACTGTCCTCTCACACTCACTGAAGAGGCGTGACCTCACCAAATATCGCCACGCCAAAGTTTAGAAACATTTAATGCATGTTCAAGGTCAGAAGCACGTTCCCATCTATAGCCGCAGTTTGGGAGGCCTGGGAATAGGTGCGTGCCCATCTAATAGAGGGCTCCTAACCCAAGGGCCCGGGAAGGAAATGACGGCTTCCTTGGATGCCTGAATTTCAAAATTTGAGCAAATACTGGGGAAGGGTGGCTGCCTTAATTAGCAAATAATAGAATGACTGAATGTGTGTGGGGATGGGGGTGGGGCAGAGTTTTCTGGCGATTAAAGGTGTTTCGTTGTTTTGTGCCCATATACCTGTGGCATTATTGTACTGATTTTACAAGAAATAAGGTTTGGAAGAGAAAGAAAAACAGGAACGTATTAAGAAAATCAAATCAGTTGTCTCACTGAGGGCCTATTGTGGGTCTAGTCACACACTAGGTCTGGAGTGGGATGGAAATCATGGAGGCCTTTAGTTTACCCTAAACCTCTCTACCCCATGCTATGGAGGTCCCATATAAACCTAAGATAACCTATGTGCACAGCATTCCCTAGGCTTGTGCAGTGCGCAACTAACACGACTGTACTTAGCAGATCTGCTTAATGCATGTAAACTATTTCTCCCACTTTGTGAATGGGGAAAAATCAAAGCTCAGGAAGGCTACGAATCTACTCAGTGTCACACTTATAACTGATGAGTCCAAGGAAATATGATGGTGACTTAGACGTATGAGGTGGCAGCTACCACCTGGGATCCTCACTGCTACCCTGGCTGCCAGAGATGAAGAATAGAGCCCAGTAACCTTTCCTGAGGAGTCACTTGTCAACCAGCTGTCCTCTGCTCTCTGCTCCACCTTGAGCCCCTCCTGGGAAGGCATTTTCAAAGCAGTGGTGGGGTAGGCTCGCACCGCTGAAGCATCTGATGTTGGCCCCTACGTGACTTGCCACGTGACTTCATAAAAACGTCAGTCAAACACCCTCAATATGGAAATAATGTGCAGTGAGTTATTCTTACGCCAGGTCATCCATAATGGAAAATCAGCCTGAGATGGCCCTGTATTTCTTCCTGCTCCCTAAAGTGTAATAAATTGAACAATTTAAAGCTCGGCATTAAGAAGGCTTGTCAGAAGCAGCCTGGAGCCTACCTGGTGGAGCTCTGGGGCTGGGGAATTCCTGGTCATGCCCATCCAGATCCTGTGAAAATCTGGGCCTGCGTGACTTGTGTGCCTTTGGGGAGGGCACCCTCCATCCCCACAGCCCAGTCTACCAGAAAGCCGAAAATCCGCCTTAAGATTGCAAGTGCCTCATGCTGGTGGTGTGACCTTCACAGCTTGGCTTCTCTCCATTCTCCTTACCTCTAAAATGGGGTTGAAAATTCCACTCTCAGGCTGTTAAGAGGATGAAAGGGGTGAACAATAGCAACAACCACCCTTAGGTCTTTAGCGTTTTCTCAGTGCCAGGCACTGTACTAAACATTGTCATGGTTTCACTCATTTATCCTGCAGAGGTCCTATGATGTAACTCTCCCCATTTTACAGAGGAGGAAAGTGAGGCACTGCCAGGTTAAATGACTGGCTAGGAGAGGCAGAGCCGCCAGGTCTGGCTCCAGTGTCCCAGCTTTGACCTCCACGCGTGGTAGCATCTGGCACTTGACAAGTGGCGTTAAGTGTTGGTTCCTTCCTCTTCCCTTTGGGATGAGCTCCTTCATCTCCAGAAGGTTCCTGTAACGATGTGTTTCCTTGGTACCACCACATCAGTGCAAACTCCAAGTTTTATCAGTTCTCTCTGCTGTAGCTGCCTCTCATTCTACAGGCCCCAGCCTGGCTCAGGCCATGGTGACGCTGCCTGAGTGGCACCATGCCACTGAGCTCGTTTCAATGCCACTGAGTTCTGTCTGTATTTTAATCCATCCTCCCTGTGTGGTCAGACTTTCCAGAGAGGGGCAGCAGGGCCCAGCGATTCAGAGGTTGGGCTCTGGAGTTTGATCAGCCAGGCTCACCTGCTGACGAGCTGTGTGACGATGGGCAAGTCACTTCCGCTCTGTGTCCCTCAGTTTCCTCCTATATCAATCAGTCCTAATGGTGGCAACTGTCTCCTAGGTGTGTGCTGGGTCTGTTAGGAAGCCGAGCAGATAAAGTACAGTGCACCGGAAATGGTCCCCAAGTAACAGTAGCAGACGGGGTCATTAATGCCCAAACCATCAGGGCCGAGATAAGCCTCTGTAACCCAGTAGGAGCTAAGAAGACGGCCAACAGTCAACACCATTGACTGCAAGCTCGCGCTGCGTTCATCTCTGCCTGTGGATAAAGTGTCCCTCTCCCTGCTTGCTCCAGGGAGACTGGGGAAAGGAAGGAGCATTTCTGGATCACACACCATGCACTGTCTGTAAAATGGGGGTGAAAATAGAGCCTTTTTTCTCTCCCGTGGCTCCAAGGACCAGCGGCATCACACAGACGAAGCCCTCAGCCGAAAGAGGGGCGGAGCAGATGGGAACCGCTGTCATCCTATTTGCCTCTGCCCTGTTGAGCTTCTTACCATGGCTCTCACTTGCCTCCTGGCCCTGGGCCGAGCAACTTGGCCTGGCAGCCGGGCCCTGCGTGATGCCTCTCTCTTCCATGATTAGTTAGCTGACATCATCTCCCATGATGGCCCATCTGCTGCTGCCTGCCCAGACCTTTTGTTCTTTACACCCCCCACCGTGGAGAGCCTTCCATTTTCCCCCCTCCACTTCCACTCTGATTGGAGCATCTGCACCCCCTAGCCCCACCCCCACCCCGATTTCCTGGAAGAGCACAGCAGCATCCTCACTGGCCATCCTATTTGCAGTCTTGTCCAGTAAAGCCCATCCTCCCCACGGCAGTCAGAGGGAGACCATGCCAACCTCCTCCTTAGAAACCATCAATGGTTTCCCTGCAGACTGAAAATAAACCTAAGCTTTGCATCCCGGCTCATAAGCATCACCTCCTCCTCTCCTTCTCTGTCCAGCTGTCAGCCACACTAGCTAGCTTTCTCTTCCTCCCCACCAAATTTGTTCTTTTTTTTTTTTTTTTTTTGCCTCAGGGCCTTTGCACTTGCTACTGCCTCCACCCAGGGCGCTCTTCCTTCCTCCTAAATCTGCCCATGGCTGTCTGTCGCCTTTGTATCTTTTAGGTCTGAGCTTCAATGCCTCTCCTTAGTGAAGCCTCCGCCTCCTGCATGAATCCAGGGCTGCTTTAGCTCCACCTGCTTGTGGAGTGGTGACGGAGCTCTCCATCCAACCCCCCTGCCTTCCCAGGCTCCCTGGAGTCACCTGCAGGGAGATGAGACGGTGCCTGCCTTTTCATGTCCTCTGTCAGGGATGCTCTAACAATGCCAATGACCTCCCGTTGCTTCACATCATGTTTCTCAGTGTGTCTCAATCCCTCGTAGCCACTGAGGGAAATGGGCGCTCAACTCCTCCTTCAACAAGACAGGCCCTGCTCCGAGCCCAACTGCAGGAAAGCATTGTCCTCGGGATCTTGAAAACAGGGCTTTTGTGGGTTGTGGATTGTGCAGGGCTGGCAGTAAGGTAGGGCTGGACGTGGAGGTGCTAGTGTGAGGAAGCGGGGGGAGTAGACTAGGGTCTCGATTTTCTCCTCTGTAAAATGGGGATGTTAGCAGTATGTACCTCACCGATCCAAGATGAGGATTAAAAGAGAAAATGTAAGTAGAATCATTAATGCTGTACTTGAGAGTTGATATTCCAATGAATGGCTGCCTCCTCTCTCCCCACCTCCTCACTTGGGGCTGAGCTCCTGGACATTCTGAGGAAGACATTCTCTGCCCAGTTTGGAAGGAGACGAAAACATCCCGGGAGGGCTCTACCTACAGAGCCCCCTACCTTATCCAGTTGTTCTCTGAGCAGCCTCACCTTGGCTCTGTTGTTTTCTTTTTATAGGTCAGTGGGGCCCCTTCACCTACTTAGTGGCCTCAGGGATCAGGGGCTGCACATCAATTCGCTAGGACTCTAGCTGGCTTTTTTTCCCTCTCCTGTCTGTGAGCACCAACCGTAATATCATTAACTGTTTTGAAGGTACCATGGACTGGCAGTTGAGGATGTATGTTGGTCTGGACAGTACAAACGATGTCTTTGCTTCTTGCAGCTGTGTGACTTTGGGCAAGGCACCGCCCCTCTCTGAGCCTCAAATGGTTCCCTTAGGTGATTTCTAAGATTATTTTCTGCTCAGACATTCTAGGGTTCAGAAATCAAGGGGAAACTGCCAGTCTCAGGATGGACTTAGGGTTTATGCACAGATAAGGTTTTCTCCAATGAGGACTGTCTTCTGGGGCCATGTAGGTAATGGTGTCTTCTCGCGAGGATAGCAGACTTACTGTGTGCAAATGGGTGGAAGGATGAGAAAGAAGAGTGAGAAAGAGAAACTTTGCTTAAGTAGGTGGCTCTTAATCTTTGAGAATCTAGTGAATGTTGTGAACCTAGGAAGATATATGCGAAATATTTTGCATACCATTTAAAAGGGGGTTCACAACTCTGGTTGAGAAACATCTCCGAATGCCTCCTCCAGGAAGACTTCCCTGACCCCTAAGCCTTCCTCGTCTTTCCTGTACTCCTCAGAGTAGTTGGCATGACCCGTCCCTACCCCTCTTCCTCCTGGGAGGGCAGGGGCCCAGTCAACTGTTCCTTCCATGCCCCGTGCCTGGAACTCAATGGGCGTCAGCAAATATTTGCTGAATGGAACTGGCAACTAGCTCCTGGTGTTGCAGGGGGGTGGCTTGGTCTTATTCCATGGGGCGGTGCCTGTTCAATTTCGGGTGGGCTCAGAACAGGCTGCCTCACATGTAAACATTTGGTTCCCCCTGTTGTGGTGATAAAAAGTTGTGAAGACGTGAGGGTTCCTGTAAATGATTCTACAACCTGTATGGGGACTGCGCTGGGCTGGAGGGGAAGGGCATTCAAGGAGGCAGCGTCCTGAAGCCTCTTCTCTTTTCTCCTCCCCGTCTGGCCTGGTCCAGCTGGAGCAGAGTGAAGCCAAATGTGAGGACGCCTTGAAGACCCAGAAGGCGCTGACTGCAGACCTGGAGAGCATGCATAGCGAACTGGAGAACATGACCCGGAGCAAGAGCCTGGTATCTGTCCTTTTCTGAAGCTGTGGGGACCTGGGCCAGCACAGGCCTCTGCGCTAATGTGGGCCTACTGTGTGCTCGGCACTATAAGAGGGACAAGGGCACTTGTTGTGGCCCTACTGGGTGCCACCTTGGAGACACACACATCCATTGGAGGTCTACTGGTTACCCAGCACTATAAAAAGGACAAGGGCACTTATTGTGGACCTACTGGGTGCTACCTTGGAGGGACAGACATCCATGGTAGAGCTTCCGGGTGCTCAACACTCTGAGAGTGCAGGATCCTATTATGAGCTGAGTATTTTAAAAGTATAAGGGCATATATGAGGGTCAACCGTGTGTTCGCCCTGGAAAAGTAGGCAAAGAATCCTGTTGTGGACCTAATGTGTATTCAGGACTGTGGGGTGATTCCGATATGAGCCCATTATTTGCTCAGCACCCTGAGTGGGAACTCAGCTTTCTCTTGTGCACCCAGAGCATGCTCACCACTGTAAGTGGTTCTTAGGCAACTGTTGGAGTCCTACTGTGCACTCACCACCACAGGAGGGGACTTGCTCATTATTGTTGGGCTCCTGCGTGTCCATTCTTATAAGTGGAGACAAGGGCAACCCTCATGAGCCCACTTAGCTAAGTACTATAAGGGACCCAGGCATCTACTGTGGACCTACTGTGTGCTCGCCACTGCACGGGGACAAATGAACATATATTATGGATCTATCATGTTGGTGAAAATTGGGTGTAGGTTTCTAAATCCCCTGTCTAGGGTGTACAGGGTTGATTTAAATGTATACTTGATGCATAAAATCTTAAAGTAAGTATAGCTAGAGAGTTATAGGCAAAAGCTTGTCTCAAGATTCCTACTGGCCCTTTTATTCCAAATTTGATTTGCACTAGATTAAGAGGAACTTGCCCACAAACATAGACAGTCAGATACACACACAGCATGCAGAGATGAATGTATACACTCAGATACAAAATCACCAAACAGATATACAAAATAAATGTCCTCATCGGTAAAATGCACATCTAAGTTTATCCATCTATCCAATACGTATTTATTGAGCTCCTGATATTTGCAGGCCCTGTGCTGGGGATGTGCCTGTGAACAGAACAGAGTCCCTTCTCAGGGCGATTACAGGGGTTTGCACTCATACGTATGTACCATGCACTTTTAAAATGTATGTACGTCGATTCCCAGGTGGGCTTATGCAGACGTGTATCCATTCACACCCACACAGGCTTCACCCACAGTCACATGCACGGCCAGGACAAACATACACTGAGCGGCCATAACCACAGCAGGCACTGGCACACCCACGGCCACCCTTCCAGGTAGATGGTCCCTCACCGGCTACACCCACAGGCAAGCCCACCTTGGCTCTTCATCAGCCCTGTGCTGTCGCCCTCCCAGCCACCCTTCAACCTCCCCCCAGCCATTGCACTGCCTCCTGCCAGGTGGATGAGCAGCTGTACCGACTGCAGTTCGAGAGAGCCGACCTCCTGAAGCACATCGATGAGGACCAGGACGATCTGAATGACCTCATACAGAAGCACAAGGACCTCATTGCTCAGGTAATAGCCTGACGTGGGGAGAAGCCTGATGGCCTTGGGCCAGGTAGGTGGGGCATATTGTGAAGGCGATGTGGTTGGGCCACTCCCTGGTCTGAGGACCTTGGAGGGATCCATGCCCCAAAGATACATGGGAATTGTGAAGGTTCATGGGGCCCTAAGGGAGGAGGATGTCACCGTCAGATGGTGTGTGCATTTCTGGAGGACGTCTCCACCAAGAGGGATGTTGATGTATTCATACATCTGTCCACCCGTCCACCCACCCACATATCTATCCATCTACCCATTGAAATATTCATCCGTCCACCATCCATCTGCTGATCAATCCACCCATTCACCTATCTACTCTTTTATCAACCTTCTACCTGCCTATCCATCCATCCACCCATCCATCCATCCATCCATCCATCCATCCATCCATCCATCCATCCTTCCACCTGTCTGTCAGCCCAATCACTCACTTATTGGTGTTTACTGAGCACCCATGATGCATTAGGCACTATGCGAAATCACAAGGGTACTTTGTTGAGTTAAAGTGTATCCCATTCCTGTTTTCATGTAGCTCACAGCTTAGTAGGCTGGACAAACTTTATCACATTGTCACCCAGAACGGAGGGAAGACTTGCAAGCTGAGCTAAGAGTCCAGAAAGAAAATGAACATGGTTCTTCCAATCCTGACCTAGGTTGGAAGTCAGGGAAGGCTTCCCTGAGGAGGTGGCCCTTGGATGGAGATCTGAACAAGGAGAGGAGTTAGTGAGATTGGAGTGGAATAATGAGGGAACGGCGTACAAAAAGGGCCTAGAAAGGTGCACCAGCGAGGATGGAAGGAGGCCGGTGAGGGGAAAGTGGCACAAGATGAGCTTGGTGAAGCTGGCACAGGAGGGCCAGATCAGGGTCTTGTTGGCTGATGTGTTTGGATTTCATTTTATGTGTGATGGGAATGACTGGCAAGCTGGTGAGGGGCCAGAGCAGGAGAGGAGCAGCCAGGATGCCACCTCAGACTGTCAGCTCTACAATGACAGGATTCTCCTGTCTTGTCCCAGGCTGTGTCCCAGAGACTAGACAAATGCCTGTCATGGAGTAGGCTCTCCGTAGATAGCTCTCGAATCAATGAAAGCTGCAGTCCAGGGGAGAGAGTACGGCGGCTTGGACCGGGGAGGTGAAGTGGAGATGGGGGCACGTGGATGAACCCCAGAAGACAATTAGGAGGCACAGTAGCAGGAGGGGAGAAGTAGAGGCTTTGGGGATGGAGCTGAGGGATGTGATGAGGGCCACTGGCAGATTTCTGCTCTGCATAACTGATCGCATCTGATAACTGAGAGGTTCTGGGGCTGCCAAAGCCAGTATCCAGTTCTGGAATCCTTGTTACCTGACACTCAGCATAGTTCTCTTCCCTCAGAATCTGGTTCTAATGCTGAGTTCAGCCCATTTCTGTCTGGGCGCCCAAGTGTATTTAATAAAGTGCTGGACAGTTGACCAAAGCTCTGGGCTTATATAATGGAAGTGACTCAGCAAATGCCGAAATGTTGGGGAGGGTGTGCAAGGTACCCTTTTGGAACCAGCTACTGTCATAGAGGCTCTGAGAAATACAGACATGTGTGGGTGGGGGAAGACCGCCAGGGGCAGTCTCCCAGCAAAGCCTGTGGTCTCGAGGTGACTTTTTTTTTTTTTTTGTCTCATCAGTCTGCGACTGACATTGGTCAGATCCAAGAATTGCAGCTGCAGCTGGAGGAAGTCAAGAAGGAGAAGCAGAAGCTTCAGGAACAAGTATGTGCTCAGAGCTGCCATATTGTGGGGGAGGCAGGGAAGGGTTCCCTCCAGGACCTCACCCTTTGGATCCTGGAAACTGTCATTCATTCATTCACTCATTCACTCAACTTCATTCTCGTGCCAAATGAATTGAGAACAATCCCAGCCGACACATACACACACACACACACTTACACACATACACACACACACACACCACCCCCTACCCCTGTGCTGTTCAGCATCCAAAGCTGAAATTCATTCAGGGCAGGACTTTCTCCCTCTGAGAAATGGTTCTAAGGAAACGGGATGGACTGTGCAAGATAGGATCGTCGTCCTTTGTCAAATCTTCCTTTGCAGGCACGGTTTCTCCAAACATCCCTGAATTTCCCTCATTAGCTAGTGGGTTGCTGTTATCCATGAAATTCTCCGAGCTCTTCTAGAACTGTCCCAGGTGCCTACTTAGAGGGACTGCGTTTCAAACAACTGTCCATGGGCACTGAGTCACAACAAGCACAACAAAATAGCAGCAGCAGTGGCCACTGGCTGGGTGCTCATGACGTACTAGGCACTAATCATCTTCCTCACACACAACAAGTGAAGAAATGAGCCTCAAGGAAGGGAACTGACTTGTCCAGGCTCATCCAGCTGCAAAGGGATGGAGCCAGGTTTCAAACTCTGATATACATGCTTGGCTCCCAAACCTGCTTCATTTGTAGGCTTTGATGCTGACAAACTAGCTTTGCTCCCTTAGCAGAGCACAGAAAGGAAATAGAAGCACTGACTGAAAGTCCCGTTTGGGAGGCAGAAGGCCCAGGAAACGTCACCTCGCAGCACCCGACACCCAGGGGCTGAGCCCCAGGGTCCTCAGATTGGAAGCAACAGTTCTTGCTTGTGCATCCGACATACAGCACCTGAGCCAAGAAGGAGGCGGTGCGAACGGGCCTGGGGCTGCGTCCTGTGTGTGTCTCCATTCTAGGACTCAGGGTCGACAGGTGGCCAATGGACCTCTTGGGTTTGCCCCCAGCTGCAGGTGGCTCAGATGCGTATTCAGTACCTGGAGCAGTCCACCGTGGATCGAGCCATTGTCAGCAGGCAGGAGGCGATCATCTGTGACCTGGAGAACAGAACGGAGTTCCAGAAAGTGCAGATTAAGAGATTTGAGGTACTTGATGTATAACTATTGCTCAGGCCTGGAAAAGTGAGACCTTTTGTGTAATGACTGTCCATCCTTCCACCATCCACCTAGCCACTCATGTTTCATTATTACCTGGATATATATTACTCTTCCATCTCCCATATAAGTTTCTTCTCTCCCTCCTTCCCTCCTTTCTTCTTTCTTCATTCACACTGTCCCACAAACTACCTATCCATTCAACCTGTCCACCTCCATATATCTCTATTCAAGTCCATATACCATCATTGGTCCATCCATCACCCCCCTTCCATTTGTTCTTCTCTCATTCTTTCTTCTCTTCCTCTGTTCTTTTTTGGTTTCTCACACCTTGGCCTCCTGTCTGCCCATCTTTTTATCCATTGCTTTAATTCTACCCGTCTTCATCCACCCACTCATCCACGTGTGTGCCCGGCAGTCATTCTGAGGAGAAATTTACTTTGCCCCATAGTGTGTGCTAGGCTGTTCTCGGTGCACGGAAGACAGATGTATAAAACAGGTTCTGTTTTCCAGAAGCGTAGAGCTTGGTTGGAGATGTGGATATGTACATAAATACCCATCATATGAAGAGAGGGCTGTGAGGTTTGCAGGACTGAGGTCGGGGAATGAGGGAGGCTTCCGGGAGGAGGTGGCATTGATGCTGGACCTTAAAGGACAGGTAAGCCTTGAATATAATCACAGGTTCAGTGATTACATTCACGTTGAACTCTGTGGGCTAATGACATGAGACATTTATGGGGGACATCCTTCCACATCAGCTGCTCCACTTGACATTTATCACAGCCCCACAGGGCTGGTAGGATAGAATGAGACGGTGACCCCAGAGAGGTCAATGACCTATTCAAGATAAAGCCAGGGAGTGTCCGTGACAGAAGTAGATTGACACTTGACCTTCACTTCTTCCTGGTCCCAGGCCCTAATTTCTTGGCAGCCATCTGACCTGCCCACAGGAAGACTGTGTGTCTGAGCAAGGAGAGGCTGCACTCCTCATTCTGAAACCTTCCCTCCCAGTCCCCTCTTGGCCACTTGGCTGCTCGGGATGAAGAACAAAGAAACATTTTTTTGCCTTGACCCTCACTAGTTCTCAGAATTGCTCCAGGGATTCCTCAAGGAATAACTGTCTTTGCAGATCACCTTGAAACTTTCATCTACTGTATTTTATTATTAATTTTTTTAATTTTATTTTATTAAATTTTTTTTTCTTTTTTTCTTTTTTTTTTTTAATTTTATTTTATTAAATTTATTGGGGTGACAATTGTTAGTAAAATTACATAGATTTCAGGTGCTCAATACCAGAGGGTATTTTATTAAATTTATTGGGGTGACAATTGTTAGTAAAATTACATAGATTTCAGGTGTACAATTCTGTTTTACATCATCTATTAATCCCATTGTGTGTTCATCACCCAGAGTCAGTTCTCCTTCCATCTACTGTATTTTAAATAATTCAATAAATAATTGTGGGCTATATCATGTCATTTTTTTTTTTACTTGATTGCAGCACAGTCAAATGGTAGCCTAGAAGAACAGACAACTATGGTAGAATAACTTTAAATGGCAGATTCTCGCTCTGAATTCACTTTTCTCCCTCTGCCCTCATGATCTGAATTTAATAGGATCCCAGGTCCTTGGGATGGGGTGCCTCAGGGACACAGTTTGAGAACTACTCTTCTTATCCTCCTCCTGCTGCCCTTTGAAACTGTTGCTAAACTCTTTCTGAAAGGCGAAGGAGAACTGAATAGGAAAGTTTTTCTTTTAGGCCATTATTTAGTCTCTGATCTGGAAAGGGGCTCAGAGTCCTTAGCAGGGCCTGAAATATTCATGTGGGCTCCGTTTTATGTCAACCCTCAGTATTTGCCCATCAGAATCATTTGGTTTCAGGCTTGTTGGACAACTGATGAATTCTGGAGAACAGCCCTTGGGTTTGTTTTCTGTGGCACTGGTGATGCCCACAGCTCTTTTCTCTATTGTTTCATTGTATCTTTGTGGATTTTTTTCCCCCAGAAAAGGAAACATGACATAAAATATTACAGCTGAGGCTCATGGGAGATTAAATACTCAAACCTCCTCATTTTGTAAATTGGGAAACCCAAAACCCATGTTGGAGAGGCTTGTTTCCCCTGCGTAGTGTTCTATCCACTGACCACTCCACCTCCCAAACCTTGAAGTGAATGAAAGCTGCTATACATATTAATAATCCCCAACCCCTATCCCAAAGTCCTTTGTGCCAGGCACTGAGCTAAGCCTCCTGCAGAACTTAAGTGTTCAGTGCGGACAGCATCCCTGGGACATAGGAACTACAGTTATTCCTGTCTCTAAGAGAGGTTCAATAACATGCCCAAGGTCACACAGCCAGGAAGAGGTAGAGGTGGGATTTGAACCCACAGCATTTTCAGAGGCAGGGTTCTCATCAATATGCTTACACTGCCTCTCAGAATAGCAGCTGTCATTTTCTAGGTTTTTATAATAAAACCTAGACTTTATAATAAAGTCTTCATTTTTGTATCAGAAATCAGGATTATTATCCAATTCTAAAAGCACACAGAGACTGAGCAAAGGATTTCTCTTCCTGGAGCCCCCTGTGCCATGCCCCTGGCCTCTAACTCCAAGGTGGGCATGTGCTCTCTGACCCCCCTCTAGGTCCTGGTGATCCGGCTTCGGGACAGCCTGATCAAGATGGGTGAGGAGCTCTCGCAGGCGGTCATGGCCGAGTCCCAGCAGCGGGAGACCAGCCAGTATTATCAGCGGCGCCTGGAGGAGCTGAAAGCAGACATGGAAGAGCTGATGCAGCGGGAAGCGGAGGCCAGCCGGAGGTGTATGGAGCTGGTTAGTGCTGTCTTCTGCGCTTGTTCTCATGTGATGGAAGGTTTGAGATGGGGGAGGGCCTCCTCCCTTCTGAATGGGAGATTCATAGGTGAGTCCACCAGGCCTTTGGAGTAGGCTGGAAGCAGGGAGAAACCAGGGAGAAACCAGAAGGGGATGGGCAGAGAGACGGCGCTGCCATTGGCTGTAAACTCTGGGGGTGGGCCCAAAGTGGACCAATGGCATTCACTCCTGCTGAATGGTCTCCTAGAGCCTTTATGTCTCAGTCTCCAGTTCCTGCCTCACACTCCACTCCAAAAGCAGGGTGGCCTCATGTGAAGAGAAAGGAATCAATGTTTATTCAGTGTCTGCCTTGCACTGAGTCTTAACATCCATAATATCATGTAATTGTCATAACTACCCTGTGAAGTCAGAATTATTATCCCATTTTACAGATGAGGAAATTGAGGCTTCAAAGAGGTGAGATAACTTGTCTAGGGTCACACCTAGTAAATGTCAGTGTTGTTTCTGGACGATTAATAGCAACAACAAAGATAAAAATGATAAGGTTAAAGCCATCATTATTAAGCAGTTGTTATATGCCATGTTCTGGGTTAAACATCTCTTGTTTAAATCTTTCTCTCAGTATTACGAGGTAGGTACGCTTCTTATCAACACTTGACAGATGAGGAAACTGAGGCACAGGGACATGAACATGCCAAATGAGGTTCATTATGGTGCATTCACTTGCTCCAGGCTACGTGCTAGTAGGGATTTGAAGCCAGGTCTGTGCAACTCTGTCGTCTTTGCTTGTCGTCACTAAGCCATGCTTTGCTCCCCGGTGTGATCCAAGGAACATTTTCAAATTTGTTTCCTGCCCAATGGGAAGGTTCTCCATCATTCAGTGTAGTTTTTTGAGAACAGTTTCCTGCAGGGCTCACAGAGCATATGAGACAGCCTAGCCTGTTCCTCGTTTTCCCCATGAGGCCACACAGTCCTAAGACTCCAGGTTTTTGCTTCTGTGACGCAGGAGACATCTGGCACCCACTTTGCCCCCAACCCTAGAGCCTTCACTGAGACACTCCACAACATGCCAAGGCTTGGCCCAGGGGTCTCTAAGCCACAGTCATTAGCTCCTTCCTGCCCTGTCCACTCTGCTTCTGTGACAGGTGTCACCAACTCACCACCCTGCAGTAGGTATATTGCTCTGGCCACTGCCTCCATGTCCAATGTCATTCCCATCAGCTTTGCCCTTGACAAGCCAGCAGGCTGGCTGTTATGTGTGTGTGTCGGGGTGGGAGGTGGGGGGTGAGGCTCCACAAAGAGACCTGGCCTCCCAGACAAAGTCCAAGACCCATGACTGGCAGCTCCTCCATTCCCCCCCCCCCCCCACCTCGCCATGGCCTTGGAAGAAAGAGGAGCTTTCCTCCAATTGATGGGATAACTTCCTCATTAACCAGCCCTTCTTCTCTTGCAGCTGAGCTCCCTTCCTGCCAGCTCTGGCTGGGAGTGAGAGAACATCCTCAGTCTTTCTCCTCTGATGTCTTTTTTAACTGGCCAGACACCCAGGCGTTCTGGCCTGATCAAGTAGTGGGTTTTTTCCCTCTCTCCTTTTACTGTCTTTCTCTTTCCCTTTTTCTTCTCTCTTCTCCTCTCTGCTCACTTTCCTCTTCCCATCCCCATTCCCAGGGACATGTTAAGATCTTTCAAGGTCCTAAAATACTGAAAAGACTATAGTGAGTCAAAATACATGAGTCAAAATAGAAACAACACAAAACTATAAAACGCAAAGCTTTCATGTTTGCTGAAACTACACCTGCATCCTTCTCCGTTTGCTGAATGCAAGATTCTGGGTAAGCTTGCCAAAGCTGAATTGTTCTCTTTATTTTGGTGTGTTTGTGGTTGGGAGGTATATTTGTTTTCTAGGCCTGCCTCAACAAATTACCAAAAACTGGGTGGCTTTAAATAATAGAAATTTACTCTCTCATAGTTCTAAAGGCCAAAAGTCTGAAATCAAGGTGCTGGCAGGGCCAAGCTCCTTCTGAAGGCTCTGGGGGAAAATCCTTCCTCACTGTTCCAAATTCTGGTGTTCCTTGACTTATGACTGTGTCACTCCAATCTCTGCCTCCATCTTCACGTGGTCATCATCTCACGTGGACATCTGTAATTGGCTTTAGGGCTCACCCTAAGTCCAGGTGGATTTCATCTCAAACTCTTTATTGTATCAGTAAAAATCCTTTTCCCGAATGAGGTCACATTGACAGATTCCAGTAGACATAACTTTTGGTGGGGGGGCACCCTTTCCCCCACTATAGGAGAGCAGGGCGTGCAGCTGCTTTGCTGGTACCCTACCATGACCCTGCACAGCTGGTTGTTTCCTTAGTGATTGTATGGGTGCGCAAGTCTCAAAGGGATAATGTCAGTCTGGCACACCTTTCCTAATGTCCTAGATGTGCCAAACTCACCAACCTATTGGCCTTCAAATACGTATGCCTCTGGCCTTTGGGCCCTGGGATATCTCCAGTGGGAGAAGAGAGCATGTCGTCTTTTCTTATATCACTCATTTATTCATTCACTATATGAGGTCTTGCAATTAAGTTTGAGAACTTGTTGCAACGATGTTGCTAACCTATTCTGATAGCAGAGGGATTATTTATTATGAATTTGTACCAACTGGACAAACAGTTAACCAAGATTACTATTTAGAAGTGCTGAAAAGGCTGCATGAAAAAGTTAGACGACCTGAACCTTTCGCCAACAATTCATGGCTCTTGCATCACGACAATGCACCAGCTCACACAGCACTGTCTGTGAGGGAGTTTTCAGCCAGTAAACAAATAACTGTATTGGAACACCCTCGCTACTCACCTGATCTGGCCCCCAGTGACTTCTTTCTTTACCGGAAGATAAAGGAAATATTGAAAGGAACACATTTTGATGACATTCAGGACATCAAGGGTAATACGACGACAGCTCTGATGGCCATTCCAGAAAAAGAATTCCAAAACTGCTTTGAAGGGTGGACTAGGCGCTGGTGTGTCCAGTGCATAGCTTCCCAAGGGGAGTACTTTGAAGGTGAACATAGTGATAGTCAGCAATGAAGTATGTAGCACTTTGTCTAGGATGAGTTCGCGAACTTAATTGGCAGACCTTGTATATTTATTCACCACCTGCTATGGGCATGGCCCAGGGATGGTGTTGGTGGGAAGGTGCAATGAAACCCAAGGTCCCTGCTTTGTAGACACTGACGAGGTAGACAGAGCCCAGCTCAGTGGAGAGTTCAATGAGCAATGTAATTTTAAGAGGAACCCTGTGGCCAAGGCCCCTCCCATTGGTGTTGGTTCCTGGAACTTTCCCAGGCTTCTCAGGAGATGTCATCTCACCTCTCCAGGGCTGTGTCTATGTCACCAGTGTGCCTTCCTCTGTCACCTCCCTGTAAGACAGGGTGGCTGCTCCATGCCTTGCATTCTCTATGAACCTCACAAAAGCCTACAAGGTAGTCAGGGCTCTGGATCTTTCATTCATGCAATAAGTATTCCTAGTTTTCACTGTGGCCAAGCCCCATGCCAGATGCCGGAGATCCGGCTGGAACAAGACACATTCTTGCCCTCAAGGAGCTTACGCTGAATGGAAAGAGATGGCTAAGGTCATTGCTCGTGTATGTTATACTTTATAAGAGGCACTCAGAGCTTTCACGGGCAAGACAAGCTGTCTGTACACTGGCATTTGGGGAATCATGCCCCCCTGTCACCGCCACAAACCATCTTTGGGCAAAGCATTGCCCTCTTCCCCTTCTATTTATGAAATTCAAATCTCTGGGAGGGATAGAATGAGTTTCCTAGCATCCCAGTCCACACATGCATACATTCATTCATGAACTCATTCATTCCCTGGACAAATATTTATTGAGTGGCTCTAAGCTCGGGCCCTTTGCAAATGTCATCTTCTTTCACGCTTATGTCAACCCCAGCAGGTGGAGAATATGGAGGTGTGGACCTGTGAGGTCTTACCAAGGGCTGACGAGTCGGGAGTGGCAAAGCTGGGATTGGCAGCCCTGTATGTCCAACTCTAAAGTTGACCCTGTGCACCACACTGCCCTTTCAACCCAACGCTGCCGAAAAATGGCACTGTTGTGGGAGACGAGAAAAAAAAATAGGATCCTGCACTCTGGGCCCTGGTGAGAAGTGAGAAGGATGTTGATGGATCTCCCCTCCGTGTTCTTTTCCGCCTGTCCCCAGCCCGTACCATTTGTCACTGTTGGTGTTGGTTTAAAGGGCTGCAAGTTGTTTCGTGTGAATGATTTACGCCCCTAGCTGGCGCACCGGCGCGGCCAGATCAGGATCAATTACCCTGCCGATGGAACTTCTCTTCCCGGAAAAAAGAAAAATGAGGTTTTGCCATTAATTTTAGTAAATGTACTATTCCTGGCGACTCCAGGAGCCATTATGGAGAAAAAGAATATTCTGGCTCTAAATCATTCAAGTCCCTTTGTCACTGGGGCGATGAGACAGCTCATCTGTGGATTCATACCCTGTTGTTTTTCAGTAGTTACCAAACCCAGTGGAAACCACCTTGTTCCCAGGGTATCCAGGGGAGGTCAAGGACAGCTAAAGGGCTAAAGGTGACAGGAAGGCCTGCCCTCTGCCTGCTTTGAGCCAAAGCACCTGTTTCAGAGGCTGTACCTGTTGGGTTTGCCCTCATTGCTTTGGCCTGACTCTCTCGTCTCAACTTGCCCCTGAGCCAGGGGAAAGTTTCCCAGGTCTTGAAAAACTTAGATGACACTTCTGTTCACTCTTAGAGTGACCCAAGCTAGAAATCGCAGTGCCTTTCTCTCTCTGGCTCACACAAACGACAATCAAACCTGCTGATTTTATCCTATTTAGGTATTTTTCAAATCCATCCACTCCTGTCTCATCCCTGCTTCGTATGTCTTTATTTAAATGCCAACCCCTCTGGCCTAGTCCTCTACAGTTATCTTCTAACTTGTGTCACCATTTGTCCTCCACTCTCACTCTGTCCTGCTGAAGATCTTTCCAGAAGGGACCCATCTTACTGTGTTACTCTTCTGCTAAGAAATCCTCCATGGCTCTCTTGCCTTCACAACAAAGTCCCCGTTCCTTCCCAGAGCTGCTGAAATCTAGCCTTGGTAGATTATTTTTCTGCCTTTGAGTGTCTGCCTCTCATCACCTTTCATGTTCTACTCAGACATGCAAGCAATTGTTCAGGACCAAACACGGTGTTATTTCTTGGCTTATCACCTCGTTCTCATGCATCCTCTGCCTGCCTACTCAACCTTCGTCATCAGATCGGATCTCCCCTCCAGGAAGCCCTCACTGTTACCCTCACCCCTCACGACGTGAAACGCCTCCTTTGTGTTCCCACATCCCTCCGTGTCTGCCCCATCCATGCGCACATCATCCAGTTATTACAACTGTTTGTATTCTTCCTAGACAGACAGCCCCTGAGAGAGGGGTGGGGTTGTATTTGATTCTGGGTCTTCAGCCTCTAGTTCAGGGTCAGGCGTAGGGTGGATTCTCAGGAATCGTTTGCTGAATAGTGTCCTCAACATTTTGAAGTGTTATCTCTTAAGAGAAACAGCTCAAGAATGATGTCTTAAAAATTGGAATTTTCAGATCAACATACTTTTTAGTTTGCGTCCTGGTCCTGTGCCTGATGTTAAGGGTGATGCAGACATGAATGGTCTGTGCCCTTGGAGAGCTCAAGACGGAGAGGAGGAGATCCATGTGGGCCCTAAATAATTCAGATGCAAGATGGGGTGTGTGGGCAAAGGAGGAAGTGGTTTGGGACAACCAGGAGAACGGGAGAAGATTGCGTGGAGGATGCATCATTTAAGTTTCTTATATGATGAAGCCATACTGGCTGGCAGCTTTGGGGGGACAGTCATTCGATCATGTTCATTGTGACTTCCCCAAACTTGCATTCACCAAATGTCTAGTGAATGCATGTTGTGTGTCAGGCAATGTCCAGGTTTCCAGAAAGTCAGAGATAAATCATATGTAGGAATAGAAATACAGACTCTTCACCTCCTCCTTCATTTCTTTTCTTCTGTTCTCGTTGCAGCTCCCCCACTGAATGCCAATTGCAAAATCCCTTCCTCCCACCCCTAACCTGCCCTCTTCCTTGTTCTTCTTTACCTCTCACTTTCTAGATTCGGACATGTTCTCTCTCTCTCTCTCTCATTCCCTTACAGAATTGTTTTAACTCATGTTGAGAGGAGAGTGTGCATTAGTTTCTTAGGGCTGCTATAATAAATTACCAAAAACTGGTTGTCTTAAAACGACATAAATTTATTCTGTCAGAGTTCTGGAGGCCATAAGTCTGAAATCAAGATGTTGGCAGGACCACACTCCCTCTGAAGGCTCTAGGGGAGAATCCTTCCTTTCTCTTCCAACTTCTGGTGGGTTCAGGTGCTCTTGACTGTGGCAACATGGCTTTAATCTCTGCCTCCATGTTCACATGGCCTTCTCTTCTCTGTCTCTATACCCTCTGCTCTTCATATAAGAACACTAGTCATTGGAGGTAGGGCCCACTCTAATTCAATATGACTTCGTCTTAATTAATTACATCTGCAAAGACCCTAGTTCCAAAACGGTCACAGTGTGAGGTTCCAAGTGACATGAATTTTGGGGGGAAGCTATTCAGCTCACTACAGGTGGTCAAAAGAGTGCTGGACCTGGAGTCTGAGAACTTGGGGAGCTAAGTTAACGTTGCCGAACCTCAGTTTCCCCATCTATAAAACGGGGGTATAGTGCAGCCAATCTCTTTGGGTGGCTGTGAGGATTAAATGAGATGATGTATGTGAAAGTGCCAAAGATGATGTATGTGATAGCACACAGTAGGCACTTAATAGATGCTGCTTTGCTTTTCTTTCTCTTTTCTGCTCTTATTCCTCTTCGGACTCTGACTACTCCCTCTACTTAAACTTTATCATAAGTCTACCAGCTTCCCTTTCACAGCCCATCCCATCCATGGTGGTTGATGAGTGTGAGGCTGATTTGTTTATCACTTACCGCGTGCTGGACACTGGACTAAGTGCTTTGCATGAGCGTCTCATTTAGGCCTCACTCTTTGAAGTAATTGTCACTGTTTTACTAATAAAGAACTTAAAAGCTGCAGAGTTAAAGCAACTTCCCCAGAATCAAATTTCCAGCAAGTGGCAGAGTCAGAATTTGAACCCAGTTCTGACCAACTCAAACCCAGTCTCGTACTCATAAGTTTTATTATTTTTATTTTATTTTATTATTTTTAAAGGGAACAGGACTTTATTGGGGAACAGTGGATATTGCCAGGACTTTTTATTGGGGAACAGTGTGTTTTACCCAGGACCCATCAGTTCCATCCAAGTCAAGTTTCTGTCTTTTCAATCTTAGTTGTGGAGGGCGCAGCTCAGCTCCAGGTCCAGCCGCAATTGTTAGTTGCAGGGGGCACAGCCCACCATCCTTTGCAGGAGTCGAACCGGCAACCTTGTGGTTGAGAGCTCGCGCTCTAACCACCTGAGCCATCCGGCTGCCCCTCCAGAAGCTCAGCTGTAGCTCGTTGTCTTCAATCTAGTTGTGGAGGGCGCAGCTCGCTGGCCCGTGGGAATCGAACCGGCAGCCCTGTTGCCCAGAGCTCGCGCTCTATCCAGCTGAGTCACCCGTCTGCCCTCTTTCTCATAAGTTTTAGACACATCGTATTTACTCATTCAAATACAGTTTTTTAAGTGAGTCATAAAAGTTAATATTGCTTTTGATTCTGAAATCTAGGGTTTCTCAACTGTGTCATTGTTAACATTTTGGATTGGGTAACTGTTTGTGGTGGGGGCTGTCCTGTGCCTTGTAGGATATTTAGAAGCATCCTGGTCTCTACCCACTAGATACAAGTAGCACTTACCCCAAAAATCATTGCAGTCAAAAATATCTCCAGACATTGCCAAATGACCCCCAGGAGCATAATCACCCCCTGTTAAGAATCACTGATCTGATTTCATCCTAACAATTATCCTGAAGATAACACCTACGATACTCCCCATTTTACATATGACCAAGCTGAGGCTCAGAGGGTTGACATGATAAGCCCATGGTCACAGAAAGGAGAAGGCACATCAGGAAGGGAGAAATCCAAAGACATAAGGAGGCAGGAGCTCGAACCCCTACCTACAAAGAAAATAGACAGTAGCAGTTCCAACAAAACTCAATCCCAACCTTTCCCAGAACCAGAGGCGACTTCACAGCAGAATCTAATTCTGAATGGAAATGAAGGCCTTGCTGCAGACTGTGTACTTTTAATAATGTTTAAATAAAACATGGGAGCACGGGTGTGATCTCCTCACTGAGCTTGGCTTGTCAGCTGCTGGGGCAAAGTCATCAATAGTTAATAGACAACCACTTATGGCTGTACTTCTGTTAAATCCAGCATCAATTATATATGGTCCGTGAATTATTTATTTGGTGTTACTTTGGGGGTATATTTTCCACCTTCCAGAGGAAAACAATGAAAAAATGTGAGGCCTAAACCAGATGAAGGGCCAGCTGTCAGGGCCTTATCTGCCTTTTGTATTAGTGAATTTCCCTGTGAGGAGAAAACCTCCCATTGATGTGATTACAAGGTTAGAGTGAATTTGGATCTGAGAGCGCTCTGCCAGACCATCAGGACCAAAGCCTGGGACACGTGGATGCAAGTAAGTGCTTGACAACCAGCTCTCCAGCATGTGAGCGAGTCGTCAACGTCCTGATTTGTAGTGTTTGCCCATGTCTGTGGTGTAAATCTTCCCCTTAGGACTCATTTCAAGCTAACAACATGAGGTCGATGAATGTGGAATTGGGACACGAGACGCAGTAGCACACCATTATATACTCATGCGGCACTTAAAGTCAGGGGTGCATTTGGATGCTGAGAAATATGTCCGTTAGGCAATTTTAGGTGTTGGGCAAACATCACAGCGTACACTTATACAAACCTAGATGGTCAAGCCTTCTACACACCTAGGCTGTATGATGCAGCCTATTGCGCCTAAGCTAGATAGCATTCACCGTGCGAAACAACAGGAGATTGAATCAAGCACAAGAGAAAAATGATGCAATTAAGCGACACACTAAACACAAAATGTATGAGGCAGCTGCTGGCATAACACAGCACAGTGTTCTACAGCAACCTTCTTTTTGTAAGTAGAAAGAGTACACTCTAAAGTAACAATAAAACGTAGAGTGTAGCAAGTAGTCATTTATTATCATTATCAAATGTTACATACTGTCCATGATGGCATGTACTATGCTTTTGTACAACTGGCAGCGCAGTAAGTTTTTTTTTTTACACCAGTATCAACACAAACACGTGAGTGAAACGTTGCAATACAACATTAAGACAGCTCTGATGTCACTGGACAATAGGAACTTTTCAGCTCCATTAGGATCTTAGGGGACCACCATCACATATGTGGTCTGTCGTTGAGCAAAATGTTGTTATCCGTGTGTGACTGTACAGCGTGTTCACCATACAGCCAGGAAAGTCGTAAATGACTTCACAAGCATAGAGAATAGTAAATGTTGGTAAAAATAATTAGGAAGCCATGTGTTTGGAGCATGTGTTACCTTTGTTTTTAATGTGGTTTATTTCCTTGTCAGTTTATATCGTTGAATCTTGAATAATAGTCGTGTTTAACAACTGGCTCGTGAGATTCCTGAAAATTTTGCAATCAGCTCTTCTAAGCTGGTGTGAGCTCCTTCTACCACACCACTGGCTTGGTGTCACCTAGGGGTGGGGTCACCGTGCCCTGGTTAGGAGGCTGGTGGCAGGGGAGGGAGCGAAGGAGCAGAAATGTGGCATCAAAAGGCTCTAAAGCAGGGTGGCCGGTTAGCTCAGTTGGTTAGAGCGTGGTTTGCCGGTTCGATCCCCGCATGGCCCACTGTGAACTGTGCCCTTCTTAAAAAAACAAACAACAACAACAAAAAAAAAAACACGTTCTCTCACCTCATATGTAAATTGGGCATGATCACATCTACTCAAAAAAAAAAAAAAAAAAAAAACACCTAAAGCCGGTAATTCATGCCATGCTTCTAGCTCTGCCTGTCACGTAACTACCCCTGACGTCATGCTGGCTCCTCCACCTTCCCCTCTTGTCCAGTTTCTCCTGTCTTCTCAGAATCTGGCCACTTATTGTAAAGGCCTGAGGAAGCCCAAAGCCAGATACTGTTTGGTTTTCATGTTTGTTTTCTTCTTGTTTTGTTTTTTTGACCGCCCAAAGACCCATGATTCCAAACTCTAGGTCAGAACACATCCCGCTTCCACCACTTACCTGGGGGCATCCACCAGACCGGGAGTTAAGGGTTTCATTTTAAACAGCTCTCAGTGTTTTCCTCCCACAAATGGCTCTGAACTTCAGAGCATGAAGATGAATTATTTTGGCTGGGAGCTGAAGTATTTAAAAAGGCATTCCAGATGAAGGGCATGTGCGGCCACCAGCTGGGTGTAAATAACACCTTTATGGCTTTGCTGACAGGGAGGGAGTTCTCCTAATTACTGCTCCAGTAACTCAGTATGATCCAAATGGCCCAACACGTTTATAAACTCTCTGTTCACAGGCTGCTTTCACTCCCCACTCTCAATAGGCTCCCACATTCTCAGAGAGCTGACAGAGGGAAACGTGGGTATTTATATCACTCCCCCTTCCAGGCACCATTGTGTCTTTTTGTCCCCCCCATAAAGGTTTCTGTTTTAAAAACAAAAAACTTGATCAAAAAAGGGACTGAGGACCCAGTGCCACCCGCCTCACACACGTTTCTGAAACGGAATTTTTCCACGCTGTCTTGATCCCAAGCAGTGAATGTGCTTGTCTCAATTCAAGAGGTGTTATCATCTAATGAAATGAGTTTCTTTGCTTCTGCGTCTGAGATGAGATATCTTGATAATAAAATCTATTACCGAAAGCCTACCTAGGAATAATTGGGTCTATTACTCCCTGACTTGTGGCTTGGTTTCTGCACTGAAAACAGGCTCTCCGGTAATTAATCAGAATTTAAAGTTACTAATACCAATTACAAATAATGTGTGGAGTCTAGAGATGGCAAACAGAAGAGCAGATACTAATCTTGTCCCCTGAGACTTCATCAGTTGAACATTTGTTACTTTAGACTGGAAATTAGAGTGCCTTAACTCCATAAAGTTAATTACTTACCAAAAAGAAAGGTGGGGAGATATTGATTGAAAGTTGCAGGTGTGCATTAAATTATTCAAGTAAACCCAATTCAGATTATTTAGATGAGATTATGCTTTACTTAATTGCATGTCAGAGAGGCTTTGGAAGGTTAATCTCCGCAATTGAAAGCATGATCATTGTCACAATTGGATATCTTTTCAAGACAGCAGTCCCGAAGAAATGCAGGGGGCCCCAAATCAGACTCTTAAATGAACATTCTAAATTCATTTCCAAATTATAATTTGGTTTGAAGGGTAATTCATCTCTTTGTGGTGCTCTTTTTTTTTTTTTTTTTTTGGCTGAGCTTTAACAGTAAGGGAGGAGACCTCAGACCTTGAAGCTAGACCAAGCAGTGGGAAAGAAAATGTTTTTTACTGGGACAATTGGCTGGTTTGGAATTGCAAGTGCACGCAGTAGGAAACAATGAGTGAACTGCTTTAAGTTACCGCTCTTTTGGTTGTCAGTGATAGAAATAAAATTCAGATCAACTGAAGCAAAAAGAAATGTATGGGTTTATCTAATAGAAAAGTCTGGTGACCTCTGGGTTCAGGCCCAGCGGAATTCAAGGACTGAATCCAGTGTGCTGAGGCCTGTTTGCACCAGCTCACCAGAGTTAACTATGCACATCTCTTCCCAACTCTGTGTTCGAGGATGGTATGTTGATGGATTGACATTAGCCGTTGGAGGAAAATTTATGCCATGGAAATTGGCAAATGCTACAAACCAGGGCTTTTTCCACCTCCAGAGCCAGTTGGAAATACTTACCAGTACACCACTGAGTGAATCTCTCTCTCTCTCTCTCCATCTCTATTCTCAGACTTTCCCTTTCCCGTGGCAACAGTCAGGATGAAAAATGACCAGCAAATCAACCTCAATGATAAGAAGGCCCCTGGTAACCAACAGCTCGAACAAAAGTCCGGAAATGGAATCTCTCACTGATTCCGATTGACTTGGTTTGGGTTACATGCCCATCCCTAAACTAAACACTAGTGATGGAAGGATGCAATCTCAGGGAGGACGGTTTTGTAATACATGCCCAGCCCTGAATCCGGCAGTAGAGTCAGCCCTGTCCTACCGGCATGGACAGAGAATAAGAGAAAAAGAGTTTTCCCCAAGGAAAACTGGACTGCGGTGCCAGAAGGAGGGGAAATAGATTCCAGAGAGGCCAACCCCTCCGATGGCCGCTGCTGGGGCCATGTCGGCTTGGCGTGCCTTGAGCCCTGCTGGTTTCTCTGCTCTGTCCCACATTCCTTTTATTTTCTCCTCTCTTCTTGGTGTCTTGCTTGCCACTTGACTTTTTCCTCCTTTGTTTTCTTTTCTGTTACTCCTGAGGCTGGGGTGTCCTATGAATGGGATGGATCAAAGAGAGGAAGAGGGGGCCAGAAGGGGCAGCCTGATTTTCCGTTGCGTCTCCTCAAGTGACTGGCTCATGTTGTGGGAGGAACATGTCCCCCCAATTGACTGCACGACCTTGAGCGTGCCTCCCTGTGTGCTGTACTCACTTTTTCTCTCTGTAAAATGGATCCGATAATCTCTAAGGCTCTTTTTGCTGAGACCATGGGCAAGTCTAGAACTGGTTGGTCACAGAGCCCCAAGCTTTGGGAGTGTCTCAAAGGGCTGATATGTCATGGTGCCAGGCTCTTCTGGAACGAACACATCCCTACACCTCAAGACTTCCGCACACAGTCACAGAATCTCAAACCTCATGGTATCTGGGCTCCTTCATCTCATCTGATGCCTTCTCCTGCCTCCAGCTGGTGGGAATTCTACCTCTGGTGAAGCAACTTCAGGGTTGGAGCAATGACTATGACTGTGGGCAACAAAAGTCTTGTAGATACCAGTGCATTCCAGATTGATTCTATAGCTGCCCCATAGCTGGATTACAGAAGGGTCACCTTATCTTTAAAGTAGCCAAAATCCCTTTTAAATCCACAGCCGATGAAGCTCTGTGGTAAATACAGGCAGAATTCTCCATCAGGTTGTACGTATACTTCCCCGGACCGCTGAGGCAACCCTACAAAACACAACTTGACATCCCATGGTCTAGACTGAGAGTCAGCAAATTGCAGTCTGTGGGCCAGATCTGGCCTGCCTTCTGTTTTTTGTAAAGTTTTATTGGGACACAGTGACAATTATTTATGTGTTGTCTATGGCTGCTTTCACACTAGATGGCAGAGATGAGAGTGACAGAGACCATTTGTCCCATAAAACCTAAAATATTTACTATCTGGCCTTTTACAGAAAGAAAAAAATAAAGATTTGTTTATCTTGGTCTTAGAACATTGCTTCGCACGTATTAAAAAAAAAAATGTTGAGTGAAGAAAGAGCTTGACAGAATGGGCAAGAACTAGGCATAAGGAGACCTGGATGCAAATCTTAGTTTCATCACTGTGACTTTGGTCAAGATACTCACCTTCCCTGAGTCTCTGTTATAAAATGGGGATCATTGTTGCAGCTCCCTCACAACATTGTGGGGAGATTTAATGAGATGATGCTTTTATGTGTATCTCAGGGCCTGGTACCAAGAAAACTTACTATCATCTTATCCACATTGTCTTAGTCCATTCCGGCTGCTATAACAAAATAGTACAGACGAGGTGACTTATCAACAACAGAAATGTAGTGATCACAGTTCTGAAGGCTGGGGAGTCGAAGCTCAGGGCATCAGCATTGTCACGTTTTAGTGACAGCCCTCTTCCTGGTTCATCGCTAGTACCTTCTTGCTGTGTTCTCACGTGGTGGAAGGGGCTAGGGATCTCTCTTGGCCTGGCTTATAAGAGCACCATTTCATGAGCTCTCCATCCTCATGACCTAATCACCTCCCAAAGGCCCCACCTTCTAATGTCATCATCACCTTGGAGGTTTGGATTTCAACATGTGAATTGAAGTGGAGGGGACAAACATTCAGACCGTAGCAGTCATTATCACCACCATCACCACCATCACCATTACCAACATCACCACAACCAGCACTGTTATCCTCATCACCATAATCACTACCATGACCACCACCATCATCACCACCACCATCACCGTGATCCCCACCATGACCACCACCATCATCATCACCACCATCAGCATCACCACCATCAGCATCATCACCACAAGAGTGAGACCCAGAGCAGAGAGCACCACAGGGCTCCTTCAAGAGCAGGCAAGCTCGGCACTTCAGAGCAGATGTCGAAGCCTAGGCCCGTGGTTGAATCATTTCCAGTTTGACAATTCTGGGAATTCTGTCCCTTACATGCTGCATCCCATCTTGTGATCCGGGGGTTCATCGATGCCTCCTTATTTGTGCTCAGTGTCCTGGGCATCAGCTTCACTGGAATTATTCCCTCACCCCAGCCTTGCCTTGGCTGCATGCCAGGTAAATGACACGGAACCCATCCTGCTGCAAGTTACCTCTGCCACCCACTTGAATAATTAGAATCAACATGTCCATTTTCCTAACATTCTCATCTTTCCCCCCAAAAGTTTTCAATTAGAAAAAGAAAGGCACAAACAAGCTACATCTGTCCTTGTTTAGGCAATTTGCAGCTGTCTATGGATGACATCCACCCAGCTGGGCAACAGAGTTAGGTTTCCTGTTTGCTTTTGGTGAGAGATGACGCAGTTGATGCTGTTATTAAAGTTTGGCAGTGGTTCTGCATTAAAGTTTGGCAGTGGTTCTGCTGGAGAGAGACTTATAAACAATCACTCAGGGGGAATCCTTCAGGTTTCTGCCTTTGTGAGCTAATTGCTTGGTGGGTGGGAAGCAAAAAAGAAGACTGATGTCACTTCTCAGCAAACAAAAGGAAAGGAACTCAGGAAATAAGATGGTTTTCGTTTCTTCCTGAGAGCCTGGCAAAACCTCCTGAGGTAGTTACTGGATGCTCTACGCCAGGGATTGGTAAGTATTTCCTGTAAAGGGCCAGGGAGTAAATATTTCAGACTTTGTGGGCCATACCGTCTCTGTCACAGCTACTCAACTCTGTCATCATAGCGCAAAATCCGCCAAAGATAATACATGAATGAACGAGTATGCATGTTCCAATACAACTTTATTTTAAAAAATAGTGGGGCTGGAATTGGCCCACAAGCTGTGGTTTGCCAACTCCTGCTCTATGATCTATTGGAAGAAAAAGTGGAGTAGGTAACAAACAACAGAGCTAGATTTAAATCCTGGCTCTAACATTTAAGGACCATGTGTCCTGAGCAAGTCACCTGTCTTCTCTGAGTCTCAGTTCCTTATAAGGAGATTAAAGGAGTGTCTTGAAAAAAGTTTGGACACCTCTGGTCTAGTTGGTACAAATTCATAATGAATAATCCCTCTGATATCTAAAAAGGTTAGCAACATCATGGCAACAAGTTCGTGAACTTAATTGGCAGACCTCGTGTGTGTGTGTGTGTGTGTGTGTACATACATATTATATACACATATGGAGTCAGTTGAAGGACAGTTTTGCCTGGTCCAGACCACTGTCTCTCCCAAGACAGCGTCTGGCCTCCAGAGAGGTAATTCCTGGAAGAAAGAGCCTCTGGGGCCTGTTGCTATCATGCTCCCTGGCCGTGGGAGAGAGCCAGAGAGCTTGTCCTTGAACTGAGGAAAACTAGAGAGAGGCCATCCGGATGGAAGCCGGAAGCAGGAGATGGTCCTGAGTGCCTGAGGGGTCAGGATTAATAGACCTGGCAAGAGCCTTGGGCTCCAGCTGTGAGCAGCACTTGATGAGGCTCTTCATCTGAGAGGCACGTGCCTCGGGCCGTAACCTTGAGATGTGGAGGGAAATGAGAGAGACAGCGCGCACCACTTAGCAGTTGTTTTTCTTTCCTGCTGAGTCAATAAATGAATAAATGGACCATGAGTGGCCAAGTGCCTGATATAATTTTAGACTCCATCAAAAGGAAGATCACAAAATTGTATGGAAGGAGCCTCCACATCTTTATGTTCCAGTGCTGGGGAGCCCAGGCTCACAATTGTTGTCGTCTGAGAGGCAGCTGGGAGCAGGGGAGGGGCGGCCTGGGAACTCACATTCATTGGTACAAATTCACGATGAATAATCCCTCTGTCTGTGGCAGACCCTGTGGAGAGCACTTTCTATGCACCACCTAATTAAATCTGCACTTTCAACCTAATGAGCGAGGTAATTTTTTTAGCCCTATTATACACATTTTTAAAAAGAGGCTTACTAAAGGTGATGTGACTTGCCCAAGGCTAGATAGCTAGGAAAGTTTGATACCAGGATACCATGTTTCTCCAAAAATAAGACTGGGTCTTGTATTAATTTTTGCTCCAAAAGATGCATTAGGGCTTCTGTTCAGGGGACGTCCTCCTGAAAGATCATGCTAGGGCTTATTTTCCGGTTAGGTCTTATGTTCGGGGGCACACAGTATGTCATCAGTCTCTTGGGCTCCCAAACCTATGCTCTCCATCACGATACCAGCGTTTCTCAAGCATCTCGTGTGCACGGATCATTTGGGGATAAAGTTAAAATGCAGATTCTGAGTTAGCAGGTCCAGGATGGGGGCCTGAGAATCTACATTTGTAACCAGCAGCTAGGTGACACTGAGTAGTGCTGGCCCAGGAGCCCCACGTGGAGTAGCTGGCACTACACCACATTTTATCCTTACTCCAGATTCCCTGAAGTCATGTGGACGGGAGGTTTAGGTTTGTGAGATGAAGTCACGCAGCTGGAAGTGGTTCATTCAGGATTCAAATTCATAGCTCTCCGGAGTCGGCCTCTTTTTAAAAGGAACATCTAGCACCTACCCTTCTGCCTTTAGCTTGGCTCTCACTGGGTCAGTTTTGCCCCTTACAGAGTATTTTACAATGACTGGAGACATTTTTGATCGGCCTCACCTGTGGGTAGGGGTGCTGCTGGGAGCCAGTGGGTAGAGCCCACGGTTGCTGCTCAGCATCTGGAAATGCACAGGACTGCCACCTTCCCTCCCCCCAGCAAGGAATTATCTGGCCCCCAATGTCAATAACGCTGATGTTGAGAAACGCTTTTTTTTTCAGTTCAATATTCTTCAGTCCAGAAAACAAACATCCGCCCAGACCCCTCTCAGGAAGCCACGCGGTGCCCTTGAATTAGGGACGTTCGTGAGCATCTGAAACCCTCCCCCTAAAAAGTGGCACGAATAAATGAGTCGTCACTACCCAAACAGCCCATTTCCCCATCGATAGGTGGCACTTTCCACTACGAGGTCAGGGTGTTGGTGTCTCTGCCACATCCTCTCGCTTCTGTAGTAACATCAGCAGATGGAAGCCAATCAAATCTAGAAACCGTCGTGTTAATCTCCAGTCATTATCACGCCCGGTCGCACACTGCGTTTCGGTGTCTTTTGGTGTTTGTCACATGCACTGTTTTCTTTCGCCTCCGTCCATTTCTCAGCCAGACAGCATTGACTCAGGTCCAAGCGTGGGGAAGGCCAGGATCGCTCGGGCATTGATTGCCGATGCCCGCAACTCCATTCTATGTCCTCCCCGATCCATTCTTGGGGGGACGTGTCTAATAATACAAGACTACGGATGAGGGTTGATATCCTGGGGAGCGATTGTTTCTCCCTGCTCCCTCGAGTTCATTGGTGATGGCTGTTTGGCTAGTTGAGAACACAGATCAGGGCTCCAGTCATTACGAGGTGATCACATTTGCCTGAAAACAGAGAAGTGGATCTCTGGAGCAGGAAGAAGCAGTCTGATAAGTAATGTTCTCGTGTGCATCCAGCTCATCACAGTTTACAAACCACTTGAATGTGATTTGAGCCTCGCGATCTTCTGTATGGAGAACGGGAGGAATTGATGCCTGTTGTAGAGTTGGGGGGCAGACTCTGGGATGTGCTCACTGGTGCTTGGGGAGTCGGGCAGATGAGGGACCCATTTCCAGGTCTTGAGTCTGGCGTAGTTCTCAGTCTCACCCCTGTGTTGTGTCTCCCTGGCTGTGCCTACCTGGCATAGCTGTTGGGATGTGGTCATTTTACTCACTGCTGACCTGGATGACGTGAGGCCAGGAGCAATTGTCCCAGTCCTGTGTTCATAGGCAGAGTTTGAAACCCCAGCCTGGTTTCTCCTGGGATGCCCTGGCCCCGTAGGAATGCTAACAGGATGGAGCTTAACCTGACCCGAGGGGCCTGGCACATTGGCAATAATGATTTTATCTGATTCTCAGGCATGTTTGCATGACTTGTGACCTGGCAGCAAATAAGTAGGACACAAATTATGAGCTTGTTCTGGGGGAGAGGGGTCGGGAAGGATTTGGGAGGAACCATGATTGGAGCATTCAAATATTATGGGGTGCAGCGCTGAGTGAACTGGATGCCTAAACGAGGAGTGTGAGAGGGCCAGGGGAGATGGGATGAGGGTGAGAAAGCATCAACTCAGAAGAGACCCCGTAAACTTGCCACATTTCACAAGCTCTTACCCGGTAGTTCTGAGAACAGGAAGGAGGGCTGATATTTATTGAGCACCCGCTACATTTTATGCAATGCGTCAAGCATCCTCCACCCACAAGTCCTCAACTAGTCCCACCGCACAGCCATACTGTCATTATTCCCACTTTATAGATGAAGAAACTGAGGGTCAGGTAAGTGGGTGACATGCTATAAGTGGTGGAGCTGAATTGGAAGCCCATGTCTGTGTGAACTAAAGACCCATGGTGGTAAGAGCTGCCACATCCTGCCTACATCATGAATTTAGAGCGGGGAGAATTTAAAGCTGATATATTTATATCGTGACTTCTAAGTTTCAGGTACTATACTAGGCATTTGGGACATAAGGCTGAGAACAATCTTATAAACAAGTAGCTCAATACAGCAGGAAATTACAAGTCAGAAAATCATTACAGTCTGATGGGGTATGTGGTTACCCCAGTGGCTTGTACAAATGCTAGGGGCACAGAGATGAAAATGGCCAATTCATTGAGGGCATCATGGAGGAGGTGACTATGGAATGGGTCTCGAAGAATGAATAGGAGTTCACTTGTCAGAGCAGGGAAGGACATTCCAGGTGGAGGAATGGTAGGTGCAAAGGCACAGAGGCATGAAAGAACATGGCATGTTTGAGAGCTGGTGAAGACTATGGGAGTTACTGATGTGTGGGGTGCAGAGTGTGAACAGTAGGAAGAGAAGAACTTTGGAGGGCAGGTTGGGAGGGCGACTGTGAAGGGCTCAATAGGCTAAACCACACGGTTTGGACTGTGGGAAATGAAAAAGCATGGGACCTCTTAAGCAGGAGAGGGCATGATCAGATTAAAGAGATTCTCCCTTGCACACATTATGGAATACAGCATGGAAAGGGGGCTGGATCGAAGAGAGGAAGTTTAAGACTACAAGAACCCTTAGGAGAAGATGATGAAGACTAAATTTATGATAATGAATAGACGAGCAGGAGAAAGATACAGGATAATAGCCCATTGTATTGATGAGGTACTTGAGGCCCAGAGAAGGGACCAGATGCACTTAATAAATTGTTCTCACGCTAACTTCTTTGGATATAAAACCCAGTGGCCACTTGAGAAGTTTCAAAGGCCAGTGTGTGTCCCCTATTTCTGCAATCATGTGGGCTAGTGGACTGAGAAGATGTATGAGTTTCATTTCCATTTAAATTGAAATAAGACATGTCAAAGGTGGCTTGATAATTACTGCCTGGAACAATAGTCGTCTGATGTGGGAAGTGTCGGTATATGTGGTTCAGATAATTTTTGCATTTGAGACTTAATTATGTTGATATAATTATTCTTCTGTCAGGAATATCGAGTGGCACAGATATGTCATATTTGAGTTAGAGCAGAAAAATGAAATGGTGGTGTGTTTTTTTCCTTTTTTCAGGAAGAAATTAGGTGGGTGACTCTGGGAAATGAGCAGCGGGGTGTTTGGAGTTCACCCCAGGTCAGGGGTGTTGTTTGTCTTCGGCTGGTGGCTTTGTGAGGGCCCTGCGGGTGTCAACCTTGAAAGGAGAGAGGGTTGGACTGCAGTGATAGTCTTTGTCCCTTTCTGAAGATGCTGCATCAGAAGTCACAGGCTTGGGGTGATTTTTAGGGCTGGGAAAGCTATGAGCTCTGAATAGCTAGAGTTACCAGGGACTTCCGAGAATTTGTTGGTGTCGTTTTGTCCATTTGCAGATTTCGTGACTTAAAGATGCACAACAGAGTTGCACCGTGGCCGCTCAAAGCCTGACCAGCCTCCCCTCTCCGTCCCATCCCACCGGCCCAAGAGACCCTTAGGCACATCCCCTTCTGTGCCTGCTGAGAAATCTGTGCCCTCCATCGCTCTTCACCCAGGCGACACTTGGGACCCCCAAAATCAAGTCTAGAGCCCCTTTCTCACCATTGGAGCCCCAGTTCGTGGCATCATCATTGCTCAAGTAGCTGGAGCCAGTGTTTAGGCAAAATTGGCTTATCTAAAAGGTGTGACCCAGAGAATGGAGAGAGGGATGCATGTTCTAACTGAGAGCGGACCTGGGGCTCAAGCGCTAGTTCTGTCTCTGTCACCCAGTGACTGAGTAACCTCAGCCGCGTGGCTTCCTGCTCTGAGCTCAGTTGGGGCCCCAGTATATGGTGTGTGTTGTCCATAGAGGTTTATGTGCTGTGTGAAGCATAGCAAATACACACATCTTAGACTTCCTGCAGGTCAGGTCTTTATCATCTAGATCTAGAACAGTCCAAGTTGCCTAAAGTGTTAGCTTTGCAAAAAGCTGTCAAGACCCTCATGTAATAGCTGGGGGAATTTTCAAACAATCAGAAAAATGAGAAGGGAACGGAAAGACTGCACGCAGGTTCCCGGAGCCCCAGCTCTTCTGTGTTGAGGTAACGGAGAATCCTGGCAGGGCAGGCCTGAGGGTGGGCTCGTAGCTCCAAGGTCCCCTGCTTGTCTGCGCGGCCAAATCTGTTCTGCTTGTAATTAATACAGAGGGTGCCACAAAAAGGTATACACATTTTAAGAAAGGAAAACTGTATTAAAATTGTAATACTCACTATATACCGATAACAAAAGATGAATACAAGTCACGTTTGACTTCTGCAGTTACAAGAGGTGCTCAAAGTGGTTCCCATCAGTGTCCACACACTTCTGGTGATGGCGAACTACTGTTTGAACCATGCTGACCAAAGTGTCCACTTATATACATTTTGTTGGCATCCCCGGTATAAACCTATTTTACCTGTGTGTGTGTCAAAACAGATGTATCTAGTATATACGTATGCACTAATGAACACAGGCTGGAAACACACTGACATAGTTATTAAGAGCGGTTGTCCCCATGTAACAGACTTAGGGTAATTTATTTTTTTGACCACTTTCTTTATTTTCTAACCTCTCTATAGTGAATTCTGTTAGAACCAGACAAGGATGGTCATATGCCACACAATGATGTTTCGATCGCCCGTGGACCACATGCACGATGGTTCTCTGGAGCTGAAACATCCCTATTGCTTAATGACATCGTAGATGTCATGAAGTTCTCGTGTAACGCATGCTCATGTGTCTGTGGTGACGCTCGTGTAAACAAACCCACTGCACCGCCCGTCGTATGAAAGTGTAACACGTACACTTATGTGCAGTACCTAATACTTGATAACAAACGACTGTGCGACTGGTTTATGTATTTACTATACTATGCTGTTTATCATTATTTTAGCGTGCGCTCTTTCTACTTATCAAAAAAAGCTTGCTGTAAAACAGTATGCTGCCTTACGCTGGCAGCAGCCTCATACATCTCATGTTTACTGCGTCTCTTGATTGCACCATTTTCTCCTGTGCTTGATTTACTCTCTTGTTTTAGACAGTGACGTGCTGCACAGGTTTGTACCTAGGAGCGGTAGGCTAGACCACGGAGGTTTGTGTAAGTGCCCTCTGTGATGTTTGCCAGTGAGGAAATCGCCTAATGACGCATTTCTCAGAACATACCGTGTTTCCCCAAAAATAACACCGGGTCGTATATTAATTTTTGCTCCAAAAGACGCATTAGGGCTTCTGTTCAGGGAATGTCCTCCTGAAAAATCATGCTAGGGCTTCTTTTCCAGTTAGGTCTTATTTTCGGGGAAACACAGTATCGCCGTCATTAAGTGGTGTATGACTGGAATGGTATTTAAAAGAAAAACAAAAGGTCACATGGTGTCATGAGTTTCTGAGGCCCGTTGGAACAAAGTACCACAAACTGGGTGTCTTGGAAAAACAGACTTTTATTGTCTCACCATCCTGAAGGCCAGATGTCTAAAATCAAACTGTCGGCAGAGCCGTGCTCCTGTGAAGGTGCTAGAGAAGGAACTGCTCCATGTAGTTCTCCCAGCTTCTGCTGCTCTTCTGGCAATCTTCGCTATTTCTTGGATTAGTCCAAAGGAAAGTAGATGCACCACTCCAAACCCCCGTCTATCCACGGTGCTTTCCCTGTGTATCTTCATGTCATCTTTCCTCTTTTTGTCTGTTTCCACATTTCCCTCTTCTGGTAAGGACACCAGGCATATTGGATTAGGACCCACCCTAAAGACTTCATTTAACGTAATCACATCTATAAAGACCCTATCTCAACATACAGTTACATTCTGAGGGACTGGGAATTAGGATTTCAACATACCTTTTATGTGTGTGTGGGGGGGGGAGCAGGGGGAGACACAATCCAATCCATATGTTTATATGTTCCTAGAAATGGGAAGACGTTCAGGGTGGCTACAGGGATTTTCTTTGAGGGTAAGGGAGTCTGTTGAGACGGGTCTCTACATAGAGAAGTTTCAGTGTTACGGTGGTAGCCCGTGTCCCGATGGTTCTCAGTGATTCCGCCACTGTCATTCACACCCCTGTGTAGCCTCTGCCCATCTTGTATCAGAGTTAGTCTGTGTCACCAATAGATGATGACACATGTCTTCTGAGGCTGGGTGGTAAAAGGCATTGGGCGTTTGCCTTGCTCTCTTTTGGATCTCTTGTTCTGGGGAAGCCAGCCACCATGTCATGAAGACACTCAAGCAACTCAGTGAGAACCCTCATAGCATGAACGGAGACCTCCAGCCAACAGCCGTGTCAGTGGGCCTTCTCTGAAGGGATGCTTCCGTCTTAGTCAAGCTTTCAGACAACCAAAGCCCTGGCCGACATCTTGACTGTAATATCACAAGAGCCTATGTGTAGTGTCCTATTGCGGCTGCAGCAAACTACCACAAGCATAGTAGCTTAAAGCAACACAATGTATTCTCTTACAGTCTGGGAGGTCAGAAGTCCAAAATGAGTCTTAAGGGGTTAAAACCAAGGTGCAAGCAGGGCTGGTTCCTGCTAGAGGCCCCAGGGGACAATCCAATCCTTGGCTCTTCCAGCGTGTAGAGGCAACCAGCGTTTCCTGGCTCCTGGCTGCGTCACTCCGATCTGTGACACCATCACCCGTTGCTGCTGTGGCCCCTCTCACCTCCCTCTTACAAGGACCCTTGGGATTACATTTAGGGCCCACCCAGGGAATCCAAGATCATCTTCCCATCTCAAGATCTTTGATTTAATCACAATTGCAAAATCCCCGTTGCCATCTAAGTTAAGAGTCACGTGTTTGGGATTAGGATGCAGACATCTTTGGTGGCTGTTATTATACAGCAGACCCCGCGCTGGAACCACCCAGATAAACCACTCCCAAATTCCTGACCCGCAGAAAACCATGAGGTGCTCAATTCTGTTTGCTATTTCAGGACACTAGGTGTTGAGGCAATTTGTCGCATAGTAGTAAATCACTAATATAGACTAAGGGTTTGCCGTCCAGCATTGGATTCTATAATACTTGAAAATTACAGTTCTGGATTTCTTAAAACATTTTCCTTGAGCTATACCTACAGGAGAGTGTGCAAATCTTGTAAGTGTACCGTTCGATGAATTTTTACAAACTGAAAACACACTGTCTGTCTCTAATAATGAAGACTGGCTGAGCCCAGATGCTCTTGTGCTGTCTGCCAGTCCTTCTCCTGTTTTGCTGTCAGATCCTTTCCTGCCCGTTCTCTGCTCGACTCAGAACTGCGGGGAACTACGATTCCCAGCTCCCATCTGGTAGGTTCAGCCAATGAAAGGCAGTGATGGACGATTGACAGACAGGAGGAGGGAAGATACCAGGGTGTTTCTCCCTTCCTTGCATTGCCTTGAGCAGCTGAGCCTCTGTAATTCCGGGTCCCATCAGAGACTCCCCTCCTCCATGAAGCCAGCTTCTCTCAAGCATCCCTGTTGAGGTTTTACCTCCCATTGGATGGCCAACTTCTTGGCTTTTCCTGCCAGCCCTAGGTTGATAGTACCTTCCTGCTTTGCTATCATCTCTCCTGCCTTCTCAGCTTTTCCATCACCTGGGAATAGCCGATTCCCTGTATTAAATTCCTTTGGTTGAATAATCTAGAGTGATTTCTATTTTCTTGATGGATACAGGCTCCTCCGACGCATTGTATTAAATCGTTTTGGCTTCAACAAAAACGCATCAGGTTCCCAGGCTTCATTTTCTGAACAATGAGGCTGTCTTCACTGTATAATATCCGCCGGCTTCATATTTTCGGAGTCTTGACTTAGAACGCAGAAAATGGGACCATTTGTTATTTATCACGTACGTGCCCCTGTGTTAGGTATACCAGATGTCTGCAGTTTTACGTTATTTCATTTGTTCCTTGCAATAACCTTCTGTCAGAGAATAATGCTATCGTTTCATCAGATAAGGAACTGGAAGTAAGAAAGGATTAGTGGTGCTTCAGAATTCACACAGGGGCTTCAGGGTTCATCTTGTTCTGTAGTCAGTGCTTCTCCAGGTGCTTCCGTATTGTTAATAGTTTGTATCTCCCTGTCCCCACCCACCAGGATCTTTCCCTAAGTGTGGTGGGCTGCCGCTTCCCGTAATTCCATAGAGCACTCACCAATTTTCAAGGAGAAATTCCCTTCCCCCCCGTTTCTCCCCCAAAACAAATAAATGAACTAATATGTGTCTTCCCTGAGGATTTAGGAGGCATTCACAGGAGTATTGAGATCATGGAAAGTGTGGCAAAGTTGGGAGTTCCAGGGGATGCTGGTCGATGGAGCACAGGGCAGCACTGGAATGAAGTGCTTAGCTTGCTGGTTCAGAAAGTGGATTCTGGCCCCAGATTGCCTGGGTCTGTGCAGTGATCGATTAGGCATGCCTGCCACTGGTAAAGAAATGGATAGGAGGAGTCAGGGATTTGCTGACACTTTGAAAACAGGCAAGTCTGAGTTTGAATCTGTCACTTTCTAGCTATGTGCCTTTGGGGCCTTTGATGAGTCTCTCTGTGCCTATTACCACATGCTAAAAATAGACTAAAACAATTAACTTGCAGGATGATTATGAAGAAAAAAGAAACGACCTTGGGTAGCAATGACCACCTTTCACCCATTTCCACTTCTTGCTGGAGGCTGGGCTCTTTTTCAGTCTTAAATAAGAGAATCTGATGCATACTTTTAGGTTTTCTAATGGGTACCACCACTCTTTCCATTCCCAAAATGAGGCTGAACGTTCCCTGCTAATGCCTCCCTCATTGCTGATATGTCCTTGGAGCTGTAACCAGGACACAATTCACAGGGCTTCTATTTTCCCCCACAGCCTCATTTCTCCCAGACAAATGACCCTTGGACAATTTGAATGAAACAATGGCAGTTCCTCATGATCTTTCTTAATGGGAAGACCCCCTCCCACCCTCCACCCCCCCACACACACCTCTGGAGACTCAGGCATCCTTGGACGATGCAGGAACAATTAGAGGCAAAGGGAGAAAGAGCTGTAGGCTGGAGTCCGGAGACCTGGGTCCAACTCTAGATCATCGTGTCTTTGTTGCATGTCCCTGGGCAGGTACTTAACCCCTCTGAGACAGCCTGCTCACCTGTGAAATGGGGACTGTGAGGCTGGAGAGACTGCCTAGAGAGGCACTGAGCAAGTGGACCAGGGCACTGTTCCTTGTAGCATCAGAGAGAAGTCATTTTTTAGCTTTCGGATAATAAAAGTAATTCATAGTCCTTGCAGAATGTCTGAAGAAGTATAAAAAGGAAAATAAAAATCGCCTGATAGCTTACCACACAGAGATAATAACTCCGCTATTACTTTGTTGTAATATTGTCAAGTTACCTTTTATGTGTTTATCTAGTACTTGACTCTCTGGCTTCTTATAAAGATTGCATGAGATAAGGTATTTTGACCATTTAGCAGAGTGCCTGCATATGTAAGAAATATAAATATATTCATTAATTAATTCAAGATATTTATTAAGTCTGTGTCAGACTAGGAATATTTGCATCTCTCTATATACATAGGTGCATACACATTTTATTTATTTATCTATTTATTTATTAAGAATAGCATACGTATATGTGTAATTTTTTTTTTTTTGGGTGGGGGTTAAGAACCAGGCTCTGTAACATGATGTTTCTGTTTGTCGTTACTGCACCAAAAGAAAATAACATTATGAATTTTCATCACATTTTGGGATGTTTGGAGGTCATTTCATTTATAATATAAGCTTGTGAAATTAACTTTAGGAGGTGTTGGTGGGCGGGGCAGGGTGCGTGGAAAGGTTAGAGAGGCATGGAAACTGACATATGAGAGTCCTGTGCATTTGCAGATAGCAGAGGGTCCTGTGAAGGCTGAGCAGCCCTGGGCAGAGAAAACAAACAACAGTTTTAAATAGTAGCCTCTAATTGAACATCACAAGACGAGATGATTTTAATTGCAGCCACAATTATTGTACGAACGGCTCTCTCCATGGGCAACTCTGTGTGGCACGCTCCAGGGGGCATAGCTTGGGAATTCAACATGGTTAATGATTCTCTTAAGCGGTGCTGGGAGGCCCGCAAGTACACGTGCTCCATATTATTGTATTTATCTCTGCATGCACGGTGTATGCACTGTGTGTGCATTAGTGTATGTAATTCCCTTGCCCCTCCCTCCCTCACCATTGACAATCATGCAGTGACATCATTCATTCAATCCCCAAACATATATTGAGTGCCTGCTGTGTTCTAGACACCAGTGACACTGATAGATTAGGTCCCTGCAAGAATATAAGCTCCATGGAAGTTAGGATTTTGTCTGTCTGTATCACCTCAGCCTAGATCAGTGTTGGCACATAGTAGGTGCTCAATAAATATTTATTGAATGAATGAGTAAACGAATAGTAGAGATAGGCCCTGACTTCCGGTGATGGTGGCGTGAAA
This sequence comes from Rhinolophus sinicus, assembly GCF_036562045.2. Taxonomy (NCBI): domain Eukaryota; kingdom Metazoa; phylum Chordata; class Mammalia; order Chiroptera; family Rhinolophidae; genus Rhinolophus; species Rhinolophus sinicus. Next base: position 23,732,099 of record NC_133765.1, on the reverse strand, counting down.
GTGATATACATTCAATAGAAACTGTATTTTTCGAATTTTGATATTTTTCTAGACCAGCAATATGTAACATGCACGATGCTACTCTCTCGTGATGCTGGGCAGCGGCAGTGAGCCACAGCTCCCAGGCAGCCAGGCGATCACGAGGGGAATGAACCGATACCCAACAATGTATGTTTTGCCAGTGTTTTTTGGATGCTGTGTTTTGTGTTTTTGCATCCTGTCATGTCTACAAAATGCCCATCCATGTCTCCTGCTTCTGGTGAGAAGAATAAGAGTAAGGCAATTACAGATGCTCCTCAATTTGCGGTGGGGTTACTGGTAACATAAGTATTCTGAGCACATTTTTTTTTAATTAAATTTATTGGGGTGACAATTGTTAGTAAAATTACGTAGATTTCAGGTGTACAATTCTGTATTACATCATCTATAAATCCCATTGTGTGTTCATCACCCAGAGTCAGTTCTCCTTCCATCACCATAAACAACCAAAATGTCCTTCGATAGATGAATGGATAAAGAAGTACTCCCTTTGGGGAGCTGTGCACCGACACCAGAGACTAGTCAACCCTTCAAAGCAATTTTGGAACTCTTTTTCTGGAATGGCCATCAGAGCTGTCATCACATTACCCTTGATGTCCTGAATGTCATCAAAATGTCTTCCTTTCATTATTTCCTTTATGTTTGGGTAAAGAAAGAGGCCATTGGGGGCCAGATCAGGTGAGGAGGGAGGGTGTTCCAATACAGTTATTTGTTTACTGGCTAAAAACTCCCTCACAGACAGTGCCGTGTGAGCTGGTACATTGTCGTGATGCAAGAGCCATGAATTGTTGGTGAAAAGTTCAGGTCGTGTAACTTTTTCATGCAGCCTTTTCAGCACTTTGAAATAGTAAACTTGGTGAACTGTTTGTCCAGTTGGTACAAATTCGTGATGAATAATCCCTCTGATATCAAAGAAGGTTAGCAACAGCGTTGCAACAAGTTCATGAACTTAATTGTCAGACCTCATGTGTGTGTGTGTGTGTGTGTGTGTGTGTGTGTGTGTGTAATGACTATGTAACATACAATATTAGTATGTTGTTTGTCGATTACAGTGTAAATGCCACTATATTGTAGCTATAGATTAATATGGGTATATGGTATATTTATTAGTAGGTTTCTGCTGTATACATCTTACTATCTAAATAGTCATATCCTAATCCCTCCCCCCCCCAATTTCTCTGTGCTACACATCTCCAAGGAGAGATAATGACACAAGCTCACACCTGGCTTTAAAGCACACCCTCGTTTGCGTGTGGCAGTCCTGAGCCACCCCGAGCGGTGTTAATCAGATGTCATGTTGGGAAGAAAAGGCCAGACTCCCAGGCCTGACGGGTGGTTGTCCCTTCTCCTGTGCGGCTCCCCCATGTCTCTTGAGTGGTCTCTGGATGGGGCCTTGTTTTGTCTGTGCTAGGAAACTGGGGCACCACATCCATTTCGCCTAATGACTTGGTCTCTGTAATCAGCAGACTCTATTTGGTTTCCAAGTTAAAGCAGGAAAGGTTTGCTGATTGCTGATTGCACTGACGGTAAATTTCCCTCGGGGTGTTCCCGCAGAGCCTGATGACAGTCCCCTGGCAGACAGAGGATGGCATGCAGTGGGCCAGGGGATGCAGTGGAGGATGGCAGGTAGCACAGATCCCCTGAACCCTGTCCTTGGTCCCTGGACCCTCATCTGTGGATGGTTTCCTTGCTCTCAATGCTCCTCTCTGTCTAACTAACTCATCTGCTACGCGGCCCTTGCTGTCCACCCACCTGTCTTCCCTCCCCAGGAGACTGAAAAAGCTTTGGAGCCACAGTCTTACATTCCAGCCTTCTTGTATGCTGAGTGACCTTGGCAAACCCCCTCTGTGATGTGGGGACACCCACCCCGTTGCTCTGCATCCTTTTCTGAGAATTATGAAATGATAGCAATGTCACTGTTGGTAACTCTTTCTTCTCCACCAGGAGTCCAGGGGCCTGCTACTGCCCCTTTAAACCATAGGGACCAGGGAGGTCGCTGAAGGTCACATAGCCACTGAGAGCTAGAGCAGGGATTTGAACCCAGGCATCCTGGCTCCAGAGACTACTCTTCACTTCCTTGATATTAGGGATTTGACCATCTCAGATCCCCTTTCCTCTGTCCACCTGTGTCGTCCCAGCCCAGGTCCCCTTTCCTCTGTCCACCTGTGTCGTCCCAGCCCAGGACCACCCATCCCCAAGACAACACCTTGCTGTGCCTGTGCTCAGCCGCCAGGAAGCTCCCTGCGGTTGAGACTTGAGGTCCTTGCTGCTCCCTCTGCGTGACAGTGACCTAGGCAGTGTTCGCCCAGGCACACTGGGAGGAGACATCTGTGCTCTTTTCTCATCTCAGCACACGTGGCCTAAAGAATTCTCACCTGAGAACCCAAGACTTCGATGCCCATCTCAGCTTTGTGGTCTCCTGGCTGCGCGACCTCAGACAGGTCCTTTTGGTGCACTGGCCCTCAGTGTCCTCCTCTCTAAAAGGAACATTCACCACGCATCTGAAATGGCCCTGACGTGGACTTAGGAGAGCATCTTACCGAGACACAGTGCTTCGTCTCCTGGGAGAAGGGGGCTGATTCCTAGGGATGTCGTGGTCCTGGCCCACTAGGAAGAAGTGGAGCTTGCGCAGATGCTGCTTCTGCAGGCCGCTGGGGTTTTGCACCTAGCCACTTTCCCAGGTGTCTTTGTGAGCCGACATACTGGCCTCCTGGGGCAGGCACCCGTGGCCATCCTGCAGTGTGTGTTATTTCCTCTGGCAGCCCACTGGCCTCCTGCCTCAGGGCCCCTGCCTCAATTGTCTCTCACTGTGTCAGCACCAAGATGGGGATTTGATCGCTGGCAGCTTCAGTCAACTACTATGCACTGCCACCCCCTCTCACACTACCGCTACCTCTCCACGCCACCCCTCCTTCTCTCATCAGTTCAGCTTGGCCCTTGGGCTTTCTCAGACCTCTCTCTCTCTCTCTATCTCAAATCAGAAAAGACTCAAAATCAATGGAAAGGCACACAGACTTACAATACGATGGAACAGAAACACCGATCTCCGAGGAGAGCTGAGCATCTCGCTATCATGGGGAGCCGCCCTGGTCCTCGCTGACTTTCCCTGGGGTGTGCACATGAACCCCCAGAAAGATCACTGGCCTGGGAACAGGCCGACGAGGGTTCACATCAGGGCTGTGCTCCTAACTGCCCTGAGTGACTTTGCTGGCCTCAGTTTTCTTATCTACAAGTAAAGAAAAACGATCTGAGGCTCAGAGAGGGGCTGTGAGCTGTTCAAGGACACACAGCTAGTGCGTTCAATGGGGAGCTGAGAATTACACTTAGATCTGACCCTAAATCCCTATTTCATCACCCCTCCGCACACACTCTCATCAGTTGACACATGTTCCTTAAGACAGTCAAAAAATAAACTTAACATACGAGAACTGCTTAAAAGAAAAATTCTATCCACAACCCCCCTTCACCTCCATCTATAAATATTCTCAACTCTCCAAGTGTTCTTCCAAGTGTTGTGTGTTATTTGCATAGAGATGGGCATGATAGTTCTCCGTTCTATTCCGTTTGCCTAACATTATTTCACAGAAGTATTCCACGCTGCCACAATTCTTACTTCTAATGCTAGTGTCTGCCTAATGGCATCCGAGTGACATGCTGTGATTTCCCTAACCATTCCCAATTGTTGGCTGATGAGGCAGCTTTCAGCTTCTCTGTGTCATCCAATAGCACCGCTCTGAGGTACAGAGCCTGGCTCTGCCTTTTGGTTTCTTCCCTGCAGGTTCCGGGTTTAACCCAGGGTTTCTCAGACTGGGCACTGGTGATGGGGCCTGGTAATTCTCTGTAGTGGGGGGCTGTCCTGTGCATTGTAGGATGTTGGGCTGCATCCCTGGTCTCTACCCACTAGAGGCCAGTAACTCCCCCCCACAAAGTTGTGACAACCAAAAATATCTATAGACTTTGCCCAATGGCCCCTGAAGGGCAAACTCCCCTTCAGTTGGCAATCATTGTGTTAAAGGGTAGGGGTGTGCAAAATATGTTGCCAATAGAAGTCAAAGATTTTGCAGAATCTGAACAAAATCTGATTAGGGTGTTGTCAGAGAGTGAAGGGACGAGGAGTGAGAAGAGAGTCAGATGCACCAACCTCAGTTCCGGCACTGCCATTAAGCTTTCTCTACTCTAGGGCTCAGTTTCTCATCTGTGAAATGGGAGCAGCTGCCAGGCTTGTGAGGAGTGAGTAAGGTCAGGAGCCCCAAACACTGAACACAATGCAGGACACAGAAAGCTCTCAGGAAATGGCAGTGATGTTGGCCTGCTCCAGGGTACGGGAGCCCCAGTGAGTGTGCCATCTTTGCCTTTGCTGCCTTTGAGGGTGGACAGTTGGAGTTGTCGAGGTGACAGAGTTGAAAGGGAACCATTCTTGTTCTGTCCTCCCCCAACCTTCTGCTCCAGATGCTCCCCTGGTGCAGAGACTCATGTCCCAGAACCAGCCCCTGTGACGGTTCTGGGAAACATTAATTGGGTCATACATATACTCATCCATCCAATGTGTACTGAGCGCCCACTTTGCGCCAGGAAACATGGTGGTGGAGGTTCAAAGCACAGTTCTGAGGTCGGACAGACTGGGTTCTGATGCCCAGCACAGGTGAGTGAGCTGTCCGTGGGCCCAGCCCTGGAGGTCCCCAGGCATCTATATCCTGTGTAACATTCAGAGCATCTACCTCAGGGTCCAATAAGCCCATTCATCGAGAGAGGCCGCCGTGGGGTACTCACCATGTAGTAGGTGCTTAGTGAACACTGGGCTCAGCCCAGGGTCTCTCTGCTGCCCAGAGCCCTCGCAGGTGCCTGGGGTTCTCATCCAAGGCCAACATATGCTGTGGTCTCTGTCTCCAGGAGAAGTACGTGGAGGAGCTCGCAGCAGTGAGACAGACCCTCCAGACAGACCTGGAGATATCCATCCGGAGGATTGCCGACCTGCAGGCAGCCTTGGAAGAGGTGGCGTCCAGCGACAGTGACACAGAGAGGTAACCTACAGGGGTCCAGGTGGGGCTGGGTGCCTTAACCTAAGCTGCAGCTGTGATCCCCACCCAACGCCTGTTGCACCCTGGGGAGCACCGCCGTCTTCAGTGGCCAGAGCTCCCACTCTGGGGTCTGGGGGACACATCTGCTGGGAGACCCAGATGTGTTTGGGGGTGGGAGGGATAACTGGCTGCTCCAGTGAGAGCACACAGGATGCCAGCTAGCCCAGCTTGCCGAGCATTTGGGAGGAAATCTGGGTGAGTGGCTGCAAACAGACTCCAGTGTGTGATCTTGGACAAGTTGCATGTCTAATCTGGGCCTAATTCCCTTGTCTCTAAAGTGGACGTAGTACTTTTGGACAGAGCACATCAAATTGCCAAGACTCGACCACTTTTGACCTCTAGACTGGACGTTTCATATATTCAACCCACTACCTACCTCATAGGCTTGTTAGTGAGAGGTAAATGAGTGAGTATATGACCATCACCTAGGACAGCGCCTGGGGCATGTGAGTGTTACAAGAGTGTAAGCTGTGTTTGTGCAAAATAACAAGAAGTTTTACAAAGGCAACAACTAATTCAAGGATGCAAGATTAGATGGCTGGTGACTAGCGAGACCATTCAAATTCAATGTCAGAGCTTCTCTTCTTCCCCAGAAGACAGGCTGTTTCCCACCATCTCCACTCAAGACTCAAGCTGCCACTGGCCCTGGGTGGGCTGCTCATCTGGAAGGAGTTTGAGGTGTCCTGGCTGGGCACACAGCCCCTGCAGGTGGCCCAAAGCAGCCCCTTCCCCAGAAATGCCTTCGTAGCCTTGGCATATGATTTCTCTGGAAATCACAGCTGCCCGTCTGGCTGCAGCACCTCTGCCCCCAATCCGGCCTCCGCAGTAAAACCCAGGCAGCAGAGAGAAACATTTTCTTTGCCTTGCTTTGGCAAGGAACAGGGTACCTGCTCACCTCCAGATGTGGTCCCACCCAACGCCACTCCTGCACACACCTTTGTGGGCTGCACTGGTTTTCACCTTGGTTTTCATCTCTGTGGGGGATCATTTGTGCTGCAGCCAGCGCCATCAAGTATCAGACCACAGACTGCAGTCTTCTCCATTCCCACGTGAGGGTCCGGACCTCAGAGAAGTCCGAGGTCACACAGGACATTAGCAACGTACATCAAGTTAGAACCCAGGCTGCTCAGTTTCCTATGCAGACCTTTGCCAGTCACACCCCTCTTCATTGGGTGAAGGCAGGGGGCCCAACTTCTGCCTCACAGGACGTGTAGACATGAGACCCGCAGCAGAAGTAGAGAGAGTTGCAAATGGGCTGTGGTGTAGCCATGGGGAAGAATGGGGCATCCGTATTAGAGCTGGCCATAGCAAGTCAAGAAAAAAGACTGGAAAGAAACACGCCAATATTCTGATACCGAGAGGGAAGGCATTCCTGGTGAGGCCTAAATTTTTGTTTTCTTCGAGTTTATTTATATTTTCTAAAATATCTGCAATGAACAGGTACACACCCCACTGGCTATAGAGGGCCCTCTTTAGATGTTGCTCACATAAATGATGTATGTTATACAGCTGACGTTAGCACGTGACCACGTTCATCCCTTGGTGAAAGCCTGGGCAGCTCATAAGCTGATGCCTGAGGGACATAACCTGAGATTTCCCCACAAAGGTCAGCGTTCTCGTAAACAGACACCCCGCAGCTCGAAAACCTCATGTTCTTGTCTCTACACCTCCAGTTTATCTCAGAAACCTTCCGTTTCTGCCAAAATGGCTTCCATGCAGATTCTGGGTGTTTTCACCACTCCCTGCTAATTTGTACAGCTGCCAAATTGCTGGGGAAATGGAAAATACCGATGTTGCAGCTGCTCCCCACTCGTGATTACATGTAGGGGTCTCCCGTCTGCCATGCCCTCCTCTAGTTTCATTAGTGTCCTGACGGAACGAACACTGGTAATTACAAACCCCCACTGCAGATATTACCCACTTGATGCGTGGGTTCGCTTTTCTATTAATAGAAATGCTAGAGCTTTTGCATCGACTATAAAGAGAATGAATGAGTATACGTACTAGTATTTTGGGTTTTTGCCAATGAGCGAAACTTTTCAACCATTTTCCCTTGCATAGCTGGAGATTGCTTTTTGAATAAACAACAAAAGTTGTAAAAAAAAAAAATGAAATCGGAAAAGGGAAACGAGGGGCTATTGCTTGGAGATGTGGGGACAGGCTGGGCAGTAGGTGTGACAAAAAGCAAGGAGCAGATTGTCACCTGCGAAGTGAGATCCTGGTGGGAGGTCACAGAGAAACACAGACATCACCCTCGTCTCTGTTTATAGGGAATCCGCTCGGGCCTGAAAGGTACCCTGCCGTCACCCTCACCCTCACGGCAGACACTGGGATCTATGTCTGCGCCAGGTGACAAGCCTCAGGCTCACCCTCTGTTCTGATCCAGCTTTTCTGAGCTCCAGGCCCTCGCTCCCGGGAATCTAATCTGAACCCTCGCTTTCTGTCTGCGTTGTCATGATCTTTTGTCTCGGCGGCCTTAAATCCTCCTCCCTACTGGACTTCCGATGCCTTTTCCTCATTTGGATCCCTAGTTGCCACACAGCACCGGACTTCTATTTTCTAAGTTGGAAGGGACCTCGCCGGTGTTTCAGGGTTGTGTGAGATGTGAAATGATTATAGAACACCAGGTGTAAAGAAATGCATCTTGTGCCTGGACAAGCCCTGTGCAGTGTGTAGGATTATTGCAGCTGGAAACGGGGGAGGCTGTGGGGAGGGGAGGGAAGAGGCTCTGCATATCTACAAACCTGATTTCCAATCAGGTGTCCAATAATCTGCTTCCGCATGACCTTGAGCAAGTTATTCAACCTCTCTGGGCCTCAGTCTCTTCATCTGTAAGATGGGTTAATCATAAGAAGTGAAAAAATACAACTGCTTAGCACAGTACTTTGTGTTGAGCAGGGGCTCAGCAATCATCAGTTTCACTCATTCATTTGATCAGTTCTTACTGAGCTCCTGTTCCACACCAGACGTTGTGGGAGATGTTTGTGTTGCTCCACTTGCTTCTTGCTATCATTATTCTCCATCTTAGAGGATGAAGAGAGATTGAATAACTTGCCCAAGGTCAGGCAGAAGTTAACGTTCTGGTGAATGACTGAGGAATGGAGAGGGAGAAGAGCAGAGATAGGGTCCCTGCCTTCATGGAACCTACAGTCTGATGGGGAGTGGGGTTGGGGGGGGGAGAGAGAGAGAGAGAGAGAGAGAGAGAGAGAGAGAGAGAGAGAGAGAGAGAGATCCGGGGATAAAATGAAAAATGAACAGACTGATAAGTAAAACACTAGAACATAACAGGAGTTACAAAGGCAGAGAACACGGGGCTATGATGAAAAGCAGGGTAGGTAGACGTGGCTTCTTTGAGAAGGAAGTCATTTGAATTGAGACCTGAAGGCACTTGAGTTAAGCCAGCCATAGGAAGATCTGGAGCAAAGGGGGTCGTAAGGGCAGAATGAAGCAAGTTCTTGCAAGTGAAAGAGACCAGTGTGCCCCAGGAAGGTAAATGAGAGAGAAGCGTCTCTCCTCTGCTTTCCTCCTTCTCCACCCCACCTTCCTCCACTTTCTCCTTTTGTCTCTCCACCTCTCCACCTCTCTTGAAATGGCCCACAGGAGCCCACTGAGTCTCCCAGTTCCGTGGCGTGCCCCAGACCCAGGCAGGATCAACTACGTAATTAGTGGGTCCACTGTGACATACAAATATGGGTCTTCTTGCTCAAAACTTACTCAGACTTTCAAGACAATGACAGCTGAGCGTTATACCAAGCACAGGCCCTCTGGGCATGGGTGGAAGCCTATGACGCCAGCCCTGACCCCACGTCGTCTTTAGGAAGCATTTCTTAATTCTCAGCAGGCCTTGGTCCGAACTCACCGCCCTGCAACTTGGATTTAAAATTTTCAAGGAACATCGATTTCAATAATAGCATAGGAATGGGAGAGGACTGGGGCGGGGGTGGGGGGAATTGCTCACGGAAACATCTGAACACATTTCAGAGAATTAATATTGTACAAACCATGTTCTCTGGTCACAGTGCAATTAAAATGGTTATCACAATAAAAAAGAAATATATGCATTGGTAGGTTGTAGAGCCACCATCGGGGCAGAGTTCCCAGCTCCTGCCCCACTGCCAGCCTGTACTCGTCCCCATCCTGGCAGCTCCACAAGGCACTCCCCTCCTAATTGTCTCGTCACCTGGGGTAAGTGATTTGGATTGGAGCCTGAGGGATTGATAGGAGGTGCTTCTCCAGACTGAGCTCTCAATTAGGATTCAAACCCACCCTGGGAGAGAGAGAGGGAGGGAGAGAGAGTGGTGCTTCAGCTGGAGGTGAGGTTCTTTAAGAGACTTGTTCAAATTATGAAAAGTCACGTTTCTCCATGTTGGGAATTAGATCCAAGTGTAACAGGCCTTCCAGGCTGGAAACATGGCTACGTGCTCAGAAAGCCAGGTGGCCTGCGTGGCAGATTTAAACGTGTGCTATCCTGCACTAGGGCCCCGCATGGTAACTTAGACTGTAGCATCAGCCTTCTTAGATTAATGGAGAAATGCTTTAAGCTGTTCCCCCAGGCCTGGGGCATGCTCATTGGTCATGGGGGGAGGGATGAGTCAGCTGACAGCCAGCCCCATCTATTCCTGGCTCAGGGTCTGCGGCTGCTCTGTCTGTCTCTTTGGCTGATGGTTTGGGGTGGGGTCGGGGGGAGCGTGGAAAGGTCAAGGGATGACCTCTGATTCCTGGGTCAGCTGAGAGTGTATCCATTCCAGCTGGCCCAATCTGAGATGAATGCTCCAGAAAGGAGTTCTTTATTGCCATGCTGAGTTCCGTTGTACATTTTCCAACATATACCCTTTTAACTTGGCTCAAATGAGGCTGCAGTGGGACAAGTAGAAATATCTGGGTCTAATTAAAGATTACAGCTGCCATTGAGGGCATAGTTCTGAGTTAGTCTCTTCATTAGTGGGCCTAGGCTCTGGCCAGATTGTAAAGGTTCCTGCTACATAGTAGGACAGGCTTTGCACATAGTAGGACATCGCTTTCCCTACAGTTCTCTTGCCTGCTAATTTGCTCTTCCTTTTTTGAGTAATTAACATGCCCTAGAACTGGGAGAAAGCTTAAAGAATGTCTCCATTATTCTGAAAAGGTTGATGCCACATTCTAAATTACGACACAGGGCCGTAATGTAGGATAGCACATATTTAAATGGTGCCACAGAGGCCACCTGGCTTCTAAGCATCTTCGTAGCTTGGAAGGCATGGGTACCCAGCTGGTGGGGTTCATGGGGTGTGAGGGCTCCAGCGACTTTGTCCACTCTGGCATTACCGGAAATAAGTGATAATTGTGATCACAGGCACTTTTTCCTGAGAACTTTGTTTCAGGCTACACAACCTATGTGTTTTGCATATATTGTTCTCACAACAACTCTCTGAGGTTGGTACCATTATCACCCCAGTTTACAATGATGAAATGGAGCTTAAAGAAGTCAGAAAAGTGGCCCCAGCTCACAGGTAAGTGATGGGGCCGTGATTTGATTTCCAGGCCGACTCCATCACCCACACTTCTAATGATCAAGCTCTACTGTTGTGTCAAACATCCCCCTCTTCCCCTTCTCTTGTCAAGGTCTCTGTTCTCTGCCAAGTTACCTGGCCTGTCATTCTGGTGAACTTGTGTCTGTCGTTGTGATGTGGGGCCAATGCATTCATGTATTATTTCCCAAGCGATGTTTGTATTCAAACTGGAGTCGTCTGGCAAAGACTCACAATAGAAGACAATTAATTACCTTGCTCATCAGCAATCCCCTGCCCACAAATGCCTGGAATGAGTTATTCTTTAAAAGCCACCTGCACCAAGATGAGAGAAAGAACCACGAACCACATATCAGGAGGTGAGGCTTCCAGTCCTGGTGGCACTTCCAAGTAGATCACGATCATGGACAGGTCACATGCTCTTCCTGGGCCTCTGCCTGCCCACTCTGCTGATGAAAATCATCATCACCACCACCATCACCTGATCACCACCACCACCATCACCATCATCATCACCACCACCATCACCATCATCACCACCACCACCATCGCCAAGTGCCTGCTGTGTTAAGACAGGAGATGCAGTAGAGGACAGGCAGACCTGGACTAGCACATGGAACTTGCAGTCCAGAGACTCTTCATATGGTGGAAGGCTATGTGGGTTTGAAACTTCCTCCTTTAAGTAGAACCTCCTTTTTCACACCAACGAAAACTCACATAGAAAATTCTAGCTTAGGATGGAGGGCAGCTCTCCTCTGATTGGAGTGAGAGAGGGAGGGTTGGGGCCCAGCACCCCTCCTAGGTCCCTCTCCCTGACCCCTCGGTAGCCCCTGTGAGGGCTCCCAGAGCTCAAGGGCTCCATGGACCATGATGCACAAGCTCAAGTACCTGCCAGTACCAATAATCCATGACCCATAAAAGATCAACCTGGTCATCATTTCTACTCTCCTGGGTTACTGCGTCTCAGGATCAGACAGAACAAAGCTCCTTATGCTCCTGCCTGGAAGCCTTTCCACACTCCTTCCCTAAACGCCCACTTCAGACCACTGCAGAATGAAGGTGTCAGGTGCTTTCAGCATGCTGTCATGCCATAGTGTATGATGTGGTTTCCAGAAGCCCTTCTTAACCCGGCCTCTTTGTTTGAAACACTCTTTTTTGTTGAGACCTTCCCAAACGGCAGGCACTGTGTGGTCCTGGCTGGATATCACCCTTGGTCTGGATGGTATTTCATCTCGGGTGGGCAACTAGAATGCCTAGCAGGCCTTGACTTCCATTTCAGAGGTTCTGTGCAAATTCAGTGATACAGGTTCACAGGCAGATGCAACCCATGCACAGATATAATACCCTAAAAAGGTACGATTCTTTTCAATAAGCATCCATACCTGTGTCTTTTTATTTCTTCTCATGGCTGGTTCTTTTCCAGAGCCACAGGCTTAGCAGGGGCTAACGGTGATGGCTGATAATCTAATGTTCTTACAAGATTTGCCACCATTTTCTTCCCACATGGTGCTAAAGGGTGTAACCATCATTGATAGAGCGGCGATGGTGTCATGCCTGCTGCCTCCTTGCTTGTCGTGTGAAATATTGGCCTGGAAAACCCAGTTCTTCCTGTTAAGGCAGCAACCAGAATGGAGATTAGCTATTTGTAATAGTCAGAGTCTGGCAGGAACCAGAAGTCCCACCCCAAATAAGGCAGATTCATAAAGGGGCTATTTACAAAGAGCTGGGGCATATGTAGAGAAAGTGGTACCCAAGAAAGAGCATAGCACCCTGGGACTAGCAACTCCTGGGAGCAATAATCTCTGTGGGCCCAAAGGGGTGAGGAGAGAGTGCAATTTCTGGAAGAGAGAAGAGAGAGGGAGGGAGGGAGAGAGAGAGGGCTGCCTGGCAAGAGCAGCTCTGCCTTTGGTTGACGGATGGAGCCAGCACAAGGAGATGCCGTGGGGACAAATCCAAGAGAATAAATCCCCAACCTCCCTCTCTTACTCCTTCCTTCCCACTGTCACCTCAGTTCCCTATTGGCTGAGCCCAAAGGGAAGCCACGGAGCAGGGAGCCCACTGAAGTGGCCCATGCAGAGCAGCCCCCGGGTACCCGGCAGAGTGGCGAGCACAGAGTGGATGTGGAGAAGCAAAGAGAAGACGTCAGCACCACCGGGCATCTCCAACTGAATGGGTCTCTAGTAAGCAGAGGTGGAGGGGGCGGGATCCCTTGCAGAAGGAGGTGGATGTAAACACGGAGACCGTCCATGAGGTTCCTACTGCCGGAGTCGGCTGGGTGAACAGTGGCCACGGATTCACACCAGGACGTGCCTTCCTTAGTGATAGTGTTCTCTGAAGACTCCTGTGCTGGATCAGTGCAAGTATGTGAGGTCGTGTTCCTGGCTGCCCAGCAGAGAGAGACCTCATCTGCAGAATGCGAGGCACGTTGCCTTAGGATTATGGAGACAGGACAGTGCCCAGGCACCCAGTAGGGTCTGTGGGCTCAGCCTCTTCTATTCCAGATTCGTGGATTCCTCGGGTGGGAAATGGGCCTGAAGCCCCACCCCCTCCATCCTCATACCTCAAGTCCCAGCCCTCCTGGAGACAATGTTTGCTGGTGCTGTCCTCCCTGCGATGTGCATGAGATACCTTGTTCCACGTACAACTCACCCACTTGGTTCGAAGAGGAAGCCCACACCAGTTAGAACTATGGCTGGAGCCACAAGAGCCTTCAATGTTTCTTCCTCTTCTCTTTTTTTCTTTCTATGAGCATCCCAGCAGTTACAGCCTTAGCTTCTCAAATCCCACTGTTTCCAAGGGGCCTTGCGTACCACGTTCTTAGCTTCTTTGGTCAGCTGGAACCAGCGTCTTTAACGTGGGGTCTGTGGACTAGTAAGTCAAGGGAGGGCGGGGTCCACACAGAAGTTCTCGATACGATGCTGTGAACCCTCAGGTATTGCACTAAAATCCAAGTCAGTGTCTGTGCGTTTGGGGAGATGGACGTTCTATAGTCTTCATAAAAGATGCTCCCAAGAGGCCCAGGGCACCCACGTTAGGGCCCGAAGGCATCCTGTCCATTGCATATAATTGTCAAGCACCCAAGCTGGACAAGCCTCAGCTCATTGGTCCAAACTGCTCATTTCACAGATGGGGATACTGAGACCCCGAGCGGGGAAGAGAGCAGGCCAAGACCACGCGGCGAGGGCACTAGGATTCGGTCACCGTGTCTCTCAGTCTGGTGTTCTTTCCGCAGCCCCGCCTCAGAGAAGTTTAGAAAAGACTCAGGTCACTGGCAGGGTTAGAGTTGGGTCTACTCACATTGACCACTACAGTTAACAAAGCTTTTTTGTTTTTTTCTTTTCTTTGTTTTTTTTTTAAAGTATTTTTAAACAGTTTGTTGAAAAGCTACACCAAAAATTTTTATATAGATACTCAAGACAATGTAGGGTCACTCACCAAAAGATACTTCTGTTTTCTCTTGTTGCCATAACAAATTATCACAAATTCAGTGGTTTAAACCAACACAGATTTTAAGATCTTTTTTTTTTTTTAATTTTTATTGGGGAATATTGGGGAACAGTGTGTTTCTCCAGGGCCCATCAGCTCCAAGTCGTTGTCCTTCAATCTAGTTGTGGAGGGCACAGCTCAACTCCAAGTCCGTTTTTCAGTCTTTAGTTGCAGGGGGCGCAGCGCACCATCCCATGCGGGAATTGAACCAGCAACCCTGTTGGTCAGAGCTTGCGCTCTAACCAACTGAGTCAACTAGGCTCCCCCAGATTTTATGATCTTACAGTTCTATTGGTTAGAGGTCTAACATGGATCTCCCTGGGCTAAAATCAAGGTGTCAGTAGGGCTGTGTTCCTTCTGGAGACTTTAAGGGAGAATCCATTTCCTCGCCTTTTATAGCTTCTAGAGGATTCCAACATTCCTTGGCTTATGGCCACTTCCATCTCCAGAGCCAAGCATGTTGCATCTCAGACTGTTCTTCCATAACCACATCTCCCTCTGACTAAATCCGGGAAAGTTCTGTGCTTTGAAGAATTTGAGTGATTAGATTGGACCCACCCCTATAATCCAGTAAAACCTCCCATCTTGAGATCCACAGCTGCAGAGTCCCTTTTGCCACCTCAGGAAGCATAGTCACAGGTTTTTGGGATTAAGGATTAGGACACTGACAGGTCTGGGGGTCATTATTTTGTCTCTCTCAGGGTCATTCACCAAAGGTGCTTTTGGTCTACTGGGGAAGTCAGCAAACTTATTTAATAGGCTAAATCGTAAATATTTTAGGCTTTGTGGGCCTTCTGATCTGTGTTACAATTACTCTGCTATTGTAGAGCAAAAGCAGTCATGGACAAAATGTAAATAAGTGAGTGTGACTATGTTTCAATAAAACTTTATTTGTAAAAACAGATTTGTAGGTTGGATTTGGCCCATGGCTGAAATTTACAGACTCTTCTTGTTTGGATTCACCAAGCATTGCCCGAGAGAACTGGTCTGGCCTGAGCCCTGGGGCTGAAGGATGAATAAGACACGTTCTTGGCCCATGAGGGGCTCTTGCAAGCTGGTGGGGACAAATAGATGTGAATAGAAGCCCTGAGAGGGTCAGGTCCTTGAGGGCAATCTCATCTGTTGGAGGAAGTGACCAGGTCTTCCAAAGAAGGAATCGCCCGGATTCCAGCAGAGAATAAAGAGGTCCCAGCCTGAGGAGTCAGGATTCACATGAGGTCTTAGGTGTCTGAGGTTTGTGGTTTGGCGTTCTGCACTGGTATACTGGGCAATTGTACTCTGGTTAAGAGTGTGAGCTTACTAGTTCTTACAGCCCCGGGATTCAAAGTTGTGTGACCTTAGATAAGGGTGTCAGGTTCCTCATCGCTAGAGACAGGCAGGGTGGTAGGATGAGATGTTATGTAAAACATATTTATTGACCAAAGGGAACCTACATGGCAGTTACTATTGTAATTAGTTTTGGAGTTTTCCAGAATGCCTTGGGAAGCTGACTATCTGCCTTCCTGTCTGATTTGCTAGCACTCGCAAAGGACGTGCTTGGTGACACTGATGCTATTAATACCAGCAGTACTAGGTGTGCTAAAACGAGAGTAGTGGTAATGGTTGCTACCTTTTACTTGGTACTGTCTATTTGCCAAGAACCACACTGAGATCTTTGCAAGGGTTTTCTCCCTTCGTCTGCACCACAACTCTGGAGACAGAACCCCATTAGTAGCCACATGTTACAAAGGAGCACAGGAGGCTCAGAGAAGGCAAATGACTTGCCTAAGATCACACAGCAGCAAAGCTTGGAGGTGGGACTCAAACCCAAGTTTGTCTAATGTCAAAGACAATGTTCTTCCATAGCTCCTGGCAGCACAAGGATAACACGCTCTTTCTTGTTCTTCCTTCTAGTGTCCAGACAGCGGTGGCTTGTGGCAGTGGTGGCAAAAAAGAAATGTAAGTTAACCCTGAGTAGAACTGAACAGCTTACACTGAAGCCAGGAGCAAACCCCTGGCTCTCTGTGTTCAGTCTGCAGAGGGAACGTCCACGTCCACTTGGAGAATTATCAACAGTGCCCATGACCACTCTGACTCCATGGTTATAACATATAGCCCTGGGGACATATTACTGAACTGTCCAACTTCTTTTAGACAGAGAGATGTAGGACTTATGATGCCTCCTTCCTCCTTAGACACCTCCAATGGTTCCCTGTTGCCTCAGAATAGACTTTTAGACTGACATTGGAGCTATGCCTATTCTGACCCTTACTTCCGTCTCTACCTGGGACTCCGACTTCCCATATCACCCATGCGCTGCCCTTTTACGACCTCTATACCGATGTGTATGGTGTTCCTGCCACCTAAAATTTCTTTCTCCAGGCACTGCATGGCCAAGCCCTACCTTTCAAACAAGATGTATCTCAACTGCTACTACGTGATGCTTTTCTTTATGCCTCCAAGAAGCAAATCAAGACTCCTCCTTATTCTCCTTAGATCCTACCCTCTGTCCCTTTCTATGGCATAAATAATTTTCTCCTTTATTTTATGATTATTTATATAGATGTCTGCTAAGGGACAGGGGCAATGTTGGGTTCATGTTTATAGTGCCTTTCCATGGTGCCTGGCATATTCTATAAGCAAGCAAATACATGTATATTTTATCTATCTATATTATATACATATATATTTCAATAATATATATGTTTTAATTACATATATAATGTATTTAAGTGAGTATATCAAACAGAAAATAAAATACTCATTGAGTGCCTCTCATTAATGACAGGACCACACAGGCCTCTCCCTGTGCTGCTTTCAGAATTAAGGGGGTGCAATAAATAGTAAATTCTCTGTCCAAAAAGATGTTCCAGTTAAGGCAGGCAAGGAATTAAGGACTTCACATTTGACATATTCCATGAATATATCATTTGGTATAAAATTCAACACCAAACTTGACTCCAAAATTGGAGATGCCTCAACATTTATATTAGAGTGTGTATTTTCCCAAGGAAGAGCAGTGCTTGATATTATAGAATGGGCAGTGGAATCAGAGGGATCAGGGTTTGCATCCCAACTTCATCACTGGTGACTTTGTTCAAGACCCAAGCTGGCCTCCCCAAACCCCATTGTCTCATCTATATAATGGGGACAGCACCAGTTCTTACCTCTCAGGAATGGTGTTGTGATAATTGATTGAGGTTATGCAGCCTTTAGCACAATGCTTAGTTTATGCTAAGGTGTGACTATCTAGTTATTGCTGTTACTGTGGTTGTCATTGCGATGACAGTATCCTGCATTCTGCTTCTAGAGATAATGTCTCCATCCTCAGCTCCCAGCCGGAGGCCAGTCTGCAGTCTTGGTTGAGTTGTACTCTCTCCCTGGCCACAGACACCAGGAGGACCCCCTCTCGACAGTCAGCCATCAGCAGCCACAACCTCAGCCCCAGGTAAGAGTATCTCCATGTTGCCTCTGGATGGCCAATAGCTCAAAGAATCTCAGACTTTGATGGGTGCTGTTCAAGTCTTCCATTTCCTCTGGCTTGGGCAAGGGCAAGCATGTTCTGGACAATTTGAGATATGACCCTATCACTTCCTAGCTGTATGACTTCAGGCAGGTCAGTTACCTTCTCTGAGCCTTCACTTTCTCATCTGCAAGACAAGAAATGTAATTGTATTTACTATAATAGTTGAAATGAGGAGGCTCTAAGGCAGCCCTCCATAAAATGTGGTTTTCTAGATGCTTTTAAATAGCATGGGGTCAACATTTTTTAAAATAGCTGTGGATTTATTATAGTTGCTTTCTATGTAAGGCAGGTCCTACTTGTTTTTCATTTATAGATATAGATAATTCTAGATTTAAAATATTTTATATCAACAAATTCACTTATGGTTTTTTGTTTTGTTTGTATTTTTTGAAAAGGTGGGTCAGTATAAAGACAGGCTGGGTGCGTTCTCCCTTAAAGATTTAACTTTGTTTGAATATCAGGATTTTATATTCTCCCTACCACAGAGAAAGATGAATTCAGGCATGGCCTGAGATGCGACCCTCACAAATAGATGGGATTGCCAACAATAGGTTTCTCCAACAAATGAGCCTTGAGATTCACCCTTAGTTGTAGGACTTACATCCCTCTTCTGTCCTGCTTTTCAGCTTCCTTTCTCTCAGCTCATTTGGTGAGAGAAAGGGCGGCCCTCTTGTAATTGAGAGCTAATGGCCAGAAATCAGAAATTATGGATTAAGCAGATGCATAATTAAGGTGAAATGCACACCACTTCTGTGATAACAGAAGAACCAATGTGATAAGATAAAAAGGAAACTCACAGACTAATAGAGCAAACCCGGACAACCCCCCTCACTGACTTGAAATGCACTCCGGCTGAAGCAGGGGGTTGTTGCCTTTACACAAAGAAGAGGTGGAAGTTGACTCTAACCTTTTGGGCACGTTCCATGAATGACAAATGTCTGGCACAAAGCTGCTGCGGATTATCTTAGGCTGAAAGATTTGATGTTGAAAATATCACAGACAGGCTCCGAGACTGGGGTGCCTCCGGGGAGTTAATTAAAGCAAGATTATCTGATTACTGCTCTTAATTAAAAACTGCTCTTTTCTCCTGTACGGAGAAAGAGCCATGTCCTCTGCGAACCCCAAATAACGAGGACTTTCTCTTTCCTGAAAGCTAAATACTTTTGTTGTTCCCCGTCAGCCAGGATACAAGGCAGCAGAAGCAGAACCAGAGGCAGCCAGAGCAGAATCTGAATGTTCATTAACAGAACATCCAAGTGTCATAATTATAATTGTATTCGGGTGCGTGATAAGCATCCTCGGCCCTTGAATTGTACCCTAAGTTGTTTGGTACCCATTCGAGTGGGAGATGGGACGCTGTGGTGGTTTTAGTCCATAGATTGATGTAAGATCGCGTGGATCCCTACCCTGTATTTGCCCCTGCGTACCTGTGAGGTTTGGGGCAAGTTGCTTAACTTCTCTGTTCATGTTTCCTCATGAGTAAATCAGCGTTGTTTTCAGAGTTAATGAGATGGTACGGAAGTTGTTCTTCATGTAGAGCCTGGCATCTTGTAAAAGCTCAAGAAAATGAGCTGCTTTATTAGTTTCAGTATTTATGTGATACCCAGAGGAACTGCAGACAGACATCGTTACCTCCATGTTACAGAACAAGAATCTGAGGCCCAGGGAGGGGGAACAACTGATTCAGACACAGACAGCCTTCCCTCAGCTTCCTAGTTCCTTGCACAGAGCTAGTCATCAGCATCCCCAGGGAGCCCTCTTCAGAGCCTCTTCCCCCTGTCTCTGTTCTCTCCCCTTCCAAGTCCTCAGTGTCCAACGGCAGTTCAGAGCCGAGGCGCCTGCACCAAGGACAGGGGTGGTGCCATAGGCAAGAAGGGACTGTAAGCTCCTTGTCTGTTTTCCTTACGTCAGTGTCCCTAGGGCTCACACACAGTTGGTGCTCAGTAAATGTTTGTTGAGTGAATAACTGAACGTAATGTCAAGGCTGGAGCAGAGATATTAACCTACTTGGTCACAGTTCAGCATTGACTGACTCAGAGAGGGTTGGTAATTTGCTCAACCTCCCATAGCAGGTACATTGTGGAAGAGCCAGGATTTGAACTCAGGTTTGAAATCTCCAAACCCTTTATTTGTCTTTGCCGTATTTCTGTGGCTCTCTGATATTTATCCAGGGGGTAGAGCACTCACCTGGCAAAATTTACTGGCAAAGAATTGGCTTGTTATTAATATTAAAACTGTGTAAGGATTATTATTCAACGTTCATCATCCATCCGAAAGATATTTATTAAATGCCTGCTGCGTGCCAGGTCCCATGGCATTAAGTCTTGAACATTTGGAGCCCTGTCCTTGGAGAATGTTTACAGTTTAAAGATTCTAGAACTTCTGAGTTGGCAGGAACCACTGGGATTATCTAGTCCTATTTGCTCATTATGCAGGTGGAGGAAGCTAAGTCTGCAATGGGAAATATTGCAGCCAGATTTATAGAAGAACTGACCTCGAGTTCAGGTGCCTTGACTGCTGGCTTTTTCTGATAGCATAAATAATCGATGAATACTTCCCCCTTTCAAGAACTTAAAATATAACCCAGAAGGTTAAAATCCTCTTGGCCACTGCCCCAGTCTCAGCGCCCCTTTCAAAAGTATCCACCATCTTCAGTTTGGTGTGTATATCTTGCTCTATGTATGTATAAACATACATGTTCTTATAGAAGACACAGCACATTCGTGGGCTTTTTAACAACATAAATGATATGATGCTATATGAGGTATATTACGCTATACATAAATTCTTACTGTGTGCTTCTTTCTCTCCACAATATCCCTCGGCAATCTTTCCTTATCAGTATGCCTAAATCTGTCTATCTCGTCCTTTTAAATTCCTGCAAAAGATCTTAAAGTGATGCTTTATTTAACTCTAATCTTGTTTCACTTTTAGTTGCTTTCAGGTATTTGCTATTAACCTGCAAATAGTTCTCTGGGTCAAAGGGCACTTGCATTTTGAACTTGGCTAGATACTAGCAGTTCATCCCACTGTGCCTTCTGCTAGGAGACCGTACAGTAGAAGAGTCTGAGACTCCTGTGTGCTCATCCCCATATTACCTGGCACATCATAGAGCTCATGAAATGAGTCTCTTGGACATTTCCAATTTGACTAAGAAGGCCACTCAAAAACAGAAGCGAGGGAGAGAGCAGTCTTCTGCCAAAAAAATAAAAGCCTTCCCTGTATTATTTATAAGGGGACGTCAACTGCAGAGAAATACACCTAAAGCTCTGTGATTTATAACCCAGGAGTCATGCAGCTGCTGCTGATAAATACAAGAGTTTCTGGGGGCGGCAACACTGTATTACCTTTGTGGGCCCTGGAGCAGGAGTTTATGGGCTTGGTGGTGGCTGCCATAGTTGGCTCAGGAGTGTGTCTTACCATCTGGCTGCAGGTGGAGCAGGGCTGTTCAGGGGTTGGCATCTCACCTCGGACCCTGCTGTGTACCTGGCTTCTCCTTCCTGCCCTCCAGGACCATTGCCCGGGGAAGGGGCCCTCTGCATTTCTCTCTGGTCCTCATGGCACATCAGGCTTTCCAAGGAGGTTCCAAGCCCCATTTCATGCTAGACCTCCATCCCCATGCCCAACAGAATCCCAGCCCCGGTCACTCATACAGTTCTCAGGGTCTGTGTGCTGACAGGCACCAATTGACCCAACGGTGCAGACTCCTAATGTTTTATCTTGTCAATGGTCAGTTGCTTCTCTTATTTTCCTGAATAGTTATTCCAAACATTCTGACTTTCCTCCACTGTTAGCCCTCACTCTAAGGAAACAACCTTAACGCCTGTTTCATTCAAAGAGAAAGAATAATGGCCTCGATGACTGTGGTGTCTATAAATTCATCTGTTTGTCCCCATCTTCCTTCTGCTCTCAGACGAGATCCAGTCCTGTCTGAGACTAATTTGTGTCCACTGCCTCCTGTCCCCTACAGTGCTCGGACCCACCCCGTGTCCCCTTTCTCTGCTGTATCTTCTACTTCCCCCATTCTAGTTGGTCTTCCTCCTCGGGTTATAAATGCCTACAGGTCTTTCCTATTCTAATTATACGAGGTCAGACAATTACGTTCACGAACTCATCCTAGACAAAGTGCTATATACTTCATTGCTGAATATCACTACGGTCACCTTCGAAGTACTCCCCTTGGGAAGCTATGCACTGATGCCAGCACCTAGTCCACCCTTCAAAGCAATTTTGGAACTCTTTCTCTGGAATGGCCATCAGAGCTGTCGTCGTATTACCCTTGATGTCCTGAATGTCATCAAAATGTCTTCCTTTCAATATTTCCTTTATCTTCAGGTAAAGAAAGAAGTCATTGGGGGCCAGATCAGGTGAGTAGGGAGGGTGTTCCAATACAGTGATTTGTTTACTGGCTAAAAACTCCCTCACAGACAGTGCTGTGTGAGCTGGTGCATTGTAGTGATGCAAGAGCCATGAATTGTTGGTGAAAAGTTCAGGTCGTCTAACTTTTTCACGCAGCCTTTTCAGCACTTGCAAATAGTAAACTTGGTTAACTGTTTGTCCAGTTGGTACAAATCCATAATGAATAATCCCTCTGATATCAAAAAAGGTTAGGAATAGCATTGCGACAAGTTCGCGAACTTAATTGTCAGACTTCGTATCTTCTCCCATCACCCTGTAATCCTGTTGCATTATTCCTTTTACTTCCCTTCAGAGCCTAACTTCTCCATAGTAGGGTCCCCGTGCATCACCTTCACTTGCTCACCTCACATTTGTGCCTCAGTTTCCTACAGCCCTGAGCCTGCCCCCACCCCTCTATTGAAACTTTTCTCACCATGTCAGCAGCTTCCAAAGAGGCAAATCGGGACATTCTCAGCCTTGATCTTTTTCTAGACTTCTCCCCTGCGTTGGTAACTTCTCTTGGAACGCTCTGTTCACTTCAGAATGTTTCTGCTTCTTGGTGCCCTTCAAACCTCCCTTTTCTGATCGCTTCCTTCCTACCCCAGCCCCCAAATATTGGGGTTCTCAGGATGCTGCCCTCACCTGGCTGTTCTTCTCTCCACCTGATACCAGGCAATCCTCTTGTGATTTTAACCATCCCGCCCCCCCCCATTATAAGCAGATGACCCCCAATCTAGACCACGAGCTCTTACGTTCTCCCAAGTTTGAAACTTCTATATCATATCTAATTACCTGCACTGAGAAGATGGCTGACTGGATGCCTCCCTGGCGTCTGAACTCAGCATATCCAAGAGGAAACTTCCTCGCTCCCCACCTACCTGTGTTACCAGTATTATCTAGTGCTTCTGAAATTCATGAAACCTCCCAAGCTGGAGCCCTGGAGTCGTCTGAAGCTGTCATTCCACTCCCTCACCCCCATTTTCAACTGATCCCTAAATCTTGTTTATAAGGCCCACCTCCTCCCGCCCCTGCAAATACTTTCTCTTTTTTTCTACTTTCCATCCCCACGGCCCATACCTTTCAGTCAGGCTAATCCTTTCTCTCCTAGACTCTGGCAAAGACCTTCCCATGCTGCCGTCCTTGAGTTATTCCTCTCCCCTTCAGAGAGTTCTGATCCCTCTAAAGTGATAATCTGGTTTCAACGGCTCCCGTCACCTACAGCTGCCCGACACCAAATCTGGTCCTTGATCTGTTTTTGTCAAGTTTTATTGGATCGCAGCAATGCCCGTGTTTGGGGGTTTCCCCTGTTTGTTTTACGTACCGTCTGTGACTACTTTTGTATTCCAATGGCAGAACTGAGCAGTTGCAACCGAGATCCTATGGCCCCAAAGCCCAAAGTATTTGCCATCTGCTCTTCACTGAAAAACTTTGATGGCTTCTGCCCTAAAGAAAAGGATTCAAACACCTTGGTGGGTTTACAGTGCCTTCCGTAATCTGCCTCCTATCTACTTCTCTGCTCTCATTTTCCTTGTTCTCTTCTTTATAATTTGTACCCCGAATGGTTTTAGCTCTCCCTCATACACGACACTATGTCCCATCCCTGGTCCTTTTCCGGGATATGCCCTCTGACTGGACACCCTTCTATTTTCTTATCTGACGGACTCATCCTTCGAGACTCAGCTCAGGTATCACCTGCCTCAGGAGTCTTCCTTGCCCCCTGGCTGGGTCAGGGGTCCTATACCGTGGTCCTACAGACCCCACATGTTCCTCTCCCATAGCACTTACCGTATTATGTTGAGATCATCTGTTCACGTGCCTGTCTCCCTCATTAGGCTGTGAGGCCTTGAATGGCAAATTTTATCTTTTCCTTATTGTGCCTCAGCACCTAACACTGTGTCTGGCACATAGTAGGTACTCTGTAAATATGCATCAAACAAATAAATGACGAGGGGAAAGAAGGTAGATGTTTTGTTTTGTTTTTTACCAGGGTGCTTAGAAGGACGGTGCTGATATCAAGAACCAAAGGTGAATTTGCCAGACTAGTTAACTGTCTCCTATCACAGAGTAAGTTCTTAGCAACATGGAACCAAGAGTGATGGAAAGTGATGGGCAAAAATGAAACTCTAGAGCTCAGCTTCCCTAGAGTACAGACCGAGGGCAGAGGCAGGTGGTGGGCATGGAGCGTTCGACTGGCTCTGGCAAGGGGACCTTGATGACACACTTAAAGGGAGGCGGGGGAAAGATGACAGGCTTTTTACTCAGGCAGACCCGGTTTCTAATCCCAGCTCTACTACTTCCTATCTGCCTGTCCATGAGTTACAGTCTGTGAGTCTCAGTACCTCCTCCGTGATTCTGTCCCTTCTCCATATTCTATCCCCTTTGTGGGATTAAAGAATTAACTAGTATAAGTAAAATTGTGTATATTTAAAGTATATAAGAATATGCATAATAGTATTCTATGTGTTTAAAAATAAAGCTTGAAAGGATTACAAAATAATTCGCTATTAGCTATTATTAATAGCTATACCTAGCAGCTACAGGGTGGCTTGTGGAAGACCTGGAACCAAATTCATGGTTAATAAGCAAAAGCTCCCTCCCACCTTCCTCCCTTCACCCCAAGCCAGGCCAGTGGACACTGATATAGGAGGGCGGGACTTGGGAAAACTGTAACTGGGTTTTCCACAGGCCAGAGATTGTAGAACTGGGCTCAATTTGCAGAGCAGAAAACCATGAGCCCAAAACAGAGAATCTCTTGGCAATGAAAGTGGAGTTTCGGTGAACTCAGTTTTAAATATGTTGAGCATAATGTGTTTGGGGACATCCAAGTGGGACTGTCTAGAGCTTTTAAACTCTTGTCTGGATCCATGGAGATGCCAGAACGTTTCTTCATGATGTAATAGTTGGGATACTTTGGGGCATAGGTGACATAAAACCCAACTCAACCAGGTTTGTACAAAAGGGAGAATGAAAACCAAGAGTAGATCTAGTGTCAGGCGTTATCGGATCCAGGGATTCGAAAATGGTCATGGGGATTTGATCCCCAACCAGCCTCTCTGCTCTGCTTTCCTCTATGTCGGGTCCTTTCTGAGGCAGCAAGATGGTGGCGAGCAGCTCTAAGTTGATGTCTGCACCACGTGAGTCCAATGGTAAAGAGGGCTTCTCTCTTCCCAACAGCTCTGCAAAAACCCTGAGCTTGACTTTCATTGGCCCAAAGCGAGGCACATGTCTGTCCCTGAACTGGATAAGGGGAGTGAAGGAGTCTCGTACCTTAGGCTCAAGTTGGTGTTCTCCCCTAGCACCGGGAAAAGGGGTTATTCCCATCCAAACCGCAGGAACAGTGGGGGAAAAGGGGTTGCCTCCAAGGGAAACAGGGTGGATCACCTGAAGCAGGAGAATGATACTAGGTAGATAAAAATAAGATAAGCCAAGAAGACGTTCTCCATCAAGAGGAAGGTTGAATTATGGGAGTGGACAAGAGCATGCAGACAGAGAGTGAAGGGGGAGGGAAGGGGTGAAGCGGGGAGGAGAGGGAGGGAAGGGAAGGAGGAAGGGAAGCCGGAGAGGAAGGAAACATCAGGATGGAGGAAGGGGCAGAAGAAGAGGGGAAAGGAGAGGGGGAAAGAGGAAACATATTAGAATGTTTGTGGTCCCCATTTGGTAGCCTTGGGAAGCCCATGTAAAATTGTATATAGCCTGGTCAGAGACTACATTTGTCCCTAAACTTCAGTGACCAATCTATCACCACCGAATTAGCGATGCTGTGCCTTCAATTTATCACCAAACATGGCTCTCCACTGTTGCTGTTGGACGGGTACCATATTGCAATGTGAGCGTGGAGATTATTGTATAAATTATTCTCACTCACATAATCATCGTGATTTTAATTACTGTGTAATCTTCCCTAATTACTGTTGTATGTATCATTTGCTTTGGTGCCGATTTAACACAACTGCTTTTCCTTTGGCTAAAAAAAATGGCATTACAACTTTTCCTTTTTTCTGGGGAAAATTTGCTTTCTGTAAACATTCGCAGCCTCATGCTCTTGGCTTGCAGTTCTTAGTTTAAGAGAAAAAGATTTAGACATCACCACCACTACTTCTCTCACCCCCGTTGATTTTTATTTGGTATAAGGCTGGCTTGAATTAATAAAACGGTCTAAATTATAGGGTATTATTTTAAAAACAAAGTTGTATTGCTTTCAAGGAAATGTAATTACTTCTACAAAAGTGAAAACCAAGAATGGGTCACATGACGCCTGCTTCAATGATTAGGTAAGACTTGTTTGTAATTAGTTCATTAATTATGCAAATATGAATGGATGGTACTTAGTGTTAAAAACAGCTTGTTCGCAAAGTAGGTTAAGCATCCATGCTAATCTTATTTCAGTAGTACATTTATTTATTGGTCTCTGCCTTCATAGAAGCAGATCTCAGGATCATTTTAATTCACCCAGAATGTACTTAATGAGCTGGCCTCTCATGAATATGTTTTTGTGTCTTCCTATGACAAAAGGATTCTTTTCAGTTTTAGCAATATGAGGAAGATTAGTGGAAAAGATGTTGAAACTGCGTCCATGAAAATATTTAATGCAAACACATCCACCGTGGACACTGCCCGAACACGTGAAACCAGGAGGAGCTTGTCTCTGTCCAAGATTGATCTTTGGAGCCCACATCACTCTTGGATGCATTTCCATGGGAAGGAGGGCTGTTTTCTGTCTAGAACTCCACATCTGGGATGAGAGATCTGTGGCTGTCTCAGGAATCTTGAGGCTCCCTAAGTTAGCCACAGGTTTGTGTAAAAAACCATTTGGTTTATATACCACATATCTGTGAAATCACATGGTTCTCTGCTTTTTCTGTCTGACTTGTTTCGCTCAGCATTACTCTCTCAAGATCCATCCATGTTGTCACAAATGTTCCTATATCATCTTTTCTTACTGCCGAATAGTATTCCATTGTGTATATATACCACAACTTAACAAGACAAACAAATGAGAAACAGAAACTCATAGACACAGACAATAGTTTAGTGGTTGCCAGAGGGTAACGGGGGCGGGGGGTGGGGGGTGGGAGATGAGGGTAAGGGGGATCGAATATATGGTGATGGAAGGAGAACTGACTCTGGGTGATGAACACACAATGGGATTTATAGATGATGTAATACAGAATTGTACACCTGAAATCTATGTAATTTTACTAACAATTGTCACCCCAATAAATTTAATAAAATTAAAAAAAAAAAACAACCATTTGGATTCCTCATTGATGGTTCGAAACATTCTGTTAGAATCAGTGGTTCTCTTACTGAGTTAATTTTTTGTTAAGTAAGCTTTTTAGTGAAGTATACATATTTCATATGCGTATACAGAGTTCATATATATACAGGGAAGTCCATCTTTATGGAATTTTTGAAAATTAGTCGTACCTATGTAATTACTGCCCAAATCAAAGCCAAAGCGTGACTAGTCATGACCTCTTCCTTCCTCAAAGATGACCATTGTCCCGACTTCTCATGCTATGGATGAGATAGCGTGTTTAAACTCTATAAATGGAAGCATCCAGTAATGCTCTTTGGTGTCTGGCTTCTTTCTTTCAATATTATGTTTATGAGATTCATTCACATTGTTGCATGTAGCAGTAATTCACTTGTTTTCCTCTATATAGTCCTTAACAGTGGTTCTCAACTGGGGGTTGGGGGGTACGTTTGAACCCCTGTCCCTGCCAGGGGACAGCTGGTAATATCTGGAGACATTTTCATAATGGAGGGAGAGAGGTGCTATCGACATCTAACCTGTAGAAGCCCAAGAAGCTGTGAGGCTTCCTACACATGCTTAGGACAGGCCACAGAGAATTATCTGGTCCAAAATGTCAACGATGCCAGCAATGAGAAGCGCTGGTCTGTCGTAGTCCCTTGTGTGAAAATAAAATAATGATTTATACGTTCTATTAGTAATAGACACTTCGGTGGTTTCCAGTTTAGCACTAATACGAGTAATACGACTACGAATAACCATGGACACATCTTTTGTGGCAGGAATTTACAGCTCTCTGTCGGGCCTATACTCAGGAATGAAATTGCTGGGCCGTAGATGTATTTTCAACTTGAGTAAATACTGTCAAACGGGTTGTGCCAATTTACGTTCCCACCAGCAGTGCATGAGTTCCAGTTGCTCTGCGGCCTTGCCGATACCTGGTTTTGTCATTTAAAACAATTTTAGCTATTCTAGTGGCTGTTAGTAGTGTCACATTTTGGGTTTTGACTTGCATGTTCCTGATAAATACACATTTTCATGTGCTTACGTGTTCATCCGGGTATCCTCTTTGGTGAAATGACTGAGGACGTCTGTTGCCCATCGTTTTTCTTTTCTTTTGGGTTATTTGTTTTTTTAAAATTGATTTGTAGAAGTTCTTAGTATATTCTACGCACACGTCCTCTTTTGAGTATTTGGACCCACTCCCATTCAGTGGCTTGCCTTTTTCACTCTCCTAGTGGTTTACTTTGATAAACAGACGTTTTCAATTTTAATGTAACCAAATTTAGAATGTGTTTCCTTTATGGTTGGCACTTTTTATATCCTGTTGAAGAATTGTTTGCCTACTCCCAAATCATGCAAATATCTCCCTACGTTTTCTTCCTGCATTGATTTAACTTTTACATCTAGATATATAATTCATCGGGAAATGATATTTATTTATGGTGTAAGGTTGGGGTTAAGATTCATTGCTCTATGGATGTGAAATTGGTCGGCATAAGTATTTTAAAAGAAATAATGTTTTCCACATTTCACATCAGTGTCATCTACTGACTCTACTCCATTTTATTACTCATCCGTTCTTGAGCTGACTTAATATTGCCTTAATTAATGTAGCTTTATATCATAAGTCTCGATATCTGGAACTGTATGTTCCTTGGGTTAGTTCTTCTGCCTCACGGTCAGCAAATGACTCTAGGGGAAAGTGTCACACAATATTGTGCTTATCTCTACGTCCTTCCCTCCTTCCAGAATTTGGCCCTTCAAGTCCTGGCTTTTTTGGTGACTCTCCAGTGCCTTTTAAACTTTAAATTGAGTTTTTCCAGTTTTTCTAAGTGGGGGTTATCTCGGCTACAGCTTGTCTCTCATATCTGGAAGCTGAAGGCTGAGCTGGACTTTTTAACTCCCTTTGCTAAGTAGACGTTTCTTCCTTAGTTTCCATGTCCAAGAGGACATGAATGTTCGCTTGTATTTCCTTCCAGTCATAACCTGGCGAATCTACTTCCCTTCTAGACTTGAAGCTTCTTGACTGCAAGGGTTATTTATCTATGTATCGACAGCATCTGGCACCAGGGCGCTCAATAAGTGATTCTGGATGGATGGATTGTGGGATAGATGGATGGATAATTTCCATTTCCTTACAACTGTCTTTTCTTGAGGAACTGCGTCCTTTAAAAATAAGTCCGATAAATTAAAAAAAAAAATTTATCTGGTCTAACCACAAAAAAAAAAAAAAATATTATCTGGTCTAACCACAAAAAAAATAAATAAAATAAAATAAGTCCGAGAGTTCATGTGGCGATAGCTATTACACCACATTCAGCAAGGCAGTGTCTGTGCTTGGAAAAACGTAGTAAGGCATTGAAAATGTATTTAAAATATGTTGAACCCAAATTGAACCTCCAATCCAATTAGAGATTTTAATTACTTTATATACCCAGTTTGTTCTTTCAAAATGTGATAGAAATTGTATCAGAAGGTAAAGGACTGAAGTTTCAGAGCCAGTACTTTCACTGTCTCATCGGAGTGTGACCTGGAAAGTTCTCTTCCTTTCTCTGTTTGAGAACGAGGGGTTCAAACCACAGGCGGTTCCAGCTCCCTCTCTGTTCTGATATTCTAGAAGTTTATCAGATTTGTAGACACAAAGCCAGGCTCTTGGCTGGAGTTTGGACATGTGAAGAATTCACTCTAGATTGTACCCTGGAAGCTGGTTTTGAATGTATTGTTTTGAAGTCCAGAGAAGAGGTATTGGCTGACTGAGACGGAGGGCTGCTGGAGTCGGACTTAACCAGCTCGATGAGGCACAGGGAGCCTTTTCTTCATGCTTTCTACATTTCCACAATCCCTCATCTTCCCATCCCTCCATTCCTTTATTCTTTCCATTCCATGAGTTCTCCTTAACTCTTCTAGATCCTGGGCGTTCATACAAGCAAAATACAGTCTCATGCAGAACTAACAGTCTTGTTGGGAGGTATAAATAAGTAAACAATTATAGTATAGAGTGCCAGGGAAGGATGGGGGCAGTGGGCAGAGGAGACCCCCTCACCCAGCCTGAGATGTGGGTGGAGGCTGAGCATTGAAGGGTGAGCAAAAGTTTTTGCTTTTTTTGTGTTTTAATATAGAGCAATGGTTCCTCGGAACCACCTGTAACATGTTAGTTCCTTCCCTTCTCCCTGTCTCCCTGTTTCTTTTTCTTTCTCTCTCTCTCTCTCTCTCTCTCTCTCTCTCTCTCTCTCTTTAACACAGATGTGTCTGGGCACTATCAACTCCATTAACCTCCACCTTAATTTGACAATGACTACAGATTTTTCATACTGACTTCATTTCTAGCTTTACCTCCTTCTCTACTTCTATCTATATAGCTAAACACATTTTTATGCTGGGCAATGTGGCGGTAACTTGAAAGCATCGGGACAATTCTCTTTAAATCATTTCACGTCTTTCTCCTAAGAAGAAGTCCTTTCTTAACTATTAAACCAGTATCACTCCTAAGAAAATGAACAAATCCATAATATGGTCCACGATCCCAACATTTATATTACCCCAGTTGTCTTAAAATTGTCTCGTATCACTATTTTTTTAAAGAAAAGATCCTATTGAGGATACACATTGCATTTTGTGGTTTCATTTCTTTGGTCTCTACCTTTCAAAGAAACAATAGACGTTATTTTTTGGAGAAGTTGTAGACTTATAGAAAAATCGAGCATCCAGTACAAAAAGTGCCCAAATTCTTGCTACACACAGTTTTTTCCTATACATTGTACATTGGTCTTTAGTCTGTTTTGAACTAGAATGTTCCGCTTACCTCCCCCATTGAAATAATTTTTTTTTCAGAGTTCCAGATGGGCAACTCTGTTAAAAAACAAACAACTGCTTGTCCTAGTACCTGGTAGTCAGTAAGAATGTGTGGATGAGGCCACGGCAAATTCTGATGACCCACAGAAGACATGCAGGGAGGGTCCACTGAGGGCAGTTCACTGGATTGGTGTTTAAAAAGTGTCAAGGACTCAACACCCACTTGAAATCAGCGAGAACAGCAAGCAAGGCTTGAGAGTTATCTTGGCTCATAAAATAGATCTTGTCTAATCTTGTCTCTATAGTATAAGGAATAGAGGACATGTAGAGAGTCTGTTTCCTGACTCAAGTCTTCACACCTTCAGGCCAGGAGTGACCAGGCTGGGGAGTGTCCACTGCTCACTCCACCACTTCCTCTGCTTGCTGTCCAGCGTGCTTCCTGCGTTATCCCATCCCATGGCGTCCTCCTTGCTTTGAGTCTTCCCTTTCAGCTGGGTGGCCTAAGTCTTGGTTTCTCTGCCTGTGAAATTTAGATAACAACCTGACTTGTCAAGGGGTTTGCAGATTGAATAAGCCCATAACTGGTAGGCAGGGTCTTCTCCCCCTGCTTGGTACGTCTTCGTCGATCCATCACCATCCTCCAAATCGGGCCCCTCTTCCTAAAGCCTGACTCAACCCCGACCCCTCCAGAAAGGCTGTGCGTGCAGGCTCCAGCACCTACTCTCTCTCGCCAATGTCCTGTTGCACTTACAGTCTATGGTTCACAGTTTACCTGTAACTTCTGGCACTGCTGATTCGTCTTCCTGGGTTTATCCAGTCTCCACACCTACAGGGTTAGGGTTCAAGTTAGGGTTAGGGTTAGGGTCCAGGAGGGGAAGGCAGCCCGTCTTCTTGCTATGAGCTCAGCCTAGCGTTCTGTATGGTTAGACCGACCGAGATCAGAGCCTTGACTCTGCTACTTTCTCAGCAAGCCTGCTCGCCTCTCCAAGCCTCAGTTGCGTCATCTATAAAATGAGACAATAAGGGGCAGTAGAGCAGAACGGTTAGGAAACAGGGATCTCAGTGGTGGGCTCCTTGGTTTAAATCCGTGTTCTCCCATCTATCACATGACAAATGACTGACCTTTCTGAACCTCATGTGTGACGTGGGAAGATTACCACAGTATCTGCTTCAGAGGACTGTTGTGAAGATAAAATTGAGTAATGTATGCAAAGCCTAAAGGCGCAGTGGACGGCAGCTATGATTAGTCAGAATTCACCTGCACCCTAGAGGGGCTTAATAAATGTCTCACACTTCCTAGCGCATCGTGCACAGCTTTGGGAACCATGTCAACTTTTATTCCAGACCATCAATTGTTATATTGGACCCGGTTACAAAACCTTTGGGCCATCTCGAAAAGACATCTGGTTTCCCATCCCAGGCCTCACCAGTATTAAAGAACATCGATACATTTTTAATCTCCTCTCTAATTTCCAGGTGTGGATGAAGAATGGGGGTGACAGCATGCCTTTGGGGATGATTCATGGTGTCATTAAGTCTGCTTCGTGTTTCCTGTAGCTACGGTTGGCCCTGGCTCTGCTCAGGCTCTCCAACCTGGAAATTACGGGGTTTTTTGCCATGTGATTATGTCTAATGGCAGTGAAGCCAGCATCTCCTTGAATCGGACCTCACTCTTGTTGTTCATTATGTGTCAGTGGATTTTGGAAAACATACACATGCAGAAGTGAGTTCCACTGGCTGAGGTTTCCCCTCAGCTGGCTACCTGGAGGGCATGTGATGTCATGGAAGGAAAAGTCCTCAGCTCCAGATCGGGCTGACCTGGGTTCACATTCAAGCTCTGCCACTTAGCAGTGCGACCTTGGACCTCAGTCTTCTCATCTGCAAGATGGGGTGGTGAGTCTGATCCTGATGATGTGATGTGTACAAAATACATGCACATGCATAGAGGTGTGTTTTTCAGTCTTCACTCAGGAGTCACAGAGCTTCTATTACTGTGATAGGCACTAACGATGGAGGCACACTCACAGGGCAGCCCAGCCGGGCGAGGGGTGTGGTCCAAGCAAGAGACATGTGTCTCAGCAACTGGCCCATTCTGAGGATGAACCATGTCGATATCCTTTTCCTGTTCTGCTTAGAGCAGGATCATACGTAGGAATTGCTTCTCTGCCCTCCTTCTGGGGCCTTCTCTAGCCCTGATGGAAGAGGCCATTAAAGAAAAACAGTGAAACAAGCATTCAGATTTTTAAACATATATTTCTTAGCGGTACTGTTTTAAAATGAGTAAGTACTAGATGCCAGTTTAACTGCACCAGGCTTTGCCTTATGTGAAGTGCTGGGGGTTAGCAGAAGTGCACTGGGCAACCCTCCTGGGTACTGACTAGACCTCTCTCCTATGTGTCATTTCTAATTCTCCACAGGACACTGTGAAATAGCCATTATCGTTCTCACACTTAACAGCTCAGCAAGTTCAGGCTCTACCAGGTACCTGGCTAGGAAGGGACAGAGGCAGGATTTGAATCCAGGCCTCTCTGCTTCTGAAGCCCATTTTCCTAGCCTTGCAGGTTAGAAAGAGTGGACATTCCAGTATTTCTGGATGTGCATATGCTGATTTACCCAATAAACCTTCCTCAGTTGAAGCCACCAAAACTTAGAATATTTTCATATACCGGGAATGCCAAAAAATGTATACACATGATTTGTATTCATTTTTTGTTATCAGTATATATTGAGTACTACAATTTTAGTACAGTTTTTTCCTTTCTTAAAATGTGTCTACATTTTTTGGCACCCTCTGTATCTTAATCAAGTCACTTAATACACATTTACTGGATACCTATCAAGTGGCAGACACCAGAGCTGCACTCATTCATCCAACACACACTTATTGAGTACCTACTATGTGTCAGAGGGCTCGAGAGTCATTTATTCAACACATATTTACCGAGAACCTACTAAGTGCCAGGAAACTGGCACCTCACTCATTTTTCAATACTTGTTTTTTGAGTACCTACTATGTGCCAGGACACTATTCTAGGCACTAGGGTACAGGCACCCCTGCCCTCCTGGAGTTCAAATCTGCCCAACATTGCAAGACAGGTTTCCGCCTATCTCACAGCTAAGGGAACTGAGGCCCAAGGCCGCGTGGCTAGTGGGTGGTGGAAGCAGACTAGGCTGCAAGCGACAAATGCTCCCTGGACAAGGTGACACAGGAAATACTGTTAACCCTGAATCCCATCACAGGGCTCAGAGGAAGTTGACAGAGAATGGCACTGCTGGCTGCGGGGTCAGCTCAACCTGGGGTGGGAAGCAGCCTTTGTCACCTCTACCTGTGCTTCTGGAGGTCACCTGCCTCGCTGTGCCTCAAGGTCATCATCCCTACCTCCAGGGTTGCTGTAAAGATTGTAAGTGAATGTGACAAGCCGCTCCGTGGGCTCGTTCCAATCAGTTCATTCCCTCTCGTATCTATGGCACCAGCACAGCCCCTGGCACGCAGCCGGTGCTCAGCCAGGGGTAGCTGTTGCGGCAACCATTGGGCTACACCCTCTACTCAATTAGGGACCAGCCCGGCCCTTATGGCTGGATCTCGGGGATGCCCGGTATGGCAGATACGTTAGAAGGCTTTTCAGATAGACTAAGGGGCAAGCAGCAGAAGTTCCCAAGATGTTTCCGGAGTCTGGCCTTAGGGAATCACAGTGCCCCGCGTGGCATTTTTCCACACCTGTCTCCCAGCGCCTTGGAGAACCTTCTATCCATCATCCCTCCCCTTGGCCAAGGCTGTGGGAGGCAGGTGCAGTGACATCTTGATTATCCGTCAGCCAGCCATCACATGGTGCGGACGGAGGGGAGTTCCATCTGAGCCAAGCCGTCCAGTGAAGACAGCTGAAAAAAAAAATGAGTCTTCCCAGCTCCCTGGATGAAGACAGCAGGGTGTGGGACAGAAATGGAGAGGATCATCTGGCCTTACACAGGAACGGGGGCTCGTACCCTGAAGCCTGCAAGAAAGCGTCTGGATTCAGATTAAATTCTGCGATCTCCACACAGACCGGAGTGGGCGCAAGGAACTCCTTCCTTTCAGTGGTGATGCAGACGTGAAAAGAGAGAGATGTCACAGAGATGTGGGTGGATTTCTGAACGGGAAACCCAGCCAAGACGTCCTTCTTTCTTTCTTTCTTCCTCCCCACTCCCTTCCCCACCTTTCCTCGCTCTCTCCTCACTCTACCCCCACACCCTGTTCTCCCCAGCTCCCGGGAGTCTACACTGCTTCTGTTTCAAGCCTACCAGCTGAAGGCACCAGACAATTCTCGAAAGGTGGGACCCAGCCTACCCCACCCCTAAGACATCAGGCCCTTGGACCCCTGGGCAGAGCTCAGTGGTCACCATCTGGTGACAATCAAGCTGGGGCCTGGTGGCCATGCGGGGACATTCGGGCCTGCACACTTTGTGGAAGGTACTGCTTTTTCTGGACTCAGGGAAGGCAGAGCTGGGGATCCCGATGGCTTGGGCTCAGCCAGTCTGTGCCCTCTGTCCTGGGACAGCATCTCTCACAGGCTGGGACCTCCAGACCCCACTCCCGGGCTGCTGATGGCTTGGTGTGCCCCCAGCCTGTCCCACCTCTTGGTCAAAGAGGAGGGCAGATGCCAGCCTGTACCCCATGGGCAACCCTCCCCACCGTCCCCCTTGCCTTTGAATTTCACTTTCCCTCTCCCTTCTCATCCGTCACCGCTGGGCTCTTTGGTTTGCTTCCCCCCATTTCCCCCACCCGTTCTCTTTTCAACTTGGATCTTGTATGTCCTGCTTCCTCTCCTTCCCATTTCTCTGTGCCCCTCTGCCACTTTTCTCATCCTACCTACTTCCTCTTCCTCATACACTTGATTGCCAAGGTCGACTTATTCAATTCAACAACATGTACTGAGCCCCTGTTCAGAGGGTGCAGAAATGGGAGTCGGCAGGATCTTGACAGTATGGTCTCGAGCTCGGTGACTCCTCCACCTCCTCTCCTCTTGCCCTTTTCTTCTTCCTCCCCCTCCTCCTCCTCTTCTAACTTCGCTTCCCTCCCTTTCCTCATGCCGTCCTGGCATCCAAAGCCAGCACTGAAGGTGGGAGTTGGGGTGAGCAGGATGGCAGAGTCCCAGGAGATTCTGCGACAGGTGCCCTCAATGCCGCCGTCCGCACGTGGCAGGCAATGGATGAGACTGAACATCCAAGACACATTCATCACACCCGGCTCCCTTCAGGGCCAAGACAGGACGGAAATGACTTCTGTTAGCTCTGCGGCAGCCCGCTGCCCCTGGTGGCTCCACGCTGTTTATTAAAAAAGAAAAAGAAGGAAAGAAAGGAATGAGGATGCCATCTTGCCATGGATTAGGGGAGCGGCTCCAAAGCAATGATGTGGACAAACGTACTTTCAGGTGGTCAGAAAGGAGCACTCCAGCTGCTTTCCCAGCCCGTGTCCAGCTGTGACAGAGATGGACGCTGACGCCAACAAATGGGAAAAGAGGCATCTGCTCCAGGCAAACTGTGTGGCCTTTGTTTTAGCACATGGGGGCCAACCCCTCTCAGGAATGAGGAGACACAAGGTCACCTGCCCATTCACGCTCTGTTCATCCCTCTTGGAACTTCAGCTGAAACTTTCATTGAGTCCAGTGGTGGGTTAGGCTCAGGAGACTCAGCGATTTTCAGTAGTAATAGTGATTGCCATGAACTCTAATCATTAATGATTCATAGCCATTCATTATGATTATTGATTACTCATCATCACCGTTAATGATTATTTGAGGAGCGAGGTACCAGGCATTGTGTGCCCATGGCTTTTCTTTCATTCCCATGACTTCCCCATGTGGTCAGTGCAGTGACTGGTGTGGGAGGAGGTGGCAGGGGGGCTCAGACATACAGAACAGCAAATGCAAAACCTGGAAGCAGGAAGGGCTTGGCCTGTCCTAGGGGACTGGTGTGGCTGGAGCAGAGTGAGCAAGAAGACACCTTGAGGCAGGAAGCTGGGAAGGGAGTAGGGAGCCTGGATCCGCACGAGAAGGACAAAGGATGGTGAGGAGAGTGGGTGATGGAAGTGGCTCGTCTACATCACGACCTTGATCCTGTGTCTCCCCACCATGACATTGACCTTCCACCCAGCTGACCTTGGGAATAAGAAAAGGCAAATGAGCACCCGCAGCCCTGGGCCTGTCGCTCATGGAACCTTTTAACAGAGAGCATCATTGCCATGGCAACCTGCCCCGGTCCTGGGTCTGGGGAGGCCCTGCCAACCCCAAAGAGAAAGGCGCATGGGGTGGTGGAAGTTCTGGCCTCAGGAGCTCAGGAAGGCAGTGACTAGGTCCCTATCCATGTCCCTGGAAAAGACCCTGGTCCCCTACTCTTCTGTACCCTCCTCTCCCCTCATTGGCCACCAGGGGCCAATGGCTTGGCTTTCTTCCCAGACTCAAAAGCCCTTTGAGTCATTGTCTTATCCACTGTGATCGGGGGGTGGGAATGGTCACATCAAACTGTGCTGAGCAAGAAACCTCCCTCAAAGTCTTGTACCAGAATCCCAACCACCCTCTATGTGTGGAGGGCTGACTCCTGTTACAGGTAGAGCAACGATGCAGAGAGTGGGATAATGGTTAGAAACCTGCGTCCGTGTCACTCCCAGCCTCATTCAGTTTCCAACTCCTGACTTGGTCTGCCATGCCCAGACTCTGACACTCGGCACCTGTTTTGTTTTCTTTTTTTATAAGTTATTACTTTGCTGGTGGGTGGAAACATGGTCATTTGTCTTAGAGGAAGGACAAACAGATTTTATTTCTTAAAGGAATGGATGATGGACTCCAGTCTCTCGCCTTTAAGTGACACCTTTTATTTTATAGTCTATGATTTCGCCCCACTGCTGGGCTCCTTCTTTTAGGAAAGAAAGTGTTTTTGGCTCAGCTGCTGCAAAATGACTCTGCATGGAAGCCAAGCCTGGTGTAGTCCCAAAATAGAAACCGTCTGTCCTCTTGTGTGTCGCCTTGGTTTTGTGTGGATTTCATGTAAATCTTTCCCTTTTGTGTGTGTGTGTGGGGGGGGCATTTTTCCTTCCACCCCCACCCACGAAACAATCCGGGGTGTCAAGGAGCATCCCACTGAGACACATATTTGGGTCATTGACTCTCAGAAGCCCTGCTGGTGGGACTGTCCTCTGAGCTTGGCCCTGAATAGATAACTAACCTCCTGCGGGTCCCCTCAAGTCTTCAGGAAGCAAATGACTCACTTCACAGGAGGCTCTGGGACGATAATCCCATCATGTCAGAGATGATGCCTCATAAATCTAAGTCATTCGTCCGAGCTGTGGTATTAATCTACTCAAACGTACTTAGCTGGGTTTAATTATAGATTGAAATTGCATTTCAGAAAGCAACCAGAAATCATTTAGATGGCGTCAATTTGCACATTAAATCATACGGTTCATTTGAGAATGTGGTAAGGATGGCATTTCTAAAGAAAAATAATATTAGTGCTTGTGCTTTGTGGCTTTCACGCCAATTGCACAAATTGTATGAATTGCATGGTTTCCACCGACTGCATCTTTCTTCTCGGCACAGGATGAACGAGGAGGCTGGTGATGCCAACAGGACCCAAAGGGCGTCAGCACTGAGCCGAGCCCAGGACGTCTCTATCAAGACCACGGGGGATAAATCCCCTTCGACCCTCTCCCTCCGCCGGCAAAAGTACTGCCATTTTGTTGAAAGTGAAGAGTGTGATGCCCCGAGAAAGCCCCCAGAGAGATTAGGAGCGCTGTCTTCTCCATCTTCTCGGAGGACAGACACATCCCCGGTGTCTAGGGAAAAGCTGCCGAGTCCTTCGGCGGCCCTGTCCGAGTTTGTGGAAGGGCTTCGGAGAAACAGGGCGCAGAGAGGCCAGCGGTCACCGCTGGGCCTGGAGGACTGGCCCACTCTCCCCATCTACCAGACCACCGGGGCGTCCACGCTGAGGAGGGCCAGGGCAGGCAGTGACGAGGGACACCTCGCAGTGAGGTTTGGGGCAATGTCACCCCTGGAAACTGAGGATACTGCCGGGGCATCCGCTGGTCTCCTGCGGTCCACCAGCCTGAAATGCATCTCTTCTGAGAGCGTGGAGGGCACCCCGCTGCTCCCCAAGAAGCTGAAGACCCGGTTCAGTTCCTGTGAGTCCCTCTTAGAATCAGGGCCCAGCTCCGGGAGAAAACCGAGCTCCCCTGCCACACCCGGGGACACACTCTGGTCGCCCACACTGCGTCCTCGGAGGCGCTGTCTGGAGTCTTCCCTGGACGACACAGGCTGTCCAGACCTCGGGAAGGAGCCACTGGTCTTCCAAAACCGCCAGTTCACCCACCTAGTGGGGGAACCTCTGGGCAGCAATCCATTCGGATACAAGTTCTCAGGCCTCAACTATGAACGCAAGACCAACATGGATTTTGATGACTTCCTCCCGGCCATCCGGAAGCCCGAGACGTCTACGTTCTTGGCCAGAGTGGCCAACGATGGGCAAGACAGTTCACAGCATTCAAGTGTCCCCTTTGAGACGGAAGAAGCCGACCGGACCTTTGTCTCAGGGATCAAGACCATTTTGAAAAAGAGCCCGGAGGCCAAGGAGGACCCCGCTCACCTCTCCGACTCATCTTCCTCCTCCAGTTCCATCGTGTCCTTCAAAAGTGCCGACAGCATCAAGAGTCGACCAAGAATCCCACGGCTGGAGGGTGACGGTGGTGAACAAACGTCCTCCGACAACAGAGAGCAGGGGACAGGGAGGAAAGAGGAAGATGTGGAGAGCATAATGAAGAAATATCTCCAGAAGTAGGAACCATCTCAGGTAAAAGTAACAGTCTGGGATCATTTGGGGGAAAGAAAACGAGATTGTCCACCTGGGCCTGGCAGCCTAAAGGGAACCAGTTGTTCCTACTGTTTCTAATGCGGTAACTGATTTCTCTAGAGACGAGGGGTTTTTTTGAAGGTTTCAGCTTATCAGAAACGCTCTGCTAGGTGCCACTTGTTCCTTTGCACTTTAAAATGCAGACACATCGGAAAGCAAGAGAGTCCTGGTGGACCGTGCCAAAGACGGTACTGGACTTTGAAAGCCGCCCCCACCCCCACCCCTTGTCTTTTCCTTTGCAGCGCTCCCTGCCACCTGGACTGGAGGAGGTGTGATGGCGTTCCGTCCACGCAGAGACGGGAGAGCCGTGGTGCTAGGGTCAGGCTAGGGCCGAACAGGCCTTGGGAATAGTGAAGTCCAACTCTTGCATTACATACCCAGAGAGAAACTGAGGCCCCAGGGGGAGGGAGGAGGGGACAAATACAGTGGTCACAGAGAAGCACGGTGGGAGAAGAGGTGCTCCCTTCTGCCTTCTCCGCTACTCCCCGTCCTAACGCTGGCCCTTCTCTGCAAGGAAGGCAGGGAGAGGGGTTCATGGAAAATACCAGCTTAACATTTATTGAATGTATATATCAGGCAGTCATTTGGTCCCCGTAATAGCCCCACGAGGTGGTGAGTAGTATTTAGTCCCATTTTACAGGTTGACAAACTAAGAATCAAAGAGATTAAGCCACTTGTACCACATCACCCAGGCAGAGAACTGGGATTCGAGAACTCCAGAATCACCACTTTTCTCTAGCGCTTTTCCTGGGGTCCATATTCCAGGCCTCTTCCTGAGTAAACGCAGAGCCACCCTGATGAAGCTGGATCTTAGAAAAGGTAGACCTTGGAACCATATACCAAAAGGGCTGTTGGAACTCGCAGACTGAACAAATGAGGGCGGCCTCAAGATCAAGGTCACCCAGTGAATCTGCTGCCAACCCAGCCACTCTGATTCCCACCCAGGTCATTGCTCTGTGCCCTAAGGCAAGGCTGGCATCTGACAGCCCCTCAAAGGGCATGTTTCAAAGCTCGGGGCAGAGCACTGAGCATCCACGTCATGGCTCCTAACTGGAATCCAAAGCCCCTTAGGTCAGTCTGGGTAGCACAGGAGCTGGTATAAGAACCTCCCTCCAGGTTCAGACACAATGCAAACCCACAGCCCAGTGATGACTCGTGGCCACATACATCTCCCTCCTATCAAATCTTAGAACTCACAGCCGCTCCGGGCTCAAGCTGCAGGTGGGCACTCAGCCCTCACCTTGCCGCAGGCCACAGCCCTCCCCACCAAAGGTGTCCTGGACCAAAATGAACCGTGCACGCTCCCCACTTCTGGACACCTGCTACTTCTAGAGGTACCCTCAGCGCATCCAAAAGTCATTGCCCCTTCCATGGAGATGGGCTCGGATGTTTCAGAGCAAATTAATTTGACTTTACATGGCCTTCTCTCTGCTCTCAATTACCGCGGAGAGATCCGATATTCATTTACATTATTATGCTCTCGGGGACCCAGAATGCAGTTTCAAAGGCCAAGTAAAGGGCACATGTCCATAAGGGGAGCAGTGCTTAGCAGAAGTCGCCACAGAACATCTTGTCTCTGCCATTTCTTTTTAAACTCACGTCCCCTTCGCCCCTCCCAGCCACGCTCACAGTGATAACTTGCCTAAAAATTCGCCTCTGCCCTGACTTCCGTGCTGGAGTCTGGAACTAGACAGTGCAGCCCTGCTCCCCATGGTGCATCTGTCGGATGAGATTCGGAACCAGACAAGCTCAGTTCTCCCTGTAACTGACCATGAGACCTTGGCCAAGTGATGTGACCTTGCTGGGCATCTGTGTTCTCAGCTGGGAAATGGAGCTAATAATACCAACCAGGTCAAGTAACATTGTGAGTTGGATGAGAATGAGGGGTCTTCCCAGGACAGAGCCTGGCACCCAGGGGCTGCACTAAATGTCAGGTTGCCCTGCTCTGGCAAATTCTGATCCTTCAGGAACCCTCCCACTTGTTCCCTTTCTGCCACCTACACACGTTCACGCCTGTAGGTGGCATCTCTGTAGGAATGCCACCTGGAAATATGGGCTCCCCACACTGTCCTTCTCCTCATCAAGACACACCTCCTGTGCCCCATTTATCAGCTCTGACCTACGTTTGCTTCCAGCCTCCTGAGACGCACTGCCCTCGAAAACTTCCCGATTTCACAACTGTCTGGAGAGAAAGAGAGAGAGAGACCGGCCTGGCCTTCCCAGGGGCCCTCAGGCCAGATACAGCCAGCGTGGCCACCCTCAAGAGGCGTGGGGGGCCCAGCAGAGGCCTATCCCGCGGGGCGTGGGGCTCCCAGCGTGCTTGGTCTGCACAAAATAAAGTATTGGCTCCTTGGCATCCGTGCCTTCTCTCTGTTCTGTGATCCTGTTCCCTGGGACCCTGGAGGATTGATCGGGGGCGGGGGGCGAATGGGAGAGGGGGAGCTGAGAGTAGAAGGATTCTGAGGAATGGAAACAACCAAACTGTGTGTACTTTCAGGTGGCATACTGTTTCTCTCTCTACATGTCTGGCTTTGTTCCTTCTCTTCATTTGGCCAGGTTCAGCACAAGTGTTACCTCCTCCAGGAAGTCTTCCCTGATATAGCAAACTGAAATAAATTCTTCTCCATTCTCCTTTAATCCCCTTACTTATCTCTATCATAGTTCCCTCGTCTATTTACTTTTGACATTGTGTGTATATGTGTGGGCGAGCATCCACAAAATTTTGGTGAATGAATGAATGAATGAACGAAGCAGTGAACAAATTAATGAGCCTACACACACTGAATGCACACGACACACTGGCACATATGCATCCCTACAAATGTCTGCCCACATCGGTCAACATTCAAGAACCTGTGAACACCTGCTGTCAGCCCCCCATGTACCTCCTGACAGACACAGCCCTACCACACACATCCCGACAACGCACATGTGCCATAAACTACACTCGCATAGTCACAGCAGTAGCGTGATTACCTGCTTCTTCAAACACCCTTGACGTATTAGTAACAGAAAAACTAGCGGCCGTTTATGGACCACATGCTCCGTGCTGGCCACTGGGCTAGGCATTCTACGCGGTGTATCTCACCACAACTAGACAAAAGGTCCTGAGAGATAAATACGTGTATTAGTGCCTATTTACAAAGGCGGACTAGCTTATGCCCACATTTGGGTAGCCAGTACCGCCTCTCTTTACATTGGCACTGGCACAGACTCCACGCCGTACCCCAAATGAGCCTCTAATCCCTAGGAGCCCTCGGTGTAGCCCATCACAACTCCCGCCAGCGGAGGGAAAGTCCTCTGTGGGCCACTGGTTTGTAAGTTTGCTGGGGCTGCTGTAACAAAGTACCACACGTTAGGTGACTTAAACAGAAATAGCTTGTCCCGTGGTTCTGGAGGCCAGAAGTCCCCAGTCAAGGTGCTGGCAGGTTTGGTTCCTTCTAGAGGTTGGGAGAGCCTCTCCCTTGGCTTGTAGTTGGCCATCTTCTCCCTGTCGTTTAGCTCACCTTCCTTCTGTGCACGTCTGTCTCTGCAGCCAAATCTCCCCCTTTTAAGAAGACACAGTCATATTAGATGAGGGCCCACCCTGATGACCTCATCTTAACTTGGTTGCCTGTGCAAAGACCCTGTCTCCAAATAAGGCCACATTCTGAGGTACGGGGGGGGGGAGGGTGTAGGAGAGCTTTTTTGGAGAGTCAAGGGACACAATTCAACCCATACCAACTTACCAGTTGAAGCTCGATCCAAGAAGGGGCGAGCTCAGCTCTGACTAGCGTCGCCAGTGGCTGTGGGTAGGCGTGGGGAAGGGAGATGGGGCAGGAGGAAGATTCACTGCACCCCCTTCCTGGACGACCTCACTGTCTTCCCATCTCTCTGATGGAGCGAGGCAGTGGAACAGTGCAGTTTCCCCGGATGCAGGAATATCCTCCCACTTGGTGAGTCTATAGGCAAACGCTATTGAAGGCACATAGCAAGCTCATTAAGGAGAGTAGCATGCTGTATTCGTTTGCTAGAGCTGCCGTAACAAAATACCACAGTCTGGATGGCACATGAACAACAGAAAGTTATTTTCTCAGAGTTCTGGAGGCTGGAAATCCAAGATCAGGGTGTCAGTAGGTGTGGCTTCTTCTGACGCCCCTCTCCTTGGCTGGCAAAGGGCCACCTTCTCGCTGGGTCCTCACATGGTCTTTCCTTGTGTTCATGCATCCTCACCATAATTTAATCATCTCTTTAAAGACCCTATCTCCAAATACAGCCACATTCTGAGGTACTGAGCATTAGGGCGTATGAATCTTGTAGGAGACACAATTCAGCCCAGAACACATGCTATGCATAAGTAGGTGGCGATTTTGTTTATTAAAAATGCTAATAATTATTCACGTCGCAATCAGATAAATATGTCCCAAGGTCCCAGCTTACTCCCCAAGCAAAAGCAATTATGGAAGTCAGGAAAAGGTTTCCACTGCCTCCCTGGCGTTGGAATTTTGTGGGCGCTTTTAGGTCTGATACTTGTGAGTTTCCATGAGCTACTCTCCCTGTGCCCGTGGGATTACTCATTCAGCCAATGTTTGTTGAGTACCTGCTGAGTGCCAGGCAGCATTCTGCCATCCTGGGGATCCATGCTGAGCGGGCAGACTGCCCCCTTGCTTTTCAACCTAGCTGGGGAGACAGACAATAAGCCGGAAAATAAATATGTTGTCAGAGAGTGAGAAGTGTCCTAAAGAAAAGTAACGATGACGTTATCTTGTGAGTTCCCTGTTAAAGATTTACCGGACGTTTATGAAGCACATTTTTGTAAAGGAAGAATTCTGTCAGGATCCTTCAATGATGAACGAGCAATGCATCCAGAAAGCGTAAACCCAAATAATAAGAGCAAAGCTTTCTTTCCACATCGTTCAGCAGGAAACAGAAATCCTGAGGGA
Source organism: Rhinolophus sinicus (assembly GCF_036562045.2). NCBI lineage: Eukaryota > Metazoa > Chordata > Mammalia > Chiroptera > Rhinolophidae > Rhinolophus > Rhinolophus sinicus. The sequence continues at coordinate 23,687,238 of NC_133765.1, read as the reverse complement.
GTTCACTGAAAGTCAGTTTAACATCCTAGAAGAGGACATGTGTCCCCCTGTTCTCAGATCCTTCACCCCAGTACAGCCTGCTACAGCGGATGCTGACCCACCGGGGTCCTCCTCCCTGCAAGGTGACTCCAGGACTTCTGCACTGGGCCCTGGTGTCACATCAGCATCGTGCTTAGCCCAGGATACTGTGCAGTAAGCACCAGGCAGACTTTACTTCTGTGTCTGCTACCGGAGATATCAAAAGGGCTCATGCCCCAGACGCGGCCATCCCCTCCCGGTGAGACCACTCAGTTCACTTCTTCCTGGGCCCTCCTTGACTCACGTGTACAATGGGTCTAGGACTAGTCCCAGCCCCCCAGCCTCTTGTGAGGAATCAACCTCTCATGGAGCACACAGCACAGCGTCTGCCACGCAGCCAGCCCGCAGTAATTGGTGGCACCACTGATCTTTGGACTCAGGGGCTCCCTGATGCCCATGTCTGAGGCTCTGCCTTTACGGCCACGCCCTGATGTGGCTTCCCGGCTGATACAACCAAAGTGATGTCAAAAGGGACGGAGTGGAAGGTTACGGACCCAGGTGGGTTAAGTGGCCACCCCAAATGTTTCCTCTTGCCTCCAGGCCCTGAGGCCATTTTTAACAGCACACCCAGGTCTTAAAAGAACCCCAGCTGCTCAGGACTAGAAGACAGTCTTGAGGTGATTTTACAGGTGAGGAAATTGCGGCTCAGAGAGGGCAAAGCTCTGTTCAAAGACGCTCGAAGACAGATCTGAGTTTAGAACTCCATAAACACTTCTTCATTCGTCAAGTAGTTTTTGACCTTTTCACCATCCCATGCCCCGGACACTGTTGGCAGGCACTAAAGATAAAGCTGAGACCGGGATGGGCAGAGGCCCTGCCTTCATGAAGCTTACGGTTTGCTGTAGGAGATAGGTAATAAACGTGGAAATATATGCATCGGTTGTGCTCCTGGCACCCGATGCCCCATCAGCCACCTACAGGTGACAGGCAACCCTCCTGTAGCATCCTGGCCCCGCCCAGACCCCTCCCCAGGCCCACAGAGACCCAGCCCTGTCCCAAGGCCCCTGGCTGGCTGCACAGTTCAGGCCTGAGGAATTGAGGCTTTGCATTCTTTCCCAATCCCAAAGATCGCCAGTGGGAAGAACAAGAGGGGGAAACATTGCAGCCAGGAGAGGCAGGTGCTGCCGGCTGTCAGAGAACCATGGAAAGCTCTAGATGTGATTAATGGCCTGGACCAGCTCCCGCCGTTGTCTGTAGGAGGTGATGGGCAGCTTAGGCTGTGTTTCCACCCCCCCAGGCCTGGTTGCTTATTTAACTGTCAATGTGGGCAGCTACCTTCAGAACCGTCAGTGACAGACGCTAAGCAGCAGCCCTGGTGACAAGAGGAGACAGCGACCTTGTCACCATTTGTTAAGAACCATCATAGCTCCCACTTCTTGTATGTCTGCGCGGAGCTACATACTGTGGTTGGTGATACTCAAACATTACTTCTAAGAGGCAGGTGCTAGGGATCCACTGCCCTGTCTGTTGCCCCAGCCTTCTGTACATGCAAGAAAAAAAAATTAAATGATTCCAAATGCTGCTTTATAACTAGCTGCATGAAAGCCCAGTGGCCCTCTTCTGGGCTCTGGTAAAAGCATGCTCATAACACACGCCTTCGGCTTGCAGAGCTCAGTGGTGTAGGTTACTGAACCCCTCCTCATCCCCCATCTCCTATAATGTAGGTTTGTGGTCTTCTCGCTCAGGCTGGCTACAGAGGGCAGGGAGAGACATAGCTGCATTTGCCAGATGCTCTTGACTTCACCTTGCCTCCAGCTCCTGCGTGGGAGGTGGGTCAGCAACAGGAAGTGGAAGGGGGTTAGGGGATGCAATCCTTTAAGGCACAGTGGCCTCGCCCCCTGGGAAACTAAGTCCAGTGCCTATGGCAGACGTGGACCAATTCAATACATAGCAATTCATTGCTCAGTGTATGGGGAGAGGCAAACAAAGAAGGGATTGGGCGAAAGGTGAACATGAGAGAAGAGCCTTGAGGCTCCTCCCCCCACATCAGGCATTGAAGTTTCAGGAGGACAAGAGGATGGACAGCCCAGGGCTCTGACTCCAAACCCAGGCCTTCTTGGTGCTGACACCCAGGGCCAAGCTTGGCGGTGTAGACAGTGCTATCCTACAAGGTCAGCTGATAGAATGGCCCTGTGGATCCTATCGCCTCACTTCACCGTCTCCCTCTGGTCAGACGAAGCCAGTCCTGCCTGCTCCATCAGGGAGGTAATGGACCTCGTCTCTAGGCACTGGCTTAGGTTTACTCCTGTCTTTGCCATTGTTTAAGTTGTGACCTTGAGCGGTTTACTAAACCCGTCTCGGCTTTGGTTTCCTCTTGAGTAATAAGGGCTAGGAGAGGACACCCTGATTTTAGAGCCTATCTAGTTCACAGAAGCACCAGAACAAGGACCGAGATGCTTACAGGAGTCCTCCTGTGGGGACAGAGCCAGGAGCGCAGTTTCCAGGCTCTCGGCCTCATGTGGAAAGGTGCTGGCTCAGGTAGTAAATGGCCATCAACTGTGTTTGGATGGCCCTCAGCTGTGGCTAGTTGGCTGTCAGCTGTAACCAGTGAGCCATTGGCCACTAATATAACTGCCGTGGCTACGCTAGCAGCAAATGGGGGCTAGCAAGGGTGGATTGTGGATTGCGGATTGCAGAGAGGCAGATGCCGCCAGCGAGACTATAGTGGTATGACTCCCCTACCTATGGCTCCGTGGGTGTTCCTTTTTGGCCTCACCATATCCTGCGTTCTTATGTGGGGAGAGGGACCAGAGACCCTGCCTGACACCCTGCATGACACCCCATTATCTGTAGTTTCACTTCTGGATGATTTTGGTTACCCACAGTCCAAAAATACTGAATGGAAAATTCCAGAAATAAACAATTCATAACTTTAAATTGGGCACCATTCTGAATAGTCTGCTGAAATCTCACATCATCCCACTCTGTTGTGCCTGGGACATGAATTATCCCTTTATCCAGCATCTCCGTGCTGTATACACTCGGTGCTCATTAGTCACCTCGTTGCCAGCTCAGTTATCAAATTGACCTTCACAGTGTCACAGTGCTTGCGTCACCCTTACAGGAGCCTGATGCTACGTCACAATGCTACAGCATTCACCTCACTTCCTTTCATCATGTAGGCGTTGTATCATCTCACGTCATCACAAGAAGAAAGGTGAGCACAGTATAATAAGATATTTAGAGAAAGAGAGAGAGAAGACCATATTTACATAACTTTTATTGCAGTATATTGTTCTAATTATTCTAATTTATTAGTTGTTGTTAATTTCTTCTTCTGCCTAATTTATAAATTAACCTTTATCATAGGTATGTATGTATACAAAAACATAGTATTCCGGAGGTGCCCAAAAAATGTAGACAAGTGGACACTTTGGTCAGCGTTGCTCAAGCAGTAGTTCGCCGTCATCAGAAGTGTCTGGATGCTGATGGGAACCACTGTGAGCACTTCTTTTTTTTTTTTTTTTTTTTTTTAAATTAGATTTATTGGGGTGACAATTGTTAGTAAAATTACATAGATTTCAGGTTGCAGAAGTCAAACGTGACTTGTATTCATCTTTTGTTATTGGTATATGTCTAGTATTACAATTTTAATAGTTTTCCTTTCTTAAAATGTGCATCCTTTTTTTTTTTGGCACCCTCTGTATATCAGGTTTGGTACTATCCATGGTTTCAGGCACCCACTGGGGGTTTTGGAACATAACCCCCTTGGACAAAGTGGGGCTGCTGTATTTTACAGATGAGGAAACTGAGGCTCAGGAAGGCCAGGTGACTGAGCGAGTTAGCAATGAAGGAGCTGGGATCAGAAGTCAGAGCTCCTGACTCCTGGCTCAGTGCCAGGTCACTCTCTGGCCTCCTTCCATTGTCATGTTCTGGTTGTCTGGCCAGTTTGGGGAGAAGCTAAAAGGGGTTTCCAGCTCTGCAACAGGCAGGGACATCCTAAGAGAGGGCCGGGCCATAGCAGTCATTCACTTCTGTTGTCAATTCTGATCTAAAGCAACGTCCCTCAAAGGTGGGGTGGGATTGAGGGGATGGCTCCACGGGTGTCCAGCCAGCTCTCCTGATTTCAAAGGAACCCAATTTCATGCCTAATGGGTAGAGCGACTTGTACCAAATTGCCATGCTGTGAGATGCCACCAGATAGATTTTTACGTATCCTTTCCAAAATAGGAGAGAGGTAAGTGAAATGATTCTTGCTGTTGCTGTTTCATCAGCAACAAGTAGCAAGTATCTCCACTAGAGCTAGGTGGGTGCCATGGCTCATGGTCCCTGGACTGCCTTCCACCACACCTGTGCACGGGAATCTCTGAGGTGAGCTTGGAAGGCAGGTGCCAGGCGGAGGGGCCGGCCAGGAAGTTCTCTGTGGCTGAGGAGCAGACCCTACAGGCAGGGCAGGGTCTGTTTGCCCTTCTCCCTTCAGTCCTCCGCCTTCCCGGACTTGCGGGCATTTGGGGAGGCTCTGCCACAGTCTCCCTCAGACCTGTGTCTGCCTCTGCCATTCCATTTGCAGCTCTTTGTTCACTTGCTGCTCTCCCCACCCAACTGTAAACTCAGGGCCCAACTCATGGCTGATGCTAGGAAACTTCATTCACACAATCAGTATTAATAAAGCACCTTCTCTGTGTCAGACACCATTCTAGCAATGGAGATAAAGCAGTGACTAATGTCGACAGATATTGGTTCCCTCATGGAATTTACATTCTATAGTTGGGGATGGGGGCAAATGGTAAACAAGGGAAGAAAGTAAAATATTCAATGTATTAGATGATGAAACGTCTGGGGAGAAAACATGAAGGGGGTGTGGAGGATATTTTAGATTGACTGGGCATAGGAAGACTCCTTAAGAAAGAGATATCTGAGTAAAGACCTGAAGGGTGTGATATGGCCAACCGTGTCTATAACTTGGGGAAGAGTATTCTCGGTACAGGGAACAGCCAGTGCAAAGGCCCTGAGGTGGGTGTGTGAGTGACGTGTCTGAGCCTCTGCAAGGAGGTCAGTATGGCTGGAGACAGGGGAATGAGGTGGAGGAAGTGGTGGGCAAGTCAGAGAGGTGATGGGGGCCAGATGGTGTAGGACTTTGTAAAGATGTTGACTTTCTCACAGAAAGATTAGGGAGCCATTGAGGGTGACCAACTGTCCCCCTTCACCTTGGACTGAGAGGGTTTCTGGGGCACAGGGCTTTCAATGCTAAAATCTGGACAGTTCCCGGCAAACTGGGACAAGTTGGTCACCCAAGAGCCACTTCAGGGTTTGGAGCTGAACTATGACGTGATCTCACCTGGGCTTATGAGGATCACTTTAGTTGCTGGGTAAGAGACTAGATTCCATAGGACAAGAGTAGAATCAGGGAGAGCAGTTTGGAGGCCACCCATCCAGGCGAGAGAAGGAGGTGGCAGTCAGGTGCTGGGAAGTGCTGAACTTCTGAATAGATTTAGAAGGCAGAGTGTGGGGACAGAGCCCCAGACAGGTTTCCAGGTTCTCGGCCTCACGTGGAAAGGTGCTGGCTTGGGTGGTAGATGGCCATCGGCTGGGACTGGTTGGCCGTCAGCTGTGGCCAGTTGGGCAATTAGCCACTGATATAACTGCTGTGGCTGCGCTAGTTGGTTGGTTGGTCGGTCGGTCGGTCGGTCAGTCGGTCGGTTGGCAGAGAAGCAGACGTCAGGTTGCAGATCGTGTGGCTCCTGCTTCCTGTGTCTCTGGCCTGGCCACCAGCGAGACTATAGTGGTATGACTCCCCTATCTATGGTTCCGTGCGTGTTCCTTTTTGGCCTCACCATGTCCTGCGTTCTGGTGTGGGGAGCGGGATCAGAGACCCTGCATGACACCCCACATTACATAGTGCCAACTGCCAAAGATTTGGTAGAGAAATGAGTACCTGTTCCCTGCGTGGACAACCTGGCAGGTGACCTCCTGCAGGTGACATGCCCAGCAGTCCTAGGTGAGATGAGAAGTAGGTGCATCTCTGCCTTCCCTGGGTTTCCTCTCAGCCTCCCCTCTTCATAGGTGGGAAGAACCAAGAACTAGTGTCTACCTGCACTTTCTGAATGCCCTTCAGGGTGCCATCATTGTGGCTCTGCCTGGAGGATGCAAAGGAGGGAAAGCATGGAGCCCGTTGTTAACAAATGAGGAGTTTGAAACTCAGAGAATGATATTCTCCTGGGCATCCAGCAAGCCAGCATCAGACCCCACCAGGAGTCAGGCAGCCCGGGTTTCAGTGCCAACCCCAGCAGAGTGTAACTCACCTGAGACACTTCTGAGCCTCCATTTTCCCATCTGTGAAATGGAGACAATGACCCTTGCTGGCTTCATCGTCATGATGCATAAAGGCGACAGTGGGGGTTGAAAGGGCTCAGCACACCGGGCCTGGCATGTGGTATGCCCTCCATAATGACAGCTTTTCTTTCTGTCCCTGGATGCTTCTCCCAGTCTCCACCTACAAAGCCTTCCTGTGAGAGTTAAAGGATGTTTTAAGGACGGTTTGGGGGAGCCCAGTGGAGCAAGTCTGATCAGCCAACTGGGGAATATTTACATCTTTTCTAAAGGCAAATGGTCTCCTCAAGATGCTGAGTTAGTTCCCAAGCAGCCTCCAGGCTGTCTTGTAAATACACAGATATAAGTGTTCACGGAGCCCCTATTTGTCCAGCAAACCGGAACTGAGATGCTTGAGGGCTGTAAACATCAGGGCTGTGTTTCTCCCAGCTCCAGTTTCTAAAGCCAGAAATTCCTTTCACACCTGCTCTCTCTCCCTCTTCAAACATTCACTCTCTTGTTTATTCATGAATTCACTCAACATTTACTGAGCACCTATTATGTTCCAGGCACTGTACTTGGCACTGGGAACCAAGCAGGAGTAACAGGGACAGGAAACTGTCCTCATGGCGCTTACAGTCCAGTGAATACAAGACATTTAAGTATCAACCACATAATAATGACAATAATAATAACTATAGCCCATATTTCTTATTTAGTTGAGATCGACTGTACATGCAGTGAAATACTCAGATCTATGCAATCTATTTTGACGAATGCCCATCAAAACAGAACACTTAGTCACACCAGAAAGTTCTCTTATGGCCCTTCCCATTCAAGTGTCACTCCGGTCCCCCAAACAACCGCTGTCCTGATTTGTATCATCATAGGTTAGTTTTGCCTATCTTAGAATTTCATATAAATGAGATCACACAAAATATACTTTTGCGTGTGTGTGTGTGTGTGTGTGTGTGTGTGTGTGTAGACTTCTTTTACTCAGCAAAACACTTTTGAGATTCATCTGTTATTGGATGAGTCAGACGCTCATGGCTGTTTTTTTTTTTTTTTTGCTTTGTTTTGTTTTTTTGGCTGAGTAATAGTTCATTGTCCAAATATACCACAATCTTTTTATCTATTTTCCTGTAGGTGAATATTTAGGCTATTTCCACTTGGGAGCTGTGATGAAAAGAGCTGCAGGGAACATTTGCATTTAAAGCTTTTTATGGATGTTTATTTTCATTTCTCTGGGATAAATACCTAGAAATGCATTGCCGGGTCGTAGGGTAAAGAATAACTTCCTGAGAAATTGCCAACTGTTTTCCAAAGCCGTCGCAAGCCGTCGCACCGTTTCTTATTCCCACCAGCAGTGGAGGAGGGTCCCAGCGCCCCCACTCTCTCACCCATATTTGGTGGTGTGGCTCTTTTCATTACAGCCATTCTGGTGGCGTGGAGTAGTATCTCATTGTGATATTGGCATCTCTCTAATGACTAACGATGCTGAGAACTTTTTCATGTACTTATCAGCCATTTGTATAGATTCTGTATGAAGTGTCTATTCAAGTTTCTTTCACTGGATTGCTTGTCGTCGTATCAAGTTGTATGAATTCCTTATATGTTCTGGATGCAAGTCCTTTGTCAGATACATGCTTTGCAATATTTTCTTCCAATCTGTGACGTGCCTATTTATTTTCTCACAGGTATATTTTGAAGAGCAGGAGATTTCATTTTTGGTGAAGCTCAGTTTATTTATTTTCTCTCTTTCGTGATTTATGCTTTCCAAACCTTTCCTAAGGAACCTTTGCGTGCCCCCCCAAATCATCAAGATCATCTCCTGTCGTTTTCTTCTAGCAGCTTTGTGTTTAGTTCTTTCATTTAGGACTGTGATCACTCATAATATGCTGGGGATATGTCCAGTGCTTAAGACGGAGTACCTTACTTAATTCACCTTAATGTTTTTGAAGTAGGTACAAATATTATCTCTGTTTTACATAGGACTCTCTTGTAGGTCTTTTACTGCTTTTCACTCCTTTATTCACTTGTTCCACAAATACAAAGGGTGCCCAAAAAAGGTATACACATTTTAAGAAAGGAAAATTGTATTAAAATTGGAATACTCAATATATCCTGATAACAAAAGATGAATACCAGTCACATTTGACTTCTGCAATGACAAGAGGTGCTCAAAGTGGTTCCCATCAGTGTCCAGACACTTCTGATGATGGTGAACTACTGCTTGAGCAACGTTGACCAAAGGGTCCACTTATATGCATTTTTTGGCACTCCCGGTATTTGTTTAAGACTCACTTTGTTGCAAGGTGGAACTGCTTGTCTGGATTTGCATTTGACCAGCAGACTGAAGACTCTCCGTCCCGTCCAGGGACACAGGGAGATGGCAACTGTCGTCAGGAAGGACTTCACTGAGGAACAGGGTTTGGCATAGCTTTTGGAAGCTGAACAAGATGCAAATATTCAAGTACAAGGAGAAAAGACATGGAGCGAGAAGAAATACATGGGCAAAGGCTGAAAGCTGGCATTCCTCTCACTGGGATAGTTTGTCCAATGGCAACGTGTGTGGCAGATCAGAATGATGACCCCCAGTTCTTCACCTCTCCCTGCACCCTTGCTTTGTCATGTGACCCTGAAGTTCCTACCACACAGGCAAAGTACTTCCTTTCTCATGTGACTTTTTTTTCAGACAATAGAATGAAGCAGAAGCTAAAGTGGTCCAGTTCCATGTCTAGGTTTCAAGAGTCTGCTGATGCCGCCATTACAAAATACTACATAGTGGGTGACCTAAACAACGGAAGTTTATTTCTCACAGTTCTAGAGTTTGGAAAGTCCAAGATCAAGGTTCTGGTAAGGTAGCCTTCAATCTGAGGTCCCTTCTCCTGGCCAGTAGGTGGCCGCCATCTCTTCTTATGCATACATGGAGACAGAGAGAGAGAGGGAGAGAGGCAGACAGAGAGAGAGAGAGAGAGAGAGAGAGAGAGAGGCAGAGACAGAGACAGAGAGAGAGACAGAGAGAGACAGAGTTCTGGTATCTCTTCTTATAAGGGCACTCATCCTATTGCATCAGGACCACATCCTTATGACCTCATTTACCTAAGTTACCTCCATACAGGCCTTATCTACAGTCCCATTGGGGGCTAGGGCTTCAACATGTGAATTTTGAAGGAACACAAATATTCAGGGTGTAACAAGAGTCTTGCATGTTTCTGTTTGCTCACTTGTGCCTCTGTCATCATCGTGGGCGCACACCCAGGCTAACTGGCTGATGGACGAGAGACACCTGGAGCAGAGCCAACTTACCCCAGTCATGCTAGCCACGGCCGTCCAAGACCAGCCTACAGCCAGCCGGCCAGCCCCCAATGTGTCACTTAAATCATGTGGGAAGCAGATGTGTAAATGGAGCTCAGCATGCAAGATGTCTATTGAGGGGTATCACCAGTGCCAGGTAAAAGGAAAGAGAACAGACTGGGGCAGGAGAAAGCTTTAGAACACAATGCACGTCGGATACCTGTTAAAGGAAAGGATGGAGGAAGCAGGACTAGGCAGAGAGCCTCAGTTCACGATCCACAACCCCAAAGGGAACTCGGGAGCGAAGACTTCCCTTTGGAGGAGTCCGGCATTGGGCTGAAATGGCCAGGCTCTAGCACCCCACACATGCATGGCCGTGGCTTGAAAGCTGAGGGACATCCTGAAGGTACCAACAGCGGGAGGCTGTCACGTGACTGAACCTTACAGCTGAACATGATCTCCTTTTTGAAGCAGTATATAAGCAATTGAAACCCCCCTGACTGCCACACAGACAGGGGAGACAGCCCAGCCATGACCGGCAGAGCAGAGGCCCCCAGCCAACCACCCCAAGCCCATGAACAGTGAATAACTTACCATCATATACCACTGGGCTTTTGTGGACGTTGGCTGTGCAACATTATTGTGGCAACGGGAAATGAGTTAGCTCTGTTCTCCACTGACGTGTATCTCGCTCCTCATGGGGGAAAGATGGAGGCTGTGCTCCAGACAAATAAATTTTTTAAAACGGTGAGTCATCACGAGTGGGTCTGTCTCTGCCAGGCAACCCATTTCCACTTAATAATGTCTGTGCTTAGGACATCATTAAGGATCAATTTGGACTGAGTAGCGCAATTGAGGCCCTTCAGCAGCTGTTTGGGGGAGGTTTGATGCCGCCACTAAAATACTGCAACTGTCAGAAAACCTGGGGACACTTGCTAATTACCCGTGCTCATCCACTTACACACTTGAGGCTTAGGCGTAGGCGGTGGGCATTGTGGGTTTGTCCTCATTGCACCTGGGGAAATGCCGTCAATACCAGCCTGTAAGGAGAGGAGAAGAGGCACTTGCAGCTTTTCTCTTGCACTGATTCTCAGAAGTATTCTGAAGTGAGGCACCACGGCGGATGTGAAAGACTTAGGGTGCCCTTGGAGGCGGCTCCCAAGCTTTTCCCACACACAGACATCTTGAGTCCTTCCTCTGTATCACTTCTTTTATCCAACCCATCAGAGGGACTTCCGACCTTACCATCAAAGTATCCCAAATAGGTCCATTCCTCTCCACTGCCACCCTGTCAAAGCCATCAGCATCTCTTGTCTGAATATTGCCATCACCCCCCACCTAGAGTCCATGTTTCCACTCTTGCCCAGCAGTCTGTTGTCTCAGCTCAACAGTCAGAATGATCTGGTTAAAAATAAGTCAAGTCACTCCTCTGCTTAAAATGCTTGTGTGGTTCCTCTTCTCCCAGTAAAAACAAAATCTTACCATGGTGTTTTGCTTCTCTATGGCTATGACACAAAGCACCCCAAAACCTAGTGGCTTCAGCTAACGATACATTATTTCTCCCAATTCTGTGGGTGGACGATGCGCTGCTTCTGCTTCACATGGCATGGGGTGGGACAGCTAAAAGGACCAAAATGACCTCATTCATCCGGCTGGTAGTTAGAGCTGGCTGCTGGCTGGGAGCTCAACTGGGGCCATCACCTGGGTGCCTAGTTTCTCCTCCATGTGATCCTGTTCACATGGCCCCTTGGGCTTCCTCCCAGTGTGGTGGCCAAGTTCAAGGGCTCATATCATAAGAGTTGACAGTGGAGGTTACCGAACTCCTAAGGCGCAGCCTTGGAAACAAAACAGCATCACGTCTGCTACAGCCTATTAGTGGGCCTATTTTTATTTTCGGAGAGGACTACAGAAGGGAACGACTGTGGAGAAACATGGTCTATTTGGGGGAGGTGAGGGGTGTCACCAATGTAACTGACGACCACCAAGGCCTCCCATGATCTGGCTTTGCTCTGTCCTATATGGTAGCCAGTGGCTACTTATGGCTCTGGAGTGCTTGTAAAGTGGACAATCTAAATTGAGGCTTGCTGTAAGCATACCATAGTATGCAAACAAGTAAAGTATGTCCTCAATAACTTGCTCCCATTATAAAAAAAGAAACCCGGAGGGAAAAAAAAAAAGAGTGGATACATATGTGGTAGGGGAATAGCAGACTTCCAGGAGGCGGGTTGATTCCTTAATTCCCAGCAGTCAAATGGAAGCCTCTAGGTCAGCAAGGTGACACCCAGCCCCCAGGCCCCAGCCCCTGGAGAACTACACGCTCATCCAAACGGCAAGGCAGTGGAAAGCCAACGTCACCAATCTGGAGACCCAAGGAGTATTTTAAGAGCAGCAGAAAGCAGAGAGTGAAGTGAATGGAAGAGGGATGGTAATTTAATTTAAACGCAATTGCTTTGAGTAGAGTAAACGCAAGCGTCTGGTTTGGGGAAGACTGAGTGGAAGAGGATGCACTTTCAATAACAGGCCACTCCAAAGTCACAGGTCTTGTTCACCATTTATTTAAGCATCAGAGAGTGAAGTAAATTTATTCAAAATGAGATAATGGGTGTGAATGCATCTCGTAAACTTTAAAGTGCCTGGCAAATCAAAGGCGACAGTTATTTTGGACGCATAATGTGCTCCTGTCAAAATGGAATAAAGATCCCATCAATGCAGAGTTGTGACCATCTTGTCCAACGCTGAATCCCCAGGGCCCAGCCCAGCCCTGGGAGACAACGAACTTGTAGGATCAATGAGTAGCTGAATAAAGAAATGAATAATCACCAGGCTGGGATTCCAGTGGCCTGAGTCTATGTTCTGACCACACTTCCAAGTGGCCTTGGGTGAGTCAAATCCCCTCCCTGAACCTGTTTCCTCCTCTATAAACCATAGTACCTGCCTCATGAAGCTTGCGCTGAGACCGCACTTGCGCTGAGGATTTAGTGGGCAAATGCATTATGTGCTGGGCACAGTGGCTGGTATACAGGAAGTGCAAAATAATGGCAAATCCTCTTTTGCATTGCCAAATCAACACCCAGATCAAATCCAGATGCTCCTCAATCTAGGATGGGTTTGTGTCCCGAGAAACCCACTGTACGCTGAAAATATCGATAGTCGAAAATGCATGTAACACACGTAACCTACTAAACATCATAGCTTAGGCCGGCCTACCTTAAACGTACTCAGAACACTTACATCAGCCTACAGTTGGGCAAAGTCACTTAACACAACGCCTATTGTATAATAAAGTGTTGACGAGCTCATGTAATTTATTATGAGTAGCCTTCTTGCACCATTATATAGCCAAAAAATCTTAAGTCGAGCCCTCGTAAGTTGGGGACCACCTATACATGGGAGCTTCTAAATGTATTTTTTATTTTATTGTATTTTTGAGGGTCACCCATCTGCCTTTACTGAGAGCAGCAGGTGAGACCCTCCCAGCAATAGTAATAAAAAAAAAAATTTAATTAATTTCCAAAGCAGGGATTCGGTTGAAGCGCCCAGGTGGGAACCCTTGGAAGTGCAGACATAGATGTCCACGCAGAGCTGCAGGAAGAGGACCCCGGAGCCCATGAGGAGCGAGGCCACTCTTTGTAGGTGTTCTGAGTTGTAGGTACGTGGTAGAGGTGACTTCCTAAATGTAGACCAGGCGTTGAAGAACGCGCCAACGACCCACAGCACCGTCAGACGTGGGAGGACACTGGGCGGGTGTATCTGCTCTTCGCCTCCAGCTCTGTTTTGCCTCCAGCGAGGTAACCCGCCTCCGCCACCTGGAGCTTCTAAATTTAAAGTGCGGCTGTCTTTGCAAAGCGATTCTGAGTCAATGCTTAAATTGATTTGAATTCTTATAAGAAATGGCCTCAGAAAAACAACTCTGTTTATCTCTGGTGGGAAATTAGATTATAAAACAAATAAACAAGGGCGAACACCACCCATCGGGCCACGGTGATGGAAATTGATGGGTTGACATTACATGCAAAATACTCCTGCATAACCACTAGATAAATAGGGGGTGGCAGTGTGGGGAAATGAGCCATTTATCTGTGGCTGGAGACGGGCTCACAGGTGCACCAATGGTGGCGTAATTACACACCGCGAGTTTGCGGTGCAGGCTCCAGAGTCCCACCAGAACCCTTGCATAATGGGGGCAGGGTGGCGTCCTCCCAAGTTTTGACGTGTGGACTAAAGTGTTCTCAGAGCTCAGACAGGAGTCTGGGCCGGTCTGGAGAAGCTATGAACAGTTTTCTTTTGCAGCCACTTATTCTACAAGTGTTGGGTGGATGGACAATGAGGAAGAAAATAACAAATCTATGGGAATGGATGAGGGTTATTAAAGGGTTGGGATGGGATGGAGCTCTCCAGGTCTGGTATCTGAATTTTCTAGACAGGGTCCATTTGGAATACAGGGGGCAGAAGAACAACATGACACAGTCAGTTTCTGGCCTTTGGCAAGATTCTTAACCTTACTATGCCTCATCTTTGGTTTCTTAACCGTACAGTTCCTCATCTTTCGTTTCCTTGTCTATTCAAGAAGGATAATACTGATTCCTACTTCCTTGGGTATTTGCACGAATGATGTGTTAGCACAGTGTTAGATGCATAGAAAATGCCTAATAAGTATTAGATATTATTGTTTTTGCTCATGGGCAGTGATAAGGGGGCCCTGAGAGGGTCTGGCAACTAATGTCTGAGGTTGGATAAGGCGGGGTAGAAAAGCTGCTGGACAGAGTTATAAAGTGCATCAAGGAGAGTAATTGAAAGTAAACCTGAGTGGTTATTAAGTTCATGGGCAGATATAATTCTGAGAGAGAGAGAGAGAGAGAGAGAGAGAGAAGACAGATTAGGAAACAGGCCGTGTTCTGGATTCGTGTGATTAACAAGGCTTGGAGACAGATCAAAACAGAAAGACTACCATTTATTGAGCATCTACTATCTTCCAGATGCATACTGGGTATTTTGTGTACATGGTCTCACTTAATTTTCACAACCAAGCACGACACAGATAAATTGTTCCCACTTTACAGTGAGAAAACAGAGCTCTGAGAGCTGAAACACTTGGCCAAAGTCATATAGCTAATGAGTGACGTGATGGGACTTGAATTTGGGTCTATCTCCAAGTGAGAGTACAATTTTCTTCCTAAAAAGGAGAAGATGTATTGTAAAGTAAGACCAGCTTGTGGAAAAAAATAAGTACCAAAACTATGCAATTAAAAATGTTTTCTTCCCACCTCCCCCCATGGTCCCATTCCTGATGGGTAAACCACTCCCAGTGATTTCTTGTTAATCCTGTCAATATCTTTCCTAAGATATTGGTTAGGCATGGACAAGCCTAAATGTAAAATACACACATTTTAAATGTATAAAACAATTTTAAAAAGCAAACTAGAGCATATTAAATAAATGTTTTTGCACTTTACTTTTTGTACTTAAAAATACCTCTTGGAGATTTTCCTGTATCAGTACAGAGGACCCCCAACATCCCAGGCATGAGTCTACCGTAAATATTCCACCAGTCCTCCTTCGTGAACATTTAAGGTTCTTTCCAGGTTTCCTTGCTTCTACAATGTTGCAATGAGTATCCTTTAAGATATCTCTGGATAGTTGTCTGAGGCCATTTGTAGAATAAATTCACAATGGTTACATCAAAAGATTGCGGGCAATTTTTGGTGCATTTTAGGAAATATTGCTAACATCAAAAACTGGTGTGGTTTTCCACTCTTCTTGAGCTCCCCCTTCTCCACTGTTGGCTGCACTGGAGGTTGGCTTGTTAGGGGTTAACAGCATCGGTTGGGGGGCTAGAAATCCTTCCTACTTGGCTGCAAGTTGCTTTGAGACAGTTTTGATGATTTCACACATTATCTTGCTGTGGAATAAGAAAGGTCATCTCCATTTACGGAGTTGATTCTCAAGGATAGAGGTGGCAATTCAGTAACTCGTTGTTTATATGGTGTCTTCTATTGCCCTGCCCTGGTGCTGTTTGAACAGGGAAAACGGAACTAATGGATATAAATATTATCAGCCTCTTTCCCTCCCCTCGACAACCAGGAAAATTTTGCTATTGTTTGCTCAGCATCCCTGCCCTCCCTCCTCTGGCCCCGAAACATGTATTATGCAGAAAGGGGCATGCAGCTGAGGGAGAAGCAAGAGCTGGGGTCGGAGGGATTTATTTAGGAGGGAAAAGGTAAGCAGAAGAAGAAAGAAAGGAGGGGGAAAAGTTGGCAGCTTGGGGGCCGAGTTGTTGGGTTTTTTGTGTGGTTTTTTTAGATTAAGAGTTGAGAATTGGGGGGAGGTTAAGAAAGGAATCAATTTGGGACACGTGCCAGATGGACTAGTAAGAGAGATTGGGAAAGAGAGTTTCAAACATGGTGGTGTGATTTATGAATTAGGTGTCTCTTTGAGAGAGATAAGTAAATATTGGAATTGCTTTCCTGTACCTTTGATGGCTGGACTGTGTTTCTTTTAATGTCACACTCCTCTAAAACCAGACC
The DNA here is from genome assembly GCF_036562045.2 of Rhinolophus sinicus. NCBI lineage: Eukaryota > Metazoa > Chordata > Mammalia > Chiroptera > Rhinolophidae > Rhinolophus > Rhinolophus sinicus. The sequence continues at coordinate 23,671,090 of NC_133765.1, read as the reverse complement.
ACGGTGCCCCAGGATTTATTTGGGTTATGCTGTTGCTGTCATCACCATCAATTCTCCTCCTCATCGTTACTGCTATTTGTTAAACACGTTTGTGTACAAAACACAGAATTAGGAGTTTCACATCATTTTTAAAAACCGATAAGGCAGCTAATATCACTACCCTTGCTGTACAGAGGAAGAAACTCAAGCTTTTTGCCTACGGTCTCATGGTTGGTGTCAGGACTGGGAGTTATACCCGTATGTGTCAATCAAAAGCCTATGTTCTAATCCCCTATCATCTGGGTAGCATTTTATTAGTGTAATCTGTGTTAATGCAGGGGTGTGCTTAATTGGCACAAGATGCCTCTCAGCCTCTTGGGAGTGAACCCAAAATTTTTCTGGAGAGCTGGAGTGTGTCCCTTGGGGAAAAGCAACACATCAACTCTTAAGCACTGTATAAAGGAGACCAGAGCTGGGCTGCACTTATGGATAATGGAAGGAGCATGTGCAGTGACTTAGAGGTGAGGAAATCCACAGATGCTCAGAAAGGGTGAATCCGGGTGCAGAGAGACGAGACCACAGAATTAGACAGGGACTCGCTCAGGAAGGGATTTGAATGCCAGGCTAAGGGATTTAGTTCTATGATAAAGACATGGGAAGTCTTTGAGGGGCTTTGAGTAGATTTGCCATCTAAGAAAATCACTGCAGCTACAAAGGAGATGATGCATCAGACAGGGGGACAAAGAAGGGGTTGGGGGACAGTGGGGACACTGTGGGGACAGAGTCCCAGAGACCAGTTTCCAGACTCTCGGCCTCACGTGGAAAGGTGCTTGCTTGGGTAGTAAATGGCCATCAGCTGTGACTAGTTGGCCGTCAGCTGTAACCAGTTAGCCATTGGCCACTGACATAACTCCTGGGGCTGAGCTAGCAAGCGCGGATTGCAGTTAGCAAGTGGGGTGGGTTGGTTGGGGGGCACAGAAGCAGAAGGCAGATTGTGCGTCGTGTGGCTCCTGCTTCCGGTGTCTCCAACGCAGCCGCCAGCGAGACTATAGCGGTGTGACTCCCCTATCTATGGCTCTATGATTGTTCCTTTTTGGCCTCACCATGTCCTGCGTTCTTATGTGGGGAGCGGGAGCTGAGACCCTGCATGAGAGACTCTATTGCAAAGATCCAGGTAAGAGATGATAGTGGGTGAACTCAGACAGAGAGGAGTTGATACAAAAGGACCTAGAAACTAATTGGATGTGGAGGCTGAGAAAAGGGGACAATCCCAGAATGCCTCAGAGGTTTGTAGTCTGGGTGATAACTATTTTTCCAGGTCACTGACTAGCGTCAGCCCAGAGCAGGGAGTCCCAAACCCATATACAAATTATGCAGCCCCAGGAGGTAGTTCTGCTGAATCGTCTGCTCTCTAGGGCTCCCACCGGCAGAACATGTGTCATGAACTTCATTGCCTCACCCAGATTCACTGTATGTTTTGCCTCCTCCTCATTCCATAATCCTAGCTTATGGAAGCTGGCTGTCAGCACCTTGCCATCGCTCCATAAAATTAGCTCCACACCCACCCCGTTCCTGAGTCCCGTGTGCTCAGCTTTCCTGCCAGGAAAATCTGCCCAGGCAGCAGAGCCCCGTGCCGGGGACACACGATCCCCTGTTACTGTGATTAATTTGGATAAACATATGTTGGAGCAGCGACAGCGAGTGAGCGCTCCTCGATGAATTAGAATCAGCCGTGGTGAAACTGAATCACTCAGGCTTCACATTTGGAGAAAACTTCCAGGGGAACTGGAGTACCGGGGAGAGTGGGCAGGCAGTTGCAGGATTTCAAAGCACTGAGGATGCTTAAATTTCCTCACGAGAACTCTCCACATCACGCTGGTGTCTTCCAACTGGGCAGGTAACCAGGGTGGAGAACTCCGGAGACAAACGAAGCTTTGGTTTGTTCTTCATGGAACCCAGAGAAAGAGCAACTGTTTGTTGAGACAGTTTGGTAGAGGCCAGAGCTTTGGCAGCAGTATCAGCTGGACTTGGGGACAGAGCCTGGCTCTGCCACCTACCATGGGACCTGAGTCCAGAGACCTGGTCTCGGCATCTCCTTTATCTCGTCTGTAAAATGTCAGGGGACGGTGCTATCTGCCTCCTCCTGTATGTTGAGGATCCAATGATGTAATGACGTAATGTAAAGTGCATTGAAGCCACCCTAACTTTGGGGCATCAGCTGGATGCCAGGTACCACGCTAAGCACTGATCACTGAAGAGGGCAGATGGATCCCCTGTCGATGTAGCCTAGTCGATTATAAGCTTTTTGCGCTCATCAGGCATCCTTAGCGACTACCGGCTGTGAGCTCCACGCTAGGAGCTCTCCTTCAGAACCTGTGAGCCTCAATCAAAAGCTGAAAGGTAAGCGATCTATAAAGCACAGTGTTTCTTTCTCTTTAGAAGACTATATTCATTTAGGGGCGGGACAGACATGATGCGCCCTCCATCTTGTGCCAGGTCCTTAGTTAGAGAACCACGAGGTAACCTGACAACCGCCCCTTGACACTTTGGGAGAAACTATCTTTTATCACTGTGATTTTGTTTTGTCTTGTTTTGGGGAACCGCATTACCTCATTAGGTACCAGTGTTAGGGAGCACCATATTCTGGTCCAGGCTGGGGTTTTTGTAACCCAGAGCACTGCAGAGATTCGTCTCCTCTAATCCTATGGGAGGGAGGTTGCCAAGGAGACCGTGGTCATATTAACTCAGTAAATACTGAGATGTTGATGATGCTCGTAAGGAGAGGCCTTCTCTTTTGAGAATGGGAAACCTGTCCCTTTAGAGTGAAGCGGGAAAGCCATCATGGAGACTGGTGTTGGCAAAGCGAATCAAACCGCTTTGCAACTGTTTATCTGTCTGTTTGTCCTGAGGCCAGAAAGGAGGCAGGGGAGATGGAGAAGCACTGTAGTTTTTTGTTTGTTTGTTTGTTTTTAGCTGATCAAAAAATCTAGACTCCCGAGGGTTACCTCTGGAAACCCTATGCCTTATACTCTAGAGCAAGTTTTTTAAAAAAACAAACAAAACAACATGCAATCCGGAGAGCCAGTTTAGGAGAGAGTAAATGCCGCTTTGTAGCTGAGTTAGAGAAGCAGTCTCCTGAGAGGTAAGCACTTAGCTGTCAGGCTGGCTTGAAAATGCAGACAGGATTCCACATTCCTGGAGAAACTAATCCTTTGCCTGTTTAGGAAAAATAAAGTGACAGCATTAGTCTATGTCCTGATTGATGGCAGACTTAGCTTTTTTTAAAAAGTGCCTATGTATGTGTTTTTTGTAGTTATCAGAGGAGAAACAAGATGGATTGACCAGATAAATGAGTGAATAGTATTCCAGGTGGTTGGAGTTTTCAGTTCTGTGTGCTAATGGATGTGGATTTATCCAAGATGTATCCAAATCTGGGAAACCCTCCCCTGGGGTAGGCTCAGGTTCTGTTGTAAGTACTGAGATTAGTCTCTATGAAGCTCTAATGGAGCCCACAAAAGGATTTCGTTTTTCCATCAGCTTTGGTTCATGGAATTATAAATCCATGGGTGGTAGGTGCTGCATGACAATGATACGATGGAGATTTGCAATACCCGACAATTTCACTTTGCCACAGAAAGGGCTGGCAGCCAGAAAGTTGCCATTACTCGCTCAAGGTCAAACAGGTCATAACTAGAACCCAGGCATCCTCGCTCTTCGCCTCCTCTGCCTTTCACACCAGGAGAGCTGTTGATTTATTCTATGGTTTCAACTGTCTCCATTGAGTTTACCCACGGTTGTGGCATCACACCATCTCACCTCCATGTGAACCACAAGAACGCTGACCTGATACGTCAATTCCTGCCTTGTGTTTCTTCCATTCCTTGCGCCCTTACTTAGCATCTCTTTTACCAACAACTTCAGTGCCTCCTCAATTCTCCCTTCCTTGCAATTGCTGTCCTAGCCCATCCCCGCAGAGTGGGGCAGGGAGATGAACAGGCCTGGGGGAGGAAGGTGGACAGCTCCCAGGGAAGAATCTGCGATTGGGAGGCCTTTTGGTGACACACACACATCAAGAGACCAGGAAAGAATGGCTTTTTCAAACAGCATAAATAGAAAACCACTGGGCCTGAGTGCTCTCAGCTACATAATAAACATGCTCGCCTTTCCTAACAACATTTTAAGTCAGTAATTGGCCCAACAGGGGACACGAACTGTACACTGAGTCACAGAATAGGACCGAAAAAACGCAGAATGGCTTCATCTCCCACCAAGAGAGCTGCCTGTGTGCCCAGCCCGGTAGAGATGTGTTCCTGGCATTCAGAGGAGAGCAGACGTTTGGAATAAAAAGGGGCTTTGGAGGGACAATCATCCCCGGGGCCCCAGGCCTTTTCCACATCAGAGGGCTTTTTGATAGGGACCCCCCACTTCCCTTTGAATCTCATCTTTTAAAGGATGCAGCCAGCAAACTAAACTGCTCTGATCATCTGGAAAAGGATGTGTTTTCCCACAGAATAACCATGGATCTATATATCTAGTGATCACCCAGTGAATTGTGAGCTTCTAAAAGAGAAGTGGCCTATCCCATCTAAATTAATAATAATACCAATAACAATATGACATATTGGATGCCTCCTGGGTCCCAGCCAAAGGATTTACAAACCTTATCTTCCTTAAGCCTTACTGGACTGTCATCGTCCAGTTTAGGTAACTGAGGCACAGAGGAGTTCTGTAACCTGCCCAGCGAGGCTCCAAACTTGGCTGGAGCTGGCCACAAAGCCACACTTACCCAGTACATGCTACAGCCTTTTGATTGGTCCTTTTGAAGTATCGACAGCGATTTGGGGGAATGTCCATCAATTTCTTCACAAACTTCTACAAAGGTGGAGGCTCCACATTCAGTATTTTTTGTTCTGGTCTTAACTTTTCCCTTATTACTGAAAGCAGTGGATGTCCAGAGAGGGTTAGAAACTTGCTGAGCACCCATCCAGCTAATTAGCAGCAATGCTCATTTTAAATCCCTGCTTTTCTATTGCCAGAACGTTCTGAGCTCTTTAGGTCCCACTCAGCTTCAGCAAGTAAGCATTGAACATCTATCATGGGGACAGCAGATAAGTACCACATATGTCATTACTTTCCAAGCCTCTATCAGCTGCACACATTAATAATCAATCATAGAACTTTTCCCTGCTGACTCTGGAAGCAAGTACTCTCCACCAACTGGATCTGGCAAATGAGATGCATCTTATTTACTATTGTCACCATGCACAACACCATTCAAAGGCTTCACGATTATGCCAAACATGTCCAAAACTCTGCTATAAAAAATTTTATCACTTTCAGAAAATTGTATCAGTTCAAAGTATTTTCTTCCAAAGTACTAGGGAAGACCAACTTCTAAAAGTTGGTGATTTTTGGAGACACATAAGCAACGTTATGAGTCGATATGCATGGCCTGCTCAAAAGGTCTAAATAAAGCAGGATGGGGGTGGGGTTGGGGGCCACCATGAGGGTCCCGGATGTAAGTGGGAGAAGTTGGTAGCAGGAGGGTCAGTCAAAATGAGATGATAGTGACCTGAGAGTGATCTGTGAGTGCATGAAACCAAGGAGAGGAAAATGCAATCTGACCGAAAGGAAAGCTGACTGCTGAGACAGAATGTGGTACGCCCTGGATTTCAGGGACAGAGCTGAGATTCAAAGGTTGATAGAACATAGAAATGCATATATTGAAGACCTCTGAACAAGACAGCTCTTCTCTCTGGCTCTCCCACCCCATTTATATGGTGGCCATATAAAAGGGCGGATGATAGAATTAGGAGAGAAGGGTAATATAATATCGGCCCACACAATATCTTTGGGACTTCTCTGAAGCAGACGTGGACGAGGACATTTCCTGACTCCTGGGAGTAGTGGATGCCATATGGTCAACAAATTCTGTCAAGACTCATCCAATCCAACAGGTCTATATCATATTGGTTGTTACCGCACTTCCTGGAGGGCCACGGCTACTGGGGTGATGGATCTAGGGGACATTAACAAAGAGAATCAAAAGAACAAAAGGGGGTAGAGCAAAATGTGGGGTGAAGGAGATAGAGATGGTGGAGGCACTAAGTCTCAAGCAGCCGAACCCTGCATTGGGAAGAAAGGGCATATGCCAATGCCAGAATGTGTGTTTCTATTTCCATTTGGAATTCCAAGACATGAAGAATTTTCTAGAAAGCTCTAGATGAGGAACTTTCTAGAAAAGTTTGTTTGCAAGGGAGGAATGCTATTTCAGGGAAGTGTCGCAGTTTAGTAGCAAGCCTCTGCCCCGGGAAGGGCGCTCAGGCCAGGCATTGGCTGTGCCTTGAGCTAAGCAGCTGCTGTCTGCACCATTTCGGACCAATGCCAACTTGAGTATGTTGCCATCGCCTGCCTAAATCTCTAAATCCATCCTCCACCCCCGAGAGGGCATTTTAGAGAATTATTCTCACAATTCCAGAGACAGAATTAGCCTCCTCCGACCAATGAGAGAGAGCAGCGCTTGACTAGTGGTTCATTATGAACAATTCAAAATCAGTCTCTTGCTGTTTAAGCTTTCCTCGTGCATCAGGCTCTTTCTTGGAGGAAGAAATGACATGTTGTCCTAGAGAAGGCTGGAGGCGGTGTGTGTGGGTCCAGGTTGCAACACGTTAGTGCATCTTAAAAACACATGTGATAAGAATGGAGTAGATGGTTGTGACGACCTAGGGAAGAATTTTGCAAGTCGTAAGTCCTGGGAGAGACCACTTGAGGCCTAAGGATATGTTTTAGTGGTTCTTTTATTCGCCCTGCAATCCGTGCAGCCGAGGACCCTGTTCTTGTTGGGAGAAGCAGAGTTCACCTCCTGGGTGTCAGGTGCAAGGATGACAACTGCTTCTGCTACATCCCCAGGCTCAGACATCCTGCTGGAATGAATCCGGCCCATGATTGTTCCCATACATAAGTTTTCTGAGAATGTAGCCACTTCGTTTTTATCTGGTCTGAGGCTGCTTGGCAAGACGCTGCAGAGTTGAGTAGGTGCAGCAGAGGCTGAGTAACGGACAGAACCTGAAATATTTACTCCCTGACCCTTTACAGGAAAAGTATGTCCATCCTTGATCTCGGGGAATATCTGGGAAATCACATAATATTGTATTTCAAAGCTGGGATTCGGGGCTGGTCCGTGGCCGCTCTGCCCTTTTCTTCTGCTCTGTTTAGCAAAGCCGGAAATTGCAAAGGGCCTGACTTCTGTGCGTGTATCTGAGGTTCCTGCGTCAGCTGCCTTCTGACTGGGTCCTGCGATGACAATGATAGGAGACTGGAGCGGGCAAAGAAGGGTTTCACTCACACACACACACACACACACACACACACACACACACACAAACACAGGTCAGCATCTCCAATAGCAACTGTAGCCCCAGTTTCTGTCGGACTGAATGACAGGGGATGTCACTGTGAGACCAGCTTCTGCTGGGGGACCCCAGACTCTGGGCTCTAGGAACACTGTCTCCCCCACATTGAACCTCCAGCCGAGCGGTGGCGGGGGCGTCTTGCTGTATGAATCTCTGGGAGAAGGCACTGCGACCTGCTCATTCTCAGCCCTCCCGTCACCTGAATAACCAGCTCCCTGTATCAAATTGCCTGTTTTTCAATCCATGCGGTTGTTTCTGTTTTTCTGGTTGGATGCTCACAGATGCAACTCCTGACTCCGAATCCCTGGCCAGGACTTTCAAGTCCCACTAGCGTTGGCCCTAGGCTTCCCACCTGGACTGAGCTGTTAGAATTTTGCTCTGAATTCTCAGTGGCTCTGTTCCGCCGTGTGTTGGGAGCAGACAGCTCCACCAGCTGGAGGCCTTGCTAGGACCATGGCTTCTGTACCCTCACGAGAGGAATACCCATGTCCATCCTCTAATATTGCTCTCCTGCCCACCGTGAGATGGGCCCCCAAACAGGTAGCACTGTTCCAGTTCCCGGCCTCTGGCTTTTTCGGTCACTCCATCATACGCATGCACTCTGCCCCTACCATCCCAGAAAGGTCATACATCGGGTTCTCCTGGCTTGTTCCTGAGCCGCTGGCACTCTCAGCGCACATCTGCCCAACTCCAGCAGCACCCGCGGCAGACCTGCTTCAGACGGTTTGACTTTGGTGTTCTTGCCATTTGGACCTTGGCCCTCCCTAGCCCATTGTTCTTGGTTTTTGTGTTTTCTTTTCATTTTAAAATTGATTCTGAAAAACAAAAAGAATCTGGGGTCAAAACATTGTAGGAAATGCTGGGTGAAGCAGATTGGAAGAGGCCTCTTTGCTTGCGGACTTCTCAGAGTCTTTAAACGACAAGGCAATTCAGATGGCAGTGTTTTCCAAGTTGGTTTGAGCATGGAACTTTTCTCCTCACTGGGTGTGGATCACCTCCTGGGACGTGAGATCCGTGAAGCATTGTGTGATACGATGAATGTTTGTCGTTTTTGTCTGTCCAGCTTCCAGCCTTTCCCCACTTCGCTTCTGCACACAGGATACTCTGTCCAGTCAGAGACCTTTTCCATCCAGTGTGGGGGGACTGACCCCCTTGCCAGCATCTCCAACACCAGTGTTGGGGATGTGACCCAGTGCTGTCCACAGGGCCGAGGATGAGAATGTGATCTCAACTAACCAGTCAGAGCCCTTGCTAGGACTTTTCTGGCAAGGGTTTCAGGAAAGACTTGTTGTCTCTTCCACTGAGGATGTTGAGTTGCAAAACTATTAGTGGCCCAGGGGGTCATATGGCTATTAGATGGCGAGAGCCTTTTGGAATAGAAACCAAGCCAAAGAGAAAAGGAGAATCAGGAGATGGAGAGAGATCAGAACTCGGACAGTATGTCCTGAAGCCCTGGGCTCAGTCAGGTCTGAAGCTCGTCCCATGCCTCTGACTCTTCATTACATGAGCTCATAAATCCTAACACCCTTTGGAAAATGTTATTTTTGCTTAAGCTAGTTTGAGTTTACTTGTTGTCACTCATAAGTGATGCATACCTGACTCATAGATGGAGAAAACATAGCCTCTTTGGGTTCAACGTATGTGTCATGCACCTTAAGTCAGGCCCTCCCTGCTGTCCCCGAATTCTCAGAATGCCGTCCCCAAGGTTGCCATGGCTGGTGTTCTGGTTGACCCATTACACATTTCTTGAAGAGAGAAGACTGTATAGAAGTGAGAGGTTGACCATAGAACGGACAGATGGAGCACGTCAAGGGCACAGTGTAGCCTCTACCCATAATCCATCTTTCTAATGCCAGCCTCAACACCCTCGGGATTGGTCTCATGCAAACCCACTGGGTAAGCTTTTAAGGACATGGTCACCCAGCCTCATGCTTCCCCTTAGGATTATGCCATGATTCTGTGTTTGTTCTGAATTTCTCCATTCTCTGCTGTTACGCCAAAGATCATGGATTCCAGCCCTGGAATAATTTACTTGGTGCAACTAGAAAACAACGTATGTTGACTTGAACGATATTCAGATTTATGAACGAGAAACTCCAAGGCCTTCCAGCTGAGTGGTAGTTTTAATTCAGAAATTACTCACGTGGACTGGCAGAAGTGCCAAGAATACAGGTGTAAACAAGTGGCAGAAATAAGAAGAATCTAATGTGTGGAGAGAAGAGTGAAAATATCACCTTACAGGCTCCACGTCACTCAACGTGGGAAAAAGAGCTTTCACACGCAATGTTGTTGATGCTCAAACTGCCCTTTGAGCAGAAAGATACTAGGTCCATTTTGCAGAGGAGATCATTGAGGTGGCCAAAAATATGAAGTGACTTGCCCGAGGTCACACAGCGAGAGGGGAACAGCCACGGTGTAACACTTGGCTCTGGTCCACTATCCCACAAGGTGATGTTGACTAATCGCCATCTGTAGTCAACGTGGGACTCTACTTCCCCTTTTGCCAGCCAGTGGATACAGCGAGTCTGACCTTAACCCCCACCCCACGTCTAAAGTTTCCTTCCCAATAGTAGATACCATTCGCTTGAATGTGTGTTTTCCACCATTAGCCTGCCCATTTGCCACCTGTGAAAACTGTGACTATAGAGTCTCACTCAAACCGTAATGGATCAGACTATAAAAATGGTGGGATGGTGATTTAGGTTTTTCTTTTTCCCAATCATTCCGTTCTTGATCTGGTGGCTTCAGGCCTATTATGGCATCTTAAATCAAAGAGTACTTTTTTTTCTGGAGGAGAGTAAAGTATTTCTTCTTGAAGGAGAGTAAAGTATTTCAAAGATAGTCCTTGAAAACATGGTGGACTTAAGTAAATTTTATGACTCTTAACAGACCAAATCAACTCCCTTAAGATGAGCTAACAGTCCCTCATGAGGATGGCAGCCATCAGTTAAAACATTAATTATCATATCCTTAGTGTGTTTCTCCCTAACTCAGGCATAAGCTCCAGGAGATACTGTGTTTGTCTTATTCATCATTCTGTATCATTAGTAGTAGTGGAGCACTGAGCATATAAGAGGTGCTTAAATGAGGGAATAATACAATGATTGATAGAATAAATAAACCATTAAGATGAGATAATCAAAGCAGCACAAAAACAACTTCATTATAGGTTGACCCTAGATAAACATTAGCCTCTGATCCTGAAGGTCAATAATGAACTTTCTGCTCACTCAGTGTATTCACCACCATTCAGAACAGCAAATATTGATCACCTACTATGTGCCAAGGGCGTCTCAGACATAGAGCCACTTCACGTAGTTTTTAGACTGAATCAAGATGTAAACATACAGGCACTCAAACATATAAACAAACATATACACACAAACACAAATACACACACAAACATTCGCATGTAAAATATGTTTTTTAAAGCCTTAATTTCATGAAGATGTCAATACTAACCTAAGCAATCTAATTTTTATTGAATTCTTATCAAAATCCCAATGACATATTTCATAGAAATAGAAAAACTCATCCTAAAATTCATATAAAATTTCAAGGGATGCTGACTAGTCCAAAAAAGAAAAAAAATCATGAAAAAGAAAAACGAAGCTCAAGGACTCACATTTCCTGATTCCAAAACTTGCTACAAAGTTACAGTAATCGAAACAGTGTGGTACTGACATAGTGACAGACCTAAAAACTAATGGAATGGAATAGAGAATTCAGAAATAAACCCTCACATGTATGGTAGAATGATTTTCCCCAAGATCATTCAATCTGGAAAGGGTAGTCTTTTCAACAAACAGTGCTGGGGAAACTGGATCTCCACATGCAAAAGACGAAAGTTGGACCCTTACCTAATACCATATATAAAAGATTAACTCAAAATGAATAAAAAATCTAAATGTAAAACTCTAAAACTTTTAGGAGAAAACATAGAGCAAATTCTTTATGACATTGGATTTGGCAACGATTTCTTGGATATGACACCAAGTTACAGGAAATGAAACACCAAACAAATTAGACTTCGTGACAAATTTAAATTTTCATACATCAAAAAACACCACCAATAGAATCAAAAGAAGACCCACCAACTGGGAGAAAATATTTGCAAATCATATATCTGAAGGGAATTAATATCTAGACTATGGGGCTGCTTATAACCCAGTCCTACACTTGGGCCTCTGCCTGGTTCTCTGTGCCCTCTGTCCTCTCCCAGTGTCTGGGTCTCTGAGATTCCTAAGCCTCACCTCAGTCTTCCTAGCTCCTCTTGGGCCTTGGACCCCAGCACAAAGGTTGGGCCCTCAGGGCAATGGATTCCCCTGAGGTCCATTTCTCTGGTTTCCCCAATGCCCCGCTAGTGGGTCACTTCAGAGTCCTGAAGATCGTGCTTGCTAGAACTTGAGCTGCCCCACGAATGATGGGCTTTTCCCTGACAGCTTGAACTCACTTTGTGCACTGGTGTATGGAATGCTCCTCTACCCTATTTTAAGTAAATGGATAAAACCCCAGGAGAGGCATAGCTTTCGTGTGTCCATTTACTTTACATAAAGGTGCATGTGGCTTCTTTAGCTGTTAATTTTTAGAACAGAGGTTTTCAACTGTAATACTGTTATTTTGGACTGGATAATTCTTTGGTGGGGGGCGGGGCAGGGTGGAGGAAATGTCCCGTGCATTGTAGGATATTTAGTAGCATCCCTGGCCTCTACCCATGAGATGCCAATAGCACCCCCATCCCAATTGTGACAATGAAAAACATCTCCATTGTTGCCCCAAATCGCCCCAGATTGAGATCCACTGCTTTGGAAATTTTATATGATTTCCCCTGAGTAAAGAACATGTTGCTGCTCCCCTATCTCACTTCAAGGGGCATCTCATGGATCCAAGGACAATATCTTTCAAGGCTGCTGTAGGATTAGTGCTGATAGAGTGGGTATCTGTGGCTTCTGTCTGTCCAGTCTTCGTTTCCCATGCACCACCCTGATGTTCCTTTGGGGGCACCGTCTCCTCCCTCACTCTCAGGTCATGGCACTGAATGGGGCTGGTACACCTCCCTTTTTCTCTCTTCTACCCAGGCTCTCAGTGTGGTCACATGACCCAGGCATGACCAATCAGAACATTTCACCCTTTTGGCCACAGGCTTGGTTTAGGAATGAGCAATGACTTAAGTTGGTTTAACGAAAGTCAGCCCCGGGGCTTTTGCTGAACTCTTGGGACTCCTAGAGTTTGTCTGTGATCCCAACCGTCCCATCTTGCACCTATCTACACATTGCCTCCAGGAAAGGAGAAGTGAGAAGAAGAGAATGTGGATAGCAAAACAAACTGACAATTGGTGTGAGATCGGTGTGAACATCTAGCTACAACTATGCCTAAAGCTCCTGCACCTTTATATATGGCCACCAAGACATCTTTGTTTGTTTGTTTAAACTATCTTGAATTTGCCACCAAAAGAGTACTGATGAATATATCTAAGACATGTAACATCTAGCACAGTGCTAAACCATAATAGATAATCCGTGTTCAGTAAATATGGTCACTAATGTTCTAATTGACAACTATGTGAGTATCTTCTATGTGCCAAGCATTATTAAGCGCCAAGAATAACCACTATATACTTGAAGGCGTGGATTCCAGTCCTGGCTTTATCCCTTATATGGGATCTTGGATAAGTTACTACTGCTGTCTGAGCCTCAGTTTCCCTCTTCTGTGAGAAGATGGAGTTGGAACAAATCAGACATTGCAAATTGGTGGTCGTGGGCTAGATCCAGCCTTTCTTTCGGCATTTCACTTGGCCTGCGCAGTATTTTACAATAAATGTTTCGTATGAAAAGTCAAGTATCCAACTTCTGTAGAAAAATGGGGAGTCAGACCTCACTGAGCCCCCATTGCCACACAGCAACGACAGGTAGGTGTTAGGAGAGGCAAATGAGCTGTGTCATCCCAGACCCTACTCCTCCCCATTATCTTGTCAAACACATTCAAAAAGAGTCTGACGGCTTTGCTAGGAATACATGATAAAGTTTTATTCCAGGGTCTTAGAGTTTGCAACCTGAGAGCACTGGAGCCCCCAAATCTAGAAGTGTTCCAAAGAAGACAGAAAAATTAAGAATAGCTAAAGAGTAGAAAGTACATTCTCGAGAATGAGCAGTCTTGTATTCTTAGCCCTAGGATTGGTCCAGCACAGGTGTCAATCAATCAGATGTCAGGCGGTCTGGATGATGGATGCCAGATGGTCTGGTCACGTCTGGTAGTCTGGATAATGGGTGTCAGGTGGTCTGTATACATGAGTCCCTCAGGGAGTAATCAGAGGGTTATCTGGAGGCCTGGTGTATGTCCAGATGTATATCCAGGCGTTGATGCAGGAAACGGGAAGTTCAAAAAGTTTAAGTTCTCAGGCTAGTTAGGACAAGAATAGTCTTTCCTCATGCCTCAACTTTCATAATGTTAATCATTTTAGCATCTAGGAAAAATGACTCCCTGTCATATTTTTCCTATCTTCGCTCTTTCCTCAATCTTATACTTGCCTGCTTTACTCAGTTTGTGACCCGCTGGCCACAAAAAGCAGTTGAGTTTGTGTTCTCCAGACCAAACATTCTCCTTCCGCTGTACCATTTTCTGAGAAGGCAGACCATACCCTTCATGGTCCGGGGAAAGAGACTGAAACCCAATAGGAAAACAGTCACCAGACCTTGGAAGCAATCTGTTATTCTAACCTCTCCAGGGGGGTCCTGGGGCCCAGACAAAAGGCAGCAATCAGAAGGCAGAAGCAAACAAGCCAAGATTGTCTTTCTTAGCTTTTCAGTCAGCTAAAAAAAGCAGAAATTCCTTCTCCAGGCAAAGCCTCCCCAGCAGGCTTTGATGTCCCTCTTCTAAGCGGTACCACTTCAGACAAGAGAGGCGGGCAGGGGCAGGGAGCTGAGAACAAAGAAGCATTTCCTGGGCTGCTAATTATTCTCCTTCTGTGTAAATAATTATCTGGAAGGGAAAAAAAAAATCAGTTCCCCGGCTAAAGAGTTGGAAAAGCAAGAGGAAGATGAAAGTGGATTTGGGATGTGATGTTTCCCCAGGAGCCATTCTTGAAGAGGAAGTGAGTCACAGTAAAGCCCTTCTTACTTCCTGTGTTTTCAACACCTAGTCTGGGATTTTCAAAGCCTTTGGCATTGGTGCTGTAATTAATTCCTGGTTCTGGAGGCTGGCATGTGGCTAATCAAACCATTTGGGGCTCTGGATCCTGCTGGATGCTGCTGGAAGAGAGGCAGGAAGTCACAGAGTGTAAGACTTTGGGGTCAATTGAGTTTGAACCTGGCTCCACTGTTTATTACAAATGGGATTAGGGTCAAGTTGCTTCTTCCCACCTGAGGGCCTATGCAGAGCCTCTCCCAGGGCTGAATCTGGCTTGAAGGCAGAAGAGGCCAGCATGAGGGCAGCCGGTTAGGAACCATTGAAACAGTCTGGGGGAGAAAGAACAGAAGACTCATGGAGCTAGAGAAACAGGACGTGGGGGCAGAAGACAAACAGATGCCCAATGTCAAAAGAACTTTGGTAAATCCTGATCATTGTGTCCTCGGTGCAAAGGGGCATTTAAGTTTCTCCCCTGAGGCATGGGAAGGACAGGTGAGTGGGTATCCAAGCCTCCGGGCCTGGCAAAGCAGCGAGGGCGCAGGAATCTCTGCCCACTATCTGCTCATCTCCACTTGACAATGGGGCCCTTTATTGGCAGGACATTCAGAGGCATTTATGGAGGACATTTAGAAGAAAGAATGAGAAACAGGACACTCCAATCACCCAGCTATTCACAAAAGACTCTTTGCAGTCAGGGGCATGTATACCTGGTGGGCAGAGGAAGAAAACCTTGCATTCAGCTGTTTATACACTCCCAACCAATGCATCCATGTAAGATGACACATTATTGTCTTATCAGTGACCTGGGGAAGTTGGATCCCAAAGAACCTTCCGGAATCTCTAATTGGCACCAGAGAACTAGAGCCCCTGGCTTTGTGAGGAGCAGGGGAGTTTCCTCCCCTCTCATAGGATCAAAAGATAGATGATACTCCATGCCTTGGCATTGTACTTTGGAGGCTGAGAGCCCCGGTTGCAAGTCAAAGCTGTTCTGATTGCATCAGATAAGCCTCTGGGGTCCCTATCCATCAAGAGAAGTAAGAGGAGGTGACAGGATGGGTCTCCAGGGGAACTGTGGGCTGAGCACCAAGGGTTATTGATGAAGGTTCAGAATTAGCGCAGAACCCAGATGAGGCAGGAGTTAGATATGAAACTAGTTCGTTTCCTCTGTATTAGGTGAGCCAAGTGGGTCTGGTGGGAATCGGGTTACTACCTGAACCCTCACCCTAAACCTCACCCTCACCCCTAACACACACACACACACACACACACACACACACACACACAGCCAACAAAATGTATACACATTTTAAGAGATAGTCAACGTTGCTCAAACCGTAGTTCGCCGTCATCAGAAGTGTCTGGACGCTGATGGGAACCCCTTTGAGCACCTCTTGTCATTGCAGACATCAAACATGACTTTTATTCATCTTTTGTTATTGGTATATAATGAGTATGACAATTTTAATAGTTTCTGTCCTTTCTGAAAATGTGTATATATTTTTTTGGCACCCTCTGTATATGTTAGCACACGTATGCCCCATGCAGTATTTGGGACATACTAATACTCAAAATTATTCATTGTTTATCTGAAATTCAAGTTGACCTGCCATCTTATATTTGATTTGCTAACTCTGGCAACCCTACAGGGGGCTTGATGGGAATTGAATGTAGGGGCTGAAGACTTGTGTGCCCTATAAGCTAACACGTTTTGGTTTGGTCAGCACAGTGCTTCAAAATTAAGGAAATTTCACATCAAATCCAAGCTTCCACCTCCTCCCGTGAAGTCAGATGTCTGACCACACCTCCTCCTTGGCCCCCAGCTCACCATCATCCTAAAAGCAGGAGTTGGAGGACGGTCTCTTTAAGATATGGCCACGGGTGGTACAGTCCCCACTACGTTCTGTCTCTGAGCATCTCTGGTCAAATTCACAGCCAACAGAATGTGGTTCGCCAGGCCTGGCCTATGCACACGTATCTGTGACCATCTATGATGGGCAGCCTCACTAGAGAAGTGCCAGAATAGGGGAGGGAGGAGAAAGTTTTCCACAAAGAAGAAGAAGGGGCTGTTATCTCAAGAAGCAAGGAAGGGGCCCAGGAGACCCAACGGACAGGAGTCCTGCCCAGGCTTATTTATGATTGTTGTTTTCTTCCCCTTTGTCCTTCTCTCATGACCTAACCTGCCAATTCCTTGGGCTCAGAACGCTTTGTTCCCCAGCCCACACACAGTCTCCTAGTCCCAGAAACTTAAGAAACTCCATAAAGATTTGCAGAAAGAGTGTTAAGTGCTCCGAAAGGGAGTCTTTGTAGAAAAGAGTTAACATAACAGGCCTGAGGCTGTGATCTTTAGCAAAGCCTGTTCTCAAGGTTGGTCTTTCGCTGGCCTCTGGGAACTTGGCTTTCAAAATGCTTCCTCCGTTCCCTAACTGATCAAGTTGGTTCTCTGGGCCTAGACTGTACAAACGGTGTGATTTGTGGTGAACACCTGCTTTCCTTCTGGAGGTCTGGAATTTGGGTAGTTGCTAGACTGAGAAATCTATGGGACCAGCCCCCAATAAGCTACCTAAACTCTGAATCTCAGACAGGTTACCCTGGGCATCCTAAATATTATAAACGTGTTGCTGCCTTTTTGTTACTGAGGAGAGAGTGCCCCTGTGTGATTGTAGTGGAGCTGATATTTGTATCTGTGCCCATTTGACTCTGGGGACCCCAAGTTCAGAACCATTACAATATCTTGGTTGCATGGCCTGTGACAGCTCACTCCATTGTTCCAAGCACTCATCACTTCCTTTGGAAAAGGGAATTAGCAATCATCTGAGTGACTGTGAGAAAAACACAGACCTCCCCTCTGAAGCACCTAGTAGAGAGCCACCAAATGTTGATTCTTTCTCTCCCTACCTCGCCCTGTACTCCCTGTGGGAGCCTGCGTGAGTCCTACCACACTCTCCGTCTGTTTCCCCATCTGCAAAATGAGGGGGCTAATGTTGAGGCTCCCAGAGTCCTCTTGGGGCTGGCATCGTATATCAAAGAATAAGCTGTTCTCTGGAGCAGTGTTTTAAAATCCCGCCAGCTCTAATCACAGTAGGCAGATCAAACCCACCCTCTGCTCGCTTAGAAACAAGGCTGCGTGCATGTTACACAAAGACCTTATGGTGAAAACATGCTGCAGCCTCTCCCGGACACTGAACCTGGAGAAAGGCAGGTCAGTGTGTTGAAAAGTTCTTTGTTTAACTCAGGCATGGGCAGAGGGAAAAGAGAGGGTAGAGGATTTATAGATGGGGTTGAACTCCCTACAGCCAGGGTCGTCAATTTAAATTCTGATAGAACTCAGTGGATTGTTTTTATAGAGCTTGGTGGACAGGGGTAAAAAAATAAAATAAAATAAAATAATAAAAGCCTGATCAGAAGACAATAGGGAATGGTGGGGACTGTAGCAAACTACAAACCCTATCCAACTGATTGCTGCCAGGTAGGAATGCAGGCATGTTGTTGCCATGTTATCTATCTCCTTTAAAAGAGAGAGAGAGAGAGAGAGAGAGAGAGAGAGAGAGAGAGAGAGAGACCAGAATTTTGAAGTAAAGTATCTCCATTTTTAAATAGTTGTCTTGTTTCCATAAAGAGGTTTGTGAGTACCATAGGCTATTTGTTTGCAATCTCTGTACAGCCAGGCCTCAGGTGCAGCATCTTTGTCACTAAATCCTGACGAATTTGTGACCACAGCTCGCCTCCACATCTTTGAAGACTGTCAGCTTCAGAGACATGGGAGGGCGATTTTAACAAAGACCCAGCAACACTTAACGTTTAGCCATCCCCCCAAATACTGTCTCTTCATACTCCTTACTTTTGTTCACATATGCCTACCTTCAAAATAACCTCTTCCTGGATGACTCCTATTCAGCCTTCAAAACCCAGCTCAAATGTCCACATCTCTGTAAACCCTTTACTGAGCATCACCTTCCTTTTCGAAGGTTAATTCCCTGCCCCACCTCTGCATCTCCGCCACTCCACTCCCCATGTTCACATGATGTAGTAGCCAGGGTCCCAGTTAAAAACAAATGGAACGCTCAAACTGGACAATATAAGGATGCTTTCCTAAAGGGGCTATTACTGTGAAGTGCGTGTTACAAGGGGCAGGGGTTAAGGAAAGTACTAGTGTACAGTGCAGCGCCTGGAGATAGCAACACGAGGGAGCTGTTACCCCCAAGGCCTGAAGCTGCGAAGGGAGGAACAGTTACAAAACTCACGAAGGATAGGGAGAACTGTGGATTTCCGGACAGCCTTACCTCAGTGTGACCTGTCAGGAGGGAGCCAGGAGGATAAAACCTCCACCTCACTTTCCTCCTACTCACCAGTATCTTGTGGGTGCCTGTCGTTGGCGGAACACAGACAGCAGCCAGAAGACAAGGAAGTCTGCTGATACTGTATATATGATTCAGCCTCTGGCTGCCAGAGGGGAGGGAGAAGAAGAGAGAGGCAGAAACAAGATGCCAGCACCCACCATCCTCTGTACAGACCTCTATCAGAGCACTTTCTGTTTGGTGTCCGGTCCCCCAGAGACTGGGAACTGCTGGAGGATAGTCATGTCTGATGCCCCCAAATCTGGCACAGAGCAGGTGATTGAAAAGTGGTGATGAGACTTCCCAGTGCATCATACCGCACCTGATAAAATATAGACGAAGATTAGGGACTATCTTTGGGTTCTGCATCGTCATGAAGGAATCATGAACGTCTTCCTCTCATTCAGTATTTTCTCAGCATCGACTGTGCGACATATTATCTCTGACCTCCAGGAGCAAATTGTGATCTTAAACGAGAGACTCCCAGAGCAAGGAAGTTAGACAGCACCTATTCCAAAATTCTCTGCGTGGGTTCCACAGAACACTGGTCTGCTCTGATGCTCAGGGATGTAGTATCAGAGGAGGGAAGACCACTGTCAAGTGTAAGGGCCTATGGATTAAGTAAATGCCTTTCCTGCAGGACTTATCAGAGCCTTTAATTTACCATTGTGTGATGTGACTCTCCTAAAGAGGGCCATAGCAGGCAGCCTTTCCCAAAAGTATTTGGTCATGGGATCCTTTTCCCATGGAGCGTCTTGTAAGTCCATTTTGTTGGAATATATGAGGCCTGACACTTAAGTTTCTGAACTTATTGCAATGATGCAATAAGTTTTTTATCAGGGGGATTATTCATCATGAATTTGTACCAACTGGACACACAGTTAACCAAGTTTACTATTTGGAAGTGCTGAAAAGGCTGCATGAAAAAGTTAGACGACCTGAACTTTTCACCAACAATTCATGGCTCTTGCATCACGACAATGCACCAGCTCACACGGCACTGTCTGTGAGGGAGTTTTTAGCCAGGAAACAAATAACTGTATTGGAACACCCTCCCTACTCACCTGATCTGGCCCCCAGTGGCTGGGAGAATTGGATAGCCACGTGCAAAAGAATGAAACTGGACTGCTATTTGTCACCATGTACCAAAGTTAATTCAAAATGGATCAAAGACTTAAGCATAAGACCTGACACAATAAACTGCATAGAAGAAAACATAGGTACTAAACTTACGGACCTTGGGTTCAAAGAGCATTTTATGAACTTGACTCCAAAGGCAATGGAAGTAAAAGCTAAAATCCTTTCTTTACCTGAAGATAAAGGAAATATTGAAAGGAAGACATTTTGATAACATTCAAGACGTCAAGGGTAATACGACGACAGCTCTGATGGCCATTCCAGAAAAAGAGTTCCAAAATTGCTTTGAAGGGTGGACTAGGTGCTGGCGTCAGTGCATAGCTTCCCAAGGGGAGTGATATTCAGAAGGTGACCGTAGTGATATTCAGGAATGAGGTATGTAGTGCTTTGTCTAGGATGAGTTCACGAACTTTGTTGTCCGACCTTGTACTTGGGAAAACATTGACTTTCTTTAACTAGTTCATTTTATAGATGGGAAAACTGAGGTTCCAGCAGCTGTCACCAACCAATCTAGCAGGCAGCACAATTTGCAAGAGGAAACAAATGTCGCACTTGCATCCCTTGTTGCCTTCTCGTCTTTCTCCACATCCTCATCCATTCTTGCTCAGTGGGTGTCTCTCCCAAACCATGACTGGGGCTAGATGGGGAGTAGCAGGTGGTCCTTCCCACTACGCACGCGTGGACCTCTGGCTATGGCTGTCATGGAGCATTGGCCTCCTAACTGAGGGGTCTGACCCATTGTGAGATGTGTCACAACGATGAAACAGAACCTTGTTGGGTCACGCATGGAGAGACGATGGCAATGAGTGAAGGGAGGGAGAGGGTAATCGAGCACTGCTTTTCGCTGGGGTGACATTTTACTGTCTCTCCTGGCAAGGACCTCTGGCCATTAGCAGGAAAACTCTATTCCTGACAGAGCAGCCAGAATGGGTTTTCAAAATAGCAAGCCTGACAATAGCACTTTTATACTGAAATCTCTTCAGTGGCTTCTCTTTGCCTTGGGACAAAGTCTCAATATTTTCTCATAGATTTTACCTTTCTCTTTGACCTCGTCTGGTGCCCCCAACTGTCTCCTTGACCCTGCCCTTTGCATACACTGCATTCCCGCCAGTGAACACTGCATTCGGTTCCTCAGACTCCCCACTCACCTGTGCACCTGCAGACCTTTACATGTACTTTCTCCACTGAGAACTTCCTCTTTCCATCCAAATAAATGCTTGGCCAGCTTCCATTACAAGAGGCAGGGTGGTGGCTGGTTAATGCTTGGGCTCAGCAGCCTAAGGTTTGTCACTTCTTAGCTGTGCAGCTTTGGGAAAATGACAACCTCTCTGGGCCTCAGTTTATTTGTCCCTAAAATGGTGATGACAATAATATCTATTGCCTTCAAAAATGTTTTAAAGGTTAAAGGAAATACTCCTTTACCTGTCACAGACTAAGTGCTCAAAGGCATGATTCTTCTTCCTTCAAGTTTCAGTTTAGATGCCGATCCTCTGGGAAAGCTTCTCTGACTCTCCCTGTGCTCGTGTACACACACACACACACACGCACACATGCACGCACACACACACACGCACACACACACACATGCACGTAGCCCTTCCCATATCTCCCCAAGGCAACTGTACTTTCTCCACCTCTGCCCCTAGCATTTACCTCCTGGTGAAGCAATTGTCTACTTACTTTGCTAACCTTCTGCTTCCCTTGCTCATTAGCCCTAGACAGGTAGAAACTGTAGCTTGTTGCAATCCCAGCCCCCAGGACAGTCGGTAGCTATGGACAATTTCTATTACTTTCTTTTGTGCCCCGGCAGCAAAACAGTGTCAGAGCAGGCATTGAGTCCCAGACCTGGAGGGGAAAGCATTTCCCCAAAGTCACACAGCTTGTCTTCGGTGAAGGCACGACAGACCCCAGTCTCCAGCATCTTGTCTGGGGCATTCTCAGTTCCTTGGAGGTCATACAAAGGAAACCCAGTTCCCACTACCGCGGAGGTCTCAAGATTGCCGTACCCTCTAATTTTCAAAGGGAGAAAGGAAAAGCTTACCTTCCCCGCCCCCCAATTCCCTAGGCAAGCATATCCTTTCCCGAAAAACAATGGGTTCCATGTCCTTTTCAGTAAAGCAGCAATGGTCTCCTTGCTGAATTACAGTCACTGATGACTTCTTTTAAAGTTTTAAAGAGAGTGATCGGCTTGGGGAAATGTGTTACCCGGGTAAAATGACTCTTGGTGGGGACAGGGGTAGGATCAGGGAGAGCCCTCAGGCTCAGATGTCCCCAAAGGAAATGGGGATCACTGGTCTCTAGTTTCTGCTGTGAATTGTGTCTTTCAGGCAGCCCAGCCCTGGGCTGGGTCACCAACACTGATGCCCATGGGATCACCTTGGCTCTGTCCAAAGCAAGTATCCTTGTTCTCTTAGGTTCCACTCCTCCCTGCAGCTGCAGGGGTTTCTGAAAGGGTGACCTCCTTTTAGTACAGATGATTCATGGTGCTTAGAATAGCAGGGTGGACTTAGAAATCAATCCTGGCCACCTCTTTACCTGTAGAGAAACTAAGACCAGGAGACGACAAACAATTGGCAGGAGATCACACAACAGGTGAGTGGCAGAGCCAACTGAGATCTGTCCATCTTTCTATCACACCTGGAGACTTGCTTGCTGTTTCTGGATATCTGCTGGCTGATGATACAGCCATATTGCGATAGATTTGGAATAGCAACAAAACAAAAAAAAGAAAGAAAAGTAAAGAAAATGGCAGAATGCCAGTTTAGCAATTGTAAACTCCCTCGTGCTCCCTCCCTTGATGGCCCACAGCAAAAGAATTGGACTACATAAGATAAATATGTTAGCTAAGGTTTGAACATGGCCTCAATATCAGAAACTTTCCCAAGTGCTTTATATTCGTGGCCTCGTTTACCGTTCCCAATGACCCAAGGTTTAGTCGTCATTCTTTTACAGATGGGCAAACTGACGTTGACAAACATTAAGAGACTTGCCCAACGTCACACTGCTGAGATGTGGCAGAGCCAAGCCACGACCACGTTTTTCTGACAGCAGATCTTATGCACGCAACTGTTAGGCTATCCTGCCTCTTGTTCCACAAATATTTAGTGAGAACCACTCAAGCCAAGGTGCTGAAACGTCAAGGCTGAGCAAGACATGAATAGATCATTACTAAATTATTTGTGATCAGAGCTTTTTAGCTCTCCAGTGTTGATTACTTTCAAAGTGCTTCCATCCTTCTCTCTGTGATGCACTTGGACCCACACAGCCTTCCAAGGAAGTCAGTGTGGGTGTTCTCTGCCTGTGATGGAGCTGGATGCTGATGCTCAGAGAGGAGAAAGGACTAGTTTGAATAACACACCAGGTTGGTGTCACGTCCAAGGTCTCCAACCTCCATTAGACAACCCAGAATATTCAAACAGGCTCCTGGTGGCCAGAATTAGTCCCAAAGCTGAGGATTAGTAAAAGTGGAGAGAAATCACTCCTGTTGATTTATACTGTTCATTTATAAATTCTCTTTAGATTCACAGAGAAGGGCATCTAAGGAGAGATCTCTGGATTCAGTAGAGGTGTGTGTGGTGAAGTCCCCGGCAGACCTTATTATGGTCCCTCAGACCTTGTCGCCATTTGGGCTTCTTCTTGGTCCAGAAATCCCAATAAATGGAATTATGGAGCTGCAATCCTAGTGGTCTAACCTGTGAATTTGCCAGCATGTGCTGTAATTTTCTCTCCCTTCTCTCTTCTTATCTTCTCCCCAGCTCCATCACGCACAGACCTGGTTTCTGAATAATGAACGATACAGTATACACTCTGCAGCCTCAATCTCCCTGCTATTTCTTGTGGAAATGAGTTTTGACCTTAATTAACTGTTCAGGAACGGGGCACATTGCTATACCCACTGTGATTAGAGCAAAGAATTAGCCCTGAAGATAAACAATAAAAGTGTAAGGTTGAGGGGTGACTTACGGAATTATAAAGTGAGTAAGGAAGCTTCAGTCTCCCCTGAAGATGTTATATAATTCATTGCAAGACTGATCGTGCTTGTGCTAGAATGAACATTGGGGAGAATGTTGCTTCTCCACTGAAGGGCTCAATTCTTTAATAATTCCTGTCACTGTCCAGGGTACTGACCTAGCTATTGGAGAGTCCAAATATTTGACCATTTCCAAGGACTTACTTGTTCTAGGTATGGCGTAAAGGTAATGGCTGGTCATGACATAGATTGAGATCCCAAGTCTATCACTGATTCTGGTGACATTGGTCTCAACCGCTCAGATCTCTAACCTGTCAATTGGAGAAAAATGCTTACACTCCTCACTGCACAGAGCGATGAAAAAGATTCAGTATCATTAAATGTGTTTTTTTTGAGATCAAAGAATGGTGATGCTTTTTTCCCATTACAGTTGACATTCAATATATATTAGTTTCAGGTGTACAGCATAGTGGTTAGATATTTATATAACCCCCAATTAAATGTATTTCAAAATCTGGTTTTGTACCTTGAAAATATGGTGATGATGGTGGTGATGGTGGTGATTCAAGCCACCCCAAACTTCTCCCTGCTCTCTGAACATGACATGACTTTACTTTCTCAAGGTCTTGACTTGTGCTGTTCCTTAGAAATGCCCTCCTTTGTCTAACTGGATAACTCCTATTCAGTCTTCAAGGCCCATCTTAAATGTTTCCTCCTCAGGAAACCTTCCCTGATTTCACTTTCTCCTTTGTGCTTCTAGGTCCCTTTGTACTTCTCTCTCCTACAAGACCTAAGGTACAATTTATTGTCCTATTGTAGGAATATCTGTCTCCTCTCCCCAAATCAGAGCATCTCCAAGGCCAGAGATGCCTTACGCATCTCTCTATCCACAAAACTTAACTCAGGGCTTGTCATTTACATTGTGTGTCTGAAAGAATGGATGTGGCTTCTCCCAGAAGGAAAAGAAGGGAGACATTAGAGCTATTTCCCAGAGGAAAAAATAGCACCACAGACTCAAATTTTAAAATCTGTGCTCAGCAGTTGAAGTCTAAACACAAGACAAAAGAAAAAGCAAGAGCTTGGAAGTCAGGTGGTTCCAGGTTTGAAGGCTTTATCTTATGTGCTGGCTCTGATCAGGGAACGCCTCCTCTTTTCTCTGAGTCTCAGTTCCCTTGCCTATAAAACTAAGAAGGTCATATTCTGTGTGGTGGGATCTCTACAGAGATTTAATGAGAACAACCCAAGTTTCCATCAACAGAAGAATGCATCTGATGGACTATTATGCAGCTGTAAAAATGAATAAACCACAGCTACAGGCATTCATGTTGATGAAGATCAGATAGTTAGTATTGAGACAAAGACATCAATCCCATAAGAATCCACAGCATATGGGACCATGTCCATAAAGTTCAAAAACAAGCAACACTAAACACTCTATTTAGAGACAGAATAGCATAACCACTAAGAACTCTGGAGCCAACAGTGTTTAAAGAGCGGCATTCCCTCCTCCTAGCTGAGTGCCCCTAAGGGAGTTACTTAACCTCTCTGTGCTCCAGTTCCTTCACCTGCAGAGTATTGAAGACAGCATCAGTCCCTACTTCAAAGGGTTGTTGTAAGGAATAAAAGAATGAACATGTGCAAAGTGCTTAGCTGAGTGCCTGGTACAAAGCACACATGATGTAAATATTAGCTCCTAGTATTATTTTGGTCTTGGTTATTGTTATTATTTACAAGCATGTACCTGCTGGCAAAAC
The DNA here is from genome assembly GCF_036562045.2 of Rhinolophus sinicus. NCBI lineage: Eukaryota > Metazoa > Chordata > Mammalia > Chiroptera > Rhinolophidae > Rhinolophus > Rhinolophus sinicus. The sequence goes on along the minus strand of NC_133765.1, from coordinate 23,645,379 downwards.
TGTAAAGAAAAGCAAGGGAGATGATTAAAACAAAAGTTCGGGGAGTGGTTTCTTTTAGGGCCTTCTCAATTGTGAATGATGTTCTGCTTTATGAGCCAAGTGGTGAGTACACAGACAGTCGTACTATTATTATTCTTTAACCGTCTACATAGATTTTCACCATGTTGTATGTATGCCGTGTTTAACGATACAATTTTTTGAAAGATTAGGTGGAATTAATTCTTGCAAAGGATCAGCACCCTTTTTCTCCTCCTCCTCCCAGCTGAAATCGAGCCTTTTCCGCAGGCTTCTGGATGACGTATTTGCCGTCACAACGGGGCCTCAACCTCCTGGAGAGGAACTTATCTGTTCAGCAGCCATCCCCATCCATCATCCCCCAAGCAGTGTGTTTTACATTCATCTGCGGATGAAGATAAAAGGGTGGTGTGGTGCCCTTTTGAAGATTGCTGGCAGGATAAGCGTGAAAAGGAAGGATTTCATATTTTACCCTGGGCGTTCCAGCAGCCGCCTGCCTCAGAACTGAAGAAGCTTGGCTTGCTTCTCAAGTGTTTACTGAAAAGCAAAATGCCCAAGGAAGAACAGGCAATGCCTAGGCCCAGCAATGCAACATCTCCAGGTGAAGAATGTATCACCTATGCCATCATCACATTTCATTGGAGCGTTCTGATGTTCCAGGGATTTGCCCAGTGTGCTTTGGGGCAAGCACAGGTCACGAGAGGCTGTATACAAGAAATCCTGTAACAGATATGGTACCTTAGCATCCAAATGAGATACCACTGGAGAATACTGAACGGACAAGTGACATGATTTGATTTCATTTTAAAAGGATCCTCCTGGCTGCTGTGTGGAGAATGAATTTGGGGACAGGGATGGAGGCAAGGCGGGCGATGGGGAGGCTACTATAATAACTGAGATTAGATATCATAGCTGCTTCGGCCAGAATAATAACACGGCTGGCTTTAAGAAGTCATCAGGTTCTAGATTATGTGGAAGGTCCGATTTCCTGACAGACGATATACGGAGAGTGAGGAAAAGAAAGCAGTGAAATGGACTCCAGGTAGCTGCCAGGATGGAGTTACCATGTATGAGATGTGGGAGGTACAGGTGTGGGAGGCTGGACACCTTCGGTTGGATGTCTATTGATGTCCGAGTGACGATGCTGAGCAACACTGTATGGATTGGGAGAGACTGAGGCTGGAGATAGTACTTTCTGTGGGAGTTGTCAGAGCACAGCTTGTGTATAAAGCTCTGGGACTGGATGAAACCCTGTGGGAGTGAGTGTGGAGAGGGAAGAGTCCTGAGTCCTGAGATGCCCTGGTGTGTACAAGGCGAGCAACGCGGAAGGACCAGGAAAGGAGGTGAGAAAGGAGGAGGCAGGTAGGGAGAACAGCCAGGAGCATGTCTGTCCTGGGAGCCACGTGAAGAAAGCGTTTCAAGACGAAAGCATCTCAGCAATCAGTTGTCACAAATACTGCTCACAGTTCAGGCTAGAAGAACACTAAGGATGGTCCACTGGATGTGGCCAAACAGAGCTCACTGGTGACCTTGCCAGGAGCAGTTTCAGAGCAGCTTGGCTGCAGTGGGCTCCAGGGAGACTAGGCGAGGAAGAATGAGAGGAACCTGGACAACTCTTTGGAGTAATTTTTTCTCTAAAGGGAACAGATGGTGGCTGGAGTGGGATGTAAGGTCAAAGGAAGTTTTTATTGTTGTTATTTTTGTTTGTTTTGTTTTCAGAAGGGAGCTGTTTGCAGCAAATGTGCTTGCTGATGGAAATGACTCAGTCGAAAGTGAAAAGCCGATGACACAGAAGAGAAAAGGATCAACTACGGGGGTGATGTGCTTAATTCGGTGCAAGACAAGGAAGCCAGGGCCCCAGCGGAGAGCCTGGCACCTCCGTGGGGACGGGAAGGGGGCTGATGTGCGGTTTCACCTGGGGAAGGTTGGCAGGTGTGGTGGCGGCAGGAGCTCACGATGGGGAAAATCTCTTCCTGTTTGTTTGGGGGAAAGAAAGCAAGGTTATTAACCAAGACTGAAGAGGAAGAGTTGCAGGGCCGAAGAGAGAATTATGAAACCTATCTAGCAGCTGGAATCATGGAAATGCAATAGGACTGGGCAGTGAGCGAGCATGAATTTAAAGTGAAAAATAGCTCCAACATGTGGATGTACACAGCCACAGGTGTGGAAAATGCCAGCACTTGAATTTAACCTGGGTTGAGGTTTTCCCAGGTGAGTGTAAGGAGGTAGGGACTGATTATAACAAGAGCCTTCTCTCTCTCTCTCTCTTTCTCCACACATACACATTAACACAGCTAGACACCTTGAGGGGATGTGGAGGGAGGTGTTTGTCACTTTCAGAAATATGATAGAACTGTCAGCTGTGTGACAGGTCCATCATTGTGAAGTGAGCTGCATGCATTTTGATTCTAACGTGACTGTTGCATCTGTTCTGCATTGGTGTATCATCTTGCCCCGCCCCCCACCCCCACCCCCATCAAACCAGAGAATGAAAACAAAGAAGAATCATGAGCATCGGGAAAGGAGGAAGTGGGAATTACCACCACAAAACTAGAAGTGTATGTCTGAGACTGTTCTCTTCATTCCCTCAACCCCACGTGTCTGAAACAAAGTGCCCGGTACTTGAGGGGTCATGAATGATTCTCTTTCTCCTCCTGCCCTGGAAAGGCATAAATCACAAAGGGGCCCATTTTGGGACAAGCAGACTCTCATCAGCATCTAATTCAAGTACAAGAAAATTGCTGGGGACAGGCAGCGAGCCGAGAGCTAATTCAGCTGGGAGAGGGGGAGCGTGTGGACAATGGCCACCGATACAGGTGGGAGTGTTCAATCTTATTGGGAAGGACTCCTAATTATGTGATTCAACACCTAGATAAAGGATTTTTAAAGCACAAATAGCTTTTTCTGTAATAGCTTTTCCTTTTCTTAGGTGTACCTGGGCAGAGAGACAGAGGACAAAGGAAAATGTCTCAGTGACCCAAGCAGTGTGGATCCCTGTGTGCTCAGTAAGACACAGCAGCCCAGGTTTGTGGGCTCACAACTGCCCGGGGATGGGGACTGTGGATGGTGGTGAGGGTGGAGGATGGGCAAAGAGTTGCTGCTCCTGAGCCCAACCCCAATTAGTTATCAAAGGCAGTCTGTTTACAACAGTCCTGTGAAAGGAAGGTTTTTAAAGCTCTGTGGGAAGGAGTTGGGGATCGATTAGCAATGTCTGCCCTGAACATGGAAGTGGCAAGCGGTGGTGCATATGCCATGTATCAGCCATTCGTTACCCAGGATGCTTTTGTGGAAAGCATATCAATCCCCCTAGATGCGAGCCTGGCTGTAAGGCAATAGGGCAGTGTGTCAGGTCAATAGGTCCTTCCCAGGATGTAAATCCACATCCTACCTCCACCATTCCACTACCCATGTGACCTTGGGCAAATAACTACACCTCTTGGAGCCCCGTCTTCTTCTTCCTCTTTTTCTTCTTCTCTTCTTCCTCCTCCTCCTCCTCCTCCTCCTCCTCCTCCTGCTGCTGCTTCTTCTGCTTCTTTTGCTTCTGTCGGTACAAAAAGGAAGTATGGGAAGAATAATCACTGCCTTACTGGTGGTTTTGAGCATAAAATGACTATTAAAGCCCTTTGTGTGCTGTGAATTTCTATACTACAATAGCACAAAGCATTCTTAATATAGTTATAATGATTTCTATTATTAGTTTTTGGTATACTGTCAACTACGCGCCAGGTACCCTGCTTGGTACTTTTATGTATGTTATCTTATTTATTTCTCATAATGGCTCTGCAAGTGAAGTACTCATCATTGTCTCCATTATATAGAGGGGAAAACTGAGTTTCACAAAGGGGAGGCGTGCGGACAGAGCCAGGAGTGCAGTTTCCAGGCTCTCGGCCTCACGTGGAAAGGTGCTCACTCAGGTAGTAAATGGCCATCAACTGGGATTGGATGGCCGTCAGCTGTAACCAGTGAGCCGTTGGCCACTAATATAACTGCTGTGGCTACGCTAGTGGAAAATGGGGGTTAGCAAGAAGATGGTGGGTCAGCTAGCAAGCATGGATTGCAGTCAGCATGGTGGATTGCAGCTAGCGAGGGGAGTCGGTCAGTTGGCAGAAAAGCGGACAGCAGGTCGCACGTCCGGTGAACCCAGCCTCCAGTGAGACTATAGTGGTGTGACTCCCCTACCTATGGCTCCGTGGGTGTTCCTTTTTGCCCTCACCATATCCTGTGTTCTTATGTGGGGAGCGGGAGCTGAGACCCCACCTGTCACCCCACATGACAGGAGGTGACTCACTCATTGTCACACAGGCAACGGGGATGGATCTAGGATATGAACCAGGCTGGAGAGACCTCAAAGTCATTGCCTTTAATCTCCACTCTCCATTTCTTAGCACCAATCAGCCTAGGAGCCCAGCTTCCTAGGTCTGAGTTCCAGTTGCTTTGAAGACCCATAGAGTCGAAGAGGTTTGCAGAGTTTCCCCCAAGGGGAAGAGAGGCCAAGCCTGGGACACTGGACAGTTGGCTCCCTCTCCCCACTCAAACCTGAGCAGCTCTCATTTCCTCTATTTCCCATGTCAGGATTCCAGGCATGATTTAATTTGAAAAGGAATCCTGCTGCTTAAAAGAAGTTTGAAAACCATCTCCTTAGATGATGGTGGCTGTCATTTATGCAGCATCAGTTCTTATATACCAAGCCTTTCACATACGCTATTCCCAACCCTCAGTAACAAAACTACAAGGGAGGCATTGTGATCCCCATTTTTTAGAAAAGGAAACAGCAGTGCAGAGAGATTCAGTGTCTGGCTCGTGGTCACTTTGGTAGTTGTGTCTAAGCAGGTCTTTCAATTAAGATGGGTCTGATTTTGAAGTCAGTCATTAAAGCTTCAGGCTCCTGCACCATCTCTCTTAGTGGAGGCAGTTTATAATTAGTATCATTTCATTGTTATTGTGAGAAAAGATACTCCCGGGGAGGGATTGTCCAAATGATGGAGGGGAGGTCAGCCAAGGGATATTTGGATTCCACGCCGGTGAATCTCTAAGCCAACAAGGGTGCTGACCTGCTGTAACAAGCAATCTTCTTGTTATTTAAAAACTATCCAAACAGCGTGAGTATCGAGGCAGAACTGAGAACTAGATTTTACCAGTTGAGACCCTGTGCCTAGAAAATTTTTTCAGTTTTTCAGGAAGATCACTGACAAACATAATTTGAAAATCTTTCTCCTTAACATGCTGCCTCCTGTCAAAGAATAGGATTCTCATGCATATTTCATCCTGTGTCTTTTTAATTAAAAGCTATTATATATCTATTTTTCAGCTGCTATAGTGGGTGGGAGGGAATGGAAGTGTTCATTCAACACTTGTTATGCCCCTTTTACATGCCAGCCCTGGGATGAGCACGGGGATATGCGAAGGTGATTAAGACACAGCCCCTCCGTTCAAGAGGGTTACAACCCAGTTGTGGGGGGAAGAGATATGTAAATAACTAAGTGTAATGAGAGGAGAGGCCCAATGTCTGTGATGGAAGCATATTCATGGGGAGGAGGGATTTCTAACAGGTGAACTCCGAGTCAAATCCAGCCCATCAGAGTATGGTGAGGGCCTCGTGAAAATTAAGTGTGTGAACAATTATCAACAGATTTCACATAAAAATCTAGATTTAGAAATTCCCATGAAAAATCGGAAGATCTGGCAACACTAGGCCTGGATTTCCAGACAGTAACCATCAGCTGGAGCTGAGTAGGGGCCACCCTCCTAAAAAAACTCAATTCTCCACTTTGCCTCAGTCCCCACCCCTCCTTATTGTCCTACACCTGTCCTGCTAGGCTCATTTATGCAGCCACCCTGGCCTCTGGATGGTCTCAGTTGGTGATAATTTTATAGGACTGCGAGACAGCAAAGCCTCTCTGGCCTGGGCTTGCTGCCTCTCAGATCTTCCCCTGGGCTATAGAGCCTGGTCTCTAACTACGACTCCTGTGACCTTGGGCAGATCATTTCTTCTCTCTAGATCTAAATTTCCTCATGCTTTATAATTATTGAATTCTGGTACAGGTAGGCTTTTTAAAAAATGTTGAGGGAAGGAAGGAAAGAAAGAAGAAAAGAAGGAAGGAAGGAAGGAAGGAAGGAAGGAAGGAAGGAAGGAAGGAAGGAAAAGAGGGAGGGAGGAACTGTCATGTTACTTTCTCAGACTTTTTGTGAAAATCAAACAGGCCCTTAGGAACAAGCCTGTAAAATTTAAAGTAATATACAGACATAAGGTATTTTTAATAAAATAGTTGTGTTTCTGAATTTGCAAAAAGCATCCTATGGAATCCTAGAATGGTGAGAGTCTACTTAAAAACATGTATTATCAATGTTTTGGAAATAGGGTTTTAAATTCAATATTGTTCGTCTTGCAGGACTTGTCAGAGACTTTATTGTGCCTTAAAATGAGGTATACATTCTCACTAGAGGGAGATCCCATGTGGGTATCTCGTACCTGGCTGGCCAGGGAGCTCTTCCTTCACAGAATGTCATGAAGGACAGTGTTCTACGATACATACTTGGAGAAATGCTGAGTTGCTGTTATGCACGAGGACACGCCAATCACTAGGGAAAGTGTTGATCATTATCACATAAAAAGAGTGACAGAAAGTATAGATGTGGATTCTGAATTTTAGTTCAGTGCTTTTTGTACAATAGTTTCTTTCTTCAGTGATCCTTTCCTAACCACGACTATTTCTCTCCACCCTTTAGGCTGACTTGAGGCCTCCCTTAGGCTCCCACAACTTCTCCTTTCCGCCACGCTTCCTCCAACCCAGCACACAGCAGCTGCGTGGTAATCCCATAGACGATGGATTCCATGAGGCCTGTGCACCTTTGTCTTATCACGTCTGTCTCGCACATCAATAAATCCCCAGAGCCTAGCAGTGCCTGATACATAGATTCTCTCTCTCTCTCTCTCTCTTTCTCTCTGATACATATTCAGTTTTCTTATATTATATATAGATAATAGAAAAGCAGATAGAAAAAAAAGATAGGATCATATGTATATACATATATATGATATATATTTAAATAAATAGCTAGAAAGAAAGAAAAAGACAGAATAGATAGGATCTAATATATATCTAATATACATTCAGAGATCGATATAGATAGATAGATAGATAGATAGATAGATAGATAGATAGATAGAATCTAATATATATCTAATATATATTCAGATAGCTAGATAGCTGGATGGGTGGATGGAAAGAAAGAAGGAAGGAAGGAAGGAAAGAGAGAGAGAGAGAAAGAAAAAGAAAGGAAGGATCTAATATATATATATATATTTATAGTCAGATAGCTAGATAGATGGATGGAGGATGGCTGGCTAGAAATAAAGATAGATGAATGGATGGATAGATGGATAGGTAGAAGGGAAGAATAAACCTCTCTTTACAATTGTGTTTCCACATAAAATTTCAGGATGGAGGATTTTCCTTGAAGCGCCCAAATAATTCAAGAGGTAAGGGAAAAGCAACATTTTTATGCCAATTATCTGACAAACAGATTGCCTGGGTATTTGTCCGACTTCCCTTCTGGGTCTGCTTTTTCAGCATGGAGACAAGAACAGACACAGACGCTCTGTTCCAAGTAAATTACCTTCCATTGAGTCAATCGCGCTGTGGCAAGCAGGATGGTTTTTTTTTTCTTTTTTTTTTCCATCACAAAGTGTTTCCTCAAAGTCTGCCTTTGATTTGCCTTCCCAAGGCTTCACAACCTCCCAGCTTCTCCAGAGTTGCTGCTTTGATAAAGGCATTCAGTCTCTCTGGTTTCCGTTTTGCTGGGCATGTTGGATGCCTGTGGGAAGGCAGGTCCTGCTGGAAAATGAGCAGAGCATTTCAGCCCATGTGACCTGAATTTCACAGCAGCTCCGAGCTCTGGCTCTACAGCAAGCAGTGGAGGGTCTGCGCAAAACCCAGGACCCCCAATGGGAAGGGGCACGGGAGGATAGCTACTCCAGAACCCTGAACAGAGGACAACACCTCTGAGTCCAAGAGGCTGCAAACATGGGGGACAAAGGGAACTGACAATTAAGTCCTTACTGTGTACCAGGCCTTATGTTCAATTATTATCCCCATTTTAGCGATGGGAAAACTGAGGCTCAGAGAATCAAAGCAACCTGTTTCATAACCATGAACCCATCTCTGTCTGATTCCAGTAGATCAGAGGTCATCAAGGTTTTCCTGCAAAGGGCCAGATGGTAAATTTTTTCAGCAACTAGTCAACTCTATCGTTATAGCATAAAAGCAGCCCCCTATGATGCCTAGATGAATGGGCATGGCTATTTTCCTATGAAACTTTATTTGGCCCACAGGCCACAGTTTGCCACCCTGCAATACATGCTACTTCCTCTGAGGCTGATTCATATTACCCTTCTTTACTGAGTGCTTATTGTGTGTGAAGAACTGTGCTGGGCACTTAAGCTGTATTTTCTGGTTTCATCTTTACATCGGTTCTTGAAGGTCTTATTATTCTCCTCATTTGTGAGTCTGAACACTTGTATGGCCTCCTTGCATATATATCACTGAGCCAGAAACAAGGCAACTTTGGAGGTCTCCCATTTTCCTCCTACATCACGTGGGTTTTCACATTTTCCTTTGCAACCGCACAACATAAGCAGGCATGTGTTTGCAAAGGTCACGGAATTCAAATAAAGTGCACGATGCTTCCTTTTCTTCTGCAGAAATCACAAGAAAATATAATGAGACAGCATTACTTTGCATTGATTAGCAGGTCCGTTTCTGTCCTGCGGGAAAGCCTTCGACCTAGGGAGGAGTGGTTGGCAGGGAACTGAGAGCTTTTCCCCTAGGATGAAGCCAGAGAACTCTTTCTTGCCTGAAAACAAACAGGAAGTGACAGGCATTGCCACTTCCTAGGAACAGTGAGAATGAATGCTACTTCCTCTTTGGAGATAAATGTGTGCTGTAGAGATGAGCATGTAACGTGGCCTGGGCCAAATGGCTCCTGCACTCTCAAATGTCTCCCAACATACTCTTACCGTGAATGGATTTCCACCGTGACTGTTACCTTTCTAAGAATAACATAAAGGCTCCATCAGTCATTAACACAATAGTGTGAATTAGGTCAACCTCAGAGCAGAAAAAGTACTGGACTGGGAGCAGAGAAATGTGGATTTGAAAACACTGACTTCAGCCACTTGAACCAACTGTGTGGCCACAGGCAAATCATATTTTCCTCCATGGGATATAGAAGCTGAACCAGAGCAAAGGTTATAAGTGGTCTGTAAGTCACAGGGAGCCCTGAGATATATTCTATCTCTGTTAAATATTTTTTTATTTTTAATGGGATCATTAATTTTTAACATTTTAAAAAGAACACTTAGTAATTTATTTAAATATATTTAAATTTACATTTAGTACTGAAATTTAATCATATATTTAAATAATACATTTAAAAATAATTTTTAATTTGAGATCTTTTTTAATTGGGAAAATTAATGTAAATAATTAGGATTTGCCACAGACCCCCGTGCTCCCTGATGCTTCATCTCTGACTGCCTCTCACCTTCATGCACCTGCCTGGCCCCTGTAGTTATTTGATTTCAGTACTGGATTGTGAACTTCGCTCTGGATTTTGATGCAATGAGAATAGACTAAAAACTGACCTGTAAAGGGGTGGGACTTTGGGCAGGTTACGTTTTGATGATGGGGCAGGCAGAACATCTGTCCTCACAAACAAAATGTTTTCTGGGGAATGTGAGAAACTCTGAGATATCAAGGGGACAGGCAGAATGTCATCATTTCCCCAGTGAAATTTTCGTGTCCTTGCCTTGACACAGGATACACACACCTAATTGAAAGAATTCTAGGATAAAGAAGAGGTCGTACATATATACAACGGAGTACTTCTCAGCCACAAAAGAGAGAAAATATTGCCATTTACGACAACATGGATGGACCTTGAGGGTCTTAACGCTAAGTGAAGTAAGTCAGATGGAAAAGGTCAAAAACCGTATTTCACTCATAGGTGGAATATTGTTTTTAAAAAGAAACAAATGAACCAAAAAATAAATAAATAAAACAAAAACAAATTTACTGATACAGACAACAGATTGGTAGTTACCAGAGGGGAAGGGGGTGGGGGAAGGGTCAAACGTACGGTGATAGATGAAAACTAGACTTTTGGTGGTGAGCACACTGTAGTTTATACAGATATCAAATTATAACGTTGTACACCTGAAACTTACATATTATTAACCAACGTTATGTCAATAACAACCTAGAAAGAAAGAACCCTGAAAGTCCAGTCTAAACACCAGACTTCAAACCCAATTCCAACCATTTCTCTGGGCAAGTTCCTAAACAAACCTCGCAGAGGCCCTTAATAAATAAATTAATGGTAATCATCTTTTCTATGTTTTCATTTTGTGTTAACTTCCTGTAGAAGCCATTTCTAGGTACACTTTCTCTCCACAAAACAAAGTAGAAATTGTTTTGACCACTTTATAGATGAGACATGGAGGCTCGCTAGACCCAGAGATTGTAGGAAGTCGCACAGGCAGGATTCTGGCCTCCTCTCTCTGCCTTCAGAGCCCACATACCTTCCATGTTGCCAAGATGCTCCCAAGTTCTACCTGTCAAGCTGAGCAGTTGACGAAACTCACCTGCTAGGGCAGGTGTGAGGATTGATTGCGAGCGACCACCCAGATGAGAGCCCTATTGCTGGGTGCAGCTGCAGGGTCGCTGGAGTGCCTGGATCCCAGCTGATTGCAATTTAGTTATTTATTCTAGAAGATTCTTGCTCATGAAGCAATTCCCTTTCTTGTTTCTGCTGAATTCAAGGTCATGAGGAAGGAGATGTCCAGAGGACTCCACTTCCTGCCAATCCCCTTGATTTAGGAAGCAATTATCGAGAGCTGCCCACAGGCTGCCCTCAGGCCTGGGAGGGAGGGGGTGACAGGCTCCAGGCCAAACGGATTGTTGCTGATGGTGGTTCCTTCCAAGTGGTCAGCTCCCTGGACACGTTTCTGAACAGCCTAGGGAGTGAGGCTTATACTGAAGGCAAGGTGAGGAGGGTCTTGATGAGCTGTTTCCTTTCAGAATCCACCACAAGACAAGAAGGGAGGAGGGGCCCGGGGCACAATGGAAATGGATGGTTATGTCCATAAACCATTCCCAAAAGGAATTACCTAACAGCCTTGGGCCCATTCAGAAGAAGGTGATGGAGATTAGGCCAGGAAGTTTGTGGGGGAGAAGAAAATCACACAGGGCTTCCCTCCGTGGTGCATTATCCTAGTTGATTGATTGGCTTTGTTTTCCCGTTTTTATTATCATTATTATTATATTATCATTACCATTCTTCTCCCCATTGAGTTTCATGGCCTGTTATAAGGGGTTTTCCTCTGGAATAGAACAAGACATAAATTCTCGGAACATTTTACTCCCTCAGCCTGAAAACACAGTGATCCTTTTTCCTCATAGTTAAGAAGAGAATTAGAGAGTTCTCTAGAAAATGCAACAAAGTGGGCTTTGACCCCCACAAATAAACACCAGGGGTTTCTCACTTTCATATACATTTTTTAAAAAACTTTCAAAGCCTGTTTGGTACCATGATCTCATTTAAGTCTCACGTCAGCCCTGGGAGGTAGGAATGATCCTTCCCATTTTATAGGTGGGAAAACTGAGGCCCAGCCTGGTTGAGTAAATTTGCCCAAAATCACACAGCCTGTCCCAGCAGATCCAGGTCTGGACTTGGACCTTCTGACCCCTCATCCAGGCCTGTCCACTACATCCCTTCCCACAGGGGCAGATGGAGTCTCTTCACAGCCCAGGCAGGAGCCCAGCCCACAGATACAGACTGGACACCTAGATGGGGTGTCCCAACCAGGAGTCAGGGGTTATGGCCTCCACACTGATGGTGGCCATTAGGCTCCTTTATGTAGAGAGCTTTGATGGGTAGGGAAAGAGGTCATTGGGACAGACAGGGAGAGCTCGGAGACCCACTGACACCTCTGTTGGAACTGAACCTGGTAGATCATTCACTATCACCATGTGTCTCTTTCCCTTTCTGTCTCTGTCTCTATTGCTCTCCATGGCTTCCCCACCCCCCCAAACCGCCCACACACACACACTTCGTATGTCTCTCTTCTCTCTCTCTCTCTCTCTCTCTCTCACACACACACACACACACACACACACACGCCTCTTATCTGACAGTTTTTCTCTCTTCCCCAAGTAATATCAAGGACATAAAGGCAGCTCTTTCTCTCCAAATAGGTGGGAGCCCTTGATCGGGAGGGCGCTGAATTTTCCACTGCCTTGTTCATTTTCAAGGTAAGTTTCACGTCTCTGTTCCCTCCATGTAATACCATAATTAGAGCAATTTTCCAATTCCTTAATTCAGCAGCTCCATTTTAGACATATTCATTTCATTGTCCCTCCTACCACACTTCACCCCACCCATCGTTCATCCCACACCTACTTCCTATATCACCCCTTCCTTCAGTGCAAATCAAAATAGTTTTTTCTTTTTTCAAAAACCCTTGTCCTTACAACTGCTATCCTTCAGGGGAAGAAATTTAATGATTTGAAATATCTTTGGGTCATTTAAATTGAAGCTGTTTGCTACAGGGCTGCTGTTCCAATCAAAGAGACTGTCTGCAAACCCCCTCCTCACCGTTCAGGGACAAACAGAAGTGGAGACAAAACTGATGACACAAATCCTGTGTCTCATGTTTCTGTTCCTCAGGTTTCCTATCAAATATTATCAACTCACCTCAAGGTGAAAAAGAGGGAAAATGAGATCTCAGATGGAAACAGCGGGAGTCGTCAAGGAAAATGTTCTCTCTCAGATGCTGGGTTCAACTCACCCCAACCCAGCCAGAGCCACCGATGGGACTGTATGCTTAGGACTTAGGCAGAACTGGGTTCAAATCCCAGCTCTGCCGCTGATAGGCTGTGTGGCCTTGGCTGTTAGTTTCATATCTCTGAGGCTTGGGTTCCTCTTCATTTATCTGTGGTGTTGCTGGGAAGGTGTGTTAAGACAGTGGTGATGTCTATTACCAGTGATACTATCAGGCACTGGTTAGTGACGTTTCACATTCACCCTCAGATGGGATTCTCACTCCATCCTCATGACAGTTCTACAAGGGTCAGTGTGATCATTATATCTATTGTACAGCTGCAGACACTGGGGACCAGAGAGGTGGAGTGACTTGCCCAAGGTCACACAGCCAGAACGGATTCTGACACCTGCGTTCTTAACCACGCAAGAAAATGTCAGGACATCGCACCTTGTACCTAGTATGTTGTTAGAAAGTTTTGTTTCTGCATCTTCTCTCAAAAAGGGACGTTTTAGGATGAGGGATTGGTTTCAGGCTGTGGCGTAGTAACTCTGTGCGCGCCCTCCCCAGAGGGCTCTAGAATAAAGGCCGCTTTAATTAGCAGAATGGTGTTCTTTGGGGCCAAAGTAAAAAGACAATAAAGCAACTCCCAGAGCAGATTAAGTGTGTGAACCAGAGCCAAACACTTCATTCTGACACCCAGGAGATTGATGACCTGTAAAGTGGTGCTGAGACCATTAGGTTCAGTCTGTGGCTTCTGGAGGGCAGTCAACCCACAGTGGTTTTGGAGTCACTGATTGCGGGGGTGTCAGACCTGTTCCCCCCACCCCGGTCTGGCCCACTCAGCTGCCATCATGGAAGCCTTGTCGGGCCAGGATTGTGGCAGAAACCCCAGTGTTATCTCCTCCCAGGTACCCTAGTGGTGCTCATGCTGCTTCCATGCCTGTCACGTTGTAATTGCCCAGGCTCTCTTGTTTCTCCCTCTTATTGGTCTCAGGACTGTTTAACACGCCTGTAAATGATGACAGACCCCCAAAGGACTTGTGTGGATTCTAGTAATAAAAATTATCATATTAGAAATTAAAGCTGTAACATTTTAAAAACATTTATTCGCTTACAATAACAATAATAAACCCATTACAAGTTAACATAGATGACTTGCGATACTCTAGTGAAAAAGTAACTACATTTTTGCACAACTGAAAGAAATACTGAGAAGGGTGGCATTTGATGATAATGAGATGATGATGGTGGTGATGATGGTGATGGTGGAGATGATGGTGATGGTGGTGATGATGGTGATGGTGGTGATGATGGTGATGGTAGTGATGGTAGATGAACTCACATTCTAGACCCGGTCCTACTAGCACACTGAATCTTTACCATAGCTCCACGAGATAATTTTATGATTCTTTTCTTTTTCATTTTTGGGGACACAGAGAGGTTGAGCAGCTTGCCCAAGGGCAGAGCCTAGATTCAATCCCAGGCAGTGGGGCTCCAGGCCCTGTGTTCTTGGCCATGACACTGTGTGTACAGTCCCCATGACAAACAAGCAGTCTCAGGCAGAGAATCATGTCAGCCAAGGTGGTAAATCTCTGGAGGTGCCCTTGGCAACTAAAAATACTGAGTGCATGACAAATAGGCAAGGCTGGGTTTATTCAGTGTTGTTTGTTAAATATTTGATCTGGGAGAACTAAATGGCATCTTCTATCTAGAGACCCAAAGCTGACGGGCTCAGAAAGAAAGTTGATGAAAATAGCCCTAATTGTAATCATACTCAAATGTGTACAGTTTACAAAACCCTTCCATATACGTTAGCTTATTTAAACCTCTGTCTAATCCTCTAAATGATGCTCGCCAGTCTGCCCGCCACATTCCATTCTGGCAGCTGCATTGTTGAACGAGGCTTGAGCACCACTGGTCTGCACTTTAGCTGCAGCCCCCAAACCCTTGACCCGTCTACCCACCTGTCTGTGCCACTTGAATGCTGCCTCCAGAGAGTTCCTTCAGTAATAATGATCATGGCAGTGAACATTAACTAATCACTTGCTGTGTGCAGACACCCTGCTGAATGCAAGGCATGGATTCTATCACTTTGCCTCCCCATCACCCTGAGTTGTACATTTTTATTACCATCTTCCCCATTTTAAAGACAAAGAAAGCAATGCTTAGCCAGTCACCTCATTTACCCAGGCATATGCAACTAGGAGACTCAGATTTGGGATTTGCAGGCAGCAGCCTGACTCCCAGGCTTGTTCTTAGCCATTGAGCAACCCTACCTCCCGTCAGCAAACCAACCTGATCCATCACTGCCTTTTGTGGATTCCTCTGTCCACCTGTGCCACAAACACTTCAGTTTGGCACATACGTCCTTTGAAATCGCGACCGGGCTCATCTCCTGGACTCTCCTTCCTGCCTCACCTGATCACGACACATGCTGCACTTTAGCTGCAGCCCCCAAACCCTTGACCCGTCTACCCACCTGTCTGTGCCACTTGAATGCTGCCTCCAGAGAGTTCCTTCGGTAATAATGATCATGGCAGTGAACATTAACTGATCACTTGCCGTGTGCAGACACCCTGCTGAATGCAAGGCATGGATTCTATCACAGCCTCCCCAAACTCCCCTTTTTTACCTCATCACAGTACCACACCTGCAAATTCTGTTTCCTGCCCTGACTGCTACGCCTTCCTCACCAGTCAGATCCCTTTGCAGCCTTGAAGACCCAGCCCCATTACCCCTGTCTGTTCTGAAGTCATGGGTGATATTTTTGTTCCCTTCCCAGGGCACGCCAGAATATCCCATTCCTACCTGGATTTAACTTACGACATTGTGTTGTTGAGGGCACTGGAGAAGAGCATGGACTATGGATTCAGAACCTCTGGGTCCTAATTCAGTCTCTCCCACTTACTCACTGTGGAACCATGCTCAGGTGATGTCACCCTTCTGAGCCTCGGTGTCCCCATCTGTAAAATGGATCCCCGTCAGTAAAACAGGGCTATCTGCTCTCCAAGACGATCCTGATGATGTAGGGGGTGGACTTCCTGGATTACAGGAGAGGAGGGTAGAGAGGTTGCCCAGACTCCCTTGGCCACTGCTCAGCCTTCTCCTCCCAGGTGTGACCACGGATGTAAGGGTGCCACTGCATTTGCCAGAGAACTAGAAGAAGCCAGGTGTCATTAAGAACTTCCGAGCAAGGGTGTAGATTGTGTGTAGGCTCTATTGGAAGCAGAGGTAAGCCCCCAAGTAAACAGGTTTGTAGGGCCACAAGAAATAAGCTTCTCTTGGACCTGGCAAGCCCTTAGGTTTCAGGATGGAGATGTAATCCCAGCGAGCATGTGTGGAGGCTGGGATGGGGTGGGGCAAGGTCTTCTCCAGCCAACCTATGGCCTACCTGCGAGCCTGCAGAGGGGTCAACTGGATAATCGTGAGGATCATTTACACAGCACCTGGGACAGAGTAAGTGCTTTACAAATGCTACTATTTTTCATCACAGGGACAGTTACAGACCTGTTCTTTATTTCCTGCTTGAGGTATCTCCCCATGGTCTCGTTGGGTTGAGACCTGGGGTCATCTCCCTAGCTACAATAAGAACAGCTGGCTGAGCTAAAGGGTCCTCCTGGGAATCAGAAATGACCGATGAGAAACATGTGTGTGTGGTGTGTGTGTGTGTGTGTGTGTGTGTGTGTGTCCCCAGATTACCTCTCTTGATAAAGCTACCCGTGGCATTGAATTAGAAGCCCACCCTACTCCAGCATGACTTCCTCTTCACAAATGACATCTGCAATGACCCTATTTCCACATTCTGAGTGATGGAGGGCTAGGACTCCAGCATATGAATGAGGGGGCTGGAGGTGCACAATTCAGCCCACAGCAGTCCTGTTATCCGAGACCATAAAGCTGCTCAATAGTGGAGCCAGACTTCAAGTCCAGTTATGTTGCCTCCAGCACCCAAGCTCTCGGCCATGCCACTGGAAAGGGTCTGTGTGGCCCTCAGATGGAGGGGGCAAAAGAGTCCCTGAGAAGAAGACCTGGCTTGCAAGCCCAGCTGCACTGCCTTGGAAGCTCTCCGGCTCCCCAAGACCAGCCCCCGTCATGGTGGTGACTCAGAGGCAGCCCGGGAACACTGGGGGTGGCTTCTCCAGCAACGCCACCCGAGCGCAAGAACAGTTCGTTTGCTAAAGCAATTACAAACATGATCTGTGCTGGTATTAAATGCCTCCTCTCTTTCTCTGCTGTGCGTGTTCCCCAGCGTGCCGAGTTATATGCCTTTCCTAATTGTGGCTGACATGTCGGCTCTACCCCCCAGCGCCCTCCTAAACTGCCATCCTTCGAGATGATGGGGCGGTGAGGCAGTTTGTTTTAATGTCAGGATCTACATCTCTGATAATTATATACACACACCCCATTTGCCGGGAACTCACTGCTTTCATACGAGGCTGGGTTGACAGCTCTGACACCCCAGCCCTCTCGTCAGCTGCAGACAGGGGTGCATACTGAGGGCATGGGTGCCAGTCTCATCACCGCCACAGTGGGAGTTCACTCTCGGCTGACTTTTTGTGCTGTCAGATGACAGTCCTTGCAGGGTTGGACCCAGAGGAGTCAGTCCTTAGCAGTCGAGACCATGCAAGGAGAGGTCACCCAGCCCACCACATAGCCTCTTCCACAATGCATGCTCTTGGCCCTTGAATAACGCAAGGATTAGGGGTGCTGCCTCCCCGCACAGTCAAAAATCCACATATAACTTTTGACTCCCCCCAAACTTCACCGCTAATAGCCTAGTGTTGACTGGAAGCCTTACCAATAACATAACCAGTTAACACCTATTTTGTATGTGATGGGTGTTATATACTGTATTCTTACAATGAAGTAACCTAGAGAAAAGAAAAGGTTATTAAAACAATCATAAGGAAGAGAAAAGACATGTGCGGTACTGTATGTATGTATTGAAAATCATTCACTAGAAGTAGGGCTGTGCCGTTCGAACAAGTGTTATTGAAGCATCAAGTGTATAAGCCTGGATTTGGGGCCCAGGAAGCTCCGTTTAGAATCCTGGCTTTGCTATCGACCAAGGTTTCCTCATCGTTCAAAGGAAGCGACAATAGCTAAAAGACCTGTCCAGAGAGACACTTCCTGAGCCAATGAGGGTGAGCAGAGGGGGCTGGGGCATTCATCAGAGGATTTAATTGTAGGAAGGCGAGGTCGTGGCTGTCTAGGGATCTCACATCTCACAGAGCTGAATTTGGATCCTGGCCCTGACTCTTCCTGGCTGTGTGATTCTGGGTGAGCCACTTGCCTTCTCTGTTCCTCAGTTTCCTCTGTAAAATGCGAGCGATACTAACAGCATCTACCTCCCCTAGTTACTTTTGCAGATTAAATGAGATACTTAGGGAAAGTACTCAGCATAGTACCCAGCACATAGCCAGCACCCAAGAACTGAAGGTTGTTCTTAGTCTCCCACTTTCCTGGCACATTGAGAATAGAAAACGTTAAGACTTCCTGGCCTCAGAATCCAAGACACAGCAGGGAGGCCGGGGCTCTGCGTCTGCAGGCCTATTTTAATTTCTTTGATTCTTCCCGTACATCTTCCTCAGGGCACCTGCTTCTTTGGATGAAGATTTGAATTGTTACCTCCCAGAGCCAATAATACACCTCACCTCTCTGCAGACAAAGGTAAATATAATTAAAAAGTGATTATAATCTGGGACTAGATTCATAAGCTTTGCTAGACCTAATTATACAGCTGGTGCAAGTCTCTGGGCATCAGGTCCTTTGTAGCTGGAATTTACTGATGCTGCCAGTTGCATGCTGGTGAGCAGGGGTGAGATGTGTGCTGTTGGCAGCAGGGTCTGAGCTTCAGGTGGTGGAGGTGGTGCACTGACTCAGGACAAGCCATGTCCAGGCTTCGACGATGCTCTAGTCCTGAGTTTGTTCGTTAAGGAGCATGTATGGAGCATCATCCATGGGTCAGATCCTACACGCAAGTCTTATTACCGTATTTCCCCCAAAATAAGACCGGGACTTATATTAAGTTTTGCTCCCAAAGGGTATATTTTCAGGGGATGTCTTATTTTTTCACATACAACAATCTACATTTATTCAAATACAGTCATGTCATTTTCTTCTGGAACATCGTCATAACGTGCTAAATGCATCCGTCTGGCTGACAATCTTAACTGGGGCTTATTTTCGGGGTAGGTCTTATTTTTGGGGAAACACGGTAGGGGAGAAGAGCTTGTCAGTACAGGCAGAGTGATAAACTTAAGGAAGAACATTGGCTTGCCAAAGAGGGCATACAGATGGCACATAAGCACATGAAAAGATGCTCTACATCACTGGTCATCAGGGATACGCACATTAAAACCACAAGGAGTTATCAGAATGGCTAACAAAAGAGAGTGACAACACCAAATGCTGGCAAAGATGCGGAAAGATTGGATCATTCATACATTGCTGGAGGGAATGTAAAACGGAGCTGTCACTCTGGAAAACAGTTTTGCAATTCCTTATAAAACTAAATATGCAAATACCGTAAGACCCAGCAATTGAACTCTTGGGGACTTGTCCAGAGGAGTGAAAGCCTATGTCCACACAAATATCTATACATGAATGCTTGTACCGTGTTTCCCCAAAAATAAGACCTAGCCTGACCATCAGCGCCACTGCGTCTTTTGGAGCAAAAGGGAAATATGGTAGCAGTTTTCTTTGTAATCTCAAATTTCTTTGCAATTTCCCCAAATGGGAAACAATCCAGATGACCTTCAGCAGGTGAATGGTTGAACAGACTGTGGGACATCCACGTGTGGACTACTACACAGCAATGAAAAAGGAACCACTGATGCTTACAGCAACCTGGATGAGTCCCCAGGGAATTATGCTCAGTGGAGGGGAAAAATGTCAATCTCAAAGGTTACTATATGATTCCATGTATGTCACATTCTGGAAACGACAAAATTATAGAAATGGAGGATAGATGAGTGGTTGCCAGGGGGGGAAGGCGGTGGTGGAAGTGGGGTGAAAGTGGGTCTGCCCATGAAAGAGTAGCATGAGGGTTCCTTGCAGGGACGAATCTATTCGTATCGTGACTGTCTCAATGTCATCCGGGTTGTTGCATTGTACTAGAGTTTTGCAAGATGTCACCTTGGGGGAAACTGGGTAAAGGGCGCATGGGATCTCTGTATTAGTTTTTACACCCGCATGTAAATCTACAATCATCTTAAAATAAAAAATTTAGTGTTTTTTTTTTCTTTTAAGAGCATTGGCTTCCTGTCTAAAACCTTCCAAAGCATACTATTGACTTTGTAATTAAATTCAAACTCTCATCTTGGCCTACAGTCCTGTTGACCTCCCAGATTGTCCCATGATGTCCCATTCTCCAGATTCTAGCCACCCCAGGCAGCTTTCACTTTGTTTCTCGCCTGATTTCAAGCCTAACCTCTATGGCGTTCCCTCTCTGTGGAATGTTTTCTCCCGCACTTTTCTCTCAGCTGGCTCCTTCTCATCATTTGGGATTCAGCTTTAATGTCACCTCCTCGCAGAAGCCTTCCTTGGTTTCCTTCAAAGCAGCCCCCTCCACCGTTCTCTCTCACTGTCCCTTTTGCTTTTCTCATAGCACTCAAAGCAATTTACAACTAGCAACGCATTTCTTGGTTTATTTACTTATTTAATCTTCTTTGCTAGACTATAAACTCCTTGAGGGCAGGGACCGTGTCAACCCTGCTTACTAGTGCTTTCCCAGAGTTAACTGAGGGCTGGTACATCGTAGAGACTCCATAAATATTTACAAGCTGAAGGGGGGAGAAAGGGAGAGTGGAAGGGAAGGAGGGAAGGAGGGAGGGAGAAAGGAACAAAAGGGGATTGCAGGGAGGGTGGGGTGGGTTTGGGAGAGGTCCAGGAGGTGGCATTAACGGGACTTTGGCTGTGGGCGAAGGCGACAGGGGGAGTCTATGATGACACCTGGTTTTGGCTTAGGTGTCCTGGCAAATGCAGGTACCATTTGTCCTTCCTGAGAAAGGAAAGTATTTGTGGGAGAAGGAAGGGGACAAGTATGAGTTCATTTCCAACGTGTTGGTTTCCTTCTGCTACTGGGTATCTTGGGCATACAGCTGAGCCCTCTTACAGAATCCACAGAGGGGCAATAATTAGCCAGCTAATCAAAAGGAAAATGGTTAAAACTGAGAATGAAAATGGTAAATTCCTTCCCACTTTTTTTTTTTTTTAACTCAAAGACTTGTGCGTTGATTCGCTTACCTTATGACAGAAGGTGAAGATTTTTCCTTGAGTGTATTTTTGCTGTTGAAGAGCCATGTAATTTTTTTCTTGTAAAGCCATTGTGTGATATGCATTGACTCTGAATCGTAACAGTCACTTCCAAGACCGAATTTGACAGCAGGTTTGTATTCCCCCCAGAAACTCTCCTTGTTGTTGAGTCTTTGCATAGCATTCAGTTTCCTATTCCTAGAAATATTTCTTTTTCTTTTCACACTAAATTGAATGTAATCAGTTTAGCTAATTAAATTGTGTAATGAGAATGACAAGTGTAGCTGGTGTAAACAGGTTTGGGAACGGACACAGCTGACTTGGAGTAAAGCGAGCCTCTTGGCTGAGGGGCGTCAAGTGTTCAGACGCATGAGAGTGATGACCACCAGCCAGCCATCCAGGCACGATGGGCGTCCATCATCTTGTTTAGTAGAAGGAGAGAGTCTGTAATATGGCAAGTTAGTTAAGAAGAAGTGGGCAAAGACTCAGTTAGATATTTACTTAATTAAATATTTACTTGAGTTAAATATTTATTGAATAAGTGAAAGTGAGTGAAGGTTGGGATCCAGTCTCAAACATCCCTCTGACCTCCATGTCCTTGTCTATGAAATGGGTCTAAGATTATGAGTTCTGATAATTAAGTTCCCGCACTCATCCAAAATGATATATACTTCGTTGCTGAATATCACTATGGTCACCTTTGAAGGACTCCTCTTGGGAAGCTATGCACCGACGCCAGCGCCTAGTCCACCCTTCAAAGCAATTTTGGAACTCTTTTTCTGGAATGGCCATCAGAGCTGTCGTCGTATTACCCTTGACGTCCTGAATGTCATCAACGTGTCTTCCTTTCAATATTCCCTTTATCTTTGGGTAAAGAAAGAAGTCATTGGGGGCCAGATCAGGTGAGTAGGGAGGGTGTTCCAATACAGTGATTTGTTTACTGACTAAAAACTCCCTCACAGACAGTGCTGTGTGAGCTGGTGCATTGTCGTGATGCAAGAGCCATGAATTGTTCGCGAAAAGTTCAGGTCGTCTAACTTTTCCACGCAGCCTTTTCAGCACTTCCAAATAGTAAACTTGGTTAACTGTCCAGTTGGTACAAATTCATAATGAATAATCCCTCTGGTATCAAAAAAGGTGAGCAACATCGTTGCAACAAGTTCACGAACTTAATTGTCAGACCTCGTAATTAAGTGGCAAAGTTGTTGAGGCACGAAATCAGGACAATGTGTATAAACCTGGCCCCTGACTCCTGCCTAAAGCTGACGCTGAAGCAGATCTTTCCAGAACCTTCAGCCTGCGAGGTCTGTGTGTCGACAAGTTTCACAAAGCTATCAGGGTGCCCCTTGGTTATCTTTCTGATGCTTGTACGACATGAAACAGAAGTCTGATTAATGGTGTCCCCAAAACTCAAAGGACAAAGGACAATCCTTCTTCTCTTCTCGAGAAGTACGAAGCAGCCCATTAAGCAGAAATGCCTCAGACACTGAGGTCAGGCAGACTGGGTTTGAATCCTGGCTCAACTTCTTATTGGCTGTATCTTCCCAGGCAAGTGACTTAAACTTCCAGAGCCTCAGTTTCCTCTTCTGTAAAATTGGAATTAGAATGAAGTACATGAAGGGCCACATTTATGTGTAGCACATAGTAGGTACCTCATAAATAGTGATGGTTATTATTATTATTATTATTATTATTATTATTAGACAGCTGGGAGAGACAGGCAGCCCACTGGACAGTGTGTGGTCACGCAACAAATGAATTTTGCTTTTATGTCCTAGAGAGGAAAAAGCAATTTGCCATTTCCTCTCCCACTTGAGTTGATTGCAGTTTCCTTCTGATTAATATTTATGAGGCTGGCTTTGTGCCTTTGCAGGGAAAGGGACCTGTTTGTTGAGCAGAGGGCCATAAATATATATGATAATTATTCTCCCCTCCGTTCCAGCACCCCTAGAAGCAGAGATCACTGAACCAAGGCAACCATGAACTTAATGGGCAGGAGACATTGGCCATAGAGAAACCAGGAATACAAAACCTCTACAGGAAACATGCTGGGGGAAACCAGTGTCCCGGATTCCTGCGATGTCAGGGTTAGAGGGTCCTCAGAGGTGTTCTGGGCTGATTTACCTGCCCAGCATTGATTCCACCTGCTCTGGTCATAACACCCTGATGGTCACTGGGAAACCATCACTCCCCACCTGCAGGGGGCGTCAAAGACCTAGGTCTAGTCAATTAGTGTGCTCCAACCCCCTTCCCCACAGTGATTGGCTTATAATGGGCCCATAATTCAAGGTGGACCAATCAGAATGAACAGTTGGGACTCTATCACAAAAGAGGTGATGCTACACTGGGGGAATATCGGTTTAGGATGCCAGAGGTGACCACCCGGAGAGTGCCTGCCCAAGAAGCAGACCAAAATAGAACCTCTGGAAAGTGGATGAAACCACTTCTTGGTGATATCATGTGAGTACTGGATGCAGCTGTGTCTGAAGTCCCATTCCCTAAACTTTACAGCTCCACGAACCCCTACATGATTATTATTGCCTTAAGCCAGCTGAGTTTGGCATCTGTCCCTCGCAACTAAGAGATTCCTATGAAGGTTTACCCCTTTCCGTTGATAGATAAAGATATTGAAGCTCAAAGACTTGCCCCCGTTCACACAGCAGGCTTGTGGTGGAATCCAGGGTGGATTGATTTCTGTGTTTAAAAATACATCTGAGATGAAACCTTTTTTAAAAAACCTGCTGGTAGCCAATGTTGTCATGATATGAGAAAATAGCACACTCATACGCTAATTAGAAAGAGTACAAATTGGTAGACCTTTCTTCGGGGCATCTTGGCAACAGAATAGTTAGAAGGCACACTGACATTTAACATGCAAATAGAGCATATGATACAGGAACCATGATGGATGCTTGAATGTGCCTAAAAGTATGAGTATCTTTTCACCCAGGGATTCCTCTTGAAGAATTTGTCCTAAGGAAATAATCAGAAAGGCCTACAAAGATGTTTAGGCACCTACGTAGATGTCCAGGGTTGTATTGTTCACAATAGTGAAATGTAGAACATTGTAATGTTCACAATAGTAAATAAGTAGGATATACAAGTAGAATGCTGTGAACTGATTAAAAATCATGTTTTTTGAAGACTATTTGACTGCATAGGAAAAGTCCATAATCTATGAAGTGAAAAAGGCTGGTTACAATCTGATTTTTACCATATGATACCACATGACCCAAAGGAAGGAAGCACCATATTTATGTACCTACGCATATGTGAATGCCACGTAGAATACAGAAAGCAAGAAAATAAGCCAAAATGTTAACAATTTTTCTCTCTGGGTGATATTTATTTGCTTCTTTGTGCTTTTCTGTGGTTTCCAAATATACTACAATGAACATGTGTTACTTATGTAATCAGAACAAAAATTGAAGCATAATATTAAGAAAATTAAATGATGCAGGTTAGTAAGAAATAACTGGGCCAGCGAGCGATGGGAATGTGATACAGCCTCTGTCAGCCACTTTGTGGACTCCACAGAGGCTCTGAAATAATTGCTTTGGCAACAGCACTGCATCCGTAGCCTGAAATATTACAGTAGCAAACTCGTATTAAACTTGCACTCAGAGTCAGGCAGTGCACTAAATGTGCTACATACAGTATCTTAATTCTCTCAAAGACCTCTATGAAAAGGCATTGTTAGCCTCATTTAGCAGGCAAAATAGCTGAGGCTCAGAGAGGGTGAGTGTCTTGCTCAAGGTCACACAGCTTGGCCAGGCACAAGGTTGGAATTTAGGCTCCATCTACCTGATTCAAAACTTAGCATGTGATGGCTACTGTTCTCCTCTGGCCTCGTGGCCTGGAGTGACCCCATTTTATAAGGGAGGTAACTGAGGCTCTTTGGGGTGAAGTCCAAGATCACACAGCTTGGAAAGGCCTAGGTCTGAAGCCCTGGTTGCCTCTGGACCAGCCCGTCTCAGGCTGCAGTAGGAGGGAGAGGCAGTGTCTCAGAGGTCTGGGCTTTGGAGAACTGCCATGTTGGTTGCCAGAATCAATTTGTGCTCATCCCCCATAACTCTGAGCCTCCAAGGATCTGTTTCTATGGCCTACAAGCCTCAAATTGACCATAGGTAATGGAAGTCATTTCTGAAGAGGGCTTTATTGTTACCAATAAATGGCTGGGTTCCAAGCCAGCATCTATTCCTCAAACAAGTGGTATTGCAAGGGCCTTTGAGAAGGAAAGTGGAGACGAATACTCACCAATTCCATCTGACCGTTCTGGAAACAATGCCCCTGGCCCACCCTTGGCAAGGCAGCTGCCAAGAGAGAAGTTCAAGTTCAAGGTCTGAGAGTGGAGAAGGGTTTATGCTACTCATCCATGCTGCCTTTGCCCAAATCTGCCCTCCTATGGGGCTCATGTAATCATCATTCCTCCAACACTTATGGAGCACCTGCTGTATACCTGGCAGGGTGCTGAGATTATGGAGATGAAAAAGACGCAGTTGCTCCCATGGAGAGCTCACAGGCTGGAGAGGGAGGCAGAAAGGGACCCAGAGCTGCCGTCATGCAGGGGAGGTTCTCTAATCACTCAGCAAATACTTAGCGTGTAGCTATTCAGTGTCCCCAAAGTGCTGGAACTGAAGATGTAGCAGGTGGGCTCTTGGGGAAGCAGACTCTGAGAGGGAGCTCAGGAGAAGTGAGGAGAGCCTTGGAGAGGAGCACCTGTGGAAGGGTGGAGAAGGCTGCAGGGCTGGGTAGAAACGAGGAGCCATGTACACGCCAACGCCTGCCTTGGCCAACCCCGTGTGGAACCCTGGAGCTAGGGTGCTCTTTCCACATCATCCCAAACTGGGCCAAGATGACCAGGCCTTTATTCTCCAGCCAACGGGGATGGGCCACCCCAAGAAGGGCATGACCTTGGGCAAGGCAGCTCTTTGCTGCTGGAACATCCCTCAAGGGGCTGAGAGCAGAGGGCCATCTGCCAACAGCAATTCGAGAAGGACCTGGGACCTGGGTAGTGCATCCCCATGTCCGTCGTAGGAGAGAGAGCAATGAACAAGAAAAACACAACCCAGCCCCGAAAGCTTCCCTGGTGCCCGAGGAAACCTATTCTGTGAAATAGGTGACATGGAGCAACCAAGAAGGTGAAAAAGCATTCATTCATTCATTCACTTATT
The DNA here is from genome assembly GCF_036562045.2 of Rhinolophus sinicus. Classification (NCBI taxonomy): domain Eukaryota; kingdom Metazoa; phylum Chordata; class Mammalia; order Chiroptera; family Rhinolophidae; genus Rhinolophus; species Rhinolophus sinicus. Next base: position 23,619,111 of record NC_133765.1, on the reverse strand, counting down.
CATTCATTCATCTATTCAATAGTGATTAAAAAAGGACTGTTTGTCAGGCACTGCTAAGGATAACAGCCAGGACGAGAGACACGCGATCCCTGCCATCACGGAGACCTTAGACAGACAGTTCCATAATGAATTATTTTGATATAGTTATGACAAGAACTGCAAAGGAGAAGCAAGACACGGTGTCTAACTGTGCGCAAGGTACAAAAGCATCATCTACATGAGGTAATTCATTCTAGGGCAATACATCCAGGGAAGGCTTCCCAGAGGAGGTGACATTTGAGCCTCGTCTTGAAGGCAGGGTAGGAGTTCACTGATGGGTGGAAGCAGAGGGAGGGACGTTCAAAGGGAAGGAAAGACCTTGTATAGGGTTGCGGAAGTGCAAGGTCCTACCCCCCAAATGAAAGGAAAGAAGAATCTGGACCCTCAAGCTGAACTTGGGGAGCCCGCTTTTTCCCAAGAGTCAAGGGGTGTTCAATGTTCCTGAACACAGACCATGGTGTGGGAACCAGCAACGGAGGCAACCAAGTCTCTACTTTGGGAAGTTTATGCCAATGAGCTTGACGTGGCATTTTGGTCACTTGGGGGCCATGCTCCCCGATTCGCTGCTGCTTTTTCAGCCAGGGCACACACTAAGGTAGCCCCAGCCGGACATGCGATGAGGACCCTTTCATAGATGCCCTTGGCAGCTCCTGGGAGGAGGGGGGTGACCCTTAGCCTGGGTGGTTCCTCAGCCAAGCACCGTTAACCCCTTCACAAAGCTCCATGGAGACGCAGTGAAAACATCACTCTTTTTTTCAGAGCAAAATGCCTACGCAGCCTGCTTCTCTTGGACCAATGAAATCTGGATTCTTTGGCTGTCAACAATTTCTATAAATATCTTTTTAAGATAGTGCCTTGGCCATAGTAATACTAATACTAGCTAATGTTTAGGGAGGGCCTAGTCTACACGCCAGGCATATTGTTAAGTGGTTACCCAGCTCATTTCGAATCATCCTCACAAACCCTATGATTATCTCCACAGTGTAGACGAGAAGGAGGGACCTCTCACAGAGAGTCATTTATACAAGGTCACATAGTAGGCCAGTGGCCTAGCCAAGACTCAAACTCTAACACCGAGCCCAAGGCCAAGTTCATAATCACCAGGAAGCATGCCTGCCTGCACCCCTTTCTTCTCCTGCCTCCCCTTGAACCGTACTTTGATATTTACCGACTTAGCTTCTTAAAGGGCTCGGGTCATTTCTCCAGTATTAAGCTAACAGAAAAAGGTTTTTCTTTTTAAAAATAACTTTCCCCATTATCAGACACACACACACACACACATTATAGAAATATTGTTGCATAAATTAAAGCAGAATGCAGAAAAGTATTAACAATTCTACTACCACAACATGAGGGTGGTGAATGTTTTGATGCATTTTTCTTTTTGTTGTTTTCCAACAAAGGTTTTCTATATATGCGTTTTTATTAAAATATACCTACCATACAGCATTATATTAGTTTCAGGTGTATGTTGACAATAGTGCGTCAACATTTATATACCCAAAGAAGTGATCCCCATGGTAAGTCCAGCAACCATCTGACACTGTACCACGCTATCACAATTTTATTGACTATGTCCCCCTTGCTGTACATAACATCCCCATGACTTATTTGTTTTATACCTGGAAATTTGATTCTCTTATTCCCCTTCACCTTTTCTCCCTCTTTCTCATTTTTCAATTACAGTTGACATCCAATATTATGTTATATTAATTTCAGGTGTACAGCATAGTGGTCAGACGTTTATACAATTTAAGAAATGACCCCACTGACTAGTCTAGTACCCACCTGACACCACATGTAGTTATTACCACATTATTGACTATATTCCCTATGCTTTACTTTAAATCCCCATGACTGTTTTGTAACTATCAGTTTGTACTTCTTACTCCCTTCATCTACCCCCTCCCATCTATCACCCCAATAAATCTAGTACCCATCTGACACCACACATAGTTATTACAATATTATTGAGTATATTTCTTATGCTCTACCCTACATTCCCATGATCACTATGTAACAACCAATTTGTACTTTTTAATCCCTTCCCCTTTTTCACTCATCTTCAACCCCCCTCCCATCTGGTAACCATCAAAATGTTCTGTGTATCTGTGAGTTTGTTTCTGTTTTGTTTGTTTACTTTGTTCTTTAGATTCCACATATACATGAAATCTCATTGCATCTGTCTTCCTCTGTCTGACACTCCACTCAGCACAATACCCTCCAGGTCCATCCATGCCACCTCAGATGGCAAGAACCATTCCCTTCCCTGGCCGAGCAATATTCCATTGTACATATGTACAATTTCCCTTTTATCCATTCTTCCATCGACAGACACCCAGGCTGCCTCCACATCTTGGCCATTGTAAACAGTGCTGCAATGAACATGTGGATGCACACGTTCCCACAAAGTAGTGTTTTGGGGTTTCTTTGGATAAGTACCCTGAAGTGGGATTACTGGGTCCTTCTTTGTCTCTTGTTATAGCATTTGTTTTAAAGTCTGTTTTGTCTGGTATAAATATTGCTACCCAGCTTTTTTTTTTTTTCTGTGTTTTTTTTTTTAATTTATTGGGGTGACAATTGTTAGTAAAATTACATAGATTTCAGGTGTACAATTCTGTATTACATCATCTATAAATCCCATTGTGTGTTCACCACCCAGAGTCAGTTCTCCTTCCATCACCATATATTTTATCCCCCTTACCCTCATCTCCCACCCTTTGTTGTTTTTTTACATTTCCATTTTCATGAAATATCTTTTTCCATCCCTTTACTTTCCTCTGTGTGTGTCTTTCAATCTGAATTGAGTCTCTTGTAGGCAGGATATTTAAGGGTCTGGTTTTCTTATCCATTCAGCCCTCCTATGTCTTTTGAGTGGAGCATTTAATCCGTTTACATAGAAAGTAATTGTTTTTTGTTTATTTTTTGTTGTTGTTTTTTTAAAAGATTTTATTGGGGAAGAGGAACAGGACTTTATTGGGGAACAGTATGTACTTCCAGGAATTTTTTCCAAGTCAAGTTGTTGTCCTTTCAATCTTAGTTGTGGAGGGCGCAGCTCAGCTCCAGGTCCAGTTGCCGTTGCCGTTGCTAGTTGCAGGGGGCGCAGCCCACCATCCCTTGTGGGAATTGAACCGGCAACCTTGTGGTTGAGAGGACACACTCCAACCAACTGAGCCATCCGGGAGCTCAGCTCAAGGTGCCATGTTCAATCTTAGTTGCAGGGGGCGCTGCCCACTATCCCTTGTGGGACTCGAGGAATTGAACTGGCAACCTTGTGGTTGAGAGCCCACTGGCCCATGTAGGAATCGAACCGGCAGCCTTCGGAGTTAAGAGCACGGAGCTCCAACCGCCTGAGCCACCGGGCCGGCCCTAGGAAGTAATTGTTGATAGATATGTAGCTATTGCCATTTTATTACTCATATTTTGATTTTTTTTTCCATTTTAAAGAAATCCCCCTAACATTCCTTGTAATACTGGTTTGGTGATGATCAACTCCTTTAGCTTTTTCTTGTCCGGGAAGCTTTTTAATCTGTCCTTCAATTATAAATGATAGCTTTTCTGGGTAGAGTAACCTTGGATGTAGGGCCTTACTTTTCATCACGTTGAATATTTTCTGCCAATCCCTTCTGGCCTGCAAAGTTTCTGTTGAGAAATCAGCTGACAATCTTATGGGAGCTCCCTTGTAGGTTATGAGTTGCCTTTCTCCTGCTGCTTTTGAGATTCTGTCTTTGTCTTTAACTTTTGCCATTTCAGTTATAATGTGTCTTGATCTGGGCCTGTTTGGGTTCATCCTGTTTGGGACTCTCTGCGCTTCCTGGGCTTGTATGTCTATTTCCTTCACCAGCTTAGGAAAGTTTTCAGTCATCATTTCTTCAAATAGGTTCTCAATCCCTTGCTCCCTCTCTTCTCCTTCTGGTACCCCTATGATGTGAATGTGTTTCTTTTAATTTTGTCCCAGAGGTCTCTCAAACTATCTTCATTTTATTTTTTTATTTTTTTATTTTTTGCTGTTCTGATTGGGTGTTTTCTGCTATCCTGTCTTTCGACTCTCTGATTCAATCTTCTGCCTCATCCAGTCTCCTGGTGATTCCTTCTACTGCATTCTTCATTTCAGGTATTGTATTCTTCACTTCTGACTGGTTCTTTTTAATGGTTTCTATTCCCCCCTTGTTTTTATGCTTGCTATCTCTTTGTCGAGGTTCTCGCAAAGTTCCTTGAGCATCCTTATAACCATTGTTCCGAACTCTGTATCTGAAAGGTTGCTTGCCTCCATTTCTTTTAGTTCTGTTTCTGGAGTTTTCTCCTGTTCTTTCATTTAGGACATATCTTTGTTTCCTCATTTTGGCTGCCTCTGTGTTTGTTTCTATGTATTAGGTAGATCTGCTATGTTTCTTGCTGGGTGGCCTTATGTCGTAGGTGCCCTGGGGGGCCCAGTGGCACAGTCTCCTTGTCACCTGCACCAGGTCCTCCAGGAGTGTCCCCTTTGTGTGGGCTGTGTGTGCCTTTCTGTTATAATTGAGCCTTGGTTGCTATTGGCACATGAGTGGGTGGGATTGAACCTCAGGCTGATTGGCTATGGGGTATTGCCATGTCTACAGCTTTCAGTCTGCTGTGCAGGGGCTTACCCCACTGAGTGGGATTTGCCCCAGCAGGCTCTGGTGCCTTTTGAGACTGCCCTTTGTGTGTGCTATTTGTGGGGCTAATTGGGTGGTATTGTGCTGCAGTCTGAAGCCAACCTCCAAGTTGGTTCTGAGGCCTCTTGCAAGGGGCTCTGGTGCAGGCCCAGATCACCCACTGACTGCTAAGAGCTATTAATACACAATGATCTGTGGTTGTTCACTGCTTGTGCTAAACCTGGAGGCATGTGGGAGAGGCCATGCTGCAAACCGAGGATGTCTGCAACCAATACCAGGCCGGGGGTAGCTCTGCAAAATGCCAGGACACCCCAAGGCCTGCTGCCACCTGTGAGCTCCCTTAAGGTTTAGCCCCTGATAAAGCCTCATGCAGTATGCAAGTTGGGTGAGGCAGGGTCTCAAGGAGTTGCTAGAGTGGAAAGAGTTGTGGTCACCAGGTTAATGTAAATTTTGGTTTGGTGCCAGGGCTGAGCCTGGAGCTACTCAGCAAATGTCTCAGAGTACTCTGAGGTGGCCTGGGGTCTGTAGGACTCTGATAGTTTTCCAGGAAAGAGTGCAATGCAGGTGGGGCTAGCTGTTCTTGGAGAAAGTGCCTCTGTAATTGAGGGAGTTGGGTGGGGTAGGGTCCCAGTGAGTCAGCAGGGCGGAGCTGTGGAGCTCACCAGACCAATCAGATTCAGATTTAGCCGTAAGCATAGGGAGAGGGCTCAACACAGGAAAGATGGCACCAGCTTGCCGGTTGTATGGAAGGACCCTTCACAGAGAAAATGCTAACTATACTCTAGCCCTTGTCTGGAAACACATACCTCTGTCTGTCCCCCCCCCCGTATGTCTATGACACCCCCCGAGTTACTGTCCCGCTGCTGGAGCCCAAGGTGAGTGCCTGGGAGTGAGAGAAACTGTGCCCAGGCCCTTTAAGAGGACGCCTGAATTTCCCGCCACCTTCCGTCCCACAAATGTGGTCAAAATCCCCACTGTTTTTCAAGCCAGATGTTGTGGGGGCTCCTCTGCCTGGCACCAGTACTCTGGGCTGGGGAGGCTGTGTGGGGCTGGGGTCCCTTGGTCCCCCGGGGGAGAAGCTCCACAGCTGAGATATCCCTTCCAGTTCTCAACTGCCACACAGAGGTTTGGGGTTAGCCAATTCCACTTCTCCACCCCTCCTACCAGTCTCAACGTGGCTTCTTTATATCCTTAGTTATAACATTTCTGTTCAGCCAGACTTCAGATGGTTCTCCAGGTTGATTGCTCTATAATTTAGTTGTAATTTTAATTTGTTCATGAAGGAAGCAGGCACAGTGTTTATCTACTCCGCCATCTTGGCTCTCCCTGCAGTGTTTTGATATATTTCCTTCCAGTTTTGTTCAGAACGTTCTTTTTGCTGTTACAGACTTGTCTTTCTGTAGTTGAGTTCTGCACTTCACTGAGTTGCCCAGGTTGTCATGCCTCCTGCATAATCATTTTTAGTGGCTACATAATATTCCATTGAGTGGAATGGTGCAGAATTTATTGGCCCCCGTTTTGGACAGTTAGTCTGCTTACAACTTTTTACCTCTTACAAGTACCACTGCAGCTTCTGGCTGTAAAGCTTTTATCTCATACTTAGGATTATTTCATGAAGAAAGAATCTCAGCAGTGTAGTTACCGAAACAAAAGTCATAAACAATTTAAAGAATCTTGCTACCTGACTGCCCCCATTGCTTCCTACAGGAATCTGCCGTGATACAAGGGGCCGCTGGCAATGAATGAGTCCAACAGTGTATTTTTCCCTTTATTTCATTTTTTTCACACAAGTAAAACACGTTCGTCACAGAACAGCAGAACAAGTTTTTAATAAACCTAAATAGAGATTTCTTCCCTAAGGTCATGCGATCCATCTTCCTTTTAGATGGAAGCTGCCAATTTAGTTGGCTTCTTTCTTATGAGGTCTCATGTCCATGGCCTGGAAGGGTTACTATAGCAGCGCAGAAAACAAGAGACTTAGGGCACCCACCTACACAGAGCCAGGCTTTAGAATTTTTCTACAATAGTCTCGTGCCGGTTGGTCCCATTCGAATGTTCTATTCCCGTGCAGAATTGGCTGCTGCAATGGCAGCAGACACACAGAGAGGTTCCAGCCCTCCTGAGTCAGGCCTGTCGTGATAACGATGAAGTCCCTGCAAGCAGATCTCTAGCATTGGGCTGTAGATGTCCTCATTCCTGAGCCCTGAGCCCCAGCCACTGTTCCTGTCCTTGCTTGTGATTCTGACCTCATGACTCATTTCCCGTGAACAGGCTTACCCATCTCAGATCCCAACCTGGCACAGGTGCCCCAGTGGAGACCGGGCTTGCAATTCCTGGCTCATGACGGACACGGACCCATTGCCAGCTCTTGGCCCATCACCTCTCATGCATATCTCTCGAAGCTTCCCCCTTCTCTCCACCGCTGCCCCTGCGTGGCAACCCACCACCATCTCTCGCCTGTGCTAGAGTAATAAGTTCTTAATTGGCCTCCCGCCCCCTGCTCTTATCCTTATAGCCCGTTCTGCAGGAGAGTTCTCTTTTTAATGAAGTTGGAGTCAGTTCTTTCGAATAAGAATCCAGCCATGACGAATCTGGTTTACAGCCTTCCAATAATTTCCCATTGGACTTTGAATACAGATAAATACTCTGATCTTCTCTGCCTCTTCCACCTCGCCTCCTGCTGTTAAATTCGCGTCTTTTTGCAATCTGCGCAGCCCACAGACATCCTGCCTCCCATTTGGGGCTTTTCCCATACTCTTCCCTCTGCCTGGTGCCCTTCCTCCTGCTTTGTCTTCTTGATTCCTCCTCCCCCCCTCCGCATCTCAGCTTACGAGTTCTGGCAATTAAGTTTGCGAACTTGTTGCACCGATGTTGCTAACCTTTTTTTGGTGTCAGAGGGATTATTCATTATGAATTTGTATCAACTGGACAAACAGTTCACCAAGTTTACTGTTTGGAAGTGCTGAAAAGGCTGCATGAAAAGTTAGACGACCTGAACTTTTCGCCAACAATTCATGGCTCTTGCATCACGACAATGCACCAGCTCACACGGCACTGTCTGTGAGGGAGTTTTTAGCCAGTAAACAAATAACTGTATTGGAATACCCTCCCTACTCACCTGATCTGGCCCCCAGTGACTTCTTTCTTGACCCAAAGATAAAGGAAATATTGAAAGGAAGACATTTGGATGACATTCAGGACATCAAGGGTAATATGACAACAGCTGTGATGGCCAGAAAAAGAGTTCCAAAATTGATTTGAAGGGTGGACTAGGCACTGGTGTCGGTGCATAGCTTCCCAAGGGGAGTACTTCAAAGGTGACCGTAGTGATATTCAGCAATGAGGTACATAGCACTTTCTCTAGGATGAGTTTGTGAACTTAGTTGTCTTACCTTGTAAATGTCACTCTTCAGGAAAGCCTTCCCAGACCATTCACCAAACTGAATCTGAAACCCCTAGTCATAGCTTCCTATACTTTTCCCACATGGCACTTGTTAAAATTTAAAACCATAGCTTTGGGTAATTTTTTTAAATTGAGGTAAAATACACGTAACATGAAATTTTTAACCTTTTTAACCAATTTTTTTAAAAAGATTTTATTGGGGGAGGGGAACAGGATTTTATTGGAGAACAGTGTGTACTTCTAGGACTTTTTTCCAAGTCAAGTTGTCCGTTCAGTCTTAGTTGTGGAGGACACAGCTCAGCTCCAGGTCCAGTTGCCGTTTTCTAGTTGCAGGGGGCGCTGCCCACCATCCCTTGCGGGAGACCAACCAGCAACCTTGTGGTTGAGAGGACGCACTCCAACCAACTGAGCCATCTGGGAGCTCAGCGGCAGCTCAGCTCAAGGTGCCGTGTTCAGTTTCAGTTGCAGGGGGCGCAGCCCACCATCCCTTGTGGGAGTCGAGGAATCAAACTGGCAACCTTGTGGTTGAGAGCTCACTGGCCCATGTGGGAATCGAACCAGCAGCCTTCAGAGTTAGGAGCATGGCGCTCTAACTGCCTGAGCCACCGCGCCGACCCTTTTTAACCATTTTTAAGTGTACAGTTCAATAGTGTTTAACTCAGATTGTTGTATAACCATCACCACCATCCATCTCGGGAACTCTTTCCATCTTACAAAATTAAAACCCTGCACCTATTAAATAACAGCTCCCCATTTCCCCCTCCGCCCCGCCCCTAACAACCAGACATCTACTCTTTGTCTCTGAATCTGACTACTCTGGATACCTCATGTAAGTGGAATCCTACAGTATCTGTCTTTTTGTGACTGGTTCCTTTCACTTATTTTAACTTCCCCACCAACGATGCACAAGGGTCTCCACATCCCCGTCAACCCTTATTTTCTGTTTTACGACAGCAGCCATCCTGATGGGTGTGAGGTGATATCCCACTGTGGTTCTGATTTGCATTTCCCTTATGACTAGTGGCGTTGAGCTTCTTTTCAGTGCTTACTGGCCAGTTGTACCATTTTTGGAGAAATCTCTATTCACGTCCTTTGCCTATTTTTTTAAAATCAGGTTGTTTGCTTTTGTTGTTGTTGAGTTGGAGAACTTGTTTATATGTGCTGGCTGTTAATCCCTTATCAGATCTACAATGAGCAAATGTTGTCTCCCATTCCATAGGCAGCTGTTGTCTCCCATTCCATTTTTTACAGTGTGTTTCCGTCCTATGACTGTAAGATTCATGAGGGCAGAGAGCATGTTGGCTCTGCTCGTCCGTGTGTTGCAAGCACTGAGCACAGTGCCTGAAACATAAAAGATGCTCAATCCATAATGAATGAATGAATGAATGAATGAATGAGTCAATCAATCAATGAGTAAATGAATGAATGAATCAATCAATCAATCAGCTACTGTTAGGAGACCAGTCTCCTGGGCGGCCTCACCTCTCAGACCCTTGCCCTTTCTAAGCCTCTGTTCCTGACAAAACCCCTCATGGTTGGACCCCATATAGACTCCCAGAGGCAAGTGGAAAGCATTGTTCCACAAGAATTAAAAGTTTGTACTTCCATTCCTCACCACAGCTTTTGCCTGATGACTACAACCCTGTTCTATGGAAAACTACAGTCTTTACTTTGCTAGGGTATTTTTCCCCTGCAATGAATAACATTTCAATTCGCTGCATAGCCAGAGCATGTCTAGCAACTGTGCCAGGAACAAAACCTTGAGAGAATAAGAGAGGAAGAAAATCAGCTCGGTCAGGCAAAAATAAAGCGTGGAATCCCTGGGTAGCTGCCTGGAGCCTGAATTCCAGCAGCAGAGCAGGGGCGGGGAGCTGCTGGCCTGGCAGAGAAGCCAGCGTGATGTCTGAATTGTGTGCTCGGAATGGGGCTCGGGTGAGCCTCGACTGCAGTGACAAGCGTTGTTATTAGATGTGCAGTCCCCTCGGCCAGGCCACGAGGAGAGGGATGGGTTGGATATATGTCGTGACAGTGTTTTAGAAGCAGAAATATAACAGATTTGGCTGAAGGCAGAATTTATCAGAGGGAGGAAAATGCTGCATCTGGGGCCACTGAGAAAGGGTGATGGGGTACTGTGTGTCCCTATCCTTGGGGAGAAGAGGTTCACGGATGCTCGCTTGTGGCCACACAAGCTGCATATGAGGAATGCAGCTGAAGGCAGCTCTGAGTAGCTGGAGGCTGCAGCCCTACTTTCCTCCCCACCATCAGCCCCTCAGGTGACCCCTGCAGTCTGTCTGTCCCATCAACTGGAATGGCCTCTCTGCTTTCGACCCCTAATCCCCTAAAGCCCCTACCACAGGGGTGACTCTGCAAGGTGCTCCAGGGGCAAGGACCACATGTCTTGTTCACCGCTGGATCCCCCAGCACCTGGGACAGGACAGGCACAGAACAGTCTCCCAATAAATACCTGTTGAATGGATAAAGGAGTTACTGTGTCCCACATCTAGTAGATGCTCAATGAGCATTTATTGAATGCACGGATGTATCTCTGTGTGATTTGTTATGGTCGATTTGGTATCGAGCACAGAACCAAGAGTAGATGTCAGAAATCTGATGAATGAATGAGTGAGTGAACGAACGAATGAATCTTTCATAGTCACTACTGTACCTCCAGCACCGAGCCCCAGGGCCCGATAAAGACTAGGTGCTCAGTAAGTGTCTGCTGATGAATTTATTATATCGGGGGTACAGAAATGTGTGTGAGCTACCAGCTCGCCGCTCAGTCCTTGCCATGGAGGTGTATGTTTATTACTTTTTAACTTTCTAATTTGGGTACGAAAAGGCCATCAAATAATGAATTACTATTGCTAAATATTGAAATTAAGAGATTACAAATCTTTCGACATTATTTTGCTCTGCCACTGACTCACATATCCTTGACATCAATCACATCCATGTTATGGTTAATTAGCATTCATGTGTGCTTGCATGTGCACACATGCACACACACATGCACACACATGTGCACACACATATGTGCACACACACACAGAGTCACTCCCACGCCACACTCCTGGACATCAAAATTCAAAATGCACACATTCACCTTTTCCTCAGGTTTCATGGGCTTCTTGCTAAGAGTTGAGTTCGTGACAAGAACAGCATGTTTGGCCGGGAAAAACAAGAGGCTGCGAGGGCTGGAATGGCTTGCTTCCCCTCTTCTCCCTGCATGCCCCAGCTCTCAGCTCTGGCTTAGCCCACCCGGAAGTCTGCTCTGGGGAAGGCACTGCTCCCCTCACCACACTCACGTGTGTACACTCACGCTCACGCACGCACACACAGGCACACTTCCACGTTCACACTTCCACCCTCTCAGCCACACACTCATGCTCACACCCACACGCTCACACTCGCTCACTCACATACACTCACTCACAAGCTGCCCTTCCTCACCCACATCACAATCACACACTCACGCACATACCTTGGGTGCTCATACACACCCTGTCACACGCACACACTCACACCATACTCCTTCTCACACCCTCACATACTCTCAGACACTCACCATAGCTGCACCTTTGACCTTGGGCAAGTCATTAACCTTGCTATATCCGTTTTCCCTTCCATCGGTTGGTAGATAATTCCCAGGTTCAAGACGTATTTATGGAGCACCTGCGAGTTCCTGGGGATACATAAGTGTAAGGTACAGTCTGTCCTCAAAGAGCTTGTGATGGATGTGAGGACGGCAAGCCCACAGGCACAACTGGTGTGGGTTGAGTTGAGTCCCCCAAAACCCACAGGCTGCAGTCTTAACCGCCAGGACCTCGGAATGTGGCCTGCTGAGGATAGATAGGCTTCTTACAGACGTTGTTACCTAAGATGAGGTTATTTGGGTGGGCCCTAAGCCAATATGGCTGGTGTCCTTATAAAAAAGGGGCAATTTGGACACAGACACAAATACAGAGAGAACGCCATGTAAAGATGGAGGCAGCGATAGGGTGATGCTTCTGTAAGCCAAGGGATGCCAAAGGCTGCCGGCAAACCGCCAGAAGCTAGGAGAGAGGCCTGGAATAGAATTCCTTCACAGCTCAGAAGAAACCAACCTGTTGACCCTTTGGTCTTGGACTCCCAGCCTTCAGAACTTTGGGACAATACATTTCTGTTGTTTAATCCATCCAGTCTATGCTCCTTTGTCACGGCCGCCCTGGCAGACTAACATAATAACCAAGGGATATTCAATAAGAATTTGCTCATTCACTCACCACGCCATTTCCCAAGACTATACAATGTACTTGGACGTGAATTCTATGAGGGCAGAGGCTAACTCTGGTTTATTCATCCCTGGGTCCCTAACTCAGAATGCAGGTGCAAGAAATATTGCGGATGAATAGACAAAACAACGACTGAGAGCATGAATGAAAAATTGGCACCAGGACTCTAGAAATAAAGTCTGGGGAGTCTTTTCACGACGTGGTGATGATGGGTGATAGATGGATGGAGATACCCTTGGAAAGCAGAATCACAGCCATGGATAAGTGGACATCCGTGGAAATAAGTCAGACAAGATGCACAGCTTGTGTTTACATCATCATTTTTCATATGGGAGATAGACTCTTTTTGGTGTATGGATTTTTTTTAATTAAAGTTTATTGGGGTGACAATGGTGAGTAAAGTTACATAGGTTTCAGGTGTGTAATTCTGTAATACATCAGGTGGATGGATTTTATGCCTATTCCTAATGCATCCATAGCAGTGGAATAGATTGATATTAAGAACTATACCATATTTATATTCAAGTCTTTGTACCCTCCTCCCTTTGCCTACCTTTCCAGCAGCAGTGAGAAGTCTGATCAGATCATCCTCAGGGAAGGGAAGCAAAAAAAAAAAAAACCAGAATCAAAGTATTGGCTTTTGAGTTCTTAGGTAGACTTTTGTGAATCTGTAACAGAAACCGTGGTATTGAAAGCCATGGATTTCAACTGAAAATGTCAAATGCTTGAGCAGAAAAAATAAAATTCCCTTCTTTTTTTGAAAGTCCAGAAGTTGAGTTCAAATGTCAAGAATCTGGACCATAAACCAGAACGGGGAAGAACGTGTGAAGGCCGAAGGTCCATGCTTCCATGGCAGTGGGCTGAGAAGAAAGTATCAGCAAGGGTCCCTGAGAAGTACCCCAGGGTCCTGAGCTTCAGGCAGGAGAATGGGGGCTACTGAAAGCCCATAAATTGAGGTGTATCCCGGCTCCTGGCTTCCCAGATAAACCTGAAACTCACCGTGGCCGCTGGATCATAGAGAAACAATGACGGAGGGAGTTGTCCAGACCTGAGGCAGCCACTCAGAGCTCTGCCCGGTGCAGTAAAATCACTTCCTAATGAAGCCTTTCAGATGGAATGTGTGGGCCTGACACCTGCAGGCCTGGTCCTTTGGGCATTAGTGTGGTGAAGATTGTCCCCTGGGGCCTGGCAGGGGGTCAGCAGAGGTCAGTCAGGACAGAAGAATTCTCTGGCCTCAGCTGGCACTCAGCTGGCATTAGGAAAAGGGCGAGGGAGGGGAATTCTAAATTGCCAAGTAATTAGCCCCAAAGAGGCTGAGTTTTACAACCCCTCCCACCTACCCCCACCCCACCCCCATCCCCGCCAACCCGGAAGTAACTCAATCGCTTTGACTTGGCAAAGTTAACACCTCTTGTGAGCAAAGAGGCCCATGAGATAAGCTGAGTTGATTATAAGGAAGAAAGTGCACAGAAGTCTGTGGCCAGTCATGACTGTATCAGCTCTGGCTGACTTTGAGATTAAATGGAGCTGCTTGAATTTGCAGCTCTTATATGGAGTAAACAGATTGAGCAAATAAAAATGCAGGACAGCCATATTTTATCTGGCGACTCTAAGCTTTTGCCCCACCCGTGCCGTCCCATGCCTAGTGCTTAAGTGGAAGCCACCTGAACTTTGACATAGGAGATTGGGATTTTTTTTGGAGGGGACTCTTAAAGAGCTCTTGGTTTGGAATTTGCAAATGCATAGCACAGAAACATCTCCTGAACCCGCCAGCCAGCCCCACCCCTGTAGTGACAGACATCACCATCGCTGAGCCTCACAATTCTTTTGAATACAGAAATCTAGATAGCAACTACCAAGTGATCAGAGTTGGCATACAAGTCAGAAAAAAAATTGCCTTCCTTGGTTGAATCTGAATTCCGGCTCAAGAGAAAAAGGGTAACCAGAGAGTGATAGTGCCAAGAGCAGAACCAAGTATCCCTACTCCCCAGCTGGGCACTCTCCTTGGGAACTACTGGGTCTGGTTTTGCTGTGTCTATCCTTTGTGACCACATCATGTCCAATGTGTGCAGGAGAGAGGGTGCCAAACATTCACCCACCTGGGCCATCCACAGGAAGGACAGGTTGCCACCATGCTGGTTGACATTCAGGGGAACAGGACATTTGTCACGAAGCCACAGTCCTGAGTTCAAGTCCTCTTAGCCCCTGTATTTCCTAACTGTGTGATCTTGGGCCAGCTACTTTTCTTCTTTGTGCCTCAGTTTCTGCATCTGCAAAATGGGGACTGTTAGTATTTATCTTGCTGGGTTGTGGTGAGGATTAAAGGAGATGATTTATAGAAAGCTTCTGGCAACTATTAGATACTCACAAAATGCTAGTTGATACCATTCAAGACCCTGCAGCACAATTCTGGTGCCACTAAACTCCTCTCCTCTACCTGCTGTTTCTCCATCTTTGCATGCAGTTCTCCAAGCATAGCATTGTATTTTGAGCTCTGTTAGCAATTCATTTGCACCTAAGAGCAAACAAGAAAAAAAGAAATGGCATAAAAGGAAGGACAACCAGCATCAGAAGAGATCTGGAATTAACCCCAGTTGTTGCTTTTCACTCTGGGATGTTTGGCAAGCGACTTTGCCCATCCAAGCAATGGGTATAAGAATAGGTGTCTCTGGGATCTCAGTGATGGCACGGGAGAGGGCAGGTGTGTGAGTGCCTGCTTCACTGGGCACTGAGGAGCTGTGGTGTCACTCAGCATCTGCTCATGTGCCAACAGCGCTCTGGCCTGGCACCTGGCCCACGGCGGGCTAGGCTCCCTGGACAAGAGGAAATGAAGTTTGACTCAGGCTTTCATTAACGCTCCACTGCAGCTGGCCAGGCCTCCCTCCACTGGGGTTAACATTGGGACTGTGTTTCGCTGGGCTCTTGGGGCTGGAGGGAAACCAGGCTCTGCCAGGCAGTGGGCGGGAGACTTTAAGTCACACATCTCTGCAGTCAGCGGTGGAGCTGGTCCAGGAGGAGAAAAATAGAGAAACGGAATCCAGACGCTGCCTCCCCATCTCTCATTTCTGATCTTCTCCCGCATCAGAGGATGAATATACTACAAAGTGGAAACTGCCCTTCACTGCCCTCCAACCTTCAGTAACTGAGACACAGAGCGGTGAGCAAACTGCCCAGGGTCTCCCAGCCAAGAAAAGGAGGACTCAAATTCAGGTCTGTGAGATTTCCAAACCCAAGTTGTTAACCAGCTAGCTTCCCTTCTATGAGAAATGTAGAGGCGTGCCCAGAGGCAAAGAAGGAGGAAAATTAATATCAATTTGGCACATACAATGGACCCAGCAATGTATTGGCCCCTGAGAGGTTTTTTTTAATTAACTTTGGACACCTGCCAGTTCTCTGATTCTCCAAAACCAACTGGGGAGTGGGAGTCCTACAGTTCAATTCATTTCTGACACTAACTCGCCCCAGGTTTAAGGGTTCAGTCTCCTGAGACTGTCCTCATTTCAGGTGCCAGTCCCAAGTATTGGATCCCCAGGTTACGCACACTTCTGCCCACTTATCTACAAATCTGGGTGGGGCAGTCCTGCAACCCCCACCCCCAAGGTTTGATAATTCATTAGAAGGGCTCACAGAACTGAGGAAAGTATCTTAGTACCTACTGTTACTGGTTTATATAAAGGATACAACTCAGGAATAGCCAAATGGAAGAGATGCACAGGGCAAGGTGTGTAGAAAGGGGCGGGGCTTCCATGCCCTCTCCAGGTACACCACCCTCCCAGCATCTCGATTTCTTCACCAACCCGCAACCCTGTCATTGGCGGGTTTTATGGAGGTTTCATTCCATAGGCATGATTAATTATGTCATTGGCCCCTGGTGATTCTCCAGCCTCTCTCCCCTCCTGGGCGGCTGATAGGTGGGGCTGAAAGTTCCAAGCTCCTAATCAAGGCTTGGTCTTTCTGTTGACCAGCCCCCATCTTGAAGCTATCTAATAGGGGCCCACCAAGACTCACCTCATTAGAACAAAAGATGCTCCCATCACCCTTTCTACTCAGGAAATTCCAAGGCTTTTAGAAGCTCTCTGCATGGGAACCAGGCAAATAGCTTTCTAGGATACCACAGCCCCTTGGTGTTATTTAGTCACTACTCCCTCCGTAGTTTTAACTGTTTTATCCCACTGGGGTGTCCAAAAGACCAAATGATTTTATGAACATAAAGTACTTAGAACGGTGCTCAGCACAGAGAAAGACCTCTGCGAGTATTTATTTCTACCATTATTGTTTCTATTATTATTATTATTACACAAGATCAAATTGCCACAAAGTCTCAGAGTTACTGTTAAAACCAAGTCTGTGTCATTTTTCTCCTATCCCTGTGTCTTTGCTACTGAGCCAATAGTTCCCAGACGTTTGGGCATCATCTGTCAGTCAAAAAGAATTCAATAAAAAAAACTTAATAATAATAAATAATAAAATAATATATATGGATTGACATAATGCATTCCATTTTCTATTTTACCAAATAAGACATTTTATAAAAACAAGTACCATCTCTTACCACCATCTTTTCATAAAGCAAGGGCATTTTAACACTTAAAAGACAGGGGAAAGAACATAATCGTAGCACAGAGGAGAGCCTTTTAACTTAAATAAATGTGGCTTGCTAAGTGCTTTTCAACATTATTTTTCTCATTTTTCCCATAGGCCAGTGGAAACCTCATCAGAAGTCAGCCCAGTATTTTAAAAGTGCTGCCCACCTTGCACCCCCATGAAGGCTTTGGGGTAGGGGGCGATGGCAAAGAGGTTTGGGGTATTAGAGCACATTTCGAAAAGAATGTGTTTTCAGAAAAGAGTCAGCTGATAAATAGCTGTAATTTTTTCTTCCCCAGGTAATGCACAAATACAGCAAACCTAAAAGAGGATTTCTTATAACAATACCATGGTAATAGACTCAGATGAGCTTATCGCACAATCTATAGGGGATGAATTAAGTAGAAGCTGGGAAACTCTTGGTATGATTACCAATCTGAGAATAAACCCCTGGGACTCAGATACGCCTAAGCCAGCACTGATTCCCTTCTGTATCAGCTTTATAGATGTAGCAGTCATGGAACGGGTCTTTCTCGGTAGCCAAGACGAGGCAGGAAACCCACAGGCTGAGTCAGCCTCCAGAGGGATTGAGAGAACAGATAAAAGGGTCTGAGATTGGAGCCTGGCTCACTGGTGGCTGGAAAGGAAAGCCAGGACCGAGCATCCAGTGAGAAAGGGAGGCAGCCACACGCAGCTCCTAAAGCTTGGGTTTGCATGATGGAACAATGTGATTTTGAACCTGATTTCAGCCATCTCTTATGTCTGGGTCTTGGCTTCCACATCTGTAAAATGGGGTGGCAATATTAAGTTGAATCCTATGAAATGCCATGCTTAATGGGTCCAAAAGCAGCTCGTCATCAAAAAGACAGAGAATAGCAAGCATTGATGAGGATGTAAAGAAACTGGAACTCTCATTCCCTGCTGGTGGGGATGTAAAATGTACAATCACTTTGGAAAAGAGTTTGCCAGTTCCTCACCCATGTAGATGAAAATTTACCGTATGACCCAACAATTCGACTCCTGGGAATCTATCCCAGAGAAGTAAAAGCTTTCATACACAAAAGGACTTGCATAAAACCTTCATAGCAACATTATTTGTCACAGCCAAAAAGTGGAAAAAATCCAAACGTCCAAAGCCAATGGATAGACAAAAGGTTGTATGTCCATTCAATGGAATACTACTCAGCAATAAAAAGGAATGAAGTCCTGATCCACACTGGAACATGGATGAACTTCAAAAATATGCCAAAGGCCCCATACCGTATGATTCCATTTGTATGAAATCCAGAAAAGTCTAATCTATAGAGTCAGAAAGCAGCTTAGTGTTGCCTAGAGCTGAGCGGAGGAATGGAGGGTTGTCTGCAAATAGAGAAGGGGGATATTTTGGGGGTGCCAGAAACGTTCTAAAATTGGATTGTGGTGATGGTTGCCCAAGTTAACGCATTTACTAAAAGTCATTGAATTGTACACTTCAAATGGATGAATGTTATAGTATGTAGATTATATCCCAATCCCAATAAAGCAGTTTAAAAAATTCAAATGTTGGCTTCAAAATATCTGAACTGAAAGTTGCTAGAACTAAAAGCAAAAAAAAAAAAGGCAAATTCACAATTATAGTCAGAGATTTCAACATCCTTGTCTCAATACGTGATGAAACAGTAGACGTAAAATCAAAAAGGTTTTTGATTTTACATAATCAACCAATTAGATTTAATTGGCGTTTATGGAATATCTGCCTATCAACAGCAGGACACATACTCTTTTCAAGTGTATATGGAATATTTTACCCATATAGACCATATTATAGGCCATAAAACAAGTCTCAATAAATATGGAATGACTCTACGAAATGTACTCTCTAACCACAATGGACTTAAATTAGAAATCCGTAACAGATTATCTAAAGAATTCCCACATATTTGGAAACTGAAAACACACTTCAAAATAACCAATTGGGAAAGCAGAAATCAGAAGAGAAATTTAAATGCATTTGAACTGAATTTTTAAAAAATGCAACGTATTAAAATTTGGATGCAACTGAAGCAGAACTGAGAGGGAAATTTATAGTGTCAAATGCCTACATCACAAAAGGAGAAACCAATGGCCTCGTTTTCTGCCTTCAAAAACCGAATAAAAGAAAATCAAATTAAAACCAAAGTAGCAGAAGAAAGGAAATAATAAAGATCAGAGCAGAAATCAATAAAATAGAAACCAAAAGAAGCAAATCAATGAAAGTAAAATGGGTTCTTTGTGGAAAATCCATAAAAGTAATAAAACTCTAGACAGAATGATTGAGAAACAGAGAAGAACCAAACTACTAGTATCAGGAATGAGAGAGGTCGCGTTGCCGGGATACTAAAGATACTATAGATATTCAAAAGCTAATTGGGGAATATTATGAACAATGTTGTGGTAACAAATTCAACAACTTAGTGAACGTGGACAGGTTTCTTGGAAAATGCCAACTAGCAAAGCTCACTCGAGAAAAAATAAATTTCCTGAATAGCCCCGTATCTATTAAAGAACTTGGATTTGTAATTAAAAACCTTCCTACAAAGAAAACTCCAGACCCAGATGACTTCACTGGTGCAGTCTACCAAATATTTAAAGAAAAAGTAGTACAATTAAACACAAATATTTTTTAGAAAAATGAGAACTTCCCATTTCATTCAATGAGGCTAGCATTACCTTGATATCAGAATCAGACAAAGGCATGACAGAAAACTTCAGAGCAATATCCCTCAGGAACATAGACACACATTTTTAACAAAGTTTTAGCAAACCAGAGCCAACAATCTGTGAAGAAGGATAATCCATTGTGAGTAAGTGTAGTGCATGTCAGAAATGCAGGATTGATTTAAAATTTGAAAGTCCGTAAATGGAATTCACTATACTAAGAGACTACAAAAGGAAAATCAAATGATCTTCTCCATAGATACAGAAAAAGCATTTGACAAAATTCAACATCCATTCCTGATAAAAATCCTCATCAGATCGGGAATAAAAAATGAGCTTGTTTAGTCTCATAAAGGGCATCTACAAAAAAACACCTGCGGCTAACATCATCCTTCATGGTGGCGGGCTGAATGATTTCCCTCTGAGATGGGGAAAGAAGCAAAGACATCCACTCTCATGTCCATTCAATGTTGTACTTGATTTTCTAGGCAGGGCAATGAAACAAAATAGAAATAAACAAACAAAAAGAAAGGTATATAGATTGGAAAGGAAGAAGTAAAACTAAATTTTATTTTTATTTTTTTGCAGAAGGCACGACCATCTTTGTAGAAAATCATAAGGATTTTACAAAGAGAGAATCCTAAGGACTCTTCAAAGAAGCTACGAGCTGTAATAAGTGAGTTTAACAAGGTCAATGTACAAAACATGAATTTTATTGGCATAAACGAGGAACAACCCTTGGGAAGTTGACGTTAATACTATGACTACTGCATAAAGAATGGGAAATAGTGATTGATTTCACCAAAGATAGTCAAGACTTGTACTCTGAGAAGTATAAAATACGGTTGAGAGAAATTAAAGACGGCATAAATAAATGGGACGATAAATCACATTTATGGGTCAGAACATTTAATATTGTGAAAATGTCGGTGCTCTGCTCATTGATCCTCAGATACGGTGCAATCCCCATCCAAACCTGAGTAGGCCTTTTTGCAAAAATGTACAAGAAGATCACCTGATTCATATGGAAATGCAAAGAACCTAGAAGACCAAAAATAATGTTGAAAAATAAGAATGAATTGGAGGACGTACACTGCTTGATTCTAAGATGCATTATAAGGACTATCAGTGTGGTATTGGCATAAAGATCAATGGAACAGAATAGAGAGTTGAGAAATAGACCCACAGGGGTATGGCCGATTGAGTTTTAATAAAGCTGTCAAGGCCATTCAACGGGGAAAGGACAATCTTTTCATTTAATGGTGCTGAAACAATCGGCTAGTCATATGCAAAAATAAAAAAAGAAAAAGAACCTTGACTGTCATCTCAAACCATGTATAAAAAATTACTCAAAATAAATCATAGACCTAAATGTAAGAGCTAAAATGATAAAACTTCCCAGAGAAAATCTTTGTGGCCTTGGACATGGCAAAGGTTATTAAAATATGACCCAAACAGCACAAACTATAAAAGAAAGTATCAAGCAGTTGGATGAAATCAATAGTTAAATATTTTGCTCTTTAAGATACACTTATGAAAATGAAAAGGCAAACCACAAATTGGGAGAAAATATTAATCGAACATGTATCCAACAATGTTTTTTTTCTACGTATAAATAACTCTTACAACTCAAAAATTAAAAATTCTCCCCCACCAAAAGAGTGAAAAATTTGACCGTATACTTCACCAAAGAAGATATATAGATGACAAAAAAAACACATGAGAAGAGGCCCAACATCGCTGGCTAGTAAAACATTGAAAATTGAAACCACAATGAGATACCACTAGACACCCACTAGAATGGCTTAAATTAAAGAAAACAGATCACACCAAGTGTTGACAAAGCCGTTAAATGACTGGGACTCTATATATTCCACTAGCAGAGATGTAAATGGTACATACAGCCACTTTGGGAAACCATTCAGTAGTTCCTCAAGTAGTTAAATATACACCCACCATATGATATAGTCATTCCACTCCTAGGTATTTACCTAAGAGAAATGAAAACTTACATGCTCACAGTGACTTGTACTCAAATCTTTGTAGCCATTTTATTTGTCGTAGGCAAAAAGAGGCTACAATCTAAATGCCTATCAATGGGTGAGTGGGAAGACTAATGTGATATATCCACACAAGGGAACACAACTGATGTCTTGAGCCTTCTTGTCATCTAGTCTTATTTCAGCACATGTTTCCTTTACAGCACCAGACTGTAAGATTGATAGCAAAGAGTTTAAACTAAAACACTCTGAAGGTATAGTCTAAGATATTTACAAACCTACCCCAGACCTTTGCACCCTCCACACCCAGACCCCGTATCTCCATCCTGATGAAACGATCTAGTTCCATTTCCATAAAGTTATGTACTTTTATTTGTTTCAATACATCCTATCCCTCAAAGATAGGAAACAGGATTATATCTTTGCAAGATGAAAAAAAAATGCTCTTTTTCAAACCACACACAGGAATTTTGGCTTGGGAAATATGGCTTTGTTTGGATCCCTACCTTACCTTCTCTTGGTATGTCTTTTCCCTCATTTTTGATTTCCTGAGTCATGATGCTATCTCCTCCTTTTGTCTCTATTGGTGAGAGGTAGCATTGGAGCATATTATATGATAATGTGGGTTCAAAGCCTGGCTCTTACACTTACCAGCTGTGTGACCTTGGACACATTAGTTAACCTCTCTGTGCCTCAGTTGCTTTACTTGGAAAATGCAAGTAACCAGAGTGCTATCTCCTGGCGTCATTGAGTGTATGTCAGGTTCTTAGCACTGGGCCCATAATAAGTGGTCAATAAATATTTGCTATTCTTAGTACACGAAACCCGTTTCAGGTCCAGCTCACTTTATCACACTGTCTTACAATGATCAGTCTCAATAGATCATCTCCCAGGTGCAGATTGCATTTTAACACGGTCTTGTCTCAAGAAATAGATTCTAACTGGGATTTCACGCCTGATCAAATCGGGGTGGGTGTAGAGGGTCTAGGAGTGGGCATTACTATCTAAGACCAAATTATGTCCTCATTTCAATGGGCATCAGAACAACAGGGGAAGCTCATTAGAATCAGCATAGCTGAGGAACAGGCCTGAGAATCCGCCTTTTAACAACCCTCTCTCTGGACACTTCTCATTTCCAAGAAAGTTTCAGTATCTCTGCCTCTGACATGCCTATCAGAAGACAAGCTATTTTTTCACTATCTATTGCTACTACATTTTAATATTTCTTTCTCCTCCATTTTTTTACTTTTGGGGTGGGGGAGGTAAGGGAGAAATGATGCTTATAGAAACAAAACTTAATTACCTAGAAATTCTTTTTTCTTCTTATTTTGTTCTCCTCAGGACTTGCATAGATGCACTTTTATTTTTATACCTCCGCAGTAAATGCATATGAAGAATTTTGTATCCTGCATCCAATTAACATTATACCATCTGTATTATTTCATCCTGCCGCGTTGTTTTTTCTCATGCCATCTCTTGCTTGCCCCTTACTTCTCTGTCCAGGTAACCATCTAATGTGCAGATGCCTGAGTCCATACTCTTGCTATCTTATTTAAATATACAGAGGGTGCCAAAAAAATGTATATACATTTTAAGAAAGGAAAAACTGTATTAAAATTGTCATACTCAATATATACCGCTAATAAAAGGTGAATACAAGTCACGTTTGAATTCTGCAATTACAGGAGGTGTTCAAAGTGGTTCCCATCAGCGTCCAGACACTTCTGGTTACGGCGAACTACTGCTTGAGCAACGTCGACCAAAGTGTCCTCTTGTATACATTTTTTTGGCATCCCCGGTACAGTTACATATTTGAGTTGATTTGGGGAGCTAGATAGACCTTAGGTTTCTCTTACTGTATGGATTTTATAAGCATTCTGAAATATTTTTTTCTGAAAACTAAGTGAATAAATCAACAAAACTTTAAAAGACGGAGTGAGGCTGTGCCAATGCTTAAAGCTTCCGGTAGATCTCTACAGTGGAGAAGGTTGATTTACATTAACGAGAGTCATATGTACTCTTTTAGTCTCACCTACAATTATTGGGTGAACTCAGGTCTCCTTAGTTCATTACCACAATTAGTGCTTGTCAATAACAGGAAATGTGCCTGAGATACACAAGTACCTGGGAGCTCCGGGCATGTCATCTCTTTGATGAGGGTAGCTCTGGCCTGCGAGGTAGAGGGCTTGGGTTTGACCCTGTGAGTTACTGTAACTTGGCTCTCTCCCTGGACCTCGGTTGTCTCATTTGTAAAAGATGGCTATTAGGCTAAAGCCATGTTTCTTTCAGTGTGCCTTGCAGACCATTTATTTCAGAATCACCTTGTGGGGACAGAGTTCCAGAGAGCAGTTTCCAGGCTCTTGACCTCCCATGGAAAAGTGCTGGCTCGGGGAGTAGATGGCCATCAACTGTGACTAGTTGGCCATCAGCTGTAACCAGTTAGCCATTAGCCACTGATATAACTGCCATGGCTACGCTAGCAAGCGTGGATTGCAGCTAGCAAGTGGGGTGGGTTGGTTGGTTGGCAGAGAAGAGGACGGCAGGTTGCTCAGCCTGCTTCTTGTATCTCCAACCTAGCCACCACCGAGACTATAGTGTTATGAACCCTCCCCTACCATTCATGGCTCCGTGGGTGTTCCTTTTTGGCCTCACCATATCCTGCGTTCTTATGCAGGGAGTGGGACAGAGACCCCGCATGACACACCTATACACCAGTTAAATGCAGATGCCCGGGCCTAACCCTAGGCCCTCTGAACCCCACTCCCTGCTGGGTGGGGCCCGGGAGTCTACAAGTTTAACAAGTTTCATAGATGGATCTCATGGAATATTAAAGGTTGGGAACCACAGATCTGTGGTTAAACATCCTGTGGAGCTAATTTCCAAATTCCTCTTTGTTCTTTCTCTGGCAGGCAGGCGTTCATCCCAGCCTGCCAGGGTGGTGGTCCTCACCTACACCTGCAGGAGTTACACCAGGCTCCTGGGAGGAGACTCACTGATGCCTGGCCACTTGCTTAGCTGTTGTGTGGCCTGCCACAGGCCATGGACGGAAGCCAGAGTGACCACAGCTGGCTTGCCCCATAATAGCTCAGACTCAGGAGGCCACTCCAGCCCTGGCTGGGCCTCCAGTCTGCAGAGGGAAGACTTGGATCCGTCCAGCTTCTTGCTGCAGTCCTACAGGGATCTGTCTTGCTTCCTAGAGCCCGAGATTAAGGCTGAAATCCTCCGTGCCCAGCACAAATCAGAAACACAGTGCAGGTTTGATGAATGACAAGAGTTATGATTGAGTAGAATACCCTGGGTGGATAATATAAGGAGAGCGAAATGGGATCTTATGTACATGACAGATAGTGGTAGAGAACAAATATTTATTGCACAAATCTGTGCCCATCAATGAAATTCAGATGCCTGGCGCATAGTAGGTATTTTAAATGCTGTTATGGTAGATGCACTTGGTAGCCTCCCCTTTTCCATATCCCTTCAGCCCTTAACATTTCTTGGTGCTGGCCCCCATTTGTTAGCATCTGTACCTCTTTGCTTTCTCTACTTCCTGCGAGCAGAGCAGGCCAGAAGTCTTGGGGAATTTGCTCACGACCCCCAGCAGTCCTGGAAACAAGGACTGATTGAAGCTGGTGTATGAAAACCGCAACTTCTTCAACCCTCAGGAGGATAACTCTGAGATGTGGGTTCCCTCCTGTGGGGACAGAGCCCCAGAAAGTAGTTTACAGGCTCTCGGCCTCACGTGGAAGGCTGCTGGCTCGGGTAGTAGATGGCCGTCAGCTGTGGCCGGTTAGCCGATTGGCCCCTAGTATAACTGCTGCGGCTAGGGAGGAGAGCCGAGGAGAGCCGAGGAAAGCGGAGGAGGGAGGAGCAGAGTCGAGGAGAGTGGAGGAGAGTCGTCAGTCCGTTGGCAGAAAAACGGACAGCAGGTCGCACGTCCGGTGAACCCAGCCTCCAGTGAGACCATAGTGGTATGACTCCCCTACCTATGGCTCCGTGGGTGTTCCTTTTTGGCCTCACCATATCCTGCGTTCTTGTGTGGGGAGCGGGAGTAGAGACCCCGCAGGCCACCGCGCGACAAATGGTGCAGCGAGCAGGGTCTCCCGCCCGACACCTCCCCTCCCGGGTCCCCAATAAGATAGAACCCCCGTTGCCCACAGTGGTCATTTGCTTGATAACACACTCTTTTTTTGAGGGGGGGAGAGGGTGTTCCTTTCCCTTCTCTCTCTCACTTCTCCACTTCACTACTTATAATATCCCAGGATCACCTCCCAAAACAACTGCTTCCATTCAAGTTCTTGCCTCAGTGCCCACTTCCGAGGGACCCCACACTAGGATGGGTGAATGACTAAATGTTTAATATATCAAGCTAAAGGGCTAAAGTGCTATATACTTAAAACCTAGTAATTCTATAAACCAACAAATGAGAAACAGAAACTCATAGACACAGACAATAGTTTAGTGGTTGCCAGAGGGTAACGGGGGCGGGGGGTGGGGGGTGGGAGATGAGGGTAAGGGGGATCAAATATATGGTGATGGAAGGAGAACTGACTCTGGGTGATGAACACACAATGGGATTTATAGATGATGTAATACAGAATTGTACACCTGAAATCTATGTAATTTTACTAACAATTGTCACCCCAATAAATTTAATTAAAAAAAAAAAATTCAAAAAAAAAAGAAAAAGAAAAAAAAAAAAAAAACCTAGTAAGACGTTGTAGGAGGTTGCTGAGTGAATAGCATTCAATAAATGGATAGCGTTCAAGGTAGGCCCTGGCAAATCTAGTACTCAAATTTCTGTACAATAATGCTTTTGGAAAGAGTGAATGAATGAATGAATGAATGATCATTAAATAGAGTCGAGAGCTAGAAGTCTATGTCCTGCTACCTAGTCAGTGTTCAATAAATGCTTTTCCTATGGATGTGAAGCAAACGAGAGACAAAACAGAAAGAGAATGGGATGGAAACAAAGAAAGGGAGAAAGGAAGGGAGGAAGGAAGGATTCTCAAGGCATGGAGACTGAAGTGGCCACGCGCTGAGCGTTCACGAAGGGATCTCCGAGACCCCACGTGGTCTGGCCCCTGCTCAGGCCCCAGCGTCCCCCTGCACTGCTCACTCCTTTTTTCATAACTCTCCACATCAGCCTCCTTTCAGCTCCTGGTCTCTACAAATGCTGTTTCCTTAGCCAGGAATGATCTCCTTCGAATGAGCTCCTGCCTACTTAGTTCCTGAGATTCTTCATGTCTCAGCTAAGAATGTGCTTCTTCAGGAAGCCGCCCCGACTTTATGTTACATGTATATAGAACCAGAATAGCTCTCATCACGTATCACCTGGGATTTCCCACTTATGTAATTAGTTATTTAATAGGGAACTCCCTCCAGTGGAATGGAAACTCTTACCCATATTCCCTGTACTCATCACAGGACCTGGCACATAGTAAGTGCTCAATAAATATTTGATAAATGACACAGGCACGGCACCTGGCCCAGTGTTAACCTCAGAACCAAGGCTTTCTTGGGCAGAGTCAGGGTTCCAGAAATTATCACACACCCCAGGCACACACATATAGTGTTCCCAGCCCCATGACACCCCAAACCAGCCAAATGGCAAAATGCACCCAAAATCTGGGGAAAGCCTCTGACAAGGCATCTTGGAATAGCTTCTGTCCCGGCCAGCGCTGTCACAGGCAGCTTAATTATGGTAATTAAAACCCACATTAAAACATGATTATAACATAAAATTGGAATTAGCCGTATAACACATCCACATTTTTTGATATGCTTATTGATTTTCCTCCCCTGTTACTCAGAGGACTACAGTAAATTCCGATACATCTTGTATACTTAAAACTGAGCCTGTAAATACTAGTGAAC
Organism: Rhinolophus sinicus; assembly: GCF_036562045.2. Taxonomy (NCBI): domain Eukaryota; kingdom Metazoa; phylum Chordata; class Mammalia; order Chiroptera; family Rhinolophidae; genus Rhinolophus; species Rhinolophus sinicus. The sequence goes on along the minus strand of NC_133765.1, from coordinate 23,591,630 downwards.
ATTCTAATTAGCACCTGTCTTTTGTTAAGGACAGCAAAGTGGGGATGTCTGTTTTTACAGGGAGCATAATAAGGGCATTCCTGTTTCTTTTCTGGACCTTAGGTGGGGTGGGACACTCTGTCCTCATTCCTTTTTAAGAACTGTTTCGGAAAAAGATGCAAGTCCTGAAGACAACTAAGAAACGCCGAAGCAAGAGGTGGTGAGTAAACAATTAATCCAACTTGATAATTGGAGGTTTGTAGGCAAAACAGCCAATTGAATTGAATGTTCTCTTTTCTTTCTGGTGGAGTGGCTTTGAAATGAGGCAAGCTTGAGTTCGCTGAACTCTGCTATTTCCTAGCTGAGTGATCTTGAACAAGTTTTGTTTTGTCTCTCTGGGCCTGAGTTTCCTCATCTGTGAAATGGGGATAATGGCAGAGCCTATCTCATAGGGTGATTGGGAGGATTAATGAGATTACAAGTTTTTAAACATAAAGTACTACCGTAATAATTAGGAGCTGCTAGCAGCTTCGTCGTCACCACCATCACCACCACCACCACCATCTTTTTCACCATTAACCCCATCATTATTATTTCCTTGGCTCTGGTGAGTTTCGTGGTATAATGGAAACACCATACTTTGGATTGGATTCAGGTAGCCCTCCAGCCCATGCCACTCGTAAGGTATGCAACCTCAGACAAGTCTTTGTATTCTTCTCAGTTTGTTTTCTCATTTGTAAAATGAGCACAGTTTTCAAGGGGATGTTGGGGACGTGATGAGGGGTGTGGAGCGTGCCGGGCATGGGGCTAGTCCTTTGAGTAATGTTGATTCTCCATCTCCAGTATTTAGTCTTGTCCTCTGCTTTGGTCATGGTGTATCTCCGTCATGTATAGAATGTAAAATAAGAACTCTCCAGGTTTCTCATCGCCAGCCTTCACACAGTCTTTTCTGTGCTTCCTCCTACAAGGCCATGTCCCACTGTCATGCCTTAATTGCCGGAAAGTGTTTCTGTCATCTGTCTGTGTGGAAGAGGCAATAGAGCTCATCAAATAGCTTATGTGCTCCCTTGCATTTCTCAGCCTCCCTTGCAGTTAGAATGAAGACATGTGACTCTTTCTGACCAATAGACTGTGAACAGAAATACATCAGTTCTCTTTGCCAGGAAACCACATGGAGAGATAGTAAAACTACAGGATTGAAGGGACCTAAATCATCTTGTCACTGCAGGGAAGATAGCTGTCCTAGAAATTAGCTGAATCCCTATGAGACTTTTGTGAATGAAAAATAAATAGTTGTTGCATTAAGCCACTGAAGTTTTAAAGTTTCTTTGTTACAGCAGCATAACCTAACCTATACTGATTAATACAGTGATTGGTCTCTGCAATCAAGTCCACTTTTTTGTTTGTGTCTCTTGCTCTGAATGCACTACTGGCTTATTGGCTATTAGCCATTCTCAGACTGATGGGTCTTCTTCCAAAATAGATTTTGGGTAGACTGGAGGGAAACTAGGACTTCTGAGTCCAGAGATTTGCCGTGATGCTCATGCCCCTTTATGCAAATTGCCGTTTGTCCATCACTGTTCAGATGGCTCAGAAGGCTGGAGGGAAGAAACCTGGAAAACCCAAAAACATCAGGGTATTTGCATGGTTCAATTGCAGCTACATATTGGGATGCCCAATGGAATTAATTACGTCAAATGCCATGGGCATCTGTTGTTTTCCCCTGACCAGAATCCACACCCAACTTTATTTTATATCAGCACCTTACTTTTGTTTTTGAGAACCACTCATTGGATGCAAGCCTTGTGGGCTTGTCAACCAAAAGACTCCACCCTTCTCTGCCCAAGAGATGGGCATGTGACCCAACCTGGGTAGTGATTCACATCGAGTGCAGCCTCTTTAAGGAATTGGGAGGATCTCTGCTTCCTAGATCCCTAAACCTCTTGTGGTGCCGTCCTCATGTCTGCTTTTCCAATTCTTCTTTGGTCTGTGAAATACACCTATCCTTCCGATGAACCCCCGGCCCCCAAATTTTCCAGTTGAATTTAGCCAGCATCAGCTCCTTTTCATCAAAGGGTCCTAAGTAATATATGGTCATGAATTCCATCCAATATTGACAATTCTCCTATCATTTGCTGGGTGCCATGCTGGATTCTATTGCCCTATTATTCTAAGTGTGCAATGAATTTTAGGATTGATGGACTAAAAAAAAAAAAAAAATACCTCAGAGGTTAAGTAAAATGCGGAGTCATTTATTCATTCAACAGATGTACTGGGAGTGCCAATTATGGGCAAATTCTAGATGCTGGGGATACAGGAGTGAACGAAACAGATCCAAATCTCCGCCTTCGTGAGACTGACATTCTAGTTGGAGGAGGCAGACATAAATAACACAAATAATAAAAATATAGAGTAGTGAGGTGCCCAGAAGGGCTGTGGGGAGAAATATAGCAAAATAGGAAGATATGGAGCCCATGGTATAAAGAGGGCAGAGTGAAGAGAGGTTGTCATTTTAAACCCTTGGTCAGGGAAGACCTCACTGAGATTTCAGCAAAACTTAGAAAATAGAGGTATATATTCTCTTGTCTCAAATTCCATTTTGCAGGTGACTGGGTTTATAGTGATGTTGTGGGGACTGAACCTGATACTTAAAAAGTACACAATAAACATCAGCAGGAAAACAAGTGTGAAGGAGCCCCTAGAATGCCAAGTCGGCCTTGAGTTTGTGGGGAGTGCCAGCACTCACCCTCCTACACTGAACTGTCACCCAGGGGCTGCTGCATCCCTGAGACCCCAGGCAATACCCCTTCTCCTTCAGGCCCTGGAAAGTGCTGAGGCTGTGACCTCACAGGGTGGTTTGTAGTCACCAGACCCCCACTCCCTCAGACTAGGCCATCTCAGCTGCTGTCTGGTTCTGCTACAAGAGGAAAAGTGGAAAAAGAAGAGAGGGTGAGAGACAGAGAGAGAGGGAGAGAGAAGGGAGACAGAGACACAGACACAGAGAGAAACAGAAAGATGACAGAGAGAGAAAGACAGAGTGGGAAGGGAGAAGGAGAACAGAAAATAGGACACAGAATGGGGGGGACATTAGTAACTCAGCTCAAGTGAGGCAGATGGAATTCCTCTGCAGCGGGTTTTCTCCCAGGTGGACAGGGAACCTCTCACACCTCCAGGGTTGTACCTCCCCACCTACATTCGAGAAATGCTCAAGGACGTAGACTCTAGACAGACGTGGACCTGGGCTCCAAGCCTGTCCCTGCCATTGCCTGGACATGTGAACATGGGCAATCTCACCACTCTCTGAGTCTCAGTTTCACGGTGCCAACTTCCTAAAGTGGGGGCTATGATGCGATGCACAGAAAACACCAAGTCACATGGAGCCATGGTTAAGACCCTGAATGGAGACCTTGAGCCCAGTGGCTCTCCACCCTCGGCTCTACCCTTGGGTCACCCAGGACACTTTAAAGAATACAGATGCCTGGGCTCAATCCCAGAGAGAGCATCTGATGTAACTAACGTGGGGTGCAGCCTGGGTATCGAAATTTCTAGAAGCTCTTGGTGATTCTAAGGTGCACCTAAGGTTGAGAAGCACTGCTTTGGCCCAGGGCTTTGATTACACACACACACAAACACACACACACACACACACATTTATTCCCAAAGAATGAGATACAATCAGGTTTCGTGCCTTTAGGCAGCCTCCCAGACCATCTGATATTTTTTCTAGTTTGGCTCGACAAGCATTTATTGAGCATTCGCTGTGTTCCTGGCACACTTGTTAGACACTGAATAAAGCATGGGTGACCATAGCATGGATAAATGCTATGCTTGAGGAGCCCATGGGAGCAGGGAGGAAAGGAATATCACACTGGTTGGGGCATGGGTGGGGAAGGAAGGGGGTTGCAGAGTCACACCTAAACTTCATGTTGAAAAAATGAACAGCCGGTGGGCTGGCAGAGACAGGGAAGCAAGAAGTGTAGCCCAGGTGGCCAGAACAGCATGAGCAAAGGTCTGGAGGTGTGAGACATTAAGGGTGGGAGGGACTACACGGCAAGAGGACAGGAACAGGAGAGGAAGTCAGATAGTAAAGATCTTACAGTCAAGCTGAGACCCCTGCCAGTTAGAGGCACTGGGGAGCCACCGGAGGCTTTAGATGAAGAGGCAGCCTTTTCCTGTGCATAAGAATTCAGGGTGATGTGGCTGCTGTTGAGTGCTGGGGGGCTTGGGGGGGGGGGAGCATCCAGAAAAGGAAAAACCTTTGTTTGGCAATTTTCCCTCAAGCAATTTTATTCCATTCCCTTCCATCATCTAGAAACCTGAAGTTAACAGGAGAATATCACTGCCATGGTAACAGTAAGAGAAACAAACAATGCACACATTGTATAAAATTGTCCATAAAGGCTGTTTATTTTCCATACCATTATTTTAATAGGTGGGGATGGCAGTGATGAGATGGAAAACAGCAGGCTTTAATGGTGCCACGAACGTCGCCTTTTCTCGAAATGACTTCAAATGCTCACAGACATTCAGACATTGGTACTTAGATCATGTCCCTGGCTGGGGACTCCCGCTGGGTTAGCATCTCACTGCTAGGAAGCCGTCACCTGTGCCCAATCGGGAAGGCAGTGTGTTCCAATGGTTGGAAACTTGAGCTGGAGGTCAGACGGCCCTGGGTTTGAGTCCCAGTTCTGTCACACCTACTGATTGGTGACTGTTGGCAAATGTCATCACCCCTCTGTGTTAACACATCTGTAGAGTAGGGATTCATTCATTCATTCATTCTTTCAATATTAAATAAGACTTCATCGAAAACCTCCTTTGTGCTAAAAAAGACCCCTGCATTCATGAGCTTAGAATCTAGTGGGAAAACACAGATAATACTGTACACCTGCAAACGCATAAGTAAATTATTTTTAAAAAAAGATAATTTTAGATAGTGATACTTGCTAGGACGTATTTAAACCTTAGGGCGTTCTCTCTGAGAGGTGCCCTTCTAGCTGACCACAAAAGAATGACACACAGCCAGCTGTGTATCTATCAGAAGGAAAGACCTTTCAGGCAGGGGGACAGTAAGATCCAAGGCTTGAGAGGCAGGCCTGAGCTGGGAATGCTTGCAGCTGGAGCTTCATAAAAGGGAACACAACATAAGATCAGAGAGGAAAGAGGGGCTGGATTTGGAGGGCCCTATAGGCCAGGGTAGGAGTGTGGATGACAATACAGCCTCCAAGAGTGGTTGTGAGGATTAAATGAGACATCAAACGGTAAACTCTTAAGCAGCTGCTTTAAAATACCAGCTTTTCTTCTCACCAGGATAGCTGTAGTACCCATCATCTCTTGGGTGTGGAAGCTAACGCTATGGAATGATGGGATTTCAGAAGCGGGAGGGCTTTAAGAGATCTAATTCTATTATGGTTTTTCTAATGATCTTCCTTTTTCATATGGGTGGATTAAAAATCAGAGAGGGCAAGGGACATCACACAGGAGTTAGTGGGGAAGCCTCCGGGCTCTGTGACTTCTACCCACTGTCCCTGGGCTCCTGAACACAAGCCCATCCGTGATCTCCAAGGGGAAACGCCTTGGCCTCCGTTCCTGCTGATACCGGCTGGGGCTTCCTCCTGGGAAACAGTGTGGGGGTAATGGGAAAACACAGACCCCCTGAGCCTCAGAGGGACCTTAGATATTAATGTCCTCTTCTCCACGTCCTCCTCTGTCCTCCTGGGGACAATGGCTGGGCTCTGGCTGGGAAGCTGGGAGACGGGACAGGATATCAGTCAGCAGGGACCCGACACAGCCTGGCCTTTTCAGTATTCCATATTGAAGAGATTGATGAGGTTGGAGAGGAGGGAGAAGGGTACTGGATGTTTCTGCAATTGAACAAGACAACGCTGCCTCGGTTAATTTCAAGTGAGGCGAGTCGCATGAAAAATGGGTTAGATTGGCCCAGTCCCTGATGGGCTTGGGAGTTTTACTTATTCTGTACCCTTAACCCCAGCTGGACTTTCTTCTGGGTCTAAACATGCATAAATACATTTAATAAACCGTACTAGAGAAGAGCTTCTTATGGCCTTTGGCCTGTGTTTTTCTCTTACAATCTGTAGAATACAGGAAAATTGCTCCCTTTTATTGAGCACCTACTACAGGATGGGCATTTAGTTCAGTACTAAACGTGCATCTCTTCTCTTACCACTCGAAGAACCCTAGAAAGTAGTTACTAATATCTCTCACTTCGTACAGATAAGAAAACTGAGGTTTAAAGGTGGCACATGTAGGTGGGAGCTCTGACTCATACTCAGGCATGACTGACTCCAGAAAACCTACTGGTTCCAAAGGACACGGGCACTCAGGAATGAAGTCACCAAACACGCAAGTCTTAGAAGAGCCTATGTGTTCTTTGCAGACATAGACTGTTTTTTGTGGTCCAAAAAAATGTGGGTGTCACCATTTATAATGCCAACAGAGTATATAAATACACACGGTATCTTTAATTGATTTTTTTTTTTTTTTTGTCCTCTTTGAGGCCTAAAAACATAAACCCAGGAAAATCTCCCGCCTGGGTTTGTGGGCACTTGACAGTGAGGTCCCGTCAGATCCTATGTGTTTGTGCCTCTCTTTCAGCCTCCTTTGCGTTTCTGACAGGGCTTTGGCTCTCCCTCTCATCTGGCCAGACAAGCCTCTGCAGAATGCAAATCCATCATGCAGGCTCACTTTGTATTCTGTAAACTTTCAATTTGAAAATAAAGGCATTGTCTCCCTGTCAATCTCTGCTGTGCATGGCCATTTCTCAAGAGCCAGGGCAGGTGGTACGGAGAGACCGAGCATTTCCAAGGAAACCAAAGAGGCATAATTGCTTCTTTCCAGGTAATGTGCACACACTGGATGGGGGTGGCTGTGTCACAGTTGATCATTCCCTCGTTAGCATCTGGCCAGAGTGATGGGAGGACCTCGGGCTTCTTACATGGGGCTACACAGGTTTGTCTTCAAGTTATGAAGACCAGGTGGAAAACACACGATGAGACGCTGGTTGAATGTTCTGCCTCCTCTTCAAAGACCCAGGGTGGATTTCTTGTGGGCTATGCTATTGCTGGGACATTTTTTTCTTTGTTTTTATAACTCTCTCCCTCTCTGTCAAGGTGTCTCCTTTTTATTTCATTTTTATCCCATGACAAAAGATGGTTTCCCTCTCTTTTTCTTTCCCCCTTGACAAAGACCTTCCCAACACCAGATGTCCCTGGGGGAGAAGCGTGGTGTTGGCTTTGGGTGGGGCAGGAGTGGGAATAAGAATGGAAACCTCTAATGTTGTATGTTGGTAGAGTAATCACTGAAGGCAGACTTCCTGGTGAGCTCACAGTAGGAGCCCCTGGTTAATTATGATCTGTGTCGGCAGCAATGACATCACAGAAACATGGTGACAATGGCTACCACTTATTGCCACAACCCTGTCTCAGCCCCAGAGCCTTGCGCATGCTGTGTCTTCTTCCTAGAATGTGCTCTTTCCCCGTTTTTCACCTGGTTACCTCCTTCTCACCATTCACTTCTCTGCTTCAATGTCTTCTAGTCTGGGAGGCCATCCCCAATCACTCAAAAAAAAAAAAAAAAAAAAAAAACTTGCCTCCTTTACTCTCAACACATCCTGTGTTATTTTCCTCCTAGAACCTAAAGCCCTTTGAAATTCTTATTCATTAAAAGATGTGCTGTCTGTCTCTCACTGGCACAAGGTAAGCTCCAACGAGCAGGGACTTTGTCTGTCTTGCTCATCTGTATATCCCCTATGCCTAGAACAGGGCCTGGCACATTGCAAGTGCTCAAAGAATATGTGTTGAAAGGATGGATGGATGGCTGCTTGGATGGATGGATGAACAGATGGATGGAGAGTTTATTATATGCGACAAACACTATTCTAAATGCTTTATAATTGTCTCATTTAATCTAAATGACAGCCTTTCATTGAAACTGTTTCAGAGAGGTTAAGTCAGCTGTTCAAGGTCACACAGCTGTTAGTAGGAGAGAAACAATTCCAATTCAGGCCTGTCAGGTTTCAAAGTCTGCTTTTAATCACTCTGCTATACTGCTTCCCTTGCCACAGAACATTAATCTTAGAAAAAGGTTTGGGCATTCATGTTGCCAGACTTCACGAGACTGTCATCTCTAGAGAGCAAGAGAGTGTGGCACCTAGTAACTACTTGATAAGATACTTGAACAATATGTGTAGATAGATGGGATAGAGGGATGAGTGTGTGGGTGGGTGAATGGATGGATGGGTGGGTGGGTGGATGGATGGATGGATGGATGGATGGATGGATGGATGGGGAAACAGAGTCCTAGAGAGCCTGGTGACAGCAAGTCAGCAGAGGACAGGACTCCTATCCCAGTGTTTTCTCTCTCACAACACCAAACTTCTGAGAATGAAACGAAGTGTTTTCCTTACAATCTGAACTGGGCTAAGTGCGTTAGCTCACCAGCTCATGGGATTCTCTCTATAGCCCGATGAAATAAGGGCTATTGTAACCCCACATGTCACAGGGGAGTTATCCATTTGTGTCAATCACCCCACATGATAAGTGTTATTTTTGTATCTACCCTTCAGAAGAGGAAAACAAGGCTCAGAAAGGTTAAATAACTTGCCCTTCTTACCCAACAGAAAAAGGTGAGGTCAGGATCTAACCCTTTGTCTCCACTAGACTGATTTTAACTGAGCTGATTGATCAAGTGGCAACATATAAAGTAGACAGAGTTGTGGGCACACATCATCTTCTCTGCAGAGAAGGTGGTATTTTCTCCCCAGGCAGCTCTGGGTAGCAGGAAGACCACCCAGACACCAGAATCCAGGCTAGAGGTGCCCTGTGGTAATAGAGAGAGTACAAGCCTGGACAAAAGGTAGACCAAGTGTATGATATTGAGCAAGTCCCTTTGCCTCCCTGAACCTCAGTTTCCTCATCTGTAATATGGGTATCAAAATTGTGATGGGAAAGATTTTTTATCTATGGGCTGCTCTGGTCCTTTGAAGAATTTTATTCCTATTTCTTCTTGCAAAAAAAAAAAAAAAAGAAGAAGAAGAAGAAGAAGTATTAATATTGCCCCTAGAGGATCCCCTTACATTCCCACCGTCACGATTTCAGATTGCCAGATCTGTGTCCCATTCTCTCAGGACTTTTCCCTGTGCCTTGTTTCAGCTGGCAAAAGGAATGCGTACATCCTTGCCTGTGCATCCAATGGGCTGATGGTTTATGGTGACATTTCTTCCACACATGCCACCTGCAGACAAGCAATGGTCTTCTCGAGGCTCAATACCTTTACCTGAAGGAGTGATTCTGATGATGGACTTTCAGTCTTTGTGGCTTACTGCTAACAAACAGGTGTTGACGTGCCAAGGGCCATCCACTGAATTATAGAATAGGGGCAGCCATCAAATTTCTGGGAAGCAGTGTGTTGAGGTGGAATGGGTTCTAACTCTAGACTCAGACTTGGCATTGAATCGACTTTGCCCTACCACTTCCGGGTCAAGTGACCTCAGCCAGGTTGGGACCTTCTCTAGGGCTTACATGGAAACAAGCACACTCCACTGTCAGGATCATTATGAAACTGACATGAGCAGCCACAAACTATGTGGTACACTGTAGATGCACCTGGCTACCAGTAGATGCACTGGTTGCTTTGCCTCCAGTGTGGAGCTGGGCACGTGTGGAGAGTGAGTGTTTTTCTCTCACTCACTTTCTCCCTTTTCCTTTGCTTCCATCTTCCTTGCTTATTTATGTTTCCATTTATGTTTCCATTCAACAAGTGTGATTGTGTGCCTACTGCATGCTAGCCCGGCGCAGCCCTGGGTGTTTGGTGACGAGGAAGGCAGGCAAGGCCACTCTGTACAGAGCTCCCAGCCTAACACAGCAAAGCAAGGGGTGGCTTCACCTTCCCCAAAGGAGAAATCAGCTCTCATGCCTCTCATGCCCCCTCTTTATAAAAACCAACCCACTGTACTGCCAGGAATGGAAACTTCTTGCAGCCCAAGAGTGGGTTTTACTGGGGGCTCTCTGTCCCCCAGAAACTAATACAAGTCTGGATCTGTAGTGAGTACCCTGTAAAAGAGCATTGAATGAGTGAGTGAATGGGGAGCTTTGAGTGGGGGTGGGGTCTTTTGATCCCCCAGGGCCAGAGTGCTCCCTCTCCCTGTCTGTCCTCCCCCACCCAGTACTCAGCTCCCCCACCCATTCTTTATCGGGACTCCTAGCTCCACCACTCTGCTAAAGACATATTCCTTTTGCTGCTGCCTGCAACCTTCTCTCCATCTGCTCTCTCTGCTTGCTCAGGCAAGGTGGAGTGGGGGTAGGGAGAGGAAGGGCTTCTGACGGAGGGGAGAACCCCGGGGAGCTGGCTGGGTTTGCAAAGGTAATCCACACTGTCAGTCTCCAAGCCGGTCCCCATCTAGTCCTTGGCCAATGCCTGTCCCCAAGCATCTGCCTATCTCCTGGCCGCCCTCCGCCCCCCACCTCCATTTGTGGAGAAAAGACAAGTTGCTGAGAATCAGGGCTGGGCACACAGAGCAGAGGAGGGTGGGCCTTGAACGCCAGCTCCGATGAGGGAAGTGGGTGTAGAAGGGATAAGGGGCTAGCTTAGCTGAGAGGAAGTCTTGGCTGGCTCTGGTGCCCTGCTGAGGACGCGGATGTGAAAGATGAAGCTCACATTAGAACATGGAGACATTTTAACTGACAGTCTATGGTTGGGCTTCAGAGGGATACAGAGTCCTCAAGTCGTGGATGCAGAATTTTGGGGCCATTTGTATTATTCCAGGGAGACCGGCATCTCTCATGGGATGCATAGAATTTGAGACTTTCTAGGTTACAGGGACTCACTTTGGAAACACGGGAGGGCTGGCAGGGAAGAGGGCTGGTTAGGGCCCAAAGGGCCTGGGAGGATTGAAACACGGCTGAGAGAACGGGACTTGGGATCCATCTGGAAGCCTGGGCGACGATAAGCGTTAGGCTGCTCACAGGCTGGAGGATGAGCTAGATGTTGAGGCCTCCATCTCACCGTCTGGAAAATGGTCAGGACTCGCTCCAGGCTCGCCTCGCCAGCGCAGGGCTGCGGTGAGCATCCGCCAAGAGGCAACGCTCGGCCCCCAGGACGCAGCGGGAATTGGCGTTAAACTTTGCAGGGCCGGCGGCCAGAGGAGGAGGCGAGCACCCGGGGCGCAGCAGCCCCTCTCGCTCGCTGCCCGCCCGCCCCCTCCCTCCCTCCCCTGCACTCGCTCGGCACAGACTCGGCCCCAGTCCCCTCCCTCCTCCCGCTCGCTCTACGCTCGCTCGCTCGCTCGCCGGCTCCTCCTCACTCGCCCGCCCGCGCCCAGCACAGCTCGGCCAGAGAGATCGCGGGGCTGAGCGCGCGTCCGCCCGGGGGCTCCGGCTGCTGCCCTGGTCCGCAGCCCCCTCCCTCGCTCCCGCCTTCCCTGCCTCGCTCGCTGCCTCCCTCCCTCTCTCCTTGCCCCGCTCCCGTGCTGTCCGCCCGCCCGGCAGGCAGCCCGCGGCTCCGCGTCCCCAGCAGCATCCACGATGCCCGTGGCCCGGCCGCCCGCCGCGGGACTCGGCGGGATCTCGCTGCTCCTTGCTCTGCTCCTCGGGACCCCGGCGGCCGCTCTGGCGGGAGGTAAGCGCCTGGAGAGGCGGGGCGGGGGAGGGGGCAAAGTTGCAGCGAGCGCAGGGCGGCTGGGGCTGGTGGCTGACCCGGGCCATTCACGCACCACCTGCCCGGACAGGGAGCGGGGTGGGGGGACTGCTGCCCAAATTCGGGGCTAAGACCTGCGTCCCCTTGGCCCGGGCTGATGGGAGTGTGGAGGCGGGGATGTGTCTGATGTACTCCGGCGCTTCTCTGCTTCGGTTGCGGGCTCCCTTTCGGTCTTTCCCGCTGTGGGGCTGACTCCCCTTTGCAGCCCCAGAGAATCTCCTTGGAGTGGGGTAGCCTCCAAACCCCAGATTCCCAGAGCTCTCTGCAACAGCACTCGGGGCTGGGTGCCAGATAATTCTCACCCTTTCGGGGAAAGGAAGACAGGGGGGACAGCTGACCCGCCCTGCAACTGAAGATTAGACTCAAGCAGTGCGTTAGGGTGGGGGTTGGGGGGTTCCTAATGCCGCTCCCTCCCACTCTAGGACACCTTGCTCCTTTTAGTTCAGGCTGCCTCAAGGGACCGGGTTTCAGAACACATCCCAACCAAGTGTCTGGAAGCCGAACTTGGGTGTGGCTTTCGCCTGCAGGCCAGCTGAGGGGGCTCAGCGTTCTCAGAACTTGGCAGGGGTGGGGTGGAGTGGGGTGGGGGAGAGGAGATGTTAGGTCACGGTCAGGAACCTGAGCGAACCCATTTCTTTCTCTCCCTGGCAACCTAGTGTCTTTTAACACTATTATGAATTGGGGGGGGGGTACTTTCATCTACCACGTGCTTGCCAGTTGGGAAGGGGGATCCAAGTTTAGAGGAGAATGGCGGCTCCTCCTTCCCAGACCTGGAGCCACACCCTCTTTTCCACCCCTCTGAGGTCCCCCAGGAAAAGTTGGGGAGGGGTTTGACATGGAGAAAGGAGTACATCACCTAACTCACCCAAAGCTAAACCCCATGAGCTTCGAGGGTTTGGTCAGCCACTAGAAGACCCAAGAGGGGAGAGGAGCGCTGTTAGACCACCCGACTCGCCTTCTGAAAGGTCCAACTGCCTTTTCCAGAAACCCTCTCCTCACGTGGGAAAAAGCAGGCAGTGGCAGGGACTTCCCAGGCTGAAAACAGTCGGAGAGTGCACTCTCTGTCCATCTGGAGCTCTGTCTCTCGTTTGAACTGTCTTGACCTGGAGTTAGGGAACAGTGCCCCTTTTCCCCGGGATTTCTGGACCCCTGGTGCGCATACACCTGCTTTCAGCACTAAAGGCTGCGGACAGCTCTCAGCTCCGAGGGGCCTAGCCCTGGGTCCTTTTCCCTTCAACTGTTCCCCATGGCCTGGAGTGCCCTCCACAGCATAAATCAGGTATTTAGTCCCCCACCCCTTTCTATTTAAACGTGGAGCCTGGAATGCAGAGAGAAGGAAATAATTCATCACCTTTTGTTTAACAAAGAATGTCATTAAAGAATCCCCCACTTATGAGGCAATAATATTCACAATTTACACCAGGTCTGGACAATTTCTCTGGGAAAGATGGGGGAAGAGAATTGATTTAAATAAATCGTTTCCACCACAGCATACCCTTTCTTAATTAGCTGTCTTTTACCAACGATGGCTTGGTGGCCTTGAGCAGAGTTCAGATCTCCCTTTCTCACCCCTCTTTTCAATCTGTGTTGTGACTAATACACACACAAAAAGAACGTAAAGCTAGCCAGTGGCTTGCTGACTTTTCTAAAGTGATTCTAGCCTCTGAGGATCACACTCTCCAATAAATCACCCTCCGGGAAAAGTGTCTTAATGGCACATATTAAATTGTCATCCACGACAAGGATTTCATATCCTCCTTCGTTCACTGGCTTCAAACAAAATGTGTGAATGTTTTAATTTTTAAGACATTTTATATTATTTTGCCAACGGCTCCACACTATGGCTAGCCAGCATATATTTTTAATTAATTTCAGGCCACTGCCAAATTAAAGTCAACCAATGTATTACTTCAGAAGGCTCATTAACAACTGTGCTGTTCTGACTCTGAGACTCTCTGAGTCATCGGGAGGGAGTAAGGGTAGCCAATGAGCTTTGCCAATTCTGATGGTGCATTTGGAAACAATTGACCTTCCACAGTAAATTCTATTTTTAACGTGGAGCCCAACTTCCACTAATCGTCAGATGGAGAACTGTTCCTCCAGTTCTGTGTTGTAAGCTAGCCCTTCTGTTTTGTAAATACTTGAAAGGGACTTGTTGCTACATTCTTATGCAGGTCACGTGACTCTCTGGGCCATTTTGCTGTAAGGCATGAATAAGTATAAAGTGTAACTTGTTTTTGAAGAGGCTTCTTATTGTCTAAGATATGCACATGGGGAATAATTGTAACTACGCGCTAAGACTGCAGAGGCTGAGTGTAATTTCTTTTCTCTTTCTCTTGAATTAATAAAGCAAATTCAATAGTGCTCAATATAACTCAAATTTGCTGCTTCCTCTAGTCTCTAACGTGCGTTGTTGTTAGATTCACTTAAAGACCATTTTCATTTTGGATCAGCATTCTTTTCCATGGGGTTTTGGCCGCCCCTGCCAGGGGCCACCTAATCCAAGCTTGAAGGATTCTTCTTGTGTTTCCAGGGCTCAGTGAGAGATTAGGAAAATACCATTGCATTCCTTTCCTCTGTCTTCCAAGGTAAAAGGATGTTTCTTGCTCAAAGTGGCTTGTTTTCTGGGTGTGCTCACACGTTCATTCCTGCTATTCAAAAAGCTATTCAAAAGGGCTCAGTTTACGGGTCCTCATATTTGGTCCACAATTTTTGCAGCTCGCTAGTGGTGCAGACCTCCACTAGAGGCGCTCAACGCTATATAGTCGGTGATGGAAGGCAAAAGAGGCGAATTCTGACCTCTGGAACTACCAGGTGTGTGCAATACCAAAGGTCAGCAGAACTGATTTCTCATCAGCTTGGAGATGGCCTCGCCGTCACCTCTACCTTTCCTTTTTCTGCTTACCGCCTTTGATGCCTATGTCTCAGAGAGAAAGTATTGATGACACTTGATATGTGCAGTGAAAAAGAAGAAGCAAAAGCGGAAAGAAGACAGGAGAATGCTCCAAGAAAGGCAACATTGGAATACAGAGTCCACCTGCCCTTTTTATACCAGTTCATGATTTCCTTCATGGAGCCAAATTGCAAAATACCAAAGAGGCCACGGCAAGGCTTTTCTGGAGGAGTTGGGCTAAGCTGGGCACTGGAATTAGATCTATAGAGTCCTGGTAAAGAAGTAATGTGGTTTGGGAAGCAGAATGATCTCAGTCCAGGTGCAGCTTCCTGGTTTCTGAATGTGTGACCTTCAGCAGGATTATCTTCTCTGAACCATCTGTGGAAGGGGGCGGGGGGGGGGGGGTGATTTGATGGTCCCAGCCTGGAAGGAAGATTGCATTGATTATAACACTTGTAAAGTGCCTAGCACATAGTAGGTGCTCAAGTAATGTTTACTCCCTTTTCTTTCCGGCTTTCCAAAAATCAAAGTGCCTCTATTCGTAGGTGCCACGAAAGCACATTCCTGACGTCAGGTTGGTGTGAAGCAGACGTTGCCATAAATATCCAGATAATTTACGCCCAAGAAGAAGGAATAGAGGCGGGATAAATGAGTAGCTCTAGTTATCTCTATGCTGGCTGTGGCACGTGAGCATGTTTCATCACTTGATACAGAGTCCTTTCCTTTCCAAATTCTCGTCCTGTATTTCTTTGAACCTCAATATTACCGTCAGGAAGCAGAGTTCGTGGAACCAGAGATGTAGGATGGCAGGTTAATGGTTGGAAAGAAGAGATAAAAAGAGAGTCTTCTGGAAAAAGCCATCTACCCATTCATTCATGTATTAAACATGTACTGAGCACTTTCTATGCATGTAGCAGGCCGCGTGTTGGGTGCTGGAGACACAGAGTAATATGATGACGTCCCCACACCGATAATGGCAGCACAGTGAAAGGCCAGCAGCCAGTAAACCACCCGCGTCCATGCTGTGTAATATGTGCTTGGGAGGGGGGGTATCAGAGTGCTAGGAGATCCCACAGGTGGATATGTTTGATTCTGGCCAGAAGTAGTTAGGGAAGGCTGTCCTGTGCAGGTAGCGTTTGAGCTGGCCCTGAAGGGATGTGACAGAGCCCAGCAGCTGGAGGGAAGATTTCTATAGTGGGCTTATGAAAATCCTGAAGAAGGCTTCACTTTCAGAAGGTATCATGCACCAGTGGAGAGAGGGGAACAGAAATGAGTGGGAGGGGAAGGTAGACAGGCACACATGCTCACACACGAGAAAGATAATCAGACTTGTCCATTCTCCTTGAACTTCCCTGGCCTTCGTGGGCTCAGAGCTGAAACAAAGGCCTGCGAGCCGCGGTGTTCACTCTTGCCCACTAGAGGTTGTGATGACACCGAAGGAATCCTCTCCGAAGACAACCAGGCCCGGCAGCTAAGTACAGGCAGCAGTGCACAGCCCAGGGAAAACACTGCTTTACTGGATTTGCATAGTTGCATCCTCTGGTTACTGTGGGTCCTCAGAAGCAGCCCTTGGTGATGATGAAGGAGGGGGTGTGGAGACAGAACAGGGATGCTTTTAGGGGTGGGTGAAAGGATGATGGGACTGGAGGTCAGTGGACCCACATGACATAATTTACAGTTGACCCTTGAACTACATGTGGGTTAGGGGCACTGACACCCCCAAAAAAGTTATACATAAAAAAAATCCACGTATGAGTATAACTTATAACTTTTGATGCCCCCCAAACTTTACAAATAGTCTACTGTTGACTGGAAGCTTTATCGATAACATAAACAGTTGATTAACACGTTTTATACATTAATAAAGTAAGCTAGAGAAAAGAAAATATTAAGGAAGAGAAAATATATTTACATACTGTACATATTTATTGAAAAAAATCCATGGATATGTGGACCCGTTCGAATTTCAGGGAGGTAGGTACTGGCATGGAAAGCTGAAGGCGCCGAACACCCCCGTATGTTTCTCTCCTCCTGGCCTTGTTAGGAGAGAATGACAAAATATAACACTGCTATTTGCCATTTGGTGTGCGCCTACTATGTGCCAGAGGACTGTCCAAGTACTTCTCGTATATCCACTCATTTGATCCTCACCCAAACCTATCAGGTGAGATCACTAACTAGACAGTACAGATGAGGCAGTGGCGTCTGGAAAAGGTACAGGCACTTGCTCAAGGTATATAGGTGATGGAGTCAGGATTCAAACCCAGGGCTGTGTGACTGCCAACTCCAGGCTTGCTCTAGATGCTGGGACATAAGGGTGTAGGTATCACATAGCCATAGCCAAATGGAGAGCTGATACAAGCCCAGAAATCAAGGTAGTTTGGACTCCGGGAGGGGAGACATGGTCTCGCCCAGTGACAAATGCCAGGTATCTCAAGTCAGCACGCCAAGAGAAGAAACAGTTCATCCCAACCTCCCATGCTCTCCCTGGTGGCTTCTGGGTGAAGCATCCTTCTAGAGAGGACCAGGTTAAATTCCCAACTGGCTGATTTTAGCAGCATGACCTTGAGCTATATGCTTTAGTTCTGTGAATCTATTTTGGCCTTATATGTAAAATGCGAGGGTCATATGTCCCTTGCAAGATTGTTAAGAATAATCAATGTGTGTAGATATGTGTGGCCTATAGCAAGCACTCAATAAAATTTGCCATTATTGCTACTATAATTCATCTGGCAAACTTCTATCCATCCTTTTTCTGTGAGATCTGCCCTATGCTAGTTATGAATGACCCTCTATGCCCCCCATCATATCTTATCCCTCTAGTATATGTAACTCATGCACTGAAAATACATGAGTTACCAGTTTACATGCCTCCCTCCCACTAGATAATGAACTCTTCAAAAATCTCAGCTAATCTTCTCCACATCTCTCTTAGCGTGTACCTAACCCAATGAACGTGCTCAACCCGTTTGTAAAACTATGTTTAATTACCTTTCACCTGAATCTTAGTTGTGGGGAGGTATAATCAGTCCTAAGATCTGAATTTAATTTCCACCTCTTGCTCCTACATCTTTGTGGTCTTAGGCAGGCTGTACAAACCTCAGTGTTTCATCTGAAAAATGGGAATAATTACAGTGCTGCTATGAGGAAAATCAATGAGATAATAGATGTGAAATCACTGACGAATTCTACAAAGAGGAGGAGGAGGAGAAAGAAAAATTAGAAGATGAAGGAGAGAAATACACTTTGAAAAAAGAAAAACAAAAACCCACCTTTGGGCAAACACAGCGCCCCAGACAGGCTCTCTAATGGGTCCTTGCTGAAGCCATCTTTCTTTCCAAAAGGAATATTGGCTGCAATTATTTCTCCTGTAGCTTAGCTCATTTCAAAACAGGAACTTTCTGGACACAACCCTGGTTGTTGTAGAATCCACCTTCTCTTTGGTCCCTGACAGCTGCAAGTACAGCAAATGTCCAGCTGGAAACTGGGGAAGTATAGCAAAGTGAATGAAAACCCAGGCTTTCAAGTCCGGACAACCTGAGTTTAAATTTGTTGCTTTCTGTTAGATGCATGACCTTGGACAAAGCACTTTGTCACCAGGGGCTGGCATTGGATCTTGCACAGGGGTTATGGTCTGTGGTCCGTCCACTTCCCAGGGATCAGGTCACTGGGGTGGGGGTCTCCTATTCTAAAGTGACTTCCCCCCTCTTTTAAGAACAATGGAATCCCTGCTTTCCTCAAGTGTATGTTCTGAGACCCAAGGAGCTATGGCAATGAAAGCCTTCAGGATATCTGTCTCCATTAAACCAACAGCATCCATTACCCAAATGGGGTATATACATTATGTGGCCATGGCATAGTGACTGCATAAAAGGAGCTGTAGTAGAAACTGAAATCAAGCCATAGCTCCGTCCCCTGCTGACTTGGCACCCGAATCTTTAAGGCACCAGTGGACCAGCTTGCACCTGGGAATGGTGCCATCCCAGCAGATGGCTCTAGTCAAGCAAACAAGAGTATACCATGGAGGCTCGGGAAGGTACAGGTCCCAGGCCAGGAGCCCCTCATGTGCTTCTGTGCTCACCACATAGGACATGGAGAGCGGCGGATTGAGAAACCCAGCAGGCGTGTGGGCTGTAAGAGCCCTGGAGGGATCACGTGAGACCTAGACGATGTGCTCAGGGTCAGCCTTGGGCAGTAGCTGGGCACGAGGGATGGTCCAGGGGCAGGAGGTTAGAGCGAGGTGGGTGGATACAGTCTAAGAGATGGAGTCTGGAGCTCGGGACCAGGCTTGGTGGGAAGAGGGATGGGTATTCGCTTCGGGACGACAGTTTCCTTGTCTGCTCTCACCCCTTCCTAGTTTGGAGGTGGGCATGTGCCAAAGCTTAGCATCGTAAATTGGTCAGTTCGGGATACCAAAATGGAACATTGGCCCAGGACCAACAGCCCAGCTGGGCAAGGCCGTGTAGCATAATAAAGGAGGCAGACGCTCAAGTCGGAGAAGTATTGGTTCCACCCTAAGTGTGTAATCTTAGATAAGTCACAGAACGCTGAGATGATGGGGGTGGGGGGTGATGAAGGACGAGGATCGTGATTTGTTGTTATTTCTGTTGTTACTCTGAGCTGATCTTCTGATTCTCGGATCAGTGCTGGCTTCCGAGAGAGGAACCATTATTTGTTTTGGCTGTGCAGAGCAAAGATGCACTCAGAATAGTTCAAGAATAAAAAAGGCTTGCTCGAAGAGTACCCTGAATATTAGGCTACGGATATTCCAGGGACTGGCTCCTCTCTCCATTTCTCTCTCGTGGCATCTATTTTTCTCTGTATCTATTGCTTCTGGCTCCCTCTCCATTGCCTGTCTGCTTCTGCTCACTCACCATAGATCTCCCTCATGCCCTCCATTTGCACACGGGCCATTATGGCTTCTCCAGCTCAAACTCGGCATGGGGAGTATCTACTGTGGTAGCCACTAGTCACCTGTGGCTATTCAATTTTAAATCTGAATGAATTCAAATTAAATTAGAATGGGAGATTTTCAGTCCCGCCAACCATATTTCAAGGACTCAGTAGACATGTGTGGCTAGAGGCTGCCATGTTATAGGACAGCATGGAGAGAACATTTCCGTATTGACCGAAAGTTCCATGAGACAGTACTGCCCTAGAGGGTGGCAGCCCAGACATACCTTCTAACACTCAGCCTCTTCATGTTTCCTGGTTCAGACTCCTAAGCGGAATCTGGTGTATCCTTCTCAGGTAATAGGTTGGCTGTTCGTGTTTAAGTCAGTCATCTGTGGCTGGGGTGGTAAGCATGCCATATGGTGTATATAACACAAGGCCACTCAGGTCTATGCTTTGGGTTGAGTAATCACCACTAATAGCATTTCACACTCTGGTGGCTCTGCTGGGCTTGATCGTTGCTTCCTCAGCCCTCTTCGTTTGCTAGGATGTGGCTCTGGAAAACTCTTTTGTCAGTCCATCCATACACATCAAGCTGTGGGCTCACTGATAAACATCCAAGAGAGCTGAGAAGCATCACAATGTGTTGTAACTGTCTGTTGACTTTGTCTCCCTCCCTCACAGGACAGTGAGATCTTGGGAGTCAAGAGTTGACTCTTATTATCTCTCTATTCTTGGCTGTTTTGTTGAATGGATGAGTGAATGAATGAATAAATAATGAACGAATGAATGTATGAAGAATGAATGAGTGAATGCATTCTTTGGCCATGAATGACTCAAATTGGGGGGCACATAGAATGCAAAACATTTGCAGAAAATGCACAATCTTCGCATAGTTTGTGAAGCTTGACTTAGGAAAAAATAATGTAGGGTAGCAGTATATGAGAAGGGCCCTCAGAAACTGGTGCATTTAGGCCTTTAAAGGTGATGCATTCTCTTTGAAAAACAGGCTGGAGTAGAAAGGGAAGAGATGCTTCAGGAGAGGGTCCCAGGAGCGCGCCCCCTCTTTGTGAAAGGTTCATCAGGAATGACAACAATGCATTTCGGAGCAATGATGGAGAGCAATGGGGAAACAGCATGTGCTTTCTCAAGCATGTGGTTCCAGCCAAGGTTTTAGGAGCACAGTTATTACACAATGTTGTGGTGTCTCCCAAGGTTATCATTATAGAGACGTGGGGAGGAGGTGCTTACAGAACGGATGCAGAGTGAACGTGCTGAGAGTGGTGGACTTGGCACTGCCTTAGGACTGAGACGGGCTGAGTGTGGATCCCAACTCTGCCATTTGTGTGTTGTGTGGCGATGGAGGAAGTCACCCAATCAGCTCAAGCCTCAGTTTCCATCTGCAAAATGAGAGTAGAATGCTTCCTCTGCCTCATTCCACGAGGTGGATTGGAAGAATACAATGCCTACAGCCACCTCCCCACACAATTCCAGGGGGAGCTATTTATACTACAGTGTATGGGAATGGTCCCCCCCCCCCCCCCGCCCGAAGTTAAGCCGTGCACAACCTATGCAGCTGTATGTGCAGCCCTGGGCACCGAAGGGCATCACTCAGCTGTAAAGTGATTAGCTGAGGGAGAGGCAGAGCGCTCCTTCCTCTTCTCATTCCCTAAAGTCTTCTGATCAGGCCTCCACCTCCAGGATCCCCTTGAAAGCAGGTTTTCCAAGTTATAAAGCTAATTTGGGGCCAACCACCTCGAAATTCATGCAAAGTGTGTGGAATCAGGCCTTGTTTTCCAGGGCTTCAGGAAGGAAAATTTGCTTAATTTATGGCATAAATCAAACATGATGGGCTGAGGCTAATTTGTATACTTTTACTTCAACCGGGGTTAAAAACAACGTTTTGTTTTTAAGGAAACCTTAGACCTCCCTTTTTCCTCCAAATGGGTAGGCTTAGGCAAATTACTTCACCTCTCTGGGCCTCGCTTTTCTCAATTGTGAAATGAGAATGATAAATGGAACCACGTCTAGGACTGTAGTGAAGAGTCATGAGCTGACCCTGTGAACTGGTAGAGTAGTTAGTGGTTGGTCCATAAAAGGAGCACAATAATTACAGTATCATATATAATATATGGTAACATATGTCATATCATCATCGTCCTTCATTAAACATGTATCTATTCTCGCACTTGCTGTCACAGAAAAGTCAAAAGGATACAATGTCGCTGTGTGCCCAACCCAGGACCTAGACGTATGCTGGCACATAGCAGGTTCAGTCATGGGATGCATGAGCAAATGGATTATAATCACCATTAATCACTGTCCCACAGATGCAGGTGTTTGAAGGCCTTTCTCCCCTTCTAGACTCTGAGGTCCTCCAAGGCAGAGAATATGTCTCATTTTGCTTTCAATCCCCACCACTTAACGGGACATGTCCCAGGTAATAGAAACTCAATCAAGGCAGAGTTGTTGAATGAATGAATGCTGCAGTGCAATCACTCTTAATTAGCATGCAGGAAATGCTTGTTAATAGCATGCATGGCATGTGAGGTCTTCCTTTCTGTGAGGTCTTCCTCACAGACTGGGAACTCCACCTGTCTGTGTCACCGATATCTAGCTCACAGCATGGCACATCAGGCAATCAGCAGGTGCTCAATGCATATGGCCATGGCCAAGAGCTCAGAATTTAGGGTTACAGAGACCTGAGTCCGAATCCCAGCTTCATTACTTACTAGCTGCATAACCTCAAGCAAGCTGTTAGTGCTTTATGGAAAAGGTATGGGCAGGGAAAATGACGGTATCTTTTTCATCTGGTTGATATGAGACGCAAATAAGGAATTTTCCATCAAGAGCTTAGCATAGTACCTGACACAAATTAGATCCTCAATATAGATACTACTATGAATAAATGAATGAATGACATTTCCCAAGAGTCTTGATAGAGGAAGAGGGACATGGTGTATAATAACCAGCTGGAATAGAACTCACGATGGCTGGATCCCCACAGATAAAACTTTCTGTGGGAGAGGAGCATTGAGTTTACAGCAACCACATCTAAACGCTGCTTCCCAATTTAAGGTATTTTATTACCTTGGTTCCAAAAAGAAGGCAGGGGTCCAGATGGGTGAATCCATCACTCACTGGCTGGTGTTTTATGACCAAGGTTCATATCGGATCATCTACAAAACCCCAGACAAGGAAACACATAGGCGTGGTCCCGTCCTCTGTGAACCCTCTTGCCCTCAAGGGCTTCCAGAGGACAATGTCTGGGTCTTATCTGTCTGTCTCTCCACTAGGCCCCTTCCTTGTTTCCAAAGAAAGTAGAGCCCTGGCAAGTCTGAGAAGGAAGCACATTTGTGTATGCATGAGAATCCCTTCTATAAATCCCTCATTTATAGAAGAATCTCGCTTAATTTATAGCAGAACTTCAAAGGTGACTAGTATAGCCACTTGATTATAGATAAGGACGCTGAGGCACAGATGGCTAAACAGTGGTGGGTTAACATTGACTGATTCCTTCAAGACCGACCTTTTCTTTCTCCAAGACCGTCTACTCTGAACCAAACATTTGGTAGGAGCTAGAGATACAGAGATGAGTAAAACGTATCCTTGCCCTCAAAGGACTT
Organism: Rhinolophus sinicus; assembly: GCF_036562045.2. NCBI lineage: Eukaryota > Metazoa > Chordata > Mammalia > Chiroptera > Rhinolophidae > Rhinolophus > Rhinolophus sinicus. The sequence continues at coordinate 23,568,527 of NC_133765.1, read as the reverse complement.
AACCTCTAACCATTCTTCAAACTCAAGTATGACTCAAAAATGCAAGTTCTTTCTTCTCTCCTCTCTCCTTTCTCTCATGTGGCCCTGATGACTTCCAGGCAAAGGGATAGCTCTCTCCAAGTGTCCAGGGTTGGGACTGGTGGCCCAGGGCCACCACCTGCAGTCCTGGTTGGTATCTACAGAAAGCAAACTGGTTAGGTCTCACCCACCCTCATTTCTAGGGGGGGGGGGAAACTTAGTTGATGCTCTTTAATAGGTCAAATAAATGTATCCCTTTAAGAGAACCTTCAATAACCATCCCAGAGTTCAAAGGGACAGACGAGAGAACTTCAACAGGGTCTGCTGAAAGCAATGTTACTGAGTTCATTTACAGCAACAATATGTTGGTGCTCTGTTCTCGTGTACACATGGGAAAATGCATCCTAAGCAGAATTGCAGAGAATTATGTACATGTACCTGAGTGTATATACATAATTAATATGCCCATTATTTCCATAAAGCATAAGCTAGGACAATCAGTTAATGAGGTTTGGCCAGAAACAAATTATTTTGGGTCCTGGGGTGGTTTTATTCTAAGTAGTAATAACGAGTCATTAACTTGTGCATTGCATGAGACAGAGGGTACCCATGATTGTATTAGATTGTCTCAAACAACTTAGGGGGGCTCGTAGCCCCTCTAAGTTGTTTGATATGGAAAATTAGTCCTATTTTTCAGGTGAAGAAACTGAGAGTCAGAGAGACTCATGATGGAATGGTTCCTTGGCCTTGGTTTTTCCTGACATTGACTTTTTTGGATATTGGACCATTATTGTGTAGAATCACTCTCATTTTGGGCATAGACACTTTGAATTCTTGCAAAATGGCGCCATGGCGTCCATATTGGTCTGTAACATGCTTTTCTCTTTCTTGAGCCTTTTGTCTGGGATTGGAACAAGCCCAGAATTTCCCCAAGTCAGGCTGTCTTCACTGGCTCCCTCAGTCCCCGGTTTCCAAGACCCTTCCCAAATGCCTCCCCTCCCCCACCTCTCCCCTTCCCCTCCTTTCCTCCTCCCCTCTTACCCCTCCCCATGCTTCCATGGCCCTAGACTGGTGTCTGTGCTATAGTAACAAAGCTGCACTATTCTTAGTTTTTGTTTATGTATCTGTCTTTCCCACTAGGCTGCAGGAAACTCACTGATTCAACTGCAAGCAGCAAATATTTAATGAATGTCTGCTGTGTAGGCTCTGCTCCAGGCATAGGAACAAAAACCAACAGGGCCAGCCTTCAAGGAACTTACATTCTCTGTGATCTTTCGTTCATTCACCATTCAGCACACTCACTCATTCATTCATTTATTCAACAAATATCCATTAATGGACCACGTGTTGAGTTATATGCTTGCAGCTCTGCTCAACATGCAGTATTTGCCTAACGGGGTGGAAAGAACAGTCCATGCTTTCCATGAAAGAGAAAAGGTTAAGCTTGTCAATTTGAGATAGTAAACAAGATGGAGTTTCCAAAGCCTTTCAGACATTCCCAAGGGCACTGTACTTGAACGAGTTAAAAAGAGAGCCGGGGACTCTGAGAGCTTGGCGGGGGTGGGAGGGGAGAGTCCTCACACCTCCCATGGGGGCTCCGCTAGATCCAGACAACTCAGTATGACCTAATATAACTCCTTACTATGGACTGGCAGAGAGACCTCCTGACCGAGAGTCAGAGATCTGCATTCTGGAGATGACACAGCTGCTAAAGATGTGGTGTGTGACCTTGAGCCCGTCTCTGTCCCTCTCTGGGCCTCAGTTTCTCTATCTCTAAATGTAGTGGCTTGGGCTGAATCAGTCATTTCCAAATGGACTGTGAGTTGAAATCCCATGGGGAGCTTTTAAAGACACAGACACTCAGGGTACACCCCTGCCTGCTGCCTAGAAAGCTCCACACACACCTCCCAGAGATTTCAGATGTGTCAACAAATAGTGCCTGGATTATTTGATCCCTAAACCATGACTTTTTATGATTCCTTCATTCATCATAATTATATTTAGCATCTATATGCCTGGCATATGCTGAGCCCTTTACTTGCATTATCTCATTTAAGCCACATAATAATAGGCCAGTGGGGCAGAGATGATCATCCCCATTTCACAGCAGTAACCACTGAGGCCTAGAGCAATTTGGTGACTTGCTCAAGGCCACACAGCACTAGTAAGACCCAGAGCAGAGATATGTACCCAAGTTTGAGTGACTTGAAAAGAATTCGCTGCCTCTCTGTGGTGTGGATGTGGGTGGGACTCTACTCACCGTGCTCCCCACCTGGGGGCAATCCAAGCTCTCACGGCACCTCTCTTCCCTGAAAATCTAGTTAACTCCTTTAATGAGCCAAATCAATGTGCCCCGCGAAGGGTGTGATAGATCACACTCAGCTGTCCGTGAACCAGGCACAGGTTGGCTGTGCACGGGGACGGTCTCCCTGACATGAATGATTGCTGCCATCAGCCCTCTTTCTGCTTCTGTGCTTGCAGGGGACAGGCTGAGCCAGAGATGTGTTAGCACACAGGTTTCAGCTCTCAGCTTGGCCAAACATAAGTCACCAGAGTTTGGGGCATTTGAAGACCTAACAAAAAGCCACTGAGGCCAGAGTATCAAGAACAGAGAAGGAAGTGGGCAAAATGAAGCAAAGAGGTGGGTGAGGCCAGATCCTCCAGGGCAGGGAGGCTGTCAGAAGGGGTTGAGTTTAGTGTCAGGTGCTAAGAAATCACAGTAAGCAGGGGAGTGGCCTAGGAAGTAGATGAGGGATTATTTTGGAGGCTCTGGCAGACAGGACTTGAAGGAGTTAATCCCATCGCCTCACCCACCCCCGTGAGACAGGCTTACCTGTCTCCTGCCTCCCAGCTAATGTCTGGAACCACTGAATTCCAGCATGCCCAACCCACCACTCCTGGCACAATCTCTCCCCGACCACATGGAGGGGCGGTCTACGTTCTGAGCCTGCTCGAAAGTCCACAGTGTTCCCATCCCTTGACCCTTCAGCTAGGTTTAAAAACTCCAGCTCATCCACTGACTTGTCCCCTCCAACCTGGCCTGGTGGTTTGAAAGGCTTTTTTTGTCCTCCCTGTGGTGGCTAGAACACAGGGAAAGCAGCAGAGAGGAGAGGTAAAGAATATAAATGTGGACAAACGATGATGAAATCCACCCTTCCCCTCCTCCCAAACCCTGATCAGCGTGTACCAAATGGATCTTATATATATTATCACGGACTCTCAGTTTAATGTAGGCCCGACATTGCTGGGTAAATTACATGACATTTATAAGACAGCTTAACAATAAAAATGTGCTTGGGGCAGAAATTAGAAATACCAAGCCTTCTCCAGCAAAAGACATTTTTGCAAATACATGAGCACCTGAAACAAATTTGGAGGCCCTGTCATTTTGATTTAGAGCCAGCAGGGAAGTGGGGCTGATCCCTAAAGAGGAGAAACAATTATCTGGGTGAGAAAGATTTTACAATTCTGGTTCTTATCACTAACCTGCCTTGGATTCAAAAGCGCCATGTAGAGAAGAGGGTCAACTCATGAGTGAGAGCTGGGACCCTTCCTCACCTGCATGACCCACAGACCCCATGTGACTTCCACCTGCTCACTCTTCCAGGCAGTCTTCCCTGCCTGTCTAAACTGGGTTGAGAATATCTCATGGGAGGACGCACATCTACTTTGTTTCAGTTAGCTACTGCTGCATAACAAACGACCCCTAAAACTTAGTGGCTTAAAATAACAACCATCTAGTTATTATCTCCCATGATTCTGTGGTTTATCAGGGCTCAGCTTGGCGATCCATGTGTTGGACAGAGGCACAGTCATTGGGTGGCTTCATTGCACTGGAAGTGTTAAGGGGCTCACCCATATGTTTGATAGGTTGGGCTGCGTATCACCCGAGCAGCTCAGTTTTCCTTCACGTGGCTTCTCTCTGTGGCTTGGGCTTCTCCCAGCGTGGCAACTGGCTTCTAAGAGAGAGTGCTCTAAGAGCCAAAGCAGACGCTGAAGATCTTTTAAGGGTCAGCTTCAGAAGTTGCATATCGCATTCTGGTGGTGAAAACAAGTCACAAGGCCAGCTCAGATTCAAGGGGAGGGGAAATAGACCCCACTCTTGATTGGGGGAGTGGTAGAGGCTTGGCAGCCATCTTTAATCTACTTTTATCTTATACTGATTCATGCTCTAGAATTTATTGTGCTATTAGCATGGGCTTGGCAGTTGTCATGCAAAGTACTCAGCATTCTATACTCTGTTGTTGGTTCCTGTGTCTCCTCGTGCAAAGGGGCCCTTGTCTAATTCATTTCAGGTACACAGGAGGTGCTATAAGTTCAGGTTCGATAGAGACCACAGTTCAGGGTGTTCATTAACATACAATATTATACCCTGTTTCCTCAAAAATAAGACCTAGCCACACAATCAGCTGTAATGCATCTTTTGGAGCAAAAATTAATATAAGATCCGGTTATATTATATTATATTATAGACCCAATCTTATAGTATAGTAAAATAAGACCGGGTCTTATATTAATTTTTGCTCCAAAAGACGCATTAGAGCTGATTGTGTGACTAAGTCTTATTTTCGGGGAAACAAGGTATCAGTTTCAGATGTGCACCACAGTTTTTCAACATTTATATACCTAAAGAAGTGATCACCATGATAAGTCTAGCAACCATCTGACACTATATCATGCTATCACAATATTATTGACTATGTTCCCCATGCTGTACGTTACATTCCCATGACTTATTTGTTTTATACCTGGAAATTTGGACCTCTCATTCCCCTTCACCTTTCCCCCCACTTTTTAATTTTTCACTTACAGTTGACATTTGATACTATTTTGTACTAATTTCATGTGCACAGCAACATGAATAGACATTAGTATAACTTAAGAAGCAATCCCCGTGACTGACTAGTCTAGTACCACTTGGCACTACATATAGTTATTACCATATTATTGACTGTAGTCTCTACGCTGTACTTCACATCCCCATGACTATTTCCTAACTACCAATTTGTACTTCTTAATCCCTTCACCTTTATCACCCTGTCCCCCAAGTCCCTTCCCATCTATCACCCCAATAAATCTAGTACCCATCTGGCACCACACATAGTTATTACAATACTATTGACTATATTCCTTCTGCTATAACCTACATCCCTGTGACTACTTTGTAACCACCAATTTGTGCTTCTTAATTCCTTCCTGTTTTTCACCCACCCCTTCAACCCCCCTCCCATCTGGCAACCAGCAAAATCCTCTTTGTATCTATGAGTGTGTTTCTGTTTTGTTTGTTTATTTTGTTCTTTATAGGTTCCACATATAAGTGAAATCGTATCGCATCTGTCTTTCTCTGTCTGACATACACCATTGAGCACTGTACCCTCCAGGCCCATCGATGCCACCGCAGATGGCAAGAACCCATTCCCATCCATGACTTGGCAATACTCCATGGTATATATGTACCACCTCCTCTCTATCCATTCTTTCATCAACAGACACCAAGGCTGCCTCCACATCTTGGCCATTGTAAATAATGTTTCCATAAACATAAGGATGCACACATGTCCCTTTGAAGTAGCATTTGGGGTTTCTTCAGATAAATACCCAGAAGTGGGATTACTGGGTCCTTCTTTGTCTCTTATGATAGCCTTTGTTTTAAAGTCTATTTTGTCTGGTAAAGTATTGCTACTCCAGCTTTTTCTGCTTTTTTTTGTTTTGTTTTCTCATTTTCATGAAATATTTTTTTCCATCTTTTTACTTTTAGTCTGTGTGTGTCTTTCAATCTGAAGTGAATCTCTTATAGGCAGCATATGTAAGGGTTTTGTTTTCTTATCCATTCAGCCACCCTATGTTTTTGGTTGGACAATAATTCAATTACATTGAAAGCAATTGTTGATAAATATGTAGTTATTGCCATTTTATTATTCATATTTTTCATCTTTTTTTTTCATCTTAAACATTCCTTGTAATACTGGTTTGGTGGTGATGAAGTCTTTTAGCTTTTTCTTGTCTGGGAAGCTCTTTATCTTTCCTTCGATTTTAAACGAAAGCCTTGCTGGGTAGAGTAGTTTTGGTTGTATCCTTGCTTTTTATCACTTTGAGTATTTCCTGCCAATCCCTTCTGGCTTGCAAAGTTTCTATTGATAAATCAGCTGACAATCTAATGGGAGCTCCCTTATAAGTTACTGGTTGCCTTTCTCTTGGTACTTTTAGGATTCTCTTTGTCTTTAACCTTTGCCATTTTAATTCTAATGTGTCTTGGAGTGGGCAAATTTGGGTTCATCTTGTTTGGGACTCTGTGCTTCCTGGGCTTGTATGAGGTCTAACAATTGAGTTCATGAACTCATCCTAGAAAAAGTTTTACAGACCTCATTGCTGAATATCACTACAGTCACCTCTGAAGTACTCCCTTTAGGAATCTATGCACCAATGTCAGTGCCTTGTCCATCCTTCAAAGCAATTTTGGAACTCTTTTTCTGGAATGGCTATCAGAGCTGTTGTCGTATTACCCTTGATGTCCTGAATGTCATTCAAATGTCTTCCTTTCAATATTTCCTTTATCTTCAGGTTAAAAAAGAACCTATTGGGGGCCAGATCAGGTGAGTAGGGAGGGTGTTCCAATACAGTTATTTGCTTGCTGGCTAAAAACTCCCTCACAGACAGTGCCATGTGAGCTGGTGCATTGTCGTGATGCAAGAGCCATGAATTGTTGGCGAAAAGTTCAGGTTGTCTAACTTTTTCACACAGCCTTTTCAGCACTTCAAAACAGTAAACTTGGTTAACTGTCCAGTTGGTACAAATTCACAATGAATAATCCCTCTGATATCAAAAAAGGTTAGCAACATTGTTGCAAAAAGTTCACAAACTTAAATGTCCGACATCATATGTCTATTTCCTTTGCCAGGTTAGGAAAGTTTTCAGTGATTATTTCTTCAAATAGATTCCCAATCCCTTGCTTTCTCTCTTCTCCTTCTGGTACCCCTATGATGCAAATGTTGTTACATTTGATGTTGTCCCAGGGGCTTCTCAAACCATTCTCATTTTATTTTGTTTTGTTTTGTTTTTTCCTTTTGCTGTTCTAACTGGGTGTTTTCTGCTACCTTGTCTTCCAAATTGTTGATGCGATTCTCTGCTTCATCTAGTCTGCTGATTCCTTCTAGTGTATTCTTCCTATCAGTTATTGCATTCTTCATTCCGATTGGTTCTTTTTTTATGGTTTCTATATCTTTTTTTTTATGCTTGCTATCTCTTTGTTGAAATTCTCACTAAGTTCCTTGAGCATCCTTATAACCAGTGTTTTTAACTCTGTCTCTGGTGGGTTGCTTGCCTCCATTTCTTTTTCTGGAGTTATCTTCTGTTCTTTCATTTGGGACATACTTCTTTGTTTCCTCATTTTGGCTGCCTCTCTGTTTTTATGTATTAGGTAGATCTGCTATGCCTCTTGTCAGGTGGCCTTATGTAATAGGTGCTCTGTGGGGTCCAGTGGTACAGTCTCCCCAGTTACCTGCTCTGGGTGCTCCAGGAGCATCCCTTGTGTGGGTTGTGTGTGCCCTCCTGTTATATTTCTTGATTGCTGTTGGCATGTCAGTGGGTGGGGTTCACCATCAAGCTGACTGGCTGTGGAGTTTGGCCACATCCTCAGCTTATGGGCTACCGTGTGGGGGGCTTACCATATGGAGATTCACCCCAATGGGCTCTGGTGCCTGTTGAGACTGCTCTTTGGGTGTACCACTTGTGGGGCTAATTGGGTGGTGCTCTGCTGTGTTCTGAAGCCAACTTCCAAGTATGTTGGTTCTGGGCCTTTCAGAAGGAGCTCCGGTGCAGGTCCAGGTCAGCCACTGCCTGTGACCAGTTGGGAACTGCCTGGTAGGAGCTACAAAGCAATCCATGGTTCGTAGCTACCTGTGCTGGACCTGGAGGCATGTGGGAGAGGCCATGCTGTGAATTGAGGACAGCTGCCACCAGTACTGGGTCGGGGGTAGCTCTGCAAATAGCCAGGACACATGGAGGCCTGCTTCTGCCTGCTGCCTGTTGCTGGCTCCCGTAAGGTTCAGCCGCCAATAAAGCCTCCTGCAGTAGGGAGTTGGGTGTGGTGGGGTCCGGTGAGTCAGCAGGGCGGAGCTGCGGAGCTCACCAGGCCAATTAAATTCCAATTTGGCCGTAAGCGTATGGGGTGAATTCAACACAGGAAAGATGGTGTCTACCTGCCGGCTGCAGGGGAAGCGGACCCCACACAGGGAAAATGCTGACTGTCCTCCAGGTCTCCCCCTTGAGGCTACACAGGTCAGTCTGAAGGCCCCCACCCAGTATGCCTCTGATGCCCCCCGAGTCACCATCACTCCGCCAGAGCCCAGGGTAAATGCCTGTGAGCAAGTGAGACTGTGCGAGGGCCATTTAAAAGGATGTATGGGTTTCCTAAAGCTCTCCATCCCACCAGGACAGTCAGAATTCCCACTGTTTTCCACAACCAGATATTGTGGGGGCTCTTCTTCTTGGAACCAGTATTCCTTACTTGGGAGCCTGGTGTGAGGCTGGGGTCCCTTGCTCTTCTGTGGGGAACTTCTGTGGTGGAGATATCCCTCCCAATTTTCATCTGCCACACAGAGGTTTGGGGTTAGACAGTTCCACTTCTCCACCCCTCCTACCAGTCTCGATGTGGCTTCTTCTTTATATCCTTAGTTATAAAACTTCTGTTCAACTAGATTTCAGATGGTTCTCCAGGTTGATTGCTTTATAATTTAGTTGTAATTTTGATGTGTTCATGGGATGAGGCAAGCACAGCATGTATCTACTCTGCCGTCTTGGATCACTCCTCCCAAGTGTGGTCATTCTTAACCCAGGAGATTATTGTGAAATATTACAGGAATCGAAGGCCAAGCATTATATTCTTTAATAGTAGCAGCAGTAATCATGGTAGCAGCAGTCATAATGATGATTAATGATGGTGAGTATTAACCATAGTATAATTCCTCCTGCTCTAGTACTAAAACTGTAATACTGCCTTATACATAAGCAGTATTTGGCCACTTAAACGCATTTTTATTTCTGTTATCTTACTGCTTTATCCAGCAATCTTGTGAAATGCCCCAGGAGGACTTCTCTTTGTTTAATACAAAGTTTATCAATGAGGAAACTGAGCCTGAGAAGGGATGAAATCCTTATCATTGGTCAATCGGAATGGGTAAAATTTATCAGGACCTACTACGTGCCTCGCAATTTACATCAACAATTTAATGGCCTTCTTGTAGCAATGGTGTGAGGTAGATACTATTATTGCCATCATTGTCCTCACCTATACAATGATCAGAGAGGTGAAGTCCTTTCCTTTCCAATGTCATGGCTTTGATTTGGTTGTGGATCAGTCTAACTCATGAGTTGTGGTTCTTTCCACAATGCTATACTGACTTCCTCCCAGACCATCATTTTCTAAATTGCTTCGAGCTAAGAAAACTCATGTAAAACAGTATGCAAAATCAGAGTGAGGGATTCTTCTATGAATAACTCCTGCCAGGTTTAGAGCCAACCCTTTGCAGCATTTTTGACTTTGGAAGCTTTCGTTCTTCACATGTTCTTGGTAGTTCTTTGTAGATTCTCCATAGCTAAGGGGACCAGGAAGTAAACTTCCAGAAAAGCGACTTGTTGTAGTATGTATAAAGTTACATGAGGTCATTGAGATGTGTAGAGAAAGTTAATTCTCTCAGGGATTAAGTCACTTTGAAGTTGTAAATTAAGTGCTTCCTGGGAGCAAACATATATATTTTTTTCAACATTCATGATAAAACCCATCAGCTGTTATTTCTGCAAGGACTGAAAGGCAGGATAGTGCAGGGTTAAGCATGCTGATTTGAAATCAGGTTTCAGATCGCTTCTCTGCCACTTATTAGCTATATCACCTCAGGCAAGTTATTTCAACTCTTTATGCCTCAGTTTCCTCATCTTTGAAAGAGATTTATAATAGGAGTATTTCACAGGGTTGTGGAGAAGATTAAGTCACCTGATATATGTGTTATATAGTCAGACTTGGTTCATGGCTCATCTTTGAACCAGTGACTGGGGCAGGAGTGACGTAGGGTCTGATTGGCCAGCCCTGGGCTCTCCCAAAACATGGATTGGGAGTTAGAGACGGGGGCTTCCCAAGGGAAAATCAAAATGCTGTCACCAAGAGAAAAGCCACAAAAAAGTCCAATGTGTTAGAGAACCAAGGACTTTTTTTTTCTACCAGGTCTCAATTGATACCTGAAGGGAAGGGACTGAGTGTGCGCTAAGAATAAGATGACACGAGTGGGAATTAAGCAGATGTGTTTTTCCACAGCAGGGTCTGGACCCAGACCCAACACGGCCACTCACCATTCTGCTTCCTCAAGAGACAGCAGGGAAAGTATGGAGGGAAGATCCTGAGGCTTGGCAAGACAGAGACCTGTCAATTTAGCAGCAAGTTGTCATCAGCTGTGAAGCACTATTCTATAAATACGTAGGGTGTCTGAGAAATAGGCATGTACCGGGTATCTCTAAGACGCAAACATTTAAGCAACAACCTCCTGTTTAATGAGAATAAAGAAAACGTGCCATCAGCTAAGTCCCTTGCTTCCTCTGACCCTCAGTTTTTTCATCTTTAAAATGAGCAAGTGGTATTAAATGATCTCTTGGAACTCTTGTAGTCTTTGCTCTCAAGGAATTGTGACAACATTTAAATGGCTTTAATAACATGAAAATGAGGAGTCAGGGCACATCCACTAATTCGGGGAGTGATATTGAGCAAGTAACTTCATTCATCCATCTCTCTGTCCATCCATCTTTCCATTCATCCATTCATTCATCCCTTCCAACTATTCGTCAGTCCATTCATTCGAGTTTCCATTCATCCACCCACCTGTCCATTCATCCAACCATCTTTTCATCTGTTAATCTGTTGATGAATCCATCCACTGTGTCTCCACATCCATTCAACCATCCATCTTTTTATCTGTCCATCAACCCACTCATTCTATGCAAAACCATTTTAAGACTGGTTTGCTCTAAGCAGTCTTATTTTGGAGGCTCACATCATGTCATACAAATTAAATGAATTTTTATTGTAACATTTTACAGGAAATATTAAAGTTATGCTTTTGGAATAATTTTGTTACCACGGTAACTTTCTCAATTTACATTCATCTGTAATTTCTTGAAAAATCATCAGGTAGACTCAGGGATGCTTGTGAAGTGAGACTAGCCCATCAACACTTTTCAAATATAACGAAACTTATATGAATAGTAAATTTTAAAACGACAAATGTTGACATAATGGTATGTGATAGAGGCATTTAATTTAAGACATTGTTACTTTTGCTTGTGCCATTTTCTTTTACTATTTTGAAGCCGATATATTGTTTTCAATTCTCAAACATTTTCGTGGGTTCTTAACAAGCTTGTAGGCCTCAGGCTCTAATGGGTAAAATAAGCCCCTTTCCCAAATTCTTTACTATCCCTCCTTCATTTCTTGGCTCCTAGTCAAATGAGAAGAAGGAGATCATATAAATAAACTCTCTGGTCAACCCAAGATAATATGATGCATAAAGGAAACACAACATAAAACATAAGCATCACACCAAAGAGATTTCTTCATGTTCCCCTCCACCCCTTTAGGCATTTCTGTCCTAAATAGAAGCAATACTTCTGGACAGACGAGAAATGAAAATAAAGGCAGTTTCAAGCACTTGTCATAAATTGTAATGAATACCTACTCTAGTAAGGAGCATTTTGATTACTTTCTGAGATGTGAAATAGCAGATTTATCTTTTCTGATCACATCGGGAACATTTTTTTCCACATAAAAAGAGGTTTCAAGAAATGCTGAAAGGTTTAGGATAACGAAAGCAAATTGCTCCTACAGCAGCAGGGAGTTGTGAGCAGTCTGTGTGTCTTCGAACTTGGGAAAATGAGAGAATTCCCCAGGGGAAAAAAAAAGCCCTCGATTTGTCATCAGAAAATCCATGTGAGAAAAGCATGGCTTGATGCCTGCTGAAGAATACATATGAATCAGAATCCTTGGTGATTATTGCAGTCCATCTCCCTTACCTAAAGATGAAGCAAGTAGGGCTCAGAGAGGGGAGATAACTTACCCACGATCACACAGCAAGTTTCGTGTCAAGGCTAAGAGCAGACCCTGGCTTGATGCTCTTCTTCCATCATCGTTACACATCATCCTAAAATAGTAGGAAATGCATGGGGAAAAAAAAGTTACTCTTTACAATTTGATTTTTTTCCCTTTGTTTGACATTTTTGAACATGTGGGAGATGTGTAGAGAAAGTTAATTATCCCATCCCCATCCCACTGTACCAACAAAGCCTAAGTTAATAGCCAATGCAAATCTTTTCTTCCCTTTGTTGTAATTTTGAAAAGCAATTTACTCTTTATGTTTCTATATGCTTCTTGAGTCTCTGTAATGTTTAGACTTTCCACGGCGTTCAATTTTGCTTGATTCCCTGTAGCGATTTGGGTTAAATTTTTCCAGGAATAATTACCGTGCTGGAGATCAGAGTGCTGTATGCACAGTACACCCAAGTTGGGTGTCCCCTGAGTGTCAGAAACGGTGCTCATTGTTGATGGAAAGACGGTGTCTAGAATAGAATCCCTGCCCCCAAAAGACTCAAAGGCTGATGGGTGGTGGGATGTATAAGCAGACAATTTTGACAAACAGTCATGTGTCCTGTGATAGGAATAAGCTACAGAAATCCAGGGATGTACCTGACCCAGACTGGGATTTAAGGAAGTCTTCCTGGAGGAGGTGATTCCTGAGCTGAGTCCTGATGGATGAGTAACACTTGGCAAAATGAAGAAGAGAGAAAGAAAGGCACGGCAGGCTCCGAGAATAGCAAGCTCAAAGGTTGGAGGCAAGAACTTTGGGGCTGAAAGCAACCTTAGCTGCAACTAGACCAGACGCCCATGGTTCCTACTTCACAGAGGAGAAAACCAAGGGCTCTTTGAGGCTGCGGTGCAGTTCCACAGGCTAGCTCATTCTGTTGTCCCTCTCGGCCTTTACGGAAGTACGTGGTGTTGTCTAGGATGATTAGCTGGCAGACTTTTGCTTTGAAGTAGGGCGTTCTGAAGTTAAGGAGGTGTGGCTGACATGTACATGCGAATCTCTTCTCTCCACCCCTGAATTCAGAAATCCTTACCTGGCACTTGCTAGTTGGCAACATTGGCTGCATGTCAACTCTTTCATCCAGGCCAAGTTAATGATATTTGGGAATCTACATATGAATAAACCATTAGTCAATGCAATAGGTTCTTAGAAAAAGGTTGGGGGATTATGGTGGAATGGGGGTACTCCTGGTGGTATAGGAAATAGAACATAATTATGAAGAGCGTGCACTCTGGATCTTTATCTCTCAATTCAAATCCCAGCTGCCCCACTTGCAGGCTGTGCAACCTGGAGCAAGTCATTGCAAGTCTCCTTGTCTTTAAAATGGGGATAGGAATACGGTGCTTCCCCGAAAATAAGACCTAGCCGGACAATCAGTTCTAATGCGTCTTTTGAAGCAAACATTAATATGAGCCAGTATTTTATATTATTATATTATATATATTATATTATATTATATTATATTATATTATATTATATTATATTATATTATATTATATTATATTATATTAGACCAGGTCTTATAGTAAAATAAGACCTGGTCTTATAGTAAAATAAGACCTGGTCTTATATTAATTTTCGCTCCAAAAGACGCATTGGAGCTGATTGTTCGGCTAGTTCTTATTTTCGGGGAAACACGGCAGTTCCCTTCGGGAGGGACTTTGTGCAGATACAAATGCGTGTAAAGATCTTGACTGAGAGTTCGGCTCATCCTAAGTGCCCAACAAAAGGGAGCTGTGGTGTTATCTTATTTTCATCCAAATCAAGTTCTGTCAGCCTTCCCTCAGGCCTCCCAGAATTGTTTGGGGCCAGCTACTTCCGCTGCCATATTCTTTTTTAATAAAGGTTTGTGCTGGGCATAAAGCAATAGGGAGATGCTCTTTGCTGGAAGCATCTGAAACTCCCCGCAAAGCCTCCCAGGCACCGTCAGGAATGACTCAATGTGGGGTTATTTCGGTTCAACCTTTGTCTGCCCTGCTCTGGTTGTTCAGATAACTGGACTTTGCCTGACTTTGTAAGACCAGCCAGACTGAACTCCCATGAAGTGCCACCGCAAACCTCAGGCTATCTTTGATATATGGCCTGCTGCCTGTGAGTGAAATATCCCTCACACAGTAAAGTGGGGAGTGGAGAAAAGAGTATTACAAAACTCCTCAAGGCATTAGGAATTATACTGCCCATTGTGTTCATCACCCAGAGTCAGTTCTCCTTCCATCACCATATATTCGATCCCCCTTACCCTCATCTCCCAGCCCCCACCCCCCACCCCCCTTACCCTCTGGCAACCACCAGAACCTCAGTTTACTCATTTCTAAAATGGGGGGAGTAAAACCCACCTCCCTGTGTTACCATGAAGATTACATGAGATCTGAATATGTTAAGTGTCGGGCACTGTCTTAGGATATACTAAGCACTCAGTAAATTCTAGCTATTTATTCTTATATTTATTCATTCATTTAGAAAAAAGAAATATCTAAACATTGTCTGTATGTGACATGTCCCAGGATAAACACTGGTGATATAGTTGTAAGTGATATGTGCCCTCGTGAAGCTCAGCCCATGAGAGGAAAAGACAAAAAGTGAGTTAATATATATATGTTAATATATATGTATATACATGAGGTCAGACAATTATGTTCGCGAACTCATCCTAGAAAGTGCTACATACCTCATCGCTGAATATCACTACGGTCACCTTCGAAGTACTCCCCCTTGGGAAGCTATGCACTGATGCCAGCGCCTAGTCCACCCTTCAAAGAAGTTTTGGAATTCTTTTTCTGGAGTGGCCATCAGAGCTGTCATTGTATTACCCTTGATGTCCCGAATGTCATCAAAATGCTTTCCTTTCAATATTTCCTTTATCTTTGGGTCAAGAAAGAAGTCATTGGGGGCCAGATCAAGTGAGTAGGGAGGGTGTTCGAATACAGTTATTTGTTTACTGGGTAAAAACTCCCTCACAGACAGTGCCGTGTGAGCTGGTGCATTGTCGTGGTGCAAGAGCCATGAATTGTTGGCGAAAAGTTCAGGTCGTCTAACTTTTTCACGCAGCCTTTTCAGCACTTCCAAATAGTAAACTTGGTGAACTGTTTGTCTAGTTGGTACAAATTCACAATGAATAATCCCTCTGATATCAAAAAAGGATAGCAACATTGTTGCAACAAGTTTGGGAAGTTAATTGTCAGACCTCGTATGTATGTGCGCGTGCACACACACACACACACACATATGTATAAAATTACAACTAGGAATAAAAGTTCTGTGAAGACAACCAGGGTGCTGGGATCAGGGAATCTGGGGGTCAGGGAGTGCCTCCCTGAGGAGACGACTTTTAAACTAAGATCTGATGGGTGAATAGGGGTTCATCGGGCGAAGAGCAAAGGAACCAGCACGTGTGAAGTCTCTGAGGAACGAGCTTGTTCTGAGCCAGAACCAAGGCCACTGTGGCTGGAGTGTGGTCAGTAAGGGAAGGCATGGTCAGAAATGGACTCAGAGAAATAGCCAGGCTCTGGAACACACAGAGCCTTGCCGTCAGCGTTTGGAAGCTCTCTAAGAAGAGTGGGAGGGAAGCCATTGAGAGGTGTTAAGCAGAGGAGTGAGTGATGGGGTCTGAATTCCATTTTTGCAATCTCACTTTGGCTGCTGGGTGGAGAATGAACTGTAAAGGAAGACCAGTGGGGTAGCTATTGTAGGCATTCAGTGAGGCCACGTGACAGCCTGCCCTTGAGTGGAAGCTGTAGAGCTAGAAATGGCAGGTTCAGGTCTATTTTGAAATTAAAGTCAATAGATTCATTGCTGGCTAAAACGTGGGGGAAAGCAAGAAAACAGAATCAAGGATGTCCCCCAGGTTACTGCTTGAGTGACGGGCTGAGTCAGGTGGTACCATTTCCTGGGAAGAGAAAGATTTGGGAGATTGATCAAGATCAGCTCAAGGGCTCTTGCAACAATAACATTGAATGGAAGACATTGGTCATGAGCGACACAGTGTGTCCAGCCTGTGGACGCATTACATACACTGATATATTGAGACGGGTGTACATAACAAGCTATCGCTAGAGATACATCCACTCACACACACACTCTCAGGCTCTTTCTATTACATCCCCTTATTTTGTTTCCTTCAAAGCACTTATGACAAACAGACTTGTCTTGTTTATTTATTTCTTTGCATAGGTGCCATCTCCCCATCTAGAATGTAAGGGGTAGATCCCCAGTGCCTAATACTGGGTCTGGCACGCAGTTGTTGCTGCATAAATTCTTACTGGAAATGTCAGTATATATGTTGACATGGTGATGTGTACGTTTAACTTCTATTGCTTGCCAGGTGCTCCATTGCATGTATCTAAAATGGCCAAATGGATTCTCAGTAGGTTTTCTCTACGGGTTGGGGAAAGCCTGAGGTTGGTCTCACTAGGCAAGCTGCACACTGCCACTTACTCGTCCCCTTTCCCAGGTGGAGAAACTGCAGTTCTGGTGAGAGAGCCCAGAGGGGTCCTGCTGTAGGAGCAAATGAATGTCATGAGCTTTCTCTTATGGAAATAGGGTAGTGGGTGGCCTTCTAGGAAGACTTGATGTCAATTGACTGCAGGAAAAGTTAATATCTACTCCCAGCCCAGCCAACAGGGCTCAGTTGCTAAGCAACTGCCTCCCTGGAGTTATATAATATGTAAGAGAAACACTTTTTTTTGGCAAATGGAACACAGGCTTTCTAGGGGGTAGGGGCTTTTCACCTTGCTGTTTCTGATCTATGGTTGACTTGGGTGAGTTAGATGTGAGAGTGACGTTGTGGTGGCTTTCAAACTGCCCTGACCAAAGAGAACGCTTTCATCCAATCAGGGATGGATTTAGACAGAGGCCTAAAAGGACAATGTGTTCAGTTGTCCTTCACTCACATGGAATTCCCGGGGAATTCTGGCATGGTCCTGTCTTCTTTTCTGGATTCTCCAGAGGGCTTTGGTGGCTTCTGATCTCCCTGAAGATTTAACCAAACTTACAGCTGGATTTGGGCAAATAGGGAGAAGCTCCTGGTCTTCCCAGCGTCTCATTGCAATTATCCATCTTCTCGGTCTTTGAGACTACAAACAGGTGTGGATTAAATGAATAAGGGACTCACTCAATAATCACAATGCAGTATTGGAGAAGCAGAGGGTTTCAGGAGTGAATCACAAGCTTTGAAATTAGACAACTTATTTCAAATCTGGGCTCCTGTGGGGCAAATCACTTGCTACTCTGAGCCTCAGTTTTCTCATCTGTAAAGTGTAAGTGATGATGCTGCTGACGATACCAGTCTTAAGTGCTTTCAGGCATAATGGCATAATATATAAGAAAGGGCTTCAGAAAACACATAAGCTATTTAAATATTAATTATCACTAGAATTATGCCAAAACTGTCACTTAGATTCAGTGGTTCCTCTGAAAGGTCATGGTGTGGACAGTGATGGCGGGAGCATATATGCAGACAGACAGATAGATAGATAGATAGATAGATAGATAGATAGATAGATAGATGATATCAGGAACAAAACCAAAATAAAAACAAGAAGGGATCTCCAGGTAAGGCCGGCTCATCATGAAGATGTGACTGAATTTGCATAAGAGTATCTTATTTGCGTAATAGGTTTAGCAGGACTTGATTTCTAGAAAGCCCTTCTACTAGATTCTTTTAATTCAGTGGTTCTCAACTACTCAAGGACTGGGAAAGCTTTAAAATGCATAGATGACAGGCCCCTACTCCAGATTGATAGGGCCGGAATCTATACCAATGGATTCTGGAACATTTGTTATTTTATTTCCCAGATAATCCCATAGAATTTTTATGGAGTATTTTGCTACATGCCGGGCACCATACTAACGACTTAGCATTCAGTATCTCAGTTAACCTTCACAAGAATATTGTGAGATGAGGTACAATCACCCCCACCATGTAAGTGAAGAAAACTGAGGCACAGAGAAGCTAAGTAACTTGCCCAAGGCCACAGAGATTATAGTAGAGCTGGACCTCATTTCTAGCCCCCAAATCCTACTCTTAACGATCCCGACATACTGCTTCTCCGGGCACATTGAAAATATGACTTCAGGCACAATAATTCCGTGTACTCACACATTTCCAGAATCTTATTATTGGGTAAAGCAAGAGTCACCTTTGCATGCTGTGTTAGTTATTAGCGATGTTGGGTCAACAGCTGTGACAGGGAGATTAAAATATAAGCGTGGCTCACCTGAGATTGAAGTCTGTTTCTCTCTCAATGAGTCCAGAGCTAACAAGGCAGATCTGGAATCACCAGGGACCCCCGACTCCTTCTAACTCATCACTCTGACATCCTCAACCTTCAACTCCCTTTATTTACATCATCAAAGACAGCTGTTCTAGGGCTTGTCATCGTATCCAACTTCCAGCCAGTGGGAAAGGGTACAGAAGGAGTGGTGGGCACGTCTGAGGGCATTCGGAGGGAGTCAGACCCATCACTTCCTACTGGCCAGAACATAGCCATATGGCCACATCCAACTATAACTACGTCCAACTATACAGTATGTTAATATTTGTATAGTTTTATAGGTTTTCTGGAGCACTTTCATATGGAGCTGAGAGTTGTCACATATTCCCGGTGGCCATGTCTTCAGCTAAAATGTGGAGCTTTTGTTATGAAAGGAAAGAGGGAAAACGTCTATTGGGGGGCAATTAGCCGTCTCAGCTTCCCAAGTCCTGGGGGAGTTGTTCTTAAGAACTTGGGGAGATGATGGAGTGATCAGACATCCAGCTAGTATCCACCTTCTAGGCTAACGTCAAAACTACTCTCTCCAGAATAAACAACCTGGGAGGTAGGGGGACGTCTGGGAACTATTTAACTTGTGTGTATTCACCCAAGAGGAAAGCCGCAGTTTGAAGACATCGGATGCTACTTAATACAAAATGATAACGTAAGGGAGAGGCAAAGCCATCTCTTTAATTACCTTGGTTTGATTCGTCTACATGACTCTTTTCGGGAAAGGTTCATTTAGTTGATTCTCTCATATGTGCAGTCCCATTACCTCTGGATATTTCCCAAACATATTTATGCGTCAAAACAAGCAGAGAGGTACATCCAGGGCCGCAGGCAAGGATTAAGTCCAAACTGTCCATGCAGCTTTTTAGCAGTTTGGTGAATTTCCTTCTGCTAATTTGTACTGTCGGCCAATGGGTAAAGTCCCCTATCAGCGTGCCAAGATGGGAAGAGGTTGTAGCTTCAGCCCCATAGGTGTTTGGACTTAACTAGCATACGAAGAGACGGAAAGGGAGCTGGTATCTATAGAGCACCTCCACGGCTCTGGAGATCAGCCTGACACTTCTATACATTACTTCCTTTAATCCAGGCCTATCCTGAGCCCGGTCCTGGGCTGAGCACATACGTGCATGAACTCCTTAAAATCTCCCAACAGCCCTCTGCACTTGGTACTGTTATTTCCATTTTACAGATGAGGAACTGAGACTCATTAGTTAAGTTACTTAGCAAAGATCACACCGACAGGAAATGCGGGGGTGTGATTGGCATGTATTAGTTCCTAAGACTTCCTGAATCCCTCTCCTTCCTTCTCCGTGCCTTAAACCATCTCTTCTTCCTAATGTATTTATTTCCTTTTATCTCCCCTCCTTTCTTCTAGTATTAAAACTGTGCGTGTGTGTGTGTTTGTGTGTTTGCATATATAGTCAGCACTCCCTATCTGTGGGTTCTGCGTCCGTTGATTCAAACAACTGTGAATTGAAAATACTCAGAAAAAAAATGTTATGTAGTTGTCGACATGAGCTATGTAGTTAGCCTACGATGGTTGCGTCTGTCCAGAATATGTACAGACATTTTTCTTCTCATTATTCCCTAAACCATACAGTATAAGAACCATGTACATAGCTTTTACATTGTGTTAGGTATTATAAGTAATCGAGAGATAATTTAAAGTATACGGGAGGATGTACGTAAGTTATATGAATATACTATGCCATTTTATAGAAGGCACTCCAAGGTTTTCGGTATCTGCAGGGGGTCCTGGAACAAATCCCCCATGGATACCTAGGGATAACTATATGTTTACATGTGTATGTGCATATGTGTGTGTGCACACTTGTGCATGTGTGTGAGTGTGTGTGTGGGTGTGAGCCATCCTTTTAATAATTTGTTTGTGAGTTTTGGCTATGTGCCAGGATTGCTGGACATGTAGCCTCTGAATTCATGGGGCTCAGAGGCGAATGGGGAAAGAGAGGTCTTCCCTCTTTCTTCGGTCCTGTCATAGGTCAGTGTCAGGGGTTGTGGCATCCCCATGAGCCACTGCTTTCCCGGTGTCACCTTCCTTGGCCACGATCTCACTGTGTCTGGACCACTGCTGTCTTCTCCTATTAAAGGAGGGGTGGAAGGAGTGTTGTGCTACGGGCACAGCCCAGTGATTGGACTCTATTCATGGCACTTTGACAGCCAGCATGGCCCCCGATTGCTGGGTGCCATTAGTCTTCCCAGCCTCCAGCCACTTGCTGGATTTGTCATTTTAAAAGACCAATCTGACCATGGCTGTCTGGTGATTAAACAGACTCTGAGTCTCTGTCAGGCCTCCAGATGGAGCACAGCCTTCCCACCTTCCATCCTGTGGGCCTGCGGAATATATCTCACCTCATTCTTACCACCACTCTCTGCTTGAACCAAACTGGATGGCTTACTGTCTCCCAAACACATTCCCCACCTCTTGGCCTTTGTGCAAGCAAGACCCTTCGCCTAGCTTACCTCCCCCACCATCTGCCAGCCAAAACCCACCCAGAATCCAAACCCAATTAAAATACTTCCAGGCCTCTTCTGGTCCCCCCACAGGGACAGAGCCCTCCTTCTTAAAGCCCCAAAAAGGGGCTTGTACCTTTGTTTATATCTCAGCTGGGTTTCACTCTATGGCAGACTTGTCTTTTCTCCTTGCTAATCTGTAAACTCTTCCAGAGATGAGAATGTGTTCTATTCAATTCTGAGTCCGTGCCCCTGGCATAATGCCTGGCATACAGTAGACACTCAATAAAAGTTAACACAATAGATTTAAAGACCTCTGGCGGTGGTAGTGGAGCGTAGTGTTTAAAAACAGAAACAGGGTGGGGGGTGGGGGGTGGGAGATGAGGGTAAGGGAGATCGAATATATGGTGATGGAAGGAGAACTGACTCTGGGTGATGAACACACAATGGGATTTATAGATGATGTAATACAGAATTGTACACCTGAAATCTATGTAATTTTACTAACAATTGTCACCCCAATAAATTTAATTAAAAAAAATAAAAATAAAAATAAAAACAGAAACAAACTCACAGGTAGAGAGAACAAGCTGATGGTTGCCAGATGGGAGGGGTGGAGGATAGGATAAAAAGGTAAAGGGGATTAAGTACAAACTACCAGTTATAAAATTAGTCACGGGATGTAAAGTACAGCATAGGAGGTATAGTTGAAAATATCATAAAATCTCTGTATGGTGCCAGATGGTGACTAGACTTATCGTGGTGATCACTTCATAAGGCATAAAAATGTCTAACTGCTACGTTGTACACCTGAAACTAATATAATATTGCATGGCAACTATATTTAAAAAATAAAATAAAAGCACAGGCTTTGGCAATGACTGTTTGTATTTAAAGACCATGATGTCACTGTTTTTGTCAACTATCTAAATTTCTCTGAGTCTCAGTTTCCTCACCTTTAAAATGGGAATAATATCTGCCTTGTAGGACTGCTGACAATGGTTAAATGAACTAAGGCACTCAAAGCATTTTCACAGCCCTGGCCCAGAGCAAGAACCCAGTAAATAGGAACTGTTGTTACTATCACCATCATCAATAAATGGAAACTTATTACTATTAATACTAGTAATACTACTATTACTATTAACTTCTAAAGAAGACAAATCTGAGAAGTCCAATTTTCTATTTTCCCTTGTACTTCTGTCTATGTCCATATGTACCCCCTTTTTAAAATTAAATGTATTGGGGTAACATCGGTGAATGACATTATTTAAATTTCAGGTGTGCAACTTTATAATACAACAGGCATCCCTTTAAACAAATGGTTAAATTGCTGATTCATATAAAAGCAGACTCTATTGCTTGATGATTCCAGTAAGAAAACGGGAAGGTCATTCCCCAACCTCCTTAGCCACAGAGCGCTGCAGCCGAACCCGCGCAAAGGTCCTCACGGGTTTCCATAAATTCACAATGGCACGTTCTCTTATAGACAGTGAAGGAGGCAAGGGCTGTCTCAGGAATGTTCCTAACCTTTGAGGTTGATGGATGAGAGGACCGCCGAGCCTCCTCCCCCAAAAACTCTCCCTCAAGGCCATTGTCAGACTTAGAATCCTGAGCTAGAGCGACAGGGAGGTCACAGGGGTTAACTCTGATATTCTTCTGCCAGTAAACAATTCATCAATTTTATATCTTTTTTTTTTTTTTTCTGATGAGGTTAGTGGTGGAGGAGAGGGAGCGTTTAATGATGATGTGGGCGGAAGGGCAGATCTGCTATTCAATTACAGCCACACAAAAATAGAGAAGACCTTTCCATGAATGATGGGCCCCCGGAGGATTTAGAATATTCTCCACCGACAGTATTATCGAGCTTGCGTGTGACGAATCATTAATCATCATTAACTGGCGCTTAATAGAAATAATTTCTTTAAAAACTAACACGGAGCTGCGGTAATTTTCCTTAATTGTCAGACGTATACAGCACTATTTCATTTTCAAATTTGGAGTCGAGTTTCTTTCTATACCACTTTTGTTTTTGTATTCAAATCGCGGAGGACGGATTGTCATTGCAGCGCCCCCTGGTGGAGCAATTCCTAGAGTTGCCCCGGTGAGAAGCAGCTTGGCGGCAAATCTGTGCCTGCCCCGTGGAGCCTCTGTCCTTGGGATGGATTTATGAAGAGTCAAGGTGTCAGTGTATTGATCACCCTTCTAGGACCCAGAACGCTGTGGGGTATGTAAGCATTCCCCAACAGACATTTGTTGAAGGAATAAATGAAGCTGGCAGTCAGAACTGCTCTCATCATGCTGTCCGCCTTTGGCTGGAATGCCCTTCCCGGCTCTCGTCTTCACCTGGGTGGCCTGTCTTTACATCTCTGTGAAGATTTCCTGGAACCCAGATTTGGTTACGTGAGACCTTTATGCGCCATTAGTCCCAGATATTTCCTTTCATGGATAGCAGCAGTGATACATGTTATGTTTAACTTATGTCCCTGTCACCCACTAGTCTCTGGGACCCTCAAGGTGACGGCTGATTCTTGGTCATCTCTTTGACAAGCAGGAGGCATATAGACAGTGTTGGTCCAAGCCTCTTGAATGGATGAGCCAAATCACGTATTTTTGTCCTTTGCCGCATGCCTTCCCCCCTCTGGGACTAATTTCCCTATACAATATGAGGATGTAATACCACAGGAACACTAACTAAGCACATACTATATTCCAGGCAGCATTTTATCATTTAAACCTTACAACAATTCTAGGGTATGGACACTTGATCACCTCCATACTCATTTTCAAACCAGTGTGACATGTGACAGCCAGCAACCCACTGGGCTTTCCAAACAGTCCCATAACATGTAACCAAGAGATTTCTGAAGCACCAGACCTGATTCCCTGCCACCCTTCTTTTCCTCTTCATTATCCCTTTCCACTGGCATCACTGACAAAGAAATCTCAATGTCAGATCTTAAGAGAGGTGGAATTCCATTTAAGTGGTGGATTTCACTGCCTAACCTTGCGCAAGAATATGTGAGCAAGGTGAGAATGGCTATCTTTGGTACATCCTATCCCCGTAAACACTACCTACCACTACTGCTTACCTGGCATTTGAGGCCCTTTTGGATCTGGCTTCTCTTTGCCCTTCAAGGTTCTCTTCAATGACTTTTATCTGCCAGGATGGTCTTCTCGTTGCTGGTTAATAGGCACCAATCATTACCTGGGCTGAATTCCTCCCTCGAAATATATTCCCCAATCCTCTGCTCCTCCTTTAAGGTTCAGCTCACACCGGACTTTTTTCCTGAAGTATTCCCTGATCCCGGGTTGCTTACCCCACCAAGCCCTTGCTTCAATTCAGTCTTGCCTGACTTTGTAATTACACCCTGTTTATAGCTCTTCTTTCCCTCAACCACTGTTTCTCCAAGTATGAGTCCTGGATCACCTTTGTCAGAATCACGTAGGGGACCTATTAAAAATGTGGTTTCTGGTTCCCCCATCTTAGATCGTGTGCATTAGAATCTCTGGGAGAGGGGGCCTGGAATTGGCATTTTAACAACTCCTCCAAACCAATCACACTAACGTTTAAGAACCACTACTCTAACCAAATTGCTTTCTTCTTGAATTAATTTTAATCCTCCTGAGAGTCCTTTCAAGAATCAATTTAGCAGAATATCTTTCTCCTCAAGAAAATGAATCCAGCCTTCCTTCTTTTCAAGCATTTTTCAGTAACTGGTTAGTAATCTCTGCAATGATTTGAGACTCCACCCTCTCTTCTCAACCTCCAAGGCCATTACCTTGTTCCGGTCACCATCCACACTTATAAGAACCATCACCCCAGACCGTCCAAATTCCTTCAGGCCTCCAGTCTGTGCCTCTAGAATCTGTCCTCTGCCCTCCTGCTGTAGTGTCTTTCCCCAGAAAAACCTGAGATGTGTCATGCTTTACCATCAATATCTCGGTGACCTCTCCTATAGAATGAGCATTGAAATCCTTTATTCCACAAACATGACCCCTCCCAGCTTTGCCATATCCTAAACTTCCAGCTTTATCCCCATCACTCCAGCCAATGTTCTATCACATATGTCTTGGAGAATGCTGTTACTGCTTTCTGAAATAATCTCTTCAAACCATCCACTTAGAAAGCTACTATTCACCCTTTAGGACCCAACCCAAAATTGTCCCTTGTCTGAGTTAATGTCCAGAACCATCTCCTTTTCCCTCAATTCTTACCCCAGGGCACAGATAATAGTTCTTTCCTGTATGGACCCAGAGTTCTGTATAGCCTATTAATTTTGAAAACATTTAATTAAGTGCTTTCTATTGGCCAGGCACTTTATGTTCTTTACATACATGATCTTACCTCACCTTCCAAAAATCCTATGCAGTAGAAACTATTGTTATCATCTCCATTTTGGAAATGAGGCAACTGAAACCCAGCAAGGTAAAGTCACGTGTCCAAGGTTACTCAGCTAATAAGGTAAAGAGTCAAGATTCAAACTATCGCCATCTCACTAATACTAAGCTGCCACCAATAACATGCCACCAAGAACTCAAAAACCCAGAAAGGATAGGCTGACTGACATCTGTGTCAAGACAACAAGATGGTCCAGCCTTCCATATTGTATTATCCCTATGGAAAACGGGAATAATCCAAGTATTCTAGGAAATAGAAAATTGAGGTGCTGTCACATGACCAGCAAAACTAGTTTTAAGCTAAACGATCAGAGAACGGTGGAAGAACCCAGAGAAACTAAGCCATCTCTTTGTGAACAGAAAATTGAAAATGGCATTGAAGCATTGGGCTTACAGCTAATCTTCTATGCCTGGTGAAGCCACAGTGATTTATTTTGAAAGCTCCAGGGACCGTTTATTCCTAAAAGGGATCTCTGGAATAATCCAGTGTATTTTTGAACCCTGATAACCCTTATTTCATTCTTGATGCGTCTAAAATTTTGTTTAAAGCAAAAAGCATAAACTTCCATCTTAGCTCTATGACATATGAGGTCACTTTTGCTGAAGGTAGACGTTGGGACAGGCATTTCTCTTGTGGGGCTCATTTCCTGTTGCTCTTGCACCCACAATAATTGTTACGATAATTGCACCCACGATAATTGTTACGAGATAGTGGGGAGGAGAGTGAACACAGTATTCCATTCTTCTTGCTGGGATACCACACAACTTGGTGACTACCTTAGTGGCAGAATGCTGTAGAATTATTATAAGCTTTGCAGTCATACCTAAAATCTTGGTTCTATTAATTATTAACTGTATCACCTCAGGCAATCCACTTAATCTCCCTTCATCACAAAGAAATTGAATATTTATCTCACACTGTTGTTATTAAGGTCAGATGAAGTCATGCAGGTAAGGCCCCTGGTCCCCAGTAAAGGTAGCGATCATCATCGTATCAACATTTAATATATGTGTCAATGGGGTGGATTGAAATCTTCCATCTTAGTTTTTTTTTTTTTTGGTCTCTCTTTTTTCTTCTTCTGTCCCTCCTTTTCAGAGTTCTTTTGAATTATTTGAATTTTTTAACAGTTATATTTTAATTTATCTGTTGGTGTTTTAGCTCTATATTGCTGCATTTTTTCCGGGGGGGGGTGTGATTGTGCTAGGGATTACGACATACACACTTAAATTTTCATTCACTACTATTGTACCACTTCATATAAAATTTAGAAACCTGCAACCACCAACCCTTGCATTGCTCATGTATGTTGGGAGCTGAGGTGTTTACTTCCTCACTGACCAAATTATTGCCTCGGTTTGAAATGCCCTATGAACTATCTCAGAGGATGCTCCACAGAGAGCTGTCGTATCGTTGCTCCATGGTTGAGACTCAGCAGTCAGCTCATAAGATAAACATCATACAGCATGAAACAAAAGTGGAGAACCATACACCTCCTCTCTACCAGTCCAATATGGCCATATTTTAACCCAGTCTTGTAACACATTAACATCATTTCTTCATTTGGTAAAATAGCTAAGGTATTAGGGTAAGTCATGCTAAGAGGCTATAATAAATATACCCTCAGAACCTCCGTGACTTAGAGCAGTAAAAGTTTATCTCTTGCTCATAAAATGTCTGTTGCAGACATTCCAAGTCAACCGGCAACCTTCCTTATGGACCTCCAAGCATGCAACTCCCTTCTGGTTTGAGGCTCTACCTTCTTTGGACCTTGGAGTTCTTTGATGGGTCCTCAGCATCCACCTGGAGGACAAGGGACGTGTGAATGTGGAGGATAACGTATAGGGGCTTTTATTAGATTGGCCTGGAAGTGGCACAACCATAGACAGAACTCAGTCAGTCCCTAACTGCAAGGGAGCCTGGGATATGTAGTCCTCCCCCACCCTCGTCTTCCACTGTGAGTTGAATTCACTCAGTGCCGCGAGATGCTCACACTTTGAGAGGTATGAGAGGACTGAGCCTGACAGACAGCAGCACAGACTCGTGGCCTATGGCTTGGTAAATACTCATCTTGTAGAGTGTGATGCCAACTGCCCAAATTATTTAACTTTCTGTCTTTTCTTATCTGAATTTATGTAGATGGATTCCTGTAGCTTAAATATGCATCTGATGGGACTCAACTAAGTGTGTCTTATCCATTCTGCCTAGCACAATGCTGAGAGGTAAAGGATTCTCAGTAAATGTTTACTGAATAAAGAAATGAATGGAAGAGGAGGAAGAAGGAAGGAAGGAAGGAAGGAAGGAAGGAAGGAAGGAAGGAAGGAAGGAAGGAAGAAAAGTCACTGAAAATATATGCCCTGTGAAGTTGCAGGTACCACACACCTATGTTAGCAAAATATATCATTTGTCTGTGAACTAAGGTGAGCAAGTGGGAGGATAACACAGCCCCACCACCTGGAAAGCCTCTCAGTCGATATAAACTATTGCCCTCTCCAGCCCTTTATTCTGATGTACACACCACACCTTCCCATTGGTTCTCATCCAAGACCTATCAGCCCAATTTCCGTTGAAGGAAAGATAAAGCAACAATAAAAGAAAAACAACAACAACAACAACAACAATACAAACACACACACACACACACACACACACACACACACACACTTCAAAAAAGAAAAAATGTCTGTGACCTAATCAAAAGCTTTCATCAATTCTCCCATTTCCTTCTCTGCCCCCAGGGAGAAGATTAGAGGGTTCCCATTCAGAGAGCTCATTTTCCTGAGTGGGTTCTGAAAAAGGACAGAACATTAGGTTTCTTTCCTTTAAGAGAACATAGCGCTCCTTTTAGAATTCATTGGGACATTTTGGAACGCAAACAACAACAGCGGAAGGCACTCGTGTGGTGATAATTTGATGTAATTCCGATGTCAGTGACAGGCCGTGATGGTCTTAGTCAGCTTCCCCGAGGCGGTTTCTTTTGTGCTTCTTGCCTGAGAGAGTGGGCGTGAGTACCCTCATACACCAGCCCTACCCCCTCAAGCACATTTCCTCTTTTCCCATTTCCATTCTCACAGTGATTTTTCTGATTTCAATCCAAAGGACTCCTGGGGAGAAAAAAGAAGTTGGAGTATTTTCCAAACTCTTCATCAAAAGAGAGTCCACAAGCCAAAATGTATCCACACGCATTTGGGGGTTTGGCCTGAAAATATTGTACATTTTAATTTAATTATTCCAACATTTAAAACAGAAATATTTTTGCATGCAAATCTCAAGTTCAAGCATCCCTGCAAAATCAGAAAGGTTAACAACACTGGACCCACACTCCCTCTCTCTGATACCATAGTTGGCTGGGTTGGAACAGCCAAGCCTGCCCCTTAATTTGGCATGGCTTAATAAACCATGGCCCCGCCTGGTCCACATGACTCATTTGCATTTCCTGCCAGCCTTTGTGGGCATCTCACCTTATAGATCCTGGTCCTTGCATTTGGAATCCCCCAAGCTCTGGTCTCCCCCATAGACTTGCCCAGGTTTCTCCATTTTTTTTGGAGAACAGAACCACAGAAGCCAACCAGATCTGGACTATTGTCATGGAAATTTCTACTATATATGAAAGGAAGGACCAGTTCAAGAAATTTTCTTGATTCAAGTGTTTTTGCTACAGTCAACTTACAGTCCTGCCAAGGCATTTAGTTGATGGTGTTTGTTGAAAGGAGATGGGGCCATTAGCGGCGTTGGCCAAACTCTTTGTCATTTCATGGGCGAGCAGTGCCATCTGGAAATGGCTGTGGGCAAGAATGCAACACAACCCCAATCCTGCCGTAGATCCTGGGCCCAGAATAAAGTCTGAAGGAAGGAAGCCCCAGCTCTGCTAACCTGCCCACACTGCTGCTTCATTTTATAAGCACTGGAGCTACAGCCATAGTTAGTAGTCTGTAAAGATGGAGGCTCAAAAAAATACAAGTGATTCAGTCTAGTGGTTTTTTCCCATCAGGATGCAATGGAAACTAAGGAAGTGGATGGTCAGCCAGGAGGGCTTCTCAGTGTCCCATCGCATTCAGGCATTCGCCAGATATTTATCAAAAGCTGTTTTGTGACAGGTAGGCAGCATGAGCAAAAATAGACAGAATCCATGCCCTTACAAAGGAAGTCAGATATTAGTGAGAGGAGACGGGCCTGGGGCCATGCAATTATATTACAGGGATTCCAGTCCGGGCATGGGGACTGGGAAAGATTTCCAGCGAAGTGATAAAATCTGAAGGACAAACGGAAACTAGCAAAGTAGAGGGGAGCAAGTAGAGAGTGTTTCAGAGAAAGAGGACGGCAGGTTCAAGAACCCCAGGAATGGAGGGAATGTGAATAGCTGGGTAGCGTAAGGAATTTGAAGCATGTCAGGGGGCTGAGATAAGATGGAAAAGGGAGGTTTCATTCCATGCAGTGCCTTTGAGCTCATGGTTTGGGGGCTGGTCTTTATCCTAAGAACAATGTAAGGGTTTTCTAGCTCCATGGAGTCACCCAGAAAACCCCATTTTATCTTCTTTCTATGTTGTGATTCATGACAGTCTCATTAAAATAAAGGATCCTATAGCTAAAAACAGTTGGGAAAACCATTGCTGATGTAGATGAGGACACAGAGGCTCAGAATGGGACATGACCAGGCAAAGCGCCAGAAAATCAGGGGCCTTCAATCAGACCGTGGCTCTTGAGAGAGAGAGGTGGTACAGAGAGGTGGCAGGCATGGAGCGGTGCCAGGAGCTGGAGATGAGAGGAAAGGTGGGATGTGGTGCCTGGAGAGTGAGATTGCAAATGGCAGGCAAGCTTCAGGGTGGGATTAGAGCAACAAGCTGGAATGCAGCCTTTGAAGCAGCACTCGGGTCCTTGGCACAGGGACTGGCAAGAATACAGCAGCACTGATAAGGCATAGGTGAGACTGGGATGGAAGCAAAAACCCTGTTAGCAAAACCAAGCCCAATGTCAGTCATTTGAGCATCCAGGGGGCTGGGTCCTAAATCCCAGAGAGGGGTGGACTGAGGGGCCTCACCAGGGGTCAGAATTACTCATCATGAATTGTGTGGCTGGTTGAAACAAGGCTCAATTTATCCACATAACCCTCTCCCTGAACCCCGGGTTGATTTTTCAAAAGCAAAACAGTTGTTTCATCATGGGGAAATTGTCATCCGCTTATCACCGGATGATTACAATTCTGAATGAGAACACCAGAAACCTGGTATGAGGAGATCAGGAAATGAATTCCGTTCCTGGCTGCAGGCACCCGCTGGACGGCCCTAGACGTGTCCCCTTACCACGCTGGGTATCAGCTTTCCAGTCTGCAGAGTGGAAACGATGATGACACTTCCCACTTTGTCTTGAACTTAATGGGAGCTGTCTTAACACACATGATCTTTGTTTAGAGGATCGTGACCAAGTGCATGCAGCCCTCATCCCTGGGCAGATCATTTAGTTGGTTCACAAACCACTAAAGCGTATCCCTGCCTCCCAGGTTAAGAACTGCTGTTTACTTTGTGTTTATTCGTTTTCTTCCTGGAGGACAGACACTTGACCTTCCCTTCTCTCCCTAGCACCCGGGACACAGCTGGTCTCAGTCAAAGTTCCTAAATTAGAGGGGAATTGAATAACTTGGGCAAACAGCATGGATGGAGCCCATGTGACAAGCCCAATATTGTACATAGCGCAGAGCGGCTACAGGATGACAGTCGACCCACACTTGGCTTAGAATTAAGTTGTGCTCACCGCAGTATCGTGAGGACCAAAAAAAAAAAAGAAACTGCAAGAGAAACTTTTGACTTTTGGGGGGTCAGTGACATGCTAGAGCACTGAGGGTAGGGGAGGCTGTAAAGTCTGGTAGTTAAGAAAGAGGCTTTGGCGTATAAACTGTATTTGAAACCTAGCTGTGTGTCCTTGGGCAGGTCACTTCACTTCTCTGAGCCCAGTTTCATCATCTGAAAAATGGAAGCAGTGATAGCATGTCTCTCACAGAGCTGTTCTGGATTAAATGGGCTGATGTGTGTGAAGTACTTAGAATAGGGCCTAGCACACAAGAAAGAGACAATAAACAGTCGCTGTTCTTAGCTATGCATAGCTAGACCCATTTTTCCCAGATAAGACATTTTGCAGGACCCTGTATCCAAGGTTACGGATTCCCTGATGGAAAAGAAGAGGGGGATAAAAACTTTAAAGTCCTGAAGGAGTCAGAACTACACAAAGCAGGAATATCGTGTGGAGTATTCTATGTGAGAATTTGCTGGCCAGAGCTCAGAGAAATTTCAGGAAGGAAGCAGCTTGCCCAGGGGAAAGGTGTGAACAGACAGACAGCAAGACCTTGTTATTTTTTTTAACAAGCCTCAACAAAAGAAATTTGGAGCTGGTTGGCCCAGATTGGGAGTGGGGGGAGAAAAGAGTGGGTAGCCTGCACTTAGAAAGAGATTAAAAGAGGAATATGAGTCGAAGAGAGCATATGATTTGGGGAATAGACAAGGTTTGGGGGGAGGAGCGGGTGGGGTTGGAAATGAACTTCTTATTTTATTGGGGTGACAATTGTTAGTCAAGTTATATAGGTGTCCAGTGTACATTTCTGTACTACATCATTTATATTTCACATTGTGTGTTCACTACCCAGAGTCAGTTCTCCTTCCATTTCCATATATTTGACCCTGTTTACTCTCACCTACCACCCCCAACCCTGGAAATGAATTTTTAACATTGATGAACAAAATTGTATGCCTGGAGGTCATGAATCTGGCTCCTGGTCCCATTTCTCTCTCAATCCTTTACTGTGTGCCTTTGGCCAGCCATGTCCCTTTCTGGGCCTCAGCTGGAAGAGGAAGGCTTTAAATTAGGTCATCGACAAGGTTGTTTTAGTGGCTGAGGGCCCGGGGCTGTGCAAGAGAACATGAGCTCTCAGGCCAAAAGTGAACTGTCCAATGATCTGATTTAATATTATAATTTAAAAAAAATTACAACAGATACTGACACATATGTCATTCAGTTCTCCCTTCTAACCAAATACCACCCATGTCAAAATGGATGGAAGTTCGGTTCTGAGAAAAGTTTTTCTTGAACCATTTTGCTCTCCTTTTTTAAAAAGTGTATCAGTGTGTATCCTGGCTGTCACTTGCTGGCTGCCTTCACTCTCTGAGCCTCAGTTTCCCCCACGGTAAAACATTTCATCAACTCTCAGATGTCACTGACTAGAAAATACCTAATATTTTATGGGCCACTAAGGAAGAAAAATTACTGCCAATGAGACTATGACACACTGTCTATTATAAGATACACTCCAGCTTCAGAGACGTTAAAATGTAAATCTATGTGCCTCTGAGAATGAGTGAAATACAGTAACGCCTACTTCACAGGGATTCCTTGGTGGTAAGGGAGATGGTACATTTAGAATCCCTGGCATAAAACAAACGCTCAATGCCAGTTACTAGGTATTAATTAGGCAGACACTAATTAACTGTTTGTTGAACTAAAGAATGGTTAGGCAATGATACACACTTTTTAAAGGAGGAGAGCAAAAGGATTCAAGAGAAATGTTTCTCAGAACCAAACTTCCATCAATTTTGACATGGGCGGTATTTGATTAGAAGGGAGAACTGAATGACATTACGTGTCAGTATCTGTCATAACTTTTTAAATTTATTTTTTAAATTATAATGTGAAATCAGATCATTGTACAGTTCACTTTTGGCCTAAGATACAGCTTGGCCTTCTTAGGTAAGGCCCTGGTTTCCTTTTTCCTTACTTAGAGAACTTTCTTGATGAACTACTCCCGCCATCTTGGAATGGTGAACCAAAATGACCGTGGCCATTCCTCTTGTTCTCAAAAGAAAATTGTCCCCTAATGGAAACACAGGAAGAGACGAAAGAAAGGAAAAGAAGAAGAGACTTGATCCAAAAGGAAATCGGAGAGCAAAGCTGTGAGCGGTAGGGAAGATAATAGAGCCAAAAAGAAAGCCCATAAAGAAATACATGAATGAATAAAAAGAATTCCTCAGGCTTTTATTTCTTAGCTTGAAGGTTATGCCCCAGCAGCCTGTATGGGGCTTTTGGATCAAGTTTTCAATTCCAGTGCCTTGTCAGGGATCATTTCAAATGCTTTCACCTCTGGAAAGAAGGGCCATTCTGCAGTGGTGAGCAGAGATTTGAGGAGTGGGAAGGCATCTTGTCTGATTAGCTCGGCCTTATCTGCAGAGCCCAGTGAATGGCCTAATGCAATGAGCAAGCTTTGCAAAGCACTGAACCATCCCGACTTCTCGCTGACGGAAGCAGAGCTGAGGTCCTGGGCGCTCCTTATCAAGTGACAGGAGCACTTGGTGAGGCCGCGGAAATTGGATTTGAATGATTTCCATCCTCCTTTTTCCCTGCCCCCAACCCAGAGTGTTCTGATCATCCAGCAAGTTACAGGGACAGCTCGCTCCTGTGGGAGCAAGGCCCAGAGAGCTGGAAAGAGAACCCAGGGAGAGCTGGGGCCTTGCCAAGGCCACAGGGTTGCTTGGGGGAACGGCTGGAAATGGAATCCAGTTCTGTCTGCTATGTCAGTCTTTCCGTTGAGTTGTCTTAGAATTTATCCAGAGAGATCACTCTACCCATGACTGTACTGCTGACCTGTCCCCAAGGTGGTGGATTATTTAATTTATTGTCCTAAAAAATGATGTGGCAGGTAGAAGCCTTGTCCTTAATGCAAATAAAACCAACTTGGCAGTAATAATAACAACAACAACAACAACTTATCAGGCACTATGCTATTAATTTTCATTAAATTCATACAATCCCCCACCATGAGGTACTTCCCATAATTGTACCCAGTTTATGTATGGGAAAACTGAGGCTTAGCAAGGAAGCCACTTGCTCAAGGCCACCCAGCTAAGTGTGGTAGGTAAATGGTAGGGTTTAGCCTAAACCCCAAGTGTCTAGTGGCAAAGCCGGAGCTCTTACCTACTAGGCTTTCCTGTCTGCCTAGAGGTCTAAATGGGCAGAACCTGGATTTGAATCCATGACTCCTGACTCTTAGTCCAGCACTCTTTTGACTAATGATGATGACAGTAACTTATTAAGTATTATTTCCTTTACTCCACTCAACAGCCTTATGAACTAATATATGACAAGTGCATTCACCCAGGGTCATACTGCTATTAAGTAGCAGAGCGAGGACTCAAAAACTCTCCATCTTTCCCTTCCCAGCCACCACAGCAATCGTTCATAACTGAGCCTGATCCTGTCAGCCCACTGCTCACAACCCTCCCACTCTTAAAACCAAACCCACACTTCTCCTTGGGACATACAAGACATGCGTGATCCTGCCCCTCTTTCCTTCTCTGTCTGCCTTGCTCATATCCTCCCTTCAAGCACTTCAGCCACACTGGCCTTTTGTGGCTCCTCTCACCACAGGGCCTTTGCACATGCTGTTTCCTCTTCCTGAACATCTTCAGATATCACTCCCTGCCTTTTGGCCTCATTAACTTCCTGTAGGGTACCCATCCATTTTTTGATTCCACATTAACGATGTGAATATTTATGTAACTATATAATTAGTGAAGTCCCCAACCATCCAATTCCTATCAGTGTGGCTTCTCCCCTCTCTGAGCCTCGCGCTCCTAATCCATAAAATGGATGACGAGCCTCCAGGATTCATCCAAGATGGACTCCTGGGGCCCCAAGAGGGCCGGGCAAATGCAATTGAGTCTTCATGCTTCTATGAGAATTCTCCTCCCCAAAGGATTTCCACATAGTCCTGCCCCAGAAACAACTTGTAAAATCCTCTTGCCATCACTGTGATGGAGGGAGAGGTTCCTGGCTTTCTCTCGTAAGAGGTGAATTGAATCCTGAATGCAGAAGGCATTCTAAGATGGGTGCCGACGAGAAATGAACACAGACGTTTGCTTCTTTTCCAAACAGTTCCTAGAGGCCCTTCTCTGTCTGGTCCATCTCCTGGGTGCTGGGGAGCAGAAGGAAATTAGTCGTCCTCCCTGCCTTTTATGCGCACACAGTTGAGTAGGAAAACAGGTGCAAGTATGCAGACAAGCATCAGATAGAGAGGAAGAGAAACAACAGTGATCTCTGTCATTTATTGAGGGCATGCTATGTTTCAAGCAGTGCTAGGCACTTTATAAATACCATTTCATTAGCCCTTTCAACCCCAACCAAAGCCATCTGGTGTGCTAGTAGTAGCCCATTTCATAGACACAGCATCTGAGGCTTAAAGAGGTGAATAAGTGTCCAGGCCCCTTGAAGAGAAGTGGGCGTTGCTCTGTTGCCATAGCCAGAATTCTCATGTGTCTGTGGGAGGTAGCGTGCTGTCATATTGGAAAGTCCTGGGTTCAAGCCCTGGTTCTGACGCCAGTTAGCACATGACTTCTCTACCCCTCAGTTTCCTCAACTGGTAAAATAGGGACAGCAGTGCCTTCCCCATGGGGTGGTTTTAATGTTTAAATGAAACAAATCTTGTGAATATTCCTTGTTCCTTTCATAGAAGATGCTGGAAAAAATACTGAGTTTTCCTCGCTCTTGGCAAACATCAGTAGGAAAGCAGGTAGGATGTGATATGTCCATAATGAAAACAGAAACAAGATGGGTTGAGCCTTGTGTGCCTTTTTAACAAAACCCATCCTCTCTATGGACGATTTGAAAGAAGTACGAAATTAGAAGTTGTCGTTGAGCAAACGACTTGCTGCTTTATCTTCTATATGGACTCTCGTCTCAGACACCGAGAGCCTTTCTGGTGTGACTCCATCTTCTGAGCGCAGGAAAACTGCATCAGCCAGGAAAGTCACCACTTTCTAAAGGCATTTTTCTTAATCTCACGTCATGAGAAAAAAACAATAAAAACAGCCAAGCAGAAGCCTGAGGAGGACTCATTAAATCTTCTGGCTGTGGAAATAGGGCAGAAGTGGCCTCAGAAAAAGAGGGACATGCAGTGCTTGGTGACAGCAATTACAATAATAAAAGGCATCAGTGTCTCTTCACCTGGGCACCAGGTAGGTGGATGAGAAGGTTGGGGTAGTGATACAGTGAGCTTTGATGGTAGAATTAAGCCTCACAGGAAGTGCAAAAGGCACGGATGCTGGAGTCTGAGAGCTCTGATTAGAACTCTGGGTCCGCCATCTACTCGCTGTGGGACCGTGGATAAGTGACGCCACCTGTCTGAGCCACAGGTGCCATTGCAGCAAAATGGAAATCATCGTACATTTATTAATTCAACAAATATTTACTGAGCACCTACTATGTACTAGACACCATTCTAGGTACTGGAGATACAGCAGTGCCCAAGCCTGGCAAGCCCCTGCCAGTGGAGCTGACATTTGTATAAAATAGTAAGTCAGACACAGTAATAATAATGAACCCACCACTTCTCCTGTCCTTCTCAATCCCCCACTTCCCTTTGAGGCAAGCAGAGTAGCTGTTGTGACCCCACTATACAGATAAGGAGACTGAGGCCCGGGAACCCACCCGGCGTAAGGTCGCAGACCTCCTGGCTCTTTCCACTTTACTAGTTGCCTTGGGTGAACCAGATCTTATTGCTAAGTGAGGTCACAGGACAGGTCACAGGCGTCTTCCTCAGTCTGGAATTTATCTCTCCGAGGCCACCACATGCAGCATCAGAAGAATCTGACATAGTACTTGCCATGTAGTCCCACAATCCTCTGCCTAGCTCTCCCTCGCTAGATTATGAGCTCTTCCGGGGCAGAGGCCATTGTGTCCCAAGGGCTTAGCATGTGGTCTAGCACCCAGTAAGCCTGAAGAAATACATATAGAATAAAAGAATGAATGAGTGAGGAAGGAAGGAAGGAAGGAAGGAAGGAAGGAAGGAAGGAAAGAAGGAAGGAAGGAAAGAAGGAAGAGAGGGAGGGGAGAATGAGAGAGGCAGAAAAAGAGGGAAGGAGAGAAGGGGAATGTCTGCCCTATATCACGCAATAAATATTGGGTGTATGGAGAGATGATGGATGGATGGATGGATGGATGGATGGATGGATGGATGGATGGATGAAAGAAAAGAAAGAAAAGGAGAGAAAGATGAAAAGAGTAGAAATGAAAAGAGAGAGGAATAAATCTCCTTTGGAAGAGTCGATGAATGTTGAACAGATAAATAAAGAATGCCTCTTTCACTCCCACAGCTTACCCCCTGCCTTTGCCCATCTGACTCTCCTCACAGCCTTCAAGGCCCAAATAACTCTTACCTCTGCTGTGTGTCCCAGCACACAGAAACTGGTCTTTTTCTAACCTGTGGTGTTCCCGTTGTCTAACTGCAATTAGCATCTTGGTCGCACACTCTCCCTTTCCCTGACTGAAACCAACCATTGCACTTGTTAGCATCAGGCAGTGGTTAAATCACCGGTCTGTAGGAGGAAGACGGGCTGTGAGAATTTGGGCTCTGCCATGTCCTGATAAAGTAACTGAGAAAGATTTTCCAACTCCTGGAGGCTCCACTGCCCCACATGTGAAATAGAGATACTGTCACTGCCTCATAGATGTGCTAGGAAGCCTGCCCCTGAGAATGTGTGCAACAAGCGTGTAAGGTCCGGCACAGAGGCAAGCACTCACGCAAGGTACTTGCTGCTATTGCATGAATGTCTCTTCTACCCAACAACATTGTAAGGTTTTAAGAGACCGTCTCTTCTCCCCAGGGGACACACACACACACACACACACACACACACACACACACAGCCTTAGCGTAGGACTAGGTATCCCGAAGGCTTATTGGTTGATGCCTTCATGGACCAAGGCCTGGAAGTTTCCTTTCTAAACATCTATATTAGGTGAGATTTTATTTGCCAATGATGTTTTACTTACGCCACCATTTCAGAAATGATTTTTTTGCAGTAAACCAGAAAAGAATGAAATATTTTTCTTGGTGCGTGCCCTCAACAAGTCTGTAAGGCCTCCAATCCTCTTGGGTTATCGGTGGGTGGGGACAATGGTTCCCAGAGCAGAGACCCAGTACCCCTTCCATTGGAAACAGCTGGGGTGGGGTTAGGGGCCTGGTTAAAATGAAGATTCCTAGGGTCCAGCCCAGAATTATTAAAGCAACAGCTCTTAAGATTAGGGCCTGGGAATCTGCATGTAACCAGTTCCTTAGATGATTCTAGTACATGCTTAGTTAGGAAACTACTGCCATGCACAGCCTTGCAAAAACCTAGAGTTCAGTGCTTGGGGGCCTTTGAGACTTTCTATCCCAACTTCCTCACTTTATAGACTAAAAGAACGGAGACCCAGAGAGGGTAAGTGACTTATGCAAGTTCACACAGCAAGACAGTGACAGGGCTGGGACACAAACCAAGGACCCCAGTCTCACTGCCCTGCTGGCTTTACTCCGTTGCACCACTTACCTCTTCCCCTGGAAGAAGTCCTGACTGGCTCTACAAGGGGAAGAAGGCAGTTAGCATTTATTGAGCCCTTGCTGTGTACCAGGCACTTGACATAGGACCTTATGGCAATTCTAAGGGGTGGGTATTATCATGTCTGTCATTCTAGACAAGGAAGCTGAGAATTTGAGAGAGAAAGTATCATTTTTGCTGAGAAACAAAACCTACTGGTATATAAGACAAATGCCAATATTACTGGAGAGAAATGGGGGGAGGGGCAATCCATTCATCACACATGTGGCAAAAAATCATTTTAAAATAGCTTAATATGAAAAATATATGTTTTCATTCATATGAACCAATATACTATATACCCAACAGGATACCCTAATAAGCCTGTCCTGTGACAGGTTCTTGTTAGAGTTTTATCCGTAGCAGTGATTGTCAACTACGGGCCATTCTTCCCCTGCCATGAGACATGTGGCAATGTCTGGAGACATATTTGGTTATCACAACTTGGAAGGTATCACTGGCATCTAGTGGGTGGAGGCTGGGGATGCTGCTAAACATCCTGTGATGCGCGGGACAGCCCCACCCCTCCAACTACAAGGAATGATCTGGCCCCAAATGTCAATCGTGCTGAAGTTGAGAAATCCTGGTCTGTGAGAAGTGAAACCCTTATTTTTGTTGTGGTGACTTGTGTGGCCGTCTCTACCACTAGGAGGCAGTGTAACTGCTAGTTCTGGCAGCTCACCAGAGGCACGATAGTCACATGACTCTTCCTTTGGTTGTTCCAGCTTCCATCCACAAAATGGGTATATTAGGGTGGTATGTGATGATGTGGGTGGGAAAAAAGAGAGACGAGGGTATATGTGAGTGAAGTCTCCTGTCAGAGATCGAGCAATTGCTAAGAAATTAGACTGCAACTTCAGGTCTGTCTAATTCCAAAGTTGATGACATTTCAAGTGCTGTTTCTTGCTGTATAGATGAAAGCCCCAGGAACCCAGTCATTAAATTCCTTTGCATCGAACACAATCTCTATTTAATTACATTGTAGAGTAAATTGCGTTTCCCAAGTTTAATTTCAAGCATAACCTCTGACATAGAATATCTGCTCCCCGGTCTCCCCCTCAGCGGGAGAAAGTACCGCTTAGGGATTTAGAAAGCAGGTTTAATAGTCAGCCTGAGTGTGAATTCTAGGCTTGCTGATTAGTAGCTGTGTGACCTTAGGAAAAATCCCTTCGTTTCTCTGGGACTTTATTTCCTCACCTGTAACATGGGATAATAATAGAACCCAATCTGAAATGATTATTGTGAATTTTAACTCAGATAATGCATGTAAAGTGCTTAGGATCTTGTCTGGTACATGGAAAACAATCAGTAAATGTTGACAATAATAATGATTAATGTCATCATTATTGTCATTATAATTAAGGCCCGAGGATTGGGAAAAGGTGGGAAATTGAGAGTCGGGGGGAATTCTCGGCATTTGTAAAGCAAAGCTGGTACAGTCTGGGTCTCATAATTGATAGCTCCCTAAATCTGACCTGTCGTTTCTGCTTTTAATGAAAATATATTCAATATTGGAATTAATTACTATTAAAGTGGCCTTGTTATAGTGCATTGAGGGACCAGTGGCAGACTCAGTGGGTTAGCATCATGGAATAGAATGTCTCAAGGGAAACAAGCAGCATGAACATACACCATCCTGAATCCAGCTGGAGCACCCCAAATACCATTGGCTGCTGTTGACAATCTAAGGAGGTTGTAAATTATGAGAGAGCTTTGGAGGCAGAAACTAAGATGCGAGAGAAAATGAGGAAGAACTCAACTTATTCTGGCTTTCTTGGATGTTTCCAAACAGGTGATTCTGTAACCACGGAGGAGTCAGGGAGATTTGAGGCACTGAGAGTCAGGATGGCTGAGCCTCTGTCCTCTATAAGCAGGTGTGGTAGCAGAGAGGGAGGGAAATAGGAGACATCAGAGAGGCGGGCAGGGACAGAAGCCATGGCAAAGAATTTAGGTTTTTTCTAAGTGTCGTGGGAAGCCTCTGTTGGGTGCAGAGCACGGCTGCGATTAATATGATTGTTTAAAACTCACTCTGGCCACTGGCTGGAGAATAGACAGAAGAAGGGTGAAGCAGGAGGTCAGTAGGAAGTTATTGTCGTTATCTGGATTAAATTTACAGAGGCTTGACGTTGGATTAGGGTGGTGGCCGTGGTGACGGAGACAACACATAGATACAAGGTATGTTTTGAAGGGCAAGTTGGTAAGAGGGGCTGATGGTTTGGATGTGGAGAGTAAGGAGGAAAGGCACTCAAGAATACCTCCCCTTTTAGAGGTTAAGTAGCTACATGAATGTCAGTAGCTGTATCCGTCAGCTATTGCCATGATAATGCTGTGTAACAGGTCACCTCAACTCAGGGACTTAGTGCTGTAATGGCAGGCATCTGCAGTGTCTGCGAATCAGCAAGGCTCAAATCAAGAAATCTGTTTTATATATGTCATCAGCTATTATTCCCAAATTTCTACAATAAACATGTTTACTGTGGAATCGGGGTGGGGGTGGGGAGAAATCTACCGAAAAACATTTTAGCTACTCTGAACAAACCAACACATCAGTGGTTTGAAGATTTTGTGGTGGTATGATTCTAAAACCACTTGAAAAGATTTGTCGCAGCCACACGACAATTCAGGGCATTGCTAGAGAAGAGTGTGCTCCAGTTTCTCCCAGGCTCAAGCAATTTCAGTTTTCTGATTAGCTTTGTGCAACTAGCAGAAACTTTGTTGGGCAGGTAGCTTGTCACACCAACCACAGGACGAGCCTGTCACTGGTCAAGAAGCCAACTCAGTCCGAGAAATTGGCTTGCCTCCCCCTGATCAATGTAACACTAAGAATCACAGCCACTGCCAACCCAGTGCCTGCTCCTCCATTACTGGTTTCAAGCAGCAAGATCACTCAGCTTGTCAAGAAGCCATTAGACTCGGGAGCTGGCTGATTTTGAGAAGGAGAGTGGGAGTCTTTTCAAGGACAATCGGAACACATTAGAAGGGAAAACAGACAGCAGCCCTGGCCCAGCATCCATGGCTGAGGAATTAGATGACTTGAATACGGGGGAGAACCAACAAGATGCGGGGATAATGCCTCATGTCTCCTATGGAGAAAGAGTGATTAGGGATGTGCTGGAGGAAAATTGTTGGCATCCCACATGGTGGTGTGCAATATGGACAGGAAGTAAGTAAATGCGACTCAACAAGGAACGTGAAGCAGCTGCATTTAAGAACAGAGAGGGCTAACCGTGGCTGTCTAAAATGTGAAGGACTTTGCAAAGCAAGGATGGCTTCTCATTCCACACACCAGCAAACCTTCACTTGGCTCGCACTCCTCCACCCACACTTTCCCCCGTGCCACAGACCTGGTCCTCTCTCTGTGGTGTTGGCTGGCTTGGTGCACGGTGCCACCCTATGTGTGCTGGAGCAAGACAAAAACTTGGAAGCCATCCATTACTCCTTCCTCTCCCCCACTCCCCTTATCCAATCCATCACCAAGTCTTGTGAGTTGCACCTCCTGAATACTTCTTTTGCAGTCACTTTTTCTTCGTTCCTACGGCCATCACTCTGCTCTCATCCACCATCATTTCTCACCTGGCCACCTGCAACAGTCCCCTTAGCGGCCTGGCTTCCAGCTTTGCCCTCTTTCAGTCCATTCTTCACACTGCTACGTACCACAGACATCTTTTTAACACATGGACCTGCCAAAGCCACCTCCTGTTTTAAAACCCTTCTGTGGTTCCCCATGGCTTTCAGAATAAAAACCAAAATTATGAATATAATCCACTGTTCTCAGCGTGGTCTGGGTCCCTGCCCACCTCTCACAGCTGCACAAGCTGTTCCATTGGCCTAGGACGTACTTCCCTCCAACTTTCACCAAGTTCACCGCGGCATTCCTCAAATTCCAGCTCAGGCATCAATTATGCAAAGTGGCCGTCTTTTCCACAGCCTCCATTACACTTGAGATCAAAAACTTAAATATATACTCAGAGAATCATATTCCTTTCTTTCAGAGCCCTTATCTGTGCTAGTAATTATGTCTTCATTTTTCTGTGATTGTCAGTTAAAAATCTGTCTCCCTGTGAGCTGAAACTGGGATGAGTTTACTGAACACCCAACTGGCTCCCATCCTCTCTAGCCCTTCTCTACGATGGTCGAATTCCCAGATTTCCTTGCAGCTAGGAATGGCCATGTCACACTGTCCAGCCAATGAGATGTAAGCAAAAGGTGCTGAATGAGCTTTCTGGTAAAGATTCTCAAAAGAGGACAGATTCACCTTGGATGCCCTTTTGCCCTTCTGCCTCTT
Source organism: Rhinolophus sinicus (assembly GCF_036562045.2). NCBI lineage: Eukaryota > Metazoa > Chordata > Mammalia > Chiroptera > Rhinolophidae > Rhinolophus > Rhinolophus sinicus. The sequence continues at coordinate 23,525,583 of NC_133765.1, read as the reverse complement.
CTCTTTGTTCCTCTCTGGGGCACAAAGCCAATGACGACTACTAGTGCAGCGGACATCTTTCAGCCATGAAGTTGAAGCCACACAACAAGAAGGGGAGAGCAGAAAGAAAAGGAGCTGAGGGCTTGGTTGCCTCTGTAGAGTGGTTGGGTCAGCCCCACTTCACTTACTACTGATCTTATTGCAACTGCGTTAGGGTTTCATGTGACTAACAGCAGCTGAGTTAACTGATATACTTCCGTAAGATTCTAACTGATACGAGCTCCGTAAAGATGTGACCTGTGTATATGTTTACTCTGCACACATCTCCAGCATGGGGTGCCTGACACATGGTACGTACTCAGTGAACACCTATTGAATAAGTGGATAGAGAGCACTGTCTTTGGAGTTCCACAGGCCTGGGCTCCAGTTCCCGCTCTATTGCTGATGGCTGTGTGCCCACTTAACCTCTCTGAGCCCCGATTCCCTCAAGTGTAAAACCAGGCTAATAGCATCATTTTCAGGTGGTTATTCTGAGGGTCTAACGGATGATGTGCAGAAAACGCCAAACCTTGACTCAATAAGTAGTTGCTGTTGATAGTATGATTATGAGTGATTGGCTCTGTCACCTCCAACTGCCACTCTGAGCACTGACTACGTACAAGGCTCTGTGACAAGCACTTGGGGACGAATGTCTGCAGAAGGGCCTCTGCCCTCCAGGATTTGGCAGCTCAGTTGGTGAGACAAGATTTGCACCCACGCGGAGAACTCACAGTGCCTCCATGGGAGGGGCGCAGACCCTAGACTTGGTGGGAGTAGAGAGCAGGGGAAAATCATTTACATTGATAAAGCTGTCCCTGGGAACAGCTTGGGGACCAGGAGCCTGCTTCCTTTCCATTCTATTAGCTACAAGCACTTACCGACGCGCCTACCTTCAGGCTAAGTGCTGGACTAACATGAGCGCACTCCAGCGGAGCTGCAGAAACGATGAAATGAAGATTCTTGCTGCCTGAACAATGGACTAAATGAGCAAGCATGTGGACCAATGAATTTCTGAAGAGAAATGAATGAGCTGGAAAATAAATGTCGGTGTTCCTGAGGAAATAATCACGCTCTGGAAAATGACAGAGTCTGGGGAAGATGGAGGGCCAGGCAGCAGGCTTGTGACGCAAATCAGAGAGGGGAAGAGACGCATGAAGGTGGGCATGACGTCAGGGAGGGAAGAGAAAGCTTGACAACATCTCACTCCCACCCCAGTGTCCTGGACAGCGGGCCATTTGTCACTCCCCCCATTTCTATGGAAAGCTCAGTATGTACCAGGTGCCAGGCAGTGGGCCCCCAGTGGAGAGGAAGACGAGACCCGTCAGCCTTTGCCCCTCTCACCCTTCCCAGTTCTGCTCCCTCTCCTCAGCCTGTCATAAGGATAGTGGAGATGATGGCGGATCTGATAGGAATGGTACTTGCTGTGCATTGAGGCCTTCCTTTGAGCAAGGTGATCTCCAAACGTCTCCCTCGCTGCTCCTACAAACTTTGTGAGTTGGGGACCATCGCAAAGTGAGGTTCAGAGGGGACACAGCTGTCCTGGAGTCCCACGGCTAATAAAGGGCAGCAGTGGAACAGGAACCCAAGTTTTCTGAAGCCAAAGGTGGGCCTCTGAATGCCTGCGCGCATCAGCTTGTGTTTTGTTTTGTTTTTTCTAAACTAGTGAAGCTCAAAGTTTAAGGTGCACGCAAGGAAACCTTTGGGGTGATAGATACGTCCTCTCTCTTGATGGCAGTGATGGTTTCATGGATGTACACGTATCAAAACATATCAACCTGTCCTCTTCAGGTACGCAGTTTATTGTTCGTCAGTTAGACCTCAAAAAAGCTGCTTTTTAAAAAGCAATCAAAATAATTAGTGTGCATAACCATCACCCAGGCTGCTTATTAGGAAATGAAGACTGTCGGACCCCACCCGCTGCCCACAGATATTTTGATTCAGCAGGTCTGGGATGACCCGTGGCAATCTGCATCCTCCAGGCAATCCTGACTCAACTGCCCAATTTACGCGTATACATGTAACCGGTGGTTCTTAGCCACAGCCTCCTGCCGTATAACTTGGGAAGCTTTTACAAACACCAAGGCCTGGGTCCCAGCCCAGCTCAGTGGAGACAGACTTTCTGGAAATGGGGAGGAGGGAAATGGGGAAGTTCTGCTGGTGACTCAAAGTTCAGCCAGTGCTGAGTACCACTGATCTAAGAAACCCTTTCATCGACGCCAGGCAGGGGCTGCACAGTCAAGGGCAGGTGAAAATGCCCCAGCTCTGCTGGGAAAGACAAGTCAGAAGAAGTTCCAGGAGAAAAGAAGGGCCCACACGCTCTTGCTAAATTAAGCCCTCTTTCTCTGCCCTGGGGTTGTTCTTAATGCACATGGCACAGCGTTTGGCTATAACGTGCTGGACAAAATCCCTGACAAGCGGTGAACAAAGCCCTCCGCTGCTGCAAAAATTCCTGCTGAGTAGGAGCGGGGCTGAGCCGTAGCCCTGGCCTCAATGTCCCCAGAACAGGCAGTCCGCCCACTCAGCTCGCAGGCTGCAGGGCCAAAGATAATGAAACAAGAAGAAACTGCGGTTTCCTAGAATCCAGAGTCAGAGCTGGTGGGGCCATGAGAACAGTGTCTTCAAGCCCCTGCTTACAATTGGGAAAACTGAGGGAGGGGAAAGGTAACCAGTGGAGGGTTATTCCTTGATTGTAAAGGTAGAAGAGACAGAAAAGGATTTCTCCTCCATGCAGCCTGCCCAGATTGCACCATCTCTCATGTGCTGTGGGAACTTGGGCAGGTTGTTCATTCATTCAACAAATATTTATTGAGCACCAACTCTGTGCCAGGTACAGGGATGAATGCTGGGATTATGTGGTAAGCAAGACAGGCAAGCTATCTTTGTGTCCCTTATATTTTAATGGGACATGTCAGGGAATAAACACTTAACGCACAGCTAGAGGAACAGAAGATGCAGCTAGGACAGGACTTGGGAGAAAATCCTGCAAGGAAATGAAAGGGAGACAGACTGTGGTGACCAGTGATGGGAGTGGCCAGGTGAGGCTTCAGAGAGGAGAGGACTTGAAAGCAAGCAGATGCCTGAGTGAAGGGAGGGAGGGAGCCTCGGGAAGAATTGGGGAGACTGTTCCAAGGAAGGGAGTGGTGAACGCAGAGGTCCTAAGGAGGGGGCAAGTTTGAGGTGTTCAAGGAACCATAACAAGGCCAGTACAGCAAAAGTATAGGGAGTAATGGAAACAATGGACGTCGACAAGGGAAGTGAACTAAAGACCATCACCCACAGGCCAGGCTAGGAGTTCGCTTTCTTCTCAGGGCACTGGGAAGCCTACGCAGGGTTTTCTGTTGTAAGGGACCCCTCCATCTGACCAGCAGCCTTGTCCAGAGAGAGTTTGCATTAGGGGGCTGGTTTCTACTCCACTCAAGAATTGCCCTGGAAGGAGACAGGTTGCCCAAATTGATTCTCTTCACTCCTCGATGCTGCCTCAAAGCTAATGGCGTGGTGTCAAGGCTCAGGAGCCAAGTCATCCATCACCTGGCCTGTCTCCACTTTGCCCTGCGCCTTGGCAGAGACAGAAACCATTCTGAGCTCCCTCTCCTATCTCCACGAGGCGGAAGCCCCCACCAAGCCCCCTGACGCTAAGTGGCTACTGGTCAAAACCAATTTCAACCCCAGCTTTGGCCCTTAGCCTTCAGCTGAGCAAAGGCTGGGGAGATGGAAGATCCTGGTGAGCCAGTTTGGTGTCCTGTGACATGAGGGACACACACATGGAGAGGAAGGGTACCTGCCAGAGGGTCTCCAAACAGCACTCCATGAGGCATTGGGACAGACCTCGGTTTGAATCCCAGCTCTGCCACCTATTTGCTCCACCACCACCCTAAACAATGACCTAGGCTCTCTGAGTCTCAGTTTCTTCCTCTGTTAAATGGGCACAGGGTGCTTTCGTCGTCATGGAGTGGATGAGGAGATAACTATAAAGGCTTAGCACTGTGCCTGACCCCTGGTAAGCCCTCAGTTCAATCAGAATTCCCTATCTCCTTCTGGTTTCAATCGGGCAAGGCCCTGGGAAAATTCCTCCCCCAAACTTAGCTTCAGTTTCCCCGTCTACAAAAGAAGTGGCCATATGCACTGACCTCTGGGGTTCCTCCTGCCCTGAAAGTCATTAAGTCACATGCGTGCATGCACCGGTACACACACACACACACACACACACACACACACTCACTCCTATATATGCTAAGAGCTTGGACTCTGGACACAGAGAGGCATGAGCTCAAATCTCAGTCTTACCTGCCTGACTGTGTAACCTTGTACAAGCTACTTAACCTCCCTCTGATCCTCAGTCTACCCATCTGTAAAATGGTGATGCTCGTGTCAAAGAGTGGTCAGGAGCTTCAGACGGGCCCTGCAAGGTAGTACTTGCCACAGGGCTTTTAAAAACGCTGTGTAAATATCAGCTATCAGGCCCTCTCCACCCCCACCCCCTGCACCCCGCTCTTGTACTCAGCAGTGCTCTGCCACGGGTTAATGCGTAATGGGAGCAGAAACACAAATTTTTCATTCAAAACCCACAGACCATTTTTGTTCTGTAATAGATTTAAACAAGGTTTTCTCTCCCAGCAATCTTCCCTAATCTCCGATTGTTCCCTTTTTAGAAATGCAGTGTCCTTTTGCATCGCTCAAAGAATACAAATTAGATATTGTCTGAAACCAACTTGTCTCTCTCAGCCTTGCTACATCAGGGGAGTTTTGCCTTCTTTCTTTAGATGAGGCCTCTTCTTGGAGCTGCTTCATCCTGTCATGTGTGGAGTGGTTCTCCCCAGCCCCTTCTTGCAGATAGAAGATACATGTTTGTCTGGGACTGGGAGTAGAGAAGGGCCCTATAGCAGCTTCCCCAAGTCCAAATTTGAACCCTCCACACTCAAGGAAGAAATAATAATAATAATAATAATAATGACATCATGTATTAATGGGACTCTTTGTACGGGGCCCATGCCTTACAACACCACCATGAGGAAGGGAAGTCCATTGTGCCCATTTTACAGATGAGAATCTTGAGGCTCAGAGAAGCGAAGCGTGTGGACCAATGTCACACAGCTTTTCTCCAAGCTTGGGTGAATGTGTCAGATCACACCCCCGTTCCTCATTTCACACGTGTTTATTGAGTATTTAGCACCTATGAGACTCTGATGTAACCACAGATACTGATGACAAGTAAGCCCATAAAAAAGCGAGCTGACTTCGGATCGTGACCACTACCGTGCATGGGGGAGTAAGTGTGAGCGTGGGTGGGGGTAAATGTGTTTCCCTACAAGGGGGTTCGCCTCTGAGAAGGTGAGCTTTGAGCTGAGACCTGGGCTGTGAAGAGGAGCCGGCTGTGCAGAGGGATCTGGGAGAAGAAGCTTGGGAATGAAGACAGGAGCACAGGAGGCGCGGCTGGGAGCTGGGAGGAGCCAGTCCCCAAGGGGCTCTGAGGCCAGTATAAGAGTTGGATCTTTTTTTCAGTGGAACTGGAGGCCCCAAGAGGGGTGTGAATGAGCCCCTTGACACTTTGAGGAAGCCCTCTGATCGCCTTGTGGAGATTAGAGTGTCAGGACAGAGAGCAGGAGCAAGGGAGCCATTCCTGAAGCATCAGATTAGTTCCCCTCTGAAGCGTGGGAGGCACTGAGAAAAGACAGCTTGTCCACGGTGGAGTGAGGGAGGGGAGGTACAAAGGGAAAGCAGGCAGGACTGGAGGGGAGGCCAGTCAGCCCGGGACTAGTGGGCCAGGTGAGGCGTTGCCATGGTGTTCTAAGTGCCATGGGAAGCTTGCAGGGGACCCGCTTTGATGTTGGTCAGTGCAGGCACTGGACAGCATAACCCCTCAATCCTCTAATCAGCTAGGAGAGGGGAGAAGCCTTGTGATGGCGGCACCTCAGGCAGGAGGGATGGTGGGGATGGGTGGGTGCTCTGTGCAGTGCTGTCTGGGGTCAGGGTCGGCGCTGGGGAGAGGGGGTCTTCACAGGATGGGCCACCCTATTCTTGGGCCTCCCTCCTTCTCTCTCTCCCCCGCCCTTCCCTCCTCTCTCTCCTTCACTCCCTGTCTCCCCAACTCTGTCGACAACACGGATAAATCTCAAAACCCATTATACCGAGTGAAAGAAGCCAGTTCAAAAAATAGAGTACATACTACATGATTCCATTTATATAAAATTCTAGAAGATACAAACTGAAGCACAGTGACAGAAAGCAGGTCAGTGGTGGGGGGGGAAGCGGGGGTGGGGGAGGGATGAGGGAAAGGAGTTACAACAGGACTCTTCTCTCTCTCTCTCTCTTTTCCCTCTTCTTCCCTCCAGGTCTTACCAGTAATGTGACAGATAATCAAACCACTGGGACTGGGGGCAGAGTAGCCTAGCAATTTAATAATATGTGGGGCTTATTAGCTGAGACCACTTGGGTTTGAGTCCTAACTTTACCACTTACTACCTGGGTGACACTGTGCAAGTGACCTAACCTCTCTGACCCTCAGTTTATCTTTCTGTAAATAGGAGTAAAATAGCACTGATTTCATAAGGGTGTTTTCCCAGTTATTATTGAGGTATAATTGGCACATATGTAAAATGTACAATTTGATAAGTTTTGGGACTATATACATATATATCTGTGAAACCATCACCATAATCGAGATAATGAACACATCCATCCTAAAAAAGTGTCCCTGCCCCTTTGTAAAAATCCCTTCCTCTTATTTCTTCCCATTCCCCACCCCTCACCTTCCCCAGGCTACCGCTGTCACTATATACTAGTTTGCATTTTTCTAGAATTTTCTATACGTGGAATCATGTTGTAAGTACCCTATTTTTTTTTTTTTCAGTCTGGCTTCTTTCACTCGGTGTAATGTTTTTTGAGATTCACTCATGTTGCTGTGGTTCAGTCACTCATCCCTTTTCCTTGCTAAGCGATATTCCCTCGTATGACCATATCGTGGTCTGTTCAGACAATCACCCGTTGAACAGACATTTGGGTAGTTTCTAGTTTGGGGCTATTACGAGTAGTGCTGCTGTGGACATGTGTACACATCACTTTCTGGACATGTGTTCTCATTTCTCTTAAGTAAACACTTAGGAGTGGAATGGCTGGATTGCATGGTAGGTGTAGGCTTAACTTTCTAAGAAACTTTCTAATTGTTTCCCAATGCGGTGGCATCATTTTACACCCCCCCACACAGGTATGAGAGCTCCAGGTCCTTTCCACCCTTGTCAACACTTGTGACTGCCTGTCTTTTCAGTTTCAGCCATTTTAATAGGGTATCTCATTGTGGTTTTGATTTGCATTCTCCTCATGACTAATAATGTCATGTGCATCTTTTCATGTGCTTATGGGCCATCCATATATCTTGGGGGAAGGGGACAGTGCCTGTTCAAATATGCTGCCCACTTTGGGGGGTTGCTTATTGTATTACTGTTGAGTTTTGAGAAATACATAGTCTAGATATAATTCCTTATCAGGTAGGAGATTTTCAAATAGTTGCTCCCCATCTGTGGCGTGTCTTCATGTTCTTAATAGTGTCTTTCAAAGAGCCGACATTCTTCATTTTAATGAGTTGCAATGTATCAACTTTTCCTGTTAGAGGTTTGTGGTTTTTTTCCTCTGAGGGTATTAAGATAATTCAGTGCCTGGCACATGAGTAAGCGTTTAATCGGTGGTGGCAGATGCCACTGTTATTAGCACAAAGGAGAAAATGCAGCACCCTGAGCGAGGCCGGGAGGTCCAGCCCTCTGAGGCCCTCTCTGTGACACCCGGCGAAGCTCCCTTCGCCTCTCTCAGCCTCAGTTTCCTCATGTGTGCAGTGGGCACTTTGTGTGGCTAAGTAATGTTTGAGGCCCTTTGTCCAGGACAGGTCAGAGTGTTAATATTCTCCAAGATTGCAAAGGAACATTGAGGGAAAGGGATGGGGACGGGGAGCCTGGAATGGGGAGATCTCTTTCTAAGGACCAGAAGCCCTGCGTCCCTTTTGAATGAAGCGTCCTGCAGTTGGTTTCAGATCCTCTGCGGGTACTTGGGAGATGCTGAAATGGAAGGCATGAGAGACCCTCCTCCCCCAAGGCCTACGTGATCCCTCAAACTGCTTAGAAGTTGGGATTCTACAGGCGGGGAAACCGAGACCCAGACAGACAAGGTTACCAAGTGACAGAGTCGGAATTTGAACCCAGCTCTGCATGACCTCAAAGCCCACGCTCCCTCAGCTCCAACCAAGCTGGACCCTGGAAGAGGGAAATGACCTGGCAGGCAGAGAGAAGGGAACTTCAGCCAAAGAAATGTTCCATCTGAAAGTCATAGTGCATTCCCTCCCAAGCAGCTGCAAGGAAAAAATAGAGTGGGTTGGAATTAGCAGATCTTTTTTTTTTTTCCTCCTTTTTAATTTATAGCTTGTTAGTTGCCGTGCTCATTGGGAGAACGTCTTGCTCTCTGGCTTGGCAGCCATGACAGTGACAAAGTACTAAGAGCCCAGAACCACCTTTGTCCTCCGTTTCAGGTCGGAAGGGGGATTGGGAGCTATCTGCACCCTTGGGCATCTCAGCAGCAGTGGTCCTTACACAGGTGTAAAGACCCCAGGCTCCCAAAGGTAGGGAAACCCACTGTTGGCTTGATGGCTGCAGTCGTCCCATTTCTAATGTTCATTTCCCCCAAACATTTAGTAAACCACTCACTATTCTCCAAGCACTGGAGACATAAAGGCAATCAGGACACCACCCCTGTCCTCAAACTGGAAGGGAGACAGTCACATACACAAATAACTATAGGACGGTGCGATGGAAATTGCAGCAGCAGAGAGAAGGGGCAGGCTACATAGAGGAGGTGACATCTAACCTGCATCTTGAAGGATGAATAGGAGTTCAATAGGGTAGAGATATCACCCCATGCCTGATAGTGGGCCCATTCAATAAATGTGCCTATCCGAGTCTGTTTTCCAGCAGTTTCTCAGATGTTGCTCCTGAGTGCCTTACCAGATTATAAACTTAATAGGGGAAGTGTGGCTTCTTGTTCATTTCCTACAGCAGTGGGCGTAGGACCTGACAGACAAAGCAGAGTTTCTCCACCTTGGCACTAGTGACATTGGGGGTTGGATAATTCTTCGTTTGGGGCATTTTCTGTGCATCACAGGACATTTGATAGCATCCCTGGCCCCTGTACCCACTAGATGCCAGTAGCACCTCTCCCCCTCCTCCCCACAAGTGACGACAAACAAAAAAGTCTCCAAATATTGCCACATGTCCTGGGGGCAAAAATCACTCTTGGTTGAGGACCACTATCACAGACTATCCATGTATGCATTCACTTATTCACTTAATTCTTCATTCATGCAGTCAACAAACACTTAGTGAATATTTACCATGGGCCAGGTACTTTGGTAGGAACACAGGACATATAAGATACAGCCACGGTCACTACCCTCAGGGTGTTGCCAGGCCGGAGAGGAAAGGAGACAAGTCAGTGAGCTATGATGGGACCATGGTGGGGCAGGGGCAGCAGAGAGATGGATGTATTCCAGGAAGGCTGCCTGGAAGAGGTGATACCTGTACTAAATATCAAAGATAAATAGACATTAGTGAGGGAGGGCAGACATTCTAAGATAAGAAAATAGGTTAGGCAAAGGCCTGGGGGATGAGCACAGTTGGCCCTTTTGGGGGAACTACAGCAGTTCCGCATACCTAGAGCACAGATCTCCACGGTGCCCAGAGTTATAGAGGGCCTCCAGTGTCATTAAAAAGCATCTGTGTTTATCCTGAGGGCCATGTAGGAGCCATTGGAAGATTCAAAGCAGAGAAAGAAGAGACAGGATCAGATTTAGAGAAAAGCCCTGTGGCTGTCAAGTAACAGAGAAGCCCCATAAAGATGCATGAGTGACTGGACGTGTGACCTGGGCCGTGCTCTCATCACTTCAGAGGCACCTCCTGGCCCTGGCCCACCCTCGGTCCTGCCCTCCAGGTTCTCGCTGCAGAGGAGACATTTGGGTCTCACCGCCCCCCCTCCCACCCCCATCCCTCAATGGCTCTGTCTCCATCTCAACCTGGCTGCTTTCCACCGAGGCCTCCTTCTGGTATAGCAGTGTCTCAGTGATGACGATCCCTTCAAGTCGAGGTGGGAAAGCGTCTTCCCTGCCCCTGCCATTGAACTTGTCACTGAGACCCTGACTGGGAGTTTGAAGGCAGACTGGAGTATAGTACACCGCTCATCTCCGGAGAGTCACAACTGCCAGCCCGTTAGGTCCCGGCACTAAACCAAGAGGGGCCAACCCTCTAATTGCTTGAGAATGGTGGTGTTATTGAGACCTCCTCATGCCTGAATGACATATGATCTTACCCTGTGACTCAGGCATTTCCACGGCTCTCCAAAAAGGATGATTTTTTAAAATATATATATATACCATTTATTTATGTGTTTAGTTGGTCTGTCTGGGAAGGGGGGGTTATTAAATATTAGGACTGGGAATAGGGATGGTAGATGGCCAAACCATTCGAGGCTATGGATTTGATTAAGTCTGGTTGGTTGTGGCATTTATTTCAAAAGGGCCCGTCCAAAAGATGGTGACGATAGTCCCCGCTTATCTGCGGTCTTGCTTTCTACAGTTTCAGTTACCTGAGGCCCCAAAATATTCAGTGGAAAATTCCAGGAATATACAATTCATACGTTTTAAATCGCATGCCATTCTGAGTATTGTCATGAAATCGCCCGCCTTCCCTCTCTGTCCCACCCAGGGCGTAAATCATCCCTTTGTCCAGCGTATCCCCGCTGCATACGCTACCCACGATTTAGTAGCCCTCTCGGTTATCAGATCAACTGTCTCAGAATCGCAGTTTTGTGTTCAAGTCACCCTTACTTTACTTAATAATAACCTCAAAGTGCGAGAGTAGTGATGCTAGCAATTCAGATATGCCAAAGAGAAGCCATAGGTGCTTTTTTGCAGTGAAAGGCAAGCACGTATAGGAAAAACATAGTGTATTTAGGGTTTGGTACTATTCATGGTTTCGGGCACCCACTGGGGGTCTTGGGCATATCCCCCATGGATAAGGGGGGATGACTGTATAAACGAAACTGCCAGTTCCCAGCCTGGGGTCCCCAGACCCTAATGGTCTTTGAAAGGGGTGATAGGCAGGGTCTGAGAGGTAGGTAAGGGTTTTGAAAACCCTAACGGGGATTCTATACTTAGGAAAACTAAGGCTGCATCTGGTAGCAAAATGGTCAGGGTTTTCTAGCTTGAAATTCATTGCAGACCTTACTACAGCCACGTGCCTTCCAGCTTCCCCTTCTTCTCCTTCCTGGACAGAAGCACATACACACCAGTGCCCCATACACACCAGCCCCTCTCACATTCAGGTTCCATCAGGGACCCTTCCCCCTTTCATCTCCTGCCTCACCCAGGACTCAGCTCACCATCCCACCTTCCAGAAGCTGCCAGGCTATCTCTGACCTGTGCTCCCAGGGGCCCTCTAGAAGCCCTCTCACTAGTGCCATATTACATGTTTCAAATCCCGGCTCGGCTCTTTAAGGTGTGACTTCACCTTAGTTTCCCTACGTGTCACACAAGGACAAACAAGTTCCTACTTCATAAGATTATTATGAGGATCAAATGGAATTATTGTCAAGATGTCAGAGTGGGCGCTGGAGCCACTTACCAGATGGGTGAACCTGGGCAGGTTATTTCTCCTCTCTGCACCTCAGTTTCCTCATCTGCAAAATGGGTGTCATAATAGTACCTACTTTGCAGGGTTGCTGGGAGGATGAAACAAGTTAATACATGTAAAGTGCTTGGTACAACAAAAACTCTTCTTAAGTGGTACTCTTATTGTTGGATTAATAAAACCAGGCAACTGAATGATTGATGACTTTTGCCATGATGAAACCATTGTGGTTACCGAGGAGGCCCCATCTGCCCTCCCGACCCCACCCCACCCACTCCCAGTCCTCTAAGCAGATGACTGTGGGGAGTAACGATTTGGAATTTGTTTTTAATCAGCAGAGTGCTGGCTCGCTATTTCACACACTGGCTGTTTAAGTGTATACCTTGTTACAGCTGACTGCCTCGGATGATTGGTTGAGGGGGCCGAGTTCCCATTTGTCCCCAATCAATCTGGAAACTGAAAAGCATCCAGAATATTCATTTTCTACCATCAGGGCCTGCAGCCTGGGGTAATTCGTGATGGAGGAGCTGCTGGGCCCAAGTGCCAGGGAGGAGGCGGAAGAAATGGGTTCTTCCTGATGTCCCAGGGCAGGAGAGGGACAGACAGGGGCTTGAGCAAATCAGGTCCCCATTATCAATTAGGGGGCCCGGGCAGAGGGCAGAAGGGTTACGGTGGCTTTGGAGTGGCTCTGGGCCGCATGCTGTAGACATCAAGGTTGTATCCTTGACACCATTTAGCCCAAAGTGATGACAGGCATATAGGCTGTTATTTCATAAGCACCTACTGTGAACTTCCATCAGGCAAAGCACTCGGGAGAGGAAACACAGAAGGGAGTGTCAGGGCTAAAAATACGAGCTCCATCTGGAAGAAGCGAAAAGTTGGGGAACCGTGTTTATGAAGATGGCCCCATGACAAGATGGCATTCATTCAATCACTCCTTCGTTTACTCCGAAGCTGTGGAATTGCACCTAGAATGAGCCAGGCAGGGTCCTGTTGACTCACAGATGCCAAAGAGAGTAAAATGCAGACCCCGCTTCCCAGGAGGCAGCAGCGTAAGAGGCATGATCGAGAAAGTGCCTCAACAACAACAGTAAGAGCAAAAATAGTGGTACCTACCGGCTGTTTATCGGGCCCTGACTGTGCGCCAGGCTCCGCATAAGTGATTTCATTTAATTCTCACAATAGCTCAGGGAGACAGGTCCTATTTTTACCCTTGGTTTGCAGATAGCGAGCCTGAAGCTCTGAGAGGGGTTAGTCACTGTCATGCAGGGACTGAGCTCCCGCTCCCTGCTCCAGAACGCAGGACATGGTGAGGCCTAAAAGGAACAACAGAGCCATAGATAGGGGAGTCATACCACTGTATTCTTGACGGCGGCTCATCCAGACACAAAAGCAAACATCCGCCAGTACCCCAATGAGGGGTCTTCCTGCACCCCAGTCTCGCTGGCGGCCGGGTGAGACACAGGAAGTGGGATCCACATGATCTGCAATTCACCATCCACGCTTGCTAACTCCACTTCTAGCCGCAATCCGCTGTCCACTTCTCTGCCAACCAACCAACCAACCCCTTACTAACTGCAATCCGCGCTTGCTAGCTCAGCCACGGCAGTTATATCAGAGGCTAACGGCTAACCGGTAACAGCGGATGGCCACCTAGTCACAGCTGATGGCCACCTACTACCTGAGCCAGCACCTTTCCACGTGAGGCCGAGAGCCTGGAAACTGTTCTCTGGGACTCTGTCCCCACAGTCACTTAACTGAGGTTCATGCAGTTAGGAAGGAATCAAGCTTCAGGCCAGTCCCATCTGACCCAAATTCCTGTTGCTAACCATGAGGATACCCTGCCTCTCAAGAGAACCAGAACACAATGTTTGAACTGCCGGGTAGGAACTACAGAAAGTCCCATGGGAATTCCAGAAGTGAGGGTGCAGTGGGAGGAGCCCTTGGCAGTGACGTTAAGCCCCTCCTCCCCAGTACACACCTCAGTGTCTTGCACATAGTAGGTGGTCAGCAAGCACCTCCTGGTTGAGCAACCAGTTTGCTGGGGGCCGTTCTGAGCACGGTCAGTGAGGCTTCTGCCCCTTGTTTCTTTCATGTCATTCACAAAGCATCATTTTATCTAACAAGCGCTTGAAGAGATTGCGGTAATCCTCACTTTATAGAGGAGGAAGTTGAGACGAGTGAGAAGTGGGTCCACATCTGAACCCAAGCGCCCAGGACTCTGCAGCCCAAGTTCTTTCCCTCAGCCTTGGAGCCACTCAGGGTACTGATTTAGGACAAGGCTCCCCATGATGCCTCCTCCTCAGATCCAACGGGCAATTTATCCCACTTGGGTGCAAAACATTCTCCAGTCACGTTCCACACTGGGAAAATGCATCCTCAACTTGCTCGTGTGACCTTGGGCTGCCGCATGCAGACCCAAGCAGGAAGCCATTCATTTCAGTGTTCTCTTCTTTCCCCAACTTCCAACAGCCCCTCAACCCCCAACTACAGCTTAGCTTCCAGTGAGGGAGGTCAGGTTCCCTCAACCAGCCTAAGGCTGGGGCTCCTCGAGCTGCAAATGGCATTAAACTGTGGAATTTATGTTACTCCTTTTACTGTTTGCTGGTGTCTCACGGGCTGTTTCTTCTCCCATCCCATGGTAGACGTGCTCTCCTTGTGCATCTCCAATGCACTCTTCCCAGTACTGGGCCCATAGTAGATGCACAAGAAATACATCTGGTTGACCCCCACCCCTTTGCTCATGCTGTTCCCTGTGATTTCTGTGGCCTTCCCGTGTCTCACGTTTGACTCCTTTTTACAAAGCCTCCAACCAAACAACCTGTCCTCGTTGATAAGAAGGAAGTTCCATTCCTCCGCTGCCTCCTCCATTCAGGCACCGGGTGGACGGGGCTGGTGCAGAAAAGCAAACTGGGAACTCAGACCAAGGTGATGTAGAATCAGTTGTTGCCTCCTGTCACCTGTGTGAATGTAAGCAAGTCGCCTCACCTCCCTGAGCCTTTGGTAAATGGGAGTGATAATAGTACCTGCCTTACGTGGTTGTGGGAGGGCACCGAGAAGATCATGCTTTTAAAAGCATATGGTCCCATGCCTAGCAGACAGCAGGCAATTAATGTGAAAACACTTTGCTTGCAGCAATGTAAATAATAACTTATAGGCTGCCACCTGTTGAGCTACGGCTATGTCGTGGGCACTAGGCTAGGTATTCCATATGCACCATTCATTCGACATTAATTGAGCACTTACTATGTCCCAAGCATTGTTCTGGGCACTTGGGATGCATTGGTGAAAGACAAATACAGGCCACGAATCCTTGCCCTCATGGAGCTTGAAGGTGGTCAGGGAAGACCTCATGGAGATAGCGATGTTGTACATCCATGTCCACCAGTTCTCCAGCACAGAGGACCCTGCCAGATGCAGACAGGGGCCAGTGACATGCAGCAGGGGTCCAAGCACCCATGTGAGGGAGCGATCCCTGTGGCTACTTTAGAGAAGAGTATCCGGGCCTGTTCATTCATCCAGTCCATGTTCACGACCTGTGTTGTGTACAGTTATCCCCATTTGAGGCATGATGAGGCTGACACTCAGAGAGATTAAGGTCACATGTGAGGGTCACATGGCTCGCAGGGGACATCCCTGGCTTTTTGCAAGTCCAAGCAAAACGTAAGGCCTTGTCATGATCCAGAGATCGGCGCCTCATATGATAAAGAGTGGGGCACTCTTGCACCCCTCTCATGGCTGCCCCACCTGGTTTTGAGGTGTGCAATCAGCTGTACCTCCCGGAATATAGCACCGTTCGCATGAAAGGCACACATGTGACTTTGCCTTATGCCATCCAAAACCGGCACTGGATGGAGGAGAAAGAAAAGGACACGTCACCTTCTTGTTCTGAGCTTGACTCCTCTGTCTTGGAACGTGAGTCTCAGAACATCTGCTCAAACGAGCCCCGGCATTTGAAACAGCGGCCGAAAATGTATTGTTGTTTCCTTCAATACATAGCAATTACATGGTGTGTTTTGCTCATTAGCAAGAAATTGACACAGAGGCAATCCTGCTTTTTAAATTACCGCTAATCTCACTGCACCTGTTTGGGAAAGAGGCGGGAGGGAAAAAAACAAAGGTTGGTAATAACCATTTCATGATATTTTAAAAACAAACACATTCAGAACTCCTTTAAAAATAGCTTGTTGGGGCTTTGGGGCTCCTGTCTTATTTTAAGAGGAGTCCCTCTGCCTCGTGCCACAGGCCGGCATTCCTCTCTGTCACCGACACAGGCTCCAATGCCACACGTGGATAAGCACAAGGAACAAGAGAGGGCCGGGGGATGACCCTGGCTTCCTCGAGTTATTAAAAGTGAGATGTCATGATTCCTGGTGCATTAAGAGATTTGGTGCACGCTATGACAAGCATCGTACCTAAGAGGCTCGTGGAAAACTGATTTCTCGGTGCGGGGGGGGGGCGGTCAATGAGGGCTGCAGATGCCTCCCCAGGGCTCAGAGAGGGGGAGTCACTTGCCCAAATCACACAGCTCTGCCTGAACCTGGCATTCGATGTGCTGCCCAAACTGGTTGTTGAGATCCCAGTGCCTCATTCCCCCACTTCTGTCTCAGGCCACGGGGCCGCGTGCCATGCCCAGCACAGCAGCTCACTGCACACAGTAGGCTCCCCACACACACACATCCGAATGGGGCTCTGCACTACTTCCTGCTGCTCTCCTAACCTCCCTGTCCGGGGTCTGTCTTCTTCTGTAGGAAGCAGGCTGCCCTGGGGCCAAGCCCCGCTCCTGCTGGGTGCTCTTAGGCAAACCTCTCCACCTCTCTGAGCCTTTGTGTCCTCGTTTGGAGAATCGAGATAATGATGCAGTACGTCTCAAGCTTGTTGTTGGTCAGCGAGGGCCATGTGCGACCCTGGTGCTTAGGGAACTGAAAAGCGGTTTGGGTATCACGGCTCTTACTCTGGGGTTGGTTATTCCTAAGAGGACATGCTGGGGCACAACCTAGGGGTAATGAGAACTTCAGAGCTTAGCACTGTGCTGGCCACATAGTAGGTTCTTGGTGCCGAATTCCTTCATTCAGCTGAAAAAATACTGGTTGGGTACCTAGCCTTGCCAGACACTGGAGTAGGTGCTGGGGAAACGGCAGGAAACAAACGTACAGCCCTGTCCTCGAGGAGTTGATAGTCTAGTGGTGTGTTCACGTCCTAGGGCTACTATTTAAAAAGTACCACAAGCTGGGGTGCTTAAAACCACAGAAATGCATTCTCTCATGGTTTTGGAGGCCAGAATTCTGCAATCAAGTTGTAGGCAAGGTTGGTTCCTTCTGGAAGCACTGAGGGAGAATCAGTTCCACGCCTTTCTCCTACCCACTGGTGGTTGGAGAAAACCCTTGGCATTCCTGGCTTGTAGACGCATCGCTCCAATCTCTGCCTCTGTCATCACATGGTGCTTTCCTTTCTGTGTCAGTGTCCAAATTTCTCTCTTCTTATAAGAACATCAGTCATTGCCTTAGGGTCCATCCACCCTAATCCATGATGACCTCATCTTAAATTGATTACATCTGCAAAGACCCCATTTCCAAATAAAGGTCACATGTACAAGTACCAGGGGTTACAGCTTGAGCATATCTTTTTGGTGGAAACAATCTGACCTACTACAAGGAGATAGAAGGTAAACAAATATACATAGACTATGTCAGAGAGTCGTGGGTTCCATGAAGGCAAGTAAGCTGGGTAAGGAGGATTTCAAGTGATGACTGATGAGAGAAGAACTCTATGAGGAGGTTGACATTGAACAGAAAAAGCTGAACGAAGGAGGCACAAGTCATGTGGATATCAAGGCAACAGTATTCAGATTGAGAGAACAGCCAGTGCAAAGGCCCTGGGGTGGGATCCTGTGCAGCAAGGAGGTGCTGAGCTGAATGTGGGAGGGAAGAGAGGAGATGAGATGGGCCAGACAGAGCAGCCTATAGTCTTAAAGACCCAGGGCCTGTTACTTGGAATGACAGGGGAGGAAGGTTTGGAGCTATGGAGCGACCTTGTGGCTTAGGTTGCATGAGGATGACTCTAGCTGATGTGTGGAGAACAGACCGTCAAAGAGCCAAAGACCGAAGACAGAAGCAGAGCCCTGCCATTTGGTCTGGTGATTCTGTTTAACTCATGAAACTCCTCAGAGAAGAAAAAGCAGCAGTGACCCCTCACCCAAGTTGCCTGTGTGTTGCAGCTGTGAACCTCGCCATGCCATGAGATGGGTTCGTCCTGGAACAATGGAAAGTCACAGTGGCCTTTGAGGCAAATAAATTTGAAACGTTTGCTTCCTGAGCATCTCATGATATTAAGTTCTAGTCACTGGGGGCATAGGGATGAAGAATGCAGGCTCCTTAAACTCAAAGGACTTACAGCGGGGAGGAGAAGGTGCTCTGTGCACACGCAGCTCATCACAGTGAGCCCTAGGGTAGAGAGGCACTTGTTCTAAATGGGCATCTGGCAAGTCTTCCTGGAAGAGGTGGCAGCTGAGTTGAGCCTTCTCAGGATGGGTAGAATTTGGGCAGAGAGAATTGTGGTGTGGACCTGCCTAGTCTTGGAGGGGGAACTTCGAGGAAGATGTTGAATTTCAATTTGTCCAATGGACAACTAAAGCAGAGAGTCTGCTGAGGGCAGGACAAGTTGACACTTTTCACTTTTTATTCCTCCCTCCTTTATTTTTTTCTGCTTTCTCAGTGCCTACGGGGAGCCAGGAGTTTTGCTAGGCACCAAGGAAGCAACGAGAAGAAGGCAGTCCTGGCCCGTCTTGGAGCCCACGGACCGGTGGGATTTTAATCCTCACATGTAGTATATTGTGGAGAAAGTGGGGGCAGGGGCTTAAGTACCACAACAAAGAGTTTGTGCTGGCCCCTTCCAGAACTGGGGAGCCCTGGCAGATTTAAAGTAAGGGAATGACATGATTTGAACTGGACAAGAGATAATCATTTGGGCCGCATGTATAGGGTGGATTTGAAGGAGGCCAGAGGCCGGGAGGTGAGTGTACGTCAAAAGGAAGAAGGGCGGTGGCGTGCTGCCTGTCTCTGGAGCTCTCTGGTCAACCTGGCCCCTGTGTAGTGAAGATGCCGGGGATGGAGCGTCAGGGGAGGGAGAACAGGCGCGTGTCTGGGAAGGGATGAAGGGTTTCCATGGCAACCTTTGTTTGCCTGTCACCAAGGTAGCTCTGCAAATTCCCCAGGCATCATTCCCATGGACCTAGAAGCCAGCATCTCTGGCAGCTGAAAGCCTGGCTTTAGAAAGACGGGGCTGCATTCGATTTGGGAGGGGTGAGGGAGAGAAAGTCGAGGCAAAGTTGTTCTGCGGGAACCAGAATGCAGGCTCCCAGGTAGCCCTTGAAGCACCCCTGGACCCCTTCTGCAGGCTCCTAACTCCCTCCTCCAGGTGGAACCCTCCCAAGCCCGCCCTTCCCTCTTGGCTTGCATCCTACACCAGGGGTCTCAGACCATCTGGAACATGGACTGATGGGGTCTGTCTTCAGGGCTCTGGTGATGGCTTGCAATGCCGTTTGCCAAGCTCCCCACACAATGCCTGGTCTGGGAGGGCACATCAAAATGCCAGTGGCCCTTCTTTTCTTTGGTACCAGGTCCTCCTCTCAGGCTGGACACTCGACGCGTGACCTTGAGAGAGTCAGTTCCCTTCTCCTCCAACTCCCTCTCTCTATGTGCCATAGGGAGACACCGGCCCCTTTCCTACGTGCAAGTTCTTTAGGCTGATTATTATTTGTACCATTGTTGCTGCTGTGGGAATTATTATTGCTATTATTAGTGCTATTGTTGTAACCCCGATACCGTTGACCCCTGATGCAAAGATAATGAGACCTGTCAATATCCTACTTAGTTGAGAATATAAAATGATTACACCAAAGCAGACAATGCAATACCCTTTTATCTTCCCTTAGCCAGAGTTACCTGAAAAGAGTTCATGGGAATTAAACACTGTATTCTACGTACATCAAGACAGAATTGCTTGAAGGTGTTGAGACTTCTTAGGCGAGTTAATTAAATATTCATTTGTCTTAGTCTTCATAATTGACCCAAATCTCCTGTCCCTGAGTTCCCACACCAGGTCTGGGTTGTGTGTTCATTTCCACCCTAGATGACCGCAAATGTGATTGAGAATCCCAAGTGTAGACCCTCATGAGACACAGCCCTTCCTCCAGTAGAAAAGCACATTCGTAGACCAGGTTTACTTCATGGCTGTATTTCTACCCCTCACCCAGGGTACAGGGCACACAGTTGATACAGTTGTTGGAAGGGAAGGGAGAGGCAGGAGGAGAGGGAGGGAGGCAGGAGTGGGGAATGTTGCTTCCTGAGGCCAACCCCCTCCAGTTATTAATCTGGAGAAGAAGGTAGACACAGACTTTCCTATATTTCTCTCAGTGGAAAAGCCTGTGTTTTCCCTCTGCCCCCACTCTCTCTCTCTTCCCTTTTACTCACCAACACCCAAAGGGGGGAAAAAAGATTTCTAAGATGCGAGAGCATCAACGTTTCAAACCTGCTAGCGTTCCTCCTCCCCAGTCAATTACTCTCACAACATTTCTCCCGGGTTGCTGTCGTTAATTGAATTAAATGAGATAATATTTGTCGAGTACTTAGCACCATGCCTGGAAATGTTTATTGCACAGAATTGCATCTGTAATGGGTACGGACTATTAGCGTTGCTGTGGCTGCTCTTAATTAGAATTATTAATAACCCCCTTCATTAGCAACAACACTTTGGAGCTTCCAACCCATTTTCCAATGCATGTCCTTGTAATACCGTCTGGGTCTCCATTTTCCCATCAGACAAATGGGGGGTGGTAGTGGTGGTAATGCAAACCATGTAAAATTGTTGGGAGGCCATTCGCACGGTGCTATGGGTGAATGTGTCCTGCAGATTCGGGAGGTCTCTTTTATATTGTCTGAGTAGAGAGGTGGAGATATGTTTGTCGTAGTTGTAGGCAGACCCCAGGTTTTCATCCCATGGTGTGGAATGACTGCCTGGCTGTGCTCTTTCTGCCTAGACCAGGTGTGCACAAGGCCCGAGTGACGGGGATTTGCAGGATGGAGAGGTCCCACTTATGTTAACAGCTAAGAGCACAAACTTGGGCACCGCAGAACTGGGGTTCACCTCTGAGCTCTGCCTCTTCCTCAGACACATCAATCCTCCTCTCTCCTGGGTTAATACTACCCTCCCCCAATTCATGTCCACCTGAAACTACCCAATGTAACCTCATTAAGAAATAGGGTCTTTGCAGACGTTATTGGTTAAGATGAGGTCGTATGGGATTAGGGTGGGCCCTGAAGACGGGTGTCCTCATAAGGAAGCCATGTGAACATACAGGGGAGACCCCCTCGGGGGAGAGCCCCTGTGCCCCTGGAGACAGAGAGCAGGGCAATGCAGCTACAAGCCCAGGAACACCAAGGCTTGCGGGAAGCTACCACAAGCTGGCAGAGGCAAGGACGGCATCTCTCCCAGAGCCTTCAGAGGGAGCGAGACCCTGCACACACCTTGATTTTGGACTTCGGGCCTCCACACTGCGAGGGAATACGTGTCTGGTATTTTAAACCACCCAGTTGGTGGTAATTTGTTACAGCAGCAACAGGAAATGAATACACCCTCTGTAGGCCTTGGTTTCCCGTAACGTGGGGACAAGACAGTACCAATCACATATAAGGCTCGGAGGATTCTGTGAGAGGGGCCATGCACAGCTCTTAGAATAGCGCGGGGTGCATCCTCGTCTCCAGGTGATCACACCTGGAGGCCTGACTCTGATCCCAAAAGCACACCTCCCTCTGTGCCGCCATTGCAGAGCTCATTATGCGTTTGTGTGATTGCAGGGCAGGGACAGGGCAAAACTGCAATAGCTAGACAAAGGCCCTACCGACCACCCAGCGATAGGACCTTCGGCGCACCGGATGCTTTGTACACATTGTCACACCGAATACTCAGAAAACCCTCTGGGCTCAGCATCACTCTACTAGCCCCCTAAGGCACCGTGTCCTCATCTGTAAAATGGGAATAGTGACATTGTTACCTCATAGAGTCATGTTGAGGAGTAACTGGAAACACCATGCCTTGCACATAAGTCCTTCTTAAGTGGTAGCTACTGTTGGTATTTAGATTGTTGTACCGCCCTCTTTCTCACAGTTGAGAAAGTGCAGTGCAGAGAGGTAAAGAGACTCACTCAAGGTCACACAGCCACCAGACACTTCATCTAGGACCTGGATGTGGAATTCTGACTCTTACTTCATGCATCTTGGGCCCTCTGGAGAAGCACCTTGCCCCTGCTTCCAGAAGGAGATGGGGTGATTAGGGGTTGGGGTGGGGTTCTCAGAGGTGAAAACCAAAGGTTCGGTTGATGGTGCAAAAACAACACCAACTCCGTTTCACGTGGTGTTGGTGAGCAACTAGAAAAAGAATCTGGTTTTGAGGCCAAGAACTCCACGTGGTGTGTCCTACTGCAAGCTCGGCAGGAACAGCCCAGCGGCGGAAGCTGCTAAGCAGGGCAGCCCCGCTCGTGGCCCTGAACCCTGCTGAAGCCTGTGCATGCCTTAATCAGCTCTCCGTTCCCGGAGGCTGCCCCAGGGCCTGCCAGGGTTGGAGAAGAGTCAGGCATCAAGGGCCTGAGTGACTGGGGTCGGGAGAGCTGCGGGGAGGTTTGGAGTCAGCTCTGCATTCAAATCCCATCTCTGCCTCCTCTAACAGTTAGACTTTGGAGCCGCACATATTGCCTTCTCAAGCCTCAGTTTCCTCTACTGTAAAATGGGAGTATGAGAACTGTTGGCTACCTCAGGGCTACTGGGGAGATTCTGGCCAAGGCAGCAAAGTGCCTGCACATCGTCAGTGCCCCCTGCACGGGGGCTGTCATTGCAGGGACCGCTCAGTGGTGTGCAGGGAGGTGACAGCCTCACTCCAAGGCCAGGGAGATGCACAGCCCCTGAGCCGGGGTGGGCATCTGTCTCCAAACGCACATTCAGACGTTGCCTGTTGGAGCCAAGGGGCAGGCCTGTGTGCAGCGGCTCATGCCCGGGCACACCTGGGAATCTGCTCTCCACTACCCGCATTCATCTCCTGGATGCCTTTAGTCCTAAGACCACTCCGTCGAAAGAGATCACCTAAGATCACCCACCCCCCTGACACCCACTGGGACATCATGACTCCAAAGGTGGTCTGCACACGAGCAACAGCAGCAGCTCCTGGGAACTCGTTAGAAATGCAGACACTTGGACCCCATCCCAGACCGACTGGGTCAAAATCTGCATTTTAGCAAAATCCCGAGTGACTGGTGTACATGTGGAAGTTTAAGAAGACCTAGGCTAGAGAATTATTTTTAAAAAAGGAGAGGGTTGGAGAAAGAACCTTGGAAAAGGGGTATTTGAGTCTTTTTGTGATTTTTGTAGTTATGTGGGGGTTGACATCTGAAGGTCACACTTTACCGGAGACCTTTGAAAAACCTTTCAGCAGAACCATTCCTCAGCCTCAAATATCTGACCGCCGGTCGACAATGGTCTCGAAATTAACAAAGGGCAATATTAACAATAATAGCGTACGGCATTCCAGCCCTAATTCTGAGCCAGGCACTGTGTGTGCTAAGAGGCTAGAGAGCATGAGCTCATTGAATTATGACACCTAGCTGGAAGGGTGGGTCTTACGATATGCCCCCACCTACAGATGTGGAATCTGAGGTCACAGGAGGGCCCATGTCATGTGACTGGCTGTAATGGACAGCAAGTAAATGACAAACTCGGCTTTAAATCGGGGCTCCTGCTCCCCGGCCCCTCTTTGACCACTGGCCTGGCCTTACGTACTGGAGGACGTGTCCAGCCCAGTCCTTATCTCCATTCACCTTCTGCCTCCTGCGTGCAACGCCTCTGCTCACACACCTCTCACTTGCTTTGTTGTCGTTGCTGCCGCTATTTTTGGTTTTTTGTTTTGTTTTGTTCTCACTGTCCTCAAACATGACTTCAAGTCCTCTGCCCTATCTCCCACGTACAATGCCTTTTCTCAACGTCCTCGTCTATTTGCATTAAAAATGGCAAAAAAGGTAGCAGAGGCCTTGATTTCTTTGCTGTTGAATCCATAGTGATTGGCTTGTTGCTTGTATGTACCAGATGCCCAGAAAATGTTTGTTGAGTGTAGTTTATTTATTTAGTTGAATTATTATTTATGAATCATGAACTCATTATTCCTTCGTGGAACTATTTAGTTGAATTTAGTTTGTTGCATATGTTCTCAAGAAGGTCAGTATTGCCCCCAAGGGGACAGAAATTGGTTCTTGGGTTCCTGTGCATGTCTAAAGCACAGACCCACATACAGGGCATAAACAGATCTACCTGCAGGATGAAACTTTCATAGAAAAACTATCTTAAAGTCTGTTGGGATAGGTGTTAATGAAAAAAAATTTTGATAAAGGGAGGTTTTTCTTAATATAATTCATTCAAATTTATCATTTTAAAAACCTGAACAACAAAGCACAAATAGAGTGCATAGCTAAATAATTCGCCAACATGAACCACCCATGGAAAGTTCATGGGAAATATTCATTCTTCATAGAAGTCAAGTGAATGCACCTGAAAGCCCTCGTGGGACCACATTACACTGACTAAATTAGCTCAAAACGTTTAAACCAGTAACATTGGGTGCTGACAAGGTTATTGTAACATCGGTAAGCTCAGGTGTTTTGTCGTTTGAAAGACCCCTTAGGAAAGCAATATGGCAGTTGTGTTCAGCTAGAGCTGTAAAAATCTTTACACTCCTTTGCCCAAAGAATTCCATTCCTGGGAATGTGTGCTTGGAAATGGATTCAATGGTAGCAAAAGTTGGGTGCATAAAGATGCCCATTTGCTGCTATACTAGCATTGGGGGGGGAAGGAAGGGGGAAAGGAAAGAGAGGAGGGAGGCGTGGAGCGAAGGAGGGAGGGAGGAGGGTGATATTTTCAATAAAATTAACACATGTAAGGAAGCTGTGGGGACAGAGTCCCAGAGAACTCTTTCCAGGCTCTCGGCCTCACATGGAAAGGTGCTGGCTCAGGTAGTAGGTGGCCATCAGCTGTGACTAGTTGGCCATCAGCTATAACCAGTTAGCCATTGGCCACTGAATAACTGCCATGGCTGAGCTAGCAAGTGCGGATTGCAGTTAGCAAGGGGTTGGTTGGTTGGTTGGCAGAGAAGCGGACGGCAGGTTGCAGATTGTGTGGCTCCCACTTCCTGTGTCTCCAACCCAGCTGCCAGCGAGAATAAAGTTGTGTGACTCCCCCACCTATGGCTCTGTGGGTGTTCCTTTTTGGCCTCACCATGTCCTGCGTTCTTATGCGGGGAGCAGGACCAGAGACCCCGCCTGACACCCTGCATGACAGAAGCACCTAACAGACTGCTGAGCACGTGTGAGGGGCCCTCCAAAAACAGTGCCATCCTCATGAATCTCCCCTCCCAGCTGTCATTAAGATGCGGAGACCTGAGCATCTGTCCCATCTGGGGGCATTTGGGAAGGCAGGTCGGGGTCAGGGGTCATGTCACACAAGGTTTGGAATACAATCCCAGCGAGCTAAGATAGTGGGCAGCCGCCATGCCGGGAAGCATCCTATATGCGTCTCTATCAGTGGGTGGGGTCTCCAGGCATGAATTTGAGGGCCATCTCCAGTCCTCGGAATTCTGCTACCTGATCCTCCGTGCTCATTGCTGGTCAGGAAGGTAGTGCTTCTGATTTCTACAGTTCACTTGCTTTGATCAGTGGGACGCCTATGGGGCCAACCTGGGATGCACGGTGCAGAGCGGTTCTGAAGGCCACTTTAGAATTCCTTCCACTGCTTGTGTTCCTCTGGCCTGGGGATGTGAAGGCATTGTCAGGTATTAGCTATCTAAGGCCCTAGCATCTGCTTGACAAGGTTACCCTTTGCTCCTCCTAGGAGCCTGGGTAATGCTGTACGAAGTCTGTGCCAATCGCCAACAGCTTCCCAGCCCAACCCCAGGAGGCCTGGAGAGAGAGCTGCAGTCCCCTCTGATGGGGACATGTCAAAAGGCATGGGATTTCAAAGTCCAAGAGGTGACCCCCTCAACCAGGAGTGTTACCGCAAACCCCCTTCCCCTGTACATGTCTGAGGACCGTCTGGGGGTTTTATAAGCCTGGGTCAAAATGCAGCCCTTGAGGCCAGCTGGAGAAATCACCACTTAGGACCACTGAGGATAACTTTTGCCAAGATGGTGGGGATTCGGCTTGTGTCTGTCTTTCTAGGTGATCCCACAATCCATCTGGGCCTACGGTTGCTGGGGAAAGAGTCCTGGGGCTGTCACTTCCATGTCCACCGATCACCAGCACCAAGGACCTCACCAGAGGCAGACAGGGAGGGAGCCCTGTGGCAGGGGTCCAAACTCACAGTAGTCATTCAATGCAGGGGCAGACGCTGTACAAGACACTGGAATCCGATGAAAGCAAAATAGACAGGGCCCAGGCCCTCATGGAGTCAAGTGCGACAGACCACCAGTAATCATATAATTTAAAAACTATTGTAAAGTTACGCCTGTGAGATCTGTAGGGTCGTAAGAGTACAGGGGGGAGGTGAGCTAGTCTGGGAGATTAAGGAAGTGATGGTGACGCTGAGCCTCATGGAGGATTAGGAGGGGATGGGAGGCAGGAGAGGAAGGGCAGGTGGGGCGAGTTCCATGTGCAAAGGCCTATTGTCTTACGCATCCTTCTCCTGCCCTCTCTGCTCACAAAGCACGCCACGAAAATAAATGAGCAAAGATAAAACGGGGAGGCACGTGAGCAAATAGGTGGAGAAAGGGGGGGCCTGGATCGGAGACGAGGTGAAGAGTGAGAAGCAGAGAAGCCTGTGGGGTATGAAAAGGACGAAAGGGAGGTGTGGATAAAAGAATAGCAAAGGCATTTGGGGACAAGGAGATCAGCTAACCAGTGAATACACGCAGTGGATAGGAAGCCCACCCGTGAATGAAAGCAGGCTTCCTCCATTTCAGCTTTTCCCCACGGACAAAATGGTGAAAGGGCTTTTTGGAATAAATAGCAGGTCCAGCCAACGTAGAAGAGGTGCTCGTGGCTCGCTCTGTACCACAGGCCAGAAGGTCTCAGGCTTGGCTGCAACGTTGGAATCCCCGGGGAGCTTTGAAAAGCACAGGTGCCTCTGTGCCAGCCCAAAGACGCTGATGCTGTGGGTTTGGGTGTGGCCGGGGATGGGGCTGTGAGAAGCTCCCCAGGTGGTTGCCACGTACTGCCCGGGCTGAGAACTGCTGCCCCAGGGCCTTGGTCCTTGGTGTCTGGCCCCTGGACCAGCAGCATCAGTGGTACCTGGGACCTTGTTAGAGATGCAAAATCAGGGGCCCTTCCCCTGACCTGCTGAACCAGCAATTCTGGGGCCCTGCACTCTGTGTCTTAACAAGTCCTCCCAGGGAATCCTGACACTGGATCATGTCTGAGACCCATAGGCATGGAGGGAGTTTGTCACCTGATGAGGGTCCTTCAAGGGGAAAGACAGTCCTGTTGCAGCAGGAAAGGTTCAGGGTAGATGCTAAGAGGGACAGAGTCCAGACCCCTCAGCATGGTCATCAGGCCACCTCGGCCTAGGCCAGCCATTCCCAGTGGGGGTGGGGAGCACCTTTGCTCCCAAAGACATTTTTGGTTGTCACAACTGTGGTTGGGGCTGCTACTGGCTGGGCTAGAGGCCAGGGACGCCGCGAAGCATCCTGTGAGGCACAGGACAGACCCCTACCCCAGAGAAGTATCCAGCCCAAATGTCAATAGTGCCGCCGTTGAGAAACCCCGACCTTGATGAACGCGTCTCGCAAGGCTCTAGTTTTAGAAGAGAAGCACCCAATGTGAAATGCTTCCTTCCTCATCTCATTCCTGCAAGTTCATAGACAAGGGACCTGGAAGGAGCCCTACAGAATCCCATTCAACTCTCTCACTTGGCAGGAGAGGAAACAAGCAGAGAGTGGTTCTGTTCTCCATTATTCTGTTCCGTAGGTTTTTATTGAGGATGTACTATGTGCAAAGTACTGTGTTGGCACACAATATAATGGCAGACCAGACAGGGATGATTTCTGCCCCCATGGAATTCACAGTAAAATTATAAAGACTTCTTAATTTAAGGTGGCTGGACAAGGCTCTTTGGAGGAGGGGACGTTTATGCGGTCATCTGAAAACTGAGGAGGGGTAGCCATGGGGAAAAGAAGTAGGTGGTGCAGAGGACCCCCCCCCATCTTCATTACACCAGCCTGCAAGGAAAGTATGGGTTTTCCCTGCAGTCCACTGTCTGCAGCTCGCTGAGGTGGAGGCAGTTGCTGGAACTCAGAGAAGAGCAGGCTTTAGCTCCAGCCAACATTCAGAGTCTTATAAAAAACCCCGGGGAGTTTATCACATCTAAGACGCTGATAACATCTGTATTAGAAAGAAGACTCCAACCAGACTGCTCATGAAAGATTAGCTTTAGTTCTTTCAGGAGAATAAATGGCTTATACCAACGCTGGCCCCCTTTATCAGCATTTCCTGCCATCTAGCCGCCCTCTCTCCCCATCGAGACGGCCATACGAGGACTCCTGGAATGAGTCTGTCATTCCCAATTCGGTGGAGCTCAAAAGGCTTTTGTGAGCATCCACTCTGCCCAGGTCTGGGTGGAGAGCCGTGGGAGGCAGACCTGGAGAGAAGGCACAGCCTAGACCTTTGAAATGCAGGCGGTCCTTTGTATCCAAGGGTTCTGCGTCCACGGATTCAACCCACCAGGATGGAAAATATTTGGAAAAAAAGTTACATTGTTCGTGCCGTGTATACTATGTCAGGCCTATGACATTTGTGTCTGTACTGAACACTTACAAACTTTTTTTTCTCATGGTTATTCCCTAAACAATACAGTGTAACAACTATTTCCATCGCATTTACATTGTATTAGCTATTACAAGGAATCTAGAGAGGATTTAAAGTATACACGAGGATGTGCGTAGGTTATATGCAAAACTGTGTCATTTCATATCAGGGACTTTAGCACCTGTGGATTTTGGTCTCTGAGGGGGTTCCTGGAACCAATCTCTCATGGATACTGCGGGACGACTGTATACACAGACTCAGAGGAAAGTAAGATTCTTACATATCCATTCATTCAACAGATGGTACCCAAGTGTGTCCCCCTATGCCGGGCACTGCGGATGGAGAAAGGGAAATCTTTCTCACATGGTGTGTCAGACACACGAATGGTTACAGGGCAGTGTGAGAAGGGATCGGGGAGTCATTAACCTAGACCAAGAATCCAAGAAGCCTTCATGGAAGAGGTGCTGCCTAAATTGAGAGCTGAAGAGAGGCTGCCTAAATTGTTAGCAATTAACCTGGTGCAGAAGAGAGGGCAAAAGCACCAGCATGCACCAAAGCCCAGATAACACAGCCGTGTAATGAGAATGAGAACGGGGCAATGTGAAACATTCTGTGCTAATTTTCTCATTTCGACTACAACAACCTTCTGAAGTAGGTGCTACTATGTATTTTTTCCTCTTTCCTCGGTCTGTCTTCCTTGGACAAGGACATCACATACAGGTAGCAGAACTGGATCCAAACCCAGGCAGTCTGGCTGTTAGACTTACATTCCTAACCACTATGCTTATACTACATGTATCTAGAAATTTATTTATAATCGGATAATTAAATGATAAAAGGTCCAGGGTAGGGACTCGGGGAGTCAAGGCTACAAATGCAAGGCTGGGCTAGAACTGGAGGGCCTTATACACAATATCTGAAGGAGTCAAACCGTATTCTTAGGGTATGTCGGAAGGATTTTAAGCAAAGGAGTAATATGATCATATTTAAATTTTAGAAAAATCCTCATGGAAGGAGGATCTTTTGGAGGGAGAGAATAGAGTGAGGGTATCCAGTGAGGATTGTAATTATCCAGGGAGGACTGATGGTAGCTCGGGCCAGTTGGCGTGGTTGGACCAGGGGTGGGGGACGGGGTGAGGTTGAGAGCATGAACAATCACAGCACTTTGTGATTGACTGGTTAAGGAAGGGGCAGAAATGAAAGACCAACGTCTGGCTAGAGAGAGGACTACCACCATGGCTGAAGTGAGAAGAAAATGACATTTTTGTTCCACACGAGAGAGAGAGAGAGAGAGAGAGAGGAAAGAGCTTTGGGTTAAGGCTTGGGTTGGGATGTGAGGATGCAATGGGCTGGCACCAAGACAGGCAGGATAGTAATTGTTGTTGGTACCTCCCTCTCTCCTTGACAGTCTTGGGAGGAATTGGGGGCAAACCTCCCATGTGTACAGTCAGGATGTTCAAAATAAGAGTTTTACCTTGAAGGGCAATCTGAGCTGCAAGTAAAGGGGAGGAACCCACGGCGTCACAGCAGCGAGACTACTCGCTTCTAACTAGCTTTCCTTCTTAACTCAGCTGGCAAAGTCTACTAAGAAAAACCAAAAGCAGAGATCCATAGGGGTCAGGGACAGGCAGAAACTGAGTACAAAGACTGAGACAGCAGGAGACAGTGTGGCAGAAAGGAGTCGGGGACCGGGGCCGGGGGATAAAGAGGCGACTAGACTTGGAGAGATACCCTGAAATGTCTTAACTCAGATGCAGGAGCTCTTAAGGGCATGACCCTTTCAGGTCACTCCACTACAGGAATAGTTCCTGTATTTAGAAAAATGTCCTAAGTGAGCCGCTATCCATTGTCCTGAAATACAATGTGCTTCCAGGGCCTTCTAATCCTGGAATGCTGACCATGTCTGTCATATCTCTCTCCGGGCTCACAGTTTCTCTTAACCTCTTGATGAAAAGTTTGTGATTTCTGTGTTATTAAAAAAGAAAAAAAACACAAAACAATGAGCCATGACTTACGCATGGCCAATTAGGCAAGTCATTTTATGAATGTTTGCGTCTGTTTCAAACACTTACAAGTTGATTTTCCTCTTGGGACCTGGGTGAGGAACTCATCCCTTCCCCCACATCAGGATTCTTCATCCTTGGAGATCTGATAGGGGAATAAAACATATATGTAGTGCAAAGATAAACATCAGTCTGAGGCATGTGTTTGGTGCATTCATTCAGAACTACCGAGTACTTACTCTACTGCAAGGGTTCAGAAAGCAGGGGGTGTAAAGACGAATCAGGTCCCTGCCCCCATGAAATGTGCAACCTAATGGGGAAGACAGACATTGAACAAATAGTTCCAGGTGAAATGGGTGTTACACATTGGGGTTAAGTAGTGTGGACAAAAAAATAGGGGTTCTACGGAAAGTAACTTCACAGGGTGATCTGATCAGAAATTCCTCACTGGGTAGGTCACGGTGGGGAGTCACGCCCCAGGCCTGTAACTTTTTAGTAAAAGGTTTACCTTTGCCGTAAGCAAGCCCTGCCCATTGTTTCTGTGTATCTAGGTTAACACAACTTTGAAATAAGTGATAACCACCCTCAAGAGAGCACATCATCTTGTTAACTAGCCTATAATCCAATCCCCATCTTGCTGTCTCCACCTCCATTTAATTTTCCTTATGTTTCCTACTTAATTTCAAATGCATAAGACAAGCAGCAAAACTGTTATTCTCCGGAGCATATGTCATAAATTTAGCTCAAGGAAACTCATAAAAAATTCTCTACAGGTTTGGATGCTTCTTACATTGACAGTAGCATATGCCTACAACGCATACAGCCCTAGGTGCCGTAAGAATACCAGGTTGGCCCACATAAGGCCTATCCTTTGCAAGAACATGGTTGAGGTGGTGGGGTAGACACAGCTAAAATAGAAATAAAGTGACCAAAAAAAAAAAACAAAGAGTGGCACAAACAAAATGGATACCAGTCTTTCAGGGAAGTCAGTTTGTCCTGGGGTGATTGGCGATGGCTTTGAGGAAGAAATGTAATTAATCAAGAAGGAGCAGCAGAAGGTACCAAAAGACTTTAATTATGTGAGTGTTTCCGGGTGGGGACCAGCGAGCCTAAATGATCCGAGTAGGAGGGAAATAAGATTGGGGAGCTTGGTTTGGTCCAGCCCTGGACTGCCTCGAAATGCTAATAAAATTATTTGGATTTTACTCTTGTCTCCAGGGGGAAGGAGCTGGGTTGTACTGGGATGAAAGCGAAATTCCAGGAATAGCAATCAGGTGACCAGGAGTAGCATGGGGGACGTAAACCAGGGAATCCACAGCCCTGCTGAGGGCAAGGAAGAACATGGGAGGTAGATGTGAGACTCAGTGGCACTTCTCCTCACGGCGATCTATAGAAATTTTTGGTGGGGAGGAAGGGAAAGATAGTCATCCAGATGTGGCGGAGGAACCCAGGAGGCAGTGTACAAACTCATTCCTTCATCTGTTTGTCCAAGTACGTATTTAATCTCTAGGACGTGCCCATCTCAGAGCCGCTGGTACTAAATTCAGTAAAACAGATATTGTTCCCAGTCTCTAACTTCTTTCCCAAGGGGAAGGACCAATGTTAAAGAAGTAATTAGAAGCACAGGGAACTCAGGGAGCGTGGAATGGGGACTGACCTAGTCTAGAAACCTGCAGAGGTGATCTTTAAGCAAAGAGCCTGAAATCTGAGCGAGAAAGGGCAAGATGGAGACCGGGAGGGCCAACGTGTGCACAGTTTGATAGGAGGCTGCGGAAAGTCCAAGACGCGAAGCAGAAATGATTGGCCACAAGAAAGCTCCGCCGCTAAAGAGACCAGCAGGAGGTCACTAGAATCCCAAAGAGAGCCACAGGATGAGGGGATGGTTTCAGCATAAGACAGAGAACGTTGGGTCCTTGGCAATCCGCAGAATGACTAATCTCATAGTTTTGAGCTTCCAGGCCCATCTCCCCTTCTTCCCACACTCTTCCCCTGCTCCATTAATTATCATTTAGTCTCAGATCTAATGCCACCTCCTCAAGGGAGCCTCCCAGAACACCCAGCACTGGTTCCCCTCAACTCTAACAGGAAGGATTTGATACCCGTCAACACTTCCCTGTGCCCGTGCTCTCCTGGGTGCCAGACACCACATTAGCACTTCCCTCGGTCTCCTTCTCACCGCCACCCAGAAGGCAGACCTGGATACCTAATCCTGCAGAGTCCAAGGGCCGGATTCCTAGTCCCACCCCACTGCTCACCGGGTGATCTGTAGCAGGTGCTATCTCATCCCCAAGCCCCATCGCCCTCATGTGTAACCCAAGGCTGGTAGCAGTAGCTCCAAACTGCCAGGCACTTCAGAGGGTTCATAGACACATGTATGTCCGTCCGTGTGCCTGCCCACCCATGTCTCCAGGTCACCAGATGAGGCACTGAGACTCAGATCAGTGAAATAAGTCATCCAAGGCCACTTGGTGAGTAAGTGGCAGACTCTGGATTTGAACCCAGGTCTCTGACTCCAGAAGCCACCTTCTCTCCCTCCTGCCACAGGTCTCTACGGATATCCTTTCATCTTCTTAAACCATGTATTTAAGAAACACAGACTACCTGCTTAGCTCTGCTCAAAGGCTATCTCCCTTAGTCTTCCCAACAACCAACTGAGGTAGCTAGTTTCCCCTTTCGGCAGTGACCTGTGTGACACATCGGATCTTCTTCCCCAAACTAGCCCTGGCTCAACTTTTCCCTTCACAGGAAAGTCTCCACTTTCCACTTAGTTGCTCAAGCAGAAACCTGGGCGTCATCCTTCACACCCCTTCCTCTTTCAACCCCTCCTCTCACCATATTCAATTCAATCCCAAACTAAGCCCATCTATCCTAAATCTGATGCACTTTCAGTCTCCACTGCTAACCAAGCCTCGTCATCTCTCACCTGGGTTGGCCTCTTTGCTTTCACACCGTCCTCTCTCCAAGGCCCAGCCAGAAGTAGAGTGACCTGTGCAAATCCAGTTATGTCACCTCCTCCCCCTGTTGAGCCCCCATTGCTTTTGAGATAATTCTAAACCCTTCAACAGGGACAGTGAAGATGACCTTTGGCCAGCTCTCAGATCAAGGATTCCAATCACAAAATGTACTGCTAGTAACACAAAGAATAAACTCAAGGTAATTCCAATTCTGGATTCTTGTCAGACGCTGAGGCTGCATTTGC
The DNA here is from genome assembly GCF_036562045.2 of Rhinolophus sinicus. Taxonomy (NCBI): domain Eukaryota; kingdom Metazoa; phylum Chordata; class Mammalia; order Chiroptera; family Rhinolophidae; genus Rhinolophus; species Rhinolophus sinicus. The sequence goes on along the minus strand of NC_133765.1, from coordinate 23,491,878 downwards.
TAGAGCAAGCACTGCAGGGGAGGATTTCATATTTGGTGACTGCAAGTGCACAAGGTTTGACAACAGTGCACAGACTCTGTCAGGGCTTATTGGGAGGAACCGCAGTGAGCAGGAAGAACAGTTATCTTGGATTGGGCTCCTGAGTTTGTGTCCTGATCCTGTCAATTTCCAGCTGTGTGACCTTGGGCAAGTCACTTAACCTCTCTGGGCTTCGGTTCTGTTTACCAACACAAATGGGGAAGATGAATGAAACAAGCTGTACAGTCTCTGGGATTTAAGACATAAATGAGGCATTAAGTTGAACCACATGAGATTACTGATAGTTTACCTTTTAATTTTCTTCACTACTAAAATGTTCATACTTCAAACCAGAGGTTGGCAAACTTTTTCTGTAAAGTGCCAGACAGTAAACATTTTAGCTTTTGTTGCCCGTTCGGCCTCTGAGACAATGACTCAACTCTGCTATTGCAGCCGTAGACAAACTGTAAAAGAGAAAACACGGCTGTGTTCCAATAAAACTTTCTTTACAGTCACAGATGGTGGGCCAGATTTGGCTCAAGGGCTATAGTTTGCTGACCCCCTGCTTTCAACCCATGGATTTTTCCTTGGTCAATAATTTCTGATGCGGCATTTTCATCAGGAGCTATGGGTGCCTAGCAGAGTGGCTGGTGAGCCTCAAATGCAGGTTCTTTTTTTTGTTCGTACCATCTCCCAAGAAAGGCAGCTCAGAGGGAACCGGCGTGCAGCTCTCCTAAAGGGCGTCAGGTGTTCACATCGCATGAGATGTGTTTTTAGGGGCGGAGGAATCGTCCAGGACCTCTCATCACTGACCCCTCCCCGACTTAGCGCACACTTACTGGCATCATAAACAGGGCTACAGGGACACAATGAAGAATGGGACGCACTGAAGAATGTGTCACTGGGGCAAGTTTTCTTAACTTTGTACGCTGTGCATCTCTCTAGTTGACCTGAGTGGCTTAGGTTCCTTCCCCTTCTGGTCGCCAGGAAAAGTCCTCTGAGCCTGACACAATTCAGATCTGCTCGTGCACGCAAGTTCTGAGCTGGGAAGGAAATGATTGCTTCCACCAAATTAGGCCAAGTAATACCCGTTTTCTCTAGGGGGAAATTATTTAAATAGCATCAAAATCAATTTCCGTGCCATTAAATATTCTGGTCTGTGTTTTAATTGAGACGATTACGTATTCCCCAAAAAGAGAAGAGCTATTTGAAGAATCGTTTCTTTTCTCTCTCCCTCTCACTGGAACCGGCAGGGAAAGTACCTCAGAGAGCTGCAGACGGCCACTTAGCCGGCCTCCGTTGCTATTCATCTTCTTTAGCACTAACCTGGTTTATTATTTTTCTTTAAGAAATAAAAATGGAGCTCTGAGAAGCACCCAGGGTGCTGGGAGCTCTGAGTTCTTCAAATAGAATAAACCAGGTCATTCTCTCTTTTCCTCCTTAAGGGGTGGGGTTTATGGTTGGTTCCAAGTGCTAGATGTCCCGGTAGCTGGCAGGTGTGTTTGGTCAAAAGGGACAGAGGGATGAGAGTCAGCCCCAAGCGTTGCTGCTCCCAGGTCCTCGCCTTATTCAGTAAACATTTCAGGTGCATCCTCTGTGCTCCAGACACTTGCTCTCTGGCTCCCCGAAGGAGTCCCTGTCTGGAGGGGAAGAGGTGTCTGAAAACAAGTCATTAAAATGCAGTACACTAAGAGCAAGAATGGAAACCAGGGCCTAGTAAGCGTTCCCAGAGCTCTCCTGTTGCTGACAGTTAATGTCTGTGTCATGCTTTATTTCACGTATGTCTTTCCTTCTAGATTTCAGCTGCAGGAGGCTCAGAGACGAAGTCACTGTTGCTTCCACTCTGTCCTCAGAAGAGGGGCAGGCACAGAGTTGGGGCTCAATTAAATTAGATGAATAGAGGAAGGAAGGAAGGAAAGAAGGAAGGAAGGAAGGAAAGAAGGAAGGAAGGGAGGGAAGAAGGAAGGTCAGGGGCTGCAGGAGGATGGGGGAGGGAGTGCCTATCTCTTCCAAAGGGATGTGAAGAAGGGGCTACAGAGAGATGATGTCAGGTCCAAGGCAATTAGGATGAGTAGAGGTTCACCAGATAGCCAAGAAGTGAGGGGGTATTTCCAACCGAGGGAGTTGTGTGTACAAGGGAATTGTGTGTATAACAGTAGAATTAAGTCAGGAGTTAACACTAAATGTTTACTATGTTTTAGGCTCTTTACATACATCTGTTTATTTAATTCTCACAACTACCCTACAAGGTGCGGCTCTTGTACCCATTTAACAGATAAGGAGACTGAGGTCACGGGGGCTGACTCTCTAAGCTCACACTGCTAGGATGTGGTGAAAGTATGATTCAGTGGATTCAGTGACTCCAGGCTTGGTTGTAACCAGTGCAGTTCCAAAGCATGGGATTTGGGAAATGTGAAGGAGGTTGAAGTGACTGTAGGGTGAGTCCTGGAAGATAGGACACGAGGCTGGCAATGTATTCAAGAACTTTTCTACAGAGAGCCTCAAATGCCAGACTAAAAGGTTTTGTGCTTCTGTGTATAGGTCAGTGTTTCCCAGGCTGGAATTCTGTGGAACCCTATTTGATGAGACATGAATAGCGAGATGTGGATAAAGGGGAGAGTGGGAGGGGAATTCATGTGCAAATGATTTGGGAAACATGGTTTAAATCAAGCTGGACACATTTTCTTTTTTGCTGCAGGACTTATCAGAGCCTTTACCATGAAGGTGGGCATTATAATTATCCAAGAAAAGAAAGCATCTCCAAACTTACTTTTGGGGCACACCTCTCAATAGCCCCTAGAATAGTGAATTCGGGGCTGCTGGCAAAGATGTTGGAGATCCATGGAGGGGTTTTAAGGCAGAGGATGGATCACACGATCATTATGACAGTAGGGACGGTGGCCGCAGAGAAGAGAAACAGGAGTTAGATTTGGAGGGTCTGCTGAGTTCTAGACTCTCCCAACCAGGACGTGTGTGTGAAGGCCGTGGCGGAGGCGGGGGGCTGGCCTGCATCTGGCCCACTGGCATCAAAGAGAGGCTTCTACTCACAGTGGGTTCAATAGGGGAAGAAACTGAATTCACACACATGGCATTACCCAAACAAAGCCATGTTGCTTCTGTATAGAACAATGAGCTGGCTTTTCAGGGGAATTTAACGGCTGTGGCATATTGCCCAGGCCATCAATTAAATTCCAATCCAATTTCCTTCCAAAGCATTCTCTGCCTTGGGAGTTCCTTTTTAACGTAGAGCGAATCTAGCTGGTGAGGCAGGAAGATGCATCAAGCAAAGGGCTCCAAGACTCTATCTTTCACAAAGGCCGGCCTCTCAGATCTTGTCTCGCCTTCCAAAGGAGGTCACCCAGTATTAACAGAAAATTAGACAAAATTAGATCATAGAACAGTTTTAGAGCGATAGGAGGAGACTCATTTAGCCTTGTCACTCCATCCCAAAGGAAACTGAGGCGCAGAGAGGAGGGATGGCATGGCCGAGGTCATGCAACGAGGAAATTAGCTTCCTAAACTGGTCCCCCAGAATTGACTTATTTTCATTGCGGTCCACTCTCCCTTCAGCAACGAGAGGGACCCAGAGCCTTCATTTGATGACATAATCCCTTGTGCTAAAAACTCTCCAGAAACATCCCAGTGAACTTAGAATAAAATCTCGACGGATGGAGTAGGGTGTATTAGGCCAGGGTTTCTTTGCTGTGATTACACAATAGGAAAGATCATTTCTCTCCCAAAAGGTTTTTTTGTTCTAGGATCAAAGTAGAGAATAGATGGGACTGCGCAGTGTACATGAAAAAGGGCTATAAAATAGTACATGATTCGCTATTATGCAGTTTAATGCAGCTTTCCGTGGTGATGGAGCTATTCTGGGATGTAATTTTCTCCATGCCTGGAAGTCCCAAAGGCATGGTTCTCCACCATCAGTGGGCATATGACTCACCTGCATGTGACTCACCTGGGATACTTGGTAAAAGTGCAGATTCCTCGATCCCACCCTGCAAAATTGTAATTCACTGGGTCTGGTTTGAAGCCCAGGAATCTGCATTTGAAACATCAGCCTAGAAGCTTCTGTGGCAAATGGTCTTTTTGTTTTGTTTTGTGGACTTTTTTTTTTTCCCCAAGTCAAGTTGTTGTCCTTTCAATCTTAGTTGTGGAGGGTGCTGTTCAGCTTCAAGTTGTTGTCCTTTCAGTGTTAGTTGTGGCGGGCACAGCTCAGCTCCAGGTCCAGTTGCCGTTGCTAGTTGCAGGGGCGCAGCCCACCATCCCTTGCGGGAGTCGAACCGGCAACCTTGTGGTTGAGAGGACGCACTCCAACCAATTGAGCCATCCGGGAGCTCAGTGGCAGCTCAGCTCAAGGTGCTGTGTTCAATCTTAGTTGCAGGGGGCCGAGCCCACCATCCCTTGCGGGACTTGAGGGATTGAACTGGCAACCTTGTAGTTGAGAGCCCACTGGCCCATGTGGGAATCGAACTGGCAGCCTTCGGAGTTAGGAGCATGGAGCTCTAACCACCTGAGCCTCCGGGCTGGCCCAAGCAAATGGTCTTTTGAAAAACACTGGTTTGGCGGAAGGCAATACCCAAGGCTTCCGTGCAGGGTATCGGGACCTTCAAGGGATGGTTAAATCTTGAGCGTGGGGAGATGTCACCGACACCGTCCCAGGGTCACCATTGGAACCCTGGCCTCATCATTTGGAGGTCTGAGCATACATTGAATTTTCTGTGTCCCTTTGGGAAACTGAGGCTAATCCCACTTTTCCATACACCAGCCCCCACCAGGGACTTTATTTTTCATTTACCACTTACGCAGCGTGACCGCCTCCCAAACATATTTGGATGCTAACATCACCCAGTCTCTGATCAAAAATTATGGCAAAACATTGTCTTGTCATGAGGCTAATAAAGCATATCATCCTGCCTGTCGCAGAAGCTGCTTTACAGATGCTGTTGACTATCCACCCCGGCCCTGCATTAATCTCCCTTCCGCTCAGCTACACGGAATGGAGTCTACCTGGGAAGATCAATATTGCATTATCTCACCCCCTAGTATCTATCTAGTTGTGGCCAATGAGTTGTCATTCTCATGTTACAAACCTAGTGCACAAAGGGAGAGGACCAGGAAAAGAGGGAAGAGAAGCCATCCAAGAAGGAGAAGAATGCTCCCAGGAAGGATAGCACTGGGGATTGTGCCAGAGAGCCAAGAACACAAGAAGGCATTAAAGACAATTGCTCTGGAGTTGGACAGACCCAGGGACAGTGCTAAGCTGACTGCCAGAAGATTTGGGATAACAATTTTATTTTTCCGAACCTCAGTTTTCTCATCTATAAAATGTACAGGACTTGACCCAGAAGGATTAAATAAGATGATACGGATGGTAAAGTGTTGAGCCCAGTTCTTGGCATGGAGTGAGGGCTCAATTATCATTGTTGAGATATTGTTATTATTGTAGTTGTTGTTGAGTAACACTGGACACGTTGCTTTCCCTCCCTGGGGCTCCTTTTCCCCTCTTATAAAATAAGAATTCCTTTGCATCTCTGAAACAAACAAACAAACAAAGCAGGAGACTTAAATTGTAATAGCAGAACTAGTAAAGGTTTTGGAAATGGGATATTGATGCTGGTGGTTGTGGTTGTGTGTGTGTGTGTGTGCACGCACAGAAAAAAGTAAGAGGCAAGTTTGCAGATTAGAAGCTATGGATGTTTCCAGTGCCTTGCAGAAAAAAAGATGTGGATTCACACCTCTTGGATATTTAAATGCTGGACCTTTGCAGAATCGCACAGTTTTATCTCTTTGCACCTCTCCGTTCATCTCTTTTTCATCCCAGAGGGTTCAAGATGGCACACGGGGGATGCACTGCCACCAGCTTAACGCCTGGTTGCCTAAGGCTGGACCTCATGAAAAGAGCTCCCTAGTGTCTCCTGGCCACTTCTAGATCTCATGTCTAGAATCCCTGCCCTCCCCACCCTCCACCTTTCACCGCTACCCTCCTGCCCCTCTATGGGGGTAGCCATCTTGAAACCTCATTACAGGTGAGCCTAGGCCCCTGGATTTATTCCATGCTTAGTTAAAGAGGGAGCTGCAAGAAGCAACCCCCAATTCAAGGGTGTAACGAGGTGTTCACTAATGATCCAGGCACCAAAGTGAAGATGAAACATGGCCAACCATCCCTTGGAAAGTGGAAATTTGTAGTAGAATAATGTCTCGTTGGCCTCTTTGGTTATTTGCTTGGTTCAGGTTTTCATCCAAACCACTCATGGGGTGCTTAGCATGTGCCTTCATTCCCAAGTCCTAAAAGGATGAAAACAGCAGAACAGCAATAAAAATAGTAGTAATTATTAGTATTTATATAAACAACATGAGGTTTCTATCAGTCTGCTAGTTACTGCATTGTAGGAAAGAAGCTGGATAGTTTTGTTTTCAATCAAAATCGGAAGATTTGTACTAAATTTGTGGCAGTATCTACTAAAGATGTACGTGCCATACTGTGCAACCACCATTCTGTCAGAAATATATCCAACAGTAATGAGTACACATGGGCACCAAAGTACATACAATACAATATTCACAGTGGTACTATTCATAATAGCCCAAAACGGGAGGCAACTCAAATCCCCTCAGCAGGAGAATGGATAATTTGTGGTACAGGCATAGTAGATGGAATACTATGCAGCAATAAAAAAGGAATGAACGGCTGCTACACTCAACAACACGGATAAATCTTAACTATAACGAGTGAAAGAAACCAGATACAAAAAGAGCGTGTTACATAATTATCCAATGAATTCGTAAGCAGCCAAACGAATTCGCAAGCATACAAGGCAAAACAGGGGAACGCCTTGAGGGGAGTGTGACCAGTGAATAGAGAATGTGCTGGCAATTTCTGCTTCCTGATCTGGTTGCTAGATATACAGGTGTGTCCTGCTTAAGAAAGCTCCCTGAGTGGACTTTTCTACGCGTATGTTACACTTCAATAAAAATTTGTGAAAAGCATCATAACGTATGTTTGGGACCAAGAGACTCTAAATATGGTCTACGTGACCATCCTATGTGACTTTGGGTGTTGACCACACGAGATCTGAGTTCTCACCTAAAGCTCTTGTCCCTCAGCCAGGCTCTATCTTATGCCAAGTGGAAAACTCAGGCAATACAGGCAGAGGTAAAGGATGAACTTCAGGACACCCCTTGCTCCTGGCCCCACGGTCTCAGATAGAGGTAGGTGCCTTGGAGAGACAAGCGTGACCTCTGGAATTAGCTCACCTCCCTTTCATCCCCACCTCCCTCTGAGAACAGAGACTGTTTCCACCATTTTTTATACCTCCTTTCTCATTGCTGAGCTCAGCGCCTGGCACCCAGTGGGTTTTCAGGGAGTTCGTTGAATGATTGTATGAAAGTATGAATGAATAAATAAATCGCTATTGTGAAAATTAAATAAGATAATGTGCTCAGAATGCTTTGAACAGTACCTGAAAGAGCATAGAGCTAGGCTTTAAGGGGCTCATATGTCCAACAGACGTGGGTTGAATCCCAATTTCACCATGCTCTCCCAGTGTGTTCTCGGGTGAGTGAATTTCCCTCTATGAGCCTCAGTTTTCCTATCTGCAAAATGGGAAAACTAACAGTCCTTGTATCGCAGAGTAGTTCTGAGGATTCAGTGAGATGGTGCATGTAAAACACTCAGTGCATCGTAAGGTCCAAAAAGTGGTAGCCGTTATGATCCTTATGTAAAACATAGGAGGAGTGTGGTAAGTAAAGCTACACGGATTGGTCATGAGAAAGGGAGATTGTTGTCTTTCCTTCCTCATCCCTCTGCATCGCTCTCTTTCTCTGTGTCGCCAGCCCCACATGTGCTGAGCCAACCTTGGCAGAGTTGGCTGGTGAGCGAATAAAAGGACATCCTTCCTCCACCCAGGGAGATGGCTCGGTGCCAGGGTGATGGGCCCAGCGCCCATGAAGTGGGCCAGGTGGGCAGGAGGACACAGGCTCTCTGTGTAGCCTGTGCGGGTCAGGGGGCTGACAATGGCCACTCTGAGGCCCGTCCGATCTGCCCCCTCCAGTGCCTCCCCCACGCCCCACACCCGCCACCTGCCCACGAGGCAGGCCTGGGAGTGAAGGGAAGCTCTGTGTACCACCTCCGCCGCCAGCCCACACACACCCGACACATTGTTCTTATTGGCTGCAGGAGCTCATTAGACTCTGAGCAGGGCCTGGCTGGGCTCCAAGAGGAAGACGTCAAGGCCCAGGAGTCAGAGAATGGAGCAGGCGGGGGCTTGGCATTAGAGAGTGCCAGCCTGCTACCCAGCACACATTGAGCTCATCTGCGTGGTGTGAACCTTGACTTGTGGAGGCTGGCGGTCGACACGTGTGCTGTGCATCCTGTATCCCCGCAACACACAGTGTGTGCTCAGTACCTCAGCATCCGATGGAATGGATTGGGATGAAATGGAATGGACTGGGATGGATGGGATGGGATGAGATGGGAGGAAAGCAGGGGCTGGGATGGGGTAGAATAGAAGGAATGGCTTCTCCTATGTCTGGCCCAAGTCCCCCTTCAAGTTGACCTGGAAGGTAGCAAGTGTGGATCTGGCACGGACAGAGTCAGCTGAGCAAGCAGGGGAGAAGTGGGGATATGCAGAAACTATTTCTTCCTCCAAACCCCAGCATGCTCCACTATGGCCCCAAAAGGTAAACTGTCTCTTAAAATCACCTATCTATATGACATCAGATGTGGAGGGGAAATGAGAGACCATCTTGCCCAGTGCTTTACAAATAATGTTCTCATCCCAACCCCACCAGCTACTAGTTGGGTTGTTTTGGGCAAGTGACCAAACTTCTTTGAGTCTCTGTTTCCTCATTTGTACAATAGGGGTAATAAATAATAATACCTACCTCCCAGGGGTGTGGAGAGGAGTAAATGAAATGATCCATGTAAAAGCATGTATTGCAGGACCTGTCATGTAGTGGGCTCTTATCACCATCATCATCATCATCACCATCATCACCATCATCACCATCATCACCATCATCACCATCATCACCATCATCATTATCAAAGGAGGCTCAGGTATGGGGAAAACGTAAGGGGCAGCTCTCAGACTCCTACCCCAACTCCTGACTCAATCAATGTCATCCCACCTTTGGCTGATTATGGGGGTTCAGAGGTCCCCCAAATCACGCTCAGGTTTAATCATTTGCTAGAAGGATTCACAGAGTTCTGGCTTGTAACCGTGAGAGGATACAGACTAAAATCAACAAAGGAAAGAGTCACACAGAAGAGAGTCCTGAAGAAACCAGGCATAAGTTCCCAGTGGTCCTCTCCCAGGGGAGTTGTGCAGCACCTACTTTCAACATGCGATGCTATGCAGCACCCATGGAATATTGTCAACCAGGAAAGCTCACCTGAGCCTTGGTGTCCAGGGACTTTACTGGGGGTTGGTCCCATAGACATAGGTGACTACCCACATGGCTGACCTTAGTCTCCAGCCCCCGCAGAGGTCAAACTGATCCCAAACCCAAGTCTCACACCATAAATCACATTGTTAGCGCAGAGTATCTAGCAGGCTCAGTGCCCCCGCATAGACAAAGACACTTTTACCAGGCAGGATATTCCAAGGTCTCAGAGGTTCCCCTGCAGAAGCCGGGATCTTTCTCTGAAATGTGAGGGATATGGACAATCCAGACTTGCTGAGTTAATCCTTTACTGCACAATTATATATTGTCACTCCCATAAAGGCTTTATTTAAAGAAGTTATTCCATTATACGGAGGATAAAATGGAACCCTAGAGATGAGAATGGACTAACCAAAGGCCACAGAGTAAGTTAATGAGGCATCCTGATTATCCTAATTCAGAGCTTTTTCCTTCCTACCACATACCTCAGTTTGCCAATCCGTAAAATGGGAGGATCCTAGGCCAGTTCCCTCACCTGTGAGGTGCCTTTGGGTTCTGCCTTTGTAGAAGTTGCTCTTTCACTTTTTTCTGCTGCCTCAGGAGAAGCACCTGGTTCTCTGCCACCTGTAGGGGATGGTTAGGGTTCTCCTTTGTCTCTGGGGACCTCTTAGCTGGAGCAGATCCTGTGCTAATTTGTTTGTAGTAGGAAGCACTTGGCCTTTACTCTGGAAGCATCCGGGTCAGGGTTCAGGGGCCAGCTGGAGGAGAGATGTGGAACAAATACAGTTCACCCTTGAACAATGCGGGGGTTAGGACGGACGACTCCCCACGTGGTCCAAAATCCATGTATAACTGTTGACTCCCTCAAAAGTTAACTAGTAATAGCCTACTATCGATCAGAAACCTTACCAATAACATAGTCGATTAACACATATTTTGTATGTTATATGTATTATATACTGTGATCTTACAATAAAGTAAGCTAGAGAAAAGACAATGTTATTAAGAAAATCATAAGGAAGGAAGAGAAAATACGTTTACAATATTTATTGGGGGGAAAAATCCTCATATAAAGAGACCCATGCAGTTCAAATCCATGCTGTCTCAGGATCAAGTGTGTAGGCGTGGGTTTGGGGGTCAGACGGCCCTGGTTCATAGCCTGCCTTTGCCACCTACTAACACTTCCTCATTATAACAATGAAGACCACAACAGCTATTTCTCAGGGAAAGGAAAAACAGCATTTCAATGCCACAGGTAAAGCCATGTGACTGTCTTATTTGTCCCCAGCAAATAAAGCCATTTTTGTCCCCATTATATCTAAAGAGAGGCCTGCCCTCATCTCTCAAATGAAACAAATTAAGCCTTGCAGTTGCCAACCTGCTTTGGACATCTTAAAACTCCATCCTACACAGAAGTCCCCTCCATCGCCCCAAGTTTTGTTTCTTTAAGGTTGATCAGGCAAAGATCGCTGTCCTAACTTCATGAAACCAGAAACCAAGGCTTTGAGACAGAATTGGCTCAAAGTCACACAGCAGTTTGGTGGCTACAGCACTGCCGAGGCCAGGTCTCCTGATTTCCCGGGTCTTCTCCACCTCTGAGCATGTCCTATGAGCATCCTGGGATCCCAACTTGGTCTTTGTTTTTGTCTGTGAAGCTGAGCAAACAAGTGAAGAGAAACTGTAAACTTGCTATGTCTTTTAAACTCACTTGCAAACCGTCTGGATTCATCCCCAAGTATTAGATTTGTCTGGGTGAGTATAGAGGTAATTGAATCTCGATAGATTTCCCACCGTGGGTTTCCTCTCCGAGCTGTGTTGTGTGTCGTCTCCCAGCCCTCCCTCAATGACTCACTGATTTTCATGTACACAAATAAATCATGCTGTGTTCCTCTCCCCTTCACTACCAGCAGACATGAATGGAGCAGGGCTGGGGGGAGGGAGGGAGGTGAGGATGGAGGTGGGAAGGAGAGGGGTGTTGAAATGCTAATCGGTTGGCACTGATGTCAACCACAGTTAATCAGATTGTTAAAGACACAAAGGCAGGATCACACCCCTGTGCCAACAGCTATCAGGGCTCATTCACGGGGAAGATGGATGCACTGCCCAGCTGATACTCTGATGAGAAGTAACTGGACATAAAAGAATGTTCAAGGCTTTCTGAACCCAACACGAATTACAAAGGAAGCCCATTGGTGGGGGAGAAGCCAGCGCACAGAGGGCAATTATCGGATAATTACTCTTGTAGCGGAAACACTGAAAGAGTCTTTTCTTGCCTGCGCAAATCTGTCCTCTTAACATATGCTGCAAGTGCCCTGTGGCCCCCTGGGTTTCTGCAACAGTCTCAGGAGGGGTTGGGGTGTCAGCTCACATGTGCAGTTTGGTGTGCTGTTTTGGGCCATCGGTACCTTGCACCAAAATCTCCCCTCCACCCATATGCCCATGGCATGTGGGGCAGTGCCAGGAAAATGAAGAGACCCAACAAATTCACCTCTTTGCGTTCCGGCTGCTAAAGCAAACCGTGTGATTTACGGGGATGGGAGGTTTTTATACTCTGCTTGGACCGTGATGAAATTATGTTTGCAATTAGAACAAGACAGGGTGTATGTTCACCTGGGACATCTCTTCAGTCATGAGATCCTAAACCCAAATATACTAATCTAGTGTCACACTTACCAAGGATTCGCCTTTATGATGGCTAGTCGTGTAAACCACCTACTGGTCTACAATCCCTCACTGACAGAGGTGGACTTTCTCTAACCCACCGAGTCTTGTTCTCTGTGTCACCAGTGATGCAGGCATATTCGGGATTCATTAAATGGATATCTATGAGGCGCCTACTATGTGTCAGGGCCATGGCATAGGTCTTAGGAGACAGTGATGGATGAAGCAGAATTGATTGTTTTGCTGGGGAAACTTACTCCTAGAAGGGACGACAAGAAAGGAACCAGACAAGAACAACAGTGGGATTGATGCTGTGATGTATCTCTGTGGTGATGCTAGGAGTTCAGGGAAGGGGCGTAAATGCAGGGAGAGGTGAACAGCATTATATGCAAAGTGATGGAGCTACGTAGCAGAGGGGAAGAGAGACGTTGCTTGAACTTGGGAGAACTGAAATGAATTTGTTGTGATGTGGCAGGCAGTGAGAAACAGGATGAAAAGCATTCTGGGACAGATTGCCAGGAGCTTTCCAGGAAAAGGCAGAGTCTCAAGTGTACCAGGCCACGGGTGGGGGGTGCTTTAGAAAGATCCCTCTGGCGGCTGCAGATGGAATGGGCTGGAGTCGTGGACCGAAATCCGGGAGAGAAGCAGGGTTTTCGTAACGGCGATGGGAATAATAGGAGATCTAAAAATGTCCTTTTTAAGGCGCAACTTGCTGTCTTTGCTTCTTTCATGGTGAGACTCATGTTCTTTGGTGCATTATAAAAATGAAAACCTGAACTCATCCAATATCCCACTCGACTGTGTCGAATGGAACTCTGGTATGTCCACTCCTCAGCGGGGTCTGGCCTGCCGTGGACGTCTCTTGTGCTCTGTCTGCGGCTACACAACATCACCCAAAATAATCATCTTAGACAATTTTGTCACAGTGATGGATTCTAAGCCTAGTGGAGAGGATTGTTAAATGGTGTGATTTGGGCTGACCCCCGTGTTAAGGGAATTGTCCTGCTTCTCCTCCCACTTCCAGGGAGAAAGCAACGGGGCTTGGATTTCCTTTCCCATCACCATCCACTGAGGGTCCTGTGCCGTCACAATGGAGTTGTCGAATCACAGATGTTCACTCAATGATCCCAGGCTCCCCCCTCTTTCCTGCCACTCACTTCCCTGCCAAGTAACACAACTCCGGGTGGGGGGAGCATGCAGACTAGGAATCTGTTCATTTTCTTCCTGAGGAGACATTTGGGTGACAAGAAAGGAAGTTAGAACAACTGGTCCGAGAAGGCTGAGGACCGGACCACAGCAGCTTTCGCCAGGGTGAGTCCTGGGTACCGGGTCTTGTGTTAGTCGTGTGTACCCCACCAGCCTTACGCAGCCACATTCAGAATCCAAGGATTCCTGGATTTGCAGGGAACTTCGTCAGTTCCCAACTAAGGTGCTAAACACCGCAAAGCACCCTTACTTTCTTCTCCCATAATTCTCCCTGGATGTCTAGTGTGTGCTGGGCAGTGCAAGAAATTCCAAGATGAACGACGGGTCTCCTGTCCCAACTTCCTGGCCTTCTCTCCATCGCTCCGTATCCTTCCTACTCTTCCCTCTCTTCTACCTTTCTTCCTTGATGGATCCAGCAAACAGATACTGCATTTCTCCCACGTTAAAGACACTATCGTAGGCATAGGGTATAAAATAGTGAACAAAATACATCAAGTTTATATGCTGTTACTTTTCACTCAGCAGTACATTAACTTTGATTGATGAGAAGATCCAGGGCAGACCCCAACTCAGCATATGGGACGAAAGCATTGGGGGGGGGGGGTGTCTTGTGGTTCCCAGACAGCTTCTGAATGTCCCAGTTATGCCACACGTGGTCGTGAGAGGTGCTGCCGCCTGGGTATGGACTATCTCGTGGAGACAGACAATGAACAAGGAAACGAATCACCAAGATTAATTCCGATTGCAATCGTGCTCAGAAGGGAATGAGAAAAAAGTGATGGGGGATCTTGGAAAAGGAGAGTAGAGACTGAAGGACCACAGGGAATCAGCCACGCAAAGATATCAAAGAAGAGAGATCCAAGCAGAGGGAATAGCAGATGCAAGAACCCTGGGGTGTAGAATAAACTTGGAAGATTTAAGGAGCAGGAAAAAAAAAAAGTGCATGTGGCCATATTATTATTTGACGGGGGGAATTTTAAGAGATAATGATGGAGAGGGAGTCTCAAGGCTAGGACCCAAAAGCTTTGTAGCCCATCGAAAGTTGCTTTGCTCTATTCTCTGAGTGACGGGAAGCCCCTTGGTAGACTTTAAGCAAAATGTTCTCTGTAAAAAAAAAAAAAAAAAAAAAAAAAAAGATCCTATGATCTGATTTACATCTTAAAAGTACTCCTCACGTAATAAATGAGCATGCTGAAGGTCAAATTCAGGACAGCAGTTACTCCCAGAGGATGGAGAAGTTGGTAGGGAAGAATAAACAGAAGCTTCCACTGTGCTGCTTGCATGTTTTTTCTTTAGCTGAAGGCGTACACACGTGGTACTGGTTACCTTAGACGTTAGCTCTTTTTGAATGACTGAAATATTTCCAAATGCATTTCTTAGTAAGTGACAGAACAATGTATGCAATGTAAGAACTCTGTAACTGTTCAGATAGACAGAAAGTGACACCAGTGATTGTGAGGGCTGACAGGCTGCTATGTGAGCGTGATGCTTTACAATTGAAAGTCCATTTACTTTCTAACAACCCTAAGTGGGGAGGCTGGTACAACCCCACCTTACAGATGAGAACACTGAGGCTCATAGAAGGGAAGTGACTGTCCAGGGTCTCATGGGCAGGTAGCAACAGACTGAGCTTGGAATACAAGCAATTCTGACTCCAACCCCACACTCCTCTGTGCTATCACACCTTTTCAGGTAAAAACACTTATTATTTTTATAGCAATACATTTTATTCGGAGATTAAACAAGATCCCACTAATAACAGATTTCCTTTAGAAGGCAGAGTTTGTGGACAGGCTGGGGGCAGGACAGTGCTTGTACTTTTGATTTCATATCTTTCAGGTATTCTTGCTTTTTTTTTTTCCCCTTCAAATAAACTATTTTATGGGGAAGGGGGAAGCTATCTGAGGGTGTGGAAAAGAGGAAAGAGCATGATGTCAGAAACCGTGTCAGAACGCGTCTAATTCTACCCCGATTGGTTCTATGATCGTAGACAAGTCACTTCCTCTGAGCCTTGAATTTTTTTTCATCTATAACATTGAAAAACAAAATGCCAATCTCACAGAACTGTGTGGAGGTTGAAATGCTATCACAGCTGGAGATGCACTTTGTGGACTATAAGCTGCCATCTGAATACGGGTATTGTTAGCACGGGCATACAAGTAAGGGCTGCCACTGAGGCGGTAGATGAAATCCCACTGTCCCCCAGGCCCACCCCCCACCCCTGTCCTTTGTCCCAGAAAGTCTTGTACCAATCCAGATGAGAGGGGCACCATTAATCTACCTGAGGGTCCTCGTGCCCACAGGACTGAGTAAGCCCGGTACCCTGGGTCCTCTCTGGCTGGAAGGAATGGGTTGAGATCATCATTTCCAGCTATTCACTAGACAAGGTGGCCCTCTGGATGCCGGCACCTGTTGTCTGACCCAGTGGCTGGCACATAGTAGGTGCTCACTGAATGAATGAATGAATGAATGAATGAATATGAATGAATGAATCGATGATCAAATGTGAGCGGGAGAAGAAAACTCAGCCCTCACTCAATCCAACTTCCTTGTCTATAAAATAGGGATAATGCTAAAACCTTCTCTGATCCTAAAATTCACAGAGGCAAGCAAAACAACGCTGATCAGCTCTGGGAATGGGAGGGAAGGTCTAGTCCATTCTGAGGGCAGGGCCAGTTTCACCTGTTTTGGTCACTGTGGTTAACCCAGGGCTCATCGATCAGAGGCAATTTGTCCCACCAGGGGACATTTGACAATGTCTGGAATCATTTTTGATTGTCACAACCAGGAGTAGGAGGGAAGTTGCTACTGAGTGGAGGCCAGAAGTGCTACTCAGCATCTTCCAATGCATGGGACAGCCCCTAGCCTCCTCAGCAAAGAATTATTCAGCCCAGATGGAGAAAGCATAGACTTAACTGACATTCTTCAGGGTGGTTCCAATGTCCCTGGTTTAGTTTCTGGTTTTGTTGGGTGTGCTTTGCTGTGTTGTTGTTGTTGTTGTTGTTTTTCCCCAAACCTCAAATAGTCTTGTTTTGTTACTAAAGTGTTGTGTGATCCTGGGCGTCCCATTTTCCCTCTCTGGACCCCAGTTCCCTTCTCTGTGCAGTTTGTAACCGTGAACTCTAGGAGCCTTTGGATCTGTAAGATGTGATATTTAATTTGGGGGTTGTCCCTGTTGGGGCCAAGCAAACCAACCAGGATAGGCTGGAGAAGCCCTTCTTGTGGAGGGTGAAGGTACGACAAACCACCACTGAATCAGATAAGAGTAATGATGGTTGTAATAGTAACTTACATTTTTATAGGACCCTTTACCAAAAATATATCGAAAGATGCACATAGCAGCCCTGCCCCCTAAAAGTTCTCACTGTGAAAAATCCAATGAGAGAAGAATTATCATCATCCCCACCAGGAAACTGAATTCCAAAGGGTCTCAATGATCCAGGTAGCGAATGAAACACATTTGTGATGACAAATGTGTCCGTCTGCCTTCCCTCGGCCTCTCCATTACCAGGTGCCAAAATCAGCCTTCAAGCCCTGCTCTTCTCATAAAAAATTTTTTCTGTTTTGTTTGTTTACTTTTTATTTTTTATTTTTTAATTAAAGTTTATTGGGATGACAATTGTTAATGAAGTTACATAGATTTCAGGTGTGGGCTCTAGAAGAGGGTAAACGGGGTCTAATATTTTTTTTTTTTTAAGAAAATATTCAATATTTATTATACACATTTTGGGAAAATACAAAAAAAGGAGGAGGAAGAAAACACATCACCCAACAGTCCCATCACCCAGCGGCAGCTGCGACCAATCCTTTTGGTGTCATTCCTTCCTGTCAAAAGACAACTCTGCATCGCAATTTGCACTTAGAAGGCAAAAGTAATGAGGACCCATAGGAAGTTAGACAAGATCACAGGTTCCAGGATGGATTTTTCTGATAACCATGATAATAAGAGTCCCTGGACCGGTCTGGCAGGGGAGGCGAATAATTTGTATTTTAACAGAGAACACGGTGGGGGATGGGGCGTATCATTGGGAGGTTTGAAAAAACATGACTTGTAGCTCACCCAGCAGAGACGCAAATGGAATGATCAGTTAGAAAGAGAGGCTTGCAATTTGTTTTCGTTCGTTGTTTCTAGTCATTCCCACACACACCGTGGAATTTTTACCTCTTGCTCTTTTCACTGAACATCATAGCAGAACCATCCCCCAGCTTTCGTTTCCTCCACTTCACATTCCATCAGTTTGCGCCCATGATGATATGTTTCTGCTCGGAATCCATGCCAGTCCGAGATTTTCCACTGCTGCCGGGCCGTCAAGATAGAAACCTTCAACTTCAGAGCTAAAAAACTGGTGCTTTTTTTTTCTTTTCTTTCTTTTCTTTTTTTTTTTTTTTTTTTTGCTTGAATGGGATGCTTCCCAGTCTAATCTCCCATCTCCGCATCCAAGTTAGAAAAAAAAGAGACTTGGCAGGCAAAACAAATGTTCAGTCACCTTCAATGTGAATCTGTTGTGTCTCGAGAGAGGAAAGAAGATCGGTATGTATTTCACTAAAGCTCCATCTCTTCTGTTTGCTATCCTTGTTCGGTTATCATGGTGTGTCTGTCTTCCTAAGTCCTTGAGTGCAGGGACCATATCCTCGAGTGCCGACTCTCTTGCTGAGTGTCAACCAGCAAAGAGAGTCTGAACCCAACACTTTCACTCATTAATTGATTGACGGCATTTGAGCGGGACACTGAACACACGTGATAAAGGAAGAATCAGCCAAATGTGACGGCGATGATTGAAAACGCTAAGGGCTCTGAAAAAGAGCAGTGAATTTAACACAGTGGTCATTGGGGCCCCAGGAAAACCAGCCTATTCGAGCAAGTTATTATGTCACTGGATCTCTGAGGTCCTGGAATCCAATTTTGACTAATTTCCGGTGGGACCTGGTTTTGCATAGTGCTCCTCCGGCCAGCATCGCCATGGAGAACATGGCCTTCAGGCTCTGCGGGCTGCGTGCACTGCAGACCGCAGGTACACACCCATCTGTCTTCAACATGGCCTTCAGTTTGCAGCCAACCAGAGGGACCCCAGGGTGGGTGAGCTCTGAGTAGGGAGGTGAAGTTACCTGGTGGACATGCAACTCCCCCTGGGAGTTTTTGGAGGGAAAGGGCTGACTCAGTCCAGCTGCATCTACTTCCTAAAATGTTTCTGGTTGCTGTGGTTAGTTAGCACAGGTTTTACCCTAGGGACCCCGGAGGAGGGAGCAGTGGCTGTGGGAGGAAGCTGATGACGGAATCTTTCTTTTGCATTTCCTTCTGCTCTTGTTGGCCGTGTTGGGTCTCAAAGGGCTAGAAAGGACAGGGGAGTTCCCAGGCCTTGGAAAGAGCCACCACCTGCTGCACAAACTTGCTACCTACAACTCCAAGCACTTAGAAGGCAAAGCTAATGAGGACCGCATAGGAAGTGAGGCAAGATCACAGGTTCCGGGATGGACTTTTCTGATAACCATGATAATAAGAGTCCCTGGACGGGTCTGGCAGGGGAGGCTAGTAATTTGTATTTTAACAGAGAACACAGTGGGGATGGGGCGTATCACCTGGGAGGTTTAAAGAAATAGGATAGGTAGGTAACTCACCCAGCAGAGACACAAATGGAAAGATCAATTAGAAAGAGAGGGGCTGGGGGGAAGAGGCTGCTTCCAGCCGAGGAGAAGGATGCCCGTGATAAAAATACCCCCTCATTCCTAAGAGAGCTAGGGGCAGGCTCTTTGCCATCAGGACAATGGAGATTGGAAATCGAGCTTTGCTCTGTGACCTTGGAACATTTACTTAATGTCCCAAAGCCTCAGTGTAGTCATCCCTAAAATTGGAATAATAATTTCTACCTATAAAGTTGAGAAAGAATTGCATGCGATAACCACTGAGAAATGAAGAATTAAATGAGGGGACAAAGCATTTAGCACAGGCCTGGCACATATTCAACATTCGATAAAACAATCAAAAATAAAATGTAAATGTCACTATTGTTATGGCCAAGGCACCCTGACAGGAGTTAGGTCATTTGTAACCCTTTTATCACCTTCTCTGACACAATTTATTTGCCCAATCTCTCTCTCTCTCTCTCCCCCCTCCTCCTCCCCATCTTCCTCTTCCTCTCTCTCACTTCCCCCACTTGTGATCAAGTGAAGGGACTAGTTGAAACTGCTGTAGCCACAGGACCCAACAAAACCCACCAGCCAATTTCAGGATCGAGGCTGTCACTTGACTCTTTTAAACAAGATTTTTAAAGGCTCTAAGACTAATTGCCAATTACCTGCTCAGTCCAGAAATTGACAACGTCAGAGCTGGAAAGGCTGTCAGATCTTATCTAACCTGGTTGCCCATTTGACAGAGAAGATGGAGAGAAGAGGAAACCTACACAGAGTTATGCTAGGGAGTAATGGCCAGGATAGGACCACTTCCTGGGTCCCCCAACCCCTGGCTGCATCCAAGCTCTTTGCATTGAACCACAGTTGGGTCTCAGGAGCTAGGTTTCCTGACCCCTTATACTCTAGTCTTTTTGTCCCATCACCTTCTCCTCACTCCAGTCTACAAAGACACTCTACATCCATCATTTGATAAAAGTGACTGTGAGCATAAAAGCCACAGCTTTTGGGCAGACCCACATCTGACCTAATCCTATGAGGTCGACATACTATCTCTATTACACAAAAAAGTTTAAATGGATTTGCCCAGACTGATTCAGGATTTGAACCCAGGTTCAACTCTGAAGCCTCAAGACTTCCCACCTTGGACCAGGAAACCTCCCTGAATGACCTTGATCTGCCCTCATGTTATCCATACATCTCTCCTCTCTGACGTCCACTCCTGCCCCAGCACCGCTGTCAGCCTGGAATGCACACTGGCTGGTAATCAATGTTACACAACAGGAACATTTGTTGCTGCCAAGTGCAAACTGTTGCAGTCGGTATAGATTAAGCCACTGCCGCCGACTCCATGAAAATAAATGAGCTTTTCCAACGGCTGCGGAAATAAATGTAAATGACAGAGCTGAAGGGCCAGCAACTGTGGCTGAGGGAGTGTCTCCTACAGAAAATCGACAAGGACAGCAATCAATCCCAGCGCCTTTGTCCCCAGGATGTGATTCCTCTCTGTCTCGAGGTCATCATCAGAGATGTTGACAGTGGCTGGCATGCACTAGGCACTCACCTATGTGACTGCATATGTATGCATGCTTTACATACATTCGCCATGACAACCCCAGGAAATAGGGAATCAAAGCCCCATTTTACAGCTGAGGAAACTGACGCTCAAAGAGGTAAAGCCATTTGCCAACTTGCAATTGGCAGCACTGGGTCTCAAATAAGTTCATGAAGTTGGTTTCAGGCATGATTCTGCCAAACAGCTGCTGGGGCAAGCCCTCATTTAAAATTACTTGATGGTTTTATTTTCAACAAAAATAAACCATAAGGAGTTAGCAGGGTAGATAAGGCCACCAGGGCCTGGCGCCGACCTCCCTACCTCACCAGCTTTCTTTGGAATCACCTTTCACCTCTGCTCCCTGACCCCTTGCATTCCTCTTTTGCACTGACCTCAGCCAGGCCTCCATGATCGTCCCACATCTCTCTGTTCTGAATCTGCCTCATGATTCTGAATCCTCAAATCTTTCTGTGTCTCTCATAAAATCACTTTTATATTATTTAACCAAAAAGCATGCGCTCTCGATCCCAGGACAGTATAGCCCTGAACCAGGGCACAGAGCTTGCAGAAGAGAGTGTGGGATGGTTACAGCCCCACTCATCTTCTTAGGGGCATGTCCTTGTGCAGTGAACAACCTACCCAACTGTACATAGTGGTCCCACCCTGCAGACTGCGTTAGGGGCCTCATCCTCTCTGTTCTGTTAGCACCCAAAGCTTCTTTCTTTCTAAACATTTATCACATCAAATATTATTGTTTCTACTTTCCTATTCCCTCTTCCAGTACATATACAACTAAATTGTGAACCTCTTGGGCCCTTGGTCTCTGTCGACCTAATGCTTAGCTCAGGCCTGGCGTCGCCAACCCTAAAACGCCGTGGTCAGCAAATGGGGGCTTGAGGGAAGGAGAAGGAGAGAAAGAAGGAAAAAAAGGAGAAAGGAAGCGAAAGAGGGAGGGGAGGAGGGAAGGAGGAAAGAAGGCAGCCCCTTTATCTGTTGATGGGGTTGTGCCAGTGTCCTGACAAGCCTTGGGTTCCCCCTTAGGAGGGTCACCCTCAGAGTCTGACAGAAAATGGAGGACCTAAGTCCCCAAGCCTCAAGTGAAGTGACATCGTTTCTCTTCTTCCCCAGATGCACCCCCGGAGGGAGATGCCAGCCCTGCAGGTACGTACCTTCTGCCCTCAGCAGCACGGAGGGGTAGCATTCTGAGCAAAGAGAGCCTGGAAGACAGAGTGACGACTGCCCCCCTGATTCCAGTGCAGTCGGGGGAAGAGCTCCACGAGCTGGAGCTGGAAGGGACAGGCCCCTCCGCGCATCCGGAACCCTCAGCCCTTTCCACGCTGCTTCCGGAAGAGGCCAGCACCAAGCTCGCCTTCCTCCCCAGGAAGAAGCTGCCTTTGCTCAAGCAGGTGAACTCGGCCCGGAAACAACTGAGGCCGAAGGCCACCTCCACAGCAGCCCTCCCGAGGGCGGGGTCCCAGCCCGCATCCCCACGCCTGGGTGTCCTCTCCTCCGCCACAGAGAAGCCCGGCCCACCGGGGGACCCCGACCCTGTGGCCTCCGCAGGTGAGGAGATGCTCCGGCTGCCGTCGGAGGAGCCCCTGTGGCTGGACCAGAAGGAAGGTGCGGTCCCCACGACGCCTGCACCCCTGCAGATCTCTCCGTTCACCTCACAAGCCTACGTGGCCCACACGCTCCCCCAGAAACCAGACCCCGGGGCGCCTGCCACGCCTGATGAGGCCCTTGAGGCTCCTGCCGAGGACGCCAGTCCAATGACCTTGACGGACAAAGGTGAGAATGAGCTGACCGGGTCAGCCTCAGAGGAGAGCCAGGAGACCACCACGTCCACCATTATTACCACCACAGTCATCACCACGGAACAGGCCCCAGGTATGCAGCCCCCGCCTCCTCAGGCCTCCTGCAGCAGCAGTGAGGCACCCACAGCGAGCAGGGCACGGGGAAGGGGGGGGACCAGGGAGGTCCAGGCCCCACAATCAGTTACCATCTCCTGAGCATGATTCTGTGACTCAGCATCAATGTCCCCATTTTAAAGATGAGACCTCTGAAACCCTGAGACACCGAGCAACACGCCCAAGGCCACACAGCTAAAGAGCTGGATTCAAAACCTTTCCACCTCGGAACAGAATCCTTTAGCCTGCCTAGAAGGCCGTAGCCCTTTCAGCGTGCTTTTCCTTTTATCCTTACATGTACTTCTCTAGACTTGATCAAATGTACTTCCGTGTTCCAGTCTTTCTTCTTCTATCTTCTTTTCCATCGTCCAACAGAGAAGAGAGACCCCAACTGTCTTCACATGTGGATTTTGGACAAATGCAATGTGGTCACTCATTCAAGTGTGGGAGCTCTGGGTTCGAACTCTGATCGCTGTGTGAGCTTGGCCCAGATGCTGCCCCTCTCTGATCTTTGGTTTACTTATCTCTGAAATGGGCTCAAAAGATCAGTCCCTGTAAAGATGAAGGGAGTCACCCCTAACCACTGGTCAGAATGGTGCCTAGCAGCATGTAGTAAGTGATTCCCTGTCAGCTATTGCTGTTTTGATTATCATGTGATTCTGGAGCTGAAGGAGAATCAACTGCAATGGGAAAGGTGGGAACAGGAGAACACAGATTTCCCCAGAGGCCCTGTTCCACCCCATAGCCCATCTGCGACATTACCTCTGAGCTGTTCTCGGTGCCCTAATGAAAGTGCATTCCTCCAGCTCTCTGCAGCGTGAGCC
This sequence comes from Rhinolophus sinicus, assembly GCF_036562045.2. NCBI lineage: Eukaryota > Metazoa > Chordata > Mammalia > Chiroptera > Rhinolophidae > Rhinolophus > Rhinolophus sinicus. The sequence continues at coordinate 23,468,692 of NC_133765.1, read as the reverse complement.
TCTCTGACCCCGAAGGGTACATTGACTCCAGTGACTACCCACCGCTGCTCCTCAACAACTTCCTGGAGTGTACATACAACGTGACAGTCTACACCGGCTATGGGGTGGAGCTCCAGGTAACCACAGAAAGGTGCCCGGAAGTGGCTGCCTCTTCCAGGAGAAAGTCTCTGAAGGACTGTCTGAGTGAGGCTCACTGTTATCATCCAAATTATTAGGTTGGTGCACAAAGTAATTGCGGCTTTTGCAATTATTTTTAACCTTTTAAACCACAATTACTTTTGCACCAACCCAATAGTTTGGTTCTCTCTTTGCCCTAACCAGGGCAATTTGAGCTGGGCTTTGACGAATGCATAGGAGTTTCCAACTTAATGCTAGACTTTGACGAAAGAATAGGAGTTCCCAACTCAGTGCACAGCTGAAATAGCTTGGCACTCATGGAGGGAAGGGGGTATGTCCTTTGATACTCTGCTTATCAAACACACACACACACACACACACACACACACACACACACTCAGGGAAGCCCCACCTGGCTCATTTGATTCATACATTTTTGCCTGTAAACTAAGAATGGAAAAGCAGGGTATCGTACTATTCACATATCTGGGTTTGAAGTCCCAGCATTATCAGTTAAAGCTGTGTGACTTTGGGCAAGGGACTTTGCCTCTCTGAGCCTCAGTTTCCCCCTCAGTAAAATAGAGATGATCATGTTACTACTTTATAGCGTTTAGGAAAGGAATAAATATGACATTGCACAGAGAGCATTCAGCCAGAGCCTAACAGAGAGAGAGAGAACGCTCAGTGCATATGACCAGTTATGCTCCCCCTAGTTCCAGGCTTTCCCCAAATGGCCACCCATCATTAGAAGTCCTTTTTAAAATGGACTCAGGAGACATGCCTGGTGGTGGTGAACTGTCCAGTACAGTGTTCCACAGAGGAGAGGAGCAGGATGACACTGGAAAAGGAAGCCAATACTGCATGGTGGCAGACCCTTCCAGGCCAAGGTTAGAGGTCTGGATGTGAGCCTTTATCTAATGGGCAGTAAAGAGTCATCAGAAGTTTCTGAGCAGACTCAGTTGCATGGCCTGAACTTCCCTCTAGGAAGGTTTCTCTGACTTGTACAGAAAAGAGAAGACGTCAGTTGCAGAGCCTGTGGTCTTTGCAGCCCCCAGAGCTTAGCACGGTACGTGACACATAGTAGGTACTTAATAAATATTCATGCAATTAAACAAAGCTGGAGAAAAGCTGCAGTCCTTCTGATTCGGGCACTTAGTGAACACTCTCCTCCATATCATGAAGAGAATAACTCTGTGTCTAATACTGTTGGCAGCCCTTTCTCAGGCACAGTAGAATTCCTTCATTGAGCACCTACTAAGTACCAGTCAAGCTGTTGACATTGAGGGACACGGTGATGGGCAAACCTGATGCAGTGCCTGCCTTAAAGCAGTTCACCAGTTTGTAACTGAGACAGGCATGCATAAAAGACATCGGCATGCCATTTGAAAATGTCTCTATGTTTATAGGGGATGTTGTAGAATTATAGTAGAGGCACGGGCAAGCTCCTTGGTGGTCAGGGAAGGTCTCACATAGGAGGGCAATTGTGGTGGGGCTTTGTTGAGTGAATAGGAGTTCATCTAAGAGAAAAGAGAGTGAGGTATATGGCCTGAAAGAGGAATGGCTTATAGGTGAGGCCTGCCCTGCTTAGACAAGGGCTAGAAGGGCTGGGATTCCAGGTTCTACTGGGAGAGGCATAAATATCCAAATTGGGCACTGGGAAAGGACTAAAGTCCCCACCCCACCCCTACTCCATTTGTCCAGTGTGCTTGTTGTGTACATCTAAAGCATCTCCCTTCTTTCTCCTCCAAGCCTGGAGAGCACCAAGAACACGGTTCTTTGAGGAATGTCTGGAGTTGGAGCCACCCGTTAGGAGGACAAGAAAGTGGGGCTGAGAAAGCTCTAGAAATGAGGCCCTCTACGCCCCCACCAATTCATGCAGAAAGGGGAAAAATGCATTCAGTCATTCTGGAAATATTTATTAAGCACCTACTGTGTGACAGACACGATCCTAGGCATTGGGGACACCGAGCACCATGGAAAAGTCCCCACTAGCTCCAGTAGGATTTCTCTCAGCTGCCAGCATCCAGTGGCCCCTCACAGGCCTCAGCTATAGGGCCTCACAGGTCCTGGGAGCACCTCTCTCCCCTCAGCCTTTGGGGAGAGGACAGGGGTCCAGATGTTTCCAGGGCTGGGGCTTGGGGCCTGTCTGTCCCACTGAATAGGGGCTGGTTAAGGGGTGCTATGTTGGTAGTGTCTGGGGCTGGTTGGGAGGACCCTGGCTCAAACACAACTGAGCTTCTCTGTCTACCCCGACTGTCCCCAGGTGAAAAGTGTGAACCTGTCTGAGGGGGAGCTGCTCTCCATTCGTGGAGTGGACGGCCCCACACTGACCATCCTGGCCAACCAGACACTCTTGGTGGAGGGGCAGGTCATCCGAAGCCCCACCAACACCATCTCCGTCTACTTCCGGACCTTCCAGGATGATGGGCTTGGGACCTTCCAGCTGCACTACCAGGGTAGGATCAGGCTGAGGCTGATGGGAGGTAGTCCTGTGCCTCAGTTTCCCTCTGGAGCCAAGGATTCTCAAAATTTTGTCCCAGGGGTCCCTCTGGCAGTTTGGTAAAACCTTTGGACCCCCCTTCTCAGAATAATGGTTTAAGAGCCAAAAATGAAATGTGTACAATTAAAAAAAGAAACCAGTCCTATTGAATTACAGTTGTCGAAATATTGTTTTAATCGATATCAGAATCTACGTGCTGCTTTATTAACACATTAAATAATAACATCTCCTGGCCGTTCTGATAATTACTGTAATTTCAAAGTACTGAGGAGCATAAGAAATATGTCAAGATATCCATTGTGACGTGAAAATAGCTGTGATTTCTCTTGGTGAGAAAGTCACAGGTTCTATGAATATGTTACAGTTTGTTGCCTACATTCACGATGGAAGGAAATACCGCAGCTCAGTTAAGCGTTCATGAAAGTAAGCAAGCCACTTTTCCCCATTCAAGTTCATGGCTCCTGCATTTGATACATGAATCCCATGAAAGTCCACGTACTTCTGGTCAAGAGCCTCTGTCTCTTTTTGCATCTTCTACGAGCTTTCTTTTTATTTTTTCCATGTTGTCTGTTTTTAAAGTCTCTGTTCTTTTGCTTTCTGTTCACATCTCTCCTTTCTTCCTTCCTTTCTCCTTCCTTCACTTTCTTTTCCTTTTTGCTTCTTCATTTCTTCCTTTCCTCTCTCCATCTCTTCATTCCCACCCTCCATTCTCTCCTCACACTCTCTCTCTCCCCCTCCCTCATCGTGATCGCATTGTCCCACCTCTTGAGCAGTTGCCAAGGCCTCAGGTCACTTCCTTTAACCAGGAGCTCCCCCTGGATGTTGCCAAACAGCTGAACGGGCAGTGGAGTCGCTAGCTACCCATCTGGATATGGGGCACAATCCACATTTATATCAAATTGACCAAACATCTGGAAAACAATGTAGTTTTCACTTCTCCTTGGATGTTTCAGAAACAGGTGCATGACTGTCTATGGGAGTGACCATTTCATCACAGCTTTTCAATATCGAGACTCCCCTCTGTTGTCTTAATGAATTAAAAATACGAGGCGGGAAATAGCTTGTTGAGCCATGAACTGGAATTAGTTCCTCCTAGTGAGTACTGGGAATATAAATAATCTGTGCTGCGGGAGCGATCAGACCATAATCTATACTGGAGCTAGGGTGGATTTAACATCCTGTTATGGAAACTGAGGAGCTGAACAGGACCACAGACACCCTTCTACCAACTGCATGTAGAGTGAGTGCTGACTGCCAGACATTGGCAATCAGGGTGCCCTTCCTCGGTAGTCCCCATTTAATCCTCACCACCACCCATGAGCGAGGGACAATTTCCACTGGAAAGACGAGGAGGGGCATTGTATCACTTTCTCAAGGTCATGCATTTTCTAAGTGATGGAGAAAGAATGTACATTCACGTTGATCTCCCTCTAAAGCCCAACCCCTTCCTTCCCAACTGTTTTCAAGTTTTCCATTCCCCTAGCATTTCCTGAATAGCTGGCTATTCTCCTGGTCCACGAGTCTGCATTTTTAACAAACACCTGAGATGTTCGTGCAGGTGGGACCACCCTACCTGGGTGATACTGCCCCTCCTATGCCTCAGGAGAAGGCCGTGCTAGGCTCGTGAGAAGAGAGGTTCCAGTGAGGTTTGAGAACTCATTTTTCACCCCAAACTTGCTGTCTCTGGTTAGGCAAGGTTGGGAGCTTTGAGCCTAGAAAAAAGTGCTCGTCTGGCAGTCTCCACATCATATGATCAACGAGAGTCACAAAAATACCCTGCCCCAGCACTCTGGCGTCCCCAGGGGCCTCATCTTTTCTTCTCAGCACAAATTGGCTCCCAGGATGTGGGTCACTTTTTCTATCTCCCTGCTCTGAGGGATGATTGCCTGCCTTTGCATTTCTTCCCAGCCTTCATGCTGAGCTGCAGCTTTCCTCGCCGGCCCGACTATGGAGATGTCACCGTGATGGACCTGCACTCGGGTGGCGTAGCCCACTTCCATTGCCACCTGGGCTATGAGCTCCAGGGCGCCAGGACGCTGACGTGCATCAATGCCTCTAAGCCCCATTGGAGCAGCCAGGAACCCATCTGCTCAGGTACACTCCAGCCTCAGCTGGACCAAACATGGAGGGTCCACTATGAGTGGAGAGACCAACCCCCAGTGCACTAAGACTGACCTTAGGAATAGGCTCTCAGGCCAGGAGAAGAGACTGCTCCAAATATAGATGACTGCTGCCCCTTAAATTTTTATGTCGTCAAGTACATACAACATAAAATTTACCATTAGTGACATTTTGCACAATATTGTGCAACCATCACCACTAGGTAGATCCAGAAGAATTTCATCACTCCCTGTAGGCTAATAATATTGAGCATCTATTCATGTGCTTGTTGGCCATTTGTCTGTCTTCTAGGAGAAATGTCTATTCAAGTCCTTTGCCTATTTTTGTTATTTGGTTGTTTGTCTTGTTATTGTTGAGTTGTAGGAGTTCTTTATATATGATGGCTACTAGACCCTTATCAGATATATGATTTGCCAATATTTTCTCCCACTCTGTGGGCTGTCTTTTCACTTCTTGATAGTTTCCTTCGATGCAAAAAAAAAAAATCTTAATTTTGACAATGTCTAATTTATCTATCTTTTCTTTTGTTGCTTGTGCTTTTGGTGTGGCGGCTGCCATATTTTGAGCCCATTGAGTGTGTACAGAGCACCATGCCAGAGCAGCAATACATCTTCACAGCAATCCTACATGGTGAAACCATTCTCTCCATTTTACAGATAAGGAAACTGAGGCTCCTGGAGGTGAAGGCACTAGCCTAAAGTCACCAGATAGGACTTGAACTGAATCCAGAACCTTTCTTTGCCTTACTACACCTTCACTGATTCAAAATGCGGTCCTCAGACCAGCAGGTGGATTAGAAATGCACAATCCTGGGCTTCATGTGAGACCGACTGAAACAACATCTACATTTCACGGGACCTTTGTGCAATTCATGTGCACATTTTACATTGAGAAGCACTGGGTTATGCCACACTGTCCCTCCACCAGTGGGCAAATCCTTGAACCAACCTCAGCTATCAAGACAGCAAAACCCTATTAGATTCTCAAAAGTTCTGATGGTGACCAGGAGGGTATAGGCTGCTCATATTAACTGAGTTCCTGCTGTGTATCAGGCCATGAGCCATATACAAGAAGAATATTGGGAACAATACACATAATTCTTGCCCTCTAGGCATTCATAATCAGTGGAATCTGAACAGCAAATGAGAGCTGATGAGAAATTCCGAGGTTTAATTCTTGCAGTGTTGTTCCCGCAATGCCCTTCAGAATCTTTCTTCTTTTCTTTTTTACAAAGGAAAAAAAAACCCAGAAACCATAGGGCAGCTGGTCTCCGCACCTCTCTCACGTTAATTCTTATCTAGGTGTGAAATCGGGAAGGAATTAAGCCTCAATTTGTGCTAAGAAAGATGGATGGGGAAGCCACGGCTGGCAAATTAAAACCAAAAAGAGCCATCAGTCGGCTTAATAAGGCAAGAAAGGGGAGCAAAGAGGCAGCAAATGAGGGGCAGCTTGGGGAGGACAGATGGCCAGTGCCCACTCCGTGGACAGTGTCGTCCATCTCCTCAGCTCCTGAGCCATAAGGCAATCATGATGGCTATGTTTTGGGTACCTAGTCTGTGCCAGAGACTGTGCCAAGCCCGCTACAAGCATCATTTCATTGGTTTCTCATCACCATCCTCTAAGGAGGGTGGAATTGTGATCATCATTTTACAGTAGACTTGGGGTTCAGAGAGCTTCCGTGACTTGTGCTAGATGCACAGCAGATGCGTGGTACAGGCCAGGTTTGACCTCCAACTTAGGACAGGAAGGCAGCAGGGAGACAGACAGCCGCTGGGTGCTCTGTCCCTGGTCCTGAGAGCAGTATCAGGCTTCTAGGCAATGTCTTAGCTGTGTGTCACAGCAGGGTCCGAGCAAAGAGAGCCAGCTACCTTTCTATCCTACTGCAAGCCCTTATAGTTGTGCATCTTTTCAACAAACAGTTGATGAGAATCAAATATCTCCTAAGAACAAGAATAAGACGACCTCCTCACACTTGTGTAACTTGTGTAAAACCCAGTTCACCAATCACTTTTTAATATTTATTAGATGTGTATGATAAAAGTAGTATATGGTTCTGGTAAAAAAAAATTTTTTTTTCAAGACATACAAAAGAAGGTCTCAATTGATCCTGGTATCTAGTTCATTGGAATAGGGATGGCAGACCATTTTCTAACTTTTGTCACCTAAAATATGATGAACATTTTCCTACGTTCTCAAGTATTCTTTGAGAACATGGTTTATAAAAACTATATGAATGGAATGCATTTATTTCACCAAGTACCTGTAAGTGGACATTCATATTGTTTCTCATTTTTCACTCATAGAAACAATCTAGCAGTGAACATCGTCATTCATAAATTTTTTGTAAAAATCTCCATATTTTTTCTTAGGCTAAATTCCCAGAACCTTAATTACTAGGTCAAAGTGTTTGAACATACTTTCTAGATTTTTCACCAACTTGCCCTTTGGAAAGGTCATGGCAGTTTGCATTCTAGCCAGGCCTGAAAGCCGCCTCCAGTTTATTGCCACCTTTTCTCTTGACCAATTAGGTGAATGAAAATAGAATCTAGTTTAGATTTGCATTTCTTCGAGTATTAGTGGGGCTGAATTTTGAGTGCTTCCTAAGTACTAAAAGTGTATTTCTCCTTTTGTCACTGCCTGTGTATATCTGTCTTGATTACCATTTTATAACTAAGAATCAGGGCACAGCCAGCACCACGGAAGCACCCTTAAATCTCAGTCATTCCCTGCCATGGAACACACGTGATAATGGTTATAATCATGGAATAAGATATCCTATCCAACATGATGAACCCCACCAAGGAGAACAGGGATTTTCCATGGTCTCTGTCTCCCCATCCTGTTTCCTCCCACGAAGGGATAGGGGCGGGGGTTGAGGGAGAGGATGAAACACTCATTTTCTCTCCTCTCCTCTCCTCTCCTCTCCTCTCCTCTCCTCTCCTCTCCTCTCCTCTCCTCTCCTCTCCTCTCCTCTCCCCTCTTCTCTCTCCTCTCCTCTCCTCTGGTTGCCCACTCACCCCTACTTTCTGGCCCCAGCTCCTTGTGGAGGGAATGTACACAATGCCACCATTGGCCGCGTCCTCTCCCCAAGTTACCCTGGAAACGCCAATGGGAGTCAGTTCTGTGTGTGGACGATCCAAGCTCCAGAGGGCCAGAAGCTACATCTGCACTTTGAGAGGCTGTCACTGCATGAGAAGGACAGGTAAACCTCTGAAGGTCCCCAGCCAGCCTCATTCCCTCCCAGAGGTTAGAATGTGGCTAGGAATTTGGAGACTTGAAATGGCTGAAATTCTGGCTCATGGAAGTCAACAAAGGAAGAGATGGGGAAGACGGCAAAAAATCTTAGACACCGTCAGCTTCGATCTCATCCTTTTATGGGTAAGGAAACTGGGGCATACAGCCGGAAAGGGACTTGCCTTAGGTCACACAGCAGGATAGAGGAAAGAAGGTAATCCAGATCCCCCACGTTGCACTGCCTCATTCTTCCTCCTCCACATCCCTTTTTGCAATGGAACAAAGAAGGAGTGTTGATTTAGCACCTGCTTTGTGCTCAGTCACATACTAGGCTTTGTGGAGAGCAGGAGAAAAGTTGACCACATTGGTTCTTGACAGGATAAGAAGCTGACATGGAAAAACTAGATTTACCCACAGGACATAACTAGGGAAAAATGACCAGACTATATTTAAGTGAGAGCATGTCTGTAGACTTTTAAGTAATAGGCCTAGAATCCATACTCTTAAGACGTTAACATTATTCCATGATCTTATGCTAGAATATTCTTGAATGTCCTTGAAAACTAAGACCTTAGCTTAGACGTGCTATCTTAGGTTTACTTCCCTCGGAAACAGAGACATGACAAGGAGGGCAATTCGTTTATTTGGGAGCTGATCCTAGAAAGCACTGAGCAGAGAAGAAAAGGACAGTTAATACAGTAAGCATCAATAAGCAGGTGACTGTGGGGCAACTGGGGCTCTAGCCACTGGAGAAATGTGTTGAGCATACCTCAGCATGGCAAAGTGAGGGAACTGGGGTATTTATCTACCACCAGCACCCCCATCCATCATTGGGCTCCTGGACACACTGATTCCCCAATATTGCCTCCCACCCTTTGAGCTGGGTGATCTGGCTGATGGTCAGAGACATTGGATCTCTGGGCATGTGGGTAGGGCTGTCAGAGGGCATATGGGTAGGGCACTGACAGCTTTTGCTACCCTTCTAGAATGCCAGGACCTCAGAATTATGGAACCTATCAGACTTGTATCTTAGAGTTAGAGTGTCCTCGCTTCTTTGAAGCTTCAACCCTAGACAACTAACCTCTTTACGTAGGAAGGAATTCTTATAGAAAACACCAGGACAACTGAATAGCTTACCCCACTCATGAGTCCACTTCCCTCCAAGCAGTCCAGCTTTATCCTGAACAATTTCACATCAATAAATCACTACTTTAAAGTATACGATGCAGAATGGCTTCTCTGTGGCATCGGAATGACCTGGGGAACTCTTTGAAAAACAGATTCCCAATCTTTCCCTCTGGAAACTGATTGAGAAGCCAGAGCTGGGAGCCCTCAGCAAAGAACATGTTCTAAAACTTAGACCTCGGGTCTGCCTCTTCCGCACGGTGCTGGGGGTCAACCAAGTTTATGGTTATCCTAGACCATGAGAATGAGCAGAGAAAGAAAAGAAGTTAACCAAAATGAGTACTTTCTGAAAGTTATTCAAATCATGATAAATGTTCCAGACACACCGACACGTAGTTTCACTAGTAGTTTCTATGGGGCCCTGCAAAAGTCAACGAAAGATATGAGCTGGCAGCCACCAAGTGTGTCAGTACCGACACCAAGGCAAATCAGTAGGGAAAGAAGTTTGTAGTAACTCATCAAGGTTAAAGGTCAACACACATGCGCATGCACACACATAAATGCAGCCACTCACTGTACTAAAAAGAAAAATTAACTTTATCTGTTCCACATACGTTATTGAGAAAAAACAGCTAAAATACCACAATATATCAGCGGCAAGAGCTTAGAGCTACATAAGTCTCCACATAAGAAATGGGACCTTGACTTAAATCTTGGAAAGAGAGAGGATAAGGGAACCCAAAAATGCAGTAGAAGTAGTATCCCAAGCTGGGAAAATGGGAGGGGAAGGAAACAAAGATGTGGAGGGAAGAATTAGCAAGTCTGTTGGACGAGTGGGGGGCTGTGATAGAGGTTCTCTGGAAAAGGAGGACAATAAAAGCTGTGAAGGTAAATTGGGGTCAGATGTTGAAGGGCTTTGAATGCCAGGCTGCTTTTAGAGGCTATAGAGAGTCATGGAAGAATTTTGAGTAGAGGAGAGAAATAAAGAAAGATTCTTAAGATTTTCCCCAAAATGAAGTCTTTCTAAACTCCAGTCCCATGATACGCAGCACAAAAGGTGGATTCTCTGGTCAAACACGTTTGGAAGACACCGTATAACCCATCCCTGTCTTGGGAGATAGTAATGTCCATTAGCCAGCAAGGTACTGACAAGTCCTACAGGCAAAATGTTGAATTTTTATTTAGCCCAGCTTTTCCCAAACCCATTTGACCACACACTCTATGTGGATTTGAGACATTTTATAGAACATAGAATATTGCTGTTCTGGGGTGGGGCGGGGGGGATTAAAGACGAAAGAGTTTTTGAGATCTTGAGAGTTTCCTCCAGAGTAATCTTTTAAGCCAAAGTCTTCAGTTCTTTAAGAAAAGGAATCTTGGGGTATGACCCCCAAGATACAACAGAGTCAGTAAGGATTAGAAGACTGTGAAGAGGTCCCCCCTCACTCTTGGAATGACCCCTGACCTCTAGCCCAGCCCCCTCCTCATTCCAGACACAATAGACACATGGCAACATGAACAAACCGTGGCTCCAACATTTATGCCTTTTGGTGACATTAGAAATTCATCTGGGCAACATAATATAAAGCCTTTTAAGGGTCACAGTTAAAAAGCTCAAAGGATTTAAAATGCCTGTTTATGACTCCATAAAAATAACTTACCAAATTTGTATACTGTTTTCTTCTCTACTTTAACATAATTTCTTTAAAAACACCAAGATTAGAATCAAGTTTCAAATGGTTTTAACAAGAGTAAAAGTGAATACCGACATTTTGCCTCACACGTTTTTTATTTTTTTTTATTTTTAAAACACGTCTTATTTTTCAGGACCATTTTATCCTGTCAGAGTCTCAGAACCCACCTGTAAGATAGGTAGGAAAGACGGTATGACCCCTCCTCTCACAGGTGTGGAAATTGAGGCCCAAGATGTGTTTATATGTGCATAAACTCAGTTGGTGGGGAACTGGAAAGTGGAAATCAGGATTCCTGGCTCCGCACACCATGCTCTTAGGAAATGAGAATCAGAGACAGAGAGTATTAGGTGTCAGATGCTTACTAAATTTGACTTGCATACCTATTCTGTCCTGGGCATTTTATATGCCCACGGTCTCTAACCCCAGGTAAGATTGTGCCCATTTTACAGGTGAAGAAGCAGAGGTTCAGTGAGGTGAAATGCCCTTGTCCAAAGTCACACAGGCAGGACTCTGTGTGACTGTATATACCACAGTTTCAGGAATGATGTCAGCCCATTAATCCCCACTTTTCAACAAGTAAAAATGATCAATATCAAGTAATGAGCCTGGCTTATTACATTGTACGTATCACTTTCCCTACAACCTCAGAAGCAACCCATGAGTCTAGGACAAGCATCTTAGAGAAAGGAACCAGGCTCTGTAAGGCAAAGCAAATGATCTGGGCAGGTAAGGGGCAGAATCAGGATTTGGGTATGGGAACGAGGCAATGCTCTACTCATTACACATCCCTCCGGCTGCTGTGTGTCCGTGACCCAAGAACACCTCTCATTGGCCCTCCTCCTTTCCCACTGCCAGGATGATGGTCTACAGTGGGCTGACCAACAAGTCCGCTCTTCTCTATGACTCCCTTCAAACCGAAAGCGTCCCCTTCGAGGGCCTGCTGAGCGAGGGCAACAGCATCCGCATTGAGTTCACATCCAACCAGGCCCAGGCGGCCTCAGCCTTCAACATCCGATTTGAGGGTGAGTGTCTGCAGGGGCCTCCCTTTCTCCTGGAGTGGCGATGTGGGAGCAGGGGAAGCATGGGGGGGCTGGGGTTGGGTCCTGAGAGGTAGAAATCTGTCTGGTCAAGGATGAGGGAGGCCTAGTGGCCAGACTGACCCTTGGACTTCCAAAAGCAGACTTGGCTTTACTAATAACTACACCTCCCGTTTACTGAACACCTACTATATGCCCCGTGCCTTGTGGGCAGTGTGCATTTGATGCTCTCCACACTGCAATGTGAGAGCTGTTGTTATCATGTAGAGGAGTAAACTGAAGTTAGGGAATTTGGGTGACTTGCCCTAGGCCACCAGTTAGAAACAAATAGAGCTCAGACTTCTGTCCCGCTTGAGTCTGGACCCTTAAGCTCTGCTCTACTCAGTGAGAGCTTCCTCTAAGAGGCATTGCTAAGGGCATCTCCTGCTCAATCCTGGCCCTTTAAGGAAGGATGCCCTTGGGGATTGCATGTGCTTTTGGGGGACTTTCAGTTCTGTCTTCCTTAAGTTGGTCTTTCTCTTAAACAAACATATGGTTTCAAGTCTCAGAAATCAGGTCTCTTAGGGGAAGGATCCATATGGGATATTAAAAGGAATTGAAATACAAAAACTCGGAAGGTTTGGGAGGACAGAGAGTCTTCATCCCATTTTAAATAGGAAAAAACAATAAGACCCCAAGAAACCACATGAATGGCCCCAGGGCCCTCAGCTAGTCAGCTAGCACCAGATCATGGGGTCTGGTACCTATTTTCCTTGGAACTCCCCTGCATGTCAAGAAGGGATCCATCTTCTGAGATACGGCCCTGTGAGGGGTGCCTGACTCACCTGAGCTGCTTCCTCTCTTTTGAATCTCCACCCCAGCCTTTGAGAAAGGCCACTGCTATGAGCCCTACATCCAGAACGGGAACTTCACCACGTCCGACCTAACCTATAACATTGGGACCATCGTGGAGTTTACCTGCGACCCAGGCCACTCCCTGGAGCAGGGCCCGGCCATCATCGAGTGCATCAACGTGCGGGACCCCTACTGGAATGACACAGAGCCCCTGTGCAGAGGTGAGCGGCCCAGCTGCTCTCATCCCGTGGTGCCCAGGGACCTCCTCCCTCTCAGATGCAAAGGCCACAGCCCCAGTGCAGAGGCCGGTCACCCGTTTGCATAGCAAATTTACCATTAGCTCTCACTCTCCTTTGGGGCAGGTGTACTGCTTGTCGTGGAGAAAATTACAAAATCGATCGATTCTCAAAAGTGCCCCTTCCTCCAGGTACAGGTCTCATAGCGCACAGTTTCAGGAAAGGCTTTCTGCATAGAGTTCAGCGCCTAGGTACCCCCTCTGCTGCGCGTTCTTGTGCAGTGTACAACCCACCCCACAGCTCAGGGCAGTCCTGAGCCTGATTGAAAAGAATAATAATAATAGTTGTTAACAGGAGTGCAAAAACTGTGTTGCAGGCACTCTGCCAAAGGCTACCTACACACATGATCTGATTTAATCCTCATTACAACCCTTCCTATTGACCCCATCTATAGATGAGGAGCATGAGGCTGTGAAGGGACACACCTAAGAATACAGTGACGGTAATTGGCAAGGGAGGGAATGGAACTCAGGTCGCTTGCTCTTTTCTCAGAGACCTGTGCTCTGAGTCCCTCTGGATGGTGTTGGCTCTGTAGAACCCTCATCTACATGGGCCCCCCATGTCCTGCCCTCCCCTTCTCCCCATATCCAAGACCACTGAGCCCCCCGAGCCTGGGTGCCTGAGTAGCACGGAAGTAATGAAGAGAACCTTTGCTCCTGGAGGCTGCTGCCTGCATGGTGCTTGGCGTGAAATCACAGCCTCGCCGTGGTGAGGGATTGATCTCTGTATTAAATGTGCCGGTTTAACAGAGCGGAATTTATTGGTGCTTTGGCCTCTGCCACATTGAGAACTTTCCAAAGCGGTAAACACAGAGTGGAATTTAAAGGGCCAGGCACGGCCACATCTCTCCTTCCAGGTCACAGCCGGGTCTTTCACAGTTATGTTCACTCAGAATTACCCAGCACTTCCCTTGTGCCAGGCTCTGTGCGGTGTGTGACACCCATGAGCCCAGTTAAGCTTCAGAATAACCCAGTGAAGTCAGCAGGGGCGTTACTTCAGTGTTACAAAGAAAGGAAACTGAGGCCCCAAGAAGTTACATGCCTTGTCACAGAGCCTGTTGGTGGCAAAGGCAAGAATAGAACCCAGGTCACCTGACTCCAGTGTACCGTTTTGTAGCCACTTGCTCACTCTGCACAACAGCAGGACGGGAAGGATTCTGCCAGCACTTTGAACTCTGTCCTTGGTCCTGAAAGAACTTATAGCTCCACAGTCATCAACTCTGAGCTAAAGGAGGCCGGTGACCAGCCCCAATGTAATCATCCCATGCATGTATGACTACCTGAGGTGCAGGTACCTGTCCACCATACACGATGAGTCGTGACTATGTGACTTCGTAGCCCACACTCTTAACCGTTATCCCACGCTGGCTTCCTTATAAATAAAGTGTGTCTGTCTGTGTCTTACAGCCATGTGTGGCGGAGAGCTGTCTGCCGTGGCTGGGGTGGTGCTCTCCCCAAACTGGCCAGAGCCCTACGTGGAAGGTGAAGATTGTGTCTGGAAGATCCACGTAGGAGAGGAGAAACGAATTTTCTTAGATATCCAATTGTGAGTATTGCTTAGTGGACCCCCAGCCCCGCCAGACTGGGGAAGAAGCTGGTCCTGCTTTATTCTTTCAATCAATATTAAGTAAGCATCTACTATGTGTCAGGGGCTGTGCAAAGAACTGGGGTGCCCATGGTGAAGGAAACAACATCACACGCACAGAAAAAAAGTCTGTGCTCAGGAAGTCCTGTCTGCTAAGGAAGCAGATATTAACTGAGGAGATGCACCAATCATTGCACACTGTATCTTTGATAAGTGGTGGAAGGGGAGGTGCATGGTGCCAGGACATTCTATGCTGGGGATTTAATACAAGGAGGGTCAAACAAGCCTTCCCTGGGAATCTAATACTAAAGCTCAGAGTGAAAGGAAGAGTTGGAGTGAATGTACCCAAAAGGAACAGAATGTGCAAAGGCCTGTGGCAAGAGCAAGCACGGCATTTTCAAAGGACTGAATGGCCAACGTAGCCAGAGGAAGAGGGCAGTGTCACACTTACTCTCTGTACTGCAGTAGTTTACTTCCTATATGTCTCTCTTAACTACACCACAAGGGCCTTGCAATCAGGGCCTGCTGTGATTTATCTCTGTTCCAGGGTCTAACACAGAGCCTGACACACAGTAGGTGCCCAGGTCATGATTACTGAATGAAGAGATGTGGTAGTGCATGGACTTATTGCCTTGTGGCTGTTTCTTGTACTTAGCAGGGTTACCTATTAGATGCTCCATCCAAAACTCCCCCTCCCCAACTCCCCAGGAATCAGGACACTCACAGAGATCAGGGAAATGCCTACTCGGAGCCAGGTGCAACAGTGATTGCTCTAAACATGTATATCTTAGATAATTGTCCCACAAAACATACCCTGCCTGGTAAACTGATTATCCCATCATCTGGATTCGGACCCCCCAGCTGGCAAGTAGCGGAGCTGAAATTTGAATCCAGCCTGTGCGGCTGCTCATTCATGCTCTTTCCACTGTCCCATGTGAAGTTGGGAAGGAAACAGAGATAGATGGTGGTGTCTGGAGAAGCAGAAAAGTTTTCTGGCAGACCCTGGCACCGTGGCTGGCAGGGAGCAGGACGCCAACTTCTGAAGAACCTCTCTGGATGTGTCCACAACCTCTAGGGGGTCAGTTCTCCCCACAAGCCTGAAGTGCAAACCCAATAGGCGGTGCAGCAGGGCTTAGGGGCTGCCTGGTTCTGCAGAGGAGCCTTGCAAGTGAAGAGGGGATTTATTTGCAAAATTAGGAGTGACTGTCTTTGGAGACTGTCTCTTAGAAACAATGGAAATGTCCTCAAAGGCTGTCCCAGGACCTCCTGTTCCAGTTGAGTCAAAAACGTACAGACACTGCTTGATACTTAGACGGGGTTTTATTTCCACTATAAAGCATGCGATGGGGCAGCCAATCCAGGAACCTGGAGCAGTGAAAGCAGAAACCCTTCCCCAAAGTCAGGCCACCATTGGCATTAGCATCAGACGGGGGGAAGACTAGACTGTCCGTCTGCTGGTCGTCTCGGCTCCCCTAGACGGAGTGTTGGCTGAAAGAGAGGGCCCCTGGCTTCCCCCCTGGGTGCCCTGTCGGTGATCCCTGAGCAACCCTGAATCCGCCATCTGGCTTCTCTGGGCTTCACATTCCTTCTTGGCAAAGTGATAGGTCGCCTTGAACTTAGAGGGTGTACATGCAAACTCTTACAGGGCCAGGCAGGTCACATCAAATGGGAATGGGAGCTGGTGTTGCCCATTCTACCAGGCTCGCAGGCAAGAAAGATTTGGAGTTATGCTAGACCCGTGGAAAGCTGGTAAATGTTCCATCCCTGGCTTTCTGGGCAAGCGGCTGGGCAGGGAGCAATGCCCGGATGTGTAGCATTTGCCAGTTTCCATGGTTTAAATACTCCCACCATGGCCAGTTGTAAGCGACCCACATGATGCCAACAGGCTTCCTGAATGCCTGGACAATTAACAATCGGCTCAGAGGACCCACATGAGCCTCCGGTTCCAACGCTTTCACGGTGAACTGGATCCTTGTCTTCCTCTCACACCCTGTACCACTGTCCTCTGTACAGCCTGTTGATTCTGCTCCAGAGTCAAAATATGCCCAGAGTTGTCCAAGCACCTCTGACACCTCCACTGCCACCGCCATGGTCCAAGCCACCACCAATTCATCCCAGGATTATTGCAGCAGCCTTTTCATTTCTGTTCCCTTTGGGACTATTTTTAACCCAGGATCACTATTTTTAACCTGCGATCCTGTGAACACCTAAGGTGGCTCAATAACAAGCTCTGCTCAAAGCCCTATCCTCGCTCCACATTCTAGCCAGAGAAAAAGCCAAACTTCTTACAAAAGGCCCTCTGTATTCGTGCCCTAGGTACATCTCCTATTTCATTTCTTTCCACTCTGCTTCTTGGTCTCTCCATTTGGCCACACTGGCCTCGGTGCTGTTCCACAAACCTACCCCAGGGCCTTTGCCCTGGTTCTTCCTCCCCCTCACCCCCCCACCAGGGTGCTCCGCTCTGAATATCCACATAGCTCTGCTCACAGGTCACCTTCTCCGAGATGCTCTCCAACCCCCTTCCCTTAACCAGCCTTCCTAATCACTCTCAATACTCTTACCTTGCTTCACTTTCCCCATAGCTCTCACCACTACCCAACATCCCACACTTTGTCCTATTTGTTGAAGTATTTCAACCCCTACTTCCTCCACCTAGAAGGTCACCTCCATGAGAACAGAGGGTATTTTGTTGTTGTTTGATTCATGGCTGTCATCCCCACTTGTAGGTCAGTGCCTGGCCCATGGTAAGTGCTCAATAAATAAGAGTCAACGAGATAAAGGTAACTTGTCATGGTCCTACGGCCATGAAGTTTCAAAGCCAGAATCTGAACTCAAATGTACATCCAGCTGGCTATGATGCGCCAGGAGGAGGGGCGGGGGAGTCAGAAAAATAGGGGAAGAGCCTCTGGAAATGTCACCTCCATTTCTCAATAAACCCACATTTATTACATAACCAGCAACCTGGTTAAGAAATAACATTTTGGCTAAAAATTATCGAACAAAGTAACAGTAGTGGGAAGACCTCCAAGAGGTTTTATGGAGTGATAATATCCAAGGATTTGCCATCACAGACTTGGAATTAGACTCTAGAGTGGGAGGAATTCAGAGGTCCCCCAACCCAGTGATGCTCAAATCCACTGGCAGAGTTTGGAGACCAAGTGGGGTGGGGTTAGGGAGGCCATGTTGTTCTTCTGGATAATCTGGGCATTCGATGCTAAGCCAAGGTGATGTTGCTAAACCAAGATGCTAAGTGACGGTGATGATGGGACCACAGACAGGCTCCAAGGTGGGGCCAATTAGGAAGCTATGCCCACCCCCCGCCCCCCCACCCAGGGCAGCTTTTTCTTCCTCCATGAGGCACACAGCCAGCATCATCCCAGGGCCTTAAGATTTGAAGTGACATCAAAATCAATTCAGTCCAGTTTCAATCACCATGGACCTGTTGTGAAGACTGTAATTTTTGTCACTGAGCAAGTTCCATTTGCTCCCACACTCATTGATTGTGTGTCCACTGTGAACAAGGCACTGGCTGGGCTCTGGCAGTGAACAAGACAGATGCAGCCCTGCCTTTGGAGAACCCACACTGGCAGCTGACGTGGCACAGCAAGAGGAAATGCAGGGGCTCTCGGGGCTCGGAATGGGAGAGGCGAGCCTGGGGTAGGACGTGGAGGCAAAGCTTTCCTGAGAAAGTGACATCCAAGTCAGTGGTTCTCAACAGGGGCAGTTTTGTCAAGTCCTAGGGGACACTTGACAATGTCTGGAGGCATTTCTGATTGTCACAATTGGTGGTGGGGGGAGGTGCTACTGGGATCTCGTGGGGAGAGGCCAGGGTGCCACTAAACATCCTGCAATGCACAGGACAGCCCCCACCACAAAGAATTAGCGGACCCAAAACGTCAATAGTGCCCGACTAGAGAAACCCTCATCTGAACTGAAAGACAGATAGAAGACGGGCAAAGATGGAGGGGAACAGCGTTTCAAGCGAAGGGAACAGCATGTGCGAAGATCCAGAAGCAGGAAAGCCCAACTCTCTTCTCCTTGGCCCATCATATCGAGTATTTGCTGAGCACTTAGTACAGCACAGGGGCTCACATCCCAGGCACCTTCACAACAAGTACATGTAGTGGATTCTATTATTACCTCCATTTTACAGATGAGTAAACTGAGGCTCCGAGATTTGGAAGAGTGTGATCACACAGCTGGAAACTGGCAGAGCAAGGACTGACTCCCTACTCACTGCGTGCCCAGGGTCTGGGGTCCTCCCAGCACTGGACAGGAGCTGGAGGAAGTCCCGAGTAGCAGGGGCTTCATGACACAGGAGGGGTGGCATCAGTGAAGAAGGCCTGTGAGGTGGCGGTGGAATCAGGCAAGGCCTTGAAGGCCGCAATGGGGAGTCTGGACTTGCCCAAACCAGGTAGCAGTTAAGGGGATTAAAGCTTTGCAAAAGGGAGCCGAGTCCTGCAGTCACCAGCCCGAGGCTTTCTCTGGCAAACTTGGGCACACACTTGGCAGAGTGGCATCTGGACTTGGCACCTCCTTCCTCCCCCAGAGGGAGTGAAAATAGCATCTCACCAGCGAGGGTTACGTGAGGCCCAAGAGCTGCTGGGTTTAATTTATCTCGCTTGGTTTCCGCTGACAGTTTTAGTAAACCAATTTGGGTTTGATAGTAAAAATAATTCTGTCCTCAGGGCCCCTCAGCCCTGCCTAAGTGTTTGCAATTGTTATTTATCACAGTGGCGAGGAGGAAGGCGTTTGCACTGCAGACTGAGCTGGGTTGGTGGCCCATAGCAGGCGCTGGGCAGTGTTTGCTGAGTCATGAGGACATAGCCACATGTGCCAGGCGAGTGGGGACTTTTTCTTCCCTCGCCTACTGGGCAGATCTGTTGATGCTGTGGGCATTGAAAATAATGGTTGTAACCAGCCACTGTCTATGAGGAACCTACTATATGCTGGGCCCTGAGTTGCATAATTTATATCCACAAGCAATAATAGACCGTGAACATTATTAGATAGAGATAATAATTACATAATATAGAGCCAATGTGAGTAGAGATAATTACAGAGGGGTGATTATCCAAATTAGAGATAATGTATGCAAAAGCACATTGCATGGGGTCTGGTGCAGAGTTGGCGCTTCATAAATGGAGATTACGATTACCAAGAATCCTTATAAGGCAGATATTATCATCATCATTTTATGGATTTGGAAATGACGGCACAGAGAGGTTAAGTGGCTTCCTCAGATCACACAGCTAGTAAAGGACAGGCCAGGGTTTGCATACACACTGTAGCCTCCACTTAACTCATTGACTTAAACTGCCTTTTGGGGGACCAGCTATAGTCTCAGTGATGAAGCAGGAAGGTTCCCAGGCCTTCAGCAATTCAAAATTCAGGAAGGGAAGTAGGGCTATAAACAGACAACCTGGCAAGATGCAAAGTGCTATGGATGGTGGTGTGGAGGTGGGGAGGTTGCAGGTGCTGGATTTATCTCTGTGGGTTTTGCAAATGTCACAGAGAGGGTGACAGCCAAGTAGAATCTTCAAGAGTGTTAGTTGGCCAAGCTGTAATGGGGGAAGGGCTTTCCAGGAAGGGCCCAGGTGAGCAAAAGTTTCAAGTAAATGAAAACAGTGACCGTTGGGCACCAAATGGATACCTGGAATTATAGCATTAATTAGGACCATCTGCCTAGAATTGGAGGTGGGAAGGGGGGGTGCATAATCTTAAGATAAGTTGGGACCCCCAGGCCAAACCTTCATCCCCCAAATACCTAGCCCCTAACCCATGATAAGCCTCCCAGATCTGCCACGAATCTGCCACTGACTCTAAAGCACAACTGAGCATGACATTTTTAAATCCTTAAGGATGTATTAAATCTCTATCTGTCTCTATATCTATCTAGGTATCTGTTAGATTGGTGCAAAAATAATTGTGGTTTAAAAGGTTCACAACAATTGCAAAAATCGCAATTACTTTTGCACCAACCTAATATCTCTCTATCTATTTCAAGACAAAGGAGAGTAAAAGAACCAAGGCATTGTTGGTGAAGTCATCATAGGATGGAAGAGCTGAGGGGCCCAGAGAGGGGAGGTAACTTACCTAGCATCACACAGCTGAGTGTGGCTGCAAAAGCTGAGCGGAGAGACCATCACGTTGCAAATGCCACATGGCAGAGGAGATGCAAAACCGTCTAGAGTCAAAGAGATCTGCATTTACATTCTGACTCAGCTGCTCACTAGCTCTGTGGCCTCAGGCAGGTTACTGAAGGTGGTGATGCCTGCCTCACAATAGGATATTTTGTTCACGTTCTCCCCAGTGCGTGGCACACTTCAGTACTCAATAAGTAGCTGTTGGATTTTTGAAAGAGATGGTGAGTGTGTACGTTAATTAAATAACATGTAAATTCTCTTAGTAAGGTTTTGAGCATAAAATAGGCAAATAACCACAACTAACACAATTTTCACCCCCATTATAGGCCAGATTTTATGCTAAACACTTAGCATGCATTATGTCATGGCCACCATTATCATCGTTGTCATCATCATCGAAATCCATGCCTAACTTTCATTAAGCACTTACTATTGGCTAGTTGCCAAGCGCTTTATGCATATTAAATCATTTAACTTTTACAAGGAAACCTATGTGGTATCACTATGATGATCCCCTTTTTACAGATAAGGAAACTGAGGTTCAGAGAGAGATGAAGTCACATGCCCAAGGTCACACAGCTAGGAAGAGGCCAAGTCAGGACTCGAACCCAGGTCTCTGGGGCCAACGTCAGCATTATACCACCCAATGAATGGTAGTGAGGTGCTCCACAAGGGAGAAAGCCCTTGCCCCATGCACAAGGAGAGGGGCAAATGTCAGAAGAAGACACAGAGGTTCAGAGTGGAGCCCACCACTTCCTGGGTTCCTATTACAAATATACGTATATCTTTGGAAGAAAAAAGTTTCAGCCAAGCTCCAGCTTGCCTGAGTATTGCCTGGCTCCAATGCAAAGCCCAGCCCCAAATATCTCCCTGTTTATGGGCTCCAGCACAGTTCTCTAACCAGGAAATAAAAGGACCTAATAACAAACTCCAATAACCATATGATTGATAGCTGCAGAATATTTCTCTTCAGCTGCTGCCAACCTGCTCTGTGCTAAGTTAATTCCAAGCCCTAAAAATTAAGTGCCTTGTCCAGGAGCACTTCAGTCCTTCGGAGATATAGCTCTTTGGGGCTACAAGAATTCCGCTTGAGAGCCAGACAAGAAGGGAGAGTCAAGAGTAGTCGAGAGTAGCCTTGCTCCCAGGAGCACAGATTTCCAGACACCAGGAGAAATCCTTGGAGAAAAGGCCACACAGAAATAAAAACCTCCCAATCCACTAGCAGATGGAGATAGGATTTCCCCCAGCACCAAAAGTTCTAAGGAATCCAAGAAGGAGCAGCCCACATTCCATCATATTGCAGATGAGGAAACTGAGGCCCAGAGCTGGGAACAGACTACCCCCAGGCCACTTTATCAGTCAACTATTGCTGCGTAACTAATTACCTCAAACTCAGGGTAAAATGGCAAGCTTGCAGCATCGCTTACGAGTCTACAAGTCAGTGAAGAGGCTTTTGTGGTCTCAGCTGATTCACTTGTGTCTGGGGGCAGCTGCAGGTTGGGTAGGTGGCTCTGCCCTTTCTCATGTATTTGGGGTAAATTAGTGTCAGATGGTCTAGGCACCTCTTTTTTGCATGTGTGTCTCATCCTCCAACAACTAACTCAGGCTGCTTCCCTTGGTGACTGGCCAGGGTTCCAAAACCAAGAGCAGAAGCATTCAACGCCTCCTGAACCTGAACTAGGAATAGGCACAGCGTCATGTCTGCCATATCCTGTGGCAAGCCACAAAGCAAGGGCCAGCCCAGATTCAAGGGGTGGAGAAACAGACTGCATCTCTTGATGGCAGATACTTGGAAGCCTCAATGCAAAGGGTGCAGACGCAGAGAGGGCCAGAGTTTTGAAACAATTTTGCACTCAAGTTACCACAGTCAAAGAAGAGGTCAGAACTCAGGTCTCCTGGCTCTAGTCCAAAGCACCAAATAACATCACCATGTCCAATGACCCTGCACGTGGCCACTATTGCCCCCATTTTACAGATGAGGAAACAGAGGCTCAGACAGGTAAAGCAACTTGCCTGCGATACCCCCGTTAAGAAGTGAAGCAGACAAGATTTGCATCTAAGGCTTGGTGCCTGTCATTTGGAAGGCTCAGAAAATGTTTCCTACTCTACGTGATACTTTCAACATGTGGGAGAAATACTCTAGAAAGATCCTGAGTTTTCTCCGAAAGAGGAAAAGGCTTTTGCTTGTGGGAGGAAGTCTTGGGCTCAGTTCTGAACTCTTCCACTTATTGTCCGTGTGACCTTTTTGATAAGTCGCTTCACTTCTCTGAGCCTCCGTTTCCTATCTGTACAGTGTGGATAATAATAGTACCTACCACCTCTTTGACTTTCTGAGAAGACGAAACATATGGCAAGGGTCCTGACACATGACACAGGCTCAATAATTTAGTTGGCAGCTATGGTGATAAAGTCCTTCCATGGTGGGTGCACAAACTGAGCTACACATGAACATGTGCACACACGCCATGCATGTACAAAGGTGGAACGTGACAGTGAGGAATGTAGTGGCTTCCACCAAAGGTGCTAACGCGGGATCCCACCTGATTGCGTACTCCCCGTCCCCCATTGTGCAAGGACTTGCCGTCGTCACTGGTAACTTGGACACACAGGTTCTAGGATGGGTCCTCCCTCAACACCTGCCGGTTTTCTGCTCCTCGGCCATGCCAGGCTCCTCCCAGCCTTGGTGATCGCAGGAGCATCTGTGGGAGGGGACGTGCCGCCGTTTCAAGCAGGGACATTGCCTTGCTGGTGGATACCTGTGAGCGCAAGGCGTTCAGATGCGGTTAGATCTGACATCCCAGGGAGCCACGACTACTTGCCTCATGAACCCCTCATGTGCAGTGGCCTCATGCGCTTACTACTGGGCAAGTGTTTATGGAGGGCGCTCCGTGTGGCTGGTGTTACGCTGGAGTTTCTGTGGCTCAGAGTTAACAAGAACTCCATGGACTGAGCCCTTACTGTACCGAACTGCTCTGAGCACATTCCCTCTGGTGACTTATTCTCTAAACCACCAATGCGTTCACACGGTGATGTTCCCCGTGCCACAGAGGAGGACATGGAGACGCGGAGGGGCTCGGTGGCTCGCACGCTGGACGTATGGGTGCCAGGGCTCGGACCCGCCCCCTGTCACGTCTCAGCCCTGCCTCATGAAGTGGAACCCACTTTATCCTGATGGCCCCCAGCCTCCCTTTGAGAGTTGTGAAAAAGCAGTGACATGCTCAGAACTGCAGTTTAGACAGCACACCCCGACAATTGGCACAGGGTAGAGGGAGGAGTCAGAGGTGAGGCAGGGGGCAGAGACCCTGACCGTGGTCCTGTGACGGCCGTGGTCTGTGATAGGCGTGGTCCTGTTTGTCATGGTCCTGTGATGGCCGTGGTCTGTGATAGGCGTGCTCCTGTTTGTCATGGTCCTGTGATGGCCGTGGTCTGTGATAGGCGTGCTCCTGTTTGTCATGGTCCCGTGATGGCCGTGGTCCTATGACAGCCGTGGTAACAGAAGCCCCTGCTCACCTGTGTGGTGCCTCCTAGGGAGGACTCACGCTTTGTTTTGGCCTGGAGGATGGTTCCCACGCAGAGCCCACACTGCTGAACTTGGGCTTACAGGGAGTCATTTGACAGCTCAGATGAGCCACATGAAGGCTTTACAAGGTGAGGCCTTCAAGAGGACGTGTCATAATGGGGATTCAAAATGACAGGAAACATATCCCGAGGCTGTCAGCGCCTGCTGGGGAGGTTCCCTCACTTCTTCCTCCAGCAATGCGGAGCCCTGGACCCACTTTTCTCTGCACATATGCCAGGCACACCACACACACACACACACACACACACACACACAAAATACATCACACTACACACCTCACGTCACACACCAACTCACACAACACACACATACCATACCACATATACCAACAACCACATACAACACACACAATCATACACACACACACACCTCACATACACACCATACCACACACACCAACAGCACACACAATGTATACCCAACACGTACAGGTACACACCACATACACACACACCACAAATCCCAATCCACCCTTAATTTTACTCTAACTTAATTATCCTATAATTATGCTTAAGGTTAGCTCCTGCACCCTGACTTAGAGTTCCTAAAATGAAGAAGGCCTGGGGTCCCACACACTAATTTTATAAATTTGGGGAAATACATCCTGAAAGAGGAAGAGATGTGGGCATTGCCACATAGGAAAGTCGCAGAAGGACCACAGTCTGCCTGTGGTCACCCTTGGGTCTGGGAAACCCACACTTCACCAACCTCTATCTGAATCTTTATAGTCCCAAACAGATCCCTGAATTGCTATCAAATGAGGGAGTGGGGAAAATATGGGGTCCCACCTTCTGAATAGAAGGAAAGCATGAAATATTTTGTCCATGACCATGTTAAGTAATTTTTTTTTACAATTCATGGATTCTGAGATTTTCATCTGGGGTCAGTGAGGCCCAGGCTGGGCAAGCAGCTTCTCTATCATCATAGAGCAAAGAAGTGGCATAGGAGTGACCTGTCACTGAGATCTCCTCCTGACACCAGATTTTGCTGCCATACTACCTGCCACAGCCCCCTCACCTCTTAGCAGATCATGTAGCTCATTATAAATATTTTTATGATAAAAGATGCTTTTTAAATTGAATTCCTGGATCTAATTATGTTATTTATAGCTCTCAACAATATCATCCCCATTTTACAGGTGAGAATACTGAGGCTCAGAGAGGTTAAGCCGCTTTCTCAAGGTCACCCAGCTAGAAACCAGCTCATCCAGGATTTTTAGCACTGTATCCCAAGATGGAGTGAAAACAGCAGGGTGGTTGAGGATGGATTTCTTTGTAGGCAAAGTAGCTGGGAACTGTTGGGTTTCCCTGGTCCACAGTGCTAGGTATGAAATGTCATGTCGTTGACCTTAACAAAGCTTTGCCTGCCATGTTCTGAGATGACTCCATCCAGGGACGTGGAAATAAGAAGCAGCTTAGGCCGTGGAATGGTCTCAGAGGAAACACACGTCCAGCACGGGGCGGGGGGTGGGGGTCTCTTTCTTCTGCTTTTTCACTTTAAGGATAAGAGACGTATTGATTGAAAAGGGGGAAAAGGGAGAGGGAAAGGAGAAACTAAGAAAGACGAAAGGCGGTGTAGAACAGAGACTGGGTCTCCTGCACACTGAAAGTCACAGCAGCCACTTTCAGTCCCGGCTGCCATGCAATCTCCTGGGGAGTTTTAAGTGACACTGACAACCGGGTCCCCCCCCCAGAGATGCTGAGGTCTTGTAGGTCGGGGGTGCGGCTTGGGCATCATTGTCTGCAGTTTTTAAACCTCCCTGATACA
The DNA here is from genome assembly GCF_036562045.2 of Rhinolophus sinicus. Lineage (NCBI taxonomy): Eukaryota > Metazoa > Chordata > Mammalia > Chiroptera > Rhinolophidae > Rhinolophus > Rhinolophus sinicus. The sequence continues at coordinate 23,442,660 of NC_133765.1, read as the reverse complement.
GCCAATGGAGAACCCCTGGGTGAAGCTGGGTTCTGCGTGTGACATAGAGAAGCACTTGGTGACTATGGGGGGGAGAGGAGAAGAAGGGAGGAAAGAAGACAGGGGGGAAGAAGAGGAAAAGGGGAGGAACAAAGAAGGAAATAAGAAAACTGTTCATTTTGTGTGCTTTCAGATGTCCTTTTCGGGAGCCAAAGAGATTGGTGTTCTCCCTGGAGTTGACATGCTTTCTTGTGCTGTCTGCCATTTTGCCATTTCATCAAATTAAATTGAAACCAAATTAGCACTGGACCAAAGGGCCCCTCTGCAATTCCACAGGGCTGAGCAGTGTCTGAGCTAACAGTGTGGCAGCGTGAAGGGCCAGAGGCCCTGGGATCTGGGCCTTTCTGGGCTTAGTTTACTCCTCTGTCAAATGGGAGTAGGAGCGTTTTCTCTGACCCCTTGCTAAGGGGATTCGATGAGAAAATGGACACAAAGGAATTCTGAGCAGGTCGTTTTTTAAATGGCTTTCAGAAAAATACGTGTTTCATCAAAGTTGTATTGCACCTACAACTGCATTTATGGGGCTTTGGTTCTTTTTTTCCTTTAGTTAAATCCTATGGTAGAGTTAATCACCATCCCTACTGATTCGTGAAGATCCTGCCTTAACTGCAAGACAGACTTTTCTTAAGAAAGCCATTCAATCCCTCCACGCCTCAGTTTGCTCATCTGGAAAACGGAGATAAAATCACCATCATGCATTCATGTAAACAACATTTATTTTACCCGTGCCAGGCACTGGACTGGGCTTCGGGGATATGCGGATAAGAGTACGTGGTGTCAGGGAGCTGGCAGCCTTGCGTGAACACTGGCACAGGCAAATGTGGTTCGGTGCTGAGGCTCTGCCTTCCCACTATATAGGTTTGGATCCTGGCTCTCCTGCATGACCAGCTCTGTGAGCTTCAGAGTGTTTCATTACCCCGGGTGCCTCAGTTTTCTTAATATGTGAAATGGGTGACAATAGTAGTTTTTACAGCATTTGAGGATAAAGTGAAATGGTATGTGTGATGTGCTTCGACCAGCTCCTGGCATGTAAGAAGCCTTACAGAGAACCTGCCTAGTTATTATATAGCTGCAAATGTAGGGTGTGTAGGGGGCACAGAGGGACCTTGAGGAATTAGTAAACTGTTGTCAAGCAGAGAGATGAGGCGAGGTATTCCAGATAGAGGGACCAGCATGGCCTACGGCAGGTCGAGGGACTACCAAGGGTCTGGGGTACGAAGATGTTAGAGACAGCAAAAGTGGGTGGGGGCCTCGCTGTCGACCTGGAAGTCCTGGAAAGCCAAGAAACTGGATTTTTATTCTGTGAGCTCATTTTTGCTATTTCCACAGTCCAATTTATATCACCAAGTGACTTTTTCCCTCCTTAAATTGCATATAAATCGGCATGCCTTTTTCACTCAGTTCACTCTAAGCAAAATAATGCCCATGAAATTAGAAGTGTGATGTGCAAACCATATATTTGTATATTTTTTCTAATTCACATTTAAATAAATACATAACCACTAGACATTTTCAAATATGTTTGTCTACCTAAAATCATCTTGTGAACGCCACTGGGCAAAGCCTTTTAAAGGCAAGGTTTCTAGGCAAAGGTCGGGTGTTGGTTTAGAAAGAAATGAAGAAAAGCAGGGTGGCTTGGGCATCATTTCTTTCTACGCCTTCTGTGGAATATTAACTCCAGCTCCACAGTTACAAAGCTCACCTACCGCCTTCCAGGCACATCCAGGCTCCTGATTGGTTGGGGGTAAGGGGTCGCCTGCTGCGGGGGGGGGGGAAATTAGCCGCCCATACAATGCTTAGGCATACACTTCCCTCTACTGGCCAAGAAAAGAATTGCTTCAGCAGAAAAGAGCATGCTAATCTGTCAGATGCAAATTTGCATTCTATCCTCACCTCTTTGGCTCTCTAGACCATAGTGGAAAGCAATAATGAGGGTCCCTCAGGCCGTTTTTACCCTTTTTGAAGAGGTAATACATTAATATGATTCAAAATCCAAAGGTGTTAAGGGGTGTGCTGTGAAAATTGTTTCCCACCTTTCCCCCCCAAACAGCCCCCTCTCCCGTTCCCCTCCCTCGAGGGAACCACCAGAACTAGTTTCTTATGCATCCTTCCCAGCCTCGTTTTAAATATTTCACAACAACATAAGAGAAATCTCGTCTCTACCAAAACAAAACCACCCAGACGATGTAACAAGTTTAACACTGATTTTATTATATACTCTGTTATACATGATCAATAACGACAACAAAATTAAATAAATGTAATTGTTCGCAAGAGATGTATCAGGTTTAGGAGACAAAATCTTTTTAAAGCAGGGAGGCTATAGGAAGAAGAACTATTATCTTGGTAGGGGAAAAAAGTGTTGGAAATAATGGGTTTAATCAAATAAACTTGAGCGACGATGTCGTAAGAGCAAAAGATGTGCCAGGATGAGAGGAGCAGTCAGATGGGGCTTCCTCATCTTGCAGATTTTATCTGTAATTTTTTTATTCACACTTTCTGATACAAGACTGAACCCAGGCACACTTATTGGAGACGCGTATCCATGGCTTTCAAAGTACAAAATAGTGGACCCCTATCTCAGCCTTTGGCATCCAACACAGAACTAGGTTTGAATCCTAAGTCTGACTTCTATGTAACCTTAGGCAAGTGACTTCTCCTGGTTGAGCCTCAGTTTCCTTATCTGTAAAATGGGGACGATCGTAAGTCTTAGTTTGTGGCGTTGTTGTTTGAGTTCTTAATCCTCAAGAGGCGGCGTGGTTGTTATTCAAACGCTAAATGAGGACTTGAGGAGATCTTGTCTCAGATATCCAGTGGGACCAGTGTTTTAACTGCCCCGAAACAGGGAGGAGCTGAAAAAGGACATCAGAAGGGCTGCTCAGGCTCTGGAAGGGGCCAAGGAGGTGCCTAGAGCAGGGTCAAGTTAGGGAAGGAGAGGAAGCCAGAGCCGCATTGGTCAAGGTCTCAGGCTTGATTCTGATGACCTTCATATCTAAGGAGAATGGAGGGTGTAGTCAATAGGGGCCCAGGAGGTAGGTGAGGCGGAACTCATTTGGGGTCTCCCCAATCATTTAGGGCTTTCAGATTAACCCCTGGGACAAGTACTGAAAGCCGCCAGGATGAGAGGAGTCCTTGCTCCCAAGGTTGACACAAGTGAGAGTCCGTTTGGGGGCAGGACCCAGGCAGGAACGGAGTCAGAGGCACGGTCTTCCTTGGGCTGGCGTTGATTCCCCCAACACACACTCAGCACCGTAGTGAGAGAGAGGGACACAGTGGCGAGTGGGACGTCAGGGAGCTTCTTGTCTAGTGTAGACACGCTCAGGACCATTGGGGCACCGAGTGCTGAGCTCCATATGCAGGGTGAGCACAGAAGGGGCTCCCAGACCCGACTCAGGGGACTCTATGCATGAGAAAATCACAGGAGATTGAGACTGAAGGATGGTGGAGGTTGCCCAGCTCTAGCGAGGGAAGTTATTCAAGGCAGAGGAAATGGCATGCGGGGAGCCCCACAGGTGCTTCTACATTCTTTGGCGAGATTGACCAGTAATTCAGTCTGGCTGGAGTGTAAAATAGTGGGTTGGAAGGGATAGTGAGAGATGAGGCTTGGGGGGGGGTGCAAAAAATAGATTCACAGGGGCGGCCGGATGGCTCAGTTGGTTAGAGCGCGAACTCTCAACAACAACGTTGCCGGTTCAATTCCCACATGGGATGGTGAGCTGTGCCCCCTGCAACTAAAGATTGAACACGGTGACTAGACTTGGAGCTGGGCTGCGCCCTCCACAACTAGATTGTAAGATGACTCAGAGCTGATGGGCCCTGGAGAAACACACTCTTCCCCAATAACATAAAATAAGAATAGACTCACAGAGCCTTGAAGCTAGGATGAAAAGTTTGCACTTTACCCTGAGACAGGTCCATTGCTTTTTTTAATCAAGGTGAAAGTCACACAACATAACATTTAACATATGTACAATTCGGTGGTATTTAGTACATTCACAATGCTGTGCAAGCAACACCTCTAGCTGGTTCCAAAGCATTTTCATCACCCCCCAAACAAACCCCATGTGTATTAAGCAATCACTCTCCATTCCTCCCCAACCCTCGGCAGCTACCAAGTTTCTTTCTGTCTCTATGTACTCACCTGGTCTGGATATTTCTTATACGTAGAATCATATAATATGTGGCCTTTTGTGACTGGCTTTTTTTTCACTTAGCATCCATTATTCAAGGTTCATCCATGTCATAGCACGATCAGTGTGTCATCCCTTTTCGTGGCTGAATAATATTCCATTGTACGGGTAGACCGTGTTTTGCTTATCCATTCATCGGTCGAGGGAAAGGGCCAGATTTGTGTTTCAGAGGGAGTCATCTGGCTCCTGGTGGGAGACGGGTGGGGGGTCAGGAAAGGATGGAGTCAACAGGCAATACCGTCCCATAGTCTGTCTTACCGTCTGCAAGACAATGGAGAAAAGCCAATGGTAGTGACTGAGGAGAGAGGGGTACACAGAAGTTGAGGTCTGCTGGCAAAAGCTCAAGGCCCCGTACCACGGAAAACCGTACCCTCTGGCAGCTAAGAGGTACTGGTGCAGGCAGAGGCTGGCCCTGGGAAACTCTATTTTCCTGTGAAATTTTCCCTGAGGGGATCCTGCTCTACCCAGTTCCCCTCAGAGCACACCCATCCGCCTGCCACCAGCTCTCCATCTCCCCTTTGTTCTGGTGTCAGACTGCCATCCTGCCTTCTCAGGGCCTCCTCCTTCTCAGGTGGATCTGGCTAACATCTCACTCCATCCCTCAGCAGAAAGCCTCCCTCTGCCCTGTGGCCACTCTCCAATCTCTCGGCATTTGAAGTCTCCGCATTTTCCTCCTAGCTGGAAGCACTCCGTGTATCAAATCCAGCTGGATGGGCAAGAGAAAACTCAGGCTAGTCTTCAGATTGGGGGAGGAGGGATGTAAATTACCAGCTTTTGTATAGATCATTGGAACCAACCTATCAAAAAGGGGCGTTGAAAAGGGTACAGAAGAGAGTAAATGTATTCTTTCTCCCACTGCCCCTTCATGCATGTTCTCCATATTTGTGTTAGTTTCTCAGGAGGAAAGCTTAGTTCTTGCGGTTCTTCTGGTCACAAGTGCAGTTCAGTCTAGTAATCATATAGCTCTAAACAGTATTCATTTTTAAACTTCACCTCTCCCTCGGAAAGGCTCCTCAGGTGGGGACTTCTATCGTGAGAAAGGGCCTGGAGGGCTGCTTTTTTCTCACGAGAAAGCCCAACTTGTCAACACTGTTATGTTATGGAAGATACAGAACGCTGATTTTCTTTCTTTTTTTCTTTCTTAAGGGGTACTTGATGTAGGCAAAGCCTGCTGAGACTGGCTGTTCTGGACTTTCCCCTGTGCTGGATCCCATGCCCCTTTCAGGATGGGGACACTTTTAAGGAGACCCACAGTGGCTGCCTTCTTCAGGGTTCACATCTAAGGCCTGGGAAACATGAATCTTACCCCTACTCTCATCAGTGATGGGTAGCTCACTCCCAACACCCCCTTTTCTCTCTTTGCTCTGCCCCCAGGCAGGCAGGTGACTCCATGCTGATTTTTATGTTACTTTTCTCTTAGAGAGCGTCAAATGCAGCCATTGTTTTCCAAACCCCAAAAGATACCTGCCAAGCCATTAAGAGTTTCCTTGAAGCCCTCTTCACCAGGCTTGTGGTGAGGGTGATAACATCTTCTCCCTTCCCTGCCGCCCCCTCCCACAGTGACACTTCCCCTGAGATAGTCTTCCTTGCAAACCTCTTCAATGACCCAATGAATTGTTTTTGTCTTTTGATAAGCTAGAGGTGGGGAAAGGGCTCAGATGAGATCTGCATAGATAGTGGAAGTAGGTACCATTGGTGCCATATCTGAGCCCTGCAGCTTTTGCAACTCTGTACCCAGGATGGCTTCCTACCGCAAACCTCTCCAAGACCTGAAGGCCTTCTCTGAGGCCACGTGGGCAGGCCAGAAGTGATGGAGACTCAGTACCCATAAGAGCAGCCCTCACCCAATGAGTGACGGGAGTTGGAAGATAGATACCCCCAGCTTCCTCTCCTCCAAGATATATTCTGCACCATCTCTCACAGTTCCTGCAGGACCAAGCGAGTGCTCACGGTGTAACTTGCCCATCGATGCACCGTACACTCCTTTCCTCCCATGTCACTTCCCCACCAGTGCTGCCGGGGGTGGCCTCCCAAATAACCTGACTCCAAGGGACACACATCTTTGCTCAGGCTGTGCTTCTGGAGAACCCAAACTCAATCACTGGCCGTGTATATCCCTTTAGAAAGTAAGAATGCTCTGTACCCGTTGGCTTAGCCTTAGCTTAGGAGAGCTCTGCTGAAATTCCAGGACAACAGGAGAAGTTGCATTTAATCGTCTATGGTACACTGTTTACAAAATGCATTCACATAAGTGAGGGTTTCTCAGCCTTAGATCTATTGATATTTTGGACCAGATAATCCTTTGTTGTGCAAGGCTGTCTTGTGCATTATAAGATGTTTAACGGTATTCCTGACATCAGCTCACCAGTGGTACCCCCCCTAATTGGGACAACCACGTCTCTAGACATGGCTAAATGTCTCCTGGGGGTCAAAATCACCCCTAGTTGAGATCCACTGACATAAGTTATCTGATGTCTTTTGGTGCAAACAGCAATCAATCCAAAGAGAGGATGATGATGGTGGTGATGGTGGTGATGGTGGTGGTGGTGGTGATGGTGGTGATGGTGATGGTGGTGATGGTGGTGGTGGTGATGGTGGTGATGGTGATAGTGGTGATGGTGATGGTGGTGATGGTGGTGGTGTTGGTGTTGGTGATAGTGGTGATGGTGGCAATGGTGGTGATGGTGGTGGTGGTGATGGTGGTGGTGATGGTGGTGGTGGTGGTGATGGTGGTGGTGATGGTGGTGTTGGTGATGGTGGAGATGGTGGTGATGGTGGTGGTGGTGGTGATGGTGGTGATGGTGGTGGTGATGGTGGTGATGGTGGTGATGATAACATTGCAACGTGACATAACATTCAAATGACTTGGCTAAACTTGCTCAGGTGCTGTCAGTGAACCTGGAATTTGATCCCAGACCTTCAGCCTGCCTTACCTCACTCCACAAGGGCCTGACATCGACTAGACATATCAAGCTCGAGTCATAGACAAAGAACATCGGAAAAACCACATGTCCTCCGTGAAAGTGTCAGAGCCAGGAATCAAATCAAAGCTTTCTGATTTCCGAGGCACTGTGCTCTTTCAAGCGCACTGCTCCTTCCTGGTTTACAAAGAACAAAGAGTTGCACTGGGGTTTAAAAGGAAAGCTATTTTCACCCTTGAACATGTTTCTACTGCATTTACAGCATTGAAATGAATGAGAATAAAGCCAAGTTGTGCGCTGCCTGGAAGCCACTGTTACCAGTGGATCAGCTGTGAAGTGAGCTGAAGGAATAAATATCTGCCATCTACCACGCTTCACACTAGCCTAATCCAGCCCTTTCATGATATGGATATTTTCATGGCACTTAGAGTTAGGTGCCCCTTTCCTACAATCGGCAGGGCGCGGACATCAACCCCCCTGTTGATACCAATCCCACTATTTCTGCTGTCAGACAAATTCCCGGCAGACTCTTTCATACCATAGCATGTACTGAACACCTACTGTGTGCAAGAGAAGGTGGCAACTCCAGAATTCTGATACAATAGGGGGTTCAAGGCTGTAGCCTAGTTGGAAACTGGTGGGGGGAGGAGAAGTCTAAGGGTTTTGTCTTGAAGCCACGCGTGCAAAGCCAGCAGACAGCTTTTATTAAGAGTGGATGTTTTGGGGGGCAAGGGTGCATGGGAAGCTGATGGAGATTATGGAGGCAATTAGCATCTCTTTAAGTCACCCCTTGGGACAACTTTACATGAGGAATTGTGAGAGGTGCTGTGGAAGATATTCTGGTAAAAAAATACATCCCCCGCCCCCTGGAAACAAACCTTCCACAGCATACCTTGTGTTTCTGTTGTTTTGTTCCTACTAATTGAAGCACCAACATGGGCGGTTTCCACCCCTTCTCTCCACTCCTAGACTGCAGCAAACGCGGCTGGATGAAGCTGTCTGGGGGGAGGGCTATTGTCAGTCTGCTTCAATTCCAGGAACTTCACTCAGGGCCATTTCCTGGAACGCCACCCTTCTGGCGGTGAATTGCTCAACCAGGACACTCCTGATTAAAACCCTTCACGGTCTCCCCTCCCCAGCACGATGACATCCAAATGTCTAAACTTGGGTCTCTAAGCCCTTCCTGGCCTGACTTTCGCAGCTCTCTCCAGGCTCCCATGTCTATACCCACACCCACCTACACTGATCACCAGGCAAGTTCCTTCAGGGGCCATGACCTCTCTCCCTTCCTCCCTCTGCCTCGTGCTTTGCCTTCTCCCCACCCCCTGCTTATCAACCTCATGGTCCCCTAGACTTTTGTGAGGATCAGAAGCATCACCTCCTCCAGGGAGGCCTCCGTGATGCCCCTAATCTGAGTTAATGCCCTCCTCTGCACTTACCTTGATCATAACTCCTATCACAGTCTCTGGCTTACTAGTCTAAATACACCATTGCTTGGTGACCCCTCATGCCCTCTGAGCACAGCATTAGTGCCTGGCACACAGTAGGTGCTTAAAATATGAGGAAGAGGGACACAAGAAAAGGAGAAAGACAAACGAGACAAAGGGAGGAAAGAGAGAGGGGAATAAGGAGAAAGGGGGAAAATGAGTTAATATCTCCCCATGATGGAAGCAAGCTGGCATTCTTTCCATCAGAAATCAGTTTTATCCCATACGCCTAACATGGCACACATTTCTGTAGCATATTGAAGCGCTTTCTGGATTATTAATTGTCCATTGCAGTCCAAATAGTTAGTGTCAAGATATTGTCTTGCGTTTGAGTCTTTGAAAATGTCTCATCCTTGAATGTTATGAATAGCGATAGCAGGGTGAGCATATTTCATGAATAAGGTGCTTCCAACCCACCTTCGGCCCTACTCCCTAAACATAATAGACCAACCCTTTGATTTTGAGTAATTAGCCACGTGATAAATGGAAGGATCCTTTCACCGTACATGAAAAGGCAAATGATAATTAGCAAGCAGTCCCCTGGTTCTGCAACAGAGAAGCATAAAAGACCCAGGTCCCTACCCCAGCATGTAGCCCGCCGCCCAACACTTAGTTTCACCCATGAAATGGTTGTTGATGGCAGAGATATTGAAGGCAGTGTTACTTACAGTGCAGCATTTGACTCTGTGATGGGCTCCATGCAGATAAAGACCATATCATGAATGAGTCTTCAAAAGCCCAATCCACCCACCAACCTATGGGCCAGGCTTGTAGGAAGGGTCCACATGCCCCAGTCACATTTGCAGTCCATGCACCCCTGACCCCCAGTTCCTAGCCGGGGACCTGACACATAGTATGCCTCAATAAAGTGTGTGTTGCTTGAAAAAATCAAAGTCTTGTTGCATGCCTATAACTTTTCTTCACAACCCCCCCTCTTCTCTCTGTCCCCCCAAGCCTGAACCTGAGCAACAGTGATATCCTGACTATCTATGACGGTGATGAGGTCATGCCCCACATCTTGGGGCAGTACCTTGGGAACAGTGGCCCCCAGAAGCTGTACTCATCCACGCCAGACCTAACCATCCAGTTCCACTCGGACCCTGCCGGTCTCATCTTTGGAAAGGGCCAAGGATTTATCATGAACTACATTGGTACGTGTCTCACTGGTCAGTTTTTTTTTTCCTTTGGGCTTGGATGCAGGTCAAGATGATTCCCTGTAGATATGTCTTGGGGGTGGGGGTTGTGTTACGTGGACCTTTTAATATATTGGCACAGTAAGTATACATAGTTTTTAAGAGCTTGGGCTGTCTAGTCGGAAGGACCAGAGTTTGAATCCTAGGGCTGTCATCAATAGCTGTGTGACCTTGGGCAAGTCACTTAACCTCTCTGAGCCTCCTTTTTGTTATCTGTAAAATGGGAGTATTGATGCCTACTTCAGAAGGTTGATATCAGGAATTAGTATAATAGATAAAGCCTCATAACTTTAAGATTCATCATGTTTCATTTGTAGCCAGCTGGGACTTCATATCATCAACACTGTCCTACATTTGCAACTTCTCAAAGCAATATCTTCATCATCTTGCCTTAACTGAAGCTCGGCTTTCTCCTAAGGACTCTTCTTCCCCTGCAGCCCCATCCAGTGGAGAAGACCACCTTTTCTCTCCACATCCCATACTTTAGGGCTTAGAGATGTCTTCTGTGATCCTCAGTGTAGCTTCCAAACCATTTCTCTCTTCCACATCTTAAAAAAAAGTTCAAGCTAAGTTCACCTTTGACCATCCAATACCCCCTTCTTATCGTTTTGCCCACCCACACCCTTCCTTCCTCACCCCCCGACACTGTAACTCCCCCTTGTTCATTACTGGATCCATCACCCTCCTCTGCTAAACCTCCACACCGTGGGGGGGTCCCAAGCTCCATCCTGGACCCCGTCCTGGCTCTATCTAGACTCACTCCCTATGTGCTTTCATCTAGTCCCATGGTTTTAAACAATACTTATCTATACTCCATTGACCCCTAATTTGTACCTCAACCTTGAACTTTCCCGTGAACTCCAGATTCCTCTGTCTAACTCCCTACTAAGTACTCTCTTGCGTGTCTATTTGACATCTCAGATTTAACATGGCCAAAACAGAATAGCTCTTTCTCTACACCCACCTACCCCCACCCAGCTGCTTCTCCTGCTCTCTGTCCATCTCAGGAGATAGAATCACAACTCTCTTGACTCCTCAGGCTGCTTCTTCTTTCCTCACCAATATATCCAATCCATCTTCTCAATATGTTTCAGATCCAAGCACTTCTCTCCATCTTTCCATGGCCACCATCCACCTCCAAGCTGCCATCATCCCCACCAGTGAGGCAAGACCAGAAAACCATGAAGTCCCACTAATTCTATCCCCGAAGGGACTTTAATTGACAGAGAGTCTGGTTCAGTCCCGTCGTGTCACAGCAGAGGAAGCTCTGGACCACTGAGGATAAAGGTCTTGCTCATGGGCTCACACCAAAGGGCAAAGCCAGGTTTCCTGCTCTCAGCTCTGGGGGTTTCTCCACCGCCAATATTCTTGACAACAGCAGAGAACCTGGGAGAAAACAAGTGGGTAGTTAAAACCTAACTCCTTTTGATATCCAGAATGGTGGGTGGTTGCACCCTGAGAATTTCAATGGACAAGATTCAGCCAGCAATCGGGGGACGTGCTTGCACCTCCCAGGAATAATGGTGACATCTTGATTTCTAGGCTGGAACAGGGAAAAGGAGGGTTCATCCTGCTGAGTCTCCTGATACCACCCCCCATCGCCAAAGACCCTCTGGCTGGAGCAAGACTCCGTGTCTTTGGTTTTTTTCTTCCCCTTGGCTTGAAGATTTGCCCATCTCAATCTAATACCGTGTTCTCTCTGTGCCATCTCCTGCCTCTAAAATACAAGCCACTCCGCTCACCATTGGATTTGTCAAGGAGTCTCATGCATGTGGAAATAAATCCCTTGTTTTGTCTATTTCCAGCTGGTGGACCTTTCTCTTCCTGGCCTGCTCTACATGCAACTCTCAGAGAGGCAAACACAAATGTTGATCTTCTTTTTCATATTTCTTTAGGGCCCTTTGCCACTGAATTGTGTTTTTACCCTTCATTGTAAGTATTTTCAGAGTGTTACGGCTGCTCTGTGCTTTGTGTGGGTTCCCCACTCTTCACTGGGTGATGCCCGGGGCATAGGGGGCAGCTCATGCTGGCCGTCCAGGTGAGTTGCCCTGCAGAGTCAACTGCCTTTCAAGGGAGAGTTTCTGGTGACTTGGCTTCAATCTACAAGTATCTCCTCAGGCTTCTCCTCCCATCCTGCTGGAAGACAAGGTCATAGTTTTGCTCACTGTGTCTTCTCTGGTGCCTGAGTCATCTTCCAAAGCTGCATTCATCTTGATGGCAGAACTCTAACTCCCTCCAAGGCTGCCCAGGGTTAACCAAAAAGTCTAGCCAATGTTCGTTTTGGCAACATCTTGAAGAGGAGGTTCTCTCATTCACTGAAGCTGAAACTCAGATTTGTGTGACAATTTGAAGTTGGCAAGCACTCTTCCATATGTTATTTTACTTTATTTTCAAATATATTATCTTCATTTTCCAGTTAGTTTGGTTCACAAAAATCTCTTGACACCTCCTATGTGTCAGACCCCGCACTCAGCACCAGGGCCTGAGAATGATTGGAATACATAGAATACTCTCCCTGCCCTCGAGCCTGCTGGTGAAAATGGAAGAGACAGTCTGTTAACAGACAATGTCAGGATTGTGTGCTGATGCTATGAGAGAGGCAAGCGTGGGGTTTCAGAGACTTCTTCCCAGAGGTACACAGCCTGGCTAAAGTGGGTGACACAAAGAGAAGAGTTCCCTTTGTCCTTCTTTCTGTGAAAGAAACACACCGTTAATTTCACAGGGAAGGCAAGTGGGCTTCTGTATCTAATTTTGATGCCAATCAATTTCTTGTGACCACCTATGTTGAAGACCATGTTGAAAAGAATTCAGAGTAGGCAATGCCTGAAGTCAGTGAGAAAGCATACCCTGATTGATTAGTGATGCCTGCCATGGCATGGGAGCGTTATTTGCTATCCTAGGTCTAGATTTAACTGGACACAGATGCAATTCCCATTCAGTAGAGGAATCAGATGGAAGGGTCAGGAGGTTCTGTGGTCATTTAGAGAATTCTGAAGCTCCTAGACTGATCTCAAGGCCTAAAAGCCAGCTCTGGAAGATGGCCAAAGTTTATCTGCCATGGCTGCTGTCAGAACCTTCCATAGGAACACTCTGGGCTTACATGATTCTGACCTCAATTCTCCTTTGCACAGACAGAAGCAAAAGCCGATTCTCATCACTGCTTCTTGTGCTTTGTTAGTGTCTTTGGCCAAGTGCATGAGAGGAAAAGGAAATAAAAACGCAGAGATGAGTAAGCAGTGTTTTTCAAAGAGATATTGGTCACTAGTGTATTTATTCCTTTAATTCTAGGGTAATAAATAAGCTGTATAGTGTAGGTCAACTCCAATCAAATGACAAGGGTTCCCTGGAGTGCTGCGTTGAGAAGAACTGGAAGGTTTCAGCTTGATTCAAAGAAAGAGATCGCTATAATTGATTAGTGATGTCTGCCATGAGCATAAGACTGGTAAATGGTGGCATGGATTTAGCACATTTGAGTATTTCTTTTGCCTGAAAGTTAGACCATGGTGCTGACCATAAGACTGAAACCATGACTTCAGAGCCCTGTATTCCTAATGCCTGGCATATAGTAGGTGCTCGCAAAATCTTAGTCAAACAAATCAATGCATCTATATACCTCAGCTTAGTGTTCCTGTCACATCCGGTACATTAAGTATCTTTTACATTGCCCTGAGGGATAGACAGGGTCATGATTTGTTTCTCTACTCTCTGATTGAGAGTAATGCGGCTCAGATATATTTATTGACATGAATGGAGTCACACAGCTTCTAAAAGAAAGAGAATTGAAGGGAAGTCTTCCAACTCCTAGGCCAGTTTTCTCATTCTTAGCAAAGTTAAGGACCCATCAGGACAGATACTTCTGGAATCTCCACCTAGTATGTTTGGTGGACATGCAGATTTCCGAATCATGGTCTCTGGGAGTGGAGTCTAGGAACAGAAGAACAGGAAGGCAAAGTGACTTAGCCACAGCCACTGAATTTAAGTCAAGTCTCTGCTACCATGGTGGAAGCAACTGAGGTGATCACAAATTTGATGAAAGGAAACAGAGGGTCCCACAGGAATGTGTAGCCATGTGGGCTCACACCAAAAAGTCAGACAAGCAAACCTTTCTCAGTCTAAAAGCATTTGGCACAAAGCAGAACACATAGCCAGTATTTGCCCCCATTTGTCCCCTTTCATCCATAGTTCGAGCATTTGCAGCTGTGTCCTAAATCCAGGGCTTGGCTGATTCTTCAAAGGCCTAAAAATAGAGGCTCCTGTTCCCCACCAAGCAATTCTAGAAGCCATTTTCCTGTTCCCAACTTCTTGCAGACACCCATGAGATCTCCTTCCCCCAAATAAAACCATGATGAAATCCCGGGAAAAGCCATTGCTTCTTTCTCAGAATGTCTTTCCTGCAGACAGTGGAGGTACTTTGCTTTCCCCAGAAGCACATAAGAACTGCAAATTAATTATACGGCATAATTAGCTCTTTCTCAAAATCTGTGCAGTGGGCACTTGGAAACAAGAATAGTAATAGTGGGCTTTGGATTACTACTTTAGTAATGAGAGTTTGCAGAAGATAAACGGAATTATTCCAAGGAAGACTCTGTGATAATAAGCTACGTGGCACATTTTCTGGAGTGTGGTTAATGTTTGCTGACAATATGCAATGTGATTTGAGAGTTGCACCAATAATTATTTTTGTATTAATAGTTAAGTATTTATCTTAATCTGCATTACAAAAATATGTATTATCAGTAACCTATCAAACCCATGGATTTACACACATTCTTAGGATAAGGCTGAGTGTGATTAGCTACCTATGGCTGTATAACAAATGACCCCTGTCCCCCAAAATAAATGAGCAATAAATATTTATTATGCCACAGTTTCTGTGGTCAGGAATTATAGAGGGGTTTAGATGGGTGCTTCTTATTCAGGGTCTGTCATGCAATTGTAGTCAGGATGTCAGCCAGGGCTGCAGTCATCTGAAGGCTTGCCTGGGGCTGCAGGCTCCCCTTCCAAAATGGCTCCTTCCTGGGGCTGGCAAGTCAATGCCAACCGTTGCAGGAGGCTTCAGGTTCTCTACATGGCTCTTTCCAGAGGGCTGCTTGAGCATCCTCACAATATGGCGGCTGCTTCCTTCAGAGAAAGTGAGGAGAGCAAGGAGAGCGCCTCAACAGCTTTTAGGAGGTATCCTCGGAAGTCACACATTATCACTTCCGCAATAGCCTATTGGTTATGCCCCTGGCCCGACTCAGTGTTGGCAGGGTCTACACAAGAATGTGAATTCCAGGAGGTGAGAATAACTGCAGGGGGGACATCTTGGAAGGTAGCTACCACAGTGAGGCAGGCATGGTTATGACTATGCTCTCAAGAAAGGTGAGGAACCTCAGACACAGTAAAGAGTAGAGGTAGGGTTCTGTCTGAATCTAAAACCTAAACTGACTTTATCAAGTCAAGAGAGTATTTGGTAAGTTCAGTGACCCATGGGAAGAGGTCATTGGAACATCTCACTATAGAAAACTTCTTGAAGTTTAAGGGGTTTTTGGAAATGTGTTACTTATTTCTGGAGGCTTTTTCTTCTATTTGCTGTTTCCTCGGACATTCATAAAGGGACCCCCCCCAAAACAAAAAGGCCACCTCCCCATCTAAAGATGATGTCTTTGTTTTAAAGAAGTGTCAAGGAATGACTCCTGCTCAGATTTGCCTGAGATCCAGAATGGTTGGAAAACCACTTCTCATACAGAGCTTGTGAGGGGTGCCAGAATCACCTACCAGTGTGACCCCGGCTATGACATCGTGGGAAGCGACACCCTCACCTGCCAGTGGGACCTCAGCTGGAGCAGCGACCCCCCGTTTTGTGAGAAAAGTAAGTATAGTCTTGTTTTCTTCCTCTAGGTCAGTGGGTGCTAAATCCCTCCCATGGGTTCTTTTCTCTTTTTTTTTTTTTTTTTTTTTTTGCGTGGATGCAGTGGAATTATTTAATGCAGAATCTGGCCTCCTTCCTACTCCACCAACTCATTTGTGCTGCTCAGCAATGTCATTTTGTAACCCGAGGGCAGGGATCTAAGACGCCAGTGTCTTCAGAAACCTGGCAGATAATGTACATGAAGGAAATAGACTCATGTCAGACAATAAGGAGTGAAATGGACTGTGATGGAGGGGAATGTACTTAGCGGTGTAAAAACATCATTCAAATTCAGATCTTTAAATTTCCTGTAGTGGCCAAGCCAAGCAAATTAAGTCGGATCTTGGAGACCCCAGTTCAAAACGCCTAGAGTAGGTAGCTAACCTCATCCAGACGGCGTCCACTGCAGTCTCCTGGTTCCTTCTGCCTGCTTCCCTCAGGAGAGCCAGCCAGGCATGTCTGGTGATAGCTGAGTCTGGTGTCTTGGAAAGGGGTAGAAAAAGGAAGTACTTCTGGTTGCTACACAGGCTGCCTTAGTAGCAGGGGAAGAGCTAAATTCAGAGCGGCCTCTTCCCCCAGCCATTGGCCTCCCACCTCCTAAGCAAAGCTCTAGTCGGCATTTGCTGAGAATTCGCATTGGTTCTTTGGTAGACCTGTTCAGCATGACTCAAATCACCAATTGCACAATAAGAAATACAGTCGCCCCTCTGTATATACAGGGGGTGTGGTTTCAGGACACCCTCCCCCCCCACAGATACAAAAACCCTCAGACGCTCAAGCCCCTTATATAAGATGGGGTAGAACAATGCGTACAGTCAAAAACTACTGTTTTCAGTCTGTGGTTGGTTGAACCCATGGATGCAAAACCCAAAGATGTGAAACCCCCGGATATGAAGTGTGATCAGAGAAAGAGGGGTATTGGGGAAGAAGTTTGGGGGTCACAGGCAGTTCCTATCATAAATATTCCAACATCAAAGAAAATTAAGTGTAATTGTGGGAAACACGAAAGAATTTGCTAAAAATCCATAAAGTCAGCTACATAAACAGACTTATTTGTTCCAGAACAGTATGTGGGTGTGTGCATGTGTGTGTGTCTGTATCAGGATAGAAAAGTAAAAATGGACAGAGAGAAATGCCACGGGTGGTGATAAGAGAACCACCACAAGCTCATTAATGCGATCGGTGTCATTGTATGTTCTACAGCGTATTATTATTATACATTAATGTACATAATATAATAATATATAATATGATATGATAATGATTTTTAAATGTTTTAAATAATAATGATTTTTACGATGTTTTAAATAATAATAATAACTTTAAAGTATCCAAGTAACACACGCTTACTTACAGTACTCAAGCAGTAGTAAAATTGTGAAGTAGGAAGTGAAAATCCTTTATGATCTTACGCTCTGGAAATGATGCCACTCTTAAAAGTTCATTCTGTATGGTTCCAATTGCATGTGTATGTCTGTGTGGGCTGTATATACACACACATGCATGTGTAGAAGGTATTGTGTATATAGACGTATATAGATATTCATATAGAAATAGCTACAAATACCGGACTTGTAATAACAGGGATCAATTCATACAAACTACCTTGCAACTGCAACTCAGAAATACGGGCATCTTTTCATATTGTCCATGTTGTCTATTTCATTCTTTTTTTTTTAACTAGTTTATTGTTTTCTTTTTTTCTATATCGATTTTTTTTTTATTAAAAAGTAATGGCTGTTTGTTTTACTACAATCAAGTACTAAAGCAAGCAACAAGTCATCTTCACTTTGTTCTCCCTAGTATTTGCTCAGGATTTTATGGGTGGCTGTTCCATGTTTAATTCTTCCCCTGTTAAAGAGTTTGCATTCTTCCTTTCCTTTTTTTTTCTTTACCATTACAAATAATGGTGCAATGTACAACCTTGTATATAGGCCTTTGGGCCCTGATGCAAACATTTCTTGGGACCACTTCCTCAAAGTGGACTGAAATGCTGATCCTTTTCATCCTAACCTATTCTCCAGCCGCCTTTGATGAGCACATGCGTTATCTTCCAAACAGGAAAAGAGCTGAGTTAGGAGGCTTTCGAGGTCGTCTTGTAAATCTCAGGAAACCTCTGATCATCCAGAGCCCTGACGAGCACTTGGTCTGATTTCATCCCCTGTAGTTATGTACTGCACTGACCCCGGAGAAGTGGACCACTCGACCCGCCTAATTTCGGATCCTGTGCTGCTGGTGGGTACCACCATCCAGTATACCTGCAACCCCGGCTTTGTGCTGGAGGGGAGCTCGCTTCTGACCTGCTACAGCCGCGAGACGGGCACTCCCATCTGGACATCCCGCTTGCCCCACTGTGTCTGTGAGTCCTGTTTATTGACTCTTATTCACGGAGGAGGGCCAGGCTGTTAGGAGGAGGCCTGCCACCCTTTGGGAGCGGTTATCATTATCCTCACACAATAGCTAACATGGATTGAAGGCATGGGTACTATGATATTTACGGTAAATGTATCAGACACGGTGGGAACCCTCTCTTCTTCCTCCAGGAGCCTTGTGAGCATGGCATTATTGTATTCATTTTCATAAGAGGATACTAAGGTTCAGAGAGGTGAAATTATTGCCCCAGGTCACACAGCTAGTTAATACTGGAGGCCAGAGGCACACCGAGACTTGCCTGACTTTTTAACTGCTTAAAATTGAGCGGTCCCTGGGGTACTAAATAAGGTGGGTTTAAACTCTCTTTGGCCTCGTCTAAGTGGAGCCACCAAAGCAAATGTTGCGTTAAAAAGGCACTGTTTGGGTTTCTTAACCATAAAAACTCAAACAAACAAATGAAGAGGCTTCCAAGGTCACTCTGAAAATGGAGGGGTTGCTATTCTTAGCCAGCAGAGGAAGTGGGGAGTGACGGTCCAGGGGTCTCAGCCTTAACTGCACCTGCAATCACCTGAGAAGTTTGAAAACTCACGGGACATTCTGATGCAACTGGTCTGGGGTGCAGCCTAAGCAGTGAGGGTTTTTAAAGCTCCCCAAGGGTTTCGATGTGTGGCTGGGGATCAGAATCATTGCTTAAAGAAAGCAGGAGGCCTTACAGAAGGAACCAAGCCTCACGCCATAACCGGAGTTTAGAAACTGTCGGCACCGCGAACATTTTACATCAGTGTATTATAAACAACTGCATGCAAGGTACAGCCAGCGCGAGCTCCAGAAGCTGAGGTTGGGCTACATCGAAATTTAAAGCTTCTGCACAGGAAAGGGGGGACTTTATTATCCTCCTGTGACGTGTAACGGGGACTCTTAGCTCACACGGCCCTGGGTTCCCAGCTCCCTCTTCAGTCTGAGTTCTAGAATTTCTAGAGCGGAGGGGAATCTGGGAGATAAAATACAGCTGAGGGATAACTTACAGAGAAGACACAACTGCCCCATTTTTCAGGTCATAATAATAGTTGTTATTTATTGATTGTGTAAGACATTTTGCTAAGCACATTATATGTATTTGTGAATGTATATGTATGTATGTGTGTAGTATTATGTGTGTGTGCGTGTGTGCGTGTGTGTGTGTGTACATATATATTAGGGAAACTTAAGCTCAGAGGGAAAAGCAGACAATAATAGTTATCATTTATGGACTGTATAAAATACATTGGTAAACAGATTTTATATATACGAGTATATATGTATATTTGTGAATGTGTATGTCTGTGTATGCACACAGACATACACACACTATATATATATATATATATATACACACACACACACACTTGTACATATATAAATAACTATGTGTGTGTGTGTGAAAAAGAAACTGAGACTCGAAGGCAAATACAATTAAGGTCATAGCACTTCTTCACGGGCAGAGCTAGGATTCACATTTAGGACCCTGCTCTCCAAGTCCAGTGCCGCTCCCACCAGCCTTGCCTCCACTATTATTTCACCGTGCGTGGCAGGGTACAAACCCATGCAGGGACATCCCAGTGGACTAGTAGCCTATGGCCCTAACCCCTTAAACACTACCCTGTCCCTAGTCCCCAGACCTTTGGGCCAAGCTCACTCTGGTTGGTTCCTATTATGGGTTGGATTGTGTGCCCCAAAAAGGGATGATGACATCCTAACCCCCAGTACCTGTAACTGTGACCTTTTTTGGAAATAGGGTCTTTGCAGATGTCATCAAGTTAAGATGAGGTCATACTGGATTAGGATGGGTGCTAATCCAGTGACAAGTGTCCTTAGAAGGAGAAGGAAATTTGGACTCAGGTGGAGACACAGCCCATTGAGAGCACCATGAGATGACGTAGCAGAGATCCGAGTGCTACACCTGCAAGTAATGGAACGTCAAGAATTGCCAGCTGTCACCAGCTACCACCGGAAGCTGGGGAGAGGCAAAACCTCCCCACAGGTGTCAGAGGAAGCCTGGCCCTGCCGCCACTTTGATCTCAGACATCAAGCCTCCGCAGCTGTGAGACAGGAAATTTCCATTGTGCTAAGCCCTCCAGTCTGTGGCCCTTCCTTATGGTGGCCTAGGAAACAAATACAGTTCCCTTTGCTTCCTAGTGACCAGTCAGGGAGATCAGAAGCCGCTTGAGTGATTTTTTCAAACTGCAGAGCCCCAGATATGAAAAACTGAAAATAAAAGCTTATTGTAAAATACCGAAAGGTAGAGATATCGTTTTTAAAAAGAGAGAAAAGGCACTTCACCAATGAGGCAGAGCCTCCAAAGACTCTCTGAGCTGACTTGGCTGCTAGGTTTCCGAGAAGCACACCTCCCTCCCTTCGGAGCCGCCTTTCCCTGAAATCTCCGCATGTGGAACTGCAGTGCTCAGTGCAGACGGCTTCCCTGACACCCATGCTAATGAGTTCACGAGCCAAGTGGGGTGTCAGGAGACTCCCGATTCTCCCAGAAACCTGAGGAAGAATCCAACATGTGGTTCCAGAGGCTGATGGGAGATGACACGTGAGGCAGGAGGATGGTCAGTTTCTTGCAGCGAGATGTCCCGAGTGAAAGAGAGGTGATAGTCTGGGTTCTGAGGGTTTTTTTAAGGACAAAGTTGTTAGACATAAATTAGTTTTAAATCATTTCCTCTGCTGAACAATGGAAACAGCCCCGATTTGATGGGCACCTTTGTTGTGCCATGCCCTTCTCCAACATTAACATGTTTTACCCTCACAAAACTGCAAGAATAGTATGTGTGTCCAATGAAAGCAGGCAAAGGAGGCCCAGAGAGGGTGGATAGCTTTCCTGGGGTCACACAGCCAGGCTGGGGAGAACCTAGGATTCCAATTCAAGCCTGACGAACCCCAAAAGCATCATCTTCCCACCTCATCACTCTGCAGTCCCAATTTCTAGGCAAAGCTCTTCCACCAATAAGCTCATGATGCAGACAGAGCAAATTGTATAAGCTCTGTCTACAGCTACTGTTCAGGGTTACTTGCCCAAGGCGGTAGTTTGGTCCAGCTGAAACTCAAAGTCATGTCTTGTCTCCCCTAGTCCATTTACCCCAAACCATTTCAAGAATGGGTCAGGCATCGGTAAATGAAAGAGTCTGGGATTCACAGTCCCTCCAGCTCTGCTGGGTGACCTCCTCCAGAAGGACTCCCTGACTGCCCAGTCATGTTTCTCTCCTCGGAGCTGCCCTGGCACCTACAGTTACAGCAACCACATCACAGCACTTGCAGTAGCTTATTGAAATGATCTGTTTGTATGTTCAGAGACTCAAGTAATTCACTTGCTAGGATTGTACCCAATTGGTTCTTGTATCCCTCTGGCCCAGCGGTCTCAACCAATGACAGTATTTGTTACGATTACTGCCGTTGTTATTGTCAGCAATACCAATGTGGGCTTTATTAGACTTCACGGCTTTCTTGTAACTTTCCTCCTTTGACGGTGGCATGGTAAATGAGTCCTCAGGCTCCCATCCAGAAGACATAAACCAGCTACCTAGAGTAGAGGATCTGATCAATTCAGCGAGCGTTTCCTGGTGGCTCTCTAGGGAGGTACGTAAGAGTTCCCCAGGAGGATCTAGCCTCTCACAGCCCTGCCCCCCAGAACTCCACACACCTGCAGATTTCCTGGCCTGGGGAGAGCCAACATGGCCAGACTGTGACCTTAGTAAAAGCTCCTATTGATGAGCTGTCCCCAGCATCCTCACCTCAGCCAGCACGCCAGGCTTTGCTGGGTGCCCATCTTCATTTAGAAATTCCTGTCTCTGAGAAAGCAATAGCTCGGAGGAATCCGTGATGGCTCAGGGTGTTTGAGCACAAAAAGGGGCCCTCATTACAGCAGAATTATTAAATGCACAGGACTCAAACTCCAGCAGGCCTGGGTTTGCATCCAGCTCTGCCATTTGCCAGTTGTGTGACTCTGAACGAGCCCGTGTCCTCATCAAAAAGAGGTTTTAAGCAATGATCATGCCAACCATAAATATAAAAGTTCGTAACAGTGAGTCTGGCATGTAACAAATGCTCCGTTAACACTGTTTGCTACTTACCACTCAGTTTCAATGTTCCGCTACTGCTTGAGGTATATTACAAGCCATTCATAACAATAACTAACGAACCTGATTGTTGAGCGTTTTGCTCAAATGTGCTCCCAAAATGTACATTTTTTTCTTCTTACAGTTGAAGAGAGGGGGAGGAATGAAAAAAATAGAAATGGGGTTAGATTTGTGATCACGTCTGTAAGACCATCAGCCTAACTCACTTGAATTCCTGGGGGAGAACAGAATGAAGTCATACAGATTGCAACCAGAACTGTTTAACTTGGGCCAGTGGATCTCAGCCAGGGTGGTTTTGCTACCCAGGAGACATCTGTCAATGGCAATTTCTAGAGACATTGTTGGTCGTCAAAAGAAGGGACAAGGGATGCTACTGGCATCTAATGGATAGAGGCCGGGGATGTTGCTAAACATCCTACAAGGCACAGGACAGCCCCCCACCCCACCCAACCACCACCACCGCAAAGAATTACCCAGCCCAAAATGTCAATAACATCTAGGTTGAGAAAACCTGCCTTAGACAATCTCATTTCAAAGTGTGGGTACATCCCTGGCGTATGGATGTCATTGCCCAGCCACGGTCTCAGCTGGGCATGGGCTCCTTGGTCCAGTCCGTTTACTTAACAGACAGGAAGAATGAAGTTCAGAGACGTCCAGTGATTCGCCCAAGTTCACACAACAGATCCAAGCCTCCAGTTTCAAATTCAAGTCATGTTGTATGTCACTCTCTTGCCATGTTCTGGGAGCTGAAGATAAATACAAACGCCTTCAGAGAAAGCTGGTTTCTGCCAGCAAAGAATTCCAGGTCGAATTCTTCTCAGAATTTTACTGATGGCTGGATCGAAATGGAATCGGACTGACTTGAGAGCGATATCCTAGACTCAGATCACAGCTCAGCCTTTTCCTTCTTCTGGGATCTTTCACAAGTGGCCTTCCCCCTGAGTCTCTGTTTTCTCATCTGTTAAGTGGCTAGATGGTGCAGTGATTGACAGTGGACTGGGACCACGTGCTTTTGATTCCTCTCTCTCCCACGCATTGGTTTCACAGGATACCCAACAGTTCTGTGCTTTATTTGCTCAGATATAAATGGGGATGGTGATAATAACATCTGGGCCTGGGGTTTGTTATGCTCATTGAACGAGTTCCTAGATATAAAACCCCAAATAGTGCCTGGTGCATAAGACGCTCTCATAGTGAATGTTAGCTCTTCTGGTCCTTACTGTTCCCACCTTTAAGGATTTGGGGCGAGAATTGAAAGTAATACCTGCAAATCACCTGCTACACATTGGGTGTTTGAATATTTTGGAAATTAATTAAATGATGAATTCATTGCGGTTCTGAGCCCTAAACCCTTTACCCCTAAAGCTCTGGCTGAAACTCTAGAATCACCTGGGGAACTTTAAAAAGAATACTCTGGGGGACTAATTAAATCAAAATGCATTAGGGGTGGGGCCAGGGCACTGAATAATCTAGGGGGATTTTAGTGCAGCCAGTGGAGAACAGCTGGGGACGCTTCCCCTCATCGTCAAATCTGCTGGCCATCCAGGCCTAAGAACTTACCCTTTGTCACGTTCCAGAAACTACCTGTGGCATCTATGAATGTTAAGTTACATGAAGGCAGGAGCCATATCTATCATCATTCATAACCAGCGCCAAGAACAGTGCCTGATACATAGAAGGTGCTCAATAAATGTTTGTTGTACTCACTAATCTGTTAATTTATGAAAGGAAATTCGGGGAAAGGCTGTGGGGAAATTCTCCTGAATTACCACTGCCACCTGCTCGCCACTTTGCTACATTGCAGATAATACATGGGATTTACGTTAAGAATCCCTTACTTCCCCTCCACCCAGGACGGAGAAAAGCAGCAGGCAATCAGATCAGCATCCCACCCCTCACACTTCGCCAGGCCTGAGTTTTCGCTCTGTCCCAGCAGAACACTGAATTTCCTGGTTTCCTCTGGAAACCTTTCCTGAACTTCCCACCCGTGACCGTGACCGGGTCTGGCGAGGTTTCTCCTCCGTGCTTCTTCCCCCATCACAGCTGTCACCGCACTGGGTTGCAATCATCTGCCTGCCGTTCTCTCTCGCACTAAACTGAGTTCTGGGAAAACAGAAACCTGGCTTCTCCAGTTCACCACTCTATCCCCAGCTCTTAACACAAGCCTGGCACATAGGAGCAGAGTAATGTCTGCTGGAGAAAAAGAAAAGCATGAACTCTACAGACTCTGAGGCTTCCTAAACTGTCAAGGGCAGTGTATTGGGTTGTATTTCCCAAGGAGTATTATATACACCACTGGTGCTACTGCTGATGGCTTTAAACAGCGCCCAGGTTAACTTTCTGGTGTTTTATTTTGTTAAGAAAATTTAAACTGACCTTGGAAAACTGTGGTCGTTGGAATATTATTTAGGGTTAGGCTAAATTGTATGGCACTGTTGAAATGGAAAAGCAAGTCAATGGAAATAAAAGTATTAAGTAAACAATAGTACAGTTGGTATGAAAATATGACAAAAATTGTGAAGACCATACAAATAACCAGTGTTTATTGCGTGCTCACTCTATGTTACTTACCTCACATGCATGAGCGAGCTCGTTTAATCCTCGAAACCCTACGAGGTGGCCCATTTTACAGATGAGGAAGTTGAGGCTGAGAGCGGTCAATATTTCACAGAAGTTATTTATGATGCTTCTACTGTATGCCACGCCCTTAACTCCAAACATGCCTTAATGGGCTCATCCCCCATGAGGAAAACGGATGTTAAATGATTAAATACAACATGGTATATGCAGTGCTGGGATGGAGGAAGAACTAGAAGGATTAGTGACTCAATTAGGGGTAGGGGGCATCAGGGAAGGTTTCCTGGAGGTAGAGAAATGAGAACTGAGTATTGAAAGACAAGACTTATCGAGGCTGGGGTGGGCAGGTGAGGGGTAAGGTGAGAGGCAGAAGGAATATTTCATAATTTAACACCACCACCATCCATCATTGACTGAGTACCTGGGGCCTGCCAAGAGCATGCTAAGTATTTTACATTCATTATCTTATTAAGTCTTCCAAGTCCCTACAAGGTACTACTGTTATTCCCATTTTGCTGATAAGAAAACTGAGGCTCAGGGAGGTTGTGGCCTTTGCTGGAGGTCACCCAGCTAGTAAGTAGCAGAATCAATTGTTTTTTTTAAAAAGATTGTTATTAAACTACACCTAAAATACGATATTATCTTAGTTTCAGGTGTACACAATAGTTATTCAACATTTATATACCCAAAGAAGTGATCACCATGAAAAGTCCAGCAACCATCTGACCCCCTGCCATGTTATTGCGATATTATTAACTGTATTCCCCATGCTGTACGTTACAACCCCATGATTTGTTTGTTTTATACCTGGAAATTTGGACCTCTTATTCCCCTTCACCTCGCCTCCCTTTTTAATTTTTCAATTACAGTTAACATTCAATATTATTTTATGTTAATTTTAGTAGTACAGCATAGTAGTTAGACATTTATGTCATTTAAAAAGTGACCCCCCTGACCAATCTAGTACCCACCTGGCACTGTACATAGTTATTACCATATTATTGACTATATTCCCTAAGCTGTACCTTACTTACATCCCCATGACTATTTTGTAACAACCAATCTGTGCTTAATGCCGTCACCTTTTTCACCCTGTCCCCAAGTCCCCTAGAACCAAGATTTTTAACCCAGATTCTACAGCCCAGTACATTCTACCATGGCCATGTATAAGCCATGCCCAGAGGTGGGAGAGAGAAACGTGAGTTTCAGGAATGGAAACAGTTCAATGTGACCTGGGAATGTAGAGGAAGGATGATGGAGGGACTGACCAAAGATTTGCATCATTTCATCAGAGATCCTTTTGGCTTGCATTTCAGCGGAAGAGTCCCTGGCATGTGACAACCCTGGGTTACCTGAAAACGGGTACCAAATCCTATACAAGCGACTCTACCTGCCAGGAGAGTCCCTCACCTTCATGTGTTACGAGGGCTTTGAGCTCATGGGCGAAGTGACCATTCGATGCATCCTGGGACAGCCATCGCACTGGAATGGGCCCCTACCTGTTTGTAAAGGTAAAGAAACCTACTCGTGACCTGGGGACTGAGGGACCCAGAGATGTCAGGACAGGCTTGGAGGAATTCCAAATCTGCTCTTAAAAAGCCGAGCTACTGTATTTCATTAAATCTAAGCTACCACCATTATTTTCTGCACCACTGAGAAAGAAAACAATTGCTGCCAATTAAACTGACTCGGTGCCTTCTCCTTGCTTCGCATTTTTATTTTTACTTACTAACAGGGCTCTTTCACGCTCAGGTTTTTATCATCAAGGAGAGCCATTTTGCTGTTGACTCCTGTTTCCACTACGTGGCTTAAACATTTCCCACCTCTTACACCTGCTTCTCACAACCATTTGGTTCCCAAGGGTTACAAGACTTCAAGAAATTAAGCGCTTATATCAATTAAGAAATACAGCAGAATCTAACCCAAGTGATTTTCAGTATCACATGATCTGGGAAATGATTTAATGTTAAAACTGATTTAAGTTTGGTTTAATTAAATAAGACAGACGTGTCTTTAATATTATTAACATATCTGGCAGTCGAATAAGATCTAAAGTGGTTTCACCTTCAGGGACCAGGGTCCCCGCAACCAGGCGTGGTACCTACAGAGCCTCTTTTGTGTTCAGGGCTTCCATGGACGCTGACTGTGAAGCTCTCCTAGGTTCTAACCTCCTTGCTCTTTTGGTTGAGGTCAAATGCCTTTACCTGAGATCAGGAAGGGTTTTTCGGTTAACAGCAATTGATTGGTTGGTTGGTTGGCTGGTTGATTGGTTGGCTGGTTTTTTAACTGATTTTATTTTGATGAAAAACAAAAACTGGTTTTGTTTTCATCACATTGTAATGAAAGTCAGAGAGTAGGTTTAACAAAGGCACTATATTAGGAAGTCTCGGTATTAGGTAGGACATGAATATTGCTTGGCTGTTAGTGGGATCCCCCCCTTCCACCCCCGCTATAAGGCAATCTTTTTGCCTACGGCTTCACTCTAGGGTTTTGCATCCTTGAAACCCATCCATGGGGCTATATTTGTATGCTCAGCTACCATGATCGCTTTGATGCTAAGGCATGGAGACACCAGCTCCCATCATTTTGAACTTCCAGAGACGTTTTACAGGGAATAAAAAGAAATGAATGAATTCCAGAGAGTTCTGCTATGGCAATGAATGAACAAAAATGGTTTTACAGGGAATGTAAATCCCAGTCAAATAAATATGGAATAAATGTGAAATTAGAAAGGTTCACGGAAATATCTATTTCAAAGCAGGAAGACAATTTTTCACCTCTGGGGGGATTTGGGATTTGGGATTTGGGATTTTTGTCTCGACCCTCACCATTCATCAGCCTTTGTTCTACATGAAAATACTGTAAAGACCAGCACTATGTAGTTAAGAGCAGAGGCTAGAGAAAGTCAAGCGGTACGGGTTTAAATCCTCCATCACTTAGAAGGTGTGGGATGTCAGAGATGTCCCCTCACTTCTCTGATCCTCTGTTTGCTCATCTGTGAATTGGGGATGATAAAGTGTCTACCTAACGAGATTGTGGTGAGGGTTAAATGAGCAAATATATATAAAGCTCTCAGCACAATATCTGACATATGGTGAGTGTTCAGTCATCGCTTGCTATGACTGTTGTTGCCCTTGTTTCTTCCCTCTCTATCTCATCTTCTC
The DNA here is from genome assembly GCF_036562045.2 of Rhinolophus sinicus. Lineage (NCBI taxonomy): Eukaryota > Metazoa > Chordata > Mammalia > Chiroptera > Rhinolophidae > Rhinolophus > Rhinolophus sinicus. The sequence goes on along the minus strand of NC_133765.1, from coordinate 23,414,711 downwards.
TCAGGAACCTAGGAAGGAAAAGCATGCAGGCATTTCCACGAATTCCAGTGGCCCAAGATAAATAAAACATAGCACTAACTTCAGCAAAGCGTGGCATAGGATTTGCTCCTGTTCGTAGTGGCTTCATTTCATGCGCAATGAATTCAGTTGACATTGACTAGTGTCTCCAATTTCTCTTTCAGTTAATCAAGACAGCTTTGAACACGCTTTAGAAGGTGAGTTCCATCGTTGAAAAAAAATCCAATAAATCAAGCTAAGAGCAGAAAACAAGGGCAGGTCCTGGGTAGCCTGACCCAGGTGCTTACAACATTTATTTTTTAAAAAGCTGCCTCCACTCAGCTGGAGAAAATTTCAAAACAAATTATATTGTAAAGGGAAAATAATTGAATTGGCAACTTATGGTGCTAACTGTGACCTCAAAGGGACTGGCAGCCAGTTGTGTTCATGAAGTAAGAAAACCGCAGTCCGTATTTCTGACCATGACATGACCCTATTATAAAACTTTCAACCACATGGTACTGTTTTGGGAAACAAAATCCAGTGACATCTCACCTTCCAAGCTAAACATCCTCCTGGGTTTGGGAGGAAAGGTCTTCCCGGGGAATGTTCTGTGGTCTATTTTCCCCTCGATCTTTCTCTTCCCCAATATATGTGTCCCTCTATCCCCCTTGTTCTCTGTTCTCCTTTTATTAGGAATTACCAAGTGAGATTTATTAATGTGGAACAGACACTGAAGGCTACCCAGGATTTTGTTTTGGTTTTCATTTTCTGGTTCCTTTCCTTTCCAACCCCTCCCATGCATGAAATAGTCTGCATTCTGTATGACCTCCAGTTTGGTCCAAAACCACTCACCCAGGCTATTGCATCAGGAAAAAATTTATATTGTTTCATTTTTGTAAAAAGTTTTAACCAATTAAGCAGGTTTTATTATCATTTTTGGAGACATTTAGCTTTCTGACAATAAGCCGTTCACTCAGAATCTGGGGCGATGGGAATTACATGGCCTCTGTTGCCCTTCCGTGTCACGGATGATTTTTAATCCAAGCAGGCAGAGCCAGGGCTCACATATAAGTGGAGAGGAGGAGTACGTATTAGCCACTGTCCCGGGGAAAGAGGCACTTCGTGGTCTCACTCTCTTTCAGTCCATCCCTTTTTTGCCTTTCCCCAATCAATGCAGCATGAGAACGTCGCAAAGTTTTCTCAGAAATGAGAGCCATTGTAATGTTTTGTGCTCGTGCATTTATCATGGGTTTTAGGTTCGATTTTGCAGACCCTGTTGAGTGACAGTGACTGGATTATAGATTGGCATAGAGCTGAGCTGTATTAGACGTGGCCATGGGAATTGGCAGAGGAAACCTGGAGGCCAAGTGTCTAGAAAAGATGTGGGGTCCTCTTCAAGCCGTACCCCCAGCTCACCCCACGACAGATATCATAGTTCTTATCATTTCCACCAATACTGGAAGATAACATGCGGCCAGGAAGGCATGCAGCCGTGGCCTTGGAGACTCAGAACTGGGTCTTCACAGTTGGGTGTCATTGGGGTGTGCGATACGGAGAACCGCCTCACTGCTCCATGCCCTCTCCTGGAGGGTCTGGTCAAGCAGCTCTGGGGGACCCGCCAGTCTTGGGTGCAACAAGGTCCCTCCTGTCTGCACCCCGGCATGTCAGCCAAATCTGCCTCCCCAGTTAGCACACCTGGGATTTTCTCCACATCTTCCCTTGACTTGGATATTAACCATATCTCAACTGTACACCCCTAAAAATGGGCATGGTATGACCAGGGTTAAATGAGTAGAATTCCCAGTCGTCCTTATAACCACCGCACCCCAGGATGGGTCTGGACTCCCTTGCAAAGAACCAGCACCATCGCCTCTCATCTCTACCTCTTCCCCCTTTGGAGATGGTTCTTCAATAGCTAAGGCTCTGTGACCTCAGTTCTTTGAGTGGGTGCAGGAATAGGAGGGCAGGTGCTCACCTGGGAGCCAGGTACCGTGTCGGTTGAGCGTGGGACATGAGGGTCTCACTGGCTTCTGTGTTTAGTAGCAGAAGCGGCAGCGGAGACATCACTGGAAGGGGGAAACATGGCGCTGGCCATCTTCATCCCTGTCCTCATCATCTCCTTGCTGCTGGGAGGAGCCTATATTTACATCACCAGGTAAGGGGCTTTGGGGCAGGTTGAGGGGCTGCGATCCACTCAACCACCCGCCCACTGGGGACTGGGCCTTTCACCTCTCTGAACCCCAGGGTCTCCACCTGTAGCTCGGGGATGGTTGGTATTCGTGTGATTGTAGGGATGGTGTGAGTCAACTCAGCTCTGGGATAAATATTTATATTGGACACCTACCAACCCTCCGTTGTAGGAGGGCTGAGCAGGTAGCAGCAAATAAGACAGATGCGATCCCTGACCTCAAGGAGCTGTGGGTTACTGAAAGAGATAGACGCGTCACATGGCCAGGTACATCACCTCACTCATTCCATTATTCGCTCACTATTCATTCATTTATTCAACAAGCATGTGTTGACAACCGCATGTGTGCTAGACATTGTCCCAGGAGTTGGGGTCTTAGAACTTGCCTTTGAGGAAGAAAGATGATACTAAACAATGGCTAGGGGAGTCACTAATTCATTCAAATTCACAATTGTTGAGCACCTACTATGTGTCAGGCAGCTTTCTGGGCTCTAGGTACATCACTGCGGAAAAAAAGCAGAAGGAAATATTTGCCCTCATGGGACCCAGATTCTAACAGGGAGGGGGAGGGGGAATAGGAACTAGTACGTGAGAAAAGTATGTAGTACATTAGAAAGTGATAAATACAGGAAGAAAGAGAAAGCTGGGAAGGGAGAAAAAGGGAGCTGGGGTAGGGGTGGTGGTTCTACCTTAAATGGAGTAGGTAGAGGAGGCCCTGTTGAGAAATGACATGTGAGCAGGGACTTGAAAACAATGCAAAGATAAACTATGCAAATATCTGGGATGGGAGGGTCCTAGGCAGAGAAACAGCAAGAGCAAAGGCCCTGAGGCATTTGCCTGATACAAATTGTTCCCGCCCTCCTGGAGCTGGCAGTCTAGTAGGAGGAGAGGAGAAATACACAAATTATAACACCCTGTGACGAACACAATGATGGATAGAGATAGAGTGTGGTAACAGAGGACCCACCTTTAAACAGGTGTTCAGGCTGCTCAGAGGGAACGCAGTATACAGTAGGTGCTCAATACATGCCCACTGTTATTGTTGCTTCTTTGCATTAAAGAAGGACTTGAATCAATTTCAGGGTGAAAACAAATTAAGCTCCAACCCCTCCGCAGTAAAGGGAGGCACCGAGGCTTTTGCTATCACTGACTGGGTGTGAAGTTGAGTGCAATTATGATTTCAGCTTTCACTCCGCTCAGATTCTCACCTTTAAGAGGATGTTTCCATCCTCCTTGTCGTTTGTGGAGGTGCTGGTGCTCAGAAAGTGGCACTAACCGCTCCCCTTAGGTGTCGGAAGGTGTCTCATGGTCCAGGAGCAATAACCTCTCTCCTTTACTGTCTCTTCTCCAGATGTCGCTATTACTCCAACCTCCGCCTTCCCCTGATGTACTCTCACCCTTACAGCCAGATCACCGTGGAAACGGAATTTGACAACCCCATTTATGAGACAGGGGTGAGTGGGTCTCTCTTCTCTCGCAGCGCCTCCCGCTTTGTCTGCTCTGAATTCACCAATAGCAAAACTGAAGGTGTCATTTCCTTTTGCTCACGATGCCACTGGCAGAAAGGCGTGGCCAGTGGTCCTGTGTTATCCCCACTATGACCCCGATGGCAATAACGGCTCCCAGAACCCAGCTCACTTTGCAAGCCAGTGACAAGCCTGTCGTGTTGTTTGTTCTTGGCAGAAGGATTATAGAAAGAACGGGCTACACCAAAAACCCATGGAGAGATGGCTGAGATGGGTCAGAGCCCACTGGTGGCCTGGTGACAATGGGCAGCATCCCCACACACCTTGCTGAACCCCACTCCTTATTGAATGGCAGTGTGTGACATTCCTACACATTTGAGTGGCAGGACTTGTACTGGGTGCTAGGGATACAGTCATGAACCAAATAGACATGGTCCTGCCATTAATGAGCTCACAGTCAAAAGGAGACAATAATATCACTATCGATAACTATACGTACCCTGGAGAGGACATCTTAAATACCTGATCATCCTTGAATCCTTGCAACCGTTTGTGAGAGACTCTGTGGTTATCTCTGATTGGTTGATGAGGACATTGACGTTCAGAGAAAGGAAAATGTTTTAGCCAAGGTTGCACATAGCCAGAAGGCCCCGCCTGGAGCCAGGATGCAAACTCTGTCTGATGCCGTTAATCATTATACTGCCTCCCCGTCAACTTCAAATAATCAAATTTGTCAATGAATATCTTGATGGCACCAAATCATAATTTTTAAAAAAATGACTGAATTTTTTTCAGTTGACATTCAATGTTATTTTATATTAGTTTCAAGTGCACAGCACCGTGCTTAGACATTTAGATAATTTATGCAGTGATTCCCCCTGATTAGTCTAGTACCCACTTGGCACTATACATAGTAATTATAACATTATTGACTATATTCTCTAGGCTGTACTTTACATCCCTGCGACTATTTTGTAACTACCAATTTGTATTTCTGAATCCCCCAACCATCACTTTGCCTCTGTATCTATGAGTCTGTTTCTGTTTTGTTTGTTCGTTTATTTTGTTCTTTATATTCCATGTGTGAGTGAAATCATATGGTATTTGTCTTTCTCTGTCTGACTAATTTCACTTAGCATAATACCCTCTAGGTCCATTCCGGTGGTCACAAGTGGTAATATTTCATTCTTTCTTATGGCCGAGTAATATCCCATTGTATATATGTACTACAACTTCTTTATCCAATCTAGTGATGGGCAGTTGGATGGTTTCCATATCTTGGCTATTGTAAATAGTGCTGCAATGAACATAGGAGTGCATACATCTTTTCAAATTAGTGTTTTTGTTTTCTTCAGATAAATACCCAGAAGTGGAATTGCTGGGTCATATGGCAGCTCTATTTTTAATTTTTTGAGGAACCTCCAAACCATTTTCCACAGTGTCTGCACCAATTTGCGATCCCACCAACAGGGCACAAAGGTTCCCTTTTCTTCCCACCCTTGCCAACACTGCAACAAATCACAATTTTTAAAGACCATGAAAGAAATTGGGGTGCTATAAAAATGTCTGATGGGGGAAACTCAGAAGTCATGGGAGAAGGCATCTTTGAGAAAGTGATGTAAAACTGAGACACGTAAGGTGGGTAGAACTTAGATGGTGGTTTACGAAGATGCCAGGGAGAAGGAAGAGCATGTGCAAAGGCCCAGAGGCATGTGTGAGACCCAGGTTGGTCATGACTTTGCACAACCACAACCCTTCCAATTCACTGTGTCGTGATGCGTAATCATCTCCCAAGGTTTGCAGGAGGGGCACAAACTTGATTTGTTTCTTGTTCCTGCTAACTTTTCCTCACCCCCTTTCCTCTGACTTCCTGTGTTAGTTATTGATTGATGTATAACAATATTATTGCATACCTATGGGCCTAAAACAACACCTTTATTATCTCATAGATTCTATAGGTCAGGAGTCCTGGCACAGCCTCGTTGGGTCCTCTGCTTCAGGGCTCACCAGTTATAATCAAGGTGTCAGTCAGGGCTGTGGTCCTATCTGAGGCTCGACTGGGGAAGGATCCACTTCAAGCTTACATGGTTGTTGACGGCATTCAGTTCCTTGCAGGAGTTTGGGACTGAGGGCCTCAGTTTCTTGCAAGCTGTCATCTAGAGGCCACCCTGAGTTCCTTTCCATGTGGCCATCTCCCTAAAGCAACTCACATCATGGCAGCTTGCTTCCTCAGACAGAAAGAGAGAGAGTCTCCTTACAAGATGAAACGCACAATCCTATGTCATATAAAACACAGAAGTGACATGCTAGGACCTCTGTGCTGTATTCTGTTGGTAAGAAGCAAGTCACAGGTCCTGCCCACCCGTAAAGGGAGGGGATCACGATACAAGGGCATGAACCCTAGGAGTTAGAGATTGTGGGGACCCTCTTAGAGTCTGCCTACCACACTCCCATCTACCACAAAGTATAGACCTGATTAGCGGGAACTATAGACCTTCATTAAAGCATATGACAGTGACCTCTTCCACGGCCAAGCCTATGACTTCTTTTATCTCCCTGCTCCTCTAATCTAGAGGCTTGGAGTATATGACACATACTCCATGAATATTAGAGAAACTGAACTGGTTGCTACCCACGTAGTCATTTTAGATATGACATTGCTAAGAAGAGTGCATATGTTATTTTGCATTCTATGGAGCTTGTTTCCAAATCCTGAGAGAAAGTCAAGTTGATAAAGAACAACGCTTTAAAAACTAGACCTTGTTAATACCTATCAGTATAGTCGGTTACCTAGCTCTCTAATCATGCCGTGTAACAAACAATTCCAAACCTCAGTCGCTCAAAGCAACACGTGAATTCGCTGTCGGTCAGTGGGGCAGTGTTTTCAGGTCGTTTCAGCTGAGTGGTAGTCCTGCTTCGGTCGTGCTCGCTCACACATTTGGGATTGGCTAGTCATGTCTGGGGGACTGTGCTCTGTTCTCCATGTCCCTCATCTTTCTGTTGGGACTAAAGGCTGTCAAGGCACACTTTGTTCATGGTGATGGCAGAAGAGCAAGACACAAGCAGAAACACAAGCACTTTTCAAGCCCCTCTTATGACCTATTTCCTTATGACCCATCGGCCAAATCAAGTGAGGGTCAGAGTGGAAGGCATTGCAAAGTCACATCGCCAATGTCATGGACACAGGGAAGGGTGAAGAGCTAGACCATGAATGTGTCACTCTGCCCCACCGGGCATTAACTGATTGCATCTCTCTCTTGCAGGAAACCAGAGAGTATGAAGTTTCTATTTAAAGAGAGCTACACTTGAGACGGGAACTTACAGATGTGAACTCAGCTACAACCTCCTCGAGAAATTCATCCAGAGACCATATGGCATTTGATGGAAAACCCCCGGAGTGTCGGCTGTTGTCTTTTCTTTAGACTCTTTCTTGAAGACTTACTGTTTTCTTCACTGTATTTATTATATTTAAAATTGAAATAGGTGTGGTTGGATGTATTGCAATGGCAGTTAGATTCATGTTACAGCCTCAGTGCTGAAGGCAGGTGGAAAAAATGGCAAACATAGCAGCAGAAGGAAAAAGAAAAAAAAAAGGCAAAAAACCAGGTTGAATTTCTCCCACCGGCAGTGCCATGCTATGGCTGCATCAAATTGCATGCACCTTTGAGATCCAGGCCCTGGTGTTTTTAGTACAGATCTAAATCCCCAGATTAGGTTGGATTAACTTGCGTTGGAATTGCGCATGGATACTTAACCAGGTCTGCTCCCAAACAAATCCTGTGTTCACTCTTCCGGATTTTCCCAACTCCCAAAAGGTCTTGCCACATCCCTGCCACGTCTGTGGTCCTTCTGAAGGCAACAAAGGTGTTGTGTAAACATTCTGTTCAACCCTTCTGTCCTCACTGGACGCTGGCAAAATAAGAAAATGTTTTCTTTCTAGAAAGGTGATAAATGTCAAAGAAAAATTTTCAGAGAGGATGAGAGATTTGGGAGTTCCCGTAAAGAACTAGGGAAGGGGGAACATTGGGTGAGGTAATCAATTTACTAAAATGTTCCTTTCCTTGACACTCCTTCAACGACGAAGGAGCAGGTAATTTATGTTACAAGTGCCAGAATCGATCAACTTGTTCAGCAAAGCCACCCTCGAGCTGTGACAATATATCCACAGCTTTGCCCATAGAGTGATAAGGGTTTGTGTTGCAGGGGTGAAATGTCCTGAAATCCAGGGGTAAGCTGTTTTTCTCCTGGGGTGCTGGAATGTCTGAGCCTTCAAAATAGGGGAGACTCAAGTGCACTGTTTCTCTGAAAGGTGTCACCTTCAGGCTATACTTGCAATCAAGTATTTCGACGGGGAGGGTCCTATGAGAAGAAACTGCTTTTCTGTTCTCTGAAGCTCTGCCCAGATGTTGGTCGGTGGCATGAAAGCTGACCGTGGAAATACAAAGAAACAGGAACAGGGGAATTAAAACCACAAAGGAATCTGCATTATACGGTTCAAACACCAATGAGGAGAGAAGGAGGAATTTCACGCCAGAAAGGAATTCTTAGCACCTTATTCATCACGTGAGCATCCTTGTATTTTATCAGGGTCCTTACATCCCAACTCAGTGGGACTGGTGAGCGTGTGACTAAGAAGGAAGATTCTTTTCTAAAGACAGGTGTAAAGAAAAGGCAGGGGACGAGGATGCACGGAAGGAATAGTACATGCAAGGCAGTTTCACCTCCCTCGGACTGTCAGCCACCTCCCCAGTGACAGCCGATGGTTCAGAGAAGCACACAGGCTCAGTGGTCCTCTTTGGCACCCTCCCACGCTCCCTAGAATTGTGTTAAATTGGCCGGTTTTCAAACAAGAAAAGACCTTTCTGGCTGCCATGCCACTGGGAGAATGGCTGGGTGTCTATATTTTGGAAGCATCTGAAACAGCATAAGGCAGTTGGCTTTGCACACACGCACATACCTTCCTCCCAGCCAGGAGCTTGGACTTCATTCAGTCTTGAGGTCTAAGGCTGAAATAATTTCCTGCTGCCAGAAAGGAATCCTGCATATATGCTCCCTAAGGCATGCATGCGTGACGCACAGCAAGAGATAATTAAAAGCTGTTTTCCAGCCATTCAGAGCCCACCCCATTTTCTGAAAGAACCAGAGGAAAAACGTTCCAGATCATTAGTGAACAATGTCATGTTTGGAGAAAGATCAACAATGCAAATTAATGTAACCTTTTTTGAAAAGGCAGAATCCAATCTTTGCTTTTATTTCTGTTTGATGCTTATTCTAACCCTAACTCCAAGGCATCTGGAAAGAAAAACTCTATTACTGATACCTAATTTTAGAACATACTGTGGTTCTGTGAAAACTAAACATTTGCCTTTCATAAAGACTGACAAAATGTAAAATCTTTATTCTAACCTTGTCCCCTAAACCTGGCCAGGCCATGGCCCAGGAATTCTTATTGGTTATTGGAGGGATAGAAAAGGTGTTGATTTTTTTTTCCCCAGAATACCAATGATGTCTTAGTTTTGTCTAGTGGTACAGCACCTGTAATCATATTTTAAACGTTTGTTTTAGCCTAAAGATGGACCATGCAAGCTTGACAATGTACAGTGTGACTGAAAAAAAGACAGGTTGGGGTCTCATTTTCTTTTTAAGATATCTGAATGTGTATTTGTAACATGTAAAGGTAAAGAAATAATAATAGTGCCAAAAATGTACCAGGCATCTCATTTCAGTTCATACATGTCTGTTTTTATAAACCCATTGGGATTAAATATTTTTGAACAGGATACAATCCTGAGAAACTCGAGAAACGGACTGAACCTTCCTACAAGCCACTCTTTGTTTTTAAAACAGTGGGGAAATACGTTTACAGAGATTTTGAGCTTCAAAGAATGCATGTGATGGCGTGTATTACATGCTAATTCGTATACGCTGGAACTATCAGCAATTGCCCTGTGCTTTGAAAAGGCACACACCGGACCCTCTTCAGCTTGGAGCTCATCTTTTGCTTTTATGATGAGGGGAGTAGAATTGTTTAGCCAATATAAGTATTCTGGTCACTCCTTGATGGCCATCCTTACTTAGTTCCATAGACATGCTTTAAATATGATCTTTTGAAGTCAGTTCCTTGGAGAGCCTACGGAACCTCAGGCTGACAGCTTTGGAAATTGCGAAACAGCCCTGCAGGAAACAAAGTGGCTACATCATCAGGATGGTTGTGTAAATGGAAGTGACAAAGCAAATATATGGGTAGATTTAGACTGAGAGTGAGCCTTGGGCAAAAATGACCTTTCTTTGGAGTAAGTCCAAAGAGTATGACTTTTCTATGCCCTTGAGTGGTTATGGCGGGTCATAAGAGGTCAGATGGTATGGATTGTTCAGCACCCCTAAAGGCAGGCTTTCTCCTGGGAAGTTTTCATTTCCATTTTATCTCCAAACAGAATCAAAAGCAAAACCAACTTTGTAAGCTAGAATAATGAAATGAAGTCATTTTCCACTTTGTATATATTGATGCTAATAAAAGAAATGAAAAAGAGTCACATCCACAGGATTTTTGTTACAAAGCCTCCACCGTGGCACCAAGGGCAGTATCTCCAGTTTCTGGGCCTTAGGTTGGAGGAGCCAACTGACACTTTGAATGCCAACTCGGGAACGGTGCTGGGAACATTTGGGGAATGTTTGGGACAAGACAGGACTCTGCCATCATCAGACATACCATCATCCTCCTGTCCTAGCCAGCTTGGGCTGCGTAACAAAGCACCACAGACGAGGTGGCTTAAACAACAGACGTTTGTTTCTCACGGTTTTGGAGGCTGAAACATCTGAGATCAGCGTGATGGCTGATTCCTGGCTTACAAATAACCTTCTCACTATGTCCACACAGGCAAATCTCTCTCTCTCTCTCTCTCTCTCTCTCTCTCTCTCTCTCTCTCTCTCTCTCCCTCCCTCCCCCCTCTCCTTATAAGGCCACATTCCTATCAGATTAGGGTCCCACGCTTATGACCTCATTTAACCTAATTAGCTCCCAAAGGTCCTGTCTCCAGTAACACTGGGGATTACGGCTTCAACATACGAATTGGGGGCACACAATTCACTCCATAGCATTCCACCCCTGGACACCCAAACTCATGTCCTTCTCACATGCAAAACATATCCATCCCATCCCATCAGTCCCAAAAGTCTTACCTCATCCGACATCAACGCTAAAGTCCACAGTCTCACGGAAAGCAGGTGCGGGTCAGACTGGAGGTACAGTTGTCCTGGAGCAAATTCCTCTCCAGCTGGGCACCTGCAAAACCAGGCAAGTTATGTCCTTCCAAGATACAATGGTGGAACAGACATAGGATAGATCTTCCCGTTCCAAAAGGGAGACTCAGAAAGAAGAAAGGGTGATGGATCCCAAGGAAGGCCAAAACACAGCAAAGCAAATTCCAGTAGATCGTAAGTCTCGAGAACAACCCTCTGGTTTTATACCTGCCCTACAGGTCAGCCGGGTGACAGCATCATCCTGTAAGTGTCCAATCAGCTTCCATTATAAAATGGACAGGTGGACTTCTGAAAGGTCCCCTGGGGAGACGCTGCATAGGTGCGCCCAGGGCCGCTGGCAGGACCAAGGTGGGGCTGAACCCTTCACGAGCCTGTGACTCAATTCTGGAATGGAGACTCCAAGGAAGGACAGACAGGGTGAAGAAAGAGGATGGAAAGGTCAAAGTGCACCCAGGATGCCTTCAGAAACCAAAATTCTGTTTCCCACGCTGGCCCACATGTTTACAACAATAGTGGAGAGACAGAGCTTCCCTGGAGACCACAAACCACCCTCACTGGTAGATGTGCTGCAGACAAGTTAGTCAGGATGGACAGCCCTGGGCTGGGAGAGAAAGAACCAGAAAGACGTGACCGGAGAGATCCCTGCCAGGATAACATACTAACAACAACAGTAATGGCAGTCATAATAATATCGGGCATTTGTTGGCTGCGTACCACTTCTATTTGTTTTGTTTCTTCTTCTTCTTTTTTTTTTTTTTTTTTACACTTGAAATGCACTTTTAGAATAGTTTTAGATTTCCTAGTTATTGGACACCCTGTAATATCTCATCTATTCCTGTTTGTAAAGAAACTGTTACTATTCTCCTTTTACAGATGTGCTATCTGAGGCTCAGAGAGGCTAAGTCACCTGCCCAAGTTCACACAGCTGGTACACAAGGGAATGGGACCCAGGAAGTCTGGCTACTGGGCCGTGTCCAGGGCAGGAATGACCGAGGCCAGCCTCAGATTCAGATATGCTACCCCCTCCCAGAGTGCCCAGAACCAAAGCAGGCTGTTTTAGCCCAGGGATGCCCTCCCTTATTTGACATTCGGCCTAGAAAGTGTTTGGCTGGGTTCAGCAATGGCTAAGAGCTGGAACTGTGAGTTTGAATCTTGGCTCGATGAATAATTAGCAGCTTATTGGGGTGAGGGGCCCACGTTGGGGGAAGATACCTCCCTACGTCACTGTGGAGGCTTCACCCTGGGGCCTCTACACCCCATATAAAAGAAGGAGGAAAAGTTACTAACAGTCCAAAATGTGACAGAAGTTTGGGGCAGATACTAAAAAGTGCCGGTCCGATATCTGTTTCCCTTCTATTGCTGACAGAACCTCAGTTTGTTCAGAGCAACAGTGACACCATCCTCCAAGAATGGGTCATAGTTGGGTTCAATTAGGATCATCCTGTTACCCCTTTTCCCTGCCTCCTTTGCTGCCAGGATGGATCCTCTGACCCCTTCTGACCAATGAGCTTTAGCAAAAGTTGGCTTGGTGTGTGTGAGGGGGCTGGAGGGGGCTCTAAGGAAGTCTTTGCTCTCCTGACGAAAGGGGACCCCGCTGCTACAGCACCAGTACCAGTCCCCTTTCTCCCACCTTGAACCCGATCGTGATGCTTCATGACTTCAGTGGCCAACGGCCATCTTGCAACGGACGTGTGCAGCACAAGGACAAAAGCAGTACACTAAGAATGGTGAGATGGGGAGGAACCCTGGGTCTCTGAGGGGGCCGACACCATCCTGCCTGACACAAGCATAAAACATGTAATTTGTGGAGCCAGCTCCATAAATGACGATGCAGAGGTGATGGTGTTACATGTTCTGCAACAGTATAAGCAGAGAACATAGGTCATCAACGTGGAACCTAAAAGCAAAGGTAGGCATGGATGCCATTTTCTAGAAATTTCTGCCAACCTTTTAGATCTTGTGCCCCCACCAACCTTCCATTCCTAGTTTTTTCTCACCCACCCTCCCTCCTGCTCTCTCTCTCTCTCTCTCTCCCTCCCCCATGTTAGGACTCCACCAAGATTTATTCCTCCTTTGCTATAAAAGACATAAGATAGAAAAAGTAGTGTCAACATGAATTTCATGGCTTAAACGTTTTAAAGACCTGGTTTTTATTTCCTTACATTTCGTGTATGCGTTTGTTTGCACTAAACTAAGAAATGACCATTCTAAAACTGTGCTGTTATTACTACTGTTTGCAATATAGTTGCCAGGCACATAGTAGGCATTCTTAAACCTGTGTGGAAGGAATGAACATCAACCAACAGAGAAGCCCAAGGTGTGATGAGTGTCACCGGGAACTGGGTCTCTTTAAACCACCAGATGGCACCCTCCGCATGGTTTATTCGGAGGCCTTCAGAATCCTACAGAAACACCATCTTACTTCACTTCCTCAAAACGATTCTTTTCTTTGGACAAAGTCATCCGATGGGTTGTTTCTGACACAGCAGGATTCTTTGTCTATGTTTGTTTCTATTCTGCTTTTTTTCCCCTTTCTCAGTCTTCCTTTCTCTTTCCGTCTTCCCTCTCATCTTCTAATCTTTCTGTCTCTCTGTCTCTTTCTGTTTCATTCTCTGCCTTTCTCTGTGTGTGTCTCTGTCTCTTTTCTTATTGTCTCCCTCCCTGATTCTCTGTTTCCCTCTGTCTCTGTTTCTCTTTCTGTCTCCGTTTCTCTCTCGGTCTCTCTGCATCCCGCCCCCACCACATCACCCCCGCACCAGCTCCCTCTCCCAGGGACCCGATTGTCAAGCTGCTCACGTCGTAGGCTGCCTTAAAACCTGCCACCACGCACATGTTCATGGCTGGATTTTACCTGTGTCCACCTCTGTTAAGAAAATCTTTGACCTTTGAGATTCCAATACAAAGAGCGTAATACGACCTCAGGGAACAGCAGCGTCTAGGAACAAAAAAAATACCTCATTCCTATTGCTCTGTGGTTTTGAAAGATGCACAGCCCAAGGGTCTGGAGGCCCCTGGAGGTCCTGGGGGGAGTTGCCCCACACCCCATCCAGGGCTGCTTCCCCTCCCACCCCCACTGTAACCACCGTGAGGAATTGAGCTGATGACTGTTTTGTTTTCTGGAGTCTCAACGTGTGCAACAGATACACCCAGCAGTTGTGTCCTAATCCTGCTCAGCCGTTTGCCACAACTATGTCTTTTGTCATTTTAGCTGTGAGTTTAAGAGCGGAAGAACAGAATGGGAGGCCGTGAAAAGATCCTGAGGCCGTGTTAAGAACACAGCGGCAGAGCCAGACATCCTTGGGATGAAGGCTGGTGGGACACATAAGGGTTGGATAACCTTGGGCAGGGGGACAGCTAACAGGTGTTAAGCATGTAGATGAAATAAAGGGCCACAGACTAAAACTGACAAGCTCAGGGGAGGCCAGCACGGCAGGCCCTGCACACTCAGAGACAGAAAGTAACCACATAGGATGGTCTGAACAAAAAAATTCTTCACTAAAAGTGGGTCATGGCAGGTAGTCCTGTTTTAGAGCCTGTAGCTTCCTTGACAAAGGTCAATCTTTACCTTAAGTGAGCCTGTCTGTTGATTTTTTGCATCTAAGATAACATACTTTTGAAATCTCAAAGTAATCTCCTTTTCCATACCCTTCAGGGCACACCTGCCACAGGAGACCACAGAACCCCTCATTGTTATCTTGTTCCCAGAATGCCATCTCTGTGTGCTGTTAAAGTTAATTATTAACTTTCCTGCACCCACCAATATAAAAGAAGTATTACTTTTTATCCAACCCCGGGATTTCCCTGCTTTGCTTTCTTGTGTCCCCTTAGTCTACCACCAATGGATTTCCTGTAACCCGCCTTACAGCATGTCCTTTGATTCTAACGTACAAAAGAAGCTGTAAAACTGCCATGCTCCAGAGCATTTTATCAATCCATTGAGATTTGGCTCAAATAAACTCATAAAAATTCTCTACAGGTTTGGACATCTGGCACTGCGATAATCTCTGTAGAGATGATTTCATTTAATCCTCCCAGCAACCCTGCAAATGACAAACCAGTGTAGATAAGGAAGCTGAGGCTCAGAGAAGATGGATAATTCATCCAATGTCACACAGCTCAATGGTCACCCTTAAAACAGTCTGATTCCTGAGCTTCCCTCCCAGGGCCCTGACCACCACGGTCATCCTGAAGGGAATTTCTCATCCGTCACAGACCCGCTTTGGGGAACTGTGTAGCTGCCTCCTCACCAGAATGGCGTCCATATAGTCCCTGCAAATTCAGGGACCCAGAGATGTTTGTTGTCAGGGAAGATGGGTAAGTGAGTATAAGGCATTTACAACAAGTCTGGGGGGAGGCTGAACGCATTTCCCGAGCATCCAGAGCTCCAGCTGGCAGCCTCATAATGCACGTCTCTGGGGCAGCAGAGAAGGGGCAAAAGGCCATGGAGAGTTTAAGCAACTCTCCCAAGGAAACACGCTCCACTCTTCAGACAGGCTCTTCTCCAGGGAGGATATGCTCAGCAATCCAAGACATTTTTTCTTTTCACATTTGAACAATTCTGAAATCAGAGTGTATCTTACAAAGGGTGCCCTTTCATAATTGCTTGGCAGCACTTTCTTTCATGTATATTTTTTAAAAACCAGTAAATCCTAGAGTCAAAGATGTAACCTACTATTCCATGAACTACGGTAGCTCAGGGGCTGGCTCTCATTGGCCCAACCTGGATCATGTGCCTATCCCTGGCCAATCACTGCTATTCTGGTTGTAATGCCTTGATCAGGTGCCTCTCTGGTCTTAAAAGTGTTGCTACCAGAAGAAAAGGCTGGGAGTTCTGGGCCGGCAGAAACAGCTGCTGCCTCCTATACCCAGAGTCATTTGGAGTTTTGGTGAGGATATGTACGTGTAACAGTGAGACCCTAGTAACTGCCTAGTACTCTAGTTTGCTATTATTAAAGATTTTAAGTTGAAACTTTTCACCTGAACCTCTTTGGACCTCTAAAAAAAACTTGTGGTTTACAAAAAATACCCAAAATAGATAAACAAGTTAAATGACACCACCAGGAACTACTCAGACAAATCTAAAATGTTGCATCTAAGAGGAGGGTATCCAGGTGTTCTGGTTTTGTTTGTTTTTTAGGGTTGGTTTTTTTTTTAACCTTTTTAGTATGTTTGGAATTTTGCAAAATGAAAAGACTTGATGGGAACAAGCACATGAAAATATCTATAATGAGATACTACTTCACACCCACGAGGGTGGACATAATTTTAATAATGGAAACGACGAGTATTGGGTAGGACGTGGAGAAACTGGAACCCTTGTATAACT
The DNA here is from genome assembly GCF_036562045.2 of Rhinolophus sinicus. NCBI lineage: Eukaryota > Metazoa > Chordata > Mammalia > Chiroptera > Rhinolophidae > Rhinolophus > Rhinolophus sinicus. Next base: position 23,398,471 of record NC_133765.1, on the reverse strand, counting down.
GCTATGGAAACACTTGGGTGATTCTTCAAAAAGTTAAACTTTGAATTATCAAATGATGCAGCAATTCCACTTCTAGGTATATGCCCAAATGAATTGAAAACTGGGACTTAAACAAAACCTATACACAAATGCTCGCAGCAGTACTATTTACAATAAAGCAAAAAGTGGCAACAACACAAATGTCCATCAGTGGACAAATTTATAAACAAATTGTGGCCTAGCCATACAATGGCATATTATTCAGCCATAAAAATGAGTAAAGTACTGACACATGTTAAAACATGGATGAACCTTGAAAACATTTTCCTGAGTGAAATAAGCCAGACACAAAAGGTCACATATTGTATGATTCCATTTATATGAAATATCCAGAATAGGTAAATCCATAGAGACAGAAAGCAGATTGGTGGTTTAAGGAGGCTGAAGGAAGAGGAGGAGAGGGGGTAACTGTTTAACAGGTCCAGGAGTTTTGGGGGAGGGATGAAAATGTTTTGGAATTAGAGAGTGAGTTGCATAACATTATAAATGTATTAAATGTCATTGAATTGCTCATCTCAAAATGATGCATTTTAGGAGAGAGATCCAAGATGGCAGAGTAGCTAAACACTGTACCTGCATCCTTCCATGAACACATTAAAATTACAACTAAATTATATAACAATCAACCTGGAGAACCACCTGAAGTCTAGTTGAAAAGAAGTCCTATAACTAAAGCATAAAGCAGAAGCCAAATCGAGACTTGTAGGAGGGGCGGAGATGTGGAACAGGCTCCAAACCTCCAAGTGACAGTTGAGAATCAGGAGGGATATCTCGACCACAGAGGTTACCCCCAGAGGAGTGAGGGACCCCAGTCCCCCACACCAGGCTGTGAAAAACCGTGGGGATTCCAACTGTTCAGGTGGGACAGAGGCTGCAGGAAACCCAGACGTCTTTTTAAACAGCCCACGCTCGCAGGTACTCACTGTGGGCTCCAGCAGAAGGACGGTGACTGGCAGGGCCTCAGAGACATATAAGGGCAGACTGAGGGTGTGGCTTAGAGGGAAGACTGGAGGACAGCATTTTCCTGGGGAGGAGCCTTTCTCCTGTGCATCCAGCAGGCCAGCGCCATCTTTCCTATGTTGAGCCCACCCCCACAGGCCAAATGTGAATCTGATTGGCCTGGTGAGCTCTGCTGCTCTGCCCTGCTGACTCAGCTGGGATCCCGCCCAACTAATTCCAGCACTACCAGAGCACTTTCTCTATGAGCAGCCAGCTCCTCCCGAATTGCACTCTTTCTTGGAAAAACTACTGGAGTCCACGGACCCCAGATGAGCAGTGGCTGGCCTCGGTGTACTCTGACACTTTTGCTGAGTCACTCACACTCAGTGCTAGCACCAAACCAGAGTCTACATTAACCTGGTGACCACAACTCTTCCCACTCTAGTGACGCCCTGAGACCCTGCCTCACCCAACTCCTGTTATGCATGTGGCTTTATCAGTGGCTCAACCTTAACGGAGACAGCAGGTGGCAGCAGGCCTCCAGTTATCCTGACTTTTTGCGGAGTTACCCCAGACGTGGTCCTGGTGGCTGCCATCCTTCTATCAGGTAGTGACCGACTCATCACAGGCAGTGGCTGACCTGGGCCTGCACTGGAGCCCCCACACAAAGGCCCCAGAACAAACACTTGGAAGTTGGCTTCAGACCATAGCGGAACACTGCCCAATTAGCCCCATAAGCGGCACACACAAAGGATGGTCTCAACAGTCACCAGAGCCAGCTGGGGCAAATTCCACTCAGTGGGGTAAGCCTCAAACACAGCAGCCCATAAGCTGTAGACATGGCCAAACCCTATAGCCAGTCAGCCTGAGGATCAATCCCATCCATTGATGTGCCAATAGCAATCAAGGCTCAACTATAACAGAGGGGCACACACAACCCTGGAGCACTTCTGGAGCACCCGGCTCAGGTGACCAGGGAGACTTTGCCACTGGGCCCCTCAGGACACCTACGACATAAGGCCACCCAGCCAAGACTGGAAGACATAGCAGATCTACCTAATACAAAGAAACAAACACAGAGAGGCATCCAAAATGAGGAAACAAAGAAATGGGCCCCAAATGAAAGAACAGGAGAAAAATCCAGAAAAAGAACTAAATGAAATGGAGGCAAGCAATCTACCAAAGACAGAGTTCAAAAACAATGGTTATAAGGATGCCCAAGGAACTTAGTGAGAACTTCAACAAAGAGATTGCAAGCATAAGAAAGGACACTGAAATCGTAAAAATGAACCAGTCAGAAGTGAAGACTGCAATAACTGAAATGAAGAATGCACTAGAAGGAATTACCAGCAGAGGAGATGAAACAGAGGATCCAATCAGTGATTTGGAAGACAAGGTAGCAGAAAACACACAATAGAACAGCAAAAAGAAAAAAAATCTGAAAAAATGAGGATAGGTTGAGACCTCTGGGACAACATTAAGCATAACAACATTCACATCATAGGGGTACCCAAAGGAGAAGAGAGAAAGCAAGGGATTGAGGACCTATTTGAAGAAATAATGACTGAAAACCTTCCTAACCTGGCAAAGGAAATAGACATACAAGTCCAGGAAATGCAGAGAGTCCCAAACAAGATGAACCCAAACAGGCCCACACCAAGACACATTAGAATTAAAATGGCAAAGGTTAAAGACGTAGAGAGAATCTTAAAAGCAGCAAAAGAAAGGCAAGTAACTTATAAGGGAGCTCCCATAAGATTGTCAGCTGATTTCTCAAAAGAAACTTTGCAGGCCAGAAATGATCGGTAGGAAATATTCCAAGTGATAGAAAGCAAGGACCTACAACCAAGACAACTCTACCCAGAAAGGCTATCATTTAAAATTGAAGGAGAGATGAAGAGCTTCCCAAAAGAGAAAAAGCTAAAGGAGTTCATTACCACTAAAGCAGTATTACAGGGAATGTTAGAGACTACTTTAAGATGGGGGGAAAAAAATCAAAATTATGAAAATAAAATGGCAATAGCTACATATCTTTCAACAATTACTTTCAATGTAAATGGATTAAATCCTCCAATCAAAAGCTATAGGAGGGCTGAATGGATAAGAAAATAAAGCCCTTACATATGCTGCCTACAAGAGATTCACTTCAGACTGAAAGACACAGAGACAGAAAGTAAAGGGGCAGAAAAAGATATTTTATGAAAATGGAAATGGAAAAAAAAAAAAGCTTGGGTAGCAATACTTATACCAGACAAAATAGACTTTAAAACAAAGGCTACAAGGAGACAAAGAAGGACCCAGTAATCCTACTTCTCGGTATTTATCCAAAGAAACCCAAAATGCTACTTCAAGGGGATGCAGGCTTCCATATGTTCATTGCAGCATTGTTTACAATGGCCAAGATGTGGAGGCAGCCTGGGTGTCTGTTAATGGATGGATGGATAAAGAGGAGGTGGTACATATATACAATGGAATATTTCTCGGCCACGGAGGGGAATGGGTTCTTGCCATCTGTGGCAACATGGATGGACCTGGAGGGTATTGTGCTGAGTGGAATATGTCAGACAGAGAAAGACAGATGCAATGTGATTTCATTTATATATGGAAACTAAGAACAAAATTAACAAACAAAACAGAAACAAACCATAGATACAGAGAACATTTTGACAGTTGCCAAATGAGAGGGGGTTTAGGGGTGTGGGTAAAAGAAGAGGAAGGGATTAAAAATACAAATTGGTTGTTACAAAGTAGTTATAGGGATGTAGAGTAAAGCATAAGAAATATAGTCAATAATACGGTAATAACTATGTATAGCGCCAAGTGGGTACTAGACTAGTCAGAGGGATCATTTCTTAAATTATATAAATGTCTAACCACCATGCGGTACACCTGAAATTAATATAAAATAATACTAAGTGTCAATTGTAATTGATAAATTTAAAAGAGGAGAGGAGAAGGGGAATAAGAGGTCCAAATTTCCAAGTGAAAAACAAGTCACGGAGATATAACTTACAGCATGGGGAATACAGTCAATAATATTGTGAGAGCATAGCAAGGTGTCAGACTATGCTGGACTTATCATGGTGATCACTTCTTTAGGTATATAAATGTTGAATAACTATGGTGTACCCCTGAAACTAATATTGTGTGGTAGTTATATTTTTTAATAAACATTTAAAATTGGTTAATTTTATGTCCTGTGAATGTCACCTCAATAAGAAAAACTAGTGGGAAAGTAAAATAAAAATAACTGTATAAAAAGTCTTCCCAGGAACTACCCATAGATAAGTAAGGAAATGAGGCAGGAAAGGAGTGGCCATCAATAAAAATGCAGTGAGAAAGTTATACGTTTGGTTAATGGGGGTCTATCCTATTGGAGAACCCTGGGAGTGTCTTACTCTCGTCTTACTCTCTCCCTTTTAATCAATGAGAAAGCAGAGCTAATTGTCTCCCAGCTCCCATCAGTCACTGGATGAGGCTATTCTCAGAGGGTGTTAATTGCCTGACACTGCTACTGGCCTGCCACCTATGCCAACAGATGGGATTCTCCAGAGAAAGCTCTCAGGGCAAGGGGCACAGGTGCAGAGACATGGTACAGGCCGTGAGGATATATATATATATATTCATCTCCTACAGAGTCTAAGATGAGCCTATGTGCTTTCTTTCTTCTGTGGCCAAATGGCTTGTAAAATGCAAAGCAAAATACATTTAACAGTTTCCCATTTTTCATTTGCGAGAATAGCACAGTGTTCGCTGAATCTCATGGAGGATTCTTTTTTTTCTTTTTCTAAACATGTGCTACATTCAGCTCATTAGGAAGCTGGAGAGGTAGGTCAACAGCTCTCCTGCTGGCAGTGCCCCACAAGTAACCTACCAGTAATTAGACTTTTGCAAGTGGGTCACCCATCTACCAGGAATGTCTCCCCAAATCCATCAGAATCTCCAAGTCTGTGAAATATGTATGTCCCTCGCTCACCCCCCACACTCAAATATGTAAAAGTTATGAATTCTTACAGCAACTAACCCAACCTGAAATTTCCTAGCCAGACGTGCTAGGGCTCCTGGGAATTAATTCCGCAAGAAAGGAAATGCCAGCCAATGGGCAAGTCACCCTTGCCAGAGCCTTCTCATCTCCCTAGCACTGTGGTCACATGTGTCTGGCAGGTGGCAGTCACTGCATCTGCTCTGCTGGTGGCTTCAAAGTGGGAGTGCTGAGAAGGAACGGGAACATGGGTGATAGAGAGAGGAAAAGTATACAGACCTGGAACACTGGGGAAAAAAACAAAACAAAACAAAACAAAACAAAACTTCATCTTCCTCATTCTGCTTCTCTTTCTTTAGAAGGTCAAGTTGGCCGTGTCAGAGAAAGCCCCAGAACATGGTCATTTTGCCAGTGGCTTTAACCAACAGACTGACATGCACTCCCCCCGGTAGCTGGTATGTGCTGAACTTGTCACTCTCTTCCAAACACTGCCAATTTCCATGGAAACCAAAAAGGCCCTTACTGAAAGAGCTGCTGGAAATTTCAAGACGTCCAAAACTCTCCCTGTGCTCTAAGACCTGATTTGAAACAGAAACAAGAGCCCCATGTTGTAAAGAAGACAAAGGAAGATACATGATAATAGAAGTCGCTTGACACCCTTGCAAGATCACAACAGCCTGCTCTAGAGTCTGTCCTTTTAAGAACAAGGGTCACCCATCTACCAGGGTCACCCATCTACCAGGAATGTCTCCCCAAATCCATCAACTCCATCTTGGGTAAAGCAGATCCACTGATCCACAGGCTTCTGACTTCAGACATGATTTTGTCGTGTCCAACAAGCCTATGTGCTGCTCACAGAGTTTGAATCTTGACGGGACAATGTGGCAACACGACTCTTCAGACACTTGCTAAATGAACCCCAAGTTTCCTGCATGTCAATCTACCTCCCACTCTCAGAGCTAAAAAAGAGTTCCTCCACTCAGATGATTATATATCTATTTTTTTTAATCCCCTCTGTAAGGCGTGAATGTGAAATGAAAGACAATGGCTTTCTTGAACAGCTGTCAGATTGGCACACCGTAAGGTGAAATTTTCTTTTAAATGCCTAAAGAAGGTGTTCAACTTACATTTTTAAATAGATTCAGAAAATAATTAGACAAACTGGAATCTTTAAACATTTCTTTATGAAGGGTAGAAGAGTTTCTCAAGTACACCCTCCAATGCTGGCCTCTGAATTTGGTTTGGGCCATTAGAAAACTGGGGCCTTCTCCTCTTCATTTTTCCCATGATGCAAATCGTTAGTGAAAAACTTCTGGCTTCCTCCGTTTCACGTGCTGGAATCACCAGTTTTTCTTCCCAAGTTACCCAAGGGAGAAATCTGGGGATCAGCCTGGATTCCTCCGTCTCCCTGTATTAGTCAGCTTGGGCTGCCATAAAAAAAAATACATAGACTGGGAGGTTTTACAAAACAGGTATTTATTTTCTCTTGGTTCTGGAGTCTGGAAGTATGAGGTCAGCCTGATGGGATTCTGGTGGGAGCTCTCTTCCCGACAGGGAGATGGCTGCCTTCTTGCTCTCTTCTCACATGGAAGAGAGAGCAGAGGATAGGTAATTTCTGGTGTCTCTTCTTAGAAGGGCACGAATCTCATCACAACAGTCCCACTCTCGTGACCTCTTCTAAATCTAATTGCCTCCCAAAGGCCCCACTTCCAAATACCACCCCATTGGGGGTTAAGGTTTCAACATATGAACTTTGGCAGAGACACAATTCAGTCAATAGCATCCCTACATCCATCAACCATCAAATCCTGTTCATTGTGTCTCCCAAATAGTTACCAAGTTCTTTTTCTCTTCTCCACGGTCACTATCACTGTCCTAGTTGAGATGCTTATTATCTCTTGCTAAGACTATTGCAGTAGCCTCCTAGCTAATTTCTCTGCCCCTGAACTTGCCCTCTTCAAATCCACCCTCCATGGAGTAGGCTTGCTTTTCCAAAAATTGAGGCCAGATATTATATGGAAGACAGACACACAGAGAAGGCATCCGAGGTCTGACAACTAAGCTTGCAAACTTGTTGCACCGATGTTGCATTATGAATTTGTACCAACTAGACAAACAGTTAACCAAGTTTACTATTTGGAAATGCTGAAAATGCTGCATGAAAAAGTTAGACAAAAACGACCTCAATTTTTTGCTAATAATTCATGGCTCTTGCATCACGACAATGCACCAGCTCACACAGCACTGTCTCTGAGGGAGTTTTTAGCCAGTAAACAAATCACTGTATTGGAGCACCCTCCCTACTCACCTTATCTGGCCTCCAGTGACTTTTCTTGACCCAAAGATAAAGGAAATATTGAAAGGAAGACATTTTGATGGCATTCAGGTAATATGACAACAGCTCTGATGGCCATTCCAGAAAAAGAGTTCCAAAATTGCTTTGAAAGGTGGACTAGATGCTGGCATCGGTGCATAGCTTCCCAAGGGGAGTCCTTCGAAGGTGACCATAGTGATATTCAGCAATGAGGTATGTAGCACTTTTTCTAGGATGAGTTCGCGAACTTACTTGTCTGACCTCATAAGTATAGTTGAGAAGTTAAGTGGTGGGTTGTTTCAGTCCTAATTGCTGCTCCATCTCTTGGAAAGCCCTGCCACCACTACTATGGCTAATGTCTCTACTTCCCTCCTGCTGGCTCCCGTGTCTCCCCTGGAGGTCAGGTACAACCTTCACTGCACTTACCCTGGCATGAGCCATAAGAGCTCTGGCAGCCAGGTCCACGAGCACACCAAACCCATGGAGACGGCTCTTCCCATCACGTGTAGGCTGGGATGAAGCTCTGTGCTGCAGGGTCTGGGGTCTGAACTGCCCAGCAGCTTCCCAAAAGGACTAGGTAAGTGTGGGCACTTACTGCCTTGAGGGATAAATTTTGACCAGTAAGTGTCAAAAGCCAGCAGAGAATTCCTCTCTCTTCCTCTCTTCAGGGGACTGGTCTGAGGTACAACATTTTGAAACAGTCTGTCCAGAGATATCCCATGTCTTTGTTTCACCTCATTCTTTGGTTCACCTCCTGCCCTTTGCTCTTCACCCAACGGCCCAATATTACTTCTTCTACAACAGCTCCATCTCCCCATCATCCCTGCCCCACAAATAAGGTCAGCGTCAGGCACCCCTTTGCTGTGCTGTCACAGAAATCTGAATTATTGAAACCATCAGCTTTCTTGAATGCTCTGCTTTTCCATCGCTCTCCCCCACTAGTCTGTGAGCTCCTCTGAGAGTAGGGACCATGTTTTATTCATTTCTGTAATTCCCAGCACTGTGCCTGGAGCGCTCAGTAAGGATTTGCTAAACTGGAGGACCAATCTATGAGCACTTTGTCAAGCCTCAAATAATGAACAAGATTTCTATAGACATAAGAACTAAAGGAAGGCATTTCTGGACACAGAGACCGACTGAGCAAATACTCAGAGGCAGGAAAATGCCAGCATATAGGGGATAAGCCTGGCTTGGTACGGTTCTCTTTTGGAAGGTCTTGACAACCAAGCCAATCAACCTACATGTCATTTTGGTGGGTAAATTGGGAGCCTTCCAAGCCAGGGAGTTGCTTTAGAAAGCGTAAACTGTCCGTGATGTGTAGGATGAATGGAAGGGTGGGGTACAATTGGGGAACTGTGCAGATCAGAACTGCTATGGTAGCAAAGAGAATGGGAGAGAGATGCTTGTGAGACAGACCATGGAGGGAGAGCCCACAAGATGTAGCAAGCACTTGGGTGGAAGGAATCTAAGTTGCCTTCTAGTATCCAAAGCAAGGGCTCTGGAGAGTGGGGGGGGGGGGGCAGCAACAGAAAAAGGAAAGACAGCAGGAGTTTGGGGTTTGGGCTTGGGAGGAAGGACTCAAGAATTGTCAGAAGCATTTTCATAAAAGATGAGACTGTTGCTGCAACACACACACACCACCACCACCACCACCACCACCACCACCACCACCACCAGCCACAGCTGACAGCTGTGTTGGTTCTCACTTTCACTTTTCCACCAGTGTTTTGATCACCAGTGATGGGTGCAGGAGGAAAATAACATTTTCACAATTTCAGGGGGCAAGTGCCATCTGCCCTGCCAACTTATGCTTTAAACATACGGTGGGTCAGCAGAGGCGAAAATGTTACCTCCCTCCTTGCTGTCCCCGCAAAGTCCCATCTCTCTGTGCCCACCTAAACATGCATGCTGTGGGAATAGACTTCTTGAGGCTAAATGAAGAAATTCCTTCAGGGACACATAATGTTTGTGGGGCAGGAAAGCAAGCCAGAGAGTCGGGAAGAAAAAGTGAAAGTTACATAACAATAGGAAAATTCCTCTTTCCTTACACCACATCATCAGTCTTCCAGAAAGGAAGAAACTTGGAGGCTGCATTTCCAACAGGCTGTTATCATTATTGCACTTGTCATCGTTTGCACATCTGCAGCACATATTCAGCGCCCAGCTGTGGTTGTTAATTGGTCAGAGAGTTAAGAGTATTACTGGGGCATCTTCCTGGACAGCTGGCACTAAGGGACGATGGAAAATAGAAGTTGTAGGCAGGTCCTCTCCTCAGAGGTTACTCACTAAAGTGGATAATTCAAACACAGAGGATCGTTTAGCAGTAAGAGACTAGAGATGATTAAACACTGAACAGTAAAAGGCTAAAGGTAAAAATGTAGCTCTTTCACAGTGTGCAAGGAGGTAGGGCACTTTGGGAGCAGTGTTTGGGGAGCCCAGGAGCATCATCTGGGAAAGGAGCACTTTGGAGAAAGTTCTCTCTTCCTCTTCATCAAGTTATTCTGGGTGGGCTGCATCAAGGTGATAGATAAAGATGTGAACCGCTGTTAAATCAAGTGCTTGGATATTACAAATTGATTCTGAGATACGTGAAGAGAAGTCCATTCCAGAAGGGTAAATGGCTGGGGAAATCTGTCAGTTCCTATAAGGCAAGTCCCGTGTGTCTCAGTGTGGTCCTCGAAACATCTGCACCAGAACCGCCTGAGCAGCTGGTACATGCAGACCCCCGGGTTCCACCTGGAGACCCTGATTCATTCAGTCAGGAGTGGGCTCAGAGAATCTGTATTTTAACCGAGCCCCAGGTGATTCTGAGGTGTCCTAAGTTTGAGCATCACTGCAAGACTTTCTCCGGGCCTTCCCATTCTCCACCCATCCCTGTAATTGTTCTTATATATCCAATCATTTATTCATATGTTTATATACTTAATCTCTACTGTGTGCCAAGATCTGTTCTAGGTGCCAGAAATGCAGGAGAGAACAAAAGAGACAAAATCTCTGCCCTTCTGGAGTTCATATCCTAGTAGAGAAGACAAAGAAATAGCTATACAATAAATGTGCGATCTGGTGATGAGGTCTGTGGGAAGCAGGCAAGGCGGGGCCTCAAGAGGACCAATCGAGGGGGTTGTACATCAAAGGTCAAGGAGGGCATCTCTGATAAACAGCATTTGAAAAGAAACCCGATCCTTCTATGGTCTCCTGAGATCCTTGCTGGTTTGCCCATCCCCCCATCTTTCCTCATCCTCCAAATTCATTCATTCACCGATATTTACCAAGGGCCTCTTGCGTGCTGGGCAAATCTCTCCAACACCCCCTGCTTCATCTCCCTAGGGTTGCTTAGTTTTCATTGTCTGCCCTTCTCAGCAGTTCCACAGCCCCTCCTTTCGGAGCCCCAGGTTTCTCCCACAGCCTCAGAGCCTCCACCCACCCACCCCTTGCATTTCCAGTTCATTGCTCTGAACTTGCAACTTCCCAAATCAACATGGCACTTTGGACATCACACTTTGTATGACCCAACTTGCAGAAGGCTTAGCAAGGGTTTGGTGATGGCTGGATGAAGGAAGCTACAGGGAGTTCTGACGTCTGTCCCTAGCAATCAACTTCTTTGTAATGAAGCTCCCTTCTCCTGTGGTTTAGCAAGATCCTGAAGTCAGCAGCTTGGATGAAAAGAGTTCAACTGTGTGTGCTTCGGGGAGCAAGGAGGCTGGGAACAGGAGGAAACCACTATTTTTGATCACCTCTGAACCAGACAGGGTGTAAGTGATTTATCTACTATGCCATCTCCTTTCAGCCTTACAACAATGCACTGAGATAGGTATTATAGGAAGCCCATTTTTACAGATGGACAACTGAGGCTTAGAGAGCTTAAGTAACTCGCATCAAAGGCCACACAGCCAGTGATGGGTAGAGCTGGGATTCAAACCTAGATCTGAGTCTAAAGCTCCTTATTTACTTCTACCAAATGAAGTCAGAGTTTATAAAGGAAAAACTGAACAGCGCATCTCAGGTTAACAGGACTCGTGACAACGTTGCCCCCTAAAGTCTCAGAGGCACTTGGAGTACACAGCCTTGCAGTTCCAGGTAGAGCATATGTGTCAACCAAGCAGGTTGAGTTTATCACAATCATATCATGACCTGACCACCCTCCCACACCAAATCAGCTAGATAGAATCTGGCACTACCTTAGACAGGTATGAGCAAGGAGAAAATGTGGACAAAAAGAGCCAAAGAAAAATTCGCAAATACAATCAATAACCAAAAAAAAAAACCCTAAAGTGAACCCTACTGCATCTGGGTCAGACTGTTGCAAACTCCCAGATGCATAAAAACCAAATTAATTAATGAGAAATGCAAAAAGTTTAGCTCTGTGGAGCTGTCCTTAATTCATTTACTGTGCTGGGGCTTAGAACCCTGGTCCAGGTGCCTTGCAGTGGTGGCTTGAGGGCTCTCACTTTCTCCCTCTAGGAATGTGACCTGTAACGAGATTTTTACTGTCTGGTCTCTTCCTGGAATCCAGGAAATCCTGGCCACCCGCAGTGTGCAAAGACAGCTGGCCAGGCAACAATGCTGGCGCCAGGTCCCAGGGCGCCACCCTGGTGGGGAACAAATGCCTCTCAGGTTGCAGCTGCAGAAAGAGGGAGGAGACTGCTGGACCCGTGTGGTGAGTGGTGGAGGCAGGCAGTGCTTTGGACAGCAGCTCAGTGAGTCATGCCCCAGGCAGCTTTTTCCAGGAGTTGCAAGTTCCGTTAATAGCAGATCAGGGACGTCTCTCAAGGGACTTTCAACCGCTCAAAGATGCCTCTTGCTTCATCTTGGAGGTTCTGAAGAGCTTATCTTCCAAACCAGATCCTGAAGTTTTTCCTCACTAGTCCCTGGGCCTCCTGAAACCAGGACATTATTCTGTCCTGAAGCGGGAGGAGTCTGATGATAGCCATTGTCAGTGGACAGGACACCTGGGTGTGGCACCCGGTCCAAATAGGGATGTGATTTTCTTTTCCCAAGTCCTGGCGTGTGAACGGCTGTCTGTTTTCCTTTCGCCCCTCCAGGTCTGCTCTCTGTCCTTCTCCATGTTCCCTCCCCAGGGGAAAAGTAACCATGGTGTCTCCATCAATGGGCTCCCTCCATTTTGGTGTCTAGGTGGGCATGGTTCACGGGGAGCCCCAGCAGGAGATAAAAAGGTGGGAGGAAAGTAAAGTTATTCCTCCCAGCTTCCTCTTTGTGGGGTCCTTATGGGCTGACTGTGCCTTTTATGTGAAGTAGAGCCCTGTCTAAACAGTAACTATCCAGGTTGTGGTATCCACTCTCTCTCGTCCTTTCGGGCCTAAGTGGGTAATGGCTCCCCCTGTCAGTAGCCCTGGGTACTGCACCATCTTTGAGGCGTCTTTAAACTCTGTCCCGATCCCCTTAATAAAAACCTCCTCAAATGACTCAGTGGGAGTGTACCATCTCCTCACTTCTGGGCACCTGAGTAATGACAGCAAGCATTGAGGTAAAAGCCAGTCTTACCAGCCTCTCTTCCGCCCTGCTGTTTCTGCCACCCTAACTTACCCTAACACATGAACTCTCCACACGCCTTATTTAAGAGCCCTTGCAGTTGTTGAGCTGAACCCATGTCAGGTCACTCAGAATAAAACCCAAGCGCCTAACCATGGCTTAAAAGACCTGAGCCTACTCTCCAAATGCGTCTTCCTCCACGTTCCCTCTCGCCTGCCCCAGCCACACAGGTTTCTTGCCATTTCTTAAACAGGCCCAGCTTGTTCCTACTTTTAAGCCTTTGCACTCACTGTTCCTTCCTTCCCTCTACTTGCTACCAGGTCCTGGGGGTGGGGGGTGGGGGGGAGCTGGCTCTCATAGGTTGTCAAGTCTAATCCTCACTCTCACAAACTCCTCGAGGCAGACATCCATTTTTTTATTATTTTTTTTCATTTTTGGCAACATTGTGTTCCGGGAGCGGCAAACTCAAGTGCCTAAGGAACATGTCAGGTAATATAAACAAGGCAAATGGCCAAGGTTAATAAAAATCATTCAGTCCTCTCCGTCTGGCTTTTGTTCTTCCTCTTTTGACAGAAATGTGCAAGCAGAGAAATGTTTCCTTACTACGAACACACACACACAGAGCAGAGTCAATGATGGTGGCAAGTGACAATTGTCCTTGGCGTTGGGGAGCACTAGGAAGTGGACTGAGACGATAACAAACCACCTACCCTCCAATTTGCTGTTTTGCAGCAATCTGGCCCATTGTGGCCAGATAGTCTCATTTCTCGAATAGAAGCTGCAAATGCAGATTTTTATGTGGTGTCTCCTAAGTTTCAAATGTTGACAATTTTTTAAAGCTCTGTGCAGGCCACACTGAGCATATCTTTGTGCTGGATTTAACGCAGAGGCTGCCGGTACTCAACCCTCACCTTCTATTCAGTGGGCACACAATATATGTTTAACAATGACGTGTGGAATAAATGAATAATCTTCCCACTTGACTCCTTAGAGTTTTGAAGTAGCTGACCAAGCAGTATTACTACCCTCGGTGGGGAATGTAGTCAAAGTGGGTTCAGAATGAGAGGTAGCGTCTCCGTTCTAGCTGAGCGCTTTAAGCTATGTCTGCTCCTGGGCTCAGAGGAAGTATGTGTGAAATTTCATGAAGATTAGATTTCTGTACCGCTTGTTCTCGGGCTGCTGTGGGTCAGTATGCATTGATAGAGCCATGCCTGATTTTTACAGCCCACATGCATTTTGATGGTCAGTGCCACGGTGTACTGGTTATTAAATAATTGTAATATCAAGCCCAACTGGGTGCAAAAATGGAAACCTCTAATGGTCTCAGTCTGTTACCACCAAGAATAGCTCTTGGAGGTGAGAAATGAGGCATGCTGGCAAATGAAGTGTGTCTAGTTGATTGAAGGGTTGAATCCTATTCTAGGTGTGGTCGAGGGCTAATTCTCTTAAAGGTCGTATGAACTTGGCCATGCTTCTCATGTCTGTTTTCCCATCAGAGAGACTTATAGGTTCTCACACCTCCCTTCCATGCTTAGCCAAAGCTATTCTAAAGCTCCTAGAGAATGTGGAATGACTAGAGTAATCCTGATAAAGGTAATGAGCCAGATCAAGGGGGGGTGGGGGGTGGCCCAGTGGAAGGCCATTGCAGAAACAGGTGAAGACTTTGGGAAGACGGTCTAATTAATCACTTACTCTAATGTATAAAGCAAGCTCTCCAGGGCTCCAAAAGCAGCAGGCTCACGTCTGGTTCTACCTATTTGCATTATAAGCAAGAAGTTCACCGTCTGTTCAAACGTTAACTAGATGTTAGCAGCACTTTATTGGATCAGCTCAAGGTGATTTAGATTTCTTCTTGGAACACATTCAGCATTTGATAACATGGGAGCGTGGCTCTGCTTTCTGGATAGATAGCATTACACATCTGTATATGAGAAACAACCAAAATGTATCATCCGATGTGATAAATCCATTTGGAGAGATATGCAAACTCATTCTCTAGGATTTCTGACTCGGGGTTATCTTGATATTTCCCAGAGGTAAAGCTTCCCAACTTTTATGTGGGGTAGCCTAGAGCAATGGTTTACAAACTTATTTTAGTCTTAAGATATTTACCACTCCAAGGCAGAGGGGTCAGTATACAGAGGGTGCCAAAAAAATATATACACATTTTAAGAAAGGAAAACTATATTAAAATTGTAATACTATATACTGATAACAAAAGATGAATACAAGTAACGTTTGACTCCTGCAATGACAAGAGGTGCTCACAGTGGTTACCATCAGCGTCCAGACACTTCTGATTATGGCAAAGTACTGCTTGAGCAACATTAACCAGTTCCACTTGTATACATTTTTTGGCACCCCTGGTATAAACCTGGTAAAGGGCAAACTGCTCGGAGGGAAGCAGCTGAGAAACCCTGAACATGTGTTTGTCACCCCACTCTCTTCTTCCCATTTCTCATGTTGAACCTCAAAGATGGGACACAATTGAAACAGCTGCTCTTGAATATCTCCAAACAGGTCAAGTCATATTGGAAACTTGCAGCCCAAACTTGCAAAAACAAAGTTCACTTTCCGTAATCAAATTGCCTTTTTATAATTTATAATTGTGTAATATTTCAAACACTCATAGAGATGACTAGGACAAACATTTATGTACCCACCACTCAACTTGATCAAATCTTAACATTTTGCTTTATTGCTTTGGTGTTTGTAAAGGAATAAAATATCACAAATATTGTTGAAGCCCCCCCCATGTACCCTTCCCTAATCCCATTTCCATCTCCTTCTCCTCAGAAATAACCATTATGCTGAATTTGTATTAATAATTCCCATGTAAGATTTTTACTATTAATATATATAATATATACAGTTTCCCATGAAAATATATGTGTATATATGTGTGCATTTATATGTATATATATACATATATTTTTTTCCCTGAACAGTATACTGTATTGTTTGCATGAGGCTACATGTTATATCAATATTATTCTACACATACCAATCTACAGTTTGCTTTTCCAGCTCACCATTATATTTTGGAGATTTATTCACATTGAAACATTTAGTTCTGGCTCATGCCCTTGAACTGCTGTATCATACTCTTCTGCACAAATTTACATGTGCCTTTACCTCTGGATGAATGTTTGCTGCTTCCAATTTTTCCCAAATTATTACAATGTATATTCTTATACAAGTCCCACTCTGAGAAGCCTCTCTAGAGCAAGGGCTTTCAAATTTACTGACTGCCACCCCCTATCAGAAATGTATTTTACACTGGGATCCAGGGCAACACACACACACACACACACACACACACACACACACACACACTCTTCTCTTAGGACATGTTCAGAAACACTCTTATAATTTCTGTTGTAATTTATTCCATTTCACTGTTTTAAATCATGGTGATGACTTACTGTATAAATTCTACAACCATCGGGGGGACTCCCAGTTTGAAATTCAGTGCTCTAGAGCATATACCAGGAAGTGGAACGCCGGGTTTGGGGGTTGTACACACCTTCCGCTTTGCTAAAGATGGCCGGAGTGACTGTGCAAATTTACCCTCCACTAGGGCTGTACAAGAATAACTGGTGCTCCACAGCCTCAACACTCTCATCAGGGGACTTTTTAGTTTTTGCCAACATGATGAATGCAAAATGGTGTCTTATGTGGTTTTAATTTGTATGTCCACAACGAGCAGTGTGGCATCGCACTTTCCCACATGTGTATTGGTTGTGTTTCCTAGGTCTGCATTGCCTGCTTGTATCCTTTGCTCACTTTTTTATTTGGTAGTTTTGTTTCGTCTTTAGCTTTCTTGGCTCTTTGCTTTTTAATTTAAATTTTATGATCAGTTGATCTTTTCGCACTGAAAACATTGAGAATTTCATAAAAATTGATTTAAAGTTTATAGCTCATTCCGGGAAACGAACGTCTTTATGATGTGGCCTCTTCATCTCTGTGAAGTTTGCATACACTGTCATTACTCACCATTTATTCCGTGCCCTCCAATAATTTTATTTCCCTTCTTTCATGGTCTCCATTTTAGTTACATTCATTCATGAGTTCTTTACAGTTTTGCTGCTACTAGGAAAAGTTGTGTCTAGTACTGTTTCAAAGGTTTCTTATTTCTTTTTCTCGCCTTGTTGCACTTGGTCAGAAGGTTCAGTACCATGTTGATAGGAGCGGAGAGAGTGAAGATCTTTGTCTTGGGCCTAACCTTTGAGGAAGAACGTTCAATCGCTAACCGTCAAGTATGATGTTGGATGTCGGTTTTTCGTACATGTTCCTTATCAGGTTGTCATAGTTCTTCTCTAGTCCTACTTTGCTGGGAGTTTTTAATCATTGAATTTTGTCAAATGCTTTTTCTGCATCAATTGAGATGATTGTGCAGTCTTTGCTAATATGATGAGTTCTAGTAATAGATTTTCTGGTGTTGAGCAATTGTTCATTCTTGAAAAATAATTTTTAATGTAATTTAAAATTGTATTTTAAAAATCCATTTTTAATATCACTAATAACGTACTCATATGTCCTTTTAAAAAATTAAAATACTTTTCTATTTGCAAATGTATAGCATTTTCCTGGACAGATGCATAAAAAACTGGTTATAATGATTGTGTCAAGGAAAGGGAATGGGGTGATTGAGCGATGGGGGAGAGAAGTAGTCCTAGTAACCTCATTGGTCATTTTGGAATTTTGTTCCGGGAGCATCTAAATCCTTTTGAAAATATTAAATCAAATGAAAACATTACAGACAATGCTGGAGTTCCGCTTGTTCATTGTGCCCAGTTCTCATTCCCTCTGGACCTCCCCTGAAGTTACAAACGACAAATTTGGGGTGCTGCCTGAAGGATATTCTTTATATTTGCAAACACTGATATTTTAAGTTTTAAAAATGAGAACATACTACTGTATTCTTCTAGCGCTTTTTTCCTGCTTTTATATAAATCTATGTATATAGCTGCAGAAACTACAGAGTAACATACTGTGTTGTATGCCTGTGTGTCATGTAGATGAAATCATACTGCAAGTCTAATTCCCCTTTTTTTGCTCTATTACTTGTTGAGAAGCATTATCTGTATTTTCACATATACATCTAGCTCCTTTTTCATAGCTGTACAGTATTATAAAATATGAAAACATAACTATTCTTTTATCTACCCCGGAATTTCTCTAGGGTAGATAGAGTGAAATTGTTGGTTCTTAGGGTATACACATTTGTTGTGGTTTTAACAAATACTACCAAATTGCTCTATAAAGTGAATGTACCCGTTTCTTTAATGCACTCATCAAGCATTTTCTCCAGGGGCTACACATTCCCCTACTGACTTGCTGTGACCTTGACTGAGCAAGGCATGTTTTCTCTCTAGACGTCCAGTGACTCCGTCTGTACTAGGAGGGAATCGGGTGAGCCCCACAAGTCTGTGAGATGGCGTAATGATAGGCTATACAGCCTGAGTGGGTGGGGAAAGACTGCCCTAGAGAAGACAGTGAGAGGAAGAGGACACGAGAGGCAGGCAAGCCAAAGGCAGACAATTTGTGCACTTGGCCCTTATCTCAGATCCTCCATTAGCGCAGTGATAATTTATCTGGAGCGCTCACCCAAAAGCCCCCTCTGGAAGACCTGGATACTCTTTCCCCGGGGAAACTCACCACCCAGGCTCTCCCAGAGGAAGAAATGACAAGTAAGGTTAGTAAACTGTGTGTATGATAATATTGCCACTAAACAAATAAATACTCTTAACACATACAGAGCAATATAACTGCACTGGTCAAAGATAATTACAGGATTTATAGACAATATTAATTCATAATGTACTGCAGATGGTGTGGTCTAGGAATGGAACACACATTTACAACTATGAAAAATGTTTCTCTTTTTTATCCCTGTCAGTGTGATGCTGTGACTGAATGTATAAGCGCCTTTGCAGAAGGCTAAATTTGAGCACCTTTCTGAACGTGTGATGGACCAAATGCCCTGCCACCTCCATTCTACTCATGCAGGCAGTGAAAAGAGTCATCTTATTTAGTGTTTCTAAAAATGATGTCCTTGTCGATTACCCACACTTTGAACAAATCTGGGTGCATTTTATGGCTTTCCAATGTACTGTATGCATGTAAGCTTATTATAGTATAATAAAAGAGAAAAAAGTTCTCCTTTGATGTTGAGAAAAGGGGAGATGACAGGGACGAAGTGGATTTAAGATGTAGCAGAGGTGGATTCTGGACCACAGTAGAGATGGGTTCTGGGACCTGGTAGCGGTGGTTTCTGGGACAGCGCTGAGAAGTGGATTCTGGGCTCTGGGGTCATGGGAAAGGTGGGTTCTGCAATGGGGTGAGGTGGATTTTGGGACCTGGGAGAGGTGGGTTCTTCAATCAGGGACCAGGTGGATTCTGAACACGGTAGTGGTGGGTTGTGGGACAGGGACAAGGTAGATCCTGGGACAGCAACAAGTGGATTGTGGGACAGAAGTAGATGGATCGTGGGCAGGCTGTCCCACTCCTGTGCTCCTGGAACCTGCCTGTGCACAGCTCCCCTGGAGCGCTGAACGTGCCCCATCGCCACTGTTAGCTTATTTTTCTCCCACAGGCCTTAGCTCAAACATCCCTTCCTCAGAGAAGCTTCCCTGGGGCCTCCACGCCCTCATGAGGTCCCCCCCACATTGTCATCTCGTCCCATCCAGTACTTTGTCATCTTCCACTCTGAGCGGCAGGTGATTTACACCTGCGATTCCCTGGGCATCGTTTACTCCTGGCCGGACTATGAGCCTCTGCCCGCGGGGGCCTTGTCTGAACCCCTCAGCACACAGCACGGGGCCAGGCACAGAGAGCTGGCCCACTCATTCCTTGTATTGCACGAATGAGTTTTCAGTGAGACTAACGATCCTGTTTGATTTGCGGTTTCATTGCAAGTGCCCAAGGGCCTTCTAAGTGTACGTTGAATCAATCAACAAAGGGAGAAGGATGTCAGGGCAGGAAGAAGTGCGGGAGGAAACATGAGGGAAGGAAAGTGAAAGAGGAGGAAAGGGGGAAATGTAGGAGGGAGAGACTCCGCCAGCCAGAGGGGAACAGAGGCCAAGAGAAGGAGCGACCAAGGGGGGAGAACAGAGAGAGGCGCCGAGGGAGAAGCGAGGAGCGAGTGAATTAATGCTCGCCGGACTGAACGAATTAGCTGAATTCGGACCGGGCGGGCGGTGCGTCTTCCTGCAAAGGGCCACGGCCGCGCCGGCAACAGCCACCCGAGCGGGCGGCGCGAGTCGGGCCTCGGGTTACCCAGCGCACGACCAGCGTAGACCCGCGACGGGGGTCGGGGTCCCAGCCGGCCGGTCGCCCCCGCGCCGTCCGCGCCCCGCCCGCGGCCCCTTCCCCGCCCGCCCGGCCGCGCGCGGCATTGTGGGAGTTGTGGTCCTCGCGGCCCCGCGGAGCGCAGCGCGGCGTCGGCACCGGCGGGGCATCGGCTCGCCTCCCGCTCCGGCTCCCGCGACGTGGGCCGATCACCGGCGGGGCGGTGGCTCAGCGACGCGGGCAGGGGGCGTCCGCGCGTCCGCGCCCTCGGGCGGCAGGGTCGCCCCGGCCCCAGCAGCCACCCCCGCCGACCGCGCGCCGGGCGCAGGTAAGCGGCGTCTCCGGGGGCTACAGGGCAGGAGGGCTGCGCGGCCCGGCCAGCCCCGCGACACGGGGAGGAAGGAGGCGGTGGCCCGGCGGCTGCAGGCCGGCCGCTGAGGATGCTGTGGGACGCCGGCGCCCGCCTGCGCCCCGCATCCCGGCCGGGCCGAGGGGCCCTGGCGCCCGACGCTCGCTACGTGCTGAGCGCCTCCGCCACTGCTGTGTTAGCGGCCAGAGCCGGGCATCATCCTCCATCTCCCCGGTGCCCCATCGCGGTCCCCTCCCTCGTGTAAACTCCTCCCCGCCCCCAGCACCCTCCTCCCAGTGACCCTCCACCTCGGCCCTTTGCTGGCTTGCTCTCCCCCTCCCCCCAGATCTGAGCATCACCCACTTCCCATATCTCCCGTGGTGACCCTTCTCCCCTGTCCCTTGAGTGATCACCATAAGCCCCGTTTCCCACTCTTGAGCTGATCGCCCACTTTTCCTGTCAATATTCCTCTTTCCCTTGTCCCATCCCCCTCCTCCTCTGATCTCCTGGTCACCATCCGTGTTAACCCATCCTCTGCTCTCCCCTTCCCCCCCCCCCCACACTCTCCAGAGTGAGTGGATGCTGAAAAAGCTGGTCAAGAAAGTGAGGAGAAAAAGTCTCCAGGTCCCCACCGGGAAGGGCTGGCCCCAGGGTATCTCCAGGTTCCTGGATGGAGAGGGCTACATGCATCACACATCTTGCCCAGCCTGCTCCCTGCAGGGGCTTCTGAGGTGCCCTGGCAGCACCTCGGAGGTGACCAGAAGCTCTTTAGTATTTGGCAGCCTCTTGGACTGGTAATGGGAACTGGATTAACCAGGTTCACGCTATGAGTCTGTCCCCCCGCTGTTAACTGTATCAGAAGTCATATTTCATTGGACTTGCTCACCAATTGGTCATGAATTTGGACCCTATTCCCCAGAGCCGGCTCACCTTTAAGATCTGGAGTTGCATATTATTAAAGTGCAGAACTGTGATGAGATGTCCCCATCCCTCATGAGGACAGAAATGAACGATAAAAATGAACCGATGTGTGAAGGAAGCTGGCCGTTACTGTGGTCATTGAGACTGGAGCTGGGGAGGAGGGAAGAATCCATGCCCTCCCCACTGGGGAAATAGGGAGTTATCACTGGGTGCTGCAAGGATCAAATGTTTGAACCAGTACTCAATAAACTGCCAAGCACCCTACAAATGTAAGGGTTTCTTCTAGTGTCACATTTCAGCTGGGAGCTTGTTAATCCACCAACTGCCAAGCACCCTACAAATGTAAGGGTTTCTTCTAGTGTCACATTTCAGCTGGGAGCTTGTTAATCCACCTCTGGGCTCGGGCGTGCCTGCATATTTTAGCAAAAAGTAACTGACAAATGTGAAAAGTCCTAACTTCAGCTTTCAGTACTGTTTATGATCTTGAGAGCAGGGTCTGAAGCTGGGGCTCGGGCATCAGGGTCTTTTGTTGCCTTTTGTTTATAGCTCAGTCGAGGGAGAGCTCCTGGCTGGCATTGTACAGAATGAGCCTTCCCCAAGGATGGGGTAAGCGGCAGGGTTGTCCAGGGAAGTGATTCCTTCCTCATGTACCCTGCCTTCCCCGTCTTCATTTTGATTGACTTAAACTCTAGAGATTAGCAAAGCTGATGGGAACTAGCAATTAACAGGTGTTTGTCACATTATCACCATCTCACTCTTAGAACATGTAAGAACACCTCTCCTCCTGAGAGAGGGAGTTTAAAAGTTCCAATTAGGGATTTAGCTCTGTGATGGGGGAAATCCTTTTAGTACAACTGCTTGCTATCACACAGGTGATAGTTTCACACTGAATTTTAGGAATCCTGGGCTTCTGTGTGGGAGACGGCTTGCAAACAGAACACCTTTCATCCAGATTTTCTTTCCCTTCTCCTCAAGAGGAAATAGCTGCCAGTTATGGTAGAACTAAGAGAAGCAGGGGAACAGAGGGGTCTGTTTCAGTCCAGTGGGCCCAGCCTTTTCCTCTTCTCCCGAATCTGTGAAGAAACTGAGAATACGTGAGAAAAAAAAAATAGCTTCCCCACTGGTGTATTTTTCCTAGAAACATAAAAAGTATACATGGTTATTCAGCATGTATGTTTTGGGCTACTAACCATTGAAGTCAAGTGATACTTTAGTCAGTCTAAGCTGGCAAGATGCAAAGAGGCAGTTAATGAGCACCTAAGGTTTCTCTTTCGTTTTGAGTTTTGCAAGTCTAGGGACAAAAAAAAAAAATCACTCGAGATGTGTGGCTACAAGAGTGGCCTTTAGCTGTTGGAATTGTTAGTCCTGAGCTAACTCTCCCTGATGCCCCACCTTTGGTTTGCTGGCTAATCAAGATGGGATGCCACGTGTCATAAGCAGTCACCACATATTGAACGCTCTCTATGACATGCTTTACATCCATCATTCAGCTTCATCCAGTGAGCCGAGCATTACTCCATCTTACAGATGAGGAAACTGAGACTTAGAGACGGAAAGTGACCTGCCCGGGGTTGGGATTAATATGCAGTCTAGCCCATCTCTAGTTTGGGTTCTTAATCTCTTTGCTACATTGCAAGAATTTTCAGTCCAAATTTAGTCCCCAGAGAAAGGGGAGGGTACAGCTTTCCCACTTACTTTTTTAGTTGTAGTAGCACGTAGACTTGGCTGTTCTCATCAGATTAGAAAAAGGATGGACAGAGGGTTTCAGCTGGGAAACATGGTAGGGGTTTGATAGGTAAAGGAAACATGATAGCTGAGCTCTGATCACACTTTTAGGTTATTAGGATAATCGGGGTGCTAGACACTGGCCTTAACCATTGGCGAGGTACGTGGCATAGTACTTCTGTCTGTTTTGGAGACAGAGACTTCTAAAGGCTTCTATTTCCATTCTATTCCATCATACCACTTTCGTAACTCCATGGGTGAGGCCAGGAGGTAGTCTCCCAAGCAGTAGAAAACGCCTTGCATCTGCCAAAGCTGTGACCCCAGAGAGCCTTCTTCCTTTTCCGGTTTGATTTAGGCCCAACCCATGTCAGAAGGGCTAGAGAGATTAAATAAGATTGATGAAATGCTATAAAAAGAGACAGTAAAATGGAAAACATGCAGTTTTAAAGTTCCTTTGCCATTTTTAAGATGCTTTTGAATCCAGATGTCTCTTTGTTTAAAAGTATAGAGATTTAAGGAGAATAAGCATTTTTAAAGTACCCACTATAAAAGACTACAGAAAATGGATAGACATCGCTTTGAAGTAAGATGGGGTCCCTGCAGTGGCTGCATGAACTTGGGGTGGGGCTGGTTAGAGGACCTCTCTGAGCCTCAGTTTCCTCATCTATAAAATGGGGATAATAGCACCTCCTGAGGATGACAAAATAGATGGGACTGCTGTGATTCTCAAGCAATATTTGCTGCAGATGAAACACTGCTGGTCTTTTGGGAGATGGGTATGGTGGTAACATGGGGAGAGAATACACAGGATTGAGAGGTGTCTGCCCCCTCAACAAGGACCTTATGAAATGATCTGGAACTTTATATTTCAGTTAAGGACTCTTCCAGGTGTAAAAATTTATGCTAGTTTATTTATTTTTTTCATCCCAGGCTTGGACTTCCTGAAAAAAAAATCCTTTCACAGTGACCAACCCCACTTGCTAATATGACATAAACAGCTCTTTCCACCCTACCCACAGTGACCTTTGCCAGACGTGGAGTGGTGGGCACAGGTGGCCTGGTCGTTTGTGAGTGCCGCCCGTGGCAGGATCCGAGGAACAGTGGCAGCCATGCCTCCCCCTGCCCCAGCTGCCCCTTCGCCCCCGCGCTAACCTGCATGGTGTGGGTGCCCTTGGGACCCCAGAGGACTGACTGTCTGACCTTGCTTCACACCCTCCACAACAATTCTCCCAAGATGTCGCTCGAGTGGCTGGTGGCCTGGAGCTGGTCACTGGATGGCCTGAGGGACTGCATTGCCACGGGCATCCAGTCCGTAAGGGACTGCGACACCACCGCTGTCGTCACCGTGGCCTGCCTGCTGGTCTTGTTCGTGTGGTACTGTTACCACGTGGGCCGGGAGCAGCCCCGGACCTATGTCTCTGTCAACTCCCTCATGCAGGGCCCCGACGCCAATGGGCTGCAGAACGGGTACGTGTACTGCCAGGCCCCTGAGTGCGTGCGCTGCACCCACAACGAGGGGCTCAACCAGAAACTCTACCACAACCTGCAGGAGTACGCCAAGCGCTACTCCTGGTCCGGCATGGGCCGCATCCATAAGGGCATCCGCGAGCAGGGCCGCTACCTCAACAGCCGGCCCTCCATCCAGAAGCCAGAGGTCTTCTTCCTGCCCGACCTCCCCACCACGCCGTATTTCTCCAGGGACGCCCAGAAGCATGACGTGGAACTGCTGGAACGGAACTTCCAGACCATCCTGTGCGAGTTTGAGACCCTCTACAAAGCTTTCTCAAACTGCAGCCTCCCGCAGGGCTGGAAAATGAACAGCACCCCCAGTGGGGAGTGGGTCACCTTTTACTTGGTCAATCAGGGCGTGTGTGTTCCCAGGAACTGCAGGAAGTGCCCACGGACGTACCGCTTGCTCGGAAGCCTTCGGACCTGTATTGGGAACAATGTTTTTGGGAACGCATGCATCTCCGTGCTGAGCCCTGGGACTGTGATAACGGAGCACTATGGACCCACCAACATCCGCATCCGATGCCATTTAGGTAGGTCACAAGGCCGGGGGTCTCCCAGCACGCACCCTCCTAAGTATAGGCCGCCTGACTTACAGAAATCCAGATGTCACGAAAGCTCAGGAGTCAGAATGGTGCTTTTTCGCATTCTTCACTATACCGCTATCACAAATTGGTGAATCACCTGTAAATCATTTTGACAGTAGAGGTTGGGTCAAAAAAGAAACCCATGATCGATATACACCTACTTTCTGACAGAAGCTCTGTGCAAAGGAGCTGTCTGCACTGATGGAAATGACCTTCACCTGCATGGTCCAGTATGGTAGCCAGTAGCCACGGGTGACTAACTGTTGAGTGCTTGAGAGGCGGCTAGTGTGACTGAGGAACTCGATTGTTAACTGAATCTAAATGTAAATGGCCCCCTATGGCTAGCGGCTACTGTATTGGACAGCGGAGCACTAGAGCCAAAGACTGTTACGATGATTACTGAGGTTCATAATGAGGTCAGGGAGGCTGGGAAAGGTACTTAAGTGCCTTCTGAATCTTCCAGGATGCACTGACGCTTGGTGGTGATTTTACTCAGAGGCTAGGGAAATTGGTCGTACGCGGATTGTGTGTGGCCCCACTTTTGAGAACGAGGTTGGAGTCCGATTGCCGATGTTGCATCCTGGCCCCACCACAAGCTACCTGTGTTACTTTGGGGAAGTCACTTCACCTCTCTGAGCCTCAGTTTCCTCATTTGGAAGGTGGAGGTAAAAAGGTCATGTATAGGGTTACTTTGAGGATCTAGTGAGAGAATGTGTGTGGTAAAACATTTGTTCACAGGGAGCCTCATAGAGGGTGAGTACTTAATAAAAGTAGGCTGGAAAACAACTTGGTAAATAGGGATATTAGTTCCCCGGAATGCCTCATTTGTTCCTGGTGAGTGGTGATAATGGCTTGGTTACCCAGGGCGATGGCACCACGGGTAGCATCCCAGACTAGAAGAGCATGCTGGGAGCCTTGCAGAGGCCCAGTTTTGGGAGTTTGCAGCACTGCCTGGGCCTCAGGATAGAGGCAGGAAAACACACACACAAGGGGCCTGACGTGAGCCGGAGCAGAGGTTCATAACTAGTTCCGCAGAGGGACCTGGGGGCCGCCTGGGGGGACTTGAGGGGGGTGCCCCAGGCCCTCCACCCCCTCTTCACCCAGAGCCTTCTGCTTCTCCTGCTCTCTGGTGATTCTGGGTAAGCTGTGGCTTGGACAGAGGGCGTCACTGCTTTAAAAAACAAAAAGGAATTGGTTTTGAGCAGTTAATACTGAGTATTTCAAGAGGAGAGTCTGGACAGGGTTGAGGCTGCGGAGGAGAATAGCTTGGCTTTGTTGTCAGCTGTGTGACTTTGGGCAAGTAATTGAGTCTCTCTGTGCCTCAGTCTCCTCATCTGGGGAGGTAGTATTTATCGCCCAAGCTCGTTGAGAGGATTGAATAACTGTCTTCTATAGCTACTTGACATGGTACCTGGCACGTGACAGCATTCGGCAACCGACTAGCTTTTAGGACCAAACACCATATTGAACAGTGAGAAAGGATTCATAAGACACCGTCTCTGCCCTCAGGAAACAAAGTGGGAAATGAACAGGCTTTGGAAGCAAACGCACCTGGACTCAGATCTGTGAGCCCCATTTGTCGAGTGACCTTGGGCATGGCCCTGAAACTCTTTGAGCCCCCGTTTTCTCCTCTCTCAAATGGAGGTAATGATACCTCCCTGGAAGGCTGGTTGGAGGATTAGAAGTGCTGTGTGTCCATGAGAGGGGCTCTGATTAATCCAAGAGACGATCCATCCTCTAAGTGATAATGACCATGATCAGTAAAATCACACTGAGGCAACGCTCAGGTCGGAGGTCGTGAGGGCTGCAGGCGGGCTACTCGGGGGGTGGTCTGACCTGAAAGGGTTGCTGGGACCACCAGGGTAGAGCTGTGGAGGAGCCTTCCCCTTGGGGCTTGGGAGAGCCATGTCGGCTTGCTGGGGAGTCCAGTTGTGGAGGCTGGAGTTGGAGAGGTCCGGTGGGAGCGAACCACAGAGGGGCCCCCATGCCAGGTTTTGGAATTGAGGCTGTGAGCAATGGGGGACAATACTGTTCCTTTTAAAAAGTTTTCCTTTTGTGTTTTTTAAAAGCTTCAGAATGATGTAGGGAAGGGCGTTTGAGGATAGAATTCCAGGCAGGTGTGTTGAGTAGGTGTGTTGAGATTTGCCTCCTGTACATTAGTGCCTTTCGTGCATCTCCCGTATACGTGTGTGTGTGTGTGTGTAAATCACACCCATACAGGCCCTCTCTATGACCCGTATTTCCCTTCTTGGCCCAGCTAGTTACTGGCCGCCAGAAAAAGTGGGCCACGTCATGTTCCCCGGACAGCAGGAAGCCTTGGAAGACACCCCACTGCAGTACGGCTGGTCCCCACGGCCAGGTCAAGCTCCAGGGTTGGGTTTGCTCAGCAGTTCCCTCTTTCCACTGTCATGCCCACATTGGTGTCCACCTAGGAAAGAAACAAAGATGTGTTTGATTCACGTGACCGTGGCTGTTGACAGAGAGGGAGTCTAGATAATGAGGTCACTCAGGTGCCTGGCGGCCACACCTCTACCAGTTACTTGGCTGAAGGTGGAGGAGGCACGTGTGGTTCCAGAACGGTGCTCTTGAAATGCCAACCCTCGTCCTCTTTTTCTGCCTTCTGTCTGAATTGTGATCGGTGGGACTGCCCCTCCGGAGGACTGCAGCCCCAGCCACTGCCCATCATGTTCCCAGTCCCTCTGTGTGGTACACATTTGCTGAGCTCTCTAGAGGTGGTGTCACGCCATTGGGAGCCACGGAACATCTCTGACCCAGACATCACTCAGCATTGTTTACGGGGCTGGGACATCCTGAGCACACTGTCACAAATCTCCAGGAAACAACCTCTGACGCAAACGAGGCAGGTGTTACCGGGGAAGGCCGATACCCACCTAAATGGCCAACCCCCGGGAAAGGGTAGATGACAATGCACGTGCATACTCAGCCATTTCTCACTAAATAAGTACAGTTTAACTCTCATTTTCCTTCCATGCGTATGCTATCAGCTTTCTGGGCTGCCTAGCTGCGTGCTACCAGCAGATCAGCTCATGTTTGCCTTGCCCACCCTGAGTGCCAGCCAGCTGCCAGCCTCCTGAAGTGGGGGCTGCTGGTAGACAGGGCCCTTTCTCCACCCTTCTCCCACCTCCCTCAGTGGTCGGTGGGGACAGAGCAGCAAACCCTAAGCCAGAGAGGGACCTGGGCATATGGGATTAACCCGGGCCATGTGTGGGAGCTGTCTGTTCCCAGGACCCACTTGAATGCTTTATTTGGGGGAGTATTGATTACTTCTGCCAACTAAACTGGTTGGTGGGCGAGACACAGGAATGGTAGGCCACTGGAAGACTGGAGCAGAGGGTATGGGGAGGCAGGGGGCTGGCAAGCCAGCAAACCAGGCCAGTTTTCTGTTGAACCATGGTGCGTGGCAGGGAATGATTTAGTGGCTCAGAGAAAGACGTGCTTCTTTCTGAAACCCTGGGGGAGACTGTCCCTGCAGAGACCATCCTATTCCTAAAGACCTCCACCCGATCCAACGAGTTAGGGCATGCATGAAAAGAGGACGTGGCCTGTGGGGCGCTCTTCATCTAGGACAGTGAGCGGCGGCTGAACCCCTTTACCACCCTACCCCCCACCCCACCCCCAGCCATTGTTAACAGTAGCGGCAGAGCTTGGTTTCAGACTCAGAGTGGACAGCCTCAGCTGATTCAATGAAACGTATATTGATGGTTGAAACTTATGTTAACTGCAGGAAACTCAGCAATCACCTGACTGCCATTGCTACTAATGTAATAACCAGCGTTTATATCCTACTGTCCAGCATTGTAAGAGCTTATTCTTTGGAGCCAGACAGATTTGGATTCAAATCTCAGCTCCCGCAAGGACTAAATAGTGAATTCCAGCAGGTCACTTCTCTAAATCTCAGTGACTCCATCTGGAAAGGAGGTCAAGTGATGTCTGTAATGTGTTTGACACAAACCTGCTCATTGTGTCTTCAGTTACTGGTAGCAAGGACAGTGGTCGTGTAGCCCTGGAAGGTAAGTATGCTAATATCCCCTCTTTACAGACAAGAAGGCTATGGCTCAGAGAGGTTGAGTGCTTGTCCAAAGTCACACAGCACATAAGAGCCAGAGCCAGTCTCTGACTCCAGGTCCTCTGTCCTTCCCAGGCCTCCATGTGGCCTCTGTTAGAATTCTTACTGTATATGTGCTTCTTGGCGTCATTCTGATTCAAAGAGTGCATTAAAATCCCCTGCCTGTTAGAGAAAGGGCTATTTCATGTTTGCCATAAAGGGGTATTAGGTTACAGTGGGAATGCCAACTGGCCCAGGGTTTGTCCCAGGGAGTCACTGAGGATTGGATGAGCACAATTCCAGCTCCTTTTACAGAGCCCCGATTTCTCCTGGGTCAATCCTGGAAAGTTACCAGGCTGACCCAACCTCTTTTGAATCCATTAGTGACAGGGGCCCAGTGTTTCCCCAGACCCTTGGATTGGAAATGGGAATGTGAAAGCACATGCACAGGAGTATTTCAACTAGACCCCTCTTTCCAGGGTTAGGCACCCGAGCCTGGGACTCATTACTAGTGTTTTAAGCATAGAGCTCCTTACGAAGGTGTCAGTCTGTTTCCTCTGGAAGATCAGGCGTTGCCGTAGGGGTGTCCTCCAGTATTCCAGAATGAGGCCAGGGAAGCTTAGGCTTAGAACATGCCATCCTCGGGCCTCAAAATGGATTGAAAGATTGGAACCCAAAGAGGAGGGCACTGTGTGAACCTTTGCGTCTTTCATCTCACCTAAAACAGCCCTAGAGAGGGGACTATCGGAGACAAAATTATTGAAAGGTGGGGTTCTGAACCTGGCTTCCTCAATTTCCAGGGGTCCCATGGTTGGGCTTCAGGAGTCTTACATGTGTAGAGCAAGCCTTGGTTCCTGGCTTTAATCAGAGGAGTCCATGACCTAGAACAGCTTAGGCCGAAGGAGGAATGAGTTTTTCCAGAGAGCTTGGCGAGGATCCAGGCTTACAGCCTGTATTTGCCCTATTGAGCTACCCCCACCCCAAACCGGGCATCCGAGGGGTGAAGTGTGGGTGCTTCGGAAGTCGAGAATTCTCCCCAAAGCAGCTATTCCCTGACTTCCGGCCACCCGGATCCTGTCTGCCTTCATTCTCTCTTCTCCGCTTTTTGTGCCAAGGTCTGAAAACTCCAAGTGGCTGTGAGCTGGTGGTGGGGGGCGAGCCCCAGTGTTGGGCGGAAGGCCGCTGCCTGCTCTTCGATGACTCTTTCCTACACACCGCTTTCCATGAAGGTGAGTGTCTGCCTTCCGCGCTGCTGCTTTTTCTTAACTGACTGTATTTTTAAGTGTAGTTTTAGGTTTCCAGAAAAATTGAGCAGAAAGTACACATCACCCCCATATACAATTTCCCCTTTTATTAACATCTTGCATTAAGTGTGGTACATTTGTTATAATGGATGAGCCAATATTGGCACATAATTCAAGTCAACAGTTTACACTAAGGTTCGCTTTATGTTGTACATTCTGTGGGTTTTGACAGATGTATGATGACATGTGTCCACCATGACAGGATCATACGAAATAGCTTCCCTGCCCTAAAAGTCCTCCCTGCTCCACCGCCCCCGAACGCCCCCTCTCCGTCTGCCTCTTTCCTTTTATGTGCTCTGCTGAGAGC
This sequence comes from Rhinolophus sinicus, assembly GCF_036562045.2. Classification (NCBI taxonomy): domain Eukaryota; kingdom Metazoa; phylum Chordata; class Mammalia; order Chiroptera; family Rhinolophidae; genus Rhinolophus; species Rhinolophus sinicus. Next base: position 23,367,646 of record NC_133765.1, on the reverse strand, counting down.
CTTAGGAAGCCATGATCGTAGTCTTGACCAGAGAGCAGATCTTCCGAATCTGTGCCTGAAAACTAACCGTGTGGGCTTCAGCTCTGCCTGAGCTCAGGCTCTGGAGCTGTTTGAACCTTCCTTCTCTCGCCCCCTTCCCCCCACCAGGTTCAGCAGAAGATGGCCCAAGGGTGGTTTTCATGGTGGATTTGTGGCATCCAAATGTCGCTGCGGCTGAACGGCAGGCCCTGGATTTCATCTTTGCTCCAGGCCGATGAGAACATTTGCGGTGCTGGGGTCAGCAAGAGTGGCCGTGGGTCAGCCTGGGCAGGCTTGGTACTGTCCCGCGCTCACCCGCAGTAACGATTCCATGCTCAGAAACCTGCCTCAACAGGAAGCTCTTATTTGGGATTTTTATCCCATGTTGGGTCCCTCTTCCCTTTGGTTATTGTAAGTGGGAAATTTTCAGCTTGTATTCTCTCAGATTTTTTTCCTCCCAATCATTTGCTTCTGTGGTTCCTTTCTGCCTGATGGCACATTACTTTGCTCGGTGTGACCAGAGGCTCGGTAGCCCTGTTGTCTGTGTCACGATGCTACTTGGTTTTTTCAGTCCTCTGAAATAGAGTCATCAAATGGTTATTTGTCTGAATGTAATCACGTAAAACTTCTTGTGGTCACCTTCAAAGAAAACAACAAAAACACAACACGGCAAACCAGAGCACTGAAGAACTGGGCCTCTGCTGCTGCCAGTTACACAGGGAACCCCTCAGCCCCCCCAGGGCAGGGGGAGAGTCTGCAGTCCTGGCATCCAGCCGCTTCATTGGCAGGGTGGACACAGTCGGGGCAGCGCACAGTGTCACGGCCTGGGGAAATGTCACCATCTGCTCACCCCCCCCCACGCCCTGTCAGGTCCCTGACGCTAGAGAGCATTTGGCTGGTGGGACTGGAGGCCTTTTTGTAATACTGCTTTCCTTCAGAGCCGAGGCTGGTGTCCTCAAGAGCCCAGGTGGGGCTCCCATGGGGCAGCTACAGAACGTGTGATTCACTTACCTCACTGCCTACAGAAGCCCTACTGCCAAACCAGGCCTGGACAGTTCCCTATTTTAACTGTTTTGATGATGAACTTCGAGATCACCAGGTTGGCTGATTGGAGCTGTGGCGGGATAAGAACTCACTCATCCGGTGACATTCTGGAAAGTTTCTCTGGCAAAACTGGAATCATAGATCTGACCAAATGTCTATTTTGTTTTGGAGTTCTGTTGCCTATGATTTTCCATTTCTTTGTCTGTACATAAATGTCCAAACGCTGGACTCGGAGAGAGTGGAAGAGTCAGCCCTGTGTCTTGTCATTGCACAAGGTGTCTGCTAAGTGACAGCAGCCTAAGCCAATGTGTGAGCGAGGGCACTGGGAAGACGTACAGACCCAAAGGACCCATAGTCACGGTGCTGGCTTTTTGGTCTCCTGTGAAGGACAGGGCCAATTTGAGGCACTAAGTCTAGAAACAGCCTCCTGTGAGGCAGTGTGTGAAAGGGCAGCCGTCAGCCCTACTAGAGATGCCATTTTTGAATAATGTATTATGGCCGTGTCCGATGATGAGCTGTGGAGCTTGTCACATGTGCAGGGACAGCGTTTCTATCCGAATGGAAACCAACAGCTTCTGGTTTCCAGAACAACCTCCAGAAATAAACATCTGAAATGCACTAGGCAATTACTAGCAAGTATGCAGAGTAAACGAGTCTACAGTTGAGTAAAATTTCTACAAGATATTTTTCAGTGATTAGAATGCAGGAACGGGCAGACATTTCAAAACACCTGAAGTATTTTTCCTCATTAAGTATTTGTTAAAGAAGAATCACTGAGGTGCATGATTTCTGTACATACCAACTGCTCTACGTTTACAAAGCCAAGAGCCCACACAGGTACCTGGCTGCCTGTGCTCATGTGACATGGCTGGGGAACAGGAGGTAAATAAAGGATCTTGCTGTAAACCAGAGTGAAATGGTAAAGTTGTCTGTTGGGAAGAAGATGTGACTTGGGCAGAAGCCCTGAGAGGGGCCCACGTGTGAGTTTGAGGCTCTTGGTTTTTAGATTGTGTCACAGTGACATGTGGGACCCTAAAAGTGACCCAGTGTAGTGAAGGAAGCAACATGGAGTTCTAAAATAATGGGTGTGGGGCGGGGGGTGGAGGGGAAACAAGCAAATCTATGGAGCGTTAAGGAACCGCGGGTGTCACCCTGGGCAAAGAGCAAGGGCTTTGGCTTCAGGAAAGCTGAGGATTTGGAACTCAGTGCCAGGAGCTCGTTCCCGTGCGACCTTGGGCAGGTTACGGAGACTCTGGGAGCCTGTTTGCTCCACTGTAGAGATGGTGCCTGGCACATAAAGCAACGATGTTGGTTCCCTTTCTGCGGTCCCAGTGATTCTAAGCAGTTACAGAGAAACAGATGAGGAGGGAGGATGGGTAAGGAAGACGAACACATTTGGTCAGGGGTAGTGGTGGCCGGGGAGCCACTGGCTCCTTCCCATCGCCTGTGACTAACCACAGGGGAACAGGCAGGTCACTCAGTAGCTGCTACATTTTGAATTGTTTCCCCTTTGTCTTAGAGGAGGGACAGGTGACACTGGTGGCCTGGAACCTGAGGAGCAGCCTGGCTGCCGGGTGTTTTCCTCTGCACGCCTGCTCCCAGTGCTCAGCCCTGGCTGGGCTACCACAGCAAACAAGGGAAGGGCACCGCTCGGCGGGGACCGCGATGCTTCTCACTCCTAAAGTGTGCACTGCCAACTAAGCAACTGCCAAAGTCATTTACATGCTCCAGCTAAGGCTGCTCAAGGTGACAGGAGCCAGCATGCCCGCCCAGCTTCAAACGAGAAGCCCTTGCCTTCTACTCTGAGATGGCCCACATCAGCTTCAAGGCCAGGCTGCACAGGGGCACATCCCAGCTCTCCCAGGGACCTGCTCGTCATCCCCCGGACTCACCTAGGTCGTCTGGCTCCTGAGCCCTTCTCTGGGACAGTGACCCCACTCATAACATCGAGTGTCCTACAGAATATAGTGGGGGAGGGGAGGGTAATCTGAATCCACTGGTTCTGACTTTGGCTGCACAATACAGTCACCTGGGGAATTTTTGAGAAATATTGATGCCCACACCCCACCCCCAAAGCTTTTTTTTTTCTGTCAAGGGGTGGGGCCCAGGTCCTGGTATTTGTTTTAACTCCTTTCCTGCCCTGATTCTAATGTGTAGCTGGGACTGAGGGGTGCTGCCCCGAGTGGCAAGAAATGGCAAGGCCTTTGAAACCAGCCAGCTCAAGGTTAGAGGCTGGGCTGTGCCAGACTCTATGTGTAATGCCAGGCAGGCCACCTAACCTTGGTCTCTAGGGGCTGGCCAGTTTCCTTGCAAGACCATAACATTCCTAATCTCAGTCCTTGGGTTTCCAGGACCTGACCCAGCCTCAGTTACAGAGCTGGGCTTATGATGCAGACCTTGACCAATCAGAGTCTTCCAAACTCCCAGCCACTCAGAGATTGGGTCAGGGCTGGACTTATGATCCAGACCTTGACCAATCAGAGTCTTCCAAACTACTGGCCACTCAGAAATTGGGTCAGGCCTGGGCACATGACCCTCACCAGACCAATCAGAACCTTGTAAACTCCTGGGCACTCAGATTGGTTCAGGGCTGGGTACATGATCCAAGTTCTTTTGCCGGGACCATTGAGAAAGAGGGGCAACTTTTCACAGGGTGGAGGTGGGGGTCTAGTATAAAGAAAATCTGAGAGTGAAAGCCACAGAGAAAAACAGGTCCCACCCTGTGGAGATCATCTGAGTTGTAACTATAGCTTTTCCTGGAACCAGCTCTACCTCTGGATTTTTCAGTTACATGAGCCAATAAGCTCCCTTTTTACTCTTAAGCCAAGTTTGAGCTGTGGTTTCTATCCCTTGTTCGCCAAAAGTCCTAATCCACTCTATGAGCTTCATCTATAAAATGAGCCTAATACCTACTTTCAGGCTTCAAGTAAGGTTTGAATAAGATAATATACCAATTTCTGTGTGGATTGGATGTGCTCCACACATATTTTTAAATGTAAATAGGAGAAGCAAAGGCTAAGTACAAAATGCTGTTTTTAAGGACCATCACATCCTGCTACCAGCACCCTCTCCAGAACATTTACCTCCCCAGCTGAATCTTGCTCACCAGATGTAAACACAGGGAACAGGACAGAATAAGGCCATATATTTTCGAGCTGCTGACAGATGGCAGTGAAAATACTCAAGCAGATTGTAGCATTAGGTGGCAGGAGGCAACACACACACAGATTGGTTTACTTTCTGCCTCCTCCCCAGGCACACACATTGGTCCTAACTTCTGATTACCTACCCTTCCCTGTTTCCCCACTTCTGAGGCCTTAGCCACCCCGGATTCAAAGGGGAGGGTGTTTCCTCCTTGAGTACAGAATGCACTGTGCATTCTAGGAGATTCCTTCCCATGCGTCATTATCCCACTAATACGTGTGGCCACACTGGGGTAAGCAGGGACCATTGTGCACATTTTACAGGAGAAAACAGGCTCAGAGCGGGCAGCTGATGTGCAAAAGGGCCAGAGGACGAGCTGGACTTAGAAGCCAAGGATCCAAGCTTGAAGCTCAGCAGTCTTTTGAACATTCAGGCCCCAGTCTGCAGAGGGACGCCCCGCACGGGGACCCCCAAGGGAGGCTGTTCGCCTTCTCAGGACACTTGCACTGAAGTCATTTTCAGAGGGTCTGCAGTCTGCCACGCCTTCACGTACGTTACGTTTTCCTCTCCATTTGAACAATGACACTGAAGTTCAGAGAAGTCAAGTCACTTGGACCCATTTCCAAGGTAATTCATCGTAAGCTGTGATTGGAACGCAGAGCTCAGACTGAACAAAGCCCACGTGATTTAATGCCACAGGACCCAGTGTGGACTGGCCGGAGATGAAGGACATACACTGAATGTGTCAGTTGGTCAGCACATGGGAGATGGCTTGTGTCACCCTCCCTCTGCCCACGGGCCTTGCTGGGTACAGTGGTCTAGGCCCCAGCCCATTCCCGGGAGCGCTGGGCCCAGCTGATGAGGAAGGTGGGGCAGGAAAGAAGGGCTGGCACTCAGCTTAGACAGAGGCAGTCATGAAATGGCCTCTTCGTGGCTCTTGACAGGATTCGAAAGGCATTCTGGGTTTTATTCCCAGGAGAAATACAGATGATTTCAGGTTAGTACATATAAAATAAACAGGTGTCCTATGTTAACCTTGAAGCCTTCAGAACTTTCTCCTTCAAGTTTCCCACATTCAACCAATATGTTGAGAAAAGAGCCCAAGTATCTTTTGTCCCCTGAGCTAGGCTGACCAGTGTTGATCTCACAGCCTGCCCTCCCGTCTCCTCATAGAGGGGCCCAAGGACAGGGGGCAGGGGAATCCCAGCTCCTGCTGCTCTTTTCCCAGAACAGGTCAAGGGTGGGGGTGGGGGGATGGGAGGCGATCAACACACACTATGCAGTTTGAGTACCAGCCATCAGTTTCCCACTTCCTCCCTCTAGGAGCTCCTGAAGAACAGGGATTTCCCAGGTGGCTTCCTCCACCTGAAGTCAGTGCCTGTCAGAAAGCAGGCCCATCCCCCTACCTGCCCTCACACCCAACCCACGGCCCAGAGCAGGCACTTCTCTCCTAAGCATCCTCCAATCTGCCCACTGCTCTCCATGGCCGCCCCACCCCCCACAGGCCACTGACCCGGATAACCAGAGTCCCATTAATGGTTTCCGCTCCTGCCCTGCCGTCAGCCATTCAGGAGCCAGTGACCTGTCTAATGAGAACCAGAGCGAGCCACTCCCCTGCCTCAAGGCTCTCGTTTGCTCAGCACCTTGGCAACCTGGCAAGGCCGTTTGTGGTGTGGCCCCAGCGCTCCTCGCTGCCACCCACCCGTGCTCCCTGGCACTGCACTGTTGAAAGACAAGGAGCTTGGAATCACCAGAGGGACAAACACACCATGTGTTCAGGGTGGGCTTGTTAGTTTCCTGTGGCTGCTCTAACAAACTACCACAGACTTGGTGGCTTAAAACAACGGGACTTCTTTCATACATACTTGTGGAGGCCCAAAGCCCAAGATCAGTGTCACTGGCCCTAAATCACTGTGTCAACAGTCGCATTCCCTCTGGAGGCTCCAAGGCAGAGCCCATCCCTCGCCTCTTCCTGGACTGTGGCCGCTTCACTCCAGCCTCTGCCTCCACCTTCACATCGCCTGCTCTGTGCGGCTCGTCTCCCTCTGCCTCTTAAAAGCCCACTTGTGATGGCATTGAGGGGCCCTCTGGATAATCCAGGAAAATCTCTGCATCTCAGGAGTCTTAATCACACCTGCAAAACCTTCAGCATGTGAGGTTAACACGTGAGGTCCAGGGGTGAGGACCTCATACTTTGGGGGCCCCCACTCAGTCCATTACCACAGCAGGGCCTGTGGCTCACACAGTGCAGGACTCGGGGTGTTAGGGACGTAGTAACTGGAGAGCGTCTCAGCCACATGGGGAAGGACCATCGAGGGGAGTAAACACTCAGAGACACTAGAGCGGGTGACTTCAACCAGCATCCAGTCTCCACTTGATACCACTGTCAAGGGGACAAGAGCAGAGAAGCCCAGATGCTTCCCACTAGGGGGGGAGGCATTTGATTAGGCTCAAATGTCGCCCTAGGGAACAGCGATCCTTTCCCAGTGGGAATCTATTTGTCACTATTAATCACGCCACAGGGAACTTGGTCCTGACTGTTCACAGGTGGCAGACGCTGAGCAGCAGGCAGGGCAGGGATGACCCAAGACAGAGCCTTTCACTTCCTCTCCCTCCCTCCCCGTGTTCCGGGCCTGCAGGAGGCTGTTATCCTGGATGACAGTGACACCCTGGTGTCAATTGTAAACCAAGCCAGGGCAGACTGTCTCGCAAATGCGGCCTTCCCCAGGAAGTGCCACCACGAGGGCTGGGGCTGGCTCCAGCAGCTGTGGGGCGCCTGGCATTTAGAGGCTAATTTGGAGGGTCCGGGTCTGGGGCAGTCAGTAAACCATGTGCTGAGAGCCTCCTGCACCTCTGAAATACTGGACAGGACGACACAGGGCTGTGCGTTCCTCTCCCAGCAGCCTCTGGGCTGCGGCTGCGGGACTGAGCTGAACTCCACTGCAGAAACTAAACAAAGGCGCGAAGCAAAAGGAAGACAGACGAGAGCCCATACGGGTCTCTGGACTTTAGTCCTGAATTAATCCTGGGTGGGTGAGACTCAGAGGATCCTTTCTCATGCACAAGGGAGAGCATTTGCGGGGTTCTATCTCAGTGGAGAGAAGAGGGTTCACAATATAAATGCATTATATAAAGCTGTCTTCTTTGATCTGCTACTGGGGGAGTCTGGTTGGAGCCGGAGGGCAATGTGCCAAAGCAGCCACAGCTGAGCCTGGAGGGCTGGATTGATGAGAGGTTCCAGAAGCTTCAGGAACAGCGGAAACGCACACTGTGGGAGGTCACTCTCCAGGTGGACCCCGCTATTTGACAAGAAAATAGGTGAGGAGGGCGACCCTTTCCCCCTCCCGCCCCTCCCAGCCCCAGCACATACATCCTAGGTCCAAGGAATGATCCTCACCCAGGGGCCCCCCACCCCAACTTCTCCCATGTTGCCTGTCCTCCAGCTCCGTCTGCTGTGTCCTCAAACTGCAGGGGAAATGACACCATGGCCCCTGGGCTTCCATTACATTCCTCCCAGAGAAGCTGGGGTGGCGGGGCGGGGGTGGGGGGTCCAGGAAGGCTGGGGTCTGGGGGCCGAGTGGAGGGATGTCACTCTCGGGTGAAGTATCCTGGCTGGAGGTCGCTGGGACGCTGGAGAATGAAGAGGGGCCAGGGCGGGGCCCAGAGCAGAGGAAGCAGGGATCCAGATGGCTATTAATGTCAGGCTCTGGGACTCACAGAAAGTGAGAGACACTCAATATCTTCCTTAGTTGTCCAGCCCAGTTCTCCAAGGTGGGACAGGAAGTAGATGGGATCCGAGACATGCTTTGTCTCGCATTTGGCTAAAGCGTCTCTGTGCCAAAGCTGTAAAGAAGCTAGTTTGGGGATGTGATGTGGCATGCAAGTATATTATCTATTGCTATTTAACAAATTACCCCGCAAAGAGTGGCTTACATACATTTATCTCACACCCTCTGAGGGCTAGGAATTCGAAACTGGCTTAGCTTGATGGTTCTAGTTCAGTTCTCATAAGGCTGCAGTCACCTGAAGTCTTGACTGGGGCTACAGGACCTGCTTCTAAGAAGGTTTACTCACATGGCTGTCGACAGGAGACCTCATCATGAGGGCTGCTTGAATGTCAACTTCCCCCCCAAAACAGCTGAACCAAGAGAGATGAAAGCTGTAATGTGTTTTCTAACCTACTCTCATATTGTCATTTCCACCACATTCTATTCATTAGAAACGAGTCACTAAGTAGAGCCCACACTCAAGAGAGAGGAAAATTAGGTCCCTAATTTGTAGGAAAGAATTTGTGGACATATTTTAAAGTGACCATTGCACTGGGTCTTCGTTCTGTTGTGTGAATCACGTGCTCTTTATTTGATTGTTAGACATGAGGGGAAGCCCATGCCTGCCTGGAGCATTGCTTCTCAGAAACAAAAGCATTTTGAATTAAAAGTGTTTTTAGGTGCAAAGGCAGCCCTGGGAAATGAGAGGTTTCTGGGAAGAGAGGTTTCTGAAAGCAAAACAAATAAGATTAAGATCTACCAATGGCCTGACATTTAGGAAAGGCCCAGCGGCAGCCAAGCGATTTTCTCGTGAAACAGATCTTGGGTGGAAGAGTCCTTGAACACAGGCAGTTGGGTGAGCTACTGGTGGGCGGATGAAAATGGGCTCCAGCCTCCAAACGCTGTCCCTGTTTCAATACATAACAGGTTGCAATTTCACTGAGCTCAAGACTCTGGGGAACTCGCAATTCTGGAGCACCAGGGAGCAAGAGGAAACGTTTGGCTGCTTAAAAATACCCCACAAGGGAAAAGGAACACGTTACGTGTAAGTTAGTCACGAAGGTTCCTTGAGAGGCTGGCACGGAGACTTGTAATGAATGTTTTCTTGAAGAATTTAGCAGAGAAGTAGGACGAAGTACATTCAGCCTAGCTTGAGGTACAATCCTCTGCCATCTGGGAAGATCATTCTCAGGCCAGCCCGTGGCAGGAGGGTGAAGGAGAGGGTGACACGGGACTGGGTGCCGAAGCTGGTGCTTCTTGGAGCAGCTACAACCCATCACCCTCGCAGGGAGACCCTTCCTTCCCTGGCCACACTGGGTGAGGCAAGGAAAAGAGAAATGTGTCCACGCAGAATACGTACATACATACACGTCTACGTACAAAATATCTTAACCCTTACCTTAACTATGTCACTAGAGATGTTACTATTTAATTACTCAGAACTCAATAGCATTTTTGGCTGTTTTATTTTAGCCCTTGGAAACGTGTTTTGAGAAAAAGACACCACGTCATAAACATTAGACATGTGTTCACTGATGTGGAATTATTAACACAGCGGTTTTCAAATGGAATCTTAGTACTGGTGGTAAACGTTCAGTTTAGATTCCGGTAAGTATTTTTATCCTGTGATCTGCACCATGTTCTCATAACACGTCTGACTAAACGGTAATAGAACTAATGTACCTTCACCGGCCCAGACACACACAGCACCGCTGACAAGCACGGTTCTGCCTTTGCCCCCGAACACTTGGGAAACTCCCACTGAGGGACACTCACACTCAGGAGAAGCCAGCTGCACAGCTCAGTTCTAACCAGAGGCGCACCGCCTGGCCTGTCATCGCCCAATTCCCCACACTCGGCATCCCAGGGCTTTTGGTTATCGCCAAATCCTAAACTCCCTCCCACGTTATGAATATTTGCCCCCACTGTGGTATTGCAAAGAATAGGCTCCTAGTTTTGAATCCAGTTCCGGAAGAATCCCAATGAGGCGGTTCCAGCCTCCTGACTGTTCCCTGCATTGAGTGTCCCTCCCAAGAGGACCGCTCTGAAGACAACCTGAGAAGTGGCAGTTCCGCTCTGCTCGCTAACAAGCCCATCTCCCATATCTGCCCCTGGAGACAGGGATGGACAAACACGAGACTGGCAACAACTAGGCTGCAGACAGAATGTCAACCTGAATCTCTGGTACAGTTCAGGCTAGGATGCAATGGCAGCAGATGCCAGGAGCCTCAGGAAACTAACTGGCCCTGTACCCCTTTGGCAGAGGGGGACAAAGCCCCCGTCCTGGCTCCACACTGCCTGTGTAATGGTCTTTCTCATACGCTCTAGGTCTGTGGGCCTGAAGACCTGACCCCTCACACCCTAACAGCACTCAAACACCAGTACGTTTCTTAAAAAGGGAATGTTCCTAGGAAAATAAAAGAGGGACTTTTTTCTGTTTAAAACAGCAGAGCTTTCCTTGCTGGTACTCAATTTGATAGTCACCTCCTGGGGCGATGAGCTGCCCACTGCGGCCCAGTTCAAAGTAAGTTCACCCCATGCTTCAGTAGCTTCTGCTTGGCTTTGCCTGGAAGGCTGAAGGCACCGTCCTGGGGGCTTGGGAAGCCAGAGCTCCGCGCGGCCGATGCCAACTGCTGGAAATAGGTTTCCTGCACCGGGTTGCAACAGGCATACACAGCTGTGGAGGCATTTCTGTGGGAGGAAGAGAGGAGACACGAGTCCAACGCTGCCTGCACACATCTCAGGCCACACAAAGACCTGCAGAGGCACTCACACGAGCATGGCCCTGCACACGAGATGCCGTGGGCGCAGCTGTCATGGCTCGGGGCTCTGGTTATTCACCTGAATTTCAGGTCCAGTGCCAATAACTCACTGGATCCTGGGACTGTCCATGGCGGCCACAGTCACATGGCCTGAAGTTATAGTAACTGAATAAATAACTGATGGGTGCATGTCTTGTCATAGCAGCTGTGCAAAACGCTTTCCACACAGCCTGGCTTACTGCCCACATGGCCTTATGCAGTAGTGGTGACATCCCATGTGACAGATAAGGCCCCTGAGGCTCAGAGGTGGGTGGTGCTGTCAGGCCTCCATGACAAGCACTGACAGTGTCTGAGGAAGGGTCTAGGCCTCTGCACACATGGCGGCGGTTAGATGAGTGAGGGGAGTGAGGGGACAGAAGAGGGAGGGATGAGGGTTTGGTTCAAAGGAGGACCCATCTGAGAGGAACCGACTATGGGGCCAGGCAACCAGCTGGCTCCTCGATCCTGCCTGTCTCAGACTATTTCCTCTTTGGACCCGTTTCCCCAAATCCAGTATAAAAGGGTAGCGTCAGGAACCACTAAGGCTCCCCTCACTCAGATCTCTCCTTTCACATAGGAGGGAGAACCCCATCCCCCTCCAGCTTCTCCTTCTGGGGCTTCAAGGGGCCGGAACAGCCCGCCTGGTATAAGCGTTTTGTGCCACTCACTGGCCCAGCAGGATAAGACATGGATGAGTCATTACAGCCACGGAGAGGGGGCACTGCGGTCTGGTGGGTGCGAGCTAATCCCAGCCCTGCTGTGTGCCCTTGGCTAACTTACTCAACCTTTCTGAGCCCCAGCTGTCTCATCCATAAAATGGATCTGACAATAGCACATCCCTTCATTGAGATTTTTTAAATCAGTAGGAATAGATAAAAATACACGTAAATTGCAACGCATACAGTGAGTGGTTAAGAAATGGGAGCTGTTGTTTCTATTACTATTAAAACAAGCTACATATCCCAATGCTAAAACCCTCTCAGCTCCAAGGAAGGTGAAATACTGCAGAGTCACCAAAGGGTTCATGGATCAGATGCTGACATTTTACTTATTTCCATCACTCACAAAATAGATACACACACACACACACACACACACACACACACACACACTCACACACACCAACAAACCAGTTCCCAAACCATTGACTGTAGATACAAACCACATCTAGGTTGCTGGCCTGGGGCATCTCTAACTTAAAGCCGGAGAAGACACATTTACTGTGGAAATAATGTATTGAAATATTGACTGAAGATGGCGCTGGGCAGCAGAAACGCCCAGCACTCCGGTGTGGCAGGTGGCAGGCAGCAGAACTGTCACCATGATGGCGCAGGCTTCCGGGCACGTCTGTATGAGTCCAGAGCCCACACCCCTCCCTCTGGACCACACTGCCCCCCTGAAACCGGAAAGGTGTGTGGAAAGAACATGCACTTTCTATAGAGTCAGAGACCGGGGTTCAAAGCCTGGCTCTGCCACTTAATAAGAAGTGACTGGGGCAAGTCACTTAGCTTCTTAGGGCTTCAATTTCCTCATCTGTAAGATGAGGATAAATAATGCACTTGCCCAAACTGTCCCAAGAACTAAATTGACTAATATACACATAGCACACACTCCCCTCTGACCCTCTGACTTGCCTTATTTTCTGCTACCAGTTTCATTGAGAAGCATGAAAGAAAAAGCAGAATTCGGTTGGTTAAATACTACAAAGTGGAATAATAATAGATCTGTATCTACTGGCACAGAGATATTCAAGATTTGCAATAGAGTGAAAAAAGGAACTTGTAAAACAGTACATCAGTACGATCCTGTTTTCTATTAGAAACACTATTAAAAATCATTAAAATAAAAATGCTCATACTCATATTTTATATATGAGAAATGAAAACTAAAAACGATAGAACCTGGAGTAACATACACCAAAGTATGAACTGTGGGTATCGTTCAGGTATTGATGGGGAAAGGGAAGAAACGTTTCGCTTTATAGATTTGGGAGAAGGCTGCATGTTTTCATAATGAGTGCGTACGACTTGTCTCTTCAGCAGCATCCGTGACAAGGAGAGAGGCCTTCCTTCCCCAGTAACGAATGAAAGCGTTGACAGTGTGAGGACCTGAGGTTTCCTCACTGTCGTAGCCCAGTGTCTCCAGCAAGTCTGAGCCCCATGACGGGACCCAGAAAATACACGACCCAGGGAAGCAGGAGAGCAGAGAGTGGGAGCCAAGGGGCGAGAAAGAGCAGGCCTTAAAGGGAGTAACGAGAATGCCCTTTGTTTAGTGATGAGTAAGTTCTTCCCCAGATCCCAGAGAAGGTGGCTCCTGGTCCAGGACAGTGAAGTGACAGGGGAAATCTCACCTGGCGATCATCTCGTACAGCGAGGGCTGCTGGGCAAAGTCAGCATGCATGAGGCTGACGGCCTGCAGGAAGCGGCGATCCTGGGGTGTGGCCACCTGAGGCACGTTTGCTTCCAGAAAAGGACACACAAGTTATGAGTAGCAGACTCCTTCCCCCCACGCCCCCAGGCCAGTACTGTCAAGTGTGACTGAACGTGGCTCCCGGCCATGAGTGTGGGTGCCAACGGGGGAGAGGCCCAGGCCTGCCCAGGGGGCTGGGTCCCAACAGCTGCCGCCACACAGCACAGGACACGCTGCCTGAGAATGAGCATCGTGCACGAGGATCAAAGTTTTAAGGCAGACCTTATCACAGATATTTGAACATGTGTGTGCTTCCCTCAAAATGTTGGAGAAACAGCCAAAAAAAAAAAAAAAAAGACAAATGAGCAAGGAAGCGTTTGCCAAGCAAATTCTAAATGCAGTGGGAGCAGGGCTCCCAGTGAGAAAGCAGCACATGAACTACACGGCAAACAGCTCTGGGGAGAACACCAACCCCACTGTGCACTGGGCCCCAGTTGTAGCTCCCCCAACCCCCGGCTCTAGGAGGTGCCCCAGCCCGCACCTCTGCGCAGTGCCAGCTGCTTACCTGTCAGCACGTTCTGAATACGGTCGTAATGCATGAAGTTGTATGTTCTGCTGGCGGCGGTGGGCTCATCCTTGGGCAGCGTCTCCTTCAGGTGGACCTCCAGCCCATTCAGGGACGCCAGGCTACTGTGGTACTGCAAAGGGGCCGGAGAGGGTCACGGCTGCAGAAGTGACCTCAGCAGGCCACAGACTTAGCCAATAATCATCCAGAGATATCTGCATGGCTACCGGATTTAGCAAAGAGGACTCTGACCAGTGTTTTACCTGTTAGTAGAGAACTACTAACTTCTGCCCTTATGTTCTAAAGCTTTTTCAAATTGTAGAAAACTCAGAAAATAGTGGTAAGCAGAAAAATACATTTAAAAAGAAGGGGGAAAAAGCCAAGAGAAATGGCCCATAATCTCACCATTCAGAAATAGCCACTGTTAGCCCCTTGGTTCATTTCCTTCTAGCCATGGTACATTTCACACAGCCATGACCTTCCCACAGCCGTGACCTTCCCACAGCCGTGACCTTCCCACAGCCGTGTCTTTCCCACACCCGTGACCTTCCCACAGCCATGACTTTCCCACCCAGGCTGCACGTTTTCACAGCACAGCCAGCCAGGCCCACCCTCTAGTGCTTTTCCACTGGGCCTGGGCTGAGGAGTCCTCCACTGTGCATCCAGAGTGGCACCAGCCACGCACCACGCTTGGAAGGACTGAGACGTGTCGGCCAAATGGTTTTCTGTGCTCTGCGGTTCAGAGGAGGAACCCACCTGAGAAGACTATCCAGGAGGTGAGACCCAAGCACCTGTGTTTTAAAAACCCTCCTAGGGAAGTTTCATATGCAGGTATAGCTGAGAACACTGGACTATACCACTTTGTACGAGGCTGTTTTCATAAAATAAAAATGGGATCAAACCATAAATATTGATACTAGTTTTGTAACCTAATGATACAGCACGAGCAACTTTCTTCATCCTTAAACTATTCTCCTACAGCGTCATCCTCTAAGGGCTATGGTATTCTTTAGCTCCACTTTGGGCTTGACCAAGGAAGTAAGTCACATCCTGACAGACTCAGTCTGCAGTGGGGCCTCCTGCGGCTTCCCTGGGGCTGCTTTAGCCATAAGAAGGCCACTGTCCCCTGGCAGCAGATGGCTCGCAGGTGAAGGACATCCTGCCTCAGCCTGTTCCTAGCCAGGTGACCAGAGACAAGTTCCTGAATTTTCTGCACCTCTTTTTTTTTTTTTTTTTTTTTGTCATCTGCAAAAGGGCATTGTTGAGGGGACTAAATGAAGTAGCACATATAAAAATCCTCTGTAAACTCTAAGTGCTACCCGCCGGGAAGGCATTTCTATAGTCAAGCAAATGAAAATTATCATTAAGACAGAAGTGATATCTCTTTAATGAGCACATGACTGGTCTGTAGATTGACTATATTTTCAACAGCTTTGTAAAACAAAGAAGTGCACATAAAAAGTACAAAGAGGCAAACAGAATGCTTCCACGGTGAAGGTCATGAAGTGTAAGTGTTATTTTTGGTAGTGTACTGCCCTTAATAAATTAGGTTTTCTATCTGAATGTCTTAGAAATGATATTAAAAGGCAACAGGCTTGACACACGAGGTTTCATTTTAGGCATTCATCGTTTATCCCCAGTGCCTAGCAGAGTTACCAAGCTCCTAGCAGATATCTACTAAATGCACAGATAAACGAGCATATACCCCATGGCAAGCACATTCAACTTCTGAGCTACCTGGTGGAAACTGAGGGGCACAGTGAGGGACGCACGCTCAGGGAAGACGTGCACAGATCTGCCCCGATCACGGGGGCCGCCTACCCAGCACAGGGTTTAACAGATGTGTGTGTGCGCACGTCATGAAGTCAAACCACAGCCTCGTTGCAAGCTTCTGGACCTGGGGAACCTGATAATACACGTCTTTCCCATCCTGAGCTGGGGCCCAGAGGAAGAGAGGATGGGAACAGAGAGTGAGACACGCTGAAACCCGAGTTTGCCCTGCAGGCACTGGGCTGCTTCTGAAATCTCTGCCTAACTCGTATTCAAGGTAAAGTCACTTAACCATAAACGCACAGTCACAAGATATTATTATCAGATGACGTGCACCATATTTTACTGGTAACCAAGTGCTTTCATATATATTGGGAGTCAGCAAACTACGGCCCACGGGCCAAATCCAGCCCATTGCCTGTTTTTGTGCAGCCTGAGAGCTAAGAATGGTTTATATGGTTTAGGAAAAAAATTAAGAGTAATACTGTGGCATGAGAAGATTATATTACGTTCCAATTTCAGTGTCTATTGGTAATGTATTACTGGAACACAGCCACGCCACTTATTTCCGTATTACCCACGGTTTTGTACTACAACAGCAGAGACGAATAGTTGTGCAGGGTGGGAAAGACCTGCCGTGTGTTCCGTCGTGTTCAAAGTTGGCCAACCCCTGATATGTATCACTACACATCAGTTCTCACCACAGCCCTAGGGGACACGCAGCTGGGGCTAATTCCTGGCTCCTCCGGCTTCCAGTCCATAGCAAAGCAAGTGGCTGGAATGTGAAGGTGTGCCATGAGGTGCAGAAGAAACGAAGCAGTCACGCATTCACTCAGAAGTGCCAGTTTCATGGGGAGGGGTGCGTTTTCCTGTTTTAGGATAACACTCTTGCACTCACCGCAAGCCTCGTCTCCTGTACAGACAGCTCAACGCCCTATCGCAGCCATGAATAACTGATGTGATCACTGTACCTGAAGGTCAGTGAGGTTATCTTGGGTTTTGAGCAGGAAGCTGTCAATGGCTCTCTGCTGCCCCCTGGTGTGAGCCTATTCTGTTCCCTCTGAATTAATCCGTCTCTCCCCCGGCTCCCCGCGTGTCTGACCCTCCCACCCGCCTCCCAGCCCTCCACCCTGGGCAAACAGAAGGAGGTGGCAGTTGATTCACTGAAAGACAAGATGGCAAAATAATGCCAGGGTGCCTTGGCACAGTGTGTAGCATAACCTAGGAGCCCTTTCAAGTAGGGTGTGTTCACTGTGACTTCTGAGCTGTAGTTTACCGTTCTGCACGGGGCTAGCTTTTCTAGACAGCAGTGGAGGGCCTGAAGGGAAACCAGGCCTGGGATAAAAAAGGCAATAAACGATCTTTCCCAAAATGATAAAGTAGACAGCCGTCAGGTCTGGTCAGCCAACGTTCCTCTCAAATCAGCAAGCTGATCCAAGTTAGTTCGGCCCAACTCTCTTTAGAAAACACAAGGTTTTCTTTTTCCTTTAAGCTACACTGCCTTTCCTAGGGCCTACCCCTCACCAAACCCTACTCTACATGAAAGCCCATGAGGCCATTCTCCTAACAACATGGACGGCTGCGACAGATCATGTGACAGATCATATCAAGAGCCACGGAAGGCAGGGCATTTCCCCCTTTCTTCACCTTCCCATCTATCATTCCAAGGTCAGATCAGTGGCGGACAGAGAGGCTGAGGCAGGAGGATGAGAAACAAACAAGAATTCTGCACCCCCCATTTGCATTAGGACTTTATCTCAACGAGGCCCAGTTTTCTTGCTGGTAAAATGAGAGTTACAATGTCCACCCCCAGAACTGTTCTAAGGCCTGGCTAAAATAACACATGTAAAGTAGTTCGCACATAGTGAACGGACAGAACGTATCTGAATTCACTTCCTTCTCCAAGTGCAGCCTGAACTATTTTTCCTTCTTCTTTTTTGGAGGGAAGGTAAAAGAGAGGTAGCGTATCCACTCGCTTGCATCCAAACAGTGGGCATTCAAAATAACATGCCTACAGCTCAGCACTAAGCAGACGGCACCATGAAAACCAAGGTGCGGCAGGGAGATGAGATGTGTAAAACTGCAATCCTGGGTCCCTGTGTTGTTTTGAGAAAGAGGTGGAGAAGCCACTCAGCCCTATGGTGAAGGAGGGAAGGGATGCAAACAAGCCACCACTTGGTGACATGTGACACCAGCCTGTGGAAAGGGGAGAGATAAGCAAGGCAGGTCGGGAGAGGAGCAGTCTCTTGCCTGAGGCTCTGAGCTAAGGATGCTGCCATCCACCCCCCACACCCCTCATGCTCCAAGGTGACCAGCTCATTTATGGAGGGTCACAAACCCTGCATGCTAATGAGACCAGCTTAGAATACTATAGATTTAATAACAAAAACAAGGCAAGCCCCAGGACACCATTCACCCTGCAGCAATTTCAACTTGCTATTCTTACTGCTACCACTTTCCTGCCAACGACAGCAAGGATGTTACTATAGCAACTGCATCTCCAGGGTAGGCCCCAGAGAAGGTACCACTGGCAGTGGGAAAGGCTCTGGAATGGGTTAAGAGGAGCCTTCTGGAACCGGTTAGGATTTCAGGTGTCTCAGGCCCTCTAGGAAGGAGCTTCAGACCACCACGGTACAGTGGAGGGGCCACGGAGGGAAACAGGGGGCTTCCAGACAACTCCCAGGCCTGGCTGTGATGTGTACAGAATGTAGACTCCAGCCAACATGGTTCCTTGAGCTGTCCAAGCTCAGAAGGGAGGCCAACCGTGGTGGCGATGGCATAGCCACCCTGTGTGTGGTCACTGCCTGCGTGATCCCACTGCATTGGAAGGGCAGCGCTTGTCATCACCGCACACTGCGGAGGAACCACAGGCTCAGGGAGCAAAGGTCTGTGTACACGAGCACAGTGGAACCGGGGCTCCGACCTGGTCTTCCCCTGTCCAGGGCCTGCACTCCAAGAAATCAGAAGTGGGAAAGCCCAAGCTCTTCACTCACCCCCGCAAAACCAGGGAGGCAGGTACTACCACCATTCCCGCTGTATAAACAAGGACTTTTGCACAAGGTCACGCAGCAAGGCGGACCCCATGTCCCCTGGGGAGTCCCTTCCCTGCCCGTCCATGTTCCAGAGGACCGAGCAGAGCTGGGCAAACTCACCACCTCCTCGATGGCTGCGCTGTCTCCCAGCAGCGGCTCCTCGGCCAGGAGGGACAGAACCAGCCCTTTGACACTGTGAGTGTAGAGGGTCATGTGCACGAGTCCTCCTTGCGTGGCGGGCGTCCACCTGGAGCCAGTGGTGTCTGCAGAGGGGGCGTCGCCTGGAGAGTCGGCAGAGCTTGATTGGCATTCCAGGCCAGAGGCGGGGTGGTTCTCATGAACTCCATCCACACAGGGCTCCGCGCCTGGTCCCCCGACAGGAAGCTTAGCTCCGCTCTGTCCCAAATCTAGGCGAGGCAATGACAGCGGCCTGCTCCTCCTACTGGGGGCCTGGCTGCTGTCCCCAGGAAGGTCTTCATGCTGCTCTAGGGCTCCATTCTGGGTAAGCTCGTCCGGAGCGGAGGGAGAGACGCCTCTGATGGCAGCGCCCACAGGCGGGGCCTCGGGCGACTGGGGTTGCGCGTTGCCCGAGTCGCTGACAGACTCCTTGAGACAAGGACCACCGCCATCTGGGACACACACACTCGGGAAGGTGAAATAACCGGAGGATGTCCCCATTTCCTGAGCTCCTGGAATGTGGATTTCAGATAAGTCCACTTCCACTTCCCCCCGGCACAAGCCAGGTTCCTTCCCCAGGGAGCAGGCGAGACCAGGGCCTGCATCCCTGGCAGTGCTGTGCGCTTCTGCAGGCTGGATGCTCCCTAGATCACAACCCGAGAAGTATCCATTCTCGCTGCTGCCATTTGACCGAGCTGCATCCGGGAACCTGGACTTGGGGCTGGCTGCCCACATCCAGGCCATGGATTCCTCAGGCCCGGTGGCGTCTTCTTTCAGGGCACCCTTTGGACGGTGCTGGGCCGAGCGCTCCTGGCGTCTGGCTGGAGATGCAGGAGGGCTGGAGAACAAGACGTGAAGGGAATGCTGAGTGAACACAGGGCCAGTGCCCTTCCCAGGGGGGACACGAAAGCACTACTTCCTTAAAAAGCAAGGCCACTGCTTGACAAGTGGGTGTCTGAGGCCACAGAGACTAAGAGACCACCATGGTCAAACCACGGGAGTGAAAATAAGGTGATGCCTGGCTCTCAGGCCTTCACACAGTGGTACTGGGATCCCCTACTGAAAATGGCAGGGCCCACTGGATAAAAGTCACCCACATGTGGAGGTCTATTGCGAGTTAGGCCTATACTGGGTGCTACACATACACTATTTCCAACCTCCACAATGAGCCCGTGAAGCAGGTATTACCAGGCCCATTTTACAGATGAAAAAGTTGAGGCTCAGAGGAGGAGGTCAATCAGCAGCAGATCTGGGATTTGAAACCCACACTCATGTCACTACACCAGCTGCCTTTTATCCGTATGCTGAAGCTCCAGAAGCCCCTCCCAGGGCAGAGGACAGAGAAGATGGAGTTAAGGAAGGATGAGGTGTACCAGGGGCTTGTTTGGATAAACCCGCGTGAAGGAGTCCCAAAAGTATGGTTTAAGATGAACGCCCTGTGCTCCCTTACCTAGTCATCCACTCTCCTGGGAACTCATGGAGACCGATGGCTTCCTCTTCTGTCACGAAAACAGGCATGATGTGGACATTTGGGGGAAGTGCTACTCCTAGAATCACAAAGCAACACGGAGAGGGCCAGAGAAGACAGCGGGTCAGCCACTGGTCTTGGGGGGATGCATGCAACCCACAGGCCAGCTCAGGGAGCAGAGCTGTGGGGCGCTCCTCAGCCCAGAACAAAAGCACAAAACTGCAGCCACGATGTCTGCGATTAGCAAGGAAGAGCCCATGTGGGCACCTTCACTCCCAGCTGTTGAAAAGGGCGTCCATTGGTAGAAGAAAATTTAGTGGCACTTAAAAATAAGAAAAGGCGTAAGCTGGAAAAAAGCACTTCTAACTGACAAAAGATACGTGCCCCAACTTATGCTTCAAAACCAAACCAAAGCCCTCTTGGGGATGCCCCCACATCCTGCACAAGGTCTTCCTGGCAGTGGCCATTGATCTTACCCTCTCCTAATTAGGAGTCTCTGGAACTTGTGTGAGCAGTCTCATTACAGGGAGTTAAGGAGGATCTGAAAACGGGGGTTCAAAGGTGTGCCTCCACAATGCAATACACAGGATGTATTATAGAATGGTACACTTGAAACCTACATAATGTTATTAACCAATGTCACCCCAATACATTTAATTAAAAGAAGAAAGGTGTGCCTACAATCATGAGCTTTATAATTAGAAATCTGATGGGTAACTTTGCACTGACGTTTTATTTATCAATTTGTCCAATCTCACGAGATGACACAACCAGATGGAATGATGACTCGGCCTTTCCCAGGGCTTGGACCGGCAGTGTGACAGACTGCATTCTCAAGACGCAACGATGCACCTCACTACTTACCACATTCCTGCAGGACATCCCCTCCTGTAGGTCTTCTCTGAAAATAAACACACACAGAAGTTGGCGCTGGGTACCACATCCTCCTGACCTACCCAACAGGACGGCGCTGTGCCATCTGCTGCTCATAAAACTTAGCCAGGCCCAGAACGCTTGTCCTCACCACATGCCAACAGCAAAGCAGATGGAAGAGACGCACCCCCCAAAACTGCCTGCTCACCACCACGGCGGGGGCGGGAGAGAACCTGGGCCCACACAGGCTACAGGGCAGCAGCCCATTCCAACTCACACCAGGCTTTTACATCCTGGTGTCTCAGTTTCTCCCCTCTGCGAATAAGAGTGAGGATTCGTGTTCTCTTTTATATCTTCGGAGAACTCGGCTTCTAGAATAGCCCTGGCATAGAACTCACACAAATTCCATTGAAAAAAAAAGGTGAAGGTCCTATGACCCTCGTGCTAAAGGATTTGATCTACACAAAATGCTATGCCACATCTCTTGTTTATTTTGATTCACGATCAAGGGGAGAAACCTGGCAATTTTCTCAAAAGAGTTTTCCAGCCTTTTCCATCTAAAGGTTCTAAAAGGACCCACCAAAGCAAAACAAAAAAACAAAAACTGCTCTTCCTGCCAAAATGACTTTCACTGCTATGAAATGATATGGCTTTCTCTTTACATAAGCTTCCTCTAGACAGAAATTGTTTTTTAAAAAATCACATATAATTCCTTTACCCACAAGCTACTACCATTACTATTGGGCATATGGCCCTTTAAGTTTATGCATTCTTTAATAATTTGAGACCATATTATATAAAATCCTATTTTTCTGCTTAAACAGTAACATGCAAGGCCTGTCATGAAAACATCTTTGGCCATTTTAAATTAAATGGCTGACAAAAATTTTATGAAGTTTAAAGCGGTGTAGGTGAATTTATCATTTCCCTACTTTAAACCGGCAATAGGCAAACCTTTTCTGTAAAGGGTGAGATAATACATATTTTTGGTTTTGTGGGCCATATGGTCTCTGTCGCAACGACTCAACTGGCTGTTGTAACTTGAAGGCGTCCAATAAAACTTTATGTGTAGGCAACAGGCCCACAGGCCATCATTTGCCAACTCCAACCACAGACATTTAAGTTACATCTGATTTCTCACTTTCATAAACCCTGTGGAGACAGAGTTTTGAATATAAATGTTTTTCAGCAGGTAGACGATTTCCTTATGATCGAATCCTAGGAAGCTGAATTACTAGGAAACAAGGCAAGGGCATCCTTTATCCACTCATCAGACAGTTTACCAGAAACAACACATCCACCACCAGTGGGGAAGGGGCCCGATGAGAGCCCCACCATCATTTTAAATGTCTGGTTTGATAAATGCAAAGACCTAGCGTTGATACATTTAAACCTATAGCTTCATAAGCTACGAATAAACAAATAAAACAAGAGACAAAAGGACTGGAAGGAGGTATGCCAGCCGCTAGCAGGGACTGTCTCTGTGCCATCCAATTGTGGGCAATTGTATTCTCAGTAAGCATGTATGGCTCTTTTCTTTTCATTATAAAAGCAATTAAATAAATATAAGATGGAAGGATTTTAAGAGTTTCTGATTTCCTAAGTCATCCTTTAGCGTCTGTCTCTGAAAATCCAACGTTTCTTTTGACAAAAAGCCCATCCTTGAGGGAAGTCCAATTCTCATAGTTCCGCTTGGATTGAAGAAAAATCCAACTATCCAAGCCTACCAAGCGGAAAGAAACACTTTCAGCCTGGCTGATGACGTCACCGTTGAGGAAAACCACTGATGGCCCTGGGGGGTTCTGACAAGAGTAAGGGGAAACCCCCCCCCCCCAGCCGCCCCATCCATCCAGCACTGGGATAAGCCTTGCCGGCAGCCACCTGGTGCAGAAGCAGGCCCGACAGGGAGGTGCGTTTACAATACCTGGTCCCGAGGTGTGGCGCGATGAAGCAGGACCTTGGCCGTGAGGGAGGGTGGGAGCTGGGTGCTGACAATCCTAGGAGGTCAGACACAGGAAGAAGGACACCATGAGAAGAAACACACTGCAGGACGTTGGACTGAAGATTCCTAACTCCCCGTGTTGGCCAGGATCTTGGGGACACAGCAGGTGACAGCTTCAACTGGGAAAGCCCTCAGAGAGGGCGCTCTGGCAATTTCTATCAACATTTTAAATGTCCATACCCTTGGACCTGGCTTGTACTGAGAAGTATGCCTAAGAAGATTCATTACAGGGGAAAATGGAAAAATCGTTATAAAAAAAAATGGGTAAGCAATGTCAATTTCCATCAAAAAGAGAGTAATTAAATTAATCATGGCACAGTTATTAACACAGCACCAAAAAATGTGCGGCTACTATGCCCACTACGGACTGAGAAAGAAACCTCTACTGTACACGTTACGTTGAGGAATCATACGATCCCATTTACACAGACAGCAAAAATAAACAGAATCAACACATACATACATGTGCACATGTGTGAAAACACATAAGGAACAAAGGAAGGGTGCACAGCAAACACTAGCTGTGGGGATGGGCTGAGAGTGAGGGGAGTGGAGGGGAACTTACAAATTGTGCTCTGTTTCTGTCTGGGTTCAGTTTCTTACAATGAGAATGTGTTCAGGCCTTAGGTGCACAATTTAAAAATAAATAAGAAAACAAAATATGAAAAGGAAAACAGTTCCATTTTTGGTCGCCATGTCACCTGTGAGCCGGGAGGCACACGCTGATTCAGAACCATCCTAATGAAAATGGCAAAGGAATGAGGGGTCTAATGTGTTCAAGGCCCTGGTGAACCAGGGCGTGCGTTCTGTCCTGCTGCATCTCTTATCTCATTTCATTCTCCACAAAGTATCTCTATTTCCCACAAGAGAAAACAGAGATCAAGCAACTTTCCAAGGTCACAGAGCTGGGAAGGAGAGAAGCCAGGACTTGGGAACCCAGCCAGTCAGGCCCCCGACCACCTCGAGAGCCTCAAGAGAGCTCTGGGCACACAGCGCCGGCCCCGCCTGCCCCTGGGCTGTGAGGACGAACCCTCCAGGAGGACAGCAGCCTTGGAAGATGCGTGGAGTGGCTCTTAGGCCCTCAGGCTCATAGAGAGGTCCTCCAACTGCATGAAAAGGTGTCGAGAGATCTCAGAGGCCAACCCAGAGACGGACCCAGCCAAGAGGCTGGCGGGAGCCTCAGTAGAAGCACTAAGGCCGCTCTGCAGAGCTGAGCAGCACGTGCCCCAAGACCCCCCCCCGCAGCAGGGGAGGCCACAGCAGGCTGCCGCTTACTTACCAAGCTGGCTGCCGGGGACCTTGGGGGCTTTGAATTAGCACTGTGTAGACTGACAACTACAACGACAAGCCCCATCCTGAGAACTACAAGGCTCTCTTTAGAACTGCCTTTTCTATTCCTAACTCTTTTCTGGACAGAACAGTTTCCAATTTCCCAGCTTTGCTCAAAGACAGATACGTACCCTAAATCAAATCTAAACTACCTCGTATTTGCCAAACCAGCCCACTTGGAACTGGCCCGAGATGGAACTCCTGCCTGTGATCTGGAGGTGGCCACGATCGGGATGGGCAGGTCTGCAGCAGGGGAATGGGGTGCAGGACAGGGCCTGGCGTTACTCACAGTCCTTTATAGAGGATGCAGCCGGCGAGAACGTGAGGGGAGCGCTGGCAGGTCTGGAGGATGAGGGCCGCTTTCAGCAAGAGCAGGGGCTCCACCTGTGCAGGGCAAGAAGCGTGCCCACAAATTAACAAGCCTACAGTCAGCAAGGAAGGGAAGGGGGCTTTGTAGCACAGGTGGACAGGTCACAACCCAAAGCCTGGAAACAGAAGACTGTGTCACACGGGAAAATCTGGGTCCTCTCTATACCCAGAAGTGCTGATACCACCAAATGCCCAATTCTTGGAATAAGGAGGCCTCTCCATAAGCTGGCAGGTACAGTGAATAGGGGACACGGCCCTTCACAGAGAACAATGTAGACTGACTCGGAGGCCCTGACTATCAATGCTGAGTCAGGAGGCAGCAGGAGAAAAGAGCCTGTAGGTCTCAAATGCAGGTCATGGTGCCAGGTGAAACCACCCCCCACCCCACCCCCATCCTCTACCCTCCCTCTGAAACACAAGCTCCACGGCGACACAGCTGGCTTGGTGTCTGACCAGCTCCCGTAACTCTATTCCATTACACAAAGTGAAAACATCACGATCTTTCACTTGGGGAGATATGCCTCAGTTTCCCATTCCTTGTAAGGAGTCAGTTGGCTGAAGTCCCGAAAAATATCAGAAATGGATCTGAACCTAGTCAAGAATGGCTGGCAATAACCAAAAGTCCCTTCCTATTTCCTACCTGGCAGCTAGAACCTCCGAGCACCCGTTAGCTGTTAGAACTGAGCGTTAACAGAGCCAAGCTTTGCAGCTGCTGCCACGTGAAGAAGTTTCTTCTTTCATGGCCTCAGGACAGAGCCCAGTCCCAGGCGGCCATTCTGGAAGGTTCTGGGGCCGACTTCCAGAAACCCTCCAAACAGGAGCGGGGAAAACCCGTCCCCATTTCTAGCAGAGTCGCGGTGTTACATCCCTGTTAAAGGGACACCACTAACAGGAGCAGTGAGTCCCAGTCCACACATAATGGTGGGCTGGCATCACAGAATGGGTGTCATTTTCTGAGACACTCAGGGCGCAGGTGGTCGGTTCTTAAGGGGCCACAGCCTTGCACCTTCCTTTGGCCCTCGGACAATGAGGATGGGATGCTCACCAAGATCAAGGCCACAGAACAACAGACGGTAAGCACAGACGGTCAGGCCGGCCACACAAGCACCACTGGCAAACGGAATGGCTTAGAGACAGAACACATCCCAACCACAACCACTCTCTCCCAGATAGGGCGACCTTGTTTTTAAAACGTTAGCACTGGGCATTTTTGATGGTGAGAACAATTAAATCATATTACTGGTACTATCAAGAGAGAAGGGGACCTTCAGATCCCTGCGTTCCACGCTTCTGGGGCGTTAGCAAAATTGTAACACCTTATCACGTAATTTGTGTCAGTTAGGTATTGTCTCATTTCATCATCACAACGGTTCTGGGAGGCAGGTGTGACGACACCGTTTTATGGATAAGGTGAGTAAGGTTCTGAGAGGCGATCTGACCTGTCCAAGCTCCACAGCTAGTGAGGAACGTGATGGAATTTGAGTGCAGGTCTTAACAACCACCCTAACTGACAAATGACCCATTCCAGCCACCTCTCTCGATATATACAAAGTTCATTTAAAGGGGAAAAGCAAAACGTGTCCAGCAGCTCTATTCCTATACACGAAAAGAGGAAGCGGGAGGAGAATGTTACTTTAGTTCGGTCCACGTTCCAGAGGGAAGTGAATATCTTATGCAGATCACCGGTATTTTTCAGAATTTGCTCAATAAAGGTGTCCCACTCGGCGCTCAGTTCTTCCTGAGAACGGTTCTGAAACAAAAAACAGCCTGAGGTCAGCGTCTGAGATTCGGGGACACACACTCTTTGACAAGGATCCCAACTGCCACAGAAATGTTCCTGACACAGGACACTGGCTGGTCGGGAGGGCCTGTTTGGAGCTTCTTACACTCACGAGACCTCACCCCCTACCCTGATCACCTACCTACCACAGACCCAGATCGCCTGTGGGGAGGGCAGCCACCAGGCCCAGCTCTTTCCACCCGTCTCAGGGAGGAGGAGATGGGAATAAGGACTTGAACAAACGGGACCTAGGCCACTGGAGAACAAAGGCATCTGAAAGGGGCTCCAGGAGACCTTGACCTTGTCACTGGCCATGACATGTTTATGGAAAGTACAACAGACCCCAGAGGAAGGGCCGGGTTCCGGCAATGTCGGTTTTGTTCAAGATGCGCCCCCCCCACCCCCGTAAGACTTGTCGGCGCTGTCTTCATACCTTGTAAGCCACAGAAACAGGTCCGTTGTAAAAATGAAAGAATCCAATAAGCTGATTCAGAAACTGCTGGCAGCTGACATCAGGGAGCTCCACAGCACAGCCCAGCACCTGTAAAGCGGGAAACCAGGAAGACAGGCAGTTTCCTCCGTTCTGAGTCCAAGGCTGGGCTCCTGGCACCCCGGCCTCACTACAGCCAGACTTCACGGCCCATGAATTGATCTGCTGCTGCCTGGCCCCACACCCTCCACTCCAGCCGAGCTGGTCTTCACTGAGGACAATGGACTCCTGTTGCCCAACCTGAAATGCCCTCCTTCCTGTTCATTTGCCAGGGCTTTCCCCTCCCCTTCTGGGCCCACCACAGATTCTAGCACTTCCACGGTGCCTATTCTGATCACTCTAGCAAATGCTGACCTCTTTTCGGACCCCTTGTGGTGTTAGGACTATTATTTGGACATTGAATGTTTAACACGGGTTTCACTACAAACACTGCGCTCAAACTATTTCATGAATAGCCATCTCTTCTCCCCAGCTACACGAAGTGCTTTGAGAACAGAAAACGACTGAATCATCACACAGTTTTAGACCTCTAAAACCCTTAGTGTTTAGCTCCACAGAAGAGAAATACTTGCTCAGTTAAAAACTAATCTGGCCACACGTTTAAAGAGGCTGAAAAAAGTTCACAATCTTTGAGTCACTAATTCTACCTCTCGCACATGTATTATTTCACTCATGTGACACTCTGGAACAGGTAGAACTAATCTATGGCAGAAAAAAATCACAGCAATGGTTGCGTGAGACAGCGGGGGTGGTTATAGTGAATTGGGGAAGGACAAAAGATTGAACTTTCTGGAGTGATGCTAATATTCTGTATCTTGATAGGGATTTGTGTGGAAGATGCATCATTTGGCCCAAATCCATCAAATGGTACACTCACCCTTGTGTATTTCATCATATATAAATTTAACTCAAAAGAAAAGAAGAACCACAAACAAATACTGACTTCTTGTTAACCTTATGTAAGATGAGCTATTTGGAGCTGGGCTGTGAGGAGGGAAGGAGTATACTGATGTGTAGAACTTTGAAAAGCACTAAAATAAAAACGGGATTGGTAGGAAGATAAAGGGGTGAATAACTATGGGATAAAGCAACGATAATGAAACATGCATCGCAGAATCTAGGAAGTACAGCTGACTCTTGAACAATTGTGGGGGTTCGGGGCAACAACACCCCACGCAGTTGAAAATCTGCATATAACTTTTAACTCCCTGAAAAATTAACTACTAATAGTCTACTGTCGACCGGAAGCTTTACCAATTAGCATAAAGAGTCGATGAACACATATTTTGTATGTTATATGTATTATATACTGTATTCTTACAATAAAGTAAGCTAGAGAAAAGAAAATGTTATTAAGAAAATCCTAAGGAAGAGGAAATACATTTGTAGTATTTATTGAAAAAAATCCACATATAAGTGGACTCACACAGTTCACACCTGTGCTGTTCAAGGGTGAACTATACGAGTATTCACTGTCAAGTTCTACATGTTCATAAGATGCTGTAAAGAATACCTACAAAGCTGAATATATTTCCTTACACTTAAACGTCGCTTCACCTAGGGAAGAGTTTAAAGTAAGTGCAGGCATGGGAAAAGAGCACTTGAGCGTATATGGTGCTGCCAGTTGTAAAGAAATAGTTTTTCTTTTTTCTTTTTAATGGTTCTTTGAAACCTAACATATATGCATCAGTATCTTAAGAGTTTGTGGGTCACTTAGCCAGTAAGTGTGGAGAGTAGAGGGAAGTATAGAGAGTATAAAGAAGAAAAGATGGGGATTAAAAACTCAATTTGCATCACGAAGAGAATTTCCTTAGGTTGGGTTAATTAAGCCTTTCAAAAGAGCAGAGAACCAGCCATGTGCAATGCAGGATATGTCAGAAATGTTTTGGGGAGCACTCAGTTAGGATGGGCACCTGCGGAGAGTGACACAGGAATTGTGGATGATACTGGACAAAGCACATGGGGACAGGGTAGGAGACTGTAGGCTTGAGAGGCATACAAACCATTACTTTTGTAAACCTCATCATCACAATTCTTATCACCAAGACAAATGACTCGTGGTAGAAGGGACCTTGTCGGCACTGATTCTGCCTGGTAAACTTACCCAAAGGTAATCTCCATCAACCTTTATGGCGAACTTAAGTTTCCGCAGACGAATGAGAGCAGGAGGAGAGCCAGAGATGTCAGAAATACAGTGGACAACTCCAGCAATCTGTCCACAAAGCAACTCCTGTTGGTCAAGCAGGGTCTACGGGAAAGGAGTGAATTCCAGACAGGCAGTTGAAACTGTTGAACTCTTGTGTCCTTCCTTAGAGCAGGGGTTGGCACACCATACAGCCTGCAGGCCAGATCTCGTTGGCCACCTGTTTGTACATGGCCCATGCGCCAAGGGTGGCTTTTACATTTTTGTTAAGGGTTGTCAAAACAACAACAAAGAATACATGACAGAGACCTCAGGTGGCTTGCAAAAGCCTAAAACATTCACTCCTGGCTCTTTCTAGACAGTTTGCCAACCCCTGCCCAGATGAATGAACTGTTCCAGGAGGCCCACAGTGAACACACAGGTGACTGCACAGGACTACATTTTTGTTCCCAGGATTATATCCTACAAGTTAACCCACGTGCATGGGTAGAAGCATGAGCCTTTCATCCCTGTTCAAATCCCCTGCACAACGGCCGGAGCAGCACAGGTTAATCCCAATTAGCCAAGTCAGAGGATAATCACATGAGTGAATACGCGTATACAGACGTCCTAATCGATCTTACAGTGGGTGGCCAGACATTGTGTAATGGACAGAAAATGTATGCCCCGCCTAGGAAGAATTCTTGCCTAAAAGGACTGAACTTGAACCTAATTGAGGCTCTAGATCTTACTACTAGTTTAAAGGAAACACAGCAGAGGGAAGACACTAAGTGACACCACCATAAGGAAGTCCAGCCAAATCCAGAGCGGGGACCTCACATTCTACTGCACAAATAACCTGGTTTCTTCAGTAGTTCAGTGGTCTCGGGGGGACAGGACGAGTGGGTGAGGAGTGTTAACAGTAAAAGGGACTTAAAACACAAAAAAGCCAAATGGACTATGTGGATCTTGTTTGGATCCTGACTAGGAAAGAGAGAGAGAAAAGGAGAAGGAAGCAAAGACGGAAGGAAGGTACGTCTAAGTAACATCTAAGGTAATCAGGCAAAATTTGAATACACGATTAGATGATAGTCAGGAATTATTGTTACTTATTATTGTAACTTTCGTTAGGTATGATGTTAAAAGTCCTTTTCATTTAGAGATGTCACCTGATACCGGGGAGATGACACAATGTGTAGGATTTGCTTCAACACACTCCAGAAAAAAAAAAAAGGAGGGGAGAGAGGTTAGGTGAGGTCATATAAAACTGGCAGTGTTGACAACTGTTAAAACTGGTGACAGGTATATTCTCCTTTCTACTTTTCATATGTTTGAATACGTTTTATTTTTTAAATGAGCCGATCAAAAATTGGGAGCAATGGGGGCAGACAGAAAATCATCATGGTAACAGAAAGCTAGAGAAGATGGAAGAACTGAGCTGCCTGGAAATTTTAAGGCCAGAAGAAGACACAGTGCAACTAAGAATAAGCGAGCAGAAAGGTCCATTGCGTAGGTTTTTCCCAAAGGAACTCGTCCCAATAGAAACCCTCTACTTTTGAAAAGTCGTCCGTTTTGAGGCCGAGGGTCCCCACAGAACAAGAACACATATGTGGCTTACCTGAGAGGGATAAAAGTAACAAATGCCCGCTCTTGTTGGATCTCCTTCTTCCTTTACCTTTGAACCGTCATAGAGGAAAAAATAGTTCCACCTGGCAAGAGAACAGAATGGAGTCATGTTTTCTTTCATCCAGTGATCGGGGCATTTGCAAAACAGTTTCCTATTGAGTTCCCAGCCCAAGAAGAGCTCATTTCTCAAGAGTTTGAAAAGCCTTCTGGTGGCCCCAGAGAAGGGACTCAGTGGCTACAAATAGATAAAAACCATTTTGTAAGTGCAGTTGAGTCAAACTAAAAATATGCCTCTATCCAGCTGTCAAACCATCTGTGTGAAAGACAGACGAGTGGCTAAGGAAAGACGGGGCGCCCACAATGACACCTCTTATTTGAGACGCTGAACCGTAACTATCTAACCACATGGTTAGTAAGCTGTCTTTTAAGGCTCTGAGAACACAGTAAGTTAGGGATGTCACAGATGCACTCCCGCTGGGCACGATGAGCTCCTGAATTATCCTTCTGACCAGGAATTTATCGATTCATTTAACAAACATACTGAAGGCCTACAGTGGGCACTGCTTTTGCTGGCCCTGGGGCCACTGGATGTTTCAATGCAGGATGGTGAATCTATAATGGGAAAACAGGGGCCTTTGTCAGTTCACAGAGAAGGACCGAACCCCTCACTGTCTGTCAAAACCTTACGAGGAGGGCTGGCCTGGTGGCTCAGGCGGTTTGAGCTCTATGCTCCTAACTCCGAAGGCTGTGGGTTCGATTCCCACATGGGCCAGTGGGCTCTCAACCACAAGGCTGCCGGTTCGATTCCTCGACTCCCCCAAGGAATGGTGGGTTGCGCCCCCAGCAACTAACAACGGCACCTGGACATAGAGCTGAACTGCGCCCTGCACAACTATGATTGAAAGGACAACTTGACTTGGAAAAAATCCTGGAAGTACACACTGTTCCCCAATAGAGTCCTGTTCCCCTTCCCCAATAATAAAATCTTTAAAAAAAAAAAAAAAGCACAAAAATAAAAAACTTACGAGGACAACCCAAACATGAGCCCTCATCCAGCTTCTGACCCCCAGAGGAATCTGTCTTCTCAATTTCCACAACCCTCTGTTCGTCCCTAAGGTCGTACAGTCTGCTCTGCAGGACAATTATAATTACTTCTTTAAGACCACAAAGCAAACTCCACAAAGGCTGGCCCTGAGTTTCACTCCTAAACCTCCGAAAGCACACCTAGCAGGCTAGGGCCTGAGAAGGAGGCGCTGTGACCACTCTGTGCTCTGCTCCCCTGGACCCCCTTCCATCCTCTCTGGCTCCCACCTTATCTTCCTGAGGCCAAGCACTAACTCAATTTCCAATACAGTCTGCTTTCCTGAGTTCCAAACATGCAACTGGCTGCCGGACAAGTCCAGCTCGAAAAGCCTTAAAAATGTTTCAAACTCAATTCGGAAACCCCACGGTCGGGCCCCATTCTACCCTTTCCATATGTTCTCTGGGTGAAAGCGCCCCCACTCTTCCAGGCACACACAAGAAAACCTGGGTGTCATTTCGAACTTCCCCATTTTTTTTACTTCCACACACATACGTCAGTCAGTAAACCCTGCTCTTTCTATTTAAACTATGCCTTTCCATGCTCATCTCCTTGATTAAGGTTTGCTGAACCCAATTACGCGAGAGGCTTAACACATTTGGGGTTGAGAAAGCAATGGAGCTGCAGGCAGACGTTGCGTAATGCCCTTTGAGAGCTAATCTGAAGGCTGGCCAAACATCTCATGGTGTAATTCTGCAGTGCAACCACTTCTGGTCTTTCAAAAGTGAAGACTCCCATGCGCACAAGAAATATTATCAAAGCCATATTAGCATGATCCAACAACCATGGTTATCTCTTCTATAATCTACCAGTAATGCTGGACTCGTTTGAACAATGCAAGAGGCTTGCAAGGTTGCAACATGTCAGCTTTGGTGAGAAATGGCTCACACGCTTGATTCAGCGGCTCTGAGGAAAAGGGCTTTTTATTGTTTTCTGAATAAAATCGAGGTCATCTGGCTGGGGGGGGGTCAGGTAACCCCAAACATCTGTCCAGCAGCCTGGCAGGAACTCAACCCTGGCAGACCTCGCTACTCACCAGGAGGCTGACTTCGTCTCCGTTGAGGTAGAGGTGGCCATTTACTTTCCAGTTGCCCTCATTCTCTTTATTTGTGCTTTCTTTTCCAGTTATGGCTTCTTTCTCCCCAGCAGTGACCGTTCCTCTGTGTCCCCCGATCCTATGAATCCGGATGTGGGAGGTTTGGGTGTTTTCAGTCACAACTGTCACTTGCTTAGTTTTCACTCAGTATGAAAGTGCTACTTCCCTCCTTGCAGGCCCTCGGTTCCATGCATACCTCCACGCCTCTGAAAACTCTGGGAGAGGATATAAGAAAGCAAGAGAATTCTACCAGAAAAGTCAGATCCACTAATGTGGTTCTGTGAGCATCAGCTTTCTGGCTCTCTGCAGAATAAGCTCTTCAAAAAACTGTTCAACAGGAAAGCCCAACAGGGGAGGTGCATGCTCGAGGCAGTGTTCTGGGGTGATTTCTTGTCTGATAGCTTGTCGGGTTCAAAGCGATTCCGGAGGTTCTTTTAAAAGTTTTGAAGCTTCCTGTTCAAACATCAGTGCCTTGGCACTAAAATAAACACAAGATAGATTATTTCAGAAACCCACGAGAGAGCATGTGACTCAGCAGGGTTAGGCAAATGGTATACTTCAAAAGAGCTTTCTAGAAAACGGTTTCAAAACAAAAAAAAAGATAGGGTAGCAGGATTTCTGAATAAATCCCTTCGTGTCTTGAACAGTGATATCTCACAGAAGGTGAAATAACCAGGGTGAAGCTCTGCGTGTGAAGGACAGCTATACAAATAAGGCAGTGGCTGCAGTGATAATGGAACTCAAATTAAGGAACTGTCACCTTGACAGCCCAAAAATAACCTGAACATGTAGAATTCTGGAGATGGGCGCATTTCCAAAAGACAGACAGAGAATTTAACAAGTGGCTGTCAAACTCCCAAGAGGAAAGACAACTCAGACTACCATGGAATTTCAGAGTCCAAAGGGACCCTGGCATCATTTACTCTAACCCTCATGCTCATCTTCAAAAATGACCTGCCTGTCTCTGGCTTACTCCCTTCAGAGAGAGGTAACTCAGTGTTAAATGTATCCTCGCACCAAGCTAAAACTGTCCTCCCAGGAACCTCCACACACTGGTCTGCATAACACTCTCCAGGAAAATAAAACAAGGTCTAATCCTTCCACGAGACAACCCTTTGTTCCCTCAAACTGGATGTCTACTGTCACTTTCTCCAAGATTAAAGTCCCCAGCGACTTGGTTACAAATGCTTTCTCACCATCTGTCATCCCCCTGGGGAACACAAGAGAGTTTTTTTAAAGCTTGTTTGGTAGAACGAAGTCTCTAGAGAGGATCCCACTGAATCTCTGATGGCCTGTACAATCCCTATCTTTTCTCGGCTCTAAATATCTTGGGGTGGGTCTCCATAGGGTCACATTCGTGCTATTCTTTGAAGCATACGCGGATGCCTGTGGAGAGGCATCTAAGCTGTTGGACCTAGGGCAGCAGCCTGAAACCCTTCATCCCGTTTCCAGGAGACCGGGCCCTACACTGCCAAGGTCCACTCTATCTCTGAAAGGTCCAGTAGAGGCTGGAAATGGCCCAGGGGTGGGGAAGGTGTTGGGATGTGACCAGAGGAGGCTCTGGCAGCCTGGGAAGTAGCAGTAACGACGCAGGGGAGTCAAGAGTGGCAGGTAATGGCCTGAGGGGAGGGGCGAGGAGGTGGTGTAGGAAGTGGCCTCAAGTCGGTCTGCAAGGCGCTAACGTCTGCGAAGAGCCTGGAAGCCATCGGTCACCCTCTAGGGCACCCGGAGGTGTGTGGCCTCAGCTCCAGGGTGCTGGGAACTGGTGCGCAAAGGCGCGAGGGTCAGTCTGGGCCGGGTCACGGCACCCAGAGGCCGCGATGAGGCGCTCTCGGCCGCGGTCCTGCCTCTCGGCGTCCCCGCGCCGCCCACCCTCCAGAGTAGCCAGTCAGCCCGGGGATCGGGGATCGGGGATCGGGGATCGGGGATCGGGGATCGGGGTTCGGGACCCGGAGTGTGGGCGGCAGCGGGGCGCCAGCGACTCCCGCCCGGTACCTGCGCGCGCGGCGGAGAGGCCACAGGGTCACGCGCCGCCCGCGCCGCCCACCGCCTGCCTCCTAAAGTTTCCGCGGGGCGGGCGCGCGGCGATGACGTAGGACGCGAGCGCCGCGCGCCCGCGACTCCTGGGGCCAATGGCGGCCGCGGCGCTGGATCCCTGGCGCGTTGCGGCTCCGCGGAGGAGACGCTCTGCCGCTCGACGTCCGCGGCCCAGGGAGGCGGCGGCCGCCCGGGCCCCGGAGGCGGAGCCTGACGTGGACCGCGAGGTTGTGCTCCGTCGCCTCCGGGAGGCCGGGTGAGAGCGGGATCGGCCCCGGGTCCGAATCTTACTGCTCGTGGGAACCTCTCCGAGCCTCAGTCTCTCCATATGTGAAGTGGGAGTAACTGCAAACCCTTTACGGGGTGGTTGTGAGGCTTTAACGGAGGGAACGAGTGCATTACAGACTGGGTTATACAGTAAGCGCTCAATCAAGGTGGTCATTCCTCTTACTGCAGTTACAGCTGCACGTGCTGTCATCGCCGCCTCAGTTTTCTCATCTGTGAGGTTGGCATGAAAATAGAACCCATAGAGGACGGTTTGAAGAATTCAGTGACTTAGTTCACGTAAACCATTTCGTACAGATTATGCGCTCCGCTCCCCCAGGTCAAGAGGCGATGGTGACTGAGGTTACCACTGAATACAAAAGTTGGCTGACTGAGCCTGAGAAAAAAGCAGCAGTGACTTTTTCTGGGATCTCAGAAGATGCCAATAGCAATGAGTGTGCGTATGTATGGAAAACTCTTAAGGCACTTTCCGTGCAACTTGACATTGTTACTCCTCCTCAACTTTTTCACTATTCCCCCAGGGGCTTCCTGCTTCTACCTGCACCCCCAAGTGTGGTGCAGTCCCCACTGCCCTGATAGAGCGCACCCAACACTTCACACGCTGATGTCCTGTGCACACTCAGCAGTTACAAAGCGCTCCCTGGACCTTAGAACTCGCCTTTACTCTCTGTGACGAACATTAGGGCAGCCTCTGGGCAGCTTTTTTCAATTCTGTTTACTCTCTGAGTCCCTGAACAGTGGCTTATAGCTTCTCAGTTCGGATCCAGTTCGCTTTGTTTTGTTTTTGTTTTTTTTTTTAAAGATTTTATTGGGGAAGGGGAACAGGACTATTATTGGGGAACAGTGTGCACTTCCAGGCCTTTTTTCCAAGTCAAGTCGTTATCCTTTCAATCTTAGTTGTGGAGGGTGCTGTTCAGTTTCAAGTTGTCCTTTCAGTCTTAGTTGTGGAGGGCGCAGCTCAGCTCCAGGTCCAGTTGCCATTGTTAGTTGCAGGGGGCACAGCCCACCATCCCTTGCGGGACTCAAGGAGTTGAACCAGCAGACTGTGGTTGAGAGCCCACTGGCCCATGTGGGAATCTAACCGGCAGCCTTCGGAGTTAGGAGCACGGAGCTCTAACCCCTGAGCCACCGGGCCGGCCCTGGACTTTGTTTTTCTTTTTCTAGTTCCTTAAGGTGTACTGTAAGATTGTTCAGGATTTTTTGTTTCTTGAGCTAGGCCTGTATTGCTATAAACTTTCATCTTGGTACTGATTTTGCTGTATCCAAAAAATTTTGATGTGTCATATTTTCAGTTTCATTTGTCTCTGTGTGTCTTTTAATTTTTTCTTTTATTTCTTTTTTGACCCAATAGTTATTCAGTAGTATGTTGCTTAATCTCTACATATTTGTGATTTTTCTAGCTTTCTTCTTACAGTTGATTTCTAGTTTCATACTATTGTGGTCCAACAAGGTGCTTGATATGATTTAAATCTTAAATTTATTGACACTTATTTGTGTCTCAACATACGGTCTGTCTTTGAGGATGGTGCATGTCTACTTGAGAAGAATGTGTATTCTGTCATTTGGGGATGGAAAGTTCTAAAAATATCTATTAAGTCCATCTGGTCTAATGTATCATTTAAGACCGATGTTTCCTTGTTGACTTTCTGTCAGAATGATCTACCCATTGGCATAAGTAGGGTATTAAAGTCTCTTAATGTTATTGTAAAATCATATTTCTCCCTTTAGATCTGTTAATAATTGTTTTATATATTTTGGTGCTCCTAGGTTGTGTGCATATGTATTAATGTTATATCTTCTTGATGTATTGTCCCCTTTATCATTATAAAGTGCCCTTCTTTGTGTCTTGTTACAGTTTGTTTTTTTTGTCTTGAAATCTATTCACTCTGACAGAAGTATGGCTGCGCTCTCTTTTCTCTGTATACCATTTGCTTGGAGTATCATCTTCCACCTCTTCACTTTAAGCCTGTTTGTCTTTGCAGCTGAGATGGGTCCTTTGAAGGCAGCATATAGGTGCATCTTGTTCTTTAATCTATTTAGCTACTCTGTGCTTTTTGATTGATGAGTTCAGTCCATTTACATTTAGGATGACTATGATATATGAGAGCTTTTATCGTTTGTTTTCTGGTTGCTCTGTATCGCCATTGTTTCTTTTTCCCTGTGTTTCTGTCTCCTGTTTTGGTTTGGTGGTTTTCTAAGAGGCTTTTTTCCATTTCCTGTTTTTGTTTTTTTAATGTTTTGTGTCTCATCTTTGGATTTTTGTTTTGTGGTTACCATGGAGGTTTGTATAAAATGTCTCATAGATAAAATAGTCCTTTTCCTTCTGATAGCATCTTATCTTCATTTGCCTACATAAGTTCAGTTATTTTCCTCCTCCCCTGTTATGTTTATTGTCACAAATTATCCTTTTTTATCTGTGTTTATTACCAAATTGCAATAGCTATAGTTTTTTGTAATGCTTTTTCCCCCTCTAATCTTGATGTTATAATTCAGTGTTTAATACTCTATTCTGAAATACAGTTGCAGTTTCCTACTTTAGTCTGTCTGTCACCTTACTCAAAGTTTGGTATACTTTCGTCTTTGCATGTCAGGTAGAAGAGGTCTTTTCAACATTTCTTCTAATACAGGTCTTGTGGTGGTAAATTTTCTCAGCTTTTGTTTGTCTGGGAAAGCCTTTATTTCTCCTTCATGTCTAAAGGATAACTTTGCCGGATATATTATTCTTGGTTGGTGGTTTCTCTCTCTCAGTATTTTGAACATATCATTCCACTCTCTCCTGGCCCATAGGGTTTCTACTGAGAAATCTGATGATAATCTGATGGGTTTCCTGTGTAGGTTAGTGTGTTTTTTCCCTGGCTGACTTGAGAATTCTTTCTTTATCATGAACTTTTGACAGTTTTAATATAATGTTGCTTGGAGAAAGTGTTTTTGCCTTGAGATAATAAAGTTCCATTATCTTGTTATATTCAAATTCCCAGTTCCTTCCCTACGTTTGGGAGGTTCTCATCAATTATTTCTTTGAATAGACTCTGTTCCCTTCTCTCTGTCTTCTCCTGCTGGGATGCCCATTTTCCTTACGTTGCTCTTTCTAATGGAGTCATATTGTTCTCATAGAGTTCTTTCATTTTTTAAAACCCTTAGTCCTTTCTTTTCTTCCACCTGAATCATTTTTAGATTTCTGTCTTTGAACTTGCTAATTCTCTCCCATCTGGTCTGTGCTATTTCCAGTGCTCTCTCACACATTCTTCATTTCATTTATTGCATTCTTCAGCCCTTGAATTTCTTTTTGGTTATTTTTCATAGTTTAATTCTCTTTGGCAAAGTGCTCCTGTTGGTCATTAATTTTGTTCCTGAGCTTTCTTTTGTGAGAAAGAAAGCTTTTCTGAGATTTCTCTTGTCTTGTTGAGTTTCTTCATAACTGTAATCTTGAATTCTTTATCATTTAAATCACAGTCTTCTGTTACTTTGAGTTTGGTTTCTGGAGAATTGACATTTTCTTTCTGTGTTACCATGTTATCTTGGTTTTTCATGGTACTTGACGGATTGTTCCTCTGCCTGTGCATTTGAGGTAGTGAACACTTTTCTTGTTTGGGTATCAGTTTAATCTTAATTCAGGTTGATAAGTAGAGGTCTTTTGTTTTCCAGTACAGTAGTACCTCGGTTTTCAAACGTCTCCATTGACGAACGTTTCGGTTTACAAATGCCATAAATTTTATGGATCTATGGTGTCACTAGATAGTAAAATTCATGCTAAATTTGCAGTTTTAGGGGTTGATTTTAAAGGTCTGGAATGGATTAATCCATTTTGCATTACTTTCTATGGGGAAACCTTAGCTCGGTTTTTGAACATTTCAGAACTCAAACGGTCTTCTGCAACGGATTATGTTAAAAAACTAAGGTACCACTGTAGTTGGTGTTATAACACACGTTTTCGTGTTCTGTTACCTGCACTATTTGTCTTCTGGGGTTGCAGTGAGGGAAACATCACTGCAGTTGTGGAAATTTGACATCTGGGTGACCAGGATGGTAGGTGTCCCTGCTGTGTCCAAGTCGCCTCAGTGTCGGGGGACCACCACCGTGGTGGGGGGATGTGGTGGGTGGGGAGTAGATGAGTTTGCAAGCCTGCAACACTGCTTCCTTGTTCCTTATGGCCCTCAGCACTGCTGTGCTGTAGACAGGGAGCCATAGATGCATCTCTCTGCTGCTACTGGGTTCGTTCACAATGAATGGAGGAGGGCGCCGGATTCTCCAGAGCCAACACTGCTTCTGTCTTCTTACCCTCCGCTGGGCCATAGTATGGGCGCTGCACCTCAGCTCCTCCACCACTACCAAATTCTATTAGCTGGGGCCACGATGGCTGCTGAACCACGTTTGTGGACACCGTCCCTGTTGTTTCCCCATCCCACCTCCCCCTGCGTTCCAGTGCACTCACCTTCAGATGTACTGGTGTGTGGATCTCTCAGGCGTGTCTGTGTTGAGCAGAGGAACCTTTGTTGGATTATAGAGGTCTGACTTGTTGTAAATTTAAGAGGAGATACAAAGGGGTCTTAATCCTTATGATGTTGACATTGTGTGTGCGTAAGTTTTGATAAATTTAACATCTTATATATTTGTGTGTACTTTATGGTGGCAAATGGTAAAATAGACTAGTATTTACATATATTTTATGCAGTCATGACATACTTACCTTTTTGTTAATTTTTTCAACCTTTTAGGTTATGTGGCTTGTCTGTGAATTTTTTCTAATTGTTGATAATCTCCAAAAAATGTTCTGATATATTTATTGAAAAAAAAATCTGAGTATACGTGGACCTGCACAGTTCAAGCCTGTGTTGTTCAAGGGTCAACTGTATTGTTGAATGTGGTTTGTTAATGTTTTGCTGAGGATTTTTTGCATCTCTGTTCATCAGGGATAGCGACCTTTAGTTTTCTTTTCTTGTGGTGTCCTTGTCTGGTCTTGGTAGCAGGGTAATGCTGGCCTTGTAAAATAAGTTTTGAAGAGTTCCTTCCTCTTTTGTATTTTGGAAGAGTTTGAGGAGGACAGGTATTAATTCTTTGACTCTTTGGCAGAATTCAGCACTGAAGCCATCTGGTCCTGGACTTCTGTTTGCTGCACGGTTTTTGATTACTGATTCAATCTCCTTACTAGTTATTGGTCTATTCAGATTTTCTATTTTTTCATAATTCAGTTCTGGAAGCTTATACATTTCTAGGAATTCATTCGTTTCTTTTAGTCCAATTTGTTGTCATATAACTGTTCACCGTAATCTCTTATGACCCTTTGTATTTCGGTAGTGTCTGTTGTAGTATCTCTTCTTTCATTTCTGATTTTATTTATTTGAATCCACTCCTTTTTTTCTTGGGGAATGTACTAAAGGTCAATTTTATCTTTTCAGAGAACCAGGTTTTACTTTCGTTGATCTTTTCTGTATTTTTAGTGTCTTATTTATTTCTGCTCTAATCTCTGTTATTTCCGTCCTCCTACTAACTTGGGGCTTATTTTTTCCTTCTATTTTGTCGTTCCTTGAGATGTAGTTAGGATGGTTATCTGAGACTTTTCTTGTTTCTTGAAGTAAGCACTTGTGGTTACGAACGTCCCTCTTAGTACTGCTTTTGCTGCATCCCACAGTTTGGTATCTCTGTTTTACAGTCTGTTTTGACTGATATAATTATGGATATCTCAGCTTTCTTTTGCTTTCCATTTGCATGGAACATCTTTTTCTATCCCTCTACTTTAAGTCTGTGTGTGTCCTTATATCTGAAAGGCGTCTCTTGTAGGCAGCATACAGATGGGTCTTGGTTTTTTATCCATTCAGCCACTCTGTGTCTTTTGAATGGCAAATTCATTCAGTTCATTTTAATACACTTTTGACTGTGTTTTGCTCTGGGTTTGTGGAAACAGTTGACTTGAATAAGGAAAGCCCAGACACTGGGTTTGTCTCTTCTCTTACTTTCCCCTTGGAATTATTTATCATAACAAAGCCTGTTTATTTAGTACCTGCTGTGTACGAGGCTCTGTGCTGAGTGTTAACCATTTAAGTAATAGACAGGTAGTCTAATATCTCCTTTATGGAGCTGAGGAAACTGAACCTGAGAGAGGCCACATTTGGGCATTGAACAACTATTCACGGAGCTGCGCCTCTGTGCCAGGCTCTGTTAGGGACCAGGGATACAGAACAGACCAAGACCTGTTCCTGGGACTGGGGGACCTTCTGCAGAAGACCCCCTCTGCTACCCTCTGTGAACCCCTGCTGCCCTTTCTGAGCCCCAGCAGTCTGTGCTCTGACTCAGGACATGTTCGGCACGTGTCCTCTTGTCACTCAGGAGTGGGCTCTGCGTCTGTGTGTACTCCATCATGCTCCCACCTCCAGATTACGGTCAAGAGGAAGGTCACTGTTAGGGCGGCCCCGAAAAGGATGAGAGATGACCGCACGATTCTTTTTGTTTGTTTGTTTCATCAGGGAGGACCTGCTTATTTCCGATTTCTGGAGTTCAGCTCTAGGTGAGTACCACCTCACCAAGGCTGGGGGTAGAGGGCTGGGAGGGGGGCCTGAATGTGAGCAAAGGAAGGAATCCCACCCTCCTTTGGTGACAGTGTGCTTCACGGAGCAGCAGGGTACATGCTGGGTTCTAATGCCACTTCCGTCTTCCTTACAGCTGTGTGTTTGGGGCACTAACGCTGACCCTCGGTTTCTTTCTCTGTGAAACAGAGATGAGTATGTACTTATCCTGTTGCATAATTTTGAGTATTAAACGAGGCTGTGTAGTTAAGTGCTTAGAACAGGGCTTGCCTGCTGCACAGGGGTAATAAATGGTAGCTGTCATTATCATTCTTGTTGAAAGTTTTATTTATCCTGCTCTTTTTTCTTGAGATTACAGTACAGACTTTACCACCTCCTGCCATGTGTTATAATCTCTTCTTAAACAATATGTGTGGGAATATAAATGTTAATACATGGAGTGAACATACCATAGTTATAATTTTTATTAAGGAACTTTTAAGTTTGTTTCCTTTCTTTGTTTTTTTAGTTATTTTCATAATTTTGCAGTGAACACCTTTATGCATATAGCTTTTACCAAATTTAGGATGATCTTAGGATATATTCCCAGAAGTGAGATTATTCAGTGAAAGGCAGTGACCAATCTGATGTCCATTGTCAAGTGTTTTCCAAAAAGCTTTTTTATCAATTCTTTTACCAGCAAGGACTAAAGGAGCAACCTTTCCTGGCTGGGGTCTGATTTAAAGATATCTTTGCTGATAAGTGAAAATTGGTATCTTATTGTGGGAACATATGGCTTTTTGCTTTTTGTTTTGCATACAGATTTGTGCAACTCAATTCAGTACTAGTGTAATCAAAGGACAGACAGGAGAGCCCACCACTATATGAGAAGATTTAAACAAAGTATTGTTCGTTAGACTCTAGAAGCCCCAGCCTACCATTTTGCCTTTGAACTTTTTACACATTGAATATTCCTACTTCCAGCCATTTATAGTGTGACAGTGAGAGCTCTGCCCCTCTATTCTTTGCTACAATAAAAAAGTCCGTACTTCACACCATAGCTTGCATTTACCAGGTACCTCGTATTAAACACGAATTAGTTCACATTAGAGTGGTAGATGGAAACTGTGTCCATAAATGAAGCCTGTTTTGTGCTGAAACGTTTTCTGAGGTTGTAACCGTGGGTTTCCAGAGACCAGGACCTCCTGTCAGTTTTGGTGGACATGTCTCAGGTGTGTCTGGGAGTGGGCTGGCTCAGCTGTTACTGCCCTGCTCCTTTTCTCCCTGGATCCGTGGGCTTCCACTGTGGATGATTTGGTTCACAGAGTCGGAGCATGCCCTCTGACTGGACCCAGGGGCCTGCTCTTTCAGAAACCATCAACAAATGTCTTGCGAAACATCTGGAACAACTGAAGGTACCAGTGGGGACTCTTTCGGAAGCCCTTGGAAATCTGCACTTTGACTCATCACCAGAGGAGTCAGATGTGGTCCCCGGCTCCACCCGAGGAGCAACCCTGCTCACGGGAACCTGTCATTGGAAGTGTGTGTGTTACGGCATTGGGAACTTTTCCACCTGTGTCATAGCTAGACACCAGCTCACGTTTTTGCTTCTCTTCCTGGAAAAGTGCCAGGTATATTTTTTGACTCTTCTTTATTGCCCTTCCTTTGGTCTCGCACGTGGTGTGCACAGGTATTTGGGGTGAAATTAACAACCCCTTCTTCCCTTCTGCAGATTCCCAGAAGTCATTGCTGGGTGTATGACCCTCTGTTTAGCC
Organism: Rhinolophus sinicus; assembly: GCF_036562045.2. NCBI lineage: Eukaryota > Metazoa > Chordata > Mammalia > Chiroptera > Rhinolophidae > Rhinolophus > Rhinolophus sinicus. The sequence goes on along the minus strand of NC_133765.1, from coordinate 23,324,086 downwards.
AACTGGAAATTGCAGTTCTTAATACCCTTGGGGTGATTGTTCTCAGTGAGAACGAGGTGAGTGGTTCAGGGAAGTGGGATGGGGAGGCCTGTGTAACTGCTCACCAACTGATCCAGCCTCTGTTTCCTTTGAAACAGCAGTTATTCCTTCCCGCTGCTTGCTTGCTTCTCCTAAAACGCTGCCATTTAACTCAGGTCACCTTTTCTGAGTGCCTGCTCTGTGCTCGGCAAGGAGCTCTGGGGAGACCAAGATCAATGGGCTCCAGTCCCTGCCTCCAGGGAGCCCACGGTCACATCAAGGCGTGTGGCCTGTACACAAGTAAACGATGAATCAGTGAGGTCGAGTCATGTGCTAGGACCTGAGACGGAAAGGAAACCTGTGCTTTTGGTGGGATGGAGGGAAGTTCTCTGCGTCTGAGCTGGGATTGGAAAGGCGACCAGGAGTTTGCTAGAGGGACAGGCCCACGGTTGCAGGCAGCCTGTGTGGAGCTGGCCGTGTGTTATTAACAGAAGGGAAGCTGCAGAGAGAAGAGAGGAGGGGCCCAGGGGTAGCAGGAGCCAGACAGCGAGGGCAGGGCCTTGTGTTCCCTGCCAAGCAGTTTGGCCGTGCGTGGAGCAGTGGTTCTCAGGAAGGGACATTTGACAAGGACTGCTATGGTAGGGATCAGCAGAAAGTGACACAGGAAGCATGACGGGTTACCAAACACAGTAACTATTGCCGGCCCTCCTGCCCTTGCTGTCACAGACCCAAGAAGTCCTTTTGTTGATCCAGAGCTTTCTGTGTTTATGGGGCACACGTTTAAGTAAACAGGAGCTCTTTCTGGACATGATTTCCTGACTTTTAGTCTGATATAATTTTATAGATTTCATACACACCATTAATGTAACTATTCCACGATGGTACTTTTTTTTTCTATTTCACACTTCACTTTGCTTTCCTCCCGGTTCATTTTTTCCTGAACTATTCTGATGTAATTGATATACAGCGTTAAGTTTCAGGTGTACAATGTGATTTGATACACGGATATATTGCAAAATGATCACCACAATAAGGTCACTTATCTGTCACTTCACATGGTTACTTTGTTACTTATATTTTTTTGTGGTGAAACCCCAGCTCATTCCTCTGGCTTTGCCTCTCCCTCACCCTGTTGTAAGAAGTGTTCACGTCTATGCATCCTGTATCCCCAGGAAGGAAAACGGAGTGTCTGTGGTGAGTGCACCATCTTTTACATGCTCCATTGTGGGTCGGCCCTGTACAACAATCTGTTGTGGAGTAACTGGTCAGTAGATGCCCTTTCCAAGATGGTCATCATTGGGAACAGTTTCAGAGGACTAGAGGAACGGTAAGCCTGGGTACCCCGAGATTCTGGCAGGCCCTGAGGGGAAGCCCATTCCTCCAAGGGATCCACAAGCAGAATGCGTTTCCATGGCTGTGTGGTCCTTGGAAATGCTTTTCCACAGGACATGGGACAGAAGGCTAGAGAAAGGAGGTGTCAAGCCTGAGTCAAGCTATGAAGCAAGTTAGGGAGTCTTTCTGCCAGTATTCCCTCCCTTCCCTTATGATGAACAGGAATTTTTTTTTTTTTAATGAATTTTATTGGGGAACATTGGGGAATAGTTTGTTTCTCCAGGGCCCATCAGCTCCAAGCCGTCGTCCTTCAATCTAGTTGTGGAGGGCGCAGCTCAGCTCCAAGTCCAATCGCCGTTTTCCATCTTTAGTTGCAGGGGGCACAGCCCACCATCCCATGTGGGAATTGAACTGGCAACCACGTTGAGAGCTCGCGCTCTAACCAACTGAGCCATCCAGCCGGCCGGGAATTTTTTAATGGGAAAAAAAACATTGGATTTTTTTAGCAGCTACATGCCCTCCTTCTGTTTCGAGATGCCTAGGTGTTTGCTCTGTCACCTCTTTTGATGAAATGGGTAGTTACTGGGGCATTCACATTTCCTACTGAATATTTAACCTACTGTACAGCCTTAATTTTTAAAATTCTTGCTATGTTTAAATCACCTTGTCTTTCTCTAATAAAACTACTCTCGTACCTCTTAATCATGCTTTAATTTTTTTTCCTAGGTTATTGACAAGGATTCTGCAGAAAAATTATACCTACATTGCAAAGGTATCTCTCTGAATGCAGGGGCTGGGAGGAAAGGGTGTGAAATCCTACTTCTCCATCACTGTGAGGGATTCTGCCTTTCCCTGTAGCGGAAGCTCACAATGGGCTAACTGAAGGCAGAGCGAACTTACTGCACTGTCAATGAGCTCTGTCGATGGGTCTGGTTCCAGAAAGCTCTAACATGTTAGCGCATCTCTTAATTTTTCCCTAATTTCCTTTATTTTCAGTATCACATTCCAATGTAACCTCTGCCTTTGGGGCTTCCAGTACATTGCACAAAAGCACTTAAAATATCCTATTCCTTTTTTTGCCCCCAAAGGATAACATGGGGGGTGAGGGGGTGACTAAAACATAACCCAGGAGAGCGGGGTTTACTGTGACAATCAAGTTTATACTTTTTACGTTTGAATTGTTGTGCTCAGATTTTGAAAGGACTGGAGGAGCACGAGTTTCCTCAGACTTCCCAGTACGCGGACGTGTTTAATGATACCTCCGTCCACTGGTTCCCTGTCCAAAAGCTCCACCAACTCTCCACGCACACGTGGGCATTTCGGGAAGAACCAGACTATCGGGACTGTGAGGACCTTGAAATCATCAGGAACAAGACTGAGGATCCTTCAGCTACTGACTCGAACTCGCTGTAATGTATCTGAAGTGGGCTGACGCGGAAGCAGCTGCCACCAGAGACTGAAGGGGACGCTGCCATGGAGGGACTGCAGAGAACTTTCTGTGCAGTCAGCAGGCCAAATTTCGAAGAGAACAGGCAATCCCTCAAGCTGGCTCTCCTGTTTAGAGGCCGCTAGGCCCGTGGAAGGATGTGGTATAAAGTGTACGTACTTCTAAAGTAGCGTTATCATGTTTTACACCCTTCGTTCCTCGCTGACCTGGTCGGATAGGGAATAGCTCCTGAAAAGAGAAGCTACTCTTTCACAGGTGGTTTAAAACACTGTTTATTCACAAATATGTCCCCATGAGGCCCAGGCACCCAGCCTGCGGGCCTGCCTGGCGGCCTACTTGGCCATGTCAATGAGGCTCTGCAGGGAGGTGGGCACCCAGGTCTTCTCGCCCTGGACGAACACCACGCCCCGGTCAATATAGATGACGATACGGCCGAAGGTGTAGAGCTGCTTCCCTTCGTGTCGCTTCCCGATGACAGGCATGAAGACGATGTTGTGCTCCTCGGCCTTGGTCTCGATGAGGTCCTTGAAGTTCATGGGCACGGAGCTAGTGGCCACGCCGATGCCCCTCTGGGCCATGTTCTCGGCCTCCCGCCGCTCCTGCATTGCCTCGTACTGGAAGTCCTTCCTGCGCTCCGTGTGGGTGAGGTAGGCGATGTTCTCCCGCGCTCCGGGCTGCATGTAGGCACCTGGGAGACAGGGCAGGGTGAGGAGAGGGAGGGGTACCAACACGCCCGGAAACAGAGACCGCGACGGGCCAAGTTCTGGGCACGCCCCAGGTGCCATCCCCATAAAACCTACGGGCTCACTGAAGGGCTGCTGTGCCTCAGAGACACAGAGCACTAAACAGATGATCAAACAGACACCTAGACACTGACTGGAATCCCATAAAAATTGGTCTGAAGATTCCTGGCTAATACCTAGCAACCAGAGAGATGATTAAACATTCAGCATAGTATGAAGTATCTGCGAGGGGTTTATCCTTCCCGAGCTGGAAACCTGTCAGCCATGCAGCTGTCGGCCACCACTCTGTTCCCACCTTGCTGGGTAGTTTTTACTCCACACGCCAAGCGGGCAGCTCGTAGAATCTAGAGAACATGGCCTACACTAGTCCTACTTTTAACCTGCCCACACAGGCCCCTGACCCTGGGAGAATTTAAAATGTAGGTGGAGAGCTGAAACAGAGATGTTGAAGGGGAGAAATCACAGGCCCACAAATGCCCAGCGCTAACTGAGGGTACAGACAGGGAGCGGTTCCAGGAGCTGGGGCCGGAGAGGCTGAGGAGGAGCTTTTAGATGGAGGTATGAGGACGGAGCTGGCCCACTGATGTCGCTTAAAGGACCTGGGTAAGCAGAGCGCACAGAAGTGTATCTGCCTCATAAACATCATGTGATTACACAACCTATGAACTCTCACTCTGTTTTCATATAACGGGCTTAGCAGAAAGAATTACAGGCTCAGGAAATAGAAATTCCAGTCACAGTTGCCACTCTTCAGCTGTGTGACCTGGAATAAGCTCTTGGCCTTGTCGAGCTTCTGTGTGAAACAAGGTTGGAGGACACAGCCCAGTGGCCTCTGCTGCGAGAGGTGAGCTCACTGACCCAGGATCGGCCCCAACTGATCCGGGCCCCAACTCCTGATCTGGGCAGAGGGACCCACCTAGACCTGAGTCATTTGGGGAACAGGTACTAAATGAACAATTAACTGCCTACTTCTGACATAACAAAGTCACCACCTATTGAGCGCTATATACAAACAGCAACTCACTTAATCCCTGTAGGTTTTTAAATAAAACCTAGAAGGTAGGTATGGCTGCTGTTTTAACAGGTAAATAAAATGGTCTGAGAGAGGTTGGTAACTACAAAGAGTTAGCATTTGCCCCAGCGCCGTGCTATGAGCTGTTACACGTCAGTAGCACCCCCAGTGCTGGCCGAGCAGACAGGGATGAACCCTAAAAAGCCACACAGCACAGTGGTTACGAAGGTGGGCCCAGAGGTGGACGCACATGGTGTGAATCAGCCTCCATCAGTCTCCATTCCGGGAAAGACGCCCCTCCCAGGAGAGCTGGCCGTGGGTGCCGGCTAAGTGTGTAACCCCGTCTGGTGGGTAAGAGTCAGGGTCGGTCAGAGCCGAGGGTGCGCTAGCTGCAGGCAGCCCGCGGGTACCTGAAAACTCTGATTCTGTGGCACTTCTGTGTTCAGAGCCGTGGAGCCCAGGGCCAGGACATCCACAGCAGAAGCCCACTTACCCACATTGGAGGACACCGCCCTGTTCATGATATCGAGGGCTTCATTGAACTTGTCCTTGATGGACGGGTGTGCCAGCACTTGGTCTGAGAACATGGACTTCCAGCCCAGGTACCACTTGGTGATCTCCTCGTAATTTGGGCTGTTACTGAGCCAGGAGCACAGCACCTGCCAAAAGGAACAAATAAGAAAGTTACATCCACAATAGCAACCAATGGGGGCAAAACATCCAAAGAGGCCATTCGTTGTGTTTTGGTCCTGGTCCTACAAGCTGGTGACCCTTTATGGGCTCGAAGCCTGGCACTTAGGAGTGTGGGATCGGGAGGCAGCCTGAAGCTGAGTGTCCCTGCATGGAAACTCTGAGCCTCAGTCTCCCGTTTACACAACAGGGATACCAGAGTGCCTAGCCCCAAATGCAAAGCAGGTGCTTGGGACCTCGGGCACGTGGCACATGGCCAATAAATGGTCACTCTTGTTATTGCCTAACTCCTTCCTATCCTGCCGTGCCATTTATGTTCCTTAGGTACTTGGGGCACTGTCACCTGACAGTCATCCCAGAATGGAGTGACTCCTCCCTGCCTCCATCCCATCCCCCAAACACAAAGCAAAACAATGTGTACCTGAAGCCACTTGGGGAAGAAGTGCTTTTCCAGAAGCCCCACCAGGCTGGAGACGGAGATCATCCCCTCCCAGTCGATGACCCAGTAGAAAGCATCCATGTGTTGCTGGTGAGGGTTAATGACTAACTCGCCAAGACACATCCCTAGGAGAGAGCGCAGTGGCTAAGGCCAAGCCCCGGAAGCACAAAGAGCAGAGTCTCCAGCAGACAGTGTTGGTCTATGGTCTGCCATTAACTCTTGACCTGGTAATTCTTACACGTCGTTCTCTAACTCAGAAATAAGTCTCGTATTTAGAACTAAATACCGTGAGAATTTCAGAACACCACTGGCTATCCTGTTACCGGAAGCCCAAACCACACTAGTCAGGAACCAGGAGACACGCTGAGTGTGACCTGGTCACTATAGCCTTTAATCACTGCCTTAAGGATCCTGGTTTCATTTATATTCAGCCTCAGTGCACAAAATGGCACCTCTTGTACGGTGAGAAATGTCATGTGCTACGCTCTGTCACCCAGCTTAAAGGCCACGTTTTAAGAAGCACAATCATTACTACTGGCCACAGAAACCAGGGCACCAAAGCTGCTGGACTCGGGTGCGTTTTCCCTGTATCCTTACCCAGCTTGGGCACTATGTTCTTGACCATGAATGCCTCCCAGGAGCCCGGGGTGAAGACATCTTTCCAGGGCTGGAGGATGAGCTTGGCAGAGGAGTCGCTGGGGTGCCACTTCTGCAGGGCACTGGACAGCTTGCTGCGGATGGGGGAATACAGTGGCTCCAGGCGCGCCTGCATGAGGGGGAGCCACGGGTGGATCCAGGAGTGGATGGGGACGGTATCCGTCAGTGGGTTCCAGTTTTCCACCTGCAGGGGGAGTGTGGGGGAAGCAGCAGTTCACGCAGCCTGTGAGGCAGTCTCATGAGGCCCTGTGTAGTTCATGGTGAGGAGGCCACATACTCTCCTGGCCCAGGTCCAGCCCTTTGCACATGTGGGGGACACAGTCTCCAATGGAGGGACACATTAGGTACAAAAAGGCAGCCAAGGTGCTTCGCAGGCATTTTGTACTACATTTCCCGAAACAGAGACACTGACTCACAAATAAGTGCAATTGTATTAAATCTCAAAAATGGCACAATTCTAATTTTAATAAAGAAACCAAGAAAATGAATTCCTATTACCAGGAGCTTTGGGGAGAAAAGGGTTGGCATTAACAGAGGGCAATAGCTGTGCCAACAAGCTTGTAACTGCAGGCGTTTCAGCAGCACTGAGAGGAAGAGAAGTGCGGAGCGAGTCCCCACGCTCTCCCGGGCCCCGGGCCTACCTCCTTCTGCAGCTTGGGGAAGATGAGCTGGTCCAGGATGTTCTCCAGGATCCACACGGGGATGATGTGCACCCAGCTATCCAGGAAGTCCACCATCGGCTCACAGTTCCTTGGCTGCCACTGGGTGACAATATTTCGAACAAAAGGCATCCAGACTTCCCATATTAGCCTATGGGAGAAAGGCAGAGGGCGGGCTCGCTGACTGCGCCCATGCTTTCCCAGTACAGAGAGCACACCAGCACCCACTTCTCCACAATCAGAAGAATCCAGTCAGAAAACCCTCCGGCCAGTCCCCACACCGGCCAGACCTGTGCCTGCCTCCTCCTGGCTTCCCATCCATTGGGCCTCATTCTCCTTGGCAGCACCTGCCTTCCGGGCAGCGTTGCTGTGGGTTCACGCAGGCTCATGGCTCCCACACGAGGGCTCCTCTCCAGGTGTCGTGTGCTTTCCCACCCACAGCTCTCTGCACAGCCGACGCCTCACCCTTTGGCTCACAGCTCAGATGTCACCTCCTCTCAGAGGCCTCTGCCTCAAACCCCACCCACCCTCCCCAATAGGTGCATGCCCTTGTTATTCTCCATCACGTGCCCAGTTTGTACCCCGGGCTTCTGTCCACTCCCTGTGGACACAGGCTGTCTGCTTTACCCCAGGGCAAGCCTAGCACATGCACCAGCTTCACCAGATACCTGGAGTGAAGGGTGAGCTAACGAATGAGAATTGAGATGCCCAGAGCAGCGCCGCATGCGGCCGAGGTTGTATAAGGACATCACGCCCCCCACACCTCCACCCCCCCACACCTCCACCCCCCTGCTGGCAGCAACCCTTGCCAGGCCCCCAGGGCACGGCGGGAGTGCTGCGCCCGCCCTGTGCTGAGTACCTGTGAAAGGCATCTGAGCACAGGTCCTGCCCCCCGTGAGACAGCAGCTGGTCGTTCTCTAGGAGGCTTTTCCACCTGGAGATGATCTCGGTGCCGTAAGTACAGTCCTGAGGAGAAACGCGCAGCAGCTGAGGGCCGGCGGCGTACCTGCCCTCCTTGCCCTCTGACAGTTTTCCAGCCGGGGCACACCCCAAACCAGAGGTGGAGGCAGGTCTCCCCCACGACTCACTCGGAGGGGATCCCACTCCTTGAAGTGCTCCTTCACGAGCGGGTAGACGATGGCCACGGCCAGGTCCACGCGGTCGGACATGCGGTACTCCTCGTAGTACTTGGCCTGCAGGGTTTCGAAGGTGCGGGCGCACTCGTCCAGGCTGAGCGGGTGGCTGCAGCCGGGCTGCATGCGCCGCTCGCACTCCTCCACCAGCTCCAGGACCTTGCTGAGGTTGGAGATGGCCCGCTCCTCGTGCTCCAGCACCTCCGACATCTTCTCCAGCTCGTGGGACAGGTTGACCACCATGTCGCGCTCGTACCGCAGCTGCCGGTCGTTCTGGATGATCTCCTGCTCCGTGAGCTCGATGAGCAGCTGCAGGTTGTGCTCCAGCTCCGGCAACGCGAAGCCGGGCGCCTTGGCCTCCCGGCCGGACTGGGGCAGCTGCTGGCACGGCGGCGGCAGCCCGTCGTCGGGCACACTGTGCTTGTGGCTGATCTGACTGTAGCTGTAGTAGACCTTCTGCTCCCGGCCGGTCATGTCTATGACCTTGGAGAACGGCAGAGGGGACACAGGTCAACACTTACCACTGCTGCCCCATGGAACACGCCCCCGAAGCCAGGGGACACGACGCTGGCGGGAAGGTGGAAAAGCACAGCGCTCAGCAGAGCTGCAGGGGGGCAGTGCTTCTCAGAGTGGGGGCCGGGCTGCACCAGGCTAGAGGAGGCTCAAGGGCAAGATGATCGGATGCAACAAACAGTTCTAGACTGGAGCCCTCTGGACAAAACAGGTAGAGAAGACTTTTTAGAAAAATTGATAAAATTTGAAGACAGACGACTGGTTGAGATGAAAATCTATTTTCATGGAATAGTAGTCTACTGATCAAACCAGGTAACGAAGCACGCAATCAAAACACACCGGTTCAAAAAGTGGACATTGAAGCTAAGATCTGGAAGGATGTACAGCAAGGTGTTAAAACTGCGGAGGAAGGAAAATAGTATTTTCTATATTTTTGCCTCTATTTCCTAATTGTCTAAAATGTACTACATACTGCCCTGTAATAAAAAGTTTTTATTTTAAAAACATGCAAAAAAAGTTATTGGACAAAGGCAACCTAGGAAATGAGCTAATTTCAACATTTCAAGGAAACCGAGGAAATCTGAATATGGCCTGTAATGAAACAGAATCATTTGTCATTAATTTAAGAGTCTGATCCAAGAGCCGTCTGCGTTAGAATCACATGGACAAAAATAAACTCGGAGTCCTCAGGCCCAGTCTAGATCTACTGAGTCAAAGACTCTGGCTAGGGCCTGGACATCTGCATTTCTCACCCGGCCCCCAGACAGTCTGATTGATGCATGACCTCCTGACACTGAGAACCAACCCCATTCAAGACTCTGAGCTGTGACACATGCATACGATCAATCCTACACCAACGACAACAGACAACTGCCACCACTGTTCTCTGTCTACTTGCGGGAGAGAAGGAGAACCTAAGACCGTGCACAGAACAGTGTCTGAAAACGCCATCTATTCTTAAACAAGGCAAGACTCACCGCTGGTTGCCCTAGGACTCTCCTGCACTCCTGGTCAGGGGGTAACGGTACCCTTTCCAGTATTTAAAAGCCTGAGAGGTCTTCCTCTTCTCTAACTTGGTGATTGTACTTCTAAGAATCTATCCTTAAGAAAGTGAAACAAAGATAAGACTTTGTTTCAAACAAAATACAAACTAACCGGGCAAAAACCCAAACCAAACCAAAAATAGTTAGAAGTCTAGCGACAGAGGTGGGACCTAAGGACAGAACAGCCGCTGTCTGGGCTTATGACTCGTTAAAGACGGTGTTCCCCTGACTTCTTAGTAACAGGAATGTGGTTCAATCACTGGCCCAAAGCTCCAGAAAGAAGGGCACTGTCTGACCGACCACTCCCGGGCCATGAAGCGTACCTGGCACACCGCATGAACACAATACCTTCCTCAAGTGTGAGTGCAGGGAACGGGAACGTGCTGTTATCAAGTGAGAAGAGCCCGGACAGAAGCCGCCAAGGGACCTTAGATGTTTGGTGACTGTCGAATTATGTGTCGAATTCGTTTCTGTGTTTCCCAGCGTCCCATTCTGGACCAGCTGTGCAAGGACCCACGTACCTTGACCTGGGAAAGCTCCTTCTGGGGAGTGGTGAGCTTCTTACTAATCCTGCCCTTGGCCTTCAACTCTTCCACCGTCTTGTAGGAGTATTTGGGCTTCTTCTTGCTTCCGCTGGGGTCTTTCCTCCACTGGCTCAGCTCCTTCTGAAACTCCTGAATCAGAGGGATACAGTCCGTCGCAGGACAGCCCACTTTTTACAGCAGGTGGGGCCACTGAGACCATTAACAGATACTCACTAGCCACGCTCTTAGATTTTCACAACGTTTTATGCTAAGGATTGTGCCGGAGTGACACTAAAACCACCTAGATACTCCTGGATACCCACTCCCCCCTCACAAATAATGAAGTTCAGAAGACACGTGTACAGAATAGACAAAGAAACATAAAGGCAACATTTACAGAGCACCCATGTCAGGCAATATGCTAGTTTTAAATCTACCTCATTTGAAACTTAGAAATACAACACAAATAATTTTTTTTTTTAAGTACTCAAAACCCTGGCTCTAATTCAAAAGAAGAATAAAAAAGCAGGCCCCCAAGTTTCAAGGCAAAGATATCTTTTACAATCAGGGTTTGCACAACTTCTCCAAAGGAAGATCTCAAGTAAAGGAGGGAACTGTTAGTCTGAGGGTGGCAGAGTCCGGCCCTCAGAAGTGGGTTCTGTGGTTGCCATTTTGTTTTTCTCACACTGGTTTAAAACTTGTCCTTTTTTCTCAAAAAAAAATAAAATAAAATAAAAATCTGGCCTCCTACTTTAAGGAAATCAGAAAATCAGGCAATACTGAGCCCGCCACACGACACTGATCGCCTCGTGCTGAACAGAGTCCCCTGTAGGTGGGCTGCACCCTCACCTGTCTGCCTCAGGCCCCCCTATTCCACTGCCTCACACCGAGCTCGCCTTCCTCACTTTCGTCAGTGTCTAAGTCAGAGCCCCCGACTCAGGAGTAACCCCGCATTATCAAATGTCGCCTTTCTCAGGAAAAGCAGGGGATCAGCGACAAGAACAGTAACAACGTGTGTCTTTCCCTCACAAATGCAAAAGGGGAAAAAGTAACACTTCAGTCAAGAGCTGGCCCCTCCGTCAGTGCAGCAACGCACCACAGCCCGCAGCGGACGGCTCCCTGCTGCAGCTGGAAGGAGACCCCAGCACCTACGCGGCCTTCAGGGCCAGGTGGGGTGGCCAGCCATCTCAGGCACCCCCTTCCCCACCTGCTTGCTGTACGGCCATCTGCCACAGCATCTCCTCACTGGCTCCTCACCGCCACACTCAGAGCTTCTCCCTCAGTGTGCTCTGGCCACTTGTCTCTGCCTACGGCTGATGCCCGCTCTTCTGCCAGGTGCCAACTGACACGCTTCCTTCCTAAGAGGTCTTCCCTGACCACCCTTATTCAAAGTAATACATTCTTTTCATAATACACCCCGCCCCCCAGCCTTCTCCTCTCCCTTGGCACCTCTCAGCACCCACTGCTCTTTCCCACCCCACCGCAGCTGCCTGTTTGCTGCCTGTCTCTGTCCACCGGGCTCTAAGCAGCCCACGGTGCCCCCAGGCCCAGCAAAGCGCCTGGCACAGAGGGGGCAACCACCCCCTGAAGACTGAATGGATGAACGAACACATGCGCGGAGGAACAAGCACACGGAAGGGGCGCAGGCCCTCGTTACCTCCTCGGCTTCCTCTTCTGAGTCGGCCGCGGGGAAGTCCTGCAGCGACTGAGTGGTGCGCTCGGAGCCGTACGCTCCCACGGCGCCCTTGCCCTGCCTCTGCTTGGCTTCGATGGGGATGATGATACCTGAGAAGTTTCAGCAGCAGGAGAAAACACAGAGACGTCCGATCAGCGATTCTGGCACTTGAGTAGTAAGCCCCTCGGTGAAATCACACTTCCTCAGACCTGACACACAAGGACACACGACCCGGGAAGGACAGTTCTTCTCTGCCCTCGGAGCACGGTTCATGTCCTGTGTGACGTAAAACTGCTGGGCAGTTATGCCACCACAGAAGTTTGCTGACGTCCAGTTACTTAGGTCCTAAAGGCAGGTTTCCATGTCCACCTGGCTTCATTTTTTAGTGGATGGAAAGAAAAGAGAACATTGCCACTGGGAACTGCAGCAACTCAATGCTATGCCTCACTCATTGGGAAGCCTGCAACACGGAAAGTGCAGTAACTCCGATAACCCACGGATCTCACTGAAGGGAGGGGGAGCTACAATGGGAGACTCCATCTAGTTTACTTTCATACCAACTGTCCTTAACTTGTCTTATAACATGTTTAAGCACTGGAAAATTACCATCTCCTTGTAAAAGACTTTACAAACAACACCACACTATTGTGACGAAAACTTCCTCACCCCAAACCTGCCATCAGCTCCCACTTCCGGTTAGTACCGTTGAATTCTCAGAACGTTCCCCTCTCATTCCTGGTCACCATTTCTATCTTCACTCCGGTCACCGATTTTCTCAAACAGCTAATGTTTCAATACATAACCTGGCTTTAACTTTAACAATCACTTAGCAAGTAGAATATGAATTATAGCGAATACTATGGATTATGTCCAGTTGGTGACGGATAGAATAGCTCAGGGACAAGGAAAACGATTTCCTGCAGGAAGAAGACACCTGCTTGTTTGAGAGGCTCTGGCATCAGGGACATGAGAATGTGTGAGGAGCTGTGTCTTGACGGCACCGGAGGAGAGAGGACAAGAGGACATAGTGCCACTGAGTGGAGATGCAGGTAACCAATGCAGGACTTGCTCAGCCAGATTTATAGTGACATGTCTCTAACTATTTTAAAAAGCTACACATGATATTCCTGAAGGACAAATAGCTGTTTTTGCAAAACTGAAACCCTTGTGAGCAGGGACTATCAACTCTCATGCCTTCGGGGCCCAGGAAAATGAATATAAACAAGTCGAGTGGGTTGGGGTGAGAGACAACAGGGAGTGGTGGAGACTGCGTCCAAGAGCAGGCCATGTGCCACGTCCTGGGACAGCCAGGATTCAGCTGGACCAACTACTGCTGGGCAAATCTGGACTTAGGTGGGACTGTCTGATTTTAAAATATTAGCAATGAATTCAATTTTTTTTAGAAACACTGGACAGGCCAAAAAAAAAAGCCTATCTTCAACCTACGAGCCTGTGGTGTTTTTGACGCTAACCACTTTCCTCCTGCTGAAACAAGTATTTTATTGAGTTTGATAAGGCAAGGTAGCTTAGGAGCCCAACTAGTCTTGTGCTGGCAGATCAGGCTGCGGGCTTTACGTGCTTCCAAAGGAAAGAAGGCAGACCACACCCCAAACCACCCTTCTCTCCTCTGCCTTGCCGCCCTTGCTCAAGATGCAAGGCTGATGGTCCCATACCTTGTGCGTTCTTCCCGAGGCCCCTTCCAGGGACGTAGCCCATCTTCTGAAGAAGCTTCTGTCCAATTCCTTTTGTATGTCTTTCCCAACTGCCAAAATCCATGAAAGATTTGGTTCCTCCAGCAAAACCTTTCTGGCTGGGTTTAAAATTGCCACCCTGAAAAGAAAACTCAATGCTTAGTTGATGGCAAAAGAAAAGGAAGAAAAATCTAAGAAAGAAACCTTGGCTGACGGGAAAATGGCCAGCAGTCACAGGGCACTATGAAAAGCATCATGTAAACTGAAAATATGTCTGTGATGTGTGTTAGGCAAGAAACGGACTGCACCGAACACTTCACACCTTGCAGAGACCAGCACCACAAGGAGAAACCCACACAACCGGCCTCCAGCCAAGCCCACCCCCCCAGCCCCCAACTTGCTAGGAGGTGCTTGGGCTGCGATGACCTTCCAAGGATATTACTAAGGTCACAGTCCTTTAATGAAGACGCTACCGTTTTTAACTTCTTTGGTCCGAAATCCTTAGGAAATTCATCCTGAGTCACAGGTTTCTCTTCATCGTCGGAATCTTGCAGCTCTGCCTCCTCGGCGGCCGCTTTCTTGAGCCCCGCGCTGATGAAGTTGACTGGCGCGGAGTAGTCGCGGGCCCTGCAGGCAAACACAACACCCCGCAGGGTGGGCCATAAAGACCTCTTCTGCAGCCACCCGTCGCAGAAACATTGCTGGCCAGAGAATTCCTTAGCAAGGACCTCACGGGATCCATTTTAAAAGAGCAACACATTCACTTATAACAGAAGGGCCCCAGATCTGGCTTCCTGCGATCACACTTAACATTTTATCTGACGTGTCTGAGTCAGCTCTATGGCTGAACAGCTATCGGTATCAGTGTAGACTTGACGAAAAATTCAAACTATGATGTGATAATCCAACTTTCCTTTTACATTTTTTAAAACTGACTTACTTTAAAAATGCATTTGTGTCGGACACTACTTCAAGTACAAAAATCAAACAAGACATTCTGATAGATAAAAATCATAAATAAATAAAAAACATTAAGTGATTGTACGAATGGAAAGTATATTAACAGTGATATCAAACTCTAAGAAAAAGTTCATGTCCGTTAAATTTATTTGTGTATGAAAACTAAACTAAAATACCTAAGAAATTAACTCTGTGAAATGAAAAGTACTGATTTTAACTGATTGCCTCAAGAATAGTGCTTAAAATAAGTCATTAGCCACAGTTCCCTTTTGCATAAACTGAAGCCAGTGCCTTTGCATTGGTTAAAGGAACACAGAGAAAAGGTTCCAATAAAAAACCCTAGGAATAGTACCAAATAAAATGATGCTATATAAAATGACTAACCTAGTAATTAAACATCCCCACGGCAGCTGTCAAATTGACAGAATTCTTTCCTCAAAGATGCAACGTAACTTAAAGGTTATGAGCCCGAACTCTAGAGTCAGGCCAGGATTCTCACAACCTAGCTGTGCAGCCTTTGGCCTCAGTTTCTTAACCTGTAAAATGGGCTGATGATAACGGGGCCTTTCTAAAACAAGGTAAATGAGACCAGGCATGTGTGGAACCCACAAGCAAGCAGCCAACACATGCCGGCTGCTCTTACTGCCTTGTAGTTATGCAGTTCTTGACCCCTGCTCTATTTATCATCCACTTTTAGATTTCCTTGCCAGATGAAAAGAGGTTGAACTGTACTCTTTCTTCTCGGGCTCCTTTGTGAAAAAAAGCACAATCTCAGTGGGCTGGAGCCTACAGGCCACGGATGGGGACAGGGAGACAAACCCAAACAGGCTGCACACTTGGGTTGAGCAAACTGCAGCCCACACATGTATACACGACTTCACATTGAGGAGACTTTCGGCCTCAGTCCTCACCTCCCTCCCACCATCCTAGCCCAGGCCTCCACCACCTCTGCAGGGACTGTTGCCTCGGCCTCCACACAGAGCTTCCTGTCCACCGCAGCTCCGTGCCGAAAGGTCTGCACATCAGCCCAAAGGTCTCTAAATGTAATCCTGCCCCATGTCACACCCTCTCTACACAGAGCCACAGGCCTCTTCTCAAGCTGCACTCTGCTCCCCTCCCTCTCTCCGCTCCATTCTGCAAAGGCATTCATATCCTTGTGGGTACCCAGTTGCCGCCCATCAAGGGCCTTTACATACTCGTGCCTCTAGCACCTTTGTTACCTTCTATTTTTCTATCAGCTCAAGGGTCACTTCTCCAGAGAAGTCTTCCCTGGCCTTCCAGAACAGGTAAAACACCCTAAAACATGCTCTCCCTCAGGTTCTAAATCACAGTTACAAACTTCCATTGTGTGAGCTGTTGAATGCCTTTCTCCACCCACAAGGGTCTGGGCTCTGAGCAAGGACTAGGCTTCCAGCATAAGGCTCTACGCTGTAATAAACATGACTGATTAAGTCAGTGAAAGAACAGCACTCAAACCTAAAGAGGAAACAGGGCCTCCCTACTTGATGTCATAGCTAAGGGACGCAGGAAGGCCGGGAGAGAAGTATATTCAGTGGGGTATCTCCCCAACTCCCTCCCCACGAACCCTACCCCTTCTCTAAAGCAAGGGGAAGCAGCCCCAGGCTAGCCAGTACCGTTTGCCTCCAAAGCTGGGCCTCTCTTCATCCGAGTCTCGCTCTGCCCACACTCCGTAGATGGCCTCTTCCTTGGTCTGCCAGTGGCGCTGCCGGTTGGGGTTGAACTCATTCTGCAGATCCCAATCAGTGATCTCGAAGTTCTCCCGCTCGTACTCATCGTCATCCAGGCGGCCTTCCCCGTCCCGATACAGGTGGGACAGCGACATGGCCAGTCGCTAACGGCAGAGACAAAAAGAGCACATTCTGTGATAAGTCCTGAGAGCAGCAAGAGAAGGCTTCCAAGTTCCTGCTCCTTGCTACCTTTAGAACTTCCTCCAAACTCAGAGTCCGTTAAAATCACTGTTACAATTCAAAAAAGCAGACATTAAAAACAGGTTTTGGAAACCCATCAGTCCTAAAACAGGTGGAACAAAAGACTAATCCAACAGTCGATGTGATTCTTAAACATGTATTTCTTTGTCCTACTGTCATAAAACTTCTCTCATACACACTCACACAAACCAAACAAAAATACTTAAGTTATTCTATACATTATTGCCTTAGAAATTGTGCAGACGTCATCCCAGATCCACATTTTACTTTTTTTTTTCTATTGTTGAGAAAAGAGTTATATCTGGACCTTTGGCAGTCCCAGGAAGGGATTTCTTTAAAATATGCTTTGAAACACATTACTTGATGAGACTCTAACACTCAGTTTTCCTCCCAAACATGAATATCTGATGAGCTGGAGGGCAGTTGTGATTAAGAACGCTCCCTAACTGTTCAACATCTATTGACTGGAACAGAAAATTCGGTTCCTGGTAGCTGAGTGATGAGATTCTGCTCTTTCTTAAATGCATTAACTACGGTACCAAGCTTAGAGAACGCTTGCAAGGCAGAGTCAATGAGACGATACATTAACTCAGAATCTAAGTGTTCAAGGAACAATAGCTGTTACTGTAGCCCATGATTTGGTTCATCAACATCACTGCCATTGGACGAGGGAGTGAACCTAGCAAAGTGATTGTGAAATCAGGTGCTAAAATCCCAGCCTATGTTCAAATCCCCACTCTACTGGGCACTCGGTGTATCAGAATGAAAGGCACATGAAGTTCTAAACATGGTGCACTACACAGTAATACACTCAATATATGACAACAGGGTCGGTGCTAGTGGACCCAACCCATGCAGGAGTGCAAAGGAGGGAAACTGCTGAGCGCCCGAGTCAAGAATACCACGTCTCCCTGGGCACAGGGCCTGGTAATAATCACAGACTTGTCGCGAATTAAAGAGCCCTCAGCTGGTGCTAAGTACCTGCTGGGCATTTAAAGCCAACAATCTAACGCAAGCATCAAGACACTTCTACGAGGTTCGTACTATTAGCGTTTCCATGCTTCAGTTAAAAAAAAAAATAAATCAGGCGCCAAGAAATTAAACAACTTGCCCTAAGTTCCACAGCTGGCACGGCTCGACGTCAGGTGGGCCTGAAGCCCGCGTTCAGGCGTCTCTCGACCTACTGTCCAGGCTTCGCGGAGGAGGTTGGGTCCCCACGCGACCCAGGCCGCGACCCCCCGGTAACCCCGAGCGGGCCCGCCCCTCTCCCGGCCTCGGCGGAGCTGTTTGCGAAATGGCAGCCCCCACCCGCGAGGCCGAGGCGTGCGTCCCCGAGCCTCACACCCACTCCCCCCGGTGCGGAGATCCCCCGTCCCCTTCCACTCCCCGGCGGACTCACCTAGCCTGAGCCCAGGGTCCCAAAGCCCGAGTTAGGACGCGCGACGCTCAGACAGCCCGAACCCGGATGTGCCGGGACCGGCGCGCCGGAAGTGACGTCATCCGACAGCGGAAATGGTGCGCTGGTTGCCATGGCAGCAGCGGAAGGGTTTGACTGTAAAGCACCCCAGCTGAGATGCTAGAAAGGAGACGCGGATTTTCGGGGCCCCGAATGGCGAGGGGATGACATCCCGGCTCTGTCAGCCTCCCTGCCGTGCCCGCTTCGTGGTGACGCCCAGCCCGGAATGACTAGTGTGGACGTCGCCAAGCCTCCGTGGCGCGCTCCTTTGCCAGCCGGAAATTCTAATTCTGTAAAATAGGGACATAGGACTAGCTCATAGGATAGTTGTGAGGGATCATATGAGACATTAAGGGCTGGGACACGGCATTCATACGGGAATAATGAAGGTCAAGACCGTATCCTGTATCTTTGGAGTCTCAGTATGAGCATCCTGTGGACAGAGCAGTTGCCTTATCTAGGAGTTTGAGGGAGTGAAGGACTGAATGGGTAAACTCTAGAGGTCCCGAGTATTCCCTCCAGGGAATCTTTCCATTCTCTTTCTTTCCAACAGGTTGGTAAATCCATTCATTCATTCGCTGATGTAATAAAAATACATTGAGTGCCTACATTGTGCTGAGTTCAGAGGATACAATGAACAAGACAAGCGCCGGCCGTCCCAGGAAATCCCTCACCAGCTCTGGACTCTGTGCGCACACGGGCCCTGCAGTTCTAGCTCGGCTCTGCCACTTTCCATCTGTGGACCTTGGGCAAGTCATTACATCTAAGCCTCAGTTTTCCACAAAATGGTTGAAGATCCAATGGATAAAAAATATAAGCAATTAAAACTATACTCGGTACACAGTAGGTGCTTAGGAAGTGTTAGCTGTTAGTGTTTGCTTGTGTTCTCTCTCCTCCCTACGATGGAAAGATCCAAGAGGCAGTTATTGGAGTGAACAAAGAGCACTGGGCTTAGAGTCTAAAGACTTGGGTCTAACCTCCCAGGGTTGTAATTAAGTAAATGAGAACCTACGTGAAGTTAATTACATGCCAGCTTTTTGGGAATGGGGACTGTGACGTAATGATCTCTGTAGCCTCAGTGACATGTTGCGTCATTGTGCCTGACACAAAGTATGTACTCAAGAAAGAAACTGGAAAGTGCGGTTTTAGTAGAGGAGAAGGCCAGAGGGAGAGCGTCTAACAGACTAAAGTTCCACTGAGGAGCAGAGTGATGGAAACATGGAGATGAGATAAACCATTTTGAGTCTGGGCCTGAAAATGTGTATGCATCTGTTTATAGCCCAAAGCCAAAAATATCGGTAAGCTCAGCTTGGCTTCTCTGTAGCTATGTCTATAGCTTTACAGCCAACTTTCTGGAGCTGCAGTTACTTTGATCATGAGGGAGTGATGGATTTGCTTCACTGAATAGACCCCACCATGTGGCCTCTGGAGAAGAGACCTTAATGGACCGTTGTGGGGTCATTAAGAATGCAGGCTCTGATGAAGCGATCAGAGTGTGCACCCTCAAGAATGGGACCAATCGAAATCACTTACCACTTGATAAGATGCCCCAAGAAGATCGCAGCTTTGCTCCTGTGATATTCCTGCCAAAGATGCATACTCTGAACCAAATCACGAGGATAGATAGATCAGGCAAACCCAAATAAGGGACATTCTACAAAACCATCAGCCTGTAATCTTCAAAAGTGCCAAGGTCGTGAAAGTCAAAGACCCTGTCACTGTTCCAGACTGAAGGAGGCTAAAGAGACTTGGCAATTAAATGCAATCCCATGAACTGGATATTTTTGCTTTAAAGGAAGTTATTGGGATAACTGATAAAATTTAAATGGGATCCGAGGTTTCCATGGTCGTGATGTGCCCGTTAATTTCCTGATTTTGATGGTTGTCCTATGATTACACTAAAGAATGTCATCGTTTGTTGGAAATACTAAAGTATTTGGGGCGATAGGAAACTTAACCTCAAATGATTAAGAGAAAAAAATGTTTTCTCTATGTATTTAGAATTTTTTTAAAATGAAGATTCTGGAGTAAAACTTCAAGGATCCCAATCGCCTTTTGCTGCTTCCTAGGTTTGAGAGCTGGAGCAGGTTGCTTCACCTCTCTGCACCTCAGTTTTCCTATCTGTAAAATGGGGATAATGACAGTATGGCTCTAAAAGAGTTGTTTTCAGGACAAAAAAGAGTGGGAGAGTGTGTTAATTAAAATATGTAAATCTCCTGATGTAGTATAAGCTTCGTACATGGTTGGGGCTATTTTCATTCAAAAGACCCAATCTCATACCTTGGTGAGGAAGGTTTCTCAACCTCAAAGGTCAGTGGTTTTTCAGAATTTCTGGGTTCAAATGCACAGACTCAGGAAAAGCAAGGAGAGAGGCAGCCAGAGGTTTAGATTCAGGATCTCATATCTATCCTGGTCTCCTGTTACTATCCAGAAAAACCCTTGCTTTGGGACTCAGGGACATCCAGGCCCGAGTGTAGATTCCCAATGAGGTATTCAGACATGTGGCCTTCCCAGAAGGGGTTGCTAGGCAACAAGGATCATCAGCAGGAGCCTGGCAGGGCCCTTGGACACTCATGAGTCCTTCCCTCTCTTTTCATAGCTGAGGTGATGGAGGAGGCCACACCACGAGGAATGTGCCCAGGGCCACACAGCGAGTTTAAGGACAGAGCCAGGCCTGGAACCCAGGAGTTCAGGCTTCTAGGCCAGTGCTTTCCCTGCTATGCCATGCATGGGGCCCCCATGCTATCACTTCCTATTTATTTGAGTTAATACCTCTAAAGTGATTCCTGTCTGTTCAAGTCACAAAAACAAAGCCTCTGCATATGTCACCTCTTAGGTTCCTGAACCTTCCAAGGTAGTTTCTATTAGCACCTGAGTCCACACTCTTCATCACGCCTTTATACAGCCTGTCCCATCCAGCACAGCTCCCATACTGCCTTCAAAAGATTTGGGGGAGGAAATCCTTGCTCAGTTACAACTTTAAATAGTTTGATACCATAGAAACAATCTGTAAGTGGTATTTCAAAGCTGATATATTTAAAGTCTAGCACAAGTACCTTTTCTAGGACAGTGACATTATACAGTTGCACATGGCTTATTCTTATTTTGAATCTTGTCACAAAAATATATTTCGTGTCCTGAATTGAAAATCCAGATCTGCCGAGATTACCAAATTTGGTTTCCCTTCACTATTTCTTACAGATGGTTTCTACTCTTTCAAAAACTTATGAACACTCTATCCCTATATAGAAAGCTGGGACATGAGGTTCTGCAGGCCTAAGGCATTATCTGCAAAGCAAGCATCCTCAAAAGCACACAGGTGAGATGAGGAGCCACAGCCTTCATCATTCATTCATTCATTCATTCATTCATTCATTCATTCATTCACTGAGTCACTCATTAACAAATATTTAATGAATTCCTATGTATCATCTACTGCGATGTAAGAGCAGCTGGGAACAACAGTGAACATTACCTCACAATTTCTTTGGGTAGAAATTCAAAAGTGGCTCAGCTGGCTCCTTGTGACTTGACTTCTTCCTTGGGGCTGCAGTCCTCTGCCAGCTTGACTGGAGCTGGAGGACCCACTTCCAAGGTGATCCACACGCATGGCTGCAGGCTGGTGCTGGTTGTGGGCCGGAGGCCTCAGTTCCTTGCCACGTAAACCTCTACACAGGGCTGCTGAGTATCCCCATGACATAATGACCGGTCTCCCTGAGAGTGAGTTGAATCAAGACAGAACAAGGCCGAAGATATGACCTTTTTTTAAGATCTAGTCTTCAAAGTCACACACAGTCATTTCCCTAATACCTGACTTGCTGCATGACCAGCCCTATCTAATAGGGTTGCCCGATTTAGTAAATCAAAACACAGGATGCCATGTTCAATTTGAACTTCAGATAAACAGTGAATAAGATTTTAGTGTATGTCCCACGAAGTATTGTAAAATACTAAAAAATGATTCATTGTTTGATCTGAAATTCAAGTTTAACCATCCATGTTGTATTAACCTGGCATTCTATTCAGCGTGGAAAGGGACAACATGCAAAAGGGGTGTGCAGACCAGGAGGAAAGGACCACCGGGAGCCACCTTGGAAGCTGGCTCCCACGCCCCTTCATATGCTCGGCACGATATGGAGATAAGTGGTGAGCGATGAAAAATAATGGTTCCCAAACTCATAGTGTATAGTCTAGTAAGACCAACTTGAATCAAATTACCAGGCAAATAAATGGAAACCCTTGAGTATGATAAAGTGCTTCCAAAGAAGTAGCTGGAGCTTGGGTCTGGGATGAGGTCCTTTTCAGAACAGCCATTTGTATGTTTTATATTAATAGATTGAGCTTTTACATGTGACTGGGTTTTTCTGTGTGTCGGGGGCAGTATATGGAAGATTCTGCCCCTGAAAGAAGGAAACAGAATCCTGAAAATACACACACACAAATACCATTTCCCCCCAAATAAGACCTAGCCAATCAGCTCTAATGAATCTTTGGGAGCAAAAATTAGTATAAGACCCGGTATCATATTATATTGTTATATAAGACTGGGTCTTACATTAATTTTTGCTCCAAAAGACGGATTAGAGCTAATGGTACAGCTAGGTCTTATTTTCAGGGGAACACAGTAAATACAAGCAAAAAAATGGTGAAAACTGAGTAAGGTCTGTGGTCTGTAGTCCACAGCATTGTACTGTGTTTCCTGGTTTTGATACTGACTACAGTTGTATCAGATGTTGGCCCTGGGGAAACGGCAAGAAGGAACTTTGTATTCCTTTTGCAAGTCATATCAATCTACAATTCTTTCAAAATAAATAAATTAACCAACAACCCACTTAAAAAGCCCAACAACTACAGAAACAAGTTTAGATCAGAATGATCCAGACTGTGGAAGGACGTACATTGGAGTCGGGCCACTTGGTCAAGTGCACCCCTAGGCGGGTGGAGCTGAAGCTTTCACCTGAAGGAAGGGGGTTCTCATTGTTAATTATCCTGCGAAGTGTTGGATTAGAACAGAGAAGGAGGATGGAGGTAAGAGATGTCCTCCTGGTTCTCGGCCCAAACTTCAGCGTGGGGAGACCTGGAGGAGCTCCATCAGTGAGAACTGTCCCTGGTCCCAAGGCGGAGGCTGGGAAAAGCCCCCATGAAGTGTGGGGTTTGGGCTGACCTAGCCTTTGGGAGGGTCTGGAATCACTCTTTCAGTAGTAAAGGTATGCTTTTATTTTGTGCTCTAATTGAAGCAAGGGAACATTTGATGAATTCATATGAGGCTGATAAATTGGTTTTTATGGTGACTGTAGCTGATTCTATTTTCCACAATGTCTGTCACCCGACATGCCCTTCTGCATCGTGACTTTGCCATTCCAAGAGGAGTCTATTTCTCTGCTCCCTCGAACGTGGGAGGGCCCTACGACTGCTGTGACACACGAAGCAGAAGTGACACTGGGCTAGTTCTAGGCACATCCTGTAACTGATCAGAAGTTGTGCAGCTTCGGGCCTCTTGCAACACTTGCTGTGAGGCCAGCTGCCATCTAAGAATTCTGACTATCCTGAGGCCGCCATGCTGTGAGGAAACCCAGGCTAGTTGTGTGAAGCGACCTGATAGACATACTCCCCTCCACCGCCCCCATGAAAGCCTCTAGATGCTCCAACCATCCCAGCCCGGGCACCAGACATGTGAGTGAAGAAGACACCATCTGACGGAGAACCACCCCACTCACGCTAGTTAACTCCCAGAGCTGAGAGATTTTACAATAGATTGTCTTAGGTCACTATGTTTTGGACGGGTCGGTTTTGCAGCAATAGGTGAGTGGAACCATGAATGAGGCTGGATGTCTCGTGTTTCCCAGTGAGTGTTGACCATGAACTTCTGGTGTTCAGAACTCCATCAGTGCCCACCCCACTACAGTCTCAAGACACGGAGGACGAGACTTGTTTTGCACGGTGGGCTCATCACATCCCAAGCACCACTGCCCACGTTACCCATTGGCTCCTCCTAATAAACCCAGGATGTTTAACTTCTCCATTCTCCAGACCAAGACAGGAAGGCTCAAACCCCGCAGCTGGTAAATGGGCCTGATTCCAAAACTCCATGCCTCAACCACTGTGAGTCACTTCCTTCCCAAAGCCTTTAAGGATTTGACATCTTTAAAGATTTGAAACTGTTCTGAGCCCAGCGGATCCCTCAGCATTGGGGAGCTGCAGTACCAGGTTAACTCAGCAGGCTTGGCGAGTTCAAACCCCACACATGCCAAAGAAAGGACGGGCCCTTGACCAGCTTCTGGGAGGATCACCTCTCAGCCCCTGGAATCTTATCTAATAAGAGCGTCCTTGAATACCTGGGACCTTGGGCCACACAGTCTATGATAACGATGTGACTTCTGATGGGGACCTCGCGCTATGCTGTCTCACGTGGCCCCTGGAGGACTAATTAAGGTTAGTCACACATATGGTTGCCCCACGCCTAAATGACTGCTGCGCCTCCAGAGTGCTGGACACCGAAGCTCAGGTGAATTTTCCTGGGTGGCAATACGGCATGCATGTTGTCGCATGGATTTACTGGAACAATTAAGCACATCCATAAGACTCCAGGAGGAAAGAACAATTGGTAGCTCATGCTGGTCTCTCCTGGACTCTGCCCGATGTGCCTTTTTCCTTTGCCGATTTTAATCTGTACCTTTTCATTATAATAAACCATCACCATGAGTCCAACAGGTTTTCTGAGTTCTGTGAGTCCGTCTAGCAAATCACTGAACCTGAGGGTGGCCTTGGGGACCCCTGACACAGGAGTTCAGCTATGCCTTGAATGGACCTATTCTCCAGCCTTTGCTTACCATCAATCCATCTGACAAAATTCAATATGGAAACACAAACTCTATTCACTCTGTAAAGTGAGGCACAGACAAAGGAGTTCCTGTTCAGTTTATTCAAATAATGTTATTTTTCCTTTGTGAAATGGAGTAGAACCAAGGAGGAGTCAAAGAAAGCCTCATATATTAAATTCTTAAATAGATTCTTTGAATTCAAAAGGAAGGGTCAATAGGAGAGGCACAGGTGTGGGCCTTGTCCCAACAAACAAAGCCACCAAGGCAGTCCTGCTAAAGGAGGGTGGCAAATCCATTTCATAAAAAAAAGTTCTAGAGGGGAAAAATATAAAATACCTAAGTTTCAAAAGCCAGACTACTTCCACACTCTTCGTTCTCGAACCCGTGAGGGCCCAAAGGTAAGAGTGTTTCAAGGAAAGTTTTCAAAGGTTCAGGCTTTGCAAACATATGCAAATACATTCCTCATTAGCAGTCCTCTTTTGGCGATTAATGGCAAGCAATATGCTTGGATTAGTAGTCCGATTTCCACTCGAATGTAGCTTCTTCTCTTCCTGGCAACAGAGCCACTTGCAGAGACCTGAAAGTCAGGGAGAAAACCGCATTAGGCCGAGAGAAACAATTCCGAAATAGATCTTTTATATTTATACGTGTGAGTGCAGAATGTACGGGCTTCATGCACTCACAGAAGGTGTGAGGTTATCTATATGCATCCCAGATGGCCGGAGAGAATTTAAACTACGTTTTTTTTTGCGTTCTTCTCACATCTCCACCTGCACCCACCTGACCTCAAAGATACACTTTTCTTACTTGTGAAGAGCAAATGACAATGATTGCAGGATAAATGCCAGTGAATGTTTGGAGTCAAGGGGAGAGTTAGCATTTCCTCAAGGCCAATCCTATACCAGGAATCAGCTAAAGCACCCTGTATACGATATCTCGTTTAAACAGTAAAGCAAAGAACATATCTGGCTTTGATCAGCAAAAATGTTTGGGATTCAACAAATGAGCCTGCAGATAGAGAGCAAGGGGAATAGAGTAAGGGAGAAACACATACAAAAAACCATTTTTTCATGTGAGGGTTATTTTCTCGGGAATTAAACAGAACTCCAGGATCTTAGCACAACTCAAGACGGGAACCCTTCTTAGACAGGGGCTAAATGTCTCCAGCCTTGCAGGTTGGTGCAAAGTGGATTTCAAGAAAAATGAAACAAAAAATATGATTATTTAAAAACAAGATAAGGAGACTGAAAATAGAATCTTGGCTAGAAACTCTGTTTCTATCTAAAAGACTAGGGAAAATACCCATGCAAGTTGGTTCTTTCTGTGAGGCCCATTTCCCTGAACCTGATCAGAGAGTCTGGGGGACGTAGGAAGTGAGCCCACTCCCTGGAGCCTTAACTCCAGCGCCCGGATCCACATCGATGGCCCAGCACTACCACCCAGGCCATTTCACCTCATCGCCAGCCCACCCTTGGAAATGGACTCTGATGAATCCCCATCCTCCAGATGTGGAAAACAGAGGCTGCAAAATGAGTCAAACCTGAAGCGGGTTCTCAAATCTTTGATTTCCCCAATTCAGAACCCGTTCCCCTACCCGCCTAGCAAAACATATGGATGGATAAATGTGCACTTAAAATTCTTCATTAAAAGACGCTGGGGGAGATGATTTTGGGAGGGAATTCTGCCATTTGGTGGCTCTGTGCCCTTGGGTAAGTCAAAGCCCTTCTCGTGCTTGATTGGGAAGCACATATAGTAAAATTGGAACGATACAGAGATTATCATGCCCTCTGAACAAGGATGATACAAATTCATGAAGCGTTCCACAATTTAAAAAAATTAAAAAATAAAAGGCAACTCTGGGGGAAACAAACAGCCCTTCTCTAGGCTTTGGTTTTCTCCTCCGTAAAACGGGACAATCATGTCACCTGCCTCCCAGGGATGCTGAGGGTTAAATGTGTAACCCAGGAGGAGCAATTGGCCCAATGCCATGGGGCTTAGTCTTAGACCAGAACTACTCATGGCTATTAATAGAACATTAATTGCTTTGGGCCAAACCTGATGCTGTTTATAGAAGCCGGACTGGCAGACAGCATTCTGTGCAAAAATGGTTCTAGACTCCCCCATCACACTGGTCCTCGGTGCCCCCGCCCTAATGGCAGAGAAACCTTTTTCTGGTTGGCTCCGCATTAATCCCTGCCCCCACCCGTCTAGAGCTAGGAGACTATGCCTTGATTCTATTCATAGCTCCCTAGCCTGTCGCTGTGGAAACTCCCAGAGGGCTGGGTCAGCCCACCTTGGTGGACACTCCTCCCCAGCGAGGCTCTGGAAAGACACAGTTTGGAAAAGCGGCACCTGGGCTCAGACGTGCCCGGAGCCCCCAGTGAAGTCCGCAGGCTTACCTGGAAATCATGAGCTTCCTAAGTGGGAGGAGGTGCTGTTCTGGTTCACCTGAGGAAGACAACATATAGAGGAAGGGGTCATGGCCAAGTCGGGTGCCAGGGTCTCACTGCCCTGAGGTTCACCCCTTAGCATCGAGTCAGGTGCGCGCACGCACACACACACACACACATACACACACACACAACTCACTCATTCATCAGATATTTACTGCACACCTACTATGTGCCAGGTGCTGGAGATATGTGAACATGACAGACCCAGTCCTATTCTCATGCAGCTTACGTTCTAACAGGGAGAGAGACTGTTAAACAAACGTATAGGCAAGAGAATGCCAACTCCGGGCAATATGGACTGATATGAGTGACTCTTCTCAGGGCCAGTTCATGTCGGGTGGTTAGGGAAGGCCGCAAACAAGGGGATGCCATTTCAGCTGCAGTGCAAAGGAAAACAAACATCTGCTCTTGGTCCTGGATTCCTGGAACAAGCTCCTAAAATCCTTGGAATCTCCAAGCATCTTCTGTATGCTAATGACATGACTGGTGGCTGGGGCTGGCCGCCAGAAAGACCAAGGCATGATTAAAAGGCTGGACATGTCAGCCCTGTACATTGCGATGTGTGAGCTGCTTTGTTTTGCGGGCTTGATAGTTTTCCATCCTTTGGGTTTCACGATTACCGTTTTGGGTGGCTATGTAGTATTCTATAGAATGTATGTGCCTCCATTTACTTAACTGGTGCCCTAAGATTGTTTCCAATTTTTGCAGAATCCTGAGTGAAGTCATATGCACAGTGGAAGGCAGGGGAGGGGATGAGGGCGGAAAGCAGGGGAGTGACGCAATGGGCAGGGCAGCTCTCCTGAGGGTGGGCGAGCTCGCGATAACAGAGCACATGACATTCTTTCAAATTTTGTTCCTTATAAAGCAAAAAACAGCCCCAGGCCAGCTGGATGTCTTGAACATGCCCTACACTGCAGAGGGCTGTAAACTGGTCCAACTCTTTTGCAAAACAATTTTAGCCTTGTAGTTCAAGAGTCTTAAAAAAGATCTGGACCCTTCCACCCACTGATCGACTCCTTAAACATGTAAGCCCCCCGCCACCCCTCGCCCCACCGAAGAGAGGCAAAATTAGGGTGATGGGCCCATGACATCGTTTGGGATATTTCCAAACACAGGCAACGAACTTAGGACAACAGTTAAGTAATTGGTGGCACATTAAAATAATGCATTCCAGAGAACACTGGGTAGCCATCGAAAATGGCAAGAGTGAAACCCACAAGATGGAAAAATATTCAGAACACGAAACAAAGCAGCTCATGCATTGGAATCTCCCTGAATGCAAAACTGCATATTTGGGTAGGCAAGAAAAGGCGATATGCAAAAATGGAAAAAAGAGTTTCGGATTGTGGCTAGTCCCCTCACCCCCACTTCTGTGTGTTGTTCATGGAGGGATGTGTGAGTGGCACAGCCAGGGGGATGTGTGTACGGGGATCCGGGAACACGTTTTGTCTACATTTGCACATATCACCACATCACGTGACCTTCCCGTTACTCACTTTTCAGTAGACGGAAAATTTTGCACGGGGTCATATTTGAGAACTGCTGCTTTAAATAAAACGGATTTTGACATTCAAGACAGAAAGCTCCCACCCAAGTCCCTCCAACTGCATTCAAGCAAAGTGAAGGAAAGGGTTCAGACAGAGGGGCTGCTGAGACCTGGCCCCAGCTGGCTCGGACACTAAGAGAGCCTCAATCCTGACCCCCACCACCACCAATTTTCTGATAGGGAAACGATCATCTATACTAGAGAAGTGAAGGGTCCAAGGGCATACAGCAAGCTGGTGGTACAGATAAATAGTATTCGGAATTCCCCTTGGGGTTTCTAACCTGAAAATATCCTTTCAGATTGGCTGGTGTTTTATAGTCCCCTTTCAAGACCTAGGAAAGAGAAAAGAAATACCACGGTCATGGAAGTGATCAAAAAATAAAATGTAGTCCATTACATCCACATCCATCCACCCTCCCACCCACTCATTCATCCATCCATCCATCCATCCATCCATCCAACAAATATTTATCGAGCGTCTCTTATTCCAGGCCTCATTCTAAGCTCTGGGGGAACAACATTAACCAGACAATTGAAATTTGTGTTCTCCTGGAGATTCCATGTGAGAGGGGAAGCCAGATGCCCCACAAGTAATAATAAGCCCAAATAAACAAGAACATATCACACCACGGGGAAAGCTACAAAGAAGGTGAAACAAAGGGATGTGGCCAGGAGTGATCGGGGGCTTCTTTTGAGTGGGTGGTCAGAAAGGGCCTCTTGGAACAGGTGACCGTGGAGCTGAGATGTCAATGACAAGGAAAAGTAGCCAGGCTAAGCTCTGAAGGAAAAGCATTCCAGGCAGAGGACACAGCCAGGGCAAAGGCCTGAGGTGGGGAACAGAAAATTCCAGGCCTTTCCACTCTCTCGTGATACAGAAGGCACCGTATAGACCAGTGCTGTCCCATAGAATATAACGTGAACCAACTATGTATTTTAAAATTTTCTAGTAGCCACATTAAAAAAAAGTGAATCAGGGAAAATTAATTCTAGTAATACCTTCTGTCTAACCTGATACACCTAAAATATTAATATAACATGTAATTACATAAAAATGATTGAGAAATTGTACATACTTCTTTGTTTTTTGGTACTAGGATTTCAAAATCCAGTGAGTATTTTTCACTTAGAGCACCTCTCAATTTGGACTAGTCACATTTCACTAGTCGCATTTCAATGGTCACACAAAGTTAGTGGCTAGTGGCTACAATGGACAGTGCAGGTATAGACAATTTCGTTAACATGGGGGTCCTTTCAATTACCGAGTTTACTGCACCCCAGGATCCATTACAGGAACAGAGTGTCTACAGTATATGAACACACACACACACACACACACACACACACACACACACACACACAAGGCTTTCAGAGGGGACTTATCTTGGTAGTAATAGGAAAACCACTGTGAAGACTAAACAAGTGACAAATGTCTGGCATTTGCCAAGACGTGTGGAACCCCAGGGAAGATACCTCTATGGAAGAAAGTTAGAGACATCTTTCATTTTCAACACACAATGGAGGTCCAAAGAGCTGATCTTAACCATCAATGCTCATCAGAATTTTTTCTACAACACACAAGGTCAAGGCTTTCCTCCAGGGGCTTCTGACGAACCACATTCTGGGGCAAGCCAGGGGCATCTGCCTTGTAAAGGCAGCGGAGTTGCTGCTGGGCCCCTGGCTGAGAACGTGGGGAAAGGAGAGCACTGCCTGGGGGGGCTGCGGTCCTCATCCTGCCCCCACTGCTGCTTCTGAGAAGCACATGGGAGCTGGAGTTCAAGATCATTTCAAGATTACTTCTTTTTAATCCAGTTCATTGACTTTTTATTGTGAAACATAACACATACACAGAAAAGTATATAAAACACATAAGTGCAGTTTAAAGAATAACAATTGTTAAATAATAATAAACATTAATGGATAATATTTATAATGAAAATAAACTGCATCCAGGTTGCCAGCGTCCACACGGTTGTTGTGGTCTGGGGATCTACATTGGATCTCTGAGGATTTCCAGAAACGCGAGTTTGCAAAATCGAGTCATGTCACCGGGAAGAGGAAGTAATGAGACCCCCAGAGGGGCTTACAACTCAATCACAAGGGCAGCGCCCCCAGAGCTCAGCGTTTATAAATTCTGTGAAAAAGAGAGCTTACACATTGTCAGGGGAGGTGTGAAAGGCTTGTCAGCACCAAATGGAGTCTTTCTCCTCGAGTCAAACGAAGGACTAAAGGAGACTTGAGAGTCGAATGACTTTCTTTCTCTCTTTGTGATTCAACTGCTTACTTCCTAATATCAGCACGTGATTAAAATGCTGAGCTTACCTTAAATGAAGACTTTGGGTCTTAATGATCTAAGAACTACGAGGGCTCTCCCTTGGGCCTGGGTCCCCTTTTCAAATATTTTCACTAACTTGGTGCCTCTAAGGAATTCAGAACACAGCACCCCAAATAAGCTAGAAGCTGTGAAAGCAACATGTAAATAAGATTATGAACCTGTGAATGCTTCTTTTACCCAGAATTAGCCTACTTATACGCTTTCAAAACATATTGTCAAAGTTGCTTCTCTTGGCCTTAAGAAAAACTTAAAACTTAAAAAGTAATTTAAACTGCCCATAACTCATATTTGTCTGAGAAATCAACATTAAATCTTATGGGGGCAAAAGTTTATTTATACCCAACCTCAACATAGACTTGAAGTGCTTTCTAAGCAAACAAACAGCCAGAGAAACGGGAGGGAGGGGGAGAGAAGGGTAAATAAGAGCATAAATAAAACGGTATTAGTGCACCAATGGGCCTGCTGTTAGATGCTATATAGAGACAGTTGATTTTGCGCTTCCTGGTGGCCCAGGCAAAAATGGAAATACAAGCAGTCATATGATTCACCAGATCCATAAGATAGAAACGAAACAGCGCTTAGGATTCAAGACACTGTTTTCTCAGATAGCGGGAGCTTGCACCCCTGTCACCGCCCAAGAGCGTAGCCCCACGTGCGCACGTGCACTCACCCGGTGTGTGTTGTTGATAACGATGGGGTCGGGGTTGCCGTAGTTGGGTGGGTTTGCATAGGGGTCATAGCCGAGCCGAGCCAGCATGGGGGCAATCTGGGCCATGTCCCTCACGACGTCCCCAGGGATGTGACCAGTCCACTTGGAGAGCGCTTCCAGGTTCACAGGCTTGATGACCTGGTCTGTGGATCGCTCGATCCTGGGGAGAGAGGACAAGCTGGACGGACCCTCCGCAGACCCAGATGGTGCCTGGGTGGGTCCCTGCTCATTCACTCTGGGGCAGCAGGAACGGTTGGGGGGACCTGACCCCCAGTCAGCTCTGCCCCCATCAACTGTGAGACTGGGGGAGTCACTTGGCCTCATCATACCGCCTCTGTACAATGGGGATAAGAGTATGTGGTGGGAAGTCAGAAGGAAAGTACTAGGCAGTGCACACCGCTGATGCTTAAATTCTGCTTCTCTGATGTCTCTGACTTTTTAGAAATAACTTATTACTTATGTGACTAAGGTGGATATTTTGTTCTACAGGGACTCAGTCTTGGCATTTTGGAGCACATCCTTTCAATCCTTTTTCTATGCTTTAAATAGTAGAGTGGCTAAGCGCAGACTCAGGAGCCAGACTGTCCAGGTTCAAATGCCAGCTGTACTGACACTGGCTGTGTGGCTTTGAGAGAGTTACTACACCTCTCTGAGCCTCAGTTTCCTTCTCTATAAAGGGAAATAATGATAGTATCTACCTCACTGGGCTGTTCTGGGGAGTAAATTTTAATAATAGAAAAGTATATGGTACATGGTAAGGTCTCAGTAAGTATTAGCTTTCTCTTTCCCTCTCCCTCTCTCTCTCTCACACACACACAGAAAATCTATGGTTTTGTCTGCAGTTTCTAAAACACAAATTATATGCTAGATGCATTAGTAACTTTTTTTCCCCTACTCAACACCTCATTCTTTTTTCCAGCTGTGTAGCACTCCTCCATAGCTTATTTTTCCATTCCCCTAAAGATGGACAATTAGGTTGTTTTCCAACTTTTTGCTGTTACAGTGGCACAACCTCATCTTACACGGGCTTCCTTACTCTCCCCTATAATAGGCTTACCCAGCCACCTGAATCAGGAAGTTCCTTCCAGTGATGGTTCAGGGGTCCTGCAGAATGGCGGGTGGGGAATTTCTGGGACGGAGGGTCTATTTCTAGATGCTTCCATCCCAACTAAGAGATAACTTGGAGAAGAAGAACCGAAACAAAAAAATGTAGCAAAAGGGAGACAGGACCGGGAATGAGAACTAGGGAGGGTGAAAGGGTGTGG
Source organism: Rhinolophus sinicus (assembly GCF_036562045.2). NCBI lineage: Eukaryota > Metazoa > Chordata > Mammalia > Chiroptera > Rhinolophidae > Rhinolophus > Rhinolophus sinicus. The sequence goes on along the minus strand of NC_133765.1, from coordinate 23,291,019 downwards.
ATCGTGGGAAGAGTGTGGATTTAGAGTCTACAGACCTGGATTTAAATCTCAACTCTAGCCAATATGTCAAAAATCTCAAATATGTACTTGGCCTTTGCCACAACCCTTGTATTTCCAGGACTTTATGGGACAGAAATAACGTAAGACACATCCCCAAACATGAATGTGAGCAATGCTTGACGTGAGTCAATAAAACTAGAAATAACCAACGTGCTCAAAACCAGGGAGCATTAAATAGAACATGTAACAGAATATTAAATAGAATCTGTAGAGTGGATTATTACTCGGCCATCCAAAATGACATCGCAGAGACGTGCCGGGGGGTCATAGGCAAGTGGCCCCAAATACAAAGTGAAAAGAAGATTCCAGAGGAACGTGTCCAGTAGGGCTCTGATTTTGTTAATACACCCCCACAGGGGACCAGCTCGCTATATATCAAAATCTGGATCGTGGGATTCTAGGTTGTTTTCCTTTCTTGTTTTGTGCATTTACCCAATTTCCTACACTATAGATGTGTTCCTTCGGTAATCTGATGTCTTGTCATGAGAATTTATAAAACGGCAGCTCCAGCACCAACCAGCTAGGGTAGGCAACATTTGGGCACGTCACTGCCATGGGGAGGGCTGCTGTAAGGCCCCAGCTCCACTCAGGAGCTGTTGGGGATGGAGCCTGGCAGGGACCAGCCATGAAAGAAACAGGGAGGCATGTCCTGGAAAGGACCATCCTTTCACTGGACTCTCTGGGATGCTCCAGCCGGATCAGGATGGAAACAAGGAGATGGCACACTTCGATTCTGCACTGTTCGAGGGCTCTGTGTCTCAGGAGAGGGATGGCGTCCTGAAAGGAAGAAGGCAGAAAACAAGGGACAGAAGGAGGGTGGGAGGAGGGATCCGGACACAGAGAGTTTGGGACACAGAGAGTTTGAGAGCACATGCTCTGAAGTCTAACACCCCTGGGCTCAAATCCCGGCACCACACTTTGCTACCTGTGTGGCCTAAGACCAGTAACTTCTCTCTGAGATTCAGTTTCTTCACCTGTAAAACGGGGATAAGTTCCTACAATGTCTTCAGGTTGCTGTGGGGGTTAAAGGAATAATGTTCGTTGGGGGCTTAACTCAGTGCTTGCCACATAGCAGGTACTCAGTAAATGGTGGTGACGGTGAGGATGATGGGCATACCAATAAAAGCAGTATCGACACTAACAAGAGTAACAGTAATAGTAGCCCCTAACAGGTACCACCCTAGTTGAGGCTCACAGGTATCCATCTGTGATATGCTAGATCTATAAGCTAGCTAGATTGTATACAGATGAGGAAATGGAGGCACAGAGGTTAAATCACTTGCTCAAGGTCACACAGCTGGGAAGTGGCAGAGGTGGGATTCGAATCCAGACAGACTGGTTCCAGAATCTGGGTTCCTAATCTTTACCCACAACACTCTTACTGCAAAGCACGTTTGAAGCTTGCTGATTCTGCCAGAAAAGAGAAGCCTGTCCTACTTTTTTTCAGATCATGAAGCTGAGCCTCTCAGAGGTACAGTGACTTGCTCAATGCCACAGAGCTACCAGTTGGGAGATCCGGTTCAAGGCTCCGCTCCTAACCATTCCCCTTCCCAGATGTTCTCCATTACAACAGAGGCCGCTGAGGCTCAGAGAGGCATAGTGACTGGCCCAAGGCCACAGAGCTTGGACAGGTGGAGCCCGTCTTCCCACTGACTGCCTCTGACGCCAGGACTAGGGGTCTGGGTGGAGCGTCGGGGGGCTCCACTCACTTGGACAGGGAAACGCCACCCGGCTTGCCAATGAGGTCCTCGTGATGTAGGACGGCATCGCTCCAGGCAATGCCCAGGAAGTCGAGGATGAGCTTGAGGGAGCGTCTAGGGTGCAACACCAGCTGCTCGTAGTACACGGGCAGGCACTTGTCCTTGCCGACCTCCATGCACTGGGCGTACATCACCTCGATGGCCTTGTTCCACTTGGTGAGGCAGTCGCGGTAGCTGCTGAGGTCGAAGCCCGCGATGGTGACCTTGCGCGTGATCATGGAGTGCACCGAGGCGCGGCCGTCCCGCACCATCAGCAGGAACTTGGAGTTGGGGAACAGGCGCGACAAGTAGACCGAGGACTTGAGTGTGAAGGGGTCCTTGTTGCAGAGCACGCGGGCCGGCTCTCCGTGCTTGGCGATCACCTCCAGGATGAAGGCCTGCATGGCGGCGTCCAGCACCTCGTCGGTCACGCCCGCCTCGTCCAGCCGCAGCTTCTCGCGGCCGGACTTGGACCAGGCCTGGCGCATGGCCAGCACGCGGGGGATGATGCGGGTCTCCTCGCCGCAGCGCACTTCCGGGTGGGCGTCCAGCATGGCGCGCATCAGCGTGGTGCCGCTGCGGGGCACGCCGCCCACGAAGATGAGCGGCATGGCCTTGCCGTAGCGGTACTCCACGTGGTCCGTGCCCATCATCACCAGCTCCTCCTGCTCTGGCCGCATGGCCCGCCGCGGGCTCCGCGGGCCTTCCAGCAGCGCCCGGCACTGCAGCACCTGCTGGCCCAGCTGGACGGCCAGCACCAGGACCAGGGCGCAGCCAGCGGCCAGCAGCGCCCTCCTCACCGACAGGCGCATGCTGGGCCTGGGGTGGGGGGCCTGCTTCAGCGACAGGTCAGCGGGAGGCCCATGGAGCTCACATCTGGGGAGACAAAGGGGGACACACGTGGTGAGGGAGGCCTGTGAGCGGCGGGCCCTTTACCGTACAGACCTCAATGACAGGAAATGTGAGGACGGGGACAGTTGGCAGAACACAACGCTCACCAAGCGGGGCACCTCACTCACCAGATCCTCCAGCCACCGTAGGGGGGTGCTGTCATCACCCCAAAGGATGCTGGAGCCCGACCGCCTGGGTTCAAATCCCTTCCCCCCATTTCCTAGCTGTGGGACCTTGCCCTGTTCCTTAACCACTCAATGCCTCAGTTTCCTCATCTGATCAATAGAAAGGGTAGTAATTATTTTTACACTGACTATCAAAATGTGGAAAATAATAATGCACTAGAACGTCGGACTCCAACAGCACATCATTTCACAAGGAAAGGGCTTTTGCCTGTTTTGTTCATGGCTGTCTCCCCAGTGTCTGGCACCTAGTAGGTGCTCAATAAATATTTATGCAATGTGTCTTGGTGGAATGTGCAGCGCCTGGCACAGAGTGCTATGAAACGATCAGTGAGGAGAGAGGAAGAAACTGAGGCACAGAGAGGTTGCTCGCAGGCACCCAGCTGGGAAGCAGCCAAACCAGGGTCCAAGGTTCGGACCTAGGCCAGCTGGCTCCGGCATCTCCTCTGAATGATCACACTGCACTTGCAGGAGATGCTTTTCAGAAGAAGGTGCAGACTATTCTGGTCTGGGCTTCTTCTAGAATCCTCATCCATACATTCCATCTTCATTCACCAAATACTTATGAAACATGAAAAGGTGCCAGGCACTGTGCTCAGGGCTGGCGACACGAGGTAGCCAGGCCTCTGGTCTCAAGGAGCTTATGTCCTAGTGGGGGTGCCAATGGCCCACGTTACGGCCAGATCATGGTTAACAACCTACAAAGAAATGAGCTGGACACTGTGAGAGGGACCAAGTAGGGGGTGGAGGAGGGAGGTCAGGTAGGGATGGCCTCTCAGAGGAGGTGACATCCAAGCCAAGACCTAGATAAGGAACTGGCCATGTGAAGATGGGGGAGAAGGGTGCTCCAGGCAGAGGGAACAGAGAGTGCGAAGATCCCAAGATGGGAGAGGGTATATTCAAGAACCTGAGAGGAGGCTGCTGGGACTAGAGGGAAGGAAAGGGGGGTGTGGGGGGCAGCTGCCAGGCAGGAGGACAGGGGTAGACTGACTCTAAGGGCAGCCCCTGGGGAGAGAGCCTGCGGGAGAGAGAGTGGAGGTGGGAAGGTCAGTCTGGAAATTCTTGCTGGTGTCCTGGGGAGACTCAGGGACACTGGGACTGTGGGGGTGTCATGGGAATGGGGGGGTGACTTAGGACATGACTTGTGACCCCGAGCCTCGGCTTCTCACCCTTCCCAGGCATTGCTAATAAAGATCCATCTTCAATAGCCATTTTTCAGGAGGGCTTCTTTGAGAAGTAGGGCCCACCCAGCACAGCCACCCCCCTTCTCAGGACACCTCGAATAACAGATCTGTTCTCCTCCCCAGTTTACCCTGAAGGCCATTCAAGTTTACAACCAATGTCCAATAAAGAAGATGCAGACTGCAGACTCAGATACTGCATGGACACTCAGGCAGCCTCTGACCACCCCAGCCCTCTGCCTCTGCTCTACTTCTCAGACTTCGTTTCCTCTCTCATCTCATTCCAGAATCAAAGTGAGGGCTTGAGGTCTCTGGGCCTTCAGGAAGTCAGGCAGGCCTGGGTTCGAATCCCAACTCTGCCACTTCCCGTGTGACTGTGTAGCCTGGGCAAGACTTCACTTCTCTGAGCCTCATCTGCAAAATGGGTCTAAGAGTGCCAACATCGAAGGTTAATCATGAACATTAAACAACCCCCTTAAGAACTTAAGAATGCACCCAGGGTGTAGGGTGCATTCGAAAGGACATTAGTGGTTTCTACCACAATTATTGGTTATTTATTTATTCTAACATTTAATGAGTACCTACGGTGTGTCGGGAGTTGGGCTATGGAGCTAAGCCCCCCAAGTCCGCATACACCATGGACCCACACCTGGGAGGGGGTGAAGGCTTCCTGTTGGAGGCAGCTCTCGTGCTTGAGTTCTTTACAGTGGATAGGTGAAGTTTTGAAGGGCCAAGAAGAGGAGAGAACGGTGTTCCTTGCAAAGGGAACAGCCAGTGCAAAGGCTAGGCGATAACCCATATGACAGGAGCTGCCAGCAGCCTGGGGACCGGTGAAAGGTCTGGAGTGAATAGGGACACAGCCCTCCTCTTTGTGCATGAGGTTCAGCCCAAACCATCCAAGGACCTGGTGTGTAGCTGGACCAAACCCCCATAAGGGCCTGGGCTGCGTGGGGCCCTCAGTCCACAGCAAGTGGAAAATAAACACCAAAGCCAAGGCAACACACAGTCTTGGGCCTGGGGTCGAAACTACTGAGAAGCCCTGGCATTTCCTGGTCATGTGTCTTTGGGAGAGTCACTTCCTCCATCTAAACCACAGTTTCCTCAGCTGCAAAGAGAGATGGGTCCACTGACCTCAAAGGTCACGGGGAGGGTTCTAGAAACAGCTGGCAAAGATGAGTCTCCTCCTGGGGCCACTGAGCAGTGGAAAACAGCTGGAGACCCTCTCCCCAGAAACTCGCTGCAGACAATGTTGGGGGTTCACAGGTCTGCATTCAGGATTTGGCCCTGAATTCAGGATGTGGGATGAGGAACTCTAATTCCAGGGCTACTTTCAGAGGGGAAGGAGTCTGGGCAGGACAGGCAGCCGCTCCGAAATCTCCCCAAGGGCGGGCCCCCTCTATTTCATCAGGTAGCTCACTGAAATTCTCCACTTAGTCCTGAGACAGAATTCTGCTGATGGTTAGTATTTCAGGGCCAAAGCCCCTGGTGGACTGTCAATCACACTTTAGTTTGAATTAGCATAATCACTCTTTCTTCCTGACACTTAGTGGGGAGAGAGAGGATGGAGCTTTAGGGGGAACAGATGGCGACGGAGGAATGCAGAGAAACAGAGGAAAGGGGGTAAGGTGGGAAAGTTCTTTCCAGAAAGGAAAGGTATAGTATGCACGTCACTGTGTGCATGCATGCGTGTGTATACAGCAGCCCCCCCCTTATCCATGGGAGATACATTCTAAGACCCGCCTCCCCCAGTGGATGCCTGAAACTGCGGATAGTACCAAACCCTATGAATACTATGTTTTTTCCTACACATACATACCTGTGATAAAAGTTTAAACAACTTTTGCACTTTGGGTCCATTACTAAGTAAAATAAGGGTTACATGAACACAAGTATTGTGATACTGTGATGGCTGATCTGATAACCTGGGGGGTTACTAAGGGACTAACAGGTGGGGAGCACATACAGGGTGGAGGTGCCAGACGAAGGGATGGCTCACGTCCCAAGTGGGACAGGGAGAGATTTCATCATACTAGTCAAAATGGCGCACAGTTTAAAACTTATGAATTGTGTATTTCTGGAACTTTCTATTTAATATTTTTGGACCCCAGTTGACCACAGGTAACCGAAACTGTGAAAAGTGAAACTGCGGATAGGAGGGGACTCTCAAGGTTGTTCGGGTTGGAAGTGATTTGGATACTCAAGGCCACGGGGCAAGGCCTGGAAGAAGAGATTCGACAGAATAAGGAACATGTTATCAACTCACCAGTTTTGCTCACTACTGTTCATTCAATTGGCAACGGCACTTTAAAACAAAACACCTGAGTGTTGTGTTTCTGTATCTATTGAGCACATACTCCGCTAAAGCTTTTCCCATGCGTCCTGTAATGGGATCCCCTCCTACTTCTGGGGTAGGAATCCCTTACTCTAGCAGCTCAAAGATACGAAGCAACTTGTGCCATGTCTCACGGCCAGAGGGACCAGGCTGAGGCTGTTCACTGTCCTTGGACAGGCCCCAGCAAGAGGCCCATGTCTGCCACCAGAAGACAACAGCTCAGAGCAGGCAGGTCAGACATGAGCAGAAGGCAGCAAAGACCTGGAGGGTAGACTGAGAAGCAAAAGCAGGGAGACTCGGCAGAGAGAAAGCAGCTGGCAACCTATAAAGCAGAAGGCAGCTAGCTCCCTGGCCAGCCAGAGCCAGGAACCCAGTGCCACTCCAGAAGGGGCCAGAGGGCCCAGCTCAGGAACCTGGGCCTGCCCTCCACCTCACCACCCCGTGGGACCCCGTCAAGGGAGATGTCCCCACATCCTGGCAGTGAGGAGGATGGGTAAGAACCTCAGACTTGGAGCCCTACAGCCCCAGATTCAAATCCCGCCTCTGCCACTTGATGTCCTGGACAAGGGACTTCATCATCCTGAAGCTTCTGCTTTTCCTCCAAAAATAAAAAGGGATGATACTAACCTTTGCTCTGGGAGCTATTAGGAGGTTCAGGGAACTTGTGCGTGAGCACCCCAGAAGCACGAGCACTGGTGAAATGGGATGCGGAGGGTTTGGATTCTGGCTTTGAATCTTCTCAAGGATGCTGGATAAGACCCTGCCCACTCTAGGACTCCGCTTTCTCTATCCGATGACCAGGAGAACCAGCTTCCTAAGAGACGTGGACAAGCAGAAGCCTGGCCTCTCCCTGCTGCTGGCATCAGCTTTGTCTAGCACCAGATTTCTAACAGAGAGAACACTGCACGTGGGCGGTGGGGGTGCTCAGTGGCCCAGTGAGGGCAGCTGGCTGTGCCCAGGGCTGTCTCAGGAGGAGCTGGGAAGCTGGGTCTTTGGGCGGCACTTACCTCCCTGGGCAGTCTGATCCCGGGGCTCCAGCCCTAGTGGCCACTTGCCAAGGCTGTCTACTGGCTGACTCCTGCAGAGCAGAGGAGACGGGTGGGTGCTATGGAGAGGGGCTGGGCACACTCAGATGGGCAGAGGCTCTCTGAGGCACCCAACAGTGATATGGGGGAGAAGTACTCTGGGGGACAAGCTGCAGGGCGGGGGAGACCATCTCAGCCTAAGATGTCACAGGTGGGGTCTGAATTCACCTGGTCCTATAAGGAATGAACCGGCTCACTTCTCAGGCAGAGAGGTGTGACCTGAGAATCTGAGCTAAGGCACAGCTGCCTCATCGAGCCCCTGCATCTCTGATAACCCATTTCACTGATGGGCCACTTGAGGCCCACGAGGGGAAATCATTTCACAGAATCACATGTTGAGTCTGAGAGTCAACTTCCTTCCTCTCTGTCCCATTTCAAGAGGCAGAGTGGTTAAGAACAGTTCTGGAGTTGGACAACCCGCTGACTACATGGTCTGTCACTCCACTGAGCCTCAGTTTTCCCATTCTGTAAAAGGGGCTATTGGGAGGTTTCGACAAGATAATAGCAAGTACTCAAAAATCTCGGCTATTATTTTATTCGTACCGTGATGAAAATAAGCTGGGTGGAGGCTGTTACAGCATTTCCTGGTCCTCTCTCTCTTCCTACTCTGACTGCTCACTTCTATGCAGTTTTTTAAATCCTTGAAAGACCAGCCCAATTAGTACATCTAAACCCAGATGGTGAAGGGTTCTCAGGTGTCACCACAGCAACCAGCTCCCTCCCTGCCCCACCTCCAAGCTACAGAATACACAGGCCTGGCACTTCTGGGACATGGATGGCCAATGATGGGAGGCCTGCGTCTTGGAACAAGTAAGAACAATTAGGGACCAGGCACTTGCAGGGGCGAGATGGCTCCGGCCCAGCTGCCCTTGAGCAGCCCCTGAAATGCCAGAGAGCTCAGCCTTGCAGGGAGAAGGGACAGGGCTGTCAGAGCCTTCAGTCACTTCGAACTCCGTGTCCAAAGTGGGAGCACTCACCACTCATTTAAATACCTGTGTATTTAAATTTAAAGTAAAATTAAATAAAATGTAAAATTCAGCTCCTCATTTGCACTGGCCACATGTCACGTGCCCGGCAGCGACTACTGCACAGTGCCAATCTAGAATAGGCTGGGCAAACGGTGGCCCAGGGGCCAAATCTACCCCTGGGCCTGTTTTTCTGTCTGGCCTGAGAGTGGCTTTTACCTTTCTTTTTTTTTAAAGGGAAAGAAGAGGAGGAAGAGGAGGGGGAGAGGAGGGAAGAAAGAGAAGCAGCAACAACAACACCCCTGTACGCTGCACAAAACCGGAAATATTTACTCTCTGGCCATTGATAGGAAACATTTGCAGACTCCAGTCCCATCATTTACACAAAGTTCTGTCGGACAGCGAGGACTTAGAAGATGAATGAGAGGCATGGGGATGGGGGTCAAAGAGCCCCCCTTTTATTACAGGAGGAGCGGCCACGTTTATTATGTACCACGGTGTATTTAACACCAGGCCAAGGGCTTTCCAAGCCCTGTGTCATTTTATCCTCACAACAGCCCCCCACGGCGAGGGCCCTGGTTCTCCAGTGTATGGAATGATAAAAGTCATGTGGGTGGGTGCCAGGTGAGCATGACTTTGCCAAAAAGCGAACACCAAATCAATCAAAGCAACCAGCAAACAAAACAAACCACAGGTTTAAAAAAAAAAAAAAAAAAAAAAGGACAAGAAGGAAACAGGCTCAAAATGCCACCAGGGGTGGTGTTCTGATGGTAAGTGATAATATTTTGCTCTGAAAAACATACTTTCATGGTGCTGTCATACTGTCTTTCTACATAATACTTTCTATGTAATATAAATACTTTCTCTATAATATAAAATGACCAGTATTTTTAAAAATTATGTGGCAGGCACAGTAGGGGGGCAGACTGTTCGGGCTCAAATCCCGGCTCCACCAGCCACTGGCTGTGTGCCCTTGGCAAGTCACTTACTGTCTCTGAGCCTCAGTTTCCTTACCTGTAAAAAGGGAATAACAATGCCTCACAGGAGCTGCACATATGGCCCCTGGGCCCCTGAAACCAGGGCCACTGTGGCCACTGTGAACCAGGAACTTGCCTCGTAGAGGCTCTGGGAGGTGTAAATAAGTTAGATCAGTGCCCGGCACACAGTGTGTGCTATTTACATGTTGGCTTACATTTTCTAATTCCAGCCTCAGTAGAAACTTTTAAGATGGGGGTTTTTATCCCCACCTGATAGGTGAGGAGATCAAAGCTCTGAGAGCTGAAGTGTTTAGCAGAAACCCCACAACTAGTGAGAGGAAAAGCCAGTTTCCAAATCTGGCTCTGTGCCCAAGATGACATGCTGTGCATTGCATCATGGCAGCTCATAAAATGGGGGCAGCAGGAGAGGATGGGAGGGGGCTTTGCTAGCTCTTTCCATTGACCCATGGGCTGCCCTGAGTGACCACTGGAAGGGAGGGGAGGGGGGAAAGGGCTGTTCAATCTTTGAGATCCCTTTAGACCCAGATTCATTCATTCCACAAATGTTTATTGAGCACCTATTATGTGCCAGGCACTGAGCACACCAGGGGCAGCACAGAGGCCCCACCCTCATGGAGCTGACATTCTAGTGGGGAGCAAGGAAATCAGCATGTGAGACAGTAATTACACCTGTGACAGATACTTGGAAGGAAATGCCCCTGGTGGGAGGGGGAACCATGCCCTGGCAGGGGGTGGGGGTGGGGGGGTGGGTGTCATAGAAAGAGGTGATATTTACAATGAGACCACACTGATTTGGGTTCAAAAGCATTTGAACTTTCTGAGCATTTCTCCAAGCTCAGCCGATCAAGAGGTTCCCAAGACAGGGGAGGGGGGCTGGAGCACACACTGCCAGGTAACGTGGCGGGTCACTGCACTTACAGAGTGGCCTTGGAGGGGTGCCCAGTTCCCATATTCCCGAGCTCAGCCATCAGCCCTGCAAGCCCTCCTCGTGGGAACCAGCTTCCAAACATTCCATCGCCATAGCTACCAACTACCCCTCTGGCCCTAACACTGTCCCTACCCCCAACCCTCCCGTGCTGAACTGGGAGACCAAGTCTCTCTCTGGCAGGACCTCTGGGGACCAGGGACCTCTGACCCACTCTGGCAGGAAACCAGCCAAGAAAAGCCTGCTAGATTCCACGGGGCGAGGGGAAGAGAAAAATAATTATTCCGAGGTTCTGTACATGGCTTAAGCACAAGAGTGTGTGGAGTGGTTTAAGAGGGACGCAGAGAAGGCAGGCTGGCACACTGCCTCAAAAATGAGCTCGGGCTTATTACGCACTATTGTGTGTGAGGTTCTGAGCTCAGGGACTCTGCAGACATCACTGAATTTTCTCCTCTCACCCCCACCTATTATCCCACTTCACCCTCCATTATCAACCATCCATTTACCGGGCTCAGAGAGGTGGGGTCACCTGCTCAAGGCCGCACACATGGTAAGCACGGGAGCCAGGAGGAAAATTGGAGCCTTTCTCCCTCTCTCTCCATAGCTCATGCTCCTGGATCTAGGAGCTCTCTTTCCTGACTTGCTTTGCATTTTTTACCTAAAATGATCAAGGCAGGGCCCCCACCCCCACCCCATGCTTCCCCACCTCCCATTTGGCCCAGTTCAGCATGGTTAGGCACAAGCTGGGAGTGGGAAATGATGAGGCTGGGGGTCACATCTTGGCTCCCCCACTCAGAGTCTGGATGTCCTGAGTCACTCTGGGGTGGCTCTCTGAGTCTCAGTGTTCTCATCTGAGAAATGGGACTAACACCTGGAGGAAAGAGTCATGGGGAACTCCAAAACTTCCATCAGGCTTGGCCTGAGGTCAACCTGTAAAAATGCCAGTACTGAATATTATGACCACTGTCATCACAGCACAGGGACCGAGACTGAAAGGGACATATAACCTGAGAAACAAGTGGCCTGGGGAGGTGGGTCGGCACACTACGTCTGTGCATGGCCAGAAAGCCAATGACTTTGGTTCTTTGGTCAGTGGTCTCGTGCAGGTACTGCACTCAGCCTTTGCAGCAGGACAGCAGCCCTAGGCAACAGATGCGGGAATGCGCCTGGCTGTGTTCCAGGAAAGACTACTTACAAAATCAGGCGGAGAGCTAGCCTGCCAACCTCCTGGCCTGCAGCATGAAAAGACGGTATCCTCGGAACTTGGGCAAGCCCAAGGAAAGCAAATGCAGTGAGCGGCTGTGAAACCAGTGTGTAGTTTGGTTCTGGGCCCCTTCTCGGAAGGGCCAGTAGGACTCATAGCCAGTCTTTGGTGGGTGAGAGAAAAATAAAAAACTTGGGAAAGCAAATAGTTTTAAAAAAACGAAGCATACGCGTGCACACAGAATCATCTGGCATCAAGTAAAGACTTAAGGAAAGAGACTCGTACGCACCTGGCACTTTTCTGTACGGTTTGCCTCTAACAACCCTAGAAGGCAGGTACTATTATTAGCCCATCTGACAGAAGGGGAAGCTGAGGCTCAGGGGAAGTGCTTGGTCCGAGGTCACACAGCTGGTATCTGGTTGAGTCTGAACTGGAACGTAGGTCCCCACTGCTAGAACCCAAGCTCTTAAGCACCCTGGCCCCCAAATCCCCACCCTGTCCAATACACAGATGGGAAAGCTATTTGTCCGACTCTGGGCCCTGGTCTCCAGGCTTCCTGCTTGGGAAAATGGGGCCCCCACCTGGTAAACAATACAAACAGGAGGGGCCCAGAGTGACCTTCTGGGGGCCAGGGCTTCGTCTGTCTCTCTCTCTCTCTCTCTCTTTCTCTCTCTCTCTCTCTCTCTCTCTCTCTCCCTCCCTCCCTCCCTCCCGCGCGCGCGCACACACACACACACACACACACACACACACACACCCACCCCTGTCTCCATTCCTCTGCAGAGAAGCTGCCAGACATGGGAGAATAAGCGCTGGACTAGGAGTCTACACACCCGGCTTGAAGCCCTGGTTCTACTGACCAGTACCGTGTTTCCCCGAAAATAAGACCGGGTCTTACATTACTTTTTGCTCCAAAAAACACATTAGGGCTTATGGTCAGGGGATGTCATCCTGAGAAATCATGCTAGGACTTATTTTCCGGTTAGGTCTTACTTTCGTGAAAATGCAGTAGCAATAAAGCCCTGGGGGGGAGGGGGGGAGAAGGGAGAGGAAGGTGTTACCTAACTTCTCTGGGCCTTGGTTTCCTCATCTGTGAAATGGGGATGCTAATAGCAGCAGTGAGGATTAAATAAATGAACGGATATACAGCACTCAGACAGAGCTCTGTTACCATCCCAATTTCTTCCCTTTAGCATGGTCTCAAACTTCCCAGGGCATCAGAATCTCCTGAAATTGTTAAAAGACACAGCCCTGGCTCCTGCCCCCACAGATTCCAATTTGCAAGTTATGAGATGGGGCCCAGGGATCTGCATGACCAAGTGTGGTCCCTTCCTCCTGCTCTACGAAATGCTGCTGAGGGCACTGAGTTCAGCATTTGAGGACTATTTCCTGGGCACCCACCCACACCAGGCAAGAGGAACGCAACGCTCATAGCGTGTGGGGGGGTCAAAAGTTGGACAGGCCCCCCTACAACGTGGGCTCGGCCACGCATCAGCTGTGTGACTTTGACCCAGAGACTTCTCCTCTCTGCGCCTCATTTGCCTCACCTGCAGAATAAGGGTGCAAACAGCACCTGGCCAGGCGGCGTGAGGCTGGCACAGGGGTGAGCTCATGACATTAGCGACGATTACTCACAGGTACGATTATTTCTTAGGACAAACAGGTCTGCCTTTAAGGAGTGCCACAGCAGCAGACACAGGAGAGGCAGGCAAGCCACTAAGAAAGGGATGGACGTCATGAGGGGCATGTGCAGGGGCCTGTGGGAGCACCGACCGCGGAACGCTGGAGTGGTCCAGGCACACACCTAGTGGACAGACAGACGGACACCACTGCTGACCTCCCAAAACAACCATGAGGGAGAAAGCTCCCCTCTGACCAGGGCACAAATAAGAAACAAGACAGGGGAGGTGGCTGCCCACGCTCACAGGTGCAGGACAGCGTCAACACTTGAACCTGGGTCTAATTAAGTCTTCAACCTTTTTTGAGCCAGGGACCGTTTCGGCCAGCTGGTGAAATCTACGGGCTCTTTCCCAGAAGAGTGTTTTTATACAGAATAAAATACAGAGGATTAAAAGGATACCAACTATAGTAAAACCTGGCTAAGAACACTGATGAAAAAACTGCTGCGAGGTCGTAACCCACATGCTCCTTGATTAGCACAATAAATGACAAGATGAGGGGCAGGCCTCATAATGACGGCCCTTTGCCTGTAGTGATGAGAAGAGAGATGCATGGCAAGTGAAACGGGATATAAAGATATATGTGGTTTCTCTTAGTGACCAGGGCTCGCCTGCCACGATTTGTCACCTACCCTGACACCTGGAGGAAGTGTTAAATTGGGCCAATAAAGATGTCATTTCCCTATCCTAATTCCTGAGCCCCTGGGGGCCATCCACAGACTGTGGCTTCCGGGACCTTGGCAGGCACCTGGGCTCCCATTCTGGCCCCTTCCTGCCCATTTCCTCTCTCCACCATCAAACACAAGAGTGGCGGGGGTTTGTACCAGGAAAAACTTGATGGCATATTTGGAGCATGGTTCGGGTGTTTTGATTTTGTTCAAAAAACATAAACGCAGGAAACAACAGAACTCTTATGAAAGCAGCAAGGTGTCCACCCATGCTGGCACCACAGGCTGGCACGTGACCGTGGATATTCACTCAAGTCAGAAGTGAGTGGAGGACATTTGGGACTGGAGTGGAGTGACCTCGGCCCCAGATGTTGTACACATGGCCTCGAGGGCAACAGAACAAGCAGCTGACAGCAGAGGATGAGAGATGGACGAGAGCCCATCTGAAAGGTGGACAGAGCCCCAGGGCCTATGGTCAGCCAGCTTGGGTGGGCTCTGCCTGTGCTCCAGACCCCGAGCGGCGTCCTCTCCTTTCTCTGGGCCTCGGTTTCCTCATCTGTCAAGTGGGGGCCAACAATTCTTACCAGCCAGGCTGCTGAGAGGATTAAGGGAGATGGACGCTTCACCGTGAGGAAGACCAGTGGCTGTGGCTGATACATTTCAATGATTTGAGAGATGTATGTCCCCGCCAAATCTGCTAGTTCAAAGTCAGCAACAGTGGGCAGGAGGGCAGGGAAAAGGTCAGCAGGGACCAGGCTGTCCCAGGCCTTGACTGCTAAGTAAGGAGCCTAGGGTTATCCTGGGGCGGTAGGAAATTGGGAGTGCGGGTTGGGTTGGGGTCTGAGCGGGGGACACAGGCTCTCTCTGGAGTAGGACAGCTTAGAAGATGAGGGACCAGGTAAGAGCTGCTGGAGAATCCAGGGAGCCACTTCAAAGACAGGAGGTGGGAAGGGAGAAGGGAGAAACACGAAAAGGAGCCAAATGCTGTGGGCCACAGGAGAAGGTGACATGGAGAAAGGCTCCCACTCTATCCTCACAGCCTTTCTCGGGTGGGCCTCAGCTGTCAAATGGAGAGAATCTGCTGGGCGGAGGAAGGGAGGCAGTGGCAGACAGGGCTTCGCCACCCTACAGAGAGCAACAGGTCTGCCTGGCAGGACCAGCCTGAGGACGTGAGGCCTTCTCCATGCGCACAACATTTATGGAGGTGCCACCAAATTCAGCCATCAAAAGCATTAATAGTTGAATGCAGTATTTTTGAATGAACACCCAAAAAACTATGACGAACGAAAAATTAAAATTTTAGGGAGGATAAAAACATGGTACTCTGCCAAGCCACACTGGGCCCGAGACAGAAGGAAAAATCAGTAATACTGATCCTGACTTCATTTAAAATTTTGATATATTGTTCAGCATGGATATTTCTACATTGATTTAGATTTTTGTGGGTAATAGCTTTATTGAGAGATAATTTACATGTCATACAATTCACCTATTTAAAGTGCACAATTCATTACAGTGGGGTAAAGACAGTCTATTCAATAAAGGGTGCTGGGAAACCTGGACAGACACGTGCAAAAAAATGAAGCTGGACCACCTTCTTACACCATATACAAAAATAAATTCAAAATGGCTTAAAGTCTTAAATGTAAGATCTGAAACCATAAAATTCCTAGAAGAAAATATAGGAAGAAACTTTACAGACATTACCCGGAATAAGATTTTTACTGATATATCCCCTCAGGCAAGGGAAGTAGGAGAAAAAATAAACATGTGGGATTACATCAAACTAACGTTTTTTCACAGCAAAGGAAACCATCAATAAAACAAAAAGGGATCCTACTGAATGGGAAAAGATATTTGCCAATGATATATCCGATAAGGGTTAATATCCCAAATTTATAAAAAAAATCACTCAACTCAACTCCCAAAAAACAAACACCCCAATTAAAAAATGGGCAGAGGACATGAAGAGACATTTTTCTAACAAGGACATACAGATGGCAAACAGACATATGAAAAAATGCTCAACCTCACTAACCATTAGAGAAATGCAAATAAAAACCACAATGAGATACCACCTCACCCCAGTCAGAATGTCTATCATCAATAAATCAACAAACAACAAGTGCTGGCGTGGATGTGGAGAAAAGGGAACGCTTGTGCACTGTTGGTGGGATTGCAGATTGGTGCAGCCACTATGGAAAACAGTGTGGAGGTATCTCAAAAATCTGAAAATGGAACTACCTTATGATCCAGCAATTCCACTCCTAGGTATCTATCCGAAGAAATCCAAAACTCTAATTCAAAAAACTTTATGCACCCCTATGTTTATTGCAGCACTATACACAATAGCCAAAACATGGAAACAACCGAAATGCCCATCGGTAGACGACTGGATTAAGAAACTGTGGTACATTTATACAATGGAGTATTACGCAGCCATAAAGAAGAAAGAAATCTTACCATTTGCAACAACATGGATGGACCTAGAGAACATTATGTGAAGTGAAATATGTCAGACAGAGAAAGACAAATACCATATGATCTCATTTATATGCGGAGTCTAAAGAAAAGAATAAATGAATGAACTAATCAGAAACAATCTCAGAGACATAGAGGAAAAAATGAGGGTTGCTAGATGGGGGGGGAATAAGGGGGAACATGAGGGGATTAGAAAGCACAGTCAGCAACCACAAGATTGCCATGGGGTTACGAAAGTCAATTTGGGGAACGTAATCAATAATTTTGTAGATTATGTAGGGTATCCGATGGACTCTTGTCCTATTAGGGAGACCACCTCAGGGAAGATGTAGATGCCTGATCACTGCGCTGTACACCTGAAGCTGAAGCTGAACAATAATGAATGTCAATTACAAGTGTATATATATATGTATATAGTCACAAGAAGTGGAGTACAGCATTAGGAATAAAGACAGTGGAAATGTAATGGCTGTGTGCGATGTCAGAGGGGTAGGGGATGGGGAAAAGGGGTTGACACAGTGTGAGGGATATAAATGATAAACGTCTATTACATTGTTTTGTGCACCTGAAACTAAAAAAAAAAAAAAAAAAAAAAAAAAAAAGTGTGCAATTCAGCAGTTTTTAGTATATTCACACCATCACCACAATCACTTTTACAATGTTTTTATCACCCCCCAAAACCTTCGACCCTTAGCTATCACCCTCATCCCCGCCCCTGGCAACCACTAATCTACTTTGTCTCTATGTATTTGCCTCTTCAGACGATTTCCTATCAATGGACTAGTTTCCTTCATTTAGCATAACGTTTTCAAGGTTCATCCATTGGTTTTGATTATTTTAAAATTTGCATTGAAATATTATTTATCTTGACTACTGAGCTTTTTGGCACTCCCTTCAATTTTGTACCTGAGGCACCCTAACCGCAGCCCTGCTGCCTGGGGCCCCACCAGGCCGAATCTGGGTTTTTACAAACCACAAATCAACACATGGTTCTGCTCACATCTGCACCCAGGAGTCAGGGAGCTCTGGAGCCCCTGAAGTCACCTCAGCCTGGTTAGCAGGGGCTGCTGGGAGCCGCTCAAGGAAACCCATGTCAACTGGTGGAAACTGGTTCCCCACAAGGCCCCACTCATTCTGAAACTATACTGTCTCAACTTGCCCAGAAAAATTCTACTGCAACTTCTGCTTTGCAGGGGGCATTTATTGAGCTCCGGCTGTATATGCCTCTCCAGTCACTTCATTCCTTTTCCTCAAACAGTCAAGGTGCACCCACTAACACAGGCAGCAAGGCCAGGAAAAAGGCAGGGGACAGGGGTCAGGGGGCCACGGAGATGGGTTGATTTCTGCTGCTCTCTGGCTGGGCAGCTCTGAGCAAGACACTCAGCCTCTCTGGGCCTTGGTTTCCTCATCTGTTAAATGGGACATCCAGGGAGCTCTCCTCACAGGGCTGCTGAGAGGAAACAAGGACCGTCCTTGGTGAACTGTCACTTAACGATGCAGGTGAACGCTCGCTCACGCTCAGCGGGCGTGGAGCTAAGGGCCTTCTGAACACAGCACCAGCTGATGCGCCCAGCTGCCCTGGGAGGGAGGCATCATGATGTCCCATTTAACAGATGAGGAAGCAGAGGCTCAGGGAAGTTAAGCACTTTGTCCACCACCGCATAGCTAGAAGGGGCCAGGCCAGGATTCACACTGAGGTCTAACTAAAACACCGAGTCTAAAATCGAGCTGGCTTCATCTGCCTCGTTATGTGACAGGCTCCTCCATTCAAAGATCCCACGCCGGGTCCTTATGGGTTTAAGGGAGCACGACACACATGAACAGCTCCCCAGGGGGTACAAAAGCCCACCTCTGGGAACCCCAGCCTTCCCTCTAGCTGTCCTGCGAGGCGGTGGGCACAGCTCAGTCCTGTCTTTATCCAAAGAGCACGTCCCTTCCACATAAAGTTTAGTCACCTCTGAGGGCAGGGAGGGGCTGGTCAGCCTGGAAAGGTAGAGCAGAGAGTACTCCCCAGGCCAGGACATGGAAAGTGGGTTCCAATCCTAGCTGCAATGCACTGCACAGCGCCGTGCAACCAGGACATGCCTCTTCCCTCTACAGGACTCAGTTTCCCCACTGCTGACTTCCAGGGGCAGGCTCAACTCTGCCTCCCTCCCCTGCCCCACCTAACTTCGACGGCTAGAACCTGACTTGGTACTCTGGGTAAGATTTCACCTGAAAAAGGAGTCCATGGTTAACACTGACAAAAGTACAAAAAAGTGTCAGTTTTCTCTCCCGTGAAAGGAGGACGATGACAGCATCCGCCTCCATGGGTTGCCGAGAGGGAATAAGACAATATATCTGAAATGTTTACAGAAGCGCTGGACGCATGCTAACTCTCCAACACTCGGGGCCCAGGATGCCCCAACACGCCCAACTCTCTGAGACGTAAGCTGTGAAGGTGACCTTGGACGAGACTCTTAACCTCTCTGAATCTCAGTGTCCCCACCTGAAGATGGAATCTACTTTACAGGCTGTTGAGAGGGCACCACAGCTCAGGGTGACCACGGCAGGTAACCCGGCGCCTGGCACCCTGGACACTCTTAAGGAAGAGAAACCACTGTATCCAAGGTCCCCCAGAATTCACAGGGACAAGCCTTGGCCACCCATACTCTTAAAGCTTGGGGAAACCATCCAGCTAAGTCAGTCTGGATTTCACCCCAGACGGGCTCTGGAAAATTCCTGCAGGCAGGTGCCTCTCCTGCCCAGGAGGAGGGGCTGTTTCCAGCAGGAACACTCACCCTTTCTTTGGCCAATGCTGCATATTCAGCTACCTGCAGACCACAGTGGCTTCTCCTAATTGGCTTTCCTTCCGTGGCCAGCACCCCGCTGGCCTGCCTCAAAGACACAGGGCACCATGAGAACACGGGAGGTGAGGCACATGGCAGGCTTGCCCAATGGTTAATACTTTCACCAAGTCAACCGATTTCAAGTTTTTTCCCCCCAAATGTGTCAAAATCCACAAAAAATAAAAAGTTGATATTTTGACTATTTTATGCAGTTAAAAATAACATTTTGAGCTGCTTTGTATATAAATGACATAATTTTTATTTTAAACCTGTGTTATATGGTAATACATTTACCATTATATTGAATTTTAGCAGAAAATACTCAAAACATACTAAGTGACATCAATTAGATTTAAGTATAGATAAATTAGAATCTAATGGCATTGCTGACATAAAACATGTATTACAAAACGTTACACAACATGGCATACAAAACATCTTTGTCCTTGATAGTGCAAGCCACAGGAAAACATTAAAAAATCATGTAAATAGAGAAAAGTCTTGTAAATGGAAATATTCATTCGGATATAGCCGAACATCGCAGCAAAAGGGTTAATGCCATAGGTGGAGGGCTCGGGAGGGGCTGCCTCTGCGAAGGACAGACCCTAAGACCTGGGTTTGCTTAACTTCAGCGGTCTCAGTTTCCTCATCTGTAAAATGGGGCTGAACTACCTGCCTCAGAGGGCTGCAGGGATGAGTCAAGTGCTTAGGACTTGGCAGGAGGGAGATTTCAGTAAATGCCAGCTATTAATTTACCATCATATCTCATTAGATATTCTAGTTAAATATTCATGGCACAACCCGTAACAGACCTGGATACGACTGTAAAAAAGGATTCATTACCCTGACAGACATCTGGGATAGCCTGTTAGGTGATAAATAGGTTATCTGATCCTATTCTGGTAAATATTTATGTTGGAAAAATACTTCAGAAAGGTATACCCTAAAAGGCTAACTGGGGCGTCATTTATGTGTCCTTTTTACCCCCTGAATTCTCTAACGTTTCTACAGTGGATATATATCTACGTCAATGATATGATCCAAAATAAAGGAATAGAAAAATGAAATCAGAGTGGTATCTAGGTTTGTTACGTAATTTTGAGACCTTGACTCCCAGAATACAGAACCAGCCTTGGAGAAAGCCTGGTAGCCTTGGAGAAAGCCTGGTCCAAGTCCAGAGAGGACAGTCTAGCCAAGATCACACAGCAAGGTCACGGAGCAGCCGGGCCTGGCCCAGCTCTCCAGACACCCAGACCTGGGCTCCTCTCTGCTGGCATCATGCTGGTTCATTCTCCCCACAAAATTAGGCAGGCT
Source organism: Rhinolophus sinicus (assembly GCF_036562045.2). Classification (NCBI taxonomy): domain Eukaryota; kingdom Metazoa; phylum Chordata; class Mammalia; order Chiroptera; family Rhinolophidae; genus Rhinolophus; species Rhinolophus sinicus. Next base: position 23,270,487 of record NC_133765.1, on the reverse strand, counting down.
GGCCTCCTGCTTAAAAGTCTGACTCCATAGTTAGGCTGCAGACCCTGGCTGGGCCATGGCTACGTGACCTTGGAAAAGACACTTAACCTCTGTGAGCATCAGTCTCCTCATGTGGAAAATGATAATCAGACTTGCAGTAATGCTATATGGCTTTTGTAAGGATTAAGTAAGATAATGCATGTAAAGCACTTAGTAGAATGCCTGGCAAACAGCAGGTGCTCTAATTATTATTACTATCACTATTATTGGTATTTGGAATCTAGCTATGTCATGGAGAATCTTTCGTATGATAATAGAATGCTAAGCCAGCAGGCACAGGAAGGCAATTTAGACTTGGGTACTAGGGAGCCATGGCAGGTGTTTGAGCAGGAGAGGTGCAATACGATGCTGAAGCTGCACAGGGGTAGCAGCCAGTGCCCACCTACAGGGACTGCCTCTGCCACGGTCCTCTATCACAGACTCCACATCCTTGGCAGTTCTAATGCTGCTGGGCAAAAATACAGCACAAATCCCACAGGAGACACCCCTACCACTTCTAGCTTCGCCCACCCCCTGGATGCCAGCTGGGCTGCTGACACCACACAATCAACAAGGTGGGGTCCTGAAGCAACTCACACGGCCTCAGTCCACAGGTGTGATGACCAGGAGACCCAGGTGCCTGGCAGGGGCCACTGGGTGGCAGAGGAGATGTGGCCCCTATTTAGGGCTGTGAAAACTGGTTTCCTCCTACTTTGCTGTGTGACCTTGGGAAAGTCCCTCCCTCTCTCTGAGCTCCACTTGGCCCTTATGCAAAGAGGGCCTTAACTGCTTCAGTAGGCTTAGGGGCTGCCAGAGGGATGCAACACAATAGAACAACAATGCTTTCGTTTGGCTGTGCTCCCACTATGTGCCAAGCACTCGGGTGCATACTTTCATCAAGTCCTCATAACTCTAGAAGCGGCCCTTGTAATATTCCTATTTTTAAAATTTTCTTAATTACTCAAGCCACAGGTACAATCTCCATATTTAAAAAAAAAAAAAAAATAGAGAAGGCTTCATTAAGTCTCTTTGGAGGAAAATCTCCAATCGTGGCCTCGTCCCTCTTTTCTACCAATAACAAATGTTGATCAGTTTGGGGAGGAGGCCCCCACACCTGCTTTCTGAGGTTACAGCCAAATACTTACCTGAAAAGACATCACACAGGGCCTCTTTCCCGCTCTCCCAAACACCCATCCTCTGCTCCTTCCATCTACGTGCTGCCATATCACACTAGCACCTGGAGGTCATCGGATGGGTAGAGGCCAGGGACGTTGCTCAACATCTGACAATGCCCAGGTCAGCCTCTACCAACAAGAAGCATTTGGCCCAAATGGCAGTAACGCTAAGGCTGAGAGGGCCTGGATCTCACATATCCTTCTGAATCTTGCTTGGCTCCTTCCACACTCAATCACGGAGATCTTTCCATGCCAGCTTATTTATCCCATCATTCAGTACACACTGCCTGAGCACCTACTGTGTGCCAGACCCTGCTCCCGCACAGGGCCACATCTGTTAAGGAAACACACAGAGCCCCGGCACTCAGAGGGTGCCCCATCCTCAGGGAAGACAAGACACATCGATTTGCAAGACCCCAGTGGATCTCCCTCCCTCCTTTTAATTGCCCTGGAACATCCCCAGCACAGACGGCCCACCATGCATTTGGCCAAGGTCTTCCTGATGGACATGTAGGCTTTCATGTTTGATGCATGCCCCCATCATAAAGAAAATGGTGAGAGGTAATCTAGGGCCTTGCTAACTGCATCAGCAGGGTCCCCTGGAAGCTTGCTAGTACCATCCCAGAGGTACTGAACCAGAGTTTGCATTTTAACCAGATCCCAGGCATTCTCATGCACATTAAAACTTGAGAAGCACAGCTCCAGGTAGGTACCTAAAAAGGTTCGGCTGACTCAGGGGCCATGCGTCCTTTTCATTTTAGCAGAAACTGCCAAAGTGCCTCCAAAAAACCCTGCTGCCAGCAGTCTGCAAGTTCCCTAACTTTATATTGAAGACATTTTTGTTGATGCAGAGCTGACAATTCCTCCCATTTTCCAGATGTGGAGACTGAGGTCGAACAAAGCGTCTAGACAACCAGGACCCGAGTCGATGACTTCTAAGGCCTCTCTCAGTTCTGGCTTTTAGAATCTGGCCACATCCTGGGCATGTTCCGTGCCAGCTTCCTGTCCAACCATTCTGGCTGTCAGAAAGCAACTCAGAGTAGGAAGGCAGAAAGATTATGGGCTCCCCTAGCAAAGGAAGGAGAGTTCCTGAGGGAAGGAACAGGTTCTGTGGGCTGGGCCTCTGTGACCACTGCCCTGTGTCCTTTCATGTCCAGTCACCCAGGACGAAGGACCAGGCGGGGGCATGGGGCAAGCTCACCCTTGTCAAGCACAACAGGTAATGCCAGGGCTTTGAAGGGAGGGTGACGATGGGGGCCATGCTGTGGAGGAAAAGGGCTCCAGAGCCAAGCACTGGTTGAGGACCCCAGCTTTGCTCTCACCAGCCACACATCTCAGCCTCAGTTTTATCCCCTGAAAAATGGGCTCATACCACTCACGGTAGAGAGTTGCTGGGGGACTTAGTGGCTACCACCTACAGCCCTACCTTGGGCTGCGCTGCGCTGCTATACTCAACATACTACATCCTTATACAACTGTCTGTGGTCAGCATTGCTACGTCCCCACCTGACAGATGAGTAAATTGAGGCTCAGAGAGGTGCAGTGCCCTGCCCTTGATTGCACACTGAGATACGGCCATGGGAGTGGCGGCCTTGGACCTACAAGGTCAGCATTCCTCATCTGAATTCTGCCTTTTGAGCTGTGTGACCCTAAGCAAGCCGCCACACCTCTCTGAGTCTCAACTTTCTCAGCAGCGAACTGCAGACACCACACAGAGTTCAGAGATGGGACACCATCCTACAAACCGGAGAATTCCATGCACCCCCTCCCTCAGGGCGCCATACTGCCCACCCAAAAGATCCAGCCCAGGAAGACCTGTCACCTGCAGGCATCTCTGATCTCTCCTGCGCTTTAGGTGTGACATGGGTAAGGCCATGAAAAGCTAGCAGCCCCCAGAGAGGGAAAGCTACTTGCTCAAGGTCACACAGCTGTCCTTGAGCAGCTGCAGTGGCAAGCAGGGCTGGGCAACAAGAGGTAGGATATCAAACCTTCGTGGGGTGCAGGCAGGAGCCAGGGTGGGGGTGAGGGTCCAGCTGGGCTGGCAGGTGTCTGGAGTGGTGGCTACCAGGTGCAGGCAGCCCTGTGATGGCTGAGGTCTCTCCTGCTGGCTCTTAGCCGGGAGGCCTTTTGAAGGGTCAGCCAGTCCAGACGTACCCTCCTCTCCCCGAAGGCTCCTCCTCCCTCTGGGACCAGCCTAGTTGCCTTCCCAGGGATTGGCAGTGGGCACGACCTGTCTGGGCATCAATCTTCTCTCTGTGGCTACAGCTCAGGCCTCCTAGACAATGAAGTCTCCCTACAGCCAGACTTGCCCGTCTTCTGGAACCTTCTCTCACCACTACAGCCAGAGGATATAGCTACCACAGACACCTGACTGCGTCACGTCACCCTGGCCTGAAGCCTTCCAAGAGCCTTCAGCCTCAGCATGACAATCCAGCTACTCCCCATGGTTTATAACAGCGAGAGCCGACAGACATCCACTGTGACCACGTGGAATTCAATTTCCTAGCCGTCACATTAAAACAGTAAAAAGAAAACGGTGAAATGAAACCACAATGAGCTATCACTTCACACCTGTCAGAAGGGCTATCATCAATAAATCAACAAACAACAAGTGTTGGCAAGGATGTGGGAAAAAAGGGAACCCTCGCGCACTGTTGGTGGGATTGCAAACTGGTGCAGCCACTATGGAAAACAATACGGAGATTCCTCAAAAAATTAAAAATAGAACTGCCATATGACTTAGCAATTTCACTTTTCAGTGTTTATTCAAAAAAATCCAAAATACTAATTCGGAAAGACATATGCACCCCTATGTTCACTGCAGTGTTATTTACAATAGCCAAGATATGGAAGCAACCTAAGTGTCCATCAATAGACGATTGGATAAAGAAGAGGTGGTACATATATACAATGAACTATTACTCGGCCTTAAAAAAGAATGAAATCTTGCCATTTGTGACAAATGGATGGATCTAGAGGAAATTATGCTGAGTGAAGTCAGACAGAGAAAGACAAATACCATATGATTTCTCTTATATGTGGAATCTCAAAAACAAAACAAACAAACAGAAACAAATAAACAAAATAAAGCAGAAACAAATTCATAGCTACAGAGAACATTTTGATGGTTGCCAGACGGCAGGGGCTTGGAGGGATGGGTGAAAAAGGGGAAGGGATTAAGAAGTATAAACTGCCAGTTATAAACAGTCATGGGGATGTAAAGTACAGCATAGGGAATACAGTCAATAATATTGTAATAACTATGTATTGGTGCCAGATGGGTAATAATCACGGTGATCACCTCGTAAATTATATAAATGTCTAATCACTATGTTGTACACCTGAAACTAAAATACTGTTGTTGTCAACTGTAACTGAAAATTTTTTAATTAAAAAAAGAAATGTAATCTTTCATTTCACCCAATGTATCCAAAACATTATGAATCAATATGGAAATTAAAACACACATACTAAAAATCAATATAGAAATATAAATAGAATAAAAACTCCATATACAAATAAAAAGTAGTCAGACATTTTACTTTCCTTTTTCTTTTTTTCCCTTGATACTAAGTCTTTGAAATCTGGAGTGTATCTTCTACTTTCAGCACATCTCAATTTGGATGATAAAATTTCAGTGGACATACCGGATCTGTGTTGACTGCGCATAAAACTTACAGTTGAAAGAGCACACTATCCCCAAACAGTTCTACACACATCTAAAAGTTTTCCAAGAACAGAATCAAGTATTTGTTTTGAAATCTACCTTTAAATTATATTAAAATACGAAATTCAGTTCCTCAGCCTCACTAGCCGCATTTCAGGAGCTCAACAGCCACGTGTGGTGTGGCTCCCAGAGTGGACACACGGGTTGATTGAGTCCTTAACTCTCTGGTCCTCACGGCCCCCTCGTGCCTCCTTTGTAGGCTTGTCAGTTTCCCATCTCTAAGTTTCACCCATGCCATCCGGGCCCTTCCTCAACGTCCCCTGCTTCTGGAAAATTCCCACTTCTTCCTTCACGACTGGGCTCCAGGTTCCTCGCTCTAAGAAGCTTTCTGACATCCTCTGGACGGGGTCAAGATTGCTGGTCTCTCTGCTCATTCCCCTAATTGCAATGTCACATGGTATTGTAACTGTCCATCTCGAGGTTTCTTAACCTCGGCACCAGACATTTGGGTCACACAATTCTCTGCGGTGGGGAGCTGTCCTGTGTACAGTGGTACCTTGTTTTCGAATGTCTCAGTTGACGAACATTTCGCTTTACGAATGCCGTCAATTTTATGGATCTATGGTATCATTAGATAGTAAAATTCATGCTAAATTTGCAGTTTTAGGGGTTGATTTTAAAGGTCTGGAACGGATTAATCCATTTTGCATTACTTTCTATGGGGAAACCGTGCCTCGGTTTTCGAAAGTTTCAAAACTCAATGATCTTCCGGAACGGATTACGTTCTAAAACCGAGGTACCACTATTCGCACTTTAGTAAAAATAGTCTTAAAGGGCCACACTTGTCAAACACCGAGGAACGGTGTTTGTTGGCTGGGCGTCCTCCCACCCACACACCTTTCCCGTCTGCTGCAGAGGAACAGACAAGACCCCATTCATTCATTCAATCAACACTTGCTGGCATGTGGTCTCCCAGGGCCAGGGTTGGTGCCGGATGCCAGGACCATAAAGGTGAATTGAGCCGTGATCACCGATCGTGCCACCCACACCCCAGTTCCTGGCACATGCACCTCCAAGCCCACACTCAATAAATGAGCGGACAGGCTGAGGTGCCTTTTGATCAGAGGCCAAGGAAGTGATGTTTGCTTGTCTTCCCCTCTCTCCCCACACCACCTCCTGGCACATGGCATTTTTCAGGCTTTTTCCTTAAACGAGGCCAAACCCAGCCATTCTGGCACAGACAGCAGGCGTTGCAAACTCTGCTACTTGTCTCTGCCACCATCTCCCTCCCTCCCACCAGGCTTCCCTCTTCTGCAGGCTGATGACTCCTGGATTGTCATCTCCAGCCCAAACCTCTCTCCTCAACACCAGACTCAGGTGTCAACTGTCTCCTGGTCACCTCCATCTGAGCACAGAACTGGTACCTCAAACTTAACGCATCCAAAGCTGATCCCCTGGTTCCCCCCCAACTCATTGCACCGCAGTTGACGGCAGCTCATTCTGCTTGACACCGCTCTGTCTCCCACCCCAATCCAACCCAGCAGCAAATCCTGTCAACTGCGCCTTCACAACTCACCAGGCCATGATTTCTTGGCTATGACACCAAAGGCACAGGTGACCAAAGGAAAAACAGACAAAACTGGACTTCATGAAAATTCAAACATTTTGTGTATCAAAAGACACTATCCACAGAGTAAAAAGGCAACCCACAGCATGGGAGAAAATATTTGCAAATCATGTATCTGATAAGGAATGACTATCCAGAACATATAAGGAAATTCTAAAACTCAACAAACACCACTCATTTAGAAAATGGGCAAAGGACCTGAATCGACATTTCTCCAAAGAAGATATATGAGGCCAGTAAGGACACGAAAAGATGCTCAATGTCACTAATCATGAGGGAAATGCAGATGGAAACCACAGTGGGATATCACCTCACACCCATCAGGATGGCTGCTGTCGTAAAACAGAAAACAACAAGGGTCGACGGGGATGTGGAGAAAGCTGGAAGCCTCTTGCACTGTTGGTAGGAAAGTTAAATGATGCAGCTACTATGAAAAACAGTATGGAGGTTCCTCAAAATATTAAAAATAGAATTATGATATAACCCAGCAATTCCACTTCTGGGTATCTACCCAAAAGAAGTGAAAGCAGGTTCTCAAAGAGATATTTGTATGCCCAAGTCTAGAGCAGCAGTCTTCATATGAGCTAAAACGCAGGACCCAACCCAAGCGTCCATCAATGGATGAATGGAAAAAATGTGGTCTAGCCATACAATGGAATATTATTCAGCCTTAAAAAGGAAGGAAATTCTGACACACGCTACAACATGGATGAGCCTTGAGGACATTATGCTGAGTGCAATGAGTCATTTACAAAAGGACAAAGACTGACTGATTCCACTTACATGAGGTCCTTTGAATAGTCAAAATCAGAGACAGAAACAACAATGTGAATACATTTAATACCACTGAACTGTACACTTAAAAATGGTTACGATGGTAAATTTATGTTACGTGTATGTAATACAATTAAAACAACAACAAAAAACCCACCAAAGCCGGAACCCACCCACTTCACAACACTCACACTTCTGGGGTGTTTGTGTGTTTGGTGACCCCCCTTCTCACCATGCTAGGCTCCCTCGTCTCTTGCCTGCGTAACTCCTAACTGGCCTCCCTGATTCTGCCCTTGTCTCCTCAGTCCATTGTCAATGAACAGCCAGTGATTGTATAAAGATGGAAATCAGGTCTCAGCCCTCCTCTGCTCTGAATTCCCCGTGGCTCCCACTTCACTCAGGGAAAGCCAGTCCCTACAGAGCCTGCAGGCCCCTTACCTCTCCGTCCTCATCCCCCACCTGCCCCACTTCACTCTCTTCCAGCCACAAGGCTCCCTTGCTGTTCCTCACACGAGCATGGTCCTACGTTAGAGCCTTCACCTCAGCTGTCCCCGCTGCATGGATGTCCTTTCCCCAGACCTCCACCTGGCCTTTCTGTCCTTGCTTGCATCTTTCCCCCCATCACTCTTTTCATACTGCAACCTGCCCCCACCGACACATCACTGCAGACTCTCTTACACTGCACGGTTCTTGTTTTTTTCTCCCTAGCGTGCACTACCTTTTAGCACAGAGGTGGCTCCCTGAGAGCCGAGACTGCTAAGTTAACAGGATGAATGCCTCAAGATGTTATTGGGGAGAGCATGCCTGAAAAGGAAGCCATCCCAGAAGAAAGCCCATCTAAGAGACAGAGCAAAAGAGACAGCGGCCTGATACATTGGAGTACCTGGATACAACTGTACCTGAAGGCAATATGCCTTTGGACTTTCCATTTACCTGAGCCAATAATTTCCTTCATTTACCACCTTCAGTTATTGGAAATTTGGATTCTACCAGTCACAACCAACTGATACAGATGGATAATAGGCTCTTTTCGACCTCCGCACACGTACCACTCAAATGGTTTCCTCCCACCCAGCATGATGAAAAACGTTTGATAAAACTAAGCAAAATTATTTTCAAAGTCTGATTTGAAGACTCAGGGTGACGGCTGGAGTCAGCTAACCACTCTCACTTCTGTCCCAAAGGGTATGGATTTGAGTTTTCCATTTGGGAAGCTGACTGTAAGATATCCTTACACAAAGGTCAGAGGGTCGTTCCGATACTTTTTGCTAAGAAAATTCTTGGCTAACTTCTCCCTCCCCCCGCTCCAAATCGTAGCTTATGGCTTTTTAAAAATCGCATTACCTTCCACTTCTTTGTTGTGTAGGTTTTGAAATGGCTGCCGGCCAAAAGGTGTAAAAGCTTGACCACGAACAAAGCAAGCAAGTAATAAGTCCCTGCTGGATGTAATGTTCCCGGATGTCATGTTCCCAGATAAGGCTTCCTTTGTGGTTCACCTAAAAAGCATTCGGCTTACATCCTGTTCACCTTTTGCACATGAGTGAGGGATGGGGGTGGGATATGGGTGGGGGTTTTAAGAGTACAATTTACAGGCCTGGTTCTGAGGCAGCACAGAGCTGGGCATCTAACTTCCCAGGGCACTGACCTGCCCCTCTGTCTCCCTCTTGGAAAAACACATCCCAGGAGTGAGAGACCCTCCTCCCACTCCCTTGCTCCTGAAGCAGACAGAAGAGGAAGAATTTCCAGGGCTTCGAGAACTGCTCAAAACACGAACACTCAAAAAAATCAAAGGGAGAAACTCACGAGGAAGAAGGGGTATCTCCTTATGGTTCAGTATCTTCCGGGGGCCTAATCCAGAGTGAGGGAATGGCCTTTTCCTAAAGAAAAATGGTCTGGGGCTCTAAGGAGGCGGGGGGCCTTATTGCAAACTACTTCCATCAGTAGACTTGCCTGGACAACACCAAGCACAAGGTCAGGGAGAAAAACGCTGTGTGAGCGTCCCTGACCTTCTCCAAGCCTCTGTTTCCTTATCTGTAAAATGGGCGAACAACACAGTTATTGTATTACTGAGCACCTCTGTGCATCAGGAACCACGTAATCTTATCTATAATCATCACAGCCACCCAAGAGATGATCGCTGTGATGATCCCTGCTTTACATGTGAGGATACTAAAGTCCAGACAGGAGAACTGGCTGGCCCAAGGTCTCACAGCTCAGGCACAAGCCAGCCAGCATTCCAATTCAAGTGTGCCTGACTCAAAAGACTACATCTTTCCCCACATCAGGGCTCCTCTTGATGCCTGCCTCCTGACTCATTCTGCAGCTGCAATGACATCACACACGAAAAGATAAAGATTGTACCTGTTGGCTCAAAACACCGGTAAGTCATAGGTAATCAGGTATTTGAGAAACGAATGGCTGGAGGACAGACACAAGTCCCTGGAGTCCTCATTGCCGCTTTTGTCTGGGCTCTCCCTGTCCCTAGTCCTAAGAGGAGAAGGTCCCAGAGAGCAGAGCCAGGAAAAGGTGACAGTGAGTCATCCCCTCCTTTCAATGAAGAAGTATACACCTGGGTGTCCTCACCCTCCAGAACGTGAGCTCCCAACTAAGTGTCTGGCTGTGCCCATCTCTTCCTGCCACAACCTCAGCCCCACTGGGAACTTGCCACCCACCAGCTGACCCCACCGGAAGGAAGCAGAGGGGAGCCATCTTTCCCACCCACTCTTGTGGAGCTTCAAGCCACACTGGTTTTTCTGGACCAAACGATGAGAAGATGGGTTGGGAACCTCCCCACCCTATCCCCCCAGGACCACCCAGCGACTCCAGCAGGGCATGCTCCACCACCTTTGGGGTGCAAGGCAAAAGTCAATCCCCCTAAGTGGCTCTGGCCCCGCCCATCTCACCTCCCATCACTCACCTATGGGAGCCCTCGGCCCCGCCCCTCGATGGAGGACTGGATTTGAATTCCACTCTTCCACGGCCCTAGACAAGTGGCCTAGTTCTTCGGTGCCCCATTAGTCTCATCTGAAAATGGGGATGTGAAAAACGCCTCCCTGGAAAGTGAGATGGTGTGTACCTAGGAAGCCCTTAGCAGAGTAGAACAAGATGAACCTGACTAGATTATGTTGTTCTCCCATTTTCCAGATGAGGAAACGGAGTCTCCGAGAAGTTCAAAGACCCTTCCCACACTAGGACGTCAGTAAGCAGTGACTGGGATTATCACGACTTTGACACCAAATGCCTCCCGTCCCTGGACAGTTACTGACACTATTCCTTCTTACGACACCTGCCTTCCCTTTCCACGTCCTCTCTCTAATTATTACAGTGATAACAATCGCGGCTACCAATTGCTGAGGGTCTCTTATTTACAAGACTGCACAGAGCGTTTCACATGGCCCATCTCCTTCCTGCCACATCCTTCACAGTGCCTTCAATGGCACTGTCCTTTACGTACCTCTGTGATGCTTAACTGTGTCAACCTGACTGGGCTAGGTGTGTGCAAGGGTGCTTCTGAAAAGGATTAACACTTGAATTGGGAGACTGCCTAACCATCACCTTCACCAAGATGGGTGGGCACCATCTAAGTCGCTGAAAGCCTGAATGGAGCAAAAAGGTGAAGGGCGAGTTGGCTCTTTCTTTTTGTCACTTGAGCTGAGATAAATGGCTTCTCCATAATTGGGTGAGCCAGTTCCTGTAATAGATCTCTTACATATATCGATGCCTACCCTACTGACTCTGTTTCTCTGGAAAACCCTTCTACATCTCCCTTTGTCCTCTAAAACACAGCAGCTCCCCCAAGGGCAGGGACGGTCTTGTTCACAGCTGGATCCCGGAGCTTAGCATGGAGTCTGGCACACAGCAGGTGCTCGATATGTGCTGCATAAATGAGACTCCACTGAATCCTCATAAAAACCCACTGAAGTAAGTGATGATAGTATCATTTTGAAATGAAGAAGCAAAGGGCACAAATAATTAAGAAATTACCAAAGGCCACATAGCACTAAATGGTAAAAGCAAGATTTGAACCTGGGGCTTTCGGATGCCACCTCCCTCACTAACCCCACGGGGAATGGGCTCCACCTGAAGCTCCAGACGCCTCCTCTGACTTCTGCTCTGCTGCCCATGGGCCCTGGCCTTCTTGCAACACATCAAGGCTGTACTTTGGGGGCAACATTCCCAGGGGACCTTCTTTGTGCCGGCCAAGCCCCGACAAGTGAGATCTGAAGGAAACTGAGAGCCAAGTAACTGGATAATTGGCAGAATGAAATAAGCGCTAGATCAGGGGAATAAACAGACCTGCAGGTGAGAAAGTGCACTGGAAATGAGGGGACTGGAAAAGGATTCGATGTACACAGAACAGTGCTGGGGTGGAAAGGGTTAATAATAATGGTAATAATAACAACAATAATATGATAGCAAACACACGCACAGTGCTTACTACGTGCTCAGGCACCATTCTAGCCACTTGACATTTATTAGCACGTTTAATCCTCATGATGAATCGCTGAGGACTGTGCTGTTATTATCCCATTTTACAAATGAGGAGACTGAGGCCCAGAGGGGTTGAAGTCCTTGCCTTCGAGCTCCCAGCAGGTATGTGATGGGGCAGGGTCTTGAACCGGCACTCTCTGGTTTTAGAGTGTGCTTACCCTCTACCACAATGGTTTTCTAAGTGGGTTCCCAGACCAACCGCATCAGTACCCAGGAATCTGCAAGAAATGTACACTCTTGGGCCCCTTCCAGACCTGCGGAATGAGGGACGCTGGGCATGGGATACAGCAAGATGTGCTAAACAAGCTGCCCAGGGGACACTGCTTGCTCAAAGGTGCTATGCTCCTATACACCTTCTCAGGAGGGGAGGAGGGGGAGGCAGGAGAAGAGGGCAGGGGCCAGATGGCGGGGCTCCAGTGCCCTAAGAAGGAGCTCCCCCCAGTCCTTTGAGCTGGGAGCCACTTCTCCTTCCAGGTTTGCCCGGCTAATTTGCAGGTCATGTGCTATAACAGTACCCTTGTGATCCAACACAGCCAGGCAACATAGAACCCACCGGAGGGCTGAGGTTCCCAAGGCGGGGGCAGCCACAGCCCCCAAGGACACAACCCCCTCTGCAATTCTCAGGACGGTGCATAGCAACACCAGGACACACAGAGTCTCCCAGGACCTCAGAGGAGTCCCCTGGCAGGTGGGCGAGGGCTAGCCAGCCTCAAACCCGAGTCTCCCAACTCCTAGGAGGGGGTTTTCACAGAACACCCACCGGGGGCCCATCAGAGCATCCATCAGCGATACTCCCTGCACTGCTTCCAGCTTGCAAGGGTTGGGGACCCACACCCCATTCTGTACTCCAAAATTACATGATCCTGAGCAAGTCACCTCAACTCTCTAGGCCTGTTTCCCCATCTGCCAGAGGGAAGAGGCTGGACTCAATTTCTAATCTGCTATTCTCCCCAAACCTCTTAGCCCACAGATATGCACTGCTGGCCTGTGGTGTGCTCCAGCCAGGCAGGGAACACAGTTGAGGGGCTGATGGGGGGTGGTGGTGAGGATCCACGGCATGCAGATTCACCAAGGGCGGGGTAACCAACACCCCCCCCCAAGGGACAGAGCCTTGCTGAGTTCCCCAAACCAAATCAAACCAAGTGGCATCCTGCCCTCTTGCTGCCAACCCAGGCTTCCTCTTCCTCTCCCTCCCCACAGCCCTGGGCCGGTGGGCGGGGCAAAGGGCCGGTGGGGCGGGGCAAAGGGCCAGTGGGCGGTTGTGGGGGTGGGATTCAGAATCCCAGAGGAGCCAGCTGCGTGGCCTCCTCAGGCTGCTGACCTCCCTGGGCCTCCACGGCCACACCACCACCTCCCACGCCTCCAGGAGAGCCTGGCCTAGTCCCCAGGCTCTGGGAGGGTTCCAATAGTTCGGGGGCAGGATGTCACTTACAGCCAAAGGAAGTGGGACAGAGTCTCTAATAAGAAAGGAAGAGCTGTGCTTGCTGGTCTGCACATGGGGGTGGTGGTAAGGGGGGGTTCGAGGAGGAAGGGGAAGTAGTGCAGTGGGGAGTGGAAGAAGACAGACACACAGACAGCGATGGAGAGAGCTAGCCAGCCAGCCAGAGAAAGAGACAGTGATGGGGGAGAGACAGAGATGGGAGGAGGTAGAGTGTGTGTGTGGGGGGGGGGGGGGCGGACACAAACAGAGGGAGAAAAGGATGGGAAGGAGGTGGGGAAAGACAAAAATAGAGACCAAGCAGCCCCACAGAGCAGAGCAGCCTGGGACTCCAACTTCAGCTCCACAGGGACAACTAGCAGCTCCACCCCCACCCCCTCCCTGCCCCTCAGTCAAGGCTCCTGAAGCTTCAGGGAAGGTACAGGACATTAAGACCAAGGTCAGTGCTGGCCTGGCCCCCTCTGAGCCCCCCCACCCCGACCTCCTGTCGTGGGGTTCCCCAAATTCCCACCTACTGAGGACCATCTGACCAATGCTGGCTACATCCAGAACCCCCTTTATTCTCACTTACTTAATATTTTTGTTAAATGGATTCAATATTGCTAAAACAGATTTTCAAAGGAAGGTATAACCCACTGGCTGAAATTAAAAACATGCCCTAATTAAAAAGTAACTGCAAAAAATAAATGCAAAGGAAGCAATCCTTAGGCCTCCCAGCTGGAGGCCCCCACCTGCCCAAGGGGCCCTGGGGGAGCGCAGCAGGGATCTGTCTTTGTTAACCCACAAGAGTCTGGCGAGAAGCATTAAGTTAGCACCAACTGGAGGCTTTCTCCTGGAAGTAAGTCATCAGGGCGGAGGGGGGCTTGCAGAGGAAAACTCTTTCACACTCTAGGGTCAAATCTGGGTTCTCTGGTGTGGTACTTTAAACCATGTTGTGACTTGACTTCCGCTGACCTCCAATGTTAACGCCACACACACACACACACACACACACACACACACACACACACACACACTAAAGTCTCTCTGCCATGAACTCTACCAAACGTAGGAAGCCCAGCATCTCACACCTCCAAACTTTTGCACCTATGGTTCTCTTCCCCTGGAAAACCTTTCCTGTCCATCTAACTCCTACTGACACAATTTGTACCTCTCCTCCAGGAAGCCCTCCATGTCTGCCTACCTTCCCCAACTGCCTCCAATCCCAGTACCAGTGTCCCCCAAAGTGCTGAGCTGCTGTGTGATTTCTTTGGAATGCACAAGGTGGTGCTTCCCCACATCTGCTCAGAACTCAGCAGGGTGCCCGATTCCCAGCATGGGCTGCAAGGATAGTTGTTGACTCAATGGGAGGAGAACAGACAAAGAAATGAAGGCTCCCTGATGCCCTTGGACAGCTTGAAATGAAAACAAAACCCTCTCTGTGCTCTGTGGAAAAGTTCCAGGCAGAAGCTCCTGTAAAACAAGAATGAGATGACTTGGCTCCAATAGGCCTCACTCACTCCCCAGCCCACAGGCTTTGGGTCAGTTTCCCAGCCCTTGTGAGCCTCAGTTTTCTCATCTATAAAATGGAGACAATAATATTACCCACATATGATAGAATTAAGCCAAGTACCCGGTAGGCACTCAAATATTAACTGCAATCATTTTTACTACCACCTTACACTTACCAAACCATAAAATATTATCACTTGAAGGGACCCAAGAAATGATTATCAGGGGTTGCCAGACTTTCTGTAAAGGGCCCAATAATAAATATTTTCAGTTTTGTGGACCATATGGTCTTTGTCAGAACCACTCAACTCTGCTGTTGTAGATGGAAGCAGTCACAGACAAAATATAAATAAATGAGCGTGGCTGTGTTCCAATAAAACTTTATTTATAAAAACAAGCAGCGAGCCAAATTTGGCCCACGTAGTTTGCCAACATCTGATCAATGCCCTCATTGCTTCTCGTCTTTAGATGCACAGCACCAGAGTCCCACGGGAGCTGGTTAGAAATGTTGCCATAGGGCCTGCCCCAAACCTGCTGACTCAGGATCTGCACTTTAAGAAGTTCCCCAAGGGATCTGTGTATGCATTAAATTTTGAGAGGTTTTGTACCCAACTTCCTAGCTCAGCTCCTCTGGTCGGAGATGTGGTTCACTCTTTTTCTCATCTGATGCCTCCTCCAGAAGGTAAACTCCAGGAAAACTGGAACCTGGCAGCCTCCTAAGTCCTGAACCCCAGCATCTAGCTGAGAACCCGCCATGTGTCCCTGTTCATCAAGTATGTACTGAGTGCCTAGTATGACCTAGGCAGGCCCAGTGCCAGGCACCAGGGACATGCAGTGACTGTAGACGCTAGCAGGGGGTGTCACTCAGTGCAGTCACGGAATGGATGCAGCCTCTGGAGTTGGGAAGACCTGGATTTGAACCCTGGTGCTGTCCCATCAGGCCGGTGTGACCTTGGGAAAGTGACTCAACTGTCTCCAAGCCTCAGTTTCTGGGAAGTAGGGTGGTGAGTAACAAACGCCTCCCTGGTACCTTGTGAGACTAGAGAAAGG
Organism: Rhinolophus sinicus; assembly: GCF_036562045.2. Lineage (NCBI taxonomy): Eukaryota > Metazoa > Chordata > Mammalia > Chiroptera > Rhinolophidae > Rhinolophus > Rhinolophus sinicus. Next base: position 23,254,756 of record NC_133765.1, on the reverse strand, counting down.
GTATGCAAGGATGCAGATGCATTGGGACACATGCACACACACACGCCAGTACTCACAGCAGAGGGAGGGCTGGCCCCAAATATCTCACTGTGGGTTAGGTGGGGGCCTGAACCGGTTAAGGAGGGACCCTGGGGCCCAGACACAGGGGCTCCTCATCCGAGGAGTACGGAATGGGGACAAGCTTCCGGTGTATTAAAAGCCTTGAGGGTTTACAGTGGCAGAAAAGGCATCAGGAGGCCTCAGACAGCCTCTGATGTCCTAGAAACGCAGAGCTGGCAGGACTCTTACAGAGCATTGAAACCAGTGGTTAACAATAAAATCTGTTTTTAAAGCAATGTAAATGCTTGTTCAAGTGACACCCAGGCAGGTCTGTGGTGTCCTCAGCGCCCTGAAGGCTGCACTGGGCCAGAGGGCCCTTGAGGTCAGGCTGGGAACGCATGTGGGGACCAGCAGAGCCCCAGCTATCTAAGGGGCAGCTTCAGGCAACTCCAATTTGGCTTAAGCTCCTGAGTTTCCAAAAGAAGTGAGAAACTGGAACTATTCTGTAAAAATATTTGACTGTTGGCTTGATTGAAAATAAAACACCATGGGAGTTAAACAAAAAACATCTTGTGGGTCCAACCATTGACAGGCAGCTTATGCTACAGCCCGACACGCCCATTTCACAGATGGGGAAACTTTAGTGTCAAAGAGGGGAAGCGCCTAGCCCAGTGTCACACACTCATCTGTAGGCAGAGTTGGGACTCCGCTGCCTCCAAGCTCTTGCCCACCCCCTCACTGCTCATGCGAGTGTGGGGAGTGGGAGGGAATAGGGGGTCGGGGGAGTAAGAAGCTGGACTTCACAAGCCAAGGGCCTGCTTGTTCTGTCCACCCAGGAAAAAGTGTGGACAAAGGGACAGGAGGAACATCTATGGTTAATATATAATAACATAATATGTAACAATAATTATATAATAATGCAATAGCTGACATTTTCTGAGTGTCTTCTATGTGCTGGGTGTTAAGACAGGATATGGACATGGGGTCAGATGGTCATTAAGAGTCCAGACGCTGGATTCAAATCCTGTCTTTCCCACTTCCTAGCTGGGTGACCTTGTGCAAATTACTTCACCTCTCTGTGCCTCAGCTTGTTCATCTCAAAGGGCTGTTGGGAGAGTTATATGAGTTAAAGTACACTAAATGCATTTATAAAGTACACAAAATGCGCTTTGACAGATGGCTCACAAAGGGACACACTCAAGAGTTCAAAGAGCCTGTCTAACCCAGGGGCCCCACATTTTGCCTGGTGGCAGAGTATGTACTTTACCCCCATCCCCTTGGGTCCAACAACATCAAAAGGTAGGTTCTATTTGTGCCTCTGTTCTGCAGGTGAGAAAACTGACGCACAGGGAAGCTAGCCAATGGCCCTAGACACATAGCCCTTAAGTGGAACAGCGGGATTCTAACACAGACCCAAGCCCTCGAGCACGTTCCCACCGAGCCCGCTTTCTGGCCATCTGCCCGTCTATGGCCACAGCAGCCTGGGTCAAAAGTCGGGCTGATGCAAGAATTCACTTGGGAAAGGGCCAACTGCCTGCCCTGTGCTGCCCACCATCTGAGCACACAGGATAACATGAAGCTCCTCCCCAGGCGACAAGGGCACTCCCCAGACGCTCCCCAGGGCACATGGGCACTGCCCTCCAAGGTCCTTCCCTGCAATTTCTGGGGCTTGACCCAGCTCTAGGGCTTCTCTGAATGAATCATTCCCACCAATCGTCCTCAAGCCGCAGCCTGGGGCGGAAGAGACCTGAGAAGGCGCGGGTAGGAGAGGGCAGGCATCCCAGGATTTTCTCTGGAGAGGCCCCAGACAAGCAAGGGGACTTGCAGGCAGTACGAAGAGGTGACAAGTGGGGAGGCCAGGAGCTGCAGCTACCCAGACAAGCTTCCACAAATGCCACATGGCCAACCCCAGCCACCAGTCCACACCAGGCTTTCCAAACACCAATACGAGCTACATGTGACCTGCCACTCTTGCTATGAATCAATCCACAAAGTCACATCGAGAATGCGCTAGGACAGCCTTACCGATCGCAAGGTGCTACTGCATCCGAGTTCTGGCTCAGTCCATGCCCATTCCCCAGGAAGGCACACTGAGGCCCAGAGAGGGGCAGTCCCTTGCTAGCCTCCTCAATCCTATTTTCATCTCCCCAGCCTGCCAGGAATTCAAAGGTTTTAAAAGGGCAAAGAAGGGAAAGTATGCACAAAGGAATAAAAGCAGGAGAGGCTGGCTATAGCCACCAGAAGGCCTGGTCTCAAGTGATTCACTTGGGCTACTCACGTGGCCACGGGGGCGGGGGTTCCCCTGCAGTGTCAGCATGGGGGGCCAGGGCGGAGCATGAATAGGACCAGTCTCCCTTTTGGGGCCAAGGGATAGGCCTTCCCTTTGGGTTGCAATCTAGGAAACTCAAGGGTCTCTCTGGCCTCTTGGGATCCTATCAAGGGGACCCTACTCCCCAACTCCCCACTGGCCTGGGGCGTGAAGGTCTGAGCAGTTTCCAGCTTTCCTTTATCCTGCCCATAGGTTCCTAATAGGAGCTACCAGGTGCTGTGCCAGGTCCTGGGGTGGGTGCTGAGCCCCTGGGTTCCTCCCTGCCTCCCCTTGTGGCACACAGGGCTGGTCGAATTCCCTCAGCCAATATGTGCCACTGTGACAAAAGGAACAAAAGTGTACACCTCCCTCAGGCTACGCGCTCCACAGGCTTGATCTGCTTCCCTAGTGGATGGTCCCAGGGACGTCGGTGACCTGCAGGCCACTCCTTAACCTCCTGAGGAGGCACTTGATTTAATGCATATTAGAAAATGATTTATAACTAACACATCAAAGATTATAACTGCTTCGGAGAAGACTGCATTTATATAAGATTAGCAGAATCCTCATATGCTGCTGGTGGGAAAGTAAAATGGTGCAGCTGCTTTGGAAAACAGTTTGGCGGTTCTTCAACAGGTTAAACATAGGATGACCACATGACCGAGCAATTCCTCTCCTAGGAATACACTCTGGAGGAATGAAAATGTCTGTTCCCACAAAGACTTGTCCATGCCCGTTCACAGCAGCATTCATAATAGCCAAAAAGTGGAAATAACCCAAATGTCCCTAAATGATAAATAAAATGTGGTTTAGCCATACAATGGAATATTATTCAGCTATGAAAAGTAATGAAATGCTTTTTTTAAAAAAAAGGGGAAGTACTGATGCTATCACGCAGATGAACCTTGGAAACCTTATTGTGGATGAACCTTGGAAACCTTATTCTAAGGGAAAAGCACCAGTCACAACAGGCCACACAGCGCATGACTCTGTTTACTTGGAACGTCAGCACAGGCAAATCCACAGAGACAGAAAGCCGATTAGAGGTTGCCAAGGGGATAGGGAAGGAGAGGTCAAGGAGTGACTGATGACGGGTCCAGGGTTTCTTTTTGAGTGATGAAAATTTTCTAGATTTAGATGAAAATGCTCTAGAATTAGATGGCGGCACAACTCTGTGAATATCCCCAAAACCACTTAATTGAATACTTTAAAAGGGTGAATTGTATGGCATATGAATTATATTTCAATAAAGCTGCTATAAAACAAATGACATGAGGTTTTAAAAAATAAGATGATAGAAACATTCATATTACATATTAAGTAAAGTACAACTGGAATTCAATGGGGGTAAAATAGTTCATAAATAATGCAACAAACCCAATATGACAGTCATGGAAACGGAGGTTGAGTGAGGCAGGCTAGTCCAGGCCACATCACTACTAAACCAGAGTGAATCACACCTAAATATGCCCAAATCCAGAAGCCTGGCCTAACCATCAGGCAAGCCAAGCCGTTTGGAATGAAAGGATATGAGACAGGGTGTGTAAGAGGTGTCCACAGCCCAGGATGGGAGACAGACATGAAAGCAGGTGAGTGAGGTAAAGGACCAGTTCCCTCTGTGGGGTTCACAACAGGAAGCACCCAACAATGCCTAGGGAGTGCCAGACAAGGCTTCCAGGAGGGGGTGCTGCGAGCAGGCTTCTGAAGGATAAGTAGGAGTTGGCTAGCCCCATCCCCAAAATTCTCACACGACCTGAAGTCATGAGGTCTGAGGGTGAGTTTCAGCCCTGCCACATCCTAGCTGCGCGACCTAGGGCCATAGGTACATGACCGCTCCGAGCCTCAGTTTCCCCATTTGTAAAAAGGGGAGGGGCAAGGTGATAGAGCCGTGCCTTCTTAGGACTGCACTGAAGCGGATGGTTCTCACCCTTCCTCCTGAGTGGATGGGCCTTTGAGTGGGAATGCCAAACCTCCACTTCTTTCCCACATAATAATACTCTGCCAGGTCAGGCGTGCCCAACCTTGGCCACCATTGCCACCTTTCCTTTGCTGCCACTCCTAAACCCAGCTTTATAACTTCCGACCAGCTCATACTGAGAGGGGTGGGATCCTCTGACCAAATTTCGCCCCACCTCTACCGGGTGACCCCCGAGTTCACGAGGGCTTCCTCTAAGCCATGCTCTCGGCGCCCCCCTGCCCAGCCAGCGCTTTTCCACCTCCCACTGCACACACTTTTGATACGCCTCGCAACTCCACGGAGGCTGCAAGTTAACTTCCACGCGCCCCCCGCGCGTCCCGGCGCCCGCCTGGGGGTCCCCACGCGCCGGGAAGGGATGGGAGACTCGGATCGCGGTGACACGTCGCGCTCCCCCAGCCCCCCGCCCTCCGCCACACACACAAACACTGAGCACCTCCCGGGTGCAGGGTCCGTAGCGGGAAGCGCGGGAATGGGGTCGGGTCTTTGCCGCACCCGGCGGAAAGCGCTCGGAGAGCCGGGCGGGTGCGGATCCTCGAACCACCCGCCCGCGCCGCCTCCCTTCCTGCTCTCAGCCCCGGAGCCCAGGCAGCCACGCCGGGCCCGGGAGGAAGCCGCGAGGGCCGAGGGTTCCCCGGAGCCCGAGGCCGCCCCGCAAGCAGCCCCTGCCGGCGGCGGCAGCCCAGGTCCCCCGCGCCGCCCCAGCGTAACCTACCGTGCGGAGGCGCAGCGAGGCAGCCCCGCGCCACCAGCGAGCGACTCCTCGCTCGCCAGCCGCCCCTGCCGGGGGAGGGGGAGGCACCCGCGCGGGGGCGGGGCCTCGGCGCCGTGACGTAGTGCGGGGGCGGGCCCGAGACGCGGCCCCGCCCACGGCAGCTGCTCGCCCCGGGGGCCGGCCTCGAGGCCAAGCGGTGGGGAGAGGGCGCTCCCGGGAGCTGACCCTCGCCCCGGAAGCCGTGGTCTGACTGCTGGCTTGTCCCCAGGACTGGCAGCTCCCAACTTTTCCTCCCGGGACAGCGCTGTTTAAGAGAAATTCCCTTCTTAAGCAGTGAGTATAATGGTCGCCAAGAAGTGGTGTAAGAGAAAACAAATAGACTAGACCCTGAGGAGGGTGCATTTATGTTACTGTTTGTAAGAAACAGAGAAAAGAGGGAAGGAATATTCATGTATCTGTATATATATCAGTAGCTCTCAAGCATGGGGCGATTTTGCCCTGCCCCTTTGCTCCCCAGGGACGTTTGGCAATGTCTGAAGACAATTTTGATTGTCACAATTGGTTGGGGTTGTCCTACTGATGTGGAGGGAGTAGAGGCCTGGGGTGCTGTTAAACATCCTACCCCGTAGAGGGCAGCCCCCTTACCCCATCCCTAACAGAACCATTCAACCTAAAATGTCAGTTTTGCTGAGGTTGAGAAATCCTGATATACATGAGTAAAATAAAACACACTGGTAGATTTCACTCAGTCTAAGATACTTAACCTCTCTGTGCCTCTGTTTCTCCGTCTGTGAAATGGGTATATAATACACCTATTTATGCATTAATGCATATGCACTGACTACCTGAAGGAAGAGGAGGAAGGGTAGGTTTTCCCTTTGAACCTTTGTTCTTTGTTCTGTTTGAATTTTTTTAGTTTTATTGTATGTAAATATTGCCTGTTTAAAATAAATATTTGTTATAGTTACAACCATAACAGCAAATATTTTACTGTTGACCTTAGAACAACACAGGTTTGAACTCTGCAGGTCCACTTATGTGTGGATTGTTTTCAATAGATACATACAAGACTGTAAATATATTTTCCTTATGATTTTCTTAGTAACATTTTTCTCTAGCTTACTTTATCGTAAGAATACAGTATACAATACATACAGCATACAAAGTATGTGTTAATCAACTGTTTATATGTTATTGGTAAGGCTTCTGGTTGACAGGCTATTAGTAAAGTTTTGGGAAAGTCAAAAGTTACATGTGGATTTTTTGACTGCACAGGGGACAGGTCAAATTGTGTGTGTGTGTGTGTGTGTGTGTGTGTGTGTGTGTGTGTACAGAGGAGGCCAAAAAAATGTATACACATTTTAAGAAAGGAAGAAACTGTATTAAAATTATGCTGATCGTAACCACTTTGAGCACCTCTTGTAATTGCAGAAGTCAAACGTGACTTGTATTCATCTTTTGTTATCAGTGTATATTGAGTATTACAATTTTAATACAGTTTTCCTTTCTTAAAATGTGTGTACACTTTTTTGGCACCATATATATCTGTTTAGCAATGTATTTTATACAGTCAATAAATGATAACTATTGCTATCTGCTTTTTCTCTGAGCTTTAGTTTCCCTAATGTATATGCACACACACATACCATAGACATACATATACAGAGGGTGCCAAAAAATGTAAACACATTTTAAGAAAGGAAAACTGTATTAAAATTATAATAGTCACTATATACTGATACCAAAAGATGAATGCAAGTCACGTTTGACTTCTGCAATTACAAGAGGTGCTCACAGTGGTTACATCAGCATCCAGACACTTCTGATTATGGTGAACTACTGCTTGAGCAACGTTGACCACAGTGTCCACTTATATACATTTTTTTGGTGGCCAGGTAATGTGTGTGTGTGTGTGTGTGTGTGTGTGTGTGTGTAAAATTACCTGCCAAGTGTCAGACATTGCTCTAAACACTTTATATATTTAAACCTTTAATAGCCTTGTGATAAGTCTCTTATCATCCCATCTTACAGATAAGGCATACAGATATTAAGTAATTTTCCATAGCCAGCCATGTATTCCTTCAGAGCTCATCCATTAATTCATTCATATAGCCAATAAATAGTGCCTGCCATGCAGAACATGCTGGAACTGATCAAATGAAATCCCCTGCCTCCATGGAGCTGGCTGCTACTGGTCTGAAATCAGCAGAACAATATTATAGTGTTTATTGTACACATATTAGAGGCTTTGGATGACTAACTGCATCGTAACCCTGCTGGGTGTTTTATCATGTCCCTTGTGGGTGGAGAAATGGAGATCAAGGGAAGAGGTCTGAATAAGGCATGTGTTTAATAACATTCCAGCTATAATATTTTCTGAGCACCCTGTGCTGGGTGCTGGGAGTCAGCAGGTAACAGGAGGACTCGGGCCCTGTGTCCAAGTGGGGGGAGCTGAACCCTCCAACAAGCATTGGGGAGTTGGGGACAGGGAATTAACCTGGTCCAGGGAGAGAGAGCCAGGGGTGTTTACACTGAGGCCTGAAACACAGCGAGGGTTCGCAGAAGAAAGAGCTAGAGAGTGTACCAGTCACAGGGACCCACAGGTGCAAAGGTCCAACAGGAAGCGCCTTTGTCGGGGCCTTGCCTGAAGTACAGAGTAGACCGGATGTGGGGTGAGAGGAGGTTAGAGGGGTCTGCAGGGCTGGGTGCCGCGGGGCTGTGAGAAGGTGTCAGGACTTCCTCTTGCAGCGGTGGACATAGAAGGTGCTCTGCAGCGGAAGGACCTGGTTTGCTTTGCTTCCTGTGGGGAGATCCTCTGGCTACTGACGAGGAGGACAGGAAGGGAGCCTGATTTTGAGGCTGTTGAAATAACCCCAGGAGAAGTTGGCTAACCGAGGGAGGGGCTGGGGGCATGGAGGGAGTGTGGAGTTCCAGAGACGTCTGGGAGAAAGAATGAGCAGATCTTTTGCGGGGCTAAAGAAGAGGGTCTGAATGACCTTCTGGTTTCTAGGTTGGACCTTTTCTCAGCTTCCCAACTCAGCAAACCCCTTCAGCTCTCAAGCTGGTTGTCACCTCCTTGAGGAAGCCGCCTTGTCCCAGAGGGCGTTTGGGATGGACATGACCATGCCTCCTGGGAATGTGATGTGACTTTGAAGGCAGACGAAAGAGCTCACTCTTGTCTGTTCCTCCAGTCTGTGAACAACAAAGCAGGGCCTCCTCTGTCTTCTCCCCCAGCCTGTCTCCCTAGCATCTAGAAAAACCTGGCACTTGGGAGGCCCTTGGTATTTGTCCAAAGCAGGAAGACTACATGTGCCATAAAGCAGGTTGATTCTAAAACTCTTTTCATCTCTGACGTTTGAGAAGACGATGCCGCCACTGATATACGTATTATATTCAAGCTGATTATTTACCCCCTTCCTACAACCTGCTGAGGTTTTAGTATCATTCCTTTCATTTTACAGATGAGGAGACAGAGGCTCCCTCGGGTAATTTGCCTTGATCTAGAGCAACAGCTAGTAGATGCAAACTCAGTACTGTGGGGGAAGCAGGTGGCCCAGCCGTGGGCAGAAAGCCAAGGTAGAGGGGCAGTTTCCCTTCATCTGCTGGAAGGGTGTGGGGTTACCATGGCTAGTTGGGTACCCCGGCTTCACAAAGCACTCTGATCTTGGGTATCTGATCCAGGGGACTGGCTGCCATGGCGACATGGCTCTAAACAGATGCTCACCTCTCTAGACCTTCCTCAGGGCACCACGCCCTTCTCCCAGAACTCAGTTGCTGTGTGTCCATCAGCATCTGGTACTGGCACAAAAAGAATCATAATTTCTGGTTAGTCTTCCCACACCCACCCCACCTCTCGCACATGCCCTGCTCATTTTGTGTCCATGCCTCAATGTCCAAAAGATGGTGAGTTACCTCCTGTGGCTGTCAGTGAACGATGATCTTCCATAACCAAGGTGCTTTGTCTTTTCAAAGGCCTGTGACGCCAAGACTCATGAGCTGGGATCTAGCAATGAAACACAGTGACATCGCCACCTGCCCAGGCATTGTGTTCTGAAGCCGTTGTTTAGAGCAAAACTCATGCAGAGTTAAAACCAACCCCAAGGAGCCCCCAAGAAGGCTGTGAGCAACATGGCTGTTCTGTCGAGTACAGCCCCACTGGTCACCTCCAGCTTCGTACCCATCATGCTTTCTTTCATTGAGCACCTAAAAGAAGTCGAAATTTGAAGTTTCAGTTTCAAGGCAAAAATGTGACTTATCTTTAGGCTGTGAATTTCTGTTCCAGGTGGTGAGAGTTTCACATTTCGAGAGGCATGTTGGAACTAGGACCCACAAAAGGAACAACAGGTTTATAACTCTTGTGTCACACTCCCTCCTGACCTTTCATGTTTGTTTTCTTTTACGTGTTTCTTTTTATCTTTGTTACTTATTTTGGCTCGTCATTTTCATCGGTTCTCTGTTTTTTATTACGTTTTGTTTATTCATAAAGTCATGAGCAGAAGTGAAGTGTATTGATAAAACACTATATTAAATCTAAAGTCATTACTTTGTTATTTTTTTCCAGTTTTTATTTGTGTTGCCCAGTGTACATACCATGTTTCATCAATGCAAATAGGCACATTGTTTTTCATAGAACACCTGTGAGAAAATAAGGATATTGACCACTTTGAGGTGAAAGCCATCCAGAAAATCTAGACTAAGAAGTTTTAGAACTTAACCGATGTTTTCCTTTTATGGGACTTACTCTTCAATCAGAAAATCACAGTGCGTCTTGCTTGCCATCAGTGAGATCTTAGCATTGAAGAAATATGGAAGTTAGGTGCGTGCAGCTCATATGATTGTAAGTCTTGACTCCCACCACAGTAGAATGTTAGAGCTGCACTCAAAGGCCTTAGGAACTGAGGATGGGGATCTATGTAGCTTGACTTTGGACTCTGAGAATCATGGAAGCTTTGAGGTAAATTACAGAATCTTGGAGAATCATGGAATTTTGGAACCCTAGAATCCCAGCGTCAGAATCTTGGGGCTGGATGGACATTTGAGCTGGCATCTCACAGATGGGAAGAATGTGTCCCAGGGAATAGAAGCGATTTGCCCAACATTACAGCTTCTGACAGTCGAGCAGGGCTAACACCTGTATCACCTGATTTCTGCCCAGAAATTCCATCTTCTAGGCCAAGACGGGACAACCTTTCTTCTAACACAAGGCGGCAGGCAGATTGGAGGGTGGAAGTTGGGAGAGCTATGATAGAAGGAAAGGGGAGACTGTGGGCCCCGGAGAGTAAGACCTTGTATGTCAGGTGGAGCCTCAGTAAAACCACAAAGTTGACGTTGTGAGGCCCCATCTGTCTTTCCAGCTTCATCTCCGGCCACACTCAGCATCTCCTCCCCACCCTACTTCTGCCCACACAACCACCAAGGTACTGCTCCCACCTCAGTAAGCATTACTTGGTCCCACCACAAGCTCTCTCAGCCTCGGTGCCTTTGCTTGTGGGGCTGTAGGTCTGCAAGCTGAGTATAACACAGGGGTGCCACATTCACACGGTAGATGTTATAGATGTAGGCCGATCATTTCTGGCAGATGGCAGTGGGACGTCTTCAGGAAAAGGTATCTTTTTATCATTAGCAGGGGCCCTGCTGTTTGCTCTGACTGAAATGCCCTCCTCATTCCCCTTCTCCAAGAAGCAAGCTTCTGCACCATCCTTCAAGGCCTGCAAATATCCCCTCCTCCAGGAAGATCACCATGGCAACACCTCCGCCAGGCTTCTGGCATGGATTAAAGGTTAATAGCATCAATCAGTGCTAACTGGTGATACGGGGAGTCAATATTGCCTGGTGCGGATTTCCCCAAAGCAGGGCATGTACCATTTGTAGTGGGAGACATGATTCTAGGTGGAACTTGGACCCAGGATTAAATAACACTGAATCAGATACAAGAAAACAATGCTCTTTTTCAATCTTCTTTGATTAAATCGGGGAGGAAAAAAACCTCCGTTTGGCGCAAGCATCTCTCATCCCTCTGACACTTGCTAATCACCCATTTTGTCAAAGCGAGCAGTTTGCAGGCTGAGAGCCTTCTGCAGGCAGTGGCGTCTGCTGAGAATTCTATACTTGGTCTTCTTTAAATTGTATTTGTTTATAAGATTGCTTCCTATCTATGGCATAGGATGTTGATTTTCCATTTCCCGTAGCGTTATAAAGTTTTATTTACAAATCAGTGCATTTAAGCAGGAAATAGTAAATCTATTTAAATAAAAATATTAAGTAAATAACAAAGCAGGTGGTAAGCACGGAGGGAGGAGTACAGTTGGAAAACACAGATTTGTTTAGGAGTGCAGCCCTGGAGCCAGACTGTCTGGGTTTAATTCTCGGCTCTCTAGCTGTGTGACTTGAGGCAAGTTACTTTCCCTTTTTGAGCCTCAGTTTCCTCACTTGTTAAATGGGAATGCTTATAACACCGGCCTCTGAGAGTAGTCCAAAAGATGTCCTGAGAGAATGTGTGTAAAGAACTTGGCAGTACTCCCTGCTATTATTATTATAATTAAGACTGAGGAAGTCACATGATAGTAATGATGGGGGAACTTCAGGCACACATCTATCTATTCACAGACCCAGGAGATATTCTGGCTTCAAGAACTTTTATTTGCATGAGAAAGACAGGGACACTGAGCCTGAGGAAGGGGTGGGAGGAAGGAGAAAAGGGGAGCGTGGACTCATTTGGGGGGCTCAGCGGCCAGCACTGGGAAGCAGCCCTCACGGTGCCACTGCCTGTCACGCAGGCGACGCACAGCCTGCATTTGCGGCTGGAAGGCCCCCCACTCGTTCCAGTGCTGGAAGTCACCAGGCTCCAGGAGGTACTGGTACCCGCGGTAGCCAGGGTACTGATAGCCGACCCAGCTGGGAGGGAAGCAAGGACAGTGTGGAGATGGCCGGCCTCACTGCCTGGCATCCAGACCCCCGCCTGGACCAGGCAGGTCTCCATCTCTCCCTGCAGTCTCCTTTAGAAAGTGGGGATGGTCACCTTTCAAAGACTGGCCTGCATTCCAGCCCCCGCAGGTAAACAAGCCTCTGATCTGCCCTCCATTCTAGCACACACACCCAGGTCCCAGAACACTTCCTTCTTCCTCTGACCTCCTGGATGGACCATCTCTTACTTCGTTTGGTTGTTGGACATTATCTCACAGGTATGCTTGGGTTTTCTGGAGGCTGAGTAAGCCCCCTGAAGACAGACACCGAGCTTTACTCATCACATGCCTTGCACAGCGCCTGGCTCCCAGACAATGCATACTACATTTCTGATGGCTTGAATGTAGGGATGTGGGTTTCAAGGAAGAGGAAAGGAGCAAGAAAAGGCCAGGGCCCTGACGGGTGTTACAGGAGCTCAGAAAGAACCTGCAGTGGAGAGGTAGAAGTCTTAGATTTGCCTAGAGGAGACCCGGGGGGCGGGGGGGTCTGGCATGGTTCTTGGGAGATGGGGAATGAATAAAGTGACTGCCTTTGGGCACCCAGCCCTGCCCTGTGTTCTCACAGACATGGCATCACGGGGCTCTTTTGTGAATGTTTCAAATCCTGAGAGTTCAGAGCAGAGAGGGCCCTTTTAGATCCAGGAGTTTGGCGTGCCCATTGCATAGGAGGCAACATTGAGACTCAGGGAGGGGCATGCAGCTCCCCAGGTTCCACAGCACATCAGTGACAGGATCAAGGCCCTTTCCTTATACAGTCTCATCTCTGAGAAGTCACTCTGCTCATTTCCCTGGAGGCTATGGATTTCCCTAAATAGTCTCTCTCCCTAGACACATCTAGACTATCTATCCACATCGATACTGCCCTTCTTACTTCAATCCCATTGAAGGTTTAGAAGCCCTTATTCTCTCCATCTTTCAGATTTTTAGAACCAGTTGCCAGGTTTGATTACACCGACATGTAATTTGTCAAAGTATGACTGTTGGAATCCCAACCGCCAGCACCGGGAGAATTTCAGAGGGGCCGTGGCCTTTCTCCTATGTGTCTGATGTGACATTCCGTAAGGGGGCAGCCATTGAGTGTGTCTGTGCTTGAAGCAGGGGCTGAGGGCCTGGCTGGAGGATGCTTACGTTCCACTGGTGACCCTCGCACTGCCCACGCGGTCACAGAAGCCGTAGACCCAGAGACTGGGCATGTCATCCTCTTGGATCTCCATGCTGTTGCCCTTGAAGTTGGCGCCTACGAACAGGCAGATCTTATGCTCCTGAGAATCCTGGGGAAGGAGAGACTGGGTCAGGCATGGGAAGTATGAACGGGGCAAAGAGCAGTAACTTAGCAGGCCCGTGTAGGTGTAAAGAGAGAGCGCTGAGTGTGGTAGGCCACTGTGGGACTCTCTCGGAATTGCCACTGTCCAGCCTGGAAGGGGCCTTCTCTCCTGTGAAAAGAGGCTACCAGCCTCTACTTCCCGGAGTTGTCACGAGGAGTAAATGAGTTAATCCACTTAGCAAGGTGCCTGGTATCCACCAGGAACTCAAAACAAATATTTATTGATTGTGTTGGTTGTTATGGTCAGGAATGCAGAGGCTCAGAGAGGTAGGTTCTTAATCAACGTCACACAGCCCCTGAGGAGCAGAACCTCTCAGAGAAACATTTCATTCCTCGCACCCCACGTGGTCCGCCTCTCCCCGCGTCTCCCTTTGCTGCAGCCACACGGGCCATTGTTGAGTTCCTTGCTCACACCTAGTCCATCCTAACTTCCGGAGCTTTGCATTCACTCTTCCCTGGAAGGTTTCTCCACCACGCTTCACGCGGCTGACTCAGTTCTCCTCCTGCGGGAGCTGTCTTCTCTGATCACCCCCTGACCAATCCCTCCCCCCAACAATGGAGCTCTAGTTCCTCTCTTCTGCTCTCCTAATAAACAGCACGGTCCCTGTGCAGCAGCACGTACCATAGGGGTTTGCCCTACTAGATTGATTTCCGTGATTAGGCTGCCATCACTGCATCCCACGGAGTCAGGGACTCCTTGCCTGTCCCATGCAGAGTTGTGGCACCCAGAGCCTACGACAGAGCCTGGCAGAAACAGCTCAACCGATCGTGGTCGAAGACATCGCGGTCAGTGGAAGATGGTCCGGTTAGAGATCCCGCTATCATGCCAGGAGAGAAGGCTGGGAAGGAGTCAAGGAACCCAGCAGGGAGGGAGCTGCCCAGGGACAGGATAAAGGTGGCCCATGCCAGGACGGTGGCAGGGATAGAGGACAGTTTAGCCCAGACCAGTGGCTGTCAGCTCTGGCTGCATAGAGTCTACCTGGGGACAAGGAAAAGACCTCAGTGCCTGCTACCAACCTCTACTTTCCCCCAGCCCCACAGATTCTGATTTCATTGGTCTGGGAAGGGATCCAGGCATTGGATTTTTTTTTCTACATCCAAAATATTATAATTTCAATATGTAACCAATATAACAAGGTAATGATAGTTTACATTCTTATTTTGCTCTTTTTACGATGTATTCAAAACTTGGTGTGTATGTTACACTGATAGCACTTGTCCAATCAGACTAGCCCAAATTCCAGTGTTCAACTGCCACCTACGGCGACCGCCAACTGTATTGGACAGCAACGTTCTAGAAGCAACTGGAAATGCCCTAGCTTAGGGCTCTCCCAAACAAACTCCCTTAACATAAATTGCCATTTAAGGACCATTCAATGATTGAGAGATACATCTATGCATTCGTACAAGGCGTCCATTTATAAAGGCTGATAATTGAGCCTCCAGTTCTGAGAAGATATTGAGATATCTGGTTGGATAATCCATTAAGGAAAGTCTGGCGGTGCCCAAACAGTCGGCTGTAGGTACATGATAGCCTCAAATGGACACCCATGAAAATTCTTCCAGAAAATGCCCATCCAAGAAGGCAAAAGTTGGTTACCCTGGGAAGCTGACATTTGTGAAGGAAGCTGTGGTTGGTTGATGACTCGTAATCGACACACTTCTGGAGGAACTGTGAATTGCTTAAGCATAACTCCACCTCTTTTGGCTTCGAGTCTTCTTTAAGTTAGACTTGTTGACTTAGTTCAGTATTATCAAGGGGCTAATGCAGTGCATTGTCTTATCATTGAGAAGTTCAAGACTCCTTTCCACCACACCCCTCTTCCCAGCCACCACATAAGCTTCAGCCTGCATGTTGCATGTTTTCGATGAGCAGTGGGATTTTCAAAGTTCCCCAGGAGGAGATAGTGTGCGGCCAGGAATTAGAAACATTCCACAAGGAGAATCAAAGAAGACGCCGAAGTTTCTAGCTCCAGAAACTGGGAAGTCGAGTCCACTCTTGAGAGCAGCAAGGAAGGACATAAATGGGTTTATGTTTCTCATTTGCCCAGGGCTCCTGGCAAGGGCTGGGCATATCATGAGTGTGTCAGAAACACCTTATGAATCCTTGAGCACAAAAGCCCACTGCCTTTGGACAACTCTGAGGTGGCCATGCCTCCCTCTCCATCATTCCCTCTTTTCCCTTGCTCACCCCCATTTTCTTGCTTGCTGTCAGACCGTAGACCTGCCCCTGCCCTCCCCACTCCCCTCTCTCCCCAGACCCTGTCTAGGAGCCACTCACCATCCTGATGGGCCGGAAGGACATGAGCCGGTCACTGCGGTAACTGCTGGACCAGGTGTCCCAGCGCGGGTACTCGCCTTTCTCCAGGACAAACATCTCCCCCCGGAAGTTGGACTGCTCAAATGCGACCCAGCTGGACATGAGTGGGATGGGGAGGGTGGGGTGGGACAAAGGCAGAAAAGAGAGAAATTGTTAGCAGAAACCCACCCCCTCCCCTTGGAATGCAGCCCCAAGGCCAGTGGGTTTGAGTCTAGTCTATGCCACTTACTGGCTGTGTGACCATGGGCAAGTGGCTTCACCTCTCTGAGCCTCGGTTTCCCCATCTAATCTGCCTATATTCTTGGAGTTGGTGAAAAATTAAATGAGACAATGTGTGCATTATGTGAGCAATAAATTCACCCAGGTGTAGGATTCATACATGATTTAAGGTACTAGGAGGATCGGCGGTAAAATAACACAGGAGAAGACATTTTCCTTTAAACTTGATTGCAGCTAGGAGAAAGTCTCTATTGGATGCTCATGTGTCCTTAACACTTACTAATCTCTCTTTTTGGAACAAAGGAAGACCAGGCCACCAGCTCAGAGCCTGGAGCAGGCAGCAGTACACTAGCACTGCTCTGTGTTCCTTGTATCGATTTTGTATGGATGTCTGTTACTTATAGGAAGTGGCACCAGTTTTCTGTTTGTAAAAGTGATAGAAAGGTTCTTTTAAAATATATTTATTTCTATGAAAAATGGTCACTTTAAATGAAATACATTGAATAAAAATACTCCTGGAGGTATAGGGCTAAGGGAAAAATTGACACAGGTTATTGAATCATATGTGAGTATTTGGTAAGGACTGGCCTGCATACAGGAGACACTCAGTAACTGGTATGTTGGTAGGAGGAAGGAAATGATAATAACATCTAGTTCTTAGATACTTAAGAGAAGTAAATACGATCCTGCATACGAAGGTGTTCGGTCCTCTGACGGACTCATTACAAACTTGAAGTCCAATGGAGGCTTCGACTAGATTTCCCATTGTAGCCTAATTAAGGCCGGGGAGTGAGCTTGTGTTAGGGGGACCTGGGATTCTGGGTGATCTCTGTTTTGTAGATGAGGAGGCAGAGTCTGAGGGACCCCTTGACCTTTGCTCTATATGTTTTCAGGAGTTCTCTGGAACAAGAGAAGACCGTGACCTTAGTATCATCTCCTTGGGACCTTCCTCTGCCCAGAAGGAGATAGGGGGAAAAAGGGCGGGGAGCTACCACTGTGGACTGAAACAGACTGTGTCCCAGAAGACTGAGGTCTTGTCTGAGGAATGAGAGAACCCGTACTGGAGTGACAGAATTGAAGAGGCAGACTTATCCTCCCAGAATAGAAGTGAATCTGCTTCAGCCCTCCCTGGTCTGGAGTAGGTGAGAAATGGATGGATGGATGGATGGATGGATGGATGGATGGATGGATGGATGGATGGATGGATAATAAATGGATAGATGGATGGATGGGTGGATGGGTACGTGGGTAGATGGATAGATGGGTGGATAGCTGGATCTGTGGATGAGTGTCATGATTGACGGATGGATGGATGATGGGCAATGGATAGATGGAGGGAAGGGTAAGCAAATGGATAGATAAATGGATGGGGAATAAATGGATAGATGGATGGATGGATGGATGGATGGATGGATGGGAAATGGGTCCTTGAAAGACGCTGCCACGTAGGAATTAAGAGCATAGATTCTGTATGTGATGTCAGAGGGGTAGTAGATTGGGGGCGGGGGGTTGACATAGTGTGAGGGGTATCAATGATAAATGCCTAACTATTACAGTGTTTTGTACACATGAGACTAAAAGGAAAAACAACATAGGTTCTGAAAACAGACCTGAGCTCTAATCCCAGCTCATCATTAATTTTCTGTGTGGTTTTGGGCAAGTCACTTAGGCTTGTTAAGTCTCAGTAAAAGAGGAAATGACTGCATCTACCTTGTCAGGATGTTATCAGGATCTAAAAAAGGAATGCACAGAACAAGCCCATCACAGAGAAAGCACAATAAATAATATACCGGGGGTGCCAAAAAAATGTATACACGTGGACACTTTGGTCAGCGTTGCTCAAGCAGTAGTTCGCCGTAATGGATGCTGATGGTAACCACTTTGAGCACCTCTAGTAATTGCAAAAGTCAAATGTGACTTGTATTCATCTTTTGTTATTGGTATATATTGAGTGTTACAATTTTAATACAGTTTTCCTTTCTTAAAATGTTTATTTTTATTCATTTTTTTGGACACCCTCTGTATTTTATGATTGAAGACAGAGGGAAACTGCTGGAGATCTGAGCTCATGTGCTCTTGCCACAATGCCCACTCTCCCCGCCAATTCCCCTGTCTTCTTCATAATGTCCAGTGAGGAGCTGTTACATAAGTGAGAAATTTAAAATATTTTTTTCAGTGTCTTTTCTCATCTCCTATGGCTCATGTGAGCCTTACAAGCGAGGAGAGAGGCAGGGCAGGAATCTTGATTTACAGATATGGAAACTGAGGCTCAGAGGGGTTACGTCATCTGCCTACGGTCATGCGATGGTGTCAGGTTGAAGTCTCCCAAGTTTCAGGGAGACGTGCCTCTGTGCTGAGATCATGCCTGTCCTCCCCCCGCCCCTGCCCACCTCATCCTCTCCATCGTTTTTTGCATCACCATTTTCCCCACATCCCTGCTGTTCCCGATGCAGACCGAGGGCCCTGGACCGTAGGCTCTTGTCTCTTCCCATTGGGGTGCAGCCCCAGGACACACATCAAAAACCAGCTGCATTTTTGTTTGAGGAGAAATACTTTGGGGTTGAGTCACTGGCACTGAAAAAAGCCTGAAAACCCAAATTGGCCACATCCGGCAGCTTCTGTTCCCAGCTGGGCTTTGGGACTGGGTGGGGGGTGGGGAACGAGACTGTGTTGACCACACTGGGGTGGGGGTGGGTGCAGGACGTAGATATGCCCTTTCCCCCCAACTTTCCCCCACTCCCTCCCACTCCTCCTCAACACCTACACTCCACCAGGATGACTCTGCTGAACTCACAGGACAATGGGCTATTAATCATCGCTGTCACCTGCCATGTTTGGACACCCACAAAGCACCAGGCCCGTGATGCATTATCTCCTTAACAGCTCCGAATAATTCAGTGGAGGGTAGTGGGGACCGTTCCTCTCCCCATTTCAGGGATGAGAAAACTGAGGCTTGGAGACTTAGCAAAATCTGGGGGAGTTGGGACTCGAACGTCTGATCTCAAAGTCCATCTCTGCTCTCTGTGTTGCAAAGAGCCCCAGGATGTTGAGCATAGGGGCTGACCATACCCCTTGGGGGCATTCGGGCTGAGGAGACAAGAAGCAAAAGGGCCACAGGGGTCTTGTCGTGTATCCTGACCTCAGGCCACTGGGGCTGGAGCTGGTGCAGCCACCATGTCCAAAGGACAATTATTCCTGCTTTATCGAGGAGTCACTAAGAGCCAGAGAAGCCCACAGAGTCAGGGGCAGGCCATGGAGCAGGTGATAAAAGCCTTGTGGGTGAAATTCATTGCCCTGAGTTGAACCAGACTCTGCTCCTTACCCCTAGGAGACTTTGGCCAAGGGACTTAACCCCTCTGAGCCTCAGTTTCCCCATCTGTTAAGTGGGCAAAAGAACAGCCCCTTCCTCATAGAGCATTGTACAATCATCCAGGTAAAGTCCTCAGTCAGTGCCTACCACCTACTGGGTGCTCAGCAGATGCTTCTTATTACCCTTAGGGCTGCTTGATGCCTGGGAGAAGGAACAGCTAGTGGGCACATGGCTCTTTGTTCTCCTACCCTCAGTGATGGGCAGGGCTTCTTCTATAGTAGAAACAGCATTTCTCTGGAGCCCAGAATCATGACTGACTGTCAGAGTGACCTTATACTAATCAAATCACCGCTGTGAGCCTCAGTTTCCTCATCTGTAAAATGGGAAGGAGAATAATAGCTCCCTCACAGGCTTGAAATGAGGACTGAAAACAATACATGTGTCTTTGCTAGCACAGCGGCAGGCACAGAGCAGGTGCCCAGGAAATTGTTATTATTTTATTCTGTCTGCAGGAGTGTTCCTCCCCTACTCAACACTCACGGTCCAGAGGTAACAATGAGGCTGCGCGCTCGGTCGAAGCCACGGTCTCTCAGGTTCAAGCATTCTCCAGAAAATTCCACCCGCTGCCCCTGGAAATTCTCCTTCTCGAAGACCACCATCTGGAGGAGAGAAGCCCCCATGGCCGGGGGTGGGGGACACAGTGAAGGGGAGAAGTGTCTCCAAACCGGAGAGGCTCAAAAAGGTCATTAAATCCCTATATAAGTAAAAGCAGGCCATGCACAGATCACATGAGAGTGTGACATGAGCCAAGGTCTATGAAACAACCCTGTCATTCTTTCCCTCCATTTCTGATCTTAGTATCGGCACCATTGTTAGGACCTGGTGGATCTTCCTTCCGAGCCTTTATCTGTGCTGTTCCTTCTGCCTGGAACGCCCTCTCCACCACACATCCCCATCTGAGAGCTCCAGTACTCTGTCGTTTTCTAGGCTCAGATGCCACCTACTCCAGGAAGCCTTCCCTGATGCCCTCTCCCCAGGTGGGGTGGGTTGAGTGCTCAGCACTGTGCTTATCCCATCAGCAGTGCAAATAACAGTACATGGTCACACTGCTTTGCTTCTAGGTCTCTCTCTATGAACCCCGCTCCCCCTTTACACAACCCCTCCAAAGACCAAGGGCTCCTACAGGGGTTGATCCATTTCTGTAGCTCCTGCCACAGAGCTGATGCTCAGGAAACACTTGCCAGTCTACCCACCGTGATTTGGGGGGGGGGCCCACACGAAGGGGCCCCTGTGTGAACGACAGCGAATTCCCTCCCCTCGCTAAGCCTCCAGTTCTGTTTATTATCTACTTGTCCCAAGTTGGGAAACTGTTGCCCTTCAGTCGAACCAAGGTGTCTTTTTTTTCTGAGCGTCAGTTTCCCCAGCTGTAAGAAAAGGTTCACATTCCCTTGACTAAGCCCTTCTACTCTTAACACCTGTCCACCCAAGAGAAACTCCTGCGTGTGTGGCCCCAGGAGACATGGCTAGAGCATTGTGGCCACACTGTTCCCCAGTGCAAAGCTAGCGACCACCCAATTGGCCCTCAGGACGGATGATAACACATTAAAATAGCATCCAGGGGCCGCAACGAATGACCCACAGCAACGCCCAAGGTGGATGACCATCAGGGATCTCAGAGTGAGTGAAAAGAAAAGAGAAAAACGCAGAATGCTTACATATAACATATTGCAGTATGTTAAAAACACATAAACTACAAATACAGAGGGTGCCACAAAAATGTATGGAAAAAGGAAAACACTGTATTAAAATGGGAATCCTCAATATGTACCGATAACAAAAGATGAATCCAAGTCACGTTTGACGTCTGCGATGACAAGAGGTGCTCAGAGTGGTTCCCATCAGCGTGATTTCAATACAGTTTTTTTTTCCTTTCTTAAACTGTGTATACAGTTTTGGGGCACCCGCTGTATGTATTTGAAAGGAATACTGCATAAAGATACATGAAAAAGCAAGCAGTTGAGGGACAGGGATGAGGCTGGCAGTTGCCTTGAGTAGGGGAGGAGGCTGGGGGGCTTTGGGGGGCATTTTAGAGCTAGAGAATTTTTACCAAGTCCTGGTTTTTAATGTAGGTGATGGCTTGGTAGGTGTGTAGTAAAAATGAAATTAAAATGAACAGTTCAGGTAGTGACTACATAATAAAAGCCAGCCACACGTGGACCACAGGGGTGTCATGAACCAAGGGTGGTGAAATGACACATTTCCGTGCACCTGAGGTTGAAACCAAACCCAATCCCACCCCAGGGGACCCCATGCCTTTGCTCCCAGGAGCCCTTACAGCCTGACCAACGATTTTCAGGAGGATCTGAGGCCATCCTGCTGCCCTAGGGAACCTCCTGGGACAGGGGGTTCCTGCTCCTCAGCCAGCTCACTTTCTTTCTTTCTCCTCTGTTTCTTGCTTTCACAAACTGTGGTCAGAGACTGGCAGGGGGCGGGGAGAGGGAGAGGAAGCGCTGGTTGGAGCCCAGCCCCCCAGCCCCAGGTCCTTACCCTGTAGCTCCCAGGAGGCAGGTCCGCCACTTTGGCAGTGGGCTTGGGTACTGATGCTGGGACCAGGGCAGGGCTGGGGTCTGGGGCAGGTCCTGTGGGTGGCGCCCCCTTCCTCTTGCCATCCAGCCCTGGGGTCCCTGCAGCGGTTGTTAAGGCCTTCACAGCCTGAGACATGGCTTCCACCTGCAAACGTCTGTAAAGAAACCTTTGGCCTAGGTTAATTCAGGGATGGCACCCCGAAGCTGCCTTGCCACTCTCATATCCCCTCACCCTGTGTTTTTAGGCTCCTTTCAACACATGTCCTCTTTTTTTTCCTTCTAAAACTTAAGCCTGGAAGTTTTCTAGCCCTGCCTCCTGCCCAGTCAAGAATTTCCTTTCTGGGGACCATCCTCCCTGACCCCTTCCTTCCAGCCTTTGACCAGTCCGATCCCTTCACCAACCATGCCCTCCCTCCTACCCCCTGTGCCCCTGCCATGTCCTTCCTTCGCACCCTATAGTTTTCCACACCACTTATCACACTTTTTTTCCCCCGCTTGTGCAGCTTCAATTAATAAGAAGTTACAAATCAATAACAAGGCACATTTGGGAGAACAGTAGGTATGCCGGGCTCTGTTCCATGCGTTAATGAACTCATCTGGGTCTCACTCTAACGGCATGCAGTAGTAGGTGCTGTCTTATTCCCTCTGAGCAATCTGCGGCCCAGAGAGGGGAGGTAACCTGCCCAAGCCCACACAGCCACTAAATGGTAGGACTCCAATTTCAGCTCAAGCAGATGGACCTAGCAACTGGGTTATGAAATGCTCCGTGGTTTACTTATGCTGGTGTATTAACCCTTCCATCCCCAGCACTTGGCTTAGCCCCTGGCACATACAGGCTTGTCATCTAACATCTGTTCAGAGAAGGAATGAATGCAAGGTCCTGTCTCATTTCCCAGTCAAACCACTGCCTCAGGCATTCTCTGGGAATGAGTGTGTGGGTGCAGAGTCAGGCCTAGGACTGGGGCCTAAAGGAGACCCTACGGACGTCTTAAGTGCATGTTGGGGGTTCTAAAATGAGGCCTGTGGCTGTGTAGGCGTTGGGTGGAGAGGGCTCTGGTCAGTTTCAGTGGTTCCTTGTTGCTTTGGGGTCATGAACGCCCTTGAGTGTTGGGTGAATGCCTTGTCTTTATCCCCAGGGGAAAAAAAATGCCCCCTTTCATTTTAGAGACAATTTCCAGGGATTCGAGGACCCCCTGACAATACAGGTTGAGACCCTGTGGTTCAGCGGATGGCAGATGCCCAGCTGCTTCTGCCTTCCCTGAGAAGGACTGTCGTTCTTCTGGGGTGCACTGCCCACGGTGGGCAGGCCTGACATCTGGGCCACATCTGCGGCTTCCAGGCTCTTGCTTACCCTCCTATGTCCTTCTGTGAATCAGCATTCCTCTGGGCTGGTAGCTGGACTCATTCCTTCCTAGGGAGATGTTCCTGTTCTCTCTCTCTCTCTCTCTCTCTCTCTCTCTCTCTCTCTCTCTCATTCTCTCTCTCTCCCCCACCCCCAGCATCTTGCTCTTTTTGTATCTCTACCTATCTCTTCTTTACTATTGTCTTTTTTCTCTCTCTCTTTTCTCCTCCCTCCCTCTCTTTGCACCCCCATCTTGAATTACCCTGTCTCTCTGACTCTCTTCTGTAATTGCTCTCGTTGCCTCCCCCTTTCTCTGACTCCCCTCTCCTCTTCCCCACCCTCCTGGCTCTCAGCAGTGTGGTGGGTTCCCGCTTACCTGGGGACCTGCTACTTCCTGGTGGGGGCCAGACAGGTGGGCGGGTGACTAGGGGCTGACCCCCATTTTATAGCCTGGCAGACACCAGGCCCTGTGGTCTGTGGCACAAAGAGGCAGCTGGCTCAGCAGGCCCTGGGCGTGGAGTTGGGGGCCTGAGGCCCCAACCTCGCCTGGGTTACTGCAGAGAGCAGCACTTTCTATTGTGGGTCCAGCACGCACCGCAGAAACCCTGATCAGCAGGGACTTCACCTGCTTCCTACCCTGATAACTCTCTCTAAAACCCCAGCCTGTGTGGGGCCATGGGGTCCCTGCTGGTTGCCGGTTCTGGGGCAGGGAAAAGGAGAGCCTGGAGAAGGCAGGAAACCTGGACGTGAATCTCGGCTCAGTCACTTTGTACTCTTCGGGACCTCTGTGACTGCAGTTGCAAGTAGACACAGTGTCCCTGTTGGATGCTACACAGGAAAGAAGGTGACAGTGAGCATAGGAGATGGGAAAATGCTTTGTAAAGGCAGCTGTGGGTACAATATCCACAGCCCCACTCACTGAGTGCTTACTGAGTGCTAAGCCCAGCACCATGTTACCCACGGAGCCTTGGTCAATCCCTGGGACAACCCAACTTTTGGGTACTTTCATCATACCCATTTCACAGATGAGCAAAGCCAGGAACCAGTCCAGGTATGGGGGCCAGTATGCTTCATTCTCACACTGCCTGACCTTGGCCTTGGCTTGACTTCCTGCTTCAAGATATAAGGGTTGGGGCAAGAGGATCTCCCTGGGCTCAGTGAGTTGAATATTTAAGGCCTCAGTTCTGTTCCTCTGCCCAGGTTGGACCCAAATTCCTCCCCCACTCTTTTCTGACTTGTCTGTGTCTGACCCCAGGGGCAGAGTTGGTGGCCAGGAACACGTCTGCCTGTCTCAGTGCTTCCTCTGGGAGGCCCCAAACTTTACCACATCTTGTTCATCCCGAGGCCTGGCACAGAGTGGGCCCTAAATCAATTTGGGGGGATTAAATGATCATACCAGTGGATCATAATGGAAGGTGGGGCACAGGGGGAGGTAAAGAAACCAAGATGGGAAGAGAGAAAAGGGGACCCTGATTGGGAGAAGTGGAGAGTGACAGAAAAAGACACTATGGAGACAGAAATACAGAGGGGGCAGGGAGGGGACTGGATAGTGAAGGGGAGACAGAGGGATAGACAGAGAGATACAACAGAGCAATAAAGACTCAGAATAATGGAATCAATGCCAGAAGTCATATTGTCCAATTCGCTCATATCACAAATGGAGAAACTGAGGCCCAGGTGGAACAAGTGAATCAACAAGGTCACATGGTGTGAACTCAGTACAGCCAGGGCTGAGGGAGCCAGGGAAAGGCAGAGCCAGGTCAGCCTGCAGCCTGACACCCCAGCCCCAGGCTGGCTTGTGGGGCAGGGGAATTTGCATAGGTTCCTGGCTCTTCTGCAGGGCCCCAGGGACCCAGATGCCCCATGGAACACGGCTCTGCCTGGAGATCACCATGGCCTGGGGCCAGCTCTGCCTTCTAACCCTCCAGCCTCACCCAGCACCCCCTCACTTCCCAATCTCCTCGCTTTCATCCTGAGCCAAGGTCTGGGAGGGGGCCAGGAACCACAGGATGGGGCAGCCATTGGAACCAGAGCCAAGATACAGTGGGTGGTGTTTGGTGGGTGGTGGGCGGCCGCCCACAGGTCTGGCTTCAAGGCCAGGCTGTCTGGGGCAGTTCCGTGTCCTCCGTGGCAATGGGCCACCTGTTAAGGATGGGGCAGAGGTGGGAGATGGCCCCCTATGCTGGGTGGCTCCCCTCTAAACCCATTATTGACTTGGCTTCCATAATCCTCACTATGACAGTGGGGTCTCTGGGATTAATCCTATTTGCAGCTGAGGAAATTGAGGCAGCTTTCTTTCCCTTCTCTCCACCTGTTTCCTCATCTGTAAGATGGAGTTGGGAAGTCACATTTTTTTAACTCCTGAACCTGAGCTCTTAAAACTATGCACTCCTGGGGTGGCCAGTTAACTCAGCTGGTTAGAGTGTGGTGCTGATAACACCAAGGTTGCCGGTTCGATCCCCGCATGGGCCACTGTGAGCTGTGCCCTCCTTTAAAAAACTATGCCCTCCTGCTTTTATATGAATAGTCAGTAGTTTAATTATTTGCAATAATGATGACGATGATGGAGGCGCCTAACGTTTTTTACGTTCTAGGAGCCGTTCTAAGTGCTGTTCACGAGTCGTTCATGCTTCCCCTCACTATACCTGTATCTCTTAGGCTAAAGCCCATTTACATTTTGTTATAGTCATTTTACACATGAGGCAACTGAGGCTCAGAGAGAAGAAGTAACACGCCCAAGGGTACCCAGCCAGCAAGAGTGGGATGTAAACCCAGACAGTCTGGCTGCAGAGGCTACATTCTTTGCTTTTCATCTTCAAGGGAACCCATCATCAAAGACATGCATTTGATGGGGCTGCTTTTAACCCTCCCAGAAGGATGAATGTTGCCACGGTAATGGCCACGAGCTGAGATCAGAAATCTTCCGGGTCACTCAGCTATTTAGAAGCAAGACTGGATTTCACCCAGAGTGGTCTGGTCTCCGGCCATGCTCTTTCCTATGCTGTGAGGCCTGCTTTAGGTCAAATCAGAGGGTGGGAGTGTGGGAAAAGGGCGCACAGGGCAAATTCTACAAACCCTGGCTACAGTTTGCAAAGCATGTGCGCACCCACCAGCTCCTTTATTCTGCCCACAGAGCCATCTGGACTCTTCTTTGGGCTTTGTGGGCCCTGGAGGCTCTGGCCCAGCCCACCTTTCCTGCCTGGCTCCCTCTGCTCGCCTTCAGGGTCCCAGAACTCCAGCTCAATTGGGCTACCAGCTCTTTCTCATGCATGTGTCCCAAGTTCCCACCGGTGCACTTTTGCTTAGAAAAAGCATTTCCTTCCATCTCCCTTTGTACAAATCCTCCTCACCCTTCAGAGTCTAGTTTAAATGCCACTTCCAACAGGAAGCCTACCCTGATTGCCCCTGCTGAAAGAGGAAAGGGTGTAGGAAGGGGGAAAGGCATAGGCCTTTGTTGAATGTTTATTCTGTGCCAGGCATGTGATGTAAAAATCACAACGACTCAGTGATGTAGTTTGTCCCGTTTTATAGACAAACTGAGGTGAAATAACGTGCCGCAGGTCACACTGCTAGGAAGAACCAGGTGGTTGGACTCCTTGTCCAGTGCTCATTCTCCTGCACTAGTCAGGGGTCACATGGAGCTGATTCAGGCAGATCTTCCTCCTCTCACCTTCTCCTTGGCTGATCCCTGAGAGGCCACCTGCCCCTTTCCCTTCCAGCTAAGCCAGTGTTGCTGACACTTCTCCCCTGGGGCTTCAGCTGGGGCTGCCTTTTGTTCCCACTGCTCACTTGCTGAGTCGGGGCTTTATCTCCCAGAGGCCCTCTCTCCTCCCTGCCTATAAGAGCCTGAACTCGGCTGGTCCCATGTCTGGCATTTTCTCTGGGTCCATCTCGGTAAGTCCCAGGCTTGGAGAAGGGGTGGGATAGGAGCTCTGAGTGAGCATCGTGGATGGCAGGGGAGCCCAGGTCCCCATCCTTGGAATATCACTGTGTCATCTTGAGTGTCATCCTCATCTTAACCCAGGCCAGGCCCCAGACATCAGGACCAGTACCTGCTACCCTCATTTAAACCCACAATTATTCCCATAGCGTTTTTGCCTCAATGTCCACTGTTGGAGTCACCTCTTTGGGTCCGGTTCTGTCTTGGGGATGCTCTCTTACGCTGGGATCTTTGGCACTTACCCGAGTGATGCATCCATCCACTGGCAGCCACAGAAAATTGCCCATAGTGAGCAGATAAACCAGCACAGAGCGGGGCTCAGAGGCAATGGGACCCAGAATGGGTGAATTTTGAGGTGCTGACAGAAGGAACCAAAGACATGGCACAGGAAGGAAATGGACAGGCCAAGGCTGCATTTTGCCCCTAGCCCAAGCACATCGAGACCCCATCTGGATCCTGACCCCGCCTAAACTAGACGTCAGTGTCAAGGAGGAATGCAGAGAGTCAGGGCTAAGGTTATTACATTCTTCTCGTGTAGGAGGGGACAACATGACCCTGCAATGCACCGAATCAGCGGGACACTGGAAGGTAGGAGGAGGCATGGGGCTGTTTGGGAAGTGGGGGGTATAGGTCAAACCCAGCTCCAGGGGACCCCCATCTCACCTCCATTGAATCCCCACCTCACTCCTGGGGGGTTATGAGGGCCCATTTTATAGAGGATACAATCGAGGCTCATAGAGGGGAAGGGACTTGCCCAGATTCACACATAGGGATCTGGGTTTGAACTTGGGTCTTCTGGTCCCGGAATTTAACTGATACACTCTCTGGCAGAGATGGCAAACTGGTGATTGCACAGTCTTTGGGGCATGATTTCTTTGACCTCCTCTGTGTGTTTTTTTTAAACCCTTAAATTTGTCATCAGCTCTTAAAAACCTGGAGGAGCCACAGAAAAGTCTAGATTTAGTGACCGTTGAAAAATCCCAACGTCGGCCGGCATTCCCACCTGGCAACAATAGGTGGCGCTGAGCAGAGACACCCATTTAATGCAGGGCCTGTGCTCTCCAGTTTCCCCCAGCCCTCACCCACCTTACCTGCCTGGCCCCTGGAGGCATCTGAGTTTGCAATACCTACTTTACCTGTCCCACCCCATCTTGAGTCCTGGGGTGAGCCCCTAATCTTACCTCACCTCCCACAGGACTCCGGTGTGGGTCTCCATCTTTCCTCTGTCTCTTAGATTGTGGTGTGGGACGAGGAGGGCTTCCAGGGCCGGCGGCATGAGTTCACGGCTGAGTGCCCCAGCGTGCTGGAAGTTGGCTTTGAGACTGTGCGATCTTTGAAAGTGCTGAGTGGCGCGTGAGTCCGAGGGATGTTTGAGTAGGGGTGGGGGAGACAGGAGGGGATCTAGAGAGGGGTGCTGGGACTTTTAGATGTTTTAGGCCCTGTCTTCCTAGGCTGCATTTCCTGATGTGTCTTCCGTGGGTCTGAAGTCCTGGGGATTGTGCAGGACCACAGTGTAAGGTTGTGCAGGTTGTGCACTGCGCAGATGTGGGGGCGCCATTCTCACGGATCCTGTCCACTGGATGAGGCCGCCTGCAGGGACAGACCTTTACAATCGAGCACTGGGTCTGAAATGGCCCTCTTAAGCATAAATTGAAAGCCAATATCACTCGCTGAAAGTAGATGGTAACTATATACAAACAAAGTAAAAAACAATGCTATTCATCTTTAGTTGAACATTGTTGCTTGAGGCTCTGAGCATGATTTTTTTTTTAAAGAGAGATTAATGAGATGTAGAGAGGTGTTAAGGACACATCAATACCATACTGAGACTTTCTTTAAAAAAAAAATTTATTAGTTTCAGGTGCACAAGACAAAGCAAAACTTAGACGTTTATCATTTATATCCCTCACACTGTGTGAACCCCCCTCCCCCCATCCACTATCCCTCTGACATCGCACGGAGCCATTACATTTCCACTGTCCATACTGAGACTTTCTTGATCAGCACCATTCCGTAGAACTTTCTGCAATGATGGAAATATTCTGCACTGTCCGATTTGGAACCACTGACCACATATGACCCTTGAGGGCTGGAAATGTAGCTCGTGTGACTAAACAACCAAATTTTTTATTTTATTTAACTTCAGTTTATTTCAGTTTAAATTTAATTAGCAACATGTGGCCAGTGGCTACCATATTGGACAAAAGTTTCTAAAAGGTTGAAAAGTAGATTGAAAGGAGAACCATGTTCTCCCCATATGATTTGGAGTCACCTCATGCTATGCCTGTGAGTGCCAACGAAGGTCCTCTTGGGTGGTATGTATGCATCTCACACCAGGGTCCACATTCTTTTAGCTTCTGCTTCCTCCAGGTGGGGAACGGGGGCTCAGATGGGAACAGTGACCTGTCCAGGGATATGTCCCGCAGGCCAACAGATTGGACCAGAAAGGAGTCAACAAGCTCAGTAGACGTAGATGCAGACAGTGCATTACGGCAGGTCCTCAAATAACGTTTCATTCAATGTCATTTCATTGTAACATTGAGGAATGCTGTAGAAACTTAACTTTTGTGTATCTTAATTAGCCTGTGGTTAAAATTGGTGTCATTATACGTCCTCTCACCCCAGTTCCAATAATCTATCATCAATGTTAGGTGAGGACTTGTGCTTATATAGTCAGTATGGTGTCGGCCTCCTGTCACCCTTATCCCATAGAATGACACCCAAATCACCAGGGCCAGGAATGACAACAGGAGTGGTGGTGCCCTGCTGTGGGGGAGCCACTCCCTGCTTCAGCTATAGCCTGCGCTGTACCCTCCAGGGTGGCGAGTCCCGTATCTCATGGGAACCAGAAACGTGGGTGAGACATGGTCTTGTGGCAGCTCCTCACAAGACTGGTGTCTCCTCCTTTTCCCTGAGAATTACGAGGCCTCCCACCAAGGCGTAGGTCAGCCTGGGGTCGAGCCTTGCCTGTGTGGCCTAGAGACACATGCAAGGTTGTCACGCTGCTGCACGGAGCAGTTCCCCCACCTGGGGAACACACAGCACAACAGTGGGCGTCTAGGTCTAAGCTGCGTGTCTCTACCTTGGCACGACTGACATTTGTAGCTGGATACTTTGTTTTTATGGGGACTCTCCTGTGTCATAGAGGATGTTTAGCAATATTTTTGGCCTCTATCCGCCAAATGCCATTTGCAAACAGCTCCTCCTCCCAGCAAGACAACTAAAAATGCCTTTAGACTTGTCGAATGTCTCCCTTAGGGGCAAAGTTACCCCTGTATGATAACTATTGGCCTAGAACTCAGGGTGAGTGGTCTCTTACCTCTTTTACTCTCTGTCCTCTGTTCACAGGTGGGTGGGCTTTGAGCACGCTGGCTTCCAAGGGCAGCAATATGTGCTGGAGCGGGGCGAGTACCCATGCTGGGATGCCTGGAGTGGCAACACGGCCTACCCCGCCGAGAGGCTCACTTCTTTCCGGCCTGTGGCCTGTGCCGTGAGTCCAGCCATTGCCTCCTCTCAGGGAGGCCTGAGCCCCTCCAGTGGAGGTTTGGGAACCAGATAGCCCAGAGTTCAAATTCTCAGTCACTTCTTCAAGCTGTGGAACACGGAAAATCCCTCACCTCTCTGAGCCTCAGTTTCTGCATCTTGAAATGGGACCATAATAACCTATCTTGTGGGGAAAAGGAATGTTTAATGTCTGGATAGAACCTGCCACAAAAAGTCTGCCCATTGAAACTTTGGTTATGATATAAGGAGAACCGCTGTATCCCCTTTTTATGACTTTGTATCCCATTTTTATGACTCAGGGATACTAGGAGAAGCTGGGTGCCAGAGATGGCAGGGCAAGGTAGGGAGGAAGGGTCCTATTTCTTTTCCCTGATTGATTATGAATATTCCTGAATTTATATTTTAGCCACTGTTTATAGAGTATGGGGGGAGGGGACTGTTATTATCCCCATCTTACAGGTGAAAAAACTGAGGCTCAGAAAGTTTTTTTTTCTTCAAAAACACGTTTATTGATCTAAAATCACATAAGGCACACATATTTATCATCTAAAATTCAGGAAAAAAAACTGCTATGGCAAAACAAAAAAATACAGATCACTCATACCCACACTTCTCAGACAGAAGCCCAGTGTTCACAGTCCTGGAGATTTCCTAGGGTCTTGTTTGCTCTCCATAGATTATACCTGCAGTGATTGATATCGCTATCTATGTCTACACACCTATCATTTTGTTAAAAAAATTAAATCCTAACAAAGTAAAGGCTTGGAAACCAGCTTTTCTCACAGGGCAAATATATGCCAGTCAGCCTCCCAGGTGATTAAATCTCACTTACAACATCATTTCCATAGCTCCCTAGAATTTCATTGTGTGACTAGGTTTATTTATTCATTCATTCTACAAACGGCCCAAGCCTCGTGCCAACATGGGGACCCATGGCAGACTCTGACAGGTGCAAATCTTGCTTTCACGCGGTTTACAACTTCCAATTTCATTTAGTCCCCTAAACAATTCTGAAAAGCAAATGTGGCTAGTTTCCCTTTATACATACAAAACAGGCTCAGAAATGCTTGTGGAATGTTTAAGCTCAGTCAGCTGGTAAGTGGAGAGCAGCAGGATTTGAACCCAGATCTCTGCACCCTTCTGTTAACCATAGCACAATACCCCAGTTTGCCACCTGAACCCTCTTGTTGAATATTCAAGTTCCTCTCCTCCTCCCTCCTCTCCTCCTCCTCCCTCCCTCCTCCCTCCCTCCTCCCTCCCTCCCTCCCTCCTCCCTCCCTCCCTCCCTCCCTCCTCTCCTCCCTCTCCTCTCTCTCTCTCTAGCCCCCTCTCTCTTCCTTCTTCTTTTTTTACTGTTATCACCAAAGCTTATTTACAAATGTCTGGAATGGCAAATAGTATACGTCTTCTAAGGTTTCTAGTGCCCGTTGCCTCATTGCCCTTGCAAAAGGTTTGCAAATAAGGCAGATTTGGGAGACAAGGGAGGGGTGTGGGGGCCAGCAGAGGCTCCTGGGTTTCCAACTGGGCACCTGATGGTCTGACCCCATTCCCTGTGCCTGCAGAACCATCGTGACTCGAGGCTGACCATCTTTGAGCAAGAGAACTTCCTGGGCAGGAAAGGAGAGCTGCGTGATGACTGTCCCTCCCTCCAGGCCATGGGCTGGGATGGCAATGAAGTGGGCTCCTTCCACGTCCAATCGGGGGCGTAAGTGGACCCAAAGCTCTGCCTGTCAGGGGAGGAGACAGTATGGGGAGGGGCAGGGACACTTCCTGTGACAATGACGTGTTAGGGACATTTGGGCTCTGATGCCCATATTCCAGAGGAGGACACTGAGGCACAGGGCGGTATCAGGCTGAATTTCTGGGATTGCAAGCAATGGACACTCAGATCAAACTGATATTAAGTCCAGAGGATATTCATTGGCCCCTGTAATTAGCTTCAGACAAGCTGGATCCAGGTGCTTCAGCAGGGATCTGCCCTTCTCCCCCTCTTGTTCCGTGTGCCTCAGTGCGGTTATGTTTTTAGTTAAGCTCTTCCCATGTGAAGGCAAGATGGCAACTTCACCCTTACGTTTCAGCCAGCTCCAGGGAAAGAGTGTCTTTTTCAGTGATTCCAGCGGATTCCAGGAAAGGCTGTCATTGGTCCAACTTGGGTCAAGTGTTCAACTCTGCACCAATCACCAATGCCCACAAGAATAGGGTGGTCTGATTGGCTAGGCCTGGTCACATGCTTATTGCTAGAGCAAACATTTTCCCACATTGGCAGAGAGGGGGAGGGGTGACAGGCTCTATCACCAGCAGAGCAGAGAATGGATGGCCCACCATAACCCTGATGTAGGTTAAGCAACTTTCTCCAATTCCAACAGCTGGTAGGTAACTGAATCCAGCTTCCAGTCCAGGACTGACTGACCCTTCGTACCCTTTTCACTCAGGAGGTGGCAGGTGAAGGCTAAGGTATGAGGTTCTCAGTTAGGGAACACGTTTAAGCCACCTTTTGCAGTGCCCTTTGGCTCCCCATGGGCAGGGGCGAAGGTGGGAGGTAGGTCTTTTGAGTTAATTTTTTTCAGATACCACCAGATAATTACGTTGTTTCAGAATAGAATGGACCTCTTGTGGTTCTTGAGTCTATTTTCCTCTTACAGAAAGGGAAATGGAAGCTCAGAAAACAAGATACCGATTCTTGTCCAGTTCTGGGCAGCATGGGGATCAATGAATTGAAAGAACAATAGCCCTTTTCTTGGAAGTGCCTCTGGGTAAGGAAGGAGGGGGAAAGAATAAAAGTCCTCATTCATTCATTCATTCATTCATTCACCAAACATTTACTGAGTACCTCCTCTGTGCCAGGCACTGTATTAGGCACTGGAGATAACAACGGACCAGACACACACGCCTACACCCAGCAGCTTACTTTGGGTGGAGAAGGGGGACAGTTTACAAATAATCTGTTCATTATCTCATTACATGAGTATTCCAAAGGTACAGTAAGGGACTTTGGCCTAATTTGGAGAACAGCTCAGATTGTCCCGATGAAGTGATGACTGAGCTGAGACGTAAAGGATAAAGACAACTTGGTTGAGCAAAAGAATGGCTGGAATGGTGTTCCTGGAAGAGGGAACAGCACGACGAAAGGCACAGTGGTGGAAAGAGCAGGGCATGTTCCGGGCACTAAAGGAAGGCCATGATGGCTGGAATTGTGTTTCCAGTGTGGGTTCCTTTGCTCTGTCTGAATCACCATGCTCGTGTCTCTCTAGGGTAACAGTCTGCCTCTTTCCTTCCCCAGCTGGGTTTGCTCCCAGTTTCCTGGCTACCGAGGTTTTCAGTATGTGCTGGAGTGTGATCACCACTCAGGCGACTACAAGCATTTCCGGGAGTGGGGCTCTCATGCCCAGACCTTCCAGGTGCAGAGTGTCCGCAGGATCCAGCAGTGAGCGGTGAATGTGTGCTTGTCTGGAACAGAGGAGCTGTGGAGGCTGTTACATGCTCTCCTCTGCTTCCCCCGGTAACCCCATGTGAACCCAACACCTGTGTGAGCCAGTTCATGCATGCACATTCAGCAGGAAAAACTAAAAGTAATAAAAAGTCTACTGTTTGCTTGGGGTCTTCAATTTTATTAATCCTTCCAAAGAACCAATATTTAGCGTTGTTAATTTCCTCTATCATTTGTCTTTGTTTTATTTCACTGAGGTTTGCTTTCAACTTTAGTATTTTTCTCCTTCTATTTACTTTGGGTTTGCTTTATTCTTCGTTTTTCTAACTTTTAAAGGTAAACTCTTGGGTTATTAACTTAGGCCCCTTTCCCCCACCCCCAATATAGTCATTTAGAGCTATGAATTTCCCTAGCAGGACTGCATTTGCTGCTTCCCGCAAATTACAATTTGATGTGTTTTCATTATCATTCAGTTTAATGAAATTTTCCAGTTTACCTTGTGATTTTTCTTTGACTCATGGGTTATGTTATCTAAATACTTGGGATTTTTCTAGATATTTTATTGTTATTGATTTGTTATTTCTGTCCATTGTGGTCAGAGAACAGACTCAAGATTTCAATATTCTGGAATGAATTGAGGCTTATTTTATGGCCCAGCATATGTTCTTTTTTTGATAGATTTGAACATTATTTAAATTCATCAGTTGTTGGGTATAGTGTTCTGTAAATGTTGATTAGGTCAAACTGGTTGATAGTATTGAGTAGATATTTCTATATCCTTCCTGATTTTTTAAAAATCAATTACTGAGAGAGGGCTGTTAATATTTCCTACCATGATTTGGACTTATCTGTTTCTCCCTTTAGCTTTGTCCATTTTTTTTTTTTTTTTTTTTTAGCTTTGTCCATTTTTGCTTCCTGATTTTTTTCTTCAAGAATTTGACGTTCTGTTATTCAACCCACATATATTTATGATTGCTGTCTTTCTGATAAATTGTTCCTAGCTGGTTTTTTTTTTTAAGCCATTCACGGAGAGAGGCAGTTCTCTCCCCTAGCAAAACTTCTATTCGTTTTCTCCCTCCCTAATTCTCTCTCACACACACTACACTGGAGTCTCTCATTTCACATCTTCTACCCTCCAAAGAAAATTGTTGTTGTTTTTTTAATTTCTTTCTTTCTTTCTTTCTTTCTTTCTTTCTTTCTTTCTTTCTTTCTTTCTTTCTTTCTTTCCTTCCTTCCTTCCTTCCTTCCTTCCTTCCTTCCTTCCTTCCTTCCTTCCTTTCTTTCTTTCTTTCTTCTTTTTTAATTTTATTGGTGAATATCGGGGAACAGTGTGTTTCCCCAGGGCCCATCAGCTCCAAGTCGTTGTCCTTCAATCTAGTTGTGGAGGGCTCAGCTCAGCTCCAAGTCCAGTCGCAGTTTTCAGTCTTTAGTTGCAGGGGGCACAGCTTGTGCTCTAACCAATTGAGCCATCCAGCCGCCCCTCTAGAAGTCAGCGGCAGCTTGGTATCTTCAATCTAGTTGTGGAGAGCGCAGCTCACGCCCATGTGGGAATTGAACCGGCAACCCAGTTGTTCAGAGCTTGGCTCTAACCAACTGAGCCATCCAGCTGCCCCACAAAGAAAGTTTTAAAACAAAGAAATAAATTTCCATTCTATTTGCAACCTGAGTGGCAAGATTATATTTCTTTTCCTCTCTCTCTCTCTCTCTCTCTCTCTCTCTCTCTCTCTCTCTCTCTCTCACACACACACACACACACACACACACACACACATTGCTCTTTACTCTCTCTTGGTTCTTTATTAGATAGATTGTCTTAACAACCATAGCCATCTGGCTCTTGTTCTGGGGGGACTACCTTTCTCTGCCACAAATAAGTCTCATAGAGACAGGAAGGGGTGGGGTTCTGAACAACCTGCTGGAAAAGATAACATTATTTGGCTTAGAAAAGGGAGGGACAGGTTTAGGAACATTTGCACTCCGGTAAGTTTTAACCCTTCATTGTATCATCCCATTCATTCAAATGATCATCGTCTGGGACCTACTGTGTATCAGGGCCTGGGAAATGGTACACGACACGTGAAGTCCCTTCTCTCCCCCAGTTGCATGGGTAAGGCAGACAAGTCTATAGTGAATTGCAATATCCTGTGATAGGCGCCTTGGTGGGGAAAGTGTGGGGCTGTTGGGCTGGGAGAAGTTAAGAATGGGTCTGGGACAGATGATGGGAGAGGTGGGGAGACCAATTCTCCTTGGTGCTTATCTCCACTCAGACCTTTCCTCTGAACTTCACTCCTGACATCCAATTGCTTACTCCACAGATGCACATCTCAAACAGAATCTACCCCAAACCACTTTTCAGCTATTCAGGCTCAACTTTAGGAATAATCCATAACTGTCCTCTTTCTGTCACACCCCCCAGTTCAATCCATTGGCAAATCCTGCTGGCCATACCTTCAAAATGTACCAGAATCCAATCACTATCTCCATCCCCATTGTTACCACACTGGTCCAAGCCATCCCTTTGCTCTGCTTCCATCTTTGCCCGTGAACAATCTGTTCTCCAGTGGTCCTGTTAAAAATGTAAGGTGGCTCTTGTCACTTCCTTTCTCAAAATCCTCCCACGCTTCGCATTGCTCTCCAAGAAATAAAATGAAACAATATTTTTCCTAGTCCTGTGAAGCTGTCATCATCGGCCTTCCCCATGGCCTTTCTGACCTCATGACCCTGTAGTGACACTTCCTTAAACATGCCAGGTGTTTTGCTACATTTGCTACCACAAAACACCGTACTGGGTATTTTTGATAGACCCCATTTCCACCCCAATCTCCTTGGCCTGGGGCATGCCTTCCTCATGATGGTGATGATACACATTAGTTCCTTTCACTTGTGATATAATTTAAACCTTATGGTAACTCCTTGACATTATTATCCCTTTAAAAACTATCAGGAACTTGAGGCTCAGAGAGGTCAAGCAATTTGTCTGAGGCCACTCACCCTGTCAGAGCATCAAACTCACTATGGGTTGTATAAGGTTTTAGGGGAGCATTAAAGAGATAATGGGAAAAAATGGTATTTAAGTTGCTAGGTTCATGTCCTCCTTTAAAAGAGTTAAGAAAGTAGCCCTTCACACTTTAGTATGAAGAACTAGGGAGCCTCTCCTCTATCATAGGAAAGCCTTGGCTCCCTGGGGACAAAGCAGGTAATATTTGCTGAATGAATGAATGAATGAATGAGGGAGGGAGCCTCACTGGTATTTGATGGCAGCCCTATTAAGAGCCAGTCCAAGTTGGAGCCAAGGGTGAGGCTGGCAACCATAAAAAATGGTGCCCTAGATGTGAGATGATGGCTGGAGTGATAGGCAGTAAAGGGACAATTTCTCAGGGGCGATCTTGGGAAGGGAGGAAAGATAGCGTGAAGTTATTTTTCGTGTCTTGCTAGGAGACCAATTTTCCTACTTTACAAAGGGAAGGCAACTTGAATTATTGATGGTATTTGTTCAGAAGTAAATGGTAAGCAGGGAACACCCATCATCCACAAAACTGCACTCAGCCAATAGGACTGACCTCAGGGTCTGGGACTGCAGATCCCCAACCAGTGTGTTCTTGGCCCAGAGAGGGGAAGGGACTTGTCTAAGATCACACAGCAAACATGGCCCACGCTGCTGCTCTTTCCAGCCTCATCACCCAGCGACTCACACGCAGAGTGGGCGGCATGCCACAGAGAATGACAACACATTTAGAGTTGCACACACCGCGCTCTGAATCCTGGATCCTGAGTTTTGCAGAAAGGGGCACCTTTGGAGGGGCCACTTTGCCTCCCTGAGCCTCAGTTTTCCCACCTGTTAAAGGGGAGGGCCATGGCAAGGGTGAAGGAAACGGATACCTGAAAAGGTGCTGTGGAAAAATAAGATGCGATGGCATGTGAGGCTTCTTTTCTTCAGTTGCTCCTTCTCTGTTTCCCTCCAACTGGTCTGTCCAGTTCTTTCTCTTGCCTGCATGCTCCACTCACGACTGCCTCACCGAGTCGCTCCCCTGGGTGCAAAGAAGCTGTGACAATGACATCAGTGGACACCAAGAAAAAGGAAAGAAACCACCTAGAATGAGAGGAGGTGAGAAGTCGCTGCATGGAACACCTATTATTCTAACAAGGACCAAAGCTACAATGACCACAACTGATCCCCACAGCCTTTTGTGGAAAGGAGAAAGCAACAGCATCTATTACACATCACTCAGGCTGGGCACAGGGCCAGGCACTCACCCATCCATTATGTCTGAGCCCGCAGCTGCCAAGGGGCAGGCCCACGGTCCCCACCTCGTTGCTGCTTAACAGGGAAGTGAGCAAGTGAGGCCCCACCTGGCCCTGGGGGTTGGGGGGCAAGTCTTGCACATGCCTGAGCCGTGGGTGGCGAATCTCCGCCCATCCCTACTTCCTGGGGCCTCTGTTTACAGTTGCCTTAATTACAAGATCAATGGAGGGGAAATATCTGCCAGGTGGGGAGGCCCTTTCCTTTTCTGCCAGGTGCTCCTGAGTCTTCTCTTGACACAAAATGTCAGGGAGGCAAGCCTGGGGGTTGTGACAGTTTCCTCCCAGAGGTGGAAGTCTGCTGTTATCACCCTCCAGGGATCTTCAGCTGTTTCTGGGAGGAGCCCCAGTTTTAGTTTAGAGAATCATCCTCCCTCCTCTCTGAGTCGACATGTCCAATGAGGTTGACCCACTTTGATTGTAGAAGTGAGGACCTGACCCAGGTCTGGCCAATAACAGTCACGGCGGCTAGGGATGGATGGGTCCATGACCCATTCTGAGCCAATGAGAGTCAGCTCTGACACTTTTGTTGGAACCATCTGGAAAGAGAAGCTCTGTATGTGTGGGGCTTGTGAAGTGACAGGATGGAAGCTTGGAATTTGCCACGAAAGGCAGTCTGGAAACAAAGCCAATGTAGGGAAAAGCAGAGGCTAGAAAGAGAGAGCATGAGTCTAACCATCCTGTTATGTAGACTCCCATGCACTTTTTATCACATGGACCATAAAACATCCTCTCCCCACTTTTTTTTCGCTTAAGACTTTTAAAATGGGTTTCTGTCTGTCACTCATACTTGAAAATGTCCTGACTTACTCCCCTAAACCACCCGAGAAGACAAGAACTCACCACTTCCCCTTCAGTCCCCAACTAGAGGCCCTGGTGGCCTTTCTTCCTGGGAAGGTAGGCCCTCTTTTTTTTTCCTCCCCTGTAGCTCAGAAGCACTTGAGATCCTTCCCCCTCTGACTGTTCTTGGCATTGGTGACCATAATCATTCTCCATCGCTGTCTCAGGCTCCTCTTCCCCCAACAGGCATTATTCACCCCTTTGCTCAGATGAGAAGACTGAGGCTGAGAGAGGCGTTGATATGCTCAAGTTGGCACAGAGAACCAAAAACAGAGCTGAGAACTGAACCCAGGAGTCCCCTCTGTCCAGGGGTCTTCCTTTAGCTCCTTGTGGGTTATTCTGCTGAGCATGAGACTGATTTCTTTGCTGGGGTTCAACCAAAAGCTCTGCATCAACTCTCGGAGGTTTCTCAGGCCCATCCTGGCCCCTCCCACCACCAGGCTACTCAGGCACGCAGGTATATCTAGAAACCGCCTCCTGAGACCTGCGCTGCACTGCCACCTGGTGGTGAAACACAAACACATCCTCCTAGGTGCTGTCAGAAGACTGTTCTGCCTTGGGATAGGAAAAGTGATGGATGGGGGAAGAGATCAATGGGCCAGTTTCGGGGAAATTAGGGATCTGAGATTAGATGAGAAGTCCTGAGGTTCCTTCTCTGTTCTTAATACCAGCCACACCTGTGTCTCTGTGCTAGTTTCTTCTTGTAGACCTTGGAAACTTGTGAAACGAATTGAGTCATTCCCTCTTTGCATTGGCTGCCAGGATGCTCAGAACCAATGTCCACTGGATTATTAGCAACTGGGTAGAACCACGTGGTAGGCATTTGAAAGAGGAACTTAGTCCTGACTCCCTATTCCTTTCTCTGGCCCGATTTTTAAAAATCTTATTTTATATTTCGTTTTCTGGCTATGCTGAGGGCATCTTTATAAACCACCTAACCTCCCCTTTTTTGGTGGGGGAGGGAAGACCCATCAGGGTTATACATTCAGAAAGAGCTTGCCAACTTTCTGCAAGCCTCAGTTTCCTCTCTTGTGACGTGGGCCCATGAATCCCTGCTTTGCAGGATTTTGTGTGGGTTTCAAGACATGCTCAGTTAACATTAGTGCCCACCCTATTTCCCATCTCTCCACTCCCTGCAGTTCTCAGCTGCTTGCTTGGGGTAGGCCAGGATGCAAAGGGATCCAAAGCACAGATCGCTTTGTCCCCAGTCCCACTCTGTGTTCTGCAGACCCACTGGGTGACCCTGCTGGAACCAGGTACCCTGTGCCCAGCCTCTGCCTGCCTCCTGGGGGACTTTTGGCCTCCACAACCCTTCTCCTCCCGACTGCGGGTGCTGCAGCATTTCTGGCTGATTTGCAGGGAGCCCAGATGCATCTCATAAATAAAGAATGTACTGTTCTGCAGGAAGGCTGCGGCATGGCTGTGCGGGGGTGGGAAGGCTGGATGAGACGGGAGCCACGGGAGGCTGGGAGGAGCTCACCGGGGCTGATGGTCAGGCAGGGGTGATGAGAGCCTGGGAAGGTGTGAAGGGACCAGGGAGAGGGCATCATGAGGTCAGAATGTGGATTCAGACTGTTGGGCTGAATCTTGGTTCACACACCTTCCAGGTGGGTCCCTTGAGTCTCATTTTCCTCATCTGTCAAATGGGATGATATCAATATCTGGCACCATTGCGCTGTTATAGCGATTGCATTGACAGCATTTAACCCAGAACACAGAAAACAGTAAATGCTCAGTAAGTGTTATGATTTGCCCCAAACTTCCTTAGTGTCTTCCCCAAGAGCTTTGTGTTGTCTCTGCTATGGGGGGAGGGGGTGCTGAGGGTAGGATTGGGGCTATATCTGTGTCTGGGAAGAAGACCATGGGCTCCAGGCACGGGGAAAAAATAGGCAGAGGTGCTCAAGGCAACAGGGGCAGATGTTTAGAGCAAGAAACAGACACAATCACCAACTCACAAGAGCCAGGCAGGTCTCTGATAGAGACTACATTTCTGTAGCCATTTTAGGGTGGGCACTTGAGGTGTCTGGTTGGCTTCTAAAGGAGGGGGCCCTTTGGAAAGCAGAAGGATCTGGGGCCCCTGTGGATACTGGGATGACACCATCAGGATGGCCACATTGGAGCAGAGACCTTAGATAAGGCACTTTCCTTCTCTGGGTTTCTGTCCATCTCTAGCATGGTTTCTGAGAGGGCCTTCCAGAACTGCAGCATTTTAAGCTTCAAGGTTTAATCATTCCTCTGACAAACATACACTGAGGGCCTCCTGTGTGTCAGACCTTGTGTCAAGCCCTGGTGGTGCCATGGTGGAAAAAATAGAGAAAAATAGACTTCCCCTGTGAGGGATTTGACAGGTTGGTAGCGGTGTGTGTTTGTGTGTGTGTGTACAACAGACAAGTAAATGAATATATAATCCCAAACTGAAAGCAGCCCTGAAGGAGAGGGCATGGGTCAGTCCAGGAGTGTGTGTCACTAATGGACTTGACTTTCACCTGGAGGTAAGAGACGGCGTCCCAGTCATGATGAGGCTCAGGGGGGGCTGGGCTGGGCAGCGTGCAGCTGGAGCAGGAGCTGGTGAGGGACGGACGTGGAGCTGTCCGCGGTGGCCAGCCAGGGTAGGGCCTTGCACGTAATGGTAAGAGCTGGCTTTTCATACTGAGACCAGTGGGACGTCACTGAAGGGCTGTGGGCAGGGCAGTGATGAGGTCAGCTTTGCATTTTGAGAATCTTCTGGCTGGGGTGAGGGGAACAGATTGGAGGGGCCTGGCGTAGAAGCTGGAGGTCCCAGGAGGGGATGATGGAGGCGGAAACTGCTACGGCAATTGGGGGAGGGGGTGAGGATGATTTGGTGAAATGTTTGAGCAGACACACTGATGGGGCTGGGGGTGCATTGCATCTGGGATGAGGGGGAAAGAGGGGGCGTGTGTGGGTCTTTGTAAAGTCTTCTAGAAGGCTCTTCTCCCCCACATCAATTCCTTCAGGGCCCCCTCTCGGGCTCTGCCAACATCTGCCCATCCAGGAAAGGAGCTGAGGTGGGAGGGACCGGGAGGGTGGGGGAGGCAGCCACGGGGCTGGGGGCTGCAGCCTGCGCCTTTCTCTCCGAAGCAGTGAGGCTGGCCGGCTGCAGCACCTGCTGTGAGGGCTCGGGAGCAGGTGCAGGGCGTCTGGAGGAGGGCTGCCTGCAGATGGATAATGAGACGGGATAGATGAGAGCGACACACACTTGGTTCCCCTTCTCTGTTGTCTGCACACAAAAGCTGAGACAAAGAAGCTGCAGGGACACAGGCCACGGTCCTGCACACACACATGCTGGAGACAAAGGACAGGCAGCAGGCAGATGCAGGCCCCCAAAGAACAAGGAGCGCAGGAAGGGGGGCTTGGTGACCTCAGGCAAGACCGCCTTCTCTCTA
Source organism: Rhinolophus sinicus (assembly GCF_036562045.2). Lineage (NCBI taxonomy): Eukaryota > Metazoa > Chordata > Mammalia > Chiroptera > Rhinolophidae > Rhinolophus > Rhinolophus sinicus. The sequence goes on along the minus strand of NC_133765.1, from coordinate 23,212,243 downwards.
AGCCTTGCTCTGGGCACCGTCAATGAAGAGCTTGGGGGACACCAGTGGGCCCCAGACCTTGCTCGTCCCACTGGACTTATTCTTAAAGGAAAATGGATCATAGACTCTGCAAAGTGGAGGGTACCCTTTTAGGTCCCAGGGATGGAAGAAAGGCCTAAGGATAAAGAAAGCGACTGTGAATGTGGTATGGAGCTGACCTTGACCTGTATTGAGTCGAACTAATAACACAGATGCACGCGGGAAAGAGAGCAAGTAAAACTGTGGATAGGACTTGTTATTTATGTGCTGCTGCAGGCAGGGTTGGTGTTTGTCTAGTTTCCTAGACCCTTATAATACCTTCCCAGGAATAAGAACTGCAGGTCTTGGAGAGTCTCTAGCGACCCTTCCAGCAGATAGAGATAGAAATCAAGAGAGAGAGAGAGAAAAGGATATTGAGAGAGAACCAGCATTTACTGAGCCCACGATGGGCAATGTGGTCTCCTCACTCACATCACCTTATTTTGCCGAAAGAGAGGTTATGTTATCCCCGTTTTACTGAGGAGGCTCAGAAGGGTGAAGTTCCTTGCCGGAAGTCATACGGTGGGTGAGTAAAGGGCAGAGGTGGGATTGAAATTCAGGTCTGCCTGGCTCCTGTATCCATGGCTTGGCTGCTGGCCCTGGTTGAGAAGGAGGCAGAGAAAGGAAACAGGACAGTGGGTTTGGTGGCAGCGGGTCTGGCAGTCCCTGGTGGATTCCTCCCCACTACACCTGTAGACGGCTGGAGAAAGCCAGATGCCTGGTGATGTTTGAACACCTGGATACAGCCGTGCCTGAAACTGATTGCCTTGGACTTGTTTCTGCTACTCGAAACTGAAAAAATCCATGACCAAAAGAGTTATACTTGTTCTTATGTTTCTTGATTCTCAGTATCTGGTACAGTGTCTGGCACTGGATAGGCTTTCTCTTGACCCTAAAGACTAGCCGTGCCACTAATATATATTCCTGTAAGCCCTTCCTTCCTTCATTACAGCACTGATCATACTTAGTGACTTCTATTCTCTCCCCAGGTAGGCGGTGAGCAGGGCTCTCTCTGTGTGGTTCAGTATCACATGCCAGATTGGCATATCATGGCTGGAGCTTCTCAAACTAGAAAGACCCTGGGTTTGTTGAGCTCAGGGTGGGCTCTACTATGGTGGGATTGGGCAGTGGGAGGGTAATGAGAAAACGGATGACCCTCTGTCCCCTTTAGCGTTTACTCACCATGCCCAGGCACACCAGTGGCTTCGTACTGCAGGCACGTGACTCCCTCTGATGGCTTTTTCTGGCCAAGAGCTCATGTTTGGTCTGTGGCCAGGGCAGCCTGGAGGTGGTCAGGGATTGATGGGCAAGAAGCATCCTTCAACTAGGACATAGGGTGTGTAAGTCCCCCAGCTTCCTTGTCCTTAGGTGGGACAGCACAGGTATGTCCCACCTGGAGGACCTCAGGACTGACTCCTACTTGCCCACACAACATGCTCATTGAATGTGGACTGAATCGTGTCCTGAAATTCAGATGTTGAAGCCCAAACTCCCCAATGGGACTGTAAGTGGAGATAGGGCCTTTATGGAGGTCACTCAAATTAAATGGGGTCAGATGGTGGGCCCTCATCCAATATAACTGGGGTCCTTATATGAAGAGGAAGAGACACACCAGGGGTTCACGCACAGAGGGAAGACCCTGTGGGGACACAGTGAGAAGGTGGCCCTCTGTAAGTCAAGGGCTGAAGCCTCAGGAGAAACCACCCCTGCTGGCACTTTGATTTTGGATTTCCCGCCTCCAGAACTGTGAGAAAAGTAATTCCTGTAGTTTAAGCTGCCCAGTCTGTGTTATCTTGTTATGGAAGCCCTAGCAGATCAAGCTGCTCATTAATGCACCTACTCTGACTTTCTTCTCTTCCCTGTCTCACTACTCTACTCCCTTACCAATGCTTCTCGGTATCACCTCCCAAATAAACTACTTGCACTTGAATCCTTGTCTAAGGGTCTGCATCTGGGGTGATCTCGGCTAACATCCCCATCCACGCCTTATGCAGGGGGACTGCTGGTCTTCACGCATTCAGGTACCCATGGGGGCAGGACAGAGAACACTAGACTCTACTCGTCCACGGCCATGGTCTTGAACCAGTGAAATCTCTCTGGAACTGAGGCAGAGATTAAAGGCCGCTGTGCCTGCCCAGGGCGGGGAGACTGAACGGACATCAGTGTGACCCCAGCAAGGTGGCAGGGTCACTGTCCAGCTGCGGTGGGGCTGTGTGTCCTTCCTACGGGTAGGACGGGGTGAGCCTGAATGCAGTGAGGTGGTTAGAGCTTCTGAACACAGCTGCTGGAATCAGATTGTGCTAAATCTGAATCTCAGCGTCACCACTTTCTAGGAGGCCAACCTTGGGTAAGTCCCTTCACCTCTCTGAGCTTCACTTTCCTTATCTGTCAGAAGAGAGGTGATATTGATACTTCTCCGGAGGGAGCAGGGAAGGAATGTGGGTAAAGCGCTGGGAACAGTGGCAAGTAAGTGGGCAGGGGGTCAAGTTCATTACCTCTGAAGGTGGTTACAGGGGGGCAGAGGCATTTTGTAACTACATGGAATTGTTGAAAGGCATATTTTTTTTCTGCCCACACGCTGCTCCCTTCTGCTGTACAGACACCTCCCACTAAATTCAGGGAGACCCACCCTCACCCGGGGCAAGGATGGCTGCTTGCAGGAGTCAAATGAAATTTTGTATCTGGGTGCAACTTGCTCGGGGAACAGCTGTCAGAGATGAGCTCCCCTGATGGACGTACATGGTCTCCGTTAATAACATGGCTGGAGGGCAGACGAAAGCTGGCTCTCCCCAGAGCCTTTCGTCACAGGCTGTGGTGTGGCAGGTGCAGCCAGGCAGAGAGGTGGCACTGGGGCTGTGTGTGTGTCTGTGTGACTAGTTTAGGTAACAAGATGAAAAAGCCCACCCTGCCTCTCCTCTAGAACCCCTTGACTAGGTACAATGGGGAGTATAAAATGAAACGAGGCACAGCGAGGTATATACCCCCAAAAGGGGAAAAGAGGGACCCAGAGAAATCCTTGTACGTGCTCGTTCACAAGACATTATTCATAGTAGTCAAAAAGTGAACCCAGGGCCGGCCCGGTGGCTCAGGCGGTTGGAGCTCCGTGCTCCTAAATCCGAAGGCTGCCTGTTCGATTCCCACATGGGCCAGTCGGCTCTCTACCACAAGGTTGCCGGTTCAATTCCTCGAGTCCCGCAAGGGATGGTGGGCAGCGCCCCCTCCAACTAAGATTGAACACGCCATCTTGAGCTGAGCTGCCGCTGAGCTCCTGGATGGCTCAGTTGGTTGGAGCGCGTCCTCTCAACCACAAGGTTGCTGGTTCGACTCCCACAAAGGATGGTGGGCTGCGCCCCCTGCAACTAGCAACGGCAACTGGACCTGGAGCTGAGCTGCGCCCTCCACACTAAGACTGAAAGGACAACAATTTGAAGCTGAACGGCACCCTCCACAACTAACATTGAAAAGACAAGAACTTGACTTGGAAAAAAGGCCTGGAAGTACACACTGTTCCCCAATAAAGTCCTGTTCCCCTTCCCCAATAAAATCTTTAAAATAAATAAATAAATAAAAAGTGAACCCAAATGTCCATTGGCAGATGAATAGATAAACAAATTGTGCTATATCCAGACATGGAATATTATTCAGCCATAAGAAGAAAGATTGTTGCATGTTACAGCGTGGAGAAACTTCCAAAACAGTATGCTAAGTGAAATAAGCCAGAACCAAAAAGCTGCATATTGTATGATTCCATTTATGTGAACAAATCAGAACTGGCAAATCCGTAGAGACAGAAAGTAGATTTGTGGTTGCGAGGGGCTGGGGGGAGGGGAGAATGGGGAGTAGCTGCTTACTGGGTGTGGAGTATTATTTTGGGATGATGGAAATGTTTGGGAACTACAGAGAAGTGGGGATCATAAAACACTGTGAACGTGCTAAGTGCCCCTGAATTGTTCACTTTAAAGTGGTTAGTTTTATATTATGTGCAGTTCACTTCAAAAAACAAATGAACAAACAAACACATGAGGGCTCAGTGGCACCCAGGGGGCTGATGACAAGACTTGCGACTGGAACCCTGGTTTCTTGGGGGCACCTGCGTTTTCTAGGGGCTGCTTTAGGATAAAGAGAAACCTGAGTCCCTTCTCTTGGGCATGTCACCAGGGTCAGAATTCCCCTGGAAATGTTAGGCTGTGGGGCAGACTCATGAGGCAAAGACTATCTAGCTTGCAGACCCTAGAAGCTGTAGTGTCTCATGAGAATAGGTGAGGGAACCAACCATTCCAGTTTAAAGAGGCAAACTTTATTCTGAAGTCGATCTTCAGTGTGATGGCGCTTCCTCCCTATGGCAACGAATACTCCCATAAGAAGCGATTCAGGCCATTGTCAAGACAGGCAGAAGAGAGAATGCTGATGTTTCTCTTTGGGGCTCCATCTGGTGCTTATCTGCTCCTGGGCTCTGGGGGGCCCAAGGCAGCCCCGTAAATGTCACCTGGATGACTGGAGCTCTTGGCAAGTTGTGGTGAGGATGACATTTACCATATTGGGGTATGCTCTGCAATGTCCTGGGTCTCCCTGTAGGATAAGGTGAGGGTCAGAGTGACACTGATGGGGAGACAAGAAGGAGGCCAGCTCTAGCTATCGAGCTAGACGTGAACCCCAAAGGAGTCAGTGGTAGTGCCCAGAGCCTACAGGAGATGAAGGGGGGCACTGTGGCTCTGTAACCCTCCCCAGGAAAATGGACGATGCTAGGGAAGGTTTTGCTCACCACAAGGGCACTCAGCGGACAGATGGAAGGAGGGCAAAGGACCAACTGAATCGCATGAGACAGCCAATTGGGGCTACCTGTGATAAAGAAATGTGCCATGTTAGAGAACTGGGGACAGAGGACAGCAGGCAGGACCGTGCTCTTTTGGTATCCACTGGACATGGAGTCTGGCCCTTCCCTGCAAGGCTCACCCCGAGTCCACCTGAGTTAGACATGGTCACTTTGCAGTGAGCGCACAGGAGCTTTTCATGATCACCTCTTTCACCCCCCCCCCCATTTCCCGTTGCTGCTCTCCTTGAAAGGATATCCCTAGACTCCAGATACGGGGAAACAGGGCCATGGAGTCGCTATTGTTCATCTTTGAGAAGCCCCAGGGAATAGAAGTGTTGCAAACTGAGAGCTGGCAAGTGTCTTGATTTTTTCCAAATGGATATTGGAAACGATAGGCTGATACTCAGGAGAAATTGGGAACAGCTTATGAAACAGGTGGCTTGGGAATACTTAAACAAGAAAGGGTGACCCCTATACATTCCATGTTCATTTAGAACATGTCACATCGAAGCCCATCTCCTGTTTTGTTTGTGGTTTGGTGATCCAGGAGAAAATCTAGACCTGGTTATGACAACAGTTGAGCTGTGTACTCTGGGCAATTCTGTGACTGCATCCCATGTTGCTGTTCCACGTGGGTCACACTTCTCTGGCAGAGGCTGTATCTGGGAACTCCTGGGACTGTCAGGATTCCTGTAATGGCCTTGGGCCTTACTCATTGGAAATGTGTTATAGGTGTGTTGAATCGGGTTTGGATTTTCTGAAGATCAAGGTAGGAGTGGTGGGGTGGGCAGCAAGAGATAGGCAGTAGAGAAGATGGCTAGTCAACTTGGAATCGAAACTAGTGGGTTCAAATCCCACCTGGGCCCTTTAGCGTGGCTGTGGGCAGCTCTCCTTGCCTCTCTGAGTCTTAAAGTCCTTACCTAAGCAGCGAAGACGATAAATATTGTACACAGAAGTGTGACAATTAAAGGAGATAGAGTATTACAAATAATAAACTATGTTTTTGAGCCCGTACGAAACGCCAAGGGACTGTGCTAAGCACCCTGCCCCCCACGCATTTCCTCATTTAACGCAGACAACCCTTAGCTGTGGATTCTAATATTATCTCTACTTTAGGGAGCAGGAGACTGCATCTCAGGAAGGGTGTGCAGTTTGCCCAAGGTCATCTGTTAAGGAACATGGACAGAGATGAAATTTAAACCCAGGCTGGGCTGGTCTGGTTATAGAGGCCCCTGGGAGCGTCTAGAACAGTGGTTCTCAAGCTTGAGTGTGCATCCGAATATTCTGGAGGGCTTGTTAAAACACAGACCTCTGGGCCACACCCCAGAGTTTATGACCCAGTAGCTCTGTGGTGAGGCCCGAGAATTCTCATTTCTAATAAGTTCCCAGGCGGCTGATCTAGGACCACTTTGTAGCATCACTGCTCTAGCTAACGGTAAGTACTGAGGAGAAGGCAGTTAAAAAAAGTAAAAGGCCAAACTTAGACAAGTTAGGACAAGCAATGCAGTGGCACGAACATGGGCGGGAAGACGCGGACGTGGGTTCACATGTTGATTCCACCATAAGCTCGCGCCCACCTCGGGTTAATTGAGAGGCACACACCGCGGCTGTGCGGGTTAAGCACGTTTTCCTCCAGGACCCGTCTCTTCACCCTCATTCGCCGGGGTCCAGGCTTCTGCTCCCCGAGTCCGCGGTCGCGCGCCAAACGCGCCCCTCCATCCTGCGCTCTAGGCGGCAGAGTCCAGCCCGGCAAGCGTTGCCATGGTAGCACAGTGGGCCAGGTTGCTCAAGGCTCAGCTTGCCGCTGGGCTCGCCCCTTTGTGTGGCAGGGATGGCGGTGTGCTCCCCCCAGTCCTGGCCGCACCCGACCGCCCCGCCCAGACCCTCTGGAGGCGGTAGGAGATAGGGTGTGGGATGGCCGGGACGCAGGGAGGAGGACCGGGGCCGAACGAGGGGCGGAGGGGGGGGGGTGCGGGCGCCTCCGCCTGCCAGCCGCTCCCGCATTAAAATTTCATGGGCGCTGCAGTAGCTACAAAGACGACGCTGGCTGCGCTCGGGGGACCAGAGGGAGGGAGGCTGCGGACGAGTGCGGGGAGGAGTTTGCGATGGGAGGTGCTTGCAGGGGCTCCCCCAGTTCTGCGCTGTGAGCCCGGGCACAAAGAGCCCTCTGCACTCGTGCCGCAGGACCGCGGACCCGAGGTAAGCCACCACCTACCTCATCTTTACAGCCCTCCCTCCCCAAGCGTCCTTGTCCCCGCTCCGGGAGCTCCCTAATTCCCCGAGGCTGGGGTCCGGGAGGGTAGGTCCCAGGGTCCCAGGCAGGGTTCAGGGGACGGCAAACGCTGCCTCCGGTGGCCCTCATTTGATGGATGAAGAGCCTCTCCAGCCTGCAGTTGTCAAATTTAGCCTGGACTCGGGCTTGGGTGGGGCAGCGGGGAGGGAGAGGGGAGGATGCTCTGGGAGTCCAGGGCGGATGGGGGGGGTGTCTTACAGTCATGATCTGAGGGGGAACAAAGATCTTCCCTTCCCCGATTACTAGAAAGACAGGACGGGACCCCGGACCTTTTCGCTCACCAGGTTAGCCGGTATCTGGCCAAGCCTTGGACTGAGCCCAAATGGTCTCAGAACTGGGGGTGGGGCGTGGGGTGGCGGAGTGGGGTCCTGGAGCTCCCTGCCCTCGTACCGAGACCTCCCCCCACCATCGTCTCAGCCCCCACCCCAGCGCCTGCGAATGCTCCACTTCTCGGACCCAAATTTCCGATGTCCGGCGTTCTGTGTGGCTCCCAAAGAGGTGGCGAGGGCCCGAAAACCCTCTTCGTTGAGAAGAATAATGACATTGATAATGATAACACCGCCGTTTACGGAGCGCTTACTCTATGCCAACAGCACGCTCAGTGCTTTGCACGCGTTACCACAACAGTCCCGCTAGGTGGTGAGCACCCCATTTTAAAGATGAGGAAATTGAGATCCAGAGAGGGTGAGGTATACATCCAAGGTCACACAGTCAGTGATTTTGAATCTAGATTTGTCGAACTCTAAAGCCCTTGTTACTTATCCAAACAGGGCTAGGGGGACGCCTGAACCCACCAGCTCCCTTCCCGCCTCTCCCCTCCAATACACTCTCTAGAGAGACTGGGAATTGGGGGAGGAAGGGACCAGATCTCTCCTCTCCCTCAGCGGAGGGCCCTGGGCTAGAGAAATTGCTTCTCAGACTGTGCAGGGGGGAGGCCCTGAGAGCCCGGATTCCTCACCCTCATCCCAGGCATCCCATGGCTGCGGTGCTCGGCGATTGCTGGCGCGCGTACCCCACTGCAGTGCCGCGGCGGGGTGAACGCCCCCACCTGCTGCTGGGGCGGGGGGGGGGGCGGAGAGGAGGGAGGCAGTAGTGCGGGGAAGGGTGGGGAGAGACAGGAGAGAGGACATGAGGGAAGCGGCTTTGTTTTTTTTTTCAGTGCCAGCCTCAGACTGAGCGCTGGCCCGGCAGGCGCGGTGCTTTACTTTCCAAAGCACATTCCCACTTGGGAGCTTCTGGGGGCTGTGCAATCGCTTGGCCTGGGGTGGGAGTAGGGTAAGGATGAGTAATTCCTCTTGACAGACAGGGAAACCTGAAGACAGTGTTTCTCAGACTTTAGGGGCGGTGCTTCCAATACGCAGACGTCGGGGCCACGTGGCCAGGCATGAGTCAGCAGGGTTGGGGTGGGGCTGGGCGTCGGGATGTGTGTGTACCCAGACCTCCCCCCTTCCTGTTGCAGGAGGTCAGGTCGTCCGTTGAGAGAACAGTGCCTGGAACTCTCCCCTTCGCCCCTCGCGCAGAACCATGTAGCAGTGAGAGCAGAATGGTTTCCTTGGCGACCCTGCGCCAGCCCCTAGCTTTGGGTGGCATTGAACTCATCCTAGGCCCAGTTTCGTTAATTTCACGTTGAAAGAATTTTGCGGGTAACATCCCTCATGTCCCCAAGGCCCACCTATGTTGTTCTTTCACGACCTTTGCCATTGAGAAAGATGTCGCAATGTACCCTCCATCCTTCTTGCTACAATTTTGACCTCTCTCTCCAACTCAATGGAGGAGAGAGCTAAAGTCTTCAAATAATGCCTCACCGTGAACTTGAGAAGAACCACTCTCTGTGCCCGCTTTAAAAATGAGAATTTTATAATTTTGGCGATTATTTTTGTATACATTTAATAATAAATTAATAAAATGCATGATAATTGTGGAAGACTTGGGGGGAACAGGGAAGAAACCTCGGTAGTCTCATCACCCAAGAGTAACTACCGTATTTACCATTTTCAGGTATTTCTTTGTTGTACATATTTCTATTACTGAAAATACTAATTGAAATTGTGCTATATGTATACTGCTTTTAAAAATTTACATCAGATGTATTTCTCCGTGTTTTTATGCCCTTTGCAGACATCATTATAAGAGGGTTAGTGTTCCGTGGAATAGACAAACATGCTCTACTCAGGTCCCTATTGGTCCTGCCAGTTGTTTCCATTTTCCCCTCCCCTCCCCTCCCCTCCCCTCCCCTCCCCTCCCCCCCTTTCCATTCCTTTCTTTTTAAACATCTTTGTTTCTTCTTTTCTTTTTAAACATCTTCATTTTTAAGGTCCTTTCCCTGGACCTGATCCATGCTCCTGCCGGGGGAAGGATTCTGCTCTTTGAATTGCTCATACATTGAGGCATTGAGGCAGTGTGCTGTGGTGGAAAGAGAAGGAATTGAGAGTTACTGTTACCTGTGTGTGAATTATTCTCCCCTCCTGTTCTTTGTGTCAACTTCAGTAAGGAGGTATTTTCCCTTGTCTGAGCCTCAGTCTCCTTACCTGTAAAGTGGGGGATCATAGTCCCTGCTTTAAAAGGCTCTGTTGAGGCTATGAACCAGCATGTGTAAAATGCCTGGTACCCAGTAGGTACTTAATAAAGACATGGCTGCTATTAGCACCCCTTGTGTACAGGCTGAGTTCACTCACTGGGTCCCTGAATCTTGTATAGATCCTTAGTTATTTGCTTTTATTTTGTACTGGGCTGTTGTTTCCTCTCCTGGGTGATCCTTGGGCTGTTTGAGCAGCAGTGTTTCTGGAGCATTGGGTCCATTGTGCAAGTTCAATGGGCTGGTGAATAACTTATAGGCTTGTCCTTTGTTCCCAGGGGATCCCTCCTCAGGTCTCTGCAGCCTGGCTCATCTGTCAGCTGGAGCTCTGGAACAATAGCCAGAGATACCCAGGGGCAGAGGTAAAGACCAGCTGAGAGTGACAGCTGTCTCTCCATCCCTCTGTAGGTTGATTGGATCCGATGAGGCAGGTACCCCCTTCTTCCTTGTGGTGCCAGGTGGGCCCCTCTGGAAGCTACTGAATGAGTCGTGGAAGGGAAGGAGGGGCTGAACTATTCTGAACTCCAGGGTGTGCAATAGATCATTAAGGGTAACCAACTCCTTCTACCACTGAAACATTTATTAAGGTTCTTGCTGGGGGCTGCCTCATGGGCACTCCATGACAATGCTGGGAGTTGGGCATTACAGATGAGAAACTGAGGCTCAGGGAGGTGAAGTGACTAACTCAGGGTCACACAGCAAGCTAGTTGCAGACTCAGGATTTGAACCTGGATGTAGTATAACTCTGAAACATGTGTTTGTAACTACTACGTTACTCGACCGTCTCTCCTAAAAGCAAACTTAATCAGTTGCCTGAAGACCATGGAATCAATTGGAATAAACTGATCTGAGATTAGTCAGCAATCATGGTCTGATTTTTTTCAGTCATAGCAATGCTGATGACTGAAGTGTTTGCCATTTACCCGTATCTTCCTCAGGTCTTTTCCCATTTAATATCTCCACCCCCCCACCCCCGCTCCCATATTTGAACATAAGTTTTCTGCCCCTTTGTGTGCAATAGAACTGTTTAGAATTCAATTGCACCATTTTCTATCTGGGTGACCTTGGAGCAAGGCACTTGACCCTGAACCTCAGTTTGATCATCTGTAAAATGGGGACAATAAAACCCAACTCTTGTTTTGTCAGGTAGGTATAGGTGCCCCCAATGACTGTCTGTTCTCAGGAAATGTTAGCTTGCCTTCCTTTCCCTCTTTCTTGTTTTTCTCTCTCCCCTCAACCCCTCCCCCCCAATACACAGATCAGTGTGTCCGTCCTTTGAGGGAGATTTGAATTCCGAAGCTCCTCTTTTGTGTATGTTGTTTGAATTCATGCAGAAACAGTGTGTTCTGCTCCTCTGCAGACGCCCCTGCTCCCCTCAGCACGTCTCCTGTGTGGGGCTCCCCACAGCACATCTTGTAATTCCCCGGGAGCTTGCCTTATTCTTGGCACTCACTCATCAAAGCAATTTAGGTCAATGTCTCCTGTATGCTTCCGCTCTCTGGGTAGCTAGTTTATTCCAGAGTCAGGGAAAAAAAACCCACCCCAAACCCAGAGGGAGCCTACAATACAACCGAATGCATGTTTCCCTGACAGCTGTTCATCCTTTACCAGAAACAGTGCTCTGAGTTTAGGGGGGGAAATGAATAACCTGTGGATGGTGTTAATGAGCAGTGTGGACAAGGGTAGTAATTAATAATAACGTAAGAAATAATAGAATGCAAGTGCATAGATAATATTTACCGTCCTCTTTAATCCTCACAGCAGCCTTGGGAGGTGGGCACCATTATTTTCCCCATTTTATAATATAGATAAGCCAGGTCCCGAGCGGTGATGCACTTACTCACGGTGGCACAGCAGGATGGGAGTCCACGCCATACAGCCCGTGTCCTTTCCACGGTGTTAGGATGTTTGGGTTGGTGCTGACCTGACCGAGATATCTCCTGGCTTGCTTCTAATCTGCATCCGAGGAGATGGGTTTTTGGCAAATGCTGTCATTTCAGACCAAGACCGTGGCATCTGTTCTCCAACATGCCCATGGGTACGTATTTGTTCCCCCACCCCTCTCTCTTTCTCTCTTGATGACAGCTGGAGGCATCTCCCTGCCCACACACGTGGTTCCAGACATGTTCACATGGCCGCCGTGACCCTAACGGCCTCAAAGGAGTAACCAAGGTGCCTCTTCCTCTCCTGTGCACCCCTGGGATGGTAGCGACCAGCGTCATGCTATGTGTTCAGGTCCACCGTGAAATTCTTATATGCTGAGACCTCCTGAAGCTCAGAGGTAGGCGGGACCTCTAGTGTCCCCTCAATCAAGTTTCCCTAATGGGGCACCTGATCTTGGTTTGAAGTGTGTGTGTGTGGGTGGCTTATGTGGGCTAGTGGGAGCTGATGCTGGGGCCCTGGCGCCCCCCACCAGGCCTCTGTGCTCAGACACTTCTTGGTGCTTGTCCTGTAACTGAGTTTTGAAAAAATAACTTTATCGACGCACCATTTACATACAATAAAATGCACCCATTTAAAGTATATGTTTCAGTGTGTTTTGATGAATGTATACACCTGTGTAACCACCACCACAGTCAAGATAGAAAACATTTTATCACTCTCAGATTTTCCCCTTGTCAATCCCCTCCTAGCCCCATTGCAGGAAACCTCTGATCTGCTTTCTATGACTATAGATAAGATTTTTTTTTCTAAAGTTCATGAATATGGAATCTTTTGTGTTTGGCTTCTTGCTTCGCGTAGTAGTTCTGAGGTGCTTACTTGCTTTTGCATGTATCGGAAGTTCTATCCTTTTCTGTGCCTGTCTAACTTCGTGGAGACATAATTTAAATATCATGTTACTCCCCCATTTCAAGTGCACCGTTCAATGGTTTTTAGTAAATTTCCCAAGTTGTACACCCATCCCCATAAATCTGTTTCACAGTGTTTTCATTGTCTCCAATAAGCTCCCTCTCACCTATTTACTGTTATTCCCCATCGTACTCCTAACCCCAGGCAAACACTAACCTACTTTCTGACTCTGTAGTTTTGCCTTTTCTGGACATTTCTTATAAATAGAATCATCCAGCATGTCGTCTCTTGTGCCTGGTCTCTTTCACCCTGGATAATATTTTTGAAGTTTGTCCGTGTCATAGTATGTATCAATAGTTTGTCACTTTTTTATCGCTACTGAGTAGATTGCATTCTATGAGTATACCCCAGTTGGTTTATCCTGTCACCAAGACGGGGGGTTGAATTTGATCTGTGCTTCCTAACTGGGTATGTACACCCCTGCCCTGGGAGACATATATGCTGCAGGATAAATACGGCCCGTATTTCTGGAACATTAGTGTGCCACAAAGATTTAGTCAAAGTTGAAATAATTCACTGGTGAAAACAATTTTTGGAACTCTCATTGTGTGCCAGGCGCTGGCTATAAGTTTCGAGAATAATTAATTTCGAGTCACATGTTGGGTACGTGGGCATATTTGTCTGACCTCAAAGCCCATGCCTTCCTTTCTGCCCTCCTAGACAGCTGTCAGCTTGACTCAGGAACTAAAGCTTCCCTTGAAACCCTCACTGCCTTAGTAACATCAGGGATTTGGGTCCACAGGGCCAAGGGATAGGGTATTTGTGGTCAAATGCTGTTCCTTTGAGCTTCCCAGGGTCTCTTTACAGAGTGCAGCAAGTTCCTAGGATAGAGGAGAGAGAAGGGTATTTCTGAGCGCTTCTGGACCTTCAAGAACACACTGGGAAGCAGCCTTGCAGATAAGTATTCAAACTTACCAGCCCACAGCCTACCAGCCTGCCCTCTCCTGGTCTGTGCAGGAAAAATGCAGTAATCCAGAATCCTCAGGTGGGAGGGGAACTGATGATGCAGCTCGTTCACTTCTCTACTTCTTCCCTATGCTACAAAGAAAGAGCTTGTCACCCCTTTATGGGGCCCCATAAAGGGTAATTCTCACACCCCACTTTTGGCATCAAGGCTGGTATTTTATAAACTCCATCGTCAGGAACTCCTGAGGAGCCGAGTTTAATGACTTTACCTTGAGTACTTGTAGAGCTGGTGTCAGGAGGAGGCTGGAGACTCCTGGTGGTCCGGGCTGGCCCTTCTCTTCTCAGTTCTGGCCCTTTGTCATCATATTTATAAAACTCGGGCCAGGCTCCTTTGCCTGGCAGTCCACTGGGGACCCGAGCACTGTGCTTACGGGGCAGTCTTCTCAGTGCCAAGGTCTGAGTATATCTCCAGCCCCGGACCTGTGCCCCAAGTCCCAGGTGCTGACAGCAAACTCTGAAAATATGCTGAGTGGGACCCTGACACTCCTGGCCCCGGTCTACCAGTTGATGAAGGTAGCTTAGCTGTCACCAAAAGCAAAACTTGGGAGATGGTTCGGGTCAGGATTAGTGGGCATTTGCTGGTGGGGAGGAGTGGGGGGTAGAAAAAGAACCAGCTGAGCGCAAGGGCCCTTGCTATTTCCCACCCACTGCCTCAGACTGTGGGTTACCACTGTGCATCTTGGGTGACTGCCAGGGCTGGAAGGGCCCATAGCCCAGGGCGAGGGACAGACTTTCCAGGGCTACACAGAATGGCAGAGCTAGGATCAGAACTCCTCTCCTGATTCTGTTCAGTTTTTTCTGGTCACATTCTGCTGTCGTCAAGGACCAGGGAGGTGGGTGAAGGACGTTCTGGGGTAGGAGGAAGGCAGGTGGAGGGCAGTCTGCCCAGACCCCACCTCCCTGTCTCCTGAGCCTTCTTATTAGCATAGAGGCCAGGACCTGGGAAGGGGGCCCGGGTGCGGTTTTCTCCTGCAGTGTGGTTGGCTCTTTTGTCTTCCAGGATGGGCCTGTGGGGTCTACAGAGGAAGGAGCCGGAAGCTGGGCCCAGGCTGCCAGCATGTTGGCTGGGGGCTGCCAGGTAAGTCTGGGTTGACATAGGAAAGGGAGGTTCCACTGAGCTCAGTTAGTGGGATTGTCCCGCCACCTGCGGTGCCTGGCCAGACACTTCCGCTCATGAAAACAAGGCCTGGGAGCCAGGTGTCTGGAAGGCTTGTTCTGCATGGTCTTGGTGGGGGTAGGTTGATGGTAGAGATTTCAGCGTGTTCCTTCATTCAGCACAAACGGGGACCAAGCCCCTTCTCCCAGCCTGAGGATCCAGAAGCGAACACCAGAGATGTGGTTCCACCGTCTCAGATCTTCATGTAAGAAAGTGCTTTATCACAGTATCAGAGAGGGAGGGAGCGCCCCATCCTGGGAGGAATGCATGTGCGTGTGTGCGTGTGTGTGTACTGGGGGAGAGTGGTACAGAGGTGCCCTCAGTGGGAATGTTGCAAAGGGAATCCAAGCCTCCTGAGGACTCTGAAGGTCCTTTCTGCCCACTTGAACCCTTGCCCCTTCTCCATGCGCAATGCCTGTGGGGCTGGCTCGGGGCTCCTGTTACTGTTTTTCCAGCCTCTGAGCTCGCTAGCCCTGCCAAAGAGTGGGATCCATGGCCTTCATCACTTCGTCTCTAGTCTTTAATTTCTTCTAAAAGTGATTAGTATCTAGAGACCTCCCCGCCTCCCAGTCTAGGTGTTGGGGGCCCAGGAGGGAGGCTGGTGGTCTCTGAAGGCATCCTCCTCAGATGTGGGGTTAGGATTGGGGGCTGGGGATAGAGACGGTTTCCTCATCCTAACTTGCTGTGCCTCCTCCAGGCAGCTCTGCCCTGCCACACCTCCAGGACTCCTGGCCTCGTGTTGTCTTTGGAGCCCAGGTGACTCTGGCAGCAGCCTTTGGTGGTTTTCTGGAACCCTGGACCATTCCCCCAAGATCTTCTTCTTCCCAACTCCTGGGATGGAGCCTCCCGTGGACAAAGGGCCCTCCTGGTTGGTGCTCAGCCAAGGACAGGACCTGGCTTAGGAGGCCAGCTCAAGGGGTGCGAGGGTGGCCGTCAGCCCTCTGTCCCCTCTGCGCCCTCCTGGACCTTGCCTGCTGGGCCTTCTGGCCTGGGCCTGGAAGCCAGTTCCTGACCTTGTGAGGACGTGGTTACTCCTCACATCCCTGCTGGTAATTAGACAGAGCTCGGCCTGGGCAGAGGCCCCACTGACTGGACCCTCCCTAAGGCCAGGTCCCGAAGGACAAGGACGCTACGGGACCCAGCAGGAACCTGCGATGGGAGTTGGGAGGAGCGGCCAGCGGGAGGGCGGGGAGACGCAGCTCAGTGGCCTGTGGGCTGGAGTCTGTCTTGTGCCGTTTGCCTTATGAGTGATGCTCA
This sequence comes from Rhinolophus sinicus, assembly GCF_036562045.2. Lineage (NCBI taxonomy): Eukaryota > Metazoa > Chordata > Mammalia > Chiroptera > Rhinolophidae > Rhinolophus > Rhinolophus sinicus. The sequence goes on along the minus strand of NC_133765.1, from coordinate 23,196,276 downwards.
TTTTTGGGGTGTTTCTTGGATGGGGCTTTTCTGTGCTTCTCTTCTTCCTGATGGTCGTGGGGAGGAGGCAGTCGGGGTCTGGGAGGAACGCGGGCCTTCTCCCAGGTTGAGTTCTGGGAGGGGCAGCTGGAGGGGGAAGGGGTATGCTATCCTGAAAGGCGAGGGTTTCCAAGAGAGGAGGAGACCCAGGCCAGGGGGTGTGGCCAGGAGGTGGACACCGGGCCTGTTCCCACCATCCAAAGGGAATGGGCTGCAACCAGCCTTGCCCCAAGGCTTGAGGGGTAACTCAGCCCGATTTCTGAGCCCTACCCCTGTTGTACCCGATCCTCGATTCTGTCCTTGTGGGGCAAAGGCAGGCAGGCAGGGCAGCTCCCACGCACACACGTGCAGCTTTCCCCACCACACAGACTCACTTCCATGCCTACTCTCCCTTCTCCACTTGTTCTAGTCCCCTCCAGAGGGGCTGTTCCTAGTGCTTGCACAAGAGCAGCTGTGGCCTCCTCCGGCCAGTTTCAAAGCTGCATGTCCTTTTCTCGGCTGGGGGAGGGGACCTATTATTCATTTGCTGGAGCTGCCATCGCGCCACAGACTGGGTGGCGTAAACAGCAGAAATATGTTTTCTCATGGTTCTAGTGGCTGGAAGTCCAAGATCAAGGTGCCAGGGTTGGTTTCTCCTGAGGTCTCTCTCCTCAGCTTGGAAAGGACCTCCTTCTGGCTGTCTTTTCACATGGCCTTTTCTCTGCACACAGGCAGGGGTAGGGGGTGAGGTGGGTAGGTGTGGGAGGGAGGGGGGAGACGGAGAGGTCTTCCACTTTTTATAAGGACACCACGCCTATCAGATTAGGGCCCCACCTTTATGACCTCGTTTAGCCTTAATTACCTCCTTAAAGGCTGTACCTCCAAATATAGTCACCTTGGGGGTTAGGGCTTAAATCTCTGAATTTGGGGAGAGACACAATTTAGTCCAGAATAGGTCGTCACCACAAACGTGGAAAGCTGGAACCAGCTCCTCGTCACAATCCCCACCCCCACAGGGAAGGGGAGGAGGAGCAGAGGTTTGGGAAGTGGTAACAGTGTGAGGGGGGCTGTGCTAGGGTGGCCCTGGGTCTCCTGGGGACACACAGAACGAGCAGGACCTAGGGCAGCAGGGAGGGGCCCCCAGGAGAGGGATGTTCTGGGAGAGCCCAGGCTTTGGATTGAAGGTGTGTACTCTGCAGTATCACCTTAGGCAAGTTACCTCCCCCCGATTTCCACTCTGAAATGGGTCATCTGCTCCCTTGGGGGACACACGGGGGGAGTCGATGAAATCATGTGCTTGCACAGTGCCTGCCTCTGAAAAGTTCCTCGCTAAATGCTCCCATCCACTTGCGAGTTTGGTTTTAGGGCTTGTCTATTTTGGGAGCTCTGGACTGTAAACTCAGCATCTTCAGATCCAGAGGCATTTCTGACTCGCCCTTCCCTTCCGGTTTCCTGAAGATCCCTCTCTAAGCAGCTTGGGGAAGTGGCTGTATTTCCAAATGTTTCTGAGGGTATTTCACTTTTACTCTCATCAGAATTGAGCATCTGCTTTGGGCCCTTCCCTGTGTTAACCACTTGCGGGGAGATACAGGTGAAGATCTAGGCTTGTTTCCAACCTTCAGGATTTCATAGCCATGCGGAATGGGAGAAAACCAGCTCGCCACAGAGAAGTGGAGAATGGGGCAGAAACCCGTCTACTGAGGCACAGCTTCTGAGAGTGTGCAGGGTGGGAGTGAGATCTCAGCGTGGGCTGCAGCAGTCTGGACAGGCTTCCCAGCAAAGCTGACCCAATCAGGGCCTTGAAGGATGAGAAAGATGTGGTTTAACTGAGATCTTCCAGGGGAAAATTAGAGCAGAGATTCCCAAAGTGAGTTCTAGGAGATGACATTGGTCTTTAAAAAAAAGAAAAAAAGGAAAATATGTTCGAATCTGGCAGCTTTCTGTAGTGCAGGACTTATCAGAGCCTTTAAAATGCCGGTGGGAATTGTGAATACTCAAGGACAAACAGAAGATGAGGTATTCCCCAAAACTTGACTGGACAGAACCTTTTCTTTTTTTTTAAAACTCATTTAGAACTGTGGGAGATGTTAGGCTGGGTTTTCTGTGGGAAAACTATAGCAGTGATAGGAGATGACATAAGGAGGGCACAGACAGGTGCTTTGCAGCATCGGCTAGAAAGGCAGCAGACCGGGGGGGGGGGGGGGCTAGGGAGTCTGACCTTGGTTGTAGGAGTCAGGCAAGCTCTATGCAGTTTTGGTATGAGGAGGAGACAGGCTAGTAGTGGTTGGAACATCTAGAAGCCTGGCTCTTGGTGATCTGATGAGATGTCCACTGGACGCGGTGGCTCTGGGGCATCAGACCTTTTGTGGGAAGGTGCTGGTGTGTGTGCGCGCGTGAGTGTGACAGGACCCAGCTTTCTGGGAAATGGGCTGACCAGAGGCAGGCAGGGCGTTTCTAACCAGGACAAAGAGGGACTGTTTCTAGGGGAACTGAAGTGTTTGGCGGGGGGTCTCTGAGGCCCAGGCAAGAAATCGGGAAGCCAAATGCTTCTGGGCAGGGTCCATTTGGATAGGCTTGATTCTGGTGGGGCTGAGGGGCTGGGAGGCAGTCCCCTGCCCTGGTCAGCCCAGCTCCCTGGCTGGTGGGGACAGTGGGCATCTGGAGCTGCAGCTGAGGGGCCGGGACAGTGTTGCATGGTGTGATTAACCTACTAACCCAGGGCTCGGCCGGGACGCTGTGGTGTGTGACGAGGTGCCTGGCCTTCTGACTAACCCACTAACCAGGCCCGAGCATGCCCTACTAACTCCCCGCAGCCAGACCCTACTAACCTTGCAGCTCAAGGGCCTTTCTCGGGGCTCGGACGTGGGGGTACCTGAGGCTCCGGAAGGCCCTGCCCATGGCCTGGCATCTCTGTGCAGACCCACATGCCAGGGCAAGGCGTGCACATAGGACTCGCCAATTCTGCCACGTCCTGCTGGGTGACTTGGAGCAAATCACCTCACCCTTCGGAATCCATTTCCTCAGCAGTAGTCTGGGGGTACTGACCATTATTACCTCAGTGAGGAGTCCTATGAATATTAAGGTCTTGACAAGTGGCAGGTACTTGACAAAACAAAAAACGGGAGGGTGGGGGTGGGAGGCCCCGAAAAGCTGGTTGATCACGTTCCCTCCTGGGCCCTGGTGCCTCTGGGTATTCTGCACATAGACCCCTCTGCCTGGGGCCAGACACTCGCTTTGAACCCCTAACCGTCTCTTCCCCCAATTCTTCCTCCTCCTCAGCTTTTTCTTCCATAGGCAGCTCTTTTGTTCGGTTACTAACCCGTCTAACCTGGGGGCGCCTCAGGTGCACCTCGACCATCCCTTAACCAACTAACGGACCTGCGTGTGTTCTTCCTTTTATCCTAGTGACTCCTGTGTGTGTCTGCTGAGGTGCCCCTGTCTGCTGGTACTGTGCTCTGACTTACTAACCCAGCCCCTACTAACCCTGTTTTCTCTTCTGACTAACCCCAGCCCTGCCGAGCTCTGGGCCCCCCTGGGGGCTGGTCATCCCTCCTTTTGGCAAGCATGTTCTGGGGCTGGCCCTGCAGACAGACGCTCCACTTGGCTGCCCCGATTGGCTTTGAGTTCAGGCCACTGGGCCAGGTCTGAGGCAGGGGACAGCCCTATGGACCACACCAGTGGCCCAGAGGAAGAGGCGGTCATGTGGATATGGGCGGCTGGCCTCTGAGCACAAGCCTCTCTCTTCTGTGCAGAAGTATGCTTGCCACTGGGAGTGGGTAGGACCAGGGAAACCTCTGGGGTGTGAGTGTGGAGGCCTTTGGGTCTAGAGTGTGGACACTGAGCTTTTCCCGGCCAAGGGAGCAGAGAGAAGGGGCCCGTGCATCCTTCTTTGGAGGGAAGTGAGGGTAGATTTTCCCCATTGAAAGGTGGGTGGGTTGGTGTTGCACAGGAAGTCAATGGGGTGGGTGGTGGGTGGGCGTGTCCCACACCACAAGTCAGCAAAGGGACATGTCCCGCAGTGGAAGTCAGTAAGTGGAGACTTCCCTACACTGCAAGTCAATAAAAGGGTCATTTCCCCACTGGAAATCACTGAGTGGAACATTTAGTACAGGAAGTCAGCTAGAGGGGGCGTTTCCCATATTTGAAGGATGGGAAGAAGGGCCTTTCTTAGCGAGAAAGGAATTTCTGGCCTTATCACCAAGTGGTGAGAAGGAATAGCCAAGAGATCAGGGAGAGGGTCCGTTCCCTCAACAGGAAGTTGGCTAGAGGGGCCCTCCCCTTGCCTGAGGCTAGCGGATCTGGGTTTCCCACACTGGAAGTAGATGTGGGCCATTTTTCCTACTGGAGGTCGTTGAGAAGCACGGTCCACCCCTGGAAGCTTGAGAAGGCTGGGAAGAAAGCTGATGTAACCTGGGTTTGAGGTTTGCAGGAGGAGGAAGTGGGAAGCAAGAAATGAACCCCAGGGCCCCACAGGGTCCTGCAGCCCCTGAGGCCAGACGGGAGCTCAATCCTGGCTTCCTGTCCTGTGCCCACCTACATCCTGGCCCCAGCCTGCCTCCCCCAGAGCCCGCCAGCCGCTAAGCCAGGGCCACACCTGGGGGTGATTTTATTCCTCACCTCCAGTAGGCACCTTGGTCTCTTTGGGCTAATCTCTGGCCCCCTTGCACTAACTCTTGCTCTCACTCAGCTAATCCTTGCCTTGCCCTGGCTGTCCCCGGAGGGCTGACCACTAACAGCCAACCCTGCCCACCTTGGGGCTCCAGGCAACTGGTCTGGCTCTGACCGGCTCTTAATTCACCTCTCCTTCATCTCAACTAACTCCTGCACTCCTGGTCTGTTCCTTTCAGCAGAAACTAACGGCTTGTGGATTTCCTTTGGACTAACAACAGGTCTAACACTCTTTGTTACTATTACCGTTAACAGCTTGGATGTCGGCATGGCTGGGCTGGGCTAACCCAGGTTTGGAACTGGACTAACACAGGGAGAAGTGTAGCTAGTAGCATTGGACTGCTCTGGCGTCCGAGCCATCTGAAGTCAGTAAAGATGGTGGTACCCTAAAGGAGGTGCCGGGCGTGGGTGTGGCTCAGGCTTGATGGAGGAGTGATGTCTGCTGGGGTGGGGTCAGAAGCATCGTCAGCCTTTCAAGGTCCTGGCCACTGGACATAGCCTATTAAACCCTCATAATCCGCATATGGGTTTGGGTTCTTTTAAACAATAGCCCCGTAGCTGCAATAGTCCAAATGAGTGGATGCAGTGCTTGTAGCCCTCAAAATACCTCTCTGGTGTGTACAGAGGCGACGCCATTATGTATGGAATGGTCATCAGTCACCAGGCCAGGGCCCAGAGTCCTTGATTTGGGGACTTGAAAGTTTTGGAAGCCCTAGGACAGAAAGCTTCAGATCGGAATATTCAGAAGGGTTATAAATCCATCACCCATTTACACAGTAGAAATTAGTTCAGCTTCCTCTTCTAACTTCTATGCCATCTAGCTGCACTGAGATGAGGAGAGTCTGGCTGGAAGGGAGTTTGGAAGGGCTGAGGGAGTGTCCTTTGGGAGCAGAGGGGGATCCATGAGGCCAGAGGTTCCTGGGTGGGGGTTAGAGGCGGCACTAGGTTGAGGGGGGCATGGGAAGTGGTACCGTTTTTGCTGGCTCGGTCTGGTAGTCAGGGTCTGTGAGAGAGGACAGCTCATGCAGGGCCTGGAGGATTGGATCAGCTCAGGGTCAGGGCCAGAGGCTGGCCTGGAGACCTTGCAGGCAAGTTGCTTGGGTCATTGGATGCTGGTCTGGGGCTGAGAGCCTCTCTGACAGCCATGGACTCAGCTGAGTGGAGCTGAAGGGTGATCCAGAGGCCTGAGTTGCAAAGAGAACAAGAAGAGAATGCAGCAGGAAGAGCTTGAGAAGGTGCATTGGCTGCTGGCAGGAAGGGATGGAGTGGAGTCTGCACTGGGGAAGCACATGCCTGCTGCCCTCTAGTGGTCCCCTTGCCCCATTTCACTCGAAGCGGGAGGCTCAGAAACATTTCCCGCTCCTGGGGAACTCCTCTCTTTATTCATACAAAGATTTTATTCTGCTGAGGACCTACTATGTGTCAAGGACTGCTCTGGGTGCTGGGATCCACACACGAGCTCAGTGAGGGAGATTCAGAAATAAGTAATGCAGTGAGATGGGTGCCCCTGGTCGGGGCTGTGGAAGCACCCAGGAGACAGACTAGGATGAAACTCCCCTGTTCTGTGCCAGGCCCAGTGCCAGGGGCATTGAGGATGAGTGATGACTAAATAACATCTGGTCTTCAGAGCTTTGAGGCTAGTGCGTTGAGGGCAGAGTGCGAGCTGGACAGTCAGGGTAGGCTTTCTAAAGAGGAAGACATCTCAGCTGGGATCTGGAGAGGCAGAGTGTGGTGGGGATGAGTTCCAGGCAGCAGGGATGGTGGACTCAAAGTTATGGGGACCAGAGAGAATCACAGAGATTCTGGAAGGTTCGTGGGCAATGTCTGAGGAGACAGATGGGAAGTGGACACGTACCAGGCTGTGTGGCCAGGAAGTTCGAGCTTTGCCTTAAGGCCAATAGGGGGCCATGGATGGGATCTGCCTAGAGGAGATGTTGGATTTGAATTTGAGGCTGACGATTTGGTGGTTTGGGCCCAGGTGGGATTCGGAAGCGCTTATAAGGAGTTCTGGTCAATTTTTAGATAACCGATTAGAACTTCTTGAAACGAGGAGGGCCCTTAGGTCCATCTGGAGATAAACAGGATTTATACTTGTGTGCCCCCGTTGGAGGTAGTGCCGCAATGATTGGGGAGCAAAGAGGGCCATGTTCATGCCAGGCTTTGGTTTGACTGAGGGGACGATGATACCTTGGAAGACAAACAGTCTCGAGAGTGTGTCAGCCAGGCCTCTGGTGGGAGGCGGCTCCCAGACAAGATCTGAGGGATCGCGGTTGCCGGCTGCAAGTCTAAGAGAATCTCACCGGAGAGGGAGACCATTCGTCCCAGGGGGTTGCAAGGGGCACCTGCAAGCAGGAAGGAGTACGTTTCCCAGAGGCTGATCCTGGTCTCAGGGAGGAAAAACACCTGTCTTGGTGGTGGGTAATGAAACTTCTGTCCCTGGAGATGGAAGGATTAGGACTAGGCCACCTTTGACACGGATGATGGCGGTCAGATTCTAGGAGTGTGTGAGTGTGTGTGTGTGTGTGTGTGTGTGTGTGTGTCCTCGACTTAATACCAGGGGAAGTTGAGCTCAAGTAGGCACACTGTTTCCCCCTCTGGCTTGGGCCTGCTGAGATTCCCTCCGGCCTTGAGTCTACTGCACATTGGGCTCGTTAGGAACAGCGTCTCATGAGCTGGGGAATTGGCCTCCCAGAGGCATCTTCATCTTTTAATAGGTAGTATGGAGGGGGTGGCCACTGTGGACCCTGCTTGAGGGCTGTGCTGTCACAAATGCTGACATATTGAGCTGGGACGATGCCCAGGGTAAGGGACTGGTCTCATTCCAAAAAAGGATCCCAAAGGCCCTCTTGAAAAGCTTTCCAGGGACTCACTGTTTTATTTTAACAGAGCAGAGAAGACATTTTCTGTGTTATTGCCTCCTGGGGAAGAGGAATGTGGGAACAGAAATTCTGTTAGAGATTAAAAATCAGATTTTTACCTGGATCCATCAATGGAGTGCGAACGTGGCTTTTTGTTTTCACCCATGAATGTTGCTTCATCTGTGTAAATACCATTTTGATATTAAAAACCAATTCACACCCAAAGGATGACTGAGTCTTAGTTGGCAAAAAAGGATGTGTAGTTAGGGGTTGGGGTGGGGCTGTGGCACCAGTGGCAATTTCAAGGAGCAGGCGTGGGTCTGTCAGCCATCCTTCAAGACTGACCTTAGAAGTCAATACAATCGGGTACTTTCATTTTTAGTAGTGGGGAAAATACACATAACATAAAAGTTACCATCTTAATAATTTTAAGTGTACAATTCAGTGGCAATAAGTCCCTTCACATTGTTGTGCAACCATCACCACTATCCATACTATATCTGGTTTTAATAATACTTTTTTGCCTAGGACAGCACTTCAAAGAAAAGCCAGGGTCTTCTTGTCAGAGAGCTTATACTTCATTGGGAAGGCAAAGAGTTCTTTGGTGACAGAGAAAAAGGAAGAATGTATCATGTAGTGGTGAAGGGCAGGCACATACACAGCACACACATTGCTAATTTCCCTTCCAGAACTCATGGCAGACATTGCTAGTTGATCACCCATCTTTCTTCGGGAACCGGGACTCATCTTCAGGATCTTGCTCGTACAGTGTTCACGGTGGCCAGGACCAGTCTGCTAGGGTATTTTTAAGAATCTGGAGTCAGTCCTAGGTTTGAAATTCCTGACAAACCTCGGTTTGCATCCCAGCGTTGTCCCTTACCTGCTGTGAAATCTTGGGGATAACTCCCCTTTTCTGAGCCTCCATCTGCTCTGTAAAATGGGGACAACTCTCTCCTCTGATAGGACTGTTGTGAGGGACCACAAGGGAGTGTCCCATAGAGCGGAGAGAGCCTGAGGCCTCACAATTGTCCCCCCGAAATCTCATTCTAAGTTAGCACCAGCTGATTGGATGGATGCCAAAGGGACAGTTGGAAAAGAGGTCAGGGGTTTTATTTCTGGGTATATAAACCAAAAACAACAAAAGAACAAGACAAACAAATGAGAAACAGAAACTCATAGACACAGATAATAGTTTAGTGGTTGCCAGAGGGTAAGGGGGGTGGGGGGGGGGGGGGGGGGGGGGGGGGAGATGAGGGTAAGGGGGATCGAATATATGGTGATGGAAGGAGAACTGACTCTGGGTGATGAACACACAATGGGATTTATAGATGATATAATACAGAATTGTACACCTGAAATCTATGTAATCTTACTAACAATTGTCACCCCAATAAATTTAATAAAAAAAAAAAAAGAAAAGAGGTCAGGGGGAGGTGAGGTCAGTGAGGGGGAACAGGGGAAGGCTTCCTGGAAGAATTGACACATGAGGGAAGCCTTGAAGGATGGGAACAATCAATCAATGGAGATAAAACAGCCAGAGTATCTGGCAGTGCAGAGTCTCTTGAAATGGCTCCTTCAGGATTCATTAGTTTTAGAGGAGATGGGGACATGGGTGGTAGAACAGGGCAGGGTGGGCACTCAGGAGGAGGTCACAGCCTGAAGAAGCGGTAGAGGCTGGCCTGCGCAGCAGAACTCAAGGCGTGAGAAGAAGAATTGGGAATCTCCCAGGGTTGGAAGAACCTGAGGGCCAGGGGAGGCTTCCTGTTTGGTGAGGGATGGAGAAGGGAGAGCAGTCAATGGTCTCGTAGAGGGTCACTGGGATGGGGAGGAAAGGAGCCTGGAGTGGGGGTGCAGAAGCAGGGGGCTGAGCATGCACAGACACCCCCCCACACACACACAGAGTTCCGAGCACCTGGATTTTGTGTAGCCCCAAAGGACACTGTGCCTGCAGTCTTGGCTTCCGGCTTTAATTCTACTGCTATCCTGTCTGGGTGACCTTGAGGAGTCACTTTCTCTCTGGGCCTCCGTCTCCTCTGTAAAAGAAACAAGTTCACTGAGGGAACCTCTGAAGTCCTTCTGCCCTCAAGGGACCTAACTGGAAGATGATTTCCTCCTCCTCTTGGCAGCTTGCAGCCAACCACTGCTTTCTTCTCAGCTTCTCTCACTCATGCTTTCTCCAGAAACTATGGCGTCCTCCCCGTATACGGGGCACTGCCCTAGACCCTGAGATGCCAGCCTTTCTGTTCCTCTAACACACCTATCTTGTTGTCTCCTTGGGATATTGCCCTGGATATTCCCTTGGCTTGGAATATCTACCCCTCCACTTTTCACATGGCTGGCTTTGTGGCCCGAGGGTTTGAGCCGAATGTCACCTCCCCAGAGAGTGCTCCCCTGACCACCCTACTCATGGTTACGCTATCACTGCGGTTCTCAAACATTTTGGTCTCAGGAGCCCTTATGCTCTTACCCTATGGTAACTGGTCACTCCCAAGTCTGCTTGGGCACTGCCCACTTGCAAAGCTCAAAGGCCTCCCCATTTTATTCATGCAACAAAATGCTCTCACCCTTGCTCGTTGCCCAGGGGACAGGCATGAAGCAGGCAGGCATCGCCTCTGTCCTGATGGAGCTCACAGTCCAGAGGAGACAATAAATGCACATGTAGATATGAAATCACACACTGCGCTCAGCTCTCCAAGGATGGGGAACCCCTCGCAGGAAGAAGGGGGTAACAGGACGAGGAATTGGCATAGAGAGAGCCTCCTGTATTAGAAATGAGAACTGCAATGTTTTAAAAAGATTGTTTATTAATTTATTGAAAAATAACAATAAGAACAATAAAATCATGGCATGCCAATGCAAATGACATATTCTTTATGAAAAAGAACTATTTCCAAAACAAGATACGTTTAGGGAGAAACATTCTTTCACTTTATTTATGTTTTTATGTTGTAAATGTCTAACGTTTGGCTTAATAGCAGACAGAGTCTGCTGGATTCTGCTATCTGCTTCTTCATTCAGGCTGTTGCAACACCACCTGTCATGTCGCCTGTGGGAAACTCCACTGTACACTTGGGAGGAAATAAGATGAGAAAGGCTGGGTCTGTCTGGGTCGGCGGCTGTCGGGGCCACGTCTTGAGAACTACTGCTCTATAACAAGACCTGTTTATTTCTTGCTTGAAACGTATGCCCACGTGAAATAACCTTGATTACTTGTCTGATTCCTGTTTATTGTTTGTCTCTTGTTTATTGCATGCTCCTGGAAGGCAGGGTCCCAGAGTTCACGGGAGGCGTTCTAAGTGGCCTAGCCAGAGCGGCAGTTTTTAGGCATGGCCAGAAGATGGCGATGTTGCACCAAGACCACCTCTTAGTCTCCTGTTCTTGGAAAACGGGTTACTCTGGGGGGCGGGGGCATTTGGGGATGCCCTACAGGGATACTCTTTGGATCCTAGAGTATCCTCTTACTAGAGTATTGGGTAGGAGGGAAGGGAAGAGGCATGGGTGGGGAAAGAAAAGAGGCTGGAGAGAATGGAGCCGAGGACAGCAGCTCTGGAAAAGCACTGGTGATTTCTGCTGAGGGCTTCTGGTCTTAACAAGTCCAGCCAAGTGACTTCCCCTCTCTAAGCCTCAGTTTTCTTTACTGCAAAATGGGCAAACGATGACTGCAGCTTCCATTTCACCATGCTTCTCTTGACAAGAAACCCTTTAGTCTGATCACACCGGTGATTCTGGCAATGCAGGGTCCCCCAGTATTCTTCCCCTGAGGTCTAGAGGATTCCAAGAACCAGCTGATGCTGTGGGCTCTGCTTATAGGCAAGACCGTTTCTCCCATTCCACCACCACACCCCTTGCCTTAGCCCACTTGGACTGATATAAAATGGCCATTGTCATTTTCGGAGGGCTTACTGTGTGACAGACTCTGCACTAAATTGTTTGTACCTGTGGATTCATGAAGTACTCACAATAGTTTGAGAGGTGACTTTCACCATCTCTATTTTCACGGGAGGAGGACACTGAAGCTCAGAGAGGGGAAAAGACCTCCCCAAAGACACACAGTTGGAGGATGGGGAAAGCTGGCTTCAACACAGTTACCAAGACCATGGGGGTGTGTCACTCCCAAATACTGATTTCATCTTCTCAGTAGGATGGAGCCCAGTTGCTTTCTCCCTGCTGGCTTCTCACTCCTGTTACTGCTTCTCTCTGCAAGGTGTTCCCTGACCTTGGAGAGCTGAGCATAGTGTATGATTTCATATTTATTCTGCTCATTGACTGTCTCCCCTGTGAGCTCCACAAGGGCGAGGATGATGCCTGCCTATGTCGTGCATGTCCCCTGGGCGCTTTGCACCCTGCTTAGCACAGAGTTGGAGGTCAAGAAGAGTTTGCTGAGTGAATGAAACGGGGAGCCAGTTGAGCCTTGCGTGCGGGGGGGTGCCCAAGCTGACTCAGGAGTAGCCAGATCCACCCCTCACTGACTGTGGGACTTAGGGCGGGTGATCTTTTTGAGCCTCAGTTTCTTCATCTGTAAAATGGGGATGATACCGTGCTCCGTCTCAGAAAGGTTGTAAGGATTCAGTCAGAGGGAAGCTGCAAAGTATTAGCATGTGATGGGTCTCCAATCTCTCTTTCATACACCTGTGGTTTCTCCCGGCCCCAGGCAGGTGTAACTTGCCAACGGAATCCAGGAAGAAGGTAGAACAGCCTGAGGAACAGACAGGGAAGCAGCCGGACCGAGTCACTGAGCAAGTTGGCAGGTAGCACAGCCGGGTCTGGGCTTCTAGTCCCCCCAGCCTCCGAGTCCACCTGAAGGGGGCACCCCAGAGCTGCAGTCATGGTGGCCAGCACTCAGTAGGCATTTCTCACCAGGTGCATGGCAGATAAACAGACTCCACTATGCAAAGTGCCCACCGCAGGGCCAAAGCCACATAGCAAGGGTTGGGGGTGGGGACAGGGACAGAGTCCCCTGTAGAGACCTGGTGCGGTTCAGTGAAACGCAACCGGTTTCCCAATCCTCCTATAAGGGGCCTCTCCTGTGGGAAGGAGGCTTCCTCCCAGAGAAAAGCCCTGGAATGTAAGGAATGCACTGGAACCTCCAGCCAGGGCCCCAGGATGAGAATGCCTTGGAAGCACAGGGTGGCGGGGGCATTTTCCCAGTGATCGCAGGGCCTGGTGGGCCACTGGGGAACTCATACCAGACATCACCTTTTGGCACTGGGGTCAGGCCTCAAGCCCCTGGAAGCTTTCCCAGGTTTTTAGGCTGGGAGCGAAAGAACCCCTGCTGAGCTCACATGGTCTTCTATTTCAGCCTCTCACCCAGCACCAGTAGCCTGTGGTCTGGGGCAGGGCCCTACACTGGGCGCTGAGGTGTAGAGAGAAATCAGGCTGAGCTCTGCTCCGAGCCACCTGGATGGAGGTGGGAAATGTCCAGTTTCAAATCCTGACTCAGATACTCAAATCTTGGACAAGTCACTTCACCTGTCTGAGCCTCTGTGTCCCCGTGTGCAAAATGTCAGCTGACTCGGGGCCTCTCCCCCCCTCAGGCCCCCCCGCCCCCCACAAGCCTGGTCCTCCACCAGCATCTCTCATCTCGCGGTGTCTCTGGTTGACCAAAGGAGAAATTTAAGAGGCATCCTTTCCTCTTCCCTCACGCTGTGTTACAACCTTTGCCCAAGTCCTGTCATTTCACCTCCTAAATATCCCTTGATTCTATCCATTTCCCCCCCCCATCTTCCTGCCACCGCCCTAGCCCAAGCCACCAACACGCTGTCATGACGGCCATGCCAGCTTCCTCACCAGCCTCCCAATTTCTTACACAGAGCAGGGGTCTTGATACATAAACGATGCACAGAACAGATAAACCACAGTCATGCAATTGCATCGGCCTCGAGTGCTGGTCTCAGTTTGCGGCCTTCATTTGTTTCTTCCTGGCCTGTCCTCTTTGTTCTTCACAGGAGCCCAGGGTAAGGCTCTGGCTACCACATCCTGTCTGAACCTGACACCTAACCCCCACTCCTAGGCCAGTGGAGGAAACAGACGTTAAACATGGAAACAAACATGTTAGCTGTTTCCGCCACTGCTCATTGCTACGAAAGAAGGAAAGCAGGGCAATGGGACAGTGTGGCCTGGGGGTGGATGAGATCAGGTGAGGGAGGAGGTGGCCTTTGAGCTGCAGAGAGGGAGTCAGCCGTCCGATGTTAGGAGGACGGTAGTATCAGGCGGGTGCCACAGCGAAGGACCCTAGGGGGGAATGGATTGGTGTGATAGAGGGACAGAGACAAGGCCAGGGTGCAAGAGATGGGGGGGCACATGAGGGAGCCCAGGGAGGAGGCTGTGGAGGGGTCCCTGTGAGACACTACGCAGGCATCGCTGGGCTGAGACTCTGTCTCCTCCACTGGCTCGGCTACCTGTGCCAGTGACTTTCAGTTGCCTGTTATTCTCCAAAAGGGTCTTGCTCCCCACCTCCGAGCTGAGGGTCTCTTAACAGACTCATTTCAGCATCCTGAACGTCTTCAGGAAGCCCAGCGTAGCTGTGAGTCAGGTCTTCCCAGCCCTGTCTTAAAGGCACTGTCACACCCTTTGGTCCTAACCACACACTTGCCCCTGACCCACCCTGTCTTCTTGGGAGGGGCTGTCTTTCCTGACAAGGTGGCTGCAGCACCACAGGGCATGAGCACTGGACTTGTGTTCTTGTCCAGAAGGACCCCCTCAAGCAAGTCACTTCACCCCGCTGAGCCTTGGTTTCCCCATCAATGCCGTCATCACAGCGTCGTTGGGTTGGTTTTAACACGACGATAACCAGTAGCAGGTCTATGCATTGTGAGGTGCAGTGCATTTAAAATTGAGGCGGCAACCCTAAATTGTTTGTACGTTTGGTTTCCCAATCAGCTTGCTGGTCCCTTGAAAGGCAAAGCCAGATGCACGCCCATTTGTCTCCCCGGTGGGAATGGCCATGCACACCATTGGTGCCCCTTAAAAGGGACCTTTTATGGGGGCTGTCATGCAGGGTATCACGCAGGGTCTCTGCTCCCGCTCCCCGCATCAGAACACAGGATACAGTGAGGCCAAAAAGGAACACCCATGGAGCCATAGGTAGGGGAGTCATACCACTATAGTCTCGCTGGCGGCTGGGTTGGAGACACAGGAAGCAGGAGCCACACGATCCGCAACCCGCCGTCCACTTGTATCTGCCAACCCACCTCACTTGCTAGCTGCAATCCGCCGTGCTAACTGCAATCTGCTCTTGCCAGCTCAGCCACCATCTTCTTGCTAGCCCCCATTTGCTGCTAACGTAGCCACGGCAGTTATATTAGTGGCCAATGGCTCACTGGTTACAGCTGACGGCCAACTAGCCACAGCTGATGGACATGCAATCACAATTGATGGCCATTTACTACCTGAGCCAGCACCTTTCCACGTGAGGCCGAGAGCCTGGAAACTGCACTCCTGGCTCTGTGCCCACAGGGGCCAACTATTCTTCAAACTCACCTTGGAAATTCCTACTCAGTGCCAGCATCACATGACAACTTCCAGCTTCAGCTGTCCTCACTTTCCTTGTGTCCTACTGCATCCTGGACCAGCTTCCAGCCGGGCCCTCAGACCTCGGACTTTTGTTTCCTTGTGTGGATCTTTCTCTTTAATCAGGCCAGTGTGTCTCCAAATGAGGTCCCCCAAGTGTTTCAACATTTCCAAGGTGGGGGGGCTCGTTAACAATGGAGACCCCTCTGAATCAGCATCTCAGAAGGTGGGGTCCCAAATCTGCCTTTTTAACAAGCCGCCTGCCACGTAATTCTCAGGCTCACAGAGGCTTTAGAAGCATCACATCCCAGAGTGAGCTTCTGAGCAGAGGGGCTGCATCTAATATAGTACCATGTCCCCAGGTACCGCACGAAGCTCATACCCCATCAGTGTGTGTTGAGTGAAGGAATGAGGCATCAGCAGGGATGTGGGGTGAGCAACTTTATTCCTTGTAGGACCCTCCCCCAAGTTGGACACGAGGTCTCACCACATTTTTCTGCCACAGGGAAAGTTCTCCAGTAAGAATTCCCCTACCCCCCACTGCATAATCTGCTCATTAATACACAGTATTGTAAAAGTGCTCTATAATTAGATGCTAACCGAGTTTGCGGTAAAATTGGGTGGGCGAGGTCAGCAAGGTAAGCCTGGAGCAAGATGATTGTTATGATCAATCAATAACCTATTTATTTCCCAACATTTCTATTAACCTCTGCCAGCCAATCACAGTTTCAATTTGGAAGGCTGGGGTCCGCTTTGCTGACTGGACAAGTCTGATTGAAAGCGGGCCCCTGACACAACCCCAAGGGCGAAATCCAATTAAAATCATTTTCACTTGTAGATTAATATTTTTAGCATGTTCTACACCCTGGGACTCCTCATTCCTGGCAATAACTAATGTCTTGTGACACAAGCAGGTGGATTGGCACTGCCATAAATAATAATTGTGATTAATTAGCTTGTCACGTCCTAGGATGGCTTTGAGGTGGTAGTCGGGGCAGCTTCTGGGAACTTCTCCCACCAAACGCTGGTTGTGTGGACCTCTGACTCCTGTCACTGGAAGCGCCTTTTCTAAGTAGGAACGGAGTTTACCCGTCTCTGGGTCTGTCTCCCTCTTGAAGCTGTGAACTCCTGAGGCCAGGTATTACATCGTTCATCTTAGCTAGTCACTTATTGTTTTACATATCCAACTTCCCTTCTCTGGAGACTGTTTCTTACTCTCTCCACACACATCGTTATAGGAGAAATAGCCACGTTTGCACAACACAGCTCTACCCAAGGACACTGTTGATTGGACAAGGTGTCAGGGCCAACGCAAGGTGGTTCAACTAAAGCCTCATGGTCTTATCCCTGGATGCTGCTAATTGGACCAGGGGTACTGCCCAATCCAACACAGCGGGATTGGGCAGTACCCCAGCGGGCCAACAAAAGCCTTCTTTGGGAATTTGCAATTAGGTTTAAAGGAAGTGGTCCCACTGGTCCAGCCGGGATATTCAGGGGAGTGTTTGCTGCCATTATCTATCCAGTGGGCTGGGAAGTAGTTACACATGAAAGCAATGCAGAGAGAAGAGAAAGGATGAGGGCAGAGATAAAGGGCATCAGAGATTTCCTAGCACAGCTTAGCCCCTATTTCCAGCGCTTTCCTGAGAACTGGCTGCATTCCAACTTGGGTTCTATGAGTCACCCCTGCATTTTTATAATCATTATTCTTTCTCCCTACCTCCCCTGCTTGAGTTAATTTAAGTCAGCCTGTTCCTTTCCACCAAAAGTATCTCAACAAATCCAGTGCCCAAGAGATGTCCCATGTCACACTGCTGGCTGGTGGCAGAACCACTCTGTTTCTCCCGACTGACTCTCTAATGAAAACCCCTTTGGGGGAAGATGGGACAAAGACATGACTCACGTTTATTGAAGCGCTACTAGGTACTGGGTGCTTTGGAAAGTCACCTGTTTAATCTTTCCCATCCTGCGAGGTAAACTTTTTTCTTTTTATTTGTGTAGTAAATGAGGAATCCGAGGTTAGGAAATGTTGAAGAACTTGAAAACAGAAGACCTTTGGGATTTAAAAAAAAATTATTTTGACTAATTCTATGATTATCTGGTACCCCACGCTGCCTCTTTCAAAGAGGTGTGCTGCTTTGCTGTGAATACCAGGATGAGGACGTTGGAAGATAGTGAGTCGGTAATGTGGATCCCAGGAGGAAACCAACCCACAGACTGGAGGTCAGCACCTTGAAATCTTGCAGAGGAGAGATAGGACCAAGAGTTCAGACATGGCCAAGGCCCCTACCTTGTAATATCATCTGCTTCTAGAGCACTCCATTGCTCTCGGATTGCTTTAGGACCCCCTCAAAGGAACCACTCAGACAGCCCCACCTCCAGCCTCTGGAGACATCTCATTGGTGGCTTCCTTGAGTGCCATGCCAGCCCCAACATCTGTGTGTTAGGAAAAGAGCAAAACCAGATCTTCTAAAAGAGACTCTGCAAAGGGCAAATCCTACTGGACCAAGGTCCACCATCTGTTTGGAATTCTCAGTGGTTTTTGTGTTCTGACACCTGTCTGGGGTTGTGTGCGTACCAGATTCCCTTTCATGTGAACCTCTGGGTTAGACGGGCAGTCTCACAGGGAAATAAACACAGCTACAACCACAAATCCAGACCAATGTACACTGAAGACTGTTTCTTCTGCAGCAATCAACACATATATTCAGGAGTCCAAGAAGATTGAGGAATTCCTGTAGCCCCTGTCTTAGCTTGGAATACTGTGACAAAAATACCGTACACTGGATGGCTTAAACAACAAACATGTATTTCTCACAGTTCTGGAGGCTGGGAAGTTCAAGGTCAAGGCACCAGCAGATCAGGTATCTGGTGAGAACGTACTCCTGGTTTGCAGACAGCCTTTTCTTACAGTATCGTCACATAGGAGAGGGAGAGGGAGAGAGAGTCAGTCTTAGTCAGGTTGGGCTGCTATAACAAAATACCATGGCCTGGGTGGTGGATAAACAACAGAGAGTGTTCTAGGTTGCAAACTGCCAACTTAGTTCACATGGCAGAAACAGCGAAGTAACTCAATCTTCTTATAAGGGCACTACTTCCATCAGTGAGGACTCCACTCTCGTGACCTAATCACCCACAAAGTCCCCACCCAGAAATACCATCACAGGAAGGATTGGATTTTAACATATGAGTTTTTTGGTGTCACAAACATTCAGTCCATAACAGCCCCAAATTCCAGTCTCCAGATCGACATGGCTGACCATCGAAAATCAACCTGGAGGCCCTGTGACACTGCGCTTTCCTGAACCTTACTTCTGGGGATTCTAATTTGATAGGTCTGTGGTGCATTTGTCCCTTTGAGACGCTTCCCAGAGAACTCTGGCAATAAGCCAGACTTGGAGATTCACAGGGCACAGCGTCACATTACAGATACTGAGAAATCCTGCGATGAAGACACCCATCAATTTCACTGAACCCAGTTTACCAAAGTTAC
Organism: Rhinolophus sinicus; assembly: GCF_036562045.2. Taxonomy (NCBI): domain Eukaryota; kingdom Metazoa; phylum Chordata; class Mammalia; order Chiroptera; family Rhinolophidae; genus Rhinolophus; species Rhinolophus sinicus. The sequence continues at coordinate 23,177,733 of NC_133765.1, read as the reverse complement.
TTCAACACATATCACTTTATTTTATGTTATTTTGTTTACTGTTTATTTCATTTTAATTATTTTATTTTTGCCTAACATTTGTTTTTACGGGGTAAATTGCTCAGAGAGAGCCTGAGAGTCTGAGAGTCATTTTTTCCTTAATAATTCTATATAATTCTTCATAACTCCAGTGATTCTTTCATGCCTTTCCTACCATTTTACTGAATCCACTAGGCTGTTCTCTTCCTGAGGGCAAGGATACTCTGTCCTACTCACAGTAGCCCTCCAAACAGAGCCCGAGTAAATGAATGTCTCTTAAAATGATCTCTGAACAGGAGACATGACCCCCTGCCCCCTAACAGCAATGCTGATAATGGGGGGAGATATTGGTGATTTCCACTCCGTCTTCCCAGATCTGAATCTCCTGATTTTCATCCCACGGTGGGTTCTAGCTGCGGAGCCTGTAGAACCACCTTTGGTGGACAGCTGTGGGTGTTGTGTGCCGGCGGTCCATCTCCTCCTTCTCTGAGCTGTTCTTCCACTGCTGCTCTGGGATTTGCCTCTTAACAAACTGGGTTTCCAGGTACAAGTCCTCCTGAGAGATTTGGTTAAGAGGAAAAGTGTCCCATTTCTCCAATTCCTCTGCTTTCAACCACCAGGGGATTGAAGAGAGCTGGGCTGGAGCTATTTAAATGGGCTTCTCTGTGGATAGAGCACTTGTGTTGGAAATTGGGTTAAATTCAGCATGCATAAACCATTCACAATGGCTCTTTACACCCCAGGAGTACTAAGATCCACTAATCTTCAGTCAAAACACTTAAAGCATGAAAGGGTAGCATACTCATCCCCAAGGCGCTTGGGCATCTGGAAGTTAGGAAGAGACTGGACCACCCACATTTGGAGCTTTGACTTTGAGTGGTGCAGTGACACGGCAGGAGACCTGAGACCCTGAGGATTCTGCCGGGTGTTGTGGAAAGGGCCTGGTCAGAGTCAAGTCAGCTCAGCCCATCCGTCTCTCCCTCCGCATAACAGACACTTAGCGTGGCCAAGGCACTTTCAGTGCACCATCTCATTTTATCCTCACAATAGCTTTGTTCCCATCATCTCCTATTATAGTTGAGGAAACTGAGGCATAGAGAAGTTAAGTAATGCATCCATCAGCGTCCCACAGGAAACAGATGGAACACATTCAAATTAGTCTAGTTGGAGAGGAGTTTAATAAAGGTACTGTTTACAAAGTGAGGGCAGTGTATTCGTTTTCTATTGCTGTGTAACAAATAGCCACAAACGTCATGGCTTTAAATAGCACCCAGCTATTAGTTCACTGTTCTGTAAGTCAGTAACCCAGGCCTGGGGTAGTTAGATTTTTCCGCTCAGGTTGTCACCAGTTTGAAATCAAGATTTCATCTATGATCTCATCAGAGGCTCAGGGTTCTCTTTCAAGTTCATTTACGTTGTTGGCAAATGTCAATTCCTTGTGGTTGTAGGACTGACGTCTCTGTTTTCTTGCTGGTTTTTCTTCAGGGACTGCTCTCAGCTCTTAGAGATCACCCTTAAGTCTTTGACATGTATCCCCCTCCATAGGCAGTTCATGGCACGGATGTTTGCTCCTTTAAGGCCAGCAGGGGACAGTCTCTCACACTTCAAATCTAACTTCTTTGAAGGATTGCCTGATTAGGTCAGGACCACCCAGGGTAGTCTTCCTTTCGATGAACTCAGTCAACTGATTAGTAACTGAGTCACAGTGTAAAATCTATCCTAGTCACAAGTCCAGCCCATATGGTGGGGGGGTGACTGTACACAATGTGTTCACCAGGAAGCAGCGATCTTGGGGGCTATCTTAGTATTCTGCCATCCACCAGCAGGAAGTCAGAGACCATCAGGCATAGCTCAATTCCCTGGGGATAGTAATAGTGGGATTTGATTACTATCCTAGTCGTGAAAAGATGAGGAAAGGGGTGGTTACTAGAGCTGGTAGACACAGAGGACTATGTGGAGAGAGCTGCTTAGCAGGCTGGGACCTCTGGTTGAGGGACACAGCTGGTCCAGGACAATGTAGCAAGGAGAGAGCTAGGGAATAAATACCTCCCACTCTTCTCTCCCTTTCATCTTCTGTTATTGCTTTCCATGGGCTGACCTGTACAGGAAGCTGGAAGGCAAGAGAGCCAACCTATTCACGCAGTCAAGAGAGGCCAACTCTCTTGTCCATTTCCCAGAGCAAAGAGCAGGATGGAGGAAGATGAAGAGTGGATTGTAAAAGACAAGCAGAAAATATTCAGCACATATAACATCTTAGGGGTACACACCTGGTGATGACAGAACTGAGATTCGAGGTGTTGGTTGGGGCTGCAGTCTCATCTGAGGCTCAGCTGGGGAAGTGGGGAAGGACCCATTTGCAAGTTCACATAGTACTGGCAGAATTTAATGCCTTGTGGGCTATAAGACTGAGGGCCTCAGTTTCTTGCAGGCTGTCAGGTAGAAGCTGCCCTTAGTGCCTAGCTGGTTGTTGACCAGAGGCCACCTTTGGTTCCTTGCCACATAGGCCTTTCCAACATGGCTGCTTGCTTCATTAAAGCCTGCGAGGAGAGTCTCCTAGCAAGATAGGCATTACAATCTTATATAATATAACCATGAAAGTGGTTTCCTGTCACGTTCACTGTATTCTATTGGTCAGAATCAAGTCACAAGTCCTGACCAAATGCAAGGGCAGGAGATTATACAAGGGGGTAAGAACTGGGAGGTAGGGATAATATGGGGCCAGCTTAGTGTCTGTCTGTACAGCTTGTATGAAGTAGATGGGGCCAGCCAAGGGGACGTCTGATTTGCCAGAGGGAAACAGCAAGAGCCAAGGCCCTGAGGTTGGACCTTGCTTGGTGGGTTTAAAGAACAGCAAAGAGCCAAATGAGAGAGGAGGATGGGAGGAGACTTTGGAGGGGTGGCAGGAAGGGGTCAAATCATGTGGACCTTGTAGATCAGTCTTTTGGATTTTATTCTGGGTGTGATCAGGCACATTGGAAGGTTCTGGGCAGTGGAATATCAAGAGCTGATTCATTATTTATCAAGTTTTAAAAAAAATTGTGATAAAATACACATTACATAAAATTTATCATTTTAGGGCCGGCCTGGAGGCTCAGGCGGTTGGAGCTCTGTGCAAAGGTACTTGAAAAAACATTGCTTCCCCCAGCATCCTTCCAGAAAGATCATGGTCCAGAGCCTGGTGGGTGACTCCAATTGTAGGTCAGCCCCCAGAGGCCAGGGCCACACTCCTCAGGTCCCCTCCCTTCCCTGACCCTCCGTCGTCCGAGGCTCTTGATAAACAGTGGCACTGGGCTGAATTTCCCGGTGCTCTGAGCAACTGGGCAGCGTGGCCACAAATCTGGACACCCTGGATATCATTTCTGAGTCTGATTATCTGTGTCTCACAGGCGGGAGGAAGGTGGACAGATTTAGCTGCAGGATGTGCGACGGGGCTGCTTGGATCCTGTCTTCTTGCTTTATGAGCACGAGGTCTGAGGCATGTCCACACCGCACACTGCCCTTTCCTCTCCCACTGTGGCCCATAGAGGCTTTTCCCCCAACCCCATCCAGAACGAATCTATTTATTTTTATTGTTTCTTGACTCTTAATTATAACATAATGCATACTTGTTGAAAAAAAGGTTCAAACAGCACAGACCTGTTTACAATAGAAAGTGATGGTTCTTCCTGCCCCACTTGAACCTCATCTTCTAGAGTCACAGGTGAAAAGTGTGGAGTGATCATTACCAGCCCCCAGGGTCTCCATGATGCACTTAAAATATATATGTGATAGTAACAACTGTTAACTACAGGGTGCTTACTATGGGATGGGCGATTATGCTAAAAGTTGCTAGAAGAATTAAATGGGTTAAATCAAGGCTGGTAGAATAGTTGTATCCATGTTAAAAAAAGGGGAAACTGAAGCTGAAGGGTTTTACGTAGCTTGTCCAAAATCACACAGCTAATAATGAGAGAGGCAGGATTTGAGTGCTGCCCCCATGTGTGTTTGCCTAATACAACATATATGCATGTGTACAGATAGGTACACAGATTTTTTTCCTTCAAAAATTGGATTGCACCATACTTTTGGTTCTGAAGCTTTTCTTCACTTATTGATATATTGTAGACATTTCTTTAGATTAGTGTAAATAAATGCACATTTTGTTTTTTCAAGTATTTTAACATCTGAAGAGTATTCCAGAGTATGGATGGGTTGAAATGTATACAATCTGGTCCCAAGGAAGAAATGCTTCAGTTATTTCTAAATTTTTGCTTGAAAAACCTCATTACAGTGACCACAGATTGCATGCCTTTAAAACATTTTTAAAAAGTGCTTTATGCACATGGTAAACATTCAGATGGTTTCCCAGGGTAGACAATACCTGCGTGTCTCCTGGTCCCCTTAACAGGGAAGCCATTGTCAGCAGTTTTTACTGGAAACTTCCAGAGAGGTAGTGTGTACTTTCAAGTATGTGTACATATATGCACAGCATATGTATTCACACATGCACATATGTAGACACACACGTATACACACAATATATACAATATATGCAAACACGTATTTTTGGCCCATTAGTTATATAATACACACTGTGCTATAAATTTGCTTTTTTTTCATTTAACAATATATATGGGACGTTATTATACATCAGTCCATATAGGTCTCCCGCATTCATATTTATATGTTTAATTTTGAAGAGGTAATATATTCATTGTTAAAATATATATAATAAAATACATTAAAGACATATATGTGTAATATATATGAATCTATTTGAAGGAATACAGTGAAAAATCTCCCTTCTACTTTTATGCCACCCTTTTTCCCCACAAGTAACTATGATTCTCAGTTTTTATATTCTTCCAGAGTTTTTTAATACACATATATGCAAATATATCTATATTCTTATTTTACCCCCCTTCTTTTACTCAAGAATAATGCACTATATTTACATTTTACAACTTGCTTTTTTTTCATCTCACACTGTATTTTGGAGATATTTCCATTTCCTCCCACCTTCCCTCCCTCCCTCCTTTCCTTCCTTCCTTTCTTCCTTTCTAACAATTGCATCTAGAATTCCATTGCATCTGTTTCATTCTTTTAGAAAGTATTCTTTCAATTCATTAAATAAGTGATACATGCACAGGTACAACACTCAGAAGGTGCAGAGGGGTAGCCAGGGAACGTCCATTTCTCCCACTTCTGGCTTCAATCACTCAATGTCTTCCTCTGGAAGCAAGCACTCTGCAATGCCACACTATCCTGTTTGAAATGGGCTCTGTGTTAATGTGTGTGTACACACACGTGCATACACACACATTTACACTTTTTCTTCCTTTCTCAGCCTCAAGCAATGAGGCAGTGACTAGCCGGCATCAACACCTTTCTGTTCAGGTGGAGATACGTCTAGATACAAAGTCATTAAGTTCACTGGTCTGTGCATTTCCTGTTTTGGTGGATATTGCCAAGATTCCTGCCGAGAAGGTTGCCACATACATCTGGACGTGGCTCGCTCAATGCTCAGGGTCTGAGCTGGCTCCAAAGGACTGGGAAGCCAAGGGGAAGTCTCCCTCCAAGCCTTTGCTCAGTTTTCCCTTTGTGTCCCTTCTTCCAAGGTTTCTGCCCAGCCCAGCCTTCATGACCAGCCTCCTTTTGGGATGTGCTTGCTGCTGTATTCCCATCCCACTGAAGCTAGGCTCACAGGCTTTAGGTATCACCCAGCCCATATGCCCCTAAGGGTCTTCTCTGGAAGTCAATAGGTGGAAGATAACAACAGCTCCCCCGGCCAAATACAGGAATCAGAGCACGGCTGTGTTCAACAATATTAAAATAGGTGTCTTTATTGCAGGACTTTTCAGTGCCTTTTATATGCTAACATACCTTGGGGTCTCTAAGAGATCTTAGAGTGTGTAGACACAATTTCAGAAGTGCTGACATGGATTCACTGCTTCGTTGTACTTCAGGGGAGTCTGAAGCCCAGAGAGGGAATGCGACTTGTCCAAGATCACACAGTGATGGTGGAGATCTGCATTTCCAGCCCTACTGCAGGGACGTGCTCAGTGCCTCTTCCCTGCCCTAGCAATTCTAAATGTGGAGAATAGGGCATCCTCGTGCCCTTTGGGGAACAGCAAGACGTATGGATTCATTAAATTTAAAATAATTGCAAAGCATCCCTCAAAAGTACTAAGATCATGAAAATAAGGAAAGATAGAAACTGTCCCAGACTGGGGGAGACCGAAGGGACAGGATGATTATATGCATCACCTTATCCTGGGTTGGATCCACTTGAGTAAAAAAAAAATCAAACACTGCTGGAGTCTGAATAAAGTCTGTAGTGTTCATTTGTGTGGCGCCAATGTCAAGATCTTAGTTTTGATCCTTGTACTATGTAGTCATGTAAAATATGAACATGGGCGGGTCCTGGGTGAAGGATAACACCATATTATCTTTACAACTCTTCTGTACATTTAAAATTATTTCGAAATAAAAAAGTTAAAACATGCATGTATTATTTATGCCAAATCAGACACCATCAAGTAGTGGATTCAGCCATAGAAAAACAGAAGCAAGCCCAAAATCTGTGAGAAGGCAGTATGAAAATATCTTTGGAAAAATTCACAAGCACGCGGATCGTTTTGGTTCATTGTGAGGAGGGCCCCTGGGTGGCTGGTGTAAAAGGAGGGAGGCTGTTAACAGTTTGTCCCTTAATACCGTCTGGAGTTTGAACTATGTAGATGTACTCTCTTTCAACAGTTACATTTTTAAAATAATTGAAGGGAGGAAATTTTTAATGGAAAAATGTTAATTTTGACCTTTTTGGGGGGCAAAGGGAATGAATGAACAAATGTTCCTTGACTTAACGATGGGGGTATGTCATGATAAACCCATCATAAGTTGAAAATATCTGAAGTCAAAAATTCATTTAATACATCACATTCCGAAAATCATAGCATACTTAGTCTAGCCTACCTTAAACGCATTCAGAAAACGTACAGTAGTCCACCTTTGGGCAAAATCATTTAACACCAAGCCCATTTAAACAAAACGTTAACTATCCCATGTCATTTATTATGTGTATCCTTCTCACCCCATTGTAAAGTTGGAAAATCATAAGTTGAAAAATCGTAAGTTCGAACCGTTGTAAGTCGGGGACTGTCTGTAGAAGTAACAATCCTACTTGTTGCCAGCATTCATTGAAGCTCCTACTATGCACTGTGGAACTGGGATTATCTCATTGAATCCCCTCAGCAATGCATGACCCATGTTTTATAGAAGAACCATTTGCCCACGTTGTCATATGGAAAGGGACAGAGCTGGAATTTGAGGTCAAATCTGCCTCTTTCCAAAATGTGAGTTTTAAAGCACTCTTTCTACATGAGAGGATAAATTATGCACAGAGGGGGCGAAGGCTGCAAAGAAGATGGGGCCTGCAGCAGATGCTGACGGGGACCTGCCATATTCCCTCGCCCCATGCCATTTCAGGGCACACCAGCCTGACGTCCACATCTCTGCGTTTCTCTGCCCAGGGGGGTTCTCTCTGGCCACTGGACCTGCTCTGCCTATGCTCTGGCTGGTTGGAAGGGCTGGTGAATTACGCCACCATCAATGACTGCTTATAGGAGCTGGTGCATAAATACCCCGGCTCTCTCCCTGCTGGATCAGAGTGACACCCCATGTCCTTTGGGTGAGAGGATTGAGTCCTGTTGCCCACAGTAGCTTGCTCAATAACACACCCTTTGTTGGCTACCTTCCCTTCCTTATCTTTTTTATTTTTTTAAGGTTTTTATTAAAATATAGCTAATCTACAATATTATGTTAATTTCAGGTGTACAACATAGTGGTTAAACATTGGTATCATTTGAGAAACAATCCCCTTGATTAGTCTAATACTCACCTGGCACTATACCTAGTTATTACCATATTATCCGTTAATTCCCTGAGCTGTACTTCACATCCCCGTTATTATTTTGTAACTATCACTTTGTACTTCTTAATCCCTTCACCTTTTTCACCCTGTCCCACACGCCCTTCCCATCTATCACCCCAACAAATCCAGTACCCATCTGACACCATACATAGTTATTACACTATTATTGACTATATTCCTTATGCTCTACCCTACATCCCCATGACTACTGTGTAACAACCAATTTGTACTTCTTAATCCCTTCCCCTTTTTCACTCATCCTCAACCCCCTTTCCATCTGGCAACCATCAAAACGTTTTCTGTATCTATGAGTTTGTTTGTGTTTTTATTTGTTTATTTTGTTCTTTAGATTCCACATATCAGCGAAATTACATTGCATCTGTCTTTCTTTGTCTGACACTCCACTCAGCACAATACCTTCCAGGTCCATCCATGCCACCACAGATGGCAAGAATCTATTCACTTTCCTGGCCAAACAATATTCCGTTGTATATATGTACCACCTCCTCTTTATCCATTCTTCCATCGATGGACACCCAAGCTGCCTCCACATCTTGGCCATTGTGAACAATGCTGCAATGAACATATGGATGCACATGTCCCCACAAAGTAGTGGTTCGGGTTTCTTCAGATAAATACCCTGAAGTGGGATTACTGGGTCCTTCTTAGTCTCTTGTTATAACCTTTGTTTTAAAGTCTATTTTGTCTGGTATAATAAGTATTGCTACCCCAGCTTTTTTTGTTTGTTTGTTTTTTTGTTTTCATTTCCATTTTCATGAAATAGCTTTTTCCATCCTTTTACTTTCTGTCTGTGTGTGTCTTTCAATCTGAAGTGAGTCTCTTGTAGGCAGAACATGTAAGGATCTTGTTTTCTTATCCATTCAGCCACCCGATGTCTTTTGAGCGGGGCATTTAATCCATTTACATTGAAACTAATTGTTAATCGACATGTAGCTATTGCCATTTTATTATTCATAATTTTGATCTTTTTTTTTTTTTCATCTTAAAGAAATCCCTCTAACATTCCTTGTAATACTGATTTGGTGATGATGAACTCCTTGAGATTTTTTCTTGTCTGGGAAGCTCTTTCTCTGTCCTTCAATTCTAAATAATAGCTTTGCTGGGTAATCTTAGTTGTAGGTCCTTGCTTTCCATCAAGTTGAATATTTTGTGCCAATCCCTTCTGGCCTGCAAAGTTTCTGTTGAGAAATCAGCTGACAATCTTATGGGAGCTCCCTTATAAGTTACTAGTTGCCTTTCTCTTACGGCTTTTAGGATTATCTCTAGATCTTTAACCTTTGCCATTCTAATTGTAATGTGTCTTGGTGTGGGCCTGTTTGGGTTCATTCTTTTTGGGACTCTGAGCTTCCTGGACTTGTATGTCTATTTCCTTCATCAGGTTAGGAAAGTTTTCAGTCATTATTTCTTCAAATACGTTCTCAATCCCTTGTTTTCTCTCTTCTCCTTCTGGTACCCCTATGATGTGAATGTGTTATGCTTAATGTTGTTCCAGAAGTCTCTTAAACTATCCTCATTTTTTTGGATGTTTTTTTTTTCTTTTCTGATTGGATGTTTTCTGCTACCTAGTCTTCCAAATTTCTGATTTGATCTTCTGCTTCATCCAGTCTGTTGGTGATTCCTTCTAGTGCATTCTTCTTTTTAGGTATTGTATTCCTCACTTCTGACCGGCTCTTTTTTATGATTTCTATGTCCTTTTTTATGCCTGCTATTGTTGAAGTTCTCACTAAGTTCCTTGAGCATTGTTATAACCATTGTTTTGAGCTCTGTATGTGGTAGGTTGCTTGCCTCCATTTCATTTAGTTCTTTTTCTGGAGTTTTCTCCTGTGTTTTCATTTGGGATGCATTTCTTTGTTTCTTCATTTTGGTTGCTTCTCTCTTTGTTTCTATGTATGAGGTAGATCTGCTACATCCCCCAGTCTTGGCAAGGTGGCCTTATGTAGTAGGTGACCTGTGGGGTCATGTGGCACAGTCTCCCTGGTCACCAGCACAGGGTGCTCCAGAAATGTCCCTTGCATGGGTTGTGTGTACCCTCCTGTTATAGTTGAGCTTGGTTGCTATTGGCACGTCAGTGGGTGAGATTGACTTCCAGGCTGATTGGCTGTGGGTTTCACCACGTACACAGCTTATGGGCTGCTGTGTGTGGGGCTGACCCCACTGAGTGGTATTCACCCCAGTAAGCTCTGGTGCCTGTTGAGACTATCCTTTGGATGCGCCACTTGTGGGGCTAATTGGGCGGTGTTCTGCTGTGGTCTGAAGCCAGCCTCCAAGTGTGTGGGTTCTGGGCCCTCTTGAGGGGCTCCAGTGCACTGCCTGTGACTGGCCAGGGACTATTGGGTAAAAGCTACAAAGAGATCCATCATTGTTTGCTGCTTCTGCTAACCCTGGAGACATGTGGGAGAGGCTACTCTGAGAACCAAGGACATCTACCACTAATATTGGGCCACAAAATGCCAGGACACCCCAAGGCCTGCTGCTACCTTCCAGCTTCCTTAAAATTCAGCCACTAACAAAGCTTCGTGTGGTACACAAGCTGGGCGAGGCAGGGTCTCAGAGAGTCACTACAGTGGGAAGAGTTGTGGTCACCAGGTTACTGTAAATTCTAGTTTGGTGCCAGTGCTGAGCCTGAAGCTACTCAGCAAAAGTGACAGAGCAGGTCTTTCACCAGGGACCTGCCAAGATGGGCTGCCTTTGCACTAAGACTGTGAAGAAGGTGGCCCAGGTCATCATCGAGAAGTATACACGCACCTGGGCAATGCCTTCCACACCAATAAGCACGTGTGCGAGGAGATCGCCATTGTTCCCAGCAAGAAGCTCTACAACAAAATAGCAGGTTATGTCACACACCTGATGAAGCGGAATCAGAGAGGTCCCGTAAGCGGTCTCTCCATCAAGCTGCAGGAAGAGGAGAGAGAAAGGAGAGAGAATTCTGTTCCTGAGGTCTCAGCCCTGGGTCAGGAGATCATTGAAGTTGATCCGGACAGTAAGGCAATGCTGAAGCTCTTGGACTTGGGCCGTCTGGCCACCCTGCAGCTCCCTCAGCCTACAGTTGGGATGAATTTCAAAACACCTCGTGGAGCCGTTTGAATCTTCCTTCTGTGCTGTCATAGTTTCAATAAAACATGGACAACCAAAGGAAAAAAAAACACAACAAAAAGTGTCAGAGCACACTGAGGCCAGTCGTCCCCTGCCTGGGGTCTGTCAGACTCCGATAGTTTTCTGACAAAGAATGAGATGCATGTGGGGCTAGCTGCTTGTGGAGAAAGGGCCTCGGGGTAGTTGGGTGGGGTAGGGCGCAGTGAGTCAGTGGGGCGGGCCTGCAGAACTCGTCAGACCAATTAGATTCAGTTTTGGTGTAAGTGTAGGGGGCGGGCTCAGCATAGAAAGATGGCGCCTGCCTGCCGGCTGCACGGGAGAAGGACCCCCACACAGAGAAATGGCTACTGTCCTCCAGCCCTCAACATGAAACAGCACAACTCAGTCTGTAGCCCTCATATGTCTCTCATACCCCCTGAGTTACTGTCCCTCTGCTGGAGCCCAAAGTGAGTGCCTGGGAGTGAGAGAGACTGTGCCCTGGGCCTTTAAGAGGATGCCTGAGTTTCCTGCTGCTTTCTTTTCCACCAGGATGGTCGGAATCTGCACTGTTTTTCACAGCCAGATATTGTGGGGACTTTTCTTCCCAGCACCAGTACTGGGCTGGGGAGGCCAGCCTGGGGCTGGGGTTTCTTGCTTCTCTGAGGGGAACCTCCCAGGATATCCCTCCCAATTTTCATCCACCACACGGAAGTTTGGGGTTAGCCAATTCCGCATCTCCACCCCTCCTACCAGTCTTGACGTGGCTTTTTCTTTATATCTTTAGTTATAAAACTTCTGTTCAGCCAGACTTAAGGCGGTTCTCCAGGTTGGTTGTTTTATAATTTTGTTGTGATTTTAGTTTGTCCACTGAAGGGAGCAGGCACGGTGTTTATTATCTACTCCGCTATCTTGGATCTCCTCTCTTCCTTGTCATACTTCCCTTCCCTCCTACCAAATTAACCACCTGTCATGCAAATACTCACTCTGGGTCTGCTTCTGAGAGCATCCAGTTTAAGATAAACCCCTGATGTAATCTGGAGAAGATAGAGAAGACTGCCCAGAGTAAGTGAATTTTATTTGTTGTTACATTTCAAAAACTAAGATGTCTTTTACAGTCAGTGAAATGCTCAAGCTTAAGTTTACTTTTAGGTCAATTTGATAAAAGTATGCCCTTGTGTAACCTACACCCCTATCAAGTGAGAGCATGTCCATCACGCCAGAAAATTTCCTTGTGCCTCTTCCCAGGCTATCCCCCCATCCCCAGAAGCAAGCACTCATCTGATTTCTATTACTGTAGGTTACTTTTTTCTAGTCTAGAACTTGTAAACGGAATCATGCAGGAAATACTCTTTTGTGTCTTGTTTCTCTCACTCAGCAGAATGCTTTTGAGAGTCACCGACACTGTAGCTTGTGTCAATAGCTCATTTCTTTATTTTATTTTTTGTTGTTGGTTTGTATGAATATTCCACGGTTTGTTTATCCATTCTCCTGTTGATGGACATCGGAGGTATTTCCAAGTTTTGCCTGTCATGAATCAAGCTGCTATGAACATTCTTGCACAAGACTTTATGAGGACCTATGTTTTCATTTCTTTTAGGTAAATTCCTTGGAGCAGGATTAATTGGTCATATAAGTGGTCATTAATTGGTCATTAATTGGTCAGTGTAAGTTTGACTTTTTAAGAAGCTGCTAAATAGTTTCCATAGTGGTTATACCATTTTGTACTCCCACCCACAATACATGAGCATTCCAGTTCCTCCCCATCCCTGTCAACATTTGATGTCCTTGGTATTTTTCATGTTACCCATTCAACTGAGAGGGCAAGGGCAGGCTGACCTTTGAAGGGCAGGTGAATAAAGGCTCCCAGAGTGTCAGCATTACCCAAACAGCATCACAGTTGCCAAATACAGGTGATTTGTTTGACAGTTTCAAGGAACAGTGAAACCCCCCCTATGGAGAGTCAACTCTCAACACCTTTTTTCTTTCCTTTTTTTCCCTCTTTTCCATTCTGTGCTGACAGCAGACAGCACGCCCCTAGGGCTCAGGCCAAGACGTCTAGCTGTAAGCTCTTAAGTCTTTCAGGTGTGAGCAGGTAATTTTCTTTGTTTTTTTTTGGGCTTTAAAAATTCTTTTCTTTCTGCTTCTGTTGGACCAGGGGAATCAGATAATTTACAGAGTGCAGGCAATTTTATGAGAAGTTTAAAAGCAAATCCATCTGGACTGAGTTACGATGTGCTGATGGCTCAACACCTTACGCGTATGCATCCAGTGAACTGCAGAATGGGAAGTCAGCACCAACAGTGACCAATTTCGCATCCTGACCTTCCAGGCATGCTGGGCTCTCTGAGGCTGCTTTTTGGAAAACTCACTCCACTGCTTGAAGCTATTCGTTGGCTCCCATCATCAAAAGAACGAAACACACACTCCACAAACCTTCTAGTGAAAGGTATTCTCCATCTCCTTCCTCTCTGTTCCAGTTCCACTGACTTTGTTGGGTGTCTCAAATACACCAAGCTCACGCCTGCCCCAGGGCCCTTGCACTTGCTGTCTCTTTGCTTGGAACACTCTACCTGCTCTTTCTGGGTGGACTTCTTAACCATGGGTTTCAGCTTTTCAGCATTATTGCCACTTCTTCAGAGATTATCTTCCCTAATCACTGAATCAAACTCATTTCTTTATATAACTAGACTCTTAGTCTTTTTGTTACAAATAAAGTACGTGTCAGAGACACAGGTCTTCCCCTCCGCCAATCTAGAGGGACAAGAGGCAAGTGCCAACAACCCGCTTCTGGTTTGACGGTGCAGTCATACACCTACTTCTGTTGGGAACACAATGAGGCCTGTGCAGCATCATTCCCAGGCCTGTCCATTACCAGGTAAGATAATCGTCAGAATACTGTGATTCCCTTTGGAAGTTATTGCCACAGGACACGGCAACCATTGCTAAAGTCTTAAGAATTGTTTCCAGACCCCTTTGCTCACAGTGTACTTTGAAGACAAGTTGTGAACATTATACATATTCACAGGAGCCTTAACAGTTATAAATATTGCTCTGAAAAATGAGACTGTGTGCTCCTAAGAATATTCTCAATCTCACATCTTATCAAATCTGGTTTTTGAACTTTTTTTTTCTAAAGCAGGAGGGTATCTAGGCCTTGGTCACTGCAGCAGAAAAGAACCTTCCCCTTCAGCTCCTTCTGTGATGTCCTCTCTTAAGGGTGAAGACTCAGCATTGTTAAGGACAGGCTCTGAGATTCATTATTTGTCATTCTAACAAAACAGCTGGCTCCTAGAGCTCAATTTTACTAGCAGACATGAAGAAGGGGATTTAAAAATATAGGCATCTTTATCTAATAATAAAATAAGGGTCATATACCTTGGGTTTTTAAAAGAACCATCGTACTCTAATTCATTTATTTGGTTATTTTCTTCTCTGGTTTCCCCATGAAATGATGAACTCCATGGCAAAGCTATGCATGTCCCCTTCATAGCTATAATCTCAGCAACTAGCACATAATAGGTGCTCAGTAAACATTTGTTAAACTGATGAATGGATGGATGGATGAATGGTATGCTACTTGGGCAAGAATACCAAGAAAATGCTCCCACCAATCATGATGTTTATTGAGTCCTCCGTGGGTGGGGAGGGGTCTTCTGTTCTCAGTAAATCTTGGTGTTTTGCTAAGGAAGGAAATTTCACACACACACACACACACACACACACACACACACACACACTTATAACTCTTCCTACTCTTCTCTCTTCAGCTCCCACGTGGCTAAACCAGCACAATCCAGGGGAAAACATCCCCTATCACCACACAAAAAGGTGACTTTGACCCTTTTGGGCTCCTGTTTCTGGGAGAACAACCTTTCCACTCTCTATCTTCCAGAGATGTTGCAGTCATAGCCGTGAGAGTATTTTGAAAAGATCATGTGACTTTCAGAGAGGAGAGGCTAGCCATTATAACCAGGGGTCAGTGGGGTCCTGTTTGTCTCATTCTTGTTTCATTTCAGGGTGTCAGAGGCCCCACTGGGATGCACACACCATCCACGACCCTGGCGTCTCCTGAGTGAGCTTTCTGAAGATGTCTCAGCAGCACATGACTCCCAGAATCCAGGCGCATCTGAGGGACACCCATAGGCAAAGTGGTTTTCAAATGGTGTCAGGGGCTCTCGGGTAGGGCGGTTAGATTTAACAAATAAATTCTAATTTTCTAGGCCGAGGAGTATAATTGGAGAGAATAAGAGAAACTCCATTCCTTACGCAACTCCCAAATTTTGTCTTGGCTTAGCTGGTCCTACGTCTTGTGTTTTCTTGTATTTAAGGCAGGTAGAGTCTTGTCTCAGTCGTGGTTCCCCCAAAGCAGAGCCTGAGACAAGGGTTGCGGTGCTGGGATTCAGTTGCAAAGAAGTGCAAGAAGCAGGAGTGAGGGAACAGAAGACCAGAAAGGAGGGCGAGCCAACACCCAGGGAGGTTTGGAGCTGCTCATCGCTGTAGGAAGTAGGGTCGAGCCTGCCAGACATGCTTTGAGGATCTGTGCCTAGAGGGCTTCAGGATTGTCTCTCTGAGGGATGGGGCGGGGGGGCAGCATTCATCCCCCAACTCCCGTCCCTTGCTGGAGGATTCCCCTCGGGCTGTGAACTCCCCCATTTCCCAGCTGTACCTGCAGGAGAACTGAGCTGTTTCTTCACCTTTGGAGGACACCCAAGGCAGCAAAGGGAGGCAGCTCCCTGGCTTGTCCTTGAGATGGGTCATGGCCAGCGTGAGTGGAACTGTGTATGGAACAGGGACATGGAAACCTGAGATGGGCCAAGGGGATGTGATACAGGCATACAGTCTGTCATCAGGTATCAATGCTAAGGATGGCAACAGAGTCAGTCTAGAATCGCGGTCAGGGAAGTGAGCTCTGGAGCTAGAGACTGCCTAGGCTCAAATTCCAGTGCCATTCTACAGCATTGGGACAGTTCCTTAGCCTCTTTGAGCCTCAGCTTCCTCATCTGTACAATGGGAACAAGCCCAGTGCCTCCGTCCTAGAGTGAATGTTGGTTGGAACAAGACACAGGAAGTTCTTAGCACAGTCATGGGCACAGAGGAAGTCCCTAGCGAGTATCTGGGTTGTCCATAGTGTCTCGACATGAGCTTTGAATTCTATCCTGAAAGTGGAAGGAGGCAGCAGATGTGGACATTCCTTCGAATGCTCTGCAATGCCCAGGAAAGTTAGGAAACAGAGGAGAGAAGATGAAAGGCAGTTGGGGCCACACCAAATGGACCAGGAGGGAGTTTTCCACTTCAGGCACTTTTCCCTGACTCATGGTCACTCCCCACCTTTCACTGGGACCATGGGACAGTCCCTGCTCTCCCTCCTCCTGAGTGCTCACCCATCTCTGGCCTCAACCCCTCAGCCGATTCTCTTTGTTAGCCATAAACACAAATCCTGTTATCTTCCCTCTCTCCTAGCACTTGCCCCGTGATTTAAGCTGCCTTACCTTCCCCTTTCGTCAGCCCTGGGCCCCTCTTGTCGTATATCTTCCCATTTATCTACTTCCTGGATCGATGCGTGGGGGAAAATGGCCGGCCGCCTGCTCAGCCTCCGGAGCCCGCTTTTCTTCTTGGGCCAGTATTTCTTGTTAAGCTTCTGTCTGGCCATGTTTGGTTTCTCATTAGGTTTCTTCCCGGGTGTGGCAGTATTTCTTGTTCCCGCACAGCACAGTCTGGAGATCCCTAGTAATTCTTAAACGGTGAGATGGAGACGCGTGTCTTGAGAGCGCTCTGGAATCCATCTGGCGGGGGCTTAAAGTGGCACGTGAAGGACTTGTGGGTAGAGGGATGGTGGGGGCAGCTCCCATGGCCCATGGCGGTCCTGGCGGGGCCTCCGTTACACCAGGGGTTTGCTCCTGTGCCTGCTCCTGCCACCCACACCTTGTGTCATTCTACCTCTGAGTTATTGCAACAGGCTTTTCACGGGTTCCCTGGTGTCGGCCCCATCCCACGCCATCATTGGGAAGAGCCCAGCTCTGCCGACAACTCGTGTGGGCAAGTCATCCCTCTCCCTGACTCAGTTTCCTTGCCTATGAAATGAGATAGTTTCTCTTTCTCTTTTTCTTCATGTCTTTACTTAACAAGCACGGGACATGTAAAGTGTGTTCATTATGTGCCAGGTAGCCTTCTACATAGTTTCCAAAGATTAACACATTTAAATTTCCCTAACCACTCTGTGACAAAGATACAAGTATGATCTCTGTTTTACAGATGGGAAACTGTGGCCCAGAGAGGCTAAGAAACTTGCTTACGGACACACAGCTGTTCAGTGGCACAGGCAGGATTCAAACCTAGGCACTGGCTCTAGAGTGCATGCACTTAAGCGGTGACTCCTTTTGATCTTTTAGTGGCCTCCATATAGTTCCAAAATGCTGATACAGTCCATTCCTGTTATTTTCACGAGGGACGTCCTATAGTGAATATCGACCCATTGCTCCTAGGAGTCATAAAGGGTTGGGTTCCTGAAAGCCTCTGGTTACAACGTTTTCATCAGTGGACCCATGCGTAACGTTTTATGTGTGCTTCTATTTCCAGATACCTGAGTTAATATATATCATCAATGCAGGAACATTGAACTTACAGCCAATCACACTATAACTCACGCCTGGATAAAGGTTATCCAACGCACGTATTTCCTCCGTAAGGCACATCTTCTTGCACTCAGGAACACTAGACAGCACTTGAGTACCACTCCTGGGGGCCGTTTTCAACCGCGACATCAATCAAACAAACAAAAGCAGCAAAATCACCCATGGAAAGCACAGAAATGCAAAAACGCAGCACTAAGAGATCTCAACCACAGAAAGAATCCTAGTTCACAGCAGATGAGCTGAAGCAAGAAGGCAGAGTGTCGCCTCTTTTGGCCTCTGCTGGGAACCTACGTGATGGGTGACTCGTTTATTTATTTATTCATTTATTTATTCATTCATTCATTCATTCATTCATTCATTCATTTATTTATTTCCTGCTCTGCACATGTCCACGAATGACTGTGAACATTGATGTGGGGTTACCTATAAATTTTAGCGAGTAGGTGAATTTGCAACTATGAAATAGGTGAATAATGAGACTCGACTCTGTCATGTGTTACTCCCCTGTGCAAACAAACACATTTTAAGCTCCCTGTTGTTTACTATGTCAAATACAAACTCCACCTGCCTGCCTGTCAGTCCGGTCCCACTACAGCTATTACAACGTATTTCTCTGAACTCCTGGGGCCATTTCCTTTCTCCCTGGGCCTGGCTCCTCTTCCTGACTATTCTACCGAATAGCCAACTCGATCCTACTTCCACACCTTTGCTCTTGCTGTGTCTTCTCTGCGCATGCCTTCCCTTCCTTCATCTATCTACCAAATCTGACCTAGAATTTAAAGGTCATATCCAATTTCTCTTTTCTTCATGCAGCTTTCTCTGACTGATTTATCCCTTTTGGGATGTCACAGACCCACATCATAACCGAGGTTAATTTTTTGTAAATGTCTTTCTGTGGTTCTGTCCTCAAAAACCTGTGTATTGGGGAATTTTCCACCAGCCACTGTTTGATGACTCTCGAAATAGGAGACATCCAAGTTACACTGAGCACATTTGGGTTTGGATCGTGAGGACGTTTTGGCTAAAAGTGTGTAATAAGAGATAACATTATCCTCACCAGTGAGACCTGGCTGGAGGAATGTTTTAATTCTTCAGAAAAACTGATTGGTCTCCTGATGGAGAATAGACCAGTGAGCGAAGAATAATTAGACCATCAAAGAGGTCTTAGTGAGAATTGATCTGTTTAGAGAGATAAGCCTCTGTTTCTAATAGCCTTGGGGTAAACTGACCGTGTGTGCAAGGATGGGAGGGGTCTGAGATCTCTACTTGGATAGGGACTAGGGCACCACACAGGCACAGGACCCAGCTTAGCCCTGGTTAATGTATGTTGTCGATGCAGCAACACTGAACTTATGGCCAATAGCACTATAACTCATGTCTGGGTAAAAGTTATCTAACGTACGTATGGTGGTGCTCAAGCCCTAATAATGCCCCCACTGGAGCAAGTAACTAAAAATAAAACCCAACAGTAGCTGGTCCAAATCATAGTCTGAAAGAGGTCATTCACGTCTTGCCCATTTTCTCACTTCTGCATCCTGAGAAAAAGTGCCCACAATCTGAGTGCCCCCCTCTGGGCCACCGGTGAGGGGCCAGATGGAGATGGGCATGGGAGCCCCTCCCTTCTGCACTCATTACATACGCATTCTTTTCCTTTTTAAAGTGTATGGTTAACAATATTCAATTAGGTTGAAACCTACAGATGGACCGAGGTGGATTTGGATAAACTAGTCTTGAGTTCCACCAGTACATTTGTAGCATGCCGAATATCAGAGCTAGGAGGAACGTAAGATGGGGTGGGGGCAGGGGTCCAGTTCAACTTTTTTTGTTGTTGTTTTTGAAAAGAAACTACAGTCCAGCTAATTCATGTCATGGAGTTCCCCAAGATAGTCTCCATTTTCTGTCTCTAACTCTTTGGACTTCTCCTCCTAGCCTCAACGTAGGTTCTTTGTTCAGAGACGTGGGCAGGGCACCGGGAAACGACACAGGATAAGGCAGGACCTGAGTCTGGTAACAGAGGGTACCATCGTCACTCCTAGACCAGAAAAGTCGACGAGGGAGCGGTAAGGGTTAGATGGAGGGGGTCTCTGGGCAGGAGCGAAGGGAGGCAGCCAGCCCTAGGAGACCCTGGATCCTCACAAGCTGGCAAGCGGGCAGGGGGTACATAACCTGACCTCCATCTCCCCCTCCCTCTCATTTCCTCTGGACCTCCCATTGGCAGAACCCAACCAGAAGGTAGAGGGCAAGGCATCCATTGCAGTCCACGGGCTCAGCTTCTGGGCAGAGAGTGGGGGAGAAGGCTGAAGAGGGGATCTGGGGGACAGCAAAAGGAAGATGCCATCACACATGGCCCACACCCCCTACCCTGCAACACACTCACAACCCAGGATTAGCAGATCTCCAGTTTCTAAGGGGTCCTTCCAGGTCTGTCACGCACAGACTCTTCAGTTTTAAACCATGGCTCAGGTCTGTCGACGCTTGCCAAGGTCCTATTGTAGCAGCTTGGAGTTATCTGTGAGTTGGGTAACCCTGGTCTGGTACTAGTGACACAGCACAATTTTGTTGCATTAAGATCAAATCATGCCTATGTTCAGATGTCATGGTTTTGAGTCATGGGCTCTCTCTCTCTCTCTCTCTCTCTCTCTCTCTCTCTCTCTCTGTATTTCCTCAACGTGCAGAGATATTCCTCCTGCACCTCTGGGATGCTGACAGTTGGAGTAGATACACAGCATCTGTGCCGTGATATAAGGGCTGCCGCAGTGCACAACTGTCTCTCCAGAAGGCGCTGCAGGGGTGTCAAACTTTTCACCTCATTGTCAGCACTGGTCGTCATGGATGTCTACTGACTTTTCCAAAATTCTTACAGAGCAGTGGTGGTCAAATGAAAAAGATTTTGTCCCCCACCTCGCGTCCCCGTGCCCATTGCCCTAGGGGACACGTGGCAATGTCTGGAAACACTTTTAATTGCCACGACTAGGAGTTTCTTACTGGCATCTGGTAGGTAGAGGCCAGGGACGCTGCTCAAGATCCTACCCTGCCCAGGACAGCCCCCACCACAGAGAATTATCCAGTCCAAAATGTTGGTAGTGCCGAGGTTGAGAAGCCCTATTGTAGAGGGAGCCTCTTCATGGGGCTTTGGTCTTGGAGTCTCCACCTTCCTAAATTCCCTCTATTACCTTCTTGCTATGTGATCACCCAGATTCTTGGATACCTCCAGCAACAGGGAGCTCACTACCAGTTTTGGAACCAGGCAGGCATGGGCTTTCTACTCACAGCTGTGTGACTGGGCTTTTCCATAGACTGGAGTGGCTCCACCATCCTGGACCTCAGTTTCCTCCAGGACAATGGGATTGGCAGTGGCCCCACCTCACGGGCTGTGTGAGGATTGAGTGAGTTTGTGCTCCAAAGTTGGCTAGCTCAGGGCATGGCACAGGGTGAGCGCTCAATGAACGTTCACTGCTATGAATGGCCCTCCAGCCCTGGTTTCTTCACTGGGTCGTGGGTGGGTCAAGAACAGGATCTCTTCTGCTGGAAAATTCCAGATAGCTAGACAAGTGAAGCACTGAGTGAGGAAGAAAGATGCAGGCTCTTGTGGGGAGATTTGCCTTTGGGGTTGTTTCCATTTAGGGGCAGGTGGCATCTATGGGTGCTGGGAGGAGACCTAACGTGTGGCTCTATGGTCATCTGTGAAGGGGAATCAGAATTCCTAATGAAAGAACTGGTGGGTATCAGTTAAGTCAGGAAGGGGATGGCTGTGAAGGCCACCGTTCACTCCATCTCACTACAGGTCAGCTCAGCAGGGCTCAGGGCTCCATAGCACACCCAGGAGGAGGACTTGGGACCCAGAAGGACCTACCTCAAAAGACTGGAGTTGGTGGGATGAGGAGAGAAGATGGAGCTCCCAGATGAGCTCAAACATGTGGGTCTGGAGACTTTGCACCCTGAAGAGCTGCTTAACACTGTCCCTCGGCTCTCTGCAATGCGTGACTCTGGAGGGCTACACAGGGCTTGGGAGGGTGTGCGAGTGGGGCTCAGACCAGGTCCCTGGACTCTGAGAGATGACCCCGCCCACCTCCATTCTGTGCAGGCTTCACGCTAATTCTCTCACCTGGTCCTTACAAGGACCCTCTGAATGAGGTGCTGTTACGACCCCAGGGAATGGATGAGGCAATTGAGGCTCAGAGAAGGGATGCCCCTTGCCTGAGGCCACACAGATGAGGAAAGGGCACAGGTGGGACCCATTCGAGGCAGTCTGCACTCACCTCTACTGCACGGTCCTCTCCCAAGGAGCGCCGTTTGCCTCCATCCATCTCCCCTCTGCCCAGCATCCTCTCATCTCAGCCAGAAACCAACTGTTGAGGCTGTTTAATCTCGCTTGGAGTCTGATAGTGATCCGTTGCAGCCCCTCCAAGGTGGGGAGAATTATTATTCAAGGCAAATATACAGCGAGGAATGTACGGTACAGGGCAGTGTGAGCCAGGGCTCCTGGTCTGTTAATTCTGGGAGACTCGGTGTTCTATGTCCCTGACGTGACACCTTTCTAAATGGGTGGCCATGGTAAGCAGCTTATGAGATCTCTTCACTCACTCACTAGCAGCTGGTTCACTGATTCATTCCTGTGGTTGTTTGTGTGTCTATCCATCT
The DNA here is from genome assembly GCF_036562045.2 of Rhinolophus sinicus. Taxonomy (NCBI): domain Eukaryota; kingdom Metazoa; phylum Chordata; class Mammalia; order Chiroptera; family Rhinolophidae; genus Rhinolophus; species Rhinolophus sinicus. The sequence goes on along the minus strand of NC_133765.1, from coordinate 23,155,440 downwards.
AATAATCCACGCACTCTTTCCAGCAATATTCAAGACTTTTATTTATCGTGCGCTATGTATAGTTGCTAAGAATATAAAGATAACTGCCATTTTGTATGGTGGTAAATATATATATTTACATATATATTTATTTATATATTTTTATATACTTAATGGATATATATATATATATATATATATATATATATATATACAAAAATTATACACACACACACACATACAGAGGGTGCCAAAAAAGGTATACACATTTTAAGAAAGGAAAACTGTATTAAAATTGTAATATTCAATATATACCGATAATAAAAGATGAATACAAGTCATGTGTATATATATTTTTTGGCACCCCCGGTGTGTGTGTGTGTGTGTGTGTGTGTGTATGTGTGTATAATGGATATTTGTATCTTTGTAGCTCCGTTTTTCAGATGAGGAAATGGAGGCTCAGGGTGGTGCAGCAACTTGCCCAAGACACAGAAACAGGAGATGAGCTGAAATTCATTCACGAATTGTCTTTCTCCAAAGCCTGGGCATTTATCCACTGCCTCCAGCTGCCTTTCCTCCTCCCTGCCTCTGAGCATCGTATCCTGGGATGGACCCACTGAGGGGTACCCTGGATGGCGAAATCTCAGGATTAAGGGGGCTAATGGTGAGGAGAGAGGAGAGAAAGTTCTGGAATTGGAGAAGGCGTAACAAATGTTCAAGGCATCCGGATGGAGAAACACGATCAGCACATTGCAGGCGAGACAAACCCCCTGCCTTTGTCACTCACTGTAAATTGTCCCCCAATCACTGGGCTGACAGAGATGGATTCCCAGGGCTCACAGCACAATTATGCTTTCTCAGGCGTCTCATGGGGGAAAGGAGGCAGTTGGTTTACTTGTGAATGCTTGGGGGTAATTTTCTAATGTCCCTTCCACCATTACAGAGGCTTTGCTCCAATCTCTTATCATATGTAATTCCTAATGATTTCTCTGTTATGTCCTGTTTTATTAAAGCGTCATTGAACTATACCCTATTGATTTAGATTTCACAGACAATTGAAATTTAAATTGACTCCAAATTGAATGTCTCCATGTAATCTCTGTTCTGCAATAAAGATAGATAAAATGCTTCTATTTTTGATAACAACTTATACTGGAGGCACATTTTAATTTTGGGAGGGAAGAAAAAAAATGTGACAGAGTCTTGACTTTCTTTAAAAAGTGGCTGAGGGTTCAGGGCCTGGGCTGTGTTTCTGTTTATCTCTGGGGCACGATGCTGAAGCTGTAGAATTCTGGAATGCCTGGGTTGGCTCACAGATGGGAGTCGGAGGTGGTCTGGTCTGACCTAGGAACTAGTTAATTAGGTAATCCATCCACAAATCTGTCCATTTGTCCAGTAAGGATAACACGTTTAGAGTGCTAGGGCCAGGACGGCAGCAAAGAGTGAGGATAACTCATCATTCTATGACATGCGTGATTCCCAGCTCATGTCATTTGAGAGTTAGGTCTAGGGAGCCATCTTGGAAAAAGGAGGGAGGGACATCACTGCAAACAGCTGCAGGTTGCTGTCAATCAACATCCATCCCCACCCAAGCTGAGACTGGATGGCGACGGTCACTCTCACAGCTTCTTTCTCTTCCCACTAAAGATGGAGGATAACAGTTGGGCCATGGGAAGGACGCGTGGAAGAGGAAAGAAGGTATCATCCCATGAATCCTCTATTTCTTAGAAGATAGATTATCTAGAAAGGGGAGAATCAATGAAGTGCCGATCAGATCCTGGAGAAAAGTGGAACTAGTCAGATCCTTGAGAGCCTTCCAGAACAGGTCTAAGTGTGAGCAATCATTGCCTCGAGGGTTCTAGACCCACCATGAAAAACCTGCCCCACCTGAATTCCAGCATTCAGGAGCTATAGCTTGAATGGTGGAAAGGTGTATTCGTGTCTTATTCCTGCAGTAACAAGTTACCACACACTTATTGGCTGAAAACAACACAAATTTATTATCTTTATATTTCTGGAGGTCAGAATCAATGTGTTGGAAGATCTGCGTTCCTTCTGGAGTCTGTAGGAGAATTGGTTTGCTTGCCTTTTCCAGCTTCCAGGGGTTGCCTGCATTCCTTGGCTTGTGGCCCCTTCCTCCATTTTCAAAGCCAGCAAAATAACATCTTCAAACCTCTCTCTCTCTCTCTCTCTCTCTCTGACCTCTGTTTCCATCCTCACATCTCTGTCTGACTTTGACCTTGCTGCCTCCTTCTTGTTACTTTGGGCCCACCTCAAATAAACCTGGATAATCTTCTCAAACCCAAGACGCTTAATTTAATCAAACCTTCAGATCCCTTTTTAACCATGTGTAGTTCTGGGGATTGGACACGGACATCCTTGGAGGGGCCATTTCCTACCAGAAGGGAACTTGAAATTTCCATATTGCAGCTACCTCATTTTAGCCATCCTTCTACAGTGCGCCTCTCACAGCAAAATTCACTGGAGTTGTCTCAAGATGGCAGCCTCTTGTCAAGATGAGAGCAGAAAATGGAACTCATGGCTCCTGCATTCCTCCCAACTTTCCCTCATCAAGTGGTCTCTGTATATTCAGTGCCGGTGAGGGAGCTGGGTCCGAGGGAACTTCAAGCTCTGCAGATACAACTGAAAAGCTGCTTTGAGTTTCTTCAGTTTTCAGTTTCCAGTTTCAGTTTCTCCAGGTTCCCCTGTCAAGGAGAAATGGCAGCACATAAAGAAAAAAGGTGGGGAAACATTTATTTTTATGGAGGGCTGAAGGATCCTAGGGTCTGTCAAGTAGTGAATGGGACTGAACAAAGGATAAGGATTTGACTCGTCCATTCAATGAAAACCTACTGATGCCGCAGTGAAATTCCCAGCCCAGTGCAGTAGCCAAAAAAGCACAAGGCAACCACTATTAGTGTAATAAATGCTGGTTTGGAATTAAACAGAGGGTGCACAGGAGAATAGAAGGAGAGTACCCAGCCCACACTGGGGGCATTTGGAATAGCCTCCTGCAGGAAGTGACCTCTAAGCTGACATCTGTAGGATCAGGAGGAGCTATCCAGGAGAGGGGACAATGGAGTGGAGAGAGATTTCCAGAGAGAGGGAACAGCATGTGCAAAGGTCCTGAGGTGAGAGAGAACATGCTTATTCAGGGAACTGATTTAGCAGGGGTATTGAATTTGATGTGGAGACTCGTCAGAATGAGGCTCAGAGATCTCCTAATTTCCACCCCCAGGACCCCACACAGTTATAATTATAAGGTTATTTATGGCATTCTTAGGGCCCTGTCTGTTTCTTCCACTGAGCTGTGAGCTCGTAGGGGCAGTAGCGTGTCTGTCTTGCTCATAGTGGAATCCCCACAAACCAGCATGGTGTTTAGTTAGTATTTAGACATAGTGTTGAGTGAGTGGACGAATAAAAGGATAAAAGAATGAGGTTAGAGAGTCAGGCATGAGTCAGGTTCCACAAGGATTGAATACCATGGTAAGTAGTCCAGCTTCTCTCCGTAACAGGGGACCTGGAGTTCAACTTCAGGTTACTGGAGGATCACGCAGTATCTGGTAATGAGGCTTGGTAAAGACACCACCAGTAGGTGGAGGCTGTCTCAGGAGTCCTACATTTGGAACTTAAATAACTAAGCGTGACGGGCTCCTTCTGCACTGGCATTTACTGGTTATTATACGTAACTGGCAAAAATGCCAGTCAGTGCCTACCAGACAGCCCTTTCAGCCTTGACGGGCTGTTGGTTGGCATAGCTGTGAGTTTCATCTTGAGCTGTCCATCCACTGGGGCCTCAGGTCAGCAGAGGTGGCAGCCCAGCATCCATTCCACGGACTCTCAAACTCACCCCCTGGGGTTACTGGACACTTGGAGCTAACACACCTATCAGTCCATATGGCAACTGTGTGTTTTTCCTGGGTGAGGTGGTCGGGATCCCTGAGTAGACTGTGAATACTTAGCATGGAGTCTGACACAGAATGAGCACACAACAAACATTTTAAAAATTATGACTACACGATTGCTGTAAAGACTTAGAGTGTGTTAGAGCTGGTAAATCCTTAGATATAATTTAGTCCCAATACCCAGTTTACAGATGGGGAAGTTGAGGCCAGAGAGGGAAAGGGGCTTGTTCAGGGTCCTAGTGTGAGGGGACACAGGTATAGATCCCCCAATGCTTATCTTCTGTTCTATTGGCCCACTTGAAGTAATTAGGCATCTCCTTCTAGTCTATTCTATTCAATCAACCCTTTTCCATTCCATTCCTTTTCTCCTGTCTCATCCTGTACTATCTAATTCCACTTCACCCCATCCCATCCCATCCCATCCCATCCCATCCCATCCCATCCCATCCCATCCCATCCCATCCCATCCAGTCCCATCTGTTTCATTTTATTCCACTGCATTATTTCCCATTCCGTTCAACTACAGTTTCATCCACTTCATTCCGGTTCACTCCATTCCATCCCACCCTCCCATCCTTTCCATCCCATCCTCTCTCGTTCTACCTCTTCCGGTTTTGTAGTATATTACTCCACTCCACTTGACTGCATGTCATTTTATTCTGTTCACACAATTCCTTCCACTCCACTCCTTCCCATTCTCCCCCACTCAGTGTCATCCCTACTCATCCCATTCACTTTCCTCTCATGCCTAGAAATGTTTGCAATGTGTCTCCAGGGGGCCAAGCTGTGAACACTTCAGGATGAAGGAGCTGTAGCCCCTGATGTTGGGGAGAGAGAGAGCACGTTGGTTAACAAAGTGCCTGTTCCCACCTCTCTGTTGCACCCTTTCGCTTTGCTTTTTACTGAGACCAGGGCAGGAGGATCAGGTGGTTATTATTTTTGATAAGCAGAACTTTGCTGCCCACTTGGGTATTGTTTGGGGGCATATTGCAGGGACTCCCTGCAGAAGAGAAGTGGGTGGTTGGTCATCAGATCCCTTCTCAAACCTTAACCCCATCCATGAGGAATGCTCAGGCCACGTTCCCTGGTTTGAACCCCCAAAGATGCAGCTGTTCTGCCTTCTCTCTGCTGTCCCCCATCCCCAGGCTTCCCCAGGCAATATCCCGCTTGCCCTTGAGTCTCCTGGGCTTGGGGAATGGGAAGCACCTGGCACATGACTGCAGCTTAAGAAACAAAATCAATCCTCATTAGGACTTGATTGGCCATTAGCTCTCTTATCCTTTGAGCAGAGGACTGGGGAAGTTTGAGAAGGCCAAAGGGGGGAGAGACCAATGGGGGTGTGGACGTCAGCCCCATTTGTGGGCAGGACTACACCCAGAAAGAAGGAGACCTTGAGCAGGAGTCTTCAACCCTGGCTGCGCATTAGATGCACTGGGGAAGCCTTAAACATACGGATGCCAGGCCGCACGCAGAGCTATGGCTGCAGAACCTGTGATGGAGGAGCCCAGACATCGGTGCTTTCCTAAAGCTCCCCAGGACAGTTTAATGTGCAGCCCAGGTGGCCTGAAATGTCACTTTTAATCTCTTGGGCCAAGGAAAGTCCAAAGTTTGGCCATCAGAGCCTTGCCACGTGTGGATCCTTCATAGCAAGTTCCCCGAGATCGTGGACCTTCTGGCACCCATCAGCTTAGGCTTCATAACAGTCTCTCGTCACCAGCATCCTGTGTCACACTGAGCGTCTCCTTGGCCCTCTCAGCCACCCAGTGGTCGCCGTCCACATTCATGCCGCCTGTAAGCTCCTGTGCTTACTCCTTCTCCAAACTGAATTTTAACCTACTTCTCTTGTTCCTTCGTTAGTCTGTTCTAAACTCATCTCATGATTTGATAGTCTATTTGTATTATCTTCTAACACACAAAACCACAAGCACGTAGTGATGAAACACTGAAAATGAGCTCATGTCTCTACCACCTAAAATCACTTTGCCAATGACTGGTTGTGTTTATATGACTCTGGAAAATACTGTTGTATAGTTTCCAAAAACTTTTCACAAATAAAATAATAAATGTGAATAATAAAAAAGTTTAAAACATTGTCCATCTCTGTCCACGTATGAGATATTATTATTCTTTCATATCCTTCTGACCACGTTAGAGATATTCAAAATAGCACTGTTTCTAATTAATTAAAATAGAGCTCCTGGGGGTTCAAGTTTTGGGTGACTGCCCTTTTTTTGGTATTTGCTTTAGGTCACAGACTGGTTTCACTCTGAAAACTCCATTTAAGTAGAAACCAGATTTCTCATTAAGAACCTTAAAAATATTAATACCCTCACACCCATTCATTGCATTCTGGAGAATTTATAAGAAGGAAATACCAATACTTCAGGATAGAGATAACAGTTTACATACAAAAATGTAAAAGGTGGTGTTATGTACAAATATGAGAAACACTAATCCACCCAATCTCCAATAACAGAATGGTAAATTTAATTAGTATGTGTAGTTAGTTTAATAAAAGGTGTGGGTTATAAGGTCAGGAACTCTAGAAGAGTCTAATGTTTAGTGGATTCTAATCTTGACATCTCCACCACTTAGCACAGAGCTTGGCACAGATTTAATCCTCAAAAATACTTGTTATATACTGAATGATTTGTTAAAATGATAGTCACAGAGTTTATAACGACACAGAAAACCACTTACTATTAAGTGAATAAAACCAGGGTGCAATATTAAACATAAAATATTGTCACATTAAACATAAAGTATTAAAATATGCATTGGCCTTGTATGTGCAAATATAAGGGGTGGATTTGTGAAATGTGTGGTGTATCCAAGCTGTAGAATATCCTGTAGCTACTAAAGTGATGTTTGCAGATAATAGTCATGCCGTGATATGATGTTAAGTAAAAAACAACAAACAAACAAACAAACAAAACACCACGTAAGAACCCACATGCAGTCTAATTCCAATTTGTGTATGTATATAATTATAACATTATATATTATTTAATTATAATTATATTAGATTCATAATAATATAAATATTATAAAATACATTTATATATCATGTTAATATTAAATGTATATTTTATTATATATATTTTATATATGTATATGTATTATGTATGTATATGTATGTGTATTATTTATTATATATGTGTATATATGTACATATATGTGTATACATGTGTGTATGTACACACACACGCGCACACACTCACACACGCACACACACACACTCATCCACAGACACACATTCATCAGAACGGAAATCACCCAAAATATTAACAGTTGCTTTATTTGGTGAGACCAGGACAGGTGTTTTTCCTTCCCTCCATGTTTCATCTTTTGCAATTTTCCAAATCTCCCCTTCCCACCAGCGTGTGTTACTTTGATCATCAAGACAAAAGAATAACCGCTAGGTACGTTGTAGACACAAAGAGGGTGGGGGAGCCGGGGAGTGGACTGCAGCCTTGGGGTACGTACGCTAGAGCAGCAAGGTCTGCGGTCACATCGCATCAGCCGGGCCACGTCCAGTCCACGTCCGCAGGCCTCTCTCTGCAGGGCCAGCGCGGGGGGGACGTGCACCGACTGGGCCAGGGAAGGTCGCCTGGGGGGATGGCTTCATGGAACAGCTGCCCAGGGGCCCGACAAAACTCTTCGGGAGGAATGCCGCCTTCCTCTAATTTGCCGGGTCCCTCCAGTTGCTAAGAATGATCGACAGTAATTAAAACTAAGCTAATAACCTCCTCACTCTTGACATTTCTATGGGGCTTTGTTCACCATTATCTACATATAGATTAAAAATTGTAATTGGACTGGCGATTGGGTTAGGAAAATCAACCACCTTCCAACTCGTCGTTTGCCAGGGACTGACACTTTGAAATTTTATTTAATCTGAGAAAATTGAGTTGAACTCTGGCACCCTGGGAGGCAGGGGGGAAAACACCCCAGCATTTATCCTTAAGGGCAGCTAACTAAGAAAATAGTCATGCTCCTGGCAGGAAGAAGTGGAGTCTCCACCAGAGGGGTGCTGAGAGCAGCTGCATGGACACAGCAGACCGGGGTGTAGGGTGGGGGGCCCCCTAGAAAGCAGCCTGGGGAGGTCCCCCTGGGACCCTGATGAGGGAGGTTTAGGGTAACCAAGGCCGCTTCCCTAAGAAAATTCCCGGGTCATTTCATACAGGCCTGAGCTGTCTAACCTCACCGGAGCCCCCTCTGCTGTTGAAGAGTGATTTATTGGTTTATAATTCTGTAATTCCAGGCCTGCCCGGCAGTGAGCATAGGGTCCACCTGATATTCCTCTGGTCTTTGCGAGACCGAGCCGCTCTACCCCTCTTCCCTGCGTCTATGAGGCAGGGTGTCCATGCTTCTGGGAACCTAGACTGAGAGAATTCGAAGAGTCAAGGATTACAATAGCGACTTCAAAAGGTAAGGAACTGGCAGACCTGCACGGCTGCCCCTCCCATGGAATCATTACTTTGTCTAAATTGAAACCCTTGAACTGATATGAATTCCTAGCCCGTGTTCCCAAGGTGATGGGCCAGCCGAAGAAGACGTCTGTCTGATACACAATGTGGCCATGTCATGTCCCTGCTTAATATACTTCAGTGGGGTCTCGTGGCCCCATTTGGATCAAGTCCAGTCTCCTTACAATGGCTTAAAGGCTGTCCTGGGTTTGCCTCGTGCCCCTCTCTCTCCTGAGGCAACCTCTCGAATCCTCATATACATTCCCCCTACAATGCATTCTCTCTCTCTCTCTCTCTCTCTCTCTCTCTCTCTCTCTCAGTGTTCTCTCCACGTAGCCTCCAGGAATTATCCCCCTCCTCACCCCAGTACCATCCCTGCTAGGTTTGTCTCCTTCACCCATCTAATTTCTGTTAATCCATCACTTCTTATCTTGGGCTTCACCTTCTCCGTGAAGTATCTACTCTCTTCCCAAATTGTGTTCTTGGCTCCCTTGGTACCTCTACCTGCTCCTTGCTCACTTTGTCCGAACTCTGCGTGTCTCTCTTCCATCGTCTCCCATCAAACCAGGATCTCCTTGAAGGTAAGAAGGCTTTCTTGTTTCCTGTTACATCTCTCAGGCTGCAGTGTGGCCAGAATGAAAGAATGAATGAATCTGTGTAGAGAAGGCAGGAAATTCCTGACTCCTTACCCTTGGAATAATAAATACTCACTTGCATATCCATTTTAGAAGTATTTGTCGATTCTCCACTTGGTGCCATGTGCTATGCTCAGCCGTGAGGATGTAGTGTGAGCAAGATATTTTAGTCTCTATTGTCTATGGTCCTTACCAGGGGAAATAGATTAGAAAGATCGATTGGGGTTAAGGAGTTAGGGAAAGAACATTCTAGGCAGAAGAAACACATGTGAAAAATCTTGAGGAAGGAAGGAAGGGGAGAGACGCAGTATGAAACAGAGAAACCCAGTGGGGCTGGGGTACTGTGAGAGATGAGGAGTGGGTCCAAAATGGACCCAGAGATATGGGCATGACCCAGATCATGGGGGCTTTGCAGGGTTTCCAGCCTGGAGCTACAGATCAATTTTTCACTGTAAAAAGATAGATTGTTAAATGAATTAAGTCTGTGTATAAGATATAGACAATCTCATCTCTTTATTCTGAGAACACTCCCAACCTTCATGATTGTTGCTTTAATCTTTCCAGCACACATTCACCTCCTGGAGAGGACGGTTGAATTTTATCTGCATAGAAAGCTTTCCCATTCCCTGTCTTCTAGAAACAGATTCTGCTCACCCTGTTCACAGAAGTGGTCCCAGTTCTAACCAATCACAGCATCCAATTCCTGTGATGACAGTGATTGGTGAAAGAGTCAAACACATGACCCAAGCAGAGCCAATCAGAGCCTTTCCATGGGATTTGTCTGTGGAAGTGGTAGGAGACAAAGTTTCTTTTCCATTGAGGTTTGTAGGATGGATACCAGCCAAGTAGAGAAGATGGAAGTTCTGTCTGGAGGAGAGAACAAATCACCAGCATGAGATGAAGAAATAGGGAGAGACAAGAGCTTTTCCTTTGAACCTTTGAACAACCCCAGTATCCAAACTAATGTTGAGAATCAATGAATCTCCCCTTTTTCCACTAAGCAAGTTCACGTTGGGTGTCAATCACTTACATCCAAAATGAGTTCAAAATGTGTTCAACTCACTCATGCCTCACCTGATTCCTGTACCCCTCTGGGATGAAGTCAAGAAAGTCATCTTATCCTTAATTGGCAGAGGAGGAATCTGGGACTCAGAACATTGCCTGAGTTTATACATAAAGTTAATCCTGGATCCATCCTTTCTTCTATCAGTCAGTCGATACTCATATGTATCAAGCTCTTATTCTAAACATAACGATCTGAGGATTTTCTGGACCAGCCCCAATTTTAGATACTCTGCCCCAGCGTTCTCACAGACCATCTGAATGGCCCACTAATTTGAACTGACAAACCGCCTTTCCTTAAATGCTTTTCCATGTCCAAAAGTAGGGGGAAAATCCATTATAGCCGCGGTTCTTGATTTTTAATTTGGAAGCGGTGTGGTGGTTCATCTTTAACATTCAACATGTGTAGCTCTGACATGAATCTTGGTTGATATTTATATTTACATGAATGATAAGACAAAAAATAAATAACAAAGATGTATGTTGGGATTTCATTTGTCCATCAATGGGGTGAGCAACTCATTTCTGAATTGAATAATGGTTTTCCAATACTGGAAGAATATTTCCTCAATTGTTCGTGCTATTCCCAATATAAGGGCTACAAATACATCAGACCTTTAAGTTTAATATGTTTTGTTAACATTTTTAACATCACTTTCTTAAATCTAGGCAATCAACAAAGTAATAATAAGTCAAGCCCGGTTTGTAGCATTTGCCAATATCTGTGGTGTAAATACTCCCATTATAGCTGATTTCAGGCTATCAATATGATAGCATTGTAGGTGGAGTTGGGGAGATGCATAGATACCATTAGATATACAGAGGGTGCCAAAAAATGTATATGAATTTTAAGAAAGGAAAAAGCTGTATTCCTTGTAATACTCAATATATACCTGATAACAAAAGATGAATACAAGTCACGTTTGACGTCTGCAATGACAAGAGGTGCTCAAAGTGGTTCCCATCAGCGTCCAGACATTTCTGATTACGTCACACTGCTGCTTGAGCATAGATAACATCTCTTAAAATGTGTATACATTTTTTTTGGCACCCCCAATATTTCTACCATATAGGTCCAGTGGATATAAATAATTTCAAGAGCATAGATAATAGTAAAATGTGGTCAAATAATTAGGAAGTGATGAGTTTTGAGTAGTTTTTAATGAATTTAATTGTAAGTTTATATAATTGAATCTTTAACAGTGGTTGCATTTTACAACCGGATCACAAATTTCCTAAAAATGTAACCATTGGCTCTGATGGGCTGGTATAAGCTGTATCCGGGGCACTGTGACAAGTCACTGTCACTGTGTACTTACTGCTCATTGGATGCTGGTTGGCAGAAACTCCCTACTATTGTTCAGATGGACTTTGTTCTTCTTCTACTTGGAATGAACTTACCTGGAGGTTCCTTCTAAGGGCATCCTTCCGGTTCAGATAAAGCAGGGCCCTCCCCTTTTATTTCACAGGCCCCTCTTTTTCCCTTTCATAGCACTTATCATAGTTTGTAATCATGTCCCTACTTGGCTGTGTGTTTACTTATTTCTTCCCCCACAAGACTGTGAGCTCCACCAGGGCAGGGCAGTGTCTGTCTCCTTCATCAGGGTCTTTCCTGGGCCCGACTCCATGAGTGGTCCAGGAGAGGGACTCTGGATATTTGCTGAGAGCTAAGGAATAGTTGCAGCTAAACCCTCATCTGGGGGAAGAGGGAGTGTTATAATAATTTAAAAATCTCTAAGCTATACCCATGTATATAGCAGCATTATTCACAATAGCCAAAAGGTGGAAGCAACCCAAGTGTCCATCGATGGACGAGTGGATAAACAAATGTGGTCTATGCACACAGTGGAATATTATTCAGCCATAAAAGGAAGGAAATTCAGACACACGCTACAACATGGATGAGCCTTGAGGACATTATGCTGAGTGAAATAAGCCAGGCATAAAAGGACAAATACTACATGATCCTACTCATCTGAGGTATTTAGAGGAGTCAAAGTCAGAGAGAAAGTAGAATGGTGGTTGCCAGGGCCTGGGGGACTGCAAAACGGAGTGTTAGTACCGTGTTTCCCCCAAAATAAGACCTAGCCGGACAATCAGCTCTAATGCATCTTTTGGAGCAAAAATTAATATAAGACCCGGTCTTATATTATATTATATTATACCTGGTCTTATAGTAAAATAAGACTGGGTCTTATACAATACAATATAATATAATATAATATAATATAGTATAGTATAGTATAGTATAGTATAGTATAGTATAATATAATAAATATAATAAATATAATATAATATAATATAATATAATATAATATAATATAATACTGGGTCTTATATTTATTTTTGCTCCAAAAGACGCATTCGAGCTGATTGTCTGGCTAGGTCTCATTTTGTGGGGAAACAGGGTATCTAATGGGTACAGAGTTTCAGTTTTGCAAGATGAAAACAATTCTGGAGATGGATGGTGCTGATGGTCGCACAACAATGTGAATGGACTCAATGCCACTGAACTAACTGTCCACTAAAAATGGTGAAAATGGTGAATTTTGTGTTATGTATATTTTACCACAAGAAATAAATATCATCGAAAAATCTCTAGGCTTCCCAGATCTTTTCATGGAATAGAGTGAATGCTTGCTTTTGTATTTGGACAGAACAGAGATTACATAATAATAGAGTAATGATTATGATGGTGATAGGTACAAGAAATCATGCTCTTAGGACGACATAGGTTTTATTCAGTGTTTCTCATGCCTGATCACTTTACAGTCCACCTGTGAGGAAGATATTATTACTTCCATCTTATGAATGTGGACACCGAGGCACAGAGAGGTTAAGTGACTTGCTTAAAGCCACACAGCTTCAATCCAAGGCTGGTTGACTCTGAATCCCATGCGCCCACCCTCTCCTTCCCAAGCCTTTATGTTATTTAACAGGGAAAGCCTGGGTGGGAGACAGGTGCAGGACCCCTTTTCACTGACAATCCCTTGCTCATTTCCTCCGCTGGGTCACCTTCCAGCCATGGAGGCACAACACGCTCTCCCTTGGCTGCCCAGTGCACTCGCTGAGCTTGGCCGATCCAGCGCTAAGACTGGGTTGTCACACAGCAGATAGAAAGAAAGAAAAAGCAATTTCTTCCATTTCTTGGCTCAATCCTATGCAGTCAATACTGTTAACAGTAAATCAAATATCAGGACTGCATTGACCCAGGGAAAGGACAAGGAGAAAAAAATTCCAGAGCAGAATCCAAAAAGTAGAAAATAAAGTTCAGCCAGAGGCATAAGTCATATCTGGGGCCCTGGACCTGCAGTGGCAGCAGCAGCAGGAGACGACGCTGGGTCCCTAGGACTCCTGCTTTTGGCTTCTGAGTTTCAGGACCCCTGTTTCTCAGAGACCTAGGGGACAAAAAGGCCATGAGAAACAAGGTTGAGGATTTCTGATTTGAGGTCCCTTTGATTGGGGTGTTACCCTACAGCCCTTAGCTGAGCTGGGAAAGAATAGCTGCAGAAAATTGCTTTGGGGTAAACCCCCTTCAAACCTCCACCCTTCCTCACACACTCCTCATTTCAGATTTCACAGGGCTTAGTGTTGGCTCCAAAAAGTAGGAGGCACATACGTTCTAAAAATACTGTTCAGGCGTGTCTGAGTCATGTTGGGGACCGAACCGTAACTTCTTTTCATTCAAATACCCATTCAACAAAATGTTTAAGTGCCCACTGGGTGTGTGCCAGGCATCGTTCTAACGCCCTGGGGATTCACCTGTGGACAAAATAGACACACACTCCTGATTTCATGTAAGCGACAGTCTAGTTAGAGAGTGAAGACAATAAGATAATTACAATTGTTATAGTATGTTTGAGGGTAGTCGATGCCAGAGGTAATACAAAGAAAATAAAAATGATGCGGAGTGTTTTGGGTGGGATGAGTCAAGTTTAATTAAGGCAAAGGGATCTTTAAGGAAAAACTTCAAGCAGGCGAGTTCTTCAGATACCCGGGAGAGAGGGGTTCCAGGCAGAGGGAACAGCAAGTGCAAAGGTCCTGAGGCAGAGTGTGTGTCGGGTGTTTAAGAAACAATGAGGTATGGCTGGAGGGGAGCGAACCTGGGTGAGGATAGATGGTGGGGTTGAGGTTGGAGAAGTGACCAAGGGCCAGATCAGGCAATGCTTCTGGGAAGTAGGGACGTTGGCTTTTCTCTGAGTGAGGTGGGGGTGGTTGGGGAGAATTTGGAGCTGGGGAGAGACCTAATCTAACTTGAGCTTTAATTTCTTTTTAGTCCCTCATCCCCAGACCCTGGCTAATTAAGATTATAAAAAACTAGATGGATTTGTAACTTGTACACCCCTGAGAACCCACGCTCCTGACAATCACTTGTACATTCTTGGCACATACTAAATGCTCAAACAGATTACCTGAGTAAGACATCTGGATAGGTACTCAACAAAGGATTACAAACAAAGGATGGCACTTTGTTTAGAGATGAGCTAGAATAGGTGTGGTGAGTCAAGGGGGATTCATTCCTTACGTTTTGTATTGTCAGATTATTTTTCAGTTTTGTTTGTTTTTAAAGATGTGTTGAATGGATGTATAAAGACTGGGAACGGTGTTTCAAGTTGTAGGACCTTGGTAGGCCATGCATTTCGGAGTATGCATTTACTCATTTTAATAATGGGGTAACTCTCTAAGACCTGCTCATGAGGTTCTCAGAAAGAAAAAATGCAGTGGTGTCTATAGAACACCTGGTACAGTGCCTGGTGTGCAGTAGGTACTCAGAAAATGCGGATTTTAATTGGTAGGGAGTCATGTGAGGTTCTTAAGGAGAGACACGATGGGAAAAGATCTGGACTTTAGGAAGAGAGGTACAGAGTGCTGCCCATGCGAGCCTCAGACCACTGCTCCGAGCAGGCCCCCTCTATCCACCTGGACAGCTAGGAGCCAGCTCGCTATTCCCTCTTCCCCTGAGTCCCCTCCCATGGCCTACTCCCATATATCCTCCCTGGGAAAGCAGGCTACCTGCCCAGTATACCCATCCAGCAACCAAAGTACTTCCTGAGACCTATGGAAGAAGCGACGTCGCCCAGCAGAACTCAAAGGAATCTTCTTCCAGGCAAATTTCAGAGACTTGGAAGGTCTTTGCCTATGAAGGAGCCTGGGGCTGTCTCAGACTCAGCATAGGAACCTACAGCACAGCTTCCTACCACGAGACCCCTGGAGTGGACACCTGTTGTTTTTGCCTCTTTAGCATCTATTCCCTTTTCTGGTAACAGCAATCCATTTTTCTTTTCTTTTTTAAAAATTAATTTTCAATTAAAGTTGACATTCAATAGTATTTCATATTAGTTTCAGGTGTACAGAATAGTGGTTGGACATTTATATAATTTACGAGCACCCTACTTTTCTTAAGGAGTCCTCTGCCTTAACCAGTCCACCGGTTTGAGGGGGACTGACTGCCCCTTCCCCATGACTGGAGGTGGGCATGTGAAACAGGCTTGAGCCAATCAGAACACTCCTGCTGTCTACCTTCAGTAGTTGGTTGAGTGATGGTTAGACCTACCTCATTGCTTAATGCCTCTCCATCATCTTAGCAGAGGGGAGTACTTAGTAGGGGCTGTCCTCTGTGCCCCTTCAGTGTCTAGCAAAGGCCTAAGCACTTAGTAGGTGCTATTCTCAGTGCCACCCGAGGTGCTTTGCAGTGTCAGGTACATAGTAGGTATTGTTATTTGTACCATCTGCAATGCTTGCCAAGTGCTAAGCACATAGTGTGTTCTTTCCTTGTGCCCCCTCCTGTAGTGCTTCTAGCAATGCATCTCATGGAGGTCAGCCTCCAAACACCTCCTCCCAACCCCAGCCTCTTGCACCTTGGCACTTGGAATTTGTCACCAGGAGTTGCCACTAAGATATAATTTGCTGAAATGGGTGAGGTGGGATGAGGGGGGCCTTGAAGTACAGGTCCAGGGCTGTGCTGGCCTGTGGGGGGGGCATCAGGGGTCAGTAAGCAGCAACTAGGCTTATGAATTTCCTCCCACAGTCCCAGACAAAGAGGGAAGTTGTTGGTGATGCAGTTACCTTGGCAACTCTCTGTGCTGGAGAGTGGGAGACAGAGGGGGAGGGAGGAGGTTGAGGGAAGCGGGGCAGCTGCTGGGGGATGGTGAGAAGCTGGAGGGGAAATTCCCCTTTAAAAGAGGGGAATGACTTGCTTCTGGTTTCTGGGAAAAGTAAAGGAAGGAGTCTTCATGCTGCAGGATGGAGGCTGGTCTGTGTGGGACTCCCTGCCTCTCCTCCTTGCCCTCTCTAGAAATTCTTCCAGCTGGTTTAAGAACATTCAGAGAACTGGGTTTGAGTTTCAGCTCTTCTTCTCACCTGCTGTGTAACCTTGTGCAAGTTACTCTCCCTCTCTGAACCTCCATTTCCTCTCCTTTAGGATGGGGATAATAATTCACAGGGTGACTGTGAGGATGAGATGATTGTTTTATGTAAAGAGTGTGGAACAACGCAGGGCCCCTACTAAGTATTATGTAACTGGGGGTGTTATTCATTTGATCGTCTCTCACTGGCTACGTGGCCTTAGCAAGTGACTGCTGTAAACCAAGGATGGGGCCTTTCTATGCAACAGACCAGGAGGTAAGTGGGTGCTTCCGGTAACTGTGGTTATTGAGGTTCCTGCCAGATTCTTGACATTGGGAGTGTGTGTGTGTGTGTGTGTGTGTGGGGTGGGGCGGTGGAAGCGTCATTACTGTTGAGCATTATGGGTAGTCACTGTGTAGGAGAGACTGAGACTCAGAGAGGGGCAGGAGTCAGGGGTCCTTGAGGGAGGCAGCTGGGAGAGGTGACCAGCAGCAGGCAGCCATGTCGCCTAGCACTCTGCATTCTGTGTTCATGGCGCCCCCTGCAGTCCAAGGGCATACCCCTGGTCCCCAGCCCCCAAACCCACGTTCACTAAGCATGTCCAGGAGCCAGCCCACCTTCCTGGCTGCCTTGGGGTGCTGAGACAAAGGAAGGTGGGCAGAGGTCTGAGTGGGAGACATATTTGGGATAGGGTGGGAGTCCTAGCTTCCTGAAAGCAGGAATGGAGGAAATATGGGACGCCTCTGCCAAGGTTGGGGCGACCTCAGTGTACCTGGATGCAGCTTCTCCTGATCGAGGAGCCCCATCCGTCCACTGGCTGAGGCCCTGGTCCTTGGGCCATTTGGAAGGTGCGATCACGGTGAAGGAGTGTGCACTCCACTGTACACTGGCAGGGCTTTTATCAATTTGGTTGGGACAGGAGGGAGGCAGAAAGGGGTTGTATTTAATGCTGTGGGAAACCTGACCCTGACACTCCACCTGCATAACACCCTCTATGACTCCCTAGTGCCCTTGCAAAAGCCATAAATTCTCACCATGGCCTTCAAGGCCATGCCTGATGTGGCTCTGCTCCCCTCAGCAGCCTCATGTCTCACTGTGCTGGCACAGGCTCACTTCCTCCCCTACAGATGTCCTGTCTCAATCTGGGACCTTTGTCTCATGATTCCTTCTCTCTAGAGTATTCTGCCTCTCTCCCCTGAGGACTCAGTCCCATTCATTCTTCCCACCTCTGCATACATGTCACCTCCTCCTAGAGGCCTTCTTTGACCCCCCAGGTGGGTCACGTGCCCCCTGTGAGTGCTCACAGCTTCCTTGGCTTTCCCCATCTCTTTGCTCTGAGGATCTGTTATCCTCTCCCCTGCCTTAAACTGTGAGCTCCATGAGGGGCAAGAACCATATATCGGGGGTGGGGGGGTGTCAAAAAATGTACACATTTTAAGAGATGTTATCTAGGTATGACTTTTTGAAGTTCAATTGAATTCTGGTAGCAATGTGTAGTATGACGTTTGCTCAAAAGATGGCGTTAATCAAACGAATGCTAGCGTCATTCATTGTATTACAATTTTAACAGTTTTTTTCCTTTCTTAAAATGTGTATACATGTTATTTGGCACCCTCTGTATTTTTCACTGAATTCTTAGTGCCAAGAATGGACAGTGCCAGCACATAGCAGATACCCAATAGAAATGTCTTTAATAAATGAAAGAGGTAGGGAACCAGTGAGACTTTTGGTGCGAAGAGTAAACTGGCAGACATTGGCTGGTGGGGCAGGTAGGATCTGGGGCAGAGAGAATCCTGATTCAGACAGATGTCTCTCCACTATGCCTCAAAGACACCTCCTGTTACATCCCATCCCTTCTGACCTTGGTGTGGGGTCCAGTGGCCAGATGGGGAGGGGGCTTGGCTGGGGCCCTAACTCCTGTCTCCTGTCTCTCAGCCTCCACGGGGGTACTGAGGCTTCAGGTATCTTGGAGTCACTTCCCTGCCCTGTAGCCCGCCAGGGGCTCTGATTTCTGAAGAAAATCTTAATGGAAATCTCCCCAGCTGTTTTTCTGTCTCTAGAAATTAGCCACCGCGAAACGCTCTTTTGACCCAGAAGTGGGCCAAAGAGGTAGCAGTAAGAGGCTGCTCTCTCTTCCCTTTACCATGGCTTTGGTGACTACCAGGGAGAGCAGCAATTATTGAACCCCTGCTGAGTGCATTTCCCATGAATAGTTTCTGTTCTTTCCCACCACCCTGTGTGGTTGCTCATTTCATTCTCTCCACTTTATGAAGGGAAGGAATTGGAACTCAGAGCAGAGAAGAGGTTTACTGAGGTCACTCACTAGAGAACGTTGGAACCAGTGTTCATGACCAGACCAGATCTGCCCCCCTATGAAGGACCTGAGTGGAGCTTTGGTGGAGGTTGGGCACTGGAGCCAGAGCCCTGGTTTAGGTGTGGCTCCTCCTTGTACAGCTGTGTCATCTTGAGCAAAGGGGGTTACTTTACTTCTCTGTGCCTCAGCTTCCTCATCTGTACAATGGGCATAATATTAGGTCAGTGCAAAAGTAATGGTGGTTTAAAAGGTTAAAAATAATTGCAAATACCGCAATTATTTTTGCAATAACCCAATAATAGCACCCACTCCACTGGCTTGTTTTGAAGAGTGAATAGTAGAGAAAAAGCAAAGAGTTTGGCATGGGGCCGTACACACCATGCTCAACAATGTTAGTCATTCAAATTAATTCAACCAATCTGGTTAGGTGCCTGCTGGACACTGGGGCTATAGCAGGGGAGCCGAACACCCCACCCCCAGGCACTTACATTTTGGTTCTTGCCAGGCCACAAGGTATAAGATAATAATCTCTGGGTCTTGAGCTACTATGTATACCTTCACCCATTCAACACATATGAATTGAGCACCTACTATGTGCTCGGCTAGGCACATAGTCTTAGGTGAAAGACAGGCTGAGAGAAAGGAGTCTGAAATGAAGTGGACAAGGAGAGCTCCCAGGAAGCAGGTGAAGGGGATCATAAGGAAGGAAGGAAGGAGAAAGTCAGAGAACTGCCAGCAGGCCGAGTCCTGGCGGATGAACAGGAGTTAGCGTGGGGGAGGGTGGTCCACACAGAGGGCACAGCACTTGCAGGGGCATGGAGGCAGGGGTCTTACTGGCTCACACTGAACTTAGCTGCTGTTGGACTCCGCCTTTCCCACTGGCCATGGCTTCCCTGCACCCTGCAAACAGGGTGTGAACACGAGAATTTTAGTCCCCACTGGCTCTGACCTGATTCTCTTTAAATTCCTTACCTAACTCATCTCATTTAATCTGTGTGACAATCCTGTTGGTATTGATTTGTTACATAGGTGTAGGGAAAAACTATCGCTTTCCTTATTTTATGGAAGCACAGGAAGGTGAAGTGCTGTTTTCAAGGTCACCGAGTTATAAGGTTGCCAGATATACCAAAACAAAACACGGTGCCAGTTAAATCTGAATTTCATAAACAGTGAATAATTTTTTCAAGTGTAAAAAAAGTATTTGTTGTTTTTCTGAAATTCAAATTTAACAAATGATTTTACTGTATTATACCCGGCAGCCCTACCCAGTTTTTGAACTTGGTTGTGTTTGTTTTCTTATCACCTGAAATAAAAATAACGGTGATGATAATTGTCGCCTGGATTTCTCGAGGACCTATTATGTGTCAGTGTCTTGAATCCTGTGACTCTCCCGGCCCCCGACCCAGCCTTGGGTGGCCCGCAGTTCCGAGAACGGCCACGCAGTGTCACCCTCGGCCCGTGGTACCCGGACCACGGCGCTGCCACCAGTCGCGAGCGGACCATTCATCACCGCGCGGCCGCGGCGCGCAGACAATGCGGGGAGCGGCCCTTGCCTGCGCCCGCGCGGCTGTCGGTACAAAGGATGCGCTGTTAACACGTGTACGGTAATGGGCTCCCCCACGGCCTCTTCCAGGGCCGCCCGCTCCCAGCCTGACGGATGGCCCCAGCCATCCATCTAAATTATGTCATGGGCGATGTGCATCCTCTGTCCAGTCCGTCCCGCCGCCATGGCCAGGCTTGGTCTCAGTGCCGAGCACCCTGCCTGGGCACCCCTGTCACCTCCCACTCTGGAGAAGGAACCTCGTGTAGGGTGAGCACCTACTGTGTGCTGGGCCCCAGCCACTGTCTCCTTGATTTTCATGCAAGGTGGTGTGGTTTATTAGCCCATTTCACAGAGGAGGATACTAAGGGTTGGATCTGGGAAGTCTTTATTCTAAGGTCACTCAATTCTGGGGTTTGCCAGAGATGGATTTTTTTCTGCAGCTTTATTAAGATAAAATTTACGTACCATAAAATTCACCTGCATTTAAAGTGTACATTTCAGTGAGTCTTAGTATACTCACAGAGTTGTGTAACTATCACCACAATCCAATTTTAAAACATTTTAACAATCCCCCCCCAAAGAATCTCCCTACCTGTTAGCAGTCATTCTCAAGTTCCCGCTCGCCGTAGCTCCTCGCATCGCTAATCTACTTTCTGTCTCTATAGATGAGCTTATTCTGGACATTTCCTGTAAATGGAATCATAAAATATGTGATCTTTTGTGACCAATTTCTTTCACTTAGTATAGTGTTCTCAAGGTCATCCCCGTCGTAGCGTGTATCAGTACTTCATTCCTTTTCATGACTGAATAATATTCCATTGTATTGGATGTACTACATTTTGTTTATTCATCTGTTGATGGACATTTGGGTTGTTCCCACTTTTGGACTGTTATGAAGAATGCTGCTGGGACTATTTATGGGATTTTTATGTGGATATATGTTTTCATGTACCCCTGAGTGAAAGTGCTGAGTCAAATGGCAACTCTATGTTTAATCATTTGAGGAAATGCTAGACTGGTTTCAATGTGGCTGCAGCGTTTTACGTTACATTCCTGCCAGCAATGTACGAGGGTTTTGATTTTTCCACATTCTAGCCAACACTTGTTACTATCTGACTTTTTGATTCTATTCATCCAAGTGTGTGTGAAGTGGTATCTCATTGTGGTTTTGATTTGCATTTCCCTGATGACGAATGATGTTGAGCATTTTTTCATAAGCTTATTGGCCATTTGTACGTCTTCTTTGGAGCAATGTCTATTTAAGTCCTTTGCCCACTTTTAAAAAATTGGGTTGTCTATTATTGAGTTGTAAGAGTTCTTTATATATTCTGGAGACAATGCCTTATCTGATGGATGACTTGTAGATATTTTCTCCCATTTTGTGGGCTGTCTTTTCACTTTATGGTATTCTTTGCAGCACAAAAGTTTTAAATTTGGGTTCGAGTCCATTGTCTCTATTTTTTCTTTTGTCACTTTTGTTGCTTTCGGGGTTGGTAATTAAAACTAAGAACCGAGCTCTGTGTGACTAGGAAGTTGGTGATCTTTTTGCTGCACTGAGGGAAGGGGCACTCGACCTCCCACAGGGGTGGAGGAAATGGTCAGGATTTGGGGTTGTCACAGGTTGGTGAGGGCGTGGAGCTGTGGGGAACACCAGTGTCTCTGGAATCAAACAAGCTTGGGTACCATTCCTGGCAAGGCCATTCTGTGACTTGGGCAGGCCATTCAATGCCTTTGGGCATCAGTTTACTCATCTGTACAATGGAGACAGTCACACCTACCCTCTAGGTTACTGTGAGATTAAATGAAAGGGTGCAAGCACAAGGGATATGCTTAATGAATGTAGCTAGGATGACGAAGGCCTCTAGGTTCCCCAAGGAGAGCCCCCAACTTTCCATACCTCCAGCACGGTGCATGGAGGCAGACAACACTTGCTCTTGCCCTCAGGTGCCAGGTGTCGGGACACAAGTCAGGGAGTCCCTGAGCCTCTGTCCCATGAACTTTTCTCTGGAGTCTGAACACAAAGCACAGTTACCCTTTGACTTGCTGAAAACTGCAAGGGCAGCAGAGCAAACCAGAAGGAACCATTAGACTGTCACGCAGAGGGTGGTCGTGGTTCTAGTCTAGACATAGTCTATTCTGGGCCTCTCCTGGCTCCTACAGCCATTCTGTCTGATCTGGGTTCTGTGAGGGAGTTCAGAGGTGGATACATGCTGGAGTCCAGGAGAAGCATCTGAAAAGGAGGCGTCATACCCCTGGTGTTACCGACGAGGCGGCTGAGGCTCAGAGAAGTGAAGACATTTGATGAAAGTCACACAGCCCCAGCTTGAAAAGCAATACGAAGAAAGGCTCCTTGCCCCCAGGCCCCAAAATCTCAGGCATTGCCCTGGGACATGCCCCGATAGCAGACCTTCTCCAAGTGGGGTCGGGCCCTGGGGAAAGCCCCTGCCCACAATGTACCTCCCTTACTCCCCATTAGCACAAGACGCTTTGGAGCTACACAGACCTGGGCTGGAATCCAGCAACACCAATTACTCTCTGACCCTCAGTCTCTTCATCTGTCCAATGGGGATACTTGCTCCTGCCTCTACAGTGGCTGTGAGAATGAAATGAGACCTGAGCCTTGTACGAGCTTAGCATGAACCTGGCCCCCAGTGAGCACTTGGTAATTGAGACTATTAATAGGATAGCTAACAACCCAGATGAGAGTTTTTCGACAGATACAGACGGGGGACTCCCATTGGGATGCCTGGAATGTGGTGGTCAGACCATTCCCCCAACCCCTGGAGCCCTGGGTACAGGCCTGAGCCGGGATTTCCAGGGCAGTGGGAAGCTGAGGCTGCTGTCTGTTGGTGGATGGAGGTGGACAAAATTGATTTCAGCCCAGAGGCCACAGGTGGCCGGGCAATTACTGGATCCAGAGCTGCAGGAGATGAGAAGACGTTGGGTGAGGCCGTGGTGGCGGACTGGTATGGCTGGCTGGCTGATGGGGTCTCCTGTCCTAAAGCCAGGGCTGTAGTGCTGGGGCATCCCAGGGAGGTCTTGGCCTCACTGCCCCTGTAAACAGACAGACTGATGGACAGGGGGTCAGGCCCACGTCCACCGCCCTGGGGGAACGTCACCCATTTCTCATTGGTGCTGCCACATACCTCTCCTGCATCCTTCCAGAAATTTGTTTTCCTGGCTCTTCCTTCTCCCTCTGATCTCCAGGGCTTGGCTCCTCGCAGGTGCTCAGTTTCCACCTGCTGGGGGATAAATTAGAGGTTGTCTCTTTAGAGTTGAGGGTAGAACTTTTAAACTTAGCCCAATAGCCACCTCCCCAAGTGATGGCTGTTGTTGGTGTGAGGAGGACACCAGCATCCAGGGCTGTATCCAGAGCCTCTAACTTGCCACATACTCTTGTCTGTGTGGCTTCATGGCGAGACATTCTGGACACGGGGGATGGTGGAGTCAGGGGAGCTGGCTCTGAGTTTAAATCTGGATCCACAGCTTCCTTGGTGGATGCACTTGGCAAGGGATTTGACCTCTGTGAGCCTTGGTTTCTTTTTCTGTAAAATGTGGTAACAGTTCCTGCCTTGTGGTGTTTGCATGAGGATGTGATGGGCTAATTGGGTGGTGGTGTCTTGCCTGTGGTAGGTGCTCAGTAATGACCAGGCTTTATTGTTCCAGTGGGAAGGTGTGGATGGGAGTTACGGTGTGTGGATGTCTAAAAGACAGCCTGCTTGTGAAGCAGCAAAAAGGGATCAAGGTCTAGCTTTTCCTCAGGTGTGATTACAGGGAAGGTGCTTGTCTCTTCAGAGCCTCAGTTGTTCCATGTGTAAAATGGGGCCAGCGTCAGTATCTCCTTGGTGGGGTTGCCATGGGGATTCAGTGAGGTGGGAATAGAAAGACTGAGCACAGTGCCTGGCCCAGAGTGGGTGGTCAGTGAACAGACTGTTGAGGGACAGGAAGAGGAGGGAGGAGGGAAGGAAGAGAGGACAGGAGTCGGGCAGGGATTGGGGAGGAAGCACTTGGGTAATGATCCATAGAATCTAGTTCCATTCATGATCCCAACTCATGAAATAAACTCTAAGTTGCCCCTTTTTATAAGGACACAGTCGTACTGGACTAGGGCCCACTCTCGTGACCACATCTTCATTTGATGATCGGCAGAAACCTTATTTCTCAATAAGGTCACATTCTCAGGTTCTCAGAGTTAGGACTTCAACATCCTTTGGGGGACACAATTCCATCCCGAATGAAATATACATTGTGCAGTGTTTTTTGAGCATATGGTATCCGAGCGCAAGGGAGAGAGGTGGGGAAGGAGAATCAATAGCTAGAAGTGGGACAATAGCTAGAAGTGGGACCATCACGGAAGTGTGGACCAAGGGTCATGGGAGGTGCAATATGTCTCTGGGCCTGCCGGGAGCACACCAGGAGATGGGCCTAGAGAGGAAGGTGGAGGTGATGATAGTTACGGCATTGAGTTCCAGGGGCAGGAGGTAAAAAATGAACCACTCAGACATTTTCCGGAGTAAATAGTAGCCTCAGATTGATGAACTAATGAGCTGTAGAAACAATGTTCGCTTGTTTGGAGTCGGAAGTCTGTGTTTTAGAACTCAGCTCATTCCCATCCCCTATTTTACAGGGGGAAAATCTGAGGTTCTGAGTGGGGAAGTGACTCTCCTAGGGTCACCCAGCTAGCAAGGACCAGGAGAACTGGAAGGTGGTTCTTCTTGCTTCCAAGCCTTGACAGCTGCCTGACCAGGTCTGCAGTTAGAAAAATGCTTATTCAAAACACAACAGCCATTACCGATGACAATACAAGCCATTTGCCTGGTTTCACTCATCTACATCTCTAGGGGTTAGTAAATTTGCAACCAATTTTCAGGGATTTCAAATTGAATTTCTAGGTAAGTTCCACTGAGACATGTAGAAATGATTCCTAGTTCCCACGCTTATGCTATAAAGGGCTGGGCCACATATTCATTCATCCAGTAAGTGTCTACTGACCACCTACTGTGTGCCAGGCCACTGAAATGAGGGGTGAGAATTCAGATATTTAAAAAAGAAAAGCTCTCTCAGAACCCGAAAATATTCTTGCTGCCTCAGTCTTACGGAATTTAGAATCGAAAGGGGCAGGTAATCTCACACGTGGATAATCAGAATCTAGGTAGGATGATGGGGGCCAACCCAGGGGCCAGTGGGGGCCCTGAGGAAGTGGCTGACCAGCCTGGGAGTCAGTAAAGGCTTTGATGCCTGAGCTGAGTCTTGAGAAAAAAAAGTTGGAATTCACCAAGTCGGGGAGAGGAACAAACGGACATTCCAGGTGGGTGGAAGCACGTGTGCAAAAACTCAGAAGTATAATGCTTTATAGAAAACCGTTAAATGCACCTGGCCATGAGGCTGGAGAAGTGTGGGGAGGAGAGGGGGAGAGATTAGCAAAAGGCTTGGAAGTCATGAGAAGGAACTTGGGCTTTATCTAGAAGGTAATAGGGATCTATGGCAGGCTTTAGAGCAGAGGAGTGACCTTGCAATCAATATTGGCCTTTTTTGAGAGACCCCTCTGGCTACCATGAGGGAAGAGGTAGGCACATAAACCAGGAGGCCAGTGAAGAGATGGCTGCAGTTGTGCACGTGCAGGGTATATAATATTAATTATCATTATTACAATAGATCACTTACTGTGCACCAGGCACTGTTCTAAGCATTCTACATGTTCTAACTCATTTAGTCCTCAGACATCCCTATGAGCTGAAGTGATGTAAAGCTCTGAATCTGGGGCCTGGCATACCGTAAATGTCCCCCAAATGATCTGCATGGTGTTAGCAATCTGTACGTATTGTTTGCCCCATATTGTGGCTGAAGATTGAGGATCAGACTGTTTAAGTAACTTATCATATCGGAGGCTGTGATTGACAGCCCAGATCCATTTTGGGGAAGGCCTTAGTGCTTGACTGCCAGAGTGGTGCCTCGGTTGGGGGCTGCCTGGCCCAAGGGCATTCCCTTCTGGGGTAGCCTGCATCCAATGACTGATAGATGCAGGAGGATAAAGGCCTGACCGCTTGTTCCAACCTGAGACAGCTCTGAAGGGCCATTCTAGCTCCAGATTCCCCCAAGGTATCCACTAAGACCTTTGTTGGACCTTCATCCCAATCTACTTCTCCCTCTGCCCAGTCTTACTTCCTACACTTCTCTACTATGGGTTCTCAAGAGCACTTCCTACAGAATGTCCTGCATTCCAAATTCTGTCTCAGCGTCTCCTTGCTGGAGACTGACCTGTGATGCTTGCAGAGCCAGTGGACGAGTCAGTATTCTCTAGAGAAGCAGAACCGATAGGACATATATACATACACAGCAAGGGATTTATTATGAGGGATTGGCTCACGTGACTGTGGAGGCTGAGATCTGCTGTCTGTAGGCTGGAGGCCCAGGAAAGTCGTCAGTATAGTTCCCGTCCAAGTCTGAAGCCCAAGAGCCATGAATGCTGATATCCAAGAGCAGGAGAAGATGATGCCCAGCTCAAGCAAAGAGAATTCACCTTCCTTTGCCTTTTTTGTTCTGTTCGGGCCCTCGATTGGTTGATGCCGACCTGCATTGATGCAGCCGATCTTCTTTCTTCAGTCTATTGATTCAAATGCCAATCTCTTCTAGAAATAGCCTCACAGACACACCCACAAGTAATGTTTTACCAGCTATCTGCGTAGCCCTTAGCCAAGTCGACACATAAAAGTAACCATCACAGCCAGAACACAAACCTTGACTCATTTGATTTCAGAGCCTCCATTCGGCCCTCACACCACGCTACCTGGATCAAGGCTCTTTGATTCTCTGAACTTTGGTCTCCTTACTTGCAATGTGAGGATGTCTCAGTTCCTGTCCTAGCCAGCTTGGGCTGCCATAACAAAATAGCAGAGACTAGGGGGCTTACACAACAGATGTTCATTGTCTCACAGGTCTGGAAGCTGGAAGTCCAAAATCAAGGTGCCGGCAGGTTCTTCTCTTGGGCTGCAGACGGCTGCCTTATTGCTGCATGCTCATATGACCTGTTCTTTGTGTGCACACAGGGAGAGAGAAGGGGGGAGAGAGAGCTCTCTGATGTTTTCTCTTATAGAGACACTAATCCCATCAGATCAGAGCCCCACTTCAATGACTTCCTTTGAGGTCCCATCTCCAAGAACAGCCACCCTGGGGGTTAGAGCTGCAACATATGAATTTTGGAAGGACACAAACATTTAGTCCATAAGAGTCAGCTTAGTCCAGCTAAGCCCACATGGAGGTAACAAACATGTATAAAAATCACAGTGGTTTCCTTCCAGAGATAAGATGATGGACTTGTCCTGCTTTTCTCAAGATTTTTTTTTTTTTGTACTAAAAGTCCTGCATTCCAGGAAATCCTTCAGTCCCAGATAAATTGAGGCCATTTGTTTGGGGCTGTCCTGGTTTTTAAACTGGAACCCCCTTAGGCCTTGGGAAACTAGGACACTGAGTCACGCTTTAAAAAAAATAAAAGTTTGTTTTTCCCTCACGTTGCATGTCCATCATTTACACGTCCATCATGTATATCACATTCCCCACTGGCTGCTGCTCTGCTTCAAATGGTTTTTACCTGCAACTCAGGTCCCTGGAGCCTCTCTTTAGCACATTGCGGGTCCCCAAAGCAGACAAAAAAGAGACACAGAGAAGCATGCACTGTCTCTTAAAGATTTTGCGGGGGAAGTGATGCGGCTTGCTTCTACTCTCCTTTCATTGGCCAGAACAAGTCATATGACCAGGGTGGCTGAGGCTGGAAAAGGATGGTATAATCTTTCCTCCAGGAGGGGGCGCCTCTGGGAAAGGATCGGGGTATTTGGACATTGCTTAGATGTGGTGATCTAAAGCATCCTGGGTGATGGCTAAGCCCTTCCTTCCAGAGCTGGGCGCCTCTTCTCCATGTCTGCAATGCTCTGCCATGCTAATGATTTGGAACAGTGGCTAATTTGACAAGCCAATTGGCGTCCCTATGATTGCATTTGACTTTCTGACTAATGACAAAAGATGAACTCCCTTTTCTTAGTGCAACTTACAGTTGGATAGCCTTGGGCCATCACCCGATCCCAACATTCAAAATGTTGCCTTGTAAATTGTCTAATAAAGTAATAAAGGAAGGGACTTGCTAAATGATTTGTCTTTTAACCATTGTAATGGGATTTTTTTTTTTTTTGGTAACATTGTTTTATGTTAGAATGCAAAAATTATCACACATAATTAGAATCATTTCAATTCAAGTCTCTGCCAGGCCGCTGACATATTCTGCAACTTGTGCCACGTCGAGCAAATCAGCTCGTAAAACCTAATCAAATAAAAATTTAAAATGAAGTCAGATTTGGAATGGTGTAGTGTAGATGGGAAGCAAAGGCTGCTCAAGCCAGCTTCGGAGGGAGGAGAAAGATAGGGGGGAAGAGACAAAAGGCAGGTGAGAAGAGAAAAGACTATTGTGTCTGTTCAGGTTCATTAAGGCTACTTTCTGCCAGGGCAGTCTAGGACTAGGCTGGCCATGGGTCAACCTTGAGGCTCTTAATTACTTCCCCTTCATCTCCACTCAGATCCGACATTTGTGCCCCTGGGTTTTATTTCATTCAGGCCGACCAGATCCCTGCCTCTGCATCTTCTTAATATTTAATCCTAATCATGCAGACACATGTATGGATCTATTTATCCACAAAAGCTGCAGTATAAATGTTTAACCAGAAGAGCACATGGCAACTCAGATCATCGAACTGACAAGCTTTTCCAGAGGCACAAGGACAGGTAAGCCGTCTCGCTCTGGGGAGAAGATATTTATCAAGAAAAATGTCTTGGGTTGCCAGAATGTCCAGGTCAGGTCTTGGGGGTAGGGGTCAGCAAAATGTTGCTTTGTTCAATTGGCTTGAATGAGAGGCTGCTTGCTTCTGATTGGAGCTCTAAGGTAGAGAGTGAGAAATGCCTCCTTCTATATGTCGGTGGGAGTGCAGGTCCTCAATTGTCCCATGATGTCCCTCTACACTAATGACAGCCTCATTGTCCTAACTGGGACCCAAAATCTAGTTCTAGGCAAGAGGGGGCTATCTGTCCAAGCTGAGACGTGTGGGTGTCATTGCAAGCTCATGTTGGAACAAGTAACTTGCTGTAGAATAATCACACTGTAAAGAGGACGTGATGCCATCAGGGAATGGCAACACAGCTCATGAATATTCTGGGCACTTGTACCCACAGCCAGCGCCAGGCTCGGCTCCTGATTCATCAATATTACAAATCAGCGTGGTGGCGAGCAGGCTGTCAGCAACTTTAATATTTGCCTGAAGCCCAAGGAATTACAATGGAAGGATTTTCCAGGGACACCTGGTGAGAACACAGGGCAATAATTCCTTCTGCGGTCAGAAAGTGGGGGACCGGACTTTGGGAACTCTGGGTTCAAGACCCAGGTGCCCCACTAAAGTGCTATGTAACCTTGGGCCTCAGCCCCTCACCCACAGGGAGAGCAAGAAGAAAGAACATGAGCACTTACTATGTGTCAGCAACCACACTGATTGCAGCAATTCTGCAGAGGAAAAATGATTGGCCCCATTTTACAGATGAGCAAAACTGAGGCTCAGAGCAGGGAAAGTGGTTGCTTACCTAGAAGGTGATGATGCTGAGACTGGAGCCCAGTCTGAGTTACAGGCGGGCAGGTAATGATGGTGACCTTAGAGGACTATTATGAGGATAAAATGATGACTAAGCTTGGGGGTGCTTTGGAAGTATCTCGAGTCTTTGGGAAAAGGCATCCAGAATCCTGGCATGAGCATTGCTCCCATCAGCACAGCCTGATCTTTTACTCCTCTGTGCCTCACTTCGTGTCTTCAGGAGATGATGTAAGGGGGAGGGAGTGTGAGGTTCATCTTACAGGTGAGGAGACTGAGGCTCAGAGAGGCAAAGTGCTTTGCCCACAGCTTGACACCTTGGAAGTGGCAAGGTTGTGGCTGAAGCTCACAGGTAAAGGTCTGTAGCGAAGTAAGGAGGGCAGTAGGTATGCACGCATTTTTTTTTTAATTGGGGGATATTGGGGAACAGTGTGTTTTTCCAGGACCCATTGGCTCCATGTCAAGTTGTTGTTTTCAATCTAGTTGTGGAGGGCACAGCTCACTGGTCCATGTGGGACTCGAACCGGCGACCTTGGTGTTATGAACACCACGCTCTAACCTCTGAGCAACCAGCCGCCCAGTATGCACACATTTTACAGATCAGAAATGGAAGGTCATGGGTGAAAAACTGAAAGACTTGCCTCTCTGTAGAAACTCAAATTTGCTTAAAAAGGGGGAGGAAAAATGAACCCTCTTCTTTTAGTCTCTCTCTATCATTCTCTCTCTCTCTCTCTCTCTCTCTCTCTCTCTCTCTCTCTCTCTCGTCTTGTATTTTAACTAAAAATAAAGTGGGGATAATCTCTCTTCTTCTCCCCTTCCTTCTTCCCTTCTCTCCCCCCCTTCCTCTTTCCTCCCTTATTCTCTCCTCCCCTCCCCTCTCCTCTCTTCTCCTCTCCTTCCCCCCTCCCTTCCTACCTTCTTTCCTTTCCTCCTTCCTTCTTTCCTGACTCTGTTTTAGGATGCATAAAGAAAACAGAACCCCCTCTGGGTATTTCAGGCAGGAAGAGATTTAATACAGGACATTTTCAATGCTTAGAAAATGGTTGGGAGACCAGGTTGCTACAGCAGCCCTTAGGAAAGCAGGGCGTAAAGCCTTTACGGGCACTACTACTGATGTCCTCAGCTACCTACAGTACCAATGTGGGTGATTTATCAGAGAAGACCCAGAAGTTGCTGGAAGAAACCTCATGTCTCCCTTCTGCCAAAGTCCATGCATTTATCCACTGCTGTTGAAACAATAGTACGTCCTTCTTCTCTCCTGCCATCTAAATCTCACACGAACACTTCACACTGGGGGAACCTGAACTGGAACTTTGATCGCAAGGGAGTTATAGGGAACTGTAGTTTCTAGGCTTCCAGCCTGTGTGACACAGGGGAGCACATGGAAGAGGGGCATCAATGGTGTTGTCATGCCAACAATCCTGCTCATTGTCCAATGTTCACTCCACCTCCCCAGTGGTTTCCCAACTATGCTTGGAGTCCCCAAGAAATGTGAGGTCTACGGGGGTGGAGTGGGGGGTAGAGCAATAATGAGGTGCCCAGAAGGACCTCAAGCTCACTTCCTACTCTTAAACTGATCAAGTCTGTCCATTTTATTTATTGGATTTTATTTGAAAAAAATATTCCACATGGACAAAGTTTATGTATCCACTGGTGGAAGCATGTTAAAGAAAAATATTCTGACACTTGTTAAAACAGCAAGGAACACTTTATTCAGGGCTCTTGCAATAGAGGAGAGAGAAAAGACAAGTGGGAATTGATAGCCAAGGAGCAGTTTGAGGGTAAATGTGGTGGGTGGAACACTACTGAGAGAGGACATTGAGGGTAAGGGGGATTCTTGCTGCCGACTTAACAGGATTCTTACTGACTTAATGGGTTCTCTCTAAACTGACTTAGCAAGATTCTGCTACAACTGGGTGATGCAGACCCAGCAAGAATGGGGGCCAAGGTCCACGCCTGTTCAAGAAGAGGGTTCAGAGGACCCCGACTAATGTTTGCCAAGAGGTAAGTGTAGCTTCAGGAAAAAGACTGCAGAGGTCCCTTGGTGGGACTATAGGAACCGAAGGAGTCAGAGACCATCTCACTTTATCATTCATCTTCTTGGATCCTAAGATCAAGTCTTGCTTCTTCTCCAGCCCACAGCCCTCATGAATAGCACCTCATGCAAATAGATGCCTGAAGGTAGAGCAGGCCCAACATGCCAAATTTCCACTTAGGCTCAGCTGGGATCTATAGTTCTGTGGGGTTTTTTTTTTATTTTTATTTTATTTTTTATGATTTGATGGTTTTAGTATTCTTCGATTCCTTAGCGGTCTATCCTCAACTTCTATAGCACATAGATTTTGCATTTCTTTGATTGTAGACACAGTGATCCTGGGATGTGTACTTTCTGGCTCAATTATTCCAAGAAAGAGTTTTCGTTGTTGTTTATTTGTTTATTTTTTAAAAATCAGTGTGTCTAAATCCCTCTTGTGAGACACTGGTTGATACCAAGGCAGGACCCCATGGATGGGAGTGGGTTAGGGGAGATGCTGACTGAGATGTAGTCTCATGTATGGCCTGAGTTCAAGGTCAAAACCAAAGTAGCCACACCTGTCAGCAGGTATGAGGGGCCAGTGTATGATCAAGAGAGTGAGATGATGCCGGGTGGTTAAGGGCTGGGTGTACGAAGGATGGAGCGGGAGATAACAAGCAACGATAGAAATAAAGCAAACATCATGTATTTGATATGAGAGGACGAGGGTGCTCTGAAACCCTTGAGTTTGGACAGCTCCTGTGATTCTCTGTGATAAACACTTTCTCTTGCTTTTCCCCTCTACACTAACCTGCCATATCATCCCCTGCTCCCTACCAGGAATCTGGCTAAAACAATCCACATATTCCATGTGGGTCAATTAGCTAGTTAACAATCCCAGGTCACTTATTTGAATTTGAATGGGGGTCCTTTAAACACAACACAACAATAACAATTAATGCTGAGTTAGGAGAAGCTGGACTACTGCAACTACTACTTTTTTTAGTAGCTGGACTACTAAAGAAAAAAACATCTCGAACTTCGTAAGCAACGTTTTGTTTTGCCACTGTAATGTCTACTGTGGGCCAGGGCGGCTGTGATCCATGTGGTGACTCAGTGATCCAGGCTCCTTAAATCTGTGCTTCTGAGTCTCAACATGAGGCCTCCTCATGTGCAGGGGACGAGAGGGACCATGAACTGCCTCGGCTCAGAAGTGATGAGCATCACCTCTGCTCATAGAATCAGTCACATGACACCACCTACACAGTAGGGGGTTGGGAGAGTAGCTTTCTGTGTGTCCAGGAAGGATGGATATGAAACAGCATTTGGTGAACGTATTGTGCCATTTCTGCTACAACTATCATGTCTTCTTTTTCAGTGGGGACCACAAGACTGTTATTCTACATTAATTATTTAAATCATTAAGGATCCTTACAGATGAGGAAACTGCGTCCCAGAGAGGTTGGATAACTTGCCTAAACTCACACAAATAATGGCAGATCTGAAATTTGAATCCAGGTTTGCGTGCCACCAAAATCTGTGCTCTTCGCTGCTCAGAGAGTGAACCCTCAGACAGTGAACCCTCAGCTGGGGGACCTGGTAGGGTGACTACCTTCAAGTGACAGCATACAAACCACTGCCTGTCTGCCTGTAGTAGCCCGGCCTAGATCCAGGAGAAGAAACATCCTTAGCTGACTTGGGGGTACCACGCTGTGGATGTGATACCTCACACAAGGTAATCAATTGTTCCTGACAATTTTTTTCATTTAGGAAAGAAATAGAGCAAGCATATTTTAATCTTTGATTTTCTTCCATTTCCGATCCGTTCTTCATTAGGAGCTCAAACTTAATAACCTCCTAGAGTTAGTATCAGAAGCTGACACTCCTTGGAGAGGTTCTTTGTTGCCAGAGGATGGAAGGGATCACTCCGATTTCTCCCCCTCCTGCTCATCTATCTGTATGTCCATCTGTTTCTCTTGCCCTCCATATCTGATCCTCCTCACCCATAAAGGTCAAACTCACTTGTGGGTGAAGCAAGAGGCCACCTGGTGTATAATTTTAGGAGCATTCTATTGGTCTGTCTCTCACTTGTTCCGATCCTAACATCCCACCCTTGAAGTACCTTCTCTTTACCTTAGGAGAACTTTTATTTCTTGTCGAGATGGCTGAGACAGGTAACCATGTCCCAGTATGTACCTCTTCAGTGGCAAAGGGAAAGTCTTGAAGGAAGCAGATTTCAGAGGGGAAAGAAGGCAGAGGACACAGGGGAATAGTGCAACTGAGGCAAGATTGCTGACTTGGCGTTGAGTCCCACATATGCCTCCAACCCTGGAGATGGGCCTAACAAGTTATCTAACCTCTCTGATCCTGTTTCATCATCTATCAAATGGGGATGTGTCAGACATTTCTTCCAGAGTCACAGTGAAAATCAACCAAGATGAAAAAGACAACTTACATTAACACCATGCTTTACCCATGGCAGGAAAATATGTTAACATATTGACTGGGGTCCTCTTTATTTTTCTTTTTAAAATTCTGTGCATTTATTTATGTCCTGTGGCCAGTTTCACCATTCCGGCAGCAGCCAGACCCTGCAGCGTTCAGTGCCTCGGGGGAAAGAATGACACAGCAGAACCCAGGTAAGGAAGGAATTGAATTCTTGGCTTTTGAATTTGGAAACCCAGCCAAGGACTGGGTCTATGACAAAAGATTTGGAAGGATGTAAAAGCAAAGCATCTGAGTCTCCAAGACTAGAAAGGACTCCTTGGGCTGTGGGAAGTGAAGGGATATTGGAGACTGGGTCATCCTGAGAAAGGGCGGAGAGGGTGTAAGCTCAGGAGTGAAGGAGGGTGTCTACAAAGCACCATGGACCACAGATGCACAAGGACAGCTCAGCAGAAGCCAATGGGATAAATACATCATAAAGAATCAGACGACTCCTCTTATTGATACCCCGTGGGTAGCCAATCGCTAGGATAGCCCCCAATGAGCGTCACCTGGAATCCATAGGCTCAGGTAGTTTCCCCCTTCATTCAGTTGCGGGTGCCTGTGTGATCAGTATTGTACAGCGGGGGTGATGTGTGACTTCTGAGCAGAGGTCACAAAGGGCTTTGCGCTTCCATCGAATTCTTTTGGATCCCTTGGTCTGAGGGAAGACATATTGTGAGGTCACCTGAGCAGCTGTGGGGACAGAGCCAGGAGTGCAGTTTCCAGTGTCTTGGCCTCACATGGAAAGGTGCTGGCTCAGGTAGTAAATGGCCATCAACTGTGATTGGATGGCCATCAGTTGTGGCTAGTTGGCCGTCAGCTGTAAGCAGTGAGCCATTGGTCATTAATATAACTGCTGAGGCTACACTAGCAGAAAATGGGGGGCTAGCAAGAAGACGGTGGCTGAGCTAGCAAGTGCGGATTGCAGCTAGCAAGTGAGGTTGGTTGGCAGAGACAAGTAGACGGCAGGTTGCGGATAGTGTGGCTCCTGCTTCCTGTGTCTCCAACCCAGCCACCAGCGAGACTAAAGTGGTCTGACTCCCCTACCTATGGCTCCGTGGGTGTTGCTTTTTGACCTCACCATGTCCTGCGTTCTTATGTGGGGAGCAGGAGCTGAGACCCACAAGCCGCCTCGCATGATAGCAGCTCAGTGAAGAGGACACCTGAGCCGTTCAGGAGCTGCACCCTGCATGTGCGTGTGATGGGGGGACAGGTTTTCCTCATGTCACCAATTCTGACATCAGCAGGATGTCCTACAATTCAACTCAACTCTGACACTGTCTACTTGGAGATAGCATCAGATCCCATAGGTTGAGGGTTCAGTCCTATCCCCAACCCCCTCCTCTCCCAATTCAGATGCAATCTCAAGTCCAGGTTGTCACTTGGGCTTCTGACCAACGGGTTGTAAATCAGACGTTCCCATGACCCCATCCTTGGGTTTGATTAATTTGCATGAGCGGCTCACAGAACTCAGGAAACCCATTTACTTACTAGATCACTGGTTTATGATAAAGGATATAACTCAGGAACAGCCAGATGGAAGAGATGTGTGTGTAAGGCAGGTGTGGGGAAAGGGCGCGTAGCTTCCATGCTCTCTCTAGGCGTGCCACTTTCCTCAAATCTCCATGTGTTTACAATCCAGAAGTTCTCTGAACCCTGTCCTTTGGGGTTTTTCACTTAGTCATGATTGATTAAATCATTGGCCACTGGCAATTGATTCCACCTCCAGCTCCTTTCCTCTCCTCAGAGGTGGATGTGGGTGTGTGTGTGGGGGGACTGAAAGTTCCTACTCTCTAATCATGTGGTCGGTTCTCTTGGAAACCAGCCCCCAATCCTTAGGTAGGGTTCAAAAGTCACCTCATTCACATAATAGAAGACAGTTATCACTCTCATCACTTAGGAAATGCTAAGGGTTTTAGAAGCTCTGTGCCAGAGACAAGATGAAGACCGAATTATATTTCTTATATCACACCCACGTAGAAAGACATAAGTGCCCCCGGGCAACAGACAGCACTAACTTGCCAGGCATGTGAGCGAGCCACCTTGGAAGTGGAGCCGCCAGCCCCTGTCAAGCCTTCAGGTGAAACTGCAGCCCCAGCTTACACCTGACTGCCAGCTCACGAGAGACCTGCAGCCAGCCCACCTAGCTAAGCTGCTCATGAATTTCTGACCTAAAAAGACCACAGGACATCATAAATGCCTATTGTCATTTTAAGTCACTACGTTTTTGTTCATTTTTAATGCAACAGTTGATAACTGATACACTCACGCTGCCATACCATAATCTCCCCAGGATTTAGACACAGCCCTGGTGGAAGGAGGCAGTTGACACTACTTGGACGAGGGTTGCTTTTCTGCCACCTGGCAGAACTCAGGCTGGTATAGCAATGGTACTCAATTACAGAGAAGTAAAGTTATATATCTATTCTGCCTGGGTTTCTAGACTACCTGCACTATTGTAACTCATTCCAAAGGGCTTCCATAGGTATTTTCAGGACTGTGGGAGTCTGAGGAAGCCAGGTCAAAAGATTTTTGGGACAAGGATGCCCTTTCCCCCAAATAGACAAATAGGGCACCTGAAGATATATAATTCCCCAGTTCTGGAATTTGGGGACAACTCAGCCTGTGTAGGTGCATCTCTTCTCTGGGCTCCCTCTGGCTTCTCGTTGCAATCCCTCCCGTGAGCACACGCGAGCTCTGCTTGACGCCCAAGCCCTTCAGTTTGTCTCGTTAGAAAACCCTTGTGTTAAAGAGACCATTAAAAAAAAAAGAAGGAAAGATAAATTGCCTGAAGCTGCAAGGCCCAGGAGGAAAGGGGAGAGCAGGTGATGGAAAGCAGGCCTGTGATTAGAGGGCAGGGGTGGCAGAAGAGCCAGAGCAAAAACCTCTACTGGAGATGTCAAAATATTTGAAAATCCTCTTCCTTTGGTGAATTGAGTTACCAAAATGTATTTTTTCTTTTCTTTTCGCACACAGAGGAGAGTCTGGAGGAGGGGTTAAGAGCTCAGTTCGCAGAGTCAGGCAGAGCTCTCCGCTGTCCCTTTCTAGCTGCTTTGACCTCGGGCAAGTCTCTGAACCTCTCTTACCCTCTGTTTCCTCATCTAGAAAGAGGGATAATGATAATCCTATAAAAACGACCCTGCATCTCCCCCTCTCCTTGTATTCACGTCCTTTGCAATGTGACTTTACAGCTCCTTCCATCTCGAGGTGAGGTCTTTTTCTCTCACCCCTTGATTCTTGCTGTTCATATGACTTATTTTGGCCAGTAGAATGTGGTAGAAGTGACAATATGTCAATCGTGAGCCTGGGTCTCAAGAGGCTTTGTTCATTCGGTTCCCTGGCCCCCATAAGAAGAAGTCAGGCTAGCCTATTGGAGGATGAGAGACCACATGGAGTAGACATGAGATGTCCTAGCTGAGGCCATTCTGTAATAAAACATCTGACACCCAGGTGACTACAGATGCATAAATGAGCCAGTCCACATCTGCCAAGACAGACCCAAAAAAGAGGAAGATTCATCTGACACATAGACTCATGGGCAACAATGGATATTGTTTTAAGCCACTAGGTGTGGGGTTGCTTTGTTAGGCAGCAATAGCTAACAGATACACCTCTAAAGGAGTTGCTGTGAGGAGAAAGTGTGATAATAGCTATCACTGACTGAGTGTTGACTGTCTGACACTTTCTCAGGGCTGGCATGCATTGTCTCAAAGACTTACAGAGAGAAGAGCTGGCATTCTAGGGCAGGGTACCATACATCTCACACACAGAGCCTGGCCCATAGTATCTGCACGACACATGTTAGGTGTCGGACGCTGCTGCTGTTGGGACTCCTGACAAATGCCTCTGATTTGGTAGTGGGGTCTGAACTTTGTAACCCCTGTGTCCAGAGGCCTTGGTGAGTACATAACTGTGGGAAGACGAGGAGGCAGCATCCATGGGGATGGGAAGGGATAGAGAGGATGAAGTTGGGTCAGGGAGGGGATAAGGCATCAGCCAGGTACTCCATACTCTCCCCTCACTAGCGCTGTCCCTGGACCAGCATTGTTGGCATTCCCTCGGTTCCTGTTAGAAATGCAGATTCTCAGGTCCCACCTGGGCCTATGAACCAGAATCTGTATTTAACAAGACCCCCAGGGACGCATGTGTTGTTAGAGTTTGTCCAGACACTGTTTCTCTCCCTACCTATGCTGAGGAACGGTGTTTTTGTTTGTTCTTGTTTGTTTGTTTTTAATTTCTAATCTATTGTAGAATGACACTTTTATCAAATACAGTAAAAAACAAATTTTAGAAAAATTAAATGAAAAAAATATATACAAAATCCAAGCTCCTGCTTTTTATTACTAGATTCAATAGGCATAAATTTGCCATGTGTCAAATTACTACAAAAGTTTAAAAATGTTCTTTCTTTGTATGTACCTCAGGTGACAGTTTGTAACCTGGCCTGGGCCACGGACCACACTTTGAGTAACATGTATCTGGAGTTAATAATGACAGTAATACTAATACAATATAATCACACGTGATTGTGGGCCTTGGTAAGGATTTATCAGCCTCTGTATCTTAGAATCCTCTCAGCATCCTGTAGGGCAAGTAAATGTTTTTATCTCCACAGTCTAGATGTGGCAGTTGAGACTCAGAGACGCTAAGTGACTTGCCCAAGGTCACACAGCATATAAATGGAGTAACCAGAGCTCACCTATTTAGCCACTGCAAAGGAGATGAAGGGAGAGGGAGGCACCACTAGCGAGTAAGAGGCACAAGGACATTGTCCCCTGTGCCCTGTGTGAGTGGCAGCTGTCAAAAAGCCGGGCACAAAACACTCAGAGCACTCGTTGTCTGAGAGCCTACCAAGCTGTCTGCTAGCCCCAGGCTGGAAGGATCTCACGCCTGGCTCTTGGGTGTAGCCTGCAGGAAAGGAACCCAGCCCCTGGCACCACAACAGCCTGCTTTCCTGCCAGGGGTGAGGGGCAAAGCTTGCTAGCAGACAGCCTGCTCGCTCTTGCTTTCTCTTTCCCCTGGAGCCATGGGGGCCGGCAGAGAGGTGAGACGGGATCTGGCAGGCTGGGTGATAGCTAGTTATCGACAGGTTGATGACTGCCACAGAAGACTGCCCGAGGATATTGAGACAGGAGCCACTTCTGAGGCCCGCTGCTCCAGAGAGCTGGCTGCCAGTGTCTCTGCCCAGGGCTGGGTGCTTCCCTCACCATCTCATTAATCCTGATTTACAGAAAAAGGCAGCAGGCAGGGGCCCTCTTAACAGGCCGAGCAGGCGACTGATTTGCCTTCACTGAAGACAACAGCGCCCAGGAGACCTGGCACTGCTGAATTATTCAAATCAGCCGTGGCAGGGAAATCTGAGGATGCAGAGTGGTGAGGTCCCCGGCCCCCAAACAGCCCTCCTTGCCTGTCCCCGGGGTGGTGGTACCCAGCAGCTTGGGGAGGCTGACACCGGCCTCCGTGCCAGAGACACGAGCGGTTCGCAGCTACTCCTCCTCCCTGGAGGGAAGTTGAAATTGGTGTTGCTCATCTCTAAGCACCTTAGAGCCATAGTAATGGATCCAAAATGACATTTCCTACCTACTGGTCCCGGGGGTGGGGGTGGGGTATCCTGACAAGGACTTCTGGATGAACCTGTGATGGAGGCGGGGGAGGGGGAGGGCAGCAGGAGATGGCTATTCTATCAAGGTGTGTGTGTGTGTGTGTGTGTGTGTGTGCGTGCGCATGCACAAGTGCCTGTGGTTCAAAGAAGTGGAGGAAGGGGGTGAGGCCTGGCTTTGGCAAACTCTGGTTTCTGCTCCTGGAAAAAAGACCTAATGAACAGGCCGTTCTCCTATCTAGAGATTTGCAGAGATTCCAGAGCGGAGATACTCAGACTCTGCATTGACACTGGGTGAGGTGGGAGCATGCCACAGCACGGTGGAGTCCCAGTGGGGAGGGAGCCTCTGGAGCGCAGGAGGGGTTAAACTGAGGCCCAGAGAGGGGCGGGGATTTGCCCAAAGTCATCAGTTAGTGTTAACCCAAACTAGGATGAAAAGTCATGGCCTCTGATTGGCAGTCAGGGGTTCTGGTTAGTAATATGTACCCTTTACAGAGCATGGACAGTGAGCCAGGCTGAGTTAAGGGCTTTGTAATGTATTATCTCTATTAACCTCAAAGTAATCCCAGGAGGCTGAAGCAACTAGTGTTCCCATTCTATGGATGAGGAAACTGAGGCTTAGAGAGATTCAACCACCAGGCAGGCTAGAAAGTGACAGATCTGGGATTGGAAAGGTAGTCTGTCTGATGCTGGGCTCTTACTTGCTGTGCTTCCATGGGCAGTAAGAGGCACCAGGATTCCAGCCTGCCTCAGAATATCCCCCTCCTCACCAAGGCTGTAGTGCCCACTCTATCTCCTTGTGATGGCACCCATGAGTGAAGCATTGCCACCTACCTGTTGTCCCAAAGGGAGGAGCAGATAAATAGTTTAACTCTTCTCAGAAAGATGGAGACTTTATGGCATCTGAAAAGATTTGCCTTGAGCGTGGGGATACCTTGTGAGCAGAGGGCCGGTGGAAAGAATTTTATTAATGAAGGTTTCAGGATATCTGGGCACGCACTCCACCTCTTTGGGGAAGCCAGTGGCTTCTTCTGGATGGATCTGACCACCAGCAGGGGATGCAGAAGCTGGGGCAGGTGGGCTAAACCAACCAGGTGGGTTGGTGGGAGGGGGTGTAGAGTGGGTGTATGAGTAACAGCCTCTTCTTTTCCGTATCATGCAAATAACAACTACAATAATACGGAGCAGGAACAGCACCTGGTAGAGAATTTGCCACGTGCTAAGCCCTTTCTTTAAACGCAGAAGGCATCTAATCCTC
Source organism: Rhinolophus sinicus (assembly GCF_036562045.2). Taxonomy (NCBI): domain Eukaryota; kingdom Metazoa; phylum Chordata; class Mammalia; order Chiroptera; family Rhinolophidae; genus Rhinolophus; species Rhinolophus sinicus. The sequence continues at coordinate 23,114,210 of NC_133765.1, read as the reverse complement.
AAGACCATTTAATTAGGTTGGTATCTGAGAGGCGAGTACCATCCTGTCCATTTCACAAAGAACAAAACCGAGGCTCAGAAGGAATGCTGTTCACCCAGGATCCCGCTGCCGGGTTGGAAAGAAGCTAGGATTTGAATTCAGGGCTTTGCAACACAAACTGGTGGCCTCTAGGACACACTGTACATACATACCTCTTCTTTATCCAGCTTGAAGTTCCTCTCAACAGAGTGGACCCCCCTTTCTTCCTGTCCATGGTGCCCTTATTAGTGGCCCATTTACAGGGCCATGATCCGTATACTGGCATCCCCAGAAGGAGGTTTAAACATTTTGAAGCAGCTGAAATGCGCCTTCGCAATCATGCCTTTACAAACCCTGTCCTTCTTTTTTTTTTTTTAGAGAAACCTGTTTTTTCCCAGGGACACTCAGCTTGCTCCCACCCTCCGATCAGCTCTCATTCGGAATAATCAGCGAGGTCTCCAGTATTTGCATAATGCACTGGGGGCCTCCCAGGATCCCCACCCCCTGCGGAAAAACCAAACTAAGAGAGATTTATCTCCTGGGTCAGATAAAGGTGACTAAATGCAAACTGGCCGATTCCTTTCTGCAAACAGTTCCCTGGGGAGGGTTCCTACAAGGAGGAGAAGAGCCAATACATCAAGGAAATGCTTGGAGGTGACTTACAGGGGAGACTTAAAGGAAAAAGCCCTCGTGTTTTTACAGCCTCCAGCGACTCATTCAGCCAGTAAAACTCCCGACCAGCCCAGCCTGGAGTAAGGAGGCAGGGGGTGGAGCAGCTCATTTACCAGGCAGGAAAAAGGGAAACTGCTAAGGTCGACGACCTCTGAGACCTCCAGCTGTGTTGGACATTCAACCACCAACCATCTATTGAGTGCCTACTGTGTGCCTGCTAAGCACTTCTCCACTTCCCTCGGTTTCTCCTCAATTCTAAACTCCCCTCTGCTTCCAGGAGCACAGAGAGCTTCCTTATAATGGGGGACAGTTAGTGAATCTTGGAGACTGAGTTTCCCTCAGAATCTCCAGGTTACTCCTCCCTCATTTCATCAAGGTACAAGTCTGCAAACTTTTTCTGCAAAGGGGCAGATAGTACATATTTCAGGCTTTGTGGGCTCTATGGTCTTTGTCATAATGACTCACACAGCTGTTGTGCTGCAAAGACAGTATGTAAGACACTATGTAAATGAATATGTAAATGTATGTAAACAAGCATGGCTGTGTTCTAATAAAACTTTATTTACAAATACAGGCAGTGGGCCGGGTTCAGCTCACGCATGGCCTATTGTTTGCTGACTCCTGGAACAGAAGATAAAAGATCTGGTTTGGGGGTCATGCAGACCTTCGAGCTTCCTCAGGCCACTTTTACTTCCTTGCCGTGTGGCCTTGGGAAGGTTGCCGCCTCTCTCTCAACCCCATTTTCCTTCTGTAAAATGGGATGATGATAACACCTGCCTCACGGACTGTTGGTAGGATTAAATGTGACAACACAAGGGACTTCACACAGCTAGTGTGCACATTGGTAGCTGTTACTTTATTATTAATGTCTTTAAATCTTCTGAGGAAAGCCCCCCTCCCTTCCTCATTCTAGGGTAAGGGAAAGCGGGTGTGCTGGTGTTCTGATATTTAGTGGCTCATTCTGCTGATAAGATTTCCATTCTTTTCAAGTTAACACGCTTGCATTTTAATGATTTGAAAAGGGTGCAGAATGTCTTCTTAGGGGCAGAACCAGCTGGTGGGCATTTCTCAGGGTGATGGTCAGAGAAACTCCAGATATCCCCAAAGCCCCTTTGAGTGCAGCCTCTGGTTTCCTTTCCTGGCTCCAGAAGGACTGGTGGGGTGGCTTCAGCATGCCCACTGATTCTCTGGTTGAGAGCTGATCACAAGTGGCCAATTAATCTATTACTTGCAGATACGTTTTCCATTAGTGGTGGTGGAATCACTGACTTTGAAGCAATTAGTCAGCGTAATGAACTTGAGTCTGGGCAAACAGGAGGGAGAGCTTAACCTCTTGATTCCCAAAGGAGACTGTGACGGTGAAGGATCAGAGAGAAGGTTGGGGAAAAGGGAGGTACTGAATAGGGAGAAAGCTCTGTGCACCACACCCAAGCTCCCAGGTAATAGGATGGGGTGGCTTGGAGCCAAAGAGCTTGAGCTTCAAGTCAGGAGAAGGTGCCTTTCCTAGTCATTGGGCCATGAGTGAATCATGTTAACCTCAGTTTTCTTATCTGCAAAATGGGGGTCATAACTGTACACATGTCTTAGGATCATTGTGAAGATCCAATGAGATACGTTGTGTGAAGTATGTAGCCCAGTGTTGGGCACATGGAGAATTGCCCGTGGATGCTGGTCTCTCTACCACCCTCTACCTTATTGGGGGCATGAGAGACAAACAAGGGAATTCTTGACTTAGGGCTTAAAGCAACAGAAACTTCATGCTAACATTGCCTTAACTCAGATCCAAGATGGAATATGTAACAAACGCTAGGATTCCAACAGGTGTCTTTGCTGAGGGCCTCGTCAGTGACCTGAACTTCTCATGTGCACTGTGACTCTCCGAAAGGAACTGGTCCAAATTTCCCAGATGTATTAGAATGAAACAAATTTCCCCCCCATTTCTGAGCATCTCGTAAGTCTGGGCGTTTTATTGTCAAAACAGTGGGAAATGATGCATTCACCAAATTTTACCCAGAGTCTCTCTCCCCAAGAAACCCATCCAGTTTACACCGTTCACCCTTCTCCCTCCTCTCATCTCTGACATGCCTTTGGACCCTGCACTGGGCACACATGGAAACAGAAAACCCATATCTTATGTTTTGTCATGTTGTCCATCTTGCCTGGGGCAAGAAGGTGTTCAACAAATCTAGAGCTTTGGTTGTCTGTCCAAGGGGGACCAAGAGAGCATCAGGTGGAGGGACAAACCAACTGCTATGGAAATTTCCAGAAGAAACTGGAGGTAAGAGGATGGTTCAGGATGGCTTTCGGGTTCAGGATCATCTCCCTCTTTAGCTTCCACTAGGACAGCGATGAAAACAGTGAAATGGGAACATAATGAAATAGGCACAGAAGAGGGCAGTGGGACAGAAAGGGGTGGGTGTGCGGGATGCAGCTGATGGGGTGGCCCAGGACGGCCTCTCGCTGGAGGTGACTTTGGAGTGAGGCCTAAGACATGAGAAGTCCATCAGAGGAAGGGCACTCCAGATGGAGGCGATAGGGATGACAAAGGCATCAAGTTAGGAGCAGACTTGGTGCGTTCCAGGCCGATGGGCTGTGTTCTGAGCCAGCAGAGGCAGGCGTGGGAACAAAGTCAGAAAGGAAATGGGAGCATAGGACCTCGTAGGCCCTCACACTGAATCTGGACGTCATTCAAACTGATAAAAGTGAACGGGCATCTCAAGCTGCTTAACCATAGAGCTGGGAGGACCATGGGTGGAGCTGGGTCCCTTGTTAACTCTCTAGTCCTGACTTCTGTTAAACTTTGTGGCAACTCCCGAGGGAGAGATGCTACTAAGTAGAGAAGCCATTGTGGAGTCAGGGCTTTTCGCACGTGGGCAGCCAGATGGAATGTCAGCGGGCAAGGGAGCATTCACACACTCCTGGGTGACCTTGTTTCTTTTACTTTTCCCGAATAAACCCTTCTTTTGGTGGATTTTCTGGAGACTTATTTTTGGTTAGTCGACACAAACAGACCACTGGAAGGTTCCACGCAGAGGAGGGACAGGGTTTGTTTTTAGAAGGGTCCCTCTGTTCATCCACACGATAGCATATATCACAACTGATTTCCTTCCTTTTTTTAAACTTTAATGTACGTAAAGGTATTTATTTTGGGTTTTTACAAAATTATTTATTTATTGCAGTTACAGTTGACATTCAATATTATTTTATGTTAGTTTCAGGTGTACAGTATAGTGGCTAGACATTTACATAATTTATGCAGTGATTTCTCCCCTTTAGTTTAGTACCCACCTGGCACGATGCAGAGTGATTATAATATTATTGACTATATTCCCTATGCTGTACTTTACATCCCCATGACTGTTTTGTAACTACCAATTTGTACTTCTTAATCCCTTCCCCTTTTTCACTCTGTCCCAAATCGCCTCCCCTCTGGCAACCATCAGTTTGTTCTCTGCATCTCTGAGTCTGTTTCTGGGTTGTTTATTCGTTTATTTTGTTTTTTTAGATTCTACATAGAAATCCTATGGTATCTGCAGCCACTATGGAAAATGGTTGGGAGCTTCCTTGGTTCCTTTCTATGGCTGAATAATATTCGGTTGAGTGGAGTGGATACACCACATCTTGTTTATCCATTCATCTGATGGCCATTTGGGGGGTCTCCACCTTTTGGCTGTTGTGGCTCGTACTGAATATTACTGTATACGGATTCACTGGGACACCTGTTTTCCTTTGGGTGTGTACGTAGCAGTGGAATTGCTGCATCCTGTGACTTTCACTCAGTCAATTTAAAAACCACAGAATGGGTTCCTCTGGCTGTAGGAGCAGAAGCGGAGAAGCCAGAAGTCTGAATAGGAGGAGGATGACCAAAGGTGAAGCTGGCTCCGATTGGAGAGGCCGCGGAGGAGGTGATCAGAAGGGCTCAGAGCCTCAACGCATCTTGAAAATAGAGTCAACAGGAGCTGCTGATGGTGTCAGGAGAGCCACAAGGAACCGTGCACACCTCATTGTGTGGCTGAAAATGCTGACACCCAGGCCCACCCAGCACTTCTCCTGATCAGGCTGGGGTGGACATCTCCTCTCCCACTTGGTCGACTGGAAGTCATCTTGTAAGTGTCCCTGGGTGAACCTACCTCCCGTGGCAAGACACTTCTAGTCTTGGCCTGAAGCTCCCCACACCAAGAAGTCTCCAGCTACTCTCATCTCCTCGATACTGGCCACCAGCAGGCCCAGGGGTGTTGGATGTTGCGTCTGCCTCAGCAGCAGGCACGGGCTGTTCATCAGCGTCCTAGAGCCTGGAAAGCCATTCCTCTAGCCCCTGCCAGGGAGCGGACGCGGTGTGTGTATTCGCAGGTAAACTGCCCCCCCTAATGGAGATGGATAGAAGCCCAGTTTTGTAATAGAGAACCTTTCATTAAGGAAACCACTCCCCTTGGATGATCTGACGGTGCTAATGGGCCGGGCCCCAGCTTGGGACGTAATTATATTACTGCTAACAGGCTGCAGTTCCCAGCTGCTGGTGGGGCTCATCCACAACTGCTTGGGGTTGGGTCCCCGGGACCACTGTTAGAGATTGGAGGGGACGTGGTGGCTGGGAAGGCCAGCAGAAGGGCCACTTCCTAAAAAAGATCTCATCTCCCTGAAAATCCCAAACAAGTGCCTGCAGCAGGAGAGAGGCAAGTTAGACATGTGAAAGCACTTTCTGATGGGGAGGCTTGGAAAATGCTTGTTAAGGGTCCTGAGTCTTAGCTGTGTCTGTACCCATCCCCAGGCCCCAGGACCGTCCTAGAGTGAGGCTGGGATCAGAAAGGTTTCAGGTATATATATGAAATATTAGGACAACTTGTCTTCCCAGCTATTTGCATGGCTGCTTCCTGCAGGTTTCAGAGGAGCTGCTACCTTCTCAGGGAGCCCAGTCCAGACCGTGCTCGCTACAGTAGAAAACCTTCTCATCTCTTGCCAGCACATCCCCGTTTATATCCTCCCTAGCTCATCACCATCTATAATTATCTGGTTTATTAATGCATTTACTTGTTTACTGTCTGGCTCCCACTTTCCTGTCATCTCCGAGCCAGCAGGGGTCTTTGTCTGTCTTTTTTGTCTCTACTTCCTCAGTGCTTGGAACCATGTCTCGTATGTTGTTGGTGCTTAATAAATATTTGTGGAATAAATGAATACACGAGTACACTTCTGATGTTATAAGATATACATGTAGCTCAGAGTGGCACAGTGCACGTTTTTATTGTGGTAAAATACACATAACATAAATAACACGTAAAATGGTTAAATGTAACCATTTCTAAGTGTGCGGTTCAGTGGCATTAAGTACATTCACGTTGTTGTACAGCCGTCACCACCATCCATTTCCAGAATTTTTCATCATCTCTAACTGAAACTGTACTCGGTTAACACTAACTCCCCATTCCTTCCTCCTCCCCAGGCCCTGGTAGCCTCTATTTTACTTTCTGTCTCAACGAATATGCCTACTCTAGGTAACTCCTATAAGCAAAATCATGCAATATTTGTCCTTTTAGATCTGGCTTACTTCACTTAGCATAACGTCCTCAGGTTTCATCCATGTTGTGGTGTGTGTCAATAGTATTTCATTTGTTTTTATGGCTGAATAATATTCCATCATATGGGATGGACCACATTTGTTTACCCGTTCATCCATTGCACATGCACTTTTGAGAGAAGACGAGTAGGTGGTGGAAGGTGAGGAATGAGATTTTTCTGCTTTTTTGCAAACTGCATAAGAAAGTTTTCCTATCCAGCCTCATCTCCTGTTTAGTGGTTTACAACGTCTGACCATTAAGTCCACGAATTTGTTGCAACGCTGTTGCTAACCTTTTTTGATATCAGAGGAATTGTTCATTATGAATTTGTACCAACTGGACAGACAGTTAACCAAGTTTACTATTTGGAAGTGCTGAAAAGGCTGCGTGAAAAAGTTAGATGACCTGAACTTTTCACCAATAATTCTTGGCTTTTGCATCATGACAGTGCACCAGCTCACACAGCACTGTCTGGGAGGGAGTTTTTAGCCAGTAAACAAATAACTGTATTGGAACACCCTCCCTACTCACCTGATCTGGCCCCCAGTGACTTCTCTCTTTACCTGAAGATAAAGGAAATATTGAAAGGATGACATTCAGGACATCAAGGGTAATATGATGACAGCTCTGATGGCCATTCCAGAAAAAGAGTTCCACAAGTGCTGTGAAGGGTGGACTAGGTGCTGGCATTGGTGCATAGCTTCCCAAGGGGAGTACTTGGAAGGTGACCGTAGTGATATTCAGCAATGAGGTATGTAGTGCTTTTTCTAGGATGAGTTCGCGAACTTAATTGTCCGACCTCATATACTGTACCAAATTGCTTCACACTTCCATGCCTTTGCCCATGCTGTTCTCTCTTTCCAAGTGCTCTTCCCACTGCCCCTTGCTGGCCTGGACAAGTCTCATGTTGTAGATTGTAGGGTCAATGAAAGCAGGGACCACTGCTTTTTTATTCACCTCTGTATTTTCAGCTCATTAGACATACTGTATGCATGCACGAATGAATAAGTGAATGAATGAATGAATGATTTACTTAAACCCACCCTCCTCCAGGCAGTCCTCCTTGGTTGTGTCTTATACTTTGCAGCTACTTTTGGCTGTTGTTCAGTCACCACACTAATTGACTGATGCTGTGTTTGTCTCTTTTCTTAGACTGTCTGTTCCTTAAGGGCAGAATCTGTGCCTTACTCATCTTTGTACTCCTTCCTTGGCAGATAATGGCCCTAGCATAGGTGTCTACTAAATAATGATGAAGGTCGCACACATATATCAGCTTTAATATTCCCTCTCTGCCACCCCACCCAGCTTCTTGGCTCCAGGCAAGCTTGTCTTCATCTCAGCAGGGACTGGAAGACCACAGGACATTTGCTTGGACTTATGCTCTGTCAGCAATCGGGTGTGCAGTGATTTGGTGAGGAATTCTCCTGTACAACTATTATACAACCACTTATAAGTTCAGACATTCATTAGCTTACCGGAGCCTCCAACAGCCCACTGATGGTTAACAGGAAAGATCATTACCTTCGTTTTACAGGACAGGAAACTGAGGCTCTGAGGTGGGTGTGGCTTTGCTAAATTACACAGAGCTAGTTAGTAAGCAAGGCTTCTTCAGCTGCTAGATTTCCTACCTCCCGGGTCCTGACTTTCCCCCTCCCTTCCATCTGGGGGAATTGCTTTTAAATAAGTTGCTTAAAATTTGTAATGATAATGTCAACAAAAAATAGTCCAAATGCCAGCTTACTCTTGTTGAACACTAGTTCTGGTCTGGCACGCGGTCAGAATTTTGCCAGCGATGGAGTAAGTCCTTGGCATGGGTCGGTTTCCCAAATGTCCACTTTTGAAGAAGTTGAAACTAAGAGGGATTTGACGTATGTGTCTTTTTCAATCAGAGCAACATCTAGGACTTGGGGGAAGGAAGAGACCATGCTTTGTTCCCTGGCACTGATTCAAGTTATCCCACTCATCCCTCCGGGTCTCAGTTATCCCCATCTGTAAAATGGTTGGTTGGATGAAACACTCCAGGTCCTCTCAGAGCTGACCTATCGCGTCATCGGTAGTTCTGCCTCTCCTTGAGCGTGACGTCCTCCTTATCTAGGTTGATCCTGGAGTCCATGAGGGTGACTGTTTCCCTCCCTGCCCTGTCCGAAGAGTGAGGAAGCACGAAACAACACGAGAAAGCCATATTCGCCACATCCTTCAATAGCAGCAATTTTCCATGTAATTAAGTTTATTCATCATGTATATTAAGGGGAAAATGGAGACACATGATCATCACAGCCCATTTGCCATTGACATCCATCTCTCAAGCATCGCTTCTGTTTTTCCCCAAGACCAACTGCCAGCTGCCATAATAGATGCAGGGCCTGGGACAGCCATCTGGTATGAGGAGCAGGGAAAGCTTAGCCTCCTGCAGGGCCCAGGGCTCTTCTGAGGGGACATTTACCTCTCCAAAAGCTGTCCCTGCCCTCAGGGGACTTACAGCCCAGGAAGAGGGGTTAATGGTGACCTTGCTTAACCTTGGCTGTTGCTTTCAGTTTGCCTTCACTGGGCTAGACTGTGGAAATGCAGCATTGTTGCAGTATTTTTACCACTCTCATCCTTGTAGCTTCCCTGGGCTTTCTTTCTTATGAACGCACAGGTAAGCCTCAGCCTGACTCCTTACACATGTAGGGAGTTCAATTCATTTTTCCAATTCACTCAATGAATATTTGAGAGCTTATCCAGTAGCAGACACCATTCCAGGCTTTGGGGATTCAATAATGAGCAAAACAAAGATTTCTGGCCTCCTGAAGCTTGCTTGGTGAATATTTTGGAATAAAAGAATGAATGAATGAATGAATGAATGAGCAAGTACATATGAATGACTTAATTTATTCAACAAACATTGAGTGCCAGCTATACATAGCACTGTGCTAATCACAGATGATTAAAGTGGGGCCCAAATGGTATGTTCTGTGCCCTCATGGGCCTTGTATTCTAGTGGAGGAGGAAAACTATTTATTATCTTATACGACAAGAAGTCCAGAGGTTGGACAGCACCCGGGTTGGTGGATTCAGGGGCTCCATGATGTCATCATAGATCCAAGTTCTGTATTTACTTTGCTCTCTTCAGAGGGTGGGCTTCTGTCCTCCACACGATTTTGTCATGGCCACAAAAAGAGCTCAGACTCTTTTTAAAGAGAGAGAAAATCTCCAGGATTCTCCCAGGAGATTTCTCATTGGCCAAAACTGTGTTGGTACATTGGAGCCACTGGACGTGAGGGGATGTTGTGGGGTGAAGAACAACCTGGCTGGGAAGCCAGGGGACCGTAGTTGGAGTTCCAGTGCTGAAGTCATGTTGCTGTGTGACCTTGGATAAGTCTCTTCCCCTCGCTGGGTCCTAAGCTCCCAATAGGAAAAACTAGATGATCCCAAGGGCCTTTCTGTGTGTGAAGTTCTAGGTTCTAAATGTTATTGTAGGAGTCATTCACGTTATGCACCAGATGTTTTTGTCTTTCTGGCTCCCTTGTGGACGGTGGGACCATGGGACTAGGTCTGGTGCCTGTTCCTTTCTAGGCTGGGCCCTTTAATGACTGTTCGGTTGGATTTTGGCTCTCAGGATTTCTCTCTCCCTCCAGCACAGCCACTGGTAACATTTGAGATGGGGGCTGTGCTCCAGCAAGCTGCCTTCTGAGTGGCTAGAATGAGAGCCTCCCATTTCTGTGCCAAACTGAGAGACATACAGTGCAAGCCTGAAACACACTTATGAAGATTTGGGGGTTGTTATAGCAGCATAAATAGACTCTCAGAGAGGGAAAGTTAGTAGCTCAGGATCACACAGCTGGAAAGGAACAGAGCCAGGAGTGAAACCCAAGGGTGTCTGACTCTGAGGAATTACTCTCAGCACCGCCTGGCCCTGGTGAAGCTTCGTGGAGCTTTTGCTCAAGGTTAAAGAATGGACGAGGAGCTGGAAAAGCGATGGTGTGCTTGCATGTACACTAGGGTTGCTCTGGCCTGGGCTTTGCTGCAGAGAGAGGTGGAGAGGGGTGTTCCCAAGTCAGGGGAGACCCCCCCAGCTCAGCTCAGCTTTGTCTGTTTGTAGTCACCTCTTCCCCTCCTTGCAGCTTCCTCTGCCCTAAGCTCCCTGCAGGCCCTGTGCCAGCTCTGCCTTCTGAGAGAACTAATTAAGCCCCGGTGAGAGGTCGGGAGCATCCTTTCCTGGCAGGCAGCTCCTGGGAGTGGGGAGATGGGTGTGGGGCAGCCATGGAGCCTGAGCAGGTAGCAGAGGGAGCATCATAATAATAACACCTATCCTAATAGGAATCCGCACTGTGCTAGCCTTAGGTAGAGCTGTACACAGTAGCTGTCATTATTATATTGTTATTTATTATTCTTATCATTAACCTGCCTCTAGGCTGTAATGTGCATTTATGGAGCTTTTTTCTTCACTGTTAGGGTCTTCCTGAGAGAGCGGGACCTTGCCCTCCTTGCTTCATCCTCACCCCAGCTATCTGATCAGGAGCTTTGAGGGAGGCGGCCTATTTAGAAAAGCCCAAGCCTTGCCCTTCAGGTCGACTCCTTGTCCCATTTTACAGAGAGGAAGCCTGAGGCCTCGATAAGCCATGTTTAAGGCAGGTAGAGACTGGATCGGAGGGGTCTGATGTAGGCAGGTGGGTTCTGGTCCTTCTCAGCCCGTCAGGACTGTGGGCCAGTCTCCCAATGGACGAGGGGCGATGGAGCCTGGAGAGGGACAGGCTTCCCCAGGGGTCACTCTGGGGCTGTGCTGACCCTGGACTGCTGGAGGGCACAAGGTCACAGTGGGCCATGGTCCAGCTGACGAGGCAGCCCTGGTAAGGGGCAGTGGAGCCCGGCCCGGAGGCTCTGACTCACTGACCTGCTCCTGGCAGCCACTGCCTCGGGGAAAGCAGCCTTATTAGTGCAGCCGCCTGCAGGCCCTGGGTGCAGCCGGGGGCGGAAAAGGCCTCATTTACCCCAGTGCTGGACTCTGCACACAGTGGCCACATACACTCCAAGTGGGGCCAGCTGAGGCACAGGATGCAGCCATGCTCATATCTCAGACCCTGGGTTGACTGGGTCACAGGTGCAGAAGTGCGTGGCCAGGCTTACACATTCAGGCAGGCAGATGTGTGCACAGGTACACAAATGTGCCCTGGGACATACAACTGCAGGGAAGTACCCATATCCACGTGTCGGGGACACACATGCATGCATCTGGGTGTACAAGGCAGGCAGACACCATGCATGTACATGCAAATAAATGCATGCGAGCTCCAGGCGGAGAGTTACCTTTATACACACAGGCACAGAGCAGGTGCTTCTGTATCCAGGAACACGGACATGCAGAGGCACAAATACAGACACATGGTTCCATGTGTTCACCCAGACACAGCCAGGCTGGTAAGCACGTCTGTCCTGCAAACACACACACGGGCCGGTCTCCAAATGCAGGGCCCCTGGATCCAGGAATCCACGCGTACAGAACGCACACAAGCCCTTTCCTATACACTGCTACTCACAGACACGCCTGCCTGATCCACGAGGGACGTGGAGATCTTCACACTGGCAATCTTGTGCACACTGTGTGTTTGTCTGTCTCTGTTACCTCTGAGTCTGTGTGACATACAGCTCGTTTTACCCACGAGTGGCATTTGATACATTTTAAGGCATGGTCACTGGAACAAAAACTCTTTTGGTTCCCATGATCTTCCTGTGGGCCAGGCTTTATTTACCTCCATTTTACAGATGAAGAAACTGAGCTTTAAATGGAGCCAGGGACAAGGACAGCCATCTAGGAAGGGATGGAGGGGGCAGTCACACCTCGATGTCCTGATTACATCACAAGTGGTGTTGTGGGGAAGGACGGATGCACAGGCCTGGGTTTGCATCCTGGCTCTGCCGCTTACGTGCTGTGTGACCTTGGGCAGGTCTCCTTACCTCTCGGTGTCTTTGTCCTCACACATTAAGACAGGAAAGGACAGTGGCCGCTTCACGATGTTGTTAGAGGATCAAAGGGGGAAGAGGTGCAGAGGGACAGTAAGGTGAAGGGTACACTGTCAACAGCTTGCAGATGTCACCTCTCTTAGCATCATATTGTTGCAGGCACAGAGGGAGGGTGACACAAAGATGCAGGGAGAAGCCAGCCACCCACAAGCCCAGAAGAGAGACCTGGAACACAGCCTTCCCTTGTGGGCTGCAGAAGGAACCAACCCTGCCGACACCTTGACGCCTTGATTTTGGACTTTTTTCCTCCCAAATGGTGGCAGATAACTTTCAGTGCGTTAAGCCACCCAGCATGTGGTGCTTACGTATGGCAGCCCTCGGACACTCACACAGATTTTGGTCCATAGCGTTTTGCTCCGTAGCAAGCCTAGCAGACTGTTGGCAGAGTCCCACTCCCTGACATCATCCCCATGCCCCAGTGGGTCTCGGGTGAGGGGCACCAGGCATCTCTGGAAGAACAAGAGCCGCACCTGCCCACAAGGAAGAGAGGAGCCAGGCGCCTCCGGCACAGGTGTTGTAGCAGCCAAGACAGCCAGGCCAGTTGTAACAGTGACTTAGAGCTGATATTACAACCCTCGTATTCTTTTAGTGAGACCTGAAAGGTGCTATTAAACGGAATATTGAGATAAGGAAGTGGGAGTGGGAAAGGTTAGACACTGTTTATTCAGGCTTTCATGGGGCACTAAAATATCCTCGCAGCTGCTGCTCGACACCCCTCCTTGCTCCCCTCCTTCCTCCCCTGCCTCCTCCCAGGCCCAAGGCTGGCTCCCCCAGCACACAGGAGGCCCTGGGTTTCTGTGCCTTCTCCATGGGAGGCAGCCTGAGCCTGAGAATAGCCTGCTGTATTCTGGACCCCAGGGACCCAGGTTCAAATCCCACCCCATCCTGCCGATCTGCATGTAAACAGAGCTCATGTGTTTGGACAGTGGCGGGGACCAAGGAGAGAGCTGGGGAGTGCACAGCACAGACGTCATGCCCTTCTCTCTCCCCAGAGCCCAGCTGGGGGCAGGAGGGCTGTTGGACTCTTCATAGCATCCTCAGTCCACAGCACAGACCCTCGGACTAGACACGACATTTAGCCCCCCTCCCCCGGCCAATGCTCCCTCTCCTAATGTTGGAATCCCAGCCTCCACTGGCACAGGAAGCTCATTACCTCCTACCTATTTTCTTGAGGTTAGAAGTTGACACATTTGACCAGCTTTCATCACAGGGACCCCCACATTCTGGATTTCAAGATCTGGGGGAAGCTTCCTCTTTTCTCCCCCTTGAGTTCCTTGGGGGAGAGTGAGATCAGGGAAGAGGGGACAAACTGTCAGTCCCATGAAGGCAGGACCTGTCCAGTTTTACTCACTGCTGTATCCCCAGCACTTAGCAGAGGGCTTGGCGCCTAGTGGGGCTTCCGCGAGTGTTCATGGCAGTCAGGAGCAGCAAAGACAAAACAGGCTTTGGCATTACACAGCCTTTGGTTCAAGACTGGGGATCTGTAGAATGGGGATCCGATGGGATCTTATATATGAAGCTCTCGGCACACAGTAGGCACCTGATAAATGCTGGCATTCTTCTTCCTCCTCTGAGCCAGCACCTCTTTTTTCTTTTTGGCCGTCCCCAGACAGCAGAGGTGCAAACACAGGTGGTGCTATGGATGGATGAGCTTCCCTCCTAAAGGTCAGGGTTGGAAGTTGGAGGACATTGGGGGAGATTGGCTAGAAGTGTGATTGTGGATGGTTCTGGAGGGTAGGCAGACTCTGGGAGGTCCAGCTGGTTCTAACATGGCAGAAGCTGCAGCATAAAGAGTAGGAGGGAAGAGCATTCCAGGCAGAGGGGAGCCCCTGTGCAAAGGCCCTGGGGCTGGCGGAAGCAGGGTAAGTAGGGAGATTGGGGGTGGGGGAGTGGGGGAGGTATTGGAGGCTGAAATTGGGATAGAAGTAAGGAGGAAGGAGAAGAGACAGGACTCGGCAGCAGCAGAGACCAGCCACGCATGGCCAGGAAGATACAGCTCTATGTCTGGATTTTATTCTAAAGGTGATGAGAAGTTTATTCTAAGAAAAATGGAAAACTCTCTAGGGATTCCAAGCAGGGGCCTGAAACAAAGAGGTTTCTGTTTGAATAGAATTTCTTTGGCTGTAATCAAAAGCTGAATCATAGATTGGCGGGCAGGAGTGGAGGCTGGGAGACCAATTAAGAGTTAAGAGCTGATGGTGAAGGAAAGAGGATCGTGCCAGGCCTGTGGGGAGGGTGAAGATGCTCATCCGTGCTGAGCCCTGGAGCAATGATTGAGGGAGGATCCTGGGGGGATGCGGGAGGAGGTGCCACTGCCCTGGGCTGGGCTGAGTCCCTAATGGCTAATTTTGAGGGGTTAGAAGCTGCTTGGGGAATGTGAGGGTGTTGCTTCCCCCGATCATAATAGTTCACCCTACTTTAGGAAAGACCTCACAGAGCTTCACAAAGATGCTGAGTGTAGAGTTGGGATTGAAGGATGGAAAAGATTTCCTCTCCCTTGCCCTCCGTCCCTCCTTTCCTCCTCTCTCCTCCCTTCCCTCCCTCTTCCATCTTTTCTTCCTTCTATACTCGAATGTCTGCTATATGCCAGGCATGCAGCGATGCATAAGAGAGGTATGCTCCTTGCCCTCACGAAGCTGACAGCTATGCCCACCATAGCCCGATCATTATCCCCATTTCGCAGACATGGCAACTGAGGCTTTGGTAATTTGGGCCAGACTGCCCAGCTTGTCTGAGGTGCATGAAGGACGGACACCCAGGTCTGTCTGACCTCCGACTCAGTTCTCATCTCAGAGGGCTGCATGCAGGAACTGATGTGGGTGCCCCAAAGGGGTGAGGCGCCAAGCAAGAGCATGCAGAGCAGGTGCCCGTGAGCTGTGATGACGGTCCTGGGGATCTGGCAAGAAGGAGGAGGGACAGCAAAGATATCTTGGCACTTGGAGGGTCAGCCAACCTGGCACCTGATCCTGGGGTCCCCAGAGCCGGCTCCTTTCCAGGTGGAAAATTCTTCCCAACTTGTCTCCACCACCTTCCGCCATGGAGGGAATTTGCCAAGAGGTTGAAATAGGCTTCGGGGCAGACAGACCTGAGTTCAAATCCTAGTTCTGCCTCTTCCATGTGATTCTGGGCAAGCGACTTAAAACTTCAGATTTTCATCAGTCATATGAGCATAACGGCACCTATTTTCAAGTGTTGTGAGAGTTTGGGGGCTAATGGAGGTAAGCATGCTTTGGAAACTGTAAAGTACGATCTGATGTGAGTTTCTGGCCACTACTTCTATTTGTGCCTGTCTTCACGAAAGACTCTGAACACCCTGAGAGAAGGGTCCTTGTCTGATTCAACCCTGTACACAGTTGGTGCTCAATAAATGTCAAAGGCATGATCTCTTGGGTGAATTCTAGCTTTTGTTTGTTTGATTTGGTTTGTTCCCTTTGTGGGTGCACAATGGACTATGTGCTCCTCTGTGCCTTCAGTTATGCTTCAGAGATGACAATGGTAATTATTACTAATAATAACAGCAATGATAACAGCTTATTTTATTGAACACTTTCTGTGTATTTAGCTCATCTAATCTTCACAGCAACTGTGAGAGTTACATCCCTGTATCATCCCTCCTTTACAGAGGAGGACAGGGAGGCTAAGAGATGTTGTGTTACCTGCCCAAGGTCACACAGCACATAAGTGGGGGAGTTAGGACTGCAACCCAGGTCCGGGTTTTCCTGACTCCAAAACCAAGCCCCCCAAATGTCTGGGGACCCTCCTTCCAAAGGTTTGCTTTTTCGGGCTTGGGCAGAAGACAGAATAATGTAGAGTCTTTCACCAGTTGGCACATCCACTAATAATACAGTCAATTGCTCCTTTCAAATTACAGTAAATGTTTCCCCCTTGAACAAATCATTTACCGCAACTGCAGAAAGAGTGTCCTGTTTACACGCAGAGCCAAAGGAATTCCAATCTGAGTCTAATTATTGATGCTGCAGCTTCGATGGCCTTGGGAAAGGACTGCCTAATTGCACCAATTAATACCTGCCACTGGTGTGGGCTTTGTCAGGTTTGAGGTTTGCTTTTCTTCCTCCGCCAGTATGTTGACCAGATGGGTCTGTGCAGCCGTGGTCGTTCCAAACTTCCGGGCCACAGGCTTGGTGTAGCAGGCTTTTGCTTTTTGGGGGCATTGCCATTTTTGGTGGGGCAGCTATAATGGGGGCCACCCAGGTGCCCTTTAGACAGGGGCTCTGTTCTTCCTTTGAGGGGGTGGGGAGTAGAGGGAAGGGCTGCTGGGGGGAGAGGATTTCCAGATTCCAGCCCCTGCTCTGCTTCTGACTCACTCTGAGATCCTGGGCAAGGCCTGAGTCCATCCCGAGCCTCAGTTTCCCCATGCAGAAAATGGAGTTTAGTGGATTTAACGAGATCGAGTATAACAAGTGCAATTGTTGTGTGAACTCTAAGGGACTAGCCAGGCTGAAGGGATTTTTACCAAAAATGGGAGGGCTGTGGCTGGGGGTCAGGAGACTGGGGTTCTAGTCTTGGGTCCACCTGTTGTTTTGCTGTGGGCTGTGGGACAATGCTTTCACTTTTCTTGGGCCTCAATGTCTCCAGCTGCAAAGTGGGAGTTCTTTCATCTCTCCTGTCCGATGCCTGTGTGGACACCTTGCCCGTAGAACCCCAGCCCGCAAATAAAGAGGCTGTGATTGTCCCATGTTGCTGACAGGCTGGGCGATGACTTGCCAATATTGGGAAAGGGAAACTCTATTGGGGACTGGTTGGGTGGCAGATGGGGTACTGGGAGGAAGTGGAGCGGCCAGAGAAAGGTCACGGGCTTTCAGATGAAACTGACCCGAGTTTGAATTTCACCTCCAACTCTTCTGAGCTGTGCGATCTTCAGTAATAATAATAACGAGGACTTGCGCTTGCTATGTGCCAGGTACTGTGTCTCTAGCTATGATCGCATTAAACCCTTGAAGGAGCAGGTGTTATCTGAATGCCCATTTTATAGATGAGGAAGATGAAGCTCAGAGAGGTCAAGTAAATTTCCCGAGGTCACATAGACAGGGATTGTCAGAGCCAGGATTTGGACCCAGATCCCTGCGATTCCAGAGCCTATGCCTGCAGCTGCTACACCTCCCTACCTCTAGTTGCCTCAGTCTATCTATCTGTATAAAGGGCTAACATTAACATCTTCCAAGCAAAGATGTTGCTAGGATGGGGGAAGATCAATTATGTGAGATGTGAGGCCCTTAGTGTGGTGCCTGGAGAGCCACACGACCCTCGGAGGTCATGATTCTTTGTGGGTGGGTTGAGAGACCCTTGGCCACAGCTCATCCGCCCCCTCCTCCTAACTCTACCAGGCCTGGTGGGAAGTTTGGCTGTTTATTTCTCAAGAGAGGGGGCTGGGTGGGCTGGGTGTTGTCTCATCTTTGCAGCCCGCTTTGCTGGAGATTCCCTGTCTTTGGTTTCCTCAGCACCCCTGGGGCTTGCAGTCCCACCAGAGTGCATGCATGTGGGGCTGTGTTTTCTGATGTGACACACTGTCACTGTGTATTATGTGTCATCAGCCCTGCAAAGCCGTGACACCAGAGCCTGATGCTACATGATCCACAAAAGCAATGTGGGTCCCCTGGCGGGTCGGGCTTTGACACGAGCCCTGAGGTTTCCCCTCTGCCCGCCTTCCATCCTGAGCCCCTCTGCAACTTCTTGACAGAGCTGGAGAGGCCCCGAGGGGCTGGGGCTCTGCCGCGGGGCCCAGGCTCACATGGGATGAGCTTGATATCCCAGTTCCTGACACATGCCTTGTATGAGGTCCCCAAATTAAAAGAAACAAAGCTCCCTAGTCAAAGGCAGCTTGGGCCTAGTGGGGAGTTGTGACAGGGCTCCTGTGTGCAGTGACTGACTGATTTCCCTAATTACCACTGGTTTAATATTTATAGGGTTGGTGCCAGAGGGCTTCAGGGGAGGTATTCAGCCTGAACAACTGCTGGTGGGGGGAGGGGACAGGGTGGTCCTGGTGGGGGGCACAGAGCAGGTAAGAGACCACCTGCATTCAGGGTCCTGGTTGGCCAGGTGCAACTGGTCTGCCCCTGGCACCTTCCTGAGGCACAGAGTACATCCATTTATGTCTCACTATGTGCTGGGTGCTGGGTTCAAATCCTCATCGCCTGGAGGCCCCCATGGCTCAGTACTTCAAAGTGGGGGCTCTGGAGTAAGATGGATCTGGGTTTCTTGTCCAAATTGGACTTCTTGCTGGCTGTGTGCCCTTGGGCAAGTGACCACACCTCTCTGAGTCTCAGCTCCCTTATCTGTACAATGATGGTAATGATATGCCTCCCTCCTGTGGTTGTTGTGAAGATCCAATAAGGTGAAATATGCAAGGTGCTCAATGCAGTGGCCGGTACATAGTCACGCTCAATAAATAGTAGCCATGTCTATGAATCTATAGACATTACTTCGTGAGATTGAATTTCTTGTATTAGTTAGCTATGGACTCAATGATACTGCCTAACAAACCAGCCCAAAACTTGGTGGCTTGGAACAATAATCATTTATTCTCATTGATATGTGGCATGGCTGGGGAGTGGTTTATCTAGCCTGGGATCAGCTTGGGGGGTCTGCTGATCTCGGCTGGACTCACTCAAGCAACTGGGGCTTGGCTCACCCAGGCTTCGCTGCGTCCACATGGCTCTCTCCTCCTTCTGAGACCAGCACTGGCGTATACTTCTTAATCTCTTGGCAGTGGCAGAAGCATGCAAGATTGTCTATGCTTCTATCTAACAGTCTTATGAAGGAGACATTTTTACTCCCATTTTCCTGATGAGGAAATTGAGATTCAGAGACAGGAAGTCACTAAGGAAGGAGCTAGATCTTAACACTTCGAAGACCATATTCTTCTCAATCACCAGATACTCCAAGCCACCTTCAATCATCGTTTATTAAACACCTACTCTATGCCAAGTGCTTTGCGTGAGTTATCTTTAGTCCCAAACAACCTTTAGATGAAGGCAGTTATATTCCCATTTCACAGATGGGAAAGCTGAGACTCAGCTAAGTAACTTGCCCAAGCTCTCATAACTAATAAATAAATGATAAACTCAAGGTTGGAACACAAGTCTCTTTAACTCTACGCCAATATGCCTTTGTGCCTGAGGTTTCTTCTCTCTCTGTCTCTTAGTGTTGTCCCCATTTTAAGGATGGGGAAAACTGACTTGCATAGAAGTGAAGTCTCTTGCCTGGGTCACAGAGCCAGAAGTGGTTTTGCAGCACAGAACCAGCACTTAAATGCTGGGCTGCCTGATACTAAAACTGGAGTTTTTGTCTCTGTAATGCTGAACTGCTAAGAAGGGTCAGTTGCTGTGTTGTGTAAGGAATTGGCTATCTCTGGTCACCCTCTCTTCTCCTGGCCTGCCCTATTCCCCATCTGATTAATTGATGCCTTTCTGTACTGAAGTATCTCATCCAACAGGCTGCCCTGTATCCCACACCTTTCCCTCCATCAAAACTTGCCCTTCTGGCGTCTCAGTGCTTCTGGTCTTGCTGGGAATAGGAGCTCATCTGACAAGCTAATGTGGGCCACCTTAGGGTGTAGGGGGTTGAGGATGGTATCTCTTATCGCCTTCTCTCCTGACCTTCCTGGGCTAACCTGAGTGGGCATTCCCTCTGACTCTTGAGCCTCAGTTTACTCACCTGTGAAATGGGGAGAGTCATACATGCTCCGAGGGCTGCTGTCTGCATCAAATGTGTTGACGGCTCTTCTTAGCACAGTATACAGTGAAGAGTAAGTGCTCAGTAAATGTAAACTATTGTTACTGTCATTTGGGTTCTGCAATATATACTTTTCACTCCAAGGGGGGAAAAGGCTTAAAATTATAGAAGCTGGCCGATTTAGCTTCCTGAGCCATCATTCTGCAGACCATCTAAACACCACAGACTCCAGGAGTGTGGGAAAGGAATGGGGAGAGATTGTGTTGGCTTCCAGTTGTTGCCAAGGAGGGATGAGGAGGGAGTGGGCATGGAATGTTGACAATGTCCGGCCCAATTCCCTTATTTTTTAGTCCAAAGGCTCAGAAAGGCCCGCGGGTACTGCCCTGTCCACGTGGCCAGCTGCTGAATGGCTGAGGCCACTCTCAGACCAGAAGATTCTCAGCTTTCCCCCTGCTTGTGTCTCAGGCCTCTCTGAGCTACAGTTCGGGCTCTGTGGGGTGTCACATGGAATAGCAGCAGTGCTTCCCAGTGGTGGTGGTGGTGGTGGTGTGGGGAGAGATGGAGAGAAAGCTGCCAAAGCAATTCTCAGCAAAATCTCCAGGGGTTTGTGTCAAGGACAAAATAGTGTGTCCCATGGGTAAATATAGTTAACACAGCTGCAACACAGAATTTATTTCTTGTTTGAGATATCATTTTTAAAGTATGGCATAGGAAGAGCTTTAAAAATGAAATTATAGCAGGCAATAAAAAACTTCCCAGGCACTGTATTCAAATTATGCTACAGTAATAGGCCAAGTTCATAAATAAACATCGCGGGTTAACCCTTTGCTGAGCTGTGTAAGGCAGACCTGCTGGGGCCCACCTGGGAAGTGGTTTTAAACTCCAGTGGGAGGAAACAGAATCATCTTCTAAATGTCCCTTGCTCCCGCCATGTCCCTCTTTCCCCCACAAACTCCTCCACCTAACCTCTTCCTTCAGGTGTTAAAGGTCTATAGATGCTTCTTTGCCAAAATGAGGGACTTGGGTATTACTGGATCTGCAGAAATGTAGAACACAGACTTCTGAGCTAGGAATACTTTTAGCGTCTGGATTAGGTATGTCCCTTCCCAAACTCTCTGTCCTGTTTCCCACCACCTCTGAAAAATATCACATATGATATCGCTATTCTCTCTCTCTCACTGCACTGTTGGGGTGATTTTGCCCCCAGTGAACACGTGGCAATGTCTGGAGGTGTTTTTGGAATTGGCTATGTCCTGGCATCTGGTGGGTGGAGACGAGGGATGGGACTCAACGTCCTACAATGCACAGGGCAGACTTCACCCTAGAGGATGATCTGGCCCCAATGTCCATGGTGGCGAGATTGAGAACTTGACTTTAGCGTGATTCCTTGTTCAGTGTCTGCCATCATCTTTGAAAGCTGGCACACGCTGTCGTGATCACTGCTGAATTTTGTCACTCAGCCTAGTGCTTGGTGCACAGTAGGTTAAGAGGGATTTGCTAAAAACTTGAGTGAATGAATGAATGGAACCTCTTCCCTGCCCCTTCTCCCCCTGACTGACCTGGACCCATCCTTTTGTTCTTAGCTAGAAGATTGCTGTCTCAGGGAGACCTTCCCTGGACCCCCTCCCCTGAGGTTACTGACTCCCCTACTAGACATTCCTCTGATACTCCTTGTTTTTCATCCTTGGATTTCTTCATTATTTATGTCTCTGTCAAATGTCACTGCCTCCAAGCAGCCGTCTTGATTGCCGTAGTTAAAGTGACCTTCCTTGCGTCACTGTCTCATCCTCCTGTTTCGTTTTCACGACAGCATTTGTCAGTGGCTGGAATCATCTTGTTTATTGTGGGCTGGGTCTCGGCCACTGCGGGGTTCATAGTGCCTGGACCGACGGGCTGCATGGTGAACACCGGCTGACGGCCTCACCGAGGGTCTGAGGACAGGAAAGCCCCTCCTGGCCTAGATAACATCCTCTTCTTCCTCGGAGTCACCCTGAGTCCTTCTGCAGAGTCACCTCAGATCTCCCCCTGCTAGTAACTTGTGGGGAGAAACTGGCAAGTCACCGTCTCTCCCTTGTCAGCAAAATGAAGGTGCTGGGAGTACCTCCGTGCTTTGTAACTGAGAGTGTATGTGTCAGAATCACCTCCTTGGAGCTCTACTGAGACACAGTCCTACTCCATCAGCCCTGCAGAGCCAGACTCTCTGAGAGAGCATGCGCCCGGCTCTGTGCTTTTGTAAAAATTCCCCAGATCATCCAGATTCAGGGCCTGGGCAAGCGCCAGAAAACCGGAGGACTTCTGGAACCCTCTCCAGCCCCAGCGTCTGACATCCCCATGATTTTAAGATGCCCGGCCGAGGCCATTTATCTGAGCGACTTCCCGGGCTTCCCTGGCACTTTTGCTAATTTAATAGCATTTAATTTAATTTCAAAATGATTTTTTAAAAAAGGCTGTTGCCGCAGAAGCCCCAACCACCTCATTCCTCTTCCTCCCGGAGGCTGGAAATACATCTTGTGGCTGAAGCCAGGTTTCTGGCCACAGATGTTCCTTGGAGGGCCCACAGCCTTTTTGTGAAAACTGCTGAGTTTGCTCTTCGCTCATTGGGCATAATTACCATTCTCCTCTCCAGAGCTCCCTGCATGTTCCGACCTGAGGAGGAAAGAAAGGGCTGGAAATCCAGACCAAGTTAGGGATGGAGTCATGAGTTCTTGTTTAAGACAAGGAGATTGGCATAACCCAACATGCACACGCAGACACACACACACACTCATGCACACACATGTGCATGTACATGCACACACAAACACACATGCACGAACACACAAGCACACAATGCACGTACATGCACACACAAACACACATGCACGAACACACACACATGCATGCACATACAAACACATACGCATATATGTGCACACACGAACACGTTCTTTCAGACTCTTTAGGGCTGAGTGGCCACAGCTTGTGGCTACATTTAGCTCTGGGCTCTCCTGAATGTTTCAAATTTTCTTTCTTCCTGGACGTTCTTGGGCTTTCTCCCAGAGAGATGCCACATCCACTCCTTTGCTCTTTTTAATTCTTTTCTGTTACTTTTTAAACCCAATTTTGCATGTGCTTGATCATTGTAACTCTTCTTAGAGTCACCTTTTCACTCATTAATGAATTTTTCGTGGTCATCTCTCCTGTGGCCAGTGTAAAGATGGATACAGTAGTGAGCAAACAGACCCGATCCTGTCCTCAGGACAGAAAGTGTTTGCTGAGGAGGAGCAGGTAAAGTGGGGAGGCTCTTACGGGGAAACATGGGGAGGGAATACGGAGAATAGAGGGTGGGCAGGTAACCACAGACGTCTTAGGGGAAGTACCTCCAAGAAAATAATTATACTGTGTGTCAGGATGGGAACCTTAAGAGAAAAGACAGAATGGAGACAGGGAAAGCATCCTGTTGCATCCAGCCAAGTCAAGGTTCTTCTCCTTCTTGTGGAATAAATTTCTAGCTCTTCCTCAAATCTATTTTGTCTTCTTCAGGCCACACAGCTCAAGTCCATCTCCCAGCCTCCCTTGCAGTTGGAGTGGCCACGAGACCAAGCTCTCGACAAGCATAGGAGCAGGTGCTGTGCTCCACACCCAGGCCCAGTCCACAAACGCTCCCAGGCATGGTCCTGCATGTTCTTTCCCTTCCACTGATTTAATTCAGATCCGGCAAGTTTGGACATCTCAAATTGAGGGTAGAAGAGCCACAATACAGTGAGAACCTGGGTCTCTACTACCTCCCAGAGGAAAGTCACCCTAGAGAGTTGCCTGACTGGGAATGTCTGCACTGGACTTGGCAAGAGCTAGAAAGAGATGTTTACCGTGGTTGAGCTGTTGCACATTTTGGGGTTTGTATGTTACATCAGCTGACATTACCTTAATCCAGGAGCCCCAACCTTCTTCTTGCCAGTGTCTGCAAATTAAGTTTGATCGGAACACAGCCTATGGCTGCTTTCTTGTGGTAGCAGCAGAATTGAGTAGTTGCAACAGATTCTATATGGCCTGCGAAGTCTAAATAGTTATTATTTGGTTCTTTACAAAGGCATTTACTGACTCTGGCTCTAACACACTAGCGTCCAGGCCAGAGCCGGACGCAGTCTTGATTCTTCCCCTGCTCTCCAGTACTGGTTCTTTGAAGAGACCAGTCCTGGATGCTGTGGCTTTCTGCCCTGACTTGGTTCTGGCTTCCTCTGTCCCTTTGGCTCCGTTCCTTAGGAGTAACGAGGCTTGTGAATTAGACCCAAACAGAGATAGAGAGAATAGTTAGTAGTGATGATTCTTCAGCCTCCTTAACTGACCTTCTGAATCATCTACACAAACTCCCTGAGTATCCAGAGAGAGGTGAGTAGACCTTCCCAAGGTCACCCAGCCAGCAAGTGGCTGAGCTGTCTTACAGAGAAAGCTGGACGGCAAGTAAATTGCTTCTGGATAAAAACAGTTAACATTTATCGAGCACTTGTTAAGGGCTAGGCACACGTTTCCTCCAGCCAAGAAGCCTCAAGGGGCATATTCCTGCTATCATCACCATCACTCCCATTTCACAGATGGGGAAAATGGGGCACGGAGGGAGGTGAGCTTGCCCAAGTTCCATTCTGTGGGTGAAGCTAGGATTTGAACACAACAGTGTGAGTTCAGAACCCACGTTCTTACCCGTGGTGCCATATTGGACCTATCACCCTGGCCCACATTGAGTCTTGAAACTTTCCTGTAATTAGCACTGATAGGAAGAATAGACTCAGGTGAACAGGGTGGTCTTTTTTTTTTTTTTTTCCCCAGCCACTACTCTCCTGTCCCATTTCCCTGTGATCCCCAATGCCTGGAACCGTTCATCAATTTTGTTTGCATTATCAACTTGAGACACTGTCATTTCATTAACTCAAGTGAGGGGCTCTTCATACGAGGTTGAGCTTCAATAATTCTCTTTAAAGTTATGGAGAAATGTATGCTTAATTATATTTGCATATGAAAAATAGGGTCTAATTAGTTTGATTGATTATTATTTTAACCTTAATGGCATTTTGAGTATCTGTCCCAACTAATAGCAAGTGTATCACTAATAAATCATTGAATTTTTACAGCATGGTCTATTGAGCTGGCTTATGAAATAGATTTTATTAATATCCCAGAATGTACTGAAACTGATACAAGTCAAACAACTGCTCATTTATTAAACTGTTTAAATGTCAGTTTTATACAAGAGTAATAATACAGGAAATATGTTCGTTCAGGAGACATCAGGCCACGGGTACTCAAAATATTAGTTATCTTGCAAAAATATATTATGGAAATAAAAGTCCAATTATGTCATTTATTGCATTAAATAAATCTATATTGACTAACAAAAATGTTGCACATTAGCAGATGCACTTTCTTTCAAATTTTTTAATTCTCTAGGATTGCACATGGTGAAGCCTGGATCTCCAGGACAGAAAAGTCCTGGAAGGGTGTGGTCAAGTGGTCCTCACTGAGGTCTGAGGCTGTCCCGTGCACTAAAGGTCTCGCGCATGTCCTTTCTTAACGGTTTCTCTTCTGGGACATCTCCAAAGACTGGAGTTCAGGTAGGTCTTCCAGGAGCACAGGTGTCATTCTTCATTGCTTTGCTCATCTGATAAGTACTTTTGGGGTACACGCTGTGTGTCAGGTGATGCACTAGGGGGGCACTGTGGGGCATCACACAGTTAAGGGATGCTACACCCATGGAGGTGACATGCTAGTGGGGATAAAATGAAACCCTCTTTTTCTCTGCTGCTACTACTACGCATACCAACTGAAAGGAAAGAAAAACACTTTCTCTTCTACTGCTCACAACACTCTTAACACCAGAGGTGTGGATTTCCCACACCAACCAATGCTCTAACTCTCTGGACACCAGCTGGGTGTCCTATCAGTGCATCCTGACGCTAACTACCGGGGGTTAGTGTAGCCCTCACCGGTTAGTGACTCAATCCCACAGACTGCCCCCTACTTCAGACACCAATCTTAAGCCCAGGCTTCATGCACTTCTAGCTCACTAGCGATAGATCGGGGGTTCCCACGGTCTCCTCCTTGGGTTCAATAATTTGCTGGTATGGCTCAAAGAAGGCAAGAAATCACTTACGTACTATTATCTGTTTATTAAAGAGGATATAACTCAGGAACAGCCAAATGGAAGAGATGCAGAGGACGAGGTATGGGGGGTGGGGATGAGCTTCTGGCTCCCCCCCGGCCCCTCCCTCCTTGCCCGGCCCTGGGTACCAGCCTCCCAGCACCTCAATGTGTCCACCAACCTGGAAGCTCTCCAAACTCCAGCATTTAGGGTTATTTGTGGAGGTTTCATTACCTAGACATCGTTGATTAAATCATTGGCCATTGGTGATTGAACTTAGTCTCCAGCCCCTCTCCCCTCCCTGGAACTTGGGGGTAGGGCTGAAAGTTGCAAACATCTAATCACATGGTTGGCTCCACTGGCAACCAGTCCCCTATTCTTTGGGGCTTTCTAAAAGTCACCTCATTAACATAAACTCAGGTATGATAAGGTCGGAAAAAGCGGCTTGTTATGAATAACAAAAGACCCTCCTCTCATCCCCGGGTCACTCAGGAAATTCCAAGGGTTTTAGGAGCTCTGTGCCAGAAACTGGGAACAAAGACCAAATATGTATTTCTTACTATATCACAACATCACAAGGGGAGAAAATGGGCAGAAGAAAAATGACGTAATTTCAAATACTAGTGATACGTGCTATAAAGCGAAGAAAGCAGGCTGCTGGGGTGAGGAATGATGTGGGTAGGGTTTCTTTAAATTGGCAAGTCAGGGAGAATTGTCAAGGAGATAGCCAGGTAAAAGAGCCAGGGGCACTGACTTCCAGGCACAGGGGACAACAGGTGCAAAGGCAGTGATGATGGAACAAGCATGGTTTATTCAAAGAACAGAGTGCAGGCTGGTGGGGCAGGAGCAGCGTGTGCTAGGAGAGTAATGGGAAAAGTGGGCTCCAGATCATGAAGGGCCTTGCAGACCAAGGAAAAGAGTTCAGGCATAATTCTAGGTGTGATGGGAAGCCATTGAACGGTTGGACTCAGGAGAGGGAGATGGTCAGATTTATATTTTGCCAAGGTCCCTAGGTTGCTGGGAAGAGAGTGGACTGCTGGGGGCGGAGGAGGGGGGTGGTTGGCAAGCTGGCCATGGGGAAATAAGGAGGAAGCAGGTGCAGTCATTAAGTGTGGGATGGGGGGGCGAGGGAGAGAAGTTGATGCTTCAGGACGTATGTGGAGGTCGAGCTGACAGGATACACTGATGGATTAGATATGGAGAGACGGGGAGAGAGGAACCAAGGACGCTTCCAGTGTTTGATCTGAGCATCTGGGTACCATTTACTGTGCTAGGGAAGAGGGTGTGGGAAGGACAGTGTGAGGAGCAAAGTCAAAGGTGTATTTTCGGTCATGTCAGGGTTGGAGGGACCAGTCAAAATCACTTAGGCTGGTGGTTTTCAGCTGTTAGTGTGTATCAGAATTGCCAAGGATGTTGGTTACATCAGAGTTTGTTGCCCCCAGAGACTCTTTTTTACCCCCCCTTCTTCTGCCTCCCCCCATCCCCACTCCGGTTCAAGCTGTTGTTTCTCAGTCTAGTTGTGTAGGACACAGCTCCCTGGCCCATGCTGGTATTTGAGCCTTGCGCTCCCCCCGGCTGAGGGGGTCGGTCATTGGTGGTCGGTTGGCTGCTCACAGCAGCTCACGGCAGCTCTCGCTGGCCGCCGGCCGCTCATGGCAGCACACAGTAGCCCACGGCAGCACACGCCCACCTCTGGCTGCTCACGGTAACCCAGCTCCAGGGAGAGCTGTTGTTCACAATCTTAGCTGTAGAGGGCACAGCTCACTGGCCCATGAGGGAATCGAACCGGTGACCTTGGCATTAGGAAAACAGCACTCCAACCACCTGAGCCACCGGGCCCAACCATCCCCCAAAGATTCTGATTCATCAGATCTGGGGCGCAGTGTAGATGTGAGTTTGTACCCTCTGGTGATTCTGAGGTACAGTCATGTTGGAGGACCACTCTTCTAGCCCCCTCATTTTGCAGAGAGGAAAACTGAGGCCCAGGAAGGAGACAGGATTTGCAAATTGGTGGCAGAACTAGGAGGCAAACATGGAAATCGTGGCTCCTGGCTCTTTGTTCTTCCCAGGACTCAGGCTGCCTGTGTCATCATGAAAAGAGCCCGGAGGCATATTCTAAAGCCCAGGGTAGGCAAAACCCATACATTCCAGCCTAACCAAGTTCAGAAAAGTTGAGGAAAGAGGTGGAGTGTAGGAGGTTTTGGTGTTAGGAAGATGCAGGAGGGATTGGTTTAGCACGCAAGTACTGCCATCTTGCTGTGCAACCTTGGGCAGTTCACACAACCTCTCTGATCCTTGGCTTCTCTATCGATAACTGGGCGTGATAATGACACCTTCTTCATAGCATGTTGTGAGTATCAAGTGGGATTCTCATGTGAGAGGCACATGGTAAGCACTAAATACACATTAGCTATCAGAGTAATACAAATGACTCTGGATATGCAGGGGTGACCTGGAGAGACAGCCCAGAGCAGTAATAAGAGCAGAGACTTGGGAATCAGACAGACATGGGTTCAAATCCCACTTCTTTGCTGTGGGAACCTGGGCAGGCACTCTACCTCTCTGAGCTTGTTTCCTCATCTGTAATTGGGAGGATGAGAGTTATAATACCTCCTGTGGAAGGTTGGTTTGTGGATTTGAGAAAAATGTGCATCGAATTTCAGGCTCAGAGCCTGGCCCTCAAGTTTTGGGAGTTATTGTATTACGCCAATTTCAAGTTACAGACCCAAATCCCAGGCAATTGCAACTCCTGCCACCTGGGGCTGCCACGTGGGTGGCTATAGAGGAGAGAGCATGAGCCTGGGGTCTCCTCCCACCACCTTGTAAGCTCGCTGTGTGACCCTGGGTGAGTGCCTTACCCTCTCTGGTCCCTGTTGTCTCACATGTGAAATGATGAGGCTGGTCGGGTCAATCTCAAGGTCTGTTTCAGAGCCTTTAAAAAAAAAATCGATGAGTGGAAAGCTCTGTGATTAGTGAGAAATCATCTGCCCCAGGCAAAGACCAGACCCTCCCCAGCCTTCCCAGGGAAATAAAACAGTAAGCAGCCGGCTTAGCAAATTGCCATCTCTCAGGCCTTAAAAAACGAGTATCTGCTTTTGTATCAGCCTTGATTGAAATTCTTATGCTATGGCGGCCGTCCCCGCCATCAATGCCTTAATTAGAAATTAGGACAGTCACATTGGCATAAATTAAATCAGACTAAAGATGATTAACAAAGTAATGCAAGAAATCATTAAATTAAACCATTGTGCCAAGTCCTCTGCTGATCTATCACAAATTTGGGCTGCTAATGAGGTCTTAATTAGTAAGTTAGGTCGAAGTAATTCATGTCATTCACTTCAAAGACAGCCTTCCTTCTTTCTTTCTCTCCCCACATTTTTTTTCCTCTTTTTGAATCCAGCCCCCCCCAATGCAAATTTATCATGGGCTGGGCGGGGGCGAAGGGGATTGGATACCATCAGTAAATACCAGCATCCTTCCGATCATCAAAAGCTGCTTGGTACCCAATGTATTTTGTTGGGAGGCCCCTTCTGATGTCATATTAGGATGAACCGGGATACACAGCTCACAACCCTAAAATTACAGAATGGTGGAAGGAGATGAAACAGTCTAGAAGTTTGTCTCCTCAGGATACAGAGGGGAAAGCTGAGGGCCCAACAGGGGAAGAGTCAGAGAGTGTGTTTAGGGAAGAGCTAGGGTCCCTGGGGTCCTGAGTAAGGACTGGTTCTTTTGTCGGTTGCTTTGGAACGTCTTCCCTTGGTCCAGAAAAAGCAGTAGGTGAAGGAAGCCAGTTCTGAAACGGTGCAGCTCTGTCGGGTGAAGCCTGGCATCTCCCTGGTCTGCCAAGAGACCACGTCAATGCAGGGTCTCAATAATAATGACAGCAGCTAGCGTTTACTGAGCACGTACTACATGCCAGACACTGTGCTAAGAGCTTTCCTTGCCTTTCCTCATTTCACCTGCAAAGCCTTCAGCAAAGTAGACATTATCATGTTCCCTATATTAGTGGCAAGGAAGCTGAGGCTCAGAGAAGTGAATTAACTTGCCCTAGGTCACACAGCCATGAAGAAACAGAGCTGGAATTTGACTCTGATACCAGGGTCTGAATGCTTAATGGCTGTGTTCTCCTGCCTCAAAAATAACTGCCAAATGGCTGGGTGATGTGTGGGTAGGAGTTTGGTGGAAGGGTGACTGGGAACCAGCAGGCAGCTGCACAGATAAGCATGCTGACTCAGTATGATTTTAGAGCAGGGTGGGGCTGTTGGAAGATCAATGGCTTTGGGATCAGACAGGCCTGAGGCTGACACCTGGTTCTGCGAACTCCTCGCCATATGGTCTTAAGCCAATTGCATCCCCTGTCGGAGCCTTAGTTTCTTTATCGGTAATATGGGCATAATTAATACCTACTTGTGAGGTATTTGTGAGGATGCAATGAGATCATGTGAGAAATGTGCCTTGTACACAGTAGGTGTTTAATAAATGTTGTCTTTCCTCACCTTCTCAATGGTTGTCTGGTGACTCAGTTAGCTTTTTCTGTGTACAAAACTACATGAAACACAGTGGCTGAAACCTAGAACAACTTATTTAACTCAGGATTCTGCGGGTTGGCAACTGGCGCTGGGCTCAGCTGGAAAGTTCGTTGGCTGGTCCTTGCTGGGCTCACACATAAGAGTCGGCCATTGGCTGCTGGTCAGCAGGGCAGCTCTACCACCGGGGGTTGGCTGGCTGTTGGCTGGGGTGATGGGGCCATGGGCCTTTCATGTTCCAGCAGGGTAGCTTGGGCGTGCACGCTTGGTGGTGGTGGAGGGGTTCCCAGCCCAGAAAGAGAGGGCTAGCCTTATGTCACAGCACTTCTCAAGCTTCTACTTGTGTCACATTTGCTAAAGTCTCATTGCTTGTTGTAGACTGAATTGCAGCCTCCATCCCCACCCGCTCAGACGTCCAGATTCGAATCCTGGGAACTTGTGAATATGTTACTTGATACGGAAAAAGGGACTTTGCAGACGTGATTATGTTAAGGGTCTTGACATGGGAGATTATCCTGACTTATGGGGTGGGCCCCATGTCATCACAAAGGTTTTCTTTCTTTTTTCTTAAATGGATGCACAACAACGCCACAGAAGAAAAGAAGGTGGACAATGGAACGATGGATACAGAGATAAGAATAATGGGCTTTGAAGACGGAGAACGGGGCCGCATACCAAGGAATGCAGGTGCCCACTAGAAACTGGAAAAGTCAAGGACGTGGATTCTTCCTTTAAGATGTCCAGAAGGACCCAGTGTTGCCCACCCCTCGACTGTTGCCCTTAAGGATCGCTTCTGACCTCTGGAAATGTAAGAGAATAAAAATGTGTTGTTTTGAGCCTCTGACTGAGGTAATTTACAAACTCACAACAGCCATGGGAAGCTAATGCATTGGCCAAAGCGAGTCACGTGGCCGAGCCCAGATTCAAGGCATCTCTTAATGAGACTGCAAAGTCCCTTTGTAAAAGCTGCGCATCTAGGGATGGGAAGAATTTTGGGTCAAATTTTGCAGTCTACCACATCTGTGAGCATGTCACTTTACATCTTTTAATCTTAACATAATAATAATAATATTGTACATTTAGCGAGTACTTTCTAGAAGCCAGACAGTACCAAGAACATGGTATACCTTCTTTTTCTTTTTTTTATTGTGGTAAAATACACGTGACATAAAACTGACCATTTTCACCATTTTCATGTGTCAATGCAGTACATTCCGTGCCTTCAGTGTTGTGCAACCATCACACTATTTCCAAACCTTTTCATCACCCAAATAGAAACATTGGAACCACCAACCAATAACTCCCATTTCCTCTGTCCTCAGTCCCTGGCAAACTTTACTTGACTTTTTGTCTCTATGAAAGTTTTGTCCTTCTGTATCTGGCTTATTTCACACAGCACAATGTTTTCAAGGTTCATCCATGTGGTAGCGTGTGTTGCCAGAACTGAATCTTCACAGCAATCCTTGGGAACAACTGAGGATCAGAGATGTGCGGTCACTTGTCCAAGGCCACACAGCTGGGATGTGGGGATGTTGGGACCTGAATTCAGATCTCCTGGACTCAGGGGTGGGTATGTTGACCACCTTTCATTTTTCTATCCTGCCTCCCCTGGCAGGTGCTGCGCTTCTCAGGGCTTAGTACTCACAGCCCAAACACAGCTCAATAAATTATCCCTCCACCCCCACCCAGTGGGCTGCTCAAAGCCATCCATTTATTTCCCCGCAGCCGAGATGGCTCCCCACCCCGTCAGGGCCAAAACAATCACTTCTTCATTGATTCCACGTCAATTAATTAAAAAATCCATCCAAACACTCCGAAGCTCGATAGACTTTCAGGATTTAGAAGGAAATAAATAAATTAGTGCTGGTATGAGGGTAGAAGTGAGGTGGTGGGGAGGGGAGCAGATGACAGGCTCAGATCCAGGGGTGCAGCTCTGTGGTGTACTCGTGGGAGGCCTGGGAGCCCCCACAGACCCTCTGCAGAGGGGCGGGGGCCCTGGACATGGTCGTTGTATTATTAGTAGTGTTCTTAACAATAGCTGTGTTTTATTGAATATTATTCAGTGACGGGCATTTCAAATACGTTCCACACACATTAACCCCTCATCATGTGTCTGAGTCGGTTGAGGAGATAGGTAGGCACAGAGAGGTCGAATGACTTGTCTGAGGCCACACAGCTAGAATGTCAGGCAGAATCGCATTTTTTAGTCTTTTGTGCCCCTCTCGTGGGTGCATTTTCTGACTTGCCCATTGGAGGGCTATGAGGCTACAGGGGTGGGGGGCAGGGTTCTGTGCTTTGGAGGGAGGGTGGGGAATTGTCTCTGAAGAGGCACAGAACCCCTGGGATGTTATTTGGAGCAGGAAGAGACCTTACCGGAGGATTTGCTTCGATGGCTTTCAAACTATTTTTAGCCTGCAGAATCCAATGTTGACGTGAAATCTTACGTAGGTTTTATTAAAGGACAAACCCAAACCAGAGCTGCTTGGTTGAATAGTAGTAATAGTACTAACAACAATGATAGGTGGCCCTGTGGTGCTGGAACTGGCGCCCACCCAGTCACCAGAGCTGACTGTTCAATAGTCAGGAGTTTCGTAAGCCCATGGTTACACCAGTGGCTTGAAATCAGTCATGGTGGGAGTATTTGCACCCTGGAAATTAGCCCGGGATAAAACGCAGCGCTCCTCCTTCCCCTCCTCCTCCTAGAGCTGCTTTCCCAGCGTATCACTGATCGTAACATCTAATGAATATTTGCTGAGTGCCAGACTCTGTGCTAAGCATCTCTCAGATGGGGAAATTGAGGTTTGGAGAGGTGTCTGTAGCCCCTTGCACAAAGTTACCAGCTGGTAAATGTTAGCGCCCGCCTCCTTCAAGATCTCACATGCTGTCTCCTGTACGATGGAGTGGTTTCAAAAATCACTGAGGCCCAGAGAGGGGAACGAATCTGCTCAGGATTGCACAGGGCACACGGCAGGGTAGTTGGAATGCTAGGACCAGAATCCACTGTGCTATGTCTCTCACCCCACAACTTGGTCTGGGTTAGCAGGCAGCAGGTGGAGACGTGTGAGGTGGAAAAGTGGGATAGAGCGTAACCAACCGGGACCCTGTCACAATTTCCCCAGTCCCTGGCAGGTGTGCCCATGGGCGATCACAACCTCCGTGCTTCTTAATTGGGGTAGCAGCTCAATCTCCATGCGGCCTGAGAATATTCAGCTGTCTCCCCTTCCTGGCAGGGCAGACAGCAGATGTCCTCAGCTCTCAGGGATGCAAAGCAAGTGGACACCTTGTCTTGTCTGCCTTTAGTCAGTGCCAGGCTTCTCCCTGACTAGAGAGCTCCCTGCCTGACCCCTGCAGCCCCTGGAAACCCTGGTCAAGGCAGGAAACATAATTTTCCCAGCAGGGTGTGCACACCTGCTCAGGGCCTTGCAAGCAGCAGAAAGACAGGAGGGAAATTCAGGGAGGGCCGGGCCAGGTCTTGCTTCTCTCACCTGCCTCCTTCTTATTTCCACAATGAGAGGTAGGCACTAGGCAAGGGACATAGGGGGTCCTTGGATACCAGAGGACCAGGTGAGGTGTGCACATAGTGATGGGCAGAATCTTTTTTTTTTTTTTTTAAATATATTGGTTGGTGTCATTTATTTGAAATTCTTTTTTTTTTTTTTAACGTTTTATTTATTTGTGTGTTTCCAGGACCCACCAGCTCCAAGTCAAGTTGTCGTTTTAATCTAGTTGTTAAGGGTGCAGCTCACAGTGGCCCATACGGGGATCGAACCGGCAACCTTGTTTTTAAGAGCACCGCGCTCTAACCAACTGAGCTAACCGGCCGCCCCCAAGAATCTATGATCATGTTTTGTAATCTCTGCATCTGGGAATGCCTCACTTCACTCCAGGGACCAACCTGTCACAGGTCTGAGACCCTGCCTGAGACTTCTGTTCCATGGATATTCCAGGTGGGAGAGCCTTCATGCTTCAGCTAGGAAACCCCTCACCTGCTTTCTGCCGGGGCCAGGGCTGTCCTGGGGTACAGGTAGTAAGCCCTGTCATGAGAAAGAAAAGACACTCATCTATATCAAGTGTGTGCTGGACATTGCAAATATAATGATTTGGCCCTCACCCAATCTCCTCAAAGAATGATCTTCATTTTACTAATGGGGAAACTGAGGCTCAGAGAGGGCAAGCAGCTTACCTAAGCTCACACAGCCAGGAAGTGGCTGAGCTCAGAATTCAACACCAAAGGACAATCATTTTAGTCACCGAGAGCAGTGTTACTCAATACTCAAATGTCATGTGAGCCACAAATGTAATTTAGATTTCCTAGTAGCCTTATTAAAAAAATAAAAAGAAGCAGATGAAATTGATTTTAAAAAGGTATTTTATGTAACCAACATATCAACATTATTTCAATAGGTAATCAATAGGAATGATTACTAATGAGGTTTTTAACCTTCAGTTTTTTTCATTCTAAGGGTATGTCACAGTTAC
Organism: Rhinolophus sinicus; assembly: GCF_036562045.2. Lineage (NCBI taxonomy): Eukaryota > Metazoa > Chordata > Mammalia > Chiroptera > Rhinolophidae > Rhinolophus > Rhinolophus sinicus. The sequence continues at coordinate 23,079,159 of NC_133765.1, read as the reverse complement.
GCTTACAGCACTGTTCAATTCAGATGAGCCATCTTCTGAGAGCTCAATGGCCACATGCGGTTCGCAGCTATTGTGTTTGGGCAGCACAGCTGCAGAGACAGACATGTGCTTGGAGGCTGGAGCAGAAGAGTAATTCTCATATTCTCTCTCACTTCCCCCTTTTCTTCTCCTAGATTATACATTTAGCTGTGCCATTACCTAAGATATGATATTATAATAACACTCATTGCTTCTTATATGTCCAGCCTTGGGCTGTTTTTCATGACTTGTCTCATTAAAAATTACCATAGGCCTTGGAGGGAAGTGTTACTATCCCCATTTTGCAGATGAGGAAACTGAGGCTCAGAGAGGGAAAGTTACTGCCCCAAACCACACAGCTTGGAGAAGTCACAGGCAGGATATGAACTCAGGACGAGACTTCACATCTGTGTTTGTCACTCCTAAACCTGGAGAGTGGTTGACTTCCTCCCTAATCCCTACTCTCTCCATTTGCCCTCTTGCCTTCCCTCCCACGAAGCTCAAAGCTACAGGAAGAGGCTACCTTGAATTTCCTGGTCATACCTGCCAGAAGTGGATGGGCCTGTGCTGGCTTCCTGAGGTGGCTGTGGTTCCCGAGGGCCAGGGGCATTGCAAATACAAGGGTTCACACATCTGTGACGTGTCCCAGCTGGGCCACACCTTAGAAATTGGTGTATTTTGGAGTCTGAGGATCTGGACCAGATCCCCGCTTTTGTATTTGTTAGCTGTGTGGCTTTGAGCAAGTCACCTCACCTCTCTGGGACTCAGTCTTCTTATGATTGACAATGGTCTCCACACTACCCTTGTTGCAGGATTAAATTAGAGGATAGATACCAAGCAGAAAGCACATTTTCTGCCCCGCGAAGGCCACCAAGGAGCAGCTTGTTTCTCTCTCTTCCCATTTTGTAGATGAGAAAGCTGAGGCCCAGAGAGACCAAGAGGCTTAGCTGTGGTCCCCAGGGAAGGAGTGACAGTGTTGGGACAGAATCAAGGCCTCCCAGGCCCCTGTACCTTATTTCCACAAGACTCCCCAGGCCTGAAGGTGTGGGAGAAAAGACACACCCTGTGCTTAATGCCAACGGCCATTTTACCAACATTCTGTTCTCTCTCCTGCCTTGGCTCCTTGACTGGCCTTTGGGTCTGAAAACCCCTGATTCCTGCTCTGAGGGAGGAGATTATGTGAGAGAGGCCACCTGTCAACAAAAAAAAGATTTATCTGGTGCTTGGAACGAAGAGGAGGCAGAGCCAGGCACTGAGAGCTGCTCAGAGAAGCCACAGGTCCATTTTCCTCCACTGGGGCTGTTGAGGGGTCAAACTGCCACCAGGCCTTATTTTGTTTGTCTATTTTCTTGTTTTTTTGTTTTTGTTTTAAATTCCCCTGAAAAGCAAGCAGTTTGAAGTGAGAAGAGTGATAGCTTGTGTACTCCATCCAAGGTGCTAGGTGAGCACCAGTTATGTGTAAGGTCTTGAGGCAGATTGTGTGTGTAACAGAGGTTTAGGTTCACCCACTAGGCATCTGCTGAAAGCCTGCAATTCCTTCCTTCCTTCCTTCCTTCCTTCCTTCCTTCCTTCCTTCCTTCCTTCCTTCCTTCCTTCCTTCAGACACTCACTCATTCATTCATTCACTTATTCTTCCAACCAGCGTTTGTTGTTACTGACCGTTGAACAAAAGGCCAGGCCCCTTGCTAAAGCTGCGGGAATTCAGGGAACTATAAAACTTGTCTCACCGTCTGTGTGGGGGACAAACATCACACCATGGGCCAATTAGTACTGTGGTGGTTCTCATCAGAGACATGAACAAAGAACTGTGACAATGAAGGGGTGAAGTGAAAGCTTCCCAGCCAAGGGGGCATTTGACTTGGGCTTTGAGAGATGAGTAGGAGTTTGCTAGGCAGAGAAGGGCATTGCAAGTAGTGGAAATACCAGGAGAGATGTAGAGAAGGAAATCTGTATCCAGAGGTGAAGCGTTGTTTGATGAGCAGGTGGGATATTTTGAGGGTATCTCCCTCTCGCTCTTTCTCTCTCTCTGTATGGGTGGCAAGCTAAATGTAATGAGGTAGAAAGCTGAAAAAGGTGGGTTGGGACAAATTATCAAGAACCTTGAATGCCAAGCTCAGGGGGTTAAAGTTTGCTCAGCTAGCACTAGGGTGGAGGCGGCAGAGATTTTTATGAAAGGGAAGAAATATTGAACCCATGTATTTTTAAAAAATAATGTTGGATGGATTAGGGATCACGCTCCCTTCAGGGTCTTATAAAGAACTGAGAGCATGAGGAAGGCTGCATATCTGCCCCCAGAAAATGCAGCTAGCTGGGACTCTAGCAGCTCCGAGACTCCGTTTAAGGCCTGCCTCTTCCAGGCTGCCTTCCCTGATCACTCCTCTTTCAAGTGGTCTGGTTGGCTGGTAAGAGCCCTGGGGTGTCAGATACCTGCATTTAAATTCTAGACCCATAGTTGACGAGCTCTGGCCTTTGAGAAGACCCTTCATTCCCAGGAGTCTCACTTTCTTCCTCTGAGAAGGGGGCATGACAATGATTATAATATTAGCCTGGTAGGACTGTTGGGGAAAGAAGTGAGATCACGGAAGAGGAGGTGCCAACTGCTGGGTCTCCTCTCTGACAAGAGAGGTCAGGAAATGAGTCTGCTGAGCCTTTCCCCGACCACTCAAATCAGACGCTCTGAAAGTGTCTGGCCCACCGCCTCCTCCCTCCTGGAGATTTCTGCTCTGACACTGTTAGTTTTATTTCTAGAACAGAGGATCAGGGACAAAGCAAACCCTCTTAGTGCCAGAAGTGCTCATAAATTATGGGGAGATGAGAATATTTTAAAACAAACCAAAGAATCTCAAGTACAAAGAACTGTTCTAAGAATGTGTTTCTTTCTTTTCTTTTCTTTTTTTTTTTTTGCCTCCGTCTTCCTCCCCCTTTCTGTTCCCCTGATATTAGGAGCTGAGAAGACTCCTCGGGGAATTTATAACAAGTGGAATATTTAAGGGTAGGGAGCCAGAGGTCCCTTTGGCATTCTTTTTTCAAGCGAAATCACCTCGGAGTGTCTGGTACGTGCATGAGTGACATGAAAGGAAGGCTGCGTGCAGAGAAGGAGAGAATATGGCAAGAATTGTCAATTATGCAAAAAAAAAATTGCTTGTCCAAAAGAGTGATGTGTCTGGCTTTATTCCCTAGATGGAGTTCAGCATGCTGGCCAAGGCCTTTGCCAGACTGAGATTTTTCTGGAAGTGCATTGGGGCTTAGTTCCTCCAGTCCACCTGTGACAACAGGTCACTTGGTCAGCTGGGGGTCAATTTCCACCTGGTCCATCAGAGACAGCCTGAGGATTTGTGCTTTGATCCATTTGGAAGAGACACTGGTATTCTGAGTCCTTTGGTTGGGAGACAATTTCCAGGAGAGCTCTGGATTGGTGATGTGTTACACCCAGTGCTAGGCATTGGAGACAAGTCTGTTCAATGAATGTATCGGTTATGCTTCGCCATGATAATGCTAAGTAACAAACAGCAATATAGTCTCAGGAGCATGTGCCAATAAACATTTTTTTGTTTGTTTGTTTTTTGCTCACAGGTTAGTTGGATAGTTTTGCTGATCTCGGCCAGGCTTGGCAGATCCCAGCTGGCCTCACTCACGCAAGCTGGTGAGTTGGCTGAAGGTTGGTTGGTCTAGGACCTCACTCCCATGGCCAGCAGTTGACTGGCTATTGGCTGGGGTGATGGAGGTGACTAGGTCACATGTCTCATGTGACCTCCAATAGGATATCCTGGATTTGCTTGGATGTATCCTGGGGCTGGCAGAGTTCTAAAGGGTGGAAGCTGCAGAGCTTTTTAAGGCCCAGGCTCAGAACTGGCCTAAATGATGAGAAGAGCATGATTAATAGGCCAGTTATGTCATTTCTATCACATTCTATTGGCCAAAGCAAACCACATGGCCAGTCCAGCTTCTAGAGGTGGGGAGAAGTCTCCATCTTTTGATGGGAAGAGCTTCAAAGTCACATTGCAAAGGGTGGATTCATAGAGGGCAGAGAATGGGAGTCTTTTTGCAATCATCTACCATGATGGATGAAGAGAAATAATTTCATTTCCAGTGACTACTGGCACCTCTATGTGGGTCCCCTGCTGGGTGCTGGGATAAGAAGTGAATATGAGACATTCTCACGATTCCATTCTGAGGGCAAGAAACAGACATAGAAATAGGCAATTATGATCCAATGTAAGTGCTGTAATGGGGGGAGCTCAGGCGGTGGTGGGAGCCCAAAGGATGCACAAAACCCTCACTGGAGATCAGGGAAGGCTTCCTGGAGGAGGTGACTCCTGATCTGATTTTTGACATTTGAGTGGGAGCTCCCAGGGTGAAGGAAGTGCAAGAGAGGGTGGTAGGAGGAGACGCCCTTCTGAGAGGAGGAAACAGTGTGTGCAAGGCATGACTGTGAGGGAGGACATATGGGGGAGGTTCAGTCATGGTAGCCAGTAGCACGTGAGGGCAGAAGCAGTGACCCTGCAGGCAGGACCTCTGATCTGGCTCTTAGAGCAGCAGCAGCCTTGGGAGGTTTCAGGCAGCAGTGATACGATCATCTGGTGCCTTAAAAGCATCCTTCTGGCTGCTGTGTGGGGACAGTTTTGAGAGAGTGAGACCAAAGGTGGAAAGATCAACAAGGAGGCCTGGGATATATATGAGCTGGTTAGGACGTGATATCCTCTGGCCAGGGTTTCCCATTAGCCAGAATTAGTAGGTTATTGGTTTGAGATAGTCACCACGCCCAGAGGGAGTTTCGAGGGAAGCTCTGATACAGGAGTATGTGGAGTGCTGAGAAGAGCCTTCTTAATAATAATGAAAACCCTCCACCCATCCATCACCCCATAATACTGAGCATCAGCTGTGAGCCAGGTCTTGGGCTGGGCACTGGGGTCTCAAATCAGGTATAATTTCTGCCCCTAAAGACCTCACTGGGTCTGAGATATGCTTCAGCTCCCTTGCTTTCCAGAGTCTGAAGAAAGGGCGAGAAAAGCCACACTTTCATAGTCCACCACTCCCAGCCCTACCCATCCCATCGCTCTGCTTCGGTTCCTTCTCGACGATTAGATGTAGCTGAAGTTGTCCTGGTTATCTCTTCATTCACTCAAATGCTCTCTGCCCCCCTCCCTCCGAGACGGTGAGCTCCATCAAAGCGACCCCCACATCTTTTCAGTTTTCATCTGTATCTCTAATACCTGGCTCAGTGCCTGGCCATGCTGGGTACATAGACTGTCTTGGCTGAATCATTGACAGGCCAGCTCACTGAGCGATGCTGAACACGCCATTTGCCTGCTCTTAGCCTCAGTTTGCCCATCTGTAAATTGGGAGTTTGTACCACAGCCCATCCTACCACTATTTTCTGAGTCCCAGCCCCGTGTTGCATGCTGGGTGTGCAGGGATAATCCAGATAATGGATTTGCTTGCCTGTGGACAATATCTGGACTCTCCACCTCCTAGAGTGGAGGCAGTGATGTATTGGGAAAAGAACATGAATCAGGTAGCAAGAAATTCTACAGCAGGGAAGACAGTTCAGTCCCACTTCACATTCCCCATTACTAGCGGGGCTTTTCAAAGCTTTCTCCACCCCAAGGGGGATGGCCAAGTTCACCTGTGCTTACCAGGAAGGTAGTGAGAAAGCCAGCGCCTGGAGTTAGTTTGCAAACAGTGCGATCCACACCCCCTACACCCTATCCTTACCTTCATCGGGTGCTTTTGCAAAGGATGCCAGACACCCACATCCTCCCTGGAGCTTTGCTCCTGAATTGTTTTTATTTGAACCCAGGAGAACTGGCTGAGTACAAAGCCATCAAAACCAAAATGGCCCAAGATATCCAACTGGCCCAAATTGGTCCAGAAAATGAGTATTTCCCGGCTGTCAAAAGGGCTCTGTCTGACCCAGGGTCTGGAAACCACCCCTCCCCTCCCGGGGGAGAGGCGGGAGCAGCTGGCTCAGGTCACTCTCCCAAATTCCTAGCCCGGCAGTGGGTAAAATGCGATCCCTTTTATTCGAGTAATAGAGACGAAGTTCCCGAGCCTTCGAGGAGCATCAATCCTGAGATTTATTAACCAATTTAAAATACTATTGTCTTTCACTTCAGAGCAAGATTGAGGGGTGTTGTTGGAGGAATGTAAAGGCAGAGTGGCTGAGCCTCAGAGCCAGGAGGTGTCTGTACCTGGGACTCAATAGATATTCATGAACATTCCCGTATTTAGTGAAGGAAATAACTTAATACCGACAGTGCGATGGAATAATAGCTATTTCCTGGCTGACTTGCAAGCTTCAGAAAATGAGATTGCAGAGGCTTCATTTTTCTTGTCTTTTCCCCGTGCTCCCTGCCAGAGAAGGCGGCCGCCCTGGGATTCTCTCTGCATTTCCAATGAGCTGGGGCCAGCAGCCCCCTCCCAGCCCTGGCGCTTTCCTTATGACCCCCCTCCCTGTCCTGACCTTGGCCTGGGCTTTGTGGAGAGGTCACCCGTGCCTGATTTAGTGGTCCAGATGGGGATTGAACTAGTTCAATCTTTAGTCAGGTGAGAGATAGGCAGACTGGTCTGTTTGGGATGGTTTCAACATTTGTTCGTTCGTTCGTTCATTCATTCATTCATTCATTCATTCATTCATTCATTCATTCATTCATTTAGTATTCACTGAATGTCTACCACGTACTGGATGCTGAGGACACAGGTATGGATGCTCTCAGGTTCTTCTCTCTCTTGGAGCTCACTGTGCATGGAAGGAGATGCAATAAAGCATTCCAGGGGCCCCTAGAGCTGTCCACACAAGGCTCAGTGAGGCTCAGAGAAAAGTGGGGTCCTGATACCTAGAGGGACAGATGGTCAGGAATGGCGTGTAAACCATTTACCTCTCAAAAGTTGCTGATAGCATGACTCCTTCAGGCACCCCTGCCAAACCCTCCATAAACCTTATTTTATTTGGACCTGAGAGCAACTTCATGACGTGGGGTCTTCCTTCTCCCCACTTTATAGGTGAGACAGTGAGGCTACCTGGATGAATTGGCTTCCCCCAGGTCACGCCGCTGGGAAGCGGCAGAAACAGAATTAGAACCTAGGATACTGCGGTGACCCAACTCTGTCCTGTCCTTGCGGAGTCTACATCTGCTAGGGGAGACAGACGCATCGACGGGAGATTGCAACGTAATGCAAAGTGCTGCGATGGGGAGTTGAAGGGCCTGTGGACGCACAGGGGCAGAGGCCCCTAAACTAATTTTGGGGTGGAGTAAGGGAAGAGGGGGTGGTGTCCTAGCAGGAACAGAAGTGTGAGTAAGAGTTAGCAAGGGAGAGTGGCTGGGGAGGAAAGGAGTACCAGGCAGGGGGAACAGCCCTGGCAAAGGGTTGGAGGTGAAGGGTGATCAGAATTGTTCCTAGAATTTCAGGTGTTTCAAACTGACTGGGTGCAGAGTGTGGGAGAAAACACTAGAAGTGGAGGGCAGAGGGGCTGGCAGGAGTTGTGTCAGGAAGGTCTTGATCTATGAGTGAAGACTTTATTCTCTTAGTCAAGGCTGACCTCCTTCCCTGCCACGGATGCTCACATAAGTAATTTGGGGCTCCCGCACTGGCTCTCACAGCTAAAAATTTACATCCAGAGGGTTCCTCTTACTCCAAGGAGGGCCTTCATCACACAATCCGGAATGCTGAGAGGGAAGCACCCTTGGGGCCATCAATTCTGTTTTCTAAATGGAGAAACTGAGTCCCAGACAAGAAGAAATTACTCGAGCAAGGGCACACTGCAAAGATGGGCCAGAGAATAGGACGCAGACTCCTTCCTGAGGGTTTTCCCTAAAGCTTTGCCCTGTGGTTGGAGCAAGTAGCTAAAACTTAGCTAAAGCTCCTTGTGTGGGCCTGGCACTTAGTCGGTGCACAGTTAATATCAGTTCTCTTTCTCTCCTTTCACAAGTCCTAGCTTTGCTGCCACTCCCTGGCTGTGCAACCTTTCGGTGAGGCCTCACCCTCTCTGAGCCAACTTTGCTTGGTGGGAAGATGGGATAAGAAGCCACCTGGGACATTATCCAGGGCTGACATTCTGAGACTAGAAAGGGGCGGACAGTTATGAGGCTGCTAGAATCATCACATGATTCCATCTATGGTAAGATTTCTGCCGTTCAGAGCAGCCTGGGACATTCTGCTTTGCTCACTGTCCTGAGGTGCATGTTGGAAACGGGCAGGTGGCCAAATGGGAGAACACACACACACACACACACACACACACACACACACACAACCCAAGAAACCGAGGTGGCTCAATGGGTGTGTGTTTGTTTGCATTTGGGTTTGTCCCTGCAGAAAAGTCATTTCCAAGCCGGCAGCTGCCCATCCCCTTTGAAGCGCCTTCGCGGCAGCTGCCATCCATCACCCGCTTGGCATGACTGTTAAGTACCAGTGCTCAGTGCCGAGGGCTGTGGGAGGGGACTCCGAGAGTGGTCAGCCCAGGGCCAGGGAACTAGAGAGAAACAATCAAAATAGAGGGGCTGGAGCAAACTGGTTACCATGCAGGCTGCGAATGAGGCAGTGCTGGGTCAAATCCGTGTCGTGGTGATTGCAGCGCGACTGCCTCCCATCTGCTCTGTGGGTTTTGATAAAAGATTTTTGTTCTTCCTTTGTGGGAACGGTCCTCTCCTATACCCTGAATCCCTCAGGGCTGGGCATGGGACCCTGGCCTGAACAATAGCACATTCCAACCCTTCTGTCCTCAGAGAGTGGGTTAGAGGGTCACACGATCCCAAGTTGGTCTAACAAGACTTGGGTTTCTGGTGTGGTTGCTGAGTTAGTTTGGGGTACACATAGAGTTGCTTTTGGTCATTTCACCTCCACGAGGGAGAATTTGCCTGAGAGCTAAACTATCACAAAAGAAAGCACACCAAGAGAGGATGAAGGCACACTAGATACCTGAGTACCTGGATGCAGCCATGCCTGAAAGTGTTCCCTTTGACTTACCTGCTACATGAATTTATAAGCTCCTTTCATTGGCTTAAAGCTTTTTTTTTTTTAATTGGATTTATGTCTTGATTAGTCCTGAGTCCCCACTGTTACACCCACTTGGCATGTGATTTCACCTCTCTGAACCTCAGTATCCTTACCTGTAAAATGGGATGACAGTAATGCCTTGTAGGGTTGTCATTTACGTTAAATTAAATAATGCATGTAAATCACTCATCACGGTGTCTGACTCGAATCAGTGCTCAATTCAGCTGTGATTAATCCATGCTCATCCTGTTAAGGTCCACAAAGTCCTTTCTTGGCCACTTGTTCTCATAAGAAGAGTTCCTGTGAGACTTAAATGAAGTATGAAGAATGCAAAATGCCTACCGTGTAGTTTGGCACATTCAAGTGTAGCTGTGGAATGCTTTTCTGATTAAAAAGTTAGGGGCTGGCCTGGTGGCTCAGGTGGTTGGAGCGCTGTGCTCCTAACACTGAGGTTGCCGGTTCGATTCCCACTTAGCTGCGTCCTCTACAGCTAAGATTATGAACAACAGCTCTTCCTGGAGCTGGGCTGCCGTGAGCTGCCGTGTGCTGCCAGGAGCGGCTGGCAGCTGGTGAGAGCTGCTGTGAGCAGTCGACTGACTGACAATTGAGGAGCGCATAACACCAGCATGGGCCAGGAAGCTGTGTCCTACACAACTAGAGTGAGAAACAACGGCTTGAACCTTGAACTGGAGTTGGGGCAGGGGGCGGGGGTGGAAGGAGCAGGGAAAAAAGTTATGGAAGCCCAGGAAACCGAGGAACAAATAAATTGAGAGTGATGCAGGGCCAAAAGTGAAGGCCAAAAGTGAAGGTGAGGGCGAGTGATCTGAGAAAAACCACCCACTTTGGGGATTGGTTCAGAGGCCATCTTGACGGGCTACAGCAGGGTGGAGCATTGTGCCCGAGACACTGGTGAGGGTAGGACACATGAAAGACTCAATGACTATTTCAACCTCAGAGATTTGGGCTTGATCTCTTAGATGAGGGGAGCTGTGCAGGGGACTCATAGGAAAGCATCACTTAAAAAGATCCCCCTGCAACAACGTAGGTGCTGGATGGATGGCAGGGGGACAAGTGAGCTGAGTGTGGTCAGAGTTGTGTGGGGTCCAGATTAGGATGGAGACATCAGAGACACGGGTAAAACAGCAAGAGACATGATGAAGAAAGCACTGATTAAGCAGAAAGTGGGATTCTGTGTGTGTGTGTGCGCGCACATGTGTGTACAGGTATGAGAGTGTATGTGAATTTTTTCTTGATGAACTTATGTGTGTCCACTATGTGTGTAAATGTTTGTGTTTGTGGGCCGGCCTGGTGCTCAGGCGTTTAGAGCTCCATGCTTCTAACTCCGAAGGCTGCCAGTTTGATTCCCACATGGGCCAGTGGGCTCTCAACCACAAGGTTGCCAGTTCAACTCCTCGAATCCCGCAAGGGATGGTGGGCTCCGCCCCCTGCAACTAACAATGGCAACTGGACCTGGAGCTGAGCTGCGCCCTCCACAACTAAGATAGAAAGGGCAACAACTTGACTTGGAAAAAGCCCTGGAAGTACACACTGTTCTCCAATAAAGTCCTGTTCCCCTTTACCAATAAAATCTTTAAAAAAAAAAATGTATGTGCTTGTGTTGGTGGTGAGCTTATGCATTTTGAGTGTGTGTGTAAATGTGTATGAGTGTTTGCGTTTGCTCCTGGTGAACTTCTGTGTGTTGTAAGTGTATGAATGTGTTGTTGGTGAGCTCACGTGTGTGAGTACGCATTTGTTGCCTCCTCCAGGAAGTCTTCCCTGATGCACCAGTTCTGGATCAGGTGCCCATCCTTCCTGCAGAGCCCTCTCCTTATCTCATCACACAGTGTGTTACAGATGTGCAACAATAGCCTGCTCCTGGGTGGAGCAGGGGTTCTGAAGTTCCCAGGGCTGCATCTTGTTCACGGCAGTAACTGGTACAGTGCAGCACAAGAAAGGCCGTGCGTAAATATTGGATGATTGTTGAGCCAACACTGCGACACACAGCCTTGGATCGTCGTGGGGAAAGTACTGGCACCCCCATTTGATCGATGATGAGGTGGAGACTCAGAAAGGTGGTGAAAGCTGAAAGGAGGCAGAGCTGTGCTCAGAATCCAGTTTCCTCTGATTTCAACGCACCATTTCCACTTTGCTACACCTCCTCCATCCCAGCACCTCCGATTGCTCCTCCCATTCTTTACCCCCAGCTTCCCAGCTCCTGGAAAAGGGCAGAGACAGAGGAAAAGAACCTGGGGAGAGGGCTCTGTAACCTGGAAAACGAGGCATCACCTGCTCCCGCAGGAGAGGAGCCGGGAACACACACATGATGCCAGCATTTCCCGTTATTTGCTTCTGAAGGAGAACTTGGCCTCTTTCCCTCATGCTGGGGACTCACAAAATCTGATTTGAAATCTACTCAAGTGTGCATTAACCAACTTCCACTTGGCATGGGCTGGGAGCCTATAATTAGAGCAGACACCATACCATTTCGTGGGTTTCCTTCACATGAGCAGAAAGTGCACTTGCAAAGGAAGATGGCTTGAGAAATAAACTTGGGAACATTCTCTGGAGGACTTGCCCTTGCTGAGTGCCAAAAAGATAGATGCCTTTCTAAGTTCAGAGATCGTGGCTGGCAGAACGTGGGCGGGGACGCCATCCTGGCACAGCCATGTTGCGTGGTCCTTGAGCACATTGCGCTTGGATTTGGGCAAATATGTTTAGTTCCAGCTCTAACACTCAGGTAAGCAGCGCAACTTCTAGCTGTTACTCCATCGGTGCCATTGGGACATTGTCCCCAACCTCACAGGGTTAGGTTGTCAAAGTCTAAATGAGTTCATGCATAAACAAAACCAGAGCAGGTGCCCAATAATAATAACGATACTTACTATTCGTGTTAAAAACCACCACCATCAACAAAATAACCAGCATTTATTGAGCACCTATTATGTCCCAGACCCTGTTCTAAGACTTTAACTCAGTTTCACAACAATCCCATGTGGTAAGTAGTATTAGTATCTTCGTTATACATTTGAGGAAACTGAGGCCCAGGGAAGTTATGCCACTGGTGCAAGATCACACAGGAAGACAGCTTATTATTGTTATTATTATTTCCAAGGTTGAGGGAGAGCGTGACAGTATAAGAGTTATGGGGTTGGGTAGCTGGATGGCTCAGTTGATTAGAGCGCATGCTTTTATCAAGGTTGCCAGTTCGATTCCCACATGGGATGGTGGGCTGTGCCCCCTGCAACTAAGGTTGAAAATGGCGACTGGACTTGGAGCTGAGTTGCACCCTCCACAACTAGGTTGAAGGAGCTGATGGGCCCTGGAGAAACACACTGTTCCCCAATATTCCTGAATAAAATTATATAAGTGAAAAAAGAGTGTACGGAGTTGTGTCATGGAACATGTGAGCTCATCAATGCTAGGATCCACATTTTCCTTATTAGGATACTGGGGCCGAGAAAAGGGAGAGAATTCAAGGTAAACTCTCATTTATGGGGGTATATCTAGTATGAACGAGGTGCTTTTACAGGTATTATTTTATTTTGTTCTTCTCTCTGAGAGATTGCAGGTGTGAAAGTACAGACGTAGAGAGTGTTGTATCTTGTGCAAGTTCATGCACCGCTGTTATTAAGACCCTGGTTGGTCCAATTACAAGTGACTTACTCCTTTTACAATACTGCAAGATTGCCTGAGCCAGTCAGGACTCTTGGATGTAGAGGCTAGCTTAAAGAAAAAAGGAAATTTATTGGATCATCTAATTGAAAACTCTAGTAGTAGGCATTCAGATACGGCTAAATCCAGGTGCCTTGAATACATTGCACAGGGATTTATCTTTCAGCCTCTCTCCCCTGTGATGGCTTAATTCTCCAGCCATCCCTCTCCTCATTGTGGTGAGAGCTCCCCTGGCCTTTTGGTACCTGGCACTGGGTGACCCCTCTCCCACCTCAGCTTCATTATCTCACCCCACGGAGGAAGCATGAAAGAACTCTGCCTCTGGCCTCCAGTATCTCTCTCTCAAAACCCAGCGTCCCACCTGTGGATGCCTGACTTTGGTTTTCTCCCTTCCCCAGCAGCCCACTCACCTCTTGCCCAAGTCCGTCTATCTCCAATGTTTTCCTCGTGCTCTATTTCTGTCTGTACTCAAGCATCTAACTCTTTCTCTGTCCAAACACGTCTGTTTCTCACCCCTCCTCCACCCTACAACACCCTGCCAAAAAACAAACAAACAAACAAACAAACAAACAAACAAACAAACGGCCTTCACTCACTAAATCTCGCTATGATGCTCCCAACCTCTTTCCAGATGTGGCATTGGGGACCAACCCTGTTCATTCCTTCTCTGCTTCCTTGGCTCTCGCCCCACTGGGCATTCTTTGCCCACTGTGTGATCGAGGGCCAGTAGTTACCTTCTGTGGTCCTCAGTCATCTCAGCTGTATAAATGGGGATGCTCCCCTCTGATTGCCTGGCCGTGGTGGAAGCCTGAGCTTGGCAATTGTATTTACAGTAACATGAGCACAATATGGGAGGAATTACCAGGAGGTTTCGGGCCGCCGTGAGGCCGGATTTGTACTGATATTGCCCCATTATGAGATGTCATGTTGCATTTGCAGAAGGTGGCTGTATGGGATTCCACTCTCTTGCACTGCATGAAATATTCACCCGCCTTCTCTGGAAGGGATGAGGGCTTCCTCTGCTTCTTGGCTGTTCCACCACTGAGGGAGCGGGCCCCAGGGTTTCACTACTACAGGATAACACTAGGACCCAAGGCAGAGTCTTAGGCATCTGGGAGAAAAGGGGTGAGGCAGGTGGGTGGTTCAGATTGGAGGGAGGGAACAGGACGTCTGTAGTGGTTCAGGGTCCATTACAGCTTCATTATTCACCTGTTCCCTGTGAAGATAAAGACACATGGGATTGGAAGGAGTTATGGGTTGAAGTGTCTTTCCTCCACTCAAAATTCATATGTAGAAGCCCAAAATTCCAGGACCTCAGAATGTGACATTATTTCAAAGCAGGGTTATTGCAGATGTAATTAGTTAAGCTGGGGTCATGCTGGAGCAGGGTGGGCCCTTAACCCAATATATCTGGTATCGTTATAAAAAAGGGGGACATTTGGAAATAGACACACGCAGAGGGAGAACTCCAGGTGAAGACTGGAGAGATGAGGCCATAAGCCAAGGAAGAGGCGTGGGGCAGGTAGAGTCTTCAGAGGGAGCGTGGACCTGCCAACACCACGATGTCAGATCTCTGGCCTCCAGAACTGGGAGACAATGCATTTCTGTTGTTCTAAGCCACCCAGTTACTGTTACTTTGTTACAGCAGTGCTATGGGAAAATCACACAGAAGGGAACGTACAGAGCACCAGGAGCCAAGGAGGCACTACAAGGGCAGAACAAAGAGGATGGACGCCAGGGGGCAGCCAGAAGTGACTTTGAAAACGACAGTTGTAATTTTAGGAGGGAATTTGGTGTTGAGCATCTGAATCAGGGCTCCGGAGATAGAACACACACATTATTTCCTCACCGTATGACACTAGGTGACTCAGCCAACTTCTCTGCCTCAGTTTTCTCATCCATACAATGGGGACAACATGCCTCATAGTATTGTTGGGAGAGTACATGGTGTAACAACTGCAAAGCAATTAGCATAGTCTCTGCACGCAGTAAGCATCTGAAACATGTTAGTTTTCTTCATTGCTAGCTGAGTGACCTTCAGCAAATCACTTTATTTGTATAGGCCTCAGTTTCCTCATCTGTAAAAGGGGGCTAATAATTCTAACCTCACATTTTTGTTAAAAGCCTTTTAACAACGTATACAACCATTTGTCCCCACAACTGGAAGATAATAGGGGAGAAATAGTTGTTTTGCTTCATTCTTCTCATTTAAGTTTCTCAACCATGGAGTGGCCCAGCTTCTGCCTGAACACCCCTAGTGATGGGCAACTCATTACTTTTCACAATACTCATTCTATAGGATATAGAAGCCTCATACGCAGAATTCTTATTCAAGGAGACTCGAAAGTCCCATGCATGTGTGATTCTTACTCCTCAAGCCTCCACTTTATACATGAGGAACCAAACAGAAAGGTTAGAGATAAGGTCTCCCAATTCCCCCCCATGCCCATCCCTTCCATGCTCTGGCCTGCACATGACCAGCTGTCTCTCCTTTCTGTCTGCCCATCTCCTCTTGCAGCTCTGTGAGTGTGTGTTGTGTGAAAAAGGGTGAATAAGCATGAATAGGGGAGAGTGTGTGAGTATGTGGGGACATGGGCCAGAACAGTAGCCTCCTGTCTGGCCTTCCTCTACTTCCACACTTGCCCCTTCCCCACTGTGTCCTCAAATATGAGTCAGTTCACACCATTGCCTGCTTCTAGCTCTCAGTTACTCCCCAGTGCAGTTGAAGGAAATCTCAAAGCCTTTCACTTGGCAAACAGGGGTCCACATGACTCTGGTTCCTTTCTTCATTCCATTGGGGGACATTCCACCCTCACCTACCTCACTCCAATCTCAAGGCCTCTTCTCATGTCTTCAGACAGACCATCCATATCTTGGGGTACCCCCTGCCCCCCGGGCTCATCCTTTGGTCTGGGCATCACATGGCTGCAACTTCTCATCTTTCAGGTCTTGATCTAGCGCTCACCCCCTCCCAAACGAACCCCAGCTCCTACCCCCTCGCTGTGCCGGTGCTCACCCCCCACATATTCCCCTCCCTCATTGTACCTGTTCGTTTTCACCATCCCATGTGGCACCAACGGCACTAATAGATTTATTCTATGCCTGTTTGATGAATGCCTCTCATTCTCAGCAGATTGAAAGCTCCAGGGAAGCAAAACCTAGGCCTGTTTTTATTCACAGTTGCCCCCTGGTACCTGGTAGGTACTCAGTAACTGTCTTTCGAATGGCTGAATTGTAAACGTGTGAGAGTTTGGGGGTGGGGTGTGTGAGAGGTGGGACGTAATCATGTCTCCCAGGGAACTGACCTATGTACCAGGTTTGTAACTCGGCTATGACAAACGGGTGAGTAACCAGAACCGTGTCCTAAAAGAAACAAGGGAAGTGACTGTATGTGTTCAACGCAGAATATAAACCTCATGGAATACTCGCATGTGCTCAATGAATGTCTAAAGAGAGAAGAATACCTAAGACAGTGAGGGACTCACGGCAGGGACATAGATCTTGTCTTAAAGCAAAATCTGTCTCAGGTTTGGAGCTGTGCGGAGCTGGCACAAGCTTGGGGCACAGTGGGTGCTTTTCACCCAGAAGCTTCCAGTCCTTTCCAGCTCTGAGACTTAATACTCTAAGAGACCTTGACTCTGGCTGGACAGACATGCACAGGAGACAGAGTAGCTTTCCCTCCCCTTGTAGGGGGTACTGGGCAGTCGGGATGGAAATAGACCAGGGCTTCCCTCCTTCACCAGAGTCTGGTCCTGTTTGTTTTAGACCTGGACCTGGAAGCAGCAGTACTGTTTGAGAAGAGACCTCCTCCTTCCTTCTCCCTCTGTATGCTCTCTAGCACGAGTCCTGAGCAAGCTCATCGTCTTTCTGCTTGTTTAGTGATTTCTCCAGGTCTCAGGATGCTTCTTATCAAAGGCACAACAAAAACTACAGGCCTCCTAATTAACAGCCAGCCTTAAGCCTCTCTGCTTGGGACTAACGCCGGGCATCACCTGTATCCCAGAAAAAACAAAAATTAACCAGTTAGCAGAGGTCTTAGTGAGAACTTGGTACCCGGGAAATCAGAACACAGCCAAATCAGAACAGAGGGACTTGGGGAGCCTGAGCATTTTCCCTGAGGTCAGTGGGGCTTGTCGGGGTAGGGTATGTGTTCAAAATGACCCTCAAGTGGCAGCCCCTACAATGGAAATAACTTGGACTCCAACAGCTAGGGTTTAGAGAGCTAGCGCCTCTGGGTGACCTTGAAAAAATCACTTCATTTCCTTGGACTTTAGTTTCCTCATCTGAAAAGTGGGGCGAGCAGCTACGAGTAGCTGAGCAAAGTGGTGAACACAGAAGGCCCTCAGTGGTCAGCAGTTTGACCTACGGGAGGCAAAGGTGTATTTCTTATGCTGAGGAACTTACATCTTTCAATTTTTGCAGCTTGGCTGAGTAGTTCTCTCATAGTGGATAAATGCTTTTGTGGCCATTGTAAGTGAGAAATGTGGTCATTTTTATTCCTATGGGGGAAAAATGGCTTGAGGAATTTCAGAATGTCAGAAAAGGGATGGATGACCTCAAATCCATTTCGCCTGGCTTCCTCACTACCTGCGGTTGTGCTACCTGAGAGCCAGAGAGAGAAAGATGCTTGTCCGCGGTCACACAGCATGTGAATGCAGACCCAGGATTAGAACTCAGTTTTCCTATTTGCCCTCTTACCCCTTCTAGTTGCTGATTGTCTAAGCCCTACTGGGGAGACTGGAAGCAGCTTCCTTTAGTAATGAAAGCTGGGGTCCTAGACATTCTCTTCAACCCAAGGCCTGTGTAGGGTCAAGTCTTTACACAGGAATTTGAGTGTAACAAAACCACAGGCTGACAAGCTTGTACTCACAAACATCGTGTTGGGGGAGGTGAAGAGGTGGTAAATGCTCTCTTGACATTCCACAGGAAAACAATTTCCTTTCTTGGTAACTGTAATTATTTGAAAGCCATGTCAAAACAGTAGAGGTTCTCCAGTAGTGTCTGTCTTTGTCTCTTTCTCCCTCTCCCCCTGTCTTTTTCTCTCCTTTCTTTCTCTCACCAATTCAAGGGGCAGAAGAAACTACAGAGCCATCACGAGCAAAGATCTCAGTTCAGGACCATAGACAGAGACGAAAAAGCCCCTACCCCCGCACCCTTAGCTGAGCTGTGCTGACAAGAAGGGCAGCAGCCAATTACTGCTCAAGATCTGATGAACTTAGTTCCTAACATGGATATTTCATAAGGCATTGCTTTTTTGTTCCATTTCCTTGTAAGGTGGCGAGCTCCATTTTGATGGACATTTTTGAGAAGCTTGGAGGGCCCTCGTCTCTCAGGAACACTCTAGAGAGGTTGTCTGTACGAAGTGAGAGTTGCTGCTTATTCTAATTATGGTCCCTTCCAACTCCAAACCTCTTTGAATAATAAATAGATAATGAGACTTGGAACAACAAAGCCTGTGTCATTAACTAAGCCGCAGACCACAATTCATTGGCAACGTTGGGACCACTTAGCTCCATGACTGCTTGGACATCTGTGTCTGTACCTAAAACACCCAATTAATGGTCATATTTCCACTGTCTGATCACTGAACAGACTGGGGGAGAGGTCACCAGATTCTAGCTCACAGAGCTAAGTAAGACACCTCTGTTGTAGCTTCTCTTCAGTGCTCTCATTTAATTACAGAAACAATGGTTGGAACAAACTAATATATCAATTTAGCAGAAGGATAATTGTGGGAATGCTAAGTCCCTCCCAGGCCAGGAGAACAGGATTTTACTTCCACCTCTTCACCCAACTAAACTTACTTTAAGTAAGTTTGCACTTGTGACCTATTTGGAGTTCTTAACCTATGTTTTTTTATAGCTTTAGAAATCTTGTCTTATGGGTGTGACAGGTGATAACCCAAACTGTGTCTGGCCCCTGAGACTCTCAGACCCTCAAGGGCAAAGAACTGACCTCACTTGCCTAACAGTGCCAGGTACAGAATAAGTGTTCAGTGAGCATATGATGGATGGATGGATGGATGAATGAATGAATATTAAAAGGGAAATTGAATTTAAGCTCAATGAGAGCAGGGATTTATGTCTTTTATTTTTTTCTGTTGAAAAGATAACATCTAGAATAATATTTGCTGATCACTAATTGTTTATTGTATGTGTGAGTGTGAATGAATAAAAGAACAAGGGCCCCCTTTCCTTGCTAATTGTGTGAGCTAGAGAAAGCGAATTCTCTCTCTTTTTTTTATGGATGAGGAAATGGAGGCTCAGATAAAATTGGTGACATGTAAAATGATATACAAATGTGTGTTGGTTATTTATTGACACAATAATTCTGTGAAAGGTAAATGAAAATATGCTCAACATCACTAATCATCAGGAAAATGCAAATCAAAATCACAATGAGATGTCACCTCACACCTATTGGAATGGCCATCATCAAAAAGACAAGAGATAATAAGTGTTGGTAAAAATATGGAGAAAAGGGAACCCTAGTGCACTGTTGTTGGGAATGTAAATCGGTATGGCCACTATGGCAAACAATATGGTGGTTCCTCAAAAAACGAAAAATAGAAATATTGTATGATTCAGCAATTCCACTTCTGGGTATATATATTCCAAGGAAATGAAATCAGGATCTCAAAGAGAGACAGGCACCCCATGAGCATTGCAGTACTGTTCACAATAGGTATGAAAACAACCTAAGTGAATGAAGCAGATATCACACACACACAGACACTGGAATATTACTGAGCCATGAGAAAGAAGGAAATCCTGCCATTGGTGACAACATGGATGGATCTTGAGGGCATTATCCTGGAGTGAAATAAGTCAGACAGAGAAAGACAAATCCTGTATGACATCACTTATATGTGAAATCTAAAAAAGCTCCATTCATAGAAACAGAAATAAGAGTGGTGATTACCAGGGACTGGCTGAGGGGTGGAGGGAAGTGGGCAGACGTTCAAAGAATACAAACTTCCGGTTACAAGATAAATAAGTTCTGGGGATCTAATGTATAGTATGGTGATTATGTTAATGATACTGTATTATATACTTGAAAACTGCTAAGAGAGCAGATCTTAAATGTTCTAACCATAAAAAAGAAATGGCAATTATGTGACATAATGAAGGTGTTAGCTAATGCTATGGTGGTAATCATTTTGCAATATAGAAGTGTATCAAATCAATACATTGTACACCTTAAACTTACATAATGTGATATATCAATTATACCTCAATAAAGGTGGAAAAATAATGCTGTGAAACAACCACAAACCTCAGCAATAAAGTTTATGGCTCAGGCAAGTTGGGTTAGGCTGTGTGGTCCTTCTGGTCTTGGCTGGACTTGCTCATGAGCTGGTGTCGGCTGATCTGGGATGGTCCCTCCTGAGATGCCTGGAGCGATTCAGCTCCGTTCCATCCTCCAGCAGGCTAACCCAGCCACATTCTCATTTGCTAAAGTCCTATTGGCCAGAGCAAGTCACATGGTTAAGCTCAGCATCAGAGTGGGGGGGCACTTCAGGATCACATTGCAAAGGGCATGGAGGTGGCTGCCAATTTTGCAATCTACCACAAAATGTTGAAGATTTGAGGTTTTTTTCCCCCACTTCATGCAGACCTGGTACATGGTAGATAATGAAGTATTCACTTGAAACAACCAAATACCCAATGGGGGAGAGAGTCTCAGGGGCTACAGGTGTCTGGCTTAGAGCTGGGCACACAGACCTGTGGACTGACTGCCTTTCAGTCAGGTGACCACCCTTGGTCCCATCAGCTTTGGCTGGGGAGGGTCAGGGGGTCATGTGGTACAAAACATGGCTGCCTACAGTCTACGTTCTCAGTCCCAGGACCTTGAACCACAAAGAATTTTGGAATCTGGGGTGGGGCGAAGGAGGGTTAGTTCCCTTGTCTTCTCCTGTTGTAACAGAAACTTTGGAGGAATTGTGAGGCTGGGATCATGTCTGAAAAGATGGGTGTTTGGGGTCAACTGGCCTCAAAAGTAGGGTTGGGAGGCGATGCAGAGTCTGGGGCATAGTTGGGTCTGGAAAAGGTTTATCTTGTGCGTCTCCTGAACTCCTCATCTAAACTGTGGACTTTTAATATTGTGTCTTGTTTATGGATTTAGCATTTGAGCCCTGGTTATATCCCAGGCAATTTGCACATTACTATCTCATTTAATCCTCCAGCAATCTCCGGGGAAGAAGGTGGGATCGTTATTCTCATTTGACATACTAAGTCTCAGGGAGCGCAATCCATCTTTCAGAGGAAGGGACAAAACAGGAGTTGAAATCCAGGTCTTCGCGACTTCCAAGTTCTTTCCCCTGCAGACTCAGCGGTGTGGTTTCTATCTTCCTGGTGTGACTGACAGCTAATAGGAACCTCCACTGAGGCCCAGCAATGCCATTTGTCCAACCCTTGTCTTTCCAAAAGTTTACCAGTGCCTGGAATTCCATCATCAACTTTGTAGCCCTTCTGGTCCTCTTCTTGGTGGAATCATTTTTGCTTTTTTTTTTAGTGGCTAATAAAATAGGTCAGCTCCCCATGAGTGGAGTAGATTTAATATCTAACTAAAAGAGAGATTTGAGAGCAAATATAATCAAAAGCAAGATGAAGAAGATACATAGACCTCTCTGCCTCTCCTCCAGAATGTTAGAAAGCATCAAAATCTTAGCTGCCATTTAATTCAACCCACTCATTTAGCGACTGAGAACCCTGAGGCTCAGAGAGGATTAGGTATTTGCCTAAAGGCACACAGCATGAGACTTACAGAGTAGGGACTTGTTCCAGGGTTTGTTAACTACTCTTATGCATTTCCCCCCTCTGCACCATACTTTCTCCAGTTTCAGGGTGGGGGGCTTAAAATCTCCTCCTAAAGGAAGGCAGCAGATTTATGGGTTAACAAACATTTACAATGAGTTGCTGAAAAAACAGACTCAGGTAGACAGAAATTATTCATTCAAATTAACTATAAATTAAGATCAACCTAATTTAGGTCTATTAAAATGGAAAGCATATTATCTCTCATTCAAAGGAATTTGTATTTGATGCAAATAGAACAAGTTCCTAAACTTTAGAAATGTTCTCAGAATTTTTCATCTGCGTAGTTAACCAATGGCGAATGGACCCCCGATTTAAAAACCGGGGAACATAAGGAACAATAATTAGTTATGTAAATAATGTGGCATTCTTGTTTATAATTAGTTCAAGAATAAAATAAAATTCACGCATGTCACAGGACTAATTTTCGTATGCAAATGAACAATCAAAATTATAAACGGTAATAATGCAGTTTGGGAGATGTGACATTCTCAATTTATTAGCAGAAGTGCCAGTTACAGCTGATGAGGGCTGACGTTGGGAGATTTCAAAGGTGCCCAGACCTGGAAAATTCTCACCCATCAAGAGGAGAAAATCTAATGGAAATATATTCACCTATTTTATATTGCTGATGGCCACAAAGTGAACACAGGGCTTCACCATGGTTGGAGAGAAAGGTTCCATACCAGGAAGAAAAGACTCTGAGAGAATTGTTGAGACGGTTGCTTTGGAATCTGGCTGGTGGAAAAAGCCAAGAGAGAACACTCTAACCTGAGCTCGTGACCTCAACTATGCGTGTGACCTTGGACAAGCCACCTGCTCTGGCTGGGTCTCATTTTCCCCATTTGAGATGGAGGTCTCATTAAAGAGGAGGAGAGAATTTGGGAATCATGCAGACTTGGGTTGGAACCTTGGTGCTACCACTTGCTGACTGTAGCACTTTATTCCTAACCTACCTGCACTTATGATTTTCTACCCATAGAATGACAATAATAATAATAATAATATTCCTTATCTGTAGGTAGTGCTGAGTTCCCTCAGCCCTGGGCACATGTTTGGGGCACCAGAAAAGTACAGAGGACCAGGGGAAGAAAAAGAGTGAGATAATCAGAAGCCCTAACAAAAATCTGCTTAAGTTTTGGCATTTGTGAGAGCTTTGTGTCCTTCTGAAAAGTAATTTTAAAGTACACAATACTTAATTGAGAATTACAGATAAAATGCATTGCGTTATGTAGAGAATGTGTCTTGCTTGTTGGAGTGCTATCAGATTGAATGCAATTACATATATATATATAAAATAACAGCGTCTGGAAGTTAGGCCTCTTTAAGTAGTTGCAGTAGTTGTCAAATGAATGAGTTGTATTCAGTAATTTCCAAGGTCCTTTTATAAGCGCCAACCTTTTAGGATTCTGCCTGGAGGAAGGACATTTAGATCCAGATAAGCACTGCATCAGTACACACAGGGGCTGAGGGGAATGTCCAAAGGTGGATGGCCCAAAGCATGCTGGGAAGTGGTGACAACATCTGCTGTGAACATCACTAAAGTTGATGGTGTGATGGGACACAGTGCATCTGACTTCATAGGTCCTAGAACCCCAATCTCTCCCAGAAGTGATAAATACCTATCATTTTGCAACCAGAAGTCCATGCCTGTCTGCTCTCAAGATTGGGAACGTGTATTCATGATGTCACTGTGAAGATGTGTATCTGAGATGTACCTGAGATGCACCTGTTCATCCATCTATCTAAACATTAGGGACACTTTGAAGGCTACTTAAGTACCATATGGTAGATGGAGACGCCAGTCTCCTTTAGCTCTTGGCGCTCCTAATTTGGGATGGGAATTAATAATTATGAGCGACTCTTTTGTGCTGGGCTCTCTATCTAGATGTTTTAGATACATTATCTCATTTAGTCCTCATGCCTGCTCTAAGGGCTATAGATAACAATACGTATAAAATAATAATAGCTACCATATATTGAGTGTTACTATGCACTATGGTTATCCCTTTATATGATCTCATTTAATGTCCCCAGTAGTTTTGAAAAGGAGTTACTTTGATTTCTCAGATTTACCATCATTTCCCAGATTCAGAGAGGTTAAGCGAATTGCCCAAGGTCACACAGCACATTAGAGAACAAGCCAGGCTTTATCCCCTAGGCTTTGGAATTCCAGGTGGGCTACTGTCTGCTTCAGGGTGCCTTCAGGTGACTGGTTTTCTTTTGGCCCATTGACTCCTGGCCTCAGCAGACACTTGGCGGGAGGAGGGAGGACAAGTGCTTCCTCTCAGAGTTGTCTCTCCACTCCTTGCCCCAGGGGGCACGCCCTCCTGAGCACCCTGACAGGTCAGCCTGGCCTCAGAGCAGCCTGGGCGGGCTCTGGATGGCTCCAGATATAGACACACACAGCTGTCAGGCTTCCATGAGTCTCTGGATCCCAAGAGCAGGAGGGGACCCTGCAGGATTAATGGCTTCTCTAGCTCCCAGCAGGGAGGCATGAGCCGAGACAGCTTAGCTTGGTTAAAGATGCAGGAGAAGGCACGCAGGCGGCAGAGAGCAGGTCTCTGTAGCTCAGGGGGTTCCGCTCTGTGGGCCCAAAGGAATCTTTGGGTGGAGAAAGGCTTATGGCACGTAGAGAAGACCTTGGAGGGCCTCACTTCCTCTGGGGGGTGAGACCCCGAGGCCCTCACCCCCCCCACGTAGTTCCAGAATTATGACTGGAAGAGAAGCCCCAAGAGAATCTGTTTCTGCTCTGTTCTTTTCTTTCTTTTTTTTTAAATATTTTATTGGGGAAGAGGAATAGGACTTTATTGGGGAACAGTGTGTACTTCCAGGACTTTTTCCCAAGTCAAGTTGTTGTCCTTTCAGTCTTAGTAGTGGAGGGCGCAGCTCAGCTCCAGGTCCAGTTGCTGTTGCTAGTTGCCGGGGGCACAGCCCACCATCCCTTGCGGGAGTCGAGGAATCGAACCAGCAACCTTCTGGTTGAGAGCCCGCGCTCCAACCAACTGAGCCATCCGGGAGCTCAGCAGCAGCTCAGCTCAAGGTGCCGTGTTCAATCTTAGTTGCAGGGGGTGGAGCCCACCATCCCTTGTGGGACTCGAGGAATTAAACTGACAACCTTGTGGTTGAGAGCCCACTGCCCCATATGGGAATCAAACCTGCAGCCTTCGGAGTTAGGAGCATGGAGCTCCAAACACCTGAGCCACCGGGCCGGCCCTGCTCTCTGTTCTTTTTGTGTGGTCTTTCTCTCTGTCTGTCTCTCTACTCTTCTATAGTTATTTTTGGGCATCCACTACACATCATGCTCTGAGAATATCAGTATGAAATGGGCAGACCCAGTCCCTGACCCATGGAGCTGGGAGTTTCGTGGGGAACACAGACGTCATCAAATACAGGCACAGATGAAAGCACATATACAGGCTGGGCTCAGTGTTCTGTCAGGGAGTCACTGGTGTTCCTGTGGCAGGATCTGACCTCTGTGGGGGGAGGGAGGGTGGCCAACAAGGGTTTTCCTGATGGAGTGACAATGGCACTCAGGACCAAAGGGTAACCAGGTGAACTGTCACTTCACTTCTCGAATCCTCAGTTTTCATGTCTATAAAACGGGATAACAGTAGCACCTACATTCTAGGATCTTTGCAAGGATGACGTGAGATGAGACAGGGGGAAATGTGTACCATAGAACCTGGTACAGAAGCAGCACTCAGCGTCTCATAGTTATGGCTGTATTCTCTTCATGTGAAGTCACCGTGGGTTAGAAGGCCCATCATTGACTTAGTAACTGCTGCCCAAGGGATAAAAAAGCAAGCCCATGGCATGAAATGCTTCGATGGTGAAACACACAGAACAGGAAGGATCTTACTCTGTTGGTGTGTGTGTGTGTGTGTGTGTGTGAGAGAGAGAGAGAGAGAGAGAGAGAGAGAAACATGGACAGAGTTGCACAGAAAAGGTGGTGCCTGGGTCAAGTCCTGAAGGTTTAAGAACAGTTATTATACGTTTACAAGAGAATGAAGGAGGAAAGGGTGTCAGAAGTAGAAGGAACAGCAGGTGCCAAGTGATGCTGTTATCTGTCCTGTTTTCTGATACCTAGAGAAATTCAAATGGACCCATGGGGCAGATCCTCAAATAAAACAAGCTTTCATAACATAATACTATCATTTCTAATAACAATAACAGTGAAAATAATAATAACAATAACCACAAAGGGACATTACTCTTTGCCAGGCATGACACAGAGGTGCCTTCACCAACCTGCTAAAAATAGGTCCCACTCATTTATGGAGAGGTTGCATGACTTCATGCCCAGTGTCGTGTGGGTTACTCAGACAGGTGAGGAATTAATGATACGGCGATGCAGAAATTTTCTGTCTGATCTCAGAGGATGTTCTCAATTCTGGAAAGGCTATCCTCAACAACATAAGAAGTTTATACCACTTTCCTTTTGTTCCTGGATGGTCAAATGGATGGAAATAATAAGAAGGCAGGTTTAGCACAAAGGATGATTGTACATAGCTCTAGTAGGTAATGAGCTCCCTGTCATGGGGATATTCAAGTATGTCCTGGCTAGTTCCTCACTGGAGATGTTTGGAGGACCACCAGAAAGAAGTATGAGGGAGGAAAGTGTGGGGAATTGGACTAGAAGACCCCTGGGGTCCCTCCAATTCCAAGATACGGTGGTTTTAGGAAAGCAGGGAGGCTCTCCTTCTATGACAGCTTTTTACAAGAGTAGGAAACGCTATCATTGCTGCTGTCCTTGCTTTGAGCGGGCTTGAATATGATTTGCATAATTGCAGGGGGATGGATGGCTTAGTCTCTCACATTCCTTTCCAGCCCCAAGAATCATTCTGATCTCTGCCTGCAACCCCCTCTGAAACCATAGCCAGAGCCACCATCACCCCCTTCACAACTGTTGCCCCTGCTTCCTAATGGATTCCCCTGTATTCTTGTTCACCCTGCTGTCATCTGTCCTCTGCCCAGGAGCAAGAGCCATCATTACAATGGAAAATGGGATATAAGTTCCCCCTGCAGCCCTAGCTCATGACCATGTCTGGACTTTCACAACCCAAGTGGGTCTCCTTCACCTTTCCCATCGACTGTGTACAAGCCACATTCCCTTCCTTTGTGACTCTCAAATACTCAGGGCTTTTGCACTTCCTCTGCGTAGAACGCTCTTCCCCTAGGACTTTGCAAAGCTAGTTCCTTCTCACTATTAAGTTCCCAGCTCAACCATCACCCCAGGGAGTTCTCTCTGACCCTCCCCCCTGCCCCCAAACCACTGCTACTCTATCAGCTTTTGATTTTCCTTTTAGCACTTACCAACTTGTCTCTGGGATTCTCACCTACTTGTTGACGTGTGCATGGTCTCTGTCCCCTACTAAAACAGAAGCTCCTGGAGAAGAGAGAGTTGCTTTTCAGAGTTAACCCTTGTTCTTTTGTTGTTTTTGGTTTATATACCACATATCAGTGAAATCACATGGTTCTCTGCTTTTTCTGTCTGACTTGTTTCGCTCAGCAAGAGTTAACCCTTAAAAATGTGTGTTCACGGCATGAATATTTGTATGGGGGCAGCAGGTGACCAAATGCAGGATATCACACGTTATGTGGGAAATTCTTTTCAAATACACTGTTTGCTCTTAGCTGTCCTCCTTTTGGCATATGAAAAAAGAACAGGCTGCCAAGACACCTGGGTTCTATTCCCATCAGCACTCCTTCACCCAACAAATATTTGTGGGGGCCCAAACTAGATAAATCGCATCAAACATAAGAAAAAATTGAGATTCATCCCTGTTGTCGCAAATAGCAATATTTCGTCTTTTCACTAGATATCAAATTAGAATGTTGTACACCTGAAATTTATATAATGTTATTAACCAACGTAACCTCAGTAAATGTAATTAAAAAAAATTGAAACCAAGAACATCTGTTCATTGAAAGACACCATTGAGAGGAGGTAAGAGACAGTGTAGACAAAGATATTTGGAATTCATATACTTGGCAAAGAACTCATATCTAGACTGTATAATGGACTCCCACAGTCAACTTGAGAAAGGCAGATAATCCTATAGAGAAATGAGCGAAAGAGTTGAACAGACGCATCATCGAAACGGATGTGGAAATGACCGATAAACATAGGTGTTCAGTTTCAGGAGTCAACAGAAAAATGTGGATTAAAAATCACAATATGGTACCGCTGCACACACACTATAATGTTAAACTCTTTGAGAATCTAGGGAATACCCCGTGATGGTGAGAACACGGAGTAACTGGAACTATTATTATACATCTCGGGTGGGAAGCTAAATTGATACAACCATTTGGGAAATCTGTTTGCCAGCATCTACTAGAGCCAAACTTATGCATATCCCAGGACCCAGCTATTCCACTTCCTGGTATAAATCCAGCAGAAATACATACATATGTGCACCAAGAGACTTGTAAAAGAAAGTTTATAGCAGCACTATTTGTATTAGTCCCAAGCAGAAACAACCCAAGTGCTCACAATGGAAGCGTGGCGAAATAAATTGTGGGACATTCACACAGCAGAAAACTAAGCACCCATGACAGTGAACAGGCCACAAATACATGTAAAAACATGGACGGGTCTCATAAACATAATTTTGAGGAAAAGAAAGCAGACACAAGCGAATACATACATCAAGTGCAGCAGCTGGACAAAGTAATCTATGTGTTAAGAGTTACCAGGGTGGTTACTTTTTGAGGGGACAGTGATTTGGAGATATGAGAATCTTCTGGGAGTTGGGGGTGGGGTGGGGGAGGCTGGGAATGTTGTGTGTCTTGGGCTCAGGGCTGATTACACACATATGTTTCATTTGGAAAAATTCATTAGTTGCACGCTGTGATTTATTCACCTTTCTCTTTTTCAATGTATGTTATGCACTAATAGAGTTTATTTAAAAATATTTAGGGGATCCTGCAATGTGCAAACTGGGCTGGACCCTGGGGAACCATACGAATCAAGAGAGAGCGTTCTACATTCTAGTGCATGCCATAAGCTCTCCGGGTGGTCTCAGGGAAGAGACCTCATTCCCCTGGGTTTCATCTCCCTTATCTATAAATTGAAAATCCTAACTCTTTCCCCCAATGAAACCCAGCTGGTGAATTCCCTCGGTGAATTCCCTCTTCACTGCTCCCTTCTCCCCTTAAAAAGACAGCCCTCCTCACCCCACCAGTATGTCTCTTTTTTTATTTCCACTCAGAGCTCCCTTTCAAATCCTGGCCCCAACAGGCAAGTCAAAGAGGGGCGTGGGCTCCACCTCTGAGAGTCCCGCAGTCCTCTTTCGGAGATCTGCAGGGGGAACATGAAATATTGAAAAGCTCAAATTGAAATCCTGTTAGCACCTGGTCTTGTAAAGCCAAGATCTCCAGCCCTGAAACATCAGTATCCGTTTGCTGGTATCATTTAGGGATCCCCAGCTTTCCAAACCATTGACTGAACCTTTCTGTCAATCCAACACTTTTAGGGTAATTTAACTTAATAATACCTTTGTCGGCACCGGCGCCTGTATCTGAAGGGTGATTACCATAGAAGTTATTTTAGGTTGTTTAATGGAATGTAGTAAATTCTCAATTGACAGGGCAGATCCTCAGAATGGCTTTTCAATGTGTTTATCTTTCAAAGCTCCCCCCCCCCCCCGCCTTCTCTCACTTTACCAAACTTAACTACTTTCAGCCGGTGAAGACTTCATAAATTATTAGCAATGTTCTCCCCCCCCCAAGTTCACATGCATCATTAATTCTTTGTAAAAAGTTCAAACTGCCCGGGACTTAATTGTTATCACTGGGAGAACGGCTGGAAATGGAGGCGGGCTCTATTATTTCTGTCAGAAATTTTGATTTATTGTGCTTGATATTTTACCCATCACATCATATTCTTGGTACAAGAGAGCGAAAAGCAGAGGAAGGGGGGAGAAGAACATGTATGCTTCTCCTTGAAAATAATAATAATAATAATAACATATATGTTTCTGGGGAGAAAAGTCACAGATCCAGGTGACAAAATAATAGTTCCAATCCCCCAAAGAGAAAGGAGGAGGGCAGCCAGTTAGGAGAAATTTATGTTGTAAACTTTATTGGCTCGAACTGTATTTTTACTCTAAGGTTTGAAGGTTCTACAATTCGAGGAGTCTAATACTTAATGATTCTGAGATGTTGAAATTTCATGTGTCCAAGTTCCTAAGGTGTTTCATTTTTAGGATAAATTAACCCAACAGTTCAATATTGAGGACTGCTGAGAAATATACTGTCTCAGATTTAGAATCATATTGGCAACAACCATAATAAGAAGCAACATTTATTGACCGCTTATGACGTGCAGGCACTGAGCCAATCTTCATGTCACCCTAATTATGGTACCGTTGTTAGCCCAATTTTACAGCTGGGTAAACTGAGGCACAGATCGGTTGAGTAAGCTGTTCAAGGACACTCATACGTGGCAGAGTTAAGCCTTCAACCCAAGCAGTTTAGCTCCAGGGCCCATATGTGCACAGTCTAAAGTATATTGTTTCCCATCTCAAGACACTGTCAGTGGCTCTTTTGCCCGTGTCATACTGTAGATGCCCTGTCATACTGTAGATCAGATCAGGCAGTGTACGGAAGCTCCAGTGACCGCATTAGTAGGGGAGTCTGTTGCAAGACCCTCTTCCAGGCGACCCGGGCCTGGCCTGTCATTTGCCTCTGTGGAGAGTGCTCATGCAGTCCAGTGGATCTTCCTCCAAGATCACCTCCTCCTAGGAGCCTTTAATTCTGCTCTGCCGTAACCAGAAGTGGTTGCTTCATCCTTTGAAAGTTCACAGCTACTGGTATCAGGGGAAGGGATGGGAGGCAACGAGTAGATCATCCAAAAGCATGGACTCGGGAGTCAGAGACACTTGGGTTGGAAGCTTGCTTCTGTCACTAAATCAATGCCTTGAACTTGAGTTTGCGATGTCATTCAAGTCTCAGGTTGCTCATCTGTAAAATGGGCATAAGAACGCTTGCCTTACAGAATTGTTGTGAGTATTAAAGGAGGTGCTCAAAAGGAGCTTGTGAACTGCCTCACACCCAGTCAGTGCTCCATAAATGTCGGCTTTTGTTCTGACTTGTATTATCGTTATGTGGGAGTGTGGCCTATTTTTCACGCTGAGTGTTTTGTAGGGTAAGAACGTGAGGATCGATATCTGTCGGGCATTTACTCTGGGGTCAGTCTCTGTGCTGAAGGCTTTATATTTGCGACATCACTTATTATAAGTGATAACGGCCCTCTGGGCCCATGAATAACCCATTCTGCAAGAGAGACAGTCCCAGAGAGGTGGCCACCTTGCTCCAGATCACAGGGCTGGGGTTCAAACCGAGATGGGAACGCCTGGGCTTATCTGCTCTGCTGCACTGCCAAGGAAGGAGAACCATGTCTTTCTCTTCTCAGTGCCCTTCTCCGAAAGCTCAAGGACAATTGTTTGGGAGGAGTCACAGGGCCACCCTGGTCCTGGCTTTGGATGGCAGCCAGGGAGTTAGGGCCATTGTCTGTATGCGATGGGCAGGAAAGTAGCAACGTTTCGCAGTTGTGTTTTGTGAGTTGCTTTGATTCCGCACGTCCTCCCATTTCTTCTTGCCCGCCCCCACGGGCCTCCTCTGTCAGAAAGGCAGAAGGAGAGAAGGGGCCGACAGCCTAGCGATGGCAGGAGTGGCTTCCCGAATGAGGGTGGGGTGGGTGGGAAGAATTAGGCCAGGAGTCAAACGCTGGGACTTGAGTTCTGGCCCTGCCATCTATGTGACTCTCGGAACGTCCCTTTCTCTCCCAGGACATCTGTTTCCACAACTGCAAAAACGTGTGAGCTGGATTAACACTTCTGTGGCTTCCATACTGTTTCTGTTTATGAAGCAGGGAAACCAGATGCTCAGATGAAATCATTATGAGAAAGGCTTAGACCCAAGTCAGATAAGAGTGGGGCTGCTGAGGGTGGAAAGGGAGTAGGGTGTGATCCCACCCCCTCAGCTCCCCAGGGGTGCCCGAGGCACCTGCAAGGAACACTAGTGTGATCCAGAGCACAATTTTGAAAAGAGATGACCAATGGTCCTTAAGGCTATTTTCTTCTCCAACATTCTATGCCTCTTATCATCCCAAACAATCCAGCCCAAGGTTAGAACTTCTCAGTGGAACAAGGTGAGCCCGTCCTATGCCCTGGGAGTTTGAGCACAGAGGGGGTACAGGGGTCTTGGCCAATTGTTTCTATCTGGCTTTGGAATATGGGTCTACAGTTTCTTCCAGGTCACAAGACTGCCTGTGCATTTGGTCCTATGGGTCAACTTTGAGGTCCCCGTGTAGTTACCTCTCCAGGTACCTCCCTGCTTACTGGCTGAGCAGGGAAGCATCACTACTAACAATGGAGAATGTGGTGCTGAATCCCAGCACATCAGAGATGGTCTAGGCTAGTGGTCTCCAGGTCTCTGTGGCGCTCATGGGAGGGAGAAGGAAAGGTAGGGATGTACCACCCCTGCTTTTACAGAGCGCTTGCACGCAGACTCCTTTCCATAAGCATGGGTGCTTTTAAAATTATTTTTGCTTAGTGTTTATTTTCCCCCATTTCACACGGAAAGCAGCAGAGTCTAATAGAGTGGTATGTGGGAACTGGTTCCTTCCTTCTCACAAGAACCTATTACGCGCGTATCTTCCCAACTCTGTAATCAGTGAAGTCCCCTTGAAAGTCACCTTGATGGCTTGAAATTGGCCATGGCGGGAGTATTTACACCATGAAAATTGGCCAATGCTACAGATCAGGGTGTCCCCCTGGGAGACCCAGTTGTTAAACATTTACCAGCACACCACCAGACTAACGTGACAAATCCTTATGTACCTACCCCCCAGCTTTGGGAAATCTTGACATTTTGCTGTATTTGTTTCAGACTTTTCATTCTTCTTCTCAGATATAAAATAATGCAAAAACAGATGGTTCCATCTGTATTATTCTCCACAATCCCATTCATTTGCTTTCTGATCCAGAAACACAGTTCCATCCCCAACGTGGTGTTTATCATGTTTTAAAAATATTTTTACTACATATGTGTCCATAAATAATACATGGTATTGTTTTGCATACCCTTAGATTCATATTATACCATATGTATTGTTCCGCAACCTTTATTTATTTATTTATTTTTTAATTTTTAAATACATTTTATGTTTTTTAAAAGGTTTATACATGTTGACACATGTAATTCTAGTTCATTCATTTGAATTTCTATACAGTGTTCCACTGTAGAAATAAACCAACATTAATTTATTCTTTTTTTCTACTGATGGACAAGTAGGCTACTTCCAATTTTTGTACACATCTTCTGGTGCACATATGCAAGAGTTTTTAAGGTATAATATATTTAGAAGTAGAATTTCTAGGTGCAAAGATATGCCTATCTTAATCTCTCCTGGGTCTTGCCAAATTGCTCCCCAAAATGGTTGTACAAATTTACACTCCAACCAGCAGTGGATGAGAGTTCTTGCCAACAATTGGCATTGTCAGATGGCTTAATATTTTTCAATCTGATGGGTGTAAAATGATATCTCTTTGTGGGTTTAATTTGCATTTGCCTGATTACTAGCAAGATTGTACATCTTTACATATGTTCATTGGCCATTTGTTTTTCTCGTTTGTGAATTAAGTATTCATTTCTTATGCCATTTTCCCCTATAGTGCTGTTTGTTTATCTTTTTTTAAACCAATTAAAATTATATTCTGATTACTAACACTTTGTGATTATATGAAGTGAAAATTTTTCTACCAGTATGTCTCTTGTCTTTCAATATTGTATGGGATAGCTTTTGCTGTGTAGATGCTTTAAAATTTAATATAATCACATTTATTAATCTTTTATTTTATGATTTGTGCTTTTGTGGATGGTTTAACACAGATAGTCCCTCCTGAGGTTATATGGTACCTTCCTATAATTTATTGTACAATTTAAAAAGTTTTATTTTTCTTTGTTAGGTCTTTAACCAACCTAGAACTTATTTTTGTGTAATGTGTTAGGTAGGAATCTATTTTTATTTGCTTTACATGTATTAATATATGCCCAATTGTCCCACCACAATTTAAGAAATAGTCTATCTTCTCATTTCTGATTCCCAATAATGTTTTGCTGTTTTTAGTGTGATGGACTTTCTCATTATTCATTAGATTTATTTCTAAGTATTTGAAAATTTTTATAGTCTTATAGTTTCACAATTTCATTATATTTTATTTTCTATTTGTCCATTGCTGGTGCATAGACATAAAATTGATCTTTGTATATTGGTCTTGTATCCAGTGACATTGTTAAATTGAAATATTAATAAGGCTAATAATTTATAGATTCTTTTGTATCTTCTCCATATACAATCACGTCACCAGTGAATAAAGATGGTTTTTTTTTCTTTACTCTCAGTCTTTAAGCTTTTAATTTCTTTTTCTTTCCTATTGTGCTGGCTAGAATCCCGAGTACAATGCTAAATAGAATTGGCGACAGCAGGCATTCTTATCTAGATGCCTGTTTTGTACCATGAAGAACAATGTTTGCTATATTTACATTTAAAAAATCAGATTGAAGAAGATCCCCTCTATTCCTGATCAAAAGCCTTATCATGAATGTACATTAAGTTTTGTCAAATGATATTCTGCATCTAGAGGGGAAGTCATATAATAGTTCTTTCTTTTCTGTTGAAGTTACTACATTCAATGAAGTTACATTAATTGATCTGTACCATTATATTCCTGAAATAACTATCAATTGGCCCTGATGTATTATCATTTTTATTTATCACTGGATTTGATTTGCAAAATTTTGTTTGGGATTTTTGCATATAAGTTCACGAGAGTGATACCATGTGTTGAAAAGACTTTCCTTATTGCTCCCTTCCTTGTGGTTTTGGCCCTCAATATAGGTCTTTCAAAAGCAATTCTAGTTGTTGGATGGGAAATGGCCCCACAAGAACTAAAATCTAAATATTTTAGATTTTCTAAAATGCATGGATACAAATCAGTTTCATCTACGCCAAGCCAAGCAAGGCCGATGGAACGCTACAAAATTTACTCTGTATTATTTACTCTTATTATTCTCTATAATCCAATTCATTTGCTTCCTTATCCAGAAATACAGTCTCATCCCCAATTTGGTGTTTATCATGTTTTAATAATATTTTTTACTACGTATGCAGTAAAATTTAATCTACATCAATTCCACTGAATTTAACCTACATAATAACCCAGCTCAGCCTAACCTCACCAACACAGTGCAATCCAATTCAGCCTCATTTTATTTAACAAAACCAACCTAACCCTTCAAATTTCAATCCTATACAACTCAACACAACAGATCACTTCTCAGCCTATATAACCTAACTCAACCCAACACAAGCCAATTCAAGTCAAAGCAACTCCCAGCGCCAGATGTTTCCACCATGCAATGAAATTCAGTCTAACTCAATTTAAGAAACTGTTTCAGCAACGCTTCTATTTCAGGAAGGTAGGGTGCTTTGGCTACTATACCAAAATCATGTCTATAAAATGTCTGTTTACCGTTCGTTTTTGAAGGAACCCTTGAAATTATAGCCTCTTCACTATAGGGAGGAGGAAACTGAAACTTAGAAATTAGACCCTTCTCCCCATTCATCTCGCTCCCTTTCTGCCCCCCCGACCCCATCCTCACAACGTTTTATCTTAAGTAATTACTGGTCTCCTCTGTATTAGATGGTGAGTGCTTGGGGGCAGGCACCATACCTAATTGACCTGTCTGCCCTCACTGCCTTTCAAAGAGTATTAAGGAAGTGGGGTTGAAATGTATGAATGACCAGAGGGAAAAATCTGAGATGCTCATTCAGTGTTGAAGAGGGTCCGTAGAGGCTTATCCCTTTGAGGGTCCTACTGAGAAGAAAGCTGAGCCGAATCACAGACAGTCCCAGTTTGAATCCTGGCTCTGCCACTTACTAGTTCTGTGTCCTTGGGCAAGTCACATCACCTGTATCCTACTTCATAAAGCGAGGAATAGAGCGCCAACTCTAGGGATATTTTGAAGGTAAATATTGGGTGTATACCTATAAAGCACCTAACACTGTGTCTGATGTATAATGAAGAATTAATAAATAACTACTGTAAAATTTTTTCCGAGTTTCCTTGTTCAGTTCTTTCCCTTTGTAGTTTGGGAACAGCTGCTTCTATGGACCAGAAAGACTCAAAAATCTCTTCTAGATCCCTTGTCGAATAATGTCCTCTTTTTTAAAAAAAATAAATTTTATTGGGGAATACTGGGGAACAGTGTGTTTCTCCAGGGCCCATCAGCTCCAAGTCGTTGTCCTTCAATCTAGTCGTGGAGGGCACAGCTCAGCTCCAAGTCCAGTCGCCGTTTTCAATCTTTAGTTACAGAGGGCGCAGCTCACCAGCCCATGTGGGAATCGAACCGGCAACCCTGTTGTTCAGAGCTCGCGCTCTAACCAACTGAGCCGTCCAGCCGCCCTGAATAATGTCCTCTTTTGTCAAAATTCCATTGGCACAATTACTGAATAGTCACCATTTGTTTTGTATTTCACTATGGTTCCTTAGTTATTATAAAATAAGCTTGAGAACAACTGATCTGGTAGAAGTATGAATTTATATGTTTAAACAATCAGGACACAGTGCATTGTGATAACCACAACCCTTGGGTTCCCACTGTTTGCCAGGCCTGGTGGGTATAGAGCTAAAAACACATGATCCCTGCCCCCAAGGCACATATGGTTTAGTGGAGAAGGTGATGTAGAAATGAAGTCAAAGACAGCCAACTCTGACTGAGGATCTCAGCTGTGGCAGCCACGTGTGCTGGGCGGTGGGTTGTCAGACAGGGAGGTGGTGAATTCTGGGCTGCCTTTGGCCAGCCTCTGTCCTCTCTGAACTTCAATTTCTTCATGTCTGTACTGGGGACATGATACACACCTCACTGGTTGTAGAGGGGATTCAAAATGAAACTGATGAGTTCCCTGGTTTATAGGAGATGCCAGGTCCATATTGGTCCTTCCTTCCCCAT
The DNA here is from genome assembly GCF_036562045.2 of Rhinolophus sinicus. Lineage (NCBI taxonomy): Eukaryota > Metazoa > Chordata > Mammalia > Chiroptera > Rhinolophidae > Rhinolophus > Rhinolophus sinicus. The sequence goes on along the minus strand of NC_133765.1, from coordinate 23,042,632 downwards.
TTACATGGGTTACTGGGTACCTGGGTGACAACACACACACACACACACACACACACACACACACACACACACACAGAGGCACCTACACCTGCGTATTTATAAAGCACGGACAAGATACTGGGAGCAAAATGGAATCAGCAGGGGTTCTAGGCTCAGAAGCACCTCTCCCTTCCCGAAACCAGGCCCATTCCTTGAGTCATGAAGAATCCATTCCTCTGACCTTACATTCCACTCCGAGAGACACACAGTTTATCATCGGAACTACTGGACAAGCCCTCACTGCTGTCAGACACACAAATGGCCCCGTCTGAACAGTTTGGCCACCACCTTCTCTCTGGGCGCCAGGCTGCCTCAGATCTGGCCTCATGCATAAGTCACATTTGCCGAACCAGGCTGCCAGGACAGCTGGCTCCAAAGTTGATTGCCTCCCCCGCCAAGGAGCCAGACCTGAGTTCTTCCTCATTACAGTCTGGCTGTGGGTTAGGCATTATAAATAACACTGTGCAGACAGCCAGATGGACAGCATGCTCGACTCAGTGACGCTTCATATGTCCCGACAAGAACAGCCCTGAAAATAGAATCTAAGGGATTGGGTAGGACCCACGGAGTTATGGTGTCCTTCCTTGGATGCAGCGGGAAACCCCTTAGCGCCTCTTAGACAGGAAGTGCCTACCTGTTTTCTTTCTCACAAATCCCCACCGAGAAAGGGAAAATCTGTTCAGACCGCCTCTACTTTTTTCTCTTGGCAATGGTTAGCACAGTGGGAACATTTTCTGGAGTAACACCTGGGCTCAAATCCTGGGTGAGCCATTCACAAGCTATGTGACCTCAGGCAAGTTACCAAACCTCTCTGAGCTTCCGTTTTCTCACCCTTAAAATGAGAGGTGAGAATGGTGCCCAGCTCAAAGGTTGATGTGGGTTTTGGATGGGGATGAGGATCACAGAAAATGCTTGGGGAACGGGAAAGATAATTTTAGGGAGGCATCGGATTAGTAAGAACAATTACTTGGTTACCTCCCTTGATGTATATCAGAATGGTGAGAGCTGCCCCTCATCTCTCAGGGAGAGTTCGACTCTTTCTGATTCCAGGGGCTAAAGAAGACTCCCTCTGAAGAGCAACTCTATCGCTAGTGCACCCATCTCCCAGGTCTTCATTATTATCCACGAGGCAGAGGAGCATAATGGGAAGTCACAGGACTGGGGGTCAGGTCTCAAGTCCCGGCTGGGTGACCTCAATACCTAAGTTGATGTTGCAGGCAGCAGAGGTGCCTCAGGGCCATGGAGGAGTCTCTCCTTACCCTCATGCCCGGCTCCAGGCTATTCTCCTGACATCTGCTATGTCTTAAAATGCCACTAAGAATAGATTTATGCCCCAAGAAAAATTTAGCAATTGCTGCAGTAGCCAGTGGTCCCTTGATTTACTCAGAGGACTGTAATCTACCTCCAGGGACATCATTCCCCAACACACCTGAGGGTGAGCCTCTTTTCCCCATGGCTCCCCACTGCCTATAGGATTCAGTCCAAGCAGCACTCCTCAGCGTTCAGGGCCACCCCACCTAATGCTGCCCCCACCCCCAGCTCACTCCCATGTTTCTCCCACCTCTTTGGTGCTCCAGCGATTAAACTCCAGGCCATTCCCTGACTACATTACATATGGTCCAGCATCTCACGTTTGTTCATTGTGGTTCCCCCACCTCGAATGCTGTTCACCTGCTTCTCTGTGCAGTTGCATCCTGCACTTCCTCTCCCAGACCACACTGAAATGCCCACTCACGTCAGGTTTCTATTTTGAACCCTCCAGGCAGAGATAAGCAATTATTCAACATGCTAATGTTTATTGACTGCTCACTCTGTATCGGACATTGGGGGTAAAGGTGAAGAAAAGAGATGTCTCTACCTTCTATGGAGCTTACAGTCCAGTGGGAAAGAGAGAGCCAACCATTAGAAGCATTCGCAACTGAACATAGACGTAGGAATTTCAATTGGTGTAACGAATGAAAGAAACAGGTTCTAGGAGGATGTATAACAAAGGGCTGTGACTTGAATGGGTGGATCGGAAAGCGCTTCCCCGAGGAAATGATGGTGAAGCATTGGGACAAGTGAGCCCAATGAGTGGGGAATAAGGAGAAGAGCACGTGCAAAGTCCCTGTGGCAGGACCAATGGGGCCCAGTGACCACCTGGTCACGTCTGTCCCAGACAGTCCCAGTTGTCCTGAGTTATTCATTAGCAGCACCCTCTTTCTCTCTCCAAAGTGGTATGGTTTGGAAGAGAAATTCTATGGTTGCTCTAGGACTGTGGTCTGTTTAGGGAAGCAAAAGAAGTCCAGGGTGTAAGGACTGTAGGCAGAGGGAGGGCTGACGCTGGAGAGGTTGGCAGCGACTGGACCATAAGGGCTTTGAAGGCTGGTGAAGGAGTTCATTTTCTCTCCTAAGAGCCATAAAAAACCTTTGAAGGATTTCAGGCAGGTGTTGCCTCTTGAAAAAAACCTACCTTTTCTGTATTCTCCCAAATGTTTGGCCCTTCCTCACTTGAGGACTCACCCTGCATATTATGAGTTGTGGTTTCTACATCTCTTCTGTGCCTAGACTGCGAGCTTCTGGAAGGTGAGTAAGAACTTTCCATGGGCCTCCCTCCAAATCCTTTCCCTTTCTGCTTGCTGGATGTTGGGTGCCCAGGGCAATCTTGGAAGCCACGACAAAGCCTCCACCCACGGGGGTAAAGCAGCATTTCCCCTACTCCTTTCCCTGAGCCAACCTGGAACCTCGTTGAGTGGTTTCTGTGAACCAGAAACTAACTTCTATTGTGTCTGAGCCATTATAAATATTGGAAATACTCAAAGGGAAGATACCAGCTACTGTGCATTTAGCTCATGCCATACGTCAGGTTCTATGTATATGTTACACACACTATTTAATTTAATCCGTACAATAGCCACCTTCTAAAGAAACAAAGACTCAGAGAGGTAAAGTGACTTGCCCAAGGCCGCACAGCTAATGAGTGGAGGAACTGGGATTTGAACCCAAGAATGTCTGATTCAAAAGCTAAACACCAGCCATGGAATAACCAGCCCTCGTTTCTCTTTTCACCATCTGGAGCAGTGAGAGTCTCCTCACCCGGCAGACCTAGGGATGTAGGCGAACCACTCCCCCACCCCTCACCCTCCTGTGCGCCCCGCCAGGCAGAGCTTCTCCAGAGCAGACGCTGGGGTGGGGGATGGGGTGGGAGAGACACAGGGTGTCCCTCCCCCGCAGCCAGGGACTCTGGTCCCGCCTCTACATCAAGTACCATCCCAGACACAGGCTGGTTGTATTTCTTTCACCCGCCTGCAGTTTGGCAGGTACCTCGAAGAGAAATGCTCTTAGATTCATTTAAAAGTCTAAGCAGGAACAGCACAAATTATTAGTGTTTGAAATATTTATAAAGTCTCTTGTTTGCGGTGGCATAGGAGGCGATAGACCACAAATAAAAGAAAGCGGCGGATGCACAGCCTGGGGAGAGACGAAAAGGAAAGGGACGTTGCTTGTCTAACGTCGTCTGTCTACTGCCGCCTGGTTTCCGCAGGCTGCTAAGCCAGGTGAATTTTCACTCTGCATTTCCTCAAACTAACTTCCTTTCTACCGCGCTCGCGCCACACCTCCACCCTTGAGATGACCTCCCAGACTTTCAAACTGGGGGCTTATCATCACATACCATAACTTTTGGGAAAGCTGGGTGAAGGGTATATGCGAACTCTCCGAGCTATTTTTTAAAACGTTTCTGGCTGTCTAAAATTATTTCCAAAAAATAGATCACAAAACGTAAACTTACTCCATGTTTGAGCTGGAGGAGAACATGGAGAAAAATGTCTTTTTTCTCATTGGACGGATGGAAAAACTGAGACCCAGAGTGTGAAGTCTGAAGTGACCCAGTGAGTCAAAGAGCTGAGGTCTTCTGACTCCCACCCGAGACCTCCCCCTTTGCTGACCTTCCACGGCTTCAATGCCCAAACCAACAAGTTAGAAAAGTGGCGTTCCAGTCCTGATTTGAGAATTGTAAGGATCTGACTCAATCACATACACAATGTATTAATGTGTATGTACGTATGTATGTGTGAATGAATGTACTCATACACTCATTCATTCACTAACTCAATAAATACTGTTTTATGTGAGCAAGATAGAGATGGCCCTACCATGGAGGACCTATGAAAAGATGTGGGTTCAGTTGAAGTCCAGCCTCCAGCGGACGTCACAAGGAGCTCTGGATGGTGGACAGCACCACAGCTGGAGCTGGAGGCATTGGACTCTCAAAGGATCTGGGTAGGGCAGCAACAACATTTACTACCTGGGAAGCTGGGATCTCACCCCAGGGAAGATGAAGACGGGAAGACGGGCTAAGAGTATGGAATTCACCCTCGCCATGTGAAGGAGCTGGGTGGGCTATTCACCCACTGACTCCCGTCAATCATCACGGAAGGCTATTCCCAGGGCAGCTTAATTCCCAGCCTGAATGAGCAGCTGTGCTCGGCCTGGAGGGCTCCAGCAGATGGAGAAAGCCCTGAGGCAATGAGCCCTGGGTGCTGGAGGGTGGAAGTTGGGCAGAGGTGCCCATCCCTTAGATGTGTGGGCTTGAAGCTGGGGGAAGCATGGGGCCTGTTGGCTGAAGCACCAGAGAGCAAGAATGTCACAGAGGTGCGGCTGGGGTGGCCATCATGGCTCTTTTCATGCTGCAGAGGTGGGTCTGAAGTCACGGTGTCATTAGAGTAGGTGGCTGGGGCAGAGACTGGGGAGAGGAAAGCTGGGAGCACAGAGTCACTGAGAAGTTACCTGGAAGGGTGTGGCTGGCCTGGGAACCCGCCAGGCTTCTGAATTCATTCATTCATTCATTCATTCATTCAACAGACATTTATTGAGGGCCTATAATGTGCCACTATACATATTGTATATGGCATTGTGCTAGGTTTAGGGAATATGATGGATAAACAAGACAGACAAGGTCCCTGCCCCCTGGGAACTTATAGTCTGTGAGTGTGTGTGTATGTGTGTGTGTGTGTGTGTGTGTGTGTGTGTGTGTGTGTGTGGAGTAATTAAATAAATAAACAAGATAATTTCAGATACAGATATATTTAGTAAAGGAAACCAACAGGGTGCTGAACGGAGAGTGTCTGATGGTATTTTTGACAGGCTGATCAGCGAGAGATTCTCTGATCATACCCATTGCACAGATGAGGAAACTGAGGCTTTGAGAGGTTTTTGTAACTTGCCCAAGCTAGTAAGTGGTCCCATTTTAGATCCCAAGTCTTTCTCCCTGTAGTAGCTTCTACTCCTGGACTTTGATTAAATACACTTTCTTCTTCTCTCATCAGTCATTTTGTGATTTGGAGACCAAGACCCTGACCCTCTTGAGTCCTGACCCGGACTCTTCTGGCCGTGCACTGGCTCTGCAATAAGCTGCAGGGCCAGCCTCACGGTGGCAGCCATCAGAGTCCAGTAGAACATAGTGACTGGGACACAGTGAGGTCGGTCCTATCCTCACCACTTGCTCACTGTGGGGCCTTGGAGGAGTGACCTCACCTCTCCGAGCCTCAGTTCCCTTCTCTGTCACATGCCCATACCAGTCGTTCTCCCTCCTGCACTATGGAGACGATTAAATGAGCTAACACTTGGGTAAGACTTGGCACTGAGCCCAGCATAGAGTAAACACTCTCATTGATCTTGGGGGACAGCCGTTTACCCCAAATATTCTGATCACTTGTCAGGGGTCCAACTGGGCAACCAGAACGCAGGGACCCTTAGCTCAGGTCTGCGTAGCGCTCAAGTAACCCCAGGTCAAGGTGGGGGGTGGAGAGGGGAGGATTTTCTGACTCTGGGTCAGGACTGCCAGAGCCAATTAGGGGTGTCAGACAGATAGCAACCTCCAGCACCCAAGCAAACCAATGTGGCGGCCAACGGAGGGGCCAGCTTGTTCTGACCTTAAACCCAAATGCTGCTGCCCACATCTGCAGCTAAATAAACCAAGTAAATCATGCTGGCAGATAGATAATTAAATAATTATCAGGCACTTAATAACAAGGAGTGGGTGTTCTGAATTACCATATTAGACAGTGTCTTTGAGGACTAATTGTTGCATTACATCAGAGTTACTCATTCATTATTCTTGTCATTTCGGGTGATAATTTGCACTTTAGGAGACAGCGACAATTTTAGCAGGCAATTAGAGACGTGTCAGGCCTGGCCCCGTGAGTTACTGTCACAATTATTGCTTTTTTTCCAGTGTCCTCATTTGCAGCCATGTATTTAAGGGAAGTTGGGTAATTCCAGGCCTGGGCACAACAAGTAACCCCTGGGATGGTGACAGGGCGAGGACATGGTGGCCATTGCTGTCAGAACAAGGGACCGCTTCTGAGAAGCGGAGCTGCAGAGCTGGGGCCAGCGGGCAGAGTGGAGTGGGGCGTTCTCCTCTGCTGGCAGACGCCACATCCAGTCTCTGAAAACGAGGATTCTGCCTCCCCCACAGTTCTGGAAACTGTTTACTTCTCTCCCTCCAGGTCCCTTGCCACCCACCCGCCCCAGCCCTTTCTTACCACTTACCTGAAGCTTTGTGATGCATTCTTTGCAGGCGTTGGGGAAGCAGAAGGGAGGAGGGAGGAAAAAGAAAAGAAAGGAAGCTGTATTCATGATGCCTTTTATTTTCTGCGTTTTATGATGTTTTGACATCTTGGTGCCTTACAAACCCAAGGAGGGATGGCTCCTCCCAGGGTTGCCTAATTCCTAGAGCTAACAAACAATTCCTCTTTCAGCACACCTTTGATACACAAACCGACCAACTCAAAGACCACACGCCCATCCACCTTCTTTTATCAGTCTCCTGCAGTCCAACACTTGATCTCCCTGCCTGAATCGCCCCAGGGCCAGGTACCAGACAGCCGGAGACCACCCCTGCATAGTCCAGAGTCTGCCGACATTATTCAAACTAGTCAATCCTAAATTGGCTTACCCTGCCTCACCTGTGCCTTCTTGCAAAAACCGCCATCCAGTCCCTGCTGCGTGCTGTCCCCTCACACCTTCCGCCTCCTGACCAACCCTGGTGCTTCCCTGTGAGACCTAGCGTGGCCGTGGCGAGCCCCCTCCTCTTGAGAACTGTGAGTAATAAACCATCATCTCCTGAGCTGTGGGCCTCAGCTTACCTAATAAAAACAAAACCGTGGGTGTATTTTAAAGCAGAAGAGAAGAATGGAGTAGAGAAGAGACTAGAAGAAGAAAGAGACAAAAGGAGGAGAGAAAAAATAGAGGAAGGAGGAGAGAGCAATAAGAAAGATGGAAATGTGAGGAGAAGAAGAGATTAAAAGGAGGAGGCAAGAAGATTAAAGAAAAGAGAGGAGAAGGAGATAAGAGGAAGAGAGATCAAGGTGGAAAGGAAGGAGGGAGGGAGAGAGATCGTGTGGGAGGGGAGAATGGAGGAAGGGAGATTGCACATGAAAGTTATATTTGAAACTAACATTTTTTTTTTTTCATGGCTTAGAGTGTTTACTTTTTGGTGAAATTCGATGTCTGGGTTCATTTAGCCACAGTTGACTCTCTTGACCCTGGACCACTTGAGAACAGAGAGTGTGAATCAGTGCCTCAGAATAGGCCCTCAGAAAGTATTTTTCACTCATGACATAGAGGGAATCAAGAAAAATAGAGCATGGTTCGACCCAAATGCAAAACTGTGCAGGAAGAGCAAGAAGAAGGTTTCAACTTCTAACCAGCTACTTCTCAGCTCTGTCTTTAGCAATTAGAATAGAAGAGACCAGGATGGCTGAATCGGGCCTCCCTTTCCCTTGAGTTAACCTTGGGAAAGAGCTATCAGCTCAGGACACTCCTGGCGACAGGAAAGAGGGCCACCACCGAAGTGACATACAGGCCAAGTGACCCTCAGAAGCGGCAAATTTAGCACGTAAGATCAGGGATTTGGAGTAGTGGTTCTGCCTCTTGTTAGCTGTGTGACTTGGGCAAATCACATCTCTGAAATCTTTATTTTCTCATCTGAAAGTGGATAAGGTAGTGGCCATTGCTCAGCTGTAACCAAATTAAGTCTATAAAGAAGTGAGCATAGCATCTGACATGAGGCAAGGGTTTAGTAGGTAACAGGTGGGAGTGACTGTTTATTGTTAGCATTTTAAATTTGCGTTTTTATGTGATTGTCTGCCCCTGGGTGGCTTTGATCTGGACTTATCATATCTCTGGTTCTGTTGGGATAGAAGATGATTCTGGTGTCTGGTCTGGTTCCTACTGGTTCCAGGACAAGCCTCTTCATGATGGTCCCTCTGAGGGTTAGAATGCTGCTTTGACCTCTCTCCTTAGGGCCCTGCTCTGCACCACAGGTCCATTTTCTGACTGGGAAGAGGAAGGGGTGGGGCATCCATAACAGGTCCTGAGCTGCCACTGCATGCCACTTAACACTCATTATGTCACTCAAGCCTCACAGTAGCCTCTGAACCCACTTTACAGATGAGGAGACTGAGGCTACAAGCATTGGAGTAGGTCCTCAGGGTGATACAGCCAGTGAATGGCAGAGTCAAGATTTGAACTCAACTCATGACTTTTTTGCAGTCCCCCTTGCCTCCTAAGAGGCAGTATTATCACCTTATGGGGTCACCCCACAGGAGAGCGACTCAGGAAGCCAGGGCAATGGACATATTTCTGCAGCATGATCGGCTTCCTATGGCCAAATGTGTTTTCTTTCAATATTTAAAAAGTTATATTTGAAAAAAACACAAACCACTGAAAATTAAAAGCAACTGGGGTAACGCATCTATCTCTATCTATCTCTCTATCTCTCTCTATTTAATCTACCGTGTTTCCCGAAAATAAGACCTAGCTGGACAATCAGCTCTAATGCGTCTTTTGGAGCAAAAATTAATATGAGACCCAGTTATATATTATATTATATTACATTATGTTATGTTATAAGACTGGGTCTTATATTATAGTAAAATAAGACCGGGTCTTAAATTAATTTTTGCTCCAAAAGACGCATTAGAGCTGATTGCCCGGCTAGGTCTTATTTTTGGGGAAACACAGTATCTATCTATCTATCTATCTATCTATCTATCTATCTATCTATCTATCTATCTATCCATCCATCCATCCATCCATCCATCCATCCATCCATCCATCCATCCATCCATCCATCCATCTATCTATGCACCTACCCATCTACTTATCTAAAACATATATGTATATAGATATATAGATATATGCACACACTACATACTCACACACACATATATGCATAAGCTAAATGGAGTTAATTAAGTTAAAACCACAGTAAATCTGACAGACACAGATTAACACGATGGTCAAAACTGTAGGAAATATAGTATTTTGAAAAAGAATAAATCCAGCCAATTACAGATTTATGTTGACTCCAGCACAGTTACCACAGTTTTACAATAATCGTTGATCAATCATCGTTTTATGACAAAACTATAATTTTCACGTGTTTCACCCTCACCTAAAAGTTTCCTCGTTTGCCTAATTCCCAGAATGCTATTCCGTAAATCTTCCTCTCCACAATATGAAGTAGATAATAAGAATGCCATGGAAAATTTGCTTAACTGTTTAAACTACAGTTGTAAAAGATTTATAATTAGGGCCAAATCTAAGACAAAACATTATTAAAGTCAAAACCTGCTGTAAATTGGCTTGGTCTGCTTGGGTCTTAAGCAATTTATTGGGGTTTGATGACAGCATTTCCTCTGGTGAGATCCAAGGGGTCAGCTGACACCAAGGGGAGATATTTATGAGTAAGGGGATGGTGTGGAAATCGCTGGGGCGTCCCTGGTGGCATCAGCTAAGGGGATAGACATGACTCCACGCACACCTTCAAAGGGAAAACACTCGGTGTAGGTTTGTCCAGGCAAGTTAACCACAGACGAGGGGCCCAGAGTCCACCCTGCTCTCCCCGTGGGCTGATTGCCTTGGAGTTTTTCATTTCACAAAGTTATTGGGAATTAGTCTAACCATTAGAGAGCCATTAATGCAACATGTGTTTATTGAATACATACTATGTGCAGGTTACTGGGGAGACAGTGGTTAGCAAATGAAGCTAATGTCCCTGCTCTCATTGAGTGTAGAGGGGAAAAAACAGACAAAAGCTCTTCCTGGTGGTGGAGGAGATGCAGGCAGCAGGTAAGAGGGGAGCTGGTAGGGAGTGAGGGATGATAGTAAGAGGTGGGAAGGATGCTGGTAGGAGTTGGGAGGGAGGCTGAAAAGAGGGGGAGGGAGGCTGGTAGAAGTTGGTAAAGTCCATTTAAAATAGGGTAGTCAGGGAAGACCTCCTGGAGGAGGTGATAGTTCATCAATCAGTCATGGGTGAGGGAGTGAACCATGGGCTGTTTGGGAAAAGACCATCCTTGGAGGAGAGCTCAGTAAATGCAGAGGCCTTAAGAGGAGAATATCCCCAGCAAGAGCCCAGTGTGATTGGAGCAGAGTGAGTGAGAAAGAGAGGAATCCAGGGCCCACACAACGTGCTGGGGGGACCTTGGCTTTCATAGTGATAAAGAAGCTATTGGAGACCTGGGCATTTTGAAAATGATCGTTCTGGCTGATGTCTGGAGAATAGACCATCAGGGGAAGCATAGAAGCAGGGCGGTGAGATGGAAGGCTTTCCTGTTCTCCAGGTGTGACAGGAAGATGGCTTAGACCAGGAGGTCCTGGTCCAGAGGAGGAGAGATGGTTGGACTTGAAATATTTTTTGTAGTTGGGGGTTGACAGGTCTTGTTGACAAATTAGATGTTGGATGTGAGAAGAAGAGAGGAGTAAAGATCAGTTCTAGGTTTTGGCCTGAGCAACTGGGTGAACAGTGGTGAGGTTTCCTGCAATGGGGAGGACTGGAGCATGGCAACAGGTTGGAGAAAGATGACTTTGGTGATGGACGTGTGAAGTTTTAGATGCTCTTAGTGTCCAGATGGGGATGTCGAAGGAGCAGGCAGATATATGAGTCTGGAGTTGAGGAGAGAGGTCAGGCTGGAGACATAAATTGTGAAGGCATCAGCCCAAGGATGGTTTTAAAGCCATGAGCTCACTAGGAACCGAGGACGGATAAATATAAGAGAAAGGCTGAGGGCTGAGTCCTGGAGCCTGCAACATGTAGACGTTGGAAGACAGGAGAAGCCCCAAGTACAGTGCATCGTGAAGGAGCTGTGGTTGGCATAGGAGGAAATCCAAAAGAATGTGATGCCTGGGGGAGGAAAGAACCAAGCCGTGAACTCTATCAAAGACTTCCAGGAAGTCAAGTAAGATGAACCATGGGCCCTGACCCCTGGCTTTGGAAACATGGTGGTCATCAGCCGGCCACCTGGGCATCAAGAGTTCTGAATTCTTGGACCACACTGGACATTTCATCATCGACCTTCACCGACAGACATTCTAAGAGTCAATGGTATCAACATTGCTTTATTTATTGGAGACATGCCTTTGAGGAATGTCTTCCATTGTATCGTAGCTGCCAAGGCATGAACACTGATGGGAGGTATTTCTTCCGGGGAAATGGCAAGGAAATCTGCTTCTTTGAGCAACTGACTGAATTTTCCATCTTAAAACTCCTTCTTTGCTTTGGCCCCCAGTTGACTGACATCTGCATAGGGAGTGCGTTTTTGTGTGTGTCAGACTTACTCTTGGCCGCGCTTTATTATTATTATTTTAATTCTCATTTTCCCTTTGCCTTGGTGACCTTGTCTATTTTATTTTAATCCTCTTCTAATGTGTGTATTTCTCTCTAACACGTGTATTTCTGATATGTAATCACTGCAAATCGTTTTGGAACCATAAAGGGGTGGAGGGGTAAATAGCGTAGCAAATGCCAAATGTTATGACTGTTTCATAGATACCACTGAGCCATGCTTAAGAACCTGTAGGCATCATGATGGAGAGGAAATAGCCCTGGGCAAGGAGCCAGGATTTATTCTCATTCTGGCTCTGCCACTAAATAGCTGTGTGACCCTGGCAAATCAATTCCCTTCTCTGAGCTTCAGCTTCTCTGATGCTCAAACACAGGGGTTGTACTAGCTCAGGGGTAGCAAACGTGAGGCACACACACCCTGACCATCACCTAGGTCCATAGCCGACATCACTAATCAATAAGGCAGTCGCTGGCATTGAGTGTAAAGAAGACTTCAGAATCCTTCTTAACACAGTTCTTCAGGCCACAGCTATCAATTAATAGGAGTTGGCATGCTAAATGAGGTCTTCTGGCATTACAGGACTAAACACTATCTCAGAGTGAGGTTGATTGTTGGCCATGAACTAGAACTATAGTATTTTTTGGTGGGGGGGATAGTCCATTGCTCCCAAGAAAAAATGCCAAAGCAGAAGAGCTGGGAAGACATTGTGGAAAGGCTCTATAATAATCATAAAGGGCACCATGCATATCCTAGCATTTGTCATTGGCTATATCACCAAGAATGACATTTGGACCATACCTTCTATCTAAGATGGGAGTTTGGGAACTTGGGACGTAAAGTCCCGTTACATATCCACGTCTGAATGCTTATTCATAGAAATAGTGATCTGTCTTCTATCAGAACATGCAAACTCATTTAATTTCCATATTTTATTGTGTTTTACTTTCAAATAGAAATCAGAACATAACCCAATATTTCTATAAATCACCCTTCATACATTGGGAGGGAACCCTTTTCTTAATGGACAACGTGGATAACGAATTTTTAATTAATTGATTGATTAAAGAAATGCCCTGTCGCTGAGTTACATCTGAGTATACCTATGTCTATGTTCTTTGTCCAGATTCATTGAGCTCCAACGGTGCGATTCACACAGTAGTAAGATGTTTTCTTCCAGTAACCCTACCAGGTAGCTAAGTGTATTATTCCCATCTTATCGTTGAGGAAACTGAGCCTTAAAGAGATGAATAACTACACCAAGTATTTTCTAAAACCTTCTTCAATGGTATCTCTGATGTAATAAAATTCTAATCATGAAATTTGTACAAGAATTCTGGTTTCCTACCATTGTTTTAAAACACCAATGAGAAATTGATGGCGGCTTCCGTAGAGAGTACACAACTAGGCTTCTATCTCAGAGAGAAGGCAGTAGTTTCTACATGGCCTCTTTCCTCATTTAATCACCACTTCAACCTGTGAGGTAGGCACTGTTATGATACCCTTTGTATAGATGAGAAAACAAAGGCTTTGAAAGCTATGCCCTGACCAAAGTCATAGGATTTGAAGCCTGTGTGTGTGATTCCACCTTCTTTCTTCTGTGATAAATCTACCTCTCCGGAGTAAGCCCAAGCAGGCATCACTCCTTTTCAGAAATGAAAATGAAGGGACAAGATGATTTTGGGGATTTCCAAATGTGGATCCTTTTTAAATTCATAGGCACAGATGCTGGGGGTGGAGGGAGGGAGACTTGGCCAGCGGGGGAAAGACGTGGTGTCAGACGGCTGTTTGCATATGGTGATCTTGGTCTCCTTTAGCGAGTGACAAGTGGGTTACCAGGCTCTGCAGACAGAAATTTTTTTTGAGATCCACTCTGGGCCAGGCACACCCGACAATACATAGTCCCCAAATGAGTGATGGTTCAATGAATGAATGAACGGTCACCCTGCCGCTCCCATTCCATACTGGCAGACCAAACTCCAGTACATATCCTATATGCTGCACCTTTCAAAAACCCCTTTACCACACTGAGCTGTGTCTGCTCTGCCCTCCAGAGCTCCAGAGGCCCTAACAGCTCCCCTCTGCCCCCACCCATGTCTGTCTTTGGAGCTGCTTCCAGAGGATTTGCTGTAGCAGCAGGAACTGGCTGACAACACAATTCTTCCTGTTTCCTGGGAAAGCCTTTATTTTGCTTTGTTGTGCAGTTGAAAGAGAGCATGCACAAAACTGTCAGGAAAGGCTCCTCTAGGCTGGGCTGTTTGGGACACAGGGATGCTGGGCTGGGAAGAAAGCCAGCCTTGGGGGCAGGGAGGCTGGATTTGAATCCATCTCAGCGGTGTGACCCTGGATACGTCATTGGTGCTCACTGATCCTAGGTTCGGCTGCCTTTCAAATCAAGGAGGCTGGATGAGATACCGTTGAGGTCTTTTCTAGGTCCAAAACCTAGGTTTAGGAGTAAGGTCACAAACAGTGCCTTGCATGAAAAAGCAGCCGAAGAAACCCTTGCTGGCCTGATTTCAACAACAGCTGACCCCCAGATCCTTTTCTGAGGACATCTTTGGAGAGAGGCAGGAGAGAGGGTATTGGGCCCTGGCGTTGTGATAGGGGAGGAGAGGGTGATGCAAGGTGGTAGAAGAAAGACTTGAAAAGAATGAGAAATTGCAGCAACTTTCCCCAGAGCTGCTTCTGGTTCTCGAAGCAAGCAAAAAATAAAGCAGGAGGGGGGAAAAAAAGACGCATTTATTTTGGAGCTGTATCGGAAGCAGAAGTGTCAACTGGCTGAAATGCCGCCTTCTCCTGCCGGCTAACGGTGCACGCGACAGCCTCCACATCCAAATGAGGGAGCGATTAGACTGCTTGCCTCTGAAGATGGATTTCTTGGTTGGGGGAGTGGGGTGGGGGTTGGGCTGGTGTAAAGGGGACGGCAACATTAGGCTTTGGCAAGTTAATTAGGGTTCAGGAGTCCAGCGAGCGGGGAGAGAGGATGGATTTGCATAAAGCCCATTTGCATAATGTTCTTCACAAATTGTGCAGCCAGAAGGCTGCTGGGCTGGCACGGAGGGGGAGGTGGTTACATGTCTACATGCTGGAGGCAGCAGCCGCCCCGAGGGGGAAGGGCGAGACACAAAACGGGACCCCCCTTTGCCTCCACCCTGTCCTGCTCTGTCTTCACCAGACCCACCTTGCAGTAGCTTTCCCCCAGGCCTCCCAATTCCATTCTTCCCCCCTGCCCCCACCCCCTGCACTCAGCATCCAGCCTCTCCAAGTAGTCAGAGAGATTTCTAAAGTGCCTGTAGGAGCATAGCTCTCCTTTGCTTAAAACATTTCTGTGACTCCCTCAGAATTAAGTCCCAGCTCCTTAGGCAGCCTACTCACCCACTGAGCTCTGAGACTGGCCCCTTGCCCCCTCCTGACCCCATCTTCTCTGTTGTTCCTTCTTTCTACCTAAGCTCCATCCCACTGAATGACTCTTGGGTCTCTGAATTTGCTTTGCGACACATGCCTTTGCTCCTTCTCGTCACCTGTCTTGAAATGTCCACCCCACAGATCCCAGCCTCTTTGTGGCAAACCCTCACTTCCCTGTTCCAAATGCCTTGCTCCTGAGGCATCTCCTGCGTCCTCCTCGGTGGAGTGGAAGCCCCGCTGCGCGTGGCAGATCTGATCACACCGTGTAGGACTTGCACAGGGGAAGGTCTCTGTCCCCATCAGGCTCCTCCAGGAAAGAGATTTGCAAGACGCCTTTCTGTATCCAGCCGGGCAGGGGCATGCAAACAGTAGGTACCTAATAAATGTTGATTGGATGAATGAACTATATTGCCACAGCCAAAGAAGCCAAGGATTGAGACCAGGTTCCAGTTTGCCTGAAATGAGCCAGACCAACACTTGAATATCACTGGGGTTCTCTATCCATCTTCTTTCTTTCCAGAAGCATCCACCAGTCCTGTGTTAGGAGCTGCAGTGGACGCGGAGAAGGCGTCAGGAGGGCGTGGTGGATTCTGAGCTGCACCCTCCATGGAGAGTAGGGTCATAAAAGGTGGACAAAAAAGGGGAAAGGGCGTCCCAGGCTGAGCAAACAGCGTGTGCCAAGGCAGGGCGGTTGGAAAGTGCATTGAGCCTTTGGAACTTGGGAAGGGGGTTGGCTGGGCTGGAGCCAGGCATGAAACTGGAAAAAAACATGGCGAGTCTTGAATTCTGAATTGAAGAGGCTGAACTATATCTGGTAGATTTTTGCAAGCCTCTGAAGGTTTGTGATCAAGGAGGAGAAAGTAAACAGTTGCGTCTACTGAGCACCTACTGTGTGGTCACTACACATGTGAGTCCATTCAACGGCCGTGCCCAGTAGGTATGATTCTCCCTGCCATTACCCGTTTGGAGGACAGACATGCTATCTAGTTACCTGCCTGTGCTCTCACCACTCATACGGGGTCACGCAGGACTTAGAACCCTTGTTTCAAATTCTGTTGAGCCTTGTGAATCTGATTTGTTTATGTTGTAGAGAAATAGGTAAAGAGAAAGGAAATAGAAGAGAGAGGCAGAGAAAGGGGCAGAGAGAGAGAGACAGTGAGAGGGGGCAAGCAGACATTGTCAGAAAGAGAGAGAGAGAGAGAGAGAGAGAGAGAGAGAGAGAGAGAGAGAGAGAGAGAGAGGAAATCAATGGGGAGATGGCTCAGAAGGTCAGAAGAAAGGAGGAAAATCACAGGTGTCAGTTGCCCTGGAGAGCATCAGGGGTGCTTCTTGCTCTAAGACAGAAATGCCTAATAGGACTTCCTGGGACAATGCCCTCGGTCTGATGTCTAATACAATAGCCACTAACTAGCCTCATGTGCCTAGTGAGCACTTGACATGTGGCCAGTGCAACTGAGAAACTGAATTTTTAATTGCATTTAAATTTAAATTTGAATAGCCATGCATTTAAATGTGTTACTTTAAATTTCAATGTGAGTAGCCACAGGAAGGTGGTGGCTGCAGTATCAGACCTTGAGTGCAGCTTTAAGAAAAGTCCTCTTTTCTGTCAAGGGCCTGGCTGGGGTTTTCTTTGGGTCTTTCTCAGCTTCCCCACCTGCGACTCTGTTCTGAGTCAGGCGTCTCTGACGTTTCTTTCTCATATTCCTGGACATCCCGCCCACGCCGAGGTTTAATTTTAGCTGATTCTCTCTCAAGGACAAAGTATATATTTTTATTTTAATTTATGTCGCCTGAACCATTTCCAAGTTTTACTTTTAGAACCTGTCAATATTAGTGACATGTGGCATTTTAGGTACTTTTCTGCTGGTGGGGCCTAAATTTATTGTCATTTTATGTCACTCGGCAAAATGCACAAAGTGCCAGAAGTGTTATAAACAGAGACGATTTATGTCCGGGTTGGGGTGAGGTTAAGAGAATGAATATAATCCATTTTTTTCAGAGACTTTTATGCGACTGTGCAGGCCGGCAGGTGCACGTTTGACACTCGATGGGAAGTCTTTTCCAAGTAACAGAGGATGGCAGATGTAGGCCGAGCCCAATTACTGCTGCCATAATGGGTCACCCCGTGCACTTGTGTGGACTTGGTCCCCGGTCCCAGGCACCCAGCATGAGCTGTGCACACAGGAGGTGCTCAATGAAAGCTTCTGGAAGAAAGGATGGAGAAAGAGAATGAGACACAAACGGGAATTCCAATGACTGTATGCCACCCTTGTAAGCATGCTCTTTTGGAAATCTTGTCACTCCACTGATCAAAACCTATTGATGGCTCGCCAGTACACTTGAGTTCCAGCTTATGAGGGCCTCCAAGATGTGGCGCCTAAGGGTGTCTCTGGCCTCACCTGTCCTGAGTGACTTGCAATGTTCTGACAGTTTCACATTCGGACTTCTTCCTGCCTTTGCATGCACTGTTCCTGCAGTCGGAAGTCCCCCTTCCTCTTTCTCCTCTTGGTCACTCTTTTCTAACTGGCTCAAAGTCCCCTGTCCATTCCCGTCTCCCTTCCTATATCCCCTGCCAAGAAAGTTGATTGCTCCCTTATTTATTGAAGGGCTCTTCATGTTGACTTATTGACTTTACTTCTGGGTTGTCCCCAAAAGATTATGTGATACCTGAGAGCTTCTGGGTAGCCCCATTCATCTTATGGAGAAGCTGAGAAATGAAACATAATTGGCTGGTATAACAAAGGGGTGCCAATCGGGTGGGTGCTCAGCGTCCCCCCTGCTGGCTTAGGATTTAGCAGTGCTGGGTCTGCTAAATCAATTACCGTTCCACCGGCTTTCCGATTTCAATTCCATTCTCCCTGTCTTTCTAAGTTTATACCTTTAAAAATGCCTTTGTTGTAGTTTTATTGCATTCTGTGGAGGAAAATATATTAGAGGGGTGCACTCAATCCCCCATCTTAACCGGAAGTCGGTAACACATGAAGGAATAGTTCCGTTAGACTTTGAGCAAATTGCTGTTTTACCTTGGGTCTCTGATTCTTCAGGTATGAAATGAGGACATTGGGTTCAATGAGTCCTAGGGACCAGCCAATGCTCTAGAAGGGGACAGTGCTGGCTCAGACGTGCCTGGTGGGCCGTGAGCAGGAGTTTGGAACTTACGTGACAGTAGCCATTCCCTGTGATCTTCCATTGTTACCAGCATTCCACTTGGGCCACTCGTTTTCCTGCTACCTACCATCTGCGTCGTGCCTCCCCAAGTCTGTGGTTGGTGGCAGGTTCTGAGGTTCCCCCTTATTCAACCATAGAGACAGTCACTGGCACTGGTTTGGTGCCGCAGCTGGTGCAGAGCTCTCACCTGACTAATGGAACCCTTGAGCCAATCTTGAATCCCATTTTACAGATGAGAACTCTGAGGCTTAGAGAATGGAAGGGACTCACCTAAGGTCACGATGGGGCAAGTCGGTAAGGAGCCAAGTGCCAATCTGGGTGTGGCTGACCTTCAACCCTGATGTGTGCAGAATCCCAGCCATGGTGGATGCTCAGCTTACATTTGTTTGGAGCGGAAGGTGATGACAGCTGGGTTGGGTCATTTAGGAGCACGACTGTAGCCACAAGGGCAAGACACATCCTTTAAAAATCAATTCTATAGCATGACATTGTCAGGGTTCCCCCGCATTATAGCATGTATCAGTGCTTCATTCCTTTTTTATGGCTAAATAATATTCCACGGTATGGCTAGGCCACAGTTTGATTTTTCAGTCCTCTGTTGATGGAATGGACATTTGGGTTGTTTCCTCTCATTGGGTATTATGAATAATGCTGCTATGAACCTTGGTGTATGAATATTTATGGTCATACATTGATAAGTGAAAGAAGTCAGACACAAAAAGTCCTGTAGTTTATTATGATTGCATTTACATGGAATACCCAGATTAAGTAAATCCACAGACAGAAAACAGATTAGTAACTGCCGGAGTCTGCAGGGAGGAGGAAAAAGTGACTCCTTTATGGGTATGAGGTTTCCTTTTGGGGTGATGAAAATGTTTTGAAACTAGATAGAGGTGATAGTTATAGAACATTGTGAAGTTATTAAGTGCCACTGAATTGGACACTGTAAAAGGGGTAATTATATGTCTTGTGAATTTCACCTCAATAAAACAATTTCTAAAGATTTCACTCAAGTAACATTCAACAAGGCCTACTGTGTATTTGGTAAGTGTTAAGCTCTCCATTTGAAAACATATAGTAGGCACTTGGGGCAAATTTGGGCTATAAATTCACAAATTGTCAAGTGGACTGTTTCTACCTTCAGCCAAGTCTGGTCCCCAGAGCAGTGACATCAGCGACCCCTGGAGCTCGTTAGAAATGTAGAACTTCGGTCCCAATCCCCACCTACTGAAGCTCTGTGCAAAGCACATGTTCACCTCCAGAGCCCACTCCCCAATCTTCTTTTCTAATTACTGAAGAGAGAAACGGTGAGACGGATTGAGGATACATCCCCCTGAAGTCTGTCCTGACTGAATAGGACTTGAGGTCGATTCTCTCTCTCTCTCTCTCTCTCTCTCTCTCTCTCTCTCTCTCTCTCCCTCTTTCCTTCCCCCTCCCCCCTCTGGCTCACTATCCTTATGTCTCTCCCGCTCCCCTCTCATCTCTCCCATGCTTCCCCCACTCAGCCCAGACCCTACCCTTCTGCACCCTCTGAATTGATTTTTCTCACTCATCTTGGCAGGTTAGTAATCACTGTTCTCAGCAGAAATTCCTTCCATTTCATTACACTGGGTGAGAAATAGTGGGCAGCAGGGGGTGGGGTCGGGACTGTGTTTCATTTCACTCCCATCTCTGCGTCAGGTGGGGTGGGGGAATTTCCATACTGGGCCCCCCCCAATAGGAAGGAGGTTAGTAGTGTGAACGGGAGCAAAGACCCCTTCTTTGCTCTTTCCAGCCCCAAGGTCCTGCTCCAGTGTTCTGGGCACCCTGCCTCTCTCTCTTCAATCACCACTCCCATTTGGAGGGTTTCCTATGCCTTGTAGAGTCCATCCTATGCATCACTCCATTTAGTCATCATAACACGTCTGAGAGTTTGCCATTGTCACCTCCATTTTACAGGTAAAAAAAGTGAGCCTCGGAGATATGGAGCCACTTGAAAGACAGCTGGATATTTGAAGGAGATTTCCAGGCTCTGGCAAGGTTTTCCTGGACTGCACCTGAGCAGGTTAATTAACCTTTTCACTATGTTAATTGATTTCAAGTTTGTTCTCCAAAAGGTGTCAAAAATCCACAGAAAATTATTACAGTATTTATGTTTTTAAGTGAATACAGTTAAGGAGGCTACATTTTATTAAAATAAATAATTAACGTAAAGTATAAACATTTCCTATTGTTATTCACTCTTGAAACACACAAAAATGTAGAAAAATGGACATCTGCTTTCCTAAACTTCCTTTCTGGAACACTAAGATCGTGGGGTCAAGTTGAAAGCCGCAGTCAGCAGCATGGAAATATCATTCGACTGGAGAAGCACGTTGCCGCAAAAAGGTTAAGGGAGCACTCCATCCATCCATCCCTCTGTGTGGTGTGCTCCCAGCAGAAAGAGCTCGGCATCTGTGGTCCCAGGGACTCGGGTTCCAATCCCAGCTCTGCCGCTTACAAATTATGCTGCTCTGGACAAATTGCACCATCTCTCCCGGGACACCCTCTCATTAGCTGTCCAATAGGGATGGGAGGAAGCTGGCAGGTCACAGCTCCTAAGACTAGGATCTCTGTGCTTCCCCCTCGCCAGCTGTGGGATACAGGGGAGGTTGCATCATCTCTCTGGGCTCCATTCCCCCATCCTCAAAGCATGTTTAGGAATAACACCTGCCCCTGTGGATTACAAGGATTCCATCGTGGGGCTTGTAGCACACGTCTGGCACACGAGCCTGTACTCAACCAATAACCTCAAGTGAAATAACATTCTATTTCATCAAATCTCGGATGCTATCACAATGGCAAGAGGTACCCTGAATTCAGAGATGCTAACATGTGAAACAAATTCAGTGGGCTTAGAGTCAAACACACCCTCCTGTGTGTGATGCCTGCTCTCTGAACCTACATATGCCCACTGAATCCTAATAATATTCCTAAAAGGTCGGGTTTATTCTCCCCATGACATAGGTGAGAAAACTGAGACTCAGGAAGGTAAAGTCACTTCCTCTAAGTTAAAGAGTTTGTAAGAAGTGAAGTTGGGAATCGACTCTGGTCTGTCTGCTGCCACATTTAAAGCACAAGTGAATAAAACCAAGATATGATTGTGTTTTTCAAACTACCCAGTTCCAGTCATGTGTGTAAGGGTGAAAGATGGAGGAAAACTAATGGTAATAATGTTATTAATAATAATGTTTACGATTGGATGCGTATCGTGTGCCAGGTACTGAGTTAAGGGATCTACATGGACTCCTTACAGCAACTCTGTTGTAATCCCCATTTTATAGATGAGCAAACCGAGGCTCAGTGTGGTAAAGCAACTTACCCTAAGACACACAGCCCAGAAATGGTAAAGCTTACAGACTCCAGAGTTGACTTCTGAACCTTTAACCTGAAACTGGAAGCTGCTCACCTTGGGTGCAGGGAGCTTAGCTGGGAGGAAACTCTCTACCCTCAGGGGCCTCCCTGTGGCCCCCTGTCCCACTGGGCTCCAAGCTGAAAGAGTCCATTAGACTCCCGCCACTTCTCTGTGACAAGCTCCTCTTCTTGCCTGTCGGGACAGGGGCTGGGGCGGCGGGCATAGCGGAAAGAGTGTACAGTATGCAGATTGCCCCATTAAAATTTCATGTGGATTCAAAAATTCAGTGTTGACTCCAGTGACGCAAATAGGTATGAAAATTCTGAGGAAGGCACACTCATTGTTACCGAAATCAAATGGTTGAACGGCCACTAATGAGGCAGACAAGAAGCCTTGCTCACCCTCTGAGGATTGGGGGAGACGAGAGGAGCGATTGTGCTACATTATTCATACCCTCTTGTTTGAGCTTCAAATCTCAAGGAGGCGCTGGAAGGGGAAGGGAGAGAGGGCAGAGGCGGCAGAGGGGGGTGGCAGGAAGACGGCCTCACTCTGTCAGCGGCAGTAGGCTGGGTGACTAATTGACAACTAGGCACAGAGCCCCTTCCCCCAGGGCGCCCTCTCTTCCAGCTCTCGTTTTTTAGCTGGGGCCTCACAAGCACCTACCACAGTGCCTGGCTTTCCCCCCTCCGTGGCTGTGTGTGGTATGAGTGTGTGTGAGAGGCTGAAGGACAGCGGGTGCCTGGCTTCCGGTCCTGGCTCTGTGTGAGCTTGGGTGGGTAGCTAAACCTCTCTGAGACTCACTTTCTTCCCCTGTCAAGACAGAGAAGTCAATGGGCTGCTCTTCCATCTACTCTGGAGGGAGGTGGCATTTCTGAGGTTCAAATGCCACACTGCAGTACTTCCCAACCTTAAACGTTCAGAGGAATCCCGGAGGATCTTGTTGGAACGTGGGCCCTGATTCAGTAAGTGGGAGGCAGGGCCTGAGATTCTGCATTTCCAACCAGCTCCCAGGGGAGGCGGTTGCTGCTGGTTTGCAGAGACCACCCTTTGAGCAGGGAGCCAGGCCATAATAATAGAGCAGCGTGTTCTAGGGTGATCCAATGTACTAGTCCCTTTCTGTGCATCAGCACCCTTGGGGAGTTTGTAAAAACACAACGCCTATCCACGCCCCTGCAAGGTCAAGTTTAACTGGATGGGTCCGGGCACCTGTAGTTTTGCCCCCACCGCACCCAGAACTTTGGTTTTTTTTTATAGGCAACCGGATTGTTGTAGTTCTTATTACTAATACTCTATTGTTTATCCCCCTCATATTTATGGATCATTTTGCAAGACCCCCTGTCTCCCAGTTTCCCTTTGGCGTCCAAGGCCACCACGCACTGGATGAGTAAAGGATACATTTCTCCATTTTCATTGAGCAAAGTCCTTTGTAAGAAAGAGCCCGAAGAACCACTCCCTCACTCTCAGAGGGAGACTAACGTCTCTCCAGAGCCAGCACTTCCTCCCAGGTCCTGAGGAGGCACGTGGGGTCCATTCTCTGGAGAGGAGGGCATATTTGAATTGAGGGTTACCTGGGCAGCTGCCCCTTCTGCGCTTTCTGAGATTGCGGCCCGGTCACGCTGCCGACACGTTCTCTAAAAGTAGGAACCAGTCTCCAGAGGGACCATGAAGGGAAAGCCAGCTCACCAGGGAAGGGATTGATCTTGGAAGGGGCTGAAACCTGCGTGGAATGTCCCATCCCACCGTGGGCCACGCACCCGGCATACCTAATAAACAGCTTCTGAGTACTCCCTGCATTTTGTAATTATTACTCGGCTATAAAAATCCCTTCTCCCTCCTGCCAACGTTATCTTAGTAAACGTTATGAGCGCTCACGAGGTTAATGCAGGGCCGTAAATCTGCAGTGAGTCGAACAAGTGCGACTTGAGGAACTGTTCATAAATCCATGGGAACGGCTCCAGTTTGTTTATTTAATAAAACATCATTTCATAAAAATGCACAGGGCACTGCGGAGTTTGCACCTCCGCGGGTGCATGTGGGGTGGGGGCGAGGTGAGGTCTGGAGAGGACGGCGGGTGTGTGCACACAGGCAGAGCACATGGCCGCATGGTTTGTCCCTACACCCGCCGTTCTGAACTCAGGACCTGCCCCACGCAAGGCAGCCTGTTCTCTTGAAATTCTTTAATGGGCCTTGGTAGTACTTGACAGGGTGCTGCAAAGCCCAGGACATGTGTAATGCTGTTTGCACAACAGGAACACCTCCCCGAGACAATCTTCTGGGATTTGTTAGGGGCGCTTTGCTCACACTGGGCTGTTCAATCCACAAGAAATCAGGCTTCCCCACATGACATGGAATAAACTGCTGAAAGCACGAGCCCGGGAGTAAACAGACATGGGTTCTAACACCAGAGTCAACACTTACCAGGAAGATGGCCTTGGTGATCGCCTCTCTGACCTCGGTTTCCTTCTCTGCACCCTGGACAGCAGCACCTGTGCTTTAGGGAGCGCAGATGTGAAATGCAGAGACTAGAATGGAGCCCCAAGATGGCTTTCTTTGCTCTTTCCTCCACCTGCAAGCCTGCAGCATTGCAGTAACTCTGAGACACCTTTGTTCATTAGTATGGACTGAAGGTCATCTACATGGCCATCATTCTTTTCTCTTCAATTGACTGGTCCCCAACCTGGAAATAAAAGACAGTGGGATGAGATCAATGGATACAGCAGAGATTCTGCAGAACCTGGAAGTGACATTCCTGCCTGCTGGGGATTAGCGTCCCTGAGCTCCTGTACTGGGAATCGAGTGAGTCACTGAAGGAGACACGGTCTAATGATGTAGTAGTGAGAACCACGGCACTGGTAGACCTGGGTTCGAGTCCTGACTCAAACACTTAACTAGATGAGGGACCTCTGTGGTCAAGTAATTTAACCGCTGGATTCCTGTGAAATGATGTTAACACCCACCTCTGAGGGTTTTGAGTATCACATGAGCGAATGGAGGCAAAGTGTTGGTCTAGGCCTGGAAAGTCGTACAAGCTCAATAAACAATGGCTAGATGGATAGTGGACGAAACAAGAGAGAGGCAAACATGAGTGTGACCAACCTGGGAATGTCCCAGTCTTAACACTGAAAAGTCCCATATCCTGAGAACACCCCTCACCCGAGGAAAACCGGATGGTTGGTTGCCCTAGCAGGAATGGAGTCATATTTGAAGCACTCTTAACTTCGGGTTTAATTTGGCCACAGCTATTGATGCTTTAATAACAGCTGGCTGATTATGGAGGCTTCATCTAAAAGACGGTAATATCCCAAGGCTAATTGCTGAGCATTTGATTAACCCAGAGGCTCTCATTAGAATCATCTGAAGAGCTTTCCAAACATACCAATGACGGGGGCTCACCCAGACCAGGGTTTCTCACCACTGTTGACATATTGGGCTGGATAATTCTTTGGGGTGGGGGCTGCCGTGTGCATCGTGGGCTGGTGAGCAGCATTTCCGGCCTCTACAATGAAGATGCCAGGGGCGCTATGCCAGTCACGTGCTCAATAACGAAAAATGCCTCCTGGGGAACAGAATCTTTTCCAGTTGAGAACCACTGTCCTGGACCAATTCAAGAATGTGGGGGTGGTATAGGAACTGAGATCTGGTATTTTGTATTAAGTCCCCTCCCCCGCAGATGACTGTGTCATTAGGCCGGGGACAACCGCATCGTGAATGTGGGTGGAGGCTGATATACAAGGGGAACTTTGGAAGGGGCCGGAGCTAACCTGGAATTTGGCCCAAGGTGACCAGGGGGAAAGGAAGTAGCCAAAGACCTCACGTAATAAGAGAGGTGCTGAATTGCTGCCCCCAAATATATCCCTCTCCCTACCTGCTACACAGCCCAAATCTCACCATTACATATAAGTTCCTTTAGGAAATTAGAAATGTCCTGTTTGAGTTCTCTTTCAAAGATACTTCTGGAAGACAATACATGGCATTCTCGGTCGCTCAGGGCTTCTTCCGGATGGCGGCTGTGCTGGTTCTCAAAACATTCTGACAGGTTAAATCATTTGATCCTCACGACTCTCTGGAGGTGATGTCGATTTATTTGCACACATTACAGAAAAATGACTTTCAGAGAGGATAAGCATTTTTCTCAAGGTCACACAGCTGGCTGGCAGCATCGCTCAGTGCAAAACTCAGGACCAGTCTCCTTCTAGTGACTAGTTACTAGCGCACTCTGTCTTTTGTTCTGTCCCTCAGAGGGCCAGGTGCTGGCTGAGCACTGTCGGGGTGGAAGTTCCCCTGTGTTCCCCCTTGGCCAAGAAGAAAACATTCATTGAATGCTTCCTATATGCCGAGGCTTGTACTTACCTCCTTGCATCATCCCGACATCCTTATGCAGCCATTGCTCTGATTCTCCCTTTGGGGAGGAAGAAAGCTGAGGCGAGAGAGGGGTCACTTCCTCCTTGCCTAAAGTCATGCATCTGGTAGTAAGTGGAGGTGTCAGAATTCAAAACCTGGGTGGGGGGACAACATTCTATAGAGAGCAATTTAGTATCGGAATGGGAAAAATTATATTTATTTATGTTTTTAGCTGTTGAAAGGAAAGGGCCTCTACTTTCATAGCATTCTCTTTCTTAGAATTACTTAACTCCACTCTTCTGTGTTTCCCTGAAAATAAGACCTAGCCAGACAATCTAATTGTGTCTTTTGGAGAAAAAAATTAATATAAGACCTGGTATGATATGATATATGATATGATATTGTATTATATAAGACCTGGTCTTATATTATAGTAAAATAAGACCGGGTCTTATATTAATTTTTGCTCTAAAAGACGCATTAGCGCTGATTGTCCAGCTAGGTCTTATTTTCGGGGAAACACGGTAAGTGGAAGTAGCCACCAATTAAATGTCTCCTTGGTGTCCTGATTACTCTAAACATTAATAAAAACGTTTTCTTCTTTTAGAAGCAATCCAGATGTGCCAGAGGGAAAACAGGAAACGAAGGGTAAGGGCCACAAGGTTTTCCACGTTGATCCATCAGAACTGCTATCCTCCCCGAGCAAACAAAGTCCATCTTCAACCCGGAAGTGTTCAGCCCAGCTCTGCTGTGACTGGCTGTCACCTCACGGGAAGCATCTACAGGCCTTGGAGCTTAGGCAGGAAGTGACCCCAAAGAAGATCAGCATTTCTTGCCTTTCCTCCAAGGCAAAGGGTAGTCACAGTGTAATTGTGAAAAGCGATAACACGGATCATTATAGTACAAATTGAGAGTGAGTTTTCTGGCTGCCAGGAGAGGAAACATTTTAGGACCGGTTTCCTAAGAGGAATCCATCATTTTGATTTTATCTGCGGTGGTTAAACAACGTTCTCTCTAATTTTAGAAACATTCTGAGACAGGAATAGATTGTATGTGTCTTTGTCAGGCAGTCGGGAACTTACATTTTCTGATTCTGGAATGGATACTGGCGAGGAAATTATGTTCAAAGAAGGTTCTATTTCTTTAGAATCACACCAGAAATTTCTAACGTAAGGACAGGGATTCTTCACCCAAGTGGAATCATGGATTGGTGGAAATATCTATGTGGTTAACCACCAACCTCACACGCGAGAGAGAAGGGAAAGGTGGGGTTAAAAAGAGCCACGTTTCACTTGCATCATAGGGGAGTCTTAGAAGATAAGTTAGAGAAAGTGGGAATGTCATGGAGGCAGAAAAAAAAAACACAAGCAAAGCCATGGGGCACGAGAGACCCAGCTGTCATGGGAGTCAGGGCAAATGTCAGCGATGGAAGCAGGCAGTATATGGCATGAGGAAGTCGAGAGATGAAGCTCTCGGGGGAGGCTTGGGCATTCTTACCTGCAGGCTGACTTGCCTCTGACTCTCAACAGAGGCAGATTTTCACCCTGATTCTCATTCCATTTCTGACTGTTGGCTTGGATGCATGACCTCCATCACCACTGATGTCCACTGAGGACGTCAAACTCCTGTCCACCACTCTGTGAACTTGTGACTGTGTTAGTTTACACGACAAAGGGGAGTTGAGGTTGGATATGGAATTAAACCTACACACCCATTGACTTTAAATGGAGAGATTACCCCGGATTATGTGGGTGGGGTCGAAGTAACCACGAGAGCCCTTCAAAGCAGAAGGGAAAAAGCCAGAAAGATGGCAGCTTGAGAAGAACTCAGCTCTACATTTCTGGCTTTGAAGATGGAGGAAGGGGCCATCAGCCAAGGAATGAGGCCATCTCTGGAAGCTATAAAAGGCAAAGAAACTGATTCTCCCCGAGAGTTTCCAGACGGAACCCAACCCCACTCACACCTTCATTTTAGCCCAGTGATACCCTTTTCGGCCTTCTCACCTCCACCACTGTAACATTACAAGCTTGTGTTGTCTGAAGCATGTGTATATGGTAATCTGTCAGAGTAGTAATAGGAAACTAATATAAGCCCCAACTTCACTGAGAAATGGGTTTAATAATAATGTCTATTTTGTAGTGTGTGGGAAATTGAGTTAATGTACATCAAGCATTTAGTCCAGCCCCCTGTCCAACAATACGTGTTCTTTTCTCTTAAAGCCACAGGTAGACTGAGTCTCAGGCCTCCCGGCCTAGCCCTCAGTTTGGCTGCTGTTATGCGGACTAGAAGAAAGAATCCTAGACTAAGGATGAGGCAGGATGGGTTCAAGTCCCGGCTCTGCCTTTTGCTGATGGATGGGTGACCTTAGACTTGTTCTTACCCGGGTCTCAGTTTTCCAGTCTATATGATGCCTACGGAGGGAGATGACCTGTAAGCATTCTACCTACTGTGACCCTCCTGTGGAAATCCAGAGTGTATGTGTGTGGAAGGGGTAAAGGGGAGGGGGTTGTAGCTCACCCAAGGTCCTTGGAGTGGCACTGCCCATCATCTTGTGAGGAGACAATCTCAGGCCTCAGAGCTGGTCACCCTGATGCACTTGCTATTTTCTCCAGGGGCTGTGGCCTGCATTCCTGAGCAGGGAGCTAAGGTCAAGGGCGCATCCTGAGGCCACAGGCCAAGTTGGCTGGTCTCTGGCTGATGTCCAGTTCACATGCCCTTGGGCACTTCAACTCCTCCAAACTCACAAAGAAAATCAGCAACGAACCATATAAATATTGGTTTCACAGTCAAGTTGATCCCTCAGGCCTCCTGGGTTTTACAGCCAAACAGCGATGGGTTTAAATAGGGGCTGGGCCACTTGCTTGTGAACAAATTGCTTAACCTTCAGGAGCCTTAGTTTGCCCACATGACAAATTGGGATAATAATAGGAGCATTACATAACAATACAGCCAGCCTCATAAAGCCATTATGAGAAGCAAAATGTTAGCTTGAGTAAAACAGTATAATTTCTATGACTTGCAGGAGGCATGAGGAAGTGTGAGACGTATTAGCCCTGCCAGCGTGGGGGTGACAACCATAGAAAACTTCCCATAGGAGGGAAGTTATAACTTTAAAGCTGAACTGTAATAGGGATAATAGCAGTAAAAAGCTTAGCACAATACCTGATGTGAATTATATTCTCAGAAAGAAAAAGAGAGAGAAGAAGATATGGGGTTGGCTGAAGTCGGTGGGGACCCAGGACCCTTCCTAGCCACCTACTGAGTCTCGTCTACCTCAATCCTGAACTTTCTCCTCTTCCTGCTTCTGCCTCCTGCCCCTGTGGCACATACACTTGGCCTTGGCCTCTTGCCTTGAATCTCACCACAGGGGCACCCAGCAGGCACAGACATGACAGGAAAGGGAGAGAGGCAGAGCTGGAAAGAGGGGTTTGAAGAAGATTGATGTCGGCATTGTTGTCATGGCAACAGTAGGATGGGCTTGAGGCCCCACTACCAGGGCAGCTCCTCTGGTTCATCCCAGATTCCAGAGCCTTTGAGGGGAGGCAGGAGGCTTGGATAGGAGCCCTAAGAAGACAGGTGGGGCCTCAGGGTGACAGCCAGTGTGAGGGGAGACCCCGGACCCCAGGTGCTCCCCTGGAAGCATTTCCTGACTCAGTGGGCTCTTAGAGAAGGCTCGTCCAAGCTCCTGGTTTGAAATATGGGGAAACTGAGTACTAAGGAGGAGAGTAGTGAGGACACATATTTCCTGAGCACCTACTCTCTACCTGGTACTTTAGTTACCTTCTAATTACTTGTCTCTCCTTTCCACCAGACTATATGATCTGGGAGGACCTTGAGTAACAGCTAGGTATCAGAGGGACCTGGGTTCAAATCCTTGCTCTGCCACTTACCAGGTGGATGGAAGTATGTGTTCTCTTCCCCCTCCCAGCCTCAGTTTCCTCATCTGCAAAATGGATAAAGATTATGCTATATAATATTATCTGCCTCATAGCATGGTTGAGATTTTTTAATAACACGATATAAAATGCTTCATGTCGTGCTTGATAAAGCATAAATGCTCAACAAATGTCACATCTATGAATAGTAATACTATTAAAAGGCTATCCGTAGAAAAGGAAATTTTCACTGTTCTGGCTACAAACAAACAAAACACCTCACCATGGCTGCAGTAGGGACAGGATCTAGTTTACTTCTTGAACCACCTGTTTTTGCCCTTGGCCTGCCTTACTTTTCTATCTACCCTGTTCTGTCTCTTAGCAAACAGACCTCTATCAGCTAATGGGAGCACACAGGTCGGTAGTCAGGAGGCATAGGTTAATAACAATAATAATAGTTCTCAGTCACTGGGAACTTACACTGTGCCAGGCTCCCTGCTGAACCTCTGACATGAATTCTTCACAATAACTCTTGAAGTTAGGGGCTCTTATCATCTCATTTGCTTAAAGAGAGGGAACTGAGGCTCAGAGAAGTTATATATATTATCCAAGGTCACACAGCTGGTGATTGGCAGAGATGGGACCTCAGTTACCATCGTGGAGTTGATTGTTGAGGATGAGTGGCAGTGACGCTGACCTTGGTACTGAAACATCCGTGCCCAGCGGGGCGGAGCTGCTCTTTAGGCCTGTTCATTCCTGCCTCTTGGCCTCCTGTCTCCCCCAAGACTCTGACAGGTGAGAAAAGAGGCAATGGGAAAGGGTACAGAATGGGGGACACAGGGAGACAGTGACAGACAGAATCAGAGTTTTCTGGAAGGACAAAACTTCTGATAGTTTGCTAAGGAGAAATAAAGTGATTTGATTTGATAATATATTTTGGATAACAAAGGTACTAGAGAGGTGCTTTTTGGACATTTGATCTTCTCCTTCCTTGACTCACTAGGTCAGTAATCTGTTTTCTCTCCCTCTCAAATGGGGTCTCATGATCCCTACCTCGCAGATTTGTTTTAGGGAGTCAAGGAGAGAAATAGTGAAAAAACTAAGCATGGCGCTCCAGTGCAATCTCTGTAGTTTGACATAAGACATTAAGTAGATTATTATCAAAATAATAATCTGGTCTTATCAGTATCCTCTCCCTATATTTGCTCTGGCCCAGGCTGGACACTGGCCAGCCAGTCCCTGACCCAGAAAGTGGGTTTCCTGGTAGAATTTCTGCAGCCCAGCCACACAAATTCATTTGTAATGCGGGCTTTCCCTGCCATAAAGCTCCAAGCTGCTGGGAAGATCTAGGAACCACATTTCCCTGCATTAAAAAGTGCCTCCAGTGAGGATCTGGTTCCAATGGCAGCATGTAAATGCCTCTTTCAAGAGGGGAAATTGCTCTGAAGTTACTATTTCCTGGCTTTGATAATAATCTGCTTAATGTCTTGTGTCAAACTAATTACAGCATAATTACCTTTTTTAATAACAGGTACTTTTAATTGGTGCAGGGTTAAACAATTCTGTTGTAAAAATCGGTTGTTTTACATTCATGGCTATAGTTTACAAAGAACTGGGACAACCTGGTAATATTAAACACTCCATAGAGCTGGGATGGGGCGTGAATGAGGGAATGCCACCATGCCTCCTTTCCATGACATTGGACCCCTTTTCTGGCAAAGCTTCACCTGCTCACATACACAACTTCTTATGACAAACTCTTGGAAGAAGAGAGGACGATGCTTAGGGCTGCATGTATTCACATACACCATCTTGCTTCATTCTTATGTGTACACGCTTGAAAGCATGTTAAAGAAGTGTTGCTATCTCCATTATGCAGATGGGCAAACTGAGGCTCAGAGAGGTTAAGCAACCTAGTCCAAGTCACAATGTCAAGGGACTGAAGCAGAGTTTGACTCATGCCCCTTTCTTCCAAATCCAGAGTTTTGGAAAGATGGTATAATTGAGTGGTTAAGAGCTTGGGGATGGGCCTGGAATCCAAAATATCTAGGCGTGATCTCAGCTTTATAACATAATTGCTGTGTGACCAAGGGTACTTCCTTACCTTCTCTGGGCCTCAGTTTCCTCATTTGTAAAAGTGAGAGGTAATAATAGTATCTATCTCATGGGCCTCACAAGGTAGTATAAAATAACATAGGCTCAGTGTCTAACCTAGTAGGTAATTTCTCTTATTCTTTCTAAGCATTGCTCCTCTGCCTTTCTTCTCCCAGATTCTTTCCTTACAGAACCCGAGTACCCCATGGATGTATTTCCACATGACTTGGCTGAAAAAGTGCACACACTCATCTCATTACTGCAGCTTTTTGCATTTCATTAAAAACCCTGACAGGCCATTTCATAATAATTTATTAGCACAGAGTCAATTTTTATTAATTACAATCATTAATTTATCAGTGTTCCCGTCATCTGAAGTTTGGTCAGAAATGAAAGGCGAGAAGTGCAGAGAGAAAAATGGGGAAAGTGGAAGTTGTGGGGAGCAGGACTCAGTGGGGTGGGGTGGGGGTGAAAGGGGCTGGTAGGCTCAGTGAAGTGGGAGGCAGCATTCTGAATGCAGAGCCTGGGGGAGGGGCAGCATCTGGCACTGGATCAGCGTAGCCATCAAACGATGCTTCCTTCATTAATGCAGGACAAAGGAAGTGCAGGGGTGACACGTGGCAGGGCTTCGCACAACTTAGGGGCAAATTTTTCCAAGTTCTGGCTCCAACTTTAGCCCCTATCCTGCTCTGCCTTGACTACCCTTGGGTATTATTTTTCCTAGTTGATGTCTGCCTTTCTTTCCAGGTTTCAAGCTCCTGGAGAGCAGTGACCTTGTCTTGGCCACCACCTGATTTCCAGAACCTAGCAGAGAACTCAACAAACACTTGTTGAATGGACAACTAAATGAATCAGCTACCCACCTCTTGCCCTTACCAATGTGGAAACTGAAGCCCAGAGAGGGCATCTGACCTCCCCAAGGTCACACAGCTGATTGATGGCTGAATCAGACCCAGGAATTAAGCTGGCTAGACGCTTAACCAGTGGCCTTGCCATACCTTATGTTTCCCCCATGTTGTGTTTTGGATTTTCCTCCAGACCAGCCTTCATCAGAAAAAGTTAAACGAAAAGCAAAAGTTTGAATTGAGAGCAAAGCTGAGGCAATCCCCTCAGGGAGGGGCAGCGTTTAAATGTAGCAGAAGGGGAAGTGTGGAAATGGCCCGTGAGGAAGCTGCAGCAGCCCGCCCAGGGAGAGCTGATGGTGACTTGGGTAGATTGCGGGGAGGTATGGTGGCGTGAGGATGGGGAAAAGTTAGACTCAGGAGTTATTAAGAAGGCAGATAGACAAATATATCCACTTCCGAATGGTGCTGACAATGTTTACGGGGAGGGAGCAAGATGGGAGCTGCATGAACAAGGCCCTGACAGAGTGGAGTGGTTTGAATGCCACTGCCCTTGGCATAGGGAAGAAACTCTTCAAGTCCCCTTGGTAGCCTTGAGCAATCATTTCCCCTCATTCAGCCTCAGTTTCCTCATTTGTAAACTCTAATCGTGGTGCTTCTGTTATTGGTGTGTTGTGAGCACTAAATTATCTATACTAAATGACATGGACATTAGATATAGATACACCCAATCTATATCTAATTTTTATATCATCTCCCTTAGCATGGTGCCTGGGGATGTAACAAGTGGATATCATGGCGTGGGGGGCTGAGGTGTACAGAATTGAGTGGACCCTCTCTCTTCAAGGACTCTTGTTTTAAATTACTCACCTCCGTCTTCCACACTAAGGCCCCTCATCTTGCTCACAGAGGCTCTTCTCATTGGTGTGCCCTTGAACTCACAGCCTGGCCATCCGCAAATATTTGCACAAGCACCAAAAAGGGGATGGAGCGTGTGCCCTTATAAATTACACAAATGGTGTTGTGCTCTCTTCCTGGCTCCTAACTCTCCTGGCTCAGCATCACTTTTGAAGTCTGCCCATGCTGCTGTGTATAGCTATGACTCATTTCTTCTGAAAGTTGCAGAGTATTTCTTAGTTTGCCTCCTACCATGTAGGACCCACCTGGTTCTCAAAGGAAGGAATATTGCAACTGGGTGTCAGTGTAACAAGAACGCAATGAACACTCTTGTGCATATCTTCTCATGGCCTCGAGTAAAGATCTTCTCTTCAGGCTGTATCTCCAAGGATGGGTTTGCTGAGCTCTTGGGTACCTTAGTTCTACTAAGTCGGGCCAGACTGTCCTCTTATAGCTGAATCCTTCACACTCTCCAGCTGTGCGTGAGAATTCCCCTTTCACCACATTTTCACCAAGATGTGATACTATCTTTCTCTTTGATTTTTGCCAGTCGAATGGCATAATGTGCTACTTCATAGTTATTTGAGTGTTCGTGTCACTCGTCCCTGGTAGTTGTGAAAACATCTTTATATACTTGAGAATAATTTTCTTTCATTTTCTGTGGATTGTTTATTAATGTATTTTGTTTAGTTCAATATTGGATTTTCTAAGTTTTTTTTTTTTTTTCCTGATGTATAGCTCTCTGTGTTTTCTAGATAGCTGTTCTTTACAAATATCTTGTTTCACTCCATTAGCTCTGTGGTGGCTTTGTCTAGGGTGTCCACGGGAGAGAGATTTTTAATCTGATATAATGAATTCCATTCTTTACCACTGTCGTAATCTCTAATATTTAAATGTTTTCAAGAATTCCTATCCCCTTCCATTGAAAGTCACAAAAACATTCTCCTATATTTTCTTCTATTTGCTTTCTAGTTTTTGCTTTTCATGTTTAGGTATTTTAGTTATCTGGATATATATATTTTTATATGGTGTGAGGTAGGCATCTGCCTTGATTTTTCCCCACGGAGTGATTTGATTTTTTTCAATCACATTTAGGCAATAATTCATTTTCCCACATTTTGTGATGCTATCTATCTATCTATCTATCTATCTATCATCTAATTTGTCTCTGTGCTCTTCACTTTGCTCCATTTGTATTTTAAAATAATACACTATTAATATGATTTTAATCGACAACAGCAAAAGCCAAGCATCACAACAGGGTTATAGGAAATCAAGCCTGCAAAAGGACTTTAGAAATTACTTCGTCTGATCACGTCGCATCACACATGGGGCAATTAGGCTCTGAGGATGGAAGCTCCATGTTCAAGGACATATTCAGAAATGAGATTCTTGTCTCCTGACCCCCACCCTCATCAAGCACTCCTGAATATTTGTTCCATTTCGTGACACCTGGAGGGTGTTTGGAAGTGAATGCCTTTTAGGGGCAAACATATTCCAAGCCTTAATGTTAGATTAAATACCAAATACCTTAACATTTGAAAAAATGACATTTATTATACCAAGTTGTAAACAGAAAAAAAATTACAATAGAACCCAGTGTAGATCTTACATAAACGGCACCCATTCCGTGTAATGACTCTGAGAATGTCACTGGTAACAAGCACATAATTGGCACCAGGGAGATAATTTTTGCCACCTTATGCAAAGGGGAAACCGCGCTGCATAATGATTTTACCTAGGAATATTCTTTATTCAACAGGCCCATTTGCATAACCTTCCCCACTTTCTCGAGCTAACACGAAATGCTCTGGAGACATTGCCAAGTCTATTCCAGAAGACGGCTGCTGCTTCTTTTTTTTTTTAGTAGCCCCCCCAGCTTTATTGAGATATAATTGACGTATAACACTGTAAGTTTAAGACGTCTGCTTCTTGAAATAAGCTTCCATCTTTCGGGCGTGCGTTGTACTTCCTGCCTTGTGTACATTATTTTCATTTAGAGACAAGCATTTGAAGTTGGACATTTTTCGAGGGCTGTGTTCTTTTCTGTCCTGTTCATCACTATATTCCCAATATCTATCAGCAGTTGCTTAATATTGTTGAATGAATATATGAGTGGATGTCACGACTCTTCTATGAGGCAGGGTTTTTTGTCTCTATAAATTGAAATTGCTTGTCTAAGGGTCAAAATTCCAGTAAATGGCCAACCAGGATTTGAACACAGGCCAGCTTAACTCCGGATATATTTATTTTACAAGCACATTTCATCTTCGTTTCAGAGAGCAGAGTGTCTCATCTCAGGCTCTCTACCATGCCAGCCATGAGCCACAGGTGGCTCTTTAAATTTAAATTCATTAAAATTAAAATTTAAAACTCAGTTCTTCAGTCTTAGGAGCCACATGTATTTGGAAGAACAGCATTAACATATTTTCATCATTGCAGGAAATTCTATTGGACAGTAGCCTGTCTCTGTTTGCTCTTTTGAGAATCAGCTACATGCTGGGCTGTGTCTTAGATCTAGGTATACATACTGCTACTATTTGAGCTCTGGGATCACACAGACCTTGATTCACATCCTCGTTTGGGACTTGATTTTAGGTACGAGCCTTCACTTCTCAGAGGCCGGGTTTCTCTTCTGTAAAATGGAGAGAGTCATAGGACTTAATTCATAAGGTTGTTGTGGAGATTAAACATGGGGAAACACAGAAAGCATTTAGTATAGTCTCTGGCTACGAAGAGGAAAGATTCTGATCCCCATCCTATAATGAGGACGCTGACACTCAGAGAAGCGATGGGACTTGTCAAGGTTCTCATGCCAGGGAGCGGGTCCCTTGGGATGTGAGCCAGTGTCTGCCTGGTGCCAAAGTGTAGGCGCTTTCTGTTATAAGGGACACTCTTGAAGCCTTGCCTCTTATGGGATGGGGAGGGTGCCGTGGCCACTGTTGGGGGTAGTTCAAAGGCTACTGGAACAACATTTGTGTCCATGCCTTCCTAACTTTCCAAGGAAGTCACTGTTCTGCATAAAAGTTTAAAGAAAACATATTATTTTCAAAAACAAAAAGCTGAAGCAAACAAAAGACAACTTATTTTACATAAGAGAAAACGAAGCCTGATGAAGGGAAATGAGTGACCTAGGGTCACCTACCTGCTTACTAGAGTAAAAGCTCAGATCTATTCACGCCCAGCTCAAAGCCCCCATTTTTATACATTTCATGGACAGTTAACAAAGAACTAGATGTGGAAAACTCTGCTTATTGATCAGGGCTCTTTCAGCGACAAATGCCAGGAACCCAAATGCAAAACTGTCTTTATCTAGAAGTAGAATCTATTGGTTTATATTAAAAAAAAAAAAAAGGGCAAAAGCTTCTGGTATGGCTGGTTCCAGGCGCTTAAGAATATCTGGCTCTTCATCTCTTGGAGTTGGCTCCATTCTTGGGGAAGGAATTTGTCTCTGTGATGGTAGAGATGGCCACCAGCAGCTGCAACTTTATTTGAATTATTTGTCCCCCTCCCCCAGCCCCTAGGGGGTCTCTTTCCTAGGAGTCTCGGCAAAAATCA
Organism: Rhinolophus sinicus; assembly: GCF_036562045.2. Taxonomy (NCBI): domain Eukaryota; kingdom Metazoa; phylum Chordata; class Mammalia; order Chiroptera; family Rhinolophidae; genus Rhinolophus; species Rhinolophus sinicus. The sequence continues at coordinate 23,005,434 of NC_133765.1, read as the reverse complement.
CAGAACTGGCTCTCAATGGATGGCATGGGTCAAGTGCCCATTTCTAAACCAATCACTGTGACCTGGAGGAAAAGGACTCACCTCTGGTTCTGGGGAGAGGGATCAATGAAACGAGCACCCCATAAACTGAGAATGGAGGAATGGTAGGTCTCTAGCGGAATATAAGCACCCCGTTCCCACAAGACAAGGGAATGGATGTTGGATGGGCAAGAATAGCAGAGGTTTACCATACATTGTCCAGGTCACATTTATAATGGCTCCACCCATTTGCCTGATAATGTCTGAATTGCTACCCTTATGATCTTCATCAACAACAAGAATTTAAAGAATAATAAAAGGAGAACATGCAATTCCTTGCACCCATGACTATCAGAAAGGATTCAGGGTAGCTGGACAGTCCTGGGCCCAGAAAGGCGTGGAAGGGGAGAGGGATGCCATTGAAAGGGCCACTTACACCAATAGCAAGGAAGGCATCTAAATTGTGCTCAAGGCTGACTTGCAGGTGAAGGTTCAGGTTTCCCATCAGGTTGCTTAACAGAATCAGGAGCTCCCCTCGGGAGAAGTGGACGGCTGGGTAGGCTTCCTGGAATTGGTCATGACTGGGCTTTGAAGTATCAGTCTTAATAGATTGTCATGGACCAAGGAGAAGGCAGCTGGGGAGAAGAATGTGAACCCCGAAAGACAGTGGACAACCTAGTAAGGTGCAGAGCGGAAAGATTCGAGATGCTGGCTATTTTCTTCTCCTCTACATTCTCTTCTTCCATCTAGGGCCACAACTAACGCATGTGGCACCTCTGTGCAAGGTAGCAAAAGGCTCTTCCTCTGAGTAGAACCTACTCCTGCCCAAGACATACAGCTTTGGAGTACGGCGTGAGTTGGCTTTCAGCAGCTACTTGTCCCATTGGCTGAGCATCTTTGAATAAAGCAATGAGTTGGACAACAGTCCCCAACAGCCCTCTTTTGTCTCTCCTTCTCTCTTCCCCCATCCTCCCAATTCCCATTATACACGTCATGCAAATCTGGCCTCTTTCACCGTTGCTCATCCAGCTGCCTCTCTCCTGCCATTGCAGGGAACACTTCACCTCCTTTTCCTTTGTTGGAGACCCCCACCTTCGAGGCTGTCAGTGGGCCCCATCACTGAACAAATCCACCTTCAGTTCCTCCCTGGCTGAAGGACTTTAACTCACAGGCCCAAGCCCCTCTTTTGACAGGCTTGATTTGACTCCCTGCACATCTGGGAGTCCCATCTGGCCCCCCATACATTGCCTGTGTGAGTTGCTTTATGGATATAATAAATATTACTTCCTTAATATAATTTCGCTTAGGTTCCCAGTAACTCACTCAAGCAAATCTTCCATTTAACACATGACTTTCTCTTCAGAGGGAGCAGAAAAAATATTGTTGGCCAGCCTGGTGGCTTAGGCGGTTGGAGCTCCGTGCTCCTAACTCTGAAGGCTGCTGGTTCGATTCCCACATGGGCCAGTGGGCTCTCAACCACAAGGTTGCCAGTTCGATCCCTCGAGTCCCACAAGGAATGGTGGCCTCCGCCCCCTGCAGCTAAGATTGAACACGGCACCTTGAGCTGAGCTGCCGCTGAGCTCCCAGATGGCTCAGATGGTTGGAGCGCGTCCTCTCAACCACAAGGTTGCCAGTTCAATTCCTCGAGTCCCACAAGGGATGGTGAGCTGTGCCCCCTGTAACTAGAAACGGCAACTGGACCTGGAGCTGAGCTGCGCCCTCCACAACTAAGACTGACAGGACAACAACTTGACTTGGGAAAAAGTCCTGGAAGTACACACTGTTCCCACAATAAAGTCCTGTTCCCCTTCCCCAATAAAAAAAAAATAATAAAATAAAATTTAAAAAAGAAAAAAGGAAAAATACTGTTAATGGGAAGAGGCACAGTCGTGAGGCGCTGGGTGGGGGGCATGTCCACCTAATCTCAAAGTTTGCTGTTGCCCACAGGCCTGGCCCTGGTGAGACCTCAGCCTCCCAAGGAGCTGGGGTCGACTGGGGGCTGGAAGATTATGAAAAATGCTCCCGCCATGCCAAGTGGACTTCAAATGTCACACATTTTCCAGTGCCATCTTGGGTATTTTGGATCTGTCACACACGTCCCTGCTTGGTGTATGGAATGGGACCGTGTCCTTTATATCATTCATCTTGATGGGAGATGGGACCAAGCTTACCACCTACAGTCAGTTTGTCAAAGGCATGCAGATAGCCCTTACTTTCAACAGAATTTTTAAACATTACCATTTGACTGTAGATTTCTCTTATTTAATGCTGAAAGTGTTCATGAATGGGATTGTCAAACTGGAAAATGGCATGCAGGATGTTTAGCGACACCTATTGGTTAAGTGGGATACAGCAACCCAGCTCTACCTATTTTACCACCTTTGTGGGGCAGAAGAAAATCAACACTTATTGTTCACAAACATTGCATATTTACCAAATCCTCACAGTTGGTCTTAAAAGTCGGGTTGATTTTGGTATGATTTATCTGTAGTAAAATGTACTTTTAAAAAAATATACAGCTTGATGAGTTTTGATAAATGTATACACTAGTGTAACTACCAACATTATCAAGATATAGAACATTTTCATGTCCTCCCCAAATTCCCTCATACTATGTTGCAGTCCATTACCTACTCCCAGCCTCAGTTTCTGGCAAGTATCAGTTAGATTTCTGTTCCTATAGTTTTGTCTTTGCCAGAATGTCATATCATGGAATCACACAGCATGCAGCCTTTTGTAATTGGCTTCCTTCATGTTGTATAATGCTTTTGTGATTCTCCTACATTATTGAATGTATCAATAGTTCATTCCTCTTCATTGCTGAGTAGTATTCCATTGCATGGATACATCATAGTTTGTTCTTCTGTTGACATAACAATCATCTTTTGAGGTGACATATTATTCCCACTTTCAGAAAAGGAAAACTGAGGCTCAAAGACATGAAGTACCCAATATCACTCAGCTAAAAAGGGGCTGTTACAAACCTGACCCCAAATTCCAGGAGTGGTTATAGTATTTACCATTCCTGTTCCTCTCATTTAGCTGAATGATGTCATTTGACCACGAATATACCTCATCCACAAAACTTCATTCTCCTTTTTCTTTCTTAATACATTCTTGATAAATAAATAAGGACCATGAGGGCTCGGAAGGGATCAGTCTTCAGGTGTCCGAGGGAGTGAACTAGACACTATTTCATGTGTTCACAAAAGTGTATAAAAAGTTTGCAGAAGGTACCTGGTACAGGATTGCTACCTTGGAGGGGAAGGTCAACTTGAAAGACCCTAGTGTCCCTTCTTTCTTGAATATCTTGTTAGAGGAGGAATATTTAGGAGGAGAAAAGCCTCAGTATAAATTCTGTTCTGTTGTGTTACACTTATTTCTGTTCTCTGATCCTCAACATTCTCATCTGCACAATGGACATATTCACTCGCCCTCTGAGCTGGGAGGAGGATCATTTGAGGTGACACATGAAGGCATCAGCACAGTAAGAAACGCACTGCTGGTTCCCATCCCACGTCTTCTCCACTGAGCTCAATAAGGGCAGAAAACTTCTTTCCACTTTGGTTTCTCTGCATGAGTGGCTCTTTTCTCTAAGGCATAGGAGACATGCCCTAAGTTTCCTGGGAACTTGGAGGATGTTGGGAATCCTTCACAGACTCTGTCTATCTCCCACTCATTCCTCCAACTGGCAGATGCACTACAGATCAATGTTCTGTGCATTAATTCTTCCAAGGCATTTACATTGGCCGGGGGCCATATTTCATGGCCAGAGAATGGCTCCATTCCTGTCTTATCACAACCACCTGGGCTTGTCAGCATGGTGTATGCCCTACCTAATCCCTCTTCCTGGTCTCCCAGTACTCCCACTCCAATCCCCTGCTGGGCTGGCTCTCAGATCCCATTCATCTTGCCAACTCTGTTGGTCCAGGACCAGCTGAGCAGGGGTTGACTATATCTCTATGTCCAACCTTCCTCCCAAGCCCAGTAGGAGGCTGGAGCTTTCCCTTGTTTCTGGCCACCATGCCCCACCTAGACTGTTGTATCATGAGGACATACAAAAGGGGAAACCAAGCTCAAAGTGATGATATGGATTTCTCAGGGGAACAGCGCCCAGAGGACAACAGTTCCCAACAATTCACCACAGTTGACATTGGCCTCTGTGCAGGCAACTGCACCACACCCTCTCGCTGAGTCTTACAGAAACCCCATGAGAGAGACTCTCCCCTCATTCCCAATTTGCAGGTGAAGACACTGATGCTTTGAGAGGTTACGTCACGTGCCCAAGGACACACAGCTGGTCTGTGCTGGAGCTGGGAGTTCTCCCCTGGCAACCTGGCCCCAGAAGTGTGGGCTCTCAGCATTCATACTGCACTACATCTGGATGGACGATCTGTGTAAGCCATTCCTCTCGCAAAGACTGAGACTGGTTCTTGCCCTTAGGAGATTACCATATACCTGGGTTGAAGGGATAAATGCAGGAAAGATATGGCTAATCAAGCCCCAGGGGAATAATGCCTGGAACAAAGAGAATATCACTTGATTTGAAATTTGGCTTCCTTCCTCTCTGTTCTTTGGCCCCTGGACTCCCTCCCTTCCCCCACCCTCACCAAATCTTTTTTGTGTCTCTGTTTATCGGTTTTCCACTGCTTCGCCTGGAGCAGGAGTTTAATAATGGTGGTATTAATAAATCAAAGGAAGAATGACAGCATTGAAAGGAAAGAATGAAAAGAAGGCACAGAGGAAGAGAGGAGGGAGGAAGCTCGTTCCAGTCTCATAGAAATCTTGAAAGAGACAATTCCAGCCTTTGCCAGAAGTCTCTGGAGGTGTGATGATGGGCTAGACTTTAGCTGTGCGTGGATTTTGGAGAGGCCGTGTTGGGAGACAGAAGACTGTTCCACGCCAGCCTTGGGTGGGGAGCAATGCTTCTGCAGCTACTCTGACTTTTCCCCGTTTGTCAGAATGAAGCATTCACCCCAGACTCTGGCATCCCAGGCTTGCTGTGAGGTTCTGATAAGGGAATGGACAGACAGCCTTAGAAAACAACAGCCACACTAAACCACAGGGAATGTGGAGTCCAAAGTCTCCAGTTCACACCCTGAAGACATCGCTGGGGCTCTGACTCTCCATTGACTCTTTTAGTTTGGCTGATGCTCCTCCAAAACAGAGCCCAGCATGGCGTGGAGGAAGAGAGCCCTGCTGGGCGGGAGGGGGATGGTCCAGGAAATGCTAGTTCTATAGTTCTATCTCAGATTGGCCCTGGACTTTATTTGTGACCTTGCGTAAACCATTCCCTTGAAGAAATCCTTCCTGGATCCTCACCCCCACCCCCACCCCTCCACTAACATTGTGCCCTGCATAAAATCCAAAGCCCTCACTCAAAGAGATGGCTGGACTGGTCTAATTTACGACCCCACCTCCCCTCACACATGGAGCTCTATGTCAATTTCCCTTTTGCTTCTTCATCGGTGAGTTTGTTCCCACCTCACCGCCTTTGCTCTCGCTGTTTCCCTTCCTGGAATGTCCTTCCCTAGCTCTTCAAGGGGCTCACACCTTTTCTTCCTTCCAGCTCTGCTCCAATGTCCCCAAGTCACCCTCCTTGACCACTTGACTAAAGAGGCACTTGTTCCTCTCTTAAGTTTTTCTGGCTTGTTTATGTACTTGTTTCCCTCTGTCATCCCAAGAAGACGAGGACCACATTTGCTTGGTTCACAGCTGTGTCCCCGAGGCCTAGAAGAGTTGACACTTGATTAACTACACGGTAGATTAATTAATTAATGAGGTTCCTCCCTCTCTTGGCTTCAGGCTCCCCCTCCGCAAAATCGGGAAGGGCAACTCAGAGTTCTGGAAGGGGACCCCACGCTCTCTCCTCATCACCCCACAGAGAGGGTGTGCGGGGGGCAGTGATGGGCCTTGGGTGGCCCAGAGTCTCCTGACGAACGAGGCTGATCCTGGCCACGAGGCTGTTATTGATCTGAGCAGGTTGTCAGAAAAGGGGAAGTTGTAATTGCTGCTGTAGTTTCATTGTAACCACCAGCCCCGAAGGGAAATTAAACTTTGCAGCTAATGGGGCTATGTGCTCCTTCAGCCTTTGATGTATTGAAGCCAGCAGTGGTCCCTGGAATACTGAGCGGCTGCTCAGAGTATCATTTTGAAGCAGAAGCTGCCGCATCGCTGACGTTCTCTTTCCGCCTGGGGAGGGGGTGGAGCTGGAAAATTCCTGCATTCTTACATTTCATCAGTTTCCCTAAGAGGCTCAGAACGTCTCTTCCGATCAAATCATGAGGTGTTTGAACTCAAAGGAACCTCAGGGCGTAAACACCTACCTCGTCAGCCCCTCTAATCCGCCGGCCACACAAACTCTGATAGGTCTAATCTGACTACATCACACCCTTGTTTAAAAACCACTGGTTCAGTGCCATGGCCGAAAGTGTGGCTACTCAAAGTGGACCAGCAGCGTCAGCTTCCCTGGGAGCTGGTTCAACATGCATTCTTGGGCCCACCCCTGACCTGCTGATTTTTGTGTGCACAGAAAAGTTTGAGAAGCACTGGACCATAGGATACAGTCGAAGCTGATTTTCATGGCGTATAAGCAGTTTCAATCAGAAGAGGTAGTGCTAATTCAGAACTCAGGGTCCAGACTGTTGCAGAGTTTATGTTAAATCCTGCCTTGGCCGTGTGGCTTTGTATGATTTCCTTCCCTGCTTTGAACCTCACAGGGTTGTTGTAAAAATCAAATGACTTTTTACATGCAAAGTGTTTGGAAGAGTGCATGGTACACAGCAAACACCCAACAAACAGGAATTCCCATCAACTCCTATCAAAAGCCTGTGTTCAGACCCTTCTTCATTCATACTAAAGTGTAAATGACTGATACAGTCAACTGACAGTCAACGTGTTGATGGTTCTGACACAGGCCTATTTTTCTTTGTTTTTCTTTGTAGGGGAAGCAATGAGACTCAGGGAGGTGAAGTGAATGATTGGAAAGGAGTAGACAGGGGATTTGAGCACAAGATTATCTGAGTCTAAGTGTTTAAGTGCAACTAATGCATGCCTGACCTAATTTTTTAACTAATTGTCCGGCAGTAGATATGCACATGGCAAAACAGAGGCCTAGAAAGAGAAAGTGGCATCTAAGATTCCCAGCTCGTGGACTGTAGGCCTGGGAACTACATTACCTTGGAGTTATCCATTCAGCCAGAGTTTATTGAGCATATACAGATGCTGCACAGAGTAGGCTATGGGGGGTGCTACAGGGGCTAAGACAGGCTCAGTCCTTTTCTGCAAAGAGCTGAGCATGACGACCAACGCGCTCTCCTACACACGGTAAAGGTGCTGGATTTCATTTCCAGATGTTCGGGTGATTTGGAAAATTCTCCCCCTTCCACCTTATCTGCTGCCTGCCCTGCCCCCTCCGTTTACTCCCCTCACCCCTCCACACCCCTCGGCCCAGTCCCAACACACCACATCTCCTGGGCTTGCATCCAAGCTCAATAGGAGAAGGACATATTTTATCCCGGCACCATTTCTCATCCAGTCATGGACTTACAGGAAATAACCGTTTCTCCCCAGCCAGCTTTCTCCCCTTGTCATGTCTCTTGGGAGAGGGACTATGGGTGGACCCTCCATGGAAACTCCAGGGATCACACTGGGGAGCTGATTTTTCCGGGGCTGGCGGTTGCCCATACGTCAGGTCCTGGGAATGGGGATCAGGCAAGATTGAGACAGAGTCTGGGCCAGCCAGAAATTCACATGGCCCTGGGCCGGGAGGCAGGACCATGGGGTTTGCATTCTTGCTCTGCCACGCTCTTTTTAATAGGCTTGGGCCCATCACGTACTATCCTTGAGCCCCTGTATCCTCACCTGTGGAATGATGTTCACTGATGAAGCACGTTGCATGTGAGATGACCCCAGGTCTCTATTTTACAACAATTTCCTGTGCTAAGATATGTCAGCCTCTTTCACGGGCACATGCTTTACAGATAATACATGCTACAGACGCTCAGATGAGGACGCAAGTGTGGTGGAATGCAAGGATTAGGGAATTCTCCCGGAGGAGAGGGAATCTGAGCTGCCGCCTGCTCTCCCCACCCACTCAGATTCCAGTTGAGGACCTATAACATGCCTGGCCTTGTGGGCTGGACATTCTAACGTCCATCACTTCCTCTCCAGAGAGGTGTCTCAGTGCCCCGGTGCAGGAACAGTCCCAAGTGAAACCCTAGTCTGGCTATGGATGAGCAGGTGACCTCCTGTTGGTCAAGATTTCTATACCTCCCTGCACGCTCACATCAACTCTATGCATTTCCTATTGTTGCTGTAACAAATTACTCCACACTTAGCGGCTTAAAGCTACATCCATTTATTATCGTATAGTACTGGAGGCCAGAAATCTAAAATTGAGGTGTTGGCAGGACTGTGTTCCTTCTGGAGGCTGCAGGGGAGATCACGTTTCTTGGCGTTTTCAGTTTCTAGAGGCCACCGGCATTCCTGGGCTCACAGCTCTTCTTTTATTTGCATCCTTCCATCCTCTGCTTGTATCGTCCCATCTTCCATGGCTCACGCTGAGCCTCTTGCCTCCCTCTTATAAAGACCCTCATGATTAGAGGATCTTCTCCCCATCTCAAGATCCTTAACAGAACCACGTTGACAATGTCCCTTTTGACGTGTAAGGTAACATTCACAGATTCTGGGGATTGGGATGTGGGTGTCTTTAGGGTGATGGGAACTCCCTAAATGGTTATTTATTTGGTTACCCCATCAACCCTTGCAGAGGGTACTTCTCCTCATCTTTTGGAGACAGAGACTCAGAGAAGGAAATGACTGCCATGAGTCAACCATCATAAATAACCAGACTGTCAAGATCCATCCATGTTGTCACAAATGTTCCTATATCTTCTTTTCTTACTACCGAATAGTATTCCATTGTGTATATATACCACAACTTCTTTATCCCCAATAAATTTAATAAAATAAAATTTAAAAAATAAAAATAAAAATAAAAAATAAATAAATAAATAACCAGACTGGAGTTTGCACCTGGGACTGTCCCTGTTTTTTTTTTTTTAATTTTATTTTATTAAATTTATTGGGGTGACAATTGTTAAGTAAAATTACATAGATTTCAGGTGTACAATTCTGTATTACATCATCTATAAATCCCATTGTGTGTTCATCACCCAGAGTCAGTTCTCCTTCCATCACCATATATTCGATCCCCCTTACCCTCATCTCCCCCCCCCCCGTTCTTGGTACATGGAGACACCTCTCTGGAGAGGGTGTGATAGTGTGGTGGGGTAAGGAACTGGAAAGCATCATGGAGAAAGGATAGATGAAAGACTCCAGGAGACTTAAGTCCTTTTTCTCCTTACGAACATCTTCTCAGGACTTAGCACAATACCTGCCTGGTACATAGTAGGTGTTTCATAAACATAGTGAGGGATGAATCAACGTGAAGAAGAAAGCATGAAACATTTTACCAAAGGAAAGCAGTGACCGACAAAGTGGAGAATATAATCAGGGTGTCGGATTGTAGAGGGTCTCAAATGCCACATCAAGAAGGTTAAAAGTCACTATGAAGAGAGCTGTGTGCCAGTGGCAACACCAGAAATGGATGTGTTATTCTGAGAAGATGCGTCTGGCATTGTCATACAAGAAGGACTGGAGGGGAGAGAGGTCAGAGTCTGGAGAAAGGTTAGGGGGCCCCTGGAGCAACCCAGCATTCTGTCAAGCCTGTGAATGCTTGAACTAGCCAAGAAAATAAAAACAAGGGAGGCTAATACAAGATGTGCAATTGCATTGGGAAAAAAAAGAGATATATAACTTGAATAATCACAGCTACAAAACATGGAATACTTATTATATGTTATAAAGTGGACTAGGCACGTTTTCATACATGATCTCATCAATATTCACAAAATCCTATGTAAAAGTGACCATTTTGTGGATGATGCAACAGAAACTCTGGGAAGTGAGACAAATCACTAATGTGGGTGCCACTGGGAAGTGGCAGAGCCAGTATCTGAACCCTTGTCTTTCCATCGCCAGCCTGGCATTGCCTCTCTGACTGTCCCTAGGGGATGGCTGAGGGTGATAGGATGAGGTTACAAACAGGCAAATCATTCCACTCTGGGCATAATGGAAGGTATGTGAGAGCTTGAGCTGATGACAAGTGGGGCGGGGCTTCTGGTTTGGAGTGGGGTTAAATGGGATGTGTGAAATGGCCTCACTGGGCTTGAGGAGTCCAGGAAGGTCCAGCGAGATGACCACCCCGAGTCAAGAATTTGGGGCTGGAAGTTAGGAGAGAAGCTGTAGATGGAGGTGGGAGTTGTAGCAGACACCGTTGGTGCCCCCAACTCATATCTCTGGAGTCTCACTTTTGTAGAGTTGGCTGGGCTGAATTCTAACGGCCCAAGGGTGTTGCTGATGGCTTGTATCTGCTCTCCTTGCGTGCAAGCAAGGTAGAAGTGCCTGAGAGTGAACACGCTCCAGGAACTACCCCCAACCAATGACTGGAGGGAGTTGGTGAATAAAGGGCCCCTGCCTCCTGGTTCCTCAAGTGGGACACCCCCAAAGGACATGTTCTATGATGCTTCCCTGTACTCTCGAGTGGGATTAAGCTCTAGTTGCCCACAATGGTATCTGGCTTGATGCTGTATCTTGGATCAGCTGTCTCCCCTTCCCTATTTCACTTCCACATGCTCCTTCCCATTGTTTGGGGGGGGGGCACCAAATAAACTATCTAGACTCAAAACTTTGGCACAGACTGTCTGCTTATTGGGAAACTCAAACTAAGATAAGAGTTCTCCCCCATAGAACTGGACCATGAAGTTAGGGGCAGGAGGCAGGAGAGAAGCAAGTCAAGAGGTCAGAACCAAACCTTGGGGGTATGGGTATATTTAATGCATGGAATTAGTAAGGAACCTCCGCGGTAAGGAGAAAACAGGAAAGGACAGGATTCCAGAAGCCAGGAAGGAGAGAGGCTTAGGTGTGGTTGTCAGCAGTAGCAAGGCTACCCAAGAAGTTAAGGATAAGAATTGGAATCGGCTTTAAGATGTAGTAATTTTATCAGCAATAGTTATTTGCAGAGCCATTATGGTATGATGAGATCAGAAGTAGATTTCCAGAAGTTGAAGGAGGTGGAGCAAAATATAAGCGAGTATGATTACTTTTCAACAAATATTTGTCAAGCATGTATTATGTGTGGTACACTTTCACATTTAGGCATGATACCCATTTTAGGGATGAGAGAAATGGAGCTCACAGTGGGAAGAGTGACAAGCTAGAACATTATCCTTGGAAGGAAGGAGACACATGATGGAGATTGAGGGAGAAGTGAGGTACAGAGTTAGTATTTCTTGAACACCTACTCTGTACAAGCTCTGAAAATTACTAGTTGTGTAATTTTGTGCCTACGATTTAACTTCTGTGTACCTGTTTCCAAAAAATGAGGGAATTTATAGTGTATATGGAGTTTCTATGAGGATCTAATGATTATATCTAAAACATTTAGAACAGTGCATAGTAAGTGGTGAACATTTAATAAGTTAGTAATTGTTACTTTTATTATCACTCTTAATATTATTACTACTGTTACAGTGACCTATATTTACATCATTGCTAATTTTTATAGCAGCTAAAACTTGGCATTGTCTCCAGTTTACAGATGAAATAAAAGAACCTTAGAAACTTGCCCAAGGTCACTGAATTAGAAGGAATGGAGCACGTATTTGAATTTTTTTCTACCTGAATCCAATGCCCATTTTCTTTCATTGCATCAGGCTCGAGCAGAGTTTTTCCAAGTCAAAAGTGACTTGCAATAGTTTGAAGAGAGAGGAGGAGGAGGAAATTGAAGATAGAAGACAGTAAGTGGTGGGTCTACTATTGTAGGTAGGAGAATGTGATCAAAAGGCCAGACTAACATATTTACCCTGGACTTTATCATACAGACAGGAAAGAAGGAAGAAGCAGAAGGTGAATTTGGCATTTTGGCAACAGTCCATTGTGCATGAGAATCTTCCCTTCCAGGGCTTTGGGCTCTCCTGAGAAAATTCAGTTTTATGTTTTTAAGCTGTGAGCCCAGAAGGAAGGAAGAGGTTAAGGAGGAGTGAAATCTGGTCTGGTCATGATGGGCACAGGGCCAATAACGAAGGGAGAGAAAAATCATAGAGGATCCCACGAGAATCAGAAGTGGCTCAACCTGTTTTGGGGATAGGTTAGCTGTGTCCTGCTTCTAGGTCAAGAGTCACAAGTCTTACTGGCTCAAAGATCAAAGAAGACCACCCAAGTCAATATTGCATGACAGAAACATCAAGGATTTTGAGTCCAAACATTTGGGTTTGAAGTCGGATGCTATCAATTCCTGGCTATGTGACCTGCGTCCACTCAAATCTCTTCTCTGAGCCTCATCTATAAAATGGGGCTAATAGTACCTTTCTCATAGGGTGATGGGGCCAATGAAATGAGATCATGTTTAAAAGTACGCAAGTATGCTCGGAATGTAGAGCATGCCAGCAGTAGATATTAACAATGACAGAAGTATGGTTTAGGATTTCCCCAATCCCGAATGCAAGCTTGGTTGATATCGTCCTCTGCACTTTGATTTCCTCTATGAGGAGACTGACAGATCCGGTACTGTTTCCCCCACATCTGTCTTTTATGGACCTGAGTGTGGCCTAAGTCTGGCTTAAGCCTTGGAAAGATTCGATTCCCAAAGTAAACAGATTATTGAGGGTCCGCCTTTCCTTAAAAGACGACCATGATGTCCCAGACTCTTTGGGGAGTGGGGTGCTTCCGAGGAAGCCCAAGTCCAGCGCTTGCTGGGAAATTCTTACCTTACATGGAGCTCCACGCAAGAGATGGTGCTATGAGGTTGATGGTGTGATTCTGTGGGTGGTTGAAGCCTCTGTATATGTCATTCCACCAAAGGGAGAAATTATGACATCCTAAGGAGAAAAGCTCACATTAAGATCTTCTTATTTTCTTTTTATTTTAAAATTAATTGAACACGCATTCACTGCACGTTTACAAGCCAGGAAGCCACGCAAGGATGAGCCTTAGTGAGCCCACCCCCTTGGGAGCTGTCCGCGGTGCTGAAACATTCGCTTTTGTGCTCTCACGTGATGGAGGAGAGTCCGTCTGTGGCTCTGGACCACGGCCTCTTTACCTTTGAGAAATCCTCCTGAGTTCCTCTCCATGATACGATCTGCAGGTTATGACACACGCCTTATATGTTGACAAATAACCTTCAACCTTCTAACAGCCCTGAGGCTTGTCTAGTCCTACCACCTACTACCCACTCTTGTCCTTACCTCTGGCTAGAAAATGAATGTGCAGTTTGAACCCCTGACTTGGTTCCCAACTTTTTATTCCAAACCCTACAGGAGGTTCAGCTACACTTTACCAGCTCATGTTTGACAGATTTCAAACCATCTTTAAAGAGGGTTGTATTCTGCACAAAAGAGAGGCATAGGGTAGTAGAAAGACTTGGATTGAATTATGCTTCCATATTGACCAGATATGTATCTTGCACAAATTGTTTAACCTCTCTGAGGCTTCATCTCCTTTGCAATAGGGGATGGCACTTGAGGAGATAAGCAAGATAGCTATATATAGGACAATTAAGGAGACCAGATCCTACTAGGGCGTCATAGACAGGGACAAATAGAGTTCATAAAAGGGAACGTTCAAGCCCAAACTTTCCCTTTCACCACTCTTCCTCAAAAATGCTCAGCAATATTTTCCCCTTGTTTGTTGTAGTTTAGGGTAAATCATGTAGCTTCTCTGTGCTCGTTTCCTCTTCTGAAAATTGGAGGTGATGGTGTTAGTTTTGGTGGTGAAAGTCCCTTCCCTTCATAACCTGTGGAATGATGTGGAGGATGAAATTTGTTGAAAAGAGTGGGAGTGATTTATAAATTGTGAAGTGTGTGTGCAAAGGGAGAGTGTAGATGGCAAAGGCCAGGCTAAAAATGTAAGCAATGGCCATAAGTCAACATTAAAGTGTTTGACCTTTATCCTGAGGGAAACATGGAGGGGTTTTAATAAAGGCAATGACTTGGTCAGATTGCATTGTAGAAAGCATCTTTGTTTGCAGGGTGGATATTGCATTGGAAGGGAGTGAGACTAGACTTGGGGACCAGTAGGGTTAATCCACTTGTAAGAATCCAGGCACCAGGGATTGGTAGCTGGGAGGGAGGTGGTGACAGTGGGATGAAGTGAAGAGAAAAAAATTGAGAGACATTTACAGGGTCTTGTCTACTGACTGGGTGAAGACAACCAGGGAAAAGGAATTGAGTTCTCTAAACTGGGAAACTAGATGTTTGGAGAGCCATTTATTGTGTAGAGAACACAGGAATGGAAACAACTGGGGGTGGGTGTGATGATTTCCATTTTGGTCATTTTGACTTGGTGGGGCCATGGGGAATCCAAATGAAGACACAAAAGTCCAGCTCAGAGAACAGGTCTTGATGGAGGATAAAGATAGAGTTAAGATGCAAATGGCTCTGATGTTCTATCTTTCCCCTCTATTCCCCAAAGGCTCTTTCCCTTCTCTGAACTCTTTGAGCTTGTTGGTGCCACACAATTAGTCACTTAATTGCTTTCTAATTGATATGCGCCTTAGCCTGTCTCACCAGATAAATTTGAAAACTCCTTGAGGGCAGAAGGCTTCTCATAATACCCCCACCCCAAGCGTCTCCCTGGACATCTCATGAAATTTATGACATTTGAATGGGAGAGAGGATAATGTTTAGTTTTTCAGTCATTGATGGCCACTATAAACCTCAGTTGTCCCATCTGCAGAATGGGAGCCACCAGGCTTTGTGCAATCCTTCTGTGATCTCTTAAGGTTTCTAGCTTTGTTCATCCCTTAGAATGGTGGCGATGGAGCTGGGGAAGAGAAAGGAAGCAGCTCATTAGACTTTTAAAATGCATTCCCCCGGCCTGGTCCAACATCAGATGTTTAAGCAGGAAATAGAAATTAAAAAAAAGAAAAAAAAAAGAGAGAGAAGCAAATTGTTTCTCTCCGGTAGTAGCAGGCACTCAGCAAAACAAACAAGTCTAACGGAATGCTTTGGCGATTATACAGACAAACAAATCACTTTCCCAAAGTGCTTCTTGGGGGAATTACGGCTCTTGGAAATGAAACACAAACAGATTATTAAAAAAGAGCTCCCCGTTGGGAGAGAAACAGTATTTACAAGAGAAGATGTGCCTAGCCGGACCTCTAATTGCCGTTCATTATCTCATATTGATTTAATTAGCTGCTGCACTCAGGTCTGAATTGCCTGCTGCCCGCAGCGGGGGACTGGCAATGAGAGGGGCTTCAGATTGACCGAGCAGACTCCTGCCATCTCTCACCCTCCTCCTGCTTCCCCCCGCCCCCGAAACATGGGGGTCAGCTCACGGGGTGTCATTGCGGTGGCACAGTGGTGGCCGTGGCTGGAGGTGGCCAGCCGTGTCCAAGGCCTTGTGGGCTGCTCTGTCTCATGTGTGTGCCTCAACCGGGGTGGTGGTGAGGAGCTAATTAGCTGCAGTAATTAGAGAGAGTGTCTTCATAATGTGGAATTAGAGTGGCTTGGTGAAAGCACGGGGAGATATATGGCCCTGGCTGGCAGTGGTAATGCGGGAGAAGCAGGCGGGGGGGAAGGCAGCCTCCCAGGGTGTCCTCTGGCCTCTGCAGGGTGACTTTTCTACCCCCTTCTCCAGGGTTCCCACTCCCATGTAAGGTTATTCAGCCATTCATAGCCTCTTCACTCCTCTGTGACCCACACACTCCAACTGAGCAGAGACTTCCCGGTGAAGAAGGAAGGTTATTAGCGTTTCTCTCTAGTGGGCGTCTGGGACCAATTGTTTTGAAGATTTGGGGTTTATAATTGCAAGTGATTAATGGGGGAGTTGGCAATCAGGCTTAAGAGGTTGCTAATTGCTCTTTTAACATAATTGTGTCCGAGTGAGAGCAGTGTGTGTGTACAGGCTTGGCATGCGGAATCCACAGTACGGGCATTAAGTGATGTCTGTACCTTTCCTCCCTTCACCCATTCATTCAACAAACCTTGATTGAGAGTCCGGAAGCTCCTGGCCCAGTGCTGGGTGCTGGGGATGTAGCTGTGCATGGCACAGCGCCCCTGCCCTCAAGGGGCTTACAGTCTGGTGAGCTCGGAAACACTGAGGCATGGTGTGGTCTTATCCAGTCTGTTTGTATCAAGGCAACTGAACCAACCCTCATTAGAACCAATGCTTAATAGAGAACTCCCAGGAGCTAGAGGTATTACCCAGAGAGAGGCAGAGGGTAACAGTGAGCTCGGTAAGAACGCACACACTTGGAGGGGCTAAATAGAACAATGGTATGAAGGTGCAGCACAGTTAAGCATCAGAGGGGAAGCAAACACGGTCTTGGACAGGCTGAATAAGACATTGCAAATCAATGAATTAAGTTCCTTAGGCCTTCTCACTTACAGCCTAATAACTGTATACTTGTAAATAATTATAACAAGTCTGGTAAACTGATTTTCCTTGTTACAACAGGTAAGAAGCAATGCTATGTATATATACATATACAGGTAGCCCCCGTGTAACATGGCATTTCTATAACATGGTTTCGCTCTAACAGGGTTTGAGAATTTGGGGAAACCCTCATACAACATGGCATCTTAGAATACGGTTTCACTCTAACATGGTTTGAAAATTAGAGAAATCCCCAAACAACACAGAGCATAATAAGAGCTTTTAAGAGCAAAAAATAGCTCACTCGAAATTAGGGAAATCCCCAAACAATATGGAACATAATAAGATATATATATATATGAATATATGAATATATAATATATATATTTATATATATTATATATATTTATATATAATATATATTTATATATAATTTCAATTAAAGTTTATTGGGGTGATAATTGTTAGTAAATTTACATAGACTTCAGGTGTACAATTCTGCATGATGGTAAAGGGGATCAAATATATGGTGATGGAAGGAGAACTGATTCTGGGTGGTGAACACACAATGGGATTTAATAAGAGCTTTTAAGAGCAAAAGAGATCTCATTTGAAAATTTTCACTTGAACGTGGATATCGTATCAGATTTGACTGCAGAATTTTGAAATTTATTAGAATTTTAAATCCATTTTGTTTGTGGAGTATTAAATTCAGAGGATGAAGATATCTTGTCAAAAAGAAATCGCCGCGGTTAATGGTGCTTAGTGATGACGAAGAAAACATTATTTAATACATATTAATATGTTATACTTTTGGTGAAAATTGCTTTAGTAAAGATATTTCTCTTAATTATAAAAACATAATAGTACGTTTTAAAAAAAATTTGGAATCTAACCCACTTTTTTGTACTAGTTCTGTGTTTCGTATAACACGGACTCACATAAAACGGCATTCTTAAGGAACCTAACGATCGTGTTATATGGGGATTACCTGTACTACACACACACACACACACACACACACACACACACACACGTATGGCGCCAAAAAAATGTATACATATTTTAAGAAGGGAAAACCTGTATTAAATTTGTAGTACCATGAATGACGCTGGCATTCATTTGATTAACGCCATTTTTTTGAGCGAACGTCATAGGACACATTGCTACGTAATTCAATTCAACTTTGAAAAGTAATACACAGATAACGTTTCTTAAAATGTGTATGTTTTTTGGATACTTTGGATACAAGTGGACACTTTGGTCAATGTTGCTCAAGCAGTAGTTCTCTATAATCAGAAGTGTCTGGACGCTGATGGGAACCACTTTGAGCAACTCTTGTAATTACAGACGTCAAATGTGACTTACATTCATCTTTTGTTATCGGTATATATTGAGTATTACAATTTTAATACAGTTTTCCTTTCTTAAAAGGTGTATATATTTTGTGGCACCCTTTATATATATGTTTCTTTTGCAAAATCTATCTATCTATTACCTATCTATCTATGTATATCTATATATATAGATATAGGTATGTAGATATACAGATCACATCTTATAAGACATGCCCCATCTGACAGAGAAGGAAATTGAGACTTATGGAAGTTAGGGCTTACTCAAGTTGGCATAATCTGTAAATTAGGTTTTAGTCTCCTAATCTCATATTCTTTGTGTCAGGCTGATAGTAGATCCCCAAAGGTCAGATATGAAAGTCCCTTAGAATTTATCATATTAAGGATTGGCAAAGAGGTTTCATCTTGCTCACAAATTTTGCATTTCTTAGCAATGGCTGCTGGGAATGTTGCATTGGGAAACCATTCTAAATGTCTATCTGGGCACCGTGGAAAAGCAATCAGTGATCAATTAGTAATGTCAGTTTTGACTCAGGGAGGGGATGTGTGGTCTGGAAACCAGGGATTGGCCATCTTGATTATATCTGATCTCCTTATCTTTCAGGTATAGAGCCAGCGTCTTGCTCAAGGCCCTTAGGAGTCCCTTGTGCAAGAGTTTATTCACCCACATCCCTAGGTCCAGTACTGCAAGGAAAATAGGAACCATGGCTTGGGCTTCTATTTGGGAGCCTACATATTACCGAGAGGGTCTAGACATAGATAAATTGTGTGTGCAGAGAGAGTTCAGAAAAATAGTCAAGGGAGAGCATCACAGAGGATGTGGATCTTGGAGGACTGAATTATTTTGGACAACTGAAAAGTCTGAGGGAGAACAGGTCAAGTGGGGTTACAGCAAGGTCAATGACAAAGAATTGGAAAGGAGATACATGTATGAGAGTCAGGGAAGAGGTTGGCTTGGCTAGAGTGGAGGCTGTGAGTTAGGAAGTGGTGGGAGACAAAGCTTAGAATCCCATCAAGAAAGAGGATGTTTCATCATTTCTTGATCCATCGTAATGATCATTGGTGCTTGGAACACATTCGGGGCTCAATAGGTGTTAAGTCTATCTTCATTTCTTGTTTTAATGTCATTAATTCACTCAGCAAACATTCAGTGGGTGCTTCCCACGTACCAGATCCAGCACCGAATGCTGGGGATATACTGACAAATAAAAAAGACATGGTTGCTGTTCCATGGTCCTTCCCGTCTGGCAGGAGAGGCTGCATGGCCAGATGAAGGAGTTCTGGACGGGGCATCAGAAAGCTTGGGCTCTGGGCTGGTGCAGCTGCAAGTCTGCATTGTTATTCTGAGAAAATCACTCAGTGACCACGTCTGAGTCTATTTCCTCCTCCATAAAGTGCTGAGTAAACATGAAAAACCACAATTGAGTCATGTCACTACCTAGCATAGAGCCCTCCAAGGTCTCCCGATCACATTTAGGAGTGAATATCTGCAAAGGCTCACTCTGGTGTTTTTGCAGGATGGGGCCCTGCCTATCACTCCATCATCTCCCACCACTGCCCTCTTTAATCTCTGGGCTCCAAGCTTCCTTCTGCTCTCTAAGCTCCAAGCTCATTCCCACCTTCGGGTCTTCACAAATGATTTCTCCACCTTCCACCTACCTGGCTTCTTCTCATCCTTTGAGCCTCAAGATAAGTGCCGCCTCTTCTGAGAAGCCTTCTCTGACTACTTGGCCTCTGCAGGAGCCCTTTGCTCTCTGTCACAACCCTCTTTGCTCCATGCAGCACCTACCACACTTTTCAAGTGTTGACTGGTTGGTCACCTTTTTCCCCCTCCTCTGTCTTCCCCTGCTAGTTTTAGGTCAGGGATCCTATCTACCATTTCCCCATTTTGTTGCCATTACCAAGCCTGCTGCCTGGTTCATAGCTATAAATACATGTAGAATGAATGAACGAACGAATGAATGAATGAATGAAAGTATGGCCCTGGTGGGTTAAAGCTGCTGAAAGGCTGATTTGGCTGGACTTTCTCAGAATCAGTGGTCAAGACCTCCTCACTGAGATTCTAGGAAACTTGGACTCATATTCTGACACTCACCAGCTGTGTGACCTTGAGCAAATCCCTTTGCCTCTCTGGTCCTCAGTGTCTTCATCTGTAAAATCGTGCAGAGTGTTGTCTTAGGGGCAAAATGAGATGGAAAAAAAGCACCAAACTCAAAATCTGACGCTCAGAGCTTGCCAGTGTTAATCTATTTATTATTGTTATGCTCAGTGTTTGCAAGGAGCAAATGTACTGCCTTGCGTGGCACAGGGAGAAATGGGAAGGAAGAGGTGGGTGGTAGGAGGTAGAAGAGCCTCAACCACCAAACTGCAGGCAGGAGAGCGGACCAGGTCTTCGAGCACCGTCCTGCCCTGCACATTAGAGTTCCTCCCTCATCACAGGTTATGAAGAAATCAGCCCGTGGAGCTCTGATTTAATTAGCTCAGTGATCTTGCCCTATCGATCATTCATTTCAAGTCTGCCAACTGGGGGAAGTTAGGTTTGCCCATCACCCTCTCACTTCTCAAAAGGAAAAGGCTGACTTTGACTTGTTTATTCAAACCCATCCTCTTTGAACACCTACTTGAGTTTGGATCATCTCTCTCTTTCTCCTGCTCACCAGCGAGCCCTTAATCCCCTTCCCTGGGCTTTCCCAAGGCCCTCTCCCCATTGCCTCTTTTCCAATTGAATTAACTTTAATATATTTTTTTGATGGGAAAAGTGTTTGCTTGATCTCTGGTGCTGGATGTCCTAATTGTCTCCTTCGTCTTGGGTAACACATCATTATTTAGGGTCTGCCTCCCTCTTGCAGAGCAGCCATAGTCTTTGAGGTTCTTTTCTGCAGCTGGATGTTGCCGGGCTTGGAGGGGACCCAGTCAACTTGGGGCTGTTCTCTTTCTCACCCTCCATCTGTTTATTGGTTTGTCTCCATCCCTTCCCTTCCCGTCTCCTCCTCTCTTAAACCCTCCCCTCCTGTCTCTCTCTCTCTGCCTCTCCCCTTATCTCTCTGCCTCTGTCTTCCTCTCTCTCCCTTCCTCCCTCCTTCCTTGCACCTTCCTCACTGAGTCTCTCTTTTTCTGGAAAGAGAATTCAGACTAGCTTAAACATGAGAACCTGGAAAGAAAAGGGAATATGCCATTATAACTCCGAGGGGCCAACTGGGATCTAGGTGCCCTCTGACAGTCTCCCCCATTGCCTGTCTACAGTTCCTCATGTCTTCAATCTTCCCATCTGCAAAATGGGTGCCGATGAAGATGGCTTCCTGGTTATTTCCTGCTCCAACGTTCCATGACTCTAGCCATCTCTGGACTTTCCAGGGAGGTCACCATATCTGGAGGAAACTCTTGTCGGGGATATCAATATGCCTGTTTTGTCAGATTCTCATTCATGTTTCAGGCCGAGGGGATGATACAAGCAGAAGGGCATCAGCATTTCCATCTGTTAAACCAGGAGGGAAGTTTTGAATTAGGCTTCAGTTTTTATGCTCGTACGAATGACACACTAAATGTAATGGAGCTGGCATTTCTGCAGCTCTTCCTGACCACTGCGCTGATGGGGCTGGGGTTAGTCACACTTGATTTGAAAAACCAACATCATCAGTCGGCCCCATCTGCCAGCAGCCTGGTCCACTACTCTCCAGGCAAACGGTTCCATCGAATCCCATAGGCATATCCGCGAACACTCAGGATTTGGGTTTTCTCTTTGGTAACTCCTCATCAAGACATGTTTTGACAAACTAAGACCGTCAGCATTTATTCCTGTTACCATGGAGCAACTGGTGCACAGGTCTAATTAGGAATTAATGAGCACTCTCGCGTGGTCGTCCCACAACTGACATCAGGACTGTGATTGCAAGAGCTACGTTGAGAACAGGAGCGGAGAAAAGGGGGACCTGCTTGGCGTTCAAGGAAATCCCATGTACTCACTCTCAGAGTTCGGGGATCTGGCCTACGGGATGGGGACCCCCCAAGTTGGGTCTTAGAGAAGGGACTACTGTTATCTGTGGACAAACAGGAAGCCCACACCTCCTGGGTGCTATGGGGTCAGTAGTTGTCACCTCAGACAAGTTATAATAGGTAGGATTAGAAATCAGACCATACGAGGTCTGACAATTAAGTTCGTGAACTTGTTGCAACGCTGTTGCTAACCTTTTTTGATATCAGAAGGGTTATTCATTATGAATTTGTACCAACTGGACAAACAGTTAACCAAGTTTGCTATTTGGAAGTGCTGAAAAGGCTGCGTGAAAAAGTTAGACGACCTGAACTTTTTGCCAACAATTCACGGCTCTTGCATCACGGCAATGCACCAGCTCACACAGCACTGCCTGTGAGGGAGATTTTAGCCAGTAAACAAATAACTGTATTGGAACACCCTCCCTACTGACCTGATCTGGCCCCCAATGGCCTCTTTCTTTACCAAAGATAAAGGAAATGATGAAAGGAAGACATTTTGATGACATTCAGGACATCAAGGGTAATATGACTACAGCTCTGATGGCCATTCCAGAAAAAGAGTTCCAAAACTGCTTTGAAGGGTGGACTAGGCGCTGGCGTCAGTGCATAGCTTCCCAAGGGGAGTACTTCGAAGGTGACTGTAGTGATATTCAGCAATGGGGGATGTAGCACTTTCCTAGGATGAGTTCGTGAACTTAATTTTCCGACCTCTTATGCTCTGGGGGAAAGGAGCCATGCGCGCCACTAATTTTGTTCACTGTTATCCGCCAGTGCAAACACAGAGTTTCATTCATAGTCAGTGCTCAGTAAATATTTGTAACTTGCCCTTAAGCCATGAAGCTCGAATGTGGGAAATGTGGGATTTAAACCCAGACAACTATAGAGCAGAACATCTGGACTTTCCCCGTGATACAACTTGGTCCTTCATCTATCACATGCTGTTGTCATTGTCACCTACTGGACCATGAGCTAGCTGCTTAAGGAAGAGTTCTTTCTTCATCTTCATGTCTCCAATTTCCAGCATAAGGCAGGATCTACAGTAGGTGTTCAATAAATTCTCATCATATTAGATTGAATAAGATCTCAGGGAGCCAGGGCAATCTTTCTGCAACAGGAGAGACTAGAGTTTTAGACTGAGACCTGAACTGTTGTGTATCCCAGGCCCCAGCCCAGAGCTTGGCTTATAGGGTCAGAGCTTAACATTTGTGGGCTACACTGAATGTCTGTATCCAGCCCCATTCAACCCAACAGAATGAATCATATTACAGAGGGACACTGAAGACTGTTGTCATTCAAGGTACATTGCCTGAGGGCCAATCAGAGCTAGGACATGCTCTCAGCATTCCCATTTTCAGGTGAGTGAACTAAAGCTCAGAAGAGTTGTCTCTGATTGTGTTCCCAAGAAAGGGATTCTGAAATGGAAAGTTGCATGTGAAAGGTTTACTGGGGAGTCCTCTGGGGAGATACATCTGGAAGGAAGGAAGAGAGGGAGAGAGGGAGGGCAGGAAGGACGGAGGAAAGATTGATGGAGGCAAGATATTCACACTATGCAGTTACTATTGAGGTTTCAGCTGATTGTACAGGGAGCTCTGGAGCTAGAATAAACCTTAGCATTGCCCCAAATTGAGGCAT
Organism: Rhinolophus sinicus; assembly: GCF_036562045.2. NCBI lineage: Eukaryota > Metazoa > Chordata > Mammalia > Chiroptera > Rhinolophidae > Rhinolophus > Rhinolophus sinicus. The sequence continues at coordinate 22,981,996 of NC_133765.1, read as the reverse complement.
GGGACTGGGTCTTTGTGTACCCACACCAACCAGTCAGTGGGAAGAGGCGTGACCTTGGGCAAGGCAGTTCCCTATCACTGAGAGCATCTCAGTGAGCGGTGCAGCTAATGAGCCATCAGCCAGCAGCTGGGGGTTGGGGAAGTGCTTCAGCCTTGACGAGGGTGTCTCTACAGGTGGATCACTACAGTACGTCCAAGGAGAGTGACTCACTGTGTCCCCCAGCTTCTAAGTGGCAGACCTGGGATTTGAATCCTAGTTTCTGAAGCCTGGGTGCCCTTCTACTCTATCAATGGACTTGCCCTGTGCTACCCACACAAGGCACACCTGTCCTATCACACGGAAGAGCACAACCCACTGCTTTGGGAGATTAGAGAAGAAGGGAATGGCTGGCAGGTGTCTTCTCTGGGCAATGACATTAGCAACAAAAGGACAAAGGCAAGTGAGTGCTAACCTATGATCAGAATAAGTGGGGTAATAACAATTTCATAGACAGGACTAGAACTTAGACTCCCAAGGCTCCGATTACAGTGCTTGCTCGGCTATGCCACACCCTATAGAAAGGGGTCAGGAACTAACAATTATTGTAGATGTACTGTGTGCCAGGCCCACTGTGTTGTGGTTCTTTCTTCCTCTCCTCCTTCTCCTCCACTCTTGCTTATCCTTTGCTTCTTCCCTGGTCCTTCTTCTGTGGCATCCTTTTCTCATTTAATCCTTACCACAACCCTGGGAGGTAGCAATTATATACGCCCATTGTACAGATGGGGACACCGAGTCTCTGAGAGCTGAGTGGCTTGTCCTAAGTCACACCAGAGGTGAGTGGAGAATATAGAAGGAAGGAAGACCTTGCAACCTTGTCTACCCATAGGTTCACAATTAAGAATTGAGTCTTGGAGCTTTAAGTTAAAGTGTCAATAAACTAGGAAGTCCTGTAGATTTTCAGATATCCATGATTCAGGTCTGGGGGAAGCCATTAAAATCCCATGATCACAAACTGGATTTCTGTGGACACAATTATTGCTCCCCAGACCCAATTCTAGCCGACAATGATTAGTCTCCCATTGAGGGGGCATGGTGGGTGGGATAGTTTGATACCTGTTCACAGTGGGGTTGCAAAGCATTGTGAGAGGTGCTCCAAAGCTTGACACATCTTTAAAAGAAAGACCAAGATTTCTTTTCTCTGTTTTTATCTTCCTCCCCAAGCATGGGGGATTTTTAGCCAAAAGGCAGGGTGAGGAAATCAGTGGATGGAAAATGACTGAGCGGAACTTGATTAGACATCAAGGGTGCGGGGATTCTTGATAAACTAGCTTATCAAGATTCTTTGCCTCACCTAGGCTTGGCAGGCCAAGCTTAGCGGCCCAAGGATGAGATCTAGTTGAGAGCAGGTCTCAGAGGGGCCTAAGTAAAATTTGGTGCAGGAGAGAGTCCTTGAGAGAGAGAGGTCCATATTGAGGCTCAGAGACGATCTCAGGCTAGAATGTTGTGGAAACAGGTTCAAATCAGATCTGTAACATTTGCTCTGTGCTCCTTTCACAATTCTTGATGCTCCTTATATAGAAAGTGGAGACATCCTGGAAACTTTTCCAGGTGGTAACTTTTTAGTTAGACCCGATCTCACAAAGGGTATCGTCATGTCTTCACTGGGGACTCTTCCCAGCTTCACTTTTATCCACTTATTCCATCATTGTTCTTTAGGTACGAAGGTGAGGATGCAAAAGGATATTAGACAAATGGGGGCAGAGCGAAGAATAAACAAGTAAACATCAGTAAGTGTGTAGGTGGGAGGAGCCAGGAAGGCTAAGAACAGATGGCTATGAAACAAAGAAAAACTGGGTTGGAAGAGGGCATGTATTCTAAAAATTTTCATGTAGATGATTTCTCTTTCAGAGCCTTCTGGAACAAGTCTTCCTTTGTAGAATATTCATAAGTGAGAACTGAAGACACAACTTTTTCATCAAAAGTGAGCTGTCGCATCCTCTAATGAGATCTTGGTGCATCTCTTCTGGCTGTAGAATTGACAATAACCACTACCAAATGCTATAATTTGCTCTGTGCCAACAATCTGACCGTATTCATTCCCTGAGTCTTTACAGTCACCCTATAAGGCAGGTATGCCTATTGGCTCAACTGTCCAGACACAGGAACTGAGGCTCAGAGCTGTGATGAAAGCCCAGATCTGAATGCAGAGTTCATGCTCTGGTCTGCTTTGCTCACTGTTGCCCAGTACGGAGGGTCAAGGACATCCCTCTCTTCCAGCAGGAGGTGGCCAATGATGCCCCCAGATGGGGTGTGTGTGTGGGAATGGTGGTGATGGCAGTTGACAAGAGATCCAGAGTCCTCAGTGCCCTAGGGAAATTCTTAAATGTTTTCTGCATGCCCATCGTAGTAGGCAGGCAATAATTCAGTAGGGTGTGTCTTTGGAGAAGATTGACTTTGCTTCTACTGGCTCCAAGATTTCACTGGGGAATCATCCATTCCAGGTCTGCAAGCTGCTCTCTAGCTCAGAAGGGAATAGTACTGTGTATTTCTTGCAAGTTTCTCTTACTAATCCGCTCAGGTCCTAAGTCTGGATGTCCTTGGATAGCCAAGACTTTTATGAAAGGGAACATGAATTGCGTGGTGGTTGTAATCTGGGTCCCTCGAGTCAACAGGTCTGGTATGCTCCATCTTCTGGCTGTCCTAGCTAGGTGACCCTGTGTGGGGACAGAGCCAGGAGTGCAGTTTCCAGGCTCTCGGCTTCACACGGAAAGGTGCTGGCTCAGGTAGTAAATGGCCATCAACTGTGATTGGATGGCCATCAGCTGTGACTAGTTGGCCGTCAGCTGTAACCAGTGAGCCATTGGCCACTAATATAACTGCCGTGGCTATGCTAGCAGCAAAAGGGGGCTAGCAAGAAGATGGTGGCTGAGCTAGCAAGCGCGGATTGCAGCTAGCAAGTGAGGTTGGTTGGCAGAGAGAAGTGGACGGCAGGTTGCGGATAGTGTGGCTCCTGCTTCCTGTGTCTCCAACCCAGCCGCCAGCGAGACTATAGTGGTATGACTCCCCTATCTATGGCTCCATTGGTGTTCCTTTTTGGCCTCACCATGTCCTGCATTCTTATGTGGGGAGCAGGAGCTGAGACCCCGCCTGACACCCTGGTAACTTGCTCCACCTGGCACTTCACTTCTCTGCGATGTTAAATCGGGTTACTGCTTCTTAAAGCATTAAATGAGGCAGCACAAACATAGCACCAAGGATGCACTCCATCCTCTCTTTCCCTTCTGTCTTCCCTCACCAGCACTGGAGTGAGGCAAATGGGGTTCTTTTAATTTGTGTCTTCCGAGCATGGAATATTTGACTCAAAAGCCAAAGGCACACGCACTAGCTTTTAACATAAGCCTTTTTCCTAACCCCCAGGAGAGACTGTTTGACTACATGCCCGTGTTTTGTTGATTTAAGAACTCAGTGTGCCTGTCACCTAGAAGGCACTACACATTCCTCCCACTCCAGCCATTAATCACCCTGTGTAATTAAATAACACAGCAACCTACCTGTAATTAGTGTATTGATTTGTTGGTTGAATTGTTTACTCCTGGGCTGTCCCGCTAGCCCGTGAGCTTCATGAGGGCAAGTTTATTCATAGCTGGGTCTCTCCTGCCTGTCCCAGGGCTTGGCACCTAAAAGATTCTCAATGAATGTTGGTTGAGTAAAGGACTGAGTGGATTCAGGGGTTCATGGCCAAGTTTCTTCCAGGTATTGCAGGAAGTGTGAGGGAGGGTTGGCAGTCAGCAAGGAAACTCAGTCATAATAATGATTCTTTGCATCTGGATGGTACTTCATAGCTTGGATAGCACTTAATACTGATGAGTGCTGATGGTGAAACTGATGATAATGATAGTGGCAGTGATGGTGGAGATGATGAAGGCGATGATGGTGATGATGGAGATAATGGTGATGGTTGATGGTAGTGATGATGACGATGGTGATGATGGTGATGATACCATTTCTTGAACTTATTATCTTCCAGACAGCGTATGAGTACATGCATTATCTCAAATGATTCTCACAATAACTACATATGTTATTTCCATTATTTTACATATGAAGGAACGAGGCTCAGAGTATTTGCCTAAAGTCATCAGCAGGTAAGGGGTAGGGTTGAGACTTGAACTCAGGACTGTCTAAATTTGCTCTCACCCATGACATTGTAATGCTTTGTTGAGGCCATGATCTCAAAGAGTGCCCTTCACGTAATAATAATCGGATTCTCATCGTGATCAATTCAAGTGATGATAGAATTTCAGAGAGGGAAAGGACCTGGCTAAGATCACACAGCCCAAGAGGGAGAGGGCTGGGACTGAAGTTTCCAATAGGGAACTTTTTCCATTGTAGGAGAAGGTTCAGAGATTCGGGGACCTTGAAACAGAAGGGAACATAGAGGCAGGGTACTTGGATTCTGATCCTAGCATTGCTTTTTACTAGCACATGAACTTGGGCATGTCAATGTATGTCATTCAAGCTCAGTTTTCTCATAGGTGAAATGGGAATGATGAGGCTTACCTCATTGCGCAGGGATGAGGGTTCACTGAATTTATAGGCCTGGAAGTGATTTATACACCATAGATCTCTGTGCTGTTAGATACTGTCAATTCCAATGCTTTGGTAACTCAATAGCTGCAGGATTTTGACAGTCCAGTGAAATCTCTGTGTGGTCAGTTTCATAGCTTAAATGAATCACCTCTAAGTCATTTTTACTCTGACATTCAATGGCTCCCAAGTAGCAACATAAAATGCTTTCTTCAAACACTGAAAAAAGATGCGCTGTCTAAATGCGGGACTTTAATGTTGGTGAGATTGATAAAAAAAAAAAAAAAAAAAAAAAAAGGCCCTTTACTCAATCTGTTGTAGTCACATGGCTCATCTTTGTGTCCAGGAAGTATTCCGTTTTCAGTTCCATCTCAGGACCTTTGCACTGGATGTTTCCTCTGCCTGGAGCTCGCTTTCCCCTCCACTCGCTGAGGTGTCCGCTCAGACGTCACCTTCACAGGTAAGCCTTCCTGCTCACCACATCTAAAGAAGTGTCACCTACCCCACCCCCCCATTGTCATCCTTCTATACCATTCTGTCGTCTTTTCAGCATTCGCCAAATCAGCTGGAATTATCTTGTCAGTTTTTTTTCTATTCTCTGTCTCCAGCTTGAAAACATATGCCCCACCAAAGCTGGGCTGTGTCTGTCTTGATTATGCAGGTATCTCCACATGCCTGAATAAGTGACTGGCAAAAATAGGCATTTAATAAATATTAGGGGAATGCAGCACTGAATAAATGGATTCCATCCCGTGTGACTCAGAGATGCCGTGTTGTGGATGGACACCGGCCCTCTCAATCTCCGATAGGAGATGCCACATCCCATTTCTAGTCCTCTGAGTCACCGAGTGTCATGCCTGATAAATGGCCATCATTGTGGGAAGGCACCAGACCTTCTTTCTCGGTTGGAGCTGACACCCGTGTGTCCTGCCAAATGCCGGTGAGAGAGCTGTTTCCAAACTTGGAAGGGCCAGGAGGAGGTGGGCGTCCTGGTCCATGCTGTTTCTGGAAAAACAGTCCAGTTTTCTTCTTTCTCTCTACTTGTGAAATGTGCTGTCACCCTTTTGTAAAGATGTCTGAGAGAGTGTAAAACCACATTTCCCGGATCTGGAGATGCAATAGTTTGTGCAATTATAACCCAACACATCACAGAAGTCAGATTGGCACTCGCTGCCTGCATAATTCATCACTCATTTTCCTGTCAGGGCCCAAGACCTTTTATATCTGTTAGACAAAAAAAAATTAAGTTTACATTGCTCGATTAAAAATTCAGGAGTTTAGGGCATGAAAAAAGAAGGATGTGAGTTGTATCATCATTAAATAGACAGAGATAAATAAAGCATTGGAAGAGGAAACATAAAAAAATGGGGAGACAATGAGAAAAAATAAACCTTGCTGGTAAGTTGTCATTTTTCAAACTTAAGAATGTCAGTAGAAACTTCATTAATTTCTTCTCTCTAATGGTCAAGATTCAGGGACTATGGCAAGATGGGCAGTGCGTGGCTTTAGCATGCAAAGGTTATTCTAATCCCTTTCTCTCTCCTTCCCTCCCTCCCTTTCTCCCTCCCTCCCTTCTTTCTTTCCTTCCTTCCTTTCTTCTTCCCAACATCCCTCCCTCCCTTCCTTCATTTTTTCCAAAATTTTATTTAAGCCCCTCACTCTTTACAAGCCACACTGTAAAGCCCTAGGCATATGACGTGAATAAACCAGAGTTCTATATTGATGAGGGAAGTGCAGGCTATGTGGAGAGAAGAAATTACAGCCCAGCTTGATCAATGATGTAATGGTGGAAGCAGAGGGAGCCGTGGGGTTCCAGAAGGGGTACCTGATCCAGTGAGAGAATGGTCAGGGGAGCTTCTAAGAGAAAGTGATGCTTGAGTTGGTTCTTAAAGGAGGCATAGGTATTTATCAAGTGACGGACAGGAGACAGAGTGACATTCCATGTAGGAGTGAAAACATGTGCAAAGGCTCAGAGGCGTGATGCAGCATGGTGTGTTTTTGCAGAGGGTGTAGACTAGATGGGTGGCAGTATGGTGAGAGCGAGGACCTCACTGAGGTCCCTGTGAGTTGAATGAAGAAATTTCCTCTCATTAGAGTGGAAGGGACTATGTCTCTTACCAGTGGGGCCTCATTTCCTAGCACGTTGTTTGTCACACAACAGGACCCAGCAAGCATTTGTTGACTGACTTTATGATTCTAGAAGTCACTGGGAAGCCGTTGAAGAATCTTGAGCATAGGAGCAAGACGATCATATTTGTAGTCTAGGAAGAGCCTTCTGGAGGGTCGATGCGTGAACAGTGGCTTGGAGGAAGCAGAGAGGAGCTGGCTAGAACTGTAGACTTGGAGACGGTGGTCAAGGCTGTTACTGGTCCCTTTCCTCTTCTACCTTTGGTAATAGAATCCCCTGAAGCTGAGCAGAGCATACGGCCACCTAACTACTGACTACATTTCCCAGCTTCCTTTGCCACTAGGGACGGTCATATGACTAGATTCTAGATAATAAAATGTGAGTGGCTGTGATAGATGCACCTTTCACATTGCCTCTTTAGAAGAAAGCTACTTTCCCCATTGTCCTCTGTTTTCCTTGTCTTGAATAAAGAAATGGTGATGGGGAGACAGCCTCGCCCATGGTGATGAGGTAATACTCGAGGGCAGGGATTGGCAAAGTCTGCCAGTGAATCAGTACTGACTGGTCATCTGTGCTTTTGAATAATGTTTGATTGGGACATGGCCATGCTTATCTATTTACTTATTGTCTGTGGCTGCTTTCTTGCTACAATAGCAAGAGTTGAGTGGTTGTGACCAAGATTCACATGCTATTCAAAAGCCTAAAATATTTACTATCTGATGCTTTATAGAAAGTTTGCCAATCCCTGCTCTAGAGGATGGCAGAACAACAATATAGAAGGAAACTGGGTCCCTGCATGGCTTCATGGAGCAGAAACACCTACCTACGCTGGCAGCCCATTTACATCAAGAGTGATAGATGAGAGAAAAGTGAACTTCTCTCTGGTTTTAGACACTGACTATGGGTTTTCTTTGTGATGGTGGCAGTTCAGCTGATACCCTATCTAATATTAATACAAAGGCTAAGTAAGACTCAGTTGCACTGGGGAAGATGTAAGATAGTGGTGGTCTGACCCAGACAGAAGTGGTGAGGATGAGAGAAGTGAACGGAGTTCAGAGACATGGGGGGACTTAGGTGGACAAATCTGGTATCTGATTGGATGAAGAGGTGAGGGAAGAATCAGAAATGACTCCCAAGCCAGCGATGGTGAATGCAAGGGACAGAGGCGCAGGTTGGGAGAAGATGCTGAGTTCGGTTTTGCTGTATGGTGTTTGAGGTGTCCGTGAGTCTCAATGGGACTGGGAGGCAGTCAGCCCTCAGGGGAGGGTTTGGGGCAGTAACATGCGGTGTACAAATAGGATACACTGTGCCTGAATATGCCTTGGTAATGTGATGCTAGACCAAAATTTGTCTGAGTTAGAAAAGACTTTGTGGGTCATCTACCCCTTCTCCCCACTTTAGCAGTACAGAGACCGAGGCTTAGAAGAAACAACAGGTTCTTCCAAGGTCGCACAGGAGGCTCTTGGAAAAGACCAGAATCCCTGACTCCTGTTTTGGTGGTTGGTCTCCTCTTTCTTCCTGATCACACAGATGCCAAGCCCTCTACCAGGCACAGTGGTTAAGATGGAAAGCAAAACACACATGGCCACTGCTGAGTAAGCAATGGCCATCAATTGTGAGAGGCATCCAATTTCAGAGACATTGAAACATGGCAGATATACATTTAGAAGGGTGAACTATGGTGATAGGAGTGGCTACCATTTCCTGAGTGCACGTGCTGTGCCAGGGGCTGTGAGAAGTGTTCTTTGTGGCTTATCGCAGCCAGTCCGCACGGCAAGGAGATAGATGATGAGGCTACTAGCCCACTTTGCAGATGAGGAAAATTAAGGTTCAGCGATACTCATCTCCAAAAAAGGCCAGAGTTGTGAATTCATTAATTAACTAATTTCTTCAACAAATACTTACTGAGAACCTCCTAGGCGCCAGGTGCCATTCTAACATTTGGGGATTATAGCAGGGGAGAAAATTGATCAATGTCCTGGTCTCTTGGGGGTTTGACTTTTAGTGGTTGGGGTGGGGAGGAAAGGGAAATAAATAGGTAAATGCAGAATGTGTCAGATGCTATCAAGTTCTATAAAGAACAACAACGGAACATAAGGCAAGGGATTGGAGAATGAAGGGGATAGTGTTATTTTGCAGAGAATGGTTCAGGAAAGAACTTCTGGATAAAGAGCACAGAGATATGGATGGAGTGAGTAAGGGATAAGCCACCTGGACAATGTGGGGGGATACTTCAGGCAATGGGAACGGCAAGTGCAAAGGCTCTGAAGTGAGGTTAAAACTCAGGTTTTTCCTGCTGTGCTACACTTATTCAATTCAACATGCACTTTCTTGAATGCCTATATGTGGTGTCAGGGATTAGAAGGTAGATGAGATAATGGGGTCTACAGACCCAACCCCTACGCCTCAGGGGGTTCACAGACTTGCAGGGGAGACAGGCCCTCACTGAGTGCCATAAAAAAGGGATGGGGGATGCTTTGTCTGGTCAGGGAAAGACTTGCCCCTGGTCAAGGAAAGACTTCAAAGACACGGGGTATTTCTTTAAACTCCTTGTTTTAGCAGCATAAATACATCATACAAGTGCACACCTTGATACATTTTCATAAGATGAATGTTCCTGGTGTAACCAGCAGCCTGGTCAAGAAACAGAATATGGCCAGCTCCCCAGAATTCCCTTAAGAAACTCCTTGCAGCCACTCCCAGGTAACCCCTAACCTACCTTCTCACAGCGTAGGTGAATTAACTTTGTTTTTATATACAATCGGTCCTCTTTTGTGTCTGGCTTCTCTTGCTTAAGATTATGTTTGTGAGCTTCATCCATGTTGTGTGTAATTGTATCTCATTTACCCCCATTACTATGCAGAATCCCAATGTGTGAATACACCATGATTTTTTAAAACTTTTATTTTTTGCCTGTTCTGCTGTTGCTGGAACCTCGACTTGTTTCCATTTTTGGCCATCGCTGGTGTTACTGCTATGACATTCTACTACATGTCTTTTGGTGAACATATGTGCACATTTCTGTTGGGTACCATCTAGGAGTAAACTTGCTGGGTCAAGGGGTGGCGCATATGTTGAGCTTTCGTAGACACTGCCAAACGGGTTTCCAAAATGGTTGTACCAATTAACACTTCCACCGGAAGCATATGAGCGTTTGAGCAATGTATCCTCGCTAACACTCAGTATTTTCTGTCATTTTAATTTTGCTTCATTTCTTTTTATTTTCATCCCTGAGGGGGGAAGGGGGGCATTACATCGTGGTTTTAATTTGCATTGCCTCGATGACTAATGTAGCGGGCACACTCTCATGTGTTTGTTGGTCATTTGCTCATCCTCTTTCAGTGGAGTGCTCGGTGAAGCTGTCAGCCTATGTTTTGCCCCTATGGCTGGTCTATCTTTCTTACTGGGTAGAAGGTGCTGCTTCTATAGGCTGGATGTGAGTCCTTGATTAAATATACTCTCTGTGGGGGGCGTTTCCCTCTCATGTCCTGAATGATGACATTTGATGAACAGATGTTCTTATTTTTAATGTAGGACCTTTTATTGATTTAGTTTTCTGACAGCACCGTGGACTTTTCTCAAGTGTATTTGAGTGCAGAACGTAACCTTTTCCGATGGAGAGAGGGGATTGAGCAGAGGTAGGGATGTGGGAAGGTCCGGGCTTTGGAGGGAACAAGCCCATCAGCTGTGACCTGATACTCAAAGGATGTAGGAGTCTGGGGTTGGGTCGAGGGACGCTGGAGGAGGTGGGGGAGCCAGTCAGGGGGCTTTCTAATGCCATGCTATTGAGCTGGGACTTCCTGAAGTCTACAGAGGGCCAAAGTTTTGAGCAAGGGCTACCAAGCCCAGAGCAGGTATTAGGAATGTTAATCTAATGTCGAGTGCATGGATGCAGGTGATAGGGTGAGGTGAAGTAGTGGGGAGACAGGGCTCTGGGGGGCAGGGATGGCCCAGCCTGGACAGACTTGGGGAAGCTGCGTTGACAAGACTTGGCATTATTTCTCCCCAGACTGGGGTAGACTACAGATGGGATGTGGAGATACATTCATGGATGAATGTGTCCTTCATGATGACATTGCAACCCTCTCCATTCCTGACAGTCTGGTGCTATCATTCTGCGCTTATGTAAAAGCTTGGAGAGAAAGTAGATGATTCACAGGGTCACTGACCAACACTTCATCGCTCAGCCCTCCGAGATCCTCAGAAGCGATGGGGCAAGCCTGCCTGCTCTGTACCTGGGAAAAGCCCTGGTTCTCTGAGGCAGAATACAGGGCAGAGGCCTGGGAAGAATTGGGGGTCATGAGTAGGAGACCTGGGTTATAGGCCTGAGTCGACCTCAGCTCACTGCTGGGTGTCCTTGGGGCAGTCTCTTCCCTTCTGTGAACCTCAGTTTTCTTATCCACAGAGAGGGTTGCGAGACTCAGACGAGCTCATAGACATGAAACAATTTGTGGCTAATACTTCACACATAGAAAGCATGACTGGGTCCCCCTCCCTGCAAGGACCAGTGAGTCAGAGAACTTTGCTTTGACCCTACTAACGATTATGCCAGAACTGGTCGGTTTAAGACGCCAGTGTGGCTGGACCTTACCCAGAATCAATGGCGTCCATCACCTGAATTTCTTTCCTTACTAAATTACCAAGACTTGGCTACCCATGCCAACCTCCCCTCATCAAAATACAAACAGTTTACATCCCAGATATGGACATTGAAAGTATACATTTTCTTTGGTAATGTGTTCTTTAGTCCCCCTGAAAATATTAAAAGTGGCTGACAAGATAACAATTACATCGCTTTAGTACATCCTTAGGGTCGAACACCTCACTGGTCACTACAGCAGGAGACGCACCTAGTGATGGAGGGAGAGGCGGACCTGTGAACAGAGGCACAGTTGGGAAATTGGGGGGGGGCTTGAAGAGCCTGTGATGGCAAGCTGTGCGTGTGATCTTGGTTAGGCTCTGGCACCCAGTGATTCAATCAAATCCTAATCAATTGCTGTAAAGGTGTTTTGTGGATGTGGTCAACATCTACCAACAGTTGACTTTATTAATTAATTTATTTATTTTTGAAAGATTTTATTGGGGAAAGAAACAGAACTTTATTGGGGAACAGTGTGTCCTTCCAGGACTTTTTCCAAGTCAAGTTGTTGTCCTTTCAGTCTTAGTTGTGGAGGGCACAGCTCAGCTCCAGGTCCAGTTGCCGTTGTTAGTTGCAGGGGGTGCAACCCACCATCCCTTGGGGGAGTTGAACCGGCAACCTTGTGGTTGAGAGCCTATGCTCCAACCAACTGAGCCATCTGGCCACCCAGGAGCTGAGCAGCAGCTCATTGACTTCATTCTAGTTGTGGAGGCTGCAACTCACTGGCCCATGTGGGAATTGAGCCGGCAGCCCCGTTGCCCAGAGCTCTAACCAACTGAGCCACCCGTCCGCCCCACCGACAGTTGACATTAGATAAACGAAGTTATTCTTGATCAGTGTGGGTGGGCCGCATCCAATCAGTTGAAAGGCCTTAGCAGTAGGACTGAGGTTTCTCTGAGGAAGAAGAAATTCTGCCTCAAAACGGCATCCTCAGTTCCTGCCCGAATGCTTCCAGACTGCTTAATTGCCCTAGAGATTTTGGACTTGTCCACCCTCACAATTGCATGAGCCAAGACCTTGAAATAAACCTATCTAGATCTAGGTCTGGGTCTATGAGTAGATCTTTATCTCTGTGTTGCACTGGTCCTGTTTCTCTGGAGACCCCTGATGGATACAGAGCCCCAAAGGAGAATTCAGGGCCAGGGTTGGTGGGAGCAGTAGGAGATGAGGACCAGTCGCTTCCATTATTCTCCTTCCTGCTCCGGCCACAAAGACCTTTCTAGTCTTCAAATATGCCAAGCATGCTCTAGCTGCCAGACCTTGGCACCTGCTGTTCCCTCTGCTTAAAAAAAACTCCTCCCTCAAGTACATGCATTCCCCTTACCCATCCTTTGCCAGAGCTCTGCTTAAATGCCACTTCCTAGAGGAGCTTTGCCCGACTACTCTAATCTACAATAGCTCCCGCCATCATCCTTCACTGAGATTAATTTTTTGTCCCGATGCTTATCATTATTAGCTATCTTATATATTCCTTTCAACTGTCTGTCTTGCCAGCTGGAGTACGACCTCCCTGAGACTAGAGACATTACTTTTTCACTCCCGTGTCCTAACTCCTAGCACCGTGCTTGGCACAGAGAGGGTACTCAGTGGGCTCCAAATTGTGGTGGGTTTTGAGTACCGTGCCAAGTAATTATAAGCTGTTTAAACTAGCTTCACTCACCCATCTCCTCCTGACAGCCATGGACTTCCAGAGAGATGCTGTGTGGGGGGAACTCACAAGGGGACGCCAATGAGAAACAGCGTGGAGGTACTTGACAATTTTCCCTTATCTCCGATGACCCACGTTGCCTGGTCTAGTTGTTCATGAAGGAGGTCTTGTGATGCATCTCAAAAAAGCAACCACGGCCTCTCAATCATTCAGCAAATTTTGGAAGGAAACACAGATATCAAAATTGAAAGTGCACAACAGTAATATATGATATCAGGTCCGTCACTCTTTACAGCAACGTGGACAATGGCGTTTGGGAAACAGCAGTTGCACCCAAAAGATAGACAGGCAGTTTTGACATGTCTTGCCAGAGAAGAATCACCCACCCCACCCTCGTCCTCCCACCCTTCCGGCCTGATGCCGAAAAATGACAGAATCACCAACAAATCAATCAGGCAGAGAACAGAAGCAGAAGAGACTCAGGGCTTGGGTGGTACTCACACGATGGTGTGCCAGCATACTAGTTATCTGTGTATTCTTGATCATGGGTAGATGGATGGCTGCCCAGGAAGCAGGACTTGGTGGGCCCTGAGAGGACTCTGGTGTATCGATCTGGTGGTCTTTCCATGGTGGTGAATTGCCACTACTCAGGATTTATTAATTAGTGTTGGAAAGAAGTGGTCACAGTAGACAGTTATCAGCTGTTCACTCCTGTGGGAGAATGAGTTTATGATGGATTAATGAAGCTGGAATGGGAAATAGATATCCAGAAATCACACACACACACACACACACACACACACACACACACACACACACACACACACACACAACCCTCCAAGGGCCAGTTCATAACGTAAACAAGTGAAACAACTTGTAATACAATAGAGACTGGTGGAGATTGTGGCTAACGTGAGGGCACATGCTCCAGTTTGTTAGTACTGGGATTCATATTGGGGTCCCAGCAGCTGCCACATGGTTCTAGCTATTTGAGGCTACGTATCTCCAATCAGAATTGATAAGAAGATCTCTAAACGTATTTTATGTAGAATCTCTTGATTTTAACATGGTGGCAGCTAATTAAAAAATGTTCCAGACTAGCCCCTCATTTAAAGATGGGAGACCAAGACCCAGAGAGGGGAAGGGACTTGCTCAAAGCAGCTCAGGAACAGGTGGCAGGGTAGGGTCTTAGTGCCTGACTCCCAGTTCTTTCCTCTTTCTCGTTCTCTCCAACCTGCTTTCCTGCTTGAAAGAAGAGGCTTCTCTTCTCTGAGCTCCAGACCTAGGAACCACAGATGTAGGGATGGAATATCGGGGACGATGTTTGAGCAAACCAGTCCTAAATTTTGCAGGAGCACAATAGAGCCACAATTATTTCAATCCATTTCAACTCAGCTGAAGTGCCAGGCCTAGGAGAGAGAGGCTGAGGAAAAGTAGTTTTGGAGCAGCTTGGATGTCCTTACAAAGATGTATTTCCCTTCTGGACCACCTGCAGGGTTCTGGGATGTCCCTTGGGGAGTACCTCTGGGCTCAGAGTGAGGTGCTTTCCCTGCTTTTTTCTTTTTTTTTATCTTAAGTAAGCTTCATGAGAGCTGATTCTGGGACCCCTGATATGAATCCCAGTACTAACAAACTCTCATTGTAGGAGTTCTCTGTGCGAGACAAATCAGGCAGCTCATGGAGGAAAACCCGCTGGGGTATATCTAGTCTATCCAGAAGCCTTAGCCCCTTCCCAATCCCAGCCTCACCCTCCTCCCACTGCCTGGCCTGGGCTCCCTGCGTCCTCATCCCCCAAAGCTGGATGAATCTTTCTCTCTCAACAATGCTAGGGACACAGTCTACATTAGGCGAATCAACAAGGCCATCTCAGAAAAGACCAAATAGGAAATAAGAGGCCCCATGGCCTAATGGGACTTATCAATTATGATCTAGGGCCATATTTCTTTGAGGGGTGATTGTTTCACGGAGTCTGACATCTCATATAGCTTTAAATTACTCACAACCGGGACGGCTTACAAGATAGCAGTAAAATCAGGAGAGGATTGGGCAATGTAATTATAGCATGGAAATGATGTTGATCATTCAAGCACGGAGCAGACCTTGAATCGAAAACCCTGCTCTGTCTCCCCACCCCCTTCCTTCCACTGCATCTGATCGGAGCTGTAGAACACACCGCATCTGGTGGCAACCTCGCTGGGGCTCCGAAGCTGGAAATTGGCCAGGTCACTGAGTAGGGAGTACTGAGCAAAAGGGCTGGTGTGGACCAAAGGATCAGCACCAAGGACAGATCCCCACAGGTCACAGCTGTGAGGATCTAGAGGCCAGAAGGGCAAGAGTCTGCAGGAGTTGCCCATTGCCTTAGTATATGGAGGTAACAATTTCCTAAGCACTGAATATCTGCCAAGAATTATATTACGACCTGGGATTCCTTCCTCCTTCCTTCCCTCTCTTCTTTTGTCTCCCTCCCTCCCTTCCTTCTTTCCACCCATTTCCTGAGTATTATCTCCATGCCAGACACTATGTAAAACTTTGAGGATACAGAGATAAACTATTTCAACTGTTTAATAACCATATATTGCATGTATACATGTTGGAATCCAGATATAGAAAAACTGAAATATTTCATTAGTTATTCAAATTCTTATTGATGATTGACTAGTTTGTAGGAGTGCTACATTGTGCATCCAAACCATTGCCTCTTCTTCCTGAGCACACATTTAGGCTATGTGCCCAGACTCCCTTGCAGTTAGGTGGGGCCATATAACTGAATTCTAGCCAATGGCATGTATGGGTCACTCCCTGGCCTGGCCCATAAATTCCTCCTTCATGTGATCTCTTCTCAACCTGTTAGCTGGGTGTCAACACCTGGGGTGATCTTCGAAGGCCACTTATTGAAACTGACAGAGCCATCAGTATACTGTGTCCCTGAATGAACATGTGGAGCTGAGCCCCTCCCCCACCCCCAATCCTCTGCTGGCCTGAACGTTTATTGTACCAAGATACACCAGGCCATGATGCCAGTTGCATAAAAAGTGCATTAAGGAGAAGCTACCCCTTCACTTCTTGAGCTACACAAATACGGGACTTGTTGGTTAGAGAAGTTAGCTAGACACTCTACCAGGAATTAGGAGCATTCAGTCAAGCCTTTTCTTGGCATTTACTGTGGTCGGGGAAGCATGCTGAGTGCCAGGAACGTGAAACACAGTTCATTCATTCAAGTGCTAGGCTCCGAGGTTATGGAGATAAATGATAAATGGATAACAATTAATTAATATAGCCACAAACATTCATTAGGTAACTAATATGCCTCCTCTTGGTGTTAAGCTTTGGGGACACAGTGAATATCTCATTCAAATATGGATTAAGTTTCATGTGCTGGGCATTGAGTTAGGCATTTGGGAATTAAAGGTGAACAGGGCCTCTGCCCTCAGGGGTTTCAGCATTTGGTGGAAGAGCCAGGTCATGGTGGCACAGTGTGAAAAGTGCTAAAATAAAAATTTCTATGAGCTTCTGCAGGGACACAGGAAATAAACTTTGCTTGGGGCTAAGGGGGAAGGGGAGGGAGCAGGGAAAACTATAGACAAGTGGGGGTTTTAGATCGGGGCTTTGGAGGATGAATATGAGTTTTCTATGCAGAGAATAGGTGGAAGGGAAATCCAGGCAGAGGGAACAGCATGTGCAAAGGGGGTGTGTCCTGGGGTCAGTGAAAAGTTTGGTGTGATTGGAGCTCAGGGGTATGTGGCAAGGACAGAATCAGGTGAGCAAGCTCTGTCTTTCTACCCACAAGGTGACTGGAGCTAGGGGGGGTCAGAGAAGGCAGATTAATTCCATCTTGGACAGAGGTGGGAGTAGACCCTGTCTTATGCAACTCCCACCTCCATGGGCAGGGGCTGTTTTGTGCCTCCTTTTCTAATGATACATTTAATATGAACTTTATGATATTATCCCATTAATATTATGCTCATTTTATGAATGAGCAAACTGATGATCAGAGAGGTAAACTATCCACTCAAATCACACAGCTGTCTGAGCCCAGGGTTGGCATTTAATCTTCCAAGTGAGGCCAACGTGCCTGTGGCACTAGCAGAAGGGGAAATGGGTTTCCAGACCCAACAACACAGAAGCTCTGAAATTATCTGGAGGTAATTGACTGTATTTGGCAAAAGACAAGGGGCTTCCCCTCCCCAAAGGTAATCAGAACGAGCTCAACACTGAGCTCGTGTGTGTGTGTGTGTGTGTGTGTGTGTGTGTTGAGGGACGTAAGGGTGGGGGGAGTTTTAGCTGAGCCAGGACCAGCCCGCGATGTGCTGGGAAGAAATAAATCTCTCTGTGAGCCAACATTAATATAAGCTTGGCAGGTTCTGGGCAGGCCCCCGGTTGATTATGCCAATGGATGGAGGGGAGGGGAAGATTGAGCTGCTGGAGTGGCGTGAGTGCATATCACACAGGGTAATGCCTTGAAAATATATAGCATCCGAGCAGACAGACAGCTGGAGGTGGGGTGAAGGGGGATGGTGACGGGGGGCAGCATCTGTTTGCAATTACATTGACCTGAACCCACGGACAAGGCTCCAGGAAAGGATACCTAGGGTATCTACTTTAGGTGAGCTTCAGGGGTACCCCTCATTCACTCATCATGTGTTTATTAAGCACCTACTTGGTGTCAGGCACTGGGGGAGCAGGGCTGAAAATCCAGACCGAATCATGTGCTCCTGCAGCTCATAGTCTGGTGGGGCGGATAGAACTGAGCAGGCCATCATGCCAACTGCATAAAATTTACATTAAGCAGAAGAACAGGGAGTGGTGAGGGCCTATGAAGTTTAGGTACAGGCCATGGAGGGCTGCCTGGAAGAGGTGACATTTCAAATGAGAGCTGGAAACTGAATTGGGGTGAACTTGGTGGAGTGTGCATGTGTGTAGAAAAGGGTAGGGGCACAGAGAAGAAATGTATATGGAGGGCCTGAGGTAGTACAGTGTTTGGAACTGGTAAGTAATAGAAGGGAGGCTAGGGGTGGCTAGTGCATGGAGAGTCAGGGCTCAGACAGGCATGAGATTTAGGGAGAAGCCAGACCCAGCATGGCCTCGTGGACACTATAAATGATCGGACTTACCATGGAGCAGTAGGGAACCTGAAATTTCTAAAACGGGGAAGTTACTGACCAAATTCTCTTTTCCCGAGGTATCTCATTAAATTTTCGCTGCAACCTGGTGAGATATATGGGACCATTTTTTACTCTTTGGATGGGGAAACTGCAGCTCAGAGAGGTAAGGTGATTTGTAACTAGAGGCACTCTGGGCCTGTTATACCCCAAAGACAGTAACTGATTGAATACAGATTCCTTAGCCCAACATTCTGAACGTGTTGCTAAAAAAGAAGGTTTGGAATCCAACCTATTAAAGGAGAACTCCCCTTCCCAGATGTAGCTTCAGTGGGAATTTGACAAATGTCGGGAAGCTCAGATCAGAATTTGGGAGCCATGGACTGTCGTGTCTTGGAGAAAGAGCCCAGCGTCACCAGGACCTCCACGGGAGTCTGGGTTGGGCATGAGTAAAGGGGATGATCTGAGAAGGGCAAGGGTCTGTGCAGAGCTAGACACCTCCACCAGAAAGCAAAGAAGGTGCCAGCATGGTCTGCTCACACCAGGCCTTGGGAGGTCGAGAAGCAGCCTTGAGCATCTGTCCAGTAGGAACTCAGAAGGAAAACAACGAAAAACAAAATAACATGTAAGAGTCTCTCCCCTGGGAGATTCTTGCCAGCTCAAGCCTGGAAAGAGTAATCCAATCCATTGGCCATATCTTTGCAGGCTCAGATTCGGCCAAAATAATGGTAACAGTGAAGACGACCGGTAGTAGCAACAATGCATTCGTCTGGCAAATAAGTAGGCACCTACTGGAAACCCAACTCTGAGGACACTGAGGGCACCAAGGACAGGACAGAGAAGGCAGACACAAAGCCCCTCTGGAGCTTCCAGTTTTGTCCAGGATAACGTTAGCTATGCTTCATTGAAAACCTGCTATGCGCCGTCGAAATAAGATGTGTCATCTATACAACCCTATCTCTGAACCTTGCAGCTGCGCTATCAGGTAGGTACTTGCAGTAGACATGGCTGGTCCTGTTTACCTGGCCAGTGCCACCAGCTTCTATGAATGTTGCCTGATGACAGATCACAACTTTCCCCTTTCTGGATACTTGCTGTAGAGGCATCTTGCTCTGAAATGCCTGGGCAGTTACACATACCCAGGGACTAACTCTTGCAGGAGCTCCCCTGGCTTTCCAGGGTGCAACATTACGGAGCCGTTCGTGCTGCAGAGCTCCAGCGGGATCCGGCGGAGACTGGACCTCGACTGAAACCACATCTTTGCTTGGCTGCTTCTTCTTCACGGTGCGGCTCCTCCCATCCTTATAGGTTTTCCTTCAGAGCGCTCCTGCGATTAATCACTTGCACAAAAGTCCTCATTTAGGCCTCAGGGATGAAACTAGGGGGAGGCAGGCATGGCACTCAGGACGCAAAATTCAAGGAGGTGCTCACTCTCAGGGGCTGGCCTTGTACTTGCATGAACCTGAGAATGAGGGTTTCCTGACATGTTGCCCCCTGGACACCTGGAATGCTTCATCCTCAACTTGGACCTGGTCCCAGTCTTAGATTCTCCTTCCAGGGAGCACATCTCCAGATTATCTTCATTGCACCTAATCCATAGTTGGAGACACGGCCTGGGATAGACTAACAAATGTATCCACGATCCCATAGCTTGTAAATGATACAGCTCAGCCTGTTTGCAAACAAAGTTTATGTATGCGTTTCCTGTACCTTATTGCCTTCGGGACAATATGCCCACTTATCTGGGGCACAGAGACTCAAAGGTGAGACAAATCGGGAAAAGATCCCAGCTCCTGGGAGAGACCTCTAATTTCATCCGGGGCAGCCCCTGCCTCCCAGCATTTAAACAGTTGCTATGACTGTTTTGAGGATGAGACAAATGAGACCCAGGCTATCAAACTTCCAGACCTAAGCCACTTTGAGGACTTAACTCACTCTTCCAAAGTCCCCTGGCCATTGAGGGTTACAATCAGGAATTGAACACTGGTAAGTGTGTCTGGCTTTGACACTCTGGGATGGTCTTGGAGGCTGAGTGAGCCCTGGGAGGTGGCAGGTGGGGGATGGTAGAGGCAGATGGCACCACCAGAGATGACTGGCATTGCCCAAGAAGGGCAAACACGGATCTTACATGGGTTCCAGAGGACTGGGGGCTGCCCTCCATATCGTAAGCCTGGGTATGTGGCAGTGAGTGTGGGAGTGGGCTTTGGTCTCTGCCTGGCACCCACCCACCACCTCACAGCTGCTTCTGTGTTGCGTTCTGACACACTCAAGTCTCCTTGACTCTTCTTTTGATCTTATTATTGTCTGTTCCCCAAACAGAGCAGTTGTAACAGCTGATAGGACAGCCTTTCCTTTTCTAGGGTAGCTTCTGAGTGGAAGGACCAGCTACTTCCACCATCTTGGAATTACTAAAATTGAAATGCAAGAAAGAAGGAATTGAAATGTGGCATGGAGGAACGGGGTGTGTGTGAACTTGGTCTTGTCATGGCCCAGCCCGGACTGTAGTTTCTTCCTTAGTAAATTGGTGATAGGACGACTCTGTCCAACTTCTTCCCTCTGTCCATCCTCCTGGATGAACCCACTTCCCCAAACTATGCTCTTCCAGATGTCAAAGGATGTGTACTCATGATGTACCAAGTTTAGCAGGGGAAGATCCTAGAATATGAGCTTCTGGGGACTTGGAAATGAAATCGATATTTAATATGGACCATTATGCACCCCACTAACTGGGGATAGTTCAGTGTTGCAGGGGGTTCCTGAGAATTTCTCTGCACCCAGCTTCCAGTCCAAACCCCCGCCCCCCCCCCCACAACTGCTTCAGTCCCCAATGCTCTGGGAATTGTTTCATTGGAAGCTTACTGTCTGGATCTAAACGGCTCTTTGAAGCACCATCTGTGGCCCTGTGCCAAAGTCATACAAGAGAAGAGCTTCCAAAGTGCCCAATTCTTTAGAGTCTTGATTCTGCATCACTTATGCCATCCACCCTGTTCTTCACATTGACCAGAACCATCTCCTCCTTCCTCCGGGATTCCAGCTTTAGGTTGTTTCCTGTAACCCGATTCTTCATAGATTCTCGATGAACAGGGTGCGCTGCCCCATGTGAAGATCTACGTGTCCCCAGTGTTGTCAGCTAGTCTGCAGACGAGGAGACACATTCCTCTATTTTACCCCCCCTCCCCGGCACCCCAGCAACTATAAAATAAAAGCCTGAGTCCTTTTATTTTCCCTTTTTGCATCTCGTAGAAACTTTGTTATTTAAAAAATGTCATTAACTTTAAAGCACCGAAACAGGACATGTTTCGAGGGAGGTCCCATTCTTCCATTTCTAATGTCCCCACCGATATAATGAAGATTGTACTTCCAGAGCACAGTTATTCAAGTATCCAAATTAGATTTAGTAATGGAATCCTATGAGTTCTGACCCCTCGTCCTCAATTTCACATATCAGAAATCCAAGCTTACCTAGAAATCTGATTATCTTAGGCCTGGATTGTGCATTACATAAATGTATCTAATTGCTTTAACATTTTTTTTATTAAAGTATAGTTGGCATACAATATTGTATTAGTTTCAGGTGTACACCATAGTGATTCACCATCTGTATACCTTAGGATGTGATCACCACGATAAGTCTATTAACCATCTATCACCGTGTAACGTTATTCCGATAGTATTGACTCCATTTCTGTGTTGTACGCGACATTCCCATGGCTTATTTATTTTATAACTAGAAGTTTGTCCCTCTTAGTTCCCTTTACCTTTTTTTAATCCATCTCCCCACCTCCTTTCCCTCTGTCAACCATCAGTTTGTTCTCTATGTCTGAGTCTGTTTCTGTTTTGTTCGTT
The DNA here is from genome assembly GCF_036562045.2 of Rhinolophus sinicus. NCBI lineage: Eukaryota > Metazoa > Chordata > Mammalia > Chiroptera > Rhinolophidae > Rhinolophus > Rhinolophus sinicus. Next base: position 22,960,070 of record NC_133765.1, on the reverse strand, counting down.
GTTGTTTTCAGCCACTCTACAGCTCGTCTCAGAGAGACTTTCCACCTTCACGTCATTGTCCAGGCTGTTCTCCCTAATTCCACATTGGAAGACGTGAGTCCTAATCAAAGTCTTAATCAAAGGTCAACAGCTAGTAAGAACTTCTGAGTTTTGAGGACAAGGGATGCGATTAGAAGATAGAGATGGTGACGCCTGGCTGAGATTGTCATTCACCACTTTTATTTTCCCATACTCCACTTGGAGTATATAAGGCTTGCTGGGTGATATTCAGGAAGTTCCTTCTCCTCTCCGAGCCTCGATGATCCCCATCTGTTCAAATGGGCGGGCGGGAGGGGCTCAGGGGCAACCATTCTCTGAGATGAAGCATTATATGCTTCCTGCCGTGTCTCGCTTGGGTCTCACAGGGCAACAGGGTTTTGAAAGCATTTATCAGTTAATGCATCACTTGTTCATTAAAGAGTCTTTCTGGACATCCTCGTAACTCTTACTGTTCCAAGCATTCGACCCCCAACCCCCACCGGTGCTGACAAATTGCTGCTTGAAGTTCATGGTCCCAGAAGCCTTCTCTTTTAGAAGTCCAGGAATGCAGGCATTGCGGGTGGGGTGGGGGAGGAGGGCATGTGGGAGGGTTTTGGCTGGAAGCCACGCGTCTTAGCAGCGGGAGGAGGGCACAGGGGAAGGGGTACAGGCACCCCGAGATTGCTCAGGCAGCAAGGCGGTCAGCGGTGTCCTGACTTTGAAAACAATCCAAAACAAGGTCTGTGTTCTAGTCTCTAGTGATGTCACAGCTAATCATTAGCCCGGTAATTACACTGAAAGCCTTCTGCGATCTTATCCTCGGTAGGGTCATTAATGCAAAGCAACCACACCAGTAAATGTCTCATTAGTCTTATTTTAGACTTATGTATTTTTCAGGACTACAGAATTTTAATAGTCTGCCTTCCCCCCTGCTCCCCCTTCTGTGACATTAATATCTATTCCACATGCCAGATTTTTCCAACCCTCCCCCGTCCCCGTTTTCCCTGCTCAGATCCCCCAGAGGAGGGCCTGGCAAGCAAGGCAGGCTGGAGTGGGGTGTCCACAGGGGCTGGGTCTTTCCCTCCCTCATCAGTCCCAGCTCTGTTCCCGGCCCCAGTCTCTTTTCTGGGATGACGACCTTTTCCTGGATTTTCTATGTCTTCCTCAGGAAGCTTCACTCTTTTCGTTTAACCCTCTTTCAACCTTTTCCCTCATTATTAAAGAAATGCATGCTCATGACAAAGACAGGAAGAAAAAAATTACCGTGAATCTCAGGCCGCAGGCAAAAAATGATTCCCTCCCTACCTTTTGTCACCCCCTCCTGCAATGCTGGCTTTTCCTTTGTCTGTGGAATGGGCTGGACTCCTTCCTCTCAGGGGGTTTGAGGATTGCTCTTCCCTCTACCTAGAGTGTTTTCCTCTCTCATCTCTTCCTCTCTCTCCAGGGTACAGCCGAAACATTGCTTCCTCCTGGAAGGCCTCCCTGACCTCCTCCCCATTCAAGTTTAGGGTTGTACCTCTGCCATTTGATGCTATTGCCTGTATCCTGCGTCACACATGTCACCGTCACCATTAAGTGTCTATAGGTAACATTAATCGTTTGTTTGTATTGTCCCTGACAAGGCCCATCCCTCCAGGTAGGGAACTCCCCTGTGGGTAGGGAACACCCCTATTGGTTGATTAACACTGCAATCCCCGTGGTCATCTCAGGGGCAGGAACCCAGGGACATCAATAAGACCTTGTCGAATGGATGGATGAATGGGTGGGAGGGTGGCTGGCTGAATAGCTGGATTTATTTTGAAATATTCTTTCCTTGACGGTTTAGATATGATTGAAATAAGGCAGCACGCAATTTTGTATCTGACTTTTTTTCCAAATGTTAACAACTGTATTTTTGATGGCTGCCTAGTATTCTGTTGAGTCGACACTGCTCTAATTTACTCAGTTAATTCCCTACCAGTGTGTATTTGGGAAGGTAAGTTAGGCCTTTGGGCTCTAGGTCCCAAGCACCAGGGTTCCAATACTGCAGTGCCACCATCTCAGCACTGTAACCATGCTTACGGACAAATTATATAATCTCTCTGTGTTTCAGTTTCCTCATCTGTGAAACCAGGGTGATAACTTCTAGGGTTATCGCGTGGATGAAATCGAGACATGTAAACTACATGAAACAGTACCGGGCATCCAGCAAATGTCAGTTATTCCTTCCATCTGTCACCCATACACGATTCAGTGCGTGACGCCCGGTTTATCTGTATCTCTGACTATTCTGTTAGGACAGCCAGGGCACGGCTGGAACCCTAAACTGTGGGACGCCCGGAACAGGAGCTGAAGTGCCTTCTTTTCCCATCATGAACTCACAATTCGGGAAGGCCTTGCTCGAAAGCACTTTTCTGCCAGCAACCTGCACCACAGTTTCCCTTTCATTACTCTGGTCTCTTCCCCCAGACCTTTTTCTTCTGAACAGCATGGTACAAGAAGCAGGGCTTTGGAGTCTGGGAAGCCTGGACTGGGGCTTCGCCTCTGTCCCCTGCAAACTGGAAGACGTTAGGAAGGCACTTCCTGTTTAGGCGCCCCAGTGTCCTCCCGGCTGGTTCCTGGGAGGGTCCAATGAGCAAGTCTGTGTGTGGCGTTTGGCTACTGTCAGCATCCCAAGCTCGGTGGGCACTGACCCCAGACATACGCACAGATTCTCTTTTTGTGACTGCTTGGAGAATGTGCCCTGTGTGCCGTGTGCTGGGCGTGTCACACTTCAGGGGTTTGCCACACTCTGTGTCGCTGGATGAGTGAAGAAAAGAAAGAAGAAAGGAAGGAAGAGAAAGTAGGTAAATTTCAACTCAGGGAATGCAAGGAGGCCAAACAGACTCTGTCCTTTGTATAAGCAGCAGCTTTGAAATATCCCCGTTCTCACTCTGTCCTTTGTATAAGCAGCAGCTTTGAAATATCCCCGTTCTCACGGTGAGCTCTGAGGCAAAGGACCTCGCCTCCCTGAGATTTCTTTTCTTTACTATCAGGAAGGCAGAGAAGGAACCCCATAGGTTGGTGGTGATGAGTCCATGATACGACACACGTGCCCAGCCATTGACACAGGTGAGGGCTCACCAGGAGTTAGTTCATATTTTGTTTCTCGACAGTGGCAAGGGAAATGCAACCCTCCCCGCCCCACCCCCCAAAAAAATTAAAAATCACAGAATCAGAGTGATAGGGCTGAAGAAAGCTTCAGAAATCAGTCCTCCTTACTCCGATGCCACACTCCCTGCCTCCAGCCACGCTGCCTTGGGTGTCTATCATTAGTGCTTATTGATTCGTAAATGAAGGCAGTTCTCAGGGGTCCCCTCACCCAGAGTATTCTCTTCCTGGCCACTGAGCCTGGAGGCTCTCCTGTCTAGGTTCTCACTCCAGTTCATAGATACGTGTCTTGAAGTTTGGGGGAACTTCTACTGGTATGTGTGCACCAGTGAGCATAATCTGTGTTGGGGTTGTTTGTTTGTTTTTCTTCTGCTAGGGATCCAGGGACTAACCTGGTGCCTGGCACGTGCACAAGTGGGGGCTTCATAAATATCTATCACATAAGTGAATGGGTATGTTTGTACCTCGAGGAGGAGCCGCTACTCTGAGAGTCCAACTGCCAAGCCTCTCTCCCTGGCTCCTTCCCTGAAGCCTGTGATATTTAATTAATACGAGCCAAGCAGAGCCCACTTTATGGTACAGGCCCAGGAGCCACCTGTCACTGAGAAAAGACAGGAGACACCTGTGACTTGACTTTGGCTAACGATGGAAAGACACCCATGGAAATCAGGAGCCAAAGACCCAGGGGCTAGAGCGCCCGTCCAGAGAGCACCGGTGGAAGCAGGGAAGGGAGATGTCCGCTGCCCTGGCATGGTCTCCCAGGGTGGGGACGGCTCCCGGGCAGTTCTGATGATGACATTTCCCTGGGGGAAACGTGTGGAGGTCTCAGCTTCCCAGGTGCGAGGTCCTGGAGACCACTTTACGGGGAACCTTAGAATGGCAGTTCTGCATTTCTCCGTCATTTCAACATGATGGGTACGCATCCTTGAGGAGCACTTTGGAGGGAACTGAAATGTAAGAAGGGTCTTGCCAAGTGTGGGGTGGGGTGCAGGGGAATGGGGCTCAGACAGGTGCCGTCCCCCCCCATCCTGCCCCCACTTTGGCTCTGGCTAAGTTTTGGGGGTAGGGAGGAGCTCTGTGTTGCGAACCCTAGCCTGGGGTCACTACCTCCACTCTCCCGGCTCCAGTGTCTTTCCTCCTAGAGATGCAACCACCTTAGTCCCCTCCAAAGGGGGAGAGGGCTCTATTGAGGACCCTGCTGTAACATGTAGCTCAGCAGGGGCTGGGGGCTTCAGGGCCTTGGGTGTCCCAGGCCTGTGCTGAGCAATGTCTGCGTGCAAAGAGGAACCCAGGGGGTGTCCCTTTCATGCCCTTACGGGACATTCACAGTCACCATGGCCATGAGGGACAAAAGTGGAATTCAGATTATGACTCCTGGAGGGTGCGGTAGTGGGGTGGGCGTCTTGGAGAGTGGGGGAGGGCATTTGGCTCCAGCCAGAAAGTTGAAGAAGTGTGGACCTCTGATGACCAAGAGGAGCACGGGAAATGGAAACACTGCGGAGAACAGTGCTTTCGAGTTTAAAGAGCATTTTCAGCTCCCACATCCAGGGGAGGAAGGCATGATTAATGTTCCTATTTGATGGAGGTACCAACTACTGTTTGGAGAGCAGAAGTGCTAGCACAGGGCACAGGGCTGGGCAGTGTCAGCCCTCAGATTCTAATCAGGGCTTCCTGGTCAATTCCCTTCCCTTGCCCCCTGGCCCCTTTCCCACCCCTTCTGAACCAAGCTCTAGAGAGAGTGCCCCATCTCTCTTACTCTCTTCATTTGTGGTAAAATGCACATATCATAAAATTTACCATCCTAATCATTTTTAAGTGGACAGTTCAGTGGCATTAAGTGCATTCACGTGGCCTGTGCCCCCATCACCACCATCCATTTCCTGGGTTTGTCACCTTCCCTAACTTAAACTCCGCCCATTAAATACTAATGTCCCATCCCCACGCCCCTAAGCCCCTGGCAACCACCATTTCACCTCTGTCCATATGAGGTAGCGCATATAGGTGGAATCATACAGTATTTGTTCTTTTGTAACTTGCTTATTTCACTTAACGTAGTGTCAAGGTTCATCTATGCTGTAAGAACGTGTCAGAACTTCCTTTTTCAGGCTGAATCACATTCTATTGTGTGGATAGACCACATTTTGTTCACCCACTCATCTCTCTTCGGGCATTTGAGTTGCTTCCATGTTTTAGTGACTGTGAGTAATGCTGCTGTGTATGGGGGAGGGGGACGTTGTGTACAAATATCTCTTCAAGACCCTGCTTTCCATTCTTTTGGGTAGATACCCAGAAGCGGAATTGCTGATCACACGGTGATTCTACTTTTAATTGTTTTAGAGAACTGCCATACTGTTTTGTACAGTGGCTGCACGGTTTTGTATCTTACCAGCAACACATCAGGGGTCCAATTTCTTTACCTCCTCACTGACACTTATTTAATTAATTAATTAATTTTTTATAATCACCATCCTGATAGGTGTGAGGAGGTATCTCCTTGTGGTTTTGATTTGCATTTCCCTGGTGATTAGTGGTGTTGAGCATCTTTTCCTGTGCTTATTGGACGGTTGTATATCTTTTTATCATGTGAGGCATAGAATAAAGCCTGTGGGATTTTTGTTTGTTTGTTTGTTTGTTTTGAGTCCAAGAGGCCCGGGCCTGATCGTGTATCAACCTCTCAAATTTTTCATGGTGTGTCGTTGGGTAACCGGCTCCACCTCTCTGGGCTCCATTTTCCTTGTTGATGGAATTGGAGGAAATCATTCAGGCTCATGGGGCTGCTAGGAGGTTTTGAGGAGAGTTTAAGACTCTAGTTCCTAGCCCATAGGCAACCCTTACAATCACTTTCCCCTCCCACAGTTCATTGTCCTGTACTGAATTGGGGACTCAGAGTGGACTCGCGGCATCCCTGTTAGCTGGCCTCGGTGGGTAGTCAGAGGCACACTTGGTCATTCAGGGAAGTGGTGGTTCTGACCTGTGTATTTGCTGTTTATGAATTGCGGGCTCAAGGCTTGTTCTAGCTCCAATCTTGCCAGTCTGGAACTTTGTACTTCTGCCTCACCACCCAGAATGTGGGGACCTTTGAGGTTTGGGGGGAGGGGGTCATGCCCTGTTCATCCTTCTGCCTCCCCCTAGGATGCCTAGCACGCAGATAAAGCAGAAACTGTCTAGTTGTTCTGTAAACCGACCTTCCATTCCCTCTGGGTACGTAGCCAGGCTGCCTTTCCATCAGCCTCGGGGTGGGACGGTACAAGTGTGTCTGGCCAATGGGATGAGCCTCCCCTTACCAGCTGATACCCGTCATGACCTTGAACTACTTGTTAAAGGGACAGCCTCCTTAATTTGGTCCTTAACTATCCCCTGTGTTCATCGTCTGTTCCCATTCCCATTCCCGTCGCACTGCCAATTGGAATCCAGCAGAGCAACAAATATACGTCTGTTGGGTGAAGACACAAAGATTATGGTGGGCTGTATATGTTACAGCGGCTGACGCTCTGACTTCTACCCCAGGGTCCTCAAGCTCAGTGTGGTTAAGGACCTTGCACATCTGGTTTTCAGCTGCGTTCCCACAGGGGCTGGCACAATGTAGGTGCTACTTAACTTTCATTGAGTGAGTCAGTAAAGGACGTGGCACCCAGTGGGTGCTCAGTAAATGTTTTCTCAGTGGAGAATTGGCAAGAGGACTATCTGAGGTGGCCGAGGTCACACGTGCAATCTATGGCCAGACCTGTTACCGTTGCAGAGGAAGGAAACCCTGCCTCCCGGAGCTGGGATCCTGGTTGGACAACTCAGGGATATTTCAGAGCCGGTACTCAGCCTGCTGGCCATACACAAAGCTGTGTTAGTTTCTCAGGGCTGCCATAACTAAGTACCACACACTGGGTGGCTTGAAGAACAGCAATGTATTCTCTCCCAGTTCTGGAAGTTAGAAGTCTGAGATCAAAGTGTCAGTAGGAACTGAGGGCTGTGCGGGATAATCTGTTCTGTGCCTCTCCCCTAGCTTCTGCTGGCATTGCTGGCACGCTTTGGCATTCCTTGGCTGGTGGAAACATCACCGCCATCCCTGCCTCCATCTTCACCCATGTGGTCTTCTCTTTGTGGTCACTGTGAGAAGGGTGGGTGTGGAGGGGGCTTCCATTCTTATACTGGCCGCATAGACTCGAAGCTGAGACCCAGCCTGCTCTGATCCTACCTCTGACACCCAGAGCTATCCCAGTTCCCACCAGGAGCAGCCTCTGCTCAGTCACACTGTTTCTGAACCCCGCTCCCCTGTCCCCCACACCGACCAGGCAAAGGTCTCTAGCCAGTGGCTTTGAATCCTAGCTCCGCCGCTGCCTCAGTGTGTGAACTTCAGCACGAGTACTCTCTGAGTCTCTTTCCTCCCTTGTAAATAAGGACAATTAAATCCCTACCTGGTCAGTTGGGTTGCTGTGAGGTTGAAACAAGACTGTGCACATCAGGATGACAGCGACGAAATTTCCTGGGGGACTAGTTGGTCCCTAGAAGATGAGCGTTTATAAGATGTGATCTTGGTGAATCACCGTAAAGCATCAAGTTCCCCAGTCGTATCAGGGACAGCCCTGGGACATCAGGGTCAGCCAATGACTGCCCATGAGCCAAATCTGGCCCATTGCTTGTTTCTGTAAATAAAGTCTTATTGGGACATGGCCATGCCTATCTGTCTACCTATTGGCTGGTGTTGCTTTTGCAATACAATGGCAGAGTTTTGTCATTGCAACAGAGACCTGCAAAACCTAAAATATTTATTCCCCAGCCCTTTACAGAGTTTGCTGATCCGGGGCATAAAACCACACGGGCATCGGTGCTTATGAGACCAGACTTCAAATACTCAACCTTTGCCTTTCCTTGCTGTGTGATGTCAGATGTAATTATGTGAAATCATCATTCCTCATTTGCCAAGTTGAAGGTATAAACCTACACCACTGGGTAATTGGGACAATGAGATGAGATGCTCACGTGAAATGCTTTGCCATGTGTTCAGGAAGAACTCAAATCACCTTCTGGCCATAGGTGTTAGCATGTCATGTTCTCTGGTATGCACACAGTAGGTGCTCCTTAAATTCTTGTTGCTTACTGCAGGATTAGCTCACCGATGTCTCTGTTGAGGCCTCATCTCTGCCCGTGGTGTCTGGAGTAATTGCGGGTCCATGGTGGGCAATTAATAAGCCTACTCCAGACCTTTGTGGCTCAAAGAGTAGTGCCCAATTTAAAAGCTGCCCTCTGCCACTCTTTACCGTGGGTGGGGGGCACTTTTCTGTCCTAGTATCCCAATCCGCTCTCAGCCCCCATCGCGCAGCACGTAAGTGATGGAAAGAAGTCAGTCAGAGGAAAAAGACAGATTGAGTGCCTCCGTGGCCCTGGCATTTCCCTCCAGATCTCAGGATTTCCATATATTTGAAAACCTAATATAAACAACAGAGAAGAAATTTGCATTTCGGGCAGCAAGGAATGAAAAATTGAGGCGGAGTAATGTATTGCCGTGCTCGGAAGAGGGATGACCGTGGTGAGACCAACCTCTTACGACAGGCCCAATAGGCTGGTGGCAAACTCATTTCCTGGCAGAATATAAGGTTCATCTGCTGGAACATTTAACAGGCATCAAAGAAAGATCACTTCCACCTCTCCTCGCCGCCGAGATGCTGCTCTCCTGCCTCTCTTTTTGCCATTTTATTAAACCCTTTTATGCAGTTTTAATACAATATGTATGATCCACATGGAGACAAATAAATTCTTATGTACTTTTCAGGATTCGGCGTGTTCTAATGGTTATGTATGCTTTATTTATATTTTCTGAGAGACATTAAAAGGGCGATGTGTAAAAATATGCAACCCAAACCAATGGTGATTTATGGTTACTCACGGAGCGATGGCAAAATGGGAAGTTATGAAGTTAATTTTTAGATGTGTGGAATGGTGCCTGCAGCAGTGGCAAGGCGTGAGTTCATTCTCGCCAAGGCTGGATTTGGTGGCAACTGTGTCATAAGGACGCTCATGAGGCTGGGGTATTTTAAGGACGTAATTTAGAGTCAGTGAGGAGGTTAGGGATGTTGCTGCTGCAGGTGGAGAAGGGGTTGCCCAGAGAGGTTAAGTCAGTTTTCTAAAGTCACACAGCAAGCAAGCGGCAGAGTTCAGATTAGATGCCCTTCTGTGGCTCCTCCTTGGGTTGTCACAAAGCTGCCTAAGAATCTGTCAGAGGTTTCATGAGCTCCCTTGTGGCCTCCACGGAAGACCTGGGATAACTGTGAAGTCGGCAAACAAAGGAAAACCTACAACTTGTGGAGCTTCCCTCCTTAGCCCTCCACCTGCACCCTGTACCAGGGCAGAGCAGAACTGGCAGGTGCAAAAACCCCACTGGACCTAGAATTTACACGGGTGGCTTTGGGAATCCACTCAGGGAGGACCGGAGACTTGGAAGCCGGCAGTGCCACCCACTTTGTGGTCCAGACAGGCATAAATTTATATACGGCACTCAACTAGAATGTTGGCTTATCGATCGCCTGGAGCAGGGAGGGCTGCAGAGCAATCATCGTGAAACAATGTCTGTGAGAATGCTTCCACCCATTCTCTGCGAGACTTCCCAACCACCGGCATCCAAGTCTACGGTCCATTTCAGCTCTTCATTTCTGAGTCAGTGATTCCAGGGGACAGCTCTAGCCTAGTGCTTAGAGCATACGTTTTGGAGCCAGACTGCCTGGATTCTAATCCCAGCCTCACCATGTATGAGTTCTATGAACTTGCGTATAAAGAGGGTGAGGACACTTAGCCTGGAGAAGTATTGTGTGCAGAGGATGGTCCAATGCATGGCCGGAGTTTATCACAGGGGGACTTACCCTAGTCTTAATAAACGTCAGCTTTTATCACGGCTGTTATTCCATTTGTCTCACCTTGGGCCAGTCCTTACCCCTCTCTGGGCTTCAGCTTCCCCATCTGTATATTAAGAGAACTTAAAATAGATGCTCTAAAATTATCTGGATCATGTCTTGGATTTTAAGGAGAGAATCCCTAAATCTGGCAACTCCAGCATCCATAATGCTTGCAGAATGATATTTACAAGGGGGTCATGGTTATGTTTTGCCTCTATGTATCAAAAGCTATAAAAGCCTTCATTTCTTTTGGCTCAGCAACTTTTACTTCTGGAGCTTGTACCTTAGGGGATTAATCATGGTGTATGCAAAACAGTAACTACAAGCATTTCTGTTGTGATGTTTAAAATAGAAGGAAAATTGGAAGTGACCCAAATGGAAACAGTAGGGGGTTAGGTTAAATAAACGGTGATGTACCAGTACACTATCTAGAGCTAATTGAGCATGTACTATATGCCCAGCCGAAGTGGAGCATTTGACACCGTGCATCACGTTTAATCCCTCAGTCACCCTGTTAGGTTGGCCACAGGGGGACAGAGCTTCAAGAAAAGCTAGTCACCTCAAAGCTGCACAGTTGGCAGATGGTGGAGCTGGGAGTCCCCTGGCGGTCTGACACCAAACGTGTCCTCTTCACCTCACTGCAGTCCTCAGGTTAACATCAGGAAGGTGGTTTGGAGGAAAAAGGACACATTGATGACTGGCACACGTGGATAATCCATCGACTGTGAGATACAGGCCTTGAGATGGTGAGAACACACTGCGATGAGGCTGCCATTCGTGACTTGTTGTAAACCTTTATCATGGTGTGTTTATGAATTTGCCCTGGACCACCTTGCTCTGGTTATTCTCCTGTGGGAAAAATTCAGCTTTTGTTCATTCCCATGCCAATTGCTAAGCTCTGAGAGTCTGGTGACTCAGGGTCAGGTTTCTGTGCTTTCTCTACACTTTATCCATCTGAACGTCTGTGAATGTTAATCCAACTACCCAGTCATTCCTTGACTCATCGATTCATGATTCATGCAACCACCCATCCACACAACCATCCATCCATCCATCCATCCATCCATCCATCAATAAATTTATATTAGTTTCCTGTTGCTGTTGTAACAAATTATTATGAGCTTAGTGGCTTAAAGCAACACAAATTTATTATCTTCCTGTTCTGGAGTTCAGAAGCCTGAAATCTGTTTCACTGGGCTAAAGTCAAACTGTTGGCAGGGCTGGTTCCTTCTGGAGGCTCTGAGGGAAGAATCGGTTTCCTAGCTTTTTTCCAGCTTCGAGTGGCTGCCTGTGTTCCTTGGCTTGTGGCCCCTTTCTCTGTCTTCAAAGCGCATCACTCTGACCTCGGCTTCTGTCGGTATGTCACGTGCTCGTCTGACTCTGACTCTTCGATTGCTCTCTGATAACAAGTGTTGTGATTAAATTGGGCCCAACTGGAAAAATTTGAAATACTCTTCCAATCTCAAGATCCTTAATGTAATCGCACCTACAAAATTCCTTTCCCTGAATGATGTGACATATACGGGTTCCAGGGATAAGGGCTTGGACATAATTGAGGGAAGGCATTATTCAGTCAAGCACTCCATCCGTCCGTCCGTCCATCCGTCCGTCCGTCTGTCCGTCCATCCGTCCATCCATCCGTCTATCCACCCACCCATCCATCTTTTTCTTTGATTCATTCATTTTCATTCATTCATTTATTCATTAAATCATCAAATATTTACTGACTACCTCATACATACCAGGCACTGAGGTAGGCACCACAGTAACAGAGAGGAATGAATCAGACACCGTCCCTATCGAAGGGGAACCACAGATACGTAGAATCAATAAATGAGTAAGCAAACCATTGTGCTCATTCCCAGTCAATAAAGACGTATGCGATCTTGCTCTGTTTTCCCTTCATAGCATTTGTCATGACCTGCCAGTACAATGTTATGTTTGTGTTTATCATGAGTCTCCCCACATTACAAACTACGTAGCTTCTTTGGTTCTGAGACCACTGCGTCTCTACACTTTGGCCATCTATCTAAACACCCACGAACGTTCATCTCACCACCCGCTCATCCTGTGACTCACCTCTCATTCCAGAAGAGTATCTGCTCAATACCCAATTCCTCAGTTGATGAATAAATGACTACATGGGGTGGATGGAGACTGATGTGATCTTGGCCTCAGAAGCTTATCACGTCATGGGGACGTAGACAATGAGCAAATGATTAGACATGTGATATGAGTTTGGTGTGCAACAAGAGTCAAACAGGGAATTTTACTCAGTCTGGGAGTTTCAAGAAGGCTTCCTGGAGGAAGAGATACTTCCGTGGAGTCTTGAAGAAAGAGTCAGAGTTTGCCAGGTAAAGGGGTTGAAGTGGGGCAGGGCCCGGGGAACAGCACGTGAGAGAGGTTTGAATGGCAAAGAGCCTTTAAAATAATCAAATTCTATCCGTGGTCAGATCACTTTCCAGTTGGTAAAACGCTTTACTCCTTTACTATAAGCTTTGTGAGTCACAGCGTATTCATGTGGCAAGGCAAGACCTCCATTTGTTTCCCCTCATATTTCCAGATATAGAAATTGAGTCCCCAGGAAAGTCACAGAGCCAGGAAGTGGCAGCGTGAAGACGCGTGTTTTGACTGCTGAGCTGGTCGGCCACAGGGCCCTGTCACTCAGCATCACGGTCATTGGGCTCGGGGTCTATGCAACCCACAGAAGGTGGTGACTGCACCTCTCAAGTTAGTTGAAAGAAGGATCAAATGCTTTGTGAATTGGTGAGCGAGCTCTGCTTCCAGGTAAGGGGATGAACAAAGACTCTGGAGCCAGGTAGATGGGGTTCAGATCCCAGCTTCCCCCTTCCTCTCCTAATGTTCAGGTACACTTATAAGGAAGGTGAAATGGAGACCCAACGCCCACGAGTAAGTTCTCAGGAAACAATATTTCCTTCATCACATACTGGTGGAATCTACTCTATGCAGCCTCTGCACTGTGATTTGTAGCTGTGACTAAGACCAGATATTATTATTGTTTATACACTGATAGGCTCTCTAGAAAACCTCTCTAGCTGATGATTTCCAAGGCAGACGTCTTCCCATCTTTTCCATATGGGTGTCTGGAATTATTGTATAACTTTGGGCAAATGATTGGACCACTCTGGACCTCAGTTTCCTCCTATTCTCAATGATCTCTCCAAGTCAGACACAGGGTTGCCTGATGGCGTGGGATGCCCCCAGAACTGTGAGAGAATAAATATCTGTCGATCCACGTCACCCAGTTTGTTGTAATTTGTTATGGCAGCCCCAGAATCTGAATACAATGACCTTGGCCAACGTGGTACGGCTTTTGAGCCTCGGTTGTCTCATCTGTGAAGTGTGTGTCGTTAGAGAATAGTCTGTATTCTTTAGAGCCGCTGAAAAATTGAGATAAAACCCGACATGCAAACTGCCTGGGACATGGCCTGGTACAGAGTTGACACTCCATGAATTGTAGTTAATATTAATGGTCACCCTTATAGATGAGCCATGTCTTGGGCTTCTCCCAGCTGAAGCCAAAGCAGCTCCTTGCCCGTCCCCTTGTAAAAGGAGAGCCTCCTTAGAGACACTAGGGAGTGGAAAGGGAGGTATGACCCTCCCTTCACTCAGCTGTGCCCGTAAAAGGGTACTTATCTCTCTAGTTGTTGAGCCCAATACTGCTGCCTCTTCTACCATTTCATCAGCCACCTTTACATCTCCTGTACCAGCGGCATTTCCTCAACATCCTTTTGACTCATTCCTTCTCATGGGAAAAAAAACACAACATTTTTTTTTTTCCAGGAACAATAGCAGGGATCAGTGATAAAAACACAACACTTGGTGATAAATATTAAGGACTCCTATTCTCTCTCTCTCTCTCTCTCTCTCTCTCTCTCTCTCTCTCTCTTTCTCTCTCTCTCCCCCTCCATCCCTCCTCCTTCCTTCCCGCTTTCCTCCCCCCTCCCTCTTTTTATTGGAATGGCTACCTTTCAAATGTTTCACAGATTTGTAAAAATAATTCCTCCAAGAGAAAGTCATTCCACGGAAACGCGCAGAGGAGAGCGCACGGCCAGGGAACGCACCATAAATTGAACATCACCAGCCCATGATATGCCAGGCCAGGGCGGGCCCACAGTCATAACTTTCTCCTCGTCCCCTCCCCACCTGCCAATGCCTTGGCCCCTGCCCAACACCATTCTATTTTCAGGAAGGCTCCCTTGACCTGTGGGTCCTTCAGCCACAACAGAGGTGGCGCCGGCTGGAATCCAGGCGTGAAATTATGAAAGAATGGGGCTGCCGCTGCCTCCAGTGGTGCACTGGCCTCAGATGTGAAATTGCCGTTTTCTTTCTCCCCCCTTCGCACCGGCCTGTCGCATGCAGGGCGGAAAAGATTGTATTTATCACCTGTCAGGATCTGCCAGAACTGAGTTACGTGAGGCAGGACAGCATAAAATTATCATACACAAGCATGAAATTACAAAATCGCTCGGAACTGAACAACAAAATTATTTCATTTCGGAGGGAGGCCATTCCATTTTTTAGCTCTGACACCTTGACTGCCAAACTTTGAATTGAAATTGAGTGTGAGGACCATGGAATAGAGACAGCAATAACAAGAAGTAGCATGTAAACTAGCCATGCAGACACACTACATTAATGGTCCCCAAAACCTCCCACCAGAGACATGTAACTAAATAAATGTCACATGTCCCGGTTACTCAACTTGCCTTCCACAACTAGAAAAGGCTTAAGCCAGTGTCAGAGCTGTTTTCTGAGAGCTGAGGATTCCTGGAAGGGAGTGGGTCAGGGTTGTTTCTTCCAATCCACAGAGGTACTGATGAAACCCGAAACATGCAGGCTTTGGAGTCGTGTGTATTTAAGTTGGAATGCTGGCTCCAACATTAGTGAGCTGTGTGACCTGGAGTGAGTTTCTTAACCTCTCTGAGCCTCTGTTTTATCCTTTGTAACGTGAAGGTTGTAATAGGTTGAGGACACAAATATCTCACCCATGGTGTCTGACACATAGACAGTGTTTTTAATACAGGAATTACAATGGTTGGGACAAGTGTGTTAGCCACCCCTTTCTTTCCTCCTTCAAAGTTTTTGTGCCACTTTTGCACTCTGTAGTGAAAGCATTTATCCAATAAGCTTTTATTAAGCAGGGAAAAGAAAACTGTGACAGTAATTTGTATTTAGGTGTAAAACAGAATTAGGTGGAATTATTGATTATTGTTCCCAATTTTTTTCACCCTTCCATGTACCAGTACTCTTGTTATGTGACTTTGCAGCCCCTCCCATTGGAGGTGATACTTATTTCCTCATCCAATTGTTATTGGGCTTGGCCATTTGACTTATTTCAACCAAAGGCCTGTGAGCAGACATGACGCAAGCAGAGGCTTTAAATATATTGTGTGGTTTGGCTGGGCATCTTGCATTCCTGCTATTTGCTTGAGAATGGCATGCATGCCCCAGGGAGATGCTGGTCTATGGAGAAGAGACAAGTGGGGCAAGACTAGAGTCAAATCCAGCGAACCTCTAGATCTATGAGTAAGAGAAATACGTGCTTGTTGTTAGCCACTGAGACTTGGGGGAATGTTCGTTACACAGCAAAAACGGACTCACAAAGTAGCTAGACTCAGATGGTTATAAACAGTGGGTTGCCTTCATGAATTCTATGCAGAAAACTTAAAATGCATGTGGGACTCAGGACAATTCTTTACTGAGTGGGACTGTTTTGGGAATTGCAGGTTATCTAGAGGTCCTGTGTTTTGTACCTGATGTGTCAAAATCCCCCCATCCGTATGGGAACTAATCTAGGACTGTGAGTCTCTCCTCCGGCAGACCCAACGCTCTCTTGTCATGACATATATTTTATAACACCCACTTTACCATCCTGAAATGAAATGCATGCATTTCATCTTCATACACATGTAATTTCCAAAAAAATCAATATAATGTCCTAACTGTAGCATAAAGGAGGAATCAAATGAAAGCAATTTATAATAAAATAATATCTACTTCCATATGTAAATTATTGGGAAACCACTATATGGCAGGAGACATAATGAAGCCATCTGATGCTTGTACCTATTTATAATGAGTAAGTTGAGATTTCAGACAAATAATCAGTTGAAGATGGGCGACCTTTTTTCTTTATATTTGACATTTTGAAATAAGAGCTACATTAGCATAGTCATGTGTATGGGTGACATCATGAGTGGGAATGCCAGCTGACACAGGTGTGTTGGGGTAGCAACTCCCATTCCATGAGCCGCTTTGAGGCCAAATGCCTGGATTTTCCGAAATGGAAAACAACTCTTGACAGAATTTTAGATAAAACGAAACACTGCCTTCCCTCTATTTACACAACAGCCATACTTCAGGAAAATCCCATGTAAAGTAAAGAATATGCAAAAAAAAAAAAAAAAAAAAAAGAAAGATTTTTCTGTGTTTAAGATAGATTTAAATTCTAGGCTCCGATAATGATTAAGCAGGATTTTTTCCTACATGAATGTCCAGAAGGGCATTCAAAATTCCCAGAGGGCACGGCGTCATTCTTCTTAGTTGGGGCACTGTCCTGGCCCTTGAATGTCCAGCATGGCTGATTGAATCCTTCCCAATCTCTAGGACAGTGTTTTTCAACCTCGGCACAGGTTGGGTTGACATTTTGGGTTGGATAATTCTTTGCTGCTGGGGGCCATCTTGTGCATGGGTGTTTAGCTGCTTCCCCACTAGATGCCAGGAGCACCAACCTCCAAGTGGTGACAACCAAATATAGCCATCTGATGCTTGTACCTATTTATGAGTAAGTTGAGATTTCAGACAAATAATCAGTTGAATATCTTCCGATATTGCCAAATGTTCCCTGGTGGTGCAAAAATAGCCCCCTGTTGAGAACCACTGGACCAGGATAATGGAAAATGCACCCTTATCACCCTAGAGTCTCCAAATTCCCCCTGGAGGTAGTACTTCCTCTATTAAGAAATACTTGTTCAGGAAGCCCTGGATTTCATCGCTATTTCATTCCAAGACCAGACATGGAGCACCTCCTACGTGCCAGGTGTCACGGATATCGTGATGAATGTGACAGTCCTTTAACTCCAGGAGTTCAAGTTGTTTAAGCCCCAACCTGAGAGTCACCCTTGGCTCCTCTCTGTGCTTCCTTCCCCCACCCAACGTCCCCCAGCCTGTTCCTCACTCCATCCATCCTAACCATAGGTCTCATCTTGAAGTTGCCACTTCTCTCCATTTCCATTTCCTCTCTCTAGTCTTGTTTCTCTCCAATCTATTCTCCACCCGGTGGCCAGAGGGATCATGGGAAAGAACCAATTCAGAAATTTCTGTCACTCTTCTGCGTACAAGTCTGCATGGGTTTCCCACTGCACGTAGGAGAAAACAGAAACAAAGTTCCCCACCGTGGTCCACAAGGCTATGAGTCCCATCCTACCTCCTTCCATGTTTGACCACCCAGGGGGCTGGGAGCTGGAGCTGGATTGTGGAAAGAAAGTCTTAAAAGTCAAGCTAAAGAGTGGTCAAATCTCAGGCGTAAAACCCTTCAAGAGCATCTGGTCCTCCAAAGGCCAGACATGGCCATGTCCCCCGAGGCCAGATCTTCTTCTGAGGGGATCTTGGCCCCTGTGGCACTTAGATTATTCCAAGATCAAATTAGAGAGCAGGGGCCCGAAGAAAGGGTGCAGAGCTTAAAAGAGGTCCAAGGCAGCTTCTCCTGATTTCCTTTCCTCTGCTGGGCCATGAGATTTAACATCTTATAACATCCTCTCAATGGTGAGTAGTGTTAGCCCAGATTTACAGATGACAAGGAGCTTCAGGGGAAGAAAGGTCATGTCCAAGACCCTGGAGCTAGTGTCAGAGCTGGAATTGGCACCAAATCCTCCAAGGATTTAGACACCCCCCCGCCCATTGCCTCTCACGTGATGACCACAAAAGCCTTGTTAGTGGTTTCCTTGAGTCCATTCTGACCTCCCCACCTATGGGCTCTCCACTCCCCAGCAGAGAGGTTTTAAAAAGTGCAGATTTGATCAAGATAGTGCATATCGCATCCTTTCCATTGCTTTTAGGGCTAACCCCATAGCATGGCCGACAAAGCCCTAGGAGATTTACCCTTTGCTCACGTCTCCAAACCTATCTCTGAATCCTTTCCTACCTTAGTCTCTGAGCTTCAGGCACACAAGCCATCTCTGGGCAGCTCGTTCCTGCCACAGGGCCTTTGTATATGCTGTTCCCTTTGCCTACCTCAGATGCTTTTCACCTTCTGCTCTCTCAAACCCCAGATCAAGCATCTCTCCTTTGTGCAAGTCTCTTCTATCCCCCTTGAGACCTCCCCGAGTCTGGGCCAGGTCCATTTGTTACACACTCTCATTCAACAATGCTCCTCTCCTCTTTGCATGGTTAGATTATAATCTAGTCTTCTCTACTAGGATGTAAACCCAGGAAGGTAACATCTCAGCTTGCTTTGCTCCTATTAGATTCCATCCCTTGGCTTAGTGCATAGCACATAGTAGGTGCTCAAAAAACGTTTGATCAGTGAATGAATGAATGAATGAATGAATGAATGAACGTGCTCTGCCTTCTGTACCCACCACCTCAACATTTGGTTGGCGTTGCCCTGAGGGAACTTATTCCCTCCTCCTACCCTTTGGCTGGGCCCTTGACAGCCCTTCAGGGGACCACAGTGTTCCAAGCTCCAGAGCAAGGGGCTGTTTGTTTGCCCCCAGCTGTGCTGGTCTGTGGGAGCCCACGGGGAGAGCTGTAGGCTGCAGCGGGCAGCGAGGCTGTCATTTGTGGAATGCTAACAGCTATAGGTACCGGTCACAGGCCATTGCCCCCAGCCTTTGCCACGTAAATCCTCCATTAACGATTTGTATAAACTTCTGTTACACGTGTTATTTATCACTGCAAATAACTTTACAGTGGGTTGGACGTGTGCTTTGTTCACTCAGACACACACCTCAGGGGAAAGCATGGGCTGAGTGGGTGAGAAGGTGCTGGCAGTCAGACTGCCTGGGGGCGGGGGGCTTCCTGGCTCCCCCTCCCACTTACCAGCTGTGTGGCCTTGGGCAACACCCTACCCCTCATGTGCCTTGATGCCCTCATCTGTTCATGAGGGCTAGTCATAGTGCCCACCTGAAAGGGGGGTTGGAAGGATCAAGAGAGTGTAGATAAAGCACTCACGTGAGGCTGGACACATCAGTGCTAAATAAAAGTCAGCTGTTGCCGTCACGATCATTGTCATCATCCTCCCACATAGTGGCTCTAAGGCAGGGGTGTCCAAACTGTGGCCCGCAGGCCAACTGCGGCTCGCAATCCATTTTTTATTGGCCCGCAGCAAATTCCCAAAATATATTTAGTTTACTTAAATAAACCAAGTGAGGCGATACGTACTTCACCTCGAGTGAGTCGCCCGGCTGTTTGTGTATTTTACCACATATGGCCCTTGGTGAAAAACCATTGAAAAAAGTTTGGACACCCCTGCTCTAAGGAGTACCATTCCACTCCAGAGGCTGTTCGCAGCAGAGAGAAGGGACTCCATCTCTCACTCATTACTGAATCCCTAACACATGTTCTGGCACATAGTAGGAGCTCCACCAAGATGTGCTCATGAAATGAGATGAGACAGATTTGGGCTCAGAATCAGCTACAGCACTTAGCCAGGTGCACAGCAGGGGCCAGACTCACCTGTTCTCCTCTGAGCCTTGGCCTTTTTACCTCTGGCAAATGAAGGGGGGATGGCTTCCCCACACTGTCCTCCTAGCGTCGGAAGGAAAGTGAGGTAATGAATGTGAAGCCCTCAGCTCAGGGCCTGGGATGCAATGAGCATCTGATAGTGGAGGGTTTGTGTTTTTATCCGATCAATGGACTTCACTGGGTCCCAGGCTAGGGACTGGGGACAGGGCAGTGATTGCAACCCCCGGCCTGTGGGAGCTCTCGTTCCAGTGAAGGGAGAGAATCATGAAACATAACAAACCAGTAGTACAGAAGGTCAGAAAGTAAAGCAACCGATTGAAAAAAGAGCAATGTGAGGGGATTGGAAGTGATGGAGCAGAGGGTTACACACGTTAGTAGGGTGGTCCAGTGAGAACTCAATGAGAAAGACGCCATTCAAGCAAAGATTTGAAGAAGGTGAGGGGGGTGTGTGATATTTCCCAGTACCTGTGGGAAAGGCCTCTCAGGCAGAGACGACAGCATGTGCAAAGGACCTGAGGTAGGCATGTGCTTGTTTAAGAAATAGAAGGACAGAGTGGGGCAGAGTGAGTGGGAGATGAGGTCAGCGAGTAGACATGAGTCTGGATTATGCAGAACCTTGTGGGACATCATAAGGACTTTGTCTTTTACTCTGTGGGATGGGAGCCACGGGGGCTGTTGGGTAAAGGAGTGACACGATTGGACTTCCAACACAGCTGCTCTGTGGAGGATGCACCAGAGGGGAGCAAAGGTCAGGAGCAGGGCGATTAGTTAGGAGGTTACTGCAGTGACCCTGGTGAGGGACCATGGAGGCTGGGTGACACCTCAGCACACCTGCCCCAGGGCTCCTTATTTCACCCCTCTCAGGAGAAAAGAACAAGGAAGGCTTTTCTGGCTGAGGCACTGGGCAGGCAGCATTCAGTTTGGCTGTGGAAGCCCAGTTTGATGATGGCCATTCCACTCTGGGGGACAGTTTCCCTCGTCTCAGACCTGCAGGGCACAGGACATTTCCTACCAGGCCCCAGGTCTGTCTGTCTCACCTTGGCTGTCCTCCCTTCCCTCCACCTGTCCTGCCAATCCCAGCTAGGCCCGGTGGCCTATGTACACCTGGTCTGCCTCCCACAGCACCTGGCCCACAGCTGTCCTCGGGGGCCAGCAGCTGGCCTGGAGGAGCGTATGCCTGGAGTCGGATCAACCTGGGTCATTGCTTTGGGCTTTGGACCAATTCTTCCCTGTGTTAGTCCCTAGGGCTGCTGGAAAAAAGTATCACAAATTGAGTGGCTTACACCAAGAGAAATGTATTCTTTTACAGTTATAGAGGTTAGAAGTCTGAAATGGAGGTGGTGTCAGGGCTATGTTTTCTCCCCATTATCTAAGGAAGAATGCTTCCTTGCCTCTTCCTAGTTGCTGGTCATTGCTGGCAATCCTTGGCATTCCTGGGCTTGAGCTGCGTCCCTCCACTCTGTGCCTCCATCTTCACATGGCCATCTCCCCTGTGTGTGTGTCTGCTTTTGCATGTCTTCAAATCTCCTTCTCCATATAAGGCACCAGGCCTTGGATTTAAGGTCCACCCTCATCCAGTATCACCTCATCTTTACTTGATGGCATCTGCAAAGTTCCTATTTTTTAATAAGGTCATATTCACAGGTACCGGGATTTAGGCCTCCAACCTCTTAAGGGACACAATTCAACTCGCAGGCTCCTTTCTGGGCTCCCGGCGTCTGGCCTCTGCCTGTCTTATTCAGCTTCCGTCCTGTAGTCCGAGATCTTTTGAAACTATCTGGGAGTGCCACTCCCTTGCTTTACACTCGTCCATGGCTCCCCAGTCCCTCCCGATAGAGCCCACACTCCTTCGCATGGAATGTAAGACCCTGCCGGTCTGCTCCTCGCAGACACCTCTCTTCTCCCTGTATTTGACCTTCCTGTTTCAGCTCACCAGTTCCCACCCTTAGCAGCCCATTAGAAGCTCCTGGAGACTTTCACAAAATACCCCGGCCTGGGCCCCTAGGTGCGTCCATCAGGAGATGGAGGCTCCCAGGTGATTGCAATGAGTAGCCAGGGCTGAGTTCTCACACTGGGAGACTCAGAATGCCCTGGGGGGCTGGTTACGGCCCCCCAACCCCCAACTTAGATTCTGAATCAGCAGGTCTTGGGAGAGCCAGCGAATCTGCATTTCTAACAAGCTCCCAGGTGACGCTGCTGCTGCAGTATTACCTGGGTTTCTCAGTCTTGGGTCTACTGATAGGCGGGTCCGTCGTTCTCCGCGGTGGGCATTGCAGAACGAGCGGTGTAGAACTTTTGGCAGCATCCTCGGCCTCTACCATTAGATGTCAGTAGCATCCCCTCACACTTGTGAGAACCAAAAATATCTCCAGACATTGCCAAATGTTTCCTGGGGGGACCAAAACTGCCCCCAGTTGAGCATCCATGGGTTACACTCCTGGTAATTCTTTTAAGGGCTTTGGAGCCCTTACATATGCTGTTCCTTCTGCAGAAAACCCTCTTCCTAAAAGTCTTTCCTTGATTGCCTCTTGCTGGCCAGCCAGCTCTCTCGTCTTGGCCGCCATCTCCCCTGAGAGGCCTTCCCTGAGCATCACAGGGCCACAGCCTGGCTTCCTGTCTTCTCGGTTCTCCCCCAGCCTCTGCCTACCCCAGTCCCGCTGTGTAGGTGAGTAGCCCATCAACAGCTGCTCCTAACAGCAACCCAAAAGGGATCCTCAGAGCTGAACCAAGTAGCTGTGTGCTGCGTGAAGGATGGGGAAGGAAAGTTCACCGGGGCCAGAGCAACATGTGAAGGGCTCGGGAGGGAGTGGCACCAGCGTTGCGAAGGATGGGTAGGCATTAGATAAGCCAAGAGGAGTTGGGAGGACGTGGCCCTTGGGGAACCTTGGTATGTGAGCACGCAGGCTGCAAAGCCAAGGTTGTTTCCTCGTCTGTAACATGGGGCCAATTATCACAGCTGCTTTAGACAGCTGTTGGGAAGAGCTAAGGAGGGAGTGCGTGTTCCATGGCACATCCTGGAAGTGCCAGTGAGGGGCAGAGGGATGGTACTAGTGGCGATGGGAGGGACCTTGACCTTCTAGTACCGCTGGATGGGCAGGTGGGGAGGGAGCCGGAGGGAGACGCACACAGAGGCAGAGTGGACTTTGAGGCAACGCAGAGGTGCAAAAGGCGTGTGAGCAGGGCAGGGGACAAGGAATGGGGCATTTTGGGAAGACTTTCTACAAGGTGGTTAGAGGCAGGGAGCAGAGGGAGGTGTTTCAGCAAGAGGCAGATGGAATCTCTCCGCTGGCTAATTTGAAGAGTGTTATTAAAGGGACAATTTGTACATATAGAGGCAGAAGGTAGGAATGTCACTAAGGAGGAGGCAGCACCCAAAGATTAGTGATAGCTGGAAGCTGTTACCAACTCTAGGCCTGAAGTGAGCTGTTGCTAGAACCACTGGATGGGGAGGCTGTGAGAGGAAGACCAGCTGACAGGAGCTGTGCTGGTGAGCGGTGGGAAGTGGTCAGCTCAAGGTGACTTTCCTGGAAGGAAGCACCCCAGCCTCACTTATCTCATCTCCTGCTGGCCCTTCCCGTTGAATCCAACCAGAAGCCAGGGGGCCTGGGACCCCTTTGACTTGCCCTTCACGGGTGGTTTCCCAGGGCCAAGAGTGGGTGTGATGAGGGGATGGAAAATGTCTGGCATGGACTCGAAGGGGAGGCAGGAATTGTCTTTGTTCTGACAGTAAGTTCCTGAGGCCTTTTGCATGTTCTGTGCACAGGCCAGCCCCTCCTTGAAAATCCCCCACCATCGGGCCCTCAACTCACTGGAGTTGAGCACCAGAGCTACTTCTCCTGTAAGCAGTGACCTGGGAACATCTTCCAGCTGTAATCCCTGCAGACCCAGGGAGCCACTGAGACTTCCCTTAGATATTTTACGCACAAGGAGCCCATAGGGAGATAGTGAGGGTCCCTGAGCTACTGGTCCATTGCCCCCATTTTGCAGATGGGAAAACTGAGACTCAGAATGGTGGAGTGATGCACCCAATTCAAACCTAGGTCTGGCTGCCTCAGGCCTGAGCATTTGCCCATGGTTGGCCTGGGGGTCTGATAAGAGCTGGGCAAGGGGGTCAGGATGTGGCCTCACAGCTGGATGGCATTGGGATTCTGGGTGAGGCAGCAGGGATGGCCAAAGCCTATGTTGGGTGAGGCATTTGGCCTGAAGAGCAGGCCAGGGGAGGGGAAGATGGTTCTGCCATGAAGGGTTTCCTTAGCATCAGTGATCCAGGTGGGACTGGCAATCGGCTTTCATGCCATCCTCCTCTTCTGAAGTGTGGAGCTTCTGTTTTGGCCCTGCCCTGGGAGGACAGGTTTGGCACCGATATATTGTGAATGCCAGCACCCTTGTGTGCTGTCTGCAGCTCCCATTGTGCACCCAAGGCTGAGCCCGGGTGCCCTCACTAAGCTCCTGCAAGCCTGAGACCAGGTACAGGCTCTGGCCGTCACCCCGCTTAGCCTCACCCCGTTCTCCTCTGCCTCCTGTTAGCAGGCCTCCCCTTTTCTATCTAGGCCCCCATAATGCCATTTCACTTAGACCAGTTGCCTACCCATTTTAAACATATTTCCTTAATAGTGAAGCACTTATTCACTTTTTCTCTTAATTAGAATAAAGCATATACATTATAGAAAATATACAATTGCAGGAAAAAATTCTCTCCATCCATTCAGCAAATATTTATTGTGCACCTACTAGGTATCAGGGCTATGCCAGGTGCCGCATATAGAAAGGTGAGTAACCAGGCCATCCTTGATTCAGTGATTTGCATGCCTTGGAATTGGGGGAAGAAAAAATTTTAAATCCCCTTTTTACTACTTGCCAGAGAAAGCAACCAATAGCATTTTTCTGCATGTGCTTCCAGGGTCATTTCCCCTAAAATGTATACTTATACATACAGATACTGGGGGTGCCAAAAATGCATGCACATGACTCGTATTCATCTTTTGCTATCGGGATATATTGAGTATTACAATTTTAATACAGTTTTTTCCTTTCTTAAAACGTGTATACATTTTTTGGCGCTCTCTGTATATGTTTAAATAATATATATCTTTAAAGTATAGCATTGCCCTACATACTACCTGTAACTTGATTTCTTTCACTTAATTTCTTTTTCCACTTAAGAATGGATTGTGAGCGTGATATCACATCCGTACGTTTTCTATACATTTCATTCACGAAATACCAAGAAGAACTGGGAGAACATTTCCCAGGACTCAGCTCTTCCAGGTCCAGTCTTTCTGTTCTTGAAAAGAATGAGGACAGGTGTGGTTGCAGGTGGGAACAGAGGGAGAGAGCCCTGACTCAGTCCCTCTTATTCAGGATCTGCTCCCCTCCATATGTACCCATAGGCTGGGTCCCCTCCTTCAGGGTGGGAGCTGTTATTCTCTATGGGGCATTTCTGATTTAATGGGGACTTTCAAGCAGAGGACACAAGTACTCCTGGGATAGGGAACATACCCCAAATAGGCTGCTGCTTAGGTTTCCAACTAGGTCCCCAAGAATCTTGCACTAGAGTCAGAAATATGAGAAGCAGAGCTAATGAGTACCAAAGCTGGAAGTGGGTTTAGAGAGCAGCTAGGTAAACCTGTCCATTTTACAGATGGGACCACTGAGATCCAGAGACTTGTGCAATGCCTGAACAAAGTCTCCAGCCCCGAGCTCTTATCTTCCCCAAGGCGACTAGGGTAGAGACATCTCTCCTCCAAGTGTACGGACGTGTCATCTCTACATCAGCATTTTAGAGTCTTAAGGTATGTGGAAGCCCCAGATAGGCACGTTCCAGGAAAAATGAATTGCTGAAAGCCATGAGTCAGCAAAGGAGACTGAGCGGAGAAAGAGCTATTGTATCCATCCAAAGCGCTACGGCTCAGGGGCGCCCTGTCCCGGGTTGGAGGGCTCAAAGGAGGAAGGAAGTGTGTGCCCCTCAGGGAAAGGCACCTGCAGACCGCTCTCCTTTTCCCATCCTCCACACACAGGCGGTGCAGTCAGGCCTCCACCCTGGAATCTGCAAACTGGCTGCAGAGCTGGAATGTGATGCTTCCTCGCTGTGTGACCACAAGCAAGTGGCTTCACCTCTTTGAGCCTCAGTTTCACCATTTATACAATGGGGTTAACAATGCCTGCTCCCCAGGATAGTGTGAGACTTGTAGATAAAATACGTTAACATGCTTCATGTGTGGGACAGACTCGATTCAAATTAGCTACGATTTAGCTAACTACTAAGAAATCGTGGATCTTATCTTTATGCCTTATAAGAACACACCACAGGACGTCAGGTGTTCTAAGATCTAATCTCAGCTGCTGTGTGACCCTGGGCTTGTTAGACAAGCTCTCTGGGCTTCCCCCCCCCCCCATCTGTGAAATGGCCACATACCTGGAGGAAATAAATGCTTCCTTTATTCAGTTTCTCCATGAGTACTAACAATAGTAGTGATGCCTCACATTTGTACAGTTTATTAGATGTTGCAGCTGTTACGTCTGTTGTCTCATCTGACCCTCATAACAGCTCTCTGAGATTGGGATTATTATTATCACTATTTTACAGATGAAGAAACTGAGACGCTGAGAGATGAAATGATTTGTTTTGGCTCCTTCAACTGGTAAGTAATGTATGACATCAACCTCATTATTATTATTGTCATTATTATTATTATATTATTATTTTAGTCCATTAACATATATACCTTCTCCAAAAAGCATACAACTATAACATATCAACGTTCAGCCGTGACTCCCTTTCCGCAGAACTATGCACACCTTCCCCTGAGATGGAGGGGTGTGGCCAGCCACCTGGAGGTTGTCAGAGGACAGAAACAGTGTCTCATCTGTCTCGGTCTCTAGTGACCTGCACAGAGCCCGCCAGGACAGGATGGGCCTTGTAAATGTCTGTTTAATGAACAGAAGGAGGAAACTCATTATAACACCATGTATCGTCCAGGTTAAATAACAGAAAAGATTATTATAGCAATGATGCTGTAATGTACCCCCAATTAGCCACGGCAGTGAGAAGTGCCAGGACAGCTAATGCCACCAAATAAAGGAGCAAAAGGCAATTGGACAGTCTCTGAAGCACCTTTCACTTGATTTGTATTTTAGTTGTTTGAGAGTTCTCACACACGCCTCCATCTTTTTTTTCCTTTTTTTTCCAGCAGGGACACTGATTTATAGCTTGATCATATTTGGTTGATGTCCACAATTAAAGCAGTTGGTTTCTTACCAGAAGTGATGACCCCTCCGTGAGCAGCAGTTCTCAAAGAGTGGTCCCCGGATTTCCAGTATCAGCATTACTGCCTGGGCACTTGTTTGGAATGTAAGTTCTTGAGCTCCACCCCAGACTCCTGACTCAGAAACTTTGGGGTGGGGCCCAGAAATCTATGTTTCCACAAGTCCTCTGGGTGATTCTGATGCATGCTCAAGTCCATAGGTTAAGTCTGTGGATTCTGGTGTTTCGGCTAAAATTCTGGCGATGCAACTTATTGGCTACGTGTTCTTGGGCAAGTGTCCCCCGCCTCTGTCACCGCATCTATAGTATGAGATATCAACAGTGCCCGTCTCATGGATTCTGAGGATGGGCTGAGATAATGTGTGCAGTGAACTAGAGCAGCACCCCCACTTAGTCCGAGCAAATGCTACCTGTTACTGTATTTCATGGAGTAGAAGCGGCCTTTGATTGTCAGACTCCTTCAGATTTCAGAGAGTACATGTGGGGAAAAAGTTTGTCTTCACACAGTGTTTCTCCAACTTCTGTGTGCACACAAATCACATGGGATGTTGTTGGAAGGCAGATTCTGATCCGGTAAGGCTGGGGCTAGAGGTTCTCCATTTCTAGCAAGCTCTGAGAAGGGAGGGTGCTGTTGGCCCAAGGACCACACTTTGAGTGTGGATTGAATTCAGTATCTGAGGCTCGCTCTGAGCTCCCATGAGGAGGTGGGAATGGTCCTGGGTTAGTCCTGGGTGAGGGGGATGCATCGGGATGTAGGGTTTTGTGCCTTTTCATCTCTGGCCAAATTTACGGCAATATTTGGAGTGAGAACTGGAGACTTGGCTTTAAGGCACGTCTGTGCCCACTTCCCAGGCTGGATCAAGCCCCTTTCCATCTCTGTCCTCAGCATCTCGTCTGCCATGTAGACCACTCAATACACTTTCCCAGGGCAGATGAGGAGAATCAAATACTCATTTGCTCAATGAGTGAAATGATGACACACCTTTCCTTGAAATCATGGATTTGCCAGAGTTTAAAAATGGTGAAACAACATGGGAATTTAAAGAAATCAGGACAAGTCATTGCTCGTGGAAGATGGTTGATTATTACTGTTATTATTATTATCAGTGTTATTGGTGCCGGTAATAAGCCCCATGCTGAGGCTCTCTCTCTAGTGCCAGCCCATGGTCAGCTCTTGAGTCACAACAGAATTCTGACTGCTCCAGGGGACCCTGTCAGACAACCCTCCTGGGTGGGCTTAGTATATCAAGGGCCATGCAGATGGAGCCCCCCCCCAAAAAAAGCCTCATTACTACCGTTATCCTTTTTGTAGCCACTCTCAGATTTTGAGCCACTGCTCACTTCCAAGGGGCAGTGACAGGGCTGAAGAGAGAAGGGGTCGTGCTCACTCATTTCCAGAGTGAACAAAGAACACTTATGGGGGAGAGGAAAAATGCCTCTTGCCCCCCGCCCCGACATATGTGCACAGGAACACACGACACACTCGCTGGCCCAGCCTACATGTCACCATCAATCAGCTCCCTCCCACTTGCTGTTTGCAGGCAGAGTTCCCTACAGATGTGCTGGGGGGGCTGGGAGAAGGTGGAGCTGGGGCTGGGGAGGGAGGGGAGGCAGAGATAGCCTCAAAGAGTTAAAACCTTGCCTTGCCAGACTGTGAATTCTCCTCAACTCTCCCCCACCCCCCTCAATCCAGCCAAACAACAGCTTGACATTTTCCATCCTTCACGAGAAAGACAAAGACGGGAAGATATTCCCATGATCCCTTTCTGCATGCCTAACCGTGAGCTCAGGTGCCGGAGCGTTTGCCCTGTGCCGGCCCCATCAACGTGAAGGGCGAACTCATCCTCTCTGCATCTTTTTCTCGCCACTGCTTGATTAATTGGCTGACTACGACGCCGGCGGAATACCTAATGCCTCTCCTTCCCCCTATTCTTCCTTCACAGGTTTTTTTTTTCCTCCTTTGCTCCATTTACATATACTTTATATTCCATAATTTTCACCCAAAAAGAAAAAAAAAAAAGGGAGCAGGCCCATCTCAGTAATTTGATGTAATGACGGCATGTCACCAAAAAGAGGAATTAGAAAAATCTGTAGGTATTTAATTTATTCTTGTTTTTTTTTTTTCCCCAAGTAGATCTCTCTGAGAGGAGCATTAATATTCATGGGCAACGGGAAAAAAGTATACTCAATAGGAAAATTCCAGATTTTTTTAGGGGGGAGGGAGGCGGCTAAATTCAATGCATTTTTAAGCACCATTATTTAACTAATAGTGCTCGAGTCCCTCTGGTCTGGATTCCTCCCCCTCAATGAAAATAAGTGGGTTTTCGTTTGCCTCCAAGGATTGTGTGTGTTGGGCTCACACCCACGCTGCTGAAACAGAAGAACCGGGTTCTGTGTTTTTGTCTCCTCCAGGGAGGACTCAAAAAGAGGATAAAAACATAAATAAAGGCCTCTTCAGAGTCCCTATGCTGGAGTGTTTTTTTTCCCCTCTAGCCTCCCGGGTTGGCTGTAATAGCATTCTGATGGCTCTGTGGGCAGGAAGATTTCCTGGAGGTTTCCAGTGAGGTCAACCTCTTCCCCTTAACCTGGGTTTAGGTTTTGTGCTGTTAATTAGCTACCTGGTTCTGAGAGTAAGCGTTGAGTTAAATCTGAATTATAATAGTTAGAAATGAAGCACAGGAAAAACACACTCGAGCATGTAAAAGATGCCTAGAGCGTGAGAAGTGGGTGGGAACAGCTTCTCTCTCATGTGGTCGGTCTTACCAAAGGGTCCCAGGGATGGCGACATTTGTGGGGTCTCAGGACCCGAGCCAGCCTAGGATGAAGGTGGGCTCTCAGCGGTGGGGGCCATGGCTGGGACCCAGATGCCTGCTCCCAACTTAGTCAATGAGATTGGAATCATGTCTGAGTGTGTGGGTCCAAGCCATTTGCCAATTGGGGTAATAATAATAATTGTTATAATAAGCAATATCATGTATTGTTATTTTTTTGTTTATATTTTCAGTCGAGATCAAACCCACATACAAGCTGCATGAATATGAAGTGTATTAAGTCTAACATTGACTATTTTATCCATGTTCATATTCCACCAGATTAAGACATAACGTTCTCAACACCCCAAAAGCTTTCCTGTGCTGCCTTCTGGTCAACACACCCCTCCTGGAGGAGAGCTACCGTTCTGACTTCTCAGAAGTAGGTTAGTTTTGTCTGTTCTTGAACTTTCTATAAAGGGAATCATACGTTATGCACTCTTTTGTGGTGAGGCTTTTCTCTCCAAACAGAGTTTGGGAGATTGGGCCATATTGTTATGGGTAGCAGCAGTCCACTCTTTTATTGTCGTGTGACATTCTAGTGTATAAATAAACCAGCATCCAATTATCCGTCCTCCTGTCGATGGTCGTTTGGGCGGCGTCCAGTTTGGGCTACTAGGAAGGAAGCCGGCATGCATTTCCTTTCACATGCCTGTTGGGAAACACGAGCCACCATTTCTCCTCAGAACATACACAGGCATAGGATAGCGGGTGCTGGGGTAAGTGCAGCTTTTGTAGAAATTGCCAAACCGTTTTCAAAGTGCTTGCATCAAGTTACACGCCTGCCAATGGCATCTGCAGTTCCAGTTGCTCCATATTTTCACCACCGATTTGTCATTCTATTTAATTTTACTCATTTTGGTGGGGGTGGGACGAGAGGAGACAGATACTAAGTAGGGAGAAAATAGGAGATGCTTACTCGGAGTGATAAAGAGAATCAGAAAAATAATGAGAGAGAGAGAGAGAGAGAGAGAGAGAGAGAGAGAGAGAGAGAGACCCAGTCAGATAGAAACTCTGAGAAGAAGCCCGTGGAGGGAGGAGGAAAGAGGTCTGGCAACAGAGAGGAGAGAATAAAAGAGAGAAAGAAGAGATAAGAGCAAATTGACAAGGAAAATGGGGCAGTGGTGGGGGGAAGCCAAAGTTGAGAAAGAAAGGAACAAAGTTTCCAGAGGAGAAAAAAGCAGGCGAGGGGTGGGGGGAGAGTAACCCTGGGAGGAGGGCAAGTGTGGAAATGGGTCTCTTGGTATTTTATGAAACATGTCCCTTTTAAAAAAAGTGCTTCTTGATATTTTAATGTTTATATGTTTTAACTTGGGCCTGGCTTCATGGAAAATGCATGAGGAGTAAGTGGTTTCTGGGAATGTTTTATACATGACCAGGGAGTTGGGAGGATGCAGGGGTGGGCGGGAGAGATGGAGGGTGTGGGCTGCTCACTCCTTGGACCTCCCTGGCAGAGCTCCGGTGGGGGCAGTGGGCAGGTGGTCAGGGCTGACAGCTCTGCTCTCAAGGTTACATGTAAGGCAACCCAGGGTGGTGGATAAGTTGGTGTGGCTGGGATCTACCAGCCCTGTGACTTTGGGCAATCCACGTCCCCTCCTCCAAGCCTCAGTTTCCTCCTCTGCAACCTGGTATATGCTGGTCGTGCTGGTTTAGGTGTGTTGGCTTATCTGACCTGGGCCAGGGGAAGCCATCAGGATGAGCTTGCTGAGTGACAGGTGTTCTCCAGGACAGCATTCATCAAACTTGGCCACGCCCCCAGGGACCTTGGCCACATGCAAATTAGGATGCAGCCGATTTGGGGTGGCATCTGAGAGGCTGCACTTCCAGCCAGCTTCCGGGAAATGCTGTTGGTGCTCAGACCACAGGGCTCTAGGAACGCTTGTGCCATTAGTGGTTTAAAGCAGAGCATGGAAAACAAAAGGGAGTTAACAGACGACTTGAACATCAGTAATTTTTCCTGATGTTTCTACCAGATAAACTCCTTACTCAGCTAGAGAAGCACTAGGTGTTTGTCCTGTGACCCCGTCTGTCTCCTGTTTTGTGCCTCCCCCCACGCCACATACTCCACCCCCACTCTATTTTTCCAACATGCCATATGCATGTATGCCCCGTGGCATTTGCACATGCTGTTCCCTTCGCTTGAAAAGACTTTCCCTATCTTCTGCAAATAGAAATGCCTCCTCACCCAATAAGACATCGCTTCTTAAACTCATCAGGGGGAGAGGGACTTAAAACCCTGCTGGACAAAGAGATGAAAACTTGCACCCGCTCTTCTAAGGAGCAAATGCACCCTCCCCCCCAACCCACTTTGCGTACAATCTCACTATTTTCCGGGCCTCAGTGAGCCCCATCCCTGGAATTTCTGTTTAGGAGTTTCTGCTTCAAGAACTTAGCTCCAAGGTCACTGCCTTCATAGAAGATTCTGTGCAGGTTCACCCTAAACAACATCAGCTCCTCTCCTGAGACTGGTGTCCCTGGGACTCGGGCTTTTGTTCCATCACGTCTATGTGACATCTCTTTGTGTATCTTTCTCCTCCGCTGCTGTCCCGAGCCAGGCAGGAGGGGATGTGCTTGTTTCTGTGCCCTTGGAGGCCCAACACAGAAGCTGGTCTGGAGGAGGTGGGGGTGCGTGGCTCAGGAGACGCTGAGCGTATTAGCGAGCGTGTCTCTCTCAGGAAAGTCCATGGTCCGAGTGTCACCATAGCTGCAAAGGCAGAATGGGAGCCTTTTAGAGCTTTTCTTCTAGACGCTGGACCTTGTCTCTTTGCAAGGATGAAGGCGGCCTCCAGGACAAGCGCGGATTTGGGCAGGGAAGGCAAAGGCTTCCAACAGACACACTCTTTCCCAAGGAGCATAAGGGTTTGTGATATTGTGAGCACCTTCCATGCTCACATCAGCCGGGGAAGCCGGGCGTGGTAGAAAGAACTGGACTGTGAGTAGTGAGGAGTGGGTCCCTATTGTGGACTGAATTGTGTCTCCTCAAAATTCCTGTGTTGAAGCCCCAATTCCCATCGTGACTATTTGGACATGGGGAATTAAGGCCGTCATTAAGGTTAAATAAGGTCATAGTGTGGGGCCCTGATCCAACAGGACTGGTGTCCTTCTAAGAGGACAAAACACCAGGGGTGGCCTGTTCTCTAAGTGGACACAGAGGAAAGGCCATGTGAGGGCACAGTGAGAAGGTGGCCCTTTGTAAGCCAGGAGGAGAGGTCTCAGCCCAAACTAACCCTATACACATCCTGATCTGGTACCTTCAGCCTCCAGAACTGGGGGGAAATAATTTCCTGTTATTTAAGCTGCCCAGGCAGTGGTATTTTGTCATGGCAGCCCGAGAAAACTGAGACAGTTCCCATTCCTACTCTGTGACTGGCCTCCTACGTGACCTTGGGCAGGTCAGATCCCCTGTCTGGGTCTCAGTTTCCTCATCTGTAAAATGGGATTGGGGTGACGAATGTTAGGATGGAAAATCTTCAAGGTCTTTTCCAATTCTAAGAGTTTCCGAGCTCTGAAGATGCTCTTCAGGAAGCCTGTGATTTATATCACAGATGTGCAGGAGGAAAACAGGTGTGTAGAAATCAATTTCCTCTTGTAAATAGGATCTTTTTAAAAACACTCTGGGGAGAAGAGAAGGAACAAACATTTCTAGAAGGCCTACTATGAGGCTGTGTAAACCTGGTTTCATTTAGCTCTTTACCCTAAAGTTTATTTTGCAAATGTATTACATACCCAAATTAAAAAAAAAAAAGATAATGTTTTGTTTCTCTCTCTCACACACACACACACACACACACACACACACACACACACACACACAAGGAACCACATGCTCTAGGGGAAAACATGAAAAACAGAAAAAAAAGGAAGTGAAAGGAAAAAGAAATTATTCATCCAGCAGGAATGTATTGAACACCCACTATGCGCCAGTCACTATACAAAGAAACCAGGTTTCTACTCAGCTTTTAAATAGAAATATTTGTAAGCATATAGTCTATAAAATTTAAATTCTACAATTTTATTTCTATTATTGTATTCATTTTGATGTTATATAGTTGGTTGTTAGTAATCCCACTATTTTCTTTTCTTTTTTTTTAGCCCACTATTTTCAAATCAACTTTCTTTTTCCTGATGATAAAAGTAGCACATATTTATTGAAGAAAATGTGGACATTACATGCATATAAAAAGAAGATTACTTGTAACCCACCACCCAGACTTTTTTCTGTTTGTACATCCAGACTCTCAACATGCTTCTAAACTATTCCTGTGGGACCCCCTACCTCCTATTCACCCCAGGTTACCAAACTTATACACACTGGAAGGTAGAAAGCTACCTGAAGTCAGTAACTTTTGTCTCTTTAAATCCCTGCTTTATATTTAGCACCTAGAACAGTGCCTGACACACAGTAGCAGCTTCGTAAGTAGCAAATGCTGTATAGAATGTAAACAATGAGTGAAAATGGGATGGTAAGAAACATGCAGTTTTATAACTTGCTTTTCAAAAAATTGTCCATATGCCGTAAGTACAGTCTGGTGTTACGAAATATTTTCCTGTAATACAACTGATGATATCTTCATCGTATCCCATCATGTGGATAAATCATGAGTAATTTCTCCAAGTCTCATCTTGTGGCTTTGTAACATTTCCAGGAAGATCCTCGTAGCTGTCCTTTGCACATCTTCATGATAATTTCCTTGGGATAAATTTCCAGAAGCAAAATTAATGGGTCAAAAAGCAGGCACATGCAAGGGAATATTATTCAGCCATAAAAATGAGTGAAGTGTTGCTATAACATGAGTGGGCCTAGAAAACATTATGCTAAGTGAAAGAAGTCAGACACAAAAGGTCATACACTGCATGATTCCATTTATGTGAAAATCCAGAATAGGTAAATCCACAGTAACAGAAAGCAGTTTAGAGGTTGCTTTGACAGACGCTGGGGGGTAGGGGTAACTGCGAGTGACTTCTTAATGGGTACAAAGTATTCTTTTGGGGTGATGAAAATGTTTGGGAACTAGATAGAGGTGATGGTTGCATAACATGTTGAATGTACTAAATGCCACTGAATTGGACACTTCAAAATGCTTAATTTTATGTTATGAGAATTTTGCCTCAGCAAAACGAAAAGCAGGTACAATTTCAAGGCCAACTTGCTGTACCAATTTATGCCTCCATCAACACCGCATTTGAGTGACTGTTGCCTCAAAAATTCAGCAGCCCTGGCGATTTTCCAAGCCAGGTTTATAGGCAAAAAATGTGTTGAGCATTAGTGATATCAACTTTACTTTTCTCACTGGACTAGTGGATATTTATATCCACTTACATATTCATATTGACCTATCGTATTGGAGTGTTCATTTGATTGATTGGCAAGAGTCCATTCTCCATTGATGGTGTCAACCCTTGTCATATATGGTTCAGACTTTACACCCATTTATTGTTTAGCCTTTTGATTTTAACCTAATTCTGACTTTTTAATTGCAGCTAACCTACCAACCAGTGACTACCACACCTCCTACGGTAATCACCACCCTGTTGATTGTCTACCAGACATTCAGTCCCCACTCCCACCATTTCCTTTCTGATCAAGTCCAAATTCACCCTCCTTGTCCTGAAGCCAGCCCTGGCTCAGCCTCAGAGAGGGAGCCCTGACTGGCCAGGCCAATCACAGTCACCTCATTTCTCTTTTCCGGGTTGGTTCAGACCTGGGCACACGACACAATCACAGGCAATGAGATACGAAGGAGAGTTTGCTGGGGGCCTCTGGGAAAGGTTGCTTGGCTCTTACAAAGAGGCATTCATGAGACAATGCCTGTTTTCTCTCTGGAGGTGGCTGGATCTAAGAGTGATACCGGGACCTCTGCAGCCATTTTGTGTCCATGAAGACAGCCAGCCCAGAGACAAAGCCAACTCACAGCCAAGGACACAGGAGAGCAGACCCAGATACCTTGAGGTGTCCCGTCATCGCAGCCGCCCCCGGCCTTCCCACAGGTGCGATCATGGTGAGATAATGGACATCCTGAGGCTTCCAGGCATCCAGGTCAGGTGTCTATTACCCTTAGCCAAGAGTATCCTAAACCCAGCAAACTCATTCAGAGACAGTTATTGCTTTTCCTTTTTTCTAGTATTATTATTACTATTATTTTTATTGTTGTTGTTATTTTTTATTGGGGAATGCTGGGGAACAGTGTATTTTTTCAGGGCCCATCTGCTCCAAGTCAAGTCATTAGTTCCAAGTCCAGTCACCAGTTTTCAATCTTTAGTTGCAGGGGGCACAGCCCACCATCCCATGCGGGAATTGAACCGGCAACCTTGTTGTTAAGAGCTCGTGCTCTAACCAACTGAGCCATCCGGCCGCCCCTCCGGCAGCTCAGTGGCAGCTCATTGTTTTCAATCTAGTTCTGGAGGGCGCAGCTCACTGGCCATGTGGGAGTTGAACTAGCAACCCTGTTGTGAAGAGCTCGCGCTCTAACAAATTGAGCCCTCCGGCCGCCCCGCTATTGCTTTTCTCTTTTTTTTCCTTATTTTTAAAAAACTTTAAATCCATTATTGTTTTTTAAAACCACTTTAATAAACACTTCTTTAAGCAAAACTTTTCCCATTTGACGTGTATCCTCAGATAGATTCCCAGAAGTGGAATTACAAGATGACGTGATATTAATTTTTAGTATTGCTTAATTCGTATTTTCATTTGCTTTCCAGTTGGTGGCTCTATGGACTTAATCAGACTCTCAGGTAGAAAATAGGGGGCAGGGGTTCGACCCAACATCTTGTGATATCACATTCAAAGTGAGATATTAAAAGACAGCTGGCCTTTAGTCTTGATTAAGTTCTTTTAAATCTGAAATCACGGGTAATGAACTCTGTTTTCCTGAATCAAGCATCCCCTTGACAGCCAAACCTGGCTACCCTGCTTTTCTGCACCTTATAGTTCATTATATAGAATTCTAGAATGTCGGGATTGGGAAGGACTTGAGTGGTCTGAATTGGGGTGGAATGGATCAAGAGCCCCATTGATAACTTGATGAAATGTATGAACTGTCTTCCAGAACATTTCACGCCCAGCTTTGTTAGTTACCAAGGGCTGCTGTAACAAAGTACCACACACTGGGCAGCTTGGAACAATAGAAATTTATTGCCTGACAGTTTGAGAGGCTGGAATTCTGAAACCCAGGTTGGTTCCTTCTGAGGGGGGTGAGAAAGAATTGGATCCATGGCTCTCTCTCCGCGTCTGGTGGCCTCAGACATTCCTTGATTTGTCGATGGCCTTCTCCCTGTGTCTTCACATTGCCGTCCCACTATGCATCTCTATCTATGTCCAAATTTCCCCTTTTATAAGGACACAGTCATATTGGATTAGGGCCCACCCTCGTGAGCTCATCTTCGCTTTATCGTCTGCATAGTCTCTCTTTCTATTTTAAATAAGGTCACATTCATAGGTCCTGGGAGTTAGGGCTTCAAAATCTTTTTTTTTTTTTGGGGGGGGATACAATTCAACCCATGACACCATGCAACACACAAGTTTACGCATAGAGTGCCAGGGGTCATAAACCCATTAAGGTTTATCCAGGTTCCCGAAGGTGATGGTATTCTTTTCTGACCTCTTGACTCACAGTGAGAGATGGAAAAGAAGAGATGAGGACATGAAGGGCCAGAGAGGGAAAGGCATATGTCCAGGTTCTCACAGCACATGCAAGAATATGCCAGAACTGGAACCCACGTCTCTTGGGTTTTCACGTTGCATCTCACCAGGCTCCCAGCCCTCGCCGGATCCAGTCCACTGGCAGCTGCAGAAGCCAAGCCTCAAAATAGCCAAGCTGAGACGGGACAGGTGGCCAGACTTTGAAGAGGTGGCAGCTAGGGGTGCCTGCCAGGGGACACCTCTTCCCTAGAGGCTTGGGAGTCAGAGGGCAGGAATGAGGCATGTCTGGGGAGACCAGAGCTTGTGACATTAACGCAGATCATAGAAAGTGCGGGAGAGGAAGCTTACGCCCACTGCAAACTCTTCAGAGTGATATCGGGATGGATTCTGGCATCAGTTTCCATTGGCCAAGACCCCTGGACATGTTAGGGGGCAGCCAGGAGGAGGCCTAGGAACTCTTCTCTCTGCTGTCTGTGCCAGCTGCCCAGCCAACATGTCAGCCCTGCTGCCCACCGATGCCAGCCCAGAGGTGCCAAGGCACCAGGCACAGCAAAGCCAGCTGGCAGCTTAATGGTGAGCCAATGGCCTAACCAACCGGCCCATCTGCTCCTTGCTGCCAGCTGCATGCCTGTGGGAGGCAGGCTGGCAGCCCATCCAAGTGGCCGAGGTGCCAGCCACTGGGTACTCCAGGCCAGCTGGCAAGCTGTCAGGAGTGGCCAGCATACTCCTCTGCCGGCTGGTGCCAGATGAATATGCAGGGGAACTGGGCCCGGGGACCTCGGGGTGCCAGCCTGCCTGGAGCTCCAAGGCTTAGGAGGCTCTGACTCTCCTCTCCCCTCTCTCCCACACTCTGTCCTGAGCTCTGAGACGTTGCTACCAGAGTTCCTAAGCGAAGGCTTGGGGAAAGCATGGGGGGGCATGAATGGTTAGAACACAGGACTCCAAAACTGTAACCTCACAGGATGTTAGGAGTGCAGCATATCAGTGATTAAGAACATGGATTCTGAGATTAAACTACCTGAATTTGAAGAGCCAGGTCTGACACTAAGTAGCTGCATGACCTCAGGACAGCTACTTAATTGCCTGTAACCTCAGTTTTCTCATCTGTAAAATGGGAAAGTAGCACCTGCTTTATTGGGTTAAAGTGAGGATTAAATAAGATGCATATATATGATGCTGAGAATGTGGTAAACACGCAATACAAGGTGATTATTAGTATTATTATCAGTTACACTATTAGGATCAGAGGATTTGAGTGTTTTAGCTCAAATGAGCTTCCGATATCATCTGGTCCAATGTCATCATTTTTTAGTTGGGGAACAAAGATCCAGATTGGGCAAGGGCTTTATTCAAGTCACAATCAATGTAATTAGAAAATTGGCACTCAGCGTACCCTCTAGGTCCATCCATGTTGTTGCAGATGGCAAGATTTCATTCTTTTTTACGGCTGAGTAATAGTCCATTGTACATATGTACCACCTCTTCTTTATCCAGTCCTCTATTGATGGACACCCCAGGCTGCCTTCATATCTTGGCCATTGTAAATAATGCTGCAATGCCAATGCTATATGATCTCACTTATACGTGGAATCTAAAGAACAAAATAAATGAACAAACACAATAGAAACAAACTCATAGCTACAGAGAACATTTGGATGGTTGCCACCTGGGAGGGGGATTGGGGGGGTGAAAAAGAAGAAGGAATTAAGAAGTACAAATTGGTAGTTACCAAGTAGTCATGGGGATGTAACGTACAGCATAAGGAATATCGTCCCTAATATTGTCATTGTAATAACTAGGTATGGTGTCAGATCAGTACTAGATTTATGAGGGTGATCACATTGTAAGTTCTATAAATGTCTAATTACTATGTGGTACACCTGGAACTAATATAATATTGTATGTCAACTGTAATTAAAAAATAAAAAAAAATATTTAAAAATGAGGCAAGAGGGTGGGGGAAGGGAAATAAGAGGAAGGCAGTCAAAGGCACGACCTTCCAGATATAAGGTAAAAAGGGATGTAAGGTATAACGGATATAACGAACAGCATGACGACCACAGTTACCGCTGCTCTATGATATACAGGAAAGTTGTTAAGAGAGTGAATTGATTCTAAGAATGCTCGTCACAAGGAAAAACAATTTTTTTTTTGCTTTCTTTTTTTATTGTATGTATATGAGGTGATGGATGCTAGATAAACTTATTGTGGTGATCCTTTCACCATCTATGTAAGTAAACCAATTATGCTGCACACCTGAGCTTATACAGTGCTATATGTCAGTTTTATCTCAATAAAACTGAAGAAACATAAACATTTGATTTGCAAAGTACCATGTTTAAAGGACAATCATTAATGCAAATAAATATAATAAACACAGCAAATGAAAAAAAAAAGGGTCACGAATCTGCATAGACAATTTTCCAAAGAAAACACACAACAGGCCGACAGGTACATGAACAAGGGGCTCAACATCACTGGTCACCATGGAAACACAAATCAAAACCACAGTGTCACCTCACAGCTGTCAGAATGGCTAGGATCAAACAGACAAGAAATAACAAGTGTTGGTGAGGGTGTGGAGAAAAGGGAACCCTGTGCACTGTCGGTGGGAGTGTAAATTGGTGCCACCACTATGGAAAACAGTATGGCAGTGCCTCAAAAACTAACAAATAGAACTATCATATCATCCAGAAAATGAAATCATTCTCTTGAAATGAACCTCCATGTTCATTGCACCATTATTTACAATTGCCAAGACATGGAAGCAACCTAAGTGTCCATCAACAATGAATAGGTAAAGAAAATGTCACACACACACACACACACACACACACACACACACACACACACACTGGAATGTTATTCAGCCGCGAAAAGGAAATCCTGCCATTTGCGACAACATGGATACATCTTGAGAGCGTTATGATAGTCAGACAGAGAAAGACAAATACTGTATGCTCTCAGTTATATGTGGAATCTTTAAAAAAAAACAAACTCATAGAGAACAGATTGTGGTTGCCAGATGCAGGTGGTAGAGGGTGGGTGAAAAGGGTGAAGGTTGTCAAAAGGCACAAACTTCCAGCTATGGAATAAATACGTCCCGGAGATGTAACGTACAGTGTGGTAACTGTAGTTAACACCGCTGTATTGTATCTGAAAGTTGCTAAGACAGTAGATCTTAAATGTTCTCATCACGAGAAAACAATTTGTAACTCAGCGTGGTGATGGATGTTAACTAAACTTATTGTGTTGGACTTTTCACAATACATATTTATATCAAATCATTATGTTGTACATCTGAAACGACTACAATATCATATGTCAATTATGTCTCAATAAAAAGAAAAGAAAATAAGATCGCAATTGCATGTAGAGTCACTTGGGGGGCAGAGCCCAGGTCTCCTGATAGTCTCCCTACTCTTTTGCCATGAAAGACTCACCTGAAATAGAGGAAGTGATGGCAAAGTGGGAAGAGATGCCTCCCTACGTGCCTCAAATCCTCGGCTGACTCACTCTACACTTAGCCCTCCAAAAAAGTGCACGACCTGTATATGTGAATGTGTGTATTTGCAAACATGTACATGTGTGTACGTGTGTGTTTCTGTCTGAGTGTTGGCATTTCCCTTTGTGTGTCTACTGTGTAGGCATAAATGTCCCGTCTACCCAAACAGACCAAAATCTTAAGGGCAGGCTCCATGTCTTATTCAGGAACATCTCACCTCTCTGTTGCAGTTCACATCTCTGGAAGACTCGGATATTCAGAAAGCCTCTGCCATCCCTAAGCCCCTATGTTGAGAACGACACCTGGCATATAGCTGGAGCTCTATAAACCTGTGATGAATGAATGAATAAAGGAATGAAACAGATGGAGGCTTTGTTCGGCCTTATGCATCTCTTCTAATTTGGTGGACCAGGAGTCTTACTGACTACCCAGCAACTAACTAGAGCAAGGATTTTAATGTTGTAAATCCCTCATTCTAACCAGCAACTCTTGCTTCTCACTCAAAGCCTAGTTACTTTGATTTTGCGCACAGTACTAACAAAGGCAATTAGCTGACCTAGTCTGCAGGTTGGATGCAACAAATGAAAAAGGAAATGAACAAATGGAGAAGGAGACAAACATCTGCTGGAAGAAGACAAAGGTGCCGTTTGATGGCTCAGTGGGCCAGGAAGAGAAAGGACTGTTTGGAAAAAGCCTCACTAATATCAAAATCTGAGTGGTCCAGAGACATGGTGTGAAAGAGCAAACGCCCCTCCACATGCAGAGCCTTTCAGCTCTCACTGGAATATAAGTGATGCTCATAATGACAGATCTGAGATGTAGTTCAAGGGCCCCTGTGCAAATAATCAAAGAACAGAGTGTGTTTTGCAGAGATTTCTATCCAAAATGTAATTTTCGAAGTGGCGATTAAACAGAGGTGATCTTCCATCAACTGGAAAGCTTGGCTTTCTCAAATGACTCTGGCAGGGAAGGTTACACGCTGCTGGGATCCACCTCTCTTTCTGTGGACAGAGGTGACAATTGGAGAATTTAAGGAAAACAAAGGGAAAGGGGATGTGTGAGGTGGATCAATCATGATGGCTTTTCATTCTGGTCTTGAATGTTAACCCTCCTTTGTTACACGTGTGTAGGGGATGGGCAGTGTTCAAAACTATTTCACACCCATTATCCATCACCTCATTTATTGGGATTCTTATCTACCAAAGAGGAGGCATGCACGCGTGCACACACATACACACAGAGAACGTGCACCCACAGGTAAGGATACACACTCATACACATCCACATGTACACACACATGCACACACACATTCAGACGTGCACACATGCACCACATACATAGGCAGACACACAGATACACATACGTGCATTTGCATACATTTACACACAGAGACACACATGCATACACAAATGCGCACACATACTGGCATATATACACATACAGGGTGCCCATGCCCACACACAGCCATTCACACACATTGCCAGTCCTTTAACTTTCACTATCTTGGGTTGGTCAGACACCAAATAATTCTGGGATTATGTAATGGCCACCATTTAGGGGGCAACTGGTATGTTTCAGGTCTTGCATCTGGTATTTTATATCCATTTACCAACCTCTACCCTTTCCTTCTCCCTCTCTTCTTCCTTCTTCTTTTTCCTCTACCTTTTGTGTTCTTTTTATTTTTTTCCTCTCTTACAGCTATACGTAACTAGTTTCTCATGGTAAAACATCAATACAGTCCTGACAAAACAAACCTTCCCATTTGTATTTCCTGCTGCATAACCACTAAATTTCTTAGCAATAACGATTGTGATCAATGTCAAGTGGAACCTGCGTTATCATATGGTTCTATAGTAGGCCTAGAAAAGAGCTTAGATGTCCATCACCAGGAGAAAAATTCAGTGCATCCTGGAATACTATGCAATAGCTAAAAAGAACCAAAGTCGGTTTTTGGAATAATATTATTAGTGATCAGGCACTCTCGCTGCAGTCCATCACTTAATCTCAGCTATACTATGAGCATTATCATCTCCCCATTTTACAGATGTGAACACTGAGGACAGGTGGGAGTGGGACATGAGGGCATTTATCCAGCCAGCATGCTGCAGATCTGTGATTCAAACCAGGGGATCTGCCTCTACTACTTGCATTCTAAGCCCTATATTAAGGTACTCAAGAAGCAACCAGTGAAAAAATATATCTTTGCAGAAGACTGTATAGAATTTGATCCCATTTATACATATATGTAGGTGCATAAATGAATCTATAGCCTTCTGTCACTCTTACAACATCCCTTATACATTTTTGATCAATGAGTGGTGTGACGTAAAGGTGAAGTGACTTTCCAAGGCCAGGCGGCTGGATTCAAGTTCACCTCTGTCCAACTGCACAGTTTGTGCTGTTTTCACAATACTTTTCTTCTGCGCACAACCAAGGGAACTGAGGAGTTGGGAGAGGTTGTTTTGCGTTTACCCAAAGTGCACTATTGGGCTAAAAATAAAAGGCCCAAGTGAGAGGCAACAGCATTTACTTGAGATCAAAGAATAGCTATTCAGGAAGCACTGATTCAGGCAGAAGCCCAGACGGTGTTCTGATTAGGAGACAAAGGCAAGGGGTGTTTATGAGACAGGGAAGGAGAACAATCATGTCAATAGAAGGAAGGCGTTTCTATTGGTGCAGAAAAATTAACATAGCCATGCTAATTCTGACCGATGTTTTTAATTTTCAGTCTGGTAGTGACCCACCAGCAGTCATACCTGCTCTCTTGTTATCCTTGCCAATAGTTCGTTGGGACATAGTTGCTGTAGGCCCAGTCCAAAGGTTATTTGCCTGTTTCAATGTTCCAAAGATTTGAGGCATAAGACATGCAGGGCAGTTCCTCTGGGGTAGCGGCTCCCACTCCATTTCAAAGTGGCGGCATTTATTTATTTTTTTTATAGCATCTTCCAGGGAGAACATCTGCCCTTCTAAGTGGCCTCCTTTTCCCTGTCTCACACTCCTAGAAGGCCATGGGTAGCTACACGAGGTCAGAGAAAGGAGAATTCCAGGCTACATGAAGTGTGAGACCACCATGAAGGGAGGACCCCTCTGGTGGCTGGCAAATGGCCGATGCCACAGACGCCCCCATTTCTGAGCTACATAGTTACCTGGTCTCTTGGTTTGGCGCGGCAGCGAATCTTCAAACGTCTTAGCAAGTGCCAAACTCACAATGGGGTCGTCCATCTCAGAGTTGAAGGCACCGACTGTGGGTCACCTCACGTTGACGGCTCCATCTTTACTGAGGATGAAGAAGAGGACCAACGTGGCCAAGCGACTCGTTTGAGGTTGCAGAGCTGTCTGATGGCAAAGCAAGGACAGAACCAAACCAGGACTAGAGCGAGGCAACTCCTGGGCACAACATTTAAGGAGGTGCTACAAAAACCCAGCAG
This sequence comes from Rhinolophus sinicus, assembly GCF_036562045.2. NCBI lineage: Eukaryota > Metazoa > Chordata > Mammalia > Chiroptera > Rhinolophidae > Rhinolophus > Rhinolophus sinicus. Next base: position 22,915,687 of record NC_133765.1, on the reverse strand, counting down.
TCGAGATCAAAAACACTTCGATGAACTATTTCTTTTTTCAAATGAAAGTGACTGCAAATAAATCTCTGACGAACAAAGTAGCACCATTTTAAACACAGGCAGAATTCGTGCTTCTGATGTTTCCTTTGCCTCAGGCTTTCGTGTGACTCTGCGTGACACTTTATTTAAAATTTTTAGAATCTATTTATCATGGATGTGTTTTGCATTAAATTTAAATTTTAAAAATATGTATTAATGAATTAAAACATGTATCCTGATTACTGAGTTTTTCAGTGTGGAATTCTGTGCCAGAAGTGAGTGCCTCCGTTTGCCTTACTCTAGTCCCAGCCCCGCAGGACTTGCTCTGCCAACCCCAAAACTTTGCTCCTTCCCTATGTTTATTCACTCACTCACTCACTCACTCACTCACTCACTCACTCACTCACTCGTTTGTTTATTCAGCTATTCAGCAAATAGTTTGGAATGCCCAGGATTCCAGGAGCTGGGAAAACAGCAGTGAACAAGATAATCACTGTTTCTGCCTTCCTGGCATGGACAGTCTAATCAGAGGGACAGATATGAGTCAAATATTCACAGAAACAAATGTCACAGTAGAAATGTGGCCGTGTGACCCATGCAGCAAAAGGGAAATAATGGGGGTGTTGACCAAGAGTGGCAGTCAGGGTAGGCTTCCCAGAGGAGGTGTGTGGATGAGACGGAGTTAACCAGCTGGGGGTAGATTGAAAGAGAGTGGCTCTGAGTATACACCAGGCAGAGGAAACTGCAGGTGCAACGGCCCTCTGGCAGGATCAAGAGAGTAGAGTGTTCTGGGAACATAAGAGGCCAGTGCAGCTGTGTGCTGAAAGCCAGGGAGAGTGTGGGGCAAGAGGAGGGTGGAGGAGGCGGGGCCTGGAGACCCAGTGGGAAAGGATTTGATCTCCAGCCCCAGGGCAACAGGGAGCCACCGGAAGGCTTGGAGCTAGGCAGTGACGTGATAGGGTTTGTTCTTTTGAGTTGACTCCCTGGATGCTGGATGGAAAGCAGTTTGCATTCTGTACAGAACCGAGGCTCCCCAGGTTTCTAGTCTGGCTTTCCCCTTTCTTGTGACCTTGGGCTGCCTTCCTGTGCTTCAGTCACTCATCCATAAAATGGGATGCCAGCCACTCAGTGTTGCTAAGAAGATTAAACGAGACAGTAAGTGTTGGCGTCTATGACAGGCCTGGCACCTAGGAAGCTCTATAAATATTGGCCATAGTTATTATCATTGAGGATGGAGTTTAGGGGTCAAAATGGAAGATCATGAGAAAGCAGTCCCTGCCCTCAGCCCGGGGCCTGCTCAGCCTGCCTTCCTCTGCCTGAAGCTCGCCGTTCCCCTTATTAGAAAGTGGCGTTTCTTTCTGCCACGTGCTCCCAGGAGGAGAGGGCACGGTGGAGGCTGCAGGAACGCTCTGAAGGTCTTCAAAGAAATTATAGCCTGCATAAAAATATTCACTCCAGTGGAGGGCCTGAAACCATTCCCCTGGGCATTGAACAGTGACTGAGAGTGTATTACTGTGCACTTAAGGCTACGGCGGCCACCCAAGGTCAGAGAGAAGGGGAAAGGAAGCACTTAAGCATGGAAGTTCCCCGAAGTAGGAGCGTTCTTCCTTAAGCCATCCCTTTCTGTTTCCGGCAAGCTCGTGATCTGTGGCTTCCAAATGAATCTGCAACCCCAAGAATAAGAACCATCACTGAAATTCCTTAGAGGGGGTGAGGGAAGGGGAGAGGAGAGAGGTCAGTCTTGGGCTGGGAACAGGAGCCCATCCCGATCTCACCCTGCTGTGGTCTGGGAGGACTCACTTCAAACCTCTGACCTCAGTGTTATTATCTGTAAAATGGGAACAGGGCTGCCTGTTGAGTCCTAATTTCTGTGAAGACTAAATGGGAACTCCAGCCTACCATGCTTTCTTCCTTCTTCCCATGACATGTTCTTCTCTCTGGAACTCTAAAGGACTTCACTTCTTGGCAAATTAAACAACCTCCCCAAGCGTCAGTTTGCTCATCTGTCAAGTGGGTATATAAAGAGTAAGGACTTACAGGTTGATTGTGGGGCTTAGTGAAATCTTTTGAACTGTTTCATGCTGAGAACAGGAAGGCTGGGTCTCACCTGTCTTGATGCTTTGCTGCTTTTCACAGCACGAGGGTGGCATGGGGACCACAGACTCCTTCTTCACCAGCTTATTTCTGCACAGTGTCCCCTGCCTGTCATCTCAGCAGTGTGGAATCACAGGTAGCCTTAATCCTGGACCTTTGTGAGTCCATGAATCCTCTACAACCGAGCACCCAGACTCATTGTGTCCTTAAAGGGGAGACCCGAGGACCCCAAAGAACTGAGGAGTGTGGTGTCACTGGCAAAGGTGCTTTGGACCATGGGCTGTCACTGGCTTAGTGAGATCTGGCTCTTTAAGTAGCCATGTGGGCCTCAGTTTTCTCATCTGTAAAAAGGGGATACAATGGGATCTACTTCATTGGATTATTGTGAGGTTAGTGGTACACGCGTTTGGAGTGCTCAGCATAAAGCAGAAATAGTGCATATTAGTCCTTTTCCTTGTAACAGAGTTTCATGGAGTCATGATCACCACCCAAAATTCTCAAAAGGAACCATTTTATGAAATATGCATCACACTTCCACTTACTCTCAGACTAGTATAAACACAAACAAACCAACAAAAATCCCTTTTGATCAAGAGAGACTACAAACACAAAGAAAATGTATGCACACTGTCTTCTAGAAAGCCCCATCACTACCAAGGAATTTTTTGGCAGATGCAGGCACAAAACAAAAGAGGAATTCTGTGGTTAAATAAGTTTGGCAAGCATTGCACTGATCAAATTAAATGGCTGTCTTTCCCGCACGGTGGGTCAAAGTCCTGAGCACGTGACGTGTGCTTGGAGGCAGCAAGATGGGCCCCGATTACTTAGTGCTTCCCCAGCTTCCGAAGCCAGAGAATGCTTTGCTGAGCTAAACCTGGATGGGGCACTTTTTTTTTCTCTTTGTTTTGCAGGGAGTTGTGAGGGGAAGAATAAAACCTGCAATAGCCAATTTCTAGGGGCTCTTCTAACTTGAAAGTTGATGTCTTTATTTTAGTGGTTTCATTTTTTTCTTTTTAAAATTTTTTTTTTTAAATTTATTGAGGTGACCTTAAATAACTCCTCCATGTAACTCTATTCTTGTCTGTTCTCATCAATGTGTTGCACAATCAGTGTTTTGCTGACTTGGTTTCCCTGTGAGAAATTCAGTACATGGTTGGGATGTGCTCCATAGTTATCTTTCAGGAAGCTGCTCCAGACGCCTCTGGGGCAGGCCCTCTGCCATGCCTGATGGGGCAGGTCCCGAGGAAGACACGTCTCTGTCCCAGGAAACTGCAGCCCAGGAGGCTCCCCGTTCTCTTGTTGCCCGCTGCCCTGGAGTGATTAGTTGAAATCGAAGACAGCAATACAAGAAGTGTCTTTGGTGGGTGTGATGGAGTGCCTGCTGAGTGGGCTGCAGATAAGCGCTGTGATTTCGGAGGACGCTTCATCATTTCGCCGTAAGAACATGTTAACGGGTGATTGTTTGAATGTCTCCAGCTAATAGGATATTATTCATAACACTCTGGCTAGTTGGAATGGGAGATGATAAGAAATTAAATCCGTAATGGCTTTCTTTAAGGGAGGACTTTTCCCAAGGGGGAACCTGGAACCTTGGGAATTCACTCCATGTGCCCTGGCAATGTTTTTATGGAGGAAATTGGTTTCAAATGAACATCCCAGGGGAGACACAAGGGTAACAGGAAGAGGACAAAAAGCAATGGACATTAACTGGGCACCTACTATGCGCCCAGCACTTACACATTTTACGCTACCCCGGCAACGTCTCTGCTGTGACCAGGTACTACGAAAGCCCATTTCAGTACTGGGAAATCAGAGGCTCAGAGAGGGGAATGGATATGCCCACTCTCATTTCTGGTGCCAGAGTCGGGATGTGAGTTCCAAAGCAACCTTTCCATGAAATGCAATTTATGGAGAGGGGGTTTGTCTGGAAGAAGGAGGAGCTCTTGCATGACGTCTGAAGGGTGGAAAAGAAGGAGAAGCCATACTACCCCAGAGGTAGCTGCAGGAAGGTACAGGGAGTTGGTAGAGAGAAGGCATATGCTCTGCCGGTGGCTTCTACGTTAACTTTAGGAATTGTTTGCTTCCCGGATACACGCAGCCAACATCTCCCGGAAATACTCCATGTGCTTCCTGTGCTTCTGGGTTTTCTGGAAGGTTTCCTGAGCTTTGCTTCTTCTGTCTTTCCAACAATTAAAGAAGCTTCTAACTCCCTGTGTTAAATCCTTTTCTGTTTGAAATACCTTGAGCAGTGACTGAATCTTGACAAAGTACCCTGCCAATTATTACACACACACACTCACCCACACACACTCGACTCACAAGGATAAATTTCCAAGGAAAAGAATTATAGGTCACAATTTGTTGGGAGATGTGATACTAAAATCACCATCATTATTATTGCCATCATCATCACCATCATCTGTTTTGGAACGGGGACACCAATTTTTAGAAGCTTAGAAATAAAGAGCTCACACTACTTTTTGTTAAACAACTTGCTTTTTCCATGTAATTAAGCCCTCCTTCGAGATGCACAGGACAGACATTGTAGGGAAATTCTTCAACAGGCCAAATTCACTTTCAGTGGGAACTCACCCTAGCAGCTGGCTGTGAATATTTAAAAGTGAATGTGTTTTTTGTTTATTTGTTTTCAATTTTGTGGGATACAGATATTCAACGTTTCCCCCAGCCTCTCCACTCTTTTTCCCCTGGGTCTCTTCCACTCCCACAGTGGAAGCCAGCTTGGTTTTCCATTTGCAAAGTTCACAATTCACCCAGCCATGAGCTGTGCCTTTAACCACTGCTAAATTGTTTCCTGACAGCCCTCGCTACAATTTTCTCCCCTGACATTTGATTTACATATGATCTTTAAGCACTGCCATGGAGGTAATAGCGATTTGGTTAATATTCCAACCGCTCTCCCATGCCCCACACCTTGCAGGGCCATTTCATTGCAGCAGCGTGGCAAAATGCATGTACCAAATAAATGTATTGCTAATGAAATAAACAGATTAGGGGGAAGAATCAATTGCCCTGCTGCCAGGATGAGGCACCAGAGTTAATTTTGTCTGGATCTGCAAGGGTAGCTGTTAATAGAAGAGGCTTTTTGCCTAATTGGAGGGAAAGTAAATGAAGTACAGTAATATTCAATGATGTATTAGAAGAATTTACTTCATTTTCTCTTAGTCTTGTTTGATGAGTGTTTACAGCACAATGGAATTTATGGTCTCCTTCCTCTCCCTGTTTTTCTTTTCTTTCTATTCCTTTCCACATTCTCTTCCGTTTCTTTTCTTTTATATCTCATTTCCTTTCCTCTCTTCCTCCATCCCTCCCTTTTGTCCTTCTATCCATCCATCCACCCACCCATCCATCCAGTTCTTCAATCAGCTAATAAACCATAGTCTCAAATACAAATGTCTTCAGGAGCCATCGTTACACATGAGTAAATCTTTGTGGGACCTGTGGGAAAGTGGATCCACCACCACCATCACTCTCCCCGTAGTCGTCATTTTTTGTATCATTTATTATATTGATCCATCCATCTTCCATTCTCTCAACATTTACTGAAGGCTTACTCTACTAGACAAGACCCGATTCACCTCTGTGAATATGATAAAAGAAAAAAACTCTAGCGAAAGAGGTCACTTACCTCAATCTACGTATCTGTCTGATGCCTACATGACTACCCAGGCCTTTGCTCTCTCTTTTGGTAGAGGCATTGGAATTCTGTTGCAATACATGCCTCTACCACAGACTAGACCGAATGGTGTTAGGTGAAGGGCGGGATAAGAAGCAGGAGAGACCTCTAAAAGGGCTGAAGAGAAGGAAGGGTCTGAGCATAGATAGGAGTTTCAGGATGCTTTTTCCTGGCATGAGTAATGCACAGGAGACCAGACACCAGTGGAAGAAACAGAACGTGGCTTATCGAATGCAGAGAGGTTATGAGTGAGGGTGGGAAAACAGACGATTGTGGTGAAGCTGAGGGCAGCACCAGGGACAGCTCCAAGGCCTTCCATTTGGGCTGTTCTGACCTGTCCAGGGCACATGACTGGCAAGAGATAGGTGCTAGGATTCTAACCCAGAATTCTAGAACCCACAGTAATTCTCTAACTTAGTATATAGTAATCCCCTGGGGAGTTTATTTCGCCTGTTGTTCTTGGTCTAAGACTCCTTTGACTAAACTTTCATCCAGCTCCCCTGAGTCCTCTTCTGATAAGGTTCTGACCTTTGCCTGTGTCTTTGACCCAGTTTAGCAAGAATCCTGCTTAGTCACTTTAGCAAAAAATCCCCCTCTCTTGTTCCGGTCACTCGTTGTCTGTTTAAATCCCTCATCCCTCACCCTTGATAGCTTATCACCTTGGCCTGCTTCAGCAAGAATCCTGTGAGGTCAGTTTGGCAAAGAATTATTCTACCTGTTAGTAACTTTCCACCCACGGACCTCCACCCTGCCCCCATTTCTGCTCCTTGGCTATAAATTCCCACTTCTCCTGTTGTATTCATTTGGAGTTGAGCCTGATCTCTCTTACCTACTGCAAAACCTCCGTTGGAGTAGCCTGTCCTGGAATAAAGTCTTCCTCAGCATCTTTAACAAGTGTCTGAATAATGTGTTCTTTAACAGGGACCTAAGAATCTGCATTTGTCATCAGATCCCCACGTGACGCTGGTGCAGGTATTTTGCAGACCAGACTTTGAAAAACTCCACCTGAGTCTTGTGGGGGCGTGTGGAGAGGAGTCTTGTTTTATTTATTCAACATTCTTTAGCCACTCAGGGTCATGATGCTCCAAGGGTGGTGACAGGGAGATCAGTTACTTACACACAAGTATCTTTTTTATGTAGTAAAGGTTTAGAGTTATATTTTCAAGGATGTGACTCCATCTACTTTAAAGGCACGGTCTGTCATCTGCCTATGGAGTCTCAAGTCTCTGCATGAGTCCAGAACCTAGATTTTGACTTCTAGTCAAATGTTCTGCCTAGGACCAATGATTTCTGGGAGCCTTCTCTGTGCCAGGTACGATGCCAAACACTGGGGATACAGAACTGAATCAACCAAGAATATTCCCTCTAGGAGCTCAATGTCAAAATTACAGTCGCTCCGCCATACTGCATCTGTTGGGCTGGGGCCCTAGGAAGCATTTATCATCTCATTCAACTGTCTCCTCTTTCTCCCCTTCTCTTACTACCGACTTCTGCTTGTGTAAACTTTGCTGAGAATTTGAGCAGAAATAGTAAATAATGAAGCTCCAGAGGGTTGCACTAATTTCCCAGACATTTAATCAATGCGGAGCTGCCCTGTTCATTACAGCTGTCAAAAATATGCAAAACTGTCCATCTGGTCCTCTCAGGTACGATGCTCTGAGCTGGAGTCACCAGTTGCTTGGCTAATTACCAAGCCCCATTGCCCCTCGTTTGAGGCCACTCAGTAAACCTGGAGCTACCAGCTCAAGTATAAAGGCGAACAATAAATATTTGAAATGGCATTGCCTGGGTTGGGGTCCTGAACAGTGGTTGAGTTGGGTCGCTGCAGATGAGGAATACAGGTGGGGTTACGTGGAAGAGAGGCTTTCCTCATCTTCTCCCCCAACCACGACGCTCCCCAGCCCCCAACCTCCTTCTTCCCGAGGACCCTCCCTGCCCCTCAAAATATTTAGACCTATTAAAAACCATTGGGGGGAAAATGATCTATATAAAAGCTTTGCATAAAAAAGTGATCAATGCAAATTCCTCTGAGGAAATTGCTTCAACAGATGGAAACGGCCCATTTGCAACAAATGCCTCTGGTTGTGCAGATGGTAATTATGGGATGTGTGTAAACATGCAAGCTCTGGCAAGCAGAGCAAACTGCACTGCTGAACTCAGCCTGCATTGAGGCCGCCTGGCCCGGCACTGCCCCTGTCCTGACTGGCCTGAGGGCCAGGGGTTCAAGAGGGATCCAGGGGCACCTAAGGATTTGGGTTTGGAATTCCAAGACCTATTAACCTAGCCTCAATGTAATTACAGGTCTTTATGCAATGGTCCCTGGGAGCAAACCACATACCCTCTAACCTCTTGGTGGGTGGACCAAGGGTGTAGCATGGCTTCTGGAATAAAGAAATCAACATAGATTGAGCACTCACTGTATGCCAGACACTGTGCTCTTAGCCTTGATGCATTCTCTTGTTTAATTGTCACAAAGATCTTGGTGGGTTGGCGTCATCATCATCATCACCACCACTCTTTTGCAAATGGGGAAACTGAGGCTTGAGAAGGTGAAGTGATTTTCCCAAGACCATAAGGCTGGGAAGTAAGCGAACTAAGATGTATCAGTTAGCTATTTCCGAGTAACAAATAAGTCCAAAGCTCACAGGCTTCAAATAATAAGTCTGATAACAGTAATTTATTACATTTTCTACATCTACAGATCAACTCGGTATTTCTTCTTGTCTTGGCTTGGCTCCGCTCATCTTGACACGGCTCACTCATGCATCTAGATGGGTTAGGATGTACTCACTGAAGTGTACTGATTGGCTGACTGTTGGGTTGGGATGATGAGAGTGAAGAGCCATGGTAGATGGTCAAGTTCAAAGAAAAGAACAGAAATGCACAAGACCTTTTGGGGCCCAGGCTTGGAAAAGGCATCTTATCTCCTCTGCCACTTTCTATGGTTAAAGCAAGTCACATGACCAATCCACACTGAAGATGTAGAGAAATAAACTTCACTTCCCAATGGAAGGAACTACAAAGGCACATGGCGAATGGCAAACACACAGAGGGGGATAGAAAAATAGGGCCTGTTTTGTTAGCAACATATCACATAAGAGTTGAACTTAAAGTTCTCTGGTTCCAAGTCCTTAATTTCCAAGGTCATCCCAGGCTCCTCATCATTCCAGAGATACCTTGGCCTTTTTGGTCCATCTCACCCTGATTCTCTCCTGTCTGCAGGGAGATTTTGGTTCATCTCGTCTTTCTCCCAGTGATTCTCATTCCCATTCTCAGCCTGTATTCCTTGGGTATCTGAGTGGGACAGTCCTTTAAGCACTAAATTTGGAGTCAGCATATGTGAGTTCTGGGCCCCCCTCCATCAATTGTGCTCTTTTTGGGCCTCAGGCAATCTCTGACGCTTGCTGGATCTCAGTGTTATGTCTGTGCAGTAAACAAGATGGAAAATATTTGATTTGAGATTCCTGCCAGTCAAATTCTTTATGATTCTACGAATGGTAAGAAGTTTTCTAGCCCCAGGGGTCCAGTTCATACCTTGTACCTGTCCTGGAATTCCCACCGTCATCGTCAGTACTTCAGGGAAGTACACGGGCTTCAGAAGGTTCATAGACTGTATAATACATGTGTGTAAAGCTTTACAGTTTGGAGTCAATAGAGTGTAGTGGACTTGAGTTCTGGAAGAAGATCGTTAAGACAGTTGTTTCTCAGTTAAGCTCCATCCTACTGGTTGTGTGGCTGTTATAAACTAAATGTTTGTGTCCCCACCTCCCCCGCCAAATAATGTTGAAATCCTAAAACCTAATGTGACAGGTATTTGGGGGTGGGACCTTTAGGAGGTAATTAGGTCATGAGTGTGAATGGGATTCGTGCCTTAATAAAAGATACAAGAGCTCTCTTGCTTTGGCCATGTGAGACCACAGCAAGAAGATGGCTATCTGTCAACCAGGAAGAGACCCAACACCAGCACCCAGCCATGTTGGCACCATGACGTCAGATTCCAGCATCCAGAACTACAAGAAATACATGTTTGTTTGTTTTTTCCAAGCCACCCAGTCTGTGGTATGTTTATTATAGAAGCCCAAATGGACGAAGACGTCAGCCTTGAGTAAATAACGCTGCCTCTCCTCCATCGGGCTAGCCTGGGCTTGAACTCATGGTCAATGGGTAGGTTCCAAGGGAGGGAGCAGAACTGCAAAATGCCTCTTGAGATCCAGGCTGGGACCCGGCACAGTATCTGTTCTGCCAATTCTGTCAGACTCATTTCTTCCACCTGCTCGCAAAGTTAGTGGGTGATTAAATTGCACGTGGTAGAGGCTTAACAAATATTCATTATTATAATTGCTGTTATCTCTACTATAGAATTCTGTTGTCTATACAGTATATTATTGGAGGCTATGATACAAGACAGGTGAACCTTTTTAATACCATGTAGAGATGAAGTAATGGACACTCAAAGAGAGGATGTGACTTGTTCAAGACAAACACAGAGTGTCGGCGGCAGACCTGGCACTGGCCTTTTGTCCTATAGCCCCATAGTATTCCATGACAGCTCATCTCCTGCTTATTATTCTGGTGTTCAGTGTATTCAACCCTAGGAACGGAAGGGCTGGAGAGGGAAGAAGCTTCGTCAGAAAGAGGCAAAGAGCTTGGGCTCAGGTGCTTGTAGACGTGGGTTTATATGCCAGATCTACCATTACCTAGGTCTTGGATTTTGCATCTTCTTGACTCAGAACCCCTCCAGCATTAAAATTCTCTGGGTCTGTTCTGCACCAACAGTCTCGCGAAAAAGATAGAGTTATCATTATACCCATTTTGGTGGTGAGGAGACTGAGGCTTAAACCGTTGAAGGGACTTATTTAAAACCTCAGTCCCTGAGTCTGACCTGGAGACAGAACTCAGGTCCCTTGACATCCAACCCACTGATGGAGGACCAAGATGGGACCTTAAGCTAAAGATGGAACCTCACCCAGGTCCAGTACCTTGTTCCCTGGTCCCATTGAATCATCCAGTTTCCTCATCCTTCAGACATTGCAGACAAGCCAGATTCTTCTCCCTGATGTCCTCAGCTCCCCCACCCACCACATTGATCTCCAGCTTTATGGGGTGACAGGCCATACCTTTTAATTGCATTATTACATCTTTATGGTCTGCTGATTGAGCAGGTATCCTCTGCTGGGCAGCCAGGGCTTGGAATTTATATGTGGAACTGAAACATTTATTGGAATCATATTGATAAAGGTATATTGTGAAAGCGCCTGTGGCTCGTAAGGAGAGACTGGGGTCTTCAGGAGGCAGGGGAAGACACAGGTCAACATACTCCCGAGGAGAGTGGGTCACTCATGAGATATGAGGGCAGTGCCTCCCTCCACACCCTGCCCACCTCTTAAATTTTTCCTCTTTCATCATCAACCTGTTAGGCTCTGGGTAGGAAAAGCTGCAGGGAGCGAAGCTAGGAGATTTCAGATGAGGAACCATGTTCCAGGTTCATGGATAAGCTGGCATGAAGGTAGGGACTGCTCCTGCCAAGATGGGGGAGGGTCCTTCAGGTAGATTTTCTTTGTTGGACAAAGATGTTGGACATCAGGGGCTAGGAAAGAACAGAGGGGACTTTTCATGGAGTACAAGCTCTGCAAAGAAAATATCTGGCCTGCTTGCCAGCTCCACTTGAGTGTGGAATAGACACTTCCAACTTAGTATGTCACCGCCCCCCCTGCCACCCCCACCCCCGCCATGCTACCTGTATTCGCAGACATGTCCATCACAAAAATTGACAGGTTCACCCTCCCAGGAGCTGAGGACACCTTGGAGTTGTCTTTGATTCTTCCCTTTATTCTACTCCCCACTTTTAAGCCATTGTAAACACTGTGGGCTCCAGTTTTCAAATCTTTTGAGACTCTGAGCTCCTCTGTGCTCATCCACTGTTTCTATCATGCTTGGAGCCCCCACCGGCTCTCGTTGGATCATTTTGGTAGCCTTGCTATAAGGCTTTGGTTCAACTGTCTCCTTCTTACAAGATCTTCCCTGTAACCCTGTTTTAAATCACCATCTCCACCCCATAGCACTGTCTGCTATGTTTTTCCCATCCTGCTTTGTTTTTCTTCGTAGCACTTCTCTCCATCTGATACGTTCTATAATTTATTATTGTTGTTATCTGTCTCTCCCACTAGAATGTAAATTCCTTGGGGGCAGGGACTTCCATCTGTTTTGTTCACTGTTGTGTCTCCGACACTGAGAACAGAGTCTGGCATATAGTAGGTGCTCAATAAATATGTGTTTAATGAGTTTCCTGAATGAATTTGGTTGGAGTCAGGTCCTGGGGGGGCGCTTTAGTGCTTCAATGGGGGCTCGAGCTTTACCCTGAGCTTCAACTTTTACTCTGCATCAAACAGGGTGTTAGTGGAGCCCCCATACATGGCCAAGTAATCAGTATGCTTTCCTGGAGCTCTGAATTTGTAATATCCCATGCCAAGGAGTCAACCTTAAATGGGGAATTTGGAAGAGGAATAGCTCAGGGGTTAATTTGAATGTATTTCTGTATCTCAAAATCAGTACATTCTAGGAAAAAGGAATTTGGTTTGCATAGTAAATGGTATTTGGTGTGTAGCCTCTTTCTTCACATACGACCTGGGTCATCTGTCTTTTTGATTCTGAGAGGCCTTTGGTGCCAAGTGGGAGGGGTCTATGGGTCAATGTTAACTGGTGGCAACTAATTGGACCTAGTTCATGAACACTTCCAGGCCAGGTTGAACAAATACGTGAATGGATGTAGTTCAGAGATTATAGGGGCGGACAGTTTACCCAATAACGAAAGATGGCAGGACTCCGGGTGCTTGCCTCTTTGGGCATTACAAGTGTGGAAGCTCCTTATGAAGATTCTTAAACTTGAAAAATCCTAAAGCACCAAAGATTGAAGGGGACTTTGAGAGCCTTCTCATTTTGATGGTGAGTAGAATCAAGGCCCTAGTGAGGGAAAGTGGTGAAGTCAAACACACATAGTCATTGAAGGGTAAGATTGAGGTTGAAACGGAGGTGCCCACCCCACCACCATGTCACCACCCCAACCTCTCCACGGGGGCCCTTTTCAAAATGCACAGGAGAGAACGGGGCAGAGTCCAGACCTGAGGTTCAAGCATTGGACTCAGAAGGAGAAGAAAAAAAATGAATAACCCTCTCAGGGACCCTTTGGACATCCGCTAGACGCCTGGAAACTCCCCGTGGCAGAGGACAGACCAGGACGAACCTCATGAAAGGTGAAGAGATAGAAGAAACAGAAGGCACTGTAATTAATAACCATCAGCAATGGATTGTGTTGGGTGAGCACGGAGACAACTATTGATCAGAGAAGTAAACACAAATTGCTGCCAAGTGTCCTTCCGGCCCTGGGTCAATATGCTTCCACATACAAAGAGGCCAGGAGCTGCTGCCGATGCTGGAATGTCTTAATCAGGACGGCTGAGAGAGCTCGTGCCTCTCGGAGATGTAACTACGTATTGCGAGCTACTCTAGTGTAGATGCTCTTTTCATCCATCCATCCATCCATCCATCCATCCGTCCGTCCGTCCGTCCATCCATCCATCCATCCGTCCAACATATTCTAAATGCTTATTACATGTCAAGCTTCTTGGAGGTCCTGGGCTAGAGTAATGAACCAGAGGCACTCCTTGCCCTGATGGGGCTCACAGAACACACACATAAGATTGTAGAGTTGAAACCTATATAATTTTACTAACCAATGTCATCCCGATACATTTAATAATAAAAAAATTAAATGAAAACGAGATAATTTCAGACAGTGATGAGTGCTGTGAAGAAAGTCACCCAAGGGAGGCAGATGGAGAACGGGTGGTGGAGGCTGGTGTCTTGCTGAAACTGGACAATTGAAGAACGCGTCTCTGAGGAGGCGACATCTGTGCTAAGATTCTAATGAATAGAAGGAACCAGCCCTGTGGACATAGGGGGAAGGGTGAGCCAGGCATAGAGAACAGCATGTGCAAAGGCCCTGAGACAGAAATGAGCTTGGGATGTTGAGACACAGAAACGATACTGGAGGAGAATGGCAGGGGATGAGGGCAGATAGGTGGGCAGGACAAAGGTCCTGGGACAACATTTTCCAGAGCAAGGAGCTGGATTTGTTCTAAATGATGAGGCCATTAGGGGAGGATCGGCCATGCCCTTTGTATGTGGGCACCTTAGCAATGAGACATTTACCTGGAGTAAGGGATAGCTTCTTTTTATTTATTTATTTATTTATTTATTTATTTATTTATTTATTTATTTATTAAATTAGTTTCAGGTGCACAAGACAAAGCAAAACTTAGATGTTTATCATTTATAAGGGATAGCTTCTTGGCTGGAGTCTGGCAGACCCGCCCTGCCTGGGCATGGGACCCTGAGCCAGCCTCTCCCATCATGGGACCTCCATTTCCTTATTCACAACATGCAGGACTTGGGCTTGTGACCTTCCAGCTCTGTCATTCTGCCATTTTTTCAAGGACATGGGATGAAACTAAGTTCGCGGACAATTGAGTTCATGAACTTATTGCAATGATGTTGCTAACCTTTTTTGATATCAGAGGGATTATTCATTATGAAGTTGTACCAACTGGACAAACAGTTAACCAAGGTTACTATTTGGAACTGCTGAAAAGGCTGCGTGAAAAAGTTAGACGACCTGAACTTTTCACCAACAATTCATGGCTCTTGCATCACGACAATGCACCAGCTCACATGGCACTGTCTGTGAGGGAGTTTTTAGCCAGTAAACAAATAACTGTATTGGAACACCCTCCCTACTCACCTGATCTGGTCCCCAGTGACTTCTTTCTTTACCTGAAGATAAAGGAAATATTGAAAGGAGACATTTTGATGACATTCAGGACATGAAGGGTAATACGACGACAGCTGTGATGGCCATGCCAGAAAAAGAGTTCCAAAATTGCTTTGAAGGGTGGACTAGCACTGACATCGGTGCATAGCTTCCCAAGGGGAGTACTTGGAAGGTTACCATAGTGATATTCAGCAATGAGGTATGTAGCACTTTTTCTAGGATGAGTTCGCGAACTTAATTGTGAGACCATGTATGAAACCTCGGTACATGTCACTCAAACACATATGGGAAAACCCTGGCCACTAGGCCATGAGGCTCTGGGTCTCTCCTTTTCTGATCCTCAGGTGTCTCGCATGGCAGATGTGACGTAGGGAAACCAGCTGGTCTGACCCATCTCACTTTGGGAACTAAACTGTGGAGTTCAGCCAGCACAGGCCCACGGCCCTCTGAGGACGCAGGCCTTCTAGGTGACGTTGGATGAACTCAGCTCCACCATCAGTCTCTGTGTCCGAGGGAGGAGGGTGGCCGTGATAATGGTGATGAAAGACTAAAGAGCAAAATCCAGAGAAGTGCTTGCATGCGAATGACAGAACCTGCAGATGCAAACTTTGGCTGCACAGGTGCGCAGGTCCACGTTGGAAAGGGTCCTTGTCCACCCAGGTGAGACCCTGTGGGCACATGTGGGTGTGACGATAAATGCCGAGAAACAGGAGTTGTGTCTATCTTACTCACTGCTAAATTTCTAGCACCTGGCACATAGCGAGTGATCAATAAACATTTGTAGAGCGAATGAATAAATGTGTGCTCATGTGTAAAAGTTAAAGTTATCTGTTTTCTAACTTGACAATCTGTTATTTGGGCTTTCCATCCAGGAAATACATAGAGAAAATACTTGGCATCACTGTTAACATCCACGGTTGCTTAAAAAAAAATATTTAAAATTTGTATCAGTGAACAACATACACAGATAAGGGTACACAGCCTCCGTGTACGTCTTAATGAATTTTCACAGAATGAACACTGTTGGCAAGTGCTACCCAGATCAAGAAACAGAAGAACATTTTCTGCGCCTGTAAGTTCCCATGGGTCCTGTTCAGTTCCTATCCTCCACAGGTAGCCATTATCCTCTGTTCTAGCAACATAGAATACTTCTGCCTGTCTTTGCACTTTAGGTAAATGTAATTGTGCAACAGGTATTCAATTGCATCTGGCTTCTTTCACTCAATATTATGTTTGTGAAAATCATCCACATTGCCCAGGGAAGTTCTAGACTGTTTATTTTCATGTTTATGTCACAAGAGTTGGCAAATTTGTCCTGGAAAGGGCCAGGTAGTAAGTACTTGATGTTCCATGGCCTATGTAATCTCTGTTGTAACTGTCATCTTTGCTGTCGTAGGACAAAAGCTGCCACAGACAATATGGAATGAATGGACATGGCTGTGTCCCCATAAAACTTTATTTACAAAACAGGAAGTGGCTGGATATGACAGTGGGCTGAAATTGCCAATACTGTGTATGGTAGACCTTTCCGGGAATCCAGCAAAATGTATCCATTTAAGTGTTGATGGACATTTGGGTAGTTCTCAGTTTTAGGCTCTTATAAGGAGTGCTGCAGTGAACGTGCCTGCACATGTCCTCTGGTGTGACGTCTTCATTTCTGTTGGGTGTATACCTAGGCTTGGGACCTCTGGGTTGTAGCATTGGTGTGTGTTCAGTGGTAGGAGGTACTGCCAAACAAATGTCTGTGGCACTGCTGACTCTTAATGAGGTGAGCTCTTGTTGTGTTTTCAGAGCATGCAACTATTTTCTTTCTGCATGCTATGCCTTGCACGGGTACCACTTATTTCTTTCACCGGGACTTGCCCTCAGAGGCTGCAACTTCACTGCAGGAATGCAAGGAAGACAGCCATTGGCTCACCTGAAACATGGCGGATCCAGGTTGCGACCAGTCATTGAGGGGCTGGGGACACAGTGACATTTACTTTTCTCATCATTTCATCTGCCATTTTCTATACCATCATAACCCATATCCCATGGCAAGCAAAGGGGGCCTTACCTATGAAAGAAAGAAAAGTTTACTCGGGCTGGTTGGAAACAGCACGGACCTGTTTCTAAATGAGGTGACCCGTGTAGTGAATTCTATGTTCTCTTGAGTGGCTCCCTTCGAAGTCCTCCTATCCCAGCGCCTCTCAGCAGTACAGGCCAGAAAGCCAACTTGTATGACTGCAATTTGTAAAGACCAACCTCCAGCATTCCTGTGTCATGGTAGGTGGCAGCATGTGACACGATGGCTGAACAAACATACCTGAGTTCAAATCCCGCCTGGACCATCTCCTATCTGTGAGTTCGGGCAGGTCATTTGACATTCCTGTGACTCAACTACTTGACGTTATCTTACCGAATTCCCCCACGGACAACAATGAAGCAGGCACTGTTATTATCATCTCAATTGCCAGATCAGGAAACAGACAAGGAAATCTTAAGGGTTTGCTTGAGGACACACCTGTATCTAAACCCTGAACTCTAACTTTAAAGACCATCTGTGGTTCGGAAGCACTAGCTCCAGTTAGGCACCAAAATGATTTCCATTTATGCTTTTAGAGCCCTGAGTTTGGTTAATCAGGAACAATCTCCTTGTCTTGGATAAATAATTCAACACTGAATGCAATCATGGAAAAAGTGAATTCCCTCCAAATTCTTGTAACGAGACAGCCAGCGCTGAGGACAAAATGTTGAGGTCTTTTGAGGAGACGGTACTTCTCAGTAAGTGAAGAGATGTAATTTTTTTTTTTCTCAGCAAAGAACCTGCTGTTTTAAATTTCCAGCAACTGGCTCATGGTTCCAATGCTGGCATGGAGTGAACTTTTCATGCCAAGGGTCATCCATGAGCTGACGAATTCCACCAATTTTGAGCATTGAGGCAGTCAGAAGTGAAACTGGAATTTTCAAATGTATTTCCATTTCCTCAGAAACAAAAGATGCTGGCTTGAAAAAAATTAAACTTGCACAGTCTATTACTAAGTATAAGAAGTAAAGCATAGGTCGTCCTCAGTCAGCTTCCCACATCTTGCATGATAATGTCTTGTTCTGTCAATAAATTCATCAAGTGTTCCAAGCACTTTAGATGACATTGCCTGACAAGTACACCCATTGAATTTAGCTGTAGAAGTGGACAGGTGGATGTTTGGCTGGGTGTTCCATGAATTAACCTGATTAGAAAAGATGAAATAGGACCATTTGTGACAACATGGATGGATCTTGAGAGTGTAATGCTGAGCGAAATAAGTCAGACAGAAAAAAATAGAGAACCATATGATTTCACTGATATGTGGTATATGAAACTGAAAACAACAAAAGAACAAGACAAACAAATGAAGGAACTAAAACTCACAGACATAGACAATAGTTTAGGGGTTTCCAGAAGGTAAGGGTGTGGGGGGTTGTAGAAGAGGGTAAATGGGGTCAAATATATGGTGATAGAAAGAGAACTGACTCTGGGTGGTGAACACACAATGTGAGATATAGAGGATGTATTACAGAGTTGTACACCTGAAATCTATGTAACTTTACTAACAATTGTCACCCCAATAAACTTTAATTAAAAAAAAAACTGTCAGGAAGGGCTGGGTTCAAAATCCCAGCAGGAGATCTCCCTACACTCAAGACTTGCTCTTTGAGCACTGAGCATGGGAAGGGCCCTTTTAGATTGACGAGGCGGTAAATCCAAGATGGCGCCTGTGGTAGCCCAAAGCTGGCATTTATGCTCATGGGCTACTGAGGTTGGGAATGACAGGTCATGGAGTGACTTCGAGATCAAGTTCACAGCTCTGGAAAGTCTGGAAACTACGGCGAGTGACCTGTGGACCCTGGATTATTAGAGACCCCTGGTCTGAGACCCTGAGCCCAAGTATGCCAGATGGTTCCACAGCAGGGAAGAGCCCACCTTCCCAGGCAGCATGCGTATAAAGAATGATAGACTGAAAGCAGGACCGCTGTGGTAGGACAGGGTGGGCGAACCCTTGCTGACCCATTTCGCAGGTGTCTGGAGGTGTGATACAGAAAGGGGCAGAGATGCATTGGTCAAGGCAACTTGATAAAAGCATCCGAGAAACGAAATTTACCTGGGGGAACAGGGAGAAATTAGAAAACATTCGAAAACCAAAGCTGCTCACCCACATTCGGCCCGGGCCTGGCACTAGACAGAACCTGGAGAAAACAATTCACTGATTTTCCTGGCCCTCAGATCCACTGTCAGCCTGGGATCCAGGCCTTGGGTAATGAGCAACCCGGGCGGTGAATGAGGTTTGGAGTCAAAAATCTATCTGAGGCCTCTCTGCTTGCCAATGTCTACAGCTTAATAATTGCTTCCTCCCTCTCGCTGCATTCGGGTTCAAGAGAAGCACAGGGCCCCCAGCAGCATTATGCAAATAGAGCCCACTGTGTTCCAGCGATGGCATATAGAATATGTAAATGTATGGTGGTGGCGGAGGCTGCTTAAGACAGAAGATTTCTGAATGATGAAATTAGATTTTCTGGAAAGAGGTTTCCGAGGACCTGTTTCCATTCCCCTGCCTCGTGCTGTGCTGCAGCCACCAAACCGGTGCTCTGGGAAATAACGGAATTACAGGCTCAAACCGGTGCTAAAACAAATCAAGAAGAGGAGAAGAAGAAATAGACCAGGTTTTGGGAGGCCACAACAAATCCATACTTTACACCACATGTAAACAGGAATGTACGGAGCGAGGGAGGGAGGCAGGCTGGTGGGCGGGGGAGCACCCATCTCTGGTTGGCAGGAGGAACTGACACAAGGCAGGAGGGCTTGACATCATGTTGGCCTTCACGTGGGAAAGGATGGGAGAGTGGACAGAGCTGTGGTCTCTGAGTCAACCTAGCACCGTTGCTTTTGTCTGCTGTATGTACCTGCTTTCGACTGATTTTGTTAGAAGAAGGCATGTATGTCATTTTAAAAACTGGGCACATCATTCATCGTGACCAGATCAGACTTGAACATGCATTAAAGCTCATCCAAAGGGCTTGTGAAACAGGTTACTGGGTGCTACTCCCAGAGTTTCAGATTGAGTCAGTCTGGAGAGGGCTCAAGAATTCGCATTTCTGAGAAGCTCACAGGTGACAGCTGCGGCTGCTGGCCAAGAAGATACACCCTGAGAACCACTGCCCTAGACTACAGCCCTTATCTGACAGATGGGGGATTATGGGGCCCAAAGAGTTCGGTGATTTGCCAAAAGTCACGCAATGGAGTCAAGGCCAGATCTAATTCTTTCCATCATCGTCATCGTCATCATCTTTATTATCACGCTCAGTTGCTGAGAGCCTTCTATGTGCCAGGGGTTGTGCAAGGCACATATGCACCTTACTTCATTTATCCCTCACCACAAGTCTATACAGGAGTTGCACTGTTATCCCCATTGAAGAATAAACTGTTATTTTGAAGTCCTTACCCCCAATGTGATGGCATTTGGAGGTGGGTCTTTTGGGAGGTAAATAGGTTTAGATAAGGTCATGAGGGTGGGGCCTTCATGCTGGGATTACTGTCCTTATAAGAAGAGGAAGACACACACACACATTCTCTCTCCATGAACAGACAAACAAGAGGTCCTGTGAACACCCAATGAGAGGGTGGCCATCTACAAACCAGGAAGAGAGCCCTCACCCAAAACCCAAATCTGCTGGCACCTTGATCTTGGAATTCCCAGCCTCCAGAACTGAGAGATAAATGTCTGTCATTTAAGCCACCCAGTCCATGGTATTTTGTTATAGCAGCCTGAACAGACTAAGACAAACACTGAAGCTCAACTTCAGATTGTTTCACCTCTCAATCCTTAGTTTTCCCATCTGCAAAATGGGAAATTCTGACCCTTCAGAATGTTGGGAGGATTCAATGAGATTTTACACATAATGTTGTGCTGAGCCTAGCACAGAGCAGTTATTAGATCACAGTAAGTAGTATTGTTCTTGTAATTATTATTACTAACAACTTGTGGGGATTGGGAGAAAGACTGGGGTTGTAGAGTAAGATTGGAGTTCAGAATATGAGGCTCTCCAGTCCTGAGCCCTAAGCTCTCTGCTGTGACACTTTGGGGCATGTCACCACCCTCTTTAAGACTGAGTTTTTGCAAAAGGAGTGGATGGGCCCCCAACTGCACAATGTCTGATTCCATAAGAGCAAGGGAGGAGCCATTTTTCATTGCCGTGTTGCCCCAGGATGAATGTTATCGCTCCTCTCCTGGACTGTCGCCTTGCCTCCTTCTGGCCTTCTAGCCTCTGGTCTTGCCTCAGCCACTTACCTTCCTGAAATTCTAAGATGGCGTTCTCCTGCTCAAACCCCTCTGTGGCTCTCTATTTCCCTTCCGTGGATCAAGTCCAGGAATCTCAGCTTGGCATCCAAACTCCTTTAGGCTCTGGTGCCTCTCACATCCTCATCTCCTGCCTCTCCTCCCACTCTATTTTCCAACAAAAAATAGAAGTGTGTTATTTCCTGTCTCCCTATCATTGCTCTTGCTGTACCTTCTGCCTGCTGCTCCATTCCTGTCCTTCCCTTTATCTGCAAACTATTACTTGACCTTCAGTGCTCAGCTCAGATACTGGGTGCCCTGAGAAGCCATCCCTCCTACCTTGTTCTTATTCCCAACCCCAGGCTGTGTGAGGTAATTCCTCTGAACTGCCTGTAGGTATTGAATTCCAGTACTTACCGCTTTGTATTGTAATGGTCTACTGACTTTCTCCTCATTTGCACTAGACTGTGACTAGTGTAATGGAAGAGACAACCTTCTTTATCAGGGTTTTTCGGACATTTTCTGTTTTGTTGCTTGCTTTATCAGCTGTCTGTAAGAGTCTTGAGTACAGGGGCCTTATGTATTTTGTTTGCCACTGTAATTACACTTATTTCCATGCCTGGCATGTGATAGGTGTTCAGTCTTTAAATTAATAAATCTGAACTCCCCACCCATTTTCACAGATTTCTTATCAAACATCAAATATCCCAGCTGCCTACCAAAATGTCTGGCATGGAAGCGTTCAGGAAATAGTGAATGAACAAATATGTGAGTAAAATGAATGACTCCGTATATAAGTGTAGCAGTCAGCTATTGCTGTATAACAAATAGCTATTACATCTTAGTTGCCTGCAACAATAGGCATTTATTTAGTTCTCTTTTAGCTTTATTCTGTGAGTCAGTTGGGGTAGATTCTGAGCGACAGGTTGTGTCTGGCTCAACTCTACATGTCTGTCATCCTGCGTGGACCAGCAGACCAGCCAGAACATGTTCCTCTCATTGTGAAGGCAAGAGAAATGGTAGAAACACACAAGATTTCTAAGGTCTTATCCCCAAACTAGAACCCTGACCCTCCCGTTCATTCTAGGAGGAGAAGCTGCAGAGCCACGTGGCCAAAGACCTGATACATAGAGGAGTGAAGGATCAGGACCAATGATTCCGTCTACTCTAATGACCAACCACATCATCTAGCCCAGAACTCAGGGCACGTAGCAACTGCTCAGTATGACTTTTGAGACAAAGTGACCATGGCGACCCTCCCATATTCAAGACCCTAGAACATATTTGCATTTTCTGCATTTTACACCCTCCTTTATCTCCCACTCTCCAATACTCAGTGATTTTACAGGGTCAGCATTAAACAATCTCTAGGTCTCTGTCCACAGGTTTTGCCACATTGGGGCATGTCACAAGCATACCCCCACCCCTAGCCTGTCCCCCTGGCCTCCTCCCAGCCCATAGTGCATATTGCAAGGGTCCCCCTGATGTTTAATGCATGAGTTCCACAACCTCCCAGCAGCCGCCACAGACAGATTCTCTCAGCATGGGAATGGTCATGAAATCAGATGACTGTACAGGAAGCAGTCACCCCCCCCAGCCCCCCCCACTCCCCGCCTTCCAATTGTTGTAAGGCTGCCCTGCTTTGATTCACTTCCAGTTTGGTAATCTCTTTTATTAATGTGCCGGAGGCAGAGAAAAATGCATTTGTAATTTCCTCTTAATGGCTGGTAGAACTTCTTCTCCTTTTTTTTCCCCCGAGCATTTGTTTGTGGCACACACACACACACACACACACACACACACACACACACGCCATCCAGTCAGGATGAATTGAGTGGCAAGGCAGTGGGTGTCAAAGCCTAGAGTTTGGGAATATTTCAGCAGGAAGGGGTCTGAGTCCAATGGCTGCCACACTGTCTCCAGCGCTTTGGACGTCCTCAGAATTGCATCAGAAGGGGGAGAGAGGGTGGGAGAGGGGGTGGGATGAGGGGGGATGGGAGATGGCAGCTCCTTCCCAGACCTTGCTTCAATCAGAGCATCTCTGTTTTTAGCTGCATTTTTGCATAGTCTTGTTAGAAATAAGGGGCACTGCTGTACAAAATATGCAATAACCCTTGTTGCCTCTACCCCTGGCGACACAACAAGGGAAACCACATCTCAGAGAGCTTGTGACTTCTCCAGACTCACAAGATGAGTCAGAGTGGGGGGACCTGGGGACTGGGCTCCCGGTCTCCTGTCCAAACTCGATGTTCTTTGCCTACAAACAGGTTATAGCTCAGGATCTGAGCCTCTTCACTGAAATGGTTTGATACATCTTTGTTTTTTTCACACCCTGAACCCATTGACCATGGATGCTCGTGCTACAGGGAAAGAGCCATGGCAGGGAGGCCTCACACTAATAGTCACTGAGCATCTAGCATGTGCTAGTACTTTAGCTAGTTATTATCTACAAAAACCTCATCACCAGGTGGAAAGTGTTGTTTCCTATGTTACAGATGAGGATGCTGAGGTTCAAATGGGTAAGTGACTTCTTTAAGGACACACGGCCTGGACATGGTAGAAACGGATTCGAACCTGGGTTCACCTGATGTTACAGAGATAAAGTTTCAAAGTGCTTAGCTCTTCATGGATCTTAAGAGTCAGATCATTCAAATGATAATATATGATGACAATGACCATAGCCGCTGGAGGGTATTGAGTGCCTACCTTGAGCCCGGCACATGCTGCGTACTTTACTTACACGGTTGCCAGGTACAGTTGTACAGGGTGTTTACTGCAGACGAACTTGCAGCCAAAGGGGCAAGTGAAAGCTGAACCTAGTCTTTTTTAAAACTAAATGGTGGCAATAGTTAGTAAAATTACATAGGTTTCAAGTGTCATTGCAGCCTTATTTTTGGTGGCCAAGACATGGAAACAACCAAAACATCCTTCGATAGATGATTGGATAAAGAAGATGTGGTATAGATACACAATGGAATACTACTCTGTCGTAAGAAAATATGAAACACTGCCATTTGTGACAACATGGATGGATCTTGAGATTATTATGCTAAGTGAAATAAATCAGACAGAAGGAGTCAAGAACCATATGAGTTCACTCAGATGTGAAACCAGTCTGTAAGCTGCTTACCAGAGGAAGCGGTTGCCATTCTCTAAGTGCTCTGCCTGGAGTGGTTGCCTTTTCTGAATTCTCACAAAGGTGCTCTGTTCAAGTTGCCACCCTCTTTGCACCCTTGATCTCACACTCTCACAGCCTCCTGGGTAGCTGTATTACTATACCCATTTCAAAGATGAAGAAACAGACGCATAGGGAAATTAGATTTCTTTCAGTGGCGGAACCGAAATTTGAACCCAAGGTTGCAAAACTCCAAGTCTAGAAGACATAGGAATTTGCAGCTATACCTACTCTTGCCCCCATCCCATCCCCCCAAAGACTGTTGAGCTTCACAAGTGCTACGGATATAACCTAAGGATGCAAGGTTTGGGGGTTCCTGGGTGGAAGTATTCTCTGCCCTGTGTACCAGGAATCAAGAGAGATTCTGAGACAGCAAATGGCACTCACAGATCAATCCTGTGGGCTTTGTCATGCAGTCTCCTTTGGATCACGTGCCTGTGCTCTCCCCTGACGTATTATCTCTCTCCTCCCAGGAGATCTCGTGGAAGGGGAAAAAGACCCCAAATTGTGTAGATCTGACCTTCCCCCACCAGGACCCTCTCTCCTGGAATACCCGTGATCTGGAAAGGGACTCCCTAGAGATGAATATCTACACAAAACCAATTGTCGTGCAGTGTCCCAGAGCCAATTACTCATTCCGAGGGACCCCGAGGTGGCTTGAGGAGTTGACAAACAAAGAGGAAATAATTTGCAATTTGCTGTTTACACATCATCAGAGTGTATCAGGGGGGAAAAATAGTGTCACCGCTTACAGCTTCCCACGTTTTATTTTGATCTTCTCCTAAATCAACACATAAGTGGAGAGGGAGCTGGAGACAAAATGTTTGGGTGTGTCTGGCTAAAGGAAGGAAGGACTTTCTGTAAACACAAGGACATAGTCAAAGGAGATTGATTGCGATTGTGTGTCCCCCCTGCCAAAAAAAAAGGGAGGCAGTGAATGACAGTTACAGGGCTTTTACTCTCTGCCAGACAGTGAGGCAGGGTAGTTGACAAGAGTTATGGCTGTGGTCACTCCAATCCATCCTGGAGGTAGCTTCTTTCATCAGCCCCATTTCATAGGTGGGGACCTTGAGGCCCCACGAGATGAAGTTTCCTGTCCAAGGATGTATGACGGGCACAAGCTGAACCCAGAACTAGCCACCCAAGCCAGCCAGGATGGCGTTCGAGTCCAGGATTTTTTTTAAACCTCATCTTTCAGCTTCCAGATGAATGTCCCTGAGTTTTGATGCTGGTCATTTGTTTTGGAATCATGAAGTGTCTTAAAACAGGGGCTCCTCTCTCGACGGAGAGTCGTAGGGAGGTGATGCTCTCTGGTTCCTCTCCAGTTGTCCTCCACTGATCACTTCCCCTGCAAGTGATTAATAAAGTGGAGCATCCGTGGAGACAAAGGAGGCTTGACCAGGAGACCTCAGGGACGGACACGGTAATAGGGAATGCTGCTCCTGATCTAAGCGGAAAAGGATGCTTTCCAGCTATCGATTGTTTCCTGAACATTTCCCAGAGTCCATCTTTTCCCTTTTCTGATGCCCTTGAGAAAATGGGTATCTTTTGCCAACATCTCCCCTCACCTCCTCTTACTTTGAGGAGCCCCGGTCCCTTCTCAGAACTTCAGAGTTGTTCTTCTTCTCCTGTTCGAACACACCCTCCCCTCCCATGGGCCTGGGATCTTGGAGCCACCAGGGGCTTCCAAAGTAGATCTAGTTCAGCCCTAGTGTCAAGGTAGGAAAAGTGGTCTTAGTCCCATTTTATAGACAAGTCCATTGAGGCCAAGTGCCCACTTCTGGCTCAAAGTAGAAGAAAGGACTGAGATCTATACGCCAGCCCCTAAGACTCCCAGCATCCTCTTCTATAGGAGAGACTGCCCCTCTCTTTGTTCTCCACCCACCCCTGTGTCTCAGAGCTGTGTATGCAATTTACATCCACACACCCACACATTTGCATGAAACACACACACACACACACACACACACACACACACGACTACTCCTGGCTTAAATGACAAGGGATGTCAAATGCCGTTCACATCTTTCTGGGAAGGAGTGCATCCATCCTGATTCTCTCTTTGCCAAACTGCCATACGTACCAGACGTGCATATATTCTGTGTGAATTTCCTTAATCTCCCTCACAGCTGTCCTTCTCCATGGCCTCTGTCAGAGCATTCCCAAATTACTTGTCTCCTGGCTGGTATAGCAGCCTGTTCCCGGATTCCTTCATCCCTTGAAAAACAATAACAACAATAATAATCACTGCTGTTTATGTCGCCCCTACTATGTACTAGGCATTGAACTAAATTCTATACATGGTGCCTCTTGTGGAGTTTTTCAACAACACTGGAATGCAAGCATTGTTAACCCCGTTTTACAGGTTGAGGAAAATCAGGCTTCAAGTTTAAGTGCATCACACAGGGTTGGGAACGGAGCTTTTGAGCCGTGACTGACTTTGAGGGTTGTGCTGGTAACACCCTTCAGGCTGCCCTCGGATAGCACCACCTCGCTGAGCCTGCCATGGCAATGCCCACCACAGGGCAGAGTCCTTATTTTGGAGGCCCCAGAGGGCAGCAGTTAAGAAAGTGCATCGTTTCAATCTCTGACATTGTCATTTTCTGTCTGCGTGAACTTGGTAAGTCACTTTACCTCTCGGAGCCTCAATGTCCACTCCTGTAAAATGCATATCATGGTAATATTTAGCAATGTGGAGTTACTACCGTGTTTCCCCGAAAATAAGACCTAGCTGGACCATCAGCTCTAATGCGTCTTTTGGAGCAAAAATTAATATAAGACCCAGTCTTATTTTACTATAAGACCAGGTCTATAATATAATATAATATAATATAATATAATATAATATAATATAATATAATATAATATAATATAATATAATATAATAATATATATAATATATATATAATATAATATAATGTAATATAAAATATAATACCAGGTCTTATATTAATTTTTGCTCCAAAAAACACATTAGAGCTGATGGTCCGGCTAGGTCTTATTTTGGGGGAAACAGGGTATGGAATTGATAAGAAAATTGCAAGGAAATCACTCAGCATGGATCTCAGCACCGAATAAATGTTGGATAATTAAGACCGTGGCGTAAAGAGATCATTTTTGTACCTAACATTCAAGGCTCTCTTGGGTCAGGCTCTGCCTTTCTTTACACCATTGAAACCCACCACCAGCATCTTGCATCCCACCCCTGAGCTAGAAGGAGCCCTTCACTGGTCTCCGCAAACTCTCCTTTCTCACCTCTCTCCCAGTTTGTCCAGACAGGTT
The DNA here is from genome assembly GCF_036562045.2 of Rhinolophus sinicus. NCBI lineage: Eukaryota > Metazoa > Chordata > Mammalia > Chiroptera > Rhinolophidae > Rhinolophus > Rhinolophus sinicus. The sequence goes on along the minus strand of NC_133765.1, from coordinate 22,888,304 downwards.
GATCTGTCCACCTATCTGCCTTTCATTCTCTCTGTAGACCCAGCATTGGTTTGTCCTCAATGCCCAGCCCAGAGGCTGACTTCTGTTTGATGTCTTATCTTTTTTGCCCACTGGAGGCCACCTCTCACACCTCTGGGTCCTACAGTGTATTAGTCCTGAAGTCCTACTGTGTGCCAGGATAAAGATATAGCTACACCCATAGGACGTGATTCTACCTCCCCCCCTCCCCCTTATTCTTGCACTGATATGTGGTATATAAACCAAAAACAACAAAAGAACAAGACAAACAAATGAGAAACAGAAACTCATAGACACAGACAATAGTTTAGTGGTTCCCATATTATTCCAGAAACAACTTAGTCATTTAAAAGTATATTTTAAAAATTGAATGAAAGAAAAATGCATGTAGGAACATAAAATAGCACCAGCTGTAACATGCAGAAGTTTGTACTTCGAAAACCAACATTCCTACTATATGTAGATCAAAAATTTAGCTCTGAGCTTCCTGGTGGCCAAGGTGAAAAGGGACACATGCTCAGTTACACACTTCCCAGAGTCTTTGAGATTATATATAAATATATATAGTATGTATATATTATTGTATATATTATATGTATATTTACATATGTGTTATACATGTATATATTATATGTATAAGTTATATATTATATACACATATACATCCATATATATATATATATATATATATATATATATATACACACATATATATGTCATTGCTCAAGATAAATACAATGAGAGTTGCAGAATGCTTTCTTCCGTGACATCTTTATCAAAAAAACCGCTGAGTGGTTACAGCACAACTCAATATTGTCCAACACGTTTTCCACATAGCAAGTCCTTTCCCATATCTTACCTTGTTTAAACGCATGAAAATATGTGTAAGCACAAAGACATAAACAGTGTTGAGAAATTCTCTTGATGTATCGCACAGGGAGATACTCAGGCTTCTCACTAGGCCTGGGATAACCTGGAGGAAAAAAATCCCATCCTCTTTATGTCGATGTGTTTATTGATTTTATGTCAGTACATAGAATCTTGTACATGATGGGAACACACGGTGGGTATTATTACTGTTGATACTGAATACGGGGGTGAGTGTGTGTGCTGCGTGTATCAGGCTAGCACTATGCTGAGCTCTATTCTGGCATTGCGTGTGTCGTGTATGTGTGAGTGTGTGTGTGGGGGTTATGGTGTGCTGTGTAAATGACACATGCATGTTGAGATGTGTGGTGTACTGAATGTGTGTTACATGCATGTATATTGTATATGCATTGCATGTGTGCTGTGTAGATGATGTGGGTGTATTCTGTGAGCGTTGTATGTATGGAGTGTGTTTTGCTTGGGTGTCGTGTGGGTGATATGTGCTCTGTGGGCAATGTGTGCTGTTGTCGGGGTGGCGTGGATGGTTAGTATTGTGTTTGTTGAATGTGTGTTGCAGTGTGCTGTGGTGTGTTGTATGTGCATTGTATGTAGATGGTGTATATGCCCTGTGCATGTGTACTCTGCCATCTTGTGCCCCACGGAACCTGCACATTCCTTGCAGGATCGGTGCACATTCCTTCCGTGTGACGCGAGGCCATTGCGTGTCCCTTTTGTGAGCACAGGGCATGCTCCTTGGTGTTGCCTGTGGGCATATGGGTTTGCATGCCTACCCCATGCAAGCTCTGTGCACGCATCTATGTGTGTGCCCTCTGAGTCATTGTAGATACATCTAGAAGGCAGTGACTATTGTCTTCAAACAGAGAACAGCCATTAACACATTCATTAATTAGGATCATGTTGACACTTCTATTGCCTACGAAAAACATCTGTTTGTTTAATCAGAGTCTCCTTAATTCCTTACACTTATTCTCCCAGTAAGAGAGGACGGGCTTGCTTTGCCACATGTGTACACTGGGGTTTTACGAGGTGGAGGCGTAGGCTCTGTCAATATTGTCACAGGGTGACAGCTCTTGAGACAGCCCACAGGCTTCTTAACAAACAAACATCCCTTTCAATGGTGAATGAGGAGTCGTCCATGGGTCAATTTGCCAGTGGCCGGTCCTTGTTTATTGGAGTAGCCTGGATGACACGTTATAGATCAGAATTCCGCCACGGCACTAAGACTAAATGCTACAAGGCACGATGTGGTGCTGGGCGAGCTGGCTGCTCCGCTTCACTCTCCTTCTCACTTAGGTTTGTACCCTAAACCCAATGACAAGCAGCCGCTAACCTTGACCGAGTTGATTTCCCTCCCCCATAGCTTTAGTTCTAGTCCATGTAAAATGGGATGATAAAAGGACAAACCTGAAGATTACAAGAAAACATATCTAAGTGAAATGCCCAGCGTGGCACCTGGAAACAAGACGATGCCTGAAAATGTCACTTCTGTCCCCCAAAGCTCCCCACTTCACATGAATTCACAAGGGTCGGGGGAGATGACCGAGGAAAGAACTCCAGGTCAGAGACTGACTCTGGTCACCGTTCCTACCAGTCACGCCATTGGACATCCAACCCGTGTGCCCTGTGTCCCTCCTCTGTGCCAGGCTGGGACCTGGTGCTGGGCGTACAGGTGACTGCCCTTAGAGAATGTGTCATGACCAGATGAGAGAGACGCTGCCCTGAGGCCACTAGCCTCTTGTTCAAGAGTGTGGAAATGACAGTCAATCGTATTCAGCTTCAGTTTCAGGTGTACAGCTCAGTGGTCGGGCATCTACACGGTGCGTGTGGAGCACAGCATAGGGAATAGAGTCCATGGTATTGTAACAGCTCTATACGATGTCAGAGGGGCAGTGGATTGGGGGTAATAGATTTTGTGAAGGGTGTAAATGTCTAACGATTACATTGTTTTGTACACCTGAAACTAATAAAAAGACAAAGAAAAAAAGAAAAGAAACCTTAAAAAAAAAAAAAAAAAAGGAATGTGGAAATGAATGGCCTTCCCAGAACCGGGGATGGCTGAGGAAAGGCTCCAAAGCTGAGGTAGGAGGGAGGCTTCCAGGGCCAGGAGCCGGGAGGAAAGGCGCAGGGGTGAAGCTGCAAAGGAGGAGGTGATGGACCGTGGGTGGCGCTTTGGCACTGGGGTCTTTCGTTTTGTTGTTCTGCATCTTGTTTCACATACGAATATATGTGCCTATCTTTTTATAGTGAACACAAATAGTTCCACCGCATTCTTTGAAATAATTTGCTTCTTCTACATGTAGGTAGCTTATTTGTAAATTAGGACGACATTAATAGACCTGTAGGTTGTTTCCAGTTCGAGGATATCAGTGTGATGTCCTCAGGGCTCTTTCCTAGCAGTGGGTGAAAGGACACGTGCATATGGCTTTTTAAAAATGTTATTTTTTATTATTTTTAATTGTGGCAAATATATGTACATACACACACACACACACACGTAAATTGAGCAGTGAGATCTTCAGTTGCTCTTGGCACCTAACATTGCTGCTTTTCACCTGTAAAATAGAATTTCTGTTTTGCAGCTTTGGTCCAGGGGTGCTGCCATGCATTTTTGTTATACACCAGAGCATTCTAGCAGATCTAGTTTGCCCCTGCAGATGGTGGTGATGGTAAATGGTGGGTCTTTGCAAAGATGCTTTCTTTCCTGTCTCATAGCTGAGTGAGACTCCAGGTTGAGAGAAAGGAATGAGTTGTATTTCATGCTCCCTAAGAACTAGACTCTATCTTATCTAATCCTTAGAACAACCCTTTGAGGGCAGCACCATACCCATTTTATAGATGAAGAAACTGAGTTTCAAAAAGCTTAGGTAATTTGCCCAAGATCATACAACTAGTAGATAGTTGGACTTTGGATCAAACTACATCTGTGCGTTTGCCTTTACATTAAGCATCTCATTTATTGGATGGGTGAAACTAGAAAAATTAATGGATTTATCAGGACTCTTTAACTTACAAGAGATGGAAACCCCATTCAAAATAGTTTAGGCAAAAAGGAAATTTATGGGTTCTCTTAAGTAAAAGTGTAATCTGGATTCATGCATGGCTGAATTCAAAGGTCCAACAATTTCATCAGGGCTGGGTTCTAGTCTCTCTCTCTCTCTCTCTCTCTCTCTCTCTCTCTCTCTCTCTCTCTCTCTCTCTCTGTAGGCTTTGTTTTCTGGTGGGCTGGCTTCATTATTAAAGCAGACATTTTCTTCATGTCAAGACGGTCCTCAGCAGCTTCAGGTTTCAGCTCTAAGCCTCAGCTAAGGGTAGAGGAGCAGCCCCAGAGAAAGTCCCAGAATTGATCCTGATTGGCTTCACTTGGGTCACATGTGCATCCATCAGCCAATCGTTACACCCTTGAGAATGAACGGGATGCTCTTATTGGCCAGATCTTATCCACATGACCACCTCAGGACTGTGGATGTCAAATTCATTCCATGCTTAGCCAAGTGCCCTTGAAGTGGCGATTTTCCCGGAGGACAATCTGGATACTTCACCTAAAGATGGAGAGGCAGCTGCTGGGAAGAGAACAGGAGCTGAAGTCCACTCGAGCTAGCTTTGGATTATGCAGAAAGGTATCAGAGGGATCTTAAAAGGCACTTCAGCGTGTCTAAAAATGGCCACATTTATCCCCAGCCAGCCTCAAGGCAGGGGGATGGAACATGTGATTTTACTGAAGTGCCTTCTCAGCCAGCCTTTTGGGAAAGCTCCAACAAGGACTTACTGTTCTGGAAAATCCCCCCAAATCTTCGGAACCCAAAAGCTAAGGAAAATGCAGGACCATCTGGCAAGATCCTTGCTTTTCCTCTTCCTCCTCTTCATCTTCTTTGTCTTCTTTTAATTATGAAATGTCTATTGCTAGACTATTGATCTTCTGCTTCTAAGAGCAGCTGGGGTGATATATGGTGCGTGAATCCACTCCTTTAATTCCACGGCACAATTGAATATTGCCTTTGACGAAGCGCTTATTAGTAATGTGTTTCAGAAGAACTGAAATAGCTTATAGCTTCGAGGGGAGGTGCCAGCAGTGTTTGGGGGTGGGTAGGTAAGTTTCTTTTGGTCTCTCTAAGGGAAAGGACAGATACTTATTTTAGGCCAGAGAGACAGGTTGTCCCTATGAAAACCTTCCACTCTTGGATCAGCCACCACTCTCAGACTTTCACTCAAAACCATACTCTCCTCTCTGCTTGACAATAGGCCTGAAATTCCATCATTAATTAGATCATTCCTCAGGCTTAAAAAGTTACACATAAAGGCCATTGCTAAAATGAATATGAATTCTGAAACTACTGTTACAACCGCACTTGTCACCATTTGTTCAGCAATTCTTCTTATTTTTTTTTTTAACATAAAGAAACACTTTCAGAGAAAACCAAGTATAAATAGACTAGAAATGCTACGACTGGAACTCACTTGGGGCAATTCTGAGCCCCCAGGCTGAGCTACATGCTCCCTCTAAGATAACACACTAACCCACTAGTACAGGGTCATAGGAGGTTGGGGGAAATCAGAGCAGGTGCCAATTGCCTCAAGGGTAGTAATAGAGTAGAATGCTGTGTTCCCAGAATCTAGCACACAGTAGGTGTTTATCATGAGGCTTTTTGATTGGAGGAATGTGTCCTCATTTAGGGGGAAATGCTGTGGAGCTATCACACCCACTGGATTATGGAAAGCCACCTTCTCCAGTGGTGGGCGTCTCTACAGTGGAAAATTGAAAGGAAGGAACATCTCTGGTTGTGAATCCCCATCTAGGGTCATAGGGAGAAACTGGACTTCTGAGCAAAGCTGAGCGAGGAGAGGAAAGGACAACTTGGGATGGAAGTCAGTGTTTGCCCTTGGGGAAGAAGCCAGAGGGATACAGGAAAGAAACTCACATGAAGGGTCCTGTGGGAGCAGATGGGACGATGGAGATTGGGGCAAGGAGAACGGGAGAGGAAGGAAGAAGAGAGAGCTAGATGGAGAGACATAGAAAGAGAGAAAGAAGAAAAATGTAGAAATAAAGACAGAAGAGGGAACAAGAGAGATGCAGAGAAAGATAAACCATGGGAGAGGTGGGTAGAATGTGCAAGGGAGATTAGAGAAAGAGAAAGAAAGAGAAACGGGGAGAGAGGAAGAGATTGATCTACAAAAAGAGAGAGATGGGAAAGCGAGGAAGAGAGAAAATTATGGAGAGAGAGAAAGGAAACAAAAGAAAAAAAAGTATTTTTGTAGGCAAAGCAATCTGTGTGAAGGTAAGAGAGTAGGAGCCCAAGAGAACCAACCTTAGACCAGAGTCCAGAGACCTTCCATTTCAGCACTCTGGACAGAGACCCCTGAGTCGTTAGCCTTGATCCTGCCACTAACAAAACTTGTGACCTTGGGCTGCTCATTTCCCCGCCTGGGTCTCAGTTTCTTAGCACTCAAATGGGGCTACTCACACCTGCCCCCCAGAGGCATTGCTCAAGGGAAGGGACAGAGCAAGTACCAGTTAAAGCCAGCTGGGGAGCTTTAAAGTATATTGATGCCTGAGCCCAATCTCCAGGTGTTTTTATTCAACTCATTTGAGAGAGTGCCTGGACATTGACATTTTATAGGAAACCCCCAAGTAATTCTAATGCGCAGACAGTGCCAAGTGGCCCTGACCAGTGTAAGGACTTTGGGGATAGGAAATTCTGAAGCAAGTCAGCACTGTTCTTTCTCAGCTGCAATGTATTTGTAACACTGATAGAGAAATTGAGGCCCAGAGGCATTCCACCACAGGTCACACAGCCAGTGGAACAGGCACTTCGGATGGTGAGAAAACCTGGAGGGGACCCTGTGCTGGTACAAAGGCTTAGTAAGGCCTCCCCACACTCCCTGCCTGAGGTCCTCCCTGTCACCAGGCTGGCCGGCACCCCCAACCCCATAGGAAATCTGTAGACTCAACTCACTTCCCGCATGGATGACCCCAGCCATGGAGGAGCCCCTACACGTTAAATTCCACTTCCTCATTTGTTCTGTGACTCATTTCACATCTGAATGGTCCTCAGAAAACCCACCTGCTGTCCTTGGTCTCAGAGAGGGAGAGGCAGGCAGAATGAAAGCTGGCTCTCCTGGGATGCTGACCAAATCTTGCATGCTTGAGTGCAAACGTGACTTCTCTGGATTGTAAAACCGATGAGAACATCAGTGGGAAGAATCTGCGCCAACCTTGCAGGGTCTCATTAGTGGCCAAGTGCTTCCGTGTGGGAGGAAAGTCGAGCAGAGGTTAAAGTGGCAGGGTCTGCTCTCTGACTGCCCAGGTGCAAAGGCTGGTTGCCTTTCTAGGGATCTGGTGGTAACTCGGGACAGGCAAATAAATCCTTCCAGCCCCGAGTTTCATCATCTGGAAAATAAGGCAATAGGACCTTCCTTTGAAACTTCTAATAAACTTTTTTGAAGTAAGTCTTGAGTATGGTGCAAATGTTAACAACTGAGAGCTGTGAAGAGAAAAGAAAGAGGAGGAGGAGGGGAGGGAGGGAGGAGGAAAAGGTGACGATGGTGATGTTTCATCCTCCTGATTACTTCAGTGACTCTTTACGACCCATTATAGATGGAGTAACCAAGACTCAGAGAGGGAAAGTGACTTGTCTGGGTCCGCACAGCAAGCTAATAGCAAAGCACAGACACAACTCACCCTCCTTACTCCATCCACTAGAGTCTGAGAAGGGGAACCAGTAGTATACTCCTAAGAGCACCTGTTTCCTTGGAGCCATCTGCAGCTCTTAGAATGAATTTGCTCTGGGCCATCCACCACTGTCAGCCTCTGTGAGAAGGGGGTGGGTGTCAGGCATAGAGAACAGAATCCCAGCTCTTCCAGAGCCGGCTCTGTGTCTCTGAGCAAGTCACACCCCTCTCTAAGCCTCAGTTTCCCCGCTGTTCAATGGGAAGGAGGTTGGGCTCGGCGACGGCTGAGGCTCCCTGAAGACCTGATGAGCTGGGGCTCTCTGAGATCCCGCCTGTGATCTGCACTTCGCAGGCGGTCCCAGGAGTTCAGGATTCTCTGGGGGCATTTAACCGCTTCCGAATTCTACCTATAGGGGATTCCACTGATGTCTGGGGAGTTTGCTGGTGGAAAAGCATATTTCAATAGATGCGGACTCAGGGGGTAGGTTCTCTGGAGACAGAGGAGACTGACAGGATGGAGATAAAAGGAAATCTCCAGGGCTCCATGGGGCCCATAGGCTGCAGAGGGGGAAGCCCTGAAACGGCGTGTATTTTGTGAGTCTGCTTCGTGTTGGCACATTCGCCTGGATTGTCTCAGAGAATTTTCCGACCCACCAAACGATGCAGGTGCTGTTACCCTCCTCAGCTTGCAGGTGAGTGAACCGAGGCTCTTGGGGTTGGGGAGACTCCCCTTGATGGCATCTCTAGGGGGCAGAGAAGCCAGACGTCCAGACTCGGGGTTAAGTACTCACTGTTGGTGCCATTGCTATTGCATAGGGGTGGGACCCAGGCTTGTGCTGAGTGCTCTGGGCAGGGTTGTGGGATGATGGCAGGGACTGGCCCTGTTCTGTGACAGTGAAGTCCACAGAAGAGGCGTGTAGGCGTGCAGACAGATAGTGACTGCAGGATCAAGAATCAGGCACTTATGGTGTTAGAAGCTAAGGACAAGCTAAACAGACAGGGATGGCTACAAAAGCCCTGGACTGGCCATCAGTGACCTGGCTTTGACATTAACGGTCCTTTGACCTTGGAAAGGCCCCTGCTTCCTCCTGGGGCAATGCCAGCTTCTTCAGCTACCTCTGTTCCATCTCTCGGCTCTCCTGGGCTCTTTCCTTGGGAAGGGCACAGGACAGGTAAGAACTGAGAATTTTTTTAGTGAAAGGATGGGGAAGGACTCATGAGAGAAACAGGTTTTCTTGCTGTTCTCACTTCCCTACCCTCCTGTGGGTACCCAGTGCCAGCTTGTCAGAGAGAAAAGAAAGCAATGCACTTATTCACACACACACACAAAACACACACACAAAAACACGCCAAGAATGAAGGGGGAAGGTAAGGCTGCAGAGTTTTCCTCCTTGTTTTGGATACTTGGGTTGTAGAATCTTTATTTCACATGGTGATTGGAAGCATGAATGTGGGGGCTAGACATCAGGGTTTGCAATCTGGCTCTACCACACCCCAGCTGTGTGACCTCGGACAAGTGAGTTGGTGTCTCTGAGCCTCAGCTTCGTAATCTGTAAAACGGGGGTGATCATTTCCCCTCTGGGAGTGTCAGACCCCTTAGCTGTGTTGGGAATCAGTAAGTGATAATCCCTATTTACTTAGAATTGTCCTCTTATTTGACGTAAAAACAATAATGTGTGTAACGTGCCCACTGTGTGCCAGGCACTGTTTTAAGCACTTTGCGTGTATTATTCATTCCTTGGACTGTTCTAACCACCCAAGGATGATGTGTAGTTATTATGGTGGCCACTGACAAATGGGGAAATGGAGGCTCTGAGAGGTTCAGGCTCTCGGTCAAGGTCACCTATCCCGAAAGCAGCAGAGCTGGGATTGGACCTCCCTTCTGTTGACTTCAGGCTCGTGTATTTATCCATCAGTCCCTAGCTTTCCTGACATCTAGGCCATGGCCCGGAAGTCAGGCTGCTGTGGGTACCCGTTTGTCCCCTGTCTCCACCTGGGTTTTCCAGCCCAGCTCAGAGTCCGTTCCCCTCCATGCAGTCTGCCCGCCCTCTTCCCCACTGGCTGAGTGATCTTGCTGAGCCCTCCGCGGGGCACTGGCCAAGGTCCTGACTGATTATTGACAGATTAAAAATATAAGCTATTGACCAGACACTGGGATGGAGTCCCGGAGCCGAGGCCCTGCATCTCAATGAGGCAGCTGAGCATGGAGATCGATTCTGCAGGTGGAGGAGGAGGCGGATGGATGGCCCCATACCTCATGCCGAGTCTGATGTGCTCGTTAATAACTGCCCGCTGGGGAGAGGGGGCCAGGCCTCTGCCTGAGTCAGCTTTCTCCCCACCCAGCAAGGGCGCCACATTTTACACACCTGATTCGGACCTCAGCAGCCCGACTGGTGTAGGAATCACTGACCCCATTTCACAGACAAGCCCAGTGAGAAACACGTAGGTGTGGCCCAAGTCAAAAGTTAATAAGTGGCAGGGCTGGAATTTTCACCCAGATCCTTCTAAACGACAAAGCGTAGAGCACAGAAACTCGGGTAAACCACCGGTGCAACCCTGGCTCCATCCCTTATAGCTGTGTGACTTTGGGAAAATCACTCTACCTCTCTGAACTTCAGCTTCCTCTTGTATCAAAAGTGGGTAAGAAAATGTACCCTGCAGGGCAATTGCAGGGATGCAATGAGAAGGTGAGGGTCAGTGCTTCCTCTCCCGGGCATCTGTGGGCACTTCTTAATCCCTCTCTCTCTGTGGTTCCACTCAGGCCGCTGACCCAGGTGGGCTGTATCCGCAGCCTCCCTTGCTCGCTGGCTTCCAGTATGGCTTGATGAATGGGGGCAATGTCAGGGAATTGGAGGGCAGGCGGAGAGTGAAGTTGCGATGTTTCTCCCCACTGTTCCGGCTCTGGGTCTGCAGTGGCTGGGCTGCCTCCCCTGCAGCTGGGCAGCTTTCCCACAGCAGCAGCCACAGCTCTCTCCAGGATCCAGCATCAGCATCTCCTCTGGCCTTTTAGTCCTAGCATGGAAGGGTTTCCTGCTGTTGCTACACGCACCCCACGCACCCCAACCCCCAGGGGCGGCACCATCCCTTGCTGCTTTTCTCCCCTGCTGAAGTAAATATCCTATGCTTAAATTCTAGGTTACCCCACGAAATGCATCCTGTTTCCTGCCAAGACCCTGATGGCCCATTTTAAAAACTCCAAAGTATGGTACACATGTAAAGGGCTATCTTGAAGGTCATTGCCACCATTGTTACCCTTGACCAGAAGTTCTCTCTCTTCCATTCACCCATCACCTCTCACACACCCCTGTTAACACCATCCCACTGAACGAATACAACTGTTTGCACAGTGGCCGGCCATCTCTGCTGGACTATGAGCCACTAAGCATAGAGCCTGGAGTTAAGCAGCTCTGTACCTAGATGTACACTCCCCATGGCCAGGCCAGGGAACGAGGGAGGAATCAGGGAGAGTTTTACAGGTAAATGAAGGTGCTTTATATGACTTACCCAAGATCACATAACAAGAATCTGATGAATCTCCCAGCTCCTAGACCCAGGATCTGAAAATGTCTGTTGAATGAATGAACAAGTGAAAGAGAAGAGAAATAAAGAGTACCTCTGAGGCCAACTGATTTAAAAGTGCTCCCTCCTTACCCCTGGCTGCAGTGATTCTCACCTGGGGGCAATTTTTCTCCCCAGGAGACAGTGTCAATGTCTGGAGGCAATTTAGGTTGTTATAACTTGGGACCTTTGCTACGGGCATCGGGTGGGTGGAGGCCGAGGACGCTGCAATCATGTCACAGTGCAGAGGACAGCCCCCACAACCCCCAAGAATTATTCCAACTAGAATGTCCACAGAGCCCAGATTGAGAAACCCTGCCTTACCCACACACAGGTGAGGTTCTTACCTGTTCACGTGGCCCCAAATGGAGGGCAGCCTTTCTGATCTCACTGGATTGGCTTAATTTTTGTCCTTATTATAAAAATAATATGTCTGTATAATAAAAAGTTTCTAACATATAAAAATATAAGGAAGAAAATGAAACATTGTCTCCAATTCCCAAACCCACTGTGAATTTTATGGTGAACAGCCTCGACTAATATTCCTGCATTTCGAGGCTCACACAGACACATGCTCTCATGCCCACCAAGGTCATTTTGAAAATGCAGTTTTGTGTATGGCATTCTCACCATCGGATGCCTTGATCACTAGTTTTGGATGACTTTTCTAAGGGGCCATACAGAATTCCGTCTTAGGTACAATCCATAACATACTGTGAATATTTAGGATTCTTCCCGTCTTTGTATGTATCTATGATCTTCTGTGAGGATGGGTTTCTGGAATTGGGATTGCCGGATCAGAAACTATCAACTTTTTAGGCTCTAGATACATTACTAAATGTCTTAACAGAAAAGTGAGTCCTACCCAGCCATGGTCAAGGGCAAAGTCTCACCTTCCCCTGGCTAAAACGGAATCGACTTGTTAAAGCCTGTGTCAAACTGACAATTTTCTCCTAGTAAGATTGGCTCTAGATACTTTTCCGTGTGATCACAGGTTGTTTGCATTTCTTCTGGGAGCTGTCTATTAATTTCCTTTGACTCTTTTTCTCTTAGAGTTTTAGTGGTTTCTAAATTTGAAATGCTAGAGCCTTGTAAAAACTATGGAAGCCACTAACCATTTGTTGATCATGGGTGTTGCAAATATTTTTCATCAGCTTGTCAGTTGCATTTTAATTTCATTTATGGTGTCTTTAGTCACCCTGGTTTTTTTCTTCCGTTTCATTCCCGCTATACAAATCTATCCAATTTTCCCCTCCTGTCTGATTCATGTCTTTGTTGTTCCTGCTTAAGAAATACTTTTCCCTCCCTAGTTCATGAACTTCCCGTTTTTGTCTTCAAATTTTGATTAGTCTTTACATTTGACTGTGGATGTGCAAACTCTATCTGGAATTTATTTTGTTGTACAATGTGAGAATCCAGTTGATATCTCCCCCCATCTGCTAAATAAAGGCCACTATTCTTGAGGGGGGATTGCCAATGTGACACCTAGCATATTGCTCTGTCGGAGGGACAGGAGGGTTGGGCCCATCTGTCAGAGCACAGGAAGGAACTCCCCTGGGAGCTCCATCCCAGACCTCTCCCCAGTTCCCTCAGAGGCCAGGAAGGGCCCAGCACCATGGGAGCCCCAGGAGATGAGGGGTACCATGGCGTCCCATCTCCAGGGATTCTGAAGCCCACCTCACAGCAGATTAAATCATCAAAAGACCCAGCGGGCTCGGCACTCACCCACCTGCTGCAGCCCTGCTTATATCCATTTACCTTTTAATATTTTGTCCTTGAAATTAACTCAGACTGGAGGCAGCAAGCTGCCCTGGTGAGATTTCTATTTGCTGTAGAAACTGCCCTGACTGCACGCTTTATTATAGTGTTCTGTGTCCCCAGGGGGAGGGGGGCACGGCAGCCTGTGGATAGAAGGGACACTGGGCTTGGTGTCAGGCAGACACCCCTCATCCCCCCAAATACCTGCTGCATGGCCTCAGACAAGGCTTCGCCTGGACCTTGCTGAGTGCTGTGCATGTAGCAGTCAAACAGGAATTGAGCCTCTCCTTGAAGGAGTTGTGAGCCTTCCCCCAAGTAACGCACGTGGATTGCTCTCCACGGTGATGGCTGCAACACAATGGGCACCTACCTGCTCAAGAAATGGCTGCAGTAAAAATCACGCCACTATTTTCCATTTCAAAGCAGGAAAATTCCCTTCTCACCCAAGGCCCTGATTTGCTCCTGTTTAGGACGCACAGAAAATCACGGAACTTCCTGAAGTTTAAACTCGTGGCCCACAAGGACCTGACTCCTGCCAAGTGCTCCAGCCCTGCCTCTGGATACCTTCCTCCCCTCCCCCTCCCCCCCTTCAGTTGCATCCCTGTTTCCGTTTCCTAAAGGCATTCTGCTCGCATGACTTTGCACTGGGTTCCAGGAACAGGCCACCTGGGGAAGTGGTGGGGAAGAGACTAAGAGGAGAGGCCCTGGAGTTACACCCCTGAGTTCACCCTGGCAGCCCTCCCTGGCTGAGGCACCTTTTCCTGCCCAGTCTCTCCAGACCTCATATTTGTCATCTGGAAGTTAGACGCGACAATAGCAATAGTACTACTTGACTTCTAAGAGTTTCAATGATTAAATGAGGCAATCCATTTAAAAAATGTGTATCCCAGTGGCTGACATTTACAAAGCAATCCGTTTCATCGAGCTTTCATTTACATTCATTCATTCATTGTTTCATTCATTCATTTTTTTTTTTTTTATCCTCTGTATCCCCAGTGCCTGGTACCTGAAGGGGATTCAATGAAATAAGGCTTGAGTGAATGAACAAGTTTGTAGAGCATTTATTATGTGTCAAGTTACTAGGCTAGTTGCTATAAATATTCAGGAGCTTTGGATCTAGGAGGAGAGACGATGAAATTAACCATTTTAGAGTTATTAGTGTTACCAAAGAAACATGTCTGTGATTCAGAAGGACTGCAAGGGGGTATTAATCCCATGTGGGGAAAGCTGGCAGGAACAGGAGAGGCCCAAGGTGGGTTCTGCAGCCAGCGTAGGAGTGTGCTGGCTGGGGAAGCATGTTCTCAGCATCTACTTGAACTTCCCCTGTTCTGAGCCTGACATCAACCTTGAGAGATGAGAAGACAGCACCTTCCCATTTCAAAGCCAGGTAGCCTGAGGTCCTGGGAGATTACATGACTTTTCTTTGGTTACGTCATGTAGAAGTGGCTGGGCTGTTAGACTTTTGGAGCCAATGTCGTATTAGAAGCCACCTTGGACCTAGTGTAGAAGTTGAGGTTGGCGTGGGTGGGGTTTTAGCTACAAGTACAGGAAATACACCTCAGACTCTAGTCCTTTTCCCCCAGATGATGCTGGCTTCCTTCTCTCCGTTATAACCATCTTGTGATTTAACCGTTCAGACGAGTGGCTTCAAATCCTCTGAGACTCTAGCCTCCAAGTCTTATTTATTCTCCCTCCTATAGAGCTCCTGGATCTGTCCGCTTCTCTCCACTCCCACACATCTGAAGCCTGGACGCAGCCATGACCTCCTCACTGGGTCTCCCGGCCTCTGCTCCTGCCCATTCGTGCTCTATAGGACAGCCAGGGAGGTGGTTCCAAAGCACAGCTGTGACCACAGCCCTCCCTCACATTCTCCATGGCTCCCACTGTCCCCAGGATGAAGTCGAAACTCTTGGCCCATAGTAACCTGCCTTCCTGCGGGCGCTCTAGCTCTGCCTCTGGACCCCTTCCTCCCTCATCCCCATGCTCTTCAATTGCAATCCTTTTTCCACTTCCTAACGGCATTCTGCTCATTCTAGCCTCTGAGCCTTAACATATGCCGTTCCCTCTGCACCGTCCCCTTCCCTATCATCACCTGTCTACCTCCTTGGAGTTCCAGTGTAGGATGCACCTCCTCCAAGAAGCCTTCCCTGACCACCAAATCTAGATTAAGCTCAGCCACAACTTCTGGGGCTGCCCTCATTAGGATGCAAATCTCACTGCGAGGCAATTGTCTGGTTGCCCTGACCCCATATTTCTCAAAGTGTGTACCATGGAACAACTGTACCAGAATCACCCAGAAGCCAGTGAAAATGCAGATTCCTACGTTCCACTCCAGGTGTCCTGAGTCAGCATCTCTTGAAGGTGGATTCTTTAAAAAATGTGTTTGAATGTTTTGTTACCGCAATTTTCAAACCTAGACAAACGGAGAGAGAATAATATAAAACAGCTACTTCAAGTGCTGTACAGTAATATTAATAAGCAGGAGCAGAATCCTCTGGGGACTTGTTCGATTTGCAAAATCTGGTCCCCGCCCAGACCTACTGAATGAGAATCTCTGGGGTGGGGCCCAGAAGTCTGCATTTAACAAACCCTCCAGAAGGTTCGGATGCCCCCCACCCCCCAGTGGAAGCTCCATGGGTATAAAGAACTACCGTGTATCCATCGTCCGCTTCAGCAGTTGTCATCGTGTTCAATCTGTATGCCTCCTCTCCCAATTTGCTGCCTCCTGTGTTATTTTGGAGCAAATCTAGACACCCTGTCATTTCATCCTTGGCTGATGTTGTGTCTGTCTCTAAGAAATAAGGACTCTTTTAGAAAAAAGTATTTTAAATCATAACCATTATGTTATTATCACCTTGGGTGACACAAACATGCACTCAAGTGTGAGCTGCTGCTCCAGGTGGTCTGTTGGCTCGGCGAGGGCAGGATCAGGGCTGTCCTACTCACCGCATTTGCCAAACTCCTGCTGACTGTCAGCAGTTTGGGTTAGAACTTGGAGTAAACAAGGAGACGGGACCCAGGAGGAGTTAAACTCTTCAGTGAAGGAAGGAGCCAGACATCACTGGCAAAAATGTGTGGTTGTTTTGTTTTTGTTTTTATTCTTTTTGCTTCTGCAGCCTCAAGTCTGGAGCTTGGCACTCTGGGGAAGGCACCAATCAGATTGTTGCCTGTATGTTGCAAAATATTTATGTCACCTACCAAGCTGGGAGCACACTCAGTGGGCTTCCTGGGGCCGCCTGACAGACAAGGTCACATCCCAGCAGCTGTGAGGAAGGAGGCGTGCCGGCCTGGTAGCTGTGTTCGGCGCTGGAGGCTGCCAGTGAGTGTGGCATAGCACGTTAGAGGGGCACACACTTCTGTGACCCCCAGCTTGGGGGAAGTGAGGGGTGGGGGGGATCCCTGCTGTCTGAGACAGCTCTGGGGAGCCAGAGGCTAGCTGGGGGTGGGGTTTGGGGAGGCTGAGGAAGGATGAGGAAAGAACACAGACAGAAGGATGGGTGCTGAGTAGGAGTCTAGCATTTACAAGGTGCTGGCCCCATTACACATGCTTTACAAGTGGATCTTTGTCACATGCCCTGAGATGTGTAGGGTCATGCCCATTTCACAGATGAGGAAACTGAGACTGAGAGAGTTAGTGAAACATGGAGCTGGGACTCCATGTCTAGTTGTACTCAGATCCTGGATAGAAGATATTTATCAATAGCCTTTAACTCTGATATGCACAGAAATACCTCTCAAAATAAAAACAGAAAAATTCCCAACAAATTACCATTATCTCTCTGCGTATGTGTCCATCCACCCATCCATGCATCCATCCATCCATCATCCATCTCTAACTAGGTAACTATTGCCACTTATCAACTTGAATTCAAGAGTGAAGTCCATCCTGTAGAAGAGGAAAGACCTTCCATTTTGATCCCAAGAGACAGCAAGGTTGTATATCGACAAGAAATCTGGGACTCTGATGGTCAGCCTTACATTCCCCCTACTGCCATTAGGGTGCACGCCCTGCCTGGTTGTTAAAAGTATGAGCTCTGGAACCAGGCTGCCTGGGTTCCAATCCTAGCTCTGCCATTTATGTTGTGGCCGTCTGCAAGTTACTTTTCCTCTATGTGCTTTAGTTCCTCACCTATAAAAATGAGATACTAATATGACTTGTAGGATAAGTTTTAAAAATGAAATAAGTGAATACAGATGCTCCTCGACTTACGATAGGGCTGCATCCTGATAAACCCATGGTAAGTTGAAAACATCGTAAGTTGAAATGCATTTAATACACCTAGCCTACCGAGAATCATAGCCTATCCCAGCCTACCCTAAACATGCTCAGAACACTTCCATTAGCTTACAGTTGGGTAAAATCATCTCCTTGCTGCTGCCTACCATCATGGAAGAGTATTGTGCTGTATATCACCGGCCCAGGAAAAAGATTAAAATTCAAAGTATAGTTTCTACTGAATGTGTATTGTTCTCACCCCATTGTAAAGTTGAAAACTCATAAGGTGAACCATGACAAGTCAGGACCATTTGTACTGTAAAATGCCTAGCACAGTGCCTGGCATACAGGGAGATGTGTTATATATACCGGGGGTGCCAAAAAACGTATACAAGTGGACACTGTGGTCAACGTTGCTCAGGCAGTAGTTCGCTGTAATCAGAAGTGTCTGGACGCTGATGGGAACCACTTTGAGCACCTCTTGTCATTGCAGAAGTCACACGTGACTTGGATTCATCTTTTGTTATTGGTACATATTGAGTATTACAGTTTTAATACCATTTTCCTTTCCTAAAATGTGTATACATTTTTTTTGGCACCCTCTGCAGTTGTCCAGTTACTCTGCTATGTAAACCATCATCCCAGAACTCAGCGGTGTAAAGCGGCCACGACCATTTATTATACGCATGGATTCTGTGGGTCAGGAATTCAGGTAGGTCACAGCAGGGGTGGTTGGTCCCTGCTCCATGATGTCTAGCCCTTGAAGGCTGTGAGCTGTAATCATCTGATATCTCACTCACTAGCGTATTTGACAATTGATGAGGGTTGTAAGCTGAGACCTGAGCTGGGAGTATAGCCCAGAGCATCCACACATGGCCTCTCATGGAGCCTGGGCTTTCTTACAACATGGTGCCTGGTATCAAGGCTGGGCCTCACAAAAGAAAGAGGGCCAGACACCCTGGTTCTGCGAAAATAAGACCTAGCTGGCCAATCAGCTCTAAGGCGTCTTTTGGAGCAAAAATTAATGTAAGACCCGGGAATATAAGACCGGGTCTATAATATAATATAATATAATATAATATAATATAATATAATATAATATAATATAATATAATATAATATAATATAATATAATATAATATAATATAATATAATATAATATAATATAATATAATATAATATAATATAATATAATATAATATAATATAATAGTGGGTCTTATATTAATTTTGCTCCAAAAGATGCATTAGAGATGATTGTCTGGCTAGGTCTAATTTTCAGGGAAATACGGTAGAAGCTGTGTCCTTTTTATGACGCAGCCCCAGAAGTCACACAGTATTATTCTTGGTGCACTTTGTGTGTCAGAGCAGTCACAAGTCCTCCTAGGTTCAGGGGAAAGAGGAATAGATTCTACTTCTTGATGGGGTGTGCCAAGGCTTTTGAAGAGCAGATAAGATTGGAAATATGGCTGTAACTGTTTTGGGGAAGTACCATCTGCTACTGCCATGGTTGACTGTATTCAAGGTTCAGACGTGGGGTTCTCAGGAAGGAGAGCTCAGGGAGCCTCTGTGGCCAGGACTACATCTTCCTTGTGGTACCCATAATTGTACCTTCCAAGGCCTAGTCATCTTCCCAAGACACTGAAGTCCCCACCTTCCCCACCATTCACGCCCTCACCTCATTTTGGTCTTAGGCTGGTCCTTTTGCACCCCCCTTTCCCATTCAGGGCATACAGTACCACATTGTGGGGGACTCAGACACTTAAGAAATCATAGGAAGGGCCCCAGGCTTACTTAAGCGCCTTCTCTCTGAAGCAGGTTGACACTGCGGGTCTGGCTCCAGCTTGGATGGAAGAGGAGGAAAAGAAAGGCGAATGAACCCAGAAATATCCATGCTCTGAACCAGGCCCAGGCATAATTCAGGGACGGTCACAGAGAATGCTAAGAACAGAGCTGGAAACTTGAGGGGGGGGAGCAAAAAGCTGAGTAACCAGGTTCATTTCCAACCAGCATCTATGTGGCTGATATGGCTGGACAGGATGCCTTACATGTGAGAACAGAAATACAACTCAAGAAATGTTTACAGAAACCTCATGCAAACTTCTTCAAGGCTGTTACCCCAGATGAAATTTTCTAATCTAAGGTCTTTGTCTTCCCTTCCAGCCTACATTTCCAGGGACCTGGCATCTGGTGAGGAGAAGCACTGTGCCTGGTTTTGTTCACCATTTATTTCAGGGCTTAGTATGTGACAGAAGTGACAGGGTGCGTATTAGCGAATTAAATAATTTAAGAAATCAACCTTCTCGAGTGTTGATTACATGCCGGGCACTGTTCTAGGACATGGAGATGCAGTGACAAGTGAAACGGGCACAGCTCTCACCTTGATGGAACTTCATTCTAATAGAAGGCAATAGACACTAAACAAGATAGATAAATCTATGATATAATGTCAGAGGGCAAGGAATGTTCTGAGGAAATTAAAAGGGGCATAAAGAATGAAGAGTGACAGAGAGTTGCTGATTTATATCAAGAGTCATCAAAGAAGGCCTTTTGGAAGTGAGAAATTTAAGCAGCGGGCTAGTGAAGGAGGGAAGTCAGACATGGGGGTGTCAGGGAAAGACTGTTTTTGGCAGAGGAGACAGCAGGTGCAAAGGGCCTGCAGCACATTTGAGGAGCAGCAATGGCAGGGTGATTGGAATAGAGTGAGGGGGAGAGCGAGGAGAGGTGGGCTGAGGGGGCAGCTATGTGGTGCCCGATAGGCCACAGCAAGGGTGTTGAATTTCACAATAAGCGGTGTATAGGTCAAATGAATGAATAAATAAATTAGACAATGGATGGATATATAGATGGATGGAAGGAAGGAAGGAAGAAAGGAAAGGAAGGAAAAATGGAAGGATGGAAGGAAGGATGGATGGATGAATGGGGAGATGGATAGGTGGAAATATGGCTGCCTCCTGGATGGGTGGATAGGCAGGTAAATGAGTGGACAGGTGGATAGAGGAATGGATGGATTTATAGATGGGTAGATGGGTGGATGGACAGATAGGCTGTTGGGCCCTAGAAACACATGCTTAGGTAAACCTCTGCCACTCTTTTCCAGCATTGTCTTTCCATGTTTTGACCCATATTAGAGACCTACCCCCAGTACAGAAACACCCCAGGAAGAGTGTGGCATGGCCCAGCTGATGCCCAGCTGCTCTCCGGGGCACAAGCTGAGCATTAAATAACGCCTCCTCCTCAGGAAGAGCCGTTCTGGTGGCGCAGGCAGCGAGAGGCGTTTGGGGCAGGCAGCCGTCACTAACAGATTCATTAAGCTCGCTCCAGAGCAACGATAAAAAATCAATTTAGTTCACCAGGCAGCTTGAACAGGCGCCAGGAGCAGGCGAGCCCTCCCATTCGTGAGCTCGGGGCATGCAGAGAGATGCTGCGGGTTGCCTGGAGCTGGGGTGTAGCAGCACCCCATTGTTGGGGGTCCCCAGCAGCAGGGCTGCAGGAACACTGACAGGAAGGCCCAGGAGGGGTGGCGATGGGCCCAGAGTGGACTCCTTTGAGCATCCCAGGCAGCTCTGCAGACACCTGATTTGCTGGCATGCTGGCCATGAGCTCATGCCCCCAGCCTCCCTACCCCCCTGCCCTGACTCATTAACTTGTATTTTAACAGTCCCCGAGAGCTGGCTAGGTGCAATGTCCTGGGCGAGGGGCAGTGGGAGGTCTAGGCATGGCCTCTGCCTCCTTGAGCTCCCAGTTTGGCTGGGGAGCATATCTGGGCACAGGGCAGGGCGGTGGCTGTGAGCAGACGGGTGGGGAGGTGTCAGCGGAGAGAAGAGGGAGAGACGATGGCATTCGGGGTTCAGCAGCTGGAGGGCATCGCGTTCGTCAGTGCCACAGCAGGAACAGGTCACAACGCAACTGAAATGAGGTAATTGAGAGAGCATGACATGAAGGGAAGAGCAGCAAAGTGTGGACAGGATTAAGGGAAACTTAAAGTGATGGTGCAGCATTTCTGGGCTAGCAATAGTGGGTGCTGTTAGCACCCTTATGCCTGGAGGGGAGAGAAAGGGGTGCTCCTGGAAGCCAGAGGGAGACGTGGCTGCAGGAAAGGGCTGCCCACCGGGGCCTGGCCTGCAGTGCTGGATGTGCTGCTGTCAACTTGTGGCTGCTGGTGGGGTGAGGACAACAATTCCTCGACTTGCCTTGCCTTCCACACCCTGAGCCCCTTTGGGCTCTGCCTCAGGAACCCAGGGCTAAAGGAACCAGGTGATGTGGTCTGCCCAAGCGACATTTGCAGGATGCTGGGCCCGGAATTCAGTGGAGGAGAAGCTGGAGGGGCAGATAGAGAATGTACAGTGAGCACTGCAGAGCCCCGTCGGACACAGCCCTGGTGACTCAGTGGGGAGAGAAATCGCTCATCCCAGCCTCATCAGGGAACTTTGTGGTTCCCTACAGCGTGCGGGCTGCGTCTGAGATGAATGGGCTTGTGGCGCCCGACGGGGAGAGGCTGGATATCATGGATGGACGGGAACAGGCAGGAGATGGAGAGAGATGGACAGAGAGGCATAGACGCGTGGAGAGACCGAGGGACTGAGTGAGGGTGGTGGGAGTGAGAGAAAGAAGGAGAGAGGCACTGATAAGGGACAGGGACAAAGAGAGAGAGAAAAGAGACAGAAGGGCACTGACAGATGGACAGACAGACCAAAAGACACAGGGTGGAGAGAGAGAAGCAAAGGAAATAAATGATGAAATGTAACGAAAGGGACCAAAAAGAAAAGAAAGAGAGAAGAAAAGAGGGAGAACTTGGAAACAGAAAGAAATGAGAGGGAATGATGGAGACCAAGTACCGCCTCTGGAGGCACAGAAGACAAAGTGGGAAACAAACGCAATTTGAAAATTTTCGGGATCCCAATGGGCTGAGACCAGAGGCAGGGCTGGCACCTGAGAAGTCACTTTGCCTGTTCTCTGGAGACATGCGAGTATCAGGAGTGGCCTTGGCTCCTTGGCGTATGGTCTGTGAGACCTCAGCACGTCTCGCAAGCTGCTGTGTCTCGGTTTGTTCGTCTGTAAAGAGGGGACGTCAGGCAGGTGTGTGGGTAAATGGAGTTGTGAATGCAAAGTGCTTGGCATGTAGTCACGCTGATCTCTCAATAAAATGACAGCTTAACATGTCTGTAGAAAGACACATAGACATGTACATATGTGTGGGAAGTTGCAGAAAGTCAGGGTCCAGGAGACATTCCCCCACAGTTTCTGTCTTATTCCTTCTTCCTGTCTTGGAGCTGTGAGGTTCTCTGCCTAACAGAGAGGGGGAGATAATCACTCACTCACACACACACACACGCACCATACACTACACACACACCACACACTAAGCACACACATTAACACAACACACTCATCATGTGTACATATCACACACACACAATTCCCACACACACCACATACACACACCGCCACCCCAGCTCCCAGGCAGCACCCCCAGCCCAGCTCCAGCTCACACGGAGGCTACCAGACAGTACACAAGTCTGGAGTGAACCAGGCTGGGCCCTGAGGTCCGAGGAGACGGTGGCAGATGAGCATAGATCTCTGCTGAGAGACACCCCCGCCCCGTTACCCATGGCCCTTGAATCCCGTCTTCTCAGCCCCCACTCCCCAAGAGACCAGAGTGGGGGCTCAGGAGCCCAGATCAACCCAGTGACCAACCCAATGTAGAGAAAACAGGAAGAAAACCGAAATGTGAAGCAAGGAAGAGAAGGGGCTGGTGGGGGAGGAGCCAAGACAGGCCAGGCTAGGGCTGCGTTTGTGACAGAGACGCTGGGAGATACAGCATCCAATACCATGGGGACTGGTGGGTAAGGCAGACACCGAGGGTGGGAGAGGAAGGCCAGGAGGGGTTTGGAAGGGTGGCAGGGGTGGAGTCATGCTGTGAGCCCCTGAGGCAGGCACGGTGCTCATGTGGGGAAAGTTCAGAAACGAGAGGTGGAAGGTTGGGGAAACTGAGGCAGAAGGATGGGAAATGACTTTGTTAAGGGCATCCTTGCAGGCTAGGGTCTTAACTTCTGCATGGAGGTCTCATCTCATTTATCTCCCACTTTCTTGAAATTTAGAACTGGAGAGAAAAAGAATTTCTCAAACACCTACTAGGTGTCAGCCATTTAATTTACATTGGCTTGTGTGTTCCTCACAAGGGTAGTGTGTGTGTGTGTGTGTGTGTGTGTGTGTGTGTGTGTGTGTGTGTATCATTCCCATTTTGCAGATTTGGAAAGCGAGGCTAGGAGAGGTGACTCCACCAGGAAGTAGCCTCATCTGGGCCAAGACCCAAGTCCTTCTGGTGGCAGCTCTTCCCCGCACCCCTCTGGGTAGACTACCCATTGCCTCCGACTCTGAAACGAGGGCTGTATGTGGCTGGCGGAGAAAGGAGTGAGCTCTCTACCATTCCTCTGGGTCTCCTTCAGCCAAGGAACGCAGCCAAAATTCCTTGGAATTTGTTGCTTTACGCTACGCACAGGGGAGATCAGAATCAGACGGGGATGTTTGTAATGACTTCCACATGTCTGGCTGCAGCTGCCTCCCTGGTGGAGAGAGAAGAGGAGGCCTGGGGATGGGGAAAACCCGCTGCCCACCTCTCCTCTCCACATGTGTTTCAGGGGTGCTGACACTGCTGGAGACCCAGGTGGAGGGATGCATTGCTCTGGTGTACAAGCTAAGGAATGAATGAGTGAATGAATGAATGGACAAGTGAATGAATGAATGAATGAATGAATGGGTGGATGGCGCAGGCTATAACCTTCCTTACCTGTAAAACGGGGATCGTTATATCATGATCGGTCACTCCTTCCGTCTATGAAGTCTTTACGTGCATTAATCACCTTGATGAACTTGCAAAAGGATCCAATTGGCACGCCCATTTGACAGATAATAAAACTGAGGCACAGAGGTGAAGGCACTGGCCTAAACTATAGGGTGATGATGGAGTGAGAACACTGTAGGTGTTTACTTGATCTCAGTTTAAACGAGACAATGAAGAGAGCCTCCCAGGGGCACCGGTCAGTGATAAGTGCCGGTGAGTACTCTGAGTTACACAAATGTGGTCTTCATGGGGTAGTCATTCCTGATAAATCACCTCCTCTAACCAAGACTCGGTTTCTTCTTAAGGTAGGGCTTGATGGCCTCAACCTCCACGGATTTTTGTGGGAGGTTGATAGGATAATGGATGGGAAAACTTGCTCATCACTGGCAGGCACATAGTAGGTAGTTTTTAATAATGTCAATAGTGATAATATAAATATTGGCTAATATTTTTTGACTATCTGTACCAGGCACAGAGCTCTTTATATGATTTTTTTTTGTTCTTACTTAATCCTCCGTCTAAGCCTATCAGGTCAGTTTGATACCAATTTTATAGAAAAATTAAGGAGGCCCAGAGAGGTTAAGTAACTTGCACGAGGTCACACAGCTAGGAAATGGCTGAATTGCGAGCCTGGTTGATTAACCCCTAGGCTTTTTAGCTAACATATGTGTGTGAAAACATGCCAATCTGTACCTGACACATAGGAGCTTAAAATAATGCTTGCCTCCCTTTTTTTCTCCTCTATGAAGAATTTGTTTCTC
Organism: Rhinolophus sinicus; assembly: GCF_036562045.2. Lineage (NCBI taxonomy): Eukaryota > Metazoa > Chordata > Mammalia > Chiroptera > Rhinolophidae > Rhinolophus > Rhinolophus sinicus. Next base: position 22,863,596 of record NC_133765.1, on the reverse strand, counting down.
AGCTTTCATAAATGTGGAATCTGGGGTCTGGGGACAGAATGACATGCTTCAGCAATCTGACAGCGTCCACTCCTGCACCAGGTTCCAGATTCTAGAGAAAGGGGATCAGAAATGCCCAACAAAGCCCCCAGTGTGCTCAAAGCCCCTTCCCCCCAAAAGACAACTTCCCTTAGAATCTCATCACTGTTAACGTGGGTTAATCATGATTTAATTTACACATACCCAGTTTTTAGTTTTCTGATTAGAAATATGAAAGATTTGCTGCAGAAAAACCAGAGAGAAGATAACTGAAATTGCCCACGATTCCCCTATTTGGAGCAGACCACAGTTTGGTATTTCATTTTTTCTTCTTGGTTCAATTGCCATCACTGTGAGCATACAGATTACTCAGCTCTGCATATATTGATTTTTTTCCTAAAGCCAAGTCTATTGTTTTCCATTGATGAGAATAGTAAGTACAAAAGGATGAGACGATAAAGTCCTACTTAGGGAGTGGTACCTCTATTAATATTTTGGCATGTGTACAGCCAGCGAGTATCACTCACGCACATACCTCTGACCTCCACCCATGCATATATATATATTTATGACATAATTCAGTTTTGACTTTGAATTAGGGTCTCAAACTCAAAGGCCCTGGCAACTCCCGGGATTGAGTGCAGGGGCCCGTTGGGGGCTGAGCAAGCCAGCCTCCCTGTGCCCCACCCACGGGGACAGCTCTTATCACTCTACTCAGCGGCTGCCGGCAGGAATGCAAGCCCACTATTACTATGTATTCCAATTTTCCCCGAAACTCCAAAAAATCTCGACTTTCATATGAAAGCTCCTACTTTTTAAAATATTGCCAGCAAATTCCATTGAAATAAAGCACATGTGTTGCAGAGAAGACACACTCTATGGGGCTGCCCTGAGTTTGCAGCCGCTGCCCTGTGTCCTACCGACGTTCACCCCTCACTTTTTATTTAGAATATTTATGCTCATATAGTCGGCATGTTCTCCTGTAACTGGTTAATTGCACCATTTCCCATGGGTCTGCCATGCGGGTTTCGATTCGGAAGGGCACGTTTTTTTTCCTCCCTACTGCCTTCATGTCCATTACCGTCTTCCCAACCCTCTCACTCTAGTTCCTCCCCACCTTGCTTCTCCCCTCCCTCTCCTCCCAACCACTCAATTTTGTTAATGGTTCATTTTCTTTTTAAACTGTCCAGCGGCTGCTGCAAGCTCCGTGGTTGCCAGTGGCTGATCAATATCTTGGTGGAGGGTGGGGGGGCTAGGGTGTCATTTCATTAGCTAAGTGCCGTGTAATCTGCTTGGTACATCCCATAGCCTCTTTTTTGAGCTGGCCAGAGACAGGTGAAGAAGACCTAAATGTGTACGCTGCCCTGATGGAATCGGGTAGAAATGTTTGGAGACCTGTGCTAAGGTTTGGTCTGGGTGTCTGTGGTCCCCCACTCTGTCGGCAATCAATCCTAGCTGACATCTACAAAGCTTATAGACACTTAGAATGTGTTCCTCTGTGATAAGGAAAACCTGATCTCATTAAAATTGTCATAAGAACGCTACCTTGGGAATAGGATGCGTGGTACACAGAGAAAGAAACTGCGGCAAGGAGCGGCGCCATAGCATTGCCAAGGCCCCAACAGGTAGAGCCAGGATTTGGACCCAGGAGTGGCTGACTCCTCGTCCAGGGTTCAGGGGTAGCCAAGGAAAGGGGCTTGTGTGAAGCGGCTGGACCCCTGGCCCAGCCACAGAGGAAGTCTCTGTGGCCTTGTGAACAATTTTCCACATTCCTCTGGTTTCTTTTTATGAAGACTGATGGTCCCAGATGTTGTTCAATTACGGATTTATGGCCACTGTCAGGGCCAGTGAGCCCCTCTCCTCTATGGCTGGAAGGCATTAGAGCTGCAGGAGGATACAAATGGTTTTCCTGGAGGCAGAGGCTCTGAGAGAACTTGGGCTCCCTTTCAAAGGCAGTTTCCATTGCAGGGACAAGATTTTCTTGTCATTGGAAGGTCGGTTTCAGCATGGCAGGCGGGGATGCTATGGTGGAAGCAACTCGATACTCAGAACATACCATGTCCTTCGCTTTTCTCCTCAGAGCACCTGGGGGCATGGTTGCACATTGTAGTGACCCCACTGGGTGGAACCAGGGGGTACCCAACTGTCCTGGGGGACACAGCCTACCTGGGACTCGGGCATGTAGACGAGCTGGTGGTCCAAGAGGTTAACAGAAGGAGGAGGAGAAGGGAGTCCAAGTGGTGACAAACGTGGGCTTTGGAGCTGGACAGAGGGGTCGGGGTCCCAGCTGTTCCACTTCCTCCCCTGAGACTGGATTTGCCACCTTGTCTCCCTAAGCCTCCGTTTTCTCACCTGTGACATGGGGATGATACTGGTACCTGCGTCATAGAGTTGCGCGTTCATTCAAGAGTCCAGGTTTGAAGCCAGATGGATTGGGCCCTTCCAGTTGTACCATGGGAACCCCCAGGACATTGGTGGAGGTGGCAGGTGGAGAGAGGGAGGCAGAGTCCAGAGAGGCAGCTGCAAGAAGCAATGTGAGCGGACTCTGAGGTCTGCAGGAGGAGCTTCATCCTGGAGCAGAGGTCGTGCGTCTCCACCTGGGATCCCCGACCATGGAGGCAGGGAGACCTGGCCTCAGGGGCTCCCCGAAAGTAGACAGGAATTGTGAATCTCCATGCGGTTGTCTCCTACGGGCATCGGAGTCTCAACTGACTAGAATCAGGCGATACTAGAGTAGAATCCCAGCTCTGACACACTCTCGTGTACACGAGAACATGGCGTGTCACCTCTCCGAGCCTTGGGTTCCTGACATGTGAAACATGAGGCAGGCCACGCAGAGCTGCCAGAGAGATTAAATGCATACACGCAGAAGAGGCTGTCACAGGTTGGTTCCCCTGGATGCAGACCCTGAGACTCTGAGATTTTGAATGCTGGAAGTTTATTGGGGTGCAGTGGGGTGGGCCCTCGGGATACACATACAGGGGAAACGAGCAGAATGAGGCAGAGAGAAGTTGGGGTGTGATTCAGTGTCACCAAAAACCTCAGCTTGCCCCCCAGGGAGCTCTAGAGCTGAGATGACTCTTCAAAGTCATTCTGCCTAGAGCTAAGGAGGCCTGGACGGTGTACCCCCCTCATCCCCCAGGCACTGAAGGAGCTTTAACCTTGGACGAAGCAGGTCTCTCCAGCTAAGGACGGTTGCTGGGGGCAGGGGCTCAGCTGCGAGCTGTCAGCACTCTCAGTAGCTGGGGTGAGATTCAGGTGGCATACCATAGCACCCAGCAAAGAGCCACTTGACACCTGGTTGGGTACGAGCACATCACCTGCCTTTTCCTCTGCTAGGGAGCCTACCATTAAGCCACGGAGGGCATCCGGGGTGAGAGGAGGTTGATTTCCAAGCAAGTAGGAAGCTGGGCTAGGGGAGAAGGTGTGATGGATGGTACAGGGAATTCTGTCCTGTCCATGACGTTTCACGGAGCCGGGGTCTTAGCTGAGCCCGTTTCGTGGTGGAGGTGGTGGCAGGGGGTGATTTGTCCCCTGAATTACACAGCTGGCAGCATCTGGGCAAGTGAGGCAGGAGGCGCTGCCCCAAGGATAGAGGAGAAATGGTTGTGCCATCAGAGCAGGTCCCGCTTCCCCTGTCACCCTGCAGGGCTGTGCCTTACAGCCTGCGCTCGACCCTGGAAAAAATTGACTGCCTGTTTGTGCCTGACTGCTCTAGAGTTACAGGCTGCAGGGGCGGGGGGATGAGGGTGGGCCGCTGCCTCCTCATCAGGATGGATTTTTCTGCTTCTGTGCTTGTAGGAAGAGCAGGAACAGGATACGGGAGGCTGCTCAAGGAGTAATCACCGCGTGGGCGAGGGCATGTCAGGGGCTGGCTCTGTGATGAAGGCGAGAGGGAGGGAGGGAGGGGCAGTTAGGACCGAGCGGGCTCTGGGAAGGCTGAGGAGTCCTGGCCTCTCGGGGAAAGGGGCTCCGACATTTGTACGCATAGATCTTCCCCATCCCTCCTTCCACCTTTCTCTCTTTCCTTCCTCCCTTCCATCCTTCCAGCCACCCTTCCTCTTTTCAGCTTCTAATCTTTCTTCCCTCCCTCCCTTTCTCTGTCCCATCATTCATCTATCCACAGACCCTTACACTATAGACTGCCCAAACCCACACTTCCTTCATTCTTTCCTGACCCCCATTTGCTCAGCGCACAATTCTTGGGGACCTACCACACGTCTGGCCTCATTCTGGGGGCGGCTGCTGACCACATCACAGGTTCTACCCTCATGGAGGTCACAGCCTGATGGGGGAGCAGATGAGTCAGCAGAAAGAGGCCCTAATTCTTGGTGGGTCAGAGTTCTTTTGGGGGACACTCAAGGAGTATTGGCAACGTTGGAGATACTTGTGGGGATCAGCAAGGGCCTCCCAGAGGAGGAAGGACTTGAAGTCAGCCTTAAAAAGGATGAGAGAGGGATGGAGGCATGTGGAGCAGAAATGGCATGTCTTGCTGAGTGTGAGTGACGGGAGGCTGGGTGCAGGGCAGTGAGAGGCAGGGCTTAGCATTTGGTTTAGCTGAGCCTGGAGACACGGGTTGGGTCCAGATTCCCAAAGATCTTGAAGAATTTGAATTTTATTGTGTATTAAGTGGGGGTTGTTTTTACTTAAGCAAGAAGCCCTTTACTCCATGAAATCTTATATGGAATTTCAAACTACAAATAAAATAAAATAAAATAAATGAAAAAAGATAAAAGTGGAGCTGATCTGGCTAAAGCAGGGGAGGTTTCAGAATGTTTCCCACTTAAACCTCACATCTACTCCCAACCATGAGGTCAAATACACAAGGACGAAACCTCGGGGTTCCACAGAACACAGTTTGAAAACCACAGGAAGGTTATGGGGACCCTTTTCTGGACTTTGATGAGATTCACATACTGTAGACTCCACCTCTTGTATGATCAAGAATCAGAGTTTGGGGGTGCAGTAAGGCTGCTTTTACTCCAACTGGGGAGTTAAGTCCCAGCTGCTAAGGGAGATGCACAAGGTCTTCCGGAATGTTCTAACCCCCAGATTCATCCCCACCACTCTTAGCCCCCAATTTTCCAGGCGTATTCGACTAAGGTGGTTTCATGAATGTACGTGGTGTAGTTTGTCTCTAGCTGGACCTGCTCTCTACCTCTCAGGCCTTGGCTTAGAGACCCCTATACCATCAAGCAGGCCATCTTTCTTGGTTTGTGGGCAGTGATGAAGCACTGACTATGTACCGGGTAAAGCTTGACCTCAGCTCGCATAGCCAGTGACAGAAGGTCAGAGAAGACATGCCACATGCCAGCGTGAAAGACATAAATAACTGTGGACACACCAGTTCATAAACACCCATCTTTGTCTTCCAAGATGAGCAAGTTTATGTGAGGTGAGCAGGGAAGGGGCAGGAGGAAGGGGGCACCCTCTCCTGCACACAGTAGGTGCTCAGAAAATGCTGACTGAGGGAAAACAGTGAGCACACCCCTGTCACCAGGAGGTCCTAAAGAGTAACCCAGAGCAGGATTTGGACGTCGGAGACAGTGGTTGGTCACTGTGGCCTGAAAACGTCCTTCAAACCTCAGGGCACACTGCCACCTGGCCCACCTTTGCTTAGGACATTGAAGAGGGTGGCACAGGACATTCTCCCTGGCATGTCTCTGAATGTGCACCTTCATTCCCACTGTTTACATCATTAATTCATATGGCCCAATTTGCATTTGCACTCCAACTCAATACTTTTTATGATGCAATTACTACTCAGAGATGAATTTTTTATGAGTTTCCTTTTAATGTCTCCAAGGCCCTTTATTCTTGAGGAAATCGCCTTGTGAATGATAGCTGATTCTCTTAGAAGGGGGAATTTAAAGCCCTCTGGTTTTTCCCAGGCACTGCTTATGTGACACCTCTTTCAGGCAGCCTTCTCTGGCCTTTATGCTTGAAGAGGTACCAATGTAGGTGGGTGGTTAAGAGAATAAACTCTGGAGTCAACATACCTGGATTCAGAATTTCCACTCTGGCACTCAGTGGCTGTGCAACCTTGAGTAGGTCACTAAACTTCTCTGAGCCCCAGGACCTTCATCTGACGAACAGGGATCAATAGTCCTGTGGATACCTATCTCCTGGAGTTGCCTTGAGGACGGAGTGAGATCTTGCATGCTGGCACAGAGTTAGCGCTCATGAAATATCCACTCTTATGATTACAATACACCAGTACGGTGAAGCAGCTGGCATCCATCCACTCAGATAAATTAACCTTTCTGGCCTCCATAATTCATTAGGTGGAGAGGGACAGAAAGGTGCAAGGATCGCCCTCCCCCAGAGACATACAACGCGGATCTTTGGAGCTTAATGACCCTGAGCTTTGATGGACAGTCAGGTTTTCTTTCTTTCTTTTTCTTGATTGCCATAGTATTGCTCAGTTCTGTCTATTGCAATGGGGAAGGACAAGCAGGAGGAGACAGAAGAGGGGGCCCGGGTGTGGCACTTGACCCCTTGTAGAGGTTAAGACAGCCTAGATTTGAACGTGACCTCGGCTGTTTCCTAGAGTTTCCTAGACCTTGAGTGGAGAGGTGTCTTCTTTGCCCTTTGCAGATATACCACTCAATGCCCAGAGAGAAGACCTACTGCTTGCTCAGTGCCAGGAATTCTGTGTGTCCACCTCTGTGCCATTGCTGACAACTCTTCTTCACCCTCAGGATGCCAGCCCCAAAAGCCCCTTTTCAGGGAAGATTTCTCTGAATGCCCCAGGGCAGTCTGGATTTCCCTTTTAAAATACTCATTAGACCACCCAACTTATAAAGCCTTTTTCTTTTCTCCCTGTACTTTATACTTTATTACTTCTCTCTCTCCTGTATGTATGTATGTACGTATATATCTTTCTATCTTAAATTTTCTTGCCATTTTATTGGGAAAACTATGCATTCAAAGCATAAAACGTGTTACAGCACAAAAAGCTCTGTCCTTTCCTTGTACCCTAGTGGCCTGGCTTTCTTCCTGAGGTATCCACTCTTCCCAAGTTCTTGTGGACCCTCCAAGAGACCTTCTCTGCAAGTACAACTACATGAAAGCCCAGCCAAGGTCTCTGTTCCTTACAAATGGACACATACTATAGTCACTATCCACACCCTGACTTTTTTCACTTAGAGGTTACTGTATGTCATCATACAGAGATCGTTTAAGGGTCACTTGGTATCCCACTGCAAGATGAGCCAAACTGTACAAGGTCGGACAATTAAGTTCATGAACACATCCTAGAAAAAGTGCTACATCCCTCATCGCTGAATATCACTACGGTCACCTTCGAAGCACTCCCCTTGGGAAGATATGCACCGATGTTATTGCCTAGTCCACCCTTCAAAGCAATTTTGGAACTCTTTCTGGAATGGCCATCTGAGCTGTCATCGTATTACACTTGATGTCCTGAATGTCATCCTAATGTCTTCCTTTCAATATTTCCTTCAACTTCAGGTAAAGAAAGAAGTCATTGGGGGCCAGATCAGGTGAGTAGGGAGGGTGTTCCAATACAGTTATTTGTTTACTGGCTAAAAACTCCCTCAGAGACAGTGCCGTGTGAGCTGGTGCATTGTCGTGATGCAAGAGCCATGAATTGTTGGCAAAAAGTTCAGGTCATCTAACATCTTCATGCAGTCTTTTCAGCACTTGGTTAACTGTTTGTCCAGTTGGTGCAACTTGGTAATGAATAATCCCTCTGATATCCAAAGAGGTTAGCAACAGCGTTGCAATAAGTTCGTGAACTTAATTGTCAGACCTTTGTAGTTAATCAATCCATCCTTCACCCTTCAGTTGTTCCCTAATCTTCATCAATCACTACCTTTTTGATGTCTGCCTCCCAGACTTGACTGTACACTTTGTGAAAACCGAGCAGGTTGTGACTGTTCAGTCTGTTTCTGTATCTTCAGAGTTTACTGTGGGGAATCTGACGAACGGCAGGTTCCCCGTAAGCAGATGGACGGATGAACGGATGGGACAAAGGAAGGATTGATGGATAGGTGAGTTCGTTCTAGAATCTGGACTAGATTCCTGGTTCTCCTACTCCTCTGTTGTGGCCTGAGGGATTCAGCCCCTGACCATCTCCCGAGAGGGAGGATCCAGTTGGGATCCCAGCCTTCGGGCAGGGCCGACGGTATCAGAGAACACACAGTGTCCTGCTGTGGGGCTCTGGGAGCCCGTAAGCCACAGCAGGCTCCCACCCAAAGTTCTCCCTTGGATACTCACAAACAACGGCGGCTTCCCGAGGCCTGCCAGCGATGGGTGGAGCTGCACACGTTATGGAAACTTCTATTTCTGCTTTATAAAAACAAAGCAGGAAAGGAAAGCTGGCTCTGCCAGAGCCCATGCTGGCCTCATGAGTCATCTTGACCCAAGCAAGATGAGAAAACACTCCCAAGTCTGGGCCTCTCTCTGAGCCATCGGACCTGGTGGTGCCCTCCCTCCAGCATCCCTGTACACAGGGAGGTGGAAAACACAGCTGCAAGCAGGGGCCAGGCCAGAAACATACAACATAAAGCAAGGCTAACGCATGGCAAAATGAAAAGCACTTTTCTACACCAGGTATCTAGATTTTTATGTGCAATTTCCCAATTTTTGACTGCTGGGAACCAATTCAGGTATTTTAAAAAATGCTACATAGGCTATGCCAACCTGTGAAGGGCCAGCTTAGGCCAGAGAACCACCGGCATGAGCCTCTGTTGGATGCTTCTGTATGAGACTCTGCACCATTCTGGGTACCATTTGGGTTTCTTCTTTCCCTGTGCAACTTTGTATCCCAGAGACCCTGCAGGGTGGGAAAATAAAGCAATTGTTGTGTGATTCTTCTGCTTTTAAATCATGCAATGTATACAGATATACACTGATTACTCTTGTATATGCCATTCTAAGTGATAGGTACTTTCTTTGCATCTCCTTTCTCCCTTTTTTTCTGTTCAGTTGGATCCCGGTGGTTATAAGCTCAGGTTCTAGTTTCAGATTGCCTGTGTTCAAATCCTGGCTCTGTCACTGACTAGCTGGGTGACCTTGGACAAGTGATTCAGCTTTGTTGCCAAGCCTCAGTTTGCTTACTTGTGAAATGGGATCGTGATCATCTCTTTCTCTGTGGAGATTAAATGAATTGACGTGTGGGAGGAGTTTAGAGCAGTGCCTGGCTCCTTGTTAAACCCTTGATCCACGTAGCTATTAATAGTCACCCATTTGCCACAAGCTTGTTAAACATTCAGTTGGTGCTAAGCTTTGTACTGGGCACTAAGATTTTGGCTATAAGCAAAGCAGGATTCCCACCCCCCAACCCCGGAAGCCCATTCTGTTAAGTTTTCAAGGAAGCCCTATTTTACTGATGAGGGAATTGAGGATCAGAGAGGTGAAGTGACTTGCCTGAGGTCACACAGTTGGTTGAGATGGGATTCCATTGAGAATATTTGCCCTTCTCTCCAGAGCAGATGCTTCTTCTGGGGGTTGAGGGAGGGAGAGCCCTCCTTTCCCCAGGGCTTCTCTTGACAAGCAAGGAGTTGGCCTCCACATCCTGACAGACAGCTCTGACCATTTGTAAGTGGGCCTGAGAAGAGAAGGGCTGGCATGTGCTCAAGATCCCAAGCCTGGGTGTTCATTGTACTGCTGGCCCTTGTTACTGGGCACTGTGCAAACATCTGCAGAAGCTTCCGACTCGTTTTCCCCTGTGGACCTGGGCACATCACATCATTGCTGGGCGTTGCTGGATGCCTCCATTTACCCCTGTACCATAGGATGGCCACACTTACACGGAAACCATGACTGAGGGTTACGCACCTTTCATTCTAGTGTGTGAACCCTCTGCAAAGTGCCATATTGCCACCTTGCCATGAGCTGGGGCATCTGGATGACTCATTGGACAACATTTATTGAGCACTGATGATGTGCCAGACCCTGTTCTAAGAGCTTTGCACTAATGGACCCATTCCTCACAACCAGCCCCAGTGAGGTAGATACTATGGCTCTCCCATTTTACAGATGAGAACACTGAGTCCCAAAGAGCAGAAATAACTCACTCAAGGTCATGATGTGAGTCATTAATAGACATCAAAATATGAGATCTCAGAGGTTTCAGGAGCAGAGGGTGATCTTCCTGCCTGGAGGCAGCTTATGTGAGGTGCCTCGATGCTTGGTGTGCAGTGACACTCAACACGCTGTCCCCTCACCTAGCAATCTGCTTATGGATGACCGTGGGTCAATCAATTCACCTCTCAGAGACCCACTTCATAACTGCAGCTCAAAGTGCTAGCACTTACATCTGAGAGGGATGAGAGCCAGAGCACTGACTGTGTCTAGGCCTGGTTGGGGACAGTGGCATGCTGGCGAGGCAGAAAGAAGTGTTGATACCACCACCCCTGGTCTCTGTCAGGTTCTGCTCGGAGCGCAGCTCAGACTCAAGGCACACCAGCCAGTCACCCACCTTTGCCGGGGACGTAGGCTGCTCTTATGTCAGAAAAGCCAGACCACATTCATTAATTCAGGAAAGATAAGAACGTCTGGCTTTGCTCATCTGCCACTGTGTGACCTGGGGCAAGTCTTTACCCCTCTCTGGTCCTCTGCATCTCCAAGGGTTTAAATTCCATAACCTCTAGGAACATTTTAGGCTCAAGCAGTTGATAGAAATTCATAAACACCCCAGAACATATCCCTCAGCGAGTCCCTCTTTGCTCCCCTGTCTGTAAAACCAGTGGCAAAAGTGCCATCTCTCCTGTCTAATGTGTATCACTCCCTGGCACAAAGAAACCTCAGGGCTAGTTTTTTGCTTCCACAATGAATGATATTACTGCTTTTATTATTGTTGTTAATATTAGCTGCATTAACTGAACTCAATGTGAAGTATGTGCGGAGTATTTTATATGCGTTATCATCTCGGTGAATCCTCAAAATAACCTTGGTACTTTGCTGCCTTTCATTTCACAGCTAAGGAAAGTAAAGCTTAGAGGGGTTGATTAAGTAGCTCAAGGTCATTCTCAGTGCCAGGTCGAGGAGGAGCCACAGTTTGAACCCGGGAACTCCCAGTTTAACACCTTGGCTCTGGGCCACCAGACGTCATGCCCTGCAGGTTAGAAAGCAGATCCTCGTCCCCCTCGTTTGAAAGTCTCCCTCACCTTGGCCACCCGGCATGGAAATATTCTGAATCCAGACGGCCGAAAGAAGAGAAATAAGAAAAAGGGAAGAAAAGAAAAATGAAGAACGTTTTGTTCCTTGAATCATTCTCCATAAACACGGTCTCTGCCAGGTACATGACTTCACTGCAGAGGTGACCCCCGCCCCCCCCCCGCCCCCCCCAGCCAATTTGAGCTACCCTCCCCCCAACCTCCGGCAGCCGGCTGGTCACATGACACCCAGACAGCCCTGGTTGCTATTCAAGCGTGTCCATGTGAAACGGTTCTAGCAGCACCACTCCCACGAGGGGCAGGTGGGGGCTGGAGTCAGCCTTGGACATGGCCCCTCACCTCTGTCAGTGTCCATTGCCTTGGCAAGGATGCTGAATGCTGCCTGCTTTTGTGCCCCTGCCCAGGAAGCAGCAACTTGGGGGAGATGAAATGGCCACTGTGGGGTAGCATAGCGATGGGGCTGAGCCTGACTTCCCAGATTCATTCATTCATTCATTCATTCATTCATTCATTCATTCACTCATTCATTCGATACTCACTGAATACATCTAATTGGCCTGTGCATTCTTCTCAGTATCTGGGATATAGCAGAAAGCAAAGTAGGTACTATCCTTGTGGAACCTCCAGTCTAGCAAGGTAGAGAACCATTAAACAATTAAATACACCATTAATTATTCAATTGCAACCATGCTAAATTTCAGAAAAGAGGGGTAAAGCACATGACCACATAGAACAGGGGCCCAGCCTCGTCAAACAATAAAGAAAATCTAACACTCTCCCTCTCTCTCCATATTGCAAAGCAAACATTTGCCAGCCCTTAGAATCCTGCAGGCCTGAAAACGTCAGGGCATCGGAAGAAACATCAAAGATGACTGATCCTTGGGGCAAAAGGCCATGGGGTGGTGTGGTCAGGGCTCAGACTTCGGAGCTGGATTTCTGGGTTTGAAACCAGCTCTACCAGCAACCTGGTAGGCCCTTGTACCTGTTACTGAAGCAACTGCCCTGAGAAGAATGAGGATAAACAGAGTTCTGGGATGATGGGGTCAGATGAAATCAGATGCCACATGAGAACCAGCCAGCATGCCCCAGAGCAGCAAATGATGCACGTTGCCCTCTAGGATGGTTTATCTCCCTTGAGCACCAGAGGGGAACCCCATGCCTCAGGGCCCCCCACCAAAAGCCTGCACTTGAACCCAGGTCTCCAAATTCCATGCCCAGTGCTTTGTCTAAGCACGGATGAACCTTGTATGCCCAGCGGAGGAACTACCCTTTTGTCTCCACCTGATGTATAGCAGCCTGTCATAAACACACCAGAAACTGAATCTAAGATCCAGTCCTGAGTCCTACGTCCCCTGGGTGGCTGCACAACCTTCTTCCAGGGCACCCTGGCTGACGGGAGGGGAGAGAGGAGAAAGCATCCAACACAGCATCTCATGGCAGGAGCAGTAACTTCTCCTAATTATTTCCCGGCTCCTGGATTCATTAGCGACCCCAGTATTAATTCAGATTACTGCATTTATCCCCATCTGTCCCAGATTCGTCATCGAGACGCTGACGATGCTAATGTGGTGAGTTGAAGCTACGAAGGATCACAGCAGAGCTAAGGTTGTTGCTTAGAAGGGGGAAGGGCCCCAGAAATGTTTGGTTTAGGATGAGGAAGGAAAGCCCCCTACTAAACCCAGACACATATCCCTTAAGCCCCCAAACCTGGCATCCCACCAGCCCATAGGCAGATAACCTTCCACCCTGGCCTCAGCATCAGAGAAATTCCTTTGAAATGACTCTGCAGACTTCCCCACCCACTGAGTTCCCCTCTTTGGCTAACAGATGGGCTCAGCTAACCATTCCCAGCTTTCCGATAAAGCAGTGTCAGGCAGTGAGGCCCCCTCGGAAAGGCATGCTTGGCTAATAAATTCCAAGGCACCCCCGCCATCTGCAGGCTGCCAATCACAGGGGCGCCGGGCACACCAGGCCCCCAGCCTGCTGCTGCGAAGGAGCTGGGGTAGGACCTCGGCGGGTGGGGACACAGCCGCCCCTGCACACACTTGTCTGACCCTGCTGCTCTGTCCTGCTCAGCCTGTGACCTGTCCCAGCTGAAACTGGCCAGGGCATTCCCGCTGAGCCCCCTCCCTCTATTCATGCAAAATCCAGCGTGCAGACAGCATTGCGATTCAAGGCAATGAGTCTCAAAGGCAGGCAGTCAGCTCTGCTGCCACATTTTAGCTCCGCCACATTCCACGGCTTAATCTAGAGCCGGTGGCTTCCCCATTGGAGCCTTGATTTCCCCACCTAAACAATGGGAGTTAAAGACATTGCCTCTCGTAGATTTCATGTGAGGACATAAACAAAATGCGTGGCACGATGCCTGGCCCGTGGATAGAAGTGGTAGCTGCCATCATCCCCATCACCATCATTACTGTATTAGTGTGGCCATAATTGAGAAAGCCATTTAGCCTGAGAAATGGACTTCATGATTCCGGCTTCATACAATTCTTGTGTTGGAGATGTGATGATAGGTATGCAAATGTCTTACCTTAGCACAGGGTAGGTGTTCAGGAAATGTTAGCTGCTTCTGTGACTCTCCAAGTCATTCATTCTTTTTTTCCTTTATTCATACAAGAGACATTCACTAAACACTACGCCAGCCTCTGTTAGGTCTGGAGAAACAAAGAACAAAACACATGGTTTCTACCTGTAAGTCACTCACAGACTAAGGGGGCAAAGGACGAGCCCCTGCCAAGGAATGAGTTCTGAAGGTCGCAGAGGTTTACCACGTGTTTGGGAAGACGCCAGACTTCCCAGGTGATCTTCCACATAATATCAGAGGCAATTTGTAAGCATGTTGCTTGAGCTCTTTCTGATTGCTGAGAAGGTTTCCTGAGGCCAGGGATGTAACACGTGCAGTAGGTGTGGTGTTTTCTCCTATCCTGGGCCAAGGCAGACATCATTAATCGATCCCTGCTCTCTTTGTGTTGACTCTGAGACAGGTCTCAGACTGTAAACAGATTCCCTGCTGCTGGACGTCACAGGCAGTTGATTGGAACTGGCACCCAAGTTGTAAACAAACATCAGCTCAACCTTACATTCAGGGTCAGCTATGTCCAGCTCTGTGGGCTATGTCCGGCCCACCACTTGTTTTTATAAATAAAGTTTTATTAGAACACATCCATGCCCATTCATTTACATATTATCTATGACTGTTTTTGCATTGCAAGGGTGTGGGCAAAGGGCAGGCTGGAGGTTCTGGTGCATGAGTGCCTCTGGAAACAGCTCTGAATTGAGACGGGTTGACATGGATAAATAGCCCAATCTCTGGGCCCTGAAGCGGAGTAACCCCAAGAGGAGCCCACAGCCTCCCAGAAGGGCTGAGCTCTAGTTACACACCACGGATAATAAAATTCACACATGTTTTACCCCCTACCCCATTCCCTTTCTTAGGAATCCTGATCTCAGAGTCTGTTTCCAAAAGAACCGGACTAGGACACTGTCATATCCCTCTCGGCCCCAGCTCTTCTAATCCTAGAACGCGCTGGATGTTTGAAGGAGATTGAATATGTGACTTGTCCCTTTGGGATATCACAGAAGCTCTGGTGACCATTTCTCAATGTGCATCTCACACGCACACTTTGCAGAGAGGGAGGCTCTGATCAAGTCACCTTGTTACCACCCCATGTGGCAGAATCCCATGCCAACCCATCAGGGAAGGGGTTTCCATCCCTTGCTCCAGCTTCCCAGTGGCTGTGTCTGCACAGGATCTGACAGCTAAACTCTTAGCCTTGCCCCCCAAAGTAGATTTCCATCCTGAGAGTCCCTACTTCCCTGCCCAGGGCAGACATCATCAATCAACCACAGCCTGACTTTCTCTTTGCATCTTTTCTGGTAAAGCACTCCATGCAGGCACTATCTATCAATGGATGGAACCCAGCACTCAAGATTAAACACATTATATGGGGAACTGCCCAAGACATACAGCTGAGTGAAAGGAAGCACAATGGTAACTACAGCATGAAATAGTGCTTCCACAGAGACACAAAGCATGCCAGTACAAATGACAAATGGAGGAAAGTGACATCTCATAGGGGCGTGTGTGTGTGGTGGGATTGCAATTTTCTTTTTCTCTGTTGTGTTGCCTCTACATTGTGTATATATTTATTTGATGCATGTGTTTATTGAGCACCTATTATGTGCCAGGCCTGAGTTAGGGGGTTCAGTGACGATCAATACAAATGTGTAATTGCCTAATTTGAAAAGGTCATTCCAACCCAATGTGATAAAGTAGCCACACATGAGTATTCTTGGATTAGCTCTTAGCATGCACATGCTTTTTCATGACACTTATTATAGTTAGAATGCTGTCATGATTTATAGATTGTGTGCTAAATCTGCATTTGTTGTTTCTGGCCATGTTCCCAGTACCTAGAACAGTGCCTGACATAGGGCATGTGTTCAATCAGTATTGCATACTGAAGCAGGTCCATTCTGGCTTCACTATAAAGTGGGAGGGTTGGCATGGGGGTTAGACTGTGATAAGAGATAAAGGTGAGAGGGGCAGTTTGTAAACTAAACAAAGGAGTTTGCACTTTGTCCTGGGGAGGATGAGGAACACGCTGAAAGTTTCCAGAGTCATAAAGCAAAAGAAAAGCAAACAGAATAGTTTAGTCTGGATAGACAATCACAAGAATGAACCACCCGGGTTGGTCTCCTGTTATTAGCTACTCTGCTCTGAACAGGGTTTAATTCTCAGTTCCCACATAAGCCTCGGTCTCTGCAGTTTTAGTTGAAAGCACAGGAACTGGTGACATGGACTGAAACTATTGATGGATGGGTTTGCACTCCTGCCGTGTCAATATGTAACAGGTAATTTGTCCTTAAGCTGTAAGGTCACCTTGATTACTCTTGTGAAAGGCTTTCTTCCACACTGAGGCAGAGGAGAGTTTCCAACGGGGATGGGCACGGTGCAGCCGAAGCAAAAGGTGCCATATCCTGCCTCTGATGCTCAGGTGAGTGAGCCTCTGGAAGCCTCCATTTCCTCCTCTGTAAAGTGGGGTCAAGATTGATGACTTGCCCAGAGCAGATGTGACGAGGGGGATGCCTGACACATACTGAGCTCTCGTTATCCAATGTCACGCTGCTGATGATGGTGATGATGGTGATAAGATCCTGGAGCTGGCAGAGATCTAGTTTTGCAGGAGAAATGGGACATTGTGACCAGGACAGGAAGTGACTGGCTCAAGGTCACATGGGAATCTCTAGCAGAGCTGGAATCTCAGGGAAGTTCTCAGGAGCCGATTTGTGTGCTCGGTCTTCTTGGGCTGCAGTTCCCAAACTGTGGGCTCACAAGACCACCACAGACTATTTTAAATGGTCATGGTAACCTTAATGCTTGACTTCTCTCGAGCATCATAGGAACGGCTAGCTTGAGAGCACAGTTCCAGCATTAGAGCGCACCACATTCCTTTGGATGATGTCATATCTTTGTGACCCTGGGTTTACGGTGGTGACTGTGATAAAAAAAAAAAAAAAAAAAAAAAAAAAAAGGAAGAAACAGAAGCAAAGTCTGCGCCAAAATCAATGTGGAACAAGAAATGAGGGTGGCAGGATCCAATCAAATTCTGAGGTTTCAGAAGCTGGGCCGAGCCCAACAGGCACACACATCTCAATAGCATGTATCTGTGCTTATTTAAAGCTGAAAGAAAAATATTATTCTATCAGTTTATGTGAATTGTTTTCCCCGAAAGAGCTCCTCAGTTCTTAGGATATTAATGCTCATTAAGTTTGCACCTAAATACCTAAAAAATGGAACCACGAGGGATTTCTTTTGGTGAAACATGTCTGGAACCCTAAGGGTGCTGTGAACCCAGAAAGTTTGAGCACCACTGCTCTCTACACTAAGGCCACCACTTTCAGGGGAGGAGGCAGGCGGCTCTGAGCCTCTCCAGGCAGGACTGAGGCATGAGGGAGGGGGGCTGAATGCCTTGAAACAAGATAAAACAGGAACAGGAAACCCATTCTGTTAGCTGCCCCCAAGTCATTGTTTATTTAGCACCAGCTGTGTGAGCACATCAGAAACTTTGTCCTCTTGGTTCTCCAGCAAGACGGGCAGTTCATTCATTCAGCAAACCCACACTCAGTGTTTCCTCTGTGTCAGACGCTGTGCTGATCCCGTGATAAATGAGGCATAGTCTCAGTCTTCAAAGTTAGGAGAGGGAAGAGAGGAGGGAAGATGGGAGGCAGGAGGCAAGATGACATTATTCTTGCTTTTACAAGAAAAGCTCTGAGCGAGACAGGCTCAGAGAAGTTAAGTAAATGACCCAGAGTCACACAGCGTGAAAGAAGTTGGATTATGACTCACCATCAAGACGATGTCTTACAACCACTGTGCGTGGGCCCTCATGGTCTAATCTGAGCGCTCAAATACTGGCATGTAAAGCAATATTTCTTACCACTGAAGAAGGATGTGGACAGTGTGGCACTGGCACTAGGACAGGCATATAGATCAGTGGAATGGAATCGAGAGCCCAGAAATAAACGTCTATGATCGATTGATTTTTGAGAAAGATACCACGGGAAAAATAGTCTTTTCAACAAATGGGACTAGGGACAAATGGAGATTCACACGCAAAAGAACAAAACTCCCATTGCCTTTGGAGTCAAGATGATGTAATACAGAATTGTACGCCTGAAATCTATGTAATTTTACTAACAATTGTCACCCCAATAAATTTAATAATAAAAGAAAAAGAATAAAACTCAACTCAAAATGGGTCGTAGAGCTTATAAAACTTTTAGAAGAAAATATAGGAGTAAGGGTTGATGACCCTGGATGAGACAATGGTTGCTTAGATATGATACCAAAAGCACAAGAGACAAAGAAAAAAATAGACAAATTTAACTTCATTAAAATTAGAAACTTTTATGCTGCAAATGATACCAACAGGAAAATGAAAAGATGGTGATGGGAGAAGTTAACTAGATTTATTGTGGTGACCATTTCACAATGTATACAAACATTGAATTATTATGCTGTGTACCTGAGACTAATGTTATATGTCAATTATACCTCAATTAAAAAATGCAACAGAAACAATAAAGTGAAAAGACAACCCACAGAATGGAAATTATTTGCAGATCGTATGCCTAATAAGGAATGTGCATCTAGAATATACAAAGATACTCAAAACTCAATAATAAAAAGACAAATAACCCAATTAAAAAATGGGCAAATGAGTAGGTATTTCCCCAAAGGACATATACAAAGGTCCAGTAAGAATTAGAAGGTACTCGGCATTATTAGTCATTATGTAGGAACATACAAATACAAAACCACTAAGATGGCTATAGTCAAAAAGACAATGACAAGTATTGGTGAAGACGTGGAGAAATTGAAAGCCTCATACACTGCTGGTGGGAATAAAAAATGGCACAACCCTTTGTTACGCAGTCTGGCAGTTCCTCAAAATGTGAAACCTAGAGTTACCACGTGACCCAGCAATTCCACTCCTAGCTATGTACCCAACAGAAATGAAAATATATGTGCACACCAAAACTGTACACGAACGTTCACAGCAACTTTTCACAATAGCCAAAATGTGAAAACAACTCAAATATCTGTCAACGGATGAAGTGATAAGCCATATGTAGTATATCTATACTATGGAATATCATTCAATGGTAAAAAGAAATGAAGTAGCGATGAATGCTGTAACATAGATGAACTTTAATTATGCGAAGTGAAAGAAGCTAGTCGCAAAAGGCCACATAGTGTATGATCCCATTTATATGAAATGTCCAGAATAGGGAAATGTACAGAAACAGAACATAGATTAGTGTCTGTCAGGGGCTGGTATTGGGGTAACTGGGGAGTGACTATTAATGGATGTGGGGTTTCTTTGTGGGGTAGTACAATGTTCTGTAATTCCATGTGGGCGATGGTTGCACAACCCTGTGAATATGCTAAAGCCATTGAGTTGTATACTTTAAATGGGTGAATTTTATGGAATTTTAATGACTTGTATAAAAGTCATTGGGGATGGGGAGGGCTGTGCGTACAGCTATGGACAGAGGCAGGGGCCAGCGTCACGGAACCTGGAGTTTTCTACCGCAGGCAGTAGGGAGCTCTAACAGCTTTCTGGCAGGGAGACACGAGGTGAGGGGCTGCTCTAGAAACCTGGGGCAGATGTTCAGACCTGATTTAGGGCAGTGTTGGAAGAGGGGGTGAGGGAGTGAGCAGGTTTGGGAGTGCTTTAGCAGGCATCATGGACTGGATTTGGTCACGGATCAAATGGAGGAAGGGTAAGGAGAGTCTGAGTACAAGAACACACACAGAATAGAGCCTCAGGAAATACATGCAGAACAAAGGAATGAATGAGCGTAGCTCCTTGTGGATCTCACTGTGGTTCCCAGGTCTTGATTCACTTCCTGAGAAACCTCCCTAAAACGATATCAGGTTCAAGGTCTAGAACACAACAGCATCCACCCATCTGCTCTCCACTCCCTCTTCCACTGGAGAAAGAGGACGGAAACTAATATTTATTGAGAGCTACTGGGCAAGGATGGCCTGATGGGGACACCTTCCCATTGTACCTACCCCTGACCTGGGCGTGCAGTAGGTGCTCGGCAAGTCTGGGTTACACTAATGAGTGAGTGGAAAAACACCTCACGTTGAATATCCTTAACAATCATATAAAGTTAATATAATAACCAACATTTTGACAATGGAGAAACTGAGGCACAAAGAGCTTAAATGACCTCCCCAAAAGCCTGAAGGTGATGCCTTAAGGAGTCAGGACTGACAAAGGCAAATTGGCTAGGTGTTGAATTCTCGGTCCCAAACTCACATTCATTCATTATTTAGTCATTTGTTTAATTGAATACTAATTAAATTAGGTGATGCTTTTGGTGCCTGCACCATATCTCTGTGGCTTTACCATTCCAGGGCATTCCAACCCAACTGCCAACTGCCAACATGTGTGTTTTATTGCCCAAGGGTTTCTTGAGGGCACTGAAGTTTCTCCAACCATGAACATGGTGAAATGGAACATCTGGGAATTAATGACACTACCCCTTCCCCACCCCTAGGGGCAGCTTTCAGCCCACAATATAGGAGTTGGTGTACACATACCCCAGCTCCCTCCTTCACTCAGTTCCATGCCATCTCCCACAGGTCTCTGGGAGGGTTAGGTCCTAGCCACCCACAGTGGTAACCCCATAGAGGTGTCCTTTCCTTCCTCACTTCCCCACTCCCACACAAGTACGCCCTGGAATTGCCCACATGCCCTGCCGTTCTTGTCTCAGGGACTGTTTCTAGGGGAGCCCAAACTCACACAGTCACCTCCTCCGTGCGAGGCACTAGGGCGTAGGTTGGTGAGCAAATTGGTGAGGTTTGGTTCTCTTAGGGCTCTCTGGCTCATGGGGCGGACAGGCAACCCTCACCCATGAGGGGTTATCAACGTGCCTTCCCCGACCAAACCCAGTTCCTGATATTCTGTTACCTTGAAACCAGCATCTTCCTGCTCCTCCTCTTCCCAGCCCAGTTTGCCTAAACCTAACTAATCCTGCAGACTCCGGAGATTCGATTCCCAGCCCACTTCGGGCTTTTGACGACCTCACCATGACGAAGACTGTAATTCCCATGCCTGATGGAAGCTGATGCAAAAACCAGGGCAACACTCAGAACCCAATTGAGGGTGAGCAGCAAGACCCTCCTTCTGCTCCCCACGCCCTACTCCAGGCGAAAGCAATTAAGTCATTTGCTGTCGGGACCTGGAGGTGGCAGTAACATATAATCACAAACATAAACAGTTTTATATGGTAATTACGAATTCTGCCTATTTTTTTTTTTATCAGGGTAACCCAGACTGAAGATTATTTTCTGCTTGATAAAATTCTAATTTTGATCCATCCTTCCCTCTCCTCCACCCAATTTTGGAAGGATTAAGAAGGGGCTATGGGTGATAATTTGGGATATAACAGAATCAAGGCCTCTAATTTCAGGTCTTGTACTACATGGCTTCCACGGAAGTCAAATTGTGGCTGACACTCCATCGCATGTTAGGTTAAATGTCCACATGGTAACAACCCACCATTCCATGGCCAGCCCCAACCCAGGCTGCCATTGTGTCCTGTCTGGATTTCTCCACTGGTTTCCTGGTTGGGCCCAAATCGTTCTTTTTCAAAATCACGTATCTTCCTGCCTAACTGCTCCTCCCCAGGTGCCTGGGGCTCACTGTCTTGCTAAATGGCACCTGTATTATCGCAATGCAAACCTAGGGGTTATTGTGTATTCCAGACTAAGTCTTATCCATCTGCTTCCCAGATATACCCAGGAAATCCGCAGTCGCCTTCTACTCCATTACAACTTGGTTCTAAGTCACCTTCTCATCTTCTCTCACCTGGGTGGTCACCCAGCTTCCCCTCTTGGCCTATCCTCATGCTCTACCCCTAACGGAAAACCCACTCACCACCCAGCAGCCACTCAAGAGGCATCTTTTAAGACATCAATCCAATCATGCAATGACTTTTCATTGCACTTAGGAAAACATCCAAATTGTGTGTTATGACCCTGCCTGGCCTCCATCTCTGCCTCTCTACCTGTACCAGTCTCACCTTCACCCATTATACTCCAGGGCTCTGCTGTCCCCCCCACCCCGACCCCCGCCTCCATCACTGTTCCCACGTGTCTTGCAGAGGCGACGCCTACTTCTCATTCATGTCTTAACCCAAATACCCGTCCTCAGGGCGACCTTCTTTGACTACCTTAGGCTCAGCAAAGTCTTGCCCAGCTTATGCCATCTTATCACTCTATTTTATTTTGGAGTCTTTACCTAAAAATTATTGAATACACGTATATATTTAGTTCTTTACTAGCTTATCTCCTGCTCCTAGAATGTATACCCCAAGAGGGCAGGGACTTTGTCTGGTGTGTTCAGTACTCCATCTCCAGGCTCTCGCAGAGGACGTGGCACATAACAGGTGCTCAATAAACAATTGCCAAGTGAACGAATGGACGGCACCTTTCGTGGTTCCTTGGAAAGCCTTTCGTGAAAAGGCTGCCAGACTTCTTTTATCCTGCGACTACAATGATATATTTATAAGGTAATCAGCGTTTGAAAAGTTCCTCGTAATAGTAACTGGAGCTTAACAGACAAATAAAACTGAACACCATTAAGGAGGTTTTGTGGTCACTGGGGTGGAGCAAGTGAGCTAATCGCCCAACTCCCAGCAATTAAGTCAATTAACTATTTAGACATATGCTGAGCCATTTCCCGGCTTGAGTTTCCTGGGGACATCTGTGAAATTTGTGCCACTTATTTATGGTGTAAGCTTCTGGTCTGCATTACTAACTGGATTGAGTGGGGAAGGGAGAGGTGGCTGGTTAAGTAAGAAAAAAGTCAGTACTGCAGCGAAGGTGCAATAAGCTGTATGTTTTCCTCCATGGGCATTTTTCACTCCCTCCTTCCCTGTGTGCAGAAAGGATGGGGAGATGTAGCCACCACTGGCCTTGACTTATTCACGTAGCATGTTCGGGGCTGTGTTAAGGCTGGTGTGAGTCACTGAGGGAAAGAAGAAAGGAGAAAAGTGAGTGGGGGTATCTCCTGGGGACACAGACTCAGTCCTGGGTTCAAATTCTGACTCCCCCCTCAGTCGCTGAGCTTAAATGTTCTCATCTGGGGAATTAGAGAGCCTTCCCCACAGGCTCGTGGTGAGAATTGAAGGAAACAAACAGTATAAAGTCAGTGCCAGACACAGGGGAAGTGCCAAATCGTGGTTGTTATTACTCAAAGGCTAAATAAAGAAAAAGAGGTAGAAAGGGCACAGATAGAGGCGTCAGGCACAGCTCCTTGGAACCCAGTTCTTCTGGGTGTTTCAGTGCCTCATGCAACGAACTTCACCTCTCTGAGCCTCAGCGTGCTTGTTTCAGCCATGGGGCTAATGACAGGAGGGGATCTTCAGATCAATTGGGTCTGACACTTAAGAGGCCCTGGCCTGTTTGTCCCCTTCACCCCATCTGATCCTTTCTTGCCTTTGAAGAAGAAGGAAGGGAAGGGACTTGCTCCAGGTCACTGAGCAGGTTACATAGCTGGAGCTCAGGTCTCTAATTCTGATTTTAGAACCGTTTCCACCTTGCCTTGCTCAGGCACTTTCCTACCGTGAAACCCAAGTTGCCCTTTCAAGGAGAGATATGTTCCCGGAGACAATTAGCATGTATCGATTGGGTGTTTTCTTTTTTTTCCCAAGCACTGCATAAAGCCTTTCACTGATATTATGTCATTTAAACCTTACAAAGAAATTCTGTGAGGTGTGTTTTATGGATAAAGAAAAGACTCAGGAAGGACAAGTGACTCACCCCAGGTAACACAGCCAGGAAATGGTACAGTTGGGATTTGAACCAAGTGCTGGCTGAGTCCAATGCCCTTACCCGCTGTGCTCCCCTGCCCATGGCACGCACACTGTGATTTTTCCCCACATGGTACTACAGTTTGCAAGGAAACGAAAGCATCCTAGTTTCAAGATTCATCAATGGCTTTTGGAGAGGGGCCTTATCCCCCTCCCCCAACCCCCAGCCCCAGCTGTCACCCTCCTCCTCTCCTTCTCTTACTTCCCCCCTGCAGGATCCCAGAAAGCAGTGGGTCTTTGGCTAAGGATGGAGAACAGCCAGATGGAGCGGACTCCTGAAACGGAGACTGAACCTCCACATCAGAGATGGTCCCCACACACTACGTCCAGGAAGCCATGCTGGATCTGCCAACATCCCAGGCCTTTAGGCTCAACTCAGCCACATCCCTGCCTAGGATTTTGGAAAGCACTGAAAAGACATCCCTGCATTGAAAACATATCTCTGATCTCCTGAGGCCAGGGCAGCAAGGTTGCCCACGACTGTTTCTTCCTGGCAACGGTCAACACCAGCGGTGCCAGAAAGAGGATGGAACAGATCCCCAGCGGAGAACGTTGCTCAGGTTTCAGCAAGTGCTGAAGCACCGGTTTCTGGCTACTGCTTCACTTGGACAGCGGGGTGGGATGGAGGGGCATTTGTCCCATCTCCTCCTTCTGGAGAGTGCTTTACGGTTTGCGAAACTTCTTAGGGCATGCGATAGTCTTTCTTCAGTGTGGTCATAATAACAATGGCATATATGTATATGTGTGTTTTTCACATACCTATGTATTTACTGCTTTATCTACCTAGCTTTATGTAGATTCTCACAGGCTCTGGCTTATAAGTTAGCAGACATGAAATCAAACAGTCACATGCTAATAGAGAGAAGGACAAGATACTAGAGGAGTGACTATTACACTTTGATGTATGCAAGAATGATCTCAGAAGTTTATCAAAAATGTATATTGCTGGTCCCACCACCAGTGGGTCTAGGTGGAGGCCTGGGAATCTAGATGTTAAAAATGTCACTGAACTGTGCACTTTATACAGGTTAATTTTATGCTATGTAATTTTCACCTCAATTAAAAAAAAAATAGTAGACCCTGTGAATCGGTACCACAAACTAGGGCATTCCATAGACAAGGCTTCCTATGGAAGGGGCTATCTGAATCTTCTTGGAGATTGCCAGGTGGGCGATGCAGGGAAAGGCATTCCAGGCTCAGGGAACGGCATGGGAAAAGTTTGGAACAAGAGATAACACGAAAATGAGGAACCAGAGACCACATGACAATTGATGGGAAAGAGGTGTAGGGGCCAGGACACAGGAGGCCTTACTGGCCAGGCTGAGGTGTTGAGTTGTCACCCTGATGGCTCTGCAAGTCCTGAAGTGTGTTTGATGAGATTGTACTTAGCAACAATCACAGGCTGACCCACAGGGACTAGACAGGGTGGGCAGACATGGCATACAAGGCATAGTAGCGAATTCTAGTGGAATCAACATCTCACAAGTGAATGCAGAAATCCGTAGAGTAATAAGAGAACACCTCCCTGAGCCACGTGCATTTTGAAGCCTTTGTAATAGACATACTTAAACTTGTTACGTAAGTTAGGCCAGTATATAGAAATTCCTTTTCTCTCTTAACAACTTCACATGGACATGTTCCCCCAGTACTGTGCATAGTAAACTGCGTCATTCTTTTTAAGGGCTGCATAGTATTCCATTGTATGGTTACATTCGATTGAACTTGTAGATGTGCCACCATGTTTACTTTTTCCTTACAAAAATCGCCATTTTGGTTTACGTAAATAACTCTTCCCTACTTGATGGAGAATGAGGTTGTTTCCAATTTTCTTTGCTGGAGTTAATAATGGTGCAATGGTCCTCCTTGAAAATATATTTCTACACCTCTGTTCTCTAAGATAGATTTCTGAAAATAGAATCCCTGGGTCAAAGGGTGGACGTATTTCAATTTTTGATGTGTACTGCTATGTGTTCTCTAAGGAAAAAAAAACAACAAACCATCACCCATTTACACTCCCAGTGAGATGAAACTGATACAGGAAAGCTATTAAAACTGTATCTCTCAACACCTATCCAAGACACTACATCATGAACACCCCCCAAATCTCAAAGCACACCACATAAAGCATTTCCTCTTGTGCGGTCTGAAGATTGCACCCACAATGTTCAAGAGGGCTTATTTTGCACCATCCTTGCAAACAGTATGTGGTATCATTAAAGAAAAATGTGCTGATTGGACCATTGAAAACTATTATTCTTGTAAATTGCATTTCTTTCATTGCGAGTGAAGGTTAACTTGTGTTATATGCTTATTTGGCCATTGCTATGCCTTCTTTGATTAATTTCACATTCATGTCCTTTGTAAAAAAATTACATTTGTTCTTTGTTTTCTTAATAATATCCAAGAGCTCTTTACATAACATGTCTATTAACCCTTTGCCTGGTGTGTATGAAGCAAATAATTTTTCCCAGTGTATTAGAGGTCTTTTCTTTTTTAAAACTGTAATTATTTTCATTTTATGGAGTTTAATCAATCTTCATTTTATTTTATAGCTTATTATTTTGTTTTCATAATTAGAAACATCTTCACTGCTTGAGGTCATAAATTGCCAATCCACTTTTTCATTTGGGGGGTCATAGAGTTTTATGTTTTACTGTTAACTCCAATCCACTGGGACTTGTGCTTGCTGAATGGCTGTGAAGGAGCAATTTAACTCTGTTTTGTTCTCTCGTGGTTAAATATTTGTCCCAATGCTATTTGTGGAGTAATCTTTTCCCAAGCGAGTTGAAATGCGATCTTTATTACATGTAGATTTTTACAAATCCTCAGGTCTGTTTCTAAATCTTCTCTAGATTACATTTCCTGGGTCTCAGTTCTGCTTCTGAGGAAGGTCTTTCTCATGTTTCTCTCCATTCATTCATCAGTCCATCTATCCATCCATCCATCCATCTAGACATTCATTCATTCATTCATTCATTCACTTTCACTCATTCACATTAGTTCAATCTATGAGGTACTGTATATGGGCTTCTAGGATTAATGATACGACATCAGCTCATGTATATGTTCTGAACCAAGCACCGGGCTCTGTCCTTGCTCCATCTTGTTGACTTCTCTCACTAACCCTATGAAGTAGACACTACTTTTAACCTTGAATTGCAGATGGGGAAACTGAGGCTCAGAGAGACTAATTAGCTTGCCTGAAGTCCTTTAGGTAGTAAGCTCCAGAGGATACATTCAAACCCAGGTCAGCTTACTGCTGCTTTTAACTCTAACGCTGCTGCTTCCTTTGTGCACTCGTTGCTCATATTTACTGTGCATCTACTGCGTGCTGGAACGCCTTCTGGGCACTGTAAATCCAGACAGAGTCTGCCTGTGGAGCCCAGAGGAGGAGGCAGTCTGATGGTGGTGGCAGGTCACTGAACAGGTCATCCAGCGTGACTAAGACTAAAATAAGATGATCACGTACAAATCCTGCTGAGGGTTTCTCTGACAAAGCAAAGGCTTCCAGCTCTGGAAAGATGACTTTGCTGTCAGCCCTGCAAATTAAAAAGCTCATTTATAGGTGAGATATAGAAGTCTGGAGCTAGGATTTTCGGGACCTAGCATCCATCCATTTGCGGTTTGGATATGGCTGCCATGCCAAGAATCAAGGACTCTGGACAGCCTTTATGGGACAGAGTGCGGGCCATAAGAGAAAATGAAAAAAAAAAAAAAAAAGGGAAAAAAAAATCAACACCCTTCAAATCGGCCTTCTGGGCCCCATAGCTTCTGAAAACCTCGCCATCTGTCCACATAAGCATGTTCCAAAGTTTTAAGTACCTCTTTTCATGAAGTCCATTAAAGTTAACCTGGCCTCATAATATATGGGGGAAATCTGCTATAAATAGAGGTAAATAGAGATTGTAAAGATAAATAACAATACCCACATGTGAGCACTGATAATGTACTCTATTTATGGCCCGACGCTAAAAAGGGATGGCCAGCAGTACTGCGTCTTTAATGACTTACTTTTGCCTTGGCAGCCTGCGTTCCCTGTTAAGGTGCTAAAGATTCAGTGACACAAAAAGCTTACAGATAATTAAATATTGATTTTTGTTTTCTAATCCTATATAAAAATTGTCCTGGGTCTCCCAATGGTGGTTTTATCTCACCAGGACACAGGGAGAGGGGAGGGCATCTGTTAACCCTCTTTGCACCCCCTTTGTGTTGTGTAACACTGGGCTGTGGTTTCGATGAGGGGAAGTGTCCGGGGTTGGCTTCCTGGGCATATGACCTCTGCAGTCACACAGGGCCCTGCTGGGTTGATTTGAATGCTCTCCTGGCTTCCTCTTAAAACGCTTAAACATTTTTGCACAAGAGGATCCTGCATTTTCATTTTGTACTGGCTCTGCAATTATGCAGCTAGTCCTGGAGGCTGGTCCTACAAAGAAATTGGGGTGACCAGTTCTGGACCTTCAGCAACCCTGCTGCTACCCAGCATGCTGTCTTACTCTCCTGCCCCAAATCTTACCAGCCATGCCAGAAACCTCAAATCTGGGAAGATGGCCAGAGAGAAATTTGTGATGAGAACAGTTCTTCTCCCACCCTTTCCTTCCTTCTTTCTCTCTCTCTCTCTCTCTCTCTCTCAAACAAATATATTTATATATATGCACCTCATTGCCAGTTTGCGTCTGGAGTGCGGCATGGGACATCTGGCAGTGTGGCAGAGTTTCTGGCTGGCTGGCTGGCTGGCTGGGAGGGGGTGGCGTCCGCAGCCATGCCAGGCCATGGGCTTCGACAGCAGACAGAATCTTAGAGGAGAGACGGATTTAGAGCTGGATCCTGAGCCAGATCCTGCCGTGTGTTTGCTGTGTGGCCTTGGGCAAGTGAATACCTTTCTATGCCTCAGTTTTCCCATCTGCGAAATAGAGATATTCATTCTGGCCCCTCTGCCTGCCCCCACCCTACCCTCTCAGCAAAACTGTTGGGAAGCACCTTGGTTTTTAAAAATTAGCATCTGCAAAACACTAAGAATAGATAATGCTTATGTAAGTTCTTTATAGATGTTAACTAATTCATGCTTACTCAAAGCTTTGCATATTCAAAGTCATTTAAACCTCACAATAACCTTGTGAGGGAGGTATTATTATAAACACTCCCATTTTACAGATGGGGAAAAATTAAGCACAGAGAGGTTAAGTAACTCAGCTAAGGCTGCACAGCCAGAAAATAGCAGAGCAGGAGTTTGAACCTTGTACTCTGGCTGCAGAGTCCTTTCTTCTAAACCACTATACAGGCCTATGTCTAGTTCTTTTGATGCCTCCTACTACGGGAAGCTCAAACTAGGGTCCAGCAGACCAAAAGTGGCCCACAGAGCATTTTTGATTGATATTTCTACACAGTACCAGCCTGCATTGCATTTGAAATTTCAATCAGTTGCCAATATTGAAAAAGAATCTCAAGAATTCTACATTAAAACATAGATTTCCAGCATCTCTTAGATGCTCTGGTGATATTGGGCTCCTGTATCTACATGGCAAAAACCTTCCTCAGTCCTTACCACTCCTTATTGTTTCTTTGACACTGACACTCTATTTCCTCATTATTTTATTGCATCTACCCATTGCCCTCTCATTTGAGGTTGGACAATTAAATTGACGAACTCATCCTAGAAAAAGTGTTACATACCTCAATGCTGAATATCACGATGGTCACCTTCGAAGTACTCCCCTTGGGAAGCTATGCACTGACGCCAGCATCTAGTCTGCCCTTCAAAGCAGTTTTGGAACTCTTTCCCTGGAATGGCCATCAGAGCTGTGGTCGTATTACGCTTGATGTCCTGAATGTCATCAAAATGTCTTCCTTTCAATAGTTCCTTTATCTTCAGGTAAAGAAAGAAGTCGTTGGAAGCCAGATCAGGTGAGGAGGGAGGGTGTTTCAATACAATTATTTGTTTACTGGCTAAAAACTCCCTCACAGACAGTGCTGTATGAGCTGGTACATTGTTGCGATGCAAGAGCCATGAATTGTTGGCGAAAAGTTCAGGTCGTCTAACTTTTTCACACAGCCTTTTCAGCACTTCCAAATAGTAAACTTGGTTAACTGTCTGTCCAGTTGGTACAAATTCATAATGAATAATCCCTCTGATATCAAAAAAGGTTAGCAACATTGTTGCAACAAGTTCATGAACTTAATTGTCATACCTCGTACATCAGCTGTCTAGCCCCTGGGGAATTTCAGTGTTTGGCCCTTCCCTGGGGTGGTAAGGATCTGCTTATAGAAGCAGAAAGCTCCCTCCTTGTGGCTTTATAGGCAGTGTCCCCTCTGTGGGTGGCACCATATGTAGAATGAAGAATTAGTTTTATTGGTGGAGGGGGTGGGACAAAGGAGTCCAGAGGTGAATCAAACTCCTGAAATGAGCTTGGAGCCCTGAGGCTCCTTTAAGCTTTGGTCCTCAATTTTAGGACCTCAATTTTAGTAATGGGCCTCAATTTTAGTAATTCCATGAAGCTAAGATGGAAGGATTCCAAATTTGAAAAAAGAAAAAAAAAGTATAATTCTGATATTCTGAGATTTTACGATCCAAGTAGTTTAAAATTCTAAGACCTCCAAATTCTAGTATTCCATGCCTCCAGAATTCAAAATCTTTATTGTAAAGACCCTCTGATCCTAAAATGTCATGATGCAAGGTTACACACTTCCTAGAAATGATGATACTATAAAGGAAGAGTGCTAGAACGTTATGGCTCCCTGCTGCTAAGATCTTATGATTTGGTGATTTGGTGATTCTCAGCTCTATAAAGTCAGAGAGAAGTTGATTCACAGGTAACAGAACAATAGAGACAAATGAGGCTGTCTGGTTGTGGTCCTACGATAAGGCAAGGTTGGGATTTTCCCTTGACCATTTAATCTGATGTGACTGTTCCTTCATTTGCCTAATGAAATCAGTGCCACCAAAACAGGGATGTGGAAATCTAGGTGTCTCACTTTGAACAAAGCCAGTATGTAAACATCCAGCATTAAACAACAAACTTTAAGGATTGTGTATTTGTTAGGCAAGTTTCATAGATCCATCAACGTCCCCCACATGTCCTTCTCAGGTTGTATTTAATGAATGAAAACCCTGATAAATGGAAAGTCGGAATAGATTAAAGGCAGTTTGATCTCAGGACAAGGAGTGTGGCAGGATGGTTTTGGGCCAGAGAGGAGTAGAGCAAACTTGGCTGCTTCCGCTGGAAGAAGGAAGCTATTTAGCACGACCCTGGAAATGTCACAGTATCCATGAGTCAGACCAATGGGAGATACGTTTTCAGGTCAATCTTAATGTGGAGGTGACTCTTTCCAAAGCCTTTAGACCTGGCATGGATGGACCACTGAAGCAGCTGGCTTGGAATACA
The DNA here is from genome assembly GCF_036562045.2 of Rhinolophus sinicus. NCBI lineage: Eukaryota > Metazoa > Chordata > Mammalia > Chiroptera > Rhinolophidae > Rhinolophus > Rhinolophus sinicus. The sequence goes on along the minus strand of NC_133765.1, from coordinate 22,832,659 downwards.
GTGCCAGGCTGGAGAGAGAGAGAGTGACAGGGCCAAAGTGAGCACAAAAGGAGTCATTTCAGGATACTGAAGGGAAGATATTTTGTACAATGCATTGGAGGGCACACATCTCATCAGCGATGTCATTGCAAATATCTCAATACTTGGTGCCAACGTTAAGCAATTACATCTATAAACAGGAAAGTTTCTCTGCAAATGAAAAAACAAAAACAAAAACAAAACCAAAAAATGGGGATTCTGATACCAGGATGCCACAGTCTGCACACAAAACATGAGTCAACACTGGAAGCCCTCGCTCTCGATGCTACTGACATCTGGGACCAGATAATTCTCTGTGGTGGAGGATTGTCCTGTACCTTGTAGGATGTTGAGCAAAATCCCTGAATCCCTGGCCTCCAGTCAGGAGATGCTAATAGCATCTCTTCCCCCACAATTTTGGCCATGAAAAATATCTTGAGGCATTGGCACAGGCAGAACTTGGTGAAAGATTCCAGGTTACTCCAGAAGATTGCTGTGACTCTGAACCACATCATATAAGGATTTCCATCAATGTCCCAACGTGGACATACTCATAATTAGCAACTCATGTCAGAATTCTACTGTGTGCTCCTTGGAGTCTGTTGCGTGTAATTATGCTGGAATTATCAGTAGCATTCTCCTTCCAGGAAGGGGATTCAGCCATTCTAAAAAAATTCTTTGTGGTGACTTCATTAAGCCCCACTTAAAGAAGTCCTCTAGATATTACAATGGATTCAAGGATGCAAGGTGGGCTCTTTTGGACAAAAACAAATGTAATCTCCCTGGATGGGAGATTGTATTAACTGGATGGATTTCTCCCTGAAGATTCTACATGGCAAGAAAGTAGGATGCCTAATATATAATAAACACTCAAAAAACCTGAGCTATATTAACGAATCGTTCTCATGGATCACATCTCAGTAATGGGATTTACCCTCCAAGGCAAGATGAGAAAACCGGTTCATTCTTTCTGCCAGTTCTGAGCGGTGAATAGTGCTGTCCTGAAGTAAAGTGTTAAGAAGGATTCTGAGGGTGTGTCCATGCTCAGGAGAAATGCCACGGACTAAGGGTGTCTACTTTAGGTGGGGGTGGGTGGGGGGCTCTGGACAGCCTAAGAGGCCAGGAGTGCATCGCTTCCTGATCAAACTGGGAGTCAGAAAAATCCTTCCAGCTGCCAAGTGGAGTCTGGATTAGAAAGACCGGAGACAATGTAAGAAACAAACCATACCAGGTACTCTGGTAGACAGAATTTAACACCGGGACTCAGTGGGTCTGGTGTTGACAAACCAGAAAGGCAAACGGGGGACGCCGAGGAAACACAGATGAAGTAATTGCAGGAAGCATCTATCACTCTTGGGCTCAGAGAGCCAAGGGAGAATTTGGAAAAACAAACAAACGAAACTTGGAGAGGGGACCTGAACGCTGCTGGCGCTCAGGAACTCGGGGAGGAACCATACGAAGCGTGGACACAGACTTCCGAAGAGGGGCTTCCTGAGGGGATATAAAAATGCCGGTTATTATTGTGAGGAAAACCGGCACTGGAACCAGCTGTCACTGCTGGGATGAAGAACCACTGCTTCCATGATACTGACAAAAACTGCTCCACAACACGGACAAGCACCTCCCCTCCTCCGTTTTCCACTAGCGCCCTCTATGGGCAGAGGCTAACATAGACCCAGAGGGCAAAGTGAAAATGCTTTGTGCAGAAATACCAGCCCCAGTACCAGAAGGCAGAGATCCCAAGAGCAGGCTTGGAGCTGAGGGGCACCTTGTACGAAGGTGGAGGCTCAGAGAGATGAACAGACTCTCCAAGTGACATGTCCAGAGCTGGACGAGGGCCCTCCTGCCTTCTAATCCTGGTCCCCTGTCTCTGGGCTCCCAGTTACCTAGAAACTTGCAAGCTCCTGGCGGATAGGTGTGATGGTTTTCATCTCAATACTGAGCATCCCCCAGCATGCTTTTACATGCTCCAGTCACTTAGAATCACTCCTTTACCTCTCTTTGCCAGAAATAGGTATCTGAGCAGTAACTGCTTCCTGCCTCACGCACAGGGTTTTTCTCATCACTCCTGGGGTGGCAACGGCGTTGGGTCCAGACCTACTTTCCAAGTTGCTCATGAAGCACCTAGTGAGAACTGTATGGGCAGGGGGATTCATGAAGGGACGTAACCCCACCCCAGCATCTCTCAAAGCATCACCAGTACCTACTCGCTCTAATCATTTCCCCAAGCGGATCAGACCTCAGAGGTGTCATTGATCATGTGACTGTGCCTCTTTCTTTTTATTTGGCACCTTTTTATTAGTTGCAGCTCTCCTAAAAGAAGACTTCCCTTTCTGTCACATCTCAGGGCCTGTAGAGAGATAAGGTTATTCCTCTAATGTACTGGGCAAAACTCTTTGTGCACAAATGATATTTTCTTCCGGAACCTGCACACACATTATGCAGGAACATTAAATATTTTACCCAGGGTAAAAAAAATATATAGAGAGATTTCTTGCAAAGTGAATTTTCTTCTCCTTTTCAGGGCTTCGTCAGGGCTGAACCCTCCACACCCTTTTGTGAAGGCAGAGCTCATGAAAACCCTGAGAATAAAAGTGGGACTTGATTTTATGCTAATATATGTAAAGAACGTAACTATGGAGTCATAGGTAACACAATGAACTTAAGTTTTTTTCTCCCTTTTTATTGAATCATAATGACTAGTTTCCATAGCAATTACTGCATCAACTTGTACATTACCAGGAAGATCTACTGTACTTTTTCCTAGCCATCCTTCTAAACATTTCTACTTTTTTTCTTTTTAACCATGTTCTAGAGGGAAAACATGAGCCCTTTCGGTTTGGCAGCAATTGGGGAGCGTATTTCAGGAGATTAATAAAGCCGACTGGGGTGTTTTTGTTTTCTAAGTTCGGCGGTTGATTCTCCATCTTCAAGCACTCCAGCTCCTTGTCAGGCAGACACAGAGGAAAGGAGGCAAGCAGGAGAGAACAGAGGTGACGGGGGAGGAAAGAGAGGCACTCTGGGTGAGGAGGAACTCAAGGAGCATGCCTCCAGATTCCACATTTGTGTCTCTGTTGATTCTGGAATAGTTCAAGAGGCATCCCCTGAGATGGCTTCCCTCTCTTCTCACACCGGGCTTGCAGGACGTTTCTAAGCTCACAGAAGACCAGGCATGGGGGACACGTACTGCTATCTCTTTGGTAGCCTTGAAACTGGATGTGGGAGACTCCCAGTTGCTTCCGGGGCCCCACGAGGGGATGGGGAGATGAGAATCTGGACACCCCCTCCATTCAACATCTCCCCCAACCCCCCACCCCCCGCTTCCACCAGTGGCTTCATTTTCTGAGCTTTTCATCTTGGTTTCCCACATTGTATTTCATTTCCAGAAAGGCCTCTGCAGCTGATGGCTATTTGCAGACACCTCTTTCCAGTTGAAAGATGAGGAAGTGACACCTAAAGAGGAATAAATTGGCTGCAGCCACTGCTGTGAAGAGTTAGGGGTGTGGCCAGGGCTAGCTTCCAGCTCTGGGATGCCTGACTGGTCTCGCTGCACCCCGCTGAAGGTCACTAGACAGATTATTGTCACAGGCTCTGGGAGACAAGAAGACCGTGTGCTGGGCTGTGGGAACCCCATAGAGAAGGTTCAGAGCTCCCAATCCAAGAGAGGGGCAGAGGCCATGTCGAGACCCCTCCGCGCCTGTAGTTTATTTGATAAGGGGCCTGCTTCACTCCCATTTGTGCACCAGCCTGCTGCCCCTGGCAGGATCAGAGGGGAGAGTGACACTTAGTTATGGCGGAGAGGGCCTGGTGGCTGGAGGCTCAGGCTCTGAATTCTGGCTGCTTGGGTTCTAGTCTCCTGGCTGTGCCTCCCTCACAGTGTGTTTGGGAGTGACTGATTTGCTCTGCCTCAGTTTCCTGATCTCTAAAATGGGGTGAATGGCAGAACCCACCTGAGAGGCATTTGTACGGACCAAAGGAGATGATGCTGGGTAAGTGCTCACACCCGCGAGGTGATTTATTGTTTTCAATGGGCACACATGTCCTCACCTGTACCTGTGGTGTGACTTTGAATGAGCTCTTTAACATCTCAGAACCCTCACTGCCCCAGCTGTAAAATGAGAAACGTCTGCTGGGTAGTCTGGAGGGTTCTGCCTAGCTCTGAATTCCAAGGGTTTTTGGATTCTAACAGCTTAGCTGGAGGGAGGGAAAGAGGAAGGAAGGGAGAGAGAGAGAGAGAGAGAGACAGAGAGAGAGAGGCCTAAAGCAGCAGGGAAAATTCCCCAAGTGACAAGAAGCTCTGAGTTCACCAAAATGCTTAACCGAGATAAGAGGGATGTAACCGATGTTGGAAAGATTATTATGAGATTAATAAAAGTGATTAAGGGATTAAGACTTTCCAACAGAGATAGTGAAGGGACCACCAATGGGAAAATCCTTCCTCACGCTCTGTACTCAGCCTCTCTCCTTGATTTGTAAGTCCTCAGTCATGCCGCCTTCTAACAAAATGCTCTCGGCAGATGCTCAAATAGAATCCTGGCTTACGTTCGTCTTAGACACTAGGACAGCTCCACTCTGTCCCTTTTCCATATATACAGAGGCTGCCAAAAAAAATGTATACACATTTTAAGAAAGGAAAAAACTGTATTAAAATTGTAATGGTCAATTTATACCTATAACAAAAGATGCATACAAGTCATGGGTATACATGACTTTTTTTGGCACCCCTGGTATAGATGAATACAGTCGTCCCTCGGTGTCTGCGGGGGACTTGGTTCCAGGACCCCCTGCAGATACCCAAATCCTTGGATGCTGACGTCCCTCCTATAAAATGGTGTAGTATTTGCATATCATCTAAGCACATCCTCTTGTACACATTAAATCATCTCTAGATTACTTATAATACCTCATACAATGTAAATGCTATGTAAATAGTTGTTACACTGTATTGTTTAGGGAATAATGACAAGAAAAAAAAAAGTCTGTGCATGTTCAGTACAGATGCAACCATTGTAGGCCTAACTACCTAGTACACATCAGCAACTACGTGCCATTTTTAAAAAAATGTTTTTGGTCCATGGTTCATTGAACCTCTGGATGCGGCACTCGTGAATATAGAGGGCAGACTGTATACACGGCCGCATGCACACACACACACACACACACACACACACACACACAAAGATGCAAACATAGACACAGACACAGACATATATCGTCAAATAACTGGGTTGCTTTCTGGGGATGTCTGAGGAGTTCAAGATATGCCTCCAGGGCCTGAGTTTGGAGCTGGGACAGCAAGGCTGTCTTACTGAGCGCAGGACTCCTGGTTGGAGAAACCTGTGGGAGGTGGCCTGGGTGTGAACCAGGCATCCTAAGGAAGTCAGGGAACATTGCGGGTGGGGGAGGGGGTGGTAGGGAGCTTACTTAGGAACTGAGAGATCCTGCTGAGGTCAACCTGTGCATTGAGCCTCAGCTTTCTCACCTGTATACTGGGGACAAAGATATACCCCTGACAGGGCTGAAAGACACTGTGAGTAGGAAAGCACCCTGGAAAGGAATTGCTGGGATAGTTTTGCAAAGTGCTTTCCAGAACCGTCACTGGAAGATTCTGGGCTTCTCTGTGGTGCTAGAATCACAAACAGAAACCTGCATTGACTGCACCTTCTCTATCAGCGACTGGCTCTGACAGAGGAAGTGTGGTCAGGCCCAGTGCTTTGGACCCAGTCACCCCTCAGTTCCAAACCTGGCTCTATCTTTTACCAACTGTGTGATCTCCCCATTTCCTCATCTGAAAAGTGGTGGTGATTTTACTGTCTCATGGGTGAGCTATACGGATGACAGAAAATGACACATGAAAATAGCCAGGGATGGAGTACGGCATATGGCAGCTACGAAAGGAAAAAGAAATCCCTCCCCCCTTTTAACCCTACGCTGAAAGGTCTTTGCCCTCTTACCTGCGCCTTTTGCACTTGATATGAACTCCAGATTAGACGATGTGGCAGCCAGCCTCCCAGATGGCCCGCAAAGATGCCCATCTCCTGGCATTCACTGCCCCCCAGGCTGTACCAGGGGTGGATATGTGGCCAATGGACGAGGTGAACGTGATGCATCTCATGTCTGAGATTTGGTTGTAAAAAGACTCCTTACCATCTTGGTCTCTCTGTCTCTGTCTCTGTCTCTCTCTCTCTCATCACTCATTTGGGAGAAAGCCATATGGTGAGCAGCTCTGTGGAGAGGTCCACATGGTGAGGAACTAAAGCCTCCAGCCAAGAGCCACTGGAATGAACTTGGATTCCCCAGCTCTCATCAAATCTTCAGAGATTAAAGCCTTGGCTGACTGCTTGACTACACTGCTTGAGTGACCCTGAAACAGAACCTGTCAGCTAAGCCCCTCCCAGAATCCGGACCCTCAGATACTGTGATACAATGAAGGTTGGTTGTTTCAAGTTGCTAAGTATTGTTCCACAGCAGTAGATAACTAACATAGATGAGATAGTGGGCTTAAGATCAGCCGTTCTGGAGTTGATATGAACAGAACCATTGTACTATGAGTGGCAAATGTGATTTCATGGTTTATTTCACAAAGATAATTTCAGCTACTGCCTCCTATCCACTCGACCCCAAAGGCCTTTGTCTTGTTTTTAGGATTTGCTCAGCAGTAAACGATAAGCCCCATTTTACAGACCAGTACACTGAGGCCTGAAGATGGAAACTGGCTTGCTCAAAGTCATGTGGCAAGTCAGATGCAAAGCTGGGCATAAAAATCAGGTCTCCTAACATGGCTTTGTGCATTCTTTCATTCAGTGAGTAGGTATTTATTGTGTGGCTATTTTGTGCTGGGCTCCGTGCTAGGTGCTCTCCCGATGGCCCAGCCTCAGGCAATCTTGACGTCTGGAGCACATGGGAAAAGATGTTGTGCACCAACTCCAGGGCTGGTTGTGTGTCCCTGGCTATGTTCAAGTGACAGGAGCTAAAGGCTCCTTACAATGGGGAAGACCTTTTCAGACCCCTATGCTCTGTTGCGAGCCCCTGCGGGCCAGCCGAGGCCAGGAAGTGCTAGCTCAGGATGGATAAAGAAATTCAATCTGGGAACCTTCCTAGCTTGAAAGAAGGAGGGCCTCGATCCGCAACTCAGCTGACTCCCAAAGTCTCCCAGCCCTGGACTGCTGCAGCTTGGCTCCAACCGCCTCTGCTGGGGGGACAGGGCTGGCCATCACCTTGCTGCTGCTGACAGCTTCCCAGCAGTCTGGTGGTACAATTTCTGCCGGCTCAGCCACCAAGAAAGATCCCAGCAAGATAGAGGAGGGAGGGGCAGGAGCAGGGGATAGCCACAGTCACAACAACACAGTGACAGGTCAGTGTGTTCCATGCCGGCACCCAGCCCGGAGCACAGCAGTTGATGCTGGGAGCTGATTGCTCCTGGAGGGGCTGGGCAGGCTGGGGAAATAAACATCCCGGGATCCTACAGTAAGATGGGGAGTCTGTTCAGAGATGGGGACACATCTGCCCTCAGCACGGTGTATAAAAGCCATCTGGTGGGGCAGGTGGGCGGGCTCAGCTGTCAGTGTGTCAGGCTGCTAGGGGTTGGGGGTCCTGACTCCCAGACAGGCTGTGTGGGGACCCCAAACCCTCTCCACAGCCCAGTGAGGGAAGCATCCACTTAGATCTGAGCTTCTCAACCTCAGCAATAATGACATTTGGGGCTAGAGCATGCCGTAGGATGTTGAGCAGTGCTCTTAGCCTCTGCCCGTTAGAATCCAGTAGCATCGCCCAACCCCAGAGTTGCAAAAACCAAAAACATCTCCAAATGTTCCTGGGGGGCAAAGTCAGCCCTGGTTAAGAGCCACTGACTTGACCCACCGCTCTCTGTCCTTGGGCCTGCACTCACCCCACCTCGATGGCCATGTTCTATGCCGCGTCAGGGTGGAAGATAAATCCTGCAAGTGCCGGGAGCCCACTGCCTCATCCACACCTCCTCGTATCTCCCAACGACACTGACAGGATGGGAGTATTAGCTCCATTTTACAGAAGAGGAAGTAGAGACTTAGAAAGGTATGATTTGCACAGTTTCAGGAGCAAGGAGGATTTGAAACTTATGTTTCTGAATCCCAGCTTGGGCTGTAGGGTGTCTCATTCTATGCTGTACGCTCAGTGCCTTGTATACACCAGATGCTCAATAACTCATTTTTGAACGAACGAACGAACGAATGAATGAATGAATGAATGAATGCATTAATGAATTAATGAAGAAATGGAGTTTCTCCTGGTCCACCTTGGGCAGAATGTTCTGAGTCTGGGGACCTGTGGGCTGTCACCTGAGCTGGAACAAACTGGCTGATGGCTGAGGGTGTGCTGGGGGGTTGAGGGGCTGCCGGAGGGGAGGCCAGGCCTTTCTGGAACACACCATGTCCTGGGGAGAGAGAAGGAACCAAGGGTTGTATTTGGCCTCCATCCTTTCTGATTGCTCCAGCCTCCACACTGGGCTCCCTCCCTCCAGCCTCTCTCCCATCTGTCTTCATCTCAGCAGCCAGAGCCAGATGCAGACAGGCCAATAGGATCACGGCAGGGTCTCATGACAAACCTGCTCTGGCTCCCTATGGACCAAAGATCAGAGTCTTTTGTCTGTTTGGAAAATGCTCATATTCTGGTGCAGGCCAACCTAAAATCATCAAAGTAGGGATGATAACTAAAGAATGTAAAGCAAGTAATCCATATAACAGTATGTAACACGTGATCAGGTCTCAATTGGTCAGCTATTACCATTGTGATTTTTATTATGCATGTAACACTGCACAGCCTATGGCTTGCTTGGGGAAGGAATACAGCAGGCAGTAGCCGGGAGCATGTCTCAGGGGTTTCACAGCATGTACAAAGGGATCAGACACGCCTGAGTTTGAGTCCCAGTTCTGCTGTGTGATCTCAGCTGGGTTACTCTACCTCTCTGAGCTTTAGGTAGGCCTTTTCAACAATGGGGGAGGGGGAGGTTAAAAACATTGACTTTCCAGGTTGGTTGTGAGAACAAAGTGCATGTCAGATATGTAATCACAGTGTGTGGTATACGGTATGGAACTCTATTCATTATGGCAAGAACTCAATGAATCATTTGATCCTCACAAACCCTGGAGAGGTCAACATTGTTGCTATCCCAATGTACAGACAAGAAAACTGAGGCTGAAGCGTGGAGGGACTTGTCAGAGGCATCCTGGCCTTAGAGCTCACCCAGGGCCACCTTGCTTCCCAGGCTGTTCCCTCAGAAGCCAGTTTCTTGAGGCCCCAAGAAAAGCTGGGCACCTGGAACATTATCCCCAGGGCTGTCCTGGAATTCTGAGTTAAGCCAGCCAAGGAAACTTAGTGAGTGGGAAAGTTTGGGGTCCCCTCCAGGCCCCTGGTGTTTGCAGCTTGTGTCTGAGCAAAGCTGAGTCAGGCAACAAAGAAGAAGCCACTCCTGAGATACTTGCTGCGTGGGAAAAACAATGTCTTCGCCAACTCCTTAGAGGTGCCTGGCTCTGCTCTCCTCTGAGATGGAGCAAATATGCTCAGACAGGGCATCTGGGCCAAAGTCCTGCCACTTGATGGGAGATTTAGGGGCAGCAAGTGGAAAGCCAGACACACTGGCTGCTGAATTTACTGGTCTTTTCAGTGAGGTCAGCAGGACGCACAGCTTTTCTGTGCCTGGCTCTGTCAGCAGCCAAAATCACCAAGGTGGTGGCTGTGTCCAGTGTCACCCTGCACAACGGGGCTGGCAGGGGAAACCAACTTGCTGGTGTCCTGGAATCTTTGGGGGGTGATTCATGGTTATTGCACCATAGAATTAATTTCAAAGAATGGCCATCTGCCAGCGATTCTGCTTTGAAAGTTGCAAGCCCAGGGGAGCCCCCATCCAAGTGTTTATTGAGTGCTCGCTAGGTCCCGGGCACAAATAGCTGACTTAACAGCCATGGAGGTGTTACTGCATTATTCAGACATGGACATCTCAGAGATGGGCTGGGTTTCACCTTGCAGGCAAGGGCTCCAACACTCTCCCTAAACTCCGATTCAGAGAGGTAAATGGAGTTTCAAAGAGACAGCTCATTTGTAAGAAATGGACTTTCCTAAATTCCTCCATTTTCTCCTCCACAAAATGGGTATATTGCTAATACTGATGGTTTGCTGGTGGTATTCACCAAGATAATGCATGTATAATTGTTAGCAATGTTCCTCGCATACCGCAGGTCTTCAGTGAATGCCAGCTGTTGCCGTTATTCCTGTTTTTATCAGAAGTGACTAAAGAAACAGAAGCATGAGTATGGACTTTTCCAGAACTGATGTGAAAATAATGTGTTCATTCATTTAAGCAGCAAATATTTATTGAGCAAGAGCTGTGTGCAAGGTGTTGTCCTAAGAGGCAGGGTTGCAGAAATGAACAAGGAATGGAATTGTCTTTGTGACTTGGAGCAACGAATTACAAAATGAAGAGATTAATAAACTAGTCCTCCACTGAGGACAGGCGCTGTGGGGGAGAAATGACAGGAGGCTTGGCCTGGGGAGTTAAGGAGTGAATCCCACAGAAAGTGATGTGTGAGGCCTGGAGGATGAGTAGGTGTAAGATTGGTAGCAATAAAGTGTGTGTGTGTGTGTGTGTGTGTGTGTGTGTGTGTGTGTGTATTTGGGGGTAGATCTGAGCATTCCAGGCAGAGGAACAGCATGTGCAAAGGTCCTGAGGTAGGAAGGAATTTGGAGCACATCAGTCATTCAAAGTAGGTCAGCAGAAACAAGCTAAGAGAGCCAGGAGAGTTGGCCTCTGAAAGTTAGGCGGGGATTAAATCCTGCAATGTCATCTCCCACCCCTGTGTGCATCCCAAACCTCCCTTCCTGGCATCCATGGAGTGGGTCCCCATCCTCCGATAGCTGGTACATCTCTCTGCTCATTATAGTCTCAGATGAGTATCAGCTTCAGGACCACATGTCTGCATCCCTGACCAGAACAGGACCAACTGAAGGGCGGAGATGGAAGTCATGTATCTTTGTGAATTCAACCTAGTCCTTAGGCCTATAACATTGTAGCTAGTTAAAACTACCGGTCTGGGCGAAGGAGTGAATTAAAAAAAAATAAAAAATGAATGACTAAATGGCCACTTGTGGATGCCTGTGTCATCAGCACCTCTTCACACATGTTCTATTATAAAAGCAGTAAATAGGCATCGTAAGGGTTAGAAAATAGAGATAATCAAAATATAAGAAAAGAAAAACATTGTTTTCATACTTCCCAGAGATTGTTGTTGTTGCTATTGTCAATACCTTAGTAGTTCTCTTTCTCTTTTCTCTTCCTTATCTATCTATCTATCTATCCATCCACCCTGTTTCCCCGAAAATAAGACCTAACCGGACCATCAGCTCTAATGTGTCTTTTGGAGCAAAAATTAATATAAGACCGGGACTTGTGTTATATTATATCATATAAGACCCGGTATTATATTATATTTATTATATTATATTATATTTATTATATTATATTATATTATATGACCCGGTCTTTTATTATATTAAATAAGACTGGGTCTTATATTAATTTTTGCTCCAAAAGACACATTAGAGCTGATGGTCTGGCTAGGTCTTATTTTGGGGGAAACACGGTATTTATCTGTCTATCTATCTACCATTTTTTACCAAAATAAAATCATGTTATCCATCAGGCTTTGTAACCTGCATTTTTCAGTTGCCCATCTCCACATTCCTAAGTCCTCTTGTCTAATAAGTGGTCTCTAGTCAAGTCCTCCTTTTGGCCCCCAAACATTCCTTTGAGTTGGTTCTGCAGAATGTCCCTCCATCTAGGTTAGTCTGGTGGCTTCCTTCTGGTGTCATGTAGCTTGTTCCCCACTTTCCTGTATTTCATAGACTGGACATTGGTTCTAAAGGCTGAATGGGTTCAAGGTGACCTTTGGTGACTACAGACCATCAAGAGAGTGTTGCCTCCTTCCCGTTATATCTCATCGGGAGACCCATGATTTCTGTACGATCTCACTTGAATGATGTTATGTGAGATCAGCCATGGGTTAGGGTGATGAAGGTCATCTCCATCATATACTATGTCTTTCGCGTTGAGGTGATAAAATTACATGCATACAGAGGTCCAAATCCCCCTCAACCATACACTGAATGGTTTCAATACCATTTAGCAATTTTGCCTGAACCAGTTATTTCATTGGGAGGTGGCCGAAGATTGATTTCCTAATTCTGCATCATCCTTTCCTCATTGTCAGCTGGCATTCTCCAGGAAAATAGATCTTCCCTCCTCAATGGGCTCCTGGCTATTGTGAAATATGATCTGAATTGTCTTTTATCTGCTCTGCAGTTTGGCTCGCTGCTAAAGCCCCAGCACTGTATCACGTACCCCACACATAGCAGGTGCTCAATAAATACTTGAAAACTGAACGAGTGAATGGATGAGGGAGGTGTCTTTTGGGCATGGGCTGGCTAAAGAGAAATGTGTTTTATTGGATCTACTCCCCTTCCCCACAAGTGTGTGTGTTTTCTTTTGTACCGGGTTCCAAAGCAGAAACAGTGGTGGGCGTCCACTCTTTTAAATGTTAACAGTGTAATAAACATGAATCACCAAAAAGTGCTTTTAAAATAAGGTTAATGGAGCTGCATTTATTCCATTTTGTTTCATGTTGCATGGTTAACTAGATCCAAATAATTACTAGCTCCACGTTTATGGGCTCCTTTTAAGGTTATTTTTATGTTGCTCTGTGAGGTGAATACTTTTGTTTTTCTTCTTGGTTTTATAGGCCAATATGGGGTAGAATGTTCAATAAAGGTCAGCCACACAGGGGTAGCCATCCCAGGGGACAATCTCCCAATGCCCCTCACTTCAGGGGGCCATTCTATCCGAAGCTGCATCATCCCTTCCACTTCCTGCATTGATCTAGGAGCAAATTGTGGCCCCAGAGTATCTGGAGAGGAGCACAGGACAACTGACCTGACACTTGTCACTTCCCTTAACAACATTATTGTTGTCCATTTGAAATGAGGGGCCATGCCAGCCCATCCCCCCTCCTTTTTCTCTGCAGTGTGCAGAGCTGAGTGCTTAGTCGACATTTGCATAAAATGCCATAAATCATAGAATCTTAAAGCTGCAAGAATGCTCAGAGGTCAACCAGTTCTCCAAGCAATGAACAAGAAAGGATGAATTGCAAGGGAAGCAAAGGAGGCAGGTGAAGAGATGGGTGGCTGATTGTGTGTCAAGCACAGTGCTGCACCCTTTTCAGGCATTGCTCATTTAATACCGTCACTCCAGGGTGATGACTCCCACTTGACAGATGAGAAAACCGAGACACAGAGTAATGGCCGACCCGGATCCCCCAACTGGGCTTCTCAGCTGGATCTGATCTGCCCGACCCCAATCTTCATGCTCTGCTCATGGGACCTCACAGGAACCTGGGGATATGGTCATCTGGAGGTGCATGACTGGACCTCCATTTCTCCATCTGTGAAATGGGCGTGATGAGGACAAACCTCTCTACTGTGTCTTCCCAGTAGGCTTCCAGCAATGAGAAAATGTGAGTGTGGATATAGAACCTGTCCTGGAAATGGAATAAGTCATACAAAGTGTGGCAAACGCAGCACCCTGACCGAGAATGGGAGTGGCTAGAGGCAAAGAAAAAAAAGTACGGATGTGAGAGTAAGACAGAACTAGGCTCACATCCTACTTTTTCTACTTGATAAGTGTATGAACTTGGACAGGTAACTCTACCTGCCCCCTTCCACCTTCCCTTCACAAATATTCACGGAGTAGTGGTCAAGTACGCAGATTCCGAAGTGAGGCTGTCTGGGTTAAAATGGACTCTGCCACAGGTGACCTGTGTGACTACACAAGTGATTTATCATCATTATCCTCATCCTCATCGAGGTGTAGCACCCATGTAACCCAACGCATAACGCGAAATGCGAAGCCTTAAGAATTTTCACATAGGCATTCCTTTGTGTAACCACCAAGGTCAGGATATCGAACCCTTTCAACAACCCAGCAGCACCCATCCAGGGCTCCGGGTCAATCCTGCCCTCCACCCCCCGGCAGGAATCACTGCTCTGATCTGCTGTCTATAGTCACCAGGGAGCTCTGCTTTTAAACTTAGCGTAGATGGAACCGTACAGTATGTTCCCTTTGTGTCTGGCTTCTTCCACTCATCATGGCATCTGTGAGATGCGTCCATGCTATTGCGAGCCTCCCGAGCTCACTCTTTTTCATTGATGTGTAGTATTCCACAGGGTGACTTCAACACTGTGTGTTTATCCATTCCCCTGTTGATGGACGTTTGGGTTGTTTCTAACTGTTTAGCTCTTATGAGTAAAGAGCCCATGAACGTTCTTCCACGTGTCTTTGGTATCCCTAAACCCTCATGTCTTTGTGATGCACAGAACTGCTGAGTCATAGTTTAGATGTAGAACTGCTGAGTCACAGGTTAGACCGTAGTTAGCTTTAGGAAATGGTAGTGTGTTTTATTACCTCTGTGCCTCAACTTCCTCACCTGTAAAATGGTGCTGGCTAACTAAGGCTGTTGTGAGGATTAAATGTGATAATCTATGTACAATGGGGAGAAAACAGCAAGAAACAGAATGATATGTACAGCGAGACATTATTGATGTAAAATTTAAAAATATGCATGAACAACAAAATATGTTTATAGATACATCATTGCGTAATAAACATTTAAAAACATCTATTGGCATAATAGACTACAATTTTAGGCTCATGGTAGGAGCGTAGGAGAGAAAACTGGGACCATGGAAGGCTCACCGGCTTTTGGCATAGGGCACTCAGCTGTAATGTCTTGTTTGAGAAGAAAAAGGTCCTGAACAAATATAACATAGGTTAAGATTTTTAAAAGCTGGTGTTAATTATATTTTCCGTGTTCTAGTCTGTATATTCAAAATACTTTTCATTAAAACAAAAACATTATTACTAAATATGTATTATTCATCCACAAAATATCATACTGTGTAAGGACTTGTATACTGCCTAGGATATAACATGCAAAAAAATGTTAGCTATTTATTATTATTATTATTATTATTATCATCATCATTAATACTAAGAGCCCATTGTGCATCAGATTCTAAATCAAGTACTGGGTGACTCATACCTGGAAAACTGGATCCACACAGTTGCTGGCACACAGTAGGCCCTCAGTAGATCCTAGCTCTTGAAATTGTCTTACAATAAGCGGAAGTCACCAAGCACAGTGGTTTTGACTAAACATGTCAGTTCTTTGGGGTGTCTAACTCTAACCACACCAGGGAACAAAGACACCCAGAAAAATCTGTGTACTGAAGGGAGCTATGGGATGCATGCTCCTAGCTTAGCCTGAGCACAGAGCCCCGTGAATTATTTCGTTTCTCTGGAGACCCGCACGGGGTACCCAACAGCCAGGCTGCTCTTGACAACAGGCTCCAGCTTTAACAAATGTGCTGCTGGCACTATTTATTTTCCAAACGTGGTTGAATTTCGACTCATTTTGGAGTTGCAGTTGGGAAAAATAATGACCAGGAGAGAGAGAGAGAATAAGTCAATAGCAAACAACTTTCCCAGGAAGAAAATGGAAAAGATGAAGATAAACAGAAAGAGCTTTTTTGTATCACTTCAATTAAGAGGAAGAAAATAGCCCAGACGTGTGTGTGTGTGTGTGTGTGTGTGTGTGTGTCTGTCTGTCTGTGTGCATGAGTTGAAAGGAGAGAAATTGAGTGGAGAGGAGACAAGTGTGCTTAGCTTGGAAACTGAGGGGACTTCCTTGGTCCCAACCCTTAATCCAACCACCACAAAAATGCTTCTTGATTTGCATTGCATGAGCTGGCGGATCAGAATAGACACAGATTTTATTTTAATAATGTCTGAGGCAAGAGCAAGGGTTCCTTAGCCCCCCGGTAAATGGGTGCCCCTACTCTAGCATGGCATGCAGGAGGGAACGCTATTTCTGGGCTCTGGTGAGAGTGGAGCAAGGAAGTAATTGTGCCGCTAATTGCTCCATCTCGGGTTTGGTTTACAGTGATATTAATGCCCCGGCCTCCAGTAGATCAGCATCATAAAAAGAGAGAAAAATAGCAGCTCATTAGGGAGGGAATGAGGGGTGCTGGGAGCGCCATGCTTGGCTCTGCTTTGCCAGCTGAATCTCACTGGTGAAATCTTGCGGGAACAGAGGGGTTTTCTTCTAAAGCAAATGGCATTTGGAGCCTCAGGGTTAGAGATCCGGCTCTGCTACTTCCAAACTATGTGCTGGCCCCTCGGAAACTCGGTTTGCTCATCCGCAAAATGGAACAATACTGTCCACCCTGGGTTAGGGCAACGAGCACAATGAAGAATGTCTAGCACGGGGCGTGGCCTATTGCCACTCGTGATGACTGCGTCTCATGTTTAGAGGAAAGAAGGAATCAGACTCTCTGAATGCGGTCGGTCAGTCTGATAGAGAAGACGCACCCACAAATTGGGACCAGCAGAAAGGGGCTCAGGGTTGTGGAGCACTCAATAAGAAAGGCAGCCAGGTGCTGCCAAGGGCATTGTCTGGAATGCAGCTGTAGCTGGTACAAATGGCAAACCAGGCTGAATTCGCCAACATACCTGATTCCTCTCACCAGCAACAGTGACCAGTGGGAGGCAGAGAAAGGCTCTTTGTTAATATCCCAATAAGCACCTACGACCTTCCACGTGCTTTACACGCGCTGTCTCATGTAATATTTTCTCTTCATAATGATGCTATTTTCCTCTCTGCTGACATCTGTTGGTTTTACCAGCCGGGTTTCCAATCCTCCTTCTTTCTGCTAAAGATCCATTGATTTTCTTCCAGAAAAAAAATCCTCATGTGCTTTTTGACAGGGCTGTTCTCTCTGCTTGCTATGGGAGAGCTGGAGTCCGGCCAGGATGTAGGCCTGACCAATCAGTGTATTCCATTTCTCTGGTCTCAGTCATTGATGGGGATGGGCATGTGATATTATGCCAGAAATGAGACCACTTGCAAGACGTCTTGTTAGCTGACATTATCGGGATAGGGATGGTTCTTTCAATGGTAATTGCAAAACTGGGAGGATATAGGCTTGGAGCTGTTGGCACCCTTTTTGTTACCACGAGGTAAAGTCTGCCTAAGAATGAAACTGACACAAACAAATCGGAGTGGAGATGAGACGGAGTCCTGAGAGCACCCGTTGAGTGCCTGGATCCAGCTGTGCCTGAAGCCCACGTCCTTGGATTTCACAGTTACGTGAGCTCATCCATTCCGCTACTTGCATTATGTTTCTGTCACTTGGTTCTGAAAAGATCCTGAGGTACCCCATTTTTTATATTGACAGTACATCCCTCAGAGAAGCTAGGATCATATACCTGACTGAAGCCGCACAACTATTTAAGTAGAGGAGTCAGCATCAGCCTGGATTTTCCTGAATCCTGACTCCGTGATCTCAATCACTGGGTAATTCTGCTAGATTAGCTTAAAAGAGATGCTAAATTTATTTTTTTTAAGATTTAGGAAGGGGAACAGTGACTGGTCAAACAGAAGAGCATGTACTGGCTCTAGTTTCTGCTGTGATTACTATATCTTATGACAGTTTCAGGTGCTTCTGGCTCCAGAGACGGTGATAGATGGTCACGGCCTTGTTGATATTTCAGTGGGATGATGGTCCGTGTCGTATGGCTCTTTAGAATAACCCTTATATGCCCCTTTACCACCTCTAGGGATGTCTGGATATAGATTTTTAAATATATATATATATATATATATTTTTATGTTTATGTTTTTAATACTGTTTTATTGTAAAATAGTGTATGGTTCACAAGGAGTTGCAAAACTAGGAACATATATAATACCCTTCCCCTAGCTTCCCCCAATGATACCATCTTACATAACCACAGAAAAATGATCAAAACCAGGAAATTGACATTCATTCAATACTATGAACGCAAACACGACATAATTTGGATTTCACTATTTTTATTTAAACTTCTTTTGGGGGTGGTGGTGTGTGGTTCTATAAAATTCTATCACGCATGTAGATTTGAGTAATTGTCACCCTGTACAAGATACAGAACTGTTCCATCACCACAGAAAAATTCCCTTGTACAATCCCTGAATAGTAATACCCTACCCTAGACCTAATGATCTGTTCTATATAGCTAAAACGGTGTCTCTTTAAGAATATTCATACATACCATTCTCTTCATCTTCAAACGTTCACATCTTTGAGATGAATCATAGGGTAGACAACCTTTCAAGGTTGGCTTTTTTCACTCAGCAGAATGCCCTTGAGCGAGATCCATCCAAGGTGTTGCATGTAGAGGTAGTTCCTTCCTTTTCATTGCAGAATAGTATTCCATTGAATGGACATACCACAGTTTGTTGTACCATTCATCCACTGAAAAACAAGTTCTTTCCTGTTTGGAGCTGTTATGAACAAAGCTGCTATGAATATCCAAGTACTGGTTTTAATGTGAAGGTAAGTTTTCATTTCTCTTAGGAGTAGGATTGCTGGATCATAGGATAAGTGTATTTGAACTTTTAAAAGAAACTGTCAAACTGTTTTCTGGAACATTCCCCCAGCAGTGGATTGTGGGGCACATGACCTTCTCTCCCATCTTCTCCTGATGAGTAATACCACATTTGGAGACTGTCCCTGGATCATGGAAACATACATATTCTCCCTTTATTGGGAGTGCTTAAGAGCAAATATGAAGTGAGATCTAAAACTTGTAATCAAAAACAACTTTCTTTTTTTTTTATTATAAACACAATGCTTGGTCATGGTAAAAATATTTGGAAAATTCAGCAAAGGGTGCAGAAGAGATAAAGGTCTCCCACAACCTCACACCCCAGATGAAACCACATTTAAGGTTTCAGTGTTGGAATCTCAGGGTTCATTCTCGTCACCATCTTGTTTAAATGTCCCTAAGGTGCCATCCATTCTTGGCTGGCGGGTGCCACATTCTCTCTTTCCTTTACTAAAAAGGGAACATGGAACAAAACAAAATAAAACAAATTTAAAAATAGGAGGGGGAAAATAAGCCCGGGGCCTTGACTGCTTCTCTCTTATCGGCCTGGTCTTCGCGGAGCGAGCAGGTGTTTCCTCTTATAGCGCTCAAGAATACACACGTTTCTCGTCTATTCCTGTCACACGCCTCAAGGCTGCACAGACCGTTCTTATCAGCAGAAGGCACCTGGTGCATTGTGGGAGAGCCGACTGGGTGGGAGCCCTTTCCAGAGAGATTCCCCCTGCCTGGGCCCCAGGCCAGCCGTCCTGCTGACCTGGAGGTGATTTTTGCTTCTCCTTGCAGCCTTCCCCTCCCTCCTCACCTCCTCTTGCTTAAAGTATGCTCTGGGCTGAATAGAAATGACCTGCCAATGAGCTGAGCCCCAGAGAGACACCTTCTGAGATTGTCTGCAGAGCTCCACAGAAGGCCCTGTGCCAGGAGGTCTTTGTGAGAAAGTTGAAGTCATTGGCTAAGGGGAGAGTGGACTCTAGGGGAAATGAAAACATGGCTTGTACCCTCTTAAGCCTGGCAGTAGAGACTTCTGGGAGTATGTAATGATGGCTTTCTGCATTCTGATGACGACCATTTTTATTATGCATTTTTTCCATAGGTGAGGAAATTGGTTCAAGCTCATGGAGACAGTTACACTCTGCTAGTGGTTTTCCATTTTCAAAAGCTCAGGCCCAGTCACTGTCATGTTTAAGCCTCACCATCCTTAGCGAAAGATGCTATTATTTTCCAGTTTTCTAGATAAGAAAGTGGAGGCAGGCACAGAGAAGTGAAGGGACTGGTTGAAGGTCACACAGCCAGGAAGTGGCAGAGCCAGTGTTCTGATCCAGGTGTGCCCGCCTCTGACTTCCTGCTATTTCTAAAACGCCCTGGGTCTCAGTTTCCCCATCTGCACAGAAAGAGGTTCCTGTCTACGACTCCTTCTCATTCAATTTTTTTGATAACCCTCTTTCAGGATCATATATTTGCAAAATCTAGCTCAAGAAGGAATTGACTCCTGGAATTGAAAACATGGACAGAGGGAAGTGTGAATTTGCCAGAATTGGAGAGACTGGCCCAGACTTAGTTCATCGCAGAGGGGATTGTGGCACATCGTGGAAAGTTTAGGAAATCAAATTGGAGACCATGGCAATGCATTTAGAATCAATTTATTGCTTTGGGTAAAAAAAAAAAATCACCATTAGTATTAAAATGCTAGGAGAATAGAAACTGATAAACATAAGTCAACGGCAAACCTACTTCCTACTCTTCACGTTTGGCTGAAAGCATCTCTCTGTATGTTGGCCTATCTAGATAAAAAGCTATGGTTTGCCCATGTGGCATCACCCTCAGGCCTGGTCATGGCTTGACTTATCCCAGGCAAGCTGGATTCTTTTTCCATGTCAAGAAATGACCCTCCTTGGGTTCATGGTTTCAGAATATTCTAGTATTTGAATACACTGCAGTTTGTTGAATTAGTGCCCTATCGATAGGTCTTGAAGTAGTTTCCAAATTGCTATTGTGAGCAACCCAAAGCTGAGCTGAGATCTAGGTGAAAGATATTGCAGATATATAGAGGGTGCCAAAAACATGTATACACATTTTAAGAAAGGAAAAAAAAAAAAAGAACTGTATTAAAATTGGGATACTATATACCGATAACAAAAGATGAATGCAAGTTATGTGTATACATTTTTTTGGCACCCCTGGTAGATACACATACAGGTGTAGCTATAGGTATTGAGATCCCTATGTGGATAGAATTTACCCACCGCTGCCCGAGTTTACCTTACAATGAGGACTTGCTTTTTTCTGGTGGGGGGGAGGGTGTACATATCTTAATAGCTGATCACTTTTGCGGTGGAAGGTAGAGCCTGTGTGTCTCTCTTCTTCCTGTAAGGCAACACGGGCCAAGTGGCAGACACACAGTAGGTTCTCCATCATCATCACTCTCGCCTTCTCTCGCATGCCAGCCTCACTTAGGAGACCACAAAGAGGCAGCGTTTATTGAATAATTCATTCAGAAATCCAAACAAGGACTTCACCTCTCCCATGGGCCAGATTCTACATTAGGCATTTGGGCTGCAGCGATGGAACAGGCAGGGACCCTGCTTTCCAGGGGCTCCAGGCGAAGGAGCGATGCCCAGACGAATGGTGCCGTGTGAGGAGTTCATGCAAATGGTTATGGACAAGGTCAAGTACGATCGCTGTGATTTGGAGGAAGATGGGTGGGCGTGGTCAACGACACCTTCTGGGTGGGGACCCACGGAAACTCGTTGTGGAAGGATGAGGGTTTTCAGAGGGGGAGTGCACTTCAGAGAGATGGGAGAGAGTTGAAAAAGCAGTGGACTAAGGCACAGCTAAAGTAGATGGTACATCGTGGGTTTTTTTTGTAAATGACGGGTGAGTGGAACCCCTTGGACTCATTCCATTCAATAATGGTGGGGAGGGAATAAGTAGCCTGCAGGGCCTGCGCCAGGAGTGAGAATGAGGATACGGGGACCAGGAGATGCCACGCTGTCCCTAGGCCCTGCTGGTCCTGGGCACCAGGGGACAGTGTCCGGTGAGAGTGTGGGTTGTATGTTGACAGTGCATATTATTTTTCGGGAGGAGGTGAGAATCATATCACTGACATGAACCCCTCCTGATTTAAATGTTGGCAAGGGATCCAATATAAAAACCCAATGAAATATCAACAACTATAAAAACAAACAAACAAAAAAGAGCTCCCCCAAATGTCTTGTAGACTAAACAGAAGTCATCCTGGTGACAAAATCCTGACCCAAGGGCCCCAGTTGGACAGCTTGTCACTTGATACCTCCTCAGGGATATGTGACTTTAAAAGACACCCTCCAAATATATGCTTCAGAAAAGATTGCCCCCCCACCCTCCCCTTTCATGAGGCTTGGGTTATTTTTAAAGCAAGGTTTCCTTGCCTGTGTTCAACTCAATGGGTGGAGAAAATAATTAGAATTGATTTCTCTGCACCCACTAAGGAATAGACTAGAGGGCAACGTGCATCTCTATACACATGAGAACAGAGGAAAAAAGAAAGAAACTTCTCTCCACACCATGTCTAATTCTGTGGATAGTCTTCTCACTTTTTGGGTTGTTTTAGTGGTGTCTTTTGATTACAACATTGGTTTGAAGAGACACTAATTGTACCCTGCTTACAATGCTTGTAATTATGCGTATTACATTTTGATTCATTTCCATATGTCAACACCACGACGAGATTGGGGTGGGGGGGTGGCTGAGATCCGCTTTTATAATCGGTTATTGTCTACGAAAAAAAAAAATCCACACCGAACATGAGTGAAGTGTTCTTTGTTGAAATTGGAAATAAGATTATACATAAAAGTCGTCCTCTGACACTTAGAAAATGGACAGTTTAAAATAAATTGCCACCGCTGATCAACAAGATTGCTAGCTCCCTTCTCTCCTTTTACACTAATGAGGGAAATACTTTTCAAGTCTCTAATAGCAATATGTTCAAGTGCGTCATTTCAATAGCTTTCTTCTTAATAAAAGATGACCCCACTATTCCCCCCTTAGCTGAAGACATTGTCCCACCCTAGACATGGTTGTGATTCCAGGCTCCTTGTGGAAAAGAAAAGAGAGAAAGAAAGAAAAGGAGAGGGTACGGGGGAGGGGGAGAGCGTGTCAGAGTCCCCTAAGCTTGCAAAAACCAGTGGTATGTCTGCAAGCAGAATTGAGCCCCTCTGGTCTGAAGGGAGATGACTCTAAACCAAACAGTAAACTAATAACCAAAACAAAACAACAGCTTCAAAGAGCCTGTGTGTGGATGTCACTTCTGCCTGAAGACTTTTCTTTGAGTGCAAACCCCTATCGTGCCCGAGATGAAAGGACTTAGGCTCCTTAGCTGACATTTCCATGCAGAGGCCAAAATAGGTTATTGTCTGCTGCTCTAGAGCCTGGAAGACGCTGAGTGTCAGCTCCACATTGCAAATCTAGGAGGTTTGGGTGAGCTGAGCTATGAGCGTTTTGGAGCAGGATTTGCAAAAGGCTTGGGGTGGGGGCAGAGTTGGAGGGAACGGGCCCCAATCTGGCATGTCCCCCTATTTCATCACTCACTTACAAGCTAGGTGTATGCACTGAATTGTGTCCCCTCTCCCCAAATTTATATGTTGAAGCCCTAACCCCCATAACCTCAGAACATGACTGCGTTTGGAGACAGAGCCTTTAAATGGGTGACTAAGTTAAAATGAGGCCATTAGAATGGGCTCTAATCTAACCTGACTGGTGTCTTTATAAGAGAAGATTTAGGCACACAGAGGGACACCTGGGATTCATGTACACCGCAGAAAGACCATGTGAGGACACAGAGAAAAGGCGGTCGTCTGCAAGCCAAGGAGAGAGGCCTCGGGAGAAACCTTGCTGGCACCTTGATGTTGGACTTTTAGCTTCTAGGACTGTGAGAAAGTAAATGTCTGCTCTTAAAGCCACCCAGTCTGTGGTGTTTTGTGATGGCAGCCACCTGAGTGGACTAATACACTGGGTGGCTGAGGGCAGGTCGCAGTGCCTCTCTGTGGCTCAGTTGCCTCATCTGTAAACGGGGAAGATAAAGCCACCTTGCCCTGGTACTGTGGCATCACACAGGGTGTAGGGACAGTGCCTCACTGAGCTCAAGGGGGGGAGCTTCTGGTCAAGAAGGTGGAATTCGTGTCACAATACACACATTCCATGATAGTCATAGTAGAAACGGCCGTTCATTGAGCGTTTTGCTGGTGCTGTACAAAGGCTTACACAATGAATCCCTCCACCAGCCCTGCGAACTGACTGCCACTTGGGATGGGAACATCGTAAGTGGCTGATTAGGACTTGAACTCATTTCTACTTATATTGACTCCTTGTGGCTTTGCATGGTCTTGGCTGTGGAAATTAGCCAGACCCATCCTTTGGAACAATGTCAAGGGCAAGATGTAATAACTCCTCTTCCAGACACGTTTCCCCACCCTTCACCCCATCTTCAGCCTCCAGGAGTTTGAATGTCTTGATAGCTTTGCCTGGCCAAGAGGTCAGGTTCCAGGTTCTCAGCAGAGACTTATTTCTGCTTTGTCATATTCCCGAGAGGTTTGTATCTTGCATCGCTTGGTTACAGGACAAGTCCCACAGCGTCCTTGTGCACTCTTTGGGACCACTAACACGGCATTTTGTGATTATTCCAGGACTCCACAGGGATTTCAACCTCCTGTCCTGTTGCTAAATCGAACAGCCTAGGGACTGCTATTCCCTGGGATCAGCGGGCCCTGCTGTGGGGCCCAGTTAGCTGAGTATTCGCAGTAACGGAGTGCTCTCCCCCATGGAGGTCTACGCTTTGAAGTACAGAGACACTCCCGAAGGCGGCCTGCAGATCACCAGGAGAAAAACTTAGCCTGGCCAAGCAACAACCTGAGAATTTGTTCTCAGCAGTCCTCGGTCACTCACATTCACGAATGATAGCAGCTAACCTTCTATGTCTGGGGGACCTATGCTAAGACCTTAGGCTCATCGGAGTGTGTCACCAGCCAGATAAGGAAGGAAGGACAGAAGAAACAGAGACAGAAGGGAGGGAAGGAGGGAGGGAGGAAGAAATAAAGGTAGGAAGGAAAGATGATGGATGGATGGATGGATGGATGGATGGATGGATGGATGGATGGCAGGAAGGAAAGTAGAAAGGGAGGAAAGAATAAGTAAGAATGGAAAGAAAGAAGGAAGGAAGGAAGGAAGGAAGGAAGGAAGGAAGGAAGGACTTTTTTATGTAGTTAACTCCATGATTCCTGTGCTAAATCTGGCCCACTGTAGGGTCAACAGTGGCTGCCTGCACCCCACCTCTCACTCTCTCTGCACCCCTCCCTCACAGCCCCCCCCTGCTGTTGAGCTCATCAAGCCCTCGCCCCAGAAAGGTAATTCTGCCCTCTAATTACAGCACTTGTAAAACTAAGAGGGACTCATTCTTCAGAACTAGATCAATACAAGTTAAAAGGCCATCCTGTTTGTTTCTGTAACAATGCTCTTTAGAAAATTGGGTGCTTTTCCATTTGCTGACGGGTACCTCATCCGTCATCGGCAGCCAGAGTCACATCACATTATGTTGCCAAACATAATATAGCGTGATCGGGATGATGCATCAAATTGGAGATTGGCAGGGAAATGAATTTTAGTGGAGAGATCTCACTTGAGAAAATACATAAAGCCAAGAAAGAGGAAAAGCTTAGAGGGAGTTTTCATAATCAGAGATGGGATTTAGAAAGCTCCATAGTGCAGAAATTCCCAAACCACGAAAATCTCAGCAATAACAGGATATAATCATAAAAAGAAATAAACACATTAATAATTAGAAGAAAGGGAAGACAAAGCCGTCAGAAGTGTTCCCTCCACTGAGACACACACCACTGTGTTATTATTCCTGTTTTATGGTAAGGAAACCAAGACTCAGAGAGGTTTGTTGAGTTTCCTGAAGTCACGCAGCCGTTACATAGCAGAGCCAAGATTAGAAGTTCGATGTGCTGATGCTGGAACCAGGTGCATCAAGGTGGGTGAATGAACTGAGGCCAGTTTCCTGATTAGTATAAAAAATACACTTGATTTTCTGAAATGCCCAGAGGCTTACCTGAAGCATCAGACTACACAGATAGGACATTCTTGCCAAGGAGGGATGCTGGTTTGAATGTCCCTTCCAGCCTTATGGTCTTCTGGGTCTATAAATGACACCTGGGCTGTACTGGTTTGCAGGAGGGCAGCTGCCCTAATTCTGGGGAGCCTGAAGCTGTCTCTGTAGCTGGTATTTCTGTGGGTGCTGAGTAGGAGTTTGACTTTGCACCAATGGCAGGGGTCAAGGTTAGCAAGCCCTCCACCCACTTATGTTCCCAGCTGGGACGCCAGACCCCAGCTCTGCTCAGGTGGTGGGGAGGGGGGTAGTGGGGAAGATGGAGGTGGCTGTCAGTCAGAGGGTTTTGCTCTGCCTTGCTCGGTCCTTTCTCTGTCATGTCTGAGTGTCTTCTGGCTTCTTTCTCCGAGTCACATGGCCTCTTTTTCCTGGCTGATACAAGCTGCTGAGATGGGCATGTGAATTTCAGTCCCTCCATCGTTACTTGAGCACCCACTCTGCCAAGCGGAATTAGGCTCAGTCCCTGCACTGGGGGGGCATCGTGGAGAACACCTGGAAACAGGCAAGTGCGATATGCTTTCGTTTATTTGTAAACGTGCTCTAATGTCTCAAGTCCTGAATACAGCTTCAGACTTGTAGTGGGGTTCAATACTTGGGAGTTCAGATTGTTGCTTCTATGTGGGGTGTTCAACCATAGAAGTACAAAGAAGGAGAGAGTAATTCACTGGGGGAGGAGGAAGCAGTAAGGTTCAAACTGCATTTTGAGGCATGCATAGGAGTTTGGTGGCAAGCAAACCTACTGGAGATAAAAAAAACATTCGAAGAAAATGTGTTAATGGACAGGAAGACAGGAAGAAATGGCATATTTTGGGAATAATAACATTTGGGAAGAGAGTATTTCCTGGTTTGTCAAGGGGAGCTGGAGGAAGGATGAGAGATATATTATAAAACCATCTCAGGTTGGGTACCAAGCCAAGTCTACACTAAAGAGAGGGTCCAGATGCCATGTGTCAAAGACAGCATTTTCCAAACCCAAAGCTAATTAAGGGAGAAACACAAACGTGTGGGACTTTAATGATTATTTCCTTCCCTTTTGAAACTTCCTTGCCTTCAAATGACAGGAGAGGGTCTCTACACTTCAGGGGACATCAAAATCACCTAGGGCACTTGTGGGAATAAATGCAGATTCCTAGGCCCCAACCCCAGAGACTCTGATCCTGGTGGTCTTGGGACTACACCTGGAGAAGCAGTACTCCCTGCAGACCTTGAGAGAGGGCCCCAATGAGACAGAATTCTTTCTGCGGCAGTTGCTACGCTAGGGAGTTGAAACCACTAATAGACATTCCCCAAAGGAGACACAGGCGTTTCAAGTCGGGAAGAAGGGAGGCGAGGTGGGGGCTCTAGATTTCACAGCAAGTACTTTGTGAAATCACAATGGCATTCTTTGCTGTAGAACCACAGCAGCGTCTTATTAAAAAAAGATCAGTGGGGCCCTTGGAATTGATCATAAACTATTTCTGTCAATGTCACACATAACCGTGTTTGGGGAAGTTTGCAGGCACGTCTGCTAAATTGAAAGGCTTTGGGGTTTGAAAACAAACAAACAATAAATAAATGAATATATATATATATATATATATATATATATATATATATATATGTAATGAAAAGGAGGGAAATCATACTGTGAGTTAGGAGACAAGAACTCTTAAGAGAAAGGAACAAAGTAGATCTACGTGGTGTGGTCACAAGACTCTTCAGTGAATGACGAATGAATGAATGAATGAATGAATGAATGATAACATATTTCCAGGACAGTCTGAAGACAATTGTGCCTACAGCAGGAGCTTCGAGAGGACTCTATTTCAAGTTCTTAGTGTTGGTTTCAGTAATGGAATATTCTCATTGTTAAAATGAATTGCTGATGGAGAAGAGAGAAGTGATATGAAATGAGAAAACAGACTCAAGTGAGAGAACTCTGACTGGCAGAGCGGGAAGGGCTTTGGGAGAGCATCCATCCGCTGTGCATATGGCCAAAGTAAGACCCAGACAATACAAATGTTCACTAGAGGTCACATCATCGCTAGCAGAGGGATGAGGCCAGGGGCCCCAGCAATGGAACAGACAGGGTTACAGAGCTCACATCTTTGCCCATCATCGTCGAATGCAGTGCCCTGGCCACGACTAAAATGCAAGCCACAGAATGTGGCCCAAAGAACAATGCAGACCTCAGTTTGAGAGACCAGAACCTTCTTATTTCCTTCGAGGGAGGGCAGAAGAGGAAATGGGATCATTGGAACGGGCATGAAGGGAGTAGGTTCTTTCACCACGACAGATACCACCATTTTGCAGATGGGAAAATTGAGGCTCAGCGTGGTTACATTACTTGTCCAGTGTCACATACTGAGGGAGGGATGGAGTCAGGAATGAATCCCGTATTCCAGACCTGAACTCTTTTGGCTAAGCTGCACTGTAGGGTTCAGGAGCTGGCAGCAACTGGCTGGCACCGTGGAGAAGGATGAGGCCCTGAGCAGAATCGCGCATGCACGGGTCACGTGGAGTCCTATTAGCTGCTCTTCCTGCCAAAGTCTCCAGGCTTCCAAAGCCACGTGGCCTTCCGGGTACTTCCAACACCCTGGCCTCTGGAATCCAGGATCTCCTCATCTCCAAGACCTTTTCTCTCCCGATTAGATGGAGACTCCTCTCCTCCCCCAGCCTACGAGGTCCTGCCAGACCTGGCCTGCAGCCTCCCCAGCTCTGCCTCACACCACAGGGCCTCCTGTTCACCGAGCACCAGTCACAGCCCCTCACTAGTTCTGGGAGAAAGTGTTATTCCTCCCTACTACACCTTTGCCTACACGTTCCCACCACGTTAAGAAAGGAGGCTCTTTCCTTCCTTTCACATCGACTTCGTTCCTACTCATCTCTCTGATCTTTCTGCAAATGCCACTTCCCTGATTCCACATAAGTCAGATGTCCTTTCTACTCTCTCACCACATCGCATCCCTTCCCTCCACTTCATTTGTCTTTGTTATGATGCTGTATTTCTTTGTGTAATTAGCTGATGAGTCTGCCTCCTCCTCTGCACTGTAAGTACCTTGAGAGCAGAGACCAGGTCTGTGTTTGCAGCACAGTGACCCACTCATAAAAGGAGCTCAATAAATCTTTGCTAGATGTGGGGGAAGGTGGATGGGTAGATAAATTTTAGGAGTAGTGGAAGAATAAATGGATGGATGGATGGATGGGTGGATGGATGGAGTGTAGGGTAGGTAGTTGAATGGGTGCATGGATGGATGAAGTAGATAAATGATACTTGTTCCTTGGAATTCCACAAAGCAAAGTGCATTGAACATTATTCTGATAGTTTACCCTCTTTTAAATTGAGTCATGTGAACTTACATGAATTCTACATTGGCCCAACTAGAGCTGTTTACAGAGTCCAGCGTTTTACGTATTTATTCAACATGGAGGGAGGCAGACTTCTGGGGTTAAGATGGCAATTTTTTTCCAACAGGTTCACTGAGTTCATCGCCTCACAACTCCCCCACTGACTGCAGAATATTGAATTGTTGGTTTTAATGCTTGATTCCCCTGTAGTAGTGTGATGTGTTCACACCTTCGCCAGGGTTTCATAGCCAGGAAGGGCATCCCTCCAACCCATGACTCTGGATTTGACCATGTGATTTGCTTCTGCCCAAGGGATGTTAGCACATGTGACACCTGATTTTTGCCGTGAGTCGCTGCCACTCCAAGGAGGACGGGAGACCTGTGGAGTAGATCTGGAGTTGATCCCGGTCAAGGCCAGCCTAGATGAGCCCAACCAAACCTTAGATGCATGAGTGAGAAATCAATATGTTCTTGGCCACTGAGAGGTCTGCGGTTGTTTGTTACGCAGCATTAGTGTGGCCACAGCTGACTGATACACCAACTGTGTGAGCAGGTTATTTAAGCTTCTTCCATCGCAGTGTCCTCATTATTAACATAGGAAATGCTATAGTATCTACTATGATCAATCTTCCAGAGTTCTTGTGAGAATTGTCTGAAGTAACACAAGTCTTGCTGAATCCTCAAAACTGGTCTGTCAAGTAGACTCTCCTCTTAACCCCATTTACAGAAAATGAGACTGAGGTTCAGAGAGCTAATTCATCTAGGTAGGAAGTGATGGAGCTGGGCCTGAATCTGATGGAAACTCAGGCTCCACATCCGTAAACTCCATGCTCCATAGCTAAAGACGTCCACGTACTTTATAGATGAGGAAACTAAAGCTCAGAAAGGGGAGGTGACTTGCCTGAGGTCGCACAGCCAGTAAATGGCAGAATTAACTGCCATGTGATACTGTCAGCTCCCGGGAGATGAGAGGAAATCGCAGGGCATGATTGATGACAGAGAGAGGTCTCTATTCCCCACCTTCATTTCTGGGTGCCCAAAGATACACACACACACACACACACACACACACACACACACACACACATATTTAAAGTTTATTGGGGGTGACAATTATTAGTAAAATTACATAGATTTCAGGTGTACAATTCTGTAATACATCATCTATAAATCCCATTGTGTGTTCACCACCCAGAGTCAGTTCTCCTTCCATCACCATATATTTGATCCCCTTTACCCTCATCTCCCATCCCCCTTCCCCCTTACCCTCTGGTAACCACTAAACTATTGTCTGTGTCTATGAGTTTTTGTGTCTCATTTGTTTGTCTTGTTCTTTTGCTGTTTTTGGTTTATATACCACATATCAGTGAAATCACATGGTTCTCTGCTTTTTCTGTCTGACTTATTTCGCTTAGCATTATACTCTCAAGATCCATCCATGTTGTCACAAATGGTCCTATTTCATCGTTTCTTACCGCCGAATAGTATTCCATTGTGTATATATACCACAACTTCTTTATCCATTCATCCATCGAAGGACATTTTGGTTGTTTCCCTGTGTAGGCCACTGTAAACAAAGCTGCAATGAACATTGGAGCACACGTGTCTTTATGGATAAATGTTTTCAGATTTTTGGGGTAGATACCCAGGAGAGGGATTGCTGGGTCATATGGCAATTCTATTCGTAATTTTTTGAGGAACCTCCACATGGCCTTCCATAGTGGCTGCACCAGTCTGCATTCCCACCAACAGTGTATGAGGGTTCCTTTTTCTCCACAGCCTCTCCAACATTTGTTACTATTTGTCTTGTTGATGGTAGTCATTCTGACTGGGGTGAGGTGATATCTCATTGTGGTTTTGATTTGCATTTCTCTGATGATTAGTGATGTTGAGCATTTTTTCATATGTCTATTTGCCATTTGTATGTCCTCAAAGATATATTTTTGAGGTTGGACACATACAAGAAATCGCTATGGCACCAGAGAGGCAGTGCCGTGACAGATCAGTGTGTGCTGAGGCTAACTAGACATATGTTCCTGGACCGAACTGCTGGAAAATGTGCAAACACAGAAGTATTTTCCCTGCAGAGCTGGGGAGTGTGCAGATGGGAGTGGTACAGCTGTGGAGTCCTGCAGAGCCCATCAGCCATGACTCACCTCCTCCACAAAGCTGGCCTGGCCATTTTGGGTGGGGATCAAGAACGCACAAGGTGGAATTTGATGTTTATGGCTCCCAAAGGACCCATGGGATCTGCCGCCAAGACACCGTCTCCTGGTAGGATAACTTTTCTCCAGTTGAGTTTTCAGAAACAGAGAAAACAGGGTCCTGGAAGAACTAATGGGAGAACAAAGAGAGGAGAGCACTGATGGAGTGCCTACTGCATGCCTCAGCCTGGCGGAGTAATGCACACATTATACACTCTTCCTTTTCAAAGGCTGATCCCCAAGGCATGGACGTCCCTGCAAAGCTGGTTAGAAATGCAGAATTTCAGGTCCTCTCCTAGGTCGGCTGAGGCAGAATCTTCATGTTGTCAATACTCCAGGGGATTCGTGTAATCATCCGTGCTGTTAAAAACCCTCAATTCCTCCCTTCTGATGTAAACCTGTCGAACCCCATTTTATAGAGGAAAACTGAGGCTCAGAGCCGGGAGACTTGACAAAGGTCTCCCAGAGAGGAAAAGGCTGTGCTGCCATCTGCACTTGGCTTGATCTTGACCCCAGAACTTGTGATCTTTGGGTCACCTTGCAAGCAAAATGGCTCAGAATTATGGGGTTTCAGCACCATAATAAAGAGGGACTGCATAGTGGAAATAGCTTTGCCAGTGTCAGCAGTTAAGTCTCAGCTCTGCCACTGCCTAAGCTGTCTCTCTAGGACTCAGTTTCCCTATCCATAAAATGGGAGCAGAGAGGCATCGCTTTGAGCTGGGAATTTCTGATTCTAGGACTCCAAAAGTCGGTGCCAAGGGTCTCTCCCATCTCAATGAGCCCCTCCAACCTCAAGGAACCTCCCGGGGGCCACTCCCACACCTCATAGAGACCCCAGGCACTCACCATCCATCCCCGTCAAACAACTGCCCAGCCACTTCAAACACCACACAAAATCGCAGGCAACAGGGCAGAAAACCCAATTATTCTCAGCTGTTACACTGCTTAATTTAATATTTCCAATGAGTTCCTTGAGCTGCTCCTCAAGAATGAAATGCATATTTGGGCTCTGTCACAAAACATTACATTTTGTCAAGGCAATCCATTTTGCTGTGGTAATTTGTAAGTGTGAACCGACCCCCAGCACGGTCTGGGGGCTTTTATGGTGTTTTCTGGGAAGGGAGGCCAGGAAACGGGGATCTCTGCAGTGTCAGGTGGAGATGGTTGGCTGACAGAACCTGATGTGGTGACTGTCCTTCTGAAGCTCCAGAAAGAGTTTGGGGAGACCAACAAACCTGGGGCTCCCCCTTGCCCCTGAGATTAAGGAAATAGGACCTGAGGAGGCATTGCCAGGCGAAGATGACTCTGTCTTTAAACTTTTTAAAAAGATTACACAAATCATCGTTCCTAGACACTGAAGGAAAAAAACATTTTATATAAAGATATAATAAGAAGAAAAATAAATCATCTGCACACTCTACCTAGAGATGAAGATGAACATTGTAAAAATTTTGTTACGTATCCTTTTAATGTGGTTTATAAACACTGCAAACACACACACACACACACACACACACACACACACACACACACATAACCCAAAGGGAACCCACTCTACACACTCTTTTTTAATTTTATGTTGTATTGAAGTAACGTAAGACTCACAAGACATGGCAAGACCCTTACAGACTTCTGTGCACCCTTCCCCTCAGGACATCTTCCCCCACTGATGATATAACCACAGTACGTTGTTATCACAACCTGGAAACTGGCATCTTGCATGCTATGTTATTATGCACCTTTTTCAATGAATGCTTTCCCATTTAGGGGTACAGACTTTGGTTTCAGACGTTAGTGGTAAATTTTGGTTCTGCCTCTTTCTACCTGTGGGATCTTGGTCTAAAGACTTCAGTTTCCAATCTGTAAAATGGGTTGATAAGTAGAGCACACATTTCGTGGCAGGCTTGTTGTGAAAAGTAAGGGATATAATTCAGAATGGGTGACCCATATGAAATGCTTAGAAGATACCGTCTTTCCCTACATAGTTTTATCTTTGTACTGTTCCTTCACATCCCAGGGATCTGGAGAAGTCCCTGAGACGTGCTATGTGCTAGAGGTGGGGAGGGGCTAAAAGGCAGGACCCCTGTTTCTGTAGCTCCCACAGCAACTGTGTGCTTTTTAAAAATCTACTTGATATATTTGAATTTTATACATAAAATTTGGTTTTAACAACAGGAAGGATTCCAGGGTTTTTCAAAAGGAGGAATTCCAAAGGTTTTCCTGATCTCAAATGGCTGCTTAGGATTCTATTTCACGAAATCTCCATTCTTGACTTAGTCAGTCCCTTTTGTTGGATATTTAGGTTGTTTCTAATTTTTTTCTACCACACACAACTCTACAATGAACATATTTGTGCATCTATTCTTGGATACCTGTCTAAATAGTTCCTTGAGATAAGTTCTTGTAAGTGGAATTTTAAGGAAATCAGGGAGACCTGGTTAAGAAGCAAGAACGTACTTCTCTCACCATATATTCGATCTCCCTTACCCTCATCTACTAACAATTGTCACCCCAATAAATTTAATAAAAAAAAAAGAAAAAAGAACGTACTTCTCTTCCATGAAGCACAGCCCTGGGGAACCCTCCGGCAGACCCTTGGACTGGTGCGCAGAGAAATCTATTTACGTACTTTGCACTCAACTGGCTTCATGTACTAAATCCTCCCATCGTTGGGCATGTTGGGATTTCTTTTCCCATTTTGCTGATGAGAAAACTGAGGTTCCCAGGGGTGAAGCAGCTTCTCTCAGGCCATATGGCTAAGAAGGATCTTGAGTTTGCAACCCTGGTTCTTCCCACAACATCTCAGGGTGCTCCCCTCCCCCCAACACATACACACTATTCAGGAGCCAGGACCTAGGCTGGCTTTGAGCGATCGCACACAATCTCTTGGTGCGTCAAGTGTCAAATGGAAAATATGTATGAGAGATGATATATGCTAAGGATATTTGAATTTACATGAAATCCAAGCTTTTCTTTACTATAGGACTTCTCATAACCTTTATTTCAATAATACATACTATGGAGCTCTAAGAACGGGATTTTCTGGGCTCCTAGACATTTATTACCAGGGAGTCCTTTTATCAAAAAGCATCTTGTGAGCAGGCTATTTCATGCAATTAGCTTAAGGGGCACTTTAACTAGCTGGGTACCTGTTTCCACGCATAACTATCCCCAACATTTATTGAAATCTTAGTACAAACCTGGCATTGCGCTAAGCACTTTCTAAATGTATTGTGAGTGCAAAGCATATTGTGAGTGACTCAGTGCTTGTGATCTGAAGGAATGAGGGGTGGGTATCATTCAGAGTCCCAGCAGGGAACAGAGAGCTCCTTCAAAGAGGCTGCAATGGTGGAAAGAGCTGAAAATAACAACAGAGGCTGATGAGCCCACTTTAGGGCTTGCAAGAACAGGAGCGGTTGCTGTCGCTAGGTCTAAGAAGGCAAGACCTGGGTGCTACCGCAGGGAGTCAGCAAGAGTCACCGTCAGAGAGGGCGGTGACCTTTGGTGGAGAGACACTGCCAGCCTGCAGTCCAGCACAGAGGAAGCCAAGAAGTGAACAGCCGAACCCCTTTCTTCTCTTCCCTCCCATTTCTCGCCAGCACCTCCCATTGGCCAGACCTTCCTGAGAGCAGGGGGGAACTGGACAGGGGCCCCTTGATGAAGCTCAGCCTCTCTGGGCACAGAGCAGGGAGCAGAAGGGTGGACGGGTGAGTATGGATGTGCGAAGGGGAGATGTTTCATTCTATGGAGTGAGCTAGTGGAAGAACTGAATGACTGAATGAGAAAGTGAGTTGTGAAGGAAAGCCACTGTCTCCCTGTGATCCAGCTCCCATCACCCCAAAGCCACCCTCCCTGCTCCAAGCACCACCCAGGACCCAGGCTGGGGGTCAAACCCTCCTTAGCTTCCCTCATTATCCCATCAGATCGGGGCTGTCATTAGCCCTCAGTGCTGAACAAAGGGCCCTCGCCCAGGCGGCCATATCCACAGGGCTAATTAATTGGATTAATGGTAGAGCAGCCCACACTGGGTCTGGCTCGGATCGTTTCAATGAAGGCTGAACACCAATCCCCAAAGTCATTGGAATATGGATGAGGCAAATTGAGTTAAAATAGAGGAGATTGCTGCATTCATTAGCCCGCCCACCCTCTGAAGTCGCTGGTTAATATGCAAACTATTAATATGCAAATCAGTGCAAATGAAAAAAAAAAGTGTGATGCTCCCCCCCCCCCCCGCCTCATTTTTTTTTTTTTTTGGAAATTCAGCTACAGTTGGGCAGCTGCTTCCTGTGAAAGGGAGAGAGGCAAAGCGTGCATGTGTGCAGGTCTCTAAGGCAGGGGAAGGGACTGGGAGCTTTCATGTCAGAAATTAATTAAAAGCACCGGCAGGGACACTGCACACCTTTATCAGCCTGCAAACACGTGTGAGAGAGTAAGTGGGGCAAAGTGGGAGAATGGGATTCCCTGGGGAAGGTGTGCTGTTCACCTGGGAGCAGGTCCCTGGCAGCCTGGCGGAGGTCTGTTTGGGTTGGGCTAGTTGGGGTTTTTATTTGTGTAGGTAATTGTGCTTTATTTCAGCATATTTACTTATTGGGGCATTTGTATATATTCTCTCTATATATTTACTACGTGTGTATATGTTTACTACATAAGCAATCCATGGTCATGATAGAAACATTAGGAAAGAGTAAAAGCTTAGTTTTCGAGCGTTCGAACCAGAGCAGGACCCACAGTGAAGTCAAATGAAAAAGTCAGTTCCAACAAGGAATCGCTTTTTTAAGTGATGGGTTCATCCACTGCATATTTTATTTATTTTAAATTCTTGATCCTTTAATCAGGGATACAGTTACCTGTGTCAACATTCTAACAGTCAAAAAAGAAACTAGGAGACACAGTCACCTGTTTGTCTCCGTCCCTCTCCTGTGTTCCTGTCACCCAGGTCTCTGTCCCACAGGCAACAAAGCCACAGGCCCTTAAGAATTCTTCCCGGTAGATCCTATGCACATAGAAGCAATTCCATCCATGTATTTTCTCTCTTTCAGAGAGATCGGAAGGTACGTTACCGTGAATCTTGCTTTGTCCACTTAACAGAGCATCTTAGGGATTGTCCATGAAGACTCTCCTTGTCTCACACACACTTCTGTTGTGTTGCAGGTGGAAGGGCCATAGTTTCCTTCCCCAGAACCCCACTGATGGATATTGAGGCTGCTTCTTATTTATTTGGCGATGTCGGCCGATACTGCAATAAAAACCCTTGTACATATGACCCTTTGAAGGTCTGAGAGATTCTCCGGATGGGAGACTCCTGGAGGGGGAATCTGGGGTAAGTGGCAGGTCCATGGGTAGTTGTGATGTACCCCCTTCTCCTCCCACTGAGCCCCAAGAGTGCCCACGTGTCCACAGCTTCGCCAACACAGCGAGTTATGGAATTTTTGAATCTTTGCTGACCTGATAGGTGAAAA
Organism: Rhinolophus sinicus; assembly: GCF_036562045.2. Taxonomy (NCBI): domain Eukaryota; kingdom Metazoa; phylum Chordata; class Mammalia; order Chiroptera; family Rhinolophidae; genus Rhinolophus; species Rhinolophus sinicus. Next base: position 22,796,005 of record NC_133765.1, on the reverse strand, counting down.
AGGGTGAATTGGGGGAGGTTCAATTTGCATTTCTTTCCTCCAAAGTGAATATGAATTGTGTTTTTCTTCATATGATTCCAAGCTATTTGTATTTTCTGTCTGATGACTCTGTTCATTCCTTTTCCTACTTTTCCATTATGTTATTAGTTTTTCTTTCTTATTGATTGGTAAATAGAACTCTTTAAAGAGTAAGGCATTAGCCTTTTGTCTGTGATATGAAGTACTAGTACTTTTCCCTAGTTTTCTGTTCGTCTTGGGATTTTATGGTTATGGGTAAGAAAACTGTTACGTTTTTACTTAAAGCGTAGAAATGTACATTGATTCCCCAAACTTTTGATACTGGGCAAGACTGTATCTTTGAATTTAGCTTCTCTGCCTGGAGGTCACATCCAACTACTTTCTTGACTAAATCCACAGTCATAATGTATCATCTGTCACGACAATGTCTCGATTTGATTTCTTTACAGTAAAGCAAGAATTTAAAACATTTCCAAAGATACCTGAGTGCAGGATTTTTCTCAATCTTTTATGATTCCCCTCCTTTCTCTTAAAGTTTTCTGGCTTGTATCATAGACATATATTGAAAGCCATCACCTTTATTGTGTCTTTTTCAGAATCCCACTTAATTTTCACAGAAACACAGCTCTTCCTTGCACAATCCTGTCATTGGTTTCCTTAAAGTTTAATTAAATGATCTAGTTATGCTAATTATGTTAACAACTTCAAGTGGGGTAAGTAAGCTTTGGAACAAACACAACTGGTTTCTGGGAAGTTGATGCTTAACTAGAAGGAGGAGATATAACTGGTGGGTGAACAGCAGCCATTGGCCAACCAGGAGTGCTCTTTGAACCATGGGTGTTGGCAATGTGTTTGATGGAGCACGCAGAGAGGTTAACCCAGTCTGGTAACAGGAGGTCACTTAAAAGAGTTTCTAGATCAATGGCAAAAGGGTGGTGGAGGGGGAGAATTGCTTGAAAAAATTCCACCAGTGACAACCCTTTGGGGCAACTGATTTATTAAGCACTTTCTATTTGCCAAACACCTTATTAAGTACTTCACAATGCTTTCCCTCATTTCTTTACCCCCATTTTATAGACAAGGAAACTGAGGTCCAGAGAGGGGAAACAGAGTGTCCTGGGTCATTTTGGACATGAGTACCATTATTTTTTTTACATGTTTGATGGATGAGAAAAAGGATGAAAGAAAAACGGAATTGCACTGGACTCCTGTGTTGAAAAGTGTTTTTTTCATGTAAGATATCACAAAAAAACGTTTCCTTTTTTTCTTCTAAGAAATGAAATTAATTATTGGGTTGATATAGGTGACTATTTATGAGGTATGTGTAGAGTATAAAATACCTTGGCAGCCTGTTTAGGGGAAAAACCAGCACGATGACCCCTGACACCACCATATATTCTCCTGGGCCTCATTTCCTCCTCTCTGTCCAGAGGAACCACCGCTCTGAATATTGTGTTTATCAGCCCTTGCTTTCGTTATCATTTTCGACCATATGTTCCTAAGCCTGAACATGGTATTGTTTACTTTTGCCTCTGGTTGAACTTTCGGTAAATGGAATCGTCCTGCCGGATTCGTTGGAACTTCCCTTTTCCTCTCAACAGGATGTCGTGGACGCTCTCCAGTGTCATTTGGCTCTGTCTCTTACCACCCATGTTAAGGAGAGTGCGGTATCCATCACGTGGTTGAGCTCACACTTACCCAATCAGAGGAGGCTGTCTGAATGGTCACTTTTCCACTGCACCTTACTTTGCAGTGGGATCTCTTAGGCCATCCTTCCGGCCAAGCTCCAGAGTTGGGACATGACCACGGCCATTCTGCTGGCAGAGGAAAGACTCTTAGAATCTCCCCACCATGCTGGTGTGCAGGTGAGAGTCCGCTGGGGAGCAAATGAGATCCCCAAGCAGGGCTTGGAAGGGGACAGGTGCTCCATCCTAACTCTGTCATCCTTGCTGTCAGGCTTTCCATGGCTCCTCTTTGCCTCGGCTGGACATCGAAGGCCCAGGATGAATGCCTGGGGTCCTCTGTTGCCAAGCTCCAGGGTGGAGCAGAGCTCAATAATATTGAATGGATGAAGGAAGGAGAAAAGGAAGGATGTCTTCCCTGATTCTCCCCTGCAGTCATGGTCTTAATTCACCTCTTTCCTCTTTGATCCTTTCCCCGCCACACACATTCTCTGTTCTCTGATACCAAACTCTGTCCATCTTGCAACACTTAGAAGAAATAGGTTCGGACTATGGATGCTCTGACATGATTTAATGTCAGATGTTGTAGAGACGCAAAATTGTAAAGACAATGCATTTCCAGTCCCCCCACCACCCGCCATGAATTGTTGGTGAAAAGTTCAGGTCGTCTAACTTTTTCACGCAGCCCTTTCAGCACTGCCAGATAGTAAACTTGGTTAACTGTTTGTCCAGTTGGTACAAATTCATAATGAATAATCCCTCTGATATCAAAAAAGGTTAGCAACAGCGTTGCGACGAGTTCACGAGCTCCATGGTCAGAACTCTTACTTCCTAAAGATACTATATTCAGGAAGATCCTTGGATCCCTGGGCTGGGCTGGGATCCTGACATCCCAACCCACAGCATAATGCACGTCGCACTCTACTGGGATTGTCCTCCAAGGTCTTGAGAGCAGAAACAATGTCGGGGTCACTACTGGAGCCATAAGACTCCCACAGTGCCTCATACACGCGTATAGAGGTGCGTGGGAACCGCTAATCTAACGTGTAGACAAAACAGTGAAACTAGGTCAAAGGTGCGCTAAACTATCTTCTACCTGCTTTATACATAAGCAGAATGGAAGCATGAGCTTTGGGGTCAGAAAGAACAAGGTCTGCATTCTGATTCCAGCATTCGGTCGCTGCAGCCTTGGCAAGTTGTTACCCTTCTGAGTCCCAGTTCTTTGAGCTGTCGAATGAGGATAATAGGATCGCCTCCCCTGCAGGGTTGTCTCAGGACTAACTGACCTGGTTCACACAGCGCGGGTAGCACATGCCCCGTGCTTGTGCGCCTCTCTTCTCCTTCACAGACTGTCAGTACCTTCTTAAACAAGAAATGTATCCATTTCATACCTGTATCCTTTTCCCATGGCAAGCTGCCGGGACTCATAGAGAACCCAGCATGTAGTAGTTGGTGATTTGGAGAATGGACAGATGGATGGATGAAAGTTAGATGATTGGGTAGATGGATGTGTGGGATTTGGGGTGGGCAGATGGATGGATGGATGGATACTATATTTTTATTTATTTTTATTCTTTGTCATTCTAGCATTACAAATCAATGTTTTCCAATAATGATATGGAAATTGATAATGGAGTGAAAATAATATATTTGGCTCTCAGAGCCATTAATTTTGCACCTCTTTTAGTCCATATCCCCTACTCCCCATTCACTGCTAGGGACTGCACAATATCGTTTTAAATGCCCTGATAAGTCCTGCAATACAAAAAATAATTGACTTTATTTAACCCAGAGTTTACTGATTATTGTCAATGACAGATTTTATTTTCTTTGAATGTCGTTTAATATAACTTGGATCTACTTCTATACGGCACAAGCTTGTGAATATAAGCATAAATCATCCTCAGAACTTTTTTACGTATCAATCCCTTACTTGAAGTGCTTCTATGATGGAAAAGTCATTGTGTGTGTGTGTGTGTGTGTGTGTGTGTGTGTGTGTGTATTCTGATGGTATGGGTTTAAAACACTACATTAGACGTCACATGCCCACCTTGCTAGTGATGGAACATGCTGTGCAATCATGGTGATTCCTTCCCCCTTTGCCTCCTGTCTATTACCTATACAAGGAAGAACATGATGGTTTGGCCTCAAAGTTTCCTTGCAGTCCCAGCCTGGCCCTATAGCATGATTCTTCCTGCTTCCCAAGGGATAAGTCCATGAATGCATCCCTACTATGTGTCCTTCCTGTGTTTCCTTCTCTCCTGAGATATCTATCCATTTCATTGGTCGAAGGACAGACAAGCCATGAAGGGGTAACTTACCCACATTTACTCCAAATGTTTAGATACCTTGATGCTGTGACTTAATTTCCCATACTGTCTGCACCCCCCCGCCCCCCAGGTCTTGGCAGGGTGGGTGGAGCATCTACCAGTATTTTCCTAGTATGACCTGGCCCTGCCAGGGGCAATCAGCTCCCAGCACCGCTGCTCTTTCCAGCTTGGTGCCCGCCCAGAGCACACTAGCCTGTCGCTCTATTTTGACGGCAGCCACTTGCTCCTTCGGCTCTATCCCTCCTCTGTCTCTCCAGACTCAGTGGTGGTGGCTGAGCCAGCAAAGTGGTTCCACCCTGACTGTTTCCAAAGCTTATAGCAGCAGCGTTATAATCGCCACCGTGGTGATCCAGTGAAGACTGCTGGCTCAGCTGAGTCTCTCTGGGCCTGGGGACCTCAAGGAAGGGTCTGCGTGGAGACTGAGGGCCTGGCACCTGGAAAGATGCTCAAAGACCTCTCAATGAGGGCTCCTGGAAGGTTGGAGACTGTCATTACTGTCCCCACCATCATCCCTCAACGTCGGATCTGTCTGCAACCCTCGTGATGTGAACAGAGCTAGAGGGGTGGAACGTGGTGAATGGAGCCAAACACTGGCATGTCAAAGCCATCTCTCCAGGACTCCCCAAGGATCTCAGCTTGTCTGGGGCCTCCTCCCTGGGTGAGGAGGGCAGGCAGGAAGGATGCCCAGGATAAGTCTTGCACTTACTAGGTGCTCAGTAAACACCATACATCATTCCATCAAATAAGCCAGGGATTGTAATATGCAATCAGTTTACATCTTGCTAACAATAAATACAAGCTGCCAGTTAAAATATAGCACAGCATGGTTGTAAGGCGAATCTGTTTCAGAGATATTAAAATCTAAACAAGTCTCTTTTGGAATCATCTAGATCGGGTACCTATTAAGTAAGAAAACCAAAGGGTAAATGGTGAGGGACTTAGTATGGTTGTTGCTTTTGTTTTTGGACGTAGATTTGGTGCTGCTATTAACTTGCTTTGTAACCTTGGGGAAATCACTTTCACCCTTGGGCCTCAATGTCTTTGTTATAACATGGGACCCACCCTCCTCTCCAGTTCCCCCGTACGGCTCCTGTAGAAATCAATAGGATCGAGGTAGTGACAAATCTCGGTAAGCTGCAAAGATGCTTCAATAGGAACCCGAGAGGGTCAAGCAACAGTGAAACCTTGTCCAAGGTACCTACTGTCAGTGTATTCGCAGTGTGACTTGGGCAGGTCGCTCCACCTTCCTGAGCCTCCTCCCCCACTTCTCCCTTGTAGAGACAAAGATACAGAGCGACTGGAGGTATTAGAGGAGGTGAAGCTTGTGAGGTGCTTATCACCACGCCTGGCACATGATAAACCAGGCCCAGGAATCCCAGCTGCAATGAGTTGTACATTATTTGAATGATCTGAGTGGTAAGAAACATGCCTTGGATCGCCTTCCTCTCTCGTTTCTTCAAAGCACCATTATATCCCCAGTGTTTTGCAGGGAGCTTGCTTCTTGGACATTCTGATAAATGAGTGAAGGAATGAATGAATGAATGCGCATTCTCAGGTGTGCAGGGGATACTGAGTTCACAGCATAAGCTTCTTGAACCCCTCAGAGGCAAAATGATAAACCCATCACCATGGAGACCACGGATTTCCCATTTCACAGAGGAGGAAACAGGGTCTGAGAGATTCAGAAAGTTGCTCACAAAGAGACTCCAGCCCAACCCCCCCATCCCATCTGTGGTTTTTCCCTTCCATCCTCATACCCAGGACCAATGACCAGGGGTTTCTGACTCCGGTGCCCGGAGCAGGCTGTGGCCAGGGTGAGCACCGCACTGTTTCCCCCAATACAATTGTTTTCAAAGGAGCCCCGGGACGAACAACAACTGCCACGGCCTCCAAGGCCTCAGACCCGGCCCCATTACGATTCCTCTCTGTGTAATAAATACATTTTAAGAGAAACAGATGCCGGAACAGTTGGACAGGAAGGGCCCAGGCATGTGAAGAGGAATCTGGTTTGTGAAAAATCTATCTATTTGCCAGACGGTAAGCAATATGGTGCAGCCAGCCAGGTCTGGGTCCGGCTGCCAGACGGGTTGATGGGGCCTCCCTACTGTGTCCTGCTGGTCCTGTTGGGCCACGGGGCTCAGGTGCCCACAGGGGCATCCAGCTATTGTTCCTGCCCCCAAACAGACCCACGCTGCTGACAGCTACTCCTTCATAACGTCAGCCACTGTGGCAGCGTGGGCACCCTCATCTTGGGAGCCACAAGTGTATGCAGGGAGTGGCAAGGCTGGGGAAAGCATCTGCTGACTCAGGCCCAGCCACCTTCATGGTGTGGCTTTTCTCTTCCTCCTATGGACCTTACTCTCTGATGTGCTTGTCACCTGCAAGCGGCTACCTTTATACACGACCCCGTGAAACTATGACAGGAAAGGGTGTCCTTGCTGCTTTTCTTGCCTGATGAGAATCTGTCACTCTCCCTGCACTGGCCCTGATGGGAGGAAAAACAAAAGCTGCCTCATTTCCAAAAGACGGCTTGGCTGCAACAGGGGTAGGTCCAGCTTGAGTAAGGCAAAGATGCCCAGAGCAGATTTCTGTCCTCCAGGATCGACACCACACACCCCGTCCTTTGGCCTGAGCTCACAAAACCTGCTGATGTTTTACAGGAGGACATAGCCGGTGGGCAGAGGCAGAGAACACTCAATGCGTGGCTAGGCTTTTTGTCCTCATAGCCAGTCCAGCAGGGGTGAGGTGACCATCCCCATTTTGCAGTTGAGAAGGTGGAGGCCCCAAGAGGGAATGTGACTTGCCTAAAGTCATGAAGCTCAGAGGAATCAGTGTTGGGCTGCCTGACTCTGATTTTTCTCCTCTTTCTACCCTCCCATCTGTCTCCCTAGGAAGAGACTAGCAAGTCTCCTCCATGCTCCTAAAATACTGGCTGGAGATGTAGCGATCCTATCCTGTCTCTCACCTTCTCTGTGGTCACAAGCAAAGTGGGGCATTCATTTGTTGCCAGGAAAACTAATACCAAGAATCTTTCCTTCTCCCCCTGATAAGTTGTCCTCTTCCCTGAGCTGACGTTACAGAAGGTTATTAACCATACAATAGGCTTTCCTCTAACAGACCTGACTCCAAGCATTTTTTTTCCAGTGTCTTCCAAAACCTAAAAAACAAAAAGTTATTTAAATTCAAGAATTCTGCATCCAAATTATATTTCTCCAAGAAGTATAGTTCTCCTTGCTCCCAGAAGTACTATGAAAATACGTGAGTGGTTCTGTAACTTGGTTTTTTTTGGAGGGAGGGGGGGGTTGAGGGAGGGTGCTATTCTTTTCTAAAATAATAATGATAAAAGTTTCACTTCCTTGAGGACTTAAGATATTCCAGGCTCTACACTTAGGATTGTACACACATCCTTTTATTTAACCTTCTTAGCACATCTTTGAGATGGCTGCCCACATTACTATGCCACAGTAAGAGTAAGGGACATCTTTAAAAAGTGGCAGAGCTGGGATTTAGTGCCAGGTTTCCTAACTATGTGTTGGGTCCTCTGGGTGGCTTCACTGAACTTCTATTGCAGCTCCTTCAGTTTGGAGAGGCAGGAAAGCCAAGAACAACCTTTCTGGACTCCCTTGCAGCTAGAGTTCTGGATGCAGATTTGTCTCTGCCAACAGGAGGCACTGATGTGAGGTTTGGGAAGCTGATATGAAACCGCACTCTGGTGGCTTGTGGCTACTGCTGCTGCTGCTGCACAAGCATAATAGTGCAAACTCGAGACTTTCCTACAACAGAGACTCCACCTCATGCTCCTACTATATCCTGGGTCTCCAGAGGCAGTGGTGTTGAACATGGGGAAGCGTCTTCCTTCCAGCAGTAGCTGTCCAGATAGCTCTGCTCTGCAATTTCTGGGAGTTATTTAGAGAGGCTCCATCTAGAATTCACTCTTTCCCTCCTTACAATGGTTGTGTATGCACCTGAATCTCTATATTTAATCCCATCCTGCTTAAAATACTGCGGCTGGATTTTGATTCCACCTAGAACCTGAACTGGTATGCTATGAGACGTTAGGGATGCCTGTTTTGGATCGCAAGCCTCATGTTCCTCACCTGTACAATTTAAAGAGTCACAGAGGGGCTGTAAGGAGGAATGGAAGCCAAAGGGCTTTCCCACCATAAAGTGTTCTGCAGAAACTGGTCCACTGGAAATGTCCTCTTCCTAGTAGGGAACATCGGGCATGGTTTCTCCAGTAACTGACCCCCATGCATTCTTACTCTCAAACCCATTACAGAATCAGGTACCTGATCAGCTTGCTGAGGACTAGGAGGGCAGCTGGGGTCGGGAGCAAGAGGGGGGGGTTGGCTTATAGCTCATTTCTGCTCAGGATCCCCCTCATCTATAATTACGTGACCTGTGTCATCTCACCTGGGTCCCTTGCTATGACAGTGCAGTGGAAGTTGCTGCCATGAGCTGCACAGTTCTTATCTTTCTATCTTACGGGGCTTCATGGCAGGAGGCTCCCAGAACACGCTCCACCTTGACTGTTTTTGAGATGTTGCTGCCTCCAGAAGTTGATGATGTTGACCAAGTCCCTCAGTGGTCTTGTTAGCTTAACAGAGAAACAGGTCTGGGGGTGGGGGAACAGTGGGGATGGCCATGAGAAGGGAATGAGTTATCTGCCAGGATGTGTTAGCCACTGTCAGATTGACTTTTGAGGGCAGAGAAGCTATATTCCAGGGGGAACTGAGAGAGTGTGAACATCAGTGGGTTCAGTCCATCATTCAGTCAACATTTTTGACTGCCTACTTTATGTGCCAGGCCCTATGCTTGCACTGGGAATTCAATAGAAAGAAATCAGGCACAGTGCATACCCTCCTCAGGCTGATAGCCTTTTAGGGGAGAGAGAAACAAACAGACATTTATAGAGGAGAGTGTTTAGTGCCAAGTTGAGGGATGCAGAGGGAATGGTGGGAGCCTAGGGAAGCCCACTGACCTAGCTAGAGGCAATCAGGGAAGGCATCCTGGTGGAGGTGACAACAAATCTGTGACCCAAATAACATGTAGGAATTTTTCAGTCAAAAGAGGATGGTGGAGCAGGGAGTGGGGAGAATGCTCTTAGCAGGAAAAAAGCATGAGCAAAGATTCAGGTTGGTGAGTGAGTTTAAGGATTCAGTGTTGTTCGGAGGGGCTGAGTAAAGAGTGATGGAGAGAATGGCAGGGCCACACCAGGGTAACACAATATCTAAGGTCTCTTCTCCTTTTGAAATTGTATGATGTTCTGCCTTAGACTGGAAATGCACTCCCAGTCAAGTTTAGGAAAAACAATGCAGGTTTATCTGGACCTTCTGTGAGTTGAGAAAAGATTCCACTCCCTCTATGTGGCTTTTCCTCCCTGGGTAACTGGGCTTTTAATCATCTAACCTTCGTTAGGAGACACTCAGCAGAACTCTTTTAGGGGAAAATGTGATGTGAGATGGCCAAAAATTTGAGATGAAATGAAATGAAATGGAGGGAAACAGTAAAAATACATATTTTCTGGAGTTAGGACCCTCTGTCTTTGCTCTAGTAACTCCCCAAGTATTTGCAGCAGCTGCTTCCTTTACACTGAAGAAAGCACATGTTATGCATAAATACATGTGGCTCTTACTATGTCTGAAGAGGAAAAAAATACTGTTTGGATTAAGGATTGAAGATTCTCATGCACTTAAGTATAAGCTTCTTGGAGGAGATCGGAATGGTTTTATTATTTGTTCCTGCGCCTGTAAAGCCTAAAAGAGTGTAGGGCCCAGGGACTGGCTTAAGGAATGAATGAGTGAAATAATTTAAACAGTAAATAAGAGAGAGTCTGCTACAAAGCCTGACACAGTAGGTACTCGACAACCCATTCTTATTGTGAACCCTGGCTCAGCATGCAGGAGCCTGGATAATTAGTCTAGTTTTACCTCTAACATGCTGTGAAACATCGGGCCAATCTCTTTCCCTCTCTAGACCTTACTTTCTCCATCAGCAAAATAAGAGTCCTTCCAGTTCAGCTATATTATGAAATGTATGAGAATTTGGCTGTGGTTAAAAAAACAAATAAAAGAATAGTCTGTACACACAGTGAGATACTACTACACACTCACAAGAATGGCTAAGATTAAAAATACAGACAACACCGAATGTTGGTGTGGAGCCACGGGAACTCTCATACATATCTGGTGGGAATGTAAAATGGTATAACCACGTTGGAAAAAAAAAATCTTAAAAAGTTTTTTTATAAAACTCAACATACCCCTACCTCATGACCCAGCAATTCAATCTTTAAATATTTACCAAGAAAATGAAACAACGTTCACAAAAAGACTTGTATACGAATGCTCATAGGAGCTTTTTTATAGCAAAACTAGGCACGGCCCAATGACCAACAGGAAAATGAATAAGTGAATGTTGGCAAATCCACACATTAAAATCTTACAAAACAGTAAAAGGGACAAACAACTGATATATGTAATGATATGAGTCAATCTCCAAAACTTTTGTTGAATGAAAGAAGTCAGACACAAAAGCGTACAAATTGTATGATTCTGCTTGTAGGAAGTTGTAAAACAAAACTAATTGATCATGGGAAACAATCCTGACAGCACTTGCCTCTGGGGTGGGGGCAAGGATTGACTAGGAAGGTGACATGAGGGAACTTTCTGGGGGAATGAAGGCTTTGGGTCACACAGCTATTTGCATTTGACAAAACTCACTGTCAGTTCACCAATAATTTATGCATTTTAATACATTCACATACTTTTTGTATAAAAAAACTGTAAGCAAATATTGATATTGCAGTGCTGAAATCTTTGCTTGAAATGCACAAAAATAAGATGGATGAATGGATGGATAGAAGGTTAGATAGGTGAATAGATAGGATAAAGCAAGTATGAAATGCTAATGGTATGATCTAGGTGGAAGATATAAAGTTTATAGTTCATTGTGAACTTCTTTCAACTTTTTGGTGTTTGAAATTTTTTACCATAAAGTGTTGGTGAAAAAGGAGGATCTGGAACCCATTTAAGTTTAGTACAAAATCCATCACTTTCACCTCTCCTATTTGATATTTTAAAGATCAGTGATATGAAAAATGAATTAATCTTAGGAATTCCAAGGGCACGTATAGACTCATATCTTACATATATGTTTCTGTCTGAGCTCCTGAAAAAGGATAGCCAATGACGGGGCAGATTATTCCTTATTCCTAAATGATTCCTAATTGTTGGAGATCCTCTGGGACTTATAGCACCAACTCCAAGATGAGCACGATTCTGATTCAGCAAACGTTTACTGAGCTGGACCATATGCCAGGCATCCTACCATGGTTTCTTCATCTTCAAAACAACTTAACAGAGAGGAAACATCTTTTTGACCATATTACACATCTCAAACCAAACTCAGAGATGTTTATAAACTTACCCGAAGCCACAGAGCCATTGAAATGATCTCTGGTAACTCTTATTTTTTTCTCTTCCCCCCAAAACGTGCTTATTACGTGTTTTACCTTCTAAAAACAAAATAACATCTTTATTGAGATAGAATTTATTTCCCATACAATTCACGCTTTTAAAAAGTAGAATTCACTGGTTTTCAGATAATTCACAAAGTTGTGCAACTATTACCACTCTTTTCTTTTTTTAAAATTTTATTGGGGAATATTGGGGCACAGTGTTTCTCCAAGGCCCATCAGTTCCAAGTCATTGTCCTTCAATCTACTTGTGGAGGGCACAGCCCAGCTCCAAGTCTAGTCACTGTCCCCAATGTTTAGTTGCAGGGGGTGCAGCCCACCATCCCATGTGGGAATTGAACCGGCAACCTTGTTGTTGAGAGCTCGCGCTCTAACCAACTGAGCCACCCAGCCGCCCCTACAACTTGTTATTTTTTATTTTCACCACCCCCAAAAAGAAACTCTTTATTAGCAGTCATTCCCCATTCCCTCCTACTACCAGCACCAAGCAATTAATCTACTGTCTGTTTCTATGAGTTGCCTGTTTTGTACATTTCCTTTTTTTTAAATTTATTTTTTAAATTTATTGGGTGACAATTGTTAGTAAAATTACATAGATTTCAGGTGTACAATTCTGTATTACATCATCTATAAATCCCATTGTGTGTTCACCACCCAGAGTCAGTTCTCCTTCCATCACCATATATTCGATCCCCCTTACCCTCACCTCCCCCCCCCCGACCCCCCTTACCCTCTGGCAACCACTAAACTTTTGTCTGTGTCTATGAGTTTTTGTTTCTCATCTGTTTGTCTTGTTCTTTTGTTGTTTTTGGTTTATATACAATTTTTAAAAAATAATTCTACCTGCCACAATGAAGATAACTGGCAAGCTTTCTATCCCTCATGATACTGGCAATGAAAAGCCATTTGTATAATACCCTGGTGATTAGAACATATGATGCATAAAAACCCTTATGATGTAACCACAGCCAATTCTTTGGACACAGTGATTAGTCTAAATAATGGTCACATGACTGGGACAGGCCAATCACAGGCCTTCCCTGGGATTTTCTAAGTTGGAGGCAAAAAGACATTTTGCTTTTTCTTATAAATCTCAAGCTCAAAGCCCATAGGCTTAAGAATACTGGTGGCCATGAGTCTTTCATGTGAAGACTATTCTATGCCTGGAACTGTATATGGACCTCCCCATTCAAACCTCACAGCAACTGTCTGAGATGAGAGGCTTTCCAGAAGATCAGAGAGACTAATTCAATTTCCCAACAAAACATAGCTGATAAGGTGAAGATTCAGAACCAGGCTTAGTGACCACACAATATGCCTAGAGGACTCCCAAATTGGGTTGATGAGGTCTGCCTGGAGCTGTCAAGGACCCCTCCCATTTGGAATTGCACTGGTCAGAGCTATCCACTGCCCCCAGCCTGGACCCTCTCAGTTCACACTACCAACCAATGCTTATTTCCCAGTAACCAGAGTATACCAGCTAGAAACCTCTGAAGCAGTCACCTGGTTCCCAAGTCCTAGATAACCCGGTCTTCCATTGTTTCTGCACAGACTCTCTTTCTGTATAAACAAGATACAAAGCTCAAGATCTGCCTGTGGTTATGGAGATGTAAAAGGATGGCCATTGAGGATCCATTCTCAGTTCTGGGGGCACTTTGTTTTCCTATGGTAGCCCCTCAGATGTCAGTCAATCACAGTGAACTGAAGGCAAAAAAACAGTAATAGTAATAGGGATTGGCTTGGGGGCTAGAATGAGCCAGCTTGTCTCATTTGATCCTTAGAGGTAGATAACAGGAGTCCCATTTTACAGATGAGTCAACTGAGGTCAGAAGGACTTTTTAAACTAGGTTTTGCAAATTTTTATTCACATACTTGCCACAACAGCCCATCATTCCCATCTGGCAGATGACAAAACTGAGGTTTGGAGAAGGAAGTGACTCAAGTAGGAGGTGGCAGAGTCAGGATTTAAACTTCGGACTCTAGAGCCTGTGCGTCTAAAACCATGCTCACCTTTCCAGGTGCAGCTCTGCAGGTTCAGATGAAGGAGCAGATTGCAGCTGAGGCCTTTTGGAACCACAGGGCATGAAATGAAATTCAATGTTATTGATATCTTAAAATCTAGGTGTTTTTTTTTGTGCCTTAGAAGTTCTGTGCTGCCTTCAGAAAAAAGAAAGGAGAGTTGATGAGGTCTGTCTCCCCGTGCCCCCCTTGCCCTAACACTCACCTGTTAAAACGATCAGAGATGAACCCAGAGGCCTGAGCCTGGGGTCTATTGGCTCCTAGAACAGCTAAGATGTGGCCATCGGAGGCCACCTGGTGCTAATACCATCACAGAGTTCACAGGGGGGAGAACGGAGGGCAGGCAGCATGAAAAGCAACTTTTGCCAGCTCTCCTTATGGTTCCGCCCACTCAGTCTGACTGTATAGAAGGTGCCAGATCAGATTAGAGCCACCAGTTGCTACATTATCCTGTCTTGACTTCACTAAGGCTCATTAAGCTCGAAAATCCTTTTTATGGTGTTTAGGACACCTCCAGAGGAGTTTGCTGTGTAAATATTATTCCACCATTAAATCCTGCAACAAGGCCACAGTCAACAAGTGGGATTCGCGACGGTGCTGCTGAGGGGGCCGCCGTGGATGGATGTGACATGCGGCCAAGGGGCTCCGCCAAGAAGCCAGCCAGCGCCAAGGGTAAAGCCCCTCCTTCTCCCACCGAGGCCTCCTGCCACTCTGGCCTGCTTCATGGAACCCGCCGCTGGGGCGAAATTTGGGCCAGGGATCAAACACACTGTTGGGGGCCACTTGGAATGAGAACATGCCTTGGACAACTGGCACTCAAGCGGGCCTCACTTAATCTGGGGAGGGGGGCCTTGCGGGCTACAGCCGTCTTGGCTAAGGCTGGGGCCTCCCCACCGCTCCCGGCAGATGTGGGCGTCTGTCTCTGGGAGGCTACTTTTACCAGCCGGAGGCATCTTTTCTTGGCTGTCCTTGCATCTGCACGCCCAGACCCTTTCTTTATTAATGTATGTATCTGGAGGAGGGAAATCACTCAGTGATGAGCCATCGATTATTGTGGATGGATGACCTATCTGACTCAGCAGAAGCTGCTGCTGGCTGGGATGTCACTGCTTTTTGCTTTTCTTTTTCTTTCTTTTTTTTTTTTTTTTTAAATTTAATTAATGTATGTTTAAAGCTGATTTGCAGGTTGCACTGCTGGGATATGGTGACAGAAGATGGAGGACTTAAATATGGAAACTCAAGACGCAGCACCTGGCCCGGGTTGGGTAGACATTCATTGTACGACAAATGTTCTTTGAACACCCTACTCTGTGCTAAGGGCTGGCCTGGCCTCTGGGGACTTAGCAGTGAGCAAGACAGGTGCGGTCCCTGCCTGGTGATGCTCACAGACGGGTGCTCTGGCAGTGTGGAATCCAACGCTTTGCATCTCAGGGTCTATGACAGTACAGGGTCGGCAGGTCCTGACACAGTGGGAGCGTGGTAAATGGGGAGTGAGGGGTGTATACAAAGCCCCTTGCACTTTCTCTAGCATAGAGGAATGGCAATATTTTTGCAGCTGTGTAGCATTGAGATCCTCCAAAGGGTTTGTCTCTGAGCCTCAGTTTCCACATAGCGCTTCATGTAATATCTGCTCCATGGAGCTGTTGAAAGACTGTTTATCCACACCTGGGCTTGTTTGAAATACAGTGATTGAGCACCTACTATGTGCTGGGTGTTCAGGGTTCAGCGGTGAATGAGACCCAGTGTGCCCCTCAAATTGCTTATAGTCCATGGAGGAATTAACACTAAATGCGATGGCCCATGGCCAGTGGTGGGATGGGGTAACTCAGGAACATGGTGGAAGCCTCAGTGAAGGGTACTTAATGCAGCTTGGCTGGGGGACAGGGGACAAAAAAACCCTCTAGATCGGGGGTTAGCAAACTCTGGCCCATAGGCCACATTTGGCCTACTGCCTGCTTTTGTGCAGTTCCTAAGCTAAAAATCATTTTTGCATCTTTAAATTGTTTGTTTAAAGTCAAAATAACATTTCACGCCATGTGAACATTATATGAAATTCAGATTTCCATGTCCATAGATAAAGCTTTATTGGAACACGGCCATGCCCACTCATTTATGGGTTATCTGTGGCCACTTTCATGCAATGATGGCAGAGTTGAGTTGCAGCAATAGAGACAGTGTGTCTCACAAAGCCTAAACTATTTCATAGTTGGCTCTTTATAGAATAAGTTTGCCAACCACTGTCTTAGGGGAAGTGATGTGTAAGCCAAGAGCTGAAGGATGGGCAGAACTGATGAGTTGGGGGGTGAGTTGAAAGGGGCAAGGGGAGGTTTGCTGTGCAGGTTGGACAAAAACCCTGGCATCTTCAAGGAGGATGCAAGTACCGTGAGCTACACTGCAAAGCACCACACAAACCTGAGTCAGCATTTGGAACAGAGGAAGACAGGCTCATCGACAATCTGATTGGAGAAAGTATAAGGGAAGCAATAACACTAGATCTCATTTCCTAAGCACCTAGTAGGTCCACTGTAGGTCCCCCTAACAATCTCACATACAGCCACCAAATGGACCTGAGAGAAGAGATCATTAATGCCCTTCAAAAAGGAGAAATTGGGAGCTCAGAGAGGTGAAGATGCCTGGGTAAGGTCACACCCCAAAACACAGATCAGAACCCCAGCCTGCCGTACGCTCAAATCAAGCTCTAAACCCACATTAATAAACCCAGGCATTTGACTGCCCATATTCTGCAATGTTATAAAACGATGCATTATGGGGGGGGGGGGAAGGAAACAAATTAAAAATGAAACTGGGCTAGCATCCAAAGTAGGATTTTTTTCAGCCACTCCCTACATCTTCCACCCCTATCCTGGATGTTGTTTTATTCTGCCCCTTCCTTGATCCCGGGCTCCTCTGAAATCCAGCCACACCGCTGGGAAGGGCAAAGGGTGAGGGGAGGAAAGCTAGGCTTCCCAGATACAGCCAACCGAGGAAAACTCTGAAATGGGTGGAGCACACGGCAGAGTTGGCAGCTCCAGCCCCGGCAGCTGTTGGCTGTGCACAAAATAAACACAAGCCGATGGATGGGATCCGGCTGGGAAGCCACTTCGCCTCCTCACAAGCTTCAGGAGAAAGCAAGAGGTGCTGGATGGCAAGCCTGCCAGCTGACGGGGAAGTGACTTGGGTGCGATGTCTGTGCTTTTGGCTGGTTGACGTGACACAGGGGCTGGTGACGCTGGAGGTACCAAGTCCTGGCGTTTCCGGTCTGTGCGTCTTTAGCTGAGACCAGTCACCTGTCTGAGACTCAGTGTCATCATCTCTAATTGGAGATAATGGTACCTCCCTTTGAGGACAGTTGTGTAGGGGACACCGTGGGGTGCTGCCCAGATGCCCCTTTAAGAAAGGCCTACTTGTCACAGCGGCTGAGAGTAGTTGTCATTACTAGACAGCTGCAGCCATCAGCCCCTTCAAGGAAGAGCCCAGGTCCAGAGACCCATTCTCCCAAGGTGACATTCAGTGACTAATCACAGCAGGGTTTAAAGGGCTGGATGACTCTACAAGGCCAGATGTCTGTAAAGGGACAGTCCAGCTCCAGGCTGTGGACTAAGGCTATCATCCTGCATCCATATCCAACTTCTCCCTCCTCCCACTTTTCCTCTTCCTTCCCCAACACAAGTGCTGTCCCAAAGACTCTTGCTAATAAATGATGTGCATGCTAAATTCCATCCTGCTCTGCATCCCGGGCTTGGGACTATGTGCTTGAGATGTTATATTTGGAAAGCTCCCATGGTGCAGAGGGATTCAATACATGCAAACAAGCCAAGGGAAGATGAGGATTACAGAAAGAACCTGCTTCCGTGGGTTCAAATTCCTCATGATTTCAATGGCAAAGAACAAAGTAAATCAACACAACGTGTGTCCTCTTCTACAGCCCTGTTGTCGACAAGGACATTTGCTCTACTAGTTGCCATGACATACTGCAGCCCAGTTACATATTGGGCATGCACAACCAACCACAGAGATCATTGTTCCCATTTGACAGATGTGAAGACCGAGGCCAAGAGAAATAGTGACATGTCTACAACTTGATAGAGTGCTCCATGCAATCATTTATTTATCCATTCAGAAAATATTGTGTGCTGGGCTCTGGGGTCCCTCACAAAGCTCAGAGGAAAGGAGGGAGACTCATGATGAGCCCAGCAATGATAATGACAAAGGTCTGAGATGTGTGATGATTGACAAGTGCAGGGTGTGATTAGTGGGTGTAATGGGGGAACCTAAGGCAGCCAGGGTGCATCACAAAGCAGGACTGGAATTTGTCTTCAAATCTGCACCAGCAGCTGCCCAGCAAAACTCTATTTCAAGGGAGGTAAATTGGAGAGGCTGGTTTCTCAGCTTTGCTCCCACCCCAGTTTATCCCCAACTCTGTGCTCAAGAGCTAACCAAAAGGCCCCCAATGCCCCCACCCTCTCTGCAACCAAGGAGCCTAAATCCTTCTCCTAGTTTCTCCTCTGAGAATCCAAGGCTGAGCAAACCAGTAGCTTCCAAAGCAAGATATCAAGTTTGGAAAAGACTTTGAGTCCTTTCTTCCCCCGTGTGTCTCCTGGTAAGCAGTCAGCGTCATCTTCTGGGAATCAGAGTCGAAGCCATCTTTCTCAATTGTTCTCCTCTCTCTTGTCCCCTACAGAAGCTGTGTCCTATGCTCAGGCACCCCACTTGAATCTTTTTCCTGGAATCACCAAGGAGGTTTCCCACCCTGGGGAGGAGTCTATGAGGGTCATGGCTCAGTGTCAGCTAGTAGATTCCTGGAAAAAGCTAGGCTCAGAGACAGAGGGAGAGCCAGAGAAAGGACCTTCAGAGCCATATATGTGCAGAGGTGGGTGCAGAGGAAAGAGTGGCCCCACCTGCAAAGCCAGAGCCTGGGAGAGCTCTCCCAAAGAAACCCAGGGCACATCTGGCTTGCACACTTACCGGCACAATTGCCTGAAGCCTAGCCCTGCAGCCTCCGAGCTCACTGCTCTGTATAAGCATCCCAGGCTGATGCCAGGTTCCTCCCCACTATTCCTTCTGTCTAGAATGCTACTCCTCTTATCGGCTAGCACCAACGCATTTTCCAGCCTTAGCTCAAATGGCACCTCCTCCAAGAAGCATTCCTGGCCTGTCTCAGGGTTTTAGTGCCCCTCCCATAGACCTTTCTCCATCTCAGAGAGCATGTCATGCTGAATTATAATTGTTGGTTGACCTATCTTCTTCCCTCACCAGTCTTTGAGCCATTACAAAGCAGGGACCACCTGGTTGTACTTATTCTGGAATCACCAGAAGTTAGCGTGGTGCCTGGAATTTAGTAGGTGCTTTGCCATTGCCTGAGTCCAGGAGACCTCTCCCCTCTCTCTCCATCTCTTGGCTTCATTCTTCAAATAGTCCCCAAACAATGGTCGGAATGGACATCAGCCTCCCTGAACTCATATCCCCCATGCCTAGCGGCCCTCCAGAAGGAAAAATTCTAGGGAAGATTCCCATTGGCCCAGATTGGGTCATGTGCTTCCTGGGGAAAGGATGGCTTTGATTTGCCAGGCCTGGATCAGGCATGGCTTCTGTGGGATGAGACACGTCAGGGCCATGGGGAATAGGTTTCCCACGAGAGAGGTGTTCTGTGACTAGCGTAAAAGAGGGTGTGAGGTCAAGAGAGACGACAAATCTCCACCATGAGCAATGTAGCTCAATCTTGGGGGAACATTTTTTGTTTGTTTAAACCAAACTATCTCATTGTTTTGTGGAATAACTGGTGGGTTTCCCCAGTGGAGATATTCTGAAAACTCTGACAATCAGAGCCTATATTGGGTTATGGATGCACCTAGTGGGCAGTCAATAAATATTTCAGCCTAGACTGGAGAAGTGGGCATGGGCAGAGTGTGAAAGACCTTGACTGAGACCACAAGAGACTTGCTCCTGTAGCTCAACACACTGTGGTCCTCAGACTGGCCATCTGTTTTTGTAAATAAAATTTTATTGTAACACAGACACACTCATCTTGTCTATGGCTGATTTCGCATGTAGAGTTGAGTAGCTGTAAGAGAGATCAGACGGCCCACAAAGCCAAAAATATTGAATCTTTGGCTCTTTATAGAAAAAATCTGCTGGTCCCTGTGGGAGAGAGAGAATTGGAGGTTTTATGCAGAGGAGTGTCAGAATAATCCACTCGATGTTTTAGGAAGATGGATTCTATATTCTAGGAATTGTATGGAGTAATTGAAACATGGAGTCAGTGGGCCTTCACAGGTCATTTAGATGGAGGTTGGTTGGTAAGTGGTCTCACTTTCAGACAGGGCTCCCCAGGAGCAGACCCAGACACAAGAAATCCATGCGAGGAGTTTATCTGGGAGGTGATCTCCGGAAACACCGTTAGGGAAGACAGGAAGTGAGGCAAGGAAAGGAGGGCGACTTTAAGGGTGCGTTATCCACAGGTGACCCCTTTGGGTGACTGGAGCTTATGCCTACTGGGCGACGCTAGGATCTGCGTGGCTCACGTACCTGTGAGGGGAGAGGGAGCAGGGGTGTTTGTGCTCCAGGTCCCACCTGTCGTTGTTTGCGGGCTGTTCCCAGGGCCGTGTCAATTCCCCAGCACTTGCACCCTTCTCCGTGCATGAGGAGAGCAGGCTCCAAGCCAGAGGAAACCAGTAAGATGCCAGTGTGGGCAGGTGTGCTCTGTGCCCCACACCCCAGGGCAAGGAACCTGGTCACAGACCTTTGCCCTTGAGACTGGTTTTCTCTGGCTTTGGCTGGAACTGTCTCTGAGAATAGTTTTGGGGGCTTCCTGGAGGGACATGGGAAAGGTGGGCAGTCTGCCTTCTTGGATCCCCCAGGTGTTTACGGAACATCTACAATAGGCTGATAAATCACCTCGCCCGTCCAAGGGAGGCAGAGCCCCTCCTCCACTCTGTACTGGTCACGGAGCCTGGGGCCAGTTCCCACACATTTCTAACTCTCAGTTTTTTTCTTGTGTAAAATGAGGCAACAGTGCCTGCCTGTCTTGAGGATGAAACAGGACACTTAGCATGGTCCATCACACAGTGAGCCCCCGCTTATTACAAGTGGGGTGCCATTCACTCGTCACCCATGTCCTTACGTAATCCTCTGCCTCCTCAAACCATTTTCTGGGAAATGAATCTATACTACGTGGACCTGGAAGGCACGTGAGGCTGACACCACAGAACCAACACACCCTGGGGTACTTAAGGAAGCCACTTCAGCCCTCTGGCCTTGGTTTCCTCAGCTGCTAACACAGGGTTTGAGGATATGGTCGTTCCACAAAATGGGCAGGTGTAAGGATTGGATGAGAGAATATGTGTTCAGAGTGGATTGTCAGCTATAGGTAGTGCGATTTCCTTTTTGTTACGTAGGCTTTTTTTCTTTTATATAAGTATTTCCCTCTCTAGATGGGGACCACTTTATATCCCAAGTGCCCAGGATTTGCCACATAGTGGGTCCTCTGTGTTTCTTTAGTGAACAATTAGGCCTGGTAGATAAGACGGTTTAATACATGCTCACTGAATAAATAAATAAATGAATGAACAAATGGAATGCACGAGTGAGTGAGTCAGTGAGAGAGTGTAGAGAGCGTGAACTAAGATTGATTACATACTAAGATCCCTGCGGGCTCAGGAGAAGTCTAGGACTGACTAAGTACTAAGATTCCTGAATGTAAACCTTTGCTCTGCCTCTTTCTAGCTATGCAGCTTCAGCAAGCCCCTTTTCCTCTCTGGGCCTCAGTTTCCCTCTATGTAAAACAGAAAGGTGCTAGGGGTCATTCCAGTTCTGAAAACTGAGGATTTGCTGGCCTCATCGCAGATGGTCCCAGGCCTGACGATTGGGTGATTCTGGTGACACTGGCTTGTCTCCTGGGCCCTCTGTGACCCAGCCAGATGTTTCTTTTTCCCTCACGATGCTTCCAGGTGTGTTTTCTGACACAGGTTCCTAGCTGGCTTTTTTTTTCCCTTTATGTGCTGGTATTAATCCAGTGAAATGGAGTGTTCCTAAGTCTGATTATGTATCAGCGTCAACCTGGTTGTTCATTAAATTCAGAGTCCCGGGCCTCACCTCAAGACCTACTGGGTGAGCAGCTCAGGGCAGGGGGCCCTGGCCTCTGCACTGTAGCAAGCTCTGTTGAGGTTACCAAGGCTTCTGACTTTGGGAACCCCGGTGGTTCTGACTTACAGGCTCTGGGCTCCGGCTGGCAGCTCTCACTTGCTGTGTGGCTTGGGGGAATCAGCTACTCTCTCTGATCCCTGTTTCTCTCTATTATAAAAATGGAGCTAACCATAGGCCCTACTTCATGGCAGGGTGAGGCTGAAATGAGACAGGGTGTGTGAAACCGTAAGCAAATTCAGGCTACTCTTGCCATCCTTATGGCAGGCCGGAGTCCAGCTCACCACCTCAGGAGTATGCGAGATGTCACAGCTGTTTATTTTCTATAAAGCAATCTAATTTCTATTTCCAGCCCCCATCCCATTGGGCAGGAAAAAAGCATCACCTTGGATAGATATTCTGGAGGCCCAGCCCCCACCATCTCCCTAGGATGGTGCCACAGGCAGGGTCTTAGTTTTGAAATACTCACCAGGAAACCACGAGCCCTGCTCAGGCTTGCATTGCCTGTACCCATTCCCAAAGGACAACACCAGAAGTGGCGATGTGCTCCAATAAGACAGGCAGACAAAAAAGGTAGAACACCCACCGAAGAAGAAACACACACGTAACCCAACAATTTAGATTCAAAATATTATCTAGACACATTCTTTCCATCTCACATTGCCTATATTTGACCTTTCCTTAGCCACTGAATGGGAGGTTTTCATTGGGTAGACACAGTTAAAGGATAAATTCTAAAGAAAGGTAAAATTATGACTCCAGTGCAATTGCAAAATAAACACGTGCTGAAGATTGCATGTAACTCATTAATTAAGGAGGGAACCAGAAAGATGGCATGACTGGTTCAAAGGTAATTTCGAACAACAACAACAACAATACACACACACACACACACACACACACACAGAGGCAATCAGAAATGCTGGGATTCATTTACAAGTAGATGTGAAATTGGTCAATAATTTTAGAGCAATAATCGATGGCATTCCACTGGACAAAATTCATTTGCATTTTTATGGCATGAATCATTTGTATTACTGTGAGTTTTATTTTTTAAAGAGTCATGAAATAGTTCAAAGACAACGAAAGGCACAATAACCCGGAGGGTTGTGCTAAACAGAACATCCAGCCATTTTTTATTTTTTATGTTTTGCCTATATCAGCATCATTCGCAATTTTTCCTGACAGTACGATACTGCCATTCCCATGCCAGAAGAGGAGAAAAGCTATTTTGTGTTGCCTGAGCCTCAGTTTCTTAATCTGCAAAATGGGCACAATAGGGTCCTTGACAGCCCAGGGACAAGAGTCCCAGCTGTGACAAGTACAATGGGAGAAGTGAAGTGTATCAAGGGAGGGTTTCCCAAACCTCATCATGTATGTGTCCCTCCTTCCTGATTTTGGTCACATCCTTGTCTACCTTTAAAGAGTTACTATTTCCTTTTCAACCATTTTGATTTGATAATACTCATGATATCACAGAGTGAGACCCTGGTTCCATATAGATTGTTTGCTAATACATGTGAAAATAGACATACAGCTCTTAAGATAGAAAAGTTAGTTCATCCTTGTACTGACTAATCCAGTGCTCTGTGGGAAGCCCTGGATTAGGAAGGTTACTTGGAAGAAATTAAATGGTAGCTTTCTCTCTCTCTCTCTCTCTTTCTCTGATACACACACATACACACACCACCACCACCACTAACTTGCTCTACAAATCGATTTACAATTGGTGAACCTCCTTCAATAAGATGGAGGGTCATTGAAACACTATCCAAGGTGCTACTTGGACACACGGGCTAAAACCTGCACGGGGCAGATCCCTGTGACTCCTTGCTCCCTTCCCCCTGTCCCCACAAGCCCCTCAACATGTCCCTCAAATTCCCCCCTCCCCTTGCTCTGTGCCTATACAAGCCCAGAGGGGAGGAGAAGGGGTTGTGGGGTGGGGAGCGGGTGGGTGGCTCTTATGATCCATCCGGCTGGAATATGGGAGTTCTCCTATTGCTCTAGCTAAAGCCTTTGAATTCCCCTTCCCCTCCATGATGCATGGGTGAGGCCCTCAAATGAAATGCCCAGACTCTGCATCCTGGCTGCCTGCCGTCCTTCCCAACCCCCCTTCCTCAGATTAAAGAACATCTCAAGTGCCTGCTTCCCAGGACCTTGTTTCACATGCAAACATTTGGTGATTAAGCGAGGCTTACTAATGAAGCACCTTGTAATGACTGGTAAACCTTAGCAGGGTGGATTAGGAGTCTGGTTCCTGCTGGTGATGTGAAAGGCGACTTCATATTAGGGGATGCAGGTGATCCAGCCTGGGGGGCAGTGTAGGGACGCTGGCAACTGTGAGAGAATCATTCATTCCTTCACTCATTCAATGCATGCATGGAACACATGTAGGAGCCAGAATACAAGTTGGTGAAGAATATCCATAATAATGGTGTCAGGCTCCGTGCTAATAAGTGTGGTGAGTAACACCACAATGAATATGATCGGGCCACTGGAAGCTACTGAGCTGCTGCCACAAATAATAGTAATAAAAGGAATTATCATCACAGCAGCAGACCCTTGCGTAGCACCTGCTGTGTGCCAAGCACGACTCCAAGCGCTTTACACATTAGAAACGCATTGGGTTCTCTCTATGAAACCTCTGACACGCTGCAAGACACCACGCCCATTTTACCGGTGGGGCTACTGAGGCACACCTGTGTTCAGTAGCCTGGTTATCGACTTGTCGAGCTAAGTTGGGCTTCACGTGGTGAGCGCTCACCCCACTGTTGTACTTACTGCCCGAGGGCTTAGGTAGTGTTGTCTCATTCTTGCAACCACCCATTGGGGAGGTATTGTGATTATTGCTGGGTTCATGATAGATGAGGGGAAAGGGGTGTGGGAAGGTTGGCTTGCCCGAGGTCACGCAGCATAAAGAACTTGCAGTGGACTCCCTTCACGCTGCTTTATTTGCCTCTTAGCCGTTATCACTGTCAAGCTCCTGTAAGTCTTGCTTTTTTGTCTCGTTTGTGGTCAGACTCCCCCATTGCGATGTACAGAGTTCCAGGAGGGCTTCTGGTTGATGCCTGCCTGATTTTGTTCAGGTCTTTCACCCCCTGGGACTCTGCTGGGTTTCTGATCTTTGCTTTGGTCTTCAAAATACCCCCTCTTTGCTCTGGTCTTTCCCACTTGATGGTTTCTCACCCGCCATGGACTCCCTTTCCCTATCTATATAATGGGCAGTATTGTCTGGTTCATCTCTAAGACCCCATTTGATACTTGAGGGTCTTTGGAGATGCTAGTATTTTTTCTGTTTGGGGACCATGAGAATGACAGTGGCAATTAGAAGGCCTTGGCTCTCAGGGGCACTATCACAGGCTCCAGAGTCCAGCCCCGAACAGCTCTGAACCAAAGAAAGGCTGAGTCTCAGCTTTGATCTTCATAAGCTGTGTGACATTCACCAAGTGGCTTGCCCTCTCTGAGACACAAGCCCCTCACCTCTCAAAGGAGGTAACCTTTCCACCTGGTTCCAGGACTACCGAGAGCAATCCATACAGGCTCATGGGCACTGATGTCCCTTTAAAATTGTCCGTCTGGTGACAGAGGCCCATGTTTCCCACTCTTGGACCCATGAAGGGTCCGCTTCTGTACTTGTTTTGGTTTTCCCATTTCTACTGTAACCTGAAAAAACCACCTACACCCTTAGTGATCATCTTATGACTATGGATTTCTGTGTGACTCAGGGGCTGGGCTGGTATGTGCTTTCACAATTGTGCCCTTGCTCATGAAAGACCCGATGGCCTCAGTGTTGTGCCAGTGAAGATGTGGCAGGCGTTTGAAGAGCAGGATACAGCGGAGGAGTTAATTCATCACGTGGTCCACAAAAGCACAGTGCTGGCCTTGGGGGACTCGTGATGAGAGTCAGCTCTAGACTCACATGTGCGTGCGTGTGGCTAGACCCCGACCCTGCACAGGCTGATGCGTAATCATTCACTGGCAATGAGGGTGGTAGGAAATATGCAGGGAAGACCTTTTTCTGTTCCTGATGTCAGGAGTAATTGCATTAGATGTTCATTTAATGATGATTTCCAAATCTGGTTCATGCAAAGCAGACCACCGTATGTACTCAAGGGATATAGCACTAAGATCAACAGATTAAGTTAAATATGAGGTCTGATTATCCTGAGCTAACAAGCAAAGTCTCGCCATTGTACAGGCCATTTTGAATAACACCCCTATCTCAAAAGACGTCCTCTGCTTTGGAATTATACCAGTTAGGAGATAGACTAATGGTGTGGCAGCCACGTCTACCCCCAAATTCATTCTCTCTTTCTTCCATAGTGACAGGCCTTTTATTTTATTTGAGGTGTTGATATGCCCAGCTAAATGGTTTTATTCCCTCCTTGGCATGGATATAGAATTGCCAACACAATGTAAGCTGAGGTTGTTAGGTGGGATTTCTGAGCAGGTTCTTTAATAGGAGTAGATGTACCTGAGAGGCATGCTTCTTTCCCTCTGCTTTCTTCTTTCAGGGGACACAGGTGCAATCACTGGAGCTGCAGCAGCCATATTGTGACCATGAGGCACCTTGCCCTAGGTGGCCACTTCCTAAGAATGTTAACACAGAAAAGAACTGGGTATTTTCTGATTTCTGTGACAAAAGAAAAAATAAAGCCTCAACTTATTTAAACCATTGTTGTTCTGAATCTTTTTTATTAGTCCTCATTGCCATTCCTAACAAATACAGAGTTTGCTTATAGAAGCAGATCTAGAATGCCACCTTTCTACATTTAACCTGGCATGGTGCATTTAGAGTCAAACAAACAGCGTTTTCTGTCACATTAAATAATGTTGATCATTTAAATTTTATGGTTCCATAGTTGAATTGATAATTACGTGAAGGGGCTTCCCACAAAAATAACACATAAGGAGTTTATGTGCTGGCTTACATTTGTATAAGTTTAAACTAAGTTTAAAAATACACAGATTTAAGTAAATATTAGAGGCCTCTTCATTTTCGCTCCTTAAAAGAGATCCATACATTAACTGAGCTTAAAAAATGAAGGACCTGGGACTTGCCTACATTTGTGGCAAGGACTCCTTTTACACACTCCCACTTATTGGAGAGAATCAGGAATTCTCATTAGCAGGTGAGAAGAACCTGAGCTGGGAAGCCTGGGGTTTGGCTGGAAATGAGGATGGGGAATATAAGAAATGCTTTCTTGAGGTTTGAGCAACTTTCCCACGGAAGACAAGGACCAACAGCATTTGTCTGTTCCGCATTTTCTGGCCCAGAGCAAGGCCAGAAAGCAGAAACTCTGAAACACCTTGTGAGAGGCTGTTTTTATGGAGTCCCCTGCAAGTGCCTGGCCCGTGAAAGGCAGGGGCTCCCAGGGAAACCCGCCTGATGAGGTTTCCAGCTCGGGTCAGGTGGAGCTGCTGTGACCAGAACAAATTTGTCACCCGTCCAGCCAGGACTTAGGTTTCCCCTACCATGGGCCAAGTCATGTCTCTCACTGGCTCTAGTCTCTTCATCTGTGAAATGGGACCATGGGGACAGCAAAGTATGAAAGGGCCATCTGTGGATTGAAGCCGCCTAGTAACGCATGTTCGCACAGGAGACATCTAAGGAGGGCGAGAGGTCATATTAGAGTTAACTGAGTTTGTTTAAGGTATTTCTTTTCCTTCCAAAGGGATATTTATTTTAACCTCTTGGTTGCAAATGACATTTCCAGGCCTGACATATCTGGGGCCTCAGTCATATTCCGATGAATCCAAGGGAAGTCTTGGACTAGTGGGGGCCTGAGTGTGTATAAATGTGGGGACCAAGGCTGAGCCCTTAAACAAGCTCAGAGCCAAAGGAGGCTTGAGCCAGTGGAATCATGAGAAAGAGTATCCAAAAATCTCTCACACTAATCCTCAAGGTTACGGTAAATTGTGTTTGTTTTGGAGGGGTTAGGAGTGTGCAGAGCTAGTGCTAAATCTCATGAGGTCAAATTGAACAGGAATAAGCTTGAAGTTGTCCTTCTGGGTCCAAAGAGTCAATGATGCAAGTTATAGTGGCTTGTTATTATTTTTATTACATTGGGCATTTGCTGTGTGCTGGCCAAAGTGCAAGTATCTATATGTATTATTTCACTCCAAAGAGGCAGTAGATCCCCAGCCAGCGGCTGAATCTGGCCAAGTGAAGCACCAGGGTACCTGGGAAATTCTGGATGAAGACTGAATCCCCCCGTAACACGCTGATGGGATGTAGATACACCTGGAGTCATTTGTTTATGGCCTGTCTTTCCTGCTAGACTGTGAGCCCCATGAGGGCAGAGACTGTCTCTGGCTGCAATACCCTGAATCCACTATTTAGCATGGCAACTGACACAGGTAGCTTCTGAATTCATTCTTGTTGGGTGAGTACATACGGGAATGAATGAAAGCCAGCTTCCTACAGACACTCAGGCCTTTAGTGGCACATTAACCTATTTGCTATTCCCAGACCAACCTTGACTCACATAGGTGAATGCCAACCTTGTCATCCAAGATGGCACATGGGCTAAGAGTGTGGCTCTAGAGTCACACTTCCTGTGGCTCTGAATTTCTGTTCTACCAGTCTACCAGCTAGAAGACCTTGGACATGGGAACCAAGTCTCAGTTTCTTCCTCTGCAAATGGGGATGATAATTGAACTTGAGGGAAGAGGGAAGTTGTACAAGTTAAATAAGATCTGTACGCAAAGCCTTTCACACAGTTCTTGCCATAGGATGTGACATTGTAAGTTATCGTTACAGATATTATTATTCACAGAGTTGAAATGTTGGACCTAGCTCTAAGATTTTCAATGTTTTCTGTTACATTTCACCTTTGCCAGATTCAGCTCCTTCTCCAATCGCTCCAGTCTTAAAGGTCTTGGGTCCATAGCCTGTCATGAACCCAGCCTCCTGTCATTTAGACACTTGATCATGGGTACATGATTTCCCCTTCGGAACCATAAAAAAAAAAAAAAAATTAGAATTCCATGGCCAAAATAGAGCCACAAGGGTCCTTTTGATGGAGTGGCTACATTTCCACAAAGGCAAAAGCAGTGCTGATAAACAAGTTTGATGAAATGGAGTTGGCCTCACTTACCAGGCAAAGAAGGAACACAGACTTGATCCAAAAGTCCCCAGAAAAGCTTGAATACTAGTCAACCTTGATCATGTCCATCTGTGTGCCAAGCTAAGAATTTCACATGCTTTATCTCATTTAATCCTCAAGAGGACCTGAGAGATGACGCCTATTATTGCCCCCATTTTAAGGATAAGAAACTGAGGCTCACGGAGCCCAACGTCATACAGGAAGTGGTGAAGTGAAATCTAAATGCAGTTCTGTTAAGTTGAAGCTTTTAACCCAAGGCTTAGACTGTGTCTGACTCAAAGGCTTTTATTAGATGTTGGCTACAGTCCACTGGGCTGTGGGAGTTCAGGAATCTGGGGCTTGGAGGATGGCATGGCAAGGCGTCTAGAATCCCACCTCAGAACTCGCCCACAGCCACTCCCGAGGGCTCTCCCTGCACCACAGGCTGCCTTGGGAAGCACTGACTTCCCAGCTGTACGACTCCCTGGCTTCCATCACAAGCTTCTTCTGTGGATGAAATGACACTCCCCTCCAGGGACCAGCACAGCAATTTGTTTTGGCTGCGTTCAAAGCCAAGCTCAGTGGTGAGGGCCCAATTTCCCACTCCGAAGTGATTCAGAGCATCGGAGATGAGATGAAAGGTTTCGAAGGAGAGGAGATGGAGCCCTGCCTACCTTCAGATGTATAATACCAAGGTAGTCATCCCCATGTTTCCTAAAGGTGAGAAATGGGAGCCAGCCTGTGGCCTTGACAATAGAGGAAGTGTTTTCATATCAGCCACTATGTTGCACCTATTTAAACACAGTTACATTCATTTATTCTATCTTCTGTTGATTCATTTATTCAGCAAATATTTACTGACTCCTTACTATATAGAGGACACTGGGCAAGATCCTGGTGATGAAGCAGGGGGCAGCGGGGCAGGGTCCCTAGCCCTGGGGGAGCAGCTGGTCCATCAGAACAACCTAGCAATTATGGGCTCCCAACACACAGGAGGTTAGGGAAAGTACAGGTGGCCATACTACCACTGGGCCTCTTAGCATGATTACAGGGGAAATTGAATGACCTGGGAAAATCTTTATGCTAAAATGTTAAGTGAAAAAGCAGGCTACCCAATTTCTCATGGAGCATAATTCCAACTTTATTATAAAAATATATGTGTACGTGAATGAGGAAAAAGACTCATAAGGAAAAGCATAAAAATGTCAACAGTGGTTATCGCTGAGTTGTGAGAATTAAATATTCTTCGTTTTACCTTCATACAAGGCTCCAGTTCCCAACCACAAGTAGGTATTCATTTCATTTTATAGGTTTGTATACATTTTAATTATAAAGTAATTTATACTCATCGGGAAACTCAAAAGTCCCTAACTCCCTTCTCCCCACTCAAAACCCCATTATTTTAAAGTGTGACGTGTATCCCTCAGGTCACGCGCGCACACACACACACACACACACACACACACAGACACACACAATGCTCTTACAGTATCCCTTTTGTTTCTGTTTTTATTTGTATTCTGTGTATAATATGGTTTGTTTCTTAATTAAAGACATGCACATTTATGTAAAATATGTTTATACACACATACACGAAGTGTGATCAAAAACTACGGTGAATGTTTAAACAAAAAAATTTATTACACTAAAAGACATATTGCCATTAATCCCCCTCGAAATACTCCCCCTCACTTCGAACACACTTATCCCACCGTTCTTGACACTTTTTGAAGCAGTTCTGGAAGTCCTTTTTTGGGAGTGTCTTTACTTCATCCTCCATCACAAATAATGTTCTGTGTCACACATCGTTTCTGGTGCAGCAATTTCTGATAAATAAAAACATTACAGTGTGTCCTCATCCACCTTATTCACCGAATCTGGCACTGTGCAATGTCTGATTCTTCTCCAAAGTCAAAATGACCATGAAAGGAAAGCATTTTGAATCGATTCAGGACATCGAGGCAGCCACGACAGTGCAACTAAAGACACTCACTAAAGAGGACTTCCAGAAGTGCTTCAGAAAGTGGCAAGAATGATGGGATAAGAGTGTTTGAAGCAAGGGGGAGTATTTTGAGGGGGATTAATGGCAATGTGGCTTTTACTGTAATACATTTTTTAAATTTAATCATTCATTGTATCTTTAGACACCTTGTATATATGTAATTTCTGCAACTTACCCTTTACAATATATTTTCAGCATCTTTACATAACAGTACATGGAGATCTACCCCCACTCTTGTTAATAGGTGAGAGGTATTACAAAGTACGGTTGTAGCACACTTACTTCACCCCTCAGCGATGGACACCCTTACCTGTATAAACATTTTAGGGACAAATTCCTGCAAACAGACCTCCGGGCTGGGTCAATGGGTATAGTATATTTTTAATCAGTTACTTATTTAATCCTGCAATAACAATCATACCATCTGGGTGAGTGGCAGACCAGAGTGAAAAACTCACAATAATACTTCTTGGTCCCATTTTACAGGTGGAGGAAATGAGGCCCAGGGAAGGCAGTTCCTGGCCAAAGTCCCATGGTGAATGAGTGCCATGGCCAAGTCTAGAAGTCGTGACAAACTCCCATCTCTTCCCCTGCCCCCTACCCAGGCCCTCTACTCACCTGGACCAGGACCCCAGAGAGCTCTCCACGTCCCTCCCTGCCTCCGGGCTGCCCTGTCTTTGACCACAGCTGGATTATTGACAGCACTTTCAATGTATGGCCTTGTGGGTAGAATTATTGGCCCTTAATTGAATTGAAAACAGAAGGAGAATGAGTTTTACGGGGAGTGGGAGGCCATCGGAGGGAGGAAATCAAATGCAGAACAAGCATGAAACGTGCTGGGAGGGAGATCAGCTGCAGGTGGGAGTGTGGGGCTGCCTGGGCTGTTTATGAAGCTGCCATATTTAAAGCCAGCCCCTCCTGTGGGCCCTCTGTTCTATCTCCCCGTGCTCCAATCGGATGCTGTCCTCTCCAATGGTGCACGCCGCAGACGCTACAAAGCACCTAGACTCCCGTGCAGCTGGCCAAAATGGGGCGCTGGCTCCTGCTGACTCCACGGTCTTGGGTCTGGCTGTCCCAGGTGAGCGAGAGAGGCCAGGCACTCCCTTCAGGAGCCTGATCCGGGAAGAAAGCACGTCTGCATTATCAACCATCTCCACGCCTCTTCACAGGTATTTTGTGAGAAGGCGGGGTAGAAGGTGGGAAAAGGGACCACAAAAATCCCACCACTAGAAGCCTTCTATGAACTGAATTGTATCCCCCACAAAAAATTCATGTTGAAGCCTTAACCCTCAGTGTGACTATATGTGGGGATAGGACCTTATCGGGAGGTAATTAAGGTCAAATGAGGTCAGCAGGGTGGGGCCCTGATCCCATAGGATTGGTGTCCTTATGAGAAGAGACACCTGAGCTCTCCCTTTCTCTCTCTCTTCTGTGCGTTCTCAGGGCGGAAAGGCCACTGAGCTCAGAGCAAGAGGGTAACCACCTACAAACCAGGACTAGAGTCCGCGCCAGAAACCGAATCAACTGGAGCCTTTATCTTGGACTTCTAGCGTCCAGGACTGTGAGAAAATTAATTTCTGTTATTGAAGCCACTTGGTCTATGGCATTTTGTTAAAGCAAACTGAGCAGACTAACATACAGCCCATCTGGGACTCAAACTCAGGGCTCTAAATGGCCAAGGGTATTTTTCCTCTTCATTTTCATCTGTCCATCCTTCTATGTGGCTTGGGTTTCTATGTCTGCAGGCTGACTTGCTTGAAGGTTGGGCTCAGAGGTTATAGATTATTTATTTCTGCTTTCCAGGGCTCAGCTCAGTGCCTGACACAGCCTCGGTCCTCAGGGAGCTCTTCTTAATGAATAGATGCATGTTTATAGAAGTAGATGAATATTCATGGAGCTGAGAACATTGCTGGGTGGTGGGGATATGAGGATGAAACAGCCTCTCCACGGAGGTGCTTGCTAGGAAGAGGTGTGAGCTGTAGCCAGGATGGTGGGCACTGAGGGAGGGAAAATCCAGGTGGAGAAATGGTGTGAGCAGAAGCAAGGTGGCTGTTTGGGGAAAATGGCTTTGAGAGCAACCAGAGAAGGTGACAGGAGATGCGAACCAGAGGGAGGCAGAGGCCATATTAGGAAACCCCTATATTCCAATCCAAGGGGTTGACTTTGACCCTATAGCATTTGATTCTCAAACGTGTCTTGCAGGACCTCAAGGGATATGTGAAGGGATATGTTCCATATTCTTGAGAGATCACAAAACCACTGGATGAACACAGTACATCTTCCTGGAGGGCAAATTAACTTTTTAGGGTTAATTATTTTTCACTACAAGATTTGCAGCCTTGCAGATGGCTAAGCATGCCATCTCTGGAGTGACTCAGTTCAAATCTTGATTCAAATTGCTGGTGGTGTGGCCTTGAGCAAGTCATTTCATCTCTCTCGCCTCAGTTACCACAGCTGTTAAGTATAAATAATCACACAAAAAGCTGTCCATGAGCACTTTACTCACAATAGTCCCAAACTAGAAACAACCCAGATGTCCTACAACAGGTGAATCGACAAACCGTGGTATATCCATGTAATGGAATACTGCTCAGCAACAAAGAGGAATGAAATACACCCAACAACAGCTTGGATGGAGCTCAAGGGCATCATGCTGAGTGAAAAAGGTTACATGCTGTATGATTCCATTTACATAATATTTTTGACATGATAAAATTACAGTGATGAAGGAAAAATTAGTGGTTTCCAGGGGTTGGGGTCGAAGGGAGTGTGTGATTACTATGGGGTGGCCCAAGGGAGTTTCTCTGTAGGGATGGAACCATTCTGGACCCTGAGTGTGATGGTTACTTTTAATCTCTCCCTGTGCTAAAATGTCGTACTCGTAGAACTGGATATGCACCCACAAGAGTGCAGGTACATGATAACACCCAAATTCATTGTGTGGCACTGTACCAGTCAAGTTCCTGGTTTTGACAATGTACATCGTTGGGGGATGCTGGGAGAAAGGGACATGAGAACTCTCTGTACTATTTTGGTAATCTCTTGTGAGTCTTAAATGATCTGAAACTAAGAAGGTATTTTAATAATGCAGATAATCACACTCCCTACCTCGCAATATGGATGAAGAGGTGATTTATAAAAGTACCTGGCACCCAGTAAATATTCGACACACGTTAGCCACTGTCACTATTCACCTTCTGAAAGGGGGCAAGGTAGGGCCACAATTCTGGGAGGCTCACTGAAGCTGACATAATTTCTTGATGGAAATTCTTAAGGTTGAAAGAGTATTCAGATTTAATCTTTGGAGAAAAAAGTTAGGATAGACGGGAGGGAGGGAGGGAGGGCAAGAGGGAGAAACGGAGGGGGGAAGGAAGAAAAAGGAGCAGCTCTGGCTTGTATATGAGCCTGCACTTCTCTGTCAAGCGACACCTCGAAATGCTTTGCAAGTTCCTTGCGTAACATCTGTTAATCCTGTGATGTCAGGGCCCCAACTTACTGAGCCTGGGAAATCGCTGCTGTGTGTTACTGACTTCCCCACCGTTGGCAGTTTCCCTCGGAATCGCCGTGTTAATCAGAAACACACCATCCATATTGTCAACACTTTGTTTAACCACTTCTATAAATTCAGCATTAGTGTTGGAGCCGTCCCGAGTTGATGGATGAAATCGTCGGCGGCCCCAGACAGCCCAACCCCATAAAACAAAGTCCAGGGCAAGAGGCTCTAAAGCGGGAGACACTTGACATTCACTGGGACATGTGACATGGCGATGACTCACCTTTGGGCTGGAAAGAATGGCAGGTCCCACGAGGAAATGGCTCCAGGAGCAAGGGAGAAGTGAGAACACGCTGGCTGCTGGTAGGTCCTGGCGGGGAGTTTATTGGAGAAGTCTCTGCCCCACAGATTCAGGAGATGTCTGGACTAAAGCCAGCGAACAAGAGGAAATGGAGGAATCTTGGGGGAGAAGAGAGTCCATGAGACAGAACGATGGGTCCACATTGGCCAGATAAAGCCCTTTCTTGGGAAGCATGTGGCTTTGATTGACGTGACCAGCAATAATGATTGTGGATGGGATGCGTTTTTTCCCCAGAGTGCGACCTTCCACACCATTCTAAGAGGATGGTATGGAAGAAGATGGTATCTTCATCTGTCTATCGGTCTGGGTGATATCTGTTTGGTTCCTGGGTTGATCACAGGCCTGGGAGCTGGCAGATCACGTGTAAGCGCTCGCCCTATCCTTGGGCCAGGACCTGCACTGCTGTGAGCCTCTCTCGGAAGATGTTTCCAATCCCTCATTGAGCACCTACTGTGCGTCAGGCCAGGGCCCAGGGAAACCACCATGAACCAGATGAACACGGTTCTGCTCTTCCTGGCCTCAGAAGAGCTGAGGGAGCCGGACACTGGCAAGTAATTAATGCAGAATGTTAGAACAATGCGTAATAGAGGCCCCTAACTCAGGTTGTGGGGTCAAGGCAGGCTCCCCCAGGATGTGATATTTATGTGATATTCAGAGGCTAAGACAGAGGTCAGTGAAAAGCAAAGAGAAGGGTTTCAGGCAGAAGGAGAACCCCCACGGCTGGCAGAACCATGGGACACCAAGGGTTTAAGTGAAGATTGGAAGATTTCCAGAAACACCAGTGCATGAGGAAGAGAGTAGAGAGTTGGGGGAAGTTGGACAGACAGGCTAGGGCTGGGGCACACATCAAAGCTCAAGGCTCTTGAGTCCACTGGGGAAACTGAGGCCCACAGTGGGCCTTTGATGTCTAGGCAGCACTCCAATGCCTTTGTCCAAGCCTTGCAAAGCTAACCAAGATGGCGGCTTGTCCTCTCCTCTCCTATCCTCCAGAGGGGACAGGCTGGCTGGACGAGGCATATTCCTCAAGAATGAGGCAACAGAAACCTTAACCAACACTTTTCTTCAAGCAGCCTCCTTCCTTGGACCCTGGAACAGGAGCAACTGGCCCTGGTCCTCCCACCTCCTCTCCCCGCTGTTCCCCAGGCCAGCAGCTCTCCATTCCATATCCTGCCGGCTTCGTCCAACTCTTTCCAAGCGCCTGTTTTTCCAGAAACACAAGTTGAGCAAAACAGTCTCCCTCCCTGAACTTGAGTCTGAAATAATAACCCCAAGAAACACACGCTTTCTTGGAAAACCCTTCAGAGCCTCCCGCTGCCTCTGGACACGTCAAAGCTGGGTTTGTTAAAATAATAATCTTTAGGAACTCAAGTCTCTCAGCCGCCAAACGCATTGCATAAGACTAACACGAAACCCTGCCCCTGACCCAGAAAACTGGGCCATGAGCTAATGTGGCCCAGTGTCCAGAGTGAAATCACCCGGTTTCATTCTTTTCCTTTTTTCTTTTTTTTTTTTTTTTTTTTTTTAAGGTACAGATGGCTTCCTGAATCTTGAAGGCCTAAAGCAGCCGAGTGATGTGTGCCTGGAGACAGGATGTTCTGAACAGAGCTGCAGTGGGGTTGGGGACCCACCAGGCCAGGGGCTCTAGGAATTGTGAAGCCCCTCGATTTGGTGTCCACTGAGACACCAGCGTTCAGCAAGACAACAGGAGAGCATCCAGTCCAGCAGATTAGCTCCGACCAGAGTCTCCCCAATGCCTGCTTGGTAGGGTGGTGAGGTCCCCATCTACCCAGGGCAGCGTGGCCACCTTCAATGATTTTGCTGAACGTTTGCAGGAAGAAATTTACATGTTTAAGCTTCGCTGATGGGGGTGGACTTTTGGGCTCTGGGATTAGGTGGTCCTGGGGTGGGTCTCTGGCTCCGGTGCTTAGTACTGGTGTGAACTGGGCTCTGGTGCTTAGTACCGGTGTGAACTGGGCAAGAGGTCTTGCCTCTCTGAGCCTTAGTTTGCTATCTGTAAAATGGCAAAGCTCACTCAGGGGTGCAGTGATGATTCTGTGGGATAAAGCATGGAAAATGCTTAGCACGATCCTGCATGCCACATAGTGAGAGCCCACCAGATGACGTGGTGCTGGGGAAGCTGTCTGCTACCCTGCTCTGGCCAACAGCTCGGGATTTCCTCCAAGCAGTCCTGGGAGGAGGAGGCCACTGAAGACCGTTGGTGGAGGGGGTGTGGGGTCTGCAGATAGGCTCAGCTGGCCTCTCCTATCAGACCTGCTTAATGGCTGGACTGCCACCATTGGAAGCTCTTTTTTTCTGCCTCCAAAAGCCCCCTGCAAATTGTAAATTCCCCCCGAGAGAGATGGAATATTTGTGGAACATCAGTTAATTATTCTAGAGATTTGACATCATTCAAGCCTCGGAACAACCCAGGAAAACACATACTATTTGTGTCCCCATTTTAGAGATAAGGAAACTGAGTTGTGGAGAGTTTACATCCGTCGACAAACACCACGCAGATGTTGAAACCTGGACGACTCAGAAGTAAGGCTGGTAATCTGCTTCCAGAGGACCCGGGTTAACCACTGACATTCACTGCCTCCTAGCATGTCCTTAAACAACTTTTATTCCTGTAGCCTGTGTTGGGAAAGCGGGTGCTTATTGCCTGGCACAAGATCTGAACTCAGTGCTAGGTCCTAATCCCAGCTCTGATTATTCTTTGCTGTGTGGCCTTGAGCAACTTGCTTTCCCTCTCTGAGCCTCCACTCTCTCATCTTGAACATGGGGATAAAATAATATCTATTCTTAGATGGGTGGGGGGACACAGTGAAGTACTCCATGAAAGCGCTAGACACTCAGAGGTGCTGTATGTAGTAATCTAAGCAGTAATTCTCTTCTTTTCCAGGGTGGATTATACCCTCATGGCCCAACCACTAAGAGTGAGTATTTTTGCTCAACCCAGTGGCATCCCATCCTCCCCTTTTTTCTTTTCCACCTTTGCTCAGATGCTAAATCAAAGCTGAGTGCTGGTCTCTGACAGGCCCTGCCTTCCGACAGCGGCCACCCAGCATGCTTTATGGGCCTTCTGCCTCTGCAATTAACGCCTCGGCCTCGGCGGGCTGTGCAGGCCTGAAGGATGGGCGGTGTCCTCTTCTCTCCGTGGCACCAGCTCCCGGAACCCAGACAGCTGCCCCACGTCCTCCTCGGAGCAGAGGGAGACCGTTCTGGGGTGCTTCTCTGGACAGCCAGGCACCCTGTTGTCAGCTGTGGAGAAGAACAATGGGCTGGGTGTTTCATAGGGGGGATAGGGGGGTCAGTCAAATCATGTTCCCGATTTCCAGCCTGAATTATTATTATTGTTGCCGTCATTGTTATTATTTTAGAAGAAAGATGCTTTTGAATTTAAATTAAAATAAATCTTCCGGGGGAGGGGTTGGGGGGGGTGCTATGCATATGTGGTTGGTGCCTGTCACTCACTACTTCCAAGCCCACTGATCCTATTGCTGGCTCCTGCCTTTGCCCAGGGCCTCTCTCTGGCCCACAGGGCGCCTTAGGCCTGTGCAGTGGGTCAGGCCAGGGCCGTTGCAGAGCTCATTTCCCTGGGCGCAGCCTTCAACCAATGACTGACGGGAGCTGGAGGGTAAATATCCCAGCAACCTTGCGGGGGGGTGGGACAAGTCTGAGGTGTGTCCTACACCGTCTGCAACAGGGTCCTAGCGGACTGAGTTCCAGTGTCCCCAATAGCCACCTGCTCTTCTGCACACCTTGTATTGGTTTCTTCCCTTCCCTGTCTCCCTGCCCACTCCTCCATGGGGGCTTCTTGACTTCACCTCCCAAAGGAGCCACCTGCACTGGAGTCCTTACCTGAAACTCTGCTCTGAAGGAGCCCAGGCTAAGACAGTATGTGCTCGGAGGCACTGTGCTAAGTGACTTTCACGGACGGAGCCATGTAAAGATCATGACAGTCTTAGAGGAAGGTACTATTATCATTCCCATTTTGCAGACAGGGAGACCCTGGCCCAAAGAGGCCAAGTGACTTGCCCAAGGTCACACGGCCAGGAAATGTCAGAGCTTCTCTGTTGGAGGCCGGGGTGGGTTTCGGGACTCCAACTGCTGACCCCGACCTCTACCCTCTGAGTTACCCCTGGTCCCTCTGACACTCACCTCTGGGATTCTGTGGATATTTGTCCTGACACTGACGGGAGTCTCAGGCTCCGTCTAACATGGAAATGATGTTTCCTTTGCAGGGAGGGTTAAACGAGATGCAGATGGTGACGTGCCTGGTGTAACTTGTGCCCCAGCCTGGAGCCCTGTGTTCTATCCTTTTGGAACACAGCCCATAGTTATGCTCATTTTACCTGCACACGAGGCTGGGGTCGGGGGGCAGCCGAGGGTCAGGATCGAACCAGAAAGCCTGGGTTTGAAGCTTCATTCAGCGACTGATGAGCGGTGTGACCTTGGGCAAGTCGTAGGTCTCCCTGTTTGCAAAACAGAGACAACAGCAATAGGGGAACGGTAGGCTCTGCTCACAGAGTTGGCGAGGGCATTCAAGCAGGTAACTTTTGCAAGGCCCTCCAAACCGCACCTCGACTATTAATTTAGGTCACAGCTTTGGTAGTATCTAAGCTTGCCGAGTCCTGGATTTCACGGAAGTAAGATGGGGCCAGTGACGTCACTTGCCACATTGAGTGTCGTGATAAAAATGAAGTAATCATGCAAAGGACATGCCCAGAACATAGTAGCTACTCCATACAGGATGTATCTTAATAGTAATTAATGTGAGTTAATACTAATTAACATTGCTAATTAATATTGCTTTATATTAGTATTTCATACTTCGTACTTCCTGGCCTATCACAGAGATGGCTTCTGGCCCCTGATCGCTCTCTGTGGAGTTAGGAGCGCTGTGAAGCATGTGTACACCTCATTTCCCTTTATTGTTACAACAGCTGGGGTTGCCAGATAAAATACAGAATGCCCCATGAAATGTGAATTTCGGAGAAACCAAGAATAGACCTTTAGTATAAGTATGTTCCTAATGTGGGATAGACTTATGCTAAAAAAAATAAATAAAAAATCATGTCTCTGAAATTCCCATGTAACTGGGGGTCCTGTGTTTTCATTTGCTACATCCTGCAACCATACGTACTTGTACCCACCCATTGAACAGATGAAGAAGAAACGGAACTGCGAAGAGCTGCAATGACCTGCCCAAGGCTGGAAAAGGCAGACCTTAGCCAGGTCTTTTAGGTCCAGGGTTCCTGGGTTCATTCACTCCCCTGTGTGTAGCTAGCAGGGGGATGGGTCCTTTGAGAGTAAGTTGCTCTTTTGATCAACTGAACTATCCTCTGTTATGTCATGATGGGGGTACAGTCTGCAGAAGAATTACCGTCTGCTGGTATTCTGAGGGGCCAGAGACTCTTTTCTCACTTCCCCTGAAGACCTCAGGGGACTCTTTAGCATCCACTGCTGTCTGTGTACATTGGCCGCCAGGCCAGCCACCGGCTCTGTGCACACCCTGGGCTGAGATCCCTGGGTCCCGGCTGCGGCTGTGGATATGGAGGGAATAGGACCCAATTCAAGGCTGGCTGGTGTCAGGCAACCCTGCAGGAAACAAACAAACGCAAGTGGAAAAGGGGGGAAAAAATCCACCAATTACTTAATGCTTTCTTGGTGTCCAAATATTTCGCCTGGTGTGAACTGAGCCCTGAGACATGGCTAGGAAGCGTGACGGAGCAGGCACCAGGAGCCGTTTTCTATGCAGATCTGGAAGGATGGAATGCACCTTCAGATCCAGTGAGTTAGATTAGGCATCCTTTATCTGAAAACACCTTGAGGTCAAAGCCAAGGTCAAGGAGAGGAATTGGACCCACCTGGAGATGCAAGGCTCCCCCCAGGCTGCCCTCCCCAGCGCTGGCCTCAGCCTCAGTTTCCTGCTGCTGTGTTCCAGCCTGATTTCTCTCCTGCTCTTCTACCCGGCTGGGTCCAGCTCCCCTGCCTTTGCCTGGAATGCGTGTGCCCTCAGCAGGTTTCCCTCCTCTTGTGAAGGAGCATCCACAGAGACTCACACCCTCAGACCAGGGAATCAAGATACAGCTCCCACTTTACAGATACAGAAACTGAGGCCCAGAGAGGAGAAGGGGGTTTCTCCCAGGACCTGTAGGGATCTGCAAGCAGGTCTCTGGACTCCAAGCCTAGGGTCCGCCTTATTGCCAAATGTTGCATATTTGACAGTGTAACACCACAGACGCTGTATCCTGCTTCTCACCTGCTGGGGTCCCTCAGGTGCTGTATTCTGATGGTGCTGTGAAAACACAGTGGCTGGAAAAGAATGAGACCCAAGTTTTTGGGACAAAATTCATTCTTTCTCTCTTCCTTTCTCTTGTCTTTTTCCTCTATCTTCTCTCTCTCTCTCTCTCTCTCTCTCTCTCTTTCTCTCTCTCTCCTCCCATCTCTCTCCTCATTCATCCAGTTAATGCCTCTGGGCATGTTTCTTTGCTATTGTTACCCTAGGGCCAAAGGAATCGGAGTGAATGGGGCCCATACCCAGTCTCTAAGGACCTCCCCATCCAGGGGGAGAGGCAGACAAGCAAACAGACATGGACAACTTCAAGACAGACCCATGAGGCCTCTTAGGGGGGATCCAGCAGGCTATGGGACAAGAATGGAGGAATGCCTTCCTCCCACCCCCCATAGCCCATGATGGGTCAGGGAAGTCTTTTCCAGAATGTGATCTGGGATCCAGACCTGAAAGATGAATAGGAATTATCTGGGTAAAAAATTTGGGGAAGGGAATTTTAGCACCAAGGGACAGCCTGTGCAAAGGACAGCAGGGCTGATTCTGGGATATACATAGAATTGAAGATGGAGGCAAGAATGAAGGAGGAGGTGAGGAAGGTGTGGAACAGGAGAGTCGGGTTGACCCTGAAGGGTTGGTCTCAGTGCCCACCAATCTTCTTGGGCTCCATCTAGAGGGCACTGGCGCCCCAGCTTTCTCACCAACTTCTCCGTGTGGCTTCACTGCGTGTCTGCTCTTCCGATTTGATTTGGACCAGATTAGGGACACCAGCCTGCGGGTTTCCAGTCTGAGACCCTGGACTAGACCACGTCTAAGAGCCCGGTTGCTCTACTGCTCAAGCTCTGGTCGAGAAAGGGGAGCAGGGGCCCCCTAACCCCCCACACAGAGTGAAGGTTAAATGGGGTGAAACCCAGAGCCTGCTTTATAAACCACAAAGCTGAGTAGTGGAAAGAACATTGTCTAGGTGTTGGTTGTGAGGAAGGATCCCCCACCTCCTTCCAAGCCACTGACTGGGGCCTATGACTCAGTAAGTTGAAAAAAAGAAACCACATCTGATTGCTCTCCACTGGTTCCAGGCAGAGTCCAGGGGACTCACAATGCGGGTTCACACCACCCCCTAGAATGATAGCAGCCGCCTGGTACCAGGCACCCATACTGCAAGCGTTGCTAAACTCCACCTTACAGGAGAGGAAACAGAGGCTCGGAGAAGTGGAGTGACCCTCCTGGGATCACATGATGCTCAGCAGGGATTAGCAGCCAGGATGATCTTATCCCGGAGCCAGCAGCTTTCCCCGGACCTCAGTGCTTCTTGGATACTGAACTTGGAAGATGCACTCCACCCTGGGAATCTGAAGTTGTGGGGTGGGGAGCCGTGAAAGGCATCTAAATAATTCCCCTGGTGAGATTGAGACAAGAACCATGTCTTTCCCAAGGAGGAAAGACTTCCAGCTTCCTAAGGACTCCCCAGAGTCATAATAAGCATAGACAGCACTCCAGAGGCAGGAAGCCAGCTACCGTCTGGGGTCCCAGCAAAATGCCAGAGGTGACTCTAGGCTACAGGGGAAGCTGGGTCCCTGGTGGGGTGATGTGTGGGTGATAGGAAACCCAAAATATACCCTGTGCGCGCTCTCTCTGTCTCTCGTTCTCTCTCTCTCTCTCTGTCTCTCTCTGTGTCTCTCACACACAAAATTGCAGCACACTTTTGAGTTTATAAAGGCAATACATCACTGCATCCTCCTGTACACAAGATAGGTGTGTCTACATGTCCCCATTTCCCAGAAGAGGAATTGAGGCTCAGCAAAGCTAAGGATCC
The DNA here is from genome assembly GCF_036562045.2 of Rhinolophus sinicus. Classification (NCBI taxonomy): domain Eukaryota; kingdom Metazoa; phylum Chordata; class Mammalia; order Chiroptera; family Rhinolophidae; genus Rhinolophus; species Rhinolophus sinicus. Next base: position 22,753,288 of record NC_133765.1, on the reverse strand, counting down.
AGATGGCAGAACCAGCAACAGGTCCCATGGTCTTGCACTGAGTTTACCCTGCAATGGCCGCATCACATCATGAATCTTCAGAGAGCTGGGATATTGTCTTCACCTCAGGATCCCCCGTGACCAGCAACTCACCTGAATCCAAGGAAATTATGTAGTGGAACCGCACGTGGGGAGGGACCAGGTCTGTCTTGTTCACCCCATAACCCCAGAGTCTGGCATCACCCTGGGTGCACAGAGTAGTCTAAGAGTAAATTCTTGGGGGTTTGAACTGAATGGAAGGTTTAGTGAATTAGTGAATGAATGAATGAATGAAAATATGTAATACATAGGCCGACGGTTAGGTGAATAAGTTCATTCATTAACATAAGGGCACTAGTATGTTTGGATATAATTAAAACTATATGGATGGATAATGGGTGAACGCAGGATTGGTGGATGATGGATGTGTAGATGGAGTAACAGACTGATAAATATAAAGGTGAAAGATGGATGGCTGAATTAATGTAGCTATAAATAGATAAGTAAATAATCAATAGAGAATGAATTAATGGCTGAGTGGGTGGAAGGATGGAGAAATGACTAAGTGACGGTGTGGGTGAGCGATGTGCACCCTTGCAGCGGCCCAGAGAAAGCAGAGCTGCCCCCATCTTGGGCCACACAGCACCCACCTCCACCTCCATCAGACTCCTGCACTCAGGCTATTTTTGTCCCTGCTGCAAAGGGGAGCTATTTTTTTGGATGTGGCTTGTTAGAAGAGAAAGCAGCAGAGCCCTTCCTCCCACGGGTGCCTCTTGACTTGCGAAACGACCACTTCCCCCTCACCGTCAGACATCCAGGAATAAAATCAAGCAGAAAGCCACAGAGAGTGCAAGAAACCAAACGCAGAAAAACAGAGAAGGGAGTTGGGCAAGCTTTGCTGCCCTCTCTAGGGAGACAGATCCACAGGAGGCACGTTCCTTGGGCTGAGACTGAAATCCCTGACCGTTCACTCATGCCACAGTTACTTAGTGAGTTCCACATGCCGGGCCTTGGGGACACAGCAGTGTTCGCACAGATAAAGCCTCTGCCCTCGTGGAACTTACCACCCAGTGGGGGAGAGAGACAAAAATCAGTAAACAAAAAAATACAGCACAGCTTCAGAGTAAAAAGAAGAGAGAGTGTATTAATTATTTATTTCTGCATAATGAATTATCCAAAACTTAGTGGCACAGTTTCTGGCACAGGGTCTCCTGTGTGAATGCAATCAAGACATCAGCCAGGGCTGCAGTTTCATCTGAAGGCTCAACCGGGGCTGAAGGATTCACTTCCAAGGTGACTGACCCACATGCATGGCCAGTTAGTCCTGGCTGTTGGGGCGAGGCCTCAGGGCCTCTCCACATACACAATCCCAGAAGGCTGTGTGAGCATCCTGACAACATGGCAGCTGGCTCCTGTCTTGTGCGTGAGCCCAGAGAAAGCAGAAGGAAGCTCCCATGCCTCTCATGACCTAGTCTCAGGAGTTGTACACTGTCCCTTGTGCCACATTGTTTCTTAGGAGCAAGTCACAAAGTCCAGCCCACCCTCACGTGGGAGGGGTGTGGGGCTTTGCCTTTGGAAGGGAGGGGTCTCAGAGAATGTGAGGACTGTATTTTAAAACCACCGTTGCCAGGGCTGGGAGGCCTGAATGACGTGACAAGCAGATGCTGTGAAAGTCTGCAGGAAGAGTTTCCAAGAGAGGGTCATCAAAGACAAAGGCCTGGATGGGGAGTGGGGGGAACAAGCTTGTGGTATTTAGGAACAGGAAGGTGTGCATGAGGCTGGAGCATGTGAAGGAAGCTGGGATCAGTGCAGGGGAGGTTGGAGAGAGACATGAGCAGACATTGTAGAGCAAGGTGTGCAGTGTGGATTCCAACCCACTGGGGATTTGATTGAGAGCTGCCTGTGTCCCTTTGTTAATCACTCAAGGACCCCATGCAGGAGGTCCTATTGTCATTCCCAGTTAGAGAAGTTAGGGAAGGTCATACACCCACTTGTGAATCCAGGGCGAGGATTTGTACCCAGGCAGGCTGGTCCCAAAGACAACTGTCCTGATATCCTGGAGAAAGTAATGTTGCCCTTGAGAAATCAGGATGAAAATACCCCTGAAAAAAAAAGTGGAGAAAGGGAGAGACCAATATATAGAGAGAGAGAATGTAAGAGAGAAACAGAGGATGAGAGACTGAGATACCCAGAGATACAATGACGGAGAAAGACAGCAAGGGAGATAGAGAGGATTAAGAATGGAAAATATGTAGGCAGACAGGCACAAGCAGAAGGAGAGAAAAATAAAGCAAGAGACAGACACGTGGAGACAGAGGGAGGTGGACGGACAGAGGGGAGAGCAGACGTGTGTGGTGTCCGTGTGTGTGTGTGCAGTGCATATGTGTGTGTGCATGTGAGCAGTGTGTGTGCCCTGTGTGGTACCATGATCCTGGCAACTCAGACCATCCATCGTTCCTGTCTCCCAGGAGAGCCAGGGGAGGGAGAGGAAGCTGACAGGAGACAGTTCGATTCCAGTAATTCCAGATGAAATAACAGCCAGAACCTTGCCAGGAAGTCAGGGTGGGGTGGCCAGGGAGAGGGAGGGAATGTCCAAAGAAAGTTTAACAAATAGCTTTACAATTCCCTCCTCCATAGCCCCCAGCTGCACTAGATTTGGGGGTGGGGATGGTGGTCCTGAGCTTGGAGCTGGAGTAAGGACATCTGGGAGGGAGCAGAGCCCACTGAGAAGAAGGAAATTAGTCTCCACCAGCCTGTGCAAGACTGGTGGCTTCCAGGGGCAGGATCCTTGCTAACCCATAGGGCGAGAGAATGTGGGTTCAAACATGTAACCCACCCTGCACACAGGATAGTGGGGTATTGCAGGAGAAAGGGAAGGATGTGGCCTTCTCCAGGCACTAACTGTGCACAATGGGTCCATTTGTCCTTGGCTGAAAAAGTGCCTGCCCTGGGCTCCACCCACTATATGGAACCTGTCTGAGTCATATACCATCACGCTCACCCCCCGCGATATTAGGTACCTTGCAAGGTCCTCCTTTGCAGGAAAGAAAGTGGAATCCAGAGGGGGCCAGTTGCTAGCCCACTGTCACCCAGCTGGAAAGTGGCGGTGAGTGTCCGAGCAGCCTTAAACCATCAAACAATGCTACCCCACCTGTCTTCATTGAGCCCCTTAAATCCCAACATTGGAAACAGAAACAGCATGCTTCCTCAACGTTTAAGTTCTATAACTATCAAACTTACAGAAAACTTGTAAGAACCGTGCTTGTTTCCCCTTCACTTCCCTTTGCCACGTTTGCTTTCTCGTTCTTCCTCCATTCCTCCCCTCCCCCACCCCATTTAAAAGTAAATTGTAGCTATCGTGAGATCTACATACTAAACACTTGAATAAGTATCGCCTCAGCGTAAGGACATTCTATAATCACACCATTATCACACCCAATAAATGTAACATGGATACAATAATCACATTATCTAACGTACAGTCAACTGTCCCAAACATGTTCTGTAAGCTATTATTTAACACACAAAAAAAGTTCAGGATCATGCATTGCATTTGGTTTCCATGCCTCTTTTGTCTCCTTTTATGTAGAACAGTTCTTCACCATTTTTCTTCCTTTCTGAGAACATCAACATTTTTTTAAAGAGTCCGGACCAATGGGGTTGCAGAATGTCCCACAATCTGGGTGTGTCCAGTTGTATTCTCACTGCGGGAGTCAAGAGTGAAACCTTTCACGTACTCATGTTACAAAGGTACATGCATCCCGTTTCATCATCTCCGGGGACACGTAATGCCACTTGGTCCCATGATTGGGAGTGTTATTTGGTCAGTTGGTTAAGATGGGGTCCACCAGGGCTACCATTTCCTTGTGTAAATAATATATAAGCTGTGGGGTGACATCTGGAGACTGCGGAAATATTCTGTTCTCCCGGAAACTTTCACCTAGTAGTTTCGGTATCCATTTAAGATCCTTGCCAGAGTCAAACATGCAGTGGTGGTTGCAACATAGAGACGTTTTGAAAATTTATGATTTTTAATGCTAATTAGTTAATATTCTTTGCTAAAGGAGAGTTTCCCACTGCTCCTCCTTTTTCTTGCATATGTTATCCATGAGCATTTTCTCAATGCTCTGACTGTCCCAGGTTTGGCCAGTGGGCGCTCCGTCAAGCTGGTTTTCTCATCCTTTTGCACATTCCTTGAGAACTGCCTTGCTTTCTGATGCAATAGAATGTTCAAGGCTCAGCTTGTAGTTTCCTTGCTCCAACCCTGGAACTGGCCATTTCTCCAAAACATACCAGTTCCTTTCAATGGAGAATGGTATATAGAAACCAAGATCTGAGTCGGGGGTGTGCGCATTTCTGCCAGAGTGTCGCTGTTTCTAGGTGACATTGGTTCGTTTTCTTACTGATTCTCTTTTACGTCATTGGCAATAGCATCTTAGGTATCCATTTCCACATATTTGCCTCAGCTTTATCTCTTCATTCTTCAGATGTCCAGAGTAGATCCTACCTTTTCCATTTCTCTTACCAGCATCCCACCTCTCTTATCACACCTGGGTTATTTAGCAGCCCTGTAACTAGGTACAGAGAAGAGAAGATACGCAGGAGTTCATTCCAACGCCTCCAATTCAAATCCAACATCACAAAGTTATACCGCCCCCCCCTTCCTCATTCCTGTTTCTCTGATTCCACTGTGAGAACCCCGATTTCTCAGGTATCAAAATATTTGCTCATTTGTTCTCTCCTGCCAGCCACATGCTATCACTTCAGAAGTACACCGATCCAGCAATCAAAGACAACCTATTACTCAAGTTTAAGTTTCCCTTGAACTTCTTCAAAGCTCTTCTTCGAAGTTCTTTGAGGTTCTTCCAGAGTATATTCAATTAAGAGGGCTCATTTAACAAACTGTGTTCAAAGGTTACTTGAACTAATTCCCCTTCTCTGTGGTTACGTTTTAGCATTACCTGTTGCTGCTCAACAAACTACTTAAATCTTAGTGGCTTAAAACAACAATATTAATTTCTCACAGTGTCTGTGGGGTTAGGTGTGATTTACCTGGGCTTTCTGCTTCTTCTAGGCTTTGGTCAAGGTGTCAGCAGGAGCTGGGTCCCTCTGGAGGTTTGACTGTGTGAAGGTGTGGGTGGGGGTGGGGTGGGGGGGTGGTATCTGTTTCCATGCTCACTCATGAGGTTGTTGGCAGGATTCATTTCCCTGAAGGCACTGGGCTGAAGGTCCCAGTTCCTCGCTGGATATTCACCAGAAGCCACTCTGCTCCTTGCCAGGTGGCCTTTTCCACCAAGGTAAGCACAAGAGGAGAGCCAGAAATAGAGAGTTCTAGCAAAGAGTAGTCACAGTGTTTTATAAACTGATCTCAGAAGTGACATCCCACCACCTTGTCATATTCCATTTGTTAGAGGTGAGTCGTTCGGTCTGGCCACGTTCAAGGAGATGATTATACAAAAGTGAGAGTACCAGGAGGTAAGTCTCCTTGGGAGCCAGTCTGGAAGTCTGCCTACCAGAGTTATCAATCTGATAGATACATAGGTTCAATTTTAGGGTTTGCTGTCTTGTGCAATATTTGGGGATTGAATTTTATTTTTAATCTATAAAATATTTACACGATTCAAGAGTATAAGTTATATAAAAAGAAGTTCCAAGAGAAGTCTCACTCCTATCCCCATTGCATCACCCAGTTCCCATCTACCTCCTATATAACCGTATTCATTCACTTCTAACCAGAAATGAATCATACCAGCTTTCTTTCGATAATTTTATATTCACGTGTTTTTCTTACCTCCCCATTTTTCTTTGATAAAAGTGAGCATACTATAGATACTATGTTGCACTTTGCTTCTTTATTTACCAATACACCCTTGAAGTTGCTTTGTTTCTCTTCAAAGGAATTATATTCATTTTCATAGCTGTGTAGTACTCCATTGTGTGGACGTGCCATATTTATTCAACCAGCCCCTTATGAGTAGGCATGTAGCGTGTTCCTAATATTTTGCTGTTACAAATAAAGCCATAACCAGTAACTGTGTGCATTTACTGTTCTTGGCTTGTGGAGTTGTATCTTTAGGGTAAATTCCAAAAAGTGGGACTGAAGGGTGCTGGGTAGTTACTAGATCAATCGAGGCAATCACTGCATAAATTATATAAATGTCTAACCACTATGCTGTATACCTGAAACTAATGTAAAATAATATTGATTGTCAACTATAACTGAAAAATAATAATAATTTTTAAAAAAAGATTGATGCATGTGTGACATATGATTTATCAGTAAGCTACTGGTGTATAACAAACCAACCCTAAATTTAGTGGCTTTAAATGACAAGCATTTATTTAGTTCATGAGTGGGTGCCTCAGAGGGGTTTCTGTGGATCTGAGCGGGGCTCAGCTGCTTGACAGAAGGTTTGCTCTACTGTTAGGGCTTGGCTGGGGGTGATGGGAGGGACAGGGACACATGTTTCCCAGCCTCCAGCAGGTTAGCCCGGGCTTGTTGTCATGACAGCAGCAGGGTACCACCAGAGACAGGGGAAGTGTGCAAGGTCTCTTGAGTCCTAGGCTTGGAATTGACACGGCATCGTTGCTGCCACATTCCATTGATCAAAGTAAGTCAAATGGCCAGTTGAGATTCAAGGGATGGGAAACAGACTCACCTCTTGAAAGGAGGAGCCTGCAAAGTCACAGCGCTATTGCCAAGGGTGTGATGGAGAATAGGGACATTTGGAAAAGCAGTGCCTTTAACAAAAGCAACTTGGCACTTGGCACATATGATCACTTTACTAGGATATTATTCTAAATCAGGCTCTCCAAACTTTTTCCGTAAAGGGACAGACGATAAATATTTCAGCTTTTACAGATCATACGGTCTCTGTTGCAACTACTCAACTCTGCCGTTGTAGCGTGAACGCAGCCATTTAAAAACTGTAAACAAATGAGTATGGCTGTGTTCCAATAAAAGTTTATTTACAAAACAGGCAGCTGGCTGGATTTGATCCATAGGCTGTAATTTGCTGACCCCGGTTCTAAGTGCATTGCAAAGCTATTAAAATGTTTCAGGCGGGGGAGTGCTGAGAGAAAATTTGAAAATTCCTTTGAGTTGGAGAATGGATTTGGGTTCAAGGAACAGTGGTAGATGCCTGGAGACCCCTCAGGAGGCTGCTGGAGTGTCCAGGGGAGAGATGACAGTGGCCTTGGGCCTGATGGTGGCCGCAGGAGTGGAGAGAAACCACATACATTGAAATCACACCCAGAGGTTGAATTCACCAATGCTGTAGAAGAGAAGGGTGAATGTGGGCATTGATGCGCCGTGGCAAAGAGGTGCTTCCAGGTACTGGATACAGGGCAATGCCATTGGCAGTAATGGGCATGGGTGGGGGACCAGAGAAGCTGAAATTAGAGGCAGAGTCTCTGCCTTCAAGAAATTCTACGATGGGGCTAGGAAGTCTTCTTTATGTCAGAGAAAGAAGGCAACATATAACAAAGATTCACAGCAGGGGAAACTGAGGCCCAGGGTGGCCAGAAGATGTCTCTGAGGTCAGACAGCAACTGGCAGCGATTGGCAGTGAACCCCCAAGCCGAGACCCAGATTCCAAAGCTCATTCCCTTAGAACATATTGTCCCTCCTCAGCTGCTATCTGTCACCCAACTCCTTAAAAGAAAAAGAAAGTGAAAAATCTCCTCAGTGGATTTATAAGCAAGTGCGATGACTTGAGCGATAATTCGCCTCCACCAGGGCTGATGGGTATCTGGCTCAGCCCTGAACAAGGTCTTCAGTTCCTGGAAGCTTAAAAGAAAAAGGATTTTGAGCCCCGGGGTTTTAACATCACAAGGAAATAAAGTCCCTCGCAGAATTAGAGGATCAGATAAGCCGAGACAAAAATGGAATTGCATAAAGTAAAAATATGTCTCTGGATTTTTTTGCCCCCCTCACTGCTCCCAACGAGAACAGTGGGTCCTGCCAGAGAGCCCTAGTCTGATGTATAGTGTCTCCCCACCCATGTGGATTCCACGAGGCTCTTGACAATAGAGAGGGGATTTGGGCTGCTGAAGAGGGAACTCCCAAGCACAGTTTTCTCCTCCCCAGCCTTCAGAGCACATACTCTCTGGATAACCACATAGCAGCCCCAGCTTCCTGCAGAGGGGACGTTGAGGGTGTAAAGCATGGCTTATACACACTCAAAATGAACGGAACGGCTTTGTTTCTTGGTTGTCAACTCATTTATTCCATCCTTCAGTCCTAGGAACGAAAAGGCTGTCAGGTCTGGACACGGGCCTTCCCTGCCCATCCATACTCCGGCAGAAAGGAGGCGCAGAGAAGTAGGCTTACACAGACTGGGTTGGAATCCCCCTCATATATGACATTGGAAAAGTCTCTGGGCCTCTCGAAGCCTCAGTTTGCATCATCTGGACAATGGGGATAATAATAGCATGCACTTGTAGGGTTGCTGTGCAAATCAAATAAGATGACATGTGTACAATGGTGACACATAGTGGGTGCCAAATAAATAACTACTAGAAGCATCCTTTTTTCCCCAAGGTCTAATTGTTGGAAAAGAAGGCAGTGGAAAGAATCGGGAAAATAACATTTACAAAGAGTCTGTTATGTGCTAGACTTTTAAAAAAAAAATTGTTTCAGAAGGTTCTTATGTAAATATCCTGAGATGAGTGTGTGCAATATAGATAAAGACTCCAACATCCCCTCAAAAGCACCAGTGTACACCGTAAACCTGAAACAGAACAGATAACACCAGCCTGTGCTCTGGTGTCCAAACCCAGAATATCTCCTAGACCAGGCAGGTGTCTGCAAACCAAGGGCCATGTCCGTCCTGCTGCCTGTTTTTGTCAATAAGTTTTTATTGGAACACAGCCATGACCATTCATTTGCTCATTGTCTGTGGCTTTGGGATTGCAATGACAGAGCCGAGTAGCTGTGACCAAGAAGTCCTTGCCCAAAAAGCTGGAAATGTTTACTACCTGGCTGTTGGCAGTAAATGTGCCCACCTCCTGATCTAGAGCAATAATAGTAATGCCCCCACTGCGATGGAGCTTCCTGGGTGCAAGGCACTTGTGTGGCATTGTACATGCACTGCCAAGTTGAATGCTCCCAGCTGGGACGTGGAAACCGAGGTTTGGGAGGTGAACAGGCTGGGAAGAGGGGGCACCACTCCAGGGCAAGACTCGAATCCAGGTCCAAATTGACTCCAAAGTCTCCCACCTAATCCTTTACAGCAGGAGGGTGAAAAACACAGATCTAGGACTCAGTCTCCTTGATCACATGAAAAGGGCCAAGCTGTGATTCTCAACACGGCTACTCATTAGAACCACCCAGGGAGCTTTAAAAACGAGAGCCCTTCTTTTCCCACAACCAGAGTCTGACTGAATTTTAATTGGTCTGGGATGGAGGTGGATATATTTTTTTTATAGTTCCCCAGGTCGTTGTAAAGTGCAGCAAAGGGTGAGGTCCATGGAGCGAAAGAAAGAAAGGTGGCCAGTGTCCCCTAAGCCCCGGCATGACAGAGAGGCCCCCCGAGCCTGGTAACCTTCAGCACTGGCATCATTGAGCACGTATCCCTCTACCCCTTAGCCCTCAGGCCATCAGCGTTCACATGGAACCCACAAAAGGCACACCAATGCTGACTCCGACCACCCCCAGGTCGGTTCAATCTCCCCTTACAAATAAGTGCCCCTTTGGCACCCACATGGGTCTTCTGTGGGGTTAATTAGTTAGCATAAGGACACCTCTAAGGGACTGTGGAGCAAGAAAATCACTTAGCCCAGCAGAATTCACCAATATGGTCTCCTAGGAGTATCAAGGAAGTCACTTCTCTTTGCAAACAATGAGGGTACGTGTGAAGGTATACTGAATACCCTCTCTGGGCTGGTCACTGGCCACGCACGGTGCATTCTTTTTTAAATCCTCGAAGCCACACTAAGAAGGAGGTTCTGTTATTAAAGTTGTATTTTATGGATGGAGAAACTGAGGCCCAGAGGGTGAGGCAACGTGCCTGAGTCTCCCACCTGTAACTGAGAGGGCCGGTGCTGGAATGCAGGTCTCGCAGCAACCAGCCCTGAGAACATTCTTCCAGGAGGGGCCACTTTGAATTGCCACACGCGACGTCTCCTTGACTGGGGAAGATCTTTGTTCTGGGATTGAGTGCTGAAAAAATAATAGGCCAGGGCATTTGTCTTCCCCCTTGATGGGGCCCTCAGCATTCTCGAGAGAGAACTAAGTGATCGGGAGAAGGTTATTCCATAGCACAGCCCCCTCGCTGCCATAGGTCTAATAAAACAAAACCCCAGCCAAATTAGGGGCATATTTCATCTAATGGGAGGAAATAGATGTGGCATTTCTGCCTGGCGGTTGACCTGCTGCATTTATGTGCAGAGAGAGGGTTTGATACATCACAGGGCAGTTATGTGCTGCTTAAGTGGCCTCTCGGGCGAGCAAGGGACCAGAAGAAAAATCTCAGGCCGGGTCTCCATCTTCTTGCATTTCCACTGCGTAGCTCTTGGGCCTGTGCTTCTAGGAAGTGTCACACAGTTCTGGTGCAAGGGAAAGACCCCTCCCCCTCAGAATCCAAAGACCCAGGTCATGATCCTTATCCTGTCACTCACTGGCTTTGTGTTCTTGGGTGAGCCATGGCTCGTCTCTGAGCCTCAACTTGCCCATCTGTGAAACGGAGAGGATCAGTACATTCAAGGTGGACTTGGTAATGATCCAGAATCTAGGGGATGAAAGCTGTTTCTAAGGCCACCTGGGGGAGCAGACAGTGCCTTAGTGGTGAAGCCTGGGCTTCTAGCTCTCCCTTCCAGGGTCCTGCTGTTGTGTCTGTATAGCTCAGGGATGTCCAAACTATTTGAATTCAACCCCAATAAATATATACACATACATACACACATATACATAGGTATAAATATATATACATGTTTATAAATTATGATCATTTACTAGTATAGTCACAAATTATGTCCATTGTAACATGGACACAAAAATGGACATTTGAAAAGGAAAAGCTCACCTATACAGTGAAGTTCTATTAAAAATCTAGCACCCCCTCATGCCCCGGGAAGTCCAATCTCTCCTGCCCTGATCTACTTGTTTCTTTCCTATAGTTAGCACTTATCACCTTCGACAGATTCTATCATTTGTGATTGTTAAATTCTGCATTCTCCAGGGCTGTGAGATTAGGCTGGAGGGAAGGGAAAACCAGGCACCGTACCTCCAGGACTGGGGCTCTTCCTTCTCCCCTATGTGCTCCCCCCAGACACTGGTCTCTAAGTAAACAGGTTCTTGTAAAACTGGGCAACAAATACAAATGCATTAAGATGATGTACTGGAAGCTGTTTATGGAATAATCTGGAGGCATTCACCCAGAAGTGGATTCTATCCAAAGCTAGATATGGGTAATTGCATTGATCCCATAAAACAAGTTTTAGAACTTCAGCGTGTGTACGGACTAAGAGAGAATATGCCAGATCCTGTGAGGTGTGGTCACATCCACTGCCTCATTTACTCCTCATGGCTATTGGAGGAGATGGGTCTGATTAATATTCCTATTTCAGAGATGATGAAACTGAGGCAAGGCACGCAGGCAGGTAGCGTCTGCCTTCAAACCCAGGCCTATCTGACTGCATGCTGTTCCGGGGTTGCGACATCTCTTGGCTGACGTGAGCCAGGCCAGGTGTCCAGCTGCCCCTGGCTGCCCTGGGATGGTGTGTCTTGGAACCGGCTGTCCATGAGTCTGGGCAGAGGACATGTTGGAGTACGGACTTGTGGGTTGCAGTGTTGGCTGGGATCCAGGCACTGTGCTGACTGCAACCCAAGGAACGAAGAGCTCACTGATTTAGTGCCCATCTGGATGGACAGCCAACAGGAACCAGGCTGCTCCAGACGCTGGGGGAGAGTGATTAGCACGACCTCTGGATGCCCCCGCATTCCTGGCCAGTGATGCTGCTGGGGGAGAAGCAGCTGCATGGAGTGCCTTGGCAGGTCCCCCTCTTTCCCTGCCCCTCCCTGCCGCCTGTGGCCTCCTGAGGATCCCCCAAATCATCAGTGACCCTTTGTTACAGGAGCTCTGCTTCCTCCTACACTGGCTGCAAGGACTAGGGGGCCCGGCGCGTGGGCTTGGGGACTGCTCCTGGAAGACAACCCAAGTTTCAGGGACACGACCCCTTGCCCAGGAATATGGGAAGCCCCCCTCTCCCACTCCACTCCAGGAGACATTCCCTGGCCACCTCCTGCTTGTGTTCTAAACATGAGGGCCATCCCCAAACCCAATATGTTCTCCACACTGCACAGTTTTTCTCAAACCCTCATTTGACCATGTCCTTCCTCTGCCTATAGTCTTCCATGGCTCCCCACTGCCCTCCGGTTAAGTCTGACAACTTTCCCTTTTTGGCGGAAGATTTGGCCTCTGGTGACTCCCATGTCTCCGTCCTCCATACCCCCTCCCCCAGTCCCCACTTCCCTCAGACACACTCACCCATCCCACCCTCACTCTACATTTTCGTCCCGTGAAAACACAGTGTGGTCCTCACAGGCCCTTGTGCCTCGCTGACGACAAGGCTTTTGCCCATGTTGATCCCTCCACCTGCATCCCCCTCCCCACTTACTTTCTTCTGACCAAGTCCAACCCCTCCCCTAGGTCTCTTCTGCAGGGGGCCTGCCTTCCTCGCCCCCTGGCTGGCTCAGACACCTCCTTGGGGTTTCCCTCAGCAGTCCTAGTCGCTGTGGGAGGAATGGTCTGCCTACTCACTTGACCCCCACAAGTTTGGGAGGGCTATGGGGGCAGGGATGGTGCCCTCTTGTTCACCAAGACTCTGAGCACCTAGCACAGGGCCTGCTCAATAAATACTTGTGGTCTGCAGTGGGGCGCAGAGATCTCCTCCCACTGGGGTCTGCGATGACAGCTCCAGTTTGTGGCACACCCCTGCTTCAGAATAGCAGCAGCAACAGCAGCAGCAATAGTAAAAGTAATTTGTATTGAGTGCTATGATGGGCTAGCTTTGTCCTAAGCACTTAACATATCATCAGTACTTTCATTTTCACCCTATGAGGCAAGTACTATTGCTATTATCCCCATTTTACAGATGAGGAAAGTAAAGCCCAGAGAGGTTAGGGAACTCACCCAAGGTCATACATCTGGAAAAAGGCAGATCTGGGCCGGCTGGCCCTAGAGGCCCTGATATCACTACCTGCTGTAAGGCCAGAGATCTCAGTGATGAGCAGAGAAGAGTCTGGGGCTTGAGTGCTGCAAACAAGCCAAGAATTAGGAATCAGATGGCGAGTTGAACTCCATGCTTAGCATTGGCAGTCACCAGACTTAGCAGGCCAGAGTGTAATTAGCGACCACTCGCCAATGTCCCAGGCTGTGAGCTCCTCTGGGTTTTACTTGCCCTGTAGGTGCTCAGCTCAGGGCCTGGCTCTGCCCACACTGGGGGAAGCTCAACTCCATCCTCCATGTGGAGGCTACATACATAATACAGTATGGATTCTGGTTTTAGTTCCAACTTTGCCACTCACTGGCTGTGTGACCTTGGGCAAGTCGTTTAACCTCTCTGGGCTTCAGATTCTTCAGTTGAAAACTGGGATAATAATAGTGCTATAGTAAGGTTTGGGGGAGGATTAAATAAGTTAACACACATCAATCTCTTAGAACAATGCCTGGCACAGAGCTCGCCTTATGTAAGTGCTGGCAGCAGCCAGGTTCCCAACTTTCTCACCCCCTGTCCTTACAAGAGCAAATCACCTCATATGTTCCAATTACTTCCTGGGCAAATGGAGTCCCCTCCTCTCCAGAGACATGCCCAGGGCTGCAGAAGAACCTTTAGGAGGACAAACACGTGAACTTGAATCCCCGCCCTGCCCCATCTTGCTGTGTGACCTTATCCAAACAGCTTACTGTCTCTGGGCCATAGTTAGTTGTCCCATCTCTACAAGGAAATTGTTGCTCTCTGAGGGTCCTGTCAGCTCTCACCTGAACCCTTGACCTCCCCATCAGGACCCGGTGGTTTCCATGGCATTGAGGATATGGTCTCTGTGAAGAGGGCACGGGTCTGGGACATAAGCATGGAGAAGGGAGGTCTCAGGAGCCAGGATAGGCAAGGCTGCCTTGTCTGCCAAGGTTCTGGGGACCTTTTGGCTTCAGTAGGTCCAGAGACAGGCAGTGGAGCAGCTCCAGCTGCCTCCTGCCCACAGCACTATGCCCGGCTTTATGGGGTCTGACCAACTCCCTCTGGGGCTCATTAGCTGGGCAGCCAGCTGGGGCCCAGGCAGCTCTGTTCCCACCAGGTTTTGAGGGAAGGCGCTCACTCAGCACCTGGTCCAGGCCAGGTGGGACAGTGCCTGCATTCCCTTAAGTGTGTCCTACCTTGGGGATAAAGAGCATCAGCAGGCCTGTGAGGGGCCCTGGGAGACCATGCTGCGCCAGGAGTTTCTTCCTTTTGTGCCTGAGGCCCCGCTCTCCTCTCATCCCCCCACCCTACTCCTTTGACCTCTAAACCTTTTTGCTCTCAGCTTTGCAGCCCTGGCAGCAGGAGCCTGGGCAAGAGGCCACTCAGACCCAGGTTTATTCCTGGCTCTGCCACTTGCAAGCTGGGGCACCCTAAGCAAGTGACTGCCTCTCTCTGAGCCCCATTTGTCTCATCTGTAAAATGGGCATCATAACTTACATCTTGCAGGTTTGCCCGGAGGATTGCAAGAGACGACAGTGGAGGCCCGGCTTGTACTGGGATGGCTGTATCTGGTATGCTGCACCACATTTCGTCCCGGTTCTTCCCTTCCTTTCAGCTCCTCTCCGTCTTCCAGGTTCCTGCAGCCACTGACTTCCCTTTCTCAGAGGCTGAGGGGGCAGTGATGGCCTTCTGTGGCCTAAAAACATTCCCATTTATCTTTTTCTGGGATTGCACTTCAAGCCCCCCGGAGCCCAGCCCCTTCCCACCTCTTGCTCCTCTCTCTCTCCCTCCATCTCTCTCTCGCTCTCTCTTTCTCCACTCCCTTAATCTGGTGTTAATCTCCTAATAACTTTTCCAACATAAGTTACATCCTTCTTATCTTGGTTAAGCATTTTGGTGAACTCAGAGCTTCTTGTCACTTGGGGAATTTTTCCTACTGCTTTAGGATCCGCTCTCTCTCTCCCTTTCTCTGTCTCTGTCTCTGTCTCTGTCTCTGTCTCTGTCTCTGTCTCTGTCTCTGTCTCTGTCTCTCTGTCTCTGTCTCTGTCTCTCTCTGTCTCTCTGTCTCTGTCTCTCTCTGTCTCTCTCTGTCTCTGTCTCTGTCTCTGTCTCTGTCTCTGTCTCTCTCTCTCTCTCTCTCTCTCTCTCTTTCGCGCACACACACACACGCACGCACGCACGCACACACTCCTGCACATCACTGTGGAGTACCTGACCAGGGGGCTGCTGTCTGTGTGGAGAAAGGACAGAGGGACCGTGTGTCTTACCCAAGCACGTCTTTCCCCAGGCTCCCAGGGCCTTGAATACACTGCATGAAGAGCCTGAGGTCATCCGTGCCCCTCCTCAAGTCAGGCACTGTCTCAGCTTCCCCGCCCCGCCCCCCACCCCACCACCCCCAGGGAAAGGCCCACAGTCAGATTGCTGGCAGGGCATCACTCCTTATTTATCAATGGATTCATACATTAATAAGCTGTGTTTGCCCTTCTGAGGTACCCACACCTCAGGGAAGAGGGAGGCGAGAGTGGAACAGACAGTGTCCACCCCTAGCAGAGCAGCCAGGGAGGACAAGACATGGGCACATGGACACATAGCAGCTTTAGAGCCAGCAAAGGCGGCAGAGATCAATCAAGGCTCTTGGGAAAGCGGAGGTCAAGCTGGGACTCCAGGAGGAGGGCCCACCTGGCAGCAGGGACTGCACGGGTAAGTGCAAGCGGCAGGACGTGCCCAGTGTGACTGCACACCCATGGATATATCCACAGAGAGCCATAAGGGCAAGAGAGCACGTGTCAAGAGGGTAGGGGCAGAGCCCAGGAAGAGCAATTGGAGGCCACTCTGGGGAAGACCTGGGAAGCCAGACTAAGGTTGTCTCCTCGGGGAAAACTTTCCTGAACACTCCCCACCCCAAGTCATTCATTCTCTCCCATGAGAGAGTCATCATCTTAGCCCTCCTAAGCCCTGTGCAAATTAAGATTCTGCAGAAAGGCACTCCAACGGTGCAAGCCTCAGTTTTCCCATCTGCACAATGGGCACACTACTAATATGTCTTAATCTGGGTTCTCCACAGAAACAGAACGAATAGGAGATTTTATATATACAGAGGGTGCCCAAAAAATGTATACACATTTTAAGAAAGAAAAAAAAAACTGTATTAAAATTACGCTGAGGGTAACCACTTTGAGCACTTCTTGTAATTGCAGAAGTCAAACGTGACCTGTATTCACCTTTTGTTATCGGTATATATTGAGTATTACAATTTTAATACAGATTTTTCCTTTCTTAAAATGTGTATACATTTTTTGGCACCCTCTGTATATATTATATCTATATCTATATCTATCTATCTATCTCTCTCTCTCTCTCTCTCTCTCTATATATATATATATATATATATAGAGAGAGAGAGAGAGAGAGAGAGAAAGACAGAGAGATTATAAGTAATTGGCTCATGTGACTAGGAGGCTGAGAAGGCCCAAATCAGCAGCCAGCAAACTGAAGACCAGAAGAGCCAATGGTGGAGCTCCCGTCTGAGTCCGAGGGCCTCAGCCTCAGGAGAACTGAGGGTTTGTAAGCTCCAGTCCGGGCCTGAGCTGGAAGGCAGGAGAAGACTGATATCCCAGCTCAGAAATAGCCAGGCAGAGAAGGAACTTTTTTTTAACTCAGCCTTTTATTCCAGTCAGGCTTTCAATGGATGGCCCGAGGCCCTCCCACATTGGGGAAAGCAATCTGCTTCATTCAGTCTACTGATTCAAATATTCATCTCACCCAGAAACACCCTCACAGACAAGCCCAGAATAATGTTTACAAATACCTGGGCACCCCATGACCCAGTCAAGGTGACCCATACAATTAACCATCACATAATATGCGCCAATAAAGTTACAACTGACCAGCGAGGTGAGTCTCCCAGGCCTCAGACACTGAATGAATCTGCTACTTGTGCATGGTGGGGACCCGGGCTTGGGAAGGTGACTTAGATCAAGCATTGGCAAACTCCAGCCTGAGGGCCAAATCTGGGCCACCTCCTCTTTTTGTAAATAAAATTGTATTAGAACACTGCTGCACCCCTTTATCTCTGCACTGTCCGCAGCTACTCTCCCACTAAAACTGCAGAGTTGAGTGGTTGTGACTGAGCCCACAAGGCCTGCAAAGCCTAACATATTGACTCTTTGCCCCATTACTGAAAAAGTTTGCCCACGCTTGACTTAGACACATGATACCTCAGTTTTCTCGCGGAGAAAATGGGTACAGGAATGGTACCTTCCTCGTGGTGTTGTTGGGAGAATTCAGGGGAGCCATTGAAGGGCTTGGCATACAGTAGGCAGTCCATAGCTGGTAAATGCTGTGGTTGTGGGTGTATTAATTACTAGTGTGACCACCTGTCACAATTTTCAGATGAATACCAGAGCCGTGTTTGGTGTTCACCTGTGGCTCTTCAGGAAATGAACACTGCCAAGGAGGGTAAGGCACCAGGCTCGCTGGGATCCTTTCCATGACAAAGGAACCGTTCCTGCCCGTGAGGAATAAGAGGCTGACTGGGGAAGCCATGCCAAGCCTCCATAATCACCTGTAATTTGGACTCAGCCTCTCGAGGCAAAAGGATTTTGTCAAAGGATTTTCATGGTCCGGTGCCCCAGAGCCCAAGGTCACTCGAATTGGGTCCTCTACAACTCATAATTATTATCAGGTGGAAATGGCAGTGGGGTCTCTCCCGAGCTGTGTTCAGATGCTGTCTTGGGCCACTGTTGAGAGTTCTAGTGGGCAGTCTTGGCAGAAATGGGGCTGGAAGAGGGGCTGGCCATGGGGAGGGCATGTAAGTGAATGGGAGCGACCTGAGGACGGGTCGGGGGAGCTCTCCCTGCAGCCTTCACAGCAGCTCTGCCATCTACCTTCAGGCCAGGATTTAACCTGAGCCTGTTTGCTCCTCTGTAACATGTGGATAAGAAATACCTGTAGGATATTAACCGGTCCTGGCCCATGGTTGGTACCCGATAACTTGCAGCTGCTATGCTTATTTTTATTAACGACTTCCTCCTCATTTCTGAACCCACAGGTGAAACCACAGCACAGCGGGTGAGAACTCTGAGAACAGGCAGAAACTCAAGCACCTGACCTGGTGCTTGGTAGCTGTGTGACCTTGGACAAGCTACCTGACCTAAGACTCAGTCTCACCTGCAAAGTGGATTAATAACAGCCTCAACCTTAGACGAGGCACAGACTTCAAAGTGGCCAGCACACACTAGGGGCTCCAGAGATGGCCCCTCCCCTCATCAAAGGAATCCATGCCCCGCATAATTTCAAAAGGAGCTGAAGACACTAAAATAGGCAAATGCTATGGAGACAAGAATGTATAGAGAAGGTCCTGGTTTCCCACCCCAAAAAGAGCGATGTGTTCTCCATCCCTTCCCATGGGGTCAGCCCATGCCTGAGAGGGACCATAGGTAGTATTCTAAAGCAACTAATAATAAGCGTTCTGGGCTCAGATAGATTTGCATTCTAATCCTCTCTGGGAGAAACTGAGCAAATTGCTTCATTCCTAAGACTCTGACTTCCCCTTTCATTTTTTTATTTTAACCAATATTTTGTGAAATGTCTATATAACTATGCACCAGGAGTCATCCTAGAGATATAACAGGAAATATGATGAACAAAGTCTCTGCCACTAAGTGTGTGACACAGACAATAAATAATCAAATGAATAAATTTTGAGTATAATATGATAAATGCTAAGGAAAAATTACAGCAAGATGAGGAGATTGAATGGGAAAGAATTGAATGGGAAGGATGCTCTAGATTTGGTCATCAGGGGGGGTCTCTTTGCGGAGGTGACTCTTGAGAAAAACAGATAACTAGATAAAGCTCTTACCACATTGCTTAGCACATTTCTGCTTATCACAGAAATGTGGGTTAGTTGGTGCATGGGTGGATGGATGGATGGATGGATGGATGGATGGATGGTAGGTGGATGGATACATGGGATAGATGGATACATGGTACATCAGTCAGAGACCCAGTGGGAAATAAATTGTATTTTCAAATGGATTAACTGAAGAGATATCAAGAAGGGACTATGCACAGAGGTGTGGGCAGGGTTTAGGGAACCAACAGGAAATGTTGAGGCACTGAGGGACTAGCAATACAGTAAAATGTTACCACTGCTGGTCTTGAGAAGCACAGGGAGGAAGAAGCATCCCAGATCTTACACTGTGGCCTGACAGGAGCTATGATTATAGGTAGAAAAAACTCGGTTATTGCCAAAACAGGGCCCAGGAGAGAAGAAAGAGATAATAAATACTGAATCTCTTCCCCTCCGCAATCTGATCTCCTGCTGGCACCTGCCATCACCCAGAAGTTAAAGGCTAAGAGAGGCCAGGTCATGCAATCCACAGAGGTGAACCTGGAACACAGCAGTGTAAGGAGGGCTAGAGAAAGGATCTGGAGACAAAGGAAAATGACCAGGGCTAATGGGTAGATGAACAAATATGCCTGGGAGGTGCTAAATCTGCAAAGAGGCCTCAGTAACAGGCAGATGTTTCTTCTCAGATCACGAGCCTCCTTGTAAATATTATTCTTATTAATCAACGGAGGTGATCATATTTGCAATCAAATAAGCCCCAAAATCCTAATAACAGCATAATGGACACCTATTTCTCAGTCATGTCACAGGTGGATGTAAGTTGGGGGCTGCCGTACAAGGGGTAACACAAGGAACCAACCTCCTTCCTTCCTGGAACTCCACCATCTTTAATAAGGGGGGGAAGACAGAGAGCTGCCAGATGCACCTGGCTCTTAACTGCCTCAACAAGGAAGTGATCCATCACTTCCTCTCACGTTCCATTGGCCAGAGCTGGTCATATGGCCACATCTAGCTACAAGGAGTCTGGGAAATGCAATCTCCTTTTGCGCTCAGGAAGTTCAATCAGGTCTGGAGAGCAAATAGCCCATCTGTTCCATATTATTTCAGGACTTACAGCTGCCTGATACAAAGAAAGAAATCAGCCTGCTCTGAACTGAGGCTACAAGATTGAGGAAAGTGGATACGAGCCTGGATTTTGGAGTCACGTAGACGTGGGTTGGATCCTGCCTGGCTATGCACCAGTTGTGTGAGACTGAACAAACCACTCACACCTTGCCTTCATTTCAGTGTCTCTAAGATGGAGAATGATCGGCACATTGATAGTTGTCTCCCACACTGCGTGGCACAGAATCTGTGCTCCAAGGTTTGTTGAGTGAATTTACAAGTGTAGTTATAAGGAGTGAGGGTGATGAGGCATGTGCAGTATGTTACATCGGGAAGGATGCATCCAGTGCCCTCCAGCCATGTGAGTACCATCCCATGAGCTGCTGGGTCCAGGCACTGCCCACTAGCAGTGAGCATCTGATAATAACCCTGGAGGGGAAAAGGGATGCCTACCGAGACTGCATTTTGTGGTAGAAAAATAAGGATGAGAGCCGTTTTTCTGATTTGTGAATTTCTTTATGTGTAATATCTTATGTTGGTATATAACTGCCACTGCATTTAGTTATTCATTTCTCAAATGGCTTTTATGGAAAAGGATATGACTGTGTGCTGGCCTGGGAAACCCAGACTCCAGTCACTGCTGCTGCAATTGGAGACTCTGTTCCAACTGAAAGCTTTGCAGGGCAGGGCGGGGGGGGGGGTTATGTTCTGGGGATGCCCTGGGTGCTGTGTTTCCCATCCCCAGATAAAGATGTTTAAGTGTGGTCTAGTGGTATGAGGAGGTGGTGGTTCAGAGCAAGAATGATGGAGTCTAAATGTCTGGGTTCTGACCCTTACCCTCACTCCCTGGCTGTGTGGTCTTGGACATGTTAGTTAACCTCTCTGTGCTGCAGTGTTTTCAACAGTAAAACGACAAGAGTTGTGGAATTGACTTCACAGGATCATTGTGAGTTAGTATATATAAGTGCCTGTGGTATAGGACCTAGAAAATAAGCTCTCAGGAAGTGTGTTTATTTTTAGAGGAGGGAGATCCTTGAGGTTTAATATTCATTCAACAGACATGAGTTGAACATCCACTGGATGCTGGGTACTTAGGTGATAAAGACAGAGGTGGTCCCTACATGCACAGCCTGGGCACAGGGATGGATAAGGAGGGACAATTCCACAGATGCCTCTTTAATCATGACTGACGGAAAAGTCTGGGGTCAGATATGGCCAAAGTCCCTGTGGGCCCAAGATGTCCTCTAGGACCCTGTCTTATGGCCCAGAGGCTCGTTGTCCTAGGACCTACAGGGGCACTTCCAGAGGCAGTGTCCCTGGTCAGTGTGCACACATGACATCAAGGCAGAGACCTCAGGCATCAAGGCCACAGAAACGCAAGCCAGCGGACGTGTGGCCATGCAGCAGAGGCTGAGTTGGAAAGGCCTGGCTGGTGGCGTAGCCCCCACCAGTTCCAAATCACAGCCACAGCCTCCACTCAGAGGCTCCCGCCCAGCTGAGGCCCCTCTGTGGTCTGTGCATCCACCTCTGTGACTCAGGGGAGCTGCCAGTCTCTGGTCTATCGGAGAGGATGCTGCAGCCACATCTGTGCCCACAGGTCAGACAGCAGGAGGCAAAGTGGAGAGGGGCCTGAATTGGGAATCAAAGACCACAGCTCAAAACCAGATTTCTTGCTTTCTATGCGACGTTTGAGACGTGACCTCTCTGCATTTTCTGGATAGTTTCCCTATCCAGACAATAGAAATAAAAATCCCACCTCCTAGAACTGTTGTGAGGATGGGTGAAATAAATCATTTGAAAGAACTTCATCAAAGGCAGCAGAGTATGTTATCAAGGAGCAGGTAGGACTCAGGAGCGACACAGGGCTGGGTTCAAACCCCAATGCTACTCATTACCTGCCATGAAATGCTGGGCATATCCCCAGACTGAACCTCTCTGGCCTCAGTCTCCCCATCTGTAAAATAGGGATAGTAAAAACTATACTTGAATCTTCCGTCTACTGTGAGGTTAAAAGAAATACTGGATCAAAGACACATAGCCCAGTATCCAGCAGGGAACAAGGGCTTCCTAAGTCGCAGGCAATATATGGTCAATAGTCAACAAGTGTTTTTGAGAATCTTCTAAATGTCAATCACCTTTCTAAGCACTTGAGATAGACCAGGGAACAGAACAACTCTTAGGGATGCAAACAGGAGAGATAGACACAGATAAGATGAAATAAACTATATAATAAGTTTAATGAAGGTGAGTGACTTGGGGAGAAAACAAGGCCAACAGAAGGGATAAGGTGTGTTGAGAGGAGTGGCATCTTGGAGAGGGGGCCAGAGACGGCCTCAGTGAAAGGGTGCCATCTGAGTAAAGAGCCAAATGCAGCAAGAAAATGAGGTGTGGAATCATCTGGGGGTAAGAGTGGTCCAGGCAGAGGTATGGCCAGTGCAAAGGTCCTGGGGTGCGTCCCAGGGACCGAGAATGGTCAGAGAAACAGGGTATGGGGTCACGGTGGTTACGGGGCAGATCAGGCAGGGCCTAGTGGCCATTGTAAGGGCTTTGGCCTTTACTCAAAGTGAGCTGGGAGCCATGGGAGGATATTGAACACACGTAGCAGTTATATTACCTGACCTGTGTTGAGTACACACTAACGGGGCAAAGTTGAACCCAGGGACCTGGTTCGGAGGCCGTGGTCCAGACAAGAGGTGGTGGTGGTGGCTGCTGAGGGGGTAAATGCTATCATTGCCTGGCTTAGCAAGGCATCACACACACATGAGCTCAGGTCAGGCTCATATAGTAGTAGCAGTTTCCTCCCCATCGTCAGCCCCCTGATGGCTGATCCTGCCTTCAGTGCTAGCCCACAGCTCCCACCTAGAGTTGTTTCTTCTGTCCCCCTCTCCCAGACATTTGTCAGCCACTCCTTTACTGCAGCCTGCCAAGCCAAGATGTGTCAGTGCCTTTCATCTTTCCCGGAGCCAATCTCCCCTTCCTCTTAATCTTCACAGCTGACTTGCACTGGCCCCATTCAAACTTGTCTAAATCTGTCTGAGACTGAGGGGGCCCAGAGTGAACTCTAAATGCTCTCCAGATAACCACAGAATTTTCCCAGCTTGAAGGAGCCTCAGAGAGCCCCAAGTCTGGTGTTCCTGTTTCATATAAAACGGAGAATGGGTGAGGGCCGGTCCCTCTGCGCCCTGGTTAGTGGCATGGCTGGTTAGTGGCAGAGGCACTAGTGGACCTCGAGTTTGGGTTCCCACTCTGTATTCTCCAGCTCCAACTGCAATGGATCCCACCCTTTGGGAAAATTTCTGCCTCTTGCATGGGAAGACCTGATTTCTCCACTATACCTGCCAATGTCCGTCCCTCTGCATACCTGAGGAGTGGTGGGTTGTAACCACATCTGATGGTGACCCTGGGGTCCACGATGACCCTTGATTCACTCACTTTGGTTGGCTCTTTGGGGGCCAGAACTGTCTTAGTTCAGATATGCCATGCAGGAGGAAGGGAGCATGGAGGAAGCAAGATGGGACACAGAGAACTGGGCAAGAGTTGGCACTGCGAGGGTGGGAGGGGTCTGTGGGTGCTGCCCAGCACTTTTTATGACTTCCCTGGGCTGGTGCTGTCACTGTGCTTGCTTCTCCAGGTGGTTAAGACTCTGCTCCCAGCACCCTCGCTAACATGGTGTCATCACACTGCTGTTCTTTCCTCAGATACCAGGTGAAACTGGTGGCGCAGTTCTCATTTGCATTTCTCTTACTACAAATGAGGTTGAGCATCTTTTCACTTGTTTTAAGAAGCATTTTCTTCACAATTTGTACTACTTCTTTAGGGAATACAATCATTAGAGCTTTTTCTGTGATAAATTTCAAGTGTTTTCCCCAATTTGCCTTTTTTTTTTTTTTTTTGGCATAGATTTTGCAATGCAGATTTTTTCATTTAGTTGAATTTATTGATATTTTCTTTTATTGTTCCCGTATCATATTTTTGCCCCATAATCTATTTATTTACTCATTCATTAAAAAATATTGATTGTGCACCTACTGGTGGTCAGGGAATTCAGGATTAAATAGGACAAACAAGACCCTTTGCCCTCATGGAGCACAGAGTCAGAGAGATAGGAGATAAGCAAGAAACTGATATTGAGATGATATTTTTCAGAGAGTAGCAACTTCAATGATGAAAATGGAAAAGGTGACATGAAAGATGGTAAAGGTCATCCAGTAAAGGGAGCGGACCTGTTTTACATTTTATTAGTTATTTACTGCTGAGTAACAAATTACCATCTGGCACCTGAAAACAGCCAGCATTTATTATACAACCATTTCTGTGGGCCAAAAGTCTGGGCAGGACTTAGCTGGGAGCTCAGCTCAGGGTCTCACAGTCTGCATGCATCAAGGTGCTGGCTGGGCTGTGTTTTAATCTGAAGGCTCAACTGGGGAAGACTTGCCTCCAACTTCCTTGATATTTTTGGCAGAACTCAGTTTCTGTGGCTGTCTGACTGAAGGCCCAAGTTTTCTGCTGGCTGTCAGCTGAAGACTGCCCTTAGATCTTAAAGGCTATTTCTTAAGGCAGCAAGGAGAATCTCTTTTCTCAGGAAAGGCCTGGTTCCTCATTTAAGGGCTTTTACCTGATTAAGCCAGGCCCACCCAGAATACCCTCACCTTTGTTCCACAGCAAACCAAATCACAAGAGTGATGTTCTGTCACCTTTGCCATATTTATTAGTTAACAGCAAGTTGTAGGCCCCACTCTTCCTCAACGGGAGGTGATTACACAAAGGTGTGCGCTCCAGGAGGCAATGTAAATCGATCAGTGCAGCCACTGTGGAAAACAGTACGGAGAGTCCTCAAAAAACTAAAAATAGAACCACCATATCATCTAGCAATTCCACTTCTGGGTATTTATCCAAAGGCAACAGAAGCACTAACTTCAAAAGGTATCTGCACCCCTACGTTCACTGCAGTATTATTTACAACAGCTAAGATAATGAAACAACCTAAGTGTCCATTGATGGATGAATGAAGAACATGTAGTATATATTTATACAGTGGAATGTGATTCAGCCATAAAAAAGGACATTTTGCCATTTGCTACAACATGGATGGACCTCGAGAGCATTCTGCTATGTGAAATAAATCAGAGAAAGACAACTATTGTGTGATCTCACTTATATGTGGAATCCAAAAACAAACACACAGACAAACAGACAAACCTGAACTCATTGATATAGAAAACAGATTGGTGGTTGCCAGAGGTGGGAGTTTAGGGAAAGTGAGCAAAAAAGGGTGAAGGTGGTCAAAAAGTACAAACTTCCTCTTATAAAACAAGTGAGGCATGGGGATGTAATGTACAACGTGGTGACTGTAGTTAATAATATTGTATTATATATTTGAAAGTTGCTAAGAGAATAAATCTTAAAAGTTCTTATCTCAAGAGAAAAAATGTGTAACTCTGTATGGTGACAGGTGTTAATTAGACCTGTGGTGGTGATCATTTCACAATATATATAAACACCAAATCATTAGGTTGTATACCTGGAACTAATGTAATGTCAATTATATCTCAATTAAAAAAAAAGAATTGTTGGGGTCCACTCTAGGATCTTTCTGTATGTCACACAGATTGTGTTGAAAAAGACCTTTTGGAAGAGATGGCTGTGAAGCTAAAACCTGAATAACCATAAGGAGACAGCCATGCAAAGACATAAGGAAACAGCTTTCCTGGGAGACGGAACAGCAAGTGCAAAGACCCCAAGGCAGCTCTGAGTCTGCAGGAAATTTTAAAAGTCGGGGTGACAGGAGTATATTTTGACTAGAGAGGGGCGGGATGGCTTGACGAACAAATGCATGCACAAGGAAATTAAATTAAATGAGTGAGAATTAAAGCTAGGACCCTAGAACTAGAAGTTAGAAGACCCAACCTCAAAGCCCAGGCCAGCCCCTCATTTGCAGGGTAACCCTGGGCCTCTCCTTTTCCTCCTCGGCCTGATCTGCTCCTCTATGGGCTGAAGGGGGTCTGATGGCCCTGAGGACCTGAAGACCTATCTAGCTTGAGCAACCCCGGAGTCTTGATGGACTGAATGACACCTCCAGCTAATTAGCCAATGACACCAAATTAATTAAGGCCTGGGAAAGTGATTATGTCCACCTCAGGCTTTCTCACGCTTCTTGGATGCCATTGGGGTAGAAAGGCGGGAGTATGTAAGAGAAAAGAATGCGAGAACACCCAGGGGGACAGGGGCGGGGGCTCTCAATCCACCGGAATCAACGTACAGTGTTTTGGACCCTGGCTGGAGCACGGCAGGTCTGCACAAATCATTAAGCCCCCTCACCAGGCAGGAGGCTCAGTCAGGGCCCAGCCCTTCTCACTGACAATCCACACGGAGTTCGTTTGGCCCCACAAAGCATAGAGATCAGATTTCTCTGCTCGTCCTTGCCATGGAAAAGCAGACACGTGGTGGTGGTTGGAAGCTTGGGCTTTGCTGGGGATTTTATTCTTAATTTTTTCAGTCCGTTCCAGAGGAAACATTGACTTTCAGCCGACCTAATGGAAAGACAGGGTGGGCCCCAATCAAAGTAGGACTCCATCCAGATTTCTTTGCATCTCTTCTCGGGAGAACAAACTATTCCCTGCCGGGATGGGGGGGCAAGACAGAGGGACGGATGTTCTGAACACTCGGTTCTATTATGTGGTCACCTCAAAGGAACAGAGTTCAAAGAGGAGCCCGAGTGAAGGGGAGGTGTTGAGAGCAAACTGCTAAGAGTCCAGGTTCAGAAGGGAGAGTTGGGCATCCCACTGACGTGTTGTCCAGCCAGGGGGCCCATGGTCCTGACAGCTCTCCGCTAGCAGGAGATGGGGAGTTTGGCAAAAAACGTTCCAGGGCAGTGACGATTGATATTGTTGTTGGAAATAGCTTTATTGTTTTTGTAAAATTGGCACTTTCCAGTTGTGTAAGAAAACAAAAGGGAGGGAGGGCAGGGGAGAGAGAGAGAGAGAGAGAGAGAGAGAGAGAGAGAGAGACATGAAGAGGGTGAGGAAGAACAAACGTTGAAAAGTACAAGGAAGTAAGTAAAAGTCATCCTTTAGTGGCTTTGGATGAGTCCTCCAAGACTGTAATCTCCTTGAGGGGAGGGGGAACTGTGTCTTGTCCCACCTTTACCCTCAGGGTCTGCATTAAGAGGGAAAGGCACTCAGGCAGGGAAAAACATGGTGACCTCTGAGATTGTTCTAGGAGGCCCATCCATATCCAATTGGTTGTAAACCATCGCCAGCACAGAGAGGGAGGCAGGACCCCAGTATAACCACCCTCTTGCCTCTCCAGGATCTGGTGCTGTGCCTTGAAGGTGGCAGGCTCTGCCAGTTACGCCTGAGTCCTGTAGCCTTGAGAGGTGCCAGGGAGGGAAGGAACGGGCAGAGTGTGGTTTCTGGGATACGTAGAAGAAACTTCCAGGAGGAGAGTGGGCAGGGGTGGGGATGAAGGCACAGGGGTTCATTCATGCCCTGGGCAGGCTGGTGCCATTTGGTTTTGGTACAGGAAAAGGCATGTGGCATCTGGATGCCCAAATAGGGGATAATTTTCTCCTCACTGTTTTTGTCTCTGATGATAATCTCCTAATTAGAATCTGAGATGTTCAATTACACAAGGCGAGAGCATCCAGTGGCAAAGCACACCCAGGCGTGCTTGATGCTCACAGCAGGAGGAGCGTTTATCCCTCCCCATTATCAAAACTGAGGAAACTGAGGCTCTGGGAATTGATGTGACTCCCTCAAGGTCACATGGTTACTCAGTGACAGAGGAAGGACCAATATGCAGACATCCTCACATCTGGTCTTCCCTCATTTCTCCAGCTTCACTTCCCACCTTTCTCCCCCAGGGCTTTGCCCTACACTGATTGTGACCCATGCCCACCTCCCACCCCAAAGTTTCTCATCTCCACACTTGCCCATGCTAATCCCTCTCTGGGGAGGTCCTTTTCCCTTTCTGGCAAGTTCCAAGTTGTATTTGGAGACTCAGGGGAGACGTCCTCCAGGCTGCCTTCCCTGATATCCCACAGGGAAGAAATGCCTCCCCTGTTCCTGCACTGTATTTGTACCATTTATGTTTATTGTTGCAATCTTCTAGTGTGCCTCCCCAACGACACTGGTCTGCTTGAAGGCAGTAGGTATGTTCCATTTAGCTCTGCTTCCCTAGAGCTTTACACCGAGAAATATTTGCTGAGTGAATGAATGAATTTTGAATTTGTAAATATTCTCATAACTGTCTGCGAAAGCTGCCTCTTTCAGCACCAGGCACAGAAACGGACGTGTGATTGCC
The DNA here is from genome assembly GCF_036562045.2 of Rhinolophus sinicus. Classification (NCBI taxonomy): domain Eukaryota; kingdom Metazoa; phylum Chordata; class Mammalia; order Chiroptera; family Rhinolophidae; genus Rhinolophus; species Rhinolophus sinicus. The sequence goes on along the minus strand of NC_133765.1, from coordinate 22,724,832 downwards.
AACGTTTTAGCGCAGTGGGGCTCAGCTGATTTTAACAGTGCCCTTTATTCTGTTCCAGCGCCGTGTGACCTCCCCTTTAAGCAGAAGGAAAAGGCCCACCCAACTCCCCCACTTCCAGGAAAGCAACATGCACCCTCTGTTCCTTGGGTTGTCACCAGCAGTGTGATAAAACTGATAGCTCCTCAATGATGTCTTTTATAATTGAACCATTAGTTATAAGTATTTCTCTTAATTTTCTAATGAAATGTCCTTGTCTCAAAGTCCATCAACCTTAGAATCAGGAGGAGATGAAAATGATAGATGGCCCAGAATCTCTAGAAATCAAGGTAACTTCCTGGCCATCACAATTGTTGGTCTCAAGCCTTGGATACTTGTCTCCACAGCCGGTGATTTTGCTGTATGACCTTGAACACATCAATGACCTCCTCTGAGCCTCTATCTCCTTACTGATAACGTGGAAATAAAGGCACTATCTCCCTCACAGAGCTCCATGCAGTGTGAGGCATGCACAAAATACTAGCAGCTATTATGGTAGTTGTTTTTTATTTATTTATTTTATTAAATTTATTGGGGTGACAATTGTTATAGTAGAGCAGCTAGAGCCAGACTACCTGGGCTTCAATCCTGGCCTTGCCACTTAACCAGCTGGGCAACCTCAGATAAGTAACCTGAGGTTTCTGTGTTTCTGTTTCCTCATTTGCCAAAGAGGATAATGATAGTTCTTACCTCACAGGATTATGGTGAGGATTAAATGAGATAATAAATGTAAACTAGCTCTTAGAATAGTGGCAGACACAGAGCAAGTGCTCCGTACATCACAGGCACGTTGGGATATATTGCCTTTATGATCTATTTTTAAAGTCGCCTATGGGTTCTGAATTTAGAAATCAAATTCAAAAAGAGTACAGCCAAAAGAAATCTTAGGAGTCAGGAGAAGAGATTCTTCCCATTTCTCGGCTGGGCAAACAGAGGCCTAGAGTGGTTGGATAAAATGCCAGCGATCACAAAGTCGGGATAAAAGGAGAGAATCCTGGCTCCCAGCCTCTCCCCTCTGAGGCCCTTAGTGGGAGGTGGCTGAGGGGGGCTGGTATGGATAGGGCTTCCTGCTTTTGATTCTTCACTGGGACCTGTCTCCCACACCTTTCTGCCCCATCGCAGCCAGGAGTTGTCATCTATTACCCAGGAACAAGAACTTTCGTCTGGGAAGGAGCTGCTCTCTTCCTGGGTCATCCCTGTTCTCCCCACCCACAGAACCTCAGGGTTCCAGAAAGAGCTCCTTTTCCTCCTCCAGGACAGGGGGAGTGACAAGGATCCTAGGGTAGCACTCCCTGTCACTTTGAAGGCAACGTTGACCCTGGAAGAAAAGTCAAGACACAAAATGAAAGGGCAATTCCTGAGTACATTCCAGATAGTGAACCAGCTATAGCCCTGCCCTTCTGGAAAGCACACGCTATTTGGGAGATGGCAAGAAATAAGTCCATATTAAAATGATGATGCAATAGAGGAAACGGGGCCCTTTCGATGAGATCCTAGAAGGCTATGCTATTGAGAGCTCAAATACGTTGTGCCTCAGGCTCCTACTCAACGCCCAAATGGATTTTTCCCAGGAACCCTCTTCTCACTATGCAAATTACCTTTTGAAGGTTTGCTCAGATATCCCAGATTCCTAAGGTGAGGTTGTAGACTAGCTCCCCTTCCCCAGCCCCCTGGGATCATGCTTCAGCAGCTCAGTGGGTCTGCATTCAAATCCTAAACCGGTCCTCCACTCACCTCTGCAGCGTGACTTTGGACAATGTACTTCTCCACTCTGAACCTTGGCTTTCTCATTACCAATACAATATTATCATATTATCATGACAATAATTCTACACCCATAGGGTTGATATGAGGAGTCAAGGAGATCATGTGTAAGAAAAGCTATAGCCCACATAGCTGTGGCCCAAACATATTGGCCATTATTTGTTCTTTTTCTTTCTCCTTTCACCTCCTTTCCTGCCCATTTTTTTTCCTATAATCCCTCTTCTTCTATCCCCAGATCTTACACCTCTTTTTCCTCATCCTGTTCCTTTCTCTGCCACCTCCACGCTGTCCTCTTCCTTCTCCTTCTCTTTCTCGACTCTTCCTCTTCTCCTGCAAGTAAATATCAGAATAGATTTTCCCCCATCAGGGCTAACAACACAAATGCCCTCAAGCTGTCTCCCAGTGGCCAAAGCAAGCACTCCTTCTGCCCAGGTGAGCAAAACAAGCAATCTGGCTGAGAGTCGCTGCTGGCCAGCCTCCTGGTGCTAGGTGGGCAGAGGGCTCCTCACACCATTTCCTGGGCACCCAGGTGGTGGCTGAACCAGTCTCCCTGCTGCCCGGATGTGATTCCCTTTCTTCCACCGATGTGGAGGAGAAATAGATCATAGCCATATTGTCGCGGTGTGGGCGGGGCTTGGGGATTCCTCTCAAGAACCGAAAACAAAGGCATATTGCTTCTAACTTATTTTAGCAGTTTTCAGTAACATAATTTTCAGTTCATTTGGCTATCAAAAACACACTTTTCCCCCCCTTTCTTCTCACCAAAAAAGGTGAGATCTGGGCTATGCTGGGGGTGCTGGTGCCTTAGTACTCTTTTTTTTTTTATCCCCACTAATTTCTCCATGCTGTGGAGAATTTGTCACACGCGCAGGTCTGTTTGATTTCATTAAACAGAATATTTAAGCATAAAAATTGTTTAATCGCCTTGTGTCATTATGAGATGAATTTCATTTTGCATACATTTGCATATTTCATCAGAATTAAGGCTGCTAATATGCAAATGAGAGACAGGTTGCGGCTGAGGTGTTTATTGTAATAGCTGCAGGCTGTTCCACTTGGACAGCTTTCTAGGTGGTGGGGAAGGAGGGGGCGGGAGGACTTGGGGTGGCTCAGAACCCTTTAAGAAGCCTTTGGGTCTCTAGGGCTTCTGCCTTGGTGGAGCAAAGATGGGTGGGCGTGGCCTGCCTCCCCCTAGGAGACTGGCCAATCAGAGCAGGCCGGGCTGGGGAAAAGGGAGGAGGTCCAGCTGATTGTCCCAAAGGTTCCTGGGAGCCTGTGGGTACCAGGGCTGGGGTGAGGGACCAGGGCGAGGTTGGGGCCACGCTGTTGGCCCAGATGCCCCCTCAGGATGGGCAGATAACATCCTGGAGGCCTCTGCAGCCTTCTCTCCGTGTTTGTGCTTCTTCCTCTGCCTGCTTTTGTTCTTTGCCTTTGTTTTCTCCATGGCTTTGTTTCAAACCCTATTGAGTTTCTTTTACCCTTTATTTCTTCCTTTTTGTTTTTGCCTTACATGTTTCCTCCTGTGCCTCCTTCCATTCTGGAAAGCCTGGCATCTTTGTCTGTTGTCTTTTTTTTTTTCTTTCTCCTCTGCTTCCTGCCCCCTTTGTTCTGTTTCCCACCCTGCCTTGCTGGCTCCGTTTCTCTCCTTAGCTCCCACCTCACTTCCTCCTTCATCCATCCCGGCCTCTTTTCCTCCCAACCTCACCAGCCTAGAGGGCACCCGTAGTAGCCAGGAATAGTTTGAGGTGGGGACAGAATTAGGGGAGGCCCCACTTGCACAGCCATCCTGCCCCTCCATCTGAAGTCCTTGATGAATCCCTGCCCTCATTTGAAAGTCAGAGATTAGATACATATCATTTTCTTCTCCAGGGCCTGCCCTAATGGTCCCCAGGAGAACAGCAAGTTACCCCCCAGGCACAGACCAAGCAGAGGCGAACTTGGTGCTTGGTGCATAATGAGGCAGTTGCGAAATCGTGGAGGGGTCTGATACAGACACCACTTTCAAAAGAGAGTAGCATGGGTGCTCCCCCCCCACCACACCCCACCTTCTGTTCTGTCAGCCGGTGACCAGTCGCACTACTCCTGTGAAGATGAGTGAGGGCTACTTGGAAGAGGGCCATCCATACGGAGCAAACTTGAAAGACAGCTTGAACCAGACAGTGGCTTGAACAAACCAAGCCTTTTCTCTAGGCCTCAGTTTCCCCATCTAGCTCTTGGGATTCTCCTGAGACTTCCCTAGCAGTTGCAGGCAGGAGATGATTTGGAAAGGGCAGAATATGTTCATTCAATCAAACCACTTTTTATTAAGCATATACTATATTCCAGGCACTGGGTGAGTATTGAGACAGCTGTGAATGAGACAAGGCCCTGTCCTCTGGCAGCTGACACTCGGATGGGGAAGGCAGATCACAGGAAAAAAAGAAACCAGATCATGTCGGGTTTGAAAAATAGACCGGAAGTGGGGAGGTAAACCGTGACTAGACCCCAATACACCCCTTTCTACTGCTCTCTATGGCTGGTGCTGGTGGCCTTATTGTAGGCTCATTTTCTGGGCTACATCCCCACTGGCCAATGGCCCCTTGCTTCCAGGCCACCCGGAGGGCCCTGCAGAGAACCGCTGCTTTTTTCTCAGACCCTCTGAGCATCTCCCCAGAGCTGATAGAACAGCATCTGCCAGGCCTACCACCCCCTGCGAGATTAGCTGTTCAGGCCTGCGTTTTAGAGTCTGAGCAATTAAAGCAGAATTAATTGGCTAGTAGGCAATCACCTTCCAATCCGGGCGGGGCAGTGTGTTTTGCTGAATTGACAAACTAAACACAAAGCTCATCGACCAGGGGCAGTGGGGAGGGGGTGGCTGGGCAAGCCTCTGGGATTTAGAGGCATCCTCTGCTCCCTTCCTACCCCCTACTGCATGGAAAAGGCAAACATTGGGATCTGAGGGGCTCTGTGGGGAATCCAGCTTCGCGGGTGTGGAACTTTCTGGAATAGAACTTTGCCTTCACCACTTTGAAACGCCCAACCCAGAGATGTTTTGAAATTTGATTTAATTTTTAATATATTTATTCTCTTCCCAATAGGAAAAGCAATACATTTCCTATTGATTTTTAAAAATCAAATGTTGCAAATATGTATGGGTTCGAAAGTCCTATGAAAGGATACGTCTGCATACATATTAGCATCGGATAGGGGGGAATCTACAGGAATATACACTAAACTGTCAACAGCAGTTAGCCCAGGCATGTGTGTGTGTGAAGGAGGGAATTAAAGGAAGCTTAGTTACATGTAACGCAGTTAAAGAAAAATTGAATGGGCACCAAGGTGGATCATATAGTTTGTTGCTGTCATTGCGGATTATGTTGGTTTGTCTTTAGTATTATGAAAATCAAGCATGTTCATGGTAAAGAAGAAAAACAGAAGTGTGAAAAAGACTCCTGAACTCCAGCCTCCCATCCCCACCCATGAGTGTTGACCCAAATGGAATGTTCTAGTGGAGACGAGCATGGCTCCTGGGCTGGAATCCAGACTCCTCTGTCTGCTGGCAGAGTGACCTTCTCCAGGTCACTTGCCCACTCTGGGCCTTAGTTTCTAAAATGGGGAGTAGACATAGTATCTACCTCAACCTACTGAGAGAATTGCACATACAGAACTTTCCCTGGTGCCTGGCACATGGTCAGCACTTAACGAATGGGAGCCATTAATGTTGATTACTGCCCAGTCTTTCTGGCAAGATGCCAGGTACACAGGTTTCTTAAAGGCATTTGACTTATCGAATTAAAGCACCCTAGGGTGCAGGGACCACCACCTTTTCCCTCCCTACTCCACTGTGCCCAAGTAAGATGACAAAAATAAGGTAGCTCTGTGCCCAAGATATCCAATTTCCTAGTTTCTCAGGAGCTATCAGGAGATTCTCAGAAGGAGTTGTTAAAGGATAGCACAGGACCCAGAACAGAGAGGACATCATGTCAGGGAAGAGATCAGTAAGACTGAATTACATCAAAGTTGAGCTGATTTGGGAAGCCCAAAGATCTGAGTTCAATTCCTGGCTTTGTCACTTCCTACTTCACGGGCTTGGGCCCATTTCTTTCTCTCTCTGAGGCCTCAGTGTCGCCACCTGAGACACGGAGCAAGAACAAATAACTTATCTAGCAGCCATGAACTGATGGAAAAATATTGTAATTAGCGTCATCTTTTTTTCTTTTAATGAACTTGCATCCCCAGTAGTTGTGGCCCCCGCGAGTCGAGGAGAGGTGACTGAGATGGGAATGTCATACAGCAAAGTTTGAACATTTGAGAGCGACAAATGGGGGCCCAGAGAACTCTGGACAGAGGGCTGTGTCGTAGAGCATTGGCCCTCCCTTCTAGAAGCCGGTGGCTGGGTCTAAAGCAAGCTGCCAGGAAGTCCTGGGCCTGAAGGTAAGTGTTTGTGTAAGAAGCCAGGGCGGGGGCCAGGAGGGGGGCTCTGTGATTGTAATGAGGAGGCCTGGAAACCTGAGCGCGTCCTGCCTGCAGTCAGACGGGGGTCACCAAAGCCAGACTAAATAGTCTGGCGGGCTGGGATCTGGGCTGTCTGGAAAATGATCCCAGGATGGAAGGAACAAGTCAGGGAGGGGGCCAGGAGGGGGGACATCGTCAACAACGCAGAGCCCTGTATCAGCGGCCACCCTAAGGCAGCCTCCCCAAGGTGGAGCCTTACCATGAAAGAGATGGAGTTTTTTATTTTTCATTTCAGTTTCCGCTTCTTAATGGAGAGAGGGAGGAGGGGGGAGGCTGAAGGGCAGCTCGGGGCCCTTCTCTGCTCGCCTGCACAAGGCTCCGGGCTGCTCCTCTGTGCTTCAGGCTTGGAACCAAGTCCTCACATCAAAAAGGGTTCGAGTGCCGCTGTGTGGCCTCGGGCTGGTTAATTAGCCTCTCTGTGCCCTACCAACCTTCTCTTGTCAAGCAGGGATAAGCCTGTGTGCCTATGTAGATGGAGGCTGGGGCCACACTAGCGCGTATATGCCTTTGTGTGGGTGGGGAAAAGGTACTGCTCCAGGCAGAAGTTGTCCCCTGGATTCAGACTGGCAAGTTGAGTCTCTGGACCACATGCCCTTGGGCAGTGAGCAACATGTAATTGCACATGGCAGTCCTGGGAGCAGCAGGAAATGAGGAAGGCCTAGTGCACTACTGACACCTGCTCTGCGCCAGTCACTGTCCTAGAGGCCCTACATCTAACATCAATCCAAGAAGATGGACATTCTTTCCCTCTTCTGAGAGATGCAGAAATTGAGGCTCAGAGAGATCAAGTAGTTTGCCCGAGGTCACACAGCTGGTAAATGACAGCCCCAGGATTTGAGCACAGGTCTAATTCTAAAACCCTTTCTATAACACCTTATGGATTATTACCATGAATATTAATATTTCATTTTAATGCAATAGGCTTTAGTTTAAACATCACTTCTTATGTTCACAGCAACGCTATTCACAGTAGCCAAAAGGTGGAAGCAACCCAAGTCTCCATCGATGGATGAATGGATAAACAAAGTGGGGTCTATCCATACAATGGAATAATGTTGTATTAAAAAGAAAGGAAATTCTGACCCATGATACAACATGGATAAGCCTTGAGGACATTATGCTGAGTGAAATAAGCCAGTTACAAAAGTACAAAGACTGTGATTCCACTTACATGAGGTCCCTCGAGGAGTCAAATCCGTAGAGACAGAGTGGAGAATGGTGGCTGCCAGGGGCGGAGAGGGGCATTTAGTGTTTAATGGGGTCAGAGTCTCAGTTTGGGAAGATGAAAAAGTTCTGGAGATGGATGGTGGTGATGGTGGTACAACAATGTAAATGCATTTAATACCATCGAATTATACACTTAAAAATGGTTAAAATGGTCCATTTTATGGTATGTATGTTTTACCACAATAAAAAGAATCACTTCTTTAAGGAGATGTTTGTGACTCTCCCCTCTAGTCCCCCAGACAAGGCTGCTCCCCCCAAGGCCTCTGATCCCCCTTTCCCACCCTCTGCTCCCCACAGCATGTGTTTCATTATCTCCAGGTTCCTCTCTGGACCCAGAAAAGACAGCAGCCTTGCCTGTTTCCATCACAGCAGGGTCCCCAGGGCCAGCTCCGTGCCTGCACCCAACAGGTACTTGGAAGTAACTCTGAGTATGTAACACCAACTGCAGAGAAACAGCAATGTTGGCAATGTAAAAGTATCTGATTCTAGTCTTAGTAGAAATATAATATGCGTTCCGTTGGTCAGCTCCCTATTTCATAAGTTTCCAGTTTTGTTTCTTCTAATTTGTCGATGCTGAGACTTTCATATTGACTCATAAAACAATAAATTTTAATTTTGAATTCAGAAAAAAAAAAAGAAATATCTGACTAGAAAAGAGTTTTCAACAGGACATATAAAAAATTCTGGCTTGGCAGACCGTACTGGAAAAGTCCAAATTTGAGAGCCTCGTAATGGTCATCTGGGGGGTGAAGCAGCATCGCCCACAGTTTCTTCTGGAAGTCTTGGAGAAGCCCGTCCGTGTCTCCTCCAGGCCTGGCGGCTGCAGAGCACAAGCACCACGCCAGGACGTGGTGACCGGTTCTCAGGGCAGGTCTGAACACCCAGCAGGGTCACGTTGTTCTCCCCCGCTTCTCAGGACTCAGGGTCCTGGCTCTGTTTCCGGGCTCTTGGCGAGCCAAGCAGATGGTCACAAAACCTGGAGGTGACCCAGTTATCCTGATGCCTGGGTGTCTCCCAACACCTGCCCTCGGCTCTTGTTCCTTCCGGACCTCAAAGCACTTGGCTCCACTCCAGGTGGTTTGGGAATGGAGGGCACTGCAGGGCCCTGAGAAGTTCTGAGGGATGGGAAATCAGGAGCCCATTTCAGAGTCGGTGAAACTGAGGCCTGAGCAGGGGATTCAAGACCCTCCATGTGACTCCTCCTTCAGCCCATCTCCTTGAGCTGGAGAACACAGTCATTCATTTTTCCAATGTTTTTGAGCCCTTAGAGGTGCAGGGCTGGGTGCTGGAGATACAGTGGGGGAAAGGGTGTCTGGGGAAGGTGCCCTGCCTTTATCTGACTCACAGTCCAGAGGTGGAGACAAAGGGACAGCAAAATCTTCCAAGTACGTTTAACCTGGGAACTGGGATATGGGCTGTGAAGGTGGAAAGGGGAACCGTGAGAGCCGATGCGACGGGAATGCTTGGTCCAGTCTGGAGAGGCTCCACAAGGTTTCTCTGAGTTTCTTCAGAGTCACGCTTTTGATAATCAGCCTGAAATCCGCTCATGGGAAGGGGGCAGAGAACTTCGCAGACAGGGGGACCACCATGGGGGAAGACTGGTATGGTGGACCAAGCAAGGGAAGCGCAAATCACAGAAAGAAGGCGAATGTGGCCAGGGCAATGGAGAGCCATGGAAGGGCGTGCAGGGAGAGGGTGCTGGGGGACAGGGCCAGCCATCCTCCTGTGGGAAGGACTCTAGTCCGTAGCCTGGGGGAGGGACTCACCGGGGCTGAGACATGAGTGAGTGTGCAATGGATTGGGGGGCGCTGGAAAGCAGAAGGGAGATGTGTTAAAGGCTCCTGTGGGCATCCAAGTGAGGGATGGTGGTGGCCAGCCCCAGGGAGGCAGCGAGGAGTGAGGAGAAGATGACAGAGTCCAGAGAGATTTAGGCAGGAAAATCTCCAGAACCTGCCATGTGATGGGGGGTAGGGAGGAAGGGAAAGAAGGGGTACAGGGAAGATAGACTACTGTGATGGGGACCCTGAGAGAGGAGGCATGGGATGAAGAGGGGGAGATAAAAAATCTGCAATCACAAAATCTACACCTGTTAATTTACAGATAGGGGAAACTGAGGTACTTAAAAGCAACATGCCTTTTCCAAGATAATGCAGTGAGACCGTGGCCATCCTGGGACTAGAACTCAGGGCCCATGGGATAGATGATAAGACATCAGCCACAATCTAACCAGGGCAGAAAACTTTATTTGTTCATTTGGTATTCATTTAGCCACTCAATAAGCATGTTTTTAATCCCATAGAGATGGACACAGAGATGAATATATCCCAGTTCCAGACCCTCAAGGAGTTTTAGTGGGGGATACAGACACACAGATCTGCCATATAAACCCAGGGTGGGTAACGACCCAAGGAGGATTCACGATAGCTGCAGAGAGCAGAGAAAAGAGCATTAATTCTGCTTAGGGGGAGGGGGAGTCTTGAGGCTTCAAGAAAGTGCTTTTTGAGTTGAATCTGTATTTGCTGGTAGTCCATAGAGGGGGTGGGAGAAAGTGAGGTATCAGAAACAGCATGTGCAAAGGCCCATGGGGCATGAAAGTGTGTTGAGCATATTTAGGAATCGAGAGAGCATTGGTTTGCATGGAAAGTAAGTGCAGGAAGAGGGCTGGCCCGGGGGCCTGGGTCAGATGGCCTTGCCATGGAAGGTGCATCTGAAGTCTTAAGCAAACTTCCCTCAAAGCCCACTGCATGGAGTACCAGGACCAGCGCTGCAAGTGATGGCTTTTGTCATCGTTGTCGTCAACTGGAATACAAAATGACACGATGCTCATTAGTTTTTGCCATGTGCTAGTATTACAAGTGGCAGCTGAGGGTCATGGATAACACCAGGGCTCTGGGACAAGCAAGCATGTCTGGGTACAGACCCCAACTCTGCATGACCTTGGGCAAATCAGCCCACTCTCTTGGTTTCTTGTCTCTAAAATGGGGATAAAACTAAGATTGGCAGGACTAACATGCTTAAGAGAGTGCCTGGTACTCATTAAATATTAAGTAGGTTTGATTTCCCAACAACCCTATAAGAAACATGCAACCATCAGCATCTTTAGTTGAAGGATGAGACAGTTGAGGCTTTACAAAGAATGTCACTTGACTCAAGATTCACAGACGGAAGTTGGTTGAGCTGGGATTTGAACCCAGGTCCTGAGCTCCTAACTGCCTGTTACACCGCGTCTGAGCTAAACCTGAAAATCAAGGCTGTGTACAAGTGACTCTGAGCCAGGGACGCCAGTCTCAAGCTGGGAAAGGATATAATCGGCCCCTGTCAAGCAGGGTCGGCTTTGGCAGGCACATCCACGAGAGCCGGGCCCAGCCTGTGAGCCACCACAATTGCTTTTCCAGAATTGGGCACTGCTATGGCAGAAACACGATCTCTGGAGACAGACAACTGTAAGTTCAGATCCTCACTCTGACCACTTCCTTCCTGGCTGAGTGACCTTGGACAAGACACATTTCTTGGACTAACATTTCTGAGCCCCAGTTTACGCATCTGTGAAGTGGGCCAGCTGGCTAGGTCAAGTCTAAGGAAGCTTCCAGCACCAATGCGACCGTGTAAGGAAGGAAAATCTGTGAAGCTAGGTCAGAAAAAGTAACATCTCGAAGACCTTCTTGCTATGTCTTGTAGCCACCTACCCTCTCTGAGACTCAGTTTACTCTCCTGATAAACAGGCAGAGTGGAAAAAATAGGGGGTGCCCTATCCCCGCTCTTAGAGGTACAGCATGTGCAAAGCACATGGCTGTGGAGCCTGGCAGCCCTGAACTGAATTCCCAGGTCTGCCCTTCCCAGCCAATGCCTTTGTACAAGTTTTAGTTCTCATCTGTAATATGGGCACAATAATTCCAATTCTGCGGAACTTGTGTGACGAATTAGAGAGAACATATACTTAGCATCTGGCACACGGTAGGCATACATGTAATCGGTAATAATAATAACACCAATGAGAGCATCTGGGGCATCTCTTTTGGACCAGGCTGATTTGATGTGTTCTGAGCTTGTATCATAATTCAGACAAAACACATGAAGATGCTTTAGAGACTGTCAGGTCTTGTGCACATATATAGGACCCTACCACACGGTCATCACATGCCCCTGGGACCTCCTTGGAAGCAGAAATCCTGTGCATGGAGACCTCGTCACCACCAGATGGGGGTGGGGCACGCCCCTCACCCTAAAATTTTTCATTTGTTAGAATTTGAGACTCTCCCCATGCAGCAAAGTTATCGGCCACCCCAGCAAAGCAGCGATGAAGCGCCTGTTGGGTTCTTTTCAAGTTCCAAAGGCACGTAATGACGGCCTTTTCCTCCACTCATAAACCACATATGGATTTAATAGCATCGGCCTCCAACGCGACCAGGCTGGGTTTACTCGCCAGAAACAATGAGACGTTAGGAACGCAGGGCCAGGAGAGGCAGAGGCTTTAACAAGCTTCTAGGTGGGATTTCTCTTCCCCTCCCTTTTCACTTTATTGAATCTGGTCCTTGCTGATTTGGTTATAGCCTGTGATTTCAGTTTATGATTCAATAACCCATTTGAAAGCTTGTAAATAGCACGGTTCTGCTATCTGCTCCCTCCTCCTCAAAGGGGTTTCCATGGAGGAAAGGGGGGAGCTCGCTTGCTCTCGTAGCTGGTTGGATGGCCCTTGGGGAGTATGTCCTGAGGGTTGCAATGCTGAGTGAAGTGGATCCAGAATGAGGTCTTGACCATTGGATAAAGTAGACCCAGCCTCATGCATCTACTGGCCAGCAGAGACCCGTCGTTCCAAATGAGGACTTCTGTTAATCCAGACAGGACCATGTCTGTGGGCTCCTGATTCTCCCCACCACAACCAGGGTTGGGGACCCCACTGGCACAAGCCTCATCTCATCCCTCAGGAACACAGAAAAGAGATCACAGAAGCTCTGGTTCTATGAGCAATATTCTAGGAGTCCTCACAGCCAGATTTCTCGAGAGGGTCATCCATACGCCCTTTGTCACTCCCTCACCTGCCCCCACTCCCAACCCACTATTAACTGGCTACCTGCTGGTCCCAAGAGAAGGGTGAGAGACACATGGAACAGGACCCCAATCCCAGACAAGCTTGGTCTAGAGCAGACCCTCACCCCCACCACCCTCACTAACCAGCAGATGCAAGAGTAAGCCCAGCCAAGATGAGCCCCAGGCCAATAACCAATCAAGAAGTTATTGTGGATGTGACTCCCCAGTTTGGGGTGGTTTGTTTTGCAGCTACGTGTAACTAACGGACACTTTCTACTGGACACTTTTCAACTTTGTTCACCAAATGACTGAATGAATAGATGAATGATGGAGTTCTTTAGATTGTTGGGTCTGCAACTTGAAAAGATCTTGATAGTAGGATTCTATGCTTCGGTGTCTCTTTGACTTAAATTCCTGGAAGAGAAGTTGGACACGATTCTTTATGAGGGAGTAGTATGGTCTTTATGCAGAAAGACGTGTGCTGATCTTTGCCCATTGCAGGTTTCCCTTTGACCTTGGTGAGAACATCCTGTCAGGCAGCTGAGTGTGAGGGAAAGTGGATGCTGTGGTGTGAACTGCAACACATCTTCATAACTCTCCCGCCCACAGGGAAAAGCCCAGTGCCATGGAAGCACCTCCAGGCTTTGGCTTTACCTCATGGCCTCATCTCCTGCAGCTCCACCACCATACTCCCTGAGATGGGGCACACAGTTCTGCTAAATGGTCTCCAAACACACCATGCTTTTGCATGGATTGCTGCCTTTGCTCCTACCATCTCCCCTATCTTATATGCCGTTCCTCCATTTTGCAATCTAATGAAGTCCTATTCACGCTGCAAAACCCAGCCAACATAACCCTTTTGTGACGTTTTCCACAAACGCAGCTCAAACACTCTTCCTATGACACGGAAATAGTTTCACAGCATGGCATACCACACCCCATTCCCCCAACTGGACTGTGAATTCCTCCAGAGCATGCTCAATAAAACTGAAGAGAGCAGATGACTGAGAGAATGAGTAATCAATGTAGGGACCATGTCGACAAGATAGGATGGTTCCATGCAAATACCATGGGCATTGGAATGGACAGATCCTGGATTCAGATCCAGCCGTCACTCCATGTAGACTAGTTCCGTTGTCTCTCAGGTTTTAGTTTCCCCATCTATAAAATAGAACCACAGAGTGATGATGTCATAACATGCCATGTCCGGGGGAAGGGCTTCCTCTCTCTCCCCTGCCAGCGGACTCACACTGCTCCTCTTTTGCAGGGCTCTGCCTCCTGGACCTCCTTCCTGGCACCTCTCCCAGTGGTGGGAGGCTCCAGCAGGATGGGAGTCAGGGAGAGGCTGGAGCTCAGGGTTCTCTGGAGATAATTTTCTGTCTCCGAGAAGGTCTCAGTGAACAGTGTGACACCATCATCATATTAACAATAACTCCCATTTATCAGATACCAAATGGGACCTTCCATTTATTATCTCACAATAGTCCTGCAGGGTAGATACTCCTATTATCCCCATTTCAAAGATGAGGACACTGAGGCTTATGGGAGGTTATGGGATCTGGTGAGAGACTTTCTGGGCCCCGTCCCTCTCACTGTTCTCTTCTGGGTCTGAGGACCTTTTATGTTTGACTTTGAATCTCTGTGCAATGAGTCATGGGGTGATCATTTTAATTTGCACCTCATCTGGACCAGCCTGTGCTTTGGATTTCCCAGGCTCCGGGCTCTGTTCCCTGGGGACCAGCAGAGAGAGAATGGAATCAGGATCCAGAAGAGCTCCCAGGGCTTTGAGTAGCCTTAGAGAGGTGCTTCTGTGTAAATCGGCACAGCCTGAAGGGTTCGCCCCACTTCCCGGATTCCCACACTTGACAGACATTCCTTCATCACCTAGTATTTGGCCAGGCTCTGTGCCAAGAGAAGGAAATGCTGAAATAAATGGCATTGTTGTGCCCTCAAGAGCCTCCCAGTCTGATGGCCGAGGCAGCCATGAAGACAAGCTTCTGGAAGCCATTTATCTAAAGACTGTAGTTAATGACACTTGGGAGTGAGGACCCATTAAGGCATCATCTTGGTGCCAACTCCAGTCAATTGCTCATGGATGCCTGGAGGCTCCAGGGCTCAGAAAGGAAGGATGCTATGATTGATTAGCAATGTCTGCCATGTGAACAGCTTGGTGAGTTCTGGTCTGTGTGCCAATTATCTGCCACCCCTGCTTGAGCAAATGCCACTCTTACGAAGAGTAGCAGCCTACCCAGTCAGCAAGGTTGGAGAGAGCCATAAACAGTGAGAATGTCTCCAATCTCAATCTAAGAATGGGCTAAATGCTTCTGAGGCAGGAGGATTCCTGCTCCTAGGAGATTCTAGAAGGTTGCCTTGTGGCTGTGACAAGTGAGTTGAGCTTAAAGGAGAAGTAGCATTTCAACATTGACTTATGGATCTCCTTGACATATACTGAGCAACTACTGTATTCCTTATATTTTCCAGGTGAAGGCGATAGCAAGGATGGCCTTCTTGGCAGCTGGATCAATCACAGCAAAGGGACAAGGGACAACTTGCATGCAGCATGGTGAGGGTGACCAGAGAAAAGAGAGTAAGGAGACCAGAGCTGGGGAGGGGCAGCTCAGAAAGTTTCTGGAGGTTGGCGTTTAGCTTTAATCGCACCGGACCAAGGAGGTGCTTGCACTGGAGTACAGTTTCTCTGGCTCCTTGCAGAGGGGCCATCAGAGAGGCGGTGGCTGCCAGGCTGAGGAATCTTCTCCCTGAATGTTCTCGGCCCAGAGAACCGAGCTCCTGCAGCCGTGAGGACGCGCTGCTATTTTAAGCCACCTGCCAACAGCCCGCCTGCCTCCCCCGCTGCTGCCTTGACACGCAGCTCCTGACAGCGAGCCTGGTGTCACCCCAGCAGACAGTGCTGGATGCAGTTGCATACATGGGCAGGTGACAGCTGTGGGGACCCTGTGTACCGTTCCCACCTCTAGTGCCCAGCCTCCTTGACCCACCAGTCTTAGGGTGGGGACTGAGGGAAACCCGCCATCCTGCCCAGCTCGGACACTGGGAAAGCAGACTTGGATGCTAGTCTCAGGTCTCCTCTAACCTCCCAGTGTGACTGTAGTAAGGCACCTCTCCTGTCACAGCCTCAGTTCCTCATCTGTAAAATGGGTATAATGATGAAATAAAGGAAGCTATCTCATAAGGTGGTTGGGGGTGGCTCTTCATGAGATCATATATGTAAGGCGCCCAGTATAGTGCCTGGCACAGAGTAGGCATCTGAGGGAAGTGAGAGCATCTGTACTAACCATCGTCACTCTCCCTCCCCCTGACCCCGCTTTATTCCTCACCACCTGACATTTTATTAGCTATTTGTTGGACCGAGACAGTAGAGATTTTGGATCCCTAGCATCTCTTGACAGTGTCTGACACATAGTAGGTGCTCAATAAGTAGATAGTGAGCAAGAAGAATGGTCCTTATGAAATAGCCCGGTTCTCTAAAACTTCCGTTTTTTATCTGGAAAGCATTTGTTCCAATGGCTGAGCATTCATCCATTCATTCCTTCACCTCCAAGTCACTGAGCCCCTACTATGTGCCAAGCAGTGTGTAAGGATCTAAGAATGCAAACATGTATGACCCCCTGTGGGAACATGACATCAAGACTGGGCCTGTTTTCATCTGGTGAAGGACTGAGTTCTTAATTCTAAAAGTGGACCAAATGATAGATGATTTGATGACAAAACAGGTGGATTTTGACCCAGTATCATCGTCATTCATAAAACAAGAGCCAGCTTTATTGTTGTTGCCTGCCACTGTTAGATCTAGTCAGGGAGGAAGAGGAGGGTAGAGGATTATGATGGTCACCAGGCCAGGCACGGAGAGGGGAGCATTTGAGGGTGGCAATTTCAGTGTTATCTCAGGACCTATAGTTCCCAGAGAAACCTGGGTCAGCCTGGCCTGTTGGGAGTTCAGCAATTCCACCAGAAGGTTACAGAACATGTCATCCACTGGCAGGGACCAGAGTGTGTGTCCTGATAACCCAGGTTGACCCAGAGAGAGAAAAGGAGAGGGAGAGAAGGGGGTGGGGAGAGGGAGAGGGGGAGGGAGAGGAGGAAAGGGAGAGACCCTGAGAGCCGGGTTAGCCCTGGCTCAAGTACCACCCTAACCCTGTCCAATTGTATTTCTCAAAGCCACCTGCACTCTGACATGTCAAATACAGCATCTGCATCCAAAATTCAAACCTCTATGTGACAGTCCAGTTTCACATACAGTGGATCAGAGCCTGCTCTGCAACCAGCCTGGGTTGAAATCCTGGCTCTGCCCTTTACCAGCTGTGTGACCTCAGGCAAAGAACCTAACCTCTCTGTGCCTGCTTCTTCATCTGTAAAACAGAGATAATAATACTACCTGCCTTATCACATTATTTGAAGAAGATGAATTGATATATGTAAAGCACTTAGGATAGTTCTTGGTATTGTAGACACTGGGTGAGGATTTGCCGGTTAGATTATCACTATCATTTGATTTGTAAACTCCTGGCATTATTTAATGAAGAGCTCAGTCTGGAGACCAAAAGGTACAAGTCTTTTTGCAAAATTGTATTTGCTGATTCCCAAAAGGGATTGTTCAGGAGACTCCTTCTTGGACCCTGACTCTTTATTTCCCCGTAGCTGTATTAGACATCAACACCCTGGCTCTGGACTCGTGGTGGGCAGTGCTTATTATCCCACCCCTTGACCCTGAACTTGCCTGTGTGATTTGCTTTGGCCACTGGGCTATTAGCCAACGTGATGCAGGCAGAGGCTGGAAATGTGCTTGCACCTTTGCCATCAAGGAGCGTCCCCCTCCAGCCTCGGCTCCAGAATGAGACACGTGGAGCAAATCTGACCCAGACCTGCAGCCTGCAGCCAAGCTCAGTTGAACACAGCTGAGATCAGCACGAGACTGACCTCCCTGCAGACCCCGGAGCAAGAAAAATAAATATGTATTATTAACAGCTACTGAAATGTGGAGGCCATTTGTTACACAGCATTATCATGGTAACAGGTAACGGATGTGTCTGCCCATGCATTGCCTCCAAGGGGTTCTTGTGGTGATTTAAAGAGTTAATGCCTGCAAAGTGTTTAGTCCAATAGTGGACACATTGTGCTCCTTCAACTACCCTTAACTACTTTTATCATCATCATCATCATTATTTATCCTCCTCATCGCCATCGGTATAACCTCCCCCACCAGCGGGAGCCTGTGTGATTTGCTTTGCTTCTCCTCTCCTAACTTGAGGTCAATTGCCCTCCGAGGGCCCAGCCCATACTCCCGCCCACTTCCTAACCTGCTTCTCCTTGATGTTCTGAAGAAATGAGAAAGAAGTGTTAAATTTGTTCTTGGCTACTTTTCCTTGCAACTCCCAGAGGCCCTGCTTACAAACTGAATCAGTTATCAGCTAGTTAGGCTGGCGGTCCCCGGAGGTGCCGCTTGAATACAGATAGGGACCCATGCATTATTCAGTGCGAAGACGGGGAGAAATGAGCAATGCGTCCAAAACCAGAACAGCAGTGGCAGTAAGGGAATAATTAGCGAGCTGTCACTTGTCCCTGTCACTGTTTCCTCCCTTAACACATGAGGGAAAATAAAAAAAAAAAAAATTTTTTTTTTAAGGAAGAAGACAAAAAGGCAGGGAAGATCATCTTGCTTCTCAAGGCAGCTGGTAGGTTAAAATGTGACACGAAAGAAGCTTGAAGGAAGGGCTCTGGTTCAGCTCACAAAAGCCATGGCCCGAGGACCCCCACCCCCAATATTGTATCGAACTCCCCTTTCTGCTTGATGATTCATGAGCACTGCCCAGCTTTCCATTCAGATTTTCTGCACGTTTCTATAGCACTGGGAATTAATTTCTCCCCTCTAAGGAGGAGATGGGGGTGCTTGGAGGCAGGGAGTGGTGAGAGGAGACATAAGGGGCAGAGCCATTCAGGCCTGCAAAGGTTGAGGTGACCTTCCAGGAAGAAACTGGGATGAGGTTGACAAGAGCTGTGCTTGGTTCCTTTGGGGACTATGCAATTTGATTATTCATGAGTTTACACGCACAGAAAGAAATAATTTTGTTGCATGACTCCTCATCGTTTCTTGTGGAAGCTATTTTTATTTATCTATTAGTGTCTTGTTAGAATTTTTTTTTGGTGGTGCATGCTGGTTGCCACTTGGGGTGTCGAGCGAGACATGTGAGGGTCTGACATGTGCTGATGGCAAGGCCAGGTTTCTCAAAGACTTCCCCTCCCCTTTCCCTTAGAAAAATGATAAAAATGGTGTTGAGGAGGGGTAGGTGTTGCTTGTTTGCTTCATGCCTCTGCTTCCCATTAGAAATGAGCAGGTTACCTTTGGGCAGAATAGTTGCTTTCTGCAGTTCTGGCTGCTGTGAAACTCAGTTGGATGGAATGGGGGAAATGCTTTGTGTAAGAAGAGTCGGAAAGAGATAATAGGAGGAAGCAGGGCTTAAGAAGTGTCATAAGGCTAAATGACGCTGAGGGACTCTCCAAATCAGTGCCCAATGGGAGGCAAGGGTCTCCTTGTATGACTCCTAACTAGTAAATATGTCACCCTTCTTCATACAAGTCTCTTGGCTTGCTTACTGAATAATGAGGGCTCCCTTAGGGATGGAAGATTTTGTCCTGAAAACCCAGAGATAAATGGAATTTTTCCATGAAGCCACTAGCCTAGACTTAGCAAGTCCATTGCACGCAGACCTTTACTCCTACACCCAGTGTCAGGGCAGACATTGTTAATCAATCTCAGAACACTTAACCCAGTACAGCCATCTAAGTATCCCAGGCAGCCTCTAGTATACAATCCTACTTGCCACTTGAACTGGAGCAATGAGGACTCTTATCGATGCTCCTGGATATGGGAGAGGGGGTAGATTCTTAAAGGAAAAAGGCAGAATGCCAAAACTTATGGAGTCCAACCTTGCTCTAAAAGACCAGAAGTTTTGGGTAACAGCAATTAGAGTGTGAACCCCAGGGGGCACATGGTAGCTGTGTGACCTCAGACAAGTTCCTCTATGGCTGGAGCCTCAGTTTTAACATCTTGGAAATGGGTATAATAATATTAACTCATTGAATAGGATCCAATAAGACATAGCACACCAACACAGGGCTCCATGCCATATCAGCTTCCTCAACTCACCCAGTCCTTTCAGACTCCATACTTCCTGTGCACATGTCATTCCTTCAGCTTGGAATGCCCCTTCTCCTGGCTAATACCCACTCAGGCCAAATGCCACCTCCCCCCTTGGAGCATTCAGAAGCTAACCTTCTCAAGTCTGTGTTCACGGAAGCAGAGACTGGAGGTATGGAGCCATAAGCCAAGGAATGTCAGCAGCCACCAGAAGCTAAGAGACAAGGAATAGATTCTCCCTTAGAGCCTCTGAAGGCAATGTGGACCTGCAAACACCGTGATTTTTGGCTCAATGGTGTTAATTTCAGGTTTCTGCCCTCTGGAATTGTAAAAGAATACATTTCTGTTGTTTTAAACCACCGAGTTGTTGTTTGTTACACATTTGTTATAGCAGCCACAGGAAACTAATACAGGTTGGACATAAGCTGATGACAGAGAGAAAATGGGGAGAGGAAGGGCAACTTGGTTTGTCTAGAAAGTGGCACCCTTCTCCCCCAGATGAGAATACCAACTGGAGCCATGTCACACCTCCCCCACCCCCAGGTGGCATCAATCATTGCTCATCTCTGTGACCTTCAGGAGAGAATAAGGCAACAGGAACATCAAACGTAGAGATTAAGGCACAGCTCTGAAATCAGGATTTTCTGGGTTCAAATCCTGGTTCTGCCACTTTCTATGTGACAGTAGGTGGTTCATTTAACGAGCCTCAGTTTCTTCATCTGAAAATGGGCATTACAGAGTGCCACTACTGCACGTAGTTGTTGTGAGGAAGAGATAACCCCCTGTAAGAAGAAGTGACTGGTAACTAGTAGGTGCTCAGTATAAAGCTCAATATCATTACTAGTGATTATTGCTTATTCTGCATACATTTACTGGGAACATACTACCTGCCAGGGATTCACCTAGGTCCTGGGGAAACAACTGTGAGTAGAAGAAAAAAGGACAGAGACTACCCTCATGAGCAATCCCCTTTCGATCCCACAGTGACATTTCGCCATCATCTTTATTTTCCATGGATCTGCCCCAAATAGTCTCTTGACTGATTTTCCTACCAAAATCATTCTCCCCCAGAGGGTTTTGCAGTCCATAATCAGGAGACTTACTCATTTTCTTCAGTCTTTTGCTTGTTTATTTCCTCTGTACAATTGCCCAATGAGAAAAGGTTTGTCATGTCTTTAAAATCTGTGACCTCTTTCCTCATGACACTTACTGGGTGGGTGTTTTGATGTCCATTTTGGAAAGAAGCAAATTTACTCGTAGGCTTCCAAGGAATAGGATCCTTTCAGCAGAGAAGTGAGGTGCAACACATAGTCACTGCAGTCTCTGCCATTGACCATCTGTGGGACTTGGGCCAAGAGACATCATCCCTCCAAGTCTGACTTTCCCATCTGTAGAATGGGCCAAGATAAAGTTGAGAAGATCTCATGAGGTGACACATAAAATGTCATTTCTTCTCTCTATTCCCTCTGGCCTGAGCCATGCATTCTAATTGGGGGAACAAGACACACTCATCATTCCTGATGTCACACTGTCACTGGGACCACAGGGAGGCCCTGCACTTGGGGGGCTGACACCCCACACCCCACAACTATGGGGTTCCATATACTTTAGAGATGACTCTCTAAGAATTGGCTTGAGGAAAAGTTGTCTGGTTGACGTGATGCTATATTTTTTTGTTTGTTTGTTTCAGGTGTACAATTCTGTATTACATCACTTTTTAATTTTGCAGTTGTTTTTTAATATTTTGTAGCCAATGAATTCTGGGGGGGAGTGGTGTCAAATATTTTTGTGAATCCTTGAAAAACTGTAGTAAAGAGGTCATGCATTAGAGGAAATCTGCTGTCGCTCTCTTTTTGTATCTCTCTCTGCCTCTTTTTCTCTCTGCCTCTCTTTCTCTCTGCCTCTCTATATCACTGTCTGCTATTTCTGCCTCCCTGTCTGTCTGTTTCCCCACCCTCCCCTCTTTTACACACACACACACACACACACACACACACACACAGAGGCTTTAAAGGTCAACAATGAAGATGCTTCTACTCCCAAGACTGTCCTTTCTCGACCATTTTCTCCATCCTCCTATAGAGATGCTCCCTAAAGGGTCCCCACCATGGTCCCTTTCTTTTTTCCCCCAAAGTATTTATTTATTTATTTGTTTGTTTGTTTGTTTGTTTGTTTGTTTTCAAGTACAGTTGACATTCAATATTGTTTTATATTAGTTTCAGGTGTATAGCATCATGGTTAGCCATTTGTATAATTTACAAAGCGACCCCTCCCCCATTAGTTTAGTGCCCACCTGGCACTACACATAGTTATTACAGTATTATTGACTATATTTCCCAAGCTGTACTTTACATCCCCTTAACTATTTCGTAACTACCATTTTGTACTTCTTAATCTCTTTCCGATTTGAGTCTGTTTCGGTTTTGTTTGTTTGTTTATTTCGTTCTTTAGATCCCACATATAAGTGAGGTCATTGCAGCATTATTTACAATAGCCAAGATATGGAAGCAACCTAAGTGCCCATCAATAGAGGACTGGGTAAAGAAGATGTGGCACATATATACGATGGAATATTACTTGGCCATAAAGAAAAGAATGAAATCTTACCATTTGTGACAACATGGATGGACCTGGAAAGTATTACGCTAAGTGAAATACATCAAACAAAGAAAAACACCATATCATCTTTCATTTCTTCCCTTTGCTCTTCCACTTGCTGGGCTCAGTGAAGGAAACAATTTTCCTCAAGTACCAGGGTCTGCTTAAGGTTTAACGTGTGGCCAAAACCAATGCCCTCATCAGAAGGGAGCTGAAGAATTGTGGAACCAGGAGGGAGAAAGGCAGATCAAGCAGGAACCAGTGTGAAGAGGGAAGTGACAAGAGAGCTGGCAGCTGGCAGGTCAAGAGCTTGCTGTCACTGGCAGAGCCGTGCCACTGAGGACCCAGCAGCCGAGGAGACTAGCCCTCCCGTGGAACCTGGGAGAGCTCTAGATGAACAAGGACGGGGCACAGAAATGGCCGGTTCTCCTACGGAATATTGGTCCTGGAAGCCACCACGTCCCCTGTCCCATTGGCATTTACCAAGAGCTTCCTGTGTACCCTGCCTTGCATATAGCTTCCCAGAGTGTGCAAGATTCCATGAGGCCCTAAAACTCACTTGCTCCTTTAAAAAAAAAAAAAGAAAGTTTAATAGACTTTTTTTTAAAAAATTGAACTGTAACTTAATGATATGAAGTACACCAATATATACTGAACAACGCAATTAAGTTTTTGCATGTGCTTAGCCACCACCCCAGGTCAGGATGTAGCCTATTTTCAGGGCCCCAGGCAGCTCCCTCATGTCCCTTTCTGTTAATATCCTGCCAATATAACAACTATGCTGACCCGTATTATTTCTATCCCATTTCTGAACCACATATGAGTAGATTTATCAGCTATATGCTCCTTGGTATCAAACTTTCACGTAATGTTTCATCTTCATTGGGTTGTTTCATGAGTCAGTAGTTTGTATGTTTTTATTGCTGAGTAGTATTCCATTGCATGAATGCATCTCGATTTATGTATCCATTGCACTACTGATGGGCATTTGAGTTGTCCAAATAAAAACCTGCTATAAAATTCTATCTTGTGTCTTTTGATGGTTACGGGCATTTTTTTTCTATAGTTTATCTATCCAGAACTGGAGTAGTTGGGCCAAAGTATAGCATATGAGCATATAGTATAAATGTATGTTTAGTTCTACAAGGTAGTGCCATATGGTTTTGTGGAGATATATATATCTCTGCAGTAGTTCCAAGCATATTTTATTGCTTAGAATGAGAATATATTTTTAAAGTGATTCTATCTAAAATTAAGTGAAAGAAAGATATTAAGTCAATAATCGTCCTGGTGACAAGGTAATAGTCAGATGTGACAAAGTTCATGGCGGCAGTGTGCAGAATGGCTGATATTTGGGGACCCCTAGAGTGCTCAACCATTTATTCGACATGTATGCAAATCACTATTCAACACATACTTCATTGTTTCAATTCTCTTCTCTGTGAAATGGGGATAACAAAAACACCCCTTCCTGCGGCTTACTGAGGACTCAATGAGTTGGTGCGTGTAAAGCCTCAGAACAACACATGGCACAAATTCAGTATAAAATAATGTGAGCTATTGTTGTTGTTTGAACACCTACCATGTGCCAGACACTAAGAACTCTGTGGGGATCATTCCACTGAATCCATGCAAACAACTTGTGGGGACAGGGGGGTGAGGCGTGCTTCGTTAGCATTCTCATTTCACAAATGAGGAAACTTGAGCTCAGAGAAGCTGAGTCCCCTGCCTGAGGTAACACAGCTGGTGAACAGCAGAATGGGAACTCAGGCTTATGTATGCAGTTCCAATGCTTGTACTCTCTGTACCACCCCCTGAAGGGAGTTGCTTCTTAGTCACCAACAAAGATATTGATTTCTGCAATATTTTATCGTCAGGGACTGCAAACACATAATCAAAAATCCCCAAATAAATGGCTGAGACTTGATCGGAAATGACTTCTCCCTCACGTGACATAATTCAGAAGGATGGCAGCTCCATGATCTTATCAGAAACCCAGGCTTTTGGGAGCTGTTGCGCTACCATCCTTAAAGTGTGCCCTGTATCCAAATGCTCTCAAAATGACTGCTGGAGTGCCAGCCATCATAGCCTTCATCCAGACGAGAAGAAAGGGAGAGTCTGATGATTAAAACATATATGATAACTCAGTGCCTCCTTTACAAAAAAAGAGCTTCTCTGGAAGATACGTCCAACAATAAATCCACTTACAAGTTATTAGACAGAAGTTGTTACATGGTGACCCCATGTGCAAGGAAGGTAGAAAAATGCAGGGTTTTTTTGTTTGGGACAAATATCACTCCTCCCCTGAAAAAATAAATGTTCTCTAGATAGAAAGCATTGTTGAATGGATATGTACGGCCAGGAGTATCCCAGGGCACAAACACTAACCCAGGCATAGAGAAAGACAGTAACTATAAAAGTCCCAATAACTCCCATGGTCTTGTATATATGTTCAATTATTACTCAAAGTACAAACTCAGGGAGAAGGAGGAGCATTCATGGCAACCCCAGGACTTAGCCTGTCTCTGGACTCCAGAGCTTTGTCTTACGTCCAGAGCTCTCGCGAATATCCAACGCAGTGTTTTTTTTCTCCAGACTTGGAGCTTTGCTTCTACTTGTATCCCAGCTTTTGACTTTGCATACTATGTACTCATGAATGCAGATGACCAAGTATTTCTGGTTTTACCCCCTTCCAGAACAAGTGAGATTCCACTTCCTACACCCCTGTGCTGGGGTCAGGGCATGTAAATCATTCTGACCAATGAATTGGGGACAGACCCCACAACATGGGTCAATTCTGGGTAGAGTCAATAACCAATGCAAGACCCTTCACAGCTCACTGTCCTTTCTGGCACTCTTACCAGCAACTTTTGAGAAGGCGACTGGCCATTCGCCTGGGTATCCAAATGACTGTGCTGAACACATCTTCCTGCCAACTTGACATGAATATGACACATGAGCAAGAAATAAAACTTTGTTGTTTCAAGCCACTGAGAGTTGGGGTTTGCTTATTACTGTAGTGCAACTTCTGTCCTGACTGGTATGTATAAGACTTATGCTTCTTTTAATGCATTCCAGGTTATGACTCCAACTGGGGTTGTGGTGCAGTTGAGAACTTCTTCAGTTGTGCTTCTGGTGGGCAAGTGGGAGCCAAACCACCATAGAAAACGGAAATAAGAGGGTCTTGAATTCTGGGTTCCAGGACAGTAACCACTCACTACATGTGACTAATTAGATTCAGGTTAAGTACAACTAAATACTATTAAATTCCTCCTTAAAACTAGGCACATTTCAATGCTCAATAGTCCCATGAAACTAATGGCTATCATACCTCCATGTTGGACAACACTGATGTAGCCTGTTTCCATGATTGTGGAAAGTTCTCTCCGACAGCACTGGTCTAGAGTCTTGGAGATTGAATCCAAAGCTCTAGAGCTGAGCAATAGTGGATTCTTAGATAGATTGGATATGTCATCTTAAAATGTTGACATCTTAGCCCCATGAACAGACTCCCAAGGTAGTCTTGATCATAAAATGGGACAACGCTTATGCCATCACATTGAAATGACAAACACCGCTTTCAAGCCATGTCTACCTGTGGGAGGGTCTTGGGAATCACAGAAGGATCCAAAGCTGGATTAAGTGGCAAGTAAGTGGCAGAGCAGCTCTCCTTTAGGCCTACGAGGGTCAGCATCCATCTGCATTAATTCGAGTACCTGGTGCCCATAGCTGGTCAGGGAACCCATACCAGGCCTTGAATGAGCAATGCCAGAGGAAGAGAGGTTTCTATGTGGGTGGAATGTGAATGAGGTGAAGAGCAAGATTACTTACAGAGGACTCTTCAGCCACCCAATCAATCACTAGGTGACCAGCA
The DNA here is from genome assembly GCF_036562045.2 of Rhinolophus sinicus. NCBI lineage: Eukaryota > Metazoa > Chordata > Mammalia > Chiroptera > Rhinolophidae > Rhinolophus > Rhinolophus sinicus. The sequence continues at coordinate 22,698,658 of NC_133765.1, read as the reverse complement.
CTGAGTGACCTTGAAAGTCACTCCACCACCATGAGCCTCAATTGCCTCATCTGTAAAATGGCAATAATTGCTTGTATTTATAGAACTCATTATTCTTGCCAGGCGATACGCCAAGGATGTCATAGAATTCATCTCCTTTTTTATCCTCACAATAAGCTCAGGAGGCAGATTCTAAAATTACTTCTCTTTCTGTCTTTCTCTCCCTCTTTTTATTTTTTTAACCATTGGCCCTGTCTCCCCAAGTTGAATGTGAACTGCTAGAAGGCAGTTCATCCCTTAATCCAAAGCACCTGGTAGAGAACAGATAACAACAGACAGTTTCTTCTTCTCACCTTTGAGGTGAATGTGAGATGCACCAAAGTTGGGGTTGAATGAGGTGCCAACTGTTTCTCTTTTTGGAGGCAGATATTTTCACTTTTCCCTGGGATTTCCAATTTACTTCTCCTTCAGGGAACATGGGATGATTACTTGAAATTGGGTATGGTCACCTAAGCAGATGGAATATATGTCACTTCCAGACAGGAGAATTAAGCGTCAGGGCACGATACACCACTCTTTCTTTTCCCGCTGTCGAAGCACGTGTTATGGAGGAAGCACATGAGTTATGAAGCTTCCTGGATTGCAGACTTGCTGTGCAAAGGACACCTGCCCTAAAGAGTCTTCCAAATTCACCATGAACTTTGTGAGAACGAGAAATAAGTATCTGCTTTGCTAGGTCACTAAGGTTTGGTGGGGGATTGTTTGTTACACAGCATAACTTGACCTATCCTATCTGATACACCTTTGAATCCCGCCTATCCTTCTCTAAGCCCCATGGGGCTTCTCCTGCCACTCCAAATCTCCAGCAGAGGATGGCTGATACTTGTAGTCAAGAAGGGTCCCAGGTGGTCTGGGGGGGACCTTCAGGTGGACAATACAAAGCCTAGGCCACTGGGAGCAACACTGACTCTCCTTATTTCCTCATAGCCAGCTGGCCTCAAGGCAGTCCCTCACACTTAAAGTTCCTGAGTCAAGCACTATTGTTTGCTTTTTCTCATGTACTTTACAGATAATGAGGCAGTTTCCCAGAAAGCATGTCTGTTTTTGAAGCTGTCTCCTCCCTCCTTGGGAATAAAGAAAGTAGAAAGTTTTCTTCAGTAGCATATGCCCTGGACATGTGCTGGTTCTGTTCCAGCATCCCCATTTCCCAGAAAACCCTGGTTTCTGTGTGGGAATCCATAGGCTTTTGAGTAGAAGCAGGAGCCTATGACCCAGGAGGAGCCTATCAGCAGGGCCTCTCCCGCTGACCTCAGGGATTGGTTCAGAAGTGGACATGGGAAGTGAGCAGTCCAATCAGAGTGGATCTCAAGACTTTGAGGACAATGCCCAGATTAAGACACACCCTTTTCAGCTTGCTGGGTGAGAACATAAAAGCCTGTGGTTATGAGCCCTGAAGAGCCCTGCAGCAGTGAGACTTAGAATGAAGCTGATACCATGGGAGAGAGATAGGAGACAGGAAATAATGGTGTCTTTAATGAGTGACATCATTGAACTGCTGGACCAAACTTCTTGATAGCTGAAACCTCTAACTTTTCTGTTACACAAACCCAGGGCCCTTCATTTTTAAGGTCATTTGAATCACAT